>NW_028258156.1:3785000-13785000 GCF_053883595.1 Heterocephalus glaber
TTCTAAAAGCAGGTTGGCTATTTTGCCCTTGAGCCTTAAGAAATGTTGCTGATTGGCTGTTTGTTATTTTTTAATAATATATGGCATATATCCAACTAAGCATTCCGATGACCTCGACAATAAAATGTGATTCCTAGCTGCAAGGTCTGTTGGGGGATGGCAGGCTGCCAGCCACTCATACATCATTTACAGGTGGCTGTCTCTGACAGCCCAGTGTTAGTTATTGTAAATGAGTGGCAGTCCCTATAACTCACCTGCGAGCCTGACTCTGCCCGCCGAGGGCTCCAAGATCCCCGCCCCCTTCGCACGTGCTCTTCCCTCTGGGAGCCCCGTAGGCACAGCCCCTCACGCACACACCCTGCCTGGATGGGCGCATCAGTACCTGGAGCTACCTTGTATGTGATTGACGATAATTAGGTTTCAACTGCCTTCTGATGCAGAAATACACACCATTACAGCATGGGCAATTCAGCTCCTGCAATCTTGCTCTGAAAGGGTATTGATTCACTCTTTCACATTTTTAAAAGGTCATGGCAATAATTCCATCTGAACTGTGCTAAGTGAAAATAGTTTGTAGAAATAATATGGTTGCTTCTTAGTTCCATTGTAATTGAAAGCCACAATGGCTTGGGGTTTTTTAGTATATTTTAATTACATGTGTCACTTTGCTCCATCTTACCCTGATGAAATGTTTGTAAAGTTACATGGCAGGCGACCCTCTGTGTTAACATTTTCTGACTTTTGGTCAAAGAGGACTTTTTTGTTTTCCTACTGTGCCAGGTGAAGCCTAACCAAACACGGCCTCACTGCCTTATTAATTTAAGAATTAAAGAGAGAAGACTTGAACCTTTTCCTTGAATCTGTCATCAGCTGCCTGTCTAAATAGCATTGGGATATACTGGCTATGGTGAACAGGATGCTAAATGTGCTTACTTTCTGCAGATTTTCATTGTAGTTAATCAGCTTTTTCTGGGTCGACTGGAAAATATTATTCTCAATAGTTATCAGACCATAATAAAACAAGTTTGCAATGGGAGAACATAGCTCCTGTAGTGTAACTGCCCTAGCCAGTGACAGGAAACTAAAAATGATGCAGTATAAATTACCAGGATAGTCAGATGGCAAGTTGAGCTTTTTCCTACATCTTCAGCTCTTCTGAAGTAAAGGAGTTTTAAAGTGCTTGGATACATGTTTGGGACAGACACTGTGCTCTGAGCCACCCTATATTTCTCTCCCCATTAGGGTCGGGGGGAAATCTCAGCTGTTTCTAGTTTCAAAAATGAGCCAGTCATTGTACTTGCAAACTAAGGGACACATTCTTATTGAAAGCATGGGGATTTACGCACATAATTACCATTAATGCTAATGGCATTTATGTCTGTACAGCCCCACACATCAAGACGAGAATATATTTCCACGTCTTCATGCTATGAAAGTCCGTTTAATATCATTCATTTTACAGCTTATTTTTAAAGATGATGTCCATATTCTGTCAAGGCGTACATATGCCTAGTTAAAAGTAAATGTGGGAAATATTGGGAAGAGATGGGATAGCTAAACTTGTTCGTGTGGATGAAATATTGCTGAACTCAAATCCATTCATACTTTTTAAACACAACGCTCTATTCAGCTTTGAAACTACTGCCACACTTTTCATAGTGCTATAAATTTGTCAGCCTAATGGGACATTTTGTACATGTTTTGCTTTTTAAGTGCTTTAACAGGAGTAGGTATTCCATTGATCCAAAAATCCAGCTCAGCATTTCATTTCCTAGAGATGAGAAGCATATATTTAATGTCTTATCAGAAATTAAGTGGTGGACAATGACCTACATCTCTTCAAGGAAAGAAAATTTGTTCCCAACTGAACTCTGCTCTTGCCTGGCCTGTGCTGACATCTTGAGAGCAGGGCAGAGTATGTAGTGGGAAACATCAGTGGCCATCAAGATCTGGGTTGTCCCATCTCTTCATTGATTAGATGGTCATCTTTATGCCAAAAGCCTATTGAGAATTGTCTTTGCATCTATGCTGGCCAATCAAATTCAGATCCAGGTCTTGATTGACCCCTTCTGGGACTTTGACCTCTAAAGGAAAATAATGAATCTATCCCAGCTATCCAATCTCTGAATCCCTTGTTTTGCAGCCAACCAAAAGCAGAGGGGCTCTGTGTGTAAACCACAGAGGAAGGCGACAGGAGTGTGGAAGTCCTGAGAGTGCTCTCCAGGGCTCCTTTGCACGTACACAGCTCCTCTGGGGAAAGAGAAGAGCTTTACGCAGATCCTGGAAGACACTTAGAGTGGTAAAGTCACTTCTGAACCAACTAAAGATGCCAGCAATGCCCTGCTGGGTGGCTTTGGGCAAGCCACTAAAGCTGTCTGGGCCTGTTTTATCACTGTTAGATTGAGCAGAGTGACTACTGAGTGTTTTAGCAGCTCAAAACTTTATAACCAGTGCTGTGTGTTTGCCTTGTATAAATATTGGGATTATAGTGAATCATAATTAATAACCAGTAGGAAATACTGATTTCCAAGGGATTATGCAGATGAGTAGGTGAAACTCTAGAATATTAAATGTTTCCACACCACAACCTGATGGCACAGTGAAGGCACAGTCTGGAGACTGAGTCCCATGCCCATCCCCCTCCCTAGGATGGGATTGCTTTAATTCAACTTGGTCTCTTGTTTGTTAGCGGCTTGGCTGCTAAGATGTGGTTAGTGGCATAACATTAGATCCCAGGGGCAGAAGGCAGTGGGCCCTTTGTGAGGTAAACTCCTCCAGCTCTACCATCTTCCCTGGTATGAGCAAACTAGCAGCTGGTATGCTTACTTTGCCAATCATCAATGTCTCTGGGCATTTTCCTCTTAAGACCACCATTCCCTCAATCACACTGGTCACAGAAACTGTTTTAGGTGCAAAGGTATTGCTTTCCAGATTCCCTAGATTCTAGATTCCAGAAATGTTCTGTTTCTACCCATTTCTTTACAGCCACAAACATTGGCTGTCCACAGCCCTTTCCATTCCACAAATATTACAGATATTTTATATAAAAATGGTTATTCCATTTTAATTATGTGGGCTGTTAGCATTAATGCAACACTTACTGGGCGACTACCTTGTACTAGCATCGTATAAAGTTGGTGGGTTTTTGGGGGGTTTTTTTTTTGCAGTACCAGGGATCGAACTCAGGACCTTGTGCTTTTGAGGCAGGTGGAGTGCCACTGAGCTAAATCCTCGTCCCTAGCATTGTATAAAGTTGAATAAAACACTGTCCATAACTTCTAGGTCTTGAATAGTTAACATTTGTCTTGCATTGAACAACTCAAAGGACTTTCACATACATTTCCTCACATGTTCTCCACAACAATTGGGAGAGGTAAGCCGAGAAGCTGATTATTATTTCTAGACAATCTGTTTAAGCTCCCATAGTTACAATGCTGTGCCTCATGTCATACCTGTGTTGCTCCCTTGTTTTCCATGTACTCTCCTACAACCAGAAGCCAAGACACAGTGTTGTTGGTAAACCCTTCGCAGTGTGTGCCTTGTTCGTGAGATGTTCCTAGCCCTAGGAGTGGAAGAAAATGAGGTGGCTTGGAGGGGCTGGCTGAGTGTTAAACCCAAGTCTGTGCCTTGCTTGTTAGATGGGTGCTTTCTTTATGGACAAGGCAAGGGCAGCTGATCCACTCTGGGAAGCTCCCAGTCCCATAGTTGTGTACTTTTTTGAACTTACACTGTTGAAAAATATCAAGGTCAGAACATGATTGAAGAACCATCTTCCTCTCTTTTAAGTCACCACGTTTCTATGATATTGTTTTCCACTGGAGAAGTTCTCTTAAAAATGAGGTTGAGATCCCTAAAGAAATTGCTTCAATCAGCAGCAGGGCTTAATGACTGTTAATGGGAAGTGGAGATAGGATAGTAAGTGTTACTTTGATTAATAAGAGAACTGCAGAGAATTTAAATTGTGCCACTGATGGATTATTTTCTTCAGGCTTGATAAGCACTTCTCATTTGTTCTTAAATTTGGTCAATACTGTTAAAGGCAGCAAAATGAAGTATAATTAATTCTATTACTGCTGCTCAGACCAAGTGTTACTAAGAAACAGATTATGATGCAGATGACAGTGGAAGTCACAGTGTTGACAGTTGGGTGCTTTGAATACCTGTCACTGCTTGTTAGCCTGAAAGAATGAAGAAAACATTTCTCCATTCTCATTTCAAAGTACCTAAAACTGGCTTTTCATCTGTGCTTGTTCCACTGTCCATAACACAGGGAATATCAATAAGATAATCAGCTGACATAAAATTATCCTTGTTTGGAAGTATAGAGAGTAAATAAAAGATTGAGATAATACATCAGTTAAAATGTTAAGATCTGGATGCTCATTTTGTATTAATCACTAAGAAAATGGGATATTGATTGGATGTTGAATGGCTGTTGAAAGAGAGCTTTACATATTTCCTTTTTTTCAAAGATTCCGTGGCATATTATAGATTATGTTTTACTTTTACTATTCATTTTATTCAGAACAATTGATAAGCAGGTGGTGTTTAGAACAAAGATGCCCTATCTTAGCTGACAATTTTATTTACTATGAGCACTAATGCCTACGATGTTAGGTGTACCCCCTCCCGTGTTCTGTAAACAGCAAGATGTATCAGTATGTTCTGAATAGCTTCTCCCTCCCCTCCAACCCCTTTTAAATCTATCCCCATTTATTTATTTAAGGGATACACATCACTTTTAAGACCTGCTAAAAGTCGTGCCTGAATTTGCCCTGATATACACAAAGTCTTTTAGTTTCTTAATTCAGGGAATTTCAGCTTTGCAGTTTGCACTCCTGGGCACCTCTAGTTAATTCAAGAAATGCTTCCAAGCCAGAGAGTCAAAAGAAAATATGCAATTCATCAACCCTATTTCACAGATTCTACTAAATAACAGCAGGATATTACAACTTCAGAAAGACTGGGCATCTTCTGTACATGTGTCCTTCTGTTCACTGTCTATTTCCAAGTCTGTGTTCTTCCAAAGAGCATGAAGTCACTAGGTGAGTAATTTCAGATTAATATAAAATCTAAGTGTGGTGGGTTAATGGTGTAGATATAAAGTTTCTCTGAGGTTCTAATTCCATTATTAAAAATGAAAACCTTATCTATTATGAATTGAGGACTAATCCTCTTGCTCAGATGTCCCATAAACATAATTTCTGAAGATGGGAAAATTATAGGAAGAACATTTCAACCTAGAATGTGAAAGTCAAGCCTTTCTAAAATCTTTTGCTGCAGAGTTAATATTTGGAGACAGAGTCTAGGGTATCAGAAAGTGCTTTGGCCAGCAGGCTGCCAGCAGCTGCATTTTGGGAGTCTTCAGCCAGCAAAGTGTGGTAGAGGCCAACCTTGGATCAATCACTTGATCACTCTGAGAATAGGTTTCCTTTTCAGGGTGAAGGGTTGGCTCAACTGATTGCCTGGATCTTCTCACCCTTGAAACTCTGATCTTTAGTTAAAATTCAAGTGTAAGGTGATTAAATGATTTCCTTGAGGCTGTTTATTCAACGTGATGTGGTTTGTACAGATATTAGAAATGCCCCTGTGCTTCAAGGTCATGTTCTTCCAGTGGGGATAATTTGTCCCACAAATAGAAAGTGCCCCACACCCCAACCTATACCCAGTCTGTGCTCTCTACAGACCTGGACTGGTGAGTCCAGCTTGGTTCTGCCCTCATGGAGCTTCCATGCTGGGAGGAGGCAGCAGTCAATAGGAAGTGGTTAAACCAGCAGGCAAGGAAGACGTCTTTTCAGATAAGTTCACTGAAGAGACACAAGCCAGGAAAATGCGATGAAATGTGGCCAGACAAGGGCAGGGGCAGGAGGAAAAAGAAAGAAAGTGAGAAAACTGACCACCCAAGGAGGGCTAAGGGGAAGACAGATGGAACCTGTCTCACCCGCATTCTCAGGCAAAAAGAAACACAGTAGCGTCTACCTTGTCTCACCACCTTGTCTGAGATTTTTTTTCTAGAACACATTCCTGAAACGTGCTTTTGCTCTCGTTAACCAAGAAAAACCAAACAAGGGAAGTTATTTCCATGGCTTTTCTCCAGTCATCCCCTGTGCTAGCAATTCTAATTATTTTGACTTGGGTTTTCTACATTGCTGCAAGACAATTCAAGTTGCAAAACTTTGAGTTATTTCCATTCATACTGTATCTCTGTGTTTGCCTGTAGAGTTTGGTACAACTTATGACTTTAGAATTACTGTATAATGCTCAGAGGTGTGAAACGCCATTTCAAGTAATGCCTTTCTTCAGTTAATATAGATAAATATTGATGGCAGGCGGCAGTAAAACAAGTCATTAAATTCTTCAGTGCAAGTGTGTCCCACACATTGCTGGAAGCTACAGAAAGCACATCAGGCTCCCAGAGCCACTCCATGTGATTAGAGTGCTTCCATTTCCAGTGCCTTGTTCCAAACTGGAGTTACAGCACGCTTGGGTGGGGTGCAGAAACTAATGTAGGAGGCTGAAGGAGGGTTAGAGTGCCCTCCCAGCCCTCCCATCTATCCGCAGTGCTTTCCTCCACCACCCTAATGAACCCCTGGCTGAGCTAGAAAGCTTTGAAAAATGGCATTCACCTACAATGGGAGGTCTGGTTCTCTGAAGACAAAGAAACTTTAAATCTACACTAGTCATCCTATAAAAACAGCTAAAGATTTCAAGGGGCAATAAACCCCTTCCTCTGTTGCTGTTTGGATTATTTCACTTTATGTCTGTCATGGTGATGCAGAACTTGGCTTGGGTCACATAGAAATATGGGAGGGGGGGCGGGTCTTATGGGCCCAGACAACATGTTTTTGTTGCCTGAGTCTTAGGATGAAAAATGAAAGGGGCTATTTCCTCATTTTATAAAGCCATCCTCAAGGATTCCAGCTTGGTATAGATTTTGAAACTCCAGTGTGGGCTGAGCTTTCTTCAAGGTGTTTTTAATGGGCTCTGGGTTGTCAAAGACACCACTCTGATAATGAGGCTGAGAGCCCCATGTGAGGAGAAAGCTCTATAATGAGGGAGGAGCACAATTTGTTACAGTTATGTGGTTACTTGGCCATAATATCTTTTTGAGGTTTATTAAATCATATAAAATTTCAATTTACACTGTAATATTCTATAAAAGATGGAGCACACAGAAGTAATAAGTATGACAGCATTTCTTTCATTTATGAATCGTATTGTTGATTGCGTTAACACTGCCACATCCTGCAGCAGGATTATTTATGTTGGGACAGTAATTTTCTATCTTCAATTTAATTTTGTAAAAGTTAATTACAAATTAGAACAAAATGGAAGGCAGTGAAATGCTGAGATAGGATGTTATTGAGGGGAAATATTTACACAAGCTGCTACTGTGCAGATCATTGTTACGGATACCTCACGGCACCCCACCCAAAGATTTGTAGGGTGAAGAGGAGCCCTGGGCTTTCTCTCCCAGGAAATTGCCTCTTCCTGAGGAGCATATAGTCCCAGCAGTCCTTCTAGTGAAAGCCTTTCCTTTCTCCAACTGGGGCCCAGACAGGTTAGTCACCAGCAAAGTTGTGACAGAGCCAGGACATGAACTCATGGCTGCCAACACTGGGTCAGTCAATCTCCACTTCATTTTAATGGAGGTTTGTTTACTTCTTTCTTAAAAATAGGGGAGAGAGTTTGAGAAGATAGAAAAATGTCTCCAGATTTCTCCCACAAGTCAACCTGAGCCCAAGGAGATGTAAACTTGAAAGATGAGTATTCCTCCAGCAAAGGCCCTCTCAGTTGAATTCTCCTTCCATCGTGCCACTGCCTTTGATAGTATCAGGAAGGTTTCCTGGATAGACTTTCTGCCAAAGCCAGCTAGCATCAAAGCTGGTTATAAGTCTGCCAGCTCCTGCCACCCCTGACCCCCTCAGAGAAAAAGGAACAGTAGAGAACTGAGGCAGAAGTGACAAGACCCTCCAGGCCACTGGCCCCTTGACCCCTTCCCCTTTGATTCTTCACACATGTGGGGTGCCCTCCTCTGGGACTGGTTCAGGTCGCCGTGTTCTTCCTGAATAGGTGGGAGAGCTCAGTGACACCCCACATAGGCTCCTTCCCGTTCATTCTACTCTTTCCACCTGAAGATCTCTATTCCTTTCCATCCTCACCACTCTTGACCCATTTGGGGCCCTTTGAAATACGATGATTGACTTGCGAGGTGCAAGACTTTTATATTTCATTTTTAATAGAGCAAAAATGACTCTAAATTTGTTAATATTCTTTAGGTTACATAGGACAAATTACAGATAAGTGAATCAGTAATGAAATTTGTAATGAGAATTTCTGAAGTATGAAATGTTGGCGCAAGGAAAGTTAATTGCGGGATTTTACAGCCATTATAGTTTATATCATAAATGCAAAAATGACTAGGGCCATTTAATTACACTAGGAACACACTAAATTTTTATGGAGTGCCATTTTGTTAAAGAGGTACTAGGAGCATTAGGAGCAAATACCATACTAACAGTGGGGCCAGGTAGCTTTCACAACATCAAATAAATATGCTATTGCTACAAAATTGTTCCTTAGATACTGTAATTGACATGATGACTAATGAGATGGGTTTATTCTCACAGCTTCACATACTCAATTTACAGTGTCTGAAAGTTATTTTTTCTGCCATCCATAGACCTGGAAGGAACCAGAAAAATCCCTCTTGGAAAACGCTATCTCTGCTGCTTCTCTAATTAACCTTCAAAAATGCATTTTGAAATATAGAAGTTGGTGCCTAGCATAGAAATTGGATTGTCTCCGAAAAAAAGACTCAAGTGCTAATTTGTTCCTTATTAAATATCTGACATGTCAAAATTGCAGGCAGTTAATGTTTTGGAGCCTTTTAGTGTGGCTAAGGGCAGATTTTTCTCTATGGTCAGGGCTCAGTGGGGTGTTTCTGAGTACCAGTGACCCCAGAAACCAGTGGTGTCCTCTCTAATCCCCAACCAGGCTGCTCCTTCCCTCTGTCTCACCCCCACTCAGCCCAAGCCCTGTGGGCGTCAGATCCTAGGTCTATAATGGAAAGAGGGTGTCCAGCGGGACAAACATGGCATCCTGAGCCTCCCTACTCATTATAAGCTTAGGGGCTCCATTGCCCCAGGCCTTAGGAGCTTCCCAAATGGGAAAGAAAATACTGTATTATGGGGGGAAAGCTATGTTCACTCTGGACCCCTAAAATGTTTCAGATTATTTTGAAAACAGAAGGTACCCCCCCCACTCTGTTACTCAATGAAGAGGAGACTTCTAGGCAGTGTTCCTTTCCTTACCAAAACTAAATGAAAGACAGAAGAGACATATGTCGTCTCCTGTGCTTAACCTGAAATTCCAAGACTATCATGAGGAAAACCTCCATTCAAGACCCCACTCAGCACGGTAACCACCCTGCATCGTAACCGTGAAATTTTAAGCTTCTGTATCTTCATCTGAAAAACAAGAAAGTATTAACAATACTTATTCCCCAGGGTTATTGTGAGAATCTGATAATTTAATGAAGAATTTGTAAATATAAAGGCAGGCTATCTCATGTTCATGACATCATTTTTCATAGTAGCCAAGAGAACCTGTGTCCATTGACAGATGAATGAACAAAATATAGTATATGCATTCATGTTAGTCAGCTTTCCATTACGGTGCACATTCTTGGGATAATCAAGCTATGAAAAGAAAAAGGTTAGCCAGGCATGACAGCACACACTTGGGGCTAAGGCAGGAGGATCATGAGCTTGGGCCCAGCCTGGGAAGCTTACTGACTTAGACTCTATCTCAAAATGAAAAATAAAAAGGGTTAGGGATGTAGCTCAGTGTGAAAGCCATGGTTTTAATTCCCAGCAAAACACACACACACACACACACACACACACACACACACACACTCGTGCGCGCGCGCGCACAATGTATTTTGGTTCATGGTTTCAGAAGTGTTAGTCCATGATCGAATGGCCTGGTGCTTTAGGCCTTTGGTGAAGCAGCACATGGCAGAAGTGTGTGGTAGAGGAAAACTGCTTACCTTGTGGCCAGGAAGTGAAAAAAAAAAGAGTGAGGAAGAGGAAGGGGCTGGGGCCCTACTATCCTCTTCAAGGGATCCCCTCCAATGACCTGAAGACCTCCCATGAAATCTTATTCACCCTAGAGAGGCTGAATAATGACATGTGGTACCATATGGGTGAGTCTGAAAGTCATTGTGCTAAGTGAAAGAAGTCAGTTAGTTACAAAGAGACAAATACTGTATGAGTCCATATCCTTTGGGGCGCCAAGTTCTTAGGATCAGAAAGCAGGAGGATGGTTTCCAGGAGCTGGGGGGAGGGAGGGAGGAGGAGTGACTGCTTAAGATTAGGCTTTTAGCTTTGCAGGATGAAAAGAGTTATGGAAATGGTGATGGTGATTTCTGCACAACAATGTGAATGTACTTATAGTGCTGCTGAATACATGTAAAATAGTTGATGTGATAAACTTCATGCTAGGTATATTCTATTTCAATGAAAAATCTCATATATTTTTAAAAGCATAGGATATCAGAGGCTCCTAACCTAGGGTCTGTGCACTTCAGATGAAATTTAGCAGGGCCCATGAATCTCCTCGAATTGTACATAAAAAATTTTGTGAGCTATTTCTTCTCCTTCATCATAGGATAATTTAACTGTATCCTAAGTCCTACCCCAAACCTCAATTTTGGTTGTGGAAACCATGCAGATGAGAATCTGTAGTTCTTAGGGAACCAGTCTATGATGAGGGAGGTGGATCAGAGTGGAAGAGAGGTGGAAATCAAATATTTACACCCAGCCCAGGTGAGAGGGAAGACGACAGTACAGCAACCAAAAAATAAACATGCACTGTATACATGGAACTAGTGGCTGTAACATTTGTGGTCGTTTTGACTATTTTGGGTCAACAGCATGTATTGTTTCCTAAAGTGAGAAACAATGCCTTCGTATTACCTGCTTTCCTTCTTGTTGTGAGCTTTAAACAAGACACTGGACACAGGACTCTCAGTGTGCATGGTGTGTGGTGCCAGCAAGTCAGGGGCAACCTCTTAGCCATGTCCTTGCCCGTGAGACTGCCCTTAGTAGTCATGCTTCACAGCTTCAAGTGGCTGTCATTTTTCTGGTGGGGGAATCACCAAGGACTTGGGAAGAACACCTCATGAGACCAAGGATTCGCTCCATGGACAGTATGTGAGCTATATGTATATGTGTATATGTGGAATTTTGTGTGTGTGCACAGAGTGTGGATGTGTGTGTAGTTTGTATGTATGTGTTCCTGGTATTTATAGTGTGTGTCTATGTGTACATGTGTGCACAATGTCTATGGCATGTGTGGGGTGTGTGTGTGTGGTGTGTGTATGCAGTTAATATATAGCTGTGTGTATGTGTGTGTGTGTGTGTGTGTATATTGTGTATGTGATGCACATGTGTTAGCCAATCCAGGTTAGGAAAGGCAGTGTGAGCAGCCACTCCAGTGATGCTATTTGAGAAGCAGTGGCCCTAAAGTACCTTTCCCAACATATGTCATAGTTCTGCCAACTCCTCCATTAAATCATCTGAATCAAGGCGCGGAAGACGCCTAATCACCCCGCTGCAGACAGGCAGGTCTGCCCATGCCCTACCGAGGTCCTGAGTCGCACAGAACATGCCGAATCAGCCCGCTGCAGACAGGCAGGCCTGTGCATGCCCTACCGAGGTCCTGAGTCCCGCAGAAGATGCCGAGTCACCTCGCTGCAGACAGGCAGGTCTGCCCACACCCTACTGAGGTCCCCAGTCACATGGAACACATGCCGAATCAGCCCGCTGCAGACAGGCAGCCACCTGATTCCACACTACAAAGACCCAGAGGATACCAGACCACCAGACCAAGGTACTGAGTCCCGCTGTTCCCGGCCCAGAGGTAGGGGCTTCTGAGCCGTCGTCCCACTGCTCCTGGTCCAGAAGAAGGGGCTTCCCGGTCACCATCCCTCCTGCTGCTCCCAGCCCAGAGGAAAGGGCTTTTGGGCCACCTTCTGTCCCACTGCTCCTGGCCCAGAGGAAGGGGCTTCTGGGCCACCATCCCTCCCACCTCTCCCGGCCCAGAGGGAGGGGCTTCTGAGCCACCATCCCACTGCTCCTGGTCCAGAGGAAGGGGTTTCCAGGCCACCATCCCTCTGGCTGCTCCCAGCGCACAGGAAAGGGCTTTTGGGTCACCATCCCTACCACTGCTCCCGGCCCCTGGCCCACCTCGCCCAGCTCAGAGGAGGTAATCTGTGCAGGCGCTAACAGACTCCCACCCCAGTTGAAATGAGAAAACACATAAATAAGTCTCAAAACCAGACTTCCAGATCACCTACAGCAACCTCAAAGGGAAATGAGATGGAACACTCTGACACTCAACCACCTGGACCCACTGAACTGGCAACAAAAGGGGATCTGGAAAAAATGAAATCAGAAATAATTTCTCAGATAACAGGAGAAATCATGCCCCTAGTGCAAGACATGATTAATAAATCTAGAGAGGAGCTCAGGAACATGATGGAATCCCAACATAAGAAACAAATGGAATCCATAAAACAGATGCAAATAGATTTCCAGGACATGAAAAACTCCACTGAAAGTCTACACAGCAGAATGAGCCAGTGTGAGGACAGAATTTCAGATATAGAAGATAAGATTGCAATTAGTGACCAGGAAAAGAAAAATTGCTTCAAAATTATAAGGGAACATGAGAAATCAATCCAGCAGCTGCTAGATGATGCAAAGAAGAATAACATAAGACTGATTGGGCTCAATGAAGAAACAGGAGAGAGTGCAGATGACATAAAAAATCTCTTCACAGAAATAATGGCAGAAAACTTCCCAAGCATGGGAAAAGAGCTTGACATACAGATAAGTGAGGCATATAGGACTCCAAATAGCCTTGATCAAAAAAAATCTACACATAGGCATATAATTGTTAAGATTCCAGAAACACAACAGAAGAACAAAGTTCTCCAAGCAGTCAGAGAAAAGAAACAAATCACATACAAAGGAAAGCCCATCAGAATCACAGCAGACTTCTCAACACAAACCATCAAGGTAAGAAGAGCTTGGAGTGACATATTCCAAGCCCTAAAAGAAAACAGCCTCCAACCCAGATTGATGTACCCTGCAAAACTATCTTTCAAAAGGGATGGAGAAATAAGATACTTTCATGACGAAGAACACCTTAGGCACTTCATGAAAATCAAAGCAGCACTCCAAAGAATTTTACACAATATCCTAGGAACAGACATTGAGGATCACAACCCCAGGAAGCAAAGCAGAATGCACCCATCTGGCATGACAAGAAATTAAATGTAAAGGGGGAGAATGTAACAAAAAGAAAAAGTCATGGCAATGACAAGTCAATATGTTTCAGTTATAACCATCAATGTTAATGGTCTCAAGTCACCAATCAAAAGAAATAGACTGGCAGAATGGGTCAAGAAGCAAAATCCAACAATATGCTGCATACAAGAAACACACTTCATTCAAAAGGAAACTCATAGACTGAAAGTTAAAGGGTGGAAAACAATACTCCATGCGACAGGAACCAAAAAAAAGCAGGAGTAGCTATCCTCTTGGCAGATCAAGTAGATTTCAAACCAACACTGATTAAGAAAGATGAAGAAGGACACTACATCCTTGTAAAGGGAAGAATCCAAGAGGAAGAGATGACAATCATAAATATCTATGCACCAAACACTAGTGCACCCAACTATATAAAACAAATACTAATGGACATGAAAAGTCATATATGCACTAATACAATTGTAGTGGGGGGCCTCAACACCCCACTGTCACAAATAGATAGATCAACTAGACACAAAATAAGTAATGAAATACTAGAACTCAATCGAACTCTTGAACAAATGAACTTAGCAGATGTTTACAGAGTCTTCCACCCCACAAAATCAGAATACACATTCTTCTCAGC
This sequence comes from Heterocephalus glaber, assembly GCF_053883595.1. NCBI lineage: Eukaryota > Metazoa > Chordata > Mammalia > Rodentia > Bathyergidae > Heterocephalus > Heterocephalus glaber. The sequence goes on from NW_028258156.1 coordinate 3,798,969, forward strand.
TGCACATGGGTCATTCTCAAAAATAGACCACATACTCACACATAGAACATGTTTAAGTAAGTGCAAAGGAACTGAAGTTATCCCCTGTATATTATCAGAAGATAGTGTGATGAAATTGGAGATCAGTAGCAAAAGAAACTTCAGGAATTTCATAAACACATGGAAATTGAACAACACACTTCTGAATAACCAATGGATCACAGAGGAAATTAAAGAAGAAATCAGACAGTTCCTTCAATTAAATGACCATGACAGTACAACATATCGAATCTATGGGACACAATGAAAGCAGTCTTACGAGGGAAATTCATAGCAGTGAATACTCATATTAGGAAAACAGAACGAGCCCAATTAAACAACCTGATGCTGAACCTCAAGCGTCTAGAAAAAGAAGAACAGGACAACCCCAAAGCTCATACAAGGGAGGAAATTATAAAGATCAGAGGAGAAATCAATGCAGTGGAGACTAAGAAATGATACAAAAAAATCAATGAAGCCAAGAGTTGGTTCTTTGAAAGAATCAACAAAATTGACAAACCTTTAGCCAACCTTGTCAGAAAAAGGAAAGAAAAGGCCCAAATCCATACAATTAGGAATGAAAAGGGTGAAATTACAACAGACCCAGCAGAAATCCAGAGGATCATCAGATCATCCTACTTCCAGAACCTACATGCCAATAAGATGGACAACACAGAAGAAATGGACAGATTCCTAGATACATATGAATTACCAAAGTTGAACAAAGAAGACCTAAAAATTCGGAACAACCCAATATCAACCAATGAAATTGAAAAGGTAATTAAAAACTTATCAACTAAGAAAAGCCTGGGCCCTGATGGCTTCACTGCTGAATTCTACAAGACATTTAGAGAGGAACTGCTCCCACTACTGTTTAAACTCTTCAGTGAAATTGAAAGGGAAGCAATACTCCCAAATTCATTCCTGGAAGCAAGCATCACCTTGATCCCCAAAGCAGAGAAAGACCCAGCTGAAAAAGAGAACTATAGGCCAATCTCACTAATGAACATAGATGCAAAAGTCCTTAATAAGATACTGGCAAACAGAATGCAGAAGATCATCAAGAAGATCATACACCCTGATCAAGTGGGATTCATCCCAGGGATGCAGGGATGGTTCAACATACGCAAATCAATCAGTGTAATACACTATATCAATAGAGCCAAGGACAAAAACCATATGATTATCTCCATAGACGCAGAAAAAGCATTTGACAAAATCCAACATGCATTTATGATAAAAACCCTACAAAAAATTGGAATAGATGGTCTCTACCTCAAACTGATAGAAGCCATCTATGAAAAACCAACAGCCAATATCATACTAAATGGTCAAAAACTGAAATCCTTCACACTCAAATCAGGAACAAGACAAGGATGTCCACTATCACCACTCTTGTTCAATATAGTTCTGGAAACATTAGCCACAGCAATTAGACAAGAGAAAGAAATAAAAGGAATAAAGATAGGTAATGAAGAAGTCAAATTGTCATTATTTGCAGATGACATGATACTCTATATAGAAGACCCCAAGAACTCCACCAAAAGTCTTCTAGACTTAACCAAATTCAGTCAAGTAGCTGGTTACAAGGTCAACACACAAAAATCAATAGCTTTCCTCTACACCAATGACAGACTCACTGAGAGAGAAATAGGGCAAATAATTCCTTTCACAATAGCATTCAAAAAACTGAAATACCTAGGAATCATCCTAATGAAAGAAATCAAAGACCTCTTCTCTGAAAACTATGGCACTCTGAAAAGAGAGATTGAAGATGATATCAGAAAATGGATAGACATCCCCTGCTCCCGGGTAGGAAGGATTAATATAGTGAAAATGGCCATACTTCCAAAACTGCTATATAGATTTAATGCAATTCCAATTGAGATCCCACCAGCATACTTCATAGACCTCGAGAAAACAATCCAAAAATTCATTTGGAACAAGAAGAGACCCAGAATAGCAAAAGCAATTCTAGGTAACAGAGACATGGCAGGGGGTACCACAATCCCCAACCTGCAACTCTACTACAAAGCTACTGTGATAAAACAGCATGGTACTGGCAAAGAAACAGACTTGAGGACCAGTGGAACAGATTAGAAGATGCAGAAACAATGCCAGACACACTCAGCCATCTCATCTTCGACAAAGGAGCCAAACACCTTCACTAGAGGAAAGATAGCCTCTTTAATAAATGGTGCTGGAAAAATTGGGCTTCAACTTACCAAAGATTAAAACTAGACCTATATCTCTCACCATGCACTAAACTAAAATCAAAATGGATTAAAGATCTAAATATTAAAATAGAAACTCTGAACCAGTTGGAACAGAGGTTAGGTAGAACCCTTGAAGACATTGGTGTAGGAAAAGATTTTATGAACAAAACCTCAGTTGCCCATGAACTAGCACAAACAATCAACAAATGGGATCTCTTCTTATTAAAAAGCTTCTGCACAGCAAGAGAAACCACCAGCAGTTGGAAGAGAAAACCCACAGCGTGGGAAAAAATCTTCACCTGCTCTTCCTCAGACAAAGGTCTACTATCTGGAATCTATAAAGAACTTAAGAAGATCAGACCTCCCAAATTTAAAGACCCAATCAAAAAATGGGCATCTGAAATGAACAGACATTTCTCAGACAAAGAGTAGAAATAGCAAATAAATACATGAAAAAATGTTCAACATCACTGGTTATTCGAGAGATGCAAATGAAAACAACGCTGAGATTCCACTTCACTCCAGAAAGAATGGCTGCTGTCATGAAATCAACCAATAATAAATGCTGGCAGGGCTGTGGGGAAAGAGGAACCCTGCTCCACTGCTGGTGGGAGTGTAGACTGGTGCAACCACTGTGGAAATCAGTATGGAGATACCTCAAAGAACTAGGACTGGAAGTCCCACTTGACCCCGCTATTCCACTGCTGGGGATCTTCCCCAAAGAATTAAAAGAATCATACCACAGTGATATATGTGCACCCATGTTCATAGCAGCACAGTTTGTAATAGCTAAAACTTGGAAACAGCCCAAATGCCCATTAACTGGAAACTGGATAAAGAAAATGTGGGGTTTTTTTAATAAAATGGAGTACTACTCAGCCATAAAAAATGAGAAATTAGAGACATTTATAGCTAAGTGGATCCACATTGAGGCAATACTCTTAAGTGAAATAAATAGGACACACATGTGTAAATACCAAATAGTTTCTCTGGTGTGAGAAACTGAAAGTGTAAATAAGGACTAAATATATAATAGGTAATGTGAAATAGGAAGAAAAGGGGCAAAGGGGAAGGAAGTGGGAGGGCTACGGGAAAGGATAGAAGGGAATGGGATTAATATGAGAAAATGGAAAAATAGGAGCAAAATCTTTTTAAATAGGGAGGACTGGAGGGGTTGAAGGGAGGGCTGGGCAAGAGTGAAAAATAAGAACCAAGAGAGACTCTGTAAAGGTGCAAATTTCCAATGATGAATGTCATTATATTGTATACCTAAAATGTACCAATGATTAGAATGAATAATCGATAATGCAAAATAGGAAGAAAATGTCCAAAGGGGTAGGGGTAGTGGGAGGGGCAGGGGAAAGGAAAGAAGGGAAAGGAAAAGTGCTGAGAAATGGAAAAAATGGAAATAAAGTCTTTGTAAATAGGGAAGGGTGGAGGGCATGAAGGGAGGGCTAGGAATGGGGAACAAATAAGAACCAAGATGCATTATATAAAGGTACAATTCCCAATGAGAAATGTAATTGTGTTGTATACCTACAATGTACCAATAAAAGAATTTAATACAAAAAAAATCATCTGAATCAAGGCAGTGAGCCCATTTCCTCAGAAAACTCTCCTTCAATCTCCAATCCCCTCTAGCAGTTTTCTAGGGCCACCATAACAAGGACCAGGGGGCTTACCCAGCAGAAATGCATTTCCTCACGAATCCATCCTTGGATGTGTGTGTTTTTTCTTTCACAGTATTGATCAGGTGCTATTCTCTGTGGCCCTGATTCTGTGATGTTTGCCTATAGCAAGGCTCCTTTTGCCAACATTTATTCATTGGAATTCCACTGTGAAAAAAAGCTGTCTTTCTCCCCTACTGCCTATATATTTTTTATTTGTTTACTTATTTAATGTAGATATTTATTTTATTTATGAATGTTTATTTTATTCTTGGTTAAAAATCCAGTACTATATTTGATTGCTCAGATTGTTTCAGCTTTTGGCCCCTTCATATTAACTCTTATGTTCTTTTGAGAGATTCTCATCCCCCCCCTTTTTTGAGTATCTTCCTATTTTGTGGCATCACAAGATGTTTCAGGTTCATTTTGTGTGTGCCATGCCCTGGCTTTGGACTCAGGTGTACTCCCAACAGTCCTAGTTCTTTTTATTGGAGAATGGTGTATAGAGACCAAGATCTGAGCTGTAGGGGTGCTCATTATTCCTGGGGTGCTGTTGCTTTAGGCCCTCAAAATAGAGAGGGCTAGGACATGTATGTATGTAACCCAGCCTTCCTATGAATTTGTACTGATACCTGTGATTCTAAACTGATATCAAGGGATCATTCTTATACTGGTTACTTATTCGTGATATCTTTCTTCAACAGTAAAAACCTTGGCTCTCATGTTCTAGAGTAGATTTACATATTTGTTCAATTCAATACATACAGTGTTTTCAGAACTCCTAGCCTTATGCCTATGAAAAACAATTTTATTGACCAGATCACAGCGTTAATGCACAATTCTCCTCCTCTTTCTTCTCCTTTTTCTTTTTTTGGTATTAGGGGTTGGACCTGTGCTAGGCAAGTACTCTACCAGTGAGCTACATACCCACCCTTCCTTCTCATATTTTTCTTTTAAGACAGGGTCTCACTACGTTTCTCATGCTGGCTTCAAATTTGTAAACCCACTGCCTCAGTCTCCCAAGTAGCTCACATTACAGGTGCCACCAGTCCTGGCTATGCACAATTCTTTATCTTCAGCCTCACGACATCTAGTTAGGATCCTGAATTCCTCAGTTGATTAGAATCTTTTCTCCTCTGTCCCTGTAACGCAATTATCTTACTCATGTGCAATAGAGGTAGATGCACTTCTTAGTGTGTGTATCTCACTTAGGGTTCCCTGCTACATCCTGGTTGCTCTGAATTATTTGTTATTTTGGGGGAACCATCACTGTGGTCTAAGAGTCAGATTTGTATAAAAAAACTATACTTAGAGTAGGGCCTTTCCCCTCCCCTTCCTCTCTTCTCTCCACTCTTTCTGCTCCCATCCCCTGTAGGTAACCAACAACTTTAGTTCCTGGCTTGTCTTTTCTGTATTTCTTTATAGGAGAGGGCAGATTCCTGAGTATTTCCTTACATCCCCCTTTCTCTTACATGCAGGGTAGGATACTATAAGTACTATTGAATTTTTGCTTTTTCACTGATGAGTAAGAGATAGAATTCTTACATTTTCCAAAATGAGACATACATTTTAAAAGGCTGAGCAATGCTGGGTAGACTGGATACTCTAACCACTTTAAAGTAGCTGGGTTCTTAGTGGAAGACTAGAATGGTCTAGAACACTAGCCTACAAAGACTAAAAGGCCCTGGATTTCAAAGGGCCTGCAAGGCAGCTAAGGAAGCAAAATTCATATGCATGAAAGAATTCAGTCAACCTTCTGGGAAGAATTGTATCTTCCTGATCTGCTAGGAAAAATAAAGTATCTGACAGTGACAACTTTGTCAAAGAAATTTCAGAAAGAGCAAAGTAATAATGGTATGAGATGGAGAGAGCTCAGGGCTTAGAGATGCCCAGAAGCTCTGCTGAAGTTGATCAGGCTGCTGGCTTGTCACAGACCATGTTATCTCTTGACTTTCCTCAGTGCTCAGCCCTTTTGGGCCTCTTATCTCAGTGTTTCTTGGGCTTCCTTGTGCACTCCAGTAGCCTACTTAAATGCAGCCTGCTGGTGCAGGTCTGTGCAGCCCACGACTCCGCATCTCACACAAGCTCCAGGTTTGCTATGCTGTGGGCTCAGGGGCCTCACCCTGAGCAGCAAGACCTTTTGTGGCATTTGTGTCTCAAGTTCCAGGAACCTTTTCCTTAGGTACAAAATCAATATACTTGTCCAAAATGCAAAAAAACCCCAAGAGAAGCGGACTTATAACTTCAGGCTTTGCCATCTCCTGTTTACTATCCTCTGTGGAATTTCTGATCTACTAATAAGACAAACAGTATAAAAGAAAAGCATTAAAGCATGTTTATTGATGCATATGACTCATTGTAAAACAAAAGCTTTATATTCACCGAAAGCAGATCTTAAACCTTTATAGACACACCTGCTGTGTGAGGCAAATTAGATGCAGCCCTCACAGCTCTCCTCCCATGTGTGCGCACGGCACTCAGGTTAAAATGACCTCAGCTCTGGTGAATTTTGACTTTAGCTCCAGTGAAGGAGGGTTAATTAGACCCTGGACTTCATGATAGTGATCAGTGCAACACAGTCCTGACTCTGCAAAACACCACAACCTATTGCAGCTTCCCTGAATTGAATTCTGTTCGTGCGTACAGAGTGAACTCGCCAACAGGCTGTAGCTCTTTAAGTCTCTAGCAATACTCTTTATAAACTGTGCATGCTTCTAAGTCCAAGGGAGACGGGAAATATTTTCACATCAGCTTCAGACACCTACACCAAGAAAGTCAAGGTTATAAAAGGATTTTCCATGGTCCATGTCAACATCTAAGTGTAGCACACTTATTCAACCACACACTTAGTGAATAAATAGTGAATTAACTCAATTGCTCCTGGGAGAAGAAAATATTTGCTAAGTTTTGCAGAAAGTCCTTATCCAAATAAGGTATCTATGGGACCACGGTCGGATAAAACTTGGCTTGACCTAGCTTTAGCTATCATTCATGGTTTCTTGAAAAGTACCACTGATGTCATCCAAAAACTTCAGCCATGCTTGGAATCATTTTCTTTCCTTTATCCACATGCCCAATTTCATTTGATTATCCCGATAGCATCTCTCATTCTGTCACCCTAAGGGGTTCATTTCCACGCTGTGCCTCACACCCTTCTCCTACTTGCCATCCTCACTGACAGCCCCTGGAGCCCCTTCATCTCGTATCCAAGACTTCGCAGCAGCCTCCCACTCCACTCCCCACTGCAGCCACAAAGTCAAACTCATGTCTACACTGCTGTCAGAAACTTGCTAAAGCACAGCTTTGGTCTCAGTGCTGGCTGCTTCCTCCAGGGACTCCTGTGGGGTTCAACCGAGAACAGATTTCTCCCAAGGGCCTCAGTCCAGCCCCCCACCTGTCTGTCTGCTCTCACCTGACCCCTGCTCCAGACTCATTGCTTGGCACTTGCTTGCAGGAGTTCTCATCCAGGCCTGCACCCCAGGCTCGGCCTTTTGCAATCTCAACTCATCTCTCAGAATTCAATCTTCTTCTTTAAAGCCTTTTGTGATCCTAGTAAAGGAAATACTTTTCTATTCATTTAACCTTTTAAAAAAATTGTCTATACTGGAGATTGAACCCAGGCCTTCACCCTGAACTACATTCCAGCCCGTTTTTACACTTTTTAAAAATTTTGAAACAGGATCTCGGTACGTTGCTAAGTTCCCCATTCTGGTTTAAAACTTGTGATCCTCTCGCCTCAGCCTCCCAGAGTGCTGGGATTCCAAGTGTATGCCACTACTCCTGGCTAACCCTTTCAATCCCAGGCAGCAGCTGATGGGGCATCTCATTCTGCCTTACCCAGCGGTGACTGGTGTGCTTGTCTTAGTCTTGGATCTGTCCATGCAGCAGTCACCATGGCTGGGTTACATGTCCAGGCCCATCTGGGGCAGGTGGAGGTATGAACTTGTCAGGACAATGCATTAGAGTGAAAATGACCTATGGCCTGTCTGGGATGAGCATGAGACTGGCGGACTGAAACTGCCATATCTCTGGCTTCCTCTGTCCTCAGAGACTCCCAGTGTTTGAGGTAGGGGCTGTTTCATCGGCCTGGGTCCTTGAGTGTCCATGGTAAATAGAGCCCCCACATGACCTGAAATAGAATGTGGCATGAATGAGTAATAAACTTGGCTGGGCGTGGTGACCCACACCTATAATCCCAGCACTCTGGGAGGCTGAGGCAGGAGAATGGCAAGTTTGAGCTAAGCCTGGGCAATTTACAGAGACCCTGCCTAAAATAAATAAATAAATAAATAAATAAATAAATAAATAAATGGGCTGGGGATGTAGCTCAGTGCGAATGCCATGGGTTCAATATCAACTACTGGAAAATAAATAAATAATAAATAAATCCTTTGCTATTTTAAGTAAATGAGGTTTTGAGGTTGTTACCACAGCACAATCGAGTCCCAGGGACTAAGGTTCATACAGGTAGGAATCTTGCCTTTTATGCCAAGTGTCTATGACATGTAACACGGTGCCTGACGTGTGATGGGAACACACATATTACTGTGGAATTAAATTTAAGCAAACTATGTCCAGTGTCAAATGAAAAAAGCAAGGAATATCAATGAGCAGGCATCGGCAGTTAAGCAACTCAGCTTCCTCTTGATTTTGGTGAGTGCCCTCTTTGGAGGCTTCAGTTTCCCTGTTTGCAAAGAAACTAATAATAGAATCCCCACTTCATCCGTCTTGTAAGGATGACACAAGGTAACGCACGTATGCATCACAAACAGCCAATAAAGCTTAGCTATTATTATTATTGTTATTGCGGTCACTCTCTCAGTACTAAAGTGGTATTTACTGCCACTTAACTACACCACAGGGTTGTGCAAAGAAGAAATATCTGCAAATCAAGTAACTTTAGTAACCAGGTCCCAGCGGGCAGGGCAGGAAGACCCTGAGGCATCGCAGCACCCTGAGCAGAGGCCTGCCAGGAAGTTGGGAAGAGAGAGGCTGCCAGGCTGCTGGGGTCCCCCAGGTCCCAGACGCCAGCTCATCACAACTGGAGGACAGCAGAATCCAGGAGGCTGGTGGTAGGCCTTCTTGAGGACCCAGAGTGGGTGAGAAAGTTGGAGTGGATGTAACTACCCTGTGTGTTGCTACCAAAGCAGGGGCGTAAGCTAATTTCACCAGCCGGGGAGAATAATAAGCAAATGCATTAACTAAGGCTAATTAGTCTTCTATTTTTATCCCTAATCATTTCTTAAAACCAATGAAGTCATTATAGTCAATTGTGTCTTCAGTGAAAGATGTATTTGAATTTCTATAAATGGGCTACCTTTCATGCTATGTATTCATTAGGATCCTAGACTCACTATTTTTTAGATGGTTACCTGTAATCTTGCTTAAGTCTTACAAAAACTATGATTATTCTTCTAATGAAAAAATAGAAAATAAATCTCCTCCTTTGAATTTGTAACTAGTATTTGTAATGGTTCCTGTCACCAAGGGCTGAGGTGGAAGGCTGACTGGGTAACTCAGAAGGGTTCTGACAAACACAAAAGTGGCTTCTAAATGTTGTATAGGGCCCTGTGGAATATTTTTGTGGTTGATTTGGCTGAACACAAAGAAGAAATGGTTATCAAATTCATAGACATAGTGCATCCTCATCTGGGAGAAATAGCTACTTTGGAGATGACACAATTGGGATTTGAAACATCCTCAACATGCTGAAGTACAACTGAAATTGTGATGGGGAAACCAATAAAAATAAATGCCAAGTTCTGCATTTAGGTACACAGAGTCAACCGTACAGATGGAATTACATTGCTTCATGTGCAAAGACTTGAGGATTTTAGCTGGTTATGAATGTCTGTGTCCCGTCAGAAATGCAGCCTTGGGCTACAGTGACTGTTGTTGCACAGGAGTTATGAGTTCAAATGGATGCTGTGGCTGAGAGAGCAATTCAGGGGAATTAAAATGGTGAAGTGTCTTACAAATGTGCGAAATGATGAATAATTAAAACAAAAAGAAATAGACAAAAAGTATCACAGACGTGTTTAAAAATGTCAAGGGCTATGAAATTAAAAACAAACAGGGGTTCCGTGTGTCCCAAAGCATCAATGTCAATTTAGCATGAAGTTCATCCCGAAACTAACGCCACCCAGTGGCAGTGCAAGGGCCTGAGTGGGGATGAGCTTCCTGTTCTGGAAGCATTCAAGCCACTACTGAGATACTAGGGGAGAGAGAGTCTTTCACAGTGCCCTGACCTTTGTGGCTCTGTTCACTGGTATTCCCCAGTATTGAGTAGGATCCACATTTCTGTTGTGGGATTTTCGGTTTTCTTCTAAGAACACACTAAATTGTACGACGGGAGGCAGTGGAAAGAAATAGGATGTGCTTTATACACATTTGCTCTACAACCACACTGGGCATGAAACATACTTACAGAAACAAAGGTTAACCAGTTTACACACCAGACCTCGCCAGGAGGGATGTAGCAGGTATAAGATGATACAGTGGGATCATGTGCTGATCTAGATCTAGATTTTTCCATTCTAGAAAATTGGGCTGGATGCAGGACCATTTCACAGAGTCTCCTCGAAGCTGCCATATCCTAGCCGACTGGACAACAAATTAGTTGAAATTCCAACAGAAGGAAGTTTATGTAGCATTTTTCCCTCGTATAATAGATGCTCTGTAGAGTAGTGTGTTTCGTGCTGTGACAATTCATTCCTGCACTCGTGACAGGACCGCTGGCTGATTGCACTATGCTCAATTAGGAGAAAATGCATATTTTAATCTGCCCCATGGTGAGGTAACACTTTGCTCAGTGGCCTTGGCAAACTGGCCACTTAACTGTTTAGGAGGCTGGAAGCTTCTGCTCCAGCCTGTCAATCTGCTGCCAGCAGCCCCTCCAGTCTCATTTTGTTGCCAACACTTCCTAGGTTTCAGAGTACAAACAATTAAAGGCCACTCCATCATTCTTAAAGCCATCATGCAGGGCACCGCCCCTCGGCAGTGGCCGCCTTCCCGGGCTGCCAGCTGCAATGAGCAGAGTGCTGTGCACCCAGCTGGAGGTATCTTCCCCTCACCCTGGCCTGGCCCAGGCTGGGGAGCCCAGCATAAAGGCTGCTCCAGACCCTTCTTCCTCAGGCCTTTCTGGCCCAGGCCGAGCCTGTCTCGGGAGTCAGAGGGGCTGAGGCAGAGGGTCTATGTCAGCTGGCTGCCACCCGGCTCTGACCTAGGGATGGCACCCATCTGGGGCTGCCTGGTTGGGCAGGCTGTGCCCTCCACCATCTAATCACCTTGGCTTGGGGAGGGGGAGGGAGGGAGGAGAGAGAGACAGAGACACACACACACACACACACGAAGTTATCCTGTTTTATTTTGATTTGGTTTTCCAATGAGTGAGATAGATGATCCACACCAGGTAGTTCTCTCCTCTTCTCTCTTCCATCTTCCTTCTTCTACCCCAGACTTAGATACTGAGGTTCTTCAAGCCATCATATACCATCTTGGAGTGAATTTGGGGAGCCTAAGTATAAACCATAGCTGGGCCCATTATGTTGGTAGTGGAGCTTCCAAAGCTCAGAAAGACCTGGAATTCGGGCTTGGAGTTTCTACTAACTGATTTCAGGTATTTAACCTCCCTTAAGTTAGTTTCCTCATTTTTAAATGAGAAAAGTAACAGTCCTGGCCTCAGACTGTGTCTGAGGATGATTCATGTAGATGCCTAAAGAGCTGACATTGAGTCTTACCTGAGCTCCCAGGAAGGCTGAGGTAGATAGGTACATTAGCTCTCTTAATTCCCATGAAACCCTCTTATTTTCTCCAGAAAGACAAGGGCTGACCCTCAGAAAGGCTAACAGCTCCACAGACCTAGCTGAGCACACTGCTGGAGCTAGGGTTAGGACTGAATAAGAGTTTGCTTTATTTTCTCCCAATCTCAAAGAGGTCAAGATGAAAGGTGAAAGCTAGACGCCCGGGAAGGCAGAATCCCACAGAGTCAAAGGTGAAGGCCCCAGTGGAAGATAAAACTTCCACTGAGTTTCCTCAGAGCCAAGCACTCTACTCTTCTCATTTTGAAAATAGGACAAATCCCCAAATTTTAAATTATCCCTTAATTTTGAAAATCAATTCTTCCCAAATGGTTTTTCCCAACTCTGCAGCTGATAGCCTAGGGTCAGCTCATACCACAGGCTGAGCCCAGGCCCAGATGCTCCGGGTTTCTGTTTATGGAACCGAAGTCACTGAGCCCTTTGTGTGAACTTCTCCCAAGACCAAGAGCAGACTGAGTGGGGACGAGACCATTGTAAATTTTGTGGAAGATTATCCCATTTCCCATACTTTTACAGGGCCTACAACTTGTTGTTTAAAGACCCCGTCACTAAATCACTGCTGCTTAGGCAAGAAAGGCAGAAGCCCCAGGACCCCGGCTGCTTTCCTAAGGTGAGCTTCCAGGTCCCCACAGCCTTCTTTTCCTTCTCTCCCCTCCTCCCACCAACCTCTTCCTGGTCCTAGCAAAGCAGCTTGGAGGGATCAAAGGTCCCTGCAGGAGTCCTGGAACCCCATTAACTAGGTCCAAGAGGAGAAACCAACATCCACCACACTTGTACCTCCTGTGACATGGTGAGGGCCCCGGAGCACTGGCTGGTACCTGCTACTTGGCTAACAGGTTGGCCTGGTAACCCATTGTTTCCACCTGTACCCTAGCACAAGTGAGTCCATTCTTCCTTCCTGCAAAATTAATTTTCAGAGCTGCACCACCTTACCTTGGGATCTGAAAGTGTCCCTGACTTGTAATACTTTTTTTTGCAGTGAATCCCTGCCCGGTAGCAGAGCTACGTTCTGTGTTCCTGTGTGTGTCTGTGTAGAAGTTGGTCTGGGCGCCAGTGTAGGAATGAGTGGTACACTCACTCAGGCTTGGAGAGGCCTCTAGTTCCCAGCTCTGGAGCCTCACGACTCTCTCCCACAGAGGTCCCAGGCTCCTTGAAGAAAAGTTGCCTCTAACCCAGCTAGCGGTTAACTCCTTTAGGCCTACCTTGGATAGCCTTATTTCTACTTCCTTGGCTCATTGTGTGATTTCTTTGCCTTTATGATTTCATCCGAGGCATTACTCCATTAGAAATGAGGGGAAGGGAGAAAAGGAGGACTGGCCTCTGGATGCATCAACAAAATGTGTTGTGCACTTATCACTGTCTAGGCCAATGGTTCCCAAACTTTACTGCACATTAGAATTACCTGAAAGGGGAACCTTTAAGATCTTGACACCCAGAACACACCCTAGAGCAATGAAAGCAGAATGGCAGGAGGTGGAAGCCAGGCCTCAGTGTTTTTAAAAGATCCCCAGCTGTCATGATTCCAAGGCAGCAAAGTTGGGGAGCCACTATTCATAGCACAAGCACCACAAGAAAGACAGCAGGTACAGAGCAGCTGAGTGTAGTGGCCAAGCTCACAGTCCTGGCATGGTCACATCAAGATTTGAACCCAGTTTAACTTGACTCTACATCCAGGTCTTTCTACTAGCCCACACAGCGTAAGCCAGCCTGCTCTGGCCTTCTAAAATCCTGCTAGTTTCTGAATAAAATGGTAAGGTTCCCCCACCCCAGCCTTTCTACTCTTAGAAAAGTGCTTCTAAGTATTTCTAGCCAAGAAAAAGGGAGACCTTAGTGTGTGCTCTGTGCATGCAAACTCCAAGTTCTGTGGGCTGTGTGGCAAACTTCCAGAAACTTCCCACAGCTAACCCAGCCGCACCACCTGGAGCTGTTTCTGCTCTGAGGGGGAATGCTTCGGAGCTTTCCCCACTGAAGCCTGTCACCCTCTCAGGCAAGAGCACCTCCCGCAGTGAAACTCATCTGGCCTCTGAGGAATGCCCCCATTTGCCCTTCATAGGCAATGCCCTCCATCCCACTGTTCCCTGTCAGGGCTCTCAGAGCCCCTAAATCAGTGGACATCAGCAAGTCAGCTACAATCTTGTGGACGTACCTCCAAACATACTTTCTTTCATTTCTCACTTTGGCCTGTTTCCCAAAGACTTTTGTGCAACCTCTCAGAGGCTCCTTTCTTCCACAGTTACCTGGTCTACATCCATTTCCTACCTGTGACTGGAGGCTCCCCTGTACCTGGGCCAACTCTGCCCCAGCCAAAGGGGGCACTCGGGTGCTCTGATCCCTCTGTGCCTTTGCACTGCAGACAGCACCTCGAGGGGCTTCCCTCTTCTTACTGTTCTTCCTGCTGCCTTGGAGCTGCCTCTGGTAGGACACCTAGGAAGATATAAAACATGCTGGGCAGACTTTCTCCCCCACAAGTTTTCCAGAAAGCACCAACAGGCCAAGGAGACAACAGACCACAGCTCCTCCTCCTGCCTCCTACAGGGATGTACCCCATGGGGTGTTGAACAGCTGTGTGCCCTGGTAGCCTGTGGGCATATTTCTGGTCTGCTCTGAAAGGCTTCTTTCTCGTCTCTCTCTTCACAGGCTAGTATGTTGAGTGATTGGATTGCTTCAAGTGTGTTTGTGATTATTTCCCTCTCCTGCCCACAAGATTAGATGACAGTGCTGGATCCCTGGTGCCACCCTGAGGTCCGTCAAAGGAAGGGAGGTGGGGACTCAGGACACTGTGGGCTTTGGGTGGAGGGTATGAAGAAAGCTGTGTAGAGGAAGCTGTTGTCAAAGGCATTTTTCCTCAGGCTTGAGTATGTCCAGCAGAGTCTTTTTCCAGAAAGCCAGTTTTCAGAGAGACATTTGGCCCTGCTGGGCTTCTCATCAGGATCATCATCAGACCTAGGTTTGGTCCTTTTAGCCGGAGTAAAAGGAAAGGGCTATGGACTAGCAGCCCAACAACCTCTTTTCTTCCTCTCTGACCCAGGGCAGGGCTCTGAGATCCTTACATGTCAGGTAAGACCTGTGGCTATGGCTGTGGTCAGAGTCTGAGGCATGCAGGAGAGATCCCCTGTGTCTTAGTCACTTTCATTGTCACTGGCACAAATACCTGACATTCACATTTTAGTTTAAGATCGGTGGGCTCCAAAGAAGAATCAGCATGGTAGAGGGGCAGAGGAAAGCTGCTCATGGCATGGTGGGAAGGAAGCAGAGAGAGAACGGGGGAGCCAAGGAAGAGATGTGTCCTTCCAGGTCATCTCCCCAGTGAGCCTCCTCTTTCAATCAGACCCCACCTCTAACAGCACAGTTAGCTATAAACACCCATGATCCAATCAGTCCCAACAGCCCTGCCTATGATCACATGAGGCACTGGGGGGACATCTAGACATAAGCCAAAACATCTCTCCTGTCAGGAGATGGGGCAGCCCAGCCTGAGGACCATGCAAGCCCAACAGTGTATGGGTTGAGGGCCCTCACTGCCTCTTGCACCTCCTCTCCTCTACCTCTCCAGTTGCTCATGAGGAAGGTCCAGCCTGCCCCTGTGGCTGGGCTTCTGGTCTGGCTTTGGAGTGAACCAGTGATTTAGAGATTCTAGCTGTTGCTTCAGGGCAAAGGGGGCTTGAATAATGGGAACAGCAGAGAGCAGCCTCGTTCTAAAGTCAAACCTCTGATGGCCCTTCTGCCATCTCCCAGAGCTCTGGGGAAAGCTCGTTACTCTGAGCTCTGGCACTTTTGCCCTTCGAGGCCAGGAAGAAGCGTGCTGACAGCACAGTGAGGACCCACTCCCCTGTGCTCTCTGTACCAGACATGGTTGTGAGTGCTGCATGAATGGGCGATTGTGTGTGAACTAGAACTTGACATGCCCCGTAATGAAGAGTGTCCACTATTGTCAGTAGCTATGGGACAAGCTCCCTTAGCACTTTTGTTGCTGGGGGAATTTGGTAAAACTATTGCATATCCTGGAAACAGCATCATGGTCGTGATCCGAGGAGTCTCCCTGTGTTTTGAGGAGTTTCGCCTGTCATGGGCAGGATGCCCACTATCCCAGGAGCACCAGAGAGCTGTCCACAAGGAAAAGAACAGTCATGCTGCTGCGACACCCTCTGAGGCAAAGATGTTCATGGCCTCTGGGAGATGGAGGCTCACAAGTGCAAGTAGAGGTTTAGGTAGATTTTTAAAATACCAGTTTTAAAGGCCACACTGCCACTTTTTCCTACTGAGCTGTAAGCAGCCGTGTTTTCAGAGAGAGATGCATGGATGTTAAAGTTACATTTGCTATTTCTCAGGTAGAGCTATCAACTAGGCAGACGTTTCTGACTGTCCAGTGACAGTGTAAGGACTCAACCCATCTCTCCTCAGGCAGGCTGAGGCCAGAACGTGGAAAACTTCCTGTTGCCCTTGGCTGCCAGTGCATGCAGTTCTTATACGTTGTATTAAGAAAAACAAAACCCTTCTTCAAGAGTTTCTGAGTGTGCCTTCCTTTGGGTGGGCAGTACATTCCCTGGCCTTTCACATGGGCTGAAGGAGAGATAGGGACAATGTGCTGTGTGGGATTCCCCTTTGGGATCTTCTAGGTTTTTAATAACTCTTGTCACCGTGTCTTTGTGACAGTCTTTGTGCCTCATCACAGTTTAACCATAATATGCCCAGTTTGGGTGTCTTGGAAGACCTCTGAGAGGTGGAATGAGAGAGCACAGTGGTTTTCCACGTTTACTAATCAAGGTTCCCCGAGTCCGTGGGGAGAGGAGTGTGGACAGAGATCTCAGGTGTGTCACTCCCATAGGTAGGGTTTGTGGTCAGAATCAGCCATTTTGCATTCTTCCCACATGCACTGTTGACTCATAGAAATGCAGTAAATAGAATTGAATGCAAATGAAAAGAAATTCAACACCCTCCCATCTAAGGAATGCCATTTCAGGAAAATAGCAGTGACGTATAATTTACTACCCCTAATTTGGAAAATCAGTTTTAGTACATCATAAACTTTTAATTGCATGCAGCATGAAAAGAAGTTTCAGGAAGGAGGGGAGGGGAGCTTGCATTCATGGCACACCTTGTTTTCTGTGTCAAGTACCATCTTATTCTTCCCTTTCATCTTCAAGACAGCCAGATGAGGTTGGAGTGATTTTCTTTTTTGCATTATAAATGACACAGTAAGACTCAGCAAGGAAAAGTATCTTGCCACAGGTCACTGAGCAGAAAGTTGCAGGGTTCACATCGGAATCTCATCCGTTGGCTCCCAAACCTGCCATCTTTGGATCCATCATGAAATATATGAATGGGAACATTTTCTTTCTTCCACAAATTGACTCCAGTGACTGTCACTTTGGGGGTTCCAGAAAACAGTGCCTGATTTTGCCTCTTCATGCTTCAGATCCATTCACAGCACATGCAGCATTGTGCTCACTGCCATGAGAGAATGGAAAAAGAAGACTTGGGAAGATCCAGCTAACTTCCTTATAGATTGCATTCTGAAAGATGTCACCATTGTTAGCTCTCCCAAAGCATATTTGGAAAGCATGGTTTAATATATGAATACCTCCTTTCTCAATCTCCAGAACTTCCATCTCCTTTCTAGATTCATCTCTGCTACCCAGTTCCCCCCATCTTATTATTCCCCTGTGCATTACACTAGGTTTTTGCTATTCCTAACAGATCTTGCAAGGTTTGGCTGAAGCAGTTTTTTCTTTCTGGAATGTTCTTAGTGTCTATACCCAGCTAATATTCTCTCCAGGCAGCATTCACAAGGCCAGGCCAAGCAGAGCAAATACAAGATCCTGGATACATGCAGATAACAAGTTATGGTTCTAGAAAATCCAGGCAGTGTAGCAAATTGGAAGACCAGTGTCTTTCTGCTGTGTACCCCACAGTCTTGTGTTTGAACCTTTTTTGTGCCTTGGCCCAGGAAGCCTGGCTGTGGAGTTAGGTTGTGTCCATCTTTCCTCCACCCAGGGAGCTCTCAGAGGAGCTTCAGTGCCAGAGCCCAGCCAGGGGCTCTGAGAATATGAGGTGTCCACTGCAGGTTTGTCATGTTTAATTATCTAGTTTAGGAGTTGCAAAAAATATTCTCTTTGAAGCCTTCTACCCATGTGCTATGAAAGTCAGAGTTGACAAGTTTCTAGAAAATATAGTCAGCACAAGTGACCAATCAGTTTAGGTAAATGAGGGCAGTTTGTTAGGAGTTGCACTTTGACTCTGCAGTTCATTTTGCCCATAGAGACAAAGAAGGAAAACCAGAAAGGCTAATTGCAAAATACTTTCACCAAGGTATTTTATTTGCAATGTGATCATTTGTGAGAGGTGTGAAATGGAGCAGGGTCAGTTACCACAGGGCCTTCTCTCCTCTGCCATGAGCCCAGTGGCACAGGAGCACATGTCTGGAAGGGGACAGTGGTGACCACCAGTCTGGAGGGCTTCCTGGGCTGTGTCCTTTCAGCCTGGGCCCAGGAGAAGAGCCACTGGACCATGTGCACACAGCCTCTGGATTGCCTGTGCCTGCAAACCCCAGGGACACCTTCATGTGTCAAGTGAAATCATGTCCCACGGCTGCTTGGATTGAAGAGTAAGTGATTGGGCCAGAGGGAGCTGCCACACTTCTTCCTTCCCATTCTCTCTTACCTTCTAATTATTTTTCTAATGGTTCCTTGGTATAAAGGCTTTTCTCGTACACATTCTCTTCTTGGGTTTTTCTCTTCCCAAGTTAACACGGATAGGGATTTCCAGGGGAAGTTTTGAGGACTTGGCTGTCAGCTGTCCCCGGGAGAAAGCAATGGTTAAGTGACAGGCTGAGTGACGCGAATGGATAGCACCCCGTGCCAGGCCACCTGCATACTTTTCATCCACAGCAGCACAGAATGGAGAATGAACCAGGAAACAGACTCCCACCTTGTGGAGCACTGTGCACCCAGCTGGCTCTAGAAGGTCAAGTGGCTCAGCCAGTGCCACAAACCCTGGCAGGAACCACAGAGACTAAAGGGGAGGGGACAAGTTTGTTAAGGAAGTGGGTGCCGGAGGAGATGGAATCACAGAGGGATGCGTGCCTGAGAGTCACTGAGGGCGGCCTGGCAATGATCTCTGGATTTCAACTTGCTCTGGTTCAGGCTTCTGGGGATTTTTTAATGAACTGCTTGAGAAAACCCAGTGGCTGCATAAGGCCCCCCTTTTCACACCTAATACTATTCACTATTCCTGAGTGTTCACTGCAGGCTGAGTATCATGCACAGTCTTGCCTGTCTCACAACAGTGCAAGCCCTCACCTTCCAGAGGAGTGAGAAGTTTAGTGACTCGCCCTAGACCGTGTAGCGAGGCAGCAGACGGCTTGGGCTCCCTGACTCCACAGCCTGGAAGGCGTCCTCCTGCTAAACACACAAAGCAGTTGTGTCCTTGGAACTCTGGCCTTTGTGATTAAACTCTAACCTTGGTCTCAGGCAGGGCAAGCATTTGGCTTGTTGCTTCCTGCCTAGCTTAGGAAGGCGCCTACCTTTGCGGCTAGATTTACCAGAGTCCTTGCTAAGACAGTCCTGCTGTTTGGCAGATTCACGCCTTGATGAGATTGCTGTCTACTGCGAAAGCTGATTCAAGGTCTTGGGCTCGTTTCTCACATGCTATCCAGGTTTATAATCAGAGTGTGTTGCTGGGACACCTGGCTGGCATTTCACATGACCTAGTAACACAGAAGCAGGGAGCTCCTTAACCTGGCAGCCTGCACGAGCCCTGCCTCCTGCAGGGACACCCTGACGCTGATGTCATAAATTCAGCCATTGTGTCTGTGAGTGCCTTGGCTGGAGCTGGTATTATGAGATAGCACAGTGCTGTGCTGCGCACCTGTGTAGCTGAGAGCAGAATGTTCACTGCGGAGAGGGGGGAAAAAATCAGATCCTGGAAGGGATTCAAGCACAATCCCCTTTTGTTAGCAAGAGCCCTCAGTAACTTTCTGTCTTTGTCTGCTCTGAGTCAGTGTATCAGGAGAACCCTGAAAGATAATTGTAAGAAACCCACAAATTTCTACTCTACATCCATATCCTTTAATCTCTTATCTAACATTTCACGTACCCAGTGAAGTCACAGGCTTTATTTGCTCTCCACCAGCCAAGATTTTCATGGAATCCTTCAGCTTCCTCCCTTCCTCTGCTTTTCATAAAAGATCTTTAGTGCAGCATGGCCTCAAAATAGCACACTTTGTCAGAATTCTCCTTGGAGCATTGCCGTTCTCCTGAGTAAATCCGAAATCCCAGGGCCTGCGTGATTAACCCTTTCCACCCCATGCATGTTCCTCAGGCTCCCAAGAGTAGGATGCATCCACGAATACACCAGGAAGTCAGCTCCTGTGACTGCAAGGCCAGCTTCAGGGTGTCTCACCAGAGAGCAAATCTGCTCACAACCTTTGTGGTGGTCTTAACCACGTTTGCAAGCTGCCTTGTCGGGCTTCCTTGATTCATTGACTCAGAGCGGACAAAGGTAGAGCCAGGAGCCTGTTTTCTTGGGTGGTCACCTCTGCCTCTATTTTTCTATCTGATTCAGATGAAAGATTCACCCCATAGACTTGTCCAGTGTCTCATAGGAGAACTTAGAGAATTCTATATCCACAAATACCAACCTGTCATCAAAGCCTGCCAGTTGCTTGTATTCATCTCCAAGAATCAGCAACTTCCTGGACTCTTTTTATGTTTTGTTATCTCTGACAGCAAGGACAGTACAAGAGGACCCCCCTGGGCCTCAGTTTGGGGCTCGGCCCTTTGTTTTGTATGCGAGTGCAGCAGTGTCATTTCTGTGGTCTCCTGTAATCATTCTGTGGGTAACCACAGTTGGTCATGCCACACTGGCCAGTGCAGAGACTTCTAGGGACAGCTGCAGCTGTGGGGTCCCTGAGGCTGAGCACAGGGAAAGAAAGCTTGGTCAACACCAGGCTCTCTGAACTTACTGTTTTTGGAGTAAAATATATCTCTAGACATTGTGGATGCCTCTGTCTAGCCTTTCCTTGTGAGCCAGTTTCAAAGCAAAGCAGCTGTGAAAAGCTTCATCTGGCTTAAGACCCATTTCCTTTTTCCCCACCTCTGTGACTCCTCTTCATCTAAGTAGATGTTTAGTGTCTGTGGACCATTCCAGCGAAGGTAACCAGCTGTTTTGGCTTGCTTGGGACTCTCCCTGAGTAACCTCCCAGCCCTGGCAAACTGGATTGTCTCCTCTCAGGAGACAGCAGGGACCCTCTGGCTGTTCTGTTTCAGAAACCTGAGCAATCCCACTCGAGAGGAGCATGGAGGACAAGGCAAAGCACCGGCTGTGCTAGTAGAGAAGTTTGGGTTGCTGTCAACTTGCTGCCTGACCTTAGGTCAGTCAATTACATTCCTGTGTTTCAATTTTCTTTTCCACCTGTGCGATGGGAATAAGGCCTATTTGCCCAGTGCCTAGGATGCTGTGAGAATTAAATTACATAGTAGTTGCAAAATAATTTGGCTTCAGAGGAGTCAGACCCCACCTGAATCTGAGGGGAACAATTGTGCAATTCTTAATGGCCTCCATCTTCTAGCCAAGCTGCCTCGGGGCCGGAACAATCATTTACATCCCAGTTTCTTGCCTATGGCACAAGGACATGGCCAGGAGGCCAAAGAGAAGCTGAAATCAGAATCTGCCATTAAGCAGGGAAATGCTGCAATATCACTGGCACCAAAGAGCCCAAGTTATCACTCAGCAAAGATACCATGGGATTCTGTTGACAGAGGAAAGGGGATGAAGCTCTGAGTAACAGGAGTATTATAATTACTGTGACAGTAGATTTGATTAGATTGTCATTCTTGACTCTCCACTCTGCTCATCCACTTGAATTTGAATCTGGAAAGCCTGGGACAGAGGTACATACATGCAGCTGAGTGAGATACAGAGCCAATTCTCTCTCTCTCTCTCTCTCTCTCTCTCTCTCTCACACACACACACACACACACACACACATACACACACATACACACTCACACACAGAATTGTAGGCAAGAACACTAATGACCCAACTCTTGTTCTGACCTCCCCCCTCAGGACCCCAGGATGTGGCTATTTTTGCTTTCCCTCATGCACAGTAGCAATGGCTTCATTCCTTGTCTAAATCCACCTGGCTCCTGCCTCCTGGCTCTGTGCAGTGACTTCCCTCTGCTTGGAGCATTCTTCCTCTAGACCTTTCACCTTCCCATGGCTGCCTCTGCTTGCTCAGATCTCAGTTAAGCTCTCACCTTGATATCAAGGCCTTTCCTGACCACTCCCTCTTTAGTAGCCCCATCTTATGTTCCTTTCACGTAAGATTTAATTCATCAAACTACTTTTTATTCTGTGATGCTTTTGTTTGTTTATTTTCTGACTTCTTTCTGAGGCAGAGACAGACAGGTGCCTCCTGTTCTCCATTCTTTTCTTCTACTCTAGTAGCAGAGTAGCCAGGCATTGGTCACCAGGACAAGACTACATATCCCAGCCTCCCTGAAAGTGGGGAATAGCCATATGGCCAAACAAATAGGAGAGAAAGTGTCCTTAGAATCAGGAGGCATTCCTGTCTTCTTACCTCCTCCCTGCTGGCTGGAATGTGAGCATGACTGCTGGTTTGTAAGCAGCCATGCTGGACTCTGAGGTGAAAGGCTCATGCTAAGGAAAGTAAATCTCTAAGATAAAAAGATCCTGAGTCTTTGATGGCCCCTGTCATGGCAGGGCCCTACCAGCCCTAGATCACATCCCTCTGGACTTCTTCAATGGGGGAGAGAGAATTAGGCTCTAACTTGATTAAGCTATTGTTGTGTTGGGCCTTTTATCATTTGCAGCTAAACCAACTTGCAACAAATGCTAACCCACCACTGCCTTGACCTCATAGACTATAATGCCTGTCTTGTTCAATGCAAGGAGCACTAGACACCCAGCACTAGCATAATGCCTGCACTCAGTGGCCATTTGGAAAATACTTTTTCTATTAGCACCTGCCTGTCTTTTTCCTATTTAATTTCTTCTTTCACATAGCTGCTTTTCCTCCATTGTATTATTTTAGTTCTCTTTGGACCTTCCTCAAATCCTTACCTCTCTCTATGTGTCCCCAGAGTAATGAGAATTTCCAGTCTTTGGTCCATAGCTAGGTGGAATGACTTTTCCGTGATGTGTCTGTATGCCTACAAACCTTTTCAACTGAAGCTGCCCTTACCACAGCCTGCGGCCTGCCTACAGTCATGTTTAACAACACATGCTCCTGCTTCACCCTGATTGGACCAGGAGTTCTCATGTGATCCAGAGGCAGCCAATTCATAGGCTTGTCAGGAATTTATGTCATGGCCTGGTATGGAAGAATGAACTGTATCAAGGAGATTCCTTCTATTGGAATATTTTTTTATCTTGATTTTAAATATACTTTAGATGAAAATATTGATAAATACATGTATTAGTCACTTTCCTTGACACTGAAACAAAATACTTGACACTGACAAATTAAAGAGATTTATTTTGGTTCACAGTTTTCAGAGAATTCAGTCCATGCTTGGCTGGCTCGAAGGCAGAGATGGCATGGCAGAGGGTCATGGCAGAGGAAAGCTGCTCACCTCATGACAGCTAGGAAGCAGGCAGAGAAGGGAGGATTCAGGGAGGAAGATATACCCTGCAAATCTATGCCTCCAGTGACACACCTCTTCCAACCAGGCCAGCCTCCCAAGAACACATTTATCTATGAACACATCAGTGGATCAATCCCATGATGAGTATAGCACCCCCATCATCCAATTGCCTTCCTCAAGTTCCACCTCTAAACATATGAGACATTGGGGAACACTCTAGATCTGAACCCTAACAATACATAAAAGAAAAGTTACCCACTGCAAATGTTGCAGGTTTTAATATCGTTATAAATAGACATGAAATTCCTACCAAGGCCTGTCTAAGAAATCTTTTTTTTGGGGGGGGTACCGGGGATCGAACTTAGGTCCTTGTGCTTGTGCAGCAGGCGGTGAAACCACTGAGCTAAATCTCCGGCATGTCTAAGAAATCTTATACTTATGACATAATTAGTACTAGCAAGTAGGTGCATATTTTTCCTGTTTGTTCTTTTATTAAACAGGCATCAATATACACATGCTTAGGTACAAAACACAACACACACACACACACACACACACACCCCTCCACAGTCTCTCCCACCCAAGAGATGCAGATCTATCAGGTTCTGATCAGTATTCCTTGAACAGGTGGCTGATAACAAATTCCATAATTTCCCATTGATGTGATATTCAGGGAGTTGCAGCAAGCATCCTTAGATGCACAGATTTACAAACTTCAGAGATCATGACTGAGAAGTGGGATTGCAAAATCAAAGAGTATGCATTTAAACAATTTTACTAAATGCTATGAAATTAACATCCAAACTGGTTGTAGCAAGTTTAGGCCCCCCCCCATATATATGAGAATTTGTTTCTTCACACACTCTTTAGCACTGACCATTGTCATTCTTTTCCACTTTTGATCAGTTAGCTAAAAAAATGAGGTGCTGAGCTGGCATCAGGGACACGTATGGAGAGAAGCTGTGAGGTGAGAGTGAGACAACCAGGCAGGGGCAGAATGGAGCCGAGAAGAAGGAAAAGAAGGCAATGGAATTAATATGAGAAAATGAAAAAACGGAAACAAAGTCTTTGTAAATAGGGAGGGATGGAGGGGTTGAAGGGAGGGCAGGGGAAGGGGGAAAAATAAGAAGCAACAGAGATTATGTAAAGGTGCAAATTTCCAGTGATGACTGTCATTATATTGTATACCTAAAATGCACCAAGAAAAGGATATACAAAAAAAATTAAAAAATAAATCGCGATTACAGGACCATATAACATAAAATTACCATCCTAACTATTTTAAGTGTGCTGTTCTGTAGTATTACATACATTCACATTGCTGTGTGTGCAACTGATTGCTAGATGCTTCTCATCTTGCACAACCAAAACTCTGTACCCCTCAAGTGACCCCCCATTTCCCAATCTGTAATGACATTTTAAACTCTCTCGCCACTCTGTCCATCACCACGGACGGAAGTTAGGCTCACCTGTGTGTCAGCAGGACATGCGCTACACAAATAAGTCAAGGGATGTTAAGTGGGTGACGGTCCTCATTTCACCCACATGATGCTCACCAAGGACTACTTTCTGCAGTTTACTTCTGCTTCTCCAAACACCCCTTGGGCCAGTGGGCATTTGCTGTGCTGACAGGGAAACAGAGGCCCAGGGTGACAACCTAGAAGAGGCAAGCCTGGTGTGCCGATGTGGCAGGGACTCACATCTTAACTGTCAGGTCATCTACTTCAGGTCGTCGGCTTCTCTTGTGTCCATGTGGCTGGCACGTCCTCCAGTCAACCAGGGATGTACTGTTCCCAGCTGGTCGGCCCTCTGCCTCTCCCCCTCCTAACCTTCCTCCACCGACTTCCCCAGGATCAGGCTTGCTCAGCTGCAGTGCCACCCAAGTCTCTGTAACATCCACACTCTAGTGAAGTTCCGGTGCACAGCCTCCATTGAATCGTCCCAGCCACAGCTCCAGCTGCCTTCCCAAGGGCCTCCTTCTGGCCCTCACAGCCATGTTCTGACTTGCTTTTTTGGTCTCTTTTGGCCCAATGTTCTCCACTTTAATCTCTAAGAACTCTGCCAGGTTTTGTTTGCCATTGCCTCCCCAGGCAGTGCCTGACCTTAATAGGTACTCAATAAATTCTAATTGGATGAGTGGATTAACTAATATTGCAGTCCTTCCTGCCATTTAAAGTCTTGTCTCAGCTGTCACCTCTATCAGGAAACCATCTTTGATACCCTCCCCAGGACCAGATGTCTTTCTGTGTGCTTCATTTGTTCCTACCTTTTCATGTGCCATATACTGAACTAAAATAAATTAAACTTTTAGTTGTTTGTCTTAGCCTCTTAATTAGTTGGTGAGCTAGTTGAGACAGAAAGCCTGTTCTTGTTTTATATCATTTATATCCCTCTCCCCTGCTCTCTCTCTCTGTCTGTCTGCCTCCCTGTCTGTCTGTTTCTCTCCCTCCCTCTCTCTCTCTCTCTCTCTCTCACACACACACACACACACACACACACACACACGCACACACACATGCACATGCACAGGAGTGGGGACTCAGTATGCGGTACCTCAGTCAAACTGAGCCAGCTCCCATTATTCCTTTGGCTCACTGTGCTTTCCACAGGCCCTGGGACTTCTTTCCTCCTCTCTCCTCATCCCTGCACTGGCTCCAGTTCCCCATCACACCTGCATCCATGGCAGAAAAATGGCTCAAGTTGGCTGTTGTGCGTCAGCCCTCCCCATGCAGAACACAGGTGGAGGACGAAAACAGGTCCTCATGAGAACCTTAAATTAACGTGTCAGAGAAAACCGCTAGGTATTCTCATACAGACCAACACCCATTGGAATAATAAACATGGTGCACATTTAGGACGCTCTTGCCCTTTGTATGTGTCTTAGTCACTTTCCTCATCACTGAGACACAATATCTAACACCCACACTCAAAGCAGCAGAGCTTTATTTAGGCTCCTGGTTACACTACACAGTCAGCTGGCTCCAAGAGAGGACAGTGGACCCCCATTTAAACCTTTCCTGCCCCGGGTGACAACTGTTATCACCTCCCATTTGCAGCTGAGGAGCGAAGCAGAAAGAGGGTAAGGAACTCACCCAAGATCACACAGCTGGTGAATGGAAATACCTGCATTCAAACCCAGCCACTGTAGGCTCAGCCTCCACCACCTTCTGCTGCCTCTTCTTGAAAGAATCCTGGCAGTGGGCAGAGAAAGCCACCTTGGGAAGCACCTCTGTGTGATCTGCAAGAAGAGCCTGAGACCTGGATAGGACAGTTACTTCATGATGTCACACAGCCAGAACTGACAGAGCAGGTGCCAAACAAAGCTCAGATTTCCGAACTTCCAACTCCATGCCCTCCCTCACTGTCCTGTACAAAGAGCAGGGCTCATTCCTTCCAGAATGTTCCTCCAGTTCTTAAATGAGTTACTTACTATGAAAATTTAGTGGAAAATATATCTGGGAGAAGAGTTGGTTTCTTTTCTCATTTACTTTATCATCATCATCATCATTATCATAATTATTATTATTTGGTACAGGGAATCAAACTCAGGACCTTGTGCTTACCAGGTAGATGTGTTCCTTTTACTTTAAAGCCAAGAAAAATTGCACGAAGCTCAGGGAGGCAGTTTGAGATGAAGAGAGCAGTGTAGAAAGGAAGAAAGGAAGCAGGAAGAAAGCACGGGAAGAAGGGAGACAAGAGCTATCCTCTGAGAAGGAGAGATGATCAATGGGTGGTTGAGATGGAGAGAAATGGTGGCCATTTTCTTGAAATGTGTAGGGCGTGTAGCTGATGAGAACCCTGGCTAAGTTGGTCAAAGCAAAGGCAGGGGAGGCAGTGGGGTGGACTTGGGTCTGTTTCAACATAAAGTTTTGCAGCTTCTCAGCAGAAGGCTGGTATGGGGGAAATGGTGCCCATGAGCCCAAGAGTAGGATCTCAACCCCCTGTTTACATTTGTTGACTTTGAGTATGTAAACCTTCTTTAAGTTCTCCAGCTCTCCCTGGAGTTACTGTAGGGAGTAAAAGAGACAGGAGAGGTGAAATCATTTTGCAAAGAGCAGTGTGCTTTCTAAGAGCCTTGTGCTACCACCAGGAAAAGCAGCAAAACTGAGCAGATCAGCCAGGGAAGGTAGAAACTCAAACTCCACACTGGGTGATCCCTGCTGTGCTCCAAGCCAGCCAGACCTTATTGGAAAGAGGCCAAATCGTCCTGAGTCTATCAGGACGGTATACAGTATACACACAGCCCCACTGCCAGGGAGGAAGTGCATCAGATCAGAAGAGGGAGTCAGGCAATGGGCCAAGGAGGGAGCAATCAAGGATTATGCAGCCACTGTGACTGGAGCAGCCTCCAGAGAAGCTCAGGCAGCTGAGTGTGTGCTGTAAGGTGAAGACATCAGAAAGACCAGGAGGACATCAGAAAAAGCCCTTGGGCATGGGACCGGAGACAGGGTAGGGCCAAGAGTGTGCCTTTGAACATAGAAACAATCCCCAGTTCTTGCCAGTTCACTGACTATGGGAAGGAAAAGACGCTCAAAGAAGAAGTTGAGCCCAGGTGATAATGGCTGCTGTGGTCTGGGGGATGGAGGCAAGGGCCACCAGAGGAAGGCCACACCTAAGACATCTATGTAGATGGTCTACTGTATGCAGATGGTCTTCTGTTCTGAGGGAAGAAGGGCCAAACAACATCCAACAGTCTGGGTCAGGAGCTGTCTATCTGTCCCCTCCAGCTGCCATGTCCCTTCCCCATCACAGGGGAGCCTGTTGGTCCTTTCCTCTATCAGACTCTTCCATTTCACTGCTCTTCAAGGTTCCTGCACCTCTTCCTGTCCTCTGCTAGGCCCGCTCTCTTCCCTTGGCCATGTCACTCCCACACCACTCAACTCTTGTCCCCTAATAGTCCAACCTTCTGTATCTCCATGCTTTCCTTGCACCTTTACAAAACACAAGACAAGGCAACTTGTCCATGCACGCCATTCAGCCTGCTTTGCAGCACACAGGCAGCCTGTGACTACTTCACCTACCCAATTGTCAGAGATTTGAGGATAGGAACTGTTTTCATCTTTGCCTCTCCCAACCTACCTGAGGGTGGGTCCTGCAGGAAGTGAGCATGGAGTGAAACTGAGCTGTATTACTGGATCCTTCCTTGGGGTTGTGCCCTGGCTACTGGAGAGGCATTTCAAAGTAGAACATTGCATCCAAAACAACTCTGTTCTGGGCCAGGGATTTAGTTCAGTGTTTACACCGCCTGCCTCACAAGTGCAAGGTCCCAAGTTCGATCCCCAGTACCAAGACAAACAAACAAACAAACAGAAACAAAACAACTTTGTTCTATGTGGCACTTACAGTACTTTTAGACTGTAGGGAGGCAATCTATGGGACTCCCTTGGAGGAATGGGAACAGGAGGAAAAAATACTGCCCTCATTTTACCAATGGGGAAATTCAGAACAGCCTCGTACCTTTCCTGATGTGACACAGGAAGTTGCTAGAGGACCAAGGAGACAGACTGGCTGCATTTGTCTGTCCTCTGGGCCATGATGTGGCTCTGCCAGGGTAGGGCTGCCTGGGCACATCAGCCCTGAGGCTTGGTGGCAGAATTCCCACCCAAATTTCGCAAAGAATGAAACACTTTGTCTAAAGTAGAAATGGAAATTTTTGAGTTTTATTTAGAGATAAATAACAGTAATCATCACTTTCAACTTAGTGTGACATAGTAGGTGCTAAATAAATGTTCATTGAAGAAATGAGTTTATTTGTTCACATATCTGACTGTGGTGAGGTTCATTAGAGTCCTGTTTTAATGACTGAGTCTAATTCTAATATATCAGAAGGAACCTGTACATTAGTGATGAGGAAGGTAAATCCTGACCCATAGCTGGGAAGCTAAAATTCCTGCTTTTTCTCATGTAGTCATGATTTCTGAGTCTTATTTTCCTGATGTTGTATTTTCTGTTTTTCAACTGTGTCTCTTAAATTACTGTCATTTTGTATAGGCCCATCACTGTGTCAGAAGGCCCTCTAGAATTAATGGTATAATCATGGCCATGGAATATTTTGGGATAAACTAAGTCACTAAGGGTTCAATGATACTGTGTTTACATAGGGTTCAGTTTGACCACTAAGCAATGACCATTTTTCTGAAGAACTCGCAAGTCTTGTTTGAAATCTGTACCTAAGCTACATTTTTATGATTAATTTGCAGTATCAATAAAATGTATACGTTTCTAAGACAAGGACAAGCTTTGGTCTAGCTCCTATTTTGGCAGTGCCAAAGGGAATAGAGTATCAGTCAAATTTCACAGTATTTTGTCCTTTCTCCTCCATATCCTCCAACAAAATGCATTTTGTATAGTAACATCAAAAGAGAACTTTGCTAAAGGCAGTGAAGAGTGGTAGTCATATTGTCATTCATGGATCCCTCCCTTCTCCCTCTTCCGGACACATAATAGGATTTCATTTTCCCAGGCCCTTGAAGTTAGACATGGTATGGGACTTGCTTTGGCCAAAGAAACTGAGCAAAAATTATGTGTGGAAGTCTTTGAAAACAAGAATGTGATTCATATGATCCCATTTCCCTGCTCTCACAACTGGCAAACTTCTAGACAGTAAGGGCTCCTTCCATCCTGCTTACACCTTTAGTGAGGTTGAAGTGGGACAGAACTCTCCTACCACCTGGGAATACCAAGTAGTGAGGGGGAATAAACAGCATTTTACATTACTGAAATTTTTGTTATAGCAGCACAACCTAATCTACATCGACAAATGAGATCAGTCAGCTGCACTCTGGTTTAGATGAGTCTTTCCTTCCTGTCTCTCTTTCTCTGTTCCCACACCATCTGTCCTGCTATTCATGCTCCAGAGGTTCTCATAGCAGCTGTGCATGGTCCTGAAGGTAAGGCCCTTCGCTGTGTCACCAATTCTTTGGTGGGACACATGTGTGACTTCACAGCGGCCAAGGTGCTAGGTGCCTCAGCCTTCCTGGTGTGTCCAGAGTGAGCGGTTATAATTGTCTTTTAATACGTAGCCATAACCCTATTCATCTCTTTAAAATGACTGATCCTCCTGTGTGTGAGAACCCTCAAATCAATTATTACAGTCCTTGTGATCAGGAGCCCTGAATTCTACCTTCTGCCTTATTTCATCTTTCTTTATAAACTCAATTTTCTCATCTGTAGACTAGAGATGATAGTATTGATTGCCTATTATTTAAAAGTGTTATATATGCATTGTTTAGATCTGAAGAAAGGCCAATAAAACACTTCTCATAGAAAACTAGCCATGAACCAATCTCTACAGAACAAAGCAAAGTGAACTGTTTGGAGCAATCAGAATCATCTCATCAAATGAGTGTCCACCAAATGAAGTTTTTTAAAAAATAAGTTTGATTTTTAGAGCAAGTTCAGATTTACAGGAAAATAGAATTCCATAATATTCTGTCTCCCCTTGTACAGTTTATCCTATTATAAACATTAGTGAATCAGTGTGGTGTATTTGTTATGAACGATAAATCAATATTGATACATTGGTATTAATAAACTCTGTAGTTTGCATTAAGGGTCACTCCTGGTGGTGTAGACACTATGAGTTTTCACAAGTACATAATGTCATGTATCCACATTAAAGTAATGTACAGATTAGTTTCACTGCTCTAAAGATTCTCTGTGCTCTTCCTAATGATTGCTCCTTCCCCCAAACCTCTGGTGACTACTGTTCTTTTTACTGTCTCCACAGTTTTGCCTTTTCCTGGATACTAGATAGTTAGGCTATACACTGTGTAGCCTTTTCAGATTGGCTTCTTTCACTTAGTAACATGCAGTGAAGGTTCTTCTGAGTCTTTTCATGGCTTGATTTAGCACATTTCTTTCTTTTGCTGAATTGTCTGGCTACACGAGTTACTTACTGAGTCACCTACTAACGGACATCTTGCTTTATTGGTTCAAATTCTGTCAATTATGAATACAGCTGCTATAAACATCTGTGTACAGGGGCTTTTTTTGTGGACCTAAGTTTTGAAGTCATTTGGATAGACATCAAGTTGTGCAATTGATGGATCATATAGTTAAGACTATGGTTAGCTTTGTAAGAAACTGTCAAACTGTCTTCCACAGAAGTGGCTGTACATTCTTCATTCCCACCAGCAATGAATGAGAGTTCTCACTGAGCCACATCCTTGCCAGGCTTTGGCAATATCAATGGTTTGGATTTTGGGCAATCCAGCAGATATGTAGTGGTATCTTGTTGTTTAAATTCACGCTTCCCTAACGACCTATGATGGTGAGCACATTTCTCTGTGCTTATTTGTCATCTCTATGCATCTTCTTTGTTGCAGTGTGTGTTCAGATCATTTGCACACTTTTTAATTGTGTTATTTGTTTTCCTAAGTGGAGCTTTAACTATTTTTTTGTATATCTTGCTACAAGTCATTTATTATAGGTTTTTGCAAAGATTTCCTACCAGTCAGTGGATTGTCTTCGTTCTCTTTACAATGTCTATTGCAGAGCAGATGTTTTAAATCTTTTTTATTATTATAATTCTTAAGTTCTTTTCTTGGTACATTTTAGGTATACAATGCGTTCACATTTATCACTGGGTGTTTGTACCTGTACATGATGTATCTTGGTTCTTATTTTTTCCCCATTACCTGTGCACCCTTCACCTCCTCCACCCTTCCCTATTTACATAGACTTCATTTCCATTTCTTTTAATTTCTCATAATTTTTTCTTTCCCTTCTTTCCTTTCTCCTTCCCCTCCCACCACTCCTACCCCTTTGGACTTTTCTTTGTATTTCAAATTATCAATTATTCATTTTAATCATTTTAATCCTTATTTACACTTTCAGTTTCTCATACTAGGGAAACTATTTGGTATTTACACATGTGTGTCCTATTTATTAAACTTAAGAGTATGGCCTCAATGTGCATCCATTTAGCTATAAATGTCTCTAGTTTTTCATTCTTTATGGCTGAGTAGTACTCCATTTTATAAAAAACAAAACACATCTTCTTTATCCAGTTTCCAGTTGATGGTCACTTGGACTGTTTCCAAGCTTTAGCTATTACAAACTGTGCCGCTATAAACATGGGTGCACATATATCACTGTGGTATGATTCTTTTAATTCTTTTGGGAAGATACCCAGCAGGGGAATAGCTGGAATGGGACCTCTAGTCCTAGTTCTTTGAGGTATCTCCATACTGATTTCCACAGTGGTTGCACCAGTTTACACTCCCACCAGCAGTGGAGTAGGGTTCCTCTTTCCCCACAGCCCCGCCAGCATTTGTTATTGGTTGATTTCATGACAGCAGCCATTCTTTCTGGGGTGAGGTGGAATCTCGGTGTTTTTTCACTTGCATCTCTCCAATGACCAGTGATGTTGAACATTTTTTCATATATTTATTTGCTGCTTTTACTTCTTTGAGAAAGGTCTGTTCATTTCAGATGCCCATTTTTGAATTGGGTCTTTGAATTTGGGGGGCCTGATTTTTTTCAATTCTTTATATATTCTAGATAGTAGACCCTTGTCTGAGGTACAGCTGCTAAAATTTTTTTCCCACATTGTAGGCTGTCTCTTGCCTCTGTTGGTAGTTTCTCTTGCAGTGCAGAAGCTTTTTAATAAGATGAGATCCCAGTTGTTCTTTGTGCTAGTTCCCATGCTACTGAGGTTTTGTTCCTAAAGTCTTTTCCCATGCCAATGTCTTCAAGAGTTCTACCTAACTTATCTTCCACCAAGTTCAGTGTTTCTGTTTTAATATTTAGATCTTTAATCCACTTTGATCTTAGTTTAGTGCATGGTGATAGGTATGGGTCTAGTTTTAATCTTTGGCAGGTTGAAATCCAGTTTTTCCAACACCATTTATTAAATAGGCTATCTTTCTTCCAATAAGGGTGGTTGACTCCTTTGTCAAAGATGAGGTGGCTGAGTATGTCTGGAGTTGTTACTGCATCTTCTAATCTATTCCACTGATCCTCAGGTCTGTTCTTTTGCTAGTACTATGTTGTTTTTAATCACAGTAGCTTTGTAGTATAGTTTCAAGTTGGGAATTGTGATACCCTCTGCCATGTCTCTCTTGCCAAGAATTGCTTTTGCTATTCTAGGTCTCTTCTGGTTCCAAAGGAATTTTTGGATTATTTTCTCTAGTTCTGTGAAGTATATTGTTGGAATTTTAATTGGGATTGCATTAAATCTATATAGTAGTTTTGGAAGTATGGCCATTTTCACTATATTGGTTCTTCCTACCCAGGAACAAAGGATGCCTTTCCATTTTCTTATATCCTCTTTGATCTCTTTTTTCAGAGTCCTGTAGTTTTCACTGTAGAGGTCTTTTGCTTCCTTTGTTAGATTGATTCTTAGATATTTCATTTTTTTAATCCAATTGTAAAAGGAATTGTTTCCCTAATTTCTCTCTCATTGAATCTGTTATTTGTGTACAAGAAGGCTATTGTTTTTTGAGTGTTGATCTTGTAACCAGCTACTCTACTGAATCTGTCAATTAAGTCTAAAAGTCTTTTGGCCGAGTTTTTTGGGTCTTCTATGTAAAGTATCATATCATCAGCAAATAATGACAGTTTAACTTCTTCCTTTCCTATCATTGTTCCTTTTATTTCTTTCTCTTTTCTAATTGCTGTGGCTAATGTTTCCAGAACAGTACGGAACAGGAGTGGTGATAGTGGGCATCCTTGTCTTGTTCCTGATTTTAGCGTGAAAGTTTTCAGTTTTTGACCATTTAGTATGATGTTGGCTGTTGGTTTTTTATAGATAGGCTTAATCAGGTTGAGATAAAGACCTTCTGTAGGGTTTTTATCATGAATCGGTGTTGGATTTTGTCAAATGCCTTTTCTGCCTCTATTGAGATGATCATGTGGTTTTTGTCCTTGACTCTGTTAATATAATGTATTACATTTATTGATCTATGTATGTTGAACCATCCTTGCATCCCTGGGATAAATCTAACTTGGTCAGGGTGTATGATCTTCTTGATGACCCTCTGTATTCTGTTTGCCAGTATCTTGTTGAGGATTTTTGCATCTATGTTCATTAGAGAGATTGGCCTGTAGTTCTCTTTTTTGATTGGGTCTTTCCCTGGTTTTGGAATCAAAGTAACACTTGCTTCCAGGAATGAATTTGGAAGCCTTGCTCCCCTTTCAATTTCCTTGATGAGTTTAAAGAGTAATGGCGATAGTTCTTCTTCAAATGTCTTGTAGAATTCAGCAGCCCATCAGGTCCTGGGCTTTTCTTTGTTGGTAAATTTTTTATTACATTTTCAATTTCATTCATTGTAATTGGGGTGTTTAGAATTTTTATATCTTCTTCATTTAACTTTGTCAATTTGTATGTATCTAGGAATCTGTCCGTTTCTTCTGTGTTTTCCATTGTATTAGAGTACAGGTTCTCGAAGTAGGTATTGATGATCCTCTGGATTTCTATTGGATCTGTTGTGACTTCACCTTTTTCATTCTTAATTGCATGGATTTGCACAATTTCTTTCCTTTTTTGATAAGGTTGGCTTAAGGTTTATTGATATTATTTATTCTTTCAAAAACCCAACCCTTTGATTCATTATTTTTTTGTATCATTCTCTTAGTCTCCACTGCATTGATTTCTGCTCTGATTTTAATATTTACTCTCTTGTACGAGATTTGGATTTGTTATGATCTTCTTTTTCTAGGATCTTGAGGTTTTGCATTAGGTTATTTATTTGAATTATCCCTATTTTCCTAATATGGGCATTCACTGCTATGAATTTCCCATGTAGAATTGCTTTCATTGTGTCCCATAGATTCCTGTATGTTTTACTGGCATTATTATTTACTTGTCAAAACTGTTTAATTTCTTCTTTAATTTCCTCTGTGACCCACTGGTTGTTCAGGAGGGTGTTATTCAGTTTCCATGTGTTTGTGGGGGTTTTGCAGTTTCTTATGTTACTGATCTCCAACTTTATTGCACTATGGTCTGATAATATACAGGGGGTAACTTCAATTCTTTTACATTTACTTAGACATGTCCTATGAGCTAGCATGTGGTCTATTCTGGAGAATGACCCATGTGCACCTGAAAAGAATGTGTATTCTGATTTTGTGGGGTGGAACACTCTGTAAATATCTATTAAGTCCATTTGTTCAATAGCTTGGTTCAGTTCTCGAATTTTGTTGTTAATTTTTTTTCTAGATGATCTGTCTATTTGTGATAGTGGGGTATTGAGGTCCCCCACTACAATTGTGTTACTGCTTATTTGATTTTTCATGTCCATTAATATTTGTTTTGTATAGTCAGGGGCATTTGTATTTAGTGCATATATATTTAGGATTGTCATCTCTTCATCTTGGATTATTCCCTTCACAAGGATGTAGTGACCATCTTCATCTCTCTTAATTAGTTTTGGTTTGAAATCTATTTTGACTGCAAATAAGATTGCTACTTCTGCTTTTTTCTGTGTTCCTGTTGCATGGAGAACTGTTTTCTATCCTTTTACTTTAAGTCTATGAATTTCTTTTTGAGTTAGGTGTGTTTCTTGTATACAGCATATTGTTGGATTTTGCTTCTTAATCCATTCTGGCAGTCTATTTCTTTTGATTGGTGAATTGAGGCCATTAACATTGATGGTTATAATTGATAGATATTGATTCATCCTTGTCATGATGTTTTACTTTTGTTGGCTCTTTTATTTATTTTTCTCCCTTTCCCTATAGTTTCTTACCTTGCCTGGTGGCTTCCCCCGTTGGGCCTCATGGAATTGCAAACTTCATTGTTTTTTTCTAGGATATTGTTTAAAATTGCTCGTAGTGCTGGTTTGGTGTTCATGAAATTTCTCAGGTGTTTTTTGTCATGGAAGTATCTAATTTTCCCATCAATTTTGAAAGATAATTTTACAGGATACAACAGTCTAGGTTGGAAATTATTTTCTTTTAGGGCTTGAAATACTTCACTCCAGACTCTCCTTGACTTGAGGGTTTGTATGGAGAAATCTGCTGTGATTCTAATGGGCTTTCCTTTGTAGGTGATTTGTTTCTTTTCTCTAACTGCTTGTAGGATTTTGTTCTTCTGTTGGGTTTTTGCAATCTTGACTATTATGTGTCTATGCATAGGTTTTTTTTGACTGTGGCTAGTTGGAATTCTATATGCCTCACTTATCTGTATCTCCAATTCTCTACCTCTCTCTGGGAAGTTTTCCACTATTACTTCTATGGACAGTTTTTTTTTTTAATGTCAATTGTACTTTCTTGTGGTTTTTTGTGTACTCCTATCAGTCTTATATTATTCTTCTTTGCATTGTCCAGCTGCTGCATTGATTTCTCATGGTCCCTTACTATTTTTAAGACATTTCTGTTTTCATGGTCCTTAACTGTGATCCTGTCTTCTATATCTGATATTCTATCTTCAGATTCCCTTAATCTGCTGTGGATACTTTCAATGGAGCTTTTAATCTCCTGAATATCTGTTTGAATCTGTTTTGTGGATTCCATTTCTTTCTTATGTTGGGAGATCATGGTTTCCATTTCTTTCTTATGCTGGGCATTCATGGCTTCCAACATGTTTCTGAGCTTATCTATTTTTTTTTTTATCTGTTTCTGTTCTAGAGCCTCTAATCGTGTCTTTCACTCTTCTCACCATCTTTGTAGTTATCTGGGAGATTATTTCTGCTTTGAACTTTTCTAGAGCCTCATTCACCTGTTTTGTTACTTCCTGTGCTATCAGTTCAGGGTGTTCAGGTTGTTGATTATCAGACTTTTCCACCTCATTTTCCCCAGAGTTTACCCTTGGTGGGGTGAAAGTCTGAGTTTGTGCCTTACTTAAATGTCTTCTCATTTTTGTTTTTTGTATTGTCCTGGGTTTAATTCCTGGGTTGATACTTCGAAATTGGTTATTGTAAGTATCTTTGTTGCTTGTAATTAGAACCCTTATGGAATGATTGCTTCTCAGACATGTCTTCCAGATGTAGCTGGTCTTTAGGTTATGAGTCTCTAATGACTCTGAGACTGTCTCATTTTCATTATACCAGGAAGGACCACTGACTAGAACAATAACAGCATCTTAGCCCAGGTGATACAATCAGCAACACCATAGCATCAAGTACATCTTAGAAAATGACAATTTGTGGTAGTTATTAATCTATCACCTTTAACTGTGTGAGTTAAATCAAAATCGAGGACCAACCCAACATATGTTTATAATGAATAAACTCTTCAATATAGCAACTTGACCCTTTGGGATGGGGAGTTAGAAGGAGTTGGGGAGGGAGGGATAGATAGGTAGAAGGATAGGGGAAGGTTAGCAGTGAGGCCAGAGGACAAGGACGAGACAAAGAACAAGAGAAAAAAAGAAAAAGAAAAAATGCGAATTAGGGCCAGAACAGGAACATAAAGGGAGATGAAGAACAATGTGGGACAGCAAGAGAGTGAGTGTGACAGAGAGGGAACAGAAAGAGAGAAGAAAGAAGAAGGGAGAAAAAGAAGAGAAAAACAAAAATTTGCAAAGTATAGGAAAAAAATTAAAAATAGGAGAAAAAACAAACTAATAATACTAATTTTGGAAATAAAAAATAAAAATGAAAATGAAGGGCCTCCTTCAGGGTATGTCTCTGCTGTCACAATAGACAACATGGGCAGCAGTGTGCAGATATAAGTCAATGAGCCTCAGCCAGCCAGTCGCAGACTGGTGCGATTCAGGCAGATTTCTGGCTGCAAGTCCCAAGTTGAGCTCCCTGTGCTCCTGTAGGGTTGAACTCTGCAAGGCTCTACTGCAGGTTGTAGCTGCCCTTCCCCTGAAGATAGTCCAGGTTCCGATGGGAGGTGATGATCCCTCCAACTTACCCAGTAAGGTGGTCTGGTAGTCTGGTGTCCCCTGTGTCTTTGTAGTGTGGAGCCAGGTGGCGGTACAGCCAAGAGGCCAGAGGAGGGAGGGAGGAGTGTGGGGGGAGGGGGGTCCTGCAGGTGCCTGCGCAGCTAAGTGGATCACTGCCATGGGCGCGAGCTGGATGGGGCGGGTTCCCTGCGACCCGGGACCTTTCTCAGGCATCCGCCGATGTGCCTGGTGTGAGCTCAGATGTTTTAAATCTTTAATGAAGTTCAACTCATCAAGTTTTTCCTTCATAGATTATGTTTTCAGTATTG
The DNA here is from genome assembly GCF_053883595.1 of Heterocephalus glaber. NCBI lineage: Eukaryota > Metazoa > Chordata > Mammalia > Rodentia > Bathyergidae > Heterocephalus > Heterocephalus glaber. The sequence goes on from NW_028258156.1 coordinate 3,837,404, forward strand.
TATCTAAAAATTTATCGCCAAACCCAAGGCCACCTTGATTTTTCCTCCTATTTTATCTTATAGAACTTAGGTAGAGGATCCATTAAGTTTTATGAGTTGATTTTTGCGAAGGGGGTAAGGTCAGTGCCTAAATTCTGTTTTCACATGTAGAGATCCAGTTGTTCCAGTGCATTTGTTGAAAGGCCATCTGTGCTGCATTGTATTTCTTTTACACTTGGCTGTATCTGGACACGTGTATTTCTGGACTCTCCATTTTTTTCTTTTGGTTTACTTATTCATTCTTTTTCAGTATCACGTGGTCTTAGTTACTGTAACTTTAGAGTAAATCTTGAAATCAGAGAGTATCCACCTTACTCATTGTTCTCTTTTAATACTGTGAGTCCTTTTTGTGGCTTTGGAATCAGTTTGTTGATATCCACAAAGCAACTTATTGAAATTTTTATTAAAATTGAGTTAATATAAAGATTAAATTGGGAAGAACTTAAATCTCGATAATATTGATTCTTCCTACCAATGAACATAAAGTAGCTTTCAGACCTGCTTTGATTATTTTTTTAATCAAAGTTTTTGTAGTTTTCTTCACATAGATCTTACACATACATACATACTTTGTTAGACTTATACCTAAGTATTTCAAAAACATTTTGGTGCAAATGTAAAACAAACAAAATTTTAAAAAGTAAGTTGAAAATGACTTGTTGGGGCTGGGTGGTTCCGCTGCCTGCCTCATAAGCGCAAGGTCCAGAGTTTGATCCCCAGTACCAAAAAAAAAAAAAAAAAAAGACTTGTTGTTGCTAAGTAATTTGCTATATTTTCTACTAATTTTTCAATTTTTAAGCCAAGTTGATTTGCAGAGGTGAAAATACATTCAAAATTTCAACTTTTATTTATATGTAATGCTTCTGCTCATATAGAATCATGATCAATCAGACTCTACTTTTGGTTATTTGCATACTCAGGAGGTCGAGTCCCTAAAATTGAATATGGTGTTAGAATTTACATTTGTCATAAAAATAAAATGCATGGGCCCAGGATTTAGCTCAGTGGTTTGGCCACCTGCCTCAAAAGCTCAAGGTTCCAAGTTCGATCCCTGGTACCAAAAATAAATAAATAAAATAAAATGCATTACTTCATTGAGTTCTGGATCACATCCTTTCCAAAAGAATAATGAAAAAATGCTTATTTCTTTCTGACAGACCTCTCTGTTCCTAGCTAAGAAAAAGCCCTGAATCTTAGAAGCAAAAGCCAATCTCTGAGGCTCAAATTTCTGTATTTTACTTGAAATTAAGCCATCGGCCAGCAATACAGCTCAGCAATTTCTCTACCCAGTGACTGGAAAGTAACCACCCACATACCTCAGTACTTCAGTGTTATCAACTTAGGAAGCTGATATGTTGAGATTCCTCATCTGCATACTGTGGACCAGGCATAGTATACCAGTCAGATAAACACTTCTCTAGGAGGCAAATTTTCACACTTTGACTCATTATGGGTAGTTTTAAAAATAAGTACTTGGAAGGATTCCACTCCGGAATGTAGCAGGTGTCAATTTGGACTCATCTTGAGGCTTCTCAGCAGGCTCTTCCCCCTGAAATTCCCTCTCCTTACAACTGAAGCAGCCTCAAGGTCAAAACTCCTCGTCTTAAGGGTATGACCTGAAAACTGTTGCCCATCCAACCATTTCACTCATAAAACAGAACTAATAAATGCCAACCCATAAGGCTGGTGCTTCAGGGTAATGTGATGGGGAAACTGTTTGAAGTTCTTTAGAGGAAAAAGGATATTTGGAAGCTAACTTGCATTACAGTCAATAGAATAAGAATATAGTTTTAAAATTGCAGAACCTCATGACAGTTTCTCCAGTAAAACTGGGTAATTTAACACATGCATTTCCATTTTCAGGTCAAATGTGCCCACACTGCCCCTTCACAGTTTTATGGCAGCCTTCGGATGGAAGCCGTGAGATTTGACTTTATTAGTTTCTGGCACTGTGGCCTGTATTTCAAGCAACTCCCATAAAATGTACATGGTAGTTATTATTTTCTTTTAAAGAATGTGACACTAAAACAAGTGTTTAATAAAGTGCTTTGAAAAGGCAACAGGCTGAAAAGAGCTGGGCAAAAATTCAAGCTGAGGAAGAACTGAGTATGTCTTTATACTGAATTTATAAATAATAGGATAAGGCAGGATTGCATGCCTGATAGAAGCATTGAAAGCTCTCCTTCAACTGCAGGAAAATGAGTAAAGGTGCCATGTCATTATATTTTATTTTAAATATATCTTATTCTAGACATTGAAAGGTCTAACCAGTTTAATAACTCAGTTTCTTCAATAAACATTTTGTAGAAGTGGATGGTTTTCCTCAAAATTAAGTTTGGGTTTGATTTGATTTTTTTTTCTCTTTTTGAAGCTGTAAGGATAGACATCTTGCCATGTAGTCCTGAGGGTCATGAATTTTCAAGGAGCAGCCACAAAGCAACTAGAAAGTGCTTAGTGGAAGTTGCTTCTATACACAAGAAACTTTGAAAACTTAAGAGCTAAATAAGTTTGAAAGCTCCAATAAAATAATTTCATTGGATGTATAAATAATTCAGTCGGTGCCCAAAGAACTGCCTCAGCATCATTTGTCTTTAATAAGTCAAATACCCAAATAAACAGGGTTCTGGCTGACTCTTGTCTGTCATGATGTGACCCTGAGTCAAACCCTGTCTTGACCACAAGAACCATCCATCTTTCAAGCAGATTGTTCAAAGGATGACAGATCAGGGAGAAGGGCCCTGGACCGATGTGCAGCCTGCACCACCCTTACCGCACCATTTCATCCCACACTCCTTGTAAAAGTGGGTCGTGTCTGCAGGTGAAGGCTGAAGTGCTGGCTAGCAGGACTCCTGAAGCCCCCGGCTCTCCCCAAGAGAGTTAGAGTCTCTGTGTGTGCACTTTGTGGTCCTCATCCTAAGCTCAGCACTGCTGAAAGCCTTCCATCTCATCCCAGCAACACACGCCAGATAAGTAGTTTTGCTACCATCCTCACCATGTGCGTGAGGAAACCAGGATGTAGAATGTTCTATCACATTGTACAAATTCCTACTGCTGGTGCATGTCAGAATCACACTTGAATTTAAACAGTTGATTTCTTAGCTACTATGTTATGCAGAGATATTCTTATGGAGGCTTCTAAAACACCCGAGTATTATGGAGCTATTCAGAAACATCATCAGGTACAGATTTTTAAGTAGCTACCTGGGAGAAACAGACATGCAGAGAACCCAGTGAGTTCCCAGGAGCTCCACATACATCAAGTCAGTGGTGGCTGGAATTCGTTTCAGGGAATCTGCCTCCAAATTGGAGCAGCTGCCTCATGAAGAATATGTAGTGTGTGTGTGTGTGTGTGTGTGTGTGTGTGTGTGTGTGTGTATTCACAGAAATGGCCTGGCCAGAATCAGGGACCACAGTGAATGAAGCTCCCATCTTCCATTCTGGGGTTGGGTCTGAGTTTCCCTATCTGTCAGATAGAAGAGAGTTAGAGTTTAAAATCTTTTATGTACAATTTAATCACTAAAATTCTACAGTAGAACTTTGTTATAGCCATGAAGACTGCATGATTATGGAATCAACCACTCTTCACCTTCCAGAGGGCCAGGCAGTAGTGCTATGACCCTGGATGTCACTGGCCATCTACCACTCTGCATTACCTGCTGATTAGGAAGCACGACCTCTCCCTCTCTCCACCCTGTGATCAAAGGACTTTGGGAGGCTTAAACTAAAGTATTATGGCTTTTCTCTAACTGTTTACTACCATCTTGGGCGAAATTTGTACTCATACATGAATGGTTTCATCCTCCTTTATCCTTCCCCTGAGCCATTTCATCCACCGGATTATGAGTCCTTGAATCAGGAAGCAAGATTTTACCTTTAATGTCCTAGAAAATCATTGTAAGATATGTCACAAGGATAGAACAAAGTCATTTTTACCTGAGGCTTTGATAACCCTGTTAGTCAGATGCTTTTGCATAAAGTATAATCCTGGACGAATTTACCCTGGCAGGAGTTAATGCATTTAGCAACAAGGCATTATGGCAAAATGCCACAGCCTGTCAGCTGTATAACATGAAGATCGTAAAGAAACTGTCTGCTCCAAGTCTCCTTTATCTTTCATCTTCTCCCCAAAGATTGGCACTTGCTTCTTTTTTATTCAGTCCTGGGAGAAAAAACCAGAGGACTCCTTCTGGATTTGGACTTCCATATAGAGCTATAGTAGCTTTGCAAGGCGTATGACATTCCTTTATTTCCTTGTCCCAAACTCAACATAATTTGTATTCTGGTTTCAAAGACACCATTTTAGGTGACCTTTAAGATGCCCTCTTAAAATCACCGACATGCTAGATGGCAGATCTCCACATATGCAGGGTCATTGTCTATCTTTTGATATATTCAGAAGTCTGCCTTTCAATGTTTATGTGCCTCCAGATAGTCTTATTATATGTCATCTTTCTTATTATCATCAGCATTCTGATGCCTGTTTTCTTTACTTTATCTGTTAAACAGAAGTATATTTAGTGTTTGGAGTGATACATCATAAAGGTAGAAAAAGGTGAACCCTTTGATATATTACAAGGCTTTCATAGCATGAAATAACCATTGCCTATTATTTTACTCCTGACATTTTTATTTTTAAGGGAATTTTGCTTGATTTGTGGTGCTGACACCTTTGATATGTTGTTTCCAGTGACCTTACATCCAAAATCAGCAGCGTGTGACATTTGATGGCCCAGATAAAAAAAACATTAATGGTGGAAGAGAGGTTTATTTTCCTGGTCATAAATTAAGTTTAAATAACTCTGAATTTATTTTAAACTCTCCAGTACTTTTTACTGTCCAAGCAATAAATGTATTTATTACTGGGGGCCTACCTGGGCTTCCTAACAGAGCCTTTTGCTTGGCTGCTTTGAATCTTTTCCTTCCTTTTGGTGGAAGAAAGGTGCACCTTACCTGATTTGCTGTTTCACCTTACCTGATTAGGCTCATTTGCACAAACTGCTCTCTAATTTCTGCAAACAGGGATCAGAGAAAGGGCTGCTTATCGGAGAGCTAACCCACAGTGTTTTGTCTCCAGTCAGGTTAAGAAAAGCAAGAGTTCATAAAATGTTCACTGATGCAAGTAATTTAGTCCCAAGTGGGTTCTAATGTCGCATTAGAACAAGGAGAGACCCAGGCACAAGCCCTCTGTGGAAGGCCACCTTCACTCCTGATTTAATTCCCACAAAATGGAAACACATTTCTCAATTTACTTGTTACATGTACATGTATGTGTTTTAGTGCTTTCATTTAGATGTGTCATGGACTTATTCTGAGAATTTCTGCTTAAAACGTTTTAGGATTTAAACTATTCTGTTTGAAAATTGCCTTCTATTTTTAATTGAGATTTAATTCACAAGCTATAAAATTCACCATGTTTTCTTATGGATTTTTTTTTCAGTTTTAATTTTATATTAGTACAGTAATGTTTGCATTACTTAATGATTAGACTCCTTTTGGGGAGTTGATACATGTACATAACATCTCATGTCTTTTTTTCCATCCCTTTTCCTTCCCTGTACCTATTAGCATTTACTTCTCATTCTTCCCATTCCCAGATCCTGACAACCAGTAATCTACTTCCTACTACTATGCATTTGCCAATTTGGGGTATTTAATATTTATGGAATCATACAATATATAATATCTGGCTTCTTTCATGTAGCATGATGTTTCTAAAGTTAATCTATACCGTAACATGTTATCAGTGCTTCCCTCCTTTTGTGGTTAGATAATATTGCATTGTATGGATATACCACATTTTGTATATCCATCCATTAACTTATACAGAATATTACAGGCCAGTAATTTACAAGGAAAAGACATTTATTTCTTGTAGTTCCAGAGACTGGGAAGTCCAATATCAAGGTGCCAGCATCTGGGCAGGGCCTTCTTGCTGTCTCATCGCATGGCAGAGGACATCACATCGTGAGAGTGTGAGAGAGGGAGACAAGAGAGGGCTGAACTCACCTTGGTAGCAACCCACTCTCACGGTGCGGCTATGAACCCACTGGTGAGGACAGAGCTCTCATGATCTCAGCACCTCTTAAAGGTCCTGTCTCTCAACACTATTGTGTTGGGGATTGTTTTCAATGCATTAACTTTAGGAGACACATTCAAACTATAGCCCTTTCCTGTGTTTCACTGTTCATAATTCATCCCAAAGTATTAACTTAAAATGCAAGTGTTCAATAATAATTAGTGGCTACCTCCTCCTGGCAGACCTCTCCATGTCTGAGCGGTCTCCTAACCCGGGGACATTGGGATTTGAAATGGCATGGTTGTGAGTCATAGTCCCTGTGGGGCCAGGGTCCCCGAGGAAGGAATCTCTTGAGTTCAGCCAAACCTATGACAAAGTCCCATGCTATCCTTGATGCACAGAGGGACAAGTGTGTGACTGGCAGGATAACAACCCGCCACTGAGCTGGGAAGTAAAACTAATCCACCAGGTGACAGAATTATGGTGCAAAAAGATCTTGACAGTCAGAAATGATAGCCTCAAACTCACTGAATTTAATGGCGATAAACATAAGGTTGGGTTATCAGGATAAATAGCTGATGACCCAGCTGCAACATGAGAAGGGCTGACTTGCATTCATCAGGGGTGAAAACTTTCAGGATTTCAGGAAACTGTCAGGGCTGCCAAGCGGCTACTTGAATCGCAGACTCTTCTAGAACAAAATAAGTCATCATTTCCTTTATTCTGCCATAATTAGAAGCATTTCATACATTTTATGTCACTTTGAGCAAACACATTTTAAAAGGAAACAGTAAACAAAGTAAATGGTATCCAAAGAGAGGGTTAAAGGAAGGGGAAATGATGCTGAGTAGGAAACCTCATCACCCAAGCAACAGCTGGGGGGTCTGGACTTGGTCAGAGGCGGTCTGTGATTTCCACCCATTTGGAGGGAGGTGAGAGGGAGCGGGAGCTACTGACATTGTAAGACCTTGGGAAGCATCTCACGCTTTTTGTAAGTTGTGAATGGACTGTGGCCAGATGATCACTAAATTCTTTCCAGATCAAAAAGCTAGGGATTCTGCACCATAAACCAGAGATGTGTGCGGTTCATTTTCAGGCCAACATTCTATTCAAGACTAATTTAGCAGCCAGATTTTAAAAGTCACTTCCACTGAACGTTAATTTTTCTCAGTATTCAGTTTGCCTCACACTGGCCCCGATCATCCGTCCTCCCTCCCCTCTGCTCCTCTGTCCCTTCCAAAAGTCCCCAGAAGAGAACTAACATTTGCCAAGCACTTGGTATGTTCCAGGTCTCTTCTACACAGATCTCATTTAATTCTCACAGAAACCATGCAAAAAACATATATTACTCTTGCCCATTTCACATATGAGAAAGTGGCATCACAGCAGCCACCATTTGCCTAAGGTCACAGCTGCTAAGTGGACCATGGGATTTGAACCAAGGTCTCCCCTCTCTCTGTTGCAGCCACCTCCCAGAGTTTAGGGAGGGTCACCTGCGGAGAGCCTGCACTGCTTGCCCTGGAAGGTATATCTGATACCATGATTTCAGCCTGGCATTTGACCTGGGAACAAAGGACTGGGCCAACATTATGTGGTGCCTTCTTCCTTTTTTTTCTCACAAAGAAAATTTTCCTCTGCTGCATAGTTTGCCCTTCCAGGCAGGATTTCTCTGCTTCTGGCCTACTCAGCACCTAGAATTCATGTCAGTCTTTCTGGCACTCCCTCAGAAACACACTGTCAAATGAGCTGATCCAAGAAGAGAGTCTGGGTAACAATACTGCATTTCCTTTTGTATTAGACACTTTTTTGTCACTGAGACAAAATACTGGCCATCCACAACTTAAAGAGAGAGAGGTTTTCAGAGAATTCAGTCCATGGTTTTCAAGGCAAAATGGCATGTGGAAGGGCCTGGTGGAGAAAAGGTGCTCACTCCATGGCAGCCAGGAAGTTGAGGCAGAAGGGAGGAGCCAGGGACAAGAATACACTCTTCTAGTCACGCCCTGGGGACCCATCTCCAGCCAGCAGTCAGCACATAGTGTCCCCATGATCCATCACTTTCCAAACATGTGAAACTCTGGAGGCCATTTTAGATTTAAGCCTTTACACCTTTTGACTGCCACCCAGGCCAAAAGCTTACCTTGGTCAAGTTCATTTCATTTGTCATTTAGGCAGCTGGCTCTGCTCTCTGTTTTCTTAGTTCACGAAGACTGTTCCAAATGTTATTTTCAGCAGATTACCTCATCAACAGATAAGACGGCATGGTTCAGGAAGCAGACCGCTGAGATATAGGACATGCTGTCCTACTCAGAAGGCTCTGCTTCTCTTATGAGAGAAAACAAGGTTGGCTCTCTAGACCCAGTGACTAATTCAGTGCCTGCCAACAAATGTTTATCAGCGAATGAGTAAGTGAATGAACGAGTGAATGCTTAACTGCTACTTTCAGATAGCACTAAACTATCAATAGGGTGGCCAGAACTCTATTAATAGTTTCCTGCCCATCTGAATCCTTGGCTGCTCGTAAGAGTTCTCACTTCTGAAAGTTAAGTATATTTGTATAATATACAGTCATTAGATGGCACATTTGTACAATATACAGTCTGGTTAATCAAATAATTTATTAATGAAACAAAATTGGTTCCAAGAGTTTTTTCCAAAAAAAAAGGAAAAGAAAGAAAAAAAGAGGAAAAATTGATTCTATGCACTAGACCTTATCAGAGTCACACTGAGGGTACTTTTGAAAGCTTTTCTTATGCACTGCATTGCAAAAATCTCCTACTCCTCTCTGCCCCTATTTGCTCCATGTAGGAAAATCCAGGCAAAGCAAGAGCAGCAGAGGAAAATGGGAAATAAGGCAAGAAAACTCTATCCAGTGGGACAAAAATGGCTAATCTATCCTGCAGCTTCCTTATGGAAGAAGGAGGTGGGATCACTCTATCATGTCAGAAGACAAAGCTACAGGGAAGGAAGTTGACCTTCACCAGGTTGAGGCGGAACACAGAGCAAAGCCCTGTGGCATTTTCCAGTGAGGAGTCTCTACTGAGTGGGAATCCAGCATCTCATTAGTAGGGGGAGCTGATAATGATCTGATGAGCCCTTTCATCCATTACTGATGGATGCCTTCCAGAAGACCTCCACACACAGAGCTCCTCAGCCAATTGCCTGAACCCCTTTCCCCTGGTCTTCATCATTAACCCAACACTCCTACTGCCAGGAACTCATGCTTTATTAATAGCTACCATGTTCCCATACTTCTGATTCTTCCTGGAGGCTTGGGAGGGTCAGGAAGTGAGCGATAAAGAAAGACGTCCCTTGAGTTTGGTTATCTTTTGAAATTTCAGCAGAAATGCCTGACTGCACACAGCTAGTAATGGTGAGCAAATGGCTGTGAAAACCAGGACCCCCCTCCCAGTTCAGACCTCCCTCCCAACACCGACTAATTGATTAACCAAGGGCTCTTGAAGAGAGTGATTTGAGGAGGATAATTTATAGAGATGGTATCTTTTGTCATCATTTGTCTTTGAAAACATAGAAGAAAACTGCTTTCAAGAGGATGTAGCCCGCCAACATGAGCAATGGCAGACGGAACATCATCAGTTACAGCAGACTGCTCAATTTTGTACCTTTTCAGCCAGTCAAATATCCAATAACCACAAAGGAGAAAAAACCCACATCTTCACTCCCTGTGTTTTAAAGTTTTTCAGCACTAGCTTATGAAAATATTTGGGGTTGTTCACTGCTCTGCTCTCTGTAGCATAAACATTTATTTAAATGGGGCTGTCTCTAGTAATGAAGAATGAAGGAAAAACAATGGTGTGATTTTGACAAATTAACTTGTGATTTGGAGAGTCAGTGAAGCAGGGAAGAGACATTCCTAACTATACTAATTAAATGAGCTTGCAACATTTATTTTAATGCAATGGAACCAGCCATATGAAGATGAACATTTTAATTTATTTTGCAGTGACATTATGAAAAATTTCACTGCTGCAGATTATCTACAAAAACAAATCTCATCAGCATCTAGGTTTGTGCAGGAAATTTCCATCTTTCACATGAGCCTGACCTTCCCCGTGGAAGCAAGTGTGAATGAGCTAAGTTACTTGAAAAGTTTTTCTGAAGGTTGTCTTTCCACTGAGGCTGGGCTTTATGTTCAAATGACTTCTGTGCCAAACACATCCATTTTTCATGGTGCAATGTAGATGAAAAATTCTGAATCCATTCTATGGGGAATGCAAATATAGCTCATTAGTTCTAAAACATTTTTCATGAAAGACTGCAGAGTATTTGTCGGCAGATGAGGCTGCATAGTTCCAGCCAAGAATGAATACCACATGTCCTGCTAATTGTTTTTTAAAGTTGTTCTTTTCCTCTCTGGCACCCAGTAGCTATTGAAAATAGGAAACAATATGAAAAATGGAGAGTGAGCTTAGCTTTGACATTATTCTGCTCTTGGTGTCTCGTGTGTGTGTGTGTGTGTGTGTGTGTGTGTATGCGTGTATGTTTTTTCTTCCTGTCTCTATATGCAGCCATATTCTAGAAGAAAAAGGTAGCTTTGTAGATGATAGAAGTCTTTTGCTTCTTCTGGAGCATAACAGAGTGCTGTTGACTCCGGACAGTCAAGTATGACCTAACACCAGAGTTGCTAGAGGCTTCTCAGCCCACAGCCACCATGACTGGGTGACTCTGCCCCAGGGAGACAAAATGGCTGCCTTCCAGAAAGGGATGAGTCGGCTGCTGGCTCATGACCATTGTCACCACCAACAATAAGAAAGCCACATGGGCCAGAGATGTCTTTCCTGCTGACATTTCCTCTGAATCTCTGCCAAGGAACTACAGAGGAGAGCAGGCCACATTCCTTAGCAGGCCAAGGAAGGAGCTGGGGAAAAGAAGCTGCCTCAGCTAGTGCAGCCCACTGGTGACCACGTGAGGACTTGTCTGAGGCCCTCCTACCACCCAACTCCACTTTTTTTTTTTTTTTTCCCAAAAGAAGGGGCCAGAGATGGTCTAGCTAGACCACATTGCTCTGAAAAATCTCAGTGCCTATTTAGGGTCTCTATATGATCCTCAGACCCTTCTTATTCAAGCCACCACACGTTATTGTAATGATAAGAGGCAATAGTCTCCTGGCATTCTGGCCAGTTCTTTTCAGGTGTGGCTTCAGTGCCCACTGGGGAGTTTCTCACAGGGTCTACATTCACTGATGGGAGCTGAACTGTCCAGCCCCCAGGCCTCAGCCTGCTGTGGTCTTAAAGCACTACTCCTTTGGACTACTTTCAGAGCACTCCTGTCACCCTGGGGCATTCACGTAGTCCGGTCATCCCTGGGCATTCATAGGATAGGTGGCTGTTGCCCCAGTAAACATGTTTGGACTGTGGGGTGGGTGGAATGGTTGACTTTGTTACAAAAGGTCTGTTTTCTGCCCCTGACTGGAAAAACTTCAGCAGCATCAGAAATGCTTATGCTTCCCACAAACTTTGTGGCAGTAGGTGGACAGCTCAGCAGTGTCTTGGAGATCAGTCCAGTCTGCATGCAGTCTGAGGAGCAAGAATTCCAGCCTTCTTCCTCCAGTTATCATGCAGCCGCTGTCTCCTGCAGAAGACAGTTTGCTGAAATGGGTGGAGTTGTGTGGGAGGGACAACAAGTTTCCTCAGGCATGGCCATAGCATTATTTAGAAAAATAACTGCTATTGCTGTGTATTGCTTCCAGTTTAGCTCCTGCCTATCATTTGAGGAATGTGTATTTTGCATTAAAAAGTCACAGAGAGAGAGATAGAGAGGAAGAGAGAGATTTTCTCATGGCAGAGAATTAAAGTGCATAAGCCAATCTATTCATAGAACAAATTATTTTTATTTCTCCCTTTTCTTCCCTATCACCTTCCTAAAAAAGCCAAATAAGGCCATTAAGGATTAGGAAAATTTCAAATTGCAAGGCAAAAAGGACCTACTTAGGGCTCTGCTGGGGCTCAGCAGATTGCCCCTTGGAGGTGTCCTACAGCATTCTATAAGATGACAGAATTAGGTTTGCTGCATTGAGGGTAATACATTTGAATGTGAGTTCCTAAAAAAATCTCAAAAAATGAGCTGCAGAGATCCTGCTCCACCCTCCACTCCCATCCCAGGTCCTTTAATAGCTCTTCAGATCCCTGTCCAAGCCCAAAACAGCCTGGCACACACAGGCTTGTGAAGTAAGTTATAGGACAATCTTTTTGAAGAAAAAAGAGCATTCTGAAGTGAAAGTGGGCCTTGGCAGTGGGGACCTCTGCAGAAGTTTCCAAATGCAGGACATATGGGCCACCTTCTTCTGTCCAAAGCCAGCCTATTGGCTGCTAACTCCCAATCCAAGGCAGCACAGTATGGTGGCCCAGAAGGAACTATGGAGCCTCTGAATCAAGGCTCTAATGCTTTCAAATCCTGTTTCCTTGGGCTGCTTATTCCCTGTGTCTTGATTTCCTTGTCAGTACAATTGTGATGGCAGTAATAAGGCCTTCTTCATAGGGTTGTCGTGAGGACTAAATAAAGTAAGTCACTTAAAGCACATAGAGCAATCCCTCCGTGGTTTATAGCTATAGTAATGTCTCTGCTCCAGTTCTCCAATGGCTCATTGGAAAGACAGTAAAAGATGGAATAAGACATCGTACACCCTCATACAACTAAAGGGAATGCTAATACCCCTAGTTCAGTTCTTGTTTTACAGAGGTGAAGACTGAGATCCTGAAGTGGAACTGACTTGTTCAAGATCTCAGAGCTGACATCTACTTGAGGAGTCCTCAGTTAGGATTTTGAAATGTGCCGCAAAGCATATACTCAAGTTCCAATTAGGCAGGCCACCATCATCACTGCTGAGTTGACAAATATTTAGAAGAGCTCTGTCCTTGGCAGCCTGAAGACTTTAGGACACAGTTGGGAAGATACCAATCTCTGCACTAGGAGGAAATCACCTACTGCAGTAAATAATGTGCAGCCTGCATACAGTAAGCTCATGGGAGGCAGAGGAGAAAGTGGAGCAGGTAGACCTCACCCTCACTAACTCCCGGGATGGCTGGTTTCAGAGGGCACAGCAGCAGTCGTCCTGGTTCCAACCCCACCTTTCCCCTGGAAGAGGTGCCCTCTCTTCAGTTTCTCCCATAGCAGGTCACGCATTCAACCTGAATTACAACTTGTGTGGGCAGAGAAAAGAGGGCTCCTCTATTTGCCTGTGACTAAGTAGGGCTTTCTCTTGAGCCCCCGCTGGCAGGGAAGGAAAACTGTACTGACTCCTAACCCTGTTTATATTCAGTCCAGATGACTTGGCCCCTTAAGTGGTGTCAACACTTTCTTTGATAATCATGCTTCACTTTCAGAGACAGCCCACCTGCCCCTTCTTTTCCTTTGAAGAGGCGCAGATGTGTGGAGGATGGGGTGAGGGTTGAGGAGGTCACGCTGGGCGGGGCGTATTGGGGTCCTCGGATATGAGGGCCTCAGCCTCCTCCGCTCCCCAAGGTGATGGCTGAGCACTCCTGGGTGCTGCTTGTTCTATTGACAAAGGGGGATAAAACCAGCTGCTGCTGGAACCAGCTGCCTGGTGTTTCCTACTTGAGAGGACTCTCTCGCGCCCCCTGGTGCTCACTCTGCCTCCCTGGCCTTGAGGGATCCCATCTGTAGCCCTTACGTTGGGCCCTCTCATCCCTCTTGAAGGGATCCTACCTCTGGCCAGACTTTGCACAGCTTCTAGGTCCTATGCCCCACAGACCCCAAGACATGAGAGCTAGACCTTAGGATCTGTCTGCTCAGACTGCCACAGCAAGAGGCCAAGGACTGGGTGGGTTAGATGGAAATGTGTTTCTCACAGTTCTGAAACCTACAAGTCCTGCCTACAAGGTTCAGCAGGGTCAGTGTCTGGTGACTTGCAATGGCCACCTTCTCACAGGGTCCTCACATGGCCTTTCCTTAGCATTGATTTTCTTGCGTGGAAATCAATTTCTCTCTCTCTCTCTCTCTCTCTCTCTCTCTCTCTCTCTCTCTCTCTCTCTCTCTCTCTCTCTCCCCTACCAATTCTATTGGATTAAGACCCTACCTTTATGATTTCTTTTAACTTTACCTCGTAAAAGCCTTATGTGCAAACACAATCACCATGATGGTTGGGGATTCAACGTAAGAATTTGCGAGTGATGCAATTCAGTCCATAGCAGTCTCTCTCTGCCTGGTCACACTGTGAGGCCGAGTTCCCAGGGGAAATCGGAGAGTGGATTTCTTTCCAGTTCAGGATAAGGTAGAAAGGACTGTGGCCTCTCCTGGCCGAGGTGTTACTACTTCAGGAAAAATGGTATGTTTGTGGCTTGTAGATGAGGAAAACAAACTAAGATGACATTTCTAACAGCAAAGCAGAACACTTGAGACTTGGGAGATGTGAGTTTTAATCTTTTAATGATTTTCTGTGTGACCCTAAAGTGACATAATCTCCTCTTGGGTTTTATTCCTTCTTCCTTAATATAGGAGGCCATTGACCTGCTTCCTAAGGTGGTTGAGAGGAACTGGCAAAAGACATAACTGCAAAAGTCTTTTTTTCAAAGGTAAAAACATGCTGTTAGATGTTATAAATAAAATAATGCAAAATACATCTCTTTTCAAAATTCATGACATGTGAAAAATAAACCACAAGCTCAAATAACCAAAATCTCAGCTCCCTATAGTTTGTAGGATTGCTTAGAAGGGAAAATCAGTCTTCTCATCTAGGGGGTTAAGGGAAAGCTTGGGGAAATTCACCTAACTGAAGAGAAATGGATTCTATGAAATTCAGGACAACACACAAAACATTCTACATAATCCCCCAGTGGCAGTTTGTCAAAGAGAACCAAATCCTTCAGGACATTCTCTTTAATATACTTTTAGTAAATGTTTTATTGTATTGGATTATGGGAATTAGGGGAACAAAGGATCCATACCGTATTTTTCAAAAGCAATATTTTTAGAATCACAAATTATATTGAAATTTTTATACTAAGAAAATAAAAACAAAGATCAGAAGAACTAAACAGCATTTATATATGTCTCTACAGAGATATATATGTATATTAGCAAATTGAAATATGGCAAATACACAAAAAAAACCCACATAAAAGAGATGCAAATTATATTTTTGACACATTTTCAGCACAATCACCTAATACAATTTTCTTTTATAGGCAGAGGTAATAAATAGTGCAAATGTATATTTATAGTGTGTTTGACAAATGCATTTGCTTTGAGTCAGAGGGAAAAGCTCCAGTGATTTTACCATTGAAATGCTTCTCGTCTACCTTGACTAAATTGCTCTTCTTTCTCCTGACTTTCTCACCATGACCGAGTCTGAAGAGGGAAACACTTTTTGGTCTCCAAGACTGGTGCCTGATGAGAATCAGAATTTGGAGCCCACAAGAAACTCAAGATTTTCTTTGTTTTGTGTGCTTGTTCCCTTCTCACTTCCCTAGGACTGCATACTCCTTGAGAGTGTGGCCAGTGTCTGCCCTTTCTCTGCAGATCCTTCAGCCTTTAGGACAGTGGCTTGCTTTTAGTGGTCACATCATCCACTGTTACTCTGCTCACATGAGATCATGACATGTGGGGACTCAGGCATGTGCCCCATGTCTCTAGATGATGCACTGCTTCTGTTTCTGAGGCTTGGAGCAACAATTTACTCTTAACCCAAGATCCAAGAGTTGTTCATAATTGGTGAAGCAAATTATGTTCTCTCCTTGAAGTACATCCTTCTCTCTAATGTGTCATGGGAGGGTTCAGATGTTAACAGGTGTGTTTGGTCAGAAGGTGCATACTTTAGATTAAACAAGAGAAGAGGCACATGTCCTACACGTCCAGGTAGGTGAGGAACAAGCCCAGATGCTCAGCTGCTGCAAGAAGGGGTTAGCTGGAGGGTTGGCATAGAAAATGAGGATCTGGAACTTTGACCCTTAGCTAGAGAGTCTCTCAGGCTGTCTACATGGCAGGCCTTGGGTATAGATTATTGCCAGAGGGAGTATATGGGTGAATCCATTCTCAGAGTAGGGATAGGGAACATCTCAGGGACAGAGGGATGGGGAGCCCTGAGGATGGATGGTAATATGGACATGAGGAAGTCACCAGGCCCAGACACCCTCTTCCTCATCTGAGCCCACTGGTGCTTGTCTTGGGGACAATTTTAGGAGAGAATTGTTGGCTGTTGGTGATGAATTGAATAACAGATATTTAGCTGGTAAACAGACCTTACTACTGAGTGCCGTGAAGCCAGAGGACTCCTGAAGACAGAAAACTTGCCTGGGAGGCATCAGTGCATGCTGCAAAGAGACTTCAGAGAAATGAGAGACTATCACTCTGTGTGGCCCTTCCCCAGTTGGTCCCTCCTTCTTAGGCTCCTGTTGGGGTTAGGAGGGGATCATTAGGAAGGGCCAGGAGCTCCCTTCCTCTACATGTGCACACCTCTCTCTAGGCCTGAAAAGGAGATCACAACCACCCCACCATGCTTCTGTGAATAGAAATTTAAATTTCTTTAAGCTTGGGTGACATCCTCGGATGAGGAGCTCTAAGTACCAAGAATTATTGTTATTACAACATAGTTACTGCCTAGCATGCAGCGAATTACCCTGCCCTGCTGTGTAAAAGATGTATAGTGGGATGGGGAAGTGTAGAGGGAGGAGACACATTGAGACAGCAGGATGCAGAATGAAAAGTGCTAAAGAGGAACAGGGAGTCACATGTGCCACGTACATGGGGACCTCCACCAGCCACAGTATTATAGTTGGAGTTAAGAAATGTCTTCTTCCCACTAAACAAACATAAGATATCATGAAGATACTAAGACTGGAGAAGAAGCCCTGTGTGGGGGTTAAAGCATGGGTTTACATCCCAAATCCAACAATTATGTGTGCCTCAGACAAGCTCATGAGCCTGTCTGAACATCCATTTGTGGTTCTTGGCATATAGAAAAGATCAAATAATCATAGCAGTTATTATTACTTCAAATACTATGGTTATTATTAGGCCTTTGTCCAATTGTCAGTGATTTGCAGAAGAATCTGATATATAGTCAGAAGCACTGCTTTCCAACAGAGCCAGAATTTCCTGGGAGGGATCATCAAAGAGATCCAGGAGACATGGAAAAGGGTCAAATGTACACTTACCAGAACTGCCAAGGGCTCTGGTAGGGGTTCTAAATTTAACTTAAAAACAGTTGTTGAGAAGTGGCAGTCTTCCCAATAAACTCTGGGTTTCTGTTTATGGAAGAGAAGCCAATATGGCATACAATCGATCATTGAAGAGAATGATCAATAGCCCATATCCATCTACCCAGCAAGAAATCCTGAAACTATTTTGGAAAGCAATGCTGCACACTATGCTCCCTGTTCTTCTCCAAGGCATTAGAAGTAGATATACAGCTGAGTGGCCTTTATGGAAACTTATCACATCTCTGCTTCCAGCATACACATAAGGCTGGGACAGCTGTGTGCTTAGTCATGTACAAGCTTTGCGGCACCTACAGGAGGCCACTGTAAGAAATGTCAAGCATGATGATGTTCACTGGGAACTAATGATAGAGGCACTAAGCATCCAAGAAAAGATGCCTCACAGCCTCAGGGGAGAAATGTCAGGAGAGGGTAGTGTGTGCAACTGGGGCTTGGACTCGGGCGTCTCAGCTTTCGTGCTCAGGGGTTGTTTGGACCCATTACTGTGGATCCTGGGGCAACTCAGCATGAGAACCTCTGATCTAAAATGCAAATATATCCCCCTCTGCTGTCAAAGCAAGATAAAAAATGATCAACTCTTAATAACCAGTTACTAGGTCCACAAATGGATTAAAGTTGGTTATTGGATTGTTTCCCATCCAATTGTTTGAATAGATCTGATAATGATTTGGGGACACGAAACTAAAAGCCCCATCAGGAATTTATTCAAAACAATAGACTTCACTCCAACTGAAACCCTAATATTTGTGTGGCAGGAAATGTTGGGCTGTTGGGTATGCCAGCTGCCCTCCTCTTACATTCCCCTCACAGCCTGTTTTTCTTTCTTCCTTCCTATCTTGGCCTGTTGGTGAAACAGTGGAACCTCCAGGGATAGCTATGCTATCACCACTCAGAGGGTGATATTAACTGAAGGGTATTAACTGAAAGTATTAACCGAAAGGTTTCCTTTCCATCATTCCTCTTAAGGTCTCCTGAATTATTTCTGAAATTCTTTTCTTTGTTAAACTAATAAAACAAAAATACTTTTTAAAAAATGTAAATACCTCCACTATTAAGAACAGGCCGTGGCTCACCAAGCAACTTAAATACATTTTATTGATTCTTTTCTATTTCAGGAGAAGGCCACTCAGAGGGCAGAGAGACACATAGGGTGTCTAACAAAGATCAGATGTACCTTATGCACATGTGTTTTAGAAGGAGAGAAGGCCTTTTTCTTTTTTTAGAAATAGAAGCCACTGTTGTCATTGTAAAACACAGAATTGTACTGCTGCTGTTGCTTGCTTCAGAAGGAACTGGACATTACAATTGCTGAGATAATTTCACAATGGACTGGACAAGGTAGAGCTCAAAGTAGGACGCAAAAAAAGGAAACAAATGCAAACAAGTACACGGCTCTGGGGCTCCAGGGACATTTCCCCATCCGTGCTGAACTTGAAGAGGGATAAAAAGTTTAGAAACTAAAGTGAAACGTAGAGTATCACACATGTCCACCACATGGCTGCTAAGTGCGACATGACACACCATTAGGTCAGGCTGTGTCCACAGGAAAGTCATTTCATTTTTCCTTATTGCCACTGCACCAGGGGACTCTGCGCATTTGAACTCACTGTGGTTACTTACACAACTCCTGGAGAGTTTTCTATTCTCCTTTTTAAAGAAGGAAATCTGCCTTTCCCACATCATTCTATTTTGTTTTTGTTTTCCCACTCCTCCCACTCCCTTTCTTGGGCTACCAAACAGCAGCCAGGGATTCCAAGTCAGTAGGAATAAAGTAAGGGGAGCGAACCAACCTAGCCTCCCTCCCAACCAAGGGAGAAGCAAGTCCTAGTAAACAGGGGAAAGAGAAAACCAGAGAATCTCAGGAAGGAAACCATTTTGAAACCTGCTTGTCACCATCATTCCAGACCTTTAGTGAATTAATTTGGATTCAGAAACAAAAAGAAGCACTGCCATCTTCTTTGCAGGTGGTAAAATTTCATGGGGGTGTAAACTGAGGACAGATGTGTATGCAGCTTCGGTCCCAGTTATAACACGAGCTTTAAGGCCTTGATAAATATGGCCTGTGTTGCCCTTTCTGTGGAGGAGGATTAAGGAGGCTGCACCAGTGTGTGAGGTCATGGGCTACTTTGAGCCTTTTTTCTTGAAACAATGAAAGAATGAATCTGCTGGACTAAAAGTTTTCAGCAGATGACCAGCTTGGTCCTTTAGGAAAAAAATCACCAGAGGAGTGAACCACCTTGCAAGCAAATGAGAGAAGCAAACACTTTTGTTTGTTGGAGATTAATTTTTATGGAAGGTTGTACATTGCAGATTGTGATCAACCTTCTCTCACTTGGCTTTGAGGAAACATTCTTCCAAGCTGGAGAATTCATCTTGTCTGATTAATGATGTGTACATAGAGATTTTAGTCTCCTCTTCCTTTTCTTGGTCCTTTTTATTCAGTTGTTCACTGTGCTACCACCCTGCAGATAGATGGTTCTGCTGTGATAAATGTAAAGTTTGCATAAGCCATGTAACAGCAGGACAGCCTATTATCACTGTACATTTTCCATGGCTGTGCAAACCTCTGTAGGCTATTTTATTGCTAATAGATCCACAGAGAAACAGTAGTGATTTTACGACTCTTTTTAAAATGGAAATTCATGTTTGAGAAATACAACTGGGAGGAAACAGATGTAAACCACTTAAGCATTTGCAGAAAATTGAGATGCACACTCTTATTTACAGACCTACATAGCCTCCATCGCTTTATTTTCAAAATTAAAATAAGCAATCTGTTTACCATGGGAAATGAGGAACTGTAAACTTGTTGTTTTTCCTTTTACATGGCAATGGCCGCCATCGTTGGGTTTAATGGCAGAACTGAAGCAGGGTGGCAATTTTTTTCCCCTTAGATTTTATTGTCTATAATACATTCCCTCCGTAATCTGCGTGAGAGGTAGGCAAGTGGGAAAGATTTTAGTATAACTGTATGTCTGAATTCACATTATGCTTTAACAGCTAAAATGATTACCAGACACATTAGAGGGATTTTTAGCAGATATTTAACATTACCTGTAAATTGCTTAAAATGTCTGAAGAGTCACCCTGTACCAAAATTTTTTTATATGTCCAAACACAAAAATACAACCCATCCCAAACCATTTAGTCTTGTTGTGTCCCAATATTCTCATATCTTAGGGAATTTGAAAAATGTCATGTTTCTGAAAGAATATATAAATTGAAGTATTGTGAAACAATATACTGATGACATCTATGGACTGGGCTCCTCAGAGAAGTTCCTTATAACACGTGGAGGCACCTCTGTTTTTTGTTTGTTTGTTTGTTTACTCATATATTTATTTTCCTAGTTTTAGAACTAAAACTTTTTGTTGTGGTAAAATATACATTACATAGAATTTACTGTTTTAACCAATTCAAAGTTTACAATTCAGCAGCATTAAGCTCATTTGTGTTGTACAACCATTGCCATCACCCGTCTCCAGGACTTGTTCACCTCAAATTGAAACTTGGTACCCATTAAAGCTCCTCTACCGAACAGTTTTTCTGGCGTGAAAAACTAAAAGTGTAAATAAGGACCAAAATGTATAATTGATATTATGTAATAGGAAGAAAAGGTCTAAAGGAGTAGGGGAAGTGGGAGGGGTAAGGGAAAAGAAAGAGGGAAAAGAAAAAATACGAGAAAAGGAAAAAAATGGAAACAAAGTCTTTGTAAATAGGGAAGGGTGGAGGGCGTGAAGGGAGGGCAGGGGAAGGGGAAAAAATAAGAACCAAGATACATCATGTAAAGGTTCAAGATCCCAATGATGAATGTAACTGTACTGTATACCTAAAATGTACCAATAAAGTTAATGGAAAAAAAATAAAGCAATAATTTCTCATTTCTCTCTTTCTCCCAGTCCCTGGTAACCCCTGTTCTGCTCTCTGTCTCTGTGAATTTGCCTGTTCTAGACACCATGATTGGAATCAGACAATATTGTCCTTTGGTGTCTGACATTTCACTTAGCATAATATTTTCAAGGTTCATCCATGTAGTGACATGTGTCAGTATTCCATGCCTTTTGGAGGCTAGATAAGATTGCATGGAATGTAAATGCCACACTTTTCAATCCACTCAGCTCTCCATGGTCCTTTGACTTTTAATATTGAGAGAGTATCTCCAGTGCCATCAGGGAAGGGGCAGCCTGCTTACTCCTGAGCACTGAAAAAGAGGCTACAATTAGCTAAAGAGTGTAAGAAGTGCCCAGAAGGAGGTCTGCCAAATCCGTCAGGGAAGTCCCTGGAAACTATTGATTTCTGGTCTATCATCACCGGCTGTGTGAACCTTTTGCTTTAACTGTAAAGCTTTTTAAAAAACATGAAGAGAAGCTAAACTAGGCCCTGTTAGAAACTGAAACTCTCCTCAGGGTCAAGATATGGTAGATTTCAGGCCAAAGTCAGAGAATAAAATGTATCTCCAACCTCAATGACTCCCCAAGTCATTCATATTTACTCTGTGGGGGAAGGTGTGGGTGGGGGGACCTCAGATCATGGCCTTTGAATTGCATCAAATGAGGCACAATCACAGTGAGCCAGGCTCAGAACTCACCCATGCTTCATGCAATCCCTACTGTGCTGCGATGGTATTAAGCACATTTACAAACCTATTTACCATGCACTCTATTCCCTGGTGTTAGAGAAATTAAATAACAGCTCTCTACTTACTTTGTTATCGCATGGCCAGTGTAATGTATAGGAGCTTCTATTTATGGCCCCTTGGGAACATAGGCTAATTACTGACCTGATGGAGGAAGCTTTATAGCTCTACTGCTGTGGCTCCCATCACAATTGCCATGGTTTTCGGTGGATTCACCCATGTTCTCTGCACTGTTGGATGTTGTCATTAATAATGCAAGGTATCTCACAGGGTCTACATAATTAATTTCTGTCACCAGTGTATTATCTGATAATTAAATAACTTTATTTTGCTTAAACATCTCTAACATTTTACAAGGAAAAGTGGACATTTGTTGAGAGGACAACTTCTTAATGGAGAGCTTTTTTGGCATTTTGCACATATTGTTGTATTACCGTTACTAAGACACTTCACATACATTATTTATTTACTCTACACAGCAATCCTTTGAACTCTCCCGGACACTACTGTACCCATTTTACTGATGAACTCAAGTGACTAACCCACAATTATGGCACTTGTAAAGAATAGTTCTTTATACGAGGTACCAAAGAACCAACTTGCAGGGCACAGTGACACAAGCCTATATTCCCAACTACTTAGGATGCTTAGGCTGGAGAATCAGGAGTTCCAGCCCAGTCTGAGCAACTTAGCAAGACCCTGTCATTTATATATATATAATGGTAATATATAAAAATTGTACTATATATGCAAATTATATATATATATATATATAAATTGTAAGAATCTTTCTGAAAAAAACTCCAACTTTTTCTCTAGTCAAGATAAGGCAAAAAGTTAGAAACTTTATATCCAGAAAGAGGTAGGATGAAGGAAACTTGTATTTCTCAAGCTTCTACAAATGCATACCATCCTTTAATTATTGAGTTTCTAGTACATGAATTGATCTCATTTAATATTCACAATGTTCCCAGAGATGAGCATCAGATATGTTATTGGTGCATGGTCTACAGCTTGTGAGAGAGCAGGAGACCAAGCAGCACTAGGAACATTTATCACAGTGACAGTTACTGCTAAATTCAAAGCTGGTACCTCAGCTTAATTCCCACATTGGCACGAGGTGGGTCTTCTGAAGCACTCTTGCCGGTGAAGAGCTAAGCTGCAGCAACTGGGATTGCAGGGTGGGGGTGACCAGGGCTTTGTTTCTAGGGCTCCCCTTACTCTCTAGGGAGGACCTCAGCTTCTGCAGATCTGTAGGATGTTCTAAAGCAGAGAAAACCTTGCTGCTCTACAGAATTTTCTGAATAAGCTATTATTCCCTTATGAAATCTTATCTGGGGACAGATATGCTTCCATGTGGAAGAGCTGTCTGCTTCTGTTTGCTAATTTCCCACCTTGAGGTGTCCAGAAGGAAAGGGAGGAGATCTAGCTGGGCAGACAGAAACCTAAAGTGTCTTCAGAGCTGTGAGCTTCCCAAGCGCTAGGTCACTGGGGCAAAACACATGCACAGGGCAGCCTTGCTGTGGCTGAATGTTTCCTCTTCTGCTCACGCATGCAGGAGAGATATTGAGGACCATGAGTTTCTGAGAAAGTGAGGGGAAGATTTCCCAGAGACAGACTTTGTGTCTCCACCACTGTTCTGAGGAATTCTCCTTGGTCTTTGAGTTTTCATACAAATTCATTCAGCAGAATCAGGGCCGTCAGGTGCCTCAAGTTGTGCTTTCTAGAAGACTTTTCAGCATCATCTTTTGTTATCTTAGCAAAACTGTTTTCTTTTTTCTGCCTGTGATGTTCTGTGGAGGATTCGTGTGTTTGTTCTAACTCAGTACAATCCCAGACATGGTTTCACGTCCCTGCAGTTTCAGAACCTCTTAAGAGCTGGTGCCCTAGGCTGCTAACTGCCCAGCTTGTCCCCCAGTTCAGCTCTTGCACACAGACAAGCTGACACACACACACACACACACACAATTGTTGTGAATTGGCAGGGCACAGATGCTAGGTGCCCTGTGGGACTTCGCTCATATTTCTCTTATTTTCATCATTCTCCTGGTTCTTTCACCTATTCAGAGCATCTAAATTCCTGATCAGTAATCTAGAGGAAAGATCACAGAACTGTGGTCAGAAGAATAGCTCAGTCACTTGCAAGTGTTGTATCTTATAGCACATTTAATATTTTTCTTGTTTTAATCATACTGAGCTAATATTTTCATTCCTTTTTGCACATAAGGTCTGTTGATCGTACTTGTCCAGCTGCTGTTGTTGGTAGATATATAGATATGCTCTTTAGTCTTACAGATGGATTTTAAATACTTGGCTCATAGCTTTCCTTTTAATTATTTTCCCTTCAATTTCCTTTTCCCAAGCTCCTGCCACATTTTATTTACACTACTACACCCATAAAAGGTGCCAAGTTCTGAAATAGCTATGTCTCCTCATATTCTTCAAGAAGCACGAATATTCACAAGTTTGCCATTTCCATTTGCAAACGTCAACCACTGTATCCTTTTTTTACACTGAAGAATATTTTCAATTAGTATTTACTCAATAAATGAGCAGTTACACCTTCTATCTTCCTACACATCCATATTGGGTGTTTAATGGCCTGTCTCCCCCTGTGGGGCAACAGAAAAGGCCTTATACAAACTTCTTTCACAGAATAAAGGTCTCATTTTCCTTTTCTTTTCTTTTCTTTTTTATTTTTGGTACCGGGGATCTAACTCGGGTCCTTGTGCTTGCAAGGCAGGCAGTGGAACCATTAAGCTAAATCCCCGGCCGTAGTTCTCATTTTTCAATGCAGCTCTGCTATTAAAACACCTTCCACTTAGTATTTTGTCTTTTCTCACCCTCCTAAGCTTTATTTTGCACCTTTTGTATTCTTAATTTGCATTGGTTTGTACTCATATTATGTGATTGTGTGGCCTGGGGGAGTCCTCTAAGTCTCCCACCCAAGACCAATCACACTGCCCCAGCCCAGCCCCTGAAGGCTATGGCCATGCTGCCGGCTGCTTGGGTTTTGTCCCAGGAGCCTCGGGGTTCCTGGCCACAGCTCGGTGGGTCCAGGCTCCTCCTGCCCCAAGAGTAGCTATATACTTCATGATGAGACCTAGTCTGAAAAAGAATGACTGGCCAGTGAGATTCTTTTTCATAGAAGTTTGAACTGAGAATCAGAGAGTGAATTAGTGGGCAATTATGATGGCAGAAACTTCAGTGCAGAAGCTGAAAGTGATTTGGGGGCCTTGTGGGAGCTGAAGTTACCAAAGGGGCAGAGATTATGAATGGCAGAGAGAAATCAAACTGGTAATGATAGAGGAGTCAAGCAGCATCAAGGAGAAAAGGAAGGAGAGGGACGAGGCCTCGGCAGTCATGTCAGACACACCTAGGAGATCAGTTTTATTAAGACTAGATTAAATGTATGACAAGGCACGAGGCTGGTTATCCTCAGCCTCCCTCCCTGTGTGTTAGTCTCGGCTCTTGAGCTTCCTCATCCCTTGTGTTCCCTTCCTGTCCTTGAACACCAGGATTCTGCTGTTTCTTCAGAGGCAAGCTGCCTGCCCTTCCCTGCTGTGCTGGCTTTTCCTCAGTGCTGTCTCACTTTCTCAAACTCAGTGCCCTCAGGTGAAGTGCCTGCTCTACTCCATCCTTAGCATCCTGACCACCATGCCTTCCCCAGGTTTTCCTCAAAACTTTGCCTTTTGCCTTTAATTTCACTCTCTCCTCTACTCACGTGGGCAGGAACAGAGGAGAATGCGAGGTTGTGCCTCCTGGAAGGTCCATGGGTGCTCCAGGCTCAGGGCATCACATTGTCCTGGTAATCATCTCCAGGGAGCCCGTGTGTTTTGGTTTGCCTTTACACTCAGGGTCCCCATGCCTCTGCCAATTCTGCCTCTTCCATTCCTGGCACGTTCTTCCTGGTACACCCCGTACCAAGATGCCCCCCTCTCTAAGCACGCCTGAGTTGTCTGTGCAGGGCCAAGGAGCTGTCGTCTTTGGCTTTCTTTATGCTTTCCTCACACTCATTTCCTCTGCTCCTCACAGGCCCCTGTCATCTCTCCAAGATGGCCTCCCACTCTTGCTGACACTGATATCAACACTGACCTAAACATCAGACAAGTGGTATCTGAGTGAATCCTAAAAACAACCCTATGAGATGGGCTCAGTCGTCAGCTTCATTTCACAGGTAAGGAATTCAAGGCCCAGAGAGACTTGCTCAACATTGCTCAGCGTATCGATGGGGTCAGAGGCTTGTCGTGGAGAGTGGCCTGCCTCTACTACTTCCTTGGTGAAGACAATGAAGAGTACTTGACCTGGGCTCACTAAGTGGAATTGTAATAAAGTTCTTCCAACTCTCCTGTTGCTCCTTTTTTCATTTTTTATGACCTCTAGAATAAAACCAATTTATTGAGCTGCTGCTGAAGCTCGGGGACCGAATGGTTTCAAGTATCACCCTTGGTTTTATTCCAATGAGCAGTTGACTAGAGGATGGGCTGGCTGGGCCTGCGTTCCTGTCACAAATAATGAGATTCTCGCATCTCCCTTTCCTCTTATTTTCCTCTACATTTTGCAGAATACTCAGGGGTTCTTCTTTGTCCTCTTCTCTCTTTTTTTTTGGTACCAGGGATTGAACTCCCGACCTTGTGCTTGTGAGGCAGGTGGCAGCACCATCTGTCCTCTTCTCTTGTAGCTTGTCCGGAAGTCAAGGACAGAAGCAGTCATTTCCAGCCTTTTCTCCATCCCGGGATCCTTATGCATCTCTTTCCCACTACAGTCTGAACTTAGAGCTCTGTGAGCTTCCCTTTCCAGCTGGCTTCCCCAAAGGCCACGGTAGGTAAACCAGGTGCCAAATGTTCATGACGCTGTCACCAAATTCATGCAGATCCATTCTGTCATTATTGTTATTTTGGAGCGTTCTGTTCCAATTTCCCCAACCTGCAGGTTTTGCCTAACTTTCACTCTCTTCTTCTCTCTGACCCTGTATTCTCATCCATAGTCTCACTGGCTCCTCCCAGACACATGAATTCACTGAGCTTGTCCTGACTCTCACAGCACTCTATGAGCAAAGAAGAGAGGGCAGCCCACCTGAGCAACAGGAAAGGCACTTCCTCCCCCAGGAAGCCTTCCTGGATCACCCTTCCCAGTCACTGAACTTCCTCTGAACTCACTGCTTCTACTTTCTGCAATTCATCCCATGCTGGCTTGAGGTATTTCATATATTATCATCATGCATTGTTATTAATGTTTCATATTTTTATGCTTTGATTTCTTTAGCTAAATTTTAAGTTTTTTAAAAAAGGTTTATACTTCTAAATATTCTTCAGACTGCCTTAATTTTAGTACATTTGCTATTTAATTGAATCTCTGGATGGATAGCAAGATAAATTTTATTTAATGACCAAATCAGGAGGATTGGGTGAGCCAGTCTGAAAATCCTTGAATTCCAGTTTATCATTTTCCATTCACCAACTAGGATTCTATTTCTAAATAGTGAATGAACCAGTGAGCTAACAGTAAGCAAATTGTCCTTTAGCTTATAATAAAATATTTTTTCAGCATGACTGTATGGCTTAAAAGTAATTTTTTTACAAATCATGAAACAAGTACTTTATGAGCAACAGTACTATTTATTGGTTAAGAAGATGCATGTGGTGAATTGTGTCCCTCCAAATTCATTGGGAGATAAAAAGATGATAAAGTAAAATGAATTAAAAATGGTGTTCTTCTAAGGAGCGAACACTTGGACACTGTCAGCACTTTCCATCGCTGTGACATGATACCTGAGACAACAGCTTAAGGGAATTTTGGCTCACAGTTTCAGAGGTATCAGTCCATGTTTAGCTGGCTTCATTGCTTTTAGGCCTGGGGTAAGGCAGAAGCTTCTTGGCAAAAGAGTATCAGGGAAGAAAGCAGCAACGAGGAGGGGGGGAGATCACTGCTGGGATTTCTCCTTCTTTTTTTCAGTCCTGGCCCCCAATCTACTGCATGTGCCACACCCATGTAGTGAGGATCTCCACCCCCTGGGTTGGCTGTCCCACATGCCAGTCATCTCCAGAAACACCATCAGACACACCCAGAAGGGTGCTTTACTAACTTCCAAGGTGTTTCCCAGTCCATCCAAGTCGATAGTCAGGGTTAACCATCACAGATGCACACAGAGAAAGACTGATGTGCACAGAGGGAGGCTGACTGACGGTGTAGGACACAGCAAGAGGGAGCCATGGGGAGCCAAGAGGGAAGGCCTCAAAGGAAACTGATCACACCTTGATCTTGGACTTTCAGCCTCCAGATATTTGAGAAAATAAATTTCTGCCATTTAAACCACTCGATCTGTGGTATTTTGTTATGGCAGCCCCAGCAAACAGATACAATGTAAAATGTACTCAAACCAATTTAGGATTCCTTTGGTGTTATTAAGTCACCAAAAACATTGGGAAAGTTTCTTAACTTGTCTGTCTTTATCTGTAAAAGGGGAACAGTGACACCTATCTGTTGCTGGGAGGATTAAATAAGATAATGCAAAGCAAAGAAAGGCATAGTGCCTACTATAAAATCAATACCATTGCTTAGTCACTAATTTAAAAAATTCTGAAGAAAACAGCATATATTGTTCTATTACCAAAATAGAGCCACTGTATTTTGGTAATTCTCTACCCTTCCTATTATTAAACAAATCTATGAGCATATTCACATACAATTTTAAATCCAGCTTTTATTTTATTTTACATTGTATCACAAACATTCCCCTGGGTTATTCAAAATAAAGGATAACAACTTATTTCAAGATTAGAGAATCATAATGAGAGTTCTTCTAAGAACTTGTAAATTATGAAGATGAGCTCATCCTTAGAGTAAAACTTTGCAATCAAAATATAACAGGTCAGATTGATGAGTACATTGTATATCAAATATACAATGGGTCAGAGCCACGAGACACAGTCTCTGAGAGACAGATGGCTCTTGGCCACAGGGCTGTGTGATGTGACAGACAGGGGTCTTCTGCTGAGCAGGGTGTGTGGTTCTGGAGATGGGAGGGCAATAGAGGCTGTCCTGGGGCTGTCTCCCTCCTGGGCTCATGGTGGAACCTCAAAGTTAGAGATGGGGCTTTGGAGTTGACCTGTCTAAAACTTGAATCCAGGCCTTCAACTGACTCAACTGTGGAATCTTGGGGAATGTTCTTTAGCTTCATTGTGCCTCGATTTCCTTATCTGTAAAATGAGGTGGAGGGGAGGGAGCTACCTACGTCATGATTTGTTGTTGCTCTTGTTTTTGAGCCAAAATGACAGCTTGTCACACAAATTGTCAGTAAATGTTAGCTTTTCTTTCCTGTCCAGAGGAGTCACAGAAAATGGGTTTGAAATTCAAGATCATCCTAATAGGAGACAAGCATATCAAATTGTTTGGGCCTCATGCTGCAAAGTACTTAATTCCTCTCCTTTTATGGAGATTCCTGTTAGGAAGTATCATTCTGGCTATGCTTCCCCAGGGGTCTGCTGAGCAGGAGAAAGCTTTGGTGTGGACTGAGTGTTCCAGTTTCTCTGATAATTATATTTCTCACTGTGACTCTAGCACTTAGTGCCTTATTTGGGCAATTACTGAACTGGTCAGTCTCAGTTTTCTCATTTGCATTGAGGGAACAGTGTCAGCCAGGTCTCACAATGAAATGAGAAAGACAAATAGTAGTAATAATAATACCCAATGACAAATAAGGACCATTTAGTGTAGGCCGGGTCTGGGATAGGTGCTTTGCAAACATGATCTCATTAAATGAGCTATTGATAATTTTCTGGTATATTACTTAGCACACAGTAAACACTCAATGGATGGAACCAGGTAAATTGATACAGTGAATAGGCATTTACTTCCCGTGTAGCTTATGACTAGGGAGAAAATGTGCTAAATCTAATTGCCAATCTAAATATTCCAGGGTGTGTAACAGACATCTGACTATAAAACACCATGTTGGCATTCTGTTTTACAGAACCCATCTCACAAACTTAGGTATGTGCGTCCTTTCCTGAGAAATAAATCCTGTCATGGTTTAGATCTGGATTGTCTCCCAAGAACCTCATGTTTGAAAGTGGTTAGATCATGGGGGTGCTGATGAGTTCAGTAGCTCAGTGTGCCACTGGGAGGTGGGGCCTGGTTGGAGGCAGGTCACTGGCTTCATTACCTAAAGGGTGCATCTCCCTCCCCAGCTCCTTCCTTTGCTCTCTGCTTCCTGGACACCAGGACTTGAGCCCCTTTCCTCCCCCAGGGCCTGCCACTGTGTTTTTCCCTGCCACTGAGCCAGCCCACCATGGACTGAAACCATGAGCCCAAACAAACCTCTCCTTTAAGTTGCAGGTGTCAAGTTATTTTGTCTCAGCCACAAGAAAGTGACTAAGACAAATCCCTTCCCAGTACTTCTTTTTAATTTACATGGAAGATTTTTATCAAGCTAGTGCTATACAAGGCTTTTTCTTTTTTGATCTTCATTCTCAGAAACTTAATTTCTAATGGGAGTGCTAGAGACCGTCTTTACATTTGTCATAACTTATGTAGCTCTTTATTCTAAGACATGCAAGCTTAACACCCCCCACACACATGCATACAATTTTCATAAATCACAGTACAAAGAACACCATTGTGTATAAAAGTTTTGTGTTGTTCTTATTTTCCCTTTGCGGTGGCTGTGGGAAAATTTTTGAAGGTGCTAAATAAAGCTAGGATGACGCTGATTAGCAAGTTCACAGCTGTCCTTGAAAGACTGGAAAGGAATGAAGTGAGTTTACTCTTTCCCTGCACCTCGTTCCCATGGTGGTTTGCACAGGCTCAACAGAGATGGAAGCACTGGATCCCATTTGGAGGGCGGCGCCTGGGATGGGGAATAGGGTAATAGAGCAGAGGATTCAGGAATGTTCCCCTGGGGTGCACAGTGAGTCACTGCTGGAGCCATTTATGGGAACACATCTCCTAACTCATTGTCTTTGACTCTAATCACCCGAGCTGGCGGTGCACAGCAGCACTTGGGAGATGTCGCCTTTCTCAGCCGTGTCTTAAGGGGCTGCACGTGGGGCAATCAGGACCACTGAGAACGTAAGTTAAGGTTATTGCTTCCAGGCGCGCACATTCCACTCGCAGGCTGATTAGTGCACTGAAGAGCTCTCATTGACATTTCGTGGCTTAACATAAAGATTTCTTGTGCATAGCTTAGGAAAGAGAGACAGATTTTCAAACAGCTGTCTAATATCTCTGTCAACATAGAAATTAAATAGATTTAGGAACTTCAGAAAAACATACGCACATTTAATGCCCAGTAATGATCAATTCCAATTTCCAGTTGCAGAAATAGGAATTGTTTTCAATGTGTTCTATGGGTTACTCCAAATAAACATCTGGCATCTCTTTATTTCTTTTTAATCACTTGAATGGTGATATTATAGGTCTATCTGTTTATTTGTCCAGCTATAGAGCTGATGATACAATGAAGATATTAAAATGAATCCACTGTCTCAATCAACTTTCAAATGAAAACATTAAATTGTTTTAAAGCAACCAATTTCACTTTGGCATAGATCAACTTTGGATTACAAACTTCCCTCAAACTTGTTAACAGTACTTTTTTCTTACTTTCCCGGTGATAATGAAAGAAAAAACACCATCTTGCCTGCAGTGTCAGAGATGTGCTTGTATTTGAAAGAGATCAACCCTCCGTGGTCCACAGTGTAAAGAAAGGGCGTGTGAGGTGGTGGTCCCAAACTTCTGACTCTGATCTGAAGTTCATGAATTGACTTCTAGCTTCAACTCCTCAGAACACAATTCTCATTTAGGTACCATGTGAAGCAGGAGGGAAAGGCGGTTTGACTGATGGGGGCACAAATCCCGCCTCTGCCCCTTTCTAACTCTGTGGTCTTGTTCAGCATGATTCACTTCTCTGAGTCTCCAGTTCTTTGTCTTTCATATACATTAAAAAGAACACATTATTGGAAGTGTGGGTGTAGCTCAGTGGTGGAGCATGTCTTTAGCATGCATGAGGTCCTGGGTTCAATCCCAAGCACCAAAATAAAATATATTATCAAATAAGATAATGTAACTGGGCATGATGGCACACACCTGTAATCCCAGCACTTGGGAAGTGGAGGCAGGAAGATCACAAGTTCAAAACCAGTATGGGCTACCTAGCAAACCCAAGGCCACCTGGACTACATAGTGAAACCCTGTTGCAAAAAATTTTTTAAAGGCACAAACAAGAAAAAAACAAGATAATATTTACAGAATACCCTAGCCATACACAGTGGGTCTCCATAGGTGATAGCTACAGTATCTCCATCATGAGGTAGAACCCAAAGCTCTGAAGTCTCTCTTGCTACCATAATCTTGCTCAGGACCAAGCTTGGGAAAATGAGTTGAAAGCACATTAGACCACATACCTGCAGATGCAATCTGGAATAACAAAAATACGAGCAAAAAGGCACATTAACTTACATCTAGAGGCCCAACTCCTGGCTCTCTCAGAGGACCATTTCATACAACTGAGCAGTCCAACCTCTTTCAGCAAGAGAACGTGAATTCAGAGTCTACAGGCCTTGGTCTCTGTTGAGAGCAATAGAAACTAATCAAAATTATAGATCATTTTAATAAGAGGTCACGTTGGAACCCTGAGGAGAGTTATAGTTATAGTTGATTTAGGCTGGTGTGAAGATTGTAAAGAAAGTACACCTCTGGTCTTTAAGTCCTATAGCTTCCTTTGGGTAATTATAAAGAAATACAGCGGTGCACAGAGTTATGGCTCTCCATGACCTTCCCTGGCTGCAGACACACACCTAGCCCAATCAAAGCCAGTATCTGCATTCAATAAAAGCTTGGTGTAATGTGATTTTTCCACTGATTAGAGGACCTGTCCCCACACAAGGGCTATAACTGTATCCCTCAGCACTGGATACTATTTCAAAAGCAGTTTTGCTTTACCTAAATCAAGTCTCTCAAAATGCCCATTCTATTTTCTATACTCATAGGTAGTGTAGCACATAGACAAATAGCGCTGGACATGAATTCCTGTTCTGCCACATCCTCATCATCTGGCCAGCACCCTCAGCTGAGAAATGAGGGTCATTATGGTAGGCATGTCATGCAGGAGAAGGAAAATGAGCCAATGCCTGCGATGTATCCTGGCACCTAGTAAGTGCCCAATACAATGCTCAAATCCATGGTAGCTACTCAGATGTGAGTTACTCAGCTTCTAATGGAAAGCATAAAGGAGAGTAACTAGTTTCAACTCAGGTTTGTTTCAGGCTGCAGTGTCTCAAAGTTGATGAAAAGCCTTTGGAAAAAGCCAAGGAAATAACTCTGGCCTACAGACTTGAGACTCAAAAGAAATAGGAAAGGCCCAAGGATTGTCACTTGCTTTTCCTGCCCCTTTTAGCTTGATTTTCAAAAGAAGTGATATTTCTGTCCTTCTGCTGTGGTTTGGATGTAGTTGGTTCCCAGGGTTTATGTGTTAGAAGCCTGGTCCCCAGTGTGGTACTGTGAGAGGTAGTGGGAACTTTGAGGGGCGGGGCCTAGCAGCAGGTCCTTAAGCCCTCAGAGCTTCCCTCTCAGAAGGGATTAACATAGTTCCCGCAGGACCCCAGTCCTGTTTAGACTTTCTGTTTAAATATGCAATCTCTCTTTCTTTTTTTTTGGTACCGGGATCCAACTCGGGTCCTTGCGCCTGCGCAGCAGGCGACAAAACCACTGAGCTAAATCCCCCAGCCTGCAATCTCTCTTCTTGAGCACATGCCCAGCCATTGTGATGTCATCCACCAAGATGAGCTGATTTCAGTGCCCTTGAGTCTTCAGAACTGTGAGCTAAATGAACTTCTTTTCTTTATAAATTTATATAGCCTCAGGTATTTTGTTATAGTAACAGAAAATGGACTAATATATCTTCCTTCCTTTCATCTGTTCATTTTTATGCTTCAAAAGAGCTTGTGTAAGATGACGATCATGTATGTCTTGAAAAATCTGCTGGTCCTTGAGTTTTCATTGCAAAAATTTAAAAACATTTAATGGTTATTCAACCAGATATTCTGCTTCATCTATGACAGTTTAGGTCAGTTACATTTTTCTAAAAATTTGTCCATCTTATATTTTCTAATTTACAGGCACACAGTTATCTAGAATCTTCTCTTGTTATCTGCTTCACCTGTCATTATAGCCTTTTTCTTGTTCCTAACATTGTCAGTTTGGATTTTCTCTCTCATTTCCAAGATCAGTCTTGTCAGAGGGTTACTTTGTGTAGAACCACTTTTTAACTTGAGCAATCTTCCCTGTAATATTTTTGTTATTTCACTAATTCCTGCTTGTTACTATTCCTTTCTTTGGGTAAAATAACTTGAACTTTCTGTGTTGCTATTTTTCTAATTTCTAATGTCATTAATTTTAATCACTTTTCTTTCTAATATAAATGTTTAACTCTGAAAGTACTCCTTCCACTGCATTTAAAAAGATTTTTTAAAACTAAATTTTATATTTTGAGATGATTGTAAAGTTACATATGGTTGTAGGAAATAATACAGAAAGGTGCCCTTGTACCCTTTACCCTATCTGCCCGGTGATTGCATATTACAGAGCTATAGTGCAGTGTCTCAACTAATACAGCCAAGATACAGTGCATTTCCATCAGCACAAGGGTCTCTCACAGGGCTCTTGACAGCCACTCTACTTCTTTCCTGCCTCTGCCCTCTCTTTACTTTCTAGCAACAACCAATCTGTTGTCTCTTTATTTAATTTTGTCCTTTTAAGGATGTTATATAAATAAAATCATACTGGTTTGGGGACTTTTTTTCACTTGCCATACTTCTCTAAAGATTCATCTAGATTTTTGAGTGTATCAATAATCCTTTCTTTTTTATTGCTGAACACTACTCCATGCTATGGAGGTACCACAGTTTAACCATTTTTCTAGTGAAGGACATCTGGTAGTTTCCATACTGGCTATTGCAGGTTTGTATACAGGACTGGTAATTGCATGTGTAGTTTTTTAAAGGAAGTGACAAACTATTTTCCAGAGTGGAAATAGCATTTTACATTCCTATCAGCAATATATGACTGTCTTGGTCTCTCCACATACTTGCAAGCATTTGATGTTATCACTATTTTTTATTTTAGTCACTCTAATAGGCTTGTAGGGATATAATATTGTGATTTTAATTTTGCATTTCTCTCAAAGATAATGATGATGAACATCTTTTCATATGGTTATTTACTATCTAATGGTAAAGTGTCTCATTATATCTTCTGCCCATGTTATAACTGATTTGTTTTCTTTTTTACAATTAAGCATTGAGAGTTCTTCATTTATCTAATATTAGTTCTTCATCCCAAAGTTTTAACTGATAGCAATACCTTTTTTCATATTAAGCATGTTTGAATTTTCAACAAAATTTCTTCTTTCAACCTATTTTAAATTGAATCTGACCTACTCTAATTCTTTACATGTTTAAAACCAATGACTTTTTAGAAATGATTTTTTATTCTTTATTTATAGGTTAATTTTATTGGAGTCAGTAAATGAGACTTAACTTATACCAATAATTTGAAATTTGTTAATACTTGCTTTTGGCTTACAATGCGGTTTTCATTAATATTTTCTATGAGTTTCAAAATAATCTCTATTCTATGTTTATTGAGGATAGTCTGTATGTATATCCTAAATTTGGCTTGTGTTGTTCAATTATTCGATATTCTTACTAATTTTGATTTTCTGATTAGCACAAGATAACCAGCATTGGCCCAGGGCTTATGAAATTCCACCAGAACTATAAAATGTAAGCATTTTTCTTTGGCCAAAGGTGAACCACCAGATCTGCTGTTGGGTTGGCCAAGTCCTTAAGAGGCAGCTGCCGTGAGCAGGCGACACCTTGAGACACCGAAAGCAGAAGACCAAGGTGGGAATCCTGACTTTGTGTAACCTTGGACACAACGAAATCATCTGGCAAAGTCATCTTCTCAAGACTCAATTTCCTCAAATGTTAATAGGAATAATGCCTGCTGCACAAGATTATGAGAATGATTGAATGCCTGGCATAAAGTTAGCATTTAGTCAATGTTAAGTTGTGATCATCCAACAGAATGGTTTACACATGGTAACCACCCAGAAAATATCTGAATGGGCAGAGTCCTAAAAAATAATAATTGTGATGTGATCCATTAGTAAACAGTAGGTTTAGCCTGTCTCTGAAACTTAACAGACATGCTCACTGTGTTGCAATTTCAAGACAAGTGCATTAACAATGGTGATGAGGGCATAAAGATTACACTGAACAAATGAATGAGCAAATGAATGAATTGTTGAAACTAAAGTAGTGTGTGGATATTTGAGTCATAGGATGCTATATATCCACATGAACAAAGGTCCTGAGTACTTATTAGTGTTATTAAAAATTCGATCATATATTTCAGTTACGTCCAAGAACTGGATGTCTAAATTAAATAAGCCAATGATTGATTATTGTCTGAATGTTTTGCTTTTAATTGAACTTCTGTAGGGATCATGCAGACTGAGCCTTTCTTGAGGATGCAATGAAGGGGAAATGAGAGGAGTAGCTCTGCCATCAGGAGCCACAGGAGCTCAGGCAGCCAGCAGAGCCTGGCGTTACCACAGGCATGTCAGATTCACGACAAAGGAGTTACTCCAGAGGCTCTCATTTTAGATCCTATCGTGATAAAATAGGGCTATGAAGTTTTCCAAGACCTTTATTTCATAGCTTTTAAGTAATGGGAATTACATTACCGCTTAGGTAAAGTATATAATCTTCTCTGCGCTATAAAGTCCAACTGGTGGCCAATTATGTTTTAATCTGCTTAGTGAAATTTTGTGATAAAATATCTGATTGATAAATAATTGTATTGTGTATGCTCTAATGTGTGGTGACATCAATGCCTTGTCAAGGGTGTGTATCAATACTGTTCAGGTTCTTCTGCTTTATCCATTTGGAGTCTTGTTAGTTTTCACTGTTTTCTATATTTTGGGAGAAAATTCCTTGTTCAGTTTAGGCTTCTAATATTCAAATTTATATCTAAATTTTAGTCACCAAAGGGAAATTGGTTACCCACTACTAAGCATCTTACGTGAAAATTTCATGGTGTAGCACCAAACTGAGCATTGCAAATTTGTACTGTGCCAATTTGTTGCTAATTTTTAATGCATTAACTAAAGAACTGTAAAATAAAAGTTGTGAAAATATCTTTCTCCAATTCATAGGTTGAATGAAGCTGTTCCAAAGTCTGAGTGTTCTGCTCACTATACAACTTAATCTTAACATTTCTCTCTAATAGTCTACTACTTTTTGTGCTATGTTTCTCTCCAACTACATCAAGGGAGAACTGAGTAAATAATGAATAAGCATGTTTTATTGAAGCAACTTTGACATTTCATCTAAGTTTATGTGTTAATTAAGATAAGATTGTTCTAGTTCCCCAAAAGAGTTTTTTTCCCCTTTGAGCAACTAGGCTGAAATATAGTATAAAAGTGTATGAACACTCCGTTAAATGCACAGATTTAACCCTGCTGTTTTGCTTTTAATCATTATTAATTGCCTCCAGTGGTGGACATTAATTTCCCTATTGCAGCAACATGCATCTTGAGCTTGGGCATATCCTAATACATCAAATGGGACAGGTGATATAATTCAGCTGGTCACAGCTGGAAAGGAGACAGCCACCCACATGCAGGCAGTCTGTCAACCTTAGTTACACTGCAGACACCACCACAGCCCCCAGAACAACATTGTACATTTATCTCTGGGGATAACTGTACAAGAAGTATGGCTGCCTGGCTCATCCTATTTAATCTATTACTGTCTTAACAGCTCTAAGAATGGGACAGTTAAAACTCAAAATTCTGAATTTATCTAAACGTAGTCATTGAAGGGGGAAAATCGGAGACATATGGTCAGGTCATATCTGCATATGGTCACGGTGCAGATAAACTAGTAAGTGCCTGGTTCAGAGTGGATTACAGTATTTTAAAGTAGATGTCACTCAAGGATTTCGAATGAGCCTCTAGTAAGGTCCCCTGTGATGTGACTTAGGGCCTTGTTCTGTGGGCCTTTAGGTGGATCTGGACAAGGTGTCCACAGCGCCTCATTATATATGACTTTCTTTCAAACAAAGTTTCAGTTTTGTTATTCTTGGAGATTAGCTTGATGCTCCTTAGTAGCAACATGGAAACCAGGTAGGATGGGTGTGAGTGTTCTCCATTATCTGACTG
The DNA here is from genome assembly GCF_053883595.1 of Heterocephalus glaber. NCBI lineage: Eukaryota > Metazoa > Chordata > Mammalia > Rodentia > Bathyergidae > Heterocephalus > Heterocephalus glaber. The sequence continues at coordinate 3,875,512 of NW_028258156.1, forward strand.
AGAGAAGGGTGACACTATAGAGGCTGTGTCATGATTCGGTCCAACATCAAAGTATGACACGAAGCTGGTCTCCACATTTTGGTCCATGAGCCCAGCTCTCAATTGCTCTAGGACTCAGTCTAGCCTAGAGAAATACAGAACAAAACCACAATGAGATAGTACTTCACACTGCCAGAAGCTCAGAAAATAATAAATGTTACTAAGGAGGTAGAAATTAGAATCCTTGAGCACAGTGGGTAGGAATGTGAAATAAAACAGCCACTAAGGGAAATAGTATGGTGGTTCCTCAAAAGGTTAAAAATAGAATTACCATAGACTCACATGACAATAGAATTAACATGTGATACAGCAATTCTACTTTTGGGTATGTCTCCATAAGAACTGAGGGCAAGATCTCAGAAAGGTATTTGCACTTTTACATTCATGGTAGCATTATTCACAAAAGCCAAAAGGTGAAAGCAACCTTTGTCCATCAATGGATGTGGTACATATATTCCACAGAATATCATCCAGCCTTAAAAGAAAAATAAAACTCTCATTAATGCTACAACATGGATGAACCTTGAAGACTTTTTCTAAGTGAAATAAATGATACAAAAAAACTAATACCATATGATTCTTTTTGTATTTAAGAGTAGTCAGAAATATAGAGACAGGAAGTAAATGGTGGTTACTAGGGCCTGGGAGGGGGCTCGATGGCGTGGCAGGGAGACAGTTGTTTTTTGCTGTAGAGTTTTAGTCTTGCAAGAAGAAAAAGTTCTGGAGATAGATTGAGCAACAATGTGAATATAAAATACCACTGAGTTGTATACTTAAAAAAGGTTAAGTTGGTGAATTTTATTTATATGTATTTTACCACAATCTTAAACAAGCAATAAAAAAAATCTTCATAAAAATAAATTTAAAATCCTACTGTGGGTACCACCCAAGAGCTCCTTTAGCCTCCCTGGCTGCTGGGCATCCTGACATCAACCTGACAAACTGAGCAATGGCTCCGCCCCCTTCCTGGGTCCAGTGAGCAGAACTGCTATCCTCCCTGCTCATCTAAAAGCAGGGAGGGCACCTGTGCTGCACTACATTGGTACATTTTTCTCAGGCCTTAGGGACTTGGCATCCTCAGCTCAAGCCAATGTCTGCCTGAAAGTCCCCACTCCCAGCCCTTGGGATTCCCACATATGGATATTATTTTAGAGTCTTCTCCCTGCCCCATGGTCCTACTTCAGCTCTCTGTGCACACTGAGGTTCTTGCCTGAAAGGGTGGCAAAGTCCCTGAACAAGGATGCCACCTCTTATGAGCAGCTTCCAGATGGCAGTGAAAGCCTGGTTGAACAGCACATACCGAAATCTCTAAAAATGTGGCTACTCTTTGACCTAGAAATTTCATTTTAAATACCATGTTCTAAGGAAAATATCAAGATGTCCTCAAATATTTATTTCTGTGGTAACTAAGAAAAAGCACATTATACAAAATAATATATACAACAACCTGATTTTTATAATAAAAATATATGAAAAGTCTGGAATATACACATTGCTGTTAAGAGGTCTTAGTGCTAAACGGTGAAATCATGAATGCTTTGATTTGTTTCCTTGTTTCAACTGCAAATATCTCCCCAAACATAAAGTTTTTGTTTTGTCTTTTGCTTTTTGGGAGACAGAGAAATACCAAGCAAATAACCATGAAAAGATATCCTAATGTTGTAAAATGTATGACAAAGCGTTAATATTCATACTATGTAAAATCCTTTTTCAAAGTGACAGCAAAAGAGAAAATATCCCAAGTATAATAATAGCAAAGGACATGATCTGATAATTCACATACACACAAAATGCATGGCTATTCATATTATGAAAAAAGTCATTATAGGTGATAAAAGGCATACCAATAAGTTTACAAAGTTTGAACTATCAGCATGTCAAAAATCAAAAAGAGAAACAATATCTAGTATTGTCATATGGTACTTTGATTCCACTGATGGGAGTACAAGTTAATAAAAATTTCCTAGAATATCATTATAGTAAAATAATTTAAAATATACACAAAGATCTATATACAAGTGTATTCGTTAATATGTTCTACAATAGAAGATGGGTTAATAAAATTATGGTAGTAAACATGATGAAGCAAGTACACATCTATCAATATAGAAAGATATTTGTGATAAAAATGCTAAAAACAATATTTTTAATATGCTATTTTAAATTTAAAATATCGACAAATAGAAAAATCTAGTAGGATACCCCATGTAATCTTTACAGTGAGTGGTAGAATTATGATCGATATTTTCTTTTATTTTTCTACTCATATATCTGCATTTGTACTTTTTTGGAATTCTGTCTAGAAATTAGTTTGTAATAGTAACATATACTTTATGAAAATAACCCAAAGCCCACAGCTATCTTGTCCAAAGACAGTCAGCATCAAAGCCAAGGATGTTGAATCAGTTTCTCACCCAGTGAGCACTCGAGCGCTAAGCACCTGTCGTCTCTCCGGATTCACGGACACAAATGGCAGGGATTGCTGAACTCCATGCCTAAGTGTTCTGAGGACTGTCCTGCCCACCACCACGACTGGCTCAGCTCTACCCATCCATCAGAAGACAGCTCAAGGGAAATGCAACCCCTCATGGCATTCGTTCACCCCTCTTTCTGCATGCCTCGTGCCACAGTTATACGTGGACATGTTTTCTCTTTCTTGTTTGATTATAAGCTCTTTGGGCTAAACTCCATCTTTGATGCATTCAAGTATCCCCAATATAATACCTACCTCACAGTGAGCCCTGGTTGATGGGATGAATGAATGAATGACATGATTGCAAATCATATTTGCCATGGCACAATTTTCTCATCAGTTCTGAGTTAGTTTGTTTTAAACGACGGCCGCAGCCATCCATGATGGTATATACCTATAGCTCCAGCTACTCAGGAGGTTGAGGCAGGGACATCACTTGAGCCCAGTAGTTCAAGCCTGGACAACACAGCAAAGAAAACCAAAACAAAACCCAGCAGCCTTCACATTTAAAACTTGTTTTTCTTCACCCCAATTTTATTCACTGAGCTAAGAATTATAACAAGAAAAATAATGATAATAAAAATGATAATTGCTATAGTATCTATCTCAGTTCCGTGTTTTAAATAATATGAATCCATTTTTACCTGAGTAAAGGTAATTTTTCATTGTTAAATTTGCCTTGACTTGGAACTTTAATATGTTATAAAATAGTTTTATTGTATGTCTCCAAGTTGTTCTCTAGAGAAAAAGTTAAAAGTGGATCCTATTTTGTAAAGATATCTTTTTAAATAAACTGTTCACAAATCAAATTACAGTTTAGATGTCAGGAGGGCATCAGTGTTCCAACAGAACGTTCCAGAAGGGTTCTGTAGAATAAGCTTTACAAAGTGATAACCAGTCATCATTTGTACAGGCTGTAAATTTTGTTGTTTCAGATTTTCTAAAAGTAAAGCATGTGGTTTTATCTATCGTACCCTTAGGTTAAAAAAGAAGATAGCAAAATATATTCACAGCCTATGGTTGGGAGTGTTGTAAATCAATGCACTGCAAAGAACCAGGATTTCAGAAGGCAAATCCCAGAATTCTAATGACCATCACTCCTTCCCTGCTTTCAGCCCTTCTGTTTTTCCAGAGGAGATTCTTGCAGGGGCCAGGCTCCGGCACCGCTTCCTCCCTGGTGCCCCACTGCAGTTGTTTATTTCCCTCTCATTCTGCTTTTTCTTGGAAGAGTCTTCACTCCCTTGCAAAGTTGGCCTTGCCTTTAGCAGCTTTAACTGAAAGCCCTGGTCCGGCATTGGCACTAGGCCATCCCTGTATCCTCACTGTCCCGTGCCTACCTGCCTGTTCGGGCTGTTTTCTGCTATGTAGAAGGTGAGATTCACAGGCTAGCAGGCAGGCAATGAAAGGCTTCTGATGGCAGATAGGCTGCATGCCACAGCGCTGCTGCAAACCTGGAGCTCCTGTGGGGTATCTGTCAGTGACACACACATGACATTTTTGTTATCTAGGCAGAAAGTGTGTTTGGGTTAAACTGCCAGTGCCACCATGTCACCTAGTCCTCCGTGGAGCCCAAGACCGACATTCCCTATCAGTGATAGCTGTGGCAGGTTGGAGCAGCTGCCTGTGCACACAGCCCGCTTTCTGAAAGCTGTGCTGCTTACAGCACATGGAAGGCAAGGCTGCCTCTAGGGCCAGGGTCAGCATTCTACTTGAGCTTGCAAGGAACAATGTCTGCCGCTAAAGATGCACATGGAGGAAAAAGTATGGCAAAATGTTCTGCTACTCCAGAGATGCCTTTGCAGCAATGTACAGTTGTGCTGTTAATTCAGAGTTAAACTTGGAAACTAGACTTTGATGCAATATGTTGTTTCCATTCTTGGAAATACATTCACAAAGAGCTAATAAATAATCCATGAATGCTAATCTTTTTAAGTCATTTCCAAGGCATGAAGTCAGCCTCAATAATTGTAAATGCAGCGGCTCACACTCAACTCCATTAAAATGTAAAGGTGCAAACTGATTAGAGACACTCAACTGCTTTTGATAGAAGTCTTAAATTCAAATGCCACATCATTTGTTTTTAGCAAACGGAGTAATTACAATAATATTTTCTTCATTTTTAAGGTCAAATCTCTTAAATTCTACATGCTTATGCCTGATTTAAAGGCAACCAGAATCATTTTCCTTGCATTCATTAATTAAATGTGTATGTTGCTCAAAGGTAACAGCCACTCTTACTTTCTTTGAAAGATAAATACATATTCCAGTTGTCTAACTACAAGGTTGGAGAGGAAATGTGTAACATTATTTCATTTCAGATATTATTAATTAAACTGAAATTAACCTTATTCCCATCCTCATAACTCTATTTTTGAAGAAAAAAGGTAGCCTTGGTTTAAAGCAGACATTTTTCTATTGCTGCAGGTTGTCAAACTGATTGTAATCTTAATTTTAAAAAACTTTAAAAAAGGTCCACTCAATGATGAAGTCAATATTTTTAACTGTCTTATAGTTTTACTGCCCAAAACAAATTTTTGGAAACATTTCATTCTTGTGAGAATTGTGATATCTTAACAAATATGTGTATTTTTACATATTTTATAACAAATACATATGTTTTGGTATATACCTGAGAAGTTTCTAATAGGAGAAAACTATGCAAGGTTTTATTGTTTCAAATGGGGCTGGGATTTTAAATAAGCCAGAAAAAAAGAAGAAGGAAGATAAAGGGAATGGATTTCTACTTACTATAAATTAAAAGGTTTCCTTTGGCTCCTCCGTCCTGGTGTGGGGATTTAAGCTCCGGATGTCAGCCCCTGTGCAGAAGTTAAGTGATGGTGCCGGAAGCAGTCAATCCATTTGTTTAGGACAGCATGTCTGCTTATAGCTGGGCCCCAAACCCTCCAAACCCTCCAGATGCTCCACTCTTTGGGGCTGTCAAAATGCTTACATTTCCTGCAAATATGCAGCTGTTGGTCTACTCTCATGGTTCTCACCAAGAAAGAAAGAAAGAAAGAAAGAAAGAAAGAAAGAAAGAAAGAAAGAAAGAAAGAAAGAAAGAAAGAAAGAAAGAGGAAGGAAAGAAGGAAGGAAGGAAGAAAGAAAGAAAGAAAGAAAGAAAGAAAGAAAGAAAGAAAGAAAGAAAGAAAGAGGGAAAGAATTAAGAGCAATTCAACAGAGCCAGGTAACACTAGCCAGATAGGAACCCCTTGACTCCACTGGGCTGGTCCCTGCAGGTTTCTGACCAGGGGCCTTCTCAAGATCGCTGGGGAGCACTTTCCAAGATGCAGGTCTACAGAGATCCTGGTCTGCGGCCCTCTAGTGATGGTGCTGTGCCATCCGAGGAGGAAACATAGGCATTTTACTTTTTGTCTGTTCATGCATTAGAATGAACACACAGGTATGAGTGAGCATGAGGGTAAGGGTGGAGGATAAACATGGAAATGTTTACCATGGAGTGAAGAAACTGGGAGAGGCAGCACTAACAGACTCTGTAGCAAGGCTGCAGTGTCAATTCGACTCTGCATTCAAGTGCTGCTCAGCTCAGCTGGGTAAGCTTGGGCCTGCAATTGATTGTCTCTAAGACTCTGCTTTCTTGTCTGTAAAGCAGGATAGTAATGCTACCTCCTTCATAAAACTGTGATGGAAATTAAATTAGTGAATGAACATAAAATGAAGGCAATTGACATAATGTTTACACACAGAAAGCCCTAAGCCACTAATAGTCCTAGACTTATAGACTGTCTACAAACGGTCTACAGTGTTAGAAAGGATTTTACAAACCTTCTGATCCAACTCCCCTCCAGTATCTTACACATGTCCCATTGGAAACTTGAATTTGTTGGCTCAGAGCGGAGATTATGGAAATTTGTTTAGAGATTGGTGGAAAAACTGGTTTGGGAGTAGGGTTTGAGGATAATCTTGAGCAATTACTTTGTCATTATAATCAACAAGAGAGTTGATAAAGGTAAAGCTTCAGTAGTGGTGTTCTATGTACCAAGTGTCAATTGAGGAAGGACCTGAACTGGCAGCCCAAGGGTAAGAGGGGCTGGCAGTATTGGGAAGAGTTGTGTGTTTTAAAGTTATGGGCATCCCATCATGTGGCCTTGACCTTTAGAGATAATGAAAATAGAAGGGTGTGAGGGACTCTGAAGCATGAAGAATGAATTGATGGGGTGGAAGATGAGATAAAAGGAGGAGTTCAGGGTGAGCTCTGAATTTGGATTTGAGCAGAACTCTTGCTGTGTTTTGTGCAGCCCCTGGTGATGAAAACCTCTGCAAGGAACCCTATGGTTGTGCTGTCTTCTTAGCTTGTAATGATTTGATTTTGATTATCCTTCACCAGCACACTTATTACCCTATGTAAGCTCATAACTGTGGGTTCTATATACATGGGAGTATAATAAAAAGCAGCTGATGATTGTTGAATATTCAGTGTGCATGAGTCGGGTATTAAATTAGCTTATTTACTTCATATAACAACCTAATAGGTATATACCGTAGTTATTCCCATTTTACAGATGGACCTAGGACACTCAAGGTCATTGAAAGCTACCCACTGAGTTACTGGGAAATGGGATTTGAACCTAGACAGTGGTATTGCTCAAGAATCCTGGCCCTTGATCCCCAAGAAAGGATGAATATAATTTGCCCAATAAGAACTCACAGCTAAATGGTGATCCCAATGAAACCCCAACCCAGGTCAGCCTTTTAAGCCCAGGCATTTTCCTCGATTACGCAGACGACCCTGAAACCCCATTAGAAATTCAAAAACTGTGTTTAAGCAACAGGCAAACGGCAAACAGGATATAGCTGTCTGAGGGTTCTGAGAAACAGCTTTTCTGTACAACACAGAGATTTTGTCTCCATAGAGTATAAAATTTCTATGAATAAACCTTTCCAGTTTTATGTTTTACTTTGTTTTGCATGCTCAGCTTATGCAAACAGGGAGAAAAGGACCACAGGGATAAACACAAACTATTACAATATATTTTTGGGATAGGGTGGGTGGAAATAAGAGCCTTTTAGAATATGGGCTGCATAAAGGGAAATGTTTCACTTTTTTCCCTATGCACCATCTGTATTGTTTGAATCTTTTGTAGTGATATTGCACTTGTGTCTTATCTCTCTTTTCCTGTGTGTGTGTGTACAAATGAACACAGGGCCCTCAACAAGATGGCAGGATGTGACTGTGTGTAATGGGCTACTTAACTCTCTTTCCATTGATGGAGGAATCTCAAAAAGCAACATAGATTCTGGGAGGCAAACCTACAAAATTAGGTAGATGCAAAAAGTGATGTAGTATAAGGCATCTAACCTTAAAAGATTTTTTTTAAAAAGGCACCCAATGTTAAAATGCCCTGCTGCCTGTTATTGGAATTCTATTGACAGCATCCCAACTCCACTCCTTCAGCAACAGAGCCAGCCAGAGGAGCCAAAGGATGGCGAAGTTCCAAATAAAATTCATTTGTAATGTGTGGGTCTTCTCACTTCGTTTTGCAAGGAGAGCAAAGTGACACAAGTCATTATAACCATGCCCAAGAATTCAGCAAACTCCTAGAGTGAAATGAAGCTGGATGTGTAGAGAGGACATTTGACTCACTTTTCAACCAACATGCCATGCAAATAAGCAGACACAAATGTGAATGGCATACACACCCAGAGAATGACACACTTTTAGAATGATCAGGTATGTAAGAAAAATAAAAGGAGAATGGACATCACCCTGGGCTTTTCTGAGAGGAGTAAGAACCCAGCCCTTGATGCAGCTCACCTGAATGCAACACAGCTCAGCCACCAACTGTGTAAACCTGCTTTATTATCTGAGCAATGGGAATAATAAAAGCACCCTCCTCCAAGCATGGTTGTGATGTTTTGAAGATTAATGTGATAATGGGGATAAAGCAATCACAGTAATTATTCAATAACTGTTAGCTAAAAAAAAATAACTGTTAGCTAATATTGGCATTATTATAGACAGACTGTGACAACATAATGATAAAGGTACACTGTGACCTTAAAAGCATATTTTACTGGAGCATTGTACATGCTACATAAATGTTAATTGTTATTATTATTACGATTTTTAGTTCAGCCAGTGTAGCAATATATCATTACAATGGCAAGAAATTGCCAGTCTGGTTCTCGACAGTGGATTTGGCATCCTGTCCTGTCTCCTTGGTTTTCCCTCCATGGGGCAATGAAGGGGCCTTTGAACACCAGGGTGTTGTTAAATCTGGTATTCCCAGTGGTGGCCTCCTCCCAGGCTCCTTACTAGGCTGGAAATGTGCAAGAAGTCCTTCACTACAAATGTAATGTGCACTCGGAGGAGAATTCTCTAGAATTCTCCAAGCCCAGGCTTCAGCACTTTGCAACATAAATTCAAGGCTGCTTCTGGCACAAAATAAGAGGAAAGTAGTGGAGTAATTTAGTACTAAGAAAGCCTTCCCCACTGGGCATTTTTATAGCACCCTCCTTAAGGAGGGCCCTTTCTGATGGCACAATTCTGTTTGCTTCACAGTTCGGTGGCATGAACAGTTTTTATACTGAAAAATGAAGGCTCTAAAATTAGATGGTGGCTGTAAATTTTTAATGGGTACTTGGCACCATTTATACTCCTCCCATAAGCCACTCACCCTGGGACAATGCCACACTTTGACCCTTGGGGCAACTCACTGGGTTTGTAGTAAGTTTGACTCACCAAGGGGGCAGCTGCCAACACCCAGTGATAATCAAAGTCCAGCCACTTCTTTATCCCCAACTGCTTCCATCATTGCAGACAAACCAGCTTCCCTTGGCCTCCTCAGACCCCAACTACCTGAGTTCAAATCCCAACTTGTCTGATTTCCGGGTCTGGCTCTTGCTACCACATCCACCCCATAAAGGCTCAGGGTCTGTGGACAGTGATGGCTGGGTTGTGGGTCCCTTTTCCAGAGCAGCACATCATGATTTGTTCTGGGCTTTGTGGTTCCAGCTTGAGCCATTTCTTAAGCAGGACATGAACTGTGAGGTGCTCACATTACCAGCCCGGCTGCTTTTGGGCAGAGCTTTCTTGGCTCAGCTCTGTGGGTCCATGACTTGGCACTATGACAGTGACCACGATAAAACCACTGACTCTGCCCAGAAGTCATAAGGCCAGGAGCTTGCCAGGAAACAGGATGGGACACTGGCTCATATTTCAGACTGGAGGTGAAGGGGTTCCCTGCCCCCAGCTTCCCACCTAGTTCTAGCTAGCAAAAGCAATGCCCTCTCTATTCTGTTGGTCCTCCCATTAATTCAAGTGCTGAAAAGCAAAGAGCAATGCTTTTTCCACTGTCATACCTGCTTACTCTCTACTGAATATGGCAGCTCTAGGGAGAGCTGTCTACTTGCTTTTTCCTATCTATAGTGCTCAGCTGCTGGTGAAGTCATCTGGAAGCCACTCCCCCTTCTTCAGTCCCATGTCTGTCTTTTTCTCTAGGGAACCACCCCTCCCCTCTCAGCCCTCAACCTTCAGGTAGATGTCACCTCTCAGGCTAGAGGTATGGCAAGTGACTCAGCACAGGCCAACAGTTTGTACCAACTGCAGGTTTGGTTCAGTACTATTCATGGGTCCTCTGAGATGTACTCAGCCTTTTCTAGGACTTCTAAAAAATGATTTTGAGTAGCTTACTTTCAGTGGAGGAAATGAAGAAAGTTTTCATTTGTATTTGCATGCTTTGTGGGATACACATCCTCAATTCTGACTAGCAAGGGCCTACAGGTAAATTCTAAACTCCTATGTGCTCCATATAAAGTTCTTTACAATTTGACATAACCCTGACTATTCAGCCCCATCTCCTGCCACACAAATATAGACCAACATGCTCTGCCACTCTCCGGACTTCATATAAGATATTCTCCTTGCCTGGAATGATTTTCCCCCTTCCATACCTAGAAAATCCTACTCACACATCTTTCTAGAACCACATCAATTATCTCCTCCTTATGAAACTCTTTGGCTTTCCAGATGTTTAGCTTCTCTCTCTTTGGCTAGATCACATACTTTGACCTTGATTTGCCTGATTTCTCACTGGATTATGAGCAACTCCTGAGGACCTCTGTATCCCCAGAAGCTAACACAAGACCTGGATGAAAGTTTATTGGAAATATGGATAGATGAATGGATCGCTGAACTTGGAAAAACCAACACATGCAACTGCTACAATACTGTCATATTTCAGTGAAGGTAAATAAACATTTAACTTGGTTATTAACATGGGCATAATTTCATTTATTAATTTCCAATTTTATAATTAATTGTGCTTCCATCAGCCAGCGAAGGAGTCAATCTTAAGATGTACAATGGCAGAAGCAAACTAGGTGTCCACCAATCCCATTTCTTCTCCTTGGATGCATGGTCAGACAATATTTCCCAGCCTCCCTTGTAGTTAGGAATGAGCATGTGACAGAATTCCAGCCCAGTGGAACATGGACAAAAATACAATCCTAACCCATCAAAACCACCATTTAGAAATCCTCTGTGCCCTTTCCCAACTCCTGGTTGGAAATAGGAACTCTGAGGTCCCCAGGGGGTCATAGAGATTCAAAATGGAGAAAGTCTGGGTCTCTGAATCACTATGTGGAGATCCATTGCTGAATGTTCACTGCCCATACGGTATGGACCAGTTGTAAATAAGGAATATCATTTTATACTCTTAAATGCAGTGATGTGCAAGAGTTGTTTTATTTTAGCTTGTGAGAGCCAGTTGTTAAATTTTGAGAAATTTCACAGGTAAGTTATTAAACATAGCCATTAAAGGCTTAATTATCTAAATTTATAATTAAATGTACCACATTCTAAAAGAAGTATTAACTATGCTAAACTCATCCCATTCTAATAATTTTGCTGTAGTTTACTGTTTACACACTGCTCTTGGGGTTACATTCATGGAAATGTTATTATGTAATGGTAGTGTTACAAACATTTCTTCCCAGCTCTGCATTTAGTAATGTCCTGTCGGTAGCCTCAAATAAACCACACTGGCAGTATTTACACCAGGACAATAGGCAAACACTTTAAACCATGCTTTCTCCTCCTGGAAATCTGTTAAATATTTACCCATACATTATTCTATGGTTTACCAGGTATAAATACAGCAAATACTCCCCTAACATATTAACTTTCTCTTCTAGGAAGAGAGAGCATAATAAACTAAATGCATCCTGGCTAAATGCACCTGGGCAGGATAGAAGCACAGCCAGAGAGCCCACTGCAGAGCTAGAGCCCTGGCAGTCAAAGAATCATGCTGATACGCAACATGCCCAGGCTGAATGTGACAAGTGTGCTTGACAGCCTTGCTAATTTTCAGAGCATGAGTTCACAATGACAGAGGCATGCAAGTTGTCATTATTGGCTTTCACATCTATTGAATGACAAGTACAAATAAGTGAGAATAAAAATATGGATGCTGAGTGTCAACTCATAGTCCTGCCCTAGATTATTTGATTCTTTCCATGTTTTAAATCTCACCAAGAGCATATATTTTGGCACCAGTCTCCTGGGTGGACCTACGCAGGGCAGAGAAACTGAAAGGGTTGTTAGTCCATGGCCAAGGCAGGCCCTGGATTGCAGGTGTGAGGACAGCAGGCTTTGGGCCAGAGCCTGATTGACAGTGCTTGGAATTTGCCAGGTTTGCACATGGCAAAATGATCCAAATAATTATCCTTTGTGGAAGCCATAATATTTCACTTTGAGGAAGGCAGTTGGATCCTTGGGTAGCTCAGCCCTCCTCTGCAGGATATAAACTGCTGAAATAGACCCTAGAGTGCAGGGCCATTTGCAAGAGACATTGTGCAATTCACGGGATGTTTCAGTACAGACACTGAATGAACTAATTCTGCTAATAGAGTATTTGATTTAATGGCACATTAAAGGGGAAAGGGGAGCGTCGAACACATCTTTCAGCTCAGCAGCTGACAGGTTACTGTAGATATCATGAGTGAAGGAGCCAAATTCTCTACTGTTTCAGAGCAAGCAAGAGTTGCAGGAGCAGAGGCAGGTCATTCTGCAAGCTGGGTTTCAATTCAGCAGGTTAGAGTGGAAATCATGAGGTTCCTAGAGTCCTTCTGCCCAGGGTTATGACAACTGGGTGAAAAGACAGTGACCCACACAGTGACAAGGAGTTTCTTTCCCTTTTGATAAATTATAAATAAATAAAAGTTGTTAGGTTATGCCAGATGTGAACAAAACAGAAATAAGCATCATTTAGTGGATCATCACACTTCCTTGCCTGTTTTTGCTCTTCTGTCCTTTGTTTCCTTCTGCTATTTCCGAGTGCCCTGATGTGCCAGGCTCTGTGTTTAGCGACCAACACATTTGTACATATTATTTTTATTTTATTCTATACACCAGCAGAAACGTGCTATTGCTGTCCTATGTTATAGATGAAGAATTTGAGGTAGTGAGAAGTGAAGTAAATTCATCAAGATTGTACAACTCTTTGGGGCAGAGCTGGGACTTCAATTCATGTTTCTCTGACACTAAAATTTGGGTTATAATTAACTCTAAAAATTACTGTCTTTTCTAGAGGTGAGAGTCAGAAAACATCAGACACCATCTCCCTAAAACAATCCTGAACCAGAAGTGATTTCTTTAGAGAATCAAATATATCTGTATCTATAGATACAAAAACATATATTAGAAGCAACCTTTTAAGTTGTTAATTTTAAATTCAGTTCTTCACTTTCTGAAAAGTGCTTGCTCAAAACAACTCAAGGAGTTTTATGGCAAGAGTTTCTTCAAGAAAATTTCACCATCTATATGTTCCTTCAAGAGCCAGTTCTCAATCCTAATATTAAAAATTGCAAATTTTGATGATTTTGTTTTGTTCATTCTGTAATTGTGCATAGTTCTTCCTGTTATTGTTCTATTCAGTTACCAGGAAGCCTTTCCTAAAATTGAAATCTGATCTGAGTAGTTCTTTTAATAGATTTTCCTATAAAGTATGAGCTGAACACCCCATCATGACCAATCAAATCATTCATGGTCAGGTTCAGCTTAGCTCTCCTCCAGTTGCTGCCCTCTACATTTTTACATTGTATTCATAGACTACAGCAGGCTCTTTGTAGACTCTCTAGGACTTTGTCAACTTGCTTTTTCATCTTTTGAATAATTTGGAATCCCTGCTACTTCTTTATCAGCTCAGTGTCAGCTCCTCCATGCAATCACTGTACCATATACTTCCTCATCTTTTACCCTGTCTAGGGAAGAAGGGCTGCTTCTCTCTGCCTCCATCAGAAGCCCTAGCTTACTTCTGTCATGACACTTGTATTTTTCACCCTAGACCATGAAGGCAGCAATGAAATTCAGCGCACTGTGGTTTCCTCAGTGCTTAACAAAGATTCAACCTTGACTGTATGATACAATGCAGAATGTCTGATTGAACTGATCAGTAGTGGGATAGGATTAAATAGTGGCCTAATCAAAGTTTGCTGGCCAACTGACTAAATGGGTAAATGAATGAGAGAATGAATGACCACACTGAAGCAGATACCCTGAGACTTTAGCCAACATCAACCGTCCTTGGAGAGTCTGCTTTGAAGTGTTCAGAATTTATCTGATAAGTTTCTTGGTCCTGCACTAAGATGGAAGGCTGTAAATTCATGCCTAGCATGTTCATTGACTCTTTGTTTGACTTTAAGACCATGAATGAACTTTCACTTGGTGCATTATCTAAAACGGCAACCATGAAAAATGCTTTTAGAGCAAATGGTACGAACTTAACAATTCTGACTCAAAATGATCTCTAGTTTCTCCTAGATTAGCTCAGGTGAGGGCTCAACTCAAGTTCTCTGCCAACTAAGAATTCTAGAACTCTTGGTAGTAGGAAGGGTTGATAGCATTGTTCAGTGACTACTAGTAATACCACCAAGTGCTAAAGAGCTCATCATCTGCTACAGTTTGGGTGAGGAATCTCCCACTAAGAGCTCATGTGTTAAAGGCTTGGTCCTCATTTTGGTGCTACTGGGAGGTGGTAGAACCTTTAAGAGGTGAAGCTGAGTGGAAAGTCATTGAGTATATGACATCAAAAAGGACTATGGGACCCTGGGCCCTCTTCTTCTCTCATTCCCAGCCAAGAGGTGAATGGGGTTCATCCACTACGTGCTACCCGCCATGATGTGCTGACTCACCACAGGCCCAAAATAAATGGACCAGGAGATCACGGACTGAAACCTCTGAAATTATGAGCCAAAATAAACCTTCTCTCTGTAAGTTTATTGTTTCAGGTATTTTGTTACAGTAATGGAAAGCTGACAAATTGATCTCCCTTTCCCATAAACCCCATCCCTGAGATCAGGGTGGAACAAATCCCCATCATCACAACCAAGTCTGGGAGACCAATCATGGAAAATTCCAGCTTCATTTTTCCATTGCTAAGAACTGTAAGCACAGAGAAAGAAAGATAGGGACCCCTTGCTAAATCCTTATCCTTTTGTCCTCATTCTTAGCGGAAAAAAGCCAGAAGTCCTGTAGCGTCTATCTCATGGAGCCCAATCTTATGAGCTATAAAATAGTTGGAGATCTCTTGCATTTGAAAAATCACAGCTGCATGCTCTGCCTTCCAGCACCAGGCAGAAGAAATGAGACAAACAAGCTTTGAAAATAAATCTGACTCCCTCGCAGCTCCAGATAGCCGACAAGTGTTCGTCCATCTGCCGCAAGCATTCACACTGTGAATTCATTGATTTGATAATACTCTCACATAATTGATTGAAGACCAGACTGGCTTCTTGACTTGCCTCTATGTTTGCTGTCTGATATCTTCCCAGCATCACTCTTTCTGCTTTATGTGAGATGAAGAAAGGAGAAACCAAAGATTTCTCCAGTACTTTAGATGAAAAGATGCATACACTCTTGGCTTTCCAGGGATAGTATGCTTTCTGAGTTCTTGAATGACAGGAATTGTTGCTTGTGTGCTTCTTCCTGCTGAAATATTTCACACTCTTTTCACAATACTGTAGACATCATCTCTTCCCTGGCTGTCCTATTGTATTTGTAATGAAAAAAAAGGAAAAAAAAAAACCCAGAGGTCCGCTGATATGCCTTGAAGTCGCTCCCTGTTAAAAAGAGAGCCGGCCAGAACCATCAACTGACACAGAGCAATGATAACTACAGAATTGTCATATGAGATATTAGCCCGGGGAATAATACTGATCTTTGTCCTCTCAGCAGACACTGCAACCTATCTGCCTCTCTGCCACTGTGGCATTCACATGTCACCACCATTTCATTAAATGGAATCAAAACAGCTGTGAGGATTGCTGTTTTATTTTATAGCATGAAGTTATCATAACTTACTTCACAAAGCAGCTAGCACCAGAAAGTACAGCTGAGATGGAAAGGCCAATTGCAAAAGGCTGAACATGAAAAGGAACAAACTGCCAAATGCCATGAGATCTGGCAGAGTTGGGAGGCATCTGGAAGCCCCCAGCCCATGGAAAACAACCCAGGAGCACATGATCACATGGTCATTTCTACTGACTATTAATCAGAGATCTGCCATAGGACAAGTTTTTAGCATCTAGTGAACAGATACCTAAATACTAAGATTCAATTCTGTCTAACATAAATCACACTGTCTGGCCATTCCTAGAGACAGCAGTTCAAGCAGTGTAGCATTTCTGTCCCCATCTCTGAACTGAAATATTCAGCCTCCCAATCTGACTTGGTGAAAACTCCCTCAAAACATGGTTTTGAAGTCGTGGCAGCATACCAACTTTCTTAGCTGGACAGCATGGTTGGGGCAATATTGCTAAATATTCAAACCATTGACTTTCAAGTAAGGCAGAGGATAGGTCTGCATTCATCCTGGGTCACTTATACCTGTGTAACCCTGGAAAACTACCTATCTATAAAATGGGCTTTGTGGGGTAGT
The DNA here is from genome assembly GCF_053883595.1 of Heterocephalus glaber. Classification (NCBI taxonomy): domain Eukaryota; kingdom Metazoa; phylum Chordata; class Mammalia; order Rodentia; family Bathyergidae; genus Heterocephalus; species Heterocephalus glaber. The sequence goes on from NW_028258156.1 coordinate 3,891,919, forward strand.
AGACCTTCCCAATGCCTTGTCCTTACCTTCAACCTCACAATTTCCAACTGCACTCTTACCCTGAAGAGGTTTTTTTTCCTGACAAATGTAGCACATTGTGCCTGCTCTTAAGGCTCCCCAGGAGCAGTTCTCAACCAATGAAGATGGGATTGATATGTAAATATGTATTAGTCTATAAATATCTCAGGTCCCTTGCCCCTTGAGTGGACTGACTCTAAGATGTGGGTTCTCCATTAGCTCCCAGATTTGTATATCAGAATCAGGCTCCAGACAACCACAATTATAACTTTTTTTTTTTAACAACAAACTGCTTCCCTTTGTCTCATTTCTCTACTCATATTTTGGGATTTCCTGAAATCATCTCATCTCACCCCCCCATCACATTTATACAATGTGTTGGATCAATACTATATTGTGACCAAATGAGCTATCTGTATTCTGTTCCCCAGGGTCACAATCTCACATCTCCAAGGACAACACAGAGAATGTCTCTATCACAAAATCCATTTTCTTCTTGATTTCCAGTATATGTTTGGGAATAGTTCCACAAGATGAAAAAACCCTCCATGAATAAGTTTTCTCTTAACCTTGTAGGATCCTGTAAGAATTCAGGCATTCAAAAAAGTGAGCAAATACACATGAAGGGCTTAGGGTTCCTTGGTAATGATACTACTGGAGAATTAGCAGTTATTAGTGGGAAGGTTGAAGTGTAGAGCTTGTTAGCACATTCGGTTGGAGCAAAGGTGTTAATGAAAGTAGTGTTTGCATTTATTTCTCATCAAGGCTAAATGAAACTGGGTAGAAGACTCAGATCAAGTTCATCTTCTGGGGAAAGAAACCATTCAAAGCACATATTCCCTTAATAGAAAGACAGTCGTATAAGAATAAGAGTCAATCTTACTATTAATCCCCATTACTTTAGCTCTGGCTTTTGGGTCAGGGCACCTAATGCAAAGGAGCATCTGTGGTCCAGAGCTGGAAGCCATATACAGCTGTACAGCATGACCATGGCACTTTGCATGGGCTGCCATTTTCTACACCACACTGCCAGTGTAAGCTCTCTCTAGGGAGCTGATTCCTCTCACAAGATCTATAATCTTTGGGAAGCCTAGTAATTCTGATATGTGTCTCAGGGTAACACTTGTTTCAATTCTACCCCTTTTTTAATCAGTTCAAAGTCAGACCCATTTCGGTGCTGATGGGCTGATGTCATCCGTGGGGAATACTCACGATCCCTTTTCTGTTCATTTAAGGGATTTAGGAATGCTTGGTAGACAGCATCTTATTGGAACCAATGAGGCCCACATAAAGCTTAAGGGACATTGACAAACCTGCTCTGGGATGTCATAAAATTTCTTCCCCTGGTGCCTTGGGTAGCCTTATAACTTGCCCATGGAAAGAACTGCTTCAGAAAATTACCTTCTTTATGGTGGCAATTCAGGCTCACATCTGAGTCCTTGGTAGTAAAAAGTATTTAAACATAAAAGATATTTTGATATAAAGTATATGGACACTCCCCTCCTTCTCAGTTTATTTGGATACTCTCATCAAACAGAGACCTTGGGGCTGGCTGCTTCATGCCTATTTCGTTTTGGTATTCAATCCATTTTCTCAGAACAGGAGACATAAGCAGTGAAGCCAATATAGTTTTATTGGATCCAATGCACTGCCACTAAAACAAATATATGTACACTCAGGCCAATACACTTTTATTAAAACAAATAGAATTTAATTCAAACCAGCATTCAATATGTTTTCTCAAAGCAATGAAATTAAGCTCTAGCAGTACTTCTGCTCAATATGTTTTCCCAATCAAATCCATTTGAACAAAGTGAAATATATTTATCATAGATAACACATTTTTATTAAAAACAAATCCACTGAAACCAGTTTTCCCTTTGAACCAATAGATAGAAATTCTAACCAATTGTACAATTAGATCATAGAAACTGATATATTTTTACTTAGCAAAAAGCATTTCTACACAGGTCCACTTTAAAACACACTAATGAATAATGAAAGTTCCTCCAACAATATCTTCTATGGAATATTTTCCCGAAAGTATGTCCTTTGGGATTGAAGTACAATCTAGAATATTAAAAAGTACTTAGGGAAACAGATTAATGCTGGAATAGGATTATAACAAATCCAGATATTAAATGATTAAATATTTATTCTACCTGTGTATACTTAAGAGTCAAGTTGTTGGATGTATGAAAATGCATAAAAACATGTGTGGGACATTTTTTAGTTGTGTTTACTGCTATACTCTATTATTCAGAAAAATCCTTCTTTATCAGTCTTCAAAATATTACCTTTTCTCATCTCTCTGATGTTAACTAGTGGAATGGCAGGTCATATACTTGTGTGGAATTTCAATCTTGGTGCCTAAATTTAAAAAACATAAGTCTTTCAAAGAATGATGAGAAGTAGAGCTACTTCCAAGTGTCACACACACTTAGGAGGGCAATGAACACACTGAATACGAGCAACAGTACTCAAATGTGTCCCACTGCCTTTCAAGGTCTCTGTGCTCCAGACATGAGGCCAGCTCTTAGGTACAGAAAGCACATCTAGAGAAATTACAGCATATTCCGCCAAAGAATCCTGGGGCTCTAGTTGATGGCTGGTGTGAGTCCCTCTCCATCTCCCTCCACAGTGACCTCTATACTTTCTCTTCTCTGCTTTCATCCTACAATAAGGCTGTAGGACCTGGGGAGAGATACAAAAGATTCTATCCCCTTCACTAAGCAGCCCAGGAAATGCTCTTTAAACCAAGACTGTGGGTCCCTGTGGCAGTTTCTTCATCTTGAATGGAAAATTGCACAAAGTACAGATTGTGCCCACAATGTTTTGGGCATATAATTCATGGACCTCGGGGGCACCTTGGCCTTGAATTGCTAGATCCTCCTCCTCTGAAACACATCTGGTTGCAAAGGATTCTTGGAGAACATTTAGCCCAAGATGTTCATCAGAATTATTTAGAAAGATGAAATGTTAAAAAATCCCATTATATACCAGTAGTAACTGAGGACTGTTTAAATGTATTCTAATATCATCTTCCTGAAGTAGTCTATAATACTAATAATTTCCACACATTATTGCAATAAGTTTCAGAAAAATCTAGTCTCAGTGTATGATGAGAACTGACTGCCAAAGGTAGAAGGAGGCACAAGACTGAAGAAAGAGGCAGGCAGGTCCAGAATTGCACAAAGTACAATTTATTTAGACTCATGGGCAGAGTGAGTCTTGGGGAGCAACAAGACAGGTGGATCCCCACATCCCAAAATAAGAGGAAGGAGTTTAGATGTTCAGCTAGTCAAAATTGGGCTCTGGCCAAGGGGAATTTACCTGGCCTTTCCCAAATCTATTAACATGATTGCTTATCATTTAAGAAACAGCCTGGGCCTGAGCGGTCAGCACAATAAAGTCAGTGGACTATAAGGTTTGGAATTCTAAGTGCTGAGGTCACCTGGTAGGGAAAATGCAGTTAGGACCAAGATGGCTACAGTCATGTCAAGCTGGATCCCTGTACACCCACTCAATGTGACATTGTAGAGATATTTCATTGAATGGGAAATATTCTTTTTTAATATTAAATTTTAAAATGTTTAATAATCATGGGTATTTATTTATTTATTTATTTATTGGGGCGGGGGTGCCAGGGATCGAACTTGGGGCCTTGCGCTTCCGAGGCAGGCAGATAGGTAGTAATTTTTATCTTTGTTAAGTACACATGCATTTCTGTACATAGACAAAAACATGGGATGATGACTACAATGTTAACAGTGGTTAAATGAATGAAAAAGTTATAGGTTTCTCTCTCTTCTTAATTCCTATCTTATAAATTTCCTATCAAGAGCATGCAATATTTTTGTAATGTTTTATTTAAAACGTAGTTTTTAAAAGATGTTAAGTCCAATTTAAAAGGTATGACCAACTCTTGTGTCTGCCTCTGTAATATTCTGCTACCCCTTCAGAAAAATTCATTAGTCCATGTCACAGTCTTTGTCTTTTTGCATGACTCTATTTGAAGACTTTGTTCAATGGCTTTTCTAACATCCACTTAAACAAGAACCCCAGTAGTGAATTCTTCCTTGACTCTGTTCCAGGGAGCAGTGTGAGCAGCCAGCACAGAGGCCGAGTGCTGTGTGCTTTGTTTTGTTACATGATGTGAGCTATGACTTTCATAGTTCATAGATTTTCCAGGTTTTCCCTCTGCCTTAGCTCAGAGTCGGGCCTAGTTGTTTCAATGATCTCATCGCAGATGTCTGGGAGCATCTAATTCCTCTGTTCCTTTTTGATAATTGGAATTCTAAAAAAGCATTTTGCTTTTTTATTGTATTTACTTAGAAAAGAGGCCCAGATTTATTTTTGGAAATAGATTTTAATTACAAACAAATCTTAGGGATGCAAATCCTAAACAAATATAAATATTTGACCATGATTATGCAAAGAAAGCTCCTTCTTGGGAGCTGGGTGTGTCCACAGAGCCCAGCTACCCAGTACCCGGGGTGAGTGATGCCTGAGGAGTAACCCAGGAAGATTGAAGTTTGGGAGCCATCGCACTTCCCTGGCTCAGATGCAATGTCTGCTGTCCTCCACCTGCCACTGATGAGGACAGGGAAGCCTCTTAGCTGGAGGAGTGACTGGGGCAACTTCCTGGGACCAGGAGACACTGGAGGGTGTGCCTGGAAATAGCAACTGGCCTCCCTCCTTCTTTAGGTCTGCTGTGTGCCTCCAGGAGGGTCAACCCCTCTGGGCTTCTACACAACACGTCTCCTGTCACAGGTTCAGCCCCTTCCACACAACTGGGGCTTTCCAAGGTGTTTTCCTGTGCCCAGTTATGGGGATGGAAATGAGAAGGAAAAAAGGAGAAGGATGCTGTGGCAGCTGGTAGCAAAGACAGAGATACAGACAAATCGATGGACAGCAACAGACCAGACCCACATGGAGTGCTTGGAACATGTTTAATTAATCCCTACATGAAACTCCAGGGTAGAAATAATTGCTGTTTGTTACACTATTTCAGAAGAAAATAGTAGAAATAAATGGAACTATCAATGTTACAAATTTCCCCATATTCATTCTAAGTAAAGAATTTAAAAATAAAAAAGCAGAAATCAAGGTGCCAGGGATTGGGGATTTCTTTTTCTTTTCTGAAGGCAGCATCTCCATTGAGGCCTCCAGGCATGCTGTTTTCAGTACTACTCCCTATAGTTACTTCATTTTCTCTTCCCCAGGGAAGGGTGGCCAGAGTGCTCCAGCCCGTCCCCAGGCCAGGTCCCTTCCAGCCTCTTCTTGACAGGGAGCAATTTTCCCTCCTCACTCATATTTAAAATATCCTACTCACCAGTTCTCTCTGGTCCTGGAAAAGGCTGTCTTCAGAACCTGTCTGTACCTTAGCCAATCTGTGCATGAGAAAGACACTCTAAGGCTGACCCTGTATCACAGAGATGGACACTAAGCCTCAGAGAAGTTGAGGAACACAACTGGGATCACACAGCTCCTCTGAGAACTGAATGACTGAGCCAGTGCAGCCCAGCTGCTGACTCCAGCACCAGCAAACTGCCCCGCTCCTGGCTGCTTTCCTATAATGTCTCAGGGATCTTCCAGCTCAGTGTGCACCTGGCATAGAAGAGGAAACTGAGGCCCACAGGAGTGAAGTGCCTTGCTCAAGGTCACTCCATCTATGCCAGTTACTTGGGTTCCCTCCATTCCACCATGCACCATAGCTCATTATATTAAAATACTCCAGTTAATACATTCAGATACCAAAATCCTGCCACAAAATTTACTGCCAGCCTTTTCTAAGAGAAAACAGCTTAGTTTCAACCTCTTTTTTCATCTTTATCATTATTATCATCATCATCATTATTCTTTATTTCAACTAAAGTCCTAGCAAACCGATCTGCTGTGGTTTTATTTTACCTCCTTTCACTTCTTCCCCCGCTCTCAGGTGGGGTTGCCAATGTGTACTCTAAAACGGGCTTGCAGGAGAAGGAAAGGCCAGAAAAAGACAGAAAGGTGATCAGTCCTCTCTCTGTCTCTGTCTATCTCTTACACACACACACACACACACACACACACACACACACTCACCTTCTTTCTACTCCAATGTTATCCCTGTGTATCTGGGACCCTCCCCTCAGTTGCTTGGGCTTGGAAGTGACTGAAAGCTGGTCCATGAGAGAAAGAGGGGACAGACTTACAAAGTAGATTGAGATGCATTTTGAAACCATACCCCACTTGCCATGGCCCAGGGAACAAGTTGGCCAAGCCAGCTGTCCTGGCTTGGGAAAGTGTCAGTTACCTATTTCTTTCAGTTCCACAGACTATCAGAGAGAGAGAGAGAGAGAGAGAGAGAGAGAGAGAGAGAGAGAGAGAGAGAGAGAGAGAGAGAGACTTTTAGACCTTTAGTATTGGTCAAAACATGAAGGCTTTAAATAATGATCAAGACACAAAGGATGAATAGAAAGAGCTCTTGAGAATCAGGTGGATTTTGTTTAAAGTTGGGGATAAACTACTGACAAACCACTCTATTAGTTGTTTTAAGTAACCATACAAACCTCTACATCGGTAAAATGGGATACTAGCACACAGCAGACTTGAAATATTTGTTAACTTGAAATGACAGTATTCAAAATCATTTTTATTGCTGGTTTGAAATAAGCAGAGTAACCCAGCTCCTGTCCATCTGCAATTCAGTTGTTCAGTTTGAAGTTTCAAAGGCAGCAAAGATCCTATGGCTCTCATTTATTATCACTCTCATTGGGGTGATACTAAAACTGATTAGGAGGTCTGCAAACTTCTTGACTGGAGGTAGCACACTCCACACACACTCAGTTCTCTCTCAGGGCTTGTAGACTAATTTGAATTTGCAGCAATGCTGCAGTAACCATTGCATGAAACACATTCATTCACACACAACCACAGAATCCACACTAGAAGAAGGAGGGACAAATCATTACCTTCAGGCAAAATGAGCTGCTGCTGAGCTCCACAATAGTCTAAGTTCTTCCCCTAACATCCTAGCACACTAGATTACTTGTTCAACAGTGTTTGTATCATCCAAACACAGAAGTTTTGCTAAAATCCAGAAGGAGAAGAACAAACCAAAGGAAAAGAAATGTGGCATTTCGCAGATGTTTTCCACATTGCAACTTCAACAAAACTGTGCCTGCTTGTCCCTAAGAGCTCTGCCAGCTAAGTGGAGGCAAATCTCAGTTTTAAAATGCCTCCTAATATCATTTGGGGAAATTAATTTACATGGCTGGACATTGTGTTCCAGCCACAGAGAATATTCTTTCTCTGTCAGAAACTCCAACAGCCCACTACCATGGTGAAATACCAGGAACCTCTTAATATTTTTCTTGATTTCTTTAAGAGTTAACATTAGACATATTAAGAGCCACAACCCAATCATTAAGCCCTGTGTGGTTCTCCTAGGAACCAGCTCTATCGCTTTAATCAGATTGTGGACAACTCACTGGCATGCCAGCCATCTATCTTCTTTGTTTATACACATATACCAAGTGGCATTCTCCTTAGCATCAAAAAATAGCAATCAAAATTGAGAACAACAAAAGACCTTTCATTATTTACAGTGTTAAGTAACACCTATTTGCTTTCATTAATTTTCAAACAACAAAGTACACTGGCTCTGATTAAACCTGGCATGTAGCCGAGGTCTGGGGGTGTTTGGCCTGCAGTAAAGGTGAAGGTGACTTAAAGAGGAAGCCTGAGCTAAAACTTGGGGCAGCCAGGCCTCAGAAGTCACAGCCTCTAAGATTGTCCGTCGTGAATGTCTAGCCTCAGAATGACAGAAACGGATGTGAGCTTGTCACCAGAAAGCTGGAAAGTTATGCTTTTTTTTTTTTTTTTTTTTTGATTTGGTTTGTTTTCAATCCCTCAGCTTTATCACCCATTTTATGGGCCGGAGTTAAATGGCAGTACAATGCAGTTTGCTCTCTTACTGCTCAGCACTAACAGCCATGATGAGCCATAATTAGAAGTAAAACCACCACATAAATAACATGGCAGAAAAACTGCCACTATGATAGCCAGACTTTGGCTACGGGACACTTCAACTGGTCCTGTGTATCCATCATACTTAAGGACCACCGTGTGTTTTAGCCCATATTTGTCTTACTAATGCCACAATGGAAGCCATTTAGACTTTCAAATAAGCTTTTGGAACTAGTGAATGCAGGTTTAAGCAGACCCGTCTGAGGCTAAGTGTGATGTAGAAACCCATCACCTAGAGGCCAGGATAGCTGCAAGAGCTGGGAGGGAGGGAGAGCTGCTGAGGGAGTTCGGAGGCCAGGGACGAGAGTGGGAGGGGAAGAGGAGGCTGGACCCCATGGGGAGCACAGCAGCTCAGACTTCTGCTCTGGTCCAGGGAAGTTGGAGCACTTTCACCTACCTTTGTTGATGAAGTGGGAGTAGGGAGACTGAGGGTTTGAGCACCTAGTATCTCCTAGGCCGTTTACATCAATTTCCATTAGTTCTCACAACAGCTTTAGGAAGTTAGAGAAAAGGAAGAGAAAACCAACAGCTAGTGGCTTTCTACATTTGGGCAGAGTCAGCCTGCTCATTTGCCAAGTCAGTAGATAGAAATTAACATAAAGACTGAGGCTTATTATATAGGTGACATAAAATAATCAGAGTAATTTCCTCTTTTCCTGATTTACCCTTTCTAATACACAGAATTAGGAAACAAACCCAAGAAAGCAAATTGTGATAGGAGGAACACTTTGTGGTGGTGTGATTTTCAAAGCCTGAGTCATTTTTAAAAATTGATTTAAGTACAGTCATTTGCTTTTTTAAATGTCATGTATATTTTTCTATGATCAACCAGAATAGTTATGGTCTGATATTCTTGTGAAATAAAAGAGAGCATTCCTCTGAATATTCTCAAAATCCATACACATTCTCTAAAGAGGATGGATTGTTTTCTCTTTTTCTCGCTTCCTTTGCAGAATCAATCAAGCAAATAAAAGTAAAAACAAAGACAAAAAAAATTCATTTCAAGAAGTTTTGATTGTTCTATTTTAAATGTGTCTGGTATTAAACAAAGCATTTAGTGAAATGGCTTCACACTTAAGTAGGTAACACAGACCCATTTCACACATGGCTTTTGTCTGCATTTATATCTCTGTGGGCCACATATGGCATAGCACTGGACATTTTTTAAATTAAGATATGAAGTGCTCATTTTTTTGTGGACCTGCTATATTCTAACAAATTTACTGCATGTCTCAGAAAGCACATAGCTTTGCCAAAGTTGGTGAGTAGCCCAGCATGGTTTATCTCCAGCCCACAGCTCTTTCCCTGAATTCAATACCGCAGGCACAATTTAATGCAAACCCAATTTATGACTTAATGCTCTAGGGACCTAGTGGGAGATTGTTACATTATTCTTTTCTAATCCTATTTGTGTTTTAATTTGCTAAGTCTGTAATGAGGTGCATGCCTTGAATAGATTCAAGATCTTTCACATTGCTTTTGACTTTGTTTAATATAATAGATTTTACAGTTTGCATTAAATACCCAGGTGCTATGATCAGTATTATCTCTTTATTTTCTCAATGAGAGTGAATAAAATTACACCGTGAAAGTAATTGTGTACATGTTTCCTTGTTTATTGTAATGGTTTATTTCCTATTATAATTCTTGTTTCAAATTACATCTGGTTCTCCAAAAGTCAATTCTCCGTGGGCTTCCACTACCCCTTTTTGTACAATTGTTAGCCTCAGAAGAGAATGGAATATTAGCTGACAATTGATTAGTTAAATAATAATAGGATAAGTTTTCTAGTCTAATTTATGATACTTTAATTAAACACAAAGAAAGAAAAGGGAGGAAGGAAGGAAAGAAATGAGAGAAGAAAGAATGGAGGGAGAGAAGGTGCTGTGTCACTATTTGCATGCCACTATTTTATTTCTGGTGTTTGCCTAAAACCTACTATCTGTAATCAGTGCTGCCACATCACCCAACTCCACGGTGTGTCATTTGCTGTCCATAACTCTGTTATAGCCAATTATAGCTAAATTCTCTGTTCTGTATGCACAATCAAAGGGCGTCTGGAATGCATTCTGTTATTTTCTGAATCCTATTATTGCAGACATGTTTATTACATTCAGAAGATGGCTTTCTGAAATTACACTGGAATTGTACAACGCACCTGCCATTTACAAACAAAAGGACCTAAACATTTCTAAACAAGGAGAAAGTTCATTTTGCTTTTTCCTGCTAACTTTCCCTATGTTATTTTCTCCTATAACTATTTGTACAAGACTCATTGCCCAAGCATCTATATATATTTTTAAATGATTAAGCTCTCAAGCCAGGGCTTATTTTTAAATTAATAACACCACAGGTCAAAAAGAAGTTACAAACCAGTTTTTGACTCCTGCAGCAGATACTGGCTGTAATTTTCATCATTAAATTTTCCTCACACTAGGAATAAAAAGATTATAAAGTGGATCCCAAATTATAACTATCTGATAACTCTTCAATTAACTCCTTTATGTTGGTTTGTTGAAAGAAAAACATTTCAAGTTGTGTCCTTAAGTTTCATTTGGGACCACCACAGCTCCCAGCGCAGAGGAGGCTTCTGGGTTGGCGTGACACAGCTCACAACACAGAGGAGGCTTTTGGGTCAACATGCCACAGCTCCCAGTGCAGAGGAGAAGGCTTCCAGGCCAACCTACCACCACTCCCAGCACAGCGCACTGGCACCAGCAGCAACTCCCCCCACACGCCCCCCCTCCCCCGCCATGGTCAAAGTGAGAAGACACGTGAACAAGTCTCAGAACCAGACTTCCAGATCACCTACAGCAACCCTAAAGGGAAACAAGATGGAACACTCTGATACTCAACCACCTGGACTCCATGAACTAGCAAAGAAAGAGGATTTCGAAAAAATGAAATCAGAAATAATTTCTCACATAATAGCAGAGATAGTGCCCAATAGTGTAAGACATGATTAATAAATCTAGAGCAGACATACATAAAAAAAATAGAGGAGCTGAGGAACATGATGGAATCCCAACATAGGAAACAAATGGAATCCATAAAACAATTCCAAACAGATTTCCAGGAGATTAAAAACTCCATTGAAAGTCTACACAGCAGAATGAACCAATGTGAGGATAGAATTTCAGATATAGAAGATAAGATTGCAATTAGTGACCAGGAAAAGAAAAATTGCTTTAAAATTGTAAGGGAACACAAGAAATCAATCCAGCAGCTGCTAGATGATGTAAAGAAGAATAACATGAGACTGATTGGAGTCAATGAAGAAAGAGGAGAGAGCGCAGATGATATAAAGAAACTGTTCACAGAAGTGATGGCAGAAAACTTCTGAAGCAGGGGAAAAGAACTTGACATACAGAGACGTGTGGCATATAGGACTCCAAATAGTCTTGATCAAAAAAAAATGTACACATAGGCATATAATTGTTAAGATTCCAGAAACCCAACAGAAGAACAAACTTCTACAAGCAGTGAGAGAAAAGAAACAAATCACATACAAAGGAAAGCCCATCAGAATCACAGCAGACTTCTCAATGCAAACCCTCAAGGCAAGAACAGGTTGGAGTGATGTATTACAAGCCCTAAAGGAAAACAATCTCCAACCCAGATTAATGCACCCTGCAAAACTATCTTTCAAAATTGATGGAGAAATAAGATACTTTCATGACAAAGAGCACCTTAAGAACTTCATGAATACCAAACCAGCACTACAAAAAATTTTAGACAAAATCCTAGGAAAAGACAACAAGGATCACAACCCCAGGAAGCCCAGCAGAATAAATCCACTGGGCATGACGAGAAATTAAAAGCAAAGAGGGAGAATGCAAGAACAACAAAAAAAGTCCTGACGATAATAACTCAGTATGTATCAATTATAACCATCAATGTTAATGGTCTCAACTCACCAATCAAAAGAAATAGACTGCCAGAATGGGTCAAGAAGCAAGATTCAAAAATATGCTGCATACAAGAAACACACTTAACTCAAAATGAAACTCATAGACTGAAAGTTAAAGGGTGGAAAACAATACTCCATGCAACAGGAACCCCCCAAAAAAGCAGGAGTAGCTATCTTCTTTGCAGACCAAGTGGATTTCAAACCCAAACTGATTAAGAGAGACAAAGAAGGGCACTACAACCTTGTAAAGGGAACAATCCAAGAGGAAGAGATGACAATCATAAATATCTATGCACAAACACTAGTGTGCCCAAATAAAACAAATACTAATGGACATGAAAAATCATATAAGCACTAATACAATAGTAGGGGGGGACCTCAATACCCCATTGTTAAAAATAGATAGATCAACTAGACAAAAATCAAGCAACGAAACATTAGAACTCAAACTCTTGAACAAATGAACTTAACAGATGCTTACAGAGTGTTCCACCCTACAAAATCAGAACACACATCCTTTTCAGCTGTGCATGGGTCATTCTCCAAAATAGACCACATACTTGCTCATAGAACATATTTAGGTAAGTTCAAAGGAATTGGAATTATCCCCTGTATATTATCAGACCATAGTGCGATGAAATTGGAGATCAATAACAAAAGAAACAGCAGGAATTTCATAAACACATGGAAATTGAACAACACACTTCTGAATAACCAATGGATCACAGAGGAAATTAAAGAAGAAATCAGACAGTTCCTTCAATTAAAGGACAATGACAATACAACATATCAGAATCTATGGGACACAATGAAAGCAGTCTTATGAGGGAAGTTAATAGCTGTAAATACTCATATTAGGAAAACAGAGTGAGCCCAATTAAACAACCTGATGCTGAACCTCAAGCTTGTAGAAAAAGAAAAGTAGGACAAACCCAAAGCCCATACAAAGGATGATATTACAAAGATCAGGGCAGAAATCAATGCAATGGAAACTAAGAGAACAATAGAAAAAATCAATAAAGCGAAGAGTTGTTCTTTGAAAGAATAAACAAAATTGACAAATCCTTAGCCAACCTTATCAGAAAAAGGAAAGAAAAGGACCAAATCCATGCAATTAGGAATGAAAGGGATGAAATTACAATGGACCCAGCAGAAATCCAGAGGATTATCAATACTGACTTTGAGAACCTACATGCCAATAAGATGGAAAACACAGAAGAAATGGACAGATTCCTAAATACATATGAATTTCCAAAGTTGAACAAAGAAGACCTAAAAATTCTAAACAACCCAATATCAATCAAGGAAATTGAAAATGTAATTGAAAACTCACCAACTAAGAAAAGCCCAGGTCCTGAGAGGAATTACTGCCACTACCATTGAAACTCTTCAATGAAATTGAAAGGGAAGCAATACTCCTGAATTCATTTCTGGAAGCAAGCATCACCTTGATCCCCAAAGCAGAGAAAGACCCAACCAAAAAAGAGAATTATAAGCCAATCTCACTAATGAACATAGATGCAAAAATCCTTAATAAAATATTGACAAACAGAATGCAGAGGATCATCAAGAAGATCATACACCCTGATCAAGTGGGATTCATCCCAGGGATGCAGGGATGGTTCAACATATGCAAATCAATTGATATAGTACACTGTATCAACAGAGCCAATGACAAAACTATATGATCATCTCAATAGATGCAGAAAAAACATTTGATAAAATCCAACACACATTTGTGATAAAAATCCCGACACAAAATTGGAATAGATGATCTCTACCTCAAATTGATAGAAGCCATCTATGAAAAACCAACAGTCAATATCATACTAAATGGTCAAAAACTGAAATCCTTCACACTAAAACCAGCAACAAGACAAGGATGTCCACTATCACCACTCCTGTTCAATATAGTTTTGGAAACATTAGCCACAGCAATTAGACAAAAGAAAGAAATAAAAAGAATAAAGATAGGAAATGAAGAAGTCAAATTGTCATTATTTGCAGATGACATGAAACTCTACATAGAAAACTCCAAGAACTCCATCAAAAGTTTTCTAGACTTAATCAAATTCAGTAAAGTAGCTGGATATAAGGTCAACACACAAAACTCAATAGCTTTCCTCTACGTGAACAACAGACTCACTGAGAGAGAAATAGGGCAAGCAATTCCTTACACAATAACATCCAAAAAACTGAAATACCTAGGAATCAACCTAACAAAAGAAATCAAAGACCTCTTCTCTGAAAACTATAGCACTCTGAAAGAAAAGATCAAAGAAGATTTCAGAAAATGGAAGGACATCCCTTGCTCCTGGGTTGGAAGGATCAACATAGTGAAAATGTCCATACTTCCAAAACTGCTATATAGATTCAATGCAATCCCAATTGAAATCCAAGCAGCATACTTCATGGACCTTGAGAAAACAATACAAAGATTCATTTGGAACAAGAAAAGACCCAGAATAGCTAAAGCAATTCTAGGTAACAGAGACATGGTAGGGGGTATTACAACCGCCAACTTGAAACTATACTACAAAGCTACGTGATTAAAAAAAAAAACAGCATGGTACTGGCAAAGAAACAGACCTGAGGACCAGTGGAACAGATTGGAAGATGCAGAAACTCAGCCACATCATCTTTGACAGAGGAGCCAAACAACCTCACTGGAGGAAAGATAAGCTATTTAATAAACAGTGCTGGAGAAATTGGGTTTCAACTTGCCAAAGACTAAAACTAGACCTATATCTCTCAGCATGCACTCAACTAAAATCAAAATGGATTAAAGATCTAAATATTAAAATAGAAACGCTGAACTGGCTGGAACAGAGGTTAGGTAGAACCCTTGAAGACATCGGTGTAGGAAAAGATTTTATGAACAAAACCTCAGTTGCCCATGAACTAGCACAAACAATCAACAAGTGGGATCTCTTCTTATTAAAAGGTTTCTGCATACCAAGAGAAACCACCAGCAGTGTGAAGAGACAACCCACAATGTGGGAAAAAGTTTTCACCTGCTGTCCCTCAGACAACGGTCTACTATCTAGAATATATAAAGAACTTTAAAATGATCAGACCTCCCAAATTTAAAGACCCTATCCAAAAATGGGCATCTGAAATGAACAGACATTTCTCATACAAAGAAGTAGAAATAGCAAATAAATACATGAAAAAATGTTCAACATCACTGGTCATTCGAGAGATGTAAATGAAAACAATGCTGAGATTCCAGCTCACCCCAGAAAGAATGGCTGCTACCATGAAATCAACCAATAACAAATGCTGGCGGGGCTGTGGGGAGAGAGGAACCCTTTTCCACTGCTGGTGGGAGTGTAGATGGTACAACCACATTAGAAATCAGCATGAAGATACCTCAAAGAACTAGAACAGGAAGTCCCATTTGACCCAGCTCTTCCCCTGCTGGGGATCTTCCCCAAAGAATTAAAAGAATCATACCACAGTGATATATGTGCACCCATGTTCATAGCAGCACAAATGGTAATACCTAAAACTTGGAAACAGCCCAAATGCCCATCAACTGGAGACTGGATAAAGAAAATGTGGGTTTTTAAAAATAAAATGGAGTACTTCCCATCCATAAAAAATGAGAAATTAGAGACATTTATAGCTAATTGGATTCACATTGAGGTGATACTCTTTTTTTTTGAGGCAATACAGTTTTGTTTTGTTTTTTGTTTTGTACCGGGGATCGAACTTGGGTCCTTGTGCTTGCACAGCAGGCAGCGAAACCACTGAGCTAAATCCCAGGCGCTGAGGCAATACTCTTAAGTAAAATAAATAGGACACACATGTGTAAATATTGAGTAGTTTCTCTAGTGTGAGAAACTGAAAGTGTAAATAAGGACTAGGAGGTATAATAGATAATGTGAAATAGGAATAAACAGGGCAAAGGGGAAGGGGAAGTGGGAGGGGGAGGGGAAAGGGAAGAAAGGAAAGGAATTCATATGAGAAAATGAAAAAAATGGAAACAAAGTCTTTGTAAATAGGGAGGGATGGAGGGGTTGAAGGGAAGGCAGGGGGATGGGGAAAAGATAAGAACCAAGAGAGATTATGTAAAGGTGCAAATTTCTGATAATGAATGTCATTATATTGTATACCTTAAATGTACCAGTAATCTTAATTTTAAAAATATAAAAAAATTTTCATTTGGGGGCCATATTAAGAGGAAAACGAATGATGTTAGAGAGACACATGATATCTATTTGAAAGTGTAGCACCTTATCATTAATTATTGAGGGAGAAATCAAAGTGTTTCTAAACCAAATGCTTTCCTTTTGCCTTCTGCTGAAGTTTATACTCTTAAAAAATTTTCTCCCAAGCTTACTGTATTACTGGTAGTCGCCTCACAGAGCCAGGGGATATTACTACCTTTTTATTTGCTATTTTTACAGGACCCAACAAAGTGCTTTTAAAATATATAGCCACTTAATTCAAGTCAAGCCTCTTCAATACTCCTTTCATTCAAGCTCTTTCTAATTTGTTTTCCTCCAGCAAGGAGCCTGGAGAAGACACTGTGATTTATGTTTTCATTTATTTATTTTATTTGGGCTTTTCATTTAAGAAAAGAAATTCTGCACAACTCCCACCACCCTCCATTCTACATCATCTCACTCTATCCCTCTGCATTTGGACCAAAGAGACTTTCTCAAAGCCAGATTTCAGAGTTTCAGACCGATGGCTTGGCAACTTGGACCACAGCCTGCAGGAGGCTAGGACTGGGCTCCTTACACCAGAAGAATGGCAACCCCAAGCAACAGCTTCAGAGTCCCATCTTCTGGCGGGTAGCAGGTGCATCTTTCCCATTCTTTTTCCCCTCAGGCTCTGCCTGGTATAGAGTTCTCAAAGCAGAGCCCCAGAGGAACCTGCCCTTCCCCCAAGAGGAAAGGTGCTTTGCATGGAGCTTAAATGTCCACAAAGGTGTGTGCTTTGGAAGCAGGAAGGATATTAATGTTCAAATCAAGAGGGAGAGGGAGTAGCAGAGATTTCTACACGGCACACAAGAGTTTGTAGCTTAGGAGTTCAGCAGCCACGACCTTGAGTCTCAGCTCAATCTTTTACTCAATGACTTTAAACCAGTTACTCTTTCTCTATACCAATTTATTGATCTAGTGAGTCTATCAACCAGTACTTGTTAGGCACTTGCTACTCTTACGTGCCAGGTACCAATAGGTAGCAGGTATATACATAGACAGGGTCCCTGTCTGTTCTGATCTGGTGGGACAGATAGATACAATAAGCTGTGACAGGCATAATAATAAGAGAAGCCAGGGAAGCCTTCCTGAAAAAAGTGATATATAAGTGGCATGACATTGGTTTCCCTAAGTACAAAATAGGGGGTAATATAATACCTGCCTCCTGGGGTCCCTATCAGACTAAGTGAGATAATGTGTAACTAGAGCTTTGCATTGTTTATGGCATAAAGACTTGGTTTAAAAAATCAGTAAAGCAACTATTGTCATTATTGCTAAATACTGCCACAGGATTCCTCTAATATTAGAGCATGTGATATTTCACCTGCAAGAAGATACAAGCTTTACCCTATAGTTCTAATTCTTTTTCGTAAGAGAGAACCAAACAATAATGTTTTCTGTAGAACATTAAATTTGAAGGCCAGGGATTTAGCTCAGTGGTTCCGCTGCCTGCTTCACAAGCACAAGGTCCCAAGTTTGATCCTTGGTACCAAAAAAAAAAAAAAAAAGAACATTAAATTTGAAGATAAATGAAGTAAAATTAATAGGCTTTCAAGCAAAAATCTCTAGCAATTGAGTATCAAATGCCAGGTTCTCTAAAGCAGAAATGGACTGGACAACTCAGTTGCATCCACTTTAGAAGAGGACTCATCTGCCCCATTGAGGGTTAGACATCCCCAGCAGAAGAATGCTGCCCTCAAAACATTCTTATCTTGGGCAAGGGATTTAGCTCAGTGGTTTCGCCGCCTGCTGTGCAAGCACAAGGCCCTGAGTTCAATCCCCGGTACCAAAAAAAAAAAAAGAAACATTCTTATCAGTTTATCAAAAGTAGCAAAATTTCATTTCATTTAAAGATAGTCAAGAAGCATTTTTAAATGAGTAGCTATACACTGAGAATCATATTTGCTCACAGTAACTTTAGAAGCATGCTCTCACAGAAACAGACTTGGGCTCCACCAAACAAAACCTCACTTAGGAGACCCTGGGTCACTGACAAAGTGCAGTGCATGGCTGACATCATGGGGGTAATGGAGGTCTTCACTACAACTCCTGAAAATAATAAGATAATCAAGTGCTACTACACATGATTTTTAAATACTTATGTAAATATTTGAAGAAATTTATCTGTTGGCTGAGACGTGTCAGGATTCCTCTCAGGAGTAAGAACTGCCTTCATTTTAGCAAATACTTAGATAGAACAATTTGGTGGCCTTCAGATGGAGTTCAAGACAGGTAAATTGCTTTGCATAACAATGGAGGGATTTTGAATTTCTGGGTTCAGCCTGAGAAGCAGAGTGAGAGAAGACCATTCAGAGAGGGACAAAGAAGCAGTGGTGAGATGTGTGGAGGAAGGAAGCTGACAGAAGGTTATCTCAGGGTAGATATGATAAAGAAATTTTTATGAGAAATTATGCCAAATTTTTCAATTCTTAGTTATTTGCTAAGCTGGTTTGCTAGGTAACATATGCTATAAGCATACACACATGCATGCGTAGAATTGTCACTAAGAGTCTGTATACATTGCATTACATGAGTAATAATTGGAAACCATCAAGTTCATTGGCAGTGTCTTCCTGGCCATAGGGCAAAGAAGAAAGAGTAACCTTAGGGCCCAAGAGATCCAAGGGTCTGCAGGAACAATAAGGTGAAGGAAGAGACCCCCAAGAACACAAGCCCCCCAAAGTCACAGGAATCCTGGGCATGGCAATGAGATGCATGAGGACAAGAAATTTGAGCCAGTTTTCCCCAACCTGAGCTATCTCTACATGTAAAAGATACTAATGCTTCTCTCACTGAAAATTCTTACTAGATCAAGATAATCTGAAAATGTAAGCAGCTATACCTAATGAGTCCTCACTTCTGATAGGGAGTAACTGAAAAAATAGAAAAGACTAAGGGGAGATATTTTTTCCAGTTTCAGAGACAAGTAAAGGCTTGTTTACATTCCAATAGTATGGTCCCTTTAAGTAAGAGATCCCTGCCATCAATGAATGTTTGCTGATATAAATTCTAATTGATGGCAAGAGTATCTAATGACCTAATAGCTCATTAGGGTTGACTGGGCCAGCAGGGGTTTTCAAAAATATCTTGAATATTACTCTGAGACTTTGTGAGTGGTCTTGTAAAAATACAAGGCTTGATCACAACATACAGTGAATGTTTAAATATTTTTAAATTATTGCAGTAGAAAACACATAGCCATTAATTCTCCTTAAAAACACTTCCCCTCACTTTGAATACATGTATCCCATTGTTCTTACCACTTTCTGAAGCAGTTCTAAAAGTTCTCTTTTGTGAGTATCTTTAGCTGTGCTGTCATGGCTGCCTTAACGTTTTGAATCTATCCAAAATGTTTAAGGTAATTTCTGTCAAATAAAACCATTATGGTGTGTCTTCATTCACCTTATTCACCAGATCTGGCATCATATGGTTTCTGGCTCTTCTCCAAGGCCAAAATGACCATAAAAGGTAAATGGTTCTAATTGATTCAGGGCATCGAGGCAGCCAAAGCAATTAAGGGTATTCATGAAAAAGAACTTCCAGAACTGCTTCAGAAAGTGACAAGAATAAGATAAATGTTGAAGCAAGGGTAGGTATATTGGGGGGGGATTAATGGCAATGTGTCTTTTACCTTAACAGATTTTTAAAATTCAATCTTTCATCATATTTTGTGATCATATATCCTGTATCAGACCACTGCTTAGTTTACTAATCCCACAAATGTGAGACCACAACAAAAATAGGATGGGCCTATATGAATATAACTTGGAAGCATAAAGGCAAATATGCAACATACGTGACAGAGATGTGTCACACTAACAAAATCATATGAGAAGCCCAAGAGAGACATTATGGGAACCAAATGGCAAGAATTGAGTGTCATTCTGGTAGCAAGAAACAGATTGGATAAATTCAATGTTCATTCATAATTTAATAAATTAATATTTCTTAAATACCTATTACCCCATGGGAGTGTAGATAAAAGATCTACATAAATTATGTCAATATATGCAATTGCTGTGCTTATATGAGAAAACTGAGGCTTTGACATGTTAGGAGGCTAAGAATTATATAACATGTACTTTAAATACCATACAGCCAGTAAGGGACAGATCTGGGACTCAAATCTAGGTCTTTGTCCAAGATTCCTGCTTTTTGTTTTTTTTCTTACCACGTTTTTTCCTATCAATGCAAGAACCTTATTATTTATTTTATTTTTGGAAAATATTTATTCCTAAATATATAAGGTATGGCAGTTAATCTTAATTGTCAACTTGATTGGACTAAGAGACTCCTGAAGAGGTGACTGGATGATGGGAGCACTGTACAGATGAGTGGATTAACCCACTAATGGTCATAGTTCAATGTACTGTTAGGAGGTGGGTCCCAATTGGATGTGAGTCACTGGGGGCTGCCTTTGGAGAGTATACTTCTTGCTGTACTCTTCCCTATGTTTTGCCTCCTAGTGCCTGTGAATTTCACCACTTTGCTCCACAACACCCTTCTGCCATCTTTCTTTCTTTCAGCCAGACTACCATGAACTGACACCTCAGAAACCATGAGACAAATTAAACCTCTCCTCCTTTAAATTGTGAGTGTTGAGTATTTTGTCCCAGCAATGGGAAAGATGACCAACAAAAGGAAAAGTGATTACTGTTTGTATCCATTTAAAAAGAAACTTTATGGCAAAGACAGCATAATTAATAAAAATATTCAGGGAATCCCCAAGTGATAGTTGTGAAGAATTCTCACTCTCCTCTGCTTGCTTGCTTTCTTTTTCTTTCTTTTTTTCTTTCTTTCTTTCTTTCTTTCTTTCTTTCTTTCTTTCTTTCTTCCTTCCTTCCTTCCTTCCTTTCTTTCTTCCTTCCTTCCCTTTCTTTCCTTTCCTTCCTTCCTTCCTTCCTTCCTTCCTTCCTTCCTTCTTTCTTTCTTTCTTTCTTTTGTACTGGGAGTCAAATTCAGGACCTCATGCTTGCCAGGCAGGCACTGTGCCACTGAGCTCTTCTTCTTTCTAACACTGAGCCAGCCCATACCTGGGCTATTACCAGCATAGGATGCTCAATGGATAGCTAAGTTTCCTTCCTTGCAGCAACTGCACCCATGAATGGAGCTGCAACTGCCAACAAACAAGGAGAGAGATGAGAAGCCATTACCCTGGGAGACTGACCCAGTGTGCAGAAGAGTCTTATTGAGTTTGAAAAGATACTGATTATGGAATTTCCCTTCAATACAACAAATCAAACCTTGTGTTTAGCTGAACTGAAGTTTTAACTGAAAGCAATCATCAGGAGAAAAAAAACAGAGTATTAAGAGCACAGCAGTGGAACAGATGTTGAATGAGGTATGCCCACAAATCTGGCCAAGATATTTATTCTGTAACTCCCATTGCCATAGCTAAGGGCGGCTCCAAGGGTACCACTTCCCTGGCACTTCAGTTTTGGGCTGGCAAGCAAAGGCCCTGGTGGAGATCCTTGCTGGAGTATGCTCAAGACAGGTATGAGGGGACACAAACAAGGCTCTGAAAGCCTCTGATACCTCTGCATTTTTCCTAGAATGACCAAAACAACCCTAAGCTAATGTGCATCTATGAACATACAATATAGGGACATATTTCCACCTTAGTAGTGTGTAGTTGATTCACCCTACCCAGTACCATAAGAGTGTATAATAGTCACATAAACATCCCCAAACATGCCAAGATATGGAGAGGCAGCTGTTCATCTCTCTTTTGAAGGATAAGGCAGTGTTGGTTGACCTCTATTATAGAACCAGCATAGATTAGCTGAAATAATACTTTAACAGTTTTTTAGTACCCAACTATATGTTCTGTTATAAGAAATAGCAAATGTTTAATCATAAATATTTTAATGGCTTCAGGGATTCATAGTATTCAATGACCGTGTTAAATGATAATAATCACATCTGGTTTATTACTATAGTAATTCAGCAGCTTCTCTTCAGCAGTTATTTTTTATTATATGTGCTGCGCTACTGTCATGGTCATTTATAGCAGTAATATTTTAAAGTGGCTCATTTGTTTGTTTAAGGACAGTTTCACAATATATTTCTATATTAATATACATTTTGTACTATTATTTCCAAGCTGCCACTGGAAAATTGATCCCAGACTGTTATGACTGAAGAGACAGGAGACACATGAAATGTCCAACCAGAGAAGCAGTGGGGGACCAGATGGGACTGACCCAGTGCCCACTGAGGGTTGTGACAACTGCTGTCGAGCATTGTTCAGAAATGAAGAAGTGCATTAAGAAAGAGTTAAGAAATAATAATAAATGTAAAGAGAAAACCCCAGAATTGGGGGAGGCATTGCATGACAAGCAGAGGAAAAGCTACCTGGGGAGAACCCGAAGACATGTGGTTTGCAAAGTCCACTGTGGCCACCCACATTTGGCAGCCTCTTGGTTTCAAATAAAATGATAGTGATGAGGCAAAACATGAACAAACGTGAATTTGCCAAGGGAAGTAAGGGCAGGTCAAGGTTACCCACTGGGTGGCTTAGCCACTAACATCGATTTCAGACCCACTCAAAGTGGTCATGAGAGTGAATTGCTGGGGCACAGGCGAGTATCCCCCGCAAGGTTGTTAATTGGAATGGTTCCAAGCAGCAGGAATCACGCCGGCTTCTGTGTGGTGCTGCTGCATCTCTGCCCCTTCCTGCATGTCAGGAGGTGTCACATGTGATGGGGTAAACACTGGCCTGAAATCATACCTTGCTCCTGGCGGGAGGGGGAAGAGAAAGGGTCTTGATAACTCAGGGGAGTTAATTCCCTGCAACATTCTGATGAAGCAGGTTGTGGAAAAGCAAAGGAGCCTGAAGAAAGCAGATAGGCTCCAGCTCTGCTTCCTCTCTCCTGGATTCTGATTGGCTGTGTGACAGAGGGCAAATGGCTTTTACGGCTATGAATGATGTATGACCATAAAATGGTCTGTAACCAGAGGTGCCAACTGACATGCCTGCTGATTTAACGGACACCCAGGGTTATGTTTGTAGAGACGCTTAAGTAAACACGTGCTAGCTTTGAGGCCATTTACTAAGCAATCATTTCTCTCGCTCTTCCTTTCCATTTTATTTTACCTCATCATAAAAAGGAGGATAGTAAAGCTACAATTCCCTTTTTTATAATAATGAAGATTTACTCCTAACAGTGGCAGTTCCTCTGTCTCCCCTCCTTTCTATTGTCTGGTTCTTTTTCCCTCTTTCTATCTGCAGGGGGAGTTGTGATAGACTTGGGGAGCCACAAGACTGAAAGTGCAGCTCTCTTGAAGGAGCTGTCCCTTGCAATGGGAGAGATTCTGCTTTGCTTTTGTATTTGGAGAATTAGGAGAAGAAGACCCTGAGGTCACAATTAGATCAATGGATCAGGAAGACTCCTGTTCAGCTGCAAATCACCGAAAGCATCAGAGACAAGAAAGACAACCTTCCCTGATGTCCTCACACTGAAAAATACACCATGAGCACATTAGCCTCCAAAGCCATGGCTTTCTTTGATTCATTGGCTACCTGTAGCAATGATGATTAATGCAGTTAGGTTTGCATCTGGGAGCTTGATTTTATGTGGCTACTGAATAATCATTAGAGAAATACAAATGTTACTGAATATAGAAGTATCCCCAAATATATTGATCTGAAATCTGTAAGATATCATAAGTAATTCCTGTCTATATCTGTGGAAACCATCATTTAAGATCCATTTAATTTTATGTTCCAAGCTGAGTCAGGAATTGGAAACTAATATTCAATTTTTTTCTACTGGTTGTGAATTAGACTTCATCATCTCTTTCACAGGACTCCTGAAGATATCCCGAAGGATGCACACGGGTGCTCAAGATAAAATCAAGCTGCAAATTTCCAATGATGAATGTCATTATATTGTTTATCTAAAATGTACCAATAAAATTAATTATAAAAATTTAAAAAATCTATTTGCCATTCCTACTCTAGGGCTTCTAGCTCTTTACTTTCAACAAAAAGAATCAACTAGGGCCAGGGATTTAGCTCAGTGGTTTCACCGCCTGCTGCACAACCACAAGGACACAAGTTCAATCCCCAGTACCAGAAAAAAAAGAAATGGAAAAAGAATAAACTAAAAACTTGTGGATTTGTATTAAAAAGAATGTAACTTGCATTTTCTTCTTTCTTGGATCAATTTTGATAGTGTTTAGTCACACTTAAAATGTTGCTCTATTTTATTGGTCTTGACAGCTATTTTTTAATTTATTCATGTTTTCTATTCTGTTTGTTTCCTGCACCATTTATTTCAATTTTTTTCATTAATAATTTCTCTATATAATAGGGCAAATAATTCCTTTCACAATAACATCCAAAAAACTGAAATACCTAGGAATCATCCTAATGAAAGAAATCAAAGACCTCTTCTCTGAAAACTATGGCACTCTGAAAAGAGAGATTGAAGATGATATCAGAAAATGGATAGACATCCCCTGCTCCTGGGTAGGAAGGATTAATATAGTGAAAATGGCCATACTTCCAAAACTGCTATATAGATTTAATGCAATTCCAATTGAGATCCCACCAGCATACTTCATAGACCTAGAGAAAACAATCCAAACATTCATTTGGAACAAGAAGAGACCCAGAATAGCAAAAGCAATTCTAGGTAACAGAGACATGGCAGGGGATATCACAATCCCCAACCTGCAACTATACTACAAAGCTACTGTGATAAAAAACAGCATGCTACTGGCAAAGAAAGAGACTTGAGGACCAGTGGAACAGATTAGAAGATGCAGAAACAACACCAGACACACTCAGCCATCTCATCTTCCATAAAGGAGCCAAACACCCCCACTGGAGGAAAGATAGCCTCTTTCATAAATGGTGCTGGAAAAATTGGGCTTCAACTTGCCAAAGATTAAAACTAGACCTATATCTCTCACCATGCACTAAACTAAAATCAAAATGGATTAAAGATCTAAATATTAAAATAGAAACTCTGAACCAGTTGGAACAGAGGTTAGGTAGAACCCTTGAAGACATCAGTGTAGGAAAAGATTTTATGAACAAAACCTCAGTTGCCCGTGAACTAGCACAAACAATCAACAAATGGGATCTCTTTTTATTAAAAGGCTTCTGCACACCAAGAGAAACCACCAGCAGTGTGAAGAGACAACCCACAATGTGGGGAAAAATCTTCACCTGCTCTTCCTCAGACAAAGGTCTACTATCTCGAATCTATAAAGAACTTCAAAAGATCAGACCTCCCAAATTTAAAGACCCAATCTGAAAATGGGCATCTGAAATGAACAGACATTTCTCAGACAAAGAAGTAGAAATAGCAAATAAATACATGAAAAAATGTTCAACATCACTGGTCATTTGAGAGATGCAAATGAAAACAATGCTGAGATTCCACTTCGTTCCAGAAAGAATGGCTGCTATCATGAAATCAACCAATAACAAATGCTGGCGGGGCTGTGGGGAAAGAGGAACCCTGCTCCACTGCTGGTGGGAGTGTAGACTGGTGCCACCACTGTGGAAATCAGTATGGAGATACCTCAAAGAACTAGGACTGGAAATCCCATTTGATCCCGCTATTCCACTGCTGGGGATCTTCCCCAAAGAATTAAAAGAATCATATCACAGTGATATATGTGCACCCATGTTCATAGCAGCACAGTTTGTAATAGCTAACACTTGGAAACAGCCCAAATGCCCATCAACTGGAGACTGGATAAAGAAAATGTGGGTTTTTTAATAAAATGGAGTACTACTCAGCCATAAAAAATGACAAATTAGAGACATTTACAGCTAAGTGGATGCACATTGAGGCGATACTCTTAAGTGAAATAAATAGGACACACATGTGTAAATACTGAATAGTTTCTCTGGTGTGAGAAACTGAAAGTGTAAATAAGGACTAAATGTATAATAGGTAATGTGAAATAGGAAGAAAAGAGGCAAAGGGGAAGGAAGTGGGAGGGCTATGGGAAAGGATAGAAGGGAATGGGATTAATATGAGAAAATGGACAAATGGGAACAAAATCTTTGTAAATAGGGAGGACTGGAGGGGTTGAAGGGAGGGCTGGGCAAGGGTGAAAAATAAGAACCAAGAGAGACTCTGTAAAGGTGCAAATTTCCAATGATGAATGTCATTATGTTGTATACCTAAAATGTACCGATGATTAGGATGAATAATCGATAATGTGAAATAGGAAGAAAAGGTCCAAAGGGGTAGGGGTAGTGGGAGGGGCAGGGGAAAGGAAAGAAGGGAAAGGAAAAATGCCGAGAAATGGAAAAAATGGAAATAAAGTCTTTGTAAATAGGGAAGTTTGGAGGGCATGAAGGGAGGGCTAGGAATGGGGAAAAAATAAGAACCAAGATGCATTATGTAAAGGTACAATTCCCAATGAGAAATATAATTGTGTTGTATACCTACAATGTACCAATAAAAGAATTTAATTAAAAAAGGAAAAAAATTTCTCTATATAATTTCATTTGTTTTTGTATTGCTGTTATCATTGTCATTTTTTCCAATTTCTGAAGACTAGTCCTGAGATTTTTATTTTTTAGATTTTTGTCCTTTTTAATAATAGAAACAACCATTACCCAACAATTATGCATGGAGCAAATTGGAACCATAGCCTGTTTTTGTAAAAATTGAGAGCAAAAAATGAATTTTACATTTTAAAGGATTGTTAAGAAAACAAAAAGGAATCTACAGCAAAGACCATAAAGTTCACAAAGCTCTCAGCCTTGACAGAAAAAAATTGCTGACCCTCGATGTAAACATTGAAGGCTATGTTTTTACCTCTGAGTACAGCTTTCACTCTGTCCCATAGAATCATATAAATTGTTCTATTTCTATTGCTTCCTAAATACTTTATAGTTTATTTTTACTACTTTCTTTTATCAAAGGGTTAAATGCATTTTATATTATCTGAATGTATTTTTGTTCATTTTTTGGATTATTTGTCTATTTCATCAGCTTATAACAAGAGAATATGGCTGATCTTTGCTCTTTATATTGATCTAATTCCTTCCAATCCTTTCTTGGCTTTTTGGTTTGTTCTGTAAGCATCTGGGTTTTCAAACCAGTCAGTTTTTTCATGTAGAATTTTTTAACTTTTCTAAACTCATGTACCTCCTTCCCTTAATCACTTTTGATAAGATAAAATCCTCTTGTCCTCTCTTAATGATATTGACATCTAATCTAAATTAAACATTGAGATTAAAATAAATCAAAGCAATGGGACAAAATACAGCCCTGTTTTCAATGTGCATACTCCTGAGATATTATTGGGCCCATCTCTAGGACTATCACTGCTCCATAGAAAATTGCTCTAGTCTGATAGATTGCCTTTCTGCCCAGTTGAATTCTTTATTCACAGCAGAATCTTTACTATAATCCAGATGACATAGCTCCTTGATGGAATGTGAATGGTATCTACAAATGTATTTGAAACCAGGCATTGGTAAAACTGTTAGCTCAGTAGAATATAGATATTCAAGAATTTAAACCATGAAGGAAGAAGCAACACTTGGAAATCTGATACCATTATCCCACACAGTGGATCAGATGAAATAAATGACAAGTGGGTTTCAAGTAAAGAAATATTCAGTCTATGTGAGCTCTACAGAACGTTTTTCAAAGCTCATAATAAACACCACAGGCTGTGGCCCAGAAAGACCACCTGTCACCCAGCCTGAAAGTAGTATTTAACCGTGCAAAATCATCTGGTCCTCCATACTGTGTTCTCAGCTTTAGAAAACAAAATGTCATATCACCCATGATATGATTGCACCTGGGCACATTGTTCATGGTAGTAAATCTCAGAGAGACTAATCTAGTAAAAAATATTTCAACTCATTTATTTACTATAATAAATGGAATACTGTGTACATGTAGCAGTCATGTGTACATACAATAGTCATTTGTTCTATAAAATCATTAGCACATTGCACTTTTCTTCTTTTTTGGGAGAAGTGCTTCTATAGTTATGTCTCAATACTACAGAGTTCATCAACAAATGAATGAAATATGATGTACCATCCAATGGAGTATGATTTGACAATAAAAGGAAAAAAGTATTGATACATGCTACAACAAGGATGAAACTTAAAACATGCTAAGTGACAGAAGCTTGTCATAAGAGCTTGCATATTGTTTGAACTGTCCAGAACAGACAAACCTATAGAGTTAGAAAGCAGGTGAGTGGCTACTAGAAATAGATAAAGGCTTGGGGAGTTGGAAAGTGGAAGGTAATTGCTAAATGGCATAGCATTTATTTTTGAGGTAATGAAAATATTCTAAAACTGATTGGGCCGGGGATTTAGCTCAGTGGTTTCGCCGCCTGCTTTGCAAGCGCAAGGACACAAATTCGATCCCTGGCACCAAAAAAAAAAAAAAAAGAAAACTGATTGTGGTGATGGCTGCACAATTCTGTTACCATAAAAAGGACCACTGAATTGTATACTTAAAATTAATAAACTGTATGGTATTAAGTTACATTCTAGTAACGGTTCTACATAAAATATTTTAAAGGGTCACCGAGATAATTTATATTAGTCAGTTTTCCCATCAGTGAGATGAAATACCCAATGTCACAACTTAAAGAAGCGATTTAATTTGGTTCACAGTTTCAGGAGATTCAGTCCATGGTCAAATGGCTTCAAGGCAACAGCATCATGGCAGAAGGGTGTGGCAGAGCAAAGATGCTTAGTTCATGATGCTCTGTTTTCTTTCAAGGAGTGATTGGGGTGTGTGGCCCTGACACAATGGAATGCTGTCACACTTGTGTGTCCTCACCCTAACACCCCGGAAGCTCAGGTCTACCTCTTTCACAGAACATAGTTTTGCCTGCTTCTATTTTCTATCAACAAAAAGCATGAGACCTTAAATACTGTTGCCAGATAAACTGAATCATTATTTTTGTGTTTCATAATTTGTAGAGTTGACTTCATTTACTTTGATAACTCTACCTTACATATTTTAAACATTTATAAATTTTTTTCCTCTAGAAAACTGGGGGATGTAACAGGACCCAAAATAACACTGCCTTAAGCAAGCTAGAAGCTTATTTATAGTCTCTCAGGTAACATGGCAGAAGAAGCAGTTCAGTAATGTGGCAGCTCTGCTCCACAAAATCTTCAGGGATCCAGCCTCCTTCCAGGGAGTAACTCCTCCCAACATGATCCAAGATGGCAACCATCACATGCACAATCCATGCAGCAGGGGGAGAAAGGGGTAAGGAAGAAAGAGGCAAAAGGAAAGAGATAGTCATTAGGGACATCTGCAGAAGCTATCCTACAATACTCCCACATATCTCATTTGCCAAAACTTTGACTCACAGTCACATTTAGCACAGTAACTGGGAAGTGGATAACTGGAAAGTGTAGCTTATATTCCAGCTGCTCAGGTAAAAATGAAAAGGAGAGAGAGAAAATGGGTAAGAGGTGGATATCTACCCTTTTTCTCTGAAAGTAAGACCTATCTGGAAAATAGTCTTTAAAATTAGAGATAAAAAAGGCCAGTTCCAATCAGCCTATCTTTGCCTTACCTGCCTTTCAGAGTAGCCACCAAACAAGAGAATAGTGATAGCAATCTCTGCTATAGAAGACAATTATTCCCTATTCTGAAATTCATTACACAATTGGTTTTGGTTTTAGTTCTTTTTGTTGTTGTTGTTTTGTTTTGTTCTTTTTTATTTTTATTTTTTATTCATTTTTTTATTTTTTATTTTTTTGGTACCGGGGATCAAACTTGGGTCCTCAGGCTTGCGCAGCAGGAGGCGAAACACTGAGCTAAATCCCGGCCTGTGTTTTGTTCTTTTTTTAATCACAAAGGAATGTTTATACATTTGGAAATGAATGATTTTTTGTGAGGACTTTTATAACAGTTTTTAAACAGTGGATTTCTAGAAGAGTATCATTGACTAATATTTACATCTCCACACTCAGGAATCATGCTATTAGGGTTTGAGTGTAAGTTGCCTTCCCCTTCCTGCTTAGTAGTTTTGTGACCTTGGGACAGTTCCTTTTCTACACTTTAGTGTCTTCCTAAGTAAAGTGGGGATAATAGAAATACCCACCTCCTAGGGTAGTTCTGAGAATTAGGTAAGTTAAACCATGACCTGTTGTTACTAACTGCCATCAGCCATCATCTTTCTACATTGGAAATCTGATGCTGCAGCTCCCTTAACAAGTTCCTGCTCCCTTGAACCATCGGTGGTACCTGCATGACTGTCACATCAGGTAGCTTGTACCACTGGTGGTAGAAGTGGTACAGTCATGTGTGGGATAGTCATGCATGTACCACTGGCGGTTCAAAACCCCACAGTGAGACATATGAATCATCCCCCCACTGAATGTGTTCAGCCCCTGAAAAGTACTCTTAGAGCAAACATTATAAGATCCAGATCTGTGGCATGTTCCCAAAGTTCCTTTGTACTCTGGACTCTGTTAGCCTTTCCTGGCTTGCCTCTCGCCTTCCCCAGTATGTAACTAGCACTTACATTCTCAGAACAAAGAATGTCACAGACCTCCTGTCCCTTTCCCTACCTTTTCCTCCAACTCATAGCCTCCCTTGTTTTCCTCCTTTCCCCCAGACACAACTGCTCCTCTCTCAACCCCACATGTCCCGAGTGAGGTGACTACCATGTCACTGCATGTCTCCCTGCATGAGAGCTTCGGCTCCTGTCCACAGTAACCTGGAGGCAATGGCTCTGAGCACAGGAAAACAGGGCTCAATATTTGTCAAATATCCGATCCTACATAAATATCTGGTGGTGGGCAAAAGAAGGGAACTGGTGCTGTAGGAAAAGCAAAGGTTTCTAGTATGCTTCTTCCCAAATTACATACTTACAAAGCAAAACAAAACAAACCCATAAAATCTAATACCAATAATAACTTTCCAAATAAAAAGGGTATCTTCTGGCTGTGTTTTATGAACAATATAGTAAAGCCCAAACTCAGAAATGTAATCCCTCTTCTTTGTGCTAAGGTGTGTAAACTCTGAGCAGCTGGTTCTATCTGCTACCAGGAGGTGAGTGTGTAGGGTATGGGGGATGCCACCAGCAGGGAACCCCTGATAGGCCTCAGCAGACCATGGCTCTGACTCAAAGCTTCAACAGGTCCCTGCTCTGACACTGGGGACAGGGCATTCCCACATGAGCAACACAGCCCTGAACACTAACTGTAACTTCACCTTTTTCTTCCTGCTCAATACTAGCAGCTAATATTTATGGCATCTTACCCTGGACCTACACATGCTGTGAGATACCATGGCTACATCTATTATCCCAGTTTCATCAACAAGGGGCTTGTGGTCTGGAGAGGGTAAATGGCAGAGCTGGGTTTGGAATTCAGGTGGTTTGATGTGCTCTTTTAATAATGTTCACCTTTCTAGGAAACATCAAAATGCAGGTGTGAGTCAGGTGTGGTGGCACACATCTATAATCCCAGCACTCTAGCAGAATGAGGTAGGAGGATGAAAAGTTCCAGCCCAGCCGGAGAAACTTGGTAATTTATCAAGACCCTAGCTCATTCTCTCTCTCTCTCTCTCTCTCTCTCTCTCTCTCTCTCTCTCTCTCTCTCTCTCTATATATATATATATATATATATATATATAGTTTCTTGAAGGGAGGGGTTGGGGATGTAGCTAAGGGCAAAGGCCCTGGGTTTAATCCTCAGTGCTGTAAAATAACAAACAAACAAAACCAGGTGTGAGAGTGAGCTGAATTTACTCTGTATTAAAAAATATGTTATTTATACCAGAAAATAACAAAAATATTAATATTTGACCTCTCAACCTACAGGAGCATGCTGTCACCACGCTGTACTTGATAGCCCTTGTTCCAGCCCTTTTTAGTAGCCCACTTTGGCCCAAACTGAGAGACCTGGGATTCAGCATGCAGAGGAAAGCTTTGGAACCAGCCCAACTCAAATTCAGCCCAGCTCCTCCGCTAACTAGCCTTGAGCAAGATGCTCTAAACTGGGTTTGCCATCTTTGAAGTGGGGATTGCACTGCTTTCCTCATCAAGGTGCCCTGAGCATTAAGTTAACTAATACACAGAAAAAACCCGGAACATAGAGTTCTATAAATGATAGCTTTCACACCCTTCTCTAAGACCAGAGGAAACAACATAGAGTGGCTACAAATTATCAGACATCAATAAGCCATTTGTTCTAATTTAGCTACAATTGGTATGGGAATCACAAGTCAAGCGTTTATAAGCAAAAGCAAGAACACACTTGCTTTACACTCCAGTCTCAAATGTTGCTCTTAACCACAAATGGGAAGTTAGTTCAATTCCAGAACAGACTCCAACCCACTTTCTAAATGCAAATAATTGTCAAGCATAAGAGATTTATCCTTTAGAAAGGGAGCTAAGATCATGTTGGTTTGTTTAAAAAACAAAGCAAGACAAAATCCAGCACTGCTGAGCTCTAGAAATCACTCTGTTGAAGCCAGCAGAAATATCTGCACATAATCCATCTGCATTCTGGCCCCCTCCCAGTTAGACCAATACCTCTGACTGATTTTTTCAGAAGTTGTAAAATCAGTTGCTGGAGACAGATGGGAAGATTTTATCAACCCAAGAGGCTTGTGGGGCCATCAAGCATTGTCCCTAGATTTCTAATGAGAAAGAAGTCAGTACGTTGCTGTAATGCCAGGGCATTGAAAGGCCTGTAGTGGCCAGTCCTTGGGCCACTTGCCAGTTCTCCTGCTGGCCACACAGTGGTGGCCCCAGATGTACATGACCACTTTGTTGCATGGAGTTAATCTACACAGGCCTCATGGCAAGAAGAGGCCGGAAAGCACATTCTCCCAGGTGTGAATGAGCAAAGGTTTGCACAGCCTTCGGAACCTCTGCCACTGCATTCCCAGTGGGGTGTTTCTGACCCACTTGCAGTGGTTAAGGTGCCTGTGTGCTTGTCCCTACTGCCCAGGCCCACCTCATCAAGGCCACAGATGCCAAACTCCCACAGAGAAGCTGGCCCAGGGAAAAAGCCACACACACACTGTACACTCAGTGTCTATTTCCCCTGCAAGCCTATGAAGAGCAAGGTTTGCAGTGGTCATGGGAGGAGCCTTAAGCCTCCTTAGCCTTCACCACTACCTAAACAGAGAGCTGGACCCCTGTGGAAGAGGGACAGGCTGAGGGCTTTTAACTGCAACTGATGTCCTGCAGATCTTACCCTTGGAACTCAGCACCTCCCCATGAGCTTCCAGAAAGCTTTGCAGTTTGTGTTAAAGGTAGTGACTAGTCACACTGCCTCAGAATGTTTTCCTGGCCTCTCACTAGCAGAAGGTCCTTTGTGAGTTCCTTGGCCTCACTCAGCTGCACCATTTGTAGAATGAAGGTTTTGCAAGGTTAATCCTTATAATAGATAATGCATAAAAAGTACTTAACACAGTGCTTGAACTCAGTAACTAAAAAAAAAATGTGGTAGTTCATACTATTGGTTTTCCACACAAGATGAAACCCAGACTCTTAAAAAAAATCCAGACTCTTAAAAAGAGTATTATGCAATATTTGATATATTCCTAAGAGCACACAGGCAATGAATATGTTATGAAATAATACAATGAAATAAAATGAGATATTCCATTACCTCCTCCAAGTCGTTTGCTTAAAGAACATAAACAATAAGTATTTGAAATGAAAAGTGATTGAATGTTCATGTTGAACTTTTTCCATTTTATCCTAATACCCGCAACTCCCAGAATCCCCCTTTCTCAATGGGCATGAGGATGGATTACTTCTTGCAGCAAATGTGGAATCTAGTGCCCTGACGTTTCCACCCTTTCTCTCCCTATATTCTGCCTTGCACTGGTCATTGTTCACATCCTGAGATCAAGTTTGAGGCACTCTGCTATTCTCAAGAGACTCACTGTTTGTATCTTTTAAGATTTTGATTTTATATCACCTGCTCATATGGGTTCCATACATTCATTCCATCCATTTTACTAAGCACCAACCATGACATTGGTGACTACATAGTAAACTACAGCAGATAAATTGTAGTTGGGGGGCAGATAAAAAGAAAACCCAAATATAAAATCTATAACACATCAGAGGGTGTTACATACTATGGAAAACTTGAACAGGGAGGTGGAAGAGGAAGTGTCAGGGGGCCACCAGAGCAATGTCACACGGGGATGACACAAAGCCTTTGTGAAGGAGACAACTGAACAAAGACCCAAAGACAGTGTGGGAGCATTAGAAAGTGCTGACTAAGCAAAGAACCCAAGGCATCCAAGGAAGGAGGATGTCAGCCAAAGGGGCAGGAGAAAGATCAATGCTGCTGGAGTGAACAAGTGGGAGGGAGAAGACAGACTGAAGTCAGAGGGGTGACAAGGGCAGGAATGGCAGATGACCTTGGAGACCAAAGAGAGAATCTTGACTTTTATTCTGCATTAGGCAGGAAGCCATTGAAGAGTCTTGAGCAAAGACATGACATGATTTGACCCACATCTGGCACTATGTTAAGCATAGGCAGTGGTGGGGAAGAGCAGAGGCAAGGAGCCCGGCAGAGGGTGCCACCTTGGCCAGGGTGAGCTGTGAGGGGCCAAGAGAAGTCATGGGATGCTAGCGGTGATTTGAGGATCTTTAGAAATGAAATCAACTGGGTTTAATTTGCCCTGCACCAGGTTGTGTCTGCACCTTATTCTCAGAGATTTACTTAAGTACAGAACCCACAAGTAGAATTTGGAAAAAGCCAGAGTTTGGGGAAAGACAAAAATATTTCTGGCTTTTCACATAAAAATTGAAATCAACCCTTTGTAGATAATCTCCTAAAGGGAAAAACCCATGTAGATCCTGGTTGCAGTTTCTACTCAACTCATCCTGAAACTGAGCATGCTTTCTGTCCAGTCAGACAAATCCTCCATACTTCTCCCCTCCTTTTCCTCTGGCCTCCTGCAGAGGTGTTTGTAGACTTCCTGGGATATCCTCACACTGTGGGAACCCATATATGTTAATTCCTTTGACTGCCATGCTCAGTGCCTGGGGACAGCCAGGATCCCAGCTGACTGGCCTCACCAAGAGTCTCCTGCCAGGACCGGGACTTGGGCCAGCCGCAGGTTGTGGAGCCTTCAAGAGCAGATTGCTGGAGTTTGGTCAAGAGAACAGATGTGCATGTTGGGCCTATCTGACCGCACAGAGACATTTACCTACACCTTTGCAAGGTGCACAGTTGCCTGGTTGAGCCAAGTCAATTAGACACACATTTTCTTCTTCATAAACAGAGATAGGAGGAGAGAGAGAGAGAGAGAGAGAGAGAGATAGCTTTTCCTCTCTGATGTTGTGGGAACTGCCCAAGAGGAAGTCAAGTACTTAAAAAATGCTGCAGGCAAGCTTTGGGGAAACAAATATCTGACTAAAAGGACCAACAGCAAATTAATGGTCTGCACATCACCACACCCAGGACAGAGGCAAGAAGCTATTGATAAAAAAAAGAAGAAGAAGCTATTGATAAGTTTTTCATTCTTCATTTCCGAGCACAAGTGGAGCCATCTTTACAGAGGTGGGAGGAGGACCTTCTTCTGTACTTATAGGAGCCTCCCCTGAGCACTTCCGCTGTCTCCTCAAACACCCAGATAATGTCTGGCTTCTCTGAAGTGCCTGCTACTTCTAGTCATCTCAAGGAAGGAACCAGTACAATATCTTGATTCTAAAGACACTTAAAATAGAACTGCGGAAATTAGATATCCTGTAAGTGAAATAGCCAGGGCAATTCCCAGAGGGAAAGAGGTGAGGCCAGGGCTACATCCTTCTACTCTGCCTGGAATATACTCTGCCACTTTCCACCACTCTGCCTTTCTCCACCAACTTCTGCCATCCCATCATATGTACCTAATGACCTTTTAGCTTCACCTGCAAGCTGAGCTTAGGGGTCAGTGGCCAGATGAAGCCTCCATGAAATATGAACTTCCTCAGCAGGCCTACTCCCCTTCTCTGCTCTGGGGGCACTTAACACACAAATTCTTTTCCGTGTTTCCGATTTCTCTCTTCCAAGTCATTCGCAATATTTGGCACATAGCCTGTGCTCAGTATATTCATGAAATGAAAGTCTAAGCTGTGATTTAACTAGAGGAATTTAGAGGAAGTTTCTATAAGAGGATAAGAAAGACTAGCACATCCATGGAGTTGAATGGATCCAAACCAACTATTTCGTACTATGTCAGACATCAAGCCAAGTGCATCTCATGATATAGAGAATGGGGGAGAAACAGGATTACTCAAACTGTCAGTTAAAAAAGAAAAGTTGACTTGAAGATGTGCTAAAGCTTTCCTAGGGGAAAGCAATGAGATCTAGAAATGCAGACGTGGTATCTGCATCACCAAGATGGAAGGGGACTCTTTGGGAAAATTGGAGGAAGTCAGTCCAGGAGAACAGATAGGTGGGGGATGTAGGAGCCTTAGAGCATTTCCAGAAATTAGGACAGGGAGGAAAGGAGAGAGACACTGTATACCAGGACAGTGAATATTCAGCACATCCTCTGGGCAAACTCATGGAGTTCACTGCTGGGAATAGGTGTCTTCGTGAAAGACATTGTCACCCTGGAATCAGGGGGAACTCTGAAACCAGGAGACAAAAGGTGAGAAAACTCTGAAAAAGAACTTGTCCAGGAATGGAGATAGAAAGGAAAGGGGAATTTAGAATGTGAAGGATAACAAAGCCTGTTTCCTAGAGTTTACCTAGGCCATGAAAATATGTGCAACAACAAACAAGGAAATAACCCATCCTCATTTTTTAAAAAATGTGCAATGACCCCAGACATGTGCAAGAAAACCTTGTCCTACAAAAAAACCTCCCACCCTATAGAAACTAGTGGTTTTCAGAAGGAAAAAGTAGTGAGACCCCGCAGTCACACCTCATGACACCTGATGAGACCCTCATTCATCCCTTCATACTTTCATGAAGCAAATGATTTTCATTTCAAATACGTGTAAGGTGTTCTATGGGGTGTCGTGAGGGCTGAAACATAACTCTGTCTGCATCCAGACTCTCAGAGCTTAAATACAGAGCTCAAGTATACTTTACTAACTACACTCAAGGTATAAATAAATAAGTAAATAAATAAATAAATCATAGGTCATATATGAAAGTATGAAAGTACTTGAAAATACTATAAAAGTACAGAGGAAGATGAGTGTTTTCAAGAAGAAAGATCAGAATAGATTTCCTGGGTCAAGTATCATTTAGTCTGGAGATTAATGGATAGGTCAGAATACATTAAAAGCTTGGACACGCACCTGTACATAGTAAGAATTACAAGAATTACCCCTTTGTATTTGGGGGTTTGCTATTAATATAATTCAAGCTAATATACTTGTTATTACCCAAGGCAATTTGACGCCTTCATAATGGTCCTTCTACGTGGAATGTCCTTCCCCTCCCCAACTCCTTTCTCCCTGACCAACCCTCTATTTGTCTTTCAAGATCATTACCTATCTGAAGACATCCCCTCCCCACCAGGTCCTGCCCTCCATCATGCTGTCACTGTGGTCTGTATCCTGCGCGAACCTCTGTGTTCCACCACCACTCCATCAGGGCCCATGTGGCCTCCTGTATTGATTGTGAGCATATACAGGGCCCTGCCTGGGTTAGAGTCACCTTCACATACTCCATGTCAGGCCAGAGCTGACAACAAATGAACGTGGATGAGAAATGAAGTCATGGGGTAAATGAGATGACCAAGTGTCAAAAGTTGAGATAAGAGCCAAGGACAGATCTTTGCAAAGTGTCTATATTTTTTTAAAACAGTAAGAAGGACAATCCCAGAGAGAAACCCTGATTGCCCTGGCAGTAGACCTTGAATATCTTTGGGGCTTCTCTTATTCATTGTTCCATCAGAGAAAAATAGCTCCCCTGTTGTCGGGGATACCTGCTCAGAAACAGATCTCCACAACACAAGCCTCACCCCAACACATTAATGAATAGCTATGTAGGCCAGTGTCTATTCCACTGTCCAGGCAGGTAGGGGTGAAGCAGGTGTTGATCCTTGGGCGGGGCGGGGGGGGGGCTGTGACTCATCCAGAAACACGAGAAAATTGCCAATGAACACTCCCCTGTGTCCAGACAGCAGCCCAGATAAGGCGCATGCTTTGCTTAGGCAATTAACGAAGGAAAAATGAGATCTACTGTTTCACAGCCTAAGATACCAAGGGGACACTCAGACCGGGGTTTGCCTCTGTTATCTAAAACAAAGATCATACAAAGGGCCATTTGCCTTGAAAGCAAATACAAAAAAACACCTCTGTCAACTTACAACATTCCAAAGGGGTGACACAACTTAGTTTCACGATTAATTCCTTTTTTTTCAGTACCATTCAGATTCCTCCAGAGTGCACTTGGTACACACAAAGTTTGTTTTTTAGGTGTGTTCATGACATGCTGTCAGCATCTCTCACATTTTTGTTTACATTCTGTGAGGGTAAATGTGCCCAAATGCCATTCCAGAGTCTTGTTTATAACAGAAGCCAGCAGTTAGCAGCCTGTGCAATAAAACACACACTATTTGTCAATGAGATATAATACTCTAACAAAAAACATAGTATGTTTAATTATGAACTCTTTGTCACTCCACCAGACAGTAAAATAAAGTGACTCTGCGTCGGATACTTTCCCGAAGCCAGTGAGGAAATTCCTTTCCCTTCCCCTATCTCTAATAGGGGGCTGGTCTGTTTCACATTCAACACCGCTACTGAAATTCTAGGAGAGGAGAGGCACAATTTATGAGGCACTGTGTAGATGAGTGGCCAGGCTCCCATCTCACCGAGCATCCGGGCAAGAAAAAAACCTCGGTGAGTTTCAGAGGGTTCCTTCAGTGATTATGAGTGAGCTCTTCTTCCTTCATGATGAATGTGTCATTATTTTCCAGAGCCTTAGATCATCATGAAAACAAGGTCAGGCTGTGGACATCTTATATGTAACATTCTTCTGTTTTATTTTATGAGAACATTTGGTAGAGGAATTTGCTTATGTATTTTGAACACTTGATAAAAATGACATACTATTATTTATTGAGATATTTTCATTACTTTTTACTTGTTTAAGTTCTTTTAAATCAATTTACCGAGATCTCATTACACATAGTATTCCTCTACTTTACACAGTTCAATGAGTTTTGACAGTCATGGGCATCCATCATGTAGCTATCACCCCAATACAAAAAACAGGCTGTTTCACCACCAAAAAGTTTCCACTGTGCCCTTTTATTGTCAGTCTCCCCATCCCTAATCTCAGGAAACCACTGCTCTGCTTTCTGCCACTGTAGATAAGCTTTGCCTTTTCTATGAGGAAATATGACTGAAAGCATACATTGTATAGTCTTTGGTATCTGGCTCCTTTCACTCAGAAAAATGTACTTGAGAGTTATCATGTTGCTTCTGCTTCATGCATTAGTAGTTTCTTCTGTGTGTGTGTGTGTGTGTGTGTACATGTGTGCCCCCATGTGAGTGTGCAGGCATGCATATGTGGCACTAGAGAGCAATCCAGGGCCTTATGCATCTAGACAAGTCCTATACCACTGTGCTACACCCATCTCTAAGGCTTTCCTTTTGCTGTGTAGTGTTCCATTGTCTGAGTGTCCTGTATTTTGCCTTGCTACTCGATAGTTGATGCCCATTTGGGTTGTTTCTAGTTTATAAAGGTACTGTGGGCTTTTGTGTATACATTCTTGTGTAGATGAATGTTTTTCTGTCTCTTGGTTAGCTACCAAGAATTGTAGTGTAATTGTTGAGAAATATGGTAATGGTATATTTAACTTTACAGGAAATCTTCAAACTGTCAAAGCAGTTGAAGCATTTTGTATCTTCATTCCCAATGAATAAGCGTTCCAGTTCCTCCATGTACTCATCAATAATTGGTATTGTTGGTTTTCTTAAATTTCAACCATCCTTATGAGTATGCAGTGGTATCTCATTGTAGTTCTAATTTCCATTTTCTTGATCTCATGTTAAATATTTTTTTGCCATTTATATGCATGATTTTATGTTGTGAAGTTACTACTCATATTTTTGTCCATTTAAAAAACTATTTTTTAAATTTTTGAATTATAAGTTCTTCATATATCCCAGATAAAAGTTTTCATCATTTATATGTTTTATGAACATATTATCAAGTTTGCCTATCTTCTTGTAGGCTTTTTCTTTTTTTTTTCTTTTTTTTCCCTATTAAGTTTATTGGTACATTTTAGGTATAAAATACATTTACATACATCATTGGGATCTTGTACCATTACATGAGTATCTTGGTCCTTATTTTTCCTTCCCTTCCCCTGCCCTCCCTTCACCCCCTCCACCCTTTCTTATTTACAAAGACTTTGTTTCCATTTTTTTCCTTTTCTCATATTTTTTTCCCTTCCCTTCTTTCATTTCCCCTACCCCTCCCACTTCCCCTGCTCCCTTAGACCTTTACTTCGTATTACACAATATCAATTATACATTTTTAAAATTAAAATATCAATACCTAGTAGACATTACCACAGATTTTACAGAATTTAAAAGAATATAGAAAGCATATTTCAAAAATCTATTTTGAAATAAATTTGACAACTTCTGAGAAGTACCTTGGAAGACAAATTAATGAAACTAACTCTGGAGGAAATATAAAATTTGAATAACACCTATTAAAGAAAGTATATTCCTAGCTTGAAAACCTACCTATATGACAACAACAGGCTCGTATACATTTTAACTGATAAATTATATCAAACATTTAAAGCAGGAAAAAAAAGGAACACTTCTCCCCGCATTTTAGGAAACCAACATTGTGTTAACCCTAAAACTGGATAAAGATAATAGAAAAAAAAAAGTATGAACGTAGATAGAAATTTGTTTAACAAAACAAACTATTAGAAGTCAGATCTGGCAGGATGTAGAAAGCAGCTTTGTTATAGGGATGGCAGTGTTGGTTCAGCATTGGAAGATCCACCCCCAAAAGTCATCATTTTAACAGAGGAAAGGAAAAAACCATATGATCCTGTCACTAGTTGGAGAAAAAGTATTGAACTGAATTCCACAGCTGTTTGTGGTAAAAGCTATCAGGAGACTAGAAGTAGAACAGAAACTTCTCAACAGATTAAAGGCATGTACTCCATACTTCCAGTGAGGATGCCTTATATGAATGGAGAAGATACAATGCTTTCTCCTTAAGGTGGGGAACAAGGGCAGATATGCTTACTCTGTATCTGTCCATTAAACTTTGAAACCTAGTCCCCACCAAAATAGTCTGGCAATAAAATGACACAACTAGGATAGGATTGGCATGGCAGAAGCAAAATCTTTATATGTAGATGAAATGATCATCTACAGAGAAAATACTAGGAAATCTCTAGGAGCCCTGAGAACTTGTACTTGAATTTAGCAGGATTAGAAAACACAAGGTGTATATAAAAATTCAGGTCTATGTATACTTGCTATAAATGAAGAATTGGATATTGAAATTTAAAAGTTATGTAGGAGTACAAAGGACCTAGAAAAGTAAAAAAAAACCAAAAAGTGTTGGAAGACATTTAGTATCTAATTTAAAGACTTCTTCTAAAGCTACAGTAATCAAGGCAATGTTGGTGTAAGGAAAGACATATAGATCATTGGAATAAAACAGAGAATCTAGAAATAGAACCACACATATATGGTCCACTGAGTTTTGAAAGATTATTTAACATTAGCATTTTATAGAATATAAACTCAACTTAAGAGCCGAGGAAAAGATAATGTTTTCAGCAAATGGCACTAGAACACCTGTTATCCATATATAAAAAATTAACCTCAACCCTTCATTTCCATACATAAAAATAACTTGAAAGGATCTGTGAACCTAAATATGAAAGACTAAAACTATAAAACTTTAAGAAGAAATTATAAGGGAAAATGTTTATGAATTTAGGGTAGGCAAGAACTTCCTAGGATACAAAAAACATGATGTATTAAAGAAAAAAATGATAAATGAGATTCCATCAAAATTTAGAACTTTAAATGACATCATTAAAATGAAAAGTAGTCCTTAAACAGACCATATTTACAATGCATGTAACCTATGACCAGATTATATAAAGAACTCTTACAGCTCATTAATAGATAACCCAATTAAAAAGTGGACATAAGAAGATGATAAATAGCCAGTATAGCACAAGGAAAGGTGTTCAACTGTAGAATCAGAAAAATACTAATCAGTACAGTAACAAGATTGCATTATACACTCATTAGGGAGATGAAGTTAAAAGTTTTAAGAGTCTTGTCATGACTTTTTCTTTTTGTTGGATTCTCTCCCTTTGCATTTAATTTATCACGCCCAATGGATTAATTCTGTTGGGCTTCCTGGGGTTGTGATACTCTTTGTCTTTTCCTAGGATATTGTCTAAAATTTTTTGGAGTGCTG
The DNA here is from genome assembly GCF_053883595.1 of Heterocephalus glaber. Taxonomy (NCBI): domain Eukaryota; kingdom Metazoa; phylum Chordata; class Mammalia; order Rodentia; family Bathyergidae; genus Heterocephalus; species Heterocephalus glaber. The sequence goes on from NW_028258156.1 coordinate 3,934,439, forward strand.
GTTTGGTATTCATGAAGTTCCTGAGGTGCTCTTTATCATGAAAGTATCTTATTTCTCCATCAATTTTGAAAGATCATTTTGCAGGGTACATCAATCTAGGTTGGAGGCTATTTTCCTTTAGGGCTTGAAATACATCACTCCAAGCTCTTCTTGCCTTGAGGATTTGCATTGAGAAGTCTGCTGTGATTCTGATGGGCTTTCCTTTGTATGTGATTAGTTTCTTTTCTCTCACTGCTTATAGAATTTTGTTCTTCTGTTGGGTTTCTGGAATCCTAACTATTATATGCCTATCTGTAGATTTTTTTTGATCAAGGCTAGCTGGAGTCCTATGTGCCTCATTTATCTGCATGTTAAGTTCTTTTCCCCTGCTTGGGAAGTTTTCTGCCATCACTTCTGTGAACAGTTTTTTTTAATGTCATCTGCACTCTCTCCTCTTTCTTCATTGACTCCAATCAGTCTTATGTTATTCTTCTTTGCATCGTCTAGCAGCTGCTGGATTGATTTCTTGTGTTCCCTTACAATTTCAAAGCAATTTTTCTTTTCCTGGTCACTAATTGCAATCTTATCTTCTATATCTGAAATTCTATCCTCACATTGGTTCATTCTGCTCACAGACTTTTGATGGAGTTTTTAATCTCCTGGAAATCTGTTTGCAATTGTTTTATGGATTCCATTTGTTTCCTGTGTTGGGATTCCATCATGTTCCTCAGCTCCTCTATTTTTTTAATCTGTGTCCTCTCTAGACTTATTAATCATTTCTTGCACTATGAGCACAATCTTGCTGTTATCTGAGTAATTATTTCTGATTTCATTTTTCCCAGATCCTCTTTTGTTGCCAGTTCAGAGAGTCCAGGTGGTTGAGTATCAGATTGTTTCAACTCATTTCCCTTTGGGGTTGCTGTAGGTGATCTAGAAGTCTGTTTTTGAGGCTTGTTTACATGTCTTCTCATTTCCACCGGGTGGGGGGTGCTTCTGGCACCCACGTGGCTCACCTTCTCTGCCCTAGGAGTGTGGAATGGTGGCAGGGGAGCCTCCTTCTAGGTGCTCCTTATAGGCTTTTTCAAAGGTTTAAACTTTATAAAAATTTTATCAGTTCAAATTGATCTTTTTTTTTTAATGTTTCATGCTTTTTGTGACCTCCAAAATGTACTTAAGATAAAGACATGAAAATTTCTCCTATCTTTTTTCTCCATAAGTTTTATAATCACAGCTTTTATAATTTAGTCATTTTTACTAACTTTAGAGTGTGGCATAGAGAATGGGTCAAGATTTTTTTTTTGTAAAACAGATATCCACTGTTGCAATGCAATTTATTGAATAAAACTATCTTTTTCCAATTGAATTGCCTTGATACTTTTGTCAAAACTCTATTGACCAAATGCATTGATCTAGTTCATTGCTTTTAAAAAATCAAATATTAAACTTTAAGTCTAGTAAATTTTTCCCCCTTCTCTTGTCCTCCCTTCAACCCCTCCATCCCTCCTTGTTTACAAAGATTTTGTTTCCACTTTTTCATTTTCCTATATTAATTCCATTCTCTCCTTTTCCTTCCCCTACCCTTCCCACTTCCCCTTCCACTGTGCCCCTTTTCTTCCTATTTCTCATGATATATTATACCTTTTAGTCCTTGTTTACACTTTCACTTTCTCACACTAGAGAAACTATTCAGTATTTACACATGTGTCCTATTTATTTCACTTAAGAGTATCACCTCAATGTGCATCCATTTAGCTACAAATGTCTCTAATTTCTCATTTTTTATGACTGAGTAGTACTCCATTTTATTAAAAAAACACATTTTCTTTATCCAGTCTCCAGTTGATGGGCATTTGGGCTGTTTCCAAGTTTTAGCTATTACAAACTGTGCTGCTATGGACATGGGTGCATATATATATCACTGTGGTATGATTCTTTTAATTCTTTGGGGAAGATACCCAGCAGGGGAATAGCTGGGTCAAATGGGACTTCCAGTCCTACTTCTTTGAGGTATCTCCATACTGATTTCTACAGTGGTGGCACCAGTCTGCACTCACACCAGCAGTGGAGCAGGGTTCCTCTTTCTGCACAGCCCCACCAGCATTTGTTATTGGTTGATTTCTTGATGGAAGGCATTCTTTCTGGGGTGAGGTGGAATCTCAGCATTGTTTTCATTTACATCTCTTGAATGACCAATGATGTTGAACATTTTTTCATATGTTTATTTGCTATTTCTACTTCTTTGTGTGAGAAATGTCTGTTCATTTTAGATGCCCATTTTTGGATTGTGTCTTTAAATTTGTGAGGTCTAGTTTTTTTAAGTTCTATATAGAATTGAGATAGTAGACCTTTGTCTGAGGGACAGCAGGTGAAAATTTTTTCCCACATTGTGGGTTGTCTCTTCACACTGCTGGTGGTTTCTCTTGGTGTGCAGAAGCCTTTTAATAAGAAGAGATCCCATTTGTTGATTGTTTGTGCTAGTTCACAGGCAACTGAGGTTTTGTTCATAAAATCTTTTCCTACACCGATGTCTTCAAGAGTTCTACCTAACCTCTGTTCCAACTGGTTCAGAGTTTCTATTTTAATATTTAGATCTTTAATCCATTTTGATTTTAGTTTAGTGCATGGTGAGAGATATAGGTCTAGTTTTAATCTTTGGCAAGTTGAAGCCCAATTTTTCCAGCACCATTTATTAAAGAGGCTATCTTTCCTCCAGTGAGGGTTTCTGGCTCCTTTGTCGAAGATGAGATGGCTGAGTGTGTCTGGTGTTGTTTCTGCATCTTCTAATCTGTTCCACTGGTCCTCAAGTCTGTTTCTTTGCCAGTACCATGCTGTTTTATCACAGTAGCTTTGTAGTAGAGTTGCAGGTTGGGGATTGTGATACCCCCTGCCATGTCTCTGTTACCTAGAATTGCTTTTGATATTCTGTCTCTTCTTGTTCCAAATGAATGTTTGGATTGTTTTCTCGAGGTCTATGAAGTATGCTGCTGGGATCTCAATTGGAATTGCATTAAATCTATATAGCATTTTTGGAAGTATGGCCATTTTCACTATATTAATCCTTCCTACCCAGGAACAGGGGATGTCTGTCCATTTTCTGATATCATCTTCAATCTCTCTTTTCAGAGTGCCATAGTTTTCAGAGAAGAGGTCTTTGATTTCTTTTGTTAGGATGATTCCTAGGTATTTCAGTTTTTTGATGCTATTGTGAAAGGAATTATTTGCCCTGTTTCTCTCTCAGTGAGTCTGTCATTGGTGTAGAGGAAAGCTATTGATTTTTGTGTGTTGACCTTGTAACCAGCTACTTGACTGAATTTGGTTATTAAGTCTAGAAGACTTTTGGTGGAGTTCTTGGGGTCTTCTATATAGAGTATCATGTCATCTGCAAATAATGACAATTTGACTTCTTCATTACCTATCTTTATTCCTTTTATTTCTTTCTCTTGTCTAATTGCTGTGCCTAATGTTTCCAGAACTATACTGAACAAGAGTGGTGATAGTGGACATCCTTGTCTTGTTCCTGATTTGAGTGTGAAGGATTTCAGTTTTTGACCATTTAGTATGATATTGGCTGTTGGTTTTTCATAGATGGCTTCTATCAGTTTGAGGTAGAGACCATCTATTCCAATTTTTTGTAGAGTTTTTATCATAAATGCATGTTGGATTTTGTCAAATGCTTTTTCTGTGTCTATGGAGATAATCACACAGTTTTTGTCCTTGGCTCTATTGATATAGTGTATTACACTGATTGATTTTCATATATTGAACCATCCCTGCATCCCTGGGATGAATCCCACTTGATCAGAGTGTATGATCTTCTTGATGATCTTCTGCATTCTGTTTGCCAGTATCTTATTAAGGACTTTTGCATCTATGTTCATTAGTGAGATTGGCCTATAGTTCTCTTTTTCAGCTGGGTCTTTCTCTGCTTTGAGGATCAAGGTGATGCTTGCTTCCAGGAATGAATTTGGGAGTATTGCTTCCCTTTCAATTTCATTGATGAGTTTCAACAGTAGTGGCAGTAATTCCTCTCTAAATGTCTTGTAGAATTCAGCAGTGAAGACATCAGGATCCAGGCTTTTCTTAGTTGGTAATATTTCAATAGCATTTTCAATTTTCTTGAGTGATATTGGGTTGTTTAGAATTTTTAGGACTTCTTCATTCAACTTCGGTAATTCATACATGTCTAGGAATCTGTCCATTTCTTCTGTGTTTTCCATCTTATTGGCATGTAGGTTCTCGAAGTAGGTATTGATGATCCTCTGGATTTTTGCTGGGTCCATTGTAATTTCATGCTTTTCATTCCTAATTGCATGAATTTGGGCCATTTCTTTCCTTTTTCTGAAAAGATTAGCTAGGGGTTTGTCAATTTTGTTTATTCTTTCGAAGAACCAACTCTTGGCTTCATTGATTTTTTGTATTGTTCTCTTAGTCTCCACTGCATTGATTTCTCCTCTGATCTTTATAATTTCCTCCCTTGTATGAGCTTTGGGGTTGTCCTGCTCTTCTTTTTCTAGAAGCTTGAGGTTCAGCATCAGGTTGTTTAATTGGGCTCGCTCTGTTTTCCTAATATGAGTATTCACTGCTATGAATTTCCCTCATAAGACTGCTTTCATTGTGTTCCATAGATTCTGATATGTTGTATTGTCATTGTCATTTAATTGAAGGAACTGTCTGATTTCTTTTTAATTTTGTCTGTGACCCATTGGTTATTCAGAAATGTGTTGTTCAATTTCCATGTGTTTATGAAATTCTTGCAGTTTCTTTTGCTCTTGATTGCCAGTTTCATCACACTATGGTCTGATAATATACAGGGGATATGTTAAATTCCTTTGAACTTACCTAAATATGTTCTATGAGCGAGTATGTAGCCTATTTTGGAGAATATCCCATGGGCAGCTGAAAGGAATGTGTATTCTGATTTTGTGGGGTGGAACACTCTGTAAACATCTGTTAAGTTCATTTGTTCAAGAGTTTGATTGAGTTCTAGTATTTCTTTGCTTATTTTTAGTCTAGTTGATCTATCTCTTTGTGACAGTGGGGTATTGACATCCCCCCTACTATTGTATTAGTACTTATATGATTTTTCATGTCCATTAGTATTTGTTTTATATGGTTGGGTGCACTAGTGTTTGGTGCATATTTGTTTATGATTGTCATTTCTTCCTCTTGGATTGTTCCCTTTACAAGGATGTAATGTCCTTCTTCATCTCTCTTAGTCAGTGTGGGTTTGAAATCCACTTGATCTGCAAAGAGGATAGCTACTCCTGCTTTTTGTCAGGTTCCTGTCATGTGGAGTATTGTTTTCCACCCTTTAACTTTCAGTCTATGAGTTTCTTTTTGAATTAAATGTGTTTCTTCTATACAGCATATTGTTGCATCTTGCTTCTTGACCCATTCTGCCAGTCTATTTTTTTTGATTGGTGAATTGAGACCATTAACATTGATGGTTATAACTGATATGTATTGGCTTATCATTGTCATGACTTTTTCTTTTTGTTGGATTCTCCCTCTTTGATTTTAACTTCTTGTCATGCCTGGTGGATTCATTCTGCTGGGCTTCCTGCAGTTGTGAGTCTTGTTGTCTTTTTCTATGATTTTGTCTAAAATTTTTTAGAATGCTGGTTTGATATTCATGAAGTTTGTAAGGTACTCTTTGTCATGAAAGTATCTTATTTCTCCATCAAATTTGAAAGATAGTTTTGCAGGGTACTCCAATCTGGGTTGGAGGCTGTTTTCCTTTAGGGCTTGTAATATTTCACTCCAAGCTCTTTTTGCCTTGAGGGTTTGTGTTGAGAAGTCTGCTGTGATTCTGATGGGCTTTCCTTTGTATATGATTTGTTTCTTTTCTCTCACTGCTTGTAGAAGTTTGTTCTTCTGTTCGGTTTCTGGAATCTTAACATTTATATGCCTATGTGTACATTTTTTTTATCAAGACTAGTTGGAGTCCTATATGCCTCACTTATCTGTATGTCAGGTTCTTCTCCCCTGCTTGGGAAGTTTTCTGCCATCATTTCTATGAACAGTTTTTTATATCACCTGCACTCTCTCCTCTTTCTTCATTGACTCCAATCAGTCTTATGTTATTCTTCTTTGCATTGTCTATCAGCTGCTGAATTGATTTCCTGTGGTCCCTTATAATTTTAAAGTAATTTTTCTTTTCCTGGTCACTAATTGCAATCTTATCTTCCATATCTGAAATTCTGTCCTCACTTTGGCTCATTCTGCTGCATAAACTTTCAATGGAGTTTTTAATCTCCTGGAAATCTGTTTGCAATTGTTTTATGGATTCCATTTGTTTCCTATGTTGGGATTCCATCATGTTCCTCAGCTCGTTTACTTTTTTTTATCTGTGTCTTCTCTAGATTTATTAAGCATGTCTTGCACTATGGGCACAATCTCTGCTGTTATCTGAGAAATTATTTCTGAGTTCAGTTTTTCCAGATCCTCTTTCATTGGTAGTTCAGGGAGTCCAGGTGGTTGAGTATATAGTGTTCCACCTCATTTCCCTTTGGGGTTGCTGTAGGTGATCTGGAAGTCTGGTTCTGAGGCTTGTTTATGTGTCTTCTCAGTTCCATGGTGGGATGGGGGTGTGGGAGTACTGCTGGCACCCACACTGCTCACCTCCCCTGTGCTGGGAGTGGTGGTAGGTTGGCCTGGAAGCCTCCTACTCTGCACTGGGAACTGTGGCACATTGATCCAGAAGCATCCTCTGCACTGAGAGCTGTAGCATGTTGACCTGGAAGCCTCCTCTGTTCTGGGAGCTGTAGCACATCAACCAAGTCCAGTAAATTTTAAAAAGCAAAATGCTACTGAAGGATCAAGGTGAAAAATGTGTTTAGGACATTTAAAAAAGAAAAATAAGCCTGAAAGAAGTGATCTGTTTTTGTGTGTTCCCTCACCAGGCTCTAAACTCTTTGAGTCTTGAGGATGTGCCTGGCTTAGGCTTGTCTGCTGCATGCCTGACACTGTAACTGGCTCCAATATATATCCATTGAAGAAAGAAAGAAAGAAAGAAAGAAAGAAAGAAAGAAAGAAAGAAAGAAAGAAAGAAAGAGAGAGAGATCAGCTTTGTGTGGTGAAGCCATAAAAAGAAACAGAGCTTCATGAACATTACCTCCTTCCCCCAAGGGGCTATTTATTTCAAAAAATATATTCATACTCACCAGAGACACTAAAGTTGCCTTTCCCCTAGATGAAAAAGGCAACTTGGAATAGAACCAGGAAGGTTCTTACTGCCCTTTGGGGAAGGCAAGATCTCAGTGAAGGGAGCTCCTGCTCAAGTTGCTATGTGACTCCACTACTTTGTCTCTCTGGGCCTCCTTTTCCTGATCTGTGTTCTATACCACTTCTCTGAGGGATTACTGAGTTGATGCCTCCACACTCCAGATGAGCCAGGGGAAAAAAACACTACCTAAACTCAACTCACTTTCTTATTATGAGGCTTCCCTTGTCCAGGGAAGAAGAGACATCAAAGAGGCCCGTAAACTCACTGTCCTGGGTCACACAGGTTCTTGCTAGGACAGTCTGTTCTTGCCCAAATTGCCCATCTGGCCTGGCCACTTTGCCCTGGAGCCACACAGCAGACAGAAGTCTCTGTAAGATTGCACCAGGTGACTCCCTTTCTGGCTGATAGGCCCCATACCCACATGGCCTCTCAGGAGAAGCAGTTTCTAGTCTGAGGCTGGATGCTGGACTTTCTCCTTGATGCTCCCCTGGGATAACCAAAGCAGAGGCTAAAAGAACAAAGGGTTTTAATAAAATAAAGTATGGAGAACAAGGTTTGTGTTCAGTTCCTGTCAGTTGTTGATATTAGTATTAGTATTTTAGTATTAGTATTGGGGTGGAGAATGAGGAGCCCTCCACTTGTGAGAGGAATTAGAAGGAGGCCTCACCATCAGGCTGGCCACAGAGGGCCACCTTCCCCCCCCCCTCCTGCTGCTGAGGAGGCAGTACTAGCCAATTTCCAACTCACATGACTACACTTCCATCCAAGAGTATTTGAATTAATTTTCTGCTTGAAATTTGGTGGGAAACAGTGCCAAATGTTTAATTGAAATCAAGATGCAAACTTCCCTTCATCTTCTCGTTTTGTAAATCCTGTCAAAAATAAAATAAAAGCCATTAAGTGTGTCTGGCAACATTTGTCCTTTATGCACTGTGTGAGTTGTTGCTACTGATTCCCTTGTCCTCTGTTTGCAAGTCCCCTCCTGCTCTCCAGTATTTGTTCTGGTATATTTACAGGTCCCTGGGCAGGCCCAGTACACTGTCAGCTCTACTTATGTTGCCAAGTCAAAGATCCCTTTCAGGGACTCATTTTATTTAAAGAGCACCCCATTAATGGGCTTAATGGCCTTTCAATCACTTAGCATGCATTGTCAATGAGGGAGAATCGATTTTCTGAGAATTCTTGTTCTGGGGGAAAACAAACATCCTTTCCCTCCCCTTGCAATTTGGCCAGTGAACAGATGATGCGGAACTCAGTTCAAGCCAAGACTCACAAGCTTTTTTTGCAGCAGCCTGGGGCCGGTGGGCTTGTCCAGCACTACACTGAGCAAGACTTGGGGACAGGAATTCATTGGCATACAGGACACCTTGTCTATGAACCTTGGATGAACTTGACTGTCACTCTCACAAAAGACCCACTTTCAGGTTTGCGACACCCGCACAGGCATTAACCCATAAAGTAATCAGATCCTCTGGGTCCACAGCAATGGATGGGAAAGAATGGCTGGTGTTCCAATGTTCCCCAGACACAGACTTCTTAGACGAGCATTGCACACCCTCTGTCTGAAGCTGCACAACCTTGAAGTGCTGGTCAAGCACATGACAGCCCTCCCCTGCAGGAACCTCTCATTCAATCCCTATCTGCTGAGGGCCTTCTGTGTATGAGACACTGCACTTGACACTGTGCGAGGTACATGGCAGGACATAAGGAATCCTGAAAAGCAGCCTGAGGCCACACTCAGAGCCTGTCTTTTCCAAGTTATGTTGTCTTTTCAAAGTCACTAAGTGAAGCTCTCTCTCACAGCTCTCTTCAGCCCTCCCCAAACAATCCTGTCTGAAACCACTCTGTCCTTAGTAGCAACAGATACACCTGTGGAGACCATTAGCGTGCCCTCTACATGCACAGCAAACTCTTCACAACACTACAGGAATGCAATTTTCATGGCCACCACCTGTTCACATAGAGGGAATCCCAGGTAGGGGAGCTCAAGTCATTCACTGTGGAGCCAGATCCATCTAACACAAAAATCTTTTCTCTCTAACCTCTGCTTATTTGTCTTCTTGTTTTTGTTAAAGTACCTAGTTCCCCAGGGAGTTCTACCCAGCAGTTCTAAGTTCTACCCAATGTCCTAAGGTAAACAAAACAGGCCTCATGATATCCAGCTAGTTAGAGTTATAATAACATCTATCACCCACAAAATACCCATTCTGCACCAAATTTTTTTCTTCTTTCCTTTCTCTATTTTCTTTTCTATTATATATTTGTTTCGTGTGTGGTTGGGTTTTTTTTGTTTTTTTTTTTTGCTTAATCCTCATAAAACTACCTCAAGAGATGGAGGAAAGAGCCCATGAGTTTAAATACTTGCCCAAATTCTCACAATTATTGAGTAGTAATAATGATGAAAACACTAGCACAGATTAAAGGCTTATTACATGTCAAGCACTGAGCTAACATTTTTGTATATATATAATTTATTATTGGTATATGTTTGCAATGCATAATAATTACATGCATCTTAAGGAACTGGTACATACACATATTGCATCTTAATTATTTTTACTTCCCCTTCATCTTGCCTCCCTCCCCATCCAGGTAAGTATCACTTATAGCTTAAAGACAAGAAAACAGGCCCAGAAATGTAAAGTTCTTGCTTAAGGTTATCCAGCTGATTAGTGGTGGAGCCTGAGTTTGAAAACAGGCAGCCTGATATGTGTGCTTGTAACAACAATCACATCCCAAAGCTCTGGGTCACATCCAAAGCCTGTGTTCTTCATATTATACCAAGGCATATTATACTTCCTAGAGCCCTTTGGAAAATGGCCCTTAAGTTTCCCTAAAACAACAGTTGAAGAAGAACCCAGGAGACCTCAGGTTTTGTGGCAGGGCTGTCTCTTAACAAGCTCCTGCCTTGAACTGTAATCTCATTTGCATTTGTCCTTCTGCAGTAGTTCCAATTCCCAAGTAGAGCACAATTTAACTGTAAAATTTGCCTTAACTAGGCAGCTGTCTGCTGCAGTCAGGCTCTAGCCTCAGGTGCAGCTCCCAGAAGGCTCTCCTGAATCTGCGTGCCAGCCTCTGAAGCAATATAAAGTCACCTCGAGAAATTAGATGCCACTTGGAAGAGCCCCATGCTGTCATGCCTGCTTGTCAGTTGGAACTGTGAGAGGGGCACCAGTCACGTCTCAATTACTCCCAGGACTTCTCTCCTGAAGACAGTCCTGTTGTTCAGGAGCACCACTGTTCGGCAACCACCTCAGGTCCTGGACCAGGAATATTGCTTAGATAGCATCTTGGAAGTGAGAGGTTATGGGTTTAACTGGCCTCCCTGCACCACAGTGTCTACAGGTCCAAAAAATGAGAGATCCCTACAGCCAGTAGGTAAGACAGCAACATTTAACACTATCATCTGAGCCTGTACTATGCTAAGGGCTATGAAGGTAAAACAGAAGCACCTTCTCAACCCACCTTTTAGACAGATGCACAGAGGACCAAATGGAGTAAGATAAGATGAACTTACAAATGGAAAAACAGAGGCTCCCGGGCCACCATTCCACCACTCCCAGGGCAGAGGAGGTGAGCCAATCCCAGCACTCAGTAGGAGGATCCCCGGCCAGCATTTCACCCCTCCCAGTGCAGAGGATTTGAGCCACGCGGGCACCAGCAGCACACACCTCCCCACTGTGGGAATGAGAAGACCTGTAAACAAGCCTCAGAACCAGACTTCCAGATCACCTACAGCAACCCCAAAGGGAAATGAGATGGAACACTATATACTCAACCACCTGGACTCCCTGAACTACCAATGAAAGAGGACCTGGAAAGAATGAGCTCAGAAATAATTTCTCAGATAACAGCAGAGATTGTGCCCATAGTGCAAGACATGCTTAATAAATCTAGAGAAGACACAGATAAAAAAAAAAGTAAACGAGCTGAGGAACATGATGGAATCCCAACATAGGAAACAAATGGAATCCATAAAACAATTGCAAACAGATTTCCAGGAGATTAAAAACTCCATTGAAAGTTTATGCAGCAGAATGAGCCAATGTGAGGACAGAATTTCAGATATGGAAGATAAGATTGCAATTAGTGACCAGGAAAAGAAAAATTACCTTAAAATTATAAGGGACCACAGGAAATCAATTCAGCAGCTGATAGACAATGCAAAGAAGAATAACATAAGACTGATTGGAGTCAATGAAGAAAGAGGAGAGAGTGCAGGTGATATAAAAAACTGTTCATAGAAATGATGGCAGAAAACCTCCCAAGCAGGGGAGAAGAACCTGACATACAGATAAGTGAGGCATATAGGACTCCAACTAGTCTTGATTAAAAAAAAAATGTACACATAGGCATATAAATGTTAAGATTCCAGAAACCGAACAGAAGAACAAACTTCTACAAGCAGTGAGAGAAAAGAAACAAATCACATACAAAGGAAAACCCATCAGAATCACAGCAGACTTCTCAATGCAAACCCTCAAAGCAAGAAGAGGTTGGAGTGATGTATTACAAGCCCTAAAGGAAAACAGCCTCCAACCCAGATTGGAGTACCCTGCAAAACTATCTTTCAAATTTGATGGAGAAATAAGATACTTTCATGACAAAGAGTACCTTACGAACTTCATGAATACCAAACCACCACTCAAAAAAATTTTAGATAATATCCTAGGAAAAGACAATGAGGATCACAACCCCAGGAAACTCAGCAGAATGAATCCATTGGGTGTGACAAATTAAACACAAAGAGGGAGAATCCAACAAAAAGAAAAAGTCATGACAAGGCTTTTAAAACTTTTAACTTCATCTCCCTAATGAGTGTATAATTCAATCTTGTTATTGTACTGATTAGTATTTTTCTGATTCTAGTGTTGCACACTTTTCCTTGTGCTATACAGTCTATTTATCACCTTCTTGTGTCTACTTTTTAATTGGGTTGCCTATTAATGAGCAATAAGAGTTCTTTACATATTCTGGTCATAGGTTATATGCATTGTAAATATGGTCTGTTTAAGGACTACTTTTCATTTTAACAATGTCATTTAAAGTTCTAAATTTTGATGGAATCTCATTTATCACCTTTTTTCTTTAATACATCAAGTTTTTTGTATCCTAGGAAGTTCTTGCCTACCCTAAATTCATAAACATTTTCCCTTATAATTTCTTCTTACAGTTTTATACTTTCAGTCTTTCATATTTAGGTTCATAGATCCTTTTGGTTATTTTTATGTATGGAAATAAAGGGTTGAGGTTCCACCTCACTCCAGAAAGAATGGCTGCTATCATGAAATCAACCAATAACAAATGCTGGGGGGGCTGGGGAAAAGAGGAACCCTGCTCCACTGCTGGTGGGACTGTAGACTGGTGCAACCACTGTGGAAATCAGTGTGGAGATACCTCAAAGAACTAGGACTGGAAGTCCCATTTGACCCTGCTATTCCCCTGCTGGGGATCTTCTCCAAAGAATTAAAAGAATCATACCACAGTGATATATGTGCACCCATGTTCATAGCAGCACAAATGGTAATACCTAAAACTTGGAAACAGCCCAAATGCCCATCAACTGGAGACTGGATAAAGAAAATGTGGGTTTTTTATAAAATGGAGTACTACTCAGCCATCAAAAATGAGAAATTAGAGACATTTATAGCTAAATGGATGCACATTGAGGTGATACTCTTAAGTGAAATAAATGGGACACACATGTATAAATACCGAATAGTCTCTCTAGTGTGAGAAACTGAAAGTGTAAATAAGGACTGAAAGGTATAATAGATAATGTGAAATAGGAAGAAAAGAGGCAAAGGTGAAGGGAAAGTGGGAGGGGTAGGAGAAAGAAAGAAGGGAATGGAATTAATATGAGAAAATGGAAAAATGGAAACAAAGTCTTTGTAAACAGGGAGAGATGGAGGGGTTGAAGGGAGGTCAGGGGAAGGGGGAAAAATAAGAACCAAGAGAGAGTATGTAAAGGTGCAAATTTCCAATGATGAATTTCATTATATTGTATACCTAAAATGTACCAATGATTAGAATGAATAATTGATAATGCAAAACATGAAGGAAAGGTCCAAAGGGATAGGGGAAGTGGGAGTGGCAGGGGAAAGGAAAGAAGGGAAAGGAAAAATGATGAGAAATGAAAAAAAAATGGAAACAAAGTCTTTGTAAATAGGGAGGGATGGAGGGGTTGAAGGGAGGGCAGGGGGATGGGGAAAAATAAGAACCAAGAGAGATTATGTAAAGGTGCAAATTTCTGATAATGAATGTCATTATATTGTATGCCTTAAATGTACCAGTAATCTTAATTTTAAAAATATAAAAAAATTTTCATTTGGGGGCCATATTAAGAGGAAAACGAATGATGTTAGAGAGACACATGATATCTATTTGAAAGTGTAGCACCTTATCATTAATTATTGAGGGAGAAATCAAAGTGTTTCTAAACCAAATGCTTTCCTTTTGCCTTCTGCTGAAGTTTATACTCTTAAAAAATTTTCTCCCAAGCTTACTGTATTACTGGTAGTCGCCTCACAGAGCCAGGGGATATTACTACCTTTTTATTTGCTATTTTTACAGGACCCAACAAAGTGCTTTTAAAATATATAGCCACTTAATTCAAGTCAAGCCTCTTCAATACTCCTTTCATTCAAGCTCTTTCTAATTTGTTTTCCTCCAGCAAGGAGCCTGGAGAAGACACTGTGATTTATGTTTTCATTTATTTATTTTATTTGGGCTTTTCATTTAAGAAAAGAAATTCTGCACAACTCCCACCACCCTCCATTCTACATCATCTCACTCTATCCCTCTGCATTTGGACCAAAGAGACTTTCTCAAAGCCAGATTTCAGAGTTTCAGACCGGTGGCTTGGCAACTTGGACCACAGCCTGCAGGAGGCTAGGACTGGGCTCCTTACACCAGAAGAATGGCAACCCCAAGCAACAGCTTCAGAGTCCCATCTTCTGGCGGGTAGCAGGTGCATCTTTCCCATTCTTTTTCCCCTCAGTCTCTGCCTGGTACAGAGTTCTCAAAGCAGAGCCCCAGAGGAACCTACCTTTCCCCCAAGAGGAAAGCTGCTTTGCATGGAGCTTAAATGTCCACAAAGGTGTGTGCTTTGGAAGCAGGAAGGATATTAATGTTCAAATCAAGAGGGAGAGGGAGTAGCAGAGATTTCTCCATGTGCAACTCTCCTGAAGCTGCATGCTCGGTCAGACAGGATGACCTTCTCTGATAGTGGAGGACCTCCATTCTTTGGACAAGGGTATATAGGTAGCTGTGCTCCCCTGCTAGAACCTTCAAACTAGTTCTCAAGAAAATGGCAATGATGTCCTAGAAATGGAGAAAGGGGAAAAAATAACAGCACAGAACCCCAGGAAGCCTAATGAAACCAAGATGATAATTTAGGAGAAAAGACCATGGAACCCAGTGATTGGGGGGATGTAGAAAATCCTTAGTAAACAGTGTCAGGAATGACTTACCCACAGCTTACCCAAGATCAGGGAGAGGTGGGTGGAGAGGAAAGTAATTAAGGGTGAAGACTATTTTTTGGAATTGTAACAGAATGAAATGAAGAGGAGGTCAATATTGGTGGGGAGAGGGGCAGCAGGCCTGAAGGGTGCGTTTGAGGGCTGGAAGAGAGTGCAGTGTATTTGTAGATCTTAGGAAAGAGATCCAGAAGGTACAAGAGGAGTATGTGTTCCTGATAGGGTGAGATTCCAGGTCAGCAGGAGTGTCAAGGGCACAGGGGGACACAGTCCCAGGTATAGTGGGAAGTAGGTGAGAGGCCCTCCAGAGACAGAATCGGGAGAAAGGAGCCACTGTAGTCACTTTGAGATGGAGAAACAGACATGGAGGAATTCATGACTAATCCCCTTGACTTTGCCATCATATCACAAATTCACTCCAAAGGAGTGACTGTCCCCTCAAAGAAGTGTGGGACTATCCTAAAATGATTGTCTTCTGGAAGAAGAGCTAGAGGAAATGGAGAGAGTCACTACATTTGCTTTTCAGCTAGGCAATTTTCACCTTGTTCTTTCTGAATCATTTTTAACAATAATTATAATAAATGTAGCTCTTCACCTTTTCCTGTCTTCGCTTCTCCTCAAAAGTGTCTTATAATCCTTCTCTCAAGGACTTGTTTCCTCTTATTACCATCAACTCCAGAGTCCATGGGAGATAATCATCCAATCTGAAGATTATCCGAGTCTTCCTTGTCCTGACCCCAGACTCCCTGAGTCTTGGGTCTTCGTGCTGAGTCTCACTTTCTCCTCGGAGCTATCTGATTTGAAATTCCAGATGTGGTATTTTCAGATTGGAAGCATAAGCATTATCCCCCCACAGTGTTAATGGATCATTGGTTCTTCCAGGCCCTGAAATGTGAATCTCAGAGTACTCAGCATTACGGTTGGGACAGCTTCTGATGCTTTGTACTCTGCCCATCTCTTTAGTAATGTACCAGTCAGATGGTACCTGGTTTCTGTTTACTTCTTATTGAACTTTGAAAAGTGTTTATTTTCAAAAGGCTCTAATAGGTTGTGATATTGTACTATAGATTTGCCAGATTTTACCATGGGAGCAGGGTAGAGAGTATAGAAGATGACTCTATATTATTCCTTACAACTGCATGTGAATCTACAGTTATCTCAAAATTAAAAATTTTTAAAAGGTACATGGGATGTCGTTCTCAGTGGATATAGCTTCAGTTTTACAAGATGAAAATGTTCTGTAGCTCTGTTATACAGCAGCATGAAGATATTTAACACTACTGAACTATATACTTGAAAATAGTTGAGATGGTAAAATTTTTGTTTTTTAAGCACAATTAAAAATTTTTAAAATATTTTTAAAGGCCTCAAGAATTTCTGACCACGAAAAGAGCAAAACTTCATAAAGATTTTCATATATTCAATATAGTCACAAAGATAGCTAAAATTAAAATACTGACAATGCTGAGTGTTGACAGGGACATGGAGGTAATAGAGTTCTCACATACTATTGGTAGGGTATGTGAGTACTATGAAAAGCAAAGGCAAAAGGGAAATGGGAGGGGTAGGGGAAAGGAAAGAAGGGAAAGGAATAAATATGATAATAATAAATAAATATGTAGATGTATACTCAAGAGAAATGAAAATATATGTCTGTTTAAAAAACACTTGAACTTCGCACTTTTATTCAAAATAACCCCAAATGACAAAATCCAAATGTCCATCAGCTGGGAAATAGATAAATAAGTTGTGATATTTACAATGTAACAGCACTGTGCATGAAAATGATTCAAACTACTGATACATACAACATGCACGAAAGTCAGAAAGAAAGAGAATTTAAACACAGAATATATATGAAATTTATTCAGAATTCTAACAGCAATACTAATCTAGACTTACAAACTGCAGATCTGTGAATGCATAAAGACATGGATAATCAAGGATGGGGAGTCACTGCAAAAAAGTACAAAGGAACTCTGAGGTTAGACATGTTCAACATCTGGATTATAGTAGTGGTTACTCAGGCATATGAGTGTGTATTTTAGTTTATGTAAGTACTCCTCAATAAAGTTGATTAGAAAAAAATATAAGGCTCTGAGAACCTCTAACCAGATGAACTAAACAAAATAAAGCCCACGTATGATTATCTTATATTCAGTAGCTTAATCTTCCTGTTTCCTCCAGCTTGAACCACCAGAGGTACATGCACAATTGTCCCATCGGGCAACTTCTACCATTGGTGGTACAAATGGATCTAATCACTTTTTATCAATCTTTTTTTCAATAAAATTAAATCAGAGCCACCTGGCAGTGAGACAGGAATTACAGCCCCATCATAAATATGTAAGCATCTGAATCAATTAATGGGTACCCTGAGTTGACAAACTGTGGCTAGGATCTGCCAATAGAAGGAACTTTTTCTGAAACTGAGACTCAGTCAACCCAGGGACCACCCAGGCTAATCTTGAAGCCATAAAGATTTAACTCTCTGATTATGTAAAGGTGCAAATTTCCAATGATGAATGTCATTATATTGTATACCTAAAATGCACCAATGACTAGAATGAATAATCGATAATGCAAAATAGGAAGAAAAGGTCCAAAGGGGTAGGGGTAGTGGGAGGGGCAGGGGAAAGGAAAGAAGGGAAAGGAAAAATGTTGAGAAATTGAAAAAATGGAAACAAAGTCTTTGTAAATAGAGAAGGGTGGAGGGGGTGAAGGGAGGGCTAGGAATGGGGAAAAAATAAGAATCAAGATGCGTCATGTAAAGGTACAATTCCCAATGAGAAATGTAATTGTGTTGTATACCTAAAATGTATCAATAAAAGAATTTAAGAAAAAAAAAGATTTAACTCTCTTACTGTCTCCACATCTGTCCTCTCCCCTTAGTTACAGCTACTTAGCCCCAAATAGATCTCAGACTATTCCAGCTGAGAAACAAACCCTATTCCCATTGCAAAATGGACCAGCATGTTGGTACTTCAGCATCCCAGCTTCCTACTGTGGTCCCATTCTGATCTTATAGACATGACTACTAATTGTTAAGGATGCTTGGGACAAGGCCTCTGGCTTTATTGCCCAGCCCCAGCAATCATCATCTCTACCACAGTGCTTTGAATCCTCAGGACTTGTTTCCTCTTACACTTAGCACTGTGGCAGCTGGCATTCAAACAAACAAAAATTTAAAGGGCCCAGATTAATTTTTACAGAGAAGGCACAGTGGGTGAATTTAGAGCTGAATGGCATTAAATTGATTATCGATAGAGAGACGAGGGCCTCTCAAGTGGAGAGAATATCATGTGCAGAGGCAGGTAGGCATTAGAGGGTGTGTATAGATTTGGAGAGCAGCAGGTTTTCATTTGGACAATCAGAACAGGTTTCTCCACATCCATGTACCATCTCTGGTCTCTTTAACCACAGTGTATATTTCCGAGGATGTTAGTAATGGTGATTATATACCCTTGCATATAAAATCTCAGCACAATCAGGCTCTATATCTACTGTTTGATTAATGGTCAGTTGTTGCAACATTTTGGATTATTCAACTTGACAAGTTCAGTATGGGCTAGCAAGGCATGCTGCATATGTGTTTAGAAATATGGAGTTGAGAACATGGGAGGTGGTTCCTTCTACTATAGCTGGAATATTGTGTCCAGCAAAACTCCCTACCTAATAAATGCACTGAAAGATAAAACAAAACAGCACCACCAACAACAGAACAACAAAGGATGTAGTCTAGGATGACCAAGTGTCAAGAAATGCTGTTTTGCTACAGTTGCATAATGCTTTTCATCTTGCTTCCTGGACACGCCCTACATTTTCTTGTTTTGTGTCCACCTGCAAATGTTCCTTCTCAGCACTTGACTCTCAGTTCTTGTCTCTCATTATGCTAACTGTACAATTGTTGGCCAGCTTCCTCTACACCCCTGTCTTCAACAACTTCTTGTGGGCCCATGACTCACTCACGATATTTCCCACCCAGATCTTTCCTCTGTGGACTAGTACCACCTGCTCAGCATCTTCACCTCTGTCCCACAAACACTTCAGTCTCAACATATACAAATCAGCACTCCACAGCTCCCTGCTCCACACGCAGTTTCTTTGTTATAGTATTACCATACAGTGATACAGTCAAGTCACCAACATCCAAATCTTATTGATTCAATATTCTGAGAACCTCTGCAGTGAGTCCACTTCTTGCTATTTGCATTGCTACCAAGGTATGGTAACTCTCCCCTGCCTCTCATGATGGCCTCCTCATGGCATTTCTGTTTTTACTCTTCTCCCACTCAAATCATTTCTGCCCATGGCCATCAAGAAAATCTTTCTAAAACTGAGATATCATTATGACATTTTCCTGCTTAAAGTTCTTTAGCATGACTTACAAATGTCCTGGAGAGACAGGGGAGGAGGAAAGGAGTTTGTGTCCTAGTCCCATGTGCTTGCTCAACAGGATTCTTAGTTGGCTTCCCCACGGCCCAGCTCCTGAAATACCCAGCAACCAGAAGGATCCCTTGGCATCCCTCCTCTTTGGGCAGGGTCATAGCAGATTGCCTCCTATGAGACACTGTCCCATGAATAGCTTTCCCCAACATCCTTGATGAGTAGATTTCTGGCAAGTTCCAGATGGAAAATTTAGCAAGTTCTTCTGGCACAGCATCAATCAATGATCCATGGTGATGCCTCCTGCAAGGTCTGGATTTTAGCCCTGGAGGTTGTGGCTACTCCTTGTACCTGGCTTGACTTCTCTTTACTTCTTACTAGATAATACTTTGTTACTGATATTCCTGATATGTCAGTAACTCATACTAAGCTATATTTCTTCAAATTATGGTGTCATTTTGCTCTCCTGATTCAACTCAGAATGATGTTTCTCCCTTGTGAATGTGATAAACATCTACTTTTTCCTTGAAACTGCACTTAGATGTCATTGTTGTACCTTGCCTGGCAAATAGTTCAATATATACATGTTGAATGTATATATTCACACATTGACTGATCCTTGTTTGGGAGGTTGTTAAGGTGTGGTACATACTGGGGTAATGTGAATTGATTTCTCCATTTTGCTATGGTGTAGATGAAGGATTTTCATACTATGAAATTTTTTTACTCTATCATTATTTTCTTTTTTAAACATTCTTGCTCCTACCTCATGTCTCCTGAAAGTGACACAAAGAAAATATTTAATTTTTAATGTAAAATAAAGACCGGGATCCATTGGAATATCAAGAGAGCTTTTCCAAACCTCTTGAGGTAACTAGAGACACCCATCCATATCAGAAATGCACGAATGAATTCCACAGCTGTTTGGAAATCATTTAGGAGCCAGGCTGACAAGTGAAACTTACCTTTCGCCTGACTTATGACCAGGATCCCAGAGAAGTGATGAGTAGAAGACCCTGGATTTGGTGTCTTAGAGACAGAATGTGACCCTTTTAGAGTCTGTTGTTCAGGCTGAGTCTTATCAACCCAAACCAGGACTCCATAACCATCTCTACCTCTCCACACAGCTCCAACCTGTCATCCCACCCACATCAGAAATCTTGTGAAAGTCAGGATTTCACACCTCAAACTCGTTTTTATGACTGAATCTCATGAAACAAAGATGGGAAGTCAAGGAAGATATCTCAAATATATTTATCTTTTGTATTGCACTGAAGACTTTATATTAAGCAAATATTAATATCAATTGAGCAGGTTTGTGTATAACCAATAAAGTGAGAGTTCTTTTTGCTTGATTTAGATATAAATCATGAACTAGCAAAGCACAGGGCTTTGAGTACCACTGGCCTTCAGCTTATAGTGTTACAGTGCCAGGCACTGATGCTACCAGTCAACACCAATTAATGCTGGATGCCATTGGTCAACACTACCAGTGGCAGGTCTCTGCCACTGCAAGCTGCTGACAGTTGACACTAGCTTGTGCTGGACACTGCTGGTCAACTCTGCTGGTTGCTGTTCTCTGGCTGATCTTCATTGGCTGCCGGTCTCTGTATCTCTTCTAAACTAGGCCCCTAGTGTTTATAGCTCTTTTATTTTTTTAATTGACCATTCTTCCCACACCACTCAGGATAAAATCTTAAGTATATTTACAGGACATTCTGAGCCCACATCAACTGAGAAATAAATCAAGAGCAAATTTAGAGGATCACAGAGTGAACTATTTGAACAGGACCTGCTACGGCACAAAGAGGTCAGGGCACAAGAGAAAGCCCTCCTAGTCCAACCCAAGAAGTGTGAGTACTACTGTTTATATAGAAGCTGCAGACCTGTGACTGGTCCAAATTCAGGCCTGCTGATTGGCCCAAGTTGGTCTAAACAAGCCTTTCTATTTGAGCCTACTGATTGGCCCAAATCCAATTCTACTGCTCCCTTCAAATTTGAGCCCACGTCAGGGTGGACACCTCCAGGTGTTGGTGCTGGAATCCCAGACTGTGCAGCTGTCATGGTAGCAGTTTAGTGGAACGTTGGAGACATGATCTATTTGACTGGCAGCTGTCAGGTCTCCAGGAAAAATGGTGGGCCCAACCTGGAGGATCTTTAGGAGGCCTAGCTGTGATAATCAAAGCTTACTGTGAGGGAGGGTAGAGGTGGGAGATGTTAAAATGTCCAAATCTTTGGACCTGATCTTTGCCACCTTCTTTATGCATCTTCAAAGAGGCAGCAGTGACTTGAGCAGCTGGAGTGGAGGAGGGGCCCCATGGCTGACAGCCAAGCTGCACCTCCTGTCAGAGAGGCCTGGAGAGCAGCCATGATGTAACATTAAGGGTGTCAGGAGGACACTGAAGTAAGCTGTCCAAGTCTCTCCTGCATGCGTGTGCACACATCTGTTTACCTTACTTTATTTTGCCTACATAGATTGTATACACACATAAATATTTGTATCTGTTCACAAATATAGTTGTCCTTTCATTTGATTTACCACACTATTATATTTACTTCCTTGCTATCCTTTGTTTCTATATCCTTACCTCAGTTTCTCTCATTTGTAGAATGTTGTATTATAAGGATTGAAAAAGTTAACATTTGTAAAGTTTTTAGCACAGTGCTAAGCACAAATTAAGTAATATTTTAGTGTTGAAAATAAATTAAATAGTAATAAATTTAATCAAAGAGGCAAAAGATCTGTACACTGAAAACTAAAAATTGTTGTTAAGATAAATTAAAGATATACATAGAAGGTGAGACATCTTGTTTTCATGGATTAGACAATTTAATATTGTTAAAATGTCAGTAATACTCAAAGTCATCTATAGAATCAATGCAATCTTTATCAAACCTAATGGCCTTTATTTTTTACAGAAATAGAAAAACTTATCCTAAAATGTATATGGAACTTCAAAGGACCCTAAGTAACTAAAATGATCTTGAAAAAGAAGAGTAAATTTGGGTATTTCATATTTCCTAACTTCAAAAGTTGCTACAAATCGACAGCAATCGAAAGACTTGTACTGGCATAAAGACAGATATATAGACCAATGGAATAGAATCACAAGCCCAGAAATTAAACCTTCACACATATGGTCAAATGATTTTCAACAAGGGCAAGGAGATCATTCAACAGAGAAAAGATAGTCTTTTTCAACCAAAAATGCGGGAAAACTGTATATCCACCTGGAAAAGGATGAAGTAGGAGCCTTGCCTTTCAATGTGCACAAAAAATTAACTCGAAATGGCTCAAAAACATAAAAGCTAAAATTGTAAAATTCTTAGAAGGAAATATAGCAGGAAAACTTTATGATACTGGAGTTGACAGTGGTTTCTTGGATATAACACCAAAAGCACAAGTAACGAACAAAATAGATAAACTGGATTTCATCAAAATTACAAGCTTGTGTAGATAAAAGGATAGTCAGGAGAGTGAAAAGGCAGCCAACAGAATGGGAGAAAATGAGTCACATATTGATAAATGGTTAATATATACAATATTAAAGTACTCCTAAAACAACAATAAAAACTCTAATTCTGAAGTTGGCAGAGTTGCTTAACAAGTACAGAGTGTCAGTTTGGGATCATTGTTTTTAAAGTCCTGGAGATAGATGTGGTGATGGCTGCACCATAATATGAATGCACTTAATATCACTGAATTGCACACTTAAAAGGGTTAAACTGGTAAATTTTATTATGTACATTCTACCACAGTAAAAAGTAACAAAATTTAATTAAATTAAAAACATAAAATGGGTGCTTGTTATGTGTCAAATGTTGTTCTGGGTGCTTTTTGTGTGTTTCTTGAGTTTGTCCTCTCAGCAATCCTAGGAAATAATGTGTTTTATTACCCTCATTTACAGATAAGAAGAGGAAGCTCAGAGAGGTCAAGTGTTTTGCCTGGGATAGAGTGAATAGTAGAGCCGGGAGAGCAAACTTGGAGAGTTGGGCTCCAGGATCAGCCCTCTATCCTGTGCATCCTTCCTGATGGCTCAGAAATTATGAATGAGGTCAGGCTAAGTAAGGAGGTACCCACCCGGCCTCTGCCCAGCCTCTGGCCTTATTTGTAGGCCCTTGATTTGCACCTGCCTGATGCTGAAAACACAAGGTATCCCTTACCTGGAGCCTCTTCCTTCTGACCTGTACAGGCGGTGCAGTGTACCTCCAGATACAGTCACCATCAACATACAGGAACCTGGGCTCTACCTCCATGACTACAGTGGAGGAGTCTCTAAACCTTCCTCAAGAAAAGACCCGAGGGAGCCTGTGCCCTCTAAAGATGTCTGGTGATTACTTGGCCCCTTGTTCAGCTACAAATCCTTTACAATTTAAAAAAATAGAATAACCAATGCTGAGGTGAATCATTCACTAGAATACCTACCTGCACAGTCTAAGTAAATGACAAATTCTTAGACTGGATATTTCAAAATGTCAATGTTTTACCAGTGTGTGTGCTGGTTTTCAAACTATTACTAATTAGTAATATTCTGGTTTTCAATATATAGTATATCAAATTAATATATTACTAACTCATAGTATGCTAGTCTTCAATACACAGAATATCAAGTTAATAAATTACTAATTAATACCATGCTGGTTTTCAATATATTCATTTATTTCTTTACTGTACTCTCTCTCAAAATTGATCTTTGTCTTCAAAAGGACCTGTGTTAATATTTATTGAGAGCTTACTATATCTAAACTCCCTCCCCATATATATATTTACATATATATGTGTGTGTGTATATTGCATGTGTATTATTAAATCCTCTCAACATCCTCTTTCTATAGCTGTGAAAACTCCTAGAGGTTAAATGACCTTTCTGATGTTAAATAGCTGGTACATGGAGAGCTAGGCATCATACCAGGCAGTCTAATCCAGTCCTTCCTATAACCTAGCCCATGAACTTTGGAAATTCCCTTCCACATTCTGTGGGGCTCCTTTGATGAAGTGGGGGAATTGGACCAGACATGTGAGATTCATCCCACTGAACATTATCTAGATTCTTGTCCCTGAATGCAAAGGACCCCACCGGGGTTTCCCAGACAGGTGTCCACCAACACTGCCACTTGGATTAGGGGTACCATCCCTGCTGTGAGGTTGCAAAGCAGAGCTGAGCTGGGCAGATACTGACAGTGGCCTGAGTTTTTGGCTTCTTTTGTCCAGGTCCCCCAGCCCTGACTGTTCTACCATATTCACACCCTAAGAGTCTAGCGACCTAAGAGTCTCTACAACTTTAGCAAAGTCATCCTGACTGCAATGATCCAATAAGCAAAAGCAACATATAAAAAGATTCAGGAAATCCAGGAGGAAGGGAGCAGGAGAACAGGGTTCTCATTAGTATTCTCATTACGCATTCCTCTTTTTTTCTCTGGAGTCACAGAATTTCCTCTTACTTGCAAATTTCCTAACAAGCTTACACAGTGGTATGCTGGTAAATATTTAGCCATCAGGTCTAGGGAAAAAAAAGAAGCCCTGATTGGTAGCATTTTCTGAGTTCATCTATAGTTTACCAATTCTTACTGTGGCTGAAATCAAGGTACTAATGCAAGGTCACTGAACAGGAAATTAGAAGATGTGAACCAGGAAGAGCTGCTGCATCAGTACTGTACCATCTGTAAACCTTGCAACCCAAAGTATTATCTATTCATTTGTTCATTCATTCAGTGAACTTTTTAAAACAGTGTACTAGGAATGTGAGCAAGGTGTCCATTAAAATAGCTATTTATTACAAATAAAAATTTTGAGTTGATTATAAAAATTTTATTTTTCCATGACTTCCCTAAGTGTTCCTTGGGCTAACACAAGTGGAATGATGGTTTTTCTACTTTCAGATAAATGGTTTGCCCAAATTGAATGATGTGATTGCTTTTTTTTGGATAGGAATTCTCATTAATATTCTAAGGACTGAGGGAAATGACATCAGAATAACTTCAACTGATATAAATCTCCAACCTAGTTTATTGTCAGAAATTTACAAAATCAATGAAAATATCATGCTTCCCTGGACATACACATTCTTTCATATTTTTTCTCTACATTGTTATGGACAAGGTACATGTAGGATGCCAAGAATATGACTTCTGGAGTCTCACTGCCTAGATTTCAAATCCCAATTCCACCACTTTGCGGTGTGATCTTTGGCAAATGACTTAATTTCTTGGTGCTTTGGTTTTCTCACTCTAAAATCAGGTGCATGATAATAATAACTGTTTGAGCAAATATAAACACAACACCCAGAACATCATATAAGAGGTTCCATGTTAGCAGTTATTATCACCAAATGCAATCAACATTCTTGAATGTTGTATAGGCATTCTAACAAGATGGTGCAGCCCTCAACATCTTTTTACATTTCCCTACAATGCCTAGTGCACATATGACTTTAATAAATTCTTGCTGAATAAGCAAATGAAGTCATTAATTGATGAAATGCAATTAATCAACGTGACTCCAAAGCACCCTTGCTACAAAAAAACCATTCAGACTGTCATCAGCATCTCAGGCATATTTTATGTCTCCACAAACCCCTCCTATGGTAAGGAAGATAACCAAGGTATGGAGTAATTTGTCAGAGCTGTTAATGCATATTTATATTAAAGAATGTTAATTATATATAAACAAGAAAAATTAAAATAGACTAATTGTTCATCAGCAAAGTTGAATAAATTTGATATAACCCTGAGATATTTATGTTTTAAGTATTTATTAACATAGAAATGCCCTAATTATAATAAGTGAAAAATGGCACATAAAATTGTATAAACAATATAGTTTTTTAAAATGTGTTTGCATGAAGAGGGAAATAAAAGCAATCTTACAAAGAAAATACTAAAACCATTAAGAGGTATCTGATTGGTGGATTAGGGAGATTTGTAAAAATTTTCTTCTTTATATATTTCTACATTTTCTATTTCTTCTAAAAATTATAAAAATAATTGCAATTGAATAAAATAGACCTGCATATCAACCTTGAGGCTAGTGTCTCAAGAATGAAGTTATGTGTCCCTCGATTTGTACAGATTCACTGAGCTAACCATTTCAGTTGGTCTGCTACATCACTCACCTACATATCCACTCAGGACGATATTCCCAGCCACTCATTCCCAACCTCCCAAAGTGTCCCAAAACTGACATGAAAGCAGAATCTATGTGCTACAACTATAACACCAACATCTCACTGTTTGGAAGGGCCAACAATTACCTTAATTTCTCTCACACTCCTTTCAGATAGCTGGCATTAGGCAAAAACAATCCACCTCACATAGACATATTTCCAGCTATTGTAAACCAAGCACATTTATGTTATCTCTTGCCCTTGAGGTGTCTGATACAAGGAAAGTGTGATTAAGGACCTTACTGATAAGGCTGAACAAATATGTCTTTTGAAATAGGGTACAGGAAAAGCTCAGATTTGAGTTGTGTGGTATACATTAAAACCTAGTTAAATTTCAGTGGTGAACCCCAACTTATCGAAATGTGAGTCCTACAATATTTGCTTAATAAAAGTCATTTTATTCCCTTCAAATTCACATGAACTCAAAGAACACTGTTGTGAGTCTAAACTGAGGGAACCAATGCTTTTAGGACTAGGTAAAAACTATTTATAATGAGCATAGAGTCAAGTATGATTTGGTTCATCTGATGTGTTTAAAAACAACTTATTGGAGATTATTTTTTTAAAAACTTATTCTCTTAAGTAGCACAATTTTTCTCAATCTCATTTCTATTCTTAATTTGTTTACCTATACCACGCCTCAAGGCAACCTTGGGTGAAAGCCCATCTAAAGCATCAGCTATTTCAAACAACTAAACTAAATTGATAAGATGTTATAGTGTATCTAGAAAAAGAGAAGGAGGAGGAGGAAGGAGCATAATATGACAAAATGTAGCCATAGAAACTGCACAGACATTATTTCTGTTTAGCTCTTTGGCTGTAGATGGAGAAACCAAGCAAAAGTTTCCATTTTCATTCAGGAAAATCTTAAAACATTGGGCACATGATAGAACCATGCCCCCAAAAGAAGAGACAGGACAAGAACTCCACAAGTACTGAGATACTTTAGGGGAAGAAATTGATAAAACTGAGGAATATTTTCATTGTGGACTGGATAATTGTAGAAATGATTTATTTACATAATATTTGTTAAGCATCCCATTCACATCCTCTGCTTTATTCTTCATTCTTCTTTTTTTTACTCCTATTTTGACTTTCCCAGTTAGAATGTAAGCTCCAGGAAGGATAAATTTTTGTTTTGCTGTATGAATTTAGATTATGCCAGTACATTGGAGATGGCCAAAAAGTAATTACTAAGTAAATCAAGCTCCCTCACAGTAAAAGAGCACAGTAAAAGAGTCTGTGATGAAAGTCTATGGTAAAGTAGAAAGAGCACTGAATTTAGAGTCCAAAGGAAGGAGCACTTTGCTTGGCTTTTGCAGATATTCAGTGATCATCTTTGTTTTGATTTTAGTTTTGGTTTTGGATGGACACATAGGTAGATCTGGATAAGTGATTGATGAATGACTATGATACTATAACTCTCCTTATCTACAAAATGAGGATAATACCTCACCAAGAAAACAATATGAAAATAGTCTGGCATCTCAGTTGCTCACAATTCTATTTTTCTTGTCTCCAGGGTAAAAATAAAAATACCAAAACAGGACAGAATGGTGAGAATCCTAGCAATATGAAACAAGGAAAAAAACCATTGACTCTTCTGTGGAAATGGGAGGAGACAGAAGCTGGGCAGGAATGTAGGATTTTCTTTGGTCTGGTGGAGCTACCAAGTCATGACAGGCAAGGAACCAGGATGGAGCAGGTGAATGGCCACTGGCTTCCAGTGAGATATATGTGAAAACCAGCTTCACTTTTATCCCAGCAACCTACCTGAGCTGAGAGGCAGCAACTGTCAGGCAAGATGGTGAAAGCCCTTGACAACCAGTTCCACTAGTTCACTGACCTTAATTCTGAACCTCAAGTATCAAGGGTAACACAATCCTGGTTGCTTATTCCTAAGTAGGTTCTCACCTCTATGAAGCAAGATGGACCTTCACTGTACAGGATGCCTTTCCTAATCCTCCTGCCTACAGTGCTTTCACACTGCAGGGTGGGTGGCTTACTCCATGAAAGCTGAGGTCTTCTCTGGGATAGTGCTGGGGTAGGCCAAGATATCTCTGAGTGGGTCCATTCTGAGTCCAAATACAATGGACCTTTGACTTATGAGCTCAATTCATTCTTTAAGGCTAGTTGTAACTCAAGTTGGTCAATTGAAGGCTCAGGCTCCTCTACACAGCCTTCAAAGTCTCTCTCCTGTATACAGGCAGATCTCAGTGTCCTTGAAGAGACATTGGCCAAGCATTTCTCAATTAACCCCACACAGGAAAGGCTGTTGTAATGTTCCTTCCAGAACTCTTTAATGTTTAAAGCTGTACCTGAGATCATCTAGAAGCACACATGGCTGGCATTCAGGTTGTAATTCAAGACTGTGATTCTAAGTTAAAACTAAATTTCTGGTCGTAACCCCAGTTGTTCATATGTCAGTCTGGTTGTAACATGAGGGTCACTGTAGTTTGGGTAACTGATGTTCCTAGAAATATTTCTGGCACTGGAAAACACAGCTCAGAAAAGATAAGTAGACACAGTGCTGATGGACTGAACTTTCTTAGTTGACCCTTCTCCTGTATGGTGACTGTGTCCTGCATAGAAAGGCTAGGACGGAGAAGCAGAAGGAAATCACAGGCCAGCAGTAGGACGGGACCTGGGTCCCTTCAATTATAGCAAGGAGGTTTTGGAAGATGTTCAAGTCTGGAGGCATAGCTACTCCTGAAGTCATTGAAAATACCCTTTGGTAGCTAATTTGCATCACCTGACTGAGAATGCAATTTTCTTCCTGCTGTTGTTGACTTGATTATAGGATCTCAAAGTGCTCCAGAGCTGCCTTAATGCTGTAATATGATTAAGAAAATCACCTTGTCTGGGAATCTCAGCCACCCTTGCACCATTAAGTGTTTCAAGAAGTGAATTGTCTTCCGACCAATAGAAGACCATAAGCCTCCAATGGGAACCAGCCATTCATATTCTGAGTATAGGTTGCTCCAAGTCTCCATCACTGCAGGACCTGGAGGAGGCTGGACAGTGGGCAACCTTGGAAATGAAGTCTTGGCATCAGGGTCAGACAGGAAGCCCCAAACATGCCTTTCTCCTAGGGAGGTGCTAGCACATGCCCTCTTAAGTTAGGAGACAGCATTCCTGTCTCTGTCCACAGGAATGGTAATGCTGCACAGATGTCCTAAATACAGAAAGGAACTGCGAACAGCATGGTTGTTGGCTGGTTTTCCATCTGCAATTGACAAGGAGCTATATCTTTTAATATTTAACATGCAAAACAAATCCTGCTGTGATGTGGCAGATCTATGGCTCCAAATATAGTCATCTTCCCAATGCCTTTATGTAGTTGTTGTTACAAAGAACCACTCATGGAAATAAATGGGCCACTCTAATTTTCACAGGGTTAACTCTGAGTCTTTTAAGTCTTTGAGTTTCTTAAGTATTAGGATCTTAACCCCTGAGAGCAGTGGTTTAACACTGTTAATAAACCAGATAAGGGAAATGGAGGGATACTGTAAAGTAAGGAGAAAAGATCAGAAAATTGCTCCCAGGTGAGGTGTAAATATGACTCCAGGCCTACCTAAACCCATTCTTCAGCAATCCTACAGAAACCTAGAACAAGGAGAAGCAGGAGGCCCAGAGCAGGGTCCGGGGAAGGTGCAGCTGGAGCTAAGTGGGATTGGGAGATGCACTGGACCACATCCCTGGATACCTTTCACTCTGTAACAGAGACAATCAACACACTAAACTCAACTGAGTTCCAGGTACTAATGGTATCTCCCAAGGTGTGGGTGTTAAGTGGCTCCTAACCCTCCAACCTCACCCCAGCAGTTCAGGAGAAGTATAATTGTCATACCACAAGTGCACCCAACCTTCCCTCCAAGGACATATTCTGCCCACCTCACCATGATCCTAGGCTGCCTGGGCCTATAATGAGAACCACCATTCACTGATGTGGCCCAAGTGCTAAAACAATGCCCAGAACATGGGTACACAGGGCCCAGCCAGGGCTCTACCCAGACACCAGCAGCTTGGGTGCACAGGCCTCAGCCAAAGGCCCTCCTGGAAAACAGCTGCGCAGGCATGATGGTCACAGCCAGAGGGCTGCCCAGATGCCATTGGTAAGTGTGAGCCGCCCCAGTCAGAAGCCTGCTCAGACACCAGTGACTTGAGTGCACAGCCCCCAGCCAAAGGCCCTCCCAGACAATAGCTATGCAGGTGGGCACATCCCAGCCAGAGGCATGCCCAGATATCATCAGTAAGCATGTACAGATAACAGTGCAGTGCAGGGATCCAGAAGGGTGCCATTCTGAACCAAGGAATTGGCCCAGTGCTGAGC
Organism: Heterocephalus glaber; assembly: GCF_053883595.1. NCBI lineage: Eukaryota > Metazoa > Chordata > Mammalia > Rodentia > Bathyergidae > Heterocephalus > Heterocephalus glaber. Next base: position 3,965,003 of record NW_028258156.1, read on the forward strand.
AGCAGAGAGAAGGCCTCTCTGAAGCTTGTTGAGAATTGAAGCCCATTGGATGAGCAGAGTCACCTCAACAAAGGCACATCAGTCTGCATCTGTTGAAATAAGAAAACATCCAAGTAAGACTCAAAAGGAGACTTCCAGATCACCTAAGGCAACCCCAAGGGGCAACAAGATGGAACAATCTGATACTCAACCACCTGGACTCCCTGAACTGGCAACAAAAGAGGATCTGGAAAGACTGAACTTAGAAATAATTTCTCAGATAACAGCAGAGATTATGCCCATAGTGCAAGACATGATTAATAAATCTAGAGCAGACATAGATTAAAAAAAATAGAGGAGCTGAGGAACATGATGGAATCCCAACATAGGAAACAAATAGAATCCATAAAACAGATGCAAACAGATATCCAGGAGATTAAAGACTCTATTGAAAGTTTACATAGAAGAATGAGCCAAATTGAGGACAGAATTTAAGATATAGAAGATAGGATTGCAATTAGTGACCAGGAAAAGAAAAATTTCTTAAAAATAGTAAGGGACCATGAGAAACCAATCCAGCAGCTGCTAGATGATGCAAAGAAGAATAACATAAGACTGATCAGACTCAATGAAGAAACAGGAGAGAGTGCAAATGACATTAATAAAAAACTGTTCACAGAAGTAATGGCAGAAAATTTCCCAAGCAGGGGAAAAGAATTTGACATACAGATAAGGGAAGAATATAGGACTCCAACTATTATCAAAAATAATCTATACCTAGGCATATAATAGTCAAGATTCCAGAAACCCAACATAAGAACAAAATACTACAAGCAGTTAGAGAAAAGAAACAAATCACATACAAAGGAAAGCACATCAGAATCCCAGCAGACTCCTCAACTCAAAACCTCAAGTCAAGAAGAGCCTAGAGTAAAGTATTTCCAGCCCTAAAAGAAAAAATCCTCCAACCCAGATTGATATATCCTGCAAGATTATCTTTAAAAATTGATGCAGAGGGTCCAGGGATTTAGCTCAGTGGTTCCAATGCCTGCCTTGAAGGTGCAAGGTCCTCAGTTTTATCCCAAGTACCAAAAAAAAAGATGGATAAATAAGATGCTTTCATGACAGAGAACACCTGAGGAACTTCATAAACACCATACCAGCACTCCAAAATATTTTAAACAATATTCTAGGAAAAAAGGGGGGCCACAACCCCAAAAAGCCCAGAAGAATGAATCCATCTGTCAAGACAAGAAATTAAATGCAAAGGGAGAAAATTCAACAACAGGAAAAGGTTGTGACAAGGATAAGTCAATACATATCAGTTATAACTATCAATGTTAATGATCTCAATTCACCAATCAAAAGAAATAGACTGCCAGAATGGGTCAAGAAGCAAGATCCAACAATATACAGCATGCAAGAAACACACTTAATGCAAAAAGAAACTCATAAACTGAAAGTTAAAGGGTGGAAAACAATACTTCGTGCAAAAAGAAACCCCCCCCCAAAAAAAGCAGGAGTACCTATCCTATTAGCAGATAAAGTGGATTTCAAACCAACACTGATTTAGAGAGACAGAAAAGGTCACTACATTCCTGTAAAGGGAACAATCCAAGAGGAAGAGATGACAATCATAAATATATATGCACCAAATACTAGTGCACCCAACTACATAAAAGAAATAATTACAGACATGAAAAATGAAATAAGCACTAATACAATAGTAACAGGGGACCTCAATATCCCACTGTCACAAATAGATAGATCAACTAGACAAAAAATAAACAATGAAAAACTAGAATTCAACCAAACTCTTGAACAAAGGGACTTAACAGATGTTTACAGAGTGTTCCACCCCACAAAATCAGAATACACATTCTTTTCGGCTGAAGATGGTTTCTCCAAAATAGGCCATATACTTGCTCATAGCACATGTTTAAGTAAGTGCAAAGGCATTGAAGTTATTCCCTGTATATTATCAGACCATAGTGCAATGAAATTGGAGATCAATAGCAAAAGAAACCACAAGAATTTCAGAAACACATGGAAATTGAACAACACATTTCTGAATTACCAGTGGGTCACAGAGGAAATTAAAGAAGAAATCAGACAGTTCCTTCAATTAAATGACAATGCCAATACAACATATTGGAAACTATGGGACACATGAAAACAGTCTTATGAGGGAAATTCATAGCAGTGAATACTTATATAAGGAAAACAGAGCAAGCTCAAATAAACAACCTAATGCTGAACCTCAAGCTTCTAGGAAAAGAAGAGCAGGACAAACCCAAAGCTCATACAAGAGAGGAAATTATAAAGATCAGAGCAGAAATCAATGCAATGGAGACTAAGAGAATGATACTAAAAAATCAATGAAGCCAAGAGTTGGTTCTTGGAAAGAATCAACAAAACTGACAAACCCTTAGCCAATCTTATAAAAAAAGTAAAGGGTCAAATCATGCAATTAGGAACAAAAAGGGTGAAATTACAATGGACCCATCAGAAATCCAGAGGATCATCAATACCTACTTTGAGAACCTATACTCTAATAAGATGGAAAACACAGAAGAATTGGACAGATTCCTAGATACATATGAATTACAAAAGTTGAACGAAGAGGACCTAAAAATTCTAAACAACCCAATATCAATCAACAAAATTGAAAGCATAATTAAAAACTTACCATCAAAGTTGGTAAGTTGGGTCCTGATGGCTTCACTGCTGATTCCTACAAAATCTTCAGAGAAGAACTATTGCCACTACTGTTTAAACTCTTCAGTGAAATTGAAAGGGAAGCAATACTCCCAAATTCATTCCTGGAAGCAAGCATCACCTTCATCCCCAAAGCAGAGAAAGACCCAACCGAAAAAGACAATTATAGGCCAATCTCCCTAATGAACATAGATGCAAAATCCTTAATAAGATACTGGCAAACAGAATGCAGAAGATCATACACCCTGATCAAGTGGGATTCATCCTAGGGATGCAAGGATGGTTCAACATGCACAAATCAATCAATGTAATACACTATATCAATACAGCCAAGAACAAAAACCATGTGATCATCTCAATAGATGCAGAAAAAGCATTTCACAAAATCCAACACGCATTTATGATTAAAACCCTACAAAACATTGGAATAGATAGTCTCTACCTCAATCTGATAAAAGCCATCCAAAAAAAACCAACAGCCAATATCATACTAAATAGTCAAAAACTGAAATCCTTCACACTAAAGTCAGGAACAAGACAAAGATGTCCACTATCACCTCTCCAGTTCAGTATAGTTTTGGAAACATTAGCCATGGCAATTAGACAAGAGAAAGAAATAAAAGGAAGAAAGATAGGAAATGAAGAAGTCAAATTGTCGTTATTTGCAGATGACATGAAACTCTATATAGAAGACCCCAAGAACTCCACCAAAAGTCTTCTAGACTTCATAACCAAATTCAGTAAAGTAGCTGGATACCAGGTCAACACACAAAAATCAATAGCTTTCCTCTACACCAATGATAGACTCACTGAGAGAGAAACAGGGCAAATAATTCCTTTCACAATAGCATCAAAAAAGTGAAATACCTGGGAATCATCCTAATGAAAGAAATCAAAGACCTCCACTCTGAAAACTATAGCACTCTGAAAGAAAAGATCGAAGAAGATATCAGAAAATGGAAAGACATCCCTTGCTCCTGGGTAGGAAGAACCAAAGTAGTGAAAATGGCCATGCTTCCAAAACTGCTATATAGATTCAGTGCAACCCCAATTGAAATCCCAGCAGTATGCTTCACAGAGCTTGAGAAAACAATCCAAAAATTCATTTGAAACAGGAAGAGACCTAGAGTACCAAAAGTAATTCTAGGCAACAAAGACAAGGTAGGGGTATCGCAATACCCAACTTGAAACTATACTACTAAGCTACTGTGATAAAAAAAACAGCATGGTGCTGGCAAAGAAACAGACCCAAGGATCAGTGGAATTGATTAGAAGATGCAGAAACAACTCCAGACACACTCAGCCACCTCATCTTCGATAAAGGAGCCAAACACCCTCACTGGAGGAAAGATAGCCTCTTTAATAAATGGTGCTGGAAAAATTGGGTTTCAATTTGCCAAAGACTAAAACTATACCTATATCTCTCGCCATGCACTAAACTAAAATCAAAATGGATCAAAGATCTAAATATTAAAACATAAACACTAAACTGACTGGAAGAGAAGTTAGGTAGAACTCTTGAAGACATTAGTGTAGGAAAAGATTTCATGAACAAAACCTCAGTCACATGTGAAGTAGCACAAAGAATCAACAAGTGGGATCTCATCTTATTCAAAAGGTTCTGCACAGCAAGAGAAACCACCAGCAGTGTGAAGAGACAACCCACAATATGGGAAAAAAGTCTTCACCAGCTGTTCCTCAAACAAAGGTCTACTATCTCGAATCTATAAAGAACTTTTTAAAAAATCAGACCTCCCAAATTTGAAGACCCAATTGAAAAATGGGCAGCTGAAATGAACAGACATTTCTCAGATAAAGAAGTAGAAATAGCAAGTAAACATATGAAAAAATGTTCAACATCACTGGTCATTTGAGAGGTGCACATGAAAACAACACTGAGATTCCACTTCACTCCAGAAAGAATGGCTGCTATCATGAAATCAACCAAAAACAAATGCTGGCAGGGCTGTGGGGAAGGAGGAACCCTGCTCCACTGCTGGTGGGAGTGTAGACTGGTGCAAGCACTGTGGAAATCAGTATGGAGATACCTCAAAGGACTAGGACTGGAAGTCCCATTTGACCCCGCTATTCCACTGCTGGGGATCTTCCCCAAAGAATTAAAAGAATCATACCACAGTGATATATGTGCACCCATGTTCATAGCAGCACAGTTTGTAAGTAATAGCTAACACTTGGAAACAGCCCAAATGCCCATCAACTGGAGACTGGATAAAGAAAATGTGTTCTTTTTATAAAATGGAGTACTACTCAGCCATAAAGAATGAGAAATTAGAGACATTTATAGCTAAGTGGATGCACATTGAGGCGATACTCTTAAATGAAATAAATAGGACACACGTGTAAATACTGAATAGTTTCTCTGGTGTGAGAAATTGAAAGTGTAAATAAGGACTAAATGTATAATAGATAATGTGAAATAGGAAGAAAAGGTCCAAAGGGGAAGGGGAAGTGGGAGGGGTAGGAGAAAGGAAAGAAGGGAATGGACTTAATATGAGAAAATGAAAAAATGGAAACAAAGTCTTTATAAATAGGGAGGGGTGGAGAGGTTGAAGGGAGGGCAGGGGAAGGGGGAAAAAATAAGAACCAAGATATGTCATGTAAAGGTACACGTTCCCAATGATGAATGTCAGAATATAGTATACCCAAAATGTACCAATAAAATTAATGAATAAAAAAAAGCAATGCCCGGTACACACTAGGTGCTTAATAAAGAGGTGCTGAAGAAATGTGTTCAGTGAACTTTTCTGTGCTCTGTCTCCACGGTATGAGCCTTACAATTATTATTTCATCTAATTTTCACAGCACCCTTGTGAGTTGAGTATTAGCTCATTCTCAGATGAGAAAATGGAAGCTGAGAAGCACTGAGAAAATTATTCAAGGTCTACTTGAGGACTGAGTGTCACAGGAGGTTAAGCCTACTCTCATCCCTCATTTTCACAGACTGAGCTCTTAAATGCTCATACTGCTCTCTTGGAATGTCATTCATTAGGGAGAGTGATGGGAGCAGAACACCTGAAGGAAGGAGGTCTCCTAGAACTGGGCCTGAGGCCCAGGAACCCAGGGGCCCAGGGGAACCATGTCATGGCTTGTCTTGCTGAGCAGCCCATTTCCTTGAAGTTCTGCCAATCAGAATCCTCCCATCCCTCTTCTGTGTCTCTTAGTCTCTTCTTTTAATGGAATACAGTTAGGAGGGATAGTCTGTAAAAGTGAAACTTCAAATTATGTCTCTCAGGTGGAGGATAATGTCTCAGGTAACACCTTACCATTTCATTTACAAGTTTTATGTTGCATGTGGCTGCCTTTGAAGCTGGATGACCATCCCTCTTCCAATATGAACCCCAGGTGTGTCTGTGTGTGTGTGTGTGTGTGTGTGTGTGTGTGAGTGTGTGTGTTTGTGTGTGTTCCTTCCAGTAGATTAGCTGAAATGATCAATTTGGAATGACGCCAGTACAGCTTTTAAATGTTCCTCCCTGCAGACAAGTAGCTGTAGCATGCACCAGGTAACATTCTTGAATGGGAACATTCGGCCAGAAGGAGACATAGCCCCTCCTGGTACACTCTCACTGTGAGGCTCCAATAAATCAAATTTCTCTTCAGCTTCCAGGAAAGCTAGCTGATGATCCAGTCCTTCATAGCTGGATAATCCAGAAAACAGACCATAATAATGAGAGACTTGGAACTGGGACATTCCCAGAAACCTTTCAGTTTGTCAGCAACATTTGGTCAGCCAGATAGCCATAGTGAGTTCCCATGAGAGATTAGAGAAAAGCCCTATGGAGAGTATAAAAAGTACAACTCCTGCTCTCTATGTCCGTTTCATCCAGTTAAGGAGATAACTCATGCATATCCAGTGAGCCACCAAGCAGAGGAAGGTGTCAAATAAATGTCACAGGCTTGGAAGAGAAGTCTTCAGGGGCTGTCTATGTTCTCTAGGGGCTGGCTGAAGAACACTCATTTATCTATTGTTCATCTTGACCCGAATAACTGAGAGTCACTGCAGACATGCCACAGGTTTGGCAAACCCTGTGGGCCAAGTCCCAAGCACGTAGACATTGTACTTTCATCTCCAGGACACACACACCCACGACACTACCGTGGCTGACTCATGTCTGCTAAGTCAAGTGCTGACTTACCATGAGCCAACTTCTGATGGGCCTTCTGAAGAATTATGATGGCATTGCCACTCCTTCTCACAAGTATGTGTGTGATTGAAACCGAAATCTTTTCCAGCTCAAGTCTCTTGAGTTCCCAAACCCCACCCATCATCAATATTCTTCCTTCTCTCAGTATCTCAGATTCACATTTTCCTTCCATTTCATTAGCCACTGCCTTACCTCAGGCATCATCAATTGCAGAGCCTGCCACTTTTAGATTATTGTGCCTGTCCTACTGCCCTCAGCTGGTCTTCATTTACTAAAAGTTTTGAAAATATATACACCATTTCTCCTTTTAATTCCTTTCTTAAAATTTATTATCGACTCACTTTTCTTTTCCATATATTCTTTTGTTTGTTCACCCAATATGCACCAGGGATTTTCTGGATGCTGGGGCTGTGCAGTGACAAGCCAGAAATTCGAGGCTCTGAATAGAAATGATAGTCTAGGTTGTTTGGATTTCTCTCTCTCTCTCTCTCTCTCTCTCTCTCTCTCTCTCTGTACTTGAGCAAAACATACCTGTAATACTGTCAGAGAAAGTACACAATCATTGTGTCATGTATGGGGAGCAGTTGGGGAACAATTTCTAATGTTATATCCCACAGGAATATAGCTGTTCTTGACAACAATTAATTAAATATTTCAAAATAACAGAAAGAATTTTGAAGGTTCACAGTACAAAGAAATGAGGAATGTCTGAGGAGATGTCTGATCCAATCATTACAATATTCCATGCATGTACTGAAATGTCATACTGTACCCCATATATATGTACAATTACTATACGTTATGGTTTGGGTCTAGATGTCTCCCCAGAGCTTCATGTGGTCATAGGCTTGATCTAGATTGTTCAAAGCTGGAATTAATTCATAACACAATGCTAGTCTCAAGGGCACTAGAATGAAGGGTGTGAGTGCTACCCACTTTAAGTAGTCTGAATAAGATAAAAGGGGCAGGGAGACACTATTAAGTTCTCTTGTTACCTTTGCTGCCTTGTGTGCATCATGTTGTTTCTGCTCTGCTATGCCTGTTTGTCATCCCTATCTTGGAGCCAGCTGATTATGGACTGAAACTTCTATGAACTGCAAGCCAAATAAACCCCTTCCCCTCTAATTTGGGTGTTGGGTATTTTGTCTCAGCAATGAGAGAAAAGTAACTAACAGTACGTGTCAACTAAGAATTTTTTTAAAGTTTTAAACATACTATTTACCATGTGTTACAGATATAACAGGACATTTGTAAAGAAAATAAGAGAGAGAACACGTCGAATCAGCCCGCTGCAGACAGGCAGGTCTGTGCACGCCCTACCGAGGTCCTGAGTTTCACAGAAGACGTCAAATCACCCCGCTGCAGACAGACAGGCCTGGCCATGCCCTACCGAGGTCCTGAGTCACACAGAACATGCCGAATCAGCCCCCTGCAGACACACAGGTCTGTGCACGCCCTACCGAGGTCCTGAGTCACACGTAAGACGCCGAATCACCCCGCTGCAGACAGGCAGCCACCTGGTTCCACACTACAAAGACGCAGAGGGCACCAGACCACCAGACGAAGGTACTGAGTCCCGCTGTTCCCGGCCCAGAGGTAGGGGCTTCTGAGCCATCGTCCCACTGCTCCTGGTCCAGAGGAAGGGGCTTTCCGGTCACCATCCCTCCCGCTCCTCCCAGCCCACAGGAAAGGGCTTTTGGGTCACCATCCCTACCACTGCTCCCGGCCCCTGTCCCACCTCACCCAGCTCAGAGGAGGTAATCCGTGCAGGTGCTAACAGCCCCCCGCCCCAGTCGAAATGAGAAAACATGTAAATAAGTCTCAAAACCAGACTTCCAGATCACCTACAGCAACTCCAAAGGGAAATGAGATGGAACACTCTGATACTCAACCACCTGGACCCACTGAACTGGTAACAAAAGGGGATCTGGAAAAAATGAAATCAGAAATAATTTCTCAGATAACAGGAGAAATTGTGCCCCTAGTGCAAGACATGATTAATAAATCTAGAGAGGAGCTCAGGAACATGATGGAATCCCAACATAAGAAACAAATGGAATCCATAAAACAGATGCAAATAGATTTCCAGGACATGAAAAACTCCATTGAAAGTCTACACAGCAGAATGAGCCAATGTGAGGACAGAATTTTAGATATAGAAGATAAGATTGCAATTAGTGACCAGGAAAAGAAAAATTGCTTCAAAATTATAAGGGAACATGAGAAATCAATCCAGCAGCTGCTAGATGATGCAAAGAAGAATAACATAAGACTGATTGGGCTCAATGAAGAAACAGGAGAGAGTGGAGATGACATAAAAAATCTCTTCACAGAAATAATGGCAGAAAACTTCCCAAGCAGGGGAAAAGAGCTTGACATACAGATAAGTGAGGCATATAGGACTCCAAATAGCCTTGATCAAAAAAAATCTACACATAGGCATATAATTGTTAAGATTCCAGAAACTCAACAGAAGAACAAAGTTCTCCAAGCAGTCAGAGAAAAGAAACAAATCACATACAAAGGAAAGCCCATCAGAATCACAGCAGACTTCTCAACACAAACTATCAAGGCAAGAAGAGCTTGGAGTGACATATTCCAAGCCCTAAAAGAAAACAGCCTCCAACCCAGATTGATGTACCCTGCAAAACTATCTTTCAAAATGGATGGAGAAATAAGATACTTTCATGACAAAGAGCACCTTAGGAACTTCATGAATAGCAAACCAGCACTCCAAAGAATTTTCCACAATATCCTAGGAAGAGACATTGAGGATCACAACCCCAGGAAGCAAAGCAGAATGAACCCATCTGGCATGACAAGAAATTAAATGTAAAGGGGGAGAATGCAACAAAAAGAAAAAGTCATGGCAATGACAAGTCAATACGTTTCAGTTATAACCATCAATGTTAATGGTCTCAATTCACCAATCCAAAGAAATAGACTGGCAGAATGGGTCAAGAAGCAAAATCCAACAATATGCTGCATACAAGAAACACATTTAATTCAAAAGGAAACTCATAGACTGAAAGTTAAAGGGTGGAAAACAATACTCCATGTGACAGGAACCAAAAAAAAAAGCAGGAGTAGCTATCCTCTTGGCAGATCAAGTAGATTTCAAACCAACACTGATTAAGAGAGACAAAGAAGGACACTACATCCTTGTAAAGGGAAGAATCCAAGAGGAGGAGATGACAATCATATTTATGCACCAAACACTAGTGCACCCAACTATATAAAACAAATACTAATGGAAAAGTCATATGTGCACTAATACAATTGTAGTGGGAGACCTCAACACCCTACTGTCACAAATAGATAGATCAACTAGACACAAAATAAGTAAGGAAATACTAGAACTCAATCGAACTCTTGAACAAATAAACTTAACAGATGTTTACAAAGTCTTCCACCCCACAAAATCAGAATACACATTCTTCTCAGCTGCACATGGGTCATTCTCCAAAATAAACCATATACTCACACATAGAATATGTTTAAGTAAGTGCAAAGGAACTGAAGTTATCCCCTGTATATTATCAGAAGATAGTGTGATGAAATTGGAGATCAATAGCAAAAGAAACTTCAGGAATTTCATAAACACATGGAAATTGAACAACACACTTCTGAAGAACCAATGGGTCACAGAGGAAATTAAAGAAGAAATCAGACAGTTCCTTTAATTAAACAACAATGACAATACAACATATTGGAATCTATGGGACACAATGAAAGCAGTCTCACGAGAGAAATTCATTGCAGTGAATACTCATATTAGGAAAACAGAATGAGCCCAATTAAACAACCTGATGCTGAACCTCACGCTTCTAGAAAAAGAAGAGCAGGACAACCCCAAAGCTCATACAAGGGAGGAAATTATAAAGATCAGAGGAGAAATCAATGCAATGGAGACTAAGAGAACGAAACAAAAAATCAATGAAGCCAAGAGTTGGTTCTTCAAAAGAATCAACAAAATTGACAAACCTTTATCCAACCCTGTCAGAAAAAGGGAAGACAAGGCCCAAATCCATACAATTAGGAATGAAAAGGGTGAAATCACAATAGGCCCACCAGAAATCCAGAGGATCATCAATACCTACTTCTAGAACCTATACGCCAATAAGATGGACAACACAGAAGAAATGGACAGATTCCTAGATACATATGAATTACCAAAGTTGAACGAAGAAGACCTAAAAATTCGGAACAACCCAATATCAACCAATGAAATTGAAAAGGTAATTAAAAACTTATCAACTAAGAAAAGCCCGGGCCCTGATGGCTTCACTGCTGAATTCTACAAGACATTTAGAGAGGAACTGCTCCCACTACTGTTTAAACTCTTCAGTGAAATTGAAAGGGAAGCAATACTCCCAAATTCATTCCTGGAAGCAAGCATCACCTTGATCCCCAAAGCAGAGAAAGACCCAGCTGAAAAAGAGAACTATAGACCAATCTCACTAATGAACACAGATGCAAAAGTCCTTAATAAGATACTGGCAAACAGAATGCAGAAGATCATCAAGAAGATCATACATCCTGATCAAGTGGGATTCATCCCAGGGATGCAGGGATGGTTCAATATATGCAAATCAACCAATGTAATACACTATATCAATAAAGCCAAGGACAAAAACCATATGATTATCTCCATAGATGCAGAAAAAGCATTTGACAAAATCCAACATGCATTTATGATAAAAACCCTACCAAAAATTGGAATAGATGGTCTCTACCTCAAACTCATAGAAGTCATCTATGAAAAATCAACAGCCAATATCACACTAAATGGTCAAAAACTGAAATCCTTCACACTCAAATCAGGAACAAGACAAGGATGTCCACTATCACCACTCTTGTTCAATATAGTTCTGGAAACATTAGCCACGGCAATTAGACAAGAGAAAGAAATAAAAGGAATAAAGATAGGTAATGAAGAAGTCAAATTGTCATTATTTGCAGATGACATGATACTCTATATAGAAGACCCCAAGAACTCCACCAAAAGTCTTCTAGACTTAATAACCAAATTCAGTCAAGTAGCTGGTTACAAGGTCAACACACAAAAATCAATAGCTTTCCTCTGCACCAATGATAGACTCACTGAGAGAGAAACAGGGCAAATAATTCCTTTCACAATAGCATCAAAAAACTGAAATACCTAAGAATCATCCTAATGAAAGAAATCAAAGATCTCTTCTCTGAAAACTATGGCACTCTGAAAAGAGAGATTGAAGATGATATCAGAAAATGGACAGACATCCCCTGCTCCTGGGTAGGAAGGATTAATAGAGTGAAAATGCCCATACTTCCAAAACTGCTATATAGATTTAATGCAATTCCAATTGAGATCCCACCAGCATACTTCATAGACCTCGAGAAAACAATCCAAAAATTCATTTGGAACAAGAAGAGACCCAGAATAGCAAAAGCAATTCTAGGTAACAGAGACATGGCAGGGGGTATCACAATCCCCAACCTGCAACTCTACTACAAAACTACTGTGATAAAACAGCATGGTACTGGCAAAGAAACAGACTTGAGGACCAGTGGAACAGATTAGAAGATGCAGAAACAACACCAGACACACTCAGCCATCTCATCTTCTACAAAGGAGCCAAACACCCTCACTGGAGGAAAGATAGCCTCTTTAATAAATGGTGCTGGAAAAATTGGGCTTCAACTTGCCAAAGATTAAAACTAGACCTGTATCTCTCACCATGCACTAAACTAAAATCAAAATGGATTAAAGATCTAAATATTAAAATAGAAACTCTGAACCAGTTGGAACAGAGGTTAGGTAGAACCCTTGAAGATATTGGTGTAGGAAAAGATTTTTTGAACAAAATCTCAGTTGCCCGTGAATTAGCACAAACAATCAACAAATGGGATCTCTTCTTATTAAAAGGCTTCTGCACAGCAAGGGAAACCACCAGCAGTGTGAAGAGACAACCCACAATGTGGGGAAAAATCTTCACCTGCTCTTCCTCAGACAAAGGTCTACTATCTCGAATCTATAAAGAACTTCAAAAGATCAGACCTCCCACATTTAAAGACCCAATCGAAAAATGGACAGCTGAAATGAACAGACATTTCTCAGATAAAGAAGTAGAAATAGCAAATAAACATATGAAAAAATATTCAACATCACTGGTCATTTGAGAGATGCACATGAAAACAACACTGAGATTCCACTTCACTCCAGAAAGAATGGCTGCTATCATGAAATCAACCAATAACAAATGCTGGCAGGGCTGTGGGGAAAGAGGAACCCTGCTCCACTGCTGGTGGGAGTGTAGACTGGTGCAAGCACTGTGGAAATCAGTATGGAGATACCTCAAAGAACTAGGACTGGAAGTCCCATTTGGAAGTGGGAAGGCTAGGGGAAAGGATAGAAGAGAATAGGATTAATATGAGAAAATGGAAAAATAGGAGCAAAATCTTTGTAAATAGGGAGGACTGGAGGGGTTGAAGGGAGGGCTGGGCAAGGGTGAAAAATAAGAACCAAGAGAGATTATGTAAAGGTGCAAATTTCCAATGATGAATGTCATTATATTGTATACCTAAAATGTACCAATGATTAGAATGAATAATTGATAATGTAAAATAGGAAGAAAAGGTCCAAATGGGTAGGGGTAGTGGGAGGGGCAGGGGAAAGGAAAGAAGGGAAAGGAAAAATGATGAGAAATGGAAAAAATGGAAATAAAGTCTTTGTAAATAGCGAAGGGTGGAGGGCTTGAAGGGAGGGCTAGGAATGGGGAAAAAATAAGAACCAAGATGCATTATGTAAAGGTACAATTCCCAATATGAAATGTAATTGTGTTGTATACCTACAATGTACCAATAAAAGAATTTAATACAAAAAGAAAATAAGATAGAAAACTGTTCCAAATGACACCTCATATCTCCCAAGCCTCAGGGGTGAAATGGGGTACAGGTGCCCAGCAGAGAAAGGAGAGGACACCCATTCCTACCAACCTGTTCTGTTTCCTCCATGGTACTTAGGTGTTTCCTAGTCAGACTTCTTTGAACAGAATGTTCTGTGACTGAAAAAGTTTGAAAACCATCAGTTTTCTGGAGCTTCCTAAACTGCTTCTACATTTAGTTTGGAAACCTTCCAGACTGAGGATTTCATTTTTCCAAATTCCCTTTAAATTCTCTAGAGTTTTGTGTTTAATTAATGGCTTTAACAATGCCTGATATATGTTGGGCATGTAATTGATGGGCAATAATATCATGGGTGTGATAAGTAACAAAATCTCATTGACCATGCATGCACTCTAGAGACTAAAAGTCCTAAAACCATTTTGCCCACTGTATAAAAGAGTTGGGGGGAGGACATGGACAGGATGAATGAATTTAGGAACACACTAAAACCAACAACAGAATCTTAAGCAGTTTTATCAACATGATGTGAATGAATTTTAAACAGCATCATTTGGCATTTTATTTCCTATTCTCTGAGTTTCCACAATGTACTGGTTGACAGACTCTTTTGTCTAGTTCTCTTTCGCACTTTGAACCAACAAATTTAATATCCAAATTTTTGTTATTTACATACTACCATAGTAATGATTTTTTAAACAATACTTACAGGCTGCTTGTACCACTACATATTTTTATTTAGCCAGGCATGTGGTGCACACCTGTAATCCTAGCACTTTGAGTGGCTGAGTTGGGAGGATCCAAATTTTAGCCCAGCCGGAGCAACTTAGTGATATTGTGAAGCTCTGTCTCAAAATTTTAAAAACTGCTGAGAATGTAGCTCACAGTGAAGGCCCAGAGCTCAATAACAGTACTACAGATTATATATATATATATATATATATATATATAATATAAATATATAATTATATTTTAAATATATATAATTATATATTATAAATATATGAATATATTGCATAATGTATTTAGATAAATTTAAGAGAAAACTTCATGTATAAACTGAAGACCAGAAACACCTTGCATAACAAGTTAACTGCAATAATGAATTCACTGAGCTAGATCCCCAGCCCAATATTTTTCTATGTATGTACCATCTAAAATTCTCTGGTTCTACCAGTGGTATGGATACCATATTTTGGGAAACATTACTTTGGTCATAATGTCATAGTACTCAGCTGAGAAATGATACAGCAGCATAGCTTGTCTTCACTCCCAACACCCCACTGTAGGCCCCTGCTCTCCTGACATGCCCACATTGCCCTGCTCTCCTCTAAGCTCTTCCCCTGCTCTAAACTAACCGACAACTAATAACTGATAAGGGGTTAACCTCCTGGTTCTGCACATTGATAAGAGACTATTAATTTTTCTAAACTCAAACATCAGATCTTTCTTGGACTTTTAGATAAAATGTCAGGAGAATTGCACCATCTAATTCACATTTAATAGGCGATCTACTAACCACTTCCTGCTCATAATCCAGTATCTTCCCCTACCAGCTCATATTTAGATTTCTTCCAAAATGAAAATTTGCTCAAGAATGTATTAAAGCCTTTAGGATTTGATGTGTGGAGATTGCAGTGGCATTCTAGCAGAAGAAATAGGGATGGACTACCTCATTAGCATACACACCTTATTGTAATCACATCTTCAGCTAAATTTTCCCCCCATCCCCATAGGAAAAAGGAACTTGACCATGAAGTCTGAATACTAAATTTACATTGGTGATGGTGATTGTCATTTTAGTGTTCTCCTTACACATTCTAGAAATCTTTCCACCCTTGCTCACAAGTCATTCCTCCTCCTAGGGAACTTAGAGTAATCACAGGCCAAGTTTCTCAGGAAGCAGACTGAGATGGGAGTGAGTGGAATGCAGAGTGATCTGGGAGCCCCACTTGCGAGTGTGCAGCAGGCCTGGGAAGAATGAGAAGTTGGGCCAGGCTGCAGCAGCACAGAGGCCTCAGTCAGCCCCATACAGCTGAGATGGCCTTCAGCTCTGTGCCACTGAGACAAGGGGGTGAGGCGTTTTTACCCCACATCGGCCAGTCACTGGATGTAAGACCCCCAGGCAGAGATCATAACCGTGAACAAGGCAGCCCTCTTTGGCTAAAAGCCAAGAGATTCAACTGTATGCAACCAGAATGCTGGTGGCTGGGGGAATGATACTTTGGTCCTGAAGGAGAATCAGAGAGAGCACCGAGGCACCCCTCTAAGAGTAAACTCCCTGATGCCTCACTCCCTAGCTGCTCAGAAGTAGTGGCCTCATGGATAGGCCATAGTGACCCAAAACAGGATCTTTTGCAATGAAAATGAGATAGAGCCAAGTATTATGAACATACTCGAGGCTTTCATTGGGGCTTGAGCTGAAAGCAGACAGCACTGATTAAGATGGGACCAGACTGCTCCTAACAAAAGGAGGGGTAAGATTTTATTGATATTTTGGAGGGTTGGGCTAAAGTTTGGTAATTCTTTCCTGGCTGGGGACCTGGTTCCAAAAGACGTTTTCACTCTCATGCAATACTTGAGCCACGAGACAGTCATGGTCAACTTGTCCTGGGAACGATAGAGTTTCTCTTGTGGCTGATGTCATCATCCTGCACAAACATCCGGACCTTGTGATAAGGCTGAAGGACTGAAGGTGCTTAAGCTGCAATCACTGCTGCAAGAGCACAAGGGCAGAGGCAGAAGAAAGCACCGGCTCCAACGGGCAATCAACCTGTCCACATGCAAAGCCGAAAAGAATATGACCCAAAGGTTAAATCGTCAAGAAACTCCCACGCAATATAAAGATACCTTTTCATCTCATTCCAATCACCCATCAGACATCTGCAAGCTCAAATGAAGGGTCAGTGTTTTCAGCAAAAGTGGACTTTAGGTCTCTGAAAAGTAAACTAGACAACCATTATCATAACCCACACATCAGAGGTGTTATCTACAGCAAAGCTAGTAAGAAACTAATAATATATTACTCAGCTGTGTGGCCTCCAAAATTAGCTGTCTTTAAGTCAACTAAGGGCAAGTAAAGCTAGAGGGTTTATTTAGGTTTCCCGCTCCTAACAACAGTGCCTGGTTTGGGGGCAGTTCCTTCTGTGATGATTCATGATTCAGTAAGCCTATTGGCTACAGAGGGCAGGAGGCAGACTGTGTGTGTGTGTGTGTGTGTGGTATATTGTGCATGTGTATGTGTTGGAGGAGAGGGGGAACAAAACACACCACATAAACCTTGATATTTTGCTCCACCCTTCTGTATTCATCTGTCCTCCACTGAAATAATCCTAGCAGAAAACAAATGTGGTCTTGATGTTTCTGGGCTATCAATCTTGAGATGTAGCATTCAATTTCAAAGTTATTTGACCAAAGACAAGTCACAAATCTTGAGGGAACCTGGCCTTCCAGAGAGACAAGGACACTCAAAGGCATGAACTGGGGAGAACCTCATAAGTGAAGTCTCAGGCATCTCAGGCCAAGCGTTTGCTTTCTCTCCTTAGTGCTATGGAGAAAAGTCAACCTGAGGGAGAACAGCTCCGGCACAGACTTCTCCTTCGTCTTTCTTCTCCAAAGCCAAACCACTCAGGTAAGTGATGCAGCAAAGGACCCAAATGGTTCATATTCATTTACTTTGTTCTTGAGAATTACAGTGGAGCTGAAGCCTTTGTCTTTTTACATCTCCTTAAATGAGTCTGAATCAGGTAGAGAGAAGACCTTTGCCATTCTGTAGTATTTAGAGTTGGGGATGATGAAAGGATAGTTTGCACAGGACTCTAGCACCAACAGCAGGATAGAACCACATGGTCTTCAATGTGATTGACTGAAGCTATCTGCCATGAAGCCATTCCACCTAGGGTTTCTCCTAATGAGACCAGAAATCCTAGAAGAGGCCAAGGGAAGGAGAGGAACTCAGAGATCTTTAGTGACAGCAGCAGGTGGGCCATGTGGCTAGAGTCACCTCCTCGCACTTGCTCCATTCTTTCTGGAACATTAATATGTACTGTGCTTGCAGAAGAGAGACAATCTCAGTTGATTTTGATCCTAGCACTCCGGTGAGGAGACTAAACAATGTTGCTCAGAGGTCCTCATATGCTGCCTTTATCGCTCCCTCTAACCACATACTGTATGTGACCTGTTCCTTCAGTGGGTCAGAAGAGTTCTCTGTGGCACCAAAGTTAGAGTGGCAGGTGCTACACCACTGCCATTCCCTGAATACTTAGTGTTCCAGTCACCCTACTAGGTCTGCATGTGTCCTCTCATTTGATCCTTATAAGCACCCTCTGGAGTAAACCAGATCATCCTCTTCCACCAGAGAAATCAAAGATCAAAGCAAGCCAAGAATCTGCCACAGACTCCCAGTCACACAATCACTAAGAGGCCAAGTCTGGACTTGAACCCTCACCTGTCTGGCTTCAGCCAATTTCTGTTGAAGTTTTGGAAGCCCCAGCTCTCTCACAGCTCTAGTACCACCCTGTAGTTTTCCTTTTACATTAAAGGGACATTTAATGACAACTTGCCGTGTACCCAGAATCCCACTCACCTCCATGCCCTGCTCAGAGCACTGGGCTCAGGTTACCTCAAGGACAGGGACTCCTCTGCCACTTTTCAACCTTTCCAGTCACCCACTTGCAACGACCCCAGCACAGCAAGAACCCAACGAGTGTCACTGACTGAATGGCTGATGTACGAGCAAGACTGAAAGATAAATCAGCCAAAGGGAAAGCTGGCCCATATTTTCACAAAGTGGCAGTGTGTCACTCCAAATAAAATGCTTGTATAGACCCTATTTGGTTCTTAGGGCCCAAACTGCCTTTACTTGCTCTGAAAATCTGGATCACTATTTGCTTTTGTTACATTGATCATTTATTTTTTAAAATGTTTTAATTAGGGGAGAAAAATGCCACTGCTAATTAAGCTTGAAACAATAATTAACACCTGTCAGAGGTGAGGCTCTTGTTCCTGATGGAGGCACATTGGTCCATGTAGACCCCAGGATAAGTGGTCATACCTGTTTATGTATGGCTTGTCCTTCTCCATATTTCACAGATGATAGGATACAGCTCTGCATCTCTTCATGTTAATTCTATTTGAAATACCCCCCACCAACATCTTAGGGCTCTGCCATCTAATAAGTGCAGCCAATTTATTGATACTAAATCCAGGACAAGACAGACTCACATTGATGTGGGCCACAGGGCATTTAAATTAAACAGGAACTCTCCAGCCATCTGTGTTTTAACTTTTTTATGCCTTGATAATAAGCCCTGTTTAGAATAATTTGCTGTGGAAACTGGGACTTCGTGACTGACAGAGAAAGGCCGGGTATAAACAACCCAAGCAGGCCCCTGAATTTGCGAGAATGTCAGGCGAATTTAGACTCATCATAAAAGAATTCTCAGTGACTGTATTTCAATATGACACTTTTATGGTTTTTTATTTTCTAGCCCATTGCAGCCCCAGAGCCCTGGCATGATTTATACAGCCTGGCAGTGCATAATCTTTTGTATAAGATATACAGGCCTCCGGAGGTTTAATTTCTTTCCTCACTGCCACTGACAGCATTTGTGCTTCCCTTCTCTTCTATTTTCATTTCTAATGAGATATTGGACTTTGCTCAGTGAGAGGTGATATTTCCACATTTGCAGCCTGACAGGCTAAATCACCAGATCTCAGTGGTGAGGATACAAACCCATTTAAACTGTGTCAAAATATTCATGGAGCCCCATTGATTTGGGCAACGGTTATTAGGAAGCTATTTGGAAAGTTCAGGTTTAATTTTTGGAGCTTTCTGCTGCAAAATCACTCAGTTACATCACAGAGAAAAAGGTATCAGAAGGATAAAGAAGACTGAGAGATGTGGGGTGTTGCCTTTATTTGGTTGGAATTATTTTTAGTCCAGAGATGACCTTTGTTAAAAAAATTTTTTTAACAGAAAAAAATTTTTTTTCCAGAATGGTGCATTGGTAAACATGTGACAGGAAGCAAAGTAAGTTTTTCCTATTGCATATAAATGAATAATAAGTCAAGCTATTGAAATGTTTTTTTAAAGCAACAGTGAACACAACTGACATAGGAGATTAATGCTTTGCATTGCTACACTGACTTTTACTTCTGCCTTTGATCTTAAATCTAGCTGAAACTATTGCTACAGGAGTTTAGCATCTAAGTGGGATGGGTTCAAGAAGACCCAGTTCACTTAGCATTCAGGAGCATCACAGGGGAAAATTCCCATGAATGAGGGAGGCAAATGTGGCTCCCCCTGTAGCTGTCAGGATAAAAAAGCAACAAATGGCCAACGGAAGGAATTTGGGAGCCCTCAGCAGAACCCAGGAAATGCACATGCCAGAAAAGACCATGATATAAATCCACTGGAACACAGTGTTACAATGTCCTTGGACACTACAAAGACAAAGTCCTTTGAAGGGACCAAGCACAGTTGACTTTAAGATGGTAAGGTCATTTGCAAGAGTTGTTTGACACATAACTTGGAACTTTGTACACGCTTCTATTTGTTAGTGTTCCCAAGTTCACAAGAACCTCATTAAATGGCACATACAACATGCATACACACACAAGGAAAAATCACTTTGGCAATTTATGGGCAATAAAGTGTTTTCTGTACCACTTTACAATAAGTGGACATTAATGATTGCTAAATTACAGTGGAATTCCTATGGAACAGCATATTACATTCACATTAATACCAAATGAGTTCATTGTGAGACATGTTATTGCAGCAAATATCTCAGGAATTAGTGAGAAATTAAGAAATGCCAGGGCAATTAGCCCCATGTGGGGAGAAGTGGCCACCCATTTGGATGGTGGGCCACTCAGATGTCAATACGTTTTGGCCTGGCTTGAATGAAAACTTTGATGCACAGGGGCTTGCAGAGCCCTCTGGGGACACAACATTTCTATGCTAACACACTTCAGAACTTTTCATAACCCAAGATCCTCAAGGTCCCCCAGGACTATGGCTGTGTGAGTCTTCTGATAACAGGGTACCCCAGATCTGAGGAATGTGCTCAAATATGGTGAAAAATTCAGGGTAGATGTAAATTAGAAATTCTCAAAACTAACTTTAGTTAAACGATAGAAGCCACTTGAGATGTGTTCCAGATTCATTCTCTCTTAGGAGCTTTGGGCATGCATGCAGCAGGCTTCCGTGACTCCTCTTCCTCCAAGGCCCCAGAACTTGATCTTCATGAAAAAAGCCAAGAAAATTCCCACACAGGGACCATTAAACCATCTCCAAAGCAGCAGAATCCTGCAGCAACTCCAGAGATCCCAATGTGCTGATGACACAGGCAGCTCAAAAAAACCTCTTACAGCAGGCTTATATGTATACAAACTATCACCCAAAACACAATTCATGGCCAGGATACTGGGGCTATAAGAAAAGAAGGCAAAGCCCTGTTTTCTTGTCCAACTTCATCCAGTCAAGGAGGCAACCCTGCATGCAAAGTCTGTCCAGCCCTCCTGAGTAGACATCTTGGCTCTGAAACAAGCTTGTCTGGCTTTTGATCCTCTATAAGCCTCAGTTTTCTTAAGTGCAAAATGAGATTGATAATGTGGCTTCACAAAGCTGGTTGTAAAGCTAAGTAAAATACTGTTGATGTCAGGAGCAGCAGCATCAATGGCACCTAGCAAGGACATGAACTGGAACTGTAATGAGTGTGACCTCCGTTTCTCTTGCTCATCCTTTCTCCCCCCCCCCCCCCCGCCCCGTCCCAGCTGCAGTCTTCATGACTCCCAGTGCACTGGTACTGCATACCAAGTGCAAGCTGGCTGTGCCGTGAATAGAAAAGATGGCCGAGGGACAGAGAGCCTAGCTCAACTACCATCCCAAATGGAAAGTATCATAGAGTTTCTTAAACAGAAACTTCCTCCTAATTGCTAGTCCTAAATTAGAAGGACTCATGACGCCTACAATTTTTGCTGTCTTCTGGTTTTCCTGTGTTTTACTCATGCTGTGGGTATTTTATGTAACTAACAGTTGACATGTTCACATTGAGATTTGCAATTTGTTCAGCATTTTTGAGCGCTTACTGAATACAGACTGTGCTAGGCAAAATAGCAGACAAAGGGTTGAATTAGACATGAGCTCTTTACTCAAGAGGCCAGTCATCTAGTAGGTAAATAAGCTCCTGAATAAATTTGCTCCCTGTGTGGGGTTTCCAGGGAAAATTTCCCAAGTTTATGTTTGTAAATGTCACTAGGGCAATGATGTGCTAGGGAAGGTTCAACAATCATTTTGGGGTGGGGAACAGGGAGAGGCTGTCTTTATGTACAAGCTGTAAATTTTCTGGACATAAATTTATTATAAATACTGATTTGGAGAATGTTCAGCTTGTATTTACAAACAAAAATAAAATTCTTCATTGTAAGTCCAACTACTCAATTGATTCTCTCAAAAGGGATTTTGTCAATTTTTTTTTTTTTTTTTTTGGTACCGGGGATCGAACTCGGGACCTTGCGCTTGCAAGGCAGGTGCCGGAACCACTGAGCTAAATCCCCGGCAAAATTTTGCCAATTTTTGACAGACACTTCTAACCATTCCCATCCTGGCTGATGAGTGATGAATGAGTCTAGTTCTGGTATGAAGAGTGGTTGATATTTTCATTTACATTAATGAGTAGAACAAAAGTGAAGAAATGAAGGCATCTGTCAAAACTATATTCACTGGTTGATGACATGAATGACATCTTTGCTGAATCAGATAATAATTGTCAAAAACTGGAAGAAAATTCCCTCAGATTTTTGTGCTACTCACAATGTAACAGCTACAGGCATGACATCCTTTTAACCTTAATCTGCATTGGTAACATTTTCTCCATCACTTTCTTAGCTCTGGC
This sequence comes from Heterocephalus glaber, assembly GCF_053883595.1. Taxonomy (NCBI): domain Eukaryota; kingdom Metazoa; phylum Chordata; class Mammalia; order Rodentia; family Bathyergidae; genus Heterocephalus; species Heterocephalus glaber. Next base: position 3,987,648 of record NW_028258156.1, read on the forward strand.
TACTCACCAAAACAATAAATCAAGGGCTGATTTGCAGCATTTGCTTATTTTCAAAGTAAATACTCCTACCATGGCCAATTTCCACTTGCTAAAATGATGTCACTGAAAGCAGAATTGAAAGAGGACGCACAGTGCCTAAGCCCCACTATTGTATACTATTTCTACCACACAAATACAATAGAAGTAAATAATGTCCAGAGCATAGACAACAGCAAAACCTAGTGAAATAATCAGAAATCAATGAGTCTTGAGTATTTTCTTTGTTTTTAATAGAATTTATTTAACTGCAAGTGTGTCATGAGTTTTCCTCCCAAGTCCCATTGAGTCCTCAGTGATTTGCCCTTCTCCTTCGTGGCACCTTTCATCAGGTGTTATCTGAGAGCAAATGCAGTCATGTTCTATGTGGTGATACCCAGGGGCACCCCCTCCCATAGCAGCATCTTCTCATCTGACCATGGATGCCCTGACGGTTCATTCCAGTGACCCAGCCTCATAGAGCTGGTCTGTAGCTTTCTTGAAGGCAGCATTTTCCTCAGGTCCCTGGAAGCCTTTATTACTGAGCATTAGTTTGTGCATGTTTTATTCTAGAAAAATTTTCTTCTTCCTCTTTTCCTTTCTTCATCATAAAATAGTATTATGCAGCTAATTATTTTGGAAAAGAAGGCAGAATTAAAATCATTTCTGGTTTGGGCCTTTCTCTTTTTCTGAAGTGATTATGGTCTTCTCTGAAATTCTCCTTGATAGCAGAGTTATTATGAGAGGGAGCAGGGATGAAAGAGAAGATTGGACATGGGAGTAGGCTGGAGGGAGGTGGATAGAGTCCATGGCAAGGGACAATCTGTGGTCTCTTGTGAGCTCTTGGCCATCCCCTCGCCACCAGCAACTTGACCTCGCTCCTAGCTCCATTCCAAGCTTTCTCCTGAGCATCACCCAAGGGATTATTTAAAATGAAGAGTCCTGGGCCCCACCCCTACCTCGCTACTGTTCTGGAGTCTGGGGCTCAGGAGTTTGCTTTCCACAAGCTCCCAGAGATAATTCCCATGTACACTGGCTTAGACCCTATGCTAGAGGCAATCTGACTTCTGATTATTTTGTAAATCAAGAGTTTTCACTCGGCAAGTGAAATGGCCTTGACTGGCTGGGTCACTAACAATCAGGAGTAGTAGGAAATTAAAAGTACAGAATGGTGGAGCAGTTATATCTGTAGGCCAAAATAGCAGGTAGAAGTAAGGAAACCTGGCCTAAATGACAGGAGAAGGCGATAATCAATATACTAACATAAAACAATAATGCAGCTGGTCCAATAAAACAGCCCAATAGGGAGCCATAGAGAGCATCATTAGTGTCCCTCCATAATGAAGCCCAAAGAATGCAGCTCGCATTAGCCAGGGCAAAGCCTCTTCATGCGGAATATTCTGCCATGCTGCAGCCACATTTATTTTATTTGAAAGAAGAATGGTCCTGTTGCCAAGACATCAGATGGTAAAAAGAGATATATTTGATGGATAATAAAAAAGGGTCTGCCACAGCCTCACAGAACACATTTCTAATGAAAATGCTTCTACCACATGGAATTCAGAGCATGATGTGGAGATGCCTTCAGAGGAGGTGAGATGGGGAGAGCAGCGCAGAGTGAGTCAGGAGTGTGACCAGAGAAGAGACCATTATTTTAACAATAACAAACAACAACAACAACCACAAAAAAGCCACTCGACAAACATCACTCACTCTTTCTCAGCCCGTTCTTGTGATACAGACTGACAGGCCTTTTAATATGAAATAAATCAGGCAGGAGAAGTGTCTGGAAGAACATACAGATTGAGGGCTGACTGACAGAACGCCCCGAAACATGCTCTGTTTGCGTTTGCCTTTCGAGTAGCTAACTTGAAAGGATGTCAGGCACTTGGAAAGGCTGTGAGGATGCGCTTGGAACCTGGAGAATGCAAATGCAATGTGCTTATTTCTGAGGCTCCTTCTGACACTGGAGCCCTGCTGTGTACTGCTGCAGACATGAGCAAGCAGACCTTGCAAATAAACCCAAGTGGCCCTTCCATCTCCCTCCCAACCTTGGGGTAAAAGGCTTTTTGTTTAATATCTGGTTTCATACTTAGTTAGGACTAACTGATGCCCCTAAAGCCAGTGCACTCACACTGAGGCATTAGGGTCTCGTCACTTCTCACCAAGAATACGGACTGGTAACGAGCTGTGACAGCTTCCAAGGAGGTGTGTGGTCAGTGGGCAGCCCTGTCAAGACTCTTCCATCTTAGTCCAACCTGTGAGATACGAGTCCCTTTGGTTAGCTGTCTCCTTAGATTTCCTGGACTGTCTGGGGTCCACAGTGAGTCTGCAAGGCAAACGCCAGTACCCATCAGTTATGAGACAACAAAAGTCTGTTTCAACATCTCCTTCAGCACAGGAGAAGTAAGTACTTCTGTGGTGAGGCAAAAAGATGCTCTCGAGGCAGGGGTGAGTCAGGAGTGAGCCTGCAGGAGAAAATGGAAGGTGAGGCAGTGGGCAAGCGCAGGGAAAGCAGGCTGTGCTGGAAGTGTGTCATCACACCTGTCCTTTTCCTCGCCTTTGTTCCCTTTTGCCTAGAAAAGCTGGCCAGCCCACACACCACCTAGTCTGCAGCCCTGCTCCTGCTCCCTGCTCCTTGGTCACTCAGCAACAAAGGTCGAATATCTGTGAGGGGCTGGCCACTGTCCTAGAAGGTAGAGTGAGAGTGACACATAAATCAGACAAAGCTGCTGTCCTTGTGGAATTTACATTCCAGTGGGACACAATGAAGAAACAAAATGCTATTGCAAACAAGATAAGTATAGATTGCTCTAGAGGAAAGAGAGTCAATCTTTTAAGTGGAGTTTGCCCAGCTAGACAGGGGGCCTACTTTCCGTGGTGTAACCAGGGACAGTCTTTCCAAGGAGGTGATATGCAAGCTGACACCTAAGTGAAAATGGTTCACCCACATGACTATAAGCAAAAGGGGTAGGCCAGGCACCACGAACAGAAAGTACAGGTGTCATGAGCCTCAAAAGCCTTTGGAAGGTTTGAAAATCAACAAGAAGTTTTAGGGCCTCCACTGGGCCTTGGAGCCAGACTGTCTGCCTCCCGACACCTGAGTGTGTGACCTTCAGTAACAAAATTGATGTCTCCAAAGTCTGTCAATCGGGGCAGTACAGGAACACTTTCCTTGTAGCACCTGTCTCATGGGGCTATTGTGAAAATTGCAGGTGCCTAGATGGTGAATGGGAACTGTTTTACACTGTGCCTGGCACAGAGTTGCCATCCAAGAAATGTTAACTGCTGCTGTAATCTTCAGACTTGGGTTCATTTTGGAGTGGAACAGGAATACTAAATCAGCTTCCTGGAGCTGTTCTAAGCTAGCATACCTGAGTTCCCTATGATGTCAGGCCACCAAAAGCATTCGAGAGCAATTATAAAGAAATTACTTTTGCAGCAATTAATCACCAGTATAAGATTGCCAATACACATCACTGCAGCATTATGACACATTGCATGACACCATCAGAATGTCGAGTAGAAAGGGGACCATTTGTAGCTGACCTTATTCAAGTCAAATCAGCTCAATCAATTGAAAGTCAATGGGAATTTTGCCTGGATAAGGGTCAAGACCAATTATTGAAAGGCTAATAAAATGGGTATTTATAAAGATGTGAGATCTTATAGTAATTTTTTACAGTTCAAAAAATATTGTTCATAAAGGTTTTCTGACTAATCCTTTATTTCAATAGAGTCTATCTGGATTTTGTATAGATTCAAGAATAGGGTAAAAAGTATAAAATGGCTAAATGTTTCTCACCAGGGAAAGGAGGAGTGAGTCAGGGAAACAGAGAGGACAAGGACATGAGCAATCGAGATGACCACCCTTAGGTCCAAGTACAGCTACATGCTCAGTTGTGCAGGATGGACTTCAGAGAGGCCCTCTGCGGGGCTCCATTGCAATGGACTGTTAGGACAAGCACAGCTGGTGGGGGTAGGGACAGGGAAGAACAAAAAGAATACTCAGCCACTGACTCCCATACCTCAGTGGTCAAAGCTTTGTTTCATAGAATATTACACCCCTTGTCATGGTTAATTTATGTGTCAATTTAGAGAATATTTTTGGGTGACATTTACATTTAAATGAGTGATTGCCTGCCAGGCTTTGACTAGAATACTCCATTGAATCTCTTTAGTTTCATAGTGGATTTTTCTGGCCCATACCATAGATTTTGGACTTCTCAGACTCTATAGTCAAATGTGCCAAGATCTTAAAGTAAACCATATATATATGGTGCCAGATCTGGCTTCATATATATATATATATATATATGGCTTCATATGCCAAGTGACCAGAAAAATATGATGAATGTCTAAATAAAACATTTATTAGAGTAAAAAGATACATTGCCATTAATCTCCTTCAAAATACTCCCCCTCACTTCAAACATACTTATCACATCCTTCTTTCCACTTTCTGAAGCAGTTCTGGAAGTCCTCCTTCCTTAGTGTCTTTATGAGGGATGATCAAAAATGAATGCTGCTAAGTTCCATTCAACAGAAGTGCAGACTTGTTAAAACAATACAGTGTGTCCTCATCTACCTTATTCACCAGATCTGGCAACATGAGTCTTCTGGCTCTTTGTCAGAGTCAAAATGACCATGAAAGGTAAATGTTTTTAATTGATTCAGGACATCAAGGTAATCATGGCAGCACAACTAAAGACACTCATGAAAACAGACTTTCAGGATTGCTTCAGGAAGAATGATGCGCTAAGAGTGTTAGAAGGGGGGGGGGTGTTTTGAGGGGGATTAATGGCAATGTGTGTTTTACTATAAAACATTTTTAAATTTAAATATATATATATATATATCTTAGTCCATTTTCTGCTGTGGTAACAGGACAGTCAGTGATTGGCTCATGGTTCTGGAGGCTGGAAAATCCACAAGCATGGTGTTGATACCTGGCAAGGGCTTTGTGGTATATTATAGCACAGCAGGAGGTGGAATAGCAATAGAGGGTGAGGGCAAGGAAGGGCCACACTCACTTTTACAACAAACCCACCCTCATACTAACTCCCTACTCCCACAACCACGACATTAACCCATTCATAATCAGCTCTCATTTGGCCCTGCCTCCCAACATTAGTACATTAGAGATTAAGTTTCAAAAAACAATCTTCAGGGGATATATTCGTACTACGACATACACTACACATTCTATTGGATCTTCAGGGCCTTGACTAGCACACCCTTGTGCTTCCAAGCTGCTCATACAGAGGTGCAGAGCAGGTTTCGAGCAGTCTCAGGCATCTGTGCCCACAGGGTGACCCATGGACTGACAGGAAGCAGGCACTGTCAGATGCTACCATAAGAAGTGACCATAATGAAAACTGGGGTGAAGCAAGGAACCAAGAGCCAGAGGACAGTGCAGGAATAGTCTGGAAATGATGTCTAAGAGTAAGAATGAGTAAGATGAAGGGAAATCCCAAGAACAGCTTCAGAATCTAAACTGGCATAAACCCTTCCACAATAACCTTGTGAATAAAAATGAAGAAATGTGGGCTCATTTTCAAATAACAAGACAACATATTTTCAAAGAAACCATTTCCATAGTTTCCAAACCATTTTCCATGGTTTAATGCCCTTATCTAGAGGCAAATCTTCAGGAAAGCAATTTGACCTGTCTAGTTCTTAGTTTATTGATTTTGAAAATGAGAGCATTAGATTGATGAAGTGTAAGCTTTCTCCCAGGTCTGAAATTTCTATCTTTCTCTATGATTTGGACAAAGATAAAGAAATGACCATGAAAGGTAAGTGTTTTGAATTGATTCAGGGCATCAAGGCAACCATGACAGCACAACTAAAGACACTCATGAAAACAGACTTCCAGGACTGCTTCAGAAAGAATGATGAGATAAGAGTGTTAGAAGTGAGAGGGAATATTTTGAGGGGGTTAGTGGAAATGTGTATAGAGTACAAATCTGATACACTAAATGTTAAATTCAGCATTTTAAGTATAACAGACTAAAATTAGTAGGATGGAATTTAGCATAACTAAATGACAAGTATGGCATTTAGGTCCAATCAATTTCATGGGACAAATTAAGAGAGATTTCTCTTGAGAGTTACGGTATTTATATTAAACACCAATCATCAGCCCTTCAAAGTCAACAGAATGAACCAACAGCTAAAGACACAGCCACTCACTGGGGCTCCTTCACTGTAAGACAGGACAGAGATGGGCCTGGGATTTAGCTCAGTGGTTTCACCGCCTGCTGCACAAGCACAAGGACCCAAGTTCGATCCCTTGTACCAAAAAAAAAAAAAAAAAAAGGACAGAGAGGCTGGATCACATGGCCTCTCAGGATCCATCCGAAGGGTCTAAGCCACTTTCATACTCTCATCCCTTTAGCCTTTGCCCTGACAGCACAGTGAGAGATTGTGGTTCAAGTCACAACCACACTAAATGTTCTTATAGGATCTGAATGAGATCACTGAATGGTGCAAGGTCACTCTGAGGGCCTCCTGGCCTTTCCTTCTCACCCACAAGGGGGGATTGTTCTAGATTGTGGCTCCCAGGCCTGGTGTATAAAGTCACCTGAACACAAGACTCATAGCCACGATGCAGCTTCAGTAACCCTCACTCAGCTCTTCAAGAGTTATAGGCCTTGAAAGGCATCCCCTGGAGTGTGTGGCCTTTCTGCTGGCTGGAACCAAATCCATCTTAAAGTTGGAAATATGACCCAGTGGGGGATAGGCTATGATTTAACATCATCCAAGTACTACTACAGGGCACACTTCTTAAAGAAACTGTTGTAAATTATTTGTGGCTAATTCTGCTGTTGGATGGAGGGCATGGTGTATTTTCAAGTACAAGAGCCCAGCTTGTAACTAATAATTGTTATATCTTCTCTGAAATTTACTGCCGATGTCTCAATTTTAACAATTTAAATAACAAGCTTAACCAAGTGGAACAAGGCTCAGGCAGGCTGGCACTCTTGATGAAAGCAGGACAACTCTTATGTCTGAGTGCATTTTTACTTTGACATGAGCGGTGACACACAGAGATGAAATCTGGTTAAAGCGGCAGCCCTTGCAACCTCATGACAGCGTCTTAGGCTTAGCAAAACAATTTCAAGAGAGTGCACACATATACTTAACTTTACTTGAGAAGACTGATTAGAGACAATGCTTATGAATATGATAATAAGAGGTGGGAGCCAGAAAGGTAAGCCAGGAGCTGTGTAATTGACAGCACTGTTTTCTTCATTTTTAATGGTCTGCTCAGTGGTCTTAATATTTGGGTGCATCAGTTTGTTTAGAGACTGGATGCGCCAAGGATTAATGACAAGAGCATATTTTAATTTTACCTGCTGTTTGAGTTGATGTTGATACTATAAGTGGTCTGATACGATATCCTGGAGATTATATTCTCAGTCACCTTTTGATTCTCTTTATCCCATGTGCTGAAAAATTCTCCCAGTTTCAAAACATGTTTCATGCCCAAAGTTACAAGAAGTTGCAACACGACTAGCAAAATTTCTTTCAAATTGCCAGGTCATAGAGAAGAGTGAAGAGCCTGCATTGTGAGCTGAAAGGCCTTGGAAAGGTCACTTCAGCTTTGTGGATGGCTGTTTCCTCTTGAGCAAATTAAAGAAGTCTATGACCTCAAGTGTACTCTAGCTGTCCTGTTCTGTGATCTTATACTCCTAATCTAATGGAACTTTAGACTAATTCAAATTCACTTACATTATTTTCAATTAAGAATCCAAAGTTGTAATGTGATTCAAGCATTTTATCAGTTTGAAAATTTCTTAAAATGTTAAACATATACCTACCATGTGACCCAGCCATTGTGCTTGCAAGTATCTATGCAAAACAAAAGAAAGCCGAAGTCTACACAAATTTTTGGACACAAATGTTCATAGAAGATTTATTTCTAATAACTCCAATCAGGAAACAACCCAAATAATCATCAAGTGAGTAGATGAATAAGTTGTGTTCTATCCATACAAGTATTGATACATTCAACATTGTAGGTGTATCACAGAATAAGTGCGCTGAGTGAAAGAAGCCAGACAAAAAGAGGACATACTGTATAATTTCATTTATGTAAAGCTCCAGAATGCAAACTAATCCATTGCATCAGAAAACAGATCAGTGGTTGCTTTGGGCAGGGCAGGGATGGCCTCCAGGAAGGAAGAATGACAAAGGGACCCAAAGGTGATGGATGTTCACCATCTTGATAGTGATGATGGCTCCATGGATACACGTATACTATATGTCAAAACTTATTAATGAGTATACTTTAAGCATCTACAGCCTATTGTGTACTTCAGTAAAACAGTGTTTACACATGTATAAATACCGAATAGTTGCTCTGGTGTGAGAAACTGAAAGTGTAAATAAGGACTAAATGTATAATAGGCAATGTGAAATAGGAAGAAAAGGGGCAAAGGGGAAGGAAGTAGGAGGGCTAGGGGAAAGGATAGAAGGGAATGGAATTAATATGAGAAATGGAAAAATAGGAACAAAATCTTTGTAAATAGGGAGGACTGGAGGGGTTGAAGGGAGGGCTGGGCAAGGGTGAAAAATAAGAACCAAGAGAGATTATGCAAAGGTGCAAATTTCCAATGATGAATGTCATTATATTGTATACCTAAAATGTACCAATGATTAGAATGAATAATCGATAATGTAAAATAGGAAGAAAAGGTCCAAAGGGGTAGGGGTAGTGGGAGGGTCAAGGGAAAGGAAAGAAGGGAAAGGAAAAATGATGAGAAATGGAAAAAATGGAAATAAAGTCTTTGTAAATAGGGAAGGGTGGAGGGCGTGAAGGGAGGGTTAGGAATGGGGAAAAAATAAGAACCAAGATGCATTATGTAAAGGTACAATTCCCAATGAGAAATGTAATTGTGTTGTATACCTACAATGTACCAATAAAAGAATTTAATAAAAATAAAAATTAAAAAAAAATTTTAAATGTGTTTAAAAATCTAAATACTATGTGCATACCTTTATTCCAGTTCTAAGAATTGATCACAAAGAATCAGAAATGTATGCTAAGATATAGCATAAAATGTATTCACTGCAACACTATTTATGAAATACAAAACAGTTGGCAAGCTGGACATGGTGGGAAACACTTGTAATCCCAGCACTCAAGAGAGTAAGGCAGGAGGATAACAAGTTCAAGGTCAGCATAGGCTACTTAGTGAGTTCTAAGCCAGCCTGGACTATGCAGCAAGACCCTGTCTCAAAACTCCAGACAAGAAGGTGGTGGGAGGAGGAGAGAGAGAAGGAGGGCACTTAAATATCTAAAGAATAAAATTGAGTAGATAAAGTATGTTACATTAAATGTTGCCATTAAACATCATGCTGTAGGGCCAGGGATTTAGCTCAGTGGTTCCACCACCTGCCTCGCAAGCAGAAGGACCTGAGTTCGATCCCTGGTGCCAAAAAACTTTTTTCAATTAAACATTATGCTATAAACAAAATATTATCATGAAAGACTATGATCTATGTGAAAAAGAAAGGTACAAAAACAATATTTATATGTAGTAGTGCAATACTTTTTAAAAGACTGTGTTGGAGATTGATAATCACACTTCTCTCTTCACCTCAGAGTTAGAAACCCATTCCAATACACTAAGAAGCTGGGAGAATGGAAAGCAAAATACCAGCTTTGTTACTCAGCATTCTGATTGGAAGAATGTAGGGCAAAGCTAAGGCAAGGCTAGCTTTCTAATCTTTTCCCCTGTGAGTTACCCTAACCCACTCCAAGCTTCAAGCCAACACAGAACTGGGCGGTGTCAGCCCTGGGAAGCTGATCCCTGTGTATTTGTCTCAACTGTCAGGCTACTGTCACACTGGACAGTGTCTTTAGCTTTATTAGCCCCCACTACTAGACACCATGGTCTCTCCCAAATCATGGAATGAAAAAGAAACATCCCCATATATTTCCAAATGCTCTCTCATTCAAGAGAGCAGAAAAGCTCCTGGCTGAGAAGCACCAGATGAGCTGAGATGAAATCCATGAATTTGAGAGTAGAAGATGCACACTTAAAATTGTCCTCAATCTCAGCCCATCTCTGCCCCATAATTCCTCTTCCAAGGGGGTAGAGGATGAGAAGGAAGCTATGAGGAAGGCAGGTCTCTGCTGTGAAGCGGCTGCACTGTGCACTGGTTACCAACTTGTCTGAGCTCAATGAGACCAACAGCAACTCACAGCCAGGAGCAAGGAGCAGGTTTATTACCCAGTCAGGCAGCAAGGGAAAGCAGGCACCAGAGTCCTGTACAAGGCCCTCCCCTAAGTCTTAGGGAAGCTTCTTTGGATGGATGGAGTCCTATCTGTTCTCCGTTTGCACCACAGCCAGGACAATACAAGGAAGGGTTTTCAGCCCTGGAGCAACAGAAGTTGGTAGGCTAATGCATTGAAGAACGTCCTATTTCTAGGAGGGACTGGTCAGACCACTCCCTCCTTATCTCAGGATGTCACTCTCACCACTTTCTACAGCAGTTCTTGAGAACTCCAGGGAAGAAGGCAGGGGCTGAGTCAACCCAAGGCCAGCTGAGTAACTGTCCTGAACTCTGCCTGACACTTGTTTTAGGAATGGAGGTCCCAATGTAATTATCCTCAGTAGAAACATGAGGAGAAAAAGAATGAAGGCCCTTGCAATCTACATATCTCTGTAAAAGTGAAGAAAAAAAAAGATGAGAAGGACATATGCTATGCTGTCACTAATGGTCACACTGCCTAGCTCTGTTAGTGGGGAGAGAAAGAGGGGAGGGGAGGAAGTTAGAAAAGTATGGACCGTTATTTTTGTTTTCCTTTAGTTTTGGGTTATATTCAATTTTTCTCCATTTCCTGAATATATGATTTTTGCAGATTTTTGCAGAGAAAGTCCTTAGAGAGAGGGAGAGAACTCAAATGAAAGGAAGTCCTAAGCTTCTCAGATACCCTGGGCTGGGCAGTATTTGCCCTGAAATGGCTCCTCATTCCATTATTTTTGGGTTAGTGTCATATACTTTGTGAAGATGGCATTTGGGGACATGTTGCCCATCATCTCTAACAGTGCTACCCTGAAACTGTCCAGCTTAATAAACAAGATTAGATTATACTCTTTACCTTTTCTTACCTGATAAAGAGAGTGACATGAAATGATTTTTCTAGAATAGCTTCCACTTAGCATCCTCGTGGGACTGACATTCAGGCATGTCGTGGATCAATCTTCTCAAATTGATCACACCAAAGCCTTAGTCTGGTACAAAACTAAAGTTACAAAAAAAATCGTAGACATTTGACTATCTAAAGTTTTTAACACCAAAAAGAATTGTGTGCACTATAATAGTGCTATTCATAAGGTAATTACATGATTTTGTTTTAAGGTATTAATTTCTAAAGTTCTTTCAGTAGCTTTGCCCTATACCAGGAAACAAAAGCTGTGTGCAAGCCATCTTCCTTCTGTCCTATTATCCTGTAATTCTACCCATCATCTCCCTTTGAAATTAACACCAAAAGTCTACTTTGGAGGCCCTCTTTGACTGTAAAGCTGACTCCCCTGTCTCTTCTCACACATACCCTCACCCTCAGGGTTATTGTGATTCAAACTCCAGCCATCACACAGACTCCTCCATACACCAAGCCCAGCACTTGATATGGCAGGGGGCCAGAGTAAATTTGGGAGACTTTTGCTACACAGAAAGAACAAGCTCTCCCGGAAGGACCAGACACACAGTCATCCACTAATCCAGAATTTGCAATCAGAAAAATAGAAATTTCTTTACATTAATGGCTTTTCCATTTGTGATTATAACAAATGCCACAGAGACAATCTGTAACTATCTGAGGGCTAAAATAATCTCCATATACATTGCTTTTAGAAATTCTGGCCAACCCACCACCTCACAGAGATCTCACTGTCTCTGGGCACTCACTGGCTTCCACCAAAATGTCTCACACAAACAGAGGTATGTCTTGATGAAGAAGTTCAAGCCCATTCGTCATTTGACCTGAGAGTAGGGCAGGGAAAAATCTTTCTAAAAGCATACTCTGGGTCCTTGTGGGCAAGTACTGAACAACCAAGAGCACAAAAGTCTGGAACTAAGATCCAGGTTGGCCAGCGAGGGCTTTGGAGCCAAAGTAGGGTGAAGCTGCTTGGATCCCAAGGCATGCTGGGAACTAACTACATGAGGGATTTGCCAAGATCTTTTATACTGATGTACAGTAAGAGATACATTTTGTATCACGATCCAGTGTTCATACACTTGTCCCTTAGTATCTGCTGGGAATTCACTCCAGGACCTGAAGGATACCAACATCTGCTCAATTTCCTTATATAAAATGGTGCAGTATTTGTGTATAATATATATCTTCCTGTGTATTTTAAATTATTACATTTGATTACATATGACTAGTACACATAAATGTTACTTAAATAATTGTTACACTATATTATTTAAGGATAATAAAATAAAAAGTGTATACATGCTCAGTACAGACTCTTTTTTTTCTAAGTATTTTCAGTCTGCAGCTTATTGATTCAGTGGGTGGGAAAACCGTGAATAGGAGGGGCCTACTAAGACACCTAATAAGTGGATACATATAGAGACATTAACGGCTATGAGGATCAGTGGAACAGAATTAGAGGATGCAGAAACAACCCCAAGCACATTCAACCATTTGCTCTGTGACAAAGAGGCCAAAAACACATTCTGAAGGAAAAATAACCCCTTTAATAATGATTTGGGGAAAACCAATTATCCACATGTAGAAGATTGAATCTAGACCCATATCTCTCACCATGTAGTAAACTAAAATCAAAATGAATCAAAGATCTAAATGTTAAAACAGAAATACTGAACCTACTGAAGATAAAACAGGTAAAACTCTTGAAGGCATAGACATAGACAAGGACTTTATGAACAGAACCCTGATTGAACAGAAAATAGTAGCAAGACTCAAAAAATGGGATCATTTAAATTCTTAGCAAAAGAAACAACCAACAGAGTGAAAAGACAGCCTATAGAATGGGAAAAATGTTTCATTAGTTGTCCCTCGGACAAAGGACTCATATCTAGAATATATAAAGAACTCAAATAATTAGATACCCCAAAAATAAAAGACCAAATCAAAACTGGGCAAGTGAAATGAATAGACATTTCTCAGAAGAAGTACAAAAGGTCAATAAATACATTAAAAATGCTCAAAATTTCTGGTCATTAAAGAAATGCAAGTTAAAACAAGACTGAGATTTCCTCTTACCCCAGAAAGAATGGTCATCATCCAAAAAAAAAAACACATCAAATAATAAGTCCTGTTGAGGCTGCAGAGAAAGAGGAATGCTTCTACATTGATGGTGGGAATGTATACTAATACAACCACTATGGAAATCAGTATGGAGATTTCTCAAAAAACTAAAACTAGATATTCTATTCAGCCTAGATATTTTCCTTTTAGGTATCTTTCTGAAAGAGTTAAAGACATCATATTACAATTATACATGATTACTCATGTTTAAATTCATAATATTTAAATCTCGGAAGTGGCCTATATGTTTGTCCATGATAAATGGATAAAGAAAATGTGATATTTACACACAGTGTAATACTACTCTGCCATAAAAAACGCTAAAGGTGAGTCATTTTTAGGAAAATGGATGCACCTTGAGACCATACTATTAAGTGAAATAAATCAGACACACAAGCTTAAATATTATGTGATTTCTTCCATGTGAGAAACCTAAATTATAAACAAAGAGCAAAATAAAAGATAGATAATGGGAAGTAGGGAGATGGATCTTTCTCAAATGGGAAGGAGATCAAGAGGAGGAAGGAAGAGAAAGGAAAGGGGATAAAAAAAGAATTAAGATGTGTTATGTACACGTACCATCTCCACACAGGGAATGTACACTTTATTTACTGCAAATATGTATTAATAAAAAATAAAACAACTTTAAGAATTTAAAAAGAAACACTGTACTTGAAATTAGCTCCTAAGAACTCAGCCTACTACAGAATAGCTCTTCAATAATATTTGTTGAAGGAAAAAAAAAATCAAAAGAACTTATTAAAACATATTTATTTTCATCAGACACAGGCTCTGTGAGAGGTCCTGGGTTCAATTCTCAGTAAAATAAGTGCATATATACATACATACATACATACATGGACTTGGAAATGTAGCTCAACTGTACAGTTTGCCTAGCATGTAGGAGGCCTTGGGCCCAATCTTCAGCACCAAAAAAGAGTAAATTCCAACCCACAAATGTGCTCTCACCACTAACAAGTAGCAAACCTCTACTTGGCTACTTGAAAAGTCCTAGAACTAGGAGCCCAGAAACTGAAATTTACCAAGCTAAAGCAGGGGTCTAGGTGAATTGAGGAGAAACAGATGAATACTGGGCTGTACCAGGGTCAGACAGAGGAGGGTTGTTGGGTGGAGCCCGTCCATCGCAGAGCAATGGAAAGCCATGCTGTTGTCTGGGCAAAGGCGCTGCTACCTGGGTGCAGAGCTGTGCCCTGTGTCTTCCCTCCAGTCCACACCCTGCCCTAATGGCCCCTCATATGAAAACACTCTTCAAACCCTGGAAGATTTCACAAAGGGAATCAGAAGTCAGTGGGCAATCACTTTGCTGCACTGTCAGTCATGGGATCAGGGAAGGGGGAAGACAAGGGTTGTTTAAGCAGCTGTGGAAATCATGCAATAATTTGGTAAATGAAAAATCCAGTCAGAGCCACAAGGAGCACAAAAGTGAGGAATTAAACAACTTTGTAAATAAAAGGATCATTACTCTCAAGCATTAATACACACTTAAGACCCACTGAAAACTTCCCATTTCAAGATAAATGAAGAGCATTAGCAGCTCATTTCCCAAGCTGGATGGGCTGTTTTCACAGCCCAGTGCTGGGAGCCAGAGGCCTGGGTCAGCTGGGCCTGGCTCAGGTGGCATGCTGGTGGCTCCACACTGGGGACTCAAGAGAGTATGATTCCTGCACTTGTTTTTGCGAGAGTTGGAGCCACAGCCCTGTTTGTTTTTTGTTTTTTTTACCTAGGGGGAAGTCCTCATGCATACCTGAGGAAGTTGGAGGAAAGTTCTATACCAGTGCACTTGCCTCCTCCAAGTTTCATTATTCACCAAATAAGCATAATTGCTCCATGTTTAAGGGGTGCTGGGAACAGAGGCACTGCTGGTAATTGCCTAATGGGCAGGCGAAATGAGGTGTGAGCCACATCAATGTGAAAAAAGCAATAGCCACAAGTTTATTAACATTGAAAATTAAAATAAGCTTGGCCCCAGCCAGGCAGTCTTTGCTGAAATGAATCCCATTATCCCTCTGATAACTGCATGGGGCTCAATTTGATGCCACCCAAGAGGTAGAGAGGCCTCGATACAGGTCACCTCTCTGCTAGCTTCGGGGATCTGAAGCTTCTCTGGTTCGCTGGTAACTATCACAGAGGAAACACAAACACCCAGTCTCCCTTGCAGCTCCTCCAACTCCACTTAAATCCATCCAGCATTTGAAGAGCTGCAAAAGGGGAGGACAGATAATAATCACATGTCATTCTGTCGGCATGTCTTTTTTTTAATGGTTGCTGAATGGAATTTGCAAAGGTGTGTGATGCACTCCTAGGACTGAACAAGCCAGAGCTACAGGAAGGAAGTCCAAGGTCCTGCCCGCAGCTGAGCAGTTGCAGATCATGAAGTATTTCTAGACACCCAGAGCTAGAAGTAGAACTGCTCTTGACCTTAAATTCATCCAATCTATGCAAGAAGCAAGGCTCTTCCAATAAAATAATCAACTAATAATCCACTGTTCAACATATGCTCTACCAATGGCATAATGAAAAGGCGAGAAAGCAAACTTAGAGTGGTCAGGGAAGGCATGAAGCTCAGGCAGTCAGGTAATAAAGAGGGAAGCCTGTGAATAAAACCTCACTCCCTTTCAGAGGCACTCAGAGGAGTGGGGAGGGAACCAGACAGACAGGAGTGTGGACAGTGACCTGGAGTCCAGAGTGATGAGCACTGGGAAACAAACCTGCTGCTGGATTTTGGATTGAATTCTGCACACAGAGGGAATCATTGGCAGGTTCAGAAAAGAGGAATCATGTCAAATAATTGAACTCATTCTACATTGAATTCACTTTACATTTTAAAATATGTTTGGAGTTTACATTTTAGTTTACTTTAAGTTTCATGAACTCCACTCACTTTGCATTCATTGCCAGTCATTTCACAACTGGGCTCTTGCTGTGTCCCAGAAACCTGGTTATCCCACCTTACTCCATTCCATTTACTCCCAGGGTTTGGGAGGATGATTCTGTACCTTTTCCCTAACTTTCAGCACCTCTGTTCTGTCTCACCTTCAGCTGCTGACCTTGTCTACCAGTCCTCCTGCTGCTGCTCCTACCCGGCCTCTGCCCTCAAACCCTGCCTCTCTCCCTCCCTTTCTGTATCAGGTTCTTCCTGGTCCCCACTAGGATGAACTTCCAGAGCTGCTGCCTCACCTACCTGAGAAGGATGCTCCAGAACACCTTCCCTCCAACTCCCTGAAGCATTTTTCTCTTAAGTCCATCAATATCTTCAGCATACAAACCTGCAGCAATTTCTCTCACCTTAAGAAAAAAATCCGAATCGCGCGGAAGATGCCGAATCACCCCTCTGCAGACAGGCAGGTCTGCCCATGCCCTACCGAGGTCCTGAGTCGCACAGAACACGCCGAATCAGCCCCCTGCAGACAGGCAGGTCTGCCCACGCCCTACCTACGCCGAATCACCCCGCTGCAGACAGACAGCCACCTGGTTCCACACTACAAAGACGCAGAGGGCACCAGACCACCAGGACCAAGGTACTGAGTCCCGCTGTTCCCGGCCCAGAGGTAGGGGCTTCTGAGCCATCGTCCCACTGCTCCTGCTCCAGAGGAAGGGGCTTCCTGGTCACCATCCCTCCCGCTCCTCCCAGCCCAGAGGAAAGGGCTTTTGGGCCACCTTCTGTCCCACCTCTCCCGGCCCAGAGGGAGGGGTTTCTGAGCAACCATCCCACTGCTCCTGGTCCAGAGGAAGGGGTTTCCGGGCCACCATCCCTCTGGCTGCTCCCAGCCCACAGGAAAGGGCTTTGGGGTCACCATCCCTACCGCTGCTCCCAGCCCCTATTCCACCTTGCCCAGCTCAGAGGAGGTAATCCGTGCCGGTGCTAACAGCCCCCCGCCCCAGTCGAAATGAGAAAACATGTAAATAAATCTCAAAACCAGACTTCCAGATCACCTACAGCAACCCCAAAGGGAAATGAGATGGAACACTCTGATGCTCAACCACCTGGACCCACTGAACTGGCAACAAAAGGGGATCTGGAAAAAATGAAATCAGAAATAATTTCTCAGATAACAGGAGAAATTGTGCCCCTAGTGCAAGACATGATTAATAAATCTAGAGAGGAGCTCAGGAACATGATGGAATCCCAACATAAGAAACAAATGGAATCCATAAAACAGATGCAAATAGATTTCCAGGACATGAAAAACTCCATTGAAAGTCTACACAGCAGAATGAGCCAATGTGAGGACAGAATTTCAGACATAGAAAATAAGATTGCAATTAGTGACCAGGAAAAGAAAAATTGCTTCAAAATTATAAGGGAACATGAGAAATCAATCCAGCAGCTGCTAGATGATGCAAAGAAGAATAACATAGGACTGATTGGGCTCAATGAAGAAACAGGAGAGAGTGGAGATGACATAAAAAATCTCTTCACAGAAATAATGGCAGAAAACTTCCCAAGCAGGGGAAAAGAGCTTGACATACAGATAAGTGAGGCATATAGGACTCCAAATAGCCTTGATCAAAAAAAATCTACACATAGGCATATAATTGTTAAGATTCCAGAAACTCAACAGAAGAACAAAGTTCTCCAAGCAGTCAGAGAAAAGAAACAAATCACATACAAAGGAAAGCCCATCAGAATCACAGCAGACTTCTCAACACAAACTATCAAGGCAAGAAGAGCTTGGAGTGACATATTCCAAGCCCTAAAAGAAAACAGCCTCCAACCCAGATTGATGTACCCTGCAAAACTATCTTTCAAAATGGATGGAGAAATAAGATACTTTCATGACAAAGAGCACCTTAGGAACTTCATGAATAGCAAACCAGCACTCCAAAGAATTTTACACAATATCCTAGGAACAGACATTGAGGATCACAACCCCAGGAAGCAAAGCAGAATGAACCCATCTGGCATGACAAGAAATTAAATGTAAAGGGGGAGAACCCAACAAAAAAAGTCATGGCAATGACAAGTCAATATGTTTCAGTTATAACCATCAACGTTAATGGTCTCAATTCACCAATCAAAAGAAATAGACTGGCAGAATGGGTCAAGAAGCAAAATCCAACAATATGCTGCATACAAGAAACACACTTCCTTCAAAAGGAAACTCATAGACTGAAAGTTAAAGGGTGGAAAACAATACTCCATGTGACAGGAACCAAAAAAAAAGCAGGAGTAGCTATCCTCTTGGCAGATCAAGTAGATTTCAAACCAACACTGATTAAGAGAGACAAAGAAGGGCACTACATCCTTGTAAAGGGAAGAATCCAAGAGGAAGAGATGACAATCATAAATATCCATGCACCAAACACTAGTGCACCCAACTATATAAAACAAATACTAATGGACATGAAAAGTCATATATGCACTAATGCAATTGTAGTGGGGGACCTCAACACCCCACTGTCACAAATAGATAGATCAACTAGACTAAAAATAAGTAATGAAATACTAGAACTCAATCAAACTCTTGAACAAATGAACTTAACAGATGTTTATAGAGTCTTCCACCCCACAAAATCAGAATACACATTCTTCTCAGCTGCACATGGGTAATTCTCCAAAATAGACCACATACTCACACATAGAACATGTTTAAGTAAGTGCAAAGGAATTGAAGTTATCCCCTGTATATTATCAGACCATAGTGTGATGAAATTGGAGATCCATAGCAAAAGAAACTCAAAAAATTTCATAAATATGTGGAAATTGAACAACACACTTCTGAATAACCAATGGGTCACAGAGGAAATTAAAGAAGAAATCAGACAGTTCCTTCAATTAAATGACAATGACCATACAACACATCAGAATCTATGGGACACAATGTAAGCAGTCTTATGATGGAAATTCATAGCAGTGAATACGCATATTAGGAAAACAGAATGAGCCCAATTAAACAACCTGATGCTGAACCTCAAGCTTCTAGAAAAAGAAGAGCAGGACAACCCCAAAGCTCATACAAGGGAGGAAATTATAAAGATCAGAGGAGAAATCAATGCAATGGAGACTAAGAGAATGATACAAAAAATCAATGAAGCCAAGAGTTGGTTCTTCGAAAGAATCAGCAAAATTGACAAACCTTTAGCCAACCTTGTCAGAAAAAGGAAAGAACAGGCCCACATCCATGCAATTAGGAATGAAAAGGGTGAAATTACAACAGACCTAGCAGAAATCCAGAGGATCATCAGATCATCCTACTTCCAGAACCTATATGCCAATAAGATGGACAACACAGAAGAAATGGACAGATTCCTAGATACATATGAATTATCAAAATTGAATGAAGAAGACCTAAAAATTTGGAACAACCCAATATCAACCAATGAAATTGAAAATGTAATTAAAAACTAATCAACTAAGAAAAGCCCAGGCCCTGATGGCTTCACTGCTGCATTCTACAAGACATTTAGAGAGGAACTGCTGCCACTACTGTTTAAACTCTTCAGTGAAATTGAAAGGGAAGCAATACTCCCAAATTCATTCCTGGAAGCAAGCATCACCTTGATCCCCAAAGCAGCGAAAGACCCAACCAAAAAGGAGAACTATAGGCCAATCTCACTAATGAACACAGATGCAAAAATCCTTAATAAGATACTGGCAAATAGAATGCAGAAGATCATCAAGAAGATCATACATCCTGATCAAGTGGGATTCATCCCAGGGATGCAGGGATGGTTCAATATATGCAAATCAATCAATATAATACACTATATCATAGAGCCAAGGACAAAAACCATATGATTATCTCCATAGACGCAGGAAAAGCATTTGACAAAATCCAACATGCATTTATGATAAAAACCCTACCAAAAATTGGAATAGATGGTCTCTACCTCAAACTCATAGAAGCCATCTATGAAAAACCAACAGCCAATATCATACTAAATGGTCAAACACTGAAATCCTTCACACTCAAATCAGGAACAAGACAAGAATGTCCACTATCACCACTCGTGTTCACTATATTCTTGGAAACGTTAGCCATTGCAATTAGACAAGAGAAAGATATAAAAGGAATAAAGATAGGAAATGAAGAAGTCAAATTGTCATTATTTGCAGATGACATGATACTCTATATAGAAGACCCCAAGAACTCCACCAAAAGTCTTCTAGACTTAATAACCAAATTCAGTCAAGTAGCTGGTTACAAGGTCAATACACAAAAATCAATAGCTTTCCTCTACACCAATGACAGACTCACTGAGAGAGAAATAGGGCAAATAATTCCTTTCACAATAGCATCCAAAAAACTGAAATACCTAGGAGTCATCCTAACAAAAGAAATCAGAGACCTCTTCTTTGAAGACTATAGCACTTTGAACAGAGAGATTGAAGATGATATCAGAAAATGGACAGACATTCCCCTGCTCCTGGGTAGGAAGGATTAATATAGTGAAAATGGCCATATTTCCAAAACTGCTATATAAATTTAATGCAATCCCAATTGAAGTCCCAGCAGCATACTTCATAGACCTCGAGAAAACAATCCAAAAATTCATTTGGAACAAGAAGAGACCCAGAATAGCAAAAGCAATTCTAGGTAACAGAGACATGGCAAGGGGGTATTACAACCTCCAACTTGAAATTATACTGCAAAGCTACTGTGATAAAAACAGCATGGTACTGGCAAAGAAACAGACTTGAGGACCAGTGGAACAGATTAGAAGATGCAGAAACAACGCCAGACACACTCAGCCATCTCATCTTCGACAAAGGAGCCAAACACCCTCACTGGAGGAAAGATAGCCTCTTTCATAAATGGTGCTGGAAAAATTGGGCTTCAACTTGCCAAAGATTAAAACTAAACCTGTATCTCTCACCATGCACTAAACTAAAATCAAAATGGATTAAAGACCTAAATATTAAAATAGAAACTCTGAACCAGTTGGAACAGAGGTTAGGTAGAACCCTTGAAGACATCAGTGTAGGAAAAGATTTTATGAACAAAACCTCAGTTGCCCGTGAACTAGCACAAACAATCAACAAATGGGATCTCTTTTTATTAAAAGGCTTCTGCACACCAAGAGAAACCACCAGCAGTGTGAAGAGACAACCCACAATGTGGGAAAAAATCTTCACCTGCTCTTCCTCAGACAAAGGTCTACTATCTCGAATCTATAAAGAACTTCAAAAGATCAGACCTCCCAAATTTAAAGACCCAATCCAAAAATGGGCAACTGAAATGAACAGACATTTCTCAGATAAAGAAGTAGAAATAGCAAATAAATACATGAAAAAATGTTCAACATCACTGGTCATTCGAGAGATGCAAATGAAAACAATGCTGAGATTCCACTTCACTCCAGAAAGAATGGCTGCTATCATGAAATCAACCAATAACAAATGCTGGCAGGGCTGTGGGGAAAGAGGAACCCTGCTCCACTGCTGGTGGGAGTGTAGACTGGTGCAACAACTGTGGAAATTAGTATGGAGATACCTCAAAGAACTAGGATTGGAAGTCCCATTTGACCCCGCTATTCCACTGCTGGGGATCTTCCCCAAAGAATTAAAAGAATCATACCACAGTGATATATGTGCACCCATGTTCATAGCAGCACAGTTTGTAATAACTAAAACTTGGAAACAGCCCAAATGCCCATCAACTGGAGACTGGATAAAGAAAATGTGTTTTTTTAATAAAATGGAGTACTACTCAGCCATAAAAAATGACAAATTAGAGACATTTATAGCCAAGTGGATGCACATTGAGGTGATACTCTTAAGTGAAATAAATAGGACACACATGTGTAAATACTGAATAGTTTCTCTGATGTGAGAAACTGAAACTGTAAATAAGGACTCAATGTATAATAGGTCATGTGAAATAGGAAGAAAAGGGGCAAAGGGGAAGGAAGTGGGAGGGCTATGGGAAAGGATAGAAGGGAATGGGATTAATATGAGAAAATGGAAAAATAGGAACAAAATCTTTGTAAATAGGGAGGACTGGAGGGGTTGAAGGGAGGGCTGGGCAAGGGTGAAAAATAAGAACCAAGAGAGACTCTGTAAAGGTGCAAATTTCCAATGATGAATGTCATTATATTGTATACCTAAAATGTACCAATGATTAGAATGAATAATCGAAAATGTAAAATAGGAAGAAAAGGTCCAAAGGGGTAGGGGTAGTGGGAGGGGCAGGGGCAGGGGAAAGGAAAGAAGGGAAAGGAAAAATGCTGAGAAATGGAAAAAATGGAAATTAAAGTCTTTGTAAATAGGGAAGGGTGGAGGGAGTGAAGGGAGGGCTAGGAATGGGGAAAAAATAAGAACCAAGATGCATTATGTAAAGGTACAATTCCCAATGAGAAATGTAATTGTGTTGTGTACCTACAATGTACCAATAAAAGAATTTAATACAAAAAAAAAAATCCTTTCTTGGTCTCACATTGCAGGTCTTGCTCCACTTTTCTGCTCCTGGTTTCAGAACCATTCTTCAAAAGAGCTGGCCACACTGGCAGACTCTACTGCCTTTCCTTCCAGTCTCCCTTGAACCCACTCCAGTCTGGCTTTAGCTGCCTCCTCCTCCAGTGAAGCTGACACCAATGTGGGCTGTGGTACTAGATGTGATGGTCAGCTCTCCATTCTCATCTGGCTTCAACACTCTGTAGCATCCTTCATTTGCCCAGAAACTGCTCCTTCTCCCTCTCTAGTTTGTTCCTTCTCATTTTTTAACCTCTGAAAATTAAAAGTGCCTCAGGAATGACTCCTAGACCCCTTCTTGGTCTAAACTATATTCTTAGTTGATCTCATACACTTTCATGGCTGTAAACACCACCTATTTGCTAAAAAGTTCCAAATATATATCTCCAGCCTTGACCACTCCCTCAGACTCCAAAGAGGTCTCTATGTGGAAGGGTGCAATAGACATCTTGAATTTAATAGTTCCAAAGTAATCCCTGCCCCACCTCTACCCCCCATCTTACACACACATGCATCCCACCTGCATTCCCAGGTGCCTTCTGAATAAGTGTTACCTCTTCCACATCCTTTGTTCAGGACCATGACTTTAGTCATCCTTGACCCCTTTGCATCCTCATATTCCAATACATCAGCAAAGCCAAACTGTGTCCAGACTCTGACCACCTCTCACTACTTCTACAGCCTTCTCCCTGCTCCAAATCACCTTCCTTCTCCAGGATGGCTGCAACAGTCTTCTAAAGAATCTCCCTTTTCCACCCTTGCCCGTATACTAGGTATTCTTAACACAGCAGTGAGAGTGACCCTTTAAAAATAAAAGCCAAGGGCCGGGGATTTAGCTCAGTGGTTCCACTGCCTACCTCACAAGCAGAAGGACCCAAGTTCGATCCCTGGTACCAAAAAAAATAATAATAATAAAAAAATAAAAATAAAAGCCAAACCATGGGCCTCTCTGCTCAAAGAATTTTAGTAACTTCCCAGATCCCCTGAGAATAAAATCCAATATTTTTACAATGGCCTAAAATCTCCTACACTCTCTGGCCCCAAGTACCTCTCTATTGTCCTCTCCCTCTCTCACTCTGCTCAGCTATGCTGGCACCTTGCTGTACCTCAAACACACCAGGCACATCCTGCCTCATGGCCTTTGAAATCACTGTTTCTTCTGCTGGAATTCAGTTCCCTCGGATAGTCACATGACTTGCTCCTTCATTTCTCCAGCCCCTTCCCAGTGACACCTTTCTTAACCATTCTACACAACACACATGTCCACACAGGTCCTCCAGCTCATATATTCTGCCTCACTTTCCTCCATTCAACTTACGACCCTGTATTAAATCAGGTTTTACTTGTTTATTTATTCATTGTCTCTGCACTAGAATATAAGCCCATTTAAGCAAGGCTTTTGTTGTATCAATTCCTAATGTCTAGTAAGAGCTCAATAAATATTTGCTCAGTAGACCATATTTATTTGAATCTACTTTTTAAAGTATCTTCCATCTACAAGAAAAACACAAAACCTGTCACTGTTCCAGCTGTCTATTGCTGGGTGACAGTATTCGAGGCTATGGTAATTCCTACTGTTGCTACAAAAACTACTTTGAACCCATCATGTGGCTGGCACCCACCTTTCCTCTCAGGCTACACCCTTTGAGATTACCAAGGTGAGTTTATTTCTGTCCTCTATGTTCTTGCCCAGGATGAGTTTTCTGATACCACTTGCTGACTGTTACCTCATCCAGAACTAAAGTAATTGACCGTAACCCATAGTCCCATCCATCAAGCTAAGGGGTGGTGTCTGGGATATGAAGTCTCAGCTCTTCCACTTATTTACCATGTGATCTTGGCCAAGTTTTAAAATCTCCTGAATCTAAGTTTTCTTAAAAAGTAGAATACAAAAAGCAAAACTTATTTGTAGTTATTGTATTCAAAGAAATGAAGAATAGATAATGTTTGGCATATAGTACTTGCTCACTAAATGTGGTTTCCTTTCTTTTCCTACCAGAAGGTGGCACTAGAATCATTCTGAAATCACAACTTTTAACCTGATATTTGACCATAGCCCCCCAGAGATACCAGGCTAGGGCTCAGCAGAGATGCAGACTACTTTGGGCTGTCTGGACCTGTCCTGGCCATTCCCTCTCCCTCCCCTTCCTCCTCCTGCACATATGCCCATAGAGGGACAGGCTGCCCTTGGGACCCTTCTTGCATTTATGGCAATCCTTCTCCATCCTGCAAGGGTGGTGAACTGAATTCAGGAAAATGACAGGTCATTACAGATATATTGCATGCTGTAAAATACAAGGATGCCCTTGTTGAAAAGCCAAATGACTTACTTTAGGAGCAACTGTAAATGATAGATATAGGATATCACGAACCCAGAATGCACATGTTACACTTTGGTATGTATCATTATGTACTGCAAACATGTACTAATAAAAGCAAAATTTTTTAAAATACTTGGAATATACAGGTGGCACTCTCATATTGACACACGTGACACTAGCATGAATCCTCTAACCGGAATGCTCTCTGACAGTAACTCTCCATTACTCAGTGCTCTATTGATTTGAGTTCAGCTCTAAAAGTTCAGACTTAGAGGATACTCAGGCCAGGTCTCCAATGACCAGAGCAGTATGGACTGTTGGTAATTCTCCAATGAATTCCAGTAATTATATAATGAATTACAAATTGTCTATACCAGTGTTTCCTGGAATATTTAATCCAGAAACATCCCTGTGAACTTTCTAGGACACATTTGGGATAGAAGGTTGGAGAAGAAGTATGTCCAGTGTTTGCCCCAATGTTTGTCCATGTGCCTCTCTTCTACCCAACACATTTTTATAAACACATGCAATTCATAGACTTTTGGGTTCTGTCTGCCACCATCCTCTTCTGCCTCTAAAATAAAAACTACTGAAGAACTACTAAGGAACTGGCTATGTGACCTTGGAGAGGTCTGCACCATCCAGTCAACTCAAGTTCTCTAATACTGTTCTCAATAAATGACACTAACACGGATCAGGGACCTCCTCAGAAGTGAAGAAATAACATGCTGCACCTCTAAAAGCTCCACTTGGTGTGAGTATGGTTCTCTGCTTCTCAACGCATTTCAAAGGAAAAGAAGATCCAGAGTGGGTAGAATTCTCCCCAAGGTGTACCCTGTATGGCATATGTGCCCAGGCTCCTACAAATCCACTGTCTCTGAGCCCATCATTTGGCAGAGTTAAGTCCAACATCAATTACATGTCCTTTGTTGGTGAAACCATTTTCGTTAAGTTCAATTTCAATAACAACAATAAAAACTTGTCAAAATAAGTGTCTGACAGAAGCTGTGGAGCTTTGATGATGAATGTGGGAATGAGAGAGAAGCTTCTGGATACTTCTGAGGACTAAACATCTCTCAATGGTGCTTTTCTTTGTACTCAGCCATAACACAATTTGTGGTATTTTCTTCCATGTCAGATTAAACTCTTAAGATTTCCTTTTCCTTTCTGGGCCGTGATTCATGTCTAGTCCAATGACCAAAGTGAAAAGAACCTGTGATTCACTCTGGGGAAACTACAGGGCAAGAGATAGCTTGTTAAAGTGTTAGTTCCTGAGTGACCCAGGTTCCCTTATGGTGCAGAGCAGTGGGTCAGGAGCATTTCTCACCTCAACATAACCACAGATGCACTTGCCTCAGGAATGGGGAGTGTGGAGCCCCCTGGGGTCAAAGGAATTGGTGAAGTCATCACCTCTATTCCCATCAGTCAGACATGAAGCCAGCCGGTCTCCTTCAGAAAGTACAGAGCTTTTCAAGACCCACTCAGGTTCTCAAACAAGTTAACAAACATGTTCCATTGAGTATCTATGCAGCACTCATACTATTGGCTACTAGGGTACAGAGGGTTGTGTTCATCCACCAAATGTTCAGTGAGCATGTAGTACAAGCTAGCCCTGCCCTAGACAAGGTAGACACTACTGCTGCCCTCACTGAGCCTCAGTTTACCTTCAAACAAATAAAAGCTATAAATCTATTTACCTGTCAACTTCATACAATCAGATGAATACATTAATGTGCTTGAGAATTATGGAAAGATAAGGTATTGCTACTGCAGAAGTTCAAAATGCTCCCTTTCATACTCAAAAGAATTGAAGGCCAGGATATGAACAAATATTTGCACATTTGTATTCATATGACATTATTCACAACAGCCAAAGGGTAGTAACAACCTCAATGTCCATCAGCAGGTGGATAAACAAAATGTAGTATATACATACCATGGAATCTACTCATTTTTAAAAAGGAATGGAATTCTGAGACATACTTCCCCAGAGATAAACTTTGAAAATACTATGCTAAGTGTGCCAGATACAAAAAGACAAATATTACATAATTCACTTGTATGCAATACTTAGACTAGTCAAATTCATAGAGACAGAAAGAAGAATGGTGGGTTTTTGGCTTCGGGAAGTCTGGGGTTGGGCCTGAGAAGTTGCATTTCTAGGAAATTCCTGGAGAATGTTAATGCTAATTGTCCTGTGACCACACTTTGAGAATCTCTGCCCTAAAATAGTAATTTGACTGGCAAAGTATGCTTTGATTTAATAATAATACATTGGACCAAGTGCTGAGTTAAGGTTCCACAATTTTGTCCAAGAAGCTTGAGACTAGTTCAAAGAGAGAGAGATTGATTTGAGTACTTTGCAGTCAGAGGAGAAGTTGAGTGATGCACATACATCAAGTACCATTACTCCTCAGCAACCATCCCCAAGAACCTAACATTCAACATCACGAAGACCATCAGTCAGGAGGAGTGGCATGCCCTGCAAATGCTTGAGAGAGAAGGTGAGCCAATCCCAGCTCCCGGAAGGAGGCTCCCCTGCCGCCATTCCATGCTCCCAGGGCAGAGAAGGTGAGCAGAGTAGGTGCCAGAAGCACCCCCCCTCCCACCGTGGAAATGAGAAGACACATAAACAAGCCTCAAAAACAGACGTCCAGGTCACCTAGAGCAACTCCAAAGGGAAATGAGATGGAACAATCTGATACTCAACCACCTGGACTCTCTGAACTGGCAACGAAAGAGGATCTGGGAAAAATGAAATCAGAAATCATTTCTCAGATAACAGCAAAGATTGTGCTCATAGTGCAAGACATGATTAATAAATCTAGAGAGGACACAGATAAAAAAATAGAGGAGTTGAGGAACATGATGGAATTCCAACATAGGAAACAAATGGAATCCATAAAACAGATGCAAACAGATTTCCAGGAGATTAAAAACTCCATCAAAAATCTGTGCAGCAGAATGAACCAATGTGAGGATAGAATTTCAGATATAGAAGATAAGATTGCAATTAGTGACTAGGAAAAGAAAAATTGCTTCAAAATTGTAAGGGAACACAAGAAGTCAATTCAGCAGCTGCTAGACGACACAAAGAAGAATAACATAAGACTGATTGGAGTCAATGAAGAAAGAGGAGAGAGTGCAGATGACATAAAAAAAAACTGTTCACAGAAGTGATGGCAGAAAACTTCCCAAGCAGGGGAAAAGAACTTGACATACAGATAAATGAGGCATAAAGGACTCCAGCTAGCCTTGATAAAAAAAATCTACACATAGGCATGTAATAGTTAGGATTCCAGAAATCCAAGAGAAGAACAAAATTCTACAAGCAGTGAGAGAAAAGAAACAAATCACATACAAAGGAAAGCCCATCAGAATCACAGCAGACTTCTCAATGCAAACCCTCAAGGCAAGAAGAGCTTGGAGTGACGTATTTCAAGCCCTAAAGGAAAACAGCCTCCAACTCAGACTGATGTACCCTGCAAAACGATCTTTCAAAATGGATGGAGAAATAAGATACTTTCATGATAAAGAGTGCCTCAGGAACTTCATGAATACCAAATCGGCACTCCAAAAAATTTTAGACAATATCCTAGGAAAAGACAATGAGGATCACAACCCCAGGAAGCCCAACAGAATGAATCCACTGGGCGTGGCAAATTAAATGCAAAGGGAGAGAATCCAACAAAAAGAAAAAGTCATGACAAGGCTTTTAAAACTTTTAACTTCATCTCCCTAATGAGTGTATAATGCAATCTTGTTATTGTACTGATTAGTATTTTTCTGATTCTAGAGTTACACACATTTCCTTGTGCTATACTGGCTATTTATCATCTTCTTATGTCTACTTTTTAATTGGGTTGTCTATTAATGAGCTGTAAGAGTTCTTTATATATTCTGGTCATAGGTTATATGCATTGTAAATATGGTCTGTTTAAGGACTACTTTTCATTTCAATGATGTCACTTAAAGTTCTAAATTTTGATGGAACCTCATTTATCAATTTTTTTCTTTTATACATCATGTTTTTTGTATCCTAGGTAGTTCTTGCCTACCCTGAATTCATAAATATTTTCCCTTATAATTTCTTCTTAAAGTTTTATACTTTTAGGCTTTAATATTTAGGTTCATATATCCCTTCAAGTTATTTTTATGTATGGAAATAAAGGTTTGAGGATAATTTTTTATATACAGAGACCAGGTGTTCTAGTGCCATTTGCTGAAAACACTATCTCTTCCTCGGCTCTTGAATTGAGTTTATATTCTATAAAATGTTAATGTTAAATAATCTTTCAAAACTCAGTGGACCATATATGTGTGGTTCTATTTCTAGACTCTCTGTTTTATTCCAATGATTTATATGTCTTTCCATAAACCACCACTGCCTTAATTACTGTAGCTTTAGAAGAAGTCTTAAAATTAGGTACTAAACATCTTCCAACACTGTTATTTGTTTGTTTGTTTGTTTGTTTACTTTTCTAGGTCCTTTGTACTCCTACATAACTTTTAAATTTCAATATCCAATTCTTCATTCATAGCAAGTATACACAGACCTGAATTTTTATATATACCTTGTGTTTTCTAATCCTGCTAAATTCAAATACAAGTTCTCAGGGCTCCTAGAGATTTCCTAGTATTTTCTCTGTAGATGATCATTTCATCTACATATAAAGATTTTGCTTCTACCTTGCCAATCCTATCCTAATTGTGCCATTTTATTGCCGGACTATTTTGGTTTGGGCCTAGGTTTCAAAGTTTAATGAACAGATGAAGAGTAGGCATATCTGCCCTTGTTCCCTATCTTAAGGAGAAAGCATTGTATCATTGTATCTTTTCCATTCATATAAGTCATTCTTGCTGGAAGTATGGAGTACATGTCTTTAATCTGTTGAGAAGTTTCTGTTCTACTTCTAGTCTCCTGATAGCTCTTACCATGAACAGGTGTGGAATTTCATCCAATACTTTTTCTCCAACTAGTGACAGGCTTTTTCCTTTCCTCTGTTAAAATGATGACTTTTAGGGGTGGATCTTCCAATGCTGAACCAACACTGCCAACCCTATAATAAAACCACTTTCTACATCCTGCCAGATCTAACTTCTAATAGTTTGTTTTGTTAAACAAATTTCTATCTATGTTCATACTTTTTTCTTCTATTATCTTTATCCAGTTTTAGGATTAACACAATGTTGGTTTCCTAAAATGCGAGGAGAAGTGTTCCTTTTTTTTCCTGTTTGATATAATTTATCAGTTAAAATGTATATGAGCCTGTTGTTGTCATATAGGTAGGTTTTCAAGCTAGGAATATACTTTCTTTAATAGGTGCTATTCAAATTTTATATTTCCTCCAGAGTTAGTTTCATTAATTTGTCTTCCAAGGTACTTCTCAGAAGTTGTCAAATTTATTTCAAAACAGATTTTTGAAATATGCTTTCTATATCCTTTTAAATTCTATAAAATCTGTGGTAATGTCTCCTAGGTCTTGATATTTTAATTTTAAAAATATACAATTATTATTGTGTAATAGGAAGTAAAGGTCTAAAGGAGCAGGGGAAGTGGGAGGGGTAGGGGAAAGGAAAGAAGGGAAGGGAAAAATATGAGAAAAGGAAAAAAATGGAAACAAAGTCTTTGCAAATAGGAAAGGGTGGAGGCGGTGAAGGGAGGGCAGGGGAAGGGAAAGAAAAATAAGAACCAAGATACTCATGTAATGGTACAAGATCCCAATGATGTATGTAAATGTATTTTATACCTAAAATGTACCAATAAACTTAATGGGGAAAATATTTTAAAAAAAAAAAAGAAGAAGAATGGTAGTCACCAGAAGCTTGTGGGGAGGGGTCATGAGAATCTGTTCTTTAATGGGCACAGAGTTCCACAATGAGATGATGAAAAAGTTCTGGAGGTGGAGGGTGGATATGGTTACACAACAATGTGAATGTGCTTAATGCCACTGAACTTTACACATAAAAACGGCTAATACAGGTTTTTATAAAGTTTCCAAGACTTCAGCTTGGTGTGTTCCACTCAGGACAGTCCTCAGCTCCCAGTCTAGGTCTCAGCACAGGGTGAACAGTCCAGCTCTTCCTAGGCCAGTTCAAACACAAGAAGAGCATTAAGTAAAAAGACACTTTCAGGGGTATTCTAAGGCAGGGCCATCTTCCCTTCTGCTTTCTGTCAGCTAGTGTTTGTGGGGAGCAAGGGACATTCTGGAGACTGTTCGTGAGCACTGAATGAAGTCAGAGAAGAGAAAGTGTTAAGTGGTGCCAGAATAGGATGGGATGTTCTTCCCCAAGGGACCTGGATCCTTGAAATCTGTTGATTACAGACGTGTGCTGTTAATGGCTTCCATCAGCGTATTCAAGATGCATCTTTCAAGAGGCCCAGAATTACTTAAGTCAGCTCCCTTTCCCTGGGATAAGGTTTGGTGTGATCCACAAACACTTTCCTCTGACACCCTCTTTCTGTCCTGCATCCGTGGCTGAACAGCTCTCCTTTCTGACCAAAGCGTTCTTTCTTTAGGTTTGCAAATACAGTATTCAAAGTAGATCATATCACAGTGTATAGGCTTAGGAGCACTTTCAACCCCTTTCAGTGGACTGCAGTACTTCTGATGTATTTTGTGTTGAGGGTTTGAATCTTGGAGAATGACAGGCCTTCTTTATAGAGTTACTGGGGATACCTCCTGCAGCCCCTAAGTGCTTTCAACGTTTACCATTACCCATCTTTTCCAGTTTCTTCACCATCTGGGTAACAAGGGAGAAGCTGAAAGACCTCTTTTCTGTGCAGTTGAGCTGTGAATGCAAAGCAGAGACATCTCTAAGAGTGACTGATGCAAAGATGATGATCTTGCTGGAAAGGCTGTGCCTCCCCTTTCGCCCTTCTCCTTCAGCTTTGTGTGCCAGTAATTGCCCGATGTCCATGACAAATTGCAGGTAAATCCTGAGCTGAGAGCTCAAAATGGACTTTGCATATCTCTCTTCCTGGCAGGCTCTTGCGGAAAGAGGTGAAGGATTGCGGGTAGTGAGGATATCTCCAAATAAATCCACCTGGAGGAGGTCAAAGGTCAGGGCTCAAGGGTGAGTTTTACCTTAAGCAAACCAGATCTGCAGATAAACAAAAGGGACCACAGTTTTGAACCTGGTCAGTTTCTTAATCCTCTGTAAACATACACATCACTCACTGCAAATTCTGGTCCCATACTGGCATTTACCGGAAGAAATCAATTTGTGGAGGCAGCTGTTTCTTTTCTTATATGTCTTCTGTTAAGCAAAATACAATGTACAACTAGCAAGATTGATGGTAATAATATTAAGTCTATAATAATCAAAATTAATTCCATCGGGACCTGAAAAGGTAAGCTGGGGAGAAGGTTTAGTAAAGGCATGTTTCTCAGGAGACAGTTATGGTGTCCCACTGTGTGCTATCTTCAACATAAAAAACATGGATTTGGGAGACAGTGCAGCCTATGGTCAAATTCCAACTCTTCAATCACATCATTCTGCCTCAGGTTAGGACTGAGTCATAAAATGGCATAATAAGGCTTGGTGGGAGAAATAAATTAGAGAATATGTATCAAGAACCAGGCAGAGAACTTAACACAAAATAGGTTCTTTTTTTTTTTTTTTTGGTACCGAGGATCGAACTCAGTTCCTTACACTTGCAAGGCAGGCGGTGGAACCACTGAGCTAAATCCCCGGCCCACAAAATGGGTTCTTAATAAGTAGTGGATCCTGTCTCCCTGTCTTCCACCCCAAAGCAAGCATATCCTAGTATGCACATTTAACAAAGAGCTCCTGTCTCAAATCTCATGTCCTTAGACGATTCAACAAACCCAAACCTTCAATAAATGCTTTTCAGTGGGCTAATGCTGTGCTGTATATCCACCAACTGGCAAGCATCTAGGAAATGTAAAGGAAGCAAACTTTGCCCACTTACATGACCCCAGAGCATATCATGGTATCAAGGACTAATTTGATAGGAAACCCTATCCATTGTCCCTGGCATTAAAGCTGTGCCTGGGTCAGCCCAAAAACTGGAAGCTAGTGTGTAAGGGAGGGGTAGAGGAGGGGGACAAGAAGGTAAGGCTAGATGTCACCAGCTTGTCCTTGACCTCTGGCTGCATCCCAGGACCACCTTTATGATGCCGCAACCTCTCTTCACACTAGGGAATGAGAACTTTAGAGATATGGGAGGTACCCCAGCTCCAATAGCCATGCTTCTTAGAGACTGACCAAGAGAGGGAGGTAGAAGGAGATGTCTCCTCACTACTCCTCTACTTCTTCAGTACCCCCTGTAAGATTATATACCTTCCCAAAACCAAATTGTTTCCTTTTAATCTGCCCTCACATTTAGAACTCCCATAAAGACAGCAATAAAATGAGAAGTGCCCTCAGATTCACATTTGCAGGTGTTCAAGATGCAGCGAGTCATTTGAATCTCCCCTTAGGCCAATGGATTCACTCCATCTGTGCTTGCAATTCAGCTGGGACTGGTATTTTCTAATGTGCAGCTTTCCCAAAATGTCTGTTTCTCCCTTTTTTCCCATACCAAAGAAGAAAAATTAGTGTTTCCAACAGTATTATTAGAACCAAGAATAGCCCCTTTTCTCCCCAGCCCATATCATCACCATATTACAACATATTTTTGTGCATCAACCTTAAAGTCTGTTATGTTTCCCTCCTGCTTTCTCCTTTCATTATACAAGATTTCCAGTTATTCGGTATTTTGTTCTCATTAGAACACTGCTTGTCACATGTTTTCACCAGAGACATTCATCACCAAGGTCAAAGGGTGAATATCTTGATCTATTATGCTTAGAGGAATCTAATGAAAAGCCACATAATTATCCAATTTAAAGAGAAGCATGTAAAAAAGAAGGGGAGCACTTGCTATAATTTAAATTGTTTTGTTTCCCTGAAGCAAAATTCAGCACCTGATTGACAGGACCTAATGATAATTCTTATTGATATGGTGATGTTAATTATGGGGAGATATTTAATAAGTCCCATATTCAGGAGGTAAATGCATGCTCTTAACCTGCACCTGAACCTGATTTTTGATGCAGTGTGGGGATGAGGTACAGATACAGATAAGTGAGCACAAGTGGATTTTCAGTCTTGTGTGGCAGAATGGAAATTGGAATCTTCAGAATCTATTAGGAGAACAATTCCACAGTTGCTATACTTTTATAAATTATACTGTATATTACAGAAAGACACAAAGTCAGGGGAGTTGCAAGACGAGGATATTGTCATGACTTTGCAGAGAAGTTTGTGTGGTAGCATTTGGTGATGGTGGTGGTGTTTTCAATCACAAAAACACAGGAAAGAATGTGATCTATTTGCATTATCAAATAGAATGCGCTAATGAAAACTATGTCCTGGCTCTCCTCTCCCATGCTCCCTCTCCTACCCTATTTTGAAAAAACCGAGGCCAGCTTTGAAATGTAGGCTCAAATAAATTCTTACACCACGAGCAAAATCACTTGAGAAAGCTGTCATAGATCTAAACTCCAAAAGCAGTGATCTGTGGGTATTGAAAACATCAGTGGACCTCCACCCACCAGGGTTCCCAGAAATAGCTGGGCAGCAGTGGGCAAAGCCAAGGTCAATTCAAACTTTCTTGGAGGCCATATCCAAATCATTAGCCGGATAAGAGAAGATAGGTCACCAGAACTGGTTAATCATGATTGGACTCTGAAAGAACCTGTGTGTAGCTCATGGTGTTTTTTTTTGTATTAATAAAGTTTTACATTTCAGAACTTTAAAACTGTGTTTGCTTTGTCCTAAGGCAATTCCATCATTGGAAAACTAATACTGATATAGCCATCTTTGCAAAAATAACACAAAATTTTTAAAAGTGAAAGCTCCTCTAAAGACAAATAGACTACAGCAAAAAAGAAAAAAAGAAAACCAAAACAAAACCAAAAAACCCAAAGTAGCTTAAATCTAGAGAAATCAAGTTCTGAAATTGAGTTCAAGTTATTTTTTTAAACTCCAAGTTGACTCAGTGTTCCACTGTACTCATGGGAAAAGAATATGACATGGTGACAATTTTAACATGTCTGGATCAATATAATTACTCATATCAAAGCATATTTAGCTTCCAAAAAATCAAGCCAGAGATAGTTATAATCTGAGTCACAAGTGGGTCCCTGGCACCTGGAAAGTTGTCAATCTACAAATAGAAACACGAGAGCTAAGTTATATAAAAGTATAGCACAGGAGGGGCTGGGGATCTAGCTCAGTGGTTCTGCCACCTGCCTCGCAATCACAAGGTCCCAAGTTCAATCCCTGGTACCAAAAAAAAGGCTATCACAGGAAATAAAAGTAGAATGTTTTTATTTTGGTATAGCTTTTGTTCTTTGTAGTACCAAGGATTGAACCCACGGCCTTGTCTAGTATATGCTAGGCAAAGGAGTAAATTTTATTGAGCAAAATATTGCTACTGTTCAAAACAGCCCAAAGTAAGATTGTTCTCGACCCTAGCAACTGGGGTCTAGCACATCTTGGATGATCAATAAAAGAGCAAAGATCAAGAAATTATCTTTTTTGCTTTTTGGACTTGCTTATTATTTTTTATTTCAATGCAAACATACATATACCTTGAAAAATATTCCAGATTTAAATTATACTGACTTTGAGCCAAGAGCTTACCTTAACTGAAAATAAAAAGTCAAGTTAATTGGAGATGACTGAATTGATTGCTGGTTATGATACCAATGGCAGCTGAAACTGCTGCTCTGATTTTCAACTTCCTCAGCCAAAGCATTACATCATGTGCAGGACATTAAGATTTCTCTGAAGAACACTTCTGGTATCTCTCTGCTCAAAAAGCGATATGCCAGCAAATTGAAAAGAGTTCAGAGAAAGGCAATAAAAATAATTAAGGAGGCCCTTAGATTGACTGATGGAAAGAGATGGAAAGAAGTGTGGGCTGCCTGGCCCAGTGATGACCTGGTGATTATAGGAATGAGAAACAGGTATCTGGAGGGACACAATTCTTGTCCAAAGCGGGCCTTCATAAACAGAATAAGAAGGCAACAATAAACACTGCAAACTTGGCACTGCTTCAGGTCAAAAGCCAGAGCCATGTCTGCCATGGGCAGCTGCCAAAGCCCTTCTGCCTTTCTGTGTGTCTCTCAGTGTAAGGTCAGATCTGACATAGAAGCTGAGATGGCCCTGTTTCCACTCTGGTGCTGCCTAACCCTACACTCACCCTATGCTAGACACTTGGGTTCTTGAAATAGTTTGCAGCCCAGAGGGGGAAATTAAGGACTGCTTAATATTGTGGTTCAAATCCCAATAACACTTTCCAGCTGAGTGACCTAGGGAAAGTTACTCAACTTTTCTAAGCTGCAGTTTCCTTACTTGTAATATGGAAATAATTATGTTATTCACATAAAGCATATCTCAGAGCACTCAGCCTGCAGAAAGTGTTCAGTACACAGTACCTATTGTTCTTGTTTATTATAATTACCAATAAGGGAATGGGAAACCCTAAGGCCCAACAAAGATCTGACCCTCCCTAAAACATTCCCTCATGAGTGAATGTTAGTCTCTCCCTTGGCCTGAGGGACTAAGCCACTGACCAAGCAGACCCCACCAAACTTTTTATGTTATTCCTGAATCCTCTACTCCCAGCCCTCCAAACATGACTGTTTTCTTTGTACTGCATTATAGATTCAGGGATCAAATGTTTTCCCAGGACAGCCCTGGCTTATGCCTGCTGGCCCAGAGTGATTATTAGTAGTACCTTCTTTCCCTCATCTAGGGCCACTGTTATTATGATGAATGAGATGTCACCCTAGTTACAGGCTTCTTGACGTCTTATCTTCTAAACCTGTTCTGTCCTGCACCACCTTTTAATAAGGAAATTCTTAAGTACATGGAAGGTACTGAGAAAAAAAGTATTTTTCATCATCCCTGACCTTCCCTGGGTCAAAGGTTGAGAGTTGCTCTCAGTTTTACCACCCAGGATATGGTGAATGGGTCCATGTTCACCTGAGCTGTATATTGCCCACATTTCAATGTCCACAGGTCTTAGAGCCTTGTTTATTGGTCTGCCCTGGACAGACAAGGCTTCCCCATCCCCATTTTCACTATTGATTTTTTTCCTAGAAAATGTCCAGTGGCAAATTGTATGATTTTTCTTCCCTTGCCTTACTGCCCTGGCTAAGGCCAGTACAGTGTTGAATTGAAATGATCTTTCCTAAGAAGCATAACTGAAATTTTACTTTGATTCTTTTAAGCAAATGAAATACAGTAATAACATGCCTCAGCTCATGAACACTTCTACTCTGGAACAATTCGGTTCACAAACAGAAATGTTCAGCAAAATTTTACTTCCATTTGCTAACTCTACATGAGGTGACAAACACAACCAAGTCCACCTTCCTCACAAGAACATAAATGTGGATACTTTCCCTAGAATTGTGGAATGAATTAAGTTTGTGAACCAAGGTACCTCTGTAGTCCCTTTTTTCATTCTAGTTGTGAAAATTCATTGTACAAAAGGAAGTCTTTCCTGTCTTACCCCATAAAATGGCATCCAAGACCCTGGAAAAGTAAGGGGGAAAACTCAGTAAGGGGGATGTCTGTTCTGGGAGTTCTGTTGCACAATCAATCCAATGAAACAGCCTGCCTATTAAGACTATTTTTACTTGGCAACTGACCACAAACCTATCAACTATGCCCTTAAGACTAGCTTTACATAGTGCCTGCCACCACTCACCAATCAGCGCTTGCCAGCTCCCAAGGGCCAGTGAATTTTCAAACTAACGGGTATAGACTTACCTGTCCTAATAAGACCCCTGACCTTTCCTTTGTGATCTAGGCATAGCAGAGGCCAGCCTGTGCATCTGTGCCTGGAATTGCAATTCTATTTTTTATACTCAAATTGTTCAAATTTCCTTTCTTGCAGATTTGTCCCTGCATTTTTGTTTGACTTTGATATAGTGTTTGAAGTCAAGAAAGCTAGGTTTGAACCTAGCATGAACTCACACAGTCATTTAATCTCCCCAAGCCTCACTTTCCTCATCTCTAGACATAGTCAAACATCTGAAAATTTTAATTTTACTTCTTTTTTATAGCAAAACATTTATTGGCACATTTTAAACTTACATAATGATAACACATAGGGAATTTGCACTTGTATACAATTAGCTTTACTTCTTCCTTCCAATCTGTAAAATTTTTTTCACACCTTACTGTATTGGCTGAGACTTCCAGTACACGATGGATTTGAAATGGAGTGTGCATTCTTGCCATATTTCTACTCATGGAAAAGGATCGAGCATTTCACTACCATCTATGATACCTGCAGATATTTTTATAGATGTCCTTTTACCCAACTGAAGTTCTCTTCTAGTGCTAGTTTACTCAGTGTTGAATTTACCAAATGTGTTTTCTCTGTTCACTTGAGATGATCACATGTTTCTGCCCCAATCTTGTAATTTATCAAGCTACAGAAATTAACTTTCAAATGTTTATAAAGAATGTTTCATTCTTAGAATAAATTCCATTTATAGATGGTCTTAATTTACTAATATTTTGTTAATCATTTTGTGTTGAAGTTATTGGTGTAATGCTATAAGGAAAGTATTTTTATGTCCTCTTCCTATATTTGAGAATCAAATGAGATTGTGAATTTTAACATGCTTTCTAGACAGTAAAGTACTTTCCACCTGCAGGCTCCAGAGCTGCTGCTGCTGCTGCTGCTGACCATGCATGGCATAGCAATAGCCCTTGTCATACAGCAGCCCACAGGGTGGTCAGAAACCAACCTCCATGACTCATTTCTATCTCACAAAATCACTCATAACCAATAACTCAGAACCCTCAGCCTGTGGGTCTTCTAGATGCCTTTGCAAGAAGCCTCCAACATTAAGTAGTCTTTCCTATTGTCTGACCTCACCATAGATGTATCCTAATTTTGAGTTTAAGAGTACTTTGGGGAGAATACACTGACTAATTCTCACTTAGAAAGAAACTCATCTGCCACTTTCCTAATTATTCCAATACACTCAAAATATTTTTCTTGGATCTGTCCCAACTTAGGAGGTAATAGAGCTTACTATACTGTGTGTGGCTTTAATATATCTATGAAGATTTTGTCTCAACTTGGGAAGTTTTAAATCAAGTCAGGCTTCTCAATTTTGACAGTTTGTTGAAAGTATCCTAATGTATATGTCCTTTGCATAATCCTGAAGGTTCTTCCTTTGTTTACTCAGCAAATGTGATTGCTAATATTGACTGTCAACTTGGTTGAATTGAGAAACACATAAGAAATTAGTAAAGCACACTTCTGCGTGTGTCTGTAAGGGTGTTAGTTATCTAGAAATAATTAGCATGTGGGGCCTCCACACACTAAGGGGGGACCTGCCCTGAATGTGGGCAGCACTATCCAATAGGCTGGGGCCCAGATGGAGCAAAAGCAGAAGGAGGAAGTCCACCATCACAAGCTCTCTTACTCATTCTCTTTGCTTCCTGGGTTCATAGCACTTTTCTTCTGCCACGTTCTTCTACCATGATGTTTCTGCCTCACCACAGGCCCAAAAGCAATGGAGCCAATGGCAATGATCATCAATCGAAACCTATGAAACTGTGAACCAAAATAAACCTTTCCTCCTTTAAGCTGTTCATATCAGGTATTTTGTCACACTGGTGTAAAGCGGACTATCACAGAAAATGTCTGAGTACCTACCATTCTGCTAGGTGCTAGGCACTGGAGATATGGCAGGGAGCAAGATGGGCAAGGCCATGGCCTCACGTGTCCAGTGTTGCTCAGACTGCAGTGTTGATGTTGAAGCCCTGCACAGGCTGCCAGGTAGCACTGGCTGGACCCCACTTTAGGACCATGGTGCACCTTCCCGTGGCTTCCAGGAGGTTTGGCCTCTGATAGCTTACATCTGAGACCCTTCCTACGCTTTGCCCTACAGAGAGCTGCTCACAACGGTGGCATTGTCTTCCAGGGGGAAGCCAAATCTAATGACTGGTGGGTGTGTTGCAGGAATCCAAGAGACTGGAGAGACCCACAGACTGAAACAGGAGGACTTTATTTCAGGTTTAAGGTATATACGGGCTCAGTGGATTCCTGTCCAAAGGAAGAGCACTGAACAAAGAGAAGTTCCAGCTTTTCTACATTTTGTCAAAGTGGGTGGTTTGTCTAGTGAAGTAGCAAGTGAGTTTGCTGGAACAGGACAAGGGCAGACAGTTTTGTAACTTTGCCTTGAAAGAAGACAGTGTCTTATAAATCATATGAGAACAGAATGTCATAAACTTTGTTTACCAGAAATAGCTGTCAATTTTATCTGTACCAGAAAAAGGAGTTAGAGCTACAGGGAAGAGGGGGGTGATAGTGGTGGGGGGAACTGCCCAAGGCTGGGAAGGATTTGTTTTTCTCTTAAGTCCTGCTTCGGGTGGAAAATTCGTAGGGCCAACTCACTTATCCTCAATACAGGACAGTTCTGAGGAGCCACCCTAGCTCAGGGTTCTTGCTTTATTACATTTCAACTCTTCTGCCCCTTTCTGCTTCTCTCACCCCTCCTCCCAGGTATTATTTCCACAACACTCTCCAATAAACTTTTTGCACTCAAATTCCCCTCTCAGAATCTGTTTACTAGGGTAAATGACTTAAAAATAAGCCCTAAACCCTGATATCTTCTTTTTAAATGCTACCTCTGGGAGGAGATGCAATTAACTGAATGACTACATTATGCGTCTTTCTTCAAATACAAGAAAGCTTAAAAATATACAGGACCCAAGTTAAAAGTTCACTGAAAAGGAGAAAACATTTTTTCTTAAAGATTAAAGCCATAACTGATAATTATTAGGGGAATCACCACTCCCAACTAATCTACTTCCTAAAAAGTTCAATAAACAAACAAAACCAGCCACCATCACGGAGCAGGAGTTTTAGGAGCATTTGGCTAACATTGAAAGTTCAGGTATGAAATGTCACAGACATTCACTTTGGAAACAAGTAAGTATAGCACTATTAAATGGGCCGAATTCTCAGCTCTGATGTGGGTCACAGGCTGCCACAATCTGTAAGGTGGTATTTCAGTCTCACACAAGATCTCTTATAAAAGAGTTACCTGAAATCTCCACTTGCAGAGCATTACTTACATGCAGCACAGTTCATGACATTCTTTTAAGTTTGGTTTCTTTTGGAAGGCAGAGCAGAATCTGTCAGCAGTGCAGTGAGACATCACAAGCCACAAGGTTAGGAAAAGATGAGGGTGTGCAACAGGCATAGGGAAGTCCTAAGTTTGTCCAGTGCTTGGCAGGTGCTCAGAGGATGGTTCCTGGTCATGACTACCTCTTCCCTTGCCCTGAGGTAGTGGTAGCCCTGGGTAAAATTGGCAAGCTCCTGAGATTCTCTCAACAAAAACAGTCGAACTGAAAGCTAAAGCTATGTAAGAAAGTGTGGTTTATGTCTAGGTGTTCCCTCATGTACTCATAATTGGAGTTTGGGGAGAGGGGACTGGATCATGGGGGTGTGACAGTCATCAGTGGATTAGTCCACTGATAAATTTGTAGTTGACTTGCTGTTAGGAGGTGGGATCTAGTCAGAAGAGGTGGGTCACTGGGAGTGTGGCCTGGAAGGGTTTATGTCCACCCTGCTCCTCCCTTCTCCCTCTCTGCTTCTGACCACCAGGCTATGTCACTTCTCCTCTGCATGACCCTCTGCCATGCTGTCCTGCCTTGGAGCCAGCCAACTATGGACTGAAACCTCTACAAATGATGAGCCAAAATAAAACTTTTCTCACTTAATTTGCAGGTATTGTGTCTCAGTGACAACTAAGAAAGTAACTAAGATACAAGGAGACAATCAAACAGAGTGGCTTAAAGAAATACAGGTTTATTCCATACTTGTGCAACACTGCAAGCAAACAGTCCAGGATGAGGCAGGTTCTGCCATATGTGGTCACTTAGGCTTCCTTCCAGTTGCTCTGCCACTCTCCAGAGTGGTGTCTTTGTCTACACAGTCAAGTTGATCATGGCACCTCCATCCTCTTCCCCTCAGGGAAGAGAACTGGATTAGGGATTACTTTCTGAGAAAATGAGACAGAAGGTAATGTATCTTTTTCTCTCCTTTCCCAAAGCTGATGACTTTGTCACCTAGCAACACAGCCTCAAGGGAAGCTGGGAAGTGTGGTGTAACTGGGCACGTAGCAGTGCTAACCACACCAACTTAGAGCCTGATATCCTATTAGGTCCAGATGACCTGTGGTCTTGTTCCAAAGAGTTTCCAGTCTGGTGGTGAAGAAAATAGATAAGTCAAGAAGTAATTCTAAACCTAAAGTCTCAGGAAAAGAATGAAGATGGTGCTGTGATAGAGAGTAAGATACAGAGTGAGAAGATATGAGATGGTTGGTGCAAAGCCGTAGAGACAGGATAATCAAGTGATATTTAAGCTTACACTTGAAAAAGAAGAATGTATGACTATATAGTGGGGAGTAGGGGAGTGTACGAGACAGAGGGACCTATTGCCCAAAGTCCTTAGGCAGAGAGTTG
Source organism: Heterocephalus glaber (assembly GCF_053883595.1). Classification (NCBI taxonomy): domain Eukaryota; kingdom Metazoa; phylum Chordata; class Mammalia; order Rodentia; family Bathyergidae; genus Heterocephalus; species Heterocephalus glaber. The sequence goes on from NW_028258156.1 coordinate 4,030,234, forward strand.
GGTGTATCAGAGGCCAGTCCAGAGAAAGGTGCTGGAGCAGAATGAGTGGGGAGCAGTGACTGGATCCAGGGATGCAGAGGGATGGGGGCAGGATCCTAAAAGATCCCTGGTCCCAGTGAGGAATGTCAATATTTGAAGTACAGTGGGAAGGCAGATTATAAGCTATGATTTACCTCTTTAAAGATCCCGATGGCTGCTGTGGGCAGAATATAGCCATTACATAATTCACTTATTACTCTGAGAATGAAATTCTGGGGCCAAGAGAGTCAATACTGTCTCTAAAGAAAAATTTTAAGATGAGAAAGACTCCTCCAGTAGTCAAAGGTTCTCTGGGTCTTCAGAGGGCCTGAGATCAGCCACGAAGGATAACAGCCTGAAGCCATGATCAAAACCAGAGCCTTCAAGGCAGATCTGCCAGGAGGAAGATGAGACAGGAAGTGCATTGTGGAGAGGGTTAGTGCTGGGATTTATGTCTCAGTCTCATATCTCTGTGGAGGAACCTCTCAGACTTTTAGGTTGTGAAGCTGTTTACCTGACTTAAAAAAATACAGAGGTGTTTTCTCCTGAGAATGTGGAAGGATCTTAAAAGTAATTTTTCTCTGGTTTTGTTATCTTAATATGCAAAATAATAAAGAGTCATTTATAACAGAAATGGTAAGCATATATATCTAGCTTGTCTACACTTTTTCAAAAATGTAGTCTTGTATTTACAATTATAGTAGATGGCAATTATACCTGAAAGTTGCATAGTTTTTATTAGTTCACATATTTGCCCACATTACCTTATCCAGATACTTGGTTAAATTAAATTTTTTATAAATGGTTCCTACTAAGTAAATGAGATCAATTGACTAAAAACTGAAATATGTCATGAACCTGAGTATTAGTCAGCTTTCTATAATTATGAAATATCTGACACAGGCTACTTATGAAGTAAACAGAGGTTTATTTGGCTCACAGTTTGAGAGAGTCAAAAGCCAAATGGAAATGCTTAAATATTATCTGTAAAGAATATTAAGGTGAAAAATCCTATTTAAGATGAACAGTCCTGTTGCTTTGGCCTCTGTGGAAGGTGGCAAAGGGCCATGTCTTAAATTGGAGGAAAGAAATGGAGATGGGTCCCATAATACTCTTCAAGGATACACTGACAATGACCTAAAGATCTCTGACTAAGCTCCACCTACCAAAAGTTCCATCATCTCTGGACAGGGGTAACCTGTGGACCAAGCCTTCAATCACAGTAGGCCTGGGGGAACATAAGTAAAAGATCAAAACACACCCAAACCATAGCAGCCTACTTTACTTCTGCATGCATCATAACCATTTCAGTCTTCAAAAACAGTTGAAAAGCCCTGATAATGCAAGGGGACTTGATTTCTTTAGCCTTTGGTTTATAAAATAGTGACAACTTCAGATGAAATGCTGCACATTTGTAAATGATTCTGAAACCTTGGAGATAAAGGGTCATTTCAAACCTTTGTTATATGAATATACATGCAAACTGTGTCTGCACTAAGTCAAATTCTAAATTAGTTGCAGTGTGAACTAATCATTTCAAGCATTATGCTTGGCCTTGGGATGAAATTAAAGGAGAAGCGTTTAGGCAGAATCATTGGAGAATTACCCTCAAAGTAAGATTGCTAAATCCATTAATATTTTCCTAAGGGAAAAAGTGAAAGTATCATCAGTTTCTAATTCTAAATAAAAAAAATTAGCCTGTGGACCATAGAAAACAGCCTTGTGTGAGAACACTGAATGATGTTTTTTCTACCTCTCATTTTCATTGTAACTAATGTTTCCTAAAATATTCCACAAGGAAATGTAAAATAGAAATCTGCATTAGGGATCTCAGATTTATCATCCCAGAGTAGTCAAAGGAACTGCACTGGTTCAGAGATATTACCTGGGTATCCATGTCCCAAATATACCAAGCCCAGCACAGCAGACATTTCTGGAAGTAGAGATGTACCAAACAATGAGTGTGAGAGAAGTCATGTGAAAGAGAGAATGAAAGAGAAACCAGAGTAAAAAAGCTAGTTGAGGGTAGCATTTAGTGAGCACTCTTCTGAGACGATGTTCACTCATGATCTTTGCCAGAGAGCCAACATCCCTCACTCCCTTCCTCTCTCCTTCCTCTCTTCCAAGCATCCTGTCATTCATCCACTAACATTTATTGAGCATCTATTATGGGCCAGACACAGTGCTGGTCCCAGATCAAATCAGGCATGGCCCCTCTCCTCAAGAAAATCACAAGCTCACCAAGAAAAGAAGCACAAAAAAATGAACAATCTGAAAAGATACCTAAGAGAAAAGTGCCAGATTTTGAGAAGGCCTAGGAGAGGAGGGAGCCTTAGGGAAGGCTGCACAGTTTTTAGTCCCTGAGTCAAACTGCACTTCCCCAAGCTGCAAGGAGGAAGGAGCATGGGGCTATGGAGGGAGTAGCAGAAGATAAGACTCCAAGGGTAGGTGAGGGGCACAATGAGATGGCCTAAGCCAGTGGTGGACGAGCTATGGCATGTGTGCTACAGCAGGATGTTAGTATCATTGAAAGCTCTACAAGGTTTGCCATCACTGACCTAGGCAGAGGCTAAGCAGTTAAGTAAGAGAAGGCAAGCAAGAGGAGAGACAGGACCAAGTTTGGATTTGAGGAAGGCTGGTGGCAGTAGCATGATGCAGCCATCACCCATTTGACCTTGGAACGCGCCCTGAGCAGAAGAGTCTCTTCCCCAGGCACCACTCATCACCTTGAGAACCCTTCTCTGTTCGGCATTGGTGACTTCATCGTGGGTTGCTCATAGAGGCTGTGGCCCATTAGTCAGGGCACAGTGAGCATAGTTGTCTGGGATCTCAGCTGGGGAAAACCAAAGCCTGGGGTGATTCCACGACTAGGAGCTAGGGCCATCTGGGGTTTGGCATGGGGTGGTAAAAAGTTTGGGAAGGTTGATTGGAGTTCCTCAGAAGGACATATTCAAACTGATGGCCAATGCAGGCCGCACGCAGGGAGTCTGGAGTCAAAGAGCTGGAAACTCAGGGTCTTTCACAGCTTCAGGCAACCTATAAAACAATTCCTTGCTGCTCTGTATTTACCTGGTGTTCTTGTATTTCTTACCGCATCATCTAACTGCTACCTACCAAAAAAGCACCAAAATATGACCTGCTCATCTGTTTGTAACCTCTGCTCCCATCCACACTCTCAACTCTGCAGCAGACAGTTGCTTGGTGTTGCCCACTTTGACTTTATTCTGTTTCCCCCCTTTCTTCCCCAAACTTGTCCCTTTGCCTGGAATGTTCCCTGGGTACCTGGCAACCTTGTACTTCCCTTTCAAGATTCAATTCTAATATCATTTTGTCTTGGAAACCTCGCCAAAGTCTGAGGTGCAGGTGACACCCTACTCCCCTCTGCTCCCATTACAGCATTGCGCTCTACACTGAACGCATGGCTGCAGTTGACTGTCATCGCCACCCCTCTCACTAGACTGTGACACCTCAAAACTCTTGCTGGATGGAGAATTCATTTCTCTCCTTGTCATATTCTCAGCTCTCAAACTTCCCAGTACATAAGGGATGTTTAACTGATCTGAACTTTTCATAGTAACTTTCAATATAATCCTTCACGTTTGAAAAGCATTTTACAGAGCTTACATTAGGAAAGCCCACTTAACATCTTTTGGCTTTAATCATTTTGATTTTTTTATTTCTCCATGTTTGCAGTACATGATTACATTCCTATGGAAAGTTGATGCATGTATATAACACATCATAACTTCTTTATGTCCTCTTGCCCTCTCCTTCCTCCCCATTCCCTCCATCTCTTGAAGAAAACAGTGGATCAGAGAGAGATGTAAGATGATTTGCTCAAATTCACTAAGCAAGAAAGTGACAGGGCTGGGGATTTAGCTCAGTGGTTCCACCGCCTGCCTTGCAAGTGCAAGGACCAGAGTTCAATCCCCAGTTCGAAAAAAAAAAAAAAAATTCTTTGGGCCAGGGATTTAGCTCAGTGGGTCCGGCGCCTGCCTCAAAAGCGCAAGGTTCTGAGTTTGATCCCCAGTACCAAAAAAAAAAAAGAGAAAGAAAGTGGCAGAGCCAAGATTTGTTCCTAGGTGGTCTGATCTGCTAGAGCTCTTGAATTGCATGATAAGGGAGCAGCACTGAGTAACCAGCCTCAAGTTCAAGGATTTACTTTGGGTACAATCTCCATCCAGTGCCCAGGGCCATACCTTAGTCCTATCTATTCTAATCTGAGCATCATTTGGAATGGAAATCTGAGGTAGGACTCCAGGAGCCAAGGGGAGGGAGCACTGTGAAAGGTTACTAGGACCAAGTCAGCAAGCTAGGAGTGGAAGGGATAAGACTTCAACTATTTCTTCTGCTGCTCAGTCCCTGGCATTGATTTGCAAAGCAAATTTTACATTAGAGTCTAAGTCCTATTGAAAATGTCATAAAATCAGAATTATCAGAGCACAAATTTCTGAGATCTTCAGGTGTTTATGAATTGTCTTGGTTTAATTATTTATTTCTTGAGCAGAAAATACAGAGTTTGAAATTTCAAAGGAACAAGAGAAAAATTGTCCTTCCCACCTTTGTCTCCCTGCCACCAATTTCTTCTCCTCAAAAGTATTTCATGAATACTCAAGAAAACACACATGCACACATACATGCATGAGCACACACATTCTTTTCTCCTATTTTCAAATAAAGGGTAACTATTTATGTGCTGTTCTACACATTGATTTGTTTCTTCACTTTAAAACGTCTTGAAATTCCTTCCGCCTTTGCACACACAGAGATGTCTCCATCTCTCTCTCTCTTTTTTTTTTTTTTTTTTTTGGTACCGGGGATCAAACTCGGGTCCTTGGCTTGCGAGGCAGGCAGCGGAACCACTGAGCTAAATCCCCAGCCCTCCATCTCTTTTTTTAATAGCTGTACAGTATCCCTTTGTATGACTTTGCCAAAATTTGTTTAACTAGTTTCCTGTTGAGGAACATTTAGTTTGTTTTCCATATGCTGCTATTATAAATAACATTGCAATGAATAGTCTTATAGATGCATCATTCTGTCCACATGAGAGTGTATCCATAAAACAGATTCCTAGCCAGGGGACTGCTAGGTCGAAGGGTGTGTGCATTTGTAATTTCAATGGGAGTAAGCCTTCTACTGACTGGGTACTGATTTAAAACTCTATCAAAGTTGTAAAAGAGAACTTTAGTCCCCAAGACTGGAAGCCTATAACATGTTAGCCATCAGGAATGGTCAGAGAATTCAAAGAAGTCACAAAGACCAAACCATTCCTCTGAATTTAAAACATAAAGATAGCGGGAATTGCAAATCGAAACCACATTGACATACCACCTTGGATCCACAAGGATGGCTGTAATGCAAAACAAACAAAAAATAAGTGTTGAAGAGGACATGGAATAACTAGAAGCTCTGTCCTAGGCTGATGGGAATATAAAATGGTTTGCCTGTTTGAAAAGAAACAAGAAGTTTCTCAAAATGTTACACAAAATTACCATATGGCCTAGATATTCCATTCCTATGCATATACCCAAAAGAATAGAAGATGCTTAAATAAATACTTCTACAATAATATTTATAGCCGCGGCATTTTTCACAGTAGCCAGAGTGTGGGAACAATTCAAATATCTATGAAAGGATGAATAAAAAAAATGTCTGTCTGTGGTATGTACCTTGATGAAATATTACTCATCGACACAAAAAAAATGAAATTCTGGTACATGATACAACATGGAAGAACTCACTAAGTGAAAGAAGCCAAGGGCCAGGGATTTAGCTCAGTGGTTCCACCTCTTGCCTTGCAAGCGCAAGGTTCTGAGTTCGATCCCTGGTACCAAAAAAATTTAAAAAAAATAAGAAACCAGACACAAAAGGCTATGTGTCATATGATTGCTTCTACATGAAATATTCAAAATAGGTAAATCTACTGGAAAAATGCAAATTGATGTTTCCAGGGGATAGACAGAGAGGGAAATGGGAGTAACTGGGTCCAGGGTCTCTTGTTGGGATGATAAAAATGTTTTGGAACAAGATACAAGTGGCAGTTACACAACATCATGAATGTACAATATGCCACTGAATCGTACACTTTAAAATGGTTAATCTATGTTATGTAAATTTCACCTTAACAAAGAGAAAAACTTCAGATGGAAGGGTCTTCTTTTCCACTGTACTGATATTCCTGGTCATCAACATTTTGTGACCTGCTTCTCTGGGATCCCCTCCCCATCTGTTAGTACAGAGAAACCAAGATAATTTCCTAGTGGCTCACTGGAAAAGAAGGGCACAAATACAAGTTAATAGCATATGCCAGGCTATAAGCCTGGTGTTTGATATGCATTTTCCCATAAATTCTTCCTCATAACCCTGCACATCATTGTCTTCCTCTTACAGATGACTTGGCATACAAGTGGCTTGCCTGTTGTTACTCAGCTACAATGCAGCAAATGGTGACCCCAAAGCTGGCCCCTTTCTGTCAAGCAGCCCACATGTGTTACCCATCTCAGAAAGAGTCAGGCAAAGTAGGCTCTTGCCACCCCCAAAGACCACTCTTAATAGCTCAATGACCAGGGCATCTGGCCAGCCTGCTCTCCGGAAGCACCTGACTTCTCTTCAGGGGACCTACTACTACCTCCAGCTTACAGAGAGCATTTGCCCTCCTACTTAACAAAGTGAATGAGTTCATGGCGTCCCATAAATAGTACATGAATTAAATTGATCTTAGTGGGTTGAAGCAAATGAAATAAAAAGAATTCATAGCATATTGGCTGTGGCCTTACAAACTGAAATTCTTACGTTTGAATAAAATGATCTCACCTTATTCCTGCTATGATATAAAATGAAGGGGGATTTGATGCTAAACAAACCTAGCTGTAAATCCCGCATCTACCACTCACCTGGTTTGTGTTGTTGGGAAGTCAGTTTACTCATCTGTAAAATGGGACTACAAAAATAAGGAGGAATTAACAATACGTAAGAAGGTGACTACTACACTTCATTCACAAACTATTCATGAAGAATGTACTGTACACAAGGTAGCGTGCTGAGGTTTTTAAATAGGTTTTTAATGAAATTAAGACAAATATAATTCCTGGATTAAGAGACTTTCATTCTAATGAAAGAAACTGACATCAGATAACTAACTGCAATTAGGGGCCTCATCTAATTGGAGGGGGAGAAAATTTCTGAGAAAGCTTTTTGAGGGGATGACTTTGGAGCTCAGTCTGAAGCATAAGTAGATATTAACTGGGGCAAAGGGATGTTCCTGCATGGGCCCTGAGCAGGAAATGAAGTTGGCGAGTTTCAAACCCTAAAAGGGGACGGGCATGACAGTGTCCAGACTTTCAGGAGAAGGGAGATAGGGTGGCAACCATTTACTGCTGAGCACACAGAGTAACCCACCTCCACGCCCAGTGCTGCCCATCTCTGCTCCCCTCATTGTTTCTTACCAGCCCCTTTGGTCTTTCTGCTTGCTTTCGTGAGCCCCTCCTGTTCTTTCTCCAGGACATGACAACAAGGGCTTTTAAAAGACATAACCAGGTCAGATCAACCTCCACGCAACATCCTTCAATGGTTGCCTGTTGTTCCAGGAGACTAGACATCCTCCTCCCTCATGCATCTGCACAATGGAGTCTCTTCATCCCTTCATCCCAGGAAGGCTACAGGGTGACATCCTCTCCTAAAGAGACATCCCCCACCCTCAGCTTATGCCCCCAAGATAGTTGTGGGTTACACAATAGAATACAACCCAACTCCAATCCAATCCCATAGCCAGGAATGGGAAGCACAAATAAGAGCAAGTACTCTGAGCCATGGCATGGAACTTGAGCCAAGGTTAGCGGCAAGAATGGAAACAGAACTGAATCAATCAGAATCTTTCTCTTGGGAGCTTGAAATAAGGAATTCCATGGGAATGTCCGAAAGTAGAAAGGACACCATGATTTCAAGCCAGGGCCATGACAAAACAAAGCCACATGAAATCTAACACTGGGAGGGAACAAACGCAGCCCTCTCTCCCACCCCACCCCCCTCCAGTAGGGAGGTAGTAAGAATGGAAATGAAGCAGGGCACAGAAAGGAGAAATGTGTTGAAGATATACCCTAGGGCCCAGGAGAGAGATAGGACTTCCCTGGCCTGGGACACCTTCAGCTACTGGCTACTCCTGCCCTAGGCAGAGCAGCTCTGCCTCATTCAGGCCCAAGTTGGCCACAAGACCCCTTTGTCCCTTGTCATTCAAGGGGAATTTCCAACCCTGAATCATCTGTGCTTGAATTGGACTGAGGTTCTCTGCTGCTTGCATTCATGGTGTCCAAGCAGACAGTTCTTGCCAGGGTCACCAGCCTCTTGGCTCCCAGGGTTTACTCACTGGTAAACCTGGAATGTTCACTGGGCACCTTTGAGAGAAAAATAAGGGAATGGAATTTAACTCCCAAACAATGGCTGGGAAAAATCATAATCAGAGGCATTTGGGAATTATTTTTTTCATCAAATATCAGTTTTAATTGGCATGTTCTCTACCCTGGATGTAAAATGGCATTTTCCCAGTGTGGCCCCTCGAGTGATCCTGAAACAAAAAGGCTGGAGGAAAGAGGTGGAAGTGAGACAGAAGGGGCCATGGGGAGGTCTGTAACACCTGCTCATAGAGACTATTTACCTACAGACAGATATCCGTAAGTACCTGCTGCCTCACTAAATTTGCATGATCACAGTAGCATATCACACACAAAGAAACGTGCACCTGGCTTCAGAGTCTACAATTTTCTCTGTCCTTAGATAGAATATTTAAACCACACACGAGGAAGAAACTTCCTACCGTGACACAGAGTTGTGCCCTTCTTGCAGTGGTCTGATGCTTGTGATCATACATGTTATTACTGTATTCACCTTGCAGGCCCCACTCACAGTGTCCAACTCCATTCCGGGAATGGGAGCACCTGCACCCTTGCAGCACCCAGGGCCAGCCCTGGACACAGACAGATGATGATTCCCTGTTACAGGCACAAACCTAGGCTATTTGAACGATAGTCAATTGGCCTGTTGGGGTCTTGTCATTAACTTGAGAGAGAGCTCTAGCCGTGATGGAAATAATCCAATGGTGTGGCAAGAACTAGTCGTCATTTTCTTATTCTGCACAAATGATGGAAGGCATCCTTTCCCGGCGTCCTCTGTGTTGAAATTCATGATACCATATCCACATGGGGCAAGAAGCACTTCCAGCAAATACTGTTTCCTTTCCATTTCCCAGACTGCCTTGCTACTAGGGAGCCATGTGACCAGTCCCTGCCCACAGACTGAGAGAAAAGTTCTGTAGGTAATTTCTAGGCAGACAGTCAAACCAATCTGCTGCCTCCACCTCTCTCCTAGTCACCTGCTCCTGAGAGCAGAGCTTTGAGGTGGGAAAGGAAGGCCCGACACACATGTGACTTGACTTGAACAAGAAATTAAATTTTCTGGCATTCAGTCAGAGATTTCAAAGTTTATGTGTTAAAACAGCCTAGCTCAACTCATTCCTACTCTGGGTCTCACACTGCCAGATTCTAGGTAGGAAACACTAGGAGGTAAGAAAGAGCCCTACTTTTATGGAGTTTGTTGTCTTAATTGGGAAACCAGGCAAGCATTTCACATTGGACTTGTAAAGCTCAGGCCACAAAGCTGACAAACAAAACTATCCCTATAATACCTGCAGAGGAGGCGAGGGTCTGTGAGGTAAAGCACAGGCCAATAGGCACACAGGTAAAGCCCAAGAAATAAAATTTCCTTGAATAGGAGGCACAAATGTGGTCACCAGCTAATCCTGAGTTGTCACAATAATTTCTTCTAACTTTGTGACATAAAGTATTTTAAAACACAGAAAAATAGAACAGTAAATGAATTTTTATTCTACTTGTCATGCAGATTTACAATTGTTTTCATTTGGCAATGTAGTTGTAGCTATCCCACCTTTTTTCTTTCCCTGTAGTACTTTTTAAAAATTTATCTAATGACTGGTTTGTAGCCATTGTCCCAGATTAGCTAGCTGGCTAACATCTATCTATCTACACCCTTTTACGTTCATTTGTTCAAATCAGAACCCAAACAAGTTCTAAATAGTGAATCTTGTTGACAGGTCCTTAAATACTGATTATAAATATAATAAGTTACCCAAACACATTTTAAAATTCCATTTACATGCATTAACTTTATAAACCCAAAGGAATGCATTTTTAAGGCCCTGTCTACTCAGATCTCACATAACAGCCAATGAAATCTTGTAAACAATAACTGAAATGTCAAGAGCTACCAAATCGTATCAGGTTCACAGAAGTTACACAGTAAAACTTCCAGTCAGCCCTCAAGTAGCAAACACACATGATGTGTGGCCTCTGAGGGAAGTCAGAGCTGAGACCCAGATGGCCCCTTCAGAAAATTCCTTCCCAAAGAAGAGAGGACATGTGCCCATCTTGTTTGCTCCAGGACACATGAAGGTGCCATTCTGAGACAAGAGAACTATAGGGATGGTTGTATTCTATCAGATAAAATAGAAAGCACCCTAATCCTTATCATTTATTTCTCACTAGGAATATGTGGATTCTGTGAGAGAGCAGCTGAGAATGGTACTTGGTTCATGCTTCTGGAAAGGAATGATTGCTGCCTCAGGTTTAAGCCTGTGTCTTTGGCTTAAAGTGCAACACTATTAACTGTGAGCAAGTGTGACCAAAGGTCTAATTCTGCATGATTGACTCACTGCCAACATCAGATGAACACCATCTATTATTAATGCAAAATTAAAGAGCAGAGCAGCAACCCTCACCTCAACTCTCACCTCCCTCCTGCACAGCCGGTGAGTGCCACCAGACAAGGTCAGTGCCACTTCTTTCCCTTTCCTTTTCTCTCCATTTTCCTCCTCCTTTCTCAGAGAAGAAAACAATAAAGAAGAGCAAACAGCCAGGAGGTGCTCAGAATCCAACACATTCCCTCCCCTGATCCAAGTTGGAATCACATCCTCTCAGAGGATTTCATCACCTTAAACAGTTTTGAACCAATAAGGCTGTGTCCCCTTAAAGAGACAGACAACTCTTTGTGTGAACCATAGAGGTTGTAGACAGATTAATATTGCCCCAGTGCCAATGAGAAGCCTTCTGGACCACCATGCCTCCCCCCACTCCAAGTGCCGAGGAGCAGAACTGCCTCTAGCACCAAGGAGGTGAGCTGTGCAGGCACAAGCAACACACCCCCCACCCCCACTGAAATGAGAAGACACTTAAACAACCTCAAAACCAAACTTCCAGATCACCTAAAGCAACCCCAAAGGAAAATGGGATGGAACAATCTGATACTCAACCACCTGGACTCCCTGAACTGGCAACAAAAGAGGATCTGGAAAGACTGAACTCAGAAATAATTTCTCAGATAACAGCAGAGATTGTGCCCATAGTACAAGACATGATTAATAAATCTAGAGCAGAAATAGATTAAAAAATAGAAGAGCTAAGGAACATGATGGAATCCCAACATAGGAAACAAATAGAATCCATAAAACAGATGCAAACAGATTTCCAGGAGATTAAAAACTCCACTGAAAGTTTATGCAGCAGAATGGGACAATGTGAGGGCAAAATTTCAGATATAGAAGATAAGATTGCAATTAGTGACCAGGAAAAGAAAAATTGCTTTAAAATTGTAAGGGACCACGAGAAATCAATCCAGCAGCTGCTAGACAATGCAAAGAAGAATAACATAAGACTGATTGGAGTCAGTGAAGAAACAGAAGAGAGGGCACATGACATACAAAAACTGTTCACAGAAGTAATGGCAGAAAACTTCTCAAGCAGGATGAAAGAACTTGACATACAGATAAAAGTGCCATATAGGACACCAACGAGCCCTGATCAAAAAAAAATCCACACATAGGCATATAATTGTTCAGATTCCAGAAGCCCAACAGAAGAACAAAATTTACAAGCAGTTAGAGAAAAGAAACAAATCACATACAAAGGAAAGCCCATCAGAATCACAGCAGACTTCTCAACACAAACCCTCAAGGCAAGAAGAGCTTGGAGTGACACATTTCAAGCCCTAAAAGAAAACAGCCTCCAACCCAGATTGATATACCCTGCAAAACTATCTTTAAAAATTGATGATGAAATAAGATACTTTCATGACAAGAGCACCTTAGAAACTTCATGAATACCAAACTAGCACTCTAACAAATTTTAGACAAAATCCTAGGAAATGACAATGAGGATCACAACCCCAGGAAGCCCAGCAAAATGAATCCATCTGGCATGACAAAAAATTAAACACAAAGGGGGAGAATGCAACAGAAAGAAAAAGCCATGACAATGATAAGTCAATACATATCACTTATAACCATCAATGTTAATGGTCTCAATTCACCAATCTAAAGAAATAGAGTGGCAGAATGGCTCAAGAAGCAAAATCCAACAATATGTTGCATACAAGAAACACACTTAATTCAAAAAGAAACACATAGACTGAAAGTTAAAGGGTGGAAAACAATACTCCATGCAACAGGAACCCCCCAAAAAGCAGGAGTAGCTATCCTCTTTGCAGACCAAGTGGATTTCAAACCCACACTGCTTAAGAGAGACAAAGAAGGGCACTACATCCTTGTAAAGGGAACAATCCAAGAGGAAGAGATGACAATCATTAATATATATGCACCAAACACTAGTGTGCCCAACTTTACAAAACAAATACTAACGGACATGAAATGTCATATAAGCACTAATACAATAGTAGTGGGGGGCCTCAATATCCCACTGTCACAAATAGATAGAACAACTAGACAAAAAATAAGCAAAAAAACTAGAACTCAATCAAACTCTTGAACAATTAACAGATGTTTACAGAGTGTTCCACCCCACAAAATGAGAATACATATTCTTTTCAGGTGCACATGGGTTGTTCTCCAAAATAGACCACATACTCGCTCATAGAACATGTTTAAGTAAGTGCAAAGGAATTGGAGTGATCCCCTGTATATTATCAGACCACAGTGCAATGAAATTGGAGATTAATAGCAAAAGAAACCTCAAGAATTGCAGAAACACATGGAAATTGAACAACACACTTCTGAATAATGAATGGGTCACAGAGGAAATTAAAGAAGAATTCAGACAGTTCCTTCAAGTAAAGGACAATGGCAATACAACATATCGGAATCTATGGACAAAATGAAAGCAGTCTTACAAGGGAAATTCATAGCAGTGAATACTCATATTAAGAAAACAGAGCCAGCCCAATTAAACAACCTGATGCTGAACCTCAAGCTTCTAGAAGAAGAAGAGCAGGACAAAGCCAAAGCTCATACAAAGGAGGAAATTATAAAGATCAGAGTAGAAAGCAATGCAATGGAGACTAAGAAGGATACAAAAAAATCAATAAAGCCAAGAGTTGATTCTTCAAAAGAATAAACAAAATTGACAAACCCCTAGCCAATCAGAAAAAGGAAAGAAAAGGCCCAAATCCATCCAATTAGTAATGAAAAGGGTGAAATTACAATGGACCCAGCAGAAATCTAGAGGATCGTCCATACCTACTTTGAGAACCTATATGTCAATAAGATGGAAAACACAGAAGAAATGGACAGATTCCTAGATACATATGAATTACAAAAGTTGAACGAAGAAGACATAAAAATTCTAAACAACTCAATTTGCAGATGACATGATACTCTATACAGGAGGCCCCAAGAACTCTGTCAAAAGTCTGCTAGACTTAATAACCAAATTCAGTAAAGTAGCTGGATATAAGGTCAACACACAAAACTAAATAGCTTTCCTCTACACAAACAGACTCACTGAGAGAGAAATAGGCCAAACAATTCCTTTCACAGTAGCATCCAAAAAACTGAAATACTTAGGAATCAACCTAACAAAAGAAATCAAAGACCTCTTCTCTGAAAACTATAGCACTTTAAAAAGAGAGATTGAAGACAATATCAGAAAATGGAAAGACATCCCTTTCCCCTTGGAAGGAAGAATCAACATAGTGAAGATGGTCATACTTCCAAAACTGCTATATAGATTCAATGCAATCCCAATTGAAATCCCAGCAGCATACTTCACAGAGCTTGAGAAAACAATCCAAAAATTCATTTGGAACAGGAAGAGACCTAGAATAGTAAAAGCAATTCTAGACAACAGATACATGGCAGGGGGTATCATAATCCCCAACTTGAAACTATACTACAAAGTTACTGTGATAAAAACAGCATGGTACTGGCAAAGAAACAGAACTGAGGACCATATTAGAAGATGCAGAGACACTCGGCCACCTCATCTTTGACAAAGGAGCCAAACACCCTCACTGGAGGAAAGATAGCCTCTTTAATAAATAGTGCTGGAAAAACTGGGTTTCAACTTCCCCAAGATTAAAACTAGACCTATGTCTCTCTCCATGCACTAAACTAAAATTGAAATTGATTAAAGATCTAAATATTAAAACAGAAATGCTGAACCAGCTGGAACAGAGGTTAGGTAGAACTCCTGAAGACACTGGTGTAGGAAAAGATTTTATAAACAACACCTCAGTTTCTGGTGAACTAGCACAAAGAATCAACAAGTGGGATCTCATCTTATTAAAAAGGTTCTGCACAGCAAGAGAAATCACCAGCAGTGTGAAGAGACAACCTACAATATGGGAAAAAATTTTCACCTGCTGTTTCTCAGACAAAGGTCTACTATCTAGAATGTATAAAGAACTTTAAAAAATCAGACCTTCCACATTTAAAGACCTGATCCAAAAATGGGCATCTGAAATGAACAGACATTTCTCTGACAAAGAAGTAGAAATACCAAATAAACATACGAAAAAATGTTCAACATCACTGGTCATTTGTGAGATGCAAATGAAAACATTGCTGAGATTCTACCTCACTCCAGAAAGAATGGCTGCTATCAAGAAATCAACCAAAAACAAATGCTAGCAGGGTGGTGGGGAAAAAGGAACCCTCATCCACTGTTGGTGGTAGTGCAGACTGGTGCAACCACTGTGGAAATCAGTGTGGAGATACCTCAAAGAACTAGGATTAGAGGTCCCATTTGACCCAGCTATTCCCCTGCTGGGTATCTTCCCCCAAAGAATTAAAAGAATCATACCACAGTGATATACGTGCACCCATGTTCATAGCAGCACAATTTGTTAATAGCTAAAACTTGGAAGCAGCCCAATTGCCTATCAACTGGAGACTGCATAAAGAAAATGTGGGGGGTTTTTTATAAAATGGAGTACTACTCAGCCATAAAAAATGAGAAATTAGAGACATTTATAGTTAAATGGATTCACATTGAGGCAATACCCTTAAGTGAAATAAATAGGACACATACGTGTAAATACCGAACAGTTTCTCTAGCGTGAGAAACTGAAAGTGTAAATAAGGACTAAAAGGTATAATAGATAATGTAAAATAGTAAGAAAAGGGGCAACAGGGAAGAGGAAGTGGGAGGGGTAGCGGAAAGGAAAGAAGGGAATGGAATTAATATGAGAAAATGAAAAAATGGAAACGAAGTCTTTGTAAATAGGGAAGGGTGTAGGGGTTGAAGGAAGGGCAGGGGAATGGGGAAAAAATAAGAACCAGGAGAGATTATGTAAAGGCGCAAATTTCCAATGATGAATGTCATTATATTGTATACCTAAAATGTACGAATAAAATTAATTTTAAAAAATAAGTCCAGATTTTGATGCCCTTGACAGTTTTACAAATGGTCATGTATTTTTGTGGTTTGTCTCTCTACTATAGTTTGTCTGATATTTTTCTCATCATTAGACTGTGCTATGGGTTTTATGGAAGGCATTTCCTGTGTTCCTTTTAAATAAAAGATTTCTCACAAAAAAAAATTGAAGAGCATTTTAAAATCTAAAGAAAGAGACAGAAAGACAAAAAGTGAAGGACAAATGAAGACAGAGACACAGAGGGTAAGAGTAAGGAAGCATCCATCCATCTATCTACCCATCGTCACAAGAAAAAGCAAGAAGAAGCTGGAGGAAGGAGTAGGCAGAAATCAAGCAACCATGAGACAGAAAAGCACAGAGTGAAGATAAACATCTTCTCAAGTCTGATGCTTTACTGGAAAACATGACTCCAAAAATAAACCACTGCAAAAGAAGCTTACAGGTAAGTTGCACCCTCGGAGGGGTTTTACACAGAGAATATTTCCCAGCCAGCTTCCAGAGTCGCCCGTGCTCGGCTCCCAAGATTGTCTAAACAACTAGCCTTTGTTCTGTTTTCCTGATGTGTGGTGGAAATGGACAGAAGCAATCAACACACAGCATATCTGATGTGGGTTAGCAGTTTTTAAGGGGACTCAAATCTCCAGAAACCCCACCAAGACAAAATGGAAAGGGCTGAGGAGAAAACAGAAGGCTGTGGCTGGATGATGTGCCAATTAAGTAGACTTGTTTGGAGTAACTTCACATGGCTATGTGATCAGAGCATGTAAATGATCAAAAGCAGTTGGGACCCTAACCCATCAGTCACAAACCATGCTGAAGGCCGGTTCCTTTGAATGCTGTTTTAGTAGTGGTCTCTTACAATACATCTTAAGGAACATTTATACTGTGTTCACTGTGCATTCAACTGTGGCCACTTCAAAGGTTTAGCCAAGTATTTTATGACCATGGTAAAGGGTTCTTATTGATTTAAATTACAAGCTTGGCTCCCGTCAGCTCCACTTGGGGGCAAAAATGCAATAAAATATCCCACAGCACAAGAGACAGACATATCGTATTGAAAATCTTCAGAGATCCTTTTCACTATAATCACTCTCAGGGATATTTATTTATATGGGCAAGGTTATCAGAGAGATTTGTCTACAATCTTTAGGCTATGAGGGTTTGTCTTGGTTTGGGTGTTTGCTTTTTAAAAAATCTAGTTCTGACCTTGGCCAAAGAAAAAGAGGTCATAAGTCCATGCGGTGTCTCTGGGCTTAGAGGCACCCATCTCTCCCTGGCTCTTGATAGAATAGCTCATTCCAGGAATAGTGACATTGACATACTGGTCATCACAGCTGAGGGATTATGGTTTTCAGTTCTCCAGTTATTTGCATATCCAGCAGGCCAGACTCAGATGAATGAGTGGTGTCAAGACATGAATGACAAGCCTATCAAGGCGATGGAAGGCTGTCCCAGGATAAACTGCCAGGGGGACAAACTTCACTATGGAGATAGACAAGAACATGCTTTCTATTGGAAGACTGCAAAATTGAGAGGGATTCAGAAGCTCAATATGCAACACTACTTATGCTATCCACTAAACCCTGTGGTGCTCAGCACAAAAGCAGCTGCCTTGAGCTAAGAAAAAAGCAGAAAGCCAAAGCAGGATGGTCGGTCTGCTTCATTCCTGGTTCCTTTCTAGTAATTTGCCTGAAACATACTCAAGACAGAGGTAACCCCTGGACATACACAGAAAATAGTAAATGACTATTACGTATCTGACATTTGAAATAACATGTTTCTGGAGGGTTGGCATTACAAGAGTCATTTCACTTCAAAATGTTATTCCTAATGTAATTTTTTAAAATTCATAAGAGGCACTTGCTAGAATTCAGTGTAGCACTAAAGTCACTCAAAAGACCGAGGTCAAATTCATTTCATTTCTTTTATGTTTTCTTCTCTCTGCTAGATGAAATAAATGATTAAGCCTAGAACACTTGGCAGTTCAGCGAATGTGCTCCGTGGCACCATTACAAGATCGATTTTCTCAATACAGGAGTCTTTCTAGGGTGCACATTGCTTAGCTGACATCTGTCGCTGTTGTCATGGCAGCGCTCTCTCCAGCATAGTGAGAGGTCAGGCCTGACAGGGAAGGCCTTGCCAGCTCTACCCCAGTCACTTCAAGGTTAACAGCCAATGGACCAAAGAAATAGGCAATTATAGTACAGTCAATTCCGGTTAAGGAAATATCTGAGAAGTAAATATGTCTGATAAGTGGATGGAAATGAAACAGCCAATGCTATTGATGCAATCCCATAATATCAATACCATTTTGTGATGTAGTTTGGTTGTTCCATGTAAAATTTCCATCCTCAAAGAAATCTAACAAGAGGGAGGATAAGCAAAATTCATTATGTTGCCATTAGCCTCTGTGCTTGAGGGACAGAGTCCTCACAGATGGGTAGATAAGCAATAGGACAGCAAAGCTTCTTCAAGGAAAAATTGCAAAGAAAAATCCCCTGGATCTCCACCCCTGGTTTAGCCCCAATTTTTCCAACTGCATATCTGTCTTAAGAAGATTCTAGGCATTTTGAAAAAAAGACTTTAAAATTGCAATTCTCATTGCTATCTCGTATTAACGAAGTTTATTATTTATCACGATGTAAATCCTTCCCACAAGTTACAACAACCCTGAAACACATCAAATTATTCTAAAAAGTTCCAAATCACCAATACGTTAGAACTCATAATTCCCAAAGATATGCATTTCCACTAAAGCATAACCTTTGATAGGCAGAGAAAAGGTATGATTTTAATAGATACTCGGTGAGTAGAATTAGAAAAATGACAGGTGGAACTAAAATGTAAAGATTTTCAATTACAAGTTGCATAGCCTAGGAATTCAGTTACTGACAATGTCTGCAGGTAGTGCTTCCTGAAATTCATTACCGTGGGCATATTCATATTACACACTCCTGATTAAATGTTGTAGTTAGTATAAAGAGATCTTGGCTTTCATCAGGCACTTGAAAGAATGGGAATGATTTTTCTTCAATTTTGAGATTTTGTTACAAGTAAAGAACAATGGGAAATTAAGAGTATTCACATATAATATATTATAATGTGCATATTATATATGTTTATGCAGTATATGTAAAAGTAAGAGTATGTATATAAATGTCTTGCATAGATATTCTATATGTAGATATGCATATGCACATATATATAATCACTGTGGTTACTTGTCTCAGATTCTTATAAAAATATCCTCAGCTGTGGTCAGTGACTGCTGAGGTCTGTGGTCCATCCTCAGTCACATCAAGAGGTGGAATCTCTCCAAGCAGTGCTCCAGTTGCACTTTGCCAATTTGTTTACCCAAGTCCCACTTATAGGCTGAAGCCACCGGTGTCTCCCTTGTGCTTAATGGGTGGAAGCTGGTTGAGCATTCAATGTGTCCAGCTGATGTGACTCCCTTTACCTTGATGGTCTCTTACAAACCAGTAGCTTGGTATGAAAATTCAGAAATATTTTAGATGGATTATGTGTGGATGCAAGAAAGAGTAATCCACTCAAATGAGCTTCAGTGTAGAGGATTTTGTTGTAAAGACAATAGCCAATCCAGCAGAGGATTGGAAACATAGACAGGAATCAAATTATATGCAGGCCAAGTACAAAGTAGAACTGGAATTGGAATATCAGAAGGCAGGGTTATTCTCTCTACAGATATTTCACCTCTGCCATTCTGTTCTTACTCTCTACCTCTCTCTTCCAACCAGTTTCCTCTACTATCAACATGGTTTGATTTAGCATGACCTTTCAGATATAGCACTATCCTCTTTTTGTTCAGTCTCTCAATGTCCCAATTCCAAATTCCCATAACAGTCTGATCAGCTCCGCCCAGATAATGAATTGGTTCTCTCAAGGTCAAGTGTTCACTTGAGTAAGAGCAGATAAGGGGCTATGAGCAATGGTATGTAGTTTAAATATGACTCTCCAGGCTCAACCTTCACAATAGCAAGATAATACTAAAAGCACATGTCTTCTATAAGGAACAGATATGACACATTTATTAAAAATTCCCCAAATACCCCAAAGCTTTAAAGATACGCAAGAATTCTTAAACAGAATGATGCAGAGATGGTTGTTCAACAATATAATCATGAATTTGTGTTACCTGCTGTATTTTCAGTCATCTCTATTGATATAAAATGACCACCTCTGCAAAAAAAAAAAAATTAAATTAACTCCTCTTCTTAATTACAGGGAGAAAATGCACTCAGAAAAACAAAATGCCTTGCTCTCCACCCTAGGCCTTTGTCAGCTTTGCAGCCTATCTTCCTGCACCCTGCATTTGCCCTGCACAGCAGCTAAACTGAGCTGCCACCTATTCCCTAACCAAGCTGCTCCCCTTCCTTTCCTCTATGTCACCTCCACACAAAGTTCTGCCACTCTATTCTCTCTCTCTCTCTCTGAGCCATGCAATCATGGATTGTAATGAACACGTGGAGGTTTTCAAAGAATAAGCAGGAGGGAATGAATGGCCTCTGGAAGTGGGGTATTTTCTCAAGCAGATAGTTTAAATGGACATTGGATGTCATTTGTTAAGAGAAAGCATGCAGGGTCTGTCCTTGAGGGCCAACTCAGATGCCAGCTCCCTCATAAAGCCTTCCCTTGACTACCCAGATGAAAAATCAATAATCTCTCCTCAGAGGAACCATTTATTGTCTCTGTCACTGTTTCCCAAATGTGAGAACTTGTGGCTCCTTGAAATGACAAGCCCACAGGCCCCATCTGAGAATCAGTGCATCAGAAGTTAGGTCCTAGCACTTGAGAGGACGCCTGAGCCACCACAAGTCATAAAATCTGGACCTGAAATCACATGACAGTTCTAAGATATTAATCTGACGTCCATATGATCCAGTATATTCCTCTACTAGTATTTAGATGATCATCGAAATAAAGGCACAAATCATCGCCATCATTAAAACTCAATTGTAATATATCGTTCAGGACCTGGGACACCTGGCATGCCCAGAGGGCTCTCATGCCACATGGGCCCGACTGGAATTAACCAGATGCCACCTCCACCATTCTGAATTGACTGTGAAGCTCTGACTTCTGAAACACCAAATACCCTCTACAGCTTGGTAAATTATATATCTTCTGTTTACACTTGATCAAAGCCATAAATCCCAGGCTTGTTTGGAATAGTGATAGATTTCCAACTTGTTCACCTGTACACCTTGTCAAAACACCCCTCCTGGTCTGGCACAGACCCTGTGATGCTAGACTCACCTTCTAAGCAGGAATGCCCATCAGTTGCTGAAACAAGAGTGCAGACAACTACTTTCCATGCTCACACATGGTGGAAAAAATACAGTGCTGACTCCATCTGAGGATTTTCTGTCAGGTGTCATCTCTTGCCAAAACTGAGGATTACTATGGCAGAGATAGAGATGAATTTTTATCCTTTGTCTTAATTATTCTTCTCTAAGTGATTTTTCCAGATTTGTGCAGTGGCTATTTTTATCATCCTTAATTCAGTATGTAAGATGCCAAGAACTGTGCCAAGCATCTGAGAATACAGATATCTCATAGTCTAATGGAAGAGACAGACATGTGAATAGACAATGCAATGGAATAAATTCTACAAACAAGGTACCTACTAAAGGGAATGAAAAAGAAGAATATTATTAGTACTCACTCAGGCATTTCAGGAGAGAATTATAGAAAAGAATCATTTAAGTTTATTGTAGTAATTGTACATTGCTGCATAGCATTATCCAAAAATACAGCTGCTTAAAACAACATTTTTTTCCCCAACAATTTCTGTGGGCTAAGAAGTTAAGGGGTAGTTTCAAATTTTTCATGAGGTTGCACATGACTCTTGGAAAGATGCCTCCATTCTTCTCATGTGGACTCCTCCACTGGGCTGCCTGAGAATACTCAGTTCAGCTGGCTTTCCCAAGAGTAAACTGAAAAATGTTGGGAGAAAGGGAGAGAGAAGACAATGTTTTTTATCCTAATCTTGGATATCCTGCTCCTTCATTTTCTGTGTATTTCAAACTAAAAGTTACTAAGTATAGCCTACACATAAGAAAATGGCAATTAGGTCCCATCTTTTGAAGGGAGAAGTATTTAATAACTTGGGGGCATGTTTTGAAATCACCACAAATGTCAAAGAATGAATAGCAGATCTTTGCAGAGAAGCTGCTGAAGGAAGCCTGTAGAAGACCAAAGAAGATGTGGAAAAACAGAAGTTCCAAGAAAAGTGAGGGCCTCATCTCTGGTTTTCAAACTCATTTTCATCTTTTAGTTAGAAAAATCTTACAAGGAAACCCAAGAGGCAAAATAACTAGAAATAGTTCATCAATGGTGGAAGCTGTGTGAAGGAAGAAGGGAATGGAGTCCCATCCCAAAGCAGCCTTTACAAGAATTGCCTAGAGCCTCTAGAACTTCACAGGGTTGTCTGAAAACCCCAAATGTAGTATGCTATTGCAGCAGCCCTAGTCCTTATCTATACTAAAAAGTATATTCTCTGTTAATCTTTATCAGGTAACAAATTGTGCTCTTTTCCTATCACTGGGATATATCCAAATAAAAAACAGACAAAAATTTTATTAAGAAGAGACTAGTGATCTTGTTACAATGGAAGAAAATCTCAACTTACCAATGGGTTATTTTCCAAGAGTTCACTTGTAAGAGCGTTCATAAACTTTGTGTATCAGTTAGCAATGGCCACCAAAATGCTGTGTAACAAGCCATCCCATAACACCATGACATAAAACAGCTACCATTTATTCTCATATATCTGCACATAGGCTGGAGATCAGGCATATAAGCTGGTAATCATCTCCGCATTTCTGTTCAAATTGTAGGCCAGCTTTAGGAGTAGTAGTTCCTCATGGAAATCTTGGTTCATGGAGATAGAAGAAGCACAAAAGTCACAAGAGAGCAAACAAAGAAAGACAAACCTTCACAAGCCCTAGGGTCAGGATGGTACACTTTTGCCTGTGTGTGGTTGGCCAAAAAAATTTCACAGATGAGCTCAAAGTCAAGGAGTAGGAAAATATACTATGTCTACAGGAGGCTAGAGTAAGGGGGTAAAGACTTGGAGCTAATAATTCAATCTACTACATTCTTAGTGCATTTTCTATATCAAGAAAATTTAGGTTGGAACTGGGTACCATAATAGCTCACCAAAACCAATTTAAGGCAAAGAGGAATAACAACAGTGGTCTAGAATCAAGTAGCTATATGATGCTGGCATACATGGCTTTCTTAAGATAGATTTTTCAAGGCAGTATTTTGTCTTCCCAGTTCACTTTCTTCACCATCTTTCAACAATACTTAATGTCTCTCTCCAAGTGCTCTGCATCCAAGTGGTTGCTCTACCCCTCACCTCTGTCTTACTCATCCCTTACATACCTCCCCTGAATTATGTCAACCCCTAAATTTAGAGCTTTGAATCCTTCAACAGAGACCCTCCCAGCTGGCTACCAAAAGGAAAGCCAATTCATACTCATGAATAAGTAAATGACCTATTACTCCTTAACACTCCCTAAGACATCTGTCCCATGGCCTAAGGATGCTATTACTGCTGACATTTAGATAGTAAATATATTGATAAAATTTTAGCCTAAGATGTTTTCAGAAAAGGGGAAAGTGTCCTACGTAGGACTGCCAGTTACTCCCATTTTGTGAGGCAATGTTATTCATACATGTGAAGATAGCTGCATTGACTTTATTACTCTCAGTTCCAATATTTTCTTTTCATCTCTGATTCAGTAGGGAATGGAACTCACCAGGAGAAGATAAATGTCTGAGTTATGATTTACATCTCATTACAGGACAAGTGTTGTTTCCCATTTTGGAATTTACTCCCTACACCAAATCTTTAAAGACTTTCTTCTTTTTCTTTCAACATTAAAAATGACATATTTCACAATGAAATATCCCTAATTTGATTTAAGGGGAGCTTAATAATTTGGTTCTTGTATTGGGTTTTTATATGAACATCCTTATTTTATACAAGAATTATTATCTTGAGAACCCTGTTATTAATCATATTTGATAAAGTGTTTACTTTTAAAGGCGGGTCATAAAGAAAGATTCAAGTAGTAAATTTTAGTGATACCACTTTTCTATCCTTTTATATCCTGCACATGTATATCTAAAAGGAAGAAGAAATTCCAGGATTGGTGACACCATGTAAATGACTAATCTGTATATTTTAGACCAAAAAATACAGTTTTATTGATCCTAAAGAGTGACTTTATATATGGTTCCCCATTTCTGCTGATGTTTGCATAACCAAAACTAGAATGTCTACATACATATGACAATATTATTGTCATCATCATCATCTATGGATACTTGTTAGCCATGCAGTCTCTCTTTGCTCATAACTCAAATATTTGGGAGCAGCTGAATCAGTTCATCATTGATTCAGATTTTTTAGTTCCTTTTGACCATTGTTGTTGGCAATGTAGCTTGGACCAAGATCCTGGTGGGATCCATAGAGTTGAAGATGCTCCTTCCCTATTTGTTAACAATGCTATTTTCAGGAAAATACAATGGAGAAAGTTTTAAACCTGTCCATAACAGACATTTAATGAGAATATTCATGGCAATGTGTTTTGTAGTAATAACAAACAAATAAACAAAAATGGAGATATCCAGATGGTCACCAACAAGAAAATGTGTAAGTTTTAAAGTATTCATACAACAGAATAACAAATAGTAATGGAAATGAACAAATAGGTTACAGATAATCAACTTGAATAAATCTTATAAACATAATATTGGATGGGGGAAAAAAAGGAAGTTATAGACGCATATATGAAAGTAATTCCACTTATACAATGGGTCAAACACATGCAAATCTTGTTTTTAAAAAAGCAACAGAATGATATGCACAAATTCATGATGGTGGTTATCTTTGGGAGTAAGAAGGATGTTATTAGAGTCTCAAGGGCAATTATTATATATTTCTTAATTTGGGTGAGTAGATACATCAATATTTTGTTGCAAAATTTTACAACTTATATACATTATGAATTTGCCCTTTCAGATCTATTCAAAAGTTCTTCAGTAAAGACAAAAAAATAATATCACTACCTTGCTTAGAGTCCAAATCCCATTTCTCTCGGGGATGCTGTCTGCCCAAGTTTTTCATCTCTAAAGTGCCAGGGCACCATTCTGAGGATATTTCTTATTATGAATGTGCAGTAGCATTAGGTCATGAGGTGCTCTGTCTCTATTGGCATTTTTTGTTTGTTTTCTAAATATAAATGTGCAATATCACATCAATGATATTCTCACAAACATTACTCTACCTACCCCCTCACACACAGGAGGCGAGTTTTCAATCCCTGCTTTGCACAGAAGTTGACAATCCTATTGCTTTCTGTTGCAGTCACTCTGGTGCCTGACAGCATCCCACATCCTGCTCCCTCCAGGCTCTTTCTCTGCTGTTTTACCTCCAGGGTACCCTCATTCACTACATTTCCCTCTGTAAACCATCCACAAGTTCTTCTGGAAGTGGAGAGCTATAAATCTTAAATTTAGAAAGCAGTAAGGAAATGGCACCTCTGGGATTAAGACCCAACTCTCCTGATTACAGGTTCTATAATGGAACATCCTCTAAATGGCATTTAAATCCATATGTGGTGTTCATTATGCACCAACACGCAACACAAGGTCTGTGGGGAAAGAGCCGAGCACTTGAAAGCTCCAGCCGGGCACTCCTGGCCATCCTGGGAACCTGGTCCTCCGAGAAGGCCATGGATGCTGGCCACCGGCCCCTCCCTGAAGCACCCCCACCACAGCTTTTCTTTGCATTATTTATTTATTTCCAAGACTTGGGGGGTGAGAGAGAAAAGAGAGGAAGAAAAGGAAGTGATTTTTCTTCCTAATAGGTTTGCTCTTCTTGCTCTGGGTGGAATCAATGCAAGTGGGATGGA
Organism: Heterocephalus glaber; assembly: GCF_053883595.1. NCBI lineage: Eukaryota > Metazoa > Chordata > Mammalia > Rodentia > Bathyergidae > Heterocephalus > Heterocephalus glaber. Next base: position 4,055,868 of record NW_028258156.1, read on the forward strand.
ACTCACTCCCTAATATCCCCTTCTTTCCAAACTGCTTCCTCCCATTGTAAATAATTCAAGCAAAATAAAATAATCATGTGCTGGTAATTACCACCACCACAGTCCCTTCCCCCCAAAACACAAACGAGTCCTGTGTGCCTCCCTCCGTGCTTGCTGCAGGCTACGACCTCATTGAGCTGGTGGCCAGGTGAGGTCTGGACAGCTTGTGGCACCCAACGGGATGGCAGGAGGGCAGTTCTGTCACTGCACCTAAGCAGAAGGATGTGAAACGAGCCACTGAGCCTTTGTGGAAATAGCTGGCCCTCTCTTCAGGGGCCTGGAAGCAGTGCAAATTTTAAATGGTTACATAAACCAAATTCCCCTTTTTCATTCTAATTTCCATAACGCTGTCTTTGCACATGGAATAAAGCTTTCATGGCCAGATCTAAAGCACACACATGCACTTTTCCTCCCATCCACTCCTCTTGTAGAATTTTTATTTAGTGGCTTCATTTCTTTATGTAAACACTTTGCTCACCTGTGCAGACCACATTAGCAGGAAATTTAGGAAAGAGGTAAATGGTTGTTTTGCTTCAACGCATCAATAAAGGACAGACAGATATGGCACAAGTACAATATGAGAAAGAACATCCTCAATTCTGCAGAAGAAAGTGGTGGCAATTCATGTGGTGGGGGAGTCTCCCAGCAAAATCATGTATGTAAGCAAAGAGGTGTGCGGGGCTGTGTGGTAGAAAGCATCTCATTTGGGTACTGATAATTTATGAGTAGATCTCTGCTTAGTGATACTGTAGTTCTTTGCAGAAAGATTCTCTGCAGACTCTTCATCTTCATGGAGAATTAAAGATGTTGTAACCAATCATTTTGAAAGCAGCATGGACAAGATTGTTCTGATCCCACCTTGTTACTGATATCTGCCACATGGCCTTTAAGGTGCTGGAAGAGACTGAACTTACAAACACCTAAACAAAATCCTGCTCCTCCTTCTGCTCTCACTCATGCATCTGAAGCAGGTGGTGGAGGCCTTGAGAGCAGAGGGAAGAGGCCTCAAAGCCCAAGGCCTCACCAGGATGCTCCAGCAGCATGAGAAATATTGATCCCCATTCCCATTCTTTCTATGCATGGGGTCAATGGTGACAGAGGAAAGAGTCTAAAACCTGGCTTGTCTGCTACCATAGCCGCTAGTTACATGTGGCTATTTATACTTAAATTTAAAATTAAATAAAATTTAAAATTCACTTCCTCAGTCATACTGGCCACATTTCAAGTGCTCAATAGCCACACATGGCTAGTGGTTGCCACACTGGACAGACAGACATAGAATATGTCCATCGCCTTAGAAAGTTCTATTGGACAGGGCTGCTCTAATGCTGACACACTGTAGAAGGTTGGCAGGTGTGCTGACCACCTTGGGGAGAGTCTTTTTTTTTCAGTTAAAAGTGAACTCAGTATGTTTAATTAAGCTTGGTATTACCAAAACTGAGGTACAAACATCAAGTCACACACCCACACAACAGAGGTCCATTTACAAAATGCTCCTAGGGCTGGGCCCAGGCCAAAAGAGTATCCTGTACAGGCCTGTGGTCTGGGAGTCAGGAAAAGTGCAGGGCCTCGGGGCCTGGGAAGGGAAGGGAAGGGAATGGACCAAACCCAAAGTCACTTACTTCCACATGAGGAATTGTTCAGATAATAATTGTCCATGGGAAATAGGTGCAAGAGCCAGAGTTCTAAAAATTCTGATTCTACCTTAATGAGCCATAAGATACAGCAACAGGGGATTTTCAAATGTTTAGGAAATATATCTCTCAGTTGGGTGAATGTATCTCAGTTGAGTGAACTTTGCTCTTCTATATGTTGGTCTTAATTGCTAACAGGGAAGTTTTTAGATAGAGGAGAAAGAGCATATTCTGAGGGAATTTTTTATATTCTAGAGCAAGAATGGTGATCACAATGATAACATGAAAAATTGCACTAAAATATTACAAAACAAATTATGCGGAATAATTTCCAAAACAACAGCATTTTATGTAAGGTAAGCTGTGATTGCCAGGACTTCCTGCTCTACCTGAGAAAGGACGGACAAGGGCCCAACTTGAGATTTTGACCCCTACTTTATCCTCTGATTCTAGGATGATTCCACTGGAGCCCAAGAAGTGTGGCTGGCTCTAAGAGGTATAAATGATCCAAAAGAAAAATGTCAACTTTATTATAAACCCAGGAAACAGGAAGTAAAACAATAGGATGTCCTGGAAGGGCTCTCAGCAGGGAAGGAAGTGGACCTGGGTGAAATCTTACTTCCTATAACTCACTGATGTGCTTGAAGATAGAAAAGATTCCAACTTTATATTTCTTTAAATTTCACAATTAAATAATACAAAATTAAGATACTGAAAAATCAGTTTTTACTTTAAAAATAGTATAGAATATGGAATATTGGCATATTAAATTTAGCATTATCATTACTAACAGAAAAAAAACATGTACATTACTTATTCCTATATTTTGAGTAAGAGCAGAAATTTCAGATTTCTTCAGACATCTAGAAGGTTACACACTGATTTCAAATGTTATTAATTCTTTTAAAGGGACTCTAGTATTTAGCATGACTTGTGTTCACCTTGATTTTCCATCCCAGTATCCCACACATTTTTGACCATTTATTTGTTCATTCATTCTTTACTCCTTTGTTCACCCACACACTTTTTTTCTTTTCAACAAAATACACAATGTGCCTGCTACATGTAAAGCACTGAGAACTGTGCTATGTTAGATACACAGATGCATCAAAATCTTCCCAGCCACTAGGCTGGATAAGATGTTTTTTTCCATTGCTCATTCAGTCATTTTCCCAGCCAGTGTTTACAGTGAGGATCATCATGTGGCAAGCACTCTGCAAGTCTGATAAGTTTTCTGTGAAGATTTTGCAGTCTTGAGGGAGAGAGAAATCAGCATGGTTTCTATAATAAAGGCAGCACACAATGGTGGCCTAAGAGAAGTACAGAGAAAGAAAATGCTTGTAGGTTTGGAAGCATGGGAACTCACACCCAATAGAGGGAAGGACAGCTCCACAGAAGAGGTGGCCCTTGAGCTACAGCTTAATGGGGGAAATCACTGGAGATATATCAACTCAGGGACACAGGAAAAAGTGGGACTGTATTTAGAGAACCCTGGGTTTCCCAATGTAGTTGGACCATAAGCTGAGTAAAGGGAAATGCTAAGAGAAAAGCCCAGAAAGGCAATTTACAAATCATGACAGGGGACCTGAAAGGACAAGCAGGGCCAGAAATTCACTCTGTAATCCCATCTAAGTTAACAGTTGGAAGACTCCAACACCCACCTGTGCTAATGAAGGGTGGTCACTTTATCCATCCTTGTAAATACTTAAGAGCCTCTGTCTATTACACCACTCCATGATTGGTGCTGCCTCATATGGGAAGTAATTATGTCATCAGTTATAATGCCAGGCTGCCTCGACACCAGGATCTACTTACATTCCAACTTAGCTCCTTCTCTTTCCTTAAATGTTTACCTGATAGTTCAATTCATCTTCAGAGTGATAGATTTTTCACAAAAGCTGCACAATTACCCCAGGAAAGTGAAGGAAAGGATTCATCCTCGATGAGCAGAGATTTGTAGTGAGAGTGGTAGGAAGAAGCCTGGATTTGAAGCCACAAGACAATTTCAGACTGGCTTGGTCATTTAGCAGCTGGGGGCACTGGGAAAAACATATGCATGCTATGAATCATTATTTCTATAAAATGAAAGGAGATAACAATGGCTGTTCTCACTGAACTACAAAACACTGGGAAAATAAAAACTATCATTACACTTAGATAGAGTTTGAAATAGTACTGATTCATCATCTAACAAATATCAGCCCAGTATAACTATTCTTGCTTTCAAATATAAAGTTACTATTTCTTTAAAAATTCTACATGAACCTTGAGATGATTTCTTTTGCTTTTTTCTGATTCTTTCTTTCTAGCTTTTGTTTATTTCATCTAGAAAATAGCAAAGGAGTTGTTTTGTGATATAAATTTTGAAACTGATCATCAATTTCCTGAAACACATAACTACTATATGTTTAAAATCATATTCCTGGGTTGCATATGTGGCTTCGTGGTACAGCACCTGACTATGTGCAAGGCCCTGGGCTCAATCCCTAGCATCACAAACATAAAATAAAAACAATACAAAAGTATTTGGCATGGCCTCTGCCCAACAAGATTTTATAATCTAGATACTTAAGATAAATTATGTTGCTGCATTATATATGCAGTTAGAAAAATAAAATAAAATGATAGCTAAAGGTCAAATCATGGCTGAGACTACATGTACTTCTGGGAAAGTAGAAAAAGGAGAACTTACTAAAGAAAGGAGGCTGGGAAGCTTCCTGCAGTAGGCAAATTCTGGGTGGGTCCTGAAGGCTGTGAAGGATTTGAATGGAGAAGGGATGAAGGAGGATGAGGCAGTGGTCATGAGCAATACATGATTGTGGTCCATGAAAAACAAATAGCGAGGTCAAGAGAAAAGAAAACATTGAAGAGTCAAGGAAATTAGGTTGGGTTTGATTATGAAGGGCTCAGAAGTTTAACTCACTCAACAAATGCCATTTGATAATTTAAACTATTTTGGTTCACTTACACCTCACTGCAATGGGTAGAAGATTATAAAATACTCTTTCTTCTACAAGGCACTAATTTCCTGAGGAAGGCAGAAATATTTGCATCCACTGATTTGGGGGAGTTGAGGAATCTGCTTGAGAAATCACAAGAATAAGTTGATGAACTTGAACTACATTTTTTAAAAATTTTTAAAATAACTTTATTATCAAACACAAATACACAAAAAATTGAAACCATTCAAAGAAGAACAATGCAAGGTGAAAAAAACTACAATAATATTCAAATACAGTTGAACTACATTTTTATAAGAGTTGGTAAGACCACTGCATTCATGTCTTCAGAGAAGCATCAAGCCAATTGGGAGGAGGAATGAAGAGACAGTAAGAGCCTGTCTGCAGTGGGATGCTGCAGGACAAGCCAGTCTCTGAGAACCAGGTATGAGTGGTGATTGTCAGTAACTGGAGTACCTGGTACCTGGAGCACCTGACCCAGCTAACCTGTTGGAGTCAACTTACCCATGCAGCACCTGAGAGAGGGGCCACAATACACTCCTTTACCATCTCACTAAAGGACCTCACCCTTGCGGCAGGACTTCACCTTTACTGAAACTCAATGGAGGGAACATTCGCACTTCCAAGGCACCACCAAGCAGTTACACTGCCAGTGAAAACCCATCATTTCAGTAGGGTAGGCCAAACTTGCCATATCTGCACTGAAGTAAGGGAAAAGGGCCAGAAAGCAGGCCAGAAAAGACGATATGTACTTTATCTGTCATGTGTGGTGATGCATGCCTGTACTTCCAGCACTCGGGAGGCTGAAGCAAAGGATCGTGAGTCTGAGGCCAGCCAGGTAATGAAACCTGTCCCCTAAAACCAAAAAACAACAACAAAAACATACTTTATCCCCACAACCTGCATGGAAAGAGTATACTTCCCTACCCATTGATTTTGGGTTAGGTCTAGTGAATTGCTTTGACCAACGGGATATTAGCAGATGGGATACTTGCTAAGACAAACTGTACTTGTATGACAGTTTGTCCTCTCATGTTTCTGCTGTTACCTTGAGAAGAATGTTTCTCACTAGCCCGTTGATTGGACACAGGGCAGACCCATATCTGCAAAATGAGGCAGAACGAACCCCAGTCAGCACGCAGTTCCATGAGAATAAACAGCATAACATAATCCACACAAACTGAGAAGCCAATTCCCACAAATTATGGGATCCAACATTCCTCAATCTGGGATTGTCTCCTACCTGTCTTAGTGAATGTACAATAGGTCACAATAGCTGAGGAAGGGCCCCAAGAACATTTTGTTTCTGTCAAAAGCTATGGTTTACTCTAGCTTTGGCAAAAAAAGTAGAACTGTGATTAAAACTAAAACTGACCCAGACACAAGCTGGGTTCTACTGGAGCTAACACAAATTCTTTATTCATCATTCAGTGCAGTTTGCCTTTTTCTTTAAGACATCACAGAGGCCACAGCTCCCAGCACAGAGGAGGCTTCCCGGTCAAGGAGCCACAGCTCCAAGAACAGAAGAGGCTTCCGGGTAGGCGTACCACAGCTCCCAGCACAAAGGAGGTGAGCCTCCCAGGCAGCACAAGCACCCCCCCACACCCCCTACTCCCTTCGAAAATGAGAAGACACATAAACAAGCCTCAGAACAAGACTTCCAGATCACCTACAGCAACCCCAAAGGGAAATGAGATGGAACACTCTGATACTCAACAAGCTGGACTCCCTGAACTAGCAACAAAAAAGGATCTGGGAAAAATGAAATCAGAATTAATTTCTCAGATAACAGCAAAGATTGTGCCCATAGTGCAAGACACAATTAATAAATCTAGAGAGAACACAGATAAAAAATAGAGGCGTTGAGGAACATTATGGAATCCCAACATAGAAAACAAATGGAATCCATAGAACAGATGCAAACAGATTTCCAGGAGATTAAAAACTCCATTGAAAGTTTATGCAGCAGAATGAGCCAATGTGAGGACAAAATTTCAGATATAGAAGATAAGATTGCAATTAGTGACCAGGAAAAAAAAATTGCTTTAAAATTATAAGGGACCACGAAAAATCAATCCAGCAGTTGCTAGATGATGCAAAGAAGAATAACATAAGACTGATTAGAGTCAATGAAGAAACAGAAGAGAGTGCAGAGGACATAAAAAAAATTGTTCACAAAAGTGATGGCAGAAAACTTCCCAAGCAGGGGAAAAGAACTTGACATACAGATAAGTGTCGCATATAGGACTCCAACTAGTCTCGATTAAAAAAAAAATGTACATGTACCCATATAATAGTTAAGATTTCAGAAACTCAACAGAAGAACAAAATTCTACAAGCAGTGAGAGAAAAGAAACAAATCACATACAAAGGAAAGCCCATCAGAATCACAGCAGACTTCTCAACGCAAACCCTCAAGGCAAGAAGAGCTTGGAGTGATGTATTTCAAGCCCTAAAGGAAAGCAACCTCTAACCCAGACTGATGTACCTGCAAAACTATCTTTCAAAATTGATGGTGAATTAAGATACTTTCGTGACAAACAGCACCTTAGGAACTTCATGAATACCAAACTAGCACTCCAAAAAATTTTAGACAAAATCCTAGGAAAAGACAATGAGGATCACAACCTCAGGAATTCCAACAGAATGAATCCAATGGGCATGAAAAGAAATTAAAACCTAAGGGGGAGAATCCAACAAAAAGAAAAAGTCATGACAATGATAACTCAATACGTATCAGTTATAACCACCAATGTTAATGGTCTCAACTCACCAATCAAAAGAAATAGACTGGCAGAATGGGGCAAGAAGCAAAATCCAACAATATGCTGCATACAAGAAACACACTTAGTTCAAAAAGAAACTCATAGACTGAAAGTTAAAGGGTGGAAAACAATACTCCATGCAACAGGAACCCCAAAAAAAGCAGGAGTAGCTATCCTCTTTGAAGGTCAAGTGGATTTCAAACTCACACTGATTAAGAGAGACAAAGAAGGACACTACTTCCTTGTAAAGGGAACAATCAAAGAGGAAGAGATGACAATCATAAATATATATGCACCAAACACTAGTGCACCCAACTATATGAAACAAATACTAACGGACATGAAAAATCATATAAGCACAAATACAATAGTAGTGGGGGACCTCAATACTCCATTGTCACAAATAGATCAACTAGACAAAAAACAAGCAATGAAATACTAGAACTGAATCAAACTCTTGAACAAATGAACTTAACAGATGTTTACAGAGTATTCCACCCCACAAAATCAGAAAACACATTCTTTTCAGCTGCACATGGGTTGTTCTCCAATATAGACCACATACTCTCTCATAGAACATATTTAGGTAAGTGCAAAGGAATTGGAGTTATCCCCTGTATATTATCAGAAGATAGTGTGATGAAATTGGAGATCAATAGCAAAAGAAACCGCAGGAATTTCATAAACACATGGAAATTGAACAACACACTTCTAAATAACCAATGGATCACAGAGGAAATTAAAGAAGAAATCAGACAGTTCCTTCAATTAAGGAATCTATGGGACACAATGAAAGCAGTCTCACAAGGGAAATTCATTGCAATGAATACTCATATTAGGAAAACAGAACAAGTCCAATTAAACAACCTGATGCTGAACCTCAAGCTTCTAGAAAAAGAAGAGCAGGACAAACCCAAAGCCCATAGAAAGGAGGATATTATAAAGATCAGGGCAGAAATCAATGCAATGGAGACTAAGAAAACAATACAAAAAAAATCAATGAAGCCAAGAGTTGGTTCTTCGAAAGAATAAACAAAATTGACAAACCCTTAGCCAACCTTATCAGAAAAAAGGAAAGAAAAGGCCCAAATCCATGCAATTAGGAATGAAAAGGATGAAATTACAATGGACCCAGCAGAAATCTAGAGGATTGTCAATACCTACTTCGGGAACCTATACACCAATAAGATGGAAAACACAGAAGAAAAGGACAGATTCCTAGACATGTATGAATTACCAAAGTTGAATGAAGAAGACCTAAAAATTCTAAACAACCCAATATCAATCAATGAACTTGAAAACATAATTAAAAACTTACCAACTAAGAAAAGCCCGGGTCCTGATGGCTTCACCGCTGAATTCTGCAAGACATTTAGAGAGGTAGTACTGCCACTATTGTTGAAACTCTTCAACAAAATTGAATGGGAAACAATACTCCCGAATTCATTCCTGGAAGCAAGCATCGCCTTGATCCCCAAAGCAGAGAAAGACCCAACCGAAAAAGAGAACTATAGGCCAATCTCACTAATGAACATAGATGAAATAATCTTTAATAAGATACTGGCAAATAGAATGCAGAAGATCATCAAGAAGATCATACACTCTGACCAAGTGGGATTCATCCCAGGGATGCAGGGATGGTTCAACATATGCAAATCAATCAATATAATACACTATATCAATAGAGCCAAGGACAAAAACCATATGATCATCTCAATAGATGTAGAAAAAGCATTTGACAAAATCCAACATGCATTTATGATAAAAACCCTGCACAAAACTCTGATAAAAGCCATCTATGAAAAACCAACAGCCAATATCATACTAAATGGTCAAAAACTGAAATCCTTCACACTAAAATCAGCAACAAGACAAGGATTTCCACTATCACTGCTCCTGTTCAGTATAGTTTTGGAAACATTAGCCATGACAATTAGACAAGAGAAATAAATAAAAGGAAAAAAATAGGAAATGAAGAAGTCAAATTGTCATTATTTGCATATGACATGATACTCTATATAGAAGAACCCAAGAGCACCACCAAAAGTCTTCTAGACTTAATGACCAAATTTAGTAAAGTAGCTAGATACAAGGTCAACACACAAAACTCAATAGCTTTCCTCTACAAGAACAACAGACTCACTGAGAGAGAAATAGGGCCAACAATTCCTTTCACAATAGCATCCAAAAAACTGAAATACCTATGAATCAACCTAACAAAAGAAATCAAAGACCTCTTCTCTGAAAACTATAGCACTCTGAAAGAAGAGATCGAAGAAGATATCAGAAAATGGAAAGACATCCCTTGCTCCTGGGTAGGAAGGATCCACATAGTGAAAATGGTCATACTTCCAAAACTGCTATATAGATTCAATGCAATCCCAATTGAAATTCCAGCAGCATACTTCATGGACCTTGAGTAAACAATCCAAAAATTCATTTGGAACAAGAAGAGACCCAGAATAGCAAAAGCAATTCTAGGTAACAGAGACATGGCAGGGGGTATTACAACCGCCAACTTGAAATTATACTACAAAGCTACTGTGATAAAAACAGCATGGTACTGGCAAATAAACAGACCTGAGGACCAGTGGAACAGATTAGAAGATGCTTAAACAACTCCAGACACACTCAGCCACCTCATCTTCGACAAAGGAGCCAAGCATCCCCACTGGAAGAAAGATAGCCTCTTTAATAAATGGTGCTGGAAAAATTGGGTTTCCACTTGCCACTAAAAACTAAACTAGTGTTTAGTTTAAAACACTAAAACTAGACCTATGTCTGTCACCATGCACTAAACTAAAATCAAAATGGATTAAAGATCTAAATATTAAAACAGAAATGCTGAACAGGCTAGAACAGAGTTTAGGAAGAACTCTTGAAGACATTGGTGTGGGAAAAGATTTTATGAACAAAACCTCAGTTGCCCATGAACTAGCACAAACAATCAACAAGTGGGGTCTATTCTTACTAAAAAGCTTCTGCACAGCAAGAGAAACCTCGAGCAGTGTGAAGAGACAACCCACAATGTGAGAAAAATCTTCACCTGCTGTCCCTCAGACAAACATCTACTATCTTGAATCTATAAAGAACTTAAAAAGATCAGACCTCCCAAATTTAAAGACAATATCCAAAAATAGGTATCTGAAATGAACAGGCATTTCTCACACAAAGAAGTAGAAATGGCAAATAAACACATGAAAAAATGTCCAACATCACTGATCATTCAATAGATGCAAATGAAAACAACGCTGAGATTCCACTTCACTCCAGAAAGAATGGCTGCTATCATGAAATTAACCAATAACAAATGCTGGCAGGGCTGTGGGGAAAGAGGAACCCTTCTCCACTGCTGGTGGGAGTGTAGACTGGTGCAACCACTGTGGAAATCAGTATAGTTCCTCAAAGAACTAGGACTGGAAGTCCCATTTGACCCCACTATACCACTGCAGGAGATCTTCCCCAAAGAATTAAAAGAATCATACCACTATGATATATGTGCACCCATGTCCATAGCAACACAATCTGTAACAGCTAAAACTTGGCAAATGCCCATCAACTGGAGACTGGATAAAGAAAATGTGTTTTTTTTTATAAAATGGAGTACTACTCAGCCATTAAAAATGCAAAATTAGAGACATTTATTGCTAAATGGATGCACATTGAGGTGATACTCTTAAGTGAAATAAATAGGACACATATGTGTAAATACTGAATAGTTTCTCTAGTGTGAGAAACTGAAAGTGTAAATAAGGACTAAAAGGTATAATAGATAATGTGAAATTGGAAGAAAAGGGGCAAAGGGGAAGTGGGAGGGATAGAGGAAAGGAAAGAAGGGAATGGAATTAATATGAGAAAATGAAAAAAGCAAACAAAGTCTTTGTAAATAGAGAGGGATGTAGGAGTTGAAGGGAGGGCAGGGGAAGGGGGAAAAATTAATAACCAAGAGATTATGTAAAGGTGCAAATTTCCAGTGATGAATGTCAGTATATTTTATACCTAAAATGTACCAATAAAAGGAAAAATATTTTTTTTTAAAAAAGACTTCACAGAAAAGTTGCAAAAAGAAAAAAATAGAAAATCCCTATATTTTCTTCCCCCAGCTTCCCCTAATGCTAATTTCCTACATAATAATAATATATTATGAAAACCAGAAAGTTAATTAGCACCATATAACTAACTACACTTCAGACTTTATTTGCATTTTACCAATTTTTCACTGTATGTCCTTTATCTGTTCTAAGATCCAGCCCAGCATCCCACATTATTTTCTCTTTAGTCTCTTCCCATCTGTGACAATTCTTTAGTCGTCCATGAGATTTCTGACCTTGACTCTTTTTAAAGAAGACTTGTCAGGTAAGGGAGAGTGGGTTTGTCTGATCTTTTTTCATGATCAGAGTCAGATTGTGCATTTTTAGTAAAAAGACCACAAAAACAATGGTGTGTATTTCAGAGAGAATGTGGGACACTGTCTTGTTACTACTAGTGATGTTAACTATGATTGCTTGGTTAAGAGGATATTTACTGGGTTTTATCATTGTAAAGTTAGTGTTTCCTTTGTAATTAAGAACTATCTCAGGAAGTGTTATGGTTTATATCTACATGTCTCCCCCCCAAAGACTCATGAACTAATAGGTGGATCTTTTGAAGGGTGATTGAATCATAAGGACACTATAGCTAAATTTGATGTTAGGCAGTGGGGTCTGGTAGGAGTTGCCTGGTCACTGGGGTGTGACCTGTTAGGGTATATACACCTCCCCTGCACTCTGCTTTCTGGCTGCAGTTTTCCTCCGTGGACCCTTCTCAATATGCCCAGCTGATAACAGACTGAACCCTCTACAAACTGTAAGTCAAAATAAAACTCTCCTCCTTTAAATTTCTGGTGTCAGGTATTGTGTCTCAGCAATAAGAAAGTGACTAAGACAAGAAGGTACTTAGAAAAACGAAAGTATTGTGTCTCTCCTCCAGAACTTCACCTGCTGATTTTTCACCTGCTGATTTTTCACCTGCATTGGCAGACCTTGCCTGCAACAATCATGACTATGACATTTGCGTTACAGTAGTTCACACACCTTAAACTAGAGGTGCTCTGCTAATGAACCATTCCTTCACTTCCCTAACCTAACCAATGATGAAATTTGAACTAAGTGTGTAAAGGGGTAAGAAAGGTCTAGTTCCTGAAACTGAGGTGTCTCAGCCACGATTTCTGGCCTGTTTTGCAGGGTCCACTGAACAGCAGTTGGCAAATCTTGCTTAGCAGGCAAAGAGGGGAACAGCAGGGAGCACAACCGACTTTCAGGCTAATTAAGGTGAGCAAAGCTAAGACATGGGACAGAAAGCCACTGGACTCTTAACATAACCAAGGACTCAACTTACTCAGCCAGCTACCTTGTTTTTCATTTGTAATTAGAGTCACAAAGAAACCACCTCCTTGCATTGCTATCCAAGAAGCAGAGTCCCGGACAACATCCTCATTTTCAATAACTCTTCCCCTTTATCTCACTCTGCCTGATGCCTAATAAGCTGATTGCTATTTACTTTGGACCAACAGCTAATCTGTTAATGATTGATTTTAAATTTTTACAGTCATTTATCTCTGGCAAAACCTGAGACTGCAAAAGGCAATCCTTTCCTACCTGATGAATTGGCTTTTTGTTTAGGAGAGGAAAAGAAAAGAAAAGAAAGATTTAAGTCAGAAGTCTTCATGGCTGCATTCTGCTGACAAACAGTTGACATTCAATGAGAAATTTCAATGGGAAAAAAATGAAATGGTAACTCTTCTTGTGAAATTCATCTGCCTTTGAAACTGTCAGCAACTAATATAAGTGGACATTTTGCTAATGGTGCCATGGGGTAAAGACTCTCTTCAATATGAAGTAAATTGTAATTGTACTATAAATTTAAAGAGCTTAAAATTCTTAATTAACAAAATTGATGCTCATTGCCTGGTGAGAATGGGATATCTAAAGTAAAACCATTATGATCCTTTAAAACAACCTAAATCGCACACCATATGATATATGTATTTTTGTAGGATAAATGCAGAAAAGTGAATTTTGCTTCCATTTGAAAAAGAAGGAAGACTTTTGAATAGACAATGGTTATTTTAATTGGCATCACACAGCAGTGCTCTGCAATTTAATCACTGCTTCTAAAATGGAACCATGGATAACTACCGTGTTCTACAAGAGTGCTACGCTCATTTATAAACACCACTTCTGCCCCAAGTTAAGCTTTCCTCCGAGACGCCATCTCTGATTTCTTAAATACGAATGACCCCCAAGGCTAGCATTCCCATCAAATATTTATTAAAACGCACCCCAAGACCTCTCATCTCAAAATGGAATTAAACGTATCCAAGTGTCTCCACCAGATGAGAGTGATTGAAGATGTGAGCCAGCACTTTGGCAGACTGAAAAAGAAGGACACCAAGAAAAGTGGGGTTTTGATATCTGGAAGTGATGTCCAGTCTTCCTGGAGAACCAGTATCATAAATTAACAGATGAGACATTTTACAGAACCTCTAACAGGAAAGGTTCAACTGTTTGAAGGATAAAAGTCCTAATCTTATTAATATTTTAAATCCTACAAGACACTGAGGCTCTATCCACCGTCAGCAATACCTGAGAAAGAATCAAGGCAGCAGGGGAAAAGAAACCGCAGCCTCGCAATGGTCCGCTGACCTTCTTGAGGGGCAGATACCATGTGACAGCGATTGCCTATCTCAGCAGAGACGCGGGGAACAGGAGAAAGTGTTAAATATAACCAGGGAGACAGTGATGAATTGACATACTGAAAAATCGAACGCTTCAGTAATCAGCCTAAGGATCTGATATCAACAACATTTTTCAGTTTTGTCCAAATTCATTGAAAGGTGTGCTTTAGCAAGTTCACTTCTCATTGGTAGGACCTTTCATCCTCACGCTGCTTTTCTGATTGGATTCAGTGTCATGATAGGTTTGGGCGGCTCTGTGCCCAGGAAACAGGCAGTCTGCTTGTGAGAAAAGGAAGACTAGGATGGGCACCAATATAAATGGATTTTACTCCACCATTAATTAAAAAACGATTAAATATCTATGAAAATGGTTACTTAGAAAGAATTATTAAAGCCATGCTATATGAAAATGCATCAGGTTCTGTGTTCCAACAGCACAGTAAACCTGAAATGTTGAAATATTGCCCACTATTCTCCAGTAAGACGCTTCTATAGCTATAATTCTAATTACAAAACTCTAATTAATGTCTATATGGCTTCAGATAACCTCATTAAATCTTTAGAATATTTATATTATCCCAACACAATCTCTATCCATTAGAATAAAGAAATTCTTTAAAATAACTTTTTTTTTAAATGCTGCTGATATCCTGTTCTTTTTATGGGACATGTAAGTCATAAAATTTACTTTAAGGTTTCATTCATCTCCATAGCTGTATTCTAGACATTCTTGAACTCAAAAACACTTCTTTTTTCCTGCTACAGATGCAACATGGCTGTCAGCAGAGAGCACGCCCTCCTTTGAGAGTTAAATAAAAACTGACTCAAGCCTTCGTCTTCATCCCACATCCTGTGGGAAGGCCAGTGTGCTGCCTTAATGTCTGAGAATTCCTGAGAGCTTACATTCTCAGGGTCACTTGTCTCTCACCATGGCTTCTTGTGGCTAGATTCTTGATCTCACTTGTCTCTCATCTCCTGTAGCTGCCCCATGTGAACCTACATTTTGAATCTAGCCTCTTTCACTTGATTTCTTCCAAAATACCACTCAGATAAAGTATTTGTGGGAAGACAACTTTCCATTTGAAACATAAGTCTCTCATCAGTTCCCATCACTTGCCACCATCTTGCTTTTGCCCTTGCTTCATCCCTCTCCCTTCTTCTCTCTCCTCTGATCTCCCTATCCCCAAATTCCTGCAAACTTCTTCCTTAGCAAAATTTGCTCTCTTGGGCTAGCTCCAGACTATCCAGACTATCTCCTGAGGGCCTTATCTTCATAGCCAAATGTTTCCATTAAGGTGGCAGACAGACTCCTCCCTGAAAGGAATTCCTGGCTAGTTCTTAAAATAACAGCATTTTCCTCCAGGCTGCCCATATATTATAAGAAAGTCTGACTCATTCGTGCAAATATCTGGCGGGGGTGGGAGGGGGATACAAAGAACAACTAATTTTGTGATAAGCACCATAAGAAAGCATAGAAGGTCTGAAGCAGGAATATAAATTCAGAATTTGGGGAGACAGTAACTTCAGGACAGGACTTCTGCCTTCAAGATCACCCTAGAAAGTATCAATAAAATGGTTGACTCATAGGAAGCCAGAGAGCTTTATTCAACTGGTAATGAACCTCCTCCATCTCCGTATCTTCTTCTTAAGGCTCTAAGCTAAAGGCTTTTCCCGGAAAGTTTAGTGTGAAAGTTCCATAAATAGCTTTGCATATTTAACTGACTGATTTTCCCTTCAAGACTAAGCCAGATGGGCCAGGAATTTAGCTCAGCAGCACAGTGCCTGCCTGGCAAGTGCAAGGCCCTGAGTTCAATTCCCAGTACAAAAAAGACTAAGCCAGAAGCCAAGATAAGGCCATGCCCTGCTGCCTGGAAGGGTAGAAAGAATACCAGGAACTGGGCTGGGGATTTAGCTCAGCGGCTCTGGCACCTGCCTCCAAAGCACAAGGTCCCAAGTTCGATCCCTGGTACCAAAAAAAAAAAAAAAAAAAAAGAATACCAGGAACTAATAAGAAGCCAATCATTTTTCCTTCACTCTCAATTTGAATATAACAGATAAAGCATCTCTACAAAACCCATAAGGCTCAGATGATAATGCATGTGCAATGCCCATGTTAAATTCTCAACCTCAGCCGAGTAGTAAAACGCTAGATCCATGATCACAAGTGAAAAGTGAATGAGTTCACTGGCAATATAGCCAGGCATAGTGGAGCATGCCTGTAATCCCAGCATTACAGGAATCTGAGACAGGAGGATTCCAAGTTCTAGTTCTAATTCTGTCTAGGCAACTTAGCAACCTAGGGAGACCCTGTCTCAAAATAAAATATAAAAAAAGGGCTAGAGACATAACTGAATGCAACAACCCTGGGTTCAATTCTCAGTACCACAAAAACAAATACATTTTTTTCCTCTGTTAATCTCAAACATATCCTAACCTATACTGGAATAATTCATGCAAAAGAAATTAATTTTAAAATATCTAAATAGATTGCTATCCAATGCATTATTTTCTTGCTCTTGTAGCAAACTAACCACAATTTCTAAACAAATGGCAGAAATTAAGTAAATTAGGTTCAAGCCTAAACAAAAATTTTTACCTTAACTCAAAATTCTGGAAGTATGTATTTAATACTACTAAGTTTAACTCAATAGCAGACAAAAGTTACTCAATAGGAGGCAAAAGTAGGACTGTCCATCGTTATGCACTGGAATAACATCATTGCAAACTTCTTGAAAGGGAATTCACTAGTTAATAACAGATTCAATTAAAGTGTTACAACCTATCAAACACTTACCCTTTTATATTGTGGCTGGCCCATCAGAGACCGGCTGGTCAAACTTGCTCATGCACTGAAAAAAGGGGCTCAGAAAGAAAATGACTTGCCACACACCTAATCACTATAATTAGTCATATGATTATAATGGTCAAAAAATTGCCCTTTGAATTAAGTACATCTGATTCAATCTATTTGTATTGAATTAATATATTTGAAATATGATAATAAATAGCAAATATTTTTATAATATTACTGTAAGTGAGACACTGTTATACTGTTATATATTATGGTCACAACACTATAAGGCAGGTACTACTATTATTCTCATTTTACGGATGGGGAACTGAGGCATGGAGAAATGATGTAGTGTACTCAAGGTGTCACAGTAAGAAGTGGCCAAGCCTGGGTTGAACACAAGGCAGTCTGCCTATCCAGGCTTCACACTCAGCAACTGTGCCATACAGGGCCTCCACTAAACCTGGACCTTTAACTCAGCTCAACAGCCTCCCAGTAGCAGCACCAGAAACAAGGACATGCCTCCTGTGGTCTGATTGCCATCAGAAGCACCCTGAAATCTGAGGACTCAAGAAAACCTCACAAATTCAAACTAACTGCAAGGAGGGTAATTGGCTGAACTGAAGGAACTTGTATTATGAAGTATTTTAGGACATATTAATTTGGATAATTCCAAATGTGTATAATATCTTCAACCACAGGTCATTAAGTATGTCAGTTATAGGTTTCAAGAGCCTGCTTAACTACATAGATAAATATTATTTGCATATGCTGTTTCATATGAAAGAAATTAAAGTTAATTTAATACATTCTCTACATTCCTAGAGTATTCACTTCTGCAAACCATTTCTCCCCTAAAAGTACCAGAGTTAGCACCAGCTCTGAATTAGTGGAAGATGCATTAATGCTGCATTAATGAGATTACACTGCAACAATTCTGGTCAGTCTGAATCTCTAACCTAATCCATGAGAGTGCTACTCAGCAAAATATATGTCACCTATGTTATCTTGTATTTAGTATTTCCTTTGACATAGCCCATTGACAATCCTATTCACATTATGCTTGAATCAGGTGGCTAGGTAAGGTACATTCTCTCTACTGAAAATGCAATTCCCTCTTCACTTATTAGCCCAGGCTTTTATCTGCAAATAACATAAATACTCCTCTTCTTGTATACTTATGTCATTAATTTTTGCTTAATCATTGTTTTTCACCTAATACTCCAAAAAGCAGGTGTATCTGACACTCTTGGTTACCCTCTCTTCTTCCTTGACAAAAATCCAGAATCTATTTGAATATCTATCCTTTCCATACACAACATAGGGTGAATCCTAACCAAGGCCAGCTTGTGATTGACTGAGACATGGAAAAGCGGGCAAAAGGATTTCTGGGGCAAGTGTCTCCACTCTTGAAAAGATGTAAGACAAGTGAGAGAGGCTCTCTCTGCTTCCACTGGATGTTATTATGTCTAGATGTGATGCCTGGAACTACAGCAGCCATTTATAACTATGAGGTTAGCTAGTCCAGGCAGAAAGAAGGACCTGTACCAAGGATGATGTCAGTGAGCCATCGACTTAACCAACTACACAAAATCTCTATTTACAGATTTCTAGTTGTATGAAATAATAGCTGTCCTCCTTGGTCTAGCAAGTTGAGTTTTCTATTGCTTAAAGCTGGAAATATCTAAAAAGGACACCAGGAAATGTGACTGTATACTTCACTTTAATTCATTTGTTCAAAATATATTAATTAAGCATCCATGATCACCAGGTATTACTCTAGAATGGAGGAATAGAGCAATAAATAGGCAAATTTCTGCCTTTATGTAGACTATGTTCTATTGGGGAATTTGCCTTGTGTAATGCCATGAAGTGGGAGAGAAGACACCCCGTGCTGGCAGAATGGGAAGAAAGCTGCATTTATCATGCATCAGGACATCTGTCAAAGGCTGTCTCATGTAATCACCAAAGTCATGTGGTAAGGTCATTATTAGGGTTCCCATTTTGCCAAAGAGGATGCTGGAACTCAGAGGTCATAAGTGGCAGAGCCAGGATGAGAAGCTAGATCTGACAACAACCCTGACACTCTTTCAGCCCTCCTGGACCATCAAGCCAGAAGGGTGGGGAGTGGGTCACAGTGGCGGGCAATGGAACACGGAGCAGATGTTAGCATGCCAGATGAGGACATGTCAGGGACATTCGTCTTCTACCGGGGCTCACATCACTGTGTGTCCTGAAAGGACTGTAAACAGGACAAGGCAGTAAAATTCAAATGGATAAACATCTAGCAACTCTGAGATAAACAGAGCTTTTGATGAGCTGGTGGCATGGCAGGGAGGAATGAAGCTGATGTTCTTAAGGGTCTGTGATTTCCTGGCCTGTCAGCCCTGTTTCAGGATTTCCTGCTAGGGATGGGGTGCATGCAACATAAAAGACAAAAACAAAGCACTTCTGGACCACAGACAGGCTGATAAAGAGGAAGTGCCACATTATTCAAGAGCTGTGTGTTTTGAAATGATAACAAGTAAAGGAATCCTCCAAAAACTTCTGCTTGGGTGCTACCTAGTGACATAGTAATGGTGGCTTGCACTTATTGGTCATTTGATACATGCCAGGGAATCCGTTAAGTTCTTTCTCATAAGATCATATTATTAAGTTAATTCTATTGTCATTTCTGTTTTTACAGATGAGGAAACCAAGACAGAGAGTTTGAGAAATTTGGCCCAAGGTCTCAGAACAGGTAAGGGGTTTCTACCAAGTCTGTCTCTTAACTATTGTACATTTCCTGCTACAAAGGTTTTTGGAGCTTTGAGGCCCCTGTGTTTGCATTCTCCCTCTGGTCTAGGGCATGCTTTTCAGCTACTCAAGGTGAAGGACCAGTGTGCTTGCTTGTCTGTCTGTCTCTCTGTTTTACATGGACTGATAGAGTCCTAATATGGCAGAGTCCCCCATGTAAGACTCACACTTGACTTGTCCTACAAGACCACCCCTTAACTACTACAGTACAGCAATATCCAATCAGGACAGAGATTTCCAAACCTCCTTTCAGTTTCTGTGTTTGCTTCATTGTGGACCAGCAACAGACAGTGCACAGAGGGCCACTGGCCCAGACCACAGTGCTCAAAGCACTGATCTAGGACACGTAATCTATAGCTGCCTCACCCTGGAGAGGCAAGAAGGACCATTTAGTGATGAGAGTTTGTATGCACAAGTCTATCCCTAAGAAAAAAAGCCTAGGGCCAAGGATTTAGCTCAGTGGTTCCATCGCCTGCCTCTCAAGTGCAAGGTCCCGAGTCAGTACCAAAATAAAGCCTAACATTCAAATATCCAAATGCAACAGGGACAAAAGGAACCAAAGAAGGTGGTTCACAGACCTAAATCAGCCTCCTTTTTTTTTTTCCCCAGTACTGGAGATTAAACCCAATGCTATACCCCCGGCCCTTTTTCTTTTCTTTCTTTCTTTCTTTCTTTCTTTTTTCTTTCTTTCTTTCTTTTTTCTTTCTTTCTTTCTTTTCTCTTTCTTTCTTTAGACAAGGTCTTTCTAAGTCCCTAAGTTGCCCAGATTGGGCTCAAATTTGTGCCTAGTTTCCCTGAGTGCTAGGATTCAGGTGTGTGCCACCACACTCAGTTCCATGTTATAAATCAGAGATGTAATTGTCAAAGAGTAGAAGAACAAAATAATGGTGGTAGTTTTAGTGAAAGCATTCATTGGAATAGTACATGCAGAGCCATTGAAGGCCATATGACTCAGATCAGGCTTCCATATCAAAATACCATAGATTGGGCGGCTTAAACAACAGACATTTATTTTATCTGGAGACTGGGATCCCCGATCAAGAGCCGACAGGGATGGTTCTAACAAGGACTTGCTTCCTGGCTTGCAGAAACCTCCTCTAGTGTCCTCACACAGCAGTGAGAGAGTGAGCTCTCTACTGAAGCTTTTGATAAGGACACTGTCTATGGCCATACCACCCTGAACGCGCCGGATCTCTTCTGATAAGGACACTAACTGTATCCAATAAGGGCCTCACCCTTATGACCTCCTTTAACCTAATTCCATCCATAAAGGGCTTGTCTTCCAAAGGCAATAACACTGAGGACTTTAATGTATGAATTTTGGGGAGACATAATTCACTCCATAGCGGAATGTTAGTTATTAAAGTTTTAATGGGAGAAAATACCTATAACGTTTAATAGAAAATAAGATAAGCACAAAAATTATATATCACTGTATGATATTACCTCTCACACATCAAAATCTACTATTAAGAAAAGGCTTTACATAAAAACATTGTCCTTAATTGTGCATTGGCACATCATTTTAGTTAGCAGCTTTCACTTAACTCCTGTACTTGTCTAAGAAAGCTGTTATAAATTCATTCTTACTAAAGTGTAACTGGCCAAGCGTGGTGCCCACCTGTAAACCCAGCACTCAGGAGGCTGAGGCAGGAAGATTACTGAGTTCAAAGCCAGCCTGGGCTACACAGTGAGTTCAAGGCCAGCCCATGCTACATAGTGAGACCCAGTCTCAAAAAACAAAAAAAGGAAAGAAAGAAAGAAAGAAAGAAAGAAAGAAAGAAAGAAAGAAAGAAAGAAAGAAAGAAAATGTAAATGATTAGTAACCTTTATAATATCCCAGGAAATATTTGCCTTTTAATAGGTGACATAATTAGCTGTTAGGAATTCCTTGTCAGATTGTAGTTGTTAGCTATGCAATCATACTTTGAAAGAAGGCAATGAATGAGGATTTTTGGAACCTCAGATATTAGGAATTCCTTGTCAGATTGTAGTTGTTAGCTATGCAATCATACTTTGAAAGAAGGCAATGAATGAGGATTTTTGGAACCTCAGATATTATTTGGTACAAGTCTCCCAAGCCTGTTAAATGAGAAAACTGGAGTCTCTGCCTATACCTTCAATCCATGAGACCAAATATATACATGGATGACTCATTCATCCACTTGGGAGCTGAATATGAGGAATCTTTTACTTACAGTATTTAGGATTTAAAACTGACCTACTTCCCAAAAGAATTTGAAAACATTTAAGAAAGTTAAAATAATTTGGTTAAAAATAGAATAGAATCAGTTTACAGTG
The DNA here is from genome assembly GCF_053883595.1 of Heterocephalus glaber. Taxonomy (NCBI): domain Eukaryota; kingdom Metazoa; phylum Chordata; class Mammalia; order Rodentia; family Bathyergidae; genus Heterocephalus; species Heterocephalus glaber. Next base: position 4,077,869 of record NW_028258156.1, read on the forward strand.
GCCAAAAGATAAATATAAATATATTATTACAGTGGAGCAATGAATATAGTTTCCCTCCCAAAACACAGTATTACGTTTTAGCAATAAAAACATTGGAATTGATTGTATCCCCCCCTAGTGCTTCCTATAGTAGGTGTTCAAAATGAACAAATTTAGCCACCTGCCTTGCAAGCAAAGAATCTCGAGTTCAATCCCCGGTACCAAAAAAAAAAAGAACAAAATGAACAAATTTAATCAAAGTGCACCAACTTTAAGGTTTAGCTATTTCTCCCTCAGGAAACGTGAGGAAATCAATATCCAAATTATAAAGTATTTTGTAAATTCCAAAGCAATAGTTTATTCTGATCATCACTTTATTTTTTTCTTTCTTTCTTTCTTTTTTTTTTTTTTTGGTACCGGGGATCGAGCTCGGGTCCTTGCGCTTGCGAGGCAAGCGGCGGAACCACTGAGCTAAATCCCCGGCCCTCGTCACTTTATTTTTCCACTAAGGCATTTAAAGCCTGAAGTACATTAGGTGTAATCGCTTATAGTGTATTTAGAACTCAACAGACTTCCCTTCCCCTCACCTCCCCATCGGATGCTCCACATAGGTCAAATTTGGTGTCAAGCAAATTAAAGTGTTATTTTATTATACAAAGTAATTGTTTCTGTATTAAAAGGCCATTATGCTGAATCAGTTGTGTTGGTGATTATGCCATTAAGAATGTGGGGCTATCAGTTAAGCTGAATGCTCATGTTCATGAAAATCTCCTTTAAGCTCTCCTATATGTGGCAAATCATTCTTAACTGGGTACTCCAAATGGTCTGGGTACCTCAGATGTATTTTTCTAAGCCATTAACACATTGAATCCCCTTCCCCAATTCCCCAGTGGATCATTAATTAACAGGGTAAGAAGAAAGAACCAGGCTTCCCATTGTGATGTGTCAGGGACTAACCTTTCAGCCATGATGGTGCTCAGAATCAGCCAGCCAATGGAAATCTTCTATTCACATCAAATGTGCTATGATAAGAAGTAGAGAGGAGAGTATTTTAAATAGTGCCTTTAGTAAGAGCCTTTTTATTTAAAAAAATCTGCTGGATACGAATACTTCTTTGAAAGCCTCACGAAATCTCAACATCATTAAGGAATTTTGAGGCAAATTCATTAACTTGGTCTTTAAGAAGTCCCCATTTAAAAAAAAAAAAAGAAGTTCCCATATTTGATGCATTTGTAGATTCAGTGCTTACAAATCCTGCTGGGTTTCCTCTTTTACAGATGAGGGAAAGACGCTTAGAGAGACAAATCTACCCACACCCTCATGGCATCCTGAAAGCTATATCAAAGATCCAATTGAGTTTGTCTCTAATACACAGGCTCCTATCATAGTCCAACTTCCTGAAGCCACAACAACCCAACGTCAAGCTTACACTTTACACTGGGGGTAACCTGTCTCAGCACACATCTAAGAACTAAATGGTTAATTATAAAGCAACAAAACTCTATAAAATTCCCAGAAATAAACAGGTAAAATCGATTTGTGATACATACATGTGCACACACACACACACACACACACACACACACACACAAAGAACACTCAAAGAAATCTTTTGTTTCACATAAGGCTCAGAACTTGAAGAATTCTTCCTAAATTAACCTAAAATTTTATTTAAATATAAATTATATAATATATAAAATTCTAATACAAATTGCAAGAGGATCTTTTTGAAACTTTGAAAATTTATTCTAAAGTTCATCTAGAAGAACAAACATTTTAAAAATTCTTAAAACAAATAGAAATGAGATTTAAAATGTGTGGTGCTGCCTCAGAAATAGAAATAGCAGTAGGACCCAGGAAGTATATGTGGACATTCAGTACATAGTCAAAGGAGCATTTTATATCAGTGGGACTAAGATAAATTATTCAAGAAATGGTTTTGAAAAAGCTAGCTAGCCATTTGGAAAAAAAATAAATAGAGCTTGATCCCAGCCTCATTCCTTATACTGAGTTAAATTCCAGTGGGATCAACAATTTAAATGTAAAAATTGGAACAGTAAAAGTAATAGGGAAAAAACAGATGAAGATTTTTATTACCCAGAGAAAAATGACAGCCTTTCTTATCATGAGTCAAAGGCCAGAAATGAAAAGAGGGAAAGCTTGATAAATTTTATTTCATAAAAAATGTAAAGCTTCTGTAACTAAAAAAAAAAAAAGACAAATGATAATCTGGGGAAAATACTTACAACAAATATGATTTTTAAAAGGTTACTATCACAAATCTTTAAACGGGTATATAAATCTTTACATTCTAACGTTTAATTTTTTACAATGAACATAAAATATTTTTCTATTGAGAATAATAAAGCTGTGTTTGTTTTTTAAAGAAGTATTTGTTTAACCACACTCACTTCCTCTAACATATAATTTTCAATATTTAAAGGAACCAAACAATAAGTTTAGTTGCACATTGTTAACTCCTAAACACAGGGATTCTCAAAATTGGATGTGTTTAAGAATTGCTCAGGGACTTTGTATTATTGATTTTGAGATAAAAGAATTTGACTTTCAAAGAATTGCCACCTTTGACTCAAGCCTTTGGTGGCCCCTGCCGAGCTGATGCTAAAATGTTGCCAAATGAACTTATTATCTAGATTTTTATCATCAGTCACTTACACTTTGGGCCAGGAAAATAATTCCAGGAAATGACACTGAATTCTCTGCAGCTCCGTGGTGTCTTACGATTGGCTGGGTCTTCCTCAGTTGAGTGACTCTTACAAGAACTCAGTCTTCTGTGTGCAGTTTCAATTTCATTTCATTTACCAAAAATGCCACGTGCTTTCTTTTTTTTTTTTTTTTTTTTGGTACCAGAGATCGGACTTGGGACCTTGCGCTTTCGAGGCAGGCGGCAGAACCACCGGGCTAAATCCCTGGCCCCTGCCACATGCTTTCTAACATGGAAAAAAACATCTGATTCTTTCTTGGAATTTTCTTGCTTCACCATGGCAATCTGATGTTTCTACAAACTTGGAGTGACCATTTCAAGTTTTTATTGGCCTCTTCTTTCTCAGACTTTGAGTGTTGAGACACTAGTACAGTTCATCAGGTCCATGTTACTTAAAGCTATCTTGAGAATTATCTTGAGAAAATTGAAATTGCCAGTTAATTGATGAAAAGTCTGTATTATGAGAGATCTTCCAATAATTGGGGGTTTTTTTCCCCCATTAACTTTATTGGTACACTTTAGGTATAAAATACAGTTACATTCATCATTGGGATCTTGTACCATTACATGAGTATCTTGGTTCTTATTTTTTTTCCCCTTCCCTTGCCCTCCCTTCACCCCCTCCACCCTTCCCTATTTGCAAAGACCTTGTTTCCATTTTTTTTCCTCTTCTCATATTTTTTCCTTTCCCTTTTTTCCCTTCCCCTACCCCTCCCAATTCCCCTGCTCTTTCAGACCTTTTCTTCCTGTTACACAATATCAGTTAGACATTTTTTAAATTACAATATTAAGATCTAGGAGACATTACCACAGATTTTACAGAATTTAAAAGGATATAGAAAGCATATTACAAAAATATTTTTTGAAATAAATTTGACAACTTCTAAGAAGTACCTTGGAAGACAAATTAATGAAACTAACTCTGGAGGAAATATAAAATTTGAATAGCACCTGGTAAAGAAAATATATTCCTAGCTTGAAAACCTACCTATATGACAATAGCAGGCTCATAAATATTTTAACTGATAAATTATATCAAACAATTAAAGCAGAAAAAAGAAGGAACACTTCTCTCCTCATTTTAGGAAATCAACATTGTGCTAATCCTAAAACTGGATAAAGATAATAGAAGAAAAAAGTATGAACATAGATAGAAATTTGTTTAACAAAACAAACTCTTAGAAGTCAGATCTGGCAGGATGTAGAAAGCGGCTTTGTTATAGGGTTGGCAGTGTTGGTTCAGCATTGGAAGATCCACCCCCAAAAGTCATCATTTTAAAAGAGGAAAGGAAAAAGCCATATGATCCTGTCACTAGTTGGAGAAAAAGTATTGGACTAAATTCTACAGCTGTTCATGGTAAAAGCTATCAGGAGACTAGAAGTAGAACAGAACCTTCTCAACAGATTAAAGACATGTACTCCATACTTCCAGCGAGAACGCCTTATATGAATGGAGAAGATACAATGCTTTCTCCTTAAGGTGGGGAACAAGGGCAGATATGCTTACTCTTTATCTGTCCATTAAACTTTGAAACCTAGTCCCCACCAAAATAGTCTGGCAATAAAATGACACAACTAGGATAGGATTGGCATGGCAGAAGCAAAATCTTTATATGTAGATGAAATGATCATCTACAGAGAAAATACTAAGAAATCTCTAGGAGCCCCTAGAACTTGTACTTGAATTTAGCAGGATTAGAAAACACAAAGTATATATAAAAATTCAGGACTGTGTATACTTGCTATAAATGAAGAATTGTATATTGAAATTTAAAAGTTATGCAGGAGTACAAAGGACCTAGAAAAGTTAAAAACAAAAACAGTGTTGGAAGACGTTTAGTACCTAATTTTAAGACTTCTTCTAAAGCTACAGTAATCAAGGCAGTGTTGGTGTAAGGAAAGACATATAGATCATTGGAATAAAACAGAGAGTCTAGAAATAGAACCACACATATATGGTCCACTGAGTTTTGAAAGATTATTTAACATTAGCATTTTATAGAATATAAACTCAATTCAAGAGCCAAGGAAGAGACAGTGTTTTCAGCAAACGACACTAGAACACCTGGTATCCATATATAAAAAATTAACCTCAATCCTTTTTTTCCATACATGAAAATAACTTGAAGGGATCTAAGAACCTAAATAAGAAAGCCTAAAAGTATAAAACTTTAAGAAGAAATTATAAGGGAAAATATTTATGAATTCAGGGTAGGCAAAAACTACCTAGGATACAAAAACCATGATGTATAAAAGAAAAAAATTGATAAATGAGATTCCATCAAAATTTAGAACTTTAAATGACATCATTAAAATGAAAAGTAGTCCTTAAATAGACCATATTTACAATGCATATAACCTATGACCAGAATATATAAAGAATTCTTAGAGCTCATTAATAGACAACCCAATTAAAATGTAGACATGATAAATAGCCAGTATAGCACAAGGAATGGTGTCCAACTCTAGAATCAGAAAAGTACTGATCAGTACAATAACAAGATTGAATTATACACTCATTAGGGAGATGAAGTCAAAAGTTTTAAAAGCCTTGTCATGACTTTTTCTTTTTGTTGGATTCTCCCTCTTTGCGTTTAATTTGTCACACCCAATGGATTCATTCTGCTGGGTTTCCTGGGGTTGTGATCCTCATTGTCTTTTCCTAGAGTATTGTCTAAAATTTTTGGAGTGCCGGTTTGATATTCATGAAGTTCCTGAGGTGCTCTTTATCATGAAAGTATCTTATTTCTCCATCAATTTTGAAAGATCGTTTTGCAGGGTACATCAATCTAGGTTGGAGGCTGTTTTCCTTTAGGGCTTGAAATACGTCACTCCAAGCTCTTCTTGCCTTGAGGGTTTGCATTGAGAAGTCTGCTGTGATTCTGATGGGCTTTCCTTTGTATGTGATTTGTTTCTTTTCTTTCACTGCTTGTACAATTTTATTCTTCTGTTGGATTTCTAGAATCCTAACTATTATATGCCTATGTGTAGATTTTTTTGATTAAGGCTAGCCGGAGTCCTATATGCCTCACTTATCTGTATGTCAAGTTCTTTTCCCCTGCTTGGGAAGTTTTCTGCCATCACTTCTGTGAACAGTTTTTTTATGTCATCTGCACTCTCTCCTCTTTCTTCATTGACTCCGATCAGTCTTATGTTATTCTTCTTTGCATCGTCTAGCAGCTGCTGGATTGATTTCTCGTGTTCCCTTACAATTTTAAAGCAATTTTTCTTTTCCTGGGCACTAATTGCAATCTTATCTTCTATATCTGAAATTCTATCCTCACATTGGTTCATTCTGCTGCACACACTTTCGATGGAGTTTTTAATCTCCTGGAAATCTGTTTGTATCTGTTTTATGGATTCCATTTGTTTCCTATGTTGGGATTCCATCATGTTCCTCAGATCCTCTATTTTTTTATCTGTGTCCTCTCTAGATTTATTAATCATGTCTTGCACCATGAGCAAAATCTTTACTGTTATCTGAGTAATTATTTCTGATTTCATTTTTCCCAGATCCTCTTTTGTTGGCAGTTCAGAGAGTCCAGGTGGTTGAGTATCAGATTGTTCCATCTCATTTCCCTTTGGTGTTGCTGTAGGTGATCTGGAAGTCTTTTTTTTGAGGCTTGTTTATGTGTCTTCTCATTTCCAGGGGGACGGGTGCTTCTGGCACCCACGCGGCTCACCTTCTCTGCCCTAGGAGCTTGAGATGGCAGCGGGGGAGCTTCCTTCCGGGTGCTGGGACCGGCTGAGCTTCACTGCCCTAGGAGTCTGGGATGGAGGCAGGGAGCTTCCTTCTGGGTGCTGGGACCAGCTGAGCTTCTGTGCCTAGGCGCCTGGGATGGAGGCGGGGAGCTTCCTCCCGGGTGCTGGGCAATAATTGGGTTTTTAAAGGATATAAAGCCTTAAAATTTATCATTTTTCTTAATTATTTCCTTTTTTTGGTTTGTTTTAGTGACAAGAAATATGATCCTATCACCTACATATTTAGACTTACATCATTTCTCTTTTCATACATAGGTATTAACGTATTAAATAAAAAACAATCCTGTAGTGTTTTTATTGTTTATTTAATATTAGGTCCTTCCTTTCTTCTCTCCTTCAATTAATCTTTATTGGGAGCCTGGATATGGTTCAGTTACTTTGCTAGAACATGGGCACATAAATACTTTTTGAACACTAATTTCTGAGTGAATCAACTTTCTTCTTTCCCAAGCTTCTCCAAGAAGGAGTCAAATTCCACAATTGCAACATAGCTGCAGAAATATCAACAACTACTCAATAGTCTCAGTAATTTTGTTAAAGGCCTTGAAAAAACTTTAAAGTGATATCTTACTAGTTGAACACAAATAGCATTTTTTTGTTGTTGTTAAGAATTTCTTTTTGTAAGTTTATGCCACTTTTTCCTTTTTTTTTAATTTAATATTTTTGAAACAGGCTCTCGTATATAGTTCAGGCCAGCTTGAACTCAATATGTAGCCCAGGCTGGCCTCGACTCAGCCTCCTGAGTGCTGAGCCTATAAAGGTGTGCACCACCATGCCCAGCTAAACAGCATTACTTTCATCTGTGCTCATGGCTTCAAATGGATACTCTTGGCTCTACAGGTCTTCACTGGTGTAGAAGTGATATGTATGATATATTCTGCAGCTTCTCTACTTCATACTGGTTGAGAGACTTCGCAATGACCAAAGAACAATCTTTATGATTAGATGATTGATGAAAGATTGTGATGTCTATAAAGACTACAGGTTCCAACAGTTCTGACGGTAATTTGATCCTTCTTGCCAAAGGTAATGAGGGATTCGTGGAAAGTCCAGGCTGACTTCCAAATGAATTTTATGTAATTCTTCCAATTTTTAGACTCAGAGTTTTCTAAATTGTATCTGAGGTTATCTAAAAGAAAACAAAATAGAAACAAGCAGACTACACATAGAACAAAATATGTGCCATAATATCTCTCATGGTCAGGGACTCACCTGGGAAGTGAGTTTGTGAATTCTTTAATTATTGAAAAGGATTTTCTTGCCAGCCCTATAAGTCACAGTTTGCAGTCGTAAATTTTACAAAGGAAACCAAGAAGTCAGAAAAGTTCTGCTGAAAGCTCCCAGAGTCCACCATCCATCCCACATATTGCTACTGGGAATTTCCAAATTCACTTCCTGTGAGACCATCCCATACATGAAATCCTGAACCAAATGTAATTTTGTTGGTATGGAGCAAGGCCTCCCCAGTGAGAATAAAATCCTAATTTTCTCAGAAGGGTTGTTGACAACATGAAGAGAAAGAACTATAATTTCTCAACAAATATTGCAGAATCATGAATTAATGTGGTCTAATTCCAATTCTCCCATGTCGATGGGCTATTACCAAAATTCAACTGATTTCACTGTGATGTGTGGCTCAATCATTTTTTATCTTGACTAACAGGACTTCCTACTTTGTAGTCTGACTTCCACACTTCAGTGCATTTATCAAAGCCTCAGTGCTGAACTCTCCCCATGAAGTTGAGCAGAGAACTTCACGGGGAAAATTCACTCTCACACATCAGAAGTGTCTTCTGTGATCAAATGCCATGTTGGCCTGGAGTGGGAAAATAGCCACACAACTGTGGGTTGGAGTGTATGATAGTTAGCTTAGCAATGTGTATCAATATTTAAGTATCTGTCTCATTGTCCCAGTGTTTTTACTGCTAAAAATTTATCCTACAAGCATACCTGCACAAATTTATAAATGAAAAAGTATGAGGATATTCATTGCATGATGGTTGAAACAGCATGCATTTAAAAATGGTTACATCCAGGGGCCGGGGATTTAGCTCAGTGGTTCCAGCACCCCCTCACAAGCACAAGGTCCCAAGTACTATCCCTGGTACCAAAAAAAAAAAAGAAAATGTTACATCCATACCCCAGAATTCCATGGAATTGTTACAAAGTATGCAACAGATACAGATGTGCCTGAGGAGAGATATTCAATATATCATTAAGAAAAGTACAAGACACTGAAGAGTAATGTTGCCATCAACCTAATTGTATAAATAAAAAGTAGAGACATACATGTGTATAAGTATAAAAATTACATGAAGCCAGGCATGGTAACCCATGCCTGTAATTCCAGAACTCTGGAAGGCTGGGGCAGAAGGATCAAAAGTTCAAGCCCACCCTAGGCAACTTGGTAACTTAGGGAGACTCAGTCTCAAAATAACAAAATTTTTTATAGGGCTGGGGATGTAACTCAGTGTGAAAGCCCTGGGTTCAATTCCCAGTAAGGCAAAAAAAAAAAAAAATCTGGAAGATTATACAAAAATATTAACAGTGGTTGTAATAGTGGATATTACAAAAGTGAGATATGGAAGGGAAATAGAATTTTATCTTCTAGGGGCCGGGGATTTCCCTCAGTGGCACTGCACCTGCCTCCCCAAGCACAAGATTCTGAGCTCAATCCCCAGTTCTGAAAAAAAAAAAAAAAAAGAATTTTATCTTATATTTCATACAGCTCAGTAGTGTTTGAATTATTTTATGATTAAATATATTACTTTGATGATTTTTAGAAGTACTGTCCATCCTCTTACCACCTTCTTATATTATCTGTTCTAGCTTCAGCCACAAGGTTTTCTCAGAATTAAGATTACTTGTTTTATATTAGTTCTCTCCCAAATGAATATTTCCCAAGCTTATCTTCCCCAAAACACTTTTTTCTCTTTAAACATGACCTTTCCCACCACTTGAGCTTATGATTAACCAGATGAAACTACTAGCACACAGACCCCTCCAATCCAGGTAGTATTTTACAAAACGTTCATGCGGGGGGGGGGGGGATGCTAACTCAGTTGCATCAGTCACAACACCAACAGACATTGGCAATGCCACAGTGTCATGATGCAGGAGGTCAAAGACCACTGTGCCCTGCACTGAGAGTCACAGTAGGACTTATCTGGAGCAGTGATGGTTCTGCTATTAGGACCATGAGCACTCCAATCTCAAGATACAGCCATTATCCCCGGATCACTGCCACGATAGACTCAAACAACTCCAGTCTATCGTGTCAATGTGTATTTGGGGAGTCTTTACCACATGGATCATTGGCAAGCTGTACCATAACAGCCCTGTAGGAGTCACGGCCATGTGTGGAATCAATGCACACTCAAGGACTCCCCCGTGCCTGGATCATTTGCAGCGCATCGTGTCAATGCATACTTCGGGAGCCCTTACTCCTCTGCCTGCAAGTGCTGAGGCCCAATGTACACCAAAAATACTTATGAAATAGTTTACAGTGCATACACAGTATTCACTTTTCTAAATGGCATGTCAGCAAGTTTAGAGTGCAACAAATAACTCCTAAAAGACACAAAACGCTCCTAGAGGCCCAACGTCATACAAGGACCATTGGCCCATGGAATTGTGGCATGGCTGTGGGGGAGTATGAACAAAGGGACAAGGGACAGATAGTTTTGCCAGGTAAACCACTGCCTCTGCTCAGCATTGTCTGGATTTTTCATATAAAGCCAACTACTTACTAATTATTTTCCTGGGCATTCAATGCCTAAGATCCAAAAGACTTTCTTGCTTCTGTTCCAAACCATCTAGAGTCAGGTGAGAATGCAGTTAGAGCTAGAAAGCTCCTCCGGTCTGCGGCCTCCTCACTAGCACTGTCCAACACAGAACACAAAGCACACATGCCATTTTACATGTTATGTGTAGGCATGTTTTCTTAAAAAGTAAAAAGAAACGTTTAACTGATTCTAGTGCTATATTTTATTTCCTTCAGTGTATCCAAAATATTAAATAACCGGTCAATACTTTTAAATGATTAATGAGAGGGTTACATTCTACTTTCCATACCACACCGAATCATCTTTGGAACCCTGTGTACGTTTTCCACGTGGAGAAGGTCTCCATGTGGACCTGCCACACTTCCGGTTCCAGGTGGTCAGGGCTGCCCTGGTGGCTGTATAGCTGAGAGGCCTAGGGAAATGAGTCCTGGAGCTTAATGTTCATTTTCTCCCTTCAACTACCTATCTCAAGGCAAGTGTGTGTCTGTCTTTCCACCTCATTTCCTTACCAGCGCTGCAACAGCCTTTTCCTAGCAGCCTGAGTGGATGGTCCCGTTTAGGTTTTTGCAATCATAAAAATGATCACAAATGTGCATACAGAAAGGAGAGAAAACGACTTCAGGCCCGTGTGATAATGCAGTATTAGGTCATCTTTCTCTCTCGGAGATGGAGCTGAAGAGAAGAGGGGCTGGCTGCAGGGGGAAGGGAAAGAGAGGGCCGCAGGGCACGAGGGTGAGGGTGGTGGCCTCGCTGCCACTATGCCGCCCGCCCGCAGGGCAAAGGGGCCGACCGTCTCATCTCAGGGTTTGTGGGGGTCACAGGCAGTCACCAGCGCCGCGAGGGCCCTTGCTATCCGGGCTTGAGTCTTGCCGCATACACAAAGCGGGAGGGAGGAGAGGAGAGGGAGACAGAGACAAAGACGTCGCGAGGCCAGGAAGCGAGCGCGGGAGCGGGGCGCCCGCGGCTGTGGGGGAAACAGGGCGGCTCGCGGGACGGTCGGGCGGGGCCCGGGTAGGGAAGGAGGGAGGCAGGCGAAACGGGCAGGTCGATTTGAATATCAGGCTCTGCCACACTCGGGGCGCCGCTGACAACTTCATTACCTCCGCATATAAAAATGACTGCCGGGGAATGCAAATGGCTCGCGCGCCGCAACCGCTGCCTGGCTCCCAGCGGGCGGAGGGAAACCGAGCGGGCTCGCGCGCATGCGCGCTGAGCAGTGAGGCGCGCGCCGCTGACAGAGGGGCGGCCCGGACTGCAGCGAGCTAAGATTTGCTGTCAATGAGACCTGGTGCCTTGGTCTTGACTCTGTCATCCTATTAATGCTGGAAATGCCAGAATACAGTAGTAGTACTCGGTGGGTACCGTGTGTAACCTTGAACCCTGATGGGAAAGGTGATACCCTCTGGTCCTGGTCGGCTGCCCAGGTGCATGGTGATCAACTTGGATGGACGTAAGCATCCCTAGCGCCCCATTTTTCTTCATCGAGCAAGCAGGGAAAGGGGACATGCTGCTTGCTCCCTGTCCCCTAGGCCATCATGTCCTTCTGCCACCAGGAGGATGCTGAGGCACCGTGTTGGACCCGCCTCTCCAATCCCAGGCCTGGCTAGGTTCCTCATAAGGAAACCGAGGCAAGTCATCTGCAGATGGACAAGCAATCTTTACAAGAGATTTTCTTCTTTGGCACAGAAATAGAGCGGAGCGCTTCACCGGCAGGAAGTTGCCTTCGCCTTGTGAACTCCTGGAGGGAAGGAGTAGGTCATTTTTTATTAATAACAGCAGCGGCAGCACGACAATAATCGGACTCACCTTTTGAAGATATATTAATTGCAAGACACTGCCAGTTGCTTTACCTACATTACTTTTGTCACAATAACTCTATTGCCCTCCTGGAAACGGAGGGTTAGCTAAGCCTTGCAAGGAATCCATAGTAACCTAGCTAGGAAGAGGTCTGTGCTTTTCACTACCCTGCAGTGTCTCTTTCTGGGCCCTTCTTTCAGGTCATGCTGTGGTTCTGCACCCCTGTCCCCTAGCCATTCCTCCCTCTCTCACCATGGCCAGGGATAAATCCTAGGTGGTCTACATCTGTTCCAATCAACCCTTTCTCATTGGCTTGAAAAAAAAGTGAGACCAATCCTACCCAAGACCACATGAGAGAACATTTGCAGGGGAGTCTAAGAAAGACTTCTGGTCTTTAAACAAGAGACCATGAAGTAATTCTCCTCCTTCTGACTCCCACCTGGTAACAGAGCCAGGCAACCAAGCTCCCCTTTGTGGAGATGGCAGAGGTGAGGGCAATGATTTCATACTGTTTCATGTTAATTCACAAATATATTTAAAGTTAATTCTTTTGGGGAACAAGTAAAAATACAAAGAAGTAAACAAATAAGATTCCAGAAATTCAGTCCTATGATACCCCCACTCTGTATCTCTTCATTAAAGGGGTCATGTTGCTGGGCACTGACAGGGAACCTCCCATCTTACCTCCAGCTTCCCCTCCTGGCTCTCACCTCCAGCCTCATCCGGGTTCAAGGCTCTAGGCAGGTTTCCCCCTCTCTGCTCAGGACAACTCTCTGCTACACAACTGGGTATCTCTCCCTCCTACACAACTGGGTATCTCTCCCTCTGTGGAGCATCAGGAGGGATGCTGGTCTGCACCCATACGCCCAGCCATCTTACCTTGACTGCTGTGAAATGCTGCTTACCGGCCTTGAGTCCTCTCTTTGGAGAACTTGTATCTCTTTGAGCCTTTTGGAAAACAATGCCTATTTGACCAGTAATGTACTAGTTCCTTTTGGCAACTGCTCTAAAACCAAACCAAAATGTATTTTTATTTTTTAATTAAAATTATGCACATTTTTTCATTAAAATATACCAAAACTATACCAAATAAATATTACATGTTTTATTCATTCATCTGAAGTCAGTAAATGGTGAGTGGCACAAATATCTCTGCTTCCCACTACTGTGAAAAAGAAGCCCCAAGACCTTCAAGACCCTCCCTGGTCTGCACCTAGCCCAGGCCAGCTTTATTTGGCACCCTATACCCCCAAATCATACTGTTGTATTTTCCCTCCTTTCACCTTCTCTGCAGTTGGTGTAGAGTGTAACACATTCTCCACTTGATCTTAGCCAAAAGGCCAAGAAGTGATATGTACCACATTCTCTAAAATGCCCTTGAATTCCACCTCCAGCTATTCAAATAGCATGAATCCTCCCAGGTCCAGATAAAATGCCACCTCTTTCAAGAAGCCTTCCTGTTCCTCATATACAAAGTCACTAAATATTGAGTTATTCAGTATTTGTTCTCAGCAATATTTACCATATGTACTTTACTGACACTTGCATTCCTAAAATAATGCATATCTTCAACAATTGGAGAACTATTCTTGTACAAACAAGTGAATTGGGTGTTACATATTATCAGAAGAATTGTTTAACCTCACATTCAACTTAACAATCAGCTATTCTCTTAGATGTGATAAAGCTTCTTATACCTTGTTTTTACGTAATAGAAAACCTGTGTCTACTAACTTCACCAAGAAGATGTAATATCTCCTGTAGGAATTACCATGGTGACAGATGCCAAGGTTGGTTGAGTGGCTTAAAAATGTTTCCTGTTGTCAAGGACCCAAGTTCTCATCTTTCCACTCTGCCATTCTCAGCCTATTGACTTTGTCCTCAGATAGGTCTCCTCAAGGTCTCACATGGCTGTCATATTTTCCAGCTCACTTTAAGACACAACAGAGTTCAGGCAAAAAAAGAGATGGGCTGTTCTTACCTTAAATTTCTTAAGAATGGGGAAAATACACCCCAAACCCTTAGAAGATCTTTTTTTTCCTAACCCAAATCAGCCAGAACTAGATCATATGACTTTCTCTAAACTATCACTACAAAAGGAGGTGAGATTATTATAATCAATGACTAATCAAGATTTACCATTCATTTATATTAGGGAAGGAGAAGAGTGGTGGAGCAGAGGGTAGGACAGGCAGTGGCAAAACAAAAGCTGAATGTTAGCCAGTCTCCCCGTCATCTAGTCCTGAAGAATCACCATTCTCAAGCTTAGTGGCCTTAATACACTAATGTTTAATACACTTCTAATATACACACCATCTGCATATATATGTGTGTATATGTAACATTTTTCCAAGATTCTGGGCTGGACTCCTAAGAAATAAGGACTTCTGTAGGGTAGGAATTTTTTTTTAATGATATATATTGATTTAGTCAATAGCAAGCTGATTGGTTGAATTCAACTGATAATTTTTTGAGGAGATGGTAAAATCACATTTGCTCTTTTCCTTTGTTTTTCCTCCTGAATAACCAGCCATATTATGGATTCCACATAGGATTTTTCCTTTAACAATATTAATGCGTGACTGAATTAAACCATTTTTGTCCCAAGTGTTTTTGTTTGTAGACATTTGAGAATTAAGTCAGGAGGATAGCAAATAATTCCCTTGATTTAGCAAGTAATTTGATAACTGGATTATTCACCATCAGATTATTACCGTAATGAAAGCCTGTAAGTTACAGAAGCATTTGAAAATAAAGTTATTAAATAGCCATTCTCTTTTTATCAAGATAGATAGGAAAATTGTAACATATATTCTTCATTTTGTAATATCACTTCCTTTTCTTAAATAAGTCTTCCAGATCTCTTTAATTTTTATATATATAAGGTAAGAGAGTTCTTAAATGGTGGCTCCAGTTAGATTCATGTCATTTACTGAAATAATATGTGGGCTTCCTTTTGTGGGTATATCTCCCATCTTCCAATAAATGTGTAACTGCCTCCATAACAATACCCCATGAAATGATGAATGTTCATACAATAGCATTAATAGCTCTCTTCCTGCTCTTTTCCAAGATGCCCGAGGAACTGCTTGTACATAATCTGATTGTACTCCAATACCAACTCTCTGAATCAGAGACCATTAAAGCCAGAATTTCAGGCTTCTCATTTGATAGGTGAAGAAACTGAGGCCCTGGAGTTTGGAGAACTTTGTGGAAGTTGTAACACTAGTTAGTGGTAAAATGAGACCTCATTATCTTATTTTCTAGTTGGTTGCCCTTTATGTAACTCCATGTTAATAATGATTAACTTTAAGGACAGAAGTAACTCTAACCAAATGATCCTTTAATGTGGCACTGGTGCTCATCCAGGTCCCTGTGAGGGCAGGATTTGCACTATATCCTCAGAGACCAAAAGCCCACTAACTTCCAGCCCATCTTACCCAGAGATTCAATTTGCTGCTTCAACTCTGCTCACAGGTACCTAGTTTCTTCAGATCCCTGTTATATTGTATGCCCCAGCATGCCACACAAATCCTCAAGGTCACACTTAAACCACATATCTCCCAATCCCTCTTGGCCAGTGAAGAAAGGAAAATGGAAGAGCACAGCTGAGGATGCATTGCTGGCCAGTTTTTCACAGTGAATTTAAGGCCAAGTCCATCTAGTTCAATCAGAAGAGTGGGTTTTCACTTCCCAAATGTTAGTTGAATTTTCCCTCTTGAAATAATTGGATTTAGAAGTTCTGAGGCCTCTATTTTTTTTTTTTTTTGGTACCAGGGATCGAACTCGGGTCCTTGCACTTGCGCAGCAGGCAGCGAACCACTGAGCTAAATCCCCAGCCCCTCTATTTTTTTTTAAGTGTGGAATTATTCCATTTGCACCATTCATTCTCAACTCATTTGTTCAAATCAGACACTTCTAAACAGTAGAAAATAAAATGTGCTCCAATTCACTATTTTTAAACCAGTAAAGCACAATTGAGAAAATGAATCCTAACCACTACTTTTCTTCCTCTTCCTCCTCTCTTCTCCTTCTTCTTCTTTGACCAACAATTGCTATAATCCACACTAATGAGGTAGACTGTGCTAAGAATTTTCTTCACTTAACATTTCTCATTATTAATAAATTTTCCACTGACAACTATAAAGTGAACACTTTGGATTTATGCACCTAAACTAATTACATATGCCGCATGTACGCATTTCATTATTTACTTGACAGATTCATTCCTTGATATCATAAATAATTAAACAAGAATCAAATATTAACAATCAGATACATGTTAATTCTCCTCAAATCTGTAGAAACAAACTACATTTTTATCTTCAGTTCAACGAGCACTGATTAAAATTTCTTCATTAGGCAAATTTCATAGGCAAAGTTCTTGATCTACTTTTACTTTCATTGAAAATTAAGCCTGAAACAAATTATTCCAGGATTACTTCGTGGAAAATAAATGAACATAACAGCATTTCTAACAAACCACTGGATTCATAATCTTTCACAAGCACTGCTGCGTCTTATATATGAAACATTAATCTGTGTGTTTGTTAGGAATTTTCAAATACAATTTTTATTATGAGCTAGAAGCCAGCACCATATTGGTTGCTAGTGGTATTTTACCAGGGATGTCTTATCTTGTGGAATGATAGTTTTAATCAAACAATTATTTTTAACTTGTTTAAAGAATGATTTCTAGACATTATGGATAATGATAAAACTCAACTTATTTGAACTAAAAATTTACCCTGAGGTCAAATTATAGCTGTTGCTTTTTCAACTTTAATGAGCTAGGTTTAATATTTTTATTCATGTATATCAGCATCTTCATTGATCAAACTATTCTTACATTTTATCAAATTTGCTTTGGTAGAGCATACTATACAATTTTATCATTTAAAAAATATTAAAGATTCATAGATAGCCGCATTATTCATAATACAAGATTAATGCCAGGCTGACAGGATTTTGTAAAGATCTGACTTTTTTTTCCTAAGTGCATGTAACATATCTGTGTGAAATGTACCTCTGATGGTGCATATTGATTACTCTCTTCTCTTCTCTTTTAATGCTAAAGAGAGAATATTATGGAATGATTGTCAGGGTTAGTGTGTCTCTGACCTACACGTGTACTATTAATAATTTATGAGCTGATTTGAAATACAGCATCAGGAAACCAACTGAGAACATTGCCTCTGCCTGGAGTGACATAGACTGGGGGTTCACAGCATGTGCGCCTACATTCTGAGGTCCTGTTTGTTTTTTAAAAAAAGCCTAGAGGAACAAAAATGCTTCGAGTGCTGGAGTTAACTGAATTTCGGAAGGAAGCCATGCTTCTTTGTTAGAAATTTCAAGTACATTTATCTCTTTCTATCCTTTCAATGACATGAGATTTCCTTTTTAAATGATTTATTTAATCAGGTTTTAAACACTAGATGATCTAAATTCAAATAATATGGAGATATATATATATATAACAAAGATCAGCTCTTTCTTCTTATTTCCCCCAGGTCTTCGCACCCAGAGGGTATCTGGTGAGTCTTCTTCCAGACTCTTCCATGCTCATACAAAGGAAGAGGATGTGGGAAGAGAGCTCCTCACACTTGAATACTGTGCAGCACCTTGATTTTTCTTCTAAACAACTCATCCAATAGTCTCTCATATCAGCACATCCATCTACCACTCACTTTTTAAACAATAGGGTGTTCCATTTTAGAGATGTACAGTGGCTTATTTACCTATGCCTTACTAAGGCATAGTTAAGCTCTCTCAAATTTTTCACAATTAAAAAATGCCACATGCACTGAACATACATGCTTTATGAACTTGCTGGCCTATTTCACTGAGATAGATTTCTGCAAGTGGAATTGCTAGGTCAATAACTGATTTATAAAATCTCCTTAGCTCATTAATTGGGCAAGAATAAATAAATGTTCCTATGCAGGATTTAAATAATGTAACAGTTCGTTCATAAATATGCTTGCAACATTTAAGTGCATTTGTAAAGGAGTATACTTTAAAACTTTAATAAAAAGAGTATACTTTTAAATCTTCTTAATAATAGTTATTTATAATAGTTATTTAGAAAAAGATTAAAGTTTTAGTTACATTTATCTCAGATGTGAGTAGCTTTATGCAAAAGAAAACTAAAGCCTACGTTTTTTAATGTTTTAGCAATATGTCATTAAGCCACATGTCTGTACATATTATTTTTAACATCAATGTCCAAAACCGCCAATCTTCATTCAAGCAATGCTACGTGAAACTAACACTTTAAAAGTGTGTTTATAGAGATTGACAACTGTTCAACTATTGAGCGGTTTTCAAAACAGATTCAAAGAATTTTATGTTTAGAGACATTTCATCTAAGAAATATAATTAAAAGCAACGTGCTTTTTTTATTTGAAACTGTCACAAAGCAAGTTTATTTTAAAATTCCCTGCTTTTCACCTAAGTTGTTTGAAGCCTTCTACAAACTGTAATGGTTACCTAGAGTGTCTGTCAAGTTCTATTATATGAACTAGAATATGCTTTCAGAAAAGATGCCTTGCATGCAATGACAAGCACTTCCTATCTGCTAGGACTCATAAAAATTGGAACATTGATCATTTCTTGTAGAGATTTTTCTTTTGCAAGAAGATAAAAGGGAAATCTTGTTATGCCAAATGACTTACTAGTCAAAAGTAGCCAGGACATTGAAACCTGGAAACTAGTTAATGGTTTGTAACAAGTCAGAAATAAAGATGTTCAACCAAGAAAATGACATTAAGCAGCACTAGCTACAAGAGGAAAGAGCAGCCTGTCAGAATCATGCGAGGGCTGTGGTGACAGGTAGACAATAAAATGGGATGACACCAGTTCCTCTCAGTGGGGGTGTTTTCAACAGCTTTCTCTTGGGAGTTTCCACGCACTTCCTTTGTAGGGAATCTTTGCTCTAAAAATGGCAGCAGACCCCTTGGAGGTCTTATTAAAATTCCCCTTCTGTGTTATAAAGTGTTTTGAAGAAGGCAGGTGACAGTATCCGAACAGTTAATTCTTCATTGTATAAAGGAAAATAGGAACAACAGTCCCGGCAGTCAGGTAGCTGGGCGACTGACATTTCCAGTACTGTTGCACAGTAGGGAACGAGAAACAGGAAATGAGTCAGAGGGGAACAGCCAGCCACAACCCCACCTAAGGTGGCAGACAGCAGGAATTCGCATAGAAGCAGTAGGGTACATAATGAATATTTCATATGCAGAGTGGTATCCATTATATCTGTAAATGAGCTTCAGATAGGACTTTAAAACTCCATAGTGTAGTGTCTGATGCAAGCATTGGGATGAACGTTATTTGCACTTTTAAGAGAAATTTTCTTTCATTCACTCCGTGCCAGAAAACTGCAACTATGACAATGGGCACTACCTCCCTCATTATAAAGGGTAGCCTACAAAAGAATTAAAAGAAAGCAAAGAACCCAGTGATCGCCCAAGGAGTTCCTTCATATCAACCATTTTAAGAACTGAATTTCTGCATTATCCAGAATAATGCTATTGCTATTTTTTATTAACCCTGTTCTGGTGTAAAGTTCCATCATTTCATATGTCTGTTTAAAGTGTTATATTACAACTAAGCTAATTTCCAATAGTGTGATAGCTATTAGAAGATTCTTCTAAACCATTTCTCTTTTTTATTCTATTCCTAACATATTTTAGGCTATATGACAAAATAAACATTTCATAACCTTTTTCAGCTAAATTTTTTTCTACTATTATCATTTCAACCAGTGGGAAGTCTATATTTTCCACATGGCAGTTCTACATTTAAAATTATTTCTGCTATAGATTAGCTGTCCCTTAGTGAGCTATAAAAGACAAAAGCTTAGCCTCTTTAAGCCTGTCTTGTTTGACAGCATGCAATATTTACATGAAATAAAAAGCAAATATTTGTTCTTTTCATACAAGCTGTCAGCACAAAGTTGGGTTGTTTAGAAATCTATTCAGACAGACAGAATTTGCATTACCACATGATATATGATAAAAGGTCAACACTAGGTAACATCAAAAATTACTTAAAAAGGAAAAAGTTGATATGCATTTTTAGAACCAAAGGTGATCATATTATTCCATTAATTATGCAGTGTGCTATCAATGAAAACTTTTTTTGTTTATTTACTTGTTTAAGAAAGCATGGGCTTAATTTTAGTTGCTTGCTTGCCAGAGTATTAACTTTAAGTCTATTGCAGGGATACAGGTAGAAGAAAATGTTGTTTGTTACCCTAAAAAGTTTTCAATTAAAATTGTTTTTCAGCTCTTCTCTCCAGGGAACTTTCTAATTGCTAATAGGAACATACTCTGAAGTCAGGCAAGCTGAGCATTCCTGGTGTCACTGCCACCTAATCAGGGCCACAGAGTCACCACATCCAGTTGCCCAACCAAGTCACTTTTCTGCTCAAGAAACCAAGAAATCAATCATTTCTCAATATGCATGACCAAAAGTAAGGGGAGGTGTCACTTTGCTCTCATTTCTAGGATTTGTACTATTATGACTGTCAGGCTGGGGACAAATTTCACCCGCCCCAGACCCACTCTGTTCTGAAGCCACAAGGACAGAACTTATTCTGCTTCCTGTGGACAGTGTCCCATCTGCTGAACACACATGTAATACACAAACTCCATTTCCAGGAACAATACCTAGTGGTATTAACAAGAAAATAGCATCTCTACAAGATTCCCTGAAAAGAAACCCTGTCAGTGCCACTCAGTCTACCTTCAAAGACAAGTCCTTGTAATTACTTTCTCTTCATCATTGCCCTGTCTAGATAAAGCAACAAGATCAGGAGAACCTATCCATTTTCCCCGGATACCTTCCAAAATGCACATCTGCTTCCTAGGCTGGCATCAAAAATTTCATTATCTGTATTTGTATTAGTAATTCACTGCACAAAGAGAACAGGGGGCAGAGGAGGAGAGCAAGCATGGAAGGAACATCAGACAGACAATTGTATATATGCAAATGCTTGCAAATTTCTGCCAGCATCTCCCTATCTATAACCAAGCAACGTGGAAGCCTATTCATCCCTCCAGCTTCTTTGCTGCCAAATGCGGCTGTGGTTTTGGAGAAAAATATTCGAAAATGTTGAATTTTCAGCCACTAGGATGAAATCTAACTCAAAATCTATGACATCACAGTCTAAATGCATAAATAAAATCAGGGATTTTCTGGAAAAAAACAGGAGATAATGCAACCTCTTGGCTACACAGGGTGAAAAACAAGATGTTTTGTGAGAGGTGGAGGGGTTGGGGGTAGGGAATGATTCCAAGCAGCTCTTGAGCCCAACTGACAGAACTGAAATGTTCTCTCGTCTTTGAGGCTATATATTTGCATAAATAGCCTAGGCAAGAAGGCGTATGAAAAACTAGAAACAAGTATTGTAAAAAAAATGCCCCAAATTGAACTCATAAATACAAAATGCTCACTTTTAAATGAATATGCATGGTGATTGAAAATGACAAGGATGACCATGTATTTTCTGTTATCTTGAAATCAATTCTTCCTAAGTAATAATGGTCATAGAAAGTCTCATGACTTCCTTTAGTCTTATGTATTTATTCTATTCACTGAAAGTCAGTAATAGTAGTAACTCACACATACACATATGTTTTTCACATACAATAATTCAGTGCATCTTCAAATCATGCTTAGAGGTAAGGACAGTTATATCTATTTTACAAATAAAGAACCCGAGGCTCAAAAGTTCAAAGATTTACTCAAAATTATATAACAACTAAGTAGGAAGACTGGTATTCAAACTCTCCTGATTGACTCTGAATTTCAAGCACTACCACGCTGCTATATTTGAACATCTCCTCCAAAACTTTTGGAATTCAATTGCCATTCTGACAATATTAAGACTTGGGGCCTTTAAGAGGTAATTCATGCATGAGAATATCAGCCCTATGAATGGATTAAGGCTGTTATCATAGGAATGAGTTAGTTCACCCATGGGAGTGAATTAATGAGAAGTAAGCTCCTGATGAGAGAATGAATTTGGCCCAGTTTCTCCGTCTCATTGTTGCTCACTTGCCCTTCCGCCATGTTGTTTTGCAGCAAGAAGACCCTCACAAGATGTGCCCTCTGGCCTTGGGCTCCCCAGCCTCCGGTATTGTAAGCCAAATAAACTCTTATTATTTATAACTTACCCAGGAGCAGACAACAGATGAGGACACACACCATCATACTGTACCACATTCCAAAACAGATTTCACTGCAAATGTAATAGTCTTGGGCATCAATATCTCTCTGCAAAATTTCACTCTACTCTTGGTCACAAATGTTGCATTTGCTGAAAGTGCAGGTGTAACCCTCACTGTAGCTGCTCAGGAGATCTCTACTGATGTCGATGTTCAGATTTTACTACAGCATAGAAATGCCCTTGATCTTTCCTTGAATAATTTAATTTCAATCTCTATAGCCTTTTTCGAGCCTCTGCCCTCAAATTCTATAACTTCAAGGGTGGCATTCTTTCCTTCCTGGGAACATGGCTGCCCAGCCTTGCTTACAGCTAGATGTGGTTGTGTGACAGTTCTTACAAGTGATGTGGTAACATGTACAACTTCCAGGTCATCTGCTTAAAGATGTCTGGGGTGGATTTAAAATAATACTGCAAGAAAGGAGGGCATCTTTGGATGATGACAATGATACCTGTCTACCATGTGAATATAACTGTGGAGCTGTGTGATGGACACCCTGGGGTATGGGGATGTGTGATGCTGCATTATCCTCACATTTGTGTTTGCCTCAAAATTCTTTTTTTGGGAAATAAAAGGTGTTTGTGCCAGTTAGAATCCTTTTTTCCTTCTTACTGGTAGAGAGGAGGTTGAGGGCCAATCTTAGAAAAAACACATTGCCAACAGCAGTGATGCTCCACCAGCCTGGGTCCTAGAAGGCTTCCTGGAGCCAGCCTTGCCCACCTGCCTTGGAGAGTTACCTGAGAGAGGAATTGATTCCCACCGCCCTTAAGCCATTGCAATTTGGGGACTCCCTGCTCCAGTTTCAGTGTTCTTCATGTGACTCTACCTCCTTATTTATTTCCATTCTATTTCACAACAGTCTCCCTTACTTGTCTGGACAGTACAATCTCCTCGTCCTTCACCAACTCTTTACTTCTTTCCTGATTCTCTTATTAGGGACCACAGTGCTAGAACTCAATAAATGTCCACTATGGTTACATTTTTTTGTTGTGCAGTTCAAGCTGAACCTCAAGCCCCACAAATATCTAGACTCCACTAAAACAACCTGAAATTAAATTGTTCACCACACAGCTTACTGTCAAAACCCTTACACCAAGGTCATATTTGAGTTTGGAGACCAATTATTTAAATTGTTATGGACCAAGAAAAATACTATAAGTTACTGTACTGATGGGCTGGGGATTTAGCTCAGTGGTTCCGGTGCCTGCCTTGTAAACGCAAGGTCCTGAGTTCGATCCCCAGTACCAAAAAAAAAAAAAGTTACTGTACTGAAACTTAGAATAACAGTAAGGTTGAAAACATTTCAACTACAAAATAAAAGGTTAAGGAAAATTTTTTTTCAACAAATATAAAATACAGCTATAGTGTAAACCACCTTGTAGTTGACGCTGACCTGCAGACATGTTTTATCTTCCTCCCTCCAACTCTAGTACAGTTCAGTAGCATATTCCAGGACTTGTGCATTTTGCCTAGCTTAGAGGGCACCATGGTCCTCCTTCCCTGGTGGCCTCAACCAAGCCATTTCCCCTGAGCCTAAGGAATCTTGTCATAACATGGAGCATGGGGCATATGGCTGTGAAAAAATTTTCTGAAAGGACTTGCAATAGCCTTGTCATAGATTGCCAAAGAAGATTATAGTCAGTCCAGAGGTCCTTATAAATAAGGTTGAGACTCACATCTCGGCCTCTAGGTAAGGTCTCTTGAAGGGTAGGGGGTGAACTTGGAAAGTAGACCTACAAAAAAGAAAGAAAAATCGGATGCAAGACAGTGTGCACTATTAATGAAACCTAAACAAGATGAGGAGCTTCAGGAAGCTCTGCCTACTGGGATGGACTGCAGGCTCCACTCTTTGCCACATCCAGTACTGCTGGGTGCTCCCATCCTCCACCCAGCCCTCACCACCCTCCCCCTCCCAGGACCCTACTCCTCAGGAGCGTTCTCTCTTTGCCCAACCAGTTCCCAGGCTGGCTGCACAAGTTGGAATCTGTGTGAGGAGGAACCAAGAGGAGGGGAGGCTATCATGTCACACAAATATTGAAAGCTGTGAGTCAGCGATATATGCGCACCCATGTTTACAGCAGCACAGTCTGTAATAGCTAAAGCTTGGAAACAGCCCAAGTGCCCATCAACTGGAGACTGGATAAAACAGATGTGGTTTTTCTATAAAATGGAGTACTACTCAACCATTTCATTCTTTAGAATGAAAAACTAGAGACATTTATAGCTAAATGGTTGCATGTTGAAGCTGTACTTTTTTTTTTTTTGGTACCAGGGATTGAACTCGGGTCCTTGCACTTGCACAGCAGGCAGCGAAACCACTGAGCTAAATCCCTGGCCTAGGCCATACTCTTAAGTGAAATAAATAGGACACGCATGTGTAAATACCGAATAGTTTCTCTCGGGTGAAAAACTAAAAGTGTAAATAAGGTTCAAATGGTATAATTGATAATGTGAAATAGGAAGAAAAGGTCTAAAGGAGTAGGGGAAGTGGGAAGCGTAGGGGAAATGAAAGAGAGAAAATAAAAAATATGAGAAAAGAAAAAATGGAAACAAAGTCTTTGTAAATAGGGAAGGGTGGAGGGGGTGAAGGGAGGGCAGGGGAATGGGGAAAAAATAAGAACCAAGATGCATTATGTAAAGGTACAAGATCCCAACAATGAGTGTAACTGTACTGTATACCTAAAATGTACCAATAAACTTAATGGAAAAAATAAAGAAAGCTGTGAGAGAAGAGAGGGAAATAGATCCATAGGGCTTTGGAAGCAGGAGGATCACAAGTTTGAGGCCAGCCTGGGCTTTATATCAAGACCTTGTCTAAAAGAGAGACAAAAAGAATGAGGGAGAAAGGGAGGGGAAGAAGGAGAGAGAGAGAATTAAAAATGATGAGAAAGGCAAAAGCCAGTGTGGTCTGGGTTTGGAAGTTTGGAAAGAGGCTAAAGCTCTCAGGAGTTTGAAAAGAAAGTAATGAATAGTGTGTGTGTGTGTGTGTGTGTGTGTGTGTGTGTGTGTGTGTAGAGGGAGAGGATAGAAGCTTTTAAGAAGTTTAGAGAGTTAAAATTGGACTCATTGATATTTTTAGGAGACCTTAGTAAAGCTTTAAATTACTTTTCAAAAGTCAGCCTGGCTCCAGCCTTGTTTGAAGTTCTTTGATATAGCAGCTGACACGTGGAGAAAGCACTAACCTATCCCTATAATTAAGAGGTGACAGTCATTCAGATACCTTAACTTACTCATCAACCATTCACTGAATTCAGTCTCCGCATTGCACTGATGAGGAAACATAAGTTCAAAGAGGTTGGAAGCTACCTTTGAGTACAAGCCAGCAGCAGAGCCAGAATCTAATTCACCAAACTTCCTTCCAGATCAATACTCTCTTTGGCAAATAAATCCTGTTCCAATGTATGTATTCCATACCTCTGATATATATACAGTACACACAGCACATGAATTGATAACCTTGCAATTACCAACATACAAATCACTCTTTTAAAAAATACAAAGAAATCCCTAGGTGAGAGCTGAAATCGTCTATACAAACTTTTGAGTGTTTATATACACTATTAATCACCCTTGTCATGGATTATACTAGTTATTCCAGCCTTGCTGATATCAGCTGTTTATCTTCATTGCCATTCCACTGAAATAATAATACCAATAACAACTACTAGCTCTTTTTCTCAATGTGAAGGATAACATTAATATATTGATGCAAATTCTAGTGTTTATCTTTATGCATTCATTTAAATGGAAACAAGGCTGAAGAAATCACTCGTTAACAAGACAATCGCAAACAAATCTCTGTACCAAGTCCTTCACTGATGGATCAAATCCCATTATCACTGACTAAAAGGAAAATTGTTTACACTGGAATTGGTTGGAATGAAGACAACAAAATAGGCAAGGGAGGAAATCTTTGTTTTTGCAAAGATTTATAACAATATTTGTTATGTTAAAATGTAAGTTGTGTTTGACTGGAAAAATATTAAAGGTAATAAGCAAATTAAAAACATACTTCAACTGTGCAAGCACAAGGACCCGAGTTCGATCCCCGGCACCAAAAAAAAAAAAAAAAAAAACATATTTCAAAAGCACTCAGCACCCAACTTTGAAGAGTATTTAGGCATAACAACATATTTTGGAAAAGACAATTGGGGTCTAAAATGTTAAACATTCAGTGCCTATGCTCTGTATTTGTCACCAAAGTGTTCTTTATCAGCAGAAGGAGGAGAAGGAGGCAAATGATACCTTGCAAATGTTTTAAACACGTAACTGTGCTTATCTTCCTGTATTAATGATTCTTATGGCAGTTGTTGTATTAACCTTATCACACAGCATAGCAATAAGGGAGACCTATTGTAAACAAAGGGGAAAAAACCCATTTCATTTAATCTCTGGGAACTTTTTTTAACCTAGTAATTTTTTGATTGTCAAGAGGGGAAAAATAAAAGTTAGGCTTTTCTTAAAAACTGAAAGAAGAAACTTGACATTTGCAAATGGGAGATTCATTAAATATTACACAATGTGAAGAGGACACAGATTAGATTATAAACTAAATGCTCATTGAGTTCCTTCTGGGTTTCATGAGGTTCACTAAGTATCTCTGACCAAGAGGCAGGAAGTGGCTTCTGAGAAAGCCAGTCTTGCCTGCAGGCTCATTTATGGTTAGGACACTACAAGAAATCCTGTTTGCCTCTCATAATACTACTATTTCCTTCTTCCTACAGTCTCTCTGTGCACATGGAAGAAATTCAAAGCCTCTATCTTTTCCTTTTGAACTTGACAATCGGAAAGCAACCCTGAAACCCTACCTTCTCTTCCTTTGAATGCTTGAGAAATCACCTAACTTTATGATTGAAATTAATAGTTTCATTCAATTTCAAATGTCTGCACTCAATACACAAAACAGTAGGGCAAACAGACCTCCGTCCATTTCCTATGCCAGGTAATATGTACTTTCCTCTTTTTTTTCGTCCTTTTTTTATTATTCCTTTAGTCCAGAGCAGGGCTACTGATTACAAAGAGGCAGTTTGACTCTAGCAATAGGTCTTCTTCACTAATCCTCGCTGTCATGGAAATTCCAGCTGCTACAAGAATAAGAGGCTCAATCCATATTTGCCAGCTCTAATATGAAATCTGTCAGAGCCCAAATTAATGAGTTCCAAATTCCTTACATCACGATAACAGGTTAAGACTGGTCAATTAATTACATAAATCCTTCCCGATTCATTGTGCGTTTGCAGCTCAGATTGTGTCTTACATTACTCCATGACACAAGGCCTTTTGGCTCCTGTTGTTCCGCAGAAAGGCCCCATTTAAGTGGAGGCTGCCTGCCACAGCAAAATGTTAAATGTCACACGTTAAATTTGCACTTTTCTGTAATTGCTTTTGTTAAAAAAAAAATTTAAATGAAAGCACATGCTCCTGGTACACCACTGTACAGAGGGCTGGGACTGTACTGAATGAATCCCAGGGCAGACAAGTACCTGTGTTTCACCCCTAAGCGTTTACAAACTCCTCTGTACCTGATGCTATGTATGCAGCAGAGGAACCCAGAACATGTATATTTGTGAAAATAAACCAAATTTTCCTAAGATCTGTAGCAGCAGAATATTCATCCAGATGGTTCTTATGATAGGATTAAAATAGAACTCTTTAATACCCAACTACCCTTGTCTGGTGGTAAAAATATTAGGTATATAAACCATTGTTGACCTACACACATGAAGAGGAAAGAGTATTGTGTGTGTACCACAGTATATTTTGTAGATCTTGCCTTTTAAAGGGATGATCCTGGCCCTGCTATTTGAATATGTAACTGATATACACCCACAAAGGGTAGAATAATCGAGGTTTATCAGAAGATACCCCCGGGCCCAATTTTTTCTTTTTCAAAACAACAAAATGCTCTCGGAATCAAGCTAGTTGGGTTCCAAAATCAGTCTTTCTTCACCGGACTGGATTTCTTTGGGGACTATTGGATCGCAAGCAGCTGTACCTAAAGGAACCAGTTCCCACTGTGATTCTTAACTCATCTTGTGCGGACCGGAGGTTCTGCGAATCCACGAGTAAGCAGGTGATGCTCAGAGCAACCTGAAACCTTGTGGGCAGCAGGTTCTTCCCAAGGAGACCCGAGCACCCCTCCGGCCGCAGGCAGCGGGCCAGACCCACAGCGGCGCGCTCGGCCCGGCAGCGCCCCCCTCTGTCGGCCAGCGGCCTGGCGCCCGGAGTCGCGGGCCGGGCGCTCCTTCAAACACAGCTGGGCTTCCGCGCCTGCAGCCCGGGCAGTGCGGGATGCTGCTCCCGCGTAAGCCCGCCCCGCGCAGACCCTCACCCCACCCTCACGCCAGCCGTTTCTGCACTCGAAGGCTGGCGCGCCCTGCCCGGCGGCCTCGTCCCGCCCCTCCTCTAGGGTCGGGCAGGGTCGGCTTAGCGCGAGGCTCCCGGGGAGCTGCTGTGTAGGGGCGGACACGTGCAGCACGCGGGCGCTCTCGCCGGGACCCCCGGCCTCAGCCGCACCCGATCCCGGTCGGCGCTGCTGGCTCGGGAAGAACAAAGGCCCGGGCCTCGACTCTGCCACGGCCCCGCGCGCGCTCGCAAACCCGGGGTCCTCGGGCGGCTTGGAGACCCGGAGAGTCCTCGGTATTCCGAGCTGGGTCCCTCCCCAAAGCCACTCCCTAGGCCTTCTGCAATATTATTTTATTTCTATGGTTACTGTTTCCCCCACCAGCCGGAGTCGTCATTTTAACGCTGGAAGGGGCCCCGCGGCGCCCGTGGTTGGAGCAGGTGGGGCCGGGAGCCGCAGGTCTGGGCTGTAAATCGCTGTCTTTTTGTGGCTGTTGTTCCCTCTCACCACTCGCCCCCCGCCAACCGGGTTTTTTTTCCCTGCCCTCTACGGAGCGCAGTTGCTATGGGTTACCAGGGCGGTTGCCATGGGTTACCGGACGGAGGCCGGCTGGCTCGCTACCTGTCACCCAGTAGCCGCCTGCGGCGGGAGGCGGCGGGAGCGCGCGTGTGCGGGACGCGGCGCGGGGGCGCGTGCGCGAGCCGCGGGGCGCTGCAGCCAACAGGCGGCCGAGGGTGCAGCGGCCGGAGCGCTACCGCCGGCAGGGTGGGGGGCAAAGCTATAAAGAAGGCCCAGAGGTAAGAAACTAGCAAAAACACAACCACAAGTTATGCCCGTGCTGTGCCTCTAGCAGCAAAGACAAGCGGTCTGGAGTTTTGGATAAAGCTACAGTTCTCGTCGGGGGGGAGAAAGGGTATTTTCCTCTTTAGCATAAACTATGTGCATCGTGTCTTTCACCAGAGTTTAAATTCAGCAGAAAATTGTAGCTTTTTTTTTTTCTTTTACTCTTTATCTTTTGAAAAGAAGTCTCTGGAATTTTAGTGAAAAAGAAAAGGTCATTAACTACCGGAGTTCGCGCTGCTAAAATAAATGAGTGTCCAATGCACTGTTCATAACAAGGAACCAGAAAAGTTTCCAGCAAGGGTGAAAAACAATTGTGTCTGACTTAAAGGGACAATGGTGACTCGTTTGTAAGATGCATATGGCAAAGAACAGAGCCAGAGTCCTGTGTAAATATACCAGATTTTAAAGAAATGGTTTACATCCTTCTAAATTTTTTGAACTCCACTCTTAAATGTGTTAATTTCTTATGACCTTTATTTACAAAGAAAATTATATCTATGCTTTGAATGTCGAACTGCAATAACTAATTTCAGACAGCATTTTGTATTTGAAAGTGTTTATGTATAACAAAGGTCTATATTTCAAGACAAAAACAAAACCGTACTGAAATAAATTGTTTCCTCTGTTGAAAAGATGCTGCATTATATTCATCAGATACTAATTTAAATATTAAGAGGGAGACTTTAGAAACAGAATAAGCTTTTGCTATTTTTGTCTTAATATTTTAGAGGCCTTTCATGAAAAAGGGTCCTTCACGGCTCAAATTCTGAAAACCTTATTTGTACCACAGTAGCTTGATCATGACAAATCTTTAAGGTACCAAAAAATATAAACTGAATTCAAAACAATATCCAGTTGTTGAATATAATGGTAACTGTGACTAGGTGAATGAATTTGCTTAAATTCTTAATTGTGATATAAAAGAATTTTTATTCTTTTACTTTTTCTATTCATACCACTTGTTGTATAGATGATTCAGTAAAATTTGAACTAGGCTTGAAAAGCTCTGGCAAGATATTTAGTCCCTAAAGGAACAATAACTGCTTGAAGATATAAACATTTGTAGCTTTCCCTCATAATTTTTAAAACTTGAAGTTTTAACTAGAATTAAATCACTTTCTTCCAAGTGAGATTTTAAAACAAGCCTTAAGTAACAGGTTATTGGCTTTCATTGTAGATCCCTTGGGTTATATATATAAAGCCAGTTCTAAAACAAAACATGTAAGCTGGCTTTATAGGTGAAGTCTGCCCTTGCAGAACTAGTCAGAGTAATACAATTTTAATGTATATAAATCATAAAGCATCCACAATTCAAATTCTTTAAATTTAAGCCACATTTAAAATAGTGTTAAACATCTCTTCTCTTCAGTTTAGTTACATAATTATTTTCTTTTCCTAAAGAAAGCTTTAAAAAAATATGCCAGAGAAAAATAAGAGACAAAGCAACCATTGAGAGCTAAAGTTCATCTAAATATCTCGGCTGCAAGAAATCAGTTTTAAGAAGCTAGTGCCTTGACATCAGAACAGCTGAACCAAGACAAATATGTACAACTGAAGCAAATATTAAAAAGTTTTACCAAAGTTCTTCATTAAAAATTACCAATAATTTTAAAAACACACTGAATTTATGTCTAAGTCAAAAGAAATATTTTAAGGAAAATAAGTGATCCAGCAAAGTTGATTTTTTACTTGTTTAATGTGAAAACAATAAGCACATTAAGTTTACATTCCAAATATGAGGCATTTCTTAATTTGATGGCTGTTACATCATTTAAAAATAATATGACAACTGGTGGCACAGTATATGCTCTTCAGAGTGCTGTGAAACAGAAATAGTGTGAATTCAAATCCGTATTGGTGAGGAGCTGCAGACTTGCTCTGATGCCTCCTGGCAAACTTTACATGTTAGCAAAATAACTCCTAAATCAGGTTTTTTTCTGCATTAAAACAATGAGTCTTTGATGATAAAATAATAAAATATAAGGTACATTAAATCAAAATTTTATAAAAGTTTAATAATGTTTTAGATCAAAAAAGGAGAAATTAAATCATTCTTAATCTAAATTAATTTTTGTTGGATCTTACTTTTCTGTTCTTTTTTGTTGTTCTTTGAAACAAGCATTTTGAAAACTTTTTAATAATATAACTTTTAGCTATACTCTCAGTTAAAATAAAAAGCAACAAGTTATCCCGGTTGTGTGAAAATATCTTCCCATTAGATTCACAGAGATATTTTTTACCATTCAATCAGGAAAAAACTTGGATTATCTCAAGAAAATGCTGCTTCATCTGAAATTTGAAGTTCAAAGTAGTTTATCTAGGACATTTTATCTTTGGGCCACATACCCACATACAGACATTTATTAAAATACCGACCTTCAGGTAGATGCCCAAAAGAAAAGCCTTTTTAAAAATGAATAATGAACTCTGAAATTGGCAAGTTGACATCCTTTTCAAAATTATGGTAATATTTATTAGTAAAATTAAATTTAGTAAATTTTTTAAGACCCTTCTTCTGACTTTAGTAGTAAGAAGCCATCACTGATAATGAAAGTTATGTAGTGATAAAAAATTACATATTTGGTCAGAAAATAAATCATTAACCTGTAATTCTAATGACACAGTAATAATGAAAACAAATGATCTGTTTCTAGAAACAATTTGTTTAAGCTGATTTTAAGACAATGAAAATGTATTTCTGAATGTACATATTGCAAATGTAAGTAAAATGACTAACACTATTTCTGTTAATTTTCTAAGATGTAAACATTATCTTAATACATCTCTATTCATAAGATACATTTTCCATCGAAGTGTGAAATAGAATACTGGAAAGATTAATTATTGTTAAATATCTCAGTCAAACACTCAAAAGCAAAGTGTTTTGCCAGTGTGGGAAAGATATCTACAAAATATCCACCACATGTATGATGCAGTCTGGTCCATGCTGTTCCTCTAAGTGGCTAACATCACACATGCCGTGTTTAGTAACTGCCCCCTTGATACAGAAGGAATGCTCTAGCAGGATTTTAAATGCTACCTGTATACTATCTTTTAAAACTCAGTAAAACCAGCTAGTTTTTTTGAAACACATAAATCATTTCTTTGGAAGGCAGGATCTTATTTATCAATAAATAATTGGCGATAAAGGAAAGTATGGCATTCAGACTTTTAGCTTTATATAGAAGCTTGGCTAAATTTAGACAACATAAAAATACGTACCACTCATAAACAAGCCACCATCTTTAACAATTTAAATACATAATATCATGACAGTGAGCTTTAGGTAAGAATATATTATTAGCAAGCTTTCTTTATGACTGGACACAATGTATTCCTAATATAGTAACAGAATTATTTTTCAAGATTCTTGCGGAGCTGTACTTATTTTACTTCCATGTGAACTGCTGTCATCACTACTGTGTCCAAGCCCAGAGGATGAACTGGAAAAGAAGAGAGGGGGAAAATAATAAAAAGAGGAAATTGGTTTTCACAACACACTCAAAGCCTGAGTAACAGAGGAGAACTTTAATTATCTCCAGTCACAAAGAGAGACAGGAAATTTGGACTTTTAATTAGCCATTTGGAGTGCAGTTGGATATTTTTTTAGCTAGATAATTTAAACGCGAATAATTCAAGTCTGACTAAATGAAAGTCACATAATCAGAATGCAGATAATTGAATTTCTACTGCATTCATTAATTCAGTGTGGAGGTGTGTGTGAAGACTACTATGATGAGCTGTCACAGCTCAATAAAATCTCAGTCAATTAATTTTTTCATTATCTTAGTATTACATCAACAAAAAAGCGAGGTATGTGTAGTATCTGTACACATGCATATGTGCACTATGTGTTATATAAATATGTATACATTAAACCAAAATATAAGGAAGTACCTTTCTGAATCATAATCTACATCGTTTTCTTTCTTTCCTTCTTCATCTTCTTCAGGGAAACGTCTGTTCATTAAGGCAAACTTGTGAATGGCTTCTTCCACTGAGTATTTGGTCTGCCCAGAAACACATGCCTCAATGTCCTCGGAGTTCAGATGGCTCTGCAGGAAGAGGTGGAGGCTGCTATCTGAAAGCAAAAGTGCGTTCTGTAGGACTCTGTGCAAGAAAGACAGAAAAAATAACCAGTGAGCAGGGATGAACAGATAGCGGGTAAACCTTAGAATGTGCCACTGAAGTAATTTTTCTGCTATGCTAAACTTTGTCTCAGTTATGTGCTCTGCCCATTAAAGGGATGAAGCATATGTTAACTTTTATTCAATTATTTAGAAATTTAGGTGAGTAAAAACATGAAGCTAATAGTTAAGAACATCTGTTAAAAGAATAACTTTAAGGACATTTCTTCAATTTAACCATCTGTTACGACTATGTGGATTAATTATGGGAATATTTTGCTTATACAGTCACAGAAATTTATTCTACTTAAAAAAATTTACTGCCAACAGCATGTCAATTCAGTGATCTTTATTGGACAGGCTGTCATGAAACATCAAAACTTTTAACTACTATTAAAAATTATATGAAAAAGTCAATATATTTTTCAGCATGTTCTATGCTGACTTACTTTACAAGTATGCATATATATATATATATATATATATATATATATATATATATATATGTACTCGTTTACTGGGGGCTTATTTGAGAGATGGCTTTTTTTTTTAATCTAAAGTTGATGAAAAATTTCTCCATAGTCTTCAGTAGTCCTGCATCTGTACTGTCAAATTGAACAACCAAATAAAAATGACCACAGCCAATTTTATCATATATAACTAAAATATAATGATTCTGTGATAAGTACATACTGGTCATCTCACATGAAAGATTAAAGTTCATGAAAGATGAAAGGATAGTATAAATTTTAACTAATGTACCAGAACTACACGGAGGATTAAAAAATACCCTGTAGCAAAATCTACATATGCTAAAATTCATATAATCAGTGAATGTGTTTTTTCTGATATCCATGTCTTAGAGTAGGAAATCAAATCAAAGTTACCCTTACACTTAAAACCAGTTTTATCTTTTTAGCAAAGATTTTTGACATGTAATAATTTACCCTCAATTAATAGTTCAATAATGACATAACAGAAGACACTAAAACAGATATAGAAGATGAAACTGTAACACTAAAGCCTAAGTATAATTCATGTAATATAGGATTTTTCATATAGAGATCTGTGAAAAACAATGTTTTCACAGCAATTTAATTTTACCTTATATTTTGCATGTTGAGACAAGTAATTAGAAAAATAAATCGTTTGTGGCTTTTTATAAATTCAGTCAACCTCCAAAGTCATTAGGGTACCAAATCTCTTTCTTCAAAATAAAAGTTATTTCCTCAAGAAGACAAATGTCTACAAATGCACATCTCAAAACTAAAATCCAGCTAGCCCCCTTGTTTCGAAAGGCTTATAAATGTAGTTTAAGGAAATATTCTTCACTGGTCTTTCTAAAAGGGAAAATCTCAAGCAAAAAAACTAAATACTTGCTCTCAGCGTGTCCTCTGCCCTGGGTTCTCCCAGCAGATGACCATGTCACATGATAAAGATTAACTTAGCAAGTACAAGTCCCCAAGTAGTAAATCCATTTTACAACTCTTCAAGATTTATTTTCTGCACTTACAAATGTTTACCATTCTTATTTTAAATACTTCAAATTAAGGAAAGAGTTATATAGCAACAACCTACTAATACGAACTTGGACCGGCTGTGAAGTTGGAGCAGTGTTTCCCCTGGCCTCCTGTCGGTAGTTTTCTGCCAGCCATAGGACAAGTAACTGCTCATAGGATTATACTCACTGCTTTGTTTCTGTTGGAAATGTGTTTTATTTTCTTTATGAAATAATGGATAATCTTTAAAATTGATTTTAGATGGTTTGAGGCATTACACCACAAAAATAATGAGCACTAATGCCAATGATATTGGACACAAATTCATTTTAGCTTTATTTCATGTCTAAAGCAATTCTACGGAGCCTTGAACTGCTCACGTACTGTTATTAACTTGCTAGTAACCTAACACATGGGTACAGAAAACAAAAGTGATCAGAGTCCAGGTTGATCAGGACCTCAAGGCTACTGTCCTTTTTCTTGAGCTATAATTCAATTTCCAATTTTACTGTACATTAGACTCATTATTTCCCAGTGTTTTCTTTTCTGCTTAATACCGCCACCTGGGGGACACACAGGTAAAAAGGGAGGGAGCCACAGCCCAGCTCACAATAGTGGAGAGAAAAGGAGGAGGTTGGGAAGAGAACATCTGAATACACACACAGGCCCCAACGTCAAAAACAGTGTGTCTGCTAGGCGTGGTTTTGGTTTTTAGAATTTGTTCTGTTTTTCTGGTTAAACTATCCACAAGCTTCATGGGCAAGAGTTTTAAATTAAAATTTTTAAATGTATTTTTATTTTTTAATCAGATATTTCATAGTAAAATTTAAAATGCAAAATTTGGGCTGTGTTTTCAGTCTGGTTCATATTAGTAATACCATTTAGGCTCATATCTGGCTTACCATCTATCAGAGAGTACTGTGACTGCTACCATTATAGCATTAAATCCTGTGTTTTCCTTAGTCATATTTGTGCCACATTTTCCACAAACAAATCTAATAGCAGAAAATCAACTTCAAACTTAATATAGAGTACTCTGTAAAACAGTCAATAAAATGTCATTGTTAGAAACCTCCATAAAAATAAATGTTTAGGGCTGGGGATTCTGTTACTCCTTTTTCTGTAACAGCTTTAAACAAAGCAAAACCTACTTTTTTCCTGAATTGGACACAGCTGAAAATCTGGTTTTCCTCAACGTGATATTATTAGGTGTATTATGTAGTGATTCACAGTTAAGAACAATATGTGGCTACACGAAATCATTAAATCTTAACTAAGGATGTCCTGGGTCACTGAACCCAATATAATGGTATCTATCTGCATCTATGCAGTAGAGAAGGCCAGCAGTTTGAGTAGAAAACAATAACAGCCCCTTTACCTCTTCCAATGAGAAAAATATTTTAATGTAAAACCATACAAATCTTCACTGAAGATATTCATGATCTGTGCTGTAGTGCCCTCTACTGAACACAGACATTTACAAAAAATTGTGTGTGTGTGTGTGTGTGTAAAAACTAGCTGTAGTGCTTCAGTGATAAGTCTTATAAAACAAAAAACCCAAAACTATAAGAAATACAAAAACACAATGTAAAAATCTAAATTGTAGTGTGAATACAGTTATAGTCACAGGATGCATTCAGTAAAGAAGCAAAGCCAAATATCGATTAACCCTAAAAAATCAGTAGGCGGGCCGGGGATTTAGCTCAGTGGTTTCGCTGCCTGCTGTGCAAGCACAAGGACCCAAGTTCGATCCCTGGTACCAAAAAAAAACAGTAGGAAGCCCATTATTCATAGTTGAAAACTTACTAGCAGAGTCTGTAACTTTCTTGTTCTATAACTATTACAAGTTACCTTCAATATATAATTAGAGAAAGGAATACAAAAGGAACATTATAATCAAAATTGAGAAAAAATAAATATATTTGAAAAATCTGCCAATCATACTGACTAAATTTTGCTAGAAGAATTCTAATTATAAACTTGCCAGTTCCTGGAATACAGTACCTCCAACTTCCCTATAATTTCCTTATATATAAAACTAAGATAATACCTAACTCCTAAGACCACTAAATATTAAGATGTAACATGTAAAATACCAAACATGTAGCAAGTGTTCGATAAATGGTATATTCTTATTTGGCAACTAGTCAAAAAAACAATTTTTCTAACTTCTTGATGAAGATCATCTTGAATATGTATTTGCTATTAATATGTATTATTTTACAATGACCTTAAAATGAAAAAATACATCTTACATTATATATAAATACACACATATGCAAAGAGACATTTTGATTTCATGGAGTTTAAACATATACTCAGGCCTTCAGGTTCACAACTTTTTTTTTTTTTTTTTTTGGTACCGGGGATCGAACTCGGGTCCTTGCACTAACAACTTTAAAGCTTATATAAAAACTGGACTTTAGGCCCGGGGATTTAGCTTAGTGGTTCCACTGCTTGTCTCGCAAGCACAAGGACCCGAGTTCGATCCCCGGTACCAAAAAAAACCAAAACTGGACTTTAAAAATACATGCTCAAAGTCTGTAACACAAATATATTTCACATTTTAGTCCTGTGATTCCTAGAGGTCCTCTATAAATAAGATAGACACTATTGATGGGTGACCCTACTTAATGGGTAACCATTGGTGCCTCACAGGACGTCAAGCTGGGGTCTGTCTGGCACGGTGCTGAAGTGCACATCACAGGCAGTTTTCCCAGTCAGCTTGGAGGGGAAGACAGATGGGGCTCCAGGGCCAAAGACAGGGAAGGCTGCTACCTGCACAAAAACAGGACAGAGAACAGGAGAGCTGTGCCTTGGAATCTGAGGCACACAGAAAGGAGGGGTCTCAGAGGTTAGGGCACGTCTGTAGCCAACTGGGTGGTATTAGACTCTTTGCATCCTTTAGGTTCAAATCATGGAGAAGCACCTGCTTTCAGTTTTAATATGAAACTAATTCACAGACAAATGTTCACATACCATTGTGGAATAACATCACAATATAGCTTCATGTCTATTCCTTGATTTGATTTCTAGGTCATAATCCAGGTCCAATTGTGGTGAATCTAGTCATAGCCCTAATAGGTGTATAACTTCCCCATTAGGATAGAAGTTTCAAGGGGAGAAAGATTGGCCCCATTCTTTGTAGTCCTATACCCCTGGGACACAGTCTGGCCTAGTTGTCACTCAGTATGTCTGTTGAATAAAGGATCGCCACAGAGTGTTCAGAGTGCATCCTCAGCAATCATCTGAACAACACATCCCCACAGTGAGGTCAACACATTTGGGATATATTATCCCACTCTACAGAAATTCAAAGCAATTAAGGGATTCAAAAAAATTAAGTAACTTTTCCAAGACTGCATAACAAGAAAAAAATCAAGAGCCAAGATTTATGAGAGATCTAGAACACAGTTCCTCGTGCTACTGAACCAGGATGCTTTCCACTATGACATCACCATCAAATAAAGCTGCAAACACCCAGACAACACAATGAGCAAAAAATAACTACGCATACATAATCCCACTGTGCTCAAGGGGTCATTAGTTTTGGTAGATCAACTGAGGATGGAAAGGTTGTATTCAAAACAATGAAGGTATTCCTGGTTAAAAACACATGCCCTGTTCTTAACTAGTGATATAAACACATTACATACTGTCTTTTAATCTCAAACAAGGAGGTTTCTTTACAGAAGATGAGCAGCTCCCCAGTGCTGGCTGAGACCATGGGATTCAACACCCCTGGCTCTACAAACTTGGTCCACAAGACCACATCCTAAGGGAGACGTCATCCACCACCTGGGCCCCATAGAGACAACAATTAAGATCAGAGCTGTCTCCAAAGGGAAAGAGCAGAGGAAACTTGAGCAGCTCTTTGTTCCGTCATGTGTACAACATACAAAAGAACCCCACTAAAATGTTTTGGACGACTTGACTCTACTAGTCAGTTTTTCTAGTCCCTTCTCATATTTATTCCTCTGGCTTCTCTTCCTTTCCCTGCCCTCCCTCAATTTATAAGCCTGGCTCTTTCTGTATGTCTCTCTGACTCTTTCAAAGGAAAGGCAGTATGTCAGTGTAATAGAAATAAATATTAATATTCATGGGCATACTTAATGCCCAGACCCTTTATGAGTGAGCCATATGGGGAGAAGGCAGTATATTATTTCAGGCTTGCTCTAGGGTCCTATTTAGTGAACTTGAAAGGAGATGATTTCTGATCTTGAAGACACTAGAAAAAGAATGAATCCTTGGGAGTCTGGGTCTTGCTACTAACGAGCAGTCATATGACTCAGCCTATATCCTTATCTATAGAATAAGAAGCTAGAAAATTAAACTCAAAGTTATTTCATGTCTAAGGGCATTCAAATAATGGTGGTGTAGGGCCAGGGGTGTAGCTCAGTGGTGGAGTGCTTGCCAAGCATGCATGAGAGCATGGGTTTGATCCCCAGTACTGTAAAATAAATAAATAAATAAATAATGCCCAACATTTGGACACTTTGTGCCAGACACATTATACTCTTGTGAGCGCTTCATATTCATTAGCCCATTTAATCTTCTCAACCACCTTATGAAGCAGGTTCTATTATTACCTCCTGTTATAGATGGGAAAACAGAGTCCTAAGCCAGTAAGTGGCACAGCCAGGATTTGAACCTAGGCAGCCAGGCCTTAGAGTCAGTGTGAAAGCGTTTGACAAGCCTCCTGTGAAAGAGGTATTGTAGCTGCCAAAGAGCGAGACAAAGGGAAATCCTCATCGTGTGTATTTAAGCAGCTCTAATGGAAGTATCCTCCATCACTGGGTAATCCAGAGTTAAACCACTGAGACTATTCAGATACCATCGATACTCCTTTACACACATTCCCTCTGATGGGATGAATTAAGCCCTTCATTTGGAGGAGCTCAGAAGGGTATTATAAGCAGCCTACTGTAAAGATGATTTCAGTCTGTCAATCCTAAATGCTGTAAATGAAGACGGTTTTTAAGGGCCTTTGTCTAACAAGGCACATTTGTTTCCTGGTAAATTTTACTTTTGTCATCAGAACTCCCAAAGAATCTATATCTGCTTTACATCTTAAGAGACCATGTATTTTTCCCCTGACTCCATTATTCATTGTTTTCTAGAAAATGTCCCAAATATGTACCATATCATATGAGCCACAAGGTGGCGCTCTAATACAGGAAATGAATTTGTGAGCTTAGCTGATTAGCTTTCCAGAAAATCCTCCCCTTCAGCACCCACAGGTCTCACAGTGCTCTTTGCTCACATCCGAGGTTTGGCCACAGTTTCTGATCACTCACTTTCTGAGGAAATCTTCCAAACCCTGACGACGCTGATCAACGTGCTGGCGATTGTTCATATTGAAAAACAGGTTTTTAGATGGAAGTTCTGGCAGTTGCCTTGTGAGAAAGAAAAAATAATTAATTACCAAGTCAAGGTGACTTAGTTATCGAAATCTCTCAAAGTGAAGGCAATTTATGCATGATAATAATTACTACATAGCTATTATAATTATTATAAAAGGCATGTTGGAATCAATTAATTGAAGCAATACCTCGAAAGCAAGACAGCCTATAAAACCCTTTATATTGTATTTTTAGTGCGTATCAATTTTTAAATACGGAGTCATAATAAAAGCTTCCTCAGTACACTCTGAGGAGTGTCACTTACACCAGCAGTGCATTACTCTGGAGTCTCTGTCTCAGCCACACAAATTCTCTGTATCTTCTTCGTACACAGGATGTTTTCATTGTAAAACACATGCTATTAGTCTATACCAAAAAAAAGACAAATATGAACTTCATCTGAGGAAAAATATTTTCCTTATATCTATAACACATAATATGATCCCAATAT
The DNA here is from genome assembly GCF_053883595.1 of Heterocephalus glaber. Classification (NCBI taxonomy): domain Eukaryota; kingdom Metazoa; phylum Chordata; class Mammalia; order Rodentia; family Bathyergidae; genus Heterocephalus; species Heterocephalus glaber. Next base: position 4,118,814 of record NW_028258156.1, read on the forward strand.
TTGCTCTAAGTAAGATGTAAACCCACCAAAACTATATTTACATTTACACTAGTCCTCAGAAATCTGCATGTAACTCACCAACACCTAGCCCTGAAGCCAGCTGGGATGACAGAATGAGCAGTGGCCTGGCCCCACCATGGCCTGGGTCCTGAAGGAACTTCCCACTCACCTAACTAGGAGTATTGCATTCAAGGATGAATCATGAAAAATAAATCCTAACATACAAAGGCAGTTAAGAGCTCGAGGTCATCCACTGCATTTTAACACCATCCATGTGGATGTAAGAGTCTTTGGGACTAGTGACAGCTTCTTCACCACACCTCGGAGGTCTCCTCAATATGACCATCCCTACAGATCACGCAGGTCACACAGAATCCTGAAATCACTGCTGAACTGAAGGCCAGCACTTGTCTCCTCTTCCAGATGGGACAGAAAGGTAAAACAGGGATAAACTTGCACATACGTATTTCAGAAGGTTGCAAGATCAACAGTAAGCATTTGATAAAAGTTGTTTATTAATATTATTAGTTACTACCGACCGATTCCCTGCATCTTCCCTGAGACAGATTTGGAAAAAGCCACTTCTAACCTAAGCCATAATTTGTCAGAAACTGACAAATATTTCTCTTCTGGTGTCAAAAACTAAGTTGATCCCTACTCTTTGTTTTTATGAAACTCTGTTTCATAATCTTTACATTGCCAAATGAGAAACAAAACTTTTGCCACTAAGATTTGTATTATTTCAAAAATTATTCTGCCAATTAGTAAGCTCAGTAGTTGTTTTTCTTGGGAAATCCAGTGATTATGTGCATTTGTTCTTAAACTGTTCCCATGAAATCTACAGCACAGTTCCTGGCATCTCTAAAATTCAGAAAACCTCAGGACGCAGAGAGGTTAACAGAGTCGCCTCCACAGCAGCTAGCTAGATCCCAGCGTCTTTGATGACATGGTGGCAAAGCATGCTGCTAAGAGTCTGGCGCAGAAACATTCTGTGATTTCAGGCCTCCCTCCCATGTGCTCCTTGGGACAACCGAGCAGGCTGAGTTACACCAGAATTAGTGCCCTAACAAGGCCTGGGCAGGTGTCCTCTCAGTATTCTCTCCCCAGAGAGCACCAAGGCACCAAGGACTCCTGATACCTCCCATGTGGGCTTGGCCCACTTAATCCCCCCTCAATTTATCCGCTTGCTCATAATCATTATGGATGTCTGTAAAGAAAGATCCACCTAACATCACCAGAATAAGGTCTAGGTCGGAGTTCTGCCTTCACAGGACACGCTCAGGACAACGTAGATGGTGGTCCACACAGCTCTACCCCCTACTCGTTTAAAATTCCAAGTAAATATCAGGATTTCTGAGTTTCCTGCTATTATTTCCCTTGAGGTTAATTTAAATGAGTTAATCACCAGATTCTCTGCCTGCAAACCTGCTCGGATGCAGCATCTAACAGAGGTGATCGAGAACTCTAGCCCCACCATCCTGATTAAGTTCGTTTAAATCTGTCTCTGCTACCCACCAAGCCAAGATTCATAAGTCACTGTCAACTTATCAGCATTGCAGAGAAATGCCAGAACACCACCAAATAATATTTGTGCAATATTAGCAAAGAAGAATCTATGCTCTCATCTCTTAAGAATAATTACATTTCAAGCCTCTCATATAGTGGGCAATAAGGATTCATAATTTTTAAGAGCACTTAAAAAGCAACTACAGCGTTTCATTTTGTTTCACATGTTTATTCTTATGCATTCCTAATACTCTATACAGGACACAGTTCTGGTGTAAGCTTATGGGTAAAACTGAAACAAAACTGTACGGCATATCCTAGCAATGGTGTATAATACAATCATCATCATCAAAAAAAATAAATTCTGAGTTTTTGCTTGGTTTATTTTCTAAACTGAGGAACTGTAAAAGAAAAAAAAAATGTATGACTGGGTTTGGGTGACCAATATGCCAACGTAACGATTTACAGTGGGAAGATGAAATGATGGCTAAATTTTACCTCAGATATGCTATTTAGTCTCAGATAAATTCTGGGCCAGTTTCTATGCTCCCAAGAGAAGTCTCGATTAAATAAGATGGGAAAAGTGACTATCTTTAAGACCAAGGGCCAATAAACCATAGCTCACGGGCCAGTTCTGGCCTGCCACCTGTCTTGACAAACAGTTTTATAGGGCTTGATTCGCTCATTCTTTCATACATTGTCTATGGCTGCTCTCGGCTTACACCAGAACTGAGTGCTACAACAGAGCTGCGTGGGCCCCAAAACTGAAGACATTTATTGCCTGGCCCTGAACAGGAAAAGTTTGCTGACCCTTGTTCGGGATGATCACAGAAGGCCATGCACCACAAAAAATTATTCACAAGATTATGATAGTATTTCAAAACAAGGTATATCATTTCCAGTAGTTTGTTCCTCATATTCATTACTCAAAATCTAAACTAAAGCAAATTAATTACACGTATTAATTTCCTACTTGCTGATTCTATATATAAAATACTATATATCCCTTTTCCTGAGAATTCTATATTCTTTCAAACTTTAGATTTATCAGGCACTATATTATCCAGGAGTATAACAGATCATAAAGAAATACCATTAGCAAGTCATAAATACTTTTTTTTTGGTACTGGGGATCGAACTCGGGTCCTTAGCTTGCGAGGCAAGCAGTGGAACCACTGAGCTAAATCCCCGGCAAGTCATAAATACTCTTTAAGCATGAATTTTAGATGTATTCATATCTTCACACATATAGACAATAAACATTAAAATATTAATATTAAAAAAGTACAATAAGGGTTTCAAATAAGTAATTTTTCAACTCCAGGAGCCATCTTACTGCTTTACTTAAGATATAAGCATTAGTACTATAATATTCAAATTAAATTCTTTTAATTAGGAAAACTTTTTAAAGTATATCATGGATCCCATAAAATATCTGCTATGAAAAGTTTCCATAATTTCCACTGACTACCAACGGCATACTTACGTGAATACAAATTTCATAGTCAATATAAGAATGCCAAAAGTCCTCCTTCTGAATCCTAGGATCTCGGACCCAGACACTTACAAATTCCTGTAAAGGCATCGTAAACAAAGAAATGTGTTTCAGAATCGCAAGTAAGGCTGCAGAACAGAGGGAAATGACTGTACTAGAACAAAACTGAACTAGCTTTAGCTAGTGGGATTGCAATCCTTTAAAAAACAAGAAGTTGGGGCCAGGGATTTAGCTCAGTGGTTTAGCCACCTGCTGTGCAAGCGCAAGGACCGGAGTTCAATCCCCAGTACCAAAAAAAAAAAAAAAAAAACAAGAAGTTAATGAATCATGAGCAAGTCCAGAAAACACTTTTTGCCATAAATGGAATTTTAAAATAACACAAAACTGAGCTGGATGGGCTTATGGATAGTTTGCTCTGAAACTGATGTCTAATTTTGAATCATGAAAAATAAGTTCACATTTTTCTCAAATTTTAAATGCAGTCATTTCTCATTTTCACCATCTCTAATTAAAACTACAGGCCCTGCCTGGCAAATTCCTTCCTAGAAGACAAGGAACAAAGATCATGTGCAAAGCAAGCAATGTGAGTTGAAATTGCCTGTGTGTGTGTAGCCCAGTCTCATGAGAATATGCAGTAAGAACATCAACAGAAAGATCAACACCTTTCATACAATACTTCTCTATTTTTAAAATTTAATTTTATTGGTACATTTTAGATATACAATATAATGACATTCATCATCGGAAATCTGCACCTTTACATAATCTCTCCTGGTTCTTATTTTTTCCCCCTTCCCCTGCCCTCCCTTCAACCCCTCCGTCCCTCCCTATTTACAAAGGCTTTGTTTCCATTTTTCCATTTTCTCATATTAATTCCATTCCCTTCTTTCCTTTCCCTTACCCCTCTGGAATGATTAATTCTAATGTGCAACTTGTTTACTCAGAGATCAAAATTTGCTAACTGAATTTAATTTTAAATATTCTAACTTTCGTTAAGACTGGGGCATCAAGGCTGAAATGCAGGCATCTCTTACCACTTTGTTTTCACACATCTGAGAGGCAGAGTTCAAACCCAGGCGTCTGCTCTCAGCCTGTGCTTTCTATCTCAGTCTGCTGTAACTGTATTTTAAGCTCATTTTCTTCTAGTACTTTTCGCTCCAAAATAGAATAGCAAGAAAAAAACCACAGATCTTCTGGACAGAGAACCTCACTTTGTTATGCAGATAATAAAGTGAGAGTTTTCAGTAGAAATGGTATTTTTTAAAGCAAAAATGTAGACCACATTCCCTGAAAATAACTGCCACCTTTCACTTCTAAGGCAACCAAACACTTAGTTCTTGCCTTTGAGACTTCTGTCCCATTGTTTGTCCTCAGTACATAAGGACTATAAGTTAATATCCCCAAAAGGTTTATTTTTAATCTTTTCATTGTGTATTTTTAAAATGATTTCTCAGAGAGAGAATAAAAATAATGTAACAATATAGCAATGCTCTAAACATTCTGGCCATAATTTCTTAAAAATAATTCTAAATTATAAGAGTGGCCATAAAAACAATTTTTAAACAAGGTATCCATAATATCCTCTAATGTCAGTCACTGTGATCAGGTTGGGGACAAAGTAGACCCTGCCTAGACAAGTAAACAGAAGCAAAATCAACACACTCTGCTCTTAGTTTATGCTTTTTACCTCAGTCTTCTGTCTGTGTGTGTGAAACTCATTTTCCTGTGACACTTTTTATATAACACAGTTCTTATAAAGAATCAATTATTGCTGGGGATTTAGCACAGTGGTTTCGCTGCCTGCTGCGCAAGTGCAAGGACCTGAGTTCGATCCCCGGTACCAAAAAAAAAAAAAAGAATCAATTATCAATAAATCAATGAACAGGAAGATAAAAATAGGTTCAAAAGAGAAGAGAAGAGCACCAATCTGTAGTAGACCACATGTCCGTCCCTGCCTCTGGCCCTACACACACACTTGAGACTGCATTCTGTCCTTCATGGGCCTTAGATATGTTTGCCTTCTGGGTCCTTTCCCACAAAAAATATGGAAAATTGTACTTTATAACTCTTTATAACTAGCAGTATAAAGATAAATATATGAACAGGACACATTAAAGCCATTCTTTGAAATAAAAATTAATTCTTCTGATTTTAAAAGGACTTAAAAACACTTTCATGGGGCCCTAAACATAGTGTGAACACTAGCATGGTTCTTAATGGAGAACGGAGGGCCGGCGCCCAATCGCCAGCTCCCATGGAAGCCACACTCCCTCAGAGGGTGCTGGCGGCACCACTTTTCCACTGAAGAGGCAGAAGGTCTTGGATATACCAAAAAGGGAGATTAACTATTTCCACCAGCCTGGAGTTTAACATTAACAGTGGAAAGAAAATATGTACCTATTATTGAAATAGTGGCCTTCATACAGTCTGAACAAAAATGAAAAGAGAAATACATTTGTCATTTGACTACAGATGTGTGATTTAAAAAAAAGGGGGGTGGATTTAGCTCAGTGGTTCCGCTGCCTGCCTCGCAAGCACAAGGTCGAGTTTGATTCCTGGTACCAAAAAAAAGAAAGATTCTAAAAAAAAAAAAAAACGGTTTCTGAACAAAACCTGTAAAATCCAATTATTATAATGCTACATACCCTGACTACACAACACACAACATATCCATGATGGCAGCAATGACAAACAGTTCTGATGGGGGGGGTGGCTTTGTTCCCCTATTTATTCATTATTGTCCCATACTTTTTTTGTTTGTTTTTGTTTTTTCTTTTTTGTTTTTTGAAACAGAGTCTTGCTATGTAGTTCAGGTTGGCCTTGAACTTACTATGTAGCCCAGGCTGGCCTCAAACTGGCAGTGATCCTCCTGCCTCAGCCTCCCAAGTGCTGGGACTACAGGCATGCACTACCAAGACTGGTGTATTGTCCCATTCTTAACACATGAACTGAAAACATGTCCCTTTTCATGGGAAAAGCAATGAATTTCTGGTCACGAGACTAGAACACATTCTGGTCCACCCACCTCCTAAATTATGAACTTCAGTTTCTATACTCGACCAAGTATTTCAGATTTACCTTCTCGGGAATCACCTACAAATTCCCTGTGCTACTGCCCTGGTTCAACGACCTCTTGCCCAACACTGATGTAAGAGCTACTAATTGATCTCTGGGCTCATAAACAACATGTCCCCCACACTGAGACAAAAATGGCTTCAAAACACACATCTAATGTCATCTCCCTTTGTAAAAAGGGTAAAATTTACCCTTTGTAAAATCCACTGGCTGGCCAGTAATCTTCAATCAAGATCAAATTCAAACCCCTTGGCTAGCACAACACAGCCTTTCGTGACCTGTGCTGCGCTGTCCCTGAGGGGAGGCTTACATTCCATGCACACCTCCCTAGGTTACACTTCATGCCTTTGAACGCACTGTCCCATCTGGAGTGCTGGCCCCAACCTACTTCTTTCTTTTTTCCCTTCTCTTTTACTATTTTTTGCTAACTCCAATTCATTTTTCAATACAACTCAGTCCATGCTTCTTCTGGAAACCCTCCTCTGGTTCACCTGGTCTGGTGTATTTGCCTCTCCTGAGCCCGGGAAGCCTCCAGGCTGGGCCCAATCCCTACCCTCCTCACTCCCCACCCTGTACTAAAGTCGCCTGTTGCTCTGTCGCCCTCTCGCTCCTGCAGGGCAGTGCAGGTTGTCTGGTGAGCCCTGAACACCTAACACTTCCAACGCACCCATTCACATCAGCTAATGAACAAATGAATGCTGTGGGAATGAACAAATCGCCATCAGGGAAGAAGAGAAGAACAAAATTAAACTTCAGCTGAAATAAAAACCTCCACGTGGATTCTTGGACTCTGTGTATTAATGATGTTATTTCACAGCTGGTCTAATGTTTATCTTAATTTAACCAACCCCTTCTGCCAAGGGTGTGCCAATTAACGGCATAAGGCTACCAGAGCAATGCTTAAGATCTATGAGAGCAAACTGTTTCTGAGCACCCTAAAGAACTCCAGAAGTGCCTATTTACATAGAAATAATTGAAAATCATTCTGATAGCTTCAATAACTTAGTCCCCAAAGTCTTGGATCAGACAACAATTTGTTAGCCTAGTTGGAGCTAAAATATGTACTTGAATGCCATAAAAGTACATTTATTTTAAAATATTCCATAATTCAGATGGGCCTCCCCTCCCCTCCCCTGCAATTAGTAGGAATTAGTGAAGTTTCACCATACTTCCAGCTATGGAACAGCTTGCCCAGGCGGCCGAGGTTCACCTATAATCTCGTAATTAGACGCATCCCTCACGACCTACCCACCATCCTTCAAGGCAATTCTGACAGCCCGTCAGCCACAGAGGGGCAGCCCCAGAGCTCCACACCTAGAGTCATATGCATTTCCTATGGAAATGGCTTCTGCAGCCGCAGTTAGTCAATTTAATAACCTTATTAAACACTTTAATGACTTCTCGGGCCTAATGACTGTATCTAGTATGAGAGAAAACACTAGGCAGAGTGGAATTAAAAATTTAAACTGGCTGATCTTTCCTGTTCTCCATGTGAAAACAGGCTTAGAGAGCCCTAGCCTCTAGGCAAATCTCACTGTGGGTTTGCCACGGCTACCCACTCTCTGGTTTCAGTGGACCCCAATTCTCCCCATCCCCAATCCAGGCCCACCTTTTAGCTATTTCTAGCCTTTTTCCCCCTTGTCTCTGATATGAGATGAAATCAATTTAAAAATAGCTGTACCTGTGGAGGACACTGGCATGTGCCAGGAACTATGCTGTTTCACATATTTTCCTTTAATCTTTACAACAATCCTACGAACAAGGTAAACCTTTTCATCCCAATTTTACAGATAAGAAAAATGAGGCTTCTGAAGCTTAAGCAACTGGCCCAAAGTCAACTGACCAGTAAAGCAGGGCTGGGTTTCAGACCCAGGCTGGCCTTGTTCAAAGCCTATACTTGCGCATGTGTGCTCCCTGGTGTATCTGTTAGCAACAGTAACTACTACACAGTGTCCATTTGTACTTTAGCTGCATTATTTTGGAGGGAGGAAATTACCTACTTGGCTATTAGGCAAAATACCAGTTTAAACAACATACTTTTCCGAAATTGTTCCTCCCATTCAAGATACCAAATTATAGTCATTATGTCCTCTTCGGCTCCCCTTGGCATGATACTTCCTCAGACTTCTCTTGTTTTTGATGACCTAGAGGACTCTGAAGAGAACTAGTCAGGTGTTGAGTATAAGGTCCCCCGTGACAATGTGCTCGTGTTTGTCTCAGGATTAGACTGTGGTTCTAAATGTTTGGAAGGAAGACCACAAGTGCTATTTTATGACATCCCATCAAGGGGCCATGCTGTGTCCACATGACTTTCTAATGTTGATGTTAACTCTGATCACCGGGCTGGATTAGTATTTGTAACACTTCTCCACTATAAAGTTTTTCATCTCTTAACAAATGTGGAAATAAGCTTATGTTCACTAATTTTTCTTTTCTGAAGCCACATCTAATTTAGCCACAGTTTGCACAGTATTTCTTGAAATATATCAGAACACTAAGCTAGAAGAGTCAGATATTAAACTATAATTCTGTATGATCTCAATTTTCTAAAAATGACATACACATACATATAAAAAAGACTAATGTCAAAGAGCTCAAATTTTATTCTTATATTAATACTTTTTCAAAAATGTTCTGTAGTGATTTAATCTTTTAAAATCTGGAAAAAGTAAAATGGGAGCATGGGAGTTAAGGGGTGGAGTTTTTCTTTGGGGCTGGCTCAGAAAAAACAGCCCTCAAGTAACTATAACACAAATGCTGTGCTCTGAATGACAGCAACATTCTCCATAACCTGCTGCATGCTCTGGGGTATTCCCAGCTGCTTTTCTTTGCTTACAGAAGAATGTAAATTCCCTCTAATGGAAACCAAGCTATTTTTTAATGAGAAAACCTAATAACGAGCATAACATGAGAAAGTGAGAACAAGAAGAGAGAGGAAAAAAATGAAATGAGGAAAAGAACAAATTCAGGCTTTAGCGGTTAAGAGAGTGGGATTCTTTTGTCTTTTGGGGGGGGGGGGCGTACCTGGGATCACACTCGAGTCCTTGCGCTTGCAGGGGCAGGCGGCGGAACCACCAAGCTAAATCCCCAGCCCTTGCCTTGTTTTGTTGTTTCCCTTCTAAGTTCCCAGTGTCACAAGGCACCAGGTGATACTCTTTATTCTTTAGAGATATTTACTGCTCCCAGCCCAGTCAGTTTCCAGCAAGTATTGCCATGTAGCTCAGTGTATGCTCAGCGTTTACAGAGCATACCCTAGATTTGATCCCCAGCACTGCAAAAACAAAAACAAAAAACCATGCTTTCCTAGAGCAAGTCGGAAATGTAACCATCAGTCAGCATAAGTATATTTTGAACATGTTACTATTACCCCTAGAGTCTACTTGTCCAGAATGGCACCATGTCCCTCCCATCTCCCCTGAAGAGGCCTGTCTTCTCCTTCAGTGTCAGGGTCCGTCCTGGTGGTGCATGGAACAATCCTGGGTCCACGTGGGCCTGGTCTACTGACGGATTTATTGTCACTCAAATACCAATTAACTGGTAGTTGCCTGGGAGTTACTGTTACCTCCAGTACTGAGTGTGTATATTCTGAAGGGGAAAAAATATTATTCCCAAAATTACAAATTTCTAAAGGAAGAGCGTAGCTACCATGGTCCAAGAGAGTGGGGGAGGCACACCCCCATAAATACAGACAAGACAAAAGGGATTCACCCACCCTTCAGTTTACCCATGGTAAGAGGCTCCAGTTACACCAAAAGCCAGGAAATAAGCCTGGGCCTTTACAGAAGGAGCAGTGCCTGTGAGGTTCAATCCCCAGGTGTCGGTCTCTGAGAACAGCCCATCTCCTGCAGGTGCAAGCTGCTTATTCACACACTACAGAAGAGTTTCAGCAAGTCTGGGAACAAGGGACCTTAGTGGTTCAGAGAAACAAAACTGCTCATTCTGGACATTAGAATATAAAAAGAGCAAAAATGCCTGACTCCACAAAAGACACTGTCTGAATCGTGTTTCCTGTCACAGCCACCTGCCTTTCCATTTGGATTCTGGGTTCTGTCTCATTAAACACAAAAGTTGATTCAGTTGGGTCCATCTAATTATTCTTATTAAATATGTAACCATAATATTTTAATTGTAAATTAAAGTTGCATGCATGAATGAATCTGAATTCATTTTAATTTTACAATGGCCCAATGCCAAGGCCTTTTTATGGAGAAGATCCATCAACCCAGATACTGCTTTCCTGGGAATTCAAACCAATGTGCAAATGGAACATGTTTAACTAACAAGGGAAATTCTCGCTCCCTTTTCTCCTCTCACTAGATTTATTATAGTAATAAAGCTGTTTTAAGAAGAAACACTGCATTTCCCAAATCTTAAAAAAAAAAATTGTCAAACTTTTAGGCTGGCATTACCAGTTCTATAGAATCAAGATGTCACTCCAGGCCATCTGAATCTTTTTTTTTTGGTACTGGGGATCGAACTTGGGTCCTTGCGCTTGCGCAGCAGGCGGCTACACCACTGAGCTAAATCCCTGGCCCAAGGCCATCTGAATCTTGCACAAAGATGGCAAGTAAGTCTTAATTCACATGCCAACCTCATGACTAATGAGTAATGTCTGCTACTTCCAGATGGAAACATCGCACTTTGGTCTAGATTCTAAAACAATCAGTGATGTTGCATTGACCCTTATCTGCATGATTAGATGAAACCAGACTTATTTTCCGCTAGCCAACAACACGCCTCTAGGACACTGAAAGGCTCAAGAAAACTTGCCCTGTTTTAACTGGCAGCAACTACAGAGTGCTTTTGGGGTAAGTGAGGACATAAAAATAGCTTTAATAAGCGAGGCTGCAGAAAGCCTCTTCTTGATTCTATACTGAGGCCTGAAGGAGAAGGAAGCATTAGTCATTGACACACTGTGTGCAGACTGGGGGAAGACACAATGCCAGTGGGGACAGCACGGGGGACGGGAGTGCACAGAGCACTCAAAGCTCCACATAAGCTCAGACAGGAGTGAGGAGTGCCCTGGAGTAGTGCTGGAAGGAAGAGGTGAGTCTGGAGGAAGAAGCAGGTTTGAGCCCTGCAGGGCCACAGAAGCCAAATGAAGGAGTTGTAACTTGGTTCTGAGAGCCATGGGTCAGAAGGAAGATCATTTTGGATGTAGAAAATGGACAGAGAGGGAGTAAATAGTCATGTATTACAGTACAGGATGTACTGTTCATGCCACATGTATTTCTTGCTGACAAAGGCTAAGGTAAACTTTTCAACATTACACTTTTATTTGCAGTATTTTTTCCTTTTCCACAATGGACTTTTAAGCTTAAAATTCTTTACTGCTAAAATATCATTTGATAAATTATTTATAAGAAAGGACATTTTCAAAGTCAATACATGCTTTCTTCATGTAGCTGGTTAAAATTAGTGTCGGTTTTAGTCACTGAAATGAATTTATAATAAATCAAAGGATGAAACCAACCAACAAAGACAGCTGCTTTATTTTTTCTAGTACTGGGTACTGGGGATTAAACCTAGGACTTTCACACTGAGCTACAACCCCAACCTTTTTTATTTTTTATTTTGAGGCAGCCTCCCAGTGCTAGGATTGCAGACCTGGCTAAAAGCTTCTTATAATTTGAGAAAAAGCTTTCTTGCTTTAAGGGGAATTTAAAAGGAAAACTTTTAAATGTGACTTTGGAATAGTGCTAGTATGGGGTTCAACCCACACTGGCGTGTTAGGCCAGTGCAGCTGTATAGTAAAGAATTCACTCTACTCAAAGGAAGGTCTGGACTTCGCCCTTGGTGCCTGAGGCTGCTGGGGTCTCTAGACCTGGAACGTACTGCTTGAGCAGCTTTGTTATCCTGAGGCTTGGGCCACTGGACCGTTGTGTAAGACTATCGAGGGCACTTTGGGCCACACTGTGCCAGTTCTGGCCTCCAGAGGAATGGGGATGACAGGTACAGTCAGCCCTCCACAGCTGCAAGTTCCGCATCCCAGGATTCAACCAAACACACAGTGATAATATTGGAACAAGAAAAACTTGCCTCTGCACTAAACATGTACAAATTTTTCTTTCTGCTCATTCTTCCCTAGACAACACAAGGTTAACAACTATTTATATGGCGTTTACATTGCATTTGGGCATCACACAGCAGAGGTTTATGTAACTACTATGCCTTTTTAAATAAAGGACTTCAGCATCTGCAGATGTGGGTATCCATGGTTGGTTCCTGGAATCCATCCCCTGTGGATGCCCACAAGCAACTGTACTAGCTCAGCCCCTAAAAAGAAGCCCAGGAAACTGGGTTTGGAGGCCTGGGGGCCAGGCTGTAGTCAAGAAAGCACAGCATTTCCTGAATTGTGCGGAAAAAAATCTCAGAGACCCAGAAGACAACAAGCAAGGCAAAACTAACTCATGGCAGTTTCCCCGGTTGTCACCCAAGAGTGGGAGAACTCAAGGTGTCAATGGAAGACAAAGCAGACCAGAGGGAGAAGGTTCAAGGGAAAAGGTGGGAAGCAGAGCCTAGGAAAAGAAGTCACAGGAGTCAAAAGAGTCATGTCTCTTTCGACAAGGAGAGGGTGGCACAGTGCCCTCCAGCTCAGTCACTAGAACCAAAAAGTGAAGGCCACAGATGCACTTACGAAAGTGGGAGCATGCCTGAGGGAGGGTATTTTGTTCTTCCCTTAACTCTCTCCCGTGATACCAGGAATTTATGGTTAATGAATGAATTAGTAACCTACAATAAAGCCAAATGCATGGGTTGTTTATATTCAGATTTGTGATGACATACCTCTTTCTGTTGTTCTGGAAACATCTTCAGCACAGGATACGATCAATCTGAAAAATAAGATGCAACATAAGGTGACTTGGAATCTCCACCCTGGAGTGGACAGACCTCTCATGGCCTCCCACAGTCCCTGGCACGGGGCTCTCTGCTCCTCCCTCGCTCTCCTCCATGGCCAACCAGACCACGGTGAGCATCAGTCTGCACTGGGGACTGGGAGTGTGCGCCACTGTGCGTCTGTCTAAGGCAGCTGGGTGCTGACAGGTCAGTGAACTGCAGGGCCAGGCAGTCAGGCGGAGCTGAAGGCTTAGGAAAATAGAGGAGGCTAGAGATGTGGAGGAGGGAGGGAGCTGTGAGAGTTGGCAGTGCGGGTGCTGTTGCCAGCAGTGAGACAGATGGGAACGGAAATGACACGGAGAGAAATTCCTCACTGGGAAAAGCCCTGATAGGTTTACTAGAAACTCAAACCTTTAAGGACAGGTCATCTTGTGACACTTAAACTACTCTAGAGTCAACAAGTGGTAGGAACCATAGAGGGGCGACCTTGAGCTGTGACCTGCCAGTCAGTACAGCCAGACTGTCATTTTTTTTTTTTTTTTTTGGTACCGGGGATCAAACTCAGGTCCTTGCGCTTGCAGGGCAGGTGCCGGAACCACTGAGCTAAATCCCCAGGCCCAGACTGTCATTTGATTTCAGGCCCTGCACGTCCCTGGGGCCATCCCTTGTTCTTTATATACCATTTATTACAGACACTCATTGGAGTTAAAACCTGAGCCCTGCTAAACAAACATATATACACACATACTATCTACATACATAAAATTCTCTGCTAGATGCACACATATATATATTCTTACAGCCTAATTATGACTGTGGGCTATTTGCCTTTACTTTGCTAAGTCTGAACCTATTTCCTGAATACTTATTAGCATTCACAAATATTTCCAAAGTCTCTACCAAATGTGTGTGGCAGCATAGGGAACACAAGGAAGTAAAACACAAGCTGCGACCTCCAGTCCCACATGGAATCATTAGCAAGACAACCCCCAGCTGGCCCAAGAGAGGATTTCTGCAGAGGGTGAGCAAACCACACTGAGCAGCAGGCAGGTGGGTTTCCAACGGGCAGTTCCCTCCACATGGAGAGCTCAGGGGCTTCCCTGAGAAGGCAGGAGAAAATGGGGGGAACTCAGCATTTAAAAAACAAGAGGACAACAGATGTGTGACAAGGACAGGCGCAGATGACAGAAAGTTTGATATGTAGTGAAGAGATGCCAGATCAGCTAAGGAACAGGGTTTTTGGAGGGTGTGGTTGAATTGTAGCAGCCAAAAAGACATATCCACTTCCTGGGAACTGTGGGACCTTAATTGGAAAAGGAGTCTTTGGAAATGTAATTAAATTAAGGATCTCCAATTGAGATCATCCTAGAGTACTAGAGTAGACCCTAAATCTAATGACCAGAGTCCTTATAAAAGAAAGAAGAGAACACCATGGGAAGAGGGAGGTAGACAAAGGGTGATGAGCCACAAGCCACAGAACACTGAAGATACAGGAAGCTAGCAGAGGTCCAGAGGGATCCTCCCCGAGGGCCTCCAGAGGGAACATGACCCTGCTGACACCCCGATATTGGACTGCTCATCTCTAGAACTGTGACAGAATAAAGTTTTATTGTTTTAAGGACCAAATTTATGGTAATACAGGAAGCTAATACAGAAGGGATCTGTAGGGAGTAAACTGGAAAGACAGGCTGGGGCTGTGGGTGTATGGGGGAAGCTCAGCATGCATTAGTCCATTCCATCAGTCAGTGTTGGTGGTGCTTCTCCGGGAAGTCACATGCTGAGCACACATGTGGAACACGCACACGTGGGACACACACATGGGACACACAGTGGAGCACAGGGCAGATTCAGAGCTTCAGAGATGACTTCACAATTGCAATGCAGGGATGGTATGAAAGCACAGGGCACCCTGAGACAAGAATGGAAGGACACACAATGTAGATGAACCTTGAAGCATATCACCACCCTTCAAGAGGAAAACCTCCTGCCTTGCATCCAGAGTGAGAGACTTAAGATAGTACCTACTGCTGTCAAGGATCATGAGAAATGAGAACTAAATACTACTGGTAGGAATGTGAGCTATTCCAACACCTCTGAAAGATAGTTCTCCATGCATTTCAAAAGCATTTTTTAATTATTTATGTTCTTTAATAATTTGATCTTTAATAGTTTGATCTCTGCAAACTCAACCTTAAAAAAATCAATGCAGGGCTGGGGATTTAGCTCAATGGTTCCACTACCTGCCTCACAAGCGCAAGGACCCGAGTTCGATCCCTAATATCAAAAAATAAATAAATAAAATCAATGCAATGATGAATGTGATCATTATGTACTGCAAACATATAATAAAAAATTTAAAAATCAGTGCAATATGTACAAAATATTTCTAAATGAAAGAATGTCCACAATATACTATTTTTTAAAAAAAATCAAAGAAGCCAGGAACCATGGCACACACCTATAATTCTGGTTACTTGGGAGACTGAAGCAGGAAGATCAGAAGTTTGACACCAATCTGAGTAGCTTAGCAAGACCCTTTCTCAAAATAAAAGAATAAAAAGGGCTGAGGGTTTGGCTCAGTGACTTGCCTAGCATGCACGGGGCCTGGTTCAATCCTTAGTATCACCAAAAAAAAACAAAAACAAAGAAAATGGAAACCTAAATGCTCATAAGTAAATTAGAACAAATGACTTGTGGTGTACTTGATATTAGACTACCTTGCAGTCATTATAAATTAGGTTATGGAAGAATATAAAAGACTGAGGCTGTTTGAGAAGTGGTTAAGTGATTTCTTTTTCTTTTTTTTTTTTTTTTTGGTTGACCCTCCATGGCCTTTGCACTGAGGTATATTCCCAGCCCTTTCTTTATTTTTTATTTTGCAACAGGGTCTCACTAAATCACTAAGTTGCCCAGCCTGGGCTCAAACTTGGAATTCCCCAGCCTCAGCCTCCCAGAGTGCTGGAATTACAGGCAGGTGCTGTCACATTTGGCTGTTAATATTTTTAAGTATCTTGCTATTTCTTTGCTTATTTATTTAAGAACTGGAGGTTATACAAGATGAAGTTAACAGTGATTATCTCTGAGTGGCAGAATTATAACTGTTTATTTCCTTCTTTTCTACATTTTTCCACAATTGCAATGCATTTGTTACTTCTAAAATCAGAAAAATGAACATTTAAAAAAAAAATAAAATCTAATATGCTCAATTACTTTTATTACAAACCCCAAAATAAATTAATTTCATTCTTGCTGTACTCATTTTCTCCTACTTAAATATCACTGATTTCTTACATTTATGTCTTAAGGATAGCCCATCAGTGAGGTTTATTTTAAATTCAAAGCTTAGTTAAGGCTACTTTTGTTTTTTGGATTGTTTGCTGTACTGAGGATTGAATCCAGGGGTACTACACCCCCAGCCCTTTTTATTATTTATTCTGAGACAATGTCCCACCAAGTTACCCAAGCTGGCCCCAAACTTGTCATTCTCCTGCCTCAGCCTCCCAGTGCTGGGATTACAAGTGTGCACCACCACACCCAGCTGGACAAATCATTTTTCACAGAGATACCAAAACCACTAAAAGAACAGCCTTTTCAACAAATGGTGCCTAGCCACATGGAAAGCCATATGGACAAGAATTTTAAATGGATAGCCACATGGAAAAGAATGAGGTTAGACTCCTAGGTTCTACCAAACATAAATTTAACTTAACTGTGGAAATCAATATGGATATACCTCAAAAAACTAGGATTAGAGGTCCCATTTGACCCAGCTATCCCTCTGCTGGGTATCTTTCCAAAAGAAAAGATTCATACCACAGCGATATATGATAACCCATGTTTATAGCGGCACAGTTTGTAATAGCTAAAGCTTGGAAACAGCCCAAATCCCCGTCAACTGGAGAGTGGATAAAGAAGATGTGGTTTTTCTATAAAATGGAGTACTACTCAGCCATAAAGAATGAAAAACTAGAGACATTTATAGCTAAATGGATGCACATTAAGGTGATACTCTTAAGTGAAATAAATAGGACACATGTAAATACCAAATAGTTTATCTGGTGTGAAAAACTAAACATGTAAATAAGGTTCAATTGGTATAATTGATAATGTGAAATAGGAAGAAAAGGTCTAAAGGAGTAGGGGAAGTGGGAAGGGCAGGGGAAAGGAAAGAAGGGAAAGAAAAAATATGAGAAAAGGAAAAAATGGAAACAAAGTCTCTGTAAATAGGGAGGGGTGGAGGGGGTGAAGGGAGGGCAGGGGAATGGGGGAAAAATAAGAAGCAAGATACGTCATGTAAAAAGGTACAAGATCCCAACAATAAATGTAACTGTACTGTATACCTAAAATGTACCAATAAACTTAATGAAAAAAACAGATCAAAGACTTAAGTATGAGAACAAAAACTATAAAACTGTTAGAAGACAACAGTGGTAAAAATTCATGGCCTTCAATTATTTTTAGCTATGACACCAAAAGCATAAGCAACAAAAATAACTGAGACTCTATGAAAATTAAAAATTTGTATTTCAAAAAGATATCATCAAAAAGTGAAAAGACAACCCAGAAAATGAGAAAATATGTGCAAATCATATATCAGATAAGGGACTTACATCTAAAATATATAAAGAACTCTTACAACTCAATAATAAAAAGACAACTCAATTCAATAATGGGCAAAGAGCCAGACATGGTGGCACATACCTGTGATCCCAGCCCTAGGGAGGCTGAGGCAGGAGAATAGCTATGAGTTCAAGGCCAGCCTGGGCTACACAGCGAGACCCTGTCTCAAAAAAAAAAAAAAAAAAAATTCCTAAAGAGACATTTCTGGAAGGAAGCTATTCTTTTTTTTTTTTTTTTTAGTTCTTTGATTGGTACATTTTAGGTATACAATTTGTTTACATTTATCATGGGGTGTTTGTACCTGTACATGATGTATCTTGGTTCTTTTTTTTCCCCCCTTTACCTGTGCACCCTTCACCCTCTCTGCCCTTCCCTATTTACACAGATTTCATTTTCTTTTTTTTTTTTTTTCTTTTCTCATAGTTTTTCCTTTCCCTCTTTTCCTTTCCCCTTCCCCTCCCTTCACTCCTTCGTCTTTGGACCTTTTTTCCTATTTCAAATTATCAATTATTCATTTTAATCATTTTAACCCTCGTTTACACTATCAGTTTCTCACAGTACAGAAACTATTCGGTATTTACACGTGTGTCCTATTTATTTCACTTAAGAGTATGGCCTCGATATGCACCCATTCAGCTATAAATGATTCTAGTTTTTCATTCTTTATGGCTGAGTAATACTCCATTTTATAAAAAATCACATTTTCTTTATCCAGTTTCCAGGTGATGGGCACTTGGGCTGCTTCCAAGCTTTAGCGATTACAAACTGTGCCACTATGAACATGGATGGACATATATCACTGTGGTATGATTCTTTTAATTCTTTGGGGAAGATACCCACCAGGGGGATAGCTGGGTCAAATGAGACCACTAGTCCTAGTTCTTTGAGGTATCTCCATACTGACTTCCACAGTGGTTGCACCATTCTGCACTCCCACCAACAATGGAGAAGGGTTCCTTTCTCCCCACACCCCTGACAGCATTTGTTATTTGTTGATTTCTTGATAGCAGCCATTCTTCCTGGGGTGAGGTGGAATCTCAGGGTTGTTTTCATCTGCATCTCTCGAATGACAAGTGATGTTGAACATTTTTTCATATATTTGTTTGCTGCTTTTACTTCTTTGTCTGAGAAATGTCTGTTCATTTCAGATGCCCATTTTTGAACTGGGTCTTTGAATCTGGGGGGTCTGATTTTTTTCAATTCTTTATATATTCTAGATAGTAGTCCTTTGTCTGAGGTACAGCTGCTAAAATTTTTTTCCCATATTGTAGGTTGTCTGTTAGCTCTGTTGGTTTCCTTTGCAGTGCAGAAGCTTTTTAATAAGATGAGATCACAGTTGTTGATTCTTTCTGCTAGTTCCCGTGCTGCTGAGGTTTTGTTCATGAAGTCTCTTCCTATGCCAATGTCTTCAAGAGTTCTACCTAACTTATCTTCCACCAAGTTTAGTGTTTCTGTCTTAATATTTATATCTTTAATCCACTTCAATCTTAGTTTAGTGCATGGTGATAGGTATGGGTCTAGTTTTAATCTTTGGCAGGTTAAAATCCAGTTTTTCCAACACCATTTATTAAATAGGCTATCTTTCCTCCAACGATGGTGGTTGGCTCCTTTGTCAAAGATGAGGTGGCTGAGCATGTCTGGAGTTGTTTCTGCATCTTCTAATCTATTCCACTGATTCTTAGGTCTGTTCCTTTGCCAGTACCATGCTGATTTTATCACAGTAGCTTTGTAGTATAGTTTCAAGTTGGGGATTATGATACCCCCAGCCATGTCTCTGTTGCTTAGAATTGCTTTAGCTATTCTAGGTCTCTTATGGTTCCAAATGAATGTTTGGATTGTTTTCTCTAGTTCTGTGAAGTATATTGTTGGAATTTCAATTGGCATTGCATTGAATCTATACAGTAGTTTTGGAAGAATGGCCATTTTCACTATATTGCTTCTTCCTACCCAGGAGCAAGGGATGTCTTTCCATTTTCTTGTATCCTCTTCGATCTCTTTTTTCAGAGTGCTATAGTTTTCAGCGTAGAGATCTTTTGCTTCCTTTGTTAGACTGATTCCTAGATATTTCATTTTTTTGGATGCTATTGTAAAAGGAATTGTTTCCCTAATTTCTCTCTCAGTGAGTCTGTTATTTGTGTACAAGAAGGCTATTGTTTTTTGAGTGTTGACCTTGTATCCAGCTACTCTACTGAATCTGTCAATCAAGTCTAGAAGTCTTCTGGCAGAGTTTTTTGGGTCTTCTATGTAAAGTATCATATCGTCAGCAAATAATGACAGTTTAATTTCTTCTTTTCCTATCCTTATTCCTTTTATTTCTTTCTCTTTTCTAATTGCTGTGGCTAATGTTTCCAAAACTATATTGGTGGTGATACAGGAGTGGTGATAGTGGGTATCCTTGTCTTGTTCCTGATTTTAGCGTGAAAGTTTTCAGTTTTTGACCATTTAGTATGATGTTGGCTGTTGGTTTTTCATAGCTAGCCTTAATCAGGTTAAGATAAAAACCTTCTATTCCAATTTTCTGTAGGATTTTTATCATGAATGGGTGCTGGATTTTGTTGAATGCTTTTTCTGCATCTATTGAGATGATCATATGGTTTTTGTCCTTGGCTCTGTTAATATAGTGTATTACATTTATTGATTTACGAATGTTGAACCATCCTTGCATCCCTGGGATAAATCCAACTTGGTCAGGGTGTATGATCTTCTTGATGACCCTCTGTATTGTTTGCCAGTATCTTGTTGAGGATTTTTGCATCTATGTTCATTAGGGAGATTGGTCTGTAGTTCTCTTTTTGGGTTGGGTCTTTCCCTGGTTTTGGAATCAAAGTAACACTTGCTTCAAGGAAGCTATTCTAATGATCAACAAGCACATGAAAAGTCTGACATCATTAGTCATCAGAAAATGCAAATTAAAAAAAGAAAATCCAAATCAAAACTATAATAAGATACTATTTCTTTCTCCCTAAGCTGTTTAAAGGCAAAAGAAAAGAACAAATGTTGACAGGAAAAGAAATTAGATGCTTCAGTGGACATGAAAAATGGTTTACCCACTTTGTAAAACAGCCTGGCATTGCTCAAAAGATTACACACAGAGTTAGCACTTGACTCAGTGATTCTATTCTACACATCTGACAGAATGAAAACAAGCCCCTACAAAATCTTGTATGTGAATATTCTTACCAACATAATTCATAACAGCCCAAAAGTAGATACAATTCCATCAACAAACACATATGCAAATTGTGGTGTGTTCATACAGTGGAATATTATTGAATAATATAAACACATGCTACAGTTTGGATGTACCTTGAAAACCTAACACTTACCGAAGGAAGCCAGTCACAGAAGTCTACATATTATATGACCCCATTCATATGAAAGTCCAGAATAGCAATACCTATATAAAGACAGTTGCTTAGGCCCGGGGATAAGGAAGAAACTTAGGGAACAAGAATACTAAAGGTTAAATGTACCAATAAAAGGATATACCAAAAAAAAAAAAAAGAAAGAAAACTAAAGGTAGAGCTGTTTCTTTCTGAGCTCAGAAACATATTCTAAAACTAACTGTGGTAGAGTTGCACATAGCTGTGAATATACTAAAACCCATAAGTAAATTTTATGATATGGATCATATCTCAGTAAAACTTTTTTTAAAAGTGCTAGCTGAAACTCTGAGCTTGACTCCATCCATTCATTCGCCTGACCCTAGAGTCCAGAACACCCTCAGCCGTGGAGCCACAGGGCTGATCAAACTGAAGCGTCTCCAGGCATCATCTGGGGTTTTCCTGACCCTATCCTTCCTCTGCCATCTCCTCTCCAAACCTCCTTCCCCTGTGCCTCAGAGACTCACCTCAGAGCCAGCAAATGCCCCACAGCCACTCCTCTCAGCAGCTGTGTCTTAGCTAGATCTGGGCTTCTTCTCCACCTTCCCCACCTTTGTAACTCTTTGTCCTGCCAAAACCACAGCTGAAGTTGCCCCAAAAGTGGCTGCAGAGGAGACTCCTCAAGAGAATCCCCCAAACCCTACCAAGATAGATCGTTCCGAGATAGGTCAGTTCTGACTGCAAAGAAAGCAGCAGCAAATGCCAGGGTGAGCAGTGAAAAGCACTCTTTGGGAAAATTTACTTACAGCAAAGCTGCAGTGTCACTGCAAAGGTCAGAGTTGTTCCCCGGAGGTGTGTCCAGGCCAGGGGTCAGTGGGTGGAGTTTACCTGAAGGTGTAAGGAATCTTGCTCAGGGCAGGGGCTATTTTCTTTCAGTGTTTGGGGCTATAACCTAGACACTTTATCAGCACCTGGGGAATGTTCAAGGCACTAAGTTCAAGCCTGCAGGTGGCTGCGCTGCAGGGCAGTCGAGGCACTCTGTAATTTTCAGTGGGGACCTGAAAAGAAAGAGAGGAAACTGGAGGGCCTTAGTATTTACCCCAAATGGTTTGGTTTGGTTTGTTTTTTTGTGAATGGCTCTTCCAATCTCCCATGCCCAGCTCTTTTGTGATGTTCCCTGAGCTGGAAGAAAAGAGTAGGCTCCCCTGTAAGGGCTTTCTTCCTAGTTTTAGGAAGCATTACACGCAAGTCCCAAACCAAAAGTAGATACTTTACAGTAAATGTTACAAAACCTAAAATCACAATTTTAAAATCCTTTCAGTCACTCAAGCTAGAATCCCAGAAATTGTTTTTGATTCCTTCCTTTCCCACCCTTTCCAAGCCCAACTGGTCAGTAAGCCTTGACAGTCCTCTCTCCTAATCTTTCCCAAAGTCCACTCCCTTCGCTCAGGCTCCGGTGTCAGCCTGGTCAAGCACTCATCTTTCTCTTCTGCACTCTGATTTGTTCAAGGTCTTCCCATTAACTAAGTAATATAACCTCTTCCTCAGGCCATGGAGATAAACATGCGCACCTGATCCCTCAGCATTTACTACAGTTTAAGATTTAACAGTTTTAGTTTTTGGTTTGGTTTGGTTTGGAGTTTTGTTTTGGTTTTCTTTTTAGATAAGGTCTTACTATGTAGGCCAGGCTGGCCTCAAATTCACTGCTATCCTCCTGCCTCAGCCTCTGGAGTGCTGGTGTTGCAGGTGTGAGCTACCAGGCCCAGCTCACAGTTTTAGTTTTAAAAGACTACTTATATTATTTTTAATCTAATCTTGTTTCATAATATTTTAAATGTGAGCCAATAAAATTGCCTCCTCTATGACTATTGCAAAGCTATATATGAGTCAATAAAATGTAAATTTACATTTGATAAATTTTACTAGAAAAAAACTTAAAAGGCAAATCCCCAAAACTAATCTTAATATCACTTTGGGGCAGGTGAAAGAGAACAGGCCTATCAAGCCATCTAAGAAAGCCCTCTGGGCATCTGAACCTCCTAGGATCTAATCTTATGAGTCACAGAAAAAGGTGGGCTTGAGGTCTGTGAGTTTCTATTGTAGTTTCTTTATAGAAACTCAGGGATGGAAAACTATCTTCCAAAAACAATGTTCCCATTGCTCTGAAGGACTCCCAAAATAAAAAGAAAAAAAACTCTAACCATCTAAATCTTACAATAAGGGTCCCTAAATGGCACTTAGGCCCATGACCAAGTTTTTAAGGACTCATAGCAAAAGAGGAAAAAGAAAAACAATGCAGTAATCTCCTTCCTAAAACTAAAATCTCAACCTAAAGAACTCTGCTTTATTCTGAGGTTACATTTGTCCTGTTTTGAGGGTACCAAAATATTCTTTCTCTTATAAAAAGACAGAACATATATAATGAAGGTAGACATTTTCATGTATTTTATATAAAAAGCAAGAAATCCACAATCTTGTGCAAGACCCCCAACCTTCTTTTTTAAATTTTAGCAGCATAAGAATTCCACAATTCATAAGCATGATAAAGTCCTCCTGTAATCTCAGCGCTCTGGGAGGATGAGACAGACCTTAGCAACTTAGCAAGTAACCATCTCAAAATAAAAAAAGATTTTTAAAAGGGGAGGGGGACCTAGCTCAGTGCAAATGTCCTGGATTCAATTCCCAGTCCTGCAGGGAAAAAAAGAAGTCCACAATTCTGAGTGCCACTCACCTCAGCATTCCCAAATCCTCTCCCAAGTATGAACCCTGACAAGGTTTACTGGGGTCCTTCACTGTCCTACCAGCTCCAGCCTGGTAGCTGTGGCTTCCTGGAGTGTTAAGACAGATCACAAGGCATTGCCTGGCTCAATGGGAAAGAGGCACGATCAATCAATTACTGTAGTTTGGCACGGAATGGAGGAGGCTGGTCAGGACATGGGAGATCAAGTGGGAGAGTGACTCAGGCGTGCATCTGACAAGCACCAGCCCCTGGTCTAAAACTTGCCAGAGCCCATTATTAAAACCAGTTGGTAAAGTATAAATGAAAAGATGTAACGGCCTGCTAAACCCTTTAATATAATGCATGTCATTGTCAAACACAGAGAAGGAGACAACAGTGAAGTTGTGAAGGTGCTCAGTGGTCAGCAGGGCTCCCTCACTGCCTCCTGGTCTGTGATTCATTCCTGCCTCAACAAAACCTCAGCAAGCTGTAAGTGCTTAAATCCCTTATTTCAAGGATCTGCAATACACCTAGACAGGCCATTTGGCCAAGTGAGGATGGCCAGGAAAGGACAGTGGAAAGAAGTCAGAGAACTGACCAAAAGCCACAAAGCCAGTGGGAGTCTTTTTCAAAGAAATCTACCCTTGTGATCACTCATCAGCAATTCAAAGTTCAAAGATTACAAAATATAAAGGAAAAACCAATGTACTTAAGCAGTGGAACAGAACCCAGACTGGCTTTATTCTAGGAACAGAAATGACAAAGTAGAGTTCTCTACAAATACATATGGATTGAACCAACACCCCACATTAACAAACTGTGCCTTCAAAATTCTGAAAAGGCTGTGGTTTGAGGAAGTCCTCATCCCCATTGAACAGCTCTGCCTGGGCACGGGCTCTGAACCCCACGCTGCTCTGCCTACCTGCCTTATGGGAAAAGCCAATGGGCACAGAGGGCCATTCCTTCTGAGACAGGCCAGTGTTCCAACTTCCACCTTCTCCGAGCACAGGGTCCTGGCTTTGAAGTTTGGAGCTCACACACTCTTACTTCTGGGAAAGAATCCTTCAGAAAGACCTGCCCCAGGGGCAAAGCCACAGGTGTAAGGCTTCTCACTGTAGTCCTGTTTGTAAGTGACAAAGTTGAGACAACTCACATGCCCATTATTAAGGAAATGATTAAATAAGGTGGGACACATTTATGGAATATATACCTTGTAGTTCAAAAGAAAGAGATGAGTATGTAAGTGCTAAAATGGGGAGGTGTCCACAACACACAAAGTAGAAACAGCAAATTGCTGGACGAATGCACAGTGTGATTCCATTGTATGTGCACATAATATGCCCATATACACTCTTATGAGCATATCTATTGTGCAAATAAAAAGGTTCCAGAAGGATATATGTCAAAATGAATGGAACTGGGGAGAAAGGAGCTTTCTTTTTTGTTTGTTTGTTTTACTTTGTATATTCCTGGATTGTTAACCTTTTAAAATACATTATTTTTAAAATATAGGGCTGGGGATTTAGCTCAGTTGTTGGTTCCACCGCCTGTCTCACAAGCGCAACATCCTGAGTTCGATCTCCAGTACCAAAAACTATATATGTATATAATATATATGTATGTATATAAAAACAAATAACATACACATATAAGCATATAAGTAAATAAGAGCTATCTTTATTCCTCTTTTGCTGAATCAGGAAAAACCAATTACTAGGAAAGCAACTGCCTGGGGAAGTGAAGGCTTGGCTCTCTCTCTAGAAGCTTTGGACATTTCTCCCAGCCTTCGCTGGGACATCAGGTTGTATTTTTACTCAGTTCTGATCAGTTGAAAACGACACTTAATTTTTGAAGCAGGATTTGCATTAGTGGAAAAATAAAATATGAACTGCAGAGCAAATCCAGATGGTTTAGAAGTAAGCAAAGCCCAGTTCCACATTTATCTATGGTGGTATCCTTTGCCTTAGGTCTCACTGATACGTCTCTTTCCAGCTCAAGCCATCTTGCTTTCATCCTCTCTAAATACACTGTTTATTTATCATTTATCCTGTTCTTGCCTCTAAATGGTTTGAAGCAGTTCCCAAATGGATTTAAAGTAATAAACAATAATTTATCTGAAAATGGTAAAATTGTTTACAGGAACTAAAGTACAGAAATGGTAAGAAGGAGGACAAAGTAAAAATTCTATTTTAAATAGAAACTCTTTGTTATGGCTTATATCTAGATGTTCCCCAAAACCTCATGTAGTCACAGCTGGGGCTTTTCAGAGCTGGCTGAATCTAGGGTGTGTGATGTTGCAATTAAGTGTGTGATGCTGGGATTAAAGATGTGATGCTGGGATTAAGGGTGTGTGGTTGGTTTGGCATAGTTCTGGGAGTGGATAATGGGAAGGCCCACTCCGGGTGTGGGTGGAACCACTCAAAGCGTTGGTAGCTTAGAAAGGATAAAAGGGAGAGGCAGGCTGCTCCTGTTTCCTCCCTATTTCCTGCTTTGCTGCCCTCCTGCCTTCTGCCTACCATGAACTATTTCTCCCCAGCAATGCCCCTCTGCCATGCCATCCTGCCTTGGCACCAGCCAACTATGGCCTGAAACCTCTACAAACTGTGAGCCAAATAAACTTTTCCTCTTTTAACTTTGGGTGTTGGGTATTTTGTCTCAGCAATGAGAAAAGCACATTTAATTTCCAGTTGATGTGCACAAGTGCCCCTCAAAGTACGTACTGTAAAACAAAGATTTATAATGATCAAGAAAATAATAATCCAGAAAGACATTGCTACATTGTCCACTTCTACTGATTCAGTGCATAAATCTAAATTCACTAAACTTCCTCATACACCCCAGAGGTCCCTGATATTTTTCATACACCATTCTTGTGACCAAGTAAGTAAAATAATCCTCTTGACACATGCTTACCTTGCTCTACTGACACGGGTTTGATCACCTTCAATAACAAGCTTAAAAGACAGTTCAAGTTTGGAGTCCTTCACATGTGAGTTCAAATCCCAATGATGCCATCACGGCTGTGTGAGCCTGAACTAAACCTCTCAGAGAACTTCAGTTTCATCAACAGGGATAAAAGTGGATCTTGACAGTACCTATTTCATAGAGTTGTTACATGGATTAAATCCCTAATATACTTAAAGAATTTAAGCAAATGTGTAATTAAAAGTTAAGCATTACCACTGGCTAAATTCTTAATACCTTTTTCTTCAAAATGTAAGAACAATGGGAAAGTGCAAAAACTGTTTTATTGAGCCCACTGCAGACAGGCAGGTCTGTGCACGCCCTACCGAGGTCCTGAGTCACTCGGAAGACACCGAATCACCCCGCTGCAGACAGGCAGCCACCTGATTCCACATTACCAAGTCACAGAGGACACCAGAACACCAGACCAAGGTACTGAGTCCCACTGTTCCCGGCCCAGAGGTAGGGGCTTCTGAGCCGTCGTCCCACTGCTCCTGGTCCAGAGGAAGGGGCTTCCCGGTCACCATCCCTCCCGCTGCTCCCAGCCCACAGGAAAGGGCTTTTGGGTCACCATCCCTACCGCTGCTCCCGGCCCCTGTCCCACCTCACCCACCTCAGGGGAGATAATCCGTGCAGGAGGTAATCCGTGCAGGCGCTAACAGCCCCCCGCCCCAGTCGAAATGAGAAAACACGTAAGTCAGTCTCAAAACCAGACTTCCAGATCACCTACAGCAACCCGAAAGGGAAATGAGATGGAACACTCTGATACTCAACCACCTGGACCCACTGAACTGGCAACAAAAGGGGATCTGGAAAAAATGAAATCAGAAATAATTTCTCAGATAACAGGAGAAATTGTGCCCTTGGTGCAAGACATGATTAATAAATCTAGAGAGGAGCTCAGGAACATGATGGAATCCCAACATAAGAAACAAATGGAATCCATAAAACAGGTGCAAATAGATATCCAGGACATGAAAAACTCCACTGAAAGTCTACACAGCAGAATGAGCCAGTGTGAGGACAGAATTTCAGATAGAGAAGATAAGATTGCAATTACTGACCAGGAAAAGAAAAATTGCTTCAAAATTATAAGGGAACATGAGAAATCAATCCAACAGCTGGTAGATGATGCAAAAAAGAATAACCTAAGACTGATTGGGCTCAATGAAGAAAGAGGGGAGAGTGCAGATGACATAAAAAAATCTCTTCACAGAAATAATGGCAGAAAACTTCCCAAGCAGGGGAAAAGAGCTTAACATACAGATAAGTGAGGCATATAGGACTCCAAACAGCCTTGATCAAAAAAAAATCTACACATAGGCATATAATTGTTAAGATTCCAGAAACACAACAGAAGAACAAAGTTCTCCAAGCAGTCAGAGAAAAGAAACAAATCACATACAAAGGAAAGCCCATCAGAATCACAGCAGACTTCTCAACACAAACCATCAAGGCAAGAAGAGCTTGGAGTGACATATTCCAAGCCCTAAAAGAAAACAACCTCCAACCCAGATTGATGTACCCTGCAAAATTATCTTTCAAAATGGATGGAGAAATAAGATACTTTCATGACAAAGAGCACCTTAAGAACTTCGTGAATACCAAACCAGCACTCCAAAGAATTTTACACAATAGCCTGGGAAGAGACATTGAGGATCACAACCCCAGGAAGCAAAGCAGAATGAACCCATCTGGCATGACAAGAAATTAAATGTAAAGGGGGAGAACCCAACAAAAAGAAAAAGTCATGGCAATGACAAGTCAATACGTTTCAGTTATAACCATCAACATTAATGGTCTCAATTCACCAATCAAAAGAAATAGACTGGCAGAATGGGTCAAGAAGCAAAATCCAACAATATGCTGCATACAAGAAACACACTTCATTCAAAAGGAAACTCATAGACTGAAAGTTAAAGGGTGGAAAACAATACTCCATGTGACAGGAACCCAAAAAAAAGCAGGAGTAGCTATCCTCTTGGCAGATCAAGTAGATTTCAAACCAACACCGATTAAGAGAGATGAAGACAGACACTACATCCTTGTAAAGGGAACAATCCAAGAGGAGGAGATGACAATCATATCTATGCACCAAACACTAGTGCACCCAACTATATAAAACAAATACTAATGGACATGAAAAGTCATATATGCACTAATACAATTGTAGTGGGGGACCTCAACACCCCACTGTCACAAATAGATAGATCAACTAGACTAAAAATAAGCAATGAAATACTAGAACTCAATCGAACTCTTGAACAAATGAACTTAACAGATGTTTACAGAGTCTTCCACCCCACAAAATCAGAATACACATTCTTCTCAGCTGCACATGGGTCATTCTCCAAAATAGACCACATACTCACACATAGAATAGGTTTAAATAAGTGCAAAGGAATTGAAGTTATCCCCTGTATATTATCAGAAGATAGTGTGATGAAATTGGAGATCCATAGCAAAAGAAACTCAAAAAATTTCATAAACACATGGAAATTGAACAACACACTTCTGAATAACCAATGGATCACAGAGGAAATTAAAGAAGAAATCAGACAGTTCCTTCAATTAAATGACAATGACAATACAACATATCGGAATCTATGGGACACGATGAAAGCAGTCTTATGAGGGAAATTCATAACAGTGAATACGCATATTAGGAAAACAGAACGAGCCCAATTAAACAACCTCATGCTGAACCTCAAGCTTCTAGAAAAAGAAGAGCAGGACAACCCCAAAGCTCATACAAGGGAGGAAAGTATAAAGATCAGAGGAGAAATCAATGCAATGGAGACTAAGAGAATGATACAAAAAATCAATGAAGCCAAGAGTTGGTTCTTCAAAAGAATCAACAAAATTGACAAACCTTTAGTCAACCTTGTCAGAAAAAGGAAAGAAAAGGTCCAAATCCATGCAATTAGGAATGAAAAGGGTGAAATTACAACAGACCCAGCAGAAATCCAGAGGATCATCAATACCTACTTCCAGAACCTATACACCAATAAGATGGAAAACACAGAAGAAATGGACAGATTCCTAGATACATATGAATTACCAAAGTTGAACGAAGAAGACCTAAAAATTCTGAACAACCCAGTATCAACCAATGAAATTGAAAATGTAATTAAAAACTTATCAACTAAGAAAAGCCCAGGCCCTGATGGCTTCACTGCTGCATTCTACAAGACATTTAGAGAGGAACTGCTGACACTACTGTTTAAACTCTTCAATGAAATTGAAAGGGAAGCAATACTCCCAAATTCATTTCTGGAAGCAAGCATCACCTTGATCCCCAAAGCAGAGAAAGACCCAACCAAAAAAGAGAACTATAGGCCAATCTCACTAATGAACACAGATGCAAAAATCCTTAATAATATACTGGCAAACAGAATGCAGAAGATCATCAAGAAGATCATACACCCTGATCAAGTGGGATTCATCCCAGGGATGCAGGGATGGTTCAATATACGAAAATCAATTAATATAATACACTATATCAATAGAGCCAAGGACAAAAACCATATGATTATCTCCTTAGATTCAGAAAAAGCATCTGACAAAATCCAACATGCATTTATGATAAAAACCCTACCAAAAATTGGAATAGATGGTCTCTACCTCAAACTGATAGACGCCATCTATGAAAAACCAACAGCCAATATCATACTAAATGGTCAAAAACTGAAATCCTTCACACTCAAATCAGGAACAAGACAAGGATGTCCACTCTCACCACTCTTGTTCAATATAGTTCTGGAAACATTAGCCATGGCAATTAGACAAGAGAAAGAAATAAAAGGAATAAAGATAGGAAATGAAGAAGTCAAATTGTCATTATTTGCAGATGACATGATACTCTCTATAGAAGACCCCAAGAACTCCACCAAAAGTCTTCTAGACTTCATAACCAAATTCAGTCAAGTAGCTGGTTACAAGGTCAACACACAAAAATCAATAGCTTTCCTCTACACCAATGACAGACTCACTGAGAGAGAAAGAGGGCAAATAATTCCTTTCACAATAGCATCCAAAAAACTGAAATACCTAGGAATCATCCTAACGAAAGAAATCAAAGACCTCTTCTCTGAAAACTATGGCACTCTGAAAAGAGAGATTGAAGATGATATCAGAAAATGGACAGACATCCCCTGCTCCTGAGTAGGAAGGATTAATATAGTGAAA
The DNA here is from genome assembly GCF_053883595.1 of Heterocephalus glaber. Taxonomy (NCBI): domain Eukaryota; kingdom Metazoa; phylum Chordata; class Mammalia; order Rodentia; family Bathyergidae; genus Heterocephalus; species Heterocephalus glaber. The sequence goes on from NW_028258156.1 coordinate 4,149,541, forward strand.
ATGGCCATACTTCCAAAACTGCTATATAGATTTAATGCAATTCCAATTGAGATCCCAGCAGCATACTTCACAGACCTAGAGAAAACAATCCAAAAATTCATTTGGAACAAGAAGAGACCCAGAATAGCAAAAGCAATTCTAGGTAACAGAGACATGGCAGGGGGTATTACAATCCCCAACCTGCAACTATACTACAAAGCTACTATGATAAAAAGAGCATGGTACTGGCAAAGAAACAGACTTGAGGACCAGTGGAACAGATTAGAAGATGCAGAAACAATGCCAGGCACACTCAGCCTTCTCATCTTCGACAAAGGAGCCAAACACCCTCACTGGAGGAAAGATAGCCTCTTTCATAAATGGTGCTGGAAAAATTGGGCTTCAACTTGCCAAAGATTAAAACTAGACCTGTATCTCTCACCATGCACTAAACTAAAATCAAAATGGATTAAAGACCTAAATATTAAAATAGAAACTCTGAACCAGTTGGAACAGAGGTTAGGTAGAACCCTTGAAGACATCAGTGTAGGAAAAGATTTTATGAACAAAACCTCAGTTGCCCGTGAACTAGCACAAACAATCAACAAATGGGATCTCTTCTTATTAAAAGGCTTCTGCACAGCAAGAGAAACCACCAGCAGTGTGAAGAGACAACCCACAATGTGGGAAAAAATCTTCACCTGCTCTTCCTCACACAAAGGTCTACTATCTTGAATCTATAAAGAACTTCAAAAGATCAGACCTCCGAAATTTAAAGACCCAATCCAAAAATGGGCATCTGAAATGAACAGACATTTCTCACACAAAGAAGTAGAAATAGCAAATAAATACATGAAAAAATGTTCAACATCACTGGTCATTCGAGAGATGCAAATGAAAACAACGCTGAGATTCCACTTCACTCCAGAAAGAATGGCTGCTATCATGAAATCAACTAATAGCAAATGCTGGTGGGGCTGTGGGGAAAGAGGAACCCTGCTCCACTGCTGGTGGGACTGTAGACTGGTGCAACCACTGTGGAAATCAGTATGGAGATACCTCAAAGAACTAGGACTGGAAATCCCATTTGACCCCGCTATTCCACTGCTGGGGATCTTCCCCAAAGAATTAAAAGAATCATACCACAGTGATCTATGTGCACCCATGTTCATAGCAGCACACTTTGTAATAGCTAAAACTTGGAAACAGCCCAAATGCCCATCAACTGGAGACTGGATAAAGAAAATGTGGTTTTTTAATTAAATGGAGTACTACTCAGCCATAAAAAATGAGAAATTAGAGACATTTATAGCTAAGTGGATGCACATTGAAGCAATACTCTTAAATGAAATAAATAGGACACACATGTGTAAATACCGAATAGTTTCTCTGGTGTGAGAAACTGAAAGTGTAAATAAGGACTAAATGTATAATAGGTCATGTGAAATAGGAAGAAAAGGGGCAAAGGGGAAGGAAGTGGGAGGGCTAGGGGAAAGGATAGAAGGGAATGGGATTAATATGAGAAAATGGAAAAATAGGAACAAAATCTTTGTAAACAGGGAGGACTGGAGGGGTTGAAGGGAGGGCTGGGCAAGGGTGAAAAATAAGAACCAAGAGAGACTCTGTAAAGGTGCAAATTTCCAATGATGAGTGTCATTATATTGTATACCTAAAATGTATGTACCAATTATTAGAATGAATAGTCAATAATGTAAAATAGGAAGAAAAGGTCCAAAGGGGTAGGGGTAGTGGGAGGCACAGGGGAAAGGAAAGAAGGGAAAGGAAACATGCTGAGAAATGGAAAAAATGGAAATAAAGTCTTTGTAAATAGGGAAGGGTGGAGGGCATGAAGGGAGGGCTAGGAATGGGGAAAAAATAAGAATCAAGATGCATTATACAAAGGTACAATTCCCAATGAGAAATGTAATTGTGTTGTATACCTACAATGTACCAATAAAAGAATTTAATACAAAAAAAAAAACTGTTTTATTCCTGGACTAGGGCTATAACTCAGTGGTAGATCACATGCTTAGCACACATAAAACCCTGGATTCAATCCCCAGCACCACAAAAAATTGTATATTCCAATAAAAAGATGAATTGAATGCTCACACATAAATCTCCATAGATCAGAGAGAAAAAATGTGTGTATTTGTCCGAAAGTCTGCACAGAGACCTCTGCTCATTTAGCTATGAGAAAGAACCATACGTAACTACAAACATTATGGGAAAAAATTACTTGGCAAAAAGAGATCAATATTGATAGAGAAAGCACTATTAGCCTACTATTCAGGATAGACTGCATAAGAAATGTGGATGTGCTCTAATACAGTTGCCTCGGTTCATAAACTTCACTCTTTCCACAATTCTGGTCACAGAATTCATTCTATGATTCTGGTTGAAACAACAGTTCATGAACCGAGGTACCACTGTACTGCTATGTCGTAAAATTCTATCCCAGATAACTGGTTCCAAGAAAGCCCCATTCTGAATATGATTTCATACCAATAGCAACCTAAGGACCTCTTCCACATCTAGATAAGGATAAGGACATGTATCCTAGGTATTTAGTACTTTTGCTACAGAATAAGATATAAGAATCTTTTTGAAGTTTCTGCACAGAAAACACAAACAACAATAAAAACAGATACCATTTACACACGACTGTGTCAGCCCTGTACTGAGTATGTTATCATACTGCTTCTTTTAATTCTCATGACCACTCATTTTACAGATGAAGACGCTAAGGCTTAGAGAGACAAAGTAACCTGCTCAAGGTCACCACCACAGGGTCACCAACTTGCTGAAGGGCAACAATGGGGAATTCAAACTCATCCATCAGAAAACTGATCCATCTGTCACTTTTCAGATCTCAGTTATAAGCTCAGTAACCCAGGGGAGCTTAGTCTAACTCTCTGCACAAGACCAAGTCCTTAGTACCCTTCCCTTGTACTATCTTCCTCTGCAGCTCTGATCACAATGATATTTTTACCCTTATTGAATATTGGGGCTGTCTCCCCCAAACCGTAAGCTCCAAACAGCACAGCTCCTCAGTGTTCTTGCTTATTTAGGAACTTTGGCCTCTATCGTACTACCAGGCACATGGTAGACCACAGCAGTCCCCATCCACACTTACTCTGATTGAATGGATGGAGAAAAACAATGCTCAGAAAAAACCCAGCAGCCATGGTACTGTGCTAACAAAGCACCAGTCCCCATGTATTAGAACAACAATGCCAGCAACAGAGGGGCAAGAGATTACTGAGGCAAACCTTAGGACTGGAAGAGGATCTCAAAGTACAAACCTTGCAGTGGTGAGACACAGCAACATCTTTGCATGTGAAGGAGGGTGGGAGCAGGTATGGACCCAGTCACCACCTCTGAAGTCATGCCACCTGGGCTCAAGTGCTGCTGAGTGACCCTGGGCTACCTATTTAACCTCTGTGTGCCTAGAGCCCTCATCTATAAAACGGTGACTGACAGAACCTACAGCTATACAGCTACTGAAGAACAAACACATTGCTACATGAAAAATACTTTAAAGCCTGGCTCTCAGTAAACACATAATAATTATTGCTGCTAATAGCTACTAGGTTTTAAAAAACCCTAGTTTGTCATTTGTTTTTCTCCCTGCAGTAACCCCAGTGAACCTGGGTTTCAAAGGCTGTAAGAATTAAGGAGGAGCTTTCTTTCCCTCTGATCACTTAATGCAAGACAAACTATTACAGTTAAAGGATAACAGAATTACACCAATGATTCATCGTTCCCAGCAATAACCCTGGATTCTCAACAATCTTAGGTTTTACTTTCAGGTCTGAAATCATGTGATTCTAAGCCAATTTTACTCTTAAGCTAGACAAAGAACCCAAAATTAGTATCTGCTGCAATACAATAGGATTCCATTTTTTTTTTACTCTGGGTATAATATTAAATGCCTAAGTTGTAAAAGATATAGCATAAATATTTGATACAAGCATCAAAATCTCAAATCTGGCAGCTTCAGTTTTATTTGTGTAAAAGAGTATCTTTTTATAATTGCTTTCCTAATAGAAATATATGAACTCATCTGCTCTTGTATCATATTAGCTATCTTGCAATTAAAAATACTATCAAATATTTCACAATTTTAAAAAGCTATAAAGACATCAGTGGAACAAGTGGTGCTATTTTAATGTGGACCTATTTATTAAATAACATGCTATATAAAATTAAATTTCCTCAATATGATAAGGGCATTATGGTTATTCTGAAGAATGCTTTTGTTCCTAGGTTTGACTCTCGTACAGATATTTTCATGATCATTTTCTGTGCACCTAATCACACAAATTATTTACTCATCTTCAACCCAAATTAATACAATTTTGTTTGAGTTTCTAATCCATTCTAGTTGATTTTTTAAAACTGTTTTTCCTGGTATTTTAATCTGCTATTTCCTTCCTCCGACATCTTCTTAAAATATTTTAAACAAAAACAAACACAGTTCACAGGCTGTTTTTGATCCTCAATTACGAAAGTGAAAGGAACTGAAAATAAAGGAAACCACAGTTCAATAATAGCTACTAAATCTCAGCAATTTTTTGCATCATGTCTACATCAACAAGAAAAGCCCAATGGTTTCAGAGCAATACATTTTAAACAATCCATACAGGACCATCACATAGTATACTCAATCACAACAAAAATATTGAACCAGTCAAAGCACTAAGTCCTTCATGACAATGGACTGTCTTTTGAAAAGATATCTACGTAAATAAGCCACTTCAGTCTAAAAAACCAAAAAAGGAGTAACTTCTTTAAATAGAAAATTGTATTTGTTACCTGCCAGAAATTTGAGTTCTCAGGGCTCAATATTTGCTATCAGACTGATGTCAGGCTCAATTTCACAATGTGTGTGTTTTTTTTTCCAAGGCCACAATTGAACAACAAGTTTTAAGAGGAGGGAGAAGGTGGAGACAAGCAGGAGGTGGAGTTTTATTATATAAATGTTTGGGCAAAAACCAAATGTGGCCACACTGGTTTCTCAGAGCCCCAAATACATATAACATCCAAATAACTTAAATCTTAATGTGCAGTCTTGACAGGCATGTACTCCTTCTGAATATTCTTTTTAGAGTATCCCAGATAGATTGGCAGCTCCTCATTCTGGCAAAAGATCAGAACAGTCCAGGTAAGTGAAACACCTAATGTTTCAGGAGAGGAGAGGAATGGCACTCAGGAGAAAAGACGTATGTTCAGTTTATGGTTCTAAAAGACTCAAGTACAACATTGTATCTACAGCTAAAGTACACTGAAGCTGGGCGTCAGGAGGCTGAGGCAGGAGGACTGCCATGAGCTTGAGGCCAGCCTGCACTACATAGTGAGTTCAAGGCTAACCTGAACCAGAAAGTGAGACCCTGTCTCAAAACAAACAAAAAAACACTGAGAAGTTTTTACCAGCATAGATATCAAGGTAAGTATTCTTAACACAATCAAAAATTTAAGAAAAGAGGGCCGGGGATTTAGCTCAGTGGTTCCGATGCCTGCCTCGCAAGCGCAAGGACCTGAGTTCGATTCCTGGTACCAAAAAAAAAAATTTAAGAAAAGAAAAATATCAGGTATCACCTATAAAATGGTTTTCTTATTGGCCCTTAGGCTGGACTGAGAGCAAGAAATGCCAGCATCCCTAAAATGGTATATATGCAGATGGTTTCTCTACACACACACACACCCCTATCCCTTTTCCCCTTCTTCTTGCCACATACTTTCCTCATCTTAATTCGTCTGTGTGCTTCACCCTTTTTAACATCAACACTCCATCCTCTCCTAGAAGACTCAGCACAATGAACAAAAGAAAAAAATGAGGCAGGGGCCTGTTCCTTGAGATTATTCTCCTCCAAACCCTGAAGATCCTCCACATGCCCAAGAACAAGCTCTACATGCCTAGATGCCACAGATTCCAAATAGCATCCTGGGGCCCAGCCGTCAGTGACCTGCCAAAGCCACACAGGGAGATTTCGGCTCCTCTTGCTGAGGGGACACAGAAGAAGCAGGCAACACAAGTGGCCAACTGTGAAAAGCAGCTCCAGCCCACTGACTACTCTCTCTCTGAACAAACTGGGCCCTGTTGACCTAGTCCCCACAGGGTACGAGGCGGTGACCCCTGAATCCCAGCACACCTATGGTGTGGTGGCAGGAGTAGAGATGCGGGCGCCCCCCCTCGTTCAGAGATCAGACCCCTCAGTGTTGGGGGACAGAAGAGACAGGTGAGTGGGAAAAAGATGCTGGAGTCAGAGCTCAGAAGATAAACCCACCTCCCCCTTAAGGAAGGCTGAGAGATGCCCCTGCTGTACTGTCTGTCATCTGCCACCTGTCAGTCTCCCAGGGCACTAAGTGCAGTCCAGCCTGCACCTGGCTCCACGTGCTAGAAGGCCTTGTTTTCTACTTCCTTGAGCGCTCCTACCACACAAGGGAGGCCCTCCTGCCTCTCCTGGACAGTGGGCCTGCCATCCCCAATGACCTACTTTCTTTCTGCCAAGCCCTGCCCTTCCCACTGTTGAGGAAAAACACCAACGGCAAACAAACACGGCCCTTGGGATGGCCAAGCACTATACACATGAACTCATTTGCTCCGTACCAAAGCCCTTTAACTATTAAACTAATTAACTACAAAGCCCCACTTTAACTATTAGAAAACTGAAGTGCAGAGAGACTAAGTGACATTCTTGAGGACCCACTAGTGAAAAGCAGTCAAGATTTAAACCCACCATCAGCAGCAGAGTCCCCACTCCGAACACACAAGCTGCACGGCCCCTCACCCACAACCCAGGTACCATGTCCCCCCAGCCTCCCGGGAGTCCCTTGGGGCCAGCTTCCACTCAAGTCTGCAGCCACATTCCCATTCACTTGGCCTAAGGATCCGTAGGTCCTCCTCCTCTCTCCTCCCTAGATTAGAGCGCCCAGGAGAACAATGCCACAGGCTTTTGTAATATCGCCTCTGTCTTACTTTCCTATCACTATTATAATAAATTGCCACCAACGTAGGGGCTTATAGTAACACAAATTTCTTGTCTCTCAGTTCTGTAAGTCCAGAGGTCAACATAGGTCTTTCCAGGCAAAGTCAAGGTGTCAGCAGGCCTGCATTCCTTCAGGAGGCTCCAGGCAGACTCTGCTCCCTTGCCTACTCCAGCTCCTAGCAGTGCCTGTTTTCCTTGGCTCCTGGCTCCTTCTTCCATCTCAAAGCCAGCAACAGACTATCTCTGAGACTCTTCTGTGATCACGTCTCCCTCTGACCACCACCAGGAAAGCTTGTCTGCTTTAGAGACTCATGATTAGACCAAGCCCACCACCAGGATTACCCCGGCCAAGCTCCTAATCTCAAATCCCCTAAACCTAACCCCATCTGGCAAATTCCTTTTGGCAGGTAGAGAAATCTATTTACAAGTTTCAGCCATTAAAACTTGAACATCTTAGGAGTTATTATTCTACCTGTTATAATCCTTGTGTATAAACCTCAAACAGTGGGGCGTGAAGGCACACGCCTATAATCCCAGCACTTGGGAGGCTGAGGCAGGAAAACTGTAATGCATTCGAGGCCAGCCTGAACTATCTTGTGAGAAGTCTCAAAAAAAAAAAGCTAACGTTGAAGAGAGTGGTCCCCTAACAAGTAAGGAACAGATGGATCCCCATAACACTTCCCTCCTGGATGCTTGATTATGTGGCCCTTCCACTGACCTCTCATATGGTGCATTGCTCCTGTGTCCCCAGACTGCCCAAGAGCTCTTTCAAGTTTCCCCTTTTAACTTCCCCAATAGTGACAGTAACACTACTGGTGAACACCTCATGGTAGACACATGAGGATGTGTGAGAGTCTGGGGACAAACACAATGGTAACACATCATGAGTTCAATCCTCACTTCAACTGCTGCTTTATTTTCTATTTTGGGAGGAGGGGGTTATAAATTTATAAATGCATTCTTTCAAAATGAAAAAAAAATACAAAAGAATATAAAAACTCTCCCTTTGTCCCCTACCTCCTAGTCATTTTTATACTTCCAGAAGTATCTTATGTATATGCAAGCATATAAATATACTTATTATTTGCCCTATCTTTTCTGTAAATGGCAACAGTGTATTTCCTTCCAATGCCTCACTCTCATTACTTAATAACGTAGACTGCTTCCCATCTAACCACAGAGCACACTCCTTCCCTTTTTGTGGCTTTGTGCTATTCCACTGTGCATCAGCACTAGAATTCACTTCACCATTCAGACATTCTTGTGCTATTAACAATAGTGTTCAGTGAACACCAGTGTGAGTACATCTGAGGATTAATTTTTGTAAGTGGAATTCCTGGGTCCAGTAAGGTCATGTGAATTTTTTTACCTTTGTCAGTCCCAGCTAGGTGAAGAATGATCTATTTAAATGAGATTTAACTAGCATTTTTAAATTATGTGTGAGGTCAAGCATTTTCATGGGTTTAGCAATGGCTAATTTCTTTTATATGAATTACTTGTTCGTATTCTTTGACTATTTTCTTATAGAATTCTTATTCTTTATTGACTTGTAGGAGTTCTTTTTTGTACAGAAAAAATAATCCTTAAACCATGAGTTACAAATATATTTTTCCTGTCTGTCTGTAATCTGTCTTTTGTTCTGTTGACAGTGGTTTTGCTCTCCCAACTTTTTTTTAGGTAATACATTTTATCGTTATTTTCCTTATTTTGCACCATACTTAGAAAGACCACACCTGCTCCTAAGTTATAAAAACACTCACCTTTGATTCTTCCAGAGATCAGTCCTATTGACAGTGCGAAGTTCCATCCTAGGGATATGAATTACATCTGGCCATGAGGTGCTACACTGGCCATAATTTATGGAAACTAAATATAATTTTTTGGTAGCTTTTACCTTTTTACACTCTATGTTTATAAAAGCATTATCCCATGACAGTTGGGGAGGTAGGCAGTACAATATTTATTTATCTTGTTTTACCAGAGAGGTTAATTTAGTGCCCAAAGATACATAGTACAATGCAGACTCAAACACAGGGCTCCTGAGCAGCAGGAGTTGAGCTACATCCCCAGCCCTTTTTTATTCTTTATTTTGAGAGAAGATCTTGCTAAATTGCCCAAGCTGGGCTCAAACTCATGACCCTTCTGCCTCAGCCTCGCAAGTGTGCTGGGATTACAGGTAGCCTTAAAATCTCAAGGACATCTCTGAAGTCATCTTCAAATAACTTCAAAAGAATGCAAATAGTAACTTTTCTATTAAAAAACAGCATTTATTTAATTGGGTCATACAGTGATCCACTTAAACAATGACTCAACCTCAAATGTCCAAGCCAATGTTCTCATCAACTGATAGAATTCCACATTCTTATCGTGCACCGATATACTCTGCAATATTTAATTGAAAAGTCAGGAGTGGAGTGATCCCAGATCCCCAAGGGTTCTGAGAGGATTGTGAAGAGAAGTGCTTCTCAATTTGGGGAAGTGGAGAAGGTGGGGAGCTCTTTTCAAATTACACATGCCCCAGCCCCCACAATGCAACAGCCCCACTTCAGAAGTATATCCATGTCCTCCACCTGGTGTGTGCCAAAGGTGGGGAAAATGTTAAAGCCACCATTCCAGAGGACAGGGTCTGCCTCTGTGCAATCGTTATGAGCCACACCCTTCAGTTATACAACCTTCCCCTTGTCCTAACTCCTGATGCTCCTAGCAGCTCCGTCCCCAGCTCTGCTACCCCAGGCCATCGATGCTTCCTGTTCCCTTGGCATTTCTCCCTCTTCGCCCACCACCCAATTCCAAGGCAGCTCCCTCCCGTCCTCAGACCTCCACTGTACCAGCTCCTGGAAGAACCCCCCACCACCCACTAATGCCAACTCCCCCAGGAATGCTCCACCCTTTCCTTTTTGCCTCGGACTTTATCACAGTATAATATTATCTATCTATTAATCTATTTTCTTATTAATTATCTGCCATCTCAAAAGTCCCCTGAGGGCAGAGACTTTGTGCAAATCATTCATGCTATATAATTCTAGCACAGCATCTAGCATACAGTCGTGCCCAAAAGGTATTAGGTAAATTAAATTTGATTGAATGAGCTCCAGTTAATTTTCTTCATTTCTGCATCATCATCAAGTTTAGAAGTAGCCCAGCCACCTGAGATGGGACAGGGACATGAGCACATGACACCGAACTCCTACTGCCTGCCACTCTTGGGTATTCCTTCCTCTTGTGTGAAAAGAATGCTCTTAGCCAACAATAAATACCCCAGCGAGGAATACCTTAAAGACTCCCTGGTTTCCCTCTACTGGTGCCTATCTTTCTTGTTGACCTAACTCCGCTGGACTGTGTAGGATGAGCTGAGAAATAATGTTGAAAATTTGCCATTAAAAATAAGATAGTGGGGGTTTGGGGTTGTAACACAGTGGTAGAGTACATACCTAGCATGTGCACAGCCCTGGGTTCAATATTTAGCACCACAAAAATAAATAACCAAAAACAGCAATGAAATCAAAAATTATTGCTTACTACATGCCAAACAGCATGCAAAGCTTGCAACAAGAATTATTCTATGTAATCCTCATGCGGGCCAGGTACCATGATTACCTCAAGTTTATGTATAGCTAAGAAAATGGCACCTAAGTCTTATAGGTGGTAAATAAAGAGGCCATGATGAGCCCACATAAACACTGAGAAGAGCCTTCATTTTCATGACATGGGACCCCCTACTACTAACAGGATACTCACACTTCCTCCTGGAAAATGAATGCTTAAAAGATTCATAGTGCTCAAACACAAGGTCCCAAGCTCGATCCCCGGTACCAAAAAAAAAAAAAAAAGATTCATAGTGGAAGACAGCAACCAAAATACTGAGTTATTAATATGGTCAAATGCTTTAGGGATATGGGTGGGACCAGAGTTCTACCTATAGATAAATCTGGGGAAAGCCAACAGCCAGACATCTGAAAATTACACTGTCATCTTCAGAAAGGAAGTAACACATGACAGACCTGTTTAGGGTAATTACCCATACTAACAGGATCCCAAGGCTAACTGGAGGACAATGACCAAGTTTTGTGTGATAATTCCTGGTTTGGTCCTAGTTAGGGACTTTTAAAAGTAAATTAAGTGTGAGGGCCGAGGATTTAGCTCAGTGGTTTCGCCACCTGCTGCATAAGCGCAAGGACCAGAGTTCGATCCCCCGGTACCAAAAATAAATAAGTGCGTGTGTGTGTGTGTGTGTGTGTAAATGACACTCTTTTGAGTTTCAAGGCCTAACTATGCCATGACACAGATAAGAACGAGATCACTTGTAATGGAAGATCACTGTTATGTGCCAAAAGAAACAGCACTGACTACAGGGCTACCGGAAGCACGAGAATGGTGGGGAGGCTTCAAAGAGAAGGCAGAACCTAACTAGGCCTTGATGTTCACATGAGGACAAGCATGGAAACCAGGACCTGCCTGGAGCAGGCAGAAGGTGCTCAGCTGGAGGCGGGGGGCCGCACCTGGCAGAATGTTGCCAGGAAGTAATTCTGGAAGGGCTGTCAGGGGCATTTTAGGGTAGGGAGGTCCCTGGAAGAGAGGAAGATACTGGCCTCCTATTTGTAAGAAGGCAGGGACAAAGTATAGCTGTACTTCTTAAGAGGACTGGGTTTCCAGGACAGTCCTCCCCTACTGCGTATCCCATGGATACCAAAATCTAAGGATGCTCAAGTATCTTACATAAAATGGCACAGCATTTACATATAACTTATGCACATCCTACCTTATACTTTAAATCATCTCCAGATTACTCATCAAACTTAATAAGACAGCCACACTGCTTCATTCACATGGATTCAGTGTGGTACTTACTACTCAGCACATGGCGAATTCCAGTTTTTCTTTCTGGAATCTTCTGAAATTATTTTTTCCTAATCACAGTGAGTTGAATCTATTGACATGGAACCCACAGATATGGAGAGCTGACTGTAAATGGAAGCCTGGCACAATGGCAGGGCATTGTCTGGGCATGGGTGGAGGACAGGTTGACAGGGAGAGCAGTTACAGGCCAGACCCTTCATTGGGGACTGCTGGAAAGCACCAGCCAGTAGAGCTCATGGACTTGAAGTGGCCAGGGGGAAATAGGAAAGTACACTTAATAACAACAATAAACAGAACATAGAGGATCTGGGGGGCAGTGATAACTATTTTGTATGATACTGTAATGGTAGATACATGTCATTACATGTTTCTCAAAACCCAGAGAACATACAATAGTAAGAATGAGCCCTCAGATAAACTCTGGACTTTGAGTGATAAGGATATGTCAGTGTAAGTGCACTGACTGTAACAAATGTACCACTCTGAAAGGGGTGCTAATATTGAGCGAGGTTATTCAGGGGGGATACTTGATCTCTGTACTTTCTGCTCAATTTTTCTGTGAATCTAAAACTGCACTAAAAAATGAAGACTATTAAAATACATAAATAACAAGAAGAACTTGGACAGAGGGTATGATGGAGAAAAAGGAGTCAGGGATGACTCACAGGCCAAGTGACTGGAAGAAGGTTGGTGTTAACAGGAAGCAGAAGGAGGAAGTCGAAAAGGAGACCCTGGTTCGAAGGTAAAAGAGAAGGTGGGTTCTCCTGGGAACATGGTAAGATGACAAAGGTCATCCACTGGGTCCTCTGTCCGGCTGAGGTAAGGAAAGGGTATAGATATGTTCACTGGAGGAAGAAAACAGGATCAAACAACCCACTTTTAAACTGAGAAAAAGCTTTTAAAAAGGAAAAGCATTGGGGCACATGGGAAATCCCCATCTTTCCAGCATACTCACCCTCTGACTCAAAGATCAACTGCTGGGGAAGGTTTCAATTTCTTGTAAGAATGAGAACACAAAAAATTATATGTGATCTGCTGGCCAAGTAAAATCCACCCAAAGGGACACTGATCCAAACCTGGAGAACTGGCAAGTTATTTGAGGGGCAGGCAGATTTCCCTTGCAAGCAAGCAGTGCCCTCTACACTGTGCAGGAAAGTCCAGATGACTGGGAGACACAGGGCAGCTGTTCAAGGCCACACCACCTGACTGCCCTTTGGAAAAGAAATTGTTAACCTCCCTGTGCCTCAGTTTCCTCCTCTACAAAAAGGGGGTAACTGCCTACTTTATGGATCTGCTGTAAAAGTCAAAAGAGCAGTATGGCAGTGTATGCCTGGCACTTGCTGTGCCTACTATGGCCATCACCTTGGACTTTTCCAAGGCCCCTGAGGTGAAAAGTACAGAAGTGCCTTCCTCGTGATCATGGAGCATTTATTCCTCTAAAAACATTTTTTTCTCCTCAAGTATTTTGACAAATGGGATAATGATATTTAGAGACCAGGATGCTTTCAGTCGACATGCTCTGAAACTCAGCCTGCCCATATGGGTTACACACCAAGCCACTCCCTTCGAGATCACTCATGTACCCATGGTCATCCAATACCTGGCCTGAACTCACGAAGCCTGAGACATGACAGAAAAAGTCCTTTGAAAGTGAGTGAAATAACAAGGTTTTGGATTTTTTGTTTGTTTGTTTGTTTGTGGTACTAGGGATTGAATCCAAGGCCTTTGCACTGAGCTACATCCTCAGGCCTTTTGTAGTTTCTGAAATGGGGTCTCACTAAGTTCCCAAGCTGGGCTGAAATTCATGCTCCTTCTGCCTCAATCTCCCAGAGATCTAGGATTACAGGCATGGGCTACCATGCCCAGATCAAAGTTATTATTCTTAACTTTGCCAGAAATATTGACTGTAATCTAAAGACATCTGACATGTGTCTATCTACAGACTCAGCTTGGTTGAACTCTTAAAACAGAGGCCACAGTTTTTCAAAGCTTCACAATCATCGAGGACATTTACTACTGACTAGAAAGTGAGCCGTTAGGTCAACATGTCATTGGAAATCATGATGCTGACTTTCCTACACAGGAACTGCCCATGTGCTGGGCAGAAGGACCTACACCTCTCAAGGTCTGATCACTGGAAGACAAGCAGATGAAGACCCCATCTTTTACTCTAAGACTCCAGTACCCAGAGCTAAGGTGACACTGCCCCCTAACCAGGCTGTGACCTCTTATCTCCAGGTACAGCAAGGACACCTGCCTCCCCCTGACCTCTTCCAAAAGCCACTCTAGGTAAGAGCTATGTGATCAGTACGATATCAGAAGATAATTACAGTGCAATGTTGAACTCTTTTTCTGTAACTTCAAGGAATGTTGGTTTCCTACATACAAACCCCTTTGTTCTGCCTTGTACTTTGATCAGTTGGGTTTGTGTGCCTAAGAGAAGAACTGGGCACCATCCAGTTATAGAGAATAAAGACTGGATCTCAGGTAAAGGCAAGGAAGGAAAGAGGAAGGGATCCAGGAACTCTACAAGTGGCTGCTCCATTAACCCAGTAAAATCTACTGCACTAACAAAACCCATGGTGGGGTGGATTTTCCCACTAGAGAGGGAAGGGGCTGACTCTGTGTCAGGACAGGTAAACAGAAAGACCACAGGAGCCCTCCCCAACCCACACCCCAGGGAATTAGCAGAAGACCCAGGCAGGGTCTTGGATTTCCTTTGCCCATGAGCCTCTGGGATCTCCTGAGTTAAAAAAGAATGTCTTTCTTCCCCCAAGGTCACTGGACACAACCTGGTTTTACTACTTAACATCTAACTACTATCCACCCTCATTTTGCGTTCACATCACAAGTCTTACACAACATCCAAGTTTTTTCAGGGAAAAGTGATAAAGTGGAATTGAAATCAGTGTAGTAATAGTTCTAGTATGTCCCCCTTGACACATCCCACTTCTTTGAGACTGGTCCCCAGAAGGTCCAGCTTGGCAGCGTGATCCCACCTTGACCCTCTCCCATCCATCAACACCTCGGACACTGCCACCAGGCCTAGCTGTTTATAAGGACAGGAGTGAGTCAGGGGAGCAACATCTTCTAATTCATGTACTTTAAAAGACTAGCCATATGTGGTGGTGCACACCTGTATCCCAGCACTCTGGGAGGCTGAGGCAGAAGGACTGAAAGTTGGAGCAAGTCTGGACAATTTAGTATCTTAGTGAGACCCTGTCTCAAAATTAAAAAAAAAAAAAATTAAAGAGAACTTGGGTGTAGCTCAGGGAAAAGACCCTGCTGGGTTCAATCCCCAGTACCCTCCCCGCAGAAAAAGTTACTCTGGCTGTCTTTAGGAAACTGAATCGGAGGGAAGCACAGAAGAACAAGAAAATCAGCAGTAGCTAGTATGAAAGCATGTGACAGCTGCCTGAGATAGGGGGCCACAGGATCAGAGAAACAACCAAGACCATGAGGTGGCTCAGATGTGGACCGAAGACCAGACACGGCTCCTAGTTTCCAGCCTGGATGAGTGGATGGCAGAGGTGTTACTCAGATGGGGGAGGCCCAAGATCTAAGATGGCTGGGGGCAAGAGGGAACTCAGATGAATGACTGAACTGAAGCTCAGTCCTGAGCCCACATCTGGACAGTCCCTTTCCATTTCCTATACCCCATTTCATATTCTCAACTCACTTCTTTCTTACAGAGAGCCCCCAAACTGTCGAGTTTCAGGCTCTACAAAGCTGGGGAGGGGAGGATCAACAGTATCCGGCAAGTTAAACTGAGTTGTCTGTGATACATCCAAGAAACCACAGGCAAATTCAATGTTAGATGTCTAAACCTGGGGATCTCAAGAGAGCTTGACATCAGCATGAGGGAGTTAGTAGTTTATCAATACTTAAGGTCCTGGAAACAAAAAAATCCAGCTTGTCCAGTGTCTGTCATGGCCTCTGGATCAGCCAGGAATGTGATACAGAGTCCCTACTGGATTAGAATACTGATGCCTAGAAATCAGCTTTTACAGGTTTCCCAAATAATTCTTATGCATAAAAATGTCTGAAGAGTAGCCAAACACAGTCATGCACACCTGTAATCCCAGTACTCTAGAAGGCTGAGGCAGGAAGATAGCACGAGGGTGGGAGGAGGTTGGGGATGTAGCTCATGCAAAGGCCCTAGGTTCAATCCCTAGTACCATTAAAAAAAAAAAAAAGGGTCTGAAAATCACAGATCTCGGGAGAGGGTGCGGAGAAAAAGAAGAAGACCCAAGCCAGGCTATGAGGAGCTGAAACTGGGGAAAGCCAGGGAAAGCAACAGACAGAGCAAAGGCGGCCAGAGCAGTAGAGATCTGAGAAGCTCAGAATCACGAGGGCAAATATTTGAAAAGGATGATGAGCACTTGAATGGAAAAGTCCTTTGTGGTCAGAGTTAGGGTCACCTAACGAGGCGCAGGCCAGTAGAGAAATCCCAGGGGAGGGAAGTCAGGGACCTCAAAGACCTTGAGAGATCAAGGAAAGAATAACTCAGGCAGCTGACTTTCCAGTTCCAAGCAATTACCTTTGAGCTCCCTTAGTGTCCTTATAATAAGGCTCCCCCACCCCCGTCAGTGTCAAGGGTGGGGGTCTCTTCCTTACAACCAGCCATAGCTAAAGCACACAGGAATGAATTGATACAAAACAGACTGAGCCTTGAGTTGATAAAACTGAGATCAGGGCTTTAAGCCCAGCTCTTGTGCAGCAAATGTAGTCAAAGAAACTGAGGAGCAAGGGGCATCAGAAACCGTGGGTAAACTGGAGAAAGAAGCCATGCCGATGAAACAAAGGATAAGATACACAACACACAAGATGAGTAAATCACACAAGAGGTTCAGTCTGTACTTGGCAGATAGACGGCCGGGCTGAATCATATTGTGCATTAGACACCTGGTGCAAGGATGTGCAGGCAAAGGCCAGCTGCACACAGAGGTGGGCCACATGGAAAATACCGTGCTGATGTGGGGTTGCTCTCGGGGCTGCCTCAGAGGAGGCTCTACTGTCACTGCTGTGTTTCCTGAGTGCAAAGGATGGGGCTTCAAGGCCATGCCAGGGCAAGTACCCCACACCCATGATAGGTGTCTAAGTTCTGGGCTCATGAGGCTTGAGTTGTATCATTGCACATTTTTCTCTGATATCCAGGGAATTTGGCCAAATGCTTCTGAGCAAAACCAGGAAAGCATAAGAAGGCACAAAGTAGGAAAATGTACATTTGAGACAGAAAAATGGGAAAGGAGGTTAGAAAAAAAGAAGATGGTGGACCAGGGATTTAGCTCAGTGGTTTCGCCGCCTGCTGCGCAAGCGCAAGGACCCAAGTTCGATCCCCGGTACCAAAAAAAAAAGAAGATGGAAATAACTTTGCACCACTGATCTGGAAGTTAAAATACTTTGAATTTTTTATCAACTTTTTGGTTTTTATAAAGAAACCAGGACAAAGCCCTGGTTGTCCATGACTTCCATGAAAAACTTTATAACCAAGCCCCCAAATTACAGCCTTTACCTGCACGGAATATGTTTGAGGATCTGGAAACCTCAGAGTCCCATATCTAATAATGCACCTAGTACGGCTTTTAAATTTTTACCCTGATAGTTTTATCAGAGAAAGTGCCCCTTGGCTCTAAAAGCAAACACAATAATGGAATCTTAAGGTTAGAAGGCTGGGGGGGAAATGGGCATGGGAACAGCTGCGGGCTCAAACATTTTCTCCTCCATTGGTTCAAGTTGTGAAATCTCTCTGAACCATAGAAAATGACTATACTTCCTGTTTCACTGGCTTAAATGAGATAATGTAAATCAATGTGCCCAGGGCACTGTGTTATCCATGATGAGTATTCACTAGGTGTCCTTGTCTCTTTCCTAAAACATGTTATCATGCCAAGCAAATGTAAAATGTTCCTAGAAGCAAGTCAGAAAGCTGTGTCACACTCCTTAGACACATGACTGGTCCTAGGCAAAATCTGTTTGCCCTCTGATGTCCCCTTTTATTCCCCTCACCTCTTTTCTGTTCTTCCAGCCTCTGGAATCCAGGGCTTCCTAGTGGAGGGTATCCCGGCAGATATTAGAAATTTGTTAGAAATTTCCCACCTGCACCAGAATGAGGCTTGAAGACTTCCTTTTCTTATTTTCCTAAGGGTCTGTGTTAGAGAAGAAAACATCAAGGTTTCAGGTCATTATAAGTTTCACTGTTAACCAGCCAGATTACTTGAGTGTAAGAAAATATACATCTTCTTAAGCTATATAAGTGAATAAACAAGATTTGGACTATCAATCCCAAAAGGCCTAGGTTAGACACTCAAAGGGTATAGAATTACTTTTGCACTATATCCAGGAAACAAAGCCAAATTGAGTGCTTAATGTTAACTTTTTTTTTAAGTGCTTGAGGATCACATAATCTATGACAGTGATGGTGAACCTTTTAGAGCTTTCAATGATAACAAACAGCTGGCTGGGGCACACATGCCATAGGTTCGCCACCACTGATCAAGGCTATGCCTTTCTGAATTAAGCAATTTTCTTGCTACATACAACTCCTGCCTTTGCCTTTGGGAGCAGAGGCTGGGATAACCTTTGGAATGAGTAGCAGAAAAGGCAGCCAGAAATCCAGAAGATGGGTCCTCCCCTCGGGTGGAGACTATCTCCCTCCCTACTGGGATGTAAGGGAAAGAACATGAGACTGAAAGACAGGAGACCTAAGTGTCAGTCCCCTATCTACCTCTAATTAGCTGTGTAGCTCAGATTCAGTTATTCTCCCTCCCCACTGGACCTTGGCTGCTTCATCTGTAAACTGAGATTACAAAACACAAGACTCATTACTACCCTTTCTTTCCATCTGGGTGACCCTTTTAGGATCTGAAGAAAGTTACGGATTCTTTCCCCAAGCATTATCTGCTTTCATACATGAATATGAAATGATACATCAGCAGAGGCAGTAGCCACAGCCCATAAAGCCTATCTCTGTATATCCCAGGGTTAAGATCACTGAGGCTGACCACGGGCTTTTAAAAACAGAGAATGCAACTGAAAGGTATACGGACAAAGCCTTAGTCAGAAGTGAATCATTTATAGAACTAAAAGCAGCTCTCCAGCAGAAAATGGAAGGGGAGGGCCAGGGATTTAGCTCAGTGGTTCTGCAGCCTGCCTCAAAAGCGCAAGGTCCTGAGTTTGATGCCCAGTACCAAAAAAAAAAAAGAAAAAGAAACTGGGGGGGGGGGGGTTTACTTAGGGAAAATAAATGGAAGTATCAATAAGAGTTACCCTGGACTGAAGTCTGGCTAAGAGGTTTAGACACATTCACAAGGGAGTGGCTAAAAGCACTGATTCTGGAGTCAGAATGCCTAGCTCACATCTAGCCCCCACCATTTACTAGTTGTCTGACCTTGGGTTTGGTACCAGTTCCTTCATCTGTAGAAAGGGGGAAGGAAAAAACAGCATCTATCTCAAGAGTTGATATATATACACAGAGCACCCGACGTGAGGTTTTCCATACACTAAGCCCTAAGTAATTGCTACTTATTACAGAAACCCGGGACACATTTGCTGGGTAGGGTTAAATTGTGAGCTGAGAAGTTTGGGGAAGTTATAAATAACTGGATGCCTTAGTTTTTTCATATATAAACTGAGGCCAATAATAAAATCTGCCTCATAAGTTTGTTTCAAGGCTTACTGAGACCTCCACATAAAAACCTTATTTTAAAATTTTCTTTGGTGGTGCTGGGGATGGAACCCAGTCTTGCAGATGCTAGTTAGGCAATCTCCACTAAGCTACTTCCCTATACCATAAAAACCCTTTTTATAATGCCTGATACATATTAAATGCACAATAAATAGCGGCTGTTATTAATTCCGGAAGGGGAAGAATTATCATTACCCTTTACGTTTTCTGAATAAAAGACAACTCTGACACAGACATATGTATGTATACTACTGACATCACCTTCAGTCAGCAAATAGCTATGCCAAGATTTCAAATCAGATGGATCTGAAACCAGAAGCTGTAACCACTACCCTATACACCTCTTGTTTGAACAGTGTTTGGAGAACATAAGAGCTAATTTGTATCTACCAGATACTATAACAGTGGTAGCGAGCCTATGGCACAGGTACCACAGCAGGCTGTTCGTGTCCTGAAAGCTCTAAAAGCTTCCCCATCACTGCACCAAAAAAAAAAGAAAGATGTTTGATGATAACAATCCAAAATTTGAAGGATTCTCCCTTGAGTCAACTATGACCTTGGCCAAAGCCCTTCTTTGCCACTTAGAAATGAACAATTTTGTAGGCTGGATCCTGTTGTCAATCAGTTCTCTGCCTTTCACAAGTGGTTGTTAAACCATGGCCTGACACCAAAAGAGGAAAACGAAACCATTTCCCTCAATGGCCTAACTAGCAAAGAGAATCCTTAAAATGAAAGTGGTGTGTTGCTAGGGCTTAGAAAAGATATGGAGTGGGCCAACAGCAAGTAGAATTGCTGTAGTAGAGCACAAATGCTACTGCCTAATTAATAGCCTTTTATGTGAAACAAAACGAAGGTGTTTATTTCTATTTGCAGGATGCCAAACGCAGAGGCCTTCCCATTTATAGTAAAATAGAGGAAGTTGGTAGCACAGCCCACAGCAGCGGGGAGGGAAGCAGTGTTCAGGTCAAGAGACACCAGCCTGGACTACAGACGAAGCTCAGTGGTGGAGCTCTGACCTTGTAAGAGTGAGACCCTAAGTTCCATACCCAGCACTGAAAGAGAGAGACAGACAGACAGACAAAGAGACAGAGAGACCCCCACCCCACCTCCTTGAAGGGCAGTGTTAATCTGAACCCTAACCCTCTCAGTCAACATCAATTTCCATAATCAGGAAGTGAGAACCAAACAAGTGGCAGAAGGAACAGGCTGATCAGGTAAGTCTTTGCTAAGCAATTCACATCTCCACATATTTACTTCTAAATCAGTTTTTATATCTTTATTCAAGACAGCCCCATTAGTCAATCTCAAGTGTACCACTCCTTTAAAAATAAATAAAGGGGGACTAGAAAGTAAGCAGTAAGGGTGCTTGCCTAGCGTGCTCAGTCAGGCCCTGTGTTGGACCCTCATCACAACTGATTAAATGTCCAGCTGTATCTCTGCCTTGGGACCAGACATCACCAGCGGTGATGACAGAGCTCGAGAGCTCACCTTCATTGCCCTACTGGGATGCCCTGTAAGAGATGGGTCAATGGTCGGAGGAGCCCCTGATCTCACTGGTGCGCCTCTACCTGCCCACCAACCCACTCACAGGAGAGGAAGGGCACCCACTCATTCCAAACCTTCCCCCACCCCTTCCTGAGGGGAAAGAACTCTGCACTGGGAGTCAGAGGCCCACCAGGTTCTGTACCTCTTTCTGCTCCTACATGGCTGGCTGGCCCTGGGTACGGTATTTTCCACCCACACCTCAGTTTCTCTGTCTCCAAAATGAAAGGTTTGATGGAGATCACGTGGAACCGTCTTCCTGCTCTCTGGAATTTCTAATTCCATTATTCTTACATACAAAGATGCCTTGCAGAAACAGCAGCGACACCTTGCTCCACATTGTGTGACCATCCGCCTCAATAATTCGTGTGATTTTTAGAAAAGTATGATGCATGCAAAACTGAAAATCAGGCTGTTGCTTTCCCCTGTCACTGAACTTCATAGTGTGGATTTTCGCTTCGGTCTTTTCATTCAATCCCACAATCCCCCGAAAAAACCTTTCCTACCCATCCCAATTTCTAAACTCAAAACTATTTTTATTTTTCTTTCCCAAGGCAAAACGAAACGACAAGGAAAAACAAACCCAAACCCGGCCTGGTGGAAGGTGCTAGCCACAGCACTTTCTCTGGAATCCAGGATTCCACCTTTGCCCCACCCTCTCCCCGGGTTCTTTTAGCCTGGGATCCGCGGTCCCTTCTCCCTCTGCTGAGAAACAGGCCGACCATTCATTCCTTCCTCCCCGGCAAGCTCGGCTGGGAACCGGCCAGCTCCCCAGCTCCATTCCTGGGAGACCCAGCCATCCTGGGAGCCCGCCGGGGAGCCGGCAACTGCGCGCGGGTAAGGGCCCCAGGCTTCCGGGGGAAGGGGCGGCCGGCTCGGCCCCTGGCCGCAGTGCGCACCCCGGCGCTGGGGAGGCCTCCCCGGCAGGCTTCGTCCCTTACCGGCAGCTCCTCAGGAAAGGGCAGCGCAAGGCCGGCCGGCCGCGACCAGGCGGCGGACTTTGCTGACTCAAAGGCGCGGCGGCAGCGGCGGTGGCCAGCGCCCAGGAGCGCACTCGAGCGTAGCCCCGCGCTCCCAGCGCACTTAGCGGCCCGCGTCCCCGCGTACAGCCCGCAGTCTCTCCGCGTGTGGCCACCCGCCTACCGCTTCCGCCAGCCGGTGAGCCCGCAGCGCCCCGCCCTCCGGCCCAGCCCAGGATGGGGCCGGGCCGCCACGGTCGTCCCCTATGGAAGGGTAGGGAGGAAATACGGTCACCGTCCGGACCCTGAAGTTGAAGGTGTGTGAGGCACATCCTTTGGAATCACCTCTTGAAACCCACCTCTGCTTTGCTGGATTGATGAATGGGGAGGGAATTCGATAAATGTGATAAACAAGAATGGCAGAATCTTAACAGTGAAATCTTTTTGAACTTCGCTATATTTTTATAATAAAACATCGCCGGGGGGGGGGGGGGGTTACGAGATTGCCAAAGGATCTCAGTGTAGCATTTCCCAAAAGGTATCTTGGGCTGGGTTTCACCCACCTGTTTGGAGGACATTAAGGGGTGACTAAAATGACAAAGAATAATACATATAGCCAATGTTTTATTTCCAAGCTTGAATATAACCATTAGACGCAACTCCAGTTTATTATTCAGTGCTTCCTGCAGATTACCATGCAGGGCCCATTCTAGGCCCACTTGAAAGTGTACACATCGACACTCCACACCTACACTGACTTCATAACAAGAGGTCTAAAAATAAAAGTTTTTATTTTGGATACTGAACTTGTGTCTCTGCATCTTGAATCACTGGTATTTAATTTTCCTAAAATTTGCACCCAAGTCATGCTTACATGTACTGAATGTAACCATCATCAATAATCACCGGTTATTTAAGTATAAGTTAAAATTACAACCTTAACAGAAAGGAAGAAAACGAAAATATTTCAGAGTAGAAAGAAGCTATCTATTCTCCAATCCGGCAGTGTAGGAATTGGGCCATTTTTCTGATTTAAGAATTGTAATTTGCAGCCTGAATTCAGGGGACTGATGTGACAGCCACCGTTTTTATGTTGTGGCATCTTTGTTATACCATCAGTGGAGATGGGTAAAATCTGAACTCTACTGTGGTTCAGACACCCTGCCTGCTGCTAAGATCTCCATAAAAATTGCTTCTAAAAAATATATGTAATTCTTATTCCATGAGCAAAAATATAATTCTTATTCCACGATTACCTGGAAAGACTGAGAAGTATGCAATAATTTATAAAATTCGTCTATAATATTAATAGTTTGATTCAAGGAAGCTGGGAATATTTGAGGTTCTATGTGTATGCAATTTTTAAAAGAATTTAGCCTATTGGAAAGCCATTTGTCTTGCACTTTGTTTAAAATGTGAGGGGCCGGGGATTTAGCTCAGTGGTTCTGCCGCCTGCCTCGAAAGCACAAGGTCCTGAGTTTGATCCCCGGTAGCAAAAAAAAAAAAAGTGTAATTTGATAGCAGATTTTAAATTAAAGTATTACTGTTAGTAAATAGCACTAGAATACTCAACAGAATTTACAACATTTATTGATTTTAATTTGTTAAATGTTGAGTGACTTGAAGATCAAAGAAAATAAATTTGCTAAGTTTATAAATAAAGGTTAAAATATGTAGAGGTAATCAGGTTTGCTAATGGGATCGGTGTTTCTTTGGTTGTTAAAATTTGTTAGTTATAAATAAAATAATAAGATTAGTAAGCCAAACTTTAGAAACTAAGGAAGTGGGCCACTCCATTCTGAATCCCACTTGGAAATCCAGGAGCTATTCTCCTCCTTATCTTATTTCTAATAAAAACTCTCCTAGCCTCAAAAACAAAAAAAAGCTAAGGAAAAATTACGATACTGTTTGTGGCCTTAATAAATCTAATACTATAAAAATATCTTCAAAGTACTATTTTCTGTGAACAAAAATTACTCTTGAAAACACAAAAAAACTTCACACTAACAATTATTATCATTTCTTTCTCTCTGGGTATATATAATTGTGTCATTCTGGGCAAAGATAGTATTTTATATCTGTGTCTCCTGTAATACCTTTGCAGATCTTTGTATTTAGGACTGTATTGGGAGCATTGAAGAAACCACTTACATTTGTAATGTATGCACTACTGATAAGCCTACACATTGCTTTTTTACCCACCCAAATCCTGCTTGGAAGGTGACTTCTATGGTCAGGATAACTAGATTTAAATCCTGGTTGTAACACTGCTCACTTTGAGATCATGGAAACTTCAAGCCTTTCTGAGCCTCATTTCCCCATCTGAAAAGTAGGGATAGGAATATCATCAGCTTCACAGTGTCCCTGTGGCATCACATGAAATAACCTAGGTAAAGCTTTTAGAATTGTGGTTGGCACACAGTAAGTGCTCACCAAGTTTTAGGTGTTATTATAACTCGATCCTCTAATTTCTCCTGTCAGCCAAGTGTACTGAGACAGTAAAGAAAAGTCCCTCCTCCTCCTTCCTCTCACTGGTTCTTCTCTCTCTTAGGAAAAATGAAAAATCCACAAAGCTGTAAAAATAGAAGTTGCCTGGATTCAGTATTCACAAATTGTAATTAGCTGATATTAAACAAAGCGTTATATTAAAAGTGCTGTACTTTTTTGGACAGGGTCTTGCTATGTTGTCCATGCTCTCCTCAACTTGGAATCCTGGTGCTTCACTTTCCTGAGTAGCTGGAATTACAGACATCTACCACCATCCCTGGCTCATAAAAACACTATACCTTTAAATGTACAGTAAATGGCCTGCCTTTTTGAAAAGCACTTATCATGGAAGACAATGTGTTTGTTTGGTACTGGGGATTGAACACAGGAACACATCACCACTAAGCTAAATCCCTGGCCCAAGATAATGTATTTATAATCCATGAAAGATGGTTTTTATCATTCATCAAACAACTAATAATGGGATATGAGGGAAATTTAAAACAAATGACAAATAATTTGGATTTTAGTGTCTGATCTTCTGATCATAATTCATCTTTTCAAAAGCACGAAGACATGTAGATAAAGGTCAATAATTGAAATCCAGTAATTTTTTTCAACACATTTCTCCTTGGCACCCTTCCCTAAAAAGACTAGGGAAAGGGCAAATTTACCTATTTGTAATTATCCATCTAACTCTCCAGTTTAGCTACTTGTACTTTTCTACCCATCTAACTCTTATCTTCCTTACTTTTGCTAGTCTAGGCTATTGTTCTCCCAGTTAACACTGTAAACCTGGTAACTTTGGCATTACCTTTGTGCCACTCCCCCGATCCACTCTGGCCCAAGACCCATACATTGACCTTGATCTTGGTGAGAGATCAAGATGAAATTCACTTTCTGCTTTCCATTCTCCAGCCAACACACTCCCATCCTACCAGCTCCATGGTGGTCCAAATTAGTGGTTTCCAAATATCAGCAAGAAAACCTGTTCTCCCAGGAAGATGGAAAAGCAGTAAGTGGTGGCAGGTCAGCCTCTCTGAGAGTCAGAATCCAGAGACTGGAATATAACAACTTGAGGAAGAAAAGAAGGAGGGAGGTGGATCCCCAGAACCCAGGAAGGATCTGAAGGGAGAACTGGGACCCACAAGGAAAATGAAGAGACAGACCTCAACACAGAAAAAGGAGATGGCAAACTGCACTTTTTCCATGATTCCTGGTTTACAGTGTGACAGAGGAGGCTTAAATACAGAGACACAGTGAAGGCAGGTTACTCCAGAGGCCTTCAGGGAGAAAAGCACCAGTGGAATAGAGCAATGGATACTGTAAATTACAACAGCTGGAGAGTGATTCCAGTCCAAGCATCCCCTGAGGGGCCAACTGAACCTGGAATTCAGAGCAGCTGTGGGTTAGCTCCCTCTCAGGGCTCCAAGGACTGGGTAAGGCACAACTGTGGAAGATATCCAGGGCCAAGCCAGCAAGAGACACCCAAAGTTTTGTGGGGGGTTTTGTTTTTGTTTTTTTGGTTTTGGTACCGGGGATCGAACTCGGGTCCTTGCGCTTTTGAGGCAGGTAGCAGAACCACCAAGCTAAAGCCCCGGCCCCACCCAAAGTTTTGTAGGCTGAACAACTCAGGCCTCAACCCCACAACCAAAGGGCAGGATCAGCCTGAACTTCTGTGGAGTTGAAAGCACCAGAATCGGCACCTGCACAATGCCTACCGCAGGATTGCTGGGATCATCCAGGATGGATCTGGGCTCTGTCTCCCTCCTTTGTCTACCAGAGGCAGTGCGGACACACCGTGAATTGGACAGTACCACAAAACCATAGACCCTTGATGATAACCACAAGCTTAAAATCACAGAGAAATCTCTCTTTTTTTTCTTGCTTGTGTGTGTTGTTTTCCTTTTTCTTGATTGTCTGATTGTCTTGATTTCTTGATTTGTTTCTTCAGGAGTGTGAACATTGTTTTTGAGTTTTTTGGTTTTGCTTCATTCTTGTTTTTGTCATTTCCTTCTTTCTTTCCCTCCTGTCTTCTTCGCTAGTTTTCCAAAGCTTGGGTAATCTTCCTTTCTACTTCAACCTTGCTTCTAATCACTTTCTCTTATTTCTCTGTTTTTTCCTCTTACCCCTTTTAAATTTCCTTCCCTGAGGTAAAATTGCTCTATTGATGGCATATATACTATATACAATTTTCTGATTTGTTTTAGATTTTGTTCTATAACTATAAATCTTGTACTCATGGTTTAAGGTGACAAATTAACAGTTACCACAGTTTGTCACTTTCTAGACTATACTTGGTGCTATTGTTATTATTGACTTACTACTATAGCCAAGGTGACATAGTAGTTGTAATCAGTTGTTCTTTCTTGTATACAAATAACAAGATTGTCTGGGGGTCATAAACAATACCATAGTCCAGCACCAAAGAACTAGGTGGTAGGCCAAATAGGCAGCAACTTCTCATCCCTAATAAATTGGAGAGGCAGGATCTTGGGACACACTCAAAAGCCAAAAACCAGCTAGCCCAAGAAGACATCTCTGAAAAGTAGTCATTTCCTAAGGAGGTTTTGATACTAGTAACAATTTGCAAGCATCAGTGCAGAAAACAAATTAAAAGAAAAATAGAAAATGAGAAGGCACAGAAGCAAGATGCAGCATCAGACTCCAGCTCACCCAAAGTAAATCCAGGGAGCACTGAGGTGGAAGAAATCAAAAGCCACCCAGCTGAACTTCCTAAACGGTAGCAGTGGAAGTAACAAAGCAGATAAATGAGGCTCTAGAAAAAAAAATCAGAAATAATTTCACAGATAACTAAAGAGATGATGATCATAATGAAGGACATGGTGAGTTAATCTAGACCAGATACAGATAAAAAAAACAGAACAGCTTAGAAGAGTGATGGAAACCATGAATGCCCAACATAGGAAAGAACTAGATCCCATGAAACAGATTCAAACAGATATCCAGGAGATTAAAAATTCTATTGAAAGTGTATGTAGCAGAATCAATCAATGTGAAAAGAGAATATCAGATATACAAGACAGGTTTGCAGTTATCAATTATCAAACAAAAGACTTCTTTAAAACAGTCAAGGACCATGAAAATCAATTCAACAGCTGCTAGATTCAACAGCTGCTAGATGATGCAAAGAATAAAATAAGATTGATAAGAATCAATGAAAAATTAGAAAATAGAACAAAGGACATAAAGAAGCTATTCATAGAAGTAATGACAGAAAACTTCCTAAGCATGGAAAAAGAATTTGACATACAGATATGTGAGGCATATAGAACTCAAATTAGCCATGATCAAAAAATCTGCACCAAGGTATATAATATTCAATATTCCAGAAAATCAACACAAAAACAGAATATTAAAAGCTGTTAGGTCCAGGGATTTAGCTCAGTGGTGCTGCTGCCTGCCTCGCAGTGCAAGGTCCTGAGTTCGATCCCCAGTACAGTAAATCAATCAATCAATCAATAAATAAATAAAAATAAAAGCTGTTAGAAGAAACAAATCACCTATGAAGTAAAGTCCATCAGAATCACAACAGACTTCTCAACACAAACCCTCAAGTCGAGGAGAGCTTTGAGTGAAGTATTTTAAGCCCTAAAAGAAAACAACCTCCAACTCAGATTGATGCACCACCCAAAATTATCTTTAAAAATTGATGGAGAAATAAGATACTTACATGACAAGGAACATCTGGAGAAATTCATGACCACCAAACCAGCACTCCAATAAGTTCTGAAAGATATTGCAGAAAAACAAAATGAAGACAACAATTCCATGAATCCCAATAGAATTAATCCACCAAGCAAGGCAAGTAATTAAATAAAGGGGGGAACCAACAACAGGAAAATAATGTAACAAGGATAAGTCAATACATATCAATTATAACCATCAATGTAAATGGTCTCATTTCAACAATCAAAAGAAACAGGTTGGCAGAATAGATCAAGAAGCAAGATCCAATAATATGCTGTATATAACAAACATATGTAACTCAAAAGAAATTCATAGCCTGAAAGTCAAAGGATAGAAAACAATATTCCATGTAACAAGAACCTGGAAAAAAGCAAGGATGGCTATTCTCTTTTCAGATAAAGTGAATTTCAAGCCAACACTGACTAAGAGAAACAAAGAAGACATTACATGCTTGTTGGGTTTTGGGGGGGGTTTTTTGACACTACATACTTGTAAAGGAAACAATCCAAGAGGAAGAGATATCAATCATAAATATATATGCACCAAAACCCAGCTCATACAACTATATAAAACAAATATTAATGGACATGAAAAATCAAATTAGCACAATACAATTGTAATGAGGACCTCAATACCCCACTGTCACAAATGGACAGATCAACCAGACAAAAAAATCAACAAAGAAATATCAGAAACTTTTGAACTAAAGTTTTGAACAAATGGACTTAGTAGATGTCTACAGAGTGTTCCATTCCACAACAACAGAATACACATTCTTCTCAAATGTACATGGAGCTTTTTCCAAAATAGATTACATATTAGCTAACAGAAGATACTTAAATAAATGCAAAGGAATTGAAATTATCCCATGCATATTACCAGATCATATTGCAAGGAAATTGGAAATCAATGGCAAAAGAAACCACAAAAACTCCATAAACACATGGAAATTAAATAACACCCACCCAAACAACCAATGGATCACAAATGAAACTAAAGAAGGCATTAGACAGTTTCTACAATTAAAGGATAATGCCAGTACAACATACCAGAACTTATGGGATGCAATGAAAGCAGTCCTATGAGGGAAATTTATAGCGGTGAATTCCCACAACAGAAAAGCAGAGTAAGCTCAAATTAATAACCTAATGTTGAACCTCAAGCTGCTAGAAAAAGAAGAGCAAGTTAAACCCAAAGCCTGTACAAGGAAGGAAATTATAAAGAGCAGAGCAGAAATAAATGCAATGAGACTAGGAAAACAATACAAAGAATCAATGAATTCAAGAGTTGTTCTTTGAAAGAGCAAATAAAATTGACAAACCCTTAGCCAACTTGATCCAAAAAAGAAAGAAAAGACTCAAATCCATGCAATTAGGAATGAAAAGGTTGAAATCACAATAGATCTTGCAGAAATCCAAAAGATCATTAATACCTACTTCAAAAACCTGTAATCTAATAAGATGGAAAACACAGAAGAAATTGACAGATTCCTTGATACATATGAATTACCACAGCTGAATCAAGAAGATTATAAAAATTTTAAATCAATATCAGTCAATGAAATTGAAGAAGTAATTTTGAAACTATCAACAAAGAAAAGCCCACGCCCTGATGGATTCACTGCTGAATTCTACAAGAAATTTAGAAAAGATCTAATGCCACTATTCTTCAAACTCTTCAATAAAATTGAAAGGGAAGCAATACTCCCAAACTCATTCCTGCAAGCAAGCATTACCCTGATACCAAAACCAGAGAAAGATCCAACCAAAAGAGAGAACAACAGGCCAATCTCCTTAATGAGCATAGAAGCAAAAATCCTCGTAAGATCCTGGCAAACAGAATACAGCAAATCATCAAGATTATCCATCATGACCAAGAGATGCAGGGATGATTCAACATATGAAAATCAATAAATGTAGTACACCATATTAACAGAACCAAAGGTAAAAACCATATAATCATCTCAATAGACACAGAAAAAGCATTTGAGAAAGTCCAACATCCATTCATGCTTAAAAAAAAACCCTACAGAAAATTGGAGTAAGTCTTTATTTCAATCAGATAAAAGCCATTTATGACAAACCAACAGCTAATATCATACTAAATGAACAAAAACTGAAAGCTTTCACTCTAAGAAAATCAAGAACAAGACAAAGGTGCTTCCTATCACCACTCCTGTTCAATATAGTTCAATATAGAAACATTACCCAGAGTACTTAGACAAGAGAAGGAAATGAAAGGAATAAGGAAAGGTAATGAAGAAGTTAAATTATCATTATTTGCAGATGACATTATACGCTATATAGAAGACCCCCCAAAACACCACCAAAAGCCTTCTAGGTTTAATAACCAAATTCAGTAGCACAGCTCAATACAGAAACAACACTTAAAAAATCAATAGCATTCCTGTACACAAATAACAAGCTCACTGAGAGAGAAATTAGTGGAACAACACCTTTCAAAATGGCATGAAGAAAGCTGAAATAGGAATCAATCTAAAGAAGGAAGCAGAAGACCTTTACATTGAAAATTATAGTATCCAGAAAAGGAGATCAAAAAGGATATCAGAAAATGAAAAGATATCCCTTGTTCTTGTGTAGGAAGAACCAAATTAGTGAAAATGGCCATACTTCCAAAACTCTTATACAGACTGACTGCAATCCCCATCAAAATTCCAATAGTATATCTCAGAATTATAGAAATAATCCTAAAATTCATTTGGAACTAGAAGCTACCTAGAATAGCAAAAGCAATTCTGGGCAAGAAAGGCAATCCTCAACTTGAAATTATACTATAAGGCTACCATGATAAAAAAAAAAAAAAGCATGGTATTGGTTTTTTTAAAAAAAAGCAGACCCAAGGATCAATGATACAAAATAGAAGAGCCAAGCACAACTCCAAACACACTGAACCACCTTGTCTTTGGCAAAGGAGCCAAATACCCTCACTGGAAGAAAGATAGTCTCTTTAATAAATGGTGCTAAGAAAACTGACTTTCCACATGTTGAAGATTAAAACTAGACCCATATCTCTCACCATGCACTAAACTAAAATAGAGACAAATTAAATGTCTAAATATTAAAACAGAAACACTAAATCTGCTGGAAGATAGGTAAAACTCTTGAAGACATGGGTGTAGGCAAAGACTTTGTGAATAAAACTCCATCATACAAGAAATATAACAAAGAATCAACCACTGGGGTTTCTTCATATTAAAAAGCTATTCACAGCAAAATAAACTATCAACAGAGTGATGAGACAACCTACAGAATGGGAAAAAAAATTTACCAGCTATTCCTCAGACAAGGGACTAATATCTAGAATATATGAAGAACTAAAAAAAATAAGACTTTCCAAATTTAAAGACTCAGTCCAAAAATGGATATCTGAAATGAACAGACACTTCTCAGATGAAGAAGCACAAATAGCAAATAAATATATGAAAAATGTTCAATATTGCTGGTCATTAGAGAGATGTAAATTAAAACAGTGCTGAGATTCCAACTTACTCTATAAAGAATGGCTATCATCAAGAAATCAACCAATAACAAATGCTGGCAAGATAAAAAACAAAAAACTCCTTCTCTACTGCTGACTGGAGTTTAAATTGGTACAACCAATATGGAAATTAGTATGCATATTCCTCAAAAAACTAAAACTAGAGGTTCCACTTGGCCTAGCTATTCTCCTTAGTATCTTCCCAAAGAGTTGAAAGCATCATACCACAGTGATATATGCACATCCATATTTATAGTAGCATAATTTGTAATAGCTAAATCTTGGAAACCCAGATGCCCATCAGTGCATGAATGGATAAAGAAAATCTGGTTTTCATATATAGTGGAGTACTATTCTGCCATGAAAAAGGATAAACTTGAGACATTTCTAGCTAAATGGATGACCTTAAAAATGATAATTTTAAGTAAAATAAATCAGACATACATGTTTAAATATTGCATTCTTTCTCTTGCATGAGAAACTGAAAGCACAAATAAGGACCAAAATGGATGCTACATACTGGGAACTAGGAAGAAAATGTTCAAATGGGACAGGAAACAAGGGTGGAGAAGGTAAGGGAAGGAAAGAAAAAGGAAAAAAGAATAGAAGGAAAAAATGGAAATAAAACTTGTAAATAAGGAGGGGAAGAAGGGCTGAAGGGAGGAGAGGGGAAAGGGAAAAAAGAATCCAGATATATTATATACAGGTACAAATTCCCTATGAGAATATGATCATTATGTATATCAAAAGTATACCAATAAAATTAACTAATAAAAGATCCATCTAGCCAGTGCTCACCTTTGTTAAAAAAAAACCTTTCTTCAAATGAACCCTACTACTTATAAAACAGAGGAAAATAATATTTCATTATTACTGCACATTTATTTGATTAATTCAATTTGGTAACACTTATATAAAAAAATCAAAGATCATTGCAAGGTGTTTCGTTGGACACTCTCATTTGAAATCAGGGTTTGGGAAAAATTCTAATCTACTCAAAGAAGTATTTGTAAATACTAACGGTTGTAAACAGTTTAATAAGAGTTTCTTCAATCTAAACCACAGACAGCCCTTGGTATCTCTCTGTGGGTATTGTATCCAGCTTCTCTGAGGTCACCAGTATTCTTGGATGCTCGAGAGTCTTATATAAAATGGAATAGCACTTGCATATAACCTGCTCACATCCTCCCATATGCATTAAATCATCGCTAGATTACTTAAAATACTGAATAGCATGTAAACACCATATAAATATTTGTTATACTTTTTTTTGGTACCGGGGATTGAACTCGGGACCTTGCACTTGAGAGGCTGCCGGCGGAACCACTGAGCTAAATCCCCAGCCCAGTTATACTCTATTGTTTAGGGAATAATGGCAAGAAAAAATGTTTGTGCATGTTCAGTACAAGTGCAACTTTTTTTTTTGGTACCGGGGATCGAACAGTACAAGTGCAACTTTTTAAAATATTTTTGATCCATGATTAGTTGAATCTCAGATGTGGAACCAGCAGATATGGGGGTCAGACTATACTGAGACGTTTGAAAGAGAAGCACTTGAAATTTGTTTTGAAAACAAAACACTAAGAATATCTATATAATACATCCTCATACTTTATCACAAGTGAAAAATGCAGGAAAGGAAGCCGATCTTTACAGTAAGCAGTAAAATGTCTATAATGAGAATTATCACCAGAGAGGCGCTGCACGTTCACTTGTCTGAACAACTAATGGGAGCACTCACCCAAGCAGAGATGGACACCCTGCCGCCCACAGCCCCCACCGGTCCTTTCTTCGTTGTCTTAAAAAGGAAGGAGGAGCCAGAGAGAAAAAAGGAAATGGGACGAAAGAAGTAAGAAATTTTGCATTACCAAAAATTGAATTTTAAAAGCACTGGTTTAAATGGCAAATTTTGTGCTAGTATTACAAACTAAAAGTCACTTCCTTGGTTAAAACTGACAAAAACAATGTTTAGTGTTGCTGAGCAGATCTTGAACATAAACCCCGTGCTGAGTCATCTAATTTATAGGCTTTGATGTAAACTGCGGTATGAAACAGCACAAGTGGAGAGGCCATCGTGGAGTGGACCGAGGATTCTCTCTAGGCTTGGGCAGTGTGTAGCTTTAGCGCCACCCACGTGGTACTCCTCGTAGGTCACGGGTGCATTACAGGCAATAGCCATGTGGAGGCAGTAGAGTGCAGTGGTTAAGGGTCTGACGCCAGGGCCAAAAAGCTTCATTGTATAAACCAGAAGCGTCTACAAGCCTAAAGTTTCCAGAGCCATGCCTCGATGCCCATGGGGATTGGTCCCAGGACCCCCATGGATACCACAAGCTGCAGATGCTAAGCCATGAATATAAAATGGTGTAGTATTTACATTTATTAGACATACATCCTCCTGTTCATTTAAATCATCTCTAGATTACTTAAAATACTGAATACAGTATAAATGTTATGTAAATAGTTGTTGTACTATATTGTTTAGGGAATAATGACAAGAAAAAATGTATATGTTCAGTACAGTTGAAAGTTTTTTCAAATATTTTTGATCCTCAATTGGCTGAATCTGAGGATGTTAAACAGATGGATACAGAGAGCCTACTCTGCTTAATATGCCGCCAGATAACCTTGGGCAAGTCACTTTAACTCTTCAGCCTCAGTTTCCTTATCTGTGAAATAGTCCCTACCCAGTTAGATTGTTGTTAATCATGTATAGAAGTAAGTTGGCCTAGTACTTCTGCAGAGTAAATTAGAACTTCATAAGTATTATTTAGGTATTAGTCTAATGTATATCTCATATTTCCTGAGTAAATGGTTGCATAATATCCAAACCTCATATTATGACAACTCTTGCAGAAGAGGATATGTTTGTACTCATTTAAACAATTTTCTGTGAATGGACATTCATAAGCCTAAGTTCCTTTTTCAATTAACTAGCCTATATACATATAGGAATATCTCTGAAAGGGCAAACTGGTGAGGAGAAAGAAGTGGGTGCTGAGAAGGATGGGAGGAAGATTACTGTTCACGCTTTAGAGTTTTGAACCATTTAAACCTTCTAGAGTGCATTCAAAAATACATAAACAAAGACAAGCACCAAAGAATCCGCAAGGGTGGCAACATCCCTCCTCCATCCTCTTAGGGACCTGGCTGGGCTGGAAAGTTAAATTGACATAACACAAATTAACAGAGAAAAGGCAAACAAATTTATTTAATACAAGTTTCACCTTACATAAGAGTCCTCATAAGGAAATGAGGTCCCAGAGAAGCATTGAAGGTCAATCACCAAGTAAATTAGAGTGAATCACTGTACTGAAGATAAGAATTGTTATTTTTTGTTTTTGTTGGTTTTTTTTGGTACCTGGGATCGAACTCCGGTCCTTGCGCTTTTGAGACAGGCAGTTTAACCACTGAGCTAAATCCCTGGCCCCTGCATTTTTTAATAAAAAGGAATGAGCTGGATGTGATGGCCTACACCTGTAGTCATAGCTACTTAGGAGACTGAGGCAGGGGGATCATGAGTTCAAGGCCAACCTGGGCAATTTAGCAAGAATTGTCTCAAAATTAAAAAAAAAAAATGCTGGAGGGGCCAAGGATTTAGCTCAGAGGTGCCATGCCTGCCTGGCAAATGCAAGGTCCTGAGTTTGATTCCTGGAACTGGAAAAAAAAAGTGCTAGGGACATAGCTCATTTGTAGAATGCTCCTGGGTGTGACCCCCCAGTATGGAAAAAAATTTTTAAAAGAGGTTAGTCTATATGAATTGACATTAAAAAATCTTTAGACACATTAAGTTTTAAAAGGCAGTACAAAAATAATATAGTGTGCTACTATTTACATAAAAGAACTTTAAAAGTTATAAAACTTGTTCTTTTAATATGCACATATATATTTATGTACATGAATATATCGTGCAGAAGATCAATTCTAACTTTTATCAGAGGTTGTCTCTGGGGAGAAGAATGACCTGTCGGTGCTGCTTCCCCATATAACATTTATGAGAATTTTTTTTAATGTTCCTTTTCTTCCAAATAATTTACTGCCATCTGCTGAAAATTGTCCTTTAAAAAAATAAAAATGACCTGGGCGTAATGGCGCATTCCTATAATCCCAGCACTCGGGAGGCTGAGCCAGGAGGATTACCACAAACTCAAAGCCAGCCAGGGCTCCATAGTGAGTTCAGTGCCAGCCTGGACTTCAGAGGAAGACCATTTCTAAAAAAAAAAGTTCAAGCTCTTCTTGGGGAATTTATCTATTATACTCTGTGAGATCCTGTCTCAAAAAAAAAAAATTAATCTGGGCATGGTAGCACACACTTGTGATCCCAGCAGTTGGGAAGCTGAGGCAGAAGGATCACTACAAGTCTGAGGCCAGCCTGGTCTACATAGTGGGTTCACGATCAACCTGAACCATAAAGGGAGACCCTATCTCAAAAAAACAAAAAAATTATAATAATAATAAATAAAATTCTAAAAATAAAATAAAATGACTGGGAATCTAGCTTGGTGCAAAGGCCCTGGATTCCATCCCCAGTGACGGGGGGGGGGGGGGGCACCTATCTATTATATATAGTGCCTCTAGGGTTTACTGTACTGCACTCTGGGCCCTAGACATTTCATTTTCCTTTAATGATTGAACTTTTTTCAAGGAGACAAATCAAGTCTTATAAATAGAGATTTTACAAAATAAGCTATCTTGGTCATGTGCATAAACACCAATAGTTTTTAATATGTTTAAAATTTACTATGCAACATATCTCAGAGAAAAAAAATAAAGTTTCAGTGAGGTGGGCTTTGGGAATGATGTCGGCGTCAACAGTGTAGACTGTAGTGAAGATTTGAGCAGTAGCAACATGTGGATAGTAAACAAGACAAATTACCTCTCATATCATTCCTTTTAGACAGCAAGTACACAGCAAATTCTTATATTACAAAGTATCCTTAACTCAACACAGGTAGTACAATACCCTTATTTTCTTGTTCCTCTTCATGTTTCAAGTCATGTTTTGGAGGCAAGAGGAGGCAAGGTATTTGCAACAGAAATTGCTTATGGCAATTAAGGACATTTTTGCTATATTAACACAAATTATTGTTAGATTTCTAAATATGTTGGTTTAGATGTAACAGGTGAAATGTGATACTAATTATATATTAAAATTGTGAAATTAATTTATTTAAATAATTGTATTATGTTTACTTAATATAATTATTTGATTTTTAATCCTAACACTACTTGATATTGAATATTTTGGAAGAGTAACTTTGGGTTTTGGGGGGGGGTTGTTTTGTTTTGGTTTTTTTTTTTTTGGTACCGGAGATCGAACTCAGGTCCTTGCGCTTTAGAAGAGTAACTTTGAAAACACATGTAGAAAGTGGAACTTGTAATTTGAAAAAACTCAAATTTCAGTCATTTTACTCATGGCTACGTCTTATTTTTAGTATGTGAGGCATACAGAACTTCAGTTAGCCATGATCAAAGAAAAAAATCTACACCAAAGCATATAATAGTAAAGATTCCAGAAAATAAACACAAGAACAGAATATTAAAAGCTGTTAGAAAAAAGAAGCAAATCAACTATGAAGGAAACCCCATCAGAATCACAGCAGTTATCAACACAATCCCTGAAGTCAAGGAGAGGTTCGAGTGAAGTATTTCAAGCTCTAAAAGAAAACAACCTTCAACCCAGATTGGTGTACCCCAATAAACTATCTTTCAAAATTGATGGAGAAATAAGATACTTCCATGGCAAAGAACACCTGAAGAAATTCATAGCCACCAAACCAGCACTCCAAAATGTTCTGAAGGAAATAAGATACTTCCATGACAAAGAATACCTGAAGAAATTCATAGCCACCAAAACAGCACTCCAAAATATTCTGAAGGACATTCTAGAAAGAGATAATGAGGACTACATACAACTCCATGAACCCTAACAGAATAAATCCACCAGGCGAGTAATTAAACAGATGGGGGGAAAGGGAACCAACAACAGGAAAATAGCATGACAAGGATAAATCAGTACATATCAGTTATAACCATCAATGTAAATAGTCTCAATTCACCAATCAAAAGAAACAAACTGACAGAATGGATCAAAAACAAGATCCAACAATATGGTGCATGCAAGAAACACATTGTCTTAGTTACTCTTCTCCTTGCTGAAACAAAATAGCCAACACCCAAAGTTCAAGGAGGAAAGGGTTTATTTAGCTCACAGTTTGTGAGGTTTCAATCCAAAATCAGCTGGCTCCAAGGCAAAGTGGTGTGGCAGACAAACATAGCAGAGACGAAATAGTTCACAGTGGGCAGAAGTAGCAAAACAGGAAGGACTGACAACAGCTCTATTTCTTATACCTTATCCAGGCTACTTAGGATGGGTAGCACTCACACCCTTAACCTAGTGCCCTTGGTCCTACCATTGCATCATGAATTGATCTCAGCATCACATATTCTAAATGCAGCCACCATTGAAAAAGCCCAACCATGACTGCATGAGGCTTCGGGGAGACATCTAGAAACAAGCCATAACACACACTTAATTCAAAAAGAAATTCATAGACTAAAAGTCAAAAGATGGAAAACAATACTCCATACCACAGGAATCTGGAAAAAAGAAAGGATAGCTATTCTATTTACTGAAAAAAGTGAATTTCAAGCCAACACTAAGAGAAACAAAGAAGGACATTATATACTTGTTAAGGGAAAAATCCAAAAGGAAGAAATAACAATCATAAATATGCATGCACCAAAAACCAGCACACCCAACTATATAAAACAAATATTAATGGACATGAAAAATCAAATTAGCACAATTATAATGGGGACCTCAATACACCACTGTCACAAATAGACAAATCAATCAGACAAAAAAATCAACAAAGAAATATCAGAACTGAACAAAATTTTTGAACAAATGGACTTAGTAGATGTCTTCAGAGTGTTCCACTCCACAACAGAATACACATTCTTCTCAAATGGACACAAAACTTTCTCCAAAATAGACCACATACTATCTCATAGGACATACTTAAGTAAATGCTAAGAAATTGAAATTACCCCATGCATATTATCAGATCATGGTGCAATGAAATGGGAAATCAATTCCAAAAATCCCACAAAACTTTTTGGAAATTCAGTAACACCCACCTGAACACCTAATGGGTCACAGATGAAATTAAAGAAGAAATTAGATAATTTCTATAATTAAACGATAATGCCAACGCACACACTGGAACTTATGGAACACAATGAAAGCAATCCTGCTAGGAAATATGTAGTGGTAAATTCTCATATCGGAAAAACAGAACAAGCTCAAATAAACAACCTAGTGTTGAACCTCATGCTGCTAGAAAAAGAAGAGCAAGTTAAACCTAAAGCCTGTACAAGGAGGGAAATTATAAAGAGCAGAGCAGAAATAACACAGTTGAGACTAAGAAAACAATACAAAGAATCAATGAATCCAAGAGTTGGGTCTTTGAGAGAGCAAATAAAATTGACAAACCCTTAGCCAACTTCATCCAAAAAAGGAAAGAAAAGACTCAACTCCATACAATTAGGAATGAAAAGGTGAAATCGCAACAGGTCCTGCCGAAATCCAGAAGATAGTCAATATCTACTTCAAGAAACTGTAATCTAATAAGATGGAAAACATAGAAGAAATGGACAGAATCCTTGATACATATGAATTACCAAAGCTGAATCAAGAAGATATAAAAATTTTAAATAAACCAGTATCAGTCAATGAAATTGAGGATGTAATTTAAAACCTACCAACAAATAAAAGCCTAGGCCCTGATGGATTCACTACTGAGTTCTACAAGAAATTTAGAGAACACCTGAT
The DNA here is from genome assembly GCF_053883595.1 of Heterocephalus glaber. Taxonomy (NCBI): domain Eukaryota; kingdom Metazoa; phylum Chordata; class Mammalia; order Rodentia; family Bathyergidae; genus Heterocephalus; species Heterocephalus glaber. The sequence continues at coordinate 4,189,087 of NW_028258156.1, forward strand.
GCCACTATTTCTGAATCTCTAATGAAATTGAAAGGGAAGCACACTAGCAAATTCATTCCTGTAAGCAAGCCTGATACCAAAACCAGAGAAAGATCCAATCAAAAGAGAACTACACTGCCGCCTGTCTTGCAAGCACAAGGTCCCGAGTTCAATCCCCAGTACCAAAAAAATCCCCCAAAAACCCCTATGTAATAAATATGTTATAGCTTATGAATGTATTTGTTTAATCATTTATGTAAATATCAGTCCACCAACAGAACACCCAGATATGCCCAATAATAATTAAATTCAGTCATCTTTAATATGTTAACAAATGTCAATCACATAAAAACATGACTATCAGCATATTTTTAAATTTTACATTATGAAAGTAGATCTGTCTAGGTAGAAGAATAAATTATATTTCATTTAACAGTTTGTAAACTTTATTTATAACTTGCAATATTTAGACATTTGATATGTGTGTCTACATTTTATATTTGGCCCAGGACCTATAAATGTTAGGGGCATATTTGTGGATATATATATATATATATCCCTGTCAATATTATATCTGTATCTCTGTAGATATATGCATATCTATATATGGCTATACATACCCACATTTATGATTATATGTATAGAATGCCACATAATACGGATACATAAAGATGTACCATATATCTAAATTGACAAGTAAAGCTATTAAGCTTCTGGCTCAAAATTTAGGATGTCATTTGTTGTACTTTAAGGTACACAAAGAGTTTTTAAAACAATATAAAAAGTATTAATAACCAAGTAAATTATACAGCATTAAAGTTAAGAAGTTCTATTTATCAAAGGACACTATTAAAAGTGAAAATGTTGGTATGAGCTTGCAGCTAAGCAATAAAGCATTTGCCAACCAGGCCCAAGGCCCAGGTTTGATCACCAGCTCCACAGAAAAAAAAAAAAAAAGGTGAAAAAAGCCAAACTGGGAGGAAGATATTTGCAATATATAAATCTAACAAAGGATTTGTATGTATACTATACAAACAACTCCTTAAAAATTAATTAATAAAAAGAAAGTTTGGCAACCCAATAGAAAAATGGGCCACATCTTAGGTTTCCCAGAACATGGTATGCAAATATACAATAAATACATAAACATATAAATAGACATTCAACCATACTGTTATTAGTGAAATATACATTAAAACTGATGACTAGCTGGGGATTTAGCTCAGTGGTTTCACTGCCTGCTGTGCAAGCACAAGGACTCAAGTTCAATCCCCGGTACCAAAAAACAAACAAACAAACTGTGACTAGAGTAGTATTAGTATTTCTAAATTTTGTTGAGGTTGTGGAGCAACTGGAACTCTTACAATTCACTCTGAAAAACCATTTTGGCAAGGTTTGGTGGCACATCCCTGTGATCCCAGCTTTCTGGGAAGCTGAGGCAAGAGGATCACAAGTTCACGCCCACTTTGGGCACCATAACAACTTAGCAAGACCCTATCTCAAAAAGGGGAGGGGATATAATTAAAGGCCCTGAGTTCAAACCCCAATACAGGGGAAAAGAAGAAAGAAAAAAAAACATTTGGCATTATCTTTTAAAGCTGAACATTCACATATCCCACAGCCTAGTAAATGTGCTCCTAAATATATGCCCAACATATGTATGGTGACTAAATAACATGTATAGGAATATTCATAGCGACACTATTCATAGTGTTCTCAAACTTTCAACAATCCAAATGACCATTACATCGAGAGAAGTGAAAACTTGTAGTATATTCACTCAACACTAAGAGTGAAGTGACACTTATTGCTATACACAATTTCATAACCATGATAGTGAAAGAAACCAAACATGGAAGAGTACATCAAACACAAAACCAGTGGAAGCACCCTGGAATAAACTGAAATCAAGTCTGTGTTCCGCTGGAGCTGACAGTGGTCCTGACCTCCCCTTCATGAGATTATGTTTTCATTGCTTTCGTGTTTGACAATTTTCTTTTATCACTGATATGCATTATTAGAAAATATGTATAGAACTTTAAGAATTGCTCTGCTCAACCCTTACATAAGCACAAATTATAGGAACTTGAGGAAGGTGACTCCCATGAGGGTCTCCACTCACCACAGGCAGACTTATCCCTGGGTCAATATGACCCAACTTAGTAGCCCTCTGATGTAGGCTTGAGCCAACAAGAAATAATTTTATTTGGCTAAATCTATCAAAGAGGACTGAATGAGCTTTGTAACCAAATTTTCTGCACTCCCAACTAGGAGTGTCCTTGGATTAATTTTGGCACAGAAACTCACTTTTCCCAGGAACATACCTCATACACAGTTCCCGAACTGCTGCTTTTTGGAACTAATCAAAAGGTAAAAGTGTAGGAAACAGGGAAGAGGGACGTTGCTAGAACCTCTGCAGTTAAGTCCTAGTTTCCTGTGAGCCACGGCAGTACACAGCGAATTACAGGAAAGGTAGAAAAATGAGACTGAGAAAAAGCTGAGCTTTAGGCCTGATCAGTGCTGCTCTGGGCAGCAAAGACGAAAGGCCCCAGCTTACCGCACCTTTTATTCAGTACTCAGTACATCGGGAGAAACAAATGTAACATGACTTGCAGAGAGTTCAGTACAACCTGCGTAAATAAGATGTAACAATCTAAGATCAAGGAGGAACTGAGTAGATGTTTGTTCCTCCCAGGATGTTCTCAGCTCCCAAGATGTTTCTTGTTCTGGAGAATCACAGCATCACCGGATCATTGAGGTCTCAATTGTGACCGGAGGCCAAAATGGAGTTATGTCTCCGAATTCCATAACTGGGTCGAAGGCAGGAGAACTAGGCTAACCAAATGATTTTACCCTAAGATTATGTAGCATTGCTCCCGACAGAAAGGAGAGGAGGATGGAGAAGGCTTAGGAGCAGGATGGGATAGAGGGAAAATGACATTTGTGTATATGATAGGGTAAGTACTTTTTAAAAAGAAAACTCTAATTGTTGTTTTGTCTGCAGGGAGATACGTCATGTTAAAATATCAGCATCATCAGCATCAGTTGCAAATAGCTGGCATCAAAATAGTTATGTTAACAGGGTCACATGCTATAACAGGTCACTTACAGGCTGAGTCCTTTTTCTTTTTAATGTTTGACTGCTGGCAGATTTTATGTCTCACACTTCCCTTTCCTCTTCTGCCTCACATCTGGGCAAGCTGATAAGAAAAACTGTTTTTCACCCCCTTTCACACTAGGAGGAAGTTCAAACACACATGGTTCCCTCACCTGGCCCTACCTTCAAACATAATACCCCAGGCCAGGCTCTTTCCTACTCTTTCAGAATATTTTTGGACCTGTTCAGGAGTGACCTACTCTCCCCAGAAAGTCTCGTTTTGTGAGTAATAAATTTTTTAATGCTCTTTTGTGGTTGCGTATATCATCAGTTTCAACCTCCCAACCAAATTTTGGAAGGGGGTCCCCATTCTGTTTCTTCTGAGTGGCCATACCATGTGCCCTTAGCAAATGTCACTTGTCTCAAATTCTTAGATAATTCATTTATACAGATGTGCTACAGATGCACTAAGGTTTTAAATGATCCCAGATGAGGGTCAGGGATTTAGCTCTGGTTTCGCTGCCTGCTGCGCAAGCGCAAGGACCCAAGTTCAATCCCTGGTACCAAAAGAAAAAAAAAAAAGGGTCAGGGCCGGGATTTAGCTCAGTGGTTTCCCTGCCTTCTGTGCAAGCGCAAGAACCCAAGTTCGATACCCGGTACCAAAAAAAAAAAATGATCCCAGATGAAGGCCCCCAATAAGCTTGATCTGTAAGTATAAAAAATGGCATATCTGTATTAATGCCCTAATCTAATCTTTTAAATTATCATCTTCTTGAGAGAGGAGCCTCCACTCCCCAAACCCTTTCCCAGTTATTTTTGGAACTTCCCAAGTGTCCTTATGTGTGTCTAGAAATTTGACAGTCACAGTTAACACCTGTGTCCTAGTTAACTTTCCTATAATACCCAACACCCATAACTTAAATGAGAAGAGTTTTATTTTGGCTCACAGTTTGTAGAGGTCTCAGTCCACAGTCCTCTCCCTCCAAGGCAGGATGCCTGACAGGCATGGTAGAGAAGGGTTGCTCATGGTATGGGGGTGGGAAGCAGAGAATGTGTGAAGGGAGGAGGGGAGAAGAGATAAATCCTTCCAGGCTCACCCCCAGCGACCCACCTCTTCCAACCAGATCCCACCTCCTAACAGCAAGTCAGCTGTAAAACCTCATAATCCAATGACCTTCCAAAAGCCCCACCTATGAGTGGATGAGGCTTTGGGGGATACTTTTAGCTGTACACCATAACAACCTGGAGTCTTCATATTCTTCCCTTCCTGTTCCAGCAATCACATGTTGGTACTGCCCTTAAAGCTCCTTCAAGGAAGTCCACATTCTTTGCTTTGATAGAGGCAAATGGGAGAAAAATCTCTCTTTTTCCTCTAATATGAGAGTCAGTCCTGACCCAGTCCAGATATCCTCCCACATTGTCCCCAGTGCATGACGCAGATGGCTTCAATCAGTGCTGCCCACTGCCAGCCGGACAGGGTGGTGCATGCCTGTGAACCTAGCACTCTAGGAGTCTGAAACCAGGTTTACAAGTTCAAGCCCAGGCTGGGCAAATTGGCTAGACCTTGTAGTATAATTTTTAAAAAATGGAGGGCTGTGGATGTTGCTCAGTGTAAAGGCCCTGAGTTCAATCCCTCCACCAAAAAAAAAAACCCCACAAAAAGTTATATCGCTCCTCAGAAGACTGGTAAGGCCTTTGAGGAACATTTCAGGGAATCAACCAACTAGAGTTTGGAGTCTTTCTGCAATGTGTGCACCCAATGCACCTTGGTTTCCTCTTGTACACTGGCTGGCACGCACACTGCTTGACAAACCTCCCAGCAGCACACAGTCTGTCTCCATGGCAACAGGCAAGCATGAAGGAGCATGTTGTCCAGATCTTTTCCACAGGATGAAGCTGGGGGCTCATAGGTGAGTTCATTAAGGAAACACATAAAAATACGGAAAGAGAGAAAACAGCTGAAATGAAGGAGCAACTCATCTAAACAATGAACACACTGAAGTTTTTAAAAACAGGAGAAAATGTGAAGATTGAAAGAATTTTGTGACAGGACATCGGTTGAAAAGAAGGCAGGTTATACACATATGTAATTATTGTTTTCTTTCCCTCTCTCTCTCTCTCTCTCTCTCTCTCTCTCTCTCTCTCTCTCTCTCTCTCCAAGATCTCACATTGTAGTTCAGGCTGGCCTTGAACTCACAGCAATCCTCTTGCCTCAGTCCCCCAAGTGCTGGAATTATAGGTATGCACTACTCTGTCTCGCTCTCGTTTGACTTTCCTAGGGAAAGCACATATAGCAGGTATATATTTGTAACAAGCCGAAAAGTGGAAACAACCCAAATGTCCATCATCTGACCTGTGAATAAACAGTGTGTGATATAACTACCCAACGCAATGTTATTGACAATAAAAAAAGACAGAGGCACGGATATATGTTAAAACATGAAGGAAGCTTTGGAGCATTGTGCTAAATGAAAGAAGCCAGTCACAAAAGACCACATACTCTATTATTGCCACTTATAATATGTCCCAAAAAAGCAAATTCATAGAGATAATATCAGACACTATAAAATTTTTCTCATGTTTTTCACAATGACGTTACTTGAATTTGTGTAATATGCATGCTCCAGGGATTAAAAAAAAAGTTAGAATCTAGTGAAAGGACAATAACATCTGAAACTGCAGGCTTCTCAAAAGGCTCTTGAGGTAGCCACAAGTCCAGTCTGCAGTGAGATCAGGTGCTACCAAGAAGATGTATCCATCCTGATCATAGCTGCCATGAGTCGTTGCCCTATGGGCCAGGCATCCTTACTCATTCTGCAACACACGTTCCACACACGTGGTCAAAATACAAAAAGGTTAGATATGGGAAATATAGGAATTCCCTCCTACATGTTGTGTTACCTCTGTAATGACCATTTCCATTGCATCTTTGAAGAATAAAATGAAATACCACCCTCGCTCACCTAGAGGATTCTGTCCAGTACAATCATCAGAGCTCCTATCCATGATTATTTAAAGGAAGTTTGAGACCCATAACTAAAGCTTAACACTTCATATGTAGGGAGACCCTTAAAATTCAGTCAGACTTCTTTTCCTTTTATTTGCTACAATTTTTCACTCTCTGGTAACCCAGAGAGCAGAAGGAGATGAAAGTGTTAGAGGCAGACATCGTGACACAAGAAAGGAAAGAGTAAAACTGAAAAGCAAGTCTAAGAAGATCCCGTAAGTTCCAGCAACACCACATGGCTGGTATACACCTTCACGCCAGAATTTGAGCTTCCTGGGGAAAGGGAAGCTGCTTCCTGCTTCCTGTGCCTGCAGACCATTGTAGTTCCAGACAGAGTGCCTGGCACAGACTATGGGTCCCAATAAAGTGTCCTTGGGATGGGAAGAGGAGGGGAAGAAAGGAGGAGGAGGAGGAAAAGATGGAAGAAGAAAGAAAGCTCAAAGCAACACTCTTAAGGAACCCTGCCAACAAGGACCCAATTGGCCGATCCTAAGGGTGACCTTAGTTCTATAGAAATAAATCCATGACTAAATATAGTAACAAAATTGTGTGGAGAGGAGATACGGGGTATAGTACCTATTCTATGAAGCAAAGAGAATCTTGCAAGGAAAAACAAGTTTTGTGAGAACAACCCATTATCTTTGCATAAAGCATTCCCATTTCTGAAGAGAAGGTCTCTTCTTTTATTCTCCAAGTACATACATCTTGGTCGAGCCCAAGGAGGTGACAGCTTAATTCTGGACTGTTCTAAAGTTTCACTAACTTGGAGCCGGGGATTTAGCTCAGTGGTTCCGCCACCTGCCTCGAAAAGTTCAAGGTCCCAAGTTCGATCCCCAGTACCAAAAAAAACAACAACAAACAAACAAACAAAACGAAATAAAATTTCACTAACTAGACAGCCTGTTTCAGTTTCCAGAAGAGAGAAATTGCAGTTAACAATAGCAACATTTCATTCCTTTAAAATCAGTGCAAGCAGCATCTAACCCCCCAAGGCAGCAAGAAGACAGAGTGAGTCACAGTCTGTCCTGTTCCAGTGGTTCATTTGGAACATTTATCTTTTCTTCAGTCCCTTGGTGGATTTTAGTGGTGACAAGATAAAGCCGGTCACAAGCTAACCTGAGGACTTTTCCTATAAAGAAATTCATGTGCTTCAGATGTACATCAACACTCCAGTATAAAATATCTCCTCCACACCTACTGGCTTGTAAAACAAAATTGAAATATCTCTTTCTCACCCCCTCATCCCTTCTGTGTAAGAAAGGCCATCAGAGTAAACCCAGAACCATAAGCAATCATAACCTCTTGCTTTGTGTTAGGGAAAAAAGGAAAAGAAGCAGATAACTCTGTTTCTTTTCCTTTTTTCCTAATATTTTGGTTCATATTTTTCTTCTTACAATATGTTTATTTATTTAATAGGTGCTTATTGGGTCCCTATGTCATGTCAATTCTCAGCTAGTTTGTTCCCTGGACATTGTCCTTTTCCTCATGGAGCTAGCAGTCTATTAGGATAGGTGGATGCTAATCTAATAATCACAAAAATTAAGTATAATTTCTGTTCAGTGCTGGGAAAGAAAAGTGTTATGAAAGTAAAAGCCAACTGTTGCCTGCCTCGCAAGCACAAGATTCCAAGTTCGGTCCCCGGTACAAAAAAAAAGAAAGAAAGAAAGAAAAAGAAAAGAAAGTAAAAACCAAGAGACCTGAATTTTCCTGGGAGAATCAGGAAAGGTTTCATTGGAAAAAAAAGAGAATTGACATGATACATGGAAAACTACAGGAAGGATGCCAGAGAGTATTCAGGCATTCATAATAATGGTATGTACAAAGGGCAGGGGATTTAGCTCAGTGGTTCCACCCCCTGCCTCACAAATGCAAGGTCCCGAGTTCAATCCCTGGTACAAAAAAAAAAAAAAATTATGGGCAAAAGCCCTGAGGCTGAAGCCAGCCCAGTGAGGACAGACTGAGATGAAACTTCTAAGATAGTTATAGGGATAAATCCACAAAAGTGGTTATAGGGACTGTTATGGCTTGTGTCTAGATGTCTCCCTAAAGCCTCATGTGGTCATACGTGGGGCTTTTCGGAGGTGGCTGGATCTGGGGCATGTGCTGCTAGGGTCAAGGACGTGATGCTCGAATTGGTTCATGGTAGAATGCTAGGATTAAGGGTGTGAGTGCTATCCACCCTAAGGGCCAGCATCCTGGGTAAGCTATAAGGGACAGAAAGACCTGTGGTGTGTTTTGTCACTTGCTTGTTTTTGCTGTCTTCTGCCTGCCATGAACTGTTTCTCCTCTGAGATGTCCCTCTGTCACACCACCCTGCCTTGAAGCTGGCCAACTACGGACTTAAACTTCTACAAACTGTAAGCCAAATAAACTTTTCCTCCTTTAACTTTGGGTATCAGGTATTTTGTCTCAGCAATGAGAAAAATAACTAAAATAGGAACTTTGCAGAGAGATTAGGGAATCTGGGGCTACATCTTAAAGTATCATAAAGACAATGAGGAGCTTTAGATAGGACAGGAATATAGTTAGATTTTCATTGTGAGAAGATCACTGTGGGTAGTATTTGGAAAGAGAAGGGTGAATACAAAGAAACCAGTTAGGAAGCTATTACAGTTATTTAGATGGGAGATGATGGGAACTAGCCTAGGGTATTTGCATTGAATGGGGATGCTGAAAGTTAGGAAGTAGCCAGGCATGCATGGTGATGCATTTCTAAAATCCTTGCACCCTGTGAGGCTGACTCAGGAGGATCAAAAGTTTGAGCCCAGCCTGAGCAACTTAGGAAGAACCTGTCTCAAAATTTTAAAATAAAATAAAAAGGGCTGGAGAAGCTGGGCAGGATGGTGCATTCCTGTAATCCCAGCACTTGGGAAGCTGAGGCAGGAAGATCGCCTTGAGTTCAAGGCCAGCCTGGACTACATAGCAAGAGCCTGTTTCCAAAAAAAGGGTGGGGGGAGAACAAGGGTATATCTCTGTGCAAAGACACTGAGTTCAATCCCAAGTTCTAAAAGAAAAAGTTAAGAACCACTTTGAAGGCAAAATTGATAGTTTTGGTTAACTGTATGTAAGTGGTTTACTTGGCAGCAACTTCAGAAAAGACTATTATTATCATAATGCAGCCAGTTGGAATGGGAGAAGCCTAGGTTGTAGAACCAACAGTACATTTAATTTTCAGCTCCGCTTGTTTGCTGTGGGATCTTGGACTTGTTATCTGGCCTTTCTGAGCTTTTCAGTTTCTGGAAATCAAACCCAGGACCTTGTGTGTGCTAGATAAGTGCTCTACCACTGAGGTAGCTCCTCAGCCCAGAGCTTTAATTTCTTTGTTTATAAATAACTCATATCACCATTCCTCTGTAAATTCAGGTGTGCGAGAAATATTTTGACTTTTTAAAAATCGGCCAACAAGTTCTGGGTCCCGTTTTGTTTGACTTGAGGGCAGGAAATTTAATCTCAGCTATTGTTGGGGCTACCTCTGCTGTGGTTGGGCAAAGATTCTGGGGTCTTACACAGAACCAAAGCACCAGGGAGTCCTTGGGGATCAGACAACAGTTTACCCTGTTACTACACCAACCCACCCACTGTTGCAGCCTGCAGGGCCCCTTAGGTATCAGGGATCTGGCACTTTTGTGCCTTGCAGAGAAAGCCCAGAGGCCATTTTCCAAAGATTCACTGCCTACAAGCAGCCCAGAGTCCTTCCAGGGCCCCGCGCCTGCCAGAAAATAAAAGTGTACCGGGTTGAGAAAGGGGCAGAGTGCAGCCAGGACAAAGTGAAGCCTGGAGCCCAAATCCAAACTATTTAAAGATTTTAAGCTGCTGTACCCTTGGAGAAGAGGGCAAATTTTTTCTACCAAGCAGAACAAATTTTTGTTGGTTCTTCTCAGAGGACCCACAAACCGTCCACGTGGAGAATCTTTCTCTTCTGTCCCACAACTGTTCAAGGGCACCAGCTCTCTTCTCTCAATCCGGTTGCACCCGAAAGTCTCCATGAATTACTTCCGAGTGGACAGAACAGCACTGTTACGGTTTGTGCTAGATGTTCCCCAAAGCCTCGTGCGGTCGTAGGTGGGGTTTTTTCAGAGGTGGCTGGATCTAGAGTGTGTGATTGATTCATGGTGCAATGCTAGCCTCAAGGGCACTAGGATTAGGGGTATGAGTGCTATCTGCCCTAAGTAGTTTGGTTAAGATAAAGGGGCAAACTGTTAAATTCCCTTGTTTGCTTGCTTTTGCTGCCTTTTGCTTGCCATGAACTTCTCCTCTGCGACATCCCTCTGCCAAGTCACCCTGCCTTGGAGCCAGCTGACTATGGACTGAAACCTTTACAAACTGTGAGCTACATAAACTTTTCCCCCTTTAACTTTGGGTGTCAGGTATTTTGTCTCAGGAATGAGAGAAAAGTAACTAAGACAAGCACCCTCTTCTGGGAGAGAAGATAATCTGAGGAAATCTAAATAAAGAGCAAGTATATGTGGTAAGCACTAAGTCAGGGTAAACACAGGGTTAATCCTGTCATGGAAACAAGGAGCCACAGCAGGGGAGGGAAGAATGATGAGAAGCATGGCTGACATTTCTCTTCGGCATCGCTCTTTGCTTGTGTCTCTTTCCACATTCTAATATCTAGTTAAATTTTTCTCCTCACCAGTTCAAACCCAATCTGATAATCAGGGGAGAAAAGTATGTCTTTAAGTAGTTCTTAGGCTTTTTCAGGTATGTTCCAATATCTGGCTTCCAAAGCCAGAGCTGGGGCTGAGTTTTCATGTCAAGGCAGGGACTGATCCCCATGTTCTAGCTCTAGTTGGAATGAACTAGGGTAAGATGATGCTTTAAAGATATTCTCTCATATTCTTCCTCCCCTGCTCATTCAAGCAAAAATCAGAGATATTATTAAGTTCTCTGACTTGATTTCCCAAATCCTAAGCCCACTGAGATTGCTAGCTGTCACTGGGAGAGCTATCAAGAGAAAAGAAGGGTGATATGCATTGACCCAACAGTGGCTAGAAGAAGTTTCTTTTTTCTCAGCCAACGTAAGGTTAAGTCTGGCTTTGCTTTTGGCTTCAGAGGCTCTCTGACACCAGAGATCTGGAAGGGAGTCCTCAGTTCTCAGGGACTTCCACCATGCTTTCAAGAGGCTGCATCAGCCCTTAGCATCGCGACCCCTCACGACCCTCGAAACTTCAACTGTAGAAGGAAGAGTGGTGTTAGCCGCTGAGGTCAGCACACTACCCATGTGCCCACGGCCTGGAGAAATCCCAGCCCAACTTCAGACCTAGGGCACCTGCTGACTTCTGGCCTGAGGACGCTAATAAAAAACAACAAAGAAATCCATTGGGTCAATCGTGAGGAGAGATGGGGAATAAATCAGCCCTAAGGAAGGGTGATTCTACCTTATTCCCCAGATGGATTACATCGCAGAAATTCACACTGAAAAATTGCTTGGTAATTCCATCTTTTGCTGAATTTTTGCTATTCCCTGCCTCACTTCTCCACTCTTACCTGTATCTCCTAAGAACATCTCCCCAGCAAACTACTTATCCTCAAATCCTGCTTTGAGGCTGCCCTTCCGGGAATCCAAACTAGGACAAGGATCAGTGACAACAGCAAAGCAGGCTTTCCTTCCCTGCTGCCATTACCTTTGATTGGAAAAGGAAGTTTTCCCCAGAAACACGTGTGCAGATTCCTTGGTATAGTTTATATCTAGATGTCCCCCAAGAGTCTCTTATGCTCTTAGCCGGGGCTTTGGGAAGGTGATTGATTGGCTTATGAGGACTGACCGTTGACTTGCTGTTAGGAGGTGGGGTCTGGTGAGAAGAGGTGGGCTCCTGGGGGTGTGGCCTGGAAAGGTCTGTCTGCCTCCCCAGTTCCTCCCTTCCTTCTCTTTTTCTTTCTGCTTTCTGGATGTCTGGTCTTGAACAGCTTTCCCCTGCGCAGGCCCTTCCACAATGCCACTGACCAGGGAAGGACTGAAACTTAAAAGCATAAGCCAAAAAACCCCTTTTCTCTTCTAAGTGTATTTTGTCCTAACAATGAGGAAAGTAACTAAGACACTCTTCTTACAGCCTACTCATCCAAACTGGGTCATGTGTAGTGTCTTGCCTGTAAAAGAGGCTGGGAAAGCAGGCTCTGGGGGGAGACAGGGAAGGTACAAGGGCTTGCCAGTGGCTATTGAGTTGGCCAGTGTATTAGGATTCAGGTCAGTGACAAGGGACAGAAAACCCCCAAAAGAATGGCTTAAGCAAAATAGAGGTGTATTTCCCTCACAGAAAAACTTATCACAACAGTGTTGATCGGGGGACCAGGTTTTGATTTTGTTACTCTGTGCTATAGTTTGCAGCTTAAATAAACCCCAAGGGTCTGTGTGGTAAAGGCTTGGTTCCCCAGTGTTGCTGTTGAGAGGGAGTGGGAAGGTGAAGGGCTGGGGATTGGTGGGAGGTCTTTGGGTCACTGGCTATGTGCCCTGGGAAAAGGAGAGTGGGACACTTCCTCTCTTTCACCTCGTGGCCAGAAGTGAGGGGCTTTGCTCGGCCATATACTCCAGCCAGGATGTGCTAGACTGCAACCTCTGAAACTGTGAGCCAAAGTAAACCTCTTCTCAACATAAGTTTATTTATCTCCGATATTTGTTACAGTAACTGAAAGATGACCACCAGTCTGCTATGCATGTCTTCCATCCTTCCTCCAGTCACTCGGCAGTACAAGATAACCTCCCTCCATGTAGGGCCTGTTCTAAACCCTCTTGTGTGCATTATCTCATGCTTTGCTCAAAACAACCCTATAAGGTAAGTGCTGTTGTTACCTCCATTTTACTGATAAAGAAACCAAGATAAGTAATTTGATGTGGATCACATTGCTACTAAATGGTAGAGCCACAGGCAGTCTGGCTTCAGAGTTTATGCTGTTAAGCCACATTTTTCAGATAATGTCATCCTATCTAGAATCATGGCTCCTGGCTTTCTCTGCATTTATTTAGGTCTTCTTTATTTCCTTGCATATTTTTATTAAATTTATTATTAGGTTCTCTATGTTCCTATTCTTACTTATATCATTTTGGGAATTGTGTTTTTAGAGATATGATTGATTTTATAATTGATTTTTGTATGTTGACTTTATATACAGCCATGTTCCTAAACTTACTAATTATAACAGTCTGTCAGATGTGGTGGTGCATGACTGTAATCCTAGCATTAGGGAGGCTGAGGCAGGAGGATCAAGACCCTGTCACAAAACCATCCTCTCCAAAAAATTATCTGAAGAGTTTCGGGATTTCTATGTAAATATTTATATTATTTCTGAATAAAACCAATTTTGTTTCTTCCTTTTCACTCCCAATGAATACCTGCTTCTCTTTACCCTTTATTTCTTTTTCCTCTTCCCTTCATTCTTTCTTGCTTTACTGGATGGCTAAAATCCCAAGTACAATTTAGAACAGAAACGATAATAGTGAACATCCTTTTCTTGTTCCTGAGTTTTAAAGAGAAAATTTCTAATATTTTATTAAGAATGATGTTTATGGGCCGGGGATTTAGCTCAGTGGTTTTGCCGCCTGCTGCGCAAGCTCAAGGACCCGAGTTCGATCCTCGGTACCAAAAAAAAAAAAAAAAAAAGAATGATGTTTATGGGCTGGGGATGTAGATAAGCGACACCGCACCTACCTGGCAAGTGCAAGGTCCTGAGTTTGATCCCCAATACTGGGGGAAAAAAAGGATTCTCTCTAGTAGTGTCACATGTATATAGTCTAAGCTACTTGGGAGGCTGAGGCAGGAGGATCACTTGTTCAAGGCTAGCCTAGGAAACATATTGAGATCCCTCTCAAAAGCCTTTTTTAAAAAAATTCTATTTGTGGTTTTCTAAGGCTGTGTGTATGTGTGTGTGTGTGTGTGTGTGTGTAGGTGCTTTTTGTATAACTATTATGAATATATAATCTTTCTTTTTGTCTACTAATATGAATTATATTTATAAAATTATTAATTTTAGATATTATCTTTCCTACAGTTTACTGTATTTACTTTGTTAATATTTTGTTTAAGGTTTCCCACCTATGTTCATGAGAGATTGGTCTGTAATTTTCTTTTCTTGTACTATCTACCTGCAGTTTAGGTATCAAGGTCACACTGACTTGATAGAATAAAGTGAGAAATATTTCCCCTTTTTATATTCATTGGAAGCCTTGTATTTCATTGTAATAAAAACTCAAAATTTTCTTGTTGGCATAGAGATTTGTTTTATTTTTAAACAATGTCTTAAGTTTTTGTTTTCAAATAATTTCAGCTTGTACAAAAGTTATGAGTATACTATAAAGAATTTCCATATAACCTTCATCCACCTTGTCCAATTGTTAACATCCTATCTGCACTTTCCTTATTATTCTCTCTATATACATTTTTTTTTCTGAACAGTTTGAGAATAAATTGCAGATAGGAAGTCTATTACCCCTTAATACTTCAGTTTATATTTCCTAAAAACAAAAACACCCTGTTATATAACCATATATACTAACAAAATAAAGAAATTAGCATAGATATTATTTTTTTCATTTACCCACAAACCTCAAATTTCTCCAACAGTTTCAATAATGTCACTTATAAATCCGAGGTCAAAATGATATTTAGTTGGACAGTGGATGCCACATATTAGAAGACACATGTCTCTTTATCTTGTTCCTAATGATGCTGACTTTTATCAGTAGGTTAAGATGTCTCTCATGTTTAACTGTAAGTTAAATAGTATTTTCTACTATTAATTAATATATAATCATTGACTATTTTGTAGAGACTTAGACTATGTACATATCCTCATCCCACTTTCACTATAAATTTTAAGATTTATGATAATTCTCATCTGAATCATTTATTGCTCTTATGACAGTTGCCAACTGGTTCTTTACTAATTCTCTCATTCCTTCTATATTTATTTATTGGCATACTACCAAAAGGTAGAACTTTACCTTCTCCTTTATTTGTTTATATATTTTCATTGTCATGGACTCATGAGTTCCTTTTTTTTTTTTTTTTTTTGGTACCGGGGATTGAACTCAGGACCTTGCACTTTCGAGGCAGGCAGCAGAACCTCTGAGCTAAATCCCCAGCCCAAGTTCCTTTTTTTTTTTTTTCCCCAATAGATTATAACCTGATAAAATAACTTGCCTAAATAAAAATTATTTATTTTCACAACACAAACTATTTCAGATGTGACAGTGGGAACCCTTTAAGCACCGACTTTCTACGCCTCCCTTTTTTCTCATTCAACTTAGTTTGAATGGATCTCAAAATTCTATGTCAGATTTTTCAGTCAAGTTGTTTCCATTAACAGTACTGATTTTAAAAACAAATAAAATTTGTTTTAAAACAAAAAAAATATTAAAACCGTCACACACATACACACAACTAGTCAGTCCACGAGTCTCCTTTCCTTCTAAAGATTTTATGATGCACTAATGTCAATAACTAGTCTTTCACTATGAAATTCAAGAGGCCGGTGGAGACAAGCAGCCCCGAGACTGTTCTTCCTCCACTGATGAATATGGGGTGACAGGTGTTGAGTAAGAAATACTCATGTAGCCTTCTGAGCTTCTTGGGCAGACTTGGTGGCCTTGCCAGCTCCAACAGCTTTTTTATCTACTGCTTTGATAACTGCCACACCAAGTGTCTCATATCACAAACAGCAAAGCGACCCAGAGGAAGACAGGCAGACAAGCTTGCTAGGAACCATGGCAACAAGGAGAGCATCGGCAGATTTCAGGAATTTAGGGTCATCTTCTAGCTTCATAGAAGAATGGTGATCAAGCTTTTCTTTCGGCTCATAAATTTGCAAGCAATATGAGCTGTGTGACAAACCAGTACGGGGGCAGAGCCACCATTAACTTGGCCTGGATGGTTCAAGACAGTAACCTGAGCAGTGAAACCAGCTGCTTCCCTCTGGTGGGTCATTTTTGCTGTCATTTCACCAGCAATGTTAAAACAATGAACACTTTTGACAGTCATAATATTAACATTGAAGCCCACATTGTCCCCAGGAAAAGCTTCACTCAGAGCTTCAGGGTGCTATCAACAGCCTCCGCTTCAGTTGTGCCATTGCCTGGAGCAAAGGTAACCACCATGCAGTGTTTGAAATCACCAGTCTCTCTTCAGCCCGCAGGGATAATGCCAATTTTGTGAACGTCTGGAGGGGCGGGTTTAAAGGCTTCTCAGTTGTATGGTTGGCGGTAGAATGCAATCCAAAGCTTCAAACAGTATGGTTCCACTGGCATTGCCATCTTTTTGTGTGTGTGTGGTTTTTTTGGTACCGGGGATCAAACTTGGGTCCTTGAGCTTGCACAGCAGGCGGCGAAACCACTGAGCTAAATCCCTGGCTGGCATTGCCATCTTTATAGGAAACCTTCCATTCCTTGAACCAGGCCATGTTAGCATGTGGCTCTAGAATGTTGTCACCATTCCAACCAGAAATTGGCAGAAATTCTACTGTGTTGGATTGTAGCCCATTTTCTTAATTTAAGTGCTGACTTCCTTAATCATTTCCTTGTATTTTTTCTGGCTGTAGGGCAGCTCAATGGAATCCATTTTGTGAAGAGCAACAGTTAGTTGCTTAGCACCCTATGTATATGTCAGAAGGCATGCTCACAAGTCTGCCTGTTCTTGCAGATAACATCTTCAGATCCACCATAACCAGCAGTAACAATGGGGGCAGCATTGTCAGCCTCAGATCTGCCTGTAATCATATTCTTTATTAAGTCTCTGTATCCTGAGGCATCAATGGTTGTCATATAATACTTGCAGGTCTCAATTTTCCACATGGAGATGTGAACAGTGATGTCACTCTGATCCTCAGCTGCTTGGAGTGCAGGAAGGAGGAAATAAAGGAGAACAAACAAAGCATGGTTTAATAACACATGAAAATATGATCATGCTCCCAAATCTAAGTTGTTCAACTGATAGCTCAAGACCAAATCCTTAGCTGAGCATGGTGGTGTACACCTGTAATCCCAGCATGAGAGGCTGAGGCAAGAGGACTGCCACAAATTCAAGGCCAGCCTGGACTACATAGTGAGACTTTGTCTCAAAAAGAGGGGGGTGGGGGAAAAGGGCCAGATTTTGTGTGCTGATGCTCACAAAATGGTGGTAGAATTACCTGCAAAATCGTGTTGTTCCTGTCTTGCAGGTGGAGCTGATCCAGCCAGATCTGTGTATAAATAATATAAGCAGCAAATTTGAAAAATGACCCTGGATATAAAATCTAGATTGCTTTATTTTTAGATTTGAAAGATTAACTAGAAGGCTTCAAAATGTTCTACCAACCAACCAGGTTCTCACAAAACCCCTTCAGAACAGAGACCAAGGACAGAATGATAATTTGACTGTATTGTTTCCCCTTAAAGATCTGATGAAAATCCTTCAGTAGTATCCCACCACAGAGTAAAAGCCAAAGTCCTTTCAATAATCTGCAAGACATCATGTTGTCTTCCCAGGTACTCCTTTTCTGCCCAACAGGCAGAAATACTGACCAAAAGGTTGCACAGAAGAATAGAATCAGTGTATGGACCATGGGGAGGTGGGTGGTATCAACAGGAAGATATTATATAACCCAGGAAGTAAATAAACAACCTCATGCACTTTTTTTTTTTTGGTGATACTGGGGATCGAGCTCAGGACCTTGCACTTGCTAGGCTGGTGTAGAGCCACTGAGCTACATTCCTGGCTCTCCTCATGCACTTTTGATGGGACTGCATAGTAGTATGCTTTGGAGGGCAACTAAGTACAATCTATTAAACTTTAAAATTCATGTACCCTTTGATATAATCATGTCACTAGTAGGAGTGGAGTATAGCTGCCACTCATGCAAAGGACTTATATCTAAAGATATTCATTGTAATATTATTTGGAAACAATATAAATGGCCATCACTAGGGAACTGGTTAAATAAAGAAACAGAATATCAGCTGATAAACATTAATGAGTTTTGTACTAAGAAGTAATGATTTGCAAGGTGAATTTTTAACCTCTTGGTTAACAATTACATTGAGAAACTCTCCATACTTACCTAGCCCAGGAAGGACAAATAAGAAATAATAATAGTGGGCAGCTGTGAACAAACCAGTTGGGTCCACTACTACCAATCAAGAAACCACACTGGCTCCAAATCAGATAAAACCTGCTTAGCACCACTTATGATGGGGACTAATGCAAAAACTTTTAGTCTCTGTCTCTTTGTCTCCAGAAATTTCCACTCCACAACAATGAAAAGAATTTCAGGTAGTGTGATTAGATTAAGGAAACAGGTCAGAGAACCAGACTGTCAAGGTTTGGAATTCCAGCTCCTCTGCTTAGAAGTTCTGCAAATTTAAGTAGGTTATTCTCATCTGGGAAATGAGGATGATAAGCAGTACATATTCATATGCACAGTTGTAGGGGATTTGAGTGAGTTAATATGTAGGAAGTTTAGTTTCTAGCACATAGTAATCATTCAAAACAATATAAACTATTTTTACTGGTATCTTTAGACCCAGAAAGAGGGAAGGTGGCTTCTAGCTCTAGCAATCTTACCACTAGGAAACTTGTTTCTCATATTATAAACACTAGTAACATCTGGTTTTTAAAAAGCGCAAAATTTCCTTCAAGGAAAAAATATTCTACTAAATTAAAAGAATAATAGTCCTAGTTATGGTAGATTTGAATGAGCTATCAAGCTCTACCCACACTAGGGCAGATCATTCATTCCTGAGCATCAGGGCCAATTTCCTTCTTCCCTTCATAGAACTGGTTAAACCCACACATCCAAATTTACTGTGGATATCATCCCCTTTTGTAATTTTTTTTGGGGGGTGGTACCGGAGATCGAACTCAGGACCTTGCGCTTTTGAAGCAGGCATGGTGCCACTGAGTTAAATCCCTGGCCCAATTTTTTTCTTAAAGCACAGAATATGTAATTAAATTTGACCTTTCTTAGTTGTAACCACTTCAGGCCACGCTGTCCTGAGATTTTGTCCAGGTGACATTAGTTGGGTTTTAGCTCTCCTGAGTACAGCCTCCTACCCCCATATGGACTTCACACAGGTACTTCCGGTTTGGCCTCCCATATCTTGAGCTCTTCCCTCAACTCTGGCCCTCACAGTGGGGAGCAAAGTTTCACTGGTTCTCTAAACTGCATATAGAATAAAGTACTGATTAAAATCGAAATAAAACAACCACGAGTTGAGTTTTTTACTTTGCTTCTTTGACCCATCTGATTAGCAAATATTAAAACGTCTGAATGCCAATTTTGACAAAGATATTGATAAACAAGAATTCTTAGGCTGGGGATTTAAGTCAGTGGTTTTGCTGCCTGTTGCACAAGTGCAAGAACCTGAGTTTAATCCCTGGTACCAAAAAGAAAAGAAAAGAAAAAAAGAAAAGAATTCTCTCATACCCTGTCTGAGACTGACCTTCTATTCTGGGGATAAGGCTGGACACATGCACAGTATTTTTAATGTGCATGTTCTTTGCCTCAGTATTTCAACTTCTTGGAATTCAAATATACAGAGAAGGATGTACAAGGAGAAAATGTACACTTAAAGGATGATAATAGATGATTCATTAATTACTTATGTTGAGTTATACAGTGGATGCACCATTAAAATGGATATGCAGAGCTGGAGATTTAGCTCTGTGGTTCTACCACCTACCTCACAAGCACAAGGATCTAAGTTCAATCCCCAGTACCAAAACAAAACAAAACAAAAAAAAGGATATTCAGAATTATATTTATTGACATAGAAAAATAAACACTTGCTATAAAAAACGGTGTCTATTATATGATAGATATTCAATATTATTTTTGAAAGAATCATTGTTTATAATATATCAGGAAGCTGAGCATAGTGGCACACGCCTGTAATCCCAGGACTTGGGAAGCTGAGGCAGAGGATCACTTCGAGTTCAAAGCCATTCTGGGGTACACAGTGAGTTCAAGGCCAGCCTGAACTACATAGCAAGGCCTAGTCTCAAAGAACCAAAAGAAAAAATGTATATTAGCTTGTAAAATAGTATATATGCACATATATATTCTTATTTTTTTCTTAAAAGTCAATATGTATCAATATCTACTTGTATTACATTCAAATAAAGTAGTTTAAAAAAAGAAAAAAGTCAATATGTAAATTGCTTTATTGCTGTTTTCTCTCTCTCCCCGTCATCTATCTCTATATTATTATCTGAAAAACCCTGGACAGATATTCACGAAACTGTAGGAATTAGAGTTGAGAGGAGGAGGATTTGCACTCTCTTCTGATTCCACTTTGGTACTGCTTGAATTATTTTTTATAATTAACATAGATCACTTTTAGAATTTCTTATTTCTATTTTTTTTTTTTTAGTACTGGGGATTGAACTTGGGACCTTGTGCAAGTGAGGCAGGCAAGGCACCACTGACCTAAATCCCCAGCCCCTTATTTCTATTTTTAAAGAACAAAAATGTGTGGAATTTACTAATAAATAGGAATTCACATGGATAATGTGTATATTCCTATATTTTTTCAGTGATAATTTGACATTATGTTTTATAATTCTTAAAAGATACGTAACACATGGTGTAGCAGTTTGGGTTTTTTGTTTGTTTTTGTTTTTGAGACAGGGTCTTCCTATGTAGTTTAGGCTGGTCTTGAACTCACTATGTAGCCCAGGGTGGCCTCATACTTGTGGAGGACCTCCTGACTCTGCCTCTTAAGTTCTGGGATTGAAGGTGTGTGCCTCCATGTCTGCCTGGCTATAGATGTAGCACTTTTACTTGGAGGAGGTTTGTATTAAATGTCTTAAGTCTATTTCCTGTTGCTAATAACACAATAACACAGACAAGTTATAGAGAAAAGATGTATATTTTGACTCACAGTTCTGGTCCAAGGTTGAGGGGCCATGTCTGGTGACAGTGCTCTTGCTGGCTGAGCGCCAAGGTGGTGCAAGGCAACACATGACAAGAGGCAAGAAGCATTCAGGAGACCTAGACATCTGGCTTTCATGGCACTGTTGAGATAACCCACTAAACCATCAATCCATTAACCCATTAATCCCATGAATGGATTAATCCATTGTTGAGGGAAGAAGCCTACTTTTTTCCTCTTCTTTTTTCTTTTGAGATGGTCTCACTATGCAGTTCAGGGTGCCCTGGAACTCCCCAAGCTCCTCTTGCGTCAGCCTCCCAAGTGCTGGGATTACAGGGATGTGCCACCATGCCTGGCTACCTAATCACCTCTTAAACATGTCACCAGTCCCACCTCTTAATGTCTCCTAAGGGAGATTGAATCCCAACATGAATTTTGGAAGGGACAAAGTATATTCTAACTGCAACAGGAAGCCCAAAACATGCCTAATAAAGAATGTGAGGTATAGCTCAGTGGTAGGGCATTGGATCCCCAGCACCTCCCACAAAATAATGCCCAGTTATAGGAGGTAGTTAAATAAATTATAATGTCCATACGATGGAATAACACACAACTGGAAATATTGTAATCATGTTTGAGATGTCAAGAAAGGGTGCCTGCCTGGCCTAGAACTCTTTGCTCTTTCCTTATCCAGTAAGTGGTAGTCATCATGTCAGTGGAAGAGAAAAAGACCTTTATGATCCAAAAGGTGAGGAGCCAGTGTGGACAGATGAAAATAAGCTCAGACCAGACAGCAGACTTCCTGTCCCACCCTCACCACCCTTCCCTCTCACTCTGCCTGACCCTGAAAATAAACAGGAGAATGGGATCTAATTGACTGAGATTTTATTTCTACCTCTAGATGGAAGGGGCACTGGAAAAATGGAGTTCAAGGTGTTCAGTTATTGTATATATATATATAGTTATAGTTCTTGCATATCTGAGTTTGTATCTGAGAATTTTTTTAATGCATGAAGGCGATTGAAGGATATATGCAAAAATATCTATATAAAGAATTGTTTTCAGCTGGGTGGAGGATGAGGCAGGAAGATCACAAGTTCAAGTCCCACCAGGGCAACTGGTATGGTTTAACACTAAGTGGTCCCCCTTAAGTCTCCTGTGTTTGGAAGGTAACTGAATCATGAGGGCACTGTACTCATCAACTGGTGAGTTCAGTAGCTGAATGTGCTGTTAGGAGGTAGGGTCTAGTTGGAGGTGGATCACTGAGGACAGGAAGTGGAAGGGTTTATTCTTGTCCTTGGCCCCTCCCATCCCTCACCACTTCCTGGCTGCCATGGAGTGAGCACCTTTCCTCCGCCATGCTCTTCTGCCATCCCTTTTCGCCTTGAGCCAACCAACCATGGACTGAATCCCCTAAAAACCATGAGCCAAAATTAACCTCCCCTCCTTTAAGTTGTGAGTGTTTAGTATTGTGTCCCACCAAGGAGAAAGTGAGTAATAGAACAATTTAGCAAGACCCTGTCTCAAAATAAAAATTTAAAAAGGGCTGTTATGTAGCTTGGTGCAAAGCCCCAGAATTCAACTTCCAGCACAAAAATAAAAGAATATTTTAAAATCAGTAGAATTCCATTACCTTTGAAATTAAAAATTTGGGGGGGTGGGTACCGGGGATCAAACTCGGGACCTTGTGCTTTTGAGGCAGGCGGCGGCACCACTGAGCTAAACCCCCCGGCCCTGAAATTGAAAATGTTTTAAATGGGAGAAATGGATGTTAGAAATGCTTCTGAGTATGACTTTTGCCACTTTGTTTTTGTTGTCTTTTTTTGGTGGTAATGGGAGTTGAACCCAGGTCCGTTGTTCTGAGGTACATCTCCAGTGCTCTTTTATATTTTATTTTGAAACAGGGCCTGGACTCTGAACTATAGCCTCACCCTTTTTTATTTTCAGACAGGATTTTAATAAGTCTCTAAATTGTCTAGGCTGGGCTATTCTCCTGCCTCAGCCTCCCAGAGTGCTAGGATTAAAGGGATGTGCTCTTATAGCTACCAGTGTGGCAAGCTTATCTTTTTTACTGGGATGTTTCTCTGGCTTAAGTTTTAATTTTTCCATACACTTGTGGTGAAGGCAGAAATAGGCACTAGAGCATATTGTCATGGGTAGAGATGACATTAACTTAGCTTCCACTATTCAAGGACAAGATAATATAAAATAATTATATAGTTGGTGAGACAACGTAGTCTTTAAAGAAAAATCAGTGAGATTTTCCATACAATATTTTATACTTTCATTGCTCTTCTTGCTATGTAGTTCATGCTGGCCTTGAACTCACAGCTATTCTGCTATCTCAGCCTCCCAAGTGTTGGGATTACAAGTATGTGCCACCACACCTGGTGTGTTCTTTTTTCTAAATCAGTGTTCTTTATCAAAATTCTTTCAGAATGCTACATTAAGAGTCCATACTATATCTGTGCCATAATTTACCATTTCCCTGGTGTTGGGCATTTTGCTAAGCATATGTAATTAGAATCTCATTTTTATTTATCATTCAGAGTGTTATAGAAGTAGGAGTTCAATGAAAGTTATGGCTGAGTTACTAACTCAGCTGAAGAGAGCTGAGAGACAGCTGAAACTGCTTGTTTTCTCTCTCCTTTGTGTCTGCAGATACCCTAAATCTAGCATAGTTTCTGAGGTAGGGTGAGAATCTTTTGAAGACTGACAGGGATGTTAATTCTTCATTAATAAAAGGATAAGCACCATAGGAATTTTCTAAGGAGGTGCCATTTCTCCTGGAAGGATTATTCGTGTGCTTGATTTTTCTCTCCTGCCCACTCCCATGCTGATGGTCTGTCAGATTAGCAAAACTAGCTTTACACAATTTTCCAAGAGCTTTCTTTGTGAAATTCAAGGAAAGTGTTTTAGTCTATTTGGATTGTTATAACAAAATACCATATACTGGATGGTTTATAAATAACAGAAATATATTTCTCATAGTTGCGGAGGCTGGGAAGTAAAGAGCCAGCAGATTCAGGGTCTGGTGAGGCCCTATTTCCTGGCCCATTGACAGCCATGTTTTCTCTGTAACCTAATCTGGTAGGGTGGGAAAATGAGATCTCTGGGGTCTCTCGTGAGGACACTAACCCCTTCATGGGGGATTGGCACTTGTGACCTGGTCACTTTCTAAGGGCCCCACCTCCTAATACCATTACTTTGGAGGTTAGGATTTCAATATACAAATCTGAGGAAGACATAAAAGTCAGTCCATTGCGAAAGGCATCTGTATTAGTTATCTTTTGTTGTGTAACATATTACCCCCAAATTCATCATCTTAAAACAACAAATATTTATTACTTCACATAGTTTTGTAGTCAGAAATTCAGGAGTGGTTCAGTCGGACAGTTGGGGTGCTTCTCAGAAGCCTTCAGTCAAGCATTCTACTGGAGCCACAACCATCTCAAAGCTTGCCAGGGGGTGTCGAATCATCTTCCAAGCTTTCCCTTTTTGGCAGTATTTGGCAGGTCTCGATTCTTCACTGGTTGTTGGCTTCAGTTCCCCGCTAGGTGGGCCACTGTGTAAGGCCTTTTAGCACTACATGGTAGCTTGCTTTCCCTAGAGCAAGTGATCTGAGGTTGAGGGTGGGATGGAAAACACTCAAGACAGAAGGTGTAACTTTTTATACCCTAGTCTTGGATGGACAGACCATCTTTGCTGGTGGAATGTGGGGAGGGACTATCAGCAGCAGAGTCCTTAAGGGCAATCTTAGAGCCTGCCACCACAGCATCCCACAATACCTACTGCCTTTGCAACCCACTCTGACCTCTTAAAGATCAGTAGAAATTAAGAAATACCAACATGCACTTCTAAACCATGAGCTTCCTACTTAGTCGCTCCGGGAATTGTGAACTCATCTATGGCTTGCCAAGCCCTATGTGGTTGGTAGAGGCATATGTTGTAGGGAGTGGGAATTTCTGTGCTTTCTTGGTGGTATTTAATTGACATTTTGCCATGTTTTCTATTGTGCTTATCTGACATCTGTTCATTGTCCACAATGCACTCTTGGTATTACTGACTTCATTATAGGTCTTTATTTCTCCACGGAAGTAATTAACTTTATAGAAAATTCCACCAGCTCTCTATAAGATTACTGGTGTTTTTTACATTAAGTGATTTTTTTCCCCTTGAGGGTTAATTTTATGGTAATAATTATGACATCTTTTTATGGAGTCTTTGTAGTCTTGCTGGTTTAAATTCACAAACCCCAGCATATATTAGAAAAGAAACATACATATTGTGGGCATTTGAATTAATATGAAAAAGCAGCTGTATAATTTGCTCTTAAATTTGCCTGTGCCTACATAAAGGTTTTATTATCTAACCCACAATTTAACTTAAAAATCTATGGATTAAAAATATTTTCAAACAATATTCTGTAAAAAGTAATGAAATATCTTAAAAAACATTTTTTGTTTTCATATTGTATCATATGGTCTCAGGCATTCTGTTGCTCAGTAAAAAATACAAATGCCTAATAAAGGATATTAATTATGATGGTAATAATGCAATCTTGGGTAATTCCTCTTTATAATGAAAAAAGAACTATAAATAGAAATCAACATTTTATTTGACTTACGGCTGAATTTTCTCATCTTTTCCTTACTAAGACTTTTGTGCAATTAAAACATTACTTCCTACTCTCCAAGGAAATATATCCACTAACACAGGGGTTAAGGGATTCCTTCCCTTTCCTTTATGCAAACAGAGGAATGAATCCTGATTCCCTTTGAAGCAGTGACCTTTGTTCTAGGTCTGGAGTTCTGTCTTCTTAGCCTAGCATGTGCCACTTTCTGCCCTGGCACATTGTCATCCACTTTAAGCTTTGCTTCTGCTACTCTTTCCTTTCCGCTTTCCGTAGCCCCCATTGCAATAAGATGTTTTTGCTGGATGATATTCCTACAGCTCCATAGTTAATCCTGCCCCTGTGATGGCCTGGTTGACACAGTTCGTGCTTGTCTTCCTGTCACTAAGTCTCATGTTCGGGCTTCTGATGGTGGACATATTGCTTGGTACTCTTTCCTCTCCTGTAGACTAAACTGTAGTCTCTCCAAGGCAGAAATGTTAGGGAAATAATGTGGGCCAAGTTTGCAGCAGACACTATAAACACCATTGATTCTCAACCAGAAGAGATTTGACAATGTCCAGAGACATTTTTTGGTTATCAAAACTGAAGAAGATGCTACTGGCATTTAGAGGGTTGAAGCCAAGGATACTATTTAACATCCTACAAGGTAGAGGATTTATCCAGCCCAACATGTTAATGCTAAAGTTGAGAAACCCTGATATACATTCTCATTTAGTTCCCTCAAGAACACCACAAGATACTTTTCCAGTAAACTGAGGCTGAGATATTTTCCCTAGTTTTACAATTAGGATTTGCACTCAAGACTCTGCCTAGATATTCTGTGCTTCTTTTTCCTATTGCCTCTGCCTTGCTACAGGCTTCTTCTGCTATGAGTTCCAAGTTCCAGGTACTGATTTATTAGTGAGTTGTGCATGAAATTAGTGGTGGTATGCGACCAGCAAATAAATTAACAACAAGCAGACAATGCTAAAAAACATGCAGAAGTATTGTTTTGTGAAACTTTAGTTTCAGATACATGAGGTAGGATTGTATATACTGCATTGTCATGTAAAATTTGCTTCTTAATAAGATTTACCATCAAAACGTTTGAGAAATCTGTTTTATTAACAGTTGCTGAGTTGGGGATATACTCCTTTAAGAAATCCTTAGTCAAGATCCTAGAGGATAAACAATTTTCTCTGCCCTGAAGCCAACTTGATCTAATCCATAAGGGAGAGGAAGGAAAAGGTGAAATTGGATGAATGTTGTACTGGAGACACTATCTCCCCCACTATCATCCATTCATCTTTTTTTTTTTTTTTTTTTTTTTGCTACTGGAAATTGAACTCAGGACCTTGTGCTTACCAGGCAGACATGGTGCCACTGAGCTAAATCCCAGGCCCCCATTCATGAAATATTTATTAAGCATCTGCTCTATCTAGGTCTATTCTAGGCTGTAAAGATATAGCAGAGAGCAAACGGGAGAGATTCTGGCAGGGGCAGGCAGATAGATAGGGAGTAGGAATTATTCTCCTAATGGAGAGTGCACTCACACCCAGAACTGCTTCTGTGTGGCCACCTCTTTCCTACCGACTTTACAGTCAGTCATCTTATTCACACACAGAGAATTTAGAGAAAGGAAAATTTTAAAAAGAAGAGGGCTGGGAATAAGTAAAATTGGATAATGTGATCCTGACACTGTACTGTTTGCTAGAGCTTTTTAAATGCTATCAAGATGCTTCAGAACTGGTGTGGAGAGAAGGCAATAAAGTCCTGGAGCTGTTAGCTCTCTAGCTAACAATATTATACATTCAAATAATTTTTAATTGAAGAAACATCCTTCCTCATACTTTGTTTTATTGAAGAGTGAGGTTTTCTATAGCTTTTTTGAGAGTTCAACCCATGCTTATAGAAGGTGATTCTTCCTGAACAATGGGTTCTGCTTGTAGGAGCAAAATGGCTATGAATTATTGATAAGGAGTTAATAAATAATCAGACTAGTGCTTCCTTTGTTGCTATGATACAGTAACACTGTGATGAACTATTATCAGAGATATTTAGAATTTTACAAGAGGTCATGCACGTACATGAATTGCTTCTGTCTGGGGCTGGAAGTGTATGGTTTGTGAAGAGAGTTGAAGCTTCAGTCAATTGCAGGTGAGGACATTGTAAAGAATGAATCATCAACTTTGGTAGAAATTGCCTTTAGGCTCTAGGATCACATAGGTGTGTGTAGAGCTGGGACAGGTGACTGGTCCGTATTTTACTCAGATCTTCATCAAATGGATAATCTGAACCAGCTGTGTGTACAAGCCACAGAGTAAACAAGTCAGTCTCTGCTCCCTAGTGCCCTGACAGGGAAAGATAGGCACATTAGCTAGCAATTACAACACTATGAGGTAAGAGGGATGATGGGGTAGAGACAGAAGCTCATGAGAGGAAGTGTAACTCATCAGTTTCTTTCTAGGGGAGCCAAGCATGGTGGCACATGCCTGCAATCCTAGCACTTGGGAGGCTGAGGCAGGAGGATCACCATGACTTCAAGACCAGCCTGGATACATAGTGCATTCAAAGCCAGCTGGAACTACATAGCGAGAACCTATCCCCCAAAAACCCCTCAAAAAAAAAACTTCTTTGGGGAAGGCTGTAAATTGTTAAAAGAAAGTAATCTTTTCAACATTTTTAATTTTTTATTAGTACAATACATGTTTTCAGTACATAATAATTACATTCATTGTGAGGAGTTGGTACATGTACATGACACATCTTAATTTGTTTTTCTTCCCCTAGGAGAAGATAATTGAAAGAAGGAGGTGGGAGGTAAATGGAGGAGGTAAATGAAAGGTGGGAAAGATCACAGCAGACCTGGGCAAGTCTAAGCACTGTATACAGAATTCTGGGAGCACCACGACAGCCCCACCTACCAGAACACTTGTAATTCCATCAGTGAACTCTGAATTAGAGTATCATTTTTAGGACACTATTAGAGTGCATATACATCAAAAGGATGAAAAAGAAAGGCACAGGAATTCCTTAGCTTTTAACAACTTCACTTTGAAAATAGAAATCGGGGCCGGGGATTTAGCTCAGCAGCTGTGCCTGCCTGGCTAGTGTGAGGTCCTGAGTTTGATCCCTAGTACCAAAAAAAAAAAAAAAAAAAGGAGAGAGAGAAGAAGAGAAATGAAAATAGAAATCCACGGTTCTGAGAGGTAGGAAATAGCACAGCTGGGCTTGAATAATGCTACAGAAATCAAGCAGCAGCTTTAAACCAACTTTTGTTCATGAATTAATTGAGAGTACATTACAATGATGGACCATTCCTCCAGAAACACACCTCCACCCAGGGCTTACCAAGTCTGCCTTGGGTGCATGGGGCCCCTGGCATCAGGTTAAGAACTCCCTGTTTGAAGCCCTGGTGTGGGCAGTCCTGGTGGAGTGCCTTGGAGACCTCAGGGGTTGTAGGGAAACCAGAGAGGGGGAAGGGAACTCTCTGAAAGAGAGGAAGAAGAATTTAAAAAGAAATCTCACATTTCCCAAACACTGTCTCTGGACAGTAATGGTGTACTATGATAAAATGAACATATGCTATGTTAATAAAGTCAGGTAAAGATTCTTATTTATTCTTTTTAGGGAGAATTTTGCTTACAACTTTAATCCTACAGAATAGGGATTGTAAGACTACAGTCTTCAAGTTAATCCAGCCCTCTCTTTTTATAAAACCAACTGCCTGTTTTTCTGTGATCCAAAAGCTAAAAATGGTTTTTACCATTTTTTTTTTTTTTTTTCAGTACTGGAGGGATTGAACCCAGGGGCTTACACATGCTAGGCAAATGCTCTACCACTGAGCTACATGTACAGCCTTTTAAAATTTTATTTTGAAACAGGGTCTAAGTTGCCTAGGCTGGCCTCAGACTTGAGATCCTCCTGCCTCAGTCTCTGAGGTAGCTGAAGCTACAGGTGCTTACCACTGTGCCCGGCTCTACATTTTATTTTGTTTTCTTTTATTTCTTTTTGGTGGTACTTGTGGTTGAACCCAAGGCCTTTGCACTAAACTACGTCCCTAGACCTTTTTTTATTTTTCAAGACAGGGTCTTGCTAGGTCACTAAGTTGTGAAGGCCATGTTTAAACTTGTGATCCTACTGCCTCAGCTTACTAGAGTGCTGGGATTAAAGGAATGTACCACCATGCCAAGACTGCTCTACAGTTTTAAATGACTGAAAATGTATCAACAACAGAATATTTCATGATATGAAAATTATGTGAATTTTAAATGTCAGTGCTAATAATGTTGCAGTGGAACCAAACCATGCTCATTTATCTATGGCTACCTTTGTGCTTCTGTGGCAGAGCTCATAGCTACAACACAAACCATATGGGCCAGCAAACCCTGAAATATGTACCATGTGCTGGTACTTTGCAGAAAAAGTTTGTCAACATCTGCCTTAGAACAAAGCTACTAAGCATCAAAAGACCTAAGTGATTGAGTTATTTGGAGCTGATAGAAATGAACTAATTATTCTTACAAAGGTAGATCATTTAATTTCTTATTTATAAGCTAGTTGAACAAGAGATTTTTTTTTTAAAAAACTTCATACACACTTGACATATTAATCTTCAGGAAGTATCACTAAAACTAAAGCAATTTAATACAAATACATAGTAAGTCTATATATTTTTTTAAATTTTTATTTATTTTTTATTTATTTTTAAAATTATTATTATTATTATTTTAATTTTTTATTATTTATTTATTTTTGGTACTGGGGATTGAACTCAGGACCTTGTGCTTGCCAGGCAGGCGGCGGCACTGAGCTACGTCCCGGGCCCAATAAGTCTATATTTGAACTAGTAAGGTAAAACATAAAATCCTGGGGGAAAACTGAAATATAGTCTTATGTTGAACTTTCTCTACCTTCTTTCCCTGGTATTGATTGATCACTGGTGGGGATATATAACCAACTGGTTACACTTCATTGCCAATGTATTCATCTCAAGCATCTTTAGTATTTTCTATATTACAAATTAGAGCACTATGACGATTACACTTTTTTTCCCTTCCAAGATACAGTTGACCACTGTAATACAAGACTTCTTTCTCTGACCACGAAATGAGGCCTGTGAAGAAAACTGGGCTGGAGGTATAGCCCAGCGGTAGATTGCTTACCTAACAGGTGCCAGGCCCTGAGTTTGACATCCAGCATCACCCCCAGAAAATTTCTATCCAATTCTGATGATTCCTTTGTGATTTACAATCTTCTAACTAGAATCTTTTTCCTAAGGATATTTGTTTCTCATGTTTGGGAATTATACTGCTTGATTTTTGGTGCATAAAAATGAATTGACTCTGCTGGCTTCAGCAGCACATATATTAAAGATGAGTCGGCAATAATACATAGTTAACTTGACATATTAGAAGCTACCAGCTCATTATAGCCATTTATCTTTGGGATTTACTGTGGATAATTGTAGAGATTGTTTTGCAGTTTGATTTGGGGATTTATCAAGCACACATTATTAGAAATCATCTAGTAAAAAAATATCAAAAAGTGGATTTTTAACTGCTCTTTGTCAAAAACTCAGAAAGTCTGCCTGAATTTAGGAAGGAAGGTTCATTTCATCCTGATCTCTCTCCTCCCTCATCTCTCTCTGCACCCCCCCCCCACCCCGGCTGTGCAGTAATAAGGACTAAACCTAGGGCCTTGCACACATCTCTGGCCCTTTTAACTTCTGTTTTGAGACAAGGTCTTGCTGAGTTTCCCAGGCTGTCCTAGAACTTGTGATTTTCCTGCCCCAGTCTCTCAAATAGCTGGGTTACAGGCTTGTTCCCCTGGGCCTGGCCTAGTTAATTTCTCTTGACTGATATTTGGGTTTTTAGCATGTAGGAAATCACTACAATCTAGTAGAGTCAAAATGATCCACAAGGTACACAAAAGACTTAACCTAGAAGATGTAATAATGAATGCCAGAGACAATAGTTGAGGATGTGACTGAGAATGTGACGGAAAATACAGAGCCCTTTTGCCAGCACCATCGGCAGCATCTGGGTTCTCTGTGGTGCAAGGCATCAGGTGGTATAAACTATTATTTCCCTGGTAGTTGGTGGGGAATCTGCCCATCAGAATGTCTCTTATCCCCAGCTCAGCTTTGTAAAGTGGAGAGCATCCCAGAATTCAGGCTAAGTTTACTTACTTCTGGCTATTGTGTACCAAACATTCTCATAATCATCCTGTTAACTCTGTAAGATGGATGTTGTGACCATTTTGATGTCACACTCAAGAAGTATGTAGGAGAAAAGACATAGAGGGAAGATTAGGAGAGAAGATTTCAATTAGGTGACAGAAGATGATGACATGATCATATCAAAGAGTCTAAGGAGTAGAAAAGAGGCATGACTTCTTAAAATTTTATTTTTAAATTTCTCCCAGTTTTATAAGGTATCATTGACAAAAAGTATATGTTTACAGTGTATATGTAGACATTATGAAATGATCAAATAAAGCTAATTAATGTATTCATTATCTCAAAACTTACCATGTTTTTATGGTGAGAATAAGATTTCTTTAGTAAATTTCAAGTATTTTATACATTTTTTTTTTTTTTTGGTACCAGGGATCAAACTTGGGACCTTCTGGTTGGGAGGCAGGAGGCGGCACCCCTGAGCTATATCCCTGGCCTTATACATTTTTAAATAGTGTCACCATTTGGTAGAGCAGATCTTCAGAACTTATTCATCCTAACTGAAAATTCACCCTTTAACCAACATCTTTCCATCCACCAGCACTCCCTACACCTACCGTTGTACTCTCTGCTTAGGAAGTCCTTGCAGAGTTCACAGATGAGTTCTCACAGTATTGTCTTTCTGTGTCTGGCTTTTAAAATTCAACATAAGGTTGAGGCCAGCGTGGCTAAATAGTGAGTTCAAGGCCAATCTGAACTACATAGGGAGACCCTATCTCAAAAAAACCTACCCCCCCCCCCCCCCCAGGCCGGGGATTTAGCTGAGTGGTTCCACCGCCTGCCTTACAGCCGCAAGGACCAGAGTTCGATCCCTGGTACCAAACAAAAAAACCCACCCCCCAAAAATAAATTCAACATAACATTCTCCAGGTTCATTTCCATTGTCAGATGATAAGATTTCCCTCTTTTAAGGCTAAGTAGTATATATAAACAATATATATCACAATTTCCATTTGTCTGATAAATTCCATATCTTGACTATTGTTTATAATCCACTGAAGATGAGTGCATACTGATTTCCTTTAAAATGATAGAAGTAGGATTCCTGGATCATGATAGTTCCATGTTTAATCTTATAAAGAACTTCCATACTGTTTTCCATAATGGCTGTACTAATTTATACTCCTACCACCAATGTACAAAGGTTCCATTTTTCTCCACATCTTCATCTGTAATTATCTTTTTTTCATTTGTGTGTGTGTGTGTGTGTGTGTGTCTGTGTTGGGGACTGAACCCAGGGCCACACACATGCTACCCAAGGCTTTGTTTTTGAGACAAGGTATTGCTAAGTGACCCAAATTGGCCTCAGCCATGTGGTCCTCCTACCTCACTCAGCCTCCTGATTATGATTAGCCAGGATTATAATAAGTATGTGCCACTGTACCCAGTCCTTCTGTCTTTTGGATAACAGCCATTCTTACAAGTGTCAGCTGATACCTCATTGTGGTTTTTCATTTCCCTGATGATTAATGTTGTTGAGTATTTTTTCACGTATCTGTTGTCCATTTGCAGTAGGAGAAAAAATACATATACACGTCTGAAAAGGGGTTAATATCCAAAATATATATGGAAATCAACTCAATACCTAGAAAATAATCAGATTGTCTGAAAAATGATCCTAATAAGATGACTTTCAGAAAATGTTTTTTAGCTAAGAGCCTCATCATGCTCACTTTTTCTTTAAGTAGTTCTATTGGAATATAATACACATGCCTTGTAATTTACCTATTTTAAGTGTACAATTAAATATATTAAGCGTATTCACAGGTTCATGGCAAGATTCTCAGTGTGTTGTGTTCTTCCAGTAGACTAGCTGAACAAAATGTCCCAACTGCATATGTCTCTTTTACTCAATCCTGTATTTGCAGGCCAACTTGATTGCATGTTCTCACCAGCATTCGTTTTAAAATGTAAATGCCATCCAGAAAAGAAATGTCTGTCCATATAGACCTGGGTCCAACACCTAGTTCATTATCAATTGGGTACCAAACAAATAATTAACTTTTTTTCATAACAGTGCCATTTTAAACTTAAGTCTGCTTGTTTGAAGGAAGACTAGTAATTTCTATCATGGATTTAATTTATCCTCGAAAATGAACCTGTATTTACAATCCCTGAGCTGTTTTCACTTTTCCTCCTTCCTCTTCTCTCAGATCAAAAAACAGTGTGGGCCCATTCTAGTTTTTACTAAGAAAAACACATGCTTTTAGATAAATCAGAAGCAATAGAAGCAGAAATTTTTAACAGCATTGACAACAATAAGTACAAGGAAGTCATTACAGATTATGTAGGGCAAACTAGGCCTTGTAACTTAGAGAAAGAGTTGATTCTTAGAACAATTTTTTAATTCAAGCACTTGACTCAAATTATAGCATTTTCAATTTTAAATAAAATACAGTTTTGCCCTTCACCTTATGTGGGATCCGTATCATTGAACTTGCTTTATTTCAAGGAATCACTGTTCTTTTGACAGCCTCTTTTTCACTTGAGTTTTTGAATGGCAGAAACCACTACATTTCAAGCTCAAATTTAAATGTATTGCTCTCCCTCCAACACTTCTTTCTGCAAATAGATACAAGAGTACATCAATGAAAAAGACCAGTACTTGCTCCCTTGACATTCACATCCTAGAAGAAGGGAAAGGAAAAGGGTGAGTCCTCATTTCCTTTCATTTGCATAACAATTGCCTATAGAGAGATGGGTGTCCTATTTAAGAATTCTCTCGTTAGACATTGTATTTTGATTCTAGAAAACTGTTAAGGTCTTCTGTGAGGAACAACTGCAGTTTTCATTGTATTTCCTGGATAGCAAACTGCAACAAAGCTGTAGCATTGCCTCTGCAAAATGTCCACACTTTCCTCATTTTCATTAGCACATCAGTTTCTAATACTCAGAGAGTTTTTCGGGGGACAGAGGAATCAGATATACCTGGAAACTAGACAAAGAGACTGGAGAAGCAAGAAGGTGTAACAAGAAACGCATTGTTACCCTATTTGCTAGACAGACAGATTCTCTTTGAAGTGTTTCCATCTTGGGATCTAGCCAAAGGCTTTCAGTTACTAAAATGCCAAAAGGACCTTGTTAGGTTGGTGGAATGGATCCTGACTGTCATACTTCCTTTATTTACTAATTTTATTCTTGAATTTCTCAGTACCCATTCTCACCTGACCTTTTCCCCTGGATATCTGTCCCTTCGTTCTCTTTCCTCTTGATTCTCTCCTGTTCCTCATCAATATGAGTAAGACTATTAAGACCTCAAAAGTGTTTTTAGAGCTCTAAAAATACTGGTTTAATATTCAAGAAGGACCAACTTAGGGTATTAAATTAGGGTGTTATCACTAGCCAATAAACGCACCAGGGGAATAGTAAGAGTTGGTGTATACCTTTGAACCTGATCTTTACAGCAGTAATTGAAATATTATATAAAAGTTGCTATGAAAAATCACTCAATATTAAGTGTCATATTCTTTCTTTAAAAAGCTAAGATGTAAAACTTTTGAATGAGGTTAAAATGTTGAGCTTATTTTTATTTTTAAATTATTTTATGGTCTTATTTCTAAAAAGTAAAAATTTTCTATACATTCATGAGCTACAAGAATGGCTGTCAAATATCAACGTTTTTGTCCTGTCCTGCCAGCTCAGGGTTAATACTTAAGGAAAAGATCAGATTCCAACTTTCATTTGAAAAATAAATGTTGATAGGAAGTTCTAGGATGTTCCCAGACACTGAAAGTACATACGTCTTCTAAAGAGCAAGGACAAAAGATATTAAGACATTTTCAAACTGGCTGAACTTCTGTTGTTATATATAGTATTCTGTTTATAGAAGACAAACATCCACCTTTTTCTGGATGGATTTTTGTGATTGATCCAATCGTGGTGCTCCAGATGTGGTTACAACAGATAATTCTTGGAAGGACCTCTTAACACAGGCCAGGAAAATCAGAGATCTTGTACAGGATTTTTAAACTACACATTGGAGGGTAAAACTTAGTGTTTAAGTCTTGGAGTTGACAGCAGCTAAGTTTTTGATTTATGGAAATAAGTCCCAAAGAAAGCTGACATAAAGATAGGAGCAGACACCAGAGATGGCAAGTGTTTGTGTTGTGCCAATCCAGGGTTCCAGTCATTAAAGGCTTACAGTTGAGTCTGGTACTGAGGTTCACAGCAGACACTGGTAGTTACATTTATTGGTACATACTATGTATCAGTCAATGATTCTTTTAATACTGAAATCTCATGAGTAAGAACCATCACTATTATTTTCCCTGTTTTACAGATGAGAATATTGAGGCATGGGAAGTTAAGAAACTTGCTAAAATTCAAACAATAGAGTTGAGGATTTGATTCCAGCAGGTCAAACTTAGAGCCAGTCCTCTGAATCAGCTTGTTATTGTCTGTATGGCAGTAATTTCCCTATCTAAGCAAGTTTGAGGTTGCTATCTGCTATTTTCAGCCAAGTTATGTAGTGAAGATATATTACTATACTAATAAAATGAAAGAGATCCTTCAATCTATGTCCAAAGCAAGTGTATTTTCATTTTTTGAGAGGATCTTGCTATGCTGCCCAGGCTGTCCTCAAAAGTATGTATAAGCACATGCCACTGCACCTGGCTCCAAAACCACTTTAATCTTCCACCACAAACCTGTTTCCCAGGTTCTCTCACTAAATAACATTCTCATCCATCCAAGACAAAATTAAATCTTGTAGACATTCTGGATTCCTGTTTCTTCCTTGCCTCACATCATTTCATTTTATATTCCAAACTATTCTACACATACTGGGAAAAACCTTATCTTCAAACCAGTCATTTATCTTCATTCCCACAGCAAATACCCTTTCATACACATTCTTGATCTTGAACCTTTTAATGCTTTTGTTAGCTTCCTCACCCCCAAAATGGGGTCAATCATACCTACCCAGGGAATTATTCTGAAGATTAAATGAAATGATAGAAAACGACATCTGCCAGATAGTGTACAATGATGTCAGGTATTTTTCCTAGGAACTAAATTTTCATGTGCCCTTGGGGATTTTTATTCCTTGCTTTTATGGCAAAAACTAAGCTGTAATAGGAAAATAGACCCTAGTATTTCATATTTTATATTTCTGTGACCAATATGTCTGCAGAAATCTGCTTTCAAGCTGGGCATGGTGGTGGATGACTGTAATCCCAGCACTCGGGAGGCTGAGGCAGGACTGCCATGAGTTCAAGGCCTGCCTGGGCTATAGTGAGACTGTCTCAAAAGAAAAAAAAGCTTTCACTATAACTAAATTCTTAGAATACACATATAAACATACCACCTCACAAAATCCAATGACCAACCTACAATATCCCCTTGGTAGTTAACTCTCTTTAGCAGATGTGTTAGATTGTCAGGTATCTGAAAATGCAGCACCATTCAGAGATACTACAGAGGAGGGATATTAAGAAGACAGATTGGCACCAACTTCCTTAATTACACCAACTACTGAAACTGTTGTTCAAATTGCTGTTAAATATGGAGTAGAAAGCCTCACTTTAACTAAAGGGGGCTGGGGGTTATCTTGTCTGTTAAGTAAAACAAACCTCCCTGGACTTAAGTTTTAACAAAAAAAGACCTAATAATGACCAAGTTCAAATCCATGATTTTCTCACATCTTTCTTTTCAACATATTTCTGCATTACTTAGATAAGGCTCAGGCCCTGAAAGGAAAATGAAATTGTTTTTTAAATTGTGGTGCTTGGAGATCTAAACCAAGGCCTTGCACGCTAGACAAGTGCTCCACCACTGAGCTACATCTCCACCCCTAAGTCTTCATAGTTCCTTGAAGACCTACCTAATTTTCATAGCTTTCCACCACTGTCCCTGGTATCACTACACAAGTACCCTGAGCAGTATCTGCCAATTAAAAAAGAAAAAAACCTTGCAAATCTAGGCTGTCAGAATGCCCAATCAGAATTGCCAAGAACCTTGACTCTTACTTATATAAAGGACATCTGTTGTTTTTTCAGTTACAAAAAGGTGAAAAAAAAGTAATGAAAGATTGTACGAACACTTCAGTGGTTCTAAAAAAGTTTACTAGTAATGAATTTCATCAGTGTTCCCTTTTGTTATAAGTTCACAGATTTCACTAAACCTACCAATACATGTCCAAGTATTTAAACAGATTCCAGGCCCTTTATGAAAAAGCTTTGGTTGTATCTGTTGACCCAAAATTTTTTGGAGTGGTGTATTGATCTTCTTTGATCTACAGGATTTGGGAAACTTCTATACATCAGATTTCTTCAACACAGGTAGTGTTGCTTATCTTGGGAAACAATCAAGAATCTTTTCATCATGGTATCCAATGAAATCTCAGATGGTTTAGACTTACCTAAAAAAGCAAGTCAATGAAAACAGAAGAAAATTTAAAATACCTGTATAATTTCAAGTTCAGGATGGCAGAGGTATTCTGAAACAAGAAACCCAGAAGACAGAGACTAACAGAGTTGAATATGTAAGAGAAAATATCCACAACCTAGAAAACTCTATTAATAATCTTGAATACAAAACTCTTACCAATTAAAAATTAGTAAAATTGACAACTAATCTACAGATGAGTAAATGCAAAGTTTTAAGCATGGAAAGTACATTCAACAAAAATATGAGACATTAAATGAAAACATGCTATCAGACTGGCTAAAAATTAGAGATCAACATTGTTCATTTGTAGTACTAGTGAGGACATAGGGTGATGTAAATCAGTGCAAGTTTGAGTTCATTAACGACTTCTGTGATCCATGTACATAAGAACACTTCATCTAACAGTGAAAAACTACAAATAATCTGAATAATTAGGTTGTTCACACTTTGCAATTAAGCTGGGGAATCTCCAACAGCTGTTTTTTTTTTGGGGGGGGGTACCAGGGATCAAACTCCGGTCCTTGCACTTGCGCAGCAGGCGGCGAAACCGAGCTAAAGCCCCGGCCCTCCAACAGCTGTTTCTGCTCCATTAAAATAATACATGAAACATCTCAATTGTCAAAAACAAAGCACTGCTCTAAATGTCCCACACTCATCCTCACATCAGCCCA
Source organism: Heterocephalus glaber (assembly GCF_053883595.1). Lineage (NCBI taxonomy): Eukaryota > Metazoa > Chordata > Mammalia > Rodentia > Bathyergidae > Heterocephalus > Heterocephalus glaber. Next base: position 4,227,920 of record NW_028258156.1, read on the forward strand.
AGAAGAATGTTTTATAGATGAGAAAACTGAGGCAGGGAGGTAAGATAAGTTTGTTAAAGACCAAAGAATAAATGGCCGATTCCAATCTAAGCAGTTTGGCTGGAATACTTCTTAGCTATAATAGAACAGGGTAGACTTTTAATGTATTTACTGGGTAAGAGTGTCTAAATTTGCTGAAAAATAAATTCTGAAACACTGAATTCTATTTGTTAAAATCAGTATTTGAACATTGAAGTATCAAAGTAGTACAGAGTGAAACATTCAACTGAACTACGTAGCACTGGGGAAATGAATCAGTGAGGAAGCTTTATTACTGTACCATTTTACTTGTTACGTGGTATATTTCTTACATATTAGGGTAAAATGGAAAAGAGACCCCCCCCCCAGCTAAAAACCTGGTTCTGGAAATTAAAAAACTTGGAATACTTTGGTTCAATCTTTCCACAAAACAGCTGCAATAAACAGGACATGGAAAGAGGAAGTGATGAAGACAACAAAAGACCCTACAATCCTATGGCACATGTGCTGCAGCGGCTGTATCATTGAAAGCTCTAAAAGGCTCACCATCACTGTGCTATTACTGTTGGTCTCGAAGATGGAAGGAACCAGGAGCTAAGAATGCAGATATCACCTGCAGAAATGAACAGCCAGGGAAAGACTACCTCAGGGGCCTCCTGAAGGAACTACTGTGCTGCTGCTACCTTGACTTTAACCCAGTGAGACTTGATTTTGCACTTTGGTCTCCACAATAAATTTGCACTGTCATCAGATGGGTATTAACTTGTTATAGCACAAATACAACACCTGAGAAATAATACATACAATGATTTGCAGAAATACCTGTACTAGGAATATAGGATGTGCACTCTACTCCCTTGGTGGTATTCACTTTACAAACATGAAGATTAATTCAGTAATGGTGTGTAAGTGTTTCCACTTCCATTATAAAGGAAATCAGATTAAAAAGTCTCACCACAAAAAGGAATATAAAACTATTTATTGACCACTGCTCACCATTATTTACAATAAAGTAAACAATATACAGTAGGATAACATTTTGACTACTACAAAGTTATTTTTCTGGCTTCTGCTGAAACAGTAACCCAAATACTGAAGATTGAGCCTACATGTAAGGAACAAGTTGGGGTCAAGAAAAACATGCAGGTCAATAATTTAGATTATAAGTTTGTTTACTCATTCATTCTAGCAGGTCCTAAATTGTGGCCACCTCTAGCCACTCAGTAGGTTTCCATGAGCCAAGTCTTAGACATCCACGAATCCTGACTTTGTGTACAGATTTCAACTTGTTGTAAGGGAATGGGTCATGAGTAGCCTTTAATGTTCCCTTAACAAGTCTTCCTTAGCTAATTCAAACAAACCAGGTTGACTAGTTACCTTATTTGGGTGGGGAAGTTGTTGGTAGTGATACAATTTTTCAGGAATTTTGCAAGCAAACTGCTATATTTTTGTAACAAAACACACAGATAATGGACTCTGGTATGGCTGCTTTGAAAATACCTACTTTAAGCTGACCAACTAACCACAGAATCATCTATTTAACTTGAAAAAGTTAGGGCTTCAGGAAAACTTTCAATTTAACTGTGATTTATTTCTTAGGTTGCTCAGAATGATATCATCTCAAACATGAGCTTATCACCCAGTTTTTGTTTTGGTAAATGTTTAACAACAAAACAAAAACCATTTACATAAGTATTTTATTTATACACACACAAACAAAAAACTCAGAATGGTCCTTAAGCACGTGAACTAAAAATGAGTCCTGTTTTTGAGTTTGACTATGGATAATTTTCCCAATATTTAGAAAAGCAGAGGAAATATATCAGGCTATTAAATGCTGTTTTCTGATAAAGGAAGCAACTACAGAAAGCTTTTTATTTGTTCAAAGGAACCAGTGCTATTGATGCAAAACAAAACCCAACAACTTCCCCAAATACTTTCAAAACCAACATATTAAACTTGATTTTCATTAGAATGCTGTTTTTTTCACACTAGTGAATCAAACACCAAGACCCATTTTATATATATATATAAATATATATAAAAATGATGTAAGTTACTGAGCTTCATCTTCTGGACAAGAATGCCAAGTTAGTCTCTCTTCATAAAAAGCAATTACAATCTGAGGACATTTCATATTTGCCTCTTTTGCCAACACCAAGTCAGCCTCATCTGAATCTTTCCTGTTATAAAGAAAAAATTCAGTTAAAAGTCTGAATTGTTAGGATTAAAAATGATTAAAACAAATAATTGATAATTTGACATATGAAGAAAAGGCTCAAAGGGGTAGGGGTGGGCAGGAGGGGAAGGGGAGAGATCAGTTACACAGGCTGGAATCTGGAAAGAATCCATATATAGATTGTGTTTAAAACTATATGAAGAGATACAGATAGAGACTAGGCCGGAGCTCATCAGTGGGTTGGGAAGGAAGTCACTGAGATCAAAGGAGGGAAGGGTGTGTTTCCAGAAGAAGCACAGACAACTATGTACAGTACACAGTACTCGATAGTGAGATAAATGACTCTTACTGTTTTAGGTACTTTATAACATGCTATGCTTTTCATCCGTTAGAGCATAATTCTACTTATATAAGAGTTTACTGTAAAACAGTTGTTATGCCAGTGGTAGCCTCAGGTATCTATCTCATGTTTAACTGCGTATTTGGATAATATCAAGGGGCCATCACAGATGATTGATGTATACCTTTTCAGTTTACACTTAGAAGTTGGCACTCCGTGTGGTACTTTGCGACACACACAGATGAAATTGCCTAATAACATACTTCTCAGATTATAGTTCCATCACGTCATATGACTGTATTGAAATTTAAATTAAAAAAATTTGGCCTATGTGGAGTCTACTAGCTAATTAGAATTTTTTTCCAGACCACTATTTAGTCAATATTAATTTTGAAAATCTTTCTAGAACAAATCACATCCTCTGACGTCTTAATGCTTGAGATTTTTAAAAAATTATATGGAAAAATGTTTAAGTACTTTTCAGTTTTGCTTTGGCTGAGTTCTACTATATTTGAATATTATTATCGTTTTTTTTCCTTGCATTGTTTTTCTTTGAATAATTTTAATTTTTGTATATGTGTGTTTGATAATAAAGTTATACATTAAAAAAAAAAGTTTGAATTGTTTATGTCAACTGAGAACCATTCACTTAAGAACTTCATTTTCCAAAATAGGTCATGGTTTTCAGATCATCACTTTAAAACTGTTACCAAAACTAGAATCTTCCTTTCAACAAATAGTTATCCCCTTACCTTACAATGGAAATTTCTAAAACCTTTCTTAGGTATGCTGATACAAAAAAAAAAAAAAAAAAGGAAAAATCTAGCCTTACTTTAAAACATAATCACCTATCCACTTACCATTTCATGAGAAACATCAATTCGCCACTACTGTCTGTGGCACCAATTATTCGTTCAGGATCAAGACCTCTAGCAAATCCTCTAGGTTTGTCAGCCTATTTATAAGAGGTAAAGTGATTAAACATAAGGTCCATCAAAGCCTTCCAATAGTGAAACAGAAAAAACTAGACTAAGAGCCTGCTTGGTATTATAAACACCTTATAATTTCCATTACTTTTAAAAACAGAGGAAATAGGGCTGGGGATTTAGCTTAGTGGTTCTGCTGCCTGCCTTGCAAGCGCAAGGTCCCGAGTTTGATCCCCAGTACCAAAAAAACACAAACAAATAAAAAAACAGAGGAAATAAATCTGTTTAATATTTGACGTAAAGAGCTTAAAATTTCTAAAACAACTGTGAATCAAGTCAAGAAAACATTCTTTATCCAAAGACATTAACAGCAGAACTGTGTGGGATTACAGAAAAACCAATTTCTTTATTTCTGGTGATAATACTTTTTTTTTTTTGGTACCGGGGATCAAACTTGGGACCTTGTGCTTGTGAGGCAGGCGGTGGAGCCAGAGCTAAATCCCCGGCCCTCTGGTGATAATACTTATAAGCTCATTAAAACTAGTATTTCATTAAGACCCAAAATATATAACAGACATTGTACAATGGGAAGAAAATGTTCAAATGAGAAGGAGAACAAGGGAAGGGGGAGCAGAAAGGAAAGAAGGAACAAGGGGAAAAGAGAATAGAAGGAAAAAGTGGAAACAAAGCTTTTGTAAATAAGGAGGGAAAGAGGGGTCAAAGGGAATGGGAAAAAAGAAGATACATCATGTATAGGACAAATTCCCTACGATGAATGTTACCATTATGTACATCTAAAATGTACCAATAAAAGTTTTGCTTCAAAAAAAATTAGTATTTCAAGTCACTTCTAGGTATTAAGCCTGAATTGTCCACATATCTTTAATGCATAAACAAAATAAAAATAGTAAAAACTGGCTGGGGATTTAGCTCAGTGGTTCAGGTGGCTGCCTTGCAAGCGCAAGGTCCCGAGTTTGATGCCTGGTACCAAAAAAAAAAAAAAAAAAAAATTGGGCCAGGCATTTAGCTCAGTGGTTCCACTGCCTGCCTCGCAAGTGCAAGGACCCGAGTTCGATCCCTGGTACCACAAAAAAAAGTAAAAACTTTAAATATACTTATGTGATTTACTCTCAGAACCAAATTTGTAATCAACATCTTGCTGATAAAATAGGACATCTATAATCTTAATAGAACTGTCATGAAGATATATAATGGACTGTCCAATTTCACATCAGTCCTCTTTACTAATATAATTATATTATAAGCTTAGTACCCGAGCCAAGAAACTAATTCAGCACTAAGATCTGGCACCAAATTGTTATGCTGGGCCAGCAAGCAAGGCAAAAAGAAATCCTGAAGTCAAGAGCAGAAGTTACCTTATTTGTCCAAAACCACGGACACAGTGAAGCAAAGACTGAATCAGAGCACATGTGTAGTGAATTACTCAAATGTCTCAATTCATGCCAATAAATTATAAAACTATTATTGTTATTGAAAAGTATATACTTAAAAATTAAAATATTGTTTGGTAACACAGATCACATATATATTAAAATTATTTAAAACAATTTTTTTCTGCAAATGCTTTTTTTTTCGGTACTGGGGATCAAACTTGGGTCCTTGTGCTTGCGAGGTGGGCAGCAAAACCACTGGGCTAAATCCCCGGCCTGCTAAAACAATTTTTTTGAGACAAGGTCTGGCTGAAGCCCAGGCTGGCCCTGAATTCATAGCGATTCTCCTTCCTCAGCCTCCCGAGGGCTGGGATTACAGGTGTGCATCCCCATGCCCAGCACATAGATCACATACAAAAAATACTCTTCTGGTAGTCATTGCCACTAAAGGACTACACCAGGACATGTGATTTGGATTGCTTTCACTATAGTGTAAAGGCTTTCGGTGGTTTTTTTTTACTATGTATTATTTGTATTTAAGACTGCCACCCTTGAGACACAGGTAACTGGTCTGATGAAGGATCACATCCATCAATCTATCAAAAATAGCACTAGTAGTGCATTTTAAGTGGTACAAAGTATTCACATGATACCTATATGCTAACCTATGCTTATCTTTTTTTCTTTTAACCTAAATATTCAGTATTTATAAAAAACAAGGCTTCTTAGTGGCATTTAAAGAGTGTAAGTTTTAAGTCTTTAAAATACTTAAGTCAAAACCTTTTACAAAAAACTGGTCTAGGGGCCGGGGATTTAGCTCAGTGGTTTTGCCACCTGCTGCACAAGCGCAAGGACCTGAGTTCGATCTCTGGTACCAAAAAACAAAACAAAACAAAACAAAACCACATCAAACTGGTCTAACAGGCAATGTGTTATACTTACAGCATCTCTTTTTTTCTTTGATTTGCTATCATCAGATTCACTGTCAGATAAAGATTTTCTTTTTGTACCATCTTTTTCTTTACCAGCTTTTTGAGAATTAAGAAATGCTTCGATTAATTCTGGACAATCTAAATTTTCTTCAGGTTCCCATGTATTGTCAGCACTGTGTTGTTAAAAAAAAACAACAATTCAATTAAACATGATTCATCACCATAATCTAGATGTATTTATAAATATCTGGGGAAAAAGTTTTCTGTGCTACAGATACTAGTTGTTCCCTCTCTAGTCAGAAATTGTTTTGCGAAGACCTGTCTAGATTACCTTTCGTATTATTTGCCTTCACAGTTCTAAGTGGGCAATGTGCTATTCTACCCCCAAGGTAAGTGGATCTGATTCAAGAGTAACTGAAGCTACTTATTTTTCCAAGTTTCACAACTCATTTACCTCTAGTAGTTTTTTTTTTTTTTGGTTTTGTTTTTTGAGAGAGGGTCTTGCTATGTAGTTCAGGGTGGCCTTGAACTCACTCTGTAGCCCAGGTTGGCCTCAAACTTGGGGCAATTCTCCTGCCTCTGCCTTCCAACATGCTCAGCTTCCACTAGCATTTTAAAACAATGATTTAGAGGCATTTTGAAATGTGAGACAATTTCAGTTTCTGGTAAGTGCTCAAATGTAAAACTGATATAAAGTAGGGGGCAGGGAAATTAAAAGCCAAATCCAGCCTCCTCTATGGCTTACAAGCTAATACTTTTTATATTTTTAAAAGGTCAGGGGAAATAACTTCAAAATAAAAATTAAAAATGGCCACAAATGAAGTATTCGTGGAACGCAAGTCATGCTCATTTGTTTAATGCATTATCTTTATCTATTGCTGCTTTTGTACTACAACTGCAGAAACGTGAAAGAGAAAAGATAGACAAGTCTATTTCCTTCATAATGGTTTAAGGGGTGAACATAGAGACAGCTTTTTTTTTTAAAAAAAAGAGAAGACGACTTAGTTAAAGGTGGAGAAAAGGGGGAAGACAGAGATGATAGTTAGCTACTCCCAAATACTCCTGGAGACAGCTTTTAATGTCCCATGGGATTCTAATAAAAATGACCTACCATTTGAAGGTAATGAACTCTGGTGAACTAGTTATATCTAAATTTAAATAGCTCAAAGACTTACTTTATTTGGTTTTGCTATCTGTTAAGAAATATTTTAGTGGTAAATTATTGACTTATGAAACATACTTAGGCTCAAGTAAGGACACTGACGGATGGATAAAATAAGAAAACCTAAATATTCCATTCAACAGGTAATTCCCAAATTGCTATGGAGGAAGCTTTAAATGTGACTAGTAGGGGAAGTAGGTGATAACAGATATTTGAAACTTAATCCACCATACTTAGGAAATTATCTACTCATTTTTAATTGTCACTGATTATTGAATTTTTTTGTGGTGTAAGGTAGAATACAAGCTAACTGGCATAAAACACAAGTGCTAAAAGCATAATCCCTGCATGTTTAAGTTATCTGAAGGACAGCTAACATTAAGAAAGAATGGTTATGTGCTCAACTAACTCATAACAAGGAATACCAGGAATCAAGATGAATTAAAAAAATGCCCAGGCTCTATTTAAAGAGATTGTAAACTTAGTTTAAGGACCTACAGCAGTGATAGCAAACCTTTTAGAGCTTTCAATGATAGAAACAGCCTGCTGTGGCACATGTGCCACGACTGATCTAGATTATTACAAACATCTCTGTTTAAGATCCACTAGTCTAATTGTACAGTTTCAATATTTTTTGGTGCCCCCTGTTCATAGGAAAACAATGTAGATTAGACATTTTACTTAACACAATATCTAACTACATTAATACACATTATATAATAAAAGTCTCTTCAAGGTAATAAACTAGACTCCAAACCTCAAACAAGGTACCCTAGAACTAAAGGCTCCTTTAAATTTAAACATACCTTGGGATAACTGACAAAAGAGCAAAAGATCTAGGCTAAAAAAAAAAAAAAAAAAAAAAAAAAATCTAGGCTAAAAATAAGTCCATTTAAGTGCAATTAAAAATACAAACAACAACAACAATGTCTCTTACTCTGTAAATCCCTTCCACTTCAGAAAATACTCCACCTTCCCATTCACTACACGACGGTCCAGTACTTTTTCTACCACAAATTCTTCAGGCTCTGCTTCCTCAACTTTTTTACTTTTTCCATTTTGTTTCTTTCCCATTTTTTGCTAAAAAAAAACAAGAGAAAAGTTAAGAAACAAAGACTTTAAAGGCTAAAGTTCTTACATCGTTATATGACATAAATTGTTACTTGTATATCCCAAGACATACATCTCCTAAAAAGTCGACAAGACAATAAAGGAATGCTTCACTCCACTGATTTAACTCAAACTTATGACCTAACAATCTTCACCAAATGACAGAATCAAACCACTACCTAGAAATACTGTTTTCTTTTCTTAATCTACAACACCAAATTTACCAGAGTTCTCATTTTAACTGCAGCACAGCAACAAATGACTAAAGTTTTATCAAACACTACAAGGAACAGAGTAAATAGTAGTGACAGGTCTTACTAAGGGAACCCATGGTATATCTGATAAACCTGTAGCCCTAAGATAGTCATAATCCCTTTCCCAATTCAGACACCAATATTAAAAGCCTCAAGGATATAGAGAAAAATGAGAACATTTAGAATCCTGACATAACTGTAGGGTCAACAATGGAGACCATGACTTAAGTTTTCCCTGACCACTTGGAGCAAACCTACAATGCCACTACTTCAAAAGACCAAGAGAAAAAAATTAATCTGATTTCTAAAACTAAAAACAAAAAACTCAATTTCCCTGTTCTTAAACACATTTCACAAAAGCATGCTTACAACAACGCCTCAAGACTGCAAAAGGACATTTAAAGCTATGAAAACATACAAAGGTATACAAACTAATGTATCAATAAAAAGTTAAAAAAAAAGCAGACAACATTTGATTTTGTTGGATACTATTTCTAAATTAGGCCTTGTGATTTTTATTACTCAAAAGCTTTAAGACTGGACCCAATTACTTTTTCTGCCTCTGTACAGTATAAGGAAGATAAGAGTGACAGTGGGAAGAGCAAAGAAACTGGGGTGAACAAAAGGTTTTTTAAAAATAAAGTTAGGTTAAAAACTTGAAGAGGCCCTTTACAAAAAAAAGAGAAAATAAACACCAATAAGTTATATACCCTAAAGGCTACCCTATTTTGTGTAGCAACTTAATTTCAAAAAGCATCCATTTGGGGCTGGGGATTTAGCTCAGTGGCACCACCCTTGCAAGCGCAAGGTCCTGAGTTCGATCCCCAGTATCCCATCCCCCCGGCCTGGAAAGCATCCTTTTGTTTTATGTAACTATTTGCATCGTCAAATATCATAGCTCACTTCTTTACCATCTAATACTTGAAGGTTACAGGTAACTGTAAAAGCCAATTCTATTATCTGGATTTTGACTTACTATAGAATCTGAAGGTCAATTCAATCCTGAAGAGGTACAGGAAATGCTTTATGCTTTTATCATTGTTTTTCAACCTACACAATCTACCACAGACTTATCAAGACAGACTTTACATTACATAGCTCAATCTGTTTTCCAGAGTATTTGATATCATGTACAATCCAATGATGGCACGAATTAAAAAATCATCAACTTGCCCCTTTTAGTATGAAACCCAAGAGGAAAAAGGAGATAAAAACCAAATGTCTGCTCTTTACATAGGCGTTAACACCTTTATAGATAGAATTAAACACTATGGGAACAACAACTTTAACTTTCCTGATTTTGATGTTCTTCTAAAAAAACTTGTAATTTGACATGGTTAAATCCATTTGAACATATTCCCAATGAGAAAGGTACCAATAAAAGAATTTAATAAAAAAAATCCATTTGTACATGATTTTTATACATCTGTGTAACTTGCTATAAAATCTAAGAATGTATACTTTGCACAAAGCACCTAGTTTTAAATAATATACCTGACTTCTCCAGAATTCAGTAGAAATCTAAGTGGACATACAGCTTTGCCTACGTTAACATATTCTTCCATGTTACATAGATGTGCATTTTTATTTCAAAATGCCCTCCTAAAATTAGGTTTTTTGAAATGAATTTTGAGCCTTTTAAGTCAAGTGCATAATATCATAATGGTAACCATTTCATTTTGTCCCCAATTCTCCTCCATAAAACCAGTAAGGGAGCTGGGAAATACACAGATACAAATTTTTCAACCACAGAGATAGTTACATTTTTTTGGGAAAAAATTTAGTTAGATCCTTACATGTTTTAGGTTTAAATTAACTTACCAATGTAGTTTTATTGGAGGCCATTTTTTATTGCAGACTTGCAGAGCTATTACTAGAAAAATGCATGACAGTTAAATTGTTTTCATGACAGTAAAAGGTAGGTAAACAAGTATTCCTTGGACTTCATCCCCCCACGTAAGTAATGCACGTTTCAGACAGCTACAAATCCAAAGCAGCAGATTTATGCTCCAGGCTTTAGGTTTACACACCCAAGCATTTGCGTTCTAAAAAAATTAGTCTAGAAAACATTTTCTAGGATTGGTGCCTACTGGTACCTAAAACAGCTTTACATAGGGAAAATAAACGAGTATCTTTTCTAATCTGTCTTACTTATAATTAACTAAATTTTTTTAAAAGAAAAAACCTTTTGATTCAAAACCAGACACAATTACTAAACTAACGGTAAACTACCAAATATTTTTCTCTAGCCTTCAGAACAGTCCAGGTCTCCTATCTAATTCACTTGATTGCTTTTCAGCAGAAATCTCTCTTTCTGATCAATGGTTTAATAGAGAAAGAACACTGAGATGCTTCAGTGCATTCCGTGACACTTTTGAAATCTCGGCCCTGGCTCGCCCGCTCCCCTCCCGGCTCCGTTCCGGCCTCCGGAATCCTAGGTGCCAAGCGCCCACCCCCACCCCCACCCCCACCCCCACCCCGGGGCCTCGTGGTCAGCGCCTCCGCGGGGAGACAAAGGCCGCGGCGCCGGGGCTCAAGGGCACAGCGCTACGGGGCCCGCACACCCCTTGGGCGGCGGCCGCGTAACGGGATGCCCGCCGCAGCCTCCGGGCAGCGACTGCGCGCACTAGGCCTTGCAGCTGCAGTAAAACGCACCGATCTCCCCGAGGCCCGGCTCGCCGGCAGAGCGGCGTGCCCCCCCCCCATAGGGGACCCAGGAGAAGGGGGAGGGCGCTTTGTCTAGAAATAAGGCCGCTGTCACTGCGGCTCTGCACGCGAGACCTCCGCGATAGTTTCCTCCCCACCTAACTGCACGAGCGGCGCCAGGCCAGTCGCCGACCTCCGCTTGCCTCTCAGCTGCTTCCCGCAGTCCCCGTCGCCGAATGCGGCGAGAAGCGGCTGAGAGGGCGATTCGGGGGCACCCGGCGCACGCAGTAGCCTGAGCACCACCACCAAGGGGGAGGGGGGATTGGAAAGGCCACCGACTTCACCGCCTGGGATGCTCGCGTCGCGGTTCCACAGCGTCTCGGCCTGCGTGCCTGCAGCCGCACTCACATCCGAGGAAAGGGGGCCAGGGCGCAGCGCGGGCTTGGGGGAGGGGGGGGTGACACCGCCCATGACGGGCGGCCGCGAGGGGCGGGGCGCGGCCGCGGGGGGCGGGGCGACCGCAGCACTTACGGTCCGCAGCGCGGCGCCGGATGGTCCCGGCGGGCGGGCGGGCGGGCGGGCGGGGAGGAGAAACGGAAGGGTGCGGGGCGAGGACCGTGACTCGAGCCCTCTCGGCGGAGGTTTTTCCTTCTCCGCAGCTGCTGGCGCCAAAGCCAGACTCCTCCCCCTTCGTCGCCTCTCGTCGTGGGTGCCCTGACGCAAGAGAGGGCGGGTCCCAGGGAGCTAAGAGCGAGAGCTCCCTTAATCTCGCTTGGGGAAGGCCGCCCCCCAGGACAAGGGGTTAATCCCACGGCCTTTGGCGGGGGCTCGGTTGATGCAACAGTGATTTGTTGACTACAGATCGCTTCGGGTGTTTCCGGAAGGGGCCCAGTCAGTCCTATACTGGGGAAAGGAAAACGAAGGGGAAAGCTAAAAGAATTGTTTTAAGGCGGGAGAACCTGGGGGATGGGATTATCAAAGGTGTACGCGGAGGAACTCTTGGTTGGAGGGGACCGGACCTCAGAGCTGAGGATTTAGCTCCACCCACCAGCGTTAATTTCAAACTGCGCGACCGTTTCTCACCTGCCCTACGCTAAGGAGGGGGCTGGACGCAATTCTGGGAGGAGCAATACGCAGGACTCGAGCCTTCCGCAATTCACCGAGCAAATTTGCGCAAATGACGCAAAGCACTGTCGCTGGCCGCAAATGAGAGAGGAGCACGTACTCGGCGTAAAGGGGGCGTAAGCACTCCCGCCATTGGCGGCGGTTAGGGCGTTTACGTTACGTATTGACGTAAGGAAAGCCGCGTTACTGGGGGGGGAAGGTTCTAGAAAAGAGGCGGCAGCGGCTGTAGCGGCAGTAGCGGCTGCGCCGGGTGCCGTGTGGACGTGCAGTTAGCGGTGTTTCTCGAGCAGCAACAGCTCTCACTACAGCGCCAGGACGAGTCCGGTTCGTGTTCGTCCGCGGAGATCTCTCTCATCTCGCTCGGCTGCGGGAATTCGGGCTGAAGCGACTGAGTCCGCGATGGAGGTAACGGGTTTGAAATCAATGAGTTCTTGGAAAGGGCATGGCGAGGCCGGTGGCGCCGCAGTGGAAGTCGGCCAGCTGCCTCCGTGGGAGAGCGGCGGGAGACCGGGCCGCCCCCGTGGCGGTTCTCGAGGTGTTTCCGCGAGGGGTCGGCAAGCGGAGGCTTAATTGTGTAAACGTTTTCCCCACCCTCAGTCTCCCGGCGCCATTTCCCTTTTCTGGGGTGGGGGATGGGGAAGCCTTTTCTGGTGGCCGCAGCCCCCTTAGCGCCTGCGGGGCGCGGGAGCGGGCACTCTCCCCCAGAAGGCCCACGGCTTCGGGGGGCCGGGCGTTTCGGCGGGCGGCGGGCGGCAGGGCGGGCGGCGGGGCCTCGCGAGTTGCTCTGCGGAGCCTCCCCTCCCCCTCTCCGGGAACCGGATTTGGCGGCCGCCATTTTCCTGTCTCCTCTCCTCTTCCGCAGCGTTTTTGTCTCAACTCTCTCAACGCCGCTAGTTTCATTTTTCTGTGGACGCATACTAGTGATTAACTATTTTTCTTTCTTCTTGGGCTGTTTGCATCTCGTTTCGAGGTGGATTTGGAGTGTTTTGTGAGCTTGGATCTTTAGAGTCCTGCGCACCTCACTAAAGGCGCTCTGCCTTCCCCTCGATGAAATGGCGCCATTGCGTGCAGGAGCCACACAGAAGAGAGGGCGGGCCGGGGCGGGGGGGGGCGCTCTGCAGGGCTTCCTGGCGGCGGCTGAGAGAAGGTATCTCGGCCTAGGGCGTTGGGCCGCTTTTAAAGCGAGCTGTCTGACGAAGGAAGCGTTTTATGCTTTCCAGACCTCGACAGTTGAGTAACGGTTTTATTTGCGGCTGCAGTGATTCAGAAAGCAGTTGAATTGTAGGCAACTTGTTAAAAAACGTAGAGTCCTCAGGTTACTATGGAGCGTGTCAGTGAGCGACATTATTGGGCGGGGGGTTATTCATTTTAGTAGTCTATTGTCCTGAAGGGTTCTACTTGAATTGTGGAACTTTTTCGTATTTAAATAGTATTTTTATTGGGAGGTTAAAGCTACGGATCCGTATGTCAGAAATTACAAAGAAAATGAAGTAAAAACTAGTTGTTTTACTTTGGTTAAAATATGGCTCAGTCCTTGATTCGTTGAGTGTATTACTGTGGACGAAGTGTTTTTAGGTAGGCCTGAGCCATTATGTATTTGAACTTTAACTTTTCTCATTTGTTCGCAATTTTGGTTGATGATTACATTGATAAGCACAATGCGGTTTTAAGCGAAAGGGGTCTACCTGGTTACTTTCTTTGACCCTAAGCACATTTATAAAAATAACTTTTTTTATAATCGATAGTGGACATCGGGTAAGTTTGGAAAAAACTATGAGGTAAGTAAGAGTTTTTGCTTTTTGTTAGCGACTTGTAAGAATTGTAGATATATTTTACACATTTGTAGTATGTGAGACCTACTTACTGAACAATTAAAATATAATTAAAAATTAAATGTCAAAACCATTTCTTAAAAAGTATTGTCTCAAAAGGAACTAGTTTTGAGAACTTAAGGTAAATTTTCAGAATGTTGGACGTTTGTGCAGGCAAAAAAGCCTGAATTGGCTTTTAATTGATTTTTGACCATTTGAGAGAATACGCATAGAGGGAAAATCTTCAGAGAACTGGATTGAGAGAAGTAATGTTGCTCAGTAGGAGCAAAATTTTATTTAACGTATACACAAGGCAGTTGGTCTGGATACGACGTATGACTTGTTAGCCTAGTTAGTTATCTGTAAGCTAGGTTTAATTGCCAAAAATAAAGGGAGGTTTAATGTAACGTTTTCTTGCTGGTTTGCAGGTAACTAAGAGATACCTACTCAGATGTTTTTGACTTGTAGAATTTAAGACACTGGTTTTATGTTGTGTGATTTTCCCAGGTGCTCAATAAGTTCAATAAGCTTGATCTGGTTTAATGAATTGAGGAAATGATAGTGTAATAGTATGAAACTTTTTATGGTTTTAAAATGTGAGTTACTGTACCTGTAGATAATTGTAACTTACGTTCAGGTGGTTAAGGTTGTACGGTTGCCTAAGCCAAATACAGGGATGTCTGCCCCACAAAAATTGCTTATTGTAACCTTTTTGGGGTTCAGATATACACATTGTTGATTATAAAAATTAATTTGGGTTATAAGATTTACTATAAGGTTATGTTGTGCATATAATGAATGTTCAGAGTTTTTTCTTAATTGAAAATTGATATGGAGAAACACCTTGTTTTTTGGGTGGGGGGTTGGTTGAGCTGCTTAGAACTGCCACCATAGGGGCAATTTAGGAAAAACTGATTTTGGATAACGAAACCTGAAATAAATGGTAAAACTTTGTATGGAATTTAAGTATGGAACCAAGAGGTTTTTTTGTTTTGTTTTTTTTTTAAATTGAAAAATGTATAGATTGAGTAAAGAAAGATAATTTGTTTTTCAAGGATGTAGAATTGAATGATAATTTTGGTAAGAATACTTTTAATAGCTCTTCACTGACCATCGAATCAATGTTTCTCCTAGAAAGTTTTTGAAAGACGTGATACTAAATTTGCTTAAGATAATTTTAAGTCAAGTAAATTTAGATCAAGCATTAGTGACTTTGCAACTTGTGTAGTTCAACTGAGAGTTTTTTGGTGTAACGCAACTAATATGTAGTTTAACATATGGTTTAAATTTGATGTAAGTTTCTTTTTTCCCCCCCAGAAAACTTTAGAAACTGTTCCTTTGGAGAGGAAAAAGGTACTCTGCCAGCAGGTCACCTCATATTTACGAATTTAATTTCCTGCATACAAAGAGAAAATGTAAATAAAAATTGAAATGGTATTTTCCTTTGCAGAGAGAAAAGGAACAGTTTCGTAAGCTCTTTATTGGTGGCTTAAGTTTTGAAACTACAGAAGAAAGTTTGAGGAACTACTACGAGCAATGGGGAAAACTGACAGACTGTGTGGTACGTTAACTATGGAAGGCTGCAGATAATAGCCTCCTAACTTAAGTGAATCTTGTCAGAAAACAACTTAATATTCATATAAAACATTCTATTTGATGTTATGAATTTCTAACAGTGAAAATAAATACTAAAGATTCCTTTTTGGTTTTAAAGGTTATGAGGGATCCTGCAAGCAAAAGATCAAGAGGATTTGGTTTTGTAACTTTCTCGTCCATGGCTGAGGTTGATGCTGCCATGGCTGCAAGGCCTCATTCAATTGATGGGAGAGTAGTTGAACCAAAACGTGCTGTAGCAAGAGAGGTGAGCAAAGCAAACTAAATGCAATAAACATGAACATATCCTAAGCAGAATGTAACTTTTAAAACAAATAATGCCTAAAGTGGTTGGGTTCCTTGGACCTGGTGTTTTTTGTTTTTCAAGACTAGGCTCTTGAAACTAATGTTTTACCTTATCTGTCGTAAAAGAGGTTTAAGCCAGATGAAACAAAAAGATGGAAGGAATGCTTGCAATCATGCTTCCGACTTTTTTCTCTCAGGTTAACTCCCCCCCCCCCCCCACTTTTGTAGGAGTCTGGAAAACCAGGGGCTCACGTGACTGTGAAGAAACTGTTTGTTGGTGGAATTAAAGAAGATACTGAGGAACATCACCTTAGAGATTACTTTGAAGAATATGGAAAAATTGATACCATTGAAATAATTACTGATAGGCAGTCTGGGAAAAAAAGAGGCTTTGGCTTTGTTACTTTTGATGACCATGATCCTGTGGATAAAATTGTATGTAAGTGTCTGTAGTTAGGTGTGCAGCCCTTGCGTGTATTAAATTTGGGGTAATATCTATGATTGCATTAGGTAAAATTCCTATTAGCATGTGGATTTAGGAGATTCTGAATTTTTGTTTCAGTGCAAAAATACCACACCATTAATGGTCATAATGCAGAAGTAAGAAAGGCTTTGTCTAGACAAGAAATGCAGGAAGTCCAAAGTTCTAGAAGTGGAAGAGGAGGTAAGTAAAATTCATTCTAATTTTCTCTAAATTTGTCTTAAGTGCTTACTACTAACAAGCATTTTTTGTAGGCAACTTTGGTTTTGGGGATTCTCGTGGTGGCGGTGGGAATTTTGGACCAGGACCAGGAAGTAACTTTAGAGGAGGATCTGGTAAGTGCAAATTTGAAGTGTTTGAAGGGTGAAATGTGTTTGATTTAAAATTAGTTAGATTTGGGTTAGGAATCAAACCTTGGGTGTCCCTAAGTGTTGTATCTTGGTGAGCTCTTGATGGGATCTGTCAAGTGGTAAAGGAGTTAAACATTTGTGGTCTTTCAGAAATGACATTGTAACAGCTTACATACAAGTATTCCTGAATAACGAGTAGAGTTAACAGAAGAAGCATTAGTGAGCTAACCATTGTCTTGATTGGGGTAGAATTTTGCTAAAAGGTTTAGAGGTATGACTGGCTTACTGATGTCATATGGTGTGTGACAAAAGGTCTAGCCCCATTCACTGTCATTTGTATGGATAAATGAATCTTTCTAGTCAAGAGTTCCAGAATTCAGGCCCCAAAGTTAGCATAAAATAAAAAATTAGGTGCTCCTTGAGGGTTTTTTGTTTTTTTTTAAACCAGTAAGGGAACAAGTGTGTTCTAGACCAAGGTGTTCTGGGTTATTCTCATTCTGAGGCACTAATAGTGTTGGGGATATGGGATATGTAGAACAGGGTACAATAATCCTTCATTTTTTGACCCCTAACAGACGGATATGGAAGTGGACGTGGATTTGGTGATGGCTATAATGGGTATGGAGGAGGACCTGGAGGTCAGTTTTTTCTAATTTTGGTTTATGTGACAAGATTTAACTACGTTTACCCTTTTTAAAGACCTAGGCTGGGCCAGGGATTTAGCTCAGTGGTTTTGCCACCTGCTGCGCAAGCGCAAGGACCCGAGTTCGATCCCTGGTACCAAAAAAAAAAGACCTGGGTAATACTTGTTCACGTACTAAGTTTTAAAAATTGTGGCTTAGCTGTGTTACAAGTAAATATGTTTTAGGTGTTGGGATGCTGAGTACAAAGTTATATGGCTGGGTCATTTCTGAAAAGTTACAGACACCCACCATGTGCTCACATTTCTGGAGTAAAAGAATAGAACCTACATGTGAGATTTTATGTACTTTTGTGTTTCTGCTAAGTATAGAGTAGTGAATTTGACTAAGAGCAGTATGTAAAGGGAAAATAGAGCAACTGTGTTCTTAGTCCTGATTTTAAAAGGACATTTAAAATGAAGATGGATTGTAAATGTGCTTTTGCTACTTGCTGTGTGTTACTAAGTGACTGACAATCTGTTACAAATTTTAGACAAAGCAGAGTTCACACTGCACATAATTTGAGGCTTACTGTGCTAGTTTTCAGATCTCAAATTACCTAAAACTTTACTTACTTTAAATTGTCCAGGTTTCCTGCTCAGGAGAGGGTAATGAGTATGTAGTATAAGAAATAATGTAATTCATAAGGGGAACATGATTTGCTTGCTAACTTAAGATTTTTGTACCAGTAGGGGGAGTTGTGACCCTTCCTCCAAAAGATCATGCCAGTAGTTAGACATTAATTTGTTTAGTCACAGGTGATAGTTGTGGTGACTTCTAGCCACTCCAGAACCAAATGCTTTACCTATTTGTAGGTATTTTGGGCTTAAGGTCATTCTAGAAGAGATTTCATAGAAATAAGACTATACAGAAGTGTATGTTCTGAGAAATTTTTAATAGGTCTGATAATAAAGTTTAGAAGCATTGAAAATATTAATTAAATGCTTCTTTTATTTAGGTGGCAATTTTGGAGGTAGCCCTGGTTATGGAGGAGGAAGAGGAGGATATGGTGGTGGAGGACCAGGATATGGAAACCAGGGTGGGGGCTACGGAGGTGGTTATGACAACTATGGAGGAGGTAATAAATTCATATGCCACCTTCCCACTGACGTCTTTGACAATACTGGGAAGCAAACCAAGAGCCTCTTAAGATAGGCAAGGCCTTTATCCCACTGATGTATATTCCTGGCACCTGCCTACAGCCTTTATGTGGGAATTTACAGGATACTTTGTTCTTATTTTACCATTGCCACTAGATGCTTTTACATATTGTAGAACTGCACAATTGGCATTCTGATTTGTTTTTATGAGAGCTTTGTCCTAAATACTTGGCATGCATCTTTGCTTTATTTGGTTGGGTTGTAATAAAATGCTGACACTTTTTTTTAAGGAAATTATGGAAGTGGAAATTACAATGATTTTGGAAATTACAACCAACAACCTTCTAACTATGGTCCAATGAAAAGTGGAAACTTTGGTGGTAGCAGGAACATGGGGGGACCATATGGTGGAGGTAAGTTAAAATTTCATATTGATTTTTGTGTGATTGATGCGTTTTATGACTTGAAGGGAAAGTAACATTCCAAGTGTGTTGTATTGGGCTAATTCTCTCATATGCAGTGTTAATGAGGTAAATTTTGCATAAGTACTTTTAAAAGATTACAATATCAGAACAGGGATTTGGGGTAGAGGAGATATGTTTTTACTGTGTAAAATATTTTGGTGTGAGGATAGTAGATACTAGGTGGGAGTTCTTAGAAGGGATAACCACTTTTTTTAAGGTAGGGCAGTGTCTCACTGTAGTACAGGCTGGCCTCAAATTCACAGTGATCCTTCTACCCCAGCCTCCCGAGTGCTAGGATCACAGGTGTGCAGCACCACACCTGGCTTGGATAGCCAAATCACTGAGCGCATTGCAAGTAGTATAAATATGTGATGTGCCTCTTCAAAGTTAAATTCCAAGTTCTTGTTCAAACCATTGTTTAGCTTGTTGAGAATGTTTTTCACAAAACCAGATAATGCTGTCTCTTGTGCTTGGTACATTCTTTTTTTTTAAATGTCTTTATTAAAAATGAAAGGTGATGGTAGAAGGCTTTTTAAACAAAATAACATCGATACAATAACAAAACTAAAATACTTGTATACATTTGGATGTTCAGCTAAGTAATTGAGTTAGAATGTAAAGGGCTGTGGTCTGCTGAAGACTAGATGGCTATAAATAAAAAGCAGCTAGTATATGCTGATCATGGGAAATGAAATAAATTTGCTCTTCTGCTCTTCTCACCATTCTAGGAAATTATGGTCCAGGAGGCAGTGGAGGAAGTGGGGGTTATGGTGGAAGGAGCCGATACTGAGCTTCTTCCTATTTGCCATGGGTAAGTAGTTTTTGAGTTTTACAATTAATTATTGTCTTGGGAGTCCTAGCTGCAGGAGTAAAGCTTTTTAGGATCATGTTATCTTTCCTTAAAGTCTGGTTAGATGGATAATTTCATAACCTATTTTTTTTTACTCTTTACTTCTGTTGAAACAGGCTTCACTGTATAAATAGGAGAGGATGAGAGCCCAGAGGTAACAGAACAGCTTCAGGTTATCGAAATAACAATGTTAAGGAAACTCTTATCTCAGTCATGCATAAATATGCAGTGATATGGCAGAAGACACCAGAGCAGATGCAGAGAGCCATTTTGTGAATGGATTGGATTATTTAATAACATTACCTTACTGTGGAGGAAGGATTGTAAAAAAAATGCCTTTGAGACAGTTTCTTAGCTTTTTAATTGTTGTTTCTTTCTAGTGGTCTTTGTAAGAGTGTAGAAGCATTCCTTCTTTGATAATGTTAAATTTGTAAGTTTCAGGTGACATGTGAAACCTTTTTTAAGATTTTTCTCAAAGTTTTGAAAAGCTATTAGCCAGGATCATGGTGTAATAAGACATAACGTTTTTCCTTTAAAAAATTTAAGTGCGTGTGTAGAGTTAAGAAGCTGTTGTACATTTATGATTTAATAAAATAATTCTAAAGGAAATTGTGTAATTATAGACTTTTTATTTTAAATAAGTTAAGGAGTGGGTAGTATAATTAAGGTCCATTGCAAAGTTGTTGTTACATTTGTGTAAGATAAATGCTGGTCAGATATAAGTGTGTTGTCTGCAATTCATCAGGATTAAATTATCTAGATAACTTAAGGGATATCTCTGCAAGGAGAAACACCTTTTTAGATCTTTTAGATGCTGCTTCTTCAATGCAAGGAAAGGAAATAACCCCAGCGAGGTACTCTACAGGGACACAGGTCTAGTACAAGAGAACTCTTGACGGCTACTAAGTTCAGCCAGTCTTAAAAAACTGTGCTGTTTCTACAAAGCTTTAACTACAGTAGTTTATAAGGATGCCAACGAAAGCTGAGGGTGTAGAGCAAAGTAGTTCTAAGCTTCAGTTAAACTTCTTTAGGTAAGATCATATTTACTTTTTCTTTCTTAATTTTCCTCCCTAAAAGATTAATAACTCTTCAATGCTCTTTCAGTATAGTGGTTCTTATGTAGTTTAACATAGCTACAAATTGAGTTTAACAATTTATAAACTCAAGAGAATATTTAATAAACCCTGTTTTCCAATCTGTCATTTACTTAAAATTATTTTGGTTGTTTTTCCCTTTTTTTCCTTCTTTCCCACCCTTTTCCTCTCCATGAAGATTCAGGTGCTTAACATATCATTTTTTTCCCTGCTGGAATTTTAGCATTGATATGAACCATGGACAAGTATATTCTGCTGCCACAAAGACTGTAAAGTGCTTCATTTCAACAGCTGAGGCAAGCCAAGTGATCATTAATAAAGCTTTTCTTGGTTCCTTCAGTGGTGTTGGTAGTAAAATGGTAGGTAAAAGTTAGGCTGAAAGTTGAATAAATCAGATTTCCTGTCATTACACCCTTGTGTATTCACATTTCTTGGGTCAAGCATTTTGAATGAACTAGGGTTTTTATTAAAATGGATATTGTGTTCTATTACTTTGATTCTAGCTTTACATAATCAGGATCATGGTCACCTAGAAGGTAGGGTGAAATGGTTGGATCTATTTTCAGAAAATAGTTTATACTTACAAGTGAAGTTCCTACATTATAAATCTTGTATTTATTCATTATTAAATGGCCAGGTGAAAATACTAATTCTTCCCCAGTGTCTTATTATAAACAGAACTGTAGGTTGACTGCTGAAATTAATTTCTTACTACTCAAATTTCCTGGCTTTATTGCCTTTTCAGGATTGTAATATTCAGGGCTTATTCTGTATGCAGCAGAGAGTCTTTTTTTGATCCTAAGACCACCACTGAAGTTATTTAGGTTCTTTGGACAAACATGATAAACTTCTTCAGATACTTTTTTTTTCCTTTGGCAGGAAGGTGTCTTGCTGCAGGTAACTAATGAAGAAGTGGTCAACCACAGAGTCTTCAAGAAATAAGAAATTCTGTACCATCTGAAAGTAGTTCTTGTTGGTGCCTTCATTTAAGAAGCACTCTCTTAAGATTAAAGGGAAATGTTTTTTGATAAAAACAAAAATTTGATTTTAGTACAGGTTCTTGATAAAAAATGAGTGTTTGTAAAATAACATCAGTTAGAGATAAATGTATCATGTTTTAAATTAGGTTTTGTGAATAGACAGATTTATTTTAAATATAAAATTTATAAAATAAATACTTTTATATGCAAATACTTGGTGTAATGCTTACACATGAAATATGTGAAACTTGTTCTATCAACATGCAGCTGTCTACAAGATTGCCATCCCCTAAATTTTTAAAGCAGTTTTCACAAAACTATGCGTATTTTACTTTTTGAATATTAAGAATCAAATGAGAAAAGCATTGTGGACGTTATTTACTGTCCCTAATAAAATGCTATTCTTTATGCACTGTATATTCAGTGTTTGAATACTGCTAGTTTGCTGTATCTTTGATATTGGTGGTGGCTTTTGAATTGATGGATTTTAACCAGCTAGTGCTCCATAAACAACTTTGTGCTAAACACAGACAAAATTGGACAGTTTGTCAAATGTCAGTCAGTCCGGTTGCAATTTACACTTTACATGTGAACATCAGTCGTTACCATTGGACTAGAGCTTTCTGCGTTACATTTAGTAATGGGGACTGTCTAGGTGTTTGACTTAACATAAGGGTGAACAAAGTTGTAATTTCTTTTGGTTTTGAAAATGAGATTGCTCTAAGGTAAGTCAAATAACAGTACTATGAGCTTGTATTTGAAATAGGTGCATCTGTCATCAACTGCACTTGTCAGAATACTTGGTTTCCTGTAGCGACATTTTAACTGAAGAAACCAAACTGGTCTAATAATACAGGTGCAAGATACTCTGTTCTTAAAGTCATGGGAATATTGTAAATAAACTAGGTGTTGACAGTGAAGTAACTGGGTTACTGGAGATAAAGGCTTTTTATGGTCGGTAATGTTGGATAGTGAACACGTAAGGTGCTTTTTCCCGTTACAAGAAGAAAGGGAATGACTTTGTACACCGTGGTATGGTATGTTTCTTTCCTTCAGGTTTAACACTACTACTGAGCCTCTCTACAAGCAACAGTACACTTGCTTTGCCTCTGTGAGTTCATTCACTTGGAGGTGTAGCTGTCATAAAGGACAGGTTGTAGAATTTACATCCAAAAATAACATAAGAGGCTGTAAATTAGCACTTGGCTTTCCCCGGAGTTATGATCCAACATTGATCTGATGTATTTACTGTGAGTGCAAACATTGGGAGCTAGCTTTGAATGCAGTTCTGTGTACAAATGTGAAAAAAAATCTTTACTCCTGTGGTTTTTTTATATCCCTGTTGGGCTGACCAAGTCATGTTTTGTTTAGTTTTTTGGTAGGGGGGGATCAAACCTTGTGCTTGCGAGGCATGTGGTGGCACCACTGAGCTAAATCCCCGGCCCAAGTCATGATGTTTTAGCCTGATGAAATCTTCAAAAAAAAAAAAAAAAAAAAATGTCAGGACACCTAAACCACGTGTTCTGCCCTTGTCCAGTTTGAACATTAGGAACTCCCATCTAGGTGGCTATTTGACAGCATGCTTATACTTAATCTAATAATTGGTGCTTTAGGCTGCAGTTTACGTGGGGGCTGGAGGACTTAAGGGTGCTGAAGTAGACAGGCAAGGTAAGTGGAATGAATAGTGCTGTGGCAGGGTGTGCGGTTGACATTTTTAATAACATCCTAAATGACTCAGCTCCTTACGTTCTAGAGGTCAATCAGGAAACATTTCACCAGAAACAAACTGATTGCACCTTTGAGGGCAGTCACTTCGGTGTGTTTGTGTATTGGTAGGAAATGAGGATTTTAAGAGGGATACAGTTGCTGTGTGGACTGCTAAATTAAGATTCCACTTGCCTAGAATTTTGTGACATGAACTTTAACAACAGTGAGCACTAATTTACATTGAAGGTCAGAATTTAGTGAGCTTATGTTACAAAATGCACTTGAACACAACTATAAATTACAAACCAGTTAGACAAATGTGCCTGAGATTTTTTAGTGAACTAGGCGAGGGTTCTAGCTAGCAAATAAACTTAGGTCCTAAATCCAGGATGCGTGGGTATAAAACTCATCCAGGAGCTAGCCATTGTGCAACTCTAATCTCTTGATACTCAGAAATTTATGAATACACTTGGCAAGTAATAACCTTTTGTGGAAAAATCCTGTCAGGCTGGCCAGTTCATTGAGGAAAACTGGACTACTCCGGTATTTGTATTTAAAAACATTGCTGGCAAACTCTAGAGCTTGAAAACAGTTGAAAAAACCCCAAGGTGTAGTGCTTTGTCACAACGTGTAGCATTTCATATTGTAATCATAAATGACAGCCTTGATTCTGATGATTTGGGTATCACATTTGGGGCACAGTAAAATTTTCCTTTTTTTTTTTTTTTTTTGGTATTGGGACCTTGCGCTTGCAAGGCAGGCGCTGGAACCACTGAGCTAAATCCCCGGCCCAACAGTAAAATTTTCAACGTGTCCAAAACCTGGGTAATTTAAGAAAATCTTTAGAGTTGTGACTAATAGTTTTTAGAAACCATTATTTCTGGGATTGCTTGACTTATTTTTATATCCATTGCTTTACTATTTTGTTAAGCTAGCTACCTTTTCTGCATTACAAATAAACACCTACCATGCTTTAATATTTCTAGTTACTGGATTATCCGTTAGTTTGTTTGCTTTAATGTTGTAGGGATAAAAATACTGAAGGGTTGTTCCTACAAGCTGGTTTTAATTTTGAGGGATACATGTTACCGATCACTGCTGCTGCTCTGCTAGATAATCACTTGGAGGGGGAAATGTTGGAATTTTTGTATAAAAGTGAGTTCAAATATAAAATTTATTTTCAAACATGAAGTTAAATATTCATAAAAATTAAAGCTTTCATTATAGTGCTAGATGAGTATTAACACTGTAGTTAAAAAATACACCTCAGTGTCTGCTTTTTGGAGTAGCTGTCAGAGGTGGCTGTAATAGAAGTGGTGTGTGACCTTTATGAATCTTCAGGTTTTATGTAAAATTGTGGCTTCAGTTTCCCAGAATTACAATGATTCCTAAACATTTATTGAGAAAAGTGATTAAAATAGCAGTAAAATTTCCAAATCAGTTTAAATGGTCTATGACCCAAGTAAGTTTCTGAATGTTATTTTATCCATAGAAATGAAGTCCATCTTCAACTTCTGTTTTTTCTCTTTCCCTTTTGGGTTTCCTTTTGGCCTGGGGCTACTAGTTCTTTTGGTACAATGAAAACAGTTCCATCATGGCTGCACTGAAGTATATACTGGTCTGGATTAACTGGCCTACCTTGGTCATCGCTTAATCTACTAAAAACATGATAAAGGTCATTCAGTTTCTGTTTCATTATATTAATAGCTTTGTTATATTGGGCTTGCTCTCTCTCAAGGGTTTTCTTTCTTGCTTGCAAATTGCACACTTCACCTTCTAAATTCAAAATTATGTCTAATTTGCGCTTACGACAGTTCTGAGCAGCAACTTTATTTTTCCCTCTTCGTCTGATGTCACGCATCAGTGAGACTTGTAAGTCTGTCAGATAGTGCCTGCTTAACATGCTGTTGAAAGAATCAACAGGCATGCGGATAATTTCTTCAACAGAAAAAGGGATACGCAGAGCTTTAGCACGCCGTTCGTCACGGCTCAAATTTTTATCTGTGTTGTTGAAATACCTATTCATTTTCTGAGATTTCCCAGACGTTGAAAAAGATTGAGAAGTGGGTTCTGGTACACCTGGCTGTAAGTGGTAAGTGTGATTGTGAAATACGAGATCTTGGAAACCAGCTTCATAACTGTGATCCATGTGACAGAGCATACTGTGTTCTGGGCAATAACCACCAACAGCCCCTTCTAAATCATGTCCGGAAAGATTTTTAAGGTCACTAGTATAACTTACAGCATCTTCATTACATGTAGAATAAGAATTAGACTTGGTGATGGATGTGTTATGACTCAAATTTAACGACAGTCCAGAATCAGAATCTGGTTCCTGAAAAGAAACTTCCATTGGATCAAAACCTTCCACAGCCAATGATAGTAAGTTTATCTCATCAAATATGTTTGCATCAAGGCCATACAGAAGATCTTGGCTTGTTAGATTCCTCATCTGATTGTCAGCAGGTGGGTGAAATTCTGTCAGATTAGTACCAGGAAGGGTCTGCAGAAATGGTTCTTGTGTCTGTGAAGTCCTTGTTACTGGATCTCTTCTAAACGTGTTGGGGGACAGCAACATGGCTTCATGAAGATTTACGTCATGACTTATGGCCTGGCTAAGATTTACATTATGTGCTGAAGAATTCATACCATCACTGATAGTACTTTGAAAAGGAGTATCTTCCAGTGAAACACCCTGAAAAAGGATGGAAAAAAGCACTTTAAATATACAAAAGCCTATTTCAAAAACAATTCTTATTACCTAATACAACGTGGCTCACTTTTGTCAATTCCTGTATACGAACAGGGATGTGCTGCTGGCTATGAATAATTCCCTAAAGTATAGGCAATGCAATCTGTGTTTTTTTTTGGTTTTTTTTTGGTACTGGGGATTGTGAACTCCGGGACCTGGACCTTGCCCTTGCGAGGCAGGCACCGGAACCACTGAGCTAAATCCCCGGCCCAGGCAGTGCATCTGATATGAGCCCAAATCAATATGGTGACTTGAAAAAAAGGTAAAAATTTTGATTAGGTATTAAAGTTGATCTCGTTACTAAATCTAATATTGGTATAATTTACTAGTCCTTGGCAATCTAAACCCACATTATAGCTCAAGGGTAATCTAGTGAAGCATTCTGTGGAGGGGAGAGGTTTTTAAGCGTCATAAATTATGACATGCTACCAGAAAAAACTCCTTTAGTTTGTCAGATGTTTGCTATTTTGCTACCATGTGAGTGAGTGGTAAGTTTGATGTATTTCATACCTTTGGGATTATTTGGAAGGAGGAATTTACATATTTAATTCTACAAAGTTAACTTTCTATAAAAGGCATGTGGGCCAGGGATGTAGCTCAGTAGTGCTGTGGCTGCCTGGCAAGTGGAAGGTCCTGAGTTCCATCCCCACTATGGGGGTGGGTGGGGCATAAGGCCTATGTGGTTAATGACCCCCTTGATAGTAAATACTGCATTTGTGTTACATTAAGCTGCTGTGTCATCCAAGTAAGAGGGTTGTATTTATTCACATGAAGGTCACTGCAGATTATGATTCTGTAAGGATAAAAGTCAAGATCCTAATTACCTCCAGAGAATATTCAGGCTGTGATGAGAGAAGCTGAAATAAGTCTGCATCTGTTCCATTTAGATGTCGCTAGGAAAAAAAGTGCATCATTCTTTAGACAAAAGACAAGTCATCATCTGGGACTTTAAAGACAACCAGGTCTTATCTACATAACTAGATGATTTATCCCTATTTTATTCCACAGTTTTACATGCTACTTTTATCCTTTATAGTACTCTTGGTGTTTTAATATGCATAAAGTAAAAAAAATCTTAAATCAGGACCTTTAACTCTAAACTCCATTTTTTGTTCTAACGAATGTCTCTATGTTTGGCTATTTTTAATTCCACTTTATTTTTGTCCATTGGTAGCCAAACCTGCCAGTTGGCTACATAATTATATTTATCCAAATGTCTTAACATCTTCATTGGTTGGTTCATCTAATTCCTGCCTTCAGGGTTTAGCTTGTTGGAATAACTTCTGTGAAGAGGATCTGAATAGTAAACACTGTTAGTTTTTATATCCTAGAATTTGCCTTCATGCTTACATGATACATTACCTGGTAAAAATACTAGCTGTAAGATTTTTCCTCAATACTTTGTTGTAGGACGTTTTTATTTATTTTTTAGGTACCAGGGATTGAACTTGGGTCCTTGAGCTTGCGCAGCAGGCGGTGAAACCACTGAGCGAAATCCCCGGCCCAGACATTTTTAATCAGTAGTGTTTGTTGTGTGATTATTTATAGCAAATGTTTTTCCTTGGATAATTTTAATTTTTTTCTTAGTTTCTGAGGCTCTCACTTAGATATGCCTGAGATTTCATTTGCTTGTATTTACTCTGATTAGAATTTTTATATACTCCTTTAAACCAAGGACCATTTTAATTCTGGAAACATTTTCCTATACTTTCGTTAAATGTTTCTTCTTGGATATTTTCTGCGCTTCTAGGAGCCCTATTAGGAATAACAAGATTTTTCTTTCATATTTTGCATCCTTCTCTGTGGTACACTGGGTCATTTCTTTGGCTCCCAATATACACCCCTCCCACCCTCCGCTGTTGTTTTTTGAGAAGAGTCTTCCTATGTAGTCCAGTCCAGGCTGGCCTCTTGAACTTGCAGCAATCCTGCCCCAGCCTCCTGAGTGCTGGGCCTGCTATCATGAATCTTTTCTATATCCACTTTTATGATAGTCTGTTCTTGACTTACAAATTTTTTCTTTTAAAGACCTTGGGCCGGGGATTTAGCTCAGTGGTTTTGCCACCTGCTGTGCAAGCAAAAGGACCCGAGTTTAATCCCTGGTACCAAAAAAAAAAAAGACCTTAATTTTGGAGTACTTTTTAGATAAGTTATGCTTTTTTGGGGGAGGGGCACATGTTGACTCATGGCTAATCTGAATTTCTTAACTTTTAAAAGGGACCTCATGTTTGTTGGAAACCCCCGACAGTTTTACATTTTTCTGCCCAAGTATCAATGTTTATACCAACTTACTAAATTTTAGGCTCTTGGCCCAAGATTCCTCATGGTGACCATAGTGTAGATTCAGACCCTATATTTAGTTTTGAGGCCCCTTTGAGTTTGATTCTAACAGGTGAAGAGTTGTCCCAATCCAAATTTCTTGGACATGAGAGCCTTAAAAATGTTGAATTTTTAGGAAGCCTACATTCCCCCAAGCATGGGCTTGAGAGATTTGTATCCCATCCACTAAACCCAGCCTGTCATACCTGGTTCCAGTTCTTTGAGACTGTTCAACTTCAGTACCCAATCACCTTAAATTCTAAATTTGAGTTCCTTCATTATTTCTTGTATCTACAGAATTCCTTTTCTTCTGAGTTATGTTAATTCATTTAAGTAGGATATCTACATTTTTGGTGTGTGCAGAGGGAGTATCTTATAGTGAATTCATAATCCCAAATGAGGTACCCTTGTTCTCCACGTCACTCCCACCCCCTAAACATTTATTTTAGGGTTTCCTTTTTTTTTATTCAGTTGGGTGTGTGTGTGTACACATAAATACATTGTGTCTTTTCTGCAAAATACCCTGAGTTCTATGAAGCTGTGTTTTTCAAGGCCCATATTATGTTAGACTTTGTCTATACATGCAGTAGGACTTTTTTTGGGGGGGGGGGCGGGTACCGGGGATTGAACTCGGGTCCTTGTGCTTGCGCAGCAGGCAGCGAAACCACTGAGCTAAAATCCCCGGCCCTGCAATAAGACAATTAAGTTCAAGCTAAATGGGTAATGGGTAAGATTTCTTCTCTGCTCTTATTTAACTTGAAAATTAAACATCTGAGTGCATAATAGGCTTCTCGGCCAAATGGATTGTTGTTTAAAATGAGTCCTTATTGGGCCGGGGATTTAGCTCAGTGGCACTGGACCTGCCTTGCAAGGGCAAGGTCCTGAGTTCGATCCCTAATAACCAAAAGAAAAAGACCTTGTTTCTTAATTTTCAGAAGCGTTTTGTTCTGTTAATGGTCCTAAATTTAGGCTTAGTCCTTGGCTGACCAAAATTTGCTGTGAATGGTGGATAAATGGTGTTATCTGCTGTAAAAGAAGCCTTAATTAAAATATGGAACTATGGATATGAGGGCCATTTTGATTGAAGTGAATGAATTTAGAGATTGGTCCTTTAGGCTACTCAAAGTTGGGTTTAATTTTTTTGCTTGTTCCCTTCAGTGCCTAGGAAATGGAAGGCTCAGGGGCTAAGCCCTCCCTACCAGGCTTTATAGCCCAAGTTGGGTGGTGTTTCCCCACAGGAGATAAAAGAGGATGAGAGGTGAGAAAGATTCTCTTAAAACAAAGCATCTCTGTTGGATCAGTTCTAGCTGTTGGTGAGTTTTCTTCAGATTGCCTTCTGTACAACTGGTTGATAACAGCTTCAGAAACCTGCCATAACCTCAATCCCTTCAAATGTCTTAATCTCATCAGGGTGCCCCCTCATCACATTTGATGATTTTAATTGGAAAGGATTCTTGTTTGCAGATAGTAGATGACAAGTTTTCCTGTCTGCCACACCTGAGAAATCACACAGCACAGAACAATTTTGAGATACTTGATTTTATGGAACTGGGCCATTTTAAAATCTAATTTTTTTTTTTTTTTTTGGTGGTACCAGGATTGAACTCAGGACCTTGCGCTTGTGAGGCAGGTGGCAGTACCACTGAGGTAAATCCTTGGCCCTAAGTTTTTTTCTTTTTTTAAATTGTCTTGTTTTTTCCTTAAGCAGGAGAAATTTTACATAAACATGGACAGCTGAACCATTTAAAAAATTAATCCAGCCTGGTAGGGTAGCACACACCTATAATGGCAGGAAGAAGATCCCAAGCTTGAGCCTGACCTGTGCAATTTAAGGAGACCCCCATCTTAAAGGGGGTGGTGGTGGTAGTGCTGGGGATGCAGCCCAGTGCAAAGGTCCTGGTTCAATCCCCGGTACTGCCAGAACAAAACAAAACAAACATTAAGAGTTACACATACTCAGTTTGATTTAGATTGCTGAGAAATCAGCCATTTGTATTTCTCCTTATTAACTTTCATATAAGATAAGAACAAGTTTCCATTTTAGGTCAAGAATTGATTGCATTTTACACAGACCACTAATAATATTCAGATAACATGGTAGATAGACATTCAGTTTTATAAGACAGCTTAACACATGAAACTATGAAGCTATTTCTCTAGCTGGAAGAGAATTTCTTCAGGCTACTTTACATATATTACGTATTCGTTAACTGGCTACAGTCTTAAGTATATGACTATATAGGGGCTACAAAAACAGAAATGCCAATGATTCAGTGATCTGACATTTCATTTGTTTTCTTTAACAAACTGAAAGCATCTACTAAATATCCTAACAAAAGGGCCAGCAAAAATATTCTCAAAGCTACTCTATATAACGTGTAGTTTGCAATACACAAAGATAGTATGTAAATGCTAACTAAACATTGGATAGCTGGGGATTTAGCTCAGTGGGTCCAGTGCCTGCCTTGAAAGCACAAGGTCCCGAGTTTGATCCCTGGTACCAAACAACAAAACAAAACAAACATTGGATATAATGTAGGAACAAAAAGGTAACGATGAAAAGGGGAGCCACTCAGAACTAAGGCACTGATGCCTTGCTTTAAGTGATTAATGTGTTTGGCATCAAATTATATTTTAACTTCTCCAAGAAAGCTCCAATTTTCATCTATTACTAAATGTGTAGTAGTGAATATGTTACTACAGGTAACTCAAAGAAATAACACTTTTCTGAGAAACCAAGGGAGTAAAGGCAAAGACATATTCCAAGGACAAAAGTAAGGAATAACATACAGTACTATATAAGTGTTAAAGAAGTGATAGACTGGTAAAACATCCTTTTCCTCATAAAAGAGAACTGAGGAACTCAGGAAAGTGTTGCCTCTTTCAAAATCTTTCAGTATTCATATGGCAAACAGGAACTAATTTGGTATGTGTGTGTGGGGGTTAAAGCCACACAAAAGGTACATGACTGAGGAAACAAAGTACATAAATTAGAAAGGCAGCAAGAATACTAGCTGGGGAAAAAGCACAGACAGGTGCCAGATACTTCTGCATTCTGAAGTAAAATGCTAGGCAAAGATTGAGGATTATGAAAGGCTTGAAGCTAGAGAAGTTAGGAAATGAAAATATGGTTAGTAATTACCTCTCTCACTTGGAGAATAGCAAAAAGACTTTCAAGAAGGCTATTTAAAACTTAAGTGTATGCTCCTGTAGTTTGATGACAGAGTAGCTTCCCTGAGAAATATAAGAGGCAAAAGGTCAAGCAAGGGCTGTAGTTAGCAAAGGGGGGGCTGAACTGAAGAATGCGAAGAGCATGTGTCCAGGGCCATATGCTAGACAGCTATCAAGTGGCTGAGAGGGTGACCTGGAGAGGTGAGAGAGTGAATATACACGGAACCCTAAAGGATCAGCTAGGGGTAGAGATGCATTTGTCCCTGTCGGGCAGTAGGGCAGGTGGAGAACTCCCAGCTACCTGGCAAGGATCCCCAAAGAACCTATGAAATAAAAGTGCCTGTCTAAATTGAAAATACACATCTGACAAAGTTTAAATGTATCCCAGTCAGAGAAGGGAAACTTTTGGGGTTGATACCCATCAACACCTTTCCTGAGTTCTTATGACCAATACTCCCAGGCTCAGAGAAGGCAGCCTAACCATCAGGGAAGGACAAACTGGGGAAACAGGTGGCTCCATGCACTCTTTTCCATACTAAGCCTTGTGAGTGCAGCAGATGAAGAACAGTGGGTAGGCAAAGAGAACAAAGCTGTTTCTGATTTTATGGAATAAAATGATGTTTGGTGTCATGTTAACACAGTAGACTACAGTGGTGATGGGCTGTCTGAGAACAGCCCAAGAATGGTGTTCTCTGTCTTCCAAGGGTGTTCAAGGCTCACCCCCAAACTACCTCTTGGGGAGGAGACATGCTGAAACATGACAACCATCAGGGAGTCAGGGATTTAGCTCAGTGGCACTGCACCTGTCTCACAAGCACAAGGTCCTGAGTTCAATCCCCAGTACCAGGCGGGGGAAAAAACCATCAGGGCAAGACCTGCAAGAGTGCTGCTTGCAGGTGGAACTGCCATGTGGTTAAGTCAGTGGAGCCTCCGAGCACCTGTGACAGCAAAACCTCAGCAGGGCTGAGCAGAAATCAGAGTATGGTCCATGGGAAAGAAGCGGGGAAACAGGCATAGGAAGAATCTGCCCCTTAAGCCTGGCTCCTGGAGTT
Source organism: Heterocephalus glaber (assembly GCF_053883595.1). NCBI lineage: Eukaryota > Metazoa > Chordata > Mammalia > Rodentia > Bathyergidae > Heterocephalus > Heterocephalus glaber. The sequence continues at coordinate 4,260,710 of NW_028258156.1, forward strand.
TATCTTTCTATTCCTCTTCTCTGGGGCTTAGACAATGAGGAGCCAAGGATGTGATCCATTGGGCTGGCCCCTTAGCAGAGGCTAGAGGCACAAAATAGGCTCCTGGAGGCCAATGGATTGATTGGGTTGGCCCATGGCAGACTGAATGAAGATCTGAGCCCAAGCTTTCTCTCCTGGACCTGATCAGCTGCTTGCTTCCCAGATCCCTGGGTTAAGAATGACAGTCATCTCTTTATCTCTTATTCTTTGCAAGCACAACTAGCAAAACCTGCTAGCATGTTCCTGGGGGATATAAAACAATTGCTGATTCCTTTAAGTCTAATACTACTCCCATAATTTTGTGTTTTCCTCCTGTATCAGATTGCTATTAATAGCACAACTACACAGAAGATTAATTTCTCAACATAATCTGTCAATGCCACAAAATCTGCATGAAAGCCAAAATGGCAAGGCAGGATTATTATGATGTACAGTACTTACTTCCTTTCTAGATTCAGTGGTCTTTGCTACCTCCCAGTCAGATTCATCTGCTGTTTTGTTTTTATCTTCATTATTCTGCTGCTGTAGTGATTTCTCCTGAGATGATTCTGTTTCATTCTCTTCCTGTCGGGAACTTTGAGCCACAGATTCACACTTCTCTCTTAGTACCTCATTCTCCTATAAAAGGGTCCAAGAATATACTTAGTAGGAATCTGTATCATCAAATAAGTCTATAAAATGGCATTGTACTTACTGTGTAGAGATCATGAAAACCTAGAAGTCAAAACCTAAGACCTGTACATTTCATTACTTCAGTATCAAAGAAACATTTAGTTTAGAAACAAAGGTCAGTCTCATGCCCTGTCTTCCTTAAGTATTCATTCTGAGACAGGCTGTTCTAATCTGCAAAATTTAAATTATATACACTTATTAAGCCTCTGGATTTAAAATATTTAGAAATCAATGTTGTCACCTGACAGTTTTTATTTAGTTCTCTGTTGAAACATCATACAGCTAAGTTGGAAAGAAATATAAATATATGTAGAAAAATCTGGGAAGTGTTTTATAAACTAGTAACTGTTCTCTCTGGAAGGCAAAATGGGTTGGGGAAAAGCTGAGGAAAAGTTGACACTTGACTATGTAGACATGTGTAACTACTTGAGTATTTTACAATACATAAATGATCCTTTTACAATTTAGCATTACTGCTTACACTGACACTTTCAACTATGATATTAACAGCTCTGTATACTTGTTTCCCTTTAACGTCAAGGTTTCTCAAAGCTCTTTCAAAGGATCTTTTTCTGAATTCTAGAAACATGACACTAACTGGACTAACTCAAGGATAGCACCCCCAAAAACCCCACAAAAAAGTTTATCTTAAAAAAAAGAAATGAAAAAAGAAGTGAAAATATACAAATGCACAAGCAAGGAGAGAAATCAAAGAGCAGCAAAAGCACACTGATCTTGTGGCCCACTTGGTTTTCCTGGCTTCCCTCTCTATCTGTACTTAGCTCTGGCATACTCTGCCTTGCCTCCTGACACTGGGTTATTATCCGTGTTCCCAGCGCAGGCACAACCTGCCACATGTGCTCAAGGGTGGCACCCGCTACTCTCCCCTGTCTCTGCATCAGCAATTGTTTGCTGTCTGCTGGGAACTCCCATCAGCCTTCTAATGGCCACTAATCCCTCCCAACTTTAAAAACTCTCCGGTCCCATACTACTCTTTGGCTCTATCCCATTTTTTCTGCTCCCCTTTGGAACAAAATCCTCCAGTTATCTGGATTCAATATATTCTCAAACCTATTCTAATGAGATCTCACCGCTCCACTGAAATAGCTCACTGAAGGGCCACCCAAATCTGAGTTTCCACCCTCATCTAGCTCATCAGCAAAATCTGATTTAGTTACTTCCCCCTCCTAGAAACAGCTTCTTCAACAGATACCCAAGTACCTCCCTCTTTATTCTCCTAGGTCACCAAGGGTTTTCTGCTTTGTTAATTCTTCCTCTGATCTCCAAACAGCAATTCTCCAAGACTCGGTCCTCATGCCCACCATGTACTGCCTGACTGCAGCCTTGGATGGGCCACTTCTCCACCTGTGAAGTTCTCTCCGCCTCCAACCCTACCCTCTCCTCTTTTCCTTCAGCTCTCTCTTCAGATACTGGTATTACCATTTCATTTCCTTTCTTAACCACTTTCTATTAAAAAAAAAAAAAGCTCAGCCAGGAGTGGTGGCACAAAACTTGGGAGGTTGGGGCAGGAGGATTTCAAGTTTGAGGCTAGCCTGGCTACACAGCAAGAACCTGTCTCAAATCAATAAATTCTAAAACACTTCCCTAACATCTATGTCCCACGTCTTGTTTTATTTTTTTACAATGTACTTAACACCAGCTGATACATTATATATTTGTTTGTTCCCAGAACAAGGACTCATCATACAGTCTTAATAGACATCCACTGAATAGCTGAATCTAAGACTGGCTGTGTTCCTACTTCTGATGGATGGCTCTTTCCTTCAATTACAATTCTGATTTCTAGTTAAAAGAGTGGCTGCCACTCTTTTTACCTCTCATCTTTTGCTCAAAGTTTCTTTTGTTAAACCTGAAGATTATCAAATTCAAAAGTCTGGATTCCCGAGGCAGACAACTTTGTTATAAATTCTGAACAGAGGAACTCCTAATCTCTAAATTACATGATCTGTTTTAGAAGCACAAAGCAAGGTGCCCTTAGTTAATCCATAGTGTGAGTTAATAGCACACAGAAACATGAGACTGTTACCTGCAATAATACCTAAATAAACAGGACTAAATCAAGCCCATATGGAAAGTGATCATGAAAACATTAGCCTAGGTTTATGGGGAGGGGGGCAGAGCAAGGTAAGATTGTTAAAGTATCTAAGATGGCCTGAGAACCTCAAGGAGAGAGACTGAAGGCAGAGAAACTATGTGACCCAGAACACCACACTGCAAGAAGCCAAAATTAGGTTAAAAATCCTATCATAATAATAGATTGTAACTCATTGAGTAAAGAGTAAAAGAATGAGTCCACTTGAATATAAGCAACCATGAATAGTAGAAAAACAGAAAATCTCTTCCTTACAGTGGGATACAACTAATAAATACAGAAGGAAAATGGTGGAGCTAGAAAATCATCAAAGCATAATAAAACTAGGGAGAGGAAAGTAAGACTTAAAAGTCTCAAAAGTTTCAGAGCAGATTACTTGTTAATTACAAAAAGAAAAATAACACTACAGGAGAAATCTTGGCAGGCAGCATCTTACTCAAGTGTTCAGATCCATCAAAATTATTGAAGAACTTTTCCAGATTAAAGATGACCAAAGAGATATAGACTAAACACAATGCATGATCTCGGGTTAGATGATGATCCAGGACAAAAAGTAGCTACTAAACCACATCTGTCTGGGGCAACATAGATTTTGAATATAGACAGTAGACTAGGTAATAGCTTCTTGTTAAATTTCCTGATTCTGATAACTGGCTATAGAAAAGAAAGGTCTTAGAAAATACACACTAAAGTTTCTGGACATTAGGAGATATGATGACTTTACTTTGTTCCAGAAAAAAATTACCTATGTAGTATTTGTACACATGTAATATTAAATATATAATAGTTGAGCTGGGGATTTAGCTCAGTGGTTCCGGCGCCTGCCTCGCAAGTGCAAGGTCCCGAGTTCAATCCCCGGTACCAAAAAAAAAAGTTATTAATACAGAAAAACCAAATGGGAAAATGCAAACAGGAAATCTGGGTAAAAGATATATCACTCTTGAAATCTTGCAATTTTTTATGTTTAAAATTATATTCGGGGTAGGTTACTCTACAAATCTCTACACAGTAAATTCACTTTGCCCAATGTAACAGTAAAGTGTTGACCTGAATTATTTTTCCATTAAATTTTCTGTTAATTTATATTCTCCCCAAAGATATAATTAGTTACTGCTTCCTTTGCAACATTTAAATTTCATATTTCATTTTCCTAATTGCTTTGACTATGTTTCCACAATGTGAAAAAAATTCTAATGTTTCACTAATAAGGATGCCATGTAGACTTTTTTGGGGTGCAATTCCAGGCCCAGGTAAGTTTTACTTGAGATACAGTCAATCATTTCTTAACTGAGTACTGTACATATAATACATAGATGCTGGGGATACAACTGTTGGAAAAAATCCATTTAGACTCTATTATTCAGGATTGTAAAGGAAGGAAGGGGGAAAATACAAGTGAACAAAATAACTGAAAGTTATGGTAAGTGAACAGGCTTGCTATGCAAAAAGGAGACAAATGCATTCAAGGCACTGGTGATATCCAAACAGAATACTCATTTGCCTCACTATTCCCATAAAATAGTGAGCTTCTTTTTTTACCTTAAGATTACATTTACTGGCCTAATTATCTGCTGTTCTTTAGACTCTACAGTTGACATAGGAAGGCCAAGATGGTAATTCTCTTTTTTGGGGGTCAACTGCTATGATAACTAGTATCATTCAGAAAAATTAGGGGTCATTACATTTTCTTTTATTAATTAATTAATTTATTTATTTATTTTGGTACCACAGATTGAACTCAGGACCTTGTGCTTGTCAGGCAGGTGTAGCGCCACTGAGCTATCCCCAGCGGGGATTACATTTTCTTGAACATTCAAATTTCAACTTAAGAATTCAATTTTTTCAAATAAAAATGCTATGTCCTATAGCTAGGAATATAAGGATTTGGGTTATTTATGTTGGAATAATGGCTCTCCTGTCTGGGGAAGTTATTCTCTGCAGTTAGGCACTGGGAGATGGGGAATGAAACCTAAGAAGGTAAGGATCTTTTCTGGAACAAAGCTAGTTACCAGTGATCACTGTGGTTAGAGTTCCAGATACAGTGAGAAGTTGATCTTCTATTCTCTCTTCCTGAATTATACCACTCTGGTTAACAGTTGGATTGAAATATGATGGTTAAACTTTCAAAGTCTTCATTCTTTAAGTGTAATTCTTCAAGCAGGATAGCTATAAACTGTAATTCAGAGAATGCTCCTGAATGCCAAGAACTGGGATGATAGTAACACCATTGCAATAAAAGTCCACTCTGTAGCTTAGTGTATAATAATTGTTAATCTGGAAGTTTAGACAAGATTTTCAAGTTGAATGTAAATATCTTCTAACGTAATCTGAAGAGAACCTAAAAATCCAGGCAATAATTTTTCAAGTACGATGTATTTTCTACATCTGCTTCTGGGAACTTGAATCAGGGGAAAGGTGGGATCATGTTCTTCTGGGTCTTATGATACAGTGGTTTCCTTCATTCAGAAAGGTACCATCCTCTATAAAATTCCCTGATCCTCAGATTTTGATGTTTCAGTTTCTTTTTTCAAGTTCTCATAACTTGGTAGTGGCTTAATGGCTGTATCAGAGCCTCTGAAAAGTAGACTCCTAAAGGCTATTCTGAGATCCCCTTAAGGGAATGGTTATGTGAGTCAGAGTTTTTGTCATCTTCATCAAGTTCTTCACTAATGAGATAAGCTGAAGAGGGTTTCAGACATATAGAAGAATAATTTTGGCCCTACAAAAACCTTAAGGTTTCTTCTGTCTTCCATGTGAAGTCTCTTTCAGAACTGTCTTTGCAACTTTGCACCTGCATGGAGCTAGAGGCTGACCTAGAATCTTGGTTTGACTTGGCAAATTTCCTCTTAAAATGCTCAGCATTTTACTTACTTATACATACAAGTCATTTCTGATGTACTGCATTTATTTTCAAAAATTTCCAAAGCTTTAAATCTTTCACGTAAAGGACTATTTCAAGAAATCTGAGTTTTTACTTTCTGAAAAGGAAGTTCACAAACAGCAGTTTTCTACTATCTAATCTACAATTGCCTAACTGCTCAGTGACTTCTGCCACCATCTGTTTTTTGTTTGAGTGTGGAGCTAGTTTTCTCACCAGCTCTTTTTCAATGCTTTTTTGTGCAGCTGTGGCCCTGTCCCCACTGTATTTGATCTGTTTCCTGGTAGAGTGGAGGAAACAGTCTTGCTCATTATGACTGCTAGTATCACTGCAAGTACTAGAACTAGATTCATATTGCTTTGCAAAATGACCAGGATTATCAATATCTGATGTTTTAATGGCTTTACTGCATAACTGTACTGCTGAATGGACACACTGTCCATTAGCAACTGAAAATCAGGTTGTCTGTCATCTTTTTGAACCCATACTGGAGTTCTGGCAATTTGTGCTTCAAAAAATGGATGTGCTATGTAACAAAAATTTCTGCAAAAAACATTTCTTTCAGTAATATCATACATTTTTATTTGTTTGGGTATATATTTTTACATTTCTGTTTTAGTACGATTCCCAGCATCTTCTGACATAAAGGATAACCAGGGTCTGATAACTGAATGCTCAATCACAACATCGCTGTAGTGTGCAGGTGTGACAAACTTCCCACACTCCATTAGAAATTCTTCTGTTATAACAGTTGTTCAAGAATACTTAAGAGCTTTTCTCTCAATCTTTTTTACAGCTGCTTCTAGCCTGCTTCCCTTTTAGAAGCATCTTCTTTCTTGTTTCAAGGCACTTGTCTTTTGTACCTGCAGCATTTCAGGACATGCAGCCAGGCCCTGGGGCCCACAGAACATAGCCCCACAGTGTCAGCCATCTATTTGGCTTCTTCTTTTTTGAGACAGGGTCTCACTATGTAGCCCAGGCTAACCTTGAACTTGTGGCAATCCTCCTGCCTCAGCCTCCCAAGTGCTAGGATTATAAGCATGTGCCACCACGCCCAGCTAATTATTTGACTTCTTAATGTTTGATAGTTGTTCCCAGTCTTTACTTAATAACAAATAATACTAAATGTTCTCATACATACTTGTTTGTACATGTGGGCAAGTAGGATAAACTAGAATTTATGCTGGGTCAATAGATGTGCATGTTTTTTACTGAATGTACTATCCAATTGGCTTTCAAAAATAGTTATGGAAGTTAAAATTCCTACCAACAGTGCTTAGAAGTGCCAATATGAAACATAAATACTTATCTCATTGCAATTTTATTTTTTAGTTCACTCATGAGTGAGACTAAACATCTTTCCTAAATTTAAAAGTATATGTGTTTTCTTTCCTGTTGACTTTACAGCCTTTGGCCATGTTCTATTCGCGGGCTGGTCTTTGTCTTCTGGATCAGGGATGGTATTAGATTGATTTTATTTACCTCCTCCCATCTAGCCTCATAGAAACAAGAATAGAAGTGGGGAGACCAGCTAGGGACTACTGTACTAATTTATGTAAGAGTAGGTAGATGATAGTATGGAAAAAGGTGGTGGGAACAGATAAATGAAAAGCGAAGGAATCCATAAAACATTTTGGGAAAAGAATAGGTGGGAACTGAGTATGGTGGATCATGCCTGTAATCCCAGCATTCTGGGAGGCTGAGGCAGGAGGATCAAAATTTGAGTCCAGCCTGGGCAACTTTGCAAGACCCTGTCTCAAAAAAAAAAAAAAAGCTGAGGGCACAGCTCAGTGTGAAGTAGTTCAAACCCCAGTTCCAAATGCAAAAAGTGAAAAACAATAGTTAGGGCTGGTAGATGAACTAGAAATAGGGAGAAATGAAAGGGAAGGGAAGAATTATGATTCCTTGATTTCTGACTTGAGTAATAAGGGATAACTGTAGGGAGAACAGTTTAAAAGGGAAGCAGAGTTCTTCCATTTTGGATATGTTAAATTTAACATGTTCCTGCTGGCTCTGAGAGCTGCCTAGCCGTGAGACATGAATTATGGCCCTGGTGTGAATATGTTAAAGATGTAAAAAGTCAGGTGAGCATGTGTAAATACTGAATAGTTTCTCTAGTGTGAGAAACTGAAAGTGTAAATAAGGATTAAAAGGTAAAATAGGTAATGTGAAACAGGAAGAAAAGGGGCAAAGGGGAAGGGGAAGTGGGAGGGGTAGGGGAAAGGAAAGAAGGGAATGGAATTAATATGAGAAAATGAAAAAATAGAAACAAAGTCTTTGTAAATAGGGAGGGATGGAGGGGTTGAAGGGAAGGCAGGGGAATGGGGAAAAAATAAGAACCAAGAGAGATTATGTAAAGGTGCAAATTTCCAATGATGGACGTCATTATATTGTATACCTAAAATGTGCCAATAAATTGTTTCAGTGATGCAAAATAAATAAAACCAGAAATTTCATTTGACCCCCCCCCAAAAAAGGTCAGGTGAGCATGGTGGGGCATGCCTATAATCCCAGCAGTTTGGGAGGCTGAGACAGGAGGATCTCAAGTATAAGGCCCAACTGGGCAACTCAGCAAGACCCTGTCTCAAAATAAAAACTTTAAAAAGGGTTGGAGATATAGTTCAGTGGGAAAGCCCTGGGTTCGATACTCAGTACCAAAGGGGAAAAAAGTGAAAGGTCAAGTAGAAATATCAATTACACTGGTGAGAGAATCTGGAAGTTTGAGCAAGTGCCTGAACTAGAGACATATAAACTAGAAACACCAAGATGAGGGGGTAGAAAGTCATAGGAACAGATGAGATTCCCAGCAAGAGAGTAGAGAGTGAGGAGGGGGCTTAGCACTGAGTCTGCAGCAGCCAGGGGTCGGGCAGAGAAGCCAGCAGAGCAGACTGGATAGGAAAAGCAGTGAAGGACAGGGGTCCAGGACAGCAAGGTCCTGGAATCCAAGGCTGTTTCAAGAAGGGAGTGGTAGGTTGTGCCAAAATACTGCTCGGGGATGGTACAACATACGCACGGAAAACTATCCTTTAGGACCTGGCTGTTGGTGGTCTTCAACTAACAGGGAAAAAAAGTCAAATGATAATGTCCTACAGAACAAGGGAAAATTATCCAGGCATGGTGGCACAAACCTGTAATCCCAGTGCTCTGGAAGGTCCAGCCAGGAGGATCACAAATTTGAGCCCAGCCTGGGCAATTTAGCAAGACCCGTCTCAAAAACAAACAAATGGCTGGCGCTGTAGTTCAGACAGGAGGCCCTGGGTTCAATCCCCAGTAAAGAATTTTGATTAAAGAAGTGGAAATATGAATTAGGGCCATGATTTTTGTTCCTTTTTTGTCTTGAAGAGAGATGCTAGAGTATATCTACAAGGAAATGATTTAGGAGAAAAGGTAACTGCAAAGCATAGTCCTTCAGAAGGCAATAATGGATTCCAAAGCACAAACTGAAGGACTGATTTTAAAAGAAAGGAAACAAAGCCTTTATGTAAAGACAAAAAGGGTAAAGCTACCTTTTAACCCTTCAGAGGTTGCTATTGATTTGAAAGATGCAAATTCTTCTTACATAGTTAGGGGTAACACCCAACCCGTGACCTCAGCAGGGTTAAACTAAGAGTAGCTGGATCAGCCTTCTATCAAAACTTCTTACATGTCAGAACTCACTAGATTCAAGAACATATTTCACATTTAGTAGGAGGAAAACCCATCTATTCCTATCTTTGAAGGGTATTTTTAAAAATAAAAATGGAGAGCCAGGTGTGGTGGCACACACCAGTAATCCCAGCACAGAGGAGGACTGCTGTGAATTCAAGGCCACCCAGGGCTATAGTGTAAGCAGTGAGTACCAGGACAGCTTCAACTGCATATCGACACTATCTCCAAAAAAAAAAAATGATACTGAGTTGATGTAAAAATATTTACAAATTATTTGACACTTTCTTCATGAGCTAGAGCTTAATTCTCCACTTGGGTGGGGGCTGGACTTAGTGAATCACCCCTAACATAACAAGGTAGAAGTGATGGAACAGCACTGGGGCTTCCTCCTTGCCCTTCATCTGATCACTTGTGCTGGTCAGAGGACATTGAAGCAGCTCCATGGAGAGGCCATGTAGTGAGAAGCTGTGGCTTGCTGCCAGGCCTAGCCAAGCTTTCAGATGGCTGCAGCCCAAATGACATCTTAGCTATGCCCTCATGAGGTCCCAAAAGACAACTGCCCAGCTCAGCTGCTCTAGAATTTCTGACCCAGATACTGCGAGATAATGTCTGAGAAGTAAGCCATTAAGTTTTGGGACAATGTGTTATGCATCAAGGGGCAACTAATACACTTAAAAATGCTTTTGGCATCGTTATTTGCCTGGCTTGTAATTTATTTAGTATTTTGCATGAATATTCCTTAAGAATAACTGCTCTCACTGCCCCCCTCCTTGGATTGGGGATTGACCCCTGTGCTTTGCACTGAGCTACATTCCCAGTCCTTTTTTGGTACCGGGGATCAAACTCGGGACCTTATGCTTGCAAGGCAGGCGGCGGAACCACTGAGCTAAATCCCCGGCCCCCAGCCCTTTTTTTTTTTTTTAAATTTTGAGACCAGGTCTTGTGGAGTTGCCCAGGCTGGACTTGAACTTATGATCAATCCTCCTGCCTCAGACTCCCAGAGTTCTGGGATTACAGGCCTACACTATTATGCCCAGCTTGGAGTTTTCTTTAACGTGTTATTTTTAGGTTTTAGCATTGTTGTCATGCAGTCTTTGAAAAGGGAATTAAGAGGCTTATGTAACATCAGAATTCCTTATTCTCATGAGGTCTAAAAGAATTCTCCGTAAATTTTGTCTGGACTAGTTTTATGTGCCTTATTTGCCTCTGAAGGGCCCCCCCACCCATGTTTTTTGAGACAGTCTCGCTGTGTAGTTCGAGGCTGGCCTGGAACTCACCATGTAGTCCATGCTGGTCTCAAATCTGTGGTGATCTTCCTGCCTCAGCCTCCAGAGTACTCAGATTACAGGCACGTGCCAACACATCTAGCTTATGTTCATTTTGTGAAGAAACTATCCTGACAACTTTTTTGACTTCTCTCGTGGGGTATGCCAAATCCTCCAAAGAGGCTGTTCCAAGTTACACTGTTATCAGTGGTATCCAGGCACACTCATTTCCTCACACCCACCTGCCCACTAGCAGCTACAGTCCTACTATAATGAATATGAGGACATGAGGATGGTAGTGACGAGTCCACACCAAAGGGGGAATGCCCGGTGATGAGATGAGTTGAAGGAGCCAAGGGGAGCAAAATCACAGCTGGAGTAGGACCTCTTGCTCTGCTGCCTGTGGGTATTTATCGTTTCAATGTTGACAAAGCAGTTTCCTCTAGCGGGGCTTTCACTTCTGACACTCTAAGGGTCTATGACTAAGTGGCCATATAAACCAATGTATCACTGCAAGAGGGCAATAAGATGCTATTACTAATTCAGCTGGGCAACAGTCATAAACCTGAAGTGTCCCACATGGTCACTATGCCTATGAGGCAATGGGGGAAAGGAGCCTACATAACAATGGATACACTGATTGAAGACCTAGGGAAGAGAAATACTTTCATGTGCACAGCCTTAAGTAGTCAGTCTCTTCTTGGGTGGTGCTTCACATATTCATTCAAATCTCATTCACTGAGAGCCTCATAGGAAGCAATTTCCCTGGGGTTAATGGCGACGATAGCCCAGATCCCTTACAAGGACGGACTTGTGATTTCTGGGGACCTGTGGGCAGCCAGCCTTCAGCTGCTCAGACCTGCCTCACCCATGGTCATGTCCTTCCTGGGGCACCCACATCCCAGACGGATGAGGCTGCAGTGGAGGCCTGCCCATCCTAACTCAGTGTTCTACAATTCTGGGCACTGCCTGTGTCACAGCTCCGACCTCTTCTGTCTGGTGCTTCTTTGTCCCCCTCCCCTCCTGAACACTCAACGCAGTTTCAGAGTCTGAGACCTAGGAAACCCACCTGTTACAGCAATTCTGTCTTGGGAAGGTGGGTGGGCAGAGACCAGAATCTCAAGGCAGGCAGGGGTGGAAGATTCACTCTGATAATATTTACAAAGCAAAAAAGGCCCATGGCATTTATAATATAATTTTTAGTTGGGAAAGCTTCAAATAGCCTAGTGGCTAAGAGGGCTCAGCTCCAAACCCACTAAGTAAAAAGGCCCATTCTACCGCAATGGCTGTGTAAATGTGGGTCAGTTGCTAAACCTCTCTGATCCTCAATTTTCCCCAACTGTGAAATGAGTGGATATTATCTAATCCAAATTTTTAACAATTAGTTGTGTTTTGTAAGAAGTACTGTTGTATATACTGGAGGTCCATGCTTTTAACTTAGGTAAATTAAACCCATCATTAAGTTACTTTTTATTTGTACGTAAGTGATATTTTTATCTGTGTGAGGCTAGTATCCAATTTAAAATATAAAGTGTTCATGCTTGCCACAGGAAGCCATAGTAAACTTGTGAGCTGGGGCACATTATCAGAGCCCCAGTGACCTGCAGGGACTGGCACTTCTGGGAAAGACCTTCCCTCCCTTCCATTACCCTCTCTGCTGGGAAATGACCCACCACCAATCCTCAAAAAAAGGGCTGGAACCTTCTCAGTTTGGGCCCTTTAGCCCAAATTGGGTTCTCCCGTGACTGTAACATCATGGTTCTAAGTGTTCCATTCCAGCTACATAACAATTACTTGGGCCTCTTCTACCCTATAGGGCTGTAAACTTTCACCTCTTGCTCTTCTGCCATTCACCGTTACCATCATGTAAGGAGCACGGCAGGAAAGACTTGGGTGAAGGTTTTCTCTGAGTAAAGGGCATGAGTGGGAAGGGGAAGAAAGGACCAAGGCTGGATTTTCTCTTCCTGCAAAGTCTCTGAAGGCCTTGTCCACTGGTAACATGTGCTCATTGCACTGCCCTGGGACCCAAGGAATGGGTGGAGATCTTGTCCCTGAAAACACCCTTTGTGAGCAATCCCAGCTGTCCTCGATGGCCTTTCATATACTCATCTGGGGGAGGAGGGATTGAGACCTGCTTTGACCTTAAGGGTTGGATGCACCTTCAAAGAGAAAGAACAGCGTGGTGCCTCTGGGTGAGGGCCACAGAACTGGGAGGCTGTCTTTCGGCTGGAGGCAAGCTGGAGTCAGCAGGTCTAGGAGAAACAAGGAGCCAGCCAAAGAGGCTGTGTCCTGTTTGGCCTGGGTAGTTTTTAATGGCAGTTTATAATAATTACAGCTTATGTTTATTGGGCAGTCACTGTGGGCCAGGCACCATGGACATTATCTCATTTAGGCTGTTCAACATCCTCACAAGGTAAGTACTATTATCCCTCTTACAGATAAGGAAACTGCGGCAGAAGGAAGGGAAACTATCCACCTTAAGCAACACAGCCAGTGAGTGACAGGACCAGGATCTGGTCACAGGTGCTTGTATTTCATAGTCAGCTCTTAGTCCCAATACTGGTTCTTCTTGTTTGCACCTCCAGGTTCATGTTTGTATCCCTAGAAGCTGAGCCCTGATAATTCTGGGGCTCCCAGGCTGGCTGGAAGCCAGCTAGATTCACCAGAGGGAGGCTGGAGCCGAATTGCAAGGTGGGCAAAGTGGTCAGGGCATTTCTTGTTATTTGAGCTCTCCTCCCACTCCTGTCTGCTCCTGTCCACATGGCTCTGACAAGTCATTCATTTAAGTTTCTTTATTTGAGCCATCTAGGGGAAATCTGCTCTCACCACTACCTATGCTGACTCCCACCTGCTTCTTGTTGCTTCATAGGTTCAAACAGTGCTGCTGGAGCAGCTGGTCCCATATACAAATGAAGTTCTTGTTTGAATACTACTTTTTCACGTAAAAACAGCTGAACAAAATGCGAGGTGTGGATCCTGTTTGAATTGTGCTTCAAACAAACCATGAAAGACTATCATAAGATAACTTACGACTGGACACTAACTAGACATTTGGTGATATGAAAGAATTCTTGTGAATTTCTCCCTGGTGTGTTAATGGCGTTGTGGTTATGTTTAGAAGGGTCCTTACAATTCAGATACATGCTGCAATAACTAAACTTACATCTGAAGGCCCCCGGAGTGGAGGCAGGAAGACAGTAAAAACTTGGCAGACATCTGCCAGGTGGCTAAAGCTAAGCTACTTCACCAGGAGAGGTCAGGTACAAAACCCACCATATCTCCACACAGAAACCTCAACACCTGACATGAGCTCCCACCTCTAATTTTAAATAGAGCTGCTTCTCATTCAAATAACCCCTCATGCATAACCCAGGCTGAGGGTGGGGATTCATTTATGGTCTCCTTTAATGTTTGTTTACTCCAGCAGGCCAGAGAGGCCAGCTGGTCCTCAAAATATATGATGCCTTTATAGTTTATTATGGAAAATTTCAAACTCATACAAATAGAATAGAGAATATAGTCAATGCTTCACCCAGTTTCAGTAATTATCCCCCCACACCTGTACTTGAAATGGAACCCAGGGCATTTACACTGAGCTACATCCCCAGCCCTTTTAAATTTTGAGTCTCCTTAAGTCACTAAGTTGCCCAGATTGGGCTTGAAACTGTGATCCTTCTGCCACAATACTTGTATATCTAACATTCTTTCTTCAACAATAAATCCACCCCTTCCCATTCAATTATTCCTGCAGAGTTTTGAGGTAGGATTTACACACACAGATGCAGAAACCTAAGCCGTACAATTTGGCAAACAGAGGTACCTATGTAACTCATGCACCATCCACAACACAGAACCCTTCAGAAAAATTCTCTCCTGTGCTGATATTTTTACCTCAGCTTTGCCAGTTCTAGAACTTAAGCATGAGTTTTAAACTACATTTATTTGCAAGACAGTTCTGTATTCATTATTAGTATTTTTTTTCTATGCAAGCTAGTTCCCTTGCCCAACCCCATCCACGGAGATGTTCTTTGGAACAATGAGGAAATAATAAAAGGAGCTAGAAAAACTGGGCTTCAGCTTTAAAACACTTGGTAATCCCTGGCCTTGTTACCAAGCAAGTCCCTGTGGACCAGTTCTTTAGCCAGTCTGGGCTTTAAACAGACGAAAGGGCTTTAACAGGGGCCCTCAAGCCTGGGCTGGCACAAGAACAACCTGGGGGATAGAGGCTCTGATTCAGTAAGTCTGGGTGGGTGGCAATCTGCATTTTAGCAAGCATCCCAGGTGACTGCTGCCACCCTGGAGAAGCTCTGAATACGGGCTGAGAATTCCTTCCTGCATTGGGCTTCAAGGGAGCTTCTGTCTGCCTCTAGGTTCAGCCTTCCCGACAAGTCTTATCTCAGCACAGCCTGAGTTCATCTAACCAATCCCAGTACGATTTCCCCTTGGGGAAGAAAGGGTTTCTCTCCAACCCCAGAGGGTCTCTGCATGACTGGGCAGTCACTGGCAATTTTCTGCACAGGATACAAGTTTCCTGGAGATGAGCTGGAGAGCTCAGCAGCAGTAACAGTGGATCACACATTGAACATCTTATTAATACACCAGGAACCACACCAGCCCTTTAACATGATGCCATACTGTTTTCACAAGAATGCTCCAATTTCACAAGAATGCTAATTTTTTTCCTTCAGCCAATTTGGGAACCAAGGTTCAGAGGCTGCCCTAGTGATAGGGTTCGAATGGTTAATTTTACATGTCACTGTAATTACGCTATTGTACCAAGTTACTCCACTGAACAGCCCAAGTGTTGCTGTTGAAGGCATTTGTAGATGTGGTTAATACCTACAATCAGACTTTACATACTTCTGATGATGTGGGCAGGATGGCACAGTGGTGCAAGTCTGAAAGCTCAGCTACTTTGAAGGGTAAAGTAAGAGAATTGGGGGTTGAAGCCAGCCTGGGCAATCTAATAAGACCCTAGATTTAAGCCCCATCCTACAATCTAGATGGGCCTTATTCAATCATTTGCAAGGATTTAAAAGCAAACCTGAGATTTCCCTGAGGAAGAAAAAATTCTATCATAAGCCTGCAGCCTCAGCTCCTGTAGCAGTGTTTCTGGCTGCCCTACAGAGTTTGGTCTGTCAGCCTCTACAACTATGCCTGCCAATTCCTTGAAATAAATCTGTGTGTGCACATATTTACTTATTCTACTTGTTCTCTTTTTCTGGAGAAGGCTTACTGATACAGAGGGGAACCCAGTTCTTGCCAACTTCAAAAAAGCCACAACTGCTCCAAGCCATGACAGTACTCTACCAACCATCACCTGCAACTTGACCAGAAAGAACTCAGGAATGTGCCTCAGCAAGATTAGGTGTCCAGAAATGTACGTGAGCATTAACACTGATGTTCAACAACTTGGTTTTGAGAATGAACTATTCCTATCCAAAAGCTGCTGTGAATAGGAGAAGCCTGAAGTTTGAAGTTCTGCGTAAGTGGGGATGTATGGCTTGTTTGGCTTAGTAACAGTGTATCTGGTCTATTCCCAGCAAGAGTAAGGTTGCTAATGTGTGCTCTGTAACTTTAAACAATTCCACATTTCATCACCTGGATTGAGTGTAATGCCAACCTGCAGGTCTGAGATCCACTGCCCCTGTGCACTCAAGTCACTGGCATTAAATGGTCAAGATTTCAGATCTTACCTACTTTCTAGATGGGACTCTGGCCTTGAAGGCCTGCAGACACACTCAGGGTCATGGTATCCTTGAAGTGCTGCAAAGCCCCTGTAGAGTGATGGATGATAAGTGCTCAGCAGCTGCCGGCACCACTGCCCTCTGCTCCTTAGACCTGTCCTCTGGTGGCATTGCAGGTTGAAACTGAGACCCAGTTTCCACACTCCAGTTGCTGCAGTTCAAAGCAGAGAGTGCTAAGTCCTACAGAAGAAAGGTTACAGGGTGCAACAGGGCTCAGGAAAGAAGAGGAAATGTTCTGTTGATGAGCGGAAAATTGAGCCAGTCTGAGAATCTACTGGTGACAGACTTGAGAGGAATGAAAGCAGGGTATTCTCGGCAAAGGTAACAGAGTAAGAGGGAGTGTGAGGTTGTTTTGGGAAAAGGAAGAGGAGTTTTAGCTGGAAAGTAGGCTATGTGCAGAGGATCAGTGGGACTGAACTCAACAAGCGCAGGTGGGGACGGGGCACGCTGGCCTCTTGGGGAGCCTTGAAACACAAACTACACACAATTGGTCAATGAGGCGGAGCTAGTGGAGGCTCCCCAAACACAAATGGAGATGCACCAAGATATGGGGTTACTGGGGGGGGGGCTGAATTAGTAATAATAACTTATACTGAAAATCTACTATGTATCAAGCCTGTGTATCAGTTTGGCTTACGCTATCTCATTTACTCCTCCAGCAACTCCCTCTTACCATCCCCTTTCACAGGTAAGGGAACAAAGGCTCACAAGTAAGAAGTGTGCTGCAGATCAAACAACCAGGGAACATCAAGGGGCCCTGGTGCAGTGCCAGCACTCTTGGCCACCTGCCTTTGAGTCAGGCCAGGTCCTTGCACGTAAGTTTCCCACTGTCTGAGCTCAGCAGCAGCAAGGATGGAAATTCAAGTGACTCTAGAAAGAGGATTTCTCTATAATCTTCCATTTGAAGTGAGGAATAGATTGGAAAAAGACAGTTTGAACCAAAGTTCTCATCAAGATGGCAACATCCCCAGTTTCTTCATGAGTATATACCATGTCCTGCTGGCAATGGTCCTCCACAGAAACCAACTGCTCCCAGAAACAGATGACTTTGCTTTTAGTGGTTGGAGCTGAAGCAAGAGATGACAGGAGGATGATGGTATTATGGGCTGAACTGTGTCCCTCAAAAACTCATATATTCAAGTCCTAACCCCAAATCTTATTTGGAACCTGGGTCACTGCAGATGTAATTAGGTAAGTTAAAAGCACATCAGTCTAGCACGACTGATATTTTCACAAGGGAAACTTGGACACACAGCATATGGAGAGGCCACCTCATGAAGATGAAGGCAGGCACTGCATAATGTAGCAAAGGCCAAAGACTGCCGAAGACTGACAGCAAACTACCAAAGGGCGGGAGACTGTTATGAACACATTGTCCCTCACAGTTCTTGAAGGAACCAACCCTGTAGACACTTTGATTTTGGATTTCTTGCCCCTACTGTAACAGTCAATTTCTGTTTAAGCCACCTAATCTGTGGCATTTTGTATCAGTGGCTTTTATGGCATCTTTTCCCATACGAACACCATAAGTACATCTTTACAATGTCCTTTTGTAAGCAAAGTGAAAGACTTACTGCGACATTTTTGCTATACTGCGATATATGTAATCATAAGACTATTTTTTTGTATTAATTTGTGAGTTAAAAACAGGCAAGTGTCTGTTTCTCATCTCTGAATTTGGATAGAAAAATTCATCTCTGTCCAATTGCCCAGGCATTAGAGATTATCTTTGATTTTTAAAACAAAAAATTTTTTTTTTTACTTTTAACAGTCAAGGGGTACCAGGGTGTATCTCAGTGGCAGATCACTTGCCTAGCATGTGCAAGACCCTGGGCTCAATCTTTGCACTGAAAAACAAAAACAAAACAAATTATACCATTTTAGTGCATGTGGCAGGTTCCCAAAATAAATATCTTCACCATATAATATTTGCATGCACTAATAAAATGTAATAAAAAAAGGAAAAAAAATCCAAGGACCTTCTTTCTTTTCCCATTACTCTTAGAATTAAATACTGAATCCAGGTGTGATGGTACACACCTCTATAGCATTGTGGGAGGCCAATACAAATATCCAAGTTCAAGCCTAGGTTGGGCAACTTGGTGACTTAGCGAGACTTGTCTCAAAATGCAAACTGCTGGAGATGTAGAGCTCAGTTGAAAGGCCCTAGGTTCAATTCCCAGTACCACAAAAATAGCTAAGTAAAAATTAAATATTTATTGTATCGGATTCTTTCTGTGACCTGAAGAAACTAGCACAACAGGCAGTAAATCAAGAGGTCTTATGAGACCTCTCACCCAGCAGAGGGTCGGTGTCACTGGGCATGAAACCACATCAAGATGATCACAAACCCTCTCAGTTTCAAAGTGGCAACAGCTCTGAAAACTGATGCTGGCTGTACGCAGCCACCCATCCTCAAACATGTTCATACATTCACTTCTACCGAACTGTTTGTTTCTTGGTTTGACCCCTGCATCACTTTGAAGGACATGTGTTTTGTGGGTTTGAAGTGAATGGCTGTGCCTATGAAAAAAGGCTTGTCAACTCTGGGAAATTCCAGAGTCTTTCAAATAATGTTTAGCTCCATTAAGAAGTGAAACCAAAGCAGTACTTCTTTTGATACCTGGAAAATCCCCTATTCCAAAATATTTCGGCATGTGTACAAAAATTATACAGCAAAACTAGAATCTCCTACAACTCAAATGTAAACCACTGGAATTATCTATATTTTTTAAAAATACCATCTATGATGTTTCTCCAGGGCAACACACTCCCTCTCTTCCAAGTTAACAACAGCTAACATTTTTTAAGCACTTATGACATGCACAGTGCTAAGTCATTTATGTGGAATGAAATTTTAACCTTACTATTCCCACTGTGGAGGTGAGAAGAGTGAAGCACACTAAGGGTAAGAAACTCCTTGAGGTCACAGAGCTGTAAGTGGAAGAACTGGGATTCAATACTCCTACACACCCCACCCCTATTAACACCAACAAGTGAATGGGGCCGGGTAAAGGGCTGAGAATGGAGCACAAAGGAAGAGCCATTATAATCCAGGCGCTGTGCTGACACTTGGGAATGCCTTCCCCATTTAACCAGCACAACACCCTCCAAGGTAAATATCACTCTCCTGGCCAGGGATTTAGCTCAGTGGTTCTGGTGCCTGCCTTGCAAGCGCAAGGTCCCGAGTTCGATCCCTGATACCAAAAAACCAAAAAAACTATCACTCTTCCACTGGACACAGGAGACACCGAGGCTTGGAGTGATCCCAGTCATCCATGGGAGGGGGAGCACTCATAAGTGACTGACCCAGCCCTCTCTAATTTCAAAGACCGGCGTTTTTCTAGCCTACTCACCGGCCCCCCAACATCATAGTCTTCTTTATAAGAATATACAATCTGCTTTTTAAAAATCAATCCAGGGCAGGGGATCTAGCTCAGTGGTTCCGCTGCCTGCCTAGCAAGTGCAAGGTGTCGAGTTTGATCCCCTGTAACAACAACAACAAAAAAAATCAATCCAGCATCAGAGAACAGTTGTCCCAAAGCCAGGAGACAGACTGGGTTGTGCAGTACATGTTGCTTAGTTAAAGTGGTAGTCCAGGAGGTAGGATCCAGTCCCACTTCTGGCATTTATTAGTATTTGCCTTTAACCAAGTCCCCTAACCTTGTGGGCGTCTCCATATTTCCTTTAAGTACAAATTAGATGTATGCCTGCTTTGTGTACCTCACAAGGTTGATGTAGATAAAAGACACCACCAGCAGAGGGGAATGAGCCATGAAAACTCTATGGTGCTCCACAGCTTATCACTGCCAGACTAAACAAAACCAAGTTAGCCCAGCAGCTATCCCAGGTGGTGCACAGCCTGGGGAGCACCACTAGAATAGCCCTTAGTGAACTTAACTGTCCCCTCCAGGAAAGCCTGACCAGGCCCAGCAGGGCCCCAGAGCATTCTCCAAGGCCACCCTGCCAGTCCAAATAGGTATCGACCAGATGATGCTGAGAAATCCTCAGAGCAAACAGCCTTGCTCCCTTCAGCTTCCAGTACATTTTTTTTTTCTGGGTACAGGGGATTGAACTCAGGACCTTGTGCTTGCAAGGCAGGCGTGGTGCCACTGAGCTAAATTCCCAGCCTTTCCTGTACACTTTTCAACAGGTTGGCATTCAGCAGGATGCCATCTGATTACAGCATCTAGCAGTATGTTTCAACCTTGTAAGTTACAGAACAGAGACGGTAATAAGACATCAGGTACCTATCATCAGGTGAGAGGGGTCCCACAGGGTCCTGCTTGGGGGAAGTGAGCAAAGGTGGGGGACAGGCATTCCACACCGACAGTCACTAACCCCTACCCCTTTTAGGTCCAGTCCCCAGGAGGAGGAAGGGATCAGCATAACAGTGAATCACCCATCACTTCACACAATGACCCCTCCAGGAAAGGGTGGAGAAGCCCGTCCGGCAACTGCCTACACAAACAGGGCAATTCGGAAGAGCTGCAAACAAACCAGTTTAGCCCCAATTCCCATTTTGCATAAAGGTGCACTTCATAAAAACAACAGCCAAGGGACACTTGTTTATCTATACCAGTTATTTAGGCCAAGGAGGAATTTTCTAAGATCCTGGGACAGGAACTCTGAATACAGTGGTCTTGGCATGGGAAGCATCAGATACTTGAATCCTCAGATCTTGGTGAACTTGGTTTCAATAAAAAAGCTGTAACCCAACATTCCTTGCGCCTGCCTAGCTGTGCTTCCTCCTGGAACTTGTGTAACCCTGTATTATCATAGACAAAACAGGTACCCTTACAGTCGCCTGTGGCAAAGTTCCCTCTGGTTTAAGAGGTGAAACCTCTTCAGTGGCTGGCCCTGAAGTAGATGTTATGACTGGTAAGGCAAAATGGAACTTTAAAAATTATGTTTTCAGGGCTGGAGATTTAGCTCAGTGGTAGAGCACATTCCTAGCACATGGGAGGTCTGGGGTTCAATCCTCAGTACGGGGGCAAAAAGGGTATTTTTCTTCAGAGACAAGCAGCTTCTCCAAACTTCTTCATTCCTAAAATGTGTATGAACCACTATCCTCTTCCAGTACTCAGTCTAGAGGAAAGGACAGAATATGCAGATACCACTGGTCAGGGCACAGGTTATTTCCACAGGGAAGGGAGGGAGAGGAAAAGGCCTGGGAGGGATGAAACAAACCTAGAGTAGTCTATGGTCTCACCTGAGTCCCTCTCTGCTGTTCCTCACTATGAAAGACCCACACACCTGGACACAGTGACATGATAATTGGCAGTGAAATGAGGCCCCTCCATTTCGGAGATAGCTTTGAATGGTCTTTTTCCTTTCTCCCTAATCTCCCATGTTTTGGGGGAGGGTGACCTCGGCTTTTTTACTTCAGGAAAGCAGCACAGATGGACTACAACTAGGTTATACTCAGAGCGAAGGCCTTGGGCTGGGAGTGTAATGGGCACTTGCCTCCTCTAAGAGGCCAAAGCCACCTCGGAGCCTCCAGTAGGACACAGGTTCCAGGGAAAGGCATCTGAGTGCAGCAAGGTACTGAACTGTAAGAGAGCGGGCAAGAAAAGTAATAACCATCCCTCGCCACCCCAGCCACTCTTGACAGCCACCAAACACAAGGAAAGGTGTTGTCTACACCCAACAAACACATTCATCTGTTTCTCAAAAACCTAAAGAAACTGGAAGTGGTGTACAGCCAGCTACTCAGGAGGCTGGGATAGGAGGATGTATACTCCAGCCCAGCCCGGGCAACTCGGTGAGTCACTATCTCAAAATATAAAAAGATAAAATAAATAAATAAATAGGGTTGAGGATGTAGCTCAGTGTTACAGCGCCCCTGGGTTCGATCCCCAGTAACAAAAAAAAAAAGCTTCCCTGCCCCCGCAAGCCTAAAAACTAGTGATAGCACTGACATCCTTCCTTCGGATTCACAAAAAGGAGTAGAGTCTCCCTACAGCTTCCCGAGCATAAGGATGAAGGACGGCGCCTGCGTGCCCTCCCCCGGCTTCCGAGCGCAGCGACGCCCTACTCGCGCCCGTCCCACTCTCGGGTTACCTGGCTCGCGCGACCGCCGGAGACCGCCACCTGCGCCGTGGGCTCCGCGGCTGCCTTCTCTTCCTCCTCCTCGGCTGCCAAAGGATCCCCGCCGCCCCCAGGCGCTGCCTGGCTGCCGCCGTCCACACCGGCGCCAACGCCCCCCGCGGACGAGGCAGTGGCGCCCAGCAGCCCGTGGGTCCCGTCCGCGTCCCTGTCCGCCACGCTGTGCACCAGCCACGCATCCACCCGGGTGCGAGGGATGAAGGGGACCCCGAGCGCGCGCACCTCCCAGAGCAGGTGGCCCTCGAGTGGCCCCAAGAAGTCCAGCTCCCGGGCCTTGGGGTGCAGGGGGCCGGCGCCCCCCCATCCTCCCGAGGTGGGGAAGGGGCTGAGTGCGTGGGCGGGGCGGGCCGGGCCGCCCGGGGGCCGCAGTTCGTCCCGGAGCAGGGCGGGCGGCGGCAGCAGGTAGAGGTCCAGGTCCAGGTCTACCCGGAGCCCAGCCAAGCTCAGCAGGACGGTGAGGTGCAGGAGGCCGCCGCCGGTCGCCCCCCACGACTTCAGGAGCTTCATCTCCTGCCAAGAGCCGGGGCCGCCCCTGTCGCGCCCGCAGGTCCCAGCGCTGCTCCTGCTGCGGTGGCACGTGCGGGCCCCGCGCCCCGGCACCTGCCGCCGAGAGAGCGGAAGGCGCAACGGTGCCCCCGGGCGTGCGGCGGTCGTCGCGGGCTCTTCGAGCCAGGCACAAAGACGCTCCCGGGCAGCGGGCTCCGAGCCTGGCGCAGTAGGGGCTCGGGCGAGGCGGAGGAGGAGCCACCTGCACGCCGATCCCGCCCCCGGGCGACGCCCTCTCCCCGCCTAGTCCCCTCCCCTGACCCCGCCCCCTCCTCTACCCCCGCCCCCAGACCGCGCCGTGGGTGGGGCCGCACGGGGCGGGGCTCCCGGGCTCCGGGCCTCTTTAGGCTGCAAACGCAAAGCTTTCTGGGAGCAGAAGTTCTTCTGGGGACGTAGGAACCCCTGGCATCCCTGGGGCGCAGACCTGGGCAATCCTAGCTAAAAACTTGGGACGGGAGTAGGTTGGTGGGAAATGACAGAATGTATACTCTAGCGGGAGGACTCTTGGCTGGCACACTAGTAAGAGTTAAGAGTAGGCTTGGGAGCTTGACCCCTGTAGATCCCAGCCTACCACCAGCCAGTTGTGTGATCCTGGTCGAGTTACTTCAATTCCCTTATCTGTAAAATGGAATAATAACACCTGTTAAACAGGGATGTTGTGAGATCAGATGAAATTGATGTAAAATCCAGAATTTAACGTATAAATTCCAAGCTGCCATTGGAATTGAACAATATTATTCACCCACACCCCCATGTCTACGCACAGCTTCAGACTCTTCACTGTTCCCTAGGTGTGCTCTGCAGGTTGCTAGACCATCTCTCGTGGCAGCCTTTGTTTCTTAAGGGAAGGTTCAGAGCACTAGCTTTACAGGCACATGGATGTGTTCAAATCTAGCCTCCACTGTTTCCTAGATTGGACCTTGAGTAAATTGCTTACTTTCTCCATGCCTCAGTTTCCTCAGTATAAAATGAGACGAACAGTTCCTCAGTAGACCTTTTGTGAGCGTAGATGAAATGATGTGTGTAAACCAACAACCATGGCACTGGGTAGTGCTTTCAGTTTCCCGTTGTTTTTATTTCCCATCCTCCAAGGCTTAGCCCCAAAGCTACATCCTCTGAATTTCCACTGGTTGGAATTAATCTCTCCCCATCTGCTCTCCCACATCTGTTCTGCCACGGTGCTTCCTCCATCTGCCAACATCACAACCCTTGGCCCACTCTATCTTGTATTTTACAGTACCTGAGGATTGGTCTAATTTGTCCATGGCAAATTCTTCAGGGCAAGAAACCTGTTTGGTTCACTTTTGTGCCTGCACAGTCCTTAGCACCAGGTCCTGAAATGTAGCTTTTACTAACCCTCAGTCTGTTCCTAGGCTGGGGCGGGAAAAGAATACCCAACTGAAGGTTGGCAGCTGGGTAAGAAGTTGAGCAAGACATTTTTTTTAAAGGCTCCTTCCTCCACCTGGTTTTCTCTTCTCTCTCCTGGGACTAATGTGGTAGGAAGAGCTTTGGATTTGCTCAGAAGGGGTCCCGAGGAGCAGTAACAGAGTTCTTAAAGTTGACTCTATTTTAAGCCTTGGAGGATGGGTAGCTAGAGGTCAAGAGGATGAAGAGAGGTGCTCACTTGGCAAGATTTGGGACAGAAGCCGAGTCCACAGCACTTAGTCCCTGCTCAGAGGACTCTGGATCTTGGCATAGTAAATAAGGCACATTCAGGTTCTTGCTGGAATGGGAGCACTTTTGTTCAGCAAGTTTGTGGTGTATTCAGGAGAATAGATATAAATTTGTGAGAACTTAGAAACAGGAAAAAGGATGTACTCAAATGCCAATATATTGACATGTAAAGAATTCAGGGTTTACAGAGGAAGTGCTATAAACCAAGTGAGAACAGAGACAGTCCCTTCTTGTACTGGTACCTTCC
The DNA here is from genome assembly GCF_053883595.1 of Heterocephalus glaber. Taxonomy (NCBI): domain Eukaryota; kingdom Metazoa; phylum Chordata; class Mammalia; order Rodentia; family Bathyergidae; genus Heterocephalus; species Heterocephalus glaber. The sequence goes on from NW_028258156.1 coordinate 4,285,647, forward strand.
AGAATCTTGCACATAATCGCTTCTTGGCCTTTTGGCTAAGATCAAGTGCAGAATCTTGCACATAGTTAAGGCTCAGAAAATGTCCGTTTTTCAATCAAATTGAGGAGGTTATACTTGAGATTTGTTTCAGGGAATCTGAATAGACTAGCAACAAGAACAGCATTCAAACTTCCCTCCTAGCATTAGTTGGGAAGTGGGCTGATCTTTTATACTTTTAAAATATGAATTTATAGTATCTATCACATTGCTCCCTTCAAAAGAATCTTGCCTCTGTCATTTATGGACTAGTGGAAAGGAGAGGACATAAAAGACTACAGTAAAATATTAAAAACTGGAGACTATAATTAATCCTACATACCCTTGATCTTAATTATAACAAAAGGTCCCATTTCTAGGCAAGTATATAGAGTGGAATGAGATTAGAAGGGAAAATTTCTATTTAGATTTATTTCTAAAATCCCTCCACCGAGGAACACCCAAGTGAATCATACAAACCACTGTCTTGTAAAAGCTTCAAAAAGTCATCTGCATTTGTAAAATCCTTATATTGGTGCTACTCAATGGATGGTCTAAAATTGGTAAGGTTTGCAAACTTTCTAATCCAGATGGTGTAGTTGTTCTTTGTTATCTATAGCATGTTCTAGGGTCCTCCTCAGATGCAAAAACCTGCAGATGCTTAAATCCCTTATGTAAAATGAAGTAGTATTTGCACATAATCAGTGTACATTCTCCCAAATACATTAAATCATCTCAAGATTACTTATGATACCCAGTACAATGTCAGTGCTATATAAATAGTTGTTATAGCTTATTGTTTAGGGACCAATGACAAGAAAAGTATGCACAAGTTCATATGGACACAATTTCTTTCAAATACTTTCAGTCCACACTTGGTTGAATCCACAAATGCAGACATGGAAGGTTGACTATAATAAAATTGAGAATGTTTAGAAACTTTTGTAGCAATTTGACATTGTTGTGAGATCCAATGTAAGGATCCATGGATTTGTTTTCTATACTTTTATTTTATTTTCTAGAAATGAATTTCTATTCTATTTTATAAATGTACTGACCTATAATAAATTGGAAATTAAAGAAAAAAGTTGGTTCTTCGCCAAGATTAATTTGAGAAGCAGTACCTTAAATGGCATTGCTGTGAGGTTGGCAGCTTCTAAGATGATTTCAGTTATTTCCTTTCCTTAGATGTGGGCTGGCCTGGGTGACTTATGTGTAACAAATAGAATACTGCAGAATGATGGGATATCATTTCCACAATTAGATTACAAAAAGGGAGAGTAGATTCTGTCTTGTTCACCCTCTCCCTCTAACTCTCACTCATACGCCTTGGAGGCCCGGCTCTGAAGAGAGGTTGCTGTGTGGTGAGTAGCCTATGTAGAGGCTCACATGGCAAGGCCCTAGAGTCTCTGGCCAGTAGCCAGTGTGTAGCTGAGGCCACCAACAGCCACTCAAGTAAGCTGGGTCGCACTGGAGACTTGAGATGACGAGAGGCTTCATCACAGCCTCATGAAAGACCCTGCACCAAAGGATGTTCCTGTATTGCACATGAATTTCTGACCCAGAAATGAATCCAAGATAACAAATGTTGTTTCAAGTCACTACATTTTGGGGTAATCTGTTACAGAGTTATAGATATCTAATGTACTGTGTGACAGAGGTGGCAAATCAATTGGAAAGAAAAACTAAAGATTATACTGTACAGTTAATGATAAGTTCAATGTGTAATTTATAACTATGAAGTAACATTGCATCAGTGTATTCTGCTCCCTGCATACAATTATCTGGCTTAATCATCTCAATGTAAAGCCATAACTTGGCATGAAAGATAGTCATCACTAAGATGTAACCACCTCTAGCTGGTATGAAATGAACACACCATGTTCATTTTTTGTTACCATCCAATAGGAAACTTTCTCCCCCTCTCTTTCTACTCTCACCCAACACTTCAGACAACAAATGTATAGAATTTCCACACAAAGCAATTCAATTCTCTGGAGACACCAACTGGGTATTCTACAATTTAATTCAATTCTAACACTATCTATCTAGAGTTAGCATCACAGTCCACAGGTTAATACTCAGCCCAACAAGATCGGATGTCAATCTTACATGCACACCTCCCAAACTTCTGACTGGCGGGCTAAAATTGGGGATTCCAACCACCCTCTCCTTGGGTTGTATCATTTGTTAGAATGGGAAACTCAGGGAAATATTTACGTGTGTTAACCACTTTATTATAAAGGATACAGTAAGTGCAAGAGATGCATAGGGCAAGGCATGGAGCAAGGGTGGAACTTCCATGCCCTTTGCTAGGACACCACCCTTCCAGTACCCCCACAAGTTTAGCAGCACAGACAAGCTCTCCAAACCTTGGCTTTTTGGTTTTTTTATGCAGGCTGCATTATGTAGGTATGACTACTTCTATAAGCACTAGTGACTAAGTTCAACCTCTATCCTCCTTTCCTCCCCAGAATTTGGAGGTAGTAGGGACTAGGATAGAGCTGAAAATTCCAGCTCTCTAATCATATGATTGGTTCTCTTAGCAACTATCTCCTCCATCCTTACAGGGTGTCTAAAACTCACCTCCTGGACATAAATACAGGTGTGATTGACAAGGGCTTGTTATGGATAACAAGCTGCTCCTTGTATCTTGATCATTCTTATCATTCATCACTTAGGAAGTTACAAGAGTTTTTGGAGTTCTGGCTAGGAGCCAGGGATGAAGAAAAAAAAATATTTATTTATTTAATTGACCCCAGGGCCCCAGGGCCTTCACGCTGAACTATACACCTAGCTCTTTTGTATTATTTTGAGATAGGGTATTGCTAAATCACTAAGTTCCCTGGACTGGACTTTAACTTGTGATCCTCTTGCCTTAGCCTTGCAGAGTGTTAGGATATATCTTATTTTTTGACATAAAAATCCAACTTTATTGAACATAGGAGTGGAGGGATTTTCAAATTAATAATTTTTTCTTTATGGTTATTAGTATCTGATCCATGGTAGAACTTACTAACTACTATTATATGAAGATGCTTATCTATTCTTAATTCTATACCCATAAACAAATATATTTAAATCTAGATAGAAACACTTGTGATTGGCTTATTAGTGCAGGGTAATCCCTTGTAGATGCACAGCAAATTTGAAGCACAGGCACAAATCTGAATTTTATACAAAAATTGAGTTTTACTCTTACTCTTACATTGGTGGGAGCTGACATCTGCAACTTACAGGCAAGCGAATACCTTTGTTTTCTACCTCTGAGCTGAACAAAAATACATGTAATGTATTATTTTCTTTAGACGAGACTTGCTTTTTATATTTCTTTTCTTTTTGGTGCCAGGGATCGAACTCAGATCCTTCCGCTTGTGCAGCAGGCGGCAAAACCACTAAGCCAAATCCCTGACCTGCTTTTTATATTTCAATGAGAATGCCATATAATCCTTTCTTGAACAAAATGACCAGGGTATATTGAAATAATCTTTGGCGGAAATGTTTAACATGCATATCTTATTTAAATAAATCCTCCAATAAGAAATGGAGAATTCATTGTTTTTACTTTGAAGGCTTTGTGGTTATCTGTCAAATTTATACATGCAGCTCACCAACATTCCCTTATTGGAAATATCAATATTTCCACATGATAGTTCTCAAAAGGACTTAAAAGTCTCAAAATTGGTGTCTCCTTTGGCTTGCTTTCTCTTGATTCCACCTAGGCTTTATCAATGAATGGTTTGCTTCATATTATCATCTCCATCTTCATAAATTTTCTTTAGAACATTCATTAATCCCTCACTAGGATCTGTTTCAGCATTGTAGGATGGCTTTTCTTTTCCTCTGCATTCTTTTTCAACCTGAGTCAAGTATTCCATTGAGTCTTTTCTCTTTTCTTTCTACATAAGATAAGAACTGCATCAGTCTTGATTTTTTTTGAACTGCCTTCCACTAAGATGGGTTTCAAGAGATTGTTCACAATCATAGAGTAACTCTTCCCATTTAGATTCTTCACCGAAGGATCAAATGACTTCTTTGTGAAATGCACCTGGACCTTCTCAGCAGGAACTTGATGAACTCCAGCTAAGGTAATGTAGATTTTCACAAACTTGTCTGACTGATCCCATCCATAATTTTCCAATTTTCACAGTACATCCTGTTGTGATGGGAGCAACCATAGCAGCTGGTTTTTCATTGTCAAGAAATTCTAATTTCTTTTGTGATTTTTGTTGCATCTTAGCCTTTATTTGTTTCAATCTTGGATTTTGCAGCTGTCAGGGCATCCCGTACTCTCTTCCTAGTGGCCTTTTCCAACGACACCTTTACCGCTTTTAGATCATTCTGCAACTCTTCCAAAGCTGAAGCCATGGCTGGGCTGGGTCAGAGCGAAGGACTGAGCTGCAGGCGCACATGCAAGGACAGGAACTGCCTGACCCAGCACGCTCTTCGCGAGAGTGGACCTCGGCAGCGCGGGCCGTGGGACGACAGGCAGCTGTGAGTACGCCCCATCCTGCGGTGTACTCACCAGATTGCAGCCCGCCCTTCGCACGCGGTGGCTCTGGATATATCTTATTATATTACAATATCACAGCATCTATCCAAAAACCAACAAGAAAACAGGTCAAGATCTTGGCATCCTTCTTTTAGAAAGTTTTTGTTAGCATTAGCCACAAGAAATTTAAATTTGTGGTAGAAACCCACAATTAAACAAAATATCCTATTGCAATCTGAGGCATAAATTAAGACGTAAGTTGTATTATCTAGGAAGAAGAGTTAGGTAAGCTAGATTCAAAACAGGCATAGCCACTAGAATTTAAATGACTGCAGTTGTTGAGACATTTTGCCAAAGGCTTCTGCAAAAGAGAACAGGCATATGAATGACCTAACTTGTTATCTTGGTGATGCTGAATCAGCTGCTACTTAACAAAAAGGGAGACTTTATGCTTTTCATAATCTTCTGAAATCTGACTTTAACTTTTCTTTGGACATTAGGATGAGGTTGATTGCCATCTATGAGCTTACACAAAGCAATCACAATGGAAGCTACAATGTACGGAAGCTCACTCAGTGCTGGACCCTTTTCATGCATCATCCCACTCCACAGTATTTTCCCCATTTATTTTGTTTAGATGAGGACCCTGAAGCTCAGGAACACCCCAGCCTCTGCCCAAAGACATACTTTGTAAATAGGGCAGAGTCACAATCCAAACCCACAAGTTCTCCTCTGCCACCATGCTCCACCTCTCTGCTACACTGTTTACTTGTTTGTTCATTACTCCTCCTCCTCCTCCTGCAAAAGGAAATGCTCTTCCTCAATTGAGTGTATTCTTCCCACAGCTTCTGAAAGTTTAAAGTCTGCCAACACCTTCTCTTGTCTGCAAAGCTTAAGGAGAAATGAAGTATTGGTTTTATCTCTCCATGCGATACTCTTCTTTTGATCTTTTGCTCAAAACAGCTAACCCTATATTGAAAGCACCCTATCTAGTTGCTGGGCTATGTGGTGATTCCTGCAGTTTTGATTCATGTTGATCTAAGTCAGCCTCATTTGCCATCATGACACATATTAAACACCTGCTGATGCAATCACTGGGATACGGAGAGATGCAAACTTAGTGCTTGCAGTCTTATCAGGGAAGCAGGATATGCACCAGGTAAAACGCATGGCACTGATTTGGAAGACAGACACACTCCTCATGCAAGAAATGTGTTTGTTTAAACCCAGGCCTATACTATAGAAACCATGAGCTAAGGAGGATTGCTGTCTGCCCTGGTTTCTTGGCATGAATTGAGATTCTTACAAGTTTCCAGAATTTACAGTTGCTGTGTGTGTGTGTGTGTGTGTGTGTGTGTGTGTGTGTGTGTGTGTGTATAAAGGGATCACAGAGAACATAAAAGGAATTGGAAAAAGAAGTCTAGGAGACTCTGGGTTCAGGCTGTTCAGCAGGGAATGAGAAATCAACAAGTTTACATCCCACACATTTGGAAGAGGAGAAGCACTACCATTGCTAACCTTTATCCTGTTTATCACATCCTTAGGGTTAGACCCTAAACTGTGCTAAAACTGGCCACCCACACAAACCTAAGGTACTACTTAGGGTAGGTTAACCCTCCCCAAAACAAACAACCCCCAGATCTCAATGAAAGTTTCTTATTTATTTCACAGTCCAAAGAAAGGCGTGGGATAAAGGGTGTCAATGGTTTTGGGAAGTCACTTGAAGACAGAGGCCCCTTTTAAATTGTGGCTCTCTTCTATAGATCCCCAGAGTCCTCTCCATTCAGCTGATGAATGGATAAGGGAAGATCAAGCATAGGTGTGTGCGTGTGCATGTGTGTGTGTGTGTGTGTGTATTTTATGGGACAGCCTTGAAGGGCCACTCATGAATTCCACTCACATTCGGATGGGTGCAACTTGGTTGCAAAAACACAGCTGACTGCAAAGGGTGATGCAGGGGTCCTAACTCTGCCCAAAACTATGATGAGAGCATAGATGGCTCTCTTTGCCACAGGTAGTCAGCCCCTTACCATAGGCTTTGTTCTGTATTCTATGCATTTAAGCACCCGTTGGATATCTTGCTCTTTTGGACTAAAAATATTTTACCCATTCATAGTAAATTAACACACAAATGCAAATCTAGAGAGCCTTGTTTAAGGCAGAGCCACACTTTGCCCTGATCATGTAGGTGTTTAGGAAATGCTGCTGGGGAGAATGGTTGGAGTAGGTGGTTCATATTCCAGGTGTAGTCCTAGTTTGACCCAAAAAAAGTCATCTAGAAAGGACACTGTGGGACATCTCACTGCACAGTAAGGACTTAACCTTGACAGGTCTCTGGAAGCCCTGGTGACATTGAGGACTTACATTAGATTGTGACAGACACTGGTGTTGTTGCCTAACTCTGGCTTTGGAGAAGACAGCCAAAACTAATATACTTTACCTCCATCTGGAAAACGAATCTGGATGACATTTCTGTCTGGCTTTGGGATGTGTCTTCTTTTCTTTGTTAGTATGTATATCTGCCTGTTGACAGTTTGAATGTTTAATATTCATTGAATTGATCTGCATGCCCCAACTTCACACTATTTGCTGGGAGAAAAGAAGCTTGTATGTAAGTTGGGTTGTGGGCAAAGTCACTGATTATCCATGAACTAGAAAGCCCAGGCACTCATAACTGGAAATTAATATAAGTATTTGCAAAGGCCCAATTTATTGCTAGAAGAAAATTTAGTTTTGAGGCCAATGATCCTGATCATTATGTAATAAAGTTGATGGGCCTTTATTATCTGAACTGACCATTAGTTTAGTACCTGAATTCTCTCATTTGTTTAATCATCTCTCTTCAAGTACATTTATAATTTTTGTTTCAGCATAATGTCTTCCTTACTACTTCACATCATTAAGCAATTCCTTTTCATCTTCTTACTTGTCCTTGTCCATTTTCTCTAATTCTTAGTTCTATGTGTACTGTGGAATCTTCATCTCATCTTAATTTAGCAGCATCTTTCCGATTGCCAGACTACAAGAATGGACCAGAAGGCTGGATTCCTCAGCCAAGTAGGTCCACTTTTGAATCCTATTGGGATGTATGATTTTCCCTGTTGTGATTCACATGAACCTAAGTAAATTGGTATTTTAAGTATGACTGATGTGACTATTTGACAGCACTAACTCCACTGTGAGCTCATAATACAAACTGAGCCAAGTGGCTGGCTGATAGTCACCTAGACAACTTTGTGTTGATATGCAAATAGGACAGCTGGACCTTTCCCTCCAAAGCTGACATCTGGAAGATGAGATAATACGCCTTCTGGTGTATTATAAATAAATACCAGTACCTTCAGACTGTTATGTGAGACACATCTTGCTGTGACTCTACCCTTTTCGAGTATTCAGTCTGAAACAGCATTAGCCAGTGGAGTCTCTGCCTAAGTGAACAGTCGTTTGCTTCACTGCTGATAACTTGATGGCATTCTGGACCCGATCAAGTGTCAGACAGACTGTTCTCCCAGACCATTTGGGTAATTTCTTCTGCAGACAGGTGTTTGGTTTTTTACTAGCCCTCATGCTAAAGTGATTTTCTTTTACTTATCTTTGTCTATATTTTCATATATTCCTTTTGTTTATTTTTATCATTAAGCTATTGTATACATTATGCACTAATTAATTCAGGAACTATCTTTGTTTCTCTTGGCTTGTCATTTGGCTAGAGAAGAATGAGTCTGGTCTTCTCAGAGAAGTTTAATCCTTGATGGTAAATTGTTACCAGGTTTTGCGAACTGGACCATGCTTGGTGATCTAGCGTGATAGTCCCCTCCAACTTCTGTCCACCTTCTAAAAAGGCAAATGCTAGTAATATAGCCAGCAACTGTTCAAGGATAGGTTTTCCTCAAACTCAAGATCCTTCTCCCTGAGTGCTGGGATTACAGGCATTTAACCCCACACCCAGCTTCAGAATTATATGAATTTTTGGGGTGTTTGTTTATTTGGTCAGGGTCTTGGTATGCAGTTCAGGCTGGTCTTGAACTTGCAATCATCCCCCTGCCTCAGCCTCCTGTGTGCTGGTGTTACAGGTATGCACCACCATGACTGGCTGGTTTTGATAAAAATATAGTAATTTGGTTTTGCAACAAATTGTTTTTGTAATTGTATTATAAAAATGCTTATATCTAGTCCATATTCCATATAAAGAAATATAGCTCCATTTGCCATATTTATAGGCTACAAAGTATCCCAATGATTTGCTACTGATGTTTAGGTTATTATCAAATTTTCATCATTATGAACAACTGTGATAAATTCCTTTTGCACATATGTTTGGTCACTATCTGATTAAATGGTGTAAATTCTCCAAAATTTCTGAGTCAGGGCTGGGGATGTAGCTCAGTGGTGCCACACCTGCCTGGCAAGTGCAAGGTCATGAGTTCTATCCCCAATATTGGGGGGGGCAGTGAAGAAAAATTTCTGAGTCAAAGAGTTTATACTAGCTAGGCAAGGTGGTGCATACTTATAATCCCAATGCTGAGGGACACTGAGCCAGGAGGATCCCAAATGAGTCCTTGGCAACTTAGTAAGACCTTGTCTGAAAATAAAAAATAAAAAAGGGCTGAGATGTAGCTCAGTGGTTGAGAGTTCCTGGGTTCAATTCCTAGTACCAAAAACAAAACAAGCCACCACAAACTTTTGGGGGAGAATTTTTACTAGTTGTTTTCTAGGAAGGACTATGTATAATGAATCTTAGTCATTTGAAAAAAACACTATATGGATTAAAACCCTGGTATGTAAGCATAATTCATTCCAGAAACATGCTTGTAATCCAAAGTACTTGTATATCCAAGTAAATTTCCTCATAAGAAATAATGGAAACTCAGATGATTCATTCTACAATCCAAAATATTCATATAAAAATGATTACAGTACTGTAATATAATACAAAATAATAAAGAAAACACAAAATATAAAAAAAATTAACCTGCACTTACCTTTGAAAACTTTCAAGGTAAAGTTGGCTGGTATGAGGGAGTTAAGAGAGAGGAAGGTTATTGTGTAGGATGACTCACTATCACTAATGGAATCACTGCTATCTATTGGCTCAATGGAATTTTTTTCTTTTCATGCAGCTTTAACAAGGAACCTATCCAATGACACTTTCGCCTCCTTTTGAGGATTTCATGAAAATGTGACATCACATTGTTGTTAAACATATTCATCACTTGCACTGCTCCTGCCTTATTTGGGTGGTGTTTTCTACAATATTTTGCACTGCTTCCCACATCTTACACATCTCCCTAATCTCATTTGAAGTGAAGATTCCTCTGCCTTTTTCTCCTCCTCCTCCTCTGCAGGTGAGATCTGCTCCATAACCTCTTGCTGCTGGGAGATGATCACCCACAATCCTGTAATGGGAAGGGGGAAGGGTGCAAGGGAGGGCGAGACCATTGGTTCAGTTGTGATCATGTGACATTTGGCTTCACATGCTACTCGTATTGCAAGACATTGCTCATAAGTTAAAATTTATTAGAAATGTTTGCTCCTCTTGCAGAACACTCTCAGAACAAGTTATTCACAGCCCAAGGTTTTACTCTGCTGATTTGAGTTGTAGTAAATGTTCCCTGATTTTTTATGTAAAATTAATGTAACCTTGCTGTTACTGACATCTATTTTAGTTAGAAAGGATCTCTTAAAATATTTTACATAGTAATATGAATGTTCCGAAGAGTATTTTTTTCTGTTTTTTTCTTTCTCCCCTTTTATCCTGCCTCATTTCTATTTCACAGTGCTTTGTGATCATAATATTTCAGTATTATTTACTACACTGTGACTTTTACAAACACCAGTTAACCAAGAACATTACTCTCACTGATGTGATGTGTTCTTATAATTCAGAGGTAAATGTATCTTCCCCATTCTATTGAAGTATATCTTGTTAAACCTAATGGATTTGATGCATTAGAAAGGAAAAGGATCTGGATGTGTTTTCTATAAAAGTGTCAGTATTTGTTAAAACAAAGATCCAGGAACACCCCCAATGGAGTGCCATCTGTCCTTATCCTTGAGAGCCTGCCAGGAAATCTTTTCTTAGCTGAGAGACAATTATTTGGCATAGCTAACATTGAACTTCAACAAGGTGGCTTTCAGATCTGAAACTGGCATACGTAGAGAGGTAATTTTTCATGTGAAAACTGGCAGTATAGAAATGCATTTCTTTTTTGAAAATATACATTAAGGATTGTTTACTTTACCAAGTATTTCCTGTAGGAAGTTTTTAATCAGGAGGATCACCCAGTTGATTTAAACATTCCAATCATTAACAAGTTATTTTCTTGGACAGGCTTTTGGAAAGTAAGCAACTGACAATGTGAGACATAGTTCCCTTCTCAGAGTACCATGATTTCCACATGCTGCCTCTGAAGCTAATGAATTCATGATTTCCTTTAATTGCATATGGAAACTCAGTTCTGTTGCAGTTTTACGGTTGACACGTGACACACAAACCCTAGCACATCAGATTGCAGTTTCCAGATCTATGCTGGTATCTCAGATGAGTCACTAGTAGCCCTTCTTTTTATCAGGTGGTCATGTCCACCAGTCTTCTGAGTGTGCTCAGTTACACAACCTGAGTGTCAGAGAAGGGTCTTAGCCACTGGCCTTCCTTTGGAGAGAGCTCAGATTCCTTGGAACAGCAATCTGAATAATTCAAAACATACCATTGGTAGGAATGAAATTCTTAAAATATACTCAACCATGTATTAGTCACTTTCCCATCACTGGATCAAAATGCTCAACATTCACAATTTAAAGGAGGATAGGCTTATTTTGGCTTACAGTTTTCAGAGGACTCAGTCCATGTCCACAGTTGATTGGCTCCAAGGCAAAAATGATATGGTGTAAAGAAGCCAGGCCCCCAGTGACCACCTCCAGCCAGGCCCTAACTCCTAACAGCACATTTAGCTACTGAACTCATCAGCAGATGACTAGTGGCCCCATGATCCAATTATCTTCCAAGTAGATGAGACTTTTGGGGGACATCTTACATCTATACCATAACAGACAGCTTTCAGGGCTCAGTTCTCCTACAGTGCATCACTCAGTGGGATGTTTGCTACTCAGAATTTCTAATCCTTCTGTGTTTCATCCAGCTGTCTCCTGAAAATGATTAACTTGGGAACCTCAGGTATCTGTGGAGTCTGACTCTAAAATACTCATGCAACTCCAGAACACTTCATCTAACAATGTCATTCCTTCTGAGTGTAATTCTGAGACTGCCACCCCTTCTTTGGACTTGCATCTAATCTTACACTTCTCAGGAAATGAGCAGTCATCTCAGCCTCAATGAGGGGTCCAGGCCAGCTCCTCAGCTGTTCATTCCTTAGGATGGAATGGACAAGGAAAGCATACCTTCCCTCATTGCAAGGCATCCAGCTGCACTGCACATGTCTTAGCCCAATTTAACTAGATCCAGCTAATCCTGAAGGACCCTGGCCACTATGTAAACACATCCCTACGGTCCCTGAAGATACATGCAAATGTTTATCTAATAGATTTTTTTCTTATGGGGTAAATTAATTCAATAAACATTTAATACTTAGTATATGTCAAGCATTATTCTAAATGTTGTATGAATCAAAGCTTCAGATCCAATGGAGCTTGCAATCCATTTGGGAGAGACAGACACTAGACAATTTTTCAGGGGCTAATAAGTGCTAAAATGAAAAACAAAGCAAGGGGAAAATGATGCCTTCCTGAGGGATAGTATGAGTACAGGTGCACACACCTGTGTTACACAGGAAGATGAGCAGGGTAAGTCTGACTGGAAGGAGACAGAAAGCCACACAGTTAATCTGAGGGAAAGAGTGTGCCAACCAGTAAGAACAGTGAGTTGAAAGGCCTAAGGCAGGAGAGTACCAAGGATGTTTAAGGAATGATGGGGGGTCATTAAGCAGGAACTGAGACAGTCATACTGGACATCACAGACCATGAAGAGGACTTTTCTTTCAGAGCTCGGAATCGAACCCAGGGCCATGATAGGCAAATCCTCTCCACTGAGTTATGTACCCTTAGCCTTAAGAATTTTTATTTTACCCTAAGTGGGATGGAAGGCTATTAGGGGATTCTGAACAGGACTTCAGTTTGATTTAAAGTGATTGGAGCCTTGGTCACTTTTTGGTATAAAAACTCTCTAGACAATGAGTCCCAGTGACAATTCACTTTTGGGTTCCCTCCCAACTATTGGGAACTCTTTCTCTCTTTTTAATAAACATTCCTCTTGTCTACCTCCTTTGTCCTCAATGTCATTCTTTTCATTCTAAATGAGCCACGGGACCAGGTTATGTTGTTATACTGGTCCTATGCAAAACACAGCACACTCAGAAAATCCAAACTTTTCTTTTCACTTTCCTTGTTTCCAAGGGAGAATCCCATTCTGCTTAAAAAGTATGGTATTGGGCTGGGGATTTAGCTCAATGGTTCCGCCGCCTGCCTCCCAAGTGCAAGGACCCGAGTTCCATCCCCGGTACCATAAAAAAAAAATAAATAAATAAAATAAAAAGAATGGTATATTTGTAATATACAGAAAGCAAAAATAAAAATTCTCATCTTTAAGTGGAGTTTTAACATCCTACATCTATAAGAGTTTTGATTATTAAAACATTACTTTCCCATGTCCAAGACTTTAGGCCCTCTTTACATTTTGCTGCTTAACAATGCTTTTTGACACATTTCTTATTATGGACATTTTCATACTTACTTCGAAATTAGGCAGAATACCCACCTCAAAGCAATGATGAATTCCAGGCTAATCTCTGTTCTCCCATGCTGTCATCTATTTTCCTCCACTTCCTTACAGTGAATGTTTTTGTTTGTTTGTTTTGAGACAGGGTCTTGCTATGTAGTCCAGGTAGGTCTTGAACTCAGGGAAATCCTCCTGCCTCAGCCTCCTGAGTGCTGGGATTACAGCTGTGCATCATGATGCCTGGCCTTATAGTAAATTATTTTAAGGTAAATCCTCCACATAGGTTTTAATTCATGAATGCTTCAGTAAGTATCTCTAAAAAGAAAATGTTTTCTTTTTGGATCACTGCAATACCATACCTAAAAATTTGACCAAAATTCTTAAATATCATAAGAAATCTAGTTGGTAGTCAAATTTCCCTAGTTGTCTTATGAAGACTTTTAAGAAATAGTTGATTTGATCAGAATCTAAATACAGTATTTAGTTGATAGTACTTGTAAGTCTTTTAAAATCTTTTCACACCCCCCCTTTTGTTATTTATTTATTTATTGGTACTGGGGATGGAATTCAGGACCTTCCGATTGCAAGGCAGATGGCAGAATCACTGAGCTAAATCCCCAGCCCTGTCATTTATTTATTGAAAAAACCTGGTCATTTGTCCCTTAGCTAGCCCTCATTTTAGATTTTGCTGAATGCATTCCAGGAAATTGTTGAATACGTCTCACTCCAGCCTGTATTTCCTGCAAATGGTGGTTAACTCTAGGGGCAAAATCAGGGGAGGCTTTTTGGGCAACACCACCCCATTGGAGGCACTGAGAACTTCCCTTGGCCTCCCTTGCGAGGCCCGCCCTGCCGTCCCTGCCTCTCTTTGTGAGGTGTTCAGATAGATGGGTGGGCTTGTTTGGGATCTCTGGATCTCTCTGTGATAAGGCTGCCTAGGAGGCTTCCCATGCAACAGTTTCAGCAGCTGACACACAGTGTTTGGTCACCGCCCATTCCACTGGGTCCCCACAGCATGCTCCTCATGGAGGTCAAGGTGGTCTGAAAGCTCTGCTTTCAAACAATGCTAAATCAGCACTGTTTTGGCCAGCCAAGCTCATGCTACTGAGAAGAGCAGGAGGGATTGGTTGCCAAGATGTTAGGGAAAAGCTGCAGAGCACGGGTTCCCCTAGCTTCAGAGTCCAGTGCCCACTCACATGTGAAGGTCCTTGGGCAGCTCTTAGTTTGATTCAAGTCTGTTATCTTCCAGGCTTGTTTGACTGCAGATGCTTTTTCTTTATTATACTTCTTACTGTCCACTGGAGCATGCTTTGGCCAACACAATACCCTTCAATAAAGTACGCATGTGATTCTAGCTATCTGGAAGCAGCTTGGCCGCCTGCTGAAGCCTCTGTTCCTTTAGTGGCCATAAACTGATGGCATTCTTGGGAAAGCATGGATTGGACTTTTAGACAATATTTCTGGCAAAGCTTCTCTTGGAAACTGAATTGAGATTATGTCCCTGAGAATGAATGTTTGAGCCAGAGAAGAAAATGTCAACTTTACTCATCACCTCAATCTTAGCATGTTTGATGGAACGTGGGTGATAACCCCTTGAGAAGTGCTGTGGCTGCATGTGTCTGCAGAGAGAGCTCAGTAGTGGATAGAGTCATTCTCTCCCCATCTCTCTACACAGTCACCAAACTGTGTCTCGGAGGTTCCCCTCTTAACACCCCTCTGGATCACACTGCTTCCTGCCTGCACATCACCATTGGTTAGATGATAACAAGAAGTCGCACAAGGCGAGATCTTCTTCCTGGATTCCCTGATGGACTTGCCAAGGTCAGAGGTTTGACAGTGCTCCTTTCACTGGGTCTTTAGGAGGAAGTGAATACTTGAATCATGTTTCACTAAGCAGCGTGCTTTTGAAGAGCGATTACTAGGACACAGGATTTAGCTCAGTGGTGCTGCGGCCTGCCTCATAAGTGCAAGGTCCTGAATTCGATCCCCAGTACCAAAAATTAAAAAAAAATAAATGAATAAAAGAGTGATTACCAGAAAGGCAGTTCTCTGTGCAGAGAGCTGACTGCTATGTGCACTTTGCAGTCACAGGAGGACAATCCCTATCCTGGTGGGCTACTTGCCTTGGAAGTATGTTCAAATTTGTCATAATCACCTTCATCAGGGTGGGCTTGGAATGGAAGCTGAGACTTGTGGGGAGTGAGAAGAAGCTGGGGGCAGGATGTGTAGCAAGCAGTTCAGTGAGGGAGAGTGGGGACCCGGGGCCATCACACCATTCAGAGGTCCAGGGTATTATAATTGGGGCTGCCACATAGGAGCGATAATTCAAAGTGAGCTGAGGACTGGGCACGGCGGCACATGTCTATAATCCCAGCTACTCAGGAGGATGAGGCAGAGAGATTGAAAATTTGAACCCAGTCTGGACAGCTTATCAAGATCCTGTCTCAAGACTAAAAAAATAGAAAGGGCTGGGGATGTAGCTCAGTGGTATAGCACCTCTGGGTTTGATCCCCAGTACAGCAAATAAATCAATAAATAGGCAAAAAAGTCAGCTAAAGAAAAGCACGGTGGTGTTGTGTGGGAGGTTTGCTTGAGTAGGACCCAGTCAGTAGCTGAGGACAGAGGGCTAGGGTCAGTCCCCAGGGGAAGGGACCTGGTAAGAACTGCCTTGATCCCACAGGGCTCGGCACTTAGGTAGGGGTGCATGTGAGTGGAGGAGGCCTTGCTGGCTAAAATAGTAAGCCCTACAGATGAATCCCCACATCCTAACAGCTAGCATTCTAGGACAAGTGGGAATTGAGAGTCAGGACCATGATTGAGACCCTAGATGCTAATACTAAGACTTCCAAGGTTCAGATCCTTGCTCTGCCTCTAACTGTGTGACCTTAGACAAGTTGCTCCACCACCCTGCATCCCAGTCTCCCCCTATGTAAATTGGGGACAAAAGTAATACTTCTGTCATAGGTTCATATGAGGACTAAAGAAGCCAAGATTCGGGAAAGCACTCAGCAGTGCCAGCACAGGTGAAGTGCTTCATGTTATCTGTTGTCATTAAATAGTTGCTCTGGAGAGGAGACCAGTGATTTTAGTCTGACAGAAAAGGAAAGCCTCAGATACCAGAGTGAGAGCTGCACAGGCAGTGGGGAGGAGATGGAAAGGCGGGAGGGACAGACACAGCTGGCCAGGACATGAAGGGGAAAACTGAGGCACAGCTGTTTGGGAACAAGGAGGCTTACAGACCCCTTCCCAAACTAACAGACCCAGTTTGCTGCTGTCTCCCGGGTAAAAGGATGATGGCTAGGCTTGCATCTGAGTCCCTAGGTTCCCTGATTCCCCCTTGTAGCCTCCTTCTCCAGTGGCTACCATGTGTCTCATCCTGTTCTCTAGACAGTCAGTCACAAAAGTTTTAACTCAACTTAGTATCAAGTCCTAATGCTGGTCACTAGGCATGTTCTTTCTTTTTCTTCTCTTTATGGCAAAAGAACCCCCCCCTTCTCTCTCTCTCTCCCTCCCTCCCTCTCTCCCCCGCTTCCCCCAAACCTAGGACCTTCACACTGAGCTACATCCCCAGCCCTTTTTTAATGTTTTATTTCAAGACAAGGTCTTGTTAAATCATTAAGTCACCCAGCTGGGGCTTGGCCTTGTGATTTTCCTGCCTCAGCCTCCCAGTACTAGAATTACAGGTGTGTGCCACTATGCCAGGCTTCCTTTTCCCTTAACAGTTTGGTGGAAGAAGGTGGAATGCCCTGAAACTGCCAGGCAAATAACAGCTGTATGTTTAGAAGTCTCAGAGCTCAGAGACCTCCATACTAGCTGGCTGCCTGGCCCATGTGTACCCAGGGGCCCCATCTCACCTGGAAACTGCTCCTTTGTTCCAGCCCTGCTCCTGCCCCTACATCCCCTGAAATGATCTAGTTGACATCAGTATAGAATTGGCAAATATCAGGGCAAAAGATTGCTTTCAACACCCTTTTTGACTGTTCCTTAGCCAACTCACTCCCACTTTTTATTTTAGAAGAGTCTGGTCATTTCCCCTTTGGGTATATACTTCTGGGTTTTGCCTATAATTTTTTGCCTTTTTTTTTTTGCTCTTTGTTTTTTGAGACAGGGTCTCACTAAATAATCCAGGCTGACTTTGAACTCTTTATTGTAGTCCAGCATGGTCCCAAACTTGCTATTCTCCTGGCTCAGCCTCCCAAGTGCTAGGATTATAGGGAAGCACCATGACACTGAGCCTTCCTTATGATTTTTTGAAGAATGTCAAAGCAACCACCTTCCCCTGGATCTCTGCCAATGCCTAATGTCATCTGCTTGGAAGAACCTGACTTCCTCCTGCCACTTTTTGTTCACCTTTGCCATATCGCCTGGGTCTCCTCAGCCCTATGCTTCTGTCCAGAAGACCTATGCTTCTGTCTGGTGGACATCTAGCTCCTTTTCACCTCCTACCTTAAATTGTATCTCTCCTACCACTGGCTTGGCCCAGTGTCATGTGGGTTCTAGCCCTTGGTTCAGACATTTCTGTTGTAACATCACAGAGGAGCCTGGGGTGTTACAGGCAAACAGGGCAGGTGTGTGGACAGCCTTGGTTGTTTCAAATACACTGCTTTGGCATTTCTGATCAGCAGCCACATCCCTGTGTCAATCCAAGAGCCACCACTTTGTAATCACTATTCACCCTAAAAAATAAGTGCCTGCTTGGTACTGCCCACTTAGAAAGCATGAAATGCTGACGATCTCACTGCTGTTGCTAAGTTCCTTCCTTGTGAATCTGAGGCAACTCGTCACTCCCACTGAGGAGATGCGTGCTGCTTCCTTGTGCTCAGCACTCTGTGTGTGGAGAAAGCCAGTAGGATGTCACTAAGGCCACACACAGGATCTGCCTCCCTTTCTTGCCAGTTAGTACAGGTAGCGATCACAGTCTCAGGGTGAAGCCTAGGTGCAGCCTCCAACAGTATGTCCTGAAGGGAAAAAGTGATTCTGCCACAGAAAGAATGAAAGAACAACTTCAAACAGGACATTGGTATTGGAGGAAGCAACCAGTTCAGGACATGCCAGGTAGCCAGCAATTCCTGGGTTGGAAAACAAACAACAAACAAACAAAACCAACAAAAAACAGTGGGTGATTAAAGGAGGAAGCACTCCTGAGCCAGCTTGATCATAAGCTGAAGTACTGAAATATAGTCATAAATCAGAGACCTCATTCTCCCACTCGATCGGACTCAGTACACAAAGAAGTGAACCAAGATTTAACAGGATGCTAGTGCCAGCAACAAAAGCAGAAAATTTCCCGGTGATACTCCCAAAAAGTTACCATGGAAGCGAAAAGAGCCCCGTGGGCCTTGCCATCAGTTCTGAAGAACTTTTGGAAATCTTTCTAACAAAAAGGCTTGAGCCGATGTCTGGCTTCCCCAGAGTAGCTTGCAATATAAATTAACAAAGCACTTGACATTTAAAAATTGCCAACTGTAGATTTTGTTTTATTTTTAAATTTATATTAGCATATGTTTGCAGTACATAATGATTACATTCATTGTGGAGAATTGGTGCATATACATAACACATCTGAATTCTCCCCCACCCCTTCTTCAACCTTCAACCCCTTGCCCCCTTTTTTGGTATGGGCGAGAGAATTAAGAACTCTGTGCTTGCCAGGCAGGTGCAGCACCACTGAGCTAAATTCTTGGCCCTTCAACCCCTCTTCTAAAAAAATTTTTGTCAGCATCAAATTAATTATGGTAAACACAGATTAACAGCCAGACTAACAGGCCAAACAACATACAAAACAATTGTACTAAATCAAGGTACACTTTTAGATACATTGGCCATGCTAGATTATAATAACTCTCTCTCTCTCCTCTTCTCTCTTTTTTCCTATTGTCTGTCTTTTATTTTGCACTTTATTTATTTTCTCATATTCTTGTCCTTTCTCATATAAGAGAAACCATGAAATATTTAAGCTTATGTGTCTGATTTATTTCACTTAACATTATGGTCTCAAGGTGCATCCATTTTCTTACAAATGACTCAAGTTCATCTTCTCTCTGGCAGAGTAGTACTCTATTGTGTATATACCACATTTTCTTTGTCCATTCATATGGGGATGAAGATATAAACTATCTTCAAGAATTAATACAAACTGTGCTGCTATAAGCATGAGTGTATGTATCACTGTAATAAGATGCCTTTAACTCTTTCAAGAAGATGTCTAGAAGGAGAACAGATTATAGTTGGCCCAAATGGAATTTCTATTTTTAGTTTTTTGAGGACTCTTCTTACTGGTATCCATAATGGTTATAGCAGTCTACATTCTCACCAACACTAAAGAAGGGTTCCTTTCTCCCCACAGCCTTACCAACATTTGTTGTGGTTGATTTCTTGACAATAGCCACTCTTTCTGGAGTGAGATGGAATCTCAGTGTTGTTTTCATTTGCACTTCTCAAATGGCCAATGATGTTGAACATTTTTTCACATATTTATTGGTCACTTCATCTGAGAAGTGTTTATGCGTTTCAGATGTCCATTTTTAAATTGGGTCTTTAAATTTATGGGGTCTAATTTTTTTGAGTTCTTTATATATTCTAGATATTAGTCCTTTATCTGAGGAGTAGTGGACAAAATGTTTTTTCCATTCTGTAGGTTGTCTCGTCACTGTTGGTGGTTTCCTTTGCTCTGTAGAATGTCATGCCATTTGTTGATTCTTGTTATTACTTCTTGTGCAATCAGGGTTCTGTTCATAAAGTCTATGCCTATGCCTATGTCTTCAAGAGTTTTATTTATTTATTTATTTATTTGGGTACCAGGGATCAAACTCATGACCTTGTGCTTGTGAGGCAGGCAAGGTGCCACTGAGCTAAATCCCTAGCCCAAGTTTTACTTATTTAGTCTTCTGGCAGATTGTTTCTGTTTTAATATTTAGATCTATTTTGATTTTAGTGTAGTGCAGAGTAAGAGATATGGGGATAGATTCAATCTTCAGCATGTGGATAACCAGTTTTCCCAGCACCATTTGTTAAAGAGGCTATCTTTCCTCCAGTGAAAGTATTTGGTTTTCCTGTCAAAGATAAGGTAGTTGAATGTCCCTGGAGTTGTTTCTACATCCTCTATTCTGTTCCATCGATCCGTAAGTCTCTCTCTCTTTTTTTTTTTTTGGCTAATACTGTGCTGTTTTTATCACTGCAGCTTTGTAGTACACCTTGAAGTCCAGGATTATGATGCCCCTTATTGCCCAGAATTGCTTTTGTTATTCTGGAACTCTTCTGGTTCCATATGAATTTTAAGATTGCTGTTTCTAGTTCTGTAAGGAATTCTATTAGTATTTTGATTGGGGTTGCATTAAATCTGTATAACAGTTTTGGAAGTATGGCCATTTTGACTATTCTGATTCTACCTATCCAGTAACAGGCATATCTTTCCATTTTCTGATGTCATTTCAATCTTCTTTTCAGAGTACTGTAGTTTTCATTGTAGAGCTCTTTTACTTCCTTGGTTAGATTAATTCCTAATTATTTCATTTTTCTTGGTGCTATTATGAAAGGTATTGTTTCCCTAATTTCTCTCTCAGTGAATTTAATATTGGTGTACAGGAATGCTATTAATTTTTGAGTGTTGGCTTTGTATCCTCTACAATACTGAATTTGGCTATTCATTCTAGAGTCTTTTGGTGGAGTTCTGGGGGGATTCTATGTAGAGAATCACGTCATCTTCAAATAATGATAATTTGACTTCTTTTTCTATCACTATCCCCTTTATTTCTTTCTCTTGCCTGATTGCTGTGGCTAATGTTTTGGGAACAATATTGGACAGGAGTGGTGATAGTGGATATCATTGTCTTGTTCTTGAAAAAAGTTACCATGGAAGCGAAAAGAGCCCCGTGGGCCTTGCCATCAGTTAGGTATTGGGGATTGAACCCTGGAATTTCTTATGGAGCTATGTCCAAAACCTTTTGTATTTTATTTTATTTTATTTTTTGTTTTGACACAGGGTCTTGCTAAGTCATTAAGTTGCCCAGGCTGGGCTTTAACTTGTGATTTTTCTGCCCTAGCCTTCCAGAGTTCTTGTTATTGTTTTTTTTGAGACAAAGTCTTGCTATGTAGTCCAGCCTGGCCTGGAAATCACTGTATAGTACAGGCTGGCCTCAAACTCATGATCCTCCTGCCTTACACTCCCGAGTGCTGGAATTACCATGCCTGGCTTAGCAATTCCAGTTTTGAGATATACATTACTGAATCTCTTGCACATATAAATGTTCTAGAGACATATAAAAGAGTGTTTACAATTGCATTGACTGAAATAGCAACAAAAACAAACAACCAGAAATATCACAAATGTCCATTGACAGGACAATGAGTAAATACACTGTTCATTCATTTCCCATTTTTTATTGTGGTAAAATATGCACAATGTGAAACTTAGCATTTTAATCATTTTTAAGAATGAAGTTCAGTGGCATTAAGTGCATTCACATTATTAAGCAACCAGCACCTTTATCCATCTTCAGATTTTTCATCTTCCCATTGGAAACTCTGCACCTATTAAACAATAACTTCCACTCCTTTCTCCAGTCTCTGCCAACTTCTACTCTTTCTATCTCTATGAATATGCCTAGAGACCTCATGTAGCTGGACTTATACAATGTTTGTCCTTTTGTGACTGGCTTAGTTTTTTTAGCATAATGTTTTTAGATTCATTGCTTTTTAAGGTTGAATAGTATTCATCCACATGCACACACATATTCACAGACACACTACATTTTGCTTATCCATTTATCCACTGACGGACACTTGCGTTGCTTCCACCTTTTGGTTATTGTGGATTATGTTGCTCTGACATAGGTGTACAAATATTTATTCATGTGCCTACTTTCACTTCTCTTGGGTAAATACCCAGAAGTGTAATTGTATGGTAATTGGATACTCGATGTTTTGAAGAATCATCCTATTCTGGGCCCAGGGCTCTGCATTTTAACAAACTCCCCAGGGAATTCTGATGCTGGAGGACACCCTTTTAAAAACTGTAAATTGGGATTTAGTTCAGTGGTTCTGCCGCCTGCCTTGCAAGCGCAAGGACCCGAGTTCGATCCCTGGTACCAAAACCAAAAGAAAACAAAACTGTAAATTGGTCTTGGTGGTACATATAATCTCAGCACTCTGGAAAGCTGGAGTAGGAAGATCACAAGTTTGAGCCCAACTTGCAACTTAGCAAATCTAAATAAAAAATTAAGAAAGGGCTGGGATATATCAGTGCGAAGGCCCTGCATTCAATCTCCTGTATTGCAAAACCCCAAAACAAACAGAAAACCCTTGAGAATATAGTATCTTTAATGCTTTTCTTCTTCTTTTTTTTTAATCTTTGCTTTCCAATTCCTCTTTTAGAGGGGATTCAAGAATAAGCTCTTACAGGTAATGGGAAAAAAAAAAAGAACCAAGATATATCATGTACAGGTACAAACACCCAATGATAAATGTAAACGAATTGTATACCTAAACTGTACCAATAAAAGAACTAAAAAAAAAGAATAAGCTCTTCATTTCCATGTCCCCTTTGCCTGCCTCAGTGTCCACTGACAGTCCCAAGCATTGTGGCCAGGACATGTAGCATGAGTGTGTGAACCAGGGAGGTTAGGAGATAGGAATGAAGCAGGTTGGGCAGCCAGCCTATCCCTGGCTAGTACCTCTGCTTTTCTGCACATTATTCTGGCCAAGAATCCATGTCTGAAAACTTTATGCCACTCACTGATTTATATAAATGTGTTGGAGTTCTTGGTACAGGCTCTGTATTCAGTTGACTTGGGTTAGATTCCTAGCTGAACCACTTACCAATATAAAACCTTGGATGAGTTACTGAACTCCTAGGAGCCTTTCTTTCCTGATTGTAAAAGTGGACTTGCCTCCTTGGGCTTCTTCGAGGATGTCACAGGGCAATGAATGAATGGGTCTGCAACAGGGGCTGGTACATAGCGAGAAGGTGACACTGGGCACATTCCCATGTGAAGAGCGCCAAGCAGGCATCTCATTGTCTAGCACACAGCCCCTCTTGCTCTGGCCTTTGTAACTTTTGTAGTTACTTCTCCTCAGGATGAACTTCTGCCACACTCACTACCACCTACATTTAATTAAATTATTTTTAAGACCCATATTTCTGTGAAACCTTTCACTGCAGAAGTAACTTTGGCTTCCAGTGGTGTTTTCTGTCTGTAGCATATTGTGATTTTAATCTACACCTTCACCACTTAGGTTCTGCCTCACGTTAATATTCCATCATTATGTGGGTATGCTTTGTCATCTCATCTAAAATTAATCTGTTGGAGGTCAGGGTACATATTTGCTTCTAATAACTTTTGGAAAAACTCATATATGTGAATGAGAAGTAGAAGTTTGCATGGACCAAGATGGATTAATTTTTATTGCTTAATAGAATCAAAGCCTTGAATTTTCTTCATTCTCCTTTCTTTTTGAGGTACATCTCTTGCCCTGAATTTTCAGATAGTTCTCACATACAAATTCTCAAAGAGTCATGCATTCTTTGTATGCACCTTATTCATTCACATATTCCTGTGCATTATAAATACAAAAATATGAGACATGCATTTGTAATGTATGTCTACCTTGTTCTCCTCAACACATACATATACCCATGGGTAGACAGCTGAGAGCTAACATGATAATAATGAAGATGTTGTTATTGGCATGTAGTCTCCCAGCTGTCTCCTCTTACATGCAACTGTGCGATTGGGGGATCATGACCCTCAGTCTCAACCCCTTCCTGGCTGGTTGTGGATGGATCCGCAGGCTGCTGGTGGTCACCTACCTCACTGCTCCCACGGCTCCACTCTGAGACAGAGACTCTGCCTCACTGCTCCTTGATCATTTTGGTTAGAGAGTCTTCCCACCCCGTAAAGACGATGCCCCTCCCCGCCAAGCAGTGGGCCACCTGTGTTGAGTGGCACTACAGCTGCCCAGCAATCAGGAAGCCAGTTCTCATGGAGCTGGGCTGGGGACCTTACCATGACACAATATTGTGCAGGGGTCTGTGTTTTCCTCTGGTGTTGAAACAAAGCATACAGCTTTCAAACAGCTTTCTTGTTCTTCAGTTTTCTCTCTTCTGGGGACGCAGTCTCTATAATCACAGTTTTCAAAGGTTTTAACCTTGTGGTTTGGAATTTAATACCCGCCCCCTCCCCCCAAGCCTGACACTGGTCACGCAAAGCCCCAGACAGCGGTTACGTAAGGCGCGCCCTCTAGAGGCCGCCTGTGGCATTCCAGTTAAATCCAGGGGAGGTTCTCAACTGTGCCTTGACACCAGATGCGAGCGTCCAATCTGCATAGCTATCCGTGAAATGGGTCAGAGAAATGAGTGAAAGGATATTTTAACATTATTATTTCTTTTAGGAGAAAAATCTCGGCTTAGGCTGGCTATTTCAATTTCTCTACTGCATTTTCACATGAAGTTGGGGTGACTACTCCTGCAACTTTTGAAAACTGAGAATAATTAATTTTCACCGTCTAGAGTCTGTTTTGAATCTTCCATAAGTTTGTCAAACCCTAAAGGTTCTCTCCCCCGCTTTCTTCTTTCTTTTCCCTAAAGGTTTTCTTGGTTGGATTTCTTCCTTTACAAAACATCTCACTCGGTTTATGATGTGGAAAAAACCCAGGATGAATTCTCACACACACACACACACACACTCACACACGCACACACTCCTATGAGGGTTTACTATAAACCCATCACCAGTAGATACTTTTTGTTGAAGTCTTATAAGGTGATGAATGAAAATAACCTACTCTTCTTTTTTTCCCTCATTTTATAGTGAGATTTTTTGCAAGGTTTTTAGCAGGAGGACCAGGACCAGAGATCTACATATCGGGCCCTTTCTAAAGAATAGGTACATTTTGTGGGATCGTCGTTTCGGAAAGATGGCTCACAGAACTGTGCTTCAGAGCCAGAGCGCAGGAACCAAGTCACGTGAAGTGGTTTCCAAGCACACGGAGCAGAGAAATGACCAGGTGTCTTCTAGTCATGAAGTGGTTAACAGTTACCTTGAGGGAGAAATTCACATTCGTTTGACCAGCACCATAGGCTTGCAGTTCAACTAAAAAGTCCTGATGTTGCCAAGTAGAAGCACTACCCTTTACTCATTTCTCAAGTAGCATGAAGTAAAATTGATTGTTTATAAAATATTTATCTGTTCTAGGCTAGTATTTGAATTATAACATCTCCTGCAGACTTTAAAATGTCCTCTCTCTGCTTATTATTGATTAGCCAGACAAAATTTTTTACTTAATGCAGTGACTACAATGTGTTTATTGGGATTAATTTACTCACCCTTGAGGATTAATTTAATTCATTTATGATAGCATTTTTTTCTGGCATTTTTTCTCCCAAAAGCGTCACATCCAAATTTGTAAGACAGTCATAATAATTTGGATATAACTGAATAATTTATACCTGTGTATGCCAAGGTCTATTAGAATTATTCAGGGAATGTCTTAAAAATATGGATTCCCAGATCCAACCTCAGACCTAGTGAGGCAAAATGGCTTGGGGTGCAGACTGAGAATTCCTCCACGGGAAGGTGCTCCCTAGAGTTACAGGTACAGTGGCCTCAGCTCTGTTGGTGCATGGGTTTTGGAAAAATTCTCCGGATAATTTAGTCCTAGGTAATTTTAGACTAAAATATAATTGTCATTTAATGTAGAATTTTCTTTTGCTAGCACCACATTTCTTTATTTCTTTTTATCTTCCTGCCCACTAGGATTGCCCATGTTTCTCTCTCAGTGTTTGTAGTGAACGAAAGGGGAAGGGAACACACAAGGAGAAGGAGGTTCAGAGTAGAGTAGTGTCACCACTGACCATGGTCACAGTAACCAGAGGAGCCAGCCAGAGCAGGCAGAACAGCCAGTGGATGAATTTCTCTTTGCTTCCTCCTGGTCTGGCCTGAACCAAGCTCTTTGGGTTGAGGTTGTTCCAAATGGCAGGGTCCCTGCTATGGTCTGGCTCTTAACTATTTCCCAAAGGCCTATGCATCCCCAAACTTTCTGGTACCAGGGACCAGTTTTATCGAAGATAATTTTTTCATGGATGGGGGGAATGGGGTGGTGGTTGTAGGATGATTCAAGTGCATTACATTTATTATGCACTTTACTTCTGTTATTATTGTATTAGATTCTCATAAGGACTGTATAACCTAGATCCCTCAAATCCACAGTTCACAGTAGAGTTCACAACCTTATGAGAATCTAATGCCACTGCTGTCTGACAGGAGGCAGAGCCAGGAAGTAATGTGAGTGATGGGGAGCAGCTGTAAATACAGAGGAAGCTTCATGCAGCCCTGCTTACCTCCTGCTATGCAGCCCCATTTCTAACAGGCCAAGAGCCAGGACTAACCTGTGTCTGGGATGGGGTTGGGGGACCCCATGTTACAGGCTAGCTTCTTGGTGTGGTGTGATAGGGAGCTGGCAGAACCTTTCAGAGATGGAGCCTCATGGGAGGTCTTCAGGTCATTAGGAGTATGTCTTTGAAGGGGACTGTGGGGTCTCAGCTCTGGCTTCTTCCTCTCTTTCCCATGTCCCAGCCATGAGATGAGAGGCTTTGCTCACTTCACTACAAGGTGATGCCTCAACCATGGATGCAAAGCAGTGGGGTCAACTCACCATGGACACAAACCTGTAAAACTGTCAGCCAAAAGAAAAGTTTTCTCTTCATAAGTTGATTATCTCAAGTATTTGTTATAGTGTTGGAAAGCTGGCTCACACAATCAACAAAGATTCTCAGAAAAGCTCTGTTGGTTCTGGGTTATGTGCTCAGCAGAATTCATCATGAATGATGATATGTACCTGTAGCTGGTCATAGGATTTGAGAAACTGACCTGTAAAGTTAAATGACAAGTAGAGACACAGTTGTACTGTTTCAAAACTATCAGGACTAAAACAACTGTAACTACAACAATGACAAAAATAAAACAAAGCAACTAGGGATTTAGCTCAGTGGCACCACTCCTGCCTCGTAAGCATAAGGTCCTGAGTAGTTAAGGTGTTGTTTTTCTCCTCTTAATTTCAATGGAAAGATTTTTTCTTCACTGAAAAAAAGCCATCCATCTATTTTAAACTAAAAGTCAGTCTTTTGATTTGATCAAAGATTTTGTGAAAATAAATTTGTCTATTAGAAAAAGTTTGCCTGTGATATGAGAAGTAAGTCACATTTTAAGGCATGTGCTTTGGGGATACAGGGCAAGTTGCAATGATATAAAAGGCATATGGTGAAAAAAGAAAGCTTTTTCTCATCCTTTCTAGGTTTTTTTTTTTTTCCTTGGAGGAACTCATTGAGATGAGGTTTTTGGCTATCTTGTAAAACATTTTACAATCATGTCATATGCTAGTTCACAGATATACCAGTTGTTTCCAACCTTTTGTTATTATAAAAACACTCTAATGAAAAGCCTATGTATATATCTACATACCTATACCTGAGTTTCTGAACCCATGGCGCAGTGTATCTGGGAGACAAATCACTGGAAGTGAGGGTACGAATTCAATGAGTTTTTTAAAAAAAATAACTTTATTATCAAACACACACATAAAAAAATTAAAACCATTCAAAGAAGAGCAATGCAAGGGGAAAAAACTAAAATAGTATTCAAATACAGTAGAAGTCAACCAAAACAAAACTGGAAATCACTTAAACATTTTTCCATATAACTTAAAAAAGCATCTCAAGTACCAATAAGACACCAGAGGATGTGATTTGTTTCAGAAAGATCCCCAAAACCAGCACTGAACAAATAATGATCTGGAAAAAACTCCAGTTAGTTAGCAGACTCCACATAAGCCAAACTTCTCCCTAATTTAAATTTCAATACAGTCATATGACATGCGATGGAAACACAATCCAAGAAATATGTTATTAGGCAATTTCATCAGTGTATATCCTTAATTACACTTTCAGTTTCTCACACTAGAGAAACTATTCAGTATTTACACATGTGTGTCCTATTTATTTCACTTAAGGGTATGGCCTCAATATGCATTCATTTAGCTATAAATGTCTCTAGTTTCTCATTCTTTACGGCTAAGTAGTACTCCATTTTATAAAAAAACCCCACATCTTCTTAATCCAGTTCCCAGTTGATGGGCACTTGGGCTGTTTCCAACCTTTTGCTATTACGAACTGTGCTGCTATAAACGTGGGTGCACATATATCGCTGTGGTAAGAGTCTTTTAATTCTTTTGGGAAGATACCCAGCAGGGGAATAGCTGGGTCAAATGGGACCTCTAAGCCTAGTTCTTTGAGGTATCTCCATACTGATTTCCACAGTAGTTGCACCAGTCTGCACTCCCACCAACAATGGAGAAGGGTCCCTTTCTCCCCACAGCCCTGCCAGCATTTGTTATTAGATGATTTCTTAATAGCAGCCATTCATACTGGGGTAAGGTGGAATCTCACTGTTGTTTTCATTTGCATCTCTCGAATGACCAGTGATGTTGAACATTTTTTCATATATTTATTTGCTGCTTTTACTTCTTTGTCTGAGAAATGTCTGTTCATTTCAGATGCCCATTTTTGAATTGGGTCTTTGAATTTAGGGGGTCTGATTTTTTTCAGTTCTATATATATTCTAGATAGTAGTCCTTTGTCTAAGGTACAGTTGCTGAAAATTGTTTCCCTCATTGTAGGTTGTCTCTTAGCTCTGTTGGTGGTTTCTCTTGCAGTGCAGAAGTTTTAATAAGATAAGATCCCAGTTGTTGATTCTTTGTGCAAGTTCCTGTGCCACTGTGGTTTTGTTCATGAAGTCTTTTCCTATACCAATATCTTCAAGAGTTCTACCTAACTTATCTTCCAGCAAATTTATTGTTTCTGTCCTAATATTTAAATCTTTAATCCACTTTGATCTTAATTTAGTGCATGGTGATAGGTATGGGTCTAGTTTTAATCTTCGGCAGGTTGAAATCCAGTTTTTCCAACACTATTTATTAAATAGGCTGTCTTTCCTCCAATGAGGATGGTTGGCTCCTTTGTCAAAGATGAGGTGGCTGAGCATATCTTTAGTTGTTTCTGCACCTTCTAATCTATTTCACTGATCCTTGGGTCTGTTTCTTTGCCAGTACCATGCTGTTTTTATCACAGTAGCTTTGTAGTATAGTTTCAAGTTGGGGATTGTAATACCCCCAGCCATATCTCTGTTGCCTAGAATTGCTTTTGCTATTCTAGGTCTCTTCTGCTTCCAAATGAATTTTCGGATTGTTTTCTCTACTTCTGTGAAATATATTGTTGGAATTTCAATAGGCATTTCATTAAACCTATATAATAGTTTTGGAAGTATGGCCATTTTCACTATATTTGTTCTTCCTATCCAGGAACAAGGGATGTCTTTCCATTTTCTTATATCCTCCTCAATCTCCTTTTGCAAAGTGCTATAGTTTTCAGTGTAGAGGTCTTTTGCTTCCTTTGTTGGATTGACTCCTAGATATTTCATTTTTTTGGATGCTATGATAAAGATTCAATGGGTTTTGATAGATAGTTCAGATGCACCGAAGAGGTTGTGCCCAGCAGTATATGAAAGCTATTTTATCACATGACTTTATTGTTCCTAAAAGTTTTTCTGTTGATTTTGCTTCTGTATTTTTCAAATTATATAATACATCATCTACTGATAATGGCAATTTTACCTCTTAGTTCAATTTTAATCTTTCTGTTGCACTGGCTAGTTATTCTAGAGCATGCTAACCAACTATGGTAAGAGCGAGTATCCTTGTCTTTTTCCTGACTCTAATGGCAATGCCTCTATTATTTAACTATTTTTGGGGGGGTACTGGGGGTCTAATTCAGGACCTTGCTCTTGTGAGGCAGGTGGTGGAACCACTGAGTTAAATCCCCAGCCCTATTATTTTACTATTAAGCACAAAAATGAAAAAAACTTTTTTTTCATTGAATTTTTTAAAAAGTCAGGAAGTAAATACCATGTATTATCAATTGTCTTTTTTTATATATCCTTTTATTGGTACATTTTAGGTGTACAATATGACATTCATCATTGGAGATATGCACCTTTACATATTTTCTTGGTTTTTATTTTTTCCCCCTTCCCCTGGCCTCCCTTCAACTCCACCATCCCTCCCTGTTTACAAAGACTTTGTTTCCTTTTTTTCATTTTCTCATATTAATTCCATTCCCTTCTTTCCTTTCCCCTACCCCTCCCACTTCCCCTTCCCCTTTGCCCCTTTTCTTTCTATTTCACATTATCTTTTATATCTTTTAGTCCTTATTTACACTTTCAGTTTCTCACACTAGAGAAACTATTTGGTATTTACACATGTGTGTCCTATTTATTTCACTTAAGAGTATCACCTCAATGTGCATCCATTTAGCAATAAATGTCTCTAATTTCTCATTTTTGATGGCTGAGTAGTGCTTCGTTTTATAAAAAAAACCCCACATTTTCTTTATCCAGTCTCCAGTTGATGGGCATTTGGGCTGTTTCCAAGTTTTAGCTATCACAAACTGTGTTGCTATGAACATGGGTGCACATATATCGCTGTGGTATGATTCTTTTAATTCTTTAGGAAAGATACCCAGAAGGGGAATAGCTGGGTCAAAAGGGACTTCCCGTCCTAGTTCTTTGAGGTATCTCTATACTGATTTCCACAGTGGTTACACCAGTCTACACTCCCACCAGCAGTGGAGCAGGGTTCCTCTTTCCCCACAGCCCTGCCAGCATTTATTATTGGTTGATTTCATGATAGCAGCCATTCTTTCTGGAGTGAAGTGGAGTCTCAGCATTGTTTTCATTTGCATTTCTCAAATGACCAGTGATGTTGAACATTTTTTCATATGTTTATTTGCCATTTCTACTTCTTGGTGTGAAAAATGTCTGTTCATTTCAGATTCCCATTTTTGGATTGGGTCTTTAAATTTGGGAGGTCTGATTTTTTGAAGTCCTTTATAGATTCGAGATAGTAGACCTTTGAGGGACCACTGGTGAAAATTATTTCCCACATTGTGAGTTGTCTCTTCACACTGCTGGTGGTTTCTCTTGCTGTGCAGAAGCTTTTTAGTAAGAAGAGATCCCACTTGTTGATTGTTTGTGCTAGTTCATGGGCAACTGAGGTTTTGTTCATAAAGTCTTTTCCTACCCCAATATCTTCAAGAGTTCGACCTAACCTCTGTTCCAGCCAGTTCAACATTTCAGTTTTTATATTTAGATCTCTAATCCATATTGATTTTACTTTAGTGCATGGTGAAAGATAGGTTTAGTTTTAGTCTTTGGCAAGTTGAAATCCAGTTTCTCCACCACCATTTATTAAAGACGCTATCTTTCCTCCAGTGAGGGTATTTGGCTCCTTTGTCAAAGACGAGGAGGCTGAATGTGTCTGGAGTTGTTTCTGCATCTTCTAATCTGTTCCACTGGTCCTCAGGTCTGTTTCTTTGCCAGTACCATGCTGTTTTTATCACAGTAGCTTTGTAGTATAGTTTCAAGTTGGTGGTTGTAATACCCCCTGCCATGTCTCAGACCTAGAATTGCTTTTGCTATTCTGGGTCTCTTCTTGTTCCAAATGAGTTTTTGGATTGTTTTCTCAAGCTCTGTGAAGTATGCTGCTGGGATTTCAATTGGGATTGGATTGAATCTATATAGCAGTTTTGGAAGTATGGCCATTTTCACTATGTTTGTTCTTCCTACCTAGGAGCAAGGGATGTCTTTCCATTTTCTGATATCATCTTGAAACTCTCTTTTCAGAGTGCTATAGTTTTCAGACAAGAGGTCTTTGATTTCTTTTGTTAGGTTGATTCCCAGGTATTTCAGTTTTTTGGATGCTATTGTGAAAGGAATTGTTTGCCCTATTTCTTTCTCAGTGAGTCTGTTGTTCATGTAGAGGAAAGCTATCAATTTTTGTGTGTTGACTTTGTATCCAGCTACTTTAATGAATTTGGCTATTAAGTCTAGAAGACTTTTGGTGGAGTTCTTGGGGTCTTTGATATAGAGGATTGTGTCATCTGCAAATAATGACAATTTGACTTCTTCATTTCCTATCTTTCTTCCTTTTATTTCTTTCTCTTGTCTAATTGCCGTGGCTAATGTTTCCAAAACTATATTGAACAGGAGTGGTGATAGTGGACATCCTTGTCTTGTTGTGGATTTTAGTGTGAAGGATTTCAGTTTTTGAGCATTTAGTATGATATTGGTTGTTGGTTTTTCATAGATGGCTTTTATCAGATTGAGGTAGAGACCATCTATTCCATTTTTTGCAGGGTTTTTATCATAAATGCATGTTGGATTTTGTCAAATGCTTTTTTTGCATCTATTGAGATGATCATATGGTTTTTGTCCTTGGCTCTATTGACATAGTGTATTATATTGATTGATTTGCGTGTGTTGAACCATCCCTGCATTCCTGGGATGAATCTCACTTGGTCAGGGTGTATGATCTTCTGCATTCTGTTTGCCATTATCTTATTAAGGATTTTTGCATCTATGTTTATTAGTGAGATTGGCCAATAGTTCTCTTTTTCAGTTGGGTCGTTCTCTGCTTTGGGGATCAAGGTGATGCTTGCTTCCAGGAATGACTTCAGGAGTATTGCTTCCCTTTCAATTTCACTGAAGAGTTTAAATAGTAGTGGCAGTAGTTCCTCTCTAAATGCCTTGTAGAATTCAGCGGTGAAGCCTTCAGGACCTGAGCTTTTCTTGGTTGGTAAGTTTTTAATTACCTTTTCAATTTCATTGATTGATTTTGGGTTGTTTAGAATTTTTGGGTCTTCTTCATTCAACTTTGGTAATTCATATGTATCTAGGAATCGGCCCATTTCTTCTGTGTTTTCCATCTTATTGGCGTATGGGTTCTCGAAGTAGGTATTGGAGATCCTGTGGATTTCTGTTGGGTCTGTTGTAATTTCACCCTTTTCATTCCTAATTGCATGGATTTGGGCCTTTTCTTTCCTTTTTCTGATAAGGTTGGCTAAGGGTTTGTCAATGTTGTTTATTCTTTCAAAGAACCAACTCTTGGCTTCATTGATTTTTTTTGTATTGTTCCCTTAGTCCTCATTGCATTGATTTCTGCCTTGATCTTTATAATTTCCTCCCTTGTATGAACTTTGGGTTTGTCCTACTCTTCTCTTTGTAGAAGCTTGAGGTTCAGCATCTGGTTGTTTAATTGGGCTCGCTCTGTTTTCCTTTCTTTTGTTTTTTTTTGGTACCGAGGATCAAACTCTGGTCCTTGTGCTTGTGCTTGTACAGCAGGCGAAAAAACCACTGAGCTAAATCCCAGGGCCTAAAAGTTATTTATTTATTTTTTTGTACTGGGGATCGAACTCAGGACCTTGTGCTTGTGAGGCAGGCACTGGAACCACTGAGCTAAATCCCTGGCCCTGTTTTCCTAATATGAGTATTCACTGCTATGAATTTCCCTTGTAAAACTGCTTTGATTGTGTCCCATAGATTCCAATATGTTGTGTTCTCATTGTCATTTATTTGAAGGAACTGTCTGATCTCTTCTTTAATTTCCTCTGTGACCCATTGGTTATTCAGAAGTGTGTTATTCAATTTCCATGTGTTTATGAAGTTTTTGCAGTTTCTTTTGCTGTTGATCTCCAATTTCATCACACTATGGTCTGATAATATACAGGGAATAACTTCAATTCCTTTGCACTTACCTAAATATGTTCAATGAGTGAGTATGTGGTCTATTTTGGAGAATGACCCATGGGCAGCTGAAAAGAATGTGTATTCTGATTTTGTGGGGTGGAACACTCTGTAAACATCTGTTAAGTTCATTTGTTCAAGAGTTTGATTGAGTTCTAGTATTTCATTACTTGTTTTTTGTCCAGTTGATCTATCTATTTTTGACAATGGGGTATTGAGGACCCACTACTATTGTATTAGTGCTTATATGGTTTTTCATGTCCATTAGTATTTGTTTTATATAGTTGGGTGCACTAGTGTTTGGTGCATAAATATTTATGATTGTCATCTTTTCCTCTTGGATTGTTCCCTTTACAAGGTTGTAGTGTCCTTCTTTGTCTCTCTTATTCAGTGTAGGTTTGAAATCCACTTGGTCTGCAAAGAGGATAGGTACTCTTTGTTTTTTCAGGTTCCTTTCACATGGAGTATTGTTTTCCACCCTTTACTTTCAGTCTATGAGTTTCTTTTTGAATTGTGTTTCTTGAATGTAGCATATTGTTGGATTTTGCTTCTTGACCCATTCTGCCAGTCTATTTCTTTTGTTGGTGAGTTGAGACCATTAACATTGATGGTTATAACTGATATGTATTGAGTTATCATTGTCATGACTTTTTCTTTTTGTTTGATCCTCCCCCTTTGCTTTTAATTTCTTGTCATGCCTGGTGAATTCATTCTGCTGGGCTTCCTGGGGTTGTGATCCTCTTTGTCTTATCCTAGGATTTTGTCTAAAATTTTTTGGAGTGCTGATTTGGTATTCATGAAGTTCCTAAGGTGCTCTTTGTCATGATAGTGTCTTATTTCTCCATCAATTTTGAAAGATAGTTTTGCAGGGTACATCTGTTTTATGGATTCAATTTGTTTTCTATGTTGGCATTCCATCATGTTCCTCAGCTCCTCAGGTTTTTTTATCTGTATCCTCTCTAGATTTATTAATCATGTCTTGCACTATGGGCACAATCTTTGCTGTTATGTGACAAATTATTTCTGATTTCATTTTTTCCAGATCCTCTTTCGTTGCTAGTTCAGGGAGTCCAGGTAGTTGAGTATCAGAGTGTTCCATCTCGTTTCTTTTTGGCAGTGCTGTAGGTGATCTGGAAGTCAGGTTCTGAGGCTTGTTTACCTGTCTTCTCATTTCGACTGTGTGTGTGTGTGTGTGTGTGTGTGTGTGTGTATGTGTGTGTGTTCCTGGTGCCCATGCGTCACCTTCTCTGTGCTGGGAGCCGCGGGATGCCTTCCCTGAAGCCTCTTCCAAGTTGGGAGCTGCTGCACGCCTACCCGGAAGCCTCCTCCTGGCTTGGAGCTGTGGCACGCTGACCTGGAAATCTC
Organism: Heterocephalus glaber; assembly: GCF_053883595.1. NCBI lineage: Eukaryota > Metazoa > Chordata > Mammalia > Rodentia > Bathyergidae > Heterocephalus > Heterocephalus glaber. The sequence continues at coordinate 4,320,877 of NW_028258156.1, forward strand.
CTCTGGGCTGGGAGCCATGGCACACCTACCCCTCAATTGTCTTTTTGGAATCTATACAAATTATTTTGTTGAATATAATTTGATATATTTAATCAAGATTGTTCAGGAAATATGAAAATTCCAGTTGGCCTGAATCTATCAAAAATGTTATGGTTATAACATTATTTGTAATAAGGAAAAGAAAAAAAAGCCCTCTAGAAACTATGAAATTTCTCTATATGGAAATGGTTAAATAAATTATAATATTTTCATATAGTAGAGAGTTATATAGCTCTTTAAAAAATAATAAAGTGGGTTATATATGCCAAGCTGGATTTATCTGACGTCTGAGGTCAAATAAAAATGGCAAGGGCAAAACAGTGTGTTTTCTTATTTGTGTCAACAATAAAAAAGGTGTGTACAAGGAAACATGTATGTACTATATATAAAGGAAAATGCTGGAAGGATACAGAATGCAGTCTTAGGAGCATTTTCTTCTTAATGAGGGATAGAGGTCTTGGAATCTGAGATAATATACTCTATGTTTGGATTTTTAAAAACTATGTACACTCACTCTTTTTTCATTGAATAAAAATGATTAAAGTTATTTAGAAGAAAAAATCTGTTCATGTTGAAAATAAAAATACTCGTTCATTAAAAGGAAAAATATAAACTATTAGAAATAACTACTTATGGGTTAAATTTGCCCTGTAGAGTACCTTTTTTTGTTTGAGTGTATTTTCTTTTTTTGCACACAATGTGGGTATCTTTGTTCTGGTTCCATGGTGGATCACCAGCTTGTGGAATTTTCTATTATCTTCCACATGCCTTTGTTGGGCTGACTTCATTCTTGCATCTGCGGGAGTCACATAATCTTTTACAGTGATTGTTCTCTCAGTCAAACTTCCAGTTCTAATCTTAATAGCAAACAGAGTTTTCTTTGTCTTTTGCTGATTGATAGGGGCTCTTTCAACTTAGATGAACAATAGGGAAATGATTTACTGAATTATGACCAAGAATATAGTGACATATGTTTTTGTTCTAAATTATGATTATGAAACCTGTAACTGGAGAAGATAACTGCCATGATAAGTGAGAAGAACAGATCACATATACATTAAGATTTTAATTTTGCAAAAATGAAAGGGGAAGGATTGGTAAGGAAGTTTTGAAAGGGTGATTTATTAAGGTATAGATTGTCTTCAAATGTCATCAAATGTTCACATTACATTTATTAAAACATTTAACAAAGAGGTGGTAAAAGAAATTATTTTTGAAATTCTGAAATGAAAAGAGAAAAAATATTTTCTTGTTTCCCTCTAATGTCAAGATGTGGAGAAGGGAAGTTCAAGGTTGCAAGTAACTAAAATGCAAGGCAGCACGACTATTCAGAAAGACTTCTTATTTGCACTTTCAAGCAAATGAATTGAGCCTCTGTTGTGGCAAGGCTGGGCACAATTGTGGATATGAAATCTGGTCATGTAGGGATTCTGCTTGGAGCTTTCTGAAGAGTGGCAGCCACCATGTCTCTGGTTTAGATCAGTGTGACTGGTTCTGCTGCTCATTTATCATTTGCAAGTGATCTGTGTCACCATGTCTTGGTGCAAGGCCCAATTGTTCTCTTGGTTGATGTAAATTATTTCTTTCATGAAATAATTGTTTAGCATCGTAGGTGAAGCTTTAGAGAATTCTCCCTGAATATCCAGACTCCAATTCTGGGAAATCTGATTGGTCACCATTGTTGGTGAGGATATTCACCTGCTTTTATTCCTCTATACATTTAACTCTCAGCTAATACGGTAAACAGTCTTGGTCTCTACTCGTTAATTACCAGATGTATCAGGCAAGACCAATCTTGGTGAAATTCTTTCTTCCCATTCTATGTGAGGAAATAATGCCCAGGGATTATTATAGTTCTGTCTTTTTCCAGGTTGTAACTTTACACAGGTAGATAAAGCATCAGCATCTGTTTGGCTAATGATAAACTATCTGTAACTGATGAAGGGAAATTTCCACCATTAAAGTTTTATGAACTTATAGTTGGGAAATTACTTGCATTGTGGGGGAAAGTAAAAACATGAAGTTTGCACTGGGAAGAGGGAAAGAGGTATAATCAACCTTTCACAGAAAGCAGAGAATAGTAATGGAAGGAATCAAGGAATAATTTCCATCAAAGGAAATGATGAATGAGGGAAAAATCTTGGTTAAACAAGCAAAGAGTGCTTGTCTGGGGTTACAGAAACACTGAGTTTTATTTTCTTGGGAGTAAGGGATTATAAAATAAATCAGAGACTTACTTGAGATTTTATATATAAAATGATATGTAGTATATAATATATACATATAAATTATATATATCATATAATAGAGGAAGTGATTTTAAAATTTTGTTCTGAAAAAGTCCTTAAATAAAAATTTAAGATATTAGATAAGAGGTATTGGAACCAAGGGCCGGGGATTTAGCTCAGTGGTTCCGGTGCTTGCTTTGCAAGCGCAAGGTCCCGAGTTCAATCCCCCGGTACCAAAAAAAAAAAACAACACACAAAAAGAGGTATTGGAACCATTCAAATGCTATGTCTGTTTTCTGTTGCTGTAACAGAATACCTGAAACAGGGTGATTTATAAAGAATAGAGGTTATTATATATATATATATATATATAGAGAGAGAGAGAGAGAGAGAGAGAGAGAGAGAGAGAGAGAGAGAGAGATTATATTGACTCATGGTTTTGGAGGCTAGGAAAATCCAGAGCATGGTATGTACATCTGCATATGCTCATCTTCTGGTGAAGGAATCATGCTGCTTCAGCTGGCTGTGAAAAGCAAGAGGATTAACAGGTTTGTGTGTCCTCAATTTATAACAACCTGTTCTTATGATAATAAGCCTGCTCCTTCAAGAGAATGAACCCCTCTTAATGGGCTATAGGCCCTACCTCCCAACACTGCCACGATGGCAATCAAACTTCAACATGAGCTCTGAAGGGAACAAACCATATTCAAACCACAACAAGTGCACTATGAAACATAAGCCTGAAATCAAATGACAAATCTCCAGGAAAGGGAAGAATCCATCAGGTTCCCAGAGATAAATTCTAATTTGGGAGTTTTGCGTGAGGTTTCTCATTTGTCAGTGAGCAGGCTGTCTCGGGGTACCCACGAGGCCTTGCCAGTTTAAACCCTAGGAGACTTTCTAGTTAGTTCTGGTGACATTGTGCTACAGTGTGTTACATGGTAACCACTACGTTCTGCAGGGGGTTCACCCAGAAGCTCCACAGTCCTTACTGAGTGGGAAGGGGAGTGTGTTGGGCTGTCTGTCCAGTCCCCAGGCTCCACAGTGTCTTCTCTTTCCTACCTTCCTTTCCAGAGTGTCTGGCTCCCTTCCATGGCTGCTTTGAGGCAATGCCTGTGATGTTTTATATAAGTTTTCATGTTTCATGAGTGGCTGCAAGATCTGCATGAGATATTTAATGTCTGAACAGAAGCAAGTTTCCACTGAACAGAAGCAAATTTCCACATTCCAAATGAATGTCTTGGCAGTTTGCATTTTTTTTTGTATTAAATTCTTTTATTGGTGCATTGCAGGTATACAACACAATTACATTTCTCACTGGGAATCGTACCTTTACATAATGCATCTTGGTTCTTATTTTTTCCCCATTCCTAGCCCTCCCTTCACGCTCTCCACCCTTCCCTATTTACAAAGACTTTATTTCCATTTTTTCCATTTCTCATCATTTTTTCCTTTGGCATTTTGCATTTGTGTACTTCACCATGATACTTTTGACCAATGGCCAGATTCAGATGAGTTTTTGTACTTGCAGTGGAAGCTGGTTGTTTTGGTCTGATCAGCATCCCTTTCTTGTATTAGTCAAATCCCCATTACTGTAAAAAATACTTGACATAATCGATTAGGAAAGATTTATTTTGGCTCACAGTTTTAGAGGTTTCAGTCCATGGCCCTATTGCTGTTGGGCCAGTAGAGAGGCAGAACATCATGCTGGGGAGCATGGGGTGAAGAAAAACTATTCACTTTGTGGTATGAAAGCAAAATAGATGATGGGCAGCCCCAGTGATGTGAAGACCTCTCTCTAGGCCCCAACTCTTAAAATATCTACTTCTCCCCAAAGACACCAAGCTGGGAACTGTTTTTAATACCTAGGCCTTTGGGGAATATTTACTATTCAAACTATAGGAGATAAACTTTCCTTCAGGGGAACTGTCCTACTCCACCACAAGCCATCTTGGTAGAACTGTCAGTAGAGGAGCCAGGCTAATTTGGCTTTTTGGAGAATTTGAATCATGACTGGAATAACATCAGGTCAGAAAAATAATTTGAGTCCAGCAAGGCACCATTAATTATTGCTTCTTAAAGAAGTATCTGGAGAAGGCTGCCATGGACTGAAAGTTTATGTGCTTCCAAAATTCATGTGTTGAAATTCTTACCTGTAATGGGATGGGATTAGGAGGTGATTAGGTTATGAATGTGGAGCCCTTAAGAATGGGATTAGTGCCCTTAAAAAGGGGGACCCAAAGAGCTCTCTTCCTTTCCCTACTATAAGGATACAATAAGGAGTAACCTGGAAGCTGGCCTTCACCAGAACCTGACTGTGGTGTCACCTGATATCGGACTTGTGGCCTCCAGTCCTGTGGGAAATAAACATCTGTGGTTCATAAGTCACCAGTCTGTGGTTCTTTGTTTTAGTAGGCTGAGCTGAGGAACACTGTGGCCTTTGTGTTGTGGGCTGTGGAGCTGGATTGTTTTAGTTAGGCACCCAGCTGTGCCACTTACTAAGTAGGGCCTCAGACAGGCTAATTTACCTCATTGGGTCTCAGTTTCTTCAGACTGTAAATAGGGATAGTTCCCTCCTTCCTTCTGATACTGGGGATTGAACTCAGGGCCTTCATGCCAAGCTACATCCCCAACCCTTTTCATTTTTTATTTCAAGACAGAGTCTCACTAAGTTGCCCAGGCAGGGCTTGAATTTGTGATCTCCCTGCCTCAGCCTCCTGAGAACCAGGGATTATAAGCATGTAGTCTTTCTTCAACAGGTGTTGTTATACGAGTCAAGGTAGGAGTATGAGCCAGAGCTCTTGTCAGGAAATTTCTGAGTATTTTAAGTAGAATAGGATTAAAAGATAACAACACAGAGCTTCATGTATGCTACCCAGGCAAGTGCTCTACCACTGAATTATACCCTTAGCCCCAGGAACAGAATTTGATGCCAAAATCAACGAAAGGCTAGAGAAGCAGACTCCAGGCTGCAGGAATGGGCTGTGGAGCACACTTTCTTTTTCTTTTTTAAAAAATTCATTAAGTTTATTGGTACATTTTAGGTATACAATATGATGACATTCATCATTGGGAATTTGTACCTTTACGTAATATACCTTGGTTCTTATTTTTTTCCCTATTCTCCTGCCCTCCCTTTAACCCCTCCACCCAAAGAAGTAGAAACAGCAAATAAACATATGAAAAAATGTTCAACATCACTGGTCATTCGAGAGATGCGAATGAAAACAATGCTGAGATTCCACCTCACTGCAGAAAGAATGACTACCATGAAGAAATCAACCAATAACAAATGCTGGCGGGGCTGTGGGGAAAGAGGAACCCTGCTCCACTGCTGGTGGGAGTGTAGACTGGTGCAAGCACTGTGGAAATCAGTATGGAGATACCTCAAAGAAGTAGGACTGGAAGTCCCATTTGACCCAGCTATTCCCCTGCTGGGTATCTTCCCCAAAGAATTAAAAAAATCATACCACAGTGATATACGCAGCACACTTTCAAACTGGCCTGCCTGGGTGTTTCCTCCTTTACCTCCATCAGGAAGGTAGAAGGTTAACTGACTGGCAAAGGAATGACTGACTTTAACATCACAATGAAACAGCTGTGACCCTGGGACCAGGAAAGCACTTGGCTGCTACTGTTAGCACCTCTTATACTCAGGAAGTTGGAAACTGGACCTTAATAGTACACTGCCAAGAACGTCAAGGTTACTGAGGTTGGATTTTTCTGTGTTGAAATAGTGGCTACTAATAAAATTACTTGTGTTTGTAAATAAGTGTTGCAATGTGTAGTTCATCTGAGGATCCTTGCAGCTTTATAATTCCCAATTCACATGCAAAAGTCAGTTTCATTAAACCTGCAATGATGACTTATAATTTTTGCAATTGCAAAGACAGAGGCCTGCAGCTCATAGGCCTTCCAGAGGAACAGCACTTATGGCTCATTTCTTACGGACTCCCTGGAAATACAGCTTTAATAGTTTAACCTTCTTCTGTGATGCTGGCCTGCCGAGCTGGAGACTTTGGGAGTGCAATCACATACACATTGAGGCACATGAGAAGCATGTAGATCCTGGCAACATGTGCCTGTCTGGGAGGAGGGAGAGAAGGAAGCCGTCCGGAGGGAGAGCCCACGGCCAGGTGTCAGCTGTGAGAGAGTGTGGGAATCTCACCTGCCTGGAGAGGGTGGGGTGGGGTGGGAAGAGCAATATACTAGGTTCAATGACGGCAATGTCATCTGGCTTCCTTTCACATGGGGAGGCGGGGACCTAATAGAATACTTCAAGGAAAATGCAGGCACTAGGAATGTTAAGTGGCTCAGTAAAGAGGGCTGAGTTCAGGGGTCCCTACACAGCAGGCCTCCCTAGTGCAGAGGGGCACAGGGGCACGAGTGGAGGGTCAGGAGGCCTTGCAGAGCTAAGGTGGTGTCAGAACTCCCTCCCGCAAGTCACCATGGGAATTTAGGCTGATTCCCATTACCTGGAGCAGAACCCACCAAAGCAGCACTTCCTTCACTTGAATAGAACATAGACTGACTCTCTCTCTTTCTCCCACCCTCCCTTGTTTTCTTGCTTTTAAATTATAAAAGAAATTCTCACAAGTTGAATATTAAATTAAATGCATATGTTGTAACTGTATCAATATGTGAAAGTACAAAGCTATACAGTCAAACTTTTCTGCATGGAATTTACATAACTTCATAGACATAGGTGTGCATACATATATATTATATATAGTGATAATACAGTACAGTTTAGGGTTAAGAACTCAGGTTCTTGGGTTAAAGTCCTCCAGGGGTGGTAACCCTATGGCATGTGTGCTGCAGTGGGCATGTAGGGAGCCCTCTCTGACAGCGCACAAGCCAAGTCGCCCCAGCAGCTGAGCATAAATGTGTTTTGGGTTGCAGTTTGGGCACTTAGTCTGTAAAAGTTTTGCCGTTACTGTCTAGACCCATTACTTACTTGATGTGTAACCTCAGGCCAGTTAATCTCTCTGTGCTTCAGGTTACTCACTAGTAACAGGCAGGTTACTTAGACTACTTAGAGTGGGCTTAGAGTACTCTAAGAGTACTCAAAGAGTAGTTGTGCAGATTAAGTAGCTAATCCATGAAAAATGATGATCACAGTGCCTGGCATGTAGCAAACATCAAATAAATCTGAGCTATTATAAAAACAAAGCCAATATATGAATGAAGGCCCCACAGCACTGAAGGGTAATATTATTCAAGAAAGCAGCATTAGTTTTATATGACAGATGATGCTGTTGTCCTAAAACTAATTGGACATGTTGAATGTAACAATAGGAAGATGTGCTCTCAGATTCAGGTCTATATTTTTTTCCTTTGGCCTTCTGGCTCAGTGTTAATGTAGAGAATGCCTGTTATCTTTGTCTGTTGGTTTAGAATAATGAGACCTCATAATTAATTTTAAACTCTTCCCGCGAGCACTCTTGAAATACGGATTTTAATGAAATGCTATTTGGTAACTGTGTGGAGCTGTCTTGTTTGTTTAAAAGTAAAGGTAGCATTGCCACACCCTGGAAATCTGCATTAAGTGAGGATTTAATTGTGTACTTGCTAGAACAAGAACTTGAGATGCTCATTGGCTTGCTACATTCATAATAAATGAACTCTGTCAAGTGGGTAGGTACAAAATGGGACCCAAGAATACAATGAGAATGTGGTTCTGATTGCTACAAGGATCTTTTGAGTTTTGATACCTAAATACTGAGTGTTTTAAACACTTAGATCTATTCAACTTATTGGACCTGTCATAGTTCATTATAACATGACATCATTTGGCCTTACTTGATGAATATTAACTATATAAATATGAACTCTAAATAATATGACAAAATTCCAGTTACTTTTTGTTTTTGGTACTGGGGATCAAACTCTGGAACTTGTGCTTGGGAGGCAGGCAGCAGCACCACTGAGCTAAATCCCGGCCCTACCAATTACTTTTGTTTTGTTTTGTTTTGTTTCTTGGCTTCGGGGATCGACCAATTACTTTTTTTTTTTTTTTTTTAAAAAGATTACCCTAAAGTAAAAATGGAAAAAAACTTAAAAGGCAATACAGTTCTGTTGTGGAGAATTGAAGTTTCATTGGAATCGAAGGGCACTCACTTTGGTAACCCAGTGCCTGCTATACAGTGGGTGTACCCTAAATACTTGTTTCTGAACAAGGGAAAGAGACTAGTAAGTGAAGTGCAGCAATAGCGCACCCCTTAGTCAATACAGGAGGGCACGCAAGATGCTGGCACTTGGAGATTTTGTGGCCCTCATCTTTGGCACATTAGCTCTGGGGCACCTTCAGGGAACTATTAGGGGCAGGAAAGACTGGGTCCTGAATGGCAGGTCTGGAGGGGATGACCTAATTATCAGCCCCAGTGAGGAGAGGGTGGGCTGAGATTGGCCGTTGGGATTGCACCAGAGTCTAGGACAGCCTGGCCTTGCAGCTGGGGTCAGGGCGGAAACAGAGGGAAGGAAAAGTGGTCCACGGGTACAGGCAAGGTGTGAGACAGCCTCTGCCCATGTACAGCACCTCCCAGGAAACAGTGGGACAAATCACACAGGATGTATTCACACGAGGACTCTCCTCACTTCCATTTGATTCAACTAGAGGAAGAAGAATTCTAATCTGAAGTTCAGGGCAAATAGAATTCAACAGCCCACAGTTTTCCCCAACAGAAGAACAAATTGGCCCCCTCATCCTACAGCATCATTTCCCATAGTGTCACAGAGATCCCTGGGCTCAGGTCCACAGATGCTAGGAATCACTGTCACTCTTAGGGAGCCCCGGAAACTGTATTTTAGGCAAGCTCCCCAGTGGTTTAGCTAATTAAGCTCTGAGCTAATTAATTAAAAGCCAAACTATCTTCATGATTGCCTAGAAGGTGACTGTTCTACTGGGTCTTGTGTAGTCTTCTTACTTTGTGCCCTGTACCCAGTGGCTCCTTTTCCTGTCATTAAGCCTTCTGCTTTTGCCTTAGTTTTCCTCACTGGGTACCTGCATTTTTCCCCTGTCCCAGAATCACTGGTGGTATTCATCTCTTTGTTCCTCTGGGCTTGAATTCCAGGCTGCCCCAGGGTTTGGGTCCCCTATGACTTTGTGAAGCTGCAAGGATCACACAGGCTTGTGGTGCTTCCCTCATCATCATTTCTGCTGCGTAAGCAGCTCTGGTCTTTGTTCCTGTCCCCAGCAGCAGCTGCTTGGACAAGGCTGACCCATAGCCATTCCATGCTAGCCAGGCTGGAGGCATGCACCGCTAGGAGAGATGAGCTGGGAGAGAACTGTGGAATTTGGAGACTCATGATTGGTGCTAACAGACTGTGAAGGACTTGGGTACTAGTCTTACAGATATACTGCACTGGGTTTATTTGGAAGCAGTTTAATGTGTACCTGGTTTCAAGGAACATGACAAAAAGTACGGACAGGAAGAAAACTGACCAGTTCTCAGTAGCATCAGTACCACCCCTCCCCAGATCTGACTGCTCACCCTGTTCTGAATTCCTGGCATGTGTGTCCTTTCATGAGCCTTGTTTTCTTTTTTCCCCCATCCCCATATTTATTCCTTTTCCTTCTTTCCTTTGCCCGACCTCTCCCACTTCGCCTTCCCCTTTGGAGTTTTTCTTCCTATTTCACGTTATCTATTATACATTTTGATCCTTATTTACACTTTCAGTTTCTCACACCAGAGAAACTATTCGGTATTTACATGTGTCCTATTTATTTCACTTAAGAGTATGGCCTCAATGTGCATCCATTTAGCTATAAATGGCTCTAGTTTCTCGTTCTTTATGGCTGAGTAGTACTCCATTTTATTAAAAAAAAAAAACCCACATCTTCTTTATCCAGTCTCCAGTTAATGGGCACTTGGGCTGCTTCCAAGTTTTAGCCATTACAAACTGTGCTGCTATAAACATGGGTGCACATATATCACTGTGGTATGATTCTTTTAATTCTTTGGGGAAGATATCCAGCAGGAGAATAGCTGGATCAAATGGGACCTCTAATCCTAGTTTTCTGAGGTATCTCCGTACTGATTTCCACAGTGGTTGCACCAGTCTGCACTCCCACCAACAGTGGAGAAGGGTTTCTTTTTCCCCACAACCCCACGAACATTTATTACTGGTTTTTTGATAGCAGCCATTCTTTCTGGAGTGAGGTGGAATCTCAGCATTGTTTTCATTTGTACCCCTTGAATGACCAGTGATGCTGAACATTTTTTCATATATTTATTTGCTATTTCTACTTCTTTGTCTGAGAAATGTCAGGCAAGAAGTCCTGATTAGCACACTCCATGTCCCCACTTGCCTGTCATCCCTTGAGCTGGGGCAGCACACACTGTATTAAGCTTTTTCCTTGTTCAGGTACATTTTCCTCACCTGAGGGACATGGGCACAGGGGCTCAGGTGTTTCCCCTGGAGGTGAGCCTGTTCCACGGCCAGCCGTGCCCTTGGCAGACTAGCATTCAGGCTTTACTATAGAATACAGTATTAAGTTTTTATTTCTGATCTGTTCTCATATTTTGGAAAAGCAACATTACTTTCTAATTTTTTAGACTAGGAGCCATAAATATTAGTCTTCTCCATTTCTATCCTTTTTTTTTTTTTTTTTTTTTTTTTTGGTACCAGGGATCGAACTTGGGTCCTTGCGCTTGCGCAGCAGGCGGTGAAACCACTGAGCTAAACCCCCGGCCCCCATTTCTATCCTTTTAATGAACTTCAGAATTACTTGCTGAAAGAAATGTGACTTAAAAGGAAATGACTTTTTTTTTAGAATGCTAACATTTTTACTCAGCCTTGAATATATGGAAATTCCTACACATTTGTGCGTGTGTGTGTGTGGAAGGGTAGAAACAAAAGGGCTCCATAATTGTGATTCCTGATGTAAAAATTGCTAACCTTCATTCTTTCTGTCTTGCTATTATAAAGTGACAATCCATAAAATTATACTTCTTGCTCTTTTCCTTAGCAATTTGCAGGCAGTGCCTATCAGATTTCCAGCTCCTGGGAAGCACTGCCAATGTGTAGTTTGTGTGTGACTGCTGTTAATTCTAGGATACATCTTTTCCTTCTTTTTTCTCCTCTGCCTTTCCTTTGTTAGTGTGTTCATCTCTCCAGCAATTAAAGCCAGTTGTTCCTGAAACCAGAGTTTCACCTCACTGTTACACTTTGCGTCTGTAAAGGCTATTGCATCATAGTTGTGGCATTTACTGGGCTCTCTGAGTTCTCCCCAGGTGGCAGCAACAGTATTCAAGAGGCTGTTTTCTTGGACTTCTGCTTGTGCTGGAGCTGAAAGATGGCACCAGTGATCATGTTCCAGTGGGTTGTAACACGTTGAGTTGAAATTTAAAATAAATTTATTAACAGTGAACCAGATGTATGACCCTGTGCTGGATGCTGTAAACAGATTAATAACTTTTCCTGTAGGATTCTTTGGAATAATAAAAGAGAAAAAACATTTTCAAAAATAATCAGAACCCTATGTACAACGGAAGCAGTGCTATGCACAAGGGGACTGTTAGAGGGGGTGTATGCCACTCTGTCTATTCAGTGAGTCTTGGGACACATATGATGGAAGAAGTTGAGATGACTTCCGTAGGACTGTAGAATTCTAGAGCCAGCAGGAAACTCAATTGTTTGTCAAGCATATTGACTTTAAGAGTTTGAGTGCAGTGTATATTAAGCAATAAATTTTACATTGCGACCCAGTACACAGGGACATATATATGTAACTGGAACACATTTTACAATGCTTCCTTGTCACATGCAATGTCCTCTAACATCTTCTACTTGTTTTATTCTACTAATTAAAAATGCTCTTTGTGATCCACTCCATCTATTTCATGATCCATGAAAATCAAACTTTGGTCTGGAGTGTGAAAGCTCTGATGTGGTCTAGCCCTTCACACATGAAGGAGGTATGGCCTGGACCAAGAGTCAGACTGAAGTTGGGGACCAGAGCATATATTCATTTTCTTCTCTTACCATGTTGGATCACAAGCTTAGAAAAGCTAGTGCTTGGATACAAACATCATCCAAATAGACATGACATGGGCCAGGAATTTAGCTCAGTGGTTCCACCGCCTGCCTCGCAAGCACAAGGTTCTGAGTTCAATCTCTGGTACCAAAACAAAACAAAACAAAAAAAACCAAACAGACATGACCTAATGGAGGTTGTCAGGAGAGTAGGATTCCATTCCTAGTGGGCAGCTGTAATATATCTTATGGCCTCTGTCCAATGGTTTGCTCTAGATTGACTGGAACTGAAGAGTTTTCTGGGATGAAAGACTACAGTGCTAACTAAAACCAGGACAGTTTATGGAAACTGGGATAGTCACTGTAGGAGACATTTATATTCTGCCACCCACAGCAAATGAGTGGACATCCTTTGAACTTCATGTGCAAGCAGCTACAGGTTTAAAGAGAGCTATTATTTTGATCTCTTGTATGTATTTTGCAACCACTGGGGATGAATCTTCTCTGCATGACAACACTAACCTAATGACACAAACTCCTGTGTGTACCATTCTACCCTGTGATACCAGGAAATTCTACCTAAATTCTCATTTTCATTATCTAAAATTGGCTTAAGGGAGTATCAGTGATTTAAAAATTCTTCCGGGATCTTATAGATTGACAGTTTCTCTCTCTCTTTCCCCCTTTCTCTCTCATGCTGATGATAGAATCCAGGGCCTTGTTTATGCTGGACAAGTGCTCTACCACTGAGATACAATCCCAGCCCTAGGTTGTAGATTTTGAGATTTTCTGATGCAATGATTGTGTCTGGATAAAAAGGATTGATGGTAAGAAATGGTATCTAAGGATAATACAGAGGTATTTAATTTGGAATTAAAATCTCACGTTTCTTGTGGTCTTTTAATCCCCCCTTTGCTCTGTTAATTTAGCTTTTGTACATGATGAGGAGGTTTCACTCATCACAATAGCACCTAGTTGGAAGATCACTTCCCTGTTATTTTTGCAGACTTGGTAACTTGACCTCCAAGTAGAACACTTTAATTTTAAGGTACTGTAGACTTGGGGAGACTCACTAAACTCCTAGAAATACTTATAAAATATGGAGTACTCATCATTTGTTTTCATTATTGAATATTTAAAATATATTTTATTAATTATAGAGCACTAGAAAACTATATAAGGATAATATTTTGTAGATGCTTTTTGAGGTCATATGTACTATGGGATCATAATCAGACCTGGGACAGGGACAGATGATAAAGACAGTGTAAATGCTAACTCTAACAGACAAGTATTAGGTAGAAAAATTGTTCCTGGAACTGCTTCTTTGGATTTGTGTTTAAAGCCAGTTTAATCACGTAAGAAAATTAAATCTTAATACATCATGATCATAATCACACTTCTCTTTTGGTTTATAACCTAGAATGCCTAATCACCCACCTGTTCTTTTTCTAGTACTAGGGATTGAACCCTGGGTCTTCTCTATCCCCAGCTCATTTTTACTTGTATTTTGAGACAGGGTCTTGCTAAGTCACTAAGTGGCCCAGGCTGGGCTCAAACTTGGCAATCCTTCTGCTTCAGCCTCCCAGAGTGCTGAGATTTCAGGCATGTGCCACCACACCCAGCTCTCTCACCTGCTCTTAGTGCCCGTTAGCTACTTAAAGGCGTCAAATTTACTCTCTAAACATTACGATTTGATTAATATTAAAATCAATAGACCCCAGTCTCTGTATAATGTATCTAAAGAAAAAAATTTAAAATGTTTTGAGCACTAGTATCATTACTGGAAAAAAGTTGTAGCTTCCTGAGGTTTGTACTTGTGAGGATATATAAGTCCTGATGTGTTTGGTAAATGCTTTGTCATATAATTTTGCAGTTTCTATCTACATGAAAATAATACAAACAACCTGAGCTATACACCAGTTTGCTGTTGTTTGCATGCATAGCCTTCAGCCTGGGAGACTATGTATGTGGCTCTTTATTCTTATGCATCATGAACATTTTCTGTAACTCAAAATGATAATGTCCTGTATTTCATTGGATTCATCCTTTTGTGATTTGAAACTGTTATGTCAGTCTTGTCCTTGGGCCCTGTTTCATAGATTTGAGCAAATAATTTATTAGGCCATATAGCAAATATTTACTGAGCACTTACTGTGTGCTGGGCTTTGTAGGAGGAATAATTGGTATACCTGTGGTCCCGATGAGTTAGATTTCCTTTTGTGTGTACAGACTTCTGCTTTCCTCAAGCCTCAAGTGAAATTCAAGGATTGTGAATGCTGTTCAAAAGAGAACAAATAATCCCCACAAGTCTTCGGTAAGGTGAAACCTTCCTTCTCCCACCAGCCAGGATAATTCTCAGATGGCAGGGGTATATGTTTCTTCCTTGGGCTCCACTAACCACAGCATTAACTCCTCTTTGACAACCTTTACCCAGGTCCATTGCCTTTCATCTGAGATGCTGAAGCTCCCTATAAACAACAATTATATCTAACACACTTGTTAGCCCCATGTGATGGAGAAGAAAAGTGAGGTGTAGGCAGATTCCACTGCTTACAGAGGAACCACCAACAAAGAGTGATGCCTGTGGCCTTCTGAGGCCGCTGTGTCTGTGGGCATTCAGCAGGCACCCAGCAGCTCATCCTTCTCTAGTGTCACAGCTCAGCAAGTCAGCTACGCCAGCTTCTGGCTTTGGTTTCTCCACCGAGGCTCACACAGTGTGATTAACTCCCACCCAAGCGAAGAGTGGGAAACTGTTGTGATGTCCCGGCAATCCTTCCCTAAACATCCCTCTGCTTGTGGTATGTAAGATATTGGAAAATTTCTCTCGCCTCTTTTTGGAATGATGCTAGAAAAAAATACAGATTATATTTTCAGAGCCAATATTGGGATACATAGTGTGAAAAATTATAGGTGAATTGGGATTGTGGTAGGAAATCCTGCACATATGGCAACAAATGCATGTTTAAGAGGGTCATAAATAATAGATAGGCTTTTCTTTTCACAGTGCTGAGTGGTGCTTGAACCTAGGGCTTTCACACTGAGGTACATCTTAAGCCCTTTTTTACTTTTCATTTTGAGACAGCATCTTTCTAAATCACTAAGTTGCCCAGGCTGGGCTCAAACTTGCACTTCTCCTGCATCACCCTCCCAGCATGCTGGGATTACAAGCATGTGCTACCAAGAGGTGTGATTTTAGATCTACTGATGGGAATAACATTGTATCCCACTCAAAGATGGTGGTGAGATGGAGTGGAGAATAGGAATATGGTGGATTTCTAAATTCAGGCAAAAGAGGAGTTTGGATGCAAATTCATGATCTTCAATGTGGAAGTTAAGAATTTTATGCCGATCCAGGATAATTCATGTGGTGACTTAGCTGAAAGCCAGAAAATCTTTAATCATCCACAGCTATTATTGAGCTAAAATGCTTAAGAGCAATTTAACCATCTTTTCTTCACTTTTGTTTGGAGACCTGTGCTCCCCCCACCTGCAGCAAGAACGTTTCTACCTGCCTTGCTCCCAGGCCCTCTGCCTTCTTGCTGCGATGGAGTGGTCTGGCTGTTCACTACCACATTTCCCAGAAGATGGCCAGGAGGCACTGGGTGAAGGAAGGCAAAGGAAGAAGGGGACACTGGCAGCATCAGTGCAGCCATCCTTCATTGGTCCTTTCAGGGGAGATCAGAGATGCACAGAGTCTCAAAAGCATGAGTTCGGAGGTCTTTTTAAAATTTAAAAAATTTTGTTTGGTGCTGAAAATTGAACATAAGGCCTTGCACATGCTAAGCAGGTGCTCTACTACTGAGCTACATCCCCACCCCAGAAAGGTGCCTTTCTACTGTGTCCAGGCGTGTAGAATTGCTTCTGGTTATGTGACTTAGTATATTAGTAGTAATGAAGAGAGTGGTGAGACAGCAACCCTAATAGTCATATTTACCTTTGACTGAGGACCTATGTGTCAGTTATTTCAGAGTTATATTTAAGAGTTATTTAACTCTTAAAACATCTTTTACTTTAAGAGTTCAAATTCATTCATACAATACACTCATATTTGTAAGAAAGTGCAGTGTCTTTATTTCCTTATGACAGATCTCATCTTTATTCCTATTCCACCTAACATACAAAACTTCTTTTTTTTTGGTACCGGGGATTGAACTTGGGACCTTGCTCTTGAGAGGCAGGCGCCGGAATCTCTGAGCTAAATCTCAGGCAAAACTTCATATTTAAGTCCAACCATAGTCCAGTTCAGTAGGTGGAACAATCTTGTTCTCTCCCTCCTGAACCCTCTCTCAAAAATAAATCTCAATATGTGCTGGATAAATTGTCTGTCCTGTTGAGTTCTATTTTTACCCCCAAAGCTCTCCAAAATATCATCTCTCGGGGACACATGGCATATGTAACCCCTCCATGTGGGCAGGACCAGGACCCTGCCGTGGCTTGTTGGGTATGTTGTGGCTCGTGTCCATTGAGGTGTGGTTGCTTCAGTCCTAATCCCTGTCTCTAGTGCTCAATGCTTGATGCTTACACTATTCACATGGTGTGAACTATCTCTGCCGAGCAGACCTTGCCTCCTTGGGGAAGGAGGATCCCCCTGAAGTTTGTCTGTGGCTCCCAGCGCCCTGGTTTCTACTCTCTGAGGGTACAAAGTCTCCTAGTCACTACCATGGGGATTGCATCTGCTAAGCTCCTAGGCCAGATGCTCAGCTCCATCTTGTGTCCCTCCCTTGGGGACATCTGGGTATGCTACACGGTAACCAAGAGCAGTGGAGGAAGTGATCCTCAGGCCACTTGTTGCTCCATAGTTTATTGTGCCGTAGGCACATACCCTAGGGAGGTGGCCTGTGAGATATCTTCCATGGATGGGGAGAGGGGAGGAGGCCACACTTGCTTCCCTGTTTCCCTTTGTCGTCACTTTCCCAGTGTCCCTCTGCCCTCTGGGACTTGGGCCCAGGAGAGGAGGCTGGGATGCAGAACTGTGCCTCTTTTCCCTCCTTCATTACCCCTTTCCTCCTTTTAATCCTTCTTGATATATTAAATGAGAATTAATAGAGATTAGAAACTATCTTTTCTCAGCCAAATCTCATTTGCATAAACAAAATATAAAGATATTACAGGCTTTAAATTTAAAGTTGCTCCCTGGCCCATGTTCTCTGCTGTACCTGCCATCTTCTCTGTGGCATAAAGCCCCAGGGTGAAGTTTCCAGAACAGGTGGACCTCTAAAGACAAGATCTAGATTAGCAGTTGCCTGGGGCTGAGAGTGGGTAGCTGGGGGCTGAGAATAAATGCCAAAGCCCATGGTGTTCTTTTAAGATCTTCTAAAATTGTGGTGATTGTTGTACCACTCTGTGAACATACTGAAAGCCGTTGAACTATATAATTTAAGTGAATAAATGTTATGGTGTATGAATTATATGATCATAAAGCTATTTTTTTGAAGGCATACGGCTTATCCATAGAGGAAGCAGACTGTGAGGGAATTCATTTAAATGGATTTAAAAAAATAACTTTATTATCAAACACACACACATACAAAAATTAAAACCATTCGAAGAAGAACAATGCAAGGAAAAAAAGCTACAATAATATTCAAATACAGTAGAACTCAACCAAAACAAAACTGAAAAGCACTTAGGCATTTTTCCATATAATTTAAAAAAGCATCTCAAGCACCAACAAGACACCAGAGGATGTGATTTGTTTCAGAAAGGTCCCCATAACCAACATTGAACAAATACTGGTCTGGAAAAAATCTCCACTTAGCTGGCAGACTCCACATAAGCCAAGCTTCTCCCTGATTTAAATTTCGATACAGTCCTACGACACGTGATAGAAACATAATCCAAGAAATATGTTATTAGGCAATTTTATCCTTGTGTATCCTTAATTACACTTTCATGGATTTTTTAAAACCTGTGGTATAAAGCCAGGTATACTGGCACATGCCTGCAACCCCAGAACTCAGAGGGTTGAGGCAGGAGGATTGCCGTGAGTTCAAAGCCAGCCTGAGCTGATGAATTCCACATAGACAGAAACTACACAGTGAGACCCTGTCTCAAAAAAAAAAAAAAATCCAAAAAATTCAAAACAAACAAACACACAAAAAACTAAGACCAAAACAAAGCAAAACAAATAAAAGTTGCAAGAACAATCCACTGATTCTTATAACAATGCGGATATTTCTCAGAGAAATATGCTGAGTGAAAAAAATCCAGACACGAGGAGTATATACTGTATGACTCCATTTACACCAAGTTTAAAATCAGGCAAAAGTAGTCTACAGAGTTAGATGCCAGGACATGGTTACCCTTAGGAGGAAGTGAGGTTTACTGGTTGTGTTATTTCTTGATCTGGATGTGTTTGCTTTGTGAAAATTCATGAATTTGTAACATGCGCTTTTCTCTAAATCCATTAGACTTCATTAAAATGTTTACTGAAAAAAAGTTTCAGCTGGGGGTGGTGGTGGACACACTCAGGGAGGCTGAGGCAGGAGGTCAGAAATTTGAGCCCAATCCGGGCAACTTAGTGTGAACCTGTCTAAAAATAATAAATAAAGGGCTGTGGATATAGCTCAGTATGAAGGCTCTGGGTCCAATTCCCAGTCACCCCCCCCCCGCCCCAGTTTCCATGGTTTCCATTTACTATTTGTAGAAAAGTATCCCTATTATGGTTTAGATCTAAAATATCCCCCAGATGGCTCATGTGTTCAGAGGTGGAGGTTTTGAAAGGCAATTGGATCTTGGGGCACTATACTCATCGGTGGATCCATTGATGAGTTCATAGCTGAATATGCTGTTAGGAGGTAGTGACTGAGCAGAAGAGGTGGGTCTGTAGCATGACCTGGAAGGGGTTCTTTTTTGGTCTCTGGCTCCTTCCTTCATTCTCTGCTTCCTGGTTGCCAAGGGGAGAACAGCTTTCCTCCACTATGCTCTTCCATCATGCTGTTTCTGCCTTGGAGTCAGCTGAGCATGGTGTGAACCCTCTGAAACCATGAGCCAAAATAAACCTTTCTTCATGTAAGTTTCAGGTGTCAGATAGTTTGCCCTAGTGACAGGAAAGTGACTAATACAATCCTCATTATAGTTGCAAGGTGGATTTGGTTATTCCCATTGTACAAATGAAGAAACTGAGGTCTAAGGGTTTCAGGAATTAGTTGAAGGTCACATGGCTGGAGGTGACAGCCAAGCTCTAAGCAGTCTCTGAGGCCACCAGGACCAGGTCTTGTCACTTCCCTGGGCTGTGACAACTCTTCCTTGCCAGGTCTCTGACCTTTTTTCCCTTTGGCTGTGAGCCAAGTTTTCCACAGGGCAACTTGTTCTTTTTACAGGGCTGCTCCAGAGCTGGGGGGCCAGCCTCCCCACTTAGGATACAGAGGGGAAGGATTCTCTGTTGTGAGGTCTTTTCAGGCCGGTTCTAGCTTTGTAGTAGCTCTGCCACCTTAGCTGTGGCTCTCTTTATCACCCTCCTAGTTCTAACTCCTATGAGTGTCAAGAAGGAAGCAGCTCTGGAAATAGATGGATGGTATTCACCTGTCACATTATAGCTAAAAATAAAAAAGGGGAGGTTATAGTGAGATGCCATTGGTGGCATAATACCAGCTGATTGACACATTCTCATTGTTATTTCCAGTGAAAGAAACTATCTAAGGCACAGCTGACTCTGTCATCCAACATGGCAGTAAATTCTGGCCATTCATTAGGACAGTTTGAGTTGGCACAGGGGGTTAAATAATAAAACGAGACTGAAAGCAGCATCTCCTCAAATACAAAGGAAACGGTTACACAGTGAACAAGTGAAATCTAGACATGCTTAGCATAGGATAATTGGACCAATGCTACATCAAAGGATGATGTTCCCTTCCACACAGAGGAGAGGTGAGTATTGAGTCTCAGGTCAGCATTCTGCTGGGAAAAAACCATGGCTGTGTTTGGGCTGAGATTCCTAACGTGCCTTCCATTTTAAAATGTGTCTTTCAAGATGAGTTGATTTATTGAACTGAATTCAAATTTTAAGTGGAATTTTGAGATCTTCTGAATAATTGTTGGGAATTCTTGAGGCTGTCTTTCCATTAGGGTCAGTGTATTCCTAAAGTACTCTTTCATGTGTATGTGTGGTTTTAAGTGACGAGAGGTGGGAATGAAGTGCTGGAGCTTGGTGGTCTGGATGTAAAATGGTGTTACCATAGAAACTTGAATCTTGACTGGAAGCTTTTGCCTGGGGCAAGCTTTTGTTTTTGGCATTTTCCATTTGGAGGCTCAGGATGAAAGGTTTCTCCATGTCATGAGGGTCATGCTGACTTAGCAAAGTCCCAGCAGGACTGGTCCTGCTCTGTTGCATCTTAAGGCCCGTATGAATGTGCTGAAAATGAAGCCCCAGTCTACTCAGAAAGAAAAAAACTCTCAGAAAATATTAATGGTCACCTTTTACTTAATTTTTAAGTTTAGCATTCTTGAGGAAGTAGGCATAACAGGAAGAAAGTAATAAAACCTCTGGATCATGTGGTAGGAATATTTTAAATGAAAGATAACCTCTATCCTAAGATTAAATTCTTTTTTAGTACTTTTTCTGCTGTTAGGACTTCCTCAAGGAGGTATTTGATCTCCACTTGTGACGGACTTCTTTAATAATTTAAAAAGGGAGTCCATTTGTAAACTTTTATTTTGAGCACTGGAATTACAAACTTTTCTTTTTGGGATGTGTCTATTTTTTTTTAAAGCAAATTTTGCCAGTTTATGAGTAGGATTTACAATAAGGACTAAAGTTGAGGGCTGTATATTCTTTAGCATAAATTTGGGTGTTTTTTTTTCAATTTTTCTGTTGGCATAAAATGTATATAACAAACTTTGCCATTTTAACTATTTTTAGTGTACAGTTAGGTAGTATTAAATACGTTCATAATGTGTGGGAGTCATCACCTTCCTCCTCCATTAATCATTTTATCTATGTTTTCTTTTTTTTTTTGGCACCAAGGATTGAACCCGAGGCCTTTACTCTGAGCCACATCCCCAGACCTTTTTATTTTTATTTTATCAAGGTCTTGTGAAGTTGCCAAATTGCCCAGACTGTATTCAAATATTGGATTGTCCTGCCTCCACCTCCCAGAGTGCTGGGGATTATAGGTATAGAAAACATTTCATTATATTTCTCCATTTAAAAAATTAAGGAGGAAGGAAATTATTTGCTCTTGGGCAAAGGTGTGTTGGAATCTCTGGGGACAAGTTGAGAAAGGATTTTCTTTAATCGGACCTGAAATATAGTAACTAAGAACAAAGGGAGCCATACTACATAGGCAAAACAGAGACATCTGCTGGCAGATGGGCAGACTTACTTTCTCAGGAGTTCCAAAAGCCTCTGAAGGTTACTACTATTGCAAGATAGGCAAATCAGTCACAATGTCAGCTGTCTGCTTTTTGAAAGGTTATTGTCCAGTCATGGAATAAGAATGTTCAGTAAAAGAGAAGAAAACTCACACATACATTTATCTGAGGTATGTTGTTTTGGTGATATTTTGACTCTGTCTGGATTGGAGAGCCAGGATTCTTTCAAAAAAGGTAAAAATTTTTTTCCCATTAACTTTATTGGTACATTTTAGGTATACAATACAGTTACACTCATCATTGGGATTTTGTACCATTACATGAGTATCTTGGTTCTTATTTTTTTTCCCCTTCCCTTGCCCTCCCTTCGCCCCCTCCACCCTTCCCTATTTGCAAAGACCTTGTTTCCATTTTTTTTCCTCTTCTCATATTTTTTCCTTTCCCTTTTTTCCCTTCCCCCACCCCTCCCAATTCCCCTGCTCTTTCAGACCTTTTCTTCCTGTTACACAATATCAGTTAGACATTTTTTAAATTACATTAAGATCTAGGAGACATTACCATAGAATTTACAGAATTTAAAAGAATATAGAAAGCATGTTACAAAAATCTTTTTTGAAATAAATTTGACAACTTCTGAGAAGTACCTTGGAAGACAAATTAATGAAACTAACTCTGGAGGAAATATAAAATTTGAATAGCACCTATTAAAGAAAGTATATTCCTAGCTTGAAAAACTACCTATATGACAACAGCAAGCTCATAAACATTTTAACTGATAAATTATATCAAACAATTAAAGCAGAAAAAAGAAGGAACACTTCTCCCCTCATTTTAGGAACTCAACATGGTGCTAATCCTAAAACTGGATAGAGATAATAGAAGAAAAAAGTATGAACATAGATAGAAATTTGTTTAACAAAACAAACTCTTAGAAGTCAGATCTGGCAGGATGTAGAAAGTGGTTTTGTTATAGGGATGGCAGTGTTGGTTCAGCATTGGAAGATCCACCCCCCAAAAGTCATCATTTTAACAGAGGAAAGGAAAAAGCCATATGATCCTGTCACTAGTTGGAGAAAGAGTATTGGACTAAATTCTACAGCTGTTCATGGTAAAGCTATCAGGAGACTAGGAGTAGAACAGAACCTTCTCAACAGATCAAAGACATGTACTCCATACTTCCAACAAAAACTCCTTCTATGAATGGAGACAATACAATGCTTTCTCCCTAAAGTGGGGAACAAGGGCATATATGCCTACTCTTCATCTGTCCATTAGACTTTGAAACATAGGTCTAAACCAAAATAGTCTGGCAATAAAATGACACAATTAGGATAGGATTGGCATGGCAGAAGCAAAATCTTTATATGTAGATGAAATGATCATCTACAGAGAAAATACTAAGAAATCTCTAGGAGCCCCTAGAACTTGTACTTGAATTTAGCAGGATTAGAAAACACAAGGTATATATAAAAATTCAGGTCTGTGTATACTTGCTATAAATGAAGAACTGGATATTGAAATTTTAAAGTTATGTAGGAGTACAAAAGGACCCAGAAAAGCCAAAAACAAAAACAAAAACAGTGTTGGAAGATGTTTAGCACCCAATTTTAAGACTTCTTCTAAAGCTACAGTAATCAAGGCAGTGTTGGTGTAAGGAAAGACATATATATCATTGGAATAAAACAGAGAATCTAGAAATAGAACCACACATATATGGTCCACTGAGTATTGAAAGATTATTTAACATTAGCATTTTATAGAATATAAACTCGATTCAAGAGCCAAGGAAGAGATAGTGTCTTCAGCAAATGGCACTAGGACACCTGGTATCTGTATATAAAAAATTAACCTCAACCCTTTTTTTCCATACATGAAAATAACTTGAAGGGATCTATGAACGTAAATAAGAAAGCCTAAAAGTATAAAACTTTAAGAAGAAATTATAAGGGAAAATATTTATGAATTCAGGGTAGGCAAGAACTACCTAGGATACAAAAACCATGATGTATAAAAGAAAAAAAATTGATGAGATTCCATCAAAATTTAGAACTTTAAATGACATCATTAAAATGAAAAGTAGTCCTTAAACAGACCATATTTACAATGCATATAACCTATGACCAGAATATATAAAGAATTCTTAGAGCTCATTAATAGACAACCCAATTAAAATGTACACATAAGAAGATGATAAATAACCAGTATAGCACAAGGAATGGTGTGCAATTCTAGAATCAGAAAAATACTAATCAGTACAATAATAAGATTGAATTACACACTCATTAGGGAGATGAAGTCAAGTTTTAAAAGCTTTGTCATGACTTTTTCTTTTTGTTGGATTCTCCCCCTTTGCGTTTAATTTGTCACACCCAATGGATTCATTCTGCTGGGTTTCCTGGGGTTGTGATCCTCATTGTCTTTTCCTAGGGTATTGTCTAAAATTTTTTGGAGTGCTGGTTTGGTATTCATGAAGTTCCTGAGGTGCTCTTTATCATGAAAGCATCTTATTTCTCCATCAATTTTGAAAGATCGTTTTGCAGGGTACATCAGTCTGGGTTGGAGGCTGTTTTCCTTTAGGGCTTGAAATACATCACTCCAAGCTCTTCTTGCCTTGAGGGTTTGCATTGAGAAGTCTGCTGTGATTCTTATGGGTTTTTCTTTGTATGTGATTTGTTTCTTTTCTCTCACTGCTTGTAGAATTTTATTCTTCTGTTGGATTTCTAGAATCCTAACTATTATATGCCTATGTGTAGATTTTTTTGATTAAGGCCAGCTGGAGTCCTATATGCCTCACTTATCTGTATGTCAAGTTCTTTTCCCCTGCTTGGGAAGTTTTCTGCCATCACTTCTGTGAACAGTTTTTTTATGTCATCTGCACTCTCTCCTCTTTCTTCATTGACTCCAATCAGTCTTATGTTATTCTTCTTTGTATCGTCTAGCAGCTGCTGGATTGATTTCTCATATTCCCTTACAATTTTAAAGCAATTTTTCTTTTCCTGGTCACTAATTGCAATCTTATCTTCTATATCTGAAATTCTATCCTCACATTGTTTCATTCTGCTGTGCAGACTTTCAGTGAAGTTTTTAATCTCTTGGAAATCTGTTTGTATCTGTTTTATGGATTCCATTTGTTTCCTATGTTGGGATTCCATCATGTTCCTCAGATCCTCTATTTTTTTATCTGTGTCCTCTCTAGATTTATTAATCATGTCTTGTACCATGAACAAAATCTTTGCTGTTATCTGGGTAATTATTTCTGATTTCACTTTTCCCAGATCCTCTTTTGTTGCCAGTTCAGAGAGTCCAGGTGGTTGAGTATCAGAGTGTTCCATCTCGTTTCCCTTTGGGGTTGCTCTAGGTGATCTGGAAGTCTGTTTTTGAGACTTATTTATGTGTCTTCTCATTTCCACGGGTGGGGGATGTTTCTGGCACCCGCGCAGCTCACCTTCTGTGCCCTAGGAGCTTGGGATGGCAGTAGGGGAGATTCCTTCTGGGTGCTGGAACCTGCTGAGCTTTTCTGCCCTAGGAGCCTGGGATGGAGGTGGGGAGCTTCCTTCCGGGTGCTGGAACCCGCTGAGCTTCACTGCCCTAGGAGCCTGGGATGGAGGCGGGGAGCTTCCTCAAAAAAGGTAAATTTTGGCCCATGTTGTTTTCTTACTCCTTTTAATCCATAGCCTATAGCTAAAGACCCTTCAGGGACAGATCTTGGAGCAGGAGGACTCCTTCTTGGGCCAGCCAGCAGCATCCTGATCTGTGCAGCATCTGGGAAAGGAAGTGTCCGGCTTGGGGCTAGCCAGGTTCTCCTGGCCAGCTATTAACTCTCGACATGTTGCTTCTCACAGGGACTAAACACACACATTTCTGTTGTATGGATTGGATGAGATTTTGTATGCACAGGTTGAAGAAGGTCAATAAAGGCTGGTTTCTGCCCTTTTCCCAGGTTCTTGATAGCCACAAGCAACACCTTCCGGTTGGGCAAGAGCTGCCAAGATGGATGCTCTGTTTTCCATCTAGTGCTTTCAATGCTCTGCACAAACTTATCTACTGTTTAGCTCAGACACAACACACCCCAAACAAATTTATCACCTCCAACTGCCTCCCTGTCCTCAAATGGCTCTGAAGAAATAAAAAGGAGCTACTCTTGAGAGGATGTGGAGGCATCCAATTTATTGTCAGAGCCAGCTCATGCTACTCCCAGCATGGACTCTGAAGTGAGGGTCTCTGATTCCTTGAGAATGAGGACATTAACATCCCTTCCAAGTCTTGCTATGATGCTGTGACAAGGTGAGCTCATGGGCCCTGAGCACAGGCCCTGACCTCGCTGAAGCACTAGGTATGGTTACTCATCTGTCTAGTGTCAGAGCTGTGTCTTCTTTTCTTACTCCTGTTGCTTCCAGACCTGGGTCAATGCAGCCACCATATTGGTCCCCAGGCCTTCAGGCTGCTGCCTTCTCCCATTCTTTTCACAGGCTGCTGTCAAGATAATGTCCTAGATGTTTAGTTCTCTCTGGGCTATTTTCTAGTTAAGAAACTAGATGGGCTTCTTAAACGATCAGCCAAACTACCTAGCCCTGCTATAAGCTCTTTCTAATTTGACTCCCCCTTTTATTATCCAAACTCCTCACTAATCCCCAACTCAAATTCTCCATTCTAAGTGGGGCTCCTGAGCATTTCCCCTGGATTCTGGCCCCACACCTTTCTTTATGTTCTTTCCCTGGTCCTTTATGCCTCCCTCTTCCAATTTCCAGTCTTTCTTGCATTTTAACAGTTCAAATCCTACTTCCACCATGAGATTTTCTCTAATTCTACAGTCTATTATGATTTTTCCTAAAGACGAATCCTTTTTACCTTCATAAATCCAAATTCCAATTACATTAATTAAGTCCTGTGAAGAATCTGTTAGAATTTACCCATTCTCTTAGCTAAACCTT
Source organism: Heterocephalus glaber (assembly GCF_053883595.1). Classification (NCBI taxonomy): domain Eukaryota; kingdom Metazoa; phylum Chordata; class Mammalia; order Rodentia; family Bathyergidae; genus Heterocephalus; species Heterocephalus glaber. The sequence continues at coordinate 4,347,368 of NW_028258156.1, forward strand.
GCAAACAGCTCAAATGTCCATCAACTGATGAATGCATAGAGAAGATTTTTTTTTTATACAATGGCAGTACTACTCTGCCATAAAGAAAGATAAGCTTGAGACACTTCTAGCTAAATGGATGCACCTTCAGACCACACTCTTAAATGAGATAAATCGGGCACACATGTCTAAATATCGCATTGTTTCTCTGGTGTGAGAAACTGAAAATGGAAATGAGGACCAAAATGTATAATAGATATTGGGAAATGGGGAGAAAATGTTCAAATGAGAAGGGGAACAAGGGAGGGAGGGAGGGGAATGGAAAGAAGGGACAAGAAAAAATAGAATAGAAGGAAAAATTGGAAACAAAGGAGAAGAAGGGTCAAAGGGAGAGGAGATGAATGGGAAAAAAGAAGCAAGATATATCACGTACAGGACAAATTCCCTATGATGAATATTATCATTATGTATACCTAAAATGTACCAGTAAATGTTTTGCTTCAAAAAAAAGAGAGAATTTAGCTATTCTCAAGTTTTTCTTGTAAGTTTGTTGAAGTAAATCCCCGTGTTATGTCAGCTTTCTCTGCCTCAAATTCCTCTTCTGGAAAACTAGGATAGTGATAGTTCCTGTTCGATAGGATTGTGGTAAAGATTAAGTAAGCTCACATATGTAAAGCTAGTGTCTAGAAACTATTAAGCGTTGAATAGTATTAGCTTTGTTGTTGTCGTATGCACATAAAAAAAGAGATCAATACCACTTGCTTGGTTATGAGGCATATTTCACAGAGAAGCCATCAGGTTCTGGACTTGGGCCCTTCACAGCCATCTGACTCAATATTGTGTATCTTTTAAACAGGACATGAATTCATTTGACAAATATTGATTGAGTGCCTGCCACATTCCAGGTACATACTGAACTGGAGGTGCTGGTCTTAATTTTGTTTATTTTTACATATGTGGCCAACCACATGTTTATATCCAGAATAAAGAGCATATGTCAAATACATTCATCAAAGGGACTATGAGTTCAAGTCTTGTCTATACTCATCTGGTCTTGAGGAAATAATTTACCACATCTTTTTTTTTTTTAAGTTTCTTTGCTGTATAGTGAGCTCTAAAGTCTCTCTCTAGTTTGCTGTCTGTTTCAGTCATGTGTTAAGCAGACAGAGACTGGCCTTCTCCCTGTCCTTGTGCACCACATGCTTGGATATGTGAGCTCTTTGTTGCAACCTGACACTCTACCAGCTTGTGCTGTGACTCTTCCTCTCCTCCTTTTTACAGAAGGGTCTCTGAGGATCTCCCTGGCCTCATTCACACTGATACCCTTTTTGTTATTTTAGAAGAATAGAGGAGAATGTGATCTCACTCTCCAAATGCTATTGGAGAGGAAAGGGCATGTGTACCCTCACCAATTTGTCATCTTCTTCTTTTCTCTATTTCCTTCCTTTTCTTAATTAAATTACATGTGTGCATGTATACACAGCTCATTTATATACTCTGTAACACAAGGCTGTAAGATATATTTTTAAAAACCTAAAACATCCTGTCAATGCCTCGAACACTCCCATCCCATATGCTTGCTTAATACATGCTTGCTGACAGATGGAAATTGCTTGAGCTGCCATCATGGAGATAGAATGCTTTGTTTTCCCAGTGGTTTCCAAGCGTGAGTAGGTTGTGAGCCCTACCATCTCCCTCTCTCCTTTTTCAACTGAGTCAGAATTTCTGGAGCTAGGACTCAGGAACCTTGACATTTGACAAGTATCCAGGTGATCCCTCTGCCCATGGAGTCTGTCCAGCCTGTATCAAATCCAAATCCACTACAGCAGCCCATGAGCTAGTTGAGGCCTTGTTCACTGCGGGCATAGAGCTGCAGCTTCACTGAAAGAGGCAACAGATGCCATTCAGTTCTGGCTTGTCTGGCCTGAATTTCTATTGCACACTGGTGAGATACCGACTCCCATCACTCAGTTCTGAAGTGTGGTGTCCCATGTACTCCCTCAGTGGTCTTAGCTATCAATGGCATCTTTCCCTCAGCTTTCATCCTGTGTGGCTTCCTGAAGGAGGCTGAACTTCCTTCAGGTTTGTGATTTGCACACGGGGCCTGGTCCAGTCGCTTGGGTTTCTCAGGCCAAGATTGCTGTATTCTGGGAAGTAGATGTAAAGATTTTTGAAGCATGATTCAAGGTAAGAAGCCCATTCTATAGTGAAACTTGGTACAAGCAAACACACACACACACCCACCCCAATATGCCCAGTAAACAGGTATAGCTATCATACCTTTGAGCACTGATATTTTCTATTCTACTTTATCAAAGAGATAGTTTTTAGGTGCAAAATGTAAGTGTAGTGTTTCTGTTGAAAATCTGATGGAAGTTGCAGTTGTACACTGCACCATTTTCATGTGATTTCAGAGTCCACAATTTCCCCAGACCATCTAGAGAACCTATCTACAGATGAACTTTGTTATTTGCCCCCTCAAGGGAGTGCATCACACTGCTAATGAAGGAGGGTGACATTAGGGCAGGCTTTCAGAATTGGATGTGAATTTGTTTTCAGACATGGTGCCTCCTCTCCTGATAAGCTCTCAGAGTATCTGTGGCTAGATGGGGGTTCTCCACATGGGGAAGAGTGATTGAAAAGCCTTTTAATTGGATTTTCCACTCTTTTCATCTGTCCTGTGGATGGGACAGGACATGAATCCTCTAAAATTCCATGTAATTAGGAGCCAGCCTTACTACTTTCAAAGTAAACAGAAAGCTGAGAATCTTCCCACTTTTATTTATTTATTTATTTATTTATTTAGTACTGGGGATTGAACTTGGGACCTCGCGCTTGCGAGGCAGGCGGTGGAACCACTGAGAGAAATCCCTCGCCTTCCCACTTTTAACAGCACAGCACTTGCAGTCCCTCCCACAACCAAGTGTGAGGTCACACTCGTGGAAACCTGTCTCTCTTGACCTGGCTTGCCTTTTTTTTTTTTTTTTTTAATTCTTGTATTGGTACATTTTAGGTATACAATACATTTACATTTCTCATTGGCAACTTGTACCTTTACATGATGCATCTTGGTTCTTATTTTTTTCCCCATTCCCTGCACTCCCTTCTCCCCTCCACCCTTCCCTATTTACAAAGACTTTGTTTCCTTTTTTTCCATTTCTCATCATTTTTCCTTTCCCTTCTTTCCTTTCCCCTGCGCCTCCCACTACCCCTACCCCTTTGGACCTTTTCTTCCTATTTTACATTATCAATTATTCATTCTAATCATTGGTACATTTTAGGTATACAATATAATAACATTCATCATTGGAAATTTGCACCTTTACAGAGTCTCTCTTGGTTCTTATTTTTCCCCCTTCCCCTGCACTCCCTTCAACCCCTCCATCCCTCCCTATTGACAAAGACTTTGTTTCCATTTTTCCATTTTCTCATATTAATTCCATTCCCTTCTTTCTTTTCCCCTACCCCTCCCACTTCCCCTTTGCCCCTTTTCTTCCTATTTCACATTATCCATTATACCTTTTAGTCCTTATTTACACTTTCAGGTTCTCACACTAGAGAAACTATTCAGTATTTACACATGTGTGTCCTATTTATTTCATTTAAGAGAATCACCTCAGTGTGCATCCATTTAGCTATAAATGTCTCTAATTTCTCATTTTTTATGTCTGAGTAGTACTCCATTTTATTAAAAAACCACATTTTCTTTATCCAGTCTCCAGTTGATGGGCAATTGGGCTGCTTCCAAGTTTTAGTTATTACAAAGTGTGCTGCTATAAACATGGGTGCACATATATCATTGTGGTATGATTCTTTTAATTCTTTGGGGAAGATACGCGGCAGGGGAATGAATAGCTGGGTCAAATGGGACTTCCAGTCCTACTTCTTTGAGGTATCTCCATACTGATTTCCACAGTGGTTGCGCCAGTTTACACTCCCACCAGCAGTGGAGGAGGGTTCCTCTTTCCCCACAGCCCTGCCAGCATTTGTTATTGGTTGATTTCATGATAGCAGCCATTCTTTCTGGAGTGAGGTGGAATCTCGGCATTGTTTTCATTCGCATCTCTCGAATGACTAGTGATGTTGAACATTTTTTCATGTATTTATTTGCTATTTCTACTTCTTGGTGTGAAAAATGTCTGTTCATTTCAGATGCCCATTTTTGGATTGACTTTTTTTTTTTTTTTTGGTTACGGGGATTGAACTTGGGTCCTTGCGCTTGCGAGGCAGGTGGCAGAACCACTGAGCTAAATCCCCGGCCCTTGGATTGGCTCTTTAAATTTGGGAGGTCTGATCTTTTGAAGTTCTTTATAGATTCAACATAGTAGACCTTTGTCTGAGGAACAACAGGTGAAGATTTTTTTCCCACGCTGTGGGTTTTCTCTTCCAACTGCTGGTGGTTTCTCTTGCTGTGCAGAAGCTTTTTAATAAGAAGAGATCCCACTTGTTGATTGTTTGTGCTAGTTCACAGCCAACTGAGGTTTTGTTCATAAAATCTCTTCCTACACCAATGTCTTCAAGAGTTCTACCTAACCTCTGTTCCAGGCAGTTCAGCATTTCTATTTTAATATTTAGATCTTGAATCCACTTCTATTTTAGTTTAGTGCATGCTGAGAGATATAGGTCTAGTTTTAATCTTTGGGAAGTTGAAAGCCAATTTTTCCAGCACCATTTATTAAAGAGGCTATCTTTCCTCCAGTGAGGGTGTTTGGCTCCTTTATCGAAGATGAGGTAGCTGAGTGTGTCTGGTGTTGTTTCTGCATCTTCTAATCTGTTCCACTGGTCCTCAGGTCTGTTTCTTTGCCAGTACCATGCTGTTTTTATCACAGTAGCTTTGTAGTATAGTTTCAAGTTGGGCGTTGTGATACCCCCTGCCATGTCTCTGTTACCTAGAATTTCTTTTGCTATTCTGTGTCTCTTCTTGTTCCAAATGAGTTTTTGGATTATTTTCTCAAGGTCTGTGAAGTATGCTGCTGGAATTTCAATTGGGATTGCATTGAATCTATATAGGAGTTTTGGAACTATGGCCATTTTCACTATGTTGATTCTTCCTACCCAGGAGCAAGGGATGTCTTTCTATTTTCTGATATCCTCTTCAATCTCTCTTTTCAGAGTGCTATAGTTTTCAGACAAGAGGTCTTTGATTTCTTTCGTTAGGATGATTCCTAGGTATTTCAGTTTTTGGATGCTATTATGAAAGGAATTGTTTGCTCTATTTCTCTCTCAGTGAGTCTGTCATTTGTGTAGAGGAAAGTTATTGTTTTTTGCGGGTTCTTGTATCCAGCTACTTGACTGAATTTGGTTATTAAGTCTAGAAGACTTTTGGTGGAGTTCTTGGGGTCTTTTATATAGAGTACCATGTCATCTGCAAATAATGACAATTTGATTTCTTCATTTCCTATCTTCATTTCTTTTCTTTCTTTCTTTTGTCTAATTGCTGTGGCTAATGTTTCCAAAACTATATTGAACAAGAGTGGTGATAGTGGACATCCTTTTCTTGTTCCTGATTTTAGTGTGAAGGATTTCAGCTTTTGACCATTTAGTATGATACTGGCTATTGGTTTTTCATTGATGGCTTTTATCAGTTTGAGGTAGAGATCATCTATTCCAATTTTTTGTAGGGTTTTTATCATAAATGCGTGTTGGGTTATGTCAAATGCTTTTTCTGCATCTGTTGAGGTGATCATATGGTTTTGTCCTTGGCTGTATGGATATAGTGTATTACATTTATTGATTTGTGTATGTTGAACTATCCTTGCATCCCTGGAATGAATCCCACTTGATCAGGGTGTATGATCTTCTTGATGATCTTCTGCATTCTGTTTGCCAGTATCTTATTAAGGATTTTTGCATCTATGTTCATTAATGAGATTGGCCTATAGTTCTCTTTGTTGGTTGGGTTTTTCTCTACTTTGGGGTTCAAGATGGTACTTGCTTCCAGGAATGAATTTGGGAGTATTGCTTCCCTTTCAATTTCATTGAAGAGTTTAAACAGGAGTGGCAGCAGTTCCTCTCTAAAGGTCTTGTAGAATTTGGCAGTGAAGCCATCAGGAGTGGTGTTTTTTTAGTTGGTAAGTTTTTAATTACGTTTTCAGTTTCACTGATTGATATTGGGTTGTTTAGAATTTTTAGGTCTTCTTCATTCAACTTTGGTAATTCATATGTATCTAGGAATCTGTCCATTTCTTCTGTGCTTTCCATCTTATTGGCGTATAGGTTCTGGAAGTAGGTATTGATGCTCCTCTGGATTTCTGCTGGGTCCATTGTAATTTCATCCTTTTCATTTCTAATTGCATGGATTTGGGCCTTTTCTTTCCTTTTTCTGAAAAGATTGGCTAAGGGTTTGTCAATTTTGTTTTTTCTTTTGAAGAACCAACTCTTGGCTTCATTGATTTTTTCTATTGTTCTCTTAGTCTCCATTGCATTGATTTCTGCCCTGATCTTTATAATTTCCTCCTTTCTATGGGCTTTGGGTTTGTCCTGCTCTTCTTTTTCCAGAAGCTTGGGGTTCAGCATCAGGTTGTTTAATTGGGCTCACTCTGTTTTCCTAATATGCGTATTCACTGTTATGAATTTCCCTCGTGAGACTGCTTTCATTGTGTCCCATAGATTCCGATATGTTGTGTTGTCATTGTCATTTAATTGTGGGAAGTGTCTGATTTCTTCTTTAATTTCCTCTGTGACCCATTGGTTATTCAGAAATGTGTTGTTCAATTTCCATGTGTTTATGAAATTTTTATGGTTTCTTTTGCTATGGATCTCCAATTTCATCCCACTATGGTCTGATAATATACAGGGGATAACTTCAATTCCTTTGCACTTACTTACAAAAACATGTTGTTTGAGTGAGTATGTGGTCTATTTTGGAGAATGACCCCTGTGCAGCTGAAAAGAATGTGTATTCTGATTTTGTGGGTTGGAACACTCTGTGAACATCTGTTAAGTTCATTTATTCAAGAGTTTGATTGTGTTCTAGATTTTCATTGGTTACTTTTTGTCTAGTTCATGTGTCTATTTGTGACAGTGAGGTATTGAGGTCCCCCACTCCTATTGTATTAGTGCTTTTTTGATGTTTCATGTCCATTAGTCTTTTTGAACTGTGTTTCTTGTATGCAGAATATTGTTGGATCTTGCTTCTTGACCGATTCTGCCAGTCTATTTTTTTTGATTGGTGAATTGAGAACATTAAAATTGATGGTCATAACTGATATGAATTGACTTTTCACTGTCATGACTTTTCTTTATGTTGGATTCTCTCCCTTTGTGTTTAATTTCTTGTCATGCCTGGTGCGTTCATTCTGCTGTGCTTCCTGGGGTTGTGATTCTCATTGTCTTTTCCTAGGATTTTGTCTAAAATTTTTTGGAGTGCTGGTTTGGTATTCACGAAGTTTCCTAAGGTGCTCTTTGTCATGAAAGTATCTTATTTCTCCATCAATTTTGAAAGATAGTTTTGCAGGGTACATCAATCTGGGTTGGAGGTTGTTTTCTTTTAGGGCTTGGAATATGTCACTCCAAGTTCTTCTTGTCTTGAGGGTTTGTATTGAGAAGTTGGCTGTGATTCTGATGGGTTTTCCTTTGTATGTGATTTGATTCTTTTCTCTAAATGCTTGTATAACTTTGTACTTCTGTTGGGTTTCTGGAATCTTGACTATTATATGCCTATGTGTGGATTTTTTTGATCAAGCCTAGTTGGAGTCCTACATGTCTCACTTATCTGTATGTCAGGTTCTTTCCCCTGTTTGGGAAGTTTTCTGCCATTACTTTTGTGAATAGTTGTTTTATGTCATCTGCACTCCCTCCTGTTTCTTTATTGACTCTGATCAGTCTTAACTTTTTCTTCTTTGCATCATCTAGGAGCTCCTGGATTAATTTCTCATGTTCCCTTACAAATTTAAAGCAATTTTTCTTTTCCTGGTCACTAACTGCAATCTTATCATCTATATCTGAAATTCTCTTCTCATGTTGGGTCATTCTGCTGTGTAGACTTTCAGTGGAGTTTTTAATCTCCTGGAAATCTGTTTCCATGTGTTTTATGGATTCCATTTGTTTCCTATGTTGGGATTCCATCGTGTGCCTCAGCTCCTCTCTAGATGTATTAATCATGTCTTGCACTATGGGCACAATCTGTGCTGTTATCTGAGAAATTATTTCTGATTTCATTTTTTCCAGATTCTCTTTTGTTCCTAGTTTAGGGAGTCCAGGTGGTTGAGTATCAAAATGTTCCATCCCATTTCCCTTTGGCATTGCTTTAGATGATCTGCAAGACTGTTTTTTTTTTTTCTTCTTATTTTTTTTTGGTACCAGGGATCGAACTTGGGTCCTTGCACTTGCAGGGCAGGCGCTGGAACCACTGAGCTAAATCCCCAGCCCTGTAAGTCTGTTTTTGAGGCTTGTTTCCATGTCTTCTCATTTCAACGGTGGTGGGGTGGATTGGTGGGGTGGGGGAAATGCTGCTGGTGCCTACAAGGGTCACCTCTCTGTGCTGGGAGCAGTGGCATATCAGCCCAGTAGCCTTGTCCTCTGTGGTTGGAGTGGTGGCACGTTGGACCAGAAGCCTTCTCCTGTCTTATTTAATTTTCATATGCCATTAAATGTTATTCTTTTTTGATCCCTCCATTGTTGGGAGTCATTCTAAATAATTGTGAAGAAAATTGTTTCACAATTAAAATATGATTAATGCTGTCTGAGGCCTCAATAGTCCTGTGATGCTGTGATGCTCAAGGGCAGGATTAAATCAGCTGAAGACACCCTCACCCTTTGAGAACAGAGTAGAAAGGTTTCATTTGGGGAGGGACAAATTCTTTATCAGTTTAACCCATCCCACCTACTATTGTAAGAATGTTTTGCTCATCTCACTGTTCTAATCAATTTAAGCTTGTCATTGACCTAAAATCCTCTTCAGATAAGATCCTCATGGTAACAGGATTATCACCACCCTTGGAGTCAACTGATACTCCCCACTAACTCAATAAAAAGTGGAAAGCTCTGGGTGCTTTTGTTTTTGCTGCCAAGAGCAGCACTGATCAGGCTCAAACCCCAGCTTCTTCTCTAAGTCTCATTTCCTGTCTTTATTCTTTAATAGTAATATACTCCATCACTTAAAAAGTAAAAACCATTCTTAGTTCATAGGTACAAAACCAGACTTGGGCCCCAGGCCATTCATTGTTTGCGGAGCTTGATTTAGGTCTTTGAAAATAGAACAAGCCATGTATGGTGGCACACTTCTGTTATCCCAGCTACTCTGGAGGCTGAGGCAGGGGGAATCATGAGTTCAAGACCAGCCTGGGGTAGTGAAACTTCGTTTTAAAATAAAAAATAAGAAGGGCAGAGAAAGTAGTTCAGGGATAAAACACCCTTGCTTTTTATCCTCAGTACTAAAGTGGAGAGAAAAGATAAGTTATGGAAGAATGGAATAATTCCTATAAGAGCCTTGCCCAACCTATTCTAAATCTTTCTAGACTTTACCCAGTGCCAAAATGAAGAGATAGGGAGAGTCATGAGCTCCTCATCTGGCCCGACCGGCACATTTGAAGATCCTTTTTGTCACTTGTCACTTGAATCCCTCTTTCAGCCCCTAGAACTAAGCCCTGACTTCCTGGGTGGCTCAGAGCCTCTCCCGGGACCCTCACTTTGGCTGCCCCCCCACCCCCCCCCGGCAGTTTTTCTTTTTCCTTCTCCCCAGCTGCCATCTTCTCAGTGAATTGGCCCAGGCTAAAGTGCTTTACAAAAATTTTCCTTTAATATGTTTTCTTCCCCAATCCCCTTGTACTGATCATCAAACCAGGCCTTCCAGCTTAGAAAGCATCTGCTCTATCCCTGAACTATAACCACAGCCTCTGCATTTGCCATTTAAAGGAAGTTTCTCTATGGCACATTTCAAAGTTAGGACTTTCTGTAGCATTTAGCCTGGAAAGATGAGTTTGGTACATTTTAGGGATGGAGAAGGAGCTTTTGAACAGAGAGGTTCTTATTACCTTTATAGTCACTCCTGAACAGAGCCATGGGTGATCAAAGAACCTGAGGCTTCTCAAGGCCCTTGGACTAGTGTGGGATGTGGGCCACTATCTCAAGTGTCCGTGAGGGGGCCTCACCTGACAGCTGAGAGTGATGAGCTGCAGACTGGATGCAGGAGGTGAGTTACTTCCTCCACCCAGGGAGATCCGCAGGGCACAGCCCCTCCAGGTGCCCGTCTCTGTGGCATACAGTTCAGGGGAAGAATCTGCACCAGCTCTGTAGTCTTCTCAAAGAGGTGCATGCTTCCTAAGGTATTTTGTGTTCTTTGAGCTTTTCTGTGTCTCCTGTTCAAATATAAAGTGTGGACTCCTTTTTCTTTTCTGTTTTTTTTCTTCTTCTTGAGAAGGGGTCTTGCTGTGTTGTTCAGGCTGCCTCCAAACTCCTGGGGTCAAATGAGCCTCTTGCTTTAGCTTCCTGAATAGCTGCAACTATAGGCACATGCCCGCTGTAAATTATGTATAGCACTGGTAATTTTGTGTAGGGCTGGGGATGTAGTTCAGTGGCAGAGTGCTTGCCTAGCATGTGTAGGCCTCTGATTTGGTTCCAAGAAGGACCAAACAAATTATTTTTGTGTTAATTACATGTTTCTGAGCCAACCACACACATTATCTTGTGCATATTCTAAGTTGTCTTGGGAAGATGACAGGACACCCGACTTCTTTTATGTGAATACGGCTGAGATTCATTGCTCTCCCGAGCTTTTTCTGTGGTGTTCTCATACCTCCATGCAACTGGAGGAAGGGGCACTTGACAGTCCAGTGTTTAAGGAATAGCAAGATGGAAGAAATATCTGACTATTAATCTCATAAAAGTACAATTTTGTCAATATACTAATTATTTGTGCTTTTATTTTTGGATCTAGAAATAATGGAATGCTCTCTCCTTTTTGCCTTCGCTTCCCTTCTCTTCCCTTCTCTCTTTCTCCCTCCCTCCCTCCCTCTGTGTCTCTGTCTCTCTCTGCCTGTCTTTCTTTCTCTCTCAGTACTGGGGATTGAGCCTCTCATATGCTAGGCAATTGCTCTATCACTGAGGTATACTCCCACCTCTTAGACAGACTCTTTATAATCCCAGAAATTTCCTTTTCCATTTTGAGGGGAGGAAAAAAAGTAAAATGAATAGCTAACCTGTGATATGATTTGACATTTCCATTTGGTTTCAGAAATAACACATAACTGACTTTGGCCCTTTTCTGTCTCCCTCCAAGGTCAAGCCGGAGTGTCAGATGTGGCCTATAATACCTTTATATTGGTGCACCGAGTTTGAAACCCATCAATATTTGAACAACATTCCAAATTAGTATGTAGGATGCATTACGTTTGGCTTCTGTGCCTGCGTCTGGGAGGGGGATGCCAGATGGATTGATTAATTCAGAAAATCCTAATAATAGAGTTTGGAGCTCTATATGTATACTAAATGTAGACTTCTGGCTCCAAATTGCTGCTTTTTTTTTTTTTTTTTGGTACCGGGGAGCGAACTCGGGTCCTTGCGCTTGCGCAGCAGGCCTGAGCTAAATCCCCGGCCTAAATTGCTGCTTTTTGAAGACCTGTGCTCATTTACTACGTCTGTCTGTTCTCGTCTGAGCAGAGGAAGCAAGCCCAAATGCACGAAAAAAGCACACGGCAAGCAATCTACTTACAGGGACTCTTCTTTCAGCCAGGCTAAATTCTACAGGAGTGTCTGAAAGAGGAATGAATAGCGTTTAAATCTGTGTTTCAATTTAATTTTCCACTTAATGAGTTGAAGGACAGCGATGCTGCTATGGTGCTGTGCCTTACATATCTGATGATTAGAGCTCTGATGGCAATAACAAATTCCATTTATTGAGCTTCTATCACCTACTCAGAAGCCGCACATGTGTTATCTCTCTAGTTCACATACTAACGCAGCAAGACGGTATGAGAAAGCTGAGGCCAAGCGAGGAGATGCCAATTGCCCCTGCATCGCACGGCGGCGGCGAGGGGCAGCAGGTCAGCCTTCATTATCCCAGACTGGCTGACCCAGCGGGTCTGCGCGCTTCCCGCTCTGGCGGACTTGCGCGGTGACCGCTGGGCGAGCGGCTTCCTTCTCCTTTGTCTGCAGCGGGGGATCCGCGCGCCCCTGGCCTCAGCCATTGGGCCTTTGTTTCCTGTACTGTTTTGTTTGCGAGACCTTTACTCGCTCGCTGGTTTCTTCGGCTCACAGCTAAGAGACGTTTAACTTTACGGGATTTGTGTTCAAAATCTTCTAACACAGAGTTGGTGCTTGGTTTGGGACGAAAGTGGGTGACAGCGGCGAAACTGTTGCTAGGGCTGGCTTTAAGTGAACTGTGACAGAACACTTTGTAAAATAATGAGCTAGGTGAGGCCAAAGAACCAAAGACGAGGATCTGGGCAGTGGAAAAGCTGTCTTTGGTGTGACAACACCTGGAAAGCAATGGTAGCACAAATCCTTTTGACTTTCTCCGTCTCTGATTTTTATTTTACCACGCATCCAACTTGTAGATCTTGTGCCTATTATTTTAAATGCATTACCTTATTTTAAAAAAGTGATTCTTTTTCTGTCAAACACGATTCATTTTACTTGCTTTAAAAAACAATTGGGAGGGCCGGGGATTTAGCTCAGTGGTTCCGGCGCCTGCCTCGCAAGCGCAAGAACCCCAGTTCGATCCCCGGTACCAAAAACAAAAACAAAAAACAATTGGGAAAAGCACTGTTTCAGAGGAGAGCTCACAGAGATCTGTACCCTGACGATTTCTGGTGGGCAAGTGTTGGGCAAGTTCAGGAGAGGCCGTTAGAATTTACAGATTACCCACGGTCTTTGATTAGAATCCTAAACAAAGGCACTGAGTTAAAGTGAGAGAGGAAGATCAGAGGAGGAGGAAGAACTTTGAATTTGCCTGGACATTGTATTTTCAAAGATATGTTTCATGATAAAACATCATTTTCCACCTAGATACATAGTATCCATTTCCCTCAGCTTTACTGTGTTTTTGACGTGTTTAAACTTCCTAAATACTATAATAAAATAGCATCCTAGCTGTTGTAAGTTGAAACCATTTCTTCTCTCACTCCTTCCCTCCCTTCCTCCCTTTCTCTCCTTCCTTTCCCTCTGCTTGTCTTCTTCCTCTTCCTAATCACAAGGTATCTTTCTGATGGTAATGAAACAAGCATTTAAAAAATATATTGAAGTTTATTTAGAGTTATCATTTGAAGCGTAGGTTTCATACTTTTCCTCCTTATACTAAAAATAATGTTTGTCTTAAAACAAGTCATGTTGATGTCTAAAAGACAAAGGGACAAATTTTAGTTATAAGCCACTTTATACTCTGATAGCAAATGAATTGAGAGAAATACCATTTGATGCACCGTGGAAATGTCATGTTATTGTCTTGGGGTCAGTATGACCTGCAGTGATATACAGCCACTTCTGCCTGGCATGGGAGATTAATGAAATGACTCTAATTTTGGCAACTCTTGTACACCGAGAGTGGGTAATGTAACTACGTTGATTTGTGTCAATGGAAGACAAAACCTAAACGGAGTATCATAGGTCTCTTTGGTGACATTTGCTGCACTCTTTCAGGCCTGTTTGATGCAGGCTGTCTGTATCTCCTCCACCTCTGTCCATGCCTGCCCCACAAGGTCACTGCCTCCGCAGTGTAAATCACACGCCCTCTCGGTTTATTTGTCTTTTCAATGCTTGTCTCTGCCAGTTAGTAATCAGTTATTTGGTGTTTTGAATAATCTTATAAGGATGTATACATTGTGTGTTAAGATGCAACCATTTTTGACTACGGTTTCATCTCTGCTTCTTTCAGTTATCCATAGTGCTTAAGTCAAAATGGCTCCACCTTTGTACCTGTGAGACTCACAGCTCTGTGTCTCTGCCATAACCAAGAGAACAGGCTTTGGTTCAAACCTGTCCCCATCACCACCTCATAAGGCTGTCACATGACTAAATCGAGGCACTGTATGCTGCAAAAACTAAGAGGAAAAGCATTTTTCTTAGTTTTTTTGGAAACAAAATCTTTTGAATATTTTGGTTTAATGGTTTCCTCTATCAACTGATATTAACAGAGCCCACTGATTGTCAGTAGCTACTAACCTCATATAAAGAGGGAAGCGGTTGGCAAGACATTTCTGATGGAAGTAAATGACACCTCTACTGAAACAGTCTTGTTACAACCCTAAACCTGAATCAAATCAAGCTATCTATCACTTCTCAGAGGATAATAGTCACAGAGGTGAAATCCAGACTGTGGGAAACCAGGACAAATGCCTTGGCGTCTTCAGTAAGTGAACCACCAGGAAAAGAAAAAATGTGCTAGGAGGGGCATCCGTAGACTAAGAATAGACTTGAGATGGGGCAGCATGTCGACCTTAAGCATTTGGACGACAATTGGGAAAGGTAGATATGGACTGGACATTGGATGAAGTTAAAAATTGTTAATTTTATAGTGGAGATAATGGTTTTAGATTGATATTTTTAAAAAGTCTTTATTTTGAAGCCTGGTGTGGTGGTACATGCTTATAATTCCAACTATTTGGGGAGGCAGGAGGATTGCAGTTTGGGACTGGCCTAGGCAACTTAGTGGAGCTTTGTCTCAAAATGAAAAGGGCTAAGGATCTAGCTTAGTGGTAGAGTGCTTGGCTAACATGCACGAGGCCCTGGGTTCAATTCCAGCATAGCAGAAAAAATGCCCTTAGTTTTAGAAGTGTGTACTTACATATTTTAGAAATACGCACTTGAATATTTTTTAAAATTTATGGATCAAATAATCTGATGTTTGAGTATAGAGGAAATGCAAGTGTCCCTGAGCAGATCGCTGTTGAAGCTCTATCATGAGTAGGAGATTTATTATACTATGCTCTCTACTGTTATGTATGTTGAAATCGTCCATGAGAAGAACTATACATGATTAAAACAATTACAGTAATAGCAAACAAAACACTGCCAAAATCTAGTGGAATTTCAATAGAAAGCAACTCCCAGAATTCCCCTGCCTTATGCTTCCCACTCAAATCATGGTGTTTGTTTTTAGGTCACTGATTACATGAGGCTTCCTCACCAGAGAGGGTGATTTCTCCCATCACACTTTATTATCCTTAACAGAATTTGAGAAAATGGCTGTTTCAGGTTGGTTCTGTCACCTGCCTTGGAGGTCAAACACTGCTATCAAGAGTTGACAGTTGCTATTTGGCTCAAAGTACTTGAGGTCATGGTGAGTCCATTATCTTTCTCAGACTGTAATTTGTGAATCTGCCTTTACTGGATATTGGGTGCTTAGTTGGTCATCTTTTTATAGATAGCATCAATATCAGGTGGCATATAAAAGCTTTCCCAACCCATGATTGCCTTATTAATCACTTCATAAAACTGATCAGGGAAGTGTTGGGGTATTTGTAAATGCAGTAGTTAGGAAATAAATCTAAAGCCTATATTTGTTGAATAAGTATTAAAAAGAAGGGGGAATAAAGTTTAAAACATGCATCTTCTTATTTAATTTGCTCATATTCTTTGTCCTAAAATATTTGCTCAAAGGTTGTATTCCAACTGGGTACCAAAAAATATTTCTTTTCCAGGTGCAGGTAACCATAATGTGACAGACTGGATGTCTTTTGTTCTTACTGTCTTCATTTTAGAAAAACTGAGCATAAGACTTTGAGGTTATTAAAAAGAAATTGTGAGCTCCAAGATTACATATATTTTTAAATTGAAATCATTTTTTTGGCCTAAGTAAGATTCTTTATTTGTTTTTAGTAAGATTCTTTCTTTATGCCATCACATTTAATCAAGATGGGCAATATGAAGCTAAGCATGGTATTGCGCACCTGTAATCCCAGCTACTCAGGATCATTGCAAGTTTGAGTCCTGTGTGGACAATTTAATGTGACCTTGTCTAAAAGATAGAAAGAAAGAAAGAAAGAAAGAAAAAAAGAAAGAAAGAATTCCCAAACAAACAGAAAAAAAAAAACAAAATAAAGGTGGGGATGTGACTTGATGTGAAAGCTCTAGGTTTAATCCTTTGTACTAAAAAAAAAGGCGATGTGAGTCTTTCAGAAATAAAAATTTATTTAATCAGACTTCTGGACCAACACATATTTACTGTTTACATGAAAGAAAATATTTATTAAAATCACTATTCTGGGGAATTTTGATGATATATAAAAATCCACACCCACAATGAAAATTGAAAAGTATTACATTTCATCATTAAATGATATAAGCATGACATCAGAGAAAGAATAGTGTGAGTATAATTGTAACTCATTAAAATTCCATATTTTATGAAGGGTACAAAAGTTCAACATGAGGTTGAATTTAAATAAGAGTTTGGACTCTGCTAGAATGAGAAGTTTCTAGGTCTGCAGAAGATTGCATCCACTCCTCTCATAGCCAGACTGTATTTGTAGCTTTGGTTCCTAACATCAAATCAAAAGCATGTAGGTGATTTCTTTTACCTCCTTACTGTGGTCATGCATCCAGATGGAGCAAGAATCTCCTTCCCCTGACTACCTTCTGCAGGAAACATTTTTGTTTCAGGATAGTGAGGCAGAATTTTTACTTGTTCATTTCTTGGATTTGAATCACTCTCTGATGACATCCTTGCCCTGAGATTCTTTGCCATAGTCCTTAACTACTACACACTTGCAAACAGCCACTTCTAGGGGTTTTCACTCTTGGTCAATTCTAAGTGTTATTTCTTCTGTGAAGTTTCCTACTTTGCTTCTACTCCCCCCACCCCCACAGCTGAGTTAATCTCTTTTTTAAAAAACAAATTAACTTTATTAAGTTACTACTTCAGTCCTTACATTGATTTGTTTAAAAAAATCAGTTTGGAATATATTATTGAAGGTGAGTACACACAATAAATAGGAAAGAGGCTGCGTGGTGCGGGAGGACAGTCACCAGCTTGTCCCCGGGCGGCCTCCCAGGGGAAGACAAGCTGTTATGCGTGCTCCATGCTCTGGACCACTCAGAAACCAAAGCGGGCACCTCACCGTGCAGCCGAGAGCCAGCCTTACTGACCAACAGCACCAGGGCACTTTCATTAATGAGTTTTTTTCTTTGCAGTGCTGGGGATCAAACCCAGGTCCTTGAGGATGCTAGGCAAGTGCTCTCGCACTCACATTTATTCAAGGCAGGTCTCACTCAGGTGGCCACGCTGGCCTCAAACTTGTTATTCTCCTACATCAGCCTCCCAAATAGCTGGGATGACAGGTGCGTGCCACCACGCCCAGCTAAATCAAAATTTTTGCTTGAAATATATGATTACTCTATTATCCTAAGCCATATGGCAAGCCCTACAGCAATAAGTTACACGTATTCTGAATTCAATAACTTAAACATGATATGGTTAATATATACTATGTATCTCAACAAGCCTCTCGCAGGGACGGTGCTAATTAAAAGGTATTTTACATTACAGGGTTAATTCCTGCTCAGAATGGCGTCAGTATCTATAGTAGCGGTGGCGTCCCCCTTACTGCAAATGCAGAACCTTGGAATCATACTTGATTGAACAAATACTTCTTATGTTCCACGTGGGTCCATGTTCCACGTGCAAGTTCTCAGTGGAGCAGGCTTATGATCACGGCTGGGCTTAACAAGCGCTCCCTGCCTGCTCAAACCGAACCAGGAAAGCACTGCTCACAGGGACCTGCGCAGGCGCAGGTGCGGCCTCCCCTCGCCCTACCTTGGTGCACCGGGTGCAGCATCAGCTCCCAGGGATGCTCGTCTCCGGGCGTACAGCTTGCTTGCTCTCCTTTCAAAGGCGGCCACTATCTGCTTCACCACCTCATCACAAAACAGGGTGGCAAGCTGAGAGTGCAGAAGTGAGCGAAACTCAAACGACACCGAAAAATCCAAGGTGCAAGTTCTTGGGTAGCCAGGAAGGCCCGGACTGAAACGCCAAATCGTCTCCAAATGTTTGAAAAGTCTCCCATCTGTGCAGGATGCCTTTACCAAATGCGGTTTCACCAAGATTACTACTGATGTGAATCGCTCCAGCACAGGTGGAAAGCCGATTTCTAGCCGGGTTTTACAATATCCGGATCTCCTTGATATTATATCTGACTTTTTGAACCAAGGAACGAAACGCTTGTAATCCTCCATTCCCGATACCACATCATACATTTCCTGCATTGAATATCCGATAATTCTTCTCTCTGAATATTCTTTTCTTTTGTTTATTAATGGTGCAGTGATTTTGAAGAAAGTTCTCGCATGTTTCTCCTTAGGCAAAATTGAGGTATGTAGTGGGAGAATTCTGCTCATCAGTATACCACAGGAAGCTAAAATATCTGATGTTCAGCACAGGACCCCGTGCCGGCCTCATGCAGCATCCCGAGGCTGTCCTTGTAAAAACCCTCTGGCCCATCCAAGCTGCCATGATCTCTTTTTTTGTTACCGGGGATCAAACTTGGGACCTTGTGCTTGCGAGGCAGGCGGTGGAACCACTGAACTAAATCCTGGGCCCTGCCATGATCTTCTGAGTTAATCTTATCTTCAGCACTGAATCAGCTGTCTAAGCACGGCAGCCTCTAGAATTGAGATCATCCCCAGACTCAGCTCTCAGCCCCCAAAGGCTTGTGGCTTGTCCCCCCTTGCCCTGGTCCGTATCTGTGCGCTCAGAGGAGGTTGCATTCATCTTGGGCTAAAGTTTGAAATCATAAGGTTGCTGGATTTTTATCTATGCTAACGATAGGAAAGCAAAGAAAAAAGGAAAAAGAGTCGAGTCTTCTTTGCTTTTCATGTAGCCCCCAGCTGCCTACCTCCGAGCCTGCTAATGTCTAAATTTCTGTCTTTGCCAAGACCTTTATAAATGGTCAATGAATGGAAGTCTTTCCTGTTTCTGCTTTGGCCTCCATTTTACCTTCTGAAACTCCTCCATTTGTATTTGTATGTTGCCCATGCTTTATAAAGTTTTCAGGGATCCCTTCAACACCTCATACTAATCCTGGGAAGTAAAGAAGCTGTAAATCTAAGTTTACTCAGGTAGTCAGTTACTCAATGTCCTACTTCAGTTTGTGGAAGAAATAAATGCAAATACAACCCTAGTCTCTCTGTTCTTCCAAGACAGGCATTTTGTATTTTGTTTCCAGCTGCAGCTGTCAAAATAATTTAAATATCAATAATCTTTCTTACATATTCTCCATTCCTGGGAGATAAGATGGTGATTCATGCTCATTCCCTTATAGCAGTCCTCTGCTGCCTTCCCAAGCCATGTACAAAATCTCAGGGAGGCACTGGCCTCAGCTCTCTCTGTGGGATTCTGAGGTTCCAGGAAAGGAGGAAGCAACCTGAGAAATGGGTGAATCATCTCCAAGTCCTCTGAGTTTTCAGGCTCTATGTGGCATCTCCTATCTGCTGCCCAGATAAGAAGAAGATTCATGGGGAGGGGGACTACATCACAGTTCCTGCATTTCTCTTTCTGACTGTGATATGTACTTTGGAGTCCTGAGTATTTTCTCCTATGTGTGTCACTACAATATGACAAATAGATCACACCCATTTCATAAGTTGGGGTGGTGGGCCCTGAGCAAAAGAAAAGACTGCTCAGACCTGCCAGTCACTGATTCAGGCTTGAAATCTACAGCCTGCTGTGTCTTTTGGGGTTTGGATGACTGATGTTCCAAGGCTGAAGTTAGATGCATTTCCTATGAGCACACTCCCATCTAGCTAAAAAGAATTAGAGCAAGGACCTCGAGTGTAATTCGCACATGACTCTGCATACCAGCTTACCATAATCATGTAATAAAAATTGCTTAGCTGAGAGTTGTTATGTGGTGCTGTTTAGTAGCTTGCTTCCAATATTGCATTTACAAAAATTACATATTTCATATAATCAGGCCTGTCTCTTACTTAATCATCCCACACATCATATAAATCTTTAAAATGGACAGGTCTATAAATCACTAGCATTTTTCATTTACCACTTATTCTAAGCCAGGCAGTTTCTTATTTAAATTGCCATACGAATAAATCTAATAATCCTTATTCACTTACATCATCTCAAACTTTAAATCTTATTCTGGCTGAGGTCATAAGTGAAATCAGTATTGAGGGCAAAACTAGCAGCTGTAACAACTATAATAGCTTGCCAAATTATATTAAAGGACCCAAATAACATTAAAAAAATGAGGAAAAATTGAATTACATTATTAGAGCGTGATCTGCTGAATCAGGCAAATGTAGAGCCTACACAGAGCTCCTACTTGGGGTGTAGCTTCCATTCAGGTTTATGCCAATTGGGAGAAAGAGCCACCTGCATAAGCTCTCTTCCTCGCAAAGAAGACCAGAGTTTATCAGTGTTGGCACTATTGACAATTTAGGACTCTTCTTTGTTATGGGGTCTGTTCTGTGCATAGCAGGATGTTTAGTGGCATCCCTGCTCTCTACCCACTAGATGCTAGTAACAGTTCCTACTCCCACTTATAACAATCAGAAATGTTCCCTGGGGAGCAACTCCTCTCCTTGACGTGATGATAACTACTGGTCTAGATAATCAGACAGGGTTGAATTGGGGCCTTTCCTAGGGTGTTCTGATGGTCCTGGGTCTTGAGGGAAACGCTGTCTGCATCTTGGCTCCTTCCGTGGCAATGGCATTGCTAGTGTCAGAGAACAAACAGAAAACTCAGTGTGTTTCCTACACTAATCCAGGGGGAGGAGGTGGGGACAAAGAACCACCACAAGGTGAGTCCATGCGGTGAACAGGACAGTTCTGAACATAGGGAAAAGTGTCCCTGATGTATAGGACAGATCATTTTGTTGCCCTTGCACACTGAATTAGCAGCCAGCTTTATACCCTTTATGAGTGCACAAAAGCTAAGTCAATGTGGCTGTAGGATAAAAATGATTTTTGTATGTATCATAAATGTTTCAGAAAGGAAGTGCGATTTTGTAGTGACCAAAAGAAAATGGCAAATGTTCAGAAAGGGGACAAATCTCAATGACTGACTCATGAGCAACTTTGCATTATCAGGCAGGTGCTAATGTTGAGGAAGAGGGATGTGGTTTCCTTTTGTTTTATAGTTGGTAGATTGTGTCTTATGATGGCTGCCAGAGATGCTGATAGTTCGTCTCTGAGCTGTAGAAGGAACTGGCTGCAATTAGTTTCCCAGAAAGATTCTGCCAGGTCTTTGACAGACGAAGGAGTTATTCTGTATATAAATCATTGTTGCTCTGCCATCTTAAATGCACATGCTATTCTAGAAGGGCATCCATCCTGTATTGCCTAAGATCAAATAAAGCAAATAGTGCCATTACAATTTGGAGATGAAACTCACTGACAGCCCAATACACCAGAATGCTGGGGAGGAGGGGAGACATTTGTAATTATGGGTTGGCAGTACCTCATGGCTAACTAATGGGAATGGTGGTATCATTTATACAATGGATTAGAAGACAGAACTAGGAAACAATTTCATAATGAAATTTATTTTGTCTAGGAACTCTCCTTTTTGAAAGGTTTTTCATTAGCAATGAGACTGGCAAAGTCTTCTATTGTCTTAACATGTCCATGATGGGGCCGTAATTTGTATGTCTCACTGCCAGGCAGCTTGAACTACCGGTGGTCCATGAATGACTGTCCCATCAGGAGGCTTTTAATTAATTTTATTAGTAAAAAGACTGATAAAAGTGATTAGATTCATTTGTACCACCAGTAGCGCAAGCCATCCAATGGGGCAGTCATACATGGACCATGAATAGTGGTTCAGGCTGGCAGGAATGTGTTAAACCTATGGCGACTTCTGACTCATGAAATTGTCAAATTGATTCGCTTTGTGTGGGAAAGAGGCCATTCATCCAGCTTGATTTTACCTGTAATTTTGGAAATTCACTCCATCTTTCCCCTTTATTTCTCTATATAGAATATTATCTTCTTTCATATTTCTAAAAGACAAATTTCAGGCTCTCAGCTATTTCATTTGATCATCCTAGAGAAGATAGAGATTATAGCTTCTGGTGTCTTCCCACCTAATTAAAATGTTTCAGATGCCTGATATGTAAGAGGGCATTATTACTTCAAAGCAAAGAGTATAAATCTCCCCATGGTCAATCTTGTATATGTTCCCAAGTAGTCTCTCCTCAGTTCCTATTTCATTTTCCTAAAAACTATGAATAGTAGAAGTACATGCACGGCCTTAGTATTTTCAGAGTAGATTCTGTATCTTAGTTTAACATGTTACTGTGTTTTCCAAGTTTCAGCTGTAATATTTTGCAACTCCAAGGCCAGGAAAAAAGAGGAACAGGTGGAGAGTGAAGATTTCTCTGCAGCATCCATGGACTCTACTCATTACCAGAAAAGTTTCATTTCGTCAGTGTGAGGAGCCTGTTATTTGAGAAAAATCCTTTCTTAAAATGGGCTTTCAATAGTAAAACCATTTCTTTTTTAGCAAAGCATCAAATACTTTACAACCAGACATGAAATCAGCTTTATCAAATGATACACTCACTAAATCAACACGTAACAGGTAAGATGATTTAGCCATAGCTTGTTTTGTTGACAGATCATTCTGTTTCTTACATAAATATTTTGTATTTTCAATGATCCTTTTTATTCTAGGAGAGTAGAACATTTGTAGGCAAATATTAGCCTATATTTTTCTATACCCATTGATATCCGATGGGGTGATAGTCATGTTCTGAATTTGGTCTCCTGGTTCAACATGGTGGATAAACCCAATTAGACAATTCACTCCAGAAGCACATGGAACGTGTCATAGGCAAAAGGTGGGATAAAACATCTAAACTATCTGATTCTTGGTAGCAGAATATGTGCCATTTTTATTGCCCATGCTTGGGACTTGTTATATATAACAACGATAACTCTCATTAATCACTATTACATGCCAGGCTCAGTGCTATGCAATTTATATATATAACCCATGTAAACTAGCACAACAGCTTCATAAGTTTATGGGCTGGAAGTTTATCTATTTGCTCCCAGGTCTATTCTCTGCTCTATGTTGCAGAGAATGACATTGCCAAGACTTCTTGGTTCCTCATTAGTTCAGCAAGTAAAAGGCCACAGGAAAGGCTGAGGAAAGGAAAAGGGAAGAAGGACAGGCAGCCAGGAAGACAGAAGTGGATACTGGCTCTGGTGGCAGCGGTGTGTCCTCCTGGGATCCAGCTCCTCCCAGCCTTTGGTATCACTGCCTGCTCTGTGATCCTTCCAGCCCCTGGTGGCTTCCTGATTCAGCTGATCTCAGCGGGTGTCAGGATCTCACCTGGCTTCTCAGCTTCCATTGTCCATATTAAATGCTTTCTTTTTGAAATGCCTAGAGTGATTCCTTCTTTCCTGGCCAGACATGACTGAGTTACTATACAGTATTACCCATGTTCTACACTTGAGGACACTAAAGCTCAGAGGGGTTAAGAAACATTCCCGAGCCTGATCATTCAGCATCCATGCCTCTTGTCCATGAGACAATCATGGTTTGATACACAGTACAAATAAGTGTTCAAGTGACTCATGAAATAACTCTTGGACTTAGGCTCATTGGCCTGAGAAAATGTCTACCACACCTGCATCCTTGCTCAGCAATTCTATTCTAGTCCTACTTAGCTCTTTCTCTATCAAGCTGTGTGGTTTTGACACCTCAACTATCATAAGCTGCTTTAATTACCTTGCAAGATGATTCTAATATAAAATGCAAGGCATATAAGGAGGTAGGAATTAATAATTTGGATTCTCCCATGCCTGTGTGATCCCAGAGGTGGGAATCACAATTGTGGCATAAAGTTTATGTAGCCCCCAAGTAGAGGATGTTGTACGTCTCATTTTGGTTTGACCAGAAGCTTAACAAGTATTTTGAGTGTCTGCCTTATGCTAGGCACTATTCTAGGCACTTGGGGTTTAGCTGTGAACAAAACAGACAAAAACCACATCCTTAGATATAGTCCACTTTCTATTTTGTTTCATTTTAAATACCTACAATATTAAAAAACAATATTGTTCCATAGGTGCCTCTATGTTGAGGTAGAGTCTTAGAAATCACCTACACTTTAAAAATTGTCACATGAGCCAAGTGTGTAATTCTAGCACTCTGGGAGGCTGAGGCAAGAGGATTGAAAGTTGGAGCTTAGTAGGCAATTCAGTGATTTAAAGAGACCCTGTCTCAAAAAAGGCTGGGGATATAACTCATATATATAACTGTAAAGCAGTTCATTGAGGAGGTTAAGGGCATGACCCCTGGAATTAAATGGTCATGCTTCAAATATCCCTGGGACAATTACTAGTTGTGCCCCCTTGGACAAGTTATTTAACTCCTGTAGACCTTAGTTTCCTCATCTGTACAATGGGTATGGCAATACTCGTAAAACTAACCCATGGGGTTCTTTGAGAGAATCAAATGAGAAGACGTGTACTGTCCCTCGAATGGCCAGGAAAACAGCTAATGTATCATTTTCAATTCATGAGGATTAATAGAGATAGCAAATGTCAGAGTCCTCCAGGCTAACTCTTGAAGGTTACACAGAATAGCTCCATTACTGTGGAGCACTGACCATTTTTCTTAGAATCTTGCCCTTTGGATTCCTTTCTTCTCATCATTAGAAATGGTCCTTGTCTTCCTTTTCTTGTAACTCACATCCTCCGTGCTGAATAATTCTTCTCCTGAGGTTTTTGCATCAATGAATGTGCCTTTTTATGAAAGCCTAGGCATCTGGGACTCCACCAATGATGTTTTATTGTAATTTAACTAGGTCCAAAGTACTTTTATTAAGTATTCACTGTGGGCAACTGGATCAATGACGGAGCTATGGAGATGACATATACTGAAGTGGCAGGGCGAGGGTTCAGTTTAGTCGGAACTCACAGAGTCAGACTGGTTCTAGCCATCTTCACACTCTGTAGTTACTGAGTGCACCCTGTCCACATCTACCAGCTGGGAAGAGAACGTGGTTGACTTTTAGAGACAGCTGTGTTCCTCCTGGTGTGTGAAGGGCAGGGACGTCTGGAAACAGCTGCTGAGGCCAGTTAGGGCTGATGGGTTAGAGAATGGTATCCCTCCGTGTGCTGGAATCTAATCGGATACATTAATCTCCTTGGGGGACAAATGAAATTAATCCTCTCTCCAGATGGCAGCAAAGTGACAAGAGTGCAGAGATTAAAAGAGATTGTGAAGTTATATGGGTGACAGCACCATCAATCGGGTTATGAAACCAGCACTCTATTCTCACCAAAGGTAAATGGCACCATCTCAATTTTGCAAGTCTGATAGGTTTGGCTCCAGGAGAAAAGGCCATTCCTACTAACTTTTCTCCAATTTGACTCCTTTAAATTTCAAAATTTCTATTTATAAGGAACCATGAACGATTTATCTGTTATAGATGATTTCTATATTAATCCCTTTTTGTCAAACTCTTCTTGGGTGTTATCATTTTTATTTTTATCGAGTTTTATATGAACACTCTGTGGTTTCTGGGTTCCTGTAGAAGCTGACTCTGGCTCAGAGAGTAGGAGGGAAGTCTACTGGGTGCCTTCTCACTAGCATCAACTTGTAGGGCAGGGAAGGAAGTGAACTCCATGGCAATCTCTGAAGCTGGGGTGGTCCTTCTGAGTTGCTTCCATTTGGGGGAATCACTGGCCTTTGTAACTCCAGGTCAACAGTCATCACTGTGAACTGCCCCAGGAAGGAGGTGTGGTCTTGAGCAAGGGGCTTTCCTCTGCCAGGCAGCAGGGTTCTGTCAGCCATAGCCTTACCCTGGGGAATGAAACCTTGGGTTTTGATGGAGAAACCTGGATGCCCCCCCCATCCATGGCAGGTGCTTAGCAGAGGCCCCCAGGAAAAGCTGCACTTATGAAACTCTGTATACTCTACTGAGGAATTTATAATTATCTCACCCCAAAGCATCCTTAGTTATCCCTTCATCCCTTAGTAGCATTTCTTCATATTCTCACTAAAACAATAAGCTTTTCCTAATATCCTGATTCTTTCCTCACTCTAGCCTCTTTCCTGATCTGTAACTGTGGTGTTGTCTCCTGTGCTCATGCTTAGGTTTTTTTTTAATGTTGGGGCTTGAACTCAGGGCCTATCGCTGAGCTATATCTCCAGCCTAGAGCTCTCCTTTCAGCTGCTTCACTCTGGTTCTCCCAGTTGTCTCCACACTTCAAAGACAGGCCCAATAGGAGGGATTCCAAATCTGCTGGTCTTCCCTTGAACTCTTTCTCTCTGAACTCCAGTCTGGCATTTCTAATCATCGATCTACTTCAGACTCAGCAGGTCTCAAACTAATTTGCCCTGTTTTGCAAACTAATGCTCTTTCCTGACTTCTCTTTTTTCTCTGTTGTACTGTTTTCCTAATCATTATGCTTAGAATCTCACATTCATATTGAATCTCTTCATATACTGTAGCTCATTTACTATCTGTTTTTTTTGTACCAGAGAGTGAACCCAGAACCTTTGTACTGAGCTACGTCCTCAGCCCTTTTTAAAATTTAAAATTCTGAGACAGGGTCTCCTAAGTTGCCCAGGTAGGTCTCAAACTTGTGACCCCTGCCTGAGCCTCCCAAAGTGCCCAAGCAGGTGTGCATCACCATCCTGGCTTCATTCACCTTCTTATTGTCAATAACCTTTCTAAGTTCATCTGTCAGAAATATATGTCACCCTTTCTTTCTATTTCCACAACTGGTATTTGTTGAAGTTATTACCACATCACACCTAGACTACTGGAGTAATAAAGATATAATAACAGTGTGAACTTAGCGACATTTATGTAATATTTGTTAAGTACCCAGCCCTGATCTAAGTACTTCCTACAGTATAACATTAGCATGTTTATTCCTTGTAACAATCCCATGAGTCAGGTAGTATTATTAGACCCATTCCAGACAAGAAAACGGAGGCAGAGAGAGGCTAATGTCATGCCTATGGTCACATAGCTAGTAAGCGCTACTACCAGAATTATAAACCCCAACAGCTTGGCTCTAGAGCTTGTGCTCTAACCATTAAGCTACAGTACCTGGAGCTGGTGCTTGGTTGCTGGGGAAATCCTCTTCATCTTCACCGTTATCTCTCTTGCACACGAGGCTTAGCAACCACTCACTGCCTCCTATCTCTTGTAAGTTTAAATTGAGGTGAGTCTGTCTTAATTCCCCAAGTTAACTGAGAGCTCTCTGAGGGCAAGACCACATCTTACTCTTTCTTGAACCTCATTGGTGAAATTCATTGGTGACTTGTTTGAAATACCACATCAACAGTGGGCCTCTCAGATTTCACACTGGCAGTGAGTGCTGTCTGCGGCACACAGGTGACCTATTTGAAATGCAAAGTAGATTTAGTTAATTCCCTGTTCAGTCCTCGGTAAAACCCAAAGTTCCCACCGAGTGAGGCTGTCTGTCCCTGGGCTCCTAGCTCTGTGCACCTCATCTTGCAGCCACCCTGGTCTTAGGTGCTGTTCACCTCCCCCACTTCTCCGCCCCTCCGTGGACGCTCCTCTCACAAATCTTCCTCTCCAGCTTCCTTCAAAGGTCTGGTGGTAGAAAATAGCACCCTTCTCTCATTCGCTATTTCCTCCTGCTCCATTGTGATTCATACTCTGCTGATGGATCCATCTCTACTTGGCATTCTATTTTAGTTATTTATTTTGCTTTCCTCTTTTCAACGTAAACTCCAATACAGCAATGACCTTGTCTGTGTTGTTAACTGTCTTATTCTCAGAGCCTAGAACCGTACCTGGGACGAAGCAAGTGCTAATTAGAATCAGTGCAAGAATGGACGAAAGGAGGAAACCAACTCAAAACGACCTCCGTTGGGTACCTTCGGAGCTCTTCCTCCTACAGCCAGCAGGGGGCTCTTCCTCTCTCTAGAATTCAGAAGAGCGAACAAGGACTTTCAATGGAGTTTACCTGAAATTCGGCCTCATAAGACCAGAAACTTGCACCTTCTTTCTTTCTTCTTTTAAAAAAATCTCCAAGTGGGATTGTGCCAACCCAGACAAATATTGAACCTTGTGTTAACAATGAAATTTTGCTTTTATAGGTGATCCTTCAAGGATATTTTGGTTTTGGTTTTTGAAAGGTGTAAGGTTTGCTGTTAGAAATTCCACTTTTAAATTCACTCACAAAGACACATTGTCAGAAATAGAACGAGTGGAGCCAGTGAACAATAGCACTGCAGTGATGAAAGTTGATGTAAGCACTTAAGACCAGAGAATTAAACAGCTGATTGAATGAAGTCAATCAGTTATATTGTGTGTTTATTATCCCTCCCCTAACTTCTCAATAATCAGGCAGTACAGTACAATACATCTTGTCGGGAACAGATGTCTGAAATACATTGTAAAATATAACATCTTCTTCTAGAAAATCAAATTTCCCTCCACTGAAAATAGGGTAATTTAAAAGTTTATGTCAGTTCAGAAATTGAAAAATCCCCACTGGAAGAAATTGCTAGTGCATTTGAATGGCCTTATTGTCTCTTGCCCATTTCCTTTAGAGTATATTCTGGCCAGAGTGCCAGCCTCATTGCCAAGACAAAAAGACCTACATATTATGGCTCCTATTCTGCCAATACCCAGCAAACCTAGTTGGCCACACTTAGCTGTTGCTGGGAGGCCCAGGTACAGTCATTAGGATGTTAGTATGGCTCATATGCTTTTACTCATGTCTGTTTCTGCACAAATGCTCCTTAATTCTGTATCCAAGAAAATCTGCCTCCCTTGGCAGGCAGTAGTTTCCTGGAAAAACCACAGTAACCTTCTGTAAATGAACCAGAGTAAATGGATTCTTATAGAGGAAGAAAAAAAAGCAAAACCAATTCATGGGAATGGAAGTTGACCTCAACAGACAAGGCTGCCTATAAGGGTGTTTAACAAACAGAATCCTCATGGCAATCTTTGCTTCCAAACCAATCAGTCCAGATGTTTTTCTTTCTGGAAAAAAAAAAGTAATTGCTAATTCTAGGTAGGGGAAAATAAACTCCATGGCTCAGATGAACTGAAGCAGGTAAAGGTGTGTGTTGAATCTGCTGACCTAACTCAGTAGGTATTGCCTGAAAGGATTCCTTGGAATGGAGAGTTTCATATCTATCTGTGTTAAAATAAGTCCATAATGGGTATGCAGTGTGGGCAGAGATGCTTATCGAGCACCATGTGCAGGTAACAATAACATCAACAAAATAGGCACAATTCCTGTTATTCAAGAGTTAGGCACCAGGGCCCGAGATTTAGCTCAGTGGTTTTGCCGCCTGCTGCGCAAGCGTGAGGACCCAAGTTTGGTCCCAGGTACCAAAAAAAAAAAGAAAAAGAGTTAGGCACCAGTGCATGTAGAATATTGCACACTGGAAAGAGGCATAAGATCATTACAAAGCATGATATAAATGACCATGGCCCAGACAGATCTATTTCATTAAATAGCTGTCACCAAATAACCTATTCTTAAAAACTGAGATTGGGCTAAAATTTGGGTATATCTAGTGTCTAGAAATAATGCCACAGTATAACCAAAAATATTTAGCAACATGGTAGCCCTCCTGAGAACAAAGGCCCTGCTCCACAGTGGAGTCTGGAGAGGGTCAGAGGGTAGGTAGGTATATTTTTTAAAGTATTAAATGCCAGTTCACTCACTTTCCAAGGTTTTTACTGACCACCTACTATGTGTGAAGCACAGTACTAGGACCCATAAATTGCTTATGATAGAAAGAAGATGCGATAGGTAATAGACGTTCCTAGAGTAGAAACCAGCATGAGTGTCTCCGGTGGATACAGGTGAAGTAGTGAGTAAGGGAGGAGGGAGGTGGATTACTCAGAGATGAGAAAGTTTCAGTGGAAGGTAGACTTCGTAGGGCAATTGGAACTTGCACAGTTTGGAGACAGGCATGGGCCTGGGGCTGAATATAAGAGTGACTGTTTTGGAAACTTTGTTTCCCTTGTCCTTGTGTATTGGACACCCAGTCAGAGCCACCCCCATCAATAGATCAAGTGTGGGGCATTTGTTGAACTGTTGCTCAGCATCTTCCCTCATTCATAATCCTCTGCCTATTGAATCTTCAGTAATATTCCTTCAAGTTTTATTAGTTTACAAGCTTAAAAGTAATTTCTTCCAGTAGGAAAAAGTGAATAAATGGTATCTCATTATTGCCAATATTTTAGATCTTCCTTACATACAATGTCAGCTGTCATTCAAACTCACAAGAACACCAGCCTTTGTACATATGTGGCACAGCCCTGTTCTGAGCAGAGCTATGGTCAAAGAACTTTATGCTTTCGCACCTTTGGTTTTCATGCTTTTGTCACTGGCTTGTTCTGTTGAATGGAAACCTGGAAACTGAAAGCTGTTTCCATATTCTACTGCTGAAGCAGCAAAAGGATTCACCCATCTTGAAGGAGAAACAGAAAAATGGGAGTAAGTTAGAGTTGGGTTTGGGGATGAAACTTCCTGTCTGAACCAATACGTGTCCCAGTGAGGGTGTTAATTACTGTCCCTGTAACACTCAGACTTCCCGCAGACACACATGGGTTGAGAGTGAATCCATTGCCACATGGAACCTCATTTTACATAAATGGTAAGGCAGGATCTGGAAATGCTGAGCTCACCAACCAGGAGTGGATGCCCACATCAGCACAACCAAAAAGGGACTTACTTGTCTCTGGCATAGAGGTGATATTCTAAGAAAGCTTTGAAGATGCGGCAGTGCTCCAACAATAGTATTTCAAAAACAGAAAAGGGCTTGAGACCTGCTAGGTGTCTTACATATGTTATTAATCTCATTTTCCCATGTCTTGAGCAGTTTTACAGAGAGCTTTCTGGCCCTGCCTACCTGCTTTATACACCTTTCACAGAAAGGTACTTTCAAATAAACTAAGCTGTTGTCATACTGCAATATAATGCTAACTCATTTGTTCCCCAGCCATGTGGTTTTGTACCCATCTCACGTATTTAGAATCTCTGCAGAATCCTGTTAAGCCATTTGATAGGAAATGGAAACAAATGATCAACTCTGCTGACCTCTGGTAGATTTAGCTGTCATTAAACACCCTAATGAGTTTGTCATTTTGTGTGAGAATGCCCACCCTCTTTAGTTGTCCATCTGTTGTGCTTCAGTAAGTCATCGTCACAACTGACTTTTGCCCAAATCTGTTTCTAGATGTAGAGTCACGGCCTTACTTGTATTCACTCCTTGGAGAATCTGAAACTATGCCTTCTACAGACCCCAGCTGAAGGCCCCTCTCTGCCTCCTCCCGTGATCTGGAGCAAGTGTGTGCTGTCTGTCACCCACGCTGGTTTTCCAGCAGGATGGGTTCTAACTCCACCCTGTCCAGTTCACTTGGGCAAAAACTGCTGCCTCTTTTCCAGTGTGCAGAAAGAAATGTGGTCATGCTCCTGCATTTCCTGAGACTCAGCTAGTAATGAATTAACAGCCATAGAAACAATTACAAAATATTCTTCCAAAGAAAATAGTATCCAGCTTTTGTTTCATTCCCTGTGAAGGTCTTAGGTGCTACATTTGCTTAAGGGCATAAAATCCATATTTTTGCCTAAAAAGGGTCTACTTTTATGTAGCATCCAAATTTAATTACTCTTAAAGCTTTTTAGGATCCTAGATGAAAGATGCCACTGCAGTGGGAAGTTCTGACATTATTTATTTCCCTAGTCATTAGCAGTAGTTGGTTTCTCCTTTCTTGAATCCCATTTATCATTTGTGTAAATATAGTATTTGGGGAGCTTCCTGCATTAGATCATCTCCCATCCTTTCAGTGCCCTTGACGTTCAGTACACTTACCTGGTGAGGCTTGCTGAGACATTAATGCAGTGGCCTTTGCCAGTCTAGGAAGGTCTTTAATGTACTTACTGCTATTGAGATGAGATTTGTCCATTATTTTCCCTGTTTTTGTCCTATGGAAAATGTTGTCTTTTTTCTTATTGGGGTGAGTAGGCTTTAGCTGTCACTGAACACCCTGGCTTATGCATGTTTTTGTCATTATGTCTGAGAATCTTTTGATGTCAGTATTGTCATTCACAGACCTTTATTGTTGTCTCCTATAATCCTGAACACTGATGAGGCTCTGGGATAGCCAAGCAATTTCTGGGTCCTTACCCTTCTTTACAAGCTGGCTCAGTCTGTCTCTCCTCTGAGAAGTGACATCTGGCAGGTTCTCCCCCAGCCACCCACCTCAGAGTGTATGGTGGACAGACCTAACATGGCTCCTATGACCCCACCTCTTGTTATTCACATCCTTCTGCAATTCCTTCCCCTTGAGTGAGGGCAGGACCTGTAACTTGCTTCTAACCAATAAAATATGGCAAAGGTGATGGGATGTCACTTCCATGGTCATGTTGCATAAGACTGTAATGTCTGTTTTGCTGAGAAACTGTCTTCCTTGCCTGTTTTGATGAAGAAAGCAGCCATGTTGGGAGGCCCTCGTGGCAAGGAACTGCCGGTGCCATGTGGCTGATGACCTCTGCCCAACTCCCGACATGGAGCTGAATGCTCACAGCCACCACATATGTTCAGAAGTGACCCTGGCACAGCTGAGACTCTACACAAAGACCCAGTCCTGGCAAACACCTTGACTGAACCTTACAGAGAACCCAGATGAACCATGCCTGGGTTCTTGAGCCATAGAAATCAGGAGACAACACATGTGTACAGGTTTAAGCTGCTAAATTTACAGTAATGTTATTATATAGCAACCTAAAATGACTATATGTAACTGAATTCCCCCTCTCCTGTGGGCACTATGTTTATTGTACATAGCTTTATTACTGTATTTAGATCATATCACACAAGGATTGTGAAAGTGATAACCCCTGAAGCGGAGTGGAAATGTACATCAAATCTCACAAATATACAATGAAGAAAAGAGATCTCCTTTATTTCTTTTCACTGCTTTCATCCTAGCCTAAGGACCCCATATTGATGATGGCTCCATGCATGAGGGAAGAGGAGGAGGAGAAGGGGGAAGAGGAGGAGGAGAAGCGGGAGCAGGAGGAGCAGGAGGAAGTGGACGAAGGGACCTAAACTCGCCAACGAAAACTAACTCTTCAAACTGTTCTGCTGTCTTGGTCTTTGTTAGGTCAAATTCCAGAATTAAATTCCCTCATTCAGGTGATGGTCCTTGTGCTGTTACCTTCTTGGACTTGTGAATTATTCACTTTGTCACCAGACATCCTGTTGGCATTTGCTGCAGTCTGCAGCTGACCTAACTCATGGCCTACCTCTTGGCTGATCGGGAGCTGGTAGACTTCTTTTTGAGGACTGAGCTCCATGTTGGTAATTGCTGGCTCTGCAGATGCCCTGATTCTTTTCCATATTCTCTATCCAGTCCTAGTCTGGCATGTGCATTCTGTAGTCCCTGCTGTGGGTCATTTTGACACTAGCCAGTTCTGTGTCCATTTGGAAGAGGCTTCTAGGTTGTCTGAATCCCTTTCATGTTGCAAGAGAGCTAAGAAAGGCTCAGAACTTTTGGTCCATGTTGGCAAAAGAATATTCCATGGAATGATCTTATCCCACAGCTCCACAGATGAAGTGGCACAAGCCCCATCCACCTCCAGCCTCACTTCTCTATGTTCTGCTCTTCTGGGCAGTGTAAGGGCCAGGGAGGAGGCAGTGCTGAGGGTCTGAGAGATTCGATAGTGCTTCTCTTTGCTTCTACATCTTTCTCTATTACCATTACTTCTAGAAAGCCTTTAGATTCCTCATGCTCTCTAGTGGGAACTCTCCTGACTGACATATAGAATGGAATATTTGTTACAATCAGTGAACTTGCATTGACATCATATGATCACCCAAGATCCACAGTTTAACTAAGGGTTGACTCTTGGAGTTCTATTTTCTGTGGATTTTGGCAAGTATAAAATGACCTGTATCCACCACCATGGCATTGTGTTGAAGAATGTCACTGCCCTAAAAATTCCATGGGGTCCAGCTCTTCATCCTTCCCTCCTTCCAATCTCTGACAACCACTGATCTTTTTATTTTCTCTATAATTTTGCCTTTTCCAGAGTGCCATATAATTGGACCCATATAATATTTTCAAACTAGCTTCGTTTATTTAGTAAAATGCATTAAAAGGTTTTCTTCATATCTTTTTATGACTTATAGCACTTTTTTTTTTTAGTACTGAATAGTATCCCATTGTCTGGATGTATCATAGTTAATCCATTCACCTACTGAAGAACATCATTTTTGCTTCCAAGTTTTGGAAGTTATGAATAAAGCTGTTGTAAATGTATGTACACAGGTTTTTGTTTGAACTCACTTGGGTAAACATCAGGGAACACAACTGCAGAGTTTTATGGCAAGAGTATGTTTAGCTTTTAGCAAACCACCAAACTGCCTTTTAAAGTGGCCATCCTATCAGAAGGAGAGACCCTTCTGCTCCACATCCTTGCTAGCATTTGGTATTGTCAGTGTTCTAGATTTTTTTCATTCTGAGAAGGATGTGGTGGTATCTGATTGTTACTTTGATTTGAAATTCCCTGACATATTATATTGAGCATTCTTTCATGTGCTTATTGCCATTTTTGGTGAGATATCTGTTCACATTTTTGGGCCCATTTTTAAATTAGGTTGTTTACTTACTGTTGAGTTTTTAAAGTTATTTTTTAAATAATTATCCTTCATCAGATATGTCTTTTGCAAATATTTTCTTCTAGCCTATGATTTGTCTTTTCATTTCCTTGAAAGTATTTTTGCATAGCAGAAGGTTTTAATTTTAATTAAATCTGGCTTATTAATTATTTCTTTAGTGGATGCTTTTGGTGTATCTGAAAAGTTATTACCCTACCCAAGGTCATCTAGATTTTCACCGATATTAACTGCTAGGAGTTTTATAGTTTTGTGTTTATATTTATGACTGTGATTCCTTCTGAGTAGTTTTTTGTGAAACATATAAGGTCTGTATCTAGTTAATGTTTTGCAGTTGTTCCAGCACCATTTGTTGAAAAGATTAACTTTTCTCCATTGACTTGCCATTGTTTCTTTGAAGATTTGTTAGCTATGTTTGTGTAGGACTATTTCTTGAGTCTCTATTCTGTTCCACTGATCTGTTTGTCTATTCTTTCACCCATACTACACTGTCTTAATTACTGCAACTTAATAGGAAGTTTTGAAGTTGAATAATGTCAGCCCTCCAGGTTTATTCTTCAATACTGTGTTGGCTGTTCTGGGTCTTTTGTCTCTCGATAGAACTTCAACTTTCTTGTAAACTCTTTCCACATAAACTTTCGAGTTAGTTTATTGATATCCTCAAAATATAGTAAGATATTTTTAAATGTAAATTTTCTTATTAAAGATTCCTGCTTTATTGTCGCAGAAGTCTTTCTATTTGAGTCATTTTCTCACTTTCTGGTATACGTGGGGACATTTTCTTTAGGAAGCCACATGGTTAATATGGCTGTTAAAAAATGTGGAATCTGTAGCGTAGGGTGGAGATAGCACTTCTGCACACTTCTAATGCATTAAAAACTTAACTGTAATAAAATACATATAAGAAGTAACATATTGAGGGTGATGGACAAGGAAATTAGTGATGGGCTTGTGCTCTCTTCAGGACCTCACCAGTTATATCTCTGTATCTCCATGTTTTTCTATAATAACTTATTATATTGCACTAATATAACTATATGCTCTACTATCATATTCTAACATATATAATTCACTTTGTTAATAAATCCAGGATATAATCATTTAGTAGATGAAAATTCTAGGGACAGATTTTGGAATACATGGATTTAACCAAGATGAGACTATGTTTAAATAAATAAATACTGGATAACCCTAGTACTCTGGGAAACTGAGACATGAGGATCCCAAGTTCTAGCCCAGCCTTGGTAATCTAGCAACTTAGTAAGATTCTGTCTGTCTCAAAATCAAAATCAAAAAGGGGCTGGGATGTAGCTCTGTGCAAAAGCCCTGGGCTTAAATACCCAGCATCTCAAAAATAAAAAGCAAAAACCAAATGCTCGCTATGGTAACTTTCTGCTATGGCCTGCGCTATGTTCCTCAGACACAGTGTATACTTTTACCTTTGCTTTTTTTTTTTTGGTACCGGGGATCGAACTTGGGTCCTTGCACTTGGCAGGTGACAGAACCGCTGAGCTAAATCCCTGGCCCTACCTTTGCTTTTACCCCCTCTTTCTCTTTACTTGGCCCAAGCTTGCTCTGCAGAGCCAGTTTCTCCCCTGCTCTTCACCTTTACTTTCTCAAATAAACTTTGTCACCTTAATAAACAAAACCAAAAACAAATGCTGAATATAAAACATAACCTGAGTCTTTTGATGATGAAATTGTTAACTATGATATGTTACTATTAGAGTAACTTTGGAAAATACAATTTATTCATAATTGTATCCAAGAGCAAAAGAACTCAAGGCCACAAGATTTGCTGAATACCACAAAGGGGAGAGATCAGCACTAAGAAGGCTAACATAAGATGGTGTCCCCAGCAACGACACAAATGTAAATTCAAATAGCTACAAATGATCTATTTAGAAGAAAGAAATCTAAACCAAAAGTACATGAAGTAAAATACTAGAAAAGAAGTCTTCTTGCTCTCTGGGAAGAGAAAAGGAATGAAAAGATAATAAAAAACATGGCATAGAATCATGCCTGGTTCTCTGGCCCCACATTCTGTGTGTGCAGTCACTCTAGAGGGTGTTTTGTGGCCGGTCACACTTGGCCTTGAGCTTCCGGATTCAGTTATTGAGCTATCATTTATGAACTGATATCGATGTCAATTATTTCCACTTTCACCTTGGTTCAACTTTGATGTAATGATTTTTACAGATAATACTTACCTTGCATTGAACCCGAAGGTAGTTATTTTCAAACTTTAAATCATATCCTCACATATTAGAGTCCAGGGTCTTAGAAAACAGATCTCTGAGCTATGCTTCTGTTTCTTCTATTGTTTTTCAGTCATTTTTCTTTTCTTTTTGTACCGGGGATCGAACTCTGGACCTTGTGCTTGTGAGGCAGGCAGCAGAACCACTAAGCTAAATCCCTGGCCCTCTTCTGTGGTTTTTGAACTGTAGTCATTTTGAAAATTCAGGCTCCCTCTATTTGTCCCCTGAATAGAAGTCACACCGTCCACTGACTGTTTTGGTTTATTCTCTCTGAATCTTCTCCAACTCTTTTACATCTTTCTTGAGGTCTAACCACAGAACTCTTACACATTTTCCAGGTAAAGATGCACTGTGACCTTGCTCAAAGGTGGGCTGCTGCCATCATTAGAAGTTTCATTCAGGGCCATAGAGACTGAGTCATACACCCTGGACCAGATTACTGATGTGATCCTCTGACAGCTGGTGACCTTAACTAAGTTACATGCCTTCCTCTGAACCTCAGTTTTTCCTGATTTACAGTCTTACAGGGTCATGATAGACCAAATGAGAGACAATGTACAGCAGGATAAAGATACATGTCTTTATTTTTTCTGATTTAAAAATTAATAAATGCTCATTATGAAAATAAAGTATAAAAGAAATAAGCAGTGAGAAGCAAGACTTCTAGAAATAGCAGTGGGACTTGTTTAGTTTTACTCTTTGAGATTTTATTTCTCTCTGACTATAACATGTAATACATTTATAATTTATTTATTTTTATAAAAACAAGACCATTCTATAACCTGTCTATTCTCCGGCTGCTTTCATTTCATACATTCTGACACCTTTCCAGGTTAGTACATAGCAATTGCACATTCTTTTTCATGCCTCCGAGGAACCCTAATTGCATGGATGCCCCATGCATTATGTAAACCAATTTCGTAGTGCTCACCATTTGAGCTTGTGTCCAAATTTTTAGTTTTTGAAACAATACTGCAACAAACAGTGTTGTGCTACAGTATTTTTTTTTTTTTCACTCATGAGTGATTCACTGGGAAAGAAATTGGTGGGTCAAGTGTATGAGCATTTAAATTTTTAAGGATATTGCTAACTTGGACAAATGTTTTAAAGTTGTGGACTGCTCCAGAAATATTCATTATTAAAGCAGTTTCTAGAAAACAAGCAGTTAGTGGTGGTCAGAGAATGAGACTGGGAGGAGAAGAGGTGCAGATACAAGTCACATAACCTCTCTGCCTCAGTTTCCTCATTTGCAAAGTACAGATAAGGTGAGTTCCCCTCTGGTAGGATTGTTGTGAGGATTATATGAGATAACATAGGTGATGTGCTGAGAATCCTGCTTGCTGTAGAGAAAGCCCTTTCTACTGAGATTGTGGTGATATTCAGGAACTTGGCAAAGCTACACAATTAATAAATGGCAGGACTGAGATTTGGCCCAGGGTTGTCCTCAAAGCCCCAGTTCATTCCATGGTACTCCTAACTCTGAGCCCAGAGATGTGCTTGGCCACATCCACACTCTGAATCCTGATTTAGATCCACTTCTAGGTCTACAATTTTTAGTAGCCTTGGTGGAGAATCATGTATCATATATTTGAAAGCTGAAATGACCTCCACAGCCAGTTTGAGGCTGTTTACAAGTGTCTTTGTCACTCAGCCTTCAGTGCTCACAGAAGTCTTTCTTAGTGTGACTGGCACAGTGGGCTCTTCCTCAAGTGCTCAGTGGACAGCACTGTGCAAGGGGAGATAGTAGTGTGGGCTACTTCTGGACAAGTGACCTTTGTTGTCCTTTGTCTTGGTAGTCATTGTTGGAACCATTGTTGAGAACAGGACTGTTCCACCTTCCTATTTAGATTAAAACAGCAATTTCTGAGTTCCTTTGCTTGTCTTTGTGTCATTTTGAGCATTTCTTTTTACGCTGTGATAATGATATGGCCATCAATTTGTACATAAGTTAGTAAATGCCTTTGATGCTTTTAAACATAGAGAATCATTTTGTACCCTCTTCAGTTTTCAACTACCCTTGAAGGTAGAGACTTTTACTTGTTTCCTTTGGATGAATTTCACCTTTGAAGCTGCCCACCCTAAAGCCTTAGGAGTTTCATAGAGCTCTAGTCAAATGAATCATGGCCTGTGTTGACATTGGTGTGTTTGAGCCTGTTGATCTGCAAAACAGTTTTCTAGTTCTTGTAATAAACAATGTTAATATGAGCTCAAAACTTTCTGAGGCCTATTTTCCAAATTCTTCTTTTTGAAGTATCCAGAGAAGTACCTGTATGTTCTTGATGTTTCTCTCAAATGGAGTGAGGGCCTGGTGATTTTTTTTTTTCCTTCTGTACCAGAATAGTGACTTTAATCATCCTTTTATACCATGCTTCCTGTAAACTTTCCTGTTTATTTCTTGGAACTATATCTAGTGTATTTTCTTTCCTTGTAGTTTATAAAATGACCTGTACTTGGAAGCTATTGCTTAAATCTGCTTTCCTTATAAGAGTGGCTGAGCTCCCCCATGCAGGGAAGGGCTGAATGGATGGGTGTAATTTGAAAGGAGCTATCTCAAATCTGTGTTCAGTTTTATTAGACATATTCTGTGTGCTTAGTATAAACTAAAATGCAGCAATGAGCATGACTGGCAAGATCCTCATATACGCAGAGCTCACATTCTAGTAGGCGTTTACTGGTGGGCAGGGTACATGAAAAGATGGATAAACAAACAGTGGGCAAGAGCCATGAAGGTACTTGAAAGGGTACCTTGAAATTGCACAGTGGGGTGGGGAGACTTCCTTCAGGAGAGTCTTCTTTGGGGATATGATACTTGGATTATTCTTAAATGATCCAAAGAAGCCAGGTAAAACCTTTCTAGGTAAAAGGAATGAAAACTATAAAGGCCCC
This sequence comes from Heterocephalus glaber, assembly GCF_053883595.1. Taxonomy (NCBI): domain Eukaryota; kingdom Metazoa; phylum Chordata; class Mammalia; order Rodentia; family Bathyergidae; genus Heterocephalus; species Heterocephalus glaber. Next base: position 4,387,020 of record NW_028258156.1, read on the forward strand.
AAGAGGGGACAACTTTGGTGTAATCAGAGAACAGAAAGAAAAACAGTGTGGCTGGAGCAGAGTTCACAGGGGCAAGAAAGATAAGATGATGTCAGAGAAGGGTTGGGATCAGATCACATAGAGCCCTGAGGTCAAAATAAGAAGTTCAGATTTGATGTCTTCTGTGCAGTAGGAGGTCACGTGAGGAACATGCCAAGATCTCTTCCATGCTGAAGCGGTGGCTCTGGGTGCCATGTAGACAAGAGTGCAGAGGGTGAGCAGGAATGAGAGACCAGCTGGGAGGATATTTCCTGTCCTGAAGCAAGATGAGAGTGGCTTAGACCAGGAGACAGAGAGAGGTGTATGGGTCTGGGATATATTTTGGAGGCAGAAGAGGCAACCTGTCTGCTAGGTTACACATGGAGGGTATGTCAAGAGAACACATGACCACCGCCTTGGCTTTGGCTTGAGTGCCTGAAAGGACAATTTATTTACTGAGAAGGAGAATGCTAGAGGAGGAACTGTATATATAAACTACATATATAGCTTAGTACTCTCCACAATTTCAAGCATCCACCAGGGACTTGGAACATATCTCCCTTGGATAAGGTGGTAGGAGATACTGTACTCCCTTCGGTATAACCTTATTATCTCATCTTAATTAATTATATCTTTGATCACCCTATTTCCAAACAAAGTTACTTTCTGAGGTACAGGGGCTAGGACTTTAATGTATTTTTTAGGGGGGTGGGGAGAACACAATTCAACCCGTAGAACTGCCCATTTTTATAAATATAGAGTTGTAAAATAGTAAAATAGTTCAAAGGCAAAGCAAAATGGCTTAAACAAGATACCCAGTACATATTTGGCTCATTTGAGTCTTTCTTAATTTTTCCTGACATCTTTCCTAGAGTTCCCCAAAAATCTTCAAGGGACTTTTCGTCCATTTTTGATCCCCATGGACCCCAAGATGCTTAAAGACGAGTGACCTTACTGCTCTGGGCTAGATGGGTTCAGAGGCTTTTGCTGAAGCCCAAAGTCCAGGTGCTGCCTTCAGGGGACCAGCTGATGCTTCTGAGGAATGTCCAACCCAGGGTGCTGCTCAAGAAAGGTTAGCATCTGTCCTTCCTCAAATGGTGAAATCCCTCACTCTACTTCCCAGCCTGGGGACAAACGATACCTACCCTGCCCTTAAACGCTACAAGCATTTCTCACTGTGCCTTCCTGGCATATCTCTTTAGGTGGCCGTGGAAACTCTCTGTCTTTCTCCTCTGGGGTGAAAGGCAAAGGTCGAGTTTCTTTCTCTGATGTATCCCTGTTACATGAATGCATGACACCCATACAGCAAGAATGGTGAGATGGGCTTTGGTCACTGGATGATTCTGATTTATCTATTTGCTTGTTTAAAGACAGGGTGACTGACCTTGAATCACTATGCAGCCCAGGCTGTTCTTCAACTTGTGATCCTCCTGCCTCAGCCTCCCGAGTGCTGGGATTACAGTTATGAATCATGGCAACCAGCTCATTGGATGATTCTGAATCAATAGTTGGGCTGTACTTGGAGACTCTAGAACAGATGGTAAATTCAAGAAAGATTGGTGTTGGAATGAAAAGAAGTTTCCACCTTGGGTCAAGAGCAGAACACGCTCTTCCCTGCACATTCTGATGATGACAGTTTCATAATTTTGCTGCCTAAATTGCTGCTTTCACTAAAACCACCTCCCTTTCCCTCTCTCCTGCTCATCCTTCTGGAAAACAATGGCATCCAACTAATGAGCACAGCAATCCAATGTTGCCACTTCCGGTGTCTTTTCAGACTTCTGCAGGAATAGCCCTGGGCCCGGGTGTGCTTTCCAGTCTGTTGTACCAGTCACCCTCTCCGTTAACCCCTGACCATCCCGCCAGGCTCATATCAGTCCTAGTGCTGTGCAATTTGTTTAGAAATGTCTTCTTTAGTATAGTTAAACTTAGTAGCACAACATTTCTTTCTAGCTTCTTGTTTATTTAAACAGGTTTCAAAACTCCTCCAAGACCCCAAATCCTTACAGTTTAAAGTAGCGGGTTTTATATCAGACTGATTCTGTCCCCTACTCACAAGGAGCATTTGGCAATGTCTCAAGACATTAGTATTGTGGTGGCTGTGTGGCTGTGTGGCTGCTGGTGGCATCTAGTGGATAGAAGCCAGGGATGCTGCTAAACACACTACGGTGTGCATTATCAAGTCCCAGATGTCAGTCGTGCTGAGGTTGATAACCCTACTTTAAAAGAAGTGAAAAGACAATTACATTTTTAAAATTACAAGATAGTACATAGTTCTTATGGAAAAAATATAGACATTCCTTATTTAATGACCGAGTTAAGTTTGGTGGCTAGGTCATTAAACGAATTGGTCACTAAGTGAGGAATTGTATATAGTATGTACATTGCAATATTCAGAATAAAGAAACAGTCAAAGGAAACTCCAACTTGATGACTTTGCTTTTATTTGCATAATTCTTTCATACAATACTGTAATGTATAACAAACATAAAACTACAGTATTATACTGTACAAAAAGACACTGAGGTGCTATAAACAAGCTGTATAGAATTGTGTAAAGAAAAGAAAGGGTTGTAAGTCTGAACAGTCATTAAACAAGTAGGTTTTTAGACAAGGAATGTCTGCAGAGATAATCTAAAAAGAAAAATGTAAATTTCTTGAAATGCCAAACAGTGCAATTTTTTTGCTTTGGGTCATTTTTTTTCCATAGCTGGGCATAAGTGCTGCATGCCTATAATCCTAGCACTCAGGGGGCTGAGGCAGGAGGATCGCTGCAAGTTTGAGGCCAGCCTGGACTACATGGTGAGTTCAAGGTCAGCAAGACCCTGTCTCAAAACATGAAAAAAAATGTTTTTCCTTAAAGAAACATTAAGAATAAATCGAATACTTTCTTATTCCTACCGAAACTTATTTATTCCTATTCATTTATAAAATTCAATGAATAGAAGCAAGTTGACCTCATGGGCCAGTTAGGGGGAAAAAGAAAAGTTGCAGATAAACTCTAAAGTCTGTTTCTTTAATGCACAGGATGGATTCCAGATGTATTCATAGATTTGGAAAGCCTGCCCAAGAATGCAGAGAAAAGAATCTTGCAGGGAGCTTAGGGAGCTCTTGAGCCTCCCCTCCTTCCCAGGCCCTCACTGGGGTGAGAACTAACACTGGTGTAAGACTGCAGAGTGTGGAGAAGGAGGAAGAGGCTGGCCGTGGCTGCTAGTTTTAAAATGGAAGAGGGCTTCCACAATAGTAAGATGTCAAAATAATGGCCTGTGGAAGGGGAGGATCCTGTTCATGGCTTGAAAAGCTGGAGACGATGTCACCGCAGTCTGGGAGTGCCAGCCTGGGCACACGGGGACACAGGACAGTGGGTGATTCATGAGCTCGGGGGCATGGACTCCCGTAGGCTCTGTCTGACTAGGTGCAAGTGGACTTCTTGTGTGGCAGGTGTAAAGCAAGCCCGGGGAGCACCCACTGCTCTAGAGTAGCTTTGGAGTGGAGGAGAGGAAGCAGCCACAGGCGTGGGGACTTCCCACTTCTGTGGAGGGCTTTGTGCCATGCTGCACGTCCAGGGGCCCAGAGATGAATCAGGTTTTTGTCCAAGTTGAAGAAAACAGAATCTGCATCGAGTCTGGGGCCACCTCTTTGCTTTTCTAAACAGGAAGTTGCCTCCTTTTGAATCCTAGGGCTGGTGCAGAAATCGCAGAGCTGCTTTTGTTAGAGGAGGTTGTACAGAGGGAGTCTAGGCAGAAGCTGTGAGAAGTGACTCCAAAAGGCCTTTCACTTGTAAGAAGGAAGCATGATGGAAGGGGATCCGGCTCCTTAGTGAGTTAAATTCCCTCCGCTGAAACATTTTGTGAGCCATATGGATGGAAATAATTCCGAGAACAATGCAGAGGTGAAATCAAAGCAAACCAACAAAGGAGTGAGAGCTGAGATGGAAGGCAGGAGTGGACCCGGAGCCTTAGTGTGGATCAGAACTGGGGAGCCTTCAGGGTGGTTTGTAGCAAGACATTCTGTACTTGCAGCCTATGCAACTGCTGTGTAATTTAAAGAATTATAATGGAAAAATTCAAACAGAAATTAAAACAGTAACAATGCTCTAAAGAACCATATGCCCTTATCAGTGAAGGTCATTAATTTCTAATAATTAGCCTATTCTATTTCAGTTCTGCCTTAAACCTCGAATTCCCTAAGTAATACTGAAGCGAATCCCATGCATCAGATCATTTCGCTTATGAATATTTCAGTGTGTATTTCTGAAAAGAAAAAGAATACAGCTTGAATTTTAGGTCTTCATACAGTGTGTAGCTCCACACTAAGTGGTGACACTATTGATATCAAATGAACTGAAGAGTACCATCCCCAGAAGAACCTCTCCACCTCCTTCCCAAGGTGAGCCACTGGCCCTTTGCACTTCCTCTGCATCCTGGGTGTGCCATGCTCATTGCCCCCAACATGTCATGCAGATCTTACTTTTTCCTCGCCTGTGTCCTCACTAGTGTGGCATTGATATGAAATCCTCAATAAGTGCCATGACCTCCCCACATTTCCCAAGTTCCTTTGCAGTTAATTTGGGGCCATGTGACTACTTCAGGCAGGCCAACGAATGGTAAGCGAAAACCCAATTTTCAAGAAATGTTTGGAAGGAAGGAAAAGTAAAAAGAAAAGAGGAAGAAAAGTAGAAAAGATAGCTAGAAAGCAAGCAAGCTTGCACTGTGGCCCCGGCTTTCGACATGAGTTCAAAATTTCCACCCCTCAGAAGAGAATGATAGTAAAAAATAACCAATCCAGAGTGCTGTCTTTTAGAAGTGTTCCGAACTCTGTCCTTAGAAATGTATCTTACATTGTTGTTTTGCTTTATCAAATGATTCATACATGAAACCAAAGTTTACAACCAAATGTCTCATCAGTGCTTCTTTCCTAGATTTGGGAACTTGCCCGCATCCTCTGGTGTCCATTGTTATCACCCCTTTCCACCACCCTTCACTTGCCTGTCTTGTATCTGCACTCACCGTGGACTTCCCCCAGACAGACACTGCTTCCGGTGCTGTGGTTACTGTAGTGAACACCAGAGGGCAGGAACCTGGTCCCCAGGTGAACAGCCAAGTGAGAAGATAACTTCCATGCAGGGTGCCAAGTGCTGCAGGTTCATCCTGAACCCCAGCCTGTCCAGGGCTCAGAGGGAGGGCTTCCCAGAGACAGCGTGTCCAGCAGATCCTGGAGTAGGAATTAGTCATGTGAGGGGCTGTACCGTCTAGATTATGTTTTCTTGTTTCTTCTTTTCAGCTCAGCACCCCTCTCTACTTGTGTTTCTCCCCTCATCTGCTGGACACTTTCTCCTTCTTTTGCAGGGAAACAGATAATCATCCCAAGAACATGTAGAGGAAAAGCTCACAGTCCAGTTCCCACCATTATTGAAAGATCTCTAGGAAACTGCACCTGCAGAAGTGTATACACATGTGTGGAATTAGCAGCTATCCATGCACAGCATGGCAGTTTTGCCCTGAGGCAGATGTAGTGAGTCCCAGGTCAAAGGTATTACTCTTTTTCCTGGAAAGGGAATCACTGTAGGATGGGGAGGGAGAAAGTTTTCATCACAAATACTTGTCATTGTCCCCCTTCACCATCTTAATATATATTTCACCCAAAACTTAGCAATCATAGGATTTCTTGATCTTCTTTTAGCTCCATCTAGATAAGATGACCACAGAGCTCCAGAAGATGTGCCCATTTACACAGGAAACTGCAGTTAACATTCTAAAATAGATTTCAGCTGCTGCCTAAGTAGCTTAAGGATAAGGAGATGGTTTAATTAATTAATTTATTTTAAATACAGTGAGGTTTGCAAAGTCCTGCAGCTTCTATTTAGCCTTAGCATGACTCTTTAGTATAGGAGATGAGCCTAACCAGTTGGGACCCTGATCCCAGATTGGGCCCCTAAGAATTATGCACCAGCCTGGGTTCCACCCGATGGAGTTACACTTTTATTCCTTTAGGTTGGCCCATTCCCTGTGGCTGAGGGCTGAGACAACCTTAGCGGCATGCTGGGAGTTATGCTGGCCATTGAAAGAAACTATCTCTTGGTCATCCTTGGCAGAAATAAGAACACTTTTAAAGACTCTTACTCTGCTCTTGGCTTGTGTTTGAGAGAAAAGGTTTATTAGGTTGAAGGATGTAGGAGAAAAAAGAGAGGCATTTTTGCCTAGCTCTTCCTTTGCTACTTATTTAAATTCAATGGTGGAAAAAAAAATAAATTTAATGGTGGGCCGGGGATTCAGCTCAGTGGTTCTGCCGCCTGCCTCACAAGCTCAAGGATCGAAGTTCGATCACCGGTACCAAAAATAAATAAATAAAAAAAAAATTAAAAAAATACATTCAATGGTGCTATAAAGGACAGCAGCATCATTCCCCAACACAGAGAGCGTTTCGAAATGAAGAGTACCTTCTTGTTCTGTTCCTGATTATCCATTTCTACAATATAAAATGACACTTAGAGATGTAATGGGGTTATTTCTAGGTGAGAAAAAAAGGTAATTTATTTTATAGTCCTAAGTCTTTAATGTCAACATGTTTATGTTTAAAAAGCATAATATTACAGAATCTGTTCTAAGAAATAAAATGTCCTAGCAAATGAGGATCGATGTGTGAAAAATAGGGAAAATTTGGAAACAAATTATTAATGTTTATTGACAGAGGATAGTCCAATAAATTATGATTCATCCAGGCAGTGGAATATCACGTCACCATTAAGAAAATGAGTTCAGTCTATGTCTAATGACTGGTAAGATGTTTGTCATATGTCATTACAAGAAAAATTTTTTTGCAGGGTGCTTCATATGATATCCTATCATTTTTAAATAGACAAATTGTACACATGTACATGTATTTCTGTGTGAAACTAGAGAAAAGATGGAAAGATACATTAGGCTGTTGATGTAGTTGGTGCAAGGGATCGAATACAGGACCTCACACATGCTAAGCAAGGGCTCCACTCACCATTCATCTTTGTATCTACCAAATTTTCCCGGCACGGGAAGGAGGTGCTCACAGTGTCTCCCGAATTCAGGGAGCCTATATCTCAGTGAATCCTCAATGTCTGGATTTACCTGCTTAGTAGCATCACTATAAAAATGGCTGAAAAAACTTTTCCATTTCCTCTTAAATTCAGAAAAGTCACCGGAAATGTATACCTGAAATGACATTCCCTCAACAAGGTGTAAAAAGATATAAAGACAACCATGTATCTGCAATTTTGTTTTTCAGAGAAAAGAAGTTTAAAAAATGGCTTTTGGTTTCTCAATAAATCAGAATTATTTCAAAGAGAACAGACTGATATGCAACCAGAAGTCCTAACGTTAGTTCTAAAGTTGCTCAACACTTTGGTTGGGCAGTATAAACAGTGTCTGACATATGGTTTTGTTTTTGTTTATTTGTTAATCCACTTTTTATTTGGCATTGCCTGGGTGATAAAAGTGCCAAGTCTGCTAAGATGAACTATTCTCATATCAGTTAATGTTAGCCATAGAACCTTCTTTTCCCCTCGTAGTGCACATTCAACCATCAGGAATGCCTACCTTCAAAATAAATCTGACCTTTTTTTTTTTTTTTCATTTTGCTGTGAGCACATTGCCTTTGGCTAGGATTACTGCAAAGGCCTCTTGTCTGCTCTCTTTGTGAATACCTGGTCTGAGAGACTTTTTAAACCCCATGTTGAATGTTGCAACTCCCATGTTCACAATTCCTTCCCACTAGAATCCTCAAGTCATTCTCATGACCCTCAAGGCCTCACAGGATCCCTCTGCACCCTCCCAAGCCCCTCTCTACTACCAGCCCACCCTGGCTCCTGGTGTGTCCTGAATGCTGGCTCAACCTCCTAGCGTATCTGACAAAGTACCCCAAACAGGGTAGTGAGTGGCTTAAACAATAGAAAGGGATTCTCTCATGGTTTTAATGGCAGAACTTGCAAATTAAAATGTTGGCAGAACCATGTTTCCTCTGCTTGCTTCTGGTCACCCTGGTGCTCTTGGCTGAGGTGGTACCACTCTGATCTCTGCTCCTGCTTCACATGTGTAGCCTCTTCCCTCTGTCTGTGTGTTCTGGTGTCTCCAGATGGCATTCTCATTGGGTGTCTGCCCAAACATCTCTCTTTTTATAAGGGCACCAGTCATTGGATTAGGGCCAACCCTTTAACTTTACCTTAATGTGATTATATCTGCAAAGAAAGACCCTACTCCCAAATATGGAAACATTCATAAGGTGCTAGAAATTAGCATTTCAACACCTTTGTTAATTTCCCAAAAGGGTAAGGGGGGCAGGTGGGGTGTGTGAGGGTGAGTTGAGGTGGGGGAGCAGAGGGCACAATTCAACCCACAACAGACACCCACTTATCCACTCGACTCTCTCTCACCGTCTTCAAGACTTGACTTAAATGTATCTGTCATGTTCTCAGTGCAGCCTGTTGAAGTCACCCCATTTCATACTCTGATCTGTCTCTCTCCAGTGCCAACTTCTGTTCCCTTCAAAGCTGCTCCTCTCTACCATAGCAGGCCTTATTTTCTAACATTTGAGACATTTCTCTATTTATTGTGCCTATAGTTAACCGTCCCAACCTTGACCTTGAGAAGTAGAATAGACCTTCTTTAGCTGATATATTTCATCTCTTGTTACACAGCCTGGCATACAGAAACTCAATACTTTGTAGAACTAATTGATTACTTAAATTTTTTTTCAAAGGAAAAGGAAAATCTGTATTTTGGGTAGTTCACTATTTTCTAGCCATATTTAAATTTTTAAAAATTTTTATTACTATAAGTTTGTAGTACATAATGACTACATTCATCATGGGGAATTGGTACATGTACATAATACATCTTAAGTCTTTTTTATGTCCCAGGCCCCTGCCCTCTGTCCCACCTCCTTCTTTTCTAGAAGTATTGACTATTTTATGTATGTATGTATGTATGTATGTATGTATGTATTTATTTTGGTACCAGGGATTGAACTCGGGTCCTTGCGGTTGTGAGGCAGGCAGCAGAACCACTGAGCTCGATCCCCAGCCCTGTATTGATTATTTTTAAAAAGTAAAGTTTTGGGCTGATGCTGTATAATGACATATGACACATGATTAAGATTTATGTAAACTTTTTCTTAAGCCTCTTTTCCATACATTTGGTATTTGTTCTGGGTGCTTTGAGAAATGGCAACCCACATAGTTATATTTCTCAATCCCATACTCAGGACAAAGTATATAATAGCCTTGGGCTGTGGTTTCAATTAGCATAGCAAACCTAGTACATACTTTCTTCCTGGCATCCAGATTAAAGGAGCTGTTTTCCCTTTCCAGCCCAGTTCTTATTTCTGCTTTTTCCTTTTCTCACTAAAGAACATCTATGGTATTCACAATATATTGGTAAGTCAAAAAGCAAGTCATCACATAGAGTTTATGTTATTATTTCATTTTTGTAGATGTAAAAGCAATGTGGGCATATATATTTGCTTTAATATGAAAAAGGGAACCAACATGGGATGAATCTCTCTCTCTCTCTCTCTCTCTCTCTCTGTGTCTGTCTGTCTGTCTCTCTCTCTCTCTCTCTCTATATATATAACACTTTGGCAACATAAATATTAAGAGGCAGATGAAAAAAGCCTTCCTTCAGAGAGTGAGGCTTCCATAGCACAAGGAACAAAAGCTGCTGACCATTGAATGCAGTATGCTCTGCTGGGAGGAAACCTGAAGAAGAAATCTTGTGCTTTTCTATTTACCTCTCTGGAAACTAATCATTAACATGAATACAGACCTCAGCTGTGCTTTCAGAATGTGTGGAGAAAGCCTGGAGGGAAATATGAATATAGGACCAACTGTGGCCATTATCATGGGGTGAGATTACAGATGATTTCTGTTGTCTATTTTGCTTTTAATTTATTCTTTACTACATAGAAATCATACACCTGGGTGCATGTTGTTGACCAGGGACAACTCTGTGTCCCTGCTTTCCAGGCCTGAAGGGGCTCTTGGGGCTCAAGAGAGCCTTCTCCTGCTTACACAGAAGTGGGTGTCTGTGCACATAGGCTTTCTCACACCTGGGTCCTGCCCCTGGGGAAGTACCATCATTAAGTCTGCAGACATAGGCCACAAAGCCTTTGGAGAAACGGAGGTTCTACAATGTCAGGATTGATGAGTTTCCTCCTAATCCATAGAGGATTTAGGAAGGAGCTAATCTGAAGAGTCCCACCTCTTCCTGTTGACTTCACAGACTTTACCCACAAGAAATCATGAAGAAAGAGGCCAGATGAATGGATGGACACCATTCTTGAAATAGTAGGAGTGAGACTCTAGAAGTGTCTATCATCAATTTGACATGGGCAATACAGACAGCAAGCTGGGTAGTTCCTGGGCCTTGAGGCTGGTGCCTTAGAGAGGACTAACTCAGGGTTTGATATAGAGATTGCCAAAGCAGAAGCTATGCAATTGGTTCTCAAAAGGTGGTGTGCCTTAGACTCACATGGGGAGCTCCCCTGGCCCCGCACACAGTCTGTTTCAATGGCTCATGCCATGGGCCTCGGAATCTGTATTTGAATAGATCCTTCTATGCTGTTTTCCAACACCGATTCTCTGACACCAATCCTATTCTGGTACCACCTGGAGAGAGCATCAGGCTCCACAAATTTAAAGGCTCAGGCCCACAAGACTACTCATATATTAGATACTAGCCCTGGGCCCACAGCTCCCTGCACTTCTGTTGAGTGGCTACAAATTCAAAGATTCCTGTCTTCTCCCACATTCCTCAGGTTTGATAATTTACTAGAACTACTCAAGGAACTCAAGAAGGCCCTATACTTATAATTACTGCTTTATTTAAAGGATATAATTCAGAAACAGCCAAACAGAAGAGGTTCATAGGGCAAGGTAAGGGGTGGGGGCCCAGAGCTTCTCGGTTCTCTTCACACATCTATGAGTTCACCAATCCCGAAACTCTCTCAACTGCATCACTCACAAGTTTTTATTGAGCTTCCTTTAGTAGGCATGATTGGTTGAATCATTGACTGTTAGCAGCTGATCTCCAGCTCATTGATTGCCAGCCTCCCTCTCCCTCCTTGAAGTTGGGGGTTGGCTGGAAGTTCCAATCTTCTCATTGTGTAGTTGTTCTTTGTGTTGTGGTCAGCCCTTTCCTTGGAAATAAAGGCCCACTTTCTCAAACTTTTTGTATGGCAAGAATAAAATACTATAAGTTGAGTATATTTTTTTTAAAAAAGGAATTTATTTCTTATAGTTCTGGAGACTGGGAAGTCCAAGATCAAGGTTCTCAGTGAGGAGTGCTCTTAGCTTCCATGATGATAGTTTGCTGCTGTGTCCATGAGAAGGGACAAACTGTTGTGTCGTTTTGTAGAAGGACAAAAGTCCTGGTTTCCTTCAGCCCTTTAATATGGGTACTCATCTCATTCATGAAGGTAGCCCTTGGGTCTTAATCACCTCCCGAAAGCTCCACCTCTTAACACTATCACTTTTCATCTTAGGTTTTGAGTTTTGGGAAGACATATACATCCAAACTATAGCACCCGCCAAGAGTCACCTTATTAGCATGGTTTGTAAGGCATTCTTTATAAATAACAAAAGATGCTTTTACTGTTTAAGAAATTCCAAGAGCTCTGTTGCAGAAACTGGGGAGAAAGACCAAATACACTTTTTACTATATCATGACCCCAGGTGATTCTGAGGCATGTGGCAATAACTTGAAAACTCCAAGTATCTGTGTGATTTTGGCAAGCAGAGAATTGTATTTTTGATGTAGACTGTTTCCTCCACTCCAATATCTTTCCTTCATCTTCCCTCCAGTAAGGACCTTCAAGAAACAGTTGTGGCCTGCCTCTCAGTCCCCACTGAGCTCCCTCTTCCTGTTGTTCCACAGTGTGGTACTCATGTGAAGAGTTCTCTTTGGCCCTTTACATGTGTGTGATGCTCCTTAACTCTTGTGTATATCCTTCTTTCTCATCTCTCCAGGTGCTATGGATCCTGCTTCACATTTCTTTAATGAACTCTGATGCAAAATTTAATATCTTTGCGCATACCCAAAGAACACTCTCAACAATTGCTTAATGGGAGTAGGTGAGGTATGAATCCTGTGCTTTATTATAGGAGGAAAGCCAAAGTGGCTGGTGTACAACTTGGACATAATAAAATCTTGCTAACCACCTGAGCAAATCCAACTTTGAGATTAATTCCTTATCTTGAACTATGTTATATGGAGTGGATGTCTAAGCATAATTTCTGCTTCAGAATGACCATAATTCACCATTAGTAACCGACTTAGGGGACAAATCAATAGGCAAGATACAATGAGATGAGCAGGAGACTAGAAATTAGAGTGTCTCAGTTCACACAGCCTGGCTCTGCTACTTGCTACTTGAGAGGCCTTGGAGTAAGTTGCTTGCTTCACTTCTTCATTCATCTGGTCATTCATTCATCCACTTTTCTTTGGTAATCTGCACTATGTGAAGTATAGAACTATATACTTTGCACATTATTTCATTTAATCTGCACAACACCTTTGTAGAGTAGATAATCACCTTCGCAATTCATAATTTTAGAGATGAAGAGAGATCACATTTCTGTGCCTTCCTTAGCAACTGCATCCTTTGTTCTCCCTACTTCCTGGAACCCCTGAGTCACAGTTATTATTATTTACACTGACCATGACCTCTGGTCATGAGTTTGGAAAGGGGAAGCAAGCTTGAATGAAATTTTATGATTGGAAGGAACATGAGAGATAACCTAATTCACCTGCATTCAAATGAGGACTCAGAACCAAGATCCCAAATTAGGGTCTGGGAGGTGACATTTCCAGGACATCTCTTCCCATCTCCCCGGGCCTCTCTTGCATCACTCAGCTTCAGTAGATGGGCAGGAAACAGGCAGTGTTCAGGGGAATGCTGTCAGGTCCAGGATGTCTGCAAAGGCTGGTGGCTCTAAAGTGTCCACTCAGATATGAAGGACTAAGGCAAGATCAGGCATGGTCTTGGCCTGGTGTCTTTATCTGAGCCTGACACTAAGTTGATCCTACTGGGGTTTTCTATTTCTACATCACACTAACCAATGTAAAAGAAACCAAAACACAAAAACCCCTATAGATACTGGGGACAGGCAGAGGAATGGAAAGTATCAAAGCATTTATCAGGAGAAACCCTCGAATGTTTCTGAACAATAAGTTTGCAGTAAAAACTAAGGGTTTTTAGTCAGACACAATGGCGCACATGCAGCTATTCAGGAGGCTGAGGCAGAAATGCAAGTTTGAGGTCAGCCTGGGCAATTTAGTGAAACTGTGTCTCAAAATAAAAGAAGACTAGGGCCAGGGATTTAGCTCAGTGGCACCGTGCCTGCCTTGCAAGTGCAAGGTCCTGAGTTTGATCCCCGATACCACAAAAAAAAGAAAGAAAGAGAGAGAGAGACAGAAAGAAAGAAAGAAAGAAAGAAAGAAAGAAAGAAAGAAAGAAAGAAAGAAAGACTGGGAATGTAGCTCAGTGGTAGTGAGCACCCGGGTCCAAAACCTAGATCCACAAAAAACTCCACCAAACCAAACTAACCAAAAACAATAAAACAAAACAAAACAAAAAGCTAAGCATTTCTCTTCTTGCTGATAAAGTTAGAAGACAGAGTTGAAAAACTTTAGGGTTAAACTAGTGCCTGGCTAAAAAAAAAATAAAGACAGTGTTTAACTCTCCCTTTTAAATGTATGAGTATTTGTTGTTATGTTAAAAAAAAAACGTGGGCAGGACAGTTCCATGGGGATGGTTTGGTTGGCCGGCCCCACTTCCCCTGCCCCAGAACAAAGCCAGCCAACAGCAGCACAAATCCTACAGCTGGAATGCATTCTGGATTTCTACGCTGCATATGTACCCGCCATTATACTTTCTTTTCCCATACCCACAGCATACATTTAAAATCAAGATCCCGAATCCCTTAAATAAAACCTATTCTGTGAGTCACACACTTCGAACTTGGCTCCAGGGAGAACAACCCCGAACTATAATCTGAATTCACAAGTGAAGCCTTCAACACAGATTTACACAGCAAAGCCTTCTTTTATGAACAGCAAGATTCACTCCTTCGTGGGCGGCTCTCACAGAAGAGAGCTCTGATACCGCAAATGTTTGCTCTGTTTGACTTTGCAAGTAATCAAGTGACCTTTCTGTTGTGTCGTTGTTAGTGAGAGATTTGGTCGCAGATTAAATTTGTTATAAACTGACAGTAAAATTCGTTTTGCTTTCCCAGGGCCACACAGGTCCGGAAGCAGGAGAGGGGAATGTATGGGACACAGGACAAACACCCAGTGCATGAGGAATGTGAAAGAGGGTCGGATTCAGGGTAGGACCCTGCAAATTGGGAAAAGCATTGTTCTTCACTGAACTGAATTTTGCCTCAGGCTTGTCCTGTTGCTGAGAAATAAGAGTCTCTCTATCTGCAGCAGGTGGGCGCTGGAGAAATATAAACTGTACATTTGCTTCAGGGCTTTTCCTCAACTGCCTGGCCTGGACAAACACAGAAGTGCATTTCTTGGACTCCTGCCCATCTGGAGTAGGGACTCATCCTGCTGCATTGGCAAGACATCAACCAGAGTCCACAGGAGAATGCACAAAAAGAATGGCCTCTTATCCTCTTCTGGAGAAAAGTCACTCACAGGATTTGAGGTCCGCTGCACATCACTGAGAAAAGGCCAGCTAGGCAGGACAAGAGCCTTCCCTCCCCTTTTCGTTGAGGTACTTCCGCAGTCCAAATGTCACCCCTGTAGAGCCACACTGAAGCCTTAGCTCAGAGCCAAGATGAAGATAGACAAACAGGTCTTCGGTTTTGACCACAGTGGTGGAACTTTTAAAGATTTTGGATTCTGTTGCAATCTGACTTGAAGAGGTTCCCTGCCACTGCCCAGGCTCCTCTAGATGTGCAGTGAAGCAAAGTGTTGCTAGGCCTCCACAGTCTTCAGGACAGGGCAGGAGAGGTAAGAGGATGGCTGAGGCCACAAAGGGTCCAGGATTTGGTGAACACAGGTAGGTCCTGCTATGGGACAGGGCCAAGTTCAATTCAAAACAAAATGGCAGCAGCGGGAGCAGCAATGCCAGCATCGTCCCATTGGTTCTGTGTGGCTTCTGCTCCGAATTGAGGTATTTTACCTTCCTCACCTCCAATGCTGGCACATTGGAGGTAAGCAAATCAAATCTGGTCACTGGACCACAAATATAGTCCTGCATATTTTATTTCTTATGTCATTAGGCCCAGGTTCTGTCCAAACCAATGACCAACCAGAACAGATACCCCAGGACCACATGACAGTTTGACTCAATTCCCAATATGACGCAGAGCATTGCCTGAACATTTGTTATGTGTCAGGCCCTATACTGTGTGTGAGGATTTATCGAATCTTTCCAACAGGCTTGTGAAGTCAGCGCTTTCACTAACTTCATCCTACCCATGAGGACACCATGGCTCAGGGAGCTCACACAGCCAGTGCCTGGTGAGCTGTCCCTGGAATCCATTGTGACTGGCTCCAGGCCTTGTGTTCACGAGTTTCCCAAGCACTTCACAGAACATAAGGCGATATCCCCGGTTTCCCCAGGCTGGGAATTTCTGGTCTGAAGCAGAACTGAAGGGGGCTCCACATAGCCAGGGTGGCCCTAGGACCAGATGCCCTGAGAGGGCCTTCTGATGCTCCGCCCGGGGGAAGGCCGGCTGTCACAGCACTTCGGAGCCACTGGAGAGAGGGTCATGAGAGGCAAGCTCCAGGTGTGTGGCAGATGTTTACTAAATATTTGTCACACGACAGAACTGCTCTTTTTTATCACATGAGGACTTGACAGTCCTCAAAACTCCATCCCTAGAATGACGGTCACTGGCCAGTCTCTGGGGGCAATGGTGAGATGCTCTGTCAAACTCACAAAGTGCTTGAGAATGGCAGCATGCAAGCCATGCTGTCAGAGGAGGATGTGGTTTCCAGGCTGGACTGCACAAGCCAGCCTTCCCCCACCTCCCTGGGAAGCTGAGAATGAGCTGTAGCAGAGACAGGAGAGGTCCTGCAAGTCCAGGATAATCCCTCTCTTCTCTCTAAAGCCCAGGGGAAGAAGGCTATAGGCTCTTCAACCCCAGAGGAGCAGCCAGAATGAATGAGTCTGAATAATCTAGCATAAGAAACCACTGAGCACAAAACAGTGGGAATAAAAAATGGGTTTCCTGCACATTCTGCATGCCCAGCTTTGTAGTTCTAGATGAGCTGTGTAGCAAAAACCAAGTGGACCTTTCTTATAACACTTTCAGAAACATTTGTTTCCTTTAGCAGACAAAGCCTTTGTATCAATTGGTATTGTAGCATGAAGGCACCAACTTTCACAAAAAATTCCAGTTTTAAAATGGATAAAGCATTTTATAACCAAAACACTGGCAAAGAAAATTGCTTCAGGAAATAATAGAAAATGCAGAGATGTATTTGCAGTGACTTCTGTGGAAAAACTACAACACAAATGCAAACTACTTCCAGTGTGGTTTAGAGAAAACTATACCTTAGACATTTAGTTCTTGCAAGCCCTTAGAACAAAATGAATTTCTTCAATACCCAATCAATGGGTAGAGGGAGACACTTCACAGGGAACCAAGGCATTTCACACGAGGGAAGGATCATCTGGAGAAGGGTTAGACCTAACCCCAAACCCTGTGGAAAATTCCAGTGTGGTGTAAAGACAGTTGATTGCTTACACAGGCGTCAGCAGGTCAAAGAGACAGGAGTTTCGATAATGCAGGTGTTAGTGGATGTGTTTGCCTGCAGTGTGGCCTGGGTGTTGGGGCACTGTTTCATAACTGGCTGGTCTGAGGGCCTGATTCTTCCAGTTGTTGCTATTTGCACAGTGTGTGACAATCTTCTGTCTTCCTCAGCATTGGTCTCCCCTGTGCTGACTCATCATGAAGAGTTTGCTTTGGTTGCTTATTTCTCAGCTCTGGAATGACATGGGGCAGGCACTATACTGTGGGGAGGGAGGGATGATGTCTTGGCTTTATCCACCATCATCTCTCTTCTGAATTATTACAATAGCTTCCCCTTGTCTGGTCCAAGATATTCTTCTGACTAAGAAAGATTATGACAGCCCTGTGCTTTTTTTTTTTGGTACCAGGGATCGAACTTGGGATCTTGCGCTTGTGAGGCAGGTGCTGGAACCACTGAGCTAAATCCCTGGCCCAGCCCTGTGCTTTTGACCTGGCGGGGCGCCCCATTTCACCAAGAGTAAAGCCCTAACCCTTTCCAACCTTTCACATGCTGACCTCGCATCCTACTGTGCCCTTGGCCCCAGTTCCCTCCACCCAGCCTCACTGGCCTCCTGCTCTGCCCTGAGCATGCCAGGCTGCTTCTCCCTTGCATCTGGCTCACTCCCTCACCTTTAACTCTGAGCAAATGGCATCTTCTGTAATTATCCTACTTAATACTATAAGTTCCCCATTCTCACTGCTCTATCCTGATCTCTCTTTATCTCCCTTTATTTTTTATTTTCCCCAGACACTAATCACCCTCTGATACACAATGTAAGTCATGAATTTGTTATGGTTTTGGTCTGTCCCTTGGAGATGCAGGGGTTTTTGTCTGTTGTGTACATGACATGTCCCAAACAGGGCCTGGCACATGGTAGGTATTTAACAAATATTTGTTGAATGAATGAATCAATGAATGAGATAAACATACAAATCAGTCTCCTCCCATTCTGCCCCTACAGGTCATTTTTCCTCACCAGCCATGATTCTGAGTGCACTTCTTAAGAACCAGAATCTTTGCTGGCTCCGTTGTTTTATAACCAGTGGTCTCAGGATTCTGTCATGAAGTTACTAACTGAGAGTGGTAACAAGCCAAGGTTGTATCAAGGGAAGCACGAACGAAAAGTGTTTCCCACCCACCTCCTGGTATTAAATGTAGGATGAACATGCAAAAGGCACATGGATAACCAAGAACCAAACCAAGAAACAAAGAAATCTGATGTACAATTGAGTGTGGAGTAATTGCATCTGACATGCAGTCATTTTGCAAATAGTTTTTAAGCCCTAGATTTTTGTTATGATGCATCCTGAATCTTTCTTCCCACCACTGCCCAAGCCCCATCTCGACTGAATGAATGACTGTTATCCTGATTAAAGATCTGAAGGTGGAACCCTGGGGCTTCTGTCTTCATATCAGGAAGCTGTTGTGGAGGGGCTCCTTGGGTGTACAGCCTGACCTCCCACCCTGTCCCCACCACTTATGAGTCATGTGGTGTGAACACCTCATTTTAGGTCTCAGGGACTCTGAGCATATCCAGGTTTCCTCAACAGGGAATCAGCCTCCCCTGAAGCAGGCAATTCCTGCAAAGTGTTGAGAGCATGAGGCAAAGCCCCAGTAAGGGCTAATGGCCACTGCCACTGTTCCTTGGGAATCCACTAAGTAGTCCTGAGTGTCTTTGTCTGACCCTCAAGGTCCAAATCAGTCCCCACTTTCACCTTAATTCCCAAGATCAGCTCTTCATTATTGCCAAACCTATCTCTTCTCCCTCAGCCTAGACTCTCCTTGTTTTCATTTCTCCTTTTTGTTCTTTCTTGCCCTTTCCTCTTTGTGCTTACTTCTTGTGTGACCAATCTACTCAAGGCTCTACCATCTCCCTCTGGCTCCTCCCACTCCCTTTCTCTCCACCTTCTCTGCAATTGTTCTGAGCTTATCTCTGTACACACGCTACTGCTGCTGATTGGAAGCCAGCTGTACATTTTCTGGGCTCTTGCTGGGACAGCAGCCCTCTCTGAATGTCCACTCTGACCTCTACCTGGCCTTTCTTGTGGGACCCGCTCACCCCTTAGCATCATAGCTCCTTGATGGGCCTATTGGCTTTTCACTCACTGACCTTCCTGGGAGTCAAGGGAGTAAGGGGGTAGGACACTCTTCTACCTACTTTATCCTGAGCTGCTATTTTCACTCTACTGTGTAGAGCAAGATCCAGTAAAGGGAGTCACCCCTGGAGTCTCTGGTGAATCACAGAGTTATCCAGACCCTTAGCTTTCAGCTTTCCTCCAACTTATCTGAAGCCCGGCTCAACCCAGTGTTAGGTCTGTCCATAGTGAGGCCAATGTGCTGAACCCTTGGGTCTGATGGTTTGCTTTTGTGATTTCTACTCCATCCACTTTCTCTCAGCCTGGAAGCCTTTCATTTACTTCTGGTTCTGTCTGACACACACATCCCCCTGGATTGCGTCCTCAACTTTCCAGAATGGCAGTTGTTCCTCTTCCCTAGGGCTATGGAGTGTCTGCAGGAAACAACATCCCATCCGTATTTTCCAAATTATTCTTGTTGTGTAATATATGTGGCATATATTCTTCCAGCCCCCCTGGGAGACCACCATGTGGTTTCTACAAGGGTGAGCTTTCCCTTGGCTATGGGAACAGAGCAAAGGAAGCATAGGACTATAGCATCGCTGCTTCTCAGCAGGCATGCCCTCGTGAACGAGGTGTCCCTGAACTTCTAGAACCCGAGGTGGGAAAGGTGTCCTCCAATAAAGTTACTCAGTCTTCCCTAGATTTTGAGTAGCACTAGGGAGGTCAGCACCTGTGCAGTGTTTGTCTGGTTTATCTTACTTTTTATGTGAAAAGCTGCAGCTGTAAACTTTTAATAATTTATATTAACAGCACTTACCACAGGGGCTGAGACTTTAGACAGGTGTTCTATTTAAAAATAATGTTCTGCTCTGCTTGTGCCATACTATGGCTGGAAAATATGTCCCAAGAAATCAACTGCCCTAATCTTACTTCAGAATTCTGAAATCTTAAAATAAGGAGATAAATATATATGCATATATATTCAGAAAATACTATTTTATTGAATAATTTATGATCCCAGTGATTATAATTTTGAAAATTTATTTTTCATATACAAGTGGCAAAACACAACTAGATGATATCAAGTGTCAGAGAAAAATAATGAAGTTTTTCTTTCACAAAACATTTGGAAACAAAACAAAAACCTTAGTCCTTTATGTTCTTTTAATGGTTTTGTAATTGAAAACTTCTGGTTATATCACTTAATCTTTATGAAGGTGATTTTCAAAAGGCATTACAGTGTTTGTTTTATTGTAAATTATAATTTTATGAACATTAGAAATGCAGATTTGAAAATTTCTGTTCATGTTTCTATGTCAACATACTTAAGTACTAGCAGATGTTCAGTGATCAATAAGACCTAATTTATATACATTATCTTGAAATGTCCTTGGCTGGAAACATTTGTTGGCAAAATCCAAATTATGGCTGAGTACGAGTGATGGTAATTCAGAAGAAGGGTATCATCAGTATGGCTGTTTTGCCAAGTTTTATTTCATCAGGGGAAGTAAGACTGCTATTGATCTGAACTACATTGCTAAGCCCAATTATGATTTTAAATAGATTAGTGGGTCCTGTTGGGAGTTTAAAGGTACTAAAATGAAACTTTGTGTTGTTGGGGACATGTGATTGCCAATGAGGTTGCAAAGTTTAGATCCCATGAAATAGCTGAAACATCTCATTTGCATTTGCAGTTAGTAAATAAAATAAACCAGACTTCTTCTGATGCTTGGTGATGTCAACCAAGAAAAGAGGCCAAATGAAGTTTATTAAGTATCTTGAATTTTGGTTGCTATTTCAACTTTGGTCAGTGTTTCTCATCCCTGACTGCTATTAGAAACATAAATATAGAAAAAACCCAAAATCATCTGACCAATTGAATCCAAGTCTCTGGGAGCGGGACCTGGGGATTTGTATTTAAAACAAACAAACAAACAAACAAACAAACAGGTATTTTTAGTGTGTATCCAGGAATTAGAACTTCTGACAATCTTGTTAAATAAACCTTTAGCTAGTTCAACTAGTTTGTAATCAAATGAATTCCTATTAGAGTTTTAGTTTAGCAAACAAACAGGTGGTCTTTATTTATTTATTTTTGGTACCAGGGATGGAACTGGGGACCTTGCTCTTTTGAGGCAGGCGACAGAACCACTGAGCTAAATCCCTGGCCCAAACAGGTGGTCTTTTAAAAAATATCAATCTAGATAATACAAAAGGACTTGTGACAGGTTTCTCTGTGTGTGTCTGGAGTGCTCAGGGACACAGTGAGCCTAACCGTGGTCCTCTGGGAATATCTGAGCTGATCAATGCATCCAGATGATTTGCATCTGCCTTCTCACTGAGTCTTCTCTCTTCTCCAACTCCTTGTGAAGTTTAAGGGATTTTTTCCCCCTAAGAGACATGCCTGAAAGAGTTTTAGATCATCAGTTTTGGGTGTAAAGAATCAGGTTTTGAGTCTCAGCTCAGCTGTTTCCTGGTCCTGACTCGAGGCTGTGGTCTGTAGACCCTCAGAATCAAAGCAGATTAGAAATGCAGAATCTCGGCCCCACTCAGACTCAGCAACTGTACCGGAGCCAGATCCCTGGGAATTTCTGTGCAGATGTAGAGCAATCAGTGGACAGCTCTGAGCCTTACTTTCCATATTTAGTAATGGGGGACGCTGGTATCCCCTCTGTGTCCTCCAGGGGGGTTTTTGAGGACCACATACATGATATTAAGGCATTTTTGTATTTTTACTGTGGCAAAATGTACATAACAAATTTATCATGGCCATTTTTACAGTAATCTGGAGGGGAATGGTAGGGATTGAATCCAGGGAGTTTGCATTGAGCTACATCCCCAGCCCTTTAAAAATTTTTGAAACAGTCTTGCTAAGTCACTAAATTGCCCAGGCTGGGCCTGAACTTGTAATCCTCCTGCCTCAACCTCCCAGAGGGCTGGGATTACAGGCATGTGCCACTGTGCCTGGTTTACATTTAATTTTTAACTGATACATAAAAGCACAAATTGTACAAAATAGTGGGGTACACTGTAATGTTTCAATGTTCAAATTGTGTAATATTTCTATCAGGTTAAATATATCTCCTTAAACATTTATCATTTCTTTACGGTGCAAATACTCAAAATCCTTCTTCTCTTTTTTGAAATACATAGTACATAGTTGCTGTCTATAATCACTCTACTGTGCAATAGCAATTGGCACTTCTCACTGCTCTCTACCTGTAACTTAGTACCCATTGATCAGCCCTTCCCCATCTCTCCTTCCTCTCTACTCTCTCCAGCCCCTGGTGACCACCATTCTATTCTCAGATCTTATGAGGTCAACTTTTTATACTCCACACATGAGTGTGATCATGTGATACCTATCTTTCTGTGCCTGACTTGTTTCACTTAATATAATGATCTCCAGACCAACCATGTTCTCTCAAATAACAGAATTTCATTCTTTCTGATGGCTGAATAGTATTCCAGTGAGACTGATCATGGTCATATTTGAATATCTCTATCTCACATTTTCTTTACTCATTCATCAATTAATGGGTACCTAAATTGTTTCCATTTCTTGACTATTGTGGATAGTGCTGCAATAAATATGACAGTATAGATGTCTCTTCAGCATACTGATTTAATTTCCTTTGGCTATGTAGACAGTACTGGGATCGTGGATCATATGATGCTCTCAATTTTTTAAAAAAATTATTGGTTCACTATTCTCTATGAACTGTGATTCAATAAGATGATTTTATTTAATATGTACTAACATTTTGATTTCTTCTAATTTGGGTTTTTTTTGTGGTGCTGGAGATCAAACATAAGTGCCCTTGCATCATGCTAGGCAAGGTCTCCACCCCTGAACTGTAGCCTCAACCCTTAGTTTTAATTTTTAAAAGGATTTCTATTTTTCTTTTAAAATGGCTTTAAAATTCCCACCAAGAGTTCTTTTTTTTCCAATCCTCACCAGCACTTGTTATATTTTGTCTTGTTTTTGGTACCAGGGATCGAACTCAGGACCTTGCGTGACCTCAGGGATCGACCTCAGGCACGGTGCCACTGAGCTACATCCCCGGCATATTTTGTCTTTTTTGATAAGAGCCATTCTTACTCAAGTAAGGTGGTACCTCATTGTAATTTTGATTTGTATCCTACCAATGATCAGTGATGTTGAGCGTTCTTTTATATAATTCTTGGCCATTTGTAAGTCTTCAATGGAGAAATGTCTCATTAGGTCTGTTGGCCATTTTTAAATTGGGCTTTTTTCTTTGCTATTGAGTTTTTAGAGTTCTTATGTTTTGGATAATGTCCTTTGTCAGATGTATAGTTTGCAAATATTTTCTCCCATTCTGTAGTTTGTCTCTCCACTCTGTCGATAGTTTCCTTTGTTACTTCAATGTAATTCCATTTTTCCATTTTAGCTTTGTTTCCTGTACTTTTGGGGCCTTGTCCAAAAAACTCTTGCTCATTTCAATGCCTTGAAGCATTTCTCCTATATTTTCTTCTAGTGATTTAATAGTTCTATGTCTCACATTTAAGTTTTTGAGTTGATTTTTATAACTGATGAGAAACAAGGATCTAGTTTTGTTCTTCTGCATGTGTGTATTCAATTTTCCAAGCATCATTTATTGAAATGACTAACTTCTTTTTCAATGTGTGATCTTAGCACCTTTGTCAAAGATTAGTTGTCTGTAGACGTGTGGGCTTACTTCTAGGATCTTTATTCTGTTCCGTTGGCCTGTGTGTCTATGTTATGTCTATACTATGTGGTGTGTGTGTGTGTGTGTGTGTGTGTGTGTTGCTGGGGATCAAACCTAGGGCTCTGTGCATACCAGGCAACTGTTCTAGCAGTGAGCTACCTCCTTGTCCCCTATGCTTTTGTAGTATAATGCCTCCTGCTTTGTACTTTTATGCAGAAGATTGCTTTGGCTATTCTGGATATTTTCTTTGTGGGGGAGTTGGCTGCTTAATTTTTTGTTTGTTTGTTTGTTTTTGGTCCCACACAAATTTTAGGATTGTTTCTTCTAGTTCTATGAAGGATGTCATTGGTATTATGATAAGGGTTGATTAAAACTGTAGATTGGTTTGGGTAGCATGGACATTTTAACAGTATTGATTTGCCTAACCCATAAACTTAGGATATCTTTCCAGTTTTTTATGTCCTCTTTATTTTTTTTCACCAATGTCTTTTAATTTTTTATTGTAATGATCTTTCACTCTTTTGGTTAAACTTATTCCTAGGTTTTTAAATTTTTTTAGCTATTATAAATGAGATTGCTTTCTTGATTTCTATTTCAGCTAATTCACTAATGGTGTATAGCAATACTACTAATTTTTATATGATAATTTATTTTATCCTGCAACTTTTCTAAATTTGACTGAATTCACTAACTAAGTAAAATGGCTTTTAGGTGGAGTCTTTAGGATTTTCTTTTCGGTACTGGGGATCGAACTCAGGACCTTGTGCTTGCGAGGGAGGCAGCAGCACCACTGAGCTAAATCCCTGCTTAGGATTTTCTATATACAAGATCATATCATTTGGAGACAATGGCAATTTGACTTCTTCTTTTCTAATTTGGATGCCCTTTACTTCTTCTCTTGCCTGATTGCTCTGGTTGAGACTTTCAGTATTGTGTTAAATAAAAACAGCGAAAGCGAGCATCCTTGTTTTATTCTAGACATCACAGAGAAAACTTTAGCTTTTCTTCATTCAATATCGTAATTATTGTTTTATTTATATATGGTCGTTATTATGTTGAAGTATGTTATTTCTATAGCTAATTTGTTAAAAGTTTTTATTTTATCATGAAGGGTTGTTCAATTTTATTAAATGCCTTCTGCATTTATTGAGATTATAAGGTGATTTTGTCCTTCATTCTGTTGATGTGGCATATCATGATTATTGATTTGTATATGTCAAACTATCCTTGTGTTCTTGGGATGTATCTCACTTGATCGTGGTGAATAATCTTTTTAACACACCATTGGACTCAGTTTGCTAGTATTTTGTTGAGAAGTTTTGCATCTATGTTCACCAAGGCTATTGGCCTGTAGCTTTCTTTTTGTGTACATTTCAAGTGTACAGTTCAGTGTCATTAAATAAATCCACATTGCTATACGAACATTACCACTATGTATCTCCAGAACTTTTCATCTTCCCCAGGTGAAACTCTGTGACTCTAAAACACCAACTCCCTGTTCCTTTTTCCCCCAGTGCCTTGCAACCACCATTCCACTTGGTACCTATCCATTTGATTACTTCAGCTTTCTCATGTAAGTGGAATAATACAGTATTTTTCCTTTTGTTGCTGGCTTATTTCAGTTAGTGTGAAGACCTCGGAGTTTATCTCATGTTGTAGCATTTGTCAGAATTTCCTTTCTTTTAACAAGCTTAATATTATTTCATTTTATATATATACAGCACATTTTGTTCATCGCTTATCAGTGGACATTTATGTTGTTTCTACCTTTTGGCTTCTATGAATAATTCATCTGTTTTAACATGGGTATACAAATATCTATTCAAGTCTTTGTTTTCAATTCTACAATTGCAATTGCTGAATCATATGGCAATTCAATGTTTAAATTTTGGGAGAATTACCATATTGTTTTCTATAGCAGCTGCACTGGTTTATATTCCCAGTGAATGAATGTCTAAGAGTTTCAATTTCTCTACGCTCTCACCAGAACTTACTATTTTCTGGGTTTTTTTAAGGTAATAGTCATTCTAATGAATGTGATAATGAATATGATTTTGGTTTTCATTTCTCTAAAGATTAGTGATTTTTAATACCTTTTCATCCACATATTGGTTGTATTTTATGCCATGCATGCTCTTGCAATTTTGGGATTAGTATATTGACTTTGAAAGTATTGACTACTTTTTCAAGAAATCTTACAGATTTTCTTCAGCTGTTAAGTTAGTCAAGTTTTCTTCTGTAGCACATGAAAACCAGAATTCAAGCATACAGTCTGAAGATACTACAGTGTTTGTCTTAGCTTTCTCATCTATAAAATGGAAAAAATAATCCTACCACATTGAGTTGTTTCAAATATTAAGTGAGATAATATGTTTAAATGCTTAATGAATACAGATGTTCCCCCATTATGATGGGGTTACCTCTTGATAAACCTTTTGTAAATTAAAAATACTTTAAGTGGAAAATACATTTAGTATAACTAGCCATTGAATTTGAGAGCTTAGTAACACAGTCTACTGTGGAGCATTAAAAAAATCAAAATTCAAAATTTGAGGACAGTTTCTAACTAAATGTGTACTACTTTCACACGGTGGTTAAGTTGAAAAATCATTAATTGAACCATAGTAAGTTGGGGATCATCTGTGTACTAGAAGTGCTGACTGTTATTTGCTCTCTCGTAGAAGGGAGGGATGGTTTTGAGAAGAGGAAGGGCCTGAGCTGGGTGATATAAATACCTGAGATGATAAGATGCAGAGGAAGGAGGAAAGAGAGGTTTTGAGGAGAAGAGGTTAGAGTGTACAGTCATGTGTGCAGAGAACAATTGGTGAACTTGTTCATGGCGGTGGAGAGCAGTGAAAGTTAAGGCTGGGAAGGTAAGGGGAGCCAGACGGTAGGGGCAGATCCACCCAGAAGTGTGGGCTTTTGATGGAAGTGTGGAACCACTGAAGGCTCTGTATTGAGAGTAATGTGATCAAAGCCAGCCTGTGTTTATTGTTCTTCCTGGGTAGCCTTCCATTCCTAAGACTTTGATCTTGAGCATTACAGCTGTTTACTTTTTCCTGGAGTACCTTGAATGTTTACAAAGTGCCATGTAATCAGTTTCATTAGCAGAGAGATAAGATTAATTAGATGTTTGAAGCAAGCCAGGACTGGACTTGGCCTTGAAAATCCAGCCATTAAAGGTAGCAGCCTTGAAGCTGGGATGGTAGTTCTTTCTGCAAATCTTTGAGCTGTGGCCTCCTTTGCTGTGGCCTTGTCTACTGAGAAGTATGAAGAGCACCATGCCAAGGCACCAGCCTAAGGGGAAGATCCTGAATTCTGTCTTCAAGAAGATTATAGCCCCATCCAGGCGGAGGAGGAGCACT
This sequence comes from Heterocephalus glaber, assembly GCF_053883595.1. Classification (NCBI taxonomy): domain Eukaryota; kingdom Metazoa; phylum Chordata; class Mammalia; order Rodentia; family Bathyergidae; genus Heterocephalus; species Heterocephalus glaber. The sequence continues at coordinate 4,413,950 of NW_028258156.1, forward strand.
GTGCTTTCAAATGCACAGTAAACAGTACTTATGGAATGTGCTGTAATTGGAAGCAGAAGTGTGATCTGAAGGAGGCCTTGAAACCATCTTCTATCCCACTATAATTTAGCAAAATTGGCAAAGAATGCTTCTGGTTATAACAAAGTGATGTTTTTGTCTTTAATGGACATGTATGCAAATTACTCTCAATTTTGGTTACTTTAAGATGAACTTTCTAGTTCTCCAAAACCAGAAAGAAGAATGACAAGTGAACATGTGAAATATTTACATTTTCTTTGAGGGATGTGATCATTCAAAACATTTTTTTCTTGATGAATGGCTATTAATGAGTTATGATAAAAATGTCATTGAGTTTCTAAATGCATCTTTGAATTTTATATATTGTACTTTTCTTACCAATAAACATAGTTTGTTTACATTTTTATTTATGATTCAATTCTATATTTATAGGTGTTAGAAATAGTCATAAATAACCAAATATATGATTTTAAGTTAAAGCACCATATATTTGTTAATTCATCTTTATTGCTGGAGTTATATTTGGAGAACTCCAAAGTCTTCAAACTCATAGATTGCCCCCATCAACACCAACACACATGCCAAAGGACTTCCAGAGGAGGGATTCATTCCAGGATCATTTCTGTAAAGTACTGTTTCATATGAACCTTACTCTCTGGTAGATATCACTCTGATTTAGTTAGAAAAAACAGAGACCACGCTTGGTATTTAATACAGGAGGAGATTCAATAGAAGGAATTTATATAAAGAGTACTCAAAAGGGTGAAGGAGGGTTGAGGATGTAGCTCAGTGGTACTGGGCCTGCCTGGCAAGCACAAGGTCATGAGTTTGATTCCTGGTACTGAGGAGGAAAAGCTGAAGGAACAAAAGTCAGGGGAGGCACCTATGAACTTTCAAGTTTGTCACTGCAGTCTCACTGCAAGAAATCACCACTAGCAGCTAGATCAGGAAGATGATAGGAAAATCCTGTTCATGGTCATAGCTGGTTATAGCACCAGGCTGATAACTAGAATAAGGAAAGTTAGAGTCGTTGAGAAGCTTCACATCTGCTGAAGCCTGATCTTCCAAATCTTGGGCAAGAGTTTATCACTGGAAGTATGTTTTTCCTATTAAGAGCCACAAAAGAAATGGAGTCTGGGGTGTGTGGTTACCAGACTTCCAGTCATGAGATGTAGAGAAGAGCACTGGAAAGGAAGGAGGGTAAATGTTTTCGCAAAAACCAAAAACGAAAACAAAAGCCTTCAAAGCATAAAATATTACTCTGATTTCACATATGAGGGAACTGAGGTATAGGAGCCAAGTAACTTGTCCACAGTATGAGATTCAAAACCAAGTCTGATTGTAGAACTACAGCTTCTTAACACTATGGGGACTATGATAGCTCCCAAACTTAATTTGCTTTATTGGCTTTGATTAAACCTTATCAGCCCACATTCTATTAGGCTAAATAATTAGAACAGTTTATTTTAAAGGATTGTTTTGGCAACTTCTTATTTGATAGTATTTCCAAATTTTCGTATCTTTTCAGCTTCTTCCAGAAATCGTGTTCTGGTTAGCTCTGATAATTATGGTAAGATTTTTTAGTTATAAAGTCTTGGTTTGGTGATATTTAGGAGTGGGATGAAATATATTTGTGCTATAACTCCTAAGTTTAGGCTTTAAGCTAAATTATGCCACAGGTGATATCTATGAAAACTCTTAAACATGCCCAGTTTTCCTACTTTGCCTTACTTTTTGAATTCCTTATTGGTATTATTTTATGATTGTAATAAGCAAAGGAACAAAATTGACATTTATCCACTATTACCAATAAAAGCCAATACATTAAGTGGATTAATATAAATTCAGTATCCCTCATTTTTTATTCATTAGCAAACTCTACTTACTATGTTCTGGCTACCCTCCATTTATCACTTCACTTCTTGCTCCCCATATTCATGCAAAGCCATTCTCCTCAGTCTTTCTCATTCCTGCTCTGGGCTCTGAGTGGTAGATCCCTGTATTGCCTGGGGCTACTTGCTTGCTGGCTTCCTTTTGGGCTTAGTCAATGGGAGGAAGGAACCAGCAGGTAACTGAAGGGCAAGAGAAGAAAAAAATGGAGAGATTTCTTCTGTGCTTCTTTTCTACTTGCATCTCACTTCTGGGAGTGGTTGTGGGCCTCTGTGACTACTGCTTTTGCTGGTCAGCCATGACTCTATGGTTCCTACTGTCATTGGGTTCTGGTGACACGATCTTCTCCTCTGTCCTTTAGGGTGGCAATGGCCTTCTACTCTTGCTGGTCCCTGGGTGGCTCACCATCCCTTGTTTATTTCAGTAATCCCTGTCCTCACTTCTATAAAGAGTCTCTTCATTACATTTTCCTCACTTAATCCATCTTGTGTACTAACTGCTACTTTCCTAAAAGGCCATCAGAATAACATCTGTTGATTACATAAAGCTGAGTTCCTTATTTACTATAAGAAGGGAATGCATCACATTGGTAGGTGCAAAGTGTCTCAGAAGGGGAATAGTCATAGGATTTAGGGGTCTGAGTTCAAGCGGTTTAAAGTAGATCTTTAAATTCAGGACTGATTAGAACTGTGCAGAGTTTGTGATAAAATTGCTTAGGATGGGTGGACACAGCAAAAAGAAAAGAGTTCTAAGAGGATATTTGATGCATAGTTATTTGATAGCGAAGTGGCCTTGTTGGGCGAGTGACCTGCTGTCCCAAAACGGGAGTTATTTACCCATATGAACAATCTATTGTCCTGAGAAGACAGCAGGTTGAGAAGTTTATTTTGCAGTTAAAAGAGAAGGGGAGGTGACCTATTGGTTTATGACCTTATTTTCCTGGACCACAATTTTTTCCAACAAATAGTCAAATCATGCTGATACCAAGGCTGTAATCTTAATGCCAATATTTAAGCCATGGGGCTTTAGGCAGCGGACAGGCAATTTAGTGCCCACTTTTGGTCATTCCTGAGCCAAAGCTGGAAATCAGCCTATCCCATGTGGGGACAGAAGCAGTCTAGATCTCAACTGTGGCATGAATTATGATTAGCTATCAGGTTTCTGGGGGTAGCCACTTCAGCTTCTGTGGGGGCCAGATTCTTACTGCTGAATGATCATTTGTTAGCTCATTTGATAAAACAACTGTTACTCAGCAGCATTAATGAGTTTGGAGATTAGGGTGTAAATATTTCAACACAAATACTAAGAGAAGGGTTCTGGTCAGAGTGGTTAATGTAAGTCTGTGCCAGGAGTGCTCAAGTTAAAGGAGTGACTTCATCCCTAGTCTGAGAGCCTTTAGAGGTAGATCCAGGGTATTCTTCAAGGGTCCTCACTATGTTGCTGTTGTTTTATGGATCTCTTCTAGTGACAGCAAAGATGTCAGGGAGCTCTGCAGGGATGTAAGAAGCACATTCTTCTATGACCACAGCCCCTGCCCCCTGCCAAGGATTAGTGTTATTCAAGTGTCTCTATGGGATAGAGAATTAGAGGTACCCAGATTAGAACGATGTATTCCACTGGCTTAAGGAGGACAGTGTGTGTGTGTGTGTGGGGGGGGCTATAATTTGGCCTGGGCACATTGCTGGTTTTGATTAAGAAGCTGTTTTCATCATGGGATTCTCAGACACTCCAAAATTAGCTTTTTCTTGTTGCTTCTAATATTCGTGTTTTTAGTCCTAATAGGATGCTCCTCAACTTGCAATGTTTTGACTTATGACTTTTCTGCTTGATGGTGGTGAGAAAGCAATATGCATTCAGTAGGAGCCAGACTTTGACTTCTGAATTTGGGTCTTTTCCTGGACTAGTGGCATGTAGCAGACACTCTCTTGGGCTGTAGCAGTGACCATGGCCATTATGAGACAATTCAACACTCTACAGTGGTGTGGGTTGCCAAGCTATGATATTTGGTAGGGTAGATATATGGAATGAGTTTTTGACTTATGCTATTTTCAATTTGCAATGGGTTTATCAGAAGCAACCCCATCATAAATAAGGAGCATTTGTACTTGTAATCTGCTATATGGCTAGACTGCTTCTTTATCTACCTTTTTAAGGTATTTTATACTCATCTCTAATGTGGCCATTCTACTAGTAGCAGGGTCATGGTTTCCTGTAGTTACTTGCTTTCTGGTCTGTCCTCCAGCTGGCCTGTGAGGTCCTTTAGGGCAGAAGGTACATCTTAGTCACCGGCACAGTTGCTCTTAGCTCAGTGCCTGGCACACTAAGTGCTGAGAAGACAGTGAGTGACCACAGCATTCCTCTGCTGTCCCAACATCACCTAGGGCTCCAGGAAGCCAGGTTCCCAGGCTGTGCCTGCCATGGAGAAGGAATTCAGCACTTTTCTTGATTTTCCCAGTTAAAGCAGGAAGACACCCCAGAGAAATGGCTGTTTTCTTTGAGTCTGTTGCTTTTGGGGGTGGTGAGAGCTGATCGCACTGTGCTCCCTGTCTTGCTTCCATGAGGCAGATAACCTCTCCTCAACCTTCCCCTACCCCACAGCCAGTTACACCCCTATTCTTTCCCATTGGCTTGTCTGGGGAAAGCACCTCTCCCATCCCACTTCACCCATTTCTCCTACCTCATCCTTACCTTCTGAAGAAAAAGCCTTCCGATGATGCACTGCAGTGAGGCTGAAGCACTGTCAGTAACTGAGGAGACTTCTTCTGTCACAGTGCCTTCCCTTGCTCTCTTGGATGGCCTAGTGGCCTTCCCTCTTCTTGCAGTCCTGTTCTTCTTTCTGTCGCTTGTCCCTAGAGACAGGTCAGGTTCTCCTCACTGAGGCAATAACCGGAGCTCTGGTCCTACTCACTATGTGCCGGGCACTATTCTCTATGCACTTGACATGAGTTGGCTCATTTAAAACCTCATAATGAAAGCAGGTACTATGTCACATGGGGGAACTGAGGCACAGAGAGGCTAAATAAGGATCCCTGAGTTGCGCAGCTAGTAAGTGGTAGGACTAGTAACTGGTCAGCCTGTATCTTCACTACTCTGGTCTGTTGCCTCTCTGAATTGCAGCCCTTAACACAGAACTGAGACCCATGATAAGCTGGCTGGGTGTGTGGTTAGTGTCCACATAGCTGTGGACTTCTATGGGCAGAGGTTCAGTCTCTTCATCAGCTTGGTGTTCTTGATTTCCACTGGGCTGTGCTCCCAGAAAGCTCTCCTAGGGGCTGTTAAAAGGGGGAAAGCTGGGTAGTAAAGGAGAAAGGCAAGGATCATCAGAGATTTGAACACCAGCTCTCCCTTGAGCTAGTCAGTTGTATGTGTTAGTTTCCATGGGCTGTTGTAACAATTCTCCAAAAACTGGGTGCCCTAAAACAATAGAAATTCATTCTTTCACAGTTCTGAAGGGCAGAAGTCCAAAATCAAGGTTTTCCAGGGTTGGTTCCTTTGTGAGGCTCTGTGTGAGAATCTGCTGTGTGTCTCTCTCCCAGTTCCTGGTGGTTACTGGCAAGCCTTGCCCTTCCTTGGCTTGTAGGGCATCATGCCAGAATCGGCCTCAATTGTCACATGGCCTTCTTCCTTCTGTTTGTGTTCTGTGTCCTCTTCTCCATACATGAGGAGATCAGTCTTTGGATTTAGTGCTCACCCCAATCCATTGCAAATCAATGTACAAAGACCCTATTTCCAGTAAGGTAATATTCTGAGAATCTGGGTGGACATAAATTTTGGGAGACAAAATTAGTTCTCCAGAGAACTAAAACCAATGGTATGTGTGTATGAAGGGAAAGATTTTATGGAATTGGCTCATATAATTGCAGAGGTTGGCAAGCCTAAAATCTGCAGGCTGGCCAGTAGGCTGCAAACTCAGCAAACAGTTGATTCATGGTTTGAATCCAAGGGTGGTCTGCTAGTGGAAGTCCTTCTTTCAGAAGTGGGTCTTCCTCTTCTTCTTCCTCTTCCCCTTCCTCCTCCTCCTCCTCCTCCTCCTCCTCCTCCTCCTCCTCCTCCTCCTCCTCTTCTTCTTCTTCTTCTTCTTCTTCTTCTTCTTCTTCTTCTTCTTCTTCTTCTTCTTCTTCTTCTTCTTCTCCTTCTCCGTCTCCTTCTCCTTCTCCTTCTCCTTCTCCTTCTCCTTCTCCTTCTCCTTCTCCTTCTCCTTCTCCTTCCTCTTCCTCTCCTTCTCCTCCTCCTCCTTCTTCTTCTCCTGCTACTGCTCCTCCTCCTCCTCCTCCTCCTCTTTCCCCACCTCTTCCTCCTCCTCCTTCAGGCTTTCCATTGATTAGATGAGGCCCACACATGCTACTGAGGGTGATATTCTTTACTCAAACTCTGCTGGCTTAAATGTTGATCCCATGTGAAAAATACCTGCCCAACAACATCCATACGTGCTTGATCAAATATCTAGGTCCTGTGGTATGGCCAAGTTGACACATAAAATTAAAATAGAGTCACTGTGGAGGTCATTATTAAACCCACTGAAATTACCCTTTTGGATGCTCAGCTTCCTCTGCTGTAAAATGCCTCACAGTTTTACTGTAAGGATTAAAGGAGGAAAAGCACAGAAAATGCTGTGACATTTTAAATTTTGTTTGTTTTGCACAACTCTCTACTGGGAATAGAAACTCTGTTATTAGAGACTGGTTAGCTTCTCCAATGTGGGGTTTTGACAAGTGTAGTCATTTGCTTTCTTGTCCTCTAACCTTACCTGTAATGATGACCCTCATCTGTGTCTTACCTCTCCCCACTAGCCAATTCTCCCAAACTAGACAATTCTAGAGATTTTTCAGAGTTGGAGGAGAAAAGCTTTTCTTTACTTATGGTGGGACCTGGACTTGCCAGCTGTGATTCCAGCTTTGGGAAGTAAGTTGGTTTGGGTGAAAATTTTTTTGTTGTTAATTAGCTTATTTTTTTTTAGGTAAATGATGTGTAAATTGCACATATTTAAAAGATATAATTTGACCAAAGTTTTGGCATATGTGAACATCCGCAAAACCATCTCCACAGTCATGAGAGTGAACATGCCCATCACCCCACAGGTTTCATGCCCTTGCTTATCCCTCCTATCCCATTCACCCCCAAGCAGCCATGGACCTATCTTCTGTCACTGGAAAGTTGCTTTGAATTTTCTAGAATTTCATATAAATGGAAATTAGTTTTTTACTGTACCGAATTATTTTGAAATGTCTCCATGTCATTGCTTAAATCAATAGCTGTTTATTGCTATAGAAGTTTTTGGCTACTACCAAAAAGACTCATCATAATGAATAATCATTATGCAAATCTTGGTAGGGACAGATAGTTCTATTTCTTTAGGGGTAGATAAGAGTTAAATGGCTGGATCACATAGTAGGTGTCCAACATTTTAGGAAAAGTTCCAAATTCTTTTCCAAAATGGTACCATTTTATATTCCCACCTGAAGTGTAAAAGTGTTCTTATTCCTCCATATCCTTACCAACATTTGATACAGTCAGTCTTTCACATTTGACCACTCTAATAGATGTGTAGTGGAATCTCATTGTTACTTCACTTTGCATTTCACTAATAACTTATGATATTAAGGATCTTTTTATGTACTTATTTATTAATCTTCTTTTGTGAAGTGTTGCTGATCTTTGTGATGTGCCAATCAAATCTTCTGTATGTTTTTATTGGGTTGCCTTTTTCCTTATTGTTGAATCTTGAGTGTTCTTTATACATACTGGATGTAAGTCTTTTTTTCTAACATGCTTTGTAAATATTTTCCCTCTGTTCTTGGATTATCTTTTCATTTTTCTAACTTAAGACCAGAAATTTTTTACTTTGGTGAAGTTCAGTTAATCATTTAGGTCTTTTCCTTGGTGGTGCTCTTGTGTCCTAAGAAATCTTTGCCTGACCCAGTGTCACAAAGATTTTCTCCTGTTTTATTCTAGAAGTTTTATAGGTTTAGGTTTCCCACTAAGTCTTTAATGAATTTAGAACAATTTTGAAATATAGTGCAAGGTATGGAACCAAGTTCATTTTTGTTTTTGAATATGGGTGTCCGGTTGTTCCAACACCATTTGTTGAAGAGGTTGCCTATTCTCCATAGTATTGGTTTTTTTTTTCATAGTATTTCTTTTAATGTCTGTCAAAAATTAATTGTCCATATATGTGTGGGTTTCTTTCTAGACTCTATTTTTTTCCATTAATCTATCTTTATGACAAACACATTATTTTGTTTTCTTTCTTCCTTTCTTTTTTTTACATTATTAGTACATGTTGGCAGTACATAATGATTACATTCACTGTAGGGAATTGTTACATGTACATAACAAATTTTAATTTTTTGATAATTATAAATTTAAAATAATTTTTGCATTCAGTGAGCACTATCCCTTTAATATTCTTTGTCAGATTTATTTTGACTATTATAAAGTATTTGGATTCTTACTCTTAAGTGAAATAAATAGGACACACATGTGTAAATACCGAATAGTTTCTCTGGTGTGAGAAACTGAAAGTGTAAATAAGGACTAAATGTATAATAGGTCATGTGAAATAGGAAGAAAAGGGGCAAAGGGGAAGGAAGTGGGAGGGCTAGGGGAAAGGATAGAAGGGAATGGGATTAATATGAGAAAATGGAAAAATAGGAACAAAATCTTTGTAAATAGGGAGGACTGCAGGGGTTGAAGGGAGGGCTGGGCAAGGGTGAAAAATAAGAACCAAGAGAGACTCTGTAAAGGTGCAAATTTCCAATGATGAATGTCATTATGTTGTATACCTAAAATGTACCAATTATTAGAATGAATAATTGATAATGTAAAATAGGAAGCAAAGGTCCAAAGGGGTAGGGGTAGTGGGAGGCACAGGGGAAAGGAAAGAAGGGAAAGGAAAAAATGATGAGAAACGGAAAAAATGGAAATAAAGTCTTTGTAAATAGGGAAGGGTGGAGGGCGTGAAGGGAGGGCTAGGAATGGGGAAAAAATAAGAACCAAGATGCATTATGTAAAGGTACAATTCCCAGTGAGAAATGTAATTGTGTTGTATACCTACAATGTACCAATAAAATAATTTAATGCAAAAAAAAAGTATTTGGATTCCCATACGAATTTAGAATCAGCTTGTCAATTACACAAAAAAGAAATTTGCTGGGATTTCGATAGGAATTGCAGTGAATCCAGAGATTAGTTTAAGGAAAATTGACATCTCAGCAATATTGTTTCTTTTGATTAATTTTCTGTTTATTTAGGTTTTAATTCTTTTCTCTCAGTAGTGTTTTATAGTTTTATGTCATAGGTCTTACACATCTTTTGTTAAAAGCATCCTTAAATCTTTCCTATGTTTATGTTATTAGAATGGTATTTTTTCAACTTCTGATTAAATATAGAAATACAGTAGATTTTTGTGTATTGACCTTTTATCCTAAATATTACTAAATTTACATATTGGCTCTAGCAGAATTTTGATAGATTCTATTGGATTCCCTACTAGATAATTGTATCATTTGAGAAAAAAGATGATTTTATTTCCTCCCTTCTAATTTAAGTGATTTTTTTTCTTTTCTTTTCCCCTTTCCTTTGATTGCCCTTGCCAGACTTTTGCACAGTGTTGAACAGAAGTGGGGAGAATGAATATAACTCTCCGATTTCTGATCTTACCAGGGATACATTCAGACTTTCAGGATTAAGTATGATGCTTAAAATAAGTATGTAGCTTTTGTCAATGAAGAAGTTCCCTCCTACTCTTAGTGTGCTGAGAGTTTTTAAAAATTAGGAATGGATGTTAGATTTTGTCAAATGCTTTCTTTGTATCTACTGAGATGATTAGATGGTTTTTATTTTTTAATTTGTTGATATCATAAATTATATTAACTTAATTTTCAGTGTGAAACCAACCCTGGATTCCTAGGATAAAGTTATGATATATTATCCTTTTAATACATTGTTGAAAAGTTCAGGGAATGTTGGCCTCATAGGATAAGTTGGGAAGTAATACTTCCTGTTCAATTTTTTCTTTGGAAGAATTTGTATAGAATCTCTATTACTTCTTACTTAATGTTGATAGAATTCACCTTGGAGCTATCTGGGGCTGGAGTTTTCTTCATGGAAAGATTTTTACTATAATTTCAATATTTACAACAGATACAGCATTATTCAAGTTATCTGTTTTTCTTGAGTAAATTTTTATAATATGTGTCTTTTTAGGAATTTTCTATTACATCTAAATTGCTGAATTCATAGACACAAAGTTACTTTTAATATTCCATTATTGGCCTTTTAATATTTACAGAATATTAAAAATGACTCCAGTCTTCCATTGCTTATATTGGTGATCTGTGTCTTACCTCTTTTCAGTCCTTACCAGTCAGTTCAATTTAGTGATTTTCTCAAAGAACCACCTTTTGATTTGATTGATTTTTCTACTGTTTTCCTAGTTTTTATTGGACAAAATAATATATTTAGAGACAGAAATAAAGGGCAGAATGAAAGAAACTGATAGTTTCTGACAGATTCTGACCTTGGTTCTGAAAAAGTTTTCTTTTTTGCTTAAACTTGTGCTTAATGCACAACAGGTGCTCAGTGAGTGGTGGCCCCTTCTCTTTCTGATCCCTTTCCATCAGTACTTCAATGTTTAGGAATCCTCTTAACATACACCATACACTCCACTGGCCATTCCCCATTTAGTATTCTGTTTGTGTAGACTTATAAGTTTATTAATAAATAAATTCTCTTGGTTATTTGATTACCTTATACTAATTTTAGTCAAGCCATTTACTGCAGTCAGACCTCTGATTTTTCTTATTTTTAAGATAAGTGAGCTGAGAGGTTTTTTTAAAACTGATTTTCAGTCTGTGGCTTGTGACCCATTAGTGAGTCATGAAATCAGTAAGGTGGGTCACAACCAACTTCTAAGAGATAAAATAAAATAGAATAAAAGTATCAAATGGCCTCATAAATAGTAAGTACAAATGTTGTCTTATGAACGTATTTATGGGAGATCACTGAGAACTTTAAGAAACACTTTATTAGATATCTCTAATAAATATCTCATTCATTTGTTTGATTCTCTAAATTCCCTTAATGAATGCACTTGATATCCTCACTGCATGGTATAAATTCGACATGTTTTTAAACAATGTTCTACATGGAATAAAAAAATAAATAGGGCTGGATGTGGTGGTACATGCTTGTAATCCGAACACTTGGGAGGCTGAGGCAGGAGGATCCCCACTAGTTTGAAGTCAGTCTGGGGTACCTCGTGAGTTCAAGGCCATCCTGAACTACATAGTGAGATCTTATCTCAAAAAATAAAACAAAAGAAAACAACCCTCCCCCCAAAAGCATAAATAGCCCTGTGATTGGGAAGGTTCAGGTCTTGAGGAATTGGAGTGTTTCATCATAGTTCTAGATTTTCAACATACAACTTCTATTTTAAAATATTTAATGTAATTAAAAATCATTTAATCCTTATGAATATGAGCAAATTTATTTTTAAAAATTTCTGAATTTGAAACACATTAATCTCTCTTTTCAGTTCTCTTATGATTATTTTTATGTGCATTTATACATCTTACCTGCTCATTAAAAAAGCATGAATTTGTTTGGGGTCAAAGATTTTGTTATAAAAATTCTTCCTACATAGTGAAAATTGCCACTCTTTCTTTTTTTCTTGAATTTTTTTCCCCCATTAAGTTTATTGGTACATTTTCGGTATAAAATATAGTTACGTTCATCATTGGGATCTTGTACCATTACATGAGTCTCTTGGTTCTTATTTTTTTCCCCCTTCCCTTGCCCTCCTTTCACCCCCTCCACCCTTCCCTATTTGCAAAGACCTTATTTCCATTTTTTTCCTCTTCTCATATTTTTTCTTTTCCCTTTTTTCCTTTCCCCTACACCTCCCACTTCCCATGCTCCTTTAGACCTTTACTTCCTGTTACACAATACCAATTATACATTTTTTAAATTACAATATCAAGATCTAGGAGACCACAGATTTTACAGAATTTAAAAGAATATAGAAAGCATATTTCAAAAATCTGTTTTGAAATAAATTTGACAACGTTTAAGAAATACCTTGGAAGAAAAATTAATGAAACTAACTCTGGAGGAAATATAAAATTTGAATAGCACCTATTAAAGAAAGTATATTCTTGCTTGAAAACTTATCTGTATGACAACAACAGGCTCATATACATTTTAATTGATAAATTATATCAAACATTTAAAGCAGGAAAAAAAAGGAACACTTCTCTCATTTTAGGAAATCAACATTGTGCTAATCCTAAAACTGGATAAAGATAATAGAAGAAAAAAGTGTGAACATAGATAGAAATTTGTTTAACAAAACAAACTATTAGAAGTCAGATCTGGCAGTATGTAGAAAGTGGTTTTGTTATAGGGAAGGCAGTGTTGGTTCAGCATTGGAAGATCCACCCCTAAAAGTCATCATTTTAACAGAGGAAAGGAAAAAACCATATGATCCTGTCACTAGTTGGAGAAAAAGTATTGGACTAAATTCTACAGCTGTTCATGGTAAAAGCTATTAGGAGACCAGAAGTAGAACAGAACCTTCTCAACAGATTAAAGGCATGTACTCCATATTTCTAGTGAGAATGCCTTATATGAATGGAGAAGATAGAATGCTTTCTCCTTAAGGTGGGGAATAAGGGCAGATATGCTTACTCTTTATCTGTCCATTAAACTTTGAAACCTAGTCCCCACCAAAACAGTCTGGCAATAAAATGACACAATTAGGATAGGATTGGCAAGGTAGAAGCAAAATCTTTATATGTAGATGAAATGATCATCTACAGAGAATATACTAAGAAATCTCTAGGAGCCCCTAGAACTTGTATTTGAATTTAGCAGAATTAGAAAACACAAGGTATATATAAAAATTCAGGTCTGTGTATACTTGCTATAAATGAAGAACTAGATATTGAAATTTAAAAGTTATGTAGGAGTACAAAGGACCTAGAAAAGTTAAAAAAGCAAAAACAAAAACAGTGTTGGAATACGTTTAGTACCTTATTTTAAGACTTCTTCTAAAGCTACAGTAATCAAGGCAGTGTTGGTGTAAGGAAAGCCATACAGATCATTGGAATAAAACAGAGAATCTAGAAATAGAACCACACATACATGGTCCACTGAGTTTTGAAAGATTATTTAACATTAGCATTTTATAGAATATAAACTCAATTCAAGAGCCAAGGAAGAGACAGTGTTTTCAGCAAATGGCACTAGAACACCTGGTATCCGTATATAAAAAATTAACCTCAACCCTTTATTTCCATACATGAAAATAACTTGAAGGGGTCATGAACGTAAATATGAAAGCCTAAAAGTATAAATCTTTAAGAAGAAATTATAAGGGAAAATGTTTATGAATTCAGGGTAGGCAAGAACTACCTAGGATACAAAAGACATGATGTATAAAAGAAAAAAATTGATAAATGAGATTCCATCAAAATTTAGAACTTTAAATGACATCACTAAAATGAAAAGTAGTCCTTAAACCGACCATATTTACAATGCATATAACCTATGACCAGAATATATAAAGAATTCTTAGAGCTCATTAATAGACAACCCAATTAAAATGTACACATAAGAAGATGATAAACAGCCAGTACAGCACAAGGAAAGGTGTGCAGCTCTAGAATCAGAAAAGTACTAATCAGTACAATAACAAGATTGAATTATACACTCATTAGGGAGATGAAGTTAAAAGTTTTAGAAGCCTTGTCATGACTTTTTCTTTTTGTTGGATTCTCCTCCTTTGCGTTTAATTTGTCACGCCCAATGGATTCATTCTGCTGGGTTTCCTGGGGTTGTGATCCTCACTGTCTTTTCCTAGGGTATTGTCTAAAAGTTTTTGGAGTGCCGGTCTGGTATTCATGAAGTTCCCGAGGTGCTCTTTATCATGAAAGTATCTTATTTCTCCATCAATTTTGAAAGATCGTTTTGCAGGGTACATCAATCTGGGTTGGAGGCTGTTTTCCTTTAGGGCTTGAAATACATCATTCCAAGCTCTTCTTGCCTTGAGGGTTTGCATTGAGAAGTCTACTGTGATTCTGATGGGCTTTCCTTTGTATGTGATTTGCTTCTCTTCTCTCACTGCTTGTAGAATTTTGTTCTTCTGTTGGATTTCTAGAATCCTAACTATTATATGCCTATGTGTAGATTTTTCTTTATCAAGGCTAGTTGGAGTCCTATATGCCTCACTTATCTGTATGTCAAGTTCTTTTCCCCTCCTTGGGAAGTTTTCTGCCATGAACAGTTTTTTTTATGTCATCTGCACTCTCTCCTCTTTCTTCATTGACTCCAATCAGTCTTATGCTATTCTTCTTTGCATCATCTAGCAGCTGCTGGATTGATTTCTTATGTTCCTTTACAATTTTAAAGCAATTTTTCTTTTCCTGGTCACTAATTGCAATCTTATCTTCTATATCTGAAATTCTATCCTCACATTGGTCCATTCTGCTGCACAAACTTTCGATGTAGTTTCTAATCTCCTGGAAATCTGTTTGCATCTGTTTAATGGATTCCGTTTGTTTCCTATGTTGGGATTCCATCATGGTCCTCAGATCCTCTATTTTTTTATCTGTGTCCTCTCTAGATTTATTAATCATATCTTGCACCATGAGCAAAATCTTTGCTGTTATCTGAGTAATTATTTCTGATTTCATTTTTCCCAGATCCTCTTTTGTTGCCAGTTCAGAGAGTCCAGGTGGTTGAGTATCAGAGTGTTCCATCTCGTTTCCCTTTGGGGTTGCTGTAGGTGATCTGGAAGTCTGCTTTTGAGACTTGTTTATGTGTCTTCTCATTTCCACGGGTGGGGGATGTTTCTGGCACCCGCGCAGCTCAGCTTCTCTGCCCTAGGAGCTTGGGATGGCAGTGGGGGAGCTTCCTTCCGGGTGCTGGGACTGGCTCAGCTTCTCTCAAAATTGCCACTCTTTAGGAGTGTTACAGCTATAGCATTCAACTGTGTTAATGTGTAAATAGCTTGATGTAAAACAATGTGATAATTTATATCACAGGAACTTTCACAATGACCGCGACTGATAAAAAGGCAAGTGTCATACTTGATTGAGCACAGTGCTGATTCTAAAGCTGGTAATTTCTGCATTAGACAGTTGCATACAGTATTTAGAAGGAGCAGAGGCTGGCTCTCTCCCTTGCAGCCATGTCAAGGGTTTCTGTCAGCAAAGCTGAGTGTTAGCTGGGACACAAGCAGTGCTAGGTCCAGAAGGTGCTCAGACGAGGGCTGTAGCCAGGACAGCTGGATCTGGAGGGGTGAGGACCCTAGAACCAGAGTGTCAGAGCGACAAATGATCTTGAGCATCTAATAGAAGGCAACACTCATTTTACAGATGAAAGAACTGAGGTTTAGGTGGTGACTTTCCCTATTTATATAATGTGGGTTACAAAACTTGATCTTTCTCTGACAACACAATCTTAGCTTGATCCAGAAGTTTCAGGTGATGAAGACCATAAAGGAACCAGGCACACAGAGGAGGCAAGAGCATGCAAAATTACACAGTATGGGATGTTCAGACACAAGGGCAGGGAGCTGGGCTGCTTTTCATGGTCAAAATTGGAGAGAAGCTTGGATGACAACAATCTTGCCACGCAGAAAACTGGCACATGTAAGATAACCACACGCAAGCTCAGTGCTGAGTAAAAGCATCATGGAACTGGATACCACCTTTGTTGTGACAGGAGCTAAGATCAGGACATGAAGACATCCCTGTCTGCAGGGAAGCCTGTCTGAGGAAGGAAGATGAATTCCTAAGGTGTGTGGTTCTGACTTCAAGATAAGAGCAAAGAAAGTTCTGGATGGTGGGTACTGGAGGTAGCAAATTTCTTCTTTCCTTCAGAATGGCCAGATAAAATATAGGGTGCCCAGTTAAATTCGAATTTCAGTTAGTCCTGAGTAATATTTTAGCATCAATATGTCCTGTGTCATATTATAATGATGAAATACTGTATGACATAACATAATAAAATAACCAAAACATTATTGCAGAATATCTGAAATTCATATTTAACTAGGCAGCTTGTGTTTCTATTTCCTGAATCTCGTTACTCTGCCATCACAGTGAGAGTCAGAGGAAATATGTTCACTCTGGTGGCACAATTTCAGGAGAAGGTGTTTTGGAACTGCCCAGCTCCCTTGAGCACCTCGACTCTCTACCTTGCCGGCACACATCAAGTATCCAAGCCTTTGCCACAGTTGCACCTTCCCAGTTCCCAATCTAGCTAGGTCATAGATTTACAAAGGACTCCATTCCAAAGATGGTTTATTGGCTGGATATTCAGACTTCTATGCATCTCCATAAGTTTTACAGAGGAGTGAAAGTTCACAAACGGGTTACAGAGGCTGCAGATGGAGAAAAGATTGTTCCCAGTGTGGAAAGGCTATGGGATGATCAAAGGCTGCAGAACAAACACTTCCTGCCCCCAGTAAGGAACAGCTGCAGCATTGCTTAGAGACAAAATGCTGGCTTGACTCATACAAAAACATGTGAGAGAGGGAGAGAGAGAGAGAGAGAGAGAGAGAGAGAGAGAGAGAGAGAGAGAGAGAGAGAGAGAGAGAGATTTCTACTTTAAGTTCTAATTATTGAAAGGAAAAACTTGGTAAATAAGCCCAAGAGTTACTGGGCCTGCTGGAAGGGCTATATTGGAATATTTCTTGCAGCATGGCTTGTGGCAGATAAGTGAAGAAAAAAATGAAATGTATGTCTCAAGGCTCATGGTTGAGTAAATCTTTATATAGTTACACTATGGAATACTGGATGATTGTGGCTGCTATCAAACTTGATGAGGTAGAACCGTAGGTCCTAATCTGGAGGGATAGCTGTAAGCTAAGTGAAAAAAAGGCTGATGTGCATAATGTAATTGTTGTAATAAAAAGAATAAAAATAACTGAAATTCCTCAAGAAGAACCAAAACCTCAAGAAGTACATGTGTATACTTATATAAACATTTGTGGGAAAAATGTGAAATTGTCAGATCTCCTGGAGTGAGGTGGGAGCTGAAATTACGGAGCTGGTGGGAAGATGACTGACCTTTTGTTTCGGCCTCTCTGAATTCTTTGACTTGTTACCAGTGTGTATTTTTATTAGTTAAGAAATTTAAAAATGCATATCAATTAAAATATAAAAATTTTGTGATATGTAGATTTTAAAATTCATCAAAGAACTTTTTAGAAAAGCAGACTCATTACCAGACTCTTCTTTATTTCACTCCATGCATTTGAAATGTGGTTCAATTCATAAAGTTTTAGTTGACAATTTTTCTAGGAATGGATTTGGGGGGGCAATATTGGGGATTGAACTGGGCATTTGCTCTGAACTACATCCATAGTCCTTTTTTTTTGAGACAGGGTCTGGCTGTATCACTAAGTTGCCCAGGTTGGGCTTGAATTTGTGTTTCTTCTTCCTCAGCCTCACAGAGTGTTTGGACTACAGGTGTGTACCACCATGCCTGGCTAGGAATGTACTTTTACACTGTACTGGATTTGTACTTTTTCTTCAGGGAAGCTAAGCAGAAGCAAGATTTCAGCTCATTGGAGAAAATGCTAGATGTTTTGATGAAGTGGAGCTGAGTTAATGGTAACATGAGCTTTCCCAAGAATCTGAGTAAGAAAGCTCAGAGTCAGCCTTGGCGAAGCTGCCTGAGCAGTTACTCTGGGTACCTTTCATGTGTTGAAGAAGTAGTGCATGTTTGGCTATATCGGTAAACCTTATTTTTAATGATATTTTAACTTTCTGCTTGTCTCATTCATTTAGCCAACATCTGAAAGCCCAATATTTAAATTTTCTATTCTCAGTTCTGGAGCATTGTGCTTATTTGTTGTTTTACAGAGATCCTTCTCTAAGCCTCTGCTCTAGAAAGTTCTATGCACTTATATGCAAACACCAAAAAGTATCAGATTCTTTAAAATGTATTTATAGACTGTATTATATATATTACATATTTTTCTTTGTGTGTTCTAAAACCATCAGAGTTTTTTTTGGAACAGGGTAATTCATTACCAAAACATCTTACTATTAGCTGAACACACACACACACACACACACACACACACACACACACACACACACACAATGCCCAGAAAAATGAATGAAACAACTCTTTACATCAGTTCATATCTATTTCATCTATAAGGGTCTAAAAGGGCAAGATTTGTTTGTTTGCTTGTTTATTTATTTAGACAATCTTGCTATGTAGCCCAGGCTGGCCTCAAACTCATGACAATCCTCCTGACTCGGTCTCCCGAGTGTGGGGATTACAGGGATGTACCACCATGCCTGGTGAAAGGGCCAAGGTTTAGAACAGTTTCCTTGGCTCTGTTCAATTCATATTAGCTTTTCAATGGGTCTGAGATATAATATAGGACATCTGTTTATATTTGAATTTATATAAACAACAAATGTATGCAATATTTGGAAAATATGCTTATGCACACATTCCCTATTGATCTAAACTTTAAATGTAATGTATGCCCTGGATTTTTATTTGCAAAATGGCAATCTTGGTCTGGGAATCTTCATTCTGGACTCTTTGGGCTACTTCTTTTTCTTTTTCCTTTTCTTTTCTTTAGTTCAATAAAACATTTATGGAGGATTTACTCTGTGCCAATTTTGGTTCTAGGTTCTGTGGTCACAATCCCCTGTAAGACAGGTGTGGTTCTTGCGTGGTCCTACAAATTTCATTCTTGTTGGTAAAACAGACAAAAATAGGTTTAAAAAGAGAACATATATAGAACTGGAGGTCATTATTTTAAGTGATATAAGCCAGACACAGAAAGACCAATACCACATATTCTCAACTATTTGCAGAAACCAACTGTGTAGAAAAGTGGAGGAACAGTGATCACTAGAGACTGGGAAAGCCAGAGGCAGGAAGGATAAAAAGAAGTTCAATAGGAAAGAAGTTCAATAAGGAGCATCAAAACACAGTTGGAGGAGCAAAGGAGGTGAACCTTCTGGGCCACTACACCACCCAACTCAGATTGATGTACCCTGCAAAAATATCTTTCAAAATTGATGGAGAAATAAGATCTTTCATGACAAAGGGCACCTTAGGAACTTCATGAATACCAAACCAGTACTTCAAAAAATTTTAGACAATATCCTAGGAAAAGACAATGAGGATCACAACCTCAGGAAGCTCACCAGAATGAATCCATCAGGCATGACAAGAAATTAAACACAGAGGGGAAGAATCCAACAAAAAGAAAAAGTCATGACAATGATAAGTCAACTCGTATCAGTTATAACCATCAAGGTTAATGGTCTCAATTCACCAATCAAAAGAAATAGACTGGCAGAATGGGTCATGAAGCAAGATCCAACAATATTCTGCATACAAGAAACAACATAGTTCAAAAAGAAACTCATAGACTGAAAGGTACAGGGTGAAAAACAATGCTCCATGTGACAGGAACCCCCCAAAAAGCAGGAGTAGCTATCCTCTTTGCAGACTAAGTGTATTTCAAATCAACACTGATTAAGACAGACAAAGAAGGACACTACATCCTTATAAGGGAACAATCCAAGAGGAAGAGATGACAGTCATAAACATGTATGCACCAAACACTAGTGCACCCAACTATATAAAACAAATACTAACAGACATGGAACATCAAATAAGCACTAATACAATAGTAGTGGGGGACCTCAATACCCTACTGTCACATAGATAGATCAACTAGACAAAAAATAATCAATGAAATACTAGAACTCAATCAAACTCTTGACCAAATGAACTTAACAGATGTTTACAGAGTCTTCCAACCCACAAAATCAGAATACACATTCTTTTCAGCTGCACAGGGATCATTCTCTAAAATAGAACACACACTTGCTCATAGAACACGTTTAAGTAAGTGCAAAGGAATTGAAGTTATCCCCTGTATATTATCAGACCATAGTGCAATAAAATTGGAGATCCAGAGCAAAAGAAACTGCAAGAATTTCATAAACACATGGAAATTGAACAACACACTTCTGAATAACCAACAGGTCACAGAGGAAATTAAAGAAGAAATCAGACAGTTCCTTCAATTAAATGAGAATGACAATACAACATATCAGAATCTATGGAACACAATGAAAGCAGTCTTATGAGGGAAATTCACAGCAGTGAATACTCACATTAGGAAAACAGAACGAGCCCAATTAAACAACCTGATGCTGAACCTCAAGCTTCTAGAAAAAGAAGAGCAGGACAAGCTCAAAGCCCATAGAAAGGAGGAAATTATAAAGATCAGGGCAGAAATCAATGCATTGGAGACTAAGAGAAGAATAGAAAAAAATCAATGAAGCCAAGAGTTGGTTCTTCAAAAGAATCAACAAAATTGACAAACCCTTAGCCAACCTTATCAGGAAAAGGAAAGAAAAGGCCCAAATCCATGCAATTAGGAATGAAAAGGATGAAATTACAACGGACCTAGCAGAAATCCAGAGGCTCATCAATACCTACTTCCAGAACCTATACGCCAATAAGAATGGAAAACACAGAAGAAATAGACAGATTCCTAGATATGTATGAATTACCAAAGTTGAACGAAGAAGACCTAAAAATTCTAAACAATCCTATATCAAGCAATGAAATTGAAAACCTAATTAAAAACGTACCAACTAAGAAAAGTCCAGGTCCTGATGGCTTCACTGCTGAATTCTACAAGACATTTAGAGAGGAACTACTGCCACTCCTGTTTAAACTCTTCAATGAAATTGAAAGGGAAGCAATATTCCCAAATTCATTCTTGGAAGCAAGCATCATCTTGATCCCCAAAGCAAAGAAAGACCCAACCAAAAAAGAGAGCTATAGGCCAATCTCACTAATGAACATAGATGCAAAAATTCTTAATAACTTAATAACTGGCAAATAGAATGCAGAAGATCACCAAGATGATCATATACCCTAACCAAGCAGGATTCATCCCAGGGATGCAGGGATGACTCAACATACACAAATCAATCAATGTAATACATTATATCATACAGCAAAGGACAAAAACAATGTGATCATCTCAATAGATACATAAAAAGCATTTGACAAAAACCCAACAAGCATTTCTGAAAAAACCCTACAAGAAATTGGAATAGATGGTCTTTACCTCAATCTGATAAAAGCCATCTACGAAAAACCAACAGCCAATATCATACTAAATGGTCAAAAACTGAAATCCTTCACACTAAAATCAGCAACAAGACAAGGATGTCCACTATCACCACTCCTGTTCAATATAGCTTTGGAAACACTAGCCACAGCAATTAGATAAGAGAAAGAAATAAAAGGAATAAAGACAGGAAATGAAGAAGTTCAATTGTCATTATTTGCAGATGACATCATACTCTATATAGAAGATGCCAAGAACTCCACCAAAAGTCTTCTAGACTTAATAACCAAATTCAGTAAAGTAGCTCGATACAAGGTCAACACACAAAAATCAATAGCTTTCCTCTACACGAACAACAGACTCACTGAGAAAGAAATAGGGCAAACAATTCCTTTCACAATAGCACCCAAAAAACTGAAATACCTGGGAATCAACCTAACAAAAGAAATCAAAGACCTCTTGTCTGAAACCTATAGCACTCTGGAAAGAGAGATTGAAGATGATATCAAAAAATGGAAAGACATCTCTTGCTCCTGGGTAGGAAGAATCAACATAGTGAAAGTGGCCATACTTCCAAAACTGCAATATAGATTCAACGCAATCCCAATTGAAATTCCATCAGCATGCTTCATGGACCTTGAGAAGACAATCCAAAAATTCATTTGGAACAAGAAGAGACCTAGAATAGCAAAAGCAATTCTAGGTAACAGAGACATGGCAGGGTGTATTACCACTTGAAACTGTGCTACAAAGCTACTGTGATAAAAACAATACGGTCCTGGCAAAGAAATAGACCTGAGGACCATGGAGCAGATTAGAAGATGCAGAAACAACTCCAGACACACTCAGCCACCTCATCTTCGATAAAGGAGCCAAACACCCTCACTGGAGGAAAGATAGCCTCTTTAATAAATGGTGCTGGAAAAATTGGCTTTCAACTTGCCAAAGATTAAAACTAGACCTATATCTCTCACCATGCACTAAACTAAAATGGAAATGGATTAAAAATCTAAATATTAAAACAGAAATGCTGAACCAGCTGGAACAGAGGTTAGGTAGAACCCTTGAAGACATTGGTGTAGGAAAAGATTTTATGAACAAAACCTCAGTTGCCCGTGAACTAGCACAAACAATCAACAAGTGGGATCTTTTCGTATTAAAAAGGTTCTGCACAGCAAGAGAAACCACCAGCAGTGTGAAGAGACAACCCACAGAGGGGGAAAAAATTTTCACCTGCTGTTCCTCAGACAAAGGTCTACCATCTCGAATCTATAAAGAACTTTAAAAAATCAGACCTCCCAAATTTAAAGACCCAATCCTAAAATGGGCATCTGAAACGAGCAGACATTTCTCAAAGGAGTAGAAATGGCAAATAAATACATGATAAACTGTTCAACATCACTGGTCATTCGAGAGATGCAAATGAAAACAACACTGAGATTCCACCTCATCCCAGAAAGAATGGCTGCTATCATGAAATCAACCAATAACAAATGCTGGCGGGGATGTGGGGAAAGAGGAACCCGGCTCCACTGTTGGTAGGTGTGTAGACTGGTGCAACCACTGTGGAAATCAGTATGGAGATACCTCAAAGAACTAGGACTGGAGGTCCCATTTGACCCAGCTATTCTTCTACTGTGTATGTTCCCTAAAGAATTTAAAGAATCATACCACAGTGACATATGTGCACCCATGTTCATAGCAGCACAATTTGTAATAGCTGAAACTTGGAAGCAGCCTAGTTGCCCATCAACTGGAGACTGGATAAAGAAAATGTGTTTTTAAAAAAAAAAAAATAAAATGGAGTACTACTCAGCCATAAAAAATGAGAAATTAGAGACATTTATAGCTAAATGGATGCATATTGAGGTGATACTCTTAAGTGAAATAAATAGGACACACATGTAAATACCGAATAGTTTCTCTAGTATGAGAAACTGACAATGTAAATAAGGACTAAAAGGTATAATAGTTAATGTGAAATAGAAAGAAAAGTGGCAAAGGGGAGGGGGAGGTGGGAGGGGTAGGGGAAAGGAAAGAAGTGAATGGAATTAATATGAGAAAATGAAAAAATGGAAACAAAGTCTGTAAATGGGGAGGGATGGAGGGGTTGAAGGGAGGCCATTGGAAGGGGGAAAAAATAAGAACCAAGATGGATTATGTAAAGGTGCAAATTCCCAATGATGAATGTCATTATATTTTATATGTAAAATGTACCAATACAATTAATTTATAAAAAACACAGTTAGGGCCAGGGCTTTAGCTCAGTGGTTTCTCCACCTGCTGCGCAAGCGCGAGGACCCGAGTTTGATCCCCGGTACCAAAAAAAAAACCACAGTTGGAGGGAAGGAATTAGTTCTGGTTCTGCTGTAGGACAGTAGGGTAACCATTGGTTAAGACAATCTATAATATATTTCAAAGTAACTAAAAAGGAAGTGTGTAAAATTCCCAACACATAAAAATGATTAATGGTTGAAGAGGTGAAAATACTTATTACCCCCATTTGATTATTATACATTGTATATGGGTATTGAATTATAATCTATCCCATAAAGAAGTATAAATATTATGTCTCAGTAAAAAAATTGGCAAGATAACTTCAAATAGTTATGAGTGGTGCAAAGATAATAAAAAAGAGAGAGGCTGGCCCCAGAGGAGGCGATCTGGAGATGTTTACACTAAACTGAGACTTGACTGATGAGATGGTCACAGCAGGAGCTGTGGCAGCCCAGACAGAAGGAGCAGGATGCCCAAAGGCTTTATGCAAGAATGTGATCAGATGGGCAAAGAACCAAAAGAAGGCCAGTGTGACTGTGTTAGTGAGCTAGGGAACCAGTGGATGTATGGTAGGGTCAGGAGGAACTCGTGGGCCAGAAATACAGTTGTTATTGGTGCCCGGGCACCCAGGGTTGTGTTTTCCAAAGACACTGTGACTGCTTGAAGGGGGAGTGTATTTGAAGAAGGAAAGAGGGGAAACAGGAAGCCATTGAGGAGGCTATGGGCCCTAGTGAGTGGTGATGGTACACTGCACTCAGGTAGAGGGAAGAGGCTGACGGATCTAGAGCAAGCTAACAACCATCAGGACTTGCTGTAAAATGGGGTGTATGTGAGGCACAGGAGGAGCCCTCTGCTGCCTCCTTGGGGGCCAGTCTTCCTTTGACTTACTCTCTTTTCTCTATCCCTTTATTCCTTGATCTCAGAGCCAGGTTTCCTAGGCATGAGTTCCAGACTTGCTTTTTGTTCCTGTTGGGGCTGGGGTGAGGGACAGAGGCCTTTGGACTCTAAGGGCAGAGGAGGAAAGGAGAATGAGTCCTTGGTCACACCCACCTTCCCTCCAGCACATGTGTGGGTGTCATCCTAAGTGTTCTGGGTCTTCCCTTCAGCTATCCTGACGTCAGCACCTAGATCCAGGCTCCAGGAGGAGCGGAGGATGCAAATCTGCCCTGCTGCATATTCATCTAAGGATAAATTCAAGTAAACATTTCAGAGAAGTATGAGAGCAAAGGGTTAGGGGATGGCATTCATCCCTTGAATCTTAAACTGAAGGTAGTTCTGTTTGGATTGTGATTTCTCTGAGAAACGTCTTTGTCATTCTTAAAATGAAGGTGAAAAAAAATGATCAATGTCTTCTGTAACATATGTTGGAGGGAAGGAAGAAGAAAGGAAAGGAGGGAGGGAAGGGGGGGAGAGAGAGACAGAGACAGAGAGAGAGAGAGAGAGAGAGAGAGAGAGAGAGAGAGAGAGAGAGAGAGAGAGAGAGAGAGAGACCTTCCCCAGAATAACAACTGAGCAAAAAT
The DNA here is from genome assembly GCF_053883595.1 of Heterocephalus glaber. Lineage (NCBI taxonomy): Eukaryota > Metazoa > Chordata > Mammalia > Rodentia > Bathyergidae > Heterocephalus > Heterocephalus glaber. The sequence goes on from NW_028258156.1 coordinate 4,438,793, forward strand.
TTACTGCTTTGTTTTCTTTTTCTTTTTTTTTTTTGTTGGTAAGGGGATCGAACTGGTCCTTGTGTTTGCGAGGCAGGCAGCAGAACCACTGAGCTAAATCCCCAGCCCCTGTTTTCTTAATCTAATGGTGACCAAACCCCATGAGCCCAGACATAAAGCAGAACTAGTGTGCGAGCCAATACTGATTCATATCAGGGCTAGAGGGAGGCACTGGTTTAGCAGGAAACCAAAACAAGAAAATAAGAACAAAAATAAAAAATCCCTGACTTGAGTTTGCTCTGGACTCTGCAGCAGCTGGTGTTGAGAGCTCAGGAGGGCAAGGCCATGTGGATCTTCCCATCTGAGCAGTGCTGCACTTGGCAGAGGACAGTCCGTGGCTGGCATTCAGAGCATGTGGAAGGAAGGAAGGAAGGAAGGAAGGAAGGAAGGAAGGAGCCAAGAGTACCTCTCTGGGACCATTACCTCATGTTCAGGGGAAAGGCTGGGCCAAATGTGCTCAAAGGCCTCTTTCAGCATGGACCCTGTGTTCCTACACCTTTACTGTTTTCTCTCAACTGCTTCCACGCTCACAAATTTCTCTGTAGCCATCACTTCTTTTACATCTTTCTTCCTTTTTTCTGGCCTCTCCTACGTGCTTTAGGCATCAATCAAGTTCTTAGTGTTTCTCATCTCCGCTGTTGGTTGCTTATTATATTTAGATCTTGTGAGGACACATAAATAAAGCAGTTGATTAGCCAGTCTAAGTCATGGACACTAAAATTTTCATATTAGTATATAATTAAGTACCAGAGAAAAGATCTGTGAAATTTAAAATTTTAATGCTGATTCCAAAAACGGAGTAGACTGTGATTATTGCATCAAGTCCCTTTCTCCATGAAGCCACATAAAGCTGCTTTCAAAGACAATGACATCCAAGTTTGACATGGTTTGGAGGCTGGCAGCTGGCCAGGGAAATTGTTCCCTCCCAGACATTCACAGAACTCAGGAGAGCTGCATGTGTGTTTTTACAGAAACAAATTCATTCTCTATTGTCGGACCAGAGCCTAATCCTTATTTACAGAATAAAATAAAATGGAAAAAAATGTAGAGTATTAATCAGGAAGAGTGTTATTTTACAAAGGGTGTTTCAGCCCTTGAAGATTATTTTCCCTTACAGGCACAGAAGATGATCATATTTTAAAATAGACCACAAAAGAATTACCGAAATATTTCTCTAATTTCTACCTTACTTTTCAGAGGAAAAAGTCCCTGTCAAGGAAGTAGAGAGATCACACACACACACACATACACACACACACACGGCCTTCTGACATGATTGTCACTAGATGGACCAATGCTTTTGTCTGCAGGTAACAGGAGACCCAACTAAATTTGGCTTTAACAATTTATTTATTTAATATAAAAATATAACTTTAACATAGAAATCTCATGGTTTCAATTTTATTATTAAGAACAGTTTTCCCCCATCTTTCTACTTTGGTTTATTTTCTTAGCTGCTCTCAAGGTCTCAGAATGACTGCCTTAGCTCTAGGCTGTGCATGATGACAACAAAAAAGGAATGTCTCTCATTGTCTCATGTTCCATTTGAAGAGAAAGGACAAGTCTCTCTGAAACCTTGCACCAACTCCCCTGTTTTTATAGGTCAGAATGGATCATATATACTTATGTATGCAAACCCTCCACTTGATAAGAGAATGAAACCGTAATTGGCTTAGACCTGTGCTGTTTTATTGAAATATAATGTGGGCCAGGTATCTAACTTAAACTTTTTTAACAGTCATATTAAGAAAAAAAAACAAATCATACTAGTTCCAGTAATATATTTTATTGGTACCATTATATCCAAGGTATTATTATTTCAACATATAATTAATATAACAAATTATTAGGGTTATATTTGCATTCTTTTATTCCCCATACTTTGAAATCCAGTGTATATTTTGTAGTCACAGCATATATCTTAATTTGAATTACCCACATTCCAAGTGAACAATAGCCATATGTGGCCAGTGGCTATTGACCTGGCAGTGTGTGTCCGAGCCTGACAACTTGACTGCCGAGATGCTGGGAAGGAGTTCAGCTTCCCCTGAAGTCATGATCCCTCAGAAGAGGGTTGACAAAATAAGGACAGTCTTAGCAAGGGGAAAGAGGAAGGATGGCTGCTGAGTGGCAACTAAGCCCCATCTTTCTTCTTTCCTGTCTCTATTTCCATAGTCCCTGCTTGGGGAAAGGTATACCACCTCCTTCATCACTAGGAGAAATAGGAAGTCATTCTAAACTCCTTTTGTTTTTCTCACCTCTCCGACACAACTCTTCCCCGAGTTCTATCATTGTGCCTCTTAAATATTATGACATGGCCATGATTTGGGCTTCTCCATCACAAACTCATCTGAATCTGACCATGTCACTGGCTTCCAGAGGTTTCCTCAGTGGCTCCCAAAGATTTCAGGATACAGTTCAAATCCTTTATGCAGCACATAGTAGCATGCTCTGCCTTATTCCCACAAGCATGCCAGCTCAGGCCATGGGGGAACTGTGTAGCGTTCTTAGAATGTCTTTGCTCTTTCATGCCTCCATTCTTTTTTCCTGTCTTCAGACCAACCTCCCCCTTTTCTTTCCTATTCTTACTTCTCTCCCCGTAATGCCTCTCCTAAACATCCTGTGCATCCTCTGCTCTGGGACACACTGTATTTACGTGGAATAATGCTGGCTGTATGCTCTTCTCACTGGATGGTGAATCCCTGAGTGCAGGGTGGCTCTGATTCCTGTAACCCCACTGCATAGAACATAGGGCCTGCTTGGCACATAGTGAATGCGTAGCACAAACCTGGCAAAATGAAGGCTCAATGTCTATCAAATCAATGAATGAATAAATGTGAGACAGAAGAGAAGGGCTCACTGCTTTTCAAGAAGTACATTTAAAAAAATCTTTGATGGCTGTGACTGTCCCAAATACCTAGCCATCAGCCAAGGCTATATCAGGCACCCTATGGCCACTCTGGGAAACTTTTATTTTGGCTGTGGATCCATTCCAGATGATTCCACCCTGAAGCATCTCTGGATGGCCCCACCCCTGTGCAGCTGTCCTCAGTTCAGTCCTTGAGGGAGTGCCTCTCCATGAAAGAAAGGAGTACCTCTCCAAGAAAGTCTGTGGTTAGCTAGCGGGACACTGTGCATCTATGAGCCTGCCTTTTTCCTGTATAAGCAGACCTCCTCATGCCTTTATAGGGTCAGTACATTCACCTTAATGCTGCAGAATAAGTCCTAATAAATCCTCTTTCAGGTGGCATAATTTTGCCTATTCGTGGTGCCTATCTTGAGTAGAGCAGGCTGAGCTGGTATACTAAGAAGTGGTAATACTTACAATGCCAGCAGCCATGACTTATGGCACTGAGGGCAGTTAACAGCCAGAGAAGAACAGAGAGCAAAGAAGAATTGCTGGGAGCCGCTAGAACAGCTGTGTGGAGGGCTGCTAACCTACAGTGGATTGCTGCTGGCATTTAACTCTTACGGCTGTTAACAATGAAAGAAGTACACTTTGCCTATTCATGATTGTTATCCAAATTGAGTAAAGGAACCCTCAACTGATGGCAACGAATGGATGGATGAATTCTATTCTCCTTTCCAGATGTTTTCCACTCACAATTGGAAGGCAGTCCTTTCATCTTCCTGCCCAGTTTTCTAGGGCAGCTATAACAATGTACCACCAGCAGCATGGATTGAACAATAGAAATGTACTATGTTACAGTTTTGCAAGCTAGAAGTAAAAATAAAGGTATTGGCAGGGTTGTCTGAGCACTGTGAGGAGAATCTGTTCTGTGCCACTTGTAGGTGGCACTCTCTCTGTGTATTTCCATCACCTTTTCCCTGTATGTGCCTGTCTCTGTGCCCAAATTTCTTCTTCTTATAAGGACAGTGGTTAAATTGGATTAGAGCCCTCCCTAATGACTATATCTTAACTCAATCATCTTCTGTAGTATGAAGACACCTATTTTCTAATAATATTCAGTTCAGAGGTAGTGGGGGTTAGGACTTCACCATCTTTGGGAGGAACACAATTCAGCTCATAATAGGAATCATAATTTAAGGCAGGTTTCTGTTGCTGTGTAACAAGTCACCACAGATGTAACCACCTAAAGTACACATTTACTATCTCATAGCTTTTAAGTGTCATGAGTCCAAGCCTGGCTCTGTGGGCTCACCTGCTCATTTTCTCCAGGCTGCAATCAAAGGATTGGCTGGAATGTGTTCTTATTGGGAGGGTCTGGGAAAGAATCTACTTCTAAGGTCTTTTTGGTGGTTGGCACAATTCACTTTCTTGTAGCTGTATGATTGAGGGCCCTGGTTTGTACCAGCTATCAGCTGAAGGCTCCTTCAGGGCCCTCCTGTTCACCATTGGAAAGTTTGCTTCTCCATAATTTATAGAGATGGAGATGAGCTTCTCTCTGCCTCTGAGTGGAATTGCTCCGCCTTTCTCTTCCACTGTCATTCTCTCCTCCCTCTCATCAGGAAGTGACATACAGTCATGGGTCCCTCCCACCTTCAGGAGAAAAGGACTATACACGGGTGTGACTCATTAAAGTTCACCTTTGGGTGTCTGCCATTGTAGATATTTCAGCCACTTGGTCTCCTTAACTGTCTTAGAGCTGCTGTAATTTATTTTTGTTTTTAGATTTTACAAAATATGCCAAGGGGAGGAGTCAGTGATGGTGGTTCATACTCAACAGCCCCAAAGAGCAGCATAATTTAAAAAGTTGGAATTGAGTGAATTTTAATTTAGTATTAAATTCTCATTTAAATTGTACTTATTCAAAGCAATATTTGGTATTAAAATAACTATATATAAATGGTAATAATAATAGCTGATGTTGAGTGCTGGGCACATGCCAAACACTATTCTGATATGTTTAGCCTGTGCTACCTCATTTTATCCCATCACTGGCCTCTCTGATGAGAATAGCATTCCCATTTTACAGATGATACTGAGGTATAGAGAGTCCAGTGAAATGTTCCAAAGGTACATTGTAGGGAGCAGCTTGTATATAGGAGGTTTAATCAAGACCTCAAAAGACTGCTCAATGGCTGCTTTATTAAGCTTGACTGGCTGCTCATGTGTAGCTTCTTCTCAAAGGGTTAGGAGTAGACACCACTAACTTTGACTCTGTGGTTCTTTTACTCTCCTTCCTTCCTTCCCTGCCATTCCTTTTTTTTTTTTCAGTAGTGGGAATTGAACCCAAACACTCTACCACCAAGGTGCATCATTATCCCTTTTTAACATTTTTTATTTTGAGACAGGATCTCTCTAAATTGCTCAAGCTGTCCTTGAACTTGTGATCCTTGTGCCTCAGCCTCCTGTGGAGCTGGAATTATGAGAGTGTACCACTGTTCCTGGACAACCTTTCTTTCTGATTGATCTAGTCTTCATAATGATTAACCCATTCAATCAAATTATAGAAAAAGTTATAAACATAACTGGGAAGGCAAGAGGAACTCATCTGTACTTAGGATTCATCTGGAATAATTCAAGTGGTTCTCTTTAAGTTTTGCTTTATCCAACCACAATACTCTTGGCTTATTTTGCCTCTGAATATTCAAGTCTGATAATATTGGAGAGCTATTCTACTTAGTAGACAAAATATCTGTTAACATAGAAGAATATTTTAGGAAAACAATGACAATAAGCAAGAACTGGAAGCTGTAATTTCCACAAGATGTTTGTGATGAGAAATGTTTTAGGGCACTTCTATTCTTGAAGCGATGATAGTGATCATATGGGTGAATGAAGATTCATGGATACCAAGAATACAAATGCAGGCAGAGCAGCCAGGCCACTGCCACGTGGCCTGACTTCCCCTACAGATCTGCTCTTTGACTCAGTCTGACAGTTTTTCATCTGAAATCTCACAACAAGAAGGGATTATTAAAATTCTGTGAAAATCTAGTCTTTCTATGACTTACATATGATTTATATGTGTGACATTTTCTGACAGATAAAAATTGAGCAATATATTTGTCAGCCTATTGCATGTGTGGTAACAATGATATAATTCAGGATCTAGTTGAGGATGTGGAACTTTTAGGAGAAAACCAAAATAATTTTTTTTGTTTGTATATAAAATAGCAACTTGGGACATTTTATTTCCAATGCAGGGAGACATCATTCAAGTGCTACCAGTTTTCATACTCATTTATACATTCTCTGACAATTGAGCTTCAAGTAGTAACATATTTTTTTAAAAGAAGAAAATGAACTCATTATAGTGTTATGCAACACTAAAAACTACTTCTTGCTGTTTAAAACACATATGTTATCATTGGCCGTACCTAAAAATTATGATCATTGTTGCCTTCATGCACCATCAAAATGGCACCATCTTTCCTTTCTCCTTTCTTCCTCACTCATGCTTTAAAAGAGAAAGGAAGTGATTTCCTGTTTTCAGCCTCCGTTTTCTTTAATTGTCCAAGTCTTCATGATCCTGAGCCTGTCTACTGAAGAGCTGCTTTTCTCTTTCCCCGACACTACCTCATGTTGTTCTTTCCTTTCCATAATTAAAAGAACCTAAGGAATGGGACACTGTTCCAGATTCTGAAGTTATGTCCTGTGGTGAGTGAAAAAAATTTATATTTTTGCCAGGATATTGCTAAAACTAGGACTTCTCTTTAAAAGTTAACCATAAACCTAATAGACTGTTAATTTGGGAGATAAAACATAAGACAGATACAGAGCAGCTAATCTATGGGTGAAGGTTCTGGCCAGGGCCTTCTTTTTTTTTTTTGGTACTGGGGATTGAACTCAGGACCTTATGCTTTCGAAGCAGGCAGCAGAACCACTGAGCTAAATCCCCAGCCCCAGAGCGGCTAATCTAAACACGAGGGTGATTTTTTTCTTGTTTACTTTTTATGAATATCAGCTTTCAAAAGTTTTTACTGCTCAAGGCCTGAATAATTGTTAATGATTCAAAAGAAGGGAGAAATGGTTAAGAAGTTCAATAATTTGGAGGATTTGTAGGTCTAACTGTGAAGGACACTTGTTAGCTTGAATGATAGCCTTGACATGTCATCATGTTTTCCTCTCAAAGTGACAATATCTTTCCTTTCTATTTTTGTTGGTTTTTAAAGTGGTATAATGCACTGGTTCTCAACTCCCCCTGAGCCTCAGAATCATCTGAAAACTAGTATACCTGCAGACTACTAATTACAGAGTTTCTGACTCAGTAGGTGCAGTGTGGGCTCTGAGGTTCTAGATTTCCAATCAGACAGAATGACATGGTTCCAAATAGTACAGATCCAAATGATACATAAAGAGAAGACCATATGGCAGAAGGTTATGGGTCACTTGAGATACTATCCTCAGGAACAAGACCTGTTAACCATTTGGTGCGCATTCTTTTAGTTTTAGATATACTCCTGGGGCAGACACAACTGGGTACCTCCTCCACACCCATGCTTACGTTCAGGGCAGCATTTGTGCAACAAAGAAACCAAATCAAAGGTAAGCACTGTCAACTGGGGTAAAGCTTTCTGGGAAAGCTATCGTCTTAGTGGGTTAAAACAAAATGATCTAGCTGGCCTATACCTTTTACATTCTGCCCTTCCTTCTTCATCCTGCTCAAACTATGGATGTGAATCCCAGAGTGACAGCAATTGTCTGCATAGTTGGAGGGCATGGTCTGCGAAGTTGCGAGGTTTTTGATTCTTTGAGCAGCTGCACCAGCTCCACACTTCCCTCCCTTCCCATGTGAGATAAATAACCCTACAATGTTTAAGCCCTGTAGTTGGTTTCTGTTGTGGTGTTAAACACAACCCTAACAGATCCCACTGTATGCATGTAGGCATATGCGTATTCTCATAGTCTCAAGACAAACGTCATCTAATCAGAGAAACCGCTAACTATCCAATCTATACCAGCACCCACACAAGTGTCTATTGTCTTAACTTGGTCTAATTTCTTAATGAAGTTGCATGGTTTTTGTTGTGGTTATTTTGGCAGTGCTAGGGATTGAATCCAGGACTTGCATGTGTTAGGCAAGTCCTCACTCCCAGTCTTGATACATTTTCTGTGTATTGTCTATTTCTCTCCACTATAAAGTATACTTTATAAGTGTAGGAACTTTGCTTTGCTGTTCTATTCATAACCCATTGAGATACTTAAGAAATTTGTTTTATGAGTGAGCAAATGAACGCAAATATGGAATATTCTCTCATCTAGACAGTGTCCTAGAGCTGGTGTTTTCTCAGACATAACAACAACTTTCCAAGTAACTTCACGTGGTATACCATCCATGTTCTATTTAATGCCTACACAGCATTCCATTGTTTGTATAAACTTTAATTATTTATTTTTTAATCCCGTCCTCCATTAGATATTTAAGTTTTACTTTTTCCTTATACATGTGAAAAGACCTGCAGTTCCCCAGATTTGCTCTGGAAAGGGGAAACTTGATCATCTTTTGTCTCTTCTGCTACAGAGACAGTCCCAGGATGATAAACACTATCTCACTACAGGGAAATATCACTACAGGGAAATCCAAACTTGTAGTGTTTGGTCTGGCTTTGCCAACTTGAAGATATAACCCTAAAATTGATGATGTATTTCTCCATATTGGATCATGTTAAGAAACATTGTGTGTAGCATCTATAGGCCTATCCACATAAGTTTAATGCCCTTTCATAGTTCAGTCTGGCATAAAAAGGTAAGAGTTTCACAAGCCACCTGGCAAATCCAAGCTTTTCTTGCTTAGGAGGAAACAGGTACACAGACACATATAGCAACCCTCAAAAAGTAGTTTTCAAAGATGGTTTATTCTAAATCCATACAGAAAGGGATGAGAAAGGAAACAATTCTCCAAGGACATGCTATTAAAATAAACCCAATTTCCCTTACTAAACACACCACTTAACCTAACTACATTCAAGTTAATGGCAACCTCATGGGGATTTTGAAGGGTAATAGTGGGTATTGGTCATATTTGTATAAATAAAGAGATCATTTTGATCTTTTTCTCCTAAATAGAGAAACCTAGCTGCAAAGATGGGTTTTCCTTTTTATATTAGTTCATATTATTTTTACAGAATAATATATTTCAATCTGGCATATTTATGCATGAATATAACATACTTTGATAATTTCTACTCCCTTATTCTTGCTTGCCCTTCCCTTTCCCCTCCCTCTGATTTCATTTCTCTTCTCTAGCAGTCTCCCTTCTATTTTCATACCACCTTTTTTACAAAGGTGAAATAATCTCTTTTTACCTCCAGAGGAAAAATTTGCCAGCAATTTAAAATGAAATGAAAGTTCCTCAGCTTCAAAATATTTTAAGCTGTAATGGACAGTCCAATAAACTTAAAACCAGTTTCCATTTTGGCTTTGGTTCTAGAAACTCGAATCAAACTTGCATCCTATCCAATTATGGAACAGGACAATATGAGACTAGATTCCATAAACTGGGTAGCATTCAAGTACATGTAAGAAAAATGTGTAAGACTCAAATGGAAAAAATTGGTATGGATATTCCTTTAAAGGGACACTGGGATCTATAGGGATTACCTTGTTGATTTTATAACTCCTTGGAAAAGTTACAGAAAACCGACAATAATACAAATAATATATCTTCATAGTAATGCCTGTGTATAGAGTGCAACTGATTATTTCTGTATGATGTACTAATTTTTGCAAATTCATTTCAAGTACACACATTTGTAGTTCTTTGACTTCCCTTTGAATTTGTAGTTCTCAGCTGTAGCATCACATTGGTTTCCTTGCTTAGTTAATTTTTGCCATGTGTTAATTTTTTTATTTTTAAACCATTTTTTTTTTTTTTGGTACCGGGGATCGAACTCAGGTCCTTGCACTTGCACAGCAGGTGATGAAACCACTGAGCTAAATCCCCAGCCCTATTTTTTTTATTTTTATAAGAGTCATGAGTTTACCTCTTTTTGGAAAATCATCTCTTAAACTATATCAAACTGCAAACACTCTTATTCTCTTGATCTTAATTTCATTTCAGAAATAAGATATACTTCTTAAACTATAAAAGTAATACATATTATCTAAGAAAAGTTGGATGATGTAGAAAAGAATGCAGAATGAAATTTGAGTCACCCGTAATCATACTATCCACACATAGCTACTACTAATATTGAGTTATTTTTAACTATTCTTTCTCTTTTAAACCAGAAGTTAATTTTATCAAAGCAATACATACATGTGATTGTAAACAGTGAAATAACCATAAAAGGCTTATAACAAAAATCTAGGAGACTCTTGTTTCAGGTCTCTCCAACCCCCTCCCTTCCAATATCTCAGAAAAAAAATCATTTTATCTGTTCACTGAATCACCAGATGTTTGCTTCCATGTTTTGAAATTACATGCTCATCTTGCTATTTCCTTAATTTTCGGTTTTAGATATTAACTATTGACTTCCCATCTGAGAACTGAGCTCTCTCAGCTGCATTGTTATCACTTCTCCCCTCCTCATCTCCTGGATCCAGGATCACAATTTTTAGTTGAATTAAGAGTTAGCATTCATATTATTTGATCCACACAAATATTATTTGCTTTTGAGGAAATAATAACTAAGTTATGTCCCCTTTCTCATATAAACTTTGTTTTTCCTGGAGTTAAAAGCTGTGCTGTTTTTTATCTGTTGGATATTTTGTCATTACTATTTCCCTCAATGAGCTGTATCTTTGTCACCCGCCTACCAACATTTTTATAGATGCAAATGTATTTATTCTATATTTCCTGTTGGAGGTCTGTCTCATAGAGCTCTCTATCCTTTCTCTTAGGACTGGATACATGAAGCATAGTGGTCATTCTAAAACTTTCCTCTATTTTCATTTAGTGAGTAATTCTCTTTTTTGTGTGTGTTTAGAGTCCATTATTGTCTGTATTCTGTATCTTAAACTTTCTTGGCTTTGTTTAAGCAAACAGTCTCTTCCTGAGAAGAGAAGATACATTATATAAGAGAAATCAAATTCTGGAATTTTGTATGTTATGTCTTAAAATGTCTTTATTTCACCCTCAGAGTTGATTTGTAACTTAATGGTATAGAATTCTGGATTTGAAAGTGTGCTCAAAAATTTGAAGATGCTTTTTTGTAATCTTCTAGATTCAGTGTTGTTGTTAAGAAGTCTGGTGTGGGGGTGAAAGAAGGTCTCATTTATATATTTGCTTTAAGCCAAGGGTTATTTTTATCTATCATCTCATATATGAGGGAAGTATTGTTATGATGTCTGTTTTAGAGATGGAGAAATGACTTGGGGTGTAGCTCAGTGGTAGTGCCCTAGCATGCATGGGTCCCGGGTTTGATCCTCAGAGGAGAGAGAGAGAGAGAGAGAGAGAGAGAGAGATCCAACTAGTAAGTTAAACAAGCCCAGGGAGTCGACTCCAGGGTCCATGTTCTTAACTGCTATGCTACTTTACTCTATGTGATTTGTATTATCTTCTGGGAGTATTTAGGCCTTCTCTTTAGTCCGGATGTCCTCTAGTTTCACAATGATGAATCTTGCTGTGTTTGTTCTTTCTTCATCATACCAGTACTCAATGGACCCTAACCATTGCAAAATATTTCCTTTGTCATTATTATTTGATAATTTTCTTCCCTCTAGTTCCCCTCTTTCTATTTTTCAACTCTCATTATTCAGATATTGGACTTACCAAGTTGAGTTTCAAATTTCCTTATTTGTTCTTTACTGTTTTCAAACTCTTGGACATTTTGTCCTACTTTCTAAAAGATTTCCTTGTCTTTATCTTTTAATATTCTGAATGAATTTTCATTTGCTGTATTTTTAATTGTCAAGGGGCCTTTCATGTTCTCTAATTGTTCTTCTTTTATCAAATTCTGTTCTTATCTCTCTAAGGATATTTGTTTTATTTTTTTAATGTCCTTTGATTTCTGTCATTTTCTGTTTCCTTCAGGTCCCTTTGTTCAGTCCATGACGTTAGGGTATGTTTCCTCCAAGTGTCTGGTTGTCCTTTCATACTTAAGAGTGAAATGGTAGAACCTCACTTGATGTTCTGTAAACAAGGACAAGAATTGTCAATTGGCAGGAATCACTATAGGATAACTAGGCAGAGAGCCAGCTTTTCATTGGGGAATGTTAAATATCAATATGGCAAGATACTGCCCTGGGGCTGTTTGGGTTTCCAGTGCAGAATCTTCCATCCTCTTCCCTTGTAATTCATAGTCTCAGTGCTCTGAGACTTTAGTAGGGAAGGTGGGCCCATGGCCATGTGGGCTTTCATTTCATATGCCTGGTTCAAGCCTTGTGCCTATGCCCTACCCTATCCCTTTTATAAGCCAGGTGCTCTCTATTAAATCAGTTCAAAATCAGTCTTCTGCTATTTTTAGGCTGCTGGCTGGGAAGAGCCTGTCAACTTGCTGTGTGGGGTGGGGAAGAGGTCCAGTGCCTCTGAACAGACTGTGCAACTGAGTCCACAAAGTACCCTGGCACCTGCTTTTCCTGGCATTTGGCATCTCCCAGCACAGGTCTTGGGGTCTGTGGAGTGGGTTGGCTTACATCTTATCAGCCCTGAGCTGTAGCTGCATGCTTTTCTGCCTGTCAGTTATCTCTCTTCTCTCTGGTACACATCCTCCTTCACCTGACTACTCTTGTATCCCTGGAGCCATTTTCTGTACATGGATTTATCCATTTTTATTATAACTGTATTATATCAGTGAGGTTTTAGCAGAGTAGATAAATTCATATATTCAGATCCACCCCCCCCATACTTCCTTCCTTTCTTGTTATATGTTGAATTTTGTTTTCTCAAAATTCATACACTGATGTCCTAACCTGCTGTACCTCGGAGTGTGACTTTATTTGGAAATGAGGTTGTTGTAGATGTAAGTAGTTCAGATGAAGTTGTGCTGGAGTTTGGTGGGCCCCCAGCCCAAAGTGAAACAGTGTCCTTATAAAAAGGAGAAATTTGGACCCAGGCATGTGCTCAGAAAGAACACCATGTAAACACTAGAATTATGGTGTCATAAGCTAAGGGACTACCAGAAGCAAGGACAGACATCTGGAACAGATCCTTCAGGAGAAACCCATCTGCCAACACCTTGATTTCAGAGTTCTAGCCTCTAGAACTACTAGAAAAAAAATTTGTTTGTAAGCCACCCAGCTTGTGGGACTTTGTTGTGGCACCCTTAAAAAATGAATTCACTTTTTAGAAAATCTTATTTTGACCTATAGGTCACCTCAAATCTATTTGAAGAAAGCAGAAAATAAATGAATAAAAACAACAGGGTTTCTTTTTTTTTTTATTACAACCAACAGCAGTTTTCTAAGTGTGGACTTTGAAGTTTTACAGGATATACAAGGATAGTGTAGCCATTGTAGCTTAGCGTGATTCCTGGAACTTAGTTCAGGTACAATGCATTTAGTGTTATTGTTGTTAGTATTATCACTATAACTAAATGCAACCTGCATCTTAAAATTTATTTCAATGTTTAATTTAGAGAATTATTACAATTTTTCTTATGGAATCCTCCTTCAGCAAATATTTGAGTATCTGTGTCAAGCAAGCACTGGGTTAGATTCTTGGCTACAGGAAAGGAAGCTGGAGACAACTATGAATAAGGTGTGGGATTTTTTTTTTCTTTCAAAATGCTTATAAGCTGCACTGTCTTTTTATAGGTTTTATTAAAGCCCTCACTCTTGTCCTGGCCCTACAATTGAGGTTTTGAGGAGGCAACATGAATTGTAATTGCTGCTTTCTCAGTTAAAGCCCACCCCTGAAGAAAGTTTGGTATACTGAGAGATAGAGGGTCATACTAACAATTCCTTATAATAAATATGTTACGCATTCCCTAACAACTTCACACAATGATCCTTTGGACTGTATGTATGTATGTATGTATGTATGTATGTATGTATGCCTTTGTGAACCCAGCTTGGAGGCTGTGGTATATAAAGCAGAGGTTCTTAAGGCAAATATTTAGGAGCAGCCTCATATGGCCTAATATGGTGCTGGCCCATGGAGGAGTTCTCCCTCTGGGTTGCAGCCCAGCTCACTGCCAGCAGCCAGGTAGTTGGGAAAAATTTGGTAGCTAGGAAAGTGTTCTGTGCCCAGCCTACTCCTCAGTCCTTTGCCATGCAGCTGTGGTGATTTGCATAGGCCTGTGCTATTTATGACTGCATATTTGCTGTAAAAGAACCATCTCATTTTCGGACTGCAGCTGCCCACACTGGTCTGGCTGCTGCTAGGGTTTTCCAGCCAGGCCACCATGTTGCCACGTCACGGTCGAGCATCTCCCATGAGTCCTATGTGGTTTTTTCTGCTCGCCCAACTGGTGTGGTTTTACTTCAGCTCATTCATTCATTTCACAACTATGCATCAAGCACCTACTAAGGGCCAGACCCTGGAAATACTGAGACACTTGCACTGCAAATTCCTACCTCAAGAGCTTGTAAGCCGAGTGGGTTCCTGGCCTTTGCTCTTTATCTCTACTTTTTCTTGTCTTTGTTTTCAAACCAGATCCCTAGTGGGGACCTGCCACCCTACATGCTTGTTTTCATCTTTCCATTCACTGTCAAACTTTACAGTGTGACTGCACCTAGTCATTAAGCACCCTGCAGTCTGGCTTCCAGCCTAGCAGAGGGCCCTCCAAGGGCATAGTTACTCACATCAACTCCCCTCCCCCTATAGAGAAGGGGAGCGGAGGATCTTTCCTCAGTTTCACTTATCTTTTGATTGCAATGACAATGATACTGTGTATGACCCAGGCAAACACCTGTGTCTGCAGATGGTGCCTGCTCCAGGTCTCCTCATACTCCCTGCTCTGCTTCATTGTGAGGTGGCTTCTCTCACTTCCCCTTTCCCTCAGGTTCTGGGACCCTGGGTTCATCCTGATCTTCCTTCTTTCTAGCTCTTAAACCCAGCCAATGGCAGGCCATCATGGTCTCTCCCACTTCTGAATCATTTGCTTGGCTGCTTTCATGGTTGATTTTACCTTTTTGCATCTTCTGTATTATTGACTAGAAGTATTATTTTTGTTGTAACATAATTTAATTTTTCATAGAGATCATGAACAGTCCTTGTTTCCCACACATAATAAGCAACCCTCTTGTTGAATCTGCTGAGGAATGAGATTAGATCCCACCACTTATTTTTAGTTAGTTAACTAATGTGTTTGGCCTGGCCTGGGACCCTTCAGATCCATTCCTTGCTTTGGAGACTGACCTGAGGGGGCTGAGTTCCATAAGATTCTGAATCACCTGGTGTTTGGTCAATGGAAGTTACAAATGGAACTGGATGGCAGGTGGAAGAGAAGAGCCACAATGTTGTCCCTTGTCTTTCTCTATCTTGGACAGAAGCTATGGCTGTGGCTTCAGCCCCTGCTGGAAGATCCCTGTGGTTCCAACTTCCATAGGGTGGTCTGGCTTCTGGTAACACCATCAACTCCTTTTACCATCTACCTTAGGGTAGAGTATCCTGCACCTCCTAATCTCTGGGTGGTCCTACTGTCTCCTCATAGTTGCTTGGCTTTGTCGTCTCCTGAAAATCAAGAATACTCAGTAGTTTCTGTTTCCTGGTTAGACCATGGCTGATATGATTATTATCCCTCTCTCGTTCATTCCTTCCATTTCTGAATTAGTTATCTAATGTTTCATAGTATCTTACTATAAAACCTAGTAGTTTAAAATGATAATCTACTGTCTTAAGAGGTTCTACAAATGAGGAATCTGGGCACGGCTTGACTGGGTCCCTCTGAATGAAAATGTCTCATGAAGTTGTAGTCAAATTATTAGCCAGGGTTTCAGTCTGGTCTGAAGACTTGACTTGTAAGGGGGTCTATTCCCAAGATCATTTGCTTGGAAATCTTGATTCTTTGCCATGTGGACTTCTCTGAAAGCTGCCCCATGGCATAGCAGCTAGCATCTAGCAAGGCAAGTGATGAGAGAGAGAGAGAGAGAGAGAGAGAGAGAGAGAGAGAGAGAGAGAGAGAGAGAGAGAGAGAGAGGGAGAGCAGAAGGAAGAGGAGGAAGAGCGAAATCAGTCTTTTTTTAGTAACCTAATCTTAGACATGCCATTCCATCATTTCTCTTGTGTTCTAGTTCTTAGAAGTAATTTAATAATAAGTCCATCCCACATCAAGGAGAGATTAATTACACAGGGTGTGAATATATCAGGAGGTGATCATTGAAGGCCATCTCAGAGATGGCCCATCTTTATTCCCCTCCCCTCCCTTCCTCTCTCTGTCCCTCCTTTCTTCTCCTCTTCTTTCTCTCCTTCTTTCTGGAACTTATAGAAGTCATAAGATTTTTAAAAATCTCAGATAGATTTAACAAGGCCAGTTCCTACCCTTTGAATCTTGCATGCATCTCTGTCTCCTCTAACACCATCAGCAAGTTATAAATTAACTAGATGTGTATGGGCTGGTCTGTGAACTACCATTTACAGCACTGCATATATGGGAACCCAGACTTGGCATTCTATATTCTATATATACAATTGAATATGTTTGACACAATCCACTTGTAAATGGCCTGTTTGCTGGAATAACAAAAATCACAAGTCTGTTTGTGGAAGAACTGTTGACTATTAAAATCAGGACATTGTCATGCTCTTCCTGGTTGGTTTCATTTTACCTGAGATTGATATTAAAGGAAGTATTTTGTTCCTATTACAGACACAGGTTCTTCAGTGCACCTGTCTATTGGAGATGAACTGGTGCATGGAAGTAGAACAAGGGCAGTATTATTTCCTTAAAGGGACTCATCCTTTTTGGAGATGGTACTTAATCCTTTTTTTTTCAAAAGTGTCATTAAATTGCTGATGTCATCAGTAGGAGACCTAGCTTAGGGACTCCCACCACCAACATGATAGACATTATTCCTGTAAAATGCCACCTCCTTTCTAATATTGAGTTGTGGGGTGCTGTATTATAAAGATTATATAGACCATCCTTCTAGCTATAAGATTTGGTATCCTATTTTCTTCTGAAGATTGATTATTATCCATTTTCATGGCAATTTCTATGTCAGTCTTTGAAAAGAAGTAAAGCAATATAACTAGAGGGAAAGAATAACTTGTAAATTGTTGACAGACACCTTTTCAGACCCTGGAAAGGATGCATACTGTATTTGCCATAAATGTGGATATGGATGTCTGCTCATTTCAAGTCACCCCTATGCCTGCCAAAACAATCATAGTCCCTATTGAAGATATGTGTCTTTAGAAAGTACAAGAATATACCAATTTAAAAAATTTATTTTCAGGGTTATAGTCAAATGCTCTTATCTGTTCTCCCTATCATTTCAATAAAAATCATGTCTTAAGCAGCTGTCCTGGTAGTTAGGGCTTATAACAGGCATTACATTCAATTTGCCATGTGGGTTGAGATATAGACCAAAGAGAGGGGAGAGAGTGCTGCCCAGGGGTTTATTGAAAGAAACTGCATTGCTTGAAAAGTGATCCAGAAACCCACACTCCAAGGCAATTTTATAATGATCACAGCAGGAATTTTGTGGTAATTTTGCATATATGACTTTCATACCTAATTTTCAGTCCTTCTGCACATGTACTCCATATGTTTACCCCAGAGCACTTTTGGCTTCCAGTTGAAACATCCTCAGAAATGACCTGTGACATTTTCACATTCACAAACTAAAAGTACCAATATCCATCCTTTAGTGTATCCACAAATGTTGTCCATTTACTTTGGTATCATTTTCTGTTCTGTTGCCATTTCACATGCACAGGTTGAAAGGTGCCCCTAAGGTGATCTTCATGGGTCCCAAGAAAGCAAAGAGAGCCAATGTACAGACAGAGGCCAATTGTTGTAAAAGGTCATAACTGCTTTCATCAACTGACACATGAACTAGTGAAAAGGTACCATATCAATGAAACACACACACACACACACATACACACACACACACCAGGCAAAATCAGGTACATGCACCCTCAGTTCCACATCCTGTGAAGGTTTGCAGGCAGTCTTGTTGCTGAGGAGGGAGTGAGAGAGGTTATTTGCTTTGGCTGGAGCAGACATTTTTTTTTGTAACAGGATAAAAATAGGTAGAACAGGAAGGCACCCATGCCTTTATCAAAGGAAACTATGCTGGTGACTAAGATTTAGGCCTATATTCTTATAGCCTGGTTTATCTTAATGAAATTGTTCCTCCTGCGGGGTTAGCCAGGTCAGAGTCAACTGCAGGTACTATGGGTACAGACCTTGAGTAATAGCCGTCTATGAATGATGGGTTGTGAGGCTGCTGGGTTTTGCCGAGGATGTTCTAGACTCACACCATTGCTACCACTGCATATCATCTGAGACATCCCACTTCCTATTCAGACCTCAGCAGAGTCTCTGAGTGTGTAACTGAGCAGCCCCATTTGATCACAAAGGGGCCCATTGGTCCTTCTCTGACCAAATAGGCTTAACCCATGATCTTTGGAAGGACTGGTTGTTCAAGTTTTTTCTTTTGTATTAGAGATGTCAGTGAAGAGAAGTGTACATGAGCCAGCAAATTGGAGCCAAATTACAGACATAATTTGAAACATTTGTAAAATAAGCAGACTATCTTTATGTATATTTATATAGACAGCCCTCTAGGCACTGGAGTTTGAAGCTAAAAATGATATGCATGTGAGGATTTAGGGAGATGATATTCTATTTTGTTTTTCTTTTGGTGACTTTAATTTTCTACCATTAAAAATAAATGCATGTGTTTTTGTAACTAACAACATGTACCCTTCACAGTATGACACACTGTTTTGCAAGAAGAATGTTTATTATTAATAATTAGCTAAGTTAGGCAAATTCACTACCCTGGTTGTCGTCCTGGCTCTGACACTAGACAGTAGCTGTGTGACCTTGGCCAGAGCACTTAATCTTTCTTAACTTCAATTTCCTGTTCTAAAATTTAAAAGGATTAACATAGATAAGTGAGTCTCAAACCTATAGGGCTCGACCCTTTAGCAATTCATAAAACTGATTCAATGAGTTGTGATTAGCATTACAGATAATTTAAAAAATAGAATAAAAATTTAGAGTGCATTCCATGTCTTATGACTTAATATTATTTTCAAAGCTTTCATTTCAGTTAAATCTATACTTATATAACCATATGTATATATGATTGCCATTTTTTCCTATTAGAGGCTAAAGTTGAAAAAGTTTAAAATGCTGAAATAGATTACATCTGGGGTCCCTTTAGGTTTAAAATACAAGGCTCTCTGAAACAGCCCTCCTAGCCATACACGTTAGTATATATTAGGAAAGTGCTAGAATGTGGTTGAAGAATGGGGAGTGGAGAAGCTGTGTGGCCCACTCTCATCAAGAGGAGCTGTCAGCCACTGAGCAGTGCACCCCCAAGACGGCGAGTATGACAAGGCTGAGACCAGGAGGAAAGGCATGCATGCTTCCAGAGTCTGTTTGCAGGATGTTGCTGAGATCCCATAGCAAATCACTCTCACTCCCTTCTCACACCTCTCTTGCTTCCCTCTCCCCTCCACCATCTCCCTCCAAAAAAGGGGGATACACTCGAAGGTGATCAAAATTATTGTTGGAGTGGTCTCGGGCACAAGAAGAAAGCACCATTGCATTTTTCCTCTTGTTCTCATTGAAACCCCAGAATATAAGGTCATCTCTAAAAATGGAAGTCATCACTGAATGGCTGACAGGCTGCAAAGCTTGCATTTGAAGATCAAGTGCCTGGTCTCTAAAAAGTCTTTCTCATACAAAATGTTGACCCGGTTCCATTCACTCTGTAAGAGATTTGGTCTTACAGGAAAACTCTCACAATTGTTAACAGGATATGTCTTGCAATTGAACTGAGCAACAAGCTTTATGAGCACCAAATTCCTCTTTTGTTTCATGGTGAAAGTATGGGCCTGGGAAGAGAGAAGACAAATGTCCCCCCTAATTTTTTTCTAAATTGTATAAAAACAAGTGGTTAACATTATCCCTTCTTTCTCTGACTCTTTCATAGGAAGGGGTTTCTTTTCTTAATTTACACTGAAGTGCCATATGGGCCAGCCGTGGTCATGGGGGTAAATTGTTGATTTCAAAACTCTTTGGCAGGGTTATAGGGAGATTTGTTGAAAGTGTTACTGAAGGAAAAAAGAAGTGAATGGTGTCTGGTAAATCAGACAGTTGAAATTATAGGCAGAAGGAGCAAACACTGAAACATTTGGTGTTCTACACCAAGCAAAAAGGTTTCCACCACACTGTTGGAGTGTTGATGTCATTCACTCTTGCGATCAAAACTCCACCCATGAGCAGAAATATCCCTGAGGATCAGTACCAACTCCAATAATGTGACTCATATTTAGAAAACCAGATTTACTCCAAAGCAGAGTTATCCCTGCTCTGTAGGTTGGCAAATCTGAACTGAACTACATCGAAAATGCATTCCTCAGCTTTTCATTTAGCAAGACACTGCCTGATCTTGAGTAAATCAGACACTTTACGGAGGCATTCACAATATATGGAGAAATAAAGTTATAAGGAATGAATCATTCTGGAAGATTAAATTAAGTTATAACCCATTCTTCTCCCTTGTCCTTTTCTTGCATTATTTTAGAGAAACTTCCTGCAAGTTCAGAATCTGTTAGAAAATACCATGAGATGCTGTAGTCAATATTGAAAAGAATACTGCTTTAAAAGGCATATATGCTATTCATACAGACCTTTGGTGAAGGTAGATTTTCTCCCGAAAGATAATTACATTACTTTAAGAGGTCTATCCAGTTGATGATGGTTGAGGCATGCAAAGAAAGAAAAGAAATTGAGTTTGATGTTATAACTCAGTGTATTGCAAAAGAAGAGAAACAATGTGAGGGGTTGGCGGTAAAGGTGGAGGAATGGGTACTAGTCTAGAACTCTTAGACCTAAAGGAGATTGGAAAAGAAAATGAGACACCAGGTTATTGAAAATCAGGGATGAGGATTCCAAAAGCTCCACATCTGACCTTCCCTTATAACGGTCTGTGTTGCTCAGCTTTTCAAAGGGTCCATGGGGCTTTGATGTTTCCTGGGAAGGAGGATGCAGGAGAAACAAGCTCTCCCTCTTGTTAGAATGGAAGGAGCTGCAAGGAATGAGACCAGTCAACTGTGGTGCTGTTGGGAAGGGGTCACTGTATTTTGTAGGATTGCCAACAACTATCAGTAAGGCCCTGCAGACATCCCAGCTTGAAGGTAGAATCTCTCTCCTTGTAAAGAAAACATCTGAGATCAAAATGAAACATGGAGGGAAGAAGAGCAATTTTAGCAGAAATGTACTGTTATTTCCATGGCAATGGAAGGATTTAAAAACAGATTGCAGATGTTTGCACCAGTGGCTCTTTGGAGGTGGGCAGCAGTGTGAGATCTGTCTTTCAAAGGTGCTGGGAAGGGGACTTGTACATGTTTAGCAGAGAATTAATAAGCTATGGCAGACAGTGTATTTTTATAAGATCAGTATCTAAGATATCTAAGGGGTAAAATGAGCGCTGATTATGAAGTTGAAAGGTTAGAAGCTGGAAATTTTCTGACTACTGTGTTAGGAGAGTTAAATAGCTTAAGATTTGCAGCAGGATTTCCCAATGATTTATAAATGAAAGGTACATCTAGTGCCATTTGATTGATATTTTTTCATTTAAGTAGAAGGTTTTGCACATCGGTTTGGTCTTGCCTCCAGACTCAGGAGTGAGCACTAAGCACCTTAGATGTGCAAATCACACCTCCCTAATCTTCCTCCTCTTTTCTAGCTAGATACAATGATTTCCATGGAACATGTAGTTTAGAGCACTCTATTTTGAAGAGAACTTTTAGGAAAAATCTTTCATAGGAGTAGGTCTATTTCAGTAGAGGCAGCAAACAAGTTTAAGCTGCTTCAGAAATAAACTGTCTTACAATCTCTTGTTCAGTTAAACTAAGGAAACACAGAATATGATAGAATTTCAGGGCAGAATTGTTTGGGGGTTCAGTCCACTCTGCATGTGGATTCTCCTTGGATTGTGATGTGGGTGTGTGTATGTGTGTGTGTTGTGTGGTGACTCTTTACCAGAAGATTGGCTGCCCAATCTGGCCTGCATGCTACAGCCCTGGCACATGTTGTCTGGGTCATTAGTGCCCTCTTTGTTTAAGCTGGACTGGCAATGGCCACTCATGGGGGTTTAGCTTTGACTCTTGACCCTCTGTGGAGCCAGCTGTGAGTGCAGTGAGAGAACTCACAGAAACCTAGGTGAGAACGTAGAGAGGTCTCTTGTTTTAAGAGGAACAGAGACATCAGCTGGTCTCCTTCCTCTGATCGATAATGTCATTTCTAACATGATATCTGCCCAACTTATAAAATTTCCTAACTTCTTGATTGAGGAAAGCTAAAAATAATCATTTTTCACCCATTGAGAAAGAATGCTCTATGAGCTACTATTCTGATGTCAGCTACTAGATGTACTTTTTTTTTTTTTTGGTACCGGGGATCTAACTTGGGTCCTTGTGCTTGTGCAGCAGGCAGCGAAATCACTGAGCTAAACCCCTGGCCCCAAGTTTGAGATTTAGCTTTTTTTTTTTTTGGTACCGGGGATCGAACTCGGGTCCTTGCTCTTGCGCAGCAGGCAGCGAAACCACTGAGCTAAATCCCCGGCCCCCTAGATGTACTTTATGGAACTTGTTTCTCCTTATATAGTTTCTAATTCTAACTTTAATGTCTTTGACAGAAAGATACTTCAATTTCAACATTAGTCTATCTCTCTGAAGGGTTGGTATAATGCAATTTTTAAAACAAGTTGAAATAATAACAACTTGTCATTTTTGTGGGTGGAAAAGGGTCATTTATCAGCAATTTGATATGGTTCACTGTAGCATAATATCTATTCATTTAGCAAAGACTCAAGTGCCCATAGTATGTATTAGGCCAATTCTCATAAGAGATTATAAAGATGAGAATGGCATAGTTGTTTGTTGGGTTGAGTGCCTTGATTTACTTACTTGTAACAGTGAACAATATTAATGCAACCTCAGGGGACTGTTGTTATCCTTTGGATGTTGAGTTTTGGCCATAGTCCTATGTGTGGCTTGGTTCCCAGGGTAGCACTATTAGAAGGTGGTAGAACTTTTAGGAATGGGGCCTAGCAGAAAGTCCTCAGGTCACTGGAGGTGTGACCTCAAAGGGAATTGTGGGACCCTGGCTCCTCCACTCTGCTGTCCTGATTCCTGACCATGAGGTGAGCAGTTTGCTCCATATGCTCTCTGCCATTGCCATTGGACACAACCCCTCCCCCTCCAGAGGCCCAAAACAATGGACCTATGAAGTAATGAGCTGGAACCTCTATAACCACGAGCCCAAATACACTTTTTCTCTTTATAAATTAATTCCCTCAGTTTGTTATAATGATCAAAAACTGACAAACACAATTGTGTACTAAATAATTTGTTACATGCAAGCCCTCAATGAATGCTGTTTATTGTCACAACTTCTGCATCTCTAAGTCTTACTCATCTTTGCAGGCTCTAGGCAAGGACCACTCTGTCCCGGGCTTTTTCCCAAGTGCCTAGCTGCGACTTCTCCTTCCTTTCTCTGGCTTCCCTCATAGCATCTAACTGTCGCACAACACTCTTTATGTTGTTCATAAGTATTTGTGTCTTATCTCCTTTACTATTACATAAAGGTTTGGAGAGAGGAGTACAAGGCTGTGATGCAATTTTGACACTAACTGGTGCTGATTCCATAGGTTAAGGATAGTCTTCAACAAAACCACCTGACTTCAGATTCAGGCACCCGGTGAGCCTCAGGTGGTCCCCAGGCCACCTGTATTTCTCACCCACTGCCTTCCAACTCAGAGTTCCTATGGCTGCATCAGGATAGATTTCACTAGAATGCTCACAGAATGCAGGACAAGCCAAGCAAAGAGACATACAGGACAAAGTGGTCCAAAGTAAAGCCTCCAATTCTATGTCCTCTGAGCCCACTGTTATGTTCACTGGCCAGTCCCATGATTGAACTCAATCTCCAGCCCTTCTTCCTTCCATAGTCCTGGTGTTGATATCACTCAGCTCAAAGCTCCTCCCATCACATGGTCGCTCCTTTCATTGTGACCAGTCCGCATCCTCAGTCATCTTGTTCTTAGACTTAGGCATGGTCAGTGTTGCTTCCCACCCAGGGCAGCAAAGATGCTCCTACTGTAGGAACCCTGAATAGAAACCAGACAGTTTCTTTATTATAGGAAGAAGCCATATTTGATTTATTTTTTATTCCTCTCCAGTGCTTAGTGTAAAGTTTTGCACCCAACAGATACTCACATTTATCAATCAATGGCAAGGGTCAGCTTTAGGGAGATAACACCAGGAATACTACTTAAGACTTGCAATATAACTAATGGTATTTCTTTATCTCTTTCTATTGATGATGAGCTTGAAGAAATAATGGAAGCCTTGAAAAGTAGACTTGCTCCTTAAGTTATTGCTCCTCTCCCCCCAACTCTAAAGTCCTGCATAATTTCCCGTATGTTATTCAACATATGCCCACGTCTAAGAAAGCTCTCCACTGGGAAGTTAAAGGCAGTCTCATGTACAAAGAATTTGGTCCCTCTCGTGTATTTAATTGATTAAAACAGATAGCTTGCAACAATGTCACAATATGATCAATGCAGTCATCGATAATACTTTAGGGGCACAACATCTATATCTTATGGAGAATGTGCTTCAAAATAATACAAAATAATGCAGACAGAAGATTGGGAGAGGTACAAGCGAAACGCATCATCATGAGGTGATAATTATTAAAATTGGTGATGGGTGATGGATTTCTTTACACTGTACATAAATTTTTATAGCAGTTTTATAGGACATAGTTACACTATATTATTTTTCCTTTTGTTTTTGGCAATTTTTAATGATAAAAGTTGCAAAAAATGTATGCTCCCCAAACTAAAGAGTTTGTGCCAAGTGGTTTGTAACTGACTGGAGGTCACTCTACCGTGAGTATTGAATATGTAAAATGGGTACTCCACCCAACCATGTGAGTGTCTACCCCCCCAGCCCCACCCACAGGTGGGTGTAAATGGTGACTCTGGGGTGCTGTTCATGGCCCACATTGCTACCCTCCAAATTACCCTTTTCCCATATATGCAACTTATGATGCTTAGCACAAGTGTACACCTATGCGCCTAAGTGTCAGGCCTAACTTAAGAAGGGGAAAATTATCAATGCATCTCTTTTGTGTTCCTTTCCTACCCCCTTTTCCTCCACCTCTCACTAGTAACCACTACCCTACGTTTTGTCTTTATTGCTTCTCTGCTTTTTACTACTTGGTGAATCCTTGGAACATGTTTAGCTTTGTGTTTAAGCTTTATAAAATGGCATCATAGTGTCTGTTGTCTCTAAGGACTTGTTTTTTTCTCAACATCATGTTTCTAAGCTTTATTCATAACTTTTCATTGCTGCATAATAATCCATTGGGTGAGAAGACTCCAAATGCTATGATTTGCATCATCTGCATGAAAACCTAGTGGATTATAAAATGATATTTCATTGAGTCTTTTTTTATTTCATTGAATCTTAAATTGCATTTCCTTGTTGCTAACTAGGCTTAACATATTTTCCCTTGCTTATTTGCCATTTGTTTTTCTTCTTCTGTGTGATGCTTGTTTAGCCCTTTTATCTTTTTTCTTCTATAGGGCTCATTTCTTACTGGCTCTTTGGAATTTTCTTTATATGTAAGAAGTGTTGTTAGCTATTTATTGATTTGTTGATATTTAAAATTTTAGATGTACAGCATTTAGAACCAGAAAGATCTTTCAAAATACACAGTTAATGTTTCTCATGTTACCCATGAGGAAAACTGAAGGGTAAAGAAAGCAGCTCACCTAATTCCACAATGTATGTTTGCAGCTATGCTGACACCTGGACCTTTTAACCTCAAATTAAATTATTTTCCTATTATACTTCTTTTATTGCTTTGTCCATTTTTATTTAAAGTTTTGTTTTGTTTTGGTACTGGGGATCCAACTCGGGACCTTGCACTTTGGGCAGAACCACTGAGCTAAATACCCAGCCCTTTTATTTAAAGTTTTAAAAGTACCCAAGTAGTACTCAAGTTCATGGTAGAAAAAGGAAAAAAAAATGGCCAAATGAAGAAAATAAAAATCAACATCAGTCCCGCTCACCAGATGCAACTACTGCTTATATTTTATATTTCCTTTCCAGACAGTAACTATAACAGCTATTCACTATGGAATGCCTACTATGGGTTCATTATTATGCAGTGCTTATTATATGCCACCCATAGTTCTAAACCTTTTACATACATTGATTCTTTTAAATATTCCCCACAATTCTATGATGTAGATTATGACCGATATCCTGAATGTGGCCACAGAAAAATAGCTTCCTAAAGATGTCCATTTCCTCTCCCAGGAACCAGTGACTATGTTTTATGCTACATTGTACAGGAGAATCAAGGTATTAGATGGAATTAAGGTTGCTATTTAGCTGCTGATAAAATAGGGAGATTATACTGGGCTACCCAGCTGGGCCCAATGTAATTGCAAGAGTTCTTAAATGTGGAAGAGGGAGGCAGAATTGTCGGTGTCAGTTATGCTATGTAAGAAAGGTTCCAGACGGGGTAAGGGGGCATGGGCCATGGAATGCAGTCAGTCTCTAGAAACTCAAGAAAGAAAACAGATTCTCCTCTAGAGCTTTCAGAAAGGAAGTCAATCCTGCCAATTCCTTGACATGAGCCCAGTGATGGCTAACCAATAATGGTTGACCTCAAGGTAGCAGCAGAATCTTGAGATGGCAAAATGACCCTGATTATCTATGTGGGCCTTACGTCTTCAAAAAAATATTTGTATGAAAGAAATAAGAAGGTGAGAGTTAAGGAGGTGATACGATGACAAAAGCAGAGGTTGGTGTGCTGAGCTTTGGGGCTGAGAATTCAAGAAGCCTCTATACAAGGTAAGGACACAGATGGTCCTTAGCTCCGATGAGCTTGTGGTGGTAGTGTAGCCTGATCTTGATTTTGGCCCAGTAAATCACATTTTGGACTTGGGATTACCAGAGCAGTAAGATAATAAATTTGTGTTGATTTAAGCTACTAAGTTTGTGCTTATTTGTTACAACAGCAACAAAAGTAAATACACTTAGCTTATAGCTAATTGAAGTCACATGGATAGCTAATGATAAGGACAGGATCTAAACCCAATCCATATGGCTTCAGAGTCCATATTCTTTTTTTTTTTTTTTTGGTACCAAGGATTGAACTCGGGTCCTTGCGCTTGCACAGCAGGCAGTAAAACCACTGAGCTAAATTCCCGGCCCAAGAGTCCATATTCTTTACCATTATGAGGTATACATAGCTGGATGTAGATTTAAATAATACACATATTTCAATACATGCAGGTCTCCCATATTATTTTAATAGTTATTCAGCATCATCATATGAAATAGTTGTGTTCCATGGATCAAATATATATTATTACCATATTTTATTTAATAAGTCTTCTATTATTGGATGTTTGTAATGTATTGAAAACTAACAGTGATGAACAGCTTTCTAGTGATATTATTTGTTTAGTAAAACCTCTTGGAATGCTAGGTCAAAAGTATGTTTCGGAAAATGCTCTTCCCAAAGGTTGCATTGGAAGACAATCCAATTTAAAACAAAATATACAGCTAAGGGAGGAACATATCTACCTTCTGCTACTGCAACATTTTGATATTAATCTATTTTTCTCTCCTGTGATACACACTTGACATAATTCTATCTTTTGGTTTTAGTGGAAATCATAGAGGTTAGAGTAAGGGGTTTTGTGGAGGTCACTTAGTGGAAGGCTTTAGGCTACTGGTGAAGCTTAGCAGGCCAGGAGAGGGAGGGGACTCACCTGGCTCACCTCATGGGGTGCCTGCCAGAGAAGACTCATAGGCTTGACCCCAAGTCCAGCCATCTTTCCTCATCTGTCAAGTGTCATAATGACAGCCCCCACGGTTGTACCATTATTGATTTTTTCCTTCAAATCATGCAAGCTATCTCTTGTCCTTTTAATAAGAAGCATATTGTGGGGTTGTAGGATAATGAGCTTCCACATACCCACAACTGAAACATATAAACTCCAGCCTTTCCTAGAGAGAGCCTATTTTCATTTTCTCTTTTTGAAACTTGGTAGGATTGATGACAGACAATAACTCCTCCCCTTCCCTCTTACTGTATGCAAAGGTTCTTGGATGGGATAATCAGCATCTTCCATCCCTATTATGCCTTTCTAACTGGGTTCCCAAAATATCCAGTAGCAATAAGGTTACTTGTCCTGGTATCTAATGTACACGACTGTCTGCAAACTCCCTTGTCTCTGAAGCAAACAATGAAAGAGGAAAGCACACTGCCATTTTCTGACTGACCTCAATCTGCGAGGGTGGACCCCGCACGTTACATCAGCAAGCAGCTCCATTACACTGCCCTGCGCTGTGCTCGAGCTACTGAAATATTGATTTTTACAGAGCCGGCGCACACACACTGAAAAATCAATATTCCAGTGCACACAACAGAACGGGCGGCAGAGCCCGACCAACTCCGAGGCCTAGCTAGCCCTGCCGGCAGGCCTGGGCCAAGCAGGGGGTGGGGGGCTGGAGGAGACAGTGCGGGGAGAGGCCCCTGCCAACCCGGAAAGGGTCAGATAAACAAGGCTGTGTGGCGAGGGAAGAGAAAAGAGAGTGGAGAGAGAGATCCTTGAGGATAAAACAGTTGGAAGGAGCAATGATTTATTTTTCCATGGGGGGAAATGGGGAGAAGGAAAGAGTAAATTAAGAAGAGAGAATGGGAAGAATTTTCCAGGTAAGAATCTTCCCATGAAAATGTATCTTTTGTTTTTCTGTATCATTCGGCCAGATTTAAGATGGAAAATTTATAAAGATGATACAGATACTTTATTACACGAAGGGGGAAAAAGCCTAGGTCAGTTCTGAGAAATATTTATATCTTTAAAAATGCAGCCCTTTTCTCTTACTTTGGTGACTGGAGGCTGGCAGATCTTACAGTAACCCCCAAAGAGTCAGCACGGTGGGCTCCACCCTAGCAATGCTATCACTTTCTTTGCCTTGGGGAGGGGAGGGAAGAAAGACATCCTAGTCCTGTGGCTACTCATCAATTCCCTTTCTACAAAAACGCCTTTCGTGTGCTTGGGGAAACCCGCTCAGAGTGGATCGGTTTTTGGGCCCGTGACTTCCTAGGGAATTCGGAGCTCCCTGAGTCACACCGCCTTCCAGATGTGGGGAGAAGGTATCTATCTCCAGGCTCCACTCTCGGCTGCCCAGTACCCAGCAGTGGTCAGAGTGGAGACCGACCGGCCTTTCGGTTAGTCCCTGTACACGTTAAAAAAAAATCAGAACTGGCATTTTTGCTACTTTTAGTCAGCTCTTGGCCTCTTTTCATCGGTGACGGGCTGTTAACCCAAAAGGATGATTTTTTAACTTCGATGAATTTTTGATTTTGCTTTGTCTTAGAATTTTCTTACCAGGAATTTGCCTATTAGTTCTCTGAACTCCCAGCCAGGGGGAGGAAACTGTCCTCTCTGTGGTTTCCATTTTGTACTCTGCCCACCAGGCTGCGTCCTAACAGCTTCTTCCCCAGCCTAGAAGAGACCCAGGCCCAGTCTGGACTGTGGCCGGGGAT
Organism: Heterocephalus glaber; assembly: GCF_053883595.1. Classification (NCBI taxonomy): domain Eukaryota; kingdom Metazoa; phylum Chordata; class Mammalia; order Rodentia; family Bathyergidae; genus Heterocephalus; species Heterocephalus glaber. The sequence continues at coordinate 4,468,394 of NW_028258156.1, forward strand.
CCGGAAGAAGCGGGCATTCAGGGACACCTTGCAAAATACGGGTTCTTTGGGTCAAGCAGGGCTGGCTGAGGACAGCGTCCAGCCAGACGGTCGCTGGAGGCCCAGCTGGGCGGGGTGGCTAGGGGCGGATGGGGGTGGGGCAGGACGTCGGGCCAGGTGGCCACCTGGAGCGCCCCGCCCTACCGGTCCCGCCCCCGACGGGCCCCGCCCCCGCGCCGCCTCGGCCGCGCGCCGTGGTCTATTTGCATAAGGAGGCGTCTCCGGGACCCGCCGGGGCGCACGTGACCCCGGGGGAGGCGGAGGGAACCTGCTGACTTGACACGAGCCGCTTTGCAGCTCCCCTTGGCGCGGAATAGCTAGAGAGAGCAGCCGTGACCTCCGACCCCGCCCGCCGGCAGCCAATAAGAGCGCAGGTCGTCTCCAAACCCAAAATTTCCACGTCGGCAAAAGTCAAGATGGAAGGGAACGGAGCGGAGCGCAAGGGGGGGAGCCGGCCCGGGAGTGCTGGGCGGCGGGCGCCCGAGGGGCCGCCTGGGGAGCCTGCGGCGGACGCAGCAGGGGCCACTCACAAGGGGTCCCGGCCGCCGAAGGCCGGAGCGCCGCCACCGCCCGCACCCGGGAGCCTCTGGACGCCCCGCACTTCGCCCGCCTGTGCACCCTGGCCCGGGAGACGCAGCCACTGCACGCCCGGCCGGGGCCCTCGGGGGTCGTAGGGGACGGGACGGTGGCGAGGTGGTGGTGGGGAAGATGGGAAGGCACTTTCCAGACCTGTTGCACGGGCGCAACAGCTGTTTGGTTGCGGCGCGCGTGGGGGAGGGACCTGTTGGGGTCGGGAGGGAGGGTGGTCGGCGACGCCGTAGGGGAAAGGGGTTCGGGGAGGGACGAGGAGCCCAGGCCGGTGCTGGTGCTGTGAGCAAGGGGTAAGATTTGTGTGGATGGGGTCCGCGGAAAGCTCTGCTCCACGAGGCAGGGAGAATCCCGAGGAGTGAGTGGGTGGAGCAGAGGGGACCGGACTGCATAGACGCGAGTTCCCTGGGCTGGGCGCGGACTGCCGGGAGACCCGAAGTAGAGTGGTGGGAATGGCTGGAGGAAGAGGAGGCCCTCAGAGCCTTGTTTTCCTGGGCTGTCCCGTCTGCAGGGCCTTCCCGGGGCCTGTACTCCCCCCTCCTCCAGTCTTCCTGGTCCAGGAATTCGACCTCCTGTAGACTCCCTCCCCTACCAGCTTTCCAGATGGGAAGGTAAAAAGTTGTCACAAGTAAGATGGAGTAAATTAGCTGCTTGCAAAAGTTTAAATAACAGGACTGAGGGATTCGACGGGGAATCGGTTCCAATCTGGAGGTGAGGAGGAGGAAGGGGAGGGTGTGTGATTCCAGCAGTCCGTTTGCTATGACATTGCGACCAGAATTTGTCATACCGGGCTGTTAGAACACTTTCTGTTGGTGATTCGCTCTTGCTGACTGCCGCAGCAACTTTCCTTAATTAATGACCCGTTCCATTATCAGTCGCATCCTGAGCTAAACTGCTTGTAACGAGTTTTCTTCTTTTCTTGGCTGGGGCTGGGAGAAGCACACCTGCAAAAGAATACTTCTAGAGGAAGACAGCCCGTTTGGTCTTTTGAGGCAAAGTTCTGAGACACTCCGACTCTGAGTATGATAGAAGTCAGTGCACTACAGAACTTTGTCTCTAGAGGCTGTGGTCGCCACCTCCGCTTCGACGGCTCCGGACGCCAGGTTGGGTGGGTGGCTCTAGTGGCCGCCGTGTAGCTGTGCCTTTTTTGGGGGAGGGGCCAAAAGGGAGTCTAGGGTTGCTCCAGCAACTTGACCAACTCAGTGGATTAAACCACTTAAAGGGGAAATAACCCTCCCATCTCTTCATCTTATTCTGGAGGAGTCAACATTGCAGAGATGGGGGAGTTGTTAAAAACAAAAGATGAGCTTTAGGGTTTTCAAGGTTATTTTTAAAAATATTTAAAGGATTGGCTTCACTTTTTGAGCGAGGAGAGGTGAGCCAGAAGTTTATTAATGTGTGTGTTGGTGTGTAATACATTATAGGAATATAAACTCTCTACTTTTCCAGAAGGAAATGTATTTTGTTCCAAAGCCCTGGATAATGCTCCTTTTACTTAAGTGACCTGCTAGATAAATGACAGCCTGCAAGATATGTTCGGAGATCTATTCTCAATTCTGTCTCTGATTTAGGTCCAGTTCACTTTGTTTTTAAAAGTAGGTTTTATTAATGGAAAGGAAGCACTTTTTCCAAGATAACATTTTGACAGACAAGGTGTGTGTGTGTGTGTGTGTGTGTGTGTGTGCATGTATGGGTATTTATCTTTTGGGGCTGTGAGGTACTCCACATGGAGAAACTGCTCTTCTGGGCTCTGATGGAATGTGGGCTGTGGTTGGCGAATTCCCATCAATGGACTTCTCTGTGCAGTGGGCAGTGACTGGTACCAAATTGTAGTCCAGTTCCATGGATGTTGCCCAATTTTGGTTTTATGGGCTTTTGGCTGGAAAAAACCTTTCTTGATCAATCCAAGGAGTTACAAAAACTCATTAACAGAGGCACTTATCCAATATAATATATGTGTGAAGTGCTGCTGGGTGCCAGGCTCAGGTACACAGTAAAGAGTAGAAAGGCAATGGTGCCTGTGTCTGTATTGCAGACAGGTAAGGAAAAGACCTCCTGGCGTAATCTGTGGGATGCTTCAGAAGCTTTGGATTGCCTATTTGTGTCTCTGGGAGGTCCTTCATTTAAAAAAAAAGCCACCATTTTGTACTTGAATATATTCCAGCTGGTTTATCACTCATTGAGAGAGGTGATAATGGAGGAAGGATCAATGGAAGTATTCAGTTGCTTGATGTAAGAGCCTTAATGGGAGGGCATACAGGTTGCTTTTCACAGGAATGCTGTGCCTGGATTGTCAGGTAACCTATTTGCTGTCTTTTGTGGTGATTATCCATTCTCCTACCTTTCCGACTGTTTTGTTTCATCTCCTCAACTCTTCACCGAAAAGATGGCTGAATTATATTTATGCAGTTAAATAAAATTACTTAAATTTAGGTACTGCTTGTATTCATTTGAGATGTAAGGTACGCTTATTTGCAAAGAGGATTCTTTTTTTAAATTTTTGTGTATAAATATGTTCACAAGATATTCTGAAAATACTGAACCCCTAAAAAATTTAAACCAATTCTGCAAGAGAATGCATCATACAGTGGAGTGGTTGACTAGGACAGTGGTCATCCATGCAAAGCATTTGATCAGAATTTTATCTCCAGGGAAGGGTAAAGTTTGGAGTCCTGACATCATTCTGTCTCATTTGACTTTATGATTAAATAATTTGCTTAGAAATCTTTTTCTTGGGTTAAAGGACTAGTCAGACAAGATGGCTATGGTTTACTCTGGTGCCAAGGATGCCAGGAGAAGGAACTGGGAAAATTGGCAGTCTAGGGATGTCAACTAGACTGTCCCATAGACTGTAGTCAGTCAGCATCTAGTGCATCCCAACTGCCTGAGTATCAGGTGTAATTCTAGATGCCAAGGGTGCAGCTATGGAAAAAATAGGCCCAAATCCCTGCCATCTTGGAGGTTATCCTTGTGCAAGAGGCAGACAATACAAACTAAGTAGAAGGGTGTTAAGCATGCTAGAGAAGGGAGAACAAGAATCCTGGGAAGGGCAGGGTGTTATTTTAACCCAGATTGCTGGGCCAAAGGAAACCATCACTGACAGCCTACTTTGCTTGGGCCAGGCCCACCTGTCTACATTTCAAGTGAATGAACTGAGTGACAGATGCAGCTGAAAAATATGTCACTAAACAGAGGTAGCTTTTCACTTTTAAAAGGCGGTTTTATTTTCAAATGCAGATGGTGGGAAATGGAGGAGGGTAGGAGCTAAGGAAGGAGCAGGAGCTAAAGAACCATGTCCCTGGGCCTTTCATGGTTCATCTATATACAATGAACAGTGGTATCTCTAACCTTAAATATCTGGGATTCTAGGTAGCCTTGCATTTCAAAGAAGAGTAACTAAAAAAACTCCAAGTACTCAAATATTCTTTAGATAGTTGATGATGGGGTTAACAGTGTATTCCTTGGGATCCCCAGGAGCCACAGGTATGCTACTGATGTTCACATGATGTTCAGGAAGCATTTTTTTTTTTTTTTGCTAAACTTTTCTCTTGTTATTTGACTTGAAATATTCATGTGGAGAGTACACACAGGGAGCTTTCATGGAATAAGCACTACAGGCACAGAAAACCTTAGAAATACAAAAACTGTGCACAGGAAAAAAAGGATTCATTGCTCACATTGCATAGCTGCTGTGCAAGGAATAAAAACCCTTGGTAGCCTTGGTGGAACCAGCTGGAAGGCGATGCCCTGGCAATATTAGATGTGAGCCTTAGGATTCTAAAATGGCCACCAGGATAGTTAACAGTGGCTTCACCAAGGGGGGTCCCCCCAAAATGATTTCTTGGCTTTGGCTTTGTTTCTTAGATTTGCCATTCTCTCTGTGTAGTTAGTAGGAAAAAGGAAAAAAAAAAAAAGAAAGAAAAAAAAGCTAATGAACAGTACTTAATTTGTGCCGAGGACTGTTATGAGCATCCACATATGTTAAATTATTTATTCTAGGAGGTCAATAAATATTCCCATCTTACAAATAAAGAGACTGAGGCATAAAGTGATTCAATAACTTGACTCAGGCACTCAGCTAGTCAGTGTGGAAGCAAGAAAAGAACCAGGTAGTCTGTGTCAGAATCTGTGCTCTTAGCAGTTAGGTTACAGTGCATATCATTTGGGTGCCTAAGTGGTTATGGTGTAGTATAAAGCCCAGAAGTGTAGGTTCAAAGTTAAAAACACTGAGCATATTAGCTCAATGTGAATCTTTAGTCTGTCATTAGCATGTGGTTAGCTTCTTAGGTGGTTGTAGCACTACTTTGGGAATTATTTTACTATTTTGAGTTTACTACTCACTTTTCCCACTAAACAGAATTGAATGCTGAGAAAAAGAATAGGCGTTTCCCCCAAGTGTCTTTGTTGCTAAAATGAGAGGAACAACAATAGAAGTAGAAAATAACTAAACTGCATGAATATGTTGGTTCAACAACCTTTGAGTTCCTACCATGTTTCAGTCCCTGGATTTAAGCCATTTTGGTGTGATACACAGAGTACTGCTATATCAACCTGGAACACCCAGGAAGGCTTTCCAGAAGATGTGATAACTAAGTTGAATATTGAACAACATTTAAGAGGTATGTGAATAAAGGAAAAGGCATTCCAGTTCAAAAAAGGAATAGCGAGTACAGACTCATTGAAATATGCAACAGTATAATGTGTTTATGAATTAGCAAGTTTTATATGTGGCAGACTTAAGGGACACATAGATGAGCAGCAGGAAATGGGGACATGGAGGTTGCCAGGGGTAAACCATAAGGCCCTTGTAAGTTATGTTTAATAACTTCAACTTTATCCTGAAAGCCATGGGAAGCAACAAAAGACCTTAAGCAGGGAAATGGCCTAATCAGCTCTGCTTTTGTAGAAAATATATTCTGACAACAGAGAGAAGGTAGGTTGTATGAAGGCAGAATAGCCAGTTATGAAACTGTTAAGAAAACAGGAGACACAGTGAGAGCTGTAACTGTCTTGGATAATCCCACAACATTCCCTAGGTCGGCAAGTCTTCCTGCTTGCAATCTTAGCCCACCCACATCCTTTTGGTTGCTGACCTGCGGCAAGGTGTGGGATTGTCCAAGACATTTTGTTCCTGAGGACCTTATATGCATTTGCTGGTAGTATTAGTAGGGAATAAAATTGGTGCTCAGCTGCATTGTGTATAATATTTACAAATGTTAAACTTGTTTAGCCATAATCCCAAGTTAATTCTAGAAGTATAAAATTAGAAATATCTTTTTAACCTTTTATGGCATATACTGGAAATTTTATCCTCATTAATCAAACGTAAAAAGTCAACCATTGCCAAAATATACTCAGAGTATACATGGAGGTGGGAGCTGAACAGGGTTTGCTGGTAGGAATATCACCAAGAGTTTGGGCAGGCTTGAGTTTGATACCAACAAGGATGAGTGAAGGGCTCTGGCTCTGGCAAGAGTGGGAGCTGATACTGTGCCTAGCCCTCCAGAGCTGAGAGGAGAGACCGGGTCCTGGGGAGCTGAGGCTGTAGGAGCCAATTGCCCAACCAGATCTCTGCATTTGGGGAGGAATACAGCCAATGCCAACCCACCACTCTGCACTCTCTCCTCTTCACCAGTCTTCTGCCATTGCTTCCCATTGGCTGAACCCAACTGGAGGCCAGAGGAGCCCAGTGGGTGCAGCCCTTGAAGTCAGCCAAAGGCAGGAGGTGAAGGTGGAGAATGACTCAGAAGGGTCAAATAGAGAATTGCCAGGATAGATTTTTTGGGGGGATGTCCTGCCACTGCTGTGCATTCACAAAAAGAATTGTGTGAGAAATCAGTTGATTGAAGTATTTCTAAAACTTCATCTTCAGAGTCACCAATGTCCATATTTTTTCCCACATGGTGTCTTCTGTGCCATTGGGGACACCGGTCCAGGAAGTTTTTCTTAGCAGATGCTCTTCTGTTGTCTCTGGATCAAAACCACTGATACGCCTGCAAAGTTTGTTGCAAATTTTAAATATATACAACATAAAATTTACCACTTTAGCCATCTTTACATGTATGTTTCAGTAGCATTAAGTACAGTTGCATGATGTGTTGTGCAACCATCATCAACATCTATCTTCAGGTCTTTTTCATCATATCAAACTGAAATCCTGTACCCCTTCAACAATAACTCTCCAGGATTCTGGGATTTTCTTGGCTTCTCCAGAAGAGACCAACAAAAGATTATTAGACTGATTTTCTGCAAGTGGAAAATGTCAGTGATACCATTCCACCTGCTGACAGCATTTGTAAAACATTACTCGTTGTAAGACGTGTCCTGATTTCAGAGATGTTAAAATATGGGGGAAATATGTTGCTTAGAATCACTGAAATATGAGAATGTTTTTTATAGCAGACCTCATGATCATGTTGCATGAATGGGCTAAAAACTTGTTCTCTTCTATCCTCAGGATGGCCATGTACAACCTGAGACACCTGGAATCCTTAGGTTGAGCATTATTGACTTTGAGTAGCATTATCCGAGTACCCCAGTGTACCCTAAAACAGTGTAATTTTCTGTGTGTAATGTGACATGAAAAGGCCAGGAAGCACACCTCTGGCAGATCTCTTATCTTTATTTTGGCTAGACTTCTGGGTTTATATTTAATTCGGTATCATCTGTGTGCATCAATAGGCAGGGGATACTGATGGGGGAGCTGTTCAAATATACATCATCTAATGAAGCAGCAAATCTGCCATTTCTGAGACCGGAAGATGCATCCAAGCCCTGAGATCCCTTCTGCATCATGCTAGAAAGCTAAAGAGAGTTGACCTTGGGGTACCAACCACAATAAAATCTTCACATTCCTTCTGAACTAACAGTTCCATTTGTACTGGTTAGAATAATCTTAGTTCTATAGTAATATAAACTCAAACACAACTTGGGCTGAATGGAAAAATAACCTACTTTTCAAGAAGCCTAGAGGTAGGGAAACTCCAGGGTTGGTTAACTCAGCAGCTCAGCAGTGCTTAAAGAATCTGAGTTCTTACCTCTCAGCTCTCTGTCATCCTCAGCTTCTTTGCCTCTTTCTCAGGCTAGGTTCTCTTGAAGCTGTCTGAAAGGTGAAGCAACTCCCAACATGATCCTCTCACAGAATGTCTTGGTGCCCCTTGTTTTTTCAGGACTTCTAGGTGCTTTCTGCTATTCCCCATTGGACAGAATTGAGTTGGATGCTCAGGAATTAACCAATTGCTACCAGTGGGAATGGGATCATCTGACTTTGCTTACACCAATCTGGACTTAAGTCCCAGTCCTGAGGAGTTGGGGTAGACCCTGGACCAAATCAATGCTATTAGCAAAGAAGAGGTAAGGGAATGTTTTTGGGGTACACAATCAACAGTGTGTGCTGAACTACTTTTAGGGAGTGATCTTACAAAACTGCAACTCCACGGTGATTGTACACTCACTGCGGTGTTTACAGGCAAAAAAAAAAAAATGAATAAGATGTCTACCAATAAAAGGTAAGTAAATAAATGATAATACAACCAAAAAATGAAATGGGTACTAGCAAAGAATGACATAGAAATGTGTGTAATTAATATGGAAAGTGAACATGAAGTAAGATTTCAGTAAAGGTATTGACCCCTTTTTGATTCCTCTAAGCACACTTATGTAGGTATGTAGGTATGTATTCAGACATAGAATTTGTATGTTATGGTCTGAAAGGGAAGGGTAGGGGTGATGGGGACAGGAACTTTCATTTAAAAGTTTTTATGATTCTGATTGGCTCTTCAGAAATAAAATACTTTTGTGATTACAAAAATGTTTGCCACATGAGTAGAAGGCAACTAGAAAATAACAGGGCAATGTTATATTACTAGTAATAAGATAAAAATCCACACCTAAATTATAGCTACATGTATAAAGAAGTTAGTAGTAACTTTATTATTGTTTCTTTTGAATTCTCTTGCCTACTTTGGGTGTGCCTAATCTTTAGTAGTTTAGCCGGGCCGTCTGAGGTGACAGCAACTAACCTCATGGGGGTAGTTTAAAATTCATTAAAATTAAAATTCAGCTCCTCAGTTGCACTAGGCACACTCAAGTGCTCGACAAAGTTGGGCATGGTGGCACATGCTTATAATCTTGACTACTTGGGAGCCCAAGGTAAGAGGATTGCTTGAGCCTGGAGTTCCAGGCTAGCCTAGGTCACATAAAAGTCAATAAAGTTCTCACCGCCTCACATTGCTAGTGGCTACCTTGTTGGACAGCTTGGATTATAGTAAATTTCCACTATTGCAGGAAGGCATACTGGACAGCCCTGCTCCAAACCTGGTGGCTTGTAAGCATAGGCATAGTCTCTTGGTATCCAGGTGGCTTTGGGCAAGATATTCACACCTCTTTCTTCCACAGGTTTCTACTCATTAAAACAGGGATAATGATAGTATGTGGCTCACAGAACTGATGAGCAAATTAAAATTCTTGCAAATACCTCACACATAATAAATCATTAAAAAAGCTACCTGGTATAATTGTTATTAGGTGCTATCTACCATTTGGATATGGTTTATCACTCAAAAATTCAAGTACTGCAAGCCTGGTCCCCAATGTCATGGTATTGCAAGGTGGTAGAACTTATGAGGTCTGGCCTGCTGGAGGAAAATGAGATCATGGGGCATTACCCTCACGAATAGAATGACATCTTCCTCAAGAGACTATGTTCCTTCTCTCGAGACTAGAATAGGTCTTGAGGGATGAGTTTCCTCAAACTGGAAGCTTCCTTCCCTTCCACTCCTCTCCCTTTTTGTGATGGAGCTCAAGGCCTTCATTAAAAGCTGGGCAAATGCTGACACCATATTCTCAGACTTTCCCACCTCCAGAACTGTGAGCCAAAATACTTATGTTTGTCACTTACCCAGTGTTCGGTACTTGTTTATAGCAATAGAAAATGGGTGAAGACAGAAACCTTTCACCAGTATTGATTTAACATTTACTAATGTAGAGCATTGTCCTTCTTCCACCATTTTATGTTTACGATGAGGAATGATGAGTGAAACTTCCCTGTCACATGAGAAGTGGCAGGGCAGGGCAGGGAGTCCGAGCCAGCCCTGGTTCTGAGGCTCGTGTTCCTTGTTGTTTAATCTATAAGTGACCTCTGTGTGTGTATGTGTGTGTGGGTTGGTTAATGAACCTTCCCTCTGGTCTGCCTACCTCCTTCCCTTCTCTCTTTCTGACCAAGAGCTGACTGGTCCAAAAGAACCACTATAAGATTTCAGATTTCTTATTCTGATTCCAATTCTTTCTCCCCCGCCCCCATGGCAGAGGGACTAGAGATAAGAGGACAAGGAAATTTATTAGCAGCCATGTACCCAATTTTCTGTGATATATGAATTTTTCCAATTTCTTCTTGTGGGTTTTCTAAAAGTTGAATAGTCCTTTCAAAGGAAACTACTTGTGACCAAATTAAGGAAGGGGAGCTTTTGGCAGAGGACAAAACAGGAAGAGGCTATTATCTTGAAAAGCTTCTCATCATCCTGTGTCTCTGGTTGAAGCTTTAGTGACACAAACCCTGGCTAGGGGCTGCAAGGCCATAGGAGCAGACACTACACTAAGCATTTTGAGGGTGGCTTGAGAGGAGATGAGGCAGTGGGGTTTTTTCTGGGCTGGACTTGGGTTCATCATCACTGCCACAAATGACACCTTAATTGGAGCGTCTTTAAACATTTTTTTCTGATTCTGCAACCTGAAGGTAAGGGTGAGCTGCTGTGGAAGCTCAGAGAAGGAACTGGTATCTGTGGACCAGCTCTGGCTGCATTTCTAAGCTACAATTCCAGCTGGCTACTGTTTTCCCATGAGTCAACATTTTTATTAAAGTTATTACCGTGAGCTGAAGTGCTGTGGAAAACACGCCTTCAGGTTTTTCAGTCTTCCTAAACTATGTTTGTTTGTGTGTGTGTGTGTTTGTGTGTGTGTATCAGGAAGGAGGAAAGACAACTCATGCAAGTTATTGAAAGGCCAGTGAGAGCTGGTTTTTTAGGATCCTATGATGTTGTAGCTGGAGATCAGAGAAAAGAGGATGGTTAAGCAAGACCAGCTTAGACTATGAAGCCATTTCATGTGAAAATGTGATCAGGATTTATTTATGTGTACCCTGTGAAAACTGAAAATTGAATTCAGCTTGTCCTCCTAGCTTCTAAGCAGTGGATTTGGAATGATTTGAGACATTTCACTATGTGGTGGGTTGTGGATAATTTAACTTGATAAATAGTATTTGACTAGAAAAACAGGAAGTAGTAGACTTTAATTCTCTTGTATCATTTCTTCCTCCCCAACCCAAATCATGAGGTTTCCTTTTGTGGCTGAAATAGAATTTTTAAAAAATATATTTTAGTACAGCACCTAGAACAATGGCTACCTCGGCTTCAAGTCCAAAGTGCATGAAGGTGAGTTGCTTAGGTATAATTTGCTGTTATATCCAATATCCAACACTGTGCCAGGCACATCTTGGCCATTCCATGAATATCTGAATGTGTTAATCAATTAATAGGTCTGAATCTCTGTGTGTGTCCTCCTTAAGTATCTTGACTTGGAGACTTAATGTAATTTCAATGTATTTCACAATCTCTGGTGTTGGCTTCCTTGATGTTTGATATGAAGTTCAGATAACCATGCCCTTCCACATAGCTGCTTTCCAAGTTTTTCTTCTGTGGGACTGAGTTAAAATATGAATTTTTCTTTCAACATTTCTTTTTAGGTTGATCCTGGTTTGGGAAGCTTCCAGCCTGGAGTGATTAAAATCCAAAGAAGCTTTTCTCCTGGCTCTTCCTGATGCCAACACGCCTTTTCTCCATTCAAACAATAACACCACATCTCTGATTAATGAGATAAAGGCCAGTCTTCAAACTGGGATATGTGTACCCCACAAGACATATGGAGACTTCAAAAGGGGTATTGGGCATTGAAGCGTTCAATTGTTTGTCTCCAACTTTCCTCTTAACAAGTTCTTAAAATTGACCTGCATCAGAGCACTTTGGGCTCTGGATTATTTATCTTCTACTTCTCCCTTTTCCATCTTCCTTCTCCTATGCTACAAAAGAAAGGCACTGCTCTCTCATCTACATTTTACTAAAGTGCATTGCCAGGGATATGAAAACCTTGGAAATAGCTCCAAAGAATAATTTCACTGGATAACACATTTATTGAATGCCTATTAACTGCAGCACTGTGTACAATAGCTAAGAAATAGAAACCACCTAAGTGTCCATTCACTAATGAATGGATAAATAAAGTGTGGTACATATACACAATGGGATACATTCAGTCATAAAAAAAAATCCTGTCATCTGTGTTAATGTGGATGGAGCTAGAGATTATAATGTTAAGTGAAGCAATCCAGGCCTACAAAAACAAGGACCACACAATTTTACTCATATGGAATCTAAAAAAGTCAATCTCATAGAAGTTGAGATTGGACTGGTGGTTACCAGAGGCTGGGGGAAGAATGGGGAAATGTTGTCAATGGGTCCTAAGTTGCAGTTAGATTAAAAGCAAGAAGTTCTAGTGTGCTATTGGACAGTAAGATGCCTATAGATAACAATAATATACTGTATGTTTCAGAAAGCTAAAAGAAAGGATTTTGAATGTTTTCACCATAAGGAGATAGATATATTGAAATTGATTTAAGCGTCGCATAATGTATGCATATATTGAAATACCACACGGTACCATTAGTATGTACAATTTTTGTGTTTTATGTATCAATTTAAATTTTTAATTGAAAAACAATCACAGGTTTTCAGTGGCCAACATATAAATATGAGTAAATATTCTGATTATTACGGATTATTAACTCTAGAGGCCAGGAAGTTTTGGTAATGCAATTCAAATTAGTGAGCCACTCTGCAAGTATAATCCTGAAACAATTCATACTCTGGCACTAGCGTAGAATCTCATATGGAGGTTGCACAAGCACACCTGGAGCTTGGAAGAACATTATTCTAGGGACAGCCTGCACATCATACATAACCCCTTAGGTTGTGCAACATATGGCAGCGCTGTTGTAGTGCATGCCTACAATAAATATTTACTGAGTAACTACTGTGTGCCAGGCATCATGCTAAAAGATGGATAAATCCTAGTAAGCAAAAGGACATGGCCTGTCCTTGGCTAGGTTCAGGGTCAGTCTCTTGGGGAGGTCAGGTGAGCTTTATGGGGGCAGGGGAAGGAAGGGAGATAGGAAAACTTCCATTCATGTTTTTGTACCAGCACAGAGAAAACCTGTAATACATGTAAGCTGCTATTAGTAAAAAGTAATGCTGCCGCTGCTTATTACTGTTATCAGTATTAATGCTAACCCTAATTACTGCCATCAATATCACTAGCTAGGTCATGTGTATCTTATTCAAAGTCACCATTGGAAAAAGCACCAATCTGGAGGCTGGCCTTTAATGCCAAGCAGTTTTAAGCACTTGACATGCTTTGCATCATTTACTGCTCACAATAACTTAGTATCATCTCTATTTTACCAATTAGGTAACTGAGACCCAGAGAAGTTAAAAAACTTTTTCAAGGACACAAAGCTATTAAATGGTGGGGTCAGGATTTGACCCCAGGTCATCTGGCTCTATGATAGTGAGTTTATTCTTTTTTTTTTTTTTTGTACCAGGGATCCAACTCAGGACCTTGAGCTTGTGAGACAGGCGGCGGAACCACTGAGCTAAATCCCCAGCCCAGTGAGTCTATTCTTAATCACAATGTAATTAACAATGAATATTTAGAGCACAGTTGATCTGGATCAGACTTTATGCTAGGCTGTTTACCTAGATTATGTAATTTAACTTTCATAATCAAGTCACTCTAGTGTGTTATCCCTAATTTATAAAGAAATGGAGGCATAAAACAGGTAAGTTATTTGCCTGACATTACAAAGCTGGAAAATGGCAAAGCTAGGAGGTAGAGGCAGCATTCTGAAGCAGATCCCCCAAAGATCATGTGTAGAGCTCAGCAGCAGGCTTGAAAGCCAGTCCCCACAGCAATGGCCAGACCCTATGGTCTTAGTATAAATAGGTTTCCCTTCCTTGGGGCCTTCTGGGCCACCTTTTACTCCATCACTTACATCACTCACCTGCTATCAGAAGTGGCCAATGTCTTAATGCGCCATGTAAGTAAGTTCAAACCATCTTAGCCTAAAAACTTGGGGGAATGGGGATGTAGTGCGGTAAGCAGAACACATGGTTAACATTTATAGGCCCTGGATTCAATCCCCAGTCTCTAAATAATAATAATCAATCAATCAGCAGTGTCATTATTTTATGGACTGAAAAAGTGCCAGAGTTGCTTTGAGGATCAGAGTAGGGGGTGTAATATTCACACAGAATCCAAGTCTTCATAGCAGATAGCACAGACTTTGATGTGCCATGTCTTCACAGTGGTATAGTTTAGGATAGAATCATGATCAAACTACACAATAAAAAGGAAGATTGGTTAGTTCATCCACAGAAGTCATCATTTGACTTTTAAATATTTGGTGTGAAATAGCAGCTTTTGACCTCCTTGTTTTACAAATGAGCACTCACAAGTATATGGATGTCTCTCCAAACAGTTGTCTCTGAGGCCAGACTCCTGGCCCAGTAGTGCCCAGTTCATAGTTGAGATTCTGGCTGTGATACCTGCTAACTGGTACTCGAGAGCAGAGAGACAGCAAAGACAAGCCTGCTTATGTGCTGCAGGGGCTCTGGGCTCAGAGAATGACTCCCCCAACCCCACTCCCAGTGAAGGATTTGCTTTTTAAAAAACTAATTAATAGTATTGGCATTGAACCCAGACCTTTGTACTGAGCTATAACCTCAGCACTTTTGATAAAAATTATTTTTATTTTGAAATAGGATCTTAATAAGTCACTAAATTTCCTGGGTTGGGCTCAATCTTTCAATCCCCTTGCCTCAGCCTACCACAATGCTGAGATTCCAGGTGTGTGCCACCATTCCCAGCTAGGATTTGTTTAGTGAACATTTACTGAATACCCATTTCTTGGCAGACACTATTAGTACTAGTTCTCCAAAGATGAGTAAGATGTGGTACTTATCCTGTAGAAACCCAGAACCTGTTATGATAGATAAATGTGTAAACAAATCACTACTCCATGTGGGAGCAGGTGGATATGGACAAGGCTAGGGGGTCACCAAGGAAGCAGTTCCCATCTTGTGCCAGGAATGAGGGTCAAGAAATACTTCCCACAATGGATACTGTAGACCTGAGCCTTGAAAGATGACAAGCCTTGAGATAAAAAGATCAGAGAGGAACATTCAAGATAATACAACACGCATCAATGTGTGGAGTCACTAAACTCTGGTAGGACTGACATCTAGTATAGTTGTTGTAGTGTGGAGGTGTATATGTAGGAGCCAGCAGACAAGGTGAATGTGTTAGTTACTTTTCTTACATTGCTGAGACAAAATATCCAACACCTAAAGTTAAAGGGGGAAAGGTTTATTTTGCTCACAGTTTGTAGAGATTTCAGTCCTTTATCAGCTGGCTACAAGGCAGGAATGTAATGGTAGAAGGGCAACAGTTCATGGTGGTGGAAGACAGCAAAAGCAACAAGGGACCTTAACAATGTCTTTCTCCTCCTTTTATTCCATCCAGACTACTGGGATTAGGATGGTGCCAAACCAATCACTCGTGTGTAGTGGTTTAGTAGTCACCCGCCCTTAATCACAGCATCATACATTCTAGATTCAGCCACCTCTGAAAAAGACTGCATGAGGCTTTGGGTGACATCTGGACACAAGGCACAACATTCCACCCCTGGCCCCCCAAACACTCATGCATATCCTTTTATGCAAAAAAGCATTTAGTCCCTCTCCAAGAGTTACCAAAGTCCTAACAGTTTCAGCATTGCTGAAAAGCCCAAGTCCAAAGTCTCCCCTGAGCTTTAAGGCAAACTCTTAGCTGCCAGCCCCTGTCCAAATGAAAGAAAGTTGAACACTTCCAACATTCAATGGCACAGGAGACATTTCCCATTTCCATTCCAAAAGTTACAAACAGAGGGATACAAAGGAATGGGAACAAAGCAGCACCAAAATCCAGCAGGGCAAACATTAAATCGCACAGTTCCACTTCCAGCACCCCCAGAAATCTGTGGCAAGATGTGAACTTCAAAGGGCTTGGGTGGCTCCACCCCTATGGCACTTGTAGTGGTTGTAGCTCACATGCCTTCTCTCTTGAGCTGATTTGCTTCTTCCTTGCAGTTTTCCTCAGATGATCCACACTCTTTACTTCTTTAAACTTGTGTGGTCTTCACACTCACAGCTTCACACACTGCCTTCTCAGGGGCACACTGCCTGGCCTCCCAGGTCTTCTTCTGAAACCTGGGCGGAAGCCTTCCTGACTCCACAACTCTTGCATTCTGCATGTACCTAAAACCAGTACCACATGGATGATGCCAAGGTCTGCTGTCAGGTACAGCTGTAGACAGGCTTCCTTCTCTCTTGGCTGTAGAGGTCCAGTTCCTATGAACAAAATCCCAAGGAACAATTTCCCTAAGCTGCCATTTGAAAACAACTTCCCTAGGCCACCACTTTTCTGAAACATGTGCTCTGGGGCTTTCTTCTCAAAGCAAAGTCTTTCACTTTTGCAATTTTGAGGCTGCAAATACTGGAGTCTTGCTGCTCCTTCTGGTCCTCTCAGGCCATCTTATCTATTCTCTTGTTCCTTCTCAGCAATTGAGATTTCCTCTGCTCTATATTTGCAGTCCACACCTTTACTGGAGCTTCTTTTCTGGCCAAATTCCAAACATTTCAAATGATGCTGCTGGGCTCTTTGCTCTTGATTCTCAACTAGATCTGGCTAAAAGCCCCACACAGTAATCATGCCATGGCCTTAACATTAGACTGCCTTGAAATTTCTTTGCAAGATTAATTAGTCTGCCACCTTAATCTGAGTTTCAGGCAAAGTCTCTGGACATGAGAAAAATGCGGACAAACTTTCTGCCAGGGCATAACACTCATTGTCTGGAGAGACCTCCTGAGCCTGGTCTTTACTGGCTTTTTGGCTTTCTGAACTCTGACCAGAATCTCGCATACAGAACAGTGTAAGGTGTTCCATCTCTGCTTCTTCAGCCAGCAACTCCAAACCTTTCCTAACTCTTCCTCTCCCACAAGCCAGTTCCAGAGGTTCTTGAGCTACATAGCCAGGTAATGTCACAGCAACAACACCACTCCTGGTACCAAATTCTGTGTTAGTTACTTTTCTCTAGTTGCTGAAACAAAATACTCGAGACTCAAAGTTAAAGGGGGGAAGGTTTATTTAGTTCACAGATTGTAGAGGTTTCAGCCTACTATTGACTGGTTCCAAGGCAAGATGGTATATGGCAGGAGGGCAACAGTTCATGGCAGTGGAAGACAGCAAAAGCAGCAAGAAACCCTAACAGCATCTTTCTCCCCATTTTATCCCAACCCGACTATAGGGATTAGGGTAGTGTCAAACCAATTACTCATGTGCAGTGGTTTAGTAATCACGCCCCTTAATCATAGCATGATGCATTCCAGATTCAGCCACTTCTGAAAAAGACTGCATGAGGCTTTGGGAGGACATCTAGACATAAGCTACAACAATGAGAGAAATAAAAAGAAATTATATATCAGGGAGGACCTCATAAATCATGCCAGTGTGGTCCCTGAAGGGCTCTATGTAGGAAGAGACATTCTCAGGTGAATATTTTGGAAAATGGCTTCTGATGCAGATTTGGAATGAGTGTTGGGTGTTGGGTAGGAGGAAGGAGTAGTAAAGCTGAGGATGGTAGACCAGATAGTAGGTTCCAATAAGAACCCTTCTGTGAAATTGCTCAAGAGAGATTGAAGCAGTAGATTAAGCCAGCCTTAGTTTTGGCTTGAATATGGAAAGTAAGAGAAAAAGTGAAGTTTAGAAAGACTTGAAAGTGCCTAGCCAACTAGTTTTGGAGTTAGTAGTGATGGCATAAAAGAGAAAAGAATATAAACATGTAAGTTACCAAAACTCAGAGCAGAATGTGTGAAGGAACCCATTAGTTGTCTCCCAAATTTAATCCTAAGAACCTTTCATTTTTAGTTGAACTAAATAATAACTATATGTTTCAGGTTTCTTTGCATCTAGATATAACCATGTGATTAAGTTCTGGCAAACAGGCTAAAACTGACTTGTTCACATGATAACTCTGGACATCACCTTTGAAAGACAGCTGACTCTTATTCTTTTATTTTTTGTTCTTGCGTCCATTATTTTGCCTGGAACATAGTTTCCTCCATCTTCAATCATGAAAACCAAAAGAACTCCAGAAATCTCAGCCTGAGCACCAACGAGCTAGGTCTCTGAAGACTTAGTGGAGCCAAGGTCCATATCTGTTCTAGACTGCCTGCTTCAGACTGTACATGAAAAGACAAATTTGATTTGTTAATTTGATTTTCAGATGCATGTAGCTGAACTTTAATTAATTGACAACATTACTTAGGGAATGGACACATAATGTGGGGATTTCCAAGTGTTATAAGTTCAAAGGAACTGATTTATGGTTATTCTCTGAAACATCTTGGACAATAAGATGTTATTTCCATAACTCCAGTTTCCATTGCTAGCAAATTCTCAGAAAAAAATCTTCCTGAGAAGACTCTTGGTCAGATGAGATGAGAGTTGTGGTGAAGTGCTTGTTTAAATCTAACCTCTGACTTCCTGTGCAGTTGGTATGTCTATTAACCATGTTTTCTCCTTCCTCATTTTTAATGTTTTGGCAAAGTCTTGCTGACTCCTAGAGCTAATTCCTAGAGATAGTAAACAAATCATGCTTGAGTGCATCTTTCATAATCAAACCGGCCAATCCAGACGACCTAACTCCAACAGTTCCTTAGCTGTAGGCCACTATTCCCCTGCTCTAGTAACTACAAGGCTCAATACCAGACAGCTAAATACAGGTCCTATATCGCAGAGTGCACTGGAATTATTCCAACTAGCCTGTTCAAAGCCTGCTGTCTTAGTTACTTTTCTTGTTACTGAGACAAAATATTCAATACCCACAGTTAAGGGAGGAAAGATTTATTTAGCTCATAGTTTGTAGAGATTGCAGTCCATAATTGGCTGGCTCCAAGGCAGGCTGGCAGAGAAGCATTGCAGTTCATGGCAGGCAAAAGACAGCAAAAGCAAAGAAGGAACAACTATAACTCTTTCTATCCCTTATATCTTATCCAGGCTACTTAGGGCAGGTAGTACTCACACCCTTAATCCCAGTGCCCTCAATTCTAGCATTGTACCATGAATCAATTCCAGTGTCACACACTATAGATCCAGTCACCTCTGAGAAAGCCCCACTTGTCACTGCACGAGGCTTTGGGGGAATGTTTAGACACAAACCATAACACTTGCTAATCTGATTTGCCGTTGTCTTCTGGGAACCACCGTAAAGTCTCCTACCCCTATTTGCCCTTTATTCCCTCTGCCTCCTGATCAACCTTGGTGCTTCCCATGTGACCCTGCCTGCCTCCCTGTTTCTAGACATCTGGAAATGTGTATATATTTCCTCCATTATGACAGTCATTTTCACATATGCATGTCTTATTATTCCTGACTGAAAGAAATCTTGGGTACTCTTAAAACAGTGTGTGCCTCCATTTCCCTGACTGGAAGGGCAGTGTAACTCTTCAGCAAAAATGCTGATGAACTGTTTTGGAAGAAAGAAAGATACAAGAGGGAGAGGACCCAATAAAATGATATTCATTCACATTCATGGCATTTGGTTTACCAAAGTGATGACTCAGTACTGCTGAGCATTTTTGTTTTAGATTTGATGAATAATTAGTTACTAATAAGTGAATGTTATTTAATCCTTGGAGTATGTACATAATGCTTTAGGTGCTTACTGTTTCTTTTCTCTGAATATTTTTTCTATTAATTCATGTTTATGTAGCACTTATAAGCTTCACGTGGTACTTTTATACAGGTAAATGATATGCTTAATAAGAAATAAAGTATCTTCCCCTAGGAACTTGTAGTTAAGAAACTGTGTTATTTAGAATTAATTTAGTACACTAGATGATTATGACTAAGACCACCTTTCATTTAAAAAGGGACAACCTCTTCCTGAGCACCACAGTTGAGTGTGTTGAGTCCGGCATTGAGTTACCCCTACACATGGCACCAAGCACCTGATCCATTGCCTTCCTTCTTGTTACCAAGCACTGCTGCAGAAGCAATTACACATTGAGAACAGCAGTGTGTTAGCTGAAGCTGAGGAATCAAGTACCCCTGAGGCCTATTTGATTTAAGTATATCTATGAGTGAAGAAACTTAGAGTATAAAAAATCGGTCTTTACACAACAGATAGGTTAAGTACAATAATTTACTTGACCGTTGCATGCTCTTTTAATGTGAACTAACCCTATATATTTAAAGGTTATTTGATTTTTTAAAACATATCCCCTGTATTGTATAGGCAATTTGCCGGGGGGTGGTGTGGATCTGTGGTATAAATGAGGTTAGGGAGGCAGGACTTACAAATATGAAATATGTCAGTTTATTTTTTTAGTTTCTTTGTGATTTTGCCCCCTTGTTCTCTCAACTTCTAAGTTGAGATACTCTTTAGAATATGTTATTGTGTGTTATGGGGCTTGATTTCAAGCTATGAAAGAATTAATTAAATCTATAAAGCTCTAGCATCCCTTAATACAATGTAAATGTGAACCATTTTTGTAGGGATGTAAATGACTGCCTTGGATAGAGCAGTACTGATTTCAGAGCATATTATGTGCATTGTCTCATTCACTCTTCATAACAATCCTATGAGCTAGGAGGCAAGGCAATATTTTCATCTCTGTTTTACTGATCAGAGGCCAAAACCACCCAGATCAGGAGAGATGGGGCTGGGACTGGAATGCAAGTCCTCTTCTTCCAATCCATGGCATGTCCCATGACCACAGCGCTGGTTTTAGAGTGAAGCAGAATACCCTGGTTTACCATTTTGACATCCTAAATTTAATATAATTTCATCACTCTGCAAGAAGATACATTATCTTTCCTACTTAATTGGTATGTTTTCATCAGCTTGGAAATGAGATTTAGTGATTCCTGGATTTCATTTGTGACTATGAATTTTGGAAATGGAAAATATTTACTCTTGAAGCCCTAAGGGAAAATAGTAAGAGTCATGTTGTTTTCTTGCCAAATACATGTTAACTGTGCATTGTAAATACAAGACAATATTGAGAGGTGCATTTATTTATTTGAGGTAGTGAGTGTTTATGTAGAATGGGAATTTTAAAAGTACTTGGAGAGTAATCCAAGCTTTTGGAGAAATTATATTCATCATGCCCTCTTCAGTAGTACATGGCAAATGTTTTAGGAATTGAAAATTAAACCCAAACCAATTTGATTCAAGTGCAGGTACCCATAGGTTGCAAGAGCCTTCTATGGCTTCTCTTTTCAGAACAGAAGGGATTCCCTACTGTTGTATGCTTGATGCTAGAGAGAGTACTGTGTCCTCTTGACTAAATCCACAGGAAACAAAAGTTGGTATAAAGGTGTAAACCTGATTCTCAGAACAGGATGGAAAGCTTATGACTTCTTTGAACCTATCAGTTTTCAAAATCAACAATTAAATGCCTTGTGAGACCTTCATACTTTGCATGAACTTTGTTAAGTTTTATATATATAGTATCCCTAAAATTTGTGGCTAATATCAGTTTGACCTCTGATTTTGACTTTAAGTAGTCTCAATTTTTTGAGCAATTTCTTGACCATATTTATAAATGCAAAATGAGACAATATAAACAATACCTATTGTGTAATTAATTAGCATAACATGGTGGCAACATGACATATTGGTGTTCTAATAGAAATCTAATAGGTGTTCAAATCCTCACTTTGGTTCTTTCTAACCACACGGTCTTGGATTGATTACTTAGATGTTTGTGTCACATGTTCCTCTTCCTAAACAGGAATGAAGATGCCGAATTTTTTAGATCATTTTTGTAGTTGTATACTTGGCAATTAATGTATAGTACATACTGGATTCTTGCTGCATAAGAGGCACTTACAATGTAAGTTTGCAAAAGCTAGAACTTGGCTTCCGCATGAGAAGATTCATCCTTGAACTAAACATGTATTCTAGCTTTTAGCCACAAACCCCTTGGAGTTGACAAGTGGTAAAACCTTTATTTTCTACATATTTAACCTGGTTCAGTCAAAGCATGCAGAATGCTACTCCATAAGATAGGTTTATCTTAAATAGATTTATCTCGTGTGCCATTGTGATTGAGGGGTCTACCTTCCTGAGAGCTGCATTGAGAATACAAGACTGTCTGTAGCCTTAAGGGTTGAGAGTGTATTAGTTGATTAGTCATGGCTACTATGGTTTAGGAGAAGATAATTGTGGCTTGTGTGCAGGTATTTTCCTTGCTTGGGCTAAAATTCTCATCCCTGCGTTTTATCTAACACCAGAGAGACTTGTAGATGGCTGCTTTTACTGTTGAATTGTGTGCAAGATGCCCAGAGGTAACTTTGTTATTGGAAAGGCAGATTGTTTAAGTAAGAACAAGGAAGGACAGATAGCTGGAAACCTGTTCTCCTCAGCTTCACGCTCTCTCCACTCCATGCCCTGCACCTAGTGCTTCAGCCCCACTGAGATGCCTCCAATTTCCTAGGATGGGCCCTGGCCCCTTACAAGTATAGGCTTTGGCACATAGTCTTTCTACTTCTGAGAATGCCATATCTCATCTTTTGCCATTTGGCAAATTCTACGCAACCTTCAAGGTCTAGTGTAAGTGCAGATTCTTAACATAAGGAGGTATGATAGACTGAACGGTAGAAATTCCTCGTATTCTTAGTGTTTACCTCATAATGGGCCCTTAATAAAATATGTGGATTTATAAAGAGGAAGATATTGATGAGTTGAAGATTATACATTTTCTTGAGAAAATAATTCAACTTTGAGAACTGCGTTGGTTCCTTCTGGAGTTTATAAAACCATTTGTTCAGCTTCTTCTCCCAACCCCTTTCATGTAGTACTGGGGCACTTGTGCATGCTGGGCAATACACAAGTTCTACCACTGAGCTACATCCCAGTCCTTTACAAATCAAAACTTTTTTCAGACCAGGCCTAAGTTGCCTAGGCTGGCCTCAGACTTGTCATTCTGCTGTCTCAGTCTTCTGATTAGCCAGAATTACACACTTGTACCACCATGTGCAGCTAGGCCCCTTCAGGTTTCAAAGAGGTACAGTACTACCACTGATTAAGTATTAATTAAAAATAAAGTTTTAATATTTGAAATGGACTGCTTGAATCATGATGATTGAATCTCATGGAACTAAGACCAACAAGATTTGAATTTTTAAAAAAAATTTGGCAAAATACTCATAAAATTTAGCATTTTCACTGTTTTAGGTGTGTAATTTGTGAGCGTTCACATTGTTGTACGACCATCACTGCTATCCCTCTCCAGAACTCTTTTCATCTTGCAAAACTCAAACCTCATACTCATTAAACAGTAATTCCTGATTTTCTCCTCCCTCCAGTCTACCATCTACCATTCTACTTTTTATGAATTTGACTACTCTTGGTGCCTCACATATGTGGGATCATATAATGTTTCTCCTCCTGTGACTGGCTTATTTCACCTAACAAAATGGTGTCAAGATTCATTCAAGGGCCAGGGTTTTAGCTCAGTGGTTCCGCTGCTTCACAAGCACAAGGACCCTAGTTCGATCCCAGGTACCAAAAAAAAGATTCATTCAAGTCATAGAAAATCAGAATTTTCTTTCTTTGGAAGACCGAATAATATTTCATAATTTATATGCCATATTTTGTATGTATATACTACATTTTGTGTATCCATTCGTCTGTTGATAGACACAGCTTGCTTCTACTCCTTGGCTATTTTGAATACTACTCTTATAAACACGGGTATACACATACCTCTTCAATATTTACTTTTAATTCTTTCGAGTACACACTCAGAAGTGACATTGTGAGTTTATGGTAATTATATTTTTAAAACTGGGGATCCAACTAGGGACCTTGCGCTTGCAAAGCAGGCGGTGGAACCACTGAGCTAAATCCCAGGCCCTATATTGTTAAGTTTTTGACGAACAGCCATAATGTTTTCCATTAGTTTCTGCACAATTTTACATTCCTAGTAAGAGAGCACAAGGGTTTTATTTTCTCATATCCTTGTCAACACTTGCTATTATCTGTGTTTTTTTGGATGGTGACCATCCTAAATGGGTATGAGGTAGTATCTTATTGTGGTTTTGATTTGTATTTCCCTGTGATCAGTATCTTAGTCCATTTGGGTACTACAATAAAATACTATGCATTGGGTAGCTTATAGCTATCAGAAGTTTATTTCTCATAGGGTGGGAAGTCCAGGATAAAGCTCTCTGAATATTTGGTGCCTGGCAAGGGCCCATTTTGTCATAGATGGCATCTTCTCATGTTATCATATGATAGAGGGGAGGGAAAGGCTGTCTTGGGTCTATTATATAATGGTGCTAAGGCTATTGAGGAGGATTTTCATGACCTAATCCCCCTGCCAAAGCCCCACATCCTCATACCATCACCTTGAGGACTAAAATTTCAACAGAAGCATTTTGGGGGACACAAACATTTAGACCCTAGCAATTAGTGATGTTAACTATCTTTCATTTATTTATTGGCCATTTGTCTATCTTCTTTGAAATATCTATTCAAGTCCTTTGTCCCATTTTCAGTTAGATTTTCATTATATTGTTATAGGAGTCTTTTATATATTCAGGATACTAACCATTATTAGATATAAATTTTGCAAATATTTTCTCCCATTCCCCATGCTGCCTTTTCACTCTGTTGATTGGGTACTTTGATATACAAAATATTTTAAGTTTGATATAGTCCAATTCATTTATGTTTTCTTCCTTTACTTGTGTTTTTGGTGTCATAGCCAAGAAACAATTGCCAAATTCAACATGATGATTTTCCTTTATGTCCTCTTCTAAAAGTTTTATAGTTTTAGCTCTTAAGATTAAGTATTTGATCTATTCATTTTGAGTTAATTTTTGTATATGATATAAAGTAAGCGTCCAATATCATTCTTTTGCATTTTACAATATCATTTATTTTTCAATAGTTCTTTTCCCCATTGAGTCATCTTGGCATTCTTGTTGAAATTGTTTGACCATATATATGAAAGCTTATTTCTAGGCTTTCCATTCTATTTCATTAATCTGTATGTCTGTCTTTATGCCAGTACCACAGTTTGATTACTGTAGCTTTGTAGCAAATTTTGAAATCAGGAAGTTTGGGATCTCCAACTTTGTTATTTTGAAGATTGTTTTGGTTCTTTAGGGTCCCTTGATAGCCCATATGAATTTTTGGATGGATTTTTCTATTTCTAAAAGACAGTCATTGGGATTTTGATGGAGATTGCATTGAATATATAGATTATTTTGGAGAGTATTGAAATATTAATAATATTCAGCCTTCCAAAATATGAATATGGAATGTCTTCCCATTTACTGATGTCTTAATTTCTTTCGATGCTTTATTGTTTTCAGTGTACAAGTCTTTTCCTCCTTGGAAAAGTAGTGGTTTATCCTAAGTATTTTATTATTTTGTGATGCTATTGTAAATGAAATTATATTCTTAATTTATTTTTTCAGGTTGTTCTTTGTTGTACTTTATAGAAATGCAGCTGATTTTTGTGTGTTGATTTTGATGAACAAATGTTGAATTTGCTCATTAGTTGTAGTAAGTTTTCTTTAGAGTTTCCTCTATTTGGATTAGATTATCTGTGAACTGAGATAACTTTGCTTTTTCCTTTACAGTTTAGATGCCCTTTATTTATTTTTCTTTCTTAGTTTGTCTAGCTAAGATTTCTAGTACTGCATGTAATAGAAATGACAGTGGAGAGCATCCTTGTCTTCTTTTTGATCTTAAAGAGAAATCTTTAGTTTTTCACCATTGAGTATGATTTTTAGCTGTGAGATTTTCATATATAATCTTCATTATGTTGAGATAGTTCTATTTTATTTGTACTTTTACTTTTATCATGAAAAATTATTGAGTTTTGGTAAGTGCTTTTTCCAGCTAAGATGATCATATGATTTTTTTACTTGATTCTGTTTATGAAATGTTTACATTGATTGGTTTTCATATATCAACCATCTTTGTATTGAAAAAGTAAATCCTACTTTGTCTTAGTGTGCTGTTGAATTCTATTTTCTACAATTTTGTCAAGGATTTTTTGTACCAATATTCATCAAAGGTATTGGCCTGTAGTTTTGTTTTTTGGGGTTTTTTGTTGTTGTTGTTGCTGTGTCCTCATCTGGCTTTGGTATCAAGGTAACTCTGGCCTCACAGAATGAGCTTGGAAGTATATTCTCCTATTCAACTTTCTTTTGGAGGGGGGTGAGTTTAGGAGAACTGGTGTTAATTCTCCCCCCCCCCAATGTTTGGTAGAACTCACCAGTGAAACCATCTGGTCCTGAGTTTTTCTTTGTTGGAAGGTTTACCAGTCTCCTTACCAGTTGTAGGTTTGTTGAGAGATTATTTGTTTCTTTGTGATTCAGTTTGGATAGGTAGTGTGTTTCTAGGAATTTATGCACTTAATCTAGGACCTAGAATTTGTTGCTACACAATTGTTCCTAGTACTTTCCTCTCATAATTCTTTTCATTTCTGTAAACTCAGCTGTAGCTTCTCTTTCATTTCTGATTTTAGTTTAACATTCTTTCTGTCAATCTAGCTAATGGTTTATCAATTTTGTTAATATTTTCAAATATTTAACTTTGGATTTCATTGTGATTTTTAATTTTTCTATTCTATATTCTGTTTCTTTGTTCCAGTTTATTTTTTTAAATTTTACTCTTTCTGCCATGTATGGAGTTAGTTCTTCTTTTTCTAGTCCTTTAAGGAGTAAATTTAGGTTGTTGGTTTGCTATCTCTATTTTAAATGTAGGACTCTGAGCAGTTTCAAGTAGAATTATGCTGATGCACCTGTTTTGGTGACTCTGCAGGAAGAACAGTGGACATCTAGTAACTTCCACTCTAGGCGAGGACCTCACTAAACACTTGCCCTTGCTCATATCACAGTCTCAGAGTTCCAAGCAACTTCTGACCTGAGACTTTGGAGAGGGTCTTCCTGTCACACATCCCCATCAAGTTTGCACAAATTGATTTTATGCTGAACCCAAATTATTTTGTTTTATTATGATTTTGTCTATATCCAAGGATAGACACATTTTATTTTTAAACAGTGCTCAAAGGAAATCTCATTTTGCTTCTAAAATAGTGAATACAAAATGTACCTTCACTTCATTAGGAATAGTACAGTATGATTCAAACCAGAAAGAAGA
Organism: Heterocephalus glaber; assembly: GCF_053883595.1. Lineage (NCBI taxonomy): Eukaryota > Metazoa > Chordata > Mammalia > Rodentia > Bathyergidae > Heterocephalus > Heterocephalus glaber. The sequence continues at coordinate 4,495,353 of NW_028258156.1, forward strand.
CAGCAGTAACTCTCTAGGGAAATAGTTGGCTTAGAGTTTTATTAACTCTAATAATTTGTATCTTGAAGGACAAGAGTGGTTGGCTCATGTCTACTTGCTTGATGTGGCAAGCAAAACCCACCATAACAAGGATGGAAATAGTCCTCTGTGGCTACAATATGGGTGGGAGGGTAAGTAGGTTAGCATATTTTCTAGTGCCTATAACAAAAAGGTAGCTCCAAATGGCTTAAATGATAGAGAAATGTATCATCTGCCACCACTGGGTGTTTAGAGGCAAGAAGATACTGGAATAGCAGAAATTTAGTTGTGTGATCAAGGACAGTGATCCAGGCTGTATCACCTCATGGTCATAAGATGGCTGCCAGCAGCTAGAGGTGACATGCTTCCTTATTTATGTTCTGGACAGGAGGAAGCACAGGAGGAAAAAAGAGGAGGAGATACTTAATTTCTCCCAACCCACTCTAAAATATAGAATTAAAGCCCTACCCTATCAGTTATGACAGCCACTGGTCATACATGGTTACCGAGCACTTGAAATATGGTTATTCCAAATTGAGATGTGCTATAAGTATGAAGAACACTTTAAATTTTGAGCATGTGGTAGGAAAAAAGTACCTAAAATATCTTAATAAAATTTTACATTATCCGTATAGGTCATAATAGGTTAGATACATTGGGTTACATACATATAATTTTAAGAATTGACTTCAAATTTGTTTCAATTTACTTTTAAAATGTGGCTACTAGAAAATTTAAAATTATATATGATGCTTGAATTATATATGTTTATTGGGCAGCAGTGCTAATCCGATAGCCTGGCTTTGGGCACAGTTTGGACAGCCACGTAGAGAAGAGTGCCGTGTACTATTGGCTGGGGTCAGTTGTCTGGGGCTGAGTGGATGTTGGGGGTCCATTACAGCAGCCATCACAAAGAGGTAAGCATGGAGGAGAACTGGGTGCCTCTATCCTCATCCAGGACCAGCAGAGATAAACACTGACTTTTTAGCAAATCTAATCTACTCTGGGATTTGAAAGTACACTCTGCCACAACCATTCTTCTTTTCTTTCTTTTGGGCCTATTTCCTAGTCTCCATGACTTATCCTGGTCATGGAATGGACAAGATAGGGTGAAGATGGATGGGAAGAGGAGGGTGGGGTGAGGGTATGTAGTAGAGAGTTAGCTGCACAAATAGCTAAGATTCCATCACAAAATGAAAAGATATATCAGGAATGCCATGTCTGAACTGCTTTGAATTAAATTTGTTATTTTACCCCTTCATATGATAAATCATTCCAACAGATAATCTTTTTCTGTCTTTCTGTGTTTAGCTGACTTGGAGAAGAGCATAGAAAGACTTGATAAATGAAAAGAGGTGGTTGCTGGAGTCTTTACTCGAGCCCCTGTCTGTGGGTGGAAAGAAGTGGGGAGGGGTAGAACATTATTAATTTCCTCTGCAATCCCTAAATTGAAATTTCTTACCAGTATTACTTTTTAATTCTTTACATTTCTTATCTACTTTCTTGGTCCTATATACACTATACACTTTTAGTTATCAGTCATTACTACAGAGTTTCCTCAAATGCTCTCTGGCTCCTCTGCATATAAAACCCAGTGTGTGGGTTTTCTATATGTCATCATGTGGCCTCTTCCCATTTTTATCAAGTGTCATCCAGACCGCCTGCTGCAGAATCATCTGAGAAGCTCCTTTCAATGAGAAGCTCATTCCAAAAGATTCCCTGTCCAAGGGCTCTACATTTCTATCAAGGTCCCTAGGTGACTCCTGTCCTTGCTAGAGCCCAAGAGCTTCACAATCTCCTGGAGAGAGGGTGGTGCAAGCAGATGTGAAAGAGGGGTTTTTTTTGGTTGTGGATCATAGTGAGGGTTGAGTCTTAACTGTGGGAAATGCACATCTCTCAGTTTCTGCAAGGACGGCAGGACCAGTATCTGGTGGACTGAAGAGCGATGGTGGTGCCTACCACCATGTCTCTTGGAGCCACAGCAGTGGCTTGTGTGCTCCCGCAAAGAGATCATACCCTGGAGAAGGCAGGAGGATTTTTGTTTAGCAAATGCGCACTCCCTGAGGATTTCTAGCAGCGACCATGGAGATAGGGAGGGTATGAGGTCCATCAGTGGGGCAAATGAAACTAAAAGTGTTGCTAAGCTCAACATTAATGTTAACCTGAAGTTAAGTTACTATCATCACAAAACAAGTTGCAAAACTGTGGGAAAGCATTATCACCCATAATGCTTCTACCCGAACACTTAATCTGCACATTTGCAGCCACATCTGTCTGGTAGACATGGGTAGAGACATTCTTCTTTGTTTTCCTAGCTCAGTTTGGATCTTTGTGTTTCACTGTAAAATCAGACACTCATCTTTTTCCCTTTATGGAAGGCCTAGAGCCTCCTCCAGCTGGCATTGTCAATGACGTTGCCCCAAATGGGAGTGTCTTCACGTTTCCTGCCACCCAGGCAGTTCTGGGGGCATGGAGTGGGCATCTGAGTCAGCTCCCTGTTCCATGGCCAACATAGGCATCAACTCTCCATTTCTCTGCTGTTGATTTGAAGAATGGAAAGTATGAGAACATACGTTTCCAGAAACCCAGAAGGAATGGGGAGCCATAGGTGACAGTATGAAACTTGCACCGTTCCCAAAGAACTCAAGATCTGAGTCTGCTCCTTAGGGTAGAGTTGAACAATGAAAAAGCAGACTAGCAACTTCCTTTCTATTTATACAGGGGGATCGCCACTAGAGTAGGATTCAGCTGCCCATTTCCAGCTTTCCGCCCAGCAACTCACTCCACTTCCACCTTTAGAAAATGTTGCAGTGTTACAAAGAAGAGCTTCAGACTTACAGAAAGTAGAGGCTTCTGGAAGAGCAAGTCCCCAGATGAGAATGTGTATAAATGGAAGATGGGTGTAGGGCAGAGGGCATCATGTGCCCTGGAACTCTGGATGACCCAGAACAGGTTTTCCGCAATTAAGAACATCTCTCTACATGGTCCCCTCTCTCTGGATATATACATGTACTTTGGCCTTTGACAACATGAAATGTTAGGTATATTCCTGCTTATTTTTTTGGATCTTACCAGTGAATAATACTTCTTGTTGTACTAAAATTCAATTGCCATAGAACACCTCAGTATCTTCTAAATATAAATGTAAGAAATGCTTCTGTCAGGGCATTTAAGGCAGTTTTGGGATCATCATTATATGCCTGGTGTGTCTAGTGAAAGATACAGAATTTATTTTACAACTGAAGTGTCCGAAAGTTATTATTTTTCTTACAGAGAGTATTCATTTCTTTTTGACAGAGTCTGAGGTTATGGACTCTATTTCTGCCTCACAAAAGAAAACAATATACAATAAAATCTGTAACATTAGATTGGGTTAAATCAAATGAACTCATTTTCTTTTAGACAAGGACACTAATTTCAATAACTGAAGGAATTGAGAATGTTTAACATTCGGAGAAAATGCTAAGCCAAATTTAAGTGAAAGATGATCCCTGGTTCTTTCATTCTTGCTTTAAAAATAAACTACATAATTAAATGCCTATAGATACTTTTGTGGGTAGGAAAATGGCAGTCAGATTCTGCAATCATGCCAACAGGGTGGGAGTCTTCCTAACCCCCTGGCAAAATAGAGAATCAATACCAATCAGAAAAAAATGCTAACAAAAGGGAAAATCTCATGGGAGCCACAGGAGATAAAAGATTTAAAATGTGAATAAAACATCACAAGTCAGCATTAAAATAGATGATACATTTCCCTGCCAAGGCAAAACATCCAATCTCTAATCAGAGGCATAAAAACAAACCTGGCTGCAGGGAGGGGCCAAAGAAAGAGTCCTAGACCATCCACTTAAGTTCCACCATGGAAAGGAGTCTCCCTTCCCCTGCAGACATTCACTCCAGGAGCAGCAGACATGACACCTTGCTTAAAAGTAAAAGTCTCTAGAAAAGTAAATCTTGCCCATGCATAATTTCCTAGATAAGTATACTACATTTGGAATTTGAGAACAAAGAGACTAGACTTGTTTTCAAAAAAGGAAAGATGATTATCTGTTGGTTCATTTCATAAATGAGTAAAATCTTTGGAAATACAACCTGGAGAAATGAAGAAGATCTATTGGAGACAGACTGAATTCTGACTCTATGGATGGTGGACACCATCTCTAACTGGAAGGTTTTATGGGCATGGTGTAGAGGACTTCTCAGGGGTTGGTAATTATTCAGGGGCCGTTAATTCTTGCTGAGAGGTTCTTACCATGGGGATTTCCACATTCCAAAGCCAAATTCTTATTTAAAAAAGAAAAAACTCAGAAAATAATATTTTGGCATCCAGACGTTTACAAAAGAATGCATTTGACAAAGATAAATTGGTTTGTTACTTTTTTCCAGAGAGAATAATGGAGAGTGGCTCTATTGATCTTCACCACTTGGAAGAATACAATCAACATCCAATCAGCGTATCCATGGTGGCCCAGGCAACATGATCTTATGTTCTTTAAAGTCACCAGTGAATCTGGTCTCAGTTAGTCTTTCCATGATACATGAAATATCTGTGAACCAGAGTGTGTACTGGAAACTTGCACACAGATTTTTATAACACTTGACATTTACAATTTAAAATATTTTTTAAATGGTTCACAAAACCCAATCTGTGTCTTTGTGTTAACACGAGCTAGACTTCATCACAGGGGCTCGATGACAATATCTAGCTCTTGTTTCTGTCTCACAGCTGATTACCTGGCTCTTAGGAACCTTTCGAAATTCGTGAGGCTTGGAGAGCTTTGCCAAGGCCACTCAGCTCCACCACCAAGATCCAGCAAAGGCAGTTTGAGGCCAGGCTGGGCTTGTTAACAGGTGTGCCCTGCTGCCTTCACCAGGTCAGATTCACATGCACTTCACCTTCTTATTACCCAGTTAATATCCCTGCCCTGGGATTGCCAATATTTTTAGTCCTGATGAATTTCATCCAATTTTCTTCCTTTTAGCTTTGGCTCACTTGTTTCCCATTTCTAGAATTGTTTATCCTTCACAATATGTAGTTATCTGGAAACACTTGTTTTCTCAGTGTTAAATGAAATTCATATCACTGTTTGATTTATTGTCCTTCCTATTCTAGCTTCCCTAGCTTTAGTAATATAGTTTTAACTACAATTTAGAGGCAACCTGCAGAGGAAATGGCTCAGCATCTGTTATTTACATACTGATGTGTAAGATCTACAAATGATAATGTTGGTGTCTGACAATGCAGAGTCTGTACTGCAGATATTCTACCTTGTTCCCTTTCATTTTGAAATGGTTATATAAATCTTTATCACCTGGCTTGATTTTTCTTGAGCAATGTGATACTTGTACAAAATTCTAAAATGTAGGGCTTCTTCTTTTCCATTTTATGACTAGTCTTCCTTCAGATGAAGTGAACAGCTGATTTCCAATTTGGAATGTTCTAATTAAGAAATCTGGGAAGAAATTAATATAGCAAAACACATTTGTGAACAATGAAGTAAAAAAACCCCAATGCTTCATGTTTATTATACATTATTATAATAGCGGTAGCTCAAGAATAATCGAAATATGCCTAATAAGGCACTAGTTAAATTATATGCCATTCATATGGTGGAATATCACCCTATCTTCAGAGTCATGCTTTAGAACAATTCTTGACGGTATGGGAAAAATGTTGATAATACATTATTAAGTAATCACTTTTTAGCCTTTTAGCTAAGATTAAGTATAGATTATTAGGTGATAAAATAGGTGATTCAGTATGAGTTACATGTTTACTCACAAATATTTCTATATGTACATGCATAATTGTATGTGTACCCTTTAAACTGAGCCTATCAATAGTGTTATTCATATCATCTAATTCTTCACACAGTTTCTGACTGCTTCGAGCTCTCAGTTTTTAGGAGAAGTGCATTAGCATCTCCTGATGTTGCTATAGGTTTATTAACTTCTCCTGGTAACTCTATCTATTTTCATTTTATATCTTTCAAGTACATTTATTAGGTATATGAAAGATAGTGTTTAGTAGTTTTATTTTCCTGTACAGAGGCTTGAACTCAGGGGTGCTCTACCACTCAGCTATATCCTCAGCCCCTATTTTATTTTGAGATAGGGTCTCAAGTTTCTAAGACTGGCCTCACACTTACAGTCTTCCTGCCTCAGCCTTCCATAGCTGGGCTTACAGGTGAGTATCACCTCACCTAGCTAGTAGGTATGTTTGTTGGTGGGGTACTCTTTTCAGTAATATCTCTCTTTATTCTTATTGATTTTAATCTTTAATTCTATTTTTAGTAATATTTATATTGTCACACTGTCTTTCTGTTGGTTACCATTTGCCTAGACTTTCTTTCGCTATTCCCCACCCCCTAGCCTTTCTGGAGGTCACTTATAAATAGCACAGGGCTGAGTATTTGTTTTAAATCCAGACTGAGAATCTTTGTGTTTGGATAATGATTAAATAGAGCTATTTAATCTATCCTTCAGGTTCTTTAATTTTTGTTTTGTATTTTCCTGTCTGTATTTAGGATAATTCTCTCAGGTTTTTCTCCCAGTTCACTAAGTTTATCTTCAAGGCAATCTAGCCTCCTCTTGTTTCAATCATCTATTGAATTTCTTATTTTGATGACTATTTTAAAATAAGGACTTTGTTTTTCAAATGCACCTGTTCTGATTTTATAATGCTGTATTTTTTACATAACGTATTTCTTTATCTAGTGGTAAAATATGCATTTTAAAGTGTAAAGGATGCATCTTTGGCTAGTTATAGTATGCAATCTATTGTCACATCCTATGGGAGTTAACTATTTTCTTTTATGGGTATGATATTTTATAACTTAAATATCCATGAACAAAAGATCTGTTGACTGACCTTGGCTATACGTAAATCATAATTTCTCAACCTTACACCTACTGACATTTTGAGCTGGATAATTTTTTTGTTGGGAATGGGGTAGAAGTACTGTCCTGTGCATTATAGAATGTCTCTACCTGTTAGATGCCAGTAGAAAACACTCCTTCCCCAATTGTAATAATTAAAAATATGTCCAGAGATTGTCAAATGCCCTTACCCAGGGAGGAGGCAAAATTACCCAGTTAAGAATTGCTGCTGTAGGAAATGGCAAGTTCCCTTCTAAAACTAGTGACTAAGTGTGAATTTCACTGAGTCAATAAACGTATTTATTTCATCTTCAATGTATACAAGTCATCTTGCCTTTATAGAAGCAGTTTTATTTAGGGATAAAGAAAGAAAGGCTTAGTCCACTGCATTGTCATAAAGCCATCAGTGGTACACAAAGACATTATAATGGTGAGCTTCAATCTGTACAATAGAGACAATAACTTGATCTTGGGACCAAGAGCTATTGGAAGAATGTGTGCAAAAAGATCAAACCCTGCTGATACATACCAGTCACTCAATAACTTGTAGCTTTTACTACTACTATTATTATTATCCAAATTGAGTTTATGCATGTATACCAGCACCCATCAACCAACTTGACTAAGCTGCCCCTAACTACATGGTATATGTCAGTAATGTCTTTCTGAAATGTTTTCATCAGAACAATCTCAGTGTTCATGAGCAAGCAAACAAACAAGACAACAGTTAAAGAAAATCTTGTGAAGTGAACCTGTGCTTGGCCAATAGTTAAAGTTTATGTGCCAAGGTCTCTGGGTGTCCAAGGAGCACCAGCTTCTGCAGTTGTGTGTGGTCTGTGTATGATGTTCATATCTTGCAGGGGGCACCTAGATTCTACTGCTAGAGGAATGAATGACTGTTAGGAGATTTCTTCAGCCTGGTTCATTATCTGCTTTAACTATCAGGGCTGTATCTGAGCCGGCCAACAGGAAGCCTGCTTTTGATTTAACAGTGCTCTAAACAAGCTCCTTCAATGGCTTTCCAAGAATTAATTACAGAGCTTAGTAAAGGCGCCTGCCACAAAGTCCCATGGATGGCTTTATGAGCAATTATAGCAGCTGCTCTGATGCCACAACCAGAAGAATTTCCTCGGAGGCTGCTAAGAAAGACAGGACTGGGGCTGACTTGGGGAGCATAGGCACATGGACTTCCCAGTTATACTTGCAAGGGAATTTGAAGTCAGGGAGCAAGAAGAGATTGGTTCACCATCTCACACAATATCTGTGTGATGTGGCACTCATACCTGCCTTGTGTGAAGAGAGAGAGAGAGAGAGAGAGAGAGAGAGAGAGAGAGAATGATTATTGCTATATATAGCAACTGGATCTCCAGTTGCTAACAATGCTAGTCTGGAAAGGGTCCAAAGCTGATAAGTGCAGGGACCCAATTGGATGACATACAATGTGGAATCTCTCAGACTGCGGCGCTTGATAACCTGGAGAAGAAGGAAATGCATACCATAGCTGCCAGCCCCCAGCAGGGACAAGTGAATTCCCATGTGTTTGCTAGAAGGGCTAACTGAATATTGCTGGATTCCTTGTTAAAAACTTCCAGTTGGTTGTGATGGGGCAGAGGAGCAGGGGTTCTTCTGCTGAGCAAGAGTCTTCCTGGAAACAGGCAGCAGCTGCCTCATCCAGGGCAGGCTCAGTAGTTATGTGGCTGTGGCTGTGGCTGGAGTTCAAGGGCTTTCCATTCCCAAGGGTGCAGGCTTGAAAGGCTGGGTGGGCCCAAACATATGTACCATCTTGAGATTGAAATAGTGGGATGACGGAAAAGATGGAAGATCCCCAAAGGGTAGACATTCTAACATAAAGATCTGCTAGTGCAATTGAGGTTACTGGGGATACTTCAGAGGCCCCTTTCTCTAAGGAGCCCTGTGTCCCTTTGTCCTAAGGTCTAGGGCTATTGACCACTGGGCCAGCCTTGTGGACAGAAAACATAGCCACCCAGAGGCAGTACAGAAGGGTGTGTTCTCTGGATTCTGCAGCACTTTCTGGTTCTGTCTGTAAGCATATGTTCATGTATACAAAAAATTCCAAGCCTGCTGTTTGCCCAAATATTTTTGAGCTTTCTGTGGCTCCTGGCCAAAAGCAGTTACCATAATAGAGAAAAATAAAATGGAATTTGCTTCCCTGATTTTAAAAACAAATTCAAGGACTTCTTAAAAAATAATTATCAAACAATTCTTTTGCTCATAGTCACTTTTTCCCCTTTTCACATTTTTGGGAAAATGAGATTCCCTGGATGAGTGGGCTGTGTCCACCAGCTTTTGCCAGCTAGCAAAGCCCAGGAGTAGTCTCATCTAGTCTCATGGCTTCCAGAGAAGCAGAACTTCTAAATTCACTTCTCTGGCCCAGACCTTTGGAAACCTCTAGGCCTGTGTCCCCAGTGCCTGCGCAGCTCTCCAGCTGGATGGCTGCCTAGACATCTCAGATCACACCTGGCCACACATGAACTCCTGTGTTCATGCATCGTATCAGTGGCACCTGCTTTCTCGCAACCTCAGGAAGTGGCAACTGCAGGCTTGCAGCTGCTCTGGCTAAAAGCCTTGGTGTTACCCTGGACTTTCCTCCTTAACTCCCTCCCCATCTAATCTGCCAGGAGAATATGTGTTATCCAAAATCTGACCATTTCTCCCACCTCCTCTGCTGCCACGTGGGTCTGGGCTGCTATACTTCGGTATCTCTTAATTGATCTCTAGGTCCCTGAAGTATGTTTTCTATAGAGTGGCCATAGCGATCCTTTTAAAACTCAAGTCCCATCACATCCCTCCTCTGCCTACAGCTGTATAGGAGATTTCTGTTTTACTTAGAGCAAAGCCAGAGTCCTTACAGGAGACTAAAGGCTGTACATGAAAGCCCTGTACTTGTGCTTCTCCCTCTGACTTATATTTTCCCTCTTGTTCCCTCTGCTTCAGGAACACTGGCCTTCTTACTGCTCCTTGCTTAGGGCCTTTGATGGACTGACTACTTTGCTAGAATATTCTTTGCATAGATATCCCCAGGAGAAATGCCTCATGCGTGTGTGCAAATATTCTCAGTGAGGCCAGCTCTACCATCCTGTGTGAAAGACCATCTGCCCCACTTCCCCTCTGAACTCCAAATCTCCTTTACCTTTTGCTATTTTGTTTTTCTCTCACCCACATCACCTTCTAAAATGATATATAATTTATTTATTATGGTTATTGTTTATTAGCTCTTTCTCAATTACAATGCCATCTCCACGAGGGTAGGTACTTTTGTCTGCTTTGTTTAGTGATGCATTTCATCTGCTCAGAAACTTTCTTGTACATAGCTGATGTGCAGCAAGTATTTGATGAATGAATAAAATGCCTTCCTTCACTGTAATTAAGTGTTCCAGGTGTTATAGAAATAAGAGAAGGATTTGAATATGGCAAGGATACTATTAAAAGAATCAATGTTTTGAATCAATTTAAGTTTTTAAAAATTAACTTTATTGGTACATTTTGGGTATACAATGTAATGATGTTCATCATTGTAAATTTGCACCCTTACATACTCTCTTTTGGGTCTTATTTTTTCCCCATTCCCCTGCCTGCCCTTCCAACCCTCCACCCCTCCCTATTTACAAAGATTATGTTTCCATTTTTTCATTTTCTCATATTAATTCCATTCCCCTCTTTCCTTTCCTCTACCCCTCCCACTTATCCTTCCTGTTTGCCCCTTTTCTTCCTATTTCACATTATCTATTATACCTTTTAATCCTTGTTTACCCTTTCAGTTTCTCAACTAGAGAAGCTATTCGGTATTTATACATGTGTGTCCTATTTATTTCACTTAAGAGTATCACCTCAACGTGCATCCATTTAGCTATAAATGTTTCTAATTTTCTCATTTTTTATGGCTGAGTAGTACTCCATTTTATTAAAAAACCACATTTTCTTTATCCAGTCTCCAGTTGATGGGCATTTGGGCTTCTTTCCAAACTTTAGCTATTACAAACTGTGCTGCTAAGAACATGGGTGCACATATATCGCTGTGGTATGATTCTTTTAATTCTTTGGGGAAGATACCCAGCAGGGAAATAGCTGGGTCAAATGGGACTTCCTGTCCTAGTTCTTTGGGGTATCTCCATACTGATTTCCACAGTGGTTGCACCCACATTTTTCTCTTATCCATGGTATGTGATAGAAGGGTCAAATCCAGTGGATTATTAGATTCATTGGGCTTGCTCATTGTTGGCTGGGAACAGTCAGACCAGCTCAGCACCATGTATGGACCTCTGACACACAGCTCTGCACAAGCAGAATGTAAGTTAAATTTGTAGTAGACACATGTAAGGGTTGGCCTTACCATCTAATAGACTGCTAGTCAAATCACTGAAACAGTTTGAATTATTTACATATTTTTATTACCAGTGAGGGGTAAATTGTCTAATGTTAAGTGGGTGGTTTTTTGTTTGTTTGGGTGGGGTCTTTTTTTTCTGGCAGTACTAGGGATTGAACCCAGGACCTTCACACTGAGATACATCCCCATCTTTTTTTATTTTTTATTTTGAGATAGGGTCTTGCTAAGTCACTAAAGTCACCCATGCTGGGTGAACTTGGCTCCTCCTGTTTTAGCCCCCAGAGTGCTGAGATGACAGGTGTACTCCACTACCTTCAACTTGCATGTCATTTTTAAAGATTGGGGTGGGAAGTTCTATGGTGGAAACTGCATCTGGGAGTTAGAAATCTGGGATGCTGGGTCTCTATGATGCCGTACTATGTGACCTTGTGAAAGCTTCTCCTCTTGTCTGAGAAATCTGTTTTCTTTTCTAAAAAGTGTGAAAGTGGCTGGAACAATTACAGGGTTCTTTTCTGCTCTAAACCTTCTTTCTAGGAAAAAAGAAGTGACAGCAACCTTTGTTCCCTTCCTTCCTCCTTCTTCCTCACTCCCTTCCCCCATCGTGTAAAAAGGCCCATCAGTGTAGGGCTCAAAAGCCCTGGGGAGGGTGCAGTCAGACCCAGTCCGAATGCTGGGCTTACCTGCTGTGCAGCTGCGCATAAACTGTTAAACCCCACTGAGCCTCCTTTCCTCATCTGAAATGGAAATAAATGATTCCGACTCTGCACTGTTGTATGGATCACATGAGATCATGTTAATTACATTGAACAAAACGGGGCACAGAGCAAGAACTCCGTAGCTCTTATGAGAAGATGAGTGGAAGGGAAGAGCCCACATGTGGCCGCTGAGAATTGGAGTAGCTCAGAGGGGGTCACACGCAGCAGATGAGTCCAGAGGTTTACAAACTGACCAGTAGGGTAGAGCTTTTCCAATCCGTCCATTGTAGGGCATGGGTAGGAAAAAATAGAAGGATTCTATAACTACCTTTTCATAAGAGCAAAAATGTTAAAGACCATCATCCCTGAACCATTCTTTGTCTTTTTGCTTTTATACCCAGAGGAAAATGGGCCTCTTCATAGTAGATAGATATATTTCGCCAAGTGTTCTCTTTGCTGCTCTAGAGAACAAAATGCCCCCCTCCTAGCCAAGTGTGGTGGTACACACCTGTAGTCCCAACACTCTGGGAGGCTGAGGCAGGAGGATTGCAGGTCTGATCCCAGATAATGACTTAGCAAAAACTCAGGTCAAAATAAAAGATAAAAAATGGCTAGGTATGTAGCTCAGTGTGAAGGCTCTGGATTTGATTCTCAGTACCACCACCACCACCACTAAAAAAAAAGAAAAAGGCACATTGTCTGCTCAAGAGGCCAAAGTAGAAAGATTGCCAATTCAAGGCCAGCCTGGGAAACTTAGCCAGTCAGTGAAAACCTGCCTCAAAAATCTCAAAATCACAAAAGGGCTGGGGATGTAGCTCAGTGTCAAGGTCCTGGGTTCAACCCCCAGTACAAAAAAACAAAAAACAAAACCCAAAACCAAAATACCCACCTCTGATAGAAAATAAATGCCTGTCCCTTGAGACTTTGATCTGGCCTCAGTATAATAGAAACCTATGATTTTCTAAATTAAAGTAACTTTTAAAAAATTCAATGCTGATGGCCTTATGACTATATCATTCATGACATCTGACAAAGTCCCCTTTCTTTATATAGGCCATCATTAGCTTCCTCAGTGATATCCAAGTCCTGCATGTGTTTAATTAGATGTAATTTTTGGAAATGAAGGATAAATGATTAAATTATCTGGGCTCTAGAAAAAACAAAGGATCCTTATTTCAGCCATCCATCAAGACTTAACATCAAGAGTATTCCATGTTACAACTCAATGAAAATATTTCACTTAAAAGTGCAGAGTCCCTGTCCATGATATCATTAAAGGAAATCATTAAGCATTTATGCAGCACTTTGTGCTGGAAAAGTGCTTCACGGTTATTTTTATTGCTCACCAAAACCCTCTGAGGCAAGTCCTTCCTTACATCTTAAAACTAAAGTAGAGAAAAGAGATGAAATTACTTAGGTTTTAGAATAAATAACTGGATCAGAATGAGAACTTTGATGCCAAAGTCATCTGTTTTAATCTACTGAACCATTAGGTTAAAAATTTATTCACTGCGTAAAGTGTTGTCTGATGTGGGACTGGCTTTGTCCTTTAATACCTAGATCATTGAAGACAGAGCCATTGTACATGAACTACTGCTATGGCTCGAGTATGGTTTCTCCCCTCTGAAAGGAAACTTATGTTGAAATTTAATCCCCATTATGAGCTATTAAAAGGTAGGACTGGGTCGGAGCTTTAAAAGGTGATTAAGGGCTCTACCCTCATGAATAGATTAATCCATTCATGTGATTAGTAGATTTGGGGGTTATCTTGACAGAGGGTCAGCTATAAAGCCAGGTTCTTTAGGTCTCCCACACTCTCTGGTCTGTGATGCCCAGCACCATCTCAGGACTCAGCCAGAAAAAAGACCATCACAGATGTGACCCCTGGACCTTGAACCACAACCATGAGCCCCAATAAATCTCTTTTCTTTATAACTTACCCCTTTTGTGGTACTGTGTTATTAGCAACAGGTAATAGACTGACAACTATACTATTTACCAAAAAAAAAAAAAATCACTGTTTAATCATGAGCAAATCTGAAAAGTACTAAGTTCTTGACAAAAATATAGGAAAAGAGTCAATGTATGTAATGTGATTGAAAAAATATGGTGAATGATTAAATTAAAAATATTATAAGCAAAGGCACATTGCCATTAATCCCCCTCAGAATATTCCTCCTTGCTTCAAGCACACTTATCCCATCATTCTTGCTGCTTTCTGAAGTAGTTCTGAAAATTCTCTTTCATGTCTTTAGTTGAGTTGTTGTGACTCCTTCAATATACTCAGTCGATTGAAAACATGTACCTTTCATGGTCATTTTGACTTTAGGGAAGAACCAGAAGTTGCACAGTGCCAGATCTGGTGAATGAGGTGGATGAGAACACATCACAGTGTTTTTACTAGCTTGCCTTTCTGTTGGATGGCACTTGCCAGCTACATTCACATGTTTTTAATCGCACCTTGTAAAGACGCTCATGAAAGAAGACTTCCAGAAGTGCTTCAGAAAGTGGTCACAGAGTTGGGATAAGTGTATTTAAAATGAGGAGGAGTATTTTTAGAGGGATTAATGACGTGGTGTCTTTTATCGTAATAAAATTTTAAAAATTTAAACATTTCTCATATGTTTAGAACACACCTTGTATCTTTTTTTTTTTTAAAGCAGTACTGGGAATTGAATCCCCAATGCACTAAGATATATCCCCACATCTTCTTATTTATTTTTTTACTGTGAGACAAGGTCTCTCTGAGTTGCCTAAACTGGCCTTGAACTTGTGACCCTCTTGCCTGAGCCTCCTGAGTAGCCGGGATTACAATCATATGCCTGAAGCCCGGAAAGGCAATGTATTTTAAAAGATAGACTTTCCTGTGCTGTTAAGTATTAAGCAAATTGAGATCTGTCTACCAAGTCTTACATCGCAGGTGGAAGGGCACATCTGCATCGGGTAACTCAGACATCCGGGTAACTTCTACCTCAGCATGTGGTTTCTAGGATCACTGGAGCAAATGTGGAATCCGTCTCTCTTCCTAAGCACTCTGGACCACAGTGCATCAACTCTTCCACTCACAGTCTTGTAGCCAGAGGTGGTCCACAGCCCCAGCCTAACCTACAGGGGCTGAAGATGTTGGCAGGCACCTGGCTTGTTTAGAGAGCACACTTGGCTCTTCCACAGACTGATTTCGGTTTTCTCTTTTGGACTTTGAATTTAAAATATTAATGATAGTTTTTATTCAACTTTTGCATGGAATAGGTGATATGTTATCCCTTCTAATACTTCTTTTATAGTCTTGCATTTTCTTTGCCCTTTATTATTATCAAAGCCCTTTCATATGGTTCACCTCTTCTAATTCCAGTAAAAACATATGTCCGATTGTCAAGGGGACTGCTGTCCTTCCCTTTTGCCTCCTCAGAGTCAACAGCTCTGGCACTCAAAAGGCAAAGTTTACCACTGAAAGAGGGTATATCTTGTTAGTTCAACCCCTGGACTTGGCCTATTGCAAAGGATTTAAGTCAGGAGTGATATTTGGCTCATCATTGGAACTAAATCTTGGTAGACTATTACCTTATCTTTTGTTTGCTACTAACAATGTAAGTGATGGGCTCAGCTTCATCTTGTGTCTATGGGGAGCAAGAGAACTGGAGGAGGGGAGGTTGGGTGGGATGGAGTTGGCATGACTGAGTCAGGGAGCCAGTAAAGCCACCAGCCTGTGAACTGCAGAAAGCTTGCTGTTGGAAACTGTTCACAGCCCTGCAGTATTTTTTTTCCCAGTAACCATGAGATGGTTCTAAAATCGAAAGGAAGTGAAGATGGAAGTATAATATGAAATAGCATGGAAAGGAGGGAGTAGTTGAAAGTTCTGGATTATGGACTGATTTCTTCTGATCCTGGTGGGCACAAGCTAGATTTAAATGTTTTCCTCTCATATATGTTCTTAAGAAAATGTTGCCATCTGGGCAGAAGAATCGCAAGGAATGGTTTCTGAAGGAGGCCAAAAATGAATTTGCTTTTTGGTTGATTGGTCAGTGCTCTGGCTTTAGCCTTAAGTCCTCAGCTACTGCCGGCAACTTTGACCTAATTCTGGAAGGAGAGTCTATTTGGCTTGGTTGCTGAGCTCTTTCTCAGAACCTCTTCTCAGGACAGTTGCCAAATGCTGTTTTTATAACTGTGTTGTAAAGTCTGAGGAAAGTCATTTTGGGTCACTGCCCAGGGCTTGATGCCCCAATTGTAGCCTTACATGTTACAATCTTTGTATTCCATTAGCATTGAGATCAAGCATCACCCACCTTGTCCTACTGCTCTCAATGCCTAGAAAGGTTCTCCGAACCCTAGCAGTTACCTGAAAACAAGTAAAGAATCAACCTTATCTTGTCCCGATTCCTTAGTTTTGAACAGTTCTTCTCAGCATCTTTGAAACCAGAGTACCCTTTCATAAATCACAAAAGATCTCATGCCTCTCATATTGGAAAGGCTGAGGTAGCTTTCTTAATCTCTATTCTCTCCTTCAACTTTCCTAATTTGGATGAGTTTATGTTTCTTGCAATCACACATACCCTAACTAAGTCTCTGGAAATTGGAATGCACCTATAATTGTCACCAACATACAATGAAACTTTACCTCTCCAAAATGTGAATATGACATTGTTGCCATTATAATGTTAACATTTCTTGGGGATCATAAAGATTTTACCTAAATGCAGCCTCTTACTGAATTTTGTTTTAAAAGAAAAAAAATAACAATGACCTCTAATCAGAAGAGAGATATATACTTAGAAAGGAGGGTGGAAAGTGAGGAGTAGGGTGATCAAAACAGGGAGGAAAGAACAAAACTGTCCATGTTAGCCTTTGCCACTGGCTTGTGAGCTATTCTTAATCTTGACAGCACAATTAATAAGGGAAAAATAGTCCCCAGAAGAAATGTGGCTGGAGGCAGTAACCTGCCCTCCATCCTCCTCCTGCCAAGAGGGACAAAGTCAGAGAAAATTTCTCCAGAGAGAGTTGCTGGGAAAACAACTTTTTGGCCCTTGGCAAAACTTTCTTTATTGAGCTCAGGGGCAAGTTAGTTTATGGCAGAGGGCATACACAGAGATTCCAAGGCAAAGGGAGAGTCTCCTCAGAGTTTACAGCTTGGTTGCTGAAGAAAAGACTACACCCCAGAAATGAAGCAAGGACCTTCCAAAGCAATGGTAATTTGGAGCAAGGCTGTGAAAATCACAGGTAAGAGGCCTTTGAAAGTAGTGTTTTCACTCTGGGTAATTGGGAAAGATTTCAGGAGAGAGCAAGTTTTAGGCAAATCTTTGAGGAAATTTAGCTACTGATGGAGAGAGTGAGGCAGGAAAGATAATGACAATCACATGTTGGAGTGGCAGGAATGGAGTGATCTGATTGGAGGATAGTCTTTGTGTTGAGTTGTGAAACTCATCATTTGGAGTCGTATTTTTGAGTTTTTGCTACCCCCATCTAAATACCAGTTACACCAGAATCTACCCTCCATAAAAGTTTTAATGCTTGGTGTAGTCTGTGTAGTCCAAGAAAATATCTGATTTTATTTCACACATGAAAGTTAGGCAGGCTCACCTGTGTAATAACAAATAAATAAATACTGCATAATTTGTTTCTGTGAACTCAGAGATATGAGGAAACAGGATGACAGGAAAGTTACTCTTCTTAGTTTTTAAAAGGAAACTTCAAATTAGTATTTCCATAAAAGTGTTTTCTGCTTATAATCTGTATACAGTACTCAGTTCCTAATATTTCTTGCATACCTGTGGCAATGGTCAGACACCTCTCAGTAATAAAGCACACCCATTTTACATTTACAAAGCGTTTTCACATTCTTTATCCCATTTGGGAAATCAGTATTGTTCTCAGTTGTGTTCTTGCTGCTAAGAGTTTTCCATAAAATCACAGAACTGCATAATAAGAGCCTGAATTCAAGGCCAGGTCTCCTGACTCCCAGTCTGCGGCCCTTCCAAGCCTGGGCTCGACCACCTGTTTCAACAGCAGAAGAGTCTGTTGTATGGGCCAAATAAAAACCAGTAATCTTCCAAGTGGATGAGAATGCCACAAGCCATGGCATCTCCCTCACTGTGGTGGGAGCAGAAGTTGATAAGCACCATTTGGAAAAGGCAATTTGGCAAAATCTATTAAGAACCTTAATGGTCTCCCTACACTTTGACCCAGTAATCCCGTTTCTAGAAATCTATCCTAAGGAATTAATGAGATATGTGGCCAAAGGTTTACATAGAAACATGTTTACCAGAATACTATTTATAATATCCAACAATGGGAGATCAGTTATGAACAATGGTATAGTCCAATGATGGAATATTATCAAAGTCATTTAAAAAAATCTGTTCTGAGGATTTTTTATTAATGATAAGTAAATATTGAGCAAACATTTGTAATATAACATAGAATGAAAAAGAATCTGCATCCAGAGAATATAATTAACAGAGAAAAAAGGAAATACACCAAAGGTTAATAATGCTTAATTGTGAGTAAAGAGATTACAAGCAAATCTTTTAAAATTTTATACGCATTTCTCACATTTCCTATAAAGAGGAAGTAGTAATTTTATAATCAGAATCAAGATTATATTTTCAATTTTTAAAATGGTAAAATCGGTCAGTAAGAGTAAACACTAAAAATAAGGAGCAATTAGGGATTTTAAATGGTCATGTTTTACCTAGCTGGCCTGTAATCTGTAAAGTTTACATTCAGGAAACACTAAAGTGAATAAGTATATGTGACTGTGTTACATTTCCAAGAGGAAGATGAGGATTTATGATTTGAAGATGGAAACCACAACTGCAATAGAGCGTGTGGCAAATACTTAGAGCTGGAAAAGACTGACTCTAAATAGTTAAATCACTTCAAGATCTAAGCCAGTTTCACTGGCTGGCAGGGGAAGGCTCTAGCTAGTCTCATTGCAAGCAGCTCTTGAAAGTTCCCCATACCTTGTAGTGGTCTCCTCCTCCGCTGTTTGTGGCCCTGGTTTGTTCTGTGCTATAAAGAGGAACAAAGTCACCACAGAGCAAGCAAAGCCCAGAGAGATGTTGGAATTTTGTAGGTGGAAGAGAAAGATGTGGTAGCAAAAGCAGGCAGAGAATACAGGGTTAACACTTGGCTTTTGGAGGAGACTGCAGTCCTTGGAGGCCTTCCAGTCTGGATTTGGAGAATTCATCAACAGGAAAACACATAGCTGGTGTGCTCTGTATTTACTTTGCCTTTTTCAAAGTTGCAACATACATTTCCCAACTTGGAAAGCTTTAAGGTCAGAGAGATACTTTGGGAACTCAGGGCTTCTCCTCCAGCCCGAGGGAAATATGTCTACCCCCATCTTGGGACAAAGTAGGCACCAGCCCACAGGGTGCTGCCACCCAAGACAGTGCCAGTTCTGTTTGACATCCAGGGCAGACTGGAGAAAGACGCCTGGAAAACTTGACTTCTCCAACTGAGAGCTGTGGGGCTGCTTTGGAAAAAATCCACTTATGCCAAGGGAGCGGAGGCATTGAGAAATTCTCACTGAATGACTTTACAGCAAGCTTGCCATGCAAAATACCCAATGGTATTTCAGTGGTGTCTGGATTGTAATACTTGATCAATTCTAAAAGCAACCTCTACACCACTGCTGGAATATTTGTGTTCTCACTCCCAACATTTCCAATTAAAAGAGAAACCGACACATATAACCCAGAACAACTGTCAATGCAACATTATAAAAATTGAATATGTGTCAGAAGTAGATTTAGATTCTTTGGGTTAATATTATTTTTGCAATTAGGTAATGAACTGATATTAATTTACTTGTGCTGTGAGATTAGGTTAATTTACTCCACAATAATCTTACATTTAAAAAATTAAAAATGGTACCTATATCTTCTCATTATCAATCAAAGTAGCAGCACCATAGAAACATGGTCATTTGGTACACAACTGAGCTCTTATAGGCAGTTGAATAAGCACTAAAAATGACAAATTACCGTGCTCTGATAGATCTGCATGTTTAAGTACCTACAAATAACTGTCCATTTGTGAATGGTTAAACATAATCAATTATTTTTCCTATAAGCAAGATAACCTCTTTCATAAATAGCAATCTACAAATAATACTTACAGCAGTTTAAATCTTACACATAATAATGCCACAGTATGTAGAAAACAAAACAAGCTTATGAGAATAAAGCTAAATAGTTTACCCCTTTTTTGACCTTCACAAATATAAGTGCTCTCTCTATGGCTCAATAAATTGTTTAAAACCCTTTAATGATACAAATGTGCTGACAATGTTCTCACACTTGCTGGAACTATAGTCCTGTTAATATTTTGAAAATTACTTTAATTAACCTTATTTCATCTTGTAGTAGTGGTAGAACACTTTAATATTTTAACTATGCATTAATTTGTTTCATCATTAACCTTAGATTTTGCCCTTGGAAATGATAGTCATTTATAATGTAAGTCGAACCAGGTGCCAGTACATTAGAACAATATACATGCTGGGTCCTGTCAATAGCTTTAGTGTTTAGGATTCTTTAGTCCAAAGATGATGGAAATACATCTTAAAGAGGGGGCAAAGTTCAGCAGAAAACTCCAGGCATGTAAAATCATTGGCCAATGATGCTGATGAAGGAGGAGAGATTCTGAATAGCCAAGGCTGGGTCGGGGACTCACCCCACCCAACCCCAACCTATCCTCCTGAGATCAGAAAGGGTGGAATCTGTTACAGAAGAAGGAAAGGAGGGTAAATAGTGGCCAGCCTCAACAAATGTCCACTCTAATAGTTAATCAAATTTAATATCAAGAAAATACACTACGTCCCTAGTCTCACAACAGCTATCTCTCTTTTTTGGGATGCATCGAGAGAGTTAAATGCTGCCACCATATGCAATTGAATCCTGGGTTTTATAGCTGTATGTGCAACTTGCCACAATTCTCAAAAATGAAGGCAGAAGCCCTTACTGGTTTTCAGAAGTATCCCCCAGTATCTAAGTACCAAGGCAGAGAAGTGCTGAGGACCTTGCTTTCAGAATTTAAGTCAGGCAAAGCTGTGGAGGCAATGACAAGAGTCATTTGTGAGCGCTCAGTATTTTCGTCCTTTTTCTGGAAGTGCCGTCAAAGGCCAGAAGAGGGCGAGTTCCATGTAGTGGGCCTGGCTGGAACCAAAAAACACTGCCAATTGCACACTCATTTCCAGATTTGTCCAGAAGTCTGTGTCACTAAAATTCTTATTTCTGCTTTTCTCTGTATTAACATTCTCTTCATTTTAAACATATTCAGCAACAGAAAATAATATTATGTAACCAAAGGAGGTATACTTAAAATAGCTTACACAGTTTTATAGCTAGCAAAGTAACATTTTGAGGAATCAGCGCTTTCAAAGAGCCCAATTCCTTCTCTTTATACTTTTGATACCCACCGTGTATTTCCTCGTGGTGCAAGATGTGTATTATATTCCTACACTGACCACTGAGTGGGCAGGAGTCGGGCAGGGAGGGTATGACAAGCCAGGGTAGAGTCCCACAAAGCCCACCCATCCATCCAACATGCACGCGCACATTACTGCTACGGTTGAGAGCGTGTCTGCTTATAGCTTCCCAGTAGAACGGAGGAAAGGTGGGCTAAGTCCCTCCTGGTTCAGGCCACTTTGCCCCTATTTATAAAGATGGAGGGGCAAGGGTTCAATAGATAGGGGGCACGCCACAGGATTACATGATGCCCCCAGATCAGGGGAAGTCCTTAGAGATCACTGGCTCAACACTCTTTTCTTGTCCTGATGCCCAGGAGGATTGTGACAAATTCACTGTCACAGAGCTAGGCAAGGACCTGGAGCCCTTGGATGGGCAAACAAAAACCTTCATGAAAACTATGATCTTTCCTTGTGCTTCATTTATTGAAGGCTAACTATTTTATAGACAATCCCAAGTCACAGAGACTTAACAGTGGAAGGTGCATCTTGCCTCATGGAAGCGTCAGTGTTTGGTGGGCACTTTCCATGGAGGACTCAGAGATCCAAGTATCTTTAGTTCCATGGCTCCACTGTCCCTGAGGGCCTCAGAGTTTGCTGCTGGATCTGTACTTCTGGCTGAGGCAAGTAAAGAGTGAGTGTGAAGGGTGGTGCAGGAGATGAGCAGACCGGAAAATGGGAGGCTCACTTCTGCTCCCATTCTACTGGCCCAGTTTCACTGCAAGGGAGCCTGGGAAATGTAGTCGTTGTTGGCACAGGCACTAGAAGGGACAGGTTTAGACAAGTGCACAGCTGGGTCTGTAACACCTGTCTAAACTGAGCTCCAAAACCAGTCAGTTGACAGCTGTTCATTTCAATCTGGGTTCTTTGGGGGACTAGCATTGACTAGCAGAGGGCATATGGTCTTTCAAGATGGACAAACTTGGGTGTGAATACTGTTGTGTGACCGTGGGCAAAGAATTGAACTCTTTGAGCTTCAGTTTTTTGGTGGGGAGGGGAGAATATTTTGTGGAGTCACTGTGATGGTTAAATGAGATAATGGATATAAAATATTTATTGCCACCACATACTTGTTTGTAGAAAGCAGTGGGACCAGATGAGAGGAGGAGGAAACAGACTTTCTGAGTCTCATTTTGACAACCTTGGGTGCTAGTTTCTGCCCAGGGAACATGCTCCATAGGCAAAAGCAGTGGCACTTTCCTTGGGCTCTTGCTAAATTTCAAGGTATTCATTCCAATACACACAAGACTTTGAAAGGAAAACAAAACAAACAGAAAACATGTCTCTACACCTACAATCATCCATTTGATTCGATAACGAAATAAAGTCCCTATAGCATGTAGCTCCTGTCAGAATTTTAACCCTCCTTGCTCAGTTTGAAACGGTCACATTTGGAAAGCTGCGAGTTTACTATTTTCTTTTGAAAAATGTATTCTCTCTGAGAGCTTTGAAGAAAAGAAATGATTTAAAAAGTAGTATCAGTTTTCACTTTCAGATTCTAGGGAGGAGAGGGACAGAGAAGTGCCTTCCTCCATGGGTAAAACCGTGGGGGTGGATCTGACTTAGAAGCTGGCATGTAAAGGGCTTCAACAAATATTTGTCGATTGGATTAATAGATAAACACTTTTACACAGGTAAAAACAATGGAAATAATCGTTTTGCCTGAAACCTTAATATTTTGAGGGTGGTGCTGCATTTCAGGATTCCCTAAATGTTTTCTTCATTTGTGAACGTTTGCTAACAATAAAGCGCGGGCACGCGCGCGCACACGCGCATACACAAACGCACACACCCATGCACACACCCATGCCCACATTCCACGGAAAGGTAAATGAAGAAGTCTAATTATGTCTCTTTGTAGCGCATTGCCCTTTAAAATAACCTTCCATGCCTGACTAGTTAAGCTCAGTGGTGATAAGATATTGGAAGCAATAAATAAAATGACGTCCAGGGCTCAGAACGTTAACAGTCTCCCCCACCCCCAAGAAATTATTGCCCAAAATGGCGCCTAAATCACAAAACGTGGTCCTGCAGTGCCCCCTGGTGCCTCTTCTGTGGAACTGTAAAACGGTAATTTTGTGCTCCCTTAGTCGTTAGCATATCTTGATTTATCTATGAGCTCGGGACTTGGGGGGCCAGGTTTTGTGGAAAAGGAGTGGGCGACCCGGAGGAAACCGAAATTCCTTTCTTTCAGGCCTTTTTCTAATGGCTTACTGCTACAATGTCAAAATAATTGGTACATTTATCCCATGTATTATTTTGAAAATAAAACTGAAACCATGTATTATCTTGAAAAGAAGCCTTTCACCTTCTAAAAATTATTGGCTTTTCATTTCTTTTGTTTTTCAGAGGGCAGATTATTAAGCAGTTTCTTTTTCCAATTAACACATTCTTTGTAAATCAGCTGGACAGAAGACAGTTTACTTTCAGAGATTAATTATCATATGTAATAATTGAGCCATTCTTTATTTTTCTTCAGGCCCACTGCTGTAAGAAAATGATATATAAAACCAGTCAATGAAATGAGAATGAAGATTGTAGGTAAAAGTACAGTATTCCAAAGACAGTATTTTCTCCTTTAAAAAAAAGCAGTGAAATTTATTCCAATAAGGATATTCCTATTGTTTGGAAAGGGGAACTGGTTAAATCACTCACATTTCAAGTGGAAATGGTGAAGATGATCATTGAGAATTTCAGAGTGCTTGTGTTTATCGATGAAACTGGCTTACATCTAAAGGCTGCTGTCAAAATTACAAAATGTTATGAAAACAGAAGGGCTTTTTCTTCTTCCACCTCCTTCTATGATGGGAAAGGTCAATTTAGTTCAGTTTGCAGGTGTTAAAAGTGCCACGCATGTGTGAAGCCTGGGCATAGGTGGGGTCATGGGTCAGCAAGGGAGACGCACTGGGGACACCTTCCTTTCTCTGCCTCTAGGACTGATGCTGTGGAGAGGGAGCTTACAGGAGCCATAGAAGGTGCAGGAGGCGGACGTGAACTTGGGAGACAGGAATTAGCCAGAGGAGGAAGGGGCGCAGGGCATTATAAGAACCGGAGCGCACATTGCCAGGAGCCTGGCAGCATATCTAGACAGTGTGGAGGGGTAGATGGATAAACCCAGGGAGGGTCCCAGTGAGAGGGTCCCCAGTGTGTGGCAGGGCCCCAGGGGTGCCCCGATGGGTTTAGGCAGGAGCAGCTCAACAAACCAGTGGCCCAAGGGCAGCTGAGGGAACCAGCTGAAGCTGGAATCACATTGTCCATGGAATGAGAAATCTCTCTTTTTGCTTTTGGAGACCATTCATCAGTGCTAATGGAGGTCCTGGTGTTATGAGAAAGAGGTGCAGGGTGAAGAAAAGTTAGGAGCTTCAGAGTTTGTCAGGTCTTCATTCAAATCCCTGCTTGGCCACTGCCAACCTTGGACAGATTTCTCGACCTCCCCCAGCCTCCATTTTTCCACAGGTAAACTGGGCATGACCTGCTTTGCAGGACTGGAGAAGGCAGATGGGGTGTGATTGGCAGAGCAGCTGACATGGCAGGTGCCCTTTGAATGAGACTTAGCTTTCATTAAAGTGAAAATGATTCCCATCATAAAAGTTCCAGACCAAGCCAGCCCCTTGTTCGGGACACCACAGCATTGGGAAAGCAGCCTCTCATGTCTGGTTGCATATCTTTACATGATCATACAATTAATGCCTGCTCCTCCTTCTAGTCTGGGACCTTCATCATGGACCAGAACCTCCAAAACTGTGAGTCAAAATTTTTCTCTTTATAAGTTAATTGACACAGGTATTTCATTATAGTGACAGAAAGCTGATTGATTCAAGAAGTGTTCTGGTATGGTTTACTTTGCTGCATGGTGTCTTCCTGTCATTGGTCCCTTCCTTCTTCCAGTCACCAGTCACAAGTTGAGGACTCATACATTGGTGCTGTGTATGCAAAAGGAAGCTGTTGTTCTGAGGGAGTGAGGATCTGGGGCAGAAGTATAAGAGGGGGCACGGTATCAACTCTATGGCCTGCGTTGGAAATACAGGCAGGTGTTTTCGGTGATTGCAAAGATGGAGTCAACAATGAATATATTCGTGCTCTGTGGGGCCGCACCTGGAGCTGCAGCATTGTGGAGTTCCGGGAAGAGCTGCAGGTGCAGGATGGGTATCCTGCTTTTTGGTGGTCAAGCTGGAACATTTACTTGTTAATATGTATAAATTTAATCAAAAATTTATTTTTATTTTGTTGTCATTGTTTAAATTATATGTTTATATAATTAACTCTGAATTTTGTTTTAAGAGAAAACAGGTTAGTGTTGATAAATATTTATTGTAAGGGGCTGTAGAATGCAGGATAGGAGACAGGAAAGAGGTGAGCATCTTGCTGGAGAGCTGGGTTAGAGCACGCCCCTGGCTGGTCCCAGAAGCAGAGACTCTCAATGAAAAGAGGCTAAATTGCTTTTACTGAAGATGGTGTAGCGTACATATTAATCAGAAAGAAAAACAATTATAAATCTTCAAGCCAAAGTGGAAAGAGCTCTGCATTCTGAGCTTGATGCCTCCTTCACTTCTTCCTTAACATAGTTTCTTTTTTATTTTTTGGTACTGGGGATCGAAGTCAGGACCTTGTGCTTTTGAGGCAGGTGGTGGAACCACTGAGCTAAATCCCTGGCCCCCTTAACATAGTTTCTGCATCTACAAAATAACAGGGCTGGTGTCTTATTTACTTTTCTCGTTGCTGAGACAAAATACCCAACACTCAAGGTTGAAGGAGGAAAGGTTTATTTAGCCTACAGTTTGTAGAGGCTTCAGTTCACAGTTGGCTGGTTTCAGGGCAGAGTAACATGGCAGAGGGGCTTGCAGAGGAGAAACAGTACATGGCAGGCAGAAGAAGCAAGCTACAAGCAACGAGCAGTGACCCTCTTTTTGTCCCTTATATCTTATCCAGGCTGCCTGCCATTAGGGCAGGTAGCACGCACATCTAGGGTGGGGCAACCTTAATCCTACCCAGAATTATGCCAAACCAATCAGTGGACTAATTTGTAATTACACACCCTTGATCCCAGCATCACACACCCCGAAAAGCCCACCTATGACTGCATGAGGCTTTGGAGGGACGTCTAGATACAGCCCATAACAGCTGGGTTCCATGATCTCTCGGGACCTTTAGCTAAAATTCTGTGAATCATCTATGGCTGCCAAAGTACCGTAAATCTGTTTTTCTTAGACCTATACAATGAACTTTATAAAATGGCATAGATATTTTTTCACATTATTTTCCAGTAAAAAGTTTGAAGACTCCCTTTAAATGATAATAATCTGGCAGAAGGTGAAATAAAAATCTACAAAAATCTATAAATCTTCAATGTTAGGGAATTTTTACTTAGCATAAAGCTGCTAAGATGTATGAATTTCAAATCTAACTTCACCAGTCATTAGCCATGTGATCTTGAGCTAGTTGCTTAATTTCTCAAGATGGGAGTAATAGTTATCCTACCTCTAGTACTGTGAAATTTAAATGAAGTAATGTTTCCAAAGCAAATTTAAATGAGGTAATGCTTCTAAAACATACCATGTATTCAGTTTTGCAAGATGAAAAAGAGATGACATTGTGAATACATTTAACACTTAAAAATGGCTAAGATGGTAAATTTATGCCATGTGCTTTTTTATTCTCAATTTTAAAATTTGGAGTGCAAAATGCATATATATGTATGTACTAGGGGCTTAATAAATATACTGTAGCTGTTATTATGCTAGTTTGTTTGTTTGTTTGTTTTTTGGCTTTCAAGTGGGCTTTCATCCTGCCCATTCATTCATTCCATGGACAAGGACTAGGAGCAGCAGGTAGAGCACTGGAGAAGGCTGAGCATGCTCAGTGAAGAACATCAAGAAGCAAAGGCCCTAGAAGGGGACCTGGGGGAGTAAGCTGTTGCCACTGCAGATGGTTAAGTGCTATGTAGGGCAGGAGCAGGAGGACAGGAAGAATCACTCTATTTAAACTCTGTGCGCTTCTGTAGGGAAAGCCTGGGGTGGAAGGAGCAGATAAAGGAAGTCCTGGCAGGAGAAGGCCTGATGCAGCTTTTGGGGCCTAAGCCAAGCCTTGGAGGACACAGAAGTTGGTGAGGCAGGGATGACACACTCTGGATTCTCTGATTTTGTGACAGGGAGGCAGGTCCTGCATTTGCCACTGAGGTAGTGACAATGAAGGTAGCTCATTGGTTTCAGTAAGGCAGTATCAGGAATGAAAAAGTACCAAGAAAGACCTTGGAAGATCATGAAATCTGCCATGATTTCTTCCAGGAAGGTCAAGGCTCATCTAAAGCAAAGGGGCACCTAGTCACGCTCCACCACGTAGGTGACATGTGGTCCAGCCAGGGGGTGGGGGGTGGCGTGGGGGTCTGTGCTCACCCATCCCCGTGGCCCGGCTTCCACACTGGCTGGAGCCTGTTTGGGATGTGTCCTATCTCCCTGAGGTGCACTTCCTTCCCACACCCGGCTTGCACCCTCCCTGGCTGAGATGTGATGGGGGGCGATGGCTCTTCCTCTTGCCACACTTCCAAGCACTTGAGTTAATCTGTATCTGGGCCTCCTGACTCAACAAATTATTTTGTGCATTTGCTTTATTGCAGACTAGAGGTTATAATAAAATTAGTTTTATTCCACGTTATTGGTTCATAATTAGAATTGCATGAACAAAACCGATACAATCTCGCCAACTCTTCTATGGCTGAGCAATTGAACTGACTGCACGATTTCATCTCTTTTTCCTCTCCTGCAGCTTCATTTGCAGGTTATGTTCAAATCCCTTCAAGGAATGAGACCTATTTCAACAGGATTTTTCTACAGCTCCTAGGTAAGGTGACTTATAATTCAGTACCCAAACTAGGACAATTGTGAGAATGAAAGGGAGGCTATTAATAATTAATCCAGGACGATAGTATAAGCCAGCAGGGCCGCAGGCAAACTATGACAGGTGGTCATCCTATTTTTAGGGGCGAGCTGACCCTGTCCCACCATCATCGGTTAGTCTTGGTGGACAATGCTGCTTTTCTAATTGCTTTTTTAAAAAGTAAATTTGGGACAATCATCTTCATGAATTAAAAATTTCCTCTTGCGATATGGTTGGCTATTGTGCAACCTCACAACAAATTTGAGAAATTAAAATAATGAGGAGCAAAGAGTATATTAACATTCAGACATATGCAATTGCTTGGGACTTCTTTGGATATGAGAATTGCAAAGTATAAGGGGAAATCTGGGCTGGCCTTTTTTTATGCCAAGCTCCTGACCTGGCCCATATATAAAAACATACTTACTTTCTCTTAAGGGACAGGAAACTTTATATAGTGGCATTAAAGCCTCACTCCCTTCCACAAAAGTCAGATCTGAGCAAATAAAAAAATCCACCCTTTGGGATCAAAATGAAATATACTTCAGTAAATTTGTTTTTCTGGGAAGTAACCTCATTTAGAAATATCCGGGTGGCATCTGGAGATACTGACCTTGACTCTAGATTGGTTCAAGTGAAACTGGCTTAGTGTCCCTGCCTTTAAGATGGCCACTAGCTGTCCTTTACCCACTCTTGGCTAACCAAGGAATGGCTTTGTGTGTTAAAGCATGGAGCTTTCGGCTTTGGGTTTCTCTAGTGATCCTGAAACACATGAATTTGAGGCAAAATTAGGTAACGTCCCTTCAGTTCTGGAGGCAGCAGATTATACCCTCCTATCGCCTCACTGTGACGTAAGTTTGTGTGAAGTCAACTGTGATCATGTGCAGTAGCAGACATAGCACCATTACGATGTGAATTACTGTTCTCGTGTCAGAGTTTGCTGGATGAAGCTGAAATATTTGGGCAGTCACACACTGAACTGTAGCATGTCTAAATCTGTGTATGATCAGTCTTGTTGTAACAAGGATGCCCCTGCTGGATGTGGTTTACATTATTTCTCTAATGTCAGAAGCAACCTACACTTAGCAGGGGGGCAGTGTGGCCCCTCATTAAAATGTGTATATGGAACCTTGGTGAGATTTGAAGAACAGATGATTTCTAAGGAGGGAAAGGAGGCAGTGGGCCCGGTACAGAGGTATACATCACCTAGCTACTCTGGAGGCTAAGGCAGGAGTCTCACAAGTTCAAGTCCAATCTGAGCAACTTAGACCTTGTCTCAAAATAAAAATAAATAAAAGACTGTGGATGTAGCTCAGTTGTAGAGTGCTTTCTTTTTGAGGCAGGGTCTCACTATGTAGTTCAGGTTGGCCTTGAAGTTGCAGAGTGCTTTCTTAGTATGGGTTCAGTCTCTGGTACCCCCCCCCCCCGAGAGAGAGAGAGAGAGAGAGAGAGAGAGAGAGAGAGAGAGAGAGAGAGAGAGAAAGGGAGAGAGAGATTGAAAGAAACAGAAAGGAGAGAAGAGGGAGAAAAAAGGAAAGAGGAGGAAGAGAACGAAGAAAGAAGGAAGGCAAAGAAATAAAACATCAGAACTCCTGATGGTTTCAATAGAGCGATTTATAATCCATCCTACAGTTCATTCAGGGTGAGCTCAGCAGCCACCCATTGACTATCCGAAAGAAAACCCTGTAGGGATGTGATGATATTTTCCCTTTAAACAACAAGATAGGAAGTGGCAGATGAATGGGAATTGCACCACCACCTTGCAGTGGATGGAAGAGATTCGATTTCTCTCTGCCCTGCGTGTGGCGGGCATCCACACTGACACCAACTGAGCGCCACAGAGAGACCGCTGCTGACGTCCAGGAAGAGGATACCTGGTACCTCCTGCAAGGACCTGCTGATAAAGCAAGTCTTCATCAAGGCACACATGATCCTCTTGTATCAGGATTGTTCTCGCTCCTGTCTCATCATAAACCTGTCCATGCTGTGTGCGTGCTTTTGAGGAGTGCGTGTGCTGCTGAGCAGGTGCATAGTGGGAGTGCTTGAGGTCTCGTCTGTTGTGATTAAGGGACAAATGGGGGGGGGGGCTGCTCTTTGTTTATTTTGCAGATAAATCTCATCTCTAATCCAGATGCATGGCAATGTCCTGTGTGAAGGAAAGGAAGCCCCCCATGCCACCCGATGACATCCATATAAATCACAGGTTTTATTCCTCCGTTGTGAGGGGGCACTGCATATTGCAGCAACGTTGCATACTCTCATTGGCCAATGCTTCATTACTTGGTGGAAAATCCCCAGGGCCAAAACGTTATTTAAATGTGCTATGAAAATAAACGTGATTTATATATGTGTCGTCTGCTGAGACATTCTTCTCTGTTACTGCAGGTGCTGTTGTGCATCAGGATTAGCGCCTCGATTTATCGCCAGTTTGAGCCACCCACATGCTCAGTGACAGGATGATGTCCACATCTCCAAAAGCTCCAGAAAGGAGATGGTGTTTGCTGAGTAGTGGGTGTTAGCTGTTCAGTGGTGGGGCTGATTTTTATGGGCTGAGAATGCGTGTGCATGCATGTGCGTGCATGTGCATGCTTGTGCTGAACCCAGGCCACATTTCGTTTGAAGGTTCCAAAGAACAAATACTTTGTCCTCAGATGCATCAATTTCCAATGGCAGAAGAATGATGTTTCTGGTCAAAAGACAAAGAAGAATCTTTATTTTGGGTTAGGGCTGGGGCCCATATGTTTAGCTCAGAGTGAGTGGAACTATCAGAAATGAAAGTCAGAAACGCAAGTTTCAGCTAATGAATGTCAGCAGGCTCTCAGCCCAAATGGGGTGTGAGCAGCAGGCAGACATATGGTTGGGATGTTTTCATTACCAAAGATGATCTTCAGGGGAAGGGCTGTCTTAAAGGGGTGAATGTGGTCCCTCCAGAGCCCAACAACAGGCTTTCTCAAAGAGCTTCCACAAGCATCCCCAAAACATGGGGGTGACCTCGGCTCCTGCCTCATGTCATTCAGTGCCAACCCATTGCTCCACCCAGGAAATTCGAGGCTGAGGAAGGTGGCAGAACTGACAGGAGACATTGAACCTGCTACATCATCTTTGCTGGGCCCCATCTTAATGTATCTCATGTCAAAGATGAGTCCACAGAGGTAAAAGTATCCCAAGGTTTGGAATGTTGTAGGCCTGAGAACTGGGGTCTTCTTCTTCCAGAATCCTCTTCTCTAGACATTTATTTAAACAGCAGCACCTTGGGTTTTGCCAGTCTTGTCTCCTATTCCTGTTTGTCTTCCAGATTTGTGGTTCTCAGTGATATCGTGAACAGGATGTACAACAAGTTCTTTTTATTTATTCTACAAAAGCAAGAGTATTTCTATGGGCCAAAGTAGGAAGCCTTTAAAAAAACTTTTGAAATAAATTTAGATCCACATAAAATTTTTAAAAAATAGTGCCATGAATTCCTATATATCCTTCACCAAGTACCCTAATTGTTAGTACTTTGCCACATTTGTTTTATCATTCTGTGTGTGTGACTGTGTGTATGTGTATATATGTGTATCTGTTCTTTTGTGATGATTTAGGAATAAATTCTAGAAATGCTGCCCCTTTATCCCTAAAAACTCAACATTAAATTACATAACCACAGTGCAGTTACCAAATCCAAGAAATTAATATTTCTACAGTATTATTTAATGTACAGACCTTATTCAAATTTCAGGCATTGCCCTTTCTATCAAATGATGATATTTTCCCCCTATTTTGAGATTGTGAGGTTTGTGTCTTATTTATGGGGATTTGAATGAAAGAGTTAAATTTGCTGAAGTTTTAGGCTATTAAAATGATATCTAAACATTATCTTTAAAAATATGTATATATTATATCTATAACTCTCCTTACCTTGACAATTCTCCCTTCTATAGTTATAATTACATGACCATAACTGGCAAATTGAAAACTTTTGTGTCTTTGAACTGAAAAATACCACCTGGTTCATTCAATTCTGTGCAAGTCTCTTAAGCAGCTGCTTAGCTGAGAGCTTCATGTTCTTCTGGAAGGCTTGGCTGAGGCTTTGACTCTGAGCCTAGAGTGAGTAAAACGAAAGTCCAAAGAGTGTTTTGGCAAAGTGTTGTTAAGATCGAGTAATTTGGTCTGAATATGTGTTTCAGAGAAACAGTGCCTGGTGACATTGTGACGCTGGGAGTGCCACTCATGAGAGCTGCTAGAGCAGGTCACCTGGCTCCCATGAGCACACTGTGTATCCTAAGAGCCAGGCAGGGAGTGAAAAGACAAAGTTGCTCCAGGATTGAGTGCTGTCCACGAGGAGGATTAGTGAAACACCTTTATAATGCTGGTGTTGACAGACAGGACTAGCATCTGTTTTATAGGCTATCGACTGAGTTCTATCAGACTTCTCCTATGGGTAGCAGTCATGTTTCAGCCGACATGATTTGACTTGTGGTTTATCCAAATCGGTGTAATAATAAGCCATGTTATAAGGGCGTTTACTTGGCCGTGCACACTCTCATATAGTCACCCTCTTATAAAACCAAGCAAATAAGGGCTTCTGTTTCTCCTGTTGGTGCATGGGGAGGGTACGAGAATAATCAGCTTGCCCCCTCTGAGAAGTAGCCGTGCAGAAGGTTTGTAAAAGCTCTTTATTCCTTGTGGGGAAATGATTTTCCTCTTAGGAAGGAAACACATGGCTTTCTTCTTATAGCTTCAGACTCTTTGCCAGCTGCATTTATTTCCTTCAGCCTGACACGAATGAAAGGGGACTTTGATGAGCTGCGTGAGTGGTCAGCCCAGCCAGCGGGAGGCAGAGAGCCTCAACTGTTTGGAAGGTGCTTGCTCACTCTAGAGTATTTCTGCCTTATCTCCAACACACATCTTGGAGAGACATCATTGGCTTCTGATTAAAGTCCACAGGTCCTGGGTACCTGCAGGATGGGTTTCTGCAGGTTGAGTTCCTCAGAAAAGGGATACTGGGAAGACAAACCCGCTCGAACATTCAGACCTCGGGTCTCTCCCAGTCCCCACCAGGTCTGGTGTACCTTAAGGCAAATTCCTGCCTTTTTAAATTTAAATGTTTTTTTAAAGGTGTTAGCAATCTGTCTTAGGTTCTCCCACCCCTGCTGGGATTTATGATCCAGTTCGTATTTTACTGCACCATCTTGGCAGGCTCCCCTCGTTGAAATTCAAACCCAAGCAACTTGATGGGGGAACAGACATAAAAATATTAATTTGGTGGATATTAAAAAAAATCACACTGGTTATAAATCAGGGACTGTCCACTGGTTCCTTTCATCATCTAAATGGTCCTTCTAACCAGACCACAAATCTTACTAGGGAGGAGGGGCTTTGGGAGGTGGAGGTTCCCTTCCTGAGGCTTTGGAGACAGCTTACATCCAACACTTCCTCAAACCTGGCTTTGTTTTTTAAAGGTAATAAAAAGTGAGTACTTCTGGTACAGGCAGGCTAATTAGCTGGCCTCACAGAACCGACTTGGGGCTTAAAAGAAAGTTAACTTGGCCTAAAAACAGTCAGGTTGTGTAAATGTCTAAATGTTCATTAAAAATAGGGTTTGGGAGACTTGGGATGAGTACTCCACTTCTCCTAGGCACAGGGAGCCCATTTAGCAACAATGGCGGTGGATGGAGAGCAAAGAGGGGTCAGGGCTGCCAAGACCAGGAGCTGCACCACATAGCCTGCGTGGACCTGCGACCCGCTGGAGGGCTGGGGTAGTGTGCCCGGGTCTCAGCCAACACTTTCTGTGCCAGCTTTGGATTTTACCAGGGAGCCATAACTAGATATGACCAGGAGAGAGAGGGCACTTCCATTCCTGTTGGGTGGAATTAAGAAAACGTGGCAAAGAATTCCTTCTCCTGCAATGATACTTTAATGAACTCTTTCTTTTCCATCTTACAGCTGATCTTTACAGTTAAAAAGGCTCTTGATAGGTACTTTAAAATTTCACGAAAACTCTGGGAATTGGTTTTTAACAACTATGGATGGTTGGAAGGCTAAATACTTCTACAAGAAGATGTTAATAAAATGGAAAGCTGTCCCTATCATAAATAACTATATATACAAAAATATGTAGTCATGATGGCAAATTTGTTTGCATTCTAGAATCCCAAGATTCTATTTAGTGACAAAATCTAATAGAGCAAATGAACTCAAACTTTCACCCAGACAGCTCATAGTTAATATGCATGTTATAATGAAGCTCCCAACACAGTTGCATCTTGAGATTAAAGAGAAAATCCAGTACCTGGGAAGGAAGGATCAATTGGTTTTGTATAAAAAGCACAGCAAGTTCTTGATTCAGAATATGAGTGTGATAACAGTAACAACTATAAACCAGTGCTGTGGTGTTTTAAAGGCTAAAAATTGGTTTGTATTACTTCTTTGTCATCTTTAGAGGCAGCATTAAAGAAGAGCCTTATTTCTACCTGAACAGTATAATGATGAAAATTATTTCAACTTAAACAGATATTTTTTCTACTTGGTTACTATGCATTCTAATACTGACAGTGCCTTGGACTTGAAAAATGATATTCTCATCTCTGAGAAATGGAAAGTGGGAGAAGGCACAGTCATTCTGAGCTTTACTCTAAAGCAATTATGAGCTCTTCACAACTCTCAGACAAGAATTGATTTTATTTTTAGATTATTAAGCTGTGGGGGCAAGGAAGTCAGGATATGTGACCTAGTTCTGACCTTGTAGATTGAATTCTTCTAGAATGGCTTCAATATTGAAAAGGAGAACTTCTTAAAAAGCATTTCTGCCTTATATCCTCCCCAAATTTGCTTTGCTTTTTTCCCTAACATTACCAAAACCTTCATGATCATAAAGACACATGAATAAATAGGATTGTACATGCAAACTATTGGAATAGAGCATAGGCACTTCTGAATTAACTGATATGTCCTAAAGAAGCTTAGAAGCATTAAACACCCCCCGAAACATAGTGATGTTATGTTAGGTGCATTTGATGCTAACATCAATATGCCCCCTCCCTGCATGCAGAATGCTAAAGTATCAAGCTACTTACACACAGGACAGTCACCTTACTAATCTTTTTTGGAAATAGTGTTTACTCATATATTTGCATACTGAATGTAATTGGCCCAGGAAGCCAAGAAGGGTTATCTGGCTGGAGTAAGAGCCCCATGTAAAAGGTAGAAGAACTATATCATGTTATGTCCATGTGGGCATCACACTTCTTCTGCTGAACCTTCTAAATAGCTCAGACATGTGCCCAGAGGGGACCACCTTCCAACTTTAACTACATATGCAGCCTAGAACCCACCAGCTTCCTCCCACCCCAACCCGGACCTTTACTGAGGGCAACTGCTCACTGCTCCTTACAACCCTGTGTTCCTTCCTACCTTCCTCTACTCCTAGTTATTTTATAGAATGCACTCTCCTACCTCTCTGCCACCCAGCTGTTACCAGAGATTTCCAGATCCTTCCTCTGGCTGTGTTCTCCAGCTTTTTGTTCATCTTGCTCTCTTTGCAGCCTCTGGTGCATTTCTGATAGGGGCTGCCTGGTTTGGCACTTAATAATAATGTATTCTCTTCAATTGTTTCTCCTCCTCTAGCAGTAACTCCACTTCTTTGAATCTCAGATTCATTCCTTGCAAAATGATAACATATGCAGGGTTGTTGTGAAGATGAAACAAGACAGAGCACAAGGCCTGGTCCACAGCATGTGCTCTACAAACATTTGTGGTCTCTCTTCCCAAAGGACTGTGTCATGTTTTGTGGTATCTTCCTGTCCTTCTGATGGAGTAAAATATTTTTTGTGTTGTTACTGTTGAAAACTTAAGCAAAGACTGAGCCACTGTACTGTGTCCTGCTTTAAAACAGGCAGATTCCACTTTTATTTGCCTTTTCAGGGCAGGAATTGTTCAAATACTTGGATGAGAATGACTGTCTGATGCAGATTCACCTGGAGAAATGGGTCCTGAAAAGAATGTGGTAGAAAGTTAGCTACAAGGGCTGGGGCTGTAGCTAAGTGGTGCCACACTTGCCTGGCAAGCTCAAGGTCCTGAGCTCGATTCCTGGTACCAGAAAAAAAAAAAAAGAAGGCTAGCTATTGATGGCATAACAATCAAATATGCTGTCTTCCTGGGTCACTAAGACCTTGGAAATGAGCCAATCTAAACCTCTCGGTTCCTCAGTACCCACAGCCTCTTGAACGAACCATGACAGGGTTCCCCCACCCCAGTGGTCAGACCACCGCAATAACAAATAAAATAAAGATAGAAGGGTGAGTAAAGCAGGGAAGGGACTCCAAGGAGATGCTGATGCCTCTTCTTATAAAAATGAGGGAACCCTGGAGCAGTTTAATTTCTGTAAAGAGTGATGGTATTCCCATCAGGACTCTGGGGTTGATAATTACCCTGCATAAGTATGGCAGTCCTTCCCTTCTTGACAGTGGTTCCCAAGAGATCTTCCAGGCAGCTTTTGTAGGTGACATCCCTGCCCGCCAGCCCATAGCACACACACAGCCAGCCCTGTGATTCCACAAGACAGAACCATCTCTGGGAAACAGAGCTCTTGCTGGAGACAGAGGCTGGATGGAGATTTCCACTCATCTTGAACATTTTTGTGTTTAGTTTTACCAAAAGCAGCCAAAAGTATAAAGAATGTACATACATAAATGCCACAAAATTAGTGTAGGCAGCTGGTCTTCAAATAACACTCTGGGGAGGGCACAGAAAGAAATCCCCCGGACCTCATTTTATTTTACCCATGCCCTTGAGGAAGAAATAAAAAGTCATGTAGATGCCAACATAAGGTCTTTGATCCCTCTTCTCTCCTGACCAGCCCCAAAGAGAGCAAATAGTGAATAAGTCAATCCACCTCTCTGTCTGCAAGGCATCCTCCAAACCAGACAGACGCCAAATGAGCAGCGGGTGCATGAGCCTGTGCCCTGCATAAGATAATTGTGCCATAAATATAATTAAAGTCAGCAGGAAGACCATTACGGAGAAAACCAAACTTAAAAAAAAATTAGTACTAGTGAAGAAAATATCATACATTCTTTTTATTTCACTCTAATTTTGTTTACATGATTCATACAGTTTCCAAGAGTATCCCTGGAGAACATTAGGCTCATACCACATGCATAAACATTCATATATAACATGTAAATGAGGAACAATCTCAGGATTTATATAGAAATTACAGCCACTTCTAGCAAATTAATTCAATGACAGCAAAAGGGTTACTGTCTCTCTTCAAATCAAGAGGGGGAAATATTGGGCAAAGCAGATTTATTTATTCAAGAGACTTATTCCTTGCCAGGAGCCAATGTCCCTTTGGCCTCGAGATTTCCATTTTTTTATTGGATATGTATTGGTGATTGAATTTACTGTGAATACAAGAGCAGTCAATGAGGACCATAATGGGCTGCTTTAAGTTATAGCATTGCTAATATAGTCATAAAGTTGATTAGGCTAGAAGAGTATTCTGTAGAGAAATGACAGAAAGAGGTAAGTTGCTCAAGTTAAAATATTCAAGATTATTGAATCCTGGAGCTCCAAGGCATGGAGAGTACAAACTTAACCATTTTATAGATGAAAAAACTGAGCCCCAGAGAAGACATGATTTGACCAAGTGAACAAAGCACATAATTTACAAAGAGACCAGAACCTGGCTTCTCCAACAAGATGCTGTAATATTGGAATGGGCCAGTGATGTTTGAGAACATGTTCTTATAGAATTTTGTGCTGATTTTTTTCATGGTGATTTTGCTGTTGGGAATTGTGGTAGATTGATTGTCCAAATGGCCCCAATTCTTTACCTTCTCTGCATTCGTGTCCTTCTCAGGGAGACTCTACAGTGCTTCAGTCTGGGCAGGGCATTGCGACTTACTTTGGCAAATGGAACACAATGAACTTCCAGCTCTGAGCCCAGACCTGCAGTATCCGAGCACCTGCCCATTGCATTCTCCTGAGCTGGCCATGGATACAACGTGGGCTGGCCTGCTAGAAGGTGGGAGAGACACGCAAGAAGGGGGTTAGAGAGCAAATGTTGGGAGCATACTCATACTAAAAAATTAGTCATTCATCAGAAATTCTAATTTAACTGAGCATCCCATATTTTATCTGACAATTCTATATGCTATGGAAGAGATCTCAGATAACACTACTCTGTGTTCATCAGGCAACTCCTAAATGTTTGACAGAGCCCAGCTAAACATGTAACAGAGATCAGCAGACCTGTGCTCCACAGGAGACTAATGACAGATGTGTACATGAGTCCATTGGAGGCTACAGAGCTGCTCTCAGATTCCCAAACAAATGTACATCTTTATTGGTGCATGACACCGAGGTTTGGTGGGTTTCTTGTTATGCAACATTATGGCAATAACTAACATAGGAACTTTCAGTAAAGACAACAAATGTTCTAGGAAAAGGAGTTAGATTGGGCTTCAGGTAAGGGCCTCAGATCTAATTGCTGCAGTGTTTTCTATGACTACTATGCAGAAATAACAAGAAAAATACTTTGACATACATTCTGAGGCTGAAAAATCCAAAATAAATGGACATCAGTAGAATATTAGTCTTGTGTAGATTTCTGCCTGTGTGAGATCTTGTCATTGTTCTAATGTTTTGTTTTAAATGACACAGTTTGACCTTATGTCTTTGTTATAGAAGAAAATGCTGATATGATACAATAGCTTTTTTGGCTTCCTCTGGTCTTTTGATACATTCTCTTTGAATATATCATTTTTGATATATTGTCTAATGGCTTTTTGTGTTGTTTCTTTCTCACCTTCATGTGTCTCCTCTCTCACCCTTCATGCAGGTGGGTGGCTTAAGTGAAAGTTCATTTCAGGGCCCTCTATATGTGCTATATATATTATCTCCACTCATGGTTACATTTGCCAAAGCTCAGCTTCAGCTACCGGAGGTCCTGCACTATATATCTTCTTCTTGTGTAATATTTTGTATTTTTCAAAGCACTTTCACACTTCTTACTTCACTGACTCTACACAACCTCCCTGTGAAAGCAATCAGGGTAGAAAGTGATAGTTCCCTTTTGCAGATGAGGAAACTGTGGCTCAGAGAATTTAAGTGATTTTCCCAAGGTAACGCTGCCTAGCTAATAGCAGAATGAAAACTAGAGTCCAGATTCTTGTCTCTTAACCTTAGACTTCTGGTATGCTCAGCTGGTATGCTCAGTGCCTTCATCCTGGGGCTTTGGCCAACTGACGCTGTATCCAGGTGTTTGAAAGGTACCAGAATAATGCTGCCATCTAGGAGTGACTCAACTGGAAACAAGACATTCTTAAAGAGGCCATTAAAAAACCCCAGACCTCCACTTAGACAGGTTTTGGTGCAGACGCCTGATGACTGTATAAATGCCTTCACCTTGTAACAGTCAGTCTCAGCCTCTAAAACAGAGTCCTACATTGTGGATTAATCACTTCATATCTCTGCTTTAAAATCATGTTATGGTCTTTTGAAAGTATGTTTTAAGATGTAATGTTCTGCAAGGAGGCATGGTCCATTTAAAAGCAGGGCTGCTTGCAGGTTGCTGGTTTAGGAGAACAATTAAATGCAGATGAAGGGAAAAACACCAGGATATTACCTTAGAAAACTTCTTTTTCTTGGAATCCACGAAGTGAAGGCATAAGCCACCCACTTAAGTGTGATTCTTGCCTTGATTCTTAACTGTGTCTGGATTCTGGAAGACTAGTGAGTGATATTGGTCTT
Organism: Heterocephalus glaber; assembly: GCF_053883595.1. NCBI lineage: Eukaryota > Metazoa > Chordata > Mammalia > Rodentia > Bathyergidae > Heterocephalus > Heterocephalus glaber. The sequence continues at coordinate 4,535,362 of NW_028258156.1, forward strand.
ACTGTGAACAACTATCCTGATTTGCCCTAGAGTGAGGGCTTTCTTGGGATGTGGGGCATTTGGTACTAAAGGTAGGTAATTCCCTGGCAATACATGGCCACCCTGTCCAGTCCTCTGTGCAGCCCTTTGAGACGAGCACATGAACATCTGCTCCCCACCCAGAGACAACTCATGGCTTCCCCTGTGCATCCTGTCACAAAGACCCTGGTACAAGCAAACACACAGCCATGATGTGTTGAGGTAACAAAAGAAGGCAAAACGAACTCACCCTGGCTTTCAGAACTGTTCTGCACCCAGACAGGAAAGAGGATAGCTTGGGAGCTAGGAAACCTGCTCAGTTATAACTTTGGTATTAACTTTTGCTAAGTCATCAATTCTCTGTGCCTCAGTTTCCCTATCTTTAAAGAAGGGCTATAACTAAGGCTCTCTAGGCCCACTTCTCCTTAAAATATTCAAAAGCTGTACTGTGTTGGAGTCAATAGTCTCCAACCCGTCCCAACTCATATTATTCTGAGTTTCTAAACATCATTCACCAAGCCATCTTGGAGGATGAAACCCAGCTCGGGCTCAGACTTGAGAAAACCTCAAGGTTCTCACTCAGAAATAGACCATTAGCTCAACACTACTCAATGCAGAACTTTTCTGCAACGAAGGAAATGGTCTATATTTGCACTCTTCACATATTACTATTTAAATTTAATTAAAATAAAATGAGATTTAAAATGTAGTTCCTCAGAAGCTGGGGGTGTAGCTCAGTGGTAGAGGTTGCCTATGCAAGACCCTGAATGCCATCCCAACCATTGAAGGGGAAAAAGAAAGTAAGCAAATAAGTCAATAAAAATTCAGTTCCTGAGTCACAATAACCTCATTTCATTTGCTCAATAGCCATGCATAACTAATGGCTATCATATTAAACAGTGTCAATCTAGAACATTTCCGCCATAAGAAAACATTCTATTGGAAAGCACAGCTTTAGAAGGCCATTTGGAGCATTTTCTTGGTAGCCTGGGAAATATCCAGGGTAGGAAAAGGAGAAGGAAGACAGGAAATGGGAGGGATAGTGGCCTTCATCACCGGCAATCTTCACCCATTACCCTAGAATCCCAGGAATGATGTGGCCAATGTTTTGGCTTTGGGTCATCTTAAGTCTTGCCATAGGCGATTGTCTTTCAAAAATTACTAAAAAGCATGGAAATATATCTCTCACTGGCATCAAAATGCATGGAAATATACCCTTCAATAACCCTGAAGGCAGAAGTGCAGGTGTGGTTACTTTCTCTTCATCAATACCCTGACTGGGCTAACTCTTTGGTCAACAATGAAATTAATAACTAAATGTAAAAGTTGTTAATAATTCCCTTTTTTACGAGGCTCATAGTTGTAGTTTTTTTCAAACATTTTGTAGGATGAAAAATACATTGAGACTTCTATCATTGAAATAGGTAAAACTAGGGGCCGGGGTTTCAGCTCAGTGGCCCTGTGCCTGCCTTGCAAACACTTTTCATGGAAGCGGAGGCCCCAGGAATCCTTCATTTATCCGGAGTGGGAATGAACAGTACGTGTAAGTGCAGCTGTGGTGTGGTGGGAATGAGATGACAGGAAGCCAGTTCCTCTCCTTTTCCTAATTCATAAAGTGGTGATTATACAGCTGTGGCAGACAAAGCAAGGTGGAAAACACAGGAAACTTAGACTTCAGGGTCTCTTACCAGCAGGGGCCCTGTGCAACATTTTATCTTTTTAAAATTTTTATAATATTTCCTCAAAGAGGAATCTCCCAAATTTCAAGCTTTGAAACCTACAAAACCTGGTTGTGGTGTTTAAAAACAAGTTGCCACCACCTGGGTAGACGGCTGTCTCCAAACAGAGATTACCCATCAGATAAGGTCTGGTGAAGCCAACCTCGTCTAGTGCCTTCCCATTTCTTCCAAACACTGTCTTTGCTCACCCATCCCAGCACACCTGCTAGCCTGTACCTCCGCACAGCATAGAAAAGCTGACGGCATTCAGTCCCCAGCACCTCTTGGGCACCAGTGGGCATGTTCTTAGAGGCCACCTAGTTATGGAATCTGAGAGCCAGAAAGGACCCGCAGGGACTCTTTCTTTTACTTCACCTCCCACCAAGTCTTCCTTCTTTGCCTTTCTTTCAAATTCTCCCAGATAAAGATTCCACAGTCTCCTTTAGAAACTTGGTCTCATATGACATCATCAAGAATTTCATGAACATCTCCCTTAGGTGTAATCTAACTTTTCTTCTTCTGAGGCAGATGTGGCAATTTCTTGAATTTTCTTCTCAGTTCTGTCCTGTGAAGATAACAGGGCACTTTCCCACCTGCTCCTTTGCGTCCCAGAAACTGCTTCAGTGCATCCTCTTTTTAGAATGAGGTAACTGAGGTTACAGGTGGCATAAGACTTTGCCATTGTTGTAGATGGTGGAGTAAAGACCCTGGGAGAAAGTTCTACTCTGTTATCCCTCTTGTCTCCTGAGGGTTATTCTAAACCCTGAAGCTATGATGCAATTTGTGGGAAAGCTGAGGCCTATGACTGGCTTGCTTGACTCCTTGGGGATATTGTTCCTGTTAGGATACAGCTCTCTCTCAGTTTCTGTTAGCCGACACTGTTTCTGTCATTCGAATCTCCTTCCTGGGTCACCAGATTCAGAATTCAGTTTGTATCTTCGATTATTCAAATTATAAGCAGGGTGCTAACACAGGTCCTTCCACCCCCAACCCTTTCCACACATGACCCCTCCTCTCTCGCCCTGTATCTTATCTCATCCATGATTTAAAAATGACCTCACAATCTGCTTTTCATTTGGCCATTCCAAAATTATTTACTGGGCGCTTAGTATGGCACACACACAACAAGTAAGTACATAAAGAGGCCTAAATATGGCGAGTGATACTGGTAAGATGGCAAAATAGGAAGCCCAGGGCTTTTGCTTCCCCATGGAGAAGCCACCTCACCAACAATATATGGACCAAAGTGCTCTGCGCAGACTTCTAAAAAGTCTAAATACTCTATTTTCTAGACAAAGAAAATTTCTAGTTATTTAGTCAGACAAGCTATCCATCACTGGTGCACTTAGAAAGGAAAGAAAAAAAACACCCAAACTCAAAAAAGTTTTGGTTGCATTCTACATCAGAAACCAAGACATTTATGAATTTTAATGTAGTTTTCACCCTAATCCCATAAGGTGGTGAATACTATAATTATTCTCCTTATATAATTTTTTTCTTTTTTTGGTACCGGGGAGCAAACTCGGGTCCTTATGCTTTTGAGGCAGGTAGCAGAACCACTGAGCTAAAGCCCCGGCCCTATTCTCCTTATACTGATGAGGGAAACTGAGATACAGAAAGGCCTAGGATCACACAGGTGGCCAGGGGCCAAGCCAGCCCATCAGCCATCCTGGCTCCCAGGTCCTTCCTCCAGACTGCATTTAAAATTGGCAGCTGGCACACTCCAGGTATGTTCCTGAGCTGTTCAGATGAACAGATTCTTGGCTTATGCTGATTTAGAGTGCTGCCTTTTCAACCGAAGATGTGCTCCTGAAAGGAATAATTGAATTCACTCCATCTTAGCTCTTGATTTAATAAACAGAAGATGGGAGAAAGGGGCTGTTTGGGATCTCCATCTTTGATCCTAATGCTTGATGGATTTCACCTAACAAAGAACAGAAGGACTGATTCAAGAGGGCACTGGCCAATGATTAGGTGAGATATTTACAGATAATAATTTCTCACAAATGCATATCTGGACATGGAAGCACAAACTACTTTCCACGCCAAGCATTTCCATATTAATAATTCATATACTCTGACATATTAATAACATTCAGATAGGTAGACAGAGGATAGAACTTCTTAGCTTGTGCTCTGGAAGAAGTAAAAGTTTGGAAAACATTTAGTCAATGCATGATATGGGGGTGGGTGGGAAAAATAAGAGAGGCTTTTTTGAGAGGAAGAATTCCTCTGATTTCGAACGGTGTTGCTCATATCAACCAGAAAGATGACAAATGTACCCCTTCTTCATGCCATGTAGTTAGCTAGTCCTCAAGAAAGGTGTACATGCAGATTTAGTTTGCTGATATACAGAAGGACACCAATTTTGATGCCAGGACCTACAAGTTATTCTGTGAAAAAAATTTTTTTTAAAAGTCAATGTTTTTGTAAAAGAAACTACATAAAGAGCCAGACATTTTTGAAAGATCAAATGTTTGTCAGCACCTCTAATGGAGCTGTACTAATTAATTTCCCCAGTGCAAGAAAAACATGTAATTAGGATGGTTTGGGTGTTGGTCAAACTTTTCCAACATGGGATAAGCAAATGGAAGTGCTTTCTTTTTTTCTAGGCTCTTCCTTAGTTTTGGAGTTTGTGTGAAATACAGAAAGGAAGTGAGCCCATCTGTTTCTGATACTTTCAGGCTTGATGGATCAGAATGTTTTGAAGCAGTTATTTGATGTTTAGTGTGCCTCTGAAGCATTTTCCATAAGCTTCAAGCCTGTTCCTTTACTGACAGGAAGTTCATTTCCATGGCATTCGAGGGTCAGTTTAACACTCAGAAATGAGGAAAGAGTGATTGATCAATTCTTAAGTTCCGATAATGTTTTAAGTCAGTTTGTATTTGTTGATTTACCTACTGGGAGAAAAATCTAAGGAGTAACAAAAATGAAAGGAGTTATAGGTTACGCTATGCTTTTACACGTTGGCCCATCTTCTCTTCATTCTCCATTGGCACCTCCTTGCCCCTACAATATTCCTTTATATTATGAGGGAGTTGGCTCACTGGGGAGATGGATAATGGCAGGTCTCACAATCAAAAGGGAGTTGGAGGCTCATCCTTTGTCAGGGTCAGATGGAAGGAGAATGAGATGCCACCGTGATGATGACACCACAGTATCCTGACATGCTTCATACTGGGAACATGGGGGAAGGAGATACACTGCTCAGTGAACTAGATGATACCTGCAAGGAGCCCTCACTGCACTGAGCCTTCTCCTCCTGGAGCGCTGCACCCGCTTCCCAAGCCCCACACAGTCAAAGGGAAGGGAAAATTCAAAATCCACTTGTCCCTTCTACTCTCTGAGCACTCTGGTACGCACTGAGAGAATTCTGTTCAACTTAGCTCTACAATTGCTTACTAAAAAAAGACAAAGCCCCAGTGTGGTATTCATTTTCTATGAATCTTTTGGACATTTCCTAAGGTGATTTGGGATGGTTCCCGAGTACCACTGCACAGGAGGACTATTAGAGTTTTAATTCCAGAAGCAGGAGTGATTGTGCTTGGCTGTCCAGGAAGTTCTTCTCACCTCCTTCCAGGAGCCCTAGGATCACAGTTTTAAAACAAAAATTCTAAACAGGAAACAAGGGAGAGGAAGACATCAGCTTGTGTAGCTTAGCTCATGTCAGCATTTTGTCTGACAACGATGTCTTTCTCTCTGCCTTTCCCTCCTCCCTACCGCCTCTCTCCCTCTCTCACCTCAGCTCAGCTGTACGATCATCCCTGAGAATGAGTGCAATCTGAATTACTGTATTATTTAAGGTCAATCTGTGTAATATATTTTCTATACACACATACATGTTGTCTGTAAATGTGTAGAGGATTCTGAAGCTACACACTAGACTGAGGAGGAAGCTGGTCTGTAGGAATTGTAGCCTTTTTATTTTCTAATGTTTTGATTTTTAAAAGCAAGAAGAGAGTATTTATGGGTCACTTTTTTGGTTGAAAAACAATTTGAACATAAAAACAGCACCAACACACACAAAAAACAATGAGGAAGAAGAGGAGGAAATGGCAGAAAGAAAAAGAAAAAATAGAAATGAACAAGAAGCTTTGAAAATATGTAGTGCCTTTCACAGGAATTTACCATACAAGGATAGTTATAGCTGCTGATGGGGGCATTGAGTGCACGTTTACTACAGCTCTGTTTATCATGCTGGAAAAATTAAATGGCTCATGATATGGAATTTGTTGAATAAATACAGTTATAATTGAAAGCAGATCTGTCAGACAATCCAAATAATTCTATAGAATCATTTTAAACCATAGAAAGATTTCTGTTATCTACCAAGGTTAATTTAGAAACTCAGTACTTTACAAAACAGAATATGTAATATTTAATGTTTTGGAACATATATGTAAAGATTTCAAGGACATATATCAAAATCCGAGGAGTGGTTATCTTTGGTTGGAGTGAAGTTTGCTTTCCTCTAATTTGTATTCCCTTAGAATTTATCACAATGCACATATATTATTTTGGTATTGAAAAATATACACATAATTTTGAAAAATGTACTAGCCCCTATATGGCAATTAGCAATGAATGGTGGAGCAATGATTGAATGATTGCTGACCCAAGATGTATTGAATTATCTATCAACTTCACGCTTGAATTTGGCCATCGAGATACCATTCATTTATTTCTAACATCCCTTGAAATATTTTTCTGAATATTACTAACATTTGCGTATGTCGTAAAAGAAAAACTAAAAAGAGAGAGAAAAAAAAGACTACTGCGATGAAATATATTTTTTCAGGTGTACCTTTTCTTTTCTTTTTTTTTTTGGTACCGGGGCTCGAACTCGAGTCCTTGCCCTTGCGCGGCAGGCGGCGAAACCAGAGCTAAATCCCCAGCCCCCTTTTCTTAGCAGTAAGTAACATACCACTCCTGAAAGTTTAAAAAAAGAAATATAATTTTCCCTGGGATACATGATGTCAATATGTAAATAGCACTGTGACTGAGATGCCAGTCCATGAGGGAGAAATACTTAGTAAATTTATTTTTGTATACAAAATTACAGCCAAGTTTCAGTGAACAGGATTGTTTTCTTTAGGGGAGTTAAATACGGTTTAGAAACATCATGAACTCCCCTTCTCTGAATGATGTGAATAGAGAAAATTGCGGCAATTTTTAATATAATTCAATCTTAAAAGTAAAAATCTTGCTCATTTACATTTTAGAGACAGAAATTATTTCTTTCTTGCATTATATACATACATTTTAAAGTTTGCGTGGAAGCCTGATATTCTGGCACTATTTGTTGTTATTTTGTATGTTACATTTTTTATTCCAAAGTAATTCCTAACTGCTTTGCCACCTCTTAGGCAGAGCTACGGAATATAATATCCTTAAATATGGGAACTTAGTAAAGCCCCTTGTTTTTTCCACTTTAGTTTCATTAATTATGGCACTCTGGGGACAAAACACTTTTTGTTCTCAAGAAAAAAAAATTATATACATATGTTATATGCGTAAGATCTCTCTCTAACAGGGAATTCATGCTGTTACATTTTTTTAAAAAAACACTCTTGATGAAAGAAACCAGCAGTAAACAAAACAGTCCCCCACACATTGTGTTCTTAATTTCTTTTCTTGTGGATAGTATTTGTCCACAAAGGCAAATGCAGTCTTTAAAATGTATGTGAACAAGCACCTTCCAGCTGTGAGCAAGTAATTAGTCAATCAGTTCTTACTCAGAGAGATTTGTAAAATGCCAATATGTATTCTTATTTAATTCTTGGATCCTTGCATCTATAAGAAACAGAGGCCCAAATTGTTCCTGTACGGAGAATATCAAATTTTCATGTCTTTTCCTATAAAACCACCAAGGAGACTGATGAAATTACCCTTTTCACATAATCCATATAAAATAACATGAAACAGAGTTAGACTCTCTCACAGTTGGCAGCTTAGTTTATATATTTGGAACATGATTCTATTCTATCATTTGAACTTTTGTTTAAATATGCTAGTTAGTTATTACTGAAAGCTAAAGGAAAATAAGATGCAAACACAGGCTTTTTTTCCACAGCCATTTGCCACCACAATGAAATAATTTGACTCTGAAATTTACAGGATATGCAGTATATTATAGACTGTATTGCTATGAGTTTACAATTTAATAATAAACAGGACTATTTGCCTTGTTGCTGGGACCTTAATATCTAGATGGGGAAAAATAATTAGCATTAAAGACTCTAAAATAAAATGGTGAGATAGGTACTTTGGCTTAATTTAGAGGTCACAAACATAGCTAACCACACATTTTGTTAAATACTTTCTTGATGATATTCTTAATTACATGTCCTTTGTGGCTTGCTGGTATTTTCAGGTGCTATTAATAAAAATCAATATTTCTAAAAGTGCAAATAGATTGGAAGCAGATGCTCTTAGTAAAACATAATTAGGCTAAAGAAAAATTTTGCAGTTTGAAAACAGACTCATGTCTTTAATGTGTTGTTCTGCTGTGATTATACATTCTTGTGGGATTTGAAACAAGAATAACCAACAAATGCATCCTAAGAAAAATGAAAAATATAAGGAGTATATTTTCATCAAGTTCAGAAAGAATGTTTGGGTGAAGGATATTGGAATTGCTGGCATATGTAATAGAAGCTAAGCATGAAGAAAAATCTCAAATCAGCCTTTGCAAGAATATTAAAATGCAATTTAAACCAATCATTTAAAATACAGAAAAAGTAAATTAATTTTGAACATATTTAAACTCAAAGTTTCATTATGTTTACAAATGATAGTACTGTATTTTTTAAAAATGCAAAAAAGTGGCATTAGGAATTATTTATAGACAGATAATTATTACATTTTACTTCTGCCTTTTGATAGTTTCAACTGGCTATTTTATGAACATGTATTTTTATACTAAGATTAAGTTTTGAAAAATGTAACTGCAATAAAACTATGAATTTTTACAAAGCCAAATTAGAGTTGAGCAGAAAATAAGAATGAAATAAATCTGAGCATTGAAAAGTGAGTTGTTAGTATGAAAACTATTCTGAGTTTTGTAACAAAGCAAAAGAACAACTTCATTACTAATTCATACAAAAAATATAGGATAGACATATAGGAAAGAAGCTGTTAGATGTAATTCTTGATTGTGAGATTATATACAGTATACATTTTAAAGGTTTTTTTCCCTTATGCTTGTCAGTATTTTTCAGGTTTTCTCAGGACAGGTACTACCTCATAATCAGACAAGTTTTATTCAAGAAAGAAAAATTTTAGAAAAGTGATAGTTTGGGTGAATTTTAATTTATGATTCCAAAGTTAGTATTTTATTTGCTATACAAAAACTTATTAAAACAGCATTAACAGAGGCACATAGAGCTAACTTCCAAAATTAACACGGAAGTATAATTTTTGTCATGTTATAAAATTAGCTGTAATTACTAAGAATCAAATGTATAAAAGTTCTAATGTTAGAACTCAACCTTACCTGGAGTTCAACTTCAAATAAAAATTGTGACAAATTATTGGCTGACATAATATTTCTTAGATTAAAGATGGATATACATTATTTTAATTGCTTGGAATATCATAATCATTAACACATATTTTAAGATTAAATCATTTGTTAGCAATGGAATAATATTTTTGGATATAATATTGAGGAGGCATAAAACAATACATGATGCCACTTTTAAGATTGTAAAATTAAATGTGAGTTGAGTGAAATGTAATCAACACACAAATACAAACAATTAAGTAACATTCCTCAGTTTTATTATACATCAGAAAATGTTTTGAAGAAAAAATAGACTACACTTACTTCAGAAAAATTTTGCACTTGATCTGAACTTCCCTGCAACCATTATTCTCATTGAGGGGATGCTCCGATTTTACTAATGTAGAATGTATTTAGCAACCTTTTTATTTCTGCGCTGAAGAGTAAAGAATTAAAAGTTGGAAAGGTGTAATTTATGTTCCAAACACAGAATCTTGGTGTACGTGTGTGGAGGTGTTGTATATTAGTTTTTGCCACGAATTTTAATTTCTTTTTAAATAAAGCCCTGCAAAACAACCAAAAGAAATCAACCTTTTTTTTTTCTCTCCCTTTTTTCTTCCAAGTGCCCTGGTGACTGCTCAGGTTTTAAAGTGCAATCTGAAACCAGGAACGCAAACTCTCAAATTTTAATTTGGAGCAAAGAAGCTACCATAATTGCTTTTCTGAAAACTACATAAATGTTATAAAACATACAGGCACAGAAGGTATTTCAAAACTCAGGTTCCAGGGTTTCGTGTTCATCCTTTCATTTTCCAATTCTTTTCCAGCTGACGTCTTACTTCACGCGTTTTGAAATGGTAAATCCATGTTCTGTTGGACGTAAAACAGAAGGGAGATTTTTGTAAGAAAAAAGAAGCAAATAAATCACAGGAATTATTCTCTTACTTAAAAAATGTCAGTTGAGAGTTGAGTATCCCCGGGGCTTTTTACCGTTGGAAACAGTTTTCACACTTGCATCATTCACAAGCAATTCAGGACCGCTTAGCTCGAAAGAATTTTCCATCCCTTCTCTGGTTTTTACACACTTCAACTCAGCTCAGCTCAGCTAGTCGAAAATTAGGGAAACGGAATTCTCACTAAAGGAAAAATTGAATTCTAGTGAAGGGTCAGTTCATTACAATAAATATTTTCCTTTCCAAAGGGCCCACCAGAGCAGTGGACTTTACATAGTTTAAAAGAAGATCAATTTGTAATAAGGATTTATTGGTAATTTTTACGCACGTATTTCATGGTACAATACTGAACGACGTGTAGAAATAAACGAAATAATGCACTTAGAAATATGTAATTTCTTCAAAAGGGTGAATTAAAACGAATCATTTAGAAAAGCATTTCCTTCTAGACCTTAGCGAAATTCTGGCCACTCTGGTGTGGCCCCGCCCTCTCCCCGCCCACACCCCCCAGGAAGAGGGGCGGAGGTCAGGGCTCGGGTTACTACACCCACCCTAAAAGCACACCCATTTTTATGCAAAATAAAACACACCCTCTATTAGTACAGTCAATGACCAAACAGCATCTGGACCAGCGGGGGGTGGAGCTAGGGGGAGCCCACGCAGCACACCGTTCTCAGCCTCCTCCTCCTGCCCTCCCGCCACTCTGCAGGGGTCGGGCCCGCCCATTCAGTTTGGTTCGTCACGCCCCGGGAAAAGGCGGGGAGTGGGCGGAGCGAGAAACGCCCGTGGGCTCTTATTTACATGCAGACCTACCATTGGCTTTGGCTGACTGCGAACGAAGAGGGAGGGGCGGGGAGCTTGTCATAGTGAGCTTCAGCGATTGGCTTAGCAGCTAGATGACGTACAAAAAAGCATTTAAGCAAATGACAGCGCCGGGCAAACTTGCCTTCCTCCCTCTGTCTCGCTCCACCTCCGGGAGCAACCCAATGAGAGGTGAGCTTGTGTGTCCCTTTCCCTTGGCTATTTAAATAACAAATCCAGCTTTTTAAATATTTACGAAGAGGCGGGGAAGTGTAGGGTGTCTCCTGGAAACGCTTCTGATTGGTGGGTTTTCTCAAGCAAGTGTTAGCCTTAGGAAATACACGAGCACCCCTCATTCCATCAATTAAATGATTGTTTCCTGCTTTCTTTCTCCAAAAGCGTCACACTATATACACCTATTTTTTTTCACTAATTGATTTCATGTGTGGTCCGAGCGGCTCAGCTTTGTCACTATTTCACTCTCAATATCTTTTCTTTTTTGTAACTCAGGTTTTGTTTTCATCAATTTTTAAAATGCAAAGGTCATAGTCAGATGGAAACAATTAGAACCTCCGCTCTGCTGATGTGTATAATCTTATTAGTTTAATGGGTCACAGGGCGCAGGACCTATTTCCTATGGATCAAAGTGAAAACAAACACGGTTAATATCCCATTTTGTTTTAGAACCACATCGGATCGGGTTCCCTCTGTCGCCTGTGGTAATGACAATATTAAGAGAGTTCGGGTTGCCTTGAAGTTTAGAGGGAAAACGGAGTCACTGAAATATTGTAGCTTAAAAACTCATTAATATTAACACCAGGTAGCCGGTTGCAAGTTCCTTGAGCTCTCTTGAGTTTATCACAATAGCATGGGTATTAAAGGATTTCAGTATTGCTTGTTTTGATGTATTACCTTAACGCAAGCGAAAAATCGTGTGCAGTTCGCTGCTAATTATACTGGCTTCTCAGATTTCCTCAAACTTCAGAGCTCTTGGTGTAATTTTCAACCTTGAGTTCTTAATGATTTTTTTCTTTATCTGCCGGTGGTGGCCACAATTTCAGAATTTATTTTTAATAAAGGAAGAGTCACAAAATCGACACCAAAAATGTAAACATTCTATTCCAGCGAGTTCTTGACCACCTAAGGCCACTCCAAAGACTCCTAAGCCTCAGTGAGCCTGAGTTAACTCACACCTTAAGGAAACGTTATTCATATTTTGTGTTTGGTTGTTTTATTCTGAGGATAAAATACGATCTTCTAAGCACCTACCGGGTTGGGCCAGGGGCTCTCTCTCTTCCTGCCAAAGGCCCCCTTTGGAAACCTCCCGCAGTAACTTCTCACCCCGATAAATTAAATGCAGCCACAGTGTGGTCCATTACCCCGGAGTGTGAGTTGACGGCGCCTGTCAAAGGCGGCAAGCCCAGTACAGACCTTTAAATATTCCTACAGATAATAAATATCTGTGCAAGAACGGATGTAAATAATAGGTTCCTATTTGTATAGAAACCTCTGTAGTACACCAATGAAGAAAGCATTGCAGACTTGATAAATGCCCCCCAAGCTTCTACAAAGGGGTTTGGGGAGGACTAGATTTTGAAAAAATTTCTTCCTGGACCTGGAGGCCCGGTGCAGCGCTAGCGGCGCAGCGCACCAGAGCCTCCCCATCTACCTCAGCGGGGCCTCTAGGAATGTAAATACCATGAGTTTAGACTGGCCAGGGCCCCGGAAAGAGTAAGCAGTGGTTATTAGCTAATCATTTTAATTTAGAAGCTGTCGAGAATATTTGCTTTCACTTGATCTCGCGGGCTGGGACTGATAAAACTATGTTTTTGTCATCCTCCCCTTGTTCCTTTGGAAACAGGGTTACTGAATCTTGAGCTTGGCTTTCGTAGCTTCTCCTCAGAGTTCAAGCACGCACTCACTGTAGGGCTAAGGTGCACGGCCCCACGGATTGAGGGGACTCTCTTCCCAGCACTGGGCGTTCAGTACAGAAACCTAAGTAAAAAGGCGAGGAGTCAGATACAGGGAGGTCTGACATCTGGGACAGATGTAACTACTTCAACCGCTGCGGTGGAGGTTCCTCATCGCCTTCATTTAATTTATTCTTGAATTTCGTTGTATCTGCGCTAGATCTTTATGCCCCAGTGCAACACATAGTCAACATAACGACTTCATTTCTCTCCAGAGTTCCTCTGTGTCCTCTGTATCAATGGCGTGACTTTATTTTAGGAAATAAAATAAAATTTCCTTCTTCCAGCAGGAAATACATCAATCCTCCATCCATCATGCAGTGGATCATAAAATATTTCAACCTTAAAAAATATATCCATCACTGATTAACTTCAGAATTATATTTTTCAAAGTGGTAATATAATCCATGTATATTATAGAGATCATGTCGACCTATTTTCTGAGAACAATTTATATGTATAAATCTAAGTAATTATTTGTAAAGAATTCTACCAGGATATCTTTCTTTTTTTCCGAATATACTTCTTTGTACCCAATATTAAGGGATATTAACAATCCTCCCCACTTATCCTCTGGTGTAGTGGAGAGACCTGAAGTCCAGCAACACCCCCCTCCCCCTTTATTTTTCTTGATCAACAATCTCCTTCAATAATTTATTTTAGCTTGGTGGGTACACGATGTAAAGCAGAGCGGTGTGGTCGGTTCTGCTAAACTTGCGTTCTGCTAGCTGTAGCTGTGATGTGACTCACAGATTCGGGGCGTGCCAAGGCGCACTCATTCCTAGAGCAAAGAAATCCCAAGTCTTTGCCTGCCTGGGAAGAATCTGGGAAACCCAAGAAGCCTAGGAGTTGCTCCTCTAGAAGCGTCTCAGAAGGCGATGATCACTGTGCAGATTTTCAACAAAATGTTTTGCTTTATTTAAACATTTATTGTTTAGTTACTGGGAATGTAGACACTTAATGATGACTGGCTATCATAGAGGGAGGGTCAGCCTCTGGATTCCGGTGACATTCGCCGGCATCTGTCAGTCAATTTGAATGTACTTGGTCCGCACCTGGGGCGGTCCACGCAGAAGAGCCAGAGAAAAGGCCTCGACTTGACTTTTACTCCCACACCTCTACGGCCCGAAGTGGGGCTCCCTCGGACCTTTTACGGGTCCCTCGCCAGCCCCTACCCCCTCCTGGAGCTCCTGGCTCAGCCTTGCTGCTACGGCGAGGTGCGTCATGGAATTCCAGGCCTAGACCCAGACCAGATCAGAAGGCTGCAGGGCCCGCCCGGGCTTACAGAGGCCTCTGGTACCGGAAGTCATTTGACAAATCTCAGGCAGGCCTTTCAAATCTTTACTGCTCTGCAGAGCTTTGCAAATCTCTAAACACGCAGTTGCCTTCTTCAAACAGCACACCAGACATACTTGAAAAAAAATTTTTTTTTCAGGGTCAGGCACAATAGAAAGTACAGCCGCCCCCAGCCTCCTCCACGGTCAGGCTCGCGTCCCTCCCAGAGTCTGGCAGAGACCCTAACCTCCCAGCCCTGCAGCCCCCTCCCCAGCCCTGCGAGACTGCAGAGGGCCGCTCGCTGGAGAAGCGCTCCGCGTCCCTAGGGGGGGGGCCCGGGATGGAACCCTCGGGAACCTAGCACGACCAGTGGGGGCGGGCCGAGTGATTAATGACCCCATCAACATTTTAGGAAGCAGAAATTAACCTGAGGGGGATTAGGGCCAAGCTTTGAAGTTCACGGTTTTGTTTTCCTTTAACTCAGTCCTGCGATAAGATAGTTCTTGGTTTCTTTTACCGGTTTCTCCCCCCGCCCCTGTCCCCATATATCCTAGCAAGAGATTTTGCATTGGTTTTCTGATTTCAAATAAAAAATATCTCGACACCAGCGATCGAGTCCTGTAGCCTACGAACAGAAGCACCATACTCCCTATATCCCCGACTTCTTGGAACCAAGTTTGGAAGTTGGAGGTGGTACGTTTGTGTCTATTCTTTTCTTTGGTTCCTTCTCTCTTTCCACCCAATGCCCATTTATTCGTCCTTCGAGGTTGGCCTTCCCTAGCAGAGAAGGCGCGCAGCAAGGGTGGGGGTTGTCAGCAGCTCTGCGGGTGAGCGCTAA
Organism: Heterocephalus glaber; assembly: GCF_053883595.1. NCBI lineage: Eukaryota > Metazoa > Chordata > Mammalia > Rodentia > Bathyergidae > Heterocephalus > Heterocephalus glaber. The sequence goes on from NW_028258156.1 coordinate 4,550,439, forward strand.
CTTCCCAGCGTACATTCCAGGTACTGTTGATTTTCCTCCTGGTTAGCCAGAAAACTCAAATCCAAACACGGAAGTCCTCTCCGGCCGCTCAGCACTCTTACCTGGCCTCCCTTTATTTCCATACCCCACCCCCCAAAACTGCAGGCTTCCAAGGGAAGAATCAAGTCTCCTGTAGTTCTTTCCCGCAGTCGCCTGCTGAAAAGGCAATTTCCTTGGGGGTGTGGTCGGAGCGAGAGAAAAACAGAAACCAGGATTGTTTGGCAGCCTAAAACCATCCAAGTTTTATTGCATCCGCTACAAAGTCAACTAACTCTTAATGAGTATCCAAACGGAAAAGGGCCGAGGTTTTCTCGGTGTTGAGACTGGGGATAAACGGCTAGGGGAGTTTGCTTTCTTTATCTTGTAACCACAGGTCGCAACATCTTCCCTAGCGGCTCTTCCCAGAGGCCAGAGTACTGAGGTGAAAGTCAGAGGGCATCAGGTTTCAGCTCCCTGAATGATCGAAGATCACTCGGCCACGAGGATCTTGGAAGTTGGCCCTGTCCGCAGCTTGTAATGAGAAGGATAATCTGTCTCATAATAAAAAACAGTACCCACACAAACAAATCTAGCACCCAGCCGCCTTCCACCTCACACCACTCTTTCCTAATAAGGGACAGTGACAAATATTGCCGCCTCGTTCCACCCCAAAACAGAGGAAGCAGTAGATCTTCATTTTAATAACTTCCCAAAGTGTTACAAATAATAAAAGGGACGCATAAATCATCGCGAGGGCGTCTGAACGCGAACCACGGAAGGATTTACTCCTTTCAAGCTCCAGCTTCCATTCGCACTCTTACTGGCTGCCTCCTTGTGGCCCGCCCCCGAATCTGCCCTCTTATTGGTCTGTTGAGCGGGGTGTCATTCAGAAAGGGCGTGTGGTCGGTGGGGGCTGAAGTCCACCAGTGCGCTTGCGCCTTCTGGTGTGCATCGGTGATTGACAGCTGGAGAAAATGCGCGCGCACTCTTGCAGTTCTGTAAGCGGGGGGGGGGGGGGGGGGGACGGGAGACACAGAGACAGAGGGAGAAAGAGTGAAAAAGAAAGGGAGAAGTGGGGTGATGGCGGTGAGTGCTAGTGCTGAGGTGGCTTTGGCCACCAACTGGGCGAGGTGTGGTCCTTTGGAGGCTTTAGAGTCTGAAGGGCCTGTACTCAGCCGCTCTGGGAACTGAAGGGCTTTCTGCTGAGGAGGGTCTGCAGCTTCAGGCTAACTGGGGAGGGAGTAAAGAGGAGTAGAAGCCAGGCGTTATTGTTTCTGAAGAGATCCGTACGTAAAACATTCAGGCAGAGACTGCAGGTGAGCGCTATGTTGCTCCGTGCATTCCTTCTGAAGCACACGCGAAGTCCACTTAGTGACACAGCTGCGCCTCCCTAGCATCACCCTCGCCCGAGCAGCCCCTGCGGTCCCAGGTCCACGTCCATCTCAGCAGCTTGTAATTGTGTAGACAGGACGTAGACAGCCGGAGTAACCCTTAGCTGGAAGGGGTGGTGGCGGTGGTGAAGTAAAAAACAACAAAGAAGGAAAAAAGAAAAAGAAAAAAGACACCCCCCTGAAATCCACAGATACGCAACCATCAGTAAAACCAGAGAGACAAAGATAAATAAAACATTGAAGGAACAATCCATTCGCTGTTGAATGAAACGTTTGAAAATTTCCTAGCCCTCTGATACTGTAGAAGCAGCTCAGGTTTACGTGGGTGCTTGTTAACGCCTAGTACAAAATTCTTGCGAGGCGAGGGCTGGCTCAGGGTGTGGAGCCGCTGGTCGCTCCCCTGTTGCATCCAAATTCTGGTTGCGGACGAGTCTGCGCGGGTCTGAGCCGAAGAAGGGGCTGCAGGGCAGTGTTTCCTGCTAGGGAGCGTTAGGTCTTCGCTTCTTCCTTCCATGTATTTTAGGGAGATTATAAACCTCTTTTATCCTGGCATATATTTTAAACAGTAGCCCAAGAGAATTTTGTAGCCGATAAATCAAAGCTTCGGTTTAACGAATTCTAAAATTTAAAACTAGCGATTACTTCTTTGCAGGCTCTGTTATTTTCTTTTACTTTTTAGAAAAACATTTATGAGTGTGTGAGATGAGAAATGTACAAGCCTTCTTCTCTGCGAATGCACAATAAATTTATAAAAGGGCAGAATGGTAGAATAATGCGATTGTTAAAGACAAAATAATGCTCTTTTAAATTCCCCTCTTGGTGTATTTTTTTTTCTCCTGAAACATCGTTTCCAGCTTGCCTTAATATTGAAAGTAGTATTTGTTTACCATCACAGTAATTTATTTAGAAGTTCTATGTTCACTTTTAGTTTTACAACGATTATTTATGACACAAAATCATTAGCACTCATATTCTCTGTGCGTTTTATTATTTTGACTACTTATTGATATTTTAAGATGCAAATATTACAGAACATTAATAAGCAAGGCTTTGATAGTTGCTTATTTTTGTTTAATTGAATACCTTTATTTTACAAGGCAACCATACACAAAATCATTTTAAAACAATGAACAAAATTCTTTTCTTTCGTTTTGCTAGAGCAAAAGTGATTTTTTTCATTTTCCTCCGTCCGATTCTTTCTCTTCCAGCTGCCACAGCCGACTGACAAGCTCCAGGCTGTCAGCGAACTAGTATGCAAATTTCGGATGATTGACACCTCTAGTGGAAACCAATCCCGCTAGAGTAGGTTGCTGATTGGCTGATAACAATTTGACGTAAAATGACGTTCAGAAATCCTAACATCCAATCAAAGCAATTTATGCAAATAAACGAATCAGATTACCAGAGCCCAGAGGGACTTGAGTACGCCCCCACGTGTTCAGTAATCGACATTGCAGGCACGCCCGCAAGATCTGAATAAAGGCTAAAAAAGTTCAATTTTACACTTTAACTTCGCCTTTCCTAAACTTTTTTGTCACTGAAATACAAGTTAGCGTTTAAAAAAATCCTCCAGTTATGTCGTGAACATATATAATAGTTCATTAAAAATCTATGTAGCTGTGGACTTCCAGGACACAGAATTTCTTGTCCCGCTAACACAGGGACTCTGTTTCTAATTCTTGGTAAAGAAGGCTGCTTTCCTCCTTGGTTTCAAAAGGACCAGATTTACAGGTACTTTCCCCTGGAGAAACTCACTGTAGGCCCAGATGGTCAGTAAATTTAGCTTCTTCAGCGAAGTTCCACATGGCACCGCCAGATGGCATGAGGACGCCCCTCGGCTCCGTTCCTCCATCCTTCAAATAATTAAAAAAAAATTGAAAACCAAACACTTTTATATTTTATATCTAGGTGAAGTGAGAACATATTTGTACTATTAAGAAGCTACATATTATGAAAATAAGCTTTGTTGGTTGTTGCCTTAGTGTGAAATTTCTTCTTGAGATTTTGCCCATGAAAACTTGCGAATAAAATACTCATCCAGTGAGTGTTTGCAAAAATTTTTCCTTGAAGCAAACGGTAAGGGTCCTGGATGGCTGCATTTCTGAGTGTGTCATTTGCAGGGCCGGCGAGCTTCTTAGAAATTAAAGTGAACTGGAGGGAGAAACCGCACTTTCCCAACCCAAGAGATGTGCCTGGGGCCAGCCTGTCCGGAATCGGGGTTACATCGCTGCTGTTACAGCGGCCTGGGTTTCTTAGGGGTTCATTTTGAAGTCCTTATCACAGAAGGACAATGCTTCTCTTGCACAAGTCACTTTAGTGAGGGTAGCGCCTTTGTTTTGCCAACTCCAGCGGGAACTTAGTGGTGAAGCCTTGTAAAATTAGGGATCTCGACTTTTCATCTGTCTTCCTTTTCATGTTTGTTTTATTTTGGGGAGCTTATCAGGAAGAGAGGGGTTCTGGCTTCCACCTCCTAAGATCAGACTAAGAGCCAATGTTATTTGCAGTAAGGAGAAGAGAGAGAGAAAAAAATTCAAGTGACAAGTTTTACAGTTTTACACGCACATTTTACAGCCCTCTTCCTGGGAAACTTGATGTTTTCTCCATTCATACAAACAGAATAACTGACACGTTTGATCATCCTATCTTGTAATTATGTACCTTAGAATTGCATCCAATCTTTAATTAGATCTTAAATGGGTATATTCGTTAAAAATCTGGGCTGGGGATTTAGCTCAGTGGTTCTGCCACCTGCCTCACAAGCTCAAGGTCCCGAGTTCGATCTCCAGTACCAAAAATAAAGAAAGAAAGAAATAATAAAAATCTATCATAATGTACTCATTAAGCCCTCACCTTATGAAAAGGTTTGTTGGGTTCGTGGCTTTGTGCTGCTTGTTGACTTTTCTTTAGCCAGCAGCTAATGATGAAGATGTCTTCATGAACTCCTGTCTCACCCTGGCACCACCCTAGCTGTGGTTTCCTGGGCTAGCGCCGGATTCCTGACGTTTGTAGAGCAAGAACCTGCACATTGTCACCAGCTCCTGTTTCTAGTGACCACAAGCTGTAGGGAAACATCCTACCCAGTTACATTTACCCAAGACATAGTTTAGGATCACCACGTCGAACTTAGTTCAAACTGGAACCATAGGTTTCTTATTTTATTCAATTATCTGTACTTTCGTCTGCGTTTTCGCCCCAGAAGCAAAATATGCGAAGAGAACATCAACACAGAAGTTAAGAGTAAAGGAAGAATTTTAGGGAGCGCTGATTTCCCGTAGGTGGTAAGAGTGTGATGAGGAGAGGCAGGAAACTCACAAACAGGCTTTGGAAATGAGAACCTCAAATCTGCAAGCACAACCTTTCCTAATGTTTGTTCTCTGCGCTGCAGATAAGGGACCCAAAACTCGTTGAAACAGATGGAGATGGGGCCTGCGGGCTCTCCAGGTTTCCAGGAGGACCCTGGGAGCTAGCAGCCCTCTTCCCTCAGCTCGGCGCCTGCATTTCTTTTGCTTGACTCCAATAAAGGCGGCCCCAAAGGTGCGAATGTGTGGCGCCGCACCGGGAGATGGGCTGCGGGCCTGCGGGCCAGCGGGGCGGGAGAGGGACACTGCAGTCCCCGTAGGCTCGGTCTGCGGCGAAAGAGCCGGCCGAGCGCGGACAGTAAGTGGCGGGTTCTGTGGCCCGCGCGGGCAGGGAGGTCGAGGCAGGACGCCGCCCGCGCCCTCACTCGCCTGGCCCTCTCCCCGGCTAGGGCCTCTTCCGGGCTGAGCCCTGCGAGTGGGTTTCCCCGGCCCAAGGGCTTTCGCAAGAGTCGGGCAGGCTCGCGGCCGCATCTGGATCGGCCGCCCGGCGAGGCGCGGGCTCCACGCCCCGAACCCATCAATCAAGCCCGCCACGCCCTCTCGAAGCCCGGGGCGCCGCCGCGGGCCCGGCTTAGAGTCTGGGCAGCGGGGTCCCACGGGGGCCGCCGGCCGGGCCTCCCGGTCCCAACCGGAGCAGGGACAACTGAGGCCGAGGACCCCTCACGGGCTAACTCCTTCGCCTCTCCCAACAGCACGAGGCCGACGCCTCAATCTGTGCCCAAATTCGGGCATGGAAAAGGCTGGGGCGATTCGTCCTAGGCGACCAGATTCCCCGGGTAGGTCACGCGTCCGCTCTGGTCTCAGTTTCTCCTCCGTAAAGTGAGAGGCCTGCTTCAGGATCTGCACTTTGTCGCCTCTGTTGTTCTTTGCGGTGGGGTGGAGAAGCCCGAAGCCCCTCCGCCGAATGCGTTTTCAGAAGTCTCCTTTACTTCCACGTCTATCCTGGTCCTCCCAGCCCCCCGACTCCCTGCCCCGAAGCCGCCCCAGTGCGCCCCAAAGAGCAGCTCCAAACCCCCAAGCAGAGACTTCTGGCCCCTTGGCGAGCTGAGGCCCGGCGGGTTTTATTTCAAAACAGCCACCAGAGGGCGATGCAGCCCAAGGATAGAGCAAGGGCTATCCATAAAGTCTTAAGTTTGTCAAACCAAGAGGCTCCCTTTCCTACTTTAGGTGATTCATACAAAGTGCTTTCTTTTATGATCCCCATTTGATCTCTAGAGCTAACATAGATGAATACATCCGGGGTTCGTGGGGGAGGAAGGCCAAAAGAAGTAACGAAGAGGAGGAAACATGTGCTGAAGACCCAGAGCCAAGCAAGCGGAGCAAACAAATGTGGAGAATGCTCACTTTAAATGCAAAACTTTGGTTCTTAGTGCACACTAGTGAGTTCCCAGGACGTGGGAGAAAGCGGAGGAGATAAGAGCCCAGAGGCACTGAAATAATGGAAGCGCACTAGTGGGTCTTTCCATCATTTTTTCTAACTATTGGGTTCATTTTGGGATGGTGCATGCAGAATGCAGAGGAGGGAGAGGGAGAGGGAGAAGAGGAGGGAGAGATCCTCACAGCTGTGGGAAGAAGAACCCCGATTTTCAACGGAGCAGCAATTCTGACCTTCTCCATCTTGGAAAGTTTCCCGTGCCTATGAAAGAGTAGAGCCCAGTCCCTGGCCCTGTCTCCCAGGCAGCCTCAGATTGTTCTTTCATTTGTTTCCTCCGTGTGTTTTACAGTATGGATTAGCTGGGCCCCAGAGGAAACTGGGCCTTATTCACTGTATCAGTCAAAGAATCTTCATGAGAAAACGTGTTAGGCTGAAATATCATCTTTTCCCACATGTGCAAGGCTCTCCGATTGTGTTTGCTTTCAAAATCCATAAATGTTTTTATTAAACTATATCATTCTTGTGGCCGCTGCACACATAAAGTACTCACAGCATATGTAAACGCTTCCATTTTGGTCCTCCTGTAGGAAAACTTTATAACTCTGCAATAAATATTTGCTTCAGGGTGAATCTTGCCAAGCGTTAGGTGAATTCCAAAATCTGGTTTCACTGCATGTGTTTGTGTGCATGTTTGCATGTTTTAGTTATATATATAGTATATATATAATATATACTATATATACTATATATATATACTATGTATATGGAAAATTTTCAGGCTAGCTTGACATTTTTACTTTATTGCCACTGGTAGGGAGGCCTAATGACTGTAATTACTTGGGTAACATTTTAAAGCTAACCAAATTCTCTTCCAAATTTGATTCCTCCTTGTGTGCTGCCAGCCCCCCAAAATCCCGTCATTTAAATTGTCTAACAAGGTCACTCTTTAGGACACTCTTTGAAGTAATAGGGGGTTTGGGAGGCATATTTTTAAGTCATAATGTATAGTTTTGCTTCCTAAATTCTGTCCTGATAATAAGAATGTAAAAATCGACCAAATATGATCTTCATCTTTTTATATTTATGGTTTCATTCTCTATAATGTTTTAATTTGTAAACCATGGGCAAAAAATTTCAGAAAGAACAATGAAAACAGCTCAGTAAAATGGCACACAGAATAAGGGTTTTGGATTGTTACCCTGATGAAAAACTTGAATTAAGTTATTCCTCTGTGATGAAGAATTTGTTTTTATGAAGACTTTTGATTGACTCTACTGAGGTTGATTAAAGAGAACCGTGAGGAAGATTATTAAAATATGAAAACCATTAAGATAGGGCCCTGCATTACTTGTCTTCAAGGGAATAAGCATGAATTATAAACTGTTTGGCCCTGTGAGCTTTGACATAGTAACTACAGGGTTGGTGACTTCTCTTGTCATTTGAAAAATTACTCTCAACCACCATCCATTGCAAAAAATATGTCCTCTCTCCCTCATGTTGATTATTTGGGTTTCCTTTATTCTGACGGCTGCTGTGGAGAGGATGTGGCTCTGAGCAGGGACAAAAAGGGATCCTGCACACAGGTTTGCCACAGGGGGAGGCAAACATGGTGAGTGTGGGGTGCTCAGCATTGGAGCAGACCCTGGCCAGGGAGCCAAGTGAGGGCTTCTCCACCTCCCCGCAGAAGCATCTTCTCTGAAAAACACCATGTGGACCTGAGTCACCCTCTGAAGCATCTGCCCCTGAGTTTAGTTTGGCTATTCTGGAAGGCATAATCCTTCCTTTCATATTTTCCCTGCCTTTTTGAAGAGCTGTAATGTTCAGTCTCCTCACACCAGGGGCACTTTGAGTCATATCCTACAACTACATGGAAGAAGCCCTTGGCATGGCCTTTTGGGAGCTGAGAATATTTGAGGCTGACACAAGTGGGGACTGCTTCCTTGGAATGAAGTTTTATACAGATGTGAGAGAGAGAGTTCACGAGAACAGGGGCAGAGGTTGGGGAGTCAGAGAGCTCTGAGATGTGTGGGCCATGTCAGTCTGAAGAAAGGGGAGGTGACCTTTGGTACTGTGGGTAAGTGAGCTGCCCTTGAGTGGGGCTCAGTTCATCCTTGTTTGTCAATAATCAAACCTATCTGACTTGGAATGGGGCGGCGGAATACATTTTACTGGGGGATATGGCTTGGACAAGCAGTCTGTGTATATTTGGATCTGTATTTTTTAAAAGATGGGAGATTGAGAGATGAATGTTTGAATCAGTTCTGCAGTTTTTTTCTCTAGTAGAAATATAATATCTGCTACACTGGTAATTTTACATTTTCTGCAGACCACATTTTTAAAAAGTAAAAAGAGATAGGAGACATTATTTTAATAATTTGAAACCTAATGTAATATTTCTAAAATAATCATTTTCAGTATAACAGGTGTAAAGTTATTAATGAGACATTTTACAATCTCTCTTTCTTCCCATATCTTCAATATCTGATGTGTACTTTGCACCAACAGAACATCTCGGTTTGGACTAAGCCACACTCAAGTGCTCTGCAGCCACCACACCATGCCCAGCAGCTGTCACAGAACTGCTACTGAAGTTCTAAGAGCAATGATCTGGATCGTACCAGTTCTGAGTAGTCTGGTGCATGTACAAAGTCAGCAACAGATTCTGCCATATTCCCATTGAGATCAGTTTAAGTACCAGAGTGCACCTGCACATTTGGCGGTACTGGGGGATTAAATCCAAGGCCTTCACACTGAGCTACATCTCCAGCCTTTTCTTGTTTTTTTTTTTTTAAATTTTGAGACAAGGTCTCATGAAGTTGCTAACTTGCCCAGAGTGTGTTCAAACTCATGACCCTTTTGCCTCATGCCCCAGAATGCTGGGATTATAGGTGTGCACCACCATGCCTGGTTCACAAATATATTTTTAACAGTGCCATTTTAGCTCTGAAAAGAGGAGTCCTAGGCCTTAAGCCATGTGTGAAGGGAAATTAGGCACTTCAAAGAAGTGAGTAAGGATGGTTTTGAGAGATTTTATTCTATTTTAAAATACTTGTTTATAATAATAAAAATAAATCCATACTCATTATAAAACACATGAGATGATACAAAGTATAGAAAATAATAAAATCACCTCTCATCCCACCACCTGTAGATAATCACCATTCCAAGTTTTGGCATATTGCTGCCCTTATACGCAGATTGTTTTCATAGCTGTGATTATATTGCAAATGCCCTTGTATATCTTGCTCTTATTTATTTAACGTTAGATCACAAGCATCTTTACATGGTTAAAAACTCTTTGCAAGAAGCATTTTTAGTGTCTCCCTCTCAGCTTCTCCCCTGGCTACTGAGAGGGAGGAAGGTCAAGATGGCCGATGAGATCATCAAAGCTCAGGCCACCTGGTCTTTGGGAAGATGAAATGCAAGGACATCCCAACCAAAACCATTTTTGAGGATGACAGGTGTCTTGCTTTCCATGATATTTTTCCATAAGCATCAACACATTTTCTGATGATACCCAAGAAATATATAGCCCAGATTTCTGCAGCATAAGATAATGAAAGTCTTCTTGGATGTTTAATGATTGTTGGCAAAACATGCTGCTGACCTGGGTCTGAAGAAAAGTTGTCTCATGGTGGTGAATGAAGGCACAGATGGGTGACATGTTCATCATGTTCATGTCCATGTTCTGGGAGGTTGGCCAATGAATTAAGCTCTTGGTAAAGCATGTTTAGGAGATAATTTTTCCTTCTCTAGGCAATGATTAAGTTTACAAATTCCAACATGTTAGCACACATATTTTTGCCTGTATTTGGAAAAATTGAAGAAATAATTTGAAAAACCTATACATAATAAAAGATATTGTTATACTGTTAACAAAACAGTTTTAAATTTCTGGATGATATTTCATCATATAGGTGAGCTGGAGTTTTTTAAAGCTGATGACTTTTGGTAGGATAAGGGTTGCAGTAAGTTTACTAAATGTAGTACACAGGACAAAAAGATACTTTATGAAAAGTTGTCCTATACTGTGAATCTTGTCCTTCATATTGGGGCTTTCCATCCATGACTATAGTCACCCGAGGCAAATAGAAACCCTCTATACCTATGTTTATTTTTTAGAGAAAATATCTGAGAAAACAATCTCCTTTCTCTCTCCATGATCACCAACCCAATCAAATCAGATGTTTGGTTAGCACCTTGACAGATTTGGGTTAGGATTTAAGGATAAAAAGCAAAGTTTTCTAAAGAAATTTTTGGATTGCACACAAGAACATCATAGAGAATCTCATATAGGATTTTATTTCTCTTGTTAAATCCATGCACCCCAAGATATTACAGCACCCTTTAAGTACAGGTACTGGGCCACCCTTGGTGAAATCACATTTGGATTTATTTTTACTTCCCCTTTTGGCCCTCTTTCCCACCATTTGTCATTTTCACAGGCTTTCGTGATATAAATCTTGTGGAATGTTGGCTATGCACAGAGCATGAAGGATTCAAACTCTCCCATTTCAGGCTGGATGGCCAATGTAAGCAACCAAAAGTAGCAGAGATTGGGGACAGATACTACAAGGAGAGGCAGGGGTAGAGGGATTCTGGAAAGAACACATGATGAATGATAATGACAGGGTTAAGGTTGGGGTGACCACAATTGACTCATGGTGGCCAGGTAGCAATCAAACCCACTGGAAGCTGCACAAGATGACCTGTGATTAATTTTTTCCTATCTATATGGAAAGGCCTGTGGATTGTCTCTGGTCTTAATTTGCTTCTCTTTACACAACCCTCATTCACCATACTGTCTGGATGTTGTAGATTTCTTATTTGAGAATCTCAAAACTGGATCTTGAAGGAAAAGCTGAGGAGAGGGTATTTCAGGCCTGAGATCTTACTAAATTTGGCTTCCAAACCTCCAGCATGGCCTGCCTGGCAGGGGAGGGGGCCCTTGGACTATCTTCTCTTTGGCCTGGCCTTTTATGTCACAAAAGAGCCATTTTTTCCTGACTTATTGAAGAATTTGAAGGCTCACAGTGCTGGGAGATTTTATTAAGCTGATCACTGTGAATAAAGCTTACTTCAAACTGGTGGCTCTTCTCTCTCTCAGTCCTGGAGAGTTTAGACTTTTTTCTCTCTACCTCTTTGGCTCAAGCAGTTCAGGGCAGGGAGCTTGAGGGGGTATTTTGTTTCTGACGTGGGGAGCCTGTAAAATAGTGCACCTTTTAACATTGCACTGACAGATACTCTCAGGTCTAATATAATTGATGCATTCATAGGAGCTTAAGCAACACAGCTTCCCAAAAGGGAGAAAAACTTGTCTTTTCACCTAAGCACTGACCGATTTGTGGTTTGGATGCTTACACGAGATATTAAACAGACTCGATGGAAAAGGTTTGTTCGCCTCAAGTTGACTTTCCCTCATCTTGTAATTTTTGGCCCTGAGTCAAGTTTTTGTCCCTTCCCCTGCACTCCTTGGGTCGAAGCCAGCGCCACGGGCTTGCTCTCTCCATGGTGTTGACAGAATGTTTTTCAGCTGTACCAAAGGCCACAGATTTTATGTCAGACTTCAAGATACACAACCTGATAAACATATCTGCCTCTATCGATTGGCAGCATTCTTTCTGGAAAAGAAAACAAAAATTGTTTTACATAAATAAGGAAAGTGGCATGAATAGCATAAAATAACACTACTTTGAAGGTGTGCTTGAGTCCTGAGGTTCTTTTGTGGTATATTTTGCTCTTTAGCTTTATTTGTTTTTGAATTCTCCTTTTACCCTACCACCATCTGATTGCTTTCAGCAGCCATATGCGTCTGGTTCTGTAACAAATAAGCAAATCAACAACTGATTAGTTTGGAAAGTTGGATAATGGTAAATAACTCCAGGATGGTATTTTGAAAAAGTAACTTTGTGTGGATATATATTTTTTTTCATGCTGGATGAAGTGGATGATTATTGATAACTCCTTTTACTCACTGCAGTTTACAGAAACTCTGAGATGTGATTATTTCTCTGATACTTTTAATTGAATTTTCTTTCCTTCCACTTTTTCCCTTTGGCTGGGTGCCAGATCACTAAATTTCGATAGAGAATCAACATATGTGTATGAATGCAGCTCTGCATAGCAGGAAAACGCATCTTTTTAGGGCTGCAGTTCCCACAGAGGACTGGATCACTTCTTTGGCAATGTCTTGTGCTTTCTTGGTCTACCACCTGGGCTTCAAAGGCTGCTGTTGAGGAGGGAGAGGGAGAAACACACTTTGATAGTCAGTCCTCTCTAAGCTGCTTTGCCATTGAGCAGACGCCCTAGCAGTCTGAAGGGGCTCTTTGGAAGGTTGAATCCCCTTTGGAAGATTGATGAGATGCTGATGGTTTCTGCAGCAAGTCTGGGTGGACCAAAAGACTCAGAGCCCCATGGGGAGGCTCGCTAACACAACCTGTCGCCTGATTCATGCCACTTCACCTGCAGGCAGGCTGCTTAAAGGCTGTTGGGCCTCTGGGCCACTGTTCTCTGGATCTTTCAGTGTCACTGAGCATTAGCCACCCCTTCCCCCAACCCTTTCTGTAAAGCCCAGTGCCAGACCTCTGATGTCATTGCAGGCCTATGATTAAACACCAGCCAGTGACAGAGAGGGTCATCAGTAATAGGTCTGAGAGAGGATCCAGGGCCCAGGGTAATATGTTATTCATTACCAATGTCAGTTGAGGAACTGTGAACCTGTCTGTTGTTTGGTAGCTCTTTATATGATGCCTCCCCAGGGTCAATGCAGGAGCACATGGTTGCTGGTGTGCAGTTTTTGTTTGATGAGTGTGTAGGGGGTGTAAACATATGATGTTAGTGTCTTATCAGGTAGCAGGGCCGAGATGCAGTAGTTCATCAGCCTTCAGCAATTGCAGAGAGCTGGATCAAAAATAAAAATGGCTGCTTCCTAGGCCTGGTGATTCATGCATACATTACACAAACACACACATGTGTGTACACACACTCATACTCATTGCTTTATCATATATTGGAATAAATTTGGGGCATTTTGAAGATCCTTGTGTGTAGTATTCTATTTCCAGAGTGCAGGTAGGGTAGTTCATGGGGAGGGGGCTTTACTAGATCTAGCAACCTCTAAACTGTAGGTAAATTTTTACATGGGGGTGGGCTAAGATACTTAACCTCTACAAATTTTTTAGCCATCTGTAAGGTAGGCAAAATAATACCTGCCATGTTGGGTTAGCATAAGAATTAATTTAGAAAATGCAGTGGGGCCGGGGATTTAGCTCAGTGGTTCTGCCGCCTGCCACACATGCACAAAGTCCTGAGTTCGATCTCTGGTACAAAAAAAAAAAAAAAAAAAGAGAAAATGCATATAAAGCACTTAGCACAAATGCTCTATCAATATTAGATGTTATTGTTATGATTATTAGCTGAATATAGGGGCTGTAGATTTTTTAAGAACCAGATTTGCAGAAGAAACTTTTAACCAAATAATACAAAAACCACTGCCTCTGATAGGGCTGTTGGAGAATAAATCTTTTACAGAGTCAAACTAAGTTTGTCAGAAAGGGAAGACAAGATATCTAGTCTGTGAGGCTGACCAATCTGAGAGAATTTCCTCTAGCCCCCAGGAAGCAGGAAGACTCAGCCAAGGTTTTATGTCACTACTGTTTTTTCTCCACTTTCTATTAGTTAAAAAGCTATTTTCCATCACTCTACTGGTTTTCTTTTCTTCCTTGAATGAAGTCCATAGGGCATAGTCATCTTTTCTGTACATATACAAAGTCTGTTTTCCAATGTCTTGCATTCTTTTGGCATTTTGGCTATCACTATTACTAATACATTGTAATTATTTTGTTTCATTTCATAATGATAAGATAAAAATTTCAACTGTACTTGCAGCTCTCCATGTGATATAATAAATGCTGTTATTCCCTTTTGACAGGATTGTAAACTGAGCCAGAGGAGGGCAAATTCTTTTTATGTATGTACAAGGTCAGAAATGGTTAATCTCCATTTGGGTTACACAAACCCAGGCACCAAATAAAACATCACGAAAGGGCTTCCTGCAGTTCAGGGGCTTCAGGAATCTATTTACTACAGACTCTGCTGGGGTGGATGTCTCTCTCCCCTCATAAATCTTCAGAGTATATAGATATGGCTGCATGGCTCAAGCTACCCTTCTGAAAATCTCCATGATTTTTCACATAAAATAAAAACCAATAGCTGTAAAAGCTACGAACACCAAATTGTACATAGTGAAAAGTAGACAGTTAGGCTCTTCATCTTAAAATTACTTAACTGCTTGAGGAAAGATATGGCTATAAAGTTAAATGGCATAATTTCATGTATGGAAATGGCTGTCTTTTCTTATATTTAACATTTACCTTAGGACATAATTACCTCTCCACAAAGCCAAGTTTTAAATGGGAACCATTTCCCTGGCTGGATGTTCTTTCCATTTCTTGGGGGCCTCTGTGGAATAGTGCTACTCACTGATCTACAGGAGAAAAGTGTCAGTGCTCACAAGGAAACTTCCTCAATGAAAGTCTCACTGGAAATCTGACTCATTCATCATTATCTATTCTCATCTGGAGGCTGCATGCCAGCTTTCCATCATATGGAACTTGGCAGGAATCTTGGGAGAATGTTCTAGCGGTGAGAATATTACCCAGTATGCAGAGGGGCTCTGCAAGAGCTGCCAAGGAGGAGACCAGAAGGATCCTTGTTTATCCAAGTTACTTTGGCTTCGTTGTATCTTTCAGCTGACGTTAGAGCCCAGTGTTGTTCTGAAAGTATGACCCAATTGGGTACAAGAAAGATGACTCGCGATCATAATCCAATGGCCTTTGCTGTCCTATGTGCAGCAACTGTTTCTCTCTGGAACTCAGTTTACCAAGACTTCCTTGTCTCCACTGACCTTCCTGAGCTCTTCAGAAAAGCCTGACTTTGATGTTTGTTGCAATTTTTCTTATTATTACAGAACAAAGGGCTTGAGGTTACTCTAATATTTTTCTTTTTTGTTTTTGCAGTGTTGAGGATCAGACATATTCTACTCTTCTACCACTGAGCAACACCCCCAGGCCTCTTCTGATCTTAATTGGAGGGAATGTTCCCAGGACTAACATCATGACTATGAGGCTAAATATTTGTGCTTGTGATAGTACCCTGAATCTCAAAGACAGAAGAGGCAGGAGCTACTATGTTCATTCATGACGTACCCTTGAGTTCATGTGCTGGGCACTGTGGAGACTGTTAAGACGAATGGGACCTTGCACTGAGTATTGAAGAAATGGAGAAGGTGAAGCATGTGCCCTTGAGGCATGAAGGCCTGCCTGCACGTGGGGTGCTGGGGGGCAGGCCGATAGCGTGGGTAAATCCAGGAACGTTAACATCAAGTGAGAGCAGGATTTTGATTCATTTCCCTTGAAAGAATAACTCTAGGTGCATGGATTTTTAAAATGGAAATTAGGTTGGAGAATGATCAGAGTGGACCTTGCTTTCAGCTTCTAACTCTAGGTTCTTTTGTACAAGGCATGTGATTTTAAAGCAAGAAAGTGTGAAACTATTAAATGCAAGGCAGAAGCAACTCCACGTGGGCCTGTGAATCATAAAGGGCATCTCTTCCACATTGGAGTAATTCGTCAGGTCATTGTGTCAGATAAATGTAATCACTGGGGTCGAAAAACATGACCAAGATTTCAAAGCCCTTCATTCCCCAAGGCTGTAATGTGGCCTTTACCTGTTTATAAAAGGGGCCCCAGTGGAACTGAGCAATCACGTAGTCCAGGAAAGCAGAAGGCTGCATTTCCTGGCGCCATAAACAGAACCCTGGTGAGTCCCTGGCCACCCCTTCCCAGCAGACAGCAGACAGTAGGCGGTAACAAGCCTTGTCTTTTGGGCAGGAATAATTAATGGGGTGAGTGTAGGTTTGTGGCTTTCAAGCAGCTAGGGTGAAACTGCTTGTCTGTTTCAGCGTTTGCATAAACCACTGGAACACACACTCCCAGAGTCCACGGTGATCTGGCACTGCTAACAAAAGACTCCCATTGATCACTGCCCTCTAGTAATTGCTGCCAGTGTGAGGCTGTCCTTCACAACATGCTGACTTCTCTTGACAATTTAAATATGGCCCATGCTAAAGGCCTGAAGCCATCATAACATAGGGTGAGGAATGAAAAGGCAAATATGAACTTTTCCAGGAAACCCAAGCTCAGCGAGCAAAAAAGCATGTCCAGTGATGACATTTTAATTGTGCATTACGAGTCTTTTCACTAGAGCCTCCAGGCTCTGCTTGTGTTAAAACACCGCTGGTAAGCTAAATCCCAGAAGTCCTCATAACATTTTGTAAATAAGAAACCAGGGCAGAGTGATGGGTCTCTAAGCACATGAGCATACCCTTGGATTTTCAAACAAAGGAGCGTTAGAAGGGTACCCTCCTATGGGTGGAGTTGGGGAACTTGGCAGCTGCATCTGAAAATCCAATTTGCAACTCATCTATACTTGATGCTCAACAATCTGTGACTAGGGCCAGCAAACTGTAGCCATGGCCTAAATCCACTTCTGTGTCTATTGTTATAAATAAAGTTTTATTAAAACACAGCCAAATGCATTTGTTTGTGCATTGTTGATGGCTGCTTTCCTTCCACATCAGCAGTGTTAGTAGCTTTTTTATCTTTTTTGGTACCGGGGATCGAACTTGGGTCCTTGCACTTGCAGGGCAGGCGGCGGAACCACTGAGCTAAATCCCTGGCCCCCAGTTTTAGCAGTTTTGACAGTGACTGCATGGCCTCACAAAACTGAAGATATCATTTATCTGGGAAAAATGGGAAAAAATTGGGAAAAAGTTTGCAGATCCCTGCTCTAGATTAAGATATGAGGGCTAAATAGGACTGTCATATTAATTCATCCAATTGAGCTTTTGTAGGAGAGTCTTAGAGAAGCCATGCAAATAAGTGGGGGCTCTGAGTCCTAGAAAAGCTAGGCTTGAGGGAAATGGGGCTACAGCTTTCTCTTATTATGAAAACTTTAACTCTTCTGCATCAGTCTCATTTTATTTTCCTACAATCCTAGTGTTCATAGTTAACAGTTCTAGGTTTTGTGACTTTGGGGATCACAGGAAAAATGGTAGAATATTATTTCCCTTGGAACTCTTGCAGTCTAAACTGCTGATTCTTAAATGGAAGGATGAAAATTGAACACAAGCTTTTGGTTGGTGATTAGTTCAGATATGACCATAAAAATTCCCAGTGCCACAGGTAGATTTAGTAAAAGTTGGGCATGCTTATCCTGGCATTCTGTAGTTAAATTCCAGCTTTCTGGACTGTGCAGAGAATTCCTTATAGCTGGGAAGCAGTTAACCTTTAAAGTCACGGATGACTGTAACTGTCAGAATTTTTGTGGCTACTTGTGTGAAAAACTCTAAAATGTTCTATAGTTTACTATAAAAGTCTCTAGTTTAGATCTGTCACCAACATGGATGCCGAATAGCGACCCAGTCTGAGGCCCCCCCTCTTCGTCTCCTCATACTTCCTACCTCATATCTCAAAACTTTCATGCTCAATGAAGATGTACTTTGCCTTGAATCCCTGAATAAAAAGTCCGGTGGATGGCTGTGTTGAGAAAGATTCTGAGAATGCACCCAGGAGCTGTAGAAAAGACCTCTGAGGTTGCGATTAATGTCCGTGATGATTCGAGTGGGAAAGTGATGGCTATTGATTCAGCTTCGTTGTAATCTATGCCTTCTGGCTTGGGGGACGACTGAGTCAAAGGGCGATCCCCGGCTTCTTTGTTCTTGGCTCTCTTCTCTGTTGTCAGTGGATCTGGGACAGGGTTCCTGTCACTCGGTCTTATTTTGTTCCCTCTGGTTACTTCATTGCTCTATTTTTATTTCTTGCTGTGTTTATTTTACCTGGCTCCTCTTACTATAAAAACTTCTGTTGAGAAATCTGTGTCCTTCAGATGCTCCGAGTGGATAATGGTGCTTCTTTCTGCTGTCCAGAGCCATTGCTCACAAATGTGCAGATTGTGACCTGGAGAAAGGGTGTGAGTGAAGGCTTAATCCAGGTCGGACCTGCTCTTTTCCAATAAATTAGTCTTCATTCTCCTTTAAAGAAGGGGCTTCTCTTTTCTTTTCTTTCCTTTTTATCCTTGTAGATTCCTATTTTATTAAATAACTTATAATCCATTTATTCTCATATTCAAATTGCCCCAGATTTTGCCAGTGTGAACCCTTTCAAGTCAGCTATTGTGTCCTTTTGCCATACTTCTTGTCATCGTTTTGTGAGCATTTCCTTATTTTCTGGTACAATGCCATGTTTCAGACTCATCTTTCCCTTCCTGACCCCCACACAGGAATCAGCTGTTTCTCTCTCCAAGGAGCCCTGGCTCATCTTAGCTGGGAATGGTATTTGGAAGCCAAGGCCAGGGAGCTAGATAGGGTCACAGCTAACTAGAGTATATCAGCTTTTAGAATTTTAAGAGATTAAAAATTTTTAATGACATTATGTATTTATATTGATACACTTTCAATTCAAATCCAACCCCTTAATGAACTCTGGCATCTCATTTCATTTTTGTGTTTCTTTTCTTTAGATTTAGAACCCTGGCTCCCAACAACATAATCCATTTACTATGTGAGAACTATAGCATTTACATATTTATCTATGTCCTCATGCTTATATTAATCCTAGCCCCACAGTTACATATGTGAAGTGCTCACCAACAGTCCTTTCACCAAAGTTTCCCCAGTTATCTCTGGGTTGGATGAGTTTTATCTTCTAGTAGTGTCCTCAGGAATAGTAGGTGTTTTATTATCAGTTAGGGCTGAAAGGCTCTTCTACCATTACTCCTTGCTTTCAGAGCTGTAGAATGGCCCTGACTTGATTAGACTCTGCTGGACTTCACACTCCTTTTTACTCCAGCACCTAGGCTGAAGGAACAGCCTGCATTTAGAACACTCCACTCACAGTGAAGGGCAAGAATTGAGGTTAGCCAAACTCTTCCAGCACGTTAAAAACGACTGCTTAAATGTGGTGTATGATATATATGCTTACACGCCACTGGCTAAGGCAAGTGACCTGGCCATGCTTGCCAGTGGAACTGGAAGTACCCGGCTCCCACACAGAACCATAGCAGAGGTGAGGCATGGTTGGTATCCCTACAGGAAGAGAAATGTTACAATGCTCAAGCGCAAAGTAAATCTTCAAGTGGAAGATTTTGTTTAGCAGAGTTTCCCAAGTTAATTGACAACAGAACACTTGCCATGAGGGATGTCTTTTAGGATTGAAATTCCCTAGAGAACACTTTGGGAAATGCTGTGAAGGTCCAGCTTGAAGTGTTGGAACTGATCTTGGAAAAGACATTCTCGTGAAAGTCTGGGTACATGAGCATGTTGAGTTCTAACACTCATGTTTCAGCAAGTGAGAACCAGACATTGAAACCTTCGCATGTCAGCAAGTCCAGTGCCCTTTTATTAGCTAACTCTTTGTCATTCCTAAACAGCTGTGAGAAACAGATTTGGAAAGTAATCCTTAAATTCATATCCTTTCTGATCCTTGTGGATCATCAGTGATCTCTTTAAGAAATATCCTTGCTGCTGCTCTAAACCATCTTCTTTTTCTTTTCTCCACAAATATTTTACTGCTACAGAATTATCATTTACTATGTATTTCTTTCAATAACAAAATCAACTCTGCCCATTTGGTTGTTTTTACGTCTCCTTCTGTATGATTATTGTCTTTGTTGAAATCAGATATGTGAAGAATAAATTGCTTTTCATGAAGATGAAGTATTATTTACTGAGCATGTGATGTGTACATGGCAGAGTGCCTTCATTTTGTGGGCTTTGGCTATGTGGAAAGTAGAAAAATAAAACTTAAATGAGGAACACATATTCTTTCTTTACAGCATCAGATAAGTGATTTATGACCTTGAAGTCATGATATAGAGGTGAATGAGCTAAAAGACAAGATGGAAGCAGGGGTGTCCTCATTCTAGTGCCCAAATTGGACAAGTTCCTCTTATGATATTGTCTTTAGTTTTGTACTTTTCAATTGTTTCACTTGCAATATAAGAGATTCTACAGGGAGTCTCGAAGAAGTTCTGCTAATGAAGATTGCAAAAAACGTCAGAGACATGTTGCCAAAGGACAGAAATGTACCATATGGTATTGCTTAAGTTGCATTCAATTATTTTCATACTAAATGTGTAATCTTTCAAGCTTATTTTTCTAATTTTTTATTGCCATGATATATATGTATATATATATAAATAAAAGTCATTTTACATGTACAATTAGGTAGTGTTTGGCACATTCACAATGTTGTACAAACATTAACGCTATCAGTTTCCAGAACTTTTGCATCATCACAAACAAACTCTGTACCCATAAAAAACTCTCCATTGTACCTCCCACCAGGCTCTGGTAACCTCTATTCTATTTTCTTTCCATATGAATTGGCCTATTCATATAAGTGGAATCATACAATATTTGTTCTTTGTGTCTTGCTTATTTCTCTTAGTGTAAAGTCTCAAGGTTCATGTACGTTGTTGTACCTAAAAAGGTGTCAACATGATTTTTGCCTCTGCACTTAGCTTAGATCTGAACCAAACTGGACTTTAACCAAAAGGCTTTAACAAGTTATAATTTAATGAGGTTAGCCTAATCTTATTCTCATAAGGTAGTTTAAATTAAATTTAAACAGATTTGTGCAAAACTCTTGTGTAATATTAGTAAGATCTAAGTAAATCAGAACTTTATTCTTTTTCTGGCTGAACAATATTCCATTGCATGCACAGATAGCGTTTTGTTTATCCATTAATCTGTTAATAGACCTTTTGGCTATTGTGAATAATGCTGCTCTGAACATGGGTGTACAAGCCAAGCCTTTTGTAGAGGGCTCTCATCCCGATCTGCAATCTTAGGTCCTGACACCCAGGAGGAGTTTCAGTATCTGGTGAATAAAATGGGACAACTGGCCAATGGTTAAAATTCTGGTTTGAAATTTTATTGGTTTAACTACTTTCCCTTTTTTACTCGGGGCTGCTTTCCTCAGTTCTGCTCTTAGATCTATCTTCTTGCGGTGGTGGATGGAGAATGGAGAGCCTTTGGACAAAGCAATAGAGCCAAGTGAATTGGGCTCCTTTCCATATTAATGGGGCTATTTGCTGTTGTGGGATTGAAAGCATTACAACTGAGTGACAGTTGTTTAATATTCTAATTACATGAACTTTCTGTGTTATGGTTTTGTCTTTTGATAGATTAGATTTCATAACGTGGTTGAATTTGGATGTTGGAATCATGTTTATTAATGAAGACCGACACAGTTCTACTAAGGTTTATGTTAAATTGACTGTAGTGGTATGGGAAATCTATGATGATGGTTTAGGGGAGGCTGGAGCCCACGTTGACCGAAGTCCTTTCAGTGTAGGTTTCACAAGAAACTTCCTTGGAGCTGAAATCCACCATTTCACTCACTGGGGCTGATTGTATAATGATGGATGTGAGATGAAAGAAGACTGGGCCCAAAAGAGGGGCTTGCAGAAGTCAAGTCAAAGCAGTTGTTGTTTTTAAAGAGATTATCCAAGAGGGAATCACAGAAAAGCACTTAATAGTCCGATTTTATTACTGTTTTCTCTCACAATGCCTTCCTTGCTGTGGGTATAAATATATACTAATTAGCAGAAGCTTCACTCTTATATTTTCTCTGGAGAATAACTAAGGTCAGCTTCTTCTAAGCTGGGGAGTGGTATGTAGCCATTTTTCAGGATTGTTATGACCTAAAAAGATAGTAACATCATTTTTGCTCCTGTACATAGATCTGAATCAAACAGGCCCCACCCAAGAGTTAATGGCAAATTTTAATTTAGTGAAGTTAAGATAATACTGGTCTCATAAGGTGATTTAAATAGATTTATGCAAAGCTCCAGCACAATATTAGTAAGATCCAAATAAATCAGAAAGCTATAGTCATTTTCATCTTCTAGGAAATTATGGCTTTAAATTAGCAGAGAGAATCTGTTTGGTTAAAAATGATAAAGCAAGTAGAATGGTTCTACTCCAACCAGGTTTCAATTTTTTAATTATGATATATTAATTTTTAAAATTTATGAATGTAATTAATTATGAAGATACTCCTATAAAAATATAGTGCAGAATAGAATTATCCATTATCCAATACCCTAAAGCTGCTACTAATGTATTTTGTTATAATTCTTTACAGTCTTTTCTCTCAGTGTTACTACTTAGCTATTTTTAATATATTTGTAATTTATAATTTAAGGGAATTTTGTATCTTGTTCTTTTCATTTAATATTATGTTAAAGCATTTCCCATCTTCTTACATTGCCTTCATATACATCATTTTAAGTGGCTTTATTGTAGAAAAGCATGTAATATTGCATAACAATCTGCTTACTCCCAGTACTAAACTAAACTAAATGGGAGACATTTGCAGATTTATTTATTTTTTGTTAAAAAATTTTTAAATTAGTATATGTTTGCAATACATATTAAATTCACTAATTGTGGGGAATTGGTACTTACACATATTGGATTTATTATTCAAGATTTTGCCTGTTCCTGGGGAATTTCAAAGTTCCGTGGCCTGAAGTAATTAGTAATTTTTTTGTCGCATGTGGGGAATCTGAATTACAAGATTGTCTGGACCATGAACAGACTGCATAGTATCAAGATCTTAACATAATTTGTTTATTCACTATTTGTCTTATGTATAAGGAATAAACGCTTGATGAGAGATTTTCTAGGACCATGTTTACATAGAAGGAAGCAAGGTAGCATTGGGGACCCCAATGTGCATTTGAGGAGAATGTACTGAGAAATGAGATTGGGCTTCATGCTTTATAATTTCAGATGGGTCAGTGCTGCCCACGGAGGACTTGGTTGATGGTCTCAATACGAAGCTTGTTGATATGTGGAATCTGTTGCTTCAGTAATGTGTTTCTGCTGCAATTCCTGCATGCTAGGATGTCAGCGCTAGGGGCTTGAACATAACTGGGAACTTGTGGGAAAGGAAGGGTCTAGCTATGGGCAGGGTCATGATGTAACAGCATTGGCTTTGGCCATTGGGAATGCAGAAGCAGATGAATGGGGCAGAGATCCTTGGGGGAGATGACTAATTAGATATGATATTTAGTAGAGGTGGCAGGGGCTTTGGGGGATTGGCTTGGTATTGGGTTGAGTAGAAGGTGGAAGTGACATAGAGGGTGGACATAAAGTGAAGTTAAGAAGATAAATCCCAATGTGTGACATGTTTATGATAAAATACCTGAATACAGAAAATATTAAGTCTAACTTTCCTTCTTGCTAAATAATACAGATAATTCACATAGGTATGGAGATGATTATTCAAAATCCACATGAACCTCTGACTCTCAGAAGATAGCCAGTGAGATTTCCAGAGCTTAAAAGGGCCTGTCTTAAACACCAAACTAAGTTTTTGCTGACATCGGTACAAAGCATGTAGAGAAATATTACCATTGCCTATTCAAACAAATAGGATATAGTCTGGGGACATACGGTTATCTAATTTTCCTTTGAAAAGATAACATTTAAAAAGCACAGAGTTTGAACAGTAAAAATACTTTGCACATTGTGACCCACAGATCTAAACTGGATTAGTCCTCATGGCAGGGAGAACAAGCAGAGCATTGTCTCATCAAGGAAAAGAAAAACAGCCTCTGATTTCCCAAGTTGGTTCTGAACTGAATTCTTAGACTCTAAAGATGTATTTTTCTTTTTTTTCTCTTGATTTCCTTCTTAATTTTTTTAACCTCCTATTTTTTATGGCACTATCTAAGTGGATGTTGAAACAGTCTGAATGTTAAGAAAGACTACATTTCCTATGTAAACAAACACAACTCGGCTCAGAGAGAAAGGAAAGCAGTCTTGTCAACCCAAAAAGACCCAGTACATGATAATTTCTGTAACTGAAGTATCCCAGGGATTCCAGGACACAGGAACAATCCATAAAACGGTACTGTGACCACACAAAAATGCACCCATGGCTCCAGATGGGCACATTTGAAAATAAGCAGACCCTTAGGAGTAGGAAGCAATGGTCTCGAATCCAACGATCTTCGTAAATACCCACTCTAAAGTTAAAGTCCTTTCTAAGCCTCTTCCAGGTAAAAATGTTGTCCAGGGGACTGAGGCTGTGAAACCCAAGCAATGCAAAGAGGAAGACAAGAAGATTGGGGAGGTCATGACCTTGACAGTTTTTATTTTCTTTCTCAAGGTCTTTTGCATGCTTTACTGGATTACAGTCTCAAGCCTGGGATTCCAACTGAATTAGTATCCATTGAGAACTTTCTACATTGTACACACAAAACTGTGTGGTTTTATGTACATTCTGTCATTTGGATTTTTTAAAGACAACATCTGATCATCCCCAAAGAAGTTGAAGCTGAAAAGATAGTGTGTTGAGAGAGTTCCTAGATCTATTCTAACACAGTCGTCTTTGTAGTTCTCTGCCACAGCTGAATGCTTTCTTGTTCACCAGGTGTAAAATCCTTGACAATGCGAATTCTCCGAATAACAGTAATGGTAACAATAGACAATGCAAAAGGTAGCAGGAGGGGTGTTAATGTTCCAAAATAGAATTCTATCTGTGATCCTTGTAGTTTCTATTCTAATACCAAATGAAATGGCCTGGGGACCAATGTCCAGCCTTGAAAGGCTGGTAGAAGACAGAGAGAGAATGAGAGACCCTGTTCTCTCTTCACAGGGGTGGCCACCCCCGCCTCCCAGATGGAAGCCAAGATTTCCTCTGGTGAAAGTGGCAGCTTTGACTGGCTGCAAGGGGAGACTGAGTTTGTTTAATTTGGAGTAAAGTTTTATGAGTTAATCTCTAGTGAGGGAAAGCAGCAGTAAACACAGAACATACTGGTCATTATTCTAAGTATGTCTACATTCTTTCTCATGCATGAAAGGAGAAAAAAATGTCAAACACACACTCACACAACCCAGAGGGGCATGTTGCTCAAAAGTGTGGGTGTGTGCATGCGTGCATGAGTGTATGATTTTGTTTTGGCTAAACCATCTGGTGTACAACATACCCCAGTAGTGTGAAGACAAACATTTACCAGGAGATTCACATGGTTTCTTCTATGTATACACATATTTGTAGAAGACTCTTAGGTTTCTAGAAAGTAAGGATAAACACAGATCTCTCTATGCATTTATTAACACAGGCCAGTTCTTTGCAGACCAAATTGTTATTTATTTTAGTGGGTTTTATAAACTTAGGTGGGTTAAAATGCCAGGGAGACACACACAGTCTGGAAATGATCAGCATCATGTCTGAGGAAAATGTTGCCTTTCTCCTCGAGTTTAATAATATAGACAAAAAATTCAGAGGGATTGTGATACAATGGTGTGCTGAAAAGTGGATTAAATCTCGATTAGATCACAACATAAATAATACCTTAGCTAAAAATGTTAAAGGTGAACTTGAAATGGTCTTAAAAACAAAGGAGGTAATTTGTCTGATTTATTAGGGGAAGAGAAAAAGTAGCTTGGTGTGTGTTCTGTAAATTTCATGTTTCATAGGACAGACTTTTAGGGAAACTGCTAGGGATTTGAGGAAGCTAAACCAAAACCTCCTAGAATGCTAGCTGGATTTTTAAGAGGATAGAGGGAGGGGGAAAACATCCAAAGGTCAGCCTACCAAGAAAACAACCAAACCAAACAAAGAATTGCCACTGCAGCTGCATGCCGAGTAACCAGGCACTGGAAACTTGGCTATTGTTTTTCAAGGGGGTCCTGGCTATCAGAAGGCCACTCAATAAGGTGGCACTTAAACTTCAAAAAGGAAAAAGGAGATTTATTAGGAGTCTTTAGGGGACTGTTCCTGGTAACTGGGACTCCTGCTGTTCTCATTCCTATGTCTTTGCATTATCAAAAATCCTCCTATAAGATCCAAATGTGGCTTTGGTTCTTTTCATATTGGTTGCAGCTTGAATACTTTGTATCACTGCCTGTCTGGAAAGTTCAGGATGTAGGCCATTTCTTGGAGGGTCCTTCAATTCTTCTTAAAGAACAGACCATACACAGCTTCATTATGGGGCGGTACTAGGAGTGGGATGGCAGTGCTAGAGGTGTGTTCCTAGATGATTGTGTGGCTGTGAGTAGAAAATAGTACCTCTGAAGTCCTGGGTTTCCTTGTCAGAAAGTAGGGAGCTCTTCAGAGGCCTTTCCAGCTCTAAGATCATGATTGTCAGTGGAGCAGAAAACCTAACTTCTGAGCAAACATTTCTCAGTACGTTAGGGTGAAATAGTTTACCAAAGGTTGTACAGTGAGGCTTGTAAAATCTGCAAAGAACTTGGGGCTGTCTCTCTCTTCTGACAACTGGACTGTATAATGAGGCTTTGGGCTTTGGAAGGACAGTGGCCAGGCCTGTCTTGCTCACCAGTGTATGTCCAGAGCAGCTGGCACAGAATGGGCAGCCAAAAGATATTTAGTGAATCAATATTACAAAGAGATGAGACTAAATAAAATAAGAGAATTCCTAGGAGTAACTCAGTTCTGAGAGTCTAATTTCCTTAATTTGATGGTATGAAACCCTAATCATGCCCTAGCATGCAAGAAGAGGAACTGGCAGAATGGTTGTTTGGGAAATTAAAACATTTTTGTTTGTCATTAATGCTGATGGCAGAGTCTTGTCTGCAGTGTCATATGCCGAGTGTGTTGGCTCTGAAGGCAATACAAGGACAATCAGACGACGGCACTGATGCTGGACATTGATGCGTAAATTGGCAGTCCTCAAACTGGAGTTGTATAATAGAGTTACCCAGACTTACCAGATATATGTGAAAATGGGTTGCTTGCCTGAGGACTCTTCACCAAATACCAGTCACATGTCTTTGTCTTAGTATTCTGTGACCCAATACATACACAGCAACTCAGAATTAAAGCTACCTTTAGTCTTGGCAATGAACTCTGATATTTTATATCCTATTCTATTTCAATTTTTAAAAAATCTCAATATGATCCATGGAGGTGATTTCATGACCAATGTACAACTTGGAAACAATATCCTGGGAGATGTTGTTTCAAGGTGGTCTGAGAATGACATGTGCACATTAGACATTTCATTTTTGTTTTGCTTCTTTTTAAAATAGCTTTATTGGGCCAGGGATTTAGCTCAGTGGTTTCGCTGCCTGCTGCGCAAGTGCAAGGACCCAAGTTCGATCCCCGGTATCAAAAAAACAAAAAACAAAACAAAATAGCTTTATTGAAATATAGTTCATATATCATAGAATTAACCCATTTAAAGTATAACATTCAGTGTTTTTGGTATATTTACAGATATGTGCAGCCATTCCCATTGTCAAATTCAGGACATATTCATCAACCCCCCCAAAATACTTATTCTGTAGCTATTACTCCTGCTAATGCCTTCATGCCCTCATTCCCCAGTCCTAGGACACCAGGAGGAGTCTTATCTTCTCTCTACATAGATTTGCCTGTTCTAGACATTACATATTAATAGAGTCATGTAATTATGTGATTGGCTTTTTCACTTAGCATAATGTCTTAAAAATTTTTCCACAATGCACATGCATCAGTACTTTATTCCTTTTTATGGCTGAATAGTATTTCATTTGATGGTATATATCACCATAGGCATCTGGGTGTTTCATTATGTTTCAACATAGGCTATGCAGTCTTGTTCACCTAACTAGTTAAAAAAAACTTATTTTCTCTCACCTTTTTGCTAGTGGATATATTTTCTATAGATTCATGTATTTCATTTCGGCAGATTTGTAACATCCAAGAAGATGTATGCTTGGCAGAAGCCCTGGATACTCCTGTTGGTGGGAACGTTTACCGGCCCCATCTGTAGCCTCAGGTTTCTACTCTCAAAAATCTTCCTGCTTCTTCTTTCTTCTCACTGTGCCAGGAATCCAAGAAGGGATGAAGAACAGACTCTGATAGAAGTGAGGTCCTTCTACATTGGCATGCAGGCAATTGCAGAAGCAGTGACCGTAGCAACCCCTAGTCAGGTCCATAAAAAGCACTTTTGGGAATATCCTGTCACTCCTAGAGCCTGTGAGGCCAAAGCAGACCTTGATGTGCTTACAACTATTTCCAATGGATCCCTTGCTTAGAGGAGAGTCATTCCCATCCAGTGTTATCACTCTCAGCTTTTTATACTTGTTTTTTTAAGGCTCTCGAGATTTTCAGAAATTATGAAGAAAAATTACTAAGGTGCATCTGGAGTTACTTTTAAGGCCAATGTTATTATTATTATTATTATTTTTTTTAAAAAAAATCTCATTTCATGCTTCCAAATAAAAACATAAGAGACATGTAAAGTTCCCCAGAGCGGAGACAGTGGGTATATTCTTGTCCTCTAAGGACCTTATAGTGTTTAATAAACAATTTGATTTAATGTTCACTAAAAAGCCACCTTTGGCATGACCTGATTTTTGGAATTTTCTGGGTTATTGAAATAGATCTGTTTGTTATTTTTCTGCCCTTGTCTCTGACCTGCCAAGCTGACAGGGCTGCATCCGCCTCTACTGTCTGAGACATTTTTGGCATTTGCCTTGGATGTTTGCAAATCCAATGTTCCTTGCAATGAACTCAAAGAACTGAAAGACAGAGCCTTGGCAGAGAGGAGACGATGTCACTCAAAGAGCACCCTCAGGCTTCCCAGATGGGGACAGATCGAAGCCAAATGATCACAGAAGTTCAGGATCAGCTGGTGTCTCTTAGCCTCACTCTGAGGTGGCCGACACCTTTCCAGTGGTCTACATACGTGCATACACACATACATTTTCTCAGGACCTGGTATCAGGGAGGTGGCCTCAGTTTCTCAAACTGTATGCCCTGAGAAGAAGTCATGTGGATCACTCCATGGAGGCAGAATGGAGCAATTTTATAACCACGGAGTTTTGTGTTTGGAATACACTCCTTAATCAAGTAATTCAACAGACATGTGACGAGAACCAGGCACTGCCCTAGGTATTGAGGACAAACTAGTTGCGGGACAAACTAGAGAATGTTTCTATCCTTATGGAATTTCTTTTTTTTTTTAGGGGGAAAGAAATATATCAAATGTCTACACATGCTGTGATATTGGGTTGAGGAAAGTCTTCTGAAAAAAATAATAAAGCAGATGAGATATATGGAGTGAGGCACTAAAATAGACTGAGTGGGCAGGGGAGGCTTGTTCTAAGAGGTAATACTTAAGCAGATATCTGGGTGAAGCAAGAGAGTGAGCTGATGAACTTCGGGATGTGTATTCCAGACTGAGGGAACAGTATGTACAAAGGCCCTGTGGAAGTTGCCTCCTTGGCATGATAGAGGAGAAGCAAGAGGAGCAGTATGATTGATACCAAGTCTCTAAGAGTGGTCACTAAGGTACCACTCAATACTTCTTTATTTTTTCTGACAATGCAGGGCAGAGCTCCTCAGAGAATAAATGACAATATAAATAGAAGCAAAATATAATAGTGCCCAGAAACATAGCCAGAAGACAATAAGAACATTGGTTATTGGTTCACATCTAGCAACCAGTTATGAGGTATAAACTTATTTATGTCACCCAAACTCCCAAATCGCCCAGTTACACTGGATACCAAAGCTCAGCTGCAGAGTGTATGGTTCCCAAGCTCTCCTAGAGAGAGTCTACCAGCTTCCAAAGGAGCAACATTTAAATTAATGGTTTCTAATCTGGTATGGAGCTGGGCAGGAACCTCTGGGAGTGTGCAGGATGGTACATGGCAGGGGCTGGAAAAGGATGGTGGACATTCTAAGTTTCTGTTTAAAAAAAAGTCTTATCCTGGGCTGAGGCTGTAGCTTGGTGTTACAGCACTTTCCTAGCATGCATGAGGCCTGAGGTTTGATCCTCAGCACCATAACCCAAAAGACCCATCCTTTGGTTTTCTTTCTCCTCCCCTTCCTTGCCTTTCCCTCTCTTCCCTTTTCTTCCTTTCTCTCCTTCCCTTTCTTTCTTTCTGTTCAATCATATACTGATTTGCTAGACAGGAGACACTTTGGAGTCAGATGGCCAGAATTTGAATTCTCACACTGCCAATTTCTGATTGTGCTCCTTTGGATAAGTTACCCTCTTTGTGCCTTCATTAGCGAAACGAAAATAATAACATGGCTCACCTGAGAGGGTTCTTGTGAAGATTAAAAGTGTTAATATATGTAAAGTACTTAGAGGAAACATGGAACCAGTATTAGTTGTTTGACACTATTTTCTCACTGTTTTAATGGGGATATAATTTTTAAGTAAATAAATGTGGGAGTATGAGGCATGGCGTACCCCACACATTCTCACTGATGAAGTGAATAATGTACAGAGCTGTCCTTGGTGTGATGAAAATAATTTTTCACCTAACAGCCATGGCATTAGGCTTTGTCAGGGCACAGTTAGCTGATGGCTTGGATTTTTTGCAAATGAATAGGTTTTAGTATCAACAACAGAAACACTGGTATTATATCTAGATGTTCCCCAAGAGCCTCATGGGCTCATAGGCAGAGATTTTGGGAGAGGATTGGATCATGGGGGCATATAGCTGACTTATTGTTAGGAAGTGAGGGCTGGACACCTGCCTAGTGATCTGCAAGCATATAGCTCCTTCCCCACTCTTCCTTTTTCTCTCTGTTTCCTGACCACCATAACACGAGCAGCTTTTCTCTGCTCAGGCTCTCCTGCCATACTGGTTCTGTGTTTAAGACTGCTGAACACGGATTGGAGCTTCTAAAGCATGAGCCAAAATCAGCCTCTTCTCTTTTAAGTTGCAGGTGTGGGGTATTTTGTCCCAGCAATGGGGAAAGTGACTGTGATCATATATTTGCCATCTCTTCTTCTTTGGTCTCTAATTCTATCAGTGCTTTAATTCTGTGTTTCAATTAAAATAGCTGCAGTTAACTGACTGTTTGTCAGGCTGATGACTGATGCCCAGTGTAGACTTAGCCTCCCACTTTTCAGCTGAGTTCCCTTGGGAGCCAGATGTCCCTGGTGCCACAACCCTTCCCCTGCCCCTTCGCCCCTTCTCTCCATGGACTTGAGCCACCTTTCCTTCTTCACTCGAGTTACCTGAGGTTCAGGTGCAGAGACCCAAGGGTGGCTGAGTTCTCTCTGAGGAAACTTCCATGAGCAATGGAAGGAATTCTGCCTCTAGAGAATTACAGTTGGTTTTGTAGGGTTTAGCATGGGCACTGGCTCCTGGATCAATAGCAGTCTCCGTGCAGAATAAAATGAAGTATCTGTATCCCAACTAGTAAAAGCACATTCCTGCCACAGATGTCCAGAGTAAACCTGATTATTAGCCTGGCCATGCAGGAGAAAATGATGTATAAATTCTCCAAAACAGAAGAAACGCCCCACCCCAACCCCTGCCAATCTTTCTGGGACAATAACATTTCTTAACAAAAATATTTAAATATTTTTATTAGGGGAAAGTTTAAACACTTGCAAAAGTAGAGAGAAAAGCATAATGAATCCCTTTTGTACCATCATCTAGGTTCAAAAATTACTGATTTATGGCCAATTCTGTTTCATTTATAGTTTCTTGACTTTTCCAATCCTTGGAATATTCCGAAGCAAATTCCAGCCATAGTATTATTTTACCTATACATATTTTAAAAAGCCACTTAGAATACTGAGTCACATGGTGAATAGTAAGAGGCAGAGAAACCAATCCAAATCAGACCAAAGCATGGAGGGTGCCCTGGAGCAATAGCAGTCTCCATGTAGAATAAAATGAAATATCCTGAGTTTAGGAGCTGCTTATGCAAGAACTGCATGAAGAAATGGTTCCACTGTACTCATCTCCTGGTCCCAACTGAGGCAGTTACTAGGTGCCTCTGATCAGGAGGCTTAAACTCTTTGATGATAGCAATTGATTAAGAAATAATTTTTTTGAGTGTTCTATTATGCTCAAGTACTAGTGCAAGCGCTGCAGAGAGTGTTTTAAAGGAGGGATAAGCTAGAATCTGGGAACCTGGGTCTAGCCTCAGAGGGAATTCTGCTATTTCTATTCATTGTAGAGGGTACTGACCTCTTGTAATGGTAGGCTTGGCTATTCAGTTATATAAACCAGTACTTAAACAATTTCTGAGGAAATTTGACAGGATTGATACAGAAAAAAGAAATGACAGGATTGATACAGAAATAAATGCCCAATTTGCCTTCTAAAAAGGAACCTGGGGAATGTGTCAGTGAATTTTAATCTGCTTTGCATTGTCTTCCTGCTTGAGAAAGTGTAGTGGGCATTGATTCCCTTCCCTTCCTAAGGATGCCACATAGGTGATCTAAAAATATGGTGAGTATCTAAATTTTAAAAAATATTTATTACAGTAAAAGACACCTTGTTGTTAATATCCCTCAAAATACTTCTTCTCCTTTTGGATATACTCATGTCATTGTTCTTGCCACTATTGGAAGCAGTTCGAGAAGTCCTCTTTTGTGTCTTTACAAGTTGTGATTAAAAATCTGTGACTGTTGATGTTGCATGCCACCCAACAGAAAGATAGCCTCAGAAAAGCATTATAGTGTGTCCTTCTACCTCACTCACTAGACCTGGCACGGTGTGACTTCTGGCTTGTATCCCAAGTCAAAACGACCATGAAAGGTAAATGTTTTGCATCAGTTCAGGACATCAAGGCACTCAGGACAACTCAACTAAAGATTCTCACAAAGGAGGACTTCCAGAACTCTTCAGAAGTGGCAAGAACAATGGAATAAGTGTGTCTGAAGTGAGGGGAAACATTTTGAGAGGGATTAAGGCAATATGTCTTTTACTATATAAATTTACTTGAATTTAAATATATACCATACTTTGTTGATCACACCTTGTACATCCTGAAGGACAAGCCACTTGGACAAGTTTTGAAAAATTGCCCACTCCTGAGAGATTAGATCTAAATAAGGAATATTAAGTAAAGGACTTTTGTTTTGCTTTGCTTTTTGTTAGAAATTTGAAATTCCATAATAGTTTATCCTGCCTTCCTGGATATTTGTTTTCTTCTTGGAGATCCTAAATAATTTCTTTATTGCTCACATTTTTGTGCAAATAGTTCTATTTTTCTTTATTACCCTATACTAACACATCAGTTTCAACTTCCCTCTGCTTTTTGTTCTAATTTGGAGATCAGTGGCATAGGATAAGGATACAGTTTTAACTTTACAGCAATTTTTCTTCCACCCAAGTAAATCGTTAAAGACAATGGAAAGGAGAACAAATGGGTTTTTCACGAGCCAGGATTCTTACTTTTGTTGTATTGGCTCATTGCAGACAGCATGCGTACAATTCACTTTTGACTGAATCATAATAAGTATGAGACAATATGGTATGAACCACTTTTTATAATGCAATGCTCACCAATAAATTCCATTTATAGCTTTAAATCAGATTGGTGCAGATGAAAAAATTATGTAAAACTGGTGGTGCCTGCTCCTGACCTTGCGGGGGCCCTCCCAGATCTTGACTCAATAAACTTTTCCTTCCCTAATGATCTGACAGTTATTCCTATCAAGAGAATACAATGGGGGTGCTGAGAAGTGGGGAGGTGAAGTGGAGATTCAGAGACCACCAGGGCCCTTAAGAAGATTAATTTGTATGAGGTACCTGAAAAGTTGGAAAAATCTCAATGCATTTCTGAATACACATATTCATTTTGAGCTGATTTCTGTTCCTCTTGTGCCCTGTAAAATTTCAAGGAATGTGGTTGAGGTCTGGAGATTTCCACAAAGAGATTAAGAGAGGCTATAAACTGAAGAAATAGTGGATTTTTATAACTGTTGGGCATGAAATATTTTCAGTACCAAGATGTCCTGATTTTCAGTATAGAAACTGTGTAAACACCTTGTAAACATTCAGGGAACATTTCTATTAATGCTCTTAATAATAGGGCATACAAGTTTAAGCCTAGAAGACCCTGAATCTGTTATTTTTACTTGGAATAATGTACAAGTCTGTTTTTATATTTATTTCATAAAGCAGACAGTGAAATGGCTACATATTCTATGGGCATCCAGGTCTAACTTTTGTGTTTTGTTTCTGAACCAATCCATTTTAGGTTCTCCATAAGCACTTTTATTTAATGTTCACTGGATTTCATCATCCTGACCAAATACCTAATTTTCTGTACTTTTTTTTTTTTTTTTGGTACTGGGGATAGAACTTGGGTCAGCAGGCGGTGAAACCACTGAGCTAAATCCCTGACCCCTATTTTCTCTACTTTTAGAAGATGTTGGGTCCTTTTAGCTCACATGAAATCCTGAAATGTTCTCTTGCAATGTGTCAGTCATTTCAAAGTGGGGATACAAAGACTATTTTTTGTCTTGTTCTTGAAGTCTAATCACTGGGCCAGCTCGCTGGCTGTTTGGATGGAGGTGGGAAGCTCATATCTTGTGAGAGGGAAGGGTAGGGATGATTGTAGCTCTGAGCAGCTCCAGGGTTGTTGAGGAGCAGGGAATGCTGGAGCAGACTGAGAATTACCTAGCTGTAGCCTCACACCTGCTACATAGGCTATGTGGACTCTGGCAGATGTGTCTCCTTGAACATCTGTGCCTCTCTGTAATATATAAATAATACTGTTTACCTCTGGGGTAGATGTTAAGGCTACACAAAAGGCTTTGCAAAGTAGTATGTAAACTACAAACAGGTATTTTATTATCATCATCTAGTTATAGTGGTCCAGTATCGCTGAGGGACAAATAACAGGGGCTCTGCCTTGAATGACAGGGAACTTAATGCTTTTAGTACACTTTGGTCCCCCCATATAAGGCATTCTTAATTTCAAATATATTGATTAAGTGCTCTTTGTGTGCCAAGGAGTGACTTCTTTCTTAAACAGTGGTATCTCAATCTATCGTAAACTTACATTGCTAGTAACAGTGAAAGTACCTTAGTTGTGGAAATGTTAACAGCATTGTTGAGGTATATTTGACACAATAAACTGCACATATTTAAAGTTTACAAATTGGTATGCTTTGATATATATATAAATGTCACTATATATATATATATATATATATATATGGTCACTACCATTAAAAAGATGAACTGCCCAGAGTCCTCAAAATGACCTTTGTTACCTTGTCCTGCTCCATTCCTGTGGCCCTTTGCTCCCTGAGGACAACTAACCTGCTTTCTGTCAAAATGAACTCCTTTGACTTTTATGTAGTTTTATATAAATGGCATCACCTTAGTCTGCTCAGGCTGACAAAATACCATAGTCTGGGTGGCATAAACAACAAATTATTTGTCACAATTCTGGAGGTTGGAAGTCCAAGATCAAGGTGTGAGTGAGGTAGATTTCATTCATCCCTTGGCTTTGGGGAGGTCACCATCTTGCTGTGACTCTTCACATGCCTGGGGCAGGTGGGGAGAAAGCTCTCTAGTGACTCTGTTTTTAAGGGCACCAATCCTACCATGAGGGCTTCACATGACCTCACTTAAACCTCATTATATCCCAAAGGCCCCACTGCCAACACATTGATAGAATTTAACATATGAATTTGAGGGGACACAAGCATTTAGTCAGATCAGGACTCATAATATGTACTTTTTTGGTTTAGCTTCTTTGAATCAGCAATAATTAATTTGAAATTTCTCCATGTTCTTACATATATTGGTGATTCCTTACTTTTTATTAAATATTAGGCCATTATATGAATATCATATTTGTGTATCCATTCAGGTATTGATGGAATTAGGGTTGTTTCTGATGTTTGGTTTTTACAAACAAAGCTGCTATGAACATTTGGGTACAGGTCTGTGTCTATATGTTTTCTTCACTATTAGGTAAATATCTAGGACTGGAACCTTATGTATTTAACATTTTAAGACTAAAACATTTTCCAGAAATTAGGAGATTTTTCAGTTGCTCCAACTCCAACACTGAGTGTGGGCAATCTTTAATTTCAGCCACTCTAATACGTGTGTAGTGATCTTTCCTATGGTTTCATTTTTTAATTTTCATAATGGCTAGTGGTATTGGGTATCTTTTCATGTGCTTGCTTGTCAACTGTGTGTATGTGTGTATATGTACAGATACGTATCCAGTGTGTTTCTTCTTTTTCTGTCTTTGCCATACTGGGAATTGAACCCAGTGCCTTCACACTAAGCTACATCTCCAGACCTCTTTTTAAAATTTTTTATTTTGAGGCAGGATTTCTCTAAGTCACTAAACTGCCCAGGCTGGGTTCAAACTCTCTTTTAGATGATTTTATAATTTTGAAGTTTGAAATTTCTTTGTATATTCTAGACACAATTCTGTCAATCACATAAATGATTTGCAAATATTTATTATGTGCCTATAGTTTGTATTTTCACTCTCCTGTGTCTATCACAAGACAAAACATTTTAATTTTATGGAATCCCATTTATCAATTTATTTCTTTTGTAAATCATCCTTTTACTGACTTGCTTAAGAAAGTTTTGTTTAGTCTAAAATTTAGTCTAAAAATTTTTTTTTACCTTTTACTCTAGAAATTTTATAGTTTTAGATATTAATTTAGAACTATGCTCCATTTTTCAACTTAACTATATATATGTTGTGAATTATGGATTGAAGTTCATCATCATTAGTAGTAGTAGTATTATCCAGTTGTTCAAGCATCATTTGTTGAAAAAGACCATTGTTTCCTATTGCATTGTAGTCCCTGTATATGTAGATCTATTTCTAAACTCACTGCTTTTTCACTGATTTGTCTAGAGTCATACCAATATCACACTGTCTTGACTATTGTAGTTTTACAATGTTTCAAAATCAGATAACATTTACCTTCCAATTTTGTGCATCTTTTTCAAAATGTTTTGAATGTTTTACGTGTTTTGCATTTTCAAATAAATTTTATCCTATATCAACTTCTTCAAAACAACAATAGCAATAAAAGCAAGTTGCTTAGATTTTACTGTGTATTGTGTTCTGCCCAAAGATCAATTTGGGAGCATTAACATCTTGAGTTAATTGGTCCCATGAATAAGTTGTATCTTTTCAAATTATTTATATCTTCAAAATTTCTCTCAGTGATATTTTGTAGTTTTCAGTGTATAAGTCTTATAATCTGTCATATTTATTCCCGTTTCTTATTCTTTGATATTGTTATAAGTGGTATTGTTTTAAAACAGTTCAGCTTCCAACTAGTATAAAGACATGCTAGTATAAAGCAGGTATCACATTTTTTATATTGGCTTTTTATTCTGAAATCTTGAGAAACTCATTTATTAGTTATAGCAGCTTTTTTCATAGCTTCCATTCCATTTAAAATGGTTCCTTTGTGTTTAAAATATGGACACTAATACTGTGAACACTGCTAAAAATTTTACTTCTTCCTTTATAATCTGCATGCTTTTAATTTATGTTCTTGCATTATTGTAATGTTTAGAACCTCTTGTATAATATTAAACAGAAATAGTGGGAGAAGACATTCTTACTTTGTTATCTTTTTTCTGATCTTTAGTCCTCCACCCCATCCCCAACCCCAGTACTGGGAATTAAACCCAGGATCTTTGAATTGAACTCCCTTTTTAATTTTCTATTTTGAGGCAAGGTCTCACTAAGTTGCTAAGTCACCTAGGCTAGGCTTGAACTTGCAATCCTCCTGCCTCAGCCTCCCAGAGTGTTGGAATTATAGACATGCACCAACCATGCCTGGCTTGTTCATTCAGTCTTTCATCACTAGGCTGATGTTAGCTGTGGGTTTTTCATAGATGTCCTTCAATAGGTTGAGGAAATTCCCTTCTATTCTTGGATTCTAGAGTTTTTATTTTATATTTTTTATTTGGATTTTATCAAATGCTTTTTTGTACCTATTAAATAGCCATGTTTTTTTTTGATTTGTTAATAGAGCAAATTTTATTGATTGATTTTCAAATGTTAAACTAAAATTTTTTCAGTCCTGGAATAGACCCCACTTGGTCACAATATATTTACATAAATTTATGTTTTATATGAGTACATAATACATTTTGGTAGGTTTAATATGTCGAAGTTTTGTTTAGAATTTTTGTTTATAAATAGACAGTAGTCCACTTGTAATGAATTGGAAGAATTCTCTTCTTTTCAAATTTTTGGTAGAATTTGTATAAAATTGGTATTATTTCTTACTTAATATTTTGTAGAATTCATCAATGAAGCTACCTCAGCCTGAGTTTCTTTTTTGACAAAGGTTTTAACTACAAACTGAATTTCTTTAGTACATTATATACAATGCTACAAGTTTTTTATTTCTTCCTAAATAATTTTTGATAGTATGTTTTAAGAATTTGTCCATTTAATCTAAAATGTTGAATTTATTAGAATAAAGTTGTTTATAATATTTCTTTATTATTCTTTTAATGTCTGTAAAATCTGCAATGATATCACTGTTTCATTTGTTATATTGTAAGATACACTATTTCTCTATTTTATCTTATTGGTCTAGATAAGAGTATATTCATTTTATCAGTCTTCTCCAAGAACAAACTTTTGGTTTCATTAATTTTTTTCTGTTGTTTGTGTACTTTCAATAGAAACTAAAACCCGAAGATTTTGGTCTTTGATTTGGGGTCTTTCAAGATTCTTTGTATAAGTGGACATCTAATGTAGATTTCCCTCCAAATACTGCTTTGGGAACATCTGATTAATTTTCATATATTATACTGTTGCCATTTTCATTTAGTTCAAAATAATTTTTTTTTTTTGCTGTACTGGGGATTGAGCCCAGGGTCACCCTACCATATAGCTAAACCCCCAGACCATTTTATTTTGAGACAGGGTCTTGCTAAGCTGTCCATGCTGGGCTTGAATTTGGAATCCTTCAGCCTTTTTTTCTGAATCATTTGATTCAAAATATTTTTAAATCCTCTCTTTTGATTTCTTCTTTGACTCAAAGGTTATTAAAATGTGTTATTTATTTGCTATTTCTACTTCTTTGTCTGAGAAATGTCTGTTCATTTCAGATGCCCATTTTTGGATTGGGTCTTTAAATTTGGGAGGTCTGATCTTTTTAAGTTCTTTATCGATTCGAGATAGTAGACCTTTGTCTGAGGAAGAGCAGGTGAAGATTTTTTCCCACATTGTGGGTTGTCTCTTCACACTGCTGGTGGTTTCTCTTGCTGTGCAGAAGCCTTTTAATAAGAAGAGATCCCATTTGTTGATTGTTTGTGCTAGTTCACGGACAACTGAGGTTTTGTTCATAAAATCTTTTCCTACACCGATGTCTTCAAGGGTTCTACCTAACCTCTGTTCCAACTGGTTCAGAGTTTCTATTTTAGTATTTAGATCTTTAATCCATTTTGATTTTAGTTTAGTGCATGGTGAGAGATATATAGTTTTAATCTTTGGCAAGTTGAAGCCCAAGTTTTCCAGCATCATTTATGAAAGAGGCTATCTTTCCTCCAGTGAGGGTGTTTGGCTTCTTTGTCGAAGATGAGATGGCTGAGTGTGTCTGGTGTTGTTTCTGCATCTTCTAATCTGTTCCACTGGTCTTCAGGTCTGTTTCTTTGCCAGTACCATGCTGTTTTTATCACAGTAGATGTGTAGTATAGTTGCAGGTTGGGGATTGTGATACCCCCTGCCACGTCTCTGTTACCTAGAATTGCTTTTGCTATTCTGGGTCTCTTCTTGTTCCAAATGAATTTTTGGATTGTTTTCTCGAGCTCTATGAAGTATGCTGGTGGGATCTCAATTGGAATTGCATTAAATCTATATAGCAGTTTTGGAAGTATGGCCATTTTCACTATATTAATGCTTCCTACCCAGGAGTAGGGGAATGTCTGTCCATTTTCTGATATCACCTTCAATCTCTCTTTTCAGAGTGCCATAGTTTTCAGAGAAGAGGTCTTTGATTTCTTTCGTTAGGTTGATTCCTAGGTATTTCAGTTTTTTGGATGCTATTGTGAAAGGAATTATTTGCCCTATTTCTCTCTCAGTGAGTCTGTCATTTGTGTAGAGGAAAACTATTGATTTTTGTGTGTTGACCTTGTAACCAGCTACTTGACTGAATTTGGTTATTAAGTCTAGAAGACTTTTGGTGGAGTTCTTGGGGTCTTCTATATAGAGTATCATGTCATCTGCAAATAATGACAATTTGACTTCTTCATTTCCTATCTTTATTCCTTTTATTTCTTTCTCTTGTCTAATTGCCGTGGCTAATGTTTCCAGAACTATATTGAACAAGAGTGGTGATAGTGGACATCCTTGTCTTGTTCCTGATTTTAGTGTGAAGGATTTCAGTTTTTGACCCTTTAGTATGATATTGGCTGTTGGTTTTTCATAGGTAGCTTCTATCAGTTTGAGGTAGAGACCATCTATTCCAATTTTTTGTAGGGTTTTTTATCATAAATCCATGTTGGATATTGTCATTTGCTTTTTCTGCATCTATTGAGATAATCATATGGTTTTTGTCCTTGGCTCTATGGATATAATGTATTACATTGATTGATTTGCGTATATTGAACCATCCCTGCATCCCTGGGATGAATCTCACTTGATCAGGGTGTATGATCTTCTTGATGATCTTCTGCATTCTGTTTGCCAGTATCTTATTAAGGATTTTTGCATCTATGTTCATTAGTGAGATTGGCCTCTAGTTCTCCTTTTCGGTTGGGTCTTTCTCTGCTTTGGGGATCAAGGTGATGTTTGCTTCCAGGAATGAATTTGGGAGTATTGCTTCCCTTTCAATTTCATTGAAGAGTTTAAACAGTAGTGGCAGCAGTTCCTCTCTAAATGTCTTGTAGAATTCAGCAGTGAAGCCATCAGGGCCTGGGCTTTTCTTAGTTGATAAGTTTTTAATTACATTTTCAAATTAAAATGTGTTATTTATCTTTTAAATATTCCCATATTTTTCAGGGATCTTTCTGCTGTTGATTTCTAATTTAATTTAGTTGTGGTCAGTCAATTTTTATGACTTGAATTGCTTTAAGTTTATTCAAAGTTGTGTTATGGCCCAGAGTATGTTCTATCATGATAAATGTTTTATTTGCACTTGAAAAAATGATTATTCTGTTGTTGGGTAGAGTATTCTATACGTTCCAACTAGATTGAACTGATGAGCAATGTTGACCAAATTTTCTACAGCCTTGATTATTTTCTGTCACCTTTGTGCTGTCAATTATTGAGAGAGGCATTTGGAAACATCTGACTGATTCCAGCTTTGTCTATTTTTTGTTGGGTCTTATTTTAAAACTTAATTTTATTGGTACATTTAAGGTATACAATATAATGACATTCATCATTGGAAATTTGCACCTTTACATAATCCATCTTGGTTCTTATTTTTTCCCTATTCCCCTGCCCTCCCTTCAACCCCTCCACCCCTCCCTATCTGGAAAGACTTTGTTTCCAATTTTTCTTTTTCTCACATTAATTCCATT
The DNA here is from genome assembly GCF_053883595.1 of Heterocephalus glaber. Classification (NCBI taxonomy): domain Eukaryota; kingdom Metazoa; phylum Chordata; class Mammalia; order Rodentia; family Bathyergidae; genus Heterocephalus; species Heterocephalus glaber. Next base: position 4,591,914 of record NW_028258156.1, read on the forward strand.
CCCTTCTTTCTTTACCCCTACCCCTTCCACTTCCCCTTCCCCTTTGCCCCTTTTCTTCCTATTTCACCTTATCTATTATACCTTTTAGTCCTTATTTACACTTTCAGTTTCTCACACTAGAGAAACTATTCAGTATTTACACATGTGTGTCCTATTTATTTCACTTAAGAGTATCATCTCAATGTGCATCCATTTAACTATGAATGTCTCTGTAAATGTCTCATTCTTTATGGCTGAGTAGTACTCCATTTTATTAAAAAACCACATTTTCTTTATCCAGTCTCCAGTTGATGGGCAATTAGGCTGCTTCCAAGCTTTAGCTATTACAAATTGTGCTGCTACAAACATAGGTGCACATATATCACTGTGGTATGATTCTTTTAATTCTTTGGGGAAGATCCCCAGCAGTGGAATAGCGGGGTCAAGTGGGACTTCCAGTCCTAGTTCTTTGAGGTATCTCCATACTGATTTCCACAGTGGTTGCACCAGGCTACACTCTCACCAGCAGTGGAGGAGGGTTCCTCTTTCCCCACAGCCCTGCCAGCATTTATTATTGGTTGATTTCATGATAGCAGCCATTCTTTCTGGAGTGAAGTGGAGTCTCAGCATTGTTTTCATTTGCATTTCTCAAATGACCAGTGATGTTGAACATTTTTTCATATGTTTATTTGCCATTTCTACTTCTTGGTGTGAGAAATGTCTGTTCATTTCAAATGCCCATTTTTGGATTGGGTCTTTAAATTTGGGAGGTCTGATTTTTTAAATTTCTTTATATATTCTACATAGTAGACCTTTGTCTGAGGGACAGCTGGTGAAGATTTTTTCCCACATTGTGGGTTGTCTCTTCACACTGTTGGTGGTTTCTTTTGCTGTGCAGAAGCTTTTTGGTAAGAAGAGGTCCCACTTGTTGATTGTTTGTGCTAGTTCATGGGCAACTGAGGTTTTGTTCATAAAATCTTTTCCTACACCAGTGTCTTCAAGAGTTCTTCCTAACCTCTCTTCCAGCCGGTTTAGTGTTTCTGTTTTAATATTTAGATCTTTAATCCATTTTGATTTTAGTTTAGTGCATGGTGAGATATATAGGTCTAGTTTTAATCTTTGGCAAGTTGAAGCCCAAGTTTTAAAAAATTTTATTGGTACGTTTTATTGGTACATTTTAGGTATATAATTCATTTACAGTTATCATTGAGTGTTTGTACCTGTACATGATATATCCTGGTTCTTATTTTTTTCTCCATTACCTGTGCACCCTTCACCCCCTCCACCCTTCCCTATTTACATAGATTTCATTTCCATTTTTTTTCTTTTCTCATAGTTTTTCCTTTCCCTCTTTTCCTTTCCCCTTCCCCTCCCTTCACTCCTTCGTCTTTGGACCTTTTCTCCTATTTCAAATTATCAATTATTCATTTTAATCATTTTAACCCATGTTTACACTATCAGTTTCTCACACTAGAGAAACTATTTGGTATTTACACATGTGTGTCCTATTTATTTCACTTAAGAGTATGGCCTCGATAAGCATCCATTTAGCTATAAATGACTGTAGTTTTTCATTCTTTATGGCTGAGTAGTACTCCATTTTATTAAAAAAACCACATTTTCTTTATCCAGTCTCCAGTTGATGGGCACTTGGGCTGTTTCCAAGCTTTAGCTATTACAAACTGTGCCGCTATGAACATGGGTGCACATTTATCATTGTTGTATGATTCTTTTAATTCTTTTGGGAAGATACCCAGCAGGGGAATAGCTGGGTCAAGTGGGACCTCTAGTCCTAGTTCTTTGAAGTATCTCCATACTGACTTGCACAGTGGTTGCACCAGTCTGCACTCCCACCAACAATGGAGAAGGGTTCCTTTCTCCCCACAGCCCCGCCAGTATTTGTTATTTGTTGATTTCTTGATAGCAGCCATTCTTTCTGGGGTGAGGTGGAATCTCAGGGTTGTTTTCATCTGCATCTCTCGAATGACAAGTGATGTTGAACATTTTTTCATATATTTGTTTGCTGCTTTTACCTCTTTGTCTGAGAAATGTCTGTTCATTTCAGATGCCCATTTTTGAATTGGGTCTTTGAATTCGGGGGGTCTGATTTTTTTCAATTCTTTATATATTCTAGATAGTAGTCCTTTGTCTGAGGTACAGGTGTTAAAACTTTTTTCCCATATTGTAGGTTGTCTGTTAGCTCTGTTGGTGGTTTCTTTTGCAGTACAGAAGCTTTTTAATAAGATGAGACCCCAGTTGTTGATTCTTTCTGCTAGTTTCCGTGCTGCTGAGGTTTTGTTCATGAAGTCTCTTCCTATGCCAATGTCTTCAAGAGTTCTACCTAACTTATCTTCCACCAAGTTTAGTGTTTCTGTCTTAATATTTATATCTTTAATCCACTTCGATCTTAGTTTAGTGCATGGTGATAGGTATGGGTCTAGTTTTAGTCTTTGGCAAGTTGAAATCTAGTTTCTCCAACACCATTTATTAAATGGGCTATCTTTCCTCCAATGAGGGACGTTGGCTCCTTTGTCAAAGATGAGGTGGCTCAGCATGTCTGGAGTTGTTTCTGGATCTATAATCTATTGCATTGATCCTCAGGTCTGTTCCTTTGCCAGTACCATGGTGATTTTATCACAGTAGCTTTGTAGTATAGTTTCAAGTTGGGGATTGTGATACCCCAGCCATATCTCTGTTGCTTAGAATTGCTTTAGCTATTCTAGGTCTCTTATGTTTCCAAAGGAATTTTTTGATTGTTTTCTCTAGTTCTGTGAAGTATATTGTTGGAATTTCAATTGGCATTGCATTGAATCTATATAGCAGTTTTGGAAGTATGGCCATTTTCACTATATTGGTTCTTCCTACCCAGGAGCAAGGGATGTCTTTCCATTTTCTTGTATCCTCTTCAATCTCTTTTTTCAGAGTGCTGTAGTTTTTAGTGTAGAGGTCTTTTGTTTCCTTTGTTAGATTGATTCCTAGATATTTCATTTTTTTGGATGCTATTGTAAAAGGAATTATTTCCCTAATTTCTCTCTCAGTGAGTCTGTTATTTGTGTACAAGAAGGCTATTGTTCTTTGAGTGTTGACTTTGTATCCAGCTACTCTACTGAATCTGTCAATTAAGTCTAGAAGTCTTCTGGTGGAGTTTTTTGGGTCTTCTATGTAAAGAATCATATCATCAGCAAATAATGACAGTTTAACTTCTTCTTTTCCTATCTTTATTCCTTTTATTTCTTTCTCTTTTCTAATTGTTGTGGCTAATGTTTCCAGAACTATATTGAACAGGAGTGGTGATAGTGGGCATTCTTGTCTTGTTCCTGATTTTAGCATAAAAGTTTTCAGTTTTTGACTGTTTAGTATGATGTTGCCTGTTGGTTTTTCATAGATAGCCTTAATCAGGTTAAGATAAAGATCTTCTATTCCAATTTTCTGTGGGGTGAAACCCAATTTTTGTTGGGTCTTCTAACCAATGAACAAGGCATATTTCTTCATTTTTTTAAGGTTTAAAAATTTTCTCTCAGTATTTTATAGCTTACAATGTATCAGTCTTGCTGTTTTTGTCTAATTTATCCATCAATGTTTCATATTTTTATGGTATTGTGAATGGTATTATTTCTAAAAATATTAATTTCTGATTATTCAGTATTATATATAGAGACACAATCTAAATTGGATAAATATAGAGAAAATTGAAAAATGTTACATATCAGACTGTTAACATTAGTGGGTGGAGTTGCTTTGGGTAGAGAAGAATGAAAAGAGGCGAAGAGGAACATTTCTCCTAAATGAAGTTAATATGTATTGCTTTTGTTATTTGAAATAAAAATTCAATTGATTATAACCAATAGATTTGTCATCTATATAACAATGTCCCTCTCAGCTCTGAGAGGAAAGTAAGGGGCAGAATTAAAAGGAGACTGTTAGGATCTGGTCTCAAACCCAGATACGACAGTAGCTTTTTGTTAAGTATGTGAGTCTTGTCCAAACTTTGTTGACAGAAGAAAACCCTGTTTCCTTGCTATGCTACTGCCTGAAGAATGCAAAGGAAACAAGATCCAGTTTGTGATATCCTGGTTTGCAGGCACCCATGGGAATGCCTTCACAAGTTTGAAGACACTGTTAGATGTCTACCAAAGTGCTTTGCCTCCTTCTCTTCTTTGCCTTCAACATCTTGATTGTATGTGTGATTTGTTTGTATATCTATGTGTGAATATTCATTAATTAGCAAGAAGACAAAAAAATAGCATGCTGAGTATAATTGAGAACAAGGAAGGAAAAGGCATGAATTATCAACAGAAAAATTGAACTGCTGGGATTGTTTTGGATGACCCACTTCCAAACTTTGTATTTTGATTTAAAACCGCTGTTATTCAGATTTTCAGTTATTCAAATATGAACCCTTTGGTGACTGTAGCACAATTTTCAAAGTGGGGCACGTGAAGTGTGAGGCGAGGAGACTAGGGGGGAGGCTTACAGTTTTAGGAAGGGTGAATAGTAATTTGATGGGCAAAGAAGAAAGGTCAGGTGAACATTTCAGTTATAAGGGACAGAACACACCATGATCCAGAGGCACAGCCTTTCATGATGTGCTTGCGGAGTGGCCAAGCTTGGTTAAATGCAATGGTTTTCATCAGACCTCCACCTTGCAGAGCATTTGGAAATGGTGTAATGCCTTGGAGGCAAGTGTAGTGCTTAGTGGATGGGAGACTGAACATCTTGCAGTGAGAGGAGGGTAAACTAGTTCAGATGTCAAGCAGGAAGCCCATGTGGCAACAAGCCTGCTCTGTCTTGCTTATGGACACAATATCTCCTTTTAGGGCAAGAAGGCTTTCCTTCTTCAAGAGTGGGGTGATTTCATTATTCAGGGAAGGGAGACTATGACCATGCTTAAAGAGGGTCCAAACCCTTTCTGACAGTCAATACCATGAGAATTGTCTGCTTACACTTCAATTTCTCATTCAGAAATTTGTCACTTTTTAAGAAGCTACTGCTGGAATAAAAAATAAACTATCCATGTAAATAGAAAGGTTTTCTTTATTTCTTTTTTTTGGCGGGGGGTACCGGGGATCAAACCTGGGACCTTGTTCTTCTGAGCCAGGCAACCGCAGAACCACGGAGCTAAATCCCCGGCCCAAGGTTTTATTTTTTTGTACTTAGCACAAATCCAATTCTTCATGAAACAGTTTAATAGGAAAAAAATTCCAGATATAACACTGCAGCTAGCCTAGCTCATTCATTTAGAATTCTAAAGACTAAAGAATGGGTATATTTACAAATATAAAATAGAATGGAAGTCTTTGTTTATTTAAAAATATATTCACATGATAAAATGGTATAATCCATAAAGTGAAAGCTTTCTACAATTCATTTCTCATCAGATAAACATTACTAATAGACTGATGAATTGAAATAAGTTTATATTGATAAAGTGACACATTTATTTCCAAACAGGAGGGGATAAGACTGATTTTTACATTTTTTTGGCAATGTACTGTGGTATGAGTACCATTTCCTAAATGTACAGTGAAAAATTTTCCAGGAGGAGACTGAGAGGAAGATTTGTTTTGCGCAGGTCCAAAGAAAAGAACTGATTCCTGTTCATGCAAACACAAGTCCAACAAGCAGGTTAAGGAGTCATCTATTCAGACTGGCTGATGCCTGTGCCCAGTGGTTAAATATTTTGAATATTACTCCTTTACTATCCACTGAACTGCGCTCCCCCAAAATTCACATGTATGAATTCATTCAGTATGGCTGTATGTGGAGACAGAGCCTTTAACGAGGTAATTCTGGTGAGAGGAGGTCATGAGGATGGGCCCCTGATCTGATAGAATTAGTGTCCTTATTAGGAGAGACACCGAAGCCATACCTTAACCCCACATGGGGACACAGTGACAAGGTAGCTACCTGTAATCCAAGGAAATTTCTTCACCAGACACTGACCCTGCTGACACCTTAATCTTGGACCTTCCATGTTCCAGAACTTCGAGAAAATACATTTCTGTTGTTTAAGCCTCCCAGCCTGTGGCATACTGTTGTGACAGCCTGAGCAGACTAAGACACTTTCTAAAAAATATTGATTATCCCTAAATACTTTAGAGTTCATTTAGTTATCTTTAGGGTATAGTACCTTGAAAGATGATTTCTTTTGCAATTTGGATTTTATCTGTTCATATGTAATTACACATATGCAAATTCCAAATTCAAAGTTTTGATAATGCCAACCTTCAGTGTGCCCCAAGGTAACACCTCTGCCTGCTCTGAAAACCCTCTGAAAAAGAAAGTCCTTCTTAGGAGCAATTCCCTGTGTAATTCCTAGCCGAGGATCAGTACCCAAGTCCACAGACCACAGGCATATTTCCTTTCTCCCCATTCTTCAATCTGAAAGCTCAGATGGAAACAAAAATCTTTCCATGGAAATATCAGGCCTCGGGTGCCTTGTAGAGAGGTGTAAGCCAAGGAATCATTTGGGGCAAATATACCCTGGAGTGGGCCATGGAACGAGAGGGAGAGGCAGAAAATCAGTTTGATTTCTGGTATAGTTGTTGCAGAAATTTGTACTTGACCTTCATTTTCCGTTAAAAACATATTTGATTTAGTTGTCCACAAAGGATGTTTTTCTTCTGTATGCATTGATGTAACAGGACACACATAAGCTGAGTGATGTTAGGATTTCCATTTTTTTTCAATTTGAATTTACATATTTTAAATCTCATGTTTGATGAAAATATTCTCAAAGAGAAATTGCTTACTTTTCTTGGGAAAAGTGAGGCCATCTATTGTTTATCTGAAGATAACTTTATTATTCAACTTATATATTTCACTCTTAATACAGCTCTTCAATATTTAGTATAAAAATATTATGTTGTTAGTTTTTCTTTCTTTCTTTTTTAACCAAAAACTTCATTGTGAGCAGCCTTTAAGACCAGTTCTTATACAGGGGTGAGATCTTTTGGTGAGATTGAAATTTATTTCAGTACATAAAGCTACTTTTAACTTATTTGAAAACTTTAAAGGCTAGCCTACCATACGGATATCCCCTGAAAGGTAGGACAAATTCAAGTCTATTAAATAATTATTTTAATTTTCTCCCTGTCAGGGTTCTTATCTTTTAGGATTTGTCTAAAATGCCCTGATGATGCCTGAGCATCTTGCTCTCAAAAACAATCAGGCCATGCCTAACAGGGAGGGATCCCTTCTTAGCCAGGCATGGTGGGTCTTGTGGAAATTTACTAGGGTGAGGAGAATGGAGCCATTCATCCTCACTCTCTGAGCTATGGGAGAAGTTTGAGGTAGACTCTGAATTACATTTATTGGTCATGGTGTCTTCAACATGGTGTCAGTGTCCCCTGTCATGCAGCACAAAGTCAAGATCATCAGTTGGGAGGACTCTCACTTCCTGTTATCAAGGGACACATTGTTTCCACATCCCATTCAGATGGAACATATTTCATGTGCTCTCTTTCTCATTAAGAAGACAAAGCTTAATTGAAGCCTCACTTTACTTACAGGTCTTTTTTCCTCTTGGAGAAAACGAAGGTCCAGGATCTCAATCCTGTGCACATGTGAACATCAGACGATAGTGGGTTTTTGGGAGAGCCAGGAAGGTTGTTTCTAGAAGAGAAATGTCAGCATTTTCCTTGTGGAAATTTAATTGGAAATAGAATGGTGGTTCAGCCTAGAAAAGAGATCAAAATGAAACAAGCTGGTGTTTTCATCCTTGTCCCTTAATGGACCATAATCCTGGTCATAAAAACTCACCACTTAAACTTTGGCAGTCTTACTTTCCCAGGAAGCTTTATTACTAAGTGTTAGCTTGAGTCAAGACATAGCTTCTCCAAGTCAAGTTGGGGGCGAGGCCACGGGTGAAGAAAATGTATTTGTGGGCGAGTCATGGCTTCCCATCAGTCCTCACTAAGCTGTGCGTGGTCTTCTGAGGCTTCTTGATATTTTTCTGGGTAGAGAAAATATGCTTCAGCTCATTCCATGCAAACCGTTATCTCTGGCTGGGGACACAAGGGGAAGGGTTGAGAATGAGCCATAGGTTTTTGGGAGTGTGGCAAGTCAAACCATAATTGCAAAACACTTCACCTTTGAGTGGATCCAGGGTGCTCTAGATGATCTCATGCAGAAGGTCAGGATAGGCAGGTCTCCTGGAGGTGATGTTGCTAACCAGTCCTCTCTCATTTATGCCTTGTGCTCTGTTTAACTCCTTGCCAGTCAGATCAACCTTGGGCACTCCCAACCTTGGCATTTGGCCTTGGACTTTTCCCAGTTAGGTGGACCTGTTCCATCCTGCTACTCATCAGCCCCTCCTCTCTGCAGGCAGTTGCATGCTGAGAAGGCATGAGCTGCTCTCTGGACTCCCCCCACCTCCCTCCACTGTAATAAGAAATGGGATTTACTCCAGCAAAAACCCATCCATGACTGCTTTCTGTACCTTTCATGTCAAAAGTGGACTCACTCCAGGGACTACCTAGGTGAGGGCAAGCCATATTTCTATGATTCTAATAAAAACACTTCATGTCCAAATTAAACCCTTTTTAAAGGTACAATAGACTTCTGATCACTCCTGTAACTTAAAAATTTTAAAAAATGCAATAGGAGATGAAGTATTTTCTCGTAAGATGACTAAATCTTATTTCCCCAAATACATGATTAAAACCCTCAGATGTATGTGGCCTCCTTTGCTGCAGAGCACTTCGCAGAACCCCAGAGGAAGGCTGGCCCAGTCTTGCGTATCCGTGCTATAGCGGCGGGGTGAGAAGTCAGCTCAGCCTGCTTTGCTAGGTTTCAGAGGATGAAGTGAAAATCACTTTTGTGTCTGAACTGAAAGGGGGAATATTGTGTAGGCAGGAGGCAATTATCCAGGCTGGGCAAAGGCCAGGCCAGTAGGGTTCAGTTGCTCCTTTTGCAAAAATTACCACCTGGAGTTTAATGGCCCAGAGTGGTCAGGCTGGCATTAATTTACACCTCATCCCAGGAAGTCACCTCTGAGAATGGGAAAGCCTGATCATGTCATACTGTTCCCTGGCTCCAGTTGAAGGGAGCGGATGCTACCTGGAGATGGAAACTGTTTGCTGAGAAGAGAGTGTATTCCAGAAGTAGGGCATGAGTTCACCAAAATGCCATTGAAATAGAAAGTAGCAAGAACCCACACTAAGGAACGAGCCCGGATGCTAGTTGTGTGTTGAGTACATTTGTTCATCTTGCTGAGGCTTACAGAAGGCTCACCCAACAAGGCCCTAGCAGGCCTGCAGCATGGTAGCCTGCGAGATGGCTGGAGTGGCCTGCTTTCCAGTCTGGAGGAGATGTGGATGTGGTGCACCCCTGGGCGAGGGTACACAAGGGGCTCTCACAGCACAGGTGGGCACAGGACAGGACTTTTCCTGGAGGTAGGTGATGCAGAGTGAATCAATAGAAGGACTTTTCAAAATCCAGTGCAAGTGACCCTCGTGCCAGGAGGACAGGCTATAATATATACTGAGCCTCCCTAGTCTAAGAAATCTGAAATGCTTCCAATCCTGGCTTCATAGGACAGGCTGCAGTCAAACCACAGGTAGCTAAGAGGATTGTATACAATCACCTTTAGACTGTGTATAAGTTATGTAAGAGACATAAATGAATTTTGTGTCTCAACTTGGGTCTTATCCCCCTGAGATATTTCATTATATATGTGCAAATATTCCTAAATCCCAAAAAAAGTCTGAAACCTGAAACATTTTTCATCCAAAGCATTTAGATAAGGGATACTTATATAACATAAAAAACTATGTGCAATTTACATTCATTTGGTATTTACTGTGAATCTGTCGCTGTTCTAAGCACTTTACATATGCTAATAAACAATCCTTCTAGCAGCTCTATAAACTACAGGCTGTTATTATTCCCACCTTGCACCTGAGGGGAATGAGGACAGAGAGATGAAACTACTCAACCAGGGCTGCCCAGAGACTTGCAGCAGAATCTTGACTTGAACTTGAAACAAAACAGAAAATTACATAAAAGGATATGAAATTATATGAATTATACAAAATAAATCAGTATAAACTAAAACATTACCTTGTAAAACAATGAAATTTTGGCTATTAATAATGTATTTTCTTAATATTAAATACGTTCATAAAGATACCAAATCACCTTGTGATTCCTTTCCTTTTGATCAATAGACTATTCCTCACATTGTAAGGAAGAGAAAACAAAGAACAATTACTTACAACCTTGAGGAAATATTATTTCAATAGCTGTTAAAATGATGAAACCCAGCACAGCTTTCTATGAACTTGATAAATAGTTGAAAGAAACTAGTTTTTAATAAGTCAGTAAATTTTGGAAAATTCAGTGGATTGGGAATTTAGATAAATAGATGCATTTTCAGTATATTAGCTTTTGGTGAACTTTTTTCTGTTCATGACTTAGATCCAGGTCACACACCAGCAGACAACAAGGTAAGGCTCAGCAAATAAATACTTCTTCTTGTACCTGCAGTCTACAGGTTATGGAGGAATTTAATTCTAAGGATAATGATACTTTTAGTTGTACCCAAAGAGACCTGCCAGTGTGATATGACAAAGCCCGGTAGGTGTGGACAAGAGATTTAGGGGCTGCAACTTTATGATTGACTCAAATTCAGGATTCAAAGGCAGTTCTAACTCTGAATTCCATGGCCTTTCCCCTATACTCTGTTGCCACATAAGAATATGGTTACATGAACTTTAACATACTAGTAAATGTTTTGGGTGGAAGCAGGTAACTAGCCTGAGCTCTGAAATCTCATTAGGGTTCCTTCCTAGACTTGCTTTGTAGAATTATACCTGTGGTGCCTTATTTCTTACAAATTTCATGCAAAGAGGACTGGAGACAAATACAAAGGGAACAAAAACAAAATGAAACAAACTTAGTCACAGTCCTCACCTGAGTAATAGATAATGTTCAGGAAATGGTACAAAGACTTCTGACATCTTGTTAGAGGAGGCAATAGATGGGCTGTGAGATCACCCCTTTCCAGTCTTGTGAATCTGACATCTACTAAAATTGAGAGGATATGTATTATTTGTTGGACCAATGACTTGATCTTATGACTTGTAAGCATCACCAGGAGTGTGGCTTCCCTGAAATGTTTCTACAAGATCTTTCCATCTTAGCGTTTCCACACTTCCCCTCTTCTGTAAAATTTCCTAAAGAAATTCTTAGGAATTCATTCTGTCAGTTTCCAAGCACATCATTCCAGTGTGCTCAAACTATACCCATCACACAGGGATCGATGTCATGTTAGCATGAACTCAGTACTGCTCTGCACAGACTACATGTATTGAGTTTGTAAATACATCAGACTTCCATTAGGGTGCAAGGCAAGTGCTGAACTTACCCTTCTGCCAGAGTGTTCTGATGGTAGGAAATTTGTGGTATTAACCTCACCCTGGCTAGCATCTCATGAAGACAAGCCTTCCTTCCAAGAGTACTGAAATGCATGGGCCTTTCTCTCGAGTGTTTCTGCATTTCATATCTATTACATGTTCCTTGTTGAAGATCTCTCCTTTTCGTCCCCTGAAACTTTTAATAAGGGTTGACATTTTAAAAGAAAGAGTATTTTCTCTCAAATCCTCTTTGGTAGCCCTCTAATAAAATTTTTTTAAAACGTAAAAAGAGGCTGTTAACACTGATGAGATTCTTTAAACAAGGCTACCTACCACCTACTTGAGACTGGAGAGTTTATTCAAGCTGCAGGACTGTAGGGGAGGAAGCTTGTGGCTGTAAGAGCTATTCTGCTTTACAGCTATGAAAATTTATTTTTGAAACACGTTTTTACAGACTTACAATATGGCATCAGCCTGGCAACCAAAAGCTTATGTAGTTTGGTGAGATTTTGCTTAGTCCCTTCTTCCCAATATCACCTTCATCACAAGTCACAATAGCCCAGGGGAACCCACATGGTAAAGTATGGTACAAATGAAACTGCCCTGGTGGTATACAGAGAACTGCCTTTTTTGGTGCTTTTGTCTTCAAAAGGGCACAATTTGCTCTAGCCATATGTATGTTATTTACATCTCGTACATACATGGACAAGAATAGTTAACCCAAACTAAGCAACAGAATATTTTCCCAGCACAAGTTTGGTAATATATACAAAGATTGTAGCTGCCCATGGGTCTGTTTTGCTTTGCAAACTATAGTGATGGACACAGATCTATTTTTAAACTAACACTTTATTTTCATTTGTCAATGAAATTTTTGCCTTATAATAATACTTACAAGTTGAAATGTTTTTCTAGTACTCCAAATAGAACTTTTGAGAAACAATGACAACAATTAAAAATCATCATGGCCCCTCAGTTCCAAGAGAATGATTCACTTAGAAATGCAACTAATTTGGTTTTCATTGCAGAAACGTTTTGATTGTTTGGCTATGAATTTATTGTTTAAAAACTGAAAACAGAAATGGTTTGTGCATGGGGCATGGCATATTTTGGAAGGAGGCCTTTTTATGTGACCCGGAAACTGATAATAAGTTGGTTTGTACTGCAAATGAGTAAGTGCATGAACACAAAAGTGTTTAAAGTGTTTATAGTGCTTCTGAGGTAATAATGGAAATTGAGGAAGTGTGCAGAGTTGAGTAGAAGAATCTTTTAAAACAAGAGAATCTCAGGGCAAACAGTATAGAAATTGTTTCATCTCAGGAAACCACACAATGATACACATGTAAGTGAAGAATGGTAGTGTGACTGGTGTGTGAAAAGGAAATAACTGGGAAATAGGTAAATGTTTTAAAAGTCATTGTTGAAGCTACTAATAAACCAAAGATAAGAAATGCTCTGGAGTACAGTAATAAAACACAAAGATGGTTTATTTGCAAAAGTCAGATGAGTATCTGCCTCAGCCTTCTTCTGAAGAGTTAGTTCTAGAAAAACAAGGGAGAAATTCCTGCCACTTCTTACCACAAAAAGATGTTGGAAAGGAGTGCACAGAACTGGCCATGTGCTTTGAGCATCCGTGACTTAGTCCAGCTGAAAGGTGAAGAGAAGTCTTCTGGAGACAAGATTCCCACTTAAGATTCTTTCTCATGTCAAATAATGTCTCTAATCACAATGCCTATTGCTGTACTTCAGAGTGCTCAGTTTTTGAAAATAGGTTTTATGAATGAACGTATCCCCGTTCCTAATTTTCCTACTTTCTTGGATATATTCTTTATAAAGTGCTCTCTTCTTTATGTCAGAACTCAAGGTAGTAATCTTTTCTTTCCACATCATTATTCAAAGAAAACTAGAATGTTTTTCTAGTTTTCTAGTGGCAAATGTTTAAAAAATTTTTATTATGTAAAATTTCAAATCTAAAACAAAATGAGAAAATAGACTATAAGGAACCCCTGTGTATCCATTATTTAGCTTTAACTATGACTGATATTTTGCCAATCCTGAGGAAAATTCATAAAGCACAAGGATCAGGTTATACTTTTTAGCCTGTAGACTTGTTCCATTAAAGAGGCATAGAAATTGAGCTTTTGTAAATTTATTATGAACTCTTATTCTTCAAAATTATCTTAAGGGAAACTATTTGCTAAAGTGAACGATCACATCCTTATTCTTCTGTTTTATAAATAGAGTAAAAATTTTCTGTTCTCCCCGCCTCCTTTCCTCCCTTTTGCTTCAACAGGGAATATTTTTGCAATGTGTTGAGCCAGGAAGTTGTCTTTTGCCATAAGATTTTGCAAGTTGATAATTTTAATGGGAGAGTGGTAGGGCCTTTTGAAATTTTTCTTTTTTAATAACTATGTGTGTGGTTCATATTTTATGGTGAATCTGGTAAGACAAAACGCTGAACCCTCTTGATTCCAACATTAGTAATAATCACATCTTTATCTCATAATTGTCCACTTTGCACAAACCATGATTGTTATCTGAGAATTTTACCCCTTAGGAACTCAGGTCAAAATTGTCCCTCTTAGGGAGTGAATTCCTCCGATTCCTACCAGCATCTTGGAGAAGATAGCCTGTTTCACTATAGTCTGGACATGACTTTCTCCACTGGGTAGAGACCAAATTTCTTCTGCACTGTAGCAGACCCTGCTTGTTCAAAACCTTCCCAATAACCATTCTCTCCTCATTGAGAGAATCCCAATCCTGTCTGGGATGGCAATGTACCCACCTACTCCACTGCATGTTTCAGTCTCCCCAGTGAGGCATTAATAGAAATTTGCTAGGGATTTTAGGGGAAGTGTAGGCTTGTGTTAACTTTTTCCTTTCTCCTTTTCTGACTAGGGGACTGGAGGTGGACTGCCGTCTTGTGTATGAGGTAAGAAGCCTGAGGATGACAGAGTACGGGAGGAGGCAAGGACCTGGATCCTGCAGTGGAACTGCCGCACTGCCTGGACCAGGGGACTTCTGGTTGTATTGGAGAAATAGATCCCGTTTGACTAAGTTGCTAGTCAGGTTTCTGTTATATGCATAGACATGCGATTACTGACAGACCTGTACATAGCATATTAAGAAATCTTACTGTTTCTTCCCACAACCTTGAGTTTTTCATTATGTGTGTCTTAAGTTAGGAAAACTGTCTGAGAGAGACTAGGACTCAGTTTATTAAGTAGTGAATGTCTTTCTTGAAAATAGCCCATATTTTCTTCTGAGTGCTCATTGAAAATCTTCCTTAAAAAAATTGTCTTTGCTGGATCTATGCTTACAAAGCAATGAAGAACTGAAGAAATCACTTAGAGAAGCTTGACTTCTTCAACACCTTTACAGGAACTCTTCTCATAACTGGGCCACTAATGATTTTGAGAAGCGCAGTTTTAAAATTTTTTTTGTTTTTTCATGCCGGGGATTGAACTTGGGACCTTGTGCTTGTGAGACAGGCAGCGGCACCACTGAGCTAAATCCCCAGCCCCCAGCAATGATTTTTAGACATGTTAAAAGGATCATTTTCCTTTGCTGTTGTGGCTCTGCTTTCCATGTTTATAGGCACTGCATAAATAATCTAAAATATTTATGTTTGCGTAGCTCTACATTTAAAAACACTTTTATTGTTTAGCTGAGAAGGTGAAAGGAGGGTAACTTGTTCTGGGGCCAGTTAGGCATGGGAGAATATCACCAAAATGCCTTCAAATGTTCAGAGAGCCATATGTGAGGGAGAGGACAGTAAGATTGGTCTTTTTATGAAGTGACAGATTACCTAACCCAATAATCCATACAATTGGACAAACTGGTTTGAAAAGGAAGACAGCTGGCTTTGTTCCAACACCACTAATACTAGGAAAGACAGTGACAGAATAATGCCCAGAGGGCAGGGTGGTGGAGGTGCTCTGTGTGACAGACCTGGCTCTGGGCCAGCTGAAGGAAATATGCTCAAAGCACTTTTTGTTCTTGTTTTCCTGTTTACATTTGGCGTGCAGCAGCTGTTAACAAAGGATGTTGTGTAAATTTAAACAGGTAAAAAGCAGGAACCATTTTTTAGTATATGTGCTGCTGAAGGGAGCACAGGACCTATTTTTTAAGATGGAAAAATTTCCAGCAATTCATCTTGAACACAGAACTCCGGCATTCCTCATTCTCCACGAGGCTGCCTGTTCCAGTAGATAATTTATGACTCCCAGATCTTGACATTTCATTAAACCCAAAGCATTTGACAAACTGTATTTTCAAAAAGTTTTTCCTTGAGTTGGTTTGTAGCAGAAGGAATTTATGATGAGTTGACTTATTCCTTGCTTTTTTGGAGATTTCTAAAAAAAGTTCTTTTATAAACAATGGAATTGCACAGAGGGAATCAAAGACCAAGCAATGGCTAAGATGTCAGTTCTGCCTTGTGAAAGAAAGCTCACCAGTGCCTCTGTAAAGGCCCTGTGTGAAGGCCCAGCTTTGTGCCCTTCGAGCTAATTGTGCTGTCTGAGCAAGGGCACCCTCCCAGTCTTACCTGGAGCAGGCTTGCTTTTGAGCCCAGGTTGCCTGCATATTTACTTCTTATGACTAACAACTGTGAGATCATTCACAGACTTTGGAAGTAACATATGTAAGGTGATTTATTTATATATTTTGACTAATAATCCTAACTTGTCATTTCGTTTTTACAATTTGATAAACAGAGTGAGAGTTTGAAGAGGTAGCTATTTGAGTTAAATTTATAACTCTGCTTCCTGGCATTTTTGTGCTGGTTGTTGCTTTTGGATTTCTTTCTTTTTGTCAGGAGAGGCAGAGAGACAGAGAGAGAGAGAGAGAGAGAGTGAGAGAGTGAGAGAGAGAATGAATATGGGGCTCTCCTGCTCACCCCCTTCTGGTTTTTCCTAGTATGTCAGTATGATGTTACACAGACCAGTTTTCAGTTGTTCAGGCTTTACGGAATGCAAGGTGTTTTCCAAACTTTTATACAATATCACGGAGGAAAACTGAAAAATGTGAATATAGTGTTTTATTAGTGCAGATTTTGTTTTTTCTTGCTGTATACATGGATATATAAAGCTATATGACATTTTATCAACAATTTGGTTATTTTGACGAGCAAAATAGAAAGTCAAATTCCCTAATAGATTTTCTTGCCTGTTTCCCCAGATACTGTCATCAGGCAGAATTCACGAGTGATGGTCTCAAGTCTACATCCCTGTCAGCTGAATAGACACCACTTCTTAAATGTTTCATGTCTGTTTCTCTGACCAGAAAGAAATAGACAGGGAGATGTGAGACAAGTGCTCGTATTATTTTCTATGGCTGCTGTAATTGCTCCAGGGATCATATGAGTAATACGATTGGCTACTTATTTTGACTGAATGTGCAGTTGACTGAAAAGTTTCTTGCTGGCCTCTGCCTGTGCAGACACAGGTCCATGTGACTTAGGTTAAACAGCAAGTACAGGCAAAGAAAACCAGAGATGTGGCAATTACCTGGATAACTGAGATCAAGAACTACTTATAGTTGAAATATATTCAAGGAAGAAATAGTTTTGTGGAGATTTGTTTAGATCACAGTTTGGCAAATAGTCTGTAAAGGGCCAGAGTAAATATTTAAAATTTTGCAGACCATACAGTATCGGTTTCAGCCATTCAGGTTGGTTGTAGTATGAAAACAGTGATCTAAGGTACTTAAAGGGGTGGGCACAGCTCTATTCCCGTAAAACTTTATTTATTAAAAAAAAAAAGAAAAGCAGAGGGCCAGATTTAGCCTTTGGGCTTTACTTTCCTGTCCCCCGATCTAGTCCAACTTCTTTGTTTTACAAACGAGCAAATGGACCCAGTGGAATAAAGCGAATCACTCAGAATCACCCAGACAGCTAGTATGTGGACAAGGACACCCCAGTCCTGGCTCCTGTTATGAGCACGCACCTGGGCCATGTCCCTTGGTTGGTCCGTGTGGATCTTGAGGCTTCTAGGTTGTTAACCCTGGACAAGTGGTCATTATTTTGCTTTTGTGGGAGTGGCAATCACATGTGTGTGCTGAAGTACATGTGCATGTAGATCTGATCAATGCTATTTATGGACACAAAGTGAATCAAAATGTAAGAAATCTGAGGCATCTGTAAGCTATTCATTTTCAAAAAAATATTTTATGAGGTTTTATCACCTGTCAGTCTTTCCAATTGTTCCAACCCTTCCTGTTTTTGTGCCATGGAACTCTGAGTGACACCGGCTGAAAGTGCTGACAGGCTGAGAGCAGGACTGTCTCAAAGTCAGAAAGTTGGGGAACTGGTACCTTCTAGAAATCGAGGAGGATGCTGTGCTCCAGGATGTGTGTGTGGGTGGGGGGCGCGGTATTTAAACTGCATTAGGTTGTGCAGTCTTTTTGAGGTGTACTTGTTTGCTGTGGACAGATACTGCTTTTGTCTGCCCTATTTCTGGTCCATGAACCATAATGACTGGGGTAGGATGGCCACATGGCACCAGCCAGGAGAATCAGTGGCCTTCTCAAGAGTGTTAGAAGAGGATCCTGGCAGTGAGGGCATCCTTCCACTCATATGGGGAAGGTGAAAGTCAGAATTGTCTCCTACAGCACACAGAGTGGGGGACACAAAGTGGACAGAATATGTGAGCACCATTTTGCGATGTTCAAAGCACCTCTGGTCTCTGAAGCCCTCCTTTGTCTCAGTGAACCTCCTTACTACCTTCCTGATTGCCCGCCTTTATTTTCCTTAATCTATTTTTAGTTGAGATTTTGACACTCATAAGCAAACATTCCTGAATTTTTTCCGTCTCCTTGGTAAAAGTATCTGTCTTCAAGTGTCAAGTTGTATATAAAAATCCATAGTTTTGTAGAAAATCTGTTTCTTTTTAACAAAATTGATGTAGCTATATTCTTCTTACATTCATTATGTTCCTGAGAGAGGCAAAGATATCTTTCAATGTCTTTTTAGTATGGAATATAAAATTCTATCCAGAACTTTACAAATCTGTGTCCACATTTTCACAGGACACACACATATATAACCACATCTGCCCTCTCCTTTTGCCTGAAGCTAAGGTTGCCTTGTGAGAAATGGTTACTTGCACAATGAACAAATAATCAAAAGAACAAATAATAAAGTTTCCACAGAAACTTAAACCACCATAAAGAAATCCAGCGGCTGGGTAAGAGTGTGTTCATCATATAAGGACATTTTTTTGTGCTTTGAATGCATAAAACCACTTGACTGGTCTCCTCTCATATAGTGAAACAGAAGCTAAATTCTTCACAGCAGAAAGTCAAATGCAGAACTGGAAATGAACATAGTCAGTGTTCACAAACTATAAATTTCAAGGAAGAAAGTTTCCATTTGATATATTAATTTTTCTATGAGATGGTCCACAACAGTCTTGATAAACAACATGTTTTCAAGTGTCCACTTGACTCTGTGCAATGTGATCCAAGCCAAAACTGAGAGAAATTTCTGAAAGAAAACTTTAATCATTTTTATTCCTGGTGACTAAAATATTCTTCTGAGTCTTTATAACTCACATACAATTTAATTCACAAATCTTAAGTGTTCAGCTTAGTTGATGAATTTTGGTATGTGGAGACACCCATGGAACATCAAGATTTACAATACTTCCAGTACTCCAGAAAGACTTCTCATGCTTCCTCTAAGTGAATATCCCCAACAAAGCTAACCACTGTTCTGAACGCTGTCACCATAGATTAGTTTTGCCTGTTATTAAACTTTGTATAAACTTTATGTGTACTCTTTAAAGAGTTGGAATTTTTTTCACTCTATGGTAGGTCTTTGAGAACCATCCATGCTGTTGTTGAGTGTTCATAATTTTTTTTAACCATTGTGTTGCTGATGAAAACTTGGACTGTTTCCAGTTTAAGACTATTATACATTAAGGTGCTACGAATATTCTGTGGATATCTTTGAGTGGACACATGCACCAGGAGTAGAATTTCTGGATCATAGAGCAGATATATGTTTATCTCTAGCAGACACTGGTAAATAGTTTTCCAAAGTCATTGTACTAATTTCCAGGCTTACCAAAAATGCATGAGAGTTGCAGTTGCTTCACATCTTCCTCAGTACTTGGAACTCTAATTTTGTCTTACTTTTATCTGTGGTGGTGGCTGTCTTAGTGTGCTTTAGCTGCCATAACAAAATACTGCAGGTTGGGTGGCTTGAACAACAGAAATTGATTTTCTCAGAGTTTTGGAGGATTGAAGTCCAAGATTAACATGCTGGCAAGTTTTATTTCTGATGAGAGCTCTTGTCCTGGCTTTCAGACAGCTGGCTTCTTGCTGTGGCACCCCATGGCCTTTCCTCTGAGCATGAGAGAGAGCACCACTTGGTGTTCCCTCTTCCTGTTAGAACGACACAAATCCCGACAGATTAGGGCCCCACCTTTTTGTCCTCCTTTAACGGTAACTTTCCAAGGCTCCATATCCAAATGTCATCACACTGGAAGTTAAGGCTTCAACCTAGGAACTTTGAGGGCACAAAATTTAGTTCACAGTAGTAAATCTTCTACTGATATTTCATCCTGGTTTTAGTTTACATATTTCTGATGACTATGAGCAACTATTATATGCTTACTGGCCATTTGGTTATCCTTTTATAAATTGGCTGTTCAAGATTTTTGACCATAAAAAATAATCATTGGATTGTATTTATCTTTATTGATTTTTAAGAGCTATTTACGTATCTTGAGTACTAATTCTTTGATAAATGAATTAAAATATCTTCCCCTAGTCTACAGCTGCTTAGTTTAATACATTTTATAGTTTCATTTACAGTCTCTTAATGGTTAATTATGTCCTCTATTAAAATTATGCCTTAGTTTTTCCCTTTCCAATTTTTAATTTTCATTTATTTACTTTTCTTGCCTTATTGTACTAGTTGGGACTTCTACTACGATATTGAATAAAAAGGATACTTGAGTATTTCCTTGTGTTGTTTCAACCTCAGGAGGCAGTAGTAGATGAATTTTATAGATATCTTTTATTAGAATAAGAACTTTTTCGAAATAATTAGAGTTTGCTAAGAGTTTTAAAATTATTAATAGTTGTGGAATTTTGTTGAATGCTTTGTGTAGATTGAGATTAATATTTTCTCCTTTATTATGTTAATGTGATGAATTATTCTATTTGGGATGTTATGATTTGTACTCCTGGAATAAATTCCACTTCATCGTGATGGTTTAATTTTTTGTTGTACTATTGAATTTGATATATTAATATTTTGCTTAGGAATTTTCATCTGTAATTTTCCTTTCCTAGAGAAGGCTCTGATATCAGTGTTACATTTCCCCATAAAAATAGTTGGGAAATGTTTCTTCTTTCTGTACTCTCTAGAAAGATTTGAAGAAGAATTTACAAATGAAGCCATCTGGATATGTGGTTTTCTTTGCAGGATGTTTTAAAATTATGAATTATAAATTTATGAATTTATAAATTCTGAATTTAATGGACCTAAAAGTATTCAAACTTTTCTATTTCTTCTTGAGTCAGTTTTTGTTAGCAGTGTTTTTCTGGAATTAGTTCATTTCATTAAAAATTTCAAGTTTATAATCATACAATTCTTCATACTATCCTGTTTTTATCTTTTTAATAGTTAAGGAGATGTAGTGATGTCCTCTTTTTTATCCCTGGAGATGTGTTTTCCTCTATATAAAAAAATCAATCCTACTAGGAGTTTATTAATTTTATTAATCTTTTCAAACTGCCAATGTTTGGATTTGTTGATTTTTCTCCATTGCACATTTATTCTTTATTTTATTAATTTCTGTGTTTACTTTTACTGTAACTCTAATTTTATTTTTCTTGTATTTAATTTGTTGAAATCTCCCTTTTTTGAAATAGAAACACATCTTAATTTTCAATCTTTTAAAAATATATGCATTATATATGCTTTATATTTTAGTATATATGCTGCCAAAGTGAGCAGGTATTCTTTATATTTTAATATATGGACTTAGTTTAAGAAGTATCATTTTAAGCACAGCCTTAGCTGCATTTTACAAGTTTTGATATATTGTATTTTCACTTGTTCAGAATATTTCCTAATTTCTATTTTGACTTCTTTGATGATTTGTGGTTTATTTAAATATGTGTTTTTAATATTTTCAAATGTTTGATTTTCTATTTATCATTGTGGTTTCTCAATAGCAATGACTAAAGAAGATATTCTGATTTCAAGTTAAATTTGTTGACACTTATTTTATGGACCAGTTTGTGGTTTATTTTGGTAAATGTTTGCTATGCAGTTGGAAAGATTGTGCCGTCTCCAGATGTTGGGTGGGGTGTTCTAAATATGATAGTTAGGTCATGTTGATTCACCGTGTTGTTCCAGTCATCTGTACTCTTTACTGATCTGTTGCCTGCACAGTCTGTCAGTTACCAAGAAATATGTGTCAAGCCAGTGCTGCCCTGTACATCTGCAGAGGCCGCTCTGCCATTACAGGACATGTGAATGCACCTCCCAGAGTTGTGGTCAGAGCTCTTTCCCGGCGTCTCTGGGCTAGGCATCTTCAAGATGAACCAGAGGCCTGTGCTGAACATTCAGTGCTGTGTATGGGTGACAAACCAACTGCTTTCAATTATAAAATTGACTTAGGGTTAGATTTAAAAAAAAAATGTATCTGGCCTGCTATTTCTTCTTTCAATCAGGCCACAGAAATGCTCACTTCCCCCTGAGGCTATTGAGTTCACACTAAGGTCCTGGGGATGGTCTGTGTGACTATCGTGAGGAATGGGAATGTGAATAGTTATCACAAAGCTGCTGCGAGGCACATAGTGAGTGCTTTCTAGCTGTGGAGATTTGTTTTCTTGGCAAATTCTGATTCAGGAGGTGGGGTCTGTGAAGTCTGGGTTCACTGCACCCAGCTTGTTCTCTCACAGTGAACACTGCCCAGATGACCATGGGTGTGGACTCCTGGTTGTCCATGGCTGTGGGCCTGGCACTGGAGGGACCTAACGAGTAGGCCATCTTTGGAGCAGCAAGTCACAGAAGGGCACAGGTTTTTGAATTCAGAAGGAGGTAAAATTAAAACCTCTTCTGTCACTTTCTAGATGTATGACTATCGGCAAAATCACCCTTGAGCCTCAGTGCTTATATCTGTAAAATCTGATTTATAGGATAAATGGTTAGAATGAAATGATTGAGAAGCCCCTAGCACTGTGCCTGGCCATAGTGATGATCAACAGACGCTACTCCCTCCCCTTTGTTTCCCAATATCTTAAGTGGGAGAATAGATCATGCTCCTCCCATGGGCTTGGCTGAGGAGCCTCACACTGGGATAGGGCTGGGAATAGGGAGGGTCTAGATCCACTGGCTCAAGGCCCCAGGAACCACATTAAAGTTTTCTGGCTGAAGGAACTGGAACAAGATCTTAGCTAGGCCTCACCGATGAGCCTCAGTTTACACTGAGAACCTTTGACGTCCTTGTGTGGAGAATTGTACACCAGCCCTTCCAGGGAAATCATGACTGGCACTTCACTTCTTTCCAAACATGGTAAAGTCCCTTACAAATCAGAAGTCAACCCAAATATAATTCTAATGTTTTCTTTTGACACAGAACTGGGATCTATTATCACTCATCACTCTCTGAGATCTGGAGTAAGGCACATCACAGGGAAATGTTATTACCAGTGACTGAAGCAGGGCTGGTAGTTTTGTTCAGCAGGCCTCCTCTGGGAATGGAAGCTGCATCTCAGGCTGGTGCAGGGCAGGTCAGTAGTGCTGACCTCACTCTGAGGGCTTGTGGGCAGGCTCTGGGAGCCCTACAGTCTCTGGTAGAGCATCGAGGGTGACTGGAGTAATAGAAGACAAGCGTTATGGGCAGGTATGAGGCTGTCTACACCAAAAGAAGTGGTAGGCGAAGTGTGAGCTAGGCATGTGCTGTGTAAGATCTCATCATCTGAGGCAGGCTGCATTGAGAACGATTCCATGGGCTCCTCTAGGCTTGGCTGGAAATCAGGATGAGGGTGATTAGTGATGTTTGCTGTGGACAGGGAGGGGCTGGTTGACTCAAGTGCTCTTTCTGTTCTTCATTTCTTTGAACATTTATTTTTTTCAAGTGAATATGTTTACTTAGTGAGAAAAATTAATAACACTACAGGGTTGCAGTGAAAACCACGGTCCCTCACCTCATCCTTGACACTTGTCCTACTTATGCCCTACCCTCTCCCCAAAAACCTATGCTATGATTCTTATGTGCATTTCCTTTCTTTTATGGTTGTAATAACAAATATATAAAACATTGAAAGGATAATATGAAAAGCCCACGTTCCATTACCCAGCTTCAGCCACTATCCTTTCATGGTCAATTTTACTTTATCGCCCTTCAATTCTCAGACTATGTCTAAGCAAGTCCAAGTTATGGTATCATTTCATCTGTAAACAATTAAATATGACTCTCTGAAAGGCAAAGATTTTCATTTTAAAATAACCACATTCTATTATCTCCTTAGTAACACCAAATATCTGGTATTCCAATTTCCCTGATGTTATTATAATTTTGTTTTACATTTTAACTATATATTTTAAAATACGTGTTTCAATTTGAGCCATTTGTTTTCCAAGCCAATACCATAGTTGCTCTCTTCTGGATGTCCCCGGTCTGTTTTAGAGTGAGTTTGCAAATAAATCACTGAAGGGCAGAGACTCCTGATGTTGTCTCAGCTGAGGTCCCTCCTCCTGTGGCCTCCCTGCAGACCTATGCAACTGTGTGCTGTGATCAGCTAATGGGGGCTTTGTGCTTTCATTTGAAGTAAGCGTATGTGGACATAACTTACGTACTAGCATTCAAAGCCACCCCAGACACTGGGAAGGCATGGATGGATGATAAGGCCCATTGTTTCTCAAGAGGCCAATGTTGTGTAATGGAGAGAACTCACAGTTGTTAGATCTAGAGAGCTTAGGTTTAAATCTAGGCTTTGTTACCTACCAGCAAAATGACCTTGGGGAAACTATACAACCTTCTTGCGTCTCTATTTTCACGAGTGTGATGCAGGCATAAATATGCTTATCATTGGGTTGGGGATTTAGCTCAGTGGTTTCACCACCTGCTATGCAAGCACAAGGACCCGAGTTCAATTGCCAGTACCAGAAAAAAAAAAGCTTATCATTAAGGGAAACTGTTGCAAGAAATAAATGAAATAAGACCCATAATACACTGCAAAAGTATCTGGCATATAATAGGGACTCAATTTTATGTGCTCTGTCTCATTCTGTCAGTGTGTATGTGCATTTAGATCATATATGCTTTACTTTTCATAGACAAATGGACAACAAATCTAATTTAATTTAATTTTGCATATTTACTATGTATTTATTCTAAAAATCTAATGTTTGTTCTTTAGCTTCTACATATGACTGCCTAAAATAATATGAAACATGAAACAATTCCTTTTAGTAAAACTTCCTTAACTCACAATAAGAATCTTTTTTCTTTTAAGAATAGGAAAATTTATTGGAGAATAAGAATGGGGGAATAGGAATAAGAATAGCTCCTGAAAGGCAGGAGGGGGTCTTGAATGGGTTGCCCCACAGTGAGAGTCTTAATCATAAAGTTACTTAAAAATTAAGTTTAAAAATTAACTAGTTCCACTAGTTTCATATAACACTAACTAATGAAAGTAAACTTCCTTGGTTGGAGCAGCTTTAACTGACACATGACTCACATAAAAGCATTTTGGTTGTAGCTTCTTTTGCAAGTGACAGGAAGAGAGCACGTACTAATTTGAGCAAAGAGAAATTTTATTGGCTCACAGAAGTGGGAAGGCAGCAGTCAAGTCATGATCTAGGGGTTCATAAAACATTATCCGATTTTTTCACTTTTTTTGCCATCTCTCAGCTCTATGCATTGGCACTGATCTGTTTGGTATTTTCCCCTCATTTTCAGAGGTATTCAAGGTGACTGAAAGCATCTCTAGCTTGTGTGTGCCTAATAGCCCTCAACTCCAGGGGGAACTTTTCTTTCCCAGGACTCATATATCTCACCTCAGGGAGGACTGATTGGCTCACTTGGGTCATGTGCTCCCTCTTGAGGTAAGAACAAAGCCTGAGGTGGGGGTAGTTGCTAACATAGTCCCTCCAGGACCACCATGGAGGGATAGGAATGATTCTCCAAAGAAAAAGCAGAGTTGATAAAACAAAGACTGCTGCATCATTTTTATGACTTATAGGCAGGTGATTATTGGTCATACTAGAAAATAAACATATTAAAAATTTTATCTAATAGTTTATTCACTCATTAAGGCAAACATTCTTTTCTGCAAAATGTGCTTATTATTTTAATTTTATACCAAATTATTTATAAATAATAATAAATTACAGTGTTTTTAAGCACTGTCTTCACCATTTACTCTTCATTAAAACTACACATATTATTCCCACTTTATAGATTGGTAAATAGAAGCTCATCAAAGATCAACAAATTCTTCTGTGTGTAGCATTATAATAAGTATCTTAGGAGTTGAGAGGGTTCACACAAAAAACAAGATTAGATCCTCTGCCATCAACAGTTTATAATTCCTCTCTGAGGAAATAAAAAAGATTTAGCTGGTAAATACTAGTTAAAAAGAAAAGCCACCAATAAAGCCACTCAGGATCTCTGTTGATATGTACTAGGGAGCATGAAGCCAAGCCATGCCTGAGGCTGGCTGGGCTCAGCTAGGGAAGCTTTGTGACCAGGGCTGTGAGGAGGGGACACATGTGAATAGCAAAACTCAAAGGGAGCCATCAATAATCATGAACCCTAGGAGCAATAGCTGACCATGTCCCATTCTCTCTGCTAACCCTCCATGTGCACTCTCTCAGGGTCTTCCCCATAGCACTGGGAGGCAGGCACTGTCATGATCCTTATTTAAGAATGTGTGCAAACTGAGTCATGGAGAAGATTACACAGCATATTCAAGGACACACAGCAAGTAAGTAGAACTGCGATTCATGCTGAAGTTGGCAGACCCAGAACCCAAGCTGCCAACCCTGAGTATATCCCATTTAAAAAATGTTTAGCTTTGCCATGTGTCAAACACCTGGCTAGGACTAAGATGGTATCCATGAGTTTCTAGATCGGGTAGGTACTCTGGGATGCCCAGGTGTGAGAGTGCAGGTAGGCTGGGTTCCACCACCAGCACTCAAGTGGCAGAGCACTGACCTGGCAAAGGCCATTTAGAGACACAGCAGCCTAGCATTCCCCACATGAGCAAACGCCCAGCTTCCATTTGGTTCAAGTCAGTTTGCAACAGTAATTTCCATGGGGTGTCTTCCTGCGGCTGTATATTAGCAAGGTGTGGCTGGGCAAGTGAAAGTTGGACTGGTAGAGCAGCAATCTTACCTTATATCAGTGAGACAGTAAGGCTAAATTCTTCACAGGTTCTGCTCACATCAGCATAATCATTGTGAACCATCCCTAAGGCCAAGCCAAGTGGAGTAGGAAAGACACATGGATGAAATATAATCATCAGAGGGAAAGACACGAAAAACCAACACAAGCAGCTGAGTGACATTCTGACCAATTTCCTGTCATCGTCTTGGAGGTCTGCAGGCATACCCTAGATCCCTAAGTCCTTGAAGCCTATAAGGAAGAAACAGGATGTGTGTGTTTATTTTGTGTGTGTGCATGTTTAAATTCATGGCCAACAACTCTGTTGTGTGTGTTAAATGGCTGAGAAATGAAGAGAGTGCCAGGCTGTGCTTTAATTGGATTTTCTAAAGCATAAATAAAAGGTGGGGAAGGGTGCTGCATTCTTTGATCGATGTCTTCTCTCAGAGTGTATGCAGCTGGTCTGGAGTTCCTTACTTGCCTAATTAAGGGGATTTATTCTGCTCACACTCAGAACTGCTGCCTTGTGTGCTTGTCTAGAGGCTGACATCAATCCACATGACCAGAAATGCCTCTAGAGGTGGTGCCAGCCTGGGAGATGGACCTCAAAGGGTTATGGAATATATATGAGAAAAATGATTGCATAATGGATTGCAGAGAAACATGATGCCCAGTTCTGGTCTGGATAGAAGTTTCCTTGAAGAAGGGTTTCAAATGACACTTAGAAATATGCCAAATGGGTTGATCTTTAGGAGGCTTAATGAAGATAAACTTCCAGTGGTTTTGGGAGGTTGGCCTTTGCTGTGATGGGAGGTGGGACAGGGGTGGGTTTCCCCTGTTGCTGTGGTTTGGATCTTAAATATCCCTCGAAAAATTATGTGTTGAAAGCTTAGTCCTCAGTTGAGGGTGCTATGGGAAGGTGGTGAAAACTTGAGGGTGTGGGGTCTAGGTCACTGGAGGTGTGCTTTTGAAGAGTATAATTCATACCTGGTTCTCTCGCTCTCTTCTCTCTCCCTTCTCCTCCTCTGCTCTCCCCCCCGGCCCCCCCCCCCCCGGCTTCCATGAGGTGAGCAGCTTTCTTCAACCATATCCTTTGCCATGATATTTCTGCCTTGCAACAGATCTAAAAGCATGGATTCAGCTGACCATGGACTGAAATTGTGAACCAAAATAAATCTTTCCTCTTTTAAGTCGTTCTCAGGTATTAAGTCACAGTGACAAAAACCTGACTAACACACCTGGGCTGAGAGAAAAGGGAAAACCTATGTGGTTGCCTTCACTTGTCCATTTTCCTTACTAGGGTTGGTACTAGGAGGGAAACTAGGCACCTAGGGTGCATTTAAGGAAATATCACTCTCAGATACAGCCGAAGGGATCTTTCAACATGCAAATATGAAGGCCCAAAGATAAGTCCAAATGCCTTAACAAGACTACCTACTTTGGGAGCTCTTGAAAATAAAGTGCAGACTCGATGAGTGGATCTTGAGTTTCTGCATTTCAAACACCAATACTGGGTGGTCATGCTGCTACTCTGAGATCTCACTTTAAGCAATGAGGGTGCAGGTACCAGCAAAGTCTGGATTTGAGTCATGTCCGGCCCGCATCTAGTTTTTCTAAATAAAATTTTATCGGAACATATTTATTTACATATTGTCCACAAGTGCTTTCTCCATGCAGTGTCAGAATTGAATTGTCATGACAAAGTTATACAGCCCACAAATCCTAAAATATTTACTATTTTTACAAAAAAGCTTGCTGTTCTTTGGTTTATGGAATCTACTTGTGTTTATCATGAATCACTCACACTTCAGCCAAATAGAATGTACTTTCATTTCCGGGGCTTTGCAAATGATATCAGCCCGTCTTAATGTTCTTGATCTTCTGTCCCTTCTCAGTAACTTATATCTTGTTCTGATCTCAGCTCACAAGTTATTTCTCCCACATTTCCTTGCATGATCTCCAAAGGCTGAGCTAAGCGACTCTCATGTATGGCCAGAGTCTGGAACGCCTCATCATGACATTAATCCACACTAATTGTCCTAGATGGTGATGGCCTAATCAGCATCTGCATCTCCTATTAGATCATAGGCTCCCAGAGGGTAGCAACTGTATCTGTTAATTGTTGAATCCCAAGCACCAGGCATGTAATATTTTAAATTTGATAATAATATAACAACATTAGACACCTTTCTTATTTTTAAGCAACCTGAATGGAGATCTTAATGGTCCAGAGAAATTTAATCTAATCTACTTCCAGTACTGGTTTCCTTGAAGTAGATGAAAGTCATTGGTCATCCAATATCAATGGGAACAATACCACCTCAGCCGCCCAACATGACATGCACACACACACAGAGAAATGCAGGCACACAGCAGTCCTTGGCTCTTTCAGGGTTAGATAGACAAACTACATGCCTTTTGAGATTAAAATACTTGAGAACTTAAAAGTGAATCTAATTTTTCTGGAATCTTCTGCACTGGGATGCTTAAAAAGCTATGGCTATAATGATTCTTGGCTTGTGTTTACTCTCCCATTCTCCTTTTACAGGGAGAATGGAAATCCAATCCAGTGGGCTATTTCAAAAAGGTAATCAGCCGTTAGGTCAATTGGTTCTTTCAAGAGGCTAGGTAGTGACTTAACAAAGCTTATTTCCACTTGGCAAGGCCAGTGGGATCTTGGGAGAGGAGCTGGAGTCTGCCCATGAGTTGCTGTGGCTGGCCAGGGTCTGGCTGCCAAAGACAGGCTCTTGTGGCTGCCTTGAATCCTTCTCAAATGGCCCGTATGTGTTTCCAAGGTGGCCTCTCAAAAGGATGAAGGGTGTCTCCTGGCGAGGCTTACAGACTCTCAGCCAAGCAATGACAGAAGGTTGGTAAGCGTATCTGGGTGAGACAGCCTGAGCTAACCAGATACACCTCAAACCATCAATTCTTCAGTTATTTCCTGGGATGCTTAAGTCACTGCTACGATGCTGTTTGCACAGCAGGAGGCATTTCCCTCTTTTCCTCACACTCTTATCCTCTGCTTTCTTATGGTCATTCCCACCAGCCTCGTGCCCTCCAGTTCCTAGTTAACCATCAGAGCCTATGTATGTTCAGTGCCACTGCTTTTTCATTATCACAGATGAGTGCTTATGACTTTTTAATATCACAGGCATTTCCTTTGCAATCTCTTTCCCTCTGTTTGAAGCAAGAATAAAGCTCCTCCAGAGAAATTATGTAACTCTAGAAACAACAGCCAGCACTGGAGACATCCTGTGACAGTGAAAAGCCAAATTCCAGATGTTGGATTTTGATTCTCTGAAGAAATGTGCGCAAGGAAGGGAGAGATCAGAGGCAGGTCAGGAACTCATTAAGGATTTGCTGTTTTCCATTCCATGTGGGAGAGTGTGAAGCAGGCATCAGAGAGGGTTTCAGAGTGTGGGCTGAGATGGGCAGTGCCCCTGGGCTTATCTGCTGAGCAATGCATAATCCTCTGTCTTTCACAGGCCTGGCTTGGTTTCCCTCCTGATATTCTCAGTAAATGTTTACCCTAGAATATCTGAGGCAGGACAAATAGGATGATGGAAGAGATCATTTATTTACTTACTTATTTTCCTTTGTGTCAATCTGAATATGTTGAAAGAGTAACTCCTGGAGTTTTGAAGTCTGGCATTTTTTTCTCCTTTTTTATACGAAGTAGCTGCTCATTTTTCTGTTTTAGTTTTGTCATAGTTGGGATTTTTTAGGCCACAAACAGATATACTTTTTAGTTTCGACAGGAAGTAAACAACAAAAGCCCATAAATTATATTAATAAATATTTATTGTACAGAGATATGTTGAGGGTTTTTAAAGGAAAAGAAAGAAAACTCTGGTTGGGTAAAGGCAAAGATTAACTGGAGGAAAAGAAAATCCCTATTTTATTATTTTAAAACTTGAAAGTAGTTACTGAGAAACAAAAATGAACTTTAAAGCTTTCAAAGGAATTCTATTCTGCTCCCAATGTAACAGCAAGAAAAACATTTCTTGATTTCAATAAAAGTTTGGATTAAGTGTCCCACAATGACAGGGTGAAGAAATAGTTGCATTTAAAAGTTAATGAATCATGGAGAAAAAGAAACTTATTCTGGAACCAGTCAGTGATCTAATATGGAGCTATTCTGGGTCAGACAGTGGGTGGGAGCCAGGTGATCTGGCTTTCTCACCTTTCCTTCCTAGGGGGAGGCTTGTGTTGTCTTCCTGTGTCTGGAAGAGACAGTTTCGTGTGCCTCACTTGAAGGGACTCTAGACTGTTTGATTGTATTAGACTGGATGCTGGGATGGGAATAATGCCTGCCTTGGGAAAAGGATCCTGACCTTTTCATTGCATTCACCCCCAGATTGCTCCAGTAGCTTCTAACTCATTTCCTATGATGATACTAATAATGTGATGATGATGATGATGATGAAGAAGAAGATGATGATGGTGATGATTTTATTACCCACTTAGAGAGACCAACTGTCCCAATTTGCCTCGGATGGGTTTGGAGAGACCTTGGCTCACAAGCTATTTGGTTTTAAAGTTAACAAAGTCCAAAGTATACTGGGATGTGTTGGTGACCCTATTATCACTACTACCACAACCACCACCATCATTACTGCGGTTTCTAACGTTCTCTTTTAGGTACAATTTAAGTCTTCTCAATTTATTTTAAAAGCAATTAAAAACTACTTTAAAAAACATTTTTATATCTCTAGCACATAATCCAAGAGAAAAACTTGTGCTGACCACACAAATACCTTCTAATGGACTGCTACCTTAATAATATCCCTTCTATATAGTATTCTGGAGTTGTCACTCTGAGAGAGTGACACTAGGCTGGGAGACTCTTCCTTAGCATTGATACCTTCTGAATTGGGACAGGACATCTGTGATAATGAAAGTCCACAGTCTTGAAGGAAAATCCAAATATTTGAGTGGGTCTGTTTTCTTTTCCATTTCTGCAGCTCAGGCCTCTTTACCAACTTCAGTCAACTAAGTGAGTCCATCTCCCTGCCTGGGACTGCTGTAGGTGACTGTTTTATTTAGAAAGCACCTTGGTTTCCAGATAATTTAGTTGGTTAACCAGGATTCTCCAACAAAACAAAACAAGCCAATGGAACTAGTTTAATTTTGTTTATCTGAGTAGACTTCCCCCTCAAAATACTAGTACTGAATTCCAGCCTCATACTTAATGTTGATAGTCCACGTAACTTTGCATAGATTGTTAACTTTCTCCAACCCCTGGCTTTCTCATCTGTGAAATAAAAAAGATACTATCAATGTGCTACACTAACTAGTGATTGGTTATTTTGTATCAGATGAGATGAAGACACAGTGAGAAGTATAAGGGGCTATGTAAATGGAAGTCTCTGTACTGAAAGTGCTTTCCTTTGGTGACTTTTCAAAGAGAATATTATGTTAACCTTATCTTGGATTTGTGTTCAAAATCTCATGATGAATTAGCACTCAATTTTATGTGCTCAGAAGTTCTGTGTAGTTGCGCTGTTATTTTTGGCTAATATCATCATCCTATTCACCATGCAGTCCTGAAGTTTGGGCGCTGAGACAGCACATGTAGAACAGATACAATAGAATTTTCTAGTCTCCAAGTCCATTAAATCCCATGGGACTCTGCAAGTGGCCCCCAATGGGCATCACTCTGAGGCACAGTTCTCCAGAGCATACACAGCTACAAAGCATTAAAGGCCTTGGATGCAGATGGGCAGAAGTGACTTCCAAAATAAGCCCAAACTCAAAATTCCAACTCAAAAGAAAACCAACCAACTGTATGATTCCTATGTGGTGGTTAAATGTGGGCAACTAGGGCTAGGCGTCAACTAGAATGTGGGGCCTTCTTTCTCATGGTGTCCCTAGTGATGAGAATGTCACAGAGGCATAACAGCCTCTGTGTGTGGGGGTAGAGGTGTCATTCGGCCTTGGTCAGTTTACCTGTGTCTTTGAGTGACTAAGTAGAGAATAAATAATAATAATGATTTCTGTTATTATTCTGGCTCACTTGAAATGAGAATGTCATCTTTGCAGTGATGTGTACCATATTGGCTCACAATCAGATAATCCCCAAGAACACAATAGGACAGGAAGAATTAAATGTGGCGGTGCCCTTTCAGCTTGATGGTCCAAAGAAGCAGTGCCTAGAAAGTAAAAGTGTGAAAGGCTGATTCCCAGCCAGGTCTGCTGGCAGATGCAAGGAGAATGGAGGCAAATTGTCACCGGCTGTTGCAATGGAGAGGAAATTTCACAATGTGTGGCTGGGTCAGGAGTCTCCAGGAGCCAATGACAGCCAGGCCAAGACCAGGAGAGCAGAAGGAAGAGAAGACAAAAGTCAGGCTCAGGCTTTTAGCTCCTCAGGAGTCCAGCAACAGCAGCTACAGATAAACTTTACTCTTGACCGTGGCTAGGATGCCCTAGTCTTCCTCCTCATTCTGCACCCTCTCCAAGCTCCACTACTTCACAGTGGTTTCCACCTTTTGGACCAGCCCAGCCTTCAAGATCCACCTCACATATCCCTTCTCTGCAGAGTGATTTGCTGAAGTGTTCTCTCCCTGCTCTAGCTGTGGTGTCCAGACTGCTGGGTGAAAGAAAACACAACACACACACTCACACACTCACTCACACACACACACACACACACACACACACACACGCACTCTTTTGAAAAAGGGAAAGGACCAAAAAATGAAGGGAGGAGGGGAAAGGGATGAAAAAAGAATTAAGATGTGTTCTGTACATGTACCAACTCCCTATGAGGAATGTAATCACTATTACCTCAAACATGTATCAGTAAAAAAATTGGAATCTGGGAAAGATGGATTCTGGATGGACAACTTTTATTTTACCAAGTTGTGATATTTAAAAAGGCACCAATAAATTATTTTCTACTTTTAATTTTGTAAGCGTTAACATGTTCATTTCACAGATAAGAAAGTCATAATTTTAGAATAAACAATAGTTTTTAAATGAGAACAATGTTAATCTTACAAAAAGTCTGTGTACATTGTTTTTTCTTTCTCAATTTCTCTTAGATTTCTGCAAATTTCTATGGAGATAGAATTTTCAGACCATGGTATTTAGCAATGCCCACCCTTCAACAATTTATTGGTACTTTTTTGGCCCTTTTCAGCTCCCTGTTATGTTTCATTTTTGGAATTCATGCTAGTTGTACCCTAAGCTTTCTTATGGTAGAATCCAATTCTTAGTCATTTCTTTAGCCCCTATAGCACTTAGTCTAGTGCTGCTCCTCATGAAGTTTCAGGTGGTGGGTGTGATGTGTTTGGACATAGTAGTCTGCTGGGCAGACCAGAAAGAATGGTAGGAGCTGCTCCAGGGCTCATTTGCTGCTAGAGTTTCTGAAACTTCCAAACTGGAGCCAGAACTATGGTAGATTGGTTGCCTTATTGGGCTCTATCTTCACCTCTCTCTGACTCATTGTCTTATCGTCTTATAGTGCCCTACAATGGCCCAGCTATATGATTTGTTTGGGATCACTAGGTATTAGCAGATGTGGTGCAACCAGGAGCTTGAAAAGACACTTGCGCATTTTTACTGGTACTCTTGCCTTCTGGTGTTGCCCTGAGAGGAATGTGTTTAAGCTAGCCTGCTGGAAAATGAGGTAATTTAAGATGCCAAAGTCATCCCAATCATCTGGTCAAGGCCATCCAAGATCAGCTGGCAGACAATCAACACCTAGGCACATGAGCAAGCCAGCCACTGTTATTGGCAGAGGCAATTGACTGTCTGAGCTGCCCTTGACAGTAGCCTGTTGAGGGCCAATTCCAGATCATCTGAGCTCAGTGTGGATTATCTGGATCCCACAGACTTGATAAGTTCAACTAGTATGTATTTTTGTAGACATCTGAGGTTTTGTTATTGTTATGTGGCTTTATTGTGGCAATAGATAATTAATAAAAGAAACTTTCGGCTAAAAGGTGAAAAGACAGTACTGGATATTAGTTTCCTAGGAATACCATCCTGAAGCACCACGAACTGGTGGCTTAGAAAAACAAGTTTGTTGTATCACAGTTCTGGAGCCTGGAAGTTGGACATCAAAGTGTTGACAGGGTCATTCTCCCTCTGGAGGTGCTAGTAAGGGATCTGTCCCATGCTTTTTCTCCTAGCTTTTAGTAGCCTTAGGCATTTTCTGGCTTAGAGATTCTTCACTCATTTCTTCACTGCCACATGATCCTCCTTTGTATTAAGATATCAGTGAAATTAGAATGGGGCCCATCCTCATGACCCCATTTTAACTTTACAATTATAAAGATCTTATTCCCAGAAAGTCTCAGTCTGAAGTATGGGGGTTAGAATTGCAACACATCTTTTCGGGGGACACAATTCAAGCATGGCAAATGGCAAAATCACCACAAATTATCACTGAAAGCCACAATAGCCATTTAGTTAGTATCACTTTAAGAGAGTATGCCTGGCTGCATAGCTTTAAAGGGAGCCGTTTAATATAGTTCCTTCCCAACCCTCTTCCCTCATTCTGTTGGAATTACCATGTGATCTGCCATTTTAACACAGTAGTTCCTTCTAAAATATTCCCTTGAGATGTTGGAGTTCATGATAAAGATCATTATTAATTAACACCTTTGTTGTAAGCTGAAGTGAGCAAAAAGGGGACTAAGCCAGGATAAGGAATAATCTATAGGAGGGCAATGGTTACGGACTACCTTTGCCCACTCAGCAGTCATCCCTGAGCCTGTGCCCCAGAGGATCTTGGGAGGTGGAGGGTGGCAGCTGGACTTCCTGCTCAG
This sequence comes from Heterocephalus glaber, assembly GCF_053883595.1. Classification (NCBI taxonomy): domain Eukaryota; kingdom Metazoa; phylum Chordata; class Mammalia; order Rodentia; family Bathyergidae; genus Heterocephalus; species Heterocephalus glaber. The sequence goes on from NW_028258156.1 coordinate 4,627,374, forward strand.
ACACCCAGAGACTCCTGTACTCTGCAGGGTCCTGACCCCAAGTGTCCATCCTGCAAAAAATGATTTTGCTGGTCTGAACTTTTACATAGGTAAGCACTTACCTCATTCTGAGTAAATTAAACACATTAAAATCCTTCTAAATGTTTTCAAAACAACTGACACAAAAATACCAAAGTTTTGATACTTAAAACTAAATAAAATACATCCAGCATCCTGCCTCTTGATGCTGCAGTGGTGTAATGCTTTGGATTTTCAGATATTCTCAGTGAACAAGGAGAGGAGGAGGTCTCCTAAATTTTGAAAATATACTATCAGTCAGTCCTATCAGATGTTTTGAATTCACTGCTAGAAAATGCTTTGCCCAGCTCTGGCTACAAATTATCCTGCCATCTTGGTGTGATATGGATTTATTGTCTCTCAATACAAGTCTCTAGTATCTCTTGTCAAGCCTTAGGCCACATGCAAATGAACCATTGCACTCTGGATTTTCTCAAGTCCTAGGAATGTTCACAGGTCCTTCTAAGTTAGGAAATAGTGCATTGGGAGAATCCACAGAAGAGAATACACATTGACCACTTACCAGAAACAATGTGGGACCTGTAGCCCCAAACGGCTTGTGCATGATATGATTTCTCTACTTCCTTCCAGCAAAACTGTACCTCTTTGTTGCACCTACAGAAACTGTTCTATTACTTTCCACAAAAGATGCCATACCTGATGTAGACAAGTACTTTATCATCTCTATTTTGGGCAATTTGTTAGTGGCTAGACAATCTTTGGTCCTGTAGAGAATGGAGAGGGTTGTGACTATGTGAAATACAGACTGATGGCCCTCCATCCTAGCTGCACAGCAGAGCATTTTCTATAGCAGTGAATTCAAAGTGTCTTAGAGCTTTAAAAATACTGATGGTTACTTTTATGTGTCAACTTGACTGGGACACAGAGCCTGATGTTTGGTTTAATGCTATTCTGGATATTTCTGTGAGGGCATTTCTGGATGAGATTATGTTTAAATCAATGGACTTTGAGTAAAGTAGGTTCCCCTTCCTAATGTGGGTGAGTGTCATCTAATTAGTTGAAGACCTGCAGAGAGCAGAAGACTGATCTGCTCTGAGCAAGAGGAAATTCTAAAGAGATAGCTCTAAGACTCAAGCTGTAGCATTGGCTGTACTGGGTCCCCAAACTACAGCCCTGCGGGTTTTGAACTTTCCATTTTCTAGAATTTTGTGAGCCAAGTTCTTAAAATAAACCTCGCTTTTTTTAGTAGTACATATTGAACTTAGTACTTCACACATGCCAGGCAAGCACTGTACCACTGAACTACATACCTAGCCCTTCTTATTTTTGTTTTGAGGATCTCACTAAGTTGCCCAGGCTGGGTTTAGCTTCTCCAGTAGTTGGGATTACAGTTATGTGTCAGCATACCCACTCTTTATTTATGCACATCCTGTTGATTCTGTTTCTCTGGAGAATGCTGAGAAATACAATACCTTTATCTGAGCCCTTTCCCCGTTACTCTGATGCAACTGACCTGAAGTGTGCCAGGGGACAAATACGGGGAGAATGTATTTTTAAATGATCTCTGGATGATTTTCACATGACCAGGACTTAGTACTAGGGCCACATTCTTCCCCTCACCCATAAAATAAGCCCTGGTTCCCAGCAGTTTGGAAAACTGAGGCAAAAGGATTGAAATCTCAAGCCCAGCCTGGGCAACTTGGTAATTTAGTGAGAACTTGTCTCAAAATTAAAAAAAAAAAATTATGAAAGGGCTGGAAAGGAGCTCAGTGCAAAGACCCTGGATTCAATGCTCAGCACTTCAGTGAATGAATGAGTGAATGAATGAAGAACCTTGGTTCAAATCATATCATTGTCGTTTGAGTCCTGACTTTGCCATTAATTGGTTAAATAGACTTGGCACTGTGTTAGTCAGCTTTCTGTTGCTGTGACAAAATAAATACCTGAGAAAATCAACTTGAAGGAGGAAAGATTTATTTTGGTTCCTGGCTTTAATAATTTTAGCCCATGATCTGTCAGCTTCATTGCTTTTAGTCCTGTGGCAAGGCAGAAACATCATGGCAGAGGGGCGTGGCCGAGAAAAGCTGTTTATCTAATATCAATCAAGGAGAGAGAGAGGGAGAGAGACAGAGAGAGAGAGAGAGACAGAGGGAGAGGGAGAGGGAGAGAACAAGGTACTTCCTTTCAGAGGTTGACTCCAGTGGCCTTCTCCCTCCAACTAGACCCCATCTGCTACAGTTTCTACCTCCTGCCAATTGTCCATTCAGTTATGAACCCATTAGGATTAATCCACGGGTGAGATCAGAGCCCACATAATCCAGTCACTTTTGCAAAAGCCACACCTCTGAACATTGCTGCACTGGGGAATAAGCCTTCAATACATGGTCCTCTCGGGGGACAATGTTTTAGATCTGAACCTTAAGAGGCATCCAGCTCACTGTAGTATTGCTATCTGTAAAATAGAGATAATAATACCAGGGCAACTGGATTGCTGTGAGGGCGAAAGGATGTCAAATTAAACAAAATATGGACAAGCCAATATTTTCATTTGTATAGGTGGAATGCATGTGTGTTTATTATGCCTATTACTTCTGTAATCATGTTGTATAAACATGGCTCTTGTTTTTCATCTGTAGGTGCTAACCTTTGCCCCATTTTCATGGACAAGCTGCTCAGTCTCAGCAGCTTGCCTCATGTGGCCCAGAGCTTCAAATCTGACTGGGTTTCAGCACAGTAGGGGCTGAACCCAAGTGGATGAGACCTGGATAGTCAAGGTTCAGGTCTCTGTGTGGAGACTCTGAACAGGGACACTGTCTGGGACTGTGGATGAAGTCATAGGTCACTTAGAAAATGTTGGTGAAACAAATTGAAATATTGTGGTCGAATTGCAGCTGTGTAAGAGACCAGGAGACATATGTGACCTATTTTCATGGTTGGCCGAGAGGTGCACTGTTGCTCAGGGAGAGATGCCGGGGCTCATGCTTGGGTGAAAGCGATCCCCCTCCACCTCTGGCCCTGTGGGGAGCATGTGGCGTTATTTTCAGGTGATCATGCTCTTGTTCAGGTACAGGGTGCCTGGCTGTGGAGCACGCTCCTCACTGCAATTTCACACTGGGACATTTGAGAGGGTTATGGGAAACCACTCTTCCTGTACTGCCATCCCGAGTGAAATGTATTCAGGGTATGAATAAAATGTGCCCTTTAATTTATTGTAATGTCAACAAAACCCGAGAACCCTGAACTGGAACTACAACGATGAGGGAGATGAGAGAGAAGTGTGGGTGTGGATAATGCGGTGAGCATTCATTCGCTGTGTGCCACGTGAGGCGGGGCTGGAAGCTTTCCTGCTTGGACCGTCAGCACGTGGTTTGCTTGCATTAAAATGGTGGAGGTAGTGGTTTCTCCACCTGCTGAGCAAGCGCAAGGACCTGAGTTCGATCCCCGGTACAAAAAAAAAAAAAAAATGGTGGAGGTAGTTGGATTTGTTTATATCTTGCCTTGCAAGAGGACATTTTTAATAGTTGAAGGCATCCCCAGCTTCATTTGAAAAGACTGAAGGATAGGCAACCTATCTTCAAACTTGCATTCAGAAAAACTTATAGTTGTGCAAATTACCCTATCTAGGAAAAGCAACTGTTAGATGGTAGTTGATGGAAACCACCTAACAAGATCTTGAAATTACTTAACCCATTCATTTTATCCTGGATCTGCAGGCTGCCTCCAGGTCAGGCTCTTTGCTAAGCCCTGGACAAGTTTGAAGCTGTGTTCATCCAATATCTCCCTAAAAGGGCTGGTGATAATTTCCCATGGAGGGCAATGGTTTACATAGTATATAAGTTCCACTCTGTACTCTTGATGTAACTATACTAAACTACTTTAAGACTCAGGTTCCTCATCTGTGAAATGGGGATAATAATGATTATGATTGTGTTAGTCAGCTTTCCATCCCTGTAACAAATACCCCAGACAAGCTGACTTGTAAGGAAGAAAGGCTTATTTTAGTTCAACATTTTGGAGGCTCATTCCACATTGCTTCGGGGTTGTGGCAAGGCAGCACATCATGAAAGAAGTACCAGGTGGGGCAAAACTGCTCTCCTCATGGAAGTTATAGAGAGAAAGAGGAAGGGGCCAGGGTGCTACTATCTCCCTCAAGGCCCTGCCTCCAGTGACCTAAAGACTTCCCACTGGTGCTAAGCCTTTAACACACTGGACATTCCAGATCCAAATTACAGCAACGTCGATGATGATGATTGTAGCAAACATCTATTGCGTGCATAACACCAGACTCAAGATGAGCTCAGATGTAAGGAAACTTTGTGTATTCTTCATTCAGTCCTCTCAACAACTCAATAAGGTAGGTTACTAGTATTGCCAGTTTTACTCCTGCTATAGGATATAGTGAAGATTAAATGAGTTAATATATAAAGTACTTAGCATAATACCTGACATTAGGAGAGCTCCGTAAATATTAGCAATAATAATGACTACCTAATCCGTCCTTAGAAGCCAGCCCCCAAATAACTGTTATAGCTGCCTTAAGAGAAGTATAAGCAAAATGCCACAAAGGCGCAGAATCAGAATGGAGAGATGGGTCCCTAGGAGGAGCAATGACTTCACATGAGAAGTGATGTTGGGGCTGAACCTTTCAAAAATGGATGTGTCCACAGCAGGCAGTGTAGAGCCACTCACAGGAGTGAACCAGCATGAACTTGGCCCAGAAGCAGGACAGTGTGGGACATGTTTGGGCACAAGAGACAAGGCCAGCTGGCTGAGGAAGATGAGATATATGAGTTAAAGTGGAAAATGCAGGTCCTCTTGTAAGCACCTTGAACATATTCCAAATGTTTGTAGTGAATTTGGTAGGCAAGGAAGCTATGAAGAATTATAGGTGGTAAACTCTGTGGTCAGAGCTTTTTGAATGTAACCCTTCAAGGGTTACCCTGGGAACACATAAAATATTGGCAAAATCATTGGTCCTGGGATTTAAAATGAACCACAGCCAGGCCGCAGTCCTAAGTCGATGAGATTTTGGCTTTAAAGAGGAGGATTAGATCAGACCCGAAACTCACAGGGGTCAGGTTTAACTGGCCCGGTCCCTGCAAAAACAGTGCCAATATTTTAACTGAGTTTAAAGTGTAGCTGCCCTGCTTGCCTCATCCCATCTAGTAGACACAGAGGTCCGGGATGAGGAGCCAGCACACGGCCCACATGGGGACAGAGCCAGGCTGGGTGTGATTTGTCTAAATCTTGCCATCAAATATTGCAGCATCTTTCTTTCTCTCCCCATCATTTCTAAATGGAACAAAGTGTGACTCAAGGACATTCAATTCATTGTGAATTTCTCATGTGCCTTCAGTGTACAAGGAGCAGAGCTAGAAAGCCGCATGAATGTGACCTTTCTCCCCTCAGAGCTTAGTTTGAGGAGAATATAAAGCTGGGACACCAGTAACTCTCAGATAGAGTGAACAGGGGAGAGGAACATTTCCAGGGGAGCAAGCAGGGTGCCTGGGTGGTGGAGGAGGGTGTAGGAGCTAACGAGGGGTCTTGGAGAAAGCAGCACACCTGAGCTCCTCAAATTGTCCTTTATATTTTATGCACCATCCATTTTGAACCATTTGGTGTAGTGTCTTGAAGTACAGAGATCTTGATTTGAATCTTGGATTGACTTTTTACTGGCTAGTCTATGCTGGTAATTCTTTAAGCATCACTGTCTGCAAAGTGGAGGAATTGCCTGACGTGTTGCTATTGGAGAGTGAAGAGACAGCATACCAGTTCAGATACTCTTGTGTGCAAGCAACAGAAATCCAACCCAAACTGGCCCAGCAGTCAGGGAATCTCCTAGCTTGTGGCAGGAGCTGTTGCCAGTGCAGTACCTTCTAGGGTGACCCACACTGCCAAGGGCTCAAGCCCTTTATTTTGCCACGTACAGCAGCAGCTCAGCTCTCGCAGACCTGCTGTATGTATGTTTGTAGTGTAGCAGGAATGTCAGTCAGGCTACACACATCCTGATCCACACCCAATTAGAAGGGGCTGATGTATACCACGTGAGCTTGAAAACCAAAAAGCAAAGAAATAAATAGAACAGTAGTAAATAGTGACTACCAGAGCACACTGCATATGACAAAGACAAATAATTGTTTTTTAAAACTTTTAAGTTTTATGTCTGCTTGTATGTGTACTTGGTTGTATTAGAAAATAATTCATATGACAGCTTCCATGAAAAATGTTGAGAAACATTAATTTGAGCTAATCACAGAGAATGGCTAAAGCTGGAGTCATTCCTTAACCAGGACACTGGGGGAGAGAAAGGGTAGATGGTGGTGGTACTGAGTTCCAACCCAAGAGGCCTGGCCTAAGACTGCACATTTTCACCACTCTACTGAGCTGGCAGTTAGCCTTCAGAGTTCACTACCTGAATGGGAAGTGCTTAGGACAGTGCTGGGCCTATAGAGTAAGCACTCAATTAACAGTATCTATCGCTAGGGATGGGATTTGGGAAAGACCAGTTTGCAGTCATGAAATGCTCTTGTCTAATGTTCTCTCCAGCCTGAAGTCATGGAGACTGGCCCATGGAAGGGAAGGAAGCTTTTATGTCCTTTTCCAAGCTGCATCTTAGTAAAGGGGACATCATGGGTCCTAGTCAACTCGGATTTCTGTGAGAAAGTGCCATAAACTGGAGAGCTTATAAACAACAGTCATGAGTTTCTCATAGCTCTGGAGGTCAGAAGTCCAAGATCAGGGTAACAGCGCAGCTGGTTTCTGCTGAGGGAGCTCTTTTGGATTGTAGATTACCTCCTGCTTTTCATGTCCATACGTGGCAGATGGAGGGTGAGAGAGTGCCTCGGGGTCTTTTTGCAGTCTCTTTTATAAGAGTTCTGATCCAATTCTTTTTTTTTTTTTTTTGCTTAAATTCTTTTATTGGTACATTTTAGATATACGATACGTTTACATTTATCATTGGTGCTTGTACCTGTACATGATGTATCTTGGTTCTTATTTTTTCCTCATTCCTTGTCCTCCCTTCACCCCCTCCACCTCTGATCCCATTCTTGAGGGCTCCATGCTGATTGGTGATAGCTCCCTGCCTCTTAACCCCATCACCTTGGGGATGAAGAATTTTGGAGACACAAAAAGTCTATTGTACATGTTATCCTCAAAAGACCATTTAGGACATGGTCACACTTCTAAAAAGAGGTATGTGTGGGTGGCACTGAGCAGGGACAAAGGTAATTTTCTTTAGGACACATCTCGGACACTTGAGCTGTGTAGGGAGGTAATATGGTGAATCAGTTCAATCAGTTCAATCCTGATGTTTAGGAGATTTTCTGATTTCTTCCTGCAATATTTGGAGAATCTGCACAATCCAGGAGACTGAACAGAATGACCTTCATGTGGCCTGGTGTAGGAAGAAGCAACAGAGAAATCCCTCAAAAGAGCCTGGCACTGTTTTATACGGGGCCATCTTAATGAGGCTAATCTAATATAGTAAAGGAAGGATTTTTTTTAACAAGTCCCAAGAGGACTAATAAAATGGCTTTGAATTTTATTATTTTTTGGAGAGAGAGGCACTAATTCAATTAGCCACAAAATGAGAATTTCTCTAGCCTTACTGTCTAAAGTGGTTCTGAAGACTGCTTGCACCATGGAAATACTGGGGCTGTTCTTAAAATAATCTCCTTTCTGAAGAAAGAAGGTTTTGTCAAGTTTTTAGCTAGTTTTTGAACTTGAACTTGAGATGATAGTGGTATTACCTTGTGGGTTTATTGGGAGGATTTTGCATTTAGCTCAGCATTGGGCCCATAGTAGTCACTCAATAAATAAGACCTATTGTTCTTATTAATTCTTATAATTCTTATTGTGAGTGATCTTGCAATTGCGAGCCAACAAGGCTTGTGTTTTTCTTAGCTGGCTTTTGAATTTTTTTTCCAGTGCTTTCATTTTTTCCAGGTTTAAAGGATCTCAGTCAGTGATTTTTGGAAGGTATCTAGGAGAGAAAAACAATAAAGATAAATGATATTTTGCTTGAAATGCACAGCAGAAGTTAGAGTGAATGGAGAAACAGAAAGAAGTCAAGTTTTCTCTCTCTGACTTCTCAGAGGACTCTGTAGATGCCAGTAAAAAAGACTGATAAAACTAGGGATATGATCATTTGTTTGCCATTGAATCATACTTACATATTAAAGTCGGGTGCATCTGTCAGTTTAATCTAAATTATTCCTCAGGGTTGAATATCGCTCAAATCTCAGTGGTTGAGAACACAGGGTTACTTCCTGCTCTCTTTCTCTCTTGTTGTGACTCTGCTTTGTATCAGTCTGTTCTGGAACCCAGGCTGAAGGAGCAGTCTCAATTTGAGAAACTATTGATCTGGAGGGAGAGGAAAGAGAATAACAGAACCATTGAATGGTTCCTCAAGCTTTTACTCTGAAATGGCAGATGTCACATCTCTGTATATTTTGGGGACCGGAGATAATCCTCCACCCAAGCCTACCACCAATGGATGGTGTTTCCTACCATCCCACAGGGAAAAGCGCTGAACAATGGGGAAACAGCCACATTTCACTACACCTGAAAAGTCTATTATCAGCAGGTAGGGGAAATAAATTGAAATACAGAGATGCATTTGATAAACTGGTGATATTGATTGTACTATTTGTTTTCTAATGCTGTGTAACAAGTCAAAACCAAACTCATTTATTATTGGACATTTTCCATGGACCAGGAGTCTGGACCCAGCCTAACTGCTTCCTCTGCTCAGGGTCTCACAGGCTGGACTTAGGGGGTATCGGATTGCAGTCTCCTGCGACACAGAGGGCTCCACTCCTAAACTGACAGGGTTGCTGGCACAATTCAGTCCTCTGTTGTTAAGCCCTGAGGCCCCTAGTGGCCACCCACAGTCCTTTGTCAGGTCGTCCTCCACAGGTACACAGGCAGAGAATGTACAATTCACTTTCTTCATCAAGGCCAAAGGGACGGACCCCTTTCTCTCTTGCAGCCTTTCCTGTTTTCAGCATATCTTTCCTAGAAGTGAGAAAATCTTACTGCAAAGAGCACAGACCATGGAGCTGCTCTTCTGTATTCTAATCCTGGTTCTGCCGCCTCTTTGTCCTCCTCCTCTTCATCGTTTTTCTTCCTCTTTCTCTCCTCCTTCTCCTCCTTTTTTCTTCTTCCTCTTCCTGTTCTCCTCCTCTTTCTTCTTTTCTTTCTCTGTCTCCTACTTCCTCCCTTTCTTCTTCTTCTTCCTCTTCCTCTTCCTCCTCTCCTTCTCCTTCTCCTTCTTCCTCCTCCTCCTCTTCTTCTGGCAGTACTGAGGATTGTTCTTGGGGCCTCTGCTATATTCCCAGCCCTTCTTTATTTATTATTATTATTATTATTATTTTGTTTTGAGACTAGATCTCAAAACATTTCCAAGTTGCCCAGGCTGGGCTTGAGCTTGCCGTCTTCTTCCCTCAGTCTCCCAGAGTTCTGGGTTCCTAGGTGTGTGCCAACATGTGCAGCTCTGGCTCTACCATTTATAGGTCACCGTAAATGAGTTACTCAGTCTTTCTGAGCCTCAATTTTGGAGGCCACTGTACAAGCAAAGATAAGGAATGTAGCTATCTCACAGGAGATTAGAAGTACTAATCTTATCCGTATATGCTAAATCACTTATTTTTTTTTAATTTTTATTTTTTTACACAACAGAAATTTATTTTTTCACACCTCTGGCAGCTGAAAGTCCAAAATCAAGATGTTGGCAGATTTGATTTCTCCTGAGATCTCTTTGTTTGACCACTTACTGTGTCCTTATACGATCTTTTCTCTGTATGTGATCACATCTTTTGTATATCTTCCTTTTCTTATAAGGACATCAGTCATATGGGAGTGGGATGCCAACCTTATGACACCATTTAACTTTTAACACACCTTTCTCCAAAAACAGTTTGGGTGTTAGAACCCCAACATATGAATTTTAAGGGGGACACAATTCAGTCTACCAAAGGTACACTGTCTTTCTTCACCCTCCCTTGTAAATATGTAGGCATCTGTTTAAGGGTTAGATGTATTTAAGTTGGTCATCAAGCCTCAGGCCAGGGAAGAACTTTGATGTCCAATGACAAACAAAGTTACAGAGCTAAGGACAGAACCAGACTCAGAATCCCCAGGCTATGTGGATCAAAAAGTAGGCTAGTGTGATGAGAAATTATAATTTTACGTCCAGAGAAAAGTAAAGAAAATTTCTTTCCCTTTTCTATCATTCATTTAACCCTTTCTTTATTCAAAAATATAAAAATGACAATTGAAAAGAAATGCCATAGTCTTGTTCCACAGTACCCTGGCATTTCTCACTGATAGTTTATTTGGATAGGTCTAGGTATTTCCCAGAGTAGAGTGTGGGCCTCCTTCTTAGATGGGCATCTTCAAAACCCTAAAATGGGTTCCCAGTAGTCTGGAATTGTGTAGGTAAGGGGTGAGGTCTGGAGGGCTTCCCATCAGCCATAGCAGCTCTTGCTGCTGCAGACTCATCCTATTGATCCAGCACTGTCCTTCAGAGGCTGGTGTCCACCAGCTGCCCAGGCTGCTGTAGCACCTGCTTCCTTCTGTTTATGGTGTTAAGGACTTTCTTCCTGGGACCCAGCTGTATCTGTATGTTCTGAATATCCTCATCAGAGCAAAGCAACAGAGCTTCCAGATCAATCGGCTCTCTCATGAAAATGGGAAGGAATTCCTCCAGGTCCAGGGACTGCAAGGACACTTCCAGGGGAGTTGAATCAACCACATCTTCCTCCCACTCCACTTCATCCTCATCCCAAGGCAGATTACTTACAAGGCCATTTTCCTCTTTCTTCATCAGCCTCAGCTTCATCAGCCTCTGCTGTTCCTTGCCTTTGGAGAAATTCACTGGGCATTTTAAATCCCGACTTGGTCTTGCTGTTTGAGAGGTTTTCAGAGCTCAACACTCTGTTTCTCATAAAAACAATATTTCCCAGACCTGGATGGTTGAGAATGGATTCATGTTGCACATCTTGGTCCTCCTCTGCTGAGAATATGAGCTTCCCTTTGAAGTGCCCTGATAATGAGTCTTCTTCCTCCTCTCCGAACATTTCCATCACATTCCTCTGCCCACTTCTGCCTTCCTTCCCCACCTGCTCTGCTGCATCTTTGTTTTTCTTGAACTTTAACTTGAAGGGGTCTTTAATGCCCTTAGAGAGTGATCCAGGTCTACTGGAAGCAGAAGCACTTGAGAAGGAAGACCTGGAGGACATCCTCTTGAAAGAAGAAAGACTCCCAGATTCCTCCTTGCTATAGGCATGGGCCATCTTATTTTGATGCTTCTCCTGGAGCTTTTCACATTCTTTGGTTTGCCTCCTGGCATTCTTCTGAGCCAGCTCCTTCAGCCTGGTGACCTTCTTGGGATTTATGACTTTCTGGGTAGTGGCAGCTTTATCCAGGAGGGCAACACATTCACCCTGCTCCCTGCTGGCAGCAGCATCCAGTGGAGACTGTAAGTTATTATCCAGGGAAAAGATGTTGCCACCGAAACTGATCAGGAATGAGACATAGTGGGCATGGTCATTGGAGGCGGCATAATGTAGAAGAGTGTTTCCCCAGATGTCACACCTATCGGGGTCCCCTCCTCTGCTGCAGATTATTTCCAGGGCTTGCAAGTTGCTGTGGTAGGCTGCCAGGAGAGTGGGTGTCATGCCATCCTCATCAGAAAGAATCAGGTCTCGTGTGGTAGCCTCTTTCAGAAGTTCCAGGTAGCTATCACTAGCAGCTTGGTGGTAGCGAGTGGACATTTTTTTGACTCACCAAAGCTTGACAGGATGGCTCTCTCCAGGCAGAGCAGAAGGTTGGCAGAGCAAACTTCCTATGGAGCTGGTTAATCAGTGACAAGGAATGTCACACCAGGACAAAGGTCAAGCCAGCCTCTCTCCTTGGAAGGCAGCAGGAAAGGTTCACAGCACTGAACTTGGCCCCTTTCCTTCTGGAGTCAGCTTCAGAGAACTCTGCTTTCACTCCTGATGTGCAGAAGCAGTAGAATATTCAAGGTCACGCTAAATCATTTAGAAGAGTCTGGGGCATGATATTTAAACATTTGCTGTCATTCCCGAGGGCCTGCCATGTGCCACATTTTATGCAAGAAACTAGAGATAAGAGGGGAAGAAGGGGAAGACCTTACATGCAAAGTCTCAGAGTCTGTAGACATGCAAACCTAAGAGAACCATCATCCAGGTAACCAGGGCCCTGACATGGCCAGAGGCAGAAGCAACTATCCTAGGGAAGGCTTCATGTAGGAGGTGGCCTTAAACAGATCTGGACAGATAAATAGGTGACAGCAGCCAGGAAGCAGGAGTAGGTCTTGTAAGGCTGTGGTGTGTCCAGGAATGTGGGCTCCTGCCAGTGAGTGAAATGAAGATTTTATGAGTCAACTAGTGAGGCATGAAGCTTGAAGGTTGCTGGGGAAAGGATGTGAGTGGCATCACTCATGTTGGAAAGACAAGATTCTTTCAAATAAGGACTTCCTTCTAGGTTTCTCTTGGGCCAGAGACTTTTAATCACTTTTGGAGAAGACCCATTCCATAGTAAAATGGTAGTGTCTTGGGGTTGACATTTGCTATTTTGTTGGTGGCTACTTGGGTGATTTCTCCTCCTCTCCATAGCAAATTTGCCATTCTGGTTAATAGGATTCTGTTTAATGTTCAGAAAGAAAATATCTGCAGTTTATTATTGTTAAACCCACTAAGGGCCGGGATTTAGCTCAGTGGCACAATGCCTGTCTCACAAGTGCAAGGTCCTGAACTCAATCCCTGGCACCAAAAACAAAAACAAAAACAAAACCCCACTAAACATTTAAATCACAGTTATAATTTGGTTTGTCCAAGCAGTAGTTAATTTTTGACTTTGGCAGAATGTGCCATTTGGTATTGGAATTATTTTCATGAGTTTTTTCCATTCACTGGCTTCAGGATCCTGCTTGCTTCATAACTCTCTATGTGTAAAATGGGTCACATTCTAAACATTTTTTTGTGTGTGTGTATGGTGTTGCAGATCCAATCCAGGGCCTTATGCATGCTAGGCAAAAGCTCTACCACCAAGCTTTATCCTCAGCCCCTAAAAATTCCTTTTAAGTCAGTTGTTTGGCTCACCAATTGAACATTTCTATAGAAAGCATAATTGTTGTTAGGTCCCTAGGGAAGTCTTGATTTTAGCACATAATGTAGCCAACTGATTGCTAACATTTATTAAGCTAGTGATACAATCACAATTCTCATAATTTTTATTAAAAATAGGAAAACTAGCATTGAGTAGATTGCTAGCCTGTTGCATCCTGCAGTTTAAAGGCAGCTCTGGATACCTTAGCTAACTGGAGCCTCACCACCATTCTGGGAGGTCAGTGCAGGTGAGGAAACTGAGGCTCTGAGAAGTGACTGGCTTGGTTAACAGCAGGCACCATAAGTTGAAACTCTTTTATTTACAGGTACAACGGGGATGGATGAGGTCAGAATTACCTTCCCAATGTCAGTTGCATGAAAATTTTGCCACATTTGGTTTAGAGTTATGAGAAGGGAGTGGCTTATAATGACAAAATCTAGAAGTGGCTTGTCTAAATTTACTATTTCTATGTTCTGGAGATAAGGCGTCATGGATTTTTTTAAGACACAGCTTCTGGTCTTTGGTAACTTGGTATAGTGTTAGAAATTGTAGAGTAGAAAGTCCCTTGTCCAGGGCATTTGAGATCAGGAGTCTCTTGGTTAATCTAAAAAGATAATTTAAGATTATAACCAGAACAAAAATACATGCGTGTCTTCTAAGTCAAAATCAAAATGTCTTTCCAGACTAAATAAATCAGTTTGGTCAAAATAAGTCAGTTCTTTTAAAAGAGAGAGTATACAAAGCAAGTTGCTTTATAGTAAAATATATCTGTCTCTGTCTCTCTCTCTCTCTCTCTCTCTACATATATATATTCTTATATCATAGGAAAAAGAGAGATAGAGAATACTAGGCAAATTATTTGACAATGAAAGAGTCATGTGCTTATATCAAGTATCTTTCTCAGGCTCTTATAGCAACTTTTTGTAGAATTTATTGTGTAGTAATTAAAAATACTACTTTTTAAACTGACAAATAACAGGGCCAGGGATTTAGTTCAGTGGTTCTGCCGACTGCCTCGACAGTGCAAGGTCCCGAGTTCGATCCCCAGTACCCCCCCCAAAAAAACAAAAAAACCCCTGACAAATAAAAAGGATATGTATTTATGATGTACAACGTAATTTTTTGAAATATGCGCACATAATTGAATGGCTAAATCAAGCTAATGGAAATATGTATCATTTCACATATTTACCATGTAATTGTGTTGTGAACACCACAAATCTACTCTAAATCTACTCTCTTTGGAATTTTCAAGTATACTAATACATTGTTACTAACTGCCTATGGAGTAATTTTAAATTTGTATGAATACTCCTTGAAATCAGCGACCCTGCCTTACTTTTTGTATTCCATGGCCCTAATCTGTTCTCAGTACATGGTGTTCAATAAATATTTGATGTGTATATGAGAGGCTAATTTAACATGATATTAATTATGCTAGTTGAGTATTATTCTGAATCTGAGGCCAGAGCATCAGCCCCCTTTTCTGCTTGCTTCACTGCCTCCCAGACACACACTCAGGCCTTGGGAGACTGGGGGCTCCATCTTGGCTGCTCTCCCCAATGGCTCGGCCAGCTTTCTTAAGCATGCCTTTCTGTTCCATTCCATGATGCACTTTGTTATGCTCCTTGGCTGTCTTCCTGCACTTAATGACAAATCCTCATGGAACACATCTCTGAAACAGGGACACCTGCCAAGAAGAAGAGGGGCAGAATTCTACTCACTTCATTTTGGTGGAAGAAGTTTTCCAATTCTAAAATGAGAGGAGAACACTTCAATTTTATCTGCAGGTTTTCCCTGGAATTTATTTTTTCCTCCAGTGGTGCATTTAAGGCCTGTTGTTCCCAGTATATTTATTTATAAAAATGGATTTAAAGGCTTTAGAAAGTCTGTCAGGGGCATGTGGGGTCACATAATGCTTAAGAATGATGTTAAAGTTTTAAAAGTGATTTATTTTGACCCAGAGGCCAAATGGCACAGGCTGCAAATGTGATAAATCTAGCAAATAAACAAACAAATAAATAAATAAACATAAATGCCTTTGAGGAGGCAACTGGCCAATAGGCAGCTCAGCAGTTGGCATTTAGTTTTACAAGAGCACTTGCTAATCCCACATGCTCAGGACAGTTATAAAGGCTTCATTTCCTCCCTACACCTCGGCTCCTCCCCAGTGTGTGGAACACAGCACTTGATCCGAGATTGAAAATGTGAATGTGCTCCCCATAAGGTGATGACTTCATGTATATTGGTATTGCCAGTAGGGGTTTATTTTCTTTCTTCCTAGGCTGTGATCCTTTGAAGTCAGGAACCACGATTTACACAGCTCTTTGCATGGGGCTTTATACATAATGTGTATTCTACAAACATTTATAAAACAAACGAGTGAAGAACGTCCCTTTCATTGCTGTGTCTCCAGCACCCAGCACGGTGCTGAGCACAAGAGAAATACCCAATAAACGTTGAATGAATGAATAAATGAGTGAATTGTGCAAATCACAGTTTCAGCACTCTTGTAATCAGAGGTGAGGGAATTTTGGAGTCCTTTTGGTTGCTAGAGTGACGTAGTGCCCTTACAGTTGACCCTCTGTATCTGTAGGTCCTGTATCTGAAGATTAACCAACTTTGGTTCAAAAATATTAGAAGAAAAAACTGCATCTGTACTGAACATATATAGACTTTTTCCCTTGGGATTATTCCCTAAGCAATACAGTATAGCAACCATGCACATAGCATTTACATTGTATCAGGTACAATAAATAATCTAGAGATGATTTAAACCATGGATATCCAAGCTTTTGGCTTATCTGGGCCACAGTGAGTGAAGAATGGTCTCGGGCTGCATATAGAATATATAATATAGTTAATGTATAGAAGTAACAAAACTTCCTTTTTTATCTTTTACCTAAAGCCTACTCTTACTACCACTTCTGCCAGAAATTTTGGTGGCTCTTCATTATTTATAGGTTAAAATTTAAACATCCTAGACTTGTTTTCAAGATCCTTCCTAACCTGCCTTGAAAGCTGTCTTCTGCGACTCCATTTTCAGCCTCACCCCTGGCAGGCTCACACGTGTTGCTTCTGAGAATTCGGTTTCCTTTTTGTTTCCCCTCAGTGGCCCTCACTGAGCACCTGCTGCATGCCAAGCTCCAGACAAAGTCAGACTTATTTCCTCATCTGTTTACTGGTCACAGCAATGCCATGCAGCTTCCGCTCCGCTGAGTGAAATCTTAACCACCCCTTGAGGTCCCTCTCAAGTCTTTCCTCCTCTGAGAAGCCTGCCTTTCCAATCCTACACTCTTGCATTAATGTGTTTATATGTTTACATTGTTCTCTTAATTGCACAATCTGCTCTCATAAAGAAACAATTCTGTTGCAGCTTTTTTAGGCTTTTATAAAATGTCAATTGCTTGATGAAGGCATTTAATAATTACGGTCTAACTGACTATTGTAAATACTTTTAACATTTTGAACCTCTTATTATTTTCTAAATTTGTATCACTTTAGCAATCAGAAAAATGTGTCTTTGAAATACGAAGTATGTGTCACACTAAAATTTCAATAAACATCTCTCAGAAGTACAGATGGCCAATAAATATATTTATTTGTTTTGAGATTTTTTTTTTGGTACCAGGGATTGAACTCGGGTCCTTGTGCTTGTGCAGTAGGCGGCGAAACCACTGAGCTAAAGCCTCAGTAATAAATATATTTAGAAATGTCAACATCACTAGCCATTAAAGAAATGCAAATTAAAACAATGCTGAGATTCCATTTACCCCCAGAAGAATGGTTATCACCAAGAAATCAAATAATAACAAATGCTGTTGAGGCTGTGGGGGAAAAAGGAACACTTCTAATTTGTTGGTGGTGATGTAAACTAGTATAACCATGCTGGAGATCAGTATGGAGATTGCTCAAAAAACTAAAACAAGAAATTTCATTTGATCCAGGTACTGTATTTCTTTTCTAGATATCGTTCCAAAAATGTTAAAGACATATTACAGTGATAACATGTGTACCTATATTTATAGAAGCTCAATAATAATAACTAAATCTTGGAAGCAGCCTCTATGCCCATCAACAGATGAACGCATAAAGAAAATGTGGTACACATAACAGAGTACTCCTCTGCCACAAACAAGGATAAACTTAAGTCATTTGTAGGAAAATGGATGCACATTGAAACTGTATTAAGTAAAATAAATCAGACACACTAATTTAAATGTCTCATAATCTTTCTTGTATGAGAAATCCAAAGTATACAAAAAGAGCAAAATAAAAGCTAGTAATAGGAAACAGGGAGATAGATATTTCTCAAATGAGAAGAGGCTCAAGAGACGAAGGGAAGAGAGAGGCTGGGGAGGGGAAAGGGATGAAAGAAAGATGTGTTCTGTCCATGTCCCTGCCAACTCCTCACAAGGGATGTAATCATTATGTAATGCGAAATGTACTGATAAAGAAATAAGATTTCGATTGTCAATATTAATAGAGACATCATTTTGAACATGGGTATTCATAGCCCACATTTACCCTTTTTACTCTTTCCTAATTTCTTTGTCTGAAATTCTGGTAAAAACCGTGCATATCATGAACACTATTGCACCTTTTGGGCTCGAAAAGTCGGAAGAAAGGAATACCTAAGCCTAACTCTTTCCCTTGTCCCTTGTGGAGTAGTAGAAGGGTCATAAGGCGGGATCTTGTTTCTCAGGAGTCTAGTCCCTTCTCCGTTATCGACTAACTGTGGAGCCTGGCTAAGTTACTCAACTATTTGTATTTCAGTGTCATTTGTCAAAAGGGGAACAATGATACCAACTGCAGATATTTCAGCTCCTCTTTTCCATCAGACATCTTGGGTTTCAGGCAGGGTGGTAAACAGACACTTCACATTTTTTGTTTCAGGCCCTGTTCTTTGACCTTACAAGTCACCTGCTCTTCTTGAGGTATTGTCACCTTCTTGAGTCAGACATCAGCTATCCAGATTTTGCTAACAATGTTGGAAATAACTTCCAGCTCCACCTCATGCCATCATTTTGTATGGATCTTGATTTGGGGACCAGAGCTTGCTGTTCTATTCTGACTGTTTGATTTAACTTCTTTCGTTCATATGACAAGTTAGAAGGTTCTGAGAGTTATTGCTTTTGACCTTTTAAGGTTATTTAATCCCTCTGTAGTCTTTCTGTCTGTCATATAAGTCTCTGTTCTCTAACCATTAAGAGTATTGGACTTTCAGCTGCTTCCTACCCCTACATCAATAAGCCCCAACTCTTTAGCATGGTACATAGCTGCACTAGCTATGACTCACACTAGCTCAAGCCAAGAGGGAATTTAATGTCTCATGCAGCTGAGAAGTCCAGAGATGGATCAAGAGCTTCAGGAATAGGTGGAGATAGGTGCCCAAACAATGCCTTCGGGGCTCAGTCTCTGTTGTTATCTCCTCCTGGCTCCTGTTTTTTCTTTATCATGGCTTCATTTTAACAGAAAGCTTCTCTGCAGGTAATGGGGAAGATGTTTGCCAATATCCAAAAGTTTATATTCTTGTGACCTCAAAGTAAAGAGCCATTTCTATGATATCTTTGCATTAATCTGGGAAATCCCTCACAGACTCTGCTTGGATCTTGTGTCCAAAACCTGGGCCAGTCATTAGTGCCAACTCTTATTATCTCCTCCTGAGACATGGGCTTGCCCCTTGATGGTGGGTGCCTGGGCACAGTGGTGACAGCTCCACTGGGACCACACACAGTGGTGGGGGAGCAGCCTCCAAAGACAAGATGAGTGGTGGCCAGACAAAAGCACCAAATGGCCTCTGGGAAGGTCCCCTGTGTTTGGCCCCTTCGATCTGTCCAGCTCCTCCTAACACTTCCTATTAGCTCCACCTGCCAGACACATGCTTTGTTTACTCTGATGAAAACCTGCCTTCACCTTAATACCTTATTTTCTTTACTCTCAGTGCTCCCTAGAATTCCTTTCTTCCCCTTCTGCACTTGTCAAAATTCTTCTCAGTCTTCAAGGTTTAATTAAAATTCTGTTTCCTTCAAAAAAATTCTTTCCTTTCTTTCCAGTCCTTTCACTGTTCTGTCAAAGGATTTGGCTAATCGGACCTTTATGGAGGTTGTTTTTCTTCCTGCTAGCAGAAGTTACTGGCTTACATGTCTACAATATGATGATTACTCTAACCATCCAGTATTCTTTCAGTGCCACCTGGAAGATATGCAACAGACTTTTGTGGGATAGATCAATGTTCTCTTGACACAGAATTGAGGAGATTCTATATATTGGGTCTTTATATAAACACACACACACACACACTCAGAGCCTGAGTCCATAAATGTAATGCTGCTTAATGCTGCACACTTACGACTTTTGCATGTTCCCAGTAATTCTATAACAGGAACAATGCTGTTAGCTTACTTATAAGTTTTATCTGGTGACTTTTCTTCTTTGGGTTAGAGAAGGGCATGAGTTGAGAATGAAGCTGGGGAAGAAAATACACCAAGCTAATAAACCTGGTGGGTGGTAGGACTGAAATGCATCCTCTCCAGGAGAAAGATAAAGAACCAGGGGAGGCTGCTGGATGAAATGTATGACAATGCAGCATGTGGGGCTGAAGCTGGTTCTGCAACATGTTAGCGGTGCAATCTTAGGCAAGTTAACTAAGGACTCTGTGCCTTAATTTCTTCTCTGTAAAATAGTAATAATAGAGTTTTCATGTCATAGGACTAATGTGAGAACAAGACAAGAAAATGCATGTAGTAAACCTGAGATAGTACCTGGCTTCTAGGCGGGGCTAAAATAGGTGCTGCTTCTCACCCTAAAGTCAAGGTAGGTAGAGATGTTCCTCAACTTATAATGGGGTCAAATCCTGATTCATCTTTCATAAGTGAAAAGTAATGTAAGTAAAAAATGCATTTAGTACACGTGACCTGTTGAACCTCCTAGCTTAGAAACACAGTGCACTGTAAAAGTGTTGGTTGTTTTCCCTTGTGATTATGGGGCTGACTGGGAGCTGTGGTTCACTGATGATCAGCGTTTCATCAGAGGATTGCACTATGTTTCACCAGCCTGAGAAAAAAATCAAATTCAAAATTAGAGGTACAGTTTCTGCTGAATGCATATAAACTTTGAACCATTGTGAAGGTGAAAATCAACCTGAAAATTCAAGTTGAGACATTGGAAGTCAGGGTCTGTATGTATCTGATTTTTTCCCAGGGTGCTAAACAGATTGGGTAGGAATGATTAAGAATTACACCCTCTCTCAGTTCTGATTGTAGCTACCTGGGTAATATTGTCATCATTTAATGACCAGGATGATGACTGCACTGAAAGGATGGAGAGAGGCCAGTCATCTCTATTGAGATCAACAGCAGCAATGAGCTATGTATTTTTATTTTCATTGCTTCTGGGAAATGTGGGGAGCCTGAAGAGACAGGGCAGAAGCCCTCTTGGTCCACATTACACTCGCTGAGTGGAGAATCCCCCACTCTGACTCCCAGGTCTGAATGTTGAGGGAGGAAAAGCAAGCCATTTTGTGGATTAGCTCTGTGGTTATTTACAGTAACCTAACTCTAGGTGCCGTAAGGAAGGAACTCCAGACTGTGAGCCACTGCTGAAATGATGACAACACCAGGAACTTTGACTTACTCATCATCTCCTGTATTCAAATGCTTTTCATATTTGTAAAGAACAGCACACTTTATCCCAACCAATGCACATCACATCAGAGAAGAAGACACGTATGTGATTCATTTTCTTAAGGATGAAGTCTAAGGATTTACCTAAGGCCCCAGGAATGTCATGAGGTAATTTTTTGAAGCCCTACAGGTGGTGTGATGATTCTCGATTGGCAGGTGTACCTCCTCTCACTAGTCGGCTATAGGTTTGCATTTCCAACTGTGATCTTCCATGTTAATACTCTGACAGGCTCTTCCAGGAGGTGGAAAAGCTTCATTGCTTTACTCTTAAACAGATGGCTGGAAACATGCTTATTCCCTGGGTAGTGGTCCCAGACACCAGGAGAGAGGCCCTGATGAGCCAATGTGACTCTGAACCATGGAATGTGGGATAGGGTCAGAGTGGTGTACTTTAAAGGTAACCTATACAGACCCAGGCCTTTACCAATAAAGACCCAAAGAAGCAACACCATTTGTCCAGAATTCCTGAAGCATTTAATTTTCCTTTTTAACATTGATCCCTTTGCATTTTGATTACTTGCATATCTCTCTCCTTTCATCAGGAGTCTTTCAGCTGATAGTGACACCTCAAATTACCTTAAGCCAAAAAAAGACTTTCTTGGATCAGTAACCAAAATGTTTGGCTGGATTCAGAAGTCTTAACAATGCTCTTAGGATCTAAACTCTCTCTATTTCTCTGTCCTACCTTCCTCTATGCTGACTCCAGCATTATTTAGGTATGCTTTACCTGGTAAGGACAAATAAATTGCCATGGCTCCAAATGCAGAGGGGGAATATGGCCCTGGATTGGATCAGCTCTACTCCTGAACCAATCATGTGGTTCTGGTTGGTAGGACCTGGGTTATAGGCTCCTGGAGCTGGGTATGAAGTCACCCCTACCTAAACTGCAGAGTGAGATTAGCAGAATAGACAATCAAATGACATTTGTAACACCATTAGTAGAATGAGAAGGAATGGATGTTGGGCATGCAGATAAGGAAAAAGAAATAGACAGTGTATGTCCTTGACTGGAGTCCAGATCTTCAGTAGAAAAACAATGCATGTAAATTTTGCATCTATCTTATTTCCTTGTCCCAGGTTGGCAAAACAAAGGCTCTTGTATGCTGACAGGGTGGATTCCTAGAATGTGGAAGAGCTGGGCCTAAATCTTGTCTCAGAGCTGTTTTCCTCATGCTTTCTCCCATTGGGGACATGGCAGCTTCTAGAAAGGTTTAAAATCATCTATGCTTTTAGCATTTTATCCCTTTCTTTTAAATCATGTTTTCAAAGAAAGTATTCCAACTTTGCTGTTGAAATCAGAAATGTCATTATTATTGATTCTGGCCACTGTGCTTTGGCAGATTAATTGGCACTATTGATATATCAAATCTGTAGTTGGCTAATTGCATTTGCATCGCATATATCGCGTGAGCTTCCTTGGGTTCTCTCAGCTTTGTCTCCTGGCTCTCAGCTGCTCAGTCTACTCAGCCTGGCTGAGGTTTTCAGTCTTGGAAAGACCCACCCAGTTCTGCAGTCTGATGCATCTGTCAACACGATCCAGGTGCTGGTTCTCCCACCTCATCGCAGCTCTAATGTAATGCCTCTGGGAGGAGCATGGGCTCTCAGAGGGGCCAGATAGTGCAGCCTGGGGCTGTGGGGGACATTAATTCCCTGTGTTATGTGCTTTGACCAATGGCAGACAGGATATGAGAATGAGCCAGGTAGATGGATTCTTTCTCTTTTCACCCTCTGTAGACTCATGCTTCTCTCTGAAGTCCACTGTGAAGAAGCAGCCAACAAATGACTGCATTTTCTCATGTTGCTGCTTATTCTTACCTGTCTCATTTCTCTTTGCTTCATTTTCCTTGCCCCTGGATTGCACCTTCCAAAGAAAACAGTAGAACTTAATTCTTGCACCAGTTGTTTTTCAGGAGACAAGGGTTAGCACAATATTATTTTATTTTTGTGTGACATTTTCTCTAAAAGCAGCTTAAAAGGTCTTTAAGTGCAATCATTTTGATGTGCTCTGATAAAATGGGCTTTCTATTAATTTCTGTTTGAAGGATGGATAAGCTGAGATGCACCAAAGATTAGTCTTATTCAAAATTATTGGCCAAATCATCGATCCATTTAAATACGGGATCCAGGTTTCCTGTCTTCCCATTAAATACCCTGCACCCAACCACATTTAAAGTCTGGTATGCACATACAAAGTTCAGAGAATAATTGGTACAATTATCCTAATCATTTAACCCAAGGAGTCAAACTTACAGTAGCTGCATAATTGAGCTTGATGTCTGGGTGTCACATGGGGTCTTTGGAAACAGCCCACACCGGTGACCAGGATCTCACCATTGTGTTGTTCTACCTTCTACTGGTGATAGTGCTACTGATATATATATATTATATATAACATATATAATATATATTTATATAATATATAATATATGTTATATATAATATATATAACATATATAATATATATTTATATAATATATAATATATGTTATATATAATATATATAACATATATAATATATATTTATATAATATATATAATATATGCTATATATTATATATAACATATAATATATATATTTATATAATATATAATACATGTTATATATATAATATATATAATATATATATTTAAGCAGTTGATTCCATTTCTTGAAATATTTTGCATTATGGGACATATTCCTTTGCTTTTTAACCAAAGGAAATGAAAATAAAGTCCTAGGAAAGACAACGGGCTTTCCACAAGAGAGGAAGTGCCATAATTATAAATAAAATTTTTTAGACTTGACTAGAGGCATAATTAAATATGAAGGTAAAATTGATTCATATGGGGACATTTTTGTGCTTTGATGTTGTATTGATTTCAAAGTGACTCCTTGTCACTGCTTTGTGTTTGCTTAAATGAGCTAATTTCTACTACTGTATTTGTTATTTTTAGCATTTAAAATTATATTCAACCAGTTATGGAAAATCAATAATAAACAGAACTCTAATACAAAAATTTTTGTCAAGGGCTAAGTTTCAACCCAAACTTAAAAGGAAAACTTCATTGCTTCTGATCTTTTCTGAGTGTGAAGAGTGATATTTAGGATAGGTGGCTTTGGGTTTGAACTTTCCTCTTCTATTGGGGATCTTATTATTTTTCCAGTATTAAAAAGTATAATTGAGGAACTAATGCTCAGACTACAATGACATACTCATGTTACTGCTGTCCAGTGTCACACAGTGCACTCTTCTAGAAAAGGCCAATCTGATACGAAAGCCATTTCTGCTTATTAGTAACCCAAATTGTGTCAAACCAGCATCAAGAGCACAAAATGATTTCTGACACCTTTTAAAAAGTACATGAATGGTGACTGATTCAAAAAATAACAAATTAGAGAAACACTTCAAATATGTAAAGTAGAAAAAGCTCAGTTTTGATGTACATCTGAAGAATTTAAAGAAAATTTTTAATTTGCTTGATGTTTATGTAATACTGGAAAAATTGGTTTTAGTTCTTGGTTGGCTTCCATGCTTGGAGTTTGATTTGCTTTGTGGCCTGCATCATGGAAGGAACAGGGAAAAAAACTCACAAAGGTCTTCCTGGAAGAACTTTACCAGGAACCCAAGGAAAGGCTACACATAGATTCTACTATGGCAAGATTGGTGTGAAACCCTTTATGATTTATAGTTGGAAATTGGAGGAGGACAGTGAATTAGTCGTCATGGAGAGACTATCAGAAAGAAAGGAATGGTATCTTTCAGAGTCAGAAATTTGTGATTTATGTCATCTTTCTTGTCAACTTTTTGCTTGAGTTCCACTTTTTTTTTTTTTGTTCATCTATCAAGTAACCAGGACATCATCAGGTACGATAAATTCTTCAGGAAAATTGGGCATTTAAATTATTTTTCTCAAGTATATAAAAAAAAATGAAAGCCAGAATAAGCTAGATTCTCCTTTCTGGATTCATATCTCCAGAGTCTTGGGAAAAAAATTTGGAGGTTTGAAAAATTTCCCCATTCCCAGGAATAAGAATTGGCAGTTTAACATTGTGAACTTGTCAACACTGCTAGATAGAGAAACAAATGTTTGAAGGGCAAGAAAACTGAGATTTAAACCTTGGAATAACATTTTAAAACAAAGAACTTCTGCCAAAGATTCTTTAACATCCCCTCCCTTTAAAATTACAATAAAAAATACCATGAAATTCAATGAAATGCATACATTTTTAACATAAAAGCAGCACAAGGCTTTCCAGGCCCAACTAATGGCAGGCTCTCTAGGGCAGCAGAAATCATTATGCCTTGTGACAATTTGCTTTTTCACAAAAGGCTAACCAGAATTTTAGTAGAAACTGCTTCTGTTTTTACATGCATAAAAGGCAAGCCAATTTTGAAAAAATATGTGGGGCAGAATTTGACGATTAGTTCCTTCATACTGGAGGCACTGTGATACTAATTTCATTTATTACAAAGAAGAAGCTTCTTCCCGTTGTTCACTTTAGCATTAGTCAAATGTCACCTTCTTGACAAAATCAGGTGTGGGTAGCTTTTGGGCCACTCTACCTCATCTTTCGGGTTTTGTGACTTTTTCTACCCTGCCAGTGAATGGACAGTTTAGGGATGATGCTTACTAACCTCAGTGATGAGCTTAACTCTCTTTATTTCTTGCTTCTACTTTTGTTCTCTACATCTCTTCCTTTTATTCCTTCTCCTTCTATACTTAAGAACAAAAAAGTGTTTGAAAGCTACAAGGTAAAACAGTTGTTTTTTTTTGGTACTGGGGATCGAAATCAGGACTTTGCGCTTGGGAGGCAGGTGCAGCACCACTGAGCTACATCCCCGGATCTGGCAAAACAGTTTTTTGAAGCAAGCCTGTCCTATAAAAGAATAAGGAAATTCTCAGTATTCTCAACCAAAGTTAATTTTACCATTAGCTTGACTTTTCATAGTTAAGTTTCCTTTTGAAAAGCTGATCTTCTCCTGTATGATGATTATTCTAGTAAAGTTATGATATTACAACCCATGGGTGTAGGAAAGTAAAGCCAAGATTAATGTGCCTATGTATCTTTAATCCCTAGTCAGAGATCACTATTGAGCATCAAAGCCTTAAGTTGGAAAAATTTAGCCTCATTACTGTTTTGAGGTCTGACATCTGCCTCAGTACTTTTTAATAGAACAATTCCATTCATCTTGAAATTTCAAATAAGGTCTTCCAAAATGTTTCTTGATGTGCCAGGAATATACATCTTATATGCAGTGTTTTTACTGAAGGATGATATATTGGATTTTTCAAAATTTTTTTTTTATTCTGACACTTTCTGTATACCATGTCCTTCAAAGTTATTTCTGTTTTATTAGGTGATCTGTGTGCATGGCTAATAGACAATGGTGGATAGTTTTAATAATAATGGTGTTTTATGTACACTTTCAATGTGAGTGTGTGTGATATTTTTGAAATTCCCAACATTCCTAAGAAGATGGAGTCATCCTCCCAGGACTTGTCTCAGCGGAACTCTGGTGATCACTTAAGTCTCTACTTCCTATCTCATTCTGGAGACAGACTAAAGAATGTAATGTTCCAGTACAAAGTGATAGGTCATACATTTGTATTTCTGGCTTAGAATTTTCCTGAGTTGGAAGGGCCAGAAGTTAGTTATTTCTATGTCAAGTGTCTTTTGCCAAGTCTCATGGTTTGCATTGGGATGAAACTGAAAGATGGAAAAGTGGTATTTATTATGATTTTTTATTGTTCTTTTCTGTTTATAAGATCCTGATAGGAATAAAATAATTTTCAGAGGAGGAAATCTACTCACCAAAATTAGTGTTACGAGCCTTGTGAAGGAATACTAAGTAGTAACAGCTATTTATTGAATTGCAATTGAACTTTAACAGGTTGGTTTATGATTATCCACAATGTAACCAGTCTTGGAGAACAGTCATAAGAAAAAAATTCATCTAATGTATTGCACAATGAATATTATACACAAGAAATGAAGCATAATTGCCATTGAGGACCACTTAACTCTTGCTAGCACAATAGAAAGAAACCCCAGAAAGGTGCAGCGCCTGTTAGAATGGATGTTGGAACCCAAGGTGCACACAAACAGCTGGGACTAGTTTGAGAAAGCATTAAAAAATGGTTATCTAGGGCCGGGGATTTAGCTCAGTGGTTTCGCTGCCTGCTGCGGAAGCACAAGGACCCGAGTTCAATCCCTGGTACCAAAAAAAAAATGGTTATCTTTCTAGCAAAGACACTTTAATATTCTGATCTTCTACTATTGGGCTTTAAACTGAGAGACTTTTAGAAACCATTGTCTATAGTAAGGCCAGAAATGTAAGCATCACATTGTGATACAGAATCTGAAGTCCTGATGGAAAATGCTAGGAAAAGGCATGGAGTTTTTGTTTGTTTGTTTGTTTCTGTTTTGGTTTTTGAGGCAGGGTCTCCCTTTGTTGTTCAGGCTGGCCCTGAACTCACTATGTAGCTCAGGCTGGCCTCCAATTCTTGGCAATCCTCCTGGTTCAGCCTCCTGAGTGCTGAGATTACAGGAATATGCCACCACACCTGGTGAAAAATCATGGAGTTATAGAACACTGGATGGTGGAGTGGAGCCCCAGAATAGGAATCCAGGTCACCATTCAACATCCTGGAGCACCAAGGCATCTGCTCATTTGAGCAACTTCGAGTGAATTTTCAAGGAAGTCTCCCCTTTTGATCCAGCAACTGAGCTCTCTTTTAGGTGATGCCCCAGGAAGGTGAGCTCTATCTGTGTTCCCTGACTGCCTGTGCTCTCCCTCGTGTTGGCTTCTGCTCTGTGTCAGTAATGAAAACTGAAAACGTGCAGCAATAACAGCAAAGGACCTACAAGGCAGTTTG
Organism: Heterocephalus glaber; assembly: GCF_053883595.1. NCBI lineage: Eukaryota > Metazoa > Chordata > Mammalia > Rodentia > Bathyergidae > Heterocephalus > Heterocephalus glaber. The sequence continues at coordinate 4,655,069 of NW_028258156.1, forward strand.
GGAATGTTCATTCATTAATGAACCATCAGGGCCTGCTGTAGATTTTGTTGATGCAGATGAAAGAGCTGATTCTCAAGAGCATCTTACTGAGGATAGAGAGCAAGAAGTTCACAATCAAGTAACCCCCGTCTCTCTTTCATCATCATCATCATCATCATCATCATCATCATCATCATCATCATCCTGTCCATTTGCTCCTCTCTGCATATGCTCTCAATGCCAAAAATCTGGCCAATTCTGAATTTCTGCAGGCATAGTTCACATTTAAATGGTGCAAATCCAAGGCCTAGCACCTGGGTGCCTGAAACCAGCACATTGTATATGGACAGATTTACACTCAGGAAGTGTAGGATCCCAGCAGAGCTATCAGAATTAAGAAAGAAAAGTGATAGACTTCATGGTAGCATGGAGACAGCTTTATGTACATGTTCTTACAGTTTGGCTAGATGTTTTATACGGTTTGTGTGAAGTATGTGAAGAACTGTAGTAAAGGCAGAAGCATTGTGACACATGGTACAACCACAGGGCTTGGCAGCAGCGCTAGCCAGCTCTCAGTTTGGTACAAAGTGCTTTCATTACTATTTGGAAGTAGCTCCCTGTGATGTGACAGACTTTCAGGAAATGCCAGGAATTGCAGACACAGCCATCACAGAACATAGAAAGACAACTGTGTGTCTTTGCAGGGTGACATCCCTGATCCTGATCTACCTTTGCCAGTCTTGGGCAGAATCTGGAGTGGGTAAGTAGGGGCAGAGGACAGGAGGGAGCAGAGGACAGAGAAGGAGCAGGGGAGTTTTCCGGGGCCATGGCTGAAAACTCAAGTCAATGTACCTGTCCTTTGTAGTCTTGGGTCTTTAGGGTGAGCAGCCCAGGCCGAGGAATCTTTGGGGCAAATCCATGTCAGCTTGTGAGTCTGCCCTTGGGAAAGGCAGGGAGAGAGGCAGAAAAACAGAGAAATGGGAAGTGGTTGCTTGGTGCTGAGTTTGGCTTAGAGTTTTGAGCTCTACTGAAACTCCAGGCTCCAGGCAAAACTCAGGGGGAATGAAACCCACAGCAACCCAAACAAGGTTGGGGCTTGGCAGAGAGAGCTGCCTGCAGGGTGCGGGTTGCTCTCCTCACAGCTCTGGGCCTGTGCAGGCCTTTGGGCCCAGCAAGCTGCCTTTCATTGTAAACCCTGCTTCTTTGGACTTGTCTGACCCCAGCCATTGAATGCATTCAGTCAGGACTCTAGTTTTCCCAGAAGTAGAAGCCTCTTCTAACAACCAAGAGTGTGGCCTTGGCTGGTGAGGTCGTATTTACCCTGTAGACAGCCGGGCAAGGAAGTCTGGGGTTGTTTTTTTGTGAAGAAATACGTACTGGGATGGAGGAGATGCAGGGGGTTGTGAAAGGAAAATATGAGCAGAGACTTGGAGCCGAGACTTTTAGACTCTGTTGGGGTGGACTCCCCCCTCTATAATAGTCCTAGAAAAACAGAGGCAGTGTCGTCATAGCAGCTGCTGATGGCCTGACAGACAGTTTCCGCAGCACTACATGAGGCCCTTTGGTGTCCCTGTCAGTAGATTGGCAGCTGAATGACACCAATGAGGCCAGGCCTGTATTCCCTCTGGGAATGCCGCCTTAATTGATAGACAGAAGGCAAAGAGAAGGATTGTTTTTGAACCTGAAAAGAATCCCCTTTTTTCTCCCTAAAGCTCATGCCCCCACTCTGCACAGCTCTATTTTCCCCTCCCCCCTGCACTTTTTTTTAAAGGTGTTTTGTTCCAGAGAAGTTACAGAGCTTAATGGAACTGAATGACTTTTACCCTTCACAATCTGTCAGTCAAAAGCCCGACTCCAGGACTGCTAAATAAAGTCCTTTCAGAGGCAGACAGGAGAGGAATGTGTCAGTCAGGCAACAGACCCTGTTGTGTTTTCATCTGTCAGAGGGGTGATGGGAGAGCTGCGGGCCCAGGCAGGGCACATTCCCAGCAGCCGCTAAGAGGCCTTGACAAATCCAGGTGTGGAGCCAAAAAGTCCCCAATCACCAGCATTCTTGAGGTGTGGACTCAGAGCCCCCAGGCACTTGGGTTTGCAATCAGCTATGAGATGTTTGGGCAAACTTTCAGCCCAGGTCTCACACTAAGCATTTTTAACATAAAGCTAACCACTAAGTGCTGGGTGTCCCTATAAGGCATGGCTTTCAAATTAATACACCACTTAGCTGAAAATATTGCAGACAGTAATGCTCTGGCTGAGGGGCCTTCAGGTGGACTTCAATTCCAAACTAATTTTGTAGAGCCACTTTCTTTTTTTCCCCCTAATACTTTCCTTTCCCATTATATGACAATCCATTAATCTTGCCCATTTACTTAAAATTGCTGGGTGATTTTTTTTGGAGAGTTCTGAACAGTTGCTTTTGTTCACTATAGATTCAGAGCTTTACATAAAAAATGTCTACCGTTAGACATACTAATGACCAATTCCTTATGTTTTGGTGACATTTCTTTTAGGGGCTTAAAAAAACAAAAAACCAGAGGATGAGGGTAGAGTGGAAATGGGGTGGAGGGAAATGAGGTGGAGAGAAATTGATATTTAAACAAGTAGGGCTTGTTCTCATCAGGGCGTTAGAGGCGAAGCTACAAAATACCTTTCAATATATTTCTACCCAGAATCGAAAGCTTGTGTGTTCAGACAGGAAAGTCACTCACCCTCCGGGACAAGTGGCCTGCTCGCAGCCATGGGTCAGGGAGGGAAGCAATGTCTGCAGTCCCTCAACTCTGAGAGTTGTTTGGGCTCAGGGTAAACGTGGGTATGTTATTTATTACTTGCTTGATTTTGTCCCTCTCCTCAGACGATTTTGTATGAAGCGAAAGCAATGTCTCTCATCTCCCAGAGGTTTTCTTTTTTTGACTCTCTTACCCTGTTCCCCACACACTGTTCCCAAAGTAGGCAGAGTTAGCAAAATGTTGTCTTCCTTCTTTTTCCCCTTTCATCCCATGCCCAGGTCTAAGTACTGGTGGGAGAATCTTCCAGCAGATCTGAGGACCGCATATGCTACCAAATGTATAGCGGGCCATGAGGCAACGAAAACCCCCCTTGTCTTCTCTCCTTTTGTCCCTCTGAAGCCAAAATGTAGACCTGTGTTTTCTTGTGGCCATGCCTAAGGGGCCCTGGGAAAAGCCGCTTTTAGACAGATTAAACTGCAATTTGAAAAGCATAGACTGATAAACTCTGTCTTGCTGAAGCAAGTCTAAAAATTGTTTAAATATGGCACACTCGACATTATGAAAGCTAAAAGATTTCTGAAGGAGTGGATTTTCAGCACTTTGCTGCAATGTATGAGATCAGAGAATCAGAATGAATGAAACCTGAACTGATAATGACAAAACAAATCACAACTTATTTCTATATTAAGGTAGAAAAGAAATTTCTTTCTCCTCATGAGATAAACAAAAGTTCTGGGAGTTATCTTAAAGCCTGCAGTTCTTCAAGACATTTATAAGGGGCTATGAGTTAGAATTTAGGCCTACAGAAAAATCCATATGGACAATATTCCTCTGGAATATTAATGAATGAATTTCAGTTCTAGAAATATGTGCTGTGAGGCTTCCTGTGTCCATCTTTCACTGGTTATTAATGATCTGCCACACTTTTTTAAAAAGCCCTTTCTGTCTGCCTCCCTTCCCTCTGTCTAAAACAAACATCCTTTTTGGACACTGCTGGAAACATAGGAGCCTTCTAAACAAGGGAGACTTTTTTTCTTTTATGTCTGAAACCTAAAATGGATGCCATGGCTTCTGTTTTTAACATTAATGGCTACACAGAGATTTGCATGCAATAGCTTACAGCTGATGGAAATTCTTCTTGAAATAGCAATGTATGCTCTGGTAAGGGTGAAAAAGACTTCAGATAAAGTCTGTAGTCTGCCAGGTTCTTTCCAGGAGGCACTCAGAAAATCTTTCTGGTTAAAAATGTAAATAAACATTCACACAAACCAAAATCCTACCTGTTGGCAGCCCCCAAATTCAGCCAAGTGCTAGCAACATCAGGGGCAAACAGCTTTTCATCTTTCCCGGCCGCTTTCCTATGGGTAGGTGTGGAGAGAGCCAATCTGAAGACTGTGGGTGAGACCTACATGCTCCTGCCACACAGCGCTAACATTATCAAAATTGGCTTGGTTGTGCCCACATAGGACCAAAACATATAGCCACTGGGTATCAAAAGCAGCAGGACCTGCTACTGGCTGATGGGTGGAGGTAACACTCATATACAGGCCATGGTGCATTTCTTGGTCTTCATCCCTAAAACCGCCTGCAGAGATCTGGCCAGCTGGGTTCCATTGTGAGGGCCGCTGTTTATTTTGAGTGGGTGCTATCATAAACACTTCTCTCTGGAGCTGCACAGAGAAGCAGCTGAAAACTACATTTTAAAGTCCGGTTGATAATGTTAAAATCTTTCTAGTTTTTTACAGATTTAGGTTTCAGATTTCTTTTTAAAAGTTGTACTATTTTAATATTCAGAAATGTAGGTGTCGATTCTGTAATAACATACTCTTGGATTTTTATCTCAAAGTCTCAAAATAAATTATCAGAAAATCCAAGGAGTCCTCTCTACAGAGAGAGAGCTGTGTTTGTGAGTCAGCAAACTGGTAACCTTTGTTGGAAACAGGATCAGAGCCTGGGCATGCTAATTCTTCAGTCAAATCAGAACATCTTTACTATTCATTCATTGTAATAATAATCCTGGTAATAGTAATTATTAATTATAACACATCAATATTATAAAAATATGTGCTGAGCGCACATATTCCATATATGTTAACTTATTCATATAATACAAAGTTTCTTTGATGGTCTGCTTGCTTTCCAATGGTCGTGCAGCCTTTTTCCACATGTGATCCTCACCTATAAAATAAGGGTGATAATTAATGCCCTGCACAAAAAGGGGTGTGAGTAAATTAGTCAGTATATGGAAAGCCCTTAGAACAGTTTCTGGCACATCATAAATGTCACAGAAGTGTCATTATTATTCTTATACTGTTTTGTTTTATCCCACTGTATGTACCCTATATTAATAATGGGAAAGGTGGCTCTACAAAATAGCAAGAGCATTCTTCATCAATCACAGTAAGCCCCTTCCTTATCTCTCACAACCATTTGTCCTCCAGCTACTCTTTCTGTTGGTATATAAAATGGCTCACGACCAGTAACAGGGGATTTCTGGTTACTGAGTGGTTTGTAAAACTTTCCAGGAAATGCTCACTCGTGAGCAGCCTGCAGGGAAGGGTTTTCCTTGGGGAAGTGCTGAAGCAATCCCATTTTGGTTCAGATGTCCACAGAGGTGGCTGAAGATATCTGCAGAGCCCAGTGTGGCCCCTTGTTCTCTGGACCCTGTATGTTCTGCTTGGTGGGCAGCCCGTGAAGTGCTGGGCTCGGGCCTGAGGGCCAGATGCTTTCAAGATGTTTGACCCCAGTCTCATTGAACTTGTTGTGGTTCTTCATCAGGCTGCTCTTGATCTTCACTGTCAGGAGCCGTGGCAGGATATTAAAGTCATACTATACCCTCTGTTAAGAAAATAGGCTTGAAACTAGAGGAGACCTCAACAGTGCCCACAGCTGAGCCACCTGCTTAGTGAGGGTGTTCCTGACAACTAAGTCTGCCTGGGTGCACTGTTGTGTGTTCTTGGACTGTCTCATACAGTGCGTGTAGGCTCACCCTTTGGGCTTCAAGCACAGCCACATTCTGCCAGGACGTCACACCCACTACTTCTTAATTGCTGCCCGACTTAGCACTTTCCCTGAAGGAAGACAGCTAAGTCTACCAGTCATGGCATGCTTGCCTTTCAAGTCAAAGGTCAAGCTACCTTAATTTAAAGCAATTTAGTTCAATACATATTCATTAAGCACATAAATAAGCTTTTAGTCACTTGTTTTTGTTTCCTACTAATAAATCCCTGGGTAAAATTGTAATGATAAAAGAAAATCTACAGATTATGTTAACTTCATCTTCAGATAACTTTTACTTTCCCCAAACTAATCCTGAAATGCCTGGGGTATTGGTCTCACTCTAGAAGCACAGCACTGCTTGCTTTCTGGCTCTTATCCCTTGCCAGTTTGCTTGGGCATGATAAGTTGGTACTGATGCCCCACATACCTTTGGTGTATGGTGAAATAATGAGTCGCTGATCCTGAAACTCTGGCCAGATCTGATCTGGTTGCAATGTTGTATTTTATTTTTCCTGGTTGTTTTATTTGTTTGTTTTTAAGAGATAGGGTGTTGCTATGTTGCCCACACTGGCCTGGAACTCCTGGACTCAAGAGATCTTCCTGTAGTATCTGGGACTATAGGAGTGCTCTACCATGGCCACCCAACTTTGTCCATAGACATGATACAGATCAGAAATAACTGGCTCATGTGGAGAACAAGTCTATTTGACATAGCAAAAAGATGCACTAGCTGTGCTAGTCCCTTGCGCCTGACAAGAAGCAAGAAAAGATATATTTTGTTGCTGGAGGTTGGAGAGAATGAGGCCTTCTAAATTGGAGTAAGTAGTGATTTCATCTTCTGGGCTCATGAATACCAACTTCATAATAAAGATGAAGTTCATAAATTACAAATAAATTGTCATAGAGTTCTCCGGAAAGATAGTGGCTTATTGAGATAGAATGACAGCAATACTGGATGTCTATGATTTTGTCTACTTTCTCCTTACCACCCTCCTACATTGGGAAAGTGCTTCCTTTCTCTTCCAGGTGGGTTTGGTGGATTGTCAATCACAGAATCCCATGCCTGGTTCAGGGGCAAGGGACAGGGCATAACCTAGGCCTGGTCAGCTCCAGTATTCCTAATCACAGGGACTGGGTACATGCCTCTAGTAGAGTCAATCATCCTCTTTCATAAGAGCTGCTATGTGTGCACTGGGATAGATTTGGGGTGCTTTTGGATGACAAGTTACATATAGAAGAAGTCTTTGACAAGGGAGAATGAAGCCAACACTCATGAGAAGAGGAGAAGAAAAGAGATAAGAAAAGAGAAGAGAAGAAGAGAGAATAATGCCATTACTTGGGTGCCTACTCTTTAACTTCCCAGAAAGATTCTACTTTTTAACTTCCCAGTTTATGAGCCACTGCATTCACCTTTCTGCTTATGGTTGTTTATAATGGGTTTCTTTTGCTTACCCACATGCAAGGTTTAGGGACTAATACACAAGATTTAGCTATTCTTCATTACTTTTTGGCTTTGGCAATCTCTTAACTAGTCTACAGCTCTTTTTCCTCATCTGTATGTGGGGTCAAAGCCAGCTGGAGTTGTGAACACGCATAGCACCTCTTAATCTTTCAGGAAATCCTGATGGAATAGATGAGACAGCTTCTAGTATGGAGGCAGCCAGTAACTGTTTAATCATGTGAAAAATGTCATTATTTGACCATTTCTAACCTGCAAAAGAGGTAGTTTCATATGGTAAAACTAGCAACATTTTCAGTTACCAAGAAAGTGAAGGTAGGTTGTTGGCACACCTTTGTTGAGAACCTGCTGGGTATGGGTCTTGTACTCAGGAATCTGGGGGAGATAAAAGTGGAGAATGAAAGATTCCTCTTCTCAGGGAGACTAAAACCTACTAAGGAACTCTGCTTCCTAAGAAACCGTTGCTATGATGTTGGCCTTGCTCCACAAATTGATCAACTTTTTAAAAAATTTCATCTTTTTTTTTTTTTTTTGGTACTGGGGATTGAACTTGGGTCCTTGCACTTGCACAGCTGGTGGCCAAACCACTGAGCTAAATCCCCAGCCCCAAAAATTTCATCTTTGTGAAAGAAATGCTGCTTGTATAATCTGAGAAATACTTCAATAGTGGCACATTCAAAGAATAATTCTGTTACTACCCTTCCAAGAACCTCTCCACTTGCAATCTCTTTCTTCTTTGAGCCCTTTTGAAGCTGTCACTCTGCAGCCCAAAGAGACAAGGATCAGGAAAACCCTGCACTTCATACGCCTTTTCATTGGTCTCTGTGCCAATTCTCCTCATCTATGTGAGAATTTTCTTTTCTGCCCCTTTGTCTGGGAAAGAAAAATGTTATCCGTGCTACATCAAATCCTCAATTCACTTCAAGCAGAAGGTAAAGAATCACAATGGCCCACAGCAGAAGAACAGCAAAACTGTGACTATGACTTCAGCCCACACATAACCGGTTTCTTCAACTAAATGGCATCTGAGATGACCTTTTGTGCTGGTTCTGTCCATATTTCTTGATAGACAAGATTTGGCAGTCTGTTGTGATGATTTATCCTAAATATCTCAATTTCAGGGTGTTTGTGCAACATTCTGCTCCATGTAATGTGTTCTTAGAAACACAGCCCATTTACCTAAAACAGGCCAGCTCCTGGTCTCAGGTAGAAAAGAACTGGCCATTAAGAGAATATGGTTATTCACTTTCCAGGAGTGGGCATTTGGTCAGCCTGGCTGCTGATGGGTCCCTGGAGCTGATGGACTCTTTCCCAGAAAGGAACCCTTCTCAGCTTTAAATAAACAGCATTTTCTTCCTTTCTTGTTTATTTTAGGTGAAGTCTCTTTTTTGCCCTATTCACTTCTTTCACTTAAAAAGTGCGGAATAACTTGCCATTTTGCTAAATCTGTCCATCAAAATAAGGAGCTCTACAAGTTCTATAAAATAGTTCTATACATTTTATAAAATAAATGCTCTAATTTATGTATGAGGTACCTAAAGACCAAAAATTCATGTGGTCATGACCACAGTTACTAGTACCCCACCCTGTTTTAATTTATCTTTTACAAACAAGGGAGATGTTTTTCTTCTAGGCCAACATAAATACAGCAGTTTAGTGCAATGCAAATCTTGGTATGTGGCTACAGAGCACTTCTGGGGGTGCCCAACCCTCCTGCTTGTGTACACACATTTCACAAGGGGCCATTCTCCTTGCTAAAGGAACTTAAGTCACTTTTTGTGAATGCCCTGTGATTGGCAGGAGTGATGGCTGTTATAAGTATCATATTGTTTGTTGCTGGAGAATATTTTTTATTGCTGGTTCAATAGTGTTTCACAGTTATTAAACCAGAGTCATTGTCCCTGAAGGCTCCCAAAGACTCAGAAACTTTAGGCCCAGGAGAAAAAAATCCTCAGGGACAAAACCTGTCAATTATCCTCATTGTTGCCGGGCTGTCATACTCTTGGCTTTTAAGGCATTTTAGGAGAGATGTTTGACAAAGTGGCTTTTCAAATGAAAGCACAGGCAGATTGTTTTTACTAGTAATAATTTATGGGATAAAATTCATTTACAAAAATTAGTTTGAAGTGCTTAAAATGGAAACAAGGAATAGAACACATATTCTTACAACTAGATGTTAAAGAACATAGATTTAAAAAATGTTCACGATATTAGCAGATACAGCCAAATGTCCCATAAAATCCAAGATAAATGCCTGCATGAAGTCATGGCTGGGGCCCACGCAGGATGCTCCATGAAGGAGATGAATGGACGTGATTTCTCGACAAGTAAGAACTCCCCAGCTTATTTAGCAGATAATGAAAACACCCCACATGTAAGCTGGTGGATGACCTTGTACAGCTGCTAGATGCACGTGACAATCAAAGACTTGAGAGGGGGAAAAGGCAGCCCAGCATGTTTCTCCCCTTTAATAAAACTTAGGCTGTTTCTACAGAAGTAATAGGGATTCTAACAGCAGCAGAGTGGGTCACTCCGGTGCAAAACACTTAGGGTCTTTTGCAAGCATTTAACTTTCTGGGAATTTGACTGCCTTTTGGTTATTTCTCCTGACAGTATCCAGTCAGTTCCTGGAGATTTCTCTCTCCTCAGCTATTTGTGTACTTTCTGTACAGTATTGATTTCTGTCTTCCTGGCAGAGTTTGTGAGCCCCCAAGGACCATGACAACACTCAAGTCAGTGGAAGCGCAATTAATCTTCTGCCCAAAGAAAAATGTATTCTTATTTCTCTTCAAGTGTCTTTGGCAATGTCTGGGTGTGAGCAGGAATTTGTATTTTCCTAAACAAAAACAAAAGATGTATGAGCCCTCTAAGCACTTCTATAACCAGCGGTTCTCTGAGGATGCCCCTCTCTGGCTGGATACCAAGAGTCTTCTACTTTTCTAGAAGTAATTGCAGCTTTAGAGGAATATGTTCTGTGGTTGATATTGTGGTAGATGAGTTTATAGTGGCTGTGCTGGTTCTGTTTGAATGTGATTTTCTATTTTTCTTTGTGAAAAGGGAAACCTTCCCCAAATTCCTGGCAATTCTCTCTTCTCCTTGCTATCCCCCTTCACCCCCAATTCTGGGTGCTCTCATTTCCCAAAGAAATTTAGGGCTCCCTGACTGGAGATTTCTCCCATGCTGGAGGTACCACTCTTTGCTGGCCAAATCTTTCCCTCATTCATTACAAACATTTTACATATTAATCTTCTGGTCCACAGCTTACCCTTTGCCTCCAAACTTTCCTGTGACACTCAAAAGGAGTTTGCCAGGCTCTGCCTGTTTTAACATTTCAAACAGAAAAGAATAATCTTTAAGCTTAACTCCAGGCAAAACAATCACAGTGTTTTTTTTTTTTTTTTTTGCTTAAATTCTTTTATTGGTACATTTTAGGTATACATTACATTTACATTTATCATTGGGTGCTTGCACCTGTACATGATGTATCTTGGTTCTTATTTTTTCCCCATTCCCTGTGTGCCCTTCATCCCCTCCACCCCTTCCTATTTACAAAGGCTTTGTTTCCATTTTTTTCTTTTCTCATATTTTTTTCTTTCCCTTATTTCCTTTCCCCTTCCCTTCCCACTTCCTCTACCACTTTGGACCTTTTCTTCCTATTTCAAATGATCAATTATTTGTTTTAATCATTTTAATCCTTATTTACACTTTTAGTTTCTCACACTAGAGAAACTATTTGGTATTTACACATGTGTGTCCTATTTATTTCACTTAAGAGTATTGCCTCAATATGCATCCATTTAGCTATAAATGACTCTAGTTTCTCATTCTTTATGGCTGAGTAGTACTCCATTTTATATTAAAAAACCCACATCTTTATTCAGTTTCCAGTTGATGGGCACTTGGGCTGTTTCCAAACTTTAGCTATTACAAACTGTGCCGCTATGAACATGGGTGCACATATATCACTGTGGTATGATTCTTTTAATTCTTTTGGGAAGGTACCCAGCAGGGGAATAGCTGGGTCAAATGGGACCTCTGGTCCTATGTCTTTGAGGTAGCTCCACACTGATTTCCATAGTGGTCGCACCAGTCTGCACTCCCACCAACAATGGAGCAGGGTTCCTTTCTCCCCACACCCCTGCCAGCATTTGTTATTGGTTGATTTCTTGATAGCAGCTGTTCTTTCTGGGGTGAGGTAGAATCTCAGTGTTGTTTTCAAAGTGCTTTATAATAAAGAAATCTTATTGGCTAAATTGTTCTCATTAGCAATACAATCTCGATTTTGTCATCTGATCCCTCCTTCTTATTAGTGTATACTCAAGGACCATTTGATAAATATATTTGAATGAAATGGATTAGTACCTTAAAACAACATTTTCTTTGAAAAAAACCTGGAAGAATACATACCAAAATAGTTATCTTTTGGGAGTGAATCATTTTTTAAAATACCTTTTTGTGCAGTGAGAATTTGTACTTACATTTGGAAGAAAGGGGTGTTTTACTAATAAGTTGTTCAGATTATTGTAATTTTAAGGCGTTATTTGTGGGGAGACTGTGCCTCCAAAGAGGATCTGAGTGTAAGGATTTAGTTTTCTCCTTACATTAGTGTAACTTTTCAACTCACTAGGTTAAGGCCTTCAATTTCCATGTATGTAAAATGAAGGCAGTAACAGCTATAGAGAGAAATGATGGTGAGAATCTAAGGAGCTAACGTATGTGAGAAAACTTGGATATGTATAAAGTGCTACTCCCATGGGAGGAATAGCAATAGGGATATTTGTTCAAGGAATCTGTGTAGTAAATGTAGGCCAAAGAATCAGAAACTAGGGAATGTGCTTGCTAGAGACCTGAAACACATAATATTTTACTTTTGTTGCTATGAATGGAGGAATTCTTCCCTTGGAGACCTCAAACTTGTATAAGCATTTTAATATGCTTAGTGGCTGTTTCTAGCACTGTTTTGTGAAGAAAAAGTGTATGTGTGTACATACTGGCATGCATGTTAGTGATTACCTACCCAAAATGCAATATACAACATCAAACTGCATGTAAAAGTAATAGTCACAACACCCATATAACGTTACCACAGGACTGATTCAAGGGTTTTTAAAGAACTAATTTATGCAGTGCCAGCTATTTGGTAAACTCTCATAGAAAGGTAAAATCATTAAAAACAGAAACAAGAAAAATCGAGCAGAAATAGCAATGATCTCTTACAGAAAATCCAGGTAACTTACTGCCTAAAACAGCTCTCATGGTGACACAAATTGCAGAGAAGTTTTCCCATGATATGGCATTGGTGACAATGAAGTGGAATTTTGGTAGAAGTGGGCAGAAAAAGCAGAGGGAAGTGGGAGCTGTGGGCTGGGGGGTTGGGTAGAAACATCTTAAATGTCCCTGGGCACAATGGGTGCCCCCAGGTTCTGAAGAAGATGCCTTTCTGTTTGGGCTTGTAATTTTTTCATTCTAGTGCCAGGTGGGGCTGCTCATCACATGGATCAGGGTTGGTCAGCAGTGAAGGGGTTATGTCTAAGGGTGATCAAAGATTTAAGCTGTCATGTCGACAGTGAGCGGGGGAGCAGGCTGTGCTGGGGCCTTAATAAATCTGCCCTTGACTTATGGCCGAACCTCATTCAGCAGAAAATTATTTCTGCAGCATATTGAGTGCTCTGCTCTGATGGAGTCAGAAATAAAAGAAAGGTGGAAATGGGGAGAAGAGAATGGAAATTCAATCCACATGCTGCGGAGAGGGCTCTTCAGTAAATTCTTTCTCAGAATGAAATAAGAAACAGAATGCGTAGGACTCTTGCAAAAGGGTGCATTCCTTTGATTAGTAAAATGGCTTAAGGAAAGAAAATGGAATAGGAGTGAGTCTCAGCAAAGATTGATAGGGAGGGCAGCAGGGGAAGGAGGGGAACAGCTTGTCTCTAGGTGCCTTAGACATGATTATTCATTCATTTGTTCATTTAGTTGATCGGGCTTTATTGAATGCTTATGGTGGGGAGGCCCTTCAGGTCCCGGGATGAGCTAGACATAGCAAGGAGCTCACAGCTGCTGAGTTAGCGCCACATGTTCACGTATATCTAAAATGTGTCAGGTGCCCAGCTCAGCCTAATCCAGCTTCATGGCCGAATATTCCCGGCCAGAGGAACAAAATACTTTGGGAACTGGCTCTGAGAATCATGTGAGATTTCAGATATCAGAGAAGGGTCAGCACTTTAAAAAAAATAATACATCACCCAACTTAGTATAAGGAACAGGGATTTTATTAATTTGAAAGTCTGATTAAAAATAGTCTCTCTGATGATATGTTAAGTCTCCTTATTACTTTTCTTTAGGACATTTTAAAAAGAGAAGAAAGGGTTAAGACTGGAGCATTCCATATTTTTCCATCCAGTTCATAAAGCATGAAGGATCCTTTCAATCCCAGACCAGACATCATTTGAATCAAGGGATAATTTAGGAGACAGGGCTCCTTCTCTTTCTACTGGTTTTGAAACTGTTGGAAAAGGCTCAAGAAAATACAAAAAGTAATGAAAATATTTTCTCTTCTAAATAATTTATTCACTGTTTTTTTTCTTTTTTCTCTCCCTATACTTTCATTTCTGGAAGTGTAATGAGTTTTAAGACACAAGGTGTCAGATATTGGCTTTTCGTCGTTGTTTTTCAGATCTCTAAATTCATGACCCCTCTGGGGATTCTAGGGACAGATAATACATAACGTATGAAGAGATGGGCAGTGTTCCTCTCCTCTTCCCTCTAACTTTTGGACTCTTTGTTCAAACTGTGGTTTATTTTGCTGTAGTAGAACAGGCCACATTTCCAGAAGTTTTAACAGAGAACATGGTATCCTTGAAGGTATTTCTACATTTCATCTGTACTTGAAAGGAGGGGAAAAGAGGAGCCAAGACAGAACAAGTTGGTTGTCTTTAGGGAAAAATTTCAAGGCAAAGGCTCAGAACATGTGTGAAAATAAAGATTCTCATCTACTGAGAATGGTGATTGGATGAATGGAGGTAAGAACGTGATCATATGAAGTGCAGGAACATAATTATGTCAACATCTCAGTGTTTCCAGTAACAAAGATATAATTAGCCCAAGATTGTTCCATAAAGAACAAAGTATCAATCCAAGGACTGTTCCATGAAGAACTGCATCACCAGTTTGTGAAGTATAGCTAACCATTCAACAGGCATTGTCCCAGTACAGTTTGTTCATCTTTGAGCATATTTGGGTACTAATATGTTCCTGAGGTAGGACCAATTCAAAGGATCCTCTGTGGTCTTTCTCTACTTCTACCTCTACCTCTTCCTCTCCCAATCATTTCCATCTCTCTTTCTGAGATGGAAAGTTGAACTCTGGATGACTGGAAGAGAACGGGGGCTGAGATTCTCTCCAGGTAAGTCTTGGGGTTTCATAACTGGAGAGGCTGATGAGACCAACCATTGCCAAAAGACTGACTCCTATTGATCAGCTCTTCTCCATGTGTTAAATATTTAATGACGCATTTTGCTATTTGAAGTACAATCCATATGTTCAAATTTGTATATTTTTATGTACAAATATAAATATAGCTAATTTTAATTTTTCTTATCTCATTACCTGTTTAATTATACAGTTCAAATAAATTTTATACTGATAGGACATCCTGGAGAAAAATATGTCACATATGGACACAGAGAATCTTATAATTACTTTGCCCACCCTGGGCAAATTATATCATCACACGGTCCTCGTTTCGTCTGTGAGTACAAGAGAACATGCCCCTTTCATTTTCCTCATGGGGTGTAAAGAGTGAACTGATCCCCTTCCTCACCCCTTCCCTTTGAAGGCTTGAAGTTCTTTGAGAAGCTTTGACAGAAGTAAAAAATGATTTTTTTTACTTTGACGATTATAATGGGTTCTTTTGTTTTTGTTTTTGTACTGGGGATTGAACTCAGGACCTTGCGCTTATGAGGCAGGCACGGTGCCACTGAGCTAAATCCCCAGCCCTTGATGATTATAATTTAGAATGGAAGCAAAGTTGGAGACACTTGATAGTCTCGTGAATAACTGAATTATTATGATCTACTTTAATTCATGATTGATGAATAAGTTCATGTTGTCTCTCTAGGAGGCCTCTTACCTGTTTTTGCCCAAACCCCTCCATGACAGGAGCCCACCTGAGATTTGCAAGGGTTTCTCTTGCTCTACTTAAGAGATAACTGTTAGAAAGCATGTAGCCCAGAGTTCAGTGTGGCTGAAGCCCCTTCCTGTTTTTCTTTTACCCTTTCCAGTCTCTTTTTCTTACATAAACCAAATTCCTTGTTTTTACATTTGAATTCAGAGTGTTCCCATCAGACAAAAGAACTGGAGAATTCAGAGGGAACTTTTGACAAATGTCTTAGGGTGAGGGGGTGAGAAGGAGGAGGGAGAAACTAGAGGAAAAAGAAAAATGTTGGGCTGAGAATGAAGAGGAGGAGGCCCCAGTGATCATGGAGGCGGGCTTGGTTATCAGTTCTTTTTAAAATTCCTGTTTGGGACTGAAACAAAGGAGATTTAAAAGAAAGGGAAACCATACGACTCAAACAAAGTTGGTAAATTACATGGGAGAGAGTTTTCTCAACACTTAGTGTCAAAATATTCCATCCTTGGAGGTGTAATGAAATCCACTGATTGCCTTGATTAAAACTCAGGAGAAAATGTAAAGAAAGGAATGTGCTTGAATACAAATTATTTGTTCAAAATGCAAGCTTGTTTTTAAGCTTGATATAACTAAGATTGAAACCTTGCCAAATAATTGCCGGGAAAGTATTTGGTTAGGTTTTGAAACACTGCTTGGAGAAACTGACTAGCTGTAAAAATGGAATATTTGGAATGACAGTCTGGGAAAGATAAAATTAAAAACTGGAAAAGTGTGTTCAGTAGACCTAAGGGAACACAAAAAGTATAGGGGAAGCTATGGCAGTTTGCATTTGCAAGATGAGAGTGAAGGTGTCTGAGCAATTGTTAAGTTGCCAAGTTATGAGTTGTGAATTTTTTCCTTGATGTGGTTTCCAGGAAGGATTACAATTTTAGCCTGTTATGCAGGGTGCCATCTTATGATAGAACAAAAAGCAATAGCCTCTAGTTACTTTATCTGAAATCTCGAATTTTGCTTCCAGTCACCATCTCATGTCTAGTTAACTGTGGAAATAAAATTGGAGGGAATTTGGTCTTCAGCTTTTAGGGGCTGGAAAATGCTTTGAGAGGCCTTCTGGTTGGATTACTTCTAAACCCTCCCTGACAGATGAAAATTTATCTTATTTTTAAATGTTCCCTAGAGGAAGAGTGTCCACAGACTCCCTTAGTAACTCATTCCAGTTTTTAACGACCTCCACATTCAGGAAATTCCTTCATCTTTCTTACCTAAACTTACTCTGCTACAGCTTAAGCCCATTTTCTTTTGACCTGCCCCAGTAGAGCTGGAAAAAAAGGGTCACCGTCTTGCATAAACATCCTTTCTCATAATTAAAGATTAATTTTTAAAATCCCCAAAGTTCTCTAGCTCCTCTTTTTTTATCACATGGAATCTCCCCACTTCCTTTAGCCTTCATTCAGGATTCCATCTCACCACCTCTTATTCACCTTTGCTGTTGCCCAAGGAACCTGTCCATCATCTGATGTCTGTTCTGTGTGCTGGGAGAGAAGAAAACATGACAGTGGATGTCTGTCTGTCCTCATGTCCTTGGACTGCCTGTGCTGGAGCCCATATAAAAGGCTGATAATGACACTGATGATGTTTTAAATTTTTAATAGTTTTTGTGTCCACATTAAAATTGTTTTCAAATCACATTTTACTCATACAATAGGTATATGAGCATTTATAGGGAAACATATATCTTTAAGTTTTGGAAGGGCAAAAAATGGAATTAATACGATATAGTAAGAATCACAGCTGTTCCTTATGATCTGGCCATGATTGGCTCTAGGACCCTTGTGGATACAGAATCTGCAGATGCTCAAGTCCCTTATGTGAAGAGGAGTAATATCTTCACAAGCCCACACACATCCTCCTGTATACTTTAAACCATCCCTACCTACATTATTTATACTACCTAGTACAATGTAAAAATGGAAATAATGGTCACACTGCCTTGTTTAGGAAAAAACAACAAGAAAAATGTCTGTACATGTTCATCATAGATGGATTTTTTTCACAAATATATTTGTGGTTGGTTGAATCTGCAGGTGGGGAACCCATGGACACAGAGGCCAACTGCAGTCAGTATAATACAAGGGTAAATTCACAGTGGCTCCTAGATTGGACAAGAATATACTTCTGCGTATGAGGCATCCCACTTGGTTTGAGCATTTCAGAAATCTCTCTCAACTATTATTTGAAGTTTTCTGTGAACTGGTTTCTGGTTGTTGCATTGAACCACTGATGTTGTAGTTCTCGGTATGAGATCCTAGAACTAAAGTAGATATCACATAGAAGTTCACACTTCCAGCAATTGACAGGGAAAACGTTTTTATGTGTGTTTTCTTGGGAATTAAAGCTGTTTTCTAAAGAAAGTAACAGACGTTTTATAATTGAATTTTGTATTAAACAAAATCTGGGTTTTTTTTGTGGTGCTGGGAGTTGAACCCAGAGCCTTGTGCATACTAGACAAAATTCTACCATCTCCAGCCTAACAAGATACTTCTCTTGTCCGTTTGCAGTTCCCAAAAGATTTATATATTTGGGGATCTGAGATTCACAGACATGCCTTCATAACTTGCATTTACATTTTTTTCTAAATAACTCTAAAAAAAATCTGAAGAGGCCTCAGATTTCCTTGTAGTTTTAAAATATGGCCATGGGAGGGGTAAGTAGAAAATGGTATTTTTAAAAAATCTATTGCTATTTTTATGAGTCATGTATTTACTCATACTGTATCTTAGCAAGTGGAAGAAATGGAAGCCTACAGAGACCAAGTTACTTTTTGATTCTTCTGTAGAAGGTGTTCATAGCAATCCAGGGTTCTGCAGTGCATTAGGGATGACAATCCAAGAGGCTACACATTCATCTTCCTTGTTCTTATTTATATTAGTAAATACAATGGGCACCAGTCATGGGCCAGGCACTAGTGTATCCATCAAAATTACTGCAGGGAATAAAAAGCGACAAAACTCCCTACCTTCAGAGAACTTATATTTAGTTTAGGTTTTATATATTTATTTTCTCCAGCACCTGTTAGAGTTAGAAGTATTTCCAGCTTAATTGTCAGTTTGACTGGATCAAGAGACTCCTGGAGGGGTGACTGGGTTGCAGGGGTACTGTACTCACCAGTGGATTAATCCACTGCTGTTCAGAACTGAATGAGCTGCTAGGAGGTGGAGCCTACTGGAGGTGAGTCACTGGTAGCTGCCTTTGGAGAGTACATTGTTACCTGACACTTTTCTCTGTTCTCTGCTTCTGTTTGCCATGAAGTAAGCAGCGTTGCTCTGCCATACCCTTCAGCCATGGGAACCTACCTGGGAGCCTGCCAACCATGACAGGAAACCTCTGAAACTGTGAGCCAAATTAAACCTCTCTTCCTTAAATTGTGAATTTGGGTATTTTATTCAGCAATGAGAAAACTGATCAATACAAATAATAATAATTTCAACAAATTTTAAATAAATTTTACTGTTAAGATTGAGTCACTTACTTTATAGTCATCAAATATGATTACTCACAGGAAATTTATGATAATGTGGAAAATGCTTCTGACTTAGGATGCTAAATGACAAGAAACAAACAAATATGTTATGCATTCTGTCCTAACTCAAAACTAAAAACAACATAATCATCCCATTTGAATGCTGTAAAAACCATACAGAGGAGACAACAAACTATTAATGGAACTTTTATTTGGGTAGCAGGATGATGGGAAACTTTTCTACTTTTTACTTTTCTGCATGTTTCATACTTTGCAGTAATCATATATTACTTCTATAATAGAATGACACATGTTAATTAAAGGAAAATTATTCCTTTCAATCTTTAAAGGCTTTAAGGTTTTGCAGTCTTTCATTAAAATACACTTGGGATGAATCAGTTCCTAAGCCATTATAGGTGAAGACTTGAAAGATAAACACCTGGGGAAGAGAGGCGAGACATTCCAAGAAAAGTGGAGGAAGGCAAAATCAAATGTCAACCCATTACATTTTTTTCTCCTGGGAAGCTGCCCCTTGACACGTTCATGGTGCTCACTTGAGACTAGAGTGGAAAAGCAGACATTAAGTGCATTAGTCATTGTGTATTTCATGCCATTTCAGTAGGGAGGCACTGAGCTTGGCAGCCTTACAGAGTTGCTTACAGAAAGGAAGGGGTGTGGTCAGGATTCAAACTCAAGTCTGCTGGCTTGAGAGAGCACATGACCTGATTCCTCCTGTGCAGAGATACCCCGAGGCCTTCTAGAACAGTCTCCCAAGATTCTGGCTGGGATTTAGTTTTGGGAGTGGTGCCTAGGGTGGTGGGGGCAGTCCTGATTTAAATGTGAGAGACACAACTCTAGGAAGTGCCCATTGCTGAATATGTCACTAAGTGTGTAATTTTGATAGTTTCATCAGAATAGTTTCTATCAGTTCATTAATAAATCAGAAAAATACTTTTTCTAGGCCACATGCCTAGTTTTACTTCAGAAAATAGGATCACTTTGGATTGGAAAGGCACAGAGGTGATCATGTAAGAGTCCAAGACATTTTCCCCAAAGCAGAAGGCATTATTCTGTGCATGTGTATAATCTTTTTGCTATTTGAATTCAAAGTTTGTGCTGAAATCTGTTAGTTCCTGCAACCTTAATATAGTCACACATTCTCTAAGACTTGCAGGATTGCGGGTTTAATCAGAATTCTAGGAAATTTGTTTGACTCTGAGGTTTTTTTTGTAGGATTGAAAGCTGTAGAATGACCCAGATAGCATTTTGTCTATTTTCTCCCTTCTTTTATTCCTTCATACCTTTCCTTCTCCTTCCCTCCCTTCCTTCTTGCCCTCTTTCCTTCTTTGATTTTTATTTCTGTTTTTGGTAGCACTGGGGATTGAACCCAGGGCCGTTGCACTGAGCTGCATCCCCAGCCCTTTTTATTTTTTATTTTGATACAGGATCTTGCTAAATCACTAAGTTGCCTAGGCGAGGCTTGAACTTGTGATTCTCCTGCCTCAATCTCCAGAGTGCTAGGATTACAGGTGTACGTGATCACACCTCAGCTACTATTTTCTTTACTATCTGAGAGGTCTTGGAAGCTACAGGGCACTGAACTGGAGATTCTCTTCTTTGCCACTCAGAAGGCAAAATCACATAAGATTGAATTCAGTGCTTCTGTTTTCAGACACCAAGAGGTCAAACAGCATGGGGTAGCTGGTAAACTAACTTTTGGGTTCCTACTTTTGGGTTCCAAATAAAATAGATATTCAGCATGCTTATCACTGGCCAGTCTAGAAGCCAGGGCTCAAGAACTGTTTAACTCTTAGTGTCAGAACATCCCAAACTATCCTTGCACCAAACATTTGGATAACAGAAGTCGCTGAGGGAGCAAAAGTTGCATGGGTGGATTTTTCTTCTTTTCACAGGAAGGAAACTCAATGAAATTTTTGCATGAAAATAGGATAAAGTTCTATTGCTTGGCTTTTAATGATAGCATGGAATTCTAAGTAAACATGGATGAAATACAACTTGTCAGCACAAAAATACCGCCTGTCATAGTCATTTGTGTATAAAATATGACCTGCAGGTTTGAACCATATGGCATATGGCTACATGAGTTCTAATTTACGTGGCATCTTCTTAAGTCAGCAGAACACGTCCTGGCCTGCCGGTGGGAGTGCAGTCAGCACCTCACCCAGTGAAGTGCAAAGGCCTCCCCAGGGCTGAGGCCAGTTTTGGCTGCTGCCTTGGATCAGAGATTTGCAGGCCACATGGGAACTTCCCTAGGACAACTGAGCCCTTCCATGCAGTGGCACGGCTGCCCAGGCTGTCCCTGCAATCACTTGCAGAGTTGGATGTGCGAAATTGAAAAATATTAAACATCACAGCTTGTGGCTTCGTTGTTCCTTCTGTTCCCACTGGGGGGAAAAGTAACACAATCTCCTCTCCCAGACAGGATGGTGAGGGCGGACATTTGGATGCCATTTTAAAGCAATGTTTAATGAAGTGAGAAAATGTATTTGCATTGTTGCGCTCCATGGCACATGTATGCAAGTCCAGAAGCGCACAATGGCTGCATTTTGTGATTTAGACATGAATTGGAAAGCCAAGGAAATGCCATCGAAATAAAAATCAGACTTGAAAGTCCAAGCTGAGCCAGAAACAGATGTACTTTTTGCTACTTAAAAAAGAAATTCTTCTGTCCCCTCCTCTCTCCCCCACAAGCTGTGCCCTGTCACTATCTTAAGTTGACCTTTCCACTGGGTCTCCCTGAGATGCTTTTAGTGAACTGGTTGGAGCATGTGAACTTTGGCCTTTCTTCACATTCTTGGGGGAGCCCCAGGGTTCTCTAGCTGCCCTCTGGGTGGTCCCCACAGACGTGGCCGCAGATGTCTGCTCCTGATAAGTCCAGAGAGCAGGGACCTGAGACCCATCATGGGCTCCTTCGGAGGATGGGGTGCAAAGCAGCCGATGGAGGCTGGGGCCCAGAGCAGCTGCTCACCCTGGGAGGCAGAGGGCTGCCCGCTTTGTGTTTTGTTTTTTGGCAGGTGTGAGAGAGGTTACTTTTGCTTTTTGAGGATTTTTTTTTCCTACCCTATTGCCACCAGCTGACAATGAGCTCTTCCTACTTTTGACATTCAACTGATGGGTACTCTGAATTAAGATCAGAAATAAGGCTTAGATGCTCATTCTAAGTGGAGGCTTACAATTTACAATCGTTTGGAAGAATAAACAGGGAAGCCTGATTAGGAAGGGATGCATGTCCAGCAAATATTAGAAGGGGGATTGACTGATGAAGCCAAAAGATAATGGAGAAAATAAATCTAGAAACTATTTTGGATGCTAATAAATAAATCATCAATACAGAGCAGAGAAGCATTATAACACTTACCAAGTATTCACCAAATACAAAGCACTGTATTCTGTGGACTCATCTATTCTCCACCCAATCCTGTGTAGTTGGTATTATTGCTCCTGTTTTAAAGTTGAAGAAACTGAAGTTCACAGATTCAGGCACTTGCCCTTGGGCTAATATGTAGTTGAGCCAAATGACTCAGATTTGTCTGAATATATTATCTATGTTCTTTCTCTCAAACTATCATATTAACAACTTGTTGGAATAAATATTGACTGTTATTTAAAATTAAGACTGTTATCTTCATTTCTAGTAACAAGCTGGAACTTACAGTTGACTGGAAATGAAGCATCCCACATGGGTGAGTTTTCTGTACAAAGAAGTTCATCCATCCCTTTCTGTTCTCTTTAGAAGGAACCTGTTTATCCACACACACACCCACAGCCAGATTGTGTAAAACCTACCCCAAGTAGAGAATTTGTTTTCAGTATTCATCAACTCCACTTACTGACTGTCTACTCTGCTAGTTTTTGCTCTCAGATTTCTTGGTTTTTCAACCTCTCTGTTTATTTCGATTCCATGTCTTGGCTATTTTTCCATGTATCCTAAAAACTAATTTGACCTTTCTCTTCTTGCACTAGCCAGGTGTCCTGGAGGACACAGTTCCTGGTGTTTACATCCAGGTCTCATGCATGGCCATGATAAGCAGGTGGTTGGTCAGGGAGCCCCCTGCCTCTCCTCAGCCTTGGAGGGCATCCGCTGCACTGCATCTGCACCATAGCTTTAGTTCAGTGATTTCTTTATTAACGGGGAAATAGCCTGGTGGTATAATACATGTTTCTGCTTTCTCAAGTAGTAACACCAACATTATTGCAATATGGTGATACTGTCAGGCCACTGCAAAGATCAAGGCTACAAGTCTGTTGACAAGCGCTGCCATATATTTTAAATTTCTGTATATGGCCTTAGAAGTTATAATGCTTCTTTCTGCCATTCATGTAGCTTTTACACACAGCCGTTCTGGTCAAACCTGAGTGCTTTTATCATGTCTATGGCATGGGCTTTTGGATGAATGCTTGCTTTTTATAAAAATCTCCTTTGCTTATTTCTGTCTTTCCTACATTTCAGATGACTGAAGTTACCTGAACAGGGTAGTATTTTGGCAATTGAAGTTCTCAAAATTTTTATCAACCACAATCCACTTTATTATCTTCTTTTCTTATAGGTTTGGATTTTGTTTGTAAATTACATTTTTTCCCCATTTCTCACAGATTGGCAGTTATTAATAGCAGAGTGAAATTTGAGCCTGAAGTCCATTTGTCAACTAAAACCTGAACCACACTCAGCCCCTATGCTGAAAATCACATTGAGAAAAGTGTTAGGCTGAGCCATATGAAATTGCTAGTGTTTAGTTAGTGTTGACCTACTAAAAAAATGAATTTGCTTGTGGTTCTACAAAATAATATTGTTAGACTGAGTTAATATAATTTCAGACATAACCAATACTTTATAGGTCAATTGACTAAAGTTGGCTTTATCCTGAAAAACATACACCTTCTGGAAGACTTCTATAGTAATGACAAGAACCATAGTACCATATTCCCTGCTACCCACTCCCTTGCCCTAGCTGCTCTGCTCAGCCCAACCCTTATACTTCCAGAGGCTCCTTGGGGTTGGGGACATTAACTGGGAAACACCAAATTAGGTGGAGAACATGAATTTTGTCTGATGTGATTGTCTTTCAAGCTTGGTAATCACGCTTTATCAATATTCAGACAGAGTTCTAGAATTCTTTCCTGTTACGTTATTTAGTTCTTTGTCCACAGTCTTGGCAAGCAGGAGAAACTCTTAAGAAGACAGAGGGACCATAGCATTGGAGGAAAAAACCTCAAAACTCAAGACTGTGTACACTCTGAGCAAAGACTAAGGTTGTTTATCACTTCTAATGAGACAAACGTCTTACATGGCAGTCATTAATCATCCCCATTATCGTAATCTTCATTATTACCATGCTCATGTTCATCAAAATAACCAACATTTGTTTTATAGCTTACAAAGAACTCTCGCATGTATTGTATTCTTCTAACATCCCTGGGAGACGGATATTATTAGTTTCCTAATTTTGCAGAAGAGAAAATTGAGTGAAGCTGAAGTTCAGGTATGGAAATCTTTGACTCTGGAGCCGCCTTGTTATTGCTCTGAAAAGGGATTGGAAGGAGTTATACATGCACTTTGCACTATCTGCTTGTGTGAAAGCTATTAGACTGCAATGCTATGATTTGTCTAGGATGCTCGACTATATTGTTTCAAAAAACATCCCCTAAGATGTTGCCAGTTTCTTTCTAGCCATATGGTATTATGACAAACATGACGAATTTCTTCTCCATTTAGTCTGAATTGTGTTAATCTGCCAACTGGTTAGCACCCATTATGAAGCAGCTTTTATCGGGAGGTTCTCATTAGCATGTGAAATTAGTCCAAGCCTAAACTTCATTTTGCCAAATTGTCCCTCAGTCTGCCCTTCAGAAAGAGTCCATTCACAATAGAGTTTTTGTTCCTTGACTGTCAGGCAACTTCCATAAGGTCAGATAATTAGCTTAATTATTTTTATTATCAGCTGTTTAGCATTATTAGTTGCAGTGCAAATTTTGGTATATATAAAGTTATAAATAAATATATTTTTAAAGTTATTTAAAAGTTTAAATATACATATTTAAAAGTTTCACTTCTCAATGGAGAAATATATATTCAGTTGCCCAATAAAGACACGATTTCTTATTATATCAATTTACTTCTATAAAAAATAAATTAAAAATATTATTTTGGTAAATTTCACTTAACAAATAAATTAAAAATACATGTGTGTAACTGTATTGTATACCTAAAATGTACACATAAACTTAATGGAAAAAATAAATTAAAAATATTATTCTGCTAAATTTCTGATCCATTAGCTAATTATTCTATTCTTACTAAAATCTTTCAAAATTGCCAAAAAATCTTCTTGATGTTGCTTCTCCACACTTTTCTGCTAGTGGTGATAGGTAATTCAAAGACTTGAAAGTGACTAGATTTTTTAAAAATTAAAACAAATAAAGCTATATTAAGGATGATAAGTATGGATGTGTGATTCCCCTAAAATTGATAGTTTATTTATCAAAATAACTTATTATTTTTTCAAAAAATACACGCTATTAAAAAAAATCAGAAAAAACCAGAAAGTTATCCCAAGACTCTTTTGAATGAATAAAATTTTAAACAGCAGTTTATGAAAAACTAATACAAGGCCGACTCTTGGATACATAAGGATAATTTGAAAAGAGAGAAATATATGAACATTTTCTATCATAATTTTCTAAGAAGGGATAGCATAATACTAAAAGAGAAAGAAAATAATCTCAGAAAAAAGAATCATCATTTAAAGTGAACAAATTTAGCTTTATAGAAATCATAATCTTTGTAATGTCCTTCTTTTTCTCATTTTTGACCCAGACCTGGGAAAATGTTATGTTGGAATGCATTTGTGGGCAATAAATATTATAGAGAAGAAAATGAAAATTCCCCTGATTTCCACTTTTTATAGCTATTCGATTATTTCATTACATTTTATTGGAATAGTTACAACTGTCTTGAAAGAAGAGACTTGAATTTTTCTTGATATTTCCTGTTTCTCTCTGCCTTGCCTACCTCCCTTTGTAGAATATTTGCAAAGCTTGCCTAATATTGCAAGTGAAATACTAAGACTTTTCCTTCATTTTGTTGACTCTCCTTTTCAAATATTAGCTGAAACTAAATGAGATGGGAGATAACTAAAATATCAATCAAAGCCCATGACTTTCTTTGCCCCATCATGAAAAGTTATGAAGCAGTAGGAGGCACAGTGAAATGTTAGCTCAGAGCTCGTACTTTGGAGCCTGCTGATCTACCTTGGAAAGACTCTGAATGTCAATATTACCATCTGTAAAGTGGGGATAGTTATGTTTTCCCATCTATCCCCATTCTTGTGAGGATGACATGTCAGTTGGTTAGCAGGGCATCTGGACCATGGTAAGGGCACAGTGAGCTGCAGTTATTGTTGTCTCTGGATTCTGGGTGGGGTTAAAGTGCCTTTGTGTCTCTCATTGTTGGTGCTGCATTGTCATTGCTCACTAAGTATCAATACTAATCATCACAGAAAGTGGGTGGATACTCTTTGGAAAGAGTATGAAGGGTCTGCCCAGGGCAAATGTCAGTCGCTTTGATGTGCTTCTGGTCATAGTTGGCTTCTGAGAATCACCAAAGGACTGAAGTTTGCCTCCCGTTGAATGTGGATATTCTCTGAGGCACAGGATCCAGGAGGGAGAAGCTGAGAGAAAGCTCCATTGTGGGTGGGACTCCCTAAGAAAAGCCGCCCAGGAATGCAGGGGGCCAGGGCCTCAATTGATGAATCGCCTATTGTGAAGAGGGCCAGATCTGAGATGCTCTCTGGGGGTGTGGGGTTTCTAGAAAGAGATCTGATTGTTGCCCAGGGGGAAAGTAAAGATATTTTAATTTCTTCATTTCTATCCCAATTTTGTTTTTGTCAATGGTGGCGGTGAAGGGGTGATGGTGAGGGTCATAGAAGGTCTGAAAAACGCAAGTCTATGAATCTGGGCTATGGTGGCTGTCAGGTCTCGGTTTCTAAATGAGTATTTCTTTATTACCTTCATCTGTCACAAGTGGTGTGGTTTCTGCTGGAGGGGTTTTGGTTCATGGAGAAGTCTGTTTTTGCTGCAGG
The DNA here is from genome assembly GCF_053883595.1 of Heterocephalus glaber. Lineage (NCBI taxonomy): Eukaryota > Metazoa > Chordata > Mammalia > Rodentia > Bathyergidae > Heterocephalus > Heterocephalus glaber. The sequence continues at coordinate 4,681,977 of NW_028258156.1, forward strand.
TGATGCTCTCTTCTTTCCTGGCTATTCCCATCTCTGGGAAAAAGCTGTTGGCGGCCTGCAGGGCCCAGATGTTGTGGTGTTTGAATCTAGAAGCACAGATTGATTAGGCTATTTGGGCCGTAACTCTGGCGAATTATTTAATTCCCCTTAGGTTCAGTCTCCCCATTTTAAAATGGCTGATAACAACGACATCAAGCTTATGAGGTCTTTGGCAGGAAGGAAGATGACAGTGCTTGGGAACGTGGAGCGTAGGGCCCGATCAGAGTGGGTCCTGAGTGATCGATAGTGGATAGCAAAATGGGACAAGTAGAACCAAGCTTGAGGATTCGCAGTTTATGTCCTTGGTTTCTGAGCTCTGGATAGCACTAGGGCATTTCCTTCAGTCCCAATTTTCTTCCTTTGGTTACTTGTGGGGAATGTGCCCCTCCCAGTGCCTATCTCCCAAATCAAAACAGAACTGGGGGAGTGGCAAAAGGAACAGCTACTCCCTTCAAGCATGATCTTCAAAAAGTGAGGCCTTTTCCACACACTGTAAGATAATAAGTTGAGTTGAGATTTGTTCTGTTTACTGTGAGAGGTTATTAGAGAAGACCAGGAGGAATACGTCACTGGAATGCCATCATAGTAGTCAAAGGAGGAAGCTGTATCTCCTCAGGATTGGGCCCTGCCTGCTGATCGTACTCACCTCAGCTCATTCCTCTGTTACCCAAACACTGCTGCCCCTGTGCCTCCTGGTATGGGGGCTCCATTGCCTTCCTAGGGTTGAGTCATGCCTCATTTGGAGCCTAGGGCTGCGTAAACCCCCTTTGTGAGGCCAAGGTGCTCAAACTTAGTAATAACATTCAGGAACACCAACCATGTCAATAAGTGGTGTCATTTCTGAGCTTTCTAAGCATGGTGAAAGATTTGCTGAATTTTCCCCTTTATCACCTTTGGGATGGGCTCTTAGGCTCAGAGATGCCTTCTGTGGTAATGCACCAGAGTTTGTTTCAATTTTGTTTTTCTTGTCTAAAGCAAGAGCTAACTATTCTACCTTGAAGACATCATGTGTGCCTTTCAATATCAACTATTCTGTTTTCCAAATGCTTCCCCAATCTGGCTGTGTATCAGGAAAAATTAGAGACCCTGGTTGTCAAACAATTTGGGGCCTTGTTCCAGAGGGCAATGTTTCGGGACTAGGTTGGGGCCTGAGCTGCCCATTTTTATCATCTACCCCAGGAGATTCTGATGGGCTCAGGTCATGGACCTGGTTTAGGAGTCACTTTATCAGTGATAACCACCACTCAACCCTATATACACATACTCTCTCCTCCCCCAAGCAAAAAATAAATCCCTCTGTGGATCAGAGGCTCAGGGCCTCCCTCTTCTGAAGGAAGCAGCCCTCAAGAAGATTTTAAGTGATAAGAAGCCAAGCCCTATTCAATTCCCATGGATGGAATTTCACAGTGACTGATTGCTCATCATCTGCTATTTGAGCGTCATAATAAAGACAAATGGGAACTCCCGGAAAAGATCTCTCTATAACTCACCTACAGTCTGCAGCACTGGAGACCACAGGGTAGGCTGCTGGGCCCCGAGAAGGGCAGTTATTAGTTAATAGGTACGCTCTGAGCTTATAAAATGTTTTATTAAATGACAAACTCCTAAACATTATATGGGGTCTTATTTTGTGGTCTGTATGCTGACTAAATTCCCAGATGACTTTAATGAGCAAATGGCAGCCCATTAAAATTACAGTAGTTTTGCAAAGAAAATAGCTCTCCAGGGAAGGACAAGAAAATGCACCAGGCTGCTACTGTGTTGATAGTTGTCCCAGGAGCTCCCTCCTCTTCCCCCAAGATTGCTGGTGGAAGAAAATCTGCTGTTCTAAAAAATGTTCTTTCCTGTTTGGCCCATCTTTCCGTGTCTGAGGGATGCTGTTTGCTCTTGCTAATCACTTCCCAGACTTGCTGACCTTGAAGCATGAAAAAAAAAAACAACACCCCAACACTTTAGCGTGTATTTTGCTTAATAAAGAAAATATCTATTGTTAACCACTGTGCAAGAATGAACTAGTCTTTTCATTTTGATATGGAAACCTCAGCTTTCTCTCAAGGGGTGACATTGAAAAGCAATAAGCATTTAGTAAAGCTATCAAAGTGTAACATAATTATGACTTATATTTTATTAAATAAGTTATAAACTTCTGGTTTATATTAGAGGTCACTGAGATTCCTGCTTTGTTTTGCCTTCAGAAAAGGCACTGTTTCATGCAGACCACAGGGGCAGTTTCTGATGCCCCCCCCCCGCCCCCATTTTGAATGCGCACAAGAGACCAAGATGTGCTCCAGACCCGGTTCCACTGGCTTAAGGCTTCGTCCCCAGGATGAGTGTCTTCAATATTTCTTTTCCTTGGGTATCACCATGTAAGAACCCTTCATGCTGAGGTGTGGGAAGAGTTTTTTCATAGCGCCTGAGATGATAAACCTGTTTCAGCTCCCACACGTAATTGGTGCTAAATGTAGCATTCTATGACCCTTGCCACTACTGGTTCCCAAGAGGACTTCAGCCTTCACTTGATGGATACTGAGAGGCAGAAGTATAAGAAAGTTATTCATTGTATTATGACATATATCAATGTCATCCAATGAAGTTTCTGTGACGATGAACATGTTTTATATCTGTGCAATCCAAGTGGTATATACTAGTTTCATGTGGCTATTGAGCATGTAAAATGTGACTAATGTGACTGAGGAATGGACTTTTTAGTGTAGCTTAGTTATAACTAATCAAAATGTTAATCAAAATAGTCAGCTGTGGTGAGTAGACACTGCAATTGGTAGCACAATATGCTTTTCTCAGAAAGAATGTGAATGAAGCACACTGTCCTAGTATAAGTAGCATACATTTGAAAAAGGGAGAAAAAGATAAGGAATGGTGAAAGTGAGAATGATGTGGGGCCAAACCAAAGGCTACCAACAAATACCAGAGTAACCTACCTCCATTATGACCTGACCACAAATTGAACTGCAAGTTTTCTAGCAGAGAAGACATACACAAAAATAAACCCTGTCAGTTACCCAAATGGGATGTCCAAGAAGCCAAAGCAAACCCATTCTTTAGAATTACCATGTAGTTCTAAGATTAAACAGTGATTTCTCCTGAAGATTGTGATGTAATACTATTTAAATCCTTCCAGTGGCTTCCAGTTATACTTAGAAAAAAATTCCTGTGCCAATCCATGTTCTTCATTATAAGCAAAAGAAAGGAACTCTGGGTGATTTAGATACCAGAGGAAGTCATTGAAAGGATGCTAGTCCTAGGGAGTGCAAGAGCTAGGGATGTTGTCAGGAGTAAGGAAGGACAGGCAGCCACCAGGACCACAGACATTTGGTGAAGTCACTGTGTCTGGAATATTCTAGATTCCTGCTCTCAGGAAGCTTGAGCTCTGCATGAAGGAGTTGACAATATTCAAATCATAACAGAGCATATAAGGTAAGTAGCTTGTGCTGGGAGGGGACTCCGGCAGCATCATGGGTGGGGAAAGACTAGTGGGGAGTGGTCAGAAAAGGTCTCTCTGAGGGTGACATTGTGCAGACACTGGAGTGATAAGAAGCCAGCTATACCAAGATCCAGGGGAGAGAAGAGCAAAGACCTTGAGGAAGAAAACAGCAAGTTCACCAAGTGCTATGGGATGACTCAGGCTGAGGACTCTGAAATCCAGTTGTCCTGATTTGATCTCAGATCTGCCACATACTAACTATGAATTTGGGTAGGTTACTTAACCTCTCTAAACCTAATTTTGAATTGAATAGTGTCTCTTACAGGACTTTTTTTTTTTTAATGAGATAATGCACTTGGAATTTCTGGCAAAAATAAGCATTAAATAAATGTCGCTCTTCTTCAATAATTAGTTCAACAAATATTTATTGAGAATCTACTGTGGTCCAGACATTACAGGGAAAACTTACTGACAGAGATAGCTTCTGCTGCTATTATCTAGTCCTAAGGTTTGGGGAAATATTTCTCTCTTTAAACTACGACATTGGGGTAGACACAAAACAGGCACACAGGGGAGAAGCTGTTTATTGTACCTCACTGATGACACTGTGAAACGAAGTGTCGGTTATTGTGCTGGAGGACATTTATTTCCCCAATAAATACTTATCAAATGACTGCTTTTTGTTAGGCAATATTTTAGTTACTGGGAGCAGAGTAAATAAATAAAATAAAATCCCTGAGCTCCTGGAGTTTATAGTTGAAAACTCATAGGAAAGACTTATCAACGCTTAACTTGATTCAAAGTTTCAACAAATAACACTGTGAGGCCTGAGATGCTCCTAGTATAATCTTTCTCTGAGTGTAAATAACATGGGGTGTTTGTAAAATGGATTCTCTTGGCCCCAAGTTTGAACCATTCTAATTTTGAACCCAATTTTCATATTCAAGAGTTAATAATAGACTGGGCTTTGTGGTGCTTTGCCTGTCATCTCAGCTACTTGGAGAGGCTGAGGCAAGAAGATTGTATGTTTGAGGCCAGCCTGGAGAACGTAGCAAGACTGTGTCAAAATAAAAAATAAAAAGGGGTAGAGATGTAGCTTAGTGGTAGAGCCCTTGCCTAGCACATGTGTGGCCTTGGGTTCAATCCCTAGTACCACAAGCACAAGAAAGTTGATAGCAATAGAACATTAGAATAGCAATCTAAGCCATTGGCTTCATTTCTCAATGAAGAAGAAATCTTGAGGAAATGCATTGTGTGTGTTGAAAGAGCTTGTGTTTTGGAGTCAGGTAGACTTGAGCTTGAAACCACCTCCACTTCTTAAGCCTCAGCTTCCTAGTCTGTAAAATGGGGATAATGCCAATCTGATTTTTGTTTTTACAAATTAAATGATATAAAGTTTCCAGACCAGCAACTGCTATTGGAATGCCAGCTTCTCCTCTCTTCTTCTCTGGCTACTTCTCCTGCTCCCATAAACTGAAAACTCATTTTTTCCCTTCACTAAAAACAAAATCTCAGTTATGAGCTGGGCTCATGTTTAGTCTCAATGATAAAAGTTTTACTGAGGTTAAAGACTCAAGTTATCATTTTTGAAGCTACTATCTCAGGTGCTCTTCACCTTCCAGACTGACATGTAGCTTTCTCATTTAAAAAAAAAGGTGACTGCTACTGGCAGCAATCACATAAGCTGGTATAAAGATTAAAGGAGAGAACATATGTAAATGGCTTGGGGCAAAGGGAATTTTTTTTTTAAAAAGAGCTGTTTTTCACATACAGATTATTTTAGACTCAGGGCACAAGGTTCCCAGACTGAGCTTTCATTGCTGGATGGTCTGGGTGCTGCACTCATAGGTCGAGAACCTCTTTGTGTTCAGTTTACAACTAAGGACGGACAGTGCAGGGTGCAGCCTCATCTGCACTTAGCCAATTCCAGTGGCCAATGTGCTATCTCTTGAGACAAATGTGAATAAAATTATTCTGAGCATTTGACAAACAATGCTTTGGATCAATACGATCAACCAAGACCAAGCAAGAAAATTCTTCAGAGGCCCGCCATTCCATTCCCTAAGTGTGGGCAGATCCCAGAGAGCAGCTGTGTGGCCCAGACCTGCATGGCTGCAGGCAGATCCCAGCCGGGGGTCTGCCCCAACACCAGAGGCTCTGTCACACACACACACACACACACACACACACACCCCGACCAGGAGCCTGCCCAGAGAGGAGCTGCACATGCATGTGGCCTCCCTCTGGAGGCCTGCCATTCCATCGGTGAGTGTGTGCAGATCCTGGGGAGCACCTGTGTGGCCCTCACCCAGCCAGGGACCCACCCAGAAAGGGGCTGCATGGGCAGGCCAGCTTCAGCCAGAGGCTCTCCATACCATCAGCCACAGCCAGGGACCTGCCTGGAGAAGAGCTGTACAGGCACACAAGCAGTACCCAGAGGCTGGCCCCCATACCATTGATAAGTGCAAGGAGACCCTAGCCAAAGCCTGTGCAGACAACAGAAACTGGGGTGCACAGCCCCCAACCAAAGGCCCTCCCAGACATAGCTACCTAGGGGCCCCAAAGAGAGGTATGCCTAGATACCATCCCAAGTGTGCTCAGGCACCAGCCAGAAGCCCACCCAGACAACAGATCAGCTCAGGGATCTAGAAGGCCACCACTCTAAACCCAGGAATTGGTGTACTGGTGAGCAGCAGAGTAAAGGCTGCACCATGGCTTGCTGAGAATTCAAGACCACTGGGTGAGCAAAAAGTTGCCTCAACAAAGACACAGCAGGCTGCATCTGTTGAAATGAGAGGACACATAAATAAGTCCCAAAATCAGACTTCCAGATCACCTAAGGGAACCCCAAAGGACAACGAGAAGGAACAATCTGATGCTCAACAACCTGGACTCCCTGAACTGGGAACAAAAGGGGACTTGGAAAAAATGAAATCAGAAATAATTTCTCAGATAACAGCAGAGATTGTGTCCATAGTACAAGACATGATTAATAAATCTAGAGAGGACACAGATTAAAAAAAAAATAAAGGAGCTGAGGAACATGATGGAATCTCAGCATAGGAAACAAATGGAATCCATAAAACAGATGCAAACAGATTTCCAGGAGATTAAAAACTCCATTGAAAGTTTATGCAGCATAATGAGCCAATGTGAGGATAGAATTTCAGATATAGAAGATAGGATGTCTATTAGTGACCAGGAAAAGAAAAACTTAAAAATTGTAAGGGACCACAGGAAATCAATCCAGCAGCTGCTAGACGATGCAAAGAAGAATAACATATGACTGATTGGAGTCAATGAAGAAACAGGAGAGGGTGCAGAGGACATAAAAAAACTGTTTACCCAAGTAATGGCAGAAAACTTCCCAAATAGGGGAAAAGAACTTGACATACAGATAAGTGAAGCATATAGGACTCAAACTAGCTGTGATTAAAAAAAACTACATAAAGGCATATAATAGCTAAGATTCCAGAAACCCAACAGAAGAACAAAATTCTACAAGCAGTTAGAGAAAAGAAACAAATCACATACAAAGGAAAGCCCAACAGAATCACAGCAGACTTCTCAACACAAACCATCAAGGCAAGAAGAGCGTGGAGAGACATATTTCAAGCCCTAAGAGAAAACAGCCTCCAACTCAGATTGATGTACCCTGCAAAGCTATCTTTCAAAATTGATGGAGAAATAAGATACTTTCATGACAAATAGCACCTTAGGAACTTCATGAATACCAAACCAGCACTCCAAAAAATTTTAGACAGTATCCTAGGAACAGACAATGAGGATCACAACCCCAGAAAGTACAGCAGAATGAACCCATCTGGCATGACAAGAAATTAAATGCAAAGGGGGAGAATCCAACAAAAAGAAAAAGTCATGACAATGGTAAGTCAATACGTATCAGTTATAACTATCAATGTTAATGGTCTCAATTCACCAATCAAAAGAAATAGACTGGCAGAATGGCTCAAGAAGCAAAATCCAACAATATGCTGGATACAAGAAACACACTTAATTCAAAATGAAACTCATAGACTGAAAGTTAAAAGGTGGAAAACAATATTCCATGCAGCAGGAACATGAAAAAAAAGCAGGAATAACTATCCTCTTTGGAGATCAAATGGATTACAAACCAACACTGATTAAGAGAGACAAAGATGGACACTACATCCTTGTAAAGGGAACAATCCAAGAGGAAGAGATGACAATCATTAATATATATGCACCAAACACTAGTGCACCCAACTATGTAAAACAAATACTAATGGACATGAAAAATCATATAAGCACTAATACAAGAGTAATGAGGGACCTCAATACCCCACTGTCACAAATAGATAGATCAAATAGACAAAAAAAGCAATCAAATAATAGAACTCAATCAAACTCTTGAAAAAATGAACTTAACAGATGTTTACAGAGTGTTCCACCCCAGAAAATCAGAATACACATTCTTTTCAGCTCTGCATAGGTTGTTCTCTAAAGTAGACCACATACTCACTCATAGAACATGTTTAAGTAAGTGCAAAGGAACTGAAGTTATCCCCTATATATTGTCAGACCACAGTGCAATGAAATTGGAGATCAATAGCAAAAGAAACCACAAGAATTTCATAAACACATGGAAATTGAACAACACACTTCTGAATAACCAATGGATCACAGAGGAAATTAAAGAAGAAATCAGACAGTTCCTACAACTAAATGACAATGCCAATACAACATATCAGAATCTATGGGACACAGTGAAAGCAGTCTTATGAGGGAAATTCATAGCAGTGAATACTCACATTAGGAAAACAGAGCAAGCTCAATTACACACCCTGATGCTGAACCTCAAGCTTCTAGAAAAAGAAAAGCAGGACAAACCCAAAACCCATAGAAGTGAGGAAATTATAAAGATCAGGGCAGAAATCAATGCAATGGAGACTAAGCGAACAGTGCAACAAATCAATGTAGCCAAGAGTTAGTTCTTCGAAAGAATAAACAAAATTGACAACCCTTAGCCAACCTTATCAAGAAAAGGAAAGAAAAGGCACAAATCCATGCAATTAGGAATGAAAAGGCTGAAATTACAATGAACCAAGCAGAAGTCCAAAGGATCATCAATACCTACTTTGCGAACCTATATGCCAATAAGATGGAAAATACAGAAGAAATGGACAGATTCCTAGATGCATATGAATTACCAAAGTTGAACGAAGATGACCTAAAAATTCTAAATGACTGAATATCAATCAATGAAATTGAAAATGTAATTAAAAACTTACCAACTAAGAAAAGCCCAGGTCCTGATGGCTTCACCGCTGAATTCTACAAGACATTTAGAGAGAAACTCGTGCCACTATTGTTTAAACTCTTTGTTGAAATTGAAAGGGAAGCAATACTCCCAAATTCATTCCTGGAAGCAAGCATCACCTTGATCCCCAAAGCAGAGAAAGACCCAGCTGAAAAAGAGAACTATAGTTCAATCACACTAATGAACATAGATGTTAAAATCCTTAATAAGATACTGGCAAAAAAGAATGCAGAAGATCATACACCCTGACCAAGTGGGATTCATCCCAGGGATGCAGGGATGGTTCAACATACACAAATCAATAAATGTAATACACTATATCAATAGAGCCAAGGACAAAAACCATATGATCATCTCAATAGATACAGAAAAAGCATTTGACAAAATCCAACATGCATTTATGATAAGAACCCTACAAAATATTGGAATAGACGGTTTCTACCTCAAACTGATAGAAGCCATCTATGAAAAACCAACAGCCAATATCATACTAAATGGTCAAAAACTGAAATCCTTCACACTAAAATCAGGAACAAGACAAGAAAGTCCACTATCACCACTCCTGTTCAATATAGTTTTGGAAACATTAACCACAGCAATTAGAAGAGAGAAAGAAATAAAAGGAATAAAGATAGGAAATGAAGAAGTCCAATTGTCATTATTTGCAGATGATATGATACTCTACATAGAAGACCCTAAGAACTCCACCAAAAGTCTTCTAGACTTAATAACCAAATTCAGTAGAGTAGCTGGATACAAGATGAACACACAAAAATCAATAGCTTCTCTGTGCACAAACAACAGACTCACTGAGAGAGAAATGGGGCAATCAATTCCTTTCACAATAGCATCCAAAAAATTGAAATACCTAGGAATCAGCCTAACAAAAGAAATCAAAGACCTCTTCTCTGAAAAGTATAGCACTCTGAAAAGAGAGATTGAAAAGGATATCAGAAAAGGGAAAGACATCCCTTGCTCCTAGGTAGGAAGAATCAACAGAGTGAAAATGGCCATACTTCCAAAACTGCTATATAGATTCAATGCAATCCCAATTGAAATTCCAGCAGCATACCTCATAGACCTTGAGAAAACAATCCAAAAATTCTTTTGGAAGAAGAAGAGACCTAGAATAGCAAAAACAATACTAGGCAATAAAGACTAGGTAGAGGGTATCACAATCCCCAACTTGAAACTATACTACAAACCACTGTGATAAAAACAGTATGGTAATTGCAAGGAAACCAACCAGAGAACCAGTGGAACAGATTAGAAGATACAGAAACAACTCCAGACACACTCAGCCACCTCATCTTTGACAAAGGAGCCAAACACCCTCACTGGAGGAAAGATAGCCTCTTTAATAAATGGTGCTGGAAAAATTGGGTTTCAACTTACCAAAGATTAAAACTAGTCCTCTATCTCTCACCATGCACTAAACTATAATCAAAATGGATTAAAGATCTAAATATTAAAACAAAAAAACTAAACTGGCTGGAAGAGAGGTTAGGAAGAACTCTTGAAGACATTGGTGTAGGAAAAGATTTTATGAAGAAAACTTTAGTTGCCCGTGAACTAGCACAAACAATCAACAAGTGGGATCTCTTCTTACTAAAAAGCCTCTGCACAGGAAGAGAAATCACCAGCAGTGTGAAGAGACAACCCACAATATGGGAAAATATTTTCACCAGCTGTCCTTCAGACAAAGGTCTACTATCTAGAATCTATAAAGAATTTTTTAAAAATCAGACCTCCCAAATGTAAAGACCCAATCCAAAAATGGGCATCTGCAATGATCAGACATTTCTCAGACAAAGAAGTAGAAATAGCAAATAAACATATGAAAAGAATGTTCAACATCACTGGTCATTCGAGAGATGCAAATGAATACAACACTGCGATTTCACCTCACCCCAGAAAGAATGGCTGCCATCATGAAATCAACCAATAGCAAATGCTGGCGGGGCTGTGGGGAAAGAGGAACCCTACTCCACTGCTGGTGGGAGTGTAGACTGGTGCAACCACTGTGGAAATTAGTATGGAGATACCTCAAAGAACTAGGACTGGAAGTCCCATTTGACTCAGCTATTTCTCTCCCTGGTATCTTCCCCAAAGAATTAAAAGAATCGTGTCACAGTGTACACATGTGTAAATATTGAATAGTTTCTGTAGTGTAAGAAACTGCAAGTGTAAATAAGGATTAAAAAGAATAATTGATAATTTGAAATATGAAGAAAAGGTCCAAAGGGGTAGGGGAAGTGGGAGGCGAAGGGGAAAGGAAAGAAGGGAAAGGAAAATTTAAGAGAAAAGAAAAAAATGGAAACAAAGTCTATGTAAATAGGGAAGGGTGGAAGGGGTGAAGGGTGCACAGGTAATGGGGAAAAAATAAGAGCCAAGATATATCATGTATAGGTACAAGCACCCAATGATAAATGTGAACATATTGTGTACCTAAAATGTACCAATAAAAGAATTTAAGCAAAAAAAAAGTATCATACTAGTGATATATGTGCACCCATGTTCATAGCAGCATAATTTGTGATAACTAAAACTTGGCAACAACCCAACAACCCAGTTGCCCATCAACTGGGTAAAGAAAATGTGAGTTTTTTAAAAAAAATAAAATGGAGTACTACTCAGCCATAAAGAATGAGAAACTAGAGACATTTATAGCTAAATGGATGCACATTGTGGCGATATTCTTATGTGAAATAAATAGAACACACATGTGTAAATACTGAATAGTTTCTTTAGTGTAAGAAACTGAAAGTGTAAATAAGGATTTAAATGAATAATTGATAATTTGAAATAGGAAGAAAAGGGGCAAAGGGGAAGGGGAAGTGGGAGGGGAAGGGAAAGGAAAGAAGGGAGAGGAAAAATTATGAGAAAAGGAAAAAATGTAAACAAAGTCTTTGTAAATAGGGAAGGGTGGAATGGGTGAAGGGAGGACTGGGAATGGGGAAAAAATAAGAACCAAGATACATCATGTACAGGTAGAAGTATCCAATGATAAATGTAAATGTATTGTATACCTAAAATGTACCAATAATAGAATTTAAGGAAAAAAACAAACAAACAAGGAAGCAAACTAAATAAAGCTTGAAGAAGAGTCAAAAAAAAAAAAAAGAAAGAAAGAAAGAAGGGAATGGAATTAATATGAGAAAAAGAAAAAATAGAAACAAAGTCTTTGTAGATAGGGAGGAGTGGAGGGGTTGAGGGAGGGCAGGGGAATGGGGAAAAAAGAACCAAGAGAGATTATGTAAAGGTGCAAATTTCCAATGATGGATGTCATTATATTGTATAACTTAAATGTACGAATATAATTAATAAAAAAAAGAAATTCATGGGGTGATTTTCCTTTTAGATGAAATGGATAAAAAGTCAAAGAGAATAAGACCATTTAAGAAAAATTCACATTTTTGTTTTGCTAAACAGTGTTGAAAATTTGAGTAGAATGAGGTTTGACAATCATTCCAAGAGTATTACAAGTTTTCAGTAGACTGATTTATCCAATAAATATCTATGAACATCCACAATATTCAGGATAATATTTTCTGGCTTTCTTTTCCAGGAGGCTGGACTTCATTTCCATTATATGCCTTATGCACTCATCCCTACCCAACTTCCAAACTCAACAGGATCTTACCACAGAATGAATACCCTGTCTTTTGATTAAACTTTGAATTTTAATCAGTAAGTCTCAGGATAGTGTGGTTGACATTATTGTCAACATTACTAGTAGCTGATCCAAAAGAACCTTGCCCACATTTCTTCTGATTGTGTAGAGAGCAAGAAGAAGGCTACAGGCTTTGCCAGAGTCAAGCGTCCTCAGCCTTGTTCTTCAGGAAAGATCAGAATTTGATTTGAATACTAATTATGTGTGTGTGTGTGTGTGTATGGTGTGATTTAAAAATTCATGTTTTTTTAAAAAAAGATAACATTGTTATATTCATATCTTTCGGCTTCATTTCCTTCATGTGGTGCATTGATTTCCATTTTATTGACCCTCTAAATTAGTAGGCTCTCTTTAGACGTATTCCCCACCATCTCTTCTTTCATCTCTGTCATTCAAAACTAGAGATGATACAAGAAAACCACAGGCTAAAACTGTTAAGAATATAGATGCAAAAATACCTCTTCAAAATATTAGTAAATAGCACTAAATAATATATAAAAATGACCCAGTGAGTTTCATTCCAGGAATGTTCCAGGCTGTTTGGATGGGTGTAATTTGGGTATAATTTATTTATCAGTCAGTGGATGTAGGTCACCATATTAGCAGACTAAATACCAAAAGCCTTATGACCATTGTGATAGATGCAGAAAAACTTTGAACAAATTCAATATCCATTCAAATAAAGGCTCAGCAAATTAGGACTAGAAGGGAAATTTTTTAACTTGACAAAGGGCATCTGGGAAAAATTTATAGTTAACATTATGCTTCGTTGTACGAGACCAGAAGTCTTTCCTCTAAAGATGGGAACAAGGCGAGAATCTCCTCTAACACCCTTATTCACTGAAACTGAGAACCAAAAGAAAGAAAAGCCTTGTATACTGGAAAAGAAGAAGAAAAAAACCTACCTCTGTTTGAAGACAACATAATTATATAGAAAATCTTAAAGAGTCTATAAAAGTTCTCCTAGAACTAAAAATAAATGCAGCAAAATCACAGAATACAAGAGCAATATAAAACAGTCAATTATACTCCAGCAATGAGCAATTATAGGTATGAGGGCCATCATTTCTCATGTGGAAGAAAGAAGTTACATGTAAGTAAAGTAGTAGTAAAATCAATCTGTGGTGCTGGATTAGAGTCACAGATATCAGCATGAAATCATGCAGGGTTTAATAGGTATGTGTATACCTAAACAGACACAGAAGTATACAGACTAGGGTACACACACACACACACACACACACACATTCTAGCTCTGTGCACTAAGAAGGCCTAGAAACAGTGACATACCTGAGCAAGGAACACCCTGAGCTCCAGATTTTGGTTTCTAAATGCCATTCTCCAATAAAAACAAACAGGTAATCTTGGAAAAATGGCTATTTCTATGGCTAAGGCAGTGAAGCTATAAGATGATCTTGGAACATCCTGTCAGATGTAAAAAAATTGATGAAGAGAAAAGGAAAGGGATGGGACATATCAAAATAATATATGATTAAGCTGGGCATGATGGCGCGTGCCTGTAATCCCAGCATTCTGGGAGGCTAAGGCATGAGGACCACAAGTTTGAGCCCAGATGGGAAAATTAGTGATTGAGCAAGACCTTGTCTCAAAATAAAAAATGTTAAAAGGGCTGGGGATGTAGCTTAGGGCAGAAGCCCTGGGTTTAATCCCCAGTAACACGCACACGCATGCAAAGAATATAGGTCCAACCTGAAAAAGTTTTTAAAGGCCAACACTGGAGAATTCGGGAAGCAAAATAAATAAATAACATTGTTGGATTATGACCCAAAGAATAAAATAAATATCCATACTGATATAAATGCTGATTGAATAAATACATGGAGGGAAAGGGGTAATTTTTCCCCAGAGAAGAATTTCAATTAATAGATATAGAAGGGTTGAGGGAAACAGAAAATCACCCTTACAACACCATAATGATTGCTGTAGGCAAGAATGTTAAAAATAGTGAGTAAAATTTTAAAGAGAAAATGGAAGCCTGCCTAGCCTCAAAGTATCTTCTCCAAAGTGTTTATTTATTACTCTGGAGGTTTTAACATGTTGTACAGATTCTTTTGATATTTCTCTCTCCAGGAATTAGAGTTCAATTGATCTCCCCTTGAGCATAGGCTGGATTTAGTGACTCGCTTCTAATGAAAAGGGAAAATTAGTAACATTTCCTTGAAGAAACAGACACTTCCTTCATCAAGTGATCAAGGTTCACTTCACGAGCTGTAAGATATATTGATATTATACCCTTGGAATGTTGTAAAGGGAACATCACCTCTGTAGTGTTCCTTCCAAAAATCTATAACTCAGACTAGTTCTGAGAAAACATCAGACACAGTCAAATGAATGGACAGTCTACAAAGTTTTTGACCAGCAATTTTCAAACATGTCAGGGTCAATACACACAAGGAAAAAATGGAGGAGCTGTCACAGAATAGAGGAGACTAAGTTGAGATGACAACTAAATACAATGTGATATCGTGGATGAAATCCTGTAGTGGAAAGGCAGAGAAATCTCAATATAATTTGTAGTTTAATTAACAGCATTGTGCTAATGCTAATTTCTTAGTTTTG
Source organism: Heterocephalus glaber (assembly GCF_053883595.1). Taxonomy (NCBI): domain Eukaryota; kingdom Metazoa; phylum Chordata; class Mammalia; order Rodentia; family Bathyergidae; genus Heterocephalus; species Heterocephalus glaber. The sequence goes on from NW_028258156.1 coordinate 4,697,013, forward strand.
ATAATTGTGCTATGGTTAGCTAAGGTATTAACATGAAGAAGATCTGAGTGAAAGGTAGTTGGAAACTTTGTGGTCTTTGCAACTTTCTCCAAATTCTAAAATTATTTCAAATTAGAAATTAGAAAAAAAGAATAGGAGGCTGAGTGTGGTAGCACATGCCTCTAATCTCAGCTCACTGGGAAGCTGAAGCAGGAGGATTGAAAGTTCAAACCTAGCTTGGAAAGATGAGCAACTTAACAATATCTTTTCTCAAAATGAAACATAAAAACCGGAGTGTTAGGAATATAGCTTAGTGTGGAGGTTCTGGATTCAATCCCTGATACTAGAGAGAGAGAGAAAGAAAAAAAAAAGAGCAGGAAAGAGCAAAGAAACCAGAGAAAGTAATCTAAATTCTCATCTACCTGGGTAAGAAGACAGTCATTATAGTGTAAAATTAATAAGTCATAACATAATATTTTAAGCATAATATTCAGTCATACATGGGCAGCAATTAGAAGAAATAGCTCAAAGAATTGGGTGATTGCTTCTGGGAAACAGGCTAGGGTGGAGGCTAGGGTTGCTGCTTTTTGTCACGAGCCTTTCTGCATCAGCATCTTTTCAACAAAATATTTCATTCAGAAATAACTTCAGCCTTACCAAAAAAGTTGTAGAAACGATACAAAGATTTCTCTAAATATTAACCTGTTACATGAAAAGAGCACGATGATATATAACCAGGGAACTAATATTGATAAAACACTGCTAAACCAATTTACAGATTAACAGTTAACTACTATCAATTAATCAGTAGGGTTCTTTCTTGTCCCACCATGCCCTTTATCTGGTCCAAGATCCAGTTTATGATCTCACACTGTCTGTGGTTTTCTTTCCTTATCTAGTCCCATCTGGTGACAGTTCCTCATGAGTTTTAGGATTTTTGACGAGTACTGGCTGGTTATTTTGTAAAATATTTCTGATTTGGATTTGTCTGATGTTTTGTCTTCCTTTTTTATTGTTTTTAATTGATACATAATAATGCCTATTTATGGAGTAAGGTGTTTTGATACATGTATACATACTCTTAATTTAAATAAACAAAATATATGATTAATTACATGTTCTGCCTCAGTGGACATTACCTAGGTGATTCTTTCTGATGTTCAATACATGCTGCCAGAAATTTATAAATTTATTTTTACATATTAAGTCTTCTCTAGGGTGTTTTTTTTTTTTTTTTTTTTTTTTTGTGGTACCGGGGGATCAAACTCAGGTCCTTGTGCTCGTGCAGCAGGCAGTGAAACCTCTGAGCTAAATCCCCAGCCCCATCTCTGGGGTTCTTAATGTGGGCTCTGTTTCTTTCTGGCTCCATCTTTGGTGGAGGTGAAAAACAATCCTAATTTTTAGTCCCCTTCTTGGCATTCAAGCTGACGGCAAAGGAACAGGCCTGATTTCCTCTGGTCTTGGGATGAGACCTACTGCAGAGGCCTGGCTTGGGCCTAGGCCGAGGCGCCTCAGTGGGTGCTGAGATGAGGGCGGGTGGCTACAGCCAAAGGGCTCGGCAGCTCCCCAAGGTGCCTCTTCTCCCCTCTGACTGAGCACTGAGGGGCCGACCTCTTCAGGTTCCCGCCTGTCAAATGCTTGCCTTTGGCCCAATATCAGCCTCTCACTCCCTTGAAACCAAGACAGTGAAGACCGTTGGTGTCTCCAAATGTGCTCTTTGCCTTTTGAAGCTTTGAATGACTCTGTGCCAGCATAAATCAAAGGAGAGGGAGCTTATTCATTTAGCTCATCAAAAAATCCCACTGTCATCATGTCACATACAGGAGTTTATTCTTTTAATAGCTTTATTCTTTTCCTGTTCAGAAAAGGAATTGTTCCAGGGCCCTCATTCCATACTGTATATTAGCCATTTCATTTTTCACGGAGAGGGAAAATACCTTTCCACACATGATTAATACTGCAGTTGATTACCAGAAGAGCAGACCATGTGCTGGCCGTGGGCCATCCATCAATAATTTAACATCTGTAACCTAGTCACAGCGAGTCACTGTGAACATCATGAACAAATCATGGCCTGGGCCATGGTTGGAGCAGTTTATGGACTTTGTGTGTGCAGAGCACACATACTCCTCAGGGATTTGAAGATAAGGATTATCTAAAGCAAGGAGAGGCACATATGAAAAGAGGACCTGTTGAATTTTGTCTTTAAAACATTCCTATCAGTTTCGTGCCAATGGGAGTTCAGAGCTCTGCCCTGTCTTCCATAAATGGGGAGTTCAGGAAGGGAAGAGTGGGACTCATTGTTTAGAGAAGAGGAGCCAAGCAGAATCAGAACACTGGCATAAGTACTTTCATACTTTGCAGTCTAAATGGTGAATGTGCAGAATTCTCAGTGAGCCTCTCAAGGTGAACACTTTCATCAGAAGCTCTGGTAGCTCATTCTATCTGGGAGCCAGGTTGACTGGATTCCAGTCCCAGTTCTGTGACATAGTAGCTGTCTTTAGATGGGCCACTTACCCTCCCTGATCTCCTGTTTTCTCTGGAATAATAACGGCCTCCTCACACAGTTGTCATGAGGCTCCTTGGAGCAGTGCTGGCAAATGTTCTGTGGCTGACACATAGTAGGTGCTCCAGGAATGTGTGTTCCTGCTCTTTGCTTTCTCTTTCCTCTCCAAAGAGGGCAAGATGTCTCAGCCAGAATTAACTGATCAAGACAACTTTTCTAGAAGTTTAGTTGAAGGGCAGATTCTTTTTAGGGGAACACGAATAGCTTTATAAATTGCCTTCAAAAGTAGCTCCAAATCCTTCAGTCAGTTTTAAAGGAACTGTTTACCGCTGCATATGGCAGTCATTATTTGGAATAATAAACCCTCTGAGAATCTGAACATTCATGGGCCAACAGATGGGTCAACCTGCTTCGCAATTTAACCAAGTAATTTATTTCAATCACCGGGACAGAGCATGTGAAGATTACTAATTCAGTTCACAAGCGAAAGCAGCAAACACCACTTCGTTGCTGAATTGTGCAGCCATTATGGAAATGCACACCTGTTCAATTGGTTTTGGGACAGTCTTCATTTCGATTAGTGTTTCCTTTTCTTCAAAGGTATGGATTAAATTGCCATGGATTCTTCTCTGAAACTCATGTGCTAATTGGTGTCAGGATGAGCTAAAGATCTCAGTGAAAATTTATACCATACCATAGGTAAAATTAAGGCCATCAAAGTCGGCTTTGAGAAATAAAACAGGTGTATCAAAAGCATATTCTTATCATAATTGGGCAATGTGTTGTTCTTCTTGAAGCAATCTTCCCAGGGTTTAATGGAGAAAGGAAAAAAAATCAGGATTGCTTTACCTTCACTTCAAATCTGCTTAAATCTTCCACATCTTGACTTCATCTCTCTGTGTGAATACTTTCTTAGGCACCAAAGCGAGAGAGGAGTCGTAAAGGTGGTTGAGAGTTTCTCTGGAGAAGATACTCTTCCTATGGGCCGAAAGAGGTAACCCAAGGTGCTAAAAAGATGAAGGTTGGCATTCCCCTGGATATTTGCCATCTCTTCACCCCTCACTCCAACACCAAATTAGACAGAACTTGCCTAATAATGTAGGGAAGCTTCACACAAAAGTCGGCACCTGGATTGCATTTGAGAACTGCCATATCTTAGGTATGATTACTATTGTGACAAGACTTCTTTTGTTGCCTTTTAAAAAGATAATTGTCTCTCTTCTATAAAGTTTTTCTGCTCTTTAATGTTTATAGTTATTACTTTAATACACATGAGTTTCCTTTTGCTTGCTATGCTTTACAAAATACTTTTAAGTTACCTTCTCTTTGCCAGAGGTCAGACTAGCTATTGGGATTCCAGCTAAACAGGACAGCATTCTGGTCGTCAGGTAGCCATCTGAGTAGAGTAGGAAAATGGTAACTGATGAAAAGATCCCATTATTTATTGGAGCGGTTGCTACAGTTGAAGGTAGGTACAGATTATAAGGGACCCCCAGGGAGAGTTCTCAGACGACATTTCTATTTTTTAAAAGTTGATGTGCCAGTAGGGATGCAAAAGTGCAATACACTTCCAAAGCTTATATTTATCAAACTTTTAACACCACACGAATTCAAGGGATATATATGCATATATTTTCATTGTTTCAGTCTGTTTGCGCTGCTATAACAAAATACCTGAAACTAGGTAATTGATAAAGAATGAAAATTTATTTCTCACAGGATTAGAGGATGTCAAGTTAGAGATCATATCACTAGTAGTTACGGTGTCTGGTGAAACCCTGGTCTCTGCTTCAAGATGGGACCTTGTTGCTGTATCCTCTATAAGGGATTAATGCTGTGTCCTCACCTGTGGAAAAACAGGAAGGCAAAAAAGCCTGAGCTAGTTCCCACTAGCCTTTTTACAAGGCATTTAACCATTCTCAAGGGCAGAGTTCTCATGACTCAATACTTCCCCCAAAGCCCCACCTATTAATACCATCTCAAGAGAGATTCACTTTTAACACATGACTTTTGTGGGCCATCCAGACCATAGCACTTATTTAGAAGCAATATTAAGTGTCCCTGTTTGAATAATTTCAAGATTACAACACATAGGCTAATGACTCTCCTTCCCACTGTCCTGCCCCTGCCTGACAGCCTTGCATTCCTAACTTCCTGTCAGCCCCACAATGCTATGTTCCACTTTCCCAGCTCTGTGCTCTGCCCCTCCCAAAGCTCAAGGTCTTAAAACTATTTACTTTCCTCCTAATTATCTCACCAGCTCCTTTCCCCTAAATTCCTCTTTGCTGGAATGGTAGCACTGTATTTTCATTGACCTTGCATTTCTCCCTCTCTGGTTCTGTCACTGGATGGGGTGTAAGGATATCTCCCCAAAGAGAAGATGGGGATCTCAGCTTGACCCCCTCCACACAGTAAGTTCATTGACTTTCATTACAGAAAAGCATTTCAGGGAGGCACAGGCAGATTTATTAAGCAGAATTGAAGAAGTACACAACCAGAAAGGAATGTGGGCACTTGAGGAGTGAGGAGTGTTATGATCAGGGGATGGAGGTATTTATGTGGTCTTCAGGGTGTTCCTAACATGACAGTCTAGGCTGTGTATTCCTTGTGTTTGTCAACTTACCCACTAGTGGACTAGGTTAGAATGCAAACCATCTGTATTTGTTTGAAGTTTAAAGATATAGTAACTGGTTAATAATGTTCTTTCTTTGAGGTAGAATTCTGTGAATTTATGAATCTATACTATTGGAAGAAAACAATGATCTCAATGTAGAGAAAGAAGGCCCATGCCCCATTTACAGGCTTATTGTATCTTTTAAGACTCTTAGAAATTAGGGATGAGTAGGCCTGGAAGTGAGGAGAAAGGCATGGTAACTTTGGGTACCTTTGATTGTGTCCTGAAGATGCTGTTTTTTTAGAAGTACAGTTTTCCTTGTGTCCTTTATTTCTTCCATCATGCTTTAGTTCCTTAAATTTGGCTGGTTGTTAAAAGCCATTGTCCTGGCCCTCCTAAATTTGTTTCCCCTATGTAGGGCTCTGCTGTTCCCCTGGATGGTTATCATGCCTCGAAAGAAGTCTTTTCACTTCTTGCCTCCACCAACACATTCCATCCTCTCCCTGCTTGGGAGATGGATCCACTCTGTACCAAGACCTCTCCCAGCTCCCCATGGCTCCCCACAGATCAGGAGAGTCAAAATCCTTTCTAGAATGGCCACAACTCCCCTTTCCACACTTGCTTCTAACCCTCTCTTCACATGCTCTAGGCACATGATGAACCAGAATACTAACTATTCCCAAGACAGGTCTCACCCCGCAACCCCGTACATTTATACAGGCTCCATCTCAGCCTATAATACCACTCCAGAGATTCTGCTTGTTGCAACTCTACTCTTCCTTTACAGCCCACTTGAAATGCTTCAGGAAATATTTTCCCCTTCCTCACCTCCTTTGAGCCAGATGTGTTATTCTTTTTCTTTTAGGCACTAGCAGGTTTGGTTCTTTTGATGCCTATGGAATTTATCTTTTTCTAACTTGCATTCAACACAATCTTATTCCACAGATATTTAGCAAGCACCTATTAGGAGCTGAGCTTTGTGGCATATGCTAGGGAGGTACAAGGGATATAGGCCTCTTTCCTCATGGAATTTATAGACTAATAGTAGAGGCTGATATGTAAATAGACCATTGCCATCAGGAGACACAGTAGGGTGGAATCTAATGGTAACAAAGAGCCATTCACATTAGTTGAGGCAAAAGAAGAAGGTATAGAGTGGAAACAGAAGAATACACATGTGATCTCAGAATTTATGTTTTAATTTGTTCTTTCTAGGTGGACCTGTTCTTGAGGGAAAATGACTCTTATCACTGCATCATCTTAAAGTCTAAATATTGTATCTGCCCATTAGCTTTAAGCATCTGTGCAAAGATGTTTTTATAAACAGCACCTGAACCATAAATCTACATGAAGCTCCATGGCAAAGAAATAAATATTTTGGGGAAAAAATAAAAAGATATGAAATGCAAAAGGGAGTCTGGACTTCAAAATTTGCATTATTTTCCAAAGTTTGAACTGGTTACTTTGCTGTTTCCATCATTAGTGCCATTTCACAACTTTCACAAGGCTTAGGAGCTGAGATCGGAAAGTGTGCCTAAGTCAAATGGCTTTTTGTACCTGTTACTCACTAAAGAAATATCCTAATACCTTTAGTAGAGTGCTTTTCTAGAGCCCCCGAGAGGGTTTGGATAAGTTGTTTTGACTAAGAATACTGTGCACGCTGGAATTTAGGGGAAAAATTACAATTGTAAAATGCTGGCCAGGATCTAAGGAGTGGTTAACTGTTCCATCTCCTTCTTTTCCTTTCTGGGACAACTAGTCTGCTGTTGCTGCCTCCCTTTTGGCTGTTTCTTTGGTCATGGATTGAGTTCTAGGCCATGAGATGTGAACCTCATAATGGGCACCGCCCTCAGGCCCCACATTCTCCCTTTGCTGCCCAGAGCCTTGTTCAAGATGGCAGACACACAGATGCCGGTAGGCAGGGTCTTCACACCTCCCTGTGGAAGCTACTAGCCTGCCTGGCACACTCACATTGGATGCTTAGGTGAGCAAGAAACGATAATCTTCTATTTTTCTAAGCCACTGAAATCAGTGATTTCAGTGTTAGAGCAGGTGGTGCAAACTCAGCTAATGCGATGTACTTTACACTGTGCTCAAACCCCAAAGACAAAGAGGCAAAGCACCCTCAATGAGTTCTCTGTGAAACCAGACTCGCCTTGCAGTGGGTGTGTGGCTCTGTTTCTCTGAGTGCCCTCAGTGGGCCTTTGGAAACTGTTGCTTTTGGGAGCAGATTTAGGTTGACTCAATAGAACATTTGAAGCTGTTCTGTATTGAATTAAAAATCTGTAGTTTGAATGTGGATGCAAATTCTTCATAGCTTTAGAAACTGAAAAAAATTTCCAGATGTTTCACAAAGCACTAAAATACTGTACATTGTTTTCTTTTTCAATGGGAAATTATTCACAGGGCAATAAAAAGTTGTTTTTTCAGTAAACAGATTATGTTTCAGTCTGTGGTGTGAACACTTAAATGGAACGACGCAATATGCCACTTTTTAAAAGAGGGTTTTAAACATGTCAGTACAAACCTTTCAATCCTCTGTCCCATAAATTCAACTTTTTAAAATGAAATCAACCTGAGCCCTGTGAAAGCTCATACTACTATATCAAAACCAGTGAATTTGCCTGTTTATTGCCACCTATAGAATGTGGCAAAGAAACATTCTTTTCACATGGGACAATTTCTTCAACTTTACACCAAGTGAAATTTAATTGCTTTTCACTTCCTGGAATCATTAGGCATTAGTTCTACTGGAGGTGGAATGAAAAAGAAGCTGAAAAATAAGTCTGTTTAATACATTTCACCTTGGAATTATATCCTTCTTCTCTCTACTACAGTTATTGGGCAAGTTGTGGCCTGAGAAGCCAATGTAGAAATCAACATAGGTAAAATGACACTCAGTGCAATTTTTCATGCTTCAACCAATACTGTTAGCTAAGGAATGTCTGCTCTTCCAACAACTGCTGGTATGTTCTTGGCTTAGCAAAACATGTAGTAAGTGAAGGCAATACCAGGTAAGCAAAAAGAAGCCTATGCCAGGCTATCATTAAAACAAAATAAATAATTTTATTTATGTTACAACACTGGGATGTGATATTCCACTTTTAAAAAGAATGTATGGATCCTTATATTTAGTTCTAAATCACATATTAAAGTTTCTAATGGGGCACTGGTATGAAGATTGTGGTAATTACTTGGCAGAGAAAATGGGAAAGAACAAAAATAAAGACAATTGTTAAAGTCGCTACCAGAAATGAAGAATAAAAATCTCGGTAGAAAACAGGAGATGGAAGGAAGATGGAAGCCAACAGGAGCACTCCACTTCAGTATCAGATCCTCCCGTAAAGCAAGGTATACTCAAGTGACACTGGAGATGTCCTTCTCCCCTTGCTGGGATTCAGGATAATCTGCAGAGTGCTTGTTATGATCACAGGCAAGACACAGGTTAAAAGTTGTTTGGGACCTGAAGCCTGCCATGTAGTATCACTGTCAGGGGGACACCAAGGATGAATATGAAATTGGAAAATATACAAAGGAGGGACTTTTTCTTGGGGTAGATAGGAAAGCAGAAAGGTGATTAAGTGAGAGCAGCAGTTTCTTTACAGCCAGCAACTTCCATTTGTGCACACATTGATTTCCCGCTTCAATACAAGTGGACTGTGAGCAGCCTATAAATCTTAGCATTTCTTTCAAAATACACACTACATACTGTGTTTTTATCTCTGGATTGAGAGTTTTGAAATCTAGATAATTTGGGTGCTGAATGCCCAACTTGATTAGTCTCTACATTTCACAATGTTTGTTTACCCCGACTTTCAGTTTACTTTGAAGGCATATTTTTCAAGAATGAATACAGAATATATTTAATGAGCTATTTTTTTTTAGCTTGATCTAAAATATTTAAACCAGTTCTTCTTGAACTGGTCACACAACTATTTTTTTTTTTGGTACCAGAGATCGAACTCGGATCCTTGTGCTTGTGAGGCAGGCAGCAGAACCACTGAGCTAAATCTCTGGCCCGGTCACACAACTATTAAGCTTGAGGTGGGCAACCAATCAAAAACCTGAGTTCTTTACTTTCTCTTTCCAGTAGACTGTGAAGATTTTTCCCCTCTGAAATACTCCTTGATATTTATTTGAATTAAATGCATCTGAATGTGAAGCCTAGTTGAGGAGGGCTTCACCTTCTTAAGAATTCTTGCACAATAAATCACATATTAAAGTTTCTAATGGGGCACTGGTATGAAGATTGTGGTAATTACTTGGCAGAGAAAATGGGAAAGAACAAAAATAAAGACAATTGTTAAAGTCGCTACCAGAAATGAAGAATAAAAATCTCGGTAGAAAACAGGAGATGGAAGGAAGATGTCACTTGAGAATGTTTTTGGAGGGCCTATAAGTAGGTTCTCTTCTGGGCTTTGAGAAGGTTATACTAGCCAAACAGGCCTAGTTTTTGCATTTATGAAGCTTAGTGGGGAAACAGACAATAAAAAACAGATTCCTTTAGTAGCTGGTTATCAGCTGTGTGCTCAGTGTGACAGAGGAGGCCTGCAGAGTCTGTGAGCTGTTCAACGGACAAGCTGTCTTTGAGGAAGCGACTCTTGTGCTCAAACTAGGCAGCTGAGTAGGGTTGGGCCAGGAAAAACAGATATGACAAAGATTTTGGCCAAAGCCTTAATTCTAGGTGACTTAGAGATGCGCAGGTTGGTGGGAAAAGAAGCTGGAGCAGATGATGGGGAGTTGAGGGGGAGGGATCTAGTCAGGAGGATAGGGAGGTAGAACAGGGTAGTGGGAAGTTGTTATCCATTCCTAAGGCAGGAAGTTTGGGATGCGCTTTGCCTAAATAAATGTTGCTTGCAGATTTTAGCTTGCCCATCCTTGCTGGGGTGGGGATGGAAAGTAGTGAGATGGTTTTAAAGTATTTCTTTCATCTAAGCCTGATCTCTTGATGGGGCTACAAGCAGAGCCTTGTGGGCCATAATGGGAAATTATATGTCTGAGCAATGGAAGCTACTGGTAAGTTTTAACTAGAAGCATGACTTATGTCTATCAAATGCCACCAGCTTCTAATGTTGAGGACCGAGATGAGGTTTGGCCAAGAGCATTATAATGTCTGAGTGTATTTCCAATAAGCCATGACAATTAATTGTATGTGTAAAAGAGGCAGGAGTTGGTTAAAGAGTGAAAGACATTTGGTCTCCTAATTCTTGTTCAATCTAACAGCATGTAACTATGCTAGAAGAGAACCTATTTTAGTCTTAGTTTCTGACTTGCGGCTGATTTGAACCAGTTAATTTTTTTTAAATTTTTAAATTAATTTTATTGGTACATTTCTTGGTACCTTTTAGGTATACAATATGTTTACATTTATCATTGGGTGTTTGTACCTGTACATGATGTATTTTGGTTCTTATTTTTTTCCCCATTACCTGTGCGCCCTTCACCCCCTCTGCCTTTCCCTATTTACATAGATTTCATTTCCATTTTTTTTTTCTTTTCTCATAGTTTTTCCTTTCCCTCTTTTCCTTTCCCCTTCTCCTCCCTTCACTCCTTCGTCTTTGGACCTTTTTTCCTATTTCAAATTATCAATTATTCATTTTAATCATTTTAACCCTTGTTTACACTATCAGTTTCTCAGACTAGAGAAACTATTCGGTATTTATACATGTGTGTTCTATTTATTTCACTTAAGAGTATGGCCTCAATATGCACCCATTTAGCTATAAATGACTCTATGAACCAGTTAATTTTTGCAGTAATCTTACTCCTGAAAAGATTGTGCTCTCAGAAGAAACTCATGGTGGGAGGAGCAGAAGCCATTGCTGACATCCCAGTCTTTGATAAGGAGGAACAGTAGGCAAACATGAATTTTCCCAGATTAAAAACAAATGTGTAATGGAAGTTGAAATACAAAGAATTTCCCCATTTATCTTCTTGACTTAAAGGGGGGGGGAAGCATCATGCACATTGTAGATCATTTCAGTTTTAGGCTGATGATTTGAAACATTTTTATAATAATTCAGTGGCTCTTTTTGAATATCCAGATGTTAATAATGGTTCCCTGCTATGTGATTAGGAATGAATCTGCCAAGTAAAAATGAGGCCTTTTCTCTTGGGGGAAGTTGAGTTACTTCTGTTATTTTCCCAGGCTTCCTGGGGAAGTCTATCAACATATGAATAAATGATGGGAACTAGAGTCTGGCTGGTCACCATGGAATTATAGGCCTTGTTTTCTGAGTTTGACCTTTATTATTTACACACTCAGCTTGAAATATGACAAATGTAGTAACTTCCCAGCTATTTTGTTCCTTGAAATTCAACAGTCCTCGAAGCTTTTGAGAGTGGAAAAGCCGTACTCTTTTCAGAAAAATTTCTGCTGTCATTGGTTGTGAAGGTCATGGTTTAGCCCAAATTGAAAAATATAAAATAGCACCTGGGGTTTCCCTCCTTTTCATTAAAGTTTTCTTGGGAGAAAAAAATCATTCTTCAAGAAAAAAAAAAAAAGAAGGATTCAAAAACCACAAACTTCTCTCATGGATGCCCAGCAACTAGCTTGAAGAATTGTCTCTTGCCTGATATGTCACCTGCTTTAATTTTCTCTTTTGAATTAAAGGTACTATGCTAGATTGTAATAGGTCTAAAAATCTTTTCAGAATAAATATGTTTGAGCATTACAGTATTTCACTTATTCATGTAAAAAAAACCTTTGTATTCTTCATTTATTTAGAAGCTTATGCATTTTTGATATAATATCTAAAAATAAAGATACATCTGCAATGACCTTTTTCTTTTTTTTTTCAGTGATCCTTTCTATACCTAGCTCTTTAGTCAGTCAACATACACTTATTGATTATGTCTTTAGTGGTTTGCTGTTAAATTTTATCTTCTTTTGAGACAATGGAAATGTATCACCTGAGAAATCAAAAGGTCATTACTCCTTTAGTTGCAGTCATCAGACATTTATTATGTATAGCGTTTTTCAGATAAGCTGAAGGTAATGGCAACACTAACAACAATAGACAGCACTCAGCTCTGACATTTGTCACATACAAATGTGACTTTGAGATAAGCATATCTCACTCATACTTTGGCTTAATTTTTCCTCAAGAAGTATTCCCTGGCAGGTACTATTATTATCTCCATTCAGAAATGAGAAATTGAGGCTTATTAAAGTTTAGTAACTTGTCTAACAAACTATAGCTAATGAAAAGCCAAGACATAACACCAGTAAATCTGTTCCAAGAGCCATCTTTTCAGCAGGAACCCTAGGTCTAGGATTCTCCCAGCAAGGTTCAGAGCACTTCCTGGGAACCCATGAGATCATCCCTCTGGATCTGTGGGTTCTGTATCTGAGGATTCCACCCATCTTGGATTGAAAAGACCTAAATTAAAAAAAAAGATGTAAATTCTGAACATGTACATGTCATGGAATCAACTTCCCGTGAATATCCAGAGACTACTGTATTTTCATATTAACACTGAAACGTTATTTGCTTCCTTCACTGTGCTGACATTTGCACTGATGGTGCGTAAAACTGCTGGATGCTTAGCAGGAATTAAGGTACTGGTGTCAAACTGTAGTTGCAGCCCTTGTGTTTCTTATGGCCGTATATTCTTGCAGAGAAAATAAAAAACCAGCTTCATTTAAGAACATCCTTGATTATGAAGTAAAAATTATTAATTCCATTAAGTCCTGATTCTTAGGATCATGTCTTTTTAATATTCTGAGTAACACAATGGTACCTATGTGTATAGTTCTCCTCTTGCACACTGAGACACTATGGTTGTCTTCAGGAAAGGAACTTGTTGGCTGGTTGAGTTCTGAAGTGAATACTAACATCTTTCATGGCAGCCATTTTTACTTGAAAGAGTAGCAGGCAAACTATAGATAAATGGTCAGATCTGAAAGATTTAGCAGCTTTTTTTTTTTTACAAGGATAAACAAAGCTATCTTATTGTGTCACTGATAGTATTTATGGCCAATAATAAAATTTGAGTTTTCAAGAGAAAACTGAAATTTCTGGCAACTTCTATTCACCATTATAAGCTTCAGAATACTTCAGACTTTTCTGATGAGATCAGAAGTGATGTTAATGCATGAAATTCCATGATGCAGTAAAACAGAATGAACCAAAATTTGGAGGACTGTATAAAACAGTGAGGCTAATATTTCCCTAATGAAGGCGCTTGGTGTTACAAAATCATGCATGAGTAAAATATTCAAAGTATAAGGTAGACAGTGGATTTAATATAACAGAGTCAGGTTATACATTATAAGTAAACTTTAAGAAGTTTTCTAAGCTGGGAATGTGGCTCAATGGTAGAGCACTTGTCTGGAGTATCTAAGGCTGTGGGTTTGATCTTCAACACAAAAAAATTACTACTTCTTAGATTTTGATATAGTACCAAAGAAGAATATCCACAACTTCCATAAAAATTATCTTCTTTTTTCTAAGTGCCTAATTGTGGTTAGAAAAAAATATTCATGAAGCTAGATGTTGTTCAGAAAATTCAATCAAAACAGTACATCGCCCCCTGGTTCAGTAGTGCACACTTGCAGTGCCAGTACTTGGGAAACTGAGACAGACAGGAGAACCAAAAGCTTGGGTCTTACCTAGGCAACTCAGTGAGACCTTATCTCAAAATAAAAAATAAAAAAAGGGCTGGGGATGTAGTTGTAGAGTGCCCCTGAGTTCAATCTCCAGTATGGCACAAACAGCAAAACCCTAATACATTGCAACAGATTGAATAGAGGAGTGAGTGTGAGAATCCAGTTGTGTTCCATTAAACTAGACATTTATGGGATCTGCTAACCTGTAAAACCATGCCACTCTTTTTCTAAATTAAAAAAATTTAAGCTCTTGATTAGTGGTAAAATGCACATAACAAGATTCACCATCTTAACCATTTTGAAGTGTACAGTTGAGTAGTGTTAAGCACATTGACACTGTTGTACAACCTATCTCCAGAAAGTTTTCATTCATCTTGCAAAACTGAAACTCTACATCTCCTAAACAACTCCCTATTCCTTCTTCCTCCAGACCCTGACAACCATTCTGCTTTCTGTCCGTAAGATTTTCACTGTTCTAAATACCTCCAGAACAGTGTAAACAGAATCATGTTGTATTTATCTGATTTGTTTTACTCAGTAAATATTTTGGATATCTTGAAAACTATCATTTTCATAGAGATGCTATTTATGCTAATATTCAGTATGTTTGTTATTGTTAATAACAATAAAGTCGTCCCGAGTTTTAAATTCTAAAACAATAAATGTTAATGAATATAATATACATAGCTCTCTGAGGTTCTCCATAATTTTTAAGTGTAAAAGGGAGCTTTGGCACCATTTTGAGAGCCACGTTCTATCTACTATCTGTCTGTCTGTCTGTCTATCTATCTGTCTGTCTGTCAATCTACTCTAGACATTCTATCACCAAAGGCCTATAAATGGCATGACTCAGATGTTCCACAGCTAACAAGTGTCAGACTCAGATGCCACCTCTTCTGGAAGTTTCCCCAACATAATGAAGTGGTTTCTTTTCTGTTCCCCCAACTGCCTTCTCAGTCTCTATTTTGTCACTAGTTCCATTACTATAATTATTAACTTTAACGTTTGTCTTTTCACAAGACGTGGTGACTGTCGTGACAAGGACTGTGTAATAGTTGTAGTATTTATAGGAAAGATATAAACTAGATGTTTGGTAAGTGGGTGAATGCTGACCTTAAATTTCAGCTAATAATAGTTACAGATCAACTTCTTATGTAAGTGTACAATACAAAATTTTGAGGCGTTCTGGAATGAATATTTTAAATAGCTCTGATATAGTTTAATGTGTTTGCGTAGAACTGTAACTTAAAGTTGAACTCATTTTACCAATTTCGTTGCCTAGTATGAACATAAAGTAAGTTTTTAGGTCAATGATATCATGGTAGTACATAGGAAAGGCAATAAATTGTGAAGGTGGAACTCCAGATATGGAAAGCATCATCTTAGTCCCAAGCTGCACTTTGACAAATGAGTTTTCTTGCTGTCCTCCTTTCGGGTATTTGCTGATAAGAGAAACTTATTGGTTGGGGTTCCTTGAAATTTTTCTTAATATGTGCACACGTGAATTCATACAGAATACAAGAATTTTGCAATATGGGACTTAAAAGCCAGGGTTAATGTACCCTTATAATTATTTTTAAAACCTGGTCTCTTCTAGAAATGACTTTAGTTTCACTTGTTTCAAACCTACTTTATCACTTTCCTCCTAAATGAATGTTTTGGCTTACTCTAAAGATGTGTAGTCATTGAGAATATTTTTTGAATTTGATTAAAAATAATTAAAAATAAAAACACATGGAATGTCTTATTAAACCCTCTTTTTTGTATTTTATTAGTAACAAAATGCTGCTGCATAAAGGAAAATTTAGTGCTGTACACATTATTTTTTGACCATGATTTGGGAATATATTGATCTGGGTGATTGCTGGCCTGAAATTATGAATGTTTAGGTCACACATTAGGGAGAAATTCACATGATGTTAAATTCTGTGGGGAGAGTGTTTCAGAACTGTGCGTCTTGGTCAATGTGAGTGGAGTAAAGCTTCTGATCTTCTGCATGCTTGGTTTTGACCTTACCTCCAAGGCTGTGTTGGTCACATTGGTGCAAATGGCTAAGCTGGTGTCTTCCCACTGAGGGATGGAACAGGCTGAGACGCTTCTTGCCTTCAGACCAGATGCACAGTCTTGTCTCCACTTCTCCACTTGGAGAGTTTAGGGGAAGAAGCAGAGTGGATCATGTATTCTTCCAGGGCTCAGAAGCTTTTGGAAGTGACTTGGCCTGATCTTTATCTAATGTGTTTGATTTTGAAAATTAAAGATTGTCTGAATTTAGAGAATCAAAGAGAAAACTATTCAACACACCCCTTCCCCAGTTGAAGAAACAGAGGTAGGGAGGCCAGGGGACTTGTTCTAGTCAGCAGTGAATTGGTGACAGAGTTGGGGCCCAAACCTAGGTCTCTCACTTGTGGTTTAATTTTCTTACAGCACCAGTTGATAGAAAACATTTGTGGAACTTCTCTGAATGCATTCCTGGAGTACGTAGGAAATGAGATCAACCCCATCCCAACTCTGTCTCTGTTTCTGTCTCTCTTTCTCCAAGTCTCAAGCTTTGACACTCAGCAATTACATAATTTTTCTCAGGTTCCCTAAAGGAGCTATGGCTCCAGAAGGGAATCAGCTCCACAGAGATGGTGATACCCGTGCTGGTGGCATACAGATTCCAGGAGGCGATGCATGTGGAAGCCCTTTGCAAGGTGTAAAATACCACACTAGAGGAACATACTGGTATTAACAGAAGATTTTAAAGTGAGGCTCTGAAATGCTTGTTCACACAGTTTTGTGTACAGGTACAAGAAATCCCATGAGGACATGAATCCTGCTGTCTGTTTCCATTTGCATAATTCATAACTTTGTAAGATGATACTGTCATAACCAAACAGCCTCTCCCTTTTCCTCCTCATCCCTGGCAGGCTTTAAAGCCAAATTCTCAATTTCAGTCCTTGCTGGGAGTCCCCTTGGACCTTTGGTTTGTTATTTCAAGACTAGGATAAAAAGAGTTTAAGGTACGGACATGTTTAAGAAAAATACACTTTTCACTTTGAGCCTTTCCTTTCATTCTGTGTTACTTGGCAAGCTTGTTATGCTTGCTGGAGCTGCAGGCTGGGTTTAGGAGACTGGCTGGGTTTTGATCCCTGCCCTGCTCTCTGTCCCTTTGGATTTGGTACTTAACCACTACATAAAGTAACGCTGGCTCCGAGGACCACTAAAGGCCCTATCTTAGTTCGGGCTGCCATAACAAAACACCATAGACTTGGTGGCTTAAACTATAGAAATTAATTTTTTCACAGCTTTGGAGGCTAGAAATTCTGGGATCAGGATGCTAAAATGGCTGGGTTCTGGTGAGGATTCTCTTTCTAGCTTGCAGACAGCCATGTTTTCATGGGGAAGAGGAGGGGGAGACTTTTCTTATAAGGGCACTAATCCCATCAAGAGAGTCCCACTCTCACAAACTCGCCTATATATAATTATCATCTAAAAGTCCCTTCTCCAAATATCACCTTAGGAGTTAGGGCTTCAATGTATAAATTTGGTGGAGACATTTTAAATGCTGTGAGTCTAGGTTATACATGAGGTGTAATGTTAAGTACTGTGAGATACCAGAAAATATGTGGTGTAGAAAATCCAAAATGGAAACTATTCTCAGGAACAGGCCTGTTTGGAAATGAAACCACATGCAAAGCAGCATGAGGAGAATCATGAGAAGGAAGCAGAAGCAAGGGCCTATGGAAGCACAAAAGAGAGAACACTTCCAGCTTCAAGAATAGAGATCTGGTGTAGTGCTGCAATCTGGAAAATGACAGACATTAATAAATGATGATGGTTATAGGGTGGGTGCCAGGCAATAAGAACAAAGATGGAAAAGTGCTTTTTTTTTGAGAACAGATGACTCACTCTACTTGCCTTGAGTTTTGCTGAGGATAATCCTGGAAATATTGGTTCAGTCCAGACAGCTCTAAAAGCCAACCTAAGAATTTTGGACTGTGTGTGATGACTGGGGGAATGTTTTGGTAAATTAATAAACAAAGTGGGATTTGGGGGCAATTAACTCCAGAGAGGAGAATTGCATAGGGCAGAGAGAATATGAATGGAGGGAGCAATCTGGAGGCTAGTATTGTAGTCTTGAGTGACTTCCAGATTCCTCTTAAACATCTGGAATGTCTATCAAAAGAGAAAGAAGAAAGAAGTTTGGATTTGTTCACCACTGGACACCAACCACCACTCTTGTGGTTTTGGCTTTTTCTTTGGGTAATCAGATTTATTTTTCCTTGTCAAACATTACATTCCCTTTGTGTGATAGATGCAGGGCCTGGGTATATCCTGAGAAGCTTCTGTGGCCAAGACAAGATGTCATTTCTAGGAGAAGCTGACTTTTCACTGTCCCTGCCATCTTCCTCTTTGGGAAAGGCAGGCCTGGACTCAAGACAGGAGACAGGAAAGCAGAACATGTTCTGCAAAGGGGCCTGCCACCCTCAGGATGAGACATCACTCCAGTCTTCAGTGGCTCGACTCCTGCAAGTTCAAGCAGCAGTCTGTTTGCTTTTGTCACCCAGAATTCCTCAAGCATCTCCTACCTGGGGTCCAAAGGATGCCACCTTGACATGAACTGTCAGATTTTGCTGCCTTAATGTATCAGGCTTTTTGATTGCATGCATCCCCTAAGTTCATGTATTGAAAACTTAATTCCCAGTGCAAAGTGTTGAGGGATGGGACATTTAAGAGGTATTTAATTCAAGAGGATTTTGCTCACATGAATGAATTGATGCTGTTTTCCTGAAAGTGGGTAGTAGGTTCCTGATACAGGACCAGTCCACCCCCTCCCCCCTTTTCATCTCTCTCTGTCATGTGTGTGCGAGCACATGCACCCATGTCCTTCTGCTTTCTGCCATGGGATGACAAAGCTAGCAGGCTCTTGCCAGATGCGGGCCCCTTGACCTTGGCCTTTCCAGAACTGTAATGGATAAATCTCTGCTTTTTAGAAATTACTCAACCCCAGGTATTCTGTTCTAGTAGCACAAAACAGACTTAGACTTCGTGACACAATGCCTCTACCCTCCAGTCTATATCTTCTGATTTAATCTAGAAGTCTGCTCAACATGGGCTCAGACATAATTCTTGAAGATTCTTTTCTCAGGGTTTTGTTGGTGTCCAGTTCCTATAAGGTCACTTGAAAATATAGATTCCTAAAGATTTTAATGCCCTCATCCTTCAGACTCTCCTGGACACTCATTGTTCGAGTGATAGTGAGGGGTCCCAGGCTCCTTAGCAATCACTGTGCAGCAGCCACTTCTCGGTCCATGGGCTCCCCTGGGGCCTCCTTTGGATTCTGGATTTTCATTTTGGTAGTACTTAATTAGTGAAATCTATGCAAATATTCCAAAATTTAAAAAAAAAAGAAAAAGAAAAAAACAGTCACCAGTACCTACACCAAAGAAAAGAAAAACCCTTCAAACCCAACTTCAAAATCTTAACATTTCAGGTCCCATACCTTTTGGAAAAGTGACATTCGACCTATATTACAATCCTTAGAAGTGCTATAACTGAGGTGAACCTGTAACAGAGATGCATCCTTAGAAACAAAGGCAGGAGGCAGACAGTGGTAAACCTTCCATTTGGACCAGCAGTAAGTCCTGAGGGTGGGCGGAGTTCTGAGGGCATGGAGATGTAGCAAAGCCTGGTGGAGGAAAAGCAGAGGGACCTCAAAAGCTGGGGAGCACAGGGACAGGAAAACTTGCTAATGGAGGGAGAGATCCAAGAAAAAGAGGCTTTCTCAAGATGGCAGCCATCAAGGCAGAAAGAAGCCGTAGGCACCCCAAATGCAGAAATGAGAGGTGAGTCTAGAAGTGCTCTGGACAGGGCCACCCCAAACTGCTCTGTTGGGGGGGTAATTTTAGAATATGTTCTGGAGTGAACTTCTTCCATCTGAATGGGCTTCAAAAGTGTCGAAGCCTTGCAGAAATACCTGATTCAAAAGTGTGGCTGCCCCCTTAGACCTCCGGTTTAGAAGTGTGTCCTTCCAGAGGTCTTCTTTTTAAATTCAATTATTTGAATGAATAGTATTTTTATGCCATCTAGCATAACAGATGCAAAATGGTAGATGGTATAAAAGGCACAAAATGAAAATTGATAGTGAACACCGTGTATTCCTCTTATTCTAGTTACTCGGTCACTCTCCTACCTTCTCCAGGGGCCACCATTGTTTCCAGCTGCTTATGTCCTCTTCCAGAGATATTTTATGCACAACATAAGTAGCTTTCCATCTATATTATACACCCATATCACCTCTTTAAACATAAATGAAGACATTTATAGAGTATGCTATAGTCTGGACTTGAATGTACTCCAAAGGCCTAGGTGTTAAAGGCTTATTTCCTGAAGTGCCACTGTTGGGTAATGGTGGAACTTCTAAGTTAGGACCTAGTGGGAGGTCTGTAGGTCACTGGGGGTGTGTCTTTGCTGGGCACTGTGGGATCCCACGCTCCTCCTCTCACTCTCTTTCACTTCCTGGCCAGTTTTGCTCTGCCATATGCTCCTACCATGATATACGATGCCTTGCCACAGGCCCAGAAGCAATGGGCTAATCAATCATAGGCTGAAACCTTCAAAACTGTGAGCCAAAATAAACTTTTCCTCTGTATAAGTAGGTTATCTCAGGACTGTTTCATTGAAAGCTCACATAGAGTTTTCTAGTCATTGTATCTTCTTATTCATTTATGTGTTTGTATCCCTTGCTGGTGGACAGTTAGGTTGCTTTTAATCTCTTGCTGTGGCAAGAGTAGTGCCATAACATACTTAACATACATCATTTCACACATGAGCAAAGTACTTCTAAAGGGAAATAAGTTTCTACAAGTGGAGTTGTTGGGGTCAATTTGTAGCTGCATTTAAACTTCAGGTAAATATCATGTTGATTTCTGGGAAGGTCATACCTCTTTCCACTCCTACCGGAAAAGTAAGTATAACTGTATCACCTCACTTATATTCTCTTATTAAACTTATTTGTCTTTATCAAACTGGTAGAAAATGTTCCTCATGGTAGTTATAATTTGTGTTTCCTATTATCCTGAAAGAGGCCAGGTATCTTGAGAGCATGCCTTCAAAACTCATGTCCCATCTCAGTCTTTTTTGAAGCAGGCACAATTTAGAAGGGAATAATAATTCAGAAAACAGAGATCTCAGCGGGCTGGAAGATAATTTCAGTAAGTTCATTGAGGACAAGCACGTCTTTCCCCTTTTTATCCTGTTTGGCACACCAAACTCACCATAAGGGTGTGTCATATTGAGCTCGCATCATGTTGGTGTAAGAGGGGGAGCTTTTCCATATTTTCCCTCAAACTCTGATGTTTCCTATCTCAGAGTTTGAAAGTGCTTTTCTGAAAAAATTCAGTTTGAAAAGTTTAAGTTTCCTTTCTTCTTATAGTATTGTGGCCTGAAACCTCATTAATCTGTTATTTCCATGACTTTCTTGTCTTTCCTATTTCCTTGTGTATCTTTGAGAAAAGAGTCAGTAAGAGCTGGGCTTAGTGGGGCACACCTGTGATCCCAGCACTCAGGAGGGTGAGACAGGAGGATTACCGTGAGTTTGAGGCCAGCCTGGGCTACATAGTAAGTTCAAGGCCAGCCTGAACTACAGAGAGAGACCCTGTCTGAAAAAAAAAAAGAGAGTCAGCATGGCATTGACTCAGAGGATGGGGAGAAAATTATTTGAGATTTGTATGAATCTGAATCTTTAAGAAGAATGTCTCTATTCCTATATTTGTTGCTGAATTTTTCATATGGCATCAGTTGGTATTAAATGTCAGTGAGTTACTGCACTCTGGAGAATTAACCTTAACTCTCAAACATTTACCAAAGAAGTTTTGATCACTGGCCCCCATGGAAAACATTAGCATTATAATCTATATTACAGCCAATATTGAAAATTTTATTAGAATGCAACCTGATATATCAATATTTCTAAAAATATGAATCATTTTTGCAATTTGACTTTGAAACCATTAAAACTTTCTATAAACATAGATCTATGCATCCAATAAAGAACATACAGCATGAAGCTTTTTGTATGCTCAAATATTTCACATTTTAGGATAAAAGGATTAGCGGCAATACATTGGATATCTATGTTTCTTGTCCTGTCCCCTTAGGAATGAAAAAATATTTGTTTTAACTGGCAACTTTCATGCTAGAAGCTAGGTAAGAAAAATACTATGTATTAGATCCCATTCCTGCATTTTTTCCTTCTCTTTTTCCTTCTCTTCTTTCTCTTCTTCCCTCTCTCATGTGTTGAGCAGGTACCATATGCCAGTTACTGCAATGCAGTCAAAGGAATATATAATTTTATTTATAAATATAGGGAACTGTTTCCATAGCCTTTAAAAGGACAAATTATCTTTTCTCTGAAAATCCTGTTCACAGAAAACACGAAGAAGGGAGCCACAGCCCAAGAGGAGCGGTAAAGCACCATTTCTTGTACAAAAGTCTCAATCCAATCAGGCCAGGTTGCCTGTAATTCTGTTGCTAGAGTTTCTATCCATTAGGGTTAAAGCATTACTCCCCAGAAAGTCCTTGTATAAGAGTAAATGTATAACTTGGAATAGATACCATAAACTGATGTACACTGATATGCTATTTGGGACTTTATTAGACAGCCAATCATCTGGTAGAGATATTCTCCTCAGGGCATAGGAACACGAGGTGGGCAATGTTGGATGGGGACAAGGATGAGATATTCCTGGGGACTTGAGAGGATGCATAAGACAAGGGCCCTGCAGCCTGGGCTGGGGGAGTTCACTGCTCCATTGTCTCTGGTCATTGTAGTATCACCTCCTCCCTTCTCTAGGTATCTCTGTCCACCTCTTTTCATGTGTCTGTCACTTATTGAGTGAGTTCTCTGCTATTTTCAGGATCTGGACTGAGTTCTCTAGCTGGCTTGTCCCCCATATTCAACCCAAACTCCTATCCAGGGTCCTTCTCCTCTGTCGACCCTCAGCCATAGGAATTACTTACTCTTTTCCCCAAGACTAGCTACATGCACTTCTCTGTTGCTTGTTCTCATTCAGTCAGCATCTTGTGCTGAGGAAAGGTGGCCTGCCCAACACCAACATAATTTTTTTCAGCTTTCACTATGGGAGTCTCTACTTGTTTGAAGCATTTCATTACTTTTCCATTTTCATACCCTGCCCCAAGGAGAGCTGATCACTCTGAATAACCACTGAATTTTACAGCATATCTAGCATAGTATCTGCAAGTTTTTAATCTATAACTTACTGGTTTACCTGTTGGTCTCTCCAATAGATTATAGGCACCTTGAGGGCAATGACCATGTCAAACATATCTCAACATCCCCAGAGTATCTTCCACCACTTGACAGGTAGCATAGGCTTCATACTTTTTGGTTGAATGAGTCACAAATAACTTACATATCTTAGATTGCCTCTAGTCAAGACCCAATGGTGTATAGAATTCCTAGAGTATGGATCTTGCTTCTGGAGAATTCCTTTTGATTAGCTATTTCTTGAGTACTTAATATCTGTTCCACTTTGATTTAATCACCACTCCCATTACCAACAGCTTCATTCACAATTTAATCTTCCACATAAGCTAAGAGGTACATATTATGATATGTTTTTGATGAATAAACACTTGGCAAGATTAACCAATTTCTTCAGAATCACACAGCTTTTCAGTACTCAAGACCAAGGCCGTCTGAATTGGAAGCACTTGCTCTGTCTAACTGCTACAGTAAGATAGCCACTGCAGGAGACACATGGTTGCTGTGAGAGTTTTACAGTCTAATGGCAGAGGAAAAGCACATGCCTTGAGTGCTCTCTAATTCTGGGCATTGGAAAATGGACACAAGAAAAGTATAAACAAAAAGATTTATAATCAAACACATATATAAAGAGGTGTTAGATCAAGAGAGGACTCACACTCATTGGGATTAGACTCTGTGGAGGTAGCAGAAATCTCAACATAATGGTGGCTTAAACAATAAAGAACTCTGTTGCTCTTTGCCATAAAAGAAGTCCAGCTATGTCTGTCTGGAACAATATTTTACCCCACAATGTCAGAGACCTTGCCCCCTTCCACCTTGCTCAGTATGTGGATCCACTTCATGATCTAACATGGCTGCTTAAGTTCTTGCAACCACAGCCTTACTCAAACAATAGAGAGGAGAAAAAGGCAAAGAAGACCACACTCTTGGATGTTATACCTAGCGCTTCCTGTTGCTGTACACCTAACTTCAAGACAGCGTGAGAATTTTACTCAGTGTGACCAAACATCTAGCAATCAGATTCTAAAAATCAGATTATTTCGCCAAGGAAGAAGAGAAAGAATTTTGCAGGACAAGCTTCAGGCTTCGTCACATTTGGCAGATAGGAGGAACCTTTGGACGTTCTTTGGGTAGGAGGAGTAGAGCACTGAAGTTGGGACTGGGATCTCAGGCCTGGTTACCCTAGATCTGCATCTTGGGCCTTAATAGGAATCATGTGCTTGGAGGCTGAAGAGAAGGCAAGGGGGAAGGAGAGGAGGTTTGTTTGCTGATGTGTGGCATACAATAAGAACGTGATTCTTGGATGGACTGCCTTGGGGTTCAGCCAGTTGCTGAGACATGCCCCTCAGAACAGCCTTCTGTAAAATGGCAAAAAACATGACTCCAAAGACAAGCTTCTTTCAGTGAAACTAATTAATGCAATGGTAACTTTCAGAGAGTTAAGCAGGGCTCTATGAGAAGTCTTAGGACCTTGGGTACTGTGGAACTGCAAGAGCAGAACACATATGTAATACCCTCCTTTCAAGGCACATTGCTATTCGTCATGTGAAACTTGTCTTGTGGGCTTCCCAGAACTAAGCCTGATAAGAAACTCTGCAGTTCCATCTCCTGGTGCCATCTCTGACAGTGCAGGTAGCAGCAATCTGTGTCACAAAAGGGGATTTTGTGGTGCAGCAAAGACAGCAGAAGATGTGGAGGCAGGAGCTGAAAAGGGAGGAAATAATTACAGAAGTTATTTGCAATCCACATGAAAGGACCAAGCCATTAGGACTAAAGTAGAAGGCTAGAATCAAATGCAAAGAGGCCTGATCATTCCCAGCATGTGCTTAAATGTACACCAATGGGTTCCCTTTTTCTGTGGGTCATCCGGAAGGGCACAGCCTCAGATAGCCTGAGGGGTCCATGGGCACACCTTTCCACAAGCCTCAGCTACCAGAAGAGGGCATGTTATAAGCACCTTTCAAGCTAAGTCATTCAGTTCTTTAAAAATACCTAGGATTTTTTTTCCTCTAGCCTGAAAACTATTATTTCAAATAAAACTTTCTCCTTTCCCTAAAAGGTGTAGGGAATAAAAGTGAGGAGACATGGGACTGGCTCCACCAAGAAAAAGTTTCTCCTTTTCTCTAACATGAGCATGTCTCTATGACCTGCAGTCCTGGAGCCAGTCTATTTCTTCCAAAATCCCACACTCAGCAGCGTGGAAGAGCAGGGAGAGACAAAAGAAATGGCCAGAGAGATTATCATTTTTCTCTCTCCCATGCACTCTACACCTTCATCACATGTTCTCTTACTCCTGACTCTTTCTTTCCCCCAAGCTTGAGTCTTCTTATTTGACTGCCTTCTGGATGCCTCACCTCCCTCCCCATTTTGGTGGCTCCTATGTTGTATCTTTTCACTAGTTTGGCCAGAGCTTGCCTCCTGTCTTTTCTAAATGTGGAGAGCACATATCCATGGATTTGTAGTCCTGGACTGCCCAATGGAGCTTCAGTCATGGTCCAGGCTGGAAGTGGTGTTTCCAGGCTTGGCTGGGGGAGGGTGGGGGATCTTCCAGCTCACACTAGCAGGGCCCTGAAGTTCCTCTACATACAAATGCTCCCTGGGTACCTTAAACCTCAGTAAGGCTGTGCTTGATGGTTATTGTAACCTGACTTTATTGAAATAGATTTGCTCATGGGGAGAATTAGGGGAAGGGGCAAAGCAACATTCATCCCCTTTCCTACTGCCCATCACATCACCCTGGCCACTTTGTGCAGCCCTTCAGAAGGGAACGGAAAATTCCATAGCCTTGCTTGTTTCTGCAGTCATTGGAATCTAAAGGTGAGAGAGCATCTGTAAGTTCTGAGAGAGTCTCTAGTTTCTGTATCTGAAGATTAGTGCTACCATGTGTATTTCCAGGACAACTTGATATGACTTCATAAACATTACCAGTACTTCCCTAGGGACACAATTCCACTCGAAAGCATGTCTCCCTCGGTATGATAATTTGCCCCCAAAGCAATGGAAAACTAGCAAAAGGAGAGACAGAGAATTCACCAATGTATAATTTAAGTCTAGGTTATATTTATTAGATTCATAAGCTTGAATTACTGAGAAAGAGAGAGAGAGAAGTAAGCAGAATTGTCACTGACATTAATAATATGTGCCAAAAGGGAAAGGCACCAACACAGTTGGGAAGAGTGAATAAAAAATGTCTGCACATCAAGAGTATAAAAACATCCAGTAACCTTTGCTCAGCGTAGATGGAATCAATCTATATGGGGCCCCAAACCTGAGAATCTTGTATTGAGACCTGGTACTTGAGCCACCTCATTTCTCTGAGTTGTGTAGTCCATATGTAGATAAACAGTGCTTCAGAGGACATCCCTTCTGATATTAGAATTTTCCCAAATGCAGTGAGTAGTAAACTGCAAATCTTCGTTGCAATGAAAGTTTTTGTGGATGAACCAAGCAAAATGTTCAGCTGCCTAAGGCTGCAGTGCAGAAGACAATACATGCATGCATAGGCCAGGGCTTCTGGAATCCTCGTTGAGAAGCTCTGGATGGAACCACTGAGGGCTGCCCACCTCCACGCCCTGTTTCAACCTCACCCTCCTTCCTCTTCAAATGTTATACGTTGGCATGAATAAAAAGCTTATTTATTCCTCCTTCATTGGGAAAAATGGTACCATATTTTACAGTTGGTACAGAATTTTACTTTTTTAAATTAAAAAAATGATGTGTGTGTGTGTGTGTGTGTGTTACTGGGGATTGAGCCCAGGTGTTGCACATGCTACATGCTAAGCAAGCATTCTGCCCATGAGCCACATCATAAGCTATTAAATTTAAATTTTTAATGAATTATTTACCCCTACTTAGTATTTTGGAATTAGTAAGCTCCCCTCTTCTTCTTTACCCCTTCCTTAGCAGCACCTAACTTTTAGGTCTGGAATAGTTTCAAAACCCATGAAGAACTTACTTCCATAGAGCCGCTTGGTTTTCAATCATCGGTGTCAGCATACATAAACAATATTTGCAGCACTGTCCCACATAACACAATTAGAAGATGTAAATACAGGACTTTTCTGTAAAATCAACTGTGTGGATAAATATACTATTGAATGTTTTACATATGTGTATCTTTACAATCATAAACACATCTGTTTAACTTTTGCATATACAAAGTTCACACACAAGGAAAAGTTGGCAATATTGTGTTTTCCACCCAAACTGTTTAAAGAATGTGTGTGTTTGTATGTGTAGAAAAATTAGGTGCAATCTAACATGATATATATTTCTATGGTATGTTTTTATGTAGAATTAAATTATTCACCTTAGTTGCCATTTGCATTCACTTTCTTCCTGGGCAATATTCTTGAAGGTTGGCTTTGTTATTTATACAGTGCCTGCTGACATCTGCTGAGCATTACTATGAGTTTTAAGGGATAAGGTTGAACCAGACACCTGATAGAAGCTCAGCCTTCTCCTCCTCTGGGCCAGCTCTGTGCAGTGGGCAGGGAAGCCACAGTCAACTGAGGTGAGTGGGGTCTCAGTAACACCAGAGATTACCTCTGCTGGTAAATATTAGTCCAGGTTGGATGCACTGCATGAATAATCTTCAGTCATGTTACTTCTACAATGGCCATGGGGCCTGCAGGAACCAATTTTCTGTCAGCTCAGACATGGGATGCGGAAGGGAAGACATGTTAATTCTCACATTGACTCCTTTAAAGTCAACACATTCCATGGTGCCAGTTTCTATCATGCTGCAAAATGATCAGCACTGTGAAACACCCCTTTTTAAATGCTTGAAGTAGTTAGGCTATGGTAAGTATTCTGAACAAACAACCATAACCATCAACACCTTGGTAGTTGGATCTGCTGAACGCAAAATTGCCTCACATACACAAGGGAAGTGATATCATGGATCCTGATCAGTAGCTACAACTTCTCTAGCACTCTCAGGGTGACCCTTACAGGTGAGGCCTGAGAACCCTAGTTCCCCCATGTATTCTTCACCTCAGGGAGGGAATGAGGCAAATGTCCACTGATCTCTTGGTTCCTATGATCCAGAGTGGCCCTGTTTGCTTAGCTCACAGAGCCAGTCAGTGACAGCACCGGGTCTAGACATGCATCTCATCCAGGAATCTTTTGATTTGCTTTAATCACTTTTTGGGAAGGACAGTATTTGGTTTATAGAAAAAATGTTATGAAAATGTCTTAGTCACTTTCTTTGTCTCTGGATACAATATACAACATCCAAACTTAATGGAGAAGTTTATTTTGACCCATATTTTTAGTTCACACTTAGCTAACTCCAAGGCAGGAAGGCATTGTAGAAGGGCCTGGGTGGAAGACAGTTGCTCACCTAATGGGAGCTGGGGAGCAGAGAAAGTCAAGGGAGGAGACAAGAAGAGAGATAAACCCTTCCAGACCTGCCTTTTCCGACCAGAGCCACTTCCTAGCAGCCAGTCAGTTATAATGTCTCAATAATCCAATCACCTTCCAAACAGATGAGGCTTTGGGGGCTGTTTTAGATCTAAACCAGAAGAGAAAAGCACCTGGAGTTTCCATATACTTCCTCTCCCACCCAGTCTCAACACCCCCTATTTTTGTCATCTTTCATTATTGTGGTACATTTATAAAACTTCATGATCCAATATTGATATTATTAACTGAAATCCATCTTTTACATTAAGGTCCAGTCTTTGTGTTGTGACTTTTTATGGGTTTTGACAGATGTGTAATGATGTATGTTCATCATCTTGATATTGCACAGAATAATTCCACAACCCTAAAAATCTTCCACCTGTTCCTCCTTCTCTTCCCCTAACCTCTGATGACCATTGATCTTTTTATTGTCTCCATAGTTTTGTCTTTACCAAAATGTCATGCAGTTGGAGCCAAACACTATGCAGACTTTTCAAATCAACTTCTTTCACTTAGCAATATGAGTTTAATGTTCCTTCCTGTCTTTTAGTGGCATGATAGCTCATTTCATCACTGAATAACATTCCATCTTATGACTATACCAGTTTTTGATCCATTTATATATTTTGAAGGATATCATGTTTGCTTTCAAGTGTTGGCAGTTTTAAATAAAGCTGCTAAAACAGCAATCCTTTTATTATAGCACATTCCTTCCACTTGGACTTAACATAAAACGTGAGGTCTTTGAAAGACCTAGTTTTAAAAGTGGTTGCATTTGGCAATGTTTGGGCCACAACATACTTTTTTCTATGTGAACTTTTTGTTTCCAAGAAACCCCTTTATTCCATCTCTGAACCACCTGTAAAATAACATGGCTATTCCAGAGTCTGGTTTTGTTTTAATCTCTTACCCTATTTAGAATGCTTTTTTCCTTTAACTTTGACAGTGTGAGTCAGGACCATTCGCATCCTGCTTCTCCTCTGAAGTACAGTATCCCCTCAATATGGAGAAAAAAGCAGTCAGGGAGATGTAGTTTGAATCCTTGCTTCTCTATCTTACTCCTTATGTACTCTTAAGGAAGTTATATCACTTCTTGGAGTTTAGTTTTTCCCTCTGTAAAATGGGTTGAATACTATACACATTTCAGGTTTCTGTGAGGATCTATGTTAAGTGCCCAGAACACTTCCTATCACCTCAATATGGGATGATGGTCTTCACCTCGTCCTCCTGCTCTCAAATTCAGAAATGATTTCTCCATCTTCTGCATTCTCACCTGTGTTCCTGTCATGTCTCCCGCTAGAATGTATGTGGGGGAGGGGGTGCTTGACCCCTTCAGTATGCACAGTGCCAGGAACAATCTTTTGAATTGTATTTCTTTAATTTTAAATTGCTCATGTGCAACAGCAATAACCACCATATTTGCAGAATCCCTGCACCTGTGTCTGTGGGAGTAGGTATATGCAAACACTGCAAAATGCCTATTTTTCTGGGGCTGCAGAAGGACACTATCATTGGGTGCTCAAGCAATCTGTAAATGAGAGGATGTCAGTCTTGGGAAATGTCTAAAAATTTGTGGCTAGTGTGCAACTACATTTTACTCTCTATTACCCACAGCAAAGACCCTAGGGAGAGAATAATCCAGACCCTTCTGGCTCTCCTACTTGTTTGATTCCAACTGTATGGTATTTTGTTAAAGAGAGAACCATGGAAATATTAAAAACATCAATGGTTATCAGAGGTTGGGGGAAGGGAAGGAGGAACAGGAAAAGGTTTTTCAGGGCTGTGAATTATTCTGTGCAATATCATGATGGTGGATACACATCTCACAATGATGAACGTGTTATTGGAAACAGAACAGTTACAATGAACAGTAAGATTATAAAACAAGTATCTTGTGTGTAAGTGACCCCCTACCAACCTGGTGACATCTGAGTACAAGATGTAAAAACAATGCAGCATTGTTTATCCGTGTTTCCTGGTCACAATGGAAAGAGTACCTCTAAGAATCAGCATCTGATCACTCTGCAGACCACACAAGTGGTCTTGGGTTTTACAATGTGGGGAAACAATCCTTTTATGTCAAAGATTAGATACAAAATATTTTAGGCTTTGGGAGCAATGTAATTTTTGCCACAAATAGTGGGCTGCTATAGCACAAAAGCTACCATACATAAACAAATGGATGTGGCTGGGTTTCAATAAAAATTAATTTATGGGCATTAAAGTTTAAATTTCATATAATTTTCATGAGTCACAAAATATTACTCTTTTAGTTTGTTCCCAGACCATTTAAAAATGCAACAAGCAGGCATAGCTCACTGGCTGTCTAAAAAACAGGTGGAGCTATGTTAGGCTGTAGGCTTTCATCACAGAGAAAACTGGCTTTGGCAGACTTGAGATGAATCAGCTCTTTGGTGTGATAAAGGGGAGAAGATAGAAGGTGAATTTGATACCCCTTTGTCTCACTGTTTTCATTCTGAACCTAAATCCATAGATTCCACCATATCACCTCAAATTAAATTGATCATTAGTGTAGTGTTTCTCAACCTTGGAACTATTGACATTTTGGGCTAGATAATTCTTTGTTAGCGGGAGACTTATGCATTGTAGGATATTTAACAGTATCCCTGGCTTCTGCTCACTAGCTACTGATAACATCTCTCTCTCTCTCCCATTTTTGACAGCCCCGAACATTCCCATGCACCCAGTTGAGAAGCATTGAGAACCAGCCTCAGAATAATAGGAAATTAAGGAAGCATTAGTAACCAGCTAACTGAGAGAGAGAGAGAGAGAGAGAGAGAGAGAGAGAGAGAGAGAGAGAGAGAGAGAGAGAGAGGATTTGTGTGTGTGTAAGCACATGCATGCATTCTGGGACAGGGTAGATTTCCCTGGATTTTAAGGCAAATTTAGAAAGAAAATGGGAGAAAGGGGACATAACTTACTTTCTTAATGGCAAATGTATAACCACAAATACTGCTTTCCCTGAAGGGAGCACTCCCTTAGGGAAGATTGCTGCCCTATCTTTAGCAGGGCATTTCTAATTAACAAGTAATCAAGTCAGGCTCTCAGCAAGTAAACAGGATTCTAGGCTTTTAATAAGGACTTTATTGTGTGATTGCACTTCCAATGGCAATTAAAAGGTCTGGTAAAGGAACCTAAGTAGGAATTAAGTCATTTTACTTAGAGGGGAAAAAGATAAAAAGAAAGTAGAAAAAAGGGGTGTCTTTTAGGGAGACAATGGAAGTGTTCGAATTCAAAGGAAAAGTTACATGTATGGCTTTCACCAGGGTTTTCAGCTACAAAATGTTAAACCTGAGAATAATGGTGATGCAAAAACTAGACACTCTTCTGGGTCTGAGCTCTGGTGTATTATCAACAGATATCTTTGATGCATATTATATTTAGAGCTTGTTTAAACACACAAAAATGCATGGACTGAGAAAATTAGCATGGCTTTTAATCATTCTGCAGTGGTTCTTTGGGATTTCAGATGAAACTGATTTAGAGATGTATAAGGATGTGTAAGGATTAGTTTTGCCATTGAAACAAGTGTTGGCATTACCATTTGCTCTGTATAGCAGGGCAGATGTTTAGCAACAAACATCTGCTATTTGCCAAGAGTCTCCCCACTCATACCTACCCCCCACCCAGCACAGTTCAAATCCAAACTGAGGTAGTCAAGTCATTTGATCCTGTGTAGGAAATTAATTGGAATCACCCAAATGGGTTACTACTCAACCTTCAACCATTTGCCTCAAAAATTCCACTAGGTAAAATTTGCCTTGTACTAGCACACAGGTCATTCCCATGACCAAAATCCAGATCTGCCTCCTTTCCCTACCAGAGAATCTGAGCTATCTCTCTTTTCAACAAATCCCTATTCCCTGACCCATATTGTACATTCCACCATGTTTTGTCTACTTGTCTTTGGATTCCAGCTGTGTCGTTTTAGTGATCATGCCTTTGTGTCTCAGGACAAACATTGTAGAGTAGGAGCAAGTTAAAGATGCCAACAACACGCCATTAACCCAAACTTGTCACATGCCAGCATCCTAACCTACACCTACTCAGGGTTGACAGGAGCATTTTTTTTTTCCTAATGCATATTTTAGTCCTGATTGACCATCTACCATATGGCAGGATTGTCCTGTGGGCAAGTTTATTATTAACAGCTCACAGCTGGAGTTACAATAACTACACACGGCTGTGACATTGTACTAATTGACCAAGACATGTCTGAGATCAGGATGCAGAAAGTGGCCACTGCCAATTACTGCAAGAACAAATGGAGGGTTTAGTGGAAAACAACAGTTTCAACTTAGAGATTTCTGCATTTTAAAAACAAATAGGTAGGAGGCTGAGGAGAGGATTGGCAAGAGGAGAAGGGGAGAAGGGAGCAGGTGAGTCACACACAGGCGTTCTTTGGAGTTTTCATTAGGTGTTTATTCAAATGAATTATTTTAAACAGATCCTGTTAATGAGAAAGAAGCAACTGCACTTAGAGTGAAATTAATCCTGCATTTTTAAGCACTCAAACAATTAAGTCACTAAATCCATTGGGTGCTTTCCGTCCATATTTTCTTGTCTAATCCTGCTGTCACAGGCAAGGCGAGGCAGGGCCTGAGAACAGTGCTTGCTATGTTAGCTCTGCCGCTTAGCATTAGAGTCAAAGAAGCTGAGTGTGGAGAGGACTAAGCTTGTCTGTACCGGGGAATGGGGTGATGGGGGCAGGGACACTAGCTGAGAATTGTGCCTGAGTTAACTGGCTACCGCTGCTCCTCTGGGGAAGGCTCCTGAAAAGCTATGAAATGTGAATAGGCTGTCTGTGCATCTCCCAGTAAATTTCTTTCTCAGATGTTTCCAGCCAGTGTGACTCGATTGAGAAATGACTAGGGGAGAACAGAGGATGAAGCCAATGAACTCAGTGTCTTATAAATCAGCAGTGTGGAGCTTCAGTGAAACTGTCAAGCTGGGGAAAAGCCAGCTGCAGGGCAAGTTTGTGAGTCTTTTTGAAAACAAAACCTACCCCTTGCCTTGCTCTCTAGATGAGAGAAGGCTTAATTAAAGTTCATGGAGGAGTGAGGAGTAGAAAAAGAAATATAGTTTGCTAAGAAAATAAAAATGAACAAACTCAAGGTAGTACATATGTAACAGGTCCCAATTCTGATCTTGGCTCAAGCAAGAATTACAAGTGGGGTCATGAAAAATATCTAAGTGCTGTCATGAGTAAATCTCATCTGGAAGCCCAGTAACGCTTTGTGCACCAGAGCAAAACTCCTCAAATAAACCTATATTCTACTAAGATTATTATCTCTACTCTATGGATGAGGAAACTGAGGCATACAGGAGGAAATACCTGGCTAGGGTCACATAGCTACATATATGAGAGAGCTGAGTTGTGAGATCTGAACTTGTGAGGTCTGGCACTAGTCCATGTTCCCAACCACTGCGCCATTAGTCTCTCTTTGGGGAAATCACAGACCCTAAGTTAATAACTCCTGCACTAGGCAATAGAGCAACAGGCAAGCCTGATTCAGGCATCTAATTTTCTAAGAGTCCTGATCATCTTATGCCTCAAATGTATCCAGCTTCTGGCTCCAGCAGAGAATTTAGGAAGACCCAGTTAGGTTTCTAATGGCAATTGTAAGGCTACCAGATTGCACTGTTCCCAACCATATGAAGGTATGAGCATTAACTCCTTGTGGATTAGAAAACAAGGCCCGTGGATCAGGCCTGAAGTTATGTGACTGTTGCTGGGGAAACCATAATTGAGTTTCCTGAATTATGCACAATGCAATATAACAGTGGTTGACTAACCATATTTACTTGCCTGTCAGATCTTGTGGCATCTGTTGAGTTCACAGAGCTCCTATTGACTGAAGGACAGGTTTGTTGATCCAGAAAAGTGTGATGGGCACATGAGGCAGCAGGAGCTGGAGGATGCCTGGAAGGGCCCAGATTTCTCAACTCCCTCAGCAACTGTCCACCAAATGGCCTGGCACAGGGGAAGCCATGGAGACAGCCTGAGGCCTGGGCGTGAAATGGATCCCTCTCTTCCCTGATCCTCTGCACTTCTTGACTTGGAAAGAAAGAAGGGAGTGTGGGAAAGGGGTAGTTTGGGAAAGAAGAGGTCAAAGGAAGGCGGCAGAGGGAAGGTAGAGAGAGACAAGTGGTGGAAGAGGGCTGGATAGCTGTGGGCTGAGTTCATCTATGTTGGTCACATGCATGGTCACTCTATATGTGGCAACAGCTAGGGACAGCCAGGGTCCAGGGAAGGATACACAGGTGAACGAAACAGTCCAGCCCTTAAGAAATTAACCAGTTAGCCTGGCCTCTAGCTACACAAGTGTTATACAAGCCAAGCAAGTGAGGAACTGTGGGAATCCCACTACCCTTAACTCTGCTTAGCAGATTGGGAAAAGCCCTGTCACTGCTGAATAAGCTCTGAGAGATCAGTGCGATTTCCATTGGCAACTGGCTTCTTGAACTCAGGGAATGATGTAAGTGAAAACTACAGGTAAGGAAGGTGCAAAAGCTTCACACAGATTCTGAGAATTCTCTGAACTTGCCATGCTGATGGAGCTCGATACCTCAGAAGTCTTCAGGCAGGCAAGGTCAGCTTTTGCTCCCAGGCGCTGTGGACCACAGGAAGTGATAGGCCCTCTGCTCTTGCTCCCTGCCTGGACACCCTGTCCTCTCCTCACACAGGGACCTGCTGAGGAGGCCATGCTGGCCTTCCCACTGCCTAGGCAGACAGCAGGGACCCAAAGAATGCAGCGAACCTGGACAGGAACTTTCTGCTCAGGTACAAAAGAAAGAGTTGATGACTTGGAAATGAAGAAGAGTACATTTCAGGGTAGTTTGGGTTTCATTGGTTTTGTTTGTTTGTTTTCATCTTTAAAGATTTCCCAAATATGTTCTGGCTTTGCCCTGACTGAGCTAGCAAACAAATAGGTTAACTTCTCTGGAGCAGAGGACCACAAAGCAATAGAAGAAGCAGGAGAAGGGACTGGGCTTCCAACTCCAGGGCACCGAGGCATGGAGTCCTCTCTTCCAGAACAGGGGAACAGAACCACTGACAGAAGCAAGATTCACATCCCAGCATGTCCCAGGGCTTTGCTGTCTGGATGGAAGTCCATGAGTATTTCAATTAAAATTCAGTTCTCTTTGAGGCCTAGAAGCACTCTAACCCTCATGGTAGGAAATGATGTCTTCCCCAAGCTTTGATTTAATCTGTTGTTTTAGTCCATGAGATAATACTGCAGGAAAGCTCCATCATCCCATGTGCCTCTTCCTCACTCATCTGTGTGCTCACCATAGGACTTTCCAAATAATCTGTCTTTAATGTTAAGTTCACCTTGCTGCAGATGATACCTTAGAAATATTGTATTCCAAAGTAACAAAATGAAAAAGAAATGCCTTTATAAAAAAGCTTTTTTATTAGAAATATTGCAAACCTTTATCAACAGTAGAGGACATTGCTCTGTGAACCTGCAGCTCCCCACCAGTGAGCTTTATTAATAGCGCGCGAATGAGCTTGTTGCCTCTCTTCCCTGTCCCTCCAGGGCCACACCAGCTCCACCCACTGGATTACTTAGAAACAAACACAAGACATGTCCTTTGACCCATATATACATCAGTATGCATCTTTTTTTAAAAATTAATTTTATTGGTACATTTTAGGAATACAATATAATGACATTCATCATTGGAAATTTGCACCTTTACATAATGCATCTTGGTTCTTATTTTTTCCCCATTCCCCTGTTCTCCCTTCAACCCCTCTATCCCTCCCTATTTACAAAGATTTTGTTTCTATTTTTTCTTTTACTCACATTAAATCCATTCCCTTCTTTCTTAACCTCTATTCCCCCTTCCCTTTCCCCTTTGCACCTTTTCTTTCTATTTCACACTATGTATTATATCTTTTAGTCCTTATTTACATTTTGGTTTCTCTAGAGAAAATATTTTGTCTTTACACGAGTGTCCTATTTATTTCACTTAAGAGTATCACCTCAATATGCATCCATTTAGCTATAAATGTCTCTAGTTTCTTCTTTATGGCTGAGTAGTACTCCATTTTATTTAAAAAAAAACACATTTTCTATATCCAGTCTCGAGCTGATGGGCAATTGGGCTGGTTCCAAGTTTCAGCTATTACAAATTGTGCTGCTATGAACATGGGTGCACATATATCACTGTGGTATGATTCTTTTAATTTTGGGGGGAAGATACCCAGCAGGGGAATAGCTGGGTCAAATGGAACTTCCAGTCCTAATTCTTTGAGGTATCTCCATACTAATTTCCACAGTGGTTGCACCAGTCTACACTGCTACCAGTGGTGGAATAGGGCTCCTCTTTCCCCACAGCCCCGACAGCATTTGTTATTGGTTGATTTCATGATGGCAGCCATTCTTTCTGGGGTGAGGTGGAATCTCAGTGTTGTTTTCATTTGCATCTCTCAAATGACCAGTGATGTTGAACATTCTTTTCATATGTTTATTTGCTGTTTCTACTTCTTTGTCTGACAAATGTCTGTTCATTTCAGATGCCCATTTTCGGATTGGGTCTTTAAATTTGGGAGGTTTGATTTTTTAAAGTTCTTTATAGATTCTAGATCGTAGACCTTTGTCTGAGGAACAGCTGGTGAAAATATTTTTCCCATATTGTGGGTTGTCTCTTCACACTGCTGGTAGTTTCTCTTGCTGTGCAGAAGCTTTTTAGTAAGAAGAGATCCCACTTGTTGATTGTGCTAGTTCACGGGCAACTAAAGTTTTCTTCATAAAATCTATTCCTACACCAATGTCTTCAAGACTTCTTCCTAACCTCTCTTCCAGCTGGTTTAATGTTTTTGTTTTAATACTTAGATCTTTAATCCATTTTGATTTTAGTTTAGTGCATGGTGAGAGATATAGGCCTAGTTTTAATCTTTGGCAAGTCGAAACCCAATTTTTCCAGCACCATTTATTAAAGAGGCTATCTTTCCTCCAGTGAGGGTGTTTGGCTCCTTTGTCAAAGATGAAGTAGGTGTGTGTGTCTGGAGTTGTTTCTGCATCTTCTAATCTGTTCCCTGGTCCTCAGGTCTGTTTCTTTGCCAGTACCATGCTGTTTTTTTATCACAGTAGCTTTGTAGGATAGTTTCACGTTGGGGATTGTGATACCCCCTGCCATGTCTCTGTTGCTTAGAATTGCTTTTGCTATTCTAGGTCTCTTCTTCTTCCAAATGAATTTTTGGATTGTTTTCTCAAGGTCCGTGAAGTATGTTGCTGGAATTTCAATTGGAATTGCATTAAATCTGTATAGCAGTTTTGGAAGTATGGTGATTTTCACTATGTTGATTCTTCCCATCCAAGAGCAAGGGGTGTCTTTCCATTTTCTGATGTCGTCTTCAATGACTCTTTTCAGAGTGCTATACTTTTCAGAGAAGAGGTCTTTGATTTCTTTTGTTAGGTTGATTCCTAGGTATTTCACTTTTTTGGATGTTATTGTGAAAGGAATTGTTTGCCCTTTTTCTTTCTCAGGGAGTCTGTTGTACATGTAGAGGAAAGCTATTGATTTTTGTGTATTGACCTTGTATCCAGCTACTCTACTGAATTTGGTTATTAAGTCTAGAAGACTTTTGTCTTAGGGTTAGATTCTGATATGTTGTATTGTCATTGTCATTTAGTTGTAGGAACTTTCTAATTTCTTGTTTAATTTCCTCGGTGACCCGTTGGTTATTCAGAAGTGTGTTGTTCAATTTCCATGTATTTATGAAATTCTTGTGGTTGCTTTTGCTATTGATCTCCAATTTCATCGCACTGTGGTCTGATAATATACAGGGGATAGCTTCAATTCCTTTGCACTTGCTTAAACATGTTCTATGTGTGAGTATGTGGTCTATTTTGGAGAATGACCCATGTGCAGCTGAGAAGAAAGTGTATTCTGATTTTGTGGGGAGGAACACTCTGTAAACATCTGTTAAGTTCATTTGTCCAAGAGTTTGAGTTCTAGTATTTCATTGCTTATTTTTTGTCTATTTGATCTATCTATTTGTGACAGTGGGGTATTGAGGTCCCCCACTACTATTGTTTTAGTGCATATATGACTTTTCATGTTTGTTAGTATTTCTTTTACATAGTTGGGCGCACTAGTGTTTGGTGCATATATATTAATGATTGTTATCTCTACCTCTAGGATTTTTCCCTTTATAAGGATGTAGTGTCCTTCTTTGTCTCTCTTAATCAGTGTTGGTTTGAAATCCACTTGATCTGCAAAGAAGATAGCTACTCCTGCTTTTTTTTTTTTTGGTTCCTGTTCCATGGAGTATTGTTTTGCACCCTTTAACTTTCAGTTTATGAGTTTCTTTTTGAATTAAGTGTGTTTCTTGTATGCACATATTGTTGGATCTTGCTTCTTGAGCTATTCTGCCAGTCTATTTCTTTTGATTGGTGAATTGGACTATTAACATTGATGGTTATAACTGATAAGTTTTGACTTGTCATTGTCATTACTTTTTCTTGTTGGAATCTCCCCCCTTTCTGTTTAATTTCTTGTTGTGCCCAATAGATTCATTCTGCTGAACTTCCTGGGAGTGTGATCCTCACTGTCTTTTTTTTTTTTTCTCGTTGTCTTTTCCTAGAATATTGTCTAAAATTTTTTGTAGTGCTGGTTTGGTATTCATGAAGTTCCTAAGGTGTTCTTTGTCATGAAAGTATCTTCTTTCTCCATTAATTTTGAAAGATAGTTTTGCAGGGTACATCTATCTGGGTTGGAGGCTGTTTTCCTTTAGGGCTTGAAATACACCACTCCACACTCTTTTTGCCTTGAGGGTTTGTGTTGAGAAGTCTGCTGTGATTCTGATAGCCTTTCCTTTGTATGTGATTTGTTTCTTTTCTCTAGCTGCTTGTAGAATTTTGTTCTTCTGATGGGTTTCTGCAATTTTAACTATTATATGCCTATGTGTAGTTTTTTTTTGATCAAGGCTAGTTGGAGTCCTATATGCCTAACTTATCTGTATGTCAAGTTCTTTTCCCCTATTTGGGAAGTTTTTTGCCATTACTTCTGTGAACAGTTTTTTTATGCCTTCTGTACTCTCTCTTGTTTCTTCATTGCCTCCAGTCATTCTGATGTTATTCTTCTTTACATCATCTAGCAGCTGCTGGATTGATTCTCATTTTACCTTACTAGTTTAAAGAAATTTTTCTTTTCCTGGTCACTAATTGCAATCTTATCTTCTGTATCTGAAATTCTGTCCTCCCATTGGCTCATTCTGTTGCTTAAACTTTCAGTGGAGTTTTTAATTTCCTGGAAATCTGTTTGTATCTGCTTTATAGATTCCTTTTGTTTCCTATGTTGGAATTCCATCATGTTCCTCAGCTCCTCTATTTTTTTTATCTGTGTCCACTCTAGATTTATTAATGATGTCTTGCACTATGGGCACAATCTCTGTTGTTATCTGAGAAATTATTTGTGATTTCATTTTTTCCAGATCCTCTTTCTTGTCAGTTCAGGGAGTTCAGGTGTTTGAGAATCAAATTGTTCCATGTTGTTTCCCTCTGGGGTTGCTTTAGGTGATCAGGAAGTCTGGTTTTGAGACTTGTTTATGTGTCTTCTCATTTCAATGGGGTGGGGGTTTGCGTCCTGTTGGTGCCCGCATGGCTCACCTCCAAAGCGCTTGGAGCGGCTCTGCTCCTCAGTGCTGGGTGTGGTGGTGTGGTGGCCCAGAATGCTCACCTCTTCTGTGCTGGGGGCAGCTCTACTCCTCACTGCTGGGGGTGGTGTTACAGCGGCCCAGAAGGCTCCTCCTCAGTTCTAGGGCCCTCAGTATGCATCTTGATATAAGATTTGGACTTTTTAAAATACATCTTTATAATGCTGTCCTTATAGTTAAAAATAATAATTCCTTAGTAGTATTACAGTTCAAATCAGTTTTAAATTTTTTCCAGTTATCTGTAAATGTTTATTTACTAATAAACAGGAAAAACATGTATACTGCAATCAATTTTTTATTCTTTCAGATCTCTTTGAACCCATGGGCCTATTATGGCTTGTATCTAGATATCTCCCCAAAGCCTCATGTAGTCATAGGTAGGGCTTTTCAGAGATGCCTGCATTGGGGAGTGTGTGACACTGGGATTGATTCATGATGTAATTCTAGGCTTAAGGATGTTGGGATTGAGGGTGTGTGATTACTAAATTAGTCCACAAATTGGTTTGGCACCCAACCTAAGCTGGGTAGTCCAAATAGAATATAAAAAAGGAAGAAAGAAGCTTCTATTGTTATTTTATTATTCACTTGCTACTTCACTGCTTTGCTACCTTCTGCCCATCATAAACTGTTTCTCCTCTGGAATGCCTGTCTGCCAAGCCACCCTGCTTTGGAGCCAGTGGTTTATGGACTAAAACCTCTACAAACTGTGAGCTAAATGAACTTTTCCTTCTTAACTTGTGGGTGTTGGATATTTTATCTCAGCAACAAGAAAAGTAACTAAGACAAGGCCATTCTCTCCATTTTTTGGAAAATATTTTTTGAGAAAATTAGGTGATTTGTTGTAGAATTTACTGCATTCTTCAGTTTTCAACCTCTAATGGAATCTATCTCAGCTGTGATAGTGGTTAAAAACCATTAGGGGAAAGACAGACAAGAAACTTCATAATGAATGATAAGGGTGATGATCCCACAGCCCACTGATCAATCCCAACACCTCAAAGTAATCTAGTGTTTACATCACCTCCTATAATGAATTCTTACCAGAAAATGTAACTTGCATCCAATGGAGCCTTCAGCTGTAGATACCAGAAAATAAAAAAGACAGAAGAAATGAAAAAGCACATAATAGCACATAAATGTACCAAACATTTATTTAACTTTTATTTGATTACTCTGGTATTAACAGGCATTATCCAGTGATATTTTCCACAAGGGTTACTGAGACATGGTTGTATTTATCTCTAAGTGAACTCAGCCGATGACTGTAATTGTTCTGTTCTGTTGTCCGTTTTCTGTAGATTTTAATCTGCTTCCTAATAATCACTGAGTGTCCCATAACAATTTTTGAATGCCTTTGTGATCTTCCTCCCTAGACTTCTTCCTTGACCCTAACTTTGCCCACAGGTTCTTTTTATTTAACTGTGTTTTAAGAAACCAAACATTGACCTTTTTAGTGTTTATAAAACAAAAGTTAAAATGGCTCTATGTTAAAAAAAAAAAAGTTAAAGACTCCCATTAGTAAATACACAAATAGGAATAACCAGACTGGATCATTGAATGTTTCATTTTTCCTTCTTTTTGTCTCTCTGTTTCTCTGTCTCTCTGACACTCTGTCTCTTTCTTCTCTCTCCTTTTTCCTAATTCTTGATTGCACTCTGCATAGCAGAAGCGTCTAGAAAAATGAAGTGTGACCCAGTGTTCCTACACTGATCACAGTAGATAAAAAGTTTGGTCATAACTTGTGCCAATAATCCATAGCCATGTCCACGAAAGCTGGAAAAATTAATTCCAAGGTAGAAAAACTCAGGCCTGCATACAAATCTGGAAGCCTGGTAGGAATGAACCTGGCTTAGGTCATTAAGGTCAAGTGAGTATAACAGCTTCACTGTTGGCATTCCCTTCTTGAAACACCTTTTTCCTTTGGATTCTCTGACCTGACCTTATTCTATTTTTCTCCTACCTCTTGGGACACTCCAATCTTTTTGCTGGCTCATCCTCCTCTTCCTGACTGGGAAATATTAGAGAATTTCAAGGCTTGATCCATTGCCTTCGCCTCCTTCACATTCTACATCTCCTCCATACTTATGGTTTTAATTATTATCTATATGCTGATGACTCTTAAATTTATATCTCCAGCCTTGACTCTCCTCTGAGCTTCCAAACATAAATCCAATTGCCTAGTCAACATCTTGACTTGGCTATCTTGCAGCACTTCAAATTCTGCATGTCCAAAAACTGAACTCATACCTTCTCCCTCAAAACCTGGTCCTCCCCCAGCATTCCCTCTCAGTGAATAGCTCTGGCATCCAGAGAGGAGCATGTCAGGCCCTTGGCAGCTAGATTCAACACCTCCCTCTGTCTCTCTGTCATATCCATTGAATCAGTAAGTGCTGCTGACTCTCATTTCCAAATCGATCCATGTCTCTTCATTCTTACAGATGCCACTGTAATTTGAGCTTTCTCAATCTCACTCCTGCATTACCTTAAGAGCCTCCTACTCTCCCTATCTTCAGTCTGTGTCCAAACTATTCTGCAGCCAGGTTCCTTTTAAAAAACATGCATATGGGTTTATAACTATGTCATCTTCTCAGGATCTTTGGGATGAAGTCCAAAATCTTTTCTTTAGTTATAAGGCCCTAGCTTATCTATCCTCCACCTCCTTTCTCCATCTCATTTCAAAATCCTTTTCTCCTTGTTCCTTGGAATTTAGTCATACTGATCCTTACCAGTTTGGGCCTCAGGCTCTTTGCACATGCATTTGATTCTGGCAGAATTATTCTAGTCTTTTCTCCTCTTTTACCTGACTAATGCCTCTGTATCTTTCTGAATTTGCTTCTTGAGGAAATCTTCTTTGGCTGATTATAGGTCTATTTAATGACATGTTCACAGTCTTTACTCTTTATGATAAAAAATAATACAATGTAATTGTGGAAACCAAGATCTAGAAATGTTAAGGGACTTGCTTGGGGCCCAAGAAGTGGTTGTATGGAAACACACTGGACTACTCTCACTTTTGTAGCAGCTAGATCTTGTCAAGTGCAAAAAGTCCCGTATCAAGTTTGCTTTCCAAATGCTGGTACTGGCTGGAATGAGTTAAGAGAAAAAGAATAAGGTAACTAAAGGGAAAACAAGTAAGACATTTGAAAAAAGCAGTTGGGGATTATATAATTTTATATGGGGTAGAGACTTGGGGAGAAAAGATTTAAAGTTTTCACAGTTGATGAGGCTATTATAGTGCACATGGCAATAATAGCATTTTTTTCAAATAGCCACAGGCTACGAAAAGATTATATTTTGAGATTTTTGTAGCTGGGAGAGTTTGGCTTGACAAAAGAGAGACCTATTAGAGATTTGAACAAAGCACAGAGTTAGCTCTTTGCACAGAAATGCCTTAAAAGAAGATCAGTGACTATCTAAGGTACTTAGTGGTTCAGGCCTTGACCTACTTGGGGCAGGGAGCTGGTCCAGTGGACCTACTGAGGTTGGAATGAATGAATGAATGAATGAATGAATGAGAAAGTGAGACTTGCTGTCTGTCACAGCCTAGATCATGCTCCTACCCAGCCTGGTGTGGAAAAAGAAATACTGAGTGGCATGTGTCCCCAGGTGGTATCACCTGATCATGCTCATTTGGCCTTATCTGGCCCCCAGGTGTTTCCATTTATTTCTGATAAATTGTCAGCCAAGAGTAAGCTCTGGGGTGGGAAGTGGGAGAATGACTGGAGGAGTGGGCAATACCCCAGATGTTTTCCAAGAAGACAGGAGAAAGTTATTCCTCAGTACTAATATATTTCGTCATCCTTTCTGCCTGCAGATGTTCAATTTGGAAACACTTCCAGGTTCTCTTTTCACGCTTAAAATAAAATAACTTGTGTATTTAAGGTACCCACCGCCAAGTCATCCCCAGGGCCATATCTCTTTTGCATATGGATGAAGGATTAGGAGCTCAAGAAGATCCTAAAGTTTACTGGCCATGTGTCTTCTGGTTTAACCGGGCCTGTGAGCTTTGCTCTACCAAAAATTAAGAAAAATGATAATCATCAGTGGTGCTAGTCACTGAATTCCTTCTATGTGCCATGTAAAATCAAATCACTATGGCAATGTTGTAAAGGCTGTATTAAAATCCATTTTATAAATAGGGAATTTACCCAAAGATTGCCATTTCCCCAAGTTCATAAAACGACTAAGTAACAGAAACAGGTTCAAACCCAGAGCTTTGTGACTTTAGTTAACAACTGTAACATTCTCAGAGCTTTCTTATGAGCTAGCCACTCATTAAACCTTTCAGAGTAGTTCAGTTTTGCAGGTGAGGAAACTAAGGCACAGGCCACACAGCCAGTAAGCAGCAGAGTGCCAAGGCCCAGCATTCTGCCTTCAGAGCTGGCGTCCCAGCCAATACTGACTCCAACCCCTTGCTGTATTGCATAGATAGCAAGGGTTGGAAGAATGCAAATTTTACTTTGATGATCTTATCCCAGCTTTCAATATACAAGGCACAAACCTCTCTTCCCTGTGTAGTCTTATCTTTGTGTTGATCTTCTGTTGTTTAGGCAGCTACGGGCTCCTCAACCCGTGAGAGTCTTTACATGAAAGTCATTGGCTGGAGGTGCACGGCTGTGGCTCCAGTTCATATCTCTCCCT
Organism: Heterocephalus glaber; assembly: GCF_053883595.1. Classification (NCBI taxonomy): domain Eukaryota; kingdom Metazoa; phylum Chordata; class Mammalia; order Rodentia; family Bathyergidae; genus Heterocephalus; species Heterocephalus glaber. Next base: position 4,741,733 of record NW_028258156.1, read on the forward strand.
GAGTTGGACATCCCAGAAAGGACACTCTGTTCCACAAGGCTGTCTTTCTGGCGCAGGCTTTTATCTGGGAAAGGATGAGCCTCGCAGCAGAGTTGAAGCTGTCTCCTTGCTTTGTTTATGTGAGTCTCCCTCCAGGACTGTGTCTGCTTCTGGGGCAGATGTGCCCTGCCAAACATTCCAGCTCTCCATGCTGGCTGTGTGGCCCACCTACCTCCTGAGTTTTCAACAGCTTCTCTGCCCTGGATAGAGTGGTGTCTCGTAACCATTTGGAAACTGCAAAAGTTTCCTTGGCAGGAGGAATGATTGACTCGGCAACATGTTCTTGCCTTTTGGAGTTGCCCTCCAATTTTTTCAGGCTTGATTCCGTAAATCATTTCGTCTTGTGTAAATACTGGGCTACAAGTATGGATGATCTTAAAGGCAAGGATTACATGAAATCTCATTTGGGAATCTGTCCTCCTTTCAACAGATTACTATAGCTTTAATTTGTGAATAAAAATGTTCTTAAGTACATGTCGAGGCACAGGTAGTTTAGGACCTTTGAGAAAAAGTAGAATATGCTTCTCCAAGAGGCTTAGAGAAAAGGAACTTGTTTCTTTATTGAGATCCACTTCATCATGGAAAGCATTTAAGGCCCTATTCTGCCCAAGGACTCATGGGGCAGCATTGAGAGAGGATGGAGTGGAGAAAATTGAAATGATTTGAAAGAGATAAGTAAGCAGGAGAATGTCATTTAGAATATCCCTTTTCTTTCTGCCATTCCAAGGAGATGGAAATTTTGTGTTAGGTCAAGGTTATATAACACCAAATTGAAATACTGTTGGGGGTAACTCTCTGAAGTATTGCTTATTATAGCTATGCTTATTTTCCCTCATTCCAACAATAACAGAATTTGTTGAAGGAAGGCTGTGATGAAGAAGGCCCACCAACCACAGGTTTGGTAAATGTCTCAGCAGGGAGGATGTTTCCTCGACATCTCTCCTCTTCCTTGACCTGAAGACAAAAGGAGTGTCCATGTGCAGTGACTGTACACTTTTGAAATGAACATTCTTGAATGTTGAATGTTAGAAACTAATATTTGGATTTTGGAGTGAAAGCAGGAGTGCTTACCTTTTAACAGTACTTAGAACAGAAGACCTAATTCGGTTTTTAGGGTTAGAGCACACACAATTCAGTGAGACCCAATGTGTTTAATATACATGTGACAAAATATTTTATTTCCTTTCTTTCTTCTCCTCCCCCCACCTTCCTTCCAAGGTGAGAAAATCTTGTTGAACTATACCCCAGAAATGGAATTTTATAAGTTATATTATTATTATTATTTTTAAAATTTAGTTTTTGGGTACCAGGGATTGAACTCAGGACCTTATGCTTGCCAGGGAGGCACTATACTGCTGAGCTAAATCCCTGGCCCTATAAGTTATATTATTAAAGCTATGATGATAAATGCCTATCCAAAAATGATGGATTTGATATGTGAGGAGGAAAAAAGAAAATGAAAACCTGTAAGTTAAACCTTCAAAATGATATTTTATTTAAATCTCACAAAATTTTTTCCTTTTCACCAGTGAAGGAACAGAGACTTAGAGATGCAAATATTGTAAATCCTTCCAAGCTTTCAAATTCAGAAAAGAAAATATTCCTTCAAGTCCCTGATTACCTCCTTTATTCCCTGAGTGAGATCACTGTAGCAGACTTCCCATCACCTTGGCACCCTGGCCCCAGAAGGAGACATATCTGTCTATTGTTTTTGTTGTTGTTTTTTAGTACTGAGTATTGAACCTGGGGCATTCACACTGTGCTACAACCCAGTGTCCTGCTTTTAGGACTTTTATATTGAGGCAGAGTGTTGCTAAGTCACTAAATTGCTCATGCTAGGTCCTCCTGCCTTGGCCTCCCCCAGTTCTGGGATTACAGGCACATATGCCTCCTCGCCTGGTTTTTAGATCTGTTCTTGAATTAGGCTTCTAGGTGAGTACTTCAGCTCTGCTGGTCACTCACTGTGTGATTTGAAGGCAAATTACTGAAACTCTTTGTACTTTAGTTTCCTAATCTGCAAAAAACATGGCACTGTGCATACTCAACTCATAGGATTTTATGTTAAATGAAATAAAAATGTTTTGCCTAGTGGCTTAAAAACAAAAACAAAGACACTTTCTCATTCTATATGGATCCTGCATTATGTCTAGTCTTTAATTACTTTAGCATAAAATCGCATGGAGATTCTTATGAGAGGCCAATAAAACCACATACAAGCATGACTAGATAGACTAAAGGTGTGAGGGGATCCGATCCATGACAGCGTGGGAACACGGCTGACCATGTTTCTTTTTCAAACAAATTAGAGATTCAAAGTTAAGGAGCCAGACTAGAACGAAGGTGAAGATTCTGGGGAATTACAGTGAAGCCCAGTTCTTGCAGTCACCAAGTACCAAAAACTATCAAGAAGGATCCAGACTAAGGCAATGTCTCTGGGGTAGCTAATTTCATCCCTGTTATTACCACAGCATGATTTTTAAAAAGAGGAATTTAAAAGAACTCAGTTTTTTAAATGTTGTGCTTTGTATAGTTTCAAGAGTGAGCTATGATCATTGCACATTGTATAGATGTGTTGAAATATCATACTGAGCTTCATGACTATGAACAATTATTATGTGTCATTTTTTTAAAAAAGTGAGCTGTGAAACACTGTCCTAAGCCAGAAAAAACAAGTTTGCCGTTCTATGAGGGTATTCTTAAAAATTTTTTTGAATAACTGTCATTAATTATTTGATTTACATTGAACATTTTGAATTTTCCATTATGTGAAGTGTCTGAAGTCTTTTTGCCAAGAGCAATGAAAATAGTGGTAAGGAAAAAAAGGCAACAAAACACCCTTTTGTATAAACTCCATTTATTTCTGCACGATCAGATCACATTTTCTGCACCAAACATGTTGATGGAGAGAATCCATCCTGGGGATGTCAATCAATTTAAAATTTCTTTAAAATAGATGCTTTTTTTCTTACTCCTAGATTTTTCTTTAATTCAAGAGTTTCCTATCTGACTGTGCCCCATCTGAAACTGCATTTTCGGGTCATTTTATTAAGCATTTCCCCTTCAGCAAATGAGATCATCGCTCCCTGCTTGTGGGCTGGGGTAGGGTGGGATTAGTGAAAATGAAGGTCAGTCCTTTTCTATCTCCATAGGGACCATGTTGTCTTAGTTTTGATCATGTCTCCAAAATTAAGATTTCTGCATAAAACCCTCGTGTCTGTGTTTGGCTGGCAGGTTTATGGCTGACCAAACAGTGCACTGGCCAGTGTTCTGGTTGGCTGCATGTTTATACAGACTGTTAATCAGATTGGGGAGGGGGTAGTGAACATGGGGACAGTCTGTGAGCTGGAGCGGTCCTGTTTGCTGTCGTGTGCAAGGGCCTGCACTTTGTTACTACAAATTACATAATGACATGTTACATTTCAAAGTGTATTTTTACTTCAGGGAAAATTAAACCAATAAACAGACAACCCTGGTGGAAAAAATAAAAGAAAAGGGGAAAATAAGATCCCTGGTTTCCAGATCTTCCTCCTGGAAAGGTTCTTAATTAAATTGTAGCTATAAACAAATCTTTGTTTTATTGAAGAGAGCCATCGTGTCTAAAAGCTATTTTTAAAAATTAGGATGTGAACATTTGCTGGACAAGGGTCTGGTCCGTGTTATGTATTTTATGATCTGTGCAAAATGAAAAGGCAAGCTTGTGTGGTGATGGTAGATTTTCAATTTTTGATTGCTAATCCCTCTCAAATGTTGCTCCTGCTTTGCCTAAATGGTGCCTGTACACACAGGAATTATTGTAGTTTTTTCCACATACTAATTCACACAAAACTGTTTACAGTTAGCATGAAGTTACCAACTTTGGATTTTAGACCACATAGGAAGTTGGGTCTTCTGCATACTGTCTGCATTTTAAGCAACTTTGAAACTTTAAAAAAAAATCTGACCCTTTAAATCAACTTCCAAACCTATCACTGAATACTTATGAATTCAACATTAATTCTTTTCCATAAACTGTTGAAATTAAGTCTACATTCAGGATCCAAGGTTATGATAGCCCTTTGGAACGATAATCATGCCCATTTATAACTCAGTTAGGCATGTATGTATGTGTCCAAACTTTTTTCATCATAAACTATGTTATCAAAACAGAATGTGCCCTTACTCTCTTTCCCCCAGCTAGTGGAGGACTAAGAAGGACACTTACTCACTGGATTTTAAATGAGTTATTTGGTCAAGATATGCTGTTACCAGAACCATTTGGTCTGAAATTCACTGGATTTGTTCAGGTGTTTGAGTTCTACCAGGGAGAGCAGCAGTCCAGGAAACGGCTCAATGAAATATTACCCCTATTATATTTTACAAACACCCTGTGATCTTACAATTCTTATGTGGAGTTATTATGTTACTTAAGATACTTTTTTCAATATAGTTCACACAGTGAGAAATCACAAAACCAATTGAGATAGACTAAGTCTTCCTGTTCAGTTTATTTATTTTTAAATTAAAGATATTTACATTTTTTGTTTCACATCTTTATTAGTGCATACTGGTTATATAGGTTAATGGGTTTCATTCTGGCCAAAAGAAACCTCCACCTCTCAGATGGAGACAAATAATAGGGTTTTGAAAATTAGGGTTAAAATTTCAGATTTTAGCATGACTGGGAAAAAAAAGAATGGGTAGCAAAATACAGGACAAACATGTAGTGTAGCTTTTGTGTATAAAAATGGACCCTTTGAGATGATGTTATTTGCTGGCAATGGACATACAAATGCATAAGACACTCCTGTTTTATTCTGTGGCAAAGAATACTTTCCCTCTCATGTTAGATTCTTAACAGTTTCATTTGAATAATTAATTTAGACTATTACTGAGTTAAGAACCACTGTGTGAGACATTCTTATGGGATTTTACTTGACTATAGAGGAAACAAGAAAGACCACCAGACTTTTTCAATGTTGATAAACTTGCTTTCACTGTTACCAAGCCAAGAGCAGCCTAAAGTGAAGTCAGGTATTAATTCAAGGCTTTCATTAAGTGAATGATTAATCCAATAAGAGAGCTTTTGATCCAATAAATAGTCTAGGAAATACCTAATAAATGAAGATATGCTCGTGAATGGTTAAAATATTTTATTCTAGTTTTGTGCTTGGCCAGCATTTGAAGTGATAGATGGAGGGAAAGACACATCATAACCAGGTTGGATGAATGAGTAAAAACTGCAATGTAACAATAACAGCAATGATGAGGTCTTTCCTCTTATTCTTTATGACTGGATGTTCTCAATATACCCAGGTTGACATCGTCTCCCTTTTACCCATTTTGCCATCCATGGCATGGTTTATGTCAAGGTTCTTGAGGAAGTTCACCATCAGCACCACAGCTCCTCTTCTAGATGGGGAAAGAAAGAGGGTTAAAGTAGAAGGAAGGGTAAAAGTTCAATTCCCCTATGGCAATTCAGATTTTGAAAACAGTGTAAAAGAGTGGTAGTGGCCCTTTCTCTTTTAACTTTGAATTTAATTCTTAAAAAGTATCTGGATCTATTTCCATCCATCCGTCATCCAAACTTCTAACCAAACATCCATCCATCCATCCGTCTTTCCCTATCTCTTTTCTTTCCATCCTGCCCTCTTTTTCCAGAAATAAAACAGGTACTAATGCAAAAGTCTGAAATTAGATCTTATAAGCTAGTACTACTCCTGGGTGTTTTTCCCTATTAAAGAAAGGTGGAGATTTTCTTCCTTGCTTGGCTATAATTTTCTCTCTTATGATACTTGTCCTTAATGTGATATGACATGCAACCTCTTTGAAAATGTTGATCAATGGGGTTCAGAGAAATCAAAGTTCACTTTTAAAAAGATAAAATAAAGATTTTTTATATGGAATTGATAGCTAATTTCTGTGAATGCCCGTTGTTCATATGCATGCAAATCTGTTTAAGGTACTATTTTAAATTGTAAACAGTGCACACACATATAAAACCCACGTGTTTTTAAATGCTGCTTAACATTTTAAAGCACATACTTAGGGAGAAAGCCAGAGAGTTAGGGAACTTAATATGCATCATAATAGCATGCAACCTGAAAAATAAAAATTTTCTTGAAAGCTTAACTGGCTTTGCAATGCAATAAACTAATCAAGTGACATTTCATACCAGGTATATGGCTATGAGTGCAACATGCAAATGTGCTATTTAGAATATTTTACTGATAATGAACAAGCCCACAGGTTTACCGTTTTATATTTGTTCTCTTAAAAACCATAAAACTCATTTTGAAAATGCTTATTTAAATGGGTATTAAGTCTTTATCAGCTCTGAGCATTCAGTCCTCTGCATCCAGAAATTTCTCAATCTGACAGAATAAGAAATGCATTTACATGGCCTAAGCTCTTAAATTGTCCCTTTCAATTAATGCCCCATCATGGAGCAATCTGGAAACCATTACTCAGTAACTCTTCATTATAATTGCTTGCAGCTGAGTATCCAGCCCTTGGTAATATAAGAATAAAAGAAAACTCAGTTAGTAACAAGTGCAATTGATTCCATTCAGAATTCCCTTGGTGTTTTGCCATGTTTGGCCGGCATAAGAGGAAACACGAGGTCCCCCCTCCCCACCATTGGGGCCAGGAAATGAATTGGCAGACATAAGATGGTTTGTGTGGTGTGCGCCTTCATTTTTCAGCTGGTCCTTATTAAAAATGAGACGGTGGGGCTCCTGCTTTCTCTCCCACTGGCTACATTTTTTTTTTGGAGGGCTTTTCTGGTAATAGATAAAACTACAAAACTTCAATTTGCTACAAACTAACAACATCCAGAAACTGTCACCTTCCATGGCCATAGCCCATCCGGGGACTTACTCCCGCCAAGGAGTAGATTTTAGAATTTATTCCCTCCTACCTTGATCCTGTCTGTATGAGAGCTCAGTCCCTGGTGCATCGTGTACAGGTGGGGAGTGTTTCTGTGTTTGGAGGCTATCAATCACCGCCTCTAGAAATGGAAAGATCTAAATGAAGATAGATGAAAATGTGAAAATATGATGTGGTAAACTTCCTCCCCACCATGTTTCCTATGAAAATCAAGGACTTGGCTTTTGAAAATAGTGGAAAGAAAGGAGGAGATGTTCCTATTGCTCTTTCACTTCAGAGACAGTGCAACTTGGTGCTGAGGCTGAGGGCCAGTGTCCCCTCCTGGGTTCCTGCAGACTGGACTGTCGGCACAATCAGCTCATAACTTCTTGTCTCCTCTTCTGCCTTATAGATGACTGGGTTCAGGTGACAAGGACACTCATCCTCATGAATTAAAAATATGTAAATTATAAAATGCATTTTAATTGTGAAATGGATTGATGCTCAGCACAGAAAAATTGAACCTGACCGGGGATTTAGCTCAGTGGTTTTGCTGCCTGCTGCGCAAGCGCAAGGACCCGAGTTCGATCCCCGGTACAAAAAAAAAAAAATTGAACTTGATAAACTTTGAAGTGCTTTTAATTAATCTCCACTCTTTACTTTTATAATAATTATGGAAAAAAATCTTTCCATCAAACCAAAATGTCATTTCATTTTTATTTGTTGTGGGAAGACTGTAATCTCTATGACCAAGGAAAACTTCTATAAACATTTTAGTGTATTTCTTATATTTTGTCCGTAAATTTTTTTAGGGGAAGAGGTTGGTTTTTACTTTGGTGTGATGATTCTATATTTCCTATCCTGTTAAAAAAATTTTAAAACATTGGTGTTACAGTTATTAATCATTACCTAATTTAAAATGCCACATCAGGGTTTTGATGTAAGGTGCACTCTTGGACCCCTAAAAAACAGAAGAACAACCAAGGTAAAGTCTTCTTGCCCTTGACAGGATTGGAGGTCTCATGTGCACAGGGCCTGGTGTCACCCACTCTGTGACATGATGCTGGAGCTGGAGTCACTCACGATGGTGGACCCCTCAGCCCCGCTTTCCCAGACTCAAACTGCAGCGATTTAGGGGAACTACAAAGACGCCTCACTGGAGAGAGTCCTTCCTTTAAGAAATAAATTACAATGAAGACTTAGAGGCAGTTTTCATGAGGGCAGGGCTACTTTGTGTGTGCTTGATTTCATATATTCCTGTCAGAGATGTGAAATAATCACCTGTATTATCTTGAATTTATAATGATTAAAAATTGTCACTTTCTCTGTTCCTGTGTTCAGTGTTTCTCCAGTTTCACTTTTTTTTGGTGTGAAGACATGAAGCTTACTAAAACTTGGATTATTAAAAATGTTTAACTAATTAGAGAGAAAGATATTTAATAAAGAAATCAGCTGAAGTCAAATACCCTTGTCCAGTGACTATGAATTCAAGCCAATTAATTATATTAAGACAGTATTTCACACGGAGGGGCTCAAGAAACTGGTTTGATGAGTATACAGTTGATTTCTAATAATAATAAAAAAAGATTCATCCAGAAGCTGGGACTTCTGTGTTTGAAATAATCAGTCCCCAAACTCTGGAGAAGACTGTGGCCAAAGCAGCACAGAGCTACTTGCTTGTCTACAGATTTCCCCCCTTGAAAGTCTCCTCTCTCCTTTATGGGAACCTGTCAAGGATGACCCCTGCTCCTTTCTAAACCATGCAGGGCTGTCTCTAGGCTATTTACAGGCCTTTTGCTTTGTTTGAGGTTTTCAGCACCTTTACTCAACCCCCCCACACCAAGCAGTATTTAAGCAATTCTTCTTTTTTCAATCAATCAACAGATATTTCTTGAGGTCTAATTGAGAGGAATTCTCTACCCCAGGCTACTACTGCTGATTACTAATATTTGTGGCCAACTCTTGGATTTTAATGACTTCTAAAGGTCTTCTCTTTTCAATGAAAATTATATCTAGCAATGCTGAGTAATTTAAAATGCTGAGAAAAGACTGTATTTTAAAAAGAGGTGAGGCAGAGTCTCATTTTTCACTGTACATGGAATTTGTTTATCTATGTGCCTAATGATAAGTTCTTGAAGTGAGTTGTTTTATTTTACTACCACACATGGCCAACGGAGAAGGGGACAAGAGGAGCACATCAGTAAGAGCCACCTCTCAATTCTTTGTAGAGGGGTAGAATTACCTGTAGAGGTTGCAAACCCGAGGCCCATGGGCATCCACCTTCACACATGTTTGGTTAAGCCCCAAAGTATTTTTAAAATTTGAATTTGTTTTCATCATCACTGAATAATTTATACAAGAATATTTCTCCCGGATTCTCTTGAAAATCAGTAAGGACTGGTCACATTGGGCCCCAAGTTGCCTGATGGCTGTGAACAGGAGTGAGGAGTAGCAGCCCCTTCTTACAGGGCAAGTGCCCTTCAGTTTATTGCCAGGATCCACCCCATCAGCATTGCTTTTCAATGCCTTGCTGACCCCTGCCTGCCGTTGCGTGTGAGGCCTCTGCCATATTTCAGGGCTACTTGAAATTTCCCAATTGCTCTCTTTATTCATCATCAGTGACAAAATTCAGTGCTGCTTTATAGGTACTTGGGTGTGGACTGCAAACTCAGATCTTCTTGACCAACTTGGACTCACATGTCCCTCAAGAGGGACTATCAAGGAAGGTGGGAAGGAGGCCCCTTTCCATCCACTGAAGGAGGAAGACGGGTTCTTGTTTTCTTTTTCCTGTCCCCACTGGCTGTGAAGAATATAATTGAAAAAAGGAACTGAGATGGGTGGCCAGGGAGTAAAGGGAAGAAGTAGGACAAATCCTCAAATGTATCTTGAACAGTTAAATTGCAAAGGGCATTTTAATAATACCACAGAAAATCTTTCCAGTGATTTGAGCACAAGATGTTCCAGGCTAAGCACTGCACAAAATGGCTCTCCCTACACAATGGAACGTTTCTGTGAGGGACTGAAGGGTGTGGGCTGAAGACCATGACAGTGAAAGTCTGACAAGTCCCTAGTCTCTTCCAGAATCCAGGTTATTCTTGTTTAGAATGAGGAGTGAGCCCACAGATGGTGGATTTCCTCAGGACAGTAGAATCTAAAGGGGAAAATAGCCTTTTCCTTAACCCAGTCCCCCTTCCTTGACCTTTATGCTGTGGTTTGGGAAGAAAAGGTGATCATGCTAGTTCATGCATTCTTCCAACTTCGAGATCCCCTCCCTCCATGGGGACTCTAAAAATCTGATTTGGATTGGCAAAACTGGCTGAATGATGACCAAATCAAATCTGAGAACTCTCAATATTAAAGATTTCCAGCCCTTACCATCTATAAAAGTAAACAATATAAAGTTACACTCAAAATAGGAACAGTAGGGGAAAAGGTCTCTCAGGGTTTACCATGAAAAGTAAATTACGCCCAAGACTTTTGTGACTGTAAACTCGCTGAGATCCTGGCATCATACAGTCATTACTCAGAGAGAGTCTTTCTCACAGTTCTTCTGATGTTTTGGTGTCTGCATTCGCACACACACATCTGGGCTCGCACAAACCACCTGAGTCCACACCGTGCATAGCACTGACATCTCACAGTAGATAACAAATGAGATGATACCAGAAAATTGCTTTGTCTAGCTCAGCAAATTCAAACTCCCCAGATGTACCTCCCTCTGATGCTGGGACTAGGGAAAGAAAAGAGTAAAGAGCAGGTGACACAGCAGATCTGTAGCAAAATATCAGCCACAGCTGTGTACTAAAAAGGTACTAAAATTTTTGTGAGCCACTTACCAGTTAGGTCTCATGCCTAACTTCCTGTCATGTCTGCTGAATTGTTTTAAGTATACACTCACATGTCAACTGTAACAAAGGAGCTATCCTTCCTTCGTAAGTCATTTGGTCATATCTTTTCCTTTCTGCTCTTTCTTAGAATATGCTCCCCAGGGGCAGGCCCTGGATACCCATATGAAGATGTCAAGAATGAGAGAGCCTGCAGACAGCAAGTCAGCCATTTTTTCATCAGGTCTTCATTTTCCATCAATGATGAAATGGTCAAAAGGGCCCTGTCTCAGTCACAATATCCAGCGTCCACGATTTAAATGAGGAGAGGTTATTTTGGCTCAGGGTTTCAGTCTGTGGTGGCTGGATCCTAGGCAGAAACAGGATGGCAGAGGGGCATAGAGGAGGAAAAAGCGCTCAACCTCTGGCAGCCAGGAAGCAGAGAAAGAAAGGAAGAGTCAAGGACAAGAATACACTCATCCAGGACCCATCCCCAGAAACCAGACTCTAACAACAAGTCCGCTGTGGACTAATCCCCTGAAGAATATAGCACCCCTGTGATCCAATCACCTTCCAAATGCATGAGGCGTTTGGGGGGCATTTTAGTTCTGAACCAGGACAGGCTGTAAAAGCCATTGTGACAGAAGCTGTGGGGGAATTTCCCAAACCCGTGTCCCTTGCCTTTCAGGCTTACACATTTAACTCCGTTTTCTAACCCCAATTGCAATTAAGTGGCTGAGTTCAGTTCTGAGAGGCATGAGTAGCAATGACTTGTACTACTTTACAACCTGGCTTATTAAACCTCCTTCTTGTGTTCACTTCTCTGTCAGCTGATTGGGGTGGGAATGACTTTTAGGACAATTCTGGGAGTTTTGGGAGTTGCTTAGTGAAGATGCCAAACAATGAGATTGAAAGAGTCTTGGTCTAGTCCCCAAATCCTCGTAGGGAGGGTAGCTCCCAGTCAGGAACAATCTCACTGGACTGTGACATGGATGAGAAATAACCTTTTCTTTTGTTAAATGATTGGAATTTCTGAAAACTTCTGATAGAACAGTTAACATTACTTTAAATAATACAACCATTAATCTGGGATTTTCTGAAAGAAAAAAAAAGTGATGAAATAAGACCCAGGAACAATCTGTAGTCAATGAAGAATGCAGATTATGAAGAGTGGGGAACAAAAAAATTCACAAATCTTCCACAGTCTTCAGTGTATATTACCATCTGGAGCAGAAACTTCATATCTGCTACAGATCTGCAAAGAGCCACCACATATTCTCCAAACAGGAAATGCCCATAGCTTAGAGAGACTAATATCTCTCCATGCAGTCAGGTCCCAATGACCCTCATAGGTGCTCACTTGGGAAACGTCAGAGGTCCAGATTGTAAAAGTCTTGGAAAATCTTGCAATTGGCCAAGAGCATAGCATAGAGTCTGTAATAAGGTCCATTCCAGAATTACAACCTTTATCCATACTATTCTGGAAATAATAGAAAGTATTTGAATGTGGATATTATATTAATGACAGATTAGGAGGAAGAAAAACATATAGTATAGAAAGTAAAGATTTGGAATATATTGGCTATAATGGTTTTAGAAAATTTGGGGAAGGGGGACTCATGCTTTCACAAAATTCAACAAGTTCCTCACTTTAAAGGAAGGAGACTAGAGGCGTGAAAGAAATAAAGTCTGAACTTACCCTGGCTTTATTACTGTAGAACATTCCTCGAGTATTTCCTGAATAATTTTGTCTCCATATAGCTGGATCTCTTTGCATCCCTGGGATGGGAATGAATTTGCAAGAATGCTCTTCCAGAGGCTACTGTGCTCCTGGGAGACAGTGTTTACAGAAACAGTCACCAAGTATATGTTTGGGATTGTTTGAACCCCTCTCTCCTCTCAGGCCTAGATATGGAAAACTAAGACACAGAGGAGAATTTCACTTTCAAATACTGGAAAAATAATCCTCTCTTAAAAGCATTATCATTTGGTTAAATTTAATTACATTATATATATAATACATATTATATACAGTACTTATATATGAGGATATGTACCTTTTTAAATTCAAACAGCTAAGCACAAAGCTTTTTCTCAAACAAAATTTCTTAGATATTTTCAGGAAAAAAAAAGATAAAAATTGACTCTAAAATTTCTTATAGTTTAAGGACTTCTAGACTCTGGAAAAAGACGCTCCTTTGGTCCTGAGGAGACCATAGTTTAAATTAGTTTGTTCAGTAACTTACACTTTCCACTGTGTAAATTGCCTTTTATTAGCTCCTTTAACTGACTGAGAAAGACTCTTACCTATGTCACCTTTCAAAACCAAGGAACTTGATGAATGGTAGATATCCATCTGCCTTTTCCTCATTTCTTGCTGTAAGTAATCTACCTCTACTTTCCTCATTGACAATAATGTGCATTCAATGGAGATCACAGACAATTAATGGTTTTAGTTATGCACTGTTAGCATAAATTTAATATTTAAGTCTTATCTGTGACGAACTACTATGTTAACTATTTGTCTTTAAAATACTTTGTATATGTATAATGTTTGTATAATATACCCATAGAGACATCACTGTGTATATCTCCTATGTGTTCTGCATCTTATAATCTGGTGAATGTGTAGTGGCCATACTGATAATGGTCTAGCTCTCTGTCTTGTGTTGGGGGCCTTAAAAGAGATATGTTATTTACTCTGCTCTAGGTCCCTTTTCTGAGGCTAGAAATGTGTACATATGACAATTCCTAACTTATTTCAAAGAAACAATAGAAGAGTATTGTCCTATATATTAAAATTGTGAGTATTCTGGAGAATCTAGGGTCTGTTGGTAGAATAGTAGGGAAAACTGAAGGCCAATATTATCAAGAAATTAAAGATTCTTAGAATTCTTTTAACATCATGAAAGGCATCGTACATTCCTGTGCAATCTGGGAAGACAGAGCAATAACAGAATGAAGCAAAGCTGACAGATACTATGGTCAGAGACAGATGCTCACTTGCAGAATGGAAAAAAATGGAAGTTTGGTTCCATTTGTACAAGTAATGCACCACAGCTACACAAGGAAATGGTACGTACAGAAAGTTCTTGCCACCTGTCCACGAAATATTCTAAAGCATTCTCGGAATTGGCCACTGGACCACCACCAAGAGCATCAGAAGCATCACCAGGAATATACATTTTCAGGTGCATCCCAGACATACCAAATCAGATTCTCCAGGAGGGGTTTCTCTCACCCATCCTGTAACCTGCCTCCAGTGGTTCTGATGAGGACGGAAGTTTCAGAGCCATTGTGTGAAAGTGCACTAAAGTGGAAGGCACAGCTCCACCATTCTTGCAGCTACCTTCGGTCTTGCAGTCCCTTCACAGCATCGGCCTCTTTATATACTGTGTGCCATTCTAGTATTTATAGACACAATTTTTATGTCAACTACTTCCTAAATAAAAGCTCAAGTGAAGATATAGCCATCTATTTCAATGTTAGAGAAAATCTAGCTAGTTGGATGATTTTCTGTCCATCTTCAATGGACACTCTCCTAAGAGATTTTCAAAGATAATTTTGACTGTATTTGGTCTTCAGCTTATGGTGATAATTTTGAACCCCAGGCAGGTGTGACAGATCCTATTCCACCAGTCCTGCCTCCATCCTCACTCTTATCTCACTGTTCTGGCTTCCAGTCAAAAACACTTCTGCCTTGGTAGCCCAGTGGACACCAAGCCCCCACACTCTGCTCAGTGGATGCTGTGCCATACAGTGAAGATTCATCTTTTGCTCCATGCTCATTAAACTTCAGATGTCTGATCTACAACACGGTATTCTTGAAGAGTTCACATATTCTTTCTTCTATTTTCCAGGTGCTTTAAAACACAAGTTTCTCCCAGCAGTTGTTCTACTGTACCTGGGATGATCACCTTGCATCTTAATTTCATATTACTAAAAGATTTCTTATTTAAATATGATCCTAGAAGTCTCAGGAGGGAAGCCTATCTAAGATTTCTATTTAAGTCTAAAGGCAACTGAAGGAAGCATTTTTCTGGACTGCAGCAATAAATGCTCACATGGTAAAGATCCATGAAAATTTTGTTATTTTACTGATGTGGAAGACAAGGGAGATTTGTGCTCAATACTACTTTTTATGTGGGGACAAACCCATCCTACATGGTCTCCTGACATGTGCAAGGGTAGTCTGCTTTGTTGTATTTAACTACATGTCTTGGATAGAAATGAAAGGACTAGAAATGGATGAAGGGAGAGAGTGTGTTATAGCATAGAGTGTTTAGTGTTATAGCCTGTTTAGTCCTTGACTGCATACAGATATTATACTCTGTAACTGCCATTGAATGTTGGAGGATCCATGGGAATACAGAGTAGGCCAACTACATAAAGCTCTCTGGCTGGCTCTTTCTTTACATCTACTACCAACAAGAAACCAATAGTAGGAAAAGGTTTACAATTTGGTGGGCAAGAGATAAATGACACCAGTTTCTAGATACCTTAAGAACAAATTTTTATACATCATATGGCTTAAAATTGATCTTTCCATTTGACTTTGGTATAGGATAGGCCTAAACTAATGATGGTAGGTAATCAATGGGAAAAGATTGTGCATGAAGAATTTATAACCACAATAATGGATTGCTGTGGCAAGAAGCTCCTCCTAGCAAGAAATAAGTGAGGTCTGATCATACTCAAAGAAGGGTGGATCAAGAGCCATCTGCTTTGGCTCTGACACTCTGGGCAGATTCAATGATAATCCTGTCTGAGAAGCCTGGTATATAAAGTAAGCCATGGTATAGTTATATATCTCTGCATGGAGATTCTGAGTTCACTGTCTGTGCTGGTGTTTTCTGCTTGTGTAACTTGCCTTTTACTTCTAAGAAATAGCTCCCAGGGTGGTGCTGTTCGTTCTAATTAGCTCTCACTATCAGCTTTTCCTGAGTAAGCCAGTGTGAAGGACCAGGACTCATTGTAACCCACTGAGAGGAACTGAGCTTTGCTGACCATGCTGTTTCAGACTCCTAACATATGTTTGGGCCACTAGCCTCCCTGTGTGACTGTTGAGAATCCCAGGGCATCTACATCCTCAAGACCCACTCCCCCCAACTTACCCCTTACTTCCCAGAAAACATGTGCAGAATAATACAAGGGCATTAAATTAGACCTCATTACCTAGCCAGTTGGGCTGTCCAGCTCTCCCTCACATAATAATGAGGTCTGATTTATTGTGATCATTATTCAGGCATTACAGGTCACTAAATAACATGCTCTGCCCACACATGTCTTCTGGGCTAATAAATATCCCGAGAGGAAACATTCTTGAGGGCGTGAGTCTCAGGTTTGGATCCACAACTCCAAGCTCATTAATTGTGTGAAGGCACTTTGCCTATTGCTTACAACATCTTGGGAACAGAGACAGGGAAAGGCTAATGAACAGGACTGGGGAGAAGAAGATGAGAGACAGGGAGAGACTGCTTGATTCTTTGTCCAAAACAACCCAAGGTGGGCCCACTGGTGGAAGGGACAGGCTAAGACTGATCCCAGGCCAGTTGGCCATGAGGCCCACTCCACAGCACCTTACCCAAAGCCTTTCAGGAGCTGGACTCTGAGGTCCTGCCTTGCTTCCTTTTACTGTGTACTACTAATTTATCACTCAGAAGTTTCCTATCATTTCCTATTGCACTTTCTCACCTGAAGACCTTTGTATGTGCTGTTCTTCTCTGTCTGGAATGATGAACCCCGTTGCTCACAATGAGTCACATTTAGAGACTCAGCTTAGATGACCTCTCCATCCAGAAGCCTTCCTTGAGCTTGTAGAACCAAGCATTTCCTCCTGTACAATGTGTCATGCACTGCCATTGTCATTGACTTGGCTATCTTTGCTACATTTCAAAGATCCAATCTGAATCTCCTTGCTTCCTATATTCCAAATGCCTAGAGCAGCACCTGGGACATTTGCTTGGTGAATGAAAAAATAAATGCCTATGTGAAAAGGAAAAAAGGGTGCTGAAACTAATACCATAAATGTGGTCATGCTGGCCATAGAGGGTGATGGCATTTTAGACCTGGCAATCTCTGCTCAGGGTGAAGAGGTCCCTGGGCACCCTGGACATCACATTCCTGAGGCTCTCAGTATTCAGACACGCATCAAGTTGCTACTTGCAACCTACTTGCTGCAGTAGGTTGACATTGTCACATGCCTGGCCCCATGTTTTTCCTGCATAATCTCAAATCATAAAGTATTGAGATTTCGGTCTTAGACATAATACAATTACACAAAAATGGCAGCATCAGTGGCTTGTCACAACTTCTAGTTTGATAATGCCCACATTTAATTTTTTTTTGAACTGCAATATATATGTTTAAAGGTCTATTTTCCTTGAGGAGTACACTAGGGATTGGAAAACAGGATTAAAAATAATTCTTTGTTTCTAACTCATAATGCAAAGTGTGTGATTGGTAAGTACTAAGTAAATCTGACTGTACATCTACATTATTTATGGGGATAATTTAGGATTATTTGCTCTATAGAAAATTTGTTGGAATGCTTTAAAAATTACTAAAATTAAATGAAATCAGGCTCCTTGAATTATCCATGAGCACAGCCTCACATAATCAATACTTTAGCCATTCTGGGATGACATTACATCTCAAGACTATTTTCTAACTTAATAAGATTAGAAATAATAAACTGATATTATTTCTTTGTGAATTGGGGCCTCTGACCTGGTAATTTAATGCCTTCATTATTGTACAAGAAGAACGCAGAGAGACCCATTGAGACCCACATACCCACAACTGCATGCTGTCCAAGTGATAGCCTGATGCCTCTTGCTTTCTTCAGATGGCGGCTTATGTGTAATTGAGGAATATTGTTAACTTATTTTTAAAATACGCTGAACATTATTTTCAGGAGAGTCTCATATATATATTTAAAATAGAGAACTTTTATTGATTCAATAACAGACACCAGTGGAAAATAAGACTTACTCCCAAATTGTGTTGTTCTAGATATTTTCATGTTGGCCACGACATGAGTTTTATCATGGGGCCATGAGAAAGTTTTGCGTTTGTGTTATTTTGGTTCAGCCTAGGCTTGATGAGATTGCTGTGGTTTATGCTACTTTTTACTGCTATTTGGGAGGAAACGAGAGAAAGGGTGTTAATATCAGAAAGTGCTGTGGGGCCTGGAGGCTGAATTCCTATCCTATTTTCTCATGGACTCTGTTCCTGCCCCTTCTGAGTGAAGGATTCTCTTAAATTTGCCCATAATAAAGCACTTTCTCATGAGCCTTTGCGATTGCCTGTGCAGCTCACAGGGAATTTCCTGCTCTGCTCAAAATATGTTAGGCCCACATTCTGCTCAGGAGATTAGTCTGAGCCCCTTCTGTGAGGTATCTTCCCAGGGAGCCACCTGTGGTGGGAAACCAATGGACCCCTCGATTCCCAAGGCCACCCACCAGATTCCAGATTGGCAAATGTAGTGAAGATCATGAGAATGCCGCATGTAAAGCCCATACTAGCTGGGAAGGATGGGACTGAAAGGGGACCAGAAATGTTCTATTTAGGGATCACTGTTTAAAATGCTGAACACTAAGGGCAGGAAACCATTATAATTTCTTTAATTGTCCAGAACAATAGGAAATTGAAATCTCTCTGGGAGAATGAAAATTATTTGCCCACTGGGTTTGTTGACTGTGGGTGATGTGCAGAAACAGCTCTGTCACTGGGAAATGCTGTTGAAGATATGTAGCAGGGGTGACTTGGGCTCAGTTAAGTTTGGACACTGCCATAGTAATAACCGTCGCAGCCCACAGTGTCCCAAATGCCATTGGAAATACAATACTCTACATTCATCATCTCATTACTCTTTAAATAAACCACAATTATAAAAATGGGCATTTACTATTCCACACTCAAACACTTAGTGAGACTGCGACTTATCCAAAGTCTCCCAGGAGGGTAGAGCTAAGACTTACAATCATGTGCTCAGAGCTGTGGACTCTGTATCATTTGGCCACACCAGAAAGATGCAGGAAAAGATTAGGATTATACAGCACTACATCAGGATCAGGTGCTGTCCAGGGGAAATATTTTATTTTATTCTGTCTCTTTCTCATATAATTGGCCCCAGTTTTATAGAAGGTGGCAGTATTTTTGAAGTATCACTAATAGGAAAAAGCAGTGCTTGCTTCTGACTTGCTTTTACCAACACTCAGTGCTCTTGGAAATGCTTTGTTTGGGAAAATCTCACAGTGAGCTAAAAGCACTAACATCAGATCTGAGCTGAGGTGCAGATTCTGGGGGCCCCCGAGATACTTTTGCCCATGGGAATTGGAATATAGCAAAAGTGGTACTTGCTTAGCCAATTGTTCCATTACAATGTATCTTCCAAGGTAAGAGAGTCCACCAAAGAACATAAGCAAACTGCCTCTGAATTCATGAGAGACACATGACATCACATAGCTATGAGAAGATTCATAAAACTCCTTCTGCTAGGAGGGAAGACTTGGAGATTTGAATAATAATGATGACTGTGATGAACATTTATGGAGTGCTTAGTATGAGGCAGACATTTTTCTAAATCTTTTATGTGCAATCTTAGCACATATATTGTTGTGGCTTGTGTCTAGATGTCCCCCCAAAGCCTCATGTGGTCATAGGTGGGGGCTTTTTCAGAGGTGGCTGAATCTAGAGTGCAATTACTAAGTCAGTCCATTGATTTATTTGCCTCTGGCAGCCTAGATAGAACATAAAAAGGGGCAGAAAGAAGCTGCTAAAATCACTTGTTGATCCCTTTGCTTATTTTGCTACCTTCTGCCCACTATGAACTGTTTCCCCTTTGCAATGCCTGTCTGTCATGCCACCCTGGCCGATTATGGACTGAACTAAATAAACCTTTCCTCCTTTAACTTTGGGTGTTCGGTAGTTTGTCTCAGAAACAAGAAAAATAACTAAGACTGGGCTGGGGATTTAGCTCAGTGGTTCCACCGCTTGCTCCACAAGCACAAGGACCTGAGTTTGAGCCCAGGTACCAAAAACAAAACAAAACAAAACGAAAAAACTAAGACATATATTCTTAGAGCAACTCTGAATAAACGTTATTATACAATTTATTTCTGCTTGTATTCTATTGGCTAGAATGAGCCACATGGTACAACTAGTTACAAGGGAGGCTCAAGCTCAGCTGCTACCCAGATAAAACTCAGGTGACCTTTTCTCTGCTACTGCCTCTTTGGGGAGGGTAAAGCAAAGTCCAGAAAGCTCTACTGGGCTCCATCCACAGAACCTGTAGGAATGCTAAATCTGCTGTGAGCACAAAGATAGGCTAGAAAGTGGGGAAGTTAGACACATAAGTACTGGCTTGGCAGATTAGATGGAAAGACAGGCATGGTAGGCAGTAAGTAGGGCATCACAGGCCAGCGACCATAGGACTTAACTAACCTCAGGAGAAGCAAAACATTCACAGCACAGCCTCTAAAGGAGCAGGACAGGGTGATGACAGCAGCTTGGCAGTAGCTGTATCAAAGTAGATCTGAAGGGTTCCCTTCCAGTTTGGGGTGACCTGGGAAGGGGCACTTCAACTTTGACCTGACCTTTGACCCAAAAGTAAGCTAAACATTTAGTACACTGAAAAAGAAGATATTTAAGATTGTCATGACAGTTCTTTCCAGATTTCTAAGCCCTCCCCAATTCTATGAGGGTTCAACTGTCACATCACGGCCTATCTCAGTATGTCCCCTGGAGCCTCCCAGGGTCAGAGGAAGGTTAGACACACACAGCACTGAGCCTGGCTGTCTGGGATGCCTGAACAGTCTGTTAAAATGTTTTTAAAAACCACTCACCCAACAAATATGTATCAAGTAAGGCTCTGTTTTAAGATAGCAAGCTGCTGAAGGGGTTTGGGGTGGAATGGAGAGAAGGCTGTAGTTAAGGAATATAAGAATGACAAAGCCATGGCTCTAATCCAAGAAGTCCAGTGGTCTCAACACAATCCCTTATGTGAGCAGATAATTCTTCTCTGCTGTTATGTGCAGAAAGCCAGCTGTCACTTTCTGAAATTGGAGTTATTCACTCCAATAGTTGCTCCCATGATACAGTTGGGAGCTTAATGGATGTTCCAACTCAGCAGATGTTCCAGTGGCATCTCCTTCAGCCCAGGAAACAAAACAAGGGAACAGAGGCAGCATGTCTGTCTTAGCACACTGGCTATTGTCTTCATGGTGCTTTGATGCCTAAGTTGCTTGTTCTCACATGACAATCTCATTGGGTCTTTAGGACAACTTTGTTCTGAAATGGGGCAGAGCCTGAGGCATTGAATATGAAAATGGCAATGACAATAGAACTTATCATCCACTGAGTGCTTGTAATGTGTGGGGCCATGGCCAGGATTCCATAAATAGTCTCTTGCTTAATGTCCACAGCCACTCTATGAGGAAGGTACATTTTTCATCACTTTCTTGAAGAGAAGAGCGAAGCTTAAAGAGCAATTTCTGTGAGGTCACAGAACTGGTTAGTGTGAGAGCTAGGATTTGAACCCAGGTCTTGCAGACTCTGGGCCTCTGCTCAGAGGAACTGAAATTGGTACACAAAAGATACATGATTTGCTAAAGGTATACAGCCAGTGGCTGCAGGGCCCTGAGACCTGCCTCCTGCTCTGGAACCCTTTTCCTGCCCATATGTGGCCTGGTTGAGTCCGAGTGGTGGTTTCACTTTTTTTGTCCCCTTATCTGCCCTTCTAGCCCCTCTACTCAGACACGGCTTCCTCTGCCTGCACTAATGAGGTTTCTAAGCCTGAGGTGCCAAAAACAGGTCCCAGGGTGAGTGAGCAGGGCATACAGGCATCTCCTGCTTGTTTTGGGAAAGTACCAATTCTGGACCACCCAAACTGGTCCTCAGCCTGTGCTCACTTGGGAACTCTGACGTGGAGTTGGCAGTTTTCCTGGTCCTCCTGAGAAGTCCCTTGGGCCAAGAGCTCAAGTACCATAAGCCTCTCAAAGCACCGAGACCAGTGTACTCCTGGGACTCTGACAGAGTCCTGTGGTGGGGACATGCAGGTTGCCTATTCAGAGTGGATACAGCTGCCTGCCCTGTTCTAACAGCTCTGACTTGAAACAGTAGTGCCTGTTTCTTCCCCATGTGCCTATTTTGCTTTAGTCTTAGCCTGTGCTGGTTTTCACTGCCCACCTCCCAGCACAGCTTTGCCTTCTAAATCTGGACAATATTGACATTTGCGGCTAGAGAAGCCCTTGTTGTGGAGCCAGCCCATGCATTACAGGGTGTTTAGTGGCATCCCCGGAGTGTATGCATTAGGTTGTGACAACCAAACTGTCTCCAGATGACTAAGTGAAGCTGAGGGGAAGGTGGGGAGCAATATCCCCATGGGTTGAGAGCCACTGCTGTAAGCTCCTAATCAATACAAATATAAGGTTGAAAATCTTCTTTTAATAAAAAAATCTCAAGCATTTGATAAAAATAGAAAGAAGGGGTAGTGAACTACAGTTAATCTACCACTCCTCTTCAATAATTATTAATACTTTGCCTTGTTACATCCACCTATTATTTATTTCATCTACGACGTCTACTCTGTACTATTTTTCTGTCATATTTAGCATACCACAGGCACCATTTCATCTCACTCATAAACATTTAAGTAATTATCTCAAAAATATAAGGATTTAAAAAAACATTGTCACAATATCATCACATCTAACAAAAATTCTTTAATGTGATCTATATTTAGCCCGTGTTCAGATTTCTGTGATTATCTCACATCATGGACATTTTTTTTTAAATGTAGGTTTGTTCAAATTGGGATTAAATAAGACCAGGAAATGCATTTAACTTTCTTTAGTCTATCTTTTTAATGTCATTTATGTGTATAAATAATTAATAAGTCTTTTCAATTACTGAAAGTGAGAGATGCTGAATTGCACTTTAAGGCAGAAGGAGGAGTTTTCTGAAAGTTGGTATGAAATTTTCTTTCTTCAATGTTTTAAAATGACATTTTTGCATCTGCCAGCACTGGCTTAGATCTGTTTGAAATCCTCATTGACACGCTTACTGATTACAGTGCTATTTATTTAAAAGCAAATATCTTAATTTTTAAAGTTCGTTTATGATGCTCAAAAGTAAAATTCAACATACTTAATTTAGACAGAATGATGCTATGTATAGCTTGGAGAAGAAACATGCTCTTCCATTGTTTTCTTTCTCTAATTAACTTTTTAATCCAAACTGAAGTTATCTCCTGTTGATACTGCTTGCTCCTCTTGTGATCAAGAGGACAATTTAAATCAACTGCTTGACCAGTAGTCCTTTTAATCAGACGCACACTCATATTTAAGCATATGTGCCCAGACTTTAGATAATAACTTTCTTTTTGTGCTTACAAAATTATTTTTACAGCAAAATAAAAATATGATATATTTTCTTCGCTAAAGTAACCTCAGGGCGATAAGAAAAATTATATATCTATCATGTCGCATTGTTGTTTGCTTGTAGAAGCTGCAGTTTGTTTTCTTCTTGTGAAATGTTTGCTTTCCTTATGACACAGGGAATATCTGCAGATATATTATGCATGCATCTGCTGTATACATATATTTTTGCCTTTGGGTAGAAATCTAGTGTCCATGCAAGAATGTGGTAGTTGATTGAAAGCCAGTGAGCCTGGTAGTTTTCCAATCGTTACAGTTCATGGTTCTGCTTGAAGCAAATGCCTCCAACTGAGGACAATGTGCCTTCCCTGAGAACCTGAGACAAGTTGCTGGTTAATGTCTCTGAAACAGCCTGTTAAGACTGTTACTACAAATTAGAGTCTGGATCATTCTGAAACCCAAATAGACTTCTTTCATCTTCCAGATGGCCGTCTGATTGGGAGCTGGGCAGGATCACGTTTCAGGTTGTGACTTAATGATTCAGGACAATATTTATGGTTATTACTTGACAGAGGGCAGTGAGGAAAATTAAAGCACAGCCCCATGCTTCATTTATGACCAAAAACAAATTCATGGCAGGGCTGTAGATTAGAGATGACATCTCCTAGCCCTGGGCAAAGTCCAGGTACAATTCCATGCTGACCCACCTGACCAGGTATAGCAGGTTGGCAAGTCTGGACTTTGAAGCCTCAGTCACTGCATTAACTTTTGGAAATAACCAAGTAATTCTCTAATAGGAAATCTTGGTGAAAGCATAGCTATGAGTGAGAGATTTCAGAGAAGACAAATAATGCAATTATGTTCTTTGCTGGTATGATGACTACATACTGCTGAAATATTATGTTTTGGGGCATATTTTTTCTTTACTATTACAGTTGGCAATATCAACAGGAGAAAAAATAATTATGCCTGGCAGTGTGGGCATTTTGTTTATGGAGTATGTAAATTCTGCACTAACTTTTTCTTCTAAAAAATACTGTATATGATATTTATCTCTTACCTTACTAGAATTTTAGGAATTCTATAATTGGGTGCTATGGGGAAGAGAAAGACAAGACAGGGAAGAAGAGACATGGAAAGGGTAAATAAAAGTTGAGCCAGTTAATGAAAGTGTAGATTGTCTAGAAGAAAAGCCAGCAGAAAGTTTATCTTGCTCCATTAATCCTCTCCTCATTCTGTGAAATGAGAATTGCACATATTGTTCGGGGGGAAAAAAAGAGAAAACTAAACCATATGCCATTAATACATTTGACCAACTGTGACATTTTTTAAATAAGGTTTTAACTGGTTTTATTACACCAACTGGGTAATTTCAAAATGACTCCATCATCTATTATATCTATTATAAACAAGTACTTTGTTTAACCAAGCCAATAATAACCTTCGCAGACAGAGAAGGTTGAGTTTTGAGAAAACCAAATCTTCTGACTATTTAGATAAAAGAAAAGAGGTTCTTTGCCTAGAAATAAAAAAGAACATTATTTTGCAAAAAATTTAAATATGTCCTATTCGTCTCAGTAGTTTGATTTTCTCTTCTGCTGTGTATTGGAGTGGCATCCAGAGTCTCCTCCAGATGAGCAGCATCTTGGTCCCCGCACGCACTGGCTACCTCTGACATCTCAGCTTCCAAAGGGACAAAAAGGCAGGGCTGTGTGAATAGCTCTCTGGGTGCTCTGCAGAGGGGGACTGATTTTGATAAGGTTTCCCCAGTGGGTCATGTTCAGTGTGAATGAGACTGACACTAAAGCTCCTTGCTCATCTCTTTTAATGTAGTAACCTGGGGTGACTCTGGGTTGGCTCTTTGGGGATACTGGGGGCTATGCCCGTGTTAGGTTCACATCCTGATTCTATCCTCTGTGTGACCAGAGAAAAGTAATCCTATCAGTCTCCAACTTCATCTGTAAAATGAGAATAGTAATTCCATTTCCACAGGTTTGTGATAAGGAAAACATGAAACTGCATGCTTGAAACAGGAAAAGGTACTCTATATTTGAGAGATTTATCACCATCCCCCCATGTCTGCAAAGAGAAACCATCCTGTGGTGGGGGGCTATCACACCATCTGGGCCTCACACTACACAGTTGCAGTGGGAGCCAGCACCCAAGGCTGCAGGACTGGTGTTGCCAGACTGGCCACACTTGTACCGCTCCCTTCCCAGTGGCTTTCTTCCCTGTGTCTGAACTGATGATATATTTGCAATGTCCTCACTTTCAGTCTTGTGACATTCTTTATGTTCCATGATGCTGGAGCCACAGAGTATTGTCAAGTTGAAATTTACCTAACTGATCTTCTGGGCCAAGACATCCGCTTTCTGGGGAGGTCCTGGAAGCTCTGGAGTCGTGTGACTTACTAAGGACCCTAAAGCTCACTTGCAGTGGATGCTGGTCTCTTGATGCACAGCCCAGTGGACTTTTCCTTACCTGGGTCTTATACTGTTATATAACTTCTGTGTGTACACATATCATTCTTGCTCATGTCTTCATCCCTAAAGCGGGCGTGTGCACCCCCGCTTGTGCACACACACACACACTTCAGATTTAAAGTTCCAGGCAAGTATATGGGCTCCCAGGTTGTCCAACATTTTAAGGAGGTAATTGAAAAATACTTGCTGAACTGAATCATTTGAGGGGAGGAGCAATTTCTAGGTACATCAGCAAACAAACATGTTGTCAAGTAGCTTTTGCTTCAATTTTACAGACATGTTGATTTAAAAAGCAATACAGATAAAATTTTCACGTAGGAAGAGGAATTCTAGCCTGAGCCAATAGCCACTGCCTTCCTTCCCAGAGGGTTTAGTTATCCTTGTTCTTGTGAAGGTGGCAGCTGGAGCACTGCACCCTGGGAAATTTTTCCTATGGCAGAAAGGACAGGGGAGGGACATCCTGTGCTTTTTTTGCACCTTGTGATAAACAGGATCTATTTATGACAAGCTGTTCTTAACTGCAACCAGGCAGAGCTCCTAACCTAGTTGATTTTTAAATATGCTATCAAGGCACAAAGGCACAAAACCAAATGGAAAGCATTGCAGAGGCTCAGGGGGAGAGATGGCTGCAGGGAGAGTGGAGGCCAGTGAGCCAATTAGGGCAGAAGTGAAACAGATGACGCCTGACATGGCTGGAGAAGGTGGAGGGTTTTCAAATACAGATTGGATTCCGTTTTCTCCAAAGGTCAGCTTTAATCAAGTTCCCAATGTAAATATTACCAATATAAACCCAGTAATGGAGGTTAAATGGCTGCTCTTGAGGTCAGTGACTCTTGGTCAAGCTGGAAGATTTCACATGAAATGGATCAGTTGGAATGTACCTGGAGGGCCTCAGTGCTGGCCCTGAAACCTGAGCCTGCCCAGCCTCCTCTGCTGTCTGGTGGCGATGGTGCACAGCAGTCCCAGAGCCAGGAAGGGCTGGCTCTTCTTTCCAGCTCTGCAGTTGGAAACCAGATGCACTGGGGTGCATAGAGCTCAGTTTTGCTGTGGCTGAAGGTGCAGGGAATCACATGAATGTTTGATGTATAGATCAATCATCTTGCTTCCTGATGTCACTCTGGAAGGACACCTGCTGGTCCTGGAAGGAGACCACCCTCCCCTTGACTCTGGAGGCTGCGGTCCCTAAGAAGCCCACAAGCACTCCTTCAGGAGATGTGCTGTAAGAGCTTGCTTTAGAGATAAGGCTGTGTGCTGAACTAGATGCAGCGATGGTGAGCCTTTTAGAGATGAGCGCTCAAATTGCAATCCAAAACCCACTTATTTATCACAACATGCCAACACTGCAATTAAACCTGAATACTGAGGTTTTAGTTTAGAACAAACAACTCATACATTAGCATCTTTTGTCCGAAACAAAAACAACACCTGTGTGATAGCTTCACCACCACTGATAGAGGATGGCCTGGAAGTTAAGTCTCTTGGCATTTTGCAGTGTGTCCCTCTTTTCATCCCTCTCTTCTTGTTCAGCCCTGTGGAGTTACATGTCTGCAACATCATCTGTCTCTGTCTCCAGTTATGTCTGCTACTCAGTTGCCCAAATCATTGCCCTCAACTTTTTCCCATCTACTGGCTACTGCCTGAATGTTTTTGCTATCTGATCTTTGTGTTATATTTTTAAAAATTGTATATGTACAAATGTATGTATTAGATACACATAGATAGACATATTAATCAAATACTTTTCTTTGTTTGCAGTATATGAAAAATTGCAGTATATAAAAATAAAATTGTTGCATTAAATCTGCATAGCAATTGTATGAGGCAGATACCTGATTTGTAATTTACAGATGAGCAAATTGAGGCAGACAGGGCAAGCAACTTGGACAAGGTTACATGGTGATAAAGGCAAAGCTTGAACTCAAATGTACCTGATGGCAATTTGTGCTCTTAACCTCAACTCATATTACTTCCTTAAAATGATATTGTTGAGCTGCTATCTTCTCTGCATGATTAGCTCTGAGTGCTTGCTCATTCTTAATCCCATTCTGAGTAAATACAATTTGCCATCTGCATATCTTAGCCTCTTCTTCAAAAGTGGGCTTTCAATCAGAGATGTAGAAAGACACCCACATAGTACTAAATCTATGTGCATAATAAACACACTGTGGTAGTATGTTGGGCTCACTTCTGAGGGTCCTGAGAATATCCATCCAGCAGCTGGAGCTTTACGGTTGCTTGGGTTGGAGCCTTGCTCTCACCAAACTATACACACAGAAGGAAGACAGCATGCGACATATCCTGGAGCCCTTACTCTGGGGCTTCCTCTACTTCCACATAAAATGGCCCGAGGAGCAGTGAAGGCTGCTGCCTGCACAATGCTCTGTCTGTCATATTTATGGGCACACCAGACCACAAAACCCAGAGAGATATGACTAGAATAACCACATTATCTCATTCAAGACAAAACGGAGAGGAGGGTGGACTGTGGAGATTGATGTACAAAAGCCAGAGTCTAAATACACAATCTACATACATTTGCATTTGCATGGGAAGCATTGTTATAAAATGTGGTCTTCATTAAAGAGAGAAGCTGGTGATAGTTAGGAAGGCCTGACAGTGTGACTGCTGATCGTCTGGCTCCTTTGTCTCTTTAAAGTCAGATTCTGTACCTGGAGTATTTGCTGTGTCTAAAAAATGCAATAAAATCACCTGACATGAGAGCTTTTGAGATCTAGTAAGACAATTTCCTACATGTCCCATACTTAACGGGAATTCAAAGTGTCTAATCATAAATGCCATTTCAGAGCTGAGACACAAGTGGGTCCTGGCGAAATGTTTTGGGGAAATCTTCCAAAAGGGCATCACTGTTAAGAATTAATGTAACTCACAGATGTCAGAGGAAAATGGAACAAGGAGTAATTAAAAGTGACCCAATTAAAAGAACTTCCTGCATGGAAGGGAAAGAACCTTTGCTCTTTTTCTCTATCAAACCACACTGAGTAAATTTAAAAAACCTCTAAACAATAGCACGAGAGTATTAGGTTAGAAAAATGACAAGCCCTTTGGGAAGATTGTTGTGTAGACTGTCATCTGCTCTGGTGTTGGTCTGGGAGTGAAAAAGAGAGTCTGATGGCTTGGAACCTTTTCAGAAGAACAGCTAAAAATAGTCCTCACCTTGTTAAATATATTTAAAAACAGGACTATGGTGTGGACTAGTCACTGTAGTTTATTAAAAGATTGAAATTCCAGACCTTGGTTTTCAATTAGCTCTCTGCCCTTGGGGAAGTCACTTCACTACCCTTGACTTCATTTTCCTCCCTGTAAAACTGGAGCATTGAACCAGAAAATATCTAAAGTTATGGAATGACCCAAAACAATTACTAATAATGCATATTTTTATCTTCAAAGTATCCTGGTTTGGAACATAGATTATATGATCACCCTACCTATAGCAGTTAACATAACAATGTTCACTTGAGATCAGCTTTCATTGTTTCCCACAGCACACTGTCATTAACAAGAAAAGAAACAGAAGTACATAGCCCAATAATCAGCTCTTTTTCTTCCAAGACACAATAATAATAATATTGTATATAATAATAAGCTCTCATTTCTCAAATTGACTCCATGTCTGGCATTCTTGCCCAGTACTTTCTAAACTACTAGCTGATATAGTTTTCACTACAATTCTAGAAGTCAGATGTTACTTATTTCTGTACATTTGGGAGCTTTGAGTCTTCAGAGGTTAAGGTAACTTGGGCAAGACAGGATTTGAGCTAGGCCTCTCTGGCTCCTGAAAACAAGCATTTAAACTTTCCACCTTGGTGCTGCTGGAAGTATAATGCACCTTATTGCAGCCATAGCACCCCACCCGCCAAGTACCTAGACAGGACTTAGCAGCCAATCTTTAGCTGAGAAAGCAAAGCCTTTGCAAGTTCCAAATCATCCTATAAGAAATCAGGACTTAACAGATGAAAATCTTCCAAAGTCATTAAGATTATTTACGAGCAACTTTTTTTGCTTTTCAACAAAGACACTCAGATCCCTGGTTTTGAAGCTTAAAACTTTTTGATATTTACTAAATAAGCCCTGCTGGGAGATTATTGGGAAATTGTGATTTTGGTTAAATAATGATGTTTCTGATACTCAGAGAGGCAAATACTTCAGTGATAAAAGCAGTCCAGTGTTCTAAAATCATGTTCAAAGCAAAAGAGGTTTTGAACAAAATAAATGATTGGAATCAAGACATAAACAACCAAATAGGCTTGCAAGCAAGGCCAGTAATGAGTCACCTGGGACCTCAGTTCTGCTTCTGATGCCTTTCAGGGTGAGCCTTGATGCCTTTCAGATTTTCAAAGAATAATAAACTGGTGACAAAAGAATAGCAGCTGTGAGCAAAATAAGGAAATGCGATGGAGCAGATTTGTAATTAAGCACTGGAAATAGGTTCGATCTCTTATTGCATACAAGTACCTTTTGCTTTCTGCCTCTTCTGAAAATTCTTTTTTCTTTTTTAAATAAACACATACTTCGTCCTGCAGTCATGCATGTCCTGCCCTGGATATCAGCTAAAAACATCACTTTTTTCTGGGAAAAGCAAGACATTTGCTCGCAAGCAGTACAGTATCCCCTGAAAGAAAATGACATTGTCTTTGGATTCCTGTTAGCTTTTTTTGTTGTTGTTATTTTTTAACTTTGGAAACACAAAAAAGCTGCTTCCATTCAAATGATTGTATGTTTATATAAAATAAAGAAAGGCTGAAGGCTCCTGTGGCATTGCGAGGATGATAAATTTTCATTTCCTAATGCAAGATGAAGATTGTTTTTATGATCTTCATGATTATCTTAATGTCATTTAACAATCACAGACAAAGCTAAGTAACAAAGGGTATTATTTTATACTTAGGCTTTAAAAAAAATCAGTATTTTTACATGCAGTAAAGTTTAGTGTTCTATTCTGCCTTCTAGGTTAGAGATTCCCCCTCACTGAAGTGTTGCTCCCCACAGTCAGAGAGATGGACCTTTGTGGGTGTCATGGCTGCTTCCCTAGCAGTTATTTGAGGGGGAAAGACCTAGATCCTTCTGTAACTTGAAATTAGTGTATTCCTCAGTGGAGCCAATTCCTATTTCATGGTCCATACTGGGGAGTGTTCCCTTCCTTCTGCTTCCTGGACCCCATCCCCAATTCTGCTCTTCCTGTAAATCACTTTGAGCCTACAGAAGTGGAGGAGGACCAGATCAGACCCAGGTGTCCTGAATCACTAAGCACATTGGCTCCTCTGGGGACCAACCAGACTCTCTGAGCCTTGACAGCAGTGAAATGTGACAAGAAAGTAAATATCCTTGTGCCCCACTTAACCAGAGGTCAGATGTCCCTGAACCTCAGCCTTCTGGAATTCAGCTTGAGAAGCAGGAAGGAAGCAAAGCAGCGGAAACACCAGTCAGAAAGTAATGCATTTTAACTATGCCTAGTTGACTCTTAATTAACACACACTCTTAACAAGCCCATTTATTTAGTCTTTTGGCCCACAATGAATTAAAAGCAGAAAATTGGAGGCGGACAATGAAGGAGGAAAGAGAGATTAGTAGTGATCACACTGAAAGCAGTAAGAAATTATGGCAAATAGTCCAAAATCAAAGGAAGAGATAAAAAGCAAACCCCCAGAAAGTGGTCCCAGAATTAGCAAAATCGGCAGTTCACAGGTATTATAATGGGTAAAACAGCACTACACATCTGGAGAGCCCTGGAGGCATTGTTTTCTCTCTGAACACCATAGTTCCTGTTTTAAAAGCCCTGTGTGAAGGCAAGGACCCTGAGACAAAACTCCATCTTCCAAAGCTCCAGAGTTCTGCAACACTTTGAAGCCAAGGAGTAGGCATACTTCATGAACAAAACCCAGATGGCACGGGAAATACTACAAGGATCAACAACTGGAACCTCATCTTATTAAAAAACTTTTGTACAACAAAAGAAACAGCCAACAGAGTGAAGAGACAACCCACTGAGTGAGAAAAAATTTTAGCCAGTGGTTCCTCAGACAAAGGATTAATATCCAGAATATATAAAGAATTGAAAAAAATCAGTCCACCCAAATTTAAAGACCCAATTCAAAAATGGGCATCTGAGATGAAAACATACTTCTCGGGTGAAGAAGTAGAAACACCAAACAACTACATGAAAAAATGTTCAACATCACTGGTCACTTGAGAGATTCAAATTAAAACAATGCTGAGATTCTATCTCATTCCAGAAAGAATGGTTGCTATCATGAAATCAACCAATAACAAATGCTAGCCAGGGTGTGGGGAGAAAGAAACACTTCTCCACTTCTGGTGGAAGTGCAGACTGGAGGAAATCAGTGTGGAGATTCCTCAAAACACTAAGATTAGAGGTTTCATTTGACCTAGCGATTCCCCTTCTGTTCATCTTCCCAAAAGAATTAAAAGAATCATACCACAGTGATATATGTGCACCCATGTTTATTGCGGCACAGTTTGTAATAGCTAAATCTTGGAAACAACCCAAATGCCCATCAATTGATGAATGGTTAAAAGAGATGTAAATTTAAAAAGTATATATAATGGAGTACTATTCAGCCATAAAGAAGGATAAACTCAAAACATTTGTAGCTAAATGGATGCACCTTGAGAACATACTTTTAAGTGAAATAAGTTGAACACACGTGTAAATATCACATTCTCTCTCTGGTGTGAGAAACTGAAATTGAAAATAAAGACCCAAAAGAATAATAAATACAATGAAATAGGAAGAAATTATTCAAAATTATACAGAATGTGAGATATTTTATGAATACTTAGAATGTTCTAAGCAAAATAAAAGCTATAGTATTATTTGGCAATAAGCTGAGAGATTAGCAAATGAAAATATATTCTTTTTAGATCATGATACACAGTATATTTACCATTGTTATTCTCTAATAATTTTTGTTATGAAAAGTTACTCTTTCATAGAACAGTTTTTATATTTTCTTTATTAATATCTGCTGTTACATTAAAATAAAAAATTTAAAAATTTAAAAAAATAAGGCTTAGGAGTCACTTGGGAAGCTTGTTGGTTTTAATAAAACTGAAGATTTTGACCTCAAAAGCCTCAGCTCAGGATTCTGCATTTTCACAAGATACCACGCACCATTATGGTGTCAACTCAGAATCACACTTTCAATTTGTATTAAATGCTTTATTTATAGGCTGTAAACATGAGAAAAGAAGAACACAACACAGATTACATTATGATGACCAAGGCAGTGTTCTACATGTCAAAAATCAAAACAAAACAAATGTATACAGTAAATATACCAGTGCTGAACACAGTACTTGAAATTTAACCCAAGCTACATATGTATAAAATGATCTGACTACAGAATTATGCAAAATAATTTTTTTTAGAACACCAGAATGTCAGCCATTCTGACTATAAACTGACTTATTCCCCTAAGGAGTATTTTGAGACAATTTCTATATGACATGAAAAGAACTGACATAACACTTAAATACTACAAAAATAGTTGAAAACATATTTGTAATGCACTTCTCTATAAAACATAGTTAATCTTATTACTTAAAAAGTTGAAAAATAAAAGACCACCCTGAATAATGGTGAAAACCTCATCAAAGAAAAATGCTCATCATTTGAATATCCATTGGCAGAAAACTGATAAGATTTTGTTGAGGGGAACAAGGAAGGTATCAAATGAAGTCATTCATGTAAAATTTGTTCAAAAATGTTCATAAAGTTGTAAATTTCTGTTTGTAACATCTTAAAATATTATACCATGAACACACTTTCTACTATTTAACTGGAGGACAAAAGAATATCTTGAAGAAAGTGTTTCTCAAAATGAGGTTCAAAAGCCCAAAAGAATTCTAACGTGGGCTCAGTAATAAACACATTAAACACCCTGGGTGATTATTCTACTCTCTGAAATGCCCTATGGAAAAGAGCAACACTTAAAAGCAAGATCATAAACATATTTCTGACATGTTAGAATTCTCTATAAGTTTATGTTGTGAATACTGCTTTTTGTTTTAAAACAAGTTCCAGGCATTAACAGAAACATACATGAACATGGGAATGTCAATAAACATTTTCCTTTGATGTTTTCATTACTTTCAAACTAAATTATATGAAGAAAAGACAATACATGACTACAAGCTTTGGAGAAGCAATATCTCTCATGAAATGGGGCATCCGAAAAAGATTAAAAGATAAATTATCGAATGTTCACAAATCCCAAACCATTCTAAATTCAAAACTAGATCGTCAACCAAAACCAAATTAAACTAAGATTGTACCATTACAACTTATTTACATTTAGATGATGATGGTTACCTTTCAAATCATTGGCATAAAAATGATACTAAAACAGGATGATATATAGCATCCTAATTTTAGTTAATGATCTAGTTTTGAATTCAGAATGGTTTAAAATTTGTAAACATTTAAGAAACCATCCTCCAACCATTTTCAGATGCCCCACCTCATGAGAACTATCACCCCTCCAAAGCCTGTAGTTATGTATTGTACCTTCCTCACATAAAAAAGATACAAGTATATGTGTTTTTATTCAAAATTGTTGCTATTTTTTGGATTTTCCTAAACATAAACTACATAAACTGAGCCCAAAAGGTACAGGTAATGTAGTTGGAGAGAAACTAGCATAGGTAAGACATTTTACTGAAAAGACAAATTGTTTTCTTGTATCATAAGTAAAAAGAAAAAATATTAGGCATTATGTCCCACTCAACAAATGGAATGTATATACAAGTGTGGTTAACAGCGATTACCTCATTGTTATTTAAATCAGTTCATAAAAATCTAATCTATGAACAGAAAATTCCATATTCTCTATTATAGACTGTAAGAATCAAGTATTATATCTAAATATAACTTCAAGACGACAAGTTAAAACTAGCTTCCAGAAAATTCTGAAATCGTTAATTCTATCCAGGCTGGTGACAAGTTTTTCCAAGCATTAAATGGCAACATAAGTGAAATCCATAGTTGAAAAATGAGGATCAGACCCATTCTTCTTCACACATTGTAAGATGATTGATATACTCAAAACCTGCAAATTCATATCCATCAAGCTCCTGCACGATGTCATTATCATCTGGGGTGAGCCGGACAGGTTCATTAGTATATTCAGGATCAAAGTTGTCCAAACTGAATCCCTCAGAGATATTTGGTTTAAAAGAAGGCACCACCTGCTTTTGCTCCATCATGTCCCAGTCCACATTTTGAAAGAATGGATGCTCCTGAACATCAGCAAAGCCCCTGTGAGGATGACAACCCAGTCGTTCTTTTGAGTCCTTGTTCAGAAAACTCTCCAGGATGCTTGCAGCTGTTACAGGCAGACAATAAGGTATGAAAATGTCTCTTTCCAAAATTACTTGCAAGAGATACCCGATTGTGTTTTCATAAGGGTTCTCAGAGCTCTCATCAAGAGGGAATGGAGACTCTCCGATCATCGTCATGTACATAAGTACTCCAAGAGCCCACCAGTCCACACTGAAACTGTAAGCTTCCTTTCTTATAATTTCTGGAGCCATGTAATTAGGAGTGCCACAGAAACTGTGGGTCATATCTCCTGGCCATAAGCCTTCCTTACACAAGCAATAATCGGCAAGTTTAATGTGCAATTCTGAGTCCAGTAATACGTTTTCCAATTTTAAATTTCTGTAAAGTGTTCCTTGCCAATGAAGGCAGTTGACTGCTAAACTGATTCTGCAGAGTAAAACCTGGCATGTTCTTCAGGAAGCATTCTTTGTTGGTGCACATGAAACAGTAGATCTCCCCCATTGACATAGTCTAGAACAAGGAACAGTCTGCCTTCTGTCTGGAAGCAAGCATGCAGTGCAACTAAAAAAGGACAATTGGATGTCTGTTGTAGAATGCGCTTCTCTCTCTGTGCCCGATGAATATAGAAATGGTCCTTTTTCACTACTTTCATGGCATGCATACAATCTGATTTTTTCAGTTGGACTAACAGTACTTTCCCATAACTTCCTCTACCAATCACACTGAGCAAATCAAAGTCCTCAAGACCTAAACCAGATGAAGCTTTGCCACTTTCCCTGGTGTTCCCTGCCTCATTCTCTTCATCAACTTGTTCTAAAGCCTCATGAGTTGAAAGGTTATGTGGGGTCGCTGTGTGTGCAGGGTCTGAAGCCATGGATGATGGATCGACTGGTACCATGGGCTCTGATGGTAAAGAATGCTGCCCACATTCAATTGTGACAAGTTTGTGGCACTTTTTGTGAACCGAGAGTTTGCAGTTGGTGCACTTATACGCCTGGTGGCCAAGTCCCCCTGCACGGTCTGTGCACAGCACAGGGAGTTCTCCTGCTGAAGGATTTGGCCTGAAAAGTGTGGCCATTCAAGTAGTACAGCTTTCTCCAGCAGCCTGCAGCTCTGTGGTGGATGGATTTCTCTGCTTCTGGACAAGGCACTTTAGGATGTTCTGGTATACAAGGCGATGAACGAATTAAGAGCTCAGAATCTTTCTTTAGCTCAGAAAGCCTAATGGCCTCTTCTAACGCCAACTGAGGTGACACAGTATATGGGTGTCCTTCCTCCTCTACCCAGCGTGTGGTGAAGAGCTGTTTACTGTCCAAACACCACACATCTCGATCTTTATCACACAGGCCCTCAGAAGAAATGAAATTCTCAAGAGACCTTATCATGATGTCTCTTCCCAAAATCAGGGCTGATCAGGTAGAGGTGTGGGTGGTGGAGGTGCCTGGGAAGAAGGGACCATAGATGGGTTGGCTGCCCAGGAAAATGGGCAGGAAGGGATTGGAGAATGAGAGCGGCCTGACTGCCTGCAGGGACCACACTGGCCAGAATCCTGCAAGGCTCTCTATGAAGTTGTTTCCAATAGTGGTGGCCAGGCCTGGATGGATGTACACCAAGCTTCTCAGTGTCTCTCGGGGGCCAGTGGCTGTGACTTCAGTCTCCCCTCCTGGACTTTGACTCTCTAGTTTTTTTGTGCCTGGCTCTGGGGAGACCTGCCCAGAGCTACAGGGTGTTTCTGGGCCTGGTGATACTTGCCCCATGTTCTTCCCAGTTTCTGTGCCATTATTTGGGGTTAGGGAAACTTCACTGGGGTACCTTGATTTTGGTAGGTCACTGGTGGTCACTCCCAGGGAGACCTTCACTGGGGTGACAGTGGCAGTCGTGTGGCTGCTGCAGCATGGCCTGCAGTGTCTGGATGGAGTCAGCCATCTTCTTAATCTTTCACAGATACTTTCTCTGCCTGGGGCCCTGAGGCTGTGGCCTCTCAAAGTGGAGAAGCAGCTCAGCATGTTTGCTGTTGACCGTCTCTGGCCAAGTGAGCTTGGGAGATGGCTGTTACGAGGTTGTGACACCCATTAACAAGGGTTCCAAGTTCTGTTTGGAGATGTTGCCAAGGAAGTGAGCTCATGTCTTGGGGTTCCATAACCTAAGTCTCCATGTAATAGAAAAGCCTATAGCCCTGTAGGGATAGAGACCCCTAGGCAGAAATCTGGAAATCTATCCTATACATCAAAAGGGAATAGGAGTGAAAGGGCAAGTAACATTTCTGCATTGTTTTGAAAATGGCTTTAAATTCATGAGCCCACTTAAGGATCTCAAGAACCACAGGTGTCCATCCATAGACTACACTTTAGGAGCCACTGACTTTATCCACTCCAGTAGTAAAAATCTGACCCATGCCCACTCCCAGAACAAAGTGTCAGTCAACTAAGGTATAAGAGTAACACCTGGCTGGTAGAGACTGAGCAATTTCATTTGGATTATGTCTGCCTCAGTGACAGTTGGTGACCCCAAATTGTGACAAAGTGCATACTATGTTGAGCTGAATGTAGAGGACATGGTATTTACACAAATGACCCTTTTCACCTCTGAAATATTTGGAATTGGTGACTTTCTTTTCTTGACATGATCCTTGACACAATGGCCAGTGTCCCAATGCATTCTTGCCATGGCTGCCTCTGGAAGTCATTAGCTTCTGGCATGGGCACAGCATTCAGAAGAGTAGTTGCTGCAGGGCTCAGTCCTTGAGTTTCCATAGCAGGATTTTTTTGAGCTGAGAGCTTGACATTTTAGCAGAAGTTTTCTGCTGGGTCATTAACAGCATAGACTAGGTACCAAATCCCTTGACGAAATGGTAAACATCATATTGTTTACATTTGAATTCAATAAAATACACAAATCCTTGTTGAATGAGTGAATGAAATATGAAGCACAGTGTCAGTTGAATGTAATTAACCATGGTTTTGGGAGGCCATGTTGTTTCTTAAGGCTGAATGAGAATCTTTGCTCTTTCTTCTGGGAGAACAGGGTGCATTCACTCCTGATAGACACAGTTTAGTCAGTTGGAGATCATCCAGTGGACCAGGGACAGAGCTGGTTATAGTGAGAAATAAAAATGTGCAATGTCTTTTTCAGAAAGCAGGAAGAAAAAGTGAGTAAGAGTATTAAGATATATAAAGAAACCTGTTCCTTTCTTCGTTAGTCTTTCTCTCTCAACTTCTCATGGCATTTTAAAATTTTCTATCTGATAGTATCTTAAGTAGACAAAAATTAAAGTTTTAAATTATTGGTACAAATACTTTCATTCATCTTTACATTGTGCAATGCCCATTTTAAAGGTAAATATAACAGCATGAATGCAAAAATCACTGAAATTAACCAATCAAATTTTCCAGCTCATAGGTACACAAGTGGGTATTTAATTCTTATCAGAATGGTGGAAACACTGCAAAAACCTAACTCCATAGTTTTTATTTCACTTCTTGAAACATGTGAGTTCTACCATACTCTGGGTGGTTCCCATAGCTCACTTACTTTGCATTCACTCTGCATTTCACTGGATTCTCACTCGTGATGGGCCCATCGCAATGGCCATGCTCATGAGGCGTCACCAATGCTATACCTATATGAATGGGGCAGCAAGAATCAGTAGACACCTGTATTATGCACATTTCTCTGCTCACAGCCATGCTACCTTGTCTCATAGCTCTTCACTTACAAAGCACAAGTTCAAAGCTAATATTATTGAGAATTTCAAGAGGGCATCGACTTTTCTGAGTCTGGGGACTTCACAAGTAGCACATCAAGGAAGATGATCCTGGCCTGGGGTGATGCTACTGTGCTGAGAACA
The DNA here is from genome assembly GCF_053883595.1 of Heterocephalus glaber. Classification (NCBI taxonomy): domain Eukaryota; kingdom Metazoa; phylum Chordata; class Mammalia; order Rodentia; family Bathyergidae; genus Heterocephalus; species Heterocephalus glaber. The sequence goes on from NW_028258156.1 coordinate 4,780,468, forward strand.
GAGGTTTATTCCAGCCAGCAGAGCCACTCTTGGGTTATAGAGTGGGCAGATCCATCAAAAATAGGATGTCCAACAGAATAGACTCCAACAGGAGAACATTCTTCCTACAAGAACCAAGAGGTCAGATAGCAGTAGAGAGAGCTCATGATGATCTATTAGGGATGCATGAAGAAAAGGATTGAATTCTTTTTTTGGCTGTCTTTCCACATTCTTTGAAAACTTTGGTATAGTGTGCATCTGTTTTCAGAATGCACAAAACACATTAGCAGAAATCATATGTATATAACTTACAAACATATAAACATAGACTGGTGCCCATATTAAAAAATGTTTTACTGAAAAGGATACCTAAAAACGAAGGGATCTAAAGACTAAGAAGAGGAGTAACTCAATTTTGTTTCACTTAGCTATGGCTACCTGAGAGAAGGACCAGTAGAAAGTGGAGACAGAAAAAGGAGAATCCACTCTCCACCAAAGTGATCAGGCCCATGTGCTGCAGCTCTAGCCAGACAGGCAGGAGTAGAGTTGATGAGAGTTCTTTGACATACAAGGGGGAGAAATTAAGCTATACCCTTGGAGCCAAGGATAAAGGGCATCACAGTTCCTGTCAGATTTCCATGAGCAAGAGAGAGACTATAAAGAAGAGGCAAAAAGAAGAGTGATCAGTAGTGATAATCTGTTGAGTTTTATGCTGTTGAGTTATAAGGTGAGTCTTATTATTCACATTTTATAGATGAGGAAATGGAGGTCCAGAGCATTTAGTAACTTGCCAATGGTCACAATGCTAATTATGACCAGGTTCTCTAGTGTGAGAAACTGAAAGTGTAAATAAGGACTAAAAGGTATAATAGATAAGGTGAAATAGGAAGAAAAGGGGCAAAGGGGAAGGGGAAGTGGGAGGGGTAGGGGAAAGGAAAGAAGGGAATGGAATTAATATGAGAAAATGAAAAAATGGAAACAAAGTCTTTATAAATAGGGAGGGACGGAGGGGTTGAAGGGAGGGTTGGGCAAGGGTGAAAAATAAGAACCAAGAGAGACTATGTAAAGGTGCAAATTTCCAATGATGAATGTCATTATATTGTATACCTTAAATGTACCAATAAAATTAATTTAAAAACTAAAAATAATTATGACCAGGTAGGTTTCATCCTGTAAATATCTCATGTGACCAACTTGCAGAAATGCCTCATGAGACAGAAATGGATACCGTCCCTGTGTTACACATAAGGAAACTGAGGCTCAGCAGAAGGCCACAGTGACCAGTTTGTCCTGGGAAGAGGCTGAGCATGTGGCAGGTGGCAAAGTCTGGAGGCCAAAGCTTTGGCCGAGACAGTCACTGGCTTCCTGCCCAGGGTGAGTCCACTGGTCTGAGAGTTGGGGGCGCCAAACGGATCAAAAAGGGATCTCTGGTTTTAGAAATAAATGATCGTGACCTTTGGCCACTGGATTGTCTCATATATGCTCAGTTTACTCTATCTTTCACAGTGAGACCAAGGGGATGAAGAATCACTTCATAATGATCTCTTTGGTATTTATAATATCCCTAAAAGGTAACAAAGCAGCTTCATCTCATATTTATAGCCTTGTGGAGCTAAGTTGCTGGGACAAGACCTTCCTACTCTGAGAGAGATTCTGTCCAACTGCAAATCCTCACACTGGCTCCGACACATGCTGCAAATAAGGCGGCTTCTCACTGTTGGCCCATTTCTCATTTTACCTCATTTGGTTAAACCACACAAGCTCAGTTCTTGGAACTTCCGTTTTGTTATCTTGAACATCATGTACTGTTCCAGCCCACAGTCAGCCACCCAGGAAGGAAGCATTTTGTTCCTGTTGGACAGACAGCCTGGCGGGCCGTATGGCCACGCTGTTGTCAAGCTCTGTAAGTAACATTATCTCCACTGCGGTGAAAATGTCTATTAGAACTTGAGATTGTACAGCATGTTAGGGTTTAATAGTTATCTCTGGTCTATTTACCTCACAACAAATATGAAAAGACAAACTACAAACTAGAGAAAGGGCGGATGAGGACAGAAGGAGGTGGTGGAGGGAGAAAAGGGGGAGAGACAAGGGGAGGAAAGGAATCAAACATGGGTTTCTTTTATTATCCATTTTGAGTTTTCCTAAATCCAATTATAACTTAACAAATCAATCTGTCAGACCCCATTCTACTTGATACCTGTTAGGAACCTAAACTACATTCATTAATCCTTTATTCTAGTCAACTCATTATTCAAATCAATCTTATACCCTTGTGACTTTTAATATTACTTGAAATATGTTTTTACTCTTCTTTTTTTAACTTCGATAACTTGGTTAATTATTCTGACAGCTACATAAAATACACAGAAATAAAAAAGATGCTTCAGTAAATGCATCCTTTTGGCTCAGGAAAAACAAGAAATTTAGATGGCAAATTCTATCTTGTATTTTTATTTTCTTGAGGCTTCTGGTTCCTTGGAATCTGTTCTTTAAGCAAGTTACTTATTTTGGATTTATACTGCAGAGACTATTGAGAAGTTCTAAATGAAACGAATGAAAAATGCCTCAAGTGATGCAAAAATGTAAAGAAATGTAACATGGAAAAATGTCAGAGTCTAGTCTACTTAAAAAGGTATGCCCAACAGATTTTTGCATTTATGGTCAAAATGGCCTTGTTAACACAGTACAATAGGCAGGAGGAATTAAATTTAGGGTTAGGTGGAAAAGATTTTATACACTAGTTTCTACTGTAGGAAATTTTAAAAATATACATCAGATTCTAGATCACTAGGAGTAATAATGGGTAGAAAGCTCACGGGTGACCCAAAAGGGTATTTGTGCCTCCTCATCTTTGGCACATACACGTGCCTGTTTATGGCTCCTAAATAAGACTGATGAGGAAATCCGTAATGTTTAAATAATAGATTTACTCTGGAAATGGATTCTATGGACCAAAGAACTGTCTAGTTAGCTCTTCCTCAACCTGTTCGGCTCTGAGCCCCTCCCCAGCCTAGAGGTGTCTTTAGGGTTTATATTGTCATGCAGCACTTTTGGTTGTAATTTGTCTTTCTCTTCCCTCCCCCACCACCTGCCCTGTTCCACTGTCTTTGTATCTCCCTGGTCCTCCTTGGACAGTTTCTGAGGGTGAGAGCAATGTATCAGGATAAAAAACAGAAGGTTTTACCTTGAGCTTTCTATTTACCCTGATCTAAGCTTTGATGATGCATTGTGCAGGTTCTGTTAAAATCCCCATTTTATAGTTGAGAAAATTGAGGCAGAAGAGTTAAGCGACTTGTCCAAGGAAGCAATTTGTACAAGAGGTAGCAGGATTTCAACCTGTGCCATCTGCTTCCAAAGCATATGGTCATAAGCAAATACTATATACCTTTGCCCCCCAAATAAAAGAACAGTAGTGGTTGGGGATGGGGGTGAGAGCATAATGACTTGAAGGAAGCACTGAGGTGGGTGGGTTTCTGTGTTGGAAATGATGTTTCTTGATGTAAGCGCTGGTTTACATGCATGGAAAATACCTGGGAGTGAACGCTTAGGTACTTTATACCTATATATTACAGTTCAGTTACATTAAAACAGAAAATGACAAATGAACAAAAATAAGTGAGGTGTATGTGTATCACCAGCAATAAGTTGAATATCTAATAGATATATTCAATACTAACCTTCTTATAGAAGACACTTCTGGCTGATGGAACTTGGCTCACACATAGGAGCCTCATCTGTGTGCAGCCTGGAGCCAGACAGTTGGGGTTTGGGGATAGGTGCTGCCACTAGGGGGTGGGGGAAAATTATTCAGTCTCTGCCCTTATCTCAGTTTACTCACCTGTAAAACTAGAGATGGTTTATTCCTACATTACAAGATAGGGTTAAAGGAGCTACTTTTCATAAAGTGTAAGAGCGAAGGCAGGCACCTCTTCTTGGTAATTAGGTGTACCTGTGGGTACAGTAAAAGCGCAATAGGTGTCACAGGTAGGAGCTGTGATCCTCCTTCCTAAATATAGGCCATTCTTGTGGCAGGATGAGGTGTATTCCCTCTCCAGGTAAGACGCCCTTTCTTTGAAAACAAATGGTATGACCAGATGCAAAGTCAGCCAACTGACTCTAATAAATCCATTGGCATTCCCAAGTTCAGAAGGTGCAGACATTCATGAGAGTACATTTCCTTGTCTGTTGTGTAAATCTTCCATTCCATAAGAAAAATCTGTAGTGAAAATGAGTAAGTCTGCATTATTCCCTAGGGTTTATGACAAAGGTTGAATTTCAGAGAAGCAAAGAGAGGAAGTGTCGTGGGTAATAAGACCAGTTGCTGTGTCATCCCGCTGGCTTGATGTGCTGTGAAACCTGTGAATTCTGAAATATTTGTTGCCTTCGTTTGCACCCTCTACCACACTGAGCTAGCCCACTGCATGTACAGGATGCCTACTGGTGCCCTGTACCGTGCCCTTCCAGGCCTGATCTCCTGCCTCGTCGTCACAAAGGCTCCTTCTAACTGTGCCAATGGTCAGCTCTATTTGCCATGATTCTGTCAAAGTCAACAAATTAAACATGTCAGGTGACATGTGGAAGAAAGGGATTTCTGATTTATTGTGGAACTTTTTACGGATAAGACTTATTTCTCTTGGCCTGGTACCTGCTCTCTGAGGCTTGATCACATTTCAAGGCATTACCCCCATTTACTCAAATATTCTGGGTCCTGAGATGTTTGTATGCTTGTGCCTGTCTGTTTGTTGACACATCTGAATACAGTTGGAAACTGGAGCAAGGCTGTTGATTACAAAGGGAGAACGAGGGAAAAAGTTAAGTCTTCCCACAACCCTCACTTCCTGTGCTTTAAGCTTCACTATTGCTATCTCAGTTGGGTCACATTGCAATGTAAAAACAAATCTTTAGTGTGGACAACTTTGAACATATTATCCTATTTATTTGGAGAAGTATTTAGAAAGCTTTATATTCCCCTAAATTAGAGTTTGCAAATAGGACACTGCTGTGGCCTTTTCTCTTGGTATAATATATATATATATATATATATATATATATATATATATATATATATAACCTAATGATATAGGAAGGTCAGATTTGGGGTGATCATTCTCCTTCTAGCTTTTCAGATGTCACAGCCAGGTGAAGGATAATTTAAGAAGCCAGAGCTGGGTGATGGGTCTTGCAGAGCAGCCTGTCTGTTGGACCTGGAGGATCGCTTATCCCAAGCCAGGTAATTTATGACCCAAGGCGAGCTGAGCTCCCTGCAGGCAGCACAGCCTAAGTTCTGCAAAGAACTCCTAGTTTATTGGAGCGAACTGGAAGGCTGGAGACAGGATAAGTTATGGCTTTCCAGTGGCTTTCGTCTTTCTCCGTTTCTTTGTTGTGATATTTATTATTTGTGAGTGGGAATGAGAGGGTTCAGTTTGCCAACTTTTGAACCCTTTCTAAATTCATGGCTCTGAGGTTTGAACCGCTCCCGAACCTGCCTGTATTTGAGCTCCTCTATTCTTAGCATTCTGCAGCTTCTTGCTTTGAACCAGCAAAGACTCTAAAAGATTTGGAAATAATTTCTTAAACACCAAATAGCTTTTTTTAAAAAAAGGAAAATGATGAATCAAGTATCAATGAATCAAAAACATAGGCTCTGAATTTCCCCAGTTTATGCAGCAAGTTCATGGATGAATTATGCTTAGGTTCTATAGGACTTGAAGTTGATAAGAAATAATGGAACCATGGAAGGACCCAGACATTATTCTTTTTATTTCTATTGCTTTGTTCCTTCTTTAATATAAAATGGGCTCAGTTGGGCTCTGGAAGCTGGAATGAAGAGAAATGAACAAGAGACATTTATAAACAGGATTTTGCCAAGAAAGAACTCTCTATTAGGAAATAGGGCCTGTTGGCTAAAGATTTAAATTTTTGATTTAATGGCTGTAACCTTAGGAGGGCGACATAACTTTGAAATCTGGGCTGCCTCTTTCTCTACCTCGAAGGAGCCAGCTCATCTCCTTCACACCTGCAGCTCATTTGGCACTACCTTCCCAGCTTAAGGCCTGTCCTTAAGAACCCTGGGAGGTTGTTTGGGTCTAGTGCTTTCTAAGGCCAATTGCTTTAAATATGTCTTTTTGACAGCAAGCCCTGAGGGTATCCAGACAGCTCTGCAAAGGCGGCCTGGGTTGGGGGAAGAGGAAGTGCTGAGCTGTTCAGCTCTGCCCTGCTGCAGTGGGAAGGGTGCCCAAGGCAGCCACCCCCTCAGGGGATCTACTTGGGAGCATAGCTGGCTTTGGGAGTCAGTAGGCATGGTACATGCGCGACAGAGGTCTGAACATCTCAGAAGCGTGTCACTCTATGTCTACCTGATGCCCACAGAATTCTGTAGTGTGTGGCTGGGAGAGAGGAACCACAGGGCTACAAGCTAGACAGAGCTGTGGAAGGAATATTTTCTTCTGTTGCTAACATTATCCAAAATGCACTTTGGAAAACGTCTTGCTCTCTTCTCTGGTTTTGTCCTCTCCCCCAACCTGAATGAAAAACATGGGCTTGCAATTGTTACCTGTCGTGGGAAGTGAGTGGGCAATGAGCATAATAAATCCCACAGGGACCTTAGGGACCCCTGGTTTCAAGATGAGCACCTACAGAGAGCACCATGCACCAGCAAAAAGTGTTTGTTGCATCAGAACCAGACACTGAGGGAGAGAACTCAGGTACATTTTGCACACAGTTTGCAAACAGTTCCAAATCTGCTCTTTACTCATTCGTAGAGAGGAAAACACAGTTGTGTGATGACAGAATGTGCTGGGAAGAAACTGCCAAGAAAATCCCTTTGCCCAGGCCTGGCCCTGGTGTCCTGCTGCCAGCTGGGATTATCTAAAGTGGGTGTCCTTGGAGAGAGCAGGTATTCTCTTCTACCGCAGACTGTTGAAACCTGGCCCCATTTGACTGTTTTAAAAGCTGCAAAGAATTAAACAGAGAAGCCTTTAGAGGAAGGAAAGGGTCCCTTGGGGGCACTTTGTTTTCTTCCCCCACCCCAAAATGCAGTAAAAACCTGGAGAAGTCAGCATAAGAAGAGGCTTTGCAAGGACTGAAATCCCTCATGCCAAAGTGAAGGGCAAGGAGCTCTCCCTGGATTCTGGTTTTATAATCATTTCTGTTTATAGTAGGAAAGAAATATCTCCCTTCTTGAATTCAACACATGTAGTCTTTTCTTCTCCATTCCCCTCCTTACACAAACATTATAGGGCCTAGTCCTTCAATGGGTTATTATTGGGCAGCTAATGTTAAATACAGGCAAACGCAGCCGATTGAATGGAACGCCTGTCTCTCAGGTGGTGAAAGTGCCGTTCATGCCTGGGAAGTGAGGATTGGGAACGGTGGCCCCTGGAGTCAAGAGTTGGCTGAGTGGGTGGAGAACAGAGCGACTTCCATCCTCTTTTGAAAGTTCAAGAGAGGGCATAAGGGGTAGAGGATGGGACCAAAAATCAATGTGTAGACTATTGGTTCCTGGGGCACTGATTTTAGCCAAGGTCTCAGGAAATTGAGAATCAGGAATGAGAATCAAGGATAAGTCTTGGCTGTGAGGCTGGCTTCTGCCCCTGTCCCCCACCATGGTCTCCTAGCTCGGATTATATAAACCCTCAGAACTATGACAAGCGAGCAAGAATTCCAAACGTTTCCCTAGAACTTTGTGGAATTGTTTTAGTAGGCATCGCTATGGGCTGTCTAAGCCTGTGGACTGAGGATGCAATAAGGAGAAGTAAATACAGAGATTGTGAACAAGCTGGCTTAAAGAGAAAAGACTCCTAGAGCCGCCCCAGCACAGGCTCCTGCAGACAAGCCAGGGTCACTTCCACCTGCCTCCTCCTCAGCACCTGCTGGCTCTGCTTGTGCTGTGCTCACCCCCGCAGGCACTGGGGGCCCTGCAAGGGGCAGGGCCTTCCTCCCCTCAGGGCACAGCTCTGAGCTAGATCTACTAGTGCCCACTTGAGCTATTGACAGTATCCAATATCTTAGTTTGTCCCTTGCTAAGAAGCAAAGTATTTCTTCTCATTCTTCAGTGAAAGAGCTGATGAGAAATGTAACTTCTCTTTGTGCCTCACAAGAGTAATATGAAAATGAAAAACATTCATGCTTCAGATGGGCGCTGTCATCCTCAGGAGACAGGCACAGCAGTATTGTATTTATTAGTACAGTTCTCACCATGTCCCTGTGTGTTCATTGTTCTCTCATACACAGCACAGGGCTAAGGATGGTCTCTTTAGGAAGAGACAGCAGTACAGACTGCTAAGGGGAACATTCACAGGGCCACACAGGACAGCCACCTGGAATTATAGCTTTCCTGGGCATTGAGCGTACTTCATTCCAAAACAGGGAGATCTGAGAACTTGGTTACCTTGAAAATAATGAGATGGGCATGAAAGGACTGGAATGGACAAAAAATGTAGTGCAAAATTTAGTCCACAAATGTTTGATTTTCTAGCTACATTCAAACTGTGGCTGGTTTGAATTAAGATGCACTATACATGCAAAATGTCACTGGCTTTTGATAACAATAAAAAATGTAAGAAATCTCATTGATAGCTCTTTCATATTTATTACATGTTGAGATACTTTAAATACATTTATTAAAATATTGTATTAAGTTTAATTAAAGTTTTTTCTTTTTTTAAATGTAGCTACTAGAAAATTGAAAATGACATATGTTGCTGTATTTGTAATTGGCATTATATTTCTACTGGACAATAATAATGCAGCCCTTATTAGTAGACAGTGGGGTATTACTATCAACAATACAGTATTTCATTCACAGTTCACATCCAGGATATGATTGGGTAAGATGACTCAAAGTGTTATGAAACACTTTGAAACAGATGAAAGAAAAGATGCTGAGTGCTTTGTGTAGTCATTCTTGGAGTTATTGTTCTGACCTACTTCATAGTTCTGCAAGTTGTAGAAAACTGACAATGATGCAAACAATTCTTATCTATAGAAATGCAAATTTGTGTCCGGTGGAATATATATAATTGATCATTTCCCTGTGGATAGACCTTTTGCATTGTTTTTTAAATTCATAAACTTTTTTACATCTCTTTATAAATTCTATTTCAGCCTTCCTTTTTACCCATGTATGTGTGCTTTATTAAATTTTCAACCCAATACCAAACATCTTACTTGTTCCTCATTAATGAGTAAAATTCCTTGACATGAGTTCATTTTATCTTTGTGTGAGTCACAGCTTTGCCTTTTCCCCCTTTTTAACAACACTAGAGAATTTAGGAGTTTATGGTGGTCCAAATTAACTGCCTGCCTCTTCCCTCCCTCCAATCCATAACCACTCTTCTAGCTCCAAGAATTGAGCTCCTTCTGCTATCCTGAAATGAAATATAAAATGTATTTTTCTATAGAAAATATTTTACCTGAAAGTTAATTGCTGCTTGAACACTATTTGTATATAAAGCAAGCTAAATTGTGGGTTATTTTTAATTTTGTGAGCCAGCCATCGAATCCCTCTATCCAGTGAATTTTATTTTATTTTTTTTCTTAAATTCTTTTATTGGTGCATTTTAGGTATACAATATGTTTACATTTATCATTGGGTGCTTGTACCTGAACACAATGTATATTGGTTCTTATTTTTTTCCCCATTACCTGTGCACCCTTCACCCCCTCCACCCTTCCCTATTTACATAGACTTCATTTCCATTTTTTTTCTTTTCTCATAATTTTTCCTTTCCCTTCTTTCCTTTCCCCTTCCCCTCCCACCACCCCTAACCCTTTGAACCTTTGCTTCCTAATTTCAAATTATCAATTATTCATTTTAATCATTTTAACCCTTATTTACACTTTCAGTTTCTCGCACTAGAGAAACTATTCGGTATTTACATGTGTGTCCTATTTATTTCCAGTGAATTTGATTTTTAGAGAAAATATTCTGTGACTCAAATAATGAAAAAGAGAAACCCTACAACATACCACTTGTACGTTATGCACTGTGGATATTGATCAAGCACCCAGCTGCATAAAATCTCTGCAATTTAATGCATATTTAATACATATTTTAAAATAGGATTTGTTGTCTCTTTTTTTTGTTCTTTTTTGTTTTATAGACATTAAAAAACAAGCCCCATTCTTATTTCACCTTATTGTCTCTTTTCCAAAAAGAACTGGCTTTTTCAAAGCAAGGTAAGACAAGAAGGGCCAACCACATTGGTATCTATTTTACATTTTCATGTATTCCTATGAATACAATTGATTTCACAAACATGAGCAAATTAAAAATATAGAGTTGATAATTTCACATATACTCCCTGAATTAAATTTTGGAAATAATCACACTTAGGATGTATATGTTTTCTTTCTCTATTTTTTAAAACAGAAGTTGGTTTTCTTTTTTTTAGTAGACAGATCATTAAATTTTTTAATTTTTAGCCTCCAGCATTTAAGTTTTTATAGGACATGAGAAAGTTTATTGATCTTTCATAATCAGAACATATTTTATATATCTGTAATTTTGAAATGAAGCGTTCATTTTCCAAATGCTGAAGAATCTACAGTGATGCACGATTCTCATTTATATATTCTGTCCATATATAATTACTGTATTTTTTTTTCTTGTTTCTCTGGGAAAAAACACAAGGGGGTTTTGCGGCATAAGTAAACTCCTTGACTCAGATATTTTTAACTCCATAATTTACTTGGTGATAAACTCAAGATAACCACAACATATTTTAGTATAAAAAACTCAAGAACATCTATAGTCAGGTTAAACTTCAAAAATTAATTTCAAACAAGTAAAAATAGACCTAAAGACAGATTCTTTCTGCAAAACAAAGAATTGGGAATCTTGTCCAGAAAATAGTTTCACTTTGGACTAACCTGAGAGTAAAAATGTTTAGAAAGAAAAAGTTACTATTTTTCACATTTGACTACACTAGTTATCAATAGTATTGGTCACATGAATAATATATCACAGACTATGATATGAGATTCATATGATAGGAGAGTTTCCATTGTTAACTTGTCTATTATTCTTTTTTTATTTGAAAACATATTTATCCTATCATATTATCATCCATCTCAAAAAATAATGCAGCTGCATATTTCACCGATTTTTCAACATCCTAACATCATTTATTATCCATCAAATTGTCATCTCTTTTTCTTTCTGTATTTTTTTCCTTAAATTTGTTTATTGGTACATTTTAGGTATACAATACGTTTACATTTATCATTGGGTGCTTGTACCTGCACATGATGTATCGTTGTTCTTATTTTCTCCCCATTCCCTGTCCTCCCTTCACCTTCTTCACCCTTCCCTATTTACAAAGACTTTGTTTCCATTTTTTCCTTTTCTCATAATTTTTCCTTTCCCTTCCTTCCTTTCCCCTTCCCCTCCCACTTCCCCTACTATTTCAAATTTTTTTTCCTATTTTAAATCATGTCTATTATTCTTAAGAAAATAGCTAAGAAAGGGGTAAATTGAAAGGGTACAGACAACTCCAGGTATTTGCAGTATAAGGATGCAGGCAATGAATAAAATACTTGAATTTGGTGGGCAGTGTTTCATTCTTGCTCTTTTTCTTGGAAGAGAGGTCTTTATCAGAGTTCTAAAAGTGTCTGTGATGGCTTAGATCTAAGTCGTCCTCCCCAAATCTCCTGTGTTTGGAAGAGAACTTCATCATGGAGGCTCTATAGCTGAGTTGCTATAGGAGCCTGATTGGAAGTGAGTCACTGGAGGTGTGACCTGAAAGGGTATATTCTTGTCCAGGTCTCCTCTTCCTCTCTGCTTCCTGGATGCCTTGGGGTGAACTGCCCCCAACCCCACACCACCATCCCCTTCCACCATGTTTTTTCTGCTTTGGAGCCATTTGACCATGGACTGAAACAGTGAGCCAAAATAAACTTCTCTTCCTTTAAATTTTATGTGTTGGATATTTAGTCCCAGTAATGAGAAAGTAACTAAGACAGTGTCCTTGGCCACCCTCCTCAGGAAAAGTTCTTATCTGCCTAGCCAGCAGGATTATAAAAAAAATTGCTGCTTTTCTCTGTAATACCTAAATGAAAGTGAAGATTTTTTTAAAAAAATTTTATTTTGTACACAAAGATCATGCCTTTTGCATGGATCTTTCGCATTGTAGACAAATTTAAGGAAGACCTTTAACCAAAATACCATCTCAGTCATGTTAGGCTTCTTTTCTCCAAAATCAAGGCTCTCATCTTCATTTTATTCTGTTTCATTTTGTGAGACACCATCTCACTATGTAGTTCAGGAGGGCTTTGAATTCACTATGTAGCCCAGGCTGGCCTTGAACTCACAGTGATCCTCCTGCCCCAGCCTCCCAAGTGCTAGGTTCACAGGCATGCGCCACCACACCCAGTCCATCTTTTTATTTATTTATTTTTTAAATTTTTAATTTTTTTTGGTACCGGGGATCGAACTTGGATCCTTGTGCTTGTGCAGCAGGTGGCGAAACCACTGAGCTAAATCCCCGGCCAGCAGCCTATCTTTTTAACATCATGTCATCTCACTTCCTGGCCCTTGCTCTTTCTTCTCTGAAGTAGGGAGAAGAAAACCTCTTGGCATTTTCAACTTATACAAGAATAGAGAATTCAGACTCCATGGCAGAACTGCAGTGTGGTGATTCATTTAAGAATGTGATCAATATCCATTCACACAACAGATCTGGAGTAGGAATCAATTATTAATGGAATATTGTGCTACTGATTAATTTACAAACTCAAGACTCTAGTATTTCTAACAACATAAGAAATTGATGACTCAATTACAATCAACCATGATGGAGAGGATATTGTCAAAGCCTGTATTTGCAGGTACCTCAAAGTTTCCCCTGCATTCTAAAGTAAAGCCATAGTTTAATTTGCAGGTGAGCAGAAGTCAACCGAAATTGTAAAGCACCCTCTCAATAGTATGCATCTTGCAGGAAAGTGTGTCCGATCTCTATGGAAAAGGTGTTGGAAGAGATAGGAGAAGGCAGGCAGATTTTCTCTGACACAATTTTGTGTGCTCTTAACAGCGATGTCTCTGTGATTATGAGGCATACAGAAATCTGTTCAAGATTTGAGGAAGTTTTAGAGACATAATCAGAAAGAAAGAACTGCAGACCAGGAAGCTGTTCAAATTAGCTCACTTATCTCACCAGTTTTGGAATTTTTCTCTGCATTTTACCCTAAGGACAACTCTGTACAAAAGACAAAACCTTTCCAGATGTTTTGGTGAATTTACTGCTTTCTCCCCATAAGTAATAGCGACTAATTTTCAATTAAGGGCTTTATGATTTAAAATATAGGTAACTCATTTAATTTTCACAGAATTCTTTTGAAGTTGCTATTGTCATTGCTACAGTTATCATGCTGATTTTTACAAATAACAAACCAAAGCTCAGGCTCTTTTTTATCCAAGTAATAAGCAGTAGTGCAGGAATTTTTAAATATAAATCATCAAACTCCAGTTCCCTACTCTACTTTGTTTGGATGACAGTGGGGTAGAATAAGATAAGCATCTTTTAATGAATTATGTTTACCTTTTTGAGTCAGAGCTTGGAGAAATGCAATATGCCATTTTGTGTACCCTTAAAAAGGCTTTGTTTGAAGAACCTAAAGCACTTTTACGTTTATGGACTTATACATTATTTGCACCATTTTGAAATATTTAGGAAAGGAGGAAATATAATGCTTTGCCATGAAAGTAAACTAGCACCAGCAGGCTAGGAGTTAGTTCCAACCAATGTGTTCTGATTGCTCCATACGTTGTTGCTGTCATTTATGAAAGTTGATTGGAAGAAGTAAACTCAGCATAGACTATAGCTGGGACTTGTGCCATCTACCTCTCCACGGGGAACGAGGGGACCCTTCCTCCTTCTCTCACTTTCTCCCATCCCACCCAGGAGCTTCAGAGGTTGATAAGAATGCAGCCTGGGGAAGCCAAATGTTGGTTTATAGTACGAACACCAACTGTTTCTGTTTCACAAATGAGAGGTGAAGCAAAGAGAGGCTGTCTGACATCTACAGAAAAATCGAACGAGGATGTTGGGATCTTCCCACGATGCCGTACAGTTCCTTCGGATGGCTTTTTCCATGGAACTGTGTTTTAGCTAAATTCAAAGATGAAAAATCAGGGGGAAAAAACTTTAAAACTTTACAGACATTTTTCTTTCTTCTCAAAGACCAGGCTCCTTTTCTAAACTGGAATGACTTCTCTCTAATATGGAGCCATCTTTCAAAAACAGATGGGTCTGTACGTGGAAAGAGACTTTGCTGTCATTTGTCCAGTGGTGTGTGGACTTCTTCAAAAGCACGTGTGGTTCTGATTGTCACAGAGAGACCACAGGACATTAATGCAATTTCCTTTGTAATGGGCTACCTCTCCATCAGCCCTGATGAGCAGACATCCATGTTTAAGTTGTTGACCTCCAGCAAGGCTGGCATGCGTGCCATAGAGCTTTGTGGAGATTTGCCAAAGTAACGGGCCAGCATTTGAGAGAGGGTAGTCATTATGTGATTTCAATTTCATACCATCTGTCCCCAGATTTCTTCCACTATCAGGTTGGCCACTGGCTTTGGAGGACAGTCAGAATGCCAGGGCTCTGGAAAGCTCTGAGCGAAGTTCAAAGGAGCAGGTGTCCCTGTGAACCCTATGGCTGGTTCTTGCCATGGGAGGCTACTGGCTTTCAGCAGCAGATGCACTTGAATTTCCTAATTAAAGCCTGTTATGCCTGCAGGAGCTGGTGATATGTCTGACAACTTGGCCAGGAGATGTCACACTGCTCTACCAGGGAGAGAAAATATAAGCAATGGAGGAAAGGGAGAAAAGAAGATGCTGACATTCTTCTCAACAAGAACATTCTCTATTCTCAGAAGGTCATCACCATTACCATGTAGTATCAAACTTTAACTACCCTGCACCTTCTTTCTCCATCAGGATCTCACTATTCCAATAAGAACCTAAACCATAAAGCAAAAACAAAGGGAAAAATACTTCTTTTCAATCCCCAGTACCAAAAGCCCTGCAAATACCAAAACAAAAACAAGCAAACAAAAACAAAATCATTTGGGGCCAGTGAGTCAGAAGTTTTTAAATGGTGACTTATTTTAAACAGGCCCTTGAATGATTATTTTCTTTGCTCTCAGGCAATCTGGATTAATTGATACCATAAACTTCTACAAGCCCTAAAATGTTCATTCTATTCCCAACTCTGACACAAAGAAGCTAAACAACCTGCAAGAGAATATGTAGACAAATCAACAACAATTTTCATATCTGCAAAATAGAGTTGGGTGCCACTGGGATGCTGGGTGACATTTTAAAAAATTGTGCTCCAAATGCTAATTATTCACCAGTTGGTGTTCTAGTCTGTGTCTCTGGATATCAGTAAGTTCATTGCTAGCAGGATGATGATACTGGTTTAACTTTTAAAAGTGGGTTTCAAAAGTATAAGTTTTTAAAGTCACATAGAAGCAGAATAGTACTGGATATGGGGGAAGGGGGACACGGAAACAAACCTCAAGCAGGAATAATGCTGTTCACTCCCCTCACTTCACAATGGGGAAATTGAGGCCAGGAGGATATTTACCTTTGATCAATGTCACCTTTCACAGACCAGGTTTCTTACATGCCTGGCTTTCTGGGGTGATTTCTGCAGAAAGGATTTCTTACAACATGAGTTTTTCATGGCTCTAGATGGGTGACTTGAGCAATATGTAAAGGTGTTTTTTGATGCAGCAGCTTCCCCAACTACTCTCATTTCTTGATGACAGAATTGCTGATGTCTCCTATCAGTCGCCGAAGCTTTCAAAGGCATGTAAATAAACAAAGCCTGACAACCCTGTTCCCGTGTTATGACCTGCTCACCTCTCCTGCCACTTCTAACTTGACTTCTCCCTGAGCAGGCTCCATGTTATTTGAGTCAGCAGGACTTTCAGGGATCGGCAGCCTGGGCCTCGGTGGGAGCTGTGGGTCTGAGCTCTTGGAACTCTGGGCCGTGACTTACACAGCAGGAACTCAGCTGCCCTTAGTCTCAAAACTTCTTTCCAACTCTACCCTTTCTTATCCTTAAGCACTTCCTGCCTTGGAATCAAAACGGTTCTCATTCTGGTAAATGTTAATTTTGAAGCACTCAGGTGCCCACTTTATTCTGGAATGTTCCATTCCAATGAACAGCATTAACAGGAGCATGGATAGTTTCTTTAAAAAAATAAACAAACAAACAACTTCAACACAAATTAGAGTATCCTGTGAATTACAATAGCAATCCTACCTCAAGTTCATTCAATAATATTTGTTTGTACACAAATGTTCCCTACAGCATTTTTCATAACAGACACAAATCAGAAGCAACCCAAATAAATGCTCATTGGTTGACCTGTGGGTGAAGTAAATGTGGTATGTCTACATGACAGACAAATGCTCAGCAATGAAACTAAGTATCGATACCTGAGGAAATGGGAATGAATCTCAAACAGTTATGCTAGGTGAAAACAGTCAGATAAGAAAGACTTCAGACAGTATGATTCCATTTCTATGACATTTCCAGAAGGGGCAAACCTACACAGACAAGAACTATCTTAAGGATCGTTTAGAGCTGGAGATGGGAATGAAGAACAATTGCAAATGGGTGTGATGTTTCTTTTGGGGGTGATAGAATTTTTGTAAAATTAGATTGCCTTGA
The DNA here is from genome assembly GCF_053883595.1 of Heterocephalus glaber. Taxonomy (NCBI): domain Eukaryota; kingdom Metazoa; phylum Chordata; class Mammalia; order Rodentia; family Bathyergidae; genus Heterocephalus; species Heterocephalus glaber. The sequence continues at coordinate 4,797,132 of NW_028258156.1, forward strand.
TGGTTGTACAAAATTCTATAAATTAACTAAAAATCATCAAATTGTAAACATTAAAAGAATGCATTTTATTTTATATGAATTATACTTCCATAAAGCTTCATGAATGAACAAGCACAGCTCATAGCATGGGGGACATCTTTGGAGTGGAGTAACATCTGGTGTGCTTGGGTCATTGGACCCACTCAGCCTTCCAGCTCTCCTTACCCTGACTACTACTCACAGACATGAGTGACCCCCAAGTCAGATGGGGCCCCTTGACACACTGCAGCAATTTATAAAGTAGACAGGTTGCCCTTACGAGATGAAAACTGACAAAACCTTGGTTCAGGGACAAATGCATGCAAAGTGAAAAGCAATTGAGATCTGCAATTAAGACATTTAAAGTGTTTAGGGCTGGCAAGGAGTTAAAGTAAATGTTGATTCAGTTGCAAAGTCTTCAAAGATGTAGCCTTGCAAAAGGGCCTTGCACGGTTGTCAGGATTATATTTATTTATACATTATTATTGTCTATAGAATATTCTTTATTCCCCTAGAACTTTTCTAACCAGCATTGGGACCCTTAGCAGGGGAGGCTGGGAACATATCTGAATAATGCATTCAAGATAATTTCAAAAAATCACCCTTTAATGAATACCATATTCCCACCAATTTTCCCTTATATATGATTCACCACTTGCAAATACTGATGTATAAAGAATGCATTAAATGTGGCAAAAGTTGAAGATAGCCTCTGTGAATAAGACCTAATGGACACCATCATGAAATAATCCATACGGTACAACCCCAGACATGTGTCTTCAATTTAAAATAATTCAGCAATCATGTTCAACCAGAACCTGATTACACAAAATGGGACTTTTTAACTCCCAGACTTGGATCAGATTTGGAGACCAATAAAGGGGGGGTGGGGGGAAATAATATGTTTTCATATTCCAGATACTGTGATTAAATGATCCACATACATTTAACTGTTTCTTTGAGCTCATCAAAGCGCCGAATATCATTTCCCACCAGTAAATATTTACTTTTCTTTATGAGAATTTACCTGAAAGTCCAGGTTGAGATGCAAAGGGAAGAAAGTGGGAAATAATTTGGGCCTCTGTCAGAATAGTATTCTTTTCCAAGTGCTGAACTAAAGTCTGTTCTCTACTTTCTTGGAGTTTCAAGAGGGGAGAAGACTGACCAGAATCAGCTTTCTCAAGGGTGGTACAGGGTGACTCGGTACAGGGACCCAGTGCATTATGTCCATGGGGTCTTGAAGATGCTTTGATCCTTCTTTGATCTTTTATTTAGTTACTGGCTGCTTTCTCTTCTCACTTATGACTATGCAGCTCCCCTTTCATGGACACAAGTGGCGCTCTGGCCTGTACTTCGATTTCTGAGATGCTAAGAGATCCCCTAATCCTCCTCTTTGATAGGTGGCCCAATAATTGGATTTCAATTATTACTGTATTAGCTACTTATTTCTTCAACTGTGAATATAAACTGTTTGGTGAATCCCAAGCAAAAGATAAAACACTCAATTCAATTTGAATCTCAGATAAACTACATGTCTGAGTCACTAGGAGATGGGTTTTTTAACCCTTAAAAATTAAGCCCCCAAGATTTGATGGTCTAAAAATGAGGCAGCCTAAATTTACTAGAAATAAATTGTTTTGTATCTATGCTTTGTTTTAAAATAAATGGACATATTGAGAATGGGTGATTTTTCTTTTTATGTTGGTAATGTTTCTCTGTCTCTTCGGTTGACAAGTCTTATGGATGCTTTATGAGTTAAAAGATAAACACGGGCCAATCCTAGGTACTGACTAAAGGAAGAGCTCCTGTCTCTTGGATTCTAGCTTCTGGATCTGAGGTGGGGTGGTCCACAAACTCTCCTGGAGTGTGCACTGGGGCAGGGGGTGGAGGTGATATTGAGGCATCCACAAACTGACTTAGCCCAAGAAATCTACTAAAAATAAAGTAGCAAAATTTTCAAGTGCCTTACCACCTCCTTTCCCAGAAATTAGAGTGGATCCACCATTATTTCTTTAATGACTTCCCATTTAATCACTTGGATGCCAAGTGAGATGGGGAGGTGGCTTGAAAGTCAGAGTTCTGAGAATTCCAGGTAAAGTGACCAACAACAATCTGTCATTCATGTGACTATCAATTGTTACATGTGCTGGGACAAAAATTAGATTGAGAGTCACTGTTCCCAGATACTTCTAAGAGGAAAGACCTAGGGGTGAACTTTCTCAGCCCTACATGCTACAATTTCCAACTTTGTGGTAGAACCAAAATTTCCTTCAGGGTCCTGAACCCCTATATTCAAAAAGTAAAATCACCTTCCCTTTCTTCTTTTCCTTCCTTGATCTAGAGAAATTATTTTCAGTATATACTCTGTGTCTCATAAGTTAGCAGTCCAAAGGAGAGGGAACATTTTTATAAGGAGATTAAAGGTGAAGGATTCTGAAGGACAATTGCAAGCGTGAGGAGGAGGTGTTGGAGAGAAGCCAAGCCCGGGAGAGAAAGCACCAAGCATTACAGAGGGAGGACGAGCACAGGTGTCCATCAGTGGGTGGAAACCAACCATGGTAGTTGTACAAGGAATGGGAAATTCGACTGACTGTGAAATATCCAAATACATATCCTTGTCATTCTCCAGGGGATGGGAGCTGTCTCTCAACATAGCCATTTTGGCACACTATTATTATAAGTTTTATCTGGGATTGTTTTAAAGCAAAAGGGAAAAGAGCATTTGTTTAGTTAAAGGTAAACATAAAGGTAAATGTGAAGCCATGAGATGATACAGACTTCATGTAGATATCCTGGGGTCTCGGTTCCACCAACCTTTCATTCTTCCTTACAGGAGCATTAGTGCCTTACAGATCTCCCTCTCACTTTTAACTTTAAGTATCTTAAAGGCACAAGTATTTTTCCCAGCTGTCTGTCTATCTGTCTGTCTATCGTCTATCTCTATCATCTATCTACTAATCTCTGTCTATTATCTATTTATCTGTTTCCCATTTGTTTGTTTCTATCTCCTGTCTTATAACAGTACTCCACATATGATTTGGTCCATTCACAGACTCAGTAAATGTTTGACTGAATAAGCTTTTTTTTCCCCTGAAAAAAAAATACTGTCAAATGGTTTTTATTGATATGTTTTTTCCTAAGAAACAGTCTCCTCAAATGAAGATTTTAACAACACATCAAAAATCAATTTCCTAATGAACTCTTTGGTAAAGAGCAAAACACACACACACACACACACACACACACACTTCACATCAATACAAACTATTTTTGAATTTATGAATTACAGAGTAACTGTGGCCGGGGGAGCAAAGGAAATGAAACATACTCATGATTCAAAGATTCTCTTGCTTGAAAAGTTGGTGATAAGCGAAAAGCCTGCTGATTTTCAGTTTACCCCTTTACATTGTTTAGTTCCTCTGTAGAAGCAGAGGTGTCACAGGCTATGTAGTATTTCATCAGATCTAAGCAACCATTAGTTCTAAGACATAGAATTGCTTTAGGTACTGTTAAGAAAGATAAACAAGCATTGCCATGGAAACACAGCAAATTCAGACAAACTAAAATGTAGAAAAATGAGTGTTCATGATGTATGAAATGCAGATAATTCTCATACAGCTTGGCCCAAGGCTTTGCATACCTAGATAGTCCATAAACATTTGTTGAGTGAGTGGGTAAATAAAGATAACAAACAGGATGTGCTTTTTGCTTCCTTGAGTCGGGCTTTGAGAACAGTGGACCAGATCTCTCTCTGATGTGAGTAATCACTGGGGGGAGAGGCAGGGGTAGCTCTCTCTGATTGCTAAGAACAACACACAGATAAAAAACTAGGTTTGAGTGCTGCATCCTGCCAGAGGTGTTAGGTATTAGGCTTTAGGCCAGAGGTGTTTCCATCGATGTGGTTCCAGTTCAACAGGGACATCTCTCTGAATAATCAAACAATAAATTGTTTTGTGTAAGAATCACAAAATTCTTACAAGTATGTCAGAATGTTCAAGTGAGTGTGTGTAGTTTAAGAATGGCAGGTAGATAGAAATATGTAGCAGAGAGTAAAAATTTCTTTCGAAAAAAGCTTTGTTGGGCTTAACACATGCATCATTCATTCATACATCAGAAAACAGCACACATTTGTGACTCTATCCACAGAGCTCAGAATTGCAGTTTGCATCTTTGTGATAAATATGGGCAATATTAATGTCATCTTCTATGCTCCCCAAAATACAGCTGGCTCTGTTCAACAGAACTGGTCACATTGCTGCAGGTAAATCATCTGCAGATCACACAATCTTTGGAGTACTTGCAAAGTCTGGGGGCCCAGCGTGACAGATCTGGAATACTGATATTTCTTCTTAGGCTGTCATCCTACTTAAGTTTCTTAGGATGTGTTCTCCAACACTGACTTCCATGCAGCCTGGCTTGTAGTTCATCTTTTCAGAGGGCAACAAAAAAACCCAAGAAGCTGTTACAATTAAGAGCAGAATTAGAGTTTTGGAATAGTGAGGTGTCTTTTGAAACACTTTTTTATTCTTTACTCATTTTCAATAATGGCTGTGCTGGACTTTCCTAAGACCATTTCAGTTTTCAGGAGAATCTCACTATTCTCATCCAGTTGTATCAACTGAGGGCAGCTTAAGAATTTGATCACTATAGCTGGGGGTTTAGCTCAGCGATGCTGCTGCCTGCCTCTCAAGCACAAGGTCCTGAGTTTGATCCCCTGTACAAAAGAAAAAAAAAAAGAATTTGATCACTATTAGGCTTGTGACAGGGGAATTTTCTCTGGAGCCTGGCACAGTGTTTGAACCTAGTTATCTCTCAGCTAAGATTTATTAAGTAAATGAAGGATGAAGAAATGATACTGAGAAGCACAAACCTATTAGTGACATGGCATTTAGAGGTTTTGGAGTTATCTAAATTTTGTTTTACAAAATGCATCCTGAAAAATGTGAATAAACATAGTTATCCCTCATTATCTATGCGGGATACATTTCAACATCCCCAGTGGATGCTTGAAACCTCAGATAGTATCAGCCCATCTACTTACTATGCTTTTTTCCTACATGCCCTGCAGCATTGTCACACAGTACCAGAGTTCATCTGTCCTTCCATGTTTTATGCCCTGGTGTCTCCTTCACATCATTACTTTTTCACTTTGGGACCATTATAAAACAGCATAAGAGCTACTTGAACATAAGCACTTCTGTACCCCAAAAGTCAATCTGATAATTGACATGGCTAGTCTGCAACTACCTTAGTGGGTGAGTAGCATATAAGTATGGATACAAGGGACCAAGAGATGATTCATATCCCAGGCAGGACGGAATGGGATGGGGGAAATTTCATTGCGGTTCTCAGAGGGGTGTGCAGTTTAAAATTGTTTAATTTTGACATTTTTCATTTTCAGATTGTGGCTTAACTGCAGATAACTTTAACCACAGATAGTGCTGGTGGTAGTGGTAGGGTTATTGTATTGTGCAAGAAAAGGAATCATTGAGAAGGGGTGAATTTAGCAAGGGTTTTCACTCTTTAGTCTGTATTTCCTCTGAAAGGAAGCTATGCACCCTGTCACTTTTTAGGTCAGCATTTGTATTTTTTTCATCATAAGTTCCAACAATTATAAAAAGGACATCATTTGTAGCATGTTTTAAGTATTGAGATTTTAAAAGTAAAATATTACATTACCTTTTAAAATGCAGCCACAGAATCTAAGTATCCTAACATTTAATATTATTTTTTAAATATAGAAAAATAGCTCTTGAAAATTTATAGTATTTATTTCCATAAATGTATTATTTATATTCTACTTCTCCCACACAATTTCATTCCTATGAAATGTATTTTTATGCCTAAAAAAACTTTCATTGAACACTTCATTTTGCTTCTCTGCAACAAAAATATGTATGTAATTTGATATTAATATTTTTATTCATTGTGCCTGTAAAGCCCTGTATTAAAAACTCTGCCATTGCTAGTTAACAAATAACAATCTATAAACTTTGACAGTACCACTAAAATAAAAATTAAAAATTACTGAATATTTATCTCTTTTTTCTTCATGAAGTTTTTTGGTACATTTTAGGTATATAATACAGTTACATTTATCATTGGGATTTTTTTTGTATTAAATTCTTTTATTGGTACATTGTAGGTATACAACACAATTACATTTCACATTGGGAACTGTACCTTTACATAATGCATCTTGGTTCTTATTTTTTCCCTATTTCACTGCCCTCCCTTCACCCTCTCCACCCTTCCCTATTTAAAATGGCTTAGTTTCCATTTTTTCCTTTTCTCATATGTTTTCTTTTGAATATTTATCTCTTAATTAGTTGGGTTATATTCAAATCAGAATTCAAAAATGGTCCACACATAATAGAGCTCTAAATTCCTTAGCATTCTTTACAAGATCTCAATTTTTTTTTATCTCTGTCTCTCTTTAAATTTTATTGAAGATATGAGAACCTTTGCTCTGTACTTCCTTTAAATTATTAGTTAAATCTGAAAGAAAAATCAGATTCAGATTCTAATAATACTTTATTTTAGGAAATAATACTTCATTTATGTGTCTTTCTTAGCCTTCAAAATTTAAAAATTTAAGTCAAAGTCTTCCTTTCAATCTAAGCTATGTAGAAGGTGAGCAAACAATCTCCTAACCAAAGGGTGGGAAGTAATGTCTAACAGATTTCAACTGGACATGAGTGGCTAGAGGCATGTTGTTTGAAACTCAGAGGTTCCTTGGGGTACACCCTAATATGCTCTTGTCCCCAAACCTCTGGCAATGGAAAACCGAGGCATCCCCATAAATGCAAGTCTGTCCAGTATACAGACCATAGGGACTGAAGGTGTACCCACCATATCAGATAAAGAACCCCATTCAGTGAGTGGAAGCAGAGGGCATTGGACCCGGATGGAAGAACATAGCTGGGTTACCAGATTGTGCTTCCTCACCAGCTCCCAAGGTGGAAGTTTGAGGAGTTTTGCTTGTTTCTGTTATGAAGCTTCTGTTGTAGAGGAGAAACAAACAAAATAAAGCAAGATGCTCACCTTACATCTTTTTTTTTGGCATTTCAGCTGGAGAAAGGAGGACATTGAAAGACAAAGAAGGCTGGAGACCACTGCGTACTTGGATCTAGTGAAGTGCAGTAATCATTCAGGAGAAGTTTGCATTGTAAAAGACGCCCCCAAACCAAACTGGCCTTGGCAGAAAGGAACTGTGTGCCTCATGGCACTCAGCAATCCAGAAAATGATAGCTCCAGGCACAGCTTAAAGAAAGAGCTAAGACAGAATCACCATGACCCTATGTGCCCCCCACCCCGGACTGTGACCTTACCCAGGGTCTCCTCCTTCTCTGGTTCTATGGTGACACGGTGGTTGCTGATAACTACTGTCTCTCATCCTTTCTCATGGGAGTTCTAATGAAAAGAATCACACTCCTCTCTCAACAATGCAAGAAAAGCTTTTTTTGCATCTCTGGACTTTGATAGGCCCCCATGCCTGGCTCTTGACTGAAATGGGACCCTCTGATTGGCAATCCATAGTCACATGCCTTCCCCTGGAGCCTTCTTTCTCTGGAAGAAAATCAGTGCTGTCCCCCCAAAAGAGTTAATGCACATGAGTAGCCAACAGTCCAAAGATATCAGCTTCAATACACCATTCTCTGGGTGGTCAGGCTGTGTTACAGAATAGAATAGAACAGGAGCGCTGGCAAGGTTAAAAACAGATGAACACAATCGAGTAGAAGCCAGTGCACAAGGCTGCTAAGGACAGAGATACACCAGCCTCGAATAGCACAGGGCTTCCCTAAAGCAGAAGAGCAGAGAGGTGCATGAGATCTGGTCTTGGGCAATACTTCAGAGCCCTGTAGCCAGTGAGTCGATGTGACTGCATACTCCCCACTTGTTGGGCACTGAAGAGGCCCCCTGTGGAAGGGAATCACTGGAAGGGAGCTGCGCATGAGGGCCATTGACACAGAAATTTAGGCAGAACAAAGGCACAAAGGTATATTTGGAGAGTGTGAGTCTGAAACGAGGGACGATGTCACAGTAAGCCCTGTGTGTGACCTTCTGAGTAAGGAAGTGTGCCATCCTCAGACACTTTCTTAGGTGGTCAAGGGGAGGTGGAAGGCCCAGCCAATACCATGCTGGATTGGGGGGGGCAGAAATGAAGCAAGGAAATCAGTAGAGGCCCTGTGAGGTGGAATAAAGACTCTAGGCATCATTATGTAAGGAATAGAGCACCTCATTGAGGCTGTATGTAGAATGAGCTGGTGAGATCAAGGACTCTTGAGCCAGCCTACCTGGGGTTGAGCTGCAGCTCAGCTACTTAGTGCTGTGGAACTCTAGCCAAGTTATTTAACCTATCTGTGCCTCAAGTTTCGCATCTATGAAATGAAGGCAAATGAAACAAGTCCTGGTGAATGGGTATTTTATGAGGATTAAATGAGAAAATATATGTAAAGTACTTAGAATAGTGCCTGGCTCCTGTTAACAGTGTCACTACTTTATCGAAGGGAATTTAAGGACTAGATATACCATCTAAATAGGTGGTAGGCAGTTTTGTGACCTGGGCAAGCATTTTATGTTTTTTCTCTACAAAATGATGAGACTCCATAATAAGATCTGCCCACTTGAATGTTCTTTAGTTGTGGTTACAATGTAGCAATAAGCCTGAATTTGGAGCCTGAGTCCCTTGGCCTGCCCTTTCAGAGGGAGGGAAGTGATTATCCAAATGGAATCAAAGCTCTTTAAGCAAAAGAGCTCTCCTGTCCAGTGCAATCCCAAGAACTCTTGTGAAAAACCACTTTCCAATGCTAGGAACAAATACCTCCTTTCCCCCTCAGAAACAGATGAGTGCAAAGCTGTCTGAGGGCTTCTGAATTTACACAAACCAGGTTCCCCTCAGCCCTTAGCCCCCAACTCTTTTGAGCATCTCAAGCCAAATGAATTCTCCATGTCAGCAGAATTTTACATATGTTATGCAAAAACACATCCCTGAAACACAGAGAAAAAGACATAAATAACGCAAATTGAACATCCATCTTGGCCCTGGTCAGATGAAGCAGGGGTGTGGGCTACAATTAGCTAGTGGAAGCCGGACAGTGTTCATTGTGGTAGTGTAATATATGGAAGGTGTCTCCTTAATCCAGTGCATTTGTGAGGCAGAAATATAGTGCCAGATAATATGGAAAGACAAAGAAAAATTGTGAGCAGCCAGAAAACAAGGTAGGAAGGAAGATAAACAGAAATTCAGGCACGGACAGGCAGAGGATGGGCTCACAAAAGAGTGCCGGGCTTGGCTTTTACCAAAGCAAAAAAATGGCAGCACTGCCCTTGTGATACTGGCCATGGGGTCTTGATCAAGCTGTTGATTTTATTTGAGTCTAAGTTACAAAGGACTGTGAATTTCACTTGGAAAGTTGTCTGGATGCATCCCATAGCAGATGGGAAGACTGCAGTAGCAAATGAAATTAGCAGGCTGCATGGAGGAAAGAGCTCCTATGCTTTTCCTCCTTGGTCTATTCAGAGTCTGCCTGGGGCACCAAAGCCAGGATCATCAGAAACAAAATAGCCATTAAAACAACAACAACAACCACAACAAAATAGCCCTTTCTCTTCAGATTGAAGAAATGAGTCACCTCTTCCAAAGAAATTTCCAACTGGTTTGAATTCTTGGAGACCTTGGGTTGAAGTAAGTGTGAAACCAGGAGATTCCTCCTTCTCTCACTTGCTGCCCACCCTGGCCACCTTAAATTATATCACCACCTTGAGTGAGTACTGGAGGGGCACATATGAAACCGTGGAAAGGTACAGACATTGGCTTGTCCTGGGAGGGAAGCCTGCTTCCCTCTTTCAGGTGGGTATAGTGGACAAAATTCATAGTTTCTGCTGAAATCACAGTAATTTTCTTCTTCCAGTGGTTCCAACTGAGGAACAGACAAAGGTTCAGGGGGCACCTAACAGCCAAGACAGCAAAAACCCAGAGAGAATGACACTGAGCAGTGTAGGAAGGCAAATGGCATCCATCAAAGATCGCCTTTCTCTGATCAGTAACCTTCTGAAGCCAGCTAGGGTTTCCATGAAGCCTATATTTTTTTGGAAGCCATTTCACAAACTTGCATAACCCAGCAGACAGATACGCAACATCATTATAATAAATATAATGATAACAGCATGGGTTAGGATCATAAATACAAACATAAAGCAAGGCTAGTATTTAATGCTTATTGTATGCCCAACACTGTGTTACATGCATTTAATTCTCAACAAGACACTGAAGCATGTGCTATTCTCAGCTTCATTTCAATAATAATGAAACTGTGGTGAGAAGCAAAGAAATGTCTCTCAAAGGCCATTGGGTAGGTTGATTACCCAAATCATCAAGATTCTTCCTTCTTAACAGTATACCCATTCTGCCATGTGACTTTGTGTCTTGTCTAATGACTTGCTTTTGGCCAATAGAAAAAGGTTTTGCTGAGTGTCCCAATTTGATGTTCAGCTCTCAAGAGACCGCCTGTATTTCTGCTTTTTCTCTTTGAACCCTGCCAGGGTGCTAATGAACAAGCCCAGTCTAGCTTGGGGGAGGAGGGTCTGTGGTCATGTGGGGCCATCATGAGCTGTGTCATTAGAGCCCATGCTAGACCAGCCCTTGCAGACACAGGTGAGCATCCCGAAAGCTCAGATGATTGGCAGAAGCCCCAGGCTGATCTGCTGGCCGGTGAGCAATGATGGATGGGTGTTGTTTTAAGGTAGCAAATTTTGGGGTGGTTGCTACACAGCAATAAATAACTGAAACAATGACCCAGGTTATACTAGTGTTCTAACTGGGTTTTCTTCCTCCATTGCTCTTTGTTCTTTTACCTCTACTGCTAGTGACACACTCCCATGTGCCTATATGTTCACTAACATCATGAGCTTCAATTCCACTTTCTTTGTCCAGTATGTTCTAGTAGCAGACATTGCTGGTTGCCCACAAAATTCATTTTTGGGTAGAATCCTCTGAGACATGGAGAGAGATCTCATATTCTGTCTCTAGGGAAAATCTTGATTGAAAAATTTAGCTATGGGGCTAAGGTCCCTTTATTGCTATTGATGGAGTATGTGACCTACTACTGACCTTGAGATAGGTAGGACAACTGGAGACATTTGGGAAAGAGGTCTTCTTAGTAAGGACAGAAACACTACAAAAGGAAGGTTTTTTTATGATTTTGTATGCTGCCTGCCATCTCTCAACAATAAGGGGGCTGGTGTGGAGGATAGCACAGCATCAGCATGGAAGGGACAGGGATCTCCTGGAGACCACTGAGAGACAAATAGAACTATGTTTTCCTTTGTACTATTTTTCAGTTGAGTCTTGCCTTTTGTTCAAGTCAGTATGAATTTTAAAAACATTTGCAGCCTAAGTCATCCTCAGGAATAGAGTTCCAATCACTTATTTAAAGGACTCCAGCCTCTTGTGGTTTTTTATTCCCATAAAAACCAACACAAAACGATCCTCAGGAAACAGGCCCCCATGACCTTCTTGTCTCCTATTGGCTGATTTCAACAGTAAGCAGATGCCTTAGGACACAGGATGGCTGTTGGATTGGAGCAAGGGAGAAGACTTTGGGCAGGTGCTGGGGAGCCTGATGGAAGTGTACGCAGGGAGTCCAAGGAAGCAGCAAATGTTTTACCAGCACATGTTCATGTTTTCCAAGGCTTTTTCCTTCCATTGGTCCCAACTTTTCCTTCTCTTTCTATGCCCAGGAAGAATGTGGCTTTATTATGTGCCTTTATTCAGGATACCATTCAAAATATTTAATAACTACTACAGCCTAGATCCAGACCAATGAATATGGATGGCTGCTAGAGAATGGGCAGGGGCTACAGGACTAAGTTGTTGGATAATAGGGAATTTGGGGCCTAATTGAGGAGACGGGAGCTTCTCAAGAAGGGATCAGGGTAGAAAGGTTGGGCTTTGTGGGCAAACACTTGGGAGAAAGTGGATGGGCAATCAGAACAGCCAGTATATAACCACCCATTTGGACTTATTCTCCGAACTCTAACACACATTTTAACAGTTTGCTCAAACATATTAGGGCATGCCAGACAGAACTTGATTACAATGCACACCATGCTCCATGTGAATCTGTCTGCTTCTGCATCCTGTATACTCCAGAGCCCGGAGGCACTGTGTACTTACTCATTTGCATATGTCCAACACCCAGTGCCTAGCACCCAGTGCCAGCACTCAGTGCCGAGCACAATCCAGAGCATGAAGGGCTTCTCCTTGCAGCTGGAGGAATTGAATAAAAGTGGTAACATGAACTTGGAGATGCTTTCATATCCTCTAGACTAGATTCTGGATACATGCAGATCTGACTGGTCACAGGCATTTTCAGAGTTCGGGTGACCTCTGATGATCCACCTCTTCCATTCTAAGATGTCTCAAGAATGAAGTGTCTTATGGAAGAGGGAGGCTGGTAGGGGCAGTGGAGGGAGAGGGGGGAACAGTCCCCTGTATGTTGCAGGCCTCAAGCAGGCTGTTCCCCAACCTGCTGGCCTCCATCACCACTAGTTACTCTAGGCAACTCCTTTTACTGAGCAAAGTGCGCATGATCCCACCCCATACAAACCTTGCACTGGGGAACTTTTGAAATATGCCTGGTGTTCCCTGATTTTTCCCCCAAAACATCAAGCAGTTTCTGGCCCATGGCAGGGGCTCCAGGGTCATCTGTTGAGTGCACAGTGAAGGAATGAATGAATGAAAGAATGAAGGTACCTTCCTTTGTGAGTAGTTTTGGTAAAGAGACCATGTGATGAACTCTGGAGTCCTAGTAATTTGAGTTCAAATCTAAGCTTTATCACGTAGTCACTATTGACTTTGGGCAAACATCTTTATGTATCTTGTATCTTCAATTCCTCATGTACTAATAGACAGTATAAAACCAAGGGCTCATAACTCATGTAAGGGGCTCAGTACAACATTCCCCAAATATTCAATACATTACAACTGCTCTTACTCTGTCACCTGCATTTCATTTTCTTCATTTCATCTTCTTGGTTTTAAAATTATTGCTATTATTAAACTCAGTACTCAGAAATATTCTTTGCATTTGTTTGAAGAGCTCAACTTGAGTTGCTTCACCTAAATTATATCCTGATATATCATCATATGAACGGGCTCTCTGAACAAAGTCTTTGTCATCCTTTCTTGGCCATTTAACTTGCATACACAAAGGAAACAGACCCATTTGAAACCAGCCTATGAAGGAATGTCATGCATAACTACAGTGAATACCTTTTCTTTCTCCCTTATAATATTTATTGAGCACTGACTATGTGCTAGGACTAGCACAAACTTCCTTGTCTTCCTTAGCTTATTGCGAACTCCACAACAGAGATTGTAGGTTGATGCTGAGGCAATCTTCTTTCAAAGATGAAAACTTGAGACTCAGAATAGTTATATGATTAAACCAAAGGAATTCAAGCAAAAAAAGCAGTATGTTAATGTTATAGTAGTTACTTTTTTATTTTTATTTTTTTAAAATTTTATTTAATTGGTACATTTTAGGTATACAATATAATTACATTCATCATTGGAAATTTGCACCTTTACATAATCTCTCTTGTTATTTTTCCCCCTTCCCCTGCCCTCCCTTCAACCCCTCCATTCCTCTGTAATTTTTACAAAGACTTTGTTTCCATTTTTTCATTTTCTCATATTAATTCCATTTTCTTCTTTCTTTCCCCTACCCCTTCCACTTCCCCTTCCCCTTTGCCCCTTTTCTTCCTATTTCACATTATCTATTATAACTTTTAGTCCTTATTTACACTTTCAGTTTCTCACACTAGAGAAACTATTTGGCATTTATACATGTGTATCCTACTTATTTCACTTAAGAGTATCGCCTCAATGTGCATCCATTTAGCTATAAATGTCTCTAATTTCTCATTTTTTATGGCTGAAGAGTACTCCATTTTATTAAAAAACCACATTTTCTTTATCCAGTCTCCAATTGATGGGCATTTAGGGGGCTGTTTCCAAGTTTTAGCTATTACAAACTGTGCTGCTATGAACATGGGTGCACATATATCACTGTGGTATGATTCTTTTAATTCTTTGGGGAAGATCCCCAGCACTAGAATAGCAGGGTCAAATGGGACTTCTAGTCCTAGTTCTTTGAGGTATCTCCATACTGATTTCCACAGTGCTTGCACCAGTCTACACTCCCACCAGCAGTGGAGCAGTGTTCCTTTTTCCCCACATCCCCGCCAGCATTTGTTATTGGTTGATTTGTTGGTAGCAGCCATTCTTTCTGGGGTAAGGTGGAATCTTGGTGTTGTTTTCATTTGCATCTCTCTAATGACCAATGATGCTGAACATTTTTTTATATGTTTATTTGCTATTTCTACTTCTTTGTCTGAGAAATGTCTGTTCATTTCAGATGCCCATTTTTGGACTGGGTCTTTAAATTTGGGAGGTCTGGTTTTTTAAGTACTTTATACATTCCAGATAGTAGACCTTTGTCTGAGGGACAGCATGTGAAAATTTGTTCCCACATTGTGGGTTGTCTCTTCACACTGTTGGTCATTTCTCTTGCTGTGCAGAAGCTTTTTAGTAAGAAGAGATCCTACTTGTTGATTGTTTGTACTAGTTCACGGGCAACTGAGGTTTTGTTCATAAAATCTTTTCCTACACCAATGACTCTCTTCCAGCTGGTTTAGTGTTTCTGTTTCAATATTTAGATCTTTAATCCATTTTAATTTAGTGCATGGTGAGAGATATAGGTCTACTTTTAGTTTTTGGCAAGTTGAAACCCAATTTTTCCAGCACTGTTTATTAATGAGGCTGTCTTTCCTCCAGTGAGGGTGTTTGGCTCTTGTGTCAAAGATGAGGTGACTGAGTGTGTCTGGAGTTGTTTCTGCATACTCTAATCTGTTCCACTGATCCTCAGATCTGTTTCTTTGCCAGTACCATGCTGTTTTTTAGCTTTGTAGTATAGTTTCAAGTTGGGGATTGTGATACCCCCTGCCAGGTCTCTGTTACCTAGAATTGC
This sequence comes from Heterocephalus glaber, assembly GCF_053883595.1. Taxonomy (NCBI): domain Eukaryota; kingdom Metazoa; phylum Chordata; class Mammalia; order Rodentia; family Bathyergidae; genus Heterocephalus; species Heterocephalus glaber. The sequence continues at coordinate 4,812,185 of NW_028258156.1, forward strand.
TTTTGTTATTTTAGGTCTCTTCTTGTTCCAAAAGAATTTTTGGATTGTATTCTCAAGGTCCATGAAGTATGCTGCTGGGATTTCAATTGGGATTGCATTGAATCTATATAGCAGTTTTGGAAGTATGGCCATTTTCACTATGTTGATCCTTCCTGCCCAGGAGCAAAGGATGTCTTTCCATTTTCTGATATCCTCTTCAGTCTCTCTTTTCAGAGTGCTATAGTTTCAGAGAAAAGGTCTTTGATTTCTTTCATTAGGATGATTCCTAGGTATTTCAGTTTCTTGGATGCTATTGTGAAAGGAATTGTTTGCCCTATTTCTCTCTCAGTGAGTCTGTTGTTCATGTACAAAAAGCTATTGATTTTTGTGTGTTGACCTTGTATCCAGCTACTTGACTGAATTTGGTTATTAAGTCTAGAAGACTTTTGGTGGAGTTCTTGGGGTCTTCTTTATAGAGTATCATGTCATCTGCAAATAATGACAATGTGACTTCTTCATTTCCTATCTTTATTCCTTTTATTTCTTTCTCCTGTCTAATTGCTGTGGGTAATGTTTCCAAAACTATATTGAACAGGAGTGGTGATAGTGGACATTCTTGTCTTGTTCCTGATTTTAGTGTGAAGGATTTCAGTTTTTGACCATTTAGTATGATATTGGCTGTTGGTTTTTCATAGATGGCTTTTATCAGAGTGAGGTAGAGACTGTCTATTCCAATTTTTATCATAAATATGTTTTGGATTTTATCAAATGCTTTTTCTGCATCTATTGAGATGATCATATGGTTTTTGTCCTTGGCTCTATTGATATAGTATATTACATTTATTGATTTGTGTATGTTGAACCTTCCCTTATCACTGGGATGAATCCCACTTGGTCAGGGTGTATGATCTTCTGCATTATATTTGCCAGATCTTACTAAGGATTTTTGCATCTATGTTCATTAGTGAGATTGGCCTATAGTTCTCTTTTTTGGTTGGGTCTTTCTCTGCTTTGGGGATCAAGGTGATGCTTGCTTCCAGGAATGAATTCAGGAGTAATGCTTCTCTTTCAATGTCATTGAAGAGTTTAAACAGTAGTGGCAGGAGTTCCTCTCTAAATCTCTTGTAGAATTCAGCAATGAAGACATCAGGACACAGGCTTTTCTTACTTGATAAGTTTTAAACTATATTTTCAATTTCATTGATTGATATTGGATTGTTTAGAATTTTTAGGTCTTCTTAGTTTAACTTTGGTAATTCACATGTATCTAGGAATCTGTCCATTTCTTCTGTGTTTTCCATCCTATTGGCGGGTAGGTTCTGGAAGAAGGTACTGATGAATCTCTGGATTTCTGCTGGGTCCATTCTAATTTCATCCTTTTCATTGCTAATTGCATGGATTTGGGCCTTTTCTTTCCTTTTTCTGATAAGGTTGGCTAAGAGTTTGTCAATTTTGTTTATTCTTTCACAGAACCAACTCTTGGCTTCATTAATTTTTTATATTGTTCTCTTAATCTCCATTGCATTGATTTCTGCTCTGATCTTTATAATTTCCTCCCTTGTATGAGCTTTGGGTTTGTCCTGCTCTTCTTTTTCTAGAAGCTTGAGGTTCAGCATCAGGTTGTTTAATTGGGCTTGCTCTGTTTTCCTAATGTGAGTATTCACTGCTATGAATTTCCCTCATAAGACTGCTTTCATTGTGTCTCATAGATTCTGATATGTTGTACTGTCATTGTCATTGAATTGTAGGAAATGTCTAATTTCTTCTTTAATTTCCTCTGTTACCCATTGGTTATTCAGAAGTATGTTGTTCACTTTCCATGTGTTCCTGAAATTCTTGTGGTTTCTTTTGCTATTGATCTCCAATTTCATTACATTATGGTCTGATAATATACAGGGGATAACGTCAGTTCCTTTACACTTACCTATATATGTTCTATGAGTGAGTACGTGGTCTATTTTGGAGAATGACCCATTGCAGCTGAAAAGAATGTGTATGCTGATTTTGTGGGGTGGAACATGCTGAAAACATCTGTGAGGTTCATTTGTTCAAGGGTTTGATTTAGTTCTAGTATTTTGTTACTTGTTTTTGTCTAGTTGATCTATCTATTTGTGACAGTGGGGTGTTGAGGTCCCCCACTACTATTGTATTAATGTTTATATGATTTTTCATGTCCGTTAGTATTTGTTTTATATAGTTGGGCGCACAAGGGTTTGGTACATAGATATTTATGATTGCCATCTCTTCCTCTTGGATTGTTCCCTTTACAAGGATGTAGTGTCCATCTTTGTCTCTCTTAATCAGTGTTGGTTTGAAATCTACTTGATCTGCAAAGAGGATAGCTACTCCTGGTTTTTTTCAGGTTCCTGCTGCATGGAGTATTATTTTTCACCCTTTAATTTCAGTCTGTGAGTTTCTTTGTGAATTAAGTGTGTTTCTTGTATGCAGCATATTGTTGCATCTCACTTCTTGATCCATCTTGCCAGTCTATTTCATTTGATTGGTGAATTGAGACCATTAACATTGATGACTATAACTGATACATACTGACTTATCATTGTCATCGCTTTTTCTTGGATTCTCCCCCTTCGCTTTTAATTTCTTGTTGTGCCTGATGGATTCATTCTGCTGGGCTTCCTGGGGTTGTGATCCTCATTGTCTTTTCCTAGGATTTTGTCTAAAATTTTTTTGAGTGCTGGTTTGGTGTTCATGATGTTCCTAAGGTGCTCCTTGTCATGAAAGTATCTTATTTCATCATCAATTTTGAGAAATAGTTTTGCAGGGTACATCAATCTGGGTTGGAGGCTGTTTTCCTTTAGGGCTTGGAATACATTACTCCAAGCTCTTCTTGCCTTGAGGGTTTGCATTGAGAAGTCTGCTGTGATTCTGATGGGCTTTTATTTGTATGTAATTTGTTTCTTTTCTCTAACTGCTTTCAGAATTTTGTTCTTCTGTTGGAATCTTAGCAATTATATGCCTATGTGTAGATTTTTTTTTTTTGATCAAGGCTAGTTGGAGTCCTATATGCCTCATTTATCTGTATGTCAAGTTCTTTTCCCCTGCTTGGGCAGTTTTCTGCCATCACTTCTGTGAACAGTTTTTTTATGTCCTCTGCACTCTGTCCTGTTTCTTCATTGACTCTGATCAGTCTTATGTTCTTCTTTTCATCTTCTAGAAGCTGCTGGATTGTTTTCTCATGGTCCCTTACAGTTCTGAAGCAATTTTTCTTTTCCTGGTCACTAATTGCAATCTTACCTTCTATATCTGAAATTGTGTCCTCACATTGGTTCATTCTGCTGCATAGACTTTCAATGAAGTTTTTAATCTCCTGGAAATCTGTTTGCATCTGTTTTATGGATTCCATTTGTTTCCTGTGTTGGGATTCCATCATGATCCTCAGCTCGTCTATTTTTTTTATCTGTGTCCTCTCTAGATTTATTAATCTTATTTTGCACTGTGGGCACAATCTCTGCTGTTATCCAAGGATTTTTTTCTGATTTCATTTTTTCCAGATCCTCTTTTGTTGCTAGTTCAGGGAGTCCAGGTTGTTGAGTATCAGATTGCTCCATCTTGGTTCCCTTTGGGGTTTCTTTGAGGCTTGTTTACATGTCTTCTCATTTCGATGGTGAGGAGGGGTGTGCTGCTGTCACCCATGCAACTCACCTCCTCTGTGCTAGGAGCTGTGGTGCATCCACCCTGAAGCCTCCTCTGTGCTAGGAATGGTGGTACATTGGCCCAGAAGCCTCCTACTCTGTGCTGGGAGCTGAATATTATGGTGGTTTCTCCAGTGTGCATACATACCTCCCTTCAGGGGAAGTATATATTTTTAAATTAAGTTTATTGGTACATTTTAGGTATACAATCCAGTTATATTCATCATTGGATCTTGTACCTTTACATGATGTATCTTGGGGTTTTTTCCCCCATCCCCTTGCCCTCCCTTCACCCCCTCCACCCTTACAGGAAGTATATTTTTGGTTTTGCTATGATCAGCTCCACCTCAACTTCACTGAGTGATTATGATTGGCTTAAACCAACTCTGGTGATCTTATCATTCTATCCCCTTTGGATAGGAATTGGTTCAGATAAACCAAGTCTTAGGCATCAGTGTAGAGAATTTCTCTGGCCAATCATATTAAAGTCACTGACTTCTCTTTCCCCTGCTGGTTCCTAATGAAGAAGCTGATAGTCCTGATTACTGACTGCAACCATCCTGTAGCCTTGAGAAATCAAGGAATCAGTCTGAGGATGAAGTTTAAGCAGTAGAATGGAGACAAAGCCACTGACATCATTGAGATACTGGAACAAGCAATTCTTCCTTTGGTCCAATGTGAGCCACTAAATTTCCTCTACTCTTAAACCAGTTTGACTTGGTTTTTCTACTACTTGCAGAAAAGCATGTTATATTACATGGCTAGATTCAAATCCTATTCTTTCTGACTCTAATATAAAGCCCCACACCACACTACTTTCTGCTTTCCTGGCTGATGGGCTTGAAACTCACACCTGTATCAGCAGTCCACAGTGTCACCATATCTCAGCCAGTTTGCAGCATTTCTGGGATGATTTACTCTCTGGCTGGAAGGTTCTGGGAGGTAGATGGTGGACATTTAGGGACAGGCTTTCAAATTAGTGACTAGAAGCTATTAGAACAAGCAAATGGCTATTTCTAGATATAGCAGTCCTCCTTTACCTGTGAGTGATATGATATAGTCCAAGACCCCATGATTCCCTGAAATCTGTGTAGCACCAAATTCTACATATCCTGTGGTTTCCTATAATAAAGTATACTTTATAAATTAGGCACAATAAGAGATTAGTAAAAACTAGTAATAAAATAGAATGATTATAACAGTACACTGTGTTGTGGTTTATATTTAGATATAAAGAGCCTTATGCACTCACAAATAGGATTTTTGGAAGGGGACTGAGTCCTGGGGGTGCTACTTCTGACTTGCTATTAGGAGGCAGGGCCTGGTGGGAAGAGGAGGGTCACTAGAGGCATGACCTGGAAGGGCATATCTCTCTCTCAGGTCTTCCTTTCACTCTGTGCTTCCTGGTTGCCTTGATATGGGCAGCTATTCTCTGCTATGCCCCTCTGCCATGCTATCCTGCCTTGGAGTCAGCAGACTACGGACTGAAAAGGTGAGCTAAAATAAACCCCTTTTCCTCCTTGAACTTGTAGGTTAAAATAACTAAAACATACTGTAATGCGAGTTATATGAATATGGTTTCTCAAAATACCTGTATTTTGAGATATATGTACTACAGCTCTTAGCAACCTTAGTTTATGGCTTTTTTCTTTCTTTACTGAGTAGAGAGCTTTCACTTTTCAGTTAAAGGCAGCAATTAACATCTTCTTGTTGGCATATCAACAGTCCTCTTCTGCTTTGGAACTGTTACTAGATAAAATAAGAGTTACTTGAGCATATGTTCTGTGATACTGTGAAAGTGGCACTGAGTGATTAACAGGCAGATAGTGTATACACTTTGGAAATGCTGGACAAAGGGACAGTTCATGTTCTGGGTGAGATGGAGCAGAATGGTGTGATATTTCATTATACTACTGAGGATGGTGTTGTCTTAGTCACCTTTCCATTGCTGGGACAAAATACCCAACCCTAGCTACTTAAAGAAGAGGTTTATTTTGACTCATTTCAGTCCAGGATCAGCTGGCTCCATTGCAGAAGTGGTATGGTAGAAGAACATGTTAGAGGAAAGCTGTTCAATGTATGGCCGCCAGGAAGCAGAGAAAGAAGGGAGGAGCCAGGGACAAGAATACACCCTTCCGGGTTGGGCCCCAGTGACCAGCCTCCTAACAGCACATTCAGCTACTTACTTACCAATGGATGAATCCACAGATGAGCACAGTGCCTCCATGATCCAATCACCTTCCAAACACATGAGACTTCTGGGAGACATTTTAGATCTAGACTATAACACATATGCAATTTAAATATTTTGAATTATTTCTGGAGTTTTTCAATTAATTTTTTCAATTAATTTTTCAATTAATATTTGATTCAAGTTGACCTTGAATAACTGAAACTGTAGAAAGTAAAGACCTGGTTATTGGTCTTGGAGGGTGGGATACAGCATAAGTTAACGAAAACCTCTTCCTGTGATGACTCTGGCTGTGGAAGGCTTTAGAAAAGGGCAGACTTCAGTGCGGACCAGAGAAGCAAACAGACATCTCTGATGGCTGCTTATCAGGCCTTGATATATTGAACATGTAAAAAATGCTAAACTCCTCTGACTGCAATCTAATTTGTACAAGTGCTTAGAAACAACAGTGGCTTTATCAGAGCTGGAAGTGCAAAATATTAAAAAATAAATCACAGCTAGTAAAATTGTAGCACTATCAGGAGATCCATTTGAAAAGACAGTTAGCAAAGTCAATTTGAAGCACATTCATCAAGCTTTGAAATCATGGAGAAGGCCCCATCCACATGGGCTTCCTTTTAGCCAGCCAAAGGGAATCCTATAATTTAAGGCAGAGAACAGCTGAATCCTGATAATTAGGAATCAGATCTTTGGGAATTTTAATAAAAATGTTTAATGAGATAAAAGAAAATGCCAGCCCAAGTAGATGATGGCTTTTAGCCTTGTCTTTCCCTTGGTCTGCCTTCCTGGATGCACTAGAGGGTGACGGGTGCTACTCTTGGTCTCCCCCTGCAGTATGAGTCATGTCCAAGCTTCTAAGCTTAGGCATGGAGTCATTTCCTCCAGACATGTGTTCTGGTGATCCTGAGGTATTGAAAAACTTCTGTATTGAGTTTTGGGGGTCTAGTTTGTTTGTTTGGTTTGGTTTGGCAGTACTGGGCCCTGAACTTATGGACTTCACATTGAGCTGCATCCTCAGCCTTTTTCTTTATTTTGAGACAGGGTATCACTAAGTTACTAAATTGTCCAGGCTGGGCTGGAACCTGAACTTGGAATCCTCTTGGCTCAGCCTCCCAGAGTGCTGGAATTTTAGGCATGTGCCACCACACTCAGCTATAGACTGAGTTTTAAGTCTCCTCCTCAAGTGCCTGAAATGGAGAGATCCATGCTGACCTCACTGAGAAGCATCTGACTTTCCCACTGACCCCATTTGCCTCTCGCACAGGTTTGGGCATTCTCAGTTCTGAATGGGTAGTTTTTGCCCAAGCCTCTGACATCAAAGAAGCCTAAGCTCCTCGGGTCCCAAGCTGACCCAGCCTCCTGATGTGCAGTGTCATATGCAGGGCCACTGTCAGCAGCCTGTCTCCTGTCCCTGGGCCTACTGGGGAAGTAGGCACAAGTCAAGACCTGGCCCTTTCCTTCCCCCACTACCCCTTACCATACGAGAAGCAGTGAACCTGACTGGTTTGTATGGTAACCTTTAGGGGTGTTGTTTTGTTTTGTTTTAAAGCAGGATGCGGTGATGGTCTAGAGAGCTGTGCTTCTCAAACTATGTGTGGTGAAAGACATGACGGTGCTTTTTGTTTTCAATCTGTCACAGAATGAATTGTGGGCTCCAACAGCACTTCACTCAACATGTGACTCTCAAAGTAAGGTTGACAGCACTGAGGGCCTCTATACCCTATGGAATGAGAGATGCCCACTGATTATGCGCTTGTAAGTCATGACAATGTCAAATTACAAAAAATTCCAAAGGCCTACTTTCAGTTTCTGAGCTTATCTTGTCACAGAGTAGTGAGAACTAGTTCATATCTATAGATGGCGCTTTGAGTAACATTTGCTTAGATGAATGTATTTCTGGGTGGTTTCTGGACCAGCAGCAGCAGCACCATTTGAGAACTTGTTCAAAATGCAAATTGTCAGGGCCCAACCAGGAGCTAAGGAATCAGAAACTACAGGGAAAAGAGCCCAGGAATCAGGTGATTGTGAAGATGGTGATTGCCAAGGTGGAAACCACCTCTTACACAGTTGGGTCAGGAAAAAGCTGACAACAGGGGGTGAGATTTCTCCCTTCAAAGCCTGGAGCATCAGGCAAAGAAAATACTCATGCCTGTCTTAGGGACCTATTGAATTCATTAAAAACAAAAACAAAAACAAAAACCCTTTCAATTGTATGAGCCTTGAAGTCAATGAGTAGTACATTCCACAGAAGTCTACTTACATATTCAATCAACTCCATAATTAGGATTTTCAAAGTTAACTTGTAGTAATTCAAGAGTGAATGACCATTTTATAGCTCCTATCTCTTGCCCCGTTTATCAGACTTTCTTCAACAGTTCATACACAGAGGCTCAGAAGGAAAGAATACCAAGACTGACCTGAGTTCAAATCTGAGCCTTCCTCTTTAGTGCTTAGGATTGCTCTTTGTAAAACAAGAATAATAATAAAATCTATATAATAAGAATTTTAGAATTAAATATGATATTGCACAGACAGCACTTTCTGTCATATCTGGCACTTTATTAATATTAACTATTATTACTAGTTACTCTTCATCAAGCATAGAGATTTTTCTTGACTGGCTCAACAATGACTCCTTAGTGTTAGATTTGAGTTAACATCCAAAGTCAGGGAAAGTGATGTCTAAAGGCAATTCCTCACTGCAGTGCTGTTTACAGCATACTTTATGTATGAGCTGGCTTTGAAGGAAACAATGGCTTCCCACCCAACATACATCATACCTGGAAATATTCCAGTTGATGGCTATGAAGCCAAAAAGTAATAGTAATAAACATAATATCAGGTTTAGCAAAAAGGGACAAACTGTAAAGAGGATTCCAGACCTATGCCTGCCAATTTTTCTTTATTTGGAAGTGGCTCGTGTGAAATTCTAGAACTCTCTATAGGTCATGCCCATTCTGTTCACTAGCTTTCCTGCTTTCTATCCTTTTGTCTACTTACGTCAACTCTTCTGAATATTTAAGAGCTTTTCAGGATATTCAGTTTAAAAAAAAACAGCAAAGAAGCTATGAATTGGCAAAAGCTTCACATTTCAGAGGTAATACTAATCCAAAGAAACACACTATTATCTTTGTAATTTCCAGTTGTTCCTGGAAGCATTTTGCTGTGGAGACCGGTGCCAGCTATTAAGTAGAAGAGACTCATTTTGGTTGCCAGAATTAGCTGAAATTAAGATCCTTTGACATCTTCTTACAGAAAAAAAGTCAGTTTCAGTACAAACAATTTGGAATTTAATAGATTGTGACAGGTTATAAAATTCTATGCATTTGAAAGAAAAGCTTTGCTGGTGGAATAATGTGTTTCTAATTTACACACAAGAGGCCCAAGAAGCTATGACAAGAAGGACATTAAAGTAATGAGGAAAGCCCAGTTGTAGACGCCTTGTGAGGAGACCTGAGAGATTATGATTAGAGCAGTCATTTTCCCAAGTACTTGACAGAGTGAAAACCAAAATGAAGGTGTCTGGGACAAAGACAGGAGACCAGAAGAGCACTAGGTTTCATGCTGGCGGCAAAGGAAAGCAGCTTTGAGGTAACTGCTCAACCCAAAGGTGGAAGATTTTATTAAATTTAGTAAATGCTGTATTTACTGAATACTCACCAAGGACCAACATGACACTGATGGTTTGCCATCAGTGAGGAAGAATCACCAATGACACAAACAATAAAAATGGCAATATTATTTTTGTAGCTAAAACCTTTCCCCAATTAACAAATAAAAGAAGAAACAGTCTAACCACGCTTTGAGTCTTTGTCCTCGCAATCATCAATCAAGCCACCTTTATCCATCCCCCATGATTAACCCAATGCAAAATGGCGGCATTGAATTCTCTCATTACTTCAAAAAGTCTCAGTGCTATTATGTAAAATGTAGACTAGATGGCAAAGAAAATTCGGAGTGCGTCATTGGATATGACTTTGGTAGCCATTTTCATGCCACAAAGGGATTGTAGAGATGAGAGAAGTGGCTCAAGCAGAAGAGCAGAGAACTAGCTCCCAGCAGAAGGCGTAAGACCCACTTTACGGTCAGTTGGTATCACCTCGCCCTTTTTTGAGATCAATTTCTCAAGTGTAAATTGATAAAAGCTAGAAATCTGCCTTCAGACTAAAAAAAAAGATTGGGTTATTTTTCTATTATTGCTTCTGCTGTTTTGTTTTCACCTGAGCACTACATTTAATATGTTACAGGTGGTCAGTAATAGCAAACTTCCAGGTGGTAAAAGATCTGACAACTTTGTCCTTCCTTCTTTTTTAAATAGTTTCTCCAGTAAAAGTTGATGGTGCTCCTCTTCTTTCTCCTTCTCTGCCTTTCAAAAATATTTTCTGAGCATTGTCTATGTGCTAGGCATTTTCAAGGCCCTGGAGAATAAGTTCCCAGGGTTCCCATGTGTCATGTCTCAGCTCTGATGGTCTGGCCTTCTGGGATCTCTTCTACAAGAGCATTGGTATTAGAGAGTGAATGCAGGGATATATAAGGCAGAGTAACTGGGGATTTAGCTCAGTGGTTCCGGCACCTGCCTCACAAGCACAAGGTCCTGAGTTCGATCCCCAGTACCAAAATAATAAAAAATAAAGCAGAGTTGTTATTAAAAAAAAAATAGGTAGAGTGTTTGCTGATACGTGTATGTGCGAATGAGATAGATTGCAAAGGAAGTTGGTGGATGTCACTGCCCATCTAGAATCCTGCCATTGTGCCAGACTGAGAAATGATGGGTTGACAGTTTTAGAGATGACCATATAATCATACAAGAGTAGAAAGGACCAATTAAAACAAAACAAATGCTTATGTCAGCAGCTTGGCTTCCATAATACCCATCTCTTCCTGACTAATTCAGGAGACATGGGGGCTGGGGATTTAGCTCAGTGGTTCCGCCGCCTGCCTCGCAAGCGCAAGGTCCCGAGTTCCATCCCTGGTACCAAAACAAAAAACAACAACAAAAAAGAGACAAGAGGTTTAATTACCAGATACTATTTCCTTCTTCAGCTTCTAAAAGGATTCTGGACACAGACTAGGATAAGTTTAGAGAATGAGGGGTTGAAGTTCATCAGTGGTCTTTAACGTGAAGAAACAGCTCAGTTTGTGGTTGAAATGGGGATATGCTATTGTCATTGCTTCAGCTTCTAGAAAACTAAATTCCCAAAAGACTGAAATTTGGCTTTCTGACTGGTCTGTGATTTCTTTCAGAGCAGCCTTATGCACCAGACAAGTTTTTCTGTTTCCTTGCAGACCCCTCATATGGGCTTTCAGAGTTGGAAAGAATCTCAGAGGTCATCTCTTCTTACCTTCACTGGTCGAAAATCGAACACCTGAGTCTGTTAAATGAATAAACATAGTATAAATAAGGCACTGGTTAGTGATACATGAAAAAATACCCAGCCCAGATGTATGCAATGTGATATATATGGAGAATCCATTGACAAAAAGATGTTGCTGGTATTCGAAGTTCAAATGTCCAACCCAAGGGATCGGAGGTATGTACCCAAAGTGACTGCCTACACTCTTGGCCTCATCACAGAGATTAGAAGAACTAAAGCACCTTCTTTTAACTGAATTCCCTACCTAGGCACATTGATGTTACTTGCTGCCATTTTTCTATAATCCTTGTTTCTTGAAAATTTCTATACAACTCAAGCAGTTTCTGAAAGCTGCAATTCAGTCATTATTTTTGAAAGTAATAGTATTTCCTTCCACATGTACACAGTGAGCTGAATAATTAATTAGCTTAATATTTAACACATACTTATTGTCTACAAGTTGCTTAGAAACAATCAAAGTAAAACTTTTCAAGTGGGTTCCCAACTAAGGAATGTAAGGAATATAAGAATAAAACTACTGCATTAAATTCTCTGAAGGGAATTTCACTGATTTTTTTTTCAAAAGTCATAAAAACATATATTCACCTTGACCCTACAATTCTATTTCTAGGAATTTATCCTAAGATAGGGGATATCATAACAAGAACTAGAAATAATGCAAATATTCAATATTAGCTGTTAAGACAATTAACATTTGCTTGCTCTTATAAGTAATACAAATCCCAGTTGCTTAACACAGTAACTTTAATTTTTGCTCATGATACAATTGAATTGTTTAGTGTCTCCATGCAGTAACTTAGGGATCCTTATTCTGTCTTATAGTTCTACTGTTTCAGGACCTCAAAATCCCGCTGGGGGTCCCCTGAATTCATCCAACTGAGGAGGGAGAGCCAAGAGGAAGACCTGAACTTGCTGTGGGCTGGATGTGGCTTACATCATTCTGATCACATTCTCTTGGCCAGAACCTGTTTATGTGGCCACAGGTAACTGCTAAGGATGCTGGGAAGTGTATTCTTCAACCATACCCAGGAAGAGAAAACAGGATTGGTAAGTATGTATGTGGTCTCTGCCATATCCATAGTTTGGTTAAGTTGAGTTTCCTACATGAATAAACATGATACTAATGCAGCCATTAAAAATGAAGCTGTAGAAGAATATTTAATGAAAAAGGAGAACTTAGGATACGTCAAATGCAAAAGGGCAGATGACAAAGCACTTAGTATATGCACCTGACTTTGTTAACAAACACATATTTACAAGTGAAAATCCGAGTAGATACTGATGTTTCCTCCTAAGTGGTGAGAGATGAAGGATCTTTATCCTGTATTTCTATATTTTCTAAACTTCACACCATGAATACACATTCAATTTTATAATAAGAAGAGTTGTTAAAAATAAGTTTACCCTAGGGAAAGGGAATCATGATGTTGGTCAAAGGATGCGAAGTTTCGGGTAGAGAGGATGGATAGTTCTGGAGACCTTTTGCACAGCATATTGAGTATAGTTAATAATATTGTATTGTGTACTTGAAAACTGAAGAGAGTGCTTAAGTGTTCCCATCACATACACACAAACACAAGCACACATGTATGGGAGGTGATGCATATGTTAATTACTTTGATTTACTCATTTTAGAGTGTAATATATATCAAAAATCATGTTGTATGCCATAAATATATATAGTTTATATTTGTCATTTATTTATTAATAAAGCTATGGGGTAGAAGCAGCTCTACTTTGGAATACTTTTCTCCAATAGAAATAGAATGCAAATCACAGAAACAATTTCAAGTTAAAATAAAAAGAACTAGGTAAAATTAATTTTGATAACATGTTTTATTTAATGCAGTCTATCCCAGATGTCATTTCAACATATAATCAATAAAAATTGAAATATTAAAATAGAATGAAATATTTTATACATTTTTACATGAAATCTTCACAATCCGGATGCATTTTGCACTTACAGCAGGTATCAGTTGGAATTAATCATATTTTCAGTGTCACATTTTCATAGCCTTGAGTGGCTGGTGGCTATGAACAGCATTGCTGTTGAGTGTAAGTGGCCCAGGGTAGATCAGGCAACAACATGAGAAAGCTCATAAGAGGCAAATGTCTCAGACATGTGTGATGCAGGAGAAACTTCATGAATAAAATAGCTTTCGGGGTTTGGCCTTTAAAGATATATATATATATATATATATATATATATATATATATATATATATATATATATTTTTTTTTTTTTTTTTGGTACCGGGGCGGATCGAACTCGGGTCCTTGAGCTTGCGCAGCAAGCGGCGAAACCACTGAGCTAAATCTCTGGCCCTCTTTAAAGATATTTTTAATAATGCTGTGATAAGCATAATCCCAGTAACTTCTAACATATATTCAAGCTTGGCGTATAGTCATCTCTATGATGACCACTAGGGGGCAGTAGAGATGAAGAGAAGAACTTTCTGAAAGTGGAAAAGGAGCAAAGGCATCAGCAAAAACAGAGTCTTGGTCGGGAGAGTGGGTATATAATCTCAACGCTCTGGGAGATTGAGGGAAGAGCAAGTTGGAGCCCAGTCTGGGCAATCTAGAAACTTAGAACCTGTTTCATAATAAAGACATATACATCCATCCATATAAAATGGCTGGGGGAAAAAATGGCTGGGGATAGACCATAGTGTGAAGGCCCCTGGGTTCAATCTCCAGTAACACACACACACACACACACACACACACACACACACACACACACACACACATGAGGCCTTGGCTTATGATAGGGCTGCTTTCCAATAAATCCACTATAAGCTGAAACTATAGCAGGTCAAAAATGCGTTTAATACACCTAGCCAACCAAACATCATTAGCCTACAGTTAGGCAAAAATCGTCTAACACAGAGCCTATTGTATAATAAAGTTGGAAATCTCATGTAATTTGTTGAAAACTACTGAAAGTGAAGGGCAGTATGAAAAAATTGTAAGTCAAAAGATCATGAGTCAAGGACATCTGTGTTTGGGGGGATTAGGACAATTCCGTGTTGGATTCGGGGGAGAGCGGAAGAAGAGAAGCCCAGAAGGCAAGGTGGAGGCATTTAGAAGAACTTTGAATGTGAAGGGAGGAACTAAACCTGGTCCAGAGAGAAAATACAGCAATAATACAGAACAATCCATAAGCTCCTGTGGCAGGTGCTATTTTCCTGCTTAACAAGCATTAATCCCCTATGAAATAGGTACTAAGATGGTCCTCATATATTTTACAGAGGGGGAAACTGAGGCACAGAGCGACATTAGGAAATTTCCCATAGTTACACAGTGTGTTGCAGAGACTGGATCCCAGACCAAGTATTTCTGGTTCCAAAGGCTACCTCTTAAATCATTCACAAAGGCTACAAATTTTGCATTCCATGGTCTACACTCATCCACAGAAGACCTGAAGAAGGTCTCTTGAGTTTCTGTGCCCTCACCTTTCACTTCCATGCCCTGTCTTGGCTCTCTAGAAGTGTTATTTCATGGATGCAATGACACTGGGCACAGAAAACACAAATTACACTGCCTGGCACTGAGCAGAGGTTGATAAATTTTGGTTTTCTTGCAAAATGCACTAGGGAAACATTTTAGGCCTTTGCTGGGGAAGTAACTAGACTACATTGTTGGCAGATGCATGCTGAAATACCCCTCTTCCCCAACTAATCTGCCCGCATGGATTGCAGCTGGGAGAAATGTGTTAGACTGCAATAGTCACAAGACAAGGTGGAGAGGGCCTGTGCTGGGGCAGGATGAGGGGAATGTGACTCTATTGTACAATCAGAGGATTTTAGACACAGAACAGAAATTACAGACCATGTTGTCCAACTATTCATTTTACAGAACAAAGGAGCCAATACCCAGACTTACATGCTGTTTCCAAGGATAAATAATGCAAATAGTCCAGGTCTTTAACTTTTCTCATTCGCTGATTCTTTTTCTCAACTCAACCAGTGCTGGTATGACACATCAACACTAGAACTCAACTCAAAGATAACAGTGTCTCAGTTTTGTGTCAGTTGTATACAGTACTTTCTGTTCCTCAGTAGCTTCCATGGACATTAGTTACCTTTGATCTTGTCCATAGCAACCCCACCAGAAGATAGGTAGGAGATAGATAGGCTAGAACAAGCCCAGTGCTGCACGGGGCTAAACTGAGGCACATAAGAAGACGACCCTTATTGGTGCCCCCAATTTTCTCATATCTACTTCTATTGGTCTTTTAAAAATTAAAGCTCATTTCGTTTTTATAAAAGTTAACAAAATGTTCACATGTTACAATATTGAGCAAAGTTTACCCTGACGAGAATTTCATAGAGACAAGAGGCTGAGAAATGTATCTTTATTTATATCTTAAAGGCTAGTTACTGTATTAGGGTTCCCTTCAAATTATGTCGAAAGGAAGATTTTATTCTGTGACTGACTGAAAGTTGTGTCTCTGTAGTTGTTCTATTTTTAAATATGGTGAATTACAATATATTATGCTGAGAAGCTACCTCTCACTATCGCTTTCCATTAAGAGCAAAGGAAAGAAACCAAACGGGATGATACAGAATTAGTTTTCCTATCTATGGTGAATGCGAAATTCTACCACTGGAGGGCGCGGGAAACGAAAATGCTTTTTCAGAACACAGACACTAGGTGGTGCCGCTCGGCTAGTTTTCTTTGAATCTGTTTTTAATTTAATTTTTTTATTCCTTTGTTTAGTACCAAGGTTAATGGTTTAGGTTTAGCCATGTAAAACTCGTTTTTATTTTCCTATCCTTTTTTTAATGTCTGGATCTGTCATTATACCTCTATAAAAGTATGCTAAGAAAAATGGAACTAGTTCATCAACTTTATACAGTTTCCTTACAGTATACAGATTGTATTTTGCTTTTGCAGCTATTTTTCAGAGCATCCAAGTATGAGCCTAGGTTAAATTTTCCTTTTTTGTTTTTCATTGTCTCACACTCTTTAAAGTTTTGTTGGAAACCAGTTTGGTTTGATTTTAACAGAAGGAACAATTCTGAATCCTATTAGAACTACAAAACTGTGGCATAACTTGCAAGCAGAAGGGCAAAATAGGCAGCAATATAGGAGGTTGAATGAATTCTCCTAATTGGATTGTGTAAAGTAGAGTTTTTCCAGCATTATTAATTATTTAGTTAATTAATTATGTGTCTGTGAGTTATAACTCTCTCCAGAGTTTGGGTTCCTAATTATTAAAATGAAGCAGAGCCTCTAAATATCTCAATGATCTCTTCACAGTCAATCATTTATGAAACTTTAATATATGTATATATATATATATATATATATATATATATTTGTGCCCTTGCTTGTCCCAAACAATTTTTGAACGTATATAAGTAAGCTATAACTTAAAAAAAAATCTAGATAATTCTCAGTGACACAACATGTGCAGTTATGAGCCCAAATTAGCTTTTCAACCCATGTCATTTGACAGAGTTCTTATGAGATAATGTCTTAGTAGAAGGAATAAGTTGTCAGACCTAGTAGAATTGTATCATGGAGCAGAATTTGCTGGACATGCTGGCTGGGAGGCTTTGAATCCAGCTCTGGTTCCATCTCTTCCTGCTGGGAGATGTTAATCCATTCATTAATCAATAAGCATTAAGTTTGGTGTTAGATACCATGAAAGATAGATGGAGAAGTATTCAGCAAGCACTGGGTGCCTCACATTTGTGAGGGGACACAAGTTGTCTGCTATTGGAGTGTTAATAATCATGAGGAGGAATTGCCAAATGAGATCAGGTCTCCATCCTTGGCCTAACTCTTGATCCAACTTTTGCATGTGATTGTCATCCTGAGAGGTGATCTTAAGTCAACACCAGAGACTGGCTGGGTTTTGCAGAATCATCAGAGTTAGGGTAGAGAAGACCCAAGGAGGACCAGGGAAGGATATTAATAAAATTGCTCAATATTCTTTGTTAGTTGGTAGCAAATGTTAGACATCTTGATCAAAGGTGTTATACTTTCTGTGAGACAAAAAAGGTGGTGTAGCTATAAATGTATTAGGTTAGCAAAGATATTCACTATCCTGGAAGTCATAATATCCAAAAGTCTGCAAAGCAGTGAGCAGAAGGAGAGTCAAAAATCCTTAAAATGCACTATGCATGCTTGATGATATTCACTGGGTTCAGCAAAACCTCCAACGTGTTCTCATCACATCTTATGGTACATATGGAACCCTTTCAAATGCTAGTAATGGTGATGATACAGGGCCCATTTCTAACGTCTTGCAAATGGAGACCAAAATAGTTGCACATTTTTCTGCACACTATGTCAACTGGTCACACAGGCACAATGGCTAAGTGACTTGCTGAAAACCACGAAGCATATTAATGTTACGAGAACAGGGCAAACTTGGAATAATTGTGCAACTAATGTCATGTAGGCGGAACCAAGTGAAAATATGGTAGGCTATTCTGAGCTCGCTGGTGATGTGGGAAGCAGAGGCCCAGATCTCCTGGGGTAGGATAGTGGATTGGCTATGGGGAAGCAGGAGAGGGGAATTAAGTGTAGTAGAATCTGAGTTTGGAAGCTGAGGCAATAAAACTAGGAATGAGGTAGAGGGTCCAGAGACAGCCACTCAGCTGCAAAAGTTTAAGACCCACATCTTTGCAAATCAAGAAAAATTCATTAAGTTTCAACATGGCAGTAACAACAGCAGTGGATAAAGTTGTGAGTCTCCCTAGCAAGAAGCTGGCTTGCTTTCTTCCTGATCCACCTTAAACTAATGATACCCAAAGGGTGTTCCTTGGCACATGAGCACTGAGGAATGTTAATGGGTGGGAAATGTATTGGTAAATTATTTGTTGGTGGGGCAAAATACCTGATACTGGCAACTCAGAGGAGGAGAGGTTTATTTGGCTCTTTGGCTTGTAGTTTCAGGGGATTCAGTCTATGTCTCCAAAGCAGGAATATCATGGTGGAAAGGCATGGCAGAGGCTATCTGATCACTCCATGTGGCTGGAGGTGAAGCAAGAGAAGACCCAAAGAAGGGATCAGAGACCAGATATAGTCCCCAAGGTCATGTCCCCATGACCACCAGACATACTCAGAGGGATGCTTTACTCATCTCCTAGGTGTTTCTCAAGTCAATCAAGTTAACAGTCATATTTACTATAATAGGGAGAATACATGTTTTGTATCAAATTAGTTTGGAAAATGCTGGGTTAAAGAAAATCAACCAAGTTTCTTTGGTACCCGATGCCTTTACTATGCTAAAACATATTATAATTACTGAAAAGAAGAACTTATTTTGTAAGGCTTTCCAAAATTCTATTACATAGGGATTCCCAAACCTTTTGAGTTCAGAAACTTTAAAAAAATTATAGAGTATCTCAAAACATATGATCTGAGAAACACTTCTTAGAAAACAATATCCCAATGAATACAAATTTTTTTATTAAACTATTTTAGCAATTTTCAGTGTGAAATTCTCAGGATGAAATAACAGAAAAGGATTCATTGAAGCAGCTTGGTTGTGACATGTAAATTTAAGGACTTTTATTTTACTCACATATTTGAATAACTTGTGAGCTAGATATAGTTTTAAAAGAGTCAGTGGCCCCATTTCTGGGTTCCTTCTGTCTCACTTGGATGTGTGAAGTCACCTCTTCTGGCCACAGAATCGGACCTTGTCCACACGGTGACACAGCCCAGGAACCTGGTGTCAGTTTGACTGTCAGTCTCTGCTGTGAGAGTAAGAAGAATAAATACAGTTCCTGATTTCCAAGTCAAAGACAGTGCGGATTGATATTACACAGTAAAATGCAATGAGATTAAATCAATAACATCTGCAATAAGGCATAATGAAGGTAAAATTATATCTCTGGCTTCCTGAACAGCTGTGAATCTATTTTTAATGATCCTCATTTTTGGCAGTCAGCTAACAACTTCTAAAATGTCCTAGAAATTGGATTGTTAAGCAGATGAGCACTGCAGTGGCTCAGAATATCATTAATTTCATCTGCCTTATCCATCTGCATGGGTGAGATGGAGGCTCATCGAGAAGATAAGAAGACTCATCCCCACTCACCCTGCTACTCACCCCACTCTCGGACCGTGGGTGGCCCCAGCAGCAAATGCTGACAACTGCAAGGGAGGGGTGCTGGGGAAAGAGGGGTTCTGCTGGCAAAAGCATAGGCTGTTGGGTTAAGGAGAGAAAGCTAGAGTTCTCATTCTTGTGATGTGGGTTACACCAGGGAATTAGTTCCACGTCACCACTGCAGAGTGCTCCACCCATGACATAGTCAAGGCCACACCCTTAGCACGTGCAGGAGCCAGGGCTCAGCCTAGGTCTTCTCATGCTAAAACCAGGGCCACATCTATTTCCCAGCAGGTCCTCTGCTTGTTTGAATAGTAGCCATGGGAAAGACACCACGAAAATTTTCCTGCTGAGGAAATATGAACACTGAGTATTATTCATACTTCTCTTAACTGCCTGGCATCTGTGGATTTTGCAGTAGCTTTTACTACTAGCTGTGCCTGGTTCAGGCACTGACCCTTTGGTTGCTTGTTTTGAGTTTGTTTCACTTCTCTGGCTGGCAGGGAGAGCCGTGGCAGGTACAGGTGCACACCCTGCTCTGCACCTGCTATAACCCCTGCATCTCAGGTTCTTAAGTCTCAAGTCACTGGCTGAGGCTCAGGAGAGCCCAGTCTAAATGGTATCTAGATTTCAGCTGAAGACGAGAAATCACTTCTCAGTTTCATTGCCTGAGTGCTGAGAGAGAGATGAACCCCTTGTGCTCTCCCCTGAGAAGTATCTATGTCTAGGGTGAAGATTTCCATGCACAGGATATAGCTGCAGCTGCATCCAAAGCCTGCAGACTCCAAAGCCAGCTTGTTTTCAGCAGCAGGCCTTTGCTTTTGCTGTCTGAACTCTGATAAGCAAGGATTTCATGGGGCAGGCGGTAGGACTGTGCCATGTGTGTGGCCTGGAGAGGAGAGACTGGTACCAGTTGACCTAGGACAAAGGGGATCTGAAATGTTGGATCAAAAAGTATAAATAGATCCTTCTGTTAAGGAAGAAGATACTGTCCAGTGCTGAGATCAATGAGCAGGAATGCTGTTAGGAAAGATGGGAGTAGAGCAGAGGAAACAAGTTTCATTATAGTGGGACAATAAAATAAAGTGCTCGTGGTTAGAGGATGGCTGGTGTGCTTAACAACAAAGGCAGCTGAGATTCTGGGGGAATGGGAGCGTTGCACTTCACACAAAATGATGCCCTGGAAGAGAAGGCAGGGAGCCCAGGGGAAAATGAGAGAGCTAGCAATGCCAGGCTGACGGGGGCTGCATGTTGCATGGAGTGCAGGGACCAACAGTCCATGCAATGAACGAGAGGCACTTTTGGGTGGACCAGCCACCATGCCAGGTCCTCCTGACGGACATGTCCAGATGTAGCGTATCTCTCCGTGTGTAGAGGACTGACACTTTCTCCAGGCTTCTCTACCACTAGCTCCCCCTGTATGTATTATCTGATGATATGAACCTTTCATTGTGGCTTAAGAGAAGTTCTTAACTGACAGCTCTGAAATTGGTTGCTTACGAATATATACTGGACTGGGCATAGTGATACATGCCTGGAATCCCAATATTCCGGGGGCTGAGACAGGAAGATCACAGGTTTGAGTCTAGCCTGGGGGCAACTTAATGACTTGATGAGACTCTGTTTCCAAATACATTCATACATACATTATGTGTACATATATGTTGCGCATATATATGTATATATATGTACATATGCATGTATGAGGGGGCTTGGGGATATGAGAAGGCTCTGTGTTTGATCCTTAGTACTCTTCCCCCAAGAAAAAGAACATCTATTGGCCTTGCAGTGTTAGTTGATGGTCCCCAGGGCTGGTGGCAATGACACAGCCTCTCATCACAATAGGAGCTGGTTGTCTGTCTGGGATGTGACTTCACTCCTTGCTCTACATTGCCAAGAGCTTAACGCAGGGCTGGAAGATAGGATTTGTCTCAGGTTCACTTCAGGCTACTGGATCACTGGGTTCAGAAGGAGTTCAAGGTTGGTTCCAAGTTCCTGGGAAAGAGCTTTGCATTCAGCAAGTAAAGAAGTAAAGTTTGCTTTGGGTGGGAAAGGAAGGAAACTGCAGAGCCCCCATCTCCACCCACTACTTTTTCCAGTGAGGAATTTGCATGTTATGTGGAGCTGCCGAAGCTTCAGAAACCAGGGGAACTTCAGACTCACAAGTGAGGGAGAAGAAATGGACAGAAGACAGCTCACGCCAAAGTGCAAAACACTGGGCCAATTCAGGCTCTGGAAATGTGAGGATCAAATTCACTGCTCATAAGGCTATTTAGAGGAATGGAGGCTCCGAAGAAAGGTTAAGTAGAAGCCAGAGGACCAAAGCATGTTGTCCAGGTAGCCTGGTTTAGAGTTAAGAGTAGGGAATTAGTGCTCTGAGAGGCTGAGGCCGGGAAGATCACAAGTTCAAGCTCAGGCTAGGCAACTTAGTGACTTAGCAAGACTCTGTCTCAAAGTATAACAAATAAAGGGCTGGGGGTGTGGCTCAGTGCGGAGGCTCTGATCCCCCACTACCAAGTCCCCACTACCAAAAAATAATATTAATACATATATAAGCTACGCTGATGCTTTTTTCCTTCCTACTTTTAACAGAAACAGAAGATAGAAATGCATCTTTACACACACAGGTGATCCACACTCTGTGTATGAGTAGATGTACATATAGAACATGCACATCACTCCTGACCACATATGCACACACACAGACCACAGTTGACACCTCACCATTGTCTGTATCTTGCATGGAAAGAGCAACTTGGGAAGGGAAGGCCCTGAAACCCATTGCCTCGCTGGTCAGGATTAGATTTGTGTTTTGCTAACCAGATCAGCACATTAAAAACTCAAGATTAGAGGGCAGGCACCTGTTGGTTAGAAACCTGAAAGCCAGTTGTACGACAAGCTGCAGCTCCCTGATACCATGGAGCATAGGCCACAGAGTTGGGGTAGCAGTTTTCCTGTGGCTATGAACAGTACAAATGCAGGATAGTAGCTGGGTACAGTGGCGCACACCTGTAATCCCAGCCACTCAGGAGGCTGAGGCAGGAAGATCAAAAGTTCAAGGCCAGCCAGGGCACCTTAGTGAGACCCTGTCTAAAATTAAAGGCAAAGGTTTTAAAAAGATAGAGTACCCCTGGGTTGGATTCTCATAATCCCTGGGTTGGGAAAACACAAAAATCAACATAGGATATTGGTGAAGGCTGGAAATTTTCACTGTGAGTTTTGGTGAGTTCTAGAGCTTTGTTGAGTTTCGAGAGCACCTATTTGGCCTGAGCAAGTTAGAAAGCAGAGTTTAAGAGTATACGAATCAAGAAGGGGCTGCTTTCCAAAGATAATTCTACATATTCTTATTTTCCACCAAATACTAGCTTTCTAATAAAAAGCATTTCATTGGCAGCATATTTTAATGGTAATAAATAATAGTATTTTGTCTTTAAAAAGGAAAAGCAACATCAAATGTCCCTGTCAGCTAGTTTACCTTTATGTGTCAATGCCACACAATGGTATAGAATTTGCCCACATGGACAGAATTGCCTAAGCCGAGGTCCCTGGTGACCGCAATGGAATCCAGTGTAGGCAGCATGCTGGGACCACCAGTGTTGGTAGTCACTGGGTGACTCTTTACCTTCCATGCTCATGAGTGGAAATCAACAGTCACACTAATCTATGACAAGAGTTACCCTCCCCATCCCATTCTCATAGATGAAAAAGCTTCAAAATTGTTCTCAAGATAGCACGAAGACCCATCAACAGATGAATGTATAAAGAAAATGTAGTATTTATACACAGTGGAATACTACTCTGCCATTAAAGAGGGCTAAATGTGAGTCATCTGCAGGAAATGGATGCACCTTGAAATCATAATGTTAAATGAAATAAATCAGACACACAAGATTAAATATTGCAAAACTTCTCTTATATGAGAAACCAAAAATATACATAATTTTTAAAAAGCAAAATAAAAGATGGACACTAGAAAACAGAGCAATAGATCTTTAGCAAATGGGAAGTGGTTCTAGAGATGGAGAAGGTGGGGAAGAGGAATAAAAAGAATTGAGATATGTCAAGTCCATGTATCTACTCCTTAAGATGAATGTAAATATACTGCAAACATGGACTAATAAAGAAAAAACGAAAATTGCAAAAAAGAAAAAAGGACACAAACATTACCTACAATCTGATTACAGTTGACACAAACACAGTGAACCTGACTGCGTTTAGGGCAGGGGTCCTCAAGTCCCAGATCACAGACTGGTCCTGGTCCATGGTCTGTTAGGAGCCAGACTGCACTGTGGGAGGTGAGAAGTGGGCCACAGGGGAAGCTTTGTCATGTTTACAACTGCTCCTCATCACTTGCATGACCGCCTGAGCTCCACTTCCTATCAGATCATCAGCAGCACTAGATTCTCATAGGAGAATGAAGCCTACTGTGAGCTGCACATGCAAGGGATCTAGGTTATGCATTCCTTGTGGGAATTTAATGCCAGATGATCTCAGGTGGACCTGAGATGGTGATGCCAGCACTGGGGAGCAGCTGTAAATATAGATTAACATTAGCAGAGAGGTTTGGCTGCACAATAAATATAATGTGCTTGACTTGTCCCAAAAGCAACATTCCTTCCCAGTTGGTAGAAAAATTATCTTCCACAAAACTAGCTCCTGGTAGCAAAATGTTGGTAACCAGTGATTTAGGGGACTTGCCCACCTATTAAATAGGGGAGTTTACCTATGTGCTCTTCATAGAAAGACAATAATTGTACTTGGGGTCTGCTGCTCATTAGCTGTTGAGATTACAAGCCATCCTAAATAATGAGATAACAATTTGTCAGATACTTTGAGTTCTTTGTTTTTTGTGGGTGCCCTTAAAGTTGTACAATATGGGAAGTCTTAATTTGAGGGTCCACAAGCCTCCAAATGGTCCATACATAGAGTCTGAGAGTCTGTGATCTTCATGTGAAAAAAAATTACATTCTTATTTTTACTGATTCTACTTGAAATGTAGCATTTCCTTTGATCATGAGAGTCAGCAATTAGTGCCAATTAGCAACATCTATGAATCCATCATTAATATAAATCACAGATTCCAGTATCCTTAGAATCACAACTTTGATCATCACAACCTTGAAATTACAACAGTTCTTAGGCTTGCCACTAGTACTTGCTATTTCATATATTATTAGAGAAGCACATATATTATTATGTCATAAATTTGGTTTCTCTAAAATATTTTGATAACTGTATTTTAGTACAATTGGCTTTCTTTGTAATCCAGTGTATGTTATTTGAGATACTAAAAGCATGATTCTGAGAGGTTGGCCTCTGAGTAGAAACAGAAGCCCCTTCTGAGGAGGAGCCCTGGATTATAGAACCTACTAAATGATTTCATCAAGCTTCCTTGTAATGTATTTTTATTATAAAAATTGAAATACAATTTACATAAAGTACATTTTGCCATGCTAAAATGTACAATGCACTGGATTTTTACATATTAAAAAGATTTTGTAACAATTACCACTGTCCAATTCCTGAACACTTCATTACCTACAGAAAGAAATCTGTTAGCAGTGACTCCCCATCTTCCCCTCCTCTAGCTTCAGGCAACCATGAATCTGCTTTGTTTCCTATAGATTTATCTATTCTAGACATTTCTTATAAATGAAGCCATAAAACTTGTGGCCTTTCTTGTTTGGCTTCTTTCACATAGCATGTTGTTGGCTGTGTTGTGCTTCATTCCTTTTCATGACTGAATCATATTCCACTGTGTAGATGCTCCACACTCAGTCTGTTGTAAAGTCCCTTTCCAGTCCACTTTCTGCTGTTTTGAATGCTGAGACGAGGGAAGATTATGGCTAAATATTTCTCCACCTCTCCAATAGTGTTGTCCTTTTAGCCTCACCTCTGTTGTTTTGCATGAAAATCTTCTTAGACCCAATTCCAAGTAAGTTCTCAAAGACCAGCCTATCAAATTCCTGAGCACATGATTTTCAAATATAAAACTTTATATATATATATCAAAAGCTTTTCAAAACCATTTTAGAAATCCTAATTTTTTCAGCTTTGTAAGTAGAAGGCCCAGCCTGGGTTATTTTCCCTCCCTTGTCCAGTTATGTTTACAACACTATAGCAACCAATCAAACTGTGCTGGGCTGGGCACATACACAGAAGACTGGATATGGGAAGCACAACCAATAGAAAATTTCTTTTTAAAACATCCGTGGTGCTCTGTATGTCCTTGGGAACAACTTGTGGTCTGTTCTAAGGTTTTCACTCTTATATTCTCAATCCTTAATTCTAAAATTTTAATTTGATGTTTCAAACTTTCAGTAGATCCCAAGAGGTTATTTCCACAAATATATAAAGGATTTGGAAGATGAAGGAGTAAAAGGGTCTTGAAGATAAGGGACTCACAATAAATACTCAAATGGTAGGACGGAGCACTTTCACAAAGTTCACTCGAGAACCTGGGCCTATTTCTTAACTCACTGACTTTCACTCTTGGTCTTTACTAGATTACAGAACAGCACATTACTAACTACAGTCAGAAATAACTTCATGTACAAAAATACATATTTAATGTGAAAAAAGAAATTGTAAATTACATATTTATTACATATTATAATATGTAATAATATTACATATTATTCAATTATATGCTACCTATGTAGGTTAAAGGTTAAAGGTTAAATGTCATCCTTCTTTAACCAGTTACTTCCTTGCCATCAGCAAAGCCCAGCTCACTTAGGGCTTGATCCTTCGTTACAGGATGACACTCCCCATCCACCCCTACATTTCCTTTGCAGGACTTCCCATCCTTCTGGGGCTGGGGACTTCCTGTTGGGGACACCTCATTACATCTACTGCCATGTGTTGCCAAGGAGGCAGTCACTGTGCTCCACCCAGGGCAATCTTTGCTTGAAAATGCTTCAGATTCTTTTCCTGGGGAGCTAAACGAAGAAACCTCCACATTCTAACCTAATCTGTCATAGCCCTGTCACCCAATTCTCTCCTCTCTAAACAAAATCCTTTTGGTGAGAGGAAGACAATACACCATTTCATAAATAATTTTTTTCCACCAACATTACTCTGCTGTCTATGAATATTAATGAGCCTCATCGATTCATGTCTCCATTTTACGTCCTATTTTAGACACCTTGCCAGAAAGCTAGCTGTCAAGATCGCAAAGGAGCCTATTTTACTTTCACATTAAATTAACAAAATGGAAAAGGGAGACTCTTGGCATGTAGGTTTCAAGAGGTCCCCTTTTAGCCCTACACCCTGCTTTCTTTCTCATCATTCCTACATTACAGGTGATCCTTAGAGGAAGGAGGAAAAAGTTACTTCTTTTTCTGTCTATTCCACAGAAGAGCTGACTGGTAATGGTGATGTAATGCCATGGGGGTGGGGAGTAGAGGGTTTTTGGTTTTGGAGGGGTTTTTTTGTATCTTTTTTTGTTTCTTCTAGGCCTGAGTTCCTCAGATTCTGCTTCCTCGGGCTATTCCTGCCTTTCAAATATTTTTCTAGAGAGCATATATTCAGGAAGACTGGTCCATGACTGCTGCTGGTTCATAGAGAATCTGTGTGAAAATTCTGAGAGTGCTCTTCTGATAGACATTCCCTCCAGAGGGCACAGTGCACTTGATCCCCAGGGGTACGTGGTTATGCTTCCGGACCTGATAGAGGACTGCAGCCTGTATGTTAGCACCAGCTCCTCCCTCTCCAGGGGCACCCAGATCATTTCTTCTATTAAATCTTTCATATGTCTCGCTGAGCATGTTTCTTCGACCCAAGGTGTTTCTGGGACACTTGAAGCCTGTCCTTTATGCTTAGATCCCCCTTGATTGCAATGCACTCTTCCCTTCTTTCCTCTTTTGGACAACGTTCATGTTAACGTCCTTGTTTATCTTCCAGATTCACTGAAACACCCTTAATTTATCTTTATGGCTTCGAGCAACGTGACTAGGAATTCCAATGGCATAGATGGGTTTTTCGATTCTTTATTTGGTTGGTTGATTTTTTAATGCATGTTTTCAAGTGTTTAATGACTTGCTGATCCATAGCACTATTTGTTGCTGAAATGGTAAACATTTGGCCAGCTTCCAGAGGGCGCTGTTTTATTTGAGGAGGCCTGGGAAATCTGCTCTCCTCAACATACCCCTTCTTGTTTGACACTAATGTGTGAAATTCCACTATAAAGTTATATCCTTTTGGATTAAATAAATACCACTCTGCTTAGCACTTTGAAATAACTAAATAAACTGTATCAGTCATGGATACTCTAGTGAGAATTAGTTCATAAATCCAATTCCAGGGACAACTATATGACAGAAAGGAGAGGGCTTTGGGCATTTAGGGGAGTAAGCTTCTGGAATGCAGGCCTAGTTAGATGGGTACAATGTAGTTTGAGAACATTAAGAATTTTGGAGGATCCTACACTGCATTAGTGAAATGCAGACTTCCCTTAGCTATGTTTTTGTCTAGAGTAATCTCAGGGAACAGTTTGGTACTAACTGTTCAATAGTATTGATGTTTCCCAAGGTGGTTCAGGATGAAACACTTTTTTTCCTTGTTGGAACAACTTAGAACTCTAGTTTTTTTCTTTGGAATTAAATCAATAACTCCATGTTTGACCTGTCTGGAGTAGACCTTGAACTTCTTCATAGGCCCAGGGTTAGTGATGTATAAGGACAGGACAAACACATCCAACAAATTTATTTCTCACATGATCATGGCTGTCTGTGCATGGATCTTTGGGAGACATCGCAGATGCAAAGAATATTGAAGAAGTGCATGTCCTTAAAGATCATAGGTTTAGTCCTGAGATTCTCAAAGTGGGCTGCATGTGCACCAGAAAGCACAAAACTATGGGTTATTTACAAATGAAACATGACACATCTTCCAGAGTATCAATTTTATTAGATATTAACAAATTTAAAATGTTCATTTCAAATTAAAATAAACATGGCTATATCATAGAATGGAATATAGTAGTAGCATGAATTTTAACTAGAACCAAAAGAAATGAATACATGACCACAGAAAAGCTTAGAAAGATCCTAGAAAGTATCTAGGCCTATGCTTTCAGAACTGATTGTGCCTCAGAACCATCTATAGAATTCCAAACAAAACTTCAAGCTAACCCAGCTCTGGACCCTATTCCAACTGGGTTCAGGCCCATTGACATTTTCCCAAGGCTCTGAGGATGATTTGAAGGTGTCCCCAGGGCTGAGAGTCACCAATTCTAGCCCAGCTGACACTCGGAAGGGTTAAGTGACTGGCCTAATGTCACACTGCTAGTTTTTATTTGGTTGTGTTAGCCATTGTCCTTTCTGTGATGTGCTTCTCAACAGGATTGGCTACACAATTGGTAGGGCCTAATACAAAATGTAAACTCAGAGCCCTTGTAGCTAAATTGTCAAAAAATTTAAGATGGCAACACCAGAGCCTTAAAGTAAGCACAGAGCCCTTTGATGCCTAAGGCCCAGTGTGAAGTCAGCCCTGCCCTGAGAAGCCTGACCAGCCAGAGCAGCCTTGGGGGAAGGAAAGGAACCACACCTCCTCCTAGTTATTAGTTCTTGGGATCATTCAACATGCACATGCACACACCTGCACAGATACTTCAGAGACACTCTCTGATAGAAGTGCTTAGCAGAGAGGAAATGTGTTTTCATCCTAATTTGAAAGCACACTTGCTTCTTAATCTAAGTCAAAGATGAAACTGTCATCTTTTGTTTGTGGTTGGGTAGCTTTAACATTCTAGGTTGTACTTTCTCCCCAAACCACAACTTCCTTCCCTGTGCCTACACAAATGGTTTCACTTCAAAATCTTTATCTGAAATTGTAGAGTTAGATGACTGAAAAGTATTTTTGTCATATTAAGACAAGTGGGTCAGGACCCTCTCTGAGGTCAATGAGTATGTCTGTTGTGTTGGGGGTGGCGAGAAGTAGGGGCTGCACACATGCACACGCATACACACACATCACACATCAGAGAAGGGAAACAGAACCTGTGAGGCCTCTCCAGAGAAGCATGCGCACTGTACTTCCCTGATGCCTTGGCACGGGGTTCTTGGGGAAACTGCAGGAAGGCCAGGACTGTGGCCAGTGTCCTGGCAGGATCCTCCCGCCCCAGGGCATCCATTGTCTTCTTGAAAATCAGCAGCCAGGTGAGGCAGAGAGCTGATAGGCAATGGCAGGAAGGAGATACCATGCAATTCACAGTGAGTGAATGAAATCCTCTTGATGTGGCCACTGGAAGCAACATACAAGCTTTCTCCTCTCCTCACGTTTTCTTTGGCAGTGGCTGCTATGAAATATCTGGGGCTGAAGACAGAGCAAAGTCTTAGAAGAAAGAAGGTGATTCATGTTCCTGGGAATTTGCTCTGTTTCCTCCGTTTATGTGCAGGGCAGGGTGGCATTTCTTAGGCATCTCTTGGGCTCCGTTCCAGTAGATGGAGAGGGCTCACCCCGATCTATCAGAACTTCTCAGGGGACCCATGCCCTTTATGAATGCATTATTGAGCTACTGCAACATAATAAAAGTAAAGTGAATGAAATGGGGTTTATTTTCTTCATAAAGCTTTCAATTGGAAAGACTATCTTCTGTGTGGAGATAATGGTTTGCTTATATTTTGGTATAAAGATACATTGTTTTGGTGTCAAAAAATGGAAGGAGTAGATGAGAGTGGTTATTTTTAACCCTGAGTGGCAAAATTAAAGATAGTTAACCTCATGTTATCCTCCTCATCAGCAACCACTCAATTTAATATATTATAATATATATATTTTTTTTTCATGAAATTTTTTTTAAAAAGCTGGAAACCACTGATGTAGACCACCCTGGCTGTTTGAGAAAGAAAATAACTTCCAGATTAGCAGTTACCTGGAATGTTTCCCCAGACTGTTGGCCCCTGGGCTTCTGCTGGGTAAATTACTTCATGTCTCATATGTGGCTAACCTGGCAAATGAGGGTGTGAGGTGCTTTATGAGAGTTTATAGGTTCCCTCATAAACCCACTATGTACTAGAGAGGATAGGAGCAGTCCAGTGAGCTTCCCTGTCCCACCACAGTCACAAACACTTCCTTTGTGGGACTGAGAACAGTCAGTGGTTTGGTACTTTGGATACCAACAGTATATTTTCGTACGAATGCTTATGTGAGAGTGTCAACTTCAACCTGGTTTTGTTAAGAGTTTGAAAAGACCATATTTTGGGGGTTGAGAAGAGTCTAATATTTTAATATGACCTCTTCTATCATTATAGCTAGTAGGTCCCTTCAAACTTTACTAGCCACAAGGTTACATTTGCAATCATCAATCCCATATTATACGGAGTTTTGTCCTGTCCTCATGTTTGCCAAGGCCACTGCAGTATTTCTAGAGCTCCCTGAGGAGGGCTGCTAATGGCTCACTTTGGGACACACCAATGCTGACATCACAGAGTGTCAGATACCCACTCATGTCCTGGTCATCCACTGCCTCCTACACTTCCTGCTGGCCTCAGTATCCATCATTCTCTCCTTTCCTGCCTGATAGCCTGTACAGTTTCTTTCTGCTGCCCCCTCCCAAAGAGTCCTTCCCCTCCTCCCGGGTCCATCCCTAATCACATTTCTTCTAGGAGCTCTAAGACCCTTAGGGTGTCAATTGTCTCTCCTCCTTAGCCTCCTACCACACAGCATGGCTCACAGGCCAATGTGTATGTGATAAATACTAACATGATTATTTTTGTATGCATCTTCCTGCCACCTCCAGCCACCATGTGAGCCCCAGGATGCAAGGACTGAATCTCATTCCTATTTTTTAATTCATCAAAGCTCTGACACAATCTATACATGGTAAGTTTGGCACACATAAATTAAACTAAATTGCTTCAAGTTCTCTCTAAGGTGTAAATGGTGGATGGTCATACCTCTTCCGAATATACAAGAAAAAACTTTTCCTCCACAGTAGGAATTTCTATTTTTAATTAGTCCATGGAGAAAAAAGGAGACTTTTAAACATTTAAGGAAGTCACATAGATTGAGCAGTCCAGATGATGTTCAGGTGGGTAAAGTGCCAAAGGAGAATCCTGACTCATGACAAGAAACTCCATCGTGCCCCGCTCAGTCTTTCCAGACACATCACTGGCAGACTTTGCACAATATTAGCCTCACTTAACCAGCCATCATTTCCTCTTTAAAAATGAGAGGAAGAGTTAAGGGTGAATGAAAAAAATGCGTTTGAATTAAAATCTTAGCTTTGCTTTGAACATCCATATGATTAAATGAGATCCAGACGAAAGCAGGCAATTTCCAAAAAAGCAAGGCCAGCCGGGGGTATCTGCATTCCCTCATGTTTCTATGGGTAACCCCGTGGTAAAGTCAAGTCATGATTGATTTGAGGAGAATTATGGCTATTATAAACTGTAATCAGTGGTGGATGAGAATAATTACACAGGGAAAGGGGGAAGGAAGCTGGAACATGGCTGAGCAGCATTCTGATGGATGGGGAAGTCATTTCCTGGCTGTTAATGACTGATGTTTTCAGCAGTCAGCGCACAAACTTTAATCCCAGAGGAGAGAAGGAGAAAGGAATGGCCATGTTATTAAAGATGCTACTGCTTTCACCTTAGATTTTCATGTGGCTCTAGCCAGTGCTTGTGCCTCTGCTGGCTTTGTGTTTGTCCCAGCTATTGCAGTCACAGTCTCTGTGGGTGGGGTTAGCACCTGGTCTTTAACTCCAAGACACCAGAGTGAGTCATGGTCACAGAAAACTGTCCCATAGCACACTGCAAGATGGAGCATCAGTGTGTCACGGCACATCCTACATGTAACAGCCTACGTCAGTGTATAGGTGCTGGAAGGAAGGACCACAGAAATCACCCAATTCAATCTGCTTGTTTTAAAGATGAGCCTAGAGAGGCAAAGTGACTTGATTAAGTTACACAGTAGATGGGCTTTAGACATAAGGGAAAATTGTCCCCAGAGGATCAGAGGAAGACTGTCCTGTAAAGAGTTATGCTCAGACTTGTGAGGGTGACTGCTTTGCTGAATCCAATTCAAAATCTACTTAGCCTCCTGCCATGGGAGACAGGCTCTGGGGTTCAATGTTCTCTCCGCATAAGCTGTCACTGAGCGAGGCTACACAAGTCAGAAAGGGCAGGGGCTGTGAAATGATCTGTTTTGGTTTGCAGACCAGTTGTGAGCTCCCTAAACTGTGACTGAAAGAGGAAAAGGGGGGGGGGAGAAACCCCAATTTACCTTATCGTTTTCAGCCATAAAACAAGATAACTGATGGAGGTAGATTAAAAGTCAGTCATAAAACTATAAAACAGGACAGGCAGGATTCCATTGGTGACAGACATCCCCCTTCAGGGAACTTATGACTTTGAAGGGCCTTTTGGATGCTTCTGTGAATCTCTGAACTTCCCTCTTGCCTGGGATGCAGAGGCCCCGGGGAGAGAGGAGATTCAAAGTGGTGTTGGACAGAGGACAAATTCCAACCCCCTCCCACCCCACCACTCAAGGACAAAGCCCATCAGAGAGAAGGGAAGGATCATCTTCTAAGAAACACCACTGCCTATGAGGCTAAATCATGTTGAGAAACAAGATGGGAATGTCCAGATGCACTTTATCCCATCTTAATTAAATTTGGACTTCTTTGGGGGAACTAAAATACCTCAGTTCCAGAAAAAGTTGTTTTGACCCCAAGGTTCTTTGGACTCTTTTATGAAAACAAACATTTTAATCAAGATTATAATCAACATTCTGGGATTTTCCCTATAGAGGTATTTTCTGGAGCAAAATCTCTTGAGCCACTACTTCTTGAAATTTGATTCGCTAGTGTTAAATATCTTGGCTACTTGTCCATTTTCATTTTTAGTTTTCTGAAATTACTTTCAACAGGATTCATTTTCAAAACATAGGCTCCAATAACTGCTGACAATGAGAGATGCATGATGAACCTGGAAATCCAAGTTATCATCAACAAGTCTGCTTAGCCTGCCCTATACAGTACTGTAGTCTGTTGTTACTTGCACAGTAATCTGTTGTAAATATTTCTACTTCAAAAATAAATACTGCACACTCTAACTAAAATTTAAGAGAACTCAGACCAGCTTCAATGAGAAGTTTTTGTCTTAGAACTCCTTGAGTTGAGAGTGACAGGAAAACGAATCTATCCAACTTACATCAAAGGAGGGAATCCATTGTTTTTGAAAACAAATGATTGATCATCAGTCTGGGCTAAAAGTCTTCCAGATATCATTAAGGACCAACTGGAAGTCTCTATCCTGTCCATAGGATTGTTTGACTGAATGCTTCTTATTTGTAAGCCATGCACATATCATCTTACATTACTTCACAGAAGTAAAGTACAAGCTCCCTAGAGGAAACGCTTGAAATAATTGCTCTACAGGCAATTTAAGGAAGAGTTCCACACCCTTCACAGATAATGCCAATGGCTGGATTGATTGAAAGGAATCCAAAGAGATCCAGAGATGCCATAGCAGAAATTCAGGTATCTGACTCAGCCATTGCTTTCCATTCACCTTTTCCTTGTGGGTCCCACCCTACTGTACCTGTCAGGATTAGGTTATGCACAAGCATAAACATTGCATTTCTCAGCTTCTGCCTGGTGCTGCACAAAGCAGGAAGGAAGCTGGAAGGGTGCTGAGATGCCAGTCCTGAGAACTCAGGTGCAGAAGGTGAGTGCCTAAGGCCCCCAGGCTGTCGAATGACTCCTCCCCTTAGGGCTTATCCAAGGGGACCACAGAGTACCTGTTAGAAAGGTCACTAGGTGGTGACTGGTAGAAGAGGCTGGCGGGGCAGCCATGTCAACAGAGACCACGAGAAATCATTCGGCTCCAGAATCCACCCTGGCATTGGGTTTGCACTATCCCAAGAGAAAACCCCTCTGCTCTGTTCTAGCAGTGTGAAGTGCAATTTCTCATATGGGAGGAGGGAAAGGGGAAAGAAGCCACCCTGGGCACAGATATCAGTGAAGATCATCATCGCCATGGTGGTACATAGCTTCTGGTCCAGATAGGGCCCTCCCCATTTTATCTGTGAGGATAACAATCCTCACAAAGAGTAAATGTATTATTTTGCAGCATATCACAGTCAATAGGTATCTCTTTGTCTTATTTGTTGTTGAACTGCTTGGTGTTACTTATTTCTGTGGATTTACCAGAAGGTCAGTGCTACATACTGGTGGGTCTTTGAAATTAATCATGATATAATCCATACTTATATTTATGTGGTGATAGACACCCAGGGCCATATGCACATATTCATGTGTATGCATAAGTGGCTTAGTGTTGTTTTCATTGGTAAAAAGTGAGAATACTCATTGAAGAAAAATTAGAAGCGGGGGCTGGGGATTTAGCTTAGTGGTTCTGCCGCCTGCCTTGCAGGTGCAAGGACACAAGTTCGATCCCGAGTACCAAAAAAGAAAAAGAAAAAAGAAAAATTAGAAGCAGAAATTCATAAAGAGCAAAAGGAAATGCCACCAAAAATTCCACTAAACAGAGAAAAGTGTGCTGCATTATTTGTTCCCATCTTATCAAGTGTATTTTATGAGTATACCTTTCTCATAGCTGAAACCATGGCACTTCAATTCTGCATGCTACTCTTTCCCATCTCATCCTCTAGGAGCTATTTCCCCACTTTTGTAAAACAAATTTGAAGCCTACTTTATGCATTTCTTTATAGGGGTCTCCAGCAAGTAAATGTGTGTGCTGTTTGTGTGGTCTGATCCCAGAATCAGACAGTGGGCTCTAGGGCCCACTCTCTTTTAAATTGTTGACAGGTCTGCCTGAAGGATCAGAGGATTCAATAAGGCTTTGCTCGCTGGCATGCAGCTGGCCTCCAATCCCCCTAGGGCTCCCTCCAGAACACCCTGCTCTTACCCTAGCACAGTGAGGGGTCTACCAGGCATGGTGGTACACAGGAGGCTTCTAGGCAGGTGAATATACCTTTCTTGAAGTGACAGTGCACAGCCCTGGCTCTGACTTGTGACTGGCACTTTACCCTGCACTGAAGGCCCCTGAGGTCAGTTTGTGAGCAACAACTACACATTTGTTGCAGCTTTTTATTTTCTGATGGTGGTCCTGGTTTTGAACCCAGGGACTTCACACTGAGCTATATATCAGGGTCTTGCTAAATTACTAAAGCTGTCCAGACTGGGCTTGAACTCACGATCCTCCTGCCTCAGTCTGCCAGAGTACTGGAATTATAGCTGTGTCCCATCATACGTGGCTAGGATGCAGCTCTGGAATGGGGACTTTCCTCCAGCCTCTCAAAGGCACTTGCTATCTCTGGAGTTGAATATAGGGAAAAAACTCGTGGCTATTTTCGTAAGAGATGTCACTCTGTGTGGCAGGAGCATTGCTCAGAAAGAGGCCAGGGGATGAGCTGCCTCTAGGAAGAGTCTTGGTGAATGGCTGGGTGAGAAATCAAGCCAAGAAGAAGCAGCAGTTCTCAGTTCAGCCGCCTCCACTCTACTTTAGCCTTTACCAGATCTGCTGCCATTTACTTGGGCCCAGAAGTGCAGGCTCCAGTACAGAAAACAAAAAGCACAAGATAGAGAACAAACATTGTAGAGAAGGTAGTTATGGAAAGATTTATGCACAAAACACTTTTATACATTTTTTTAAAGGATCCATAAATTCCTTCTCATAAAAATAACAGGAAACCAATTTGAAATAAAGGAGAGAAATTCACATAGAGGATCACTAAAGATATTTGAAGCCAAATTAATATAAGCAGAAAGAGCTCCGGAGCAAAGGCGTTGATCAAGAGGCTGACTGGGGCTCTGCTGGCCCAGCCCAAGCTCAGGGTGACACCTAGCCCCCAGTAGCTCCCAGGGACAGTGCAGAGAGAAGAGGAGACAGGGTCAAGGCATGCTGGGAGTTCAGCACAAGCTTAGCTCTCAAAGATGAACCTAGAGTGGCATCCACAGAACTGTGACTTTCCCACTCCCAGGGCCAAGCAGGTACCTGCAGCCAATAAGAGAGATTCTAGGAGGGCACAAGGAAGAGTAGGTGCCTCACTGTTGGGGATTAAGATTATGCTTTAACTAGGCTTGTCTGTCTGTCCATCTGCTAGTTCGTAATGATAGGACTTTGCCCTTTCTAAAACTGTGAAAGATTGATTTGAAAGAAAAAAAGTTATGTTTCCATGTTCTGTTCTCAAGTCTTAAACTTGGCAAAAAAATGTTTAAAGATAATTGTTACCTTTTTTGAGAATTAGAGAGTTCTTAGAATTAGAGAATTTTTAGAGAATTTAGAGACACTGAAAAAGTAAAAAATATTGACTCTTTTTATTGCCAGAGAACTATGAACTTAGAGATTACGTGTTCTTTCCTTTTCTCTTCTTCTCTTCCTTCCCAATTGACCTTGGACTGTACTTGCAAGAGCCTTGGAGTTTCCTTAATATTGGGGCATTTTGAAAACTCCTAGGCTATGATCTAAAAACACGGGGCATTCTGATTAAAGGTATTGGGTGCATCCTACCACCCCCTTCTCAGAGATGCTCAGAGAATCCTTGAAGTTGGTTCACAAGGTCTCATAGTCCCATTTGGAAAGTCTTGGAATAATCAATTCCATGTTAGCACACACATCATCATCCTGTGAAATGACTTCAAACACACAGATTTGGAATTGTGTTGAAATCATGAGAAATGTGAAGAGCCCCCTACCTGCTCCTGTGATGCTGGCTTGTACTTTACGCTGTAACAAGCAGCTGGTCAGCCTCCCTGAGCCCCAAAATGATGATTCTAGTTCAGGAGCAGGCCTTTGAAATACCACTGATGCGATTCCGCTTGACATCCTGGATAATTTTATTATTGAGCCTCCCCTTGCCATTCTGTTAAAAACACTTTGGTGTCTTGTTTCCTGCTGACTATCATCATCATTATCATTACTGACGTTTATTGAACATTTACTGCTTCCAGGCACTGTGCTGATCCCTTTATGTGAATTATCCTATTTAACCTCACACCAGCATTAGCATGGAGGTGGTATCATTCTTCTCACTTAATAGATGAGAAAACTGAGGCTCAGATTGTTTAAGTAACATACTTGGGGCAGTAAGCTTCTGCATGGTTTAACTGGAGTCCAAATGCATATGGCCTCTCTGCTCTTAACCATCATACTCTGCTCACTTCAAAGAGCTCACCTCAAAACTTGCAAACATCCAAGACATTGAGTGTGCACAGCTTATGTATTATCCCCTGCAACATATTCTGTCCCTTACCTTTTGTAAGAATTTATGAAATTTCTATTAGATGTCAAATGGTAAGTCCAGTGTAGTGTTGAAAATTCATTGTTAAGATGTTGGCCTTTCCCATAGGGAGCTAACAATCTGAGGTACAATTGAAATGAATAAATCAATGACCAAATGTGTTCCTTTGTGGACCCAGGAAAGCAACACCATCTAAACTAATGGAAGCCAGCGAGAACCATCCAGAAGAGGTAGCTAGAAGAATGGAAAGAAGACTGGAAGCCTGTTTTGGATGCTATCTGAATATCCTGCTCAAGAGGAACAGAGGCTCATCCTGGTAGTAGCAGAGGGCTGAGAAACAGTTGGAGCTGTGCTCATTTCAAAAATAGGTAGGAGGGATGTGTGAGGCATAGGTCAAAGGTAACACCAAGGTTTATGACCTGAATTGGAAGAATGGAGCTTTTGTTTATGGAAATGCATTATATGTTTATTTAAATACTCACATTTATTTTTTGTACCTGAAATAGATCTTTGTATCTTGCTTCTTCCCTCAGACTCCTACTAATTTCCTCTAAAAGCGAAAAATTAAAGGAAACCAAATTGGAGACATACTTCTTGTTTACCTTTTTACTTTTCTTAGGTTTTATTCCCACTTTCTCCTTTTTCTTGCTGGGAAATCAAAATGCACATGAATTAAGCCATGCATTCTGAATTTTGCTTGTGAAGGAACTTGACTAGAGGCTGCACTTTATTTGAACTTTGTGGCCAGTGGCCAAGAGAAATAAAATTTAATTAATGCTAATTTTTCTAACCCCTTTCTGTGCCTTTTCAGCAAAATAAAACTACCTTTGGGAGAACTAGTAAAAAAGTTAAAATGGACACTAGACTACTAAATCTAGCCATTGATATAGCACAAATATTTTCCTACATGGTTGTGTTTGGTCACAAAAGAGAAAATATTTTGTATTGCTCCTCCCCCTCCTCCAATTTCCTTTTTATTTTTTTGGTTTGAACAACTCAGTCCATTTGTGTTTGTCTTTATTTCTTTAGAAGATTCAGACACAGTCTGTGAGCTTGTTTGCCTTGGGCTGTGATCTGAGTGTCTGGGCCTGGTTGGCCATTGCTACAGCTGCTAAATTTCTGGGGTAGAAAGAGCTGGCAGGGTGGGCTACCTCCTAGGTTGCTCAATTACAGTTCAATTTGTTGGCCCATTTTGGTCTGTAAGATTCTTAGACTAGCACTCAGGGACAGCTATTAGGAAGTAATCTGTTTCTAGAAGTGATGGTCTTTGTTAATCAAGCTCAGAACCAAGGCTGACCTGTGGACCTAGTGGAGAGGGCCAGCAGCTGCTGGAACTGAGGGCAGCTTTCTGGCCTTTGGTGTATTTGCAGAGCACTTTCCAGGTTCTTTTGATACAATATGGTTGAGAAGTATAGTGGTCTCTGGAAGCTTCGGCAGTTCTCTGAGAAAATATTGTAACAGAAATCTTTAGAAGGTGATGGCTTTGTAATCATTTGAGAGAATCTAATCTGATCCTATCCCTCTCCCTTTCTCCTACACCCAGATTCAAAAACAAAACAAACAAGTAAAAAGAAACAAAATCCTCCACCATTACCACCACCACCACCACCACCACCATCCTGTATTAAGAATGAGGATCCCTGGGCCAGGGATTTAGCTCAGTGGTTCCACTGCCTGCCTTGCAAAAGCAAGGACCTGAGTTCAATCCCTGGTACCCAAAAAAAAAAAAAAAAGAATGAGAATGAGGATCCCTAAGTGAATAATGTGAAGGCTTTGCATAGAGTTACCCAGCAAGCAAGAAGCAGAGCTTGGGCCTAGCTTAGGAGGTTGCTGCAAAGGACCTTAGGAGGTGGCAGCTATAGTGAAGACTCAAACACATTTGCCCTCTAGTTGCATTTTGGCCATGACCTTCAATGGAGTCACGCATTAGGGCAGTGACCTGTCTCATCTGAACCACAGCCGGAAACACTCTGTGTGTCTTTTCTCTCTAGTTCTCACTGGGCAGATCTGGGAAGTCAAGAGAATCTCAGAGTATTGAGAAGATGAAAGCAGAGCAGTGACTAAGATTTGCAAAGTGGAGTGAGGTGCCTTCCATAAAGAGCTTTGTTTTCTTATGAGGCTCCTCTCCTGCCTGCTGATAGTAGAAAACACTCATTCTTCTCAATTTAAGCTGTTAGTATCTTGAGTAAAGCAGCCTCTTTGGAATAGTTACTTTTTCTGCTCTCAAGGGCTTTCTCCACCTCCTCTCTCATAAGAAGGCACCTGAGCCAGTTGCAAGAAAAGCCCATGTATATTCCTGATACTGTGAGGTTCTTTTTGTCCCTTTGCTATGTCTGTCAATGAGTAGCTGAGGCTGGTGAATCTCTGGAGCTCATGGCCTCATGGCTTTTGTTTCCCCTTCTGATCCCTGAGGCCTGCTCATAGCTTCTACTGAGAATCCAGCTAGGGGAGTATTGCAGAGCTGACCCTACAGGAATTCCTTGCTATGGGCATCTGCCTCTCCCCACAGAGCCTGATAACCAGCACATCAGCTATGGTCTGTATTCCTCTGGGATACATGGAAACTCCTATAATATGTATGAACCGTAAATTGGACACCAGTGATGCAGCAAACATTGTCCTGTCTCAGGCACCTCTCTCAAGAGCATCTCACCTTCTTGTTGAGGTGCCAGGCTAAAAATCATACCTGATTGGCAACAGGGCTTCTCGGAGGGGCCTGGAGTATTTTCAAGATAAACCCAAAGAAAAAATAAGAACATTTCTTTTGCTTCTGGAAGCACCTCCTGGAATCCAGACTTGATTCCTGCTCACTGGTTTTGTACCATTGCAAGGTGATGCTACATGCTTATTTCAAAAATGTTTTGGTGTGAAGGAGAGCCACTCCCAGCACCCAGAAGGAGGCTCCTGGGCCACCGTACCACCCCATCCCCCAGTGCAGAGGAGGACAGCTGCTCCCAGTAGCCAGGAGGAGGCTTCTGGGATGCCATACCACCCCCATAAGCACAGAGGAGGTGAGCCGCATGGGTGCCAGCAACACTCCCCCCACCAGTCAAAATGAGAAGACATGTAAACAAGTCTCAAAACAAGACTTCCCAATTACCTAAAGCAACCCCAAAGATGGAACACTCTGATACTCAACCACCTGGACTCTCTGAACTGGCAACAAAAAAGGATCTAGAAAAAATGAAATCAGAAATAATTTCTCACATAACAGCACAGATTGTGCCCATAGTGCAAGACATGATTAATAAATCTAGAAAGGACACAGATAAAAAAATAGAGGATCTGTGCAACATGATAGAATCCCAACATAGGAAACAAATGGAATCCATAAAACAGATGCAAATAGATTTCCAGGAGATTAAAACTCCACTGAAAGTCTACACAGCAGAATGAGCCAATGTGAGGACAGAATTTCAGATATAGAAGATAAGATTGCAATTAGTGACCAGGAAAAGAAAAATTGCTTTAAAATTGTAAGGGACTAGGAGAAATCAATCCAGCAGCTGCTAGACAATGCAAAGAAGAATAACATAAGACTGATCAGAGTCAATGAAGAAACAGGAGAGAGTGCAGATGACATTAAAAAAACTGTTCACAGAAGTGATGGCAGAAAACTTCCCAAGGAGGGGAAAAGAACTTGACATACAGGTAAGTGAGGCATATAGGACTCCAACTAGCCTTGATCAAAAAAAATCTACACATAGGCATCTAATAGTTAGGATTCCAGAAATCCAACAGAAGGACAAAATTCTACAAGAAGTAAGAGAAAAGAAACAAATCACATACAAAGGAAAGCCCATCAGAATCACAGCAGACTTCTCAATGCAAACCCTCAAGGCAAGAAGAGCTTGGAGTGATATATTTCAAGCCCTAAAGGAAAACAGCCTCCAACCCAGATTGATGTACCCTGCAAAACTATCTTTCAAAATTGATGGAGAAATAAGATACTTTCATGACAAAGAGCACCTTAGGAACTTCATGAATACCAAACCAGCACTCCAAAAAATTTTAGAATATATCCTAGGAAAAGACAATGAGGACCTCAACCCCAGGAAGCCCAACAGAATGAATCTGTTGAGCGTGACAAGAAATTAAATGCAAAGGGGGAGAATCCAATGAAAAGAAAAAGTCATGACAATGATAAGTCAATACATATGAGCTATAACCATCAATGTTAATGGTCTCAATTCACCAATCAAAAGAAATAGACTAGGGCCAGGGATTTAGCTCACTGGTTCTGCCGCCTGCCTCACAAGCGTAAGGACCCGAGTTTGATCCCAGGTACCAAAAAGAAAAAAAGAAAAGAAAAGAAAGAGACTGGCAGAATGGGTCAAGAAGCAAGATTCAACAATATGCTGCATGCAAGAAACACATTTAATTCAAAAAGAAATTCATAGACTGAAAGTTAAAGGGTGGAAAACAATACTCCATGTGACAGGAACCTGAAAAAAAGCAGAAGTAGCTATCCTCTTTGAAGATCAAGTGGATTTCAACCCAAAATCTGAAACACTTCTGGTCCCAAGAATTTCAGATAAGAGGTAATCAACTTGTATGTACAAATCTATTGTGAACATGTGTTTTCATTCCTCTTAAGTAAAAACTTAAGAACAGAACTATTGGTTCTTAACAGTAATACAAGAAATTTCTACATTGTTTTATCATTTTATATTAGCAGTATTAGAAAGTTCTAACTGGTTCACACCTAAGCTGACATTTGTTCTTTTAAAACTTTTAACTTTATCTCTCTAATGAGTGTATAATATGATCTTGTTATTGTACTGATTAGTATTTTTTTCTTTGTCTGATTAGTATGTTTCTGATTCTAGTGTTGTTCAGCTTTCCTTGTGCTGTACTGGCTATTTATCATCTTCTTGTGTCTACTTTTTAATTGGGTTGTCTATTAATGAGTTGTAAGAGTTCTTTATATATTCTGGTCATAGGTTATATGTATTATAAATATGGTCTGTTAAAGGACTACTTTTCATTTTCTTAATGATGTCATTTAAAGTTCTAAATTTTGATGGACTCTCATTTATCAATTTTTTTCTTTTATACATCATGTTTTTTGTATCCTAGGAAATTCTTGACTACCCTAAATTCATGAACATTTTCACTTACAATTTCTTCTTAAAGTTTTACAGTTTTAGTCTTTCATATTTATGTTCATAGATCCTTTCACGTGATTTTTATGTATGGAAATAAAGAGTTGAGGTTAATTTTTTACATACGGATAACAGGTGTTGTAGTACCATTTGCTGAAAACACTATCTTTTCCTCTGCTCTTGAGTTGAGTTTATGTTCTATAAAATGTTAACATTAAATAATCTTTCAAAAGTCAGTAGACCATATATGCGTGGTTCTATTTCTAGATTCTCTGTTTTATTCCAATGATCTGTATGTCTTTCCTTATGCCAACACTGCCTTGACTACTGTAGCTTTAGAGGAAGTCTTAAAATTAGGTACTAAATGTCTTCCAACACTGTTTTTTTTTTTCTTTTTTTTTCTTTTTACTTTTCTAGGTCCTTTGTGCTCCTACATAACTTTCAAATTTCAATATCCAATTATTCATTTATAACAAGTGTACATAGACCTGCATTTTTATATATACCTTGTGTTTTCTAATCCTGCTAAATTCAGATACAAGTTCTAGGGGCTCCTAGAGATTTCTTAGTATTTTCTCTGTAGATGATCATTTCACCTACATGTAAAGATTTTACTTCTACCTCGCCAATCCTATGGTAATTGTTTCTTTTTATTGCCAGACTATTTTGGTTTGGGCCTAAGTTTCAAAGTTTAATGGACAGATGAAGACTAGGCATATCTGCCCTTGTTCCCCACCTTAGGGAGAAAGCATTGCATCTTTTCCATTCATATAAGGCATTTTTACTGGAAGTATGGAGTACACATCTTTTATTTGTTGAGAAGTTTATGTTCTACTTCTAGTCTCCTGATAGCTTTTACCATGAACAGCTGTAGAATTTAGTCCAATACTTTTTTTGCAACTACTGACAGGATCATATGGTTTTTTCCTTTCCTCTGTTAAAATGATGACTTATGGGGATGGATCTTCCAATGCTGAACCAACACTGCCATCCCTATAATAAGACTATTCCTACATACTGCCAAAAAAACAAACAAAAATGTTTTGATGTGAAATATTTTGCCTGTATCATAAATTTTCTGATTAGATCATTGTCTGTTTTTAGGAATTCATCTTTAATGCTTTTGGAATTATGGGATATTTTGAGAATGCAATAAAAGTTATGTATTTCCTTCCAGAAATATACACTTCCTCATCTACATAACAACAATTTGGTGTACAAATTCAGAGAGTTGCAGACTACCTGAATGCCATCCTAGGAAAGTATAAAAGGAAGATAAAAAAGTTCTGTCTAAAGAGCAAGAAAAAAGAAAGTATTATAATCAAGCATGAACGATGAATCTAAAAGTGTACCTTGACTTAGCACAATTGTCTTACATGTTTTATATGTTCTCTGGCCTCTTAGTCTGGTTTTCAATCTATATGTATGATAATTAACTTTAAAAGGGTTTGTAAATAATTGAATCTGATGCTGGAAAAATAAAAGGAGGTGGATGGAAGGGGAGGGAGAAGGGAATGGAAATGTGTTATGTACATGTACCAGCCTAATCCCCTACAGTGAATGTAATCACTATGTACTGCAAACATATACTAATAAAAGTTTAAAAAGAGAATTATTCCACCAAAAAAATAAAATAAAAGTTTATTTATAAATTTTGCTCTAAATTTTAATGTCTTTAGCACTTCCAAAATTATGCTATAAAAACATTCTTAATGGGTCAAGAAGCAAAATCCAACAATATGCTGCAAAGAAGAAACACTCTTAATTCAAAAGGAAACTCATAGACTGAAAGTTAAAGGGTGGAAAACAATACTCCATGTGACGGGAACCCGAAAAAAAGCAGGACTAGCTATCCTCTTGGCAGATCAAGTAGATTTCAAACCCACACTGATGAAGAGAGACGAAGAAGGACACTACATCCTTGTAAAGGGAACAATCCAAGAGGAAGAGATGACAATCATAAATATTTATGCACCAAACACTAATGCACCCAACTATATAAAACAAATATTAACAGACATGAAAAGTCATGTATGCACTAATACAATTGGAGTGGGGGACCTCAACACTCCACTGTCACAAATAGATAGATCAACTAGACACAAAATGAGTAATGAAATACTAGAACTCAATCGAACTCTTGAACAAATGAACTTAACAGATGTTTACAGAGTCTTCCACCCCACAAAATCAGAATACACATTCTTCGCAGCTACACATGGGTCATTCTCAAAAATAGACCACATACTCACACATAGAACATGTTTAAGTAAGTGCAAAGGAATTGAAGTTATCCCCTGTATATTATCAGACCATAGTGTGATGAAATTGGAGATCC
Source organism: Heterocephalus glaber (assembly GCF_053883595.1). Classification (NCBI taxonomy): domain Eukaryota; kingdom Metazoa; phylum Chordata; class Mammalia; order Rodentia; family Bathyergidae; genus Heterocephalus; species Heterocephalus glaber. The sequence goes on from NW_028258156.1 coordinate 4,857,113, forward strand.
ATAGCAAAAGAAGCTCAAAAAATTTCATAAACAGGTGGAAATTGAACAACACACTTCTGAATAACCAATGGGTCACAGAGGAAATTAAAGAAGAAATCAGACAGTTCCTTCAATTCAATGGCAATGACAATACAACATATCAGAATCTATGGGACACAATGAAAGCAGTCTTATGAGGGAAATTCATAGCAGTGAATACGCATATTAGGAAAACAGAGCAAGCTCAATTACACACCCTGATGCTGAAACTCAAGCTTCTAGAAAAAGAAGAACAGGACAACCCCAGAGCTCATACAAGGGAGGAAATTATAAAATCAGAGGAGAAATCAATGCAATGGAGACTAAGAGAATGATACAAAAAATCAATGAAGCCAAGAGTTGGTTCTTTGAAAGAATCAACAAAATTGAAAAACCTTTAGCCAACCTTGTCAGAAAAAGGAAAGAAAAGGCCCAAATCTATGCAATTAAGAATGAAAAGGGTGAAATTACAACAGACCCAGCAGAAATCCAGAGGATCATCAATACCTACTTCCAGAACCTATACGCCAATAAGATGGACAACACAGAAGAAATGGACAGATTTCTAGATACATATGAATTACCAGAGTTGAACGAAGAAGACCTAAAAATTCTGAACAACCCAGTATCAACCAATGAAATTGAAAATGTCATTAAAAACTTATCAACTAAGAAAAGCCTGGGCCCTGATGGCTTCACTGCTGAATTCTACAAGACATTTAGAGAGGAACTGCTGCCGCTACTGTTTAAACTCTTCAATGAAATTGAAAGGGAAGCAATACTCCCAAATTCATTCCTGGAAGCAAGCATCACCTTGATCCCCAAAGCAGAGAAAGACCCAACCGAAAAGGAGAACTATAGGCCAATTCACTAATGAACACAGATGCAAAAATCCTTAATAAGATACTGGCAAACAGAATGCAGAAGATCATCAAGAAGATCATACACCCTGATCGAGTGGGATTCATCCCAGGGATGCAGGGATGGTTCAATATATGAAAATCAATCAATGTAATACACTATATCAACAGAGCCAAGGACAAAAACCATATGATTATCTCCATAGATGCAGAAAAAGCATTTGACAAAATCCAACATGCATTTATGATAAAAACTCTACAAAAAATTGGAATAGTTTGTCTCTACCTCAAACTGATAGAAGCCATCTTTGAAAAACCAACAGCCAATATCATACTAAATGGTCAAAACCTGAAATCCTTCCCACTAAAATCAGGAACAAGACAAGGATGTCCACTATTGCCACTCTTGTTCAATATAGTTCTGGAAACATTAGCCATGGCAATTAGACAAGAGAAAGAAATAAAAGGAATAAAGATAGGAAATGAAGAAGTCAAATTGTCATTATTTGCAGATGACATGATACTCTATAGAGAAGACCCCAAGAACTCCACCAAAAGTCTTCTAGACTTAATAACCAAATTCAGTCAAGTAGCTGGTTACAAGGTCAACACACAAAAATCAATAGCTTTCCTCTACACCAATGACAGACTCACTGAGAGAGAAATAGGGCAAATGATTCCTTGCACAATAGCATCCAAAAAACTGAGATACCTAGGAGTCATCCTAACGAAAAAAATCAAAGACCTCTTCTCTGAAAACTATGGCACTCTGAAAAGAGAGATTGAAGATGATATCAGAAAATGGACAGACATCCCCTGCTTCTGGGTAGGAAGGATTAATAGAGTGAAAATGGCCATACTTCCAAATCTGCTGCATAGATTCAATGCAATTCCACTTGAGATCCCAGCAGCATACTTCATAGACCTTGAGAAAACAATCCAAAAATTCATTTGGAACAAGAAGAGATCCAGAATAGCAAAAGCAATTCTAGGTAACAGAGACATGGCAGGGGGCATCACAATCCCCAACCTGCAACTCTACTACAAAGCTACTGTGATAAAAACAGCATGGTACTGGCAAAGAAACAGACCTGAGGATCAGTGGAACAGATTAGAAGATGCAGAAACAACACCAGACACACTCAGCCATCTCATCTTCGACAAAGGAGCCAAACACCCTCACTGGAGGAAAGATAGCCTCTTTCATAAATGGTGCTGGAAAACTTGGGCTTCAACTTGCCAAAGATTCAAACTAGACCTGTATCTCTCACCATGCACTAAACTAAAATCAAAATGGATTAAAGATCTAAATATTAAAATAGAAACTCTGAACCATTTGGAACAGAGGTTAGGTAGAACCCTTAAAGACATCGGTGTAGGAAAAGATTGTATGAACAAAACCTCAGTTGCCCGTGAACTAGCACAAACAACCAACAAATGGGATCTCTTCTTATTAAAAGGCTTCTGCACAGCAAGAGAAACCACCAGCAGTGTGAAGAAACAACCCAGAATGTGGGAAAAAATCTTCATCTGCTCTTCCTCAGACAAAGGTCTACTATCTCGAATCTATAAAGAACTTAAAAAGATCAGACCTCCCAAATTTAAAGACCCAATCCAAAAATGGGCATCTGAAATGAACAGACATTTCTCAGACAAAGAGTAGAAATAGCAAATAAATACATGAAAAAATGCTCAACATCACTGGTCATTTGAGAGATGCAAATGAAAACAATTCTGAAATTCCATTTCACTCCAGAAAGAATGGCTGCTATCATGAAATCAAGCAATAACAAATGCTGGCAGGGCTGTGGGGAAAGAGGAACCCTGCTCCACTGCTGGTGGGAGTGTAAATTGGTGCAAGCACTGTGGAAATCAGTATGGAGATACCTCAAAGAACTAGGACTGGAAGTCCCATTTGACCCTGCTATTCTAGTGCTGGGGATCTTCCCCAAAGAATTAAAAGAATCATACCACAGTGATATATGTGTGCCCATGTTCATAGCAGCTCAGTTTGTAATAGCTAAAACTTGGAAACAGCCCAAATGCTCATCAACTGGAGACTGGATAAAGAAAATGTGGTTTTTTTATGAAATGGAGTACTACTCAGCCATAAAAAATGAGAAATTAGAGACATTTATAGCTAAGTGGATGCACATTGAGGTGATACTCTTAAGTGAAATAAACAGGACACACATGTGTAAATACTGAATAGTTTCTCTGGTGTGAGAACCTGAAAGTGTAAATGAGGACTAAATGTATAATAGGTCATGTGAAATCGGAAGAAAAGGGGCAAAGGGGAAGGAAGTGGGAGGGCTAGGGGAAAGGATAGAAGGGAATGGGAATAATATGAGAAAATGGAAAAATCGGAACAATATCTTAGTAAATAGAGAGGACTGGAGGGGTTGAAGGGAGCGCTGGGCAAGGGTGAAAAATAAGAACCAAGAGAGACTATGTAAAGGTGCAAATTTCCAATGATGAATGTCATTATATTGTATACCTAAAATGTACCAATGATTAGAATGAATAATCGATAATATAAAATAGGAAGAAAAGGTCCAAAGGGGTCGGAGTAGTGGGAGGGGCAGGGGAAAGGAAAGAAGGAAAAGGAAAAGTGATGAGAAATGGAAAAAATGGAAATAAAGTCTTTGTAAATAGGGAAGGGTGGAGGGGGTGAAGGAAGGGCTAGGAATGGGGAAAAAATAAGAACCAAAATGCATTATGTAAAGATATAATTCCCAATGAGAAATGTAATTGTATTGTATACCTACAATGTACCAATAAAAGAGTTTAATTTAAAAAAAAAAAAGAAAGTGGGATTAAAAAAAAAAAATTCTTGAAGGGCTTTGCTTCCCCAGAATTTAAACATTGTTCTGACTTCGATTATGTTTCTTCCTTTTGAAGCTGCATTATCTTTCAGCTGCTTGACTTGCAGTGTCTTTTTTTTTCTTGAGCCCTTAAGATATTTTTAATGCATTTTTGGAGCATTCCAGTTTCAGATCTATTGTTGTCTAGGGAGAATGTTTTTATTTAATTTACTGGAGAATATTCTTGTTCTATAGGCTTTTAAATATTTGACATACTCTGAGGTTAAACCCACCACCTATAGAGTTCTATTGTGTGGCGCCGTTATTTGATCACCATATGACAGTTCCAATGGTGATGCAAGGCTTGCACTGACAGCCAGCATCTATAGGGTCAAGCTTAAGTTTATCACTTCACAATTCAGAAATAACTTTTTTGGAGTTGTTTTTCTGGGCTGTTTATTCTGCCATTCAACTAGATGACTATTTCAAATTGTTTTTTCTCTCCTCAAACTCCAGGACTTCTTACCCACCTTCATCTCAGCTGAATAGTTTATTTTATATTTCACTAATAAAATTGAGCAACCTGGAGAGAGCTTTCCTAGGCTCCTATAACCATGTTCTGCCATCTGCCTGCACCTATTCTGTGGCGACCATGTGTCCCCAGTTAGGATGAGGTCAATCCCTTCACTAGTGCCCTAGATCTTACCCTTCTCTCCTACTCATAGATAGTGCTTCAGCAACTCCTCTCCTCTCTGCTCAAACATCACCTTTTTCCTTTGCCTGCCAATTCTCATTGGCAGATGAGCCTACTGTAATCTTTCCCATTGTAAAACAGAATTTCTCTTGATCTCACATCTCTCTCTACTTAGGGCCAGATTTATTGGCTCCAATTACAGCAAAACACCTTGAAATTGTTGTCTCTGAGAATCTTCCTTTTGGCTGTTCCCACTCTATTTAGAATCCGCTCCAATCAGAGTTTCATCCCCACTATGCAGTGGAAGCAGCTCTGGGCAAGTTTATTAGTGAGTGCCATGCTGCTTGGCTGGACTCTGTGTGCTCTCTACGGTTACACAAGGGCCTGTTCTTGAATTGCATGTTTGTAAAACAGGCTAACACATGAGAAAGGAAAGAATTTTTCCTCACCTGCTCCCCAAATTTGATAATGTTGCGTGTTTACTCTATTTGGTACGACATCATTTTATGAGAGAATTGACTCATACAATTAAAAATATAAGCTTGCTTAGGTCTATGAAGACAACACGGGACATTGACAATTGGCCAGTAAATTTGGATTTTGTAGGCAAAAAAGGAGAATAATAGAGTTTCTGACCCTTTCCCCCACAGCTCAGCACTATCTTTTGCCTCAGTTGTACAATTTGGTCCTTAAAGATATGAACAATTGTCTCAGCGTTTGTGCTATACCTGTTGAAGGTCTAGAATGTCATCTTCTTTACTTCAAAGGAAACCGTGCAGCTGAGAATGGAGTCTTAGGAACTGAGCCAGCTGTGTCCTCTCTTAACAGACTGTTGCAGAGACAGGGTATCTCACAGGATCTGGGGGGATGGCTGTGTATCAGGGCCCCCAGAGGAGTGTATGTGTGGACAAGACAGCATGGCGGGTTCTGGGTGCTGGAGGGAGGCATTCCTCGTAGATTTAAATTAGAAGGCATGCTTTATAAGTGACTCACAATTCATTGTAATGGGAAATGCATGTCTTTGCCAACCAAGAGAGAGAAGGAGCTCTCAATCCATCTTTTAAGAACTAAGACTACTTCTTTGTCTCCTCATGGGGCATTCTCCATTCTATCACCTTCCAGAATGAAAGGTTCATTTATTTCCCTAGATAAGGTCTGAATAAGGGCAAGATATAATTTAAATGCATTCAGCCGTAAGATAAATCAGTCATAAAGAGGCAATTATTTTATATTAAATCTGTGTCTTTTCTAAAAAGGAATTTGTATTTATCAATTAACTCATTTCCACCATTTAATTTTTCTGAAGAGGATTATAAACTTAAAAATATTCACTGTGGCTTTTTTATTTGTAGAAATATTTAGAGGTTTTGAGGTTTAATATTATATTATAGTCAATTTATTTGTCAACACTTTCTAAATGATGTTATGGAATACTGTAGATCTCATTACTTTGCTCTAGGTATTCAAAAACTCAGGCAACACTTTGACCATACATTGCACATTATTAGATTAATAGCAGTAATGTCTAGTCGGCAACTGAGAATAGGAAATATCAAATGTCACATGCAATTGGACTGGTGTTTGAATTTCATGCCTACACCGCATAGTCTGAGGCTTGATACTTCATCCAGCTCAGTTTCAATTTTCTCACCCAGGATATGGGGCTGCAAACAGCATCAGATTGTAGAGAATATCTAATTCTTTTTCCCTGTTCATCATGCATTACCTGTCTTTCTGGGTTTGGGTATTTTCTTTTCTCTCAAATACTAACCCCCTTCCTATTCTTAGCCCCCAAAGTTTGATATGATTAATCTACCTTCTGCCTTTGAATTGACTCAGAACTGCCAACCAGAGAACCTCACTTCTTCGGTGCTATAGTCTGAATGCTTGTGCCCCTCTCACCCTTCCCCATTGTATGTTGACACCTAATCCTTAATGTAATGGTATGAAATGGTGAGGCCTTTGGGGGTGATTAAGTCATGAGGACAGCACCCTCATAAATGGGCATAGAGTCCTTATAAAGGAGGCCCGAGGGAGCGTATTTATCTCGCCTGACATTTGAGGGTACAGCTGTGGTATCATCTTTGAAGATGAGAATAAGCCTCACCGTACTCTGAATCATATTCTTCGCACATGAAAATTGCATGTTCCATACACAAGTATCGTTTACACTGATAGCACATATGTTTTATTTTCCTGTCCTTTCTTGTAAGGCACAGTTGGCATCTTTTTGGTTTCCCTGTTGTCATAGTGGGTCTTTGTGATGCTGCACCTGCCTGTTCTCCTGTCAGCTCACCAGTGTGCTCCACAGATATTTTGTGTAGTTCCCTGGGCTGAAAGGTTGTTTTTCCTCTGCTGCAAATGATCTCTTCTGAGTTCTAGTCCCAAACCTTTAAGAAAATTTTGCCATAGTATTTTGCACTTGTTATTCTCTGTGAAATATTTGTGCCACACATGTTTAGGATCAAGTAAAACACAACCATTGGCCAATCCTTTGTGTTTTGAGTGACATCATAGTTGCTGCATAACTCTTCAACAACATCTATTCCTCCTTTGGTTTTGTTGTAGAAAGTTTCCATCTCAGGCTTCCATTTTGTTGAGGTTTCCCTATCAATATTTCCTTTATGGTGCAATGTTGACATCAGCAGTACCAGTTTGTTTTTCTTTGACATATACAAAGCCAATGTAAATCTTCCTGAAAATCAAAGACGGTACTGTACAATTCTCTGTTTTGAAATCATAACATTTCATTTAGAATTTCTGCTTCATTCCTGCATACAGTTCCTCAACAGGTCAACTTGCGCTCATATAACATCAATTGGAAACTGGTACACTAATTGTTGAATGTCACATTCCAATTCATTTGGGAGATGAGAGCAACAAGTCTGTTCACAACATCATTTGGTTTATTATTATATGAATAAGGACCCAATGGCTGAGTTCCAGGATCAATTGCTAAATGGAAAGTATAAAAAGTGTTCATATCTACAAGGGCATAAATTTTTATTCCATATTTTGACTCATTGCTTTTCCATAGGTCTTTTGCATTCCTGGGATTACCATGAGAAAGTACAACAGACCTATGAATGTTTTCAGTTCAGCTAGTGAGGTGTCATAATAAATAGACTTTTGAATATGGCTATTTGTGCATATGGAACATTTTAATTTTATTTCAGCTTTTGTGTATTTCACAGCATCGTGAAGCATTTCATGTTACAATTTTCTTTACTTTTGCAGGGGGGTTATTTATTTATTTATTTATTTATTTATTGTATTAAATTCTTTTATTGGTACATTGTAGGTATACAATACAATTACATTTCTCATTGGGAATTATATCTTTACATAATGCATTTTGGTTCTTATTTTTTCCCCATTCCTAGCCCTTCCTTCACCCCCTCCACCCTTCCCTATTTACAAAGACTTTATTTCCATTTTTTCCATTTCTCATCACTTTTCCTTTTCCTTCTTTCCTTTCCCCTGCCCCTCCCACTACTCCGACCCCTTTGGACCTTTTCTTCCTATTTTATATTATCGATTATTCATTCTAATCATTGGTACATTTTAGGTATACAATATAATGACATTCATCATTGGAAATTTGCACCTTTACATAGTCTCTCTTGGTTCTTATTTTTCACCCTTGCCCAGCGCTCCCTTCAACCCCTCCAGTCCTCTCTATTTACTAAGATATTGTTCCGATTTTTCCATTTTCTCATATTATTCCCATTCCCTTCTATCCTTTCCCCTAGCCCTCCCACTTCCTTCCCCTTTGCCCCTTTTCTTCCGATTTCACATGACCTATTATACATTTAGTCCTCATTTACACTTTCAGGTTCTCACACCAGAGAAACTATTCAGTATTTACACATGTGTGTCCTGTTTATTTCACTTAAGAGTATCACCTCAATGTGCATCCACTTAGCTATAAATGTCTCTAATTTCTCATTTTTTATGGCTGAGTAGTACTCCATTTCATAAAAAAACCACATTTTCTTTATCCAGTCTCCAGTTGATGAGCATTTGGGCTGTTTCCAAGTTTTAGCTATTACAAACTGAGCTGCTATGAACATGGGCACACATATATCACTGTGGTATGATTCTTTTAATTCTTTGGGGAAGATCCCCAGCACTAGAATAGCAGGGTCAAATGGGACTTCCAGTCCTAGTTCTTTGAGGTATCTCCATACTGATTTCCACAGTGCTTGCACCAATTTACACTCCCACCAGCAGTGGAGCAGGGTTCCTCTTTCCCCACAGCCCTGCCAGCATTTGTTATTGCTTGATTTCATGATAGCAGCCATTCTTTCTGGAGTGAAATGGAATTTCAGAATTGTTTTCATTTGCATCTCTCAAATGACCAGTGATGTTGAGCATTTTTTCATGTATTTATTTGCTATTTCTACTCTTTGTCTGAGAAATGTCTGTTCATTTCAGATGCCCATTTTTGGATTGGGTCTTTAAATTTGGGAGGTCTGATCTTTTTAAGTTCTTTATAGATTCGAGATAGTAGACCTTTGTCTGAGGAAGAGCAGATGAAGATTTTTTCCCACATTCTGGGTTGTTTCTTCACACTGCTGGTGGTTTCTCTTGCTGTGCAGAAGCCTTTTAATAAGAAGAGATCCCATTTGTTGGTTGTTTGTGCTAGTTCACGGGCAACTGAGGTTTTGTTCATACAATCTTTTCCTACACCGATGTCTTTAAGGGTTCTACCTAACCTCTGTTCCAAATGGTTCAGAGTTTCTATTTTAATATTTAGATCTTTAATCCATTTTGATTTTAGTTTAGTGCATGGTGAGAGATACAGGTCTAGTTTGAATCTTTGGCAAGTTGAAGCCCAAGTTTTCCAGCACCATTTATGAAAGAGGCTATCTTTCCTCCAGTGAGGGTGTTTGGCTCCTTTGTCGAAGATGAGATGGCTGAGTGTGTCTGGTGTTGTTTCTGCATCTTCTAATCTGTTCCACTGATCCTCAGGTCTGTTTCTTTGCCAGTACCATGCTGTTTTTATCACAGTAGCTTTGTAGTAGAGTTGCAGGTTGGGGATTGTGATGCCCCCTGCCATGTCTCTGTTACCTAGAATTGCTTTTGCTATTCTGGATCTCTTCTTGTTCCAAATGAATTTTTGGATTGTTTTCTCAAGGTCTATGAAGTATGCTGCTGGGATCTCAAGTGGAATTGCATTGAATCTATGCAGCAGATTTGGAAGTATGGCCATTTTCACTCTATTAATCCTTCCTACCCAGAAGCAGGGGATGTCTGTCCATTTTCTGATATCATCTTCAATCTCTCTTTTCAGAGTGCCATAGTTTTCAGAGAAGAGGTCTTTGATTTTTTTCGTTAGGATGACTCCTAGGTATCTCAGTTTTTTGGATGCTATTGTGCAAGGAATCATTTGCCCTATTTCTCTCTCAGTGAGTCTGTCATTGGTGTAGAGGAAAGCTATTGATTTTTGTGTGTTGACCTTGTAACCAGCTACTTGACTGAATTTGGTTATTAAGTCTAGAAGACTTTTGGTGGAGTTCTTGGGGTCTTCTCTATAGAGTATCATGTCATCTGCAAATAATGACAATTTGACTTCTTCATTTCCTATCTTTATTCCTTTTATTTCTTTCTCTTGTCTAATTGCCATGGCTAATGTTTCCAGAACTATATTGAACAAGAGTGGCAATAGTGGACATCCTTGTCTTGTTCCTGATTTTAGTGGGAAGGATTTCAGGTTTTGACCATTTAGTATGATATTGGCTGTTGGTTTTTCAAAGATGGCTTCTATCAGTTTGAGGTAGAGACAAACTATTCCAATTTTTTGTAGAGTTTTTATCATAAATGCATGTTGGATTTTGTCAAATGCTTTTTCTGCATCTATGGAGATAATCATATGGTTTTTGTCCTTGGCTCTGTTGATATAGTGTATTACATTGATTGATTTTCATATATTGAACCATCCCTGCATCCCTGGGATGAATCCCACTCGATCAGGGTGTATGATCTTCTTGATGATCTTCTGCATTCTGTTTGCCAGTATCTTATTAAGGATTTTTGCATCTGTGTTCATTAGTGAATTGGCCTATAGTTCTCCTTTTCGGTTGGGTCTTTCTCTGCTTTGGGGATCAAGGTGATGCTTGCTTCCAGGAATGAATTTGGGAGTATTGCTTCCCTTTCAATTTCATTGAAGAGTTTAAACAGTAGCGGCAGCAGTTCCTCTCTAAATGTCTTGTAGAATTCAGCAGTGAAGCCATCAGGGCCCAGGCTTTTCTTAGTTGATAAGTTTTTAATGACATTTTCAATTTCATTGGTTGATACTGGGTTGTTCAGAATTTTTAGGTCTTCTTCGTTCAACTCTGGTAATTCATATGTATCTAGAAATCTGTCCATTTCTTCTGTGTTGTCCATCTTATTGGCGTATAGGTTCTGGAAGTAGGTATTGATGATCCTCTGGATTTCTGCTGGGTCTGTTGTAATTTCACCCTTTTCATTCTTAATTGCATAGATTTGGGCCTTTTCTTTCCTTTTTCTGATAAGGTTGGCTAAAGGTTTTTCAATTTTGTTGATTCTTTCAAAGAACCAACTCTTGGCTTCATTGATTTTTTGTATCATTCTCTTAGTCTCCATTGCATTGATTTCTCCTCTGATTTTATAATTTCCTCCCTTGTATGAGCTCTGGGGTTGTCCTGCTCTTCTTTTTCTAGAAGCTTGAGTTTCAGCATCAGGGTGTGTAATTGAGCTTGCTCTGTTTTCCTAATATGCGTATTCACTGCTATGAATTTCCCTCATAAGACTGCTTTCATTGTGTCCCATAGATTCTGATATGTTGTATTGTCATTGTCATTGAATTGAAGGAACTGTCTGATTTCTTCTTTAATTTCCTCTGTGACCCATTGGTTATTCAGAAGTGTGTTGTTCAATTTCCACCTGTTTATGAAATTTTTTGAGCTTCTTTTGCTATGGATCTCCAATTTCATCACACTATGGTCTGATAATATACAGGGGATAACTTCAATTCCTTTGCACTTACTTAAACATGTTCTATGTGTGAGTATGTGGTCTATTTTTGAGAATGACCCATGTGTAGCTGCGAAGAATGTGTATTCTGATTTTGTGGGGTGGAAGACTCTGTAAACATCTGTTAAGTTCATTTGTTCAAGAGTTCGATTGAGTTCTAGTATTTCATTACTCATTTTGTGTCTAGTTGATCTATCTATTTGTGACAGTGGAGTGTTGAGGTCCCCCACTACAATTGTATTAGTGCATACATGGCTTTTCATGTCTGTTAGTATTTGTTTTATATAGTTGGGTGCACTAGTGTTTGGTGCATAGATATTTATGATTATCATCTCTTCCTCTTGGATTGTTCCCTTTACAAGGATGTAGTGTCCTTCTTCGTCTCTCTTCATCAGTGTGGGTTTGAAATCTACTTGATCTGCCAAGAGGATAGCTAGTCCTGCTTTTTTTCGGGTTCCCGTCACATGGAGTATTGTTTTCCACCCTTTAACTTTCAGTCTATGAGTTTCCTTTTGAATTAAGAGTGTTTCTTCTTTGCAGCATATTGTTGGATTTTGCTTCTTGACCCATTCTGCCAGTCTATTTCTTTTGATTGGTGAATTGAGACCATTAACGTTGATGGTTATAACTGAAACGCATTGACTTGTCATTGCCATGACTTTTTCTTTTTGTTGGGTTCTCCCCTTTTACATTTAATTTCTTGTCGTGCCAGATGGGTTCATTCTGCTTTGCTTCCTGGGGTTGTGATCCTCAATGTCTGTTCCTAGGATATTGTGTAAAATTTTTTGAAGTGCTGGTTTGGTATTCTTGAAGTTCCTAAGGTGCTCTTTGTCATGAAAGTATCTTAATTCTCCATCAATTTTGAAAGATAGTTTTGCAGGGTACATCAATCTGGGTTGGAGGCTGTTTTCTTTTAGGGCTTGAAATATGTCACTCCAAGCTCTTCTTGCCTTGATGGTTTGTGTTGAGAAGTCTGCTGTGATTCTGATGGGCTTTCCTTTGTATGGGATTTGTTTCTTGTCTCTGACTGCTTGTAGAACTTTGTTCTTCTGTTGTGTTTCTGGAATCTTAACAATTATATGCCTATGTGTAGATTTTTTTTGATCAAGGCTAGTTGGAGTCCTATATGCCTCAGTTACCTGTATGTCAAGCTCTTTTCCCCTGCTTGGGAAGTTTTCTGCCATTATTTCTGTGAAGAGATTTTTTATGTCCTCTGCACTGTCTCCTCTTTCTTCATTGAGCCCAATCAGTCCTATGTTATTCTTCTTTGCATCATCTAGCAGCTACTGGATTGACTTCTCATGTTCTCTTAGAATTTTGAAGCAATTTTTCATTTCCTGGTCACTAATTGCAATCTTATCTTCTATATCTGAAATTCTGTCCTCACATTGGCTCATTCTGCTGTGTAGACTTTCAGTGGAGTTTTTCATGTCCTGGAAATCTATTTGCACCTGTTTTATGGATTCCATTTGTTTCTTATGTTGGGATTCCATCATGTTCCTGAGCTCCTCTCTAGATTTATTAATCATGTCTTGCACTAGGGGCAAAATTTCTGCTGTTATCTGAGAAATTATTTCTGATTTCATTTTTTCCAGATCCCCTTTTGTTGCCAGTTCAGTGGGTCCAGGTGGTTGAGTATCAGAGTGTTCCATCTCATTTCCCTTTGGGGTTGCTGTAGGTGATCTGGAAGTCTGGTTTTGAGACTGATTTATGTGTTTTCTCATTTTTACTGGGGCGGGGGGCTGTTAGCACCTGCACGGATTATCTCCTCTGAGCTGGGTGAGGTAGAACAGGGCAGGGAGCAGCGGTAGGGATGGTGACCCAAAAGCCCTTTCCTGTGGGCTGGGAGCAGCGGGAGGGATGGTGGCTTGGAAGCCCCTTCCTCTGGACCAGGAGCAGTGGGATGGCAGCTCAGAAGCCCCTCCCTCTGGGCCAGGAATGGTGGGAGGGATGGTGGCCTGGAAGCCCCTTCTTCTGGGTCAGGAGCAGCAGGACAGAAGGTGGCCCAAAAGCCCTTTCCTCTGGGCTGGGAGCAGCAGGAGGGATGGTGACCGGGAAGCTCCTTTCTCTGGACCAGTATCAGTGGGACGGCGGCTCAGAAGCCCCTACCTCTGGGCAGGGAACAACGGGACTCAGTACCTTGGTCTGGTGTCCTCTGCATCTTTGTAGTGTGGAATCAGGTGGCTGCCTGTCTGCAGTGGGGTGATTTGGTGCCTTCCGCACAACTCAGGACCTCGGTAGGGCGTGCACAGACCTTTTTGTGTGCAGTGGGCTTATTCCGTATATTCCTTGCCACTGGGGACCTCGGTAGGACATGGGCAGACCTGCCTGTCTGGAGCGGGGTGATTCGGAGTCTTCCACGTGACTCAGGACCTCGGTAGGGCGTGCACAGACCTGCCTGTCTGCAGAGGGCCGATTCGGCGTGTTCTCATGTTACAATTTTCAACACTGAATCACAGGGCTGACATTCTGTCCAATACCTTTCACCCTTTCCAAGAGTCTCACTCTATTTTCAGATCTAGTTCTAACATTAGATCATTCCATTTGGTTGCATGATCATTTTGCCACATTTTGACTAGTCAAATATGTAACTCACATTGCTGCTTTCTTAGTCATCTGAATCAAGGAGGTTTGCATTCTCTGTGCCTATATCACTCAATTCTTGCTCCATTTCACTGTTACAGGAACTTTGGCTCACATGGCCGAGATCAAAGTCATCATCATCATCATCCACCCACATCACTCTTTTGCTATGAAAACATGTATTTTACTATAATGGATAATTTTCATCATCCATGCATGAGTAATCTGATGATTCACTTTTTACCTCCTCCAAAACTTGCAAATCTGGTTTTTCACGTGCCATTGTACTGAATTGTGCTACTTCTACCAGAAAAATCAAAAGAAAACTTAAAAAAAACAAATCCGAGAGTGATGTGGGTGTATTACACCTTCTGTGATGCTCAGGTAAACATATGTGAAACCTGTTAGAGCATCGTGTGGGTGAAAATCTTGGCTTAACACTTTTTGCACACATGCACACACCTTGCCTTTCATCATACCAAGTGGGTAAACACAAAGATTGATTCCTGTACCCTCAGGTAAAGGTAAGCAGCCAGCCACTATTCTGCTAAAGTAAAACTTTACAGTAGAAAAATAAGAGATGTGTTTGTGGAACCCAATATTATGTTCCACAGGTCAAAACTATGGGTCTTGATTAAACACTACCCAAGGTTTGTGAAGCTTCTAGTCCCATTAAACCTTACTATTGCTGGTCACTGGAAATGCCAAGCATGGCTTGTAGAAGATAAAGTGCTATACTTGAGCAGTGTGTGGGAAGGAATTGAATCTGTCTGCATGGGCTAAGGGTCCTGTGCTGAGGAGATGCTGTTAGTATTGATGAGTGCACAGGTAGTGAGGAAACTTTGCCCTCATGTCTTCACGAACCAATGCTAGTTCTATTTATCTTCTAGTAAGCAGAGAAAAATGGTTTGTTGTAACTATTGTTAAGAGAATGAAATAAAAGAGTAGATGATTGCTTCATCACATACACTGGCAATGAGAAACCCATGGTCTCTGCTTGGCCTCCATGCAGGGATTATGCTGTCTATTTACAGTATTTCTCTCTACTATCATAATGATAATGTAAGAAGATTCTGTTGTCCCTACCACCACCCTTGGATCAGCCTAAACCATTGAATCAACCATTTCTTTTTTTAGGGAGAAAAGGAAGCAGTGGGTGCTAGAGACTGAACCCATATCCTCACATATGCTAGGCAAGTGCTCTACCGTAGAGCTACATCATCAGTCTTTTTAAAATTTTATTTTGAGAGAGGGTCTCTCTAAGTTGTTCAGGCTGGCCTTGAATTTGTAATCCCTCTACCTTAACCTTGTGAGTAGCTGGGATTATAGTAATTCCAGTACATGCCTACTTTGAAATCAGTGATTCCATCATCATAGACATGATCTGAGCTTCAAAGTATGATTTTTTTAAATCATGTGGACTGAGTCCTTAGTATATAAAGAAACACAGGAAGACTTTAATATTCAATTTTGATGTTGTCACCATGGGTGAAACATTTAAATTTTGTACATTTCAGCATAGTTACAAAATACCTCTGACTGGCTACAAAGTGCCTTAATTTTCCTTTTCATCAATGCAAGATTCCAATTCCAATTTAATTTTCAGTCAGCTAGAGAATTCCCCAAAGATGATTTAGTATTAGTATTAGGTTTATGTTAAAACAAAATCTTTCTTTTAATATTATCAATGACAGAGCTGTCTATATTTCCCTTTTTGTGATGGTCATTAGGAAGCTCATGTTCAAATTTGCAGCCTGATCTTGGTAGCAAAATATGGGGAGGGGGAACCTGCATTCTACATATAAATTTACTCTTAGTGATCTTTTATTTTATATACCTTTATCCCAATCCTTCACTCATTTTCTTCTCACTTACTTTCATCTTTACCCTTCATATCATTTGCAATTATGTCAATTTCCAAACCATAGTAAAAACAAAATCCAAACATTTGCTATGATCAAGAAAAGCAACAGCTCTCTCATTTTGACTTCTCTAAATACATCTTCCATCATCCTCTCCATTGTTCACATGGGCCTCCTCACTCTTCCTTACACTCATTGAGCACTTTTTCATCTCAGGGCCTTTCCACATACTGTGCTCTTGTGGCAATGCTTTTCTCTCACATGCCCCACTCCTTTCTCTCACTCAGGCTCTGCTCCAATGCCTGCTCTTCAGATGGGCCATTCCTGTCTACTCTGTCTACAGCAGAATTCTGTAAATTCTTTCCCCTGTGTTTCCACCGTACTGATTTAGTTCTCTTAGAGTTTTTCTCAGGATCTTAAAATTTAAAAGCATTCTATGTAGTGAAGCACAGAGGAGTAGTTATGAGCACAGAACCAGGGGCCAGACTGGGCTCACAAACTTTCTTTACTGCTTAACCATTGTGTGATCTTGGGCAAATTATTTTACCTCTGTGTCTCCATTCCTTCATCTAAAAATGAAAAACATTTAAAAAATTACCCGGCACATAATGAATGTGATTTAAGTATTTCACTTGTAAATAAATAAATTGCTGCTTCGCCTGTCCTACTACATCACTGCACTCTTAGCTCCAAGAAGAGATCCTGAAATATGGTAGGCACTTATGTGCCTGTTGAATAAATTATCTTCTGGTAGAAAGTGGGGGCATTGAAAAGTAAATAAATATTTTTAAACCTGGAGCTAAAGAGAATGAGCACTGAGCTAAGACTTGGAAGATCAAGATTTCAGTTCTTTCTCTGCCAGTGAGGAGCCAGTTGATTTTAGGCAAATCAGTTAAAATCTGTCCAAGTCATCTACAAACTGGAATGGGACAGAATATTTTGTTGCAGGGATGTAGTGAACATAAATTAAGATTTTTGCAAACATATTCATTCTATAAGTAAAGATTTCAGTGTTTCACGGAGAAAGTGAAGCCATGTTAATTAAACACTCCTATGTGCTGGGCTCCGAATTCATCCCTGGAAACATGGAGACTAAAGACTTGCTCTAAAGAAAATGACACAATCACTAGAAAAGAAAAGGGAACACTTACATTAGCATGATGAGAGCATTGGTAGAAGTAATTTCAAGAAGTACAGAGAGGAGAGATACCAATAGATGTGACCCTCATGCTGAACTTGGGGGTGTAGTGGAGTAATCTGAATGAAGTGAGGCATTCTGGCAAAAAGTGTGTGTGTGCAAAGATGTGGAGCTGAGTTTTCATGGTGCATCTCAAGAAATGAAAGCAGCTCAGCGAGCCAGATGGTGGGAGCATGTGAGAGGAAACGGGAAAGTGTGTTGCAGGATGGGAAGGCACAAGTGGATTCTGTAGAGTGATGCTGAGATTCTCTGCTTTGTCCTCCCAGGCCTCTGTAGAAGTGGCCTGAGCCCCACTGGAGCCTAGGAGATGCCTCCTTGCCTTAGGAGCTCTCCTGACTTGGTCTCAAAGCTGTCTGCAAAGATGTGAGGCTGATATTTGAGGAAGCCAGTAGATTCTTCAGACAGAAGCTGGATGATCACTGAGACACTCAGACATGGGTGTCTCAAATTATTCCCATGCATTAAGTCTTCCAATGCTTGAAGACAGGGCTGGAAAGAGGGCATAGGCAAGAGAGACAAGAGCATGGCAGGAGTGAAGAGCAATCCCATTTTTTTAGACAGCTTGAACCTGTTCATCCTTTCTTCCAAGTTACTTTACTTATCATGGCCAGTGGACTACATCACTGGACTTAATTCTCCACCCACCTCTGCATCTGTGCCTTTTGCCATGGGACTTTGTGGCACTGAGAGGAGGAGCCTATTTCTGGCTTGGCTACATGATTTGCTTTGGTCAATAGAATGTGGTAGAAATGCTAGCCTGGGATTCTAGTCTAATCCCTAGGTGCACTCTCCCCTCTGGCATCTGACTTTACATCTGGACAGTCTTGGTTGGCCTGCAGAAAGATGAGGGACCAAGTGGAGGACTGCAGCATCCTTTCAGCAGAGACTGTTGCAGACAGGAAACCTGCTGGCCAGCCCAGCAGTTGACCTCAGAAGCCTGAGCAAATCCCACTGAGATCTGCCAAGCTGCCACCACCAGCAGAACCACTAACCCAATACCTAGGTGTGGGAGAGGTCATAAATGGTTACTGATCAAAGCCACAACATTTTAGAAGTGTTGCTACACAGAACAACTAACTAATACACTTCCCAATTATTTTTTCCCATTTTTTGTTCTTTCTTCCCCCAATAGGATTAAGGAGGCACAATACTAGTGGATGAAATAGAGAGAAAGCTTGAGTCACCATTTGGGGCCTCTTTCTCTTTACCCTTTCATCCTAGGATATCAAGTTTCTATTTATGTGACTATTAACTACCCCAAAGAGACACCATTTAGGCTGCGTGAAGTGTTTTCCATTCTGATGAACAATTTTCCCTTACCCACAGCATGACTCTTCTGTCTTCCCAGGGCTGAAGGTCATTGTTAATTGGCATGGCTGCTCAAATCATATTTGGGCATCGCCTCATAGAAAAATCCTTGCAAAGTGGAGAACCCGAGGGGAACAGCAGAATTCTGATAGTGGGCTGAAGATAATTTCACTGGCTCACCACGGGCCTTGTTTGTCAGTGATAAAATAAAGGACAGGAGCTCAGAAACCAAATTGGCTTCAGAGTTGATATGTGGCCGAATTATCTTGATGAGAAGGCTGGGAGCTGTAAAGCAAGCTTGCCCTTTAATGGGTGCTTTGTGCATGTCTGGCTTCTTGTCCAGAGATTGGGCAAAATCTATTAGTGAGATCCACACCATTTGCTCCTCATACCACAGCCATCTGGGAGACGACTTGCCCATTTCTTTTCTGATCCCCTAATTGGAACTGCTGACTGACTCTTAGGTACCTAAGTGGCTTAAAACAGGGATGCTAAGAGCTCTGGTATCAAAGCATTTTAAAGGGCAGCAGGAGACGTCATTCACATTGTCTGCAGATGGATGTGGATGTCTGCCAGGAGCAGCCGGCCTGGAAGGTGTCTGTGCAGAGACTGCTGATTGGCAGTGACCTCTGATTGCTCTTCAGCAGCAGAATTCTGCTCAGTCCATTGGGCCAACACTGCATATATTTGAAGTCAGCTAGGAAAGAGTAGAGGCTCCTTTTCTGAGCCTTCTTTATCACCTCAGGGAACACAGACAGGAAGTCTTCTGAAAGAGGCCTCTTGGCTGTAGTCTTCACTGGCAGAAGGAAGCTACCTCCAAATTTGACATGAAAAACAATTCAGACATACTTGGTTGGTTCAAATTAATCCCCCACATGGCTCTACAGATGACTGAAGGGGTTATGGTCCTTCCTTTTGGTTGACGGTTTAGTAACTGAAGTCTGCACTCTCAAAACTTGTCATTTTATTTAGTCATTTTCTGATAAGGCCAAGTCAACTGCTGTTTAGAGGTTACTAGGCTGCTAAGTCTCCAAAAGAGACTTTATCAGTGTGAGGATGGGAAATAGCTTGGGAGGAAGCAAGACTTTCTCCCTGCATTTCTTTACATTTTGCAGGGTAGGTCCTTTCTAAACAAGGCATTCAACTCAATTTATCAACCTTTTACTGGGCACTTACTATATGATGGAGCCTGTTAAGTATGGGAGAGCAAGAATAAATACAGCGTGGCCTGCTTTCAGGTTCCTCAAGAGGTGCCAGGCTCCCTTCTGGATTCTCCTCTCTTCTTTTTCTCCCTGCACTAAGTTCAGCAACTACCTTCTACCTGTATTCCCTAGGCTCTAATGTTGCTGTGAGGTTGTGGGTGGTTTATACTTTCCTCAGAAATGTGATGGGAGATATTTTCCTCCTACAAACTGTGAAAGTGAACCTTACATATTTTGTGGTTTTTATGCTATCATGTTTCAAAACGGACCTAAAAATTATAGGTCATAAAATAAAAATGGAAAGGACACAAGGAAAATACAAGAAGGAAATAGATAGCCAAAATATGTGCCATAAAACTTTATGTGTTTGCTTGGGATAGGTATAGGGAGCATGCCTTTGGCTTAGAGCATTTTTGATTCCTAATGTAAGGGAGAAAACCTAGACAGGCACTGTATCCATGGCATTCTTGGGACAGAAACAATTAGTTACTTTGAGGAAATTGCTGTTCATGAATGGAGAGAAATTACTTTCATAGGTCTATAGAGAGTAGTGTATAAGAGTATAACTTACAGGGTTCTCTTTGAATTTCAAAGATAGATAAGGGCTTTTATCAGGCCAGTTGTCTCATTCATTTGCTCTTTAGCAATGGTTTTTCAAAGAGAAAACCAATCCTGGTATTGCTGTGCTTCCAACATTCATTATTTTATTTTATTTTTTTAATTTATCTTTTCTTAAATTTTTTTATTGGTACATTGTAGGTATACAACAAAATTACATTTCTCATTGGGAACTTGTACCTTTATATGATGCATCTTGGTTCTTATTTTTTCCCCATTCCTAGCCCTTCCTTCAACCCCTCCACCCTTCCTTATTTACAAAGACTTTATTTCCATTTTTTCCATTTCTCAGCATTTTTGCTTTCCCTTCTTTCCTTCCCCCTGCCCCTCCCACTACCCCTACCCTTTTGGACCTTTTCTTCCTATTTTGCATTATCCATTATTCATTCTAATCATTGGTACATTTTAGGTATACAATATAATGACATTCATCATTGGAAATTTGCACCTTTACATAGTCTCTCTTGGATTTATTTTTCACCCTTGCCCAGCCCTCCCTTCAACCCCTCCAGCCCTCCCTATTTACAAAAATTTTGTTCCTATTTTTCCATTTTCTCGTATTAATTCCATTCCCTTCTTTCCTTTCCCCTACTCCTCCCACTTCCCCTTCCCCTTTGCCCCTTTTCTTCCTATTTCACATTACCTATTATACATTTTAGTCCTTATTTACACTTTCAGTTTTTCACACCAGAGAAACCATTCGTTATTTACACATGCGTGTCCTATTTATTTCACTTAAGAGTATCGCCTCAATGTGCATCCATTTAGCTATAAATGTCTCTAATTTCTCATTTTTTATGGCTGAGTGGTACTCCATTTTATTAAAAAACCACATTTTCTTTATCCAGTCTCCAGTTGATGAGCATTTGGGCTGTTTCCAAGTTTTAGCTATCACAAACTGTGCTGCTATGAACATGGGCACACATATATCACTGTGGTATGATTCTTTTAATTCTTTGGGGAAGATCCCCAGCAGTGGAGTAGCGGGGTCAAATGGGACTTCCAGTCCTAGTTCTTTGAGGTATCTCCATACTGATTTCCACAGTGCTTGCACCAGTCTACACTCCCACCAGCAGTGGAGCAGGGTTCCTCTCTCCTCACAGCTCCTCCAGCATTTGTTATTGCTTGATGTCATGATAGCAGCCATTCTTTCTGGAGTGAGATGGAATCTCAGTGTTGTTTTCATTTGCATCTCTCGAAGGACCAGTGATGTTGAACATTTTTTCATGTGTTTATTTGCTATTTCTACTTCTTTGTCTGAGAAATGTCTGTTCATTTCAGATGCCCATTTTTGGATTGGGTCTTTAAATTTGGGAGGTCTGATTTTTTAAAGTTTTTTTATAGATTCAAAATAGTAGACCTTTGACTGAGGAACAGCAGGTGAAGATTTTTTCCCACATTGTGGGTTGTCTCTTCACACTGCTGGTGGTTTCTCTTGCAGTGCAGAAGTTTTTTAATAAGAAGAGATCCCACTTGTTGATTGTTTGTGCTAGTTCACGGGCAACTGAGGTTTTGTTCATACAATCTTTTCCTACACCGATGTCTTCAAGAGTTCTACCTAACCTCTGTTCCAAATGGTTCAGAGTTTCTATTTTAATATTTAGATCTTTAATCCATTTTGATTTTAGTTTAGTGCATGGTGAGAGATACAGGTCTAGTTTTAATCTTTGGCAAGTTGAAGTCCAATTTTTCCAGCACCATTTATGAAGAGGCTATCTTTAATCCAGTGAGGGTGTTTGGATCCTTTATCGAAGATGAGATGGCTGAGTATGTCTGGTGTTGTTTCTGCATCTTCTAATCTGTTCCACTGATCCTCAGGTCTGTTTCTTTGCCAGTACCATGCTGTTTTTATCACAGTAGCTTTGTAGTAGAGTTGCAGGTTGGGGATTGTGATGCCCCTTGCCATGTCTCTGTTACCTAGAATTGCTTTTGCTATTCTGGATCTCTTCTTGTTCCAAATGAATTTTTGGATTGTTTTCTCAAGGTCTATGAAGTATGCTGCTGGGATCTCAAGTGGAATTGCATTGAATCTATGCAGCAGATTTGGAAGTATGGCCATTTTCACTCTATTAATCCTTCCTACCCAGGAGCAGGGGATGTCTGTCCATTTTCTGATATCATCTTCAATCTCTCTTTTCAGAGTGCCATAGTTTTCAGAGAAGAGGTCTTTGATTTTTTTCGTTAGGATGACTCCTAGGTATCTTAGGTTTTTGGATGCTATTGTGCAAGGAATTATTTGCCCTATTTCTCTCTCAGTGAGTCTGTCATTGGTGTAGAGGAAAGCTATTGATTTTTGTGTGTTGACCTTGTAACCAGCTACTTGACTGAATTTGGTTATTAAGTCTAGAAGACTTTTGGTGGAGTTCTTGGGGTCTTCTATATAGAGTATCATGTCATCTGCAAATAATGACAACTTGACTTCTTCATTTCCTATCTTTATTCCTTTTATTTCTTTCTCTTGTCTAATTGCTGTGGCTAATGTTTCCAAAACTATACTGAACAAGAGTGGTGATAATGGACATCCTTGTCTTGTTCCTGATTTGAGGGTGAAGGATTTTAGGTTTTGACCATTTAGTATGGTACTGGCTGTTGTTTTTTCATAGATGGCTTTTATCAGATTGAGGTAGAAACCATCTATTCCAATTTTTTGTAGTGTTTTTATCATAAATGCATGTTGGATTTTGTCAAATGCTTTTTCTGCATCTATGGAGATAATCATATGGTTTTTGTCCTTGGCTCTATGGATATAATGTATTACATTAATTGATTTGCATATGTTGAACCATCCCTGCATCCCTGGGATGAATCCCACTTGGTCAGAGAGTATGATCTTCTTGATAATCTTCTGCATTCTATTTGCCAGTATCTTACTAAAGATTTTTGCATCTACATTCATTAGTGAGATTGGCCTATAGTTCTCTTTTTTGGTTGGGTCTTTCTCTGCTTTGGGGATCAAGGTGATGCTTGCTTCCAGGAATGAATTTGGGAGTATTGCTTCCCTTTCAATTTCATTGAAGAATTTAAACAGTAGTGGCAGCAGTTCCTCTCTAAGTGTCTTATAGAATTCAGCAGTGAAGCCATCAGGGCCCAGGCTTTTCTTAGTTGATAAATTTTTTATTACATTTTCAATTTCATTGGTTGATATTGGGTTGTTTAGAATTTTTAGGTCTTCTTCGTTCAACTTTGGTAATTCATATGTATCTAGGAATCTGTCCATTTCTTCTGTGTTGTCCATCTTATTGGCGTATAGGTTCTGGAAGTAGGTATTGATGATCCTCTGGATTTCTGCTGGGTCTGTTGCAGTTTCACCCTTTTCATTCTGAATTGCATGGATTTGGGCCTTTTCTTTCCTTTTTCTGATAAGGTTGGCTAAGGGTTTTTCAATTTTGTTGATTCTTTCAAAGAACCAACTCTTGGCTTCATTGATTTTTTGTATCATTCTCTTAGTCTCCATTGCATTGATTTCTCCTCTGATCTTGATAATTTCCTCCCTCGTATGAGCTTTGGGGTTGTCCTGCTCTTCTTTTTCTAGAAGCTTGAGGTTCAGCATCAGGTTGTTCAATTGGGCTCGTTCTGTTTTCCTAATATGCGTATTCACTGCTATGAATTTCCCTCGTAAGACAGCTTTCATTGTGTCCCATAGATTCTGATATGTTGTATTGTCATTGTCATTGAATTGAAGGAACTGTCTGATTTCTTCTTTAATTTCCTCTGTGACCCATTGGTTATTCAGAAGTGTGTTGTTCAATTTCCACCTGTTTATGAAATTTTTTGAGCTTCTTTTGCTATGGATCTCCAATTTCATCACACTATGGTCTGATATTATACAGGGGATAACTTCAATTCCTTTGCACTTACTTAAACATGTTCTATGTGTGAGTATGTGGTCTATTTTGGAGAATGACCCATGTGCAGCTGCGAAGAATGTGTATTCTGATTTTATGGTGTGGAAGACTCTGTAAACATCTGTTAAGTTCATTTGTTCAAGAGTTCGATTGAGTTCTAGTATTTCATTACTCATTTTGTGTCTAGTTGATCTATCTATTTGTGACAGTGGAGTGTTGAGGTCCCCCACTACAATTGTATTAGTGCATACATGGCTTTTCATGTCTGTTAGTATTTGTTTTATATAGTTGGGTGCACTAGTGTTTGGTGCATAGATATTTATGATTGTCATCTCTTCCTCTTGGATTGTTCCCTTTACAAGGATGTAGTGTCCTTCTTCGTCTCTCTTCATCAGTGTGGGTTTGAAATCTACTTGATCTGCCAAGAGGATAGCTAGTCCTGCTTTTTTTCGTGTTCCCATCACATGGAGTATTGTTTTCCACCCTTTAACTTTCAGTCTATGAGTTTCCTTTTGAATTAAGAGTGTTTCTTCTTTGCAGCATATTGTTGGATTTTGCTTCTTGACCCATTCTGCCAGTCTATTTCTTTTGATTGGTGAATTGAGACCATTAACGTTGATGGTTATAACTGAAACGCATTGACTTGTCATTGCCATGACTTTTTCTTTTTGTTGGGTTCTCCCCTTTTACATTTAATTTCTTGTCGTGCCAGATGGGTTCATTCTGCTTTGCTTCCTGGGGTTGTGATCCTCAATGTCTGTTCCTAGGATATTGTGTAAAATTTTTTGAAGTGCTGGTTTGGTATTCTTGAAGTTCCTAAGGTGCTCTTTGTCATGAAAGTATCTTAATTCTCCATCAATTTTGAAAGATAGTTTTGCAGGGTACATCAATCTGGGTTGGAGGCTGTTTTCTTTTAGGGCTTGAAATATGTCACTCCAAGCTCTTCTTGCCTTGATGGTTTGTGTTGAGAAGTCTGCTGTGATTCTGATGGGCTTTCCTTTGTATGGGATTTGTTTCTTATCTCTGACTGCTTGTAGAACTTTGTTCTTCTGTTGTGTTTCTGGAATCTTAACAATTATATGCCTATGTGTAGATTTTTTTTGATCAAGGCTTTTTGGAGTCCTATATGCCTCACTTATCTGTATGTCAAGCTCTTTTCCCCTGCTTGGAAAGTTTTCTGCCATTATTTCTGTGAAGAGTTTTTTTATGTCCTCTGCACTCTCTCCTGTTTCTTCATTGACTCCAATCAGTCTCATGTTATTCTTCTGTGCATCGTCTAGCAGCTACTGGATTGATTTCTCATGTTCCCTTAGAATTTTGAAGCAATTTTTCTTTACCTGGTCACTAATTGCAATCTTATCTTCTATATCTGAAATTCTGTCCTCACATTGGCTCATTCTGCTGTGTAGACTTTCAGTGGAGTTTTTCATGTCCTGGAAATCTATTTGCACCTGTTTTATGGATTCCATTTGTTTCTTATGTTGGGATTCCATCATGTTCCTGAGCTCCTCTCTAGATTTATTAATCATGTCTTGCACTAGGGGCAAAATTTCTGCTGTTATCTGAGAAATTATTTCTGATTTCATTTTTTCCAGATCCCCTTTTGTTGCCAGTTCAGTGGGTCCAGGTGGTTGAGTATCAGAGTGTTCCATCTCATTTCCCTTTGGGGTTGCTGTAGGTGATCTGGCAGTCTGGTTTTGAGACTTATTTACATGTTTTCTCATTTCGACTGGGGGGTCAGGCTGGTGCTGTTGGCACCCGTGATGCTCACCTCCTCTGAGCTGGGAGAGATGGGACAGGGGCCGGGAGCAGTGGTAGGGATGGTGGCTGGGAAGCCCCTTTCTCTGGACCAAGAGCAGTGGGACTGCAGCTCAGAAGCCCCTTCCTCTGGGCCAGGTGCAGTGGGACAGATGGTTTCCCAAAAGCCCTTTCCTCTGGGCTGGGATTGGTGGAATGGATGCTGGCCAGGAAGACCCTTCCTCTGGGCCAGGAGTGGTGCGACAGAAGGTGGCCCAAAAGCCCTTTCCTCTCGGCTGGGAATGGCAGGATGGATGGTGGTCCAAAAGCCCTTTCCTCTGGGCTCAGAGAAGTGGGAGGAATGGTGGCCAGGAAGCCCCTTCCTCTGGACCAGGAGCAGTGGGATGGTGGCTCAGAAGCCCCTACCTCTGTGCTGGGAGCAGCAGGACAGACGGTGGCCCAAAAGCCAACATTCATTATTTTAAATACCAGACTAAAGAAGACCTCAAACCACATCACAAAGGAGATGCACTGTTTAACTTGCCCCACAATAGCCTAGGTGTAAGGTGGACACCTAGCTATTAGTAACACTACTAGATGATAACCTTGTCAGTTTAATTTCCCTCTCTGTATTTTAAGCATGAAGTGTGGGCCTTTAGGTTTGAGGGAAGATGGTATAGACTCTCACTTTACTGTTCTTCCTCTCTAAATACAACTAAATTCCACAATTTTGAGACAGTTCTGAAAGATGGGAAAAAGCACAAGAGTATCAGAACTCAAATAGCAAAATAATGAGTTTCCTGGGTTTTCTTTTTGTCTCCTATACATCCCAGACTAGATAACAGAAAGGACTTCAAGCCAGGAGACACAGACAAAAAGAAAGAAACAAGGAAAGCCTGTGTTCTCTAGCCAAAGCACCAGGAAAAGGGTCTGAGTGGGAGCTTAGTGTGGAGATTCATGCCCCATGGCAATACTGGATCCCATCTTCCTGCAGGAGTGGCAAGAACCCTAACGCTAACCCTAACCCCGGACCCAGGTGGGTCAACATCCCTGCCCCATACCTTACAGCAGCAGTGGGAAATTCACTTTCAGCAGAGGCTACATAAAAATCAAAGAAGGCCAATTCTTTTCCCTCCCCACACTGTGCTGCAGCAGCACTTCTGCTTCCTAGGCTGGTAGCTCCAGAAAGCCCACTGTGTCTGAGGCTCTCACCCAAAGCAGAAGACTATGAAGGCCAGGTGTCTCCATGCCCTTCAATCTCACTAACAGAAAAAAATCGAGGCCTAAAATCTTTTGTGTGGCAAAATGCAAACTAAGCCTACAGTCTTCTGAGCGCCTATCTAGTAACAGAACTACTCAGATCCCATGGTTTCTGGCTTTTCACCCAGCATCAGAAGATATCTTGGGTAGGCACTTCCCTCTTTCTGTAGAAACAACAAGCGTCATGTGACTGAAGAGTAGACTAGGGGACCTGCTCCTCATCCTGAGGGTTCCAAGAATGCTTCACCTTGCTTTCCACCTAATGCCAACAGTTGGTCCATGCAAGTGCCTTCCACCCTCACTGACAGCAAAGCAGTGGTCCAGTGGGGCCTCAGTAGAATCAGAACCAAGAAGACCAGAATCATACTGAAAAGGTGCAGAAAACAGAAATGTGATGGAACAGTACCCATTCAACTAAGCCATAACCTACATACTCAACTGGAACAGCCTGCTAAAATGTAGGATTTAAATGGGATCTATAATCTTCTAAAATAATATCCAAACAGTCCAGGATACAATTGAAAAGTCTCTTGGCACACCAAGAACAAGGAAAATCATAACTTGAGTGAGAAAAGACAATGAACTGGCACCAATATCAGCATGAATGGAGCTGTCTGAAAATGGCTTTAAAGCAGCCACCATAAAGTTGCTTCAGTAAGTGATTATGTACTCTCTTGAAACAAATGGAAAATGGAGAATCTTAGCAAAGAAATAGAAGCTATAAAAGAGAACCAAATGGAAATTATAAAATCTAAAATAAAATAACAACCCCTTCCCCAGGAAACAAAACTCTCAATGGATGGGGTCGATAGTAATATGAAGATGACAAAAGATAGACTCAAGCTGGGTGTGTTGGCATAGGCTTATAACCCTAGCACTCAGGAGGCTGAGGCAGGAAGATTCCCTAAAGTTCCAGACCAGCCTGGGATACAGAGTGAGTCCCTGTCTCAACACCCCGTCCCCTGACCAAAAAAAAAGTGTACTTAGGGAACAGTAGAACAGCAGAATTTATGTAATTTCAGCAATGAAATAAAATAAAGAAGAAAGGAGAAGAGGACTTTAGAATCCTGTGAAAAAAATTAAACATTTGTATCATCATATTTCCTAGTGGAGAGGAAAAGAATGTGGGGCTGAAATGCCACACAAAAAATGACTAAAAATATTCCAAATATGGTGAAAAGCATAAAGGTACAGATTCATGAACCTGAGTCAATCTCAAACAGGCTGAACTCTCCAGAAATTGTCCCAAGGAACATCATAATTAAATGTCTTAAAATTAAGACAAAAATCTTAAAAGCAGTAAGAAAGAATAATACATTACCCATAGTGGAGCACAATTTGAGTGATAGCAGGTTTCTCATCTAAAACCATGAAGTCCAGGAAGAAATGATATAACATGTTTAAAATGTTGAAATAAAAGATTTTTCAGTCACAAATTCTATATCCTTCAGGAATGAAGAAGAAATAGACATCCCTAGGTGAAGGAAAGCTTAGAGCATTTGTTACTAGCAGCTCTACCATTACAGAATGGCCACAGGAACCTCCCAAAACAGAAAGGTATCAGATGGCTGGGGATATCAAAAACCAAAGAAAAACAACAAATTTGGCAAAACTAGGGTAAAATATAGTAGACTTTGAACTTTTAAAAATATTTGATGGGTGGTACAAAAGTTATAACAATACTATAGTGCTTAATGTACATGGAAAAAAATACTCAAGAAAACTATATTCTTAAAACAGAGCATAGGTATCTAAATATAGGTAAGTTTTCAATACTTGACTCAATCAATGCCAGTGGACTACCAAAAGTTGTACTATGTGTGTTGTAATATTTAGAGCAACCACTGAGAAAATGAAAAGCCAGAGACCTAAAAAATGGTCAAGTAAAGCACAGGAAGAAGAAAATAAAATAGATGAATAATAAACTGAAGAAAGAGACAATAAATAATAAAATGCACACATATACTTTCACATACTAATAACTACTTTATATGTAAGTAGTCAATTAAAAGACAGGGTTTAGGCATACAGAAGTGAATCAGACCTTGAAAATATATGGAACATACTAGTAGAACCACCATATAAATTCCTTCAGTAAGTAATTATAGATTCCTTTTAAACAAATGATAAAACAGAAAAATCTTAGCATAGAAATGGACATTACAAAAAGAACCAAATGGAATTTATAGTATTGAAAAATACAATAATAAAAATAAATCATTGTGTGGTCTCAAAGATGTAGAGTGCAAAGATGTCAGAAGACACAATCAGTGAACTTTAAAATACAGTGGTACCTTGGTTCATGAACTTGATTTGTTCCACGATTTGGGAAGAGATGGCCATGTTCATGTTCATGTGGGAAAGATGGCCATAATAATGCTCATTACCCAAAGCAGAGTTCACAAACAAAAACAAAATTTTTCCAAATTCTTCTGTTTGTGAACCAAATTGTTCACAAAGAAAAGTGTTTGTGAACCATAATACCATTAGAGATCATTTTGACCCAAATGTACACTGTCTACAAGAAACTTCAAAACAAATACCACATAGGTAGGTTGAAAGTGAAAGTATGGGAAAAACATCACAACATTGATCAGAACAAGCAAGAGTACCTACGTTGTTTACGTTACCAAATAACATAGACTACAGAACACAATTACTAAAAGTATTACATAATTTTGACACCAATCCATCAAGAAATCACAGTCATTTTAAATCTGCATACTATAAACAAAAGAATTTCAAAATACATGAAACAAACAGAAAATATGATAAAGATGAAATCCACTGATGCATCTATGTCTTATTTACTTCCTGTTTGCTGAGATAAGGTACCTGACACCTGCAACTTAAAGGAAGAGGTTTATTTTTGGCTCACATTTTCAGCCCATAGTTGACTGGTTCCAAGGCAAGAAGTACATGTTGAAAGGGATTGGAGAAGGAAATTTCATGTCATGGCAGCCAGGAATCAAAAAGAGAAGGGAGGAATTGGGGATGCAGATATACCCTTTCAGGTCACACCTCCAATTACTCAGGTCTAACTAAGCCCCACTTCTAGTAGCAAGTCAGCTGTAGCACACCCATAATTCAATTAGCCTCCAAAAGCCCTGTCAATAAGTGCATGAGGACTTGGAGGGCATTCTTGATCCAATCCATAACATTCCACCACTGCCCTACCAAATACTCCTATGTATCTCTTTATGCAAAATTCATTTAGTCCACCTCCAACAGTCACCACAGTTTTCAGAATTACTTTATTGCTAAAAAGTTCAAATCTAAAGTCTCCTCTGAGACTGATGGAAATCTCTTAGCTGTGAGCCCCTGTTTAAAAAAGAAAGAAAAGAGACAGAAATAAAGTTAAACATTGTGACATGCAATGGCATAGGATAAGAATTCCCATTCTAAAAGGGATAAATAAGGGAACAGAAAGCAATGGGACCAAAGCAAGACCAAAATCCAGCAGGGTAAACATTAAACTGTGCAATTCCATGTCCAGCACCAAGGGCAAAAATGTGAACTCCAAATGCCATGGGCAGCCCTACCCCTAGAGCATTGCTGGTTGCAGCTCTCATAGCCTCTCTCTTGGGGTACTCATTGCCTAGTGTTTTCCTCAGATGTTCCATATCTCTGGCTTCTCCAACTTCCTGGGGTCTCCACTGCACTTCTGGATTCACTCTCACATCTTCATGCATTGTCCTTCAGGAGCATTGCCTGGCCTCCTAGGCCTTCTCATGAAATCTGAGTGGATGCCTCCCTGACCTCACAACAGCACCATGTGGATGACACCAAACTCTGCCATTTGCTCAAGGAGTAGCCAGGCCCCTTTGGATCATGGTTGCAGAGACCTCTGAGTGCCTGGATGGCTGAGCCCTGTGAATGAATCTCAAAGAACCAATTTTCAACCTTTTTGAGCTGGTTGCCCTGGACTCTTTTCTCAATGCAAAGTCTTTTGTTTTTGGACCTATGTGCCTGTGAAGAGTGGGGGTTTGCAGATTCATAGGATGCCCTTGAGGTATCCATCTTACTGTCAAAGTCATTGGCTTCTTTTTAATACTAATCTTTTTAGCAACCAAGCTCTTCTCTGCTTCAACTTTACAGTTGCTATTTTTCTGGAAAAACTGAAAACTGAATCAGGTTTTTCCTCTAGTTTCTCAGTGTAAATCTTGCTAAAAGAAGTATAAAAGCTACACCTTGAATTTTGGGCTGCCTTGAAATCTCCCCCACCAGATTAATGAGTATGCCAGCCTTAATTTCAGTCTCCCACCATCTCAAAACATGAGCAAAATGTAGACAAATTTTCTACCACAACATAATACACATGGCCTAGAGTCCAACTGCCAGTAGAGTCCTGTTTCCCAACTAAACCTCTTAAGCCTGACTTTTTTTTCTGCATTTCTATCAGCATTATGATCTTCTGAGCTCAAACTAGAATCTCCACCAAGGTTGGCCTATAGCATATCATGGATACTTGAAATGGCATTTCCAAACCTATGGAAACTCCTCCCACAAACCAGTTCCAAAGGCTTCTGAACCACACAGTCTGGTAGTAACAATAACAATGCCACTCCTGGTACCAAAATCGATTTTAATAACTTTCTTGTCACTGAAACACAATACCCAACACCTGCAACTTAAATGAAGAGAAGTTTATTTGGGCTCACGTTTTCAGTTCATAATTGACAGCTCTGAAGCAGAAAGTACAAGATGGAAGGGTCTGGATGGAAGAAGAAGTGAGGGAAGGGAAGAATAAGGGAGGGAAATATATGCTTCAAGGTCATGCCCCCAGTGACTCATCTCTGACCAGGCCACACCTTCTAATAATAAGTCCATTGTAATGCCCCCATAGTTCAATCACTTTCCTAAAGCCCCTTCTATGAGTGTGTGAGAACTTTGAGGTTCATTCTTGATCCAAACCATAACAAGTTAGTAGATGAAAAATTAGTAAAGATGGGAAGAAACTGCACAACCAACTAACATGCTACAAAACAGGATCTAACTGATATTTAAAGAATACATGACCCAGAAATATCAGAATACACATTTTCTTTTTATGCAATCATGGAACATTCACTTAAACAGATCATACCCTGAGATACAGAACAAACCTCACCTCAATCAATGTAAAATAATTGAAATTATACAAAGAATGTTCTTTAACCATGATGGAGTCAAACTAGAAATCAAGGGCTGGGGATTTAGCTCAGTGGCATCCCACCTACCTTGCAAACACAAGGTCCTGAGTTTGATCCCCAGTACAAAAACAAAACAAAATAAAACTAGAAATCAATAGCAGATGAACAATAGGAAAATATTCAAATATTTCTATATTAAAAAATACACGAGACAAATATGTAACTAGGGAAAATTTTTAAATGCATGGAACTGAGTTAAAATTAAAAACACAACACCTAGAATTTGTGGAATGCAGCTAATACAGTGCTGAGAGGAAACTTTATAGCACTAAATGCTTACTGTGGAAGAGAGGAAAGTTTCTAATTCAAGAGTCAAAATTTCTATCTCAAGTATGAAGTAATCTTAATGAATTTAAATATTCCCTCTGAATAGATGTCCATAATAATATTTTAAAAATTCTCTTTCCTCTATAACTATTTTCTTTTGTATAAATTTGTTTACTTGGGAGCTACAATTACGTGACTGAGTGAAGAGATGACCTCATCCTTTTGGGACCGCTCCTGGATTGGCTGAACAAGAAGTTCTTGGTCAAATGGCCATTTCACTCAATATTGTACTTCTCAGATGAGAGCTTCTGATGGACTTTTGTTCCTACCAAAAATTCTACTTTGATGAATAAGTACAGAATACAAGGGAGCACGTTTACTTTCTACAAGAAATGTACCAGCCTAAAGAGTCACAACCAAATGACCATTCATATATTTATTCATTCAGATCCTATGTCCTGGATATTCTTCTAGATTCTGGGGACAGATTGAACAAAATGGAGGTTCTGGCTTATAGTTCTACTTGCTGTAAAAAGCATAAAATATCAGGCAACAAGCCTTTCCCCTTAAAGCCTACAATCTATCTAATAAGGCAAATAATCTTATAGCCTATAAAATAGAAATACGCAATTGGAAGTGCAGTATCAAATGGGAATCTGTGGAGAGCTTAGACAACACACAATAGACCTGAGGAAAAGATGATGTTTGGTGAGCAGGGAAATTTCTGAAGAGGCTGAGTTAGGGTTTGGAGGAAGAGAAGAGGTAGGTTATAATGGTGGAGAGAAGGGGTTAGCATTAGAAGTGTAAGGGCAGAGATGAGAAAATACACAACTGGGCCCACTGAAGCCTGTAAGCAGGGGACTAATGTACTTTTCCCAGATCTTTGGAGGAGTAAGAAGTAGAAAACAACCACAAACAACAACTAAAACTGATGCCTATTTTATGCCAGTGGCTTGACGTAGATTATTTTATTTAGTATCCCAATACCGAAATATATAGATAAATATTCTTATTTTACAAAAGAGAAATTTAGGTCCAAGAAATTAAGCAACTTGCCCAAAAATACAAAGCAATAAGCAGTAAGTCTGAGATTTGAACCTGTTTGGTACATTTGTTCTGTACCAATACCATTTTTTATTCAGCTACATATTTAATAACCTCCCGTTTTCTGGTAAATTTCTTTTTTTCACCTGACTCTATTACTGCAATTCACAGTCCTGTCATCACTTAGATTGCAGTTAGCTGGGTTGTTTCCAAGCACAGAACCTACTTTTCTGCTGAGTTTGGCTTTAGTAATACACACACATCAACATGACCATATTAGTATATTTTACCAGG
Organism: Heterocephalus glaber; assembly: GCF_053883595.1. Taxonomy (NCBI): domain Eukaryota; kingdom Metazoa; phylum Chordata; class Mammalia; order Rodentia; family Bathyergidae; genus Heterocephalus; species Heterocephalus glaber. Next base: position 4,890,898 of record NW_028258156.1, read on the forward strand.
ACATTCCTCCTTAGAAATAAAATCCAGCATACACAGAGATTTAGCCAAAGCTCATTCTTTGTTCTCTATACAAAAGTATTAACTAAAGTATTGGATGCAGGTGAGGTAAAGAAAGAATAAGGGATCAAAGATGGTTCCGAAGTTTTTAAAAAAGTTATTTGGCCAGGAGAATACTGGGACCACTATAAGATATAAGGGATGGTTTAGACTAAGGAGAATGAGTTTGACTTGGGAGTTTGTATGTGAGGGAGGGGTAAGACATTAAAGAAAAAACTCTTCTAGTTAATAAACTGATAAGGTGTTGTATCGCTAAAGCATAAACCTCATAAGAAAGTGGACACCACGGTTCATGGTTGCATTCCATCAGTCAAATTTGTATGGTAGTGTAACTAGAATTCTGAGATGAACATAAAAAGGATAACAAAATAACATAAAAAGGAGATTTACCAAAAAAAGAGAGAGGTTATATAATTACAGTTAATTCTAAAAGGATTTTTGGATTTTATAAAATTTAATTGTGTACTTCTTGTATTCACTTTTCCTTACTGTGGCAAAATATTTGTGTCTGACATACAATTTAACATTCTAACCAGTTTTAAGTTTAGGAGCATTAAATACACTCTCAATGTTGTGTAATCATCACTGCTTTCCATCTCCAGAACTATTCGTCATCATGAACAGAAATTCAGTATCCATTAAACAATAATTCTCAATTACGCCCTTTTATTAGTCCCTGGTAATCACTATTCTGATTTATGTCTCTATGAATTTGACTATTTTAGGTACATAATATGAATAGAATCTTTGTCCTTTTCTTCTGGCTCCTTTCACTTAGCATAAATGTCATCAAGATTCATCTATGTGATAGGATGTGTGAGAAATTCCTTCATTTTTAAGGCTGAGCGATATTTCATACTGAATAGGGAATTATGTTTACTCACTCATTCTTTGATAGGTGTTTGGCATGTTTTTGCCTTTTTGGCTATTGTGCTGCTATGAATGTGAGTGTACAAATACCTGTCTGAGTCCCTGCCTGTAATTCTTTTAACTGAAGATCCAGGAAGCTATATGGCCAATTTAAAAGAGATATCTAGAGTGCATAGATAGACCTGTTCTCCAAGAGTAGAAGACCTGAATTCTCACCCTGTTTCTACCAGAATAGGCTAAGTGACTTCAACTTATCACTACATTCCTCTGCAGCAGACAAAGTCTAACATTCCTGAAGCGCTGATCCTCACCAAATGTTATGCAAAGAGCTCTGGGGAACACCACTGATGTCCTCTCATACTGGCTGGAATTTGAAGGCAGGAGAGTCAGTAGATGTATGGGTTTCTTATTCTCTCAGCATCCTGCACAGAGGTGGAATGGATATACCATCAGAACGTGCTCCAGAAGAGAGACCATGCTCTCTGCTGCTTTTCTTTTTAATAGGTTGAATATTAGAATGTCTTTGCTCAGGAAATTTTGGGTTCATTTGGGTTCATTTGGGTGCTAGTAGATGCTTAAGTATTTAGAGGTGTTCTGGGAAATATTTGCATATATTGTTTCCTATTTTCTTTGAACATAAAACTGGCTGTCCAGCCTCTCCTGATGAAGGCCAGGGGACTCACCTCTGGCTTGTTTCCATGCAACCCAGAAAAATTCTTGGGTCATTCTTTGAATAATCTTCATTTCCACTGTTCTGTATTTGTACTTCAGATACAAAATTAAGCCTTCTTTCTTGGGAAAATGCACAATACAGTAAAGGAACTATCAAGCAACAGGGTAAATCACAATGGGAGACATGGAACCCAAGGATTTTGTGATGACCCTAATGTCACAGTGCAGAAATGGCAGTCACAGTCTAACATGTGGGGGCACACTGTGGGCACTCCTCCCCCAGCTAGGAAACATTCCTATAACATCTGTTATATGGAAAAAATCTTGAGAACTTGTTCCTAGAGGCTCCTCACTACTGTGCCCTAAGAGCCCTTCGGCCTGTAATCCCCCTCCCCACCCATATATAATCTTTATACCTTCTTATCTCCCCCAGATAAAGAAGAATAGAACTGAACATATTCTCACTGGGTTTGTCACATAACTGGCTAAAGTGTTGGGTCAGGCATGTATTCTTCCAGTCTAATCTACTATTGGGTGTGGAGAAAATCAATTTCTTAGGTAATAAAATTAATTCTTAGTAATGAGATGAGTCTGCATTATCTGTATCACAATTGTGCCAAGGTATTTCAAAAAATCTACAAAGGGATGATAAAGTATCTATTCATTATAGGTTAATAAACTGATAGTATAGGACATTTATTCATTTTCATATAAATGTAGTGGCTGCCTGTTATCATGATTTATTCCTCAAAGTAAGTCTTGTGTGCTTAAATTGAGAAGTTACAATGTAAAAGGTTTATCTTTATAGCTGTCATTGGTGTCATATTTATATACATGCTACTTCACCAACACTTTAACAACTAAGTAGCAATATAAATTGAATAACTTTAAAGACTATATATGTTTCCTTCTAGTACAAGTGTATATTCATTTATATTATAACCTCATTTCAGTAAAAGATTGGCTGCAGCAGAATTGACTCCAAATGGATTCAATCATTGCCCCCTTTTTACTTGAAACACACAATATATTACTTTAGTCTCCTTTCTTATTACTATAAAAATAACTATAATATTAAAAGCTAATGATTGAATGATTGAAACACGTGCATAATGAATTGTCAATTTGAGAGCTAACATTTTACTATTGTTAAAGTACTGTTCGTATTTTAATATTTCTCTACATTTTTGAAGAGTAAGGCCCTATATTCTATGATATTGTTACTAATGTTCCAGAGTCAGGTGGACTTGGTTTTAAAAGATATGTGGGCTACTGAAAGCCATTTAAACTTCTAAGATTCAGTATCTTCATCCAATCAAGGAGATAATAGGATTTCCCTTGTGCAAGGGGTATAAAGATCCATAAAATAGTGTATGTAGAGCATTAGTGGTTAGAATACCTGCCAAACAGCAAATACTGAAACACTATCAGTCAGTACTACAATTGTTATTACTTAAAAAGTTGAGCAAAAGGATTCCAAGTCAATTTGTTCATGTTTTCTCCTATGACCTCCTTTGTAAAAAGAAATTGAGTAAGCTTATAATATTTATTTCATGGAACAATCCTGGGAATTTACACTTTCTGTAACACGCAGATAAACTAAAAGAACATATTAAAAGCTAAATAAGTTGACCTCATGGACATAGAGTGTAGAATAGTGATTATCAGAGTCTGAAAGGGGGAAGGGGAAAAGGAGGTAGAGAGAGATCGGTGATCAAGTACAAGAATAGTTATAAGGAGAAATAAATTCTAATTAACAGTATTTTATTTTATATTTCAAAATAGCTAGTAGAAAGGAGTTTGAATGTTTCTAACACAAGCAAATGTTTGAAATGATGGATGTGTTACACTATAATAACCTGATTATTGCATATGGTATATATTTATGGAATTATTGCACTAACTCCATAAGAATGTATAACTTTGATTTTTAAAAAACAGGAAATTGAAAAGAAAGAATTGGAGTCTGTGGACGTTGCTTTCATATAATGATTTCAGTCCATGTGCAAATTAAATATTTATGAAATTAGAGGTGGGAGGTCTGTATTAGCAATTTTACAGAGAAAAAAGGAGGCAAAAGAAATTTAGACTCTTGTCCATGCTCAGAAAATGAGTGGTTGAATTGAGACTGGAGTCCCTTGATTCCAAGGTCAATAAATTTCAAATCAATTTTCAAGCATTATTGAATTAAGCCCTTGGTGCTCATTTAATATAAATTCTGTGGCTTTTTCCTACTTCTTGGGTTTATATAAAATATTAGGATCTGAGCATAAGATAGAGAAAAGTCCCTTAAAACTGTATATGTAGTTCTGTTCTGTTATATATGTTAATATACGGTACATGTTATCATCTGGCAGCTGCATTTCTAGACTGTACAAAATTATGTATCTTTTTGAACTTCCAGTAAAAATTAAATATTCTAGTTTCTGAAAAAGCTAAATTACTGCTACTCTCTGCCACAGCTAAAGGAGGGGGAAAACAAAAATATAGAAACAAAACTGGTCGATATATTCTGGTTCTTCATTTTATCCAGGGGAATTCAGATAAAAGTGGTTGTTAATTCCTAATAAATTAAACATTTTGTTCTTTTATTTTCAAACAGTTTTTAATCCCCACAGTTGACACTGAATTTCTCTGTCAATATTATTTATTGCCATCCATGTGGCTAGGCTATTTGGGATAACATAATGGAAAACTTTGTCCAGTGTGCCTGAGGCACTGAATGATGTGTATCCAGTTTGTTCAGAGTTGAGGATGTGATCTTGAGGTGTTAGTGGTTCTCATCATCATACAGCTCCATTGTATTTTGCAGCTGGTAAAAGTCTGGTCCTTTAGATGTAGTTTATATTAGTCTTACCTTTCATCCTGAGGAAATGATTGGATCCTTCTAGAAAAGGCTGAAGAGTAAGAAAAGATTCTGAGGAAGAAAGGTATCCCCACTCCTGAATCTAATTGCTAAGTATCAGCACATCCAAAGTTGGGTCCACATAATACAACTAAATTTCAAGCAGCAAATGCAGCACCATTGAAAGTTTTAGAAAGACTGGGAAAACCATGTAATTTTTCTTGCCTTTTGATTTCTACTCTAGCAAATGCAACCAGTGATATCTACTTTAGCTCTTAGAATTCAGTTATAATCATATATGCAGGGTACACAGAAAGAATATATATATATAGAAGATATACATACAGAAAGAAGATATATATATATATATAAAACTATTTTAAATTATATGATTCAGTAATATTAGGCACATTTATGTTTTTCTGCAACTGCCACCACTATCTATTTCCAAAACTTTTCATCATCGTAAACTGAAACTCTACACCCATTAAACAATAACTTTATTTTGAAACCATTCATATTAGAAATGAAATTTAATGTCATATATGGTTTTCCTTCTCAATTGCTTCCTTGTAAATGCACTATTTTTAAAAACGTTTTCTTTAATCCCTATGTGCTGCTACATGAGATACTGAGGAGGACTCTTGAAATCTATCACAGAACTGAGTTTTCACTAGCTGTACTCAAATATTGGACTTGAATGGGTTACAATACTGGAATCTTGCTTCCCATTGCTCCTAAACTGTTTCTAAAAGGGATAGTGTGAGGCCAACCATTACAAGTCACTCTAGGATCTATCTTAGCCTACAATTCCCCTGGTCCTCAGTGGGATGGAATCTTGGAAGCTTAAACTGGAAAAGAATGCAAATTTTGAGGGTCATGCCTGGTCTAGTCAGTCTTATTTCTCTAGTTCTAACATTCCAGATAACCCTATTAGACCAATTTCCTTACAGTTCATACTTGATCCACATATTTTCAGTTGCAGCAGAGTTATTTTCATAGCATCAGTATTAAAAATGGCAGCATCCTACATTCTCATAGTACATGCCTTAACTTTCTTACAAGGCTTTAAGGTGCAAATCATAATTGATTATTTGTACAACTTGGATCCATAGAACTTTAGGAAATGCTGTGGTTAAAATATGGCTTCCCGTTTTAGCTCATATTTAATGTATCATGTCTTCAGTGGTTCCCTCACTAATTCCTATAAACATTAATTAAACACCATCTATGTGTCTGTTTACTGAGATACAGAGATGCTCGAGGTACAGTCTGGTGGAGAGATAGGCAGGAACATCCAGCCAGAGTCCAGGATGAGACCTTGGGAGACATGCTAGAGGGCAAATAAAATATAATGGAAACAAGTAAGCACAACAAACTCCCATTTTCTCAGAGCAGATGACCTTGAACTGATCCCTGAGTGAGCAGGAGAATCCCTTGAGGGAGAACGGTGGAAAGTGTGCCAGGCATAAGAGCACCAAATATAAACTGTGAGCCTTCTTGGTAGTCACATTGTATCTGACACATACTGAGGAGAAGCTAAGTTTAGGAAAGATTTTTGAGGTAGAGAATCATTGGGATTCGGTGACTGGTTCATTAGGTATGGGGTCTGAAGGATAAAAGAGGGAAAGAATTAAGAATGATTGAACCTGCTAGTTTGAAACACTACATAGATGGTACTAGTGTTCATTTCTTTAGTTCAAATAACATCTTGAGTTTTAATCACATTTTAATCTACAACCTTGAAAAAAATGTTCTGGTGGAGTTTTCAAGTAGACACGTCTGTTATTTTTAATAAATTTCAATGAAATATGGCTATAAATACCAGTACAGAGACAAATGACTATAACAACTAATATCTTCAATTCCCAGCACTACTAATTTGTGACTTTTCCCAAACCTTTTATTCTAAAAAAGTTTGCAATTTACTAAAAATTTTGAAACAATTGTACAATGAGCACCTATATGCCTTTCATCATGATTCAATAGCTATCAACATTTCACCACAGTCCTTTGACTGAACTATTTGAAAATGAGTTGCACTTATGATACTTCAACTCTAAATGGATATTCTTAGACAAAGAACTTTTTCCCAAGTAACTGTATAGCATCACTATTACTAGGTCTTTTGTTTGTCTCCTCATTATTATATTTAAGTTAAACATTTTTTGAAGGAGTACTAAACAAATGATATTATATGCTTCCCTATTAGGAGGCATATAGTAACAGTTTGTCTTATGATTGGTGATGCCAATTTGAATCAGTTGGTTATGGAATACCTTGTGATTCTTTCCATTGCAATTAATCTATATGATGATGTGTATGTAATCTATATGATGATAATGTGACACCATATAATGTATAACTATCTGTTAATGACCTTTGCCTCAATTAATTATTACATTGATAAGCCTTCATTTTAATTTAACTGTTCCTTAGTAATGATTGCACTACTCCAACATTTAAGGCTGGTGTTGTTGTTCACTGTCAAAAACCTTGAGACCAAAAGAGATCATCCAATTCTATGAAAAGATTTTTCATGAAATGGAGCACATGTTAGGAAAATGGCCAAAAAGACATTGTGCATTATATTTCAGAAATCAATGTGGATTTTATAAAATGGATAACTCTTGCACAAGATTTAATATTGTCCATGCTGTTAAACTTTTGTAGTTTGTGGAAGAAACACTGTAATATGTCATTTAACATCATAAAGGAATCTCATGTCTGTCCACTGATAACTCACTGGCAATAGACCACAGCTGTTAAAAGGCAGCTAAGAGAAGAGAAAAGAAAAAACCCACAAGTAAACCATTTGCATTTAATTAGAAAAGATAATAGTCCCCAAATATATAAAGATGAGGTCCTTTTCAGGTCAGAATAATATACTGGAACTTGGAGAGAGGGGATACAAGGACCTTATATGTGAAAGTTCGTTCATGCCTTAAAGGATTTCATGATATAGAGACACTTTTCTCACCATTTCTTGACAAGTCATCCCTTACTATAGCTATAGTAGACACTAATTTAACACAAAGATTTATGCTTTCTAATTGCTGACGGCTCTCCAGAACAAGAGTGCAGGTATCTTTGTCTGAGTCAGGGAAGACTATGTTTCTGTAGGTAAAGAAGACCAGGATTTCAGGTTGGGGGATGATAATTTTGAGACATCCAAGGAGAGACAAAAAGTTGACAGATATTTGAGCTAATGTTCAGAGCAGTGGTCATGGCAGAAGGCATGCATTGGTCATGGCAGAAGGCATGCATTGGAGAATCATTTGAAGACAGATGCTATTTAAAGCTACGAAACTGAGGGAGAATCAGTGAAGGCGTGAGTATAGAGAGAGAAGAGATAAAGAGACTGTGGACTGAGTCCTGGGGAACATTAATACTGTGAGGTTAAGGGGTTAAAGGGAATGAGTAAAAGGGGTTGAGAAACAGTTGTCAAGGGAGTTGAGGGAAAATGAAATACATACAGTATGTAGTGCCTCAGAGAACAGGTGAAAAAAATCATTCCCATAAGAAGGGAGCAGCTAGCCCTGACAAGATGCTGCTGATAGGTCAGGTGAGATGGTGACACAGAATTGTCAACGTAGAGGTCATTGGTGATACTGACAGGCAAAGATGTAGCAGAGTTTTGGAATCTAAATACCCACTGGAGTGAATTTAACTGAGAAGAGGAGAGGTAATGGAAGCAGTGATATTGGACCACATTTTTAAGGAGTTTTGCTCTAACGATTGGGATGAGGAGGCAGAGAAAAGGGTGGAGATGAGAGGAAACGTAAACTCAATTTTGTTTGTATTTGCATTTTTAAGACAAGAGAGATAATAGTATGGCTGTGTACTGGTGGAAACAACCTAATAGAGAGGGAATATTAACAATTTTGAATAAAGTGGGGAGTATTACTAGGGCAAAACTTTTGTGTAAGCAAGTGGGATAAGATCTAACACACATGCAAAAGCTGGGCTTGGGTAGAACATAGTTAAATCTATAATGGCTTTGGGTGGGGTGGAGGGAGCAGTGTATGAGGTCCAGACCTTTGTTGACAGGAAGATATTGCTGTGGGAGTTGGAAATTGTCCTCTGAATGCCTTCATTTTGTTTTCCAGTGAAATAGGAAACAAGGTCATTTGCTAAGAGCAAAGACAGAGAAGAGTTAGAGATTTGAGGAGCCTCACATCAGTGAGATAGTTGTCTATGAAAATCTCAATAAATCCCCCCAAATTAGAAATATCACAGTCTCTAGTCACAATGCAATAAAAACTGAAATGTAATCATAAAACAGAATGTTTCTATTCACCAGATATTAAAATACATTATTAAATAATTTTTGGGTAAAAGGGAAAAAAGCAGAATAAAATATCCTGAAAATAAGGATGACAAAAACACTACCTACAAAATCTCTGCCCAGTGATCACACTGGGCTCATTCCAGGAATGCAAGGCAGCATCAATTTTAGGGTATTATTAATTTATTTACCATATGAATAGATTCCAGGAGAAAAATCATATGATCAATCTCATAGATTTTGAAAAAGCATTTGATAAAATTTAACATCCAATCAAGTTTCATTCTAAATTCAATACACATATTTCCATTTTTAGTATTATATAAGATTTTCTGTAGCTATTAACCCATATAATTATGTAAACAAAAGCTGAAGGTACAAATACTGAAAAGCACAAAGTAAAATTATTATTTTTGGATGGTAAGATTGCACATTTGGAAAACCTAAATGCATTCATTAAAAACTTATTACAAACAATAACAGATGACTGGCTACAGAGTTAACATGGAACTTTAAAAAAATATTAACAGTCAACAGGTAATTAAAAGGTAGAATTTTTTTTAAAAAAGACTAATTACAGGAGCTGCAATAAATATAACATATGTTTAAAAAAAACTTTAAGTGATGCTAATGAAGATAACTTTAAAAGCTCCTGAGACAAAAGATTTCAACAAATACAAATGCAAAAGGTAGACTCAATACCACCATTATGTTAATTGTCTTCTTAATTTATCAATTCAAGTCACACTGAAAATATTAAGTCAATTTTGACTAAATAAGTTGATTCTAGATTTTGTATGAAAAAGCAAATAAGCAATATATAGAAAAATTCTAAAAAATACCAAGAGAGAACCAGCCTACTCAGATATTGAAATATATCTTAGAGCTACTATAATTAGAACCTTATGTGTCAACATACAAATAAATAGCAAATCAGTGTAACAAAATAGTAAACCTACAATCAGCCAAAATACATTTAGACATTTAGAACATGTGCATACACCTAAGAAAATTAGAATGTGATTAAGATGGCATTTCAATCATTGAAAAGCAAGTTGATTATACAATGGATGATGTTTGAATAACTGGGTACTCTGGAAAAATAATTAAGATGAATCCATACTTCCCTTCTCAAACTAGATTACATTCCAATGGGGATCAGAGATTTAAATGCCAAAAAAATGAAGTCATAAAAGTTCCAAACATTTGTGTGTGTGTGTGTGTGTGTGTGTGTGTGTATTTAAAATACTCTAGTCAAGAAGCTCAGACACAGGTTGTATCTGAGTAGGGCATTAGGTGATTGGACATAGGTAGGAGGGTGTTCTGAACCATGTGGATGCTGAAAACATTTTTAAAAATCAAATAGATAAGTAGAATTATCAAGATGATTTTTTTTTTGCACTGGTGAGATTAATGCACAGAGTAGGCATTCAATAAGTAGAAGTCCTTGGAAATATTGAAGAACAAATTCTTAGTCTTCCTGACGAGCTACTGTTGTCCCTTGCCTCAGGTCCTACAGGAAGTTAAAGCAGCTGGCTGGGAAGTGGGGAGCAAGTGGAGAAAGACAGGGGGACCTGGGGAAAGAGGGAAGATGGGGCAAAAAAACCCTGTTACATATATTTTTTTTACATTTTATATAGTATTTAGCACAATATCAACTCACTCCATATGAGTTGGAGGAGAATAATGTACATTGAAATTTTTTCTAGCCTAAAGATGATAAAAAGAATCCAAATAGCTACAAAAATTTCCATGACCCCAGAATACCAAGCAGCTTCAGCTCTAACAAGCCATTACTCCCCTCTCTCCACCTGGAGAACTGAGGCTTGGTGGCCCCACAGGCCTGTACTGGGCACAGAACACTCCCTGGACATACTTGTCCTTCCTCCCATTTTGTGCTTGTCTTGATTCTTGTCTCCTCTGTGAACCAGAGCTCTTCCTTCCCCATGAAATGCAGACTGAGCATGCACCAGCCTCTGCAGGTGGCATCTTTGCAAAAGCTCAGGAGAGAAGGGCTGGAGAATGCTTTCCAAGATTCCTCTCAGTGGGAGGAGGCCACCCGTGGTGCCAGGGTCTGGTCCACTGGTGGCTCTTACATACACTGGCTGGCTGTGGGACTTCCAGCACATCAATTGCAAATTTCTCATCAGCAAATGGGATCAGGATAAAGAACAGGAAAACAAATCTTGTGATTGTCAGTTCATGCTGCTTGCTCTGAAGCAAAAAGTACTTTTTCTTTTCTCTTTTTCTTCTGATTTCAGCTTCTGTTTCTTTAACTTTCATTCCTTTACCTTTTCAATTGAACTTTCCTATTTTTTATTCAAACCTTTCATTTTCCTTCCCTCAAAATTGGAAAACAGCAGCTTGCCAATGTTCAATTTATGGACATAATGAGTCCCAAGAGACTATATCCTGCTAATTTGCCCACCTCTCCCTGAAGCGGCTTCGGCTGGTTAGTCTCGGCCTTTTAATAGGAAAGGGGTTTTGTGAAAGTCATTTGTGGCTGCCTGGTTTGACTGCAGAGAAGAAACATGGGGTTGGTGGGCACTGAAGGAAAAACATCCATGTTATGGCAACCAAGCCTTCATGTATCATTTCAGAGTTTGAGAACTGGGGCCCAAATGTGCCCTGAATCAGCCATGCCTCTCATTCCAGGCAGATTTTTTAAAGTCTTTAAGTTTCACCCTCAATAGAAATAAACTCTGCAGTCATGTGACCCACAAGAATAATTTCAAGTCTTTGGAAAATTATTCTCTACTATTTGATAGCTGATGATGAGGTAGAAGTGATATTATACCTACCCACTAAGTTTAATACTCAGATTTTGGAGAGCAATTCATTTTATATTTATGCTTTCCTTTATGAGCCTGATTGAAATAAAATGCTGGCTGGAGTTGCATTAGAGTTCTCTGAATAGAGTCTCTGCAGAATTGCAAAGAATATAAGCTGACTATTCTGAGTGGTGACTCCAAATATGACTGTTTCTTTCCCTCTTCCAGAGATAATTTTTTTGTGGTTTGTTTCTGGTTCTCTTCCAATTTGCATGTTTACCAAAATCCCAAGGAAAGAAAAAAAAACCATTAAGATTTTTTTTTCTATAATCCATTTAAGTCAAAAATGGAGATGAGAGAGAAAAATTTGTAGCTTTCAAACACCATTAGTTTGCTAATGATAGCTTTCATCCGATGACAGTTCTCAGACTGATAAGATGTTCCAAACATCCACCATGAAGGAAGAGGACCATTTACAGGCCCCTGCTCTGTCTCTGCAGCTTGCACATGTTTTCAAACATAATTTCATGCCTGCTTTCTGACAGCTCATTAAACAAAGGCCTCTTGGTGGCTATATTGCCCGTCTCCCTGCTGAGAGTGTAACATATTTACAGCCTTTGCAGATTGCTGGCTGCTGGCGTCTTCTCTTGCCCGTGGCCTGCCTGCCAACTGCTTATCAGTCTCCCCCAAAGGTGACATTGTCGTCGTTTGTTTAGGTAGCGATGATCCTGGGTTTGACCCTTGAAGGCAAGCAGCCCCATGATTACGAGCGGCTCCTGCACAGGCTAGATAAAGGCAATCACGCAGCGAAGACAGTGGCAGGGCTGCTCAGGGATCCTGGGCAGGCTGCGCACTCCCATTCAGGAGCACACTGGCTGTTCGTTAGCTCGACAGCTGGCAACGTGCAGACCTTGTGGGATTTCTGCCTCAGAGAAAGCAAACAAGGCTTCGGGAGTGTTGAGGAGCTATCTGGGGCTGTGTACAAGGGTGATCAGAGTGGCTTGCTCCTAATTACCTGCCTCTTGACTGCCATTAAACCATCATTACACATCCAAAGCCATAAAAGCCCCTCTGAATGTGGCACCTTACACTGGCTTTTTATTCCTTCCTCCTGTTTTTGCCAAAAGCATTTTTGTGGGGATCCTAGGAGGACAGATGAAGACATCTTGGATGTAGTGAGAAGCTGCAGGCTGCAGCCATCTGCCGTTTCAGGAGCTGACAAAACTGGTAACAGGTTTCTGCCACTGCCACCTCCTGGGGTGCTGTGCATTTTCCACTAAATGGGAACAGAGAGAGAGAGAAAAGAGAAGAAGGAAAAGAAGAAGTAGGGAGACCAGCTGGAAGACGGGAGAGGGAGGTTTCATTAATTCACCCTTAGCTGCTGCAAGTGAACAGCCAGGGTCCAGAGATGAGATTCTGTCCAAGCTTCGGATGTCCTTGGTCCCTCTAGAAAGCACTGTGATGTGCCCCTGGGGTGGGATCAGTACCAAAGGAGGAACTAGACTGGGATGTGGCTGTGTTTGCTTTCTGGGCAGATTAGACAGTGGCCATTATATTTCAAGAACTGTCTATGAACAAGGAAGTGGTTTAAGGATTTTTTTATATAGAACATCATCTCGTTTAATGCAATACCACTGTGAGGTAGGCAACATTAAATCCACTGCACAAATGATAAAACTGAGGCTCAGAGAGACTGAAAAGATTCAGCAAAGTCCCAGTTAGCAGCTGAGTCCAGGCCTGTGGCTTCTGAAGTCCCAATTCATAACCTCCAAGCTTCTGTGGAATCAACCACTACACTGGCATAGCACTCCTAAATCAGTTGTTGCTAAGTTTGTATCCTCTGGAAATTCTCAAACTCCAGCATGCGTGAACATCAAATGGAGAGGTGATGAATGCTAGAGATTCCCAGGCATTCTGCATTAGGAAGGACTCCCAGGAAAGGAATGAACAATCTTTATCTCCCACCCCCCTACACACACACACACACACACACTTTTTTTTTTCAGAAGCATCTTGGGTGACTATACAGGAGTAGGAGGGGCTTTCAGTTCATATAACGAGAGGCCATCTCTGAACATGGGAATTCCTTGGAAGAGATCAGTCTGATTTATCTTTGTACCTCTAGTCCCCATGCAATGCTCTAGCACATAGTAGGTTCTCAATCAATGTGGAACAGTGAGAAAAATTGTTGTGTTGAATTCAAACCCTGTGTATGTGACTTATTTTAAACTGTACTGACACCTCTATAATCTAATTCTTTTGAAAGGAGGCATGAAATAAATCTTAAATAAAATTTATATATCTAATACGCCCTGAGTACTGACAACGTGCTGTCTTTCATAGTCACTTTGCCTCTGCCTTCTGTGAAGACAGCTGAGCCTCTCTGACCTCTAGCAGTTCAGCATGAACACGGCTCTGCCAGACCTTACTGGTTTATTGTATATTTACAATAGAATTTTCATTGCTTAGAAAGTATCTCCACATGCACATTTGTGGTGATGTACGTAAGTATTGTTATCCATACAAATAAAAATTATTTACTACACTGCTTATAAAAATTTGAACTGTTGCTTGTTTTCTAGATATGCTCCATAGTTTTGTGTACACACAGTTTCTGCAAACTGATCTGCGTACATCTTAATTCTTTGTGCGTGCTATTTTGGATGAATCTTGACCTAGCAAGTGTTATCATCTCCATTTTATGGATGAGGAAATTGAGGGCCCAGATGGCATAACTAGCAAGTGACAGAGACAAGATTTTAATAAGCTCTGTGTGATTCCAACATAAAATTTCTTTTGTGCCATATTGTCTAAAGAACAAGTGATTATTTTAAAAAACTCACCAGAAAAAATAGGAAATAATATTATTACTAATGATGGCTGCCTTTGAGAGATGATATTTTGATTCTTTACATTTGTTTTGTGCTTTCTAAATTGTACGTGTATAACTTTTATGATTGCAGGAAACCTTAAATAATCCCACTCAAGGACCCCAGTCCTTAGCTAAATTTATTGCTAATTCAACAACAGACATTTGTTTTAGTAGACCATTTGAATATATGAGTTTTTATTTAAAAACTGCAAATATTAGGGTACAAAAGGACTATCTCCTAATTAAAAATATTCTCACTACAGTGAGATACATTGTTGAGAACAGAATAGTATTTGCCACCATTTAGAAACTAACTTTTCCAGGACTTTATGACTGTGTGTTGTTTAAAACTGAGCCTAATATGGGGTAAAGAGCTCTGATGTTTCTTTGCCACTCTGCAAGACCATAAAGACTTTTCTCTCCTGCCATTTCTGCTAGTTTTAGTGATCACTGACTCATACATCCCAGGCACCAGGCACTGTACACAGTGATTTCCTGAACATTAATAACCAAATCTGAACTTGATTGATTCCCAGCAGCCTTGTAAGGTAGGTTAAGGATGTTCTATTATCTATCCCTCCTTTACCAATGAGGAAACCAAGGAGCAGGAATTATTGGGGGACTTGCTCAAAACCCCCACTTGGCAGACAATGAATGACATGAGGTCTCCAACCTAAGCAATCCACCTCTCAACTTGGTTCCTTTGACCAATACTGCCTCCTGGTGGGTCAACTCTGTTCTTGAGCAACACTATCATAAAGATTATATCAGATTTTTCAATATATTTTCAAACTCAGTGATTTTGAACCTATTTCTCACTCTCACACTAGCCCAGGGCCCAGCTGCACAATGCACCTGCGCTGTGCACCATTTGTCCAACTACCCACCAGCAATGGCTCAGGATCCTCCCTTCCTGTCCTCCCACTCATCCCTGCCTTGTCTTCCAGAAGAACTTGCACTCCATTTTCTCAGGAAACAAGTGCACCAGTCTGTGATAAGCCATGATGGAGATTCCTAGGTGATCATCTTGCTTTTAAAAAGAGATTTATGAATGCAGTGCCTTTGTCCAAATCTGTGCTCTGGTGGTGGAATAATTAGATAACATGAGAGGCCAATGTTATGTATGGGAGGGAGGAAAAAGAAAAGGAACCACAGAAATGTGCTGGAAGAAAAACAAACAAAAGCATCTTTTTACTTTAGAGAAATACTTTGTAAGCAAGTGCCTAAATTTTACAACCCTTGGAGAGGTATTGGTAAAGGCTAATGAAAACCTTTAAAAAGTGCATAACCTTTGGCTTGGTAAGTTCATTTCAAAGAATCTATCTTAACAACTCCAAAAATGCAAAAAGCTTTGTGCATGAAGATGTTCTTGCAGAGTTAATTATAACATCTAAAAATGATAAAAGGGACATTGATTATATAAATTATGATATAATGAATTATAGGATTACAAATGATTCTGCAAAATCACATCTTGAAATAACATGAATTTTTCTACATTGTAACATAGAAATAAAAACAGTATAATTTAAACAAGCATTGTGATAACCATGTCCAAAATATTTGAAAGATGATTATCAAAGACAGTTATGTCTCCAAACTCCTACCACAGGTAGTACCTTCTTTATTTCCAATTTATTTTCCACGGTTTGGGGGGTGAAAATATCACTTTACTGTGGGCAAAATTAAACTTTTGTTGAGAAAATATTGTTTTTACTTAACGCTGACTTTTACAAATCTCAGTGCAGTATACAAGTCACTATTTTCAAGAGTGATCTAAGAAACAAATGCCCTCTATCACTGTGCAAAAAAGAGCTGATGTAGCATGTTGGACTGTTATCCTTTGAAAAGCCTACTTACGAGTTTGGTCCTTGGCTGCTATCTGGGAATTCAGATTTCGGTAGGGTTCCCACCACAATTAACTGATAAGACTGGCTCTCTATGTTTAAACTGTTTACATAAACAATACAGTTTCTGCTGGACACCTGCTTTCCCTCTAAAGATCTGGAATTTTCATGCATGACAGGCAGAGACTGTCCATATGACCATCCCACAATAAAGACTGGGGACCCTCTCTTACGAGCTTCCCTGATTGACAACATTTCACACACATTGTCATACCTCACTGCTGGAAGAACTAAGTGCCTTCTGTGTGATTCCTCTGGAGAGGACCCTTCATTGGAACCTTTCCCTGGACCTCACCCATGTGGCTTTTCCCTTTGCTGACTGTCTTTGGTTTCCTTGCTATAATCAATCATTGCTGTAACTATGACTTTATGCTGCCTCCAGGGGGTCCTTCTGGGGAATCATTGAACCTGGGAGTAGTCTCGGGAGCTCCTAATATAATAATCAGCATGTAACTTTAAAAAGTCACTCTGCACCTTCATCCTTAAAAGTTTAACTATATATAAACCACAAGACGGTGCTTTTCTAAAATGTTATAATTAAACACACATAATTTATAGTGCTTTTCCTTTGCAGATGAGGAAACAAAACCAAGAGCAAGTGAAGTGATATGTCCAAATCAGCATTAGAACCTAGGGCTCCAGGTTCTTCAGTTCACCTTCTAGAACACCCTAACCTTTTCACAGGTCATTGCTCTTCTCCGAAGGCAAAAGCACGAAACATAATGGGGAAAGAATAAGCAATAGTCTCAACAGAATATGGAATATATGAAGAGTGACTGGGACATTGGATGTCAACCCACTAGTGACAGGAAAATGGGCTTTCCTGTTTATTAGTATAAGATGTATCAAGAGCTAGTGCTAGAACAGGGAGTTCATACTTTGTGGCCCCAGCTGCAGTCACCTCCCCCAAGCAAGGAAATACTAAGGGTCAACCTCAGAATAAAAAGTGGAGCAATTTACTGTTCAGTCTTTTGGCTGGAGGTTATAACAAGCTGTTGAAATGTACTTTGTTAATATTTCCCCATGAAAATACATAAAACCTAACTCAGGTTGACCATGACAAAACTGAATGTTTAGAGGTTGGTTGCAGGATGAATTGCATCAATATACCACTAAATGAATGAGACAATGGCACACACAAGCCTGATGAGGAAAATGACAATGCTCAAATGCTATGACTTTTAAAAATGGCAGCAGCAGAAGAAAAGTCTGGTGATATTATCCCTATACCAAGTCATCAAGGTCATTCTAGTGCACTGACAACTCCTAGAGCTTATAACTAATGCCCCTGGATTAGTCTGCTTAAGCTGCAATAGTAAAGTACCACAGACTGGGTGGTTTAAACAATGTAAATGTAGTTTTCACATTCTGGGGCTTGAAGTTCATGAGCAAGGCGCCAGCAATGTTGGTTTCTGGTAGGGAACTGACTTCTGAACTTAGAGACAGCTACTTTCTCATTGCATCCTTACATACTTTTCCTTTGCATGCAAGGAATGCATGGGTCTCTTGGGTCTCTTCCTTTTTAACAAGGACACTAGTCCTATCAGATTAGGTCCCTATCTTTAATGACTTCATTCAACCTTAAATATTTCCTCAAAGGCCCTGTTTCCAAATACAGTCACGTTTAGAGCTCAATGTATGAATTTTGGGAAGGGCTGGGAGACACAACTGAGTCCATAACAGTCCCAAACCTGAAAGAGTATTCTCACTTTTTCCCCATGCTGTATTCATGAAGCTCTGGAAATTTTTTTCTTTCCCTCTATGCCAAGCACTCTGTAAGCTACATTTAATAAATAAATGTTTACAGCCCAAATCTGGGTTATTTCTCTAGATTTCTACAAATTTTGTATCTCTCTGTTAAAACTTTCCTTAAAAACAGCACTTACACAAATAAAGCTATTGTCAGATTAATATTGTATCTTTGGCCCAGTAACCCTGGGAAACTGACCAGCAGTCTTTTGAATCCAGGCTGCATGACATTGTTTGGTCACTCTTAGACTGGCAGAGGTGTAGGTGGGAAATTGTGACCAGCTGGTGACACCAGTCATTAAATAGCATTGGTTTTTAACTAAGTGAATCACATATCTTGGTGTTGTCCAAATCAGACTGGGGTTTGGTTACCCCAATGTAAAATTCTGGGTTTCTCATCTCAAAACAGCAGATTACCACAAAGCAGCTAAGCTAACATCTTAACAACAATCCCTTGCCTCAGTACAAATGTGGACAAGAAGAATGCACAGCACTGAACACTTAACTTTTTTTCCAAGGTAAAAAAAAATCTTTATAATGGTTTTTCAATTAAAAACAAAAAAGTCCAAATTCTACTCTTCCCAAGATCAGTCTCTACTATTCCTAGACTTGATCCTTAGTTTTAATATTTTAGAGGCTTAATATGTAAGTTTAAAACTTAGGATTAGTAGCGTTTTCATCAATCTTAATGATTGAATTAAATACATATATTAAAATTTTTACCTAATACCTACATTCTTTTTTAATAATACTAACTACAAGAAATTTCCTACAATGGCCACTTTTCCCCTTCATTTGCAACCTTGGATCTCTTCTGTTGGTGGCTACAGTATTGGTAGCGATGAAGAAAAGACGATCCAATAACAATTCTAGAGAGGATCTACCCCACCCAATACCCTCATTCCCACAGTCATAAACCTTCAGGTAAGAAGGCATTTGGGAGAAGGAAGAACAGAATTTGCATTTAAATACAGTACACAGAATCACAAATAAGCAATTACTCACTACTTTCTTTTTTCTCTCACTTTTCTAATCTTTCCATAGTACAACAACTGCTTTCCCATCAGCCCGGAGTAATGGAACAGAATTCCACCCTCACTTCAAGAGCATCTGATGAAAACATGATCCTTTTGTTCTTTCTAAAGAGAGCTATAAAAGCACCATAAATCAGTATCTTATTAGTTCATTGTTTGTTACATTTCTTTGGTGTTTTGTCAGTTGCTCTGTCAATGGCAACTACCATGTGTTAAAAATGAGCTTCTGGAATGCAGTTCTGGCTTGTGTCCATCAGAGAAGGACATTTAGGAACAGCCCCACAACTTGTACTTTCCTCTAATTCTTGATTCTTAAGGCATTCTAAAATTCCTCTCATTCCAAAATCTACTTCTTTTAAGTAATTAAAATTTAAAAAGACTAGGCATCTGAAGGTACATCATATCTATGTTTGGGCAGAATTGAAATTATTGAGTTTATTCAATAGGAAAGATGCAGGGATATTAATTGTCCTTGGTTCAGTTTGCTGAGAACAAACTCCCAGACTTTGAGTCAGATTTGCATGCAGGAAGCTTACTGGGGAACGAACTTGAGAACATTTGTAAGGAAGTGAGGGAAGCAGGAGGGAGCAGAGGGGAAGTTGAGCTGCAATGCACGTACCTGCAAGAGGCCTCAACTCCTTCCCCTGGGAGCCCTGCAGGTGAGATGGTCCTTAGAGTTAGAACCAAGTGAGGAGAAAGGCTGGGCCTCTGAATCCCCATCCATCCATTATTAGTCTCAAGTCACCTTTGGGAGGTAAGCAAGGCTACTTTCTAAGGCACAGGGCAATACCCAGGGAGGATCACAGTTGTGAGCTTTCAGTAGCCAACCCCCCTGCAGCTGAAAAAATGAATGCATCCACCATACAGTGGCCATTTGAGCAGGCAGAACATATGTTTTCATCAAATGTATACACATTGTGAAGAAGAAATCATTGGATCATCCTTTTATTAATTTTGGCTATTCATCCTTAAACTCAGGTGTGCATGAAAATATCATATCTGTTACTTAATTTCAACTCCAAGTCCCCATCTTACCAGGATATAATGGAAATATAACTTCAGTTATTCTTGGGACCTCCTTTCCAACTCAGGCTTATTTCTAGGATCTAGGGTGTTAAGGAGGGACAAGACAGGGAGCAAAAGGAGAGAATGGTTTACTTATGACATGGACATTCTGATTGCCCCTAAGATCACTGTCATCTCGTCAAGGCCATGCTTGGGGAACACCCATACTTATGGTCTTATTTCCCTGGCCACTCTTTCTGGAGACTAGTCACTGTCCCAGAATACTGCCAGAGAAAACAGCACCTTTCTTTACTGTCCTGGACGCACTGACCTATTTTTCTCTAAAGCCTACCTCAAATGCCCCTATCTACCTACCACATTTATAAGCCACTCTGTCTTTTCCTACAGATCCTACCTCTCTTGAATTTCTGGAACTAAACAGCAAATGCATCTTTTTTGGAGGTAAAAGGGGCTTAATCTTCAAATCTTTTTTGAAGGAAATAGCTGCCATCTACCTTTCTCAGGAATCAAAGAAAGGAAGAAAAGCAAAAATAGTTAAGTTCCTACACGAAAACAGTCTGAAGATTAGTTTTTGGCCAAATCACTTAAAGGACTCTTATTTGCTGCATATTCTGGCTACAAGAAAAAAGTAACATTTTCAATAGTCACGAGCAATTGGGTCTTATATACAAGACAATTTCAAGAACAGTTATCCAAAATGACTCTTACAAAAAGGTTACTTCTTTAAGGCTGAATTTGACCATAAACACATTGAAACATTTTATTTTAAATGTATCCAAATTTTAGGCTATTTTCCCTCCAACCTAGCCTGTGTATTGTAATGATTTCTGTTAGCAAGCATTCTGAACTTAAAATCTTATTTTGGACACATCAGAGATGTAATTAGCTACAGGAAGCCCCAATCTTTGAATGTGTCACTTGCCAAAGGATTGTTTGAACATCTGTTTTTATTAGACTGTATGTTCTAAATGTCGCAAAACAATAGCATAAATTGTGCTGTGTGTGTGTGTGTGTGTGTGCGTGTGTGTGTGTTTGCAAGATTTCAAGCATTTTATAGCAGGAACAATTCCTTTCTTTCTCTCTTTCCACAGCATTTAATGTTTGTATTATAAAACTAATACATGCTTAATGCAGACAAACTTAGGAAACAAAGGGTAAAAATTTTTAATCATCCATAATCTCATCACTGCTAACATCAGTTATATATGTTGGTATTTTTTCTATGCCTAGGAATACTTATTATTTCTTCTTATAAAATATTATCATACTGTCCTTTGTTTAGTAGTATTCTTTATTTCACTCGGTAATACCCTAAAAACATAAAAAGTTGATAGTCTCAGGAAACAGTACAGACAAACAGTACATTTGTCTTTCTGTGGCTTTGTCCTATGCTCTGTCCTCTTCTCCCAGGCTCCAACTTTCCAGTCCCCATTCCCACCTGCTTTCCTTCTCCCATTATACCTGCATGATCCACAGTTCTGGCTCCCTTCTTGTTCTCCTGATTAAAACATCTCCACTACAACTGATCTTGGAAAGACATCTGAGTGGCAATAGTTATATTGGTAGGAAATGACAGGTAACCTATCCCCCAGGTAGTTTTTCAAGGATGTTTAAACTGTTCCCATCTTTGATCTGTAAAAATCAACTCCTCTTATTCAAAATGACTTGAAACCTCAGCCTTATTCCTGTCTTCTCCCTACTCCTTCCCTCTGCCCTGTCCCATCTCAATTCAATCAGATTTGAGTTCAGGCCTGCTGAACTTTGCTTTTACATGCCCTTGTGCAGCAGCCTTTTCTCTGTGCTCCTAGCACTGCCCCAGGGTGGTGTGGTCTTTCACTCCACCGAGTTTTGAAATGTCCTTCTCCCTGACCTTCCTGGCACCTTCTTTGCCTACTCCTGCTCATCTTACCTACAGACAAAAGATGAGACCTTCTGCAAGCACAGTTCAAACTAGGTCTCTGCTACCTGGAGAATAAAGACCAAATGCTCAGCTCCTTGCACAACCTCTGCTTAATGAATGACACCTCACTTCGTGTACACACTGCTACAACCAAACACATCTACTCTGCACTGCCTGTGGCCCTCAACCTTCCCTGGTCCTCACCTTTTCTCTTCCCAGCTCCTTAGTTTGGAACATTTTTCCCTCAGTCCCAAAAAGTGTATGTTAGAAATTTAGTCTCCAGTGCAACAGTGTTGGGAGGTGGGGCCTATGAGAGGTGCTTAGGTCATGGTGACTCCACTCTCATAAATAGATTAAGATTAAGCTGGTTATAAAAGGGCTGCAAGGTGGATCTCTTGCTTTTTATGTGCACTGTCTTGTCCTTCTGCCTTTCATCATGGGATGAAGACCCTCACCAAATGCTGGCACCTTGATATTGGACTTCCCAGCCTCTGGAACTATGAAAAGTCAATTGATATTCTTTATTAATTACTCAGTCTCTAGTATTCTGTTATAGGAGCACAAAACAGACTATCAGCCCCACTTAGCCTCGACACAGGTATTTGTGTCTAATAAACACATATCTGATGCTTACAATATGCCAGGTATTGTTCTAAGTACTTTATCTATATTAACATTTAATCCCCATACCAACTTTCAAGAGGTGATGCCTATTATTATTCCCATTTTGAACATGGGAAAATTGAGTTTCAGAGTTATACGATCTCTCTGCTGCCTGTTTTGATGTGATCCAAAAACTGAGCCTCAGATTAAATATTACTCTTGATAGTTCAGTGAAACTTTTTCTCATGCACTTCTCATATCCACGCAACAAGGCCTTTACTGTCAGTATGCAGACTGTGCTGCAGGTGAGGACATGGAGGTGCAGGGAGTCGGCCAGATTCAGATCTGGTCACAAGGTTATGAGGAAAATTACTGGTTGTCTGATCTCCAGCTTCCTGCTCTGTTCTCATTCCCGGCATGTGTATATGGTGGGGAGCTGTAGGCGGGAGGAAGCAGAAGGTGGGGTCACCACAAAGTGGGGCAGCTGTCCTGACTCAAGGCCCAGGCCTCTGCTGGCTCAGCAAAAGTGAGAGGCTGGCACTTTCTCTGAGATTTACTTCTGCTTTCCATCTGTTGCATTAGACTAGAGGTCAGCAAACTTTTTCTGTGAAGGGATAGGTAGTAAATATTATAGGCTATGCAGGCCAGATGATATCTGTTGAAACTACTTAACTCTGCCATTATAACACAAAAGGAGTGACAGACAATACATAAACAAGTGAGCATGCCTGTGTTCTAATTAAACTTTCTCTACAGAGAAGCAGGGGCTGGATTTGATCCTCGGCTTGTATAGTTTACCCGCTCTAGATCATATTTAATCACGTAAGGAATACAAGGATTGTGGGGTGAGCCAGCCAATTCTAACTGAACTGGAGAAGTCAAGGAAAGAAGATGATGGATGTAAAGTTTAAAATTCTCATTTTATGGTATAGAAAATCAGCAAAATAAATCTTTTCACCTATAGTCTCAAGGCCAATGTAGTCTAATTACAAGTCAGAAGCAGTCTGGTCCTATAAAGTGCTGCATAAACAATGTAATGTACTGGCAACCTTGCCAATTCTCTTGTGAGAAAGTTGGGCATAGACTGGGAAAAATGGGGCATCTGTTAATGATTCTACTGTCCATGAGTGCTCTGAACCCCCAAACCACTTCTCTTTGCCTTCTAACCTATAAAATGTAGATCTGAAGTCTTTCCGTAAGATAGTCCAATTAAGATAGTCTACCCTGAAAGTTATGGGTATAATTCCCAAAGTGTCCCTGTCTTAGTCTCTTTTGTGTTGCTATAACAGAATACCTGAGACTGGAAAATTTATAAAGAAAAAAATCAATTTCTTATACTCCTGGAGGCTGGGAAACCAAGGTTGAGAGGTTCACATCAGGTGAAAGCCTTCTTGCTGCATCATCCAGTGGAGAAAGGCAGAAGTGCAAGAGAGCATGCATGAGAGGGGGAAGAGGGCCTGATGTCTCATTTCTATCAGGAGCAGCTCCCATGAGAACCTACACCCTCCTGCCATAAGGGCATTAGTCCATCCATGAGAGCACAGCCTTCAGGAGCTGAACACATCTCAGAGGTCCAACCTCTCAGCACTGTCACACCAGGGATTCAGTTTGCAACACATGAGCTTTGGGGGATGCATTGAAACCACCACAGCCCCATCATCACCCACTCTACAGCCCCTGCAAGCTATTTGCCTCTCCCCATGGTGCCCTCTACCTTCAAGCTTGCATACTGCTACTCATGCAGTTTCCTCTTCCAAACTGTCTCTTCTCTTTTCACGCCAGTGTTACCTGCTCCCGGGCCTTATGTAATGGCATTTGTTTCTCCTGTTTTGTCCTCTGCTGGAATCTATGTTGTATTTTTCTTTAGTAATTGATATATTAGTAGTAACCCATATAGACCACATAGAATTTGTTCTAACATATAATTTGTTTAATATTAACTATTAAAAATGTGAATATTATTAGTAATAAAATATAGTTAGAAAATGGAAAGATAGATCTTATTCATTAAAAATACATAATTTGAGCCCAGCATGGTGGCATGTACCCACAATCTTAGCATTTGGGAAGCTGAGACAGGAGGATCTCCGCATCTTAAAGGCCAGCCTGAGGTAATAGTGAGTTCAAGGCCAGCCTGAACTACATCATGAGACCCTGCCTCAAAAAAAAGGAAATAAATAAATAAGTAAATAAATAAAATGCATAAGTTCAATATAAGACCTAATCACTTGTCGATTTTTATCAAGATAAAAAGTACTCTGGTACAGTTTGCTAACTGCACAAAACTTTGCATGCAAGCACACAAGCACAAATAATTGACACACACACACACACACACACACACACGAGTTTATTCGCTCATGTTAAATAACCAGAGGAGGAAGTATAAGTCAGATGTATCGGAGGTATCAGAGACCCGGATTCTAAGTTTTTGCTCTTTCTTTATTAATATGTGACTTTGACCTCCAAAGTCCAAAATGATTTTCCCCAGCAAAAGAGAGAAAAGAGAAAACCAACACCTCCTGGCCAACTCAACTCCCTTTAGGTAACTTCTCCCTAAAGATCTACATAGCATGGTCCTCGCTGGCCAATCAGATAGCCATATTGAGCTGCAAGAGAAATTGGGAATCAGTCTTTCAGCTGGACATGTGTGCAAGACTCTGTCATTAAATAGGAAAAGAAGAATGGGCACTGGGGCATATAGAGAAACTGAATTTAATGTAACCTGACTAAGGGTATCAAGGTTAAAGGGGTTGGCATATCTGTGCACCAGATAACACTGTCAGGGACAACCCTAGAAGTTATGAGTAAATAATTATGAAGAATAAAATGCCAGAGGTAAAACTGATAAACACTTATGAAAGCACAAGATGCCAGAATAAGCTCAATATAACTATTGATGCAAATTGACTACCTCTTGTTTACTGAAAGTAGAATGAGCTATAATAAGTATAACTTTAATTTCATATAAATAGAACTGATTATAAGCTGCGTAGTTATCTGCTGGCTATCTGCATGCATTGAGTGCCATATTCCTTTGTGTCTCAGTATCTGTTTTCTTTCCCTTCTCCTCCCTCTGCTACTGCTCATCCCCCTCCTCTCCTTCTTCTTCTTACTCTTTCTCCTTCTTCCTCCCCCCCCCCCATCTTGTACCAAGATTTGTATTTAATGGATGAAGCTGGAGTTGATCTATAGAACTGGATGGTACATTCAAGCAAGAAGCATTTTTATTCTGACAGAAATTACACCATGATCAATGGCTCTAGAAGAGAATATCTTTGTTTCAAAGCCCAGAGGCCCCAAACACTGCACAGATATGGACTAAATATTTGGTAGTAGGTCCAGGGATATTGTATCTTCTTGATGGAAATCGTTAGCTTGATCAGTACTTTTTGAAACTTTGCCTCCCACAGTTATTCATAATTCAGACAAATATAAGATTATATTCCAAAAAGAGCTACAGAAATTTAAATATAATCCCAAGCTCAAATAAATCTGCAAATTGCTTCTGAAATTGTGACTTGTTCAACCAAAACAACAACAAAACAACTCTCCAGCTATTCAACACACATAGTTGAGGTTGTTGGGAAATGAATTCAGGTTTCAGTTGTTAACTGTCCCATCCACACATTTATTTGACTTGGCTAATATGTAGAAAGAAAGACAGATGCTCGATGTTCTTTAAATTTTCCTTCACTTTCAAGTTCAAAGCATTTGGTTGCTGTGCCACATAGGAAAGAAAAAGTCTTATGAATCTCTGAAGGCAAATAAATAAAAGGTCTCAGAACTCTCTACTTTCCAAAATCCCTTGCTCTAAGATACCAGCTAAATAAAGATTTCCAACAAACTTCCGCTGCCTAGCTATATGAGAATTCTTTTTAAAAATTTGATATGCCCTCTTCATTTCCAAATCTGATAAATATCCCATAAGTTGATCATGATTGAGGGCCAAATAATCACCTTGATCACATTCTTTATCTTAGCATAGAATGATCCTGGTTTGCAAAGTTCATGGCACAGATTTGACTAGTGAATGAAGAAATGAAAGATTTCTATTCCTTATTTTTATTTCACACTTTTTTTGGATTTCATAAGGCTACTGAAACCTTTTTTCTCCCTCTATTCTAGAAATTACCTAATCTGTTGCAAGTGGTTTTATCTTTATCCACATTAAGACCAAACTTCTCAGATGTCTTATGGCCCTTCTGAGGACATACAGGAATTTTCAGCATTGAAACTGGCTCACAGGCCACAAGCTGATGCTTCTGTCTTAGCAACAGGTACATTCAACAAATGTTAGCTTTTCCCTTCTTGTCTGAAAAAAGTTGTGGCCTCTATTCCTGTTGGCATATAATTACTCATCATCATCCTCATCCTCATCATTATTGTTAGGTACCAAACAGGAAGGCCTTGATCATTTAAATGTCTAAGTTTTTAGCACTTAAATTTCCTTTAATACTCTGTTTAATTTATCTTTTCCATTTTTCATGAGCTCTATTTCTACACAAGTTACATCAGGTTTGGGCTTACAGTGGTGAAATACTGTATTACAATCAGAATTGTCCTTCATTGAAACTCAGCCAGTGTCTTTGAAATGAATCTTACCAAAAACAGTATTTTTAATTCTAGTGTTCTTAGTCAAAACTCAGTACCACAAGTCTGCCTTGGGAACTGTTACAGACATAGGCTGATAGATTCACTAACAACAACAAAAACAATAACAACAAAACTTTTCCCTGCATTTTCCACTCAGAAATGCCCAGCCCTGCAATAGTCTTGATCCTCACTACAATGACATGACAGAGATCCTTGCTCTAATGACATGACAGAGGTACTGTTCCACCAGCAAGCTGGCACCACCTCTGTCTATGAAGACCTTGGTTGCAGAAAGAGGGTGTAGATTGCTCAAGATATTAACTTGGCACTTTTCGTCTTCATTCAGATGCCTTTGGGGGTAAAAGTACTGAGCCAATCCACAATAATAAAACGGTCATAAAAATGAGAATCGTTATCGTTGGAGTCTCTGGATTTGATTCTCAGCAAAGAAAGTGCCTTTGAGGAAGCGCCAACATTCCAAGCTCTACCTTTGTCCTCTTGCCCAACCCCCTGTCCATTCTTTGATGTTCATGGGAGAAATCCTTTATAGGGGCCAGATCCTCTCCCTTTGCATTCCCCCGTAGCAAGCAAACCCTTTCATTTGTGTGGCACTCTTGGTTTATGAACTGTTCCCACATCTTTGGCCCCACCTCTGCTGTCTTTGGAGAAATAGAAGCCTGTGTGTTCTTAGGATGCATTTTCAGCTTGCAGCCCTGCCCTGGCCACCTGGCTGAAGTGAACCAAATTCATGTTCCCAACCTTGTGTAATTTGGAATTTCCTTGGTAAGGCTAAAGGATAGTGACTTATCCTTCATCCAGGTTTCTCTGACAACTTGACCAGTAAGTAATAGGAGCAGGGAGAATCCTCAGGGCTAAAGCAATACACCTGGTGTGCTGGGGACAGGAACTTGCCTGCCAGGCTTCTGTGTTTTGCATAGCTGCTGGCTCACTTTTCCAAAGGGAGTTGACATCTGCTGACCCAAGGACACCTGAGCCCAAAACAAAGGAGGATAAAGTCTCTTAGTTTCCATTAATAAGTTCCAACATCTGTAATCCATAAGCAACAAAGAAAGCGGGATTTGGACTTCATGATTCTACCAGTCTTCGCTGTTTCCCTGTGATATGGTCCCTTTTACAGTTTTTCTATAAATTCTCTTTTATCAGAAAACTGAATCCTATACATAGAAAAAAATTCAAAGACTACAAGTTGTATACAAAGCAGAAAGTATATCTCCTTTCTGCCCCTGTCTCCCCATGACTCTTCCCAGAAGATACAACTGTTAATGTTTTCTTGGTTTCTTGTGCATCTTTCCAAACCTATAGTCTCACACTATCTCTTTTCTGTTTTTGTATTGATGTAGGTTGACTATTTAATTGTTAGGTAATAAATCTATCTTTCTATCTATCTATAGATAGAAAAATAGATATAGGTATATAGATATATTATGCATCAATACAGAAACAGAGAAGAGATAGTGTAAGACTATTCAACACCATTCAGAGGGCACCTTATGTGCCAAATTCTTCATTATCCCTAAAACACTCATATGTGAAGCTTTGAAAATTATAAATTTTACATACATCACACACTTTTTCTGGCTAAATCTAAACACTGAAATAAATAATATTTCCTATAATTAATTCCCCAAATGGGTTTTTACACAGTATCAATGAACTGCAAAAACTGTACAAGGAGGTTGATTTCTGAGAACAAAATGGCTCCTTTTAGGTTTGTTGTCGAGCTTTTGCTTAGGAAATGCTTCTCTGTGTACATGTTGGGGAGTGCTACTGAGAAGCATCCTTCAGCTTCATGCAGACTTTCTGGTTTCCTTCTCTCTGCCCAGAACCCTAGGTTAGGAACTCCTCATCTCAGAAGTCACAGGTTTGGGGGTTGGCTTTTCTCCACTGAAAAAGACTCTCAGGCAAGGCAAACATGGGAGACACTGAAACCAAAGACTGACCGACAGTACTTACTAAGGACTTGCATTGCCAGGCACTGTGCTAAAACTCCCCGTACTATTCATATACCTTCTAACTCCATTAGATATGTACACCTGTGATTCCTATCTTACAGATGAAGTCTTGGAGGGGTTAAGTATCTTGCTCAGGATAAGTGTTCTGCCCTAAAATATAGCAATAAAGGGCCTGTTTTAACTCTTCAGCCCACGTTCTCCGCTTGTTGGATTACCACTGCATATAAACATCCAAGCTAATATTGATCCCCAATCACTGCATTTCCTAACCTCTCCAACAAGGAAATCTTTTCTTTCCCCTCCATCAACACTGATGCTATCTGGTTCTATGACTCAGTCAATCCCCTGACTCCTGTCTTTATGTCTTGTCAGATGGCTCAAGTTTGCACTTTTGGCTTTTTTGCTATTTGGCCATTTTTATTACTTATCATTATAATGTGATTTTTATGAGGTTAAAAGATCTTCAGGGAAAGAACTAGTGTGTTACCTCTCTTATACCCATGGTATGCCACCTTTGTGGACTGACAAGCTTGAATGACAAACCCATGTCGGTGAATTGGTGTCAACAGACAAAGGGGTACAGTATGAAGGTTAGCCCAGGGTCACGGTGAGAGCTTCAAACCAGCCTTCTCTTGTTGCTACTGAGTATTCATGCACTTTGGAAGTTAAGAGAGAGAAGATACTTCATGCTGGCTTAGGAAGTAACACAATTTTGAAAAAGGGAAATGTCTCCATTGTGGGTTATGGGCTGAACATGGGCAGTAGATTGGGAAAAAAATGCTGCATCTGGTCTCAGCATCATTAGTTCTACCACTCAGAGCTAATCCTGCTCTAGCACCTCAGGGACCTTTGCCTTTTGAAGAAATATAGCTCCTGTGGTTACCAGGCACATGTGCACAGGAGAATGTGTATTTCAATGGAGTCTCACCATTTCTGCAGGCCTTTGGGTGATCACTTTTCTCTCTCTCATTCTCTCACCATTTAATAGTCCCTATATTCTCACTGGAGCAAAAGTGCAGCAGATAATGTCTCTCCACAGAACTGAGCTAAGGACTACTGCAGCCTGAAGCATTCTAAGACCACACACACCCATTAACAAACACAGGTCACAAACAGCAATTGGGGGCAATAGTTGATTTCTGGGTCAATACCTCTATCAAATCAAAGGCTCTGATCCCATGGAAAAATAATGTTTGAGTGATTGCATGTGATATAAGACATCAGTCAGAGAACCTAAAGGATCAGACCATCCCAATTCTTCTGTTACCTTCCTCACACACATCACCAACTTCTTCCTTTTCATATTTACCCCAATATTCTCAGGAAGGTGGCAATTCCCATCCTGCTTAAAACACAGATTAGTTGAAATCTCTATTGGAGTAGTAGAGTGAACTTGACACCACTTTGGAGAAATATGTGAGCCAAATTTATTTATTATCCTTTAAGACCTAGAGAACTGAGTCCACTTGACAGAGAGAGAAGCATCCATGACAAATGGTGGATCAGGTTGTGTTTTTCCCTAAGCACTTGCTCATTCTTTCACTCAGAAGTGCTCCTCCAAAGCTGAATTCATTTCTGATATGCTCCTTCATTTAGTGGATCAATCATTCCTTTAGCATGAGAGGAGGGCCTGCAGATATAGGTGTATATGTGGGTGAAGGTAAAGATGCAAACACGGGAGAACTTGGAAGTGACACTACGTGATATTTTCTTGATGTCATCACAAGGGTCAATAGGGGCAATCAGTTTTGGTCTATTTCCTGGATAACCATTATGTGGAGACAGGGACTGTCACATGAAACCTTTCTCGGAGCCAAAGAATTACTGCCCCCTTGTTTATCCTCCACTTTTTCCTCTGCATAAAAACATTGCAAGGCAAGATCTGAATGTTCCTGTTTTCTCTGGTTATGGATTCATTAGCCCTTTAACTTTTGAGCTGTTAATATATCAGGATAAAGGCCAATTGCATTAGTGGAATGAAGTACAAATTAAAATAATTTCAGCCACCCAGCATATTTTCCAAAACTACCAAGAAATCAAAGTTCCTGTGGTTCAAAAATGGGATGCCAAATGTTGGAAGGAATCAGTGTCTGGTCTTTCTCCAAAAGAGGCTGTCTTGAAAACTCTTGCCTGGTCATTAAACCAGAGAGGTCTGCTTTCTTACACTGAGGTCCTATGCTCCTTCAGATGCATTTTCTGCCACATTCATGCTATTTTGTTTATGTAGGGGGAGGTGTTTTGTTAAGAGAAAGGAAAATGGGTTAATGGAAGGGGGTCCCAAATTCTTTTCTTATGTGCCTAAAGTCCCTCTGGGATTGATTTCATTGCTGCTACAATAAAAGTAGTGCTGACTTTAGGTTTTCTGGTTCAGTCAAATATCTTTAATCACTTTCAAACTGAAATAAAAGGAACTTGGCAATGTAAAACTTTGGAACACTTTGATTCTTAAAAAGAGAACTTGGGGACTGTTGCAGATATGTATATAAATCATCTTGTAAGCATTAGAAAGGATTCCTCTTCTTGTAATGCTTTCAGGATCCCCTAATCAAAACAGCCCCTCCTTGTTGCCGACAACATCAGAAATGCACAGAGGTACATGTATTAGAAGGTAGATTCTCAATTTCAGTTTTTGCTTTCAGGGCCAAACCTTGTCCTTAAGAGATGTTGTCACTTACCAGGTCGAAGACAAATTCAAAGTAGTAAGTGTCTGGATCCCCACTAAAGGTAGACAAGACTGCAAGTTGACAAAGAAAGGCTTTGAGTCCACGTGCATTGTCCTTTCATCTGTCCCACTGGGAGAAGAGGGAGGAAGGTTGAAGAACCTCAGGAGGGATCAATAGATAGTTGGTACTGGGTTAGATCCACAGCACTGCAAAAACAAAGCACAAAAATCAGATCTGGATGAGATGGAACATTGGCAGGACTTCGAAGTGGCAATGTGAGAGGGAAAAAAGCAGGCAGCTGCAACTTTTGGTGACAAGGAGGGAAAGTAAATCAGGCTGTCCGTTTTATGTGAGCAAGCTGCTGTAGTCCTTGAGATAAAAGGTGAGAGGCACAGAAACACTGGATGAGATGGATGCAAGGCAAAATGGCTACAGGTCTGGCCCAAAACTGACCCTAACTTCACCACACCTTCATTATGATGCATTTCCCTAATGAGATCTCCTCCCAAGGAGCAGAGCATAACACATTTTTTTATATATTAATTGGTACATTTTAGGTATACAATACATTTATATTTATCATTGGGTGTTTGTACCTGAACATGATGTATCTTGGTTCTTAATTTTTTCCCCATTACCTATGCACCCTTCACCCCCACCACCCTTCCTATTTACATAGACTTTGTTTCCTTTTTTTTTCCTTTCTCACACTTTTTCCTTTCCTTTCTTCCCTTTCCCCTTCCCCTCCCACCACCCCTCCACCTTTGGACCTTTTCCTATTTCAAATTATCAATTATTCGTTTTAATCATTTTCATCCTTATTTACACTTTCAGTTTCTCACACTAGAGAAACTATTCGGTATTTACACTTGTGTGTCCTATTTATTTCACTTAAGAGGATGGCCTCAATATGCATCCATTTAGCTATAAATGTCTCTAGTTTCTCGTTCTTTATGGCTGAGTAGTACTCCATTTTATATAAAAAAAAAACAACCACATCTTCTTTATTCAGTTTCCAGTTGATGGGCACTTGGGCTGTTTCCAAACCTTAGCTATTACAAACTGTGCCGCTATAAACATAGGTGCACATATATCACTGTGGTATGATTCTTTTAATTCTTTGGGGAAGATACCCAGCAGGCGAATAGCTGGGTCAAATGGGCATAACACATTTGAAAGCACATTTTGAACCATGTGCAAGCTCACACCTGCACAGTAACTAAAATACACCTTGTTCAGAGACACCTACTGCTTTTGGAGGAAAATAATGAATAATGACATTGCTCTGGGATGCCTTTAAAAGTAGAACATATCCTTTATTAGGTGCTTTTCCATCTGTGGAGTTGCGGGCTGACTGTGGAGCAACCAACTCCTCTCTCTCTTCCTGGGGCTGCCTACAGGATCATAAGCTCTATTTTCTCCCTATAATAAATTTTACAATTAAAACATTTGTCTGTATCAAAATAAAAAAGGGCTTGGGACTCAGCTCAGTGTCAAGGCCTTAGGGTCAATTCTCAATACCAAAAAGAAAAAAAAAAAGCTTCTGCCTATAAATTCATGATGTTTTAATTTCCATGATCACTGAAACGAGGGCCCACAGGGGCCAGTGGCATGGTCACAAAAATACAAATCAAACAGATCTATAAGAGTTATGGGTCTTAGTGATATATTTGCGCCCATGCTCATACCAGCACAGTTTGTGATAGCTAAAACTTGGAAACAGCCCAAATGCCCATCAACTGGAGACTGGATAAAGAAAATGTGGGTTTTTTAATAAAATGGAGTACTACTCAGCCATAAAAAATGAGAAATTAGAGACATTTATAGCTAAGTGGATGCACATTGAGGCGATACTCTTAAATGAAATAAATAGGACACACATGAATAAATTCCGAATAGTTTCTCTGGTGTGAGAAACTGAAAGTGTAACTAAGGACTAAATGTATAATAGGTCATGTGAAATAGGAAGAAAAGGGGCAAAGGGGAAGGAAGTGGGAGGGCTAGAGGAAAGGATAGAAGGGAATGGGATTAATATGAGAAAATGGAAAAATAAAATCTTTGTAAATAGGGAGGACTGGAGGGGTTGAAGGGAGGGCTGGGCAAGGGTGAAAAATAAGAACCAAGAGAGACTATGTAAAGGTGCAAATTTCCAATGAAGAATGTCATTATATTGTATACCTAAAACTACCAATGATTAGAATGAATAATTGAAAATGTAAAATAGGAAGCAAAGGTCCAAAGGGGTAGGGGTAGTGGGAGGGGCAGAGGAAAGGAAAGAAGGGAAAGGAAAAATGCTGAGAAATGGAAAAAATGGAAATAAAGTCTTTGTGAATAGGGAAGAGTGGAGGGCATGAAGGGAGGGCTAGGAATGGGGAAAAAATAAGAACCAAGATCCATTATGTAAAGGTACAATTCCCAATGAGAAATGTAATTGTGTTGTATACCTACAATGTACCAATAAAAGAATTTAATATTAAAAAAAGAGTTATGGGTCTTGTCCTTTAGGAATAAAATGTGCAATTGTTTAAGGTGGGGAAAAGGCTTATCATGCCAGCCTCCTTCTTAGTTCTTTGGCTCTAAAGTGAGGGGAATGGCATGTGAGACCATAGTTAGATTTGTCTTGTATCAGGGACAAGAATCTCGGTCCTCCAAAACATACTTTTTTTTTATTCCCAGAGCAATTGTGCTGTATATTCTATACATTTTCCAAATGTCAAAATCCAGTTCTGATGACATGCAGCTCCATGGTGATGAATACTCACCCCAGTAGCTGGCTGTCTTGGCTTAAAAATGAAGAAAAGGAATAGAATGCTGGGAAGAGAGTGCTCTACCCTTTGTCTTCAGGCTCTTTCAGAAGCAGAACTTAGACAGTTGGATGTCAGTATTCTCCTGCTGGATCCTTTTAAAGAAAGAGCTATTTTTCAAAACACTGAGCATTAAAAAGTCTAAGTGTCAAGTAACTGTCACCTGTTACCTGCTCTCCTTGCTGTTTCATACTCAGCCCCAAAACTATATTCACAAAGAAACCTGCTCCCCAGTGACTTTTCTGATACAGGCATTGAGACTTCAGTTCTACTTATTTTTCTCTTACAATGAAATGATTGGTTTGTGTTTTGTGTTTTATTAGTTTATTTCAAACTTCTCCTACAAGTAGTTCTTATTTTATTTGGTAAATGATGCTACACTTCTTTTTTTCTCCTAAGCACAAATTCAGTTCCCTTGCTAAGAGAAACCTCTCCTGCTCATACCTCAGAGTTTGCCTAGTTCAGTCCAAGGTGATATTCTCATAAGTGCATTGAATGTCTACATGGATGCAATTAGAGTTCATTGTCATTTTGGCTGCTTAGGCAATCACCTTTATCTTAAATATTGAATCAGATCTCTTTGAGGTTCTCATCTTTTCAAAATATGAGCCATATCCACATTGATTTTTAGAAAATTCCCACTGACTTATAGCTAGATATTGATTAGAAGCTGTGCCTACATTTTCTCAGTAACTGGGTTTTGCTTTCTTCTTGGGATGTAATGTGGCCCTGATATTCCTAATACAAATTTATGAACTTTGCACTGCTGAATTGATGCCATAAAAACAAAATCATTTTCAGACCAAAGGGCATATATGTGTGAATTTGACAGCCCTGAGCATCATATTGCAAGCAACAATCTTTCTTAATATCTGCCACTAAAACAAAGTTACATGTGAGTGATGTTGCTATTATATGGGACCACTGATGGCCAAGCCAAATGCAGTGTGATTTCTCTTCTGGAAATTATTTGCTCTCTCTGCCTTGTGTGTCTACAGACACTAAAAATATCATTTGACTCCAGCCTCAGGTTGCCCTGGCCTCCACTCCCTTGAGCCAAAACTTTCAAGGGAAATCAAACCATTCCAGGAAGAAGTCATATCTATTTTGGATCACTAAATAATGTAAGTGATCCAAGTGTTTATCTGACTATCTTTCTCCTCTTAATTAAAATTCTTGGAAGTTAATTTATTGGCATTTTTAATCTATT
This sequence comes from Heterocephalus glaber, assembly GCF_053883595.1. Classification (NCBI taxonomy): domain Eukaryota; kingdom Metazoa; phylum Chordata; class Mammalia; order Rodentia; family Bathyergidae; genus Heterocephalus; species Heterocephalus glaber. The sequence goes on from NW_028258156.1 coordinate 4,926,738, forward strand.
ACACTGTTTGCCTAAAGATGAGGCTCATAAAATTCCTATCCATAGTACTTAGCTGCTTTCAGGGGTGCTTGCTTATTTTGAATGTGGTATCTTGGTCATTTTTTCCTTTTGTAAAATTTAACAGTGGGAAATTAAGGTTTGCTCTTTTTGTTTGGGGCTCTATATTATTGGAATAAGCTTGAGAAAAGAAAACAGAGGCCAGAGGCCTGAAAAATAATTTATAATTAAATCCATGAAGATGAGGGAGAAAAAGCAAATACAGAATTAATGATCTCTTGAGAGTTCAGTCCGACCTGCTCTACAGTTTCGTGGACTTCCTGACAAAACTGAATGTCACTTTAACCCACCACAAGGCACCCTTAGAACTGACACTTGGATCTGGTCATGAACGTGGCTCTCACTCTTTTCTTCTTGAAACTCTGAGAAGTAGAGGAAGAGAACCTCTGGGAATTCAAAGTTATTTTCCCCTGCCTGGCTTTTCTCACTCCGACTCACTGCTTTCTCATGGTATGTAAGGATATTTTGAGGAGTTTTTTGTTTTGCTTTGTTTTTATTTTTTTTGTCATATTCCTTTTATATGACAGCCAAAAGCATTTGCTCATTTTTTTCTTTCATTTATTATTTTCCCATTCACTGATTCATTTATGGGGCTGTCAGTTTTCCTAAGGTCTTTTTTAATACTTGATATTCTGACAGTTTTCTATTGTGCTACTGTTCTGTTCTCTTCTACAATTGTTAACTTAAAAGAAAAATTCTTTAGGCCCTCTTTTGTCCAAAGCCTTCCAAAAAACAAAAAATGGAGATTAAAGAGGCTATCAGAAAATGGAAAAATACCCCTTGTTCTTGGAGAGACAGAAACAATATAATGAAAATGGCCATACTTTCTAAACTATTATAAAGATTTAATGCAATCCTGATCAAAATACCAATAGCAGGGCTGGGGATTTAGCTCAGTGGTTCCGCCGCCTGCCTCGCAAGCAGAAGGACCCAAGTTCGATCCCTGGTACCAAAAAAAACCCAAAAAAAACCCCAATAACATACCTCACAGGACTAGAGAAAACAATCCCAAAATTTATCTGGAACCAGAAGACACCTAGAATAGTGAAAGCAATTCTGTACAACAAAGGCAAAGCAGGGGCCTCACAATCCCTAACTTGAAATTATACTAGAAAGCTACCATGATAAAAACAGCATGATACTGGCAACAACAACAACAACAACAACAAAAAACCCACCAAAAAACAAGCAAACAGAAACTCAGACCCCCAAAGATCAATGAAACAGAATAGAAGATATATAAATAACTCCCAACACACACAACTACCTTATCTTTGACAAATGGGCCAAACATCTTCACCGGAAGAAAGATAGCCTCTTTAGTAAATGGTGCTGAGAAAATTGGCTTTCCATGTGCCAAAGATTAAACCCGTTTATGGTTGGAGTTAAATCGCTCAGGCACAGTCCCAGCCCAGGTTTCACTTACTGAACTGACTTCAAATGTATAGAAGTTGATTTTTCTAATCCTTATCTGTTTAGATTTGGGAACAGCTTAGGACAGTTTATACTCTGAATCTTAAATGCTAGGTGAAAGCCTAATCAAGCTCACGAAAAAATACTCATACGTAGGAACCTCCAGAAGTTAAGACTTTTCTTTTTCATGTGATTGGATTTGAGAGCAAGTGAGTTGCCACTATCACCTCAGCAATTATGGAATCATGACTCCTGTGACATCTGGATTAAAATTCCAAGGTTAATTGTAAAATCTATAATGTGATGTCATAATTTATATAGTGACCGTTTTGGTGAAGACTACAGTCAACTCACCTAAAGGATGTGGGCTGAGAAGTGGCTGGTAGGCTCATGGGCTCCATAAAAAATACCCGCTTTGACACTTCAACAAATCCAGAAATATAAATCCTGCAGGGGGGAGCTCAATAGCAGATTCACAACTACAGAGAGAGGTGGTTGGAGGTTGATGATGGTAGAAGACTATGTCCAATTGTGATGATTAATTTTATGTATCAACTCTGTCCATTTTAGGTGCTCAGATAGTCAGTTAAATATTGTTCTTGGTATATCCATAAGGGGGTACTGGATGAGATTAACATTTGAATCCATAGACTAAGTAAAGCAGATTGCCATCCTTAATGTGTGTGGGCCTCATCCATCAGTTGAAGGCTGATTTGAATGAAAAATCTGATCCTCCCTAGAAAAAGGGGGAACTCCTCCCATCTGATGTCTCTGAGCTGGAACATCATTTTTCCCCTTGTTTTGAGAATAGAACTATACCATACGTTCTTCTGGTTCTCAGGCCTTCAGATTTGAGCCAGAACTGTGCCATCAGATCTCCTTTCTCTCTAGCAGATCTTGAGACTTAGCAGTCTCCTTAATCATGTGAGCAAATTTCTTAAAATAAATTTATTATACTGGTTTATGTGAGATATGCACACAACTCTTTTGCAGGTTATATTCTTTTGGTTCTGTTTCAGGATAATGCTGACTAGTACACCAACTAAAGAGAGTTGGAGTTAAATTAGTAAAGTACTCATTAAATTGTTGTACTAAAAAAAAGAGAGAGAGAATGAAAAATCAGCAACACCTTTTAAATTTGTCTTTAAAGATACATTTACAGTGGACCCTTGACTTACGAACTCAGTTTGTTCTCAAGGGCTGATTGTAACTCAGGTTGGTTGATTGAAGGCTCAGGCTCCTCCACACAGCCTTCAAAGTCTCTCCTGTATACAGGCAGATCTCAGTGTCCTTAGAGAGACAATTGGCCCAGGATTTCTCAATTAACCCCACATAGGAAAGGATGTTGTAATATTCCTTCCAGAACTCTTGAAGGGTTAAATCTGTATCTGAGGCCATCTGGAAGCACAAGCGGCCGGCATTCAGGTCATAACTCAAGATTCTGGTATTAAGTTAAAATTAAAATTCTGTTCATAACCCAAGTTGTTTATATGTAAGGCTGGTCATAACTCGAGGGTCCATTGTATTAAATGTGCACTATTTAACAGGAATTTATCTGATTTTTCCATTCACCTTTAAACAGCTGTATAAAGTTGGTGCTATATTTATTTCCATTTTTTAGTGATGAAAACTGAAGCATAAAGAGGTTAAATGGATTTGTCAAACTGAAAAGGAAGCCACAATTAAAATCTAGTCCAATAAGTCTTCAGAGCCTCACTGCTGAACTGTAAAAATTTTCTCTAGTTTATGGATGGCTTTCTCAAATACTCCTAACACATGTAATAAATAGAGTTCAATTTTTGCCATGGTGTTTCACATAACAATCAACATCCTCCATCTGGTTTAAATTCAAATGCATAACAGTGCTTCCCACCATGAAATGTTCATTAAAAGCAAACACAAAACCAGCATTTTCCACTTTATGCTTATGAGTGTAGACCATCACAAAGAAAGAGCTTTGTAACATCTTTTATCTTAGTGCAGGCTGCTATAACAAACATAGCATAGACTGGGTGGCTTAAATAATAAGTGTTTCTTCTAGTTCTGAAGGTGAGGATATCAAGGTATAGAAGGTCCAATGTCTGGTGAGGGCCCTCTTCCTGGTTTTAGATAACTGTTTCTCACCATATCCTCACCTGGCTGAGAGCAGGTGAAGAGGAAGTAAGCTCGCTTTGGTGTCTCCTTATAAAAGAATTAATCCCATTCGTGTGCACTCCAACTTCCTCACCAATTTATCTCCCGAAGTCCCCACCTCCACATCATTACCTTGGGGACTGGGCTGCAATAAATTTGGGAGTAATGCAAACATTAAGGCTATAATATTATACTACAGAAAATCCAGTAATAATATTAATAATGGTGATAATGTATGACTCAAACCCATTTTATGAAATATTTTTACTTTATTAGGACATGTTTGCAGTATATACTGTTTGCATTTCTGTAGAGTTGGCACTTGTATGTAACTCATCTTCTTTTTCTAATCCTCTTTCCCTTCCTTCTCTCCTCCCTCCCTCCATCTATTGATCCCCCTCCCATTTGATAAAGATCTATATACCTACTTCCAATTATCTATCTTTTAGTTTGCTTTTTATTTGTAATTTGGGTTTCTCATATAAGACAAACCATGCATTATTTATCCTTGTGTATCTGACTTATTTCACTTAACATTATAGTCCTATGGTGCAGCCATTTTCCTAAAAATGATCCAAGTTTCTTTATGGCACAGTAGTATTCTATTGTGTGTAAATATCATATTTTCTTTATCCATTCATCTATTGATGGACATATAGGCTACTTCCAAGAGTTAGCTATTATGAATTGTGCTGCCATGAACATGAATATACATATATCACTATAATATGATGTCTTTAACACTTTCAGGAAGATACATAGAGGGAGAATAGCTGGGTCAAATGGAATTGATAGTTTTATTTTTTTAAATTAATTTTACTGGTCCATTTTAGGTATACAATATAATGACATTCATGATTGGAAATTTGCACCTTTACATAATCTTTCTTGGTTCTTATTTTTTCCCCTTTCCCCTCCCCTCCCTCCAACCCCTCCATCCCTCCCTATTTACAAAGATTTTGCTCCATTTTTTTCATTTTCTCATATTAATTCCATTCCCTTCTTTCCTTTCCCCTACCCCTCCTACTTCCCCTTTGGCCCTTTTCTTCCTATTTCACATTATCTATTATAACTTTTAGTCCTTATTTACCCATTCAGTTTCTCACACTAGAGAAACTATTCGGTATTTATACATGTGTGTCCTATTTCTTTCACTTAAGAGTATTGCCTCAATGTCCATCCACTTAGCTATAAATATCTCTATTTTCTCTTTTTTTACGGCTGAGTAGTACTCCATTTTATTTTTTAAAATCCCACATTTTCTTTATCCAGTCTCCAGTTGATGGGCATTTGGGCTGTTTCCAAGTTTTAGCTATTACAAACTGTGCTGCTATGAACATTGGTGCACATATATCATTGTGGTATGATTCTTTTAATTCTTTGGGGAAGACACCTAGCAGGGGAATAGCTGGGTCAAATGGGACTTCCAGTCCTAGTTCTTTGAGGTATCTCCATACTGATTTCCACAGTGCTTGCACCAGTCTACACTCCCACCAGCAGTGGAGCAGGGTTCCTCTTTCCCCACAGCCCCACCAGCATTTGTTATTGGTTGATTTCATGATAGCAGCCATTCTTTCTGGGGTGAGGTGGAATCTCAGCATTGTTTTCATTTGCATCTCTCGAATGACCAGTGATGTTGAACATTTTTTCATGTATTTATTTGCTATTTCTACTTCTTTGTCAGAGAAATGTCTGTTCATTTCAGATACCCATTTTCGGATTAGGTCTTTAAATTTGAGAGGTCTGATTTTTTTAAGTTTTTTATAGATTCGAGATAGTAGACCTTTGTCTGAGGAAGAGTAGATGAAGATTTTTTCCCACATTGTGGGTTGTCTCTTCACACTGCTGGTGGTTTCTCTTGCTGTGCAGAAGCTTTTTAATAAGAAGAGATCCCACTTGTTGATTGTTTGTGCTAGTTCACAGGCAACTGAGGTTTTGTTCATAAAGTCTTTTCCAACATCAATGTCTTCAAGAGTTCTACCTAACCTCTATTTCAGCCGGTTCAGAGTTTCTGTTTTAATATTTAGATCTTTAATCCATTTCAATTTTAGTTTAGTGCATGGTGAGAGATACAGGTCTAGTTTTAATCTTTGGCAACTTGAAACCCAATTTTTGCAGCACCATTTGTTAAAGAGGCTCTTTCCTCCAGTGAGGGTGTTTGGCTCCTTTATCGAAGATGAGATTGCTGAGTGTGTCTGGCGTTGTTTCTGCATCTTCTAATCTGTTCCACTGATCCTCAAGTCTGTTTCTTTGCCAGTACCATGCTGTTTTTATCACAGTAGATTTGTAGTAGAGTTGCAGGTTGGGGATTGTGATACTCCCTGCCATGTCTCTGTTACCTAGAATTGCTTTTGCTAGTCTGGGTCTCTTCTTGTTCCAAATGAATTTTTGAATTGTTTTCTCAAGGTCCATGAAGTATGCTCCTGGGATCTCAATTGGGATCGCATTGAATCTATATAGCAGTTTTGGAAGAATGGCCATTTTCACTATGTTGATTCTTCCTACCCAGAAGCAAAGAATGTCTTTCCATTTTCTGATATCCTCTTCAATCTCTCTTTTCAGAGTGTTATAGTTTTCAGAGAAGAGGTCTTTGATTTCTTTTGTTAGTTTGATTCCTAGGTATTTCAGTTTCTTGGATGCTATTGTGAAAGGGATTATTTGCCCTATTTCTCTCTCAGTGAGTCTGTCATTGGTGTAGAGGAAAGCTATTGATTTTTGTGTGTTGACCTTGTAACCAGCTACTTGATTGAATTTGGTTATTAAATCTAGAAGACTTTTGGTGGAGTTCTTGGGGTCTTCCATATACAGTATCATGTCATCTGCAAATAATGACAATTTGACTTCTTCATTTCCTATCTTTATTCCTTTTATTTCTTTCTCTTATCTAATTGCCATGGCTAATGTTTCCAGGACTATATTGAACAAGAGTGGTGATAGTGGACATCCTTGTCTTGTTCCTGATTTTAGTGGGAAGGATTTCAGTTTTTGACCATTTAGTATGATATTGGCTGTTGGTTTTTCATAGATGGCTTTTATCAGATAGAGGTAGAGACCGTCTATTTCAATTTTTGGTAGGGGTTTTATCATTAATGCATGTCGGATTTTGTTAAATGATTTTTCTGCATCTATTGAGATGATCATATGTTTTTTGTCCTTGGCTCTATTGATATATTTTATTACATTAATTGATTTGCATATGTTGAACCATCCATGCATCCCTGGGATGAATTCAACTCGGTCAGGGAGTATGATCTTTTTGATGATCTTCTGCATTCTTTTTGCCAGTATCTTATTAAGGATGTTTGCATCTAAGTTCATTAGTGAGATTGGCCAATAGTTTTCTTTTTCGGTTGGGTCTTTCTCTGCTTTGGGGATCAAGGTGATGCTAGCTTCCAGGAATGAATTTGGGAGTATTGCTTCCCTTTCAATATCATTGAAGAGTTTAAACAGTAGTGGCAGTAGTTCCTCTCTAACTCTCTTGTAGAATTCAGAAGTGAATCCATCAGGACCGGGGCTTTTCTTAGTTGGTAAGTTTTTAATTATGTTTTCAATTTCATTGATTGATATTGGGTTCTTTAGAGTTTTTAGGTCTTCTTCTTTCAACTTTGATAATTCATATTTATCTAGGAATCTATCCATTTCTCCTGTATTTTCCATGTTATTGGCGTATAGGTTCTCGAAGTAGGTGTTGATGATCCTCTGGATTTCTGCTGGGTCTGTTGTAATTTCATCCTTTTCATTCCTATTTGCATGGATTTGAGCCTTTTCTTTCCTTTTTCTGATAAGATTGGCTAAGGATTTATAAACTTTGTTTATTTTTTTGAAGAACCAACTCTTGACTTCATTGATTTTTTTGTATCGTTGTCTTAGTTTCCATTGCATTGATTTCTGCTCTGATCTTTATAATTTCCTCCCTTGTATGAGCTTTGGGGTTGCCCTGCTTGTCTTTTTCTAGAAGCTTGAGGTTCAGCATCAGGTTGTTTAATTGGGCTCACTTTGTTTTACTAATATGCATATTCACTGCTATGAATTTCCCTCATAAGACTGCTTTCATTGTGTCCCATAGATTTTGATATGTTGTATTGTCTTTATCATTTAATTGAAGGAACGGTTTGATTTCTTCTTTAATTTCCTCTGTTACCCATTGGTTATTCAGAAGTGTGTTGTTCAATTTCCATGTGTTTATGAAATTCTTGCAGTTTCTTTTGATATTGATCTCCAATTTCATCGCACTATGGTCTGATAATGTACAGAGGATAACTTCAATTCCCTGGCACTTACTTAAACATGTTCTATGAGCCAGCATGTGGTCTATTTTGGATAATGAACTGTGTGCAGCTGAAAAGAATGTGTATTCTGATTTTGTGGGATGGAACACTCTGTAAATATCTGTTAAGTTCATTTGTTCAAGAGTTTGATTGCATTCTAGTATTTCTTTACTTATTTTTTGTCTAGTTGATCTATCTATTTGTGACAGTGGGATATTGAGGTCCCCCACTGCTATTGTATTAGTGCTTATTTGATTTTTCGTGCCCATTAGTATTTGTTTTATATTGTTGGGTGCACTAGTGCTTGGTGCATATATGTTTATGATTGTCATCTCTTTCTCTCGGATTGTTCCCTTTACTAGGATGTAGTGTCCTTCTTTGTCTCTCTTAATTAGTGTTGGTTTATCCCTTGATCAGCAAAGAGGATAGCTACTCCTGCTTTTTTTCAGGTTCCTGCTGCATGGAGTATTGTTTTCCACTTTTCAACTTTCAGTCTATGAGTCTCTTTTTGAATTAAGTGTGTTTCTTGTATGCAGCATATTGTTGCATCTTACTTCTTGACCCATTCTGCCAGTCTATTTCTTTTGATTGGTGAATTGAGACCATTAACGTTGATGGTTATAACTGATATGTATTAACTTCTCATTGTCATGACTTTTTCTTTTTGTTGGATTCTCCCCCTTTGCATTTAATTCCTTGTTGCACCCAACGGATTCATTCTGCTGGGCTTCCTGGGATTGTGATCCTCATTGTCTTTTCCTAGGATATTGTCTAAAATTTTCTGGAGTGCCGGTTTGGTGTTCATGAAGTTCTTAAGGTCCTCTTTCTCGTGAAAGCATCTAATTTCTCCATCAATTTTGATAGATAGTTTTGCAGGGTACATCAATCTGGGTTGGAGGCTATTTTCCTTTAGGGCTTGAAATAAGTCACTTCAAGTTCTTCTTGCCTTGAGGGTTTGAGTTGAGAAGTCTGCTGTGATTTTGACAGGCTTTCCTTTGTATGCGATTTGTTTCTTTTCTCTGTTTGTAGAATTTTGTTCTTCTGTTGGGTTTCTGGAATCTTAAGTATTATATGCCTATGTGTAGATTTTTGTTTATCAAGGCTAATTGGAGTCCTATAAACCTCACTTATCTGTATGTCAAGTTCTTTTCCCCTGCTTGGGAAGTTTTCTGCCATCACTTCTGTGAAGTTTTTTTTATGTCAATCTGCACTTTCTTCTATTTTTTCATTGACTCCTATCAGTCTCATGTTATTCTTCTGTGCATCATCTAGCAGCTGCTGGATTGATTTCTCATGGTCCCTTACTATTTTAAAGAAATTTTTCTTTTCCTGGTCACTAATTGCAATCTTATCTTCTATATCTGAAATTCTGTCCTCACATTGGCTCATTGTGCTGTGTAAACTTTCAAGGGAGTTTTTAATCTCCTGGAAATCTGTTTGCATCTGTTTTATGGATTCCATTTGTTTCCTATGTTGGGATTCCATCATGTTCCTCAGCTCCTCTATTTTTTTTTTATCTGTGTCCACTCTAGATTTATTAATCATGTCTTGTACTATGGGCACAATCTCTGCTGTTATCAGAGAAATTATTTCTGATTTCATTTTTTCCAGATCCTCTTTTGTTGTTAGTTCAGGGAGTCCAGGTGTCGAGTATCAGATTGTTCCATCTTGTTTCCCTTTGGGGTTGTTTTAGGTGATTAGTTGATTAGGGAAGTCTGGTTTTGAGACTTGTTTATGTGTCTTCTCATTTCAGTATGTGTGTGTTGGGGTGTGTGTGGGGGTGCTGCTGGCACCTGAGCAGCTCACCTCCTTGGCACGGGGAGTGGCTCTGCTCCTAGGTGCTGCAGGCAGTGGTATGGTGGCCCAGAAGGTTCACCTCCTCTGTGCTGGGGGTGGCTTATCGTTTTAGTTTTTTGAGCAATCTCCAAACTGATTTCCATATGCCATTTTCTAAGCACATGTTGGAAGAATTTTATTATATCTCTTAAAAACCTGACATCTAACCTGTCTTTCCCCCCATTCCTTTGTTTGTATTTGCTTGCTTTTGCCCTGTTTAGGATGTTTATCTGGGTAAATATTTGTTCTAGTTGTATTATTATATAGCTTCTGCAGGAGATGAGGTCTCCTACTTGTAATCTATTTAAGTACAGCAGAGTGCTTGGGATTTCAGCCCAATAACAATTCTTGCACATTGTAATTAAAGCTGTAAGGCTTATTCTAGTGTCAATGCCAGACCTACATGCCACTGATGCCAATGTGATAGTCCTTAGGTAAGGGATTCTAACAAGAAGCAATCTTATACCTCCAGGAAACATGTGGTAATATCTGAAGACTGTTTTTTTTCTTTTTCTTTTCTTCTGATACAGGGGATTGAACTCAGGACCTTGCACTTGTCAGGCAGACACAGTGCCCCTGACCTATATCCCCAGCCCTGAAGACTATTTTGATTGTCACAGTTGGTACAGGGATGGAAGACTGCTACTGGCCAGGAATATTGCTAAATATGCTGCAACACACAGTCTCTCCCTATTCCAATAAATTATTATTCTACCCAAAATGCCAACATGTCCAAGACCAAGAAACCTTGCCTTAGATTCAGATACCGAATTGTTTCTAAGGTCAGATTTTTTTCATAAAGTGACCTATAGAAATTATGATCATGTATATTTAATTTCCTCATCTGTTAAATGAATCACCTCTCAACTCAGTGCTAGGATTTGGAGCTAGAAGATCATGGCTGAGGAAGAATGATGTGACCACCAAGTGGTGTCCAGCATAAGCATAGATGAAATGGTGGCAGTAATGGCCTGGATGCCAAGTATTTGCTGATTGGAGATGAGATGATTTCCAAGGTTCTTCATTCTTGTTTTGTCTAAATATCAATTTTGCAATCTGGAACACAACCCCAGAAAGACTTGGTTGCTTACACCTCCTGGGCTCCCCTGCTTTAGAGGTAATTCCAAGGGCTATTAGGGTTGAAAACAGTGCTCTAAGGAGAAAGTTTCTTTTCCTAAAACAAGTTATATACCCTTCAAGATTTCATAAAGGACTTGGAAATTGTCAGCTTTCCACATCACAGGGGCACATTTTCAATATTGACCAATCCTTAATAATAGGAAGGTTCCCAGACATTTGTCAGACAAAGAAGTAGAAATAGCAAATAAATACATGAAAAAATGCTCAACATCACTGGTCATTCGAGAGATGCAAATGAAAACAACACTGAGATTCCACTTCACTCCAGAAAGAATGGCTGCTATCATGAAATCAAGCAATAACAAATGCTAGCAGGGCTGTGGGGAAAGAGGAACCCTCCTCCACTGCTGGTGGGAGTGTAGACTGGTGCAAGCACTGTGGAAATCAGTATGGAGATACCTCAAAGAACTAGGACTGGAAGTCCCATTTGACCCTGCTATTCCACTGCTGGGGATCTTCCCCAAAGAATTAAAAGAATCATATCACAGTGATATATGTGTGCCCATGTTCATAGCAGCTCAGTTTGTAATAGCTAAAACTTGGAAACAGCCCAAATGCCCATCAACTGGAGACTGGATCAAGAAAATGTGGGGTTTTTTAAATAAAATGGAGTACTACTCAGCCATAAAAAATGAGAAACTAGAGACATTTATAGCTAAGTGGATGCACATTGAGGTGATACTCTTAAGTGAAATAAATAGGGCACACATGTGTAAATACCGAATAGTTCCTCTGGTGTGAGAAACTGAAAGTGTAAATAAGGACTAAATGTATAATAGGTAATGTGAAATTGGAAGAAAAGGGGCAAAGGGGAAGGAAGTGGGAGGGCTAGGGGAAAGGATAGAAGGGAATAGGATTAATATGAGAAAATGGAAAAATAGGAACAAAATCTTTGTAAATAGGGAGGACTGGAGGGGTTGAAGGGAGGGCTGGTCAAGGGTGAAAAATAAGAACCAAGAGAGACTATGTAAAGGTGCAAATTTCCAATGATGAATGTCATTATATTGTATACCTAAAATGTACCAATGATTAGAATGAATAATCAATAATGTAAAATAGGAAGAAAAGGTCCAAAGGGGTAGGGGTAGTGGGAGGGGCAGGGGAAAGGAAAGAAGGGAAAGGAAAAATGCTGAGAAATGAAAAAAATGGAAATAAAGTCTTTGTAAATAGGGAAGGGTGGAGGGCATGAAGGGAGGGCTAGGAATGGGGAAAAAATAAGAACCAAGATGCATTATGTAAAGGTACAATTCCCAGTGAGAAATGTAATTGTGCTGTATACCTACAATGTACCAATAAAAGAATTTAATACAAAAAAAAATAGGAAGGTTCCCAACCAGAAAAAGTTCCCCTGACTGGTAACCAAACTTTGCTCATGAGAACTGGTGGAAACTGATGCTATCTCATGGTCACTCTGTAACTATTTCTTCCATACTAGCTGGAAGTGTAGCTCAGTGATAAAGTGCATGTATTTCTTCCCATATACTTCAAAAAGGCAGCATGAGGGACTTCTAGAGCAGATAGTCCTGATCTGAATCTCACTCTGCAACTTATTAGTTATGACTCATTTTTGCATCCTGTCTCTCAGTTTTCTCACCTGTAAAATGGGAAATAATATAACCTACCCCAAAGCTTTTGTCTAAGCATTTAATAAATAATAGGATTTAAAACAGTGCATAGCATACAGTCAGTGCTGGATAAATGTTAGCTATAGACTTTTATCTTTGTAATACATACAGATGATGATTCTTATGTCCTTAGATTTGGTGTCTCCTTGTATTGAGTTTGATTAATTAATGGGGTTTGAGATCTGGCCCATGCTCTATTCGTATTTCATCCCTGTCTTCTCTGACACTTTGTTTTTCCATTTCTTAATTATCTAGAATCACCTGCAAAATATTTACATCTTTAAGCCAAAGAAGTGATATAGTTATTCTGACCAACAAATCCATCCCAGAGAAACTCAGAATCACAGAAAGCTTGTCATACACCAAGAAATATACATTTTTTGTCTCTGGTTCCTGACACAGAGTTTCTGTCATAAGAGTGATAGAATCTTGAGGAGTCATAACAAGTTTCTTTTGACTGTACCCAAGTTTACGTTAATAATTTGACTGTTGATGCCCCCTAGAGAGCTTTAGGATGGGGGTTGGCTGCCAGGGGAATCAATTGTATGGATAAAGGACTGGTATTTTCAGGACTGCCTCCCTACTTTTTCTGTTGAACTTCAGAAGAAGGCAGAGGGACTAGAAATTGAGTTAATCACTAATAATCAATGACTTAATTGTGCCTAGGTAATGAAACTGTCAGAAAAACCCTAACAAAGGGCACAGAGAGCTTCCCAACTGATGGACATATCAGCATGCCCTGAAGGTGATGCACCTGGAGAGAGTATGGAACCTCCATGCAGCACCCCCTATACCTTGCCCTGTGGTTCTCTTCCATCAGGCTATTCTTTGTTTGTTTCCTTTGTAATAAACTAATAATAAGTACAATGATTTCCTGTGTTCTGTGAGTCATCCCAGCAAATTAACCCAAGGAAGATTTTGTGGATCCTCAAATATATAGCTGGACAGTCAGAAGTGGAGGTGACAAGCAACACCTGCAATTGGCATCTGAAGTAGGACTGAAGTAGCATTTGAAGTAGCACTTATTCATAGAATACAATGCTTAATCCAGGTAGGTAGTATCAAAATTAAATTGCAGATTATCCAGTTTTGTCCACATAGTTGAAGAATTGGCTGATTTGAAGAAAAAAAATCCCACAGATTTCATGTTGGAAATAAATCCAGCAGTAGAAGGAGCAAATTACTTAGATGGCATCTACTACAAATACATTTTTAATTATTCTCTGTCCTGTGAAGATAATCAAGAGTTATATATGCTTTGGGTAGCTTTGGGTAGTAAAATTCAAAAAGTGAAGAAAAACTCATCATCCATGAGTTGGTAGATAAAGACGTTCCTCTTTCTGGATTGCTACTGCAATTTTTATGGCTCTGTTTTATAAAACTCCATTTGTATTGTGTTTGTTTTATTCACCCGTTTTTCCTCGAGATGGGCAATTTGAGGAATGGAGCCTCCAGACCTCTATGGATCTCTAGAATTCTATGCATCATGGTATGCCTATAACTGCCACCTTCATTCAAGTATAGGTGTGTGTATAAATGATTAACTATATGAAGTAATGAATGATTGGGTGAATGAAGGATGAAGACAAAGAAGGAAAGAAAGAAAAAGCATTTCTTAACCACTCTTAGCTTATGAATGCAGATCACTTAAGATTGGAATGAAAATCCCAACTATACCTCCAAGCTGTATTATATGTGTACACATTTTTATGTCTTACATTGAAAATTAAGCACTTGATAATGACCCATTTCATTTTTATGAACGTGTAAATTAGAATAATAAAACCTGAAATTAAATTCACAGACTGACCTCAATTCAACCATTTCCAGTGTCCTTTCTAGGGCACTCAACTCAATATTTTATTTCAGAATATTTTTTAATGTCCTGAGTTGTCTCTCTCCTTGTATTAACCCTTTTGCCGCTCCTTTGCAACATGACTGCATGATCTAAGGTTAGATAAAGTAAATAAAAGGCAAACTCACCAAGTGATATCTTGAGGAACCTCTGGTAGTAGAACTTACAACAGTCCTTTCCTATCCTCAGAAATTTAATCAAAAGAAACTCAAATATGAAAGGCTAGTAAAGCACATTAAAGAGTGGTGTGGATTGTAGACCTGATCAGTCTCCTAGATCCATTAGTAATTGGTAGGAGATAAAAAGGACAGAGAAATATGAGTATTTAATCAGGAAAATCAGGGATGTGGGAGATGCTACAAAACAAAGACTGCTTCCCTCCTTAAATACACAGAAAAAGAGCTGGAGGAGGAGATGGAGTGGGGAAGAGGGAGATGGAAGGGTAACCTAGAGATTAAGGTGCCACATCAGCCAAAGCCGAGGTGTGAATCTTTGGGTCTTCATTCAAGCAAACAAATGATAAAATACAGCAACACTTATGTGACAATTTAATAATGCACATTTTAAAATTATAAATTTTTAGAGAGGAAATAGTGGTATTATGGCTGTACGTTTTTAGAGTGTTCTTATTGCTGTGTTTTGGGTATTATTTGCATATTTTCCCCACAGGTTCATAGATGGGAAGCCAAGTCCTCAATGTGGTGATGTTGGGAAATGGAGGAATATTTAAGAGGTGGAACTAGTGAGAGGTGCTTAGATCCCTGGGTGTGCTGCCCTCAGAGGGTACTCATGGAGTGAGATAATTCCTGCAAAAATGGGTTGTTGAAAAAAGAACAAGACTGGCCCCTCCCAAATCTCCCCATTTACTACTGTATTGCTGTAACAGATACCTGAAGCTGGTTATTTATTTTAAAGTCACTTATTTTAAGATACTTATATTTTAGTACACTAAAGGTATTTATGAGCAAAATAACAATTTCTCAGGTTCAAAATAGTATAGGAATAATTTCTACAAATGACCAAGATGGAATGACAGGGGCCAGATAAACTTCTGCCTGAAATAATATCCCCCCCTCCAAAAGACAAAATATAGGAATCACTGGTATTTAGGGCAGTGAATATCAGACAACAAAGGACAGTCTTCCCTGAGTGGTTGGGAAAAAGATGGTGACCCTATAATTGTCACAGCTTCCTGTGCTGTAAACTTCAGATGGTGGCACAGGAAAGATGTAACCCAAAGAGTTGAGGTGCCTCCACAAGTTGAGGAAATAGAGCCAAGAATCCAAGAAAGTTTTGTTGGCAGAGTAGAGTACCACAAATGAGAAAGCTGCACAAAGAACTCCAGAGATATATGGTCACCCTTGGGTATTTCAACACAGAGTTCTGATCTGTGAATGGGTGTGAATGAAATAGAGGAGACAGGAGAAAGAGCCATTTAGAAGGGTCAGTGGGAACAGTGCTCAAGGCTCACACAGGACTGGGAATAGTGTCTCCTCCCACCAACCAGACTAGAGAAGCCACACATCAAGCAACAACGAGCTGTTCAAGAAGGTCTTACCTCAATAGTGGAGAATCATGAGACTTAGAGGGAGTACTGCTCTAGTCCAGATCGATGAACAAATCATAAACCCACAAGACAGAAGGACCAAACCATTTCTAAATAAGATAACTGCAACCCAGAACTATGCTGCAGAACAGTCTTAAAATAATAAAAATGTCCAATCAACAAAGCAAAATTCTTGTCTGGCATCCAACAAAAACTTACCAGGTATGCAAATAAGCAACCACAACAACAACAACACACTACCTATGATGAAGAGAATTATCAATCATTAGAAACCAAAAACTACCATAGATTTTAAAAATAGAAGACAAGGACCGTGAAAGTCATAATGATTTAATTTCAGATATTTGAATGTGGCTGGAATACTAATACCGTAGAAAATAGAGGATAAGACCAAAAACGTATTAGAAACAAAGAACATTTTTATAATGATGAAAGGGTCAATTCAGTGAAGAGAGAATAATTACATACATATACTCCCCTAAAACAAAAACTGAAAATATAAAAGCAAAAATTGACAGAATTAAAGGTAGAAATAGATAATTCAACAGTAATCAAGATGTCAATATCCCTGTCTCAATGATGGATAGAACTTACAGAGAAAATTAGCAAGTATAAAGGACTAAAAAAAACACTTTCAACTAATTTGACTTAATACCTATACAACACTCCACCCAAAAACAGTTGATTATGCATTATTTGTAAGTCCACACAGTACATTTACCATGCAGATCACAATCAGGGCTGTAAAATGAGTATTAAACTTAAAATGTTTCAAGTTATATAAAGCTTGTTCTCTGATCACAATAATAATACAGTAGAAATCAATAACAGAAAGGTAACAGGAAAATTTCCAAATATTTGTAAATCAACACAGTCTAAGTAACCCATAAATCACAGAATAAATCAAAAGAAAGTTTAGAAAACATTTTTATTTGAATGAAAATGAAAATCCATCAAAATTGTGGGAAATAGTTGAAACATTACTTAGAAGAATATGTATAACAGGGCTGAGGATGTAGCTCAGTGGCGCCTGCCTGTCTGGCAAATGCAAGGTCCTGAGTTCGATCTCTGGTACAAAAAAAAAAAAAGAATATGTATAACAGTAAATGCCTATATTAGAAAAAAGAAAAAATCTCAAAGCAATTGCTTTATTTTTTACTTTGAGAAACTAGAAAAAGAAGAGTAAATTAAACCCAAAATAAGATTAAATTAGAAGTCAATTATAGAGAAAATCAATGAAACCAAAACCTTCTTCTTTAAGAAGACCAATAAAGTTGCTGAACCTATAGCCAAATTGATCACAACACAAAAGGAAAAGACACAAACGATGGGTCAGGAAGAAGAAAGGTGATGACATTACAAATTCTACAGACATTAAAATGATAACAAGATAATATAATGAACAATATCATACATATACATATAAGTACCTTGGTTCGCAAACTTAATTCATCCCACAATTCAGGAAAAGATGGGCTCATTCATATTTGTGTGGGAAAGATGGCTGCAATGGTGCTTGTCACCCAATGCGGAGTTCACTAACAGAAGCAAAATTTTGCTGAACGTTTCTGTTTGCAAACCAACTTGTTCGCAAACAGAAGCATTTGTGAACAGATGCATTACCGTAAATTTGAAAACTTAATTAAAACGGAAAAACTCTTTGAAAGACACAAACTATCAACGTTCACTCAGGAGAAATAGCCTGAATAATCCTGCATCTATCAGAAATTAAATTTATGGGAAAAAATATTTTCACATACAAAACTCCAAGATCAGATGACTTTAGAGTACTGTTGAATTCTACCAAACATTTATAGGAGAGATAATAATTCTATACAAATTGCTCCACTAAATCTGAGCTAATGGAATATTTCTCAACCTATTCTACTGTTAATATTACCCTGATTGCAAAATTAGACAATAATATTATAAGAAAAAAATTCACAAAAAATAGAGGCCCTTCCAATGATAAAAGTTTCAAGGAGAAAACAATCACCAAATCCTTTCTATTCTGTTTTCTAATTATAATCTAAGTAAGCCACTTCTTCCCATTCCCACAACTCTACTATGTTTTATTTGGAAGATTACCCAAGCCTCCTTGCTGTCTTTCCTTCATCTAATATTCCTTCATCTAATATTACCTTAAGCCCCCCAAATTCAGGCGCACGCTGTAGATGAAGGGATCTTCCCACAGCCTGGGCTCACTACTCTTTTTTTCCCCCAGGTAGGAACTAAACTCCTGGGCTTCAGCATCTGGCCTGTCAGTCACCCCAGGCTCATCTGTCATCTCCCTCTTCTTCATGCTTCTCTCCATGAGCCAGCCACACTTGCCTACTTTCTTGTCACAACACAAAAGCCATGTGCTTGTGCTGTCCTCTGACTTCTCATATTCACTGTTCCTTCTTCTTGGAATACTTCTTCTCCCCTACCCATTTCCCAGCACCCTTTACCCTAACTCAGCTCTTGGTCAGATCCTCCAAATGCTCCCATAGATCATTTTGCTACAACTGCTGTAGCATTTACTATAGTCTCTGACAACTGTCTACTTATTTTCTCATTAGTTTATAGCCTCTCTGATGGCAATGAGTATCCATTATTCATTATGGCCCTCCCAACCCCCAGAACATTCTGGAAGACAGAAAAAAATGGTCAACAAATATTTGTTAAATGTAATAAATTCCATTTATCAAATGCTTATAGTATTCCAGTCACTGTTCTAAGAACTTTATGGACATTATCTTTTTCTTAGCATGTCTGTCCAAGTGGTACTATTCCTATATTCATTTTACAGAAGAAGAAACTAAAGTACAAAAAATGATGTGACTCATCTGACATCACAATTCATAGAGCCAGAATTCAAACTCAAGTGAATAAGTCTCTAGGTTCTATACTTCTAAGCAAAGTAGTTTACAAACAAATGAATGAATAAATAAATGGATAGATGGATGATTTCAATAGCTACTTACTGTATAACTGCTCAATGTCAAGGCCTAATGTAGACGCTGGGAATACTGTATTGAATAAAATAGACCAAAATCCATGACTTGAAGGAGTTTATATTCTAGAGAGGAATACAGCCAATAAACAAAATACATAAATATTTTGATTGTAAATGCTATAAAGGGAACAGAGTCATGGAAGAGAGATGGAAGGTCATCCAATTTTAAACAGGGTGATTGGGAGATCACTGAGAAATGACATTTGAGCAAATAAATGAGGGAGATGAATAAACAAACAAAAGCTTTTCTAACATTACACACTACTTCGTAAACAGAAAATTTCCCATAAATGATAAACAGTTTTTAATATAAGTGTATACCATGCATAGGACATATTTATACTAAAAATAATTTGATGCGTAGTTCCATTTGTTAAATCTGACAATTCTATACTCATAACAAAGCTTACTTCTAGGTCAGACTAGGAAAACTGGTCTTTATTATGGGCTCTGGGCCCATAGGATTTGTGTTTCTGCTGAAACTTCTTGGAGATGAGATTGCAGGGCATTGGGATATTAGCATGCAGCTTCAGTGACATTCTCCTTGGCAGGGCACTTAGCTCTACCAAGATGTCTCCCATAAGCAGGAAATATCATTTTGTAGATCTTGACAGATGGGTCTTGCCCATGAGGGAGGACATTTAGGATGATTCATACCAACTGGCTCATCAACAGACTTTGAAACAGAGCCATTAAAAATGGGATTGTGTTAGCTCTAATGTATGCTAACTAAAATAAGTAAAACAAGGAGCTTATTAGAAGGAAGATGTAAGGTACTTAATTAGCATTTGAAGGCTTTGAAAGGCAGAAGAGGAGCACATAATTAGTTTTTCTGCCAGCCTGTAAAATTCTGCTTTTCAAGGAAAAGCTAATAGTACAATGATTTTTTATTAGACCTAAAATGTTATCTAAACTTGAACTGAGCTGGACATTTGTACAACTGAGTGGGTTTTTTCCTCTGGGCTCTAAACCATACAACCACAGAGCAGACTCTAAATTGATAGCAGCTTTAACAATGACATTCTCTGGTAATATGTCTTTCAATTGCCTTCCCTCAACTCAAGGCTCCATAGGCTCTTACCTGAAGCATCCTTCATGCCATGAGCTTAAATGTTACTTCCTCAGTGAGAATTCCAACACCTTTAGGATTCCATCAAATCTTGTTATCTGCCCCCTCTTATAATACTTATCCTACTGGGAATTCATTGTATAGTCTCCATCTTCCTCACTAGACTGAGATCATGTTCACATGATCACTTTCATTTCTATCTTTCCAGGACTTAGAATGATTTGGGAAATTAGGTGTTGCTCGATAAATGTGAATTGAATTGATTACAAGGCCTTAAAGGGCTTGGCAGTCTCAATAAGCTGAACCAAGATAGTGGCGGGGGTGGGGGTGAGGGGTGGACAGCAGCCCACACATGTGTGGTGCCCTTCTTCTGGGCATGTTGATCTCTGTGGCTGAGGAGAATATAAATACTCAGGAAGAGATAAGTTTGATATTTTTGGTGGATGTCTCCAGGCCCATGTTTGAATCTCAGGGTAAAAATGAACTGACTCTTTTGATATGAGCATACAGTGTGTGCACAAGTAAGATCATAAGCAGTGACTGAGATCTCCTGGGGATGGTGTTCTATGGTACCAAAAAAAGACAAAAATTCAGTGAATTTCAAAAATATTTATGTTTTACAAGAGCTGAATAATCCAAGTGCTAAAGGTATGCTGGAGCTTGACCAGTTTAAGGGGCAGCAGGGACAAAACCACTTCCAAGACCTGATTGGCCACAGGTGTGAGTACTCATTGAGTGAAGTGCTGTGGGTGTGTGCCAACCTTCTCAGTGATGTGTAGATCAAGATGAGTCATAAGAGGATCATGCTATTCACCAACAACGATGATCCCCACGGCAGTGACAGTGCCAAGGCCAGCCGGGCCAGGACCAAGGCCAGCGATCTCCGAGACACAGGTATCTTCCTTGACTTGATGCACCTGAAGAAATGTGGGGGCTTTGACATATCCTTGGTCTATAGAGATATCATTAGGGTAAAAGAAGATGCAGACCTCGGCATTCACTTTCAGGAATTGAGCAGGCTGGAAGACCTGTTGAGGAGGTTTGAGCCAAGGAGACCCGGAAGAGCGCACTCTCCAGGTTAAAATTTAAACTTGAAAAAAATACAGCACTCACTGTGGGCATTTATAACCTGGTCCAGAAGGCCAGAAAGCCGACGCCAGTGAGGTTGTACCGAGAAACCGATGAACCAGTGAAAACCAAGACTTGGATGTTCAATGTGAACACAGGCAGCTTGCTTTTGCCCGCCGACACCAAGCGGTCTCAGATCTATGGGAATCGGAAGATTGTGCTAAACAAAAAGGAAACGAAACAGCTGAAGCAGTTTGATGAGCAAGGTTTGGTTTTCATTGGCTTCAAGGCCTTGGCCCTGCTGAAGAAGTACCATTACCTGAGGCCTTCCCTGTTCATGGAGTCCCTGGTGAATGGGAGTTCAACCCTGTGCAGTGCCCTGATCATCAAATGTCTGGATAAGGAGGTCATAGTCCTGTAGAGATACATGCCCCAGAAGAGCACCGCCCTCCCTTGTTTTGTGGCTTTGGTGTCACAAGAAGAGGAGCTGGATGACCAGAAAATCCAGGTGGCTCCTCCGGGCTTCCAGTTTGTCTTCCTACCCTATGCCGATGATAAACGAAATGTGCTTGCTGCTGAAAAGGTCATGGCCAACCTAGAGCAGATAGACAGGATGAAGGCCATTGTTCAGAAGCTGCGCTTCAAATACAGAAGCAACAGCTTTGAGAACCCCGTGCTGCAACAGCACTTCAGGAACCTGGAAGACTTGGCTTTGGCTTTGGATTTGATGGAGCCTAAGCGAGCAGTGGATCTGATCTTGCCCAAGGTTGAAGCAATGAATAAAAGACTGGGCTCCCTGATAGATGAATTTAAGGACCTTGTTTACCCACCAGACTACAATCCTGAGGGAAAAGCTACCAAGCAAAAGCAAGATGGTGAAAGTTTTGGAAGCAAAAGGCCCAATGTTGAGTCATCTGAAGAGGAGCTGAAGGCCCATGCCATCAAGGGCACACTAGGCAAGCTCACCATGCCCATGCTGAAGAAGACCTGCAGGGTGTGTGGGCTCTAAGCTGGGCTAAAGAAGCAGGAGCTGCTGGATGTGCTCACCCAGCACTTCCTGAAGGACTGAGTGCAGCACACAGCTAGCTGCCTTCAGCCTTCCACCTTCCTTGATCAGGCCAGGCTGCCTCCATTCCTTTTACCAACTTACCAGATGTTTCTGCAGAGTTGCCAAGTGCTGCCTGTTGGGAGCCAAGGACTTCAGGTTTGTGGAACCTCTTGTTACCATGGAGACCATGCAGCTCTCCCATTTTGCTATGCCTTATCTACTTCATGAATAAAGGCCTAACTTTGTACTAAAAAAAAAGTTGAACCAATATGGAGTCTGTTCTAACTGAATGATATCAGACCCTATAACAGAGAGGAAAAGAATGGTAAATTTCAATCCTCTGGATAGTAAATTTATGTTGCATTTCTTTTACAAGGGAAAAAATTATAAACACTATTCTCCTTAAAAGGTTAAGCATCAGGATGCAGTAGATTAAAAAAGTGTTTTCTTTAATCTTTAAAATTAAAGAAATAAAGGGAGCTAATGTGTCCATGAAATCCTAGACTCTTCTTGCATAGAGAGTTTAGAACATATTATATGATAACAAGGAGATTATGACCAATAATATGTACAAGTTAATCCTACATTGATAAGCATCCATTTGTTTTGGTAGCAAATCTTTCTGTTAAAGTAAGATGACAGGATTCTATAGTTACTCATGTTTTTCCCGTTTCTAGAGATCTGTATCTCCATGAAGCTAATACAGATGAAAGACTCAGTATTGTCACAGGCATACCAATATACTGACAACCAACCTAGGGTCTCTCAAACTCAGCACTATTGGTATTTTGGACAGGATAGATCTTTTTTTATTTTTATGTTTTGATGGTTTCGGGGGCCAGGGGGCTGTCCTGTGTATTATTAGATATTTATTAGCATACATGAATCCTACCCACTAGATACTATTAGTACCCTTCCACACCAAGGTGTGACAACTAAATACATTTTTATACATTAATAAGTGTAAGAAATATAGAGCTAATCATTACTGAGTGCTTAAATCATTCCATCATTCTGCTAAGGTCTCACTGGAACCATCTCATTTAATTCTTGAAAAAAAATTACTATGAGTCAGGAATAATTAGTATATCCATTCTATAGATGGGAAAAAGATTAAAGATTGCTGAATGTCACGCAGCTGCTAAGTGGTGAAACTCAGGCTTGTCATCACTACTCTATTTTTCAAGGGGTTTGTGGATGGAAAGGGGTGAAGTAGGATTTGGTAAAAGAGAACAAACTAGACACTTATATTAACTAATTAACATGATGGTTTTATGATTGCTTTTCAGCAAAGGCCAGCTAGGGACAGCTAGGAATTCCTTATAGGACTTCTTTAAAGAGGTGACCCTAGGGCAATCACAGCTAGCCCATTTTCCATTTCTGTTTGTGAGCTTGCCAGCTATCAGCAGGCTATGTGCTTAAGTAAACAAGAAAGATACGAATGGGAAGATGAAAGCCAAAATTGAATTACTGTGTTGTTAGTTCTCTTACATTTAGAAATAGGGAACCCACACAAAATAAGTCTATTTTCTGTGTACCAGATTTCATGGTAGGATGCCAGACTTAAAAACTGATACCAAATTTCTGATCCTCTGGCCCACCCTAAACCCCCTGGGTCTAGAAAAGCCAAAGGAAGAACCTAGACAGACTACCTGAGTGTGAAGCCTCTGTGTGTGATAGAGCTCCTTTATGAGCAGTCCACATCCTGTCTCAGGAAAAGCAAACCAATCTCAGTGACATTGGGAAACTCCTTAGGTTTCCTGTGGGCCAGAGAAGGGATGAGACTCCTCCAGACTTGGTTGACAGAAAATACCTCAACTATCACGACAGTTAGTCTCTGGGTAGATTGATTAGTGAAAAGTCTTTCCTGTGGGAATCAGCCTGCCTGGAGAAGCTGCACCAGAATTGAAGAGAGAAGCTTCTAGAGAATACCCATAGGCAAATTCCCCAGAGTAAATCTGGGGCTAAGACTACAAATCGCTAGGAAGTAATAGTTACATAACTCAGAATAAACTCACATATAAAACAGAAGACATGTGTAGGATTGTCTAGAGAAGTGCTGTTAATAGCAGCAAAACACAGATACAAACCTATATACCTATCAGTTGGAAAGTGGATGATTAGCCCACTGGACATTCACACAGGGAATATAACATAGTGTTCAAAATCAGTGTTTGAAGAGGAAAATATAAAGTCCCAACCCCTGCAGCCATCCTATCCCACTAATAGGAATAAGAATTACTTTTCAAGGTCACACTCCATGGACCCAGACTAGTGAAAACACAGGACTGATTATAAGATGACAGAATACCCCCTCACCCACAACACCATATTACTAAAGGCCTATTTACTTCAGTTTCTTTTATTCAGTACATCACATCTTACTATCAAAAAAATTACAAGAGATATATTAAATGGTAAAATATATAGTTTTAAGAGACTAAGTAAGCATTATAACCAGATGTAGATATGTCAGGAATGTTGGAATTAGCAGATCAGGAATTTTTTAAATGAATAGGATTCATATGCTAAGGGATCTAATGGAAATGATAGACAAAGTACAAGAACATAGAGACAATATAAGTAGAGATACTGAAATTCTACAAATCAAAAAGTAATGGTAGAGATCAAAAACACTGTAACAGAAATGAAGATTAACTTGATGGGCTTACTACTAAACTGTTTAAAAGTGAGGAAAGGGCCTGAACTTGAGGATATGTCTATAGAAACACCTAAGACAAGAAAGCAAAGAGGACAAAGTACTGGAGATACAATGGAACAGAATATCCACAAAGTCTGAATGACTGAAAAAAGTATAATGCATGTAATAAGAACACCAGAAGAAGACAAAAGAAAGAAAGAAAAAACATTTCTGAAGTAGTAATTCGTGAGAAATTCCCTCAAGTCAATACCAAATACAATACCACAGATTGAGGAAGCTCAGAAAACACCAAACAGAATAAATGTAAAAAAAAAGAACAAAACCCAAAAAACCCCTCTACACCCTTGTATCTTATATCCAAAGTACAGAAAACTGAAGATCAAAAATAGTTGAAGGAAGCCAGAGAAAAAGAACACCTTATCTATTGTCATGGTTTAGCTTGATTGTGTCAATTTGATTAGCTTGGGAGCTTCCTGGTGGGGGGGGGGGGTTGATGGATCATACTTTTGGGTGTGTCTGGGTGGTTTATGGAGGTACTATATCTAGTTCCTTCCACTTGGGTACTATATCTAGCCCTTTGTCCCTTTCTCTGCTCTGCTTCTCAGTCACCTTGAATGAAGAATCTTTGTGTATACCAGGCCCTTCCACCAGCTAACCACTGACTGAATCCCCAAAACAGTGAGCCAAATTACACCTCTTCTCCTTTAAATTGTGGGTGCTGGTTATCATGTCCAGCAATGGGAAAGTCAGCCTATATATGATCAAAGATAAGAATTATATAGGGCTGGGGATTTAGCTCAGCGGTTCCAGTGTCTGACTTGCAAGCGCGAAGTCCTGAGTTTGCTCCCCAGTACCAAAAAAAAAAGGAATTATATTCAATTTCTCCTCAGAAACCACAAAAGTGAGAAAAGAGTACAGTGAAATATTCAAATTGGTAGAAAAAACTCACCAACCTATAATTTTGTACTCTGAGAAGTGATCCTCACAAGTGAATAAAGAGTTTCTCAGACAAACAAAAATTAGAGGAATTTGTGACCTGGCTTACAAGAAATATTAAAATAAGTTCTTTGAAGAGAAGGAAAATGATATAGTTTGGAAATACATATCTACATAAAGAAAGGAAGAGCACTAAAGAGAAATAATTAAAGGTAAAATATAAGTTTTCATTTTTCTTTCTCTTAATTGGTCTAACAGATAACAGTCTGTTTAAAATAAGAGCAACAATGTATCCAAGTATGTGTGGTAACATATTGTGTATATATGGTATATATGTTTTATGTGTTTATTTATGAATAAAATGAATTATAGCAATAATACAAGTGATGAGAAGCAGGAAATAAAGAATATTCTGTTATTATAAGGTGCTTGTAGTACTCATAAAGCAATATTCTGTTATATTCTAAGTGGATTTGGATTAAGTTATGAGTGTATATTGCAAATTCTAGGCAACCACTAAAAACAAAACAAAAAAACCCAAAACAAAAATACAACAAAAAGAATTGACATGCTAACAAAGGAGATAAAATTGAATCATACAAACTGCTTAGTTAAAACTGTAAAAAAAGAAAGAGTGGAAGGCAAATATAGGAACAAAGAACAAGGGCAATATATACATTTTTTAATAAATATGGTCGCTATTAATCCAACTATAACAATAATCACTTTAAATACCAATAGTCTAAATGCACCAATTAAAAGAGATTGTCAGAGTGAATCAAAATACAAGACTCATTTAGTTGTCATTTACAAAATGATCATTTTAAATACACAGGCACTTACAGCTTTAAAGTGACTGGATGGGAGAAATATGTATTATGTTAATGGTAAAAGGAATCAGGAGCAGCTATGTCAATTTCAGATGGAGCAGACTTCAGAGCAAGTAAAGTCATCAGGGATAAACAGGGCATTTCATAATTACAAAAGGTCAATTCTTCAAGAAGACCTAACAAGTCTTTATGTGTGTGCACCTGATAGCAGAATATTTATAGAAAACTGATAGAACTGAAAGAAAAAATAATCCACCTATTTGATATCTAAATATCTTTCTATCAAAAATGGACAGATTCAGCATGCTGAAAATAAGTAAGGACTTAGTTGAACTCAGTTAACTTGATACTTGATATAATTGATATCTGTAGACTATTTCACTGAACAACAGCAGAATATGCATTCTACTAAAGTTTACATGAGGGCCGAGGATTTAGCTCAGTGGCGCAGCACCTGCCTGGCAAGCACAAGGTCCTGAGTTCAACTCCCAATACCAAAACAAAAAGAACATACTAAAGCTTACATGGAACATTCTCTGTAATATATGACACTCCATGCCATAAAACACATCACAAAAAATTTAAAAGAACAGAAGTCATACAATGTCTGCTGTCAGACCACAGTGGAATTAAACTAGAAATAAGAAAAAAAAAAGATAGCTGAAAATCCCAAGATATTTGGAGTTTAAACAACAAACTTCTAAATAATATAATTGTCAAAGAAGTCTCAAGAGAAATTTTTAAATATTTTGAATTAAATTTAAAAAATGCAACTTATCAAAATTTGTGGGATATAGCAAAAGCAGTACTAAGAGGAAAATTTATAGCATTGAAGGTGTATATTAAAAGAAAAATCTAAAATCAATCATCAATCATCTAAGCATTTACCTTAGGAAACAGAAAAAGAAGAGCAAATAAAACTCAATGTAAGTAAAAGAAAAGAAACAATTAGAGTAGAAACAAATAAAATTGAAAGTAGAAAATCAATAGAGAAAAATTAATAAACCAAAAGTTAGTTCTTTGAAAAGTTCAATAGCATTTATAAGCTTCAAGCTAGGCAATTTAAGAATAAAAATGACACAAATTACTAATATCAGAAATGAAAGAGGAGGTATCACTACAGATAACATGGACAACAAAAGGATAGTAAAGAAACATCATCAACAACTTTATGAAAATATATTTAACAATCTAGATGAAATGGACCAATTTCTTGAAAAACACATCCTGCCAAAACTCACAAAAGAAATAACAATTTGAATAGTCCTATATGTATCAGAGAAACTGAATCCATAATTAGTAACTTTCTGAGACAGAAAGCACCAGGCCCACACATGTTCACTGTTAAACTCTATCAAACACTTAAGGAAAATTTTACGCAAATTATTTTCAATCTTTTCTGGATAACAAAAGCAGAGGGATTGCTTCCTACCTAAGTTATTCGGGGAGGCCAACATTACCCTAATACTAAAATCAGATGAAGATATTACAAGGAAGAAAATTACAGATCAATACCTCTCATGAACATAGATGCAAAAATCCTCAACCAAATATTAGCAAATTGAATCCAACAACATTTAAAAAGAAGTAAATACCACTACCAACTGGTATTCATTGTAGGTATGCAAGACTGGTTTAACATTTTAAAAATTAGTTAATACAATTCAACACATGAGTATGCTAAAGGAGAAAATTTATATGATCATATCAATAGATGCAGAAAAAACATTTGACAAAAATTAATAACTATTATCATAAAAACTGTCAGTGAACTTGGAATTGAACTGAGAAACTTGAAATTGGAAGGAAGCAAAGTTGAAAGCAAATTGCTCTTAATTCCAAATTTGACATTGAAAGTAGAGCTCCCTCAGCTTGATAGAGCCTCTACAAAACATTTAAAGCCAACATCATACTTAATGGTGAAAAACTAAAAGCTTCCCCACTAAGATTAGGAATTGGGTAAGCATATATCCTCCTGCCACTCCTTTTCAACATTATCCACGCAACAGAATGAGAAAAAGAAATTAACAAGTATACAAATTTGGAAGAAAGAAAGCTCTCTTTTGTTGCATATGACATAATTATTTAAAATAATAAAAACCTCCAGAGACCAATAAGTGATTATAGCAAGGTTACAGAGTACATGGACAATAACAAAAGCCAATCACTTTCCCATTTACCAGCAATAAACAAGTGAAACCGCAAATTGAAAACACAATAGGTCCTGAGTCATGCGGAAGACGCTGAATCACCCCGCTGCAGACAGGCAGGTCTGCCCATGCCCTACCGAGGTCCTGAGTCACACAGAACACGACGAATCAGCCCGCTGCAGACAGGCAGGTCCGGGCACACCCTACCGAGGTCCCCAGTCACACAGAATATGCCGAATCAGCCCGCTGAACATAGGAAGGTCTGTGCATGCCCTACCGAGGTCCTGAGCAGCGCGGAAGACACCGAATCATCCCGCTGCAGACAGGCAGCCACCTGGTTCCACACTACAAAGACGCAGAGGACACCAGACCACCCGATCAAGGTACTGAGTCCCACTGTTCCCTGCCCAGAGGTCAGGGCTTCTGAGTCGTTGTCCCACTCCTCCTGGTCCACAGGAAGGGGCTTCCCGGCCACCATCCCTCCCGCTGCTCCCAGCCCACAGGAAAGGGCTTTTGGGTCACCATCCTTACCGTTGCTCCCGGCCCCTGTCGCACCTCACCCAGCGCAGAGGAGGTAATCCGTGGAGGCGCTAACAGCCCCCCGCCCAAGTCGATATGGGAAAACATATGAATAAGTCTCAAAACCAGACTTCCAGATCACCTACAGCAACCCCAAAGGGAAATGAGATGGAACACTCTGATACACAACCACCTGGACCCACTGAACTGGCAACAAAAGGGGATCTGGAAAAAATGAAATCAGAAATAATTTCTCAGATAACAAGAGAAATTGTGCCCCTAGTGCAAGACATGATTAATAAATCTAGAAAGGAGCTCAGGAACATGATGGAATCCCAACATAAAAACAAATGGAATCCATAAAACAGATGCAAACAGATTTCCAGGAAATGAAAAACTCCACTGAAAGTCTACACAGCAGAATGAGCCAATGTGAGGACAGAATTTCAGATATAGAAGATAAGATTGCAATTAGTGACCAGGAAAAGAAAAATTGCTTCAAAATTGTATGGGAACATGAGAAATCAATCCAGCAGGTGCTAGATGATGCAAAGAAGAATAACATAAGACTGATTGGGCTCAATGAAGAAAGAGGAGAGAGTGGAGATGACATAAAAAATCTCTTCACAGAAATAATGGCAGAAAACTTCCCAAGCAGGGGAAAAGAGCTTGACATACAGATAAGTGAGGCATATAGGACTCCAAATAGCCTTGATCAAAAAAAATCTACACGTAGGCATATAATTGTTAAGATTCCAGAAACCCAACAGAAGAAGAAAGTTCTACAAGCAGGCAGAGACAAGAAACAAATCCCATACAAAGGAAAGCCCATCAGAATCACAGCAGACTTCTCAACACAAACTATCAAGGCAAGAAGAACTTGGAGTGACATATTCCAAGCCCTAAAAGAAAACAGCCTCCAACCCAGATTGATGTACCCTGCAAAACTATCTTTCAAAATGGATGGAGAAATAAGATACTTTCATGATAAAGAGCACTTTAGGAACTTCAAGTATGCCAAACCAGCACTTCAAAAAATTTTACACAGTATCTTAGGAACAGACATTGAGGATCACAACCCCAGGAAGCAAAGCAGAATGAACCCACCTGGCACGACAAGAAATTAAATGTAAAAGGGGAGAACCCAACAAAAAGAAAAAGTCATGGCAATGACAAGTCAATATGTTTCAGTTATAATCATCAACGTTAATGGTCTCAATTCACCAATCAAAAGAAATAGACTGGCAGAATGGGTCAAGAAGCAAAATCCAACAATATGCTGCATACAAGAAACACATTTAATTCAAAAGGAAACTCATAGACTGAAAGTTAAAGGGGGGAAAACAATACTCCATGTGACAGGAACCTGAAAAAAAGCAGGAATAGCTATTCTCTTTGCAGATCAAGTAGATTTCAAACCAACACTGATTAAGAGAGATGAAGAAGGACACTACATCCTTGTAAAGGGAAGAATCCAAGAGGAAGAGATGACAATCCAAACATATATGCACCAAACACTAGTGCACCAAACTATATAAAACAAATACTACCAGACACGAAAAATCAGATAAGCACTAATACAATAGTAATGGGGGACCTCAACACCCCACTGTCACAGATAGATCAACTAGAAAAAAATAAGTAATGAAATACTACAACTCAAACTCTTCAACAAATGAACTTAACAGATGTTTACAGAGTCTTCCACCACACAAAATCAGAATACACATTCTTCTCAGCTGCACATGGGTCATTCTCCAAAATAGACCACATACTCACACACAGAACATGTTTAAGTAAGTGCAAAGGAATTGAAGTTATCCCCTGTATATTATCAGACCATAATGTGATGAAATTGGAGATCCATAGCAAAAGAAACTCAAAACATTTCATAAACATGTGGAAATTGAACAACACACTTCTGAATAACCAATGGGTGACAGAGGAAATTAAAGAAGAAATCAGACAGTTCCTTCAATTAAATGACAATGACAATACAACATATTGGACTCTATGGGATACAATGAAAGCAATCTTATGAGGGAAATTCATAGCCATGAATACGCATATTAGGAAAACAAAATGAGCCCAATTAAACAACCTGATGCTGAACCTCAAGCTTCTAGAAAAAGAAGAGCAGGACAACCCCAAAGCTCATACAAGGGAGGAAATTATCAAGATCAGAGGAGAAATTAATGCAATGGAGACTAAGAGAATGATACAAAAAAAATCAATGAAACCAAGAGTTGGTTCTTCGAAAGAATCAACAAAATTGACAAACCTTTAGCCAACCTTATCAGAAAAAGGAAAGAAAAGGCCCAAATCCATGCAATTAGAAATGAAAAGGGTGAAATGACAACAGACGCAGGAGAAATCTAGAGGATCATCAATACCTACTTCCAGAACCTATATACCAGTAAGATGGAAAACACAGAAGAAATGGACAGATTCTTAGATACCTATGAATTACCAAAGTTGAACAAAGAAGACCTAAAAATTCTAAACAACCCAATATCAACCAATGAAATTGAAAATGTAATTAAAAATTTATCAACTAAGAAAAGCCCGGGCCCTGATGGCTTCACTGCTGAATTCTACAAGACATTTAGAGAGGAACTGCTGCCACTACTGTTTAAACTCTTCAATGAAATTGAAAGGGAAGCAATACTCCCAAATTCATTCCTGGAAGCAAGCATCACCTTGATCCCCAAAGCAGAGAAAGACCCAACCGAAAAGGAGAACTATAGGCCAATTCACTAATGAACACAGATGCAAAAATCCTTAATAAGATACTGGCAAATAGAATGCAGAAGATCATCAAGAAGATCATACACCCTGATCAAGTGGGATTCATCCCAGGGATGCAGGGATGGTTCAATATACACAAATCAATCAGTGTAATACATTATATCCATAGAGCCAAGGACAAAAACCATATGATTATCTCCATAGATGCAGAAAAAGCATTTGACAAAATCCAACATGCATTTATGATAAAGACCCTACAAAAAATTGGAATAGATGGTCTCTACCTCAAACTGATAGAAGCCATCTATGAAAAACCAACAGCCAATATCATACTAAATGGTCAAAAACTGAAATCCTCCACCCTCAAATCAGGAACAAGACAAGGATGTCCACCGTCACCACTCTTGTTCAATATAGTTCTGGAAACATTAGCCACGGCAATTAGACAAGAGAAAGAAATAAAAGGAATAAAGATAGGAAATGAAGAAGTCAAATTGTCATTATTTGCAGATGACATGATACTCTATATAGAAGACCCCAAGAACTCCACCAAAAGTCTTCTAGACTTAATAACCAAATTCAGTCAAGTAGCTGGTTACAAGGTCAACACACAAAAATCAATAGCTTTCCTCTACACCAGTGACAGGCTCACTGAGAGAGAAATAGGGCAAATAATTCCTTTCACAATAGCACCCAAAAAACTGAAATACCTAGGAATCATCCTAATGAAAGAAGTCAAAGACCTCTTCTCTGAAAACTATGGCACTCTGAAAAGAGAGATTGAAGATGGACAGACATCCCCTACTCCTGGGTAGGAAGGATTAATATAGTGAAAATAGCCATACTTCCAATACTGCTATATAGATTTAATGCAATTCCAATTGAGATCCCAGCAGCATACTTCATAGACCTCGAGAAAACAATCCAAAAATTCATTTGGAACAAGAAGAGACCCAGACTAGCAAAAGCAATTCTAGGTAACAGAGACATGGTAGGGGGTATCACAATCCCCAACCTGCAACTCTACTACAAAGCTACTGTGATAAAAACAACATGGTACTGGCAAAGAAACAGACTTGAGGACCAGTGGAACAGATTAGAAGATGCAGAAACAATGCCAGACACACTCAGCCATCTCATCTTCGACAAAGAAGCCAAACACCCTCACTGGAGGAAAGAGAGCCTCTTTCATAAATGGTGCTGGAAAATTGGGCTTCAACTTGCCAAAGATTAAAACTAGACCTGTATCTCTCACCATGCACTAAACTAAAATCAAAATGGATTAAAGATCTAAATATTAAAATAGAAACTCTGAACCATTTGGAACAGAGGTTAGGTAGAACCCTTAAAGACATCGGTGTAGGAAAAGATTGTATGAACAAAACCTCAGTTGCCCGTGAACTAGCACAAACAATCAACAAATGGGATCTCTTCTTATTAAAAGGCTTCTGCACAGCAAGAGAAACCACCAGCAGTGTGAAGAGACAACCCACAATGTGGGAAAAAATCTTCACCTGCTTTTCTTCAGACAAAGGTCTACTATCTCGAATCTATAAAGAACTTTAAAAGATCAGACCTCCCAAATTTAAAGACCCAATCCAAAAATGGGCATCTGAAATGAGCAGACATTTCTCAGACAAAGAAATAGAAATAGCAAATAAATACATGAAAAAATGTTCAACATCACTGGTCATTCGAGAGATGCAAATGAAAACAACGCTGAGATTCCACTTCACTCCAGAAAGAATGGCTGCTATCATGAAATCAAGCAATAACAAATGCTGGCAGGGCTGTGGGGAAAGAGGAACCCTGCTCCACTGCTGGTGGGATTGTAGACTGGTGCAAGCACTGTGGAAATCAGTATGGAGATGCCTCAAAGAACTAGGACTGGAAGTCCCATTTGACCCTGCTATTCTAGTGCTGGGGATCTTCCCCAAAGAATTAAAAGAATCATACCACAGTGATATATGTGCACCCATGTTCACAGCAGTGCAGTTTGTAATAGCTAAAACTTGGAAACAGCCCAAATGCCCATTAACTGGAGACTGGATAATGAAAATGTGGGTTTTTTAATAAAATGGAGTACTACTCAGCCATAAAAATGAGAAACTAGAGACATTTATAGCTAAGTGGATGCACATTGTGGTGATACTCTTAAGTGAAATAAAGAGGACACACATGTATAAATACCGAATAGTTTCTCTGGTGTGAGAAACTGAAAGTGTAAATAAGGACTAAATGTATAATAGGTAATGTGAAATCGGAAGAAAAGGGGCAAAGGGGAAGGAAGTGGGAGGGCTGGAGGAAAGGATAGAAGGGAATGGGATTAATATGAGAAAATGGAAAAATAGGAACAAAATCTTTGTAAACAGGGAGGACTGGAGGGATTGAAGGGAGGGCTGGTCAAGGGTGAAAAATAAGAACCAAGAGAGACTATGTAAAGGTGCAAATTTCCAATGATGAATGTCATTATATTGTATACCTAAAATGTACCAATGATTAGAATGAATAATCAATAATGTAAAATAGGAAGAAAGGTCCAAAGGGGTAGGGGTAGTGGGAGGGGCAGGGGAAAGGAAAGAAGGGAAAGGAAAAATGATGAGAAATGGAAAAAATGGAAATAAAGTCTTTGTAAATAGGGAAGGGTGGAGGGCGTGAAGGGAGGGCTAGGAATGGGGAAAGAATAAGAACCAAGATGCATTATGTAAAGGTACAATTCCCAATGAGAAATGTAATTGTGTTGTATACCTACAATGTACCAATAAAAGAATTTAATACCAAAAAAAAAGAAAACACAATAGCATTTACATTAATACTCCAAAAGATGGATAGAAAGACTCAATATTGTCAAGATGTCAGTTCTTCCTAACTCATTCCATAGATTCAGATTCATTCCATTCCCAATAAACATCCCAGTGGGTTATTTTGTACATATCAAAAACTGAGTCTAAAGTTTATGTACAGAGGCAAAAGATCTAGAGTTGCCAAAACTCAAATATATATCAAAAAGTGAAATAAAATTATCCAAAATGGCTTTATACTGTATACATTCAACTTGATGACATTTGGGAAAAGGTAAAACTATTGAGACAGTAAAAATTTCAATAGTTGCCAAGGGTTGTGGGGAGAGAAGGACGAATAGGTGGAGTACAGAGAATTTTTAGGATAGAATATTAGGATAGTGGAATTATTCATTCTATACATTTATCAGAAACTATAGAATGCACAACAGCAAAAGCATACTATGCACTTTGGGTGATAATGATGTGTTAATACAGGCTCATCAATTGTAACAAATATGCCACTGTGGTGGGGAACATTGATAGTAAAGACGGCCATGGGTGTGCAGGGGGTATATGGGAAATCTCTGTGCCTACTACTCAATTTTGCTGTTAACCTAAACTCCTCTGAAAAACAAAGTTTATTTTTAAAATATATACCACACACACACACACACACACACACACACACACACACACACACACACACAGAGTCACACAAAAGAGTTGAAGAAATTTTAAGTACAAAATGTTTTAGAAATAAGTGTCCACTGTATTATAATTAAGGTATTATAATACCAATTTTATGAAAGTAAAACATACATTATAAAGTTAAATTGAGCTTTTTAAAAGTTCTGCAAATTATTATTTAAGAAGTATTAGACAGAGAAACAATAAACTGGACAATGTGATAATATAACAGTTTGTTTGCAGAATGCCATTCCTGGTCTAAGTAACTTTAATTACAATAATGAAAGTTATTTTGATATATAAAAAAAAGGAATCTATAACAAGGGAGAGGGTAAAATACTTAGATTTTTAAAAATGAAAACACTATATATCAATATTTGTGACAGTTATATAAGGTAGTACTTAAAAAGACAAACATAAATTTGAATACACTCATCATAAACCAAAAAAAAAAGAAAATTAATTAATTCATTGTTCCATTACAAAAAGCTAGCAAAGAGCAACTGATTATACATAAAGAAACATAATGGTGAAAATCAAAGTTGGAGAACTAATAAAAATTTAAATTATTGCTGGGCATGGTAGTATAGGCCTGTAAACCCAGCTACTCAGGAGGTTGAGAGAGGAGTGTTCTAAATTCAAGATCAGCTTATCTCAAAATAACAAATACATTTTTAGAAAAGGGACTGAGTACGTAGCTCAGGGATAGAGTGCTTGACTAGCATGCACAAAAACATGGGTTCAATTCCCAGCACTAAAATAAAAAAGAAAGAAAGAAAGGAAAGGAAGGAAGGAAGGAAGGAAGGAAGGAGAGAGAGAGAGAGAGAGAGAGAGAGAGAGAGAGAGAGAAAGAAAGAAAGGAGATTTTCTGAAAACATTAGTTTTCTTACCAAAATGTGTGGTACGATCACAATACAAAGCAAAACCACAAACAAATAAAAGATGAAGTGAAAAAAGATTCAAATGAACCAGAGATTTTATTTTTACAAGTATATTATCACAAATGACTATACTCCAATAAATTTTACAACCTAGATTTCAAATGAATTTTTTCAAGAAAAATATAAAATACTAAGGTTGACTCTGAAGAAATACAGAAGTTGAACATTGATACCAATTTTAAAAATTGAAATAATTATGTCTCCAATCATACAACCCTCACTCATCCAAATCATTTTTATTGATGAGATTTACTAAACTTTCAAGGAATAAATAAAACTATGTTATACATATTCTAAAAAAAAGAAAATATGTCCAATTAATTATCTTAGGTTAGTTTAACCTTGACACCAAAGTAAATACAGACAGCCCAAGAAGAGGTGGAAAACTCAGAAAATATGTGATGAAAGAGAGAAATTATTTATTATTCTCTAATAAACACTTTTTAGCAGTTAGCATATGTCAGTCTCCTATGAGTGTCACATTCTTTCATTTAATTGGCAAAGCAAACCTATAAAGTAAGTACCAGCATTGTCCCCATTTAAAACAGAAGGAAACTGAAAGAATATGCATAGTACTACTTGGCTAATATTTGATTTGTGGGGATACTGGGGATCGAACTTGGGACCTCATGCTTGCGAGGCAGGCGGTAGAACCACTGAGCCCCTGGCCCGATATTTGATATTTTGATAACTTAAAAATAAAGATTTCTACTTAAGATAATATAGGTAAAATGAGCATATTGAGTTTAAAGATAGTAACAATATATAAAATTCACTACTGATTAATATATAAAGAATTTTTTAAAATCAACAACACCCCATATAGTCTCGTTTTATGGCTGTGAAACAGATTATCCTGAAATTCAGTGGCTTCAAATAATTATCCATGAAATTTGGTTCATGGATTTGTAATATGGTCAGGGCTTAGTCAAGAAAACTCATCCTTGTCCCCTCATCTATACCTGGAGTGCCTTGAAGATTAGGGACAGAAACCATCTGCAAGGCAAATGATAGTCTGGTAAGCTAAACTTGTCTGTTTTCATATGGCCCATGAACTAAGAACAGCTCACACTGGTTGCTTATGTGGTCTGGATTTCTTTAAAATATGGTGGTTAGTTTTCCAGGATGAGATGGCACAGAAACAGGGAAGGGAAAAATGAGAACACTGACAGAAGCTGTATCACTTTTTATCACTGTGGCAGCCTGAAAATCATACTGTCATTTCCACTACATTCTAGTCATTGAGGAAGTTACTAAGTTCTGCCCAAATTCAAGAGAGAAGTTGACTCCATGTCTTGATAGAAAATGATAAGGTTCTGGAAATGAATGTAGAATGGAAAATATTACTATGGTCATTTTTAGAAAAAACAGTTTGCTACAGAAGCAAACTTCAAATAAATATGCAAAAAGTATGAGAAGGCATCTTGAGTAGGCTTGGATGGCAAATAAGCACATAAAGTAATAGAGAAAGGCAAATTAGAATGATGAGCTCCTGGTAATACTGCCAATTTCACAAAATAAAAAATAATGTGGGATAATATTAAAACTTATCAGGTTGTGGAGAAAACTATAAACCTCATGCCCTTACAGTAAATTGTGCAAGTTATGGGAAAGCAATCTAGAATAATTAGTGAAACTATATATGTATGCCTACAGTCCAACATTTCCATCCTTAATATATATAATAGAAATACTCTCATGGCCTATCCAAGGAGGATGCCCATTATAACACTGTGTTAGGAAAAAATGAGAATTGTGAAATTCTCATCAATAAGAGGATGAATCTCAAAGTGTTATTATGAATAATAAAATTACATGTAGCACTTCAATATAAACAGATCCCCAAAGGATAGTGAATAACAAAAGTAATAAGTAAAAAGACAAGTCTAGCATAATATCATTTGCAAATTGAGAGTATAGGAAGAGTAATCCACATAGTGTTACAGATTGAAATTAGAAAGGTGAAAATTAAATTTATTTTTCTAGAAAAATTAAATTTATTTACTTGGGAAGCTTAGTAAGAAAAAGCTTTCTTAGGTCCTACTACTGGAAGTTCTGATTTAATGGGCCTGAGGTAGAAACTGAGAACCTATATTGTTTATAACTACACTAGATAAATTTTAAACATTTTGTGAAAAGTTATCAGGTGAGTTTTGAAAGCACTTTCTATCATAGATCCAGAGTCGCAAGTATGTTTCTGGTTCAGACTTTTGGTTTGAAAGCAACAGAAATTGATGTGAGCCAACAAAAGCAAATATGGTATTGTTTGGAAGAATGTATGGAATTAGAGGATTGTCAGGGTGGGGGATAGGCCCAGCCTTGGACAAAGCAAACCCCCCCAAAACTCCAGAGGGTCTGGGGAGCAATACCTGGAATGAAGTGAGACCAATTGTTTCTAATTGTTTATTACTGCTTTGCTCACAAAACAATTTAAATTTCAGGTAGTACATATGCAATTGGTCTAAAAGGGAGCAGTTCATCCTCTTAATCAATAGTCCTGTCAGCTCACATTTAGTGGAGAAAGGTAATTCCCTAAAAGTAACCCAGGGATTGTTACAAAAAAGAAGATCAAATGTGTGATGGGCAGATACAAAGCCTCAGTTTCCCACTATGGCCAGGCATATTGGATAGAATTAGAAAGAGGAGGAAAAAAAGATAACAGACATTTTAGATAAAGAAAACTTTGGGTTTGAATTCTGTTTATGCCTATTTTGCCTCATTTTAACTGGATTACTTGGAGAGAGGTTCTTTAAATGCTCATATATATAATCTTCTTTCAGGATTTTGAGGTCATCTACAAAATGCCTGGCATAGCTGACTCTCTCCTTGCTCTCTTCCCAGAATCATAGAGGATGGCCCAGTGAGCTCCTACCATGGCAGAGACCACGGAGTTGCACAGAAAGGCTCCTGTGCAGTGTCCATGCCTGGAAATTGTAAAGATGTGTGAAAATGGGTATTTCTTTGAGAGCCACTTCCAGGGTTAATGTTCTGAGACTGTATTGAGGCAGCTGGAGGCTTTTGGAACTTTTTCTGCATCTCAAGCCTTTGGAACTTTCTACAATCATCATCTTTCTGCCATCATCATCTTTGCATTATCCTCATCATCTCCACACTCAACTCCACACTCATCTGTGATCTCCAATCTTCTCTTTAGCCAGCGTGTATTTTTCATAAATACATTTTATACATAACAATGTAGATGCGCATTAAGATTTGACTTTAAGGTTTAAACTTATCTAGTAATGTAATCATTTGTTAACATACCTGCTGCACACTTTCCTTGACACCTTTGCTTGTGGATTGCAACAACAGACAGATAAAAACAATGAAGTGCACTCGGGGCAGTAGGTAAGTCAGTCAGCTAAGTCCTCTTGGCAGGAAATACCCTCTAGAGTTCTGTGGTGGCTGACTTTAAATATGGATGGCCCCCAACCTTAGCAAAATGTCAGCTGGCTAATCCATCATGACAACCAGATTCTTACGCCCCATGTTTGACATCTCATCCTCCCTTACCTCATGCAGGCATCAGCTAAAGTACCCATTTATTACTACGTTGTCAGGTTTTATAGGTGACTTCCACCCACAGAAATACTCACATGGTGTTGGAGAAGAATGGAGGAGACTTTATTAGTTTGTGAGACATCAAGAGAAAGAATGTTCTAGAAAGACATTAGGAATGGCATGTGCATAAGGAGAAATCCGAAGAGGCACACAGATAAAGACATAGAGTCACAAATGAGAGCCTAGGATGAAGAAAATTAAGAAAGTTTAGAAAAAGAAAATTTTCTTGAGGTTTTTCCTATAAATAAATGTGTATTTTCTAAGAGTAGTTTTAATTTCTGTAAAAAACATTTTTCAATAGTAATTCTTTCTAACTCAATTCACCAAGAAATTACCTCATTGTCAACTCTGGGACAACCTATTCACATTTGGGATTTGTCCAGAGAATAGTTTGAATAAAATGATACTATGAGTTGGTTAAAGCAATTTACAGAGACCTTGTCTCAAAATTTCAAAGGACTGAGATGTAGCTCAATGTAAAGGCTCTGGGTTTAATCCTTTGTACCCCCCCCCCAAAAAAAAAGAAAAAAGAGAGAGAGAGAATAGTACACATTATGAAATATGACTCAATTATGCAATAGAATACACAAGTGCCATTTAAAATGACACACATTGGGTGTGGTGGCACCCACCTATAATTCTAGCATTCTTGGAGGCTGAGGCAGGAGCACCACATATTCAAGCCAACTCTGAGCAACTTAGTGAGACTTGTCTCAAAGTATAAAATAAAAATAAAAAATGGGCTGAGGATGAAGCTGAGTGAAAAGGCTGTGAGTTCAGTCCTCAATGTCACACACACACACACATGCATGTGCATGCACGTGCACATACACAAATTATGTTGTAGAGACATGTTTCTTAAAGTATGTCTTGAGGGAGCACCCAGAAGGAGGCTCCCCTGCTGCCATTCCACACTTCTAGGGCAGAGAAGGTGAGCCAGTCCCAGCACCTGGAAGGAGGCACCCCTGCTGCCATTCCACGCTCCTAGGGCAGAGGTGAGCCAGCCCCAGCACCTCGAAGGAGGCCCTCCCGCCGCCATTCCATGCTACTAGGGCAGAGAAGGTGAGCCGCATGGGCACCAGAAGCACCACCAACCCCCCGTGGAAATGAGAAGACACATAAACAAACCTCAAAAACAGACTTCCAGATCACCTACAGCAACCCAAAAGGGAAACGAGATGAAACAATCTGATGTTCAACCATCTGGACTCTCTGAACTGGCAACAAAAGAGGATCTGGGAAAAATGAAATCAGAAATAATTTCTCAGATAACAGCAAAGATTGTGCTTATAGTGCAAGACATTATTAATAAATCTAGAGAGGACACAGATCAAAAAATAGAGGATCTGTGGAACACGATAGAATCCCAACATAGGAAACAAATGGAATCCATAAAACAGATGCAAACAGATTTCCAGGAGATTAAAAACTCCATCAAAAGTCTGTGCAGTAGAATGAACCAATGTGAGGATAGAACTTCAGATATAGAAGATAAGATTGCAATTAGTGACCAGGAAAAGAAAAATTGCTTTAAAATTGTAAGGGACCATGAGAAATCAATCCAGCAGCTGCTAGACGATGCAAAGAAGAATAACATAAGACTGATTGGAGTCAATGAAGAAAGAGAGTGCACATGACATAAAAAAAACTGTTCACAGAAGTGATGGCAGAAAACTTCCCAACCAGGGGAAAAGAACTTGACATACAGATAAATGAGGCATATAGGACTCCAGCTAGGCTTGGTCAAAAAAAATCTACACATAGGCATATAATGGTTAGGATTCCAGAAATCCAACAGAAGAACAAAATTCTACAAGCAGTGAGAGAAAAGAAACAAATCCCATACAAAGGAAAGCCCATCAGAATCACAGCAGACTTCTCAATGACAACACTCAAGGCAAGAAGAGCTTGGAGTGATATATTTCAAGCCTTAAAGGAAAACAGCCTCCAACACAGATTGATGTACCCTGCAAAACGATCTTTCAAAATTGATGGAGAAATAAGACACTTTCATGATAAAGAGCACCTCAGGAACTTCATGAATCCCAAACCAGCACTCTAAAAAATTTTAGACAATATCCTAGGAAAAGACAATGAGGATCACAACCCCAGGAAGCCCAGCAGAATGAATCCATTGGGCATGACAAATTAAACGCAAAAGTGGAGAATCCAACAAAAAGAAAAAGTCATGACAAGACTTTCAAAACTTTTAACTTCATCTCCCTAATGAGTGTATAATTCAATCTTGTTATTGTACTGATTAGCATTTTTCTGATTCTAGAGTTGCACACCTTTCCTTGTGCTGTACTGACTATTTATCATCTTATGTCTACTTTTTAATTGGGTTGTCTATTAATGATCTGTAAGAGTTCTTTATATATTCTGGTGATAGGTTATATGCATTGTAAACATAGTCTGTTTAAGGACTACTTTTCATGTTAATGATGTCATTTAAAGTTCTAAATTTTGATGAAATCTCATTTATCATTTTTTTCTTTTATACATCATATTTTTTGTATTCTAGGTAGTTCTTGCCTACCCTAAATTCATAAATATTTTCCCTGATAATTTCTTCTTAAAGTTTTATACTTTTAGGCTTTCATATTTAGGTTCATAGATCCCTTCAAGTTATTTTTATGTATGGAAATAAAGGGTTGAGGTTAATTTTTTATATACGGATACCAGGTGTTCTAGTGACATTTGCTGAAAACACTATGTTTTCCTCTGCTCTTGAATTGAGTTTATGTTCTATAAAATGTTACTGTTAAATAATCTTTCCAAACTCAGTGGACCATATATGTGTGGTTCTCTTTCTAGATTCTCTGTTTTATTCAAATGATCTATATGTCTTTCCTTACACCAACACTGCCTTGATTACTGTAGCTTTAGAAGAAGTCTTAAAATTAGGTATTAAACATCTTCCAACACTATTTTTTTGTTGTTTTTTGGGATTTTTTTTAACTTTTCTAGGTCTTTTGTACTCCTACATAACTTTTAATTTCAATATCCAATTCTTCATTTATAACAAGCATACATGGACCTGAATTTTTATATATACCTTGTGTTTTCTAATCCTGCTAAATTCAAATACAAGTTCTAGGGGCTCCTAGAGATTTCTTAGTATTTTCTCTGTAGATGATCATTTCTTCTACATATAAAGATTTTACTTCTACCTTGCCAATCCTATCCTAATTGTGTCATTTCATTGCCAGACTATTTTGGTTTGGGCCTAGGTTTCAAAGTTTAATGGACAGATAGAGTAAGCATATCTGCCCTTATTCCCCACCTTAAGGAGAAAGGATTGTTATCTTCTCCATTCATATAAGGTGTTCTCACTGGAAGTATGGAGTACATGTCTTTAATCTGTTGAGAAGGTTCTGTTCTATTTCTAGTCTCCTGATAGCTGTTACTATCAACAGCTGTAGAATTTAGTCAAATACTTTTTCTCCAACTACTGACAGGATCATATGGCTTTTTCCTTTCCTCTGTTAAAATGATGACTTTGGGGGTGGATCTTCCAATGCTGAACCAACACTGTCATCCCTATAATAAAACCACTTTCTACATACTGCCAGATCTGACTTCTAAGAGTTTGTTTTGTTAAACAAATTTCTATCTATGTTCATACTTTTTTCTTCTATTATCTTTATCCAGTTTTAGGATTAACACAATGTTGATTTCCTAAAATGAGGGGAGAAGTGTTCCTTCTTTTTTCTACTTTAAATGTTTGATATAATTTATCAGTTAAAATGTATATGAGCCTGCTGTTGTCATATAGGTAGGTTTTCAAGCTAGGAATATACTTTCTTTAATAGGTGTTATTCAAATTTTATATTTCCTCCAGAGTAAGTTTCATTAATTTGTCTTCCAAGGTACTTTTAGAAGTTGTCAAATTTATTTTAAAACAGATTTTTGTAATATGCTTTATATATCCATTTAAATTCTGAAAAAACTGTAGTAATGTGTCCTAGGTCTTGCTATTTTAATTTTAAAAATTTATAATTGATATTGTGTAATAGGAAGTAAAGGTGTAAAGGAGCAGGGGAAGTGGCAGGGGTAGGGGAAAGGAAAGAAGGGAAAAGAAAAAATGTGAGAAAAGGAAAAAATGGAAAGAAAATCTTTGCAAATAGGGAAGGGAGGGCAGGGGAAGGGGAAAAAAATAAGAACCAAGATACTCATGTAATGGTACAAGATCCCAATGATGTATGTAAATGTATTTTATACCTAAAATGTACCAATAAACTTAATGGGGGAAAAAAAGTATGTCTTGAGGAAGAACAGTATTAGAATCAGCTAGCAATTCTCCTGAGAAATGCAAACTCATGCAGGTCACCCTAGATTTGCGGGTTTAAGGTATCTGCGCAGAAAGATTAAGAATAGTCAGCTGAACATCTTTTACAGTTGAATCTTAAGCATACTAATGATTTAGCATCATTGTAGTAGAAACACATTTAATGATAGAAGAAAATGTTTTCCT
Organism: Heterocephalus glaber; assembly: GCF_053883595.1. NCBI lineage: Eukaryota > Metazoa > Chordata > Mammalia > Rodentia > Bathyergidae > Heterocephalus > Heterocephalus glaber. The sequence continues at coordinate 4,971,109 of NW_028258156.1, forward strand.
ATAATACGTGTAGTATACTCCCAATTTTGTAAAACATAAAAATGCTCAGATTATAGACTGGAAAGAGAAATGATACACACTAAACATTAGAAGTGGTTGCCTCCAGAGGATAAGATAATAGATTATTTTTATTGCCCTGTCTTAACTCAAAACCTTTTACAATGTAAATGTATTAATATTCTATTTGAAAAAGTCTTAATTTTCCTTAGAACATTGATGTTTGTATGGATTCTGAGGAAGCCCTTACTGAGAGCAGCTTGCTGCAAAACAAGAATAAACAGAGTCAGAAAGGGGGTAACCTGAGCAGGATGGAGCAGAAACGGGAAAGATGATCCTCCTCAGGAGTCCAGAGCCAAGCAAGGCTGGGAGAGGGTGACTCAGCCTGCAGGAAGGACAGACTTCGGCCCCAGGAATTACATTGAGATAAGTACTTAGAACAGCATTTTTTAAAGCCTTTAATGTTTGGAGAAAACATCCACAGGAAAAGAGGTTAAACCACAAGCTATAGATCTCATTCCTTGATGCTTTATGTCCACTTGGAGCTACTCCTTGTCATGATGCATTTACTGAGAAAATATCTCAGTCCCCAGAGGAAGAAGCAAGCAATTGAATAATGCTCACTGGCTGCCTATCATGTGCCTAGCTCTGAGCCATGGACTATGAGAGATGAAAAAGAATCTAAGACAAACCCCTTTTATGCTTTTTTTGCATCAAGGAAATTATATCAGCAAAGTCCTTTGCTTTAAACACTTGGCACTGGGTGTGAGAACCTTCTGGTGAGAATAATGGGACACAGGAGGCCACCCTGGGCCTGGTAGAGCTCATCCACTGACCTGAAGGAAGATGCTCCAGGTGACAGTTTAGTGCAGTGCTTCTCAACACTTCTTGGCAAGTGTGGTTTGGATGAGGAAGCTATCACCAGTGGAACTAGCTTAGAGAAAGGAGAGTTTCTCTGATTCTTGTTTCTAAAACATAAAGTGCACACACATTATAGTGATGAAATAAATGACAGTATTCAGTATACCAAACCGTTTTGAAATGGTTTGACACAATCTGGTTGACCCAGACTGTTTTGTGTGACATTTAAAATCATTAAGTATGGTATGATTTGTGCTAAGTGTTTAGAAATGTTCCTTGTATCAGGGTTTATTGAGAAATCAATGATTTGCATTTATTTGGTATCCTATTCAGAAAGCTCAAAGGATTTAAACACTTAAATCCCATCAGTATCAACTTTTAGATCTTTTCTAGTCCCTAGATTAAATAGCTCTGTTTTTCTTCCCAATGTAGTATAAAATGAGCTGCCATTGTAGGTTACATTGCACACTCCTGTGCATCTGTGTCAGGGGAAAATTGATGGAATGAATAAGCACTGGGTACCACCCATGGACAAGTAACTACTATAAAGTAATATTGAGAAAGTATTTAGGGAAGTAGATTTATCATTTTTTAAATTGCCTTACATATGCCATTAATTTTTCTAACATCACTTTGAAATAAAAAGTGAGGAAAGGAATTCATTTTTCTATTTTGCTAATAGAATATATGAGATTTTGAGATGCTGATTGTCAGTGGCTAAGGAAAGTATGAAAAAAATATGCTTGTGCTTAATGCAAATGGAAGACTTAGTTGGTCTAGAGCAAGAAGTGGTCAAGCAATTGGAAATTTTCCAGCCCAGTGAAAAAGCTCAGTCCACACTCCTCTTTCCGTGGTTTGACTTATGTCATGACCATTAATATCGAAGCCTTGTGGAAATTCCAGCTGGGCTTTTCATCCAAGATATTGAAATAATAGGTTGATTTACAAACAACAGTTAAACAAACAGACCCCCAAAAAGAGGTTAATTCATTAAGACAAAGATTAGTAGGGCTGGGGATTTAGCTCAGTGATTCCGCCACCTGCCTCGCAAGCAGAAGGTCCTAAGTTCGATCCCCGGTACCAAAAAAAAAAAAAAAAAAGATTAGCAAATTCCTTATCTTGTTTAAGAAGGATAAAAGAAAAAGAAAAACAGCTAGTAATTTGAAGTTTCAAACTCAGGTGAGGAATGAACTTATATAGAATATATTTGATTCCTATCTAATCATTTATTCACCAAAATGAACAGTTCTTGTTAAATAATTTAGCCTAAATACAAAACACAGGCCCCAATGTCATCCTAGAGTATCTGACCCATTTTCAAGAGTTCTCTATGCCCTCTTCCCTGTGTCCCATTCCTATGAGCAGGAGTCCTGGACCATTCCCCAAAGTGGCTCCTTGTGGAAACATAGAGGTGCAGACCTTGTGAGCTCAACCAGTGGCTCTGTAGGCCACTTTCTACTGTTTGTGTAGATGAATTTAAAGGTTAGAGAAGTTAGAAGGTATTGCCTTCACTGGTCCCATCCCATTTTGAAGGCCCATGTAATGATCTTGAGCAAGTAATTCAGTCTTTCTGTTAAAATATGATTACAGTGCCACCTGGTAGCTCCTTGGGCAAAACCAGTTATTTCCTCAGGGTTTCCTTTTCCATTAAGTGAACATGAGAAGAATATTTATCCCATCCTATTGCATTGTACGCCAGGCATTCCATCATGAAGCTTACATATGTTATCTCATTTAATTCTCACAGCAATCCATAGAGACAGTTGTAATTATCATCCCCATTTTACAGACCAGGAAACAGAGCCACAGATGGTTAGTAAGCTCCCCAAGGTCACACACTAAGTGGCAGAAGCAAGGATTAAATCTGGATCTGATACTCAAGTCTGTGCTCTTAACTCACACATATTATTTACTTTTCTTTATATACTAGCCAACAGCAATCTAGCTTTCATATTATATGGAACTGGCCCAAGGCAAGGGCCCAATAAACCTTGAGATTGCCAAGCATATACTTTCAGAGGACAATGCCTGAACAAGCCCTTTTCCAGTTTAGCTGCATCCACTCATGTTGCCCAGGTGTTAGAAAGATGAACTCAGGTACGTTAGCTATGGCCTGTTGTGCTGGATGCTATGGAGCTGGGCAGACAGCAGCCACACATGGCCTGGGCATATTCTTTCTGGACAAGTTGCTATGCAGGTTGGCTGGCATCAGGCCAGTCTAATGAACCAAAGCTTTTATGTACCAGGCCTCTCTCATTTGGGGAGTATCAATGCAGAGCAAAAGCAGGGACTTCTCTCCCACTTCTTTCCTAAGGATGCTACGCAACTCTCCCTCTGTATGGAAACATCAGCTCAGAGTTGGAGAAACCAAGGCCCAATGCAACCAGACCTCTTCGAGACAACCCAACATGGCACAACCACCATGATGGTCCTAGGTCTGCTTACAGTTAATCGCCTTCTTCAATGGGAAATCCTCTGAGTATATCACTTTCTTGTGGCCCTGTGGAATCAGTCCTGCTAGACCAGTGTAACTATCACCATGTTGGAGAAGATTACCCAAAGCCACATGGCACTTGGTAGAGGGGCAAGGCTCTCTTTGAGTCATCATTACCTCCTGCTATCCCCTTCCCCACTTTTATCACTGCCTCCTGTTAGAGACCCCTAAAGACATCTGCTCTCTTTGGCTACTTGGCTTTACCCCTCTTAGTGAGCCCTTCTTCCCTCAAAATATATCAATCTATTGTTCCATTCTGAGGTAATCTGATAAATTTATTCAGTTGTGACAATAATTGAATAACCTACTAAAAACAATCTTTCACTTTTTCTGATGAATTTTTTCCATCTATGGCTCCTGATTGCACAGCATGTGTAAAAAGAGGTTCTCTCTTCAGCTGTTCTCATGTCTTAGAAAGGATCTCCCTGAAGCCCTGATAGAAAGTTTCCAATGCTACTCATGGGAACAGAAATTGAAGAGTGTCCTTTAGATGGCCTATACTCAGGAACTCAGGCCCTATGAGTCATTCAAAAATTCCACTGAAGTGCAACTACAAATTGTTTACCACACATTTAAGTGGAACCAAGAAATTATTTCTTCTTAGTTTTTTTTTCCTTTGCAGGGTATTTACATTCTTATGTGTTTATTTTTTCCGAACATGTAAACACTGTACATTTGTTTAAAATTTTTAAAAAATATACATCATCTGCAAAACTTTCCAGGAAAATATGCTTGAGACTAGAGGCATAATTTATCTTTAGGTTTTGTCCTTGCATCCGTACAGGCAAGAAGAAATGGTGAGTTGATGTAATTATCAAGATAACTCAGACAAAATTATCCACTTCTGCTATGAAAGAGATTGGAATTTTCTTAGGTTTGGAATTCCTCAAATTGGCTAATTCTGTTTTCCCATTTTCTATTTTATCTGCATATATTATTTTTCTCCTTGAGCTGATTGTGTTTTTTTCTCTGGGGGATGGGGGCATTGGGAAGGACCGAAAAGAGAGAAACAGGGGAAACAATGGAATCTCATTCAGACACTGGGCCATATCCAGTTCAAGTCCCACATGAGCTTTATTTCTATGTTTTAAGCCATCCCAAATCTCTTTCCCTTGTTCTGGTAGTTAGATAAAGGGAGAGAAAAGAGTCAATGGGCCTCATGGTACCCTCATTACAATGACCCCAAACAAATCCCTCCTCTCCCAACAGTAACCATATGCCAGATCCAAAATCATTCATTTCCATGTGTTTGGTGATTGAATCCATTTCCCATTGGCAGCATAAATGTACTCTATCACCAGCCATTTCAGAGCAGAAAGGTTGCTTTAAGTTTGGCACAGCCTGGGCAGGAGTCTGCCTCTTTCAGGAATGATCACTTCTTCCACAAGCATTATTATTGGCATCATCATCCTTTGAAATGGATCCCTGGTGGTCTGTGGCTTCCCTAGCTGCTGTGCATTTTCTCTGATGGGTTTGTAAAATAAACAGCAGAAAATTCCTGAAGTTAAGGAATACTTGGAGGTGGCAGCATTACCTAGATGAGTCAAGTATCATCAAGGTAGAAAGCAGCTGCCAAGGGCCAAGGGACATGAGGACCAGGAGTTATTGTTTATTGGGTGTAGAGTTTCAGTCCTGGAGGTAGACAGTGGTGAACATATTGAATGCCAATTAACTGTACTCTTAAAAATGGGTAAAATAGTAAATTTCATATTGATTTCATCATAATAAAATATTAAAGAAAAAGAGTCAAGTCCCCTTCCAGCACTGGTCAACATTTTAGAAAAACAGTTTCTATTGTCATGGAAATTTTTCTTAAGCCCCTTTTGTTTCTCTCTCTTTCTTTTCTTTTCTTTTCTTTCTTTCTTTCTTTCTTTCTTTCTTTCTTTCTTTCTTTCTTTCTTTCTTGTAATGGCTTTCATATTGTACTTAGGTTCGTTGTGGCTGCCTTTACATTTTTATTGTAAAAAGTTCCAGCCAAAAATACAGAGTTGCAGGATCTGGGCAATATTTAGTCAACCTGAAAATAAGAGTGGCCCTCACTGACAATAATGTACTTAAGTAACATGAGAGTTCTGCCTGTGGATTTTGTCATGAGTTAGGGCACTGGAAGTCTGGAGCATCTAGCTGTTCTGAAATGTATGTGGAGAACTGGGAATTTCTCTAGGGTCTGATGCATGTCTCAGCAAGACCTTCACGTCTTTTTCCCATAACCTCTGAAGATATGCTTTGCCTTGGGTATTTTCTGTCCACCTAATTATTGCTTGGATCTTTAATACAGTGACTTGGTTTGTAGACCATTTTCTACATTTAAATAAATTTTAAAAACTCCACCAAAAGTAATTTACAAGATTTTACTTATTTTGTCAGAGTGTGGTTTTACTCATTGTTTTCCTTTAGTTATCTGTGTGTCAAAAACATGCGTCATGATATTTTAACAAAGAGATGACACTGACAAGAGAGTAAAATAAGGGTCTGCAAAGATCTTCATAAATACCATAGAATGTTCTCTAAAACAAATGCCTTACTTACAAAAAGTGATATTACCAGTTTTGTAATTTTCTTAAGGAATTTGGCCTAAGTGCAATACCTTGCTCCAAATGGAAAATGAAAGGAAAATCAAATGGAGAATGACGATCAATGTTAATACTGGCTCACACCTTCCCTCCTGTGATTATTTCACAGTTAAGCAGTTACCAGCAGCAGCAGCTGACACTGGTACCTGTGCTCCTGCATCAACATTTTGCTTAATGAGACCTACTCGTGTGTAGCAACTGCTGGTTGGAATCATTTCTGCAGACAAGATGAAGTCATTATGTATAGATATACTATCTTTTAAAAATTATTAACTTGAAAACTAAATAGGGCCTCAAGCCAATTCAAGACAGAAGCATCCAGAAAGATGCAAAAGCTGTCAGAGTTTTTGCTGAACCTTCTGAAAATAACACTTCAGCCTGTCTCTAAAAGATTCTGGATCTGCAGGAGCAATAACACTTTACAGAACAGACTGTCCTCTGTAAGTGGACTGTGTACAACAAAGATACTTTGAGTATGACCACAAATGCCAAGTGCTTTGGTATTTTTTTTGTTAATAAATATTGAAGACTTTAACTTTTTAAAGATGCCCTCAATCCCTGAGCAAGAGTGTAGGAACCTGCCTACAAGCTGAGATCAAATCTAAGGGGTGATGAAGATGAAAAATAAAGACTCAGAAACAAAAACCGCATTTTCTTTATCCAGTCTCCAGTTGATGGGCATTTGGGCTGTTTCCAAGTTTTAGCTATTACAAAATGAGCTGCTATGAACATGGGCGCACATATATCACTGTGGTATGATTCTTTTAATTCTTTGGAGAAGATCCCCAGCAGTGGAATAGTGGGGTCAAATGGGACTTCCAGTCCTAGTTCTTTGAGGTATCTCCATACTGATTTCCACAGTGCTTGCACCAGTCTACACTCCCACCAGCAGTGAAGCAGGGTTCCTCTTTCCCCACAGCCCCACCAGCATTTGTTATTGGTTGATTTCATGATAGCAGCCATTCTTTCTGGAGTGAAGTGGAAACTCAGAATTGTTTTCATTTGCATCTCTTGAATGACCAGTGATGTTGAACATTTTTTCATGTATTTATTTGCTATTTCTACTTCTTTGTCTGAGAAATGTCTGTTCATTTCAGATGCCCATTTTTAAATTGGGTCTTTAAATTTTGAGAGGTCTGATCTGTGGGGGGCCTTGCCCCCCCCCGCTGGAATTCTTGAGTGCCTATTACGGACATGCCCGGGCTTGTTGCAGATCTACCCGGCAACAAGGAAGTAGCCCCAGTACACTCCTCTTGCTCCTCCCCTCTCGCCCTACGGTATATATGTTGTAGCAGCTTCCGCAATAAACGAGACTTGATCAGAAACCTGTCTTGTCTCCATCTCTCGTGTCCCCTGTCCCCTCTCATCCTCGCTCCCCCTCTAGGGTCTCCGTTGACTTACCCGCGGGCCGGGACAAGTGGCGCCCAACGTGGGGCCAGAGAACGGGGGATCCAGTGAAGGACGCTGCTCAGGGGCCCTAAGATTAAGATTGAGGAACAAAGAGCACACTTGACACAGGAGAGGCTTGCAATTGATGTAGACCTGCCGTCTTTTTCGCACCTCGGTAAGTTGAGCAGCGATTATGGGACAGGGCATTAGTCAGCATGAATTGTTTGTGCAAGGTCTCAAGGAGACATTACAGGCACGAGGGGTAAAGGTTACAGTCAAACAATTGCTGAAATTTTTTGATTATATTAAAGATCTCTGTCCCTGGTTCCCTGCTGAGGGAACCATTGACGAAAAGAGATGGAAAAGGGTAGGGGAAGCTCTTCAGGATTACTATGCCGCTTGCAGACCCGGAAAGGTCCCGATTGCGGCGTTCTCGTATTGGAATTTGATCAATGATATTATTTCCCAAAAAACGAGGGACCCACTGGTAGCTCAAGCTATCCAGGTTGGGGAGATAGCCCTCCGTACGGGTGAGGATCCAACGCCTCCAGGCGGCTCCGACGCAGTCTCCCGGGACGCCAATATGGCGCCGGGACCCAGGCCCGTTAAGGCCATGACTTCCTCGCCAGACGAGGAGGACTTGATGTCCTTTGACAGTGACGATGATCCCGCCCCCGACGGACGTAACGCTCCCTCGGACCAATCCCAGACGGCCACGATCCCTGCCAAGCCCTATAAGGCAAAGCTTCACCGGACCCCCTCCTCCTCTCCTTCCGCTCCTGCTTCTGAAGCAGCCCCACCCCTGCGGGAGGTTCCGCCCCTATATCCCTCCCTTCAAGCCTATCGCTGCCCGCCTCCACTCCCAGATCTGCCCCAACATGGCTCCGGGACTGACGAGTCTGTGGGGGGGGGCACTGCGGGGCGGCTCTGGGTGCCCCCCTCCTTACATTCCTCCGGGCCCCAACACTCCTGCTCTGGCATATCCTGTTGTTGATCCCCAAAAGGAACTCCGGGACAAGATAAAATTTCTAAAAGTACAAATAAGATTAGAAAAGGAACATCAAGAACTTATTACCCAGCTTGAAGGCTTAAGAACAGGCAAAGCCTATAAAAATGTCCATAGAGAAGACAAACTTAAGCCACGACCCCCCGTTAGAGGGGCGGCCCCTAGGGTGCCATCCGGGTCAGGAGTATCCCTGAAACTTAAAAATGCGGAAGCCTTTCCCGTAACTAAAACTACTGACGCACAGAGACAGGCGTGAAGACACCACAGTGGTTTCGATTTTAAGGTCATTAAAAAATTTAAAACGGCCGCAGCTCAATATGGGGCCACTGCACCTTACACCATGGCTATTTTAGAATCGGTGGCAGAAAATTGGCTCACTCCAATTGATTGGCAGACTCTGGCCCGCGCCACCCTTACAGGAGGTGATTATTTATTATGGAAATCTAAATATGTTAAAAATTGCCGAGAAACTGCTAGGCACAATGCTCAGGCGGGGAATGGATGGGTGCTTGACATGCTCCTTGGGGAGGGGGCCTACGCCGCCAACGACCAACAAATACAATTTGATGCGGGGTTATATGCCCAGATTCAGACCGCCCCCACTAGGGCCTGGAAAAAGCTCCCCTCCAAAGGAGACGTGAGTGCCTCCCTCACTAACATTCGGCAGGGCCCAGACGAGCCGTTTGCGGACTTTGTCCACCGCCTTCTCACGGCTGCAGGTCAAATTTTTGGGAGCGCAGAAACCGGGACAGATTTTGTTAAACAGCTTGCTTTTAAAAATGCAAATGCTGCTTGCCAGGCCGCCATCCGCCCTTATAAAAAAACTGATCTTTTAGGTTACATTCGCCTTTGCTCAGAAATTGGGACCGCCTACCAACAGGGACTTGCTATGGCTGTTGCCATACAGGGTTACACGGTCAAACAGTTTTTGTCTCGCCGCCCAGGCAACAAATGTTTCCGGTGCGAGACAACAGGTCGTTTTGCCAAAGAATGTCAGGCCCCTAGGGCATCGGCCCCTAGGGCCACACCTCCGGGGCCTTGCCCTCGATACAATAAACGGAGACATTGGGCAAATAAATACAAGTCCATGACTGACGCTCAAGGCTGGCCCCTCCTGCTTGTCCATAACCTGGACCAGGGAAATGGGAAAGGGGGCCAGCCCCGGGCCCCCGCACCCAAAAAAATTTACGGGGCACTCAATTTTGCTCCAACAAACAACAATCCATTTCAGACCTCTTCAGAACAACAACGGGAAGTGCCAGACTGGACCTCAGTTCCACCGCCCACACAGTATTGACTCCAAAAATAGGGGTACAGGCCCCCCCGACAGGGGTCTTTGGACCCCTACCTAAAGAGACCTTTGGGCTTGTAATAGACAAGAGCAACAGCACTATGGATGGGCTGCTGATCTACCCGGGGGTGATTGATAGTGATTATTCCGGAGAGATTAGAGTTATGGTTTCTTCCCCCAAAGTCATTAACACCATTCAATCAGGCCGAAGATTTGCTCAATTGTTACTCCTTCCCCTTCTCTCTACCTCTAATAAGGCTCTTAACAACGCCCGAGGCAGCCAGGGATTCGGCTCATCCGATGTCTACTGGTCGGAGATGCTTTCAGCCCAGAAGCCTCTCATGACCTTGTGGTTAGATGGGAGACAGTTTTCTGGATTGGTAGACACTGGTGCTGATGTAACTATCATCAAGGGAAAAAATTGGCCTCAGGCATGGCCATTAAAAGACACCCTCACCCATCTCAGGGGTATAGGTCAGAGTCAAAATCCTAAACAAAGTGCCAAAGATCTGACCTGGAGAGACCAAGATGGTAATCAGGGCACCATTCAACCTTATATCATCTCAGGGTTACCCATTAATCTATGGGGGAGAGACCTATTATCACAAATGGGGATGATTATTTCTAGCCCTAATGAAATTGTCACTATGCAGATGTTTAAAAATGGGTACATTCCAGGCAAAGGGCTAGGTAAACACTCTACAGGTATTGTGCAGCCCATTAAGCCAGTCCTTTGTAGCTTCAGCTATTCAGGCCGTACGTAAATCTTGGGCCCAAATATATGTTATACACTATATGGATGTCACACATTACCCTAAATTTGGAAATCTTAAATATATACATGTCAACATTAATACATATAGTGGATTCATATTTGCCACCCTGCAGTCTGGGGAAGCTACTAAACATGTCATCGCTCATCTCCTCATTGCCTTCTCAGTACTTGGATGTCCACAACAAATTAAAACAGACAATGGTCCAGGCTATACCAGCTCTGGCTTCTCAAAATTTTGCAAACAATTTGAAATAACACACATAACGGGAATCCCATATAATCCTCAGGGACAAGGCATTATAGAAAGGGCTAATCTCACACTCAAAATTACTTTAGACAAAATAAAAAAGGGGGAATGGTACCCTACCAAGGGGTCTCCTAGAAACCTGATATCACATGCACTATTTATTCTTAACTTCTTAAATTTGGATGCCAAAGGTTTATCTGCAGCCAATCGTTTCTGGCAACCAGAGACGCAACGACAATTTGCCTCGGTGATGTGGAAAGACCCCCTGGACCACTCATGGCACGGGCCCGATCCTGTACTTATCTGGGGCCGAGGATCGGTGTGTATTTACTCCAAGGAAATGAAGTCAGCCAGGTGGCTCCTAGAATGCCTAGTAAAACAAGTTGATAGGCGTGCTGATGATGCTGATGACCTGACGTTGTCCAATCTTAACCAGTTAACAATGGCGCCTACAATTACAATCTAATAATCATCAAGAGTATAGTATAATTCAATTTGGCTAGTTGTGTTTGGGTGCACCCTAGTTTTATATGCTGTCTTATATGTTTGTCTATTGTCTGTTGTTTGTGTTCGTACAGTTGAGCTCAATATGTTCCTTCCTCTTCAAAGGATATTCGCCTATTGTTAAATTGACTTATAGATAATATTATTAAACTAAAGACATGCTTTTCTTCCCAGGTTGTTAATTGATCAAAGTACCACTGAAATTTATTTTATGAAAGTGACGTGCATTGTCACCCACACGCAACAATCAAATTGCAATTAACAGTTATAAAATAAAAAGATATATATTCTTAATTGTTTGTCAAAACGATTATAGATGGGAACTCCCTTTGATGAATATAGAAGCGGCCACCCAGAAAATGATTATTCTGGTCTTAATTCATTAAAGGGACCCCCTAGTAAATTTTATATTATATAATCTTATGGGAGACACATCACAATGAATATTATCTAAATATGTTATAAATTGATTGTATTGGTTGTCCTTGATATTTAAGCACTGAATATGTTGTTACAAAACGTTCATATTGGTTAAGTTCTGAATGTGTTATTGTAGCATGTCCACATTGGTTATCTTCAAAAGCTTAATCAGGGTAGCTTAACTCTCTTATTCACAGTCTAGCCTTAAATGAACATTGCTGTTTTTATGCCAACAAATCTGGGATCGTCAGGGGAAAAATTCGAGAACTTCAAGAAGATTTGAACAGAAGACGACAAGAACTCATACAAAATCCCCTTTGGACTGGCCTCAATGGTTTTCTCCCCTATCTCCTCCCTTTGTTGGGGCCTCTATTGGGTCTACTCTTGCTCATTTCTTTAGGGCCCATACTTTATAACAAAATCGTGGCCTTCCTAAAAGCCCAAATCGAGGCAATAAAAAAAACAGTGCCCATACAGGTCCATTATAATCGGTTAGCCATGGCTGATCAGGATGAGTACCTGGTGAGAGGGCTGGCAAGCCAATGACGGGCAACTGAGCAAGCGTGCTATGCTATGAAAAAGGCCCTCGTGCGCCGCCTAAGACAGGTGCCAGAGCTTTAATTCTCTGGTTAACCGAGGACGGGTAAGGTGCACGGTGCAGACATGTTTGTTGCTCTGACCCAAGACAGGCTCAGCCCCCGCAGGCTTGGCTCTCCTGATGCCTTTCTTCTAATTATAATTTTAAAGGGAGGACCTGTGGGGGGCCTTGCCCCCCCCCTGCTGGAATTCTTGAGTGCCTATTATGGACATGCCCGGGCTTGTTGCAGATCTACCCGGCAACAAGGAAGTAGCCCCAGTACACTCCTCTTGCTCCTCCCCTCTCGCCCTACGGTATATATGTTGTAGCAGCTTCCGCAATAAACGAGACTTGATCAGAAACCTGTCTTGTCTCCATCTCTCGTGTCCCCTGTCCCCTTTCATCCTCGCTCCCCCTCTAGGGTCTCCCTTGACTTACCTGCGGGCCGGGACACTGATCTTTTTAAGTTCTTTGTAGATTCGAGATAGTAGACCTTTGTCTGAGGAAGACCAGGTGAAGATTTTTTCCCACATTGTGGGTTGTCTCTTCACACTGCTGGTGGTTTCTCTTGCTGTGCAGAAGCCTTTTAATAAGAAGAGATCCCACTTGTTGATTGTTTGTGCTAGTTCATGGGCAACTGAGGTTTTGTTCATACAATCTTTTCCTACACTGATGTCTTCAAGGGTTCTACCTAACCTCTGTTCCAACTGGTTCAGAGTTTCTATTTGAATATTTAGAGCTTTAATCCATTTTGATTTTAGTTTAGTGCATGGTGAGAGATACAGGTCTAGTTTTAATCTTTGGCAAGTTGAAGCCCAAGTTTTCCAGCACCATTTATGAAAGAGGCTATCTTTCCTCCAGTGAGGGTGTTTGGCTCCTTTATCGAAGATGAGATGGCTGAGTGTGTCTGGCATTGTTTCTGCATCTTCTAATCTGTTCCACTGGTCCTCAAGTCTGTTTCTTTGCCAGTACCATGCTGTTTTTATCACAGTAGCTTTGTAGTATAGTTGCAGGTTGGGGATTGTGATACTCCCTGCCATATCTCTGTTACCTAGAATTGCTTTTGCTATTCTGGGTCTCTTCTTGTTCCAAATGAATTTTTGGATTGTTTTCTCTAGGTCTATGAAGTATGCTGCTGGGATCTCAAGTGGAATTGCATTAAATCTATATAGCAGTTTTGGAAGCATGGCCATTTTCACTCTATTAATCCTTCCTACCCAGGAGCAGGGGATGTCTGTCCATTTTCTGATATCATCTTCAATCTCTCTTTTCAGAGTGCTATAGTTTTCAGAGAAGAGCTCTTTGATTTCTTTCATTAGGATGATTCCTAGGTATTTCAGTTTCTTGGATGCTATTGTGCAAGGAATTATTTGCCCTATTCTCTCTCAGTGAGCCTATCATTGTTGTAGAGGAAAGCTATTGATTTTTGTGTGTTGACCTTGTAACCAGCTACTTGACTGAATTTGGTTATTAAATCTAGAAGACTTTTGGTGGAGTTTTTGGGGTCTTCTACATAGAGTATCATGTCATCTGCAAATAATGACAATTTGACTTCTTCATTTCCTATCTTTATTCCTTTTATTTCTTTCTCTTCTCTAATTGCTGTGGTTAATGTTTCCAGAACTATATTGAACAAGAGTGGTGACGGTGGACATCCTTGTCTTGTTCCTGATTTGAGGGTGGAGGATTTCAGTTTTTGACCATTTAGTATGATATTGGCTGTTGGTTTTTCATAGATGGCTTCTATCAGTTTGAGGTAGAGACCAACTATTCCAATTTTTTGTAGGGTTTTTATCATAAATGCATGTTGGATTTTGTCAAATGCTTTTTCTGCATCTATGGAGATAATCATATGGTTTTTGTCCTTGGCTCTATTGATATAGTGTATAACATTGATTGATTTTCATATATTGAACCATCCCTGCATCCCTGGGATGAATCCCACTCGATCAGGGTGTATGATCTTCTTGATGATCTTCTGCATTCTGTTTGCCAGTATCTTATTAAGGATTTTTGCATCTATGTTCATTAGTGAGATTGGCCTATAGTTCTCTTTTTCAGTTGAGTCTTTCTCTGCTTTGGGGATCAAGGTGATGCTTGCTTCCAGGAATGAATTTGGGAGTATTGCTTCCCTTTCAATTTCATTGAAGAGTTTAAACAGTAGTGGCAGCAGTTCCTCTCTAAATGTCTTATAGAATTCAGCAGTGAAACCATCAGGGCCCGGGATTTTCTTAGCTGATAAGTTTTAATTACATTTTCAATTTCATTGGTTGATATTGGGTTGTTTAGAAATTTTAGGTCTTCTTCGTTCAACTTTAGTAATTCATATGTATCTAGAAATCTGTCCATTTCTTCTGTGTTTTCCATCTTACTGGTATATAGGTTCTGGAAGTAGGTATTGATGATCCTCTGGATTTCTGCTGGGTCAGTTGTAATTTCACCCTTTTCATTCCTAATTGCATGGATTTGGGCCTTTTCTTTCCTTTTTCTGATAAGGTTGGCTAAAGGTTTGTCAATTTTGTTGATTCTTTCGAAGAACCAACTCTTGGTTTCATTGATTTTTTTGTATCATTCTCATAGTCTCCATTGCATTAATTTCTCCTCTGATCTTGATAATTTCCTCCCTTGTATGAGCTTTGGGGTTGTCCTGCTCTTCTTTTTCTAGAAGCTTGAGGTTCAGCATCAGATTGTTTAATTGGGATGGTTCTGTTTTCCTAATATGCGTATTCACTGCTATGAATTTCCCTCAAAAGACAGCTTTCATTGTTTCCCATAGATTCCGATATGTTGTATTGTCATTGTCATTTAATTGAAGGAACTGTCTGATTTCTTCTTTAATTTCCTCTGTCACCCATTGGTTATTCAGAAGTGTGTTGTTCAATTTCCACATGTTTATGAAATTTTTTGAGTTTCTTTTGCTATGGATCTCCAATTTCATTGCACTATGGTCTGATAATATACAGGGGATAACTTCAATTCCTTTGCACTTACTTAAACATGTTCTATGTATGAGTATGTGGTCTATTTTTGAGAATGACCCATGTGCAGCTGAGAAGAATGTGTATTCTGATTTTGTGTGGTGGAAGACTCTGTAAACATCTGTTAAGTTCATTTGTTGAAGAGTTTGAGTTGTATTTCATTACTTATTTTTTTCTAGTTGATCTATGTATTTGTGACAGTGGGGTGTTGAGGTCCCCCATTACTATTGTATTAGTGCTTATCTGATTTTTCGTGTCTAGTAGCATTTGTTTTATATAGTTGGGTGCAGTAGTGTTTGGTGCATATATGTTTGTGATTGTCATCTCTTCCTCTTGGATTCTTCCCTTTACAAGGATGTAGTGACATTCTTCATCTCTCTTAATCAGTGTTGGTTTGAAATCTACTTGATCTGCAAAGAGGATAGCTACTCCTGCTTTTTTTCAGGTTCCTGTCACATGGAGTATTGTTTTCCACCCTTTAACTTTCAGTCTATGAGTTTCCTTTTGAATTAAATGTGTTTCTTGTATGCAGCATATTGTTGGATTTTGCTTCTTGACCCATTCTGCCAGTCTATTTCTTTTGATTGGTGAATTGAGACCATTAATGTTGATGGTTATAACTGAAACTCATTGACTTGTCATTGCCATGACTTTTTCTTCTTGTTGGGTTCTCCCCCTTTACATTTAATTTCCTGTCATGCCAGATGGGTTCATTCTGCTTTGCTTCCCAGGGTTGTGATCCACAATGTCTGTTCCTAGGATATTTTGTAAAATTTTTTGAAGTGCTGGTTTGGTATACTTGAAGTTCCTAAAGTGCTCTTTATCATGAAAGTATCTTATTTCTCCATCCATTTTGAAAGATAGTTTTGCAGGGTACATCAATCTGGGTTGGAGGCTGTTTTCTTTTAGGGCTTGGAATATGTCACTCCAAGTTCTTCTTGCCTTGATAGTTTGTGTTGAGAAGTCTGCTGTGATTCTGATGGGCTTTCCTTTGTATGGGATTTGTTTCTTGTTTCTGACTGCTTGTAGAACTTTGTTCTTCTGTTGGGTTTCTGGAATCTTAACAATTATATGCCTATGTGTAGATTTTTTTTGATCAAGGCTATTTGGAGTCCTATATGCCTCACTTATCTGTATGTCAAGCTCTTTTCCCCTGCTTGGGAAGTTTACTGCCATTATTTCTGTGAAGAGATTTTTTATATCATCTCCACTCTCTCCTCTTTCTTCATTGAGCCCAATCAGTCTTATGTTATTCTTCTTTGCATCATCTAGCACCTGCTGGATTGATTTCTCATGTTCCCTTACAATTTTGAAGCAATTTTTCTTTTCCTGGTCACTAATTGCAATCTTATCTTCTATATCTGAAATTCTGTCCTCACATTGGCTCATTCTGCTGTGTAGACTTTCAGTGGAGTTTTTCATGTCCTGGAAATCTATTTGCATCTGTTTTATAGATTCCCTTTGTTTCTTATGTTGGGCTTCCGTCATGTTCCTGAGCTCCTTTCTAGATTTATTAATCATGTCTTGCACTAGGGGCACAATTTCTCCTGTTATCTGAGAAATTATTTCTGATTTCATTTTTTCCAGATCCCCTTTTGTTGCCAGTTCAGTGGGTCCAGGTGGTTGAGTATCAGGGTGTTCCATCTCATTTCCTTTTGTTGTTGCTGTAGGTGATCTGGAAGTCTGGTTTTGAGACTTGTTTATGTGTTTTCTCATTTCAACTGGAGCGGGGGGCTGTTAGCGCCTCCACGGATTACCTCCTCTGCGCTGGGTGAGGTGCGACAGGGGCTGGGAGCAGCAGTAGGGATGGTGACCCAAACTCCCTTTCCTGTGGGCTGGGAGCAGCGGGAGGGATGGTGGCCTGGAAGCCCCTTCCTCTGGGCCAGGATCAGTGGGATGGTGGCTCAGAAGCCCCTCCCTCTGGGCCGGGTGTGGTGGGAGGGATGGTGGCCTGGAAGCCCCTTCCTCTGGGCCAGGAGCAGTGGGACAGAAGGTTGCCCAAAAGCCCTTTCCTCTGTCCTGAGAGCAGCAGGAGGGATGGTGGCTGGGAAGCCCCTTCCTCTGGACCAGGAGTAGTGGGATGACAGCTCAGAAGCCCCTACCTCTGGGCCAGGAACAATGGGACTCAGTACCTTGGTCTGGTGGTCTGGTGTCCTCTGCATCTTTGTAGTGTGGAACCAGGTAGCTGCCTGTCTGCAGCGGAGTGATTCGGCATCTTCCATGTGACTCGGAACTTCGGTAGGGCATGCACAGACCTGCCTGTCTGCAGCAGGCTGATTCAGTGTGTTCCGTGTGACTCAGGACCTTGGTAGGGCATGGGCAGACTTGCCTGTCTGCAGCAGGATGATTTGGTGTCTTCCGCACAACTCGGAACCTCAGTAGGGTGTGCACAGACCTGTCTGTCTGCAGTGGGTTTATTCCGAAGTAAAATCTTTATATGTAGATGAAATGATCATCTACAGAGAAAATACTAAGAGATCTCTAGGAGCCCCTAGAACTTGTATTTGAATTTAGCAGGATTAGAAAACACAAGGTATATATAAAAATTCAGGTCTATGTATACTTGCTATAAATGAAGAATTGGATATTGAAATTTAAAAGTTATGTAGGAGTACAAAGGACCTAGAAAAGTTAAAAGTAAAAAAGCCAGTGTTGGAAGACATTTAGTACCTAATTTTAAGACTTTCTCTAAAGCTATAGTAATCAAGGCAGTGTTGGTGTAAGGAAAGATATATAGATCATTGGAATAAAACAGAGAATCTAGAAATAGAACCACACATATATGGTCCACTGACTTTTGAAAGATTATTTAACAGTAACATTTTATAGAACATAAAGTCAATTCAAGAGCAGAGGAAAAGGCAGTGTTTTCAGCAAATGACACTAGAACACCTGGTATCCGTATATAAAAAATTAACCTCAACCCTTTATTTCCATACATAAAAATAACTTGAAAGGATCTATGAACCTAAATATGAAAGCCTAAAAGTATAAAATTTTAAGAAGAAATTATAAGGGAAAATGTTTATGAATTTAGGGTAGGTAAGAATTTCCTAGGATATAAAAAACACAATGTATTAAAAAAAAGATAAATGAGATTCCATCAAAATTTAGAACTTTAAATGACATGTTTAAGAAAATGAAAAGTAGTTCTTAAACAGACCATATTTGTAACACATATAACGTATGACCAGAATATATAAAGAACTCTTACAGCTCATTAATAGACAACCCAATTAAAAAGTAGACACAAGAAGATGATAAATAGCCAGTACAGCACAAGGAAAGGTGTGCAACACTAGAATCAGAAAAATACTAATCAGTACAATAACAACATTGAATTATACACTCAGGGAGATGAAGTTAAAAGTTTTAAAAGAACAAATGTCAGCTTAGGTGTGAACCAGTTAGAACTTTCTAATATTGCCAATGTGAATGTAAAATGGTAAAACCATTTTGGAAAACAATATAGAAATTTGTTATATTACTGTTAATAACCAAGAGTCCTGTTAAGCTTTTACTTGAGAGGAATGAAAACACATGTTCACAATAGATTTGCACATACAAGTTGACTATCCCTTATCTGAAAGTCTTGGGATCAGAGTGTTTCAGATTTTCGTTTGAAATCCACTTGATCTGCAAAGAGGATAGCTACTCCTGCTTTTTTTCTGGGTTCCCGTCACATGGAGTATTGATTTCCACCTTTAACTTTCAGTCTATGAGTTTCTTTTTGAATTAAATGTGTTTCTTGTATGCACATATTGTTGGATCTTGCTTCTTGACCCATTCTACCAGTCTATTTCTTTTGATTGGTGAATTGAGACCATTAACATGGAGGGTTATAACTGATACATATTGACTTATCATTGTCATGACTTTTTCTTTTTGTTGGATTCTCCCCCTTTGCATTTAATTTCTTGTCGTGCCTGATGGATTCATTCTGTTGGACTTCCTGGGGTTGTGATCCTCATTGTCTTTTCCTAGGATATTGTCTAAAACTTTTTTGGAGTGCTGGTTTCATATTCATGAAGTTCCTAAGGTGCTCTTTGTCATGAAAGTATCTTATTTCTCCATCAATTTTGAAAGATAGTTTTGCAGGGTACATCCATCTGAGTTGGAGGCTGTTTTCTTTTAATGCTTGAAATACATCACTCCAAGCTCTTCTTGCCTTGAGTGTTGTCATTGAGAAGTCTGCTGTGATTCTGATGGGCTTTCCTTTGTATGGGATTTGTTTCTTTTCTCTAACTGCTTGTAGAGCTTTATTCTTCTGTTGGGCTCTGGAATCTTAACTATTATATACCTATGTGTAGATTTTTTTTTTTGATCAAGGCTATTTGGAGTCCTATATGCCTCACTTATCTGTATGTCAAGTTCTTTTCCCCTGCTTGGGAAGTTTTCTGCCATCACTTCTGTGAACAGTTTTTTAATGTCATCTGCACTCTCTCCTCTTTCTTCATTGACTCCAGTCAGTCTTATGTTATTCTTCTTTGCATCATCTAGCAGTTGCTGGATTGGTTTCTCGTGGTGCCTTACAATTTTAAAGCAATTTTTCTTTTCCTGGTCACTAATTGCAATCTTATCTTCTATATCTGAAATTCTGTCCTTGCATTGTCTCATTCTGCTGCGTAGACTTTCAATGGAGTTTTTAATCTCCTGGAAATCTGTTTGCATCTGTTTTATGGATTCCATTTGTTTCCTATGTTGGGATTCCACCGTGTTCCTAAGCTCCTCTCTATATTTATTAATCATGTCTTGCACTACAAGCACAATCTCTGCTGTTATCTGAGAAATTACTTCTGATTTCATTTTTTCCAGATCCCCTTTTGTTGCCAGTTCAGTGGGTCCAGGTGGTTGAGTATCAGGGTGTTCCATCTCATTTCCCTTTGGGGTTGCTATAGGTGATCTGGAAGTCTCGTTTTGAGACTTGTTTACATGTCTTCTCATTTCAACGTGCAGGGTGGGGGGTGCTGCTGGCACCCACACAGCTCATCTCCTATGTGCTGGCAGGGCTGGTACAATGGCTCAGAAGTCTCCTCTTGTGCACTGAGAGTGGCTCACCTCCTGCATGCTGGTGGGGGTGGTATGGTGGCCCAGAAGTCTCCTCTTGTGTGCTGGGAGCAGCTCACCTCCTGCGAGCTGGCAGGGGTGGTACAGTGGCCTGGAAGTCTGCTCTTGTGGGCTGGGTGTGGCTTACCTCCTGCGTGTTGGCAGGGGTCCGTGTTAGCATGCTTGCATGCCCTTTTTCTCCTCAGTGCTAACCAAGGAGACCAATTAGTCTTCATTCTTCCCATTCCCATCTCATCTCCACATGAGAGTTTAAAAGAATTTCTACTTTTGCCTTTTCCCCATATTACTTTTATCTTATTTACCTGATGGGCTTACTTCAAATGTATTTATATTCCATAGGGTGCAAAACATATAGGCAGTTTCCCTGACTTGGGCCTCTGAATTCTGGCTCAAAGTCTCACAGCATCCTTTCTCCTCCATTCATACTCTTCACCCTCAAAGTAAAAGTAACTAAGACATGAATAAGTAACTAAGACAGAGTTGAGAAGAACTGAGTTAGAAGCATATTAAGTGGAACTTAGAATGAAAGAGATCCCTTTAATAACCATGTCTATCTTCCCAGAGAAGCCAAGTCTGACAGTGTTGATGAGAAAAAAAATGTCACTTTGTTCATGAATCATTTAGTACCTTACCTGTGTTGGAAATCCTTATGTATGCTAAGAAAATAGATGGATTCGCTCTAAAGAATGAAATGAGATGACAATTTAGATGGTGTTATTGACTGACCTCCAGAAGAAATCAAGAATTGATTATCCAACATCATTTGATAGGTACATAATGCATTGCCTGGAAAGAAAATCGACTGGAATATCCTAATGATGTCCGGCACTGGCCAAGAATGGAGTAGGGAAGCAAGAGGAGAAAGATACAGCTGACCTGAGTGTGGGTCTATGAAATCTTTTCAATCTCCATAAACTGCTGAGGAAGATAAGGAATATCAAGAGCTTTTTAAAACATGTATTGTACTTCACACCTAATAGGAGCAGTGTGGCTATAGACAGCCAATTCAACATAATAAGAACAGCACTTCTTTTGAAAGTCATTTGTGTCTAATTCCTATGTACCTCGTGGCTATTTTTAGCCTTATTAATACCTTCTGACCACTTTGTTTCTTGGCTACTTTATCTTAACAGCAAATTCTGAATTCTGTCTCTAGGCTCCAAAAATTCACTGAAGCCATTACCATTTTCTTTGTAGTAAGCCCTTTTTAAAATCTGGAATTTCATAAAAGAGAATATTCTAAGGGTCCATCAGGCTGCTGAGCTATTTAAAATGAGAAATTGATCCAAAAAACCCAAGGTATTTTTTCACCTTTTAAAAATATTTTCTAAGAAAACAAAAGGAGAAAAAGAACTAAAATGAATGTGCATGTGCACACACGTCTATCCAGTTTGTGTTTATGTGAGTGTGTGTGTGTGTGTGTTCACTGAGACAGGACATGTGAATAGGAAATCATGTCTCCAATTCCAGATAAATGGCTCTATTATTTTCAAATTATTTCTAAAAAGCCATACAATAGAAATTTCTGCAGGCCATCGTATCAGAATCAGACTTGATTTTGGACATCCAGAGTCTTAAAAGATGAGGTGAGAAAGTTACTTTTTCTTTAAAGGGGGGGGGTTAAATAAAGAAGTACTTAAGTTATACATTAGCAACTACCACTGAGCTCATCATTACTCATGAAAACCTTAAATAACAAAGTCATTCTGTGTTATACAGCTCACCTATATGTTGGGGCCACCATTTTAGCCCTTGGTCTCTGTTTCCTTCTTTATGAATTTCTATTTCTAAACTGCTGGTCTGGATTTTAGCTTTGTCAGGTCTTCTCTGTCTTGAACAGTTGTAGTTATGCTTTGATACACTCCTCACCATTATACTTTGTTCCTGAGGCTCACAGGGATCATCTTTAATGATTTTTACTGTTTTCTGAGGTTGGAAAACACTGGACTCAGTGATTCCTTCTCACTCTGAGCCTTCATCCAAAGTGCAAAAGAACAGAAGTGTAGTACTATCACCTCATGTCATCAGTTTGGATCCCAGTTTCAATGTTTTGTGACAAAGAATCTGATTTCCCAGTTGTCTGTCAAGGGCCTACACCATTCAGATAACTTTGGCAGTAGGGGCAAGATGGTACCCCACAAATATGGCCTCTAGAACCAATCACTCTTGGCAGAGAACAGGGCTGGGAGACATACCAGACGGGGCCAGCCACAGCACAACTTCAAATGGAAAAGTCAGGGTTTTCTGTTCACCAGGGAGTTCTGAATGCCCCCAGCCTCTTGGCTGTACAATTTCCTTTTATGATATTCCATGAAGACACCCTTCTGTTGACACATTCTTGGCAAATTCCAGTGATTTAGCTATAGTCAACTTCTCTCTAGGTAGACTGCCTCTTTAAAGTAATTTTTACGAATGTTTGATTTTACGCATTAGGGTTGGTATAATTAAACTGAGTTTTGGGAGAGTGTAAGTGCTGCTGCTTATATTCATTAAATTGCAAAAACTCACTAACATTTAGTGCCTTAAAATTGAGTAGCTCTTAGCTCCATTTATATGAAAGTTTTAACTCACTTAAGAATAAATTCCATTAGTAAGTTTGTGATTTTTATGAGAATAAATTAATCTTTGAATTTCATATATAAATTATGTCATTGTGTAACACACTAAAGTGCCTTTAGTGTCATGTTGACTCCAGAGTCTTGAGTTTTTAGCATCTCGGTAAATCTGGAAAGGACATGTCACTCTTCTGGGCTTTCATTTCCCCATTTAGGAAAGCAGCATTCATCACATAGGCATGTCTGCTAAAAATTCAGATTCCTAGCTGAGTGTGGTGGCATGTGCTTGTAATCCTATCACTTTGGGAAGGCTGAGGCAGGAAGATTGCAAGTTCATACCCAGTTTAGGCAATTTAGATAAGGGTGGTCTCAAAATAAAAAATTAATAAAAAGGGCGGGAAATGTAGCTTGGTGTGAAGCCTCTGGGTTCAATCCCCAGTACCAAAAATAAAAATAAAAAATCAGATTCATGATCCTGACCTCATATCTATGAATAGGAATTTCTGGGTTGGTTGCCTGAGAATCTGCATTCATTACAATTTCCCCAGAGACTTCTGATGCACAGAAAATTTCAGAATTAGTAGAAGACTGTATGGCCCCATAATTACACATTCTATGACTCCATGCTTCTAAATTAATAGTGTCTCTAGTTTAAACAAATTGTATGTCTCCACTGAGCCTCCACTTCTGTGGATAATTTTTTCCTCCAAAGAAATATATGATTATGTTTTCCTCAGTGCTTCAAAGTTTAGAAATATTATACACCACTTTGAATAAAATAATTTATTACTTTATAAGGGGACATCTGAAAGTATACTGATTTGAAAGTAATGATAAGGATTTGAATCCCAGCTTGGAAGTTTATCAACTAGCTCTACAATTTTTCAAATATTTAATTTCTTTTTTAGGGACTGTTTTATCCTGGGGGAAATGTAACTGAATGTGTCTGCTTTGCTGGGTATCTGTAAGGCTGAAATGAAAGGCAAGTAGAATAGTGTCCTGGTTCAAAGCGATGACTGACAAAGCAGATTGGATCCAAAATCCTATTCTGCCACATGCCACCTGGGGGACCAAACATGAGTTCCTGACTCTAAGCTTCAGTGTCCTCATTTATAAAAGAGCAACCAGAATCACAGAGCAGAGTTGATGTAGAGGAATTAAGTAAGTCAACATGTGTGAAGCATTCTGAACAGGGCTTGGCACCTCACAAGCTCCACGCATTGATTAAATTAAAAACAAGATTCTAAGCAGGACAGTGTTCTATAAAGGGCTAACCAAGTGTAAGAAATTAAGAAAAAAAGATGTTATTAATAATCCTGTTCAAAAAGCATTCAGAAAGTCATACAGCTCTTCAAATGTCCCTGAAGTCACAATAGTTTTAGAATCCATTTTTCAAGTCATCAGTTATCCTTTCTGCTGTCATAATTAATTCCTATTGTTATACTTAATAATGGCCAACATCCTCATCTTGGGGGTTATTGTTTTATTCTATTAACCTATTTTATTACACTCAAACAGGATGAGGGAATGTATGTAATTGACTTGTGAAAATTATTCAATTTGCCAAAGAAATTCATCCAACATGTAAGAGAATTGGGTCAATGAAAAGCCACACTAACTAAATTATGAGGCCCTTCTCTTTGCTTCCCACTTTTTTGTTTAACCAAAGGAGTAGACAGAAAATCTAATTGAATTTTATTTGAAATTTTGAGTATGCCTCATTTTTAAAGCCCTCATCTTTTCCTAAAGCAGATTCACTGACATCAGGAGTCTTCATGTCACTTGAAGACTGAGAAGCTGTGAGACAGAGGGCTCTGCAGAGGAGGGAAGCCTCAGTGGGCATTTTCTACTCATATTGGCTTAGTGCTGACCTAGAAATGGCAACCATGTACCAGAAGGGGCCAAGGAGCCTTTATTCGTGTAGTTATGATCTCTCCTACCCATCTCCTCCACCATCACCAACAGGAAAGGAGGCTTATAAGAAAGTTCTTTTAGTAATAAAGAAAAAATAAGTATATATATTTTTGGCAAATGTAAGTTATGTAAATGTAGTAAGGTCAAAATACTGTCACATTAATAACATTACCCATTATAGTCCTCATGACAAACCTGTAGAGAAAATATTATACTGAACTTTGTAGATTTTTTTTAAAACATATCTAAAAAAAGGGGGAAAGTAGGAAGAGCACTGTTAAATTGCTGATTAACCTGGGAACTAATATGTATTGACATTATTTGGATGCATCATATTAAATAGTGTTCCTACAAGTTTCATTTTTAAGTAGATATTTGAAAATTAAATGGATTCACATATATAAGATGAAGAGTGAAGTTCTTGACATATAGTTGTTCCACCTCAGGTTCTCTTTGGGGACTGGGGGGCAGAAGTTTGTCCTATCTTCACCAAGAACCAAAGCCACCTTCCTCCTTAAGGTAAGATGGGTTTGAACAAGTCTCCCAGTGAATCATTATCTATAAAACAATACCTTTTCCTCCCCTTCAGACCCTGAATCCAAAATTATAACCTTTTTCTAAGTTATAAGTCATGGAGGGAGGTGTTGGGATCATTGCAAAAAGGAATCTCAGGGGGGCAAAAAGCTAGGGGAATCTTGGAACTGAGCATATTCCATACTAAATCTTTAGTTTTTATCCAGATGTCCTGCTTCTATGAGGCACTTCAATATTATCCCAAACAGGCATAGATCTAACACACCCTTCCATCAGCGTGTTTATGGCTTTTCTTTGTTTTTAATGTCTTGTTTACGACCTTTATGCCATAATAGGAAAAACAGAACTGTGAATTGTGAACAAAGATAATTTCGTGATTTGTATAATACATAGGTTTTTTTTCTGGGACACTGAAATATAATGATGTTTAATATATGCTCTTGGTGGCCTACTCAGATCCTTCTACTGGTATCCACCCTCCCAGCTGCCATATAAATTGTCTGCTAACAGCTGCACCCTTCCACCCTTCCAGAGGATTGCCTAGGACCAAGTGTGTGGCCTAGCTCAGAGATGCCTAGGAGGTTCTGCCCATGTCTCATCGGAAGCCCAACAGCCAAAGTCCGACTGCCACATGAGTACAAACTCCAGCCCCTTTCCTCAAAATGGAACAACCATTCAGACTCCAGGTATTCCATGGGAAAAAAATTCAGGAAAGACTCCAGCTGGGCCTCCACTTTGCCTACATTCTGTCTTGTCCTGTGCTATATCCTTCATGGTCTTACAGGTTTACCTGAGAGCCAGTCTCTCAATAAATCTGTTGCTCAAGTATCAGCATCTCAGGTTCTGGTTCTTGCAAACCTGACTTCAGATACTGTCTGAGTTCATTTGCTGTTCCTACCACAAAACACCTGAGACTGCACAGTTTATAAAGAAAAGAAACTTATTTCTCATAGGCTGGAAATAAAGGCTGGGAAGTTCCAGGCTAAGGAGTTGCCTCAGATGTGAGCCTACTTGGTGGTGAATATTGCAGATTCCCAAAGTAGCACAGGGCACTACATGGCAAGACAGCAAGTTTGCCAGAGAAACTCACTTTTATAACAAAGCCACTCCCTTGATAATCTATTATTTCATTAAACCACTAATCCATAAAGAGATTAATTCATTATGAGAGGAGAGCCATCATGACCCAAACATCTTCTGAAGTTCCATCTCCAAATATCACCACTATATGAAATTGAAGGTTAAGTTTCCAACATATGAATTCCAAGGGATAAAATTATAGTAGAAACCTTGTATTTTATGTATTTAGGTGGCTGTGTAGCAAAATGAAAGGAAGGAGCTCATTTTCATCGGTGAGAGGTGAGTTTAAGGACATACTTCCATTACTACTGGTCAGACTGGAATCAAATTACATGGTTTTTTTAATCATTTATTTTTCAAATGGTTAATTAAAGCTTCCTACCCTTTCATAGGATGGGATCTAGCCCTCCAAATAAAATCCAGTTGGCTAAGCCTTGGACCATCGTTAGTCTGCATACAGAGATTCCCTGGAAACTCCCCTTCCTACTGTACGACTGACTACAACTAAAAATAGGTAGTGTGCAATGATGGCATGGAAATAAGGGAAATGTTTCCCTTATTCTTTTGAAATAAAAAGAGGAAAATAAGGCATCATATCACTTTTCATGCAGAATCTTAATCATCCGAATGAAAGTATTTGTGATTATGACTGGTGAGAGGTTTGGTTCTTGTTCTGCTACATATCAGCTATGTGATCTTGGACAAGCCATTGAATTATTGGGAGTCTCAATTTCCTGACCTGGAAAATGAGTGAGTAGAGGAATGTACTTTGGTCTTTGGGAATGTATGTACACATAGCCTTGGGGGCCATGAGTGGGAAAACTCCATCCTGCTTCACTAATCTCAAATAGAGGAGAAACTTATGTGTCATAAATGTGAATCAACTCTGAAAATTATGTGACGTGAGCTACATAAATTATATAACACTAGTCATGCTTCCATTTGATCTGTGGTAGTGTAAAAGTTGCAGATTTGCCAAGTTAGAGAAAAAAATCCTACCACATGTACATAACCTAAGCCTCTCCACCACACATTCCATGTGTGGATCTCAGAATGGTGAGGCTAGAGGGGTCTTATGATCTCCCTTAGAATCCTAGGTAAGTTACTGCTGTCCTTTCCCTAGAGCAACATAGCTCTATCAGGAAACACAATGCAGTGTGTCTTCCCTTAGCTGACCCCATCTCTTTGGCTAGGCAAAGCAGTTTTCACTCTGGGTAAGAAAGAGGTATGAAGACAGATTAATTAAAGTTCCAGTCACCATGGTCTCACTGAAGTCATGTAATGAATCATCTCTTCAATTGCTTACAAACATCCAGTGCCTTAATGCAGAGAAGACTGGGCAACAATTCATGTTTTATAAACTTTGCCCAAGCTATCCTTTTCTCTCTCTTCTTCTTTCTTTTCTTTCTTTATTTCTTATACTTGAAGTTGATTTTCAAATTTATTTTTCTTCTTTATTGTGAGCCCTGCAGAATAGTTTACACTACTTGATAAGAATTATTGAGGTTTGGGGAAAGATTTTAGCATTGGTGAAATACTACCAAGAATAAATGAAAGCAAGATCCTGATACCAATGAGCAGAGGAAACTTTTGGACCTGGATTCAAACTTACTAGATCACATTTATCTTAGGGCAACCATAACATGGGCATGAGTGAACATTTAGACACAAAAATCTATTCATCCAGTCTACTTGGAGTTAATTTCATAGGTTCCTGAAGTAGTAAATTAGTTATTATGTCTCCATTCATTCAGTCACCAAGTACTTATTGATCACCTATATATCATACTGTGCTAGGAAGAGGAGGCATGAAGTTGAATAAGACATTCTCTCTTTCTCTAGAAATTCAGAGTCTCCTGGAGGAAACATATATACACATAAACAATAAGGTCCTTATTGCCATAAGGACCATAGTAGGGGATGTACAAGGCCTATAGGAGTAGTAATTTTGCCTTTAAAAATCAGGAAAGTCTTCACAAAGGAACTGACATTTGAAGACCCTTCAAAAGATGTACACTTGTCCACATGGAGAAAAAGGAAAAAGTTATCCCAGAAAAGAGCAAGAAGAACCAAAATAAACCAAAGATCCATGGGCTTAATTCTTACTTCCTCACCAAATCATTCCTAGACTTCCATAGCCAGTGGGGAATACCATGTCCAGCCACTGTCAGAAGTATGGTGTTGGGCATCTGCTCTATGGCAGTGGGCAGAGTCATATGAAAAGCTGTGGATCTCAATGGTTGGATCAATTGGTACATAAATAGAGGCCGACAGAAAATAGATACCTCCTTAATAAGCAGTCTAGCCCTCTAGATGACCTGTGGATCACTGTTTCATCCTACTTGGGATGTAACATTTCTGAATCAATAATAGAGAAGCCCCAGCAATCAATTTAATAGAACCAAGTTCTAGGCTTCCTAATAGGGAGAACCAGAGCACAGCCTGACCCATGTTTCTCTGACCCCCAGCCCATATTTTTCCCAGTTCAACTTAACTCTTTAAAATTTCTAAAGTTAAACAAAAATAGGCTAGGGAATTTTTCCATTTAAGAATAAAACAAACACATAGCCTCCCCCACCCCACTGCCCTTTTTCAGTTTCTTAAGCAAACTACCATATGTTTTCAAATAATAGTGGCTCTCTGTAAAATATTATAACTTGCTAGTTTTTCAGGTTTAAAACCATTTCCCTTTAACTTAATTTTCTGAAGAATTTTGTAACAGTAGACTCTATGAATGTGACCAGTTGTCTTTTAGAGTGTGCAAACTGGCATCTACTGTTTTAATACAGACTCATTAATTTCTCATCTTTTGTAGGTCACCCAAAGGGGAAGCAGATGATGATTATAACATGTTTGTTCATACAGTTTAGATTCCTAATGAAGGTAGCCTGGGTTCTCATAGGTAGGGATTACTTACAGACAGGGAACCTGAGATTCAGGTTAATAATGCATCTCATAGTAGGACTGGGATTTAAATCCAGATTTTTCTGACTCCAAAGTTTGTATATGTTGCATTTGTCCAACAACACTGTTGTGTGTTTCATGTGGATTATCTCATCCTGTGTAGCTTACTACTCCACCACAGCCCATTTCACAGATGAGGAAACTAGGTCACACCAAGAGTTTATATGACTGATCCAAGATCATGCAACCTGTTAGTGGCAGATCAGAGAGTCACATTCATTCGTCTGTCTGCTTTCATGCCTGTGCTTTTGCATTATCAATAGCAATAAGGATCTTGTTTTGTTTGTACAAACTTAACAGAATACACTCAATAAAATGAGGGCCACTTTTCTACGGATGAAAATACCTGACTCAAAAAGTGAATCTCAAAAGCACCCACAGTACCAGAACAAGATCTCTACATGCACGGATCCCTCCCTAGAAGGCCAGCCTCTTGCTCTGCAGCACTCTTAGGCCCAATCATCGCCCAGGTCGCACTTCCATTATCCTCTTCCAACATAACCCCATAACCCTTGTTACCATTCCCTGTCGCACTGTTGACCAAACTAAGGCTTTTCGTTTGTTTTGTTTTTTTGAAACAGGGTCTCTGTGTAGTTCAGGCTGGCCTTGAACTCACTATGTAGCCCAGGTTGGCCTCAAACTCGTGCCATTCCTCCTGCCTCAGCCTCCTGAGTACTGGGATTACAGGCATGTGCCACCATGCCTGGCTCTCCAGCTCAATTCTTGAACTTGCTCTGATTTACTTATAGGTATAAAAATAAATTCAATCACCCTTAAACACAATCACTTGTTGCTCCTGAAGATATTTAAGAATGAGCTCCTGACTCTGCATTCTACATAGAGACTCTCCAAAGGCATTCCTGGCAGAGGCAGCATCACTGGAATTCCATGGTTTTCCAAGGGAACCACCTAGAAGACTATTTTAAAATACTATCAGTCTTACGCATCTTGTACTTGTGTCTTCAGGGGAACTGCAAACTTTCTATGCCTGGAATATTATTATCATATTTTATCTTGGAGGAGAATGTGTTATAATATTTTAAACTCATTATCTTCCTTTAATCAATCAATTTTTCCCAATGGTTCTGGGACTTGAGTATGTCACGCACCTCAGGTTTGGAGTGTTACTTGGCAAAATGGTCCTTTCTCATGTCTTTTGCTTTCACGATTTTATGAAAAATGTATAACTGACAATAGAATATGAAGCCTAGCTTTTAAAATATTGGATACTAATGCTTTCTAAATCTAAAAACTGGGTGTACTTTGAGACCTATTTCCCATAATATCATCTCTTCTTAAGAGCACAAAGGATCAAATGGAAGAAATGGAAATTGACAAGATAAGTCCTCAGTGGTCCTTTAAGGTCTCTCCTGTTAATACAAGCTTTGGCTCAACTGCACCATTCAAACAAAATCACTGTTCTTGAGGATATCTTCCCCCAAGCATGAAAAGCCATAACAATAATCTGGGTTAACTAAAACTGAAGATACGAGAGTTGATTAAGATTAATTTCCTCATTGAAAGATTATTTTGGTGAGGTGGGAAAGGGCACTTCAGTCCTGTCACCTCAGCACACACTCGGGCCTCCGCATGAGCAATCTCTTTGCAGTGGTGATCCCTGCCAGGTGGGGCTGACATCAGCTCAGGAGAGCTGGGTGAGACAGGGCAGAGGGTGCAGATTTCCCTGTCACCATTTCCCATCCTCTGCTTACACTGTCCTCTAGAGCAGAGAAGAAATCGTCATTAAGTTTGAGACCCAAGCTCAACCCTAGGCTGCACTCCTTCCTCGGATGACCTGCTGATCCTCTGACCAACAGAGCAGCAAGAAACATCTGCAGTTCAAAAGAAACACACAAATAAGTGCACTCCTCAGATGAAAGGTCAATACACTTCCTGAGACAGAAGATCCTTTCTCCCCCTTGCAGGGTGATTGCTGGCTTTTGCACATTGTTGCTAGAAACTCAAAGCTCCCTTTCTGGCCCCTTCCACCACATCTAGCCCACCTACAGGATGTCCCTATCAACCCTGGCCTCGCACAGAAGGGAGCTGCCCTGACAGAGTGGGCCCTGCCCCAGGTTTCCCTTTGCAAAACCCAAGAGAAAGATGCAAAGGAGGACAACAGCTGCCATGCTGGCTTGTTCTTGACAAATGGGGCTGTCACTCCTCCTATTGATTAGCAATATTATGACATTTCCCTTCAAAAACACAGATGTGGCAATGGCCAGTGACAAGGCTGTGGCTCTGGGTAGAAAATAAGGTGGGCCATTGTTTGTTCTTCTGCCTGTGTATCTGTTCAGATTCTGAGAGATTAGGAAACTGAGATTCTAATAACATCCAAAACATTTCATTTCAATAAGTGGAAGTTGTGATGCTCATGTACTGTATTTACATATGTGTAACTGTGCATAGGAAAGGGGGCTAGTAGTAAATGCAGATGTGTCCAGGACATTGCAGAAAGCAAAGTGATGTTCTGTCTGTTCAGAAAGCAGTGTTCTCCCTCTGTCTTAGCAGAGGGACTGTTGAGGTCTCCTGACTACATAAATCAAGGCATGGAGAGCTCTGTTATTTCTGTCCTGTCACACAAAATGCATGAAGGGAACCAGTGTATCATTGGTTCATTGCCTCCTCCCATCCCAAGTGCCTTTAATCTTCTCATCCTGGTCCTATGAGACTGATGGTGTATTAAGAAAAGAAATGCACCTAATTTCATTTTCTTTCCTTGTAGAAAGGACTCAGATGATAACATGTACCTCCTTTAATTTGTGAAGCTTCTATGGGGTAATTTCCCCCAACCTATTCTCAACATCTAGTCCCATGTCAAGAAAAAACAGTGTTCTGAATAACAGTCCATTTAAGTAAAAAAAAAAGGAAAAGTGCATCCTGCAGTCCAACATATGGTCCATTTTGAGGTAAATTACAGGTAATTCATGAACATTTCCAGCAGGGAGATTGCCATCATGGGACTCTTGTCTACCCATTATGCTCTATTCTCATTTTTGTGGTTAAAGGAATCTGAAGTCTTTGAAGCAGAAAAAGTAACACTCTCTCTGCACCATTTTGTCCCGCTAAGGAAAGTTATTATCCTGCTAACACAAGGGACTGATCCAGCAACTCGATTTAGGCAAAGCTGATGGAAAGCAGGCTGCAAGGGGCGTGTGAAGCGCAGGTTTAACAATTCAAAGGAGCTGGGGGTTGCCAAGCACAACAGTTAAACAGGAAAATGAAATTTGAGTGAATGAGAAACAGTCAGATGGACACTGTTGGACAGAAAGAAAAAAGAAAAGAGGAAGTCATTTGAGGGATGGGGAGAAGAAACAAAAGGAAGAAAAATGCTGCCAGTTAGCCCTGGGGATCAGGGATGTAAATTAAAAGGAGCTAAAGGGAATGTGACTAATTTGTAAGGGCTATGTTTCTCTCTCTGCGATAGGAAATCTCTGTCCCAAGCAATCAGAATTGGCCTGGGGCTACCTCTCGACCAGTCTCTATAACTGAGTTGACCACCTCTTTTAATAGACAGAAGCCTTCACTGCTCCCATTATATCCAAGCCCAACAGCCTTGTAAATCTACTTCAGTGACACTAATGTCCTCTCCTTGGGACAAAACCCTACATGTTGTGTCCTGGCTTGTTGGGAAAGAAGAAGGGGGGGGCAGGTCTGGGAAGAGAGGAAGGACAAGAAAACTTGACATGTTTGGCAGCTGGGACTCCTAGGCACAGGCTTGCATCTGGATGGGGCAAGAATTATGCAACTTCCAAAGTCTCTTTCACATCAAAGGCCTTCTGGAAGAGCTCTCAGAGCTCAGAGGCAGGCGGCCCTGCCTTCCCCTGCCAGTGTCCTAAATCATGCTTTTATCTGCCTCCTCATCAAAACTGATGCTAAGTGTCCTTGACACACATATCCTCCAAATAATTTGAACTTGATCTGAAGCTTTCGGCCTTCTTGACTTAAAAAAAAAAATTGCCTATGATTTTCTTGGCAGCCATCTGCCTCAGCAAAGGCGATTGTGGGCAGTGATGTTGATGTTCATGAAGAGTAGTTGCCATGGCAATCCAGAGTTCAAAGGAAGAGCTCTGAGTGGTGTCAGAATGGAGGAGAGTGATAAGGGGGATAGTGATAACATCATGAAGGCTGGTGTTTTCTCAGGAGGGACAAGCTCAGGCAAAGGAATGGGGCATGGGCAGCCACACAGGCAACTATTTGAGTTATGCATGAACTATACATTTATTTGTCATTTGGGCATCTATTATCTTACTGGGAAGTGTGCATAATAGGGAATTTTAAGACTGTATCCTAGCCCCCATTCTAGTTAAATGGTTGAGTGACTTCCACTTTGTCACACATTAGTTTTTTAATCTATAAAATGAAGGGGTTAAAGTAATAAAACTCAAAAAAACTGCTAAAAAAAACTAGATTGGATATGCCACTCATTTTTTTAGCCCTCCCTCAATCATTTTGTTATCTAAAACTTTATGTTTTCTTTTCTCCTGCTTATATTTGAAAGTTCTCTCAATTAAATGTCCCTTGTGGAAAAAAAAAATCAACATGCTTTCAATTGCTAAATTGTTATGATCCAACTCCTCCAGGCAATCTAGGAACTTTCTGGATCCATTAGGAGGCATTCTGGTGCAGACAACGTTCTGTTTTTCCGAGCCCTTTCAAGATGCAGAAATGGATGCTTCTTTTAACATTGGGATTCAGACATCGATGGAACCAATAATATTTCTTGACCCTATAGTTGGCTCTGAGCATTGTTCAAGGTACTAAGAGGGTAGAAAAGATCAACAAAGGCCTTATGTTTTCAAATACAGCATCTTCCAGCAGAGACACTGATTGTATGCAGTTAATGATGGTTAGTGAAAGGGTCACCATGCTGAAAACAGCATGAAGTTGGAAAGCATCAGCTAGTCTAGGTGGGCTGATGAAGTATCAGAAGTCTTCCCAGCAGAAGTGGTGTCTGGGATGAGATTGGAAGAGTAAGTAGTAGCTGGCTAGAGGAAGGAAGGGAATAGGAGGTTTGCAGACAGGGGGAACAGCATGTGAAGCTCAGAAGTGAGAGGGAACTCAGATGGGACATGCAGTGGGAAGTTGGGAAGGTATGCAAGGCTGGGTCCTGCTGGAGCATGAAGGCCACCACATTCAGCAGTTCTGTTTTACCTAAGAGTAATGAGTGGTCACTAAGGATTTATAAATAGGGTTGGCTGCTCAGATTTACATTTTTAAAAGATCGCTCTAGGTATACCATAGATAAAGATGGCAATTTGGAGGAGGTAGTAAGAGGTCAAATTTCAGCAATGACAATAACCTCAAGACAAGTGTAAATACTGTAAATAATTGAGGGACCAAATTTCTTTTTTACTCCAGGTCATGCACTTTGATAGTAGGAGGCAATTCAAAACATAATTTCACAATCTTTTCTCTTTTGCCTTGCCTGGGTGGGCACATCCTGTAATGACTTTCCTGAGCCCCACTTGGTGAAAACTGCCAAGGGAATGTATGTGACTGGAGGTGAATTGTTATTGATCTGTTATTCTTCCAGTGTGCCCCCACTGCTCTGCAGACATTTTCTGTTCCAAGTGGGATGAGGTGGGTAGAAAATATATGTGAAATATTCACTTTAAATTCTAAAACATTTCCTCCTAAAATGCAGAAACGTTTACATAGCCTATCCATGGAATGGTACCCAATTAAAACAAAAGCAGTCTCAGCTTTGAAAATACAAAAATTATGCCTGTAAAGGATTATTCTCAGAGCACGCATTCTGGAGGGGCTGGGGGTATCAGACTGCCCACGGCAGGAAGACATTTCAAGAAGCCAGGAGGTCTGGTTGAAAAGAACCTACTGGTCACCTAGGGTGATCAGTTTGGCATGCCTGGGAAATGGAGGCAGGAGACAGTGGAGGGATGGCCCGGAAAAGTCTGGTCACTTTTTTCAGTTTTAAAATGCATGGCTTTTTATTTCCTAGTATCTATGCCCCATATGAAATGCTCTAAGCTCCTTACCTTGTTTAATCTTCAAAACAACCTTATGAATGGGTACTATTATTACCGTCACTTAACAAAAGATGATGAAAAGAATGTTTCATTGACCTGTGCATGGCACTCAGCTTTCAGGCCATCACATATCCCCTCTATGCTCTGCTGTTCACCTGATGTCAAGGGAGGAGAATGAAGGAAAAAGCTTAAAGAAAGAGAGCCTCATGTTGCTCCCCCTCCAGTTCTGTGCCCTCTTCCTCCCTATTCCTGCCTCCTTCTTTCCCACTCCTAGAGGGAGGCCACAGGGAAAGATTTATGAATAAGGAAAAGCTCTCTAACCCCCTTATAAACTTTATGGGCCATGTGGACATGTACAAATCAGATATAAACATGATGTCCAGGCCCAGTGTTCTGTAAATAGTGATATCACTGAGGAAAATCTCCACGAGAATTTGGTTCCCGGGAGAGGACAGACAAGGTTCCTACAAACAGCGTGTGAAGAATGATGAAAGCTGCTTTGAAGTGAGGCCCAGGGCCTGTGGTGTTTTCAGCAGCCTTCCCCCTGCAGCTCTTGGAATTCTTGCTGCAATAAAAAGATACCAAAAGAAAACAGCTGGTCGGATTTCTTAAAGTGAAAGCAATGTGTGGCCCTGTAGGGAGAAACATGATGGTGGGAAAGCAGGTGTGATAAGGGAGAGGACAGAGAGGTAATTTTCAGAATTAATGTACCAAGTCCACCATGTTTCACTATGCATGTGTCAAATGCTAGGCAGGTGACAAAATATTTCCATGTTAATTTTTCTCCTTGGGTCTATACTAGCCCTGTTGAGCAACTTTGGAAATAATAAGTAACACATCCATTTTATGGATGAGAACACTAGAGTATTGACATTGGCCACTGAAAACTACTCAAGAGGAAATCAGAGTGGAGTTCTACTGCCCAGAGAGGGTCATCTTGTGACAAAGGTACATAAATATGAGATGAAGGTTCTACCTCTGCCTAAGAGTTTCTTCATCTGTGTCCATACCCAAGAAGGTTTTGTTGATTGCTGAGGGCCTGACACCTGAAGAAATGCTAGGGACCATCTCAGTCGTGACTTCCTGCACCATTACCAGGGCCCAGAAATACTTAATTGAGAATCGTGTTATGATAATCTCATTGAAGTAGATGGAATCAGGCTCCAAGATCCCTGCCATTTGGCACTGATGCCATGTATAGCCCCTCTCAAGTTGTAGCACTTGGTCTATGAGATCAAAAGAATATGGCAGAAGGGGAAGCATGCCACTTCTGAAATATGAAAGAGGGGCTTCAATCCTGGGCTCTCACCCTTTTTCTTGAATTTCTGCTATAAGTAAGGCCAGACAGCATCCTTTGAGGACAATCATGCAGTGTGTTGGGAGCCTGCTATTGCACAGCGAGAAACTGATTTTCCAGTCATCAGCCAGGGAGAAGCTAAGACCTTCCAACAACCACATGAACAGGCATGGAAGCAGATCGCTCCCCAGTCATCCTTAAGAGAACTATGGCCCTAGTTGATATGTAGGTGACTGCCACCTCATAGGAGGATGGGAGCCAGAACCACACAGCTAAGCTATTCCCAAATTTCTGACCCATAGAAACTCTAAGATCATCAACATTTGTTATTTTAACTTGCTAAGTTTGGGAGTAATTTGTTACACATGAAGAGATAACTAAGGCATGGTATATAGTTCTTCTCTGAGGCATTAAGGAAAAATGTCAGAGGCTGAAGACTATTATAATTTCCAGTAGATTTGTTAATTGCTGTTTATCTAAGTAAGATGCTTTACAAAAATCTGACATGGCAAACATTTCCACACAAGATATAAATTACAATATTACCAATGAGACTAAATAGACACCCTGCTAAGAGCTAGGAATATGCACAGCAAAAAGTGGATGCAAATAATGACAAACAACTGGAGACCTGAGCCAAATCTCAAAGACAAGTAGGAGAAGAGGAAGTCAGGAAGAGAAGTGAGCAAAGGTAACAAGGGAAGAAAAAGCAGAGTATCTAGGAAGAGCAAGGAGGGCTTCAGTTATGACTAAAACTAAGTAGAAAATAATATGATGAAGTTGATGGTTAAGAGAATACCAAGCAAATGGTGGTTATAGCTGAATCAGTTGCAAGAAATGATCAAACGTTAATTCATAGAGTTGATATATATAGCCATGCTTTCCAACATGTAGTCACCAGGCACATCTAGAATATACTGAAATACTAAGACATGTAACAGATCTGCAAGCATCAAATAGATGATACCTAATATAACTGATGCCTGAAATCCATGCTTAGATCAAACCTCGGGAATGTCATTGTGCTGAGATTTTTCATATGACTTTCCTGTGCTCTTAGGCATGTACATGTGTTAAATGTAAATAACTGTATAATATTATGTAATTGTGCTTAATATTGTAGTTCTGGGTATATTGTTAAATTTGATCAAAGAAAAAAAATTTCTCCACTAAAATCCTGATGGTGTTTCAGAGTACTGGTGCTCTGTGGAAGACAATTGGAGAAACTTTTATAGGCTATGGGGAATTTAAGGAGGAGAGGGTATGACTAACCTAATAGTTTAATCACTTTTATAAGACAGATCAAGCAGGATGGCTAGAGGTAGGGGCTAGTGAAACATAGGGAACAGGAAATAGGAGGTAACAGAAATTTCCAGAAGAAAACACAGAAGAGACTAATCTACAGAGGAGCCCAAGTGATGGGCTAGGGAGGTAAAAAAATTCTAGTTTTGGCTCCTGCCCTGAAGGAAGTGGTCTTGTCACTGTTTGAAAGACTCAGGTCCTTGCTACAGAAAGCCACTTAAAGTACAAGATGATAGCTCTGGACAGCATTCTCACAGGCTCTAAACCTGTCCCATCCCTGAAAGCAGCATCTTTAGAAGATTAACATATTTGGTTAAGGTATTTTATCTCTAAGATTCCTTTCTTCAAGAGGAACAGAAGGAAAGTCTTTTTAATGGTGTCAGAGCACAAGTTCAGTAGCCAGATCTCAAAGATCCAATCCTGACTCTACAAATTACCAATTGTGCGACTCGGACAAGGTACTCAAGATCTCTGTGTCCCAGCTTCCTCACATCTATAAAAGTGAGCTATCAGTAGTACCCAGCCTATTGGGTTGTCGCAAGGTTAAATGAGTTTTTTGCTACTTGATACATAATGAGTGTTATATAAATACTCACTGATATTAATATGTTTGCTGTCATGACCAGGTAAAGGAAATTACAGAGAACATGAGCATGAACGTGCCCCATCCCAACTTCTTCCTGAGGACGGAAGGAAGCAGGAGCTCAGAGGATAAGCCTTTGCAGGGTGAGGCAAGGGCAAGTCCTTCACCTCCACCTGAGGCTCCTCTGTGCAGGCTCCCCTGTGCCTGATGGTCCCAAGCAGGGACAGGTCTAGAGCAGGTCCTCATTGTGTGACCAGGCTCTGTTCCAGAGGGATTCACATTTGTTACAAGAGAAGAAATTTGTTTTTGATCTGGAAGAAAAGTAATGTTCTTTGTTTTTCTCAATTTGTGTTATAAATCGTTGGGCTCATACAAAGCAAATAAATACTGGTTGTACAAAGAAAGAAGAAAAACAGGCCAGTGAAGGGGAACAGGGCACATAGGAATAGCAGTGACTAGAAAATGGCAAAGAAGAGACCTGGATAGTCAGTGATAACCACTGATGCCAGGGACAAGGATTTCAACAACCAAATTGAACAGAGGATGGGAGACTCTATTTGGCCACTTCTACAGGATAAACTAGTCATTAAAAAGAAAAAAAGAGAGAAAGCTCAGCAATTAAAGTCACAAAATATTCTAAAATGATAGCTAACATATATGCACCATGTCCTGAGCAATTCCTATGCATTAACTCATTTAATGCTTGTTGGTCTATAACAAACCTACAAGATATATTCTCTCCATTGCACTAAGAGGGAAGGTCTCAAACTTAAGGACAGTAAGAAACTTTTCCATAGTCACATGGACAAGAAAAGGCAAAGCAAGGTCTAAATCTAAGTCTGGATGATTCAAGAGTGCATTTATACTCTCAACCAGATTGGCACACTGGCCTCCAACATAATATTTGTAGTTCCTTAGGGGCTGACAAATAGAATTGATTTTTGGAATTTTCTAATGTAGATAAAGCAATAAAATGCCAAGAATATGCTGTGAAATTGATGTCTCACTTGCCTCTAGGATGCAAAAATTAAATAATCCTAATCAGCTATTGGGAACTATTTAGGATCCATATTATATACATAATCATATATGATTTAATATAATTTAATTTAATAACATCTCTGTAGGGTGGATATTCCTTTTAAATAAAGAAAACAAGAGATCTAATTTGCTTGAAGTATGGACTAAACTTAGGTTTTACCGGGTATGATCCAAAACAATGGTGAATGTTTAAATTTTTTTAAGTTTTGTTACAGTAAAAAACACGTTGCCATTAGTCCCTCTCAAAATACTTCACCTTGCATCGAACACATTCATCCCATCATTCTTGTTACTTTCTGAAGCAGTTCTGGAAGTCATTTTTCCTGAGTGTCTTTAGTTGTGCTGTTGTGGCTGCCTCGATGTCCTAAACCCATTCAAAATGTTCACCTTTCTTGGTCATTTTGCTCTTCAGGGGAAGCCAGAAAGTGCACAGTGCAGATCCAGTAACTAAGGTGGCTGAGGACTCAGGGCAGTTTTTATGAGCTGCCTTTCCCTTGGCTGGCACTTGGCACCAGCACTCTGTATTTTTGATCACCCCTCATAAAGACATGGAGAGGACTTCCAGAACTGCTTCAGAAAGTGGCAAGAAGGATGGGGCAGGTGAGTTCAAAACAAGGGGGAGTGTTTTAAGGGAGGTTAATAGCAATGTGTCTTTTATTGTAATAAAATTTTAATTTATGCATTTACCATATTTTTTATCATCTCATACATCTATATATACTTGATTTCATTATATGTATTCTCTTCATTAGGTATGTTCTCCTTTCACTTGACATGTATTATCTGTTAAATAAAATGGCTTCTTGTTAGAATGGAGAGAAAAGGAAAAGACAGTTCACATTTTTTAGTTCTGTGATTTGTATGTGTTTACTTCATATTTATCAAAAATAATTTGCAGCAAGTTTGTTGGTTTTGTTCCAACATCCACCTTTCACCCTTGGGACCATAATTAGCAACCTGCTGGCAGTGCACTGTCCCATTCTACCTCACATATTCTACCCTGATAATGTCCCTGAATGGATAATGCCAACCTGAGTTCCTGGAGGTGATTTGGGGGTGGCCAGTCTTGGCACTAGAAAACAGGCCAACTCCATTTTCTAGCCAGGGTTGTCACAGCAGACTGTGGATGGGAGACTGCCCCGCTCAGAATCTCCACATAACCCCACATCATTGCTGCTCCATCCAGCTGCTGGCTGGATGCAGTTTGCCTTAGGCAATCTGCTGCAATTTACCATGTCCCAATCTTACCCTCCATTACAAAAAAAGATGGGAAATATAATGGGCTGAAAGAATTCTGATAGCAGATGCAGACATCAAATTACACAGGTAGTAATCACACAGATTAGGAAACATAATGAATACAATATTCAAGCTGAACACAGACAATGAATTTTTCAGTATGACACAAGCTTCTTGTTAATAAAATGAAATAACAATTTTCTCCTTATTAAAGCTAAAGCAATCTCTGTTTTCTGAGGGAGCACATGCCACCAAGACTGTCTGGGCTGAAATGATCTGAAACTCAATACGCACAAGACCAATGGTCTAACAGACATTTTGGCTGACTCTTGCATTTCAGATCGTGTTGCTGTGATTGTTCATTTGAAAGTTTCCTCCAACATTTCTGAGTCCCTTTCAGAAACAAATGCATTATCTCAGCATGTTGCACACAGAATGGTAGTGACTTAAGGATCAGGAAACCTGGGTGTTAGTTGCAACTCCCACTGTTAAATTTTGTGGCCTTGGATACATAACAGTCCCATGCAAAGATGAGGAGGTGTGCTCTAGAGATAAGCAGTAAGTGGGTACACCATCTGCAGAGAATGTCAAGCAATAATACAACTGACTAGTTTGCAGTCTACTTCTTATTATCACCACATCCCATTCATGCCAAGCAAAGTCAGCAGTAAAATGCTCCTCCCTCTCAAATCAGTTGGTCTAAGTTTCACACAATTGATTTTAATAAATAAATAGATAAATTAATACATAAATGTACTTCAAATCAGCACATTTTATTACTTATCTTTAAGTAGGCATTATATTTTACATAGAAGTTAGCTTTTAATACTACCACTTATTCAGCAGGGCTGTGATCCATGTGAAATCAACAACAGGACATAAAATTTGTTTCTAGAATAAGTTTACAATGGTTTAGAACAGTGCAAGCTCACTTTGAATTCTGTCTGTGTCGTCAGCTCCATAGTACTACAGATTCCTAAACAGTAGATTTGGAGTAAACAGCAATAGCAAGGGATTATAAAGACAAAACCCAGATTTGTGTAAATTCAAATCTGTCACTCTTTGTGAATACTTGGAGTTTTTAAAATTTACAAGTGTGAAATAGTCTGAACTGTGAGGTATTGTGTGGTAAGTGAAAATTTTGGTTCATTCATAAAATAAATAACTGAATTTGAATGATATTTTTAGATTGAAATGTATCCTTTTTAAAATGCTTAGGCATTTGCTTTTAAACTAAGAATGATTATTAATGGTTACATGTCTAGTCCTGGATAATAACTGCTATGTAGGAAAAGGTGGTGTTAAAAGTGGTCTGTTGGGGCTATCACATATGTGGGGCATACAGGAGACACATGAGCCCACTGTTTATAATTGTTTTTCTTTTTTAGATCAGAAGCAGCATTTCTCAAGGAGAGGGGATCTGTAGGTACCCATTTCCT
Organism: Heterocephalus glaber; assembly: GCF_053883595.1. NCBI lineage: Eukaryota > Metazoa > Chordata > Mammalia > Rodentia > Bathyergidae > Heterocephalus > Heterocephalus glaber. The sequence goes on from NW_028258156.1 coordinate 5,013,226, forward strand.
TAGTTCTCTGGTTCCCTAAGCCCCTCCGTGAAATTAGAAATCCAGAGATGTGTGAAGTGCTTTCTTCTTCCTTGTCCTTGCATTGGAATTGAAAATGTGCAGTGTTGCATTCGAGGCTCTGAAAAAATCCCTCTAAACAGAACAAAATGTGTTTAATTATAGTCAGCACCAATGGCCACTGGACCTCCTTGCTTTTATTCTTGGAGTAAGAGTTGGAGAATGATGGTGGAGGGAGCAGTCACTGCACACTCAGGAAAATAAACATCTATCACCATCGCATGGGCATAGAGAAGGCACTTTGGGTTAGGCCAATGGTTCTCAAACACTCCTGTGTGTTGAATTCCCTGGGCAGCTTGTTAAAATCCCAATGCCAGGCTATACCCAAACCAATTACATCAGAATCTCTGGAGGTAGACCCACTTATATATTCTTAATTCCCAGATGATTCTGATTTACAGCTATGTTTGAGAAGCATGAGTTAAGTCACCTTAAGATCTTTTCCAGGTCTTATAGTGTAAGTCTCTAGAACTATTTACCCCTCCCATATTCCATCCCTACTCAGGACTGGTGGTAGTAAGCAAGGACAGAGGGGTGATGCAACCTTCCAGCTTAGCCACAGCTGCTGTGTCAGGCAAGGGTCCTGCCCGAGATCCTTACCTCCCAGACTATCTCCATAACCTGAACAAGCAAGGCTGTCTGGAGCCTTTCAAAAAAGAGGATGCCATTAATAATAAGAAAAAACAAATGGCTCTTTAGCCAAAAACCTCCCAGAAGTTGAGAAATGAGATGTTTGTACATGAAGATGGTGCCCAGATGCCTTGAATTGTAAGAAAAGCCAGGAAAGAGAAGAACTACAGCTGGTTCCTCGATTTCTAGGCTGATTTGCCTGTTAACCTCCTGGAATTCTGAGCCGTGGCTCATTGAGCCTGTTTCTCTCAATAGCCCACACAGGCCTTGCCTCTGGGACATAGCATGCAAGGGTTTGCATTTAAAAGTTCACATTTGTCACAGAGTTCAGTGCTCCCTCAATATCTCATTGAAAAAGAGAGAAAAATGGCTTGGCTTCAAGAAAGCAAATTTCTCAGTAAGACAAATGCTGACATTTTCTTGAAAGGCACTATAATTATTGAAAGAACAGCATCATCCTCTCTCTCTCTCTCTCTCCTCTCTCTGTCTCTCTCCAAAGATCTGCTCCTACTACCCTTATTCGGCAAAAGCCATTTTTGGTTTCACAACCTCATAGGCAGCAATGGGTGATCTGTAAGTTTTATCAGCAGGCAGGATCAAGTTCTCAAGAACATGCTCTGATCAGTAATGACTTTCACAAACTGTTCCCAAGCTGAACTGCTGCTCCTTGAGAGTCTGATTTGGAATGAAGGACCTGAATTTGGAGGCCCCAGAAGGCTCTGGTGATCCTATATCATCAATTTCATGACAAGGATCTTGTTTCCAGAAAAGGCTGTGGCAACAGGGAGCATGAAGTCAAATGAGATTTGCTGGGACCTGGAGCGTTCCTGCTCGGTGCAGAGGTAGCCACTACTCCAGCACTGCCTCAGGCATCTTACATCCTAGATCTACCCCTTGCCCAAGGGCAAGTAGTTCCTGCCCCCTCGACCCAGTGCTAGTCCCAGCTGTGCCAAAGGCCAAATGCTTTTTATTTGGAAAGGACATTGCCATTCATACTCCATTGAGCAGATCATATAAAGTTGACCAGTTGGACTTGGTCATCAACACCCTACATGCTGAATACCGTCTGATGTCCCTGGTGCTTACTCACCACCTTGAAATGTTCCAGCATTGAGTAGTGGCCAACGTGTTTTCTGCAGAATATTAAAAGCAATTATATCTAAGAGGGCTTCTGTTATACATAAATTTGAGAAGCCCTGGGTTAAACAAAATTAAACAGAAATGTCATTGTAGGACTTCTCAATGTTAGTAATCGTGTGAATATTCAGAAAGGTGCTAGAGAAGAGGTTGGGAATATAATTATTCCCAAATTTTATTGTTGATGAAATTTTTGTATTGTAGAATGCATTTTGGAAAATAATGCCTTAGAACCACAGAGTAAAGATGCTGCGTCTCTCTATGCTTCTGTTTCCTTGTCAGTGAAATGGGAATAAAATAATACCTTGAGGGATGGCTGTGACTGAAGAGTAAATGAGATAAATGCTTCTAAATCAGTCAGAACATTTGGCACAAATGTCATCAGAACATGAGTTCAAAATCTGCCTCCTTATTAGCTATGCAATACTGAACATGTCACTTAGGCACCTAGAATCTCAACTTCCTTGTCAGTAAAATAAGGATACAGTCAGTTTCTTGCTCAAAGGCATCAAGGACTACATGACATATTGCATGTAAATTGGTCAGCAAACTTGGCATAAAATGCTCAAAAACTGCTGCCTAAGAAGAGCATTACTATGTTTGGTGAAGGACAGCTTGGCCCATAATTTCAATGAATTTGAAATGCCACAGACTGAAGTTCATTGACTCTGAAAAAAAGGAACACATCTTAAACACAACTAGGAACCAAGTCGTATAAAAATCTAGCAACTTTGAAATTTATTATAGGACTATAATCCCACAATTGGATTTGTAAATATCATGTTATACTCATGCTGGTAATATAAAATAAAATAATACAACAAGATAATCTTAAAAGTGAGGCCTTATTTTTAAACTACAAAAGAATGAATTTGGAGGTGATCAAAGCTGATCTAATTCGCATTTAAATTACAAAAGAATGCCTCAGATTTACCATATGCTATCACTTTTTTTTTAAGATCTGAGAAATTTTGGTAACTAGGGAATAGGGAAAGGATTTTTGAAAGTCACGGAAGACTTAAGTGGAAAAGGCACACACAGAGAACTCGTGTGTTGATTTACTTTCCACTGTCATTCTTCTCACCCAGTAATGAAAATCTCAGTAAGTTCTTGATAAACAGAAAAATTTAAAGGAGCCCATGGACTATTGTTTTCTTACCATTATGTTATGGGGGGCCTTTCCCTCTACTTAAACCAGCCCACATATAAATATCGCAGTGTCACAACTAATTAGAAAAGGACAATTATAAGTTAAACCATTTGGAATTTTAACATTCAGCCATTTTAAACATAAAAATTTGCAATTAGTATCGCCAGATTTTCACTAAATTAAAATTTAAGTAATAATTTGATCACATTTTTCTAAGTTCTTAAAAAATTGTTTTAAAAAATCAAGAGAAAAGAAACCAATATCCTTTTAGAATCGGCAAAGTTAAGTAGTGCGCATAAAGGCTCAAGTCCTGCTTCATATTTATTTTGAACAACTTGCCGTCTGGTAACATTTTTCTGCTCTATTTTTAATGGCTATAAAGTTTCTATCACATTCAGTAATTTTCTTCAATCTCAAAAGGAGAAAGGAAATTCCATAATAAGAACTACATGAAACACTGAGTGTACAGGTGCCAGAAAATATTGTTTTGTTTAGTGGAGATGAGATTGTAAAAATATGGCTCTTTATAGATGCATGTTCTCAAGTTTATTTATAGATACTATGACACCCACTCTTAAACTCCTTATTTAATCGCTAACAGAAACATTACTTCGAAAGGGAATTAGGGTGGTGAAAATATATTTTAAAGTGGTATATTCTCTAGAGCAGTCTCATTTTTTCTTAATATTATCAGCTACAACTACTCAGGAAAAAGAAAAGTCAGGAGGTAATTTAAGTCATAACAAACAAAAATGTTTTAAATTTCCCCAGGGCAAGCTGTTCTACATCTTGAAGGAAATTGGAAAGGATATCAAAGAGAATTTATTGTCTGATGACCACCCCTAGTTATTTAGTGAAAGCTGCAGGAGAAAAATACAGCAGCAGTTAAGAGATCTGATGTAAACTTCTTCTAAGGAGGGATAACCAAGACAGAGTTTGAGATTTCACTAATTTGACGTCCTGGAACCATGGATACCTTTGATAAAAAGCAGTTAATTCATGGTTGCATTTTTAGATAAATTATATCAAGCATTTATATTAGGTCAGTGTGATTACTACTGAAAAGGCAAAATACTAACTTTATTAATCATGAATTCCATTCTGTAAAGATAAAAGCATCTACTGCATTTACTATTCACAACAGTAAGAAGTCATTAAAAATTACTTTTTCCACTTATAAATAATGGTCATCAACTGTATGTTAGAAAAGTAAATGAAGTTCTTTCCTCAAAGGGGAAAAATCTAGAATATAAAATGCTATATTTTATTTCTATCAAAGTATTTAAAAAGTGTATCTATTTATTAGAACCTCCTTCACTGTAGAGATCTCCTTAAATAAACGAAGTAAAATTATTCATCTATATTTTTTCCTCAAATCTCAGTGATTTAAATTTATGTTCTCCCTGAGAAGTAGGGCAACAAGAGCTTATTACAGAAAGGACATTGAAATAAATTGTTCTGATGCAAATATGAACAGTGGAAATATTGCATATTCACTTGGTAAATAAATTTTTGAGGATACCTAGTCTTTTTCAATGAAGGGGAACTGGATGGGGGGGGGCAGGTGGCAGAAGGAGAATGTGCACACGCTCTTCATAGACTTTGGACTGCTCAGCTAATGGGTAAAGAAAGCGGGGCGGGAATGTCTTTGTTCCCGATATAGGCAATGACTACAAGATGGCCACCAAGGCCACCCCCACTTCTCCTGCAAGCCTGGCAGCTGTGGAGTTAGAATAGGCTTGGGAGGACTTCTCATTGGAACGAGATCCACTGCAGAAACCCAGGCTGGTGAGACAGAGTGGCTGATGGCCCTGTGACACTTTAATGCACTGGGTTTTCTTCTGCTGACCCGCGACATGAGTAAATAAAGATAACCTTCGCCAAGAAACACAAACCGCTTCCCTCCCAGGGCGACACCAGGGAATTGGGGCAAAGAAGCGAGCGGCCGGCTGGCAGGAGCGGCCGTCATGCTGAACGTGAAGACAGAGGGTCAATCCACAGCCAGCGGCGGCGCGGGGTTCTGCCCCAGGGAGGACAGCAGTTATCTGACCGCAGAGCCTGCTGGGGAAAACCCTGCACCAAATCTGTTACTCGGTTCCTATGAGTGGTTTCCTTGGCTTTGTTTCTCATTAAACATTTAGAAAGGGATTATCCCAAGTTTTGCCTATTTAGTTGTTTTTGTTTTCTGACTTAACATGCAACACACTACCTAATAAAAATCACACCACATTAAACGCCCTGTGTTGAGTGTGCTGCGGTTAGTGTGACTTTACTGGTGTTATTTCAAGTGTCTGCTCTCTGAATTCCCTTGGAATTTATGCTGTTAACTCCCACGGATACAAACAGACCTCCCAAGCCTATGCTCACACACTCTGTATGTTTATTAAGAGGCAATTTCGCTTCCAGACTCTGCACACCGGGCAGTATTTTTTCCCTGGACGTTTGAGTTCCTGCGCATATTTGTTTGAAAATGCATCTTAAAATATATGGTTTAGCTGGGCAGACTAAAAATGTTGTGTAATCAGAGCAACTGTTTAAAAAACACTGTTTGGGGAGGGGGGATAATGCTTCAGTACTCCAGGACGGTACTTCCAAGACAATAAATAACGAAGCTCTCCTCCAGGGTGTGCGTGTGCTGGTTAGTATTGGTATAAAACACGGTCCTCAGAAGGGAGTGATATGGAAACATCAAATATTTAACCATTTGGCCTGGAAACGTGTACAGGGACCAAAATCAGATCCTTTTGCTAGTACAACAAATATTTTAAAAGCCAGTTCAAAGGCTTTTCAGAGGGAAAGATAAGGCCAAAATCAAAGAGAAAAATCTCTTGATGAAGCTTGTGTATGTGTGTCTAAGGAAAAAATCTTCATTCTGTCAAGAAAAGTTTTCATCTAATTTTAAAAGATTAGAGTTTATTTTAAATTTGGGTTTAAGGAGTCAGCATATTCCCCTCTTTAACTTAAAGAGCATTTGGTATGTTTTCTTATGTTCCAGTTGAAATTTTTGTACATGGCACTCCATTTACAATAAAGACAAACTCAGCCCAAACTGTGATAGATTTTCAGTTTGTAACAATCGCTTCATAAGAGTTCTGAACAACTAGGGGTGCCTTAATTTTTGTAACTTACTCATTGTGAGTTGTATTGCTCAGTAAAATCTTGCATTGAAAAATCCTGCACCCTGATAAAAACATAGATTAGAAACTATGCCTCTGTTCAGGTTTCCCAAGCTTTCACATTCTCCGAACACAAGTAAGCTAAAGAATGGTACAAAATCACTGATGAAGTGGCACCACCACCTGGACATTTTTGGGATGGCAGTTATATGTTCCTTTTCCTTACAAAGGTGGGCTCTGCAACAGCACATTTATCTCTGGAAAGAAAAGAAAAAAGAAAAAAGAACTTTTCCTTTTGGCTAAGTGTACCAAGAATATTCAGTGGAGCACACCACCATTTTCCTGTAGTGTTGCCTCATTAAGGGAAAGAAAGATTCATTCTACATCAGGGATGATGACTTTCTAAATTGCAGAGTGAGTGAACTCATTTGTAAACAGAAGAATTTAGCATGAAAGGAAGCTGAATCCCAACATACTAAACTTGCAACTTAGACACACATGTGGTTAATGAATGTGTGTGTGTGCGTGTGTGTCCATGGACATTAAAATTTCTCATTTGTAAGACAAGGGTAATCAGAGTATCTACTGAACAGGGGAATCGGAAGGTAGAATGAGATAATGCCTGTAAATTGCATAGCACTGTCCCCAGCAAGTAGTATCAATCAATAATGGAAGAGAACATTAAAACTGATATTTATTAACTTCTAAGACATATAAATGAACATTCATAGGTTGGCAAGGACCTCAGGTGGGTTTTAGGTCTGGCTCCTGTCCCTCATAGAAAGCTTCCACTTTTCTTTCAACTCTTGAGAAGCGGAGGATCCACTTCCTCCCATGAAGTCCTCCCCTTGCCAATTCCCCACACCCTACAATCTGTCTCAGTCTCCCCTTCTAGCCTCACATCTTTCATCCAAACCTTCCATCTACAACTCCAGCTGCTGCCCAAGCAGACCTCTTGCCTCCTGTACCTGCATATTCCTCATATCACTTACTTGGTCTACAGGTTGTGCCTCTCTTTGCTTATTTAAACCCCACCCTTATTGGAGGCTTAGGTTCTGCCTGTTCTGTGTTTTACCTCCTGCAGTCTTCTCTAGGGCCCATTTCACATGCGGAAAGTGGCAGCTATTCCCCAACTGCAAAACTCAAACAGGTAGAAGATGCTAAATATCACTGTACCTACGACAGTGTCCAGATACGTTTTTATGGTATGAATCATTACAATGGAAGTAGATGTCAATACTCACAACTTTACAACCAAGATGATCTATCAAACAATGACACAAATTGATGGTGGAAAAGAAACCTAGATCCCTGGATAAATTAGTAGATAACAACCATCCACAAATTGGCAAGCATAAGGACTCAGCTCCCGGGACCCACTAAAAGAAACATCAGAGAAACTTCTTTATTTTATTATGGATGTAAGGTAGTAGTAACAACTCATTCCGTCCCCAGTCATTTACCCAATGAACCCCCATGTAAGGACTTACTCATGCACCCTTGCTAACCATCCCAGTGTCTCTCCCTGTTGGAGAAAAGGAACTGAAGGCAGATGGAGAAAGCTCAGAAGGCTGAGCTGAAGATAAGACTGCTCTGAGTTAGAATCCTGGTTTTACAACTTACTAGCTGTGTGGTCCCAAATCAGTGGTTTTAACTTCTCTGACAGTCACTTTCCATTCCCATAGTATATTCCTAAAAATTCCTGCTCCTGAGCCAAGCATGACTGTAATCCCAGCACTCTGGGAGGCTGAGGCTGGAAGGAAGATGGCAAATTAGAGACCAGCCTGGGCAACTTTGTGACTCAGCAAGATCTTGTCTTAAAATAAAAAATAAAGAAAGGACTGGAAATGTAGCTCAGTGCAAAGGCCCTTGGTTCAATCCCTAGTACCACCCCAAAAAAGAAAGAAAGAAAGAGAGGTAAGGAGGGAAGGGAAGGAAAGGGAAAGGGAAATAAAAGAAAATCCTGCTCCCTCTCTTTCCAGGACTGCATGAGAAGTAAACGACTGCATGGTGCCTTAGCACACATGCTAAGGCCCAAACCAGAGAGATGGGTGAGGATAGGGGTGTTAGAGAGTTCCTCCCACGGCATCTTTGTCCATTTCAGAATTTCCCCATTTTTAATCCAAAAGTTTTTTTAAAAGACTTCATCTTAGATTAACCAGTAGAGGTCACTCAATGACAGGCTGAATTCTCTCTCTCTGACCCCAGGCCTGCCATGGAATTTGAGCACTGTATATCATTACAGTTAGAGTACCATGGTATTTTATAGCAATGCTTTACTGTTAATGTTATTATTCTACATTGTCAATTAAAGACCACACAGCAGCAATTTGATCAATATTCTTTTAACAGGAGTTTCCCTCAACTTTATGTTTTTTCCTAAATTCTTTATGGAGAGAAATCAACCTGAACACCTCAGACTAGAGAAGTAAGATGTAGAATATAGAAGAGATAATGATACAGCACTTTCAATGACATAAAAGTGTAAAATGATGCTCACAGCAGGCAGGCAGAGACCTGGGCCTGCATCCTACTAAACAGTGCAAATTTGGTTCATGGGAGAGATGTACTAAGGTAAGGAAGAGCAGTTTAGGGTGCTCTGGAAAGTCTACAGATGTTAGAAAAGGAAAACCAGCAGAGGGCAACCCTTACAGAGCCTGACCTGGTTGCAATATATGAAGTAAGTATGTATCCGTGAACTTGAGACCACATAAAATGAAGCAATGCAATGTCACGAACACCTATTTTGTAATTTAGATTTTGCAACTGACAAGTAAGAGATGATTCTCATAGAATTTATCCCCAGCTCCATTCCATGGATGGCCCTCTCTGTTTAGGAGTAGGTAGGGCAGAGGATGTCCTATCCACTGTGCTACTCAACAGAATAAAGAGCGCTAACCAGTAAAATCAATGGTGTAGCAAGTAGCCACACCTCTAGTCAGGTACTAGACTAAATGTATCTGGAGGTGTCTCAAAAAAATAGAGCAAGCAAAAATCACTGGGGTTAAGCTCAGGATTTTAAAAGACAAACTAAATACCACACTCAAAACAAGCAAAGGAAGGGCCAGTGAGGCATCCAGGAGCAAGCAAAGAGAATGACGAAGCTGTCTTCCGCTTGTCTGGGTAAACTTGCTTGAAGAGTAAAGATGGAGAGTGCTTGTTAGACAAGTGGTAATTTAAATGTAATTGTTGGGAGGTTTAGATTCAACATGAGGAAACCATAGATTTATGAATCATAGATCAAGATTTGATTCATCTTTGTATAGTCAATGTTCAAACCATATTCATTTGAATTTAATTGGAAAACTAGGTAATTTTAATCTTCCTTTAGATTTTTTTTTTTTTTTTTGCAGATTTACTCCTTTCAGCGTTCACCTGTCAAGGATGATGAAGGACAGCTCTGATCTCTCCTGTAGGTGGCAGCCCTTCAAATGTCTAAACACTTCTGTGTCCTCCAGAATAAGCACCTGGAGCTCCTTTGTGTTTCTACCTGTCATGGTGCCAGCTGTTCATCTCCAGCTCTTGTCATTTGGCCAATGGCCCCTTTAACTGGATGCCCCAAAAGAACTTTCCAAACTATGTGGCATTAGGGAGGCTAAGCCTCATCTCATGAGAACTTCATAACCACCACCAAGTTTGTCACCTCTCAGCAGAATCATTTACCTGGCTCTCTGTATCCTTGCAAAATCAGCTTGTGTGACCCATTTCCTTTATGAAATCCAAATGCACCAACTGCACGATCCATTTTCACCACATTCTTCTAAAAAAGTGTTTACTGCCTCCATTTTTCAAGGATGAATGGTGATAAGATAGAGCAAAATCGGAGAAAAATTAAAACACCCAATTTGCTTGGCTAACACTTCCAGCCAATAGTTAAGGAACTAATCACGTACAGTCCTCCCAACTTCTTACCAATAGAATTTATCTTTTTTTTTCTTTAAATGAGACCACAGTCTCTGTAGAGGTAAAGTCTGGCAGTTGGAGACGAGATGAAGGGAGCCTGCTCACTTCCTAATCTCTGAACAAGGACTTGGCCTTCCTCATGGTACAGAGTCTCACCACCTACCAGCAACAACCTAGCACCAGCCTTCCAGTTGGGTAGGAGGACAACACCCCAGTCAGATCTGTCCACCAGGTGTTTGTTGTTGGCCTAGGGCATGAGCTGTGCCTTTCATGGGCATAAATGGATATGGTTCGTATTCTTCTTTCATTAGGAAAGGAAGCAGTGTTTTGCTCCTTTCATTGTTTACTCCTGGCCAAATATCAGTTGGGTTTTGGCCAGTAGGTGAGAGAGAATGACAGGGACTAAATGTAGAGAGAGGCCAAGCTCCTGCCAGGACCAGTCCACTGAAAATCATTTGATTCCAGCAAAATCTGTGTATTTTATGATAAATTTAGGAGGCTAGCAAATGGTTGGGTTAAGAGTCTCAGTACTAGTTTCTTCTGTCACATTGCACCCATTGACTACTGTCTATCTCCTCCTCCTCCTCTTCCTCCTCCCCATTGTCCCCAACCTCTGGTAACCACTCTTCTACTCTAACCTTCTATGAGAGTCAATCAAAAACACAGAACAAAAACCCCAGCAACCAACACACAAACATATATTCTCCTCCCCCCCTCCCCAAATTGAAACCCTCCTTCTAGGAGGAAAGTGGCCATTTTCAATCTCACACTGGCTCCCAGCCCAGAGGACTGGCTCCACCTCAGCAGGGCAGAGCTCTGCAGCCACCATGGTATGCAGGTGGCTGGCTACTGTCCCTGCAGCTCCTGAGCGACTGCTCTAAACCTGTGCCTGGTGGATGGTTGCAAAACAGTGATTCTCTAACAGAAATGAGCAAGTGGAGCTGGGCTCTCAGCTATGACTCATCCTATGGAACCCCCATCCCTTTTACTACCCCTCCCCATCATTCTCTACTCTCCCTTAGGACTGCCTGCATTTTAGCTCAATGTAATGAAAGAAAGTTGGCCCAATAGGTGTCTCTGAGCATCTCTGCTCAGAACTAGAAAGAATTTTTTTGGCAGAATTTCCAACGTAGAGCAAGCTCCTAACAGGGTTTTGGCACATCACAAAAAATTAGGTGACTGCACTCCCTAATCAGTCCCTGGGGATGTGGAGGTCATGTGCCTGCCAGATTTCTGGTAAAATGTTGCTTTGGTTGGAACTAAGAACCTTTCCTTCTATGTCCCCAGGACCCTGGAAGGGAACACCAGGACTTCATATTTTTAGAAAATCTGACATGTTGAGGTTTACAGAGGACCATAGGGGTCTCTAGAGTCTGCCAGAACTGCCTGTAGGGAGAGGGGGACGTTATGCTTGGAGTAGACAGTCCCCTTTCTGTTCCCTTCTGTTTTGTTCCAAATCTGCAGAAGCTGTGAGGCCCTGTGTTTGATCAGCTTTCTCACCATTATGAGAAATGAGCTTGAAGCTTCAAGCTGCTGAGGATCAAATCACAAATGAAGTTGCTCCTTCTGGCTCCAGATGATGGAGATAGATGAGCCTCCAAATCCAAGGGGCCAACTCCCCAGCAGGGTGGTCTCTGCCATCTGTGAGGCGCTGGGTTTGCCTCAGCTGGCATAACCAGGGACCAACCCTGCAAGAGTCCTCAGAGACAAGAGCACCAAGGCCCACCTTAATCCCTCTTCAGGGCCTGCCCAAGCCACCCAGGTCGTGTGTGTGGTCCAGGTCTTCTGCACACACACAAAACCTACTCGGTTTGGCAGCAGTGGCTTTGCCCAGAAAGGTACATTTGCTCTGCACACAGGCCAGGTGCTGAGAGAGCTGATATTTCACCACTTTGCATCCAAGCAGGGTGGATCTCAGGTGAGCTGCCCACTGGTGGAGCATAGGCTCTGACAAAAATGGCCTTGGTGCTCCAGCTAATTGGCAAATGCTTCAGAAATGAGCTACAAGTTCGTTTACAAAAATGGAGAAGAGGGAAAAATCTATTCAGTTGCAATCTCTGCTTGGGAAATGTGTTTCTAAAGGGAGTTTACATGCCATGGAAGCAAATCCCAGAAGCCCAGTTTCAGCTTATTAGCGCTAAATTGGCCACAGCAAATGAGCACTGCAATTGTCAGTGACCTGAGGTTTTATAAGCACACTGGGACTGTTTGCAGAGATTTTACACACGCCCCGCAGAGCAGCTGAGGGGCAGCAACTAGACCCGCCACTCTTGCTTCCTGAGCTCAGAACAGCAAGGAATCCAACCCCTCATGCACCCTTTGTAAAGGAATCTCCCCTGGGCTGGACATTTCCATGAGCTCTTTGCCCTACCACTTGGCTTTATTATAAAGAGAAGAGTAAGAAGTGAAAGGCACAGTTTAAAAGTTCTACTTGGAGCTAGGCGTGGTGGCACATGCCTGTAACTCCAGCTACTTAGGCAAAGGCAGTAGGATCACACATTGGAGGTCAACCTGGGCAATTTAGCAAGACCATTTCAAAATAAAAAGGGCTGGAGATGTAGCTCAGCACTCCCTGGGTTCAATCCCCATTACTGGAGGAAAAAGAAAAAGAAAAAGAGTTCTACTTTGGGTTTTTTTGTGATGGCGTATCCTTCATCTCAGTCTGTTTAGAGTGGATTTGGAATATCCCTATCCTGGCAGAGAAGTAGTGAGATCACCTATAATAATCTGACAACAAGAAAGTGCGCAGTTCTTCCCTGCAGGGAACATGGTGAGGTGGTGAAGTGAGCAGAAAAATGCCCTCTTGCACAGAGCTCTGCTCAGGAACCAGATTCACATCTACCTTATGTTATTATTTTATCTGCTTCTTTCATTAGGTCTTGTTCTTCATAGAATCCACATGCTAGGGGCAGAGATGAAAAGAAAATAGGAATAGAGTTAAAATCTGATCTGTGTAGGGAGTTCTGTGTAGGAAGCAAGAGGTTGGAAAGGGGGATAATGTGAGAACCTGCATTAGGAAGAGAGGTAGGAGGCAGATTTCCAGTGGAGACCTCAGAAGCTGGAAAAGAGGGCTCTGGGGAGCAGGAGCAGAAGGGTGTTCCAGGTGGAGAGATGATGGGCCCAAGGGTATGAGCCAGGAGAGCTCACAATGCTTCTGGAAGTGAAAGGCAAAGGATGAGGAAGAGTTAGACAAAGGCTCAGACACGCAGAGCCCAGGTACCAGTGTTTGGATTTGATTTGTGAATTTTTCTTCTTGAAACCCTTTCTTTACAATAACGGTATCCTAGCTCTTCTACTGGTGCTCTGACCAGTTCCTGGCTGCCTTTGCTAGCTCAGCTTCCTTTACACCCACATACACCAATGAGGGCTCACTGCAGCTGGATTCTTGGCTGTTTACATTTTCTCTCTCTCCTCCCTTCCTGTAAGCACTCAGCTTTTGTGCTATCTCCGGCATAATATAGCTCTATATTAGTGACTCTTAAGTCTGTTCTTCCAAGCTCCCTTATTTAATTCAGCAAACTCTGAAAAACCATCTACTTTGTCAAATACAATATTAACTACTGGGACTAATAAATAAAGCCCCTCCACTGACCCTTTAGCTCTCCACTTGAGGACTATATTAAGAGCATCTGTAGGGGTACATCCCTCATCAGAGGGGTTTAATGAGATGATGTTTGAGCAGGATTCCTAGGGAAGAAAAGATTTCTACTGAGAAGTGAGAAGGGGCTACTGGATAAAAAGGCATATGCAAGGCAGAGAAAAGGGAGTGAGTTGTAAGGGTCCAGGGTAGCTCTCTGCATCCTCCTTTCTGGGCCCCACACCTGTTGGGTGGGTCTGTCAAGGTCTTAAGAGGAAGTATGAAAAACCATCTCTGTCCTCCCAGTTACCTTCTCTGTGAAGATGCAGCAGAAAGCTGGAAAGGCAGCATCCACAGACGAGAAGAGTGTGGATTTGAACCCAGGAGTGAAGCATCAAAATATTGTAACAATGATCTCATGATAGCTTATCAGGATAAAGCACAGATGCGCAAAACTTTGAAATTAGAGTCTCGTATTATTAGGCAGATATCCTGCCCTTAGTAGTTACTAGCACGTCCCTAGAATGCTCTGGAGCAAGGGTGAGACCTTCAATGTGGAGGGATGTGAAAAATGGGGTGAGTTCACTTGTGGGAGTTCCTAACAGGTGTTAATACACTTGAAAAATAGCACTGTGGGGAAATAGTAACCACACTGGGGTTGTATAGCTTGGGGAAGATGGGAGAGTGATTACCTATATTACAACATATGACAGGCTTTTGTATGGCAAAAAGTGGTTGATCTTATTTATATTCGTTTTCACTAGGGACATAGCAGAAGGAAAATGGTTTATTTACAACCAAAAAGGTTTTGATTGGACATATGAGTTGTCCAGATAGACAGTGAGGCTTCTTAAAAGAATGGCCAGTGTTTCTCTCTGTGGATTTGCCTGAAGCATGTTGAAATGGATCAAGTGACCTGCTCTCCTCTCAGAGAGTTTTGGTACCTGAATGGAAGAGGTAAAATTACCTAATAACAATCTGGAAGGCCATTTCAGCTCAGGAAGAACATTTCAGATTCTTTTGCCAGAAATATTTTTACCCAAACCTTGCTAATGCTCTACCTGCTCAAATTCTTTCCTAATTCTTGATCTATTGAAGAACAGACGGACCCTGCTTACGTCTACCTGCCCACTCTATTTCCTACTGAGTCTACTGAATGGTCGATGTCATTTGTTACCTCTGCTGGTATTATCAACAGCTTTCATTTCTCAGTTCTGAATAAAAGTTCTGTTTACCCGTGTCATAAATTTCTAGTCCTTATTGCCACAAAAGACAGAATTATTGTGTAAACTGCCTTCTCTGAACCTGTTCAGTAAACAAAATTCAAACATGATCATGCCTCTCCAAAGGATGTTCGAGGTGGTCTTGGAGATGACACAGAAATGCATTACTTGTCACTAAAAGTCCATCACAGGGTTGAAGGTAGAATTAATCTATTCTTGGAATACAAAGAACTTGAAAAGCTAAAGTTCAGTTCCTGTTAGAAACAGTCCAAATCATACACTGTATTTGGGTAATGAGGAGGAGTTTCTTGTATGGCTTTTATTTCAGATAACCACACCTCTCCTCATTCATTCTCCTCCACCTCTCACAAGTCCTCAGGGGGTTGCCCTGCAACAGCTGTGTACCGGGAGAGTGTGGACTATGCATCTCCCTCATCATGATCTTGCCACATGCTCAGTGAATCTGAATTGGGACTCTTGCCTGAACCAAGGTTGTCAGAATGCCAAGCCCTGCAGGAGACACCAGATTCTGAGCACCGTCTTGTAGGACCCACTAAACAAACCTGCCACCTTGACTATCAATCAAGCTGAAAAGCTGTCCCATGCTCTGTTGTTCTTTTTGGGAAAGCTCTGGTGCCCTAGAAGCTTCCTGAGCCCCAAAAGCTATTCATTTCTATCCAACTTTTTTTCCAAAACTATTCCAAGCTCTCCAACTCTGATGTTGAACTATGTTAACAATGGCTGTCTTGGAAAGTCTCTGTAGGATTTGTAAGAAATTACTGTTAGCCTCCTCTCAACAGAAAGCTAGGGGTTTGCAAGACATACCATATGCTTGTCACTTTGCCAATGAATCAAGATGTTTGTGCAGCTTTCTGAGTCTAAATAATTAATGGTAATGTCTAAAGATTACCCCAAGGTTCAGGGAGTAAGGATAGGGCCTCTGCAGAGCCCAATATTACTCAACCTCAGTTCAACCCAATATTTCATGTGATAAATGGTTAGGCTGCATGACCACACCCCCCACCGACACCCCTCCCTTACCGTCATTGTTCATTCCTTTTTCTTTTTCCCTTCCTCTTCTTTTCTTCTACAGTTGGATTCTCTGGGTTACTTCAAGTAAGTGTTGCTACCTCTTCCCTGCTTGCAAATAATACAGTTTCTCCAACTTCCCTAGATGAATGAGTAAATACAGGTGTGATCAAAACATGCTGATAATTAAATTTTAAAAAGTATTACAGGAAAAGATACATTGCCATTAACTGCACTCAAAATATGTAATGTTTTTATTTGACAGACATTGTCGTAAATGTTTTAAATCAATTCAGGATATTAAGGCAGCCACAAAAAGACAGGAAAGAGGACTTCCAGAAATGCTTCAGAAAGTGGCCAGAATAATGGCATAAGTGTGTTCAAATTCAGGAGGAGTATTTTGAGGTGGGTTGATGGCAATATGTCTTTTACTGTAATAAATGTTTTTTAATTTAAGATCATGACTCATATATCTAATTGTTTATCCTTTAACATTAGCACTGTTTTTATCAAAAGATTAATTTTCTTTCAATAAGTTGTCACCAATAAATTAATTGAAACCAGTGAATCAAGCTAATAAATCAATAGACTAGCTAATTTTGATGATTGTAGATACTACGGATAGTTCTGAATTTTTTTAGTAGATATTAAGTTCTTGGTCTGTAAAATAAAAAGATACATCCATGATCATTTTAAATGGTTCATGTGAACCAGCAGAAGCCTTCTTCAATTTTATGATCTTTAGGAAGAAATTAATTTATATAACAGTACTTACTATTGGTACTTTATTCTCTCATTTCATTTTGTCAAAATGAAGTGCTGATAAGCCTTCACCTGAATAAGGCATTGTAATATTTTATTTATTATTATTCTTTAGGTTTTAATTCAGCTTTAATTTATATAAAACCATCTACTTATAGCTACAACGGAAGCTGGCTTGGCAGGGACATACTCGTTAATTAACTTCACATAAGTTAGCAAGAAGTTCAATGTTTATTGGTAAAAGCTTTAATTTATCATCAATTCCTATAAAAATGAGATATAACTTTAAGTCCAGGTGGTTTTATTCATCAAATTATCATTATCATTACTTATATATGTTTCCTAGTAGCTGGTATTCTTATTTTTCTGTCTTAATTGCTTGAATCTTCAGAAATATTAACTAGAAATGATGGGAGTAAACATGCTAGAATAAGTGAGATCACAGTCAATATTTTAAAATAAGAAAAAGAATGACATATTGCCCATAGAGTCATTCTTCCAGGAATTCAACAATCTTTCAGACACATTATGGTATTCATTTAGTGTATTTGTGAGTTGAACTCACAATTGTAGTTAATATCTTATTATATGTACAATGTTCACCTTGGACGTATAGCTTTATTATATAATCATTGTGCATATAATTGTATTATACATCATATAATATGATTTTATATATTATTACTATATAATATACTATACTATTACTATATATTAGTAAAAATAAAGAAAGTAGATGTTAGGAAAATAATAAAAATTGGGGAGTGATTCATTATTTTCATTTTTTCCTCAAAATGAAAAGGTATCTAATTAAATTCTGGAAATAGTTATTCCAAAATTCATTTTAATTTTGAAACTATTTTTGGTGATTTTTCCCTTTTCATTTTTCATAATTTATGGTTCATAATTACAAAATTTTAATCAAATATTATAATATTTAATCAAATATTATAATAAAATTATAATCAAATATTATAAAGGCATCAAAAATACAAAACATTATATTCACTGTATTTTATGAAGTTGCAAGCATGAAAAAGAAATATATAATTTAACTGAATCAATAGTTAGAGACCAGCTTCTAGGCCAACCTCCATCAGGCACTTTGTATGATTGATACAGAGATTTAAAAAAAATATTTTCCCACTTTCAAGGGGTCTGTAATCTGCTTAGAAAGGCAAAACACAAAGAAAATCCTTACTATTCAATTAAATAAATGCTTTAACAGGGGCCGGGGATTTAGCTCAGTGGTTTTGCCACCTGCTGTGCAAGCACAAGGACCCGAGTTCGATCCTTGGTACCAATAAATAAATAAATAAATAAATAAATAAATAAATAAATAAATGCTTTAACTACAGTGTCAAAATTCAAACAGAGACACCACCCCCTTGCAGGCCTCCCATCCAGGTGCGCACAGGTGAAGAGAAGAGCCGTGTGGGAACCTGCAGCAACCTCCCCCACCACATCTCTGGCCTCCTGGTTGTGCCTATACCTGGATCCACACCCCAAAGGCACAGGGGGTCATAAAGGCCATTGTCCTGAGCTCCATAAGATAAAGGCACACCAGACCGCCGTACTTGGTAAGTTGGAGGGATCACCCCCTCCCATCGCAACCTGGACTATCTGCAGGGGAAGGGCAGCTGGAACCTGCAGTAGAACCTTGCAGAGTTCAACCCTGCAGGTCAGGGACCTCAACTTGGGCCTTGCAGCCAGAAATCAGCCTGGATCTCAGGGGTCTGCTGCTGTCTTGCTGAGACTAATTGACTTAGATCTGCACACTGCTGCCCATGTTGTCTATTGTGACAGCAGAGACATATCCTAAAGGAGGCTCTTCATTTTTATTTTTTATTTTCAAAATTATTTTTTTCTCCTATTTTTAATTTTTAGTTGTTTTTTTATTTTTTGCTTAAATTCTTTTATTGGTACATTTTGGGTATACAATACATTTACATTTATCATTGGGGACTTGTATCTGTACATGACGTATCTTGATTCTTATTTTTTTTCCCATTACCTGTGCACCCTTCCCCCCCTCCACCCTTCCCTATTTACATAGAATTTGTTTCCATTTTTTCCTTTTCTTGTAATTGTTCATTAAGAAAGGAAACAAAAAATTAGTTTTTTTCTCTTCTTTTCAAATTTTTTCTTTCTTTTTCGTTTTTTCTTTTCTTTTTCTCTTTCTCTCACTCTCCCACTCTCCCACATTGTTCTTCATCTCCCTTTTTGTTCCTGTTCCTGCCCTCATTCAAATTTCTTCTTTCTTTTTCTATTCTTTTCTCTTTTTCCTTCTCTTGTCATTAGTTTCAAAGCTAGCTTCCCTATTGCTGATAGGTTGTTCTGTTCTTGTCTTTGTTCCTTCATTCTGTCTTTTCCTCTTGTATTCAACAGTTCCCTACAGTCTGCATGATCTTTCTATGTCCTCTGGCCTCACTTCTAACCTTTCCCTATCCTTCTACCTGTCTATCCCTCCCTTCCCAACTTCTTCTAAGTCCCCATCCCAAAGGGTAAAGTTGCTATATTGAAGAGCTTATTCACTATAAACACATTTTGGGCTGGTCCTTGATTTTGATTTAATTTAAAGGTGATAGATTGATAACTACCACGAATTGTCATTTTCTAAACTGTACTTTATACTGTTGTTATTGCTGATTGTATCACTTGGGCTAAGGTGTTGTGATTGATCTAATCAGCTTTCCTTCTGGTATAATGAAAATGAGATTGTCCCAGAGTCATTAGAGCTATATCTGGAAGACATCTCTGAGAAGCAATCATTCCATGAGGGTTCTAAATACAGGCAACAAAGATACCTACTATAAGCAATATTGAAGTGTTAACCCAGAAACTAAACCAAGGACAGTACCAACAACAAAAATAGAAATGAGAAGATGTTTAAGCAAGGCACAATCCCAGACGTCCAGATCACCAAAGGCAAACTCTGGGGGAAACAAGGTGGAAAAGTCTGACAATCAGCCACCTGGACACCCTGAACTGATAGCACAGGAAGTAACAAAACAGATCAATGAGGCTCAAGAAAAGTTCAAAACAGAAATAATTTCCCAGATAACTACAGAGATGGTGAGCAGAATGAAAAACATGATTAGAGACTATAGAACAGAAACACATTTAAAAAAATAGATGAGTTCAGGACCATGATGGAAGCCATGAATGCCCAGCATAGGAAAGAAGTGGAAATAATGAACAACCAACATAGGAAAGAAATGGAATCCATGAAACAGACTCAAGCGGATATCCAAGAGATTAAAAACTCTATTGAAATTATACACAGCAGACTGAGCCAATCTGAAGACAGAATATCAGATATAGAAGACAGGATGGCAGTCAGTGACCATGAATAAAGAGATCTCTTAAAACTAGTAAGGGACCATGAGAAATCAATCCAACAGCTCTGAGATGATGCAAAGAATAATATAAGACTGATAGGAGTCCATGAAACAGCAGGAGAAAGTACAAATGACATAAAAAAAACTGTGCACACAATGAATGACAGAAAACTTACCAAACAGAGCAAAAGAATTTGACATACAGAAAATTGAGGCATATAGGACAAGAAATTAAAAGGAGAGGGGGAAAAATAAAAAGAGCCAACAAAAGGAAAATAATGTGACAATAAGTCAATATATATCAGTTATAACCATCAATATTAATGGCCTCAACTCACCAATCAAAAGAAACAGACCTTCAGGGCCACTGTACAACCACCCCAAAAGCCTAGGAGCAGAACAGCCCCCAGCACAGAGGAGGTGAACCTTCCGGGCTGCGGTACCACTGCCCCAAGTGCTGAGGAGCTGAGCCACTCTGGTGCCAGCAGAACACATCCTCCCTCTCCCCACTGAAATGAGAAGACACATAGACAAGCCTCAAAACCAGACTTCCAGATTACCTAAAACAACCCCAAAGGGAAATGAGATGGAACAATCTAATTCTCAGCCACCTGGACTCCCTGAACAGGCAACAAAAGAGGATTTGGAAAAAATGAAATCAGAAATAATTTCTCAGATATCAGCAGAGATTGTTTCCCTAGTGCAAGACATGATTAATAAATCCAGAGAGGACACAGACTAAAAAACAGAGGAGCTAAGGAACATGATGGAATCCCAACATAGGAAAAAAATGGAATCCACAAAACAGATGCAAACAGATATCCAGGAGATTAAAAACTCCATTGAAAGTTTACACAGCAGAAAGAGCCAATGTGAGGACAGAATTTCAGATATAGAAGATAAGATTGCAATTAGTGACCAGGAAAAGAAAAATTGCTTTAAAATAGCAAGGGACTACAAGACATCAATCCAGGAGCTGCTAGATGATGCAAAGTAGAATAACATAAGACTGATCAAAACCAATGAAGAAATAGGAGAGAGTGCAGAAGACATAAAAAATACTGTTCACAGAAGTGATGGCAGAAAACTTCCCAAGCAGGGGAAAAGAATTTGACATACAAGTAAGTGAGGCATATAGGACTCCAAATAGTCTTCATCAAAAAAAAATCTACACATAGGCATATAATTATTAAGATTCCAGAAACCTAACAGAAGAACAAAATTCTACAAGCAGTTAGAGAAAAGAAACAAATCACATACAAAGGAAAGCCCATCGGAATCACAGCAGACTTCACAATGCAAACCCTCCAGGCAAGAAGAGTTTGAAGTGACATATTTCAAGCCCTAAAGGAAAATAGCCTCTAACCCAGATTGATGTACCCTGCAAAACTATCTTTAAAAATTGATGTAGAAATAAAATACTTTCATGACAAAGAGCACCATAGGAACGTCATGAACAGCAAACCAGCACTCCAAAATATTTTAGAATATGTCCTAGGAAAAGACAATGAGGATCACAACACCAGGAAGCCCAGGAAAACGAATCTATCAGGAATGACAAGAAATTGAACACAAAAGGGGAGACTCCAACAAAAAGAAAAAGTCATGACAAGGATAAGTCAATACATATCAGTTATAGCCATCAATCTTAATGATCTCAATTCACCAATCAAAAGAAATAGACTGACAGAATGGGTCAAGAAGCAAGATTCAACAATATGCTGCATAGAAGAAACACAATTCATTCAAAAAGAAATTCATAGACTGAAAGTTAAAGGGTGGAAAACAATACTCCATGTGACAGGAACATGAAAAAAAGCAGGAGTAGCTTTGCTCTTTGCAGATCAAGTGGATTTCAAACCAACACTGATTAAGAGAGACAAACAAGGACACTACATCCTTATAAAGGGAACAATCCAAGAGGAAGAGATGACAATAATAAACATATATGCACCAAACGCTAGTGCACTCAACTAAAAAAATCAAATACTAATGGACATGAAAAATCAAATAAGCACTAATACAATGGTAGTGGGAGACCTCAATACCCCACTGTAACAAATAGATAGATCAACTAGACAAAAAATAAGCAATGAAATACTAGAACTCAATCAAACTCTTGAACAAATGAACTTAACAGATGTTTGCAGAGTGTTCCACCCCACAAAATCAGAATACACATTCTTCTCAGCTGCACATGGGTTGTTCTCCAAAATAGACCACATATTCACTCATAAACACGTTTGAGTAAGTGCAAAGGAACTGACGTTATCCCCTGAATATTATCAGACCACAGCACCATGAAATTGGAGATCAACAGCAAAAGAAACCTCAAGAATTTCATAAACACATGGAAATTGAACAAGACACCTCTGAATAACCAATGGGTCACAGAAGAAATTGAAGAAGAAATCAGACAGTTCCTACAATTAAATGATAATGACAAAACAACATATCAGAATCTATGGGACACAATGAAAGCAGTCTTATGAGGAAAATTCATAGCAGTGAATACTCATAAATGGAAAACAGAGTGAGCCCAATTGAGCAACCTGATGTTATAACTCAAGTTTCTAGAAAAAAAATGATCAGGACAAACTCAAAGCTCATACAAGGGAGGAAATTATAAAGATCAGGGCAGAAATCAATGCAATGGAGACTAAGAGAACAATACAAAAAAATCTATGAAGTCAAGAGTTGGTTCTTTGAAAGAATAAACAAAATTGACAAACCCTTAGCCAACCTTATCAGAAAAAGGAAAGAAAAGGCCCAAATCCATGCAATTAGAAATGAAAAGGATGAAATTAAAATGGACCCAGCAGAAATCCAGAGGATCATCAATACCTACTTCCAGAACCTATATGTCAATAAGATGGAAAACACAGAAGAAATGGACAGATTCCTAGATACATACGAATTACCAAAGTTGAACGAAGAAGACCTAAAAATTCTAAACTACCCAATATCAATCAATGAAATTTAAAACATAATTAAAAACTTACCAACTAAGAAAGCCCAGGTCCTGATGGCTTTACCACTGAATGCTATAAGACATGTAGAGAGGAACTACTGCCACTACTATTTAAACTCTTAATTGAAATTGAAAGGGAAGCAATACTCCCAAATTCATTCCTGGAAGCAAGCATCACCTTGATCCCCAAAGCAGAGAAAGACCCAACTGAAAAAGAGAACTACAGGCCAAACTCACTCATGAGCATAAATGCAAAAATCCTTAGTAAGATACTGGCAAATAGAATGCAGAAGATCATCAAGAAGATCATACACTCTGACCAAGTCGGATTCATCTCAGGGATGCAGGGATGGTTCAACATATGCAAATCAATCAATGTAATACACTATATCAATAGAGCCAAGGACAAAAACCATATTATCATCTCAATAGATGCAGAAAAAGCATTTGACAGAATCCAACATGCATTTATGATAAAAAACCCTACAAAATATTGGAATAGATGGTCTCTACTTCAATCTGATAAAAGCCATCTATGAAAAATCAACAGCCAATATCATACTAAATGGTCAAAAACTGAAATCCTTCACAGTAAAATCAGGAACAAGACAAGAAAGTCCACTATCACCACTCCTGTTCAATATAGTCTTGGAAACATTAACCACAGCAATTAGACAAGAGAAAGAAATAAAAAGAATAAAGATAGGAAATGAAGAAGTCAAATTGTCATTATTTGCAGATGACATGATATTCTATATAGAAGACCCCAAGAACTCCACCAAAAGTCTTCTAGACTTAATAACCAAATTCAGTCAAGTAGCTGGTTACAAGGTCAACACACAAAAATCAATAGCTTTTTGTACATGAACAACAGACTCCTTGAGAGATAAATAGGGCAAACAATTCCTTTCACAATAACATCCAAGAAACTGAAATACCTAGGAATCATCAACCTAAGAAAAGAAATCAAAGACCTCTTCTCTGAAAACTATGGCACTCTGAAAAGAGAGATTGAAGGTGATATCAGAAAATGGAAAGACATACCTTGCTCCTGGGTAGGAAGAATCAACATAGTGAATATGGCCATACTTCCAAAACTGCTATATAGATTCAAAGCGATCCAAATTGAAATCCCAGCAGCATACTTCATGGACCTAGAGAAAACAATTCAAAAATTCATTTGGAACAAGAAGAGATCCAGAATATCAAAAGCAATTCTAGGTAACAGAGACATGGCAGGGGGTATTAGAACCCCCAACTTGAAACTATACTACAAAGCTGCTGTGATAAAAACAGTATGGTACTGGCAAAGAAACAGACCTGAGGACCAGTGGAACAGATTAGAAGATGCAGAAACAATGCCAGACACACTCAGCCACCTCATCTTCAACAAAGGAGCCAAACACCCTCACTGGAAGAAAGATAGACTCTTTAATGAATGGTACTGCAAAAATTGGGTTTCAACTTGTCAAAGATTAAAACTAGACCTATATCTCTCACCAAGGGCTAAACTAAAATAAAAAATGGATTAGAGTTCTAAATATTAAAATAGAAACACAGAACTGGGTAAGACAGTGTTAGGTAGAACTCTTGAAGACATTGGTGTTGGAAAAGATTTTATAAACAAAACCTCAGTTGCCTGTGAACTAGCACAAACAATCAACAAGTGAGATCTCTTCTTATTAAAAAGCTTCTGCACAGCAAGAGAAACCACCAGCAGTGTGAAGAGACAACCCACAATGTGGGAAAAAATCTTCACCTGCTCTTCCTCAGACAAAGGTCTACTATTTAGAATCTATACAGAACTTAAAAAGATCAGACCTCCCAAATTTAAAGACCCAATCCAAAAATGGGCATCTGAAATGAACAGACATTTCTCACTCAAAGAAGTAGAAATAGCAAATAAATACATGAAAAAATGCTCAACATCACTGGTCATTCGAGAGATGCCAATGAAAACAATTCTGAGATTCCACTTCACTCCAGAAAGAATGGCTGCTATCATGAAATCAAGCAATAACAAATGCTGGCAGGGCTGTGGGGAAAGAGGAACCCTGCTCCACTGCTGGTGGGAGTATATATTGGTGCAAGCACTATGGAAATCAGTATGGAGATACCTCAAAGAACTAGGACTGGAAGTCCCATTTGACCCCGCTATTCCACTGCTGGGGATCTTCCCCAAAGAATTAAAAGAATCATACCACAGTGATATATGTGCGCCCATGTTCATAGCAGCTCAGTTTGTAATAGCTAAAACTTGGAAACAGCCCAAATGCTCATCAACTGGAGACTGGATAAAGAAAATGTGTTTTTTTTATAAAATGGAGTACTACTCAGCCATAAAAAATGAGAAATTAGAGACATTTATAGCTAAGTGGATGCACATTGAGGCGATACTCTTAAGTGAAATAAATAGGACACACGTGTAAATACTGAATAGTTTCTCTGGTGTGAGAACCTGAAAGTGTAAATAAGGACTAAATGTATAATAGGTAATGTGAAATAGGAAGAAAAGGGGCAAAGGGGAAGGGAAAGTGAGAGGGGTAAGGGAAAGGAAAGAAGGGAATGGAATATGAGAAAATGAAAAAATGGAAGCAAAGTCTTTGTTAATAAGGAGGGATGGAGGGGTTGAAGGGAGGGCAGGGGAATGGGGAAAAAATAAGAACCAAGAGAGATTATGTAAAGGTACAAATTTCCAATGATGAATGTCATTATATTGTATACGTAAAATGTACCAATAAAATTAGTTTCTAAAAAAAGAATCTAAACCATAAAGTACCAAAATAAAAAAGAATTCCAGTCATACAAAGTATGTTCTGACCACAATGGGTATTTATTGGAAATGGAAAAACAGAAATGTGGAAAATCCCTGAATATTGGGACAACATGATAGACTTCTAATTAACCCATGGAAAAAGAAGAAATCAAAAAAGTAAATTAAAAAGTAATTCAACCTGAGTGAAAATGAATACACAACACATCCGAATTTGTGAGACACATCTAAAGAAGTACTTACAAATTTATTATATAGACAATAAGCACCTATATTAGAAAGCACCTCTGTAAAAAAAAAAAAAGAAATATATCAAACCAAGGACTGAGTGTTCACCTTAAGAAAAAAAATTAGGACGCGGAGCACACCAAATCAGCCCGCTACAGACAGGCAGGTCTGTGCACGCCCTACCGAGGTCCTGAGTCACGCAGAAGACACCAAATCACCCCGCTGCAGACGGGCAGCCAACTGATTCCACAATACAAAGATGCAGAGGACACCAGACCACAAGACCAAGGTACTGAGTCCCACTTTACCCCCGCCCAGAGGTAGGGGCTTCTGAGCCATCGTCCCACTGCTCCTGGTCCAGAGGAAGGGGCTTCCCGGTCACCATCCCTCCCGCTGTTCCCAGCCCAGAGGAAAGGGCTTTTGGGCAACCTTCTGTCCCACTGCTCCTGGCCCAGAGGAAGGGGCTTCTGAGCCACCATCCCACTGCTCCTGGTCCAGAGGAAGGGGTTACAGGCCACCACCCCTCTGGCTGCTCCCAGCCCACAGGAAAGGGCTTTTGGGTCACCATCCCTACTGCTGCTCCCCACCCCTGTCCCACCTCACCCACCTCAGAGGAGGTAATCCGTGCAGGCGCGAAAAGCCCCCCACCCTAGCCGAAATGAGAAAACATGTAAATAAGTCTCAAAACCAGACTTCCAGATCACCTACAGCAACCCCAAAGGGAAATGAGATGGAACACTCTGATACTCAACCACCTGGACCCACTGAACTGGCAACAAAAGGGGATCTGGAAAAAATGAAATCAGAAATAATTTCTCAGATAACAGCAGAAATTGTGCCCCTAGTGCAAGACATGATTAATAAATCTAGAGAGGAGCTCAGGAACATGATGGAATCCCAACATAAGAAATAAATGGAATCCATAAAACAGATGCATATAGATTTCCAGGAGATTAAAAACTCCATTGAAAGTCTACAGAACAGAATGAGCCAATGTGAGGACAGAATTTCAGATATAGAAGATAAGATTGCAGTTAGTGACCAGGAAAAGAAAAATTGCTTCAAAATTCTAAGGGAACATGAGAAGTCAATCCAGCAGCTGCTAGATGATGCAAAGAAGAATAACATAAGACTGATTGGAGTCAATGAAGAAACAGGAGAGAGTGGAGATGACATAAAAAAATCTCTTCACAGAAATAATGGCAGAAAACTTCCCAAGCAGGGG
Source organism: Heterocephalus glaber (assembly GCF_053883595.1). Lineage (NCBI taxonomy): Eukaryota > Metazoa > Chordata > Mammalia > Rodentia > Bathyergidae > Heterocephalus > Heterocephalus glaber. Next base: position 5,040,348 of record NW_028258156.1, read on the forward strand.
AAAAGAGCTTGACATACAGATAAGTGAGGCATATAGGACTCCAAATAGCCTTGATCAAAAAAAAATCTACACATAGACATATAATTGTTAAGATTCCAGAAACTCAACAGAAGAACAAAGTTCTACAAGCAGTCAGAGACAAGAAACAAATCCCATACAAAGGAAAGCCCATCAGAATCACAGCAGACTTCTCAACACAAACCATCAAGGCAAGAAGACTTGGAGTGACATATTCCAAGCCCTAAAAGAAAACTGCCTCCAACCCAGATTGATGTACCCTGCAAAACTATCTTTCAAAATGGATGGAGAAATAAGATACTTTCATGACAAAGAGCACCTTAGGAACTTTGTAAATACCAAACCAGCACTCCAAAGAATTTTACACAATATCCTAGGAACAGAAATTGTGGATCACAGCCCCAGGAACCAAAGCAGAATGAACCCATCTGGCATGACAAGAAATTAAATGTAAAGGGGGAGAACCCAACAAAAAGAAAAAGTCATGGCAATGACAAGTCAATATGTTTCAGCTATAACCATCAATGTTAATGGTCTCAATTCACCAATCCAAAGAAATAGACTGGCAGAATGGGTCAAGAAGCAAAATCCAACAATATGCTGCATACAAGAAACACACTTCATTCAAAAGGAAACTCATAGATTGAAAGTTAAAGGGTGGAAAACAATACTCCATGTGACAGGAACTCGAAAAAAAGCAGGAGTAGCTATCCTCTTTGCAGATCAAGTAGATTTCAAACCAACACTGATTAAGAGAGATGAAGAAGGACACTACATCCTTGTAAACGGAAGCATCCAAGAGGAAGAGATGACAATCATAAATATCTATGCAACAAACACTAGTGCATCCAACTATATAAAACAAATACTAACAGACATGAAAAGTCATCTATGCACTAATACAATTGTAGTGGGGGACCTCAACACCCCACTGTCACAAATAGATAGATCAACTAGACACAAAATAAGTAATGAAATACTAGAACTCAATCGAACTCTTGAACAAATGAACTTAACAGATGTTTACAGAGTCTTCCACCCCACAAAATCAGAATACACATTCTTCTCAGCTGCACATGGGTCATTCTCCAACATAGACCACATACTCACACATAGAACATGTTTAAGGAAGTGCAAAGGAATTGAAATTATCCCCTGTATATTATCAGACCATAGTGCAATGAAATTGGAGATCCATAGCAAAAGAAACTCAAAAAATTTCATAAACACATGGAAATTGAACAACACACTTCTGAATAACCAATGGGTCACAGAGGAAATTAAAGAAGAAATCAGACAGTTCCTTCAATTAAATGACAATGACAGTACAACATATCGGAATCTGTGGGACACAATGAAAGCAGTCTTATGAGGGAAATTCATAGCAGTGAATACGCATATTAGGAAAACAGAATGAGCCCAATTAAAAAACCTGATGCTGAATCTCAAGCTTCTAGAAAAAGAAGAGTAGGACAACCCCAAAACTCATACAAGGGAGGAAATTATCAAGATCAGAGGAGAAATCAATGCAATGGAGACTAAGAGAATGATACAAAAAATCAATGAAGCCAAGAGTTGGTTCTTCAAAAGAATCAACAAAATTGACAAACCTTTGGCCAACCTTGTCAGAAAAAGGAAAGAAAAGGCCCAAATCCATGCAATTAGGAATGAAAAGGGTGAAATGACAACAGACCCAGCAGAAATCCAGAGGATCATCAATACCTACTTCCAGAACCTATACGCCAATAAGATGGAAAACACAGAAGAAATGGACAGATTTCTAGATACATACGAATTACCAAAGTTGAACGAAGAAGACCTAAAAATTCTGAACAACCCAATGTCAACCAATGAAATTGAAAATGTAATTAAAAACTTATCAGCTAAGAAAAGCCCGGGCCCTGATGGCTTCACTGCTGAATTCTATAAGACATTTAGAGAGGAACTGCTGCCACTACTGTTTAAACTCTTCAATGAAATTGAAAGGGAAGCAATACTCCCAAATTCATTCCTGGAAGCAAACATCACCTTGATCCCCAAAGCAGAGAAAGACCCAACTGAAAAAGAGAACTGTAGGCCAATCTCACTAATGAACATAGATGCAAAAATCCTTAATAAGATACTGGCAAACAGAATGCAGAAGATCATCAAGAAGATCATACACCCTGATCAAGTGGGATTCATCCCAGGGATGCAGAGATAGTTCAATATACACAAATCAATCAATGTAATACACTATATCAATAGAGCCAAGGACAAAAACCATATGATTATCTCCAGAGACACAGAAAAAGCATTTGACAAAATCCAACATGCATTTGTGATAAAGACCCTACAAAAAATTGGAATAGATGGTCTCTACCTCAAACTGATAGAAGCCATCTATGAAAAACCAACAGCCAATATCATACTAAATGGTCAAAAACTGAAATCCTTCACACTAAAATCAGGAACAAGACAAGGATGTCCACCGTCACCACTCTTGTTCAATATAGTTCTGGAAACATTAGCCACGGCAATTAGACAAGAGAAAGAAATAAAAGGAATAAAGATAGGAAATGAAGAAGTCAAATTGTCATTATTTGCAGATGACATGATACTCTATATAGAAGACCCCAAGAACTCCACCAAAAGTCTTCTAGACTTAATAACCAAATTCAGTCAAGTAGCTGGTTACAAGGTCAACACACAAAAATCAATAGCTTTCCTCTACACCAATGACAGACTCAGTGAGAGAGAAATAGGGCAAATAATTCCTTTCCCAATAGCATCCAAAAAACTGAAGTACCTAGGAAGCAATCTAACGAAAGAAATCAAAGAGCTCTTCTCTGAAAACTATGGCATTCTGAAAAGAGAGATTGAAGATGATATCAGAAAATGGACAGACATCCCCTGCTCCTGGGTAGGAAGGATTAATATAGTGAAAATGGCCATACTTCCAAAACTGCTATATAGATTTAATCCAATTCCAATTGAGATCCCAGCAGCATACTTCATAGACCTCGAGAAAACAATCCAAAAATTCATTTGGAACAAGAAGAGACCCAGAATAGCAAAAGCAATTCTAGGTAACAGAGACATGGCAGGGGGTATCACAATCCCCAGCCTGCAACTATACTACAAAGCTACTGTGATAAAAACAGCATGGTACTGGCAAAGAAACAGACTTGAGGACCAGTGGAACAGATTAGAAGATGCAGAAACAACACCAGACACACTCAGCCATCTCATCTTCGACAAAGGAGCCAAACACCCTCACTGGAGGAAAGAGAGCCTCTTTCATAAATGGTGCTGGAAAACTTGGGCTTCAACTTGCCAAAGATTAAAACTAGACCTGTATCTCTCACCATGCACTAAACTAAAATCAAAATGGATTAAAGATCTAAATATTAAAATAGAAACTCTGAACCAGTTGGAACAGAGGTTAGGTAGAACCCTTGAAGACATCGGTGTAGGAAAAGATTTTATGAACAAAACCTCAGTTGCCCGTGAACTAGCACAAACAATCAACAAATGGGATCTCTTCTTATTAAAAAGCTTCTGCACAGCAAGAGAAACCACCAGCAGTGTGAAGAGACAACCCACAATGTGGGAAAAAATCTTCACCTGCTCTTCCTCAGACAAAGGTCTACTATCTCGAATCTATAAAGAACTTCAAAAGATCAGACCTCCCAAATTTAAAGACCCAATCCAAAAATGGGCATCTGAAATGAACAGACATTTCTCACACAAAGAAGTAGAAATAGCAAATAAATACATGAAAAAATGTTCAACATCACTGGTCATTTGAGAGATGCAAATGAAAACAATTCTGAGATTCCACATCACTCCAGAAAGAATGGCTGCTATCATGAAATCAACCAATAACAAATGCTGGTGGGGCTGTGGGGAAAGAGGAACCCTGCTCCACTGCTGGTGGGAGTGTAGACTGGTGCAAGCACTGTGGAAATCAGTATGGAGATACCTCAAAGAACTAGGGCTGGAGATCGCATTTGACCCAGCTATTCCCCTGCTGGGGATCTTCCCCAAAGAATTAAAAGAATCATACCACAGGGATATATGTGCACCCATGTTCATAGCAGCACAGTTTGTAATAGCTAAAACTTGGAAACAGCCCAAATGCCCATCAACTGGAGACTGGATAAAGAAAATGTGGGTTTTTAAATAAAATGGAGTACTACTCAGCCATAAAAAATGAGAAATTAGAGACATTTATAGCTAAGTGGATGCACATTGAGGCAATACTCTTAAGTGAAATAAACAGGACACACATGTGTAAATACCGAATAGTTTCTCTGGTGTGAGAAACTGAAAGTGTAAATTAGGACTAAATGTATAATAGGTAATGTGAAATAGGAAGAAAAGGGGCAAAGGGGAAGGAAGTGGGAGGGCTAGGGGAAAGGATAGAAGGGAATGGGATTAATATGAGAAAATGGAAAAATAGGAGCAAAATCTTTGTAAATAGGGAGGACTGGAGGGGTTGAAGGGAGGGCTGGGCAAGGGTGAAAAGTAAGAATCAAGAGAGACTATGTAAAGATGCAAATTTCCAATGATGAATGTCATTATATTGTATACCTAAAATGTACCAATGATTAGAATGCATAATGGATAATGTAAAATAGGAAGAAAAGGTCCAAAGGGGTAGGGGTAGTGGGAGGGGCAGGGGAAAGGAAAGAAGGGAAAGGAAAACATGATGAGAAATGGAAAAAATGGAAATAAAGTCTTTGTAAATAGGGAAGGGTGGAGGGCGTGAAGGGAGGGCTAGGAATGGGGAAAAAATAAGAACCAAGATGCATTATGTAAAGGTACAATTCCCAATGAGAAATGTAATTGTGTTGTATACCTACAACGTACCAATAAAAGAATTTAATACAAAAACAAATTAGGAATAACGAGCAATTAAACCCAATGTAAGTAGAAAATTAGGGGAACTGGGCTCAAGCTCGTAGTGGTAATCAATGAAATAGAAAACAGGAACCAAATGCCTGTTCTTTGAGGAGAGCAATAAAATTGCATTGGCCAGACTGATCAGGAAAAGAAAGAGGAAAGGCGCAAATAGCTATGACAAGAAACAAAAGAGATGACATCACTACAGTTTCTACTGATATTAAGAAGGTAAGAGGACATAACATATTTAGAAAACCTTGGTGAAATGGACCAATTTTTTTTGACAGACAAAATTTTCCAAATATCACTCAAGAAAAAACATCTGATAGCTCTAAGTGTATTACAGAAATTCAATTTATAGGAAATTACCTTCCCACAAATTAAACTCCAGACCTAGATGGTTTCACTGGTAAAGCCTACCAAATATTAAGAAAGAAATCAAATCAATTATACATCAACTTTTCCATGAAATTAAAGTGGGAGTAATAATTCCCAACTAACTATGAATACAATATTATCCTGAAACCAAAACTAGGCAAAAACAATAAAATAAATTATTGGATCAAAATCCCTCATGAACACAGATGTAAAAAGTCTTCATAATATGATACCAAAACAAATCCAACAATACATTAAAAAAAATGGTACAACATGACAATCAGGTTTTCTTCCAAAGATTTTGAAAAATTGATTTAACATCTCATGAATATTTAATTGTTTCAGCACCATTTAAGTTTTCTTTCTCCATTTAATTGCCTTTGCAACTTTATCAACAATTGATTATTCACATAAATATGGGGTTATTTTGGATTCTTTATTCAGTTTCACAGATTCATTTATCTTAATGTCAACATTATACTATTTTTATTACTATAAATCTATAATAATCTTGAATTTAGACTGTGTGGGTCTTGCAACACTTTTTTCAAAGTTAATCTATTATTAATATCCAAATCAGTCAATGTAATTAATCATATCATTAGGCTAATAAAGAAAAATTTATGTGACCATTTCAGTATATGAGTAACAAGTACATATTTGATAAAATTCTGCATCCATTTCTGATTTTTTGAAAAATCAGAAAACTAAGAATAGAAGAGAACTTCTTTAACCTGATAAAGGGTATCTACAAAAAACTTATAGCTAGCATCATAATTAATGGGGGAAGATAGAATGATTTCCCTCTACAGTAAGGAACAAATGAAGAACATCCACCTCTTACATTTTTTATTTAACATTGTACAGAAAGTTGTACATAGCACGGTAAGCAAGAAAATAAAATATATTGCATCAGATTGAAAAGAAGTCAATATTTACAGGCAACATGATCATCTATGTATGTAGATCATATGGAATCTCATAAAACAGTTGTCAAATCTAATAGAATAAAAAATTCAATGTAACTGTGCCTGCCTCACAAGCACAAGGTCCTGAGTTTGATCCCCAGTATATATATATATATATATATAAAAACTTCAATTATATTTCTTTCTACTACCAGTGAACAAGCCAAAATTGAAATGTATGAATCCTATGTATAATTGCATCCAAAAATATGAAATATTTAGGGATAAATCTCACAAAAGGCATGTAAGACCTGTATACTGAAAACTACAAAATATTGTTTAAAATAACTAAAGAAGACCTAAATAAGTGGAAGATCATACAGTATTCATAAACTGGAAAACTCAAAATTGGTATGATATCATTTCTCCACAAATTGATCTACATAGGTTCAAAAGTATTCCTATCAAAATCCCAACAAGTTATTTTATTGTAAGAAAGTAAACTCCAAAATTCATATGGAAAAACAAAGGATCAGAATAGACAAAATGACTTGAAAAAGAAGAATGACTTTGAAATAAAATTGAAGGATTTACAAACTCTTACTTCAAGATTTATTATATGGCAATAGTAATCAAAACTTTGAGGAGGTGACATCAAGATAGGCAAATAATGAAACTGGACAGAGTCCAAAATAACTCCCCTATGTGGGTAGTTGGCTTTTGACAACTTCTTAACAAGATAACCATATGATATCAGTAAAGATACGGAAGAATTGGGGTTCTCCACTGTGGAAATCAGTATGGAAATACCTCAAAGAACTAGGACTAGAGGTCCCATTTGACCCAGTTATTCCCCTGCTGGGTATTTTCCCAAAAGAATTAAAAGAATCATACCACATGTGCACATAGTGGCACAGTTTCTAATAGCTAAAGCTTGGAAACAACCCAGTTGCCCATCAACTGGAGACTGGATAAAGAAAAAATGGGGTTTTTAAAAATAAAATGGAGTACTACTCAGCCATAAAGAATGAGAAACTAGAGACATTTATAGCTAAATGGATGCACATTGAGGCTATACTCTTAAGTGAAATAAATAGGACACACATGTGTAAATACCAAATAGTTTCTCTGGTGTGAGAAACTAAAATAAGGACAAAATGTATAATAGATAATGTGAAATAGGAAGAAAAGGGGCAAAGGGAAAGGGAAAGTGGGAGGGGTAGGGGAAAGGAAAGAAGGGAATGGAATTAACATGAGAAAATGAAAAAATGGAAACAAAGTCTTTGTAAATAGGGAGGAGTGGAGGGGTTGAAGGGAGGGAAGGGGAATGGGGAAAAAATAAGAATAAAGATATATTATTTAAAGGTACAAATCTCCAACAATGAATGTCATTATATTGTATACCTAAAATGTACCAATAAAATTAATTTTTAAAAAAGATGTGGGGTTCTCATACACTACTTATTGGAATCCAAAATGGTACAACTACTTTAGAAAACAATTCTGCTCTATTATCTAGTCACTCTTTCTAGATGTTTACTACAGAAGGAAAAAAATAGAAGTCCACATAAAGATTTGTATGTTAAGGTTCACAGCATTTTATTTTCAATGGGCAAAAATAGAAACAACCCAGAGGTTCATCACCAAGTGAAACAACATAAATCTTCATTAACAACAAATTGTGCTTTATTTATACAATGAAATGCCACACATCAATAAAAGAATAAACTAATGTCACATGCTACAGCATACGGCAAGTGATGAATCTTGAACAAATACTGAGTAAAAGAATTCATATAAAAAGATAACATGTATCATTTAATTTTTATAGAAATTTTTTCATTAGAAAAAGTTGTGACTAAAAAAGAGGGAAAAAACTTTCTCCTAAGAAATTGTCCACATAATTTTACATTCAAGTGTAGTGGTACATAGATTCAGAACTACTTAGATAGGGCCAGGGATTTAGCTCAGTGGTGCCAGCACCTGCCTCTCAAGCGCAAGGTTCGGAGTTCGATCCCCCATACCAAAAAAGAAAAAATTACTTAGACAATGAAGTAAAATACTCATTGCTGTTGTTACATCTTGAAACTAACTAGTGAACAAATAATTTTCTAGCTTCATTTGCACACTTTGGAATGAAAGAGAGCCCACTATTATCTCAGTCAATCCATTTTATCTCTGTTATCAAAAAGATATTCTTTCTTTGATTCAGAATGTGCCTCTCTATAACTTTTTTTGTCTCATTTATGCTTATTCCATATTAATAATCAATTTGTTTTTACTTTCTTCTTGGAACTTTTCCACATAACTAATGTTAATCTCCTATCAGTAATTTTAAAGTTTCTAGGCTAAAGCTATAAAACCATTACTTTTGCTCCCCTAAAAATATCCAGTGGGAAAGGTTAGGAAATAAAATATTCCCCACCCAGCCTTCCAAGACATTACTGGTTGCTTGACCATGCACTTTGAGATATTAAGATGCCAACTGGAATGGTCAGAAAACATAGTTTGATTTAGATTGAAACAGTTGATAACCACTGGCAGCAGATGTCAGGTGAAGACTAGACTTGGTTAGACTGGAGATTAGATAACCACCTGCATTGAATTTGGGAAGCTTCAAGAGACCTACAATTCTCCAGTCTGATCAGTACTCTAACTTTCAATTCTTTGGTGTCATCAGGAGGCTCTCTGGCTTTTACATTTTCATAATAGCAGCATACATTGATTTATTCCTCATCTACACAACACTGCCAAGGAAACGAAGCCTATTATTTCATGGTCATTCCATGCAAAACCTAGACTATAGTCCTATGTAACTGAAGGATCACGGAGTTTGGTAAATCATTCATAGGCAACAAAATCCATTTGTTTCTCTTACATATAGCTGGAGAGGACCTAACAACAAATATCTACTAGTATGCAGGGTATGTTGCTTTCAACAAAAGTGGAAAATCTACAATATTCGAACAACAATTCTATAACCTGCCATCTAGTTTCCTTAAAAGAAATCCTTCCATGATTCGTTCCCAGAATGGAATCAAGACTAACATGTCACATGTTTTCCCCTTAGCTTTAACATCACAATGGTGGATGAACTTCCAGTCTCTAAACTGGCTCCACCCCAGCACCAGGCTCTCTTGCTTTGAGTAAAAATTGGCCAAGAGCAAACTCAGCAAGAGGGAATATGCAGGGAGGATGGGAGCCAGGGGCAGAACAAGTCCTCTCTCCCAAGGGGACAGGCTCCACAGCTGGCCCAGGCTGCAGAACCCTGCAGTGCCAGTCAGGACACTGGCTCTGCCATGTCTCTTCCTCCATTCTCTTGGCAAAGAATCTTCTTGTTGTTATTCTGCCTCCTTCCTTTCTGATTTCAGGCCCAGTGTTTGCTTGACTTGCAGCCAAAGATAAACTCCCAGGCATTCAGAAGGCCACACTTCAGAGACATCCGTACAGAGCACTGACTGAGGAAAAGGAACAATTTGTCATAGAAATTGCTTTCCCATTTGCTTTTTCCTTCTTAATTCATTTTGTCACAGTGTACATGGATTCATGAAATCTCGGTTGAAAAGTATCATCCAATGCATCAACATTCATCCTATTTAATCCTTGAACCCCATTCACACTATTCCAAGTCTGTCTATTCTTACCAATGACCCTAAATTTACTGTCTTGCCAAGAAGCACTCAAAATTTCAGACAATGCTATCAGAGTTATCTTCTTCCATTTCATTCACTGGGAGCAAGATAATGTTTATTTAAAAAGAAAAAAGTCAAATTTGTGGATGTATACACTGTGGACAGGAATTCTGTCTCCATTTCGGGTGCTTGTGTTCAAATCAAGAAATTATACTGCTTAGGCGCTTTCTGGTATATTAGAAAATTAGAAGAACACAGGAATTTGCCTCTTTAGAACAGAAAATAAAATGCTAATGCACACTGTTGTGTTTTAGAGTTGTGCTTATTTGGGAGGAGTCCAGAAGTGGCAGTAGGAAGCAGACAGGTTCATCCTTGCTTTCTGGAGAGGTCAGTCCATCTAGCGACACAATAATGTGCTCCATCTCAGTAAGGGGCTGTGCTTGTTCAATGGCTTTTGAAATGCAAAACATGCACTCCCTTTACTGAATAATACATAGAAGCACACAACTCCCAAAAGTAACTAGGGAAAGAGGAAGCTGGAACAGTGAACATGAGATACATGCTAAAATACAGAATATGCTGTACAGCCAGAAGCCACTGTTGGCTTCCAAACCAGAAAAACCACCACTTGCAAGATAAAGAAAAGCATGATTTGCTATCATCTGAGATTGATCTGATCTTTACTACACTGAAAGTGAATATAAAATACAGACAGCCTCTGCTCCCCATGCATTCAGCATGTCAATTAGAAAACAAGGGGCAGGCGACACAGAAAGTGCCACATAGCTTTACGAATGTTCCCTTGTCCCTGGGAAGGGCCCTGGTGAGGATATAATGGATGGTAAGTGAGCCTCATTTCCTTCTCAGCACAGGAAGTAAAGCTTATGAAGCCAAGAACCAATAATTCATGAGGGATTGGAGAATGGACATTTTTCTTCTGTTCTTAAAACTTTCAGTGACCAGCTGGGTGCCGAGAAAATGAGCAGGTGATATCAGATTTACAAAGCTGCATCCTGACCCTCTAACTAAGCCTCTGAGAAGACAAGAAGTTGACAGAGACAGGTAGATGTGAGCATCTGAACTGCAAATACCACTTCTAGCTATATATGAACCATTGAACCAGATACTAAAAAGGGTTGCCACGGTGCCAGAAAACAGTCCCTCTCCCAGTGTGGAAAAACCAGGTAAGAATCAGCATGTGCTGAAGATTTCTGTTGAAAAACTAATTTTTTAAAAGGGAGAAAGGTTTATTTAGCTCACAGTTTGTAGAGTTTTCAGTCCATAATCGGCTGGCTCCAAGGTAGGGTGGCATGGAAGAGAGACATCACAGAGGAGAAACAGTTCATGATGGGCAGAAGGTAACAAAGAACAAGGATCTACCACAGCTTTCTATCCCTATTATCTTATCCAGACTACTTAGGGCAGGTAGCACTCACACCCTTAGTCCTAGTGCCCTTGAGCCTAGCATTGCACCATGAATCAATTCCAGTGTCACACACTCTTGATCCAGCCACCTCTGAAAAAGCCCCCACCTATGACTGCATGAGGCTTTGAGGGGACATCCAGACACAAGCCATAGCATTCCACACCTGGCACCCCAAAGACTCATGCATATCCTTTTATCTAAAAGGCATTTAGTCCATCTCTAAGAGTTGTCAAAATCCTAACAGTTTCAGTATTACTGAAAAGTCCAAGCCCAAAGTCGCCTCTGAGATTTAATGCAAGCCCTTAGCTGCCAGCCCTGTACAAATGAAAATGAAGTTAAACACTTCCAACATTCAATGGCACGAGGTAGACATTTCCATTCCAAAAATTACAAACCAGGGGATACAAAGGAATGGGAACAAAACCAAAAAATTTTTGAATTTCAAATTTACTTTAAAATTTCTGCTGCCCATACTTCTGATTTAGACTTATATAACCTTCTAGAATTTTCCCTGAGATATTATTTTCCCTTTATTTAGATATCATTGCCTCTTATTGATAACAAATTCATTTCCACTAATAGCAGAATCTCTGGCTCATCCCCTCATAATACCTGTCCCAGGGCAATGAAAACAAAGTGGAGAAGGAGGAAAGTCAGGAGATGTGAAAAAATCTCACACTGAAAAAGAAACATCCCATTAATGTTATAACTCCAATACTTGCAAAGGAAGAACGAGACACTAAACTAGGTAGATGATATAAGCGTTATTATTCAGAGATACTTGGCAAACTTCCCTGAAAGAGGATTATATTTTCTCACCTATTGATATACTTGACAATATGACTTGATTTCTAAAATGAAATAAAAGTGGAAACAACATGTCATGCATTGTTTCCAAGTGAAAGCTTTATGGCCAGCGCAAGACCCACTATGTTCTCTTTTCCCTCTGTTAGGACATCACTCCCAGCAGAGGATGATCCTTTACCATGGATCCCTGGAATGAAGAGCATGTGCACCAGAGCTGAAGAGGACCTGCGATTGACACACTGTGATGAGAAACTATTGTTATTATAAACCAGTAAGATTAGAGGATCATCTGTTAGAGGAGTATAACCTTACCTCTACTAATTAACACAAAGTAGTTTTAGAGGATATACATCAACCTTGTTTGTAAAATAAAATATGTGCATGTAAATTAAAAGATTGATAAGAACTATAGCAAAATATCAATGGTGATTATTAAGAAAAACATAAAGGTGATGTTCTTTCAAAGCCAAGATATCATTCCATCCCTAGACTGGAAGTTCTATTGAGTATCACCAATAACTATCGGACTTTAACTATGGGACTTTGGGTGACTAGCACAGCAGTTTTATATGTATCTCTAGGACCTATAGCAGATTTCATTAACTGCAGCTGGCCTCATACACTCTTTCTTATTTCTTTCCTTCAACTCACACTCCCATTGGTTCTGTCAGGTTAGAACTTAGCCAGTGACTTTATCGCCAGTATGGGTGGTCAACAGCAACTAGCCCTCAGCATAGAGGAAGCTTCATTCTTCTTGGTAGCTCTGTACACACATCCTTCTCATCTTTCTCATTTGTGACCATCAGAGTCAAGAAATTCCTTTCCAAAGTCTATTCCTTTCCCATCAAGTATGAAAGGTGCCTATCATGGATAAAGGAATAGAGAAAATGCTTCCTTCCTACAGACCTATAAGTATATTAAAATATATCCCAGAATTAAAACATCTGGTGGGGGGAACTCCCTGAATAGATCAAAAGTTAGGCCATGACCTTCCAACAATATCTGACACTAAACCCCCTCACCCCTGTCCTCAGGGGACAAAAATCTCTTGATAGGGCCCTGATTCTGTTCTCTGGAAGGAACATCCTGTCCATTGTCCTTTGAAGCTTCTGCTCTTCCCCTGCCCATAGGGACTGCTCTTGGTTTTTTCCTCTCACTGGCCACATTTAAGGAAGGCCACATGAAAATTAAACAACATTTGAAACCTATTTGTAGAGAGAAAAAAAGCCCCAGGATGAGTGAAAGGTTTTGGATAAATCAAAAAGTTTTCTTGTTTTGTTTTGTTCTGTTCCAAGCTGGTGGTTTTATTGACAATATAGTATACTGACAATACAATTCCCTGAAAAAGTGAGTTGGCTTCTGAACTTTTGGTCTGTAGTTAGCTTCAGATGCAGAAATTACATCTAAATTCTTTCTAATATGTACTTCTTTATTCTGTCTTTTTTCTCTGTTTGGTCAACTTAATAGTGGTCACCCAGAAACATTAGGGCTAATTTAAAGGACTGGTCTTAAACTAATCTTTGCCTTGCATCACTCTATTCAATGGCATCGTTGCTCAAAGCCTTTTTAAAATCACATTTGTCTGGAGTCTTTAAAATTTTTCAAAGTTCCAAATTTGGGAGATTTTGCAATTTCTTTTCATTTTTACTGAAATCTGTCTAGTGTTTTCCTGAGCTTTTCTCTTCATCTTCTTGCTTCCTACCTTCCTTTCTCTATGCTACTTTCCTTGAAGGAACCAATTTCTGGAATTACCAGGCTACAATCCAGTAAACAGAAGCTATTATTGATATGTTGAGAAGTAGTTAACACAGGAATTAGAGAAGGAACAGCTATTGAAACATCGTGAGAGTATAGATCAGGAAGGCCACTTTTAAGACTTCCAAAAATACAGGACCAAAGGTTTTAGTTTTAATAGCACACAATTCATTCTCAGAAAAACCAGCACTAAAGTTAGCAGTCACTCCTCATGAACTCAGTCACCTACAGCCCAGAAGTGGATTACTATGAATATGTTTTAAACTAAGTTACCAACAAAATCCTTTATCAACTGCCTGCTCAAGCTTATGAGAGAAAATAGCTTCTATTTTCCTTCTACTTTCTAAATAACCAGGAGGTTCCCCTCCTGGTGGAATCTAATCAAGATTGTTCCAGCAACAAAGTCTGGGAAATGTAGTTTCTAGGTTTCAATCATTATAGTTTGGAGAAGACTGCTTAGGAGGGGGTGATAATACTAAAAATGAAAAATTATATTCTGCACGCTAAAGTCTACAGAAGTTATTAAAATCACAATTTTGGCCATGTTCATTTTCTGGCTCCTTCTTAGCTTGCTCTGTGTATCATATTTAGTATGTCCACTACATAGACAGGCACAACACAGATCACTTGAGGACAATGGCATGAGTATTCAGCATGACAATAGCATGAGACTTCAGAGTCTAAAAGTTCATGCCCTGACCAATGTGCTTTAAATAAATCTGAGCATTGATCAACTTTATTGTTGAGAAAAAATTACGTGACAGGGAGTGAACAGAACAATGTCTACTCTGGAGTTTGCTGCTAGGCTGCATCTTAAAGAAAGTGATAGATCTTCTTTAGATCTTATGTTTTGCCTCATTTGGAATAAAGGGATTAAGCAAGACGTGGTTTCTAGCCTTTCCTGTATCCATGGAGCCATTCTTCAAATGAAGTCTTATAACGAGTTCTAATAAAGGGAAGGGCTTCTCATTTGCTGTGGGGTGTGGCCCTGGAGCCAAAAGTCCCCCTGAAAGCTCCAGAAAAATCCCTTGGGCTCCATGAGACACAGTTTGAAAACTTCTGGATGAAACTATCTGTACAATATCCCCTCTGCTTCTAAAGTCCTATGACTGTTAGCATTTTCCTAGCTTTGGCTCTCTTGGAAGTAATACCAAATGTTCATGTTTACAAAAAATTAGCAAGCTCTAAGACTAATTAGTATTTACAGGCACTTCTAATCCAAATAAAAGTAGGGAGGGGCAGGAGAGAGGGCCTGTTAAAGCAGGACAGGTTCAATATTTTGAAAGCATTATATTTGGGACACAAAACTCAGGTTCTAAATGACTTAAAGATTTGATATGACATTACTCAGGAGAAGCTCTGATTGCTGGAACAATGCTACAGGAGAATGCCCATAAGCACTATAAAAGAAAAATGACCCCACGCTGCCTATGGGATAGCAATTAGACTTAACAAGAACCTGCTGACATTGTCATTTGGAAACATAAAACCAACAGTATTTCCAAAATGGCAAAGAATTCCATAATGTTCACCAGACCTTCCTTTAAGTGGAAGACCAGCCTCGGTTAGGGTCAATTTGGAGTAATTTAAAAGACAGTTAATGCAAGAAAACAGACAGAACAAAAATACACGATTGCTAGAACCTTCTTGACAATTGTCTTATTATCCATTTTCCAATCAAGCTTTCATGTTTTTCTTTTTCATTGTATAGCAACC
The DNA here is from genome assembly GCF_053883595.1 of Heterocephalus glaber. Taxonomy (NCBI): domain Eukaryota; kingdom Metazoa; phylum Chordata; class Mammalia; order Rodentia; family Bathyergidae; genus Heterocephalus; species Heterocephalus glaber. The sequence continues at coordinate 5,055,875 of NW_028258156.1, forward strand.
TTATTATTTGAGCCACTACAAAGGCCAGATCATAAAAGTTACCACAGAGAATTCAGGAGAAGTAGCCTGTTGCAGCAACATCAGGAACCCCAGCGATGGCTATAATTTTGCCATAGCCCAAGGACTGTGAGTTTCTACAGGTTGTGACATGCTCCTAAAGCTTTGGAGTCTGGGATGCCAATATATTTGACCTCAGTTCTCATGCTTTTCTCAGCTCATCATGTGGTCACAGATCTGCAAAGCATCAGAGTCATGTGGCTCTTTTGTTTAATCAAGATTACAATTGTGCTTCTAGATCCATTTAATTCTTTAAAAATGGCTTAAACCCCACAACTTGTTTAATCCCATCTCTGACCACCAATACCATAGTGGTTTCTCCCCTTGCATTATTGTCTCTGTGACTTCATTAAGCATTCTTAAGGGTTGTTAGTGTTAACTTTCTCTGGACTGTATCCTCTCCCTTTAACAGAATAAAATGGAAAGCTTACAGACTTTGATAGCATAAGGCTCAGGATTTGAACCCACACTCCACCTCTTAATAACCGATGACTTTCATGTCACTGTGAACTTCAGTTTTCTTGTGTATAAAAGGGAGATAATGATTCTGCAACCTCCCAGTACAATTTCAAAATGTTTAGCATAAAGCTTAGACATAGTAACTACTCAATAAATAATACTATCTTGTTCCTCCTTTCCTAGAGAAATTTCATATATTTGTATCCTGGGTAGTTTTTACCCTAGAGATAGTTATTAGTTGTTGTTGATAACAAATGTGATAACAGCATAGCTGAAGAAAACTTTACTATTTTTTATCTTTGTGCCCCTCCTCTGAGAGATTCACACTGGAAATGTCCACTTGACAGATTTCCAACTGAACAAACATAGATGCTGCTACAGTCACTTATTTTCAAAACCTGTTTCTGTCTACATTTATGGGGGTCTGGTAACTTGATTGTTATCTGTGAATATAGTGAGTATAGATATCCCAAAAGTGAGTTGTATAGATTTCTTTCTCCTTCACTACAATATTACCCCAATTTTCTAAGTCTCTGCTCTTTTTCTGGTAAAACAGCATGCTGGTGAAATATGTAGGTTTTTTAAAGTGTGACTAAATAACATTTGACCAAATAAGAGCATGACTCAGAATTTCCATCAGTTCAAGCTAGTTTTCCCCTTGCAAAAGAACTACCAGTTCAGGATCACTGCCATAGTTTGGATATTGAATATGCCCCAAAGACCCATGTGTTGACGACTTGATCCCCAACCTATGGCACCACTGGGAGGTGACAGATTCTTTAAGAGATAGGGACTAGTGGGAGGAAGTTAGGTAACTGGGATGTGAGCCCTTAGAGAGAATTTTGGGATCCCAGCCCATGGCAAGCATCTTTCTTCACCAAGAGCTCTTAATTTGATGTGGATACAGGCTCAAAAACAACAAAGCCAACTTTCCATAGACTGCAACCTCCAAAACTGGAAACCAAAATAAGCTTTTCTTCCTTCTAATTTTATTACCTCAGGTATTTTGTCACTGTGATGGAAATGTGACTAACACAATACCCCAGTATCCTATGGAAGCTTACAGATTTCCCTCAACAAAGTGGTCAATTATCAAGTTTGGAAAAAGCAGTAATTTTGCTATGTTTAAAGATATTCTCTCCAAATTTGGGTGTTGCCAATGTTAGTATTAGGAAGTATAGCCTTTAAGAGGTGATTAGGCTATGAAAGCTTCTCCAAGTTAATGGTATTAAAGCGTATATATATATATATATATATATGCTCATATAAAGCATATATAATACCAAGGTAATGGCTTAAAGCATATATATAAGCTTATATAAAAATATATATATATAGCATATATATATCTTCATATAGCAGTGGCTAGTTTGCACTAGTTTGCCCTTCTGCCTTCTGTCATGTAAGAATACAGCAAGAAGTTCCCCACCAGACCAAACAGCAGGACTTTGATCTCAGACTTCCAGGCTCAGATCTCTCAAAGAACAGTGAGAAATAAATTTGTATTCTGTATAAATTACCCAGTCTTGGGGATTTTGTTGCAGCAGCGCAAATAGACTAAGCCAAGCTTCCTCTGGTCAGATTCCTGATTAATCAATCACAGAGGACACTGGAGGACAGAACCATCTGTTTTCTCTGACGTCTCAGACTCATGTGACTCCATGTATTCCTGTTTAGTGTGCATTTTTACACAGGGGTTGATTTTTTGGTTGTTTGTTTCAGAAAGGTATTCGAACACTGGAGATACTAGTATTCATTGGTACACAAATTGAGAACATTTCATCTAGTCCAAGTCTTTCATTTTAGAAGGGAGGTTGCTGAGACCCAATTAATGACAGAGAATCTAAGACTGCCAAGTTATTCAACATTCTTCCTTCTTTCTCACAGTCTCTTTGTGTTTAAACAAGGACCTCATCAGAATCTGTGTCTTCCCTTTGTTACTTTTCCATTGTATTATTTGCGGAAGTGCAGTGCATGTATGTGTACCCTACAAAACAAAAGAACATCCCCTTGAGAAATGCTGGCTCTCATTTCTAAATAGACAATAATTTGTGTTTATTCCACAGAACTAGACACTGGCAATGACATGGGAGGGGCATTTAATGGCAACATGATTACAAGGGGAGTGCCTGATATCAGTCAGGAGCTTATGGCCAGGGCTGGGTTACGGTAAGTCATTCATACACTGTCCATTTCTTGGTTGTCTGCTGTGCCAGAAAGTGTGCTAGGTGCTATAGATACAAAGATGAGGAGGACATAGTGTTGCCTTCAAGCTGCTTACATTCTAGTGTAAGAAACAGGCCTGCAACAAATCAGCTTAGTGCAATGATAGAAGAGTTTTAAGAAAAGCTCACTTCTACCTAGGACAACAGGAAATTAGACATTGTTTTCAAGCAATAATGTTTTGAATAACTCCTAATAGTCACACACTGACTTTGTTTCCTTTCTCAAAAGGAAAAATATCCCAAATTTCAATTATTCAAATTAACCAGAGTAGCAGTACAGATAATATAAAATGGGGACTAAAAAACAGTGAATTTTCTGCTTTAGCATACATCATATGACTAACCACCCCCCACCCCCAGCAGCAGCTTGCCTTCCTAATTGTGTTTCCTCAAAGCAAATGCTAGCGCAGGCTTATATCCCTTGAGCACACACCAGCTGGATAGTAAGAGGAAGCCAGTTCAGCATTAAAAATTGACCGCAGATAATTTAGAGGGCAGACGAGCCACAGGCAGGTAACAAGAGTGGAATATATCATTATTTATAACCAGTGAGGACTTGCACCGGCCCACCCTGCAGCCCTGTCTCCCATCTTTGCTGAGGTTGTGGTCCTGTTATAAGTCTTAATAGACCCTTTTTATGAATATATCAGTAGGAGCATAAACAAGGTCATGTGGAATTTAGAGAATATTAATGAGACCTATGTAAATTTAGACAGCCCAGAATGCAGTTGTTAGATCATTTTCAAGTGAATGAAATCTGAAATGTGCTTTTCACTTGCAAATCATCTTCTCCCCAGCAAGTGCCCACTGTAAATGTACTCCAAAGTGCATAAAGCGATGGGTCTTTGAAGTATGTTTCATGGAATAACTGAATCAAATTAAATCACTATTTACTTCTGCCATAATAGAGGCTCTGACAAATAAAATGGAAGATGTTGTTGCCATTTTCGTTGACTAAAACAAATCCTTACTGGGGAGAAAAAGATGAGAAAGACACTAAAATGTCACTTGCTGACACTGTCATTCCCTGACACTCAGTAAATAAACATAACATCTATTAGTTGTCATGGAAACATTCTGCCTGATTCTGAGCCTCAAAGCTTAACAATAAAGAAACCCTGATATTTGAGGCTGTCCACAAACAACTCTTGGCATTTCTCATGAGCTCACCAGCACAGGAGCTAACATTTTCCCTGTCTATTTTCTTTCTTAGACATGAATGCATTTGCTTTGGAAAGAAACATGTATCTTAGAAACCTATCAAAAACATTTGAATACAGCTACCTTGGCAATCTCTGCTGTCCCTGCTCCTCCCCCCACCTCTCTTTTAACCTTTGCCTGAGATGAATTTAAATGGCATATTTAGTGGCTGCGTATTGTATTTCCTGTACCCAATACTGCACAAAAAGCATTGATTTAAATCATTTACAGTAACCATGTGGGGGAGGAGAGCCCAGCTTTCTGCACCAAATGCTCCCAGATCCACAATAAGCAGCCACAAATATAGACAACAAATGAGTGTGCTGGTATTGTCTCTTTTGGTAAAGAATTTTTCTTTAGTAAAGACTTACTGCACACTTCTAGAGTTCAACAAGAAAGCAGCTCAGATGTGTGAACATAAAGAATACTCAAGCTTACATCTCCCAGGTAACAAGTCTCAGAAATGCTGGCCCAAAAAGTCAGTGAATGTTCCTATTGTGATATTTTTTAAATCATGGAATTTATAACACCTCAAAAAGCAGGAATGGAGCAAGTTTAAAGGTTACAGCTGAGCACCACTAAAGCACTAGAGACACCACTGTTAATAATAATCAGCTGAAAAGCAAGACCCGGCTTAAACTTCGAGCTGTGCTAAAATATTCAGCATTTCTAAAGCTCAGGAGACTTTGACAAGCTAGGCATAAATCAGCGGGAGGCAGGGGGGTAAATTCCTGATTTTCTGGTCTTTTCCCACACATTCTTAACACCACATTGTTCCATAACCAGAGCTGAAGGCCAGAGTGGGTTCAATTTAAACTGGGGCCCGGGGATGTAGCTCAATCACACAGCGCCTTCCTGGCAAGCTTGAGGTACAGAGTTCGATGTTCGATCCCTGGTACCAAAAAAAAAAAAAAAATCAAATTGGAATAGGTTTTCTCTAGGTCTTAAAACAACTGTTTCTAAAAGACATTTAAGGATTTTTTTTTTTTTAAGTTTTCTGAAGTGAGGCCAAGAGGAGATTACATTGATCCCAACACTCTGCCAAACCCTATCTTTGGACATAAACATCTTGGATTTCTCTAGAACTTATTAATCCATGTCTCCATACTCAGAATGGTTTAAATAGCCGGCAGTCAGAAAGTAATTGAAGAGAGGAAACTAAATGGGCTATAAATGAATAAGGTTGATTCATAGCCTCTTAAAATGAGCTCAGGGATCATTTGCATGAGAAATTCAGAATCACCTGAGATGCTCAGGCTCCAATACTCCACCCCAACTGAGCCATACTGAATCAGAACTCCCAGGGAAAAAGACTTTATCATTGGCAAATGTCACCAAGCGATTCTTTCCATCAGAAAACCATGCATTAAACTTTAACCTCTAAAAGTGGAGCCCAGGAATCTACATTTCAACTATACAGTCAGTCACAAGCATGGGCCCATAAAATATTTGTTATATTGACTGGAATGTATCATATACTAAATTTGTTTCTCCAAAGAAAAATCATTGTTCACATTCTCATTTTTCTATTTTTCAGAAATTATTTTTCAAGTAGATTTTCCCCTCCAATCACAGTGTTCTCTCTTGGAGAGAGACAGTTGGAAGAGACAATGCATTTTGCCCCAGATTTTTGCAGAATGGGCCTCCCTTCAACCAGGCTGATGCCATAGCAAAAGTGGGGGTTGGGACTCAGAAGACCTTCATGACCTTAACTAAGTCCTTCACTGCGCTGAGCACCAGTTTCTTCATAACTGGAATTTTCCCAGCTCAACTTATACTGCCATGTGGTAAACTTTCTAGGGTCCCTAACACTGGCTAGTAAAGGAGAAGAGGAAGGGAAAAAGCCTGTAACATGTTCTTGACCAATTCATATTGTTTTCCAGTAGTTGAGGAAGGTAGAACTTCAAGGCTTCTAATGCTAATATATTTTATTTTATGTTGCATTTTCTCCCTATCAGTCCAACTTCCTTGTTTTATTAACATATGGAAGAATCTTGACCATGAAGACACACGAACACCAAGTTTCCCTCCCTCCTCTATGTCAGCACACTGGGGGCATAAGGTTCCAAAGACACTGTGGCATAAGTAAGGTAAGAATGAGAGGGAGCAAGAGCAGGCTGACTTTTCTCCACTTGCTCCTCTTGAATATATTAGCCCAGATGTGTTTATATAGTTCCCTGCCTTTTGGCCACTTTGCTGATACCATAGAAAGGAGGGAATGAAAGGCTTAACAGGCCATTTTGTTCTATATATAGTACGCTGTAATTCTAATCCCATGAAGAATAGAAGCCATAGGAGAAGTGGCAACCTGGCAGCAAGTCTGCTACACTAGAATGGAGAAGAGTGGGCACAAGTGGGATGTGTGGTGTGTCGACTGTGAGGCCATCTCAGGCAAAATCAACCCCTCACCCTCCTGACTTCTCCTTCCTGCATGACTCCTTATCAGCCACCATCAGGCCACCTTTGGTTGCTTGTACATGTAGGGCTCCAGAGATTTCCCAAGACTCCTCTGGGTCCTTCCAAGCTGTGGAGATACTCCTGCTAGCTCTCGGTGCAAGGCGGCAGTGTTTTTTTCCCAAGAGGAGCTTTCATAGCAAACTAAGGGAAAACAAAATCAATTTTTCATTAGAAACATGAAAGCATGAGAGATACAAAATTCCAGATCGTCTCAAGTAACTTTAACTCATTTCCAACCAAGTTTGATTTCCCTGGCACAGAACCTGGTGGAACCAATCTAGAACCTTCCCCTCATCCTCTCCTGTCTGAACTGATTGTCAGACAGATAGACTTCATGTCTTAGCCAGAAGTTGAAGTGAGTTCTACCTACTTCTAGGCCTAGTTGGACTCTTAATACTTTTCTGAACATCCTATCAGGTATTTTCCTGGGGGAGATGTTAATGGCAGCAGGCATTGGACACAGGTCATTGGGGTTCACATTTCCACTTGTCACCGGCAGGCTGTATGATCTTGCACAAGCTACTTACCATCTCTTAGTCTCAATGTCTTCTTGTCCAAATAAGATAACCATGCTAAATTCGTGACCTGCTGACAAGATAAAAACACATGAAAACCTGCAGGAAAGATATACCCATAAAACACAGGGTGTAAATCTTTCTGCCTCTCACCCTCACCCAGCTATTCTTTTGGCTCCTCACTTGTATTTGAACTCTAATTCTCTCCCCTTTGGGTGTCCTGCCTCAATCTGTGACTTTATGATGAAGAAAGAGTTCAGAGTAGGTGAAAGAAAACACAGCGAAATCAGCATACCTGGTTTAGAGGCACTAAGTCAAAATGAGATGAAATGAGGAGCCAAACTAGAGGATGGCAGAGAAAATGCAAAATAAATGTGTAAAATGTGATGAAATCACAATCTGAAGTTTTATGCACTTGACTGAATTTTGCATGATGAGAGGTGGAGAAAGAAAGCTTAGTCACGGCAAGAAAGGGAGAACCCAGCATTTGGAGCCAAGAAACCTGGACTTCAGGTCTTTATTGTCCTTTACTGGTTTTATAATTCTCAGAAGTCTTTTTACCCCTGAGTCTCATTTTCTTCCTCTGTAAAACCAGGCTGGAAATGCCTACAAATTAAATGTGAAAATGTGTAAAATGTCTGAAAGATGATGGGAGGAACAATTATTCAATAATAGTTGCTTCAGTATTTATTATGGCCTTGAAGTCACCTTTCTTTCTGGTGCCTCAGTTTCTTCATTTGTAAAGAGCAGACAAAATTGAACTCTACACGCCTTTCTGTTTCTTACTCATTCTTTATCTATCAGGAGGTGAAAAGTTTGATTTGCACATGTTAGATTCAGGCATACATTCATGCAGCAGAGGTTTCTGGTCAAGTTGGTGACATGGATGAGGACTTCTAGAGACATAGTTCTCAAATAGTCATGCCAGCCCTATAGGTACTATGGGGAGGCCTAGGAGGCATTTTGATTGTCAAAATGATGGAAATGATGTACTATTACACAGAAGGGAGATTATTATCAACAATATTGTATTATATAATTCCCAATACCTATGAAAGAGGATTTTGAATGTTTTCATCACCAAGAAATGATAAATGATGATGGATAGCTTAAATATCCTGAGTTGATCATGTACATAAATGTACTAAAAAATCACATTATATCCCATAAAGATGTACAATTATTATCTGTCAATGAAAAATAAACAAAACCTGGGTGTGATGCCATATGCCTGTAATCATAGCACTCAGGAGACTGAGGCAGGAGGATCACAAGTTCAAGGACAACCTGGACTAGATAGTGAGTTTGAGCCCAGTCTGAACTACATAGCAAGATGACAGTCATAAATAAATAAATAAACAAACAAATAAATAAATAAACAAATAAATAAATAAATTAGAAGGCACTACTGACATCAGAAGGTAGGAGTCAGAGATATATTATGTGTACAATAGCTACAATAGAAATAGTGTAATGAATTGTACAATGTATGTCCCCTCAGATATTCAAGTAGGGTTCTCAACAGTGGAGCCTGGGAACATCTAGAGGTCCCTGAGATTGTTTCAAGGAAAACATCAATGTCAAAAAGCCATTTCACAGTAACACCATGACATAACTTGGTTTTTTTATTGAGTTGAACTTTGCAATGATAAGACAGAAAGAACTGGTGAGTAAAACCCCTGGTGCCTTAGCACAAATCAAAGCAGCAACACAAACAATGCCATACTAGTAGTCATTGTATTCTTCACTGCTATGTATTTGTGCTTAAGCAAACAAGAAAATACTCCAGTTTCACTTAATATGCTTGATAAGACAATAAAATTACCAACTTCATTAAACTTGATCCTTGAGGACACACCTTTTTAATACTCTGCTTAACAAAGTTTTGCATGTCACAATATGATTTTGTTTTAATTGCAAGCTGAACAAGCCTGTTTTTTCATGGAATACCATTTTTACTTAAAAAGAAATCAACTAGCAGACAAACTATGGTTATTCAGATCTATATCTTACAGAGCATCTTATAAAAAACTTCTTTTCATTTCCAAGAAAACATACTTGTTACCAATAATAAAATTCAAGCATTCAAGCAAAAACACTAGAATTATGAAAAATTTGTACCTACCACCATGAACTTGAGAGCCTTCCCAATAATAAAAGATCTTTCTCTAGGGCCAGAGATTTAGCTCACTGGATCTGTCACCTGCCTTGCAAGTGCAAGGTCCCAAGTTTGATCCCTGCTACAAAAAAAAAAAAATCTTTCTGATGAGATCAATAGCAATATTAACAGTATATATTCATTTTTTCTTATTAAATTATTTTACTGGTACATTGTAGGTATACAACACAATTACATTTCCCATTGGGAATTGTACCTTTACATAATGCATCTTGGTTCTTATTTTTTCCCCATTCCTAGCCCTCCCTTCACCCCCTCCACCCTTCCCTATTTACAAAGACTTTATTTCCATTTTTTCCATTTCTCAGCATTTTTCATTTCCCTTCTTTCCTTTCCCCTGCCCCTCCCACTACCCCTACCCCTTTGGACCTTTTCTTCCTATTTTACATTATCCATTATTCATTCTAATCATTGGTACATTTTAGGTATACAATATAATGACATTCATCATTGGAAATTTGCACCTTTACATAGTCTCTCTTGATTCTTCTTTTTCACCCTTGCCCAGCCCTCCCTTCAACCCCTCCAGTCCTCCCTATTTACAAAGATTTTGTTCCTATTTTTCCATTTTCTCATATTAATCCCATTCCTTTCTATCCTTTCCCCTAGCCCTCCCACTTCCTTCCCCTTTGCCCCTTTTCTTCCTATTTCACATGACCTATTATACATTTAGTCCTTATTTACACTTTCAGTTTCTCACACCAGAGAAACTATTCGGTATTTACACATCTGTGTCCTATTTATTTCACTTAAGAGTACTGCCTCAATGTGCATCCACTTAGCTATAAATGTCTCTAATTACTCATTTTTTATGGCTGAGTGGTACTCCATTTTATAAAAAAACCCACATTTTCATTATCCAGTCTCCAGTTGATGGGCATTTGGGCTGTTTCCAAGTTTTAGCTATTACAAACTGCTGCTATGAACATGGGCGCACATATATTACTGTGGTATGATTTTTTTAATTCTTTGGGGAAGATCCCCAGCAGTGGAATAGCGGGGTCAAATGGAACTTCCAGTCCTAGTTCTTTGAGGCATCTCCATACTGATTTCCACAGTGCTTGCACCAGTCTACACTCTCACCAGCAGTGGAGCAGGGTTCCTCTTTCCCCACAGCCCCACCAGCATTTGCTATTGGTTGATTTCATGATAGCAGCCATTCTTTCTGGAGCGAAGTGGAATCTCAGTGTTGTTTTCATTTGCATCTCTCGAATGACCAGTGATGTTGAACATTTTTTCATGTATTTATTTGCTATTTCTACTTCTTTGTCAGAGAAATGTCTGTTCATTTCAGATGCCCATTTTTGGATTGGGTCTTTAAATTTGGGAGGTCTGATCTTTTGAAGTTCTTTATAGATTCGAGATAGTAGACCTTTGTCTGAGGAAGAGCAGATGAAGATTTTTTCCCACATTGTGGGTTGTCTCTTCACACTGCTGGTGGTTTCTCTTGCTGTGCAGAAGCCTTTTAATAAGAAGAGATCCCACTTGTTGATTGTTTGTGTTAGTTCACGGGCAACTGATGTTTTGTTCATAAAATCTTTTCCTACACCAATGTCTTCAAGGGTTCTACCTAACTTCTGTTCCAAATGGTTCAGAGTTTCTATTTTAATATTTAGATCTTTAATCCATTTTGATTTTAGTTTAGTGCATGGTGAGAGATACAGGTCTAGTTTTAATCTTTGGCAAGTTGAAGCCCAAGTTTTCCAGCACCATTTATGAAAGAGGCTATCTTTCCTCCAGTGAGGGTGTTTGGCTCCTTTATTGAAGATGAGATGGCTGAGTGTGTCTGGCATTGTTTCTGCATCTTCTAATCTGTTCCACTGGTCCTCAGGTCTGTTTCTTTGCCAGTACCATGCTGTTTTTATCACAGTATATTTGTAGTATAGTTGCAGGTTGGGGATTGTGATACCCCCTGCCATGTCTCTGTTACCTAGAATTGCTTTTGCCATTCTGGGTCTCTTCTTGTTCCAAATGAATTTTTGGATTGTTTTCTCGAGGTCTATGAAGTATGCTGCTGGGATCTCAATTGGAATTGCATTAAATCTATATAGCAGTATTGGAAGTATGGCTATTTTCACTATATTAATCCTTCCTACCCAGGAGCAGGGGATGTCTGTCCATTTTCTGATATCATCTTCAATCTCTCTTTTCAGAGTGCCATAGTTTTCAGAGAAGAGCTCTTTGATTTCTTTCATTAGGATGATTCCTAGGTATTTCAGTTTTTTGGATGCTATTATGAAAGGAATTATTTGCCCTATTTCTCTCTCACTGAGTCTGTCATTGGTGTAGAGGAAAGCTATTGATTTTTGTGTGTTGACCTTGTAACCAGCTACTTGACTGAATTTGGTTATTAAGTCTAGAAGACTTTTGGTGGAGTTCTTGGGGTCTTCTACATAGAGTATCATGTCATCTGCAAATAATGACAATTTGACTTCTTCATTTCCTATCTTTATTCCTTTTATTTCGTTCTCTTGTCTAATTGCCGTGGCTAATGTTTCCAGAACTATATTGAACAAGAGTGGTGACGGTGGACATCCTTGTCTTGTTCCTGATTTTAGTGTGAAGGATTTCAGTTTTTGACCATTTAGTATGATATTGGCTGTTGGTTTTTCATAGATGGCTTCTATCAGTTTGAGGTAGAGACCATCTATTCCAATTTTTTGTAGGGTCTTTATCACAAATGCATGTTGGATTTTGTCAAATGCTTTTTCTGTGTCTCTGGAGATAATCATATGGTTTTTGTCCTTGGCTCTATTGATATAGTGTATTACATTGATTGATTTGTGTATATTGAACTATCTCTGCATCCCTGGGATGAATCCCACTTGATCAGGGTGTATGATCTTCTTGGTGATCTTCTGCATTCTGTTTGCCAGTATCTTATTAAGGATTTTTGCATCTATGTTCATTAGTGAGATTGGCCTACAGTTCTCTTTTTCAGTTGGGTCTTTCTCTGCTTTGGGGATCAAGGTGATGTTTGCTTCCAGGAATGAATTTGGGAGTATTGCTTCCCTTTCAATTTCATTGAAGAGTTTAAACAGTAGTGGCAGCAGTTCCTCTCTAAATGTCTTATAGAATTCAGCAGTGAAGCCATCAGGGCCCGGGCTTTTCTTAGCTGATAAGTTTTTAATTACATTTTCAATTTCATTGGTTGACATTGGGTTGTTCAGAATTTTTAGGTCTTCTTCGTTCAACTTTGGTAATTCGTATGTATCTAGAAATCTGTCCATTTCTTCTGTGTTTTCCATCTTATTGGCGTATAGGTTCTGGAAGTAGGTATTGATGATCCTCTGGATTTCTGCTGGGTCTGTTGTCATTTCACCCTTTTCATTCCTAATTGCATGGATTTGGGCCTTTTCTTTCCTTTTTCTGACAAGGTTGGCCAAAGGTTTGTCAATTTTGTTGATTCTTTTGAAGAACCAACTCTTGGCTTCATTGATTTTTTGTATCATTCTCTTAGTCTCCATTGCATTGATTTCTCCTCTGATCTTGATAATTTCCTCCCTTGTATGAGTTTTGGGGTTGTCCTACTCTTCTTTTTCTAGAAGCTTGAGATTCAGCATCAGGTTTTTTAATTGGGCTCATTCTGTTTTCCTAATATGCATATTCACTGCTATGAATTTCCCTCATAAGACTGCTTTCATTGTGTCCCACAGATTCCGATATGTTGTACTGTCATTGTCATTTAATTGAAGGAACTGTCTGATTTCTTCTTTAATTTCCTCTGTGACCCATTGGTTATTCAGAAGTGTGTTGTTCAATTTCCATGTGTTTATGAAATTTTTTGAGTTTCTTTTGCTATGGATCTCCAATTTCATTGCACTATGGTCTGATAATATACAGGGGATAATTTCAATTCCTTTGCACTTCCTTAAACATGTTCTATGTGTGAGTATGTGGTCTATGTTGGAGAATGACCCATGTGCAGCTGAGAAGAATGTGTATTCTGATTTTGTGGGGTGGAAGACTCTGTAAACATCTGTTAAGTTCATTTGTTCAAGAGTTCGATTGAGTTCTAGTATTTCATTACTTATTTTGTGTCTAGTTGATCTATCTATTTGTGACAGTGGGGTGTTGAGGTCCCCCACTACAATTGTATTAGTGCATAGATGACTTTTCATGTCTGTTAGTATTTGTTTTATATAGTTGGGTGCACTAGTGTTTGTTGCATAGATATTTATGATTGTCATCTCTTCCTCTTGGATGCTTCCGTTTACAAGGATGTAGTGTCCTTCTTCATCTCTCTTAATCAGTGTTGGTTTGAAATCTACTTGATCTGCAAAGAGGATAGCTACTCCTGCTTTTTTCCGAGTTCCTGTCACATGGAGTATTGTTTTCCACCCTTTAACTTTCAATCTATGAGTTTCCTTTTGAATGAAGTGTGTTTCTTGTATGCAGCATATTGTTGGATTTTGCTTCTTGACCCATTCTGCCAGTCTATTTCTTTGGATTGGTGAATTGAGACTATTAACATTGATGGTTATAGCTGAAACATATTGACTTGTCATTGCCATGACTTTTTCTTTTTGTGGGGTTCTCCCCCTTTACATTTAATTTCTTGTCATGCCAGATGGGTTCATTCTGCTTTGGTTCCTGGGGCTGTGATCCTCAATGTCTGTTCCTAGGATATTGTGTAAAATTCTTTGGAGTGCTGGTTTGGTATTTACGAAGTTCCTAAGGTGCTCTTTGTCATGAAAGTATCTTATGTCTCCATCCATTTTGAAAGATAGTTTTGCAGGGTACATCAATCTGGGTTGGAGGCAGTTTTCTTTTAGGGCTTGGAATATGTCACTCCAAGCTCTTCTTGCCTTGATGGTTTGTGTTGAGAAGTCTGCTGTGATTCTGATGGGCTTTCCTTTGTATGGGATTTGTTTCTTGTCTCTGACTGCTTGGAGAACTTTGTTCTTCTGTTGAGTTTCTGGAATCTTAACAATTATATGTCTATGTGTAGATTTTTTTTTGATCAAGGCTATTTGGAGTCCTATATGCCTCACTTATCTGTATGTCAAGCTCTTTTCCCCTGCTTGGGAAGTTTTCTGCCATTATTTCTGTGAAGAGATTTTTTTATGTCATCTCTACTCTCTCCTGTTTCTTCATTGAGCCCAATCAGTCCTATGTTATTCTTCTTTGCATCATCTAGCAGCTGCTGGATTGACTTCTCATGTTCCCTTAGAATTTTGAAGCAATTTTTCTTTTCCTGGTCACTAATTGCAATCTTATCTTCTATATCTGAAATTCTGTCCTCACATTGGCTCATTCTGTTCTGTAGACTTTCAATGGAGTTTTTAATCTCCTGGAAATCTATTTGCATCTGTTTTATGGATTCCATTTGTTTCTTATGTTGGGATTCCATCATGTTCCTGAGCTCCTCTCTAGATTTATTAATCATGTCTTGCACTAGGGGCACAATTTCTGCTGTTATCTGAGAAATTATTTCTGATTTCATTTTTTCCAGATCCCCTTTTGTTGCCAGTTCAGTGGGTCCAGGTGGTTGAGTATCAGAGTGTTCCATCTCATTTCCCTTTGGGGTTGCTGTAGGTGATCTGGAAGTCTGGTTTTGAGACTTATTTACGTGTTTTCTCATTTGGACTGGGGCGGGGGGCTGTTAGCGCCTGCATGGATTACCTCCTGTGAGCTGGGAGAAGTGGGACAGGGGCCAGGAGCAGCAGTAGGGATGGTGAGCCCCAAAGCCCTTTCCTGTGGGCTGGAGCAGCGGGAGGGATGGTGGCCTGGCAGCCCCTTCCTCTGGGCCAGGAACAGCGGGACTCAGTACCTTGGTCTGGTGGTCTAGTGTCCTCTGCGTCTTTGTGGTGTGGAACCAGGTGGCTGCCTGTCTGCAGCAGGGTGATTCGGCGTGTTCCGGGAGACTGGGAACCTGGGTAGGGCATGGGCAGACCTGCCTGTCTGCAGCAGCGTGATTCGGCATCTTCCGTGTGACTCGGGACCTCGGTAGGGCGCACACAGACCTGCCTGTCTGCAGCAGGCTGATTTGGCATGTTCTGTGCAACTCAGGACCTCGGTAGGGCACGGGAAGACCTCTATATTGGTATATTGATACTGTATAATACAATGTGTCAACATTTGGAAGAGCTGTATAACTCAATGGGGCAATATTTTTTAAATGACCAATAAATGATCTTACAAAATTCATGCATGGTAAAAGATTTAGCATAAATCAACAGATTTTAACATAATAGAGCATAAAATATTCATTGATATGATTTCAGAGTCAACATTGCAAGTAATATTTAAGAAATTATCATTTGTTGATAATGTGAAGTAGGAAGAAAAGGGGGAAGAGGAAGTGGGAGGGGTAACGGAAAGGAAAGAAGGGAATGGAATTAATATGAGCAAATTAAAAAATGAAAACAAAGTCTTTGTAAATAGGGAGGGGTAAAGGGGTTGAAGGGAGGACAGAGGAATGGGAAAAAAAAAAATAAGAACCAAGATAGATTATGTAAAGGCACAAATTTCCAATGATGAATGTCATTATATTGTACACCTAAAATGTACCAATAAAATTAATTTTTAACATTTTTTAAATTAAAAAAGAAATTATCATTTGTTTTGTGTCTTATCAAAGAATAATATCCATAATTACCTGAAAAGTCTATTATATATTACTTTTTCCAACTATTTCTCTATGTAAAATTGGATTTTCAAATATTTCTAGGAAAATATATCACAACAAATTAAATACAGAAGTAGATATATGAGAATTCTGTTGTCTTCAATTATAACAGGAATTACAGAAATTGCCAAAAAATGTAAAAGTAACACTACTCATCAAATTATCTTTTGTTTTAGACAATGTAGTTATTTTTAATAAAAATTTTATTTTAACTTGTAACAGAATTTTTAAATACATAATAAATATTCTTAAAATTTTGAGTTTTAATTTTTACTATGGTACATATCAATATAACCAGTATTATTGGTACTAGTACTATGTACGATTGGTACATATCAATATAAACCAAATACACAAATGCTTTTCAAGGTCCTCAATACCTTTTATTAAGAGTGTAAAAGGGTGGGCTAGGGATTTAGCTCAGTGGTTTTGCCACCTGCTGCGCAAGCACAAGGACCCGAGTTTGATCCCCGGTACCAAAAAGAGTGTAAAAGGGTACTGAAATTAAAATGTTGGGGAAATTTTTCCTGATACAGGAACTTAAAACCTAACTATATTTTATATAAATACAAAAAATATTTTTATATGTCCTAGTGTACACCACCTTCCAGGAATTCAACTTCATGTAAGGCAATGGTAGATATAATGTTCCTTGGTTTAAAATTTGATTAAGAACTGTTGATTTCATCATTAAATCACACCACCAATGGCAAACACTAGTTACAACATTAAAGTTGCTGCTATAGTCCTACTTTTGTAGCTGTCCCAGTCTTGTGATTTTTTTGATAAGGTGCAAACATCTGACACTTTTGTTGTCATTGTTCCCAAGGATTTGCATACTGAAATACACACTGTATTATTTTATTTCTTTTTATACTATAATTAAGGCATTTTATTTTAATTATGTGTATCCATAATTTGTATTATTTATGAATTTTATGATAAAAAGACATAAAATACAAGGTCTGCTCAAAAAAATGTATATATACTTCAGCAGTTTGTCATACTAATAAATGTCTGGAAGCTAATGGCCACCACTTTGAGCACCTCTTGTAATTGTAGAGGCCAAAGGTAACTTGTATAAATCTTATTATGTCTCAATAAATTTAGTATTAAAATATTTATGCAAGTTTTTGTTTTCCTGACATATACATTTTTTTGGTGGACTCTGTATTTGTTACAAAGGAGGCATCCATCCAGTCTGCTCTAGGAGGAGGTGGAGGCTGAGACAAAAGATACCTGCCTAGAGGTAATATCTGTAGCTAGAGTGAGGAATCAGCTTGTGAGGTGGCTGGCATGCCAAGTCCTGAAAAATGATGGAAAAATGTGTATTTATAAGGCAGAAGCACAGCCCCAAGTAAAATCTGCTCATGAAAATTTATCCAAAGCTCTCCCCACTTAATCTACAGTCACAAAATGCTCTTTCCTTGTCATCTTTGGGCTCCTGTTTGCCCACCAACTCTGGATCATCTGCTTTTTCTCCCTAGACTTGTCTTACCTGCTTTCTTGAACCAATAGATACCTCATTCCATCTCCAAAACCCATTTTAGTAGCTATACTTTCTTAGATAACTGACCAAAGTCCACTCTTAGTTTAAGGTTCTGATACTTCTTTTTGACTGGGACTTTGACGACTCCAGAAAAACCATTTGAGATCTGAGCACAGGAAGGATAGAGATCAAAACGAGCAAGGACAAAAAGAGGAATGTAAAAATAGATCTTGCTTCCCTTGGATTCTCTCAGTCTCAGCTAGTCTTTGTTCCCTCCCTCCCACAAATTCTTAAATTCATTTAACTTCACATTTTTAAATAAAATATAGCTAAATGTCGCACTCTCTTCACCCATGATTAAAATCCAGTTGTTTATTTATAGGGCCATTTGTTGCTGAAACCTCTTCTTAAAAAAAAATAATTGCTTCTTCAGATGGTTCTCTTCTATCTGCCAAAAGATGTCATTTTGGGATGAGGCCATTCAAACTTGCTCAAATCTGAGCGATAACTCAACTAAAATGAGGTCAATGTAAATGACTACCCACAACGGGGGAAAACCTGTTAAATTAAATCTAGAGTAAGTAGCAACATATCATGTAGTGAGAGTTACATGTGTCAAATGAAGGAGTGTTATGAGGATTAATGAGTCTGTTATTAAAAAACGCTTTGGGATTCTTGGATGAATGGCATTGTTGAAAGTGGGGGAAGGGTTGGCACTTACAGATTGCAGTTCTATCAAGGCCTTCTAACAGACTCTGGGGAAATATAGAGAAAGAAATGGAAGAACTTAAAACATATCTTCTTTATTGATTGTTGTATCTTATACTACATTTAGCAATTTGAATACTCAATTCAGCAAAATGGTGTGGCACATACCAATGTCTATGCAAAAGTTCTACAGAGAATAGTGTAAGCTCATATGAGAATTTCTATATGGTGTTGTATCCTGTGACAGAAACACTAAGGAATAGCAAGAAGCAATTCAGAACAAATGCATTCTTATTCCCATCAATGGTTTGTGTAATAGCCAGATGTCAACTTCAAAGAATGTCAGGACATTTTCTGTTGGATGAAGTAGAAATCTAGCCAAAGGCATAACATGATTCCAGGCTGTTTCCCTACCCAAGCATGATGCTGTCATGGATAGTAGAAAATGCAGTTGATTGCCTGGATATTTCTAAATGCCCATGGGTTTTGAACAAGCTTCTGGATGATTGAATTTTCCTTTTCTTTTTCACCTGGAAGTTTGCACATTGTAAGATTATCTTGCCTTTTGAGGTTTATATAAAATTGTGGTGCAGCTCCCATCATCTCTCTTCCAACACTCTCCACAGCCATCTCTGACTTTCCAGGAGTTGGGTCTTCATGGCCCCTTCTGGCGATGGTTCCCTGTTGCCGCCAGACCCTCTTCCATAATTCCCTCTTGCCTGCTTAGCCATCCCATCCTCACCAATCTGGCTGTGGCACCCAGTGCCTTTCTTAGCTTGCCCCAAAGCTTGCTGACACAAGGCATTTACTGTGGAGTAATACATTTTACTAAATATTTGAGGCAGTAATTGGCATTTATCTCCCAGAAATAAAAACAATCTAAAATATAGTAACAGATATTGCTGTTCTCAAGAGTGTTCCCATCACCCCAACACCAAGAACTTTTCATTGGCTGCTTCTCTCTTTATGCTGCAGCCTCCTGCCTTGCCACTTAGCTCCAGGATTCCTCAGTTCCTCCTCTACCTTCCTTCTCTATTTTTTCCTACTTCTAAATTTCCATTCAATCTCTATGCAGAACTACAGTATGTAGCCATTTGTGATTTCTCTTCAATCCATGTTCTCAGAGCATTCTCTTCCACCTTTGATGCAATTTACCAAGGTGTTTTCCTGACTAAAAACTCTTTGCTTTCAAAAGGTGTAACAACAGTTCTTTCTCCAAAGACTAGTTCTATTGCCTCCCATGCAGAAGCCTAGGTCACAATGAAAAAAGAGAGTCCCAGGCACCAATTGTGCTAAGCAATCCTATTAGCTGCCCTCTCTGCTATTTCTTAGGGTCATGGAACAAAATTTCAACAGATTGAGTTTTAAGGCCTAATTGGATTTTTTTTTTTGTTGCTTAAATTCTTTTATTGGTATACAGTACGTTTACATTTATCATTGGATGCTTGTACCTGTACACGATGTATCTTGGTTCTTATTTTTTTCCCCATTACCTGTGTGCCCTTCACCCCCTCCACCCCTCCCTATTTACACAGACTTTGTTACCATTTTTTCTTTTCTCATAATTTTTCCTTTCCCTTCTTTCCTTTCCCCTTCCCCTCCCACTTCCCCTACCCCTTTGAACCTTTTCTTCCTATTTCAAATTATCAATTATTCATTTTAATCCTTATTTACACTTTCAGTTTCTCACACCAAAGAAACTATTTGGTACCTATGTATCCTATTTGTTTCACTTAAGAGTATGGCCTCAATATGCATCCATTTAGCTATAAGTGTCTCTAGTTTCTCGTTCTTTATGGCTGAGTAGTACTCCATTCTATAAAAAACCCACACCTTCTTTATCCAGTTTCCAGTTGATGGGTACTTGGGCTGCTTCCAAGCTTTAGCTATTACTGTACCTCTATAAACATGGGTGCACATATATCGCTGTGGTATGATTCTTTTAATTCTTTTGGGAAGATACCCAGCAGGGGAATAGCTGGGACAATCTACAACCATGCACTAAACTAAGATCAAAGTGGATTAAAGATCTAAATATTAAAACAGAAACACTAAACTTGCTGGAAGATAAGTTAGGTAGAACTCTTGAAGACACTGGCATAGGAAAAGAGTTTATGAGCAAAACCTCAGTAGCATGGGAACTAGCACAAAGAATCAATGACTGGGATCTCATCTTATTAAAAAGCTTCTGCACTGCAAGAGAAATCACCAACAGAGCTAAGTGACAACCTACAATGTGGGAAAAATTTTTAGGAGCTATACCTCAGACAAAAGACTACTATCTAGAATATATAGAGAGCTGAAAAAAATCAGACCCCCAAAATTTAAAGACCCAATCCAAAAATGGGCATCTGAAATGAACAGACATTTCTCAGAAAAAGAAGTAGAGATAGCAAATAAATACATGAAAAAATGCTCAACATCACTGGTCATTTGAGAGATGCAAATGAAAACAATGCTGAGATTCCACTTCACTCCAGAAAGAATGGCTGCTATCATGAAATCAACCAATAACAAATGATGGCAGGGCTGTGGGGAAAGAGGAACACTGCTCCACTGCTGGTGGGAGTGTAGACTGCTGCAAGCACTGTGGAAATCAGTATGGAGATACCTCAAAGAACTAAGGGTAGAGGTCCCATTTGACCCTGCTATTCCCCTGCTGGGGATCTTCCCCAAAGAATTAAAAGAATCATACCACAGTGAAATATGTGCACCCATGTGTATAGCAGCACAGTTTGTGATAGCTAAAACTTGGAAACAACCCAAATGCCCATCAACTGGAGACTGGATAAAGAAAATGTGGGTTTTTAATAAAATGGAGTACTACTCAGCCATAAAAAATGAGTAATTAGAGACATTTATAGCTAAATGGATGCACATTGAGCCAATACTCTTAAGTGAAATAAATAGGACACACATGTGTAAATACCGAATAGTTTCTCTGGTGTGAGAAACTGAAAGTGTAAATAAGGACTAAAATGTATAATAGGTAATGTGAAATAGGAAGAAAAGGGGCAAAGGGGAAGGAAGTGGGAGGGGTAGGGGAAAGAAAAGAAGGGAATGGAATTAAAATGAGAAAATAGAAAAATGGAAACAAAGTCTTTGTAAATAGGGAGGAATGGAGGGGTTGAAGGGAGGGCTGGGCAAGGGTGAAAAATAAGAACCAAGAGAGAATATGTAAAGGTGCAAATTTCCAATGATGAATGTCATTATATTGTATGCCTAAAAGGTACCAATAATTAGAATGAATAATCAATAATGCAAAAGAGGAAGAAAAGGTCCAAAGGGGTAGAGGTAGTGGGAGGGGCAGGGGAAAGGAAAGAAGGGAAATGAAAAATGCTGAGAAATGGAAAAAATGGAAATAAAGTCTTTGTAAATAGGGAAGGGTGGAGGGGGTGAAGGGAGGGCTAGGAATGGGGAAAAAATAAGAACCAAGATGCATCATGTAAAGGTACAAGTTCCCAATGAGAAATGTAAATGTGTTGCATACCTAAAATGTACCAATAAAAGAATTTAAGAAAACAAAACAAAAAATAAATAAATAAACATATGAAAAAATGTTCAGCATCACTGGTCATTCAAGAGATGCAAATGAAAACAACACTGATATTCCACCTCACCCCAGAAAGAATGGCTGCTATCAAGAAATCAACCAATCACAAATGCTGGTGGGTGTGTGAGGAGAAAGGAACCCTTCTCCATTGTTGGCGGGAGTGCAGACTGATGCAACCACTGTGGAAATCAGTATGGAGATACCTCAAAGAACTAATTGAGTTTTATTAATGATTTATGAACCAGGCAGTCTCTGGGATGAACAGGAGCTCTTCTGAGTTTGGCCAACTGTTTTTACATTTGATCTTAGCCAAAAGGCCGAGAAGCAATGGCCAACTGTTTTTATATAGCTTAAGCAGGACCAAAGAAATAGCATAGTGCACACGGCGGACTGGTTAATATCAGATGACTTCAGCTTACTTTACTTGTGTGGGTGAAAGCAGAGGAAAATTACTTATCCAGCTTGGAAAAGGTTGCTCAAACCTTTAGTTCTTCAGAAAACTGGCCTCTTTGGGGATTTGGCTGTCATCTCCCTCCTGATTTCTCAGAAGTCAGATCTTACAAGTAAATAGCTTGGGTTTTGTTTTGGTGATATGGAACTTCAAGATGAATAATTCCATTTCAGGTTGGTCTGCTGCACCTGAAGCCTAGTACCAAAATTCAATCCAAATCAGTGGCCTCCCGTAAATTTAATTTCACACTAAAAAGGACCTTTACCATGTTATCCATGGATGTTCCAGCAGAAAAGACATTGTGTGAACCTTTGCTTAATATGAGCATATTTAGGATTTTTAATGTTTCCAGTATGAGATAGCTCATGACAGGACATGATTGTAATACAAATAACCACTATGCCTGCTATGAATGGAAGGAAGAGATTCCTAGAGTAAAGATATCAAAAGGGTCATTTGTACTTTTTGAATCAGAACCTTTTACAATTAAACTGAATTTATTGTTTTGAATAGATAACATATGAACAAGATGTAAAATTGAAAAGGCTACAATGATTTAGAGTGAAGTCACTTTTCTTCCGTCTCTTGTCCCTTAATTGCCCAAACTGTCTTCCCAGAGGCAACCACCATTAGCAGCCTTTTCTAGATCCTCCCCAAGATTTTCTTGCTTTTGCAAACATAGATATTTTATTTTCCTTGAAGAGCTTGGCCTCATTCTATATATCCTATTGTAGTTTTGGTTTCTTCTCATTTAACAATATATCTTGAGATCATCCCTTATCAATAAATATAGACACTCCTCATTATTTAGATTGGCCCCATAATTTTTTGTGGTATATATAGTCCATAATTAATTCAACCATTGATAGATATTTAGATTATTTTTAATACCTTATTAGGAAAATCTTATCATGAATGTTCTTATGAATATATTTTACAATATGCCATATATTCATAAGACAAATACTTTAAAATAAAACCTTTATGTTAAATGGTATGTATATTTGATTTTATTAGATACTGTTTCATTGTGTTCCATATTTACCCCCCTATTCATATGGGATATGAATAAGAATTCATGCATACTTTAAGAGATAGAAAAGGCATAAAAGAGGGTAGCAGAATTCTGTTAAGGGGAAATGGCTCACCCTTAAAATGTAAGCACCTCCAAGACAGTGACTCAACCCCTGGAACAATGCCTGGAACGTATAAATATATAGATATTTGTTGATAGTAAACAGCAGCGTAACAGTTCTGAACTAAGAACTAAACCTACACTGACTATGGGAGAGAGAGTAGTGCCAGTAGCCTAGAGCAGGGGTGGCAAACCTATGGCACCTGTGCCACAGCGTGCTGTTTGTTACCATTGAAGTCTCTAAAAGGTTCACCACCACTGGCCGAGGGTATTATGTATGACAGAGGGTAAGTGGTGAAAGAAAAGTTGAAAATGCAAATTCCTTTTCTTCTGTCATCACCTAAAAAAACATTTGTGCCCTAGCTGTTGGTATTGTCATAATAAATAGAGAAAATGTGTTGAAATGTAGTTTAGATATCACAGTCTTCCACAGGAAAATGTTGATCATATCATCCAAGAAAGAACATTAACTTCTGCTCTTTTTCCAAGCACTGGCCATTAGTTTTGCAAATACATAACCACTGAATGGAAATGTTCTAAATACAAATTAATGGTCTTGGCTGTCCTTAAAGTCAGGCTAATTGCTGGAGCTGCCTCACTGTCCAGCAGTCATTCCTGATCACTATGTTGGGAGAAATGATCACATGGGCCTTTCAGCATCCAGTCCATTTTGAATGTGTGAAGCCAACCCAGGACAGTCAAAAAAAATGGAATACATGAGTTCAATTACTAGTTTAGTAATCCATGGAAATTGAGTAATTATTAGGAGGTAGGTAAATTGATGATCTAAAGATTATATAATAATTATACATGCAAAATGTGTGTAAGCATACACACATATATATATGTATACACACACTTTCATACACATACATACACACATAGACATACTTCATTAAATGCTACTTCTCACTAGACATGGTCCCTGTATTATTACTAGACTTCAGTTCTTGTCATAGGCATTATTGTCCCCACTTTACAGACAAAGAAACTAAAGTCTAAGGTGTCTCTGACATGATTACTCAGCTAATAAAGTGATGAAGTAAGCATTCCAAGCCAGGTATATAAGACTCTAAATCCATTTTTCAACTATGTTGTGAGCTCAGATTGCAAGTAGGAACTGATGCCATGGTTCATTCACCATTCGTGCCATTATCACATATTTCTTTCTTCAAGCTGTCTCACTAAGTCAGTGAGATGGCAGTGTTTATGACATGCAATTAAATCTCAGTCTCACATGCAGGCCAACTCCTCTAAATAACGTGTGATTCCCTTTCCACAAAGAATGGATTAGGCTTCAGATGTAGTAATGGCACATTTGTAGTGTATGACTTTCCAGAACACATCTAATAACCCTGGACATCGGGGATATTTCAACATTTAGGCTCTACATTTATCACTGTTTTTGTTGCCTGTAACACTTTTTTTTTGTACCTGGCTCATTAGAGAGACTGCTAGACATTTTAAACTCAAATTAAGTTTAAATACATTTCCTTGACGCATCTGTTTTGTTAAATGTAGCCCATGAAGCTGACATTAAAAGCAATGCCATTAAGAGGGCATAAGGTAAGCTCATTTAGTTGACCAAATTGTATAACACAATGAATTAATATGGTAATATGTCTTTGGAGACCAGCAGCAGATAATAGAGGTGAACAGAGGAGCTTGAGCCTAGTTTTAGAAAAGCAAAGCAATTCATCATTATGCTGTAACAATATAGGAGAACATTTCTCATTTCCCACTCGCCTGCCCCCAATTCTGAAAACCTTTGGTTATATTTTTTGAATACCAACTTTGACCAGTAAGACTTTGTTCTCACATATTGCTGCATTCTTGTTACCCTGAGAGCTCTCTTGTTTTTGTGGTTTGAAGCAATGGTGGAGTAAATGGAATTTCAGTAGTAAGTCAATGGGGCATAAACCTCCTCCTCTCACCCTACAGAAAAACTGGCAAAACTCTCTTCACATAAACAGCAAGGGAGGGAATAGACAAGAGCAGGTAAAATAGATATACCATAAAAGATTCTAGATGTCTTTCCTTGGAGTCAAGCATTAGAAATTCTGTGCTATGCAAATTGTCTGTCATTTCTTGAGCTCAGTCCTTCTCTCGGTGGCTTGGGTTCTGCTTTTATCCTGCTAGAAAAAAAAAAACTAATGAAAGCCTATTGCCTGGACATCAAGAATGGACTACCCCAAGGTATTTAGCTCAGTGGTTCCTCTGTCTTCCCCGAAAGCACAAGGATCCAAGTTTGATCTCCAGTACCAAAAAGAATGGACTCCCTAGCCTTTTTAAGAAAAAAAGAAAATGTTATCTAAATAATGCCCCAACTATAGAAGTAGATATGCTCATTATAGAAAATTTTAGAAAATACAAGCAAGCATACAGAAGAAAATGCAAAATTATTTAAAATTTCAACTCTCAGAAATACTATTAATATTTTAGTGTATTTATTTCTATTCTAAAATACTTTTCAAAAGCAGGATTTTAGTTGCTATGCTGAAAAGATTTTTAAAAGCTTCTGAAGTTTGAATATTTGGCTTTCAATTAATAATATTATTATTAATGCTGTTTACAGTGAAGAAGCAAAGCAAAAACAAACACTTTGACATAAACTTTTCACACCAGTTTTTTTGTTTGTTTGTTTGGTTGGTTGGTTGGTTGGTTGGCTGGTTGGTTGGTTGGTTGTTTGGTTGGCTGGTTGGTTGGTTGGTTGGTTGGTTGGTTGGTTATGGACATTCCTGGACCAGTAAGCATGGATAGTGCTGGAGATCTGATGTTAAATCCACTAGACACTTTCCAATCCTCATCTTTCTTCAGTTCTCAGTGATTTCTGACACTCTTGGGTGCTACACTTTCCTGGAAGCCCTTTTCCTTTGCTCTGTGATAACAAGTGTTCCTGCTTCCTGCCTACCTCTCTGCCTGTTTTCAAAGTCCCTTGATGATTTCCTCCTCTAATTATAGATGTTGACATTAGGCTTCCATTCTATGCTCTCTTCTCATCTATGCTCAGGGTTTCCTTTACATTTCTGTGTCTACAGTTCCCAGCTCTCATCTCTTCCCAGATCTCTTTTACAGGCTCCAGCATGTAAATCCTAGACTGATGGACTTCTCCCATATCAGTGTCTTACAGACATTTCAAATCCATGATCTTACCACAACACTTCTACACTTCTTATTTCCTCATTTAGAAGAAGAATAAATATTATGATGGTAATGTGCATCACTCTTTTGCTCCTAATTTTAATAGGAATGACTCCTTGTTGTGTATTAAGCAAGATACTGCCTGCTGGCCTGAGAATAATTTTAATTGTGTAAAACTGTACAAAGGAAGACTTTTCCCTCCATATATTTAGACCAGACCATTTGTTTGTGATGTGTTAATCCTACCATGTGGCCTAAACCTGTACCTTTGTCTACCAATGATCTTTGCTTTGGGTGCTAAAATTATCCAACTTATAATAAATATTTAAAGCTAACAAAGGCCAAAGCTACATAGTTAAATAGACAAAAATATTCAATAAAGGACCACAGCTTGTTAAAGACACCAAAATTTGATAAATTAAAGGTAAAAAGACTTTTTAGAAACAAAACCAAGCTCTCAAATAAAGAGCATACCAAATGTTTCAGCAATTCCACTAGTAGGTATATATCCAAAAGAACTGAAGTCAGGATCTTAAAGAGATATCTGTACTCCCATGTTTATTGCAGCATTATTCACAATAGCCAAGATATGGAAACAACCCAAGTATCCATCAACAGATGAATGGATAAAGAATATGTGAAGGGCCAGGGATTTAGCTCAGTGGTTCTGCAGCCTGCCTCTCAAGTGCAAGGTCCCAAGTTTCATCCCTGGTACCAAAAAAAAAAAAAAAAGAATATGTGATACATGCATACAATCAATTATTATTCAACCTCCAAAAATGAAGGAAACTCTATCATTTGGGACAACACAGATGAATTTGACTCTATGCTAAGTGAAATAGATTTGTCACAAATGGACAAATATTGATGAACTCCACTTATTTTAGGTGTCTATAATGTCAAACTAATAGAAGCAGATAATATAATAGTGGCTTCCAGGAGCTAGGTGCTGGGAGAATTCAGAAGTTGTTACTTAAAGGGCATAAAATTTGAGTTATGCTAGATGAATACACTGTACAGATCTGCTGTACAACATACTACCTGTAGATAATATGTTATTGTGCAGTTCAAAATTTGTTAAGAGGGTGAGGAGAGCTCATATTTAGTGTTATTATCAAACACACAACAACAACAAAAATACACGGTAACTTTGGGAAGTGTTGTCTAGTATCTTGATTGGGTGATGGTATTACATGTTTTATATATGTCCAGACTCATTAAATGATACACATTAAGGGTATTCAGTTCTCTTCATACAAATTATGTCTCAGGAAAGCTGTTATCAATTTAAAAAGCAAGAACTTAAAGTTTACATGTATGAACTGGGTGGATTTAAACTGGTGAAAGAAATAATTTTCCTCCTCAAAATTAGGATCTACAAAATTTGAGCCACAAAATTAGACTTGGCAAAAATAATAGCCATAATAGCCAACTCACAAAGGCAGAAGCTGTTATCTGTATAAGATCTGATGTGGGCCACAGAGAGGACAAAATAAGCAAAAGCAATGAATCAGCTTTCTTCAGCTCAAGGAAAATAATTTCAGAATAATATAAACAGGAGGAAATGGGATCAATTTAACTGTGCTATGAACATTTGATTGAGGAATTATTTTAGGGGATTCCCCTCAACACAGGATATGTCCCCTGATGAGGTTTTATATATCAAGTTTGATGGCTTCTCCTCCTCTTGCTCTTCCTCCCCACACTCTGCATAGAATGAGGCAACAGATTCTGGATCCAAAGGCTCATAGCAAGGCTGGAGAACAAAGCCACTCCTATGTGTGACTTTTGTAGGGGCAGAGCCAACCTGAACATTATTCAGGCCTTTGCATGGCTTTCCTACACTCTTTCCTGTGTATCTCACCTAAGATTTCTATGAGGAGGCTATCAAAACACTTTTACATCATCAAAGCCTCTTAGAAAACATCTGCTGCAGTTGTTCCCAACCTTGGGCCATAAGTCTTGGGCTACCTAACATTATCTGCAGAGTGAATAAATAATAGATGTTCTACTGCTTATTTAAAAGTGCTACTAAATTAATTTTTGTGCTTTCTCATTCTGTGTCTTTCAAATCAACAGATTCTAAAAGCCCAATTATTATCATAGGGAAGTTCTTCCTAAGGTTAAATGAGGTCTTTAAAGCCAAAGTTGATCAATGTAATGCCTTCATTTTGTATGTGAGGAACAGGTAAGCAAAGAGAGTCACCTAGGGTCACTTACTAAATTAATAACCGTGCTGGATCTTTAGTCTTTTTCTTAGTTGCAACAAAAGACTCTTTTTACCAGATTCCTTTTTAAGGAAGATCAAACTTGACCATGGCTTTATGATTTCAAATTTGTTCTTTTAAGGTTTGTTTTGTGTTGTTATAATCAGTGGTAGCTAAATCTAATTATCCTAGAGACAGTGAAAAAACAGATCACCCTGACCCTCAGAGAATAATTATAAAATAATTACACCTGAGTTAATTGCAATTTTATTATTAACACAGAAAAATATCATTTTTTTTCCTAAGCCATCTACCATTGAGGACAATGACTACAAAGTTTCAAAACTTGTAACACTTCCTGAGACCACAATCCCCCTGCGGAGGCTACATTTACCAACCTTCTCTGCACCAGATGTACCTGCCCGACTAAAGAGACTAAATACTCACCAACAAAACATGACCCATACAATGAGTATCTCATTGCTTAGAAGAAATTTTCATGCCTGGGATTTTCATTTTTTGTCTTTGCTTTTTTTCATTAGCTGGAATATGAACACATCCATGACCTAACTTTGATTTAGTGGACACAGTTAATGCCCCCATGGTGGTGTATCAACTAGAACAGCAGGCACTGAAGTCTCTAAGTGAACACAAGGAGCAATACTACCCAGTGTGGACACTTTGGCTCAAGTCACTCATTCTTTTTTAAGACACTGTCCCTTGGGGCTCTGTCATGGTCTTTCTGTCTTTCCCATCATTTGCACCGTGAGCAAACATTTTCTTGGCCTTTGGGAGCATTGAGAGACAAAACTAAAGTTGTTAGTTTGCCACACTGTCCAAAATATATTTAATTCTAGAATGGTCTATACAATGTGTGAGTGGGAGGTGTTGGGGAGGGAATAGCAAATCTGTTTTAGGATCAAAAGGGTGTTGTTCATGTTATAAAAGAAAGCCATAGATGTTTGCTGCATATTTTACCTCAAAGAAAACTTTTTAAACCCCTCCTGTTCTCATAATTCCTACTGAAAAAAATTATAGGAGTAGACAGAGAAAAACACTGAAAAAAATACTCATACCTCTGAACTCTGAGGGTGGACATTAATTCAAATTGTATTTGACATTATTAAAATATTTTTATGTTGATCTTTAAACTAATCCTTCCATTTTCCCCTTTGTACTAAGGTGACATTATAGTGGACTTTTTGACATGTAAGGGGAGAAAGGGAATTCAAAGTTGCTTTCTCTTTTTGCCGCATTTTTGTTGGGCTCCCAGCCTAACATTACATTTGGAACCAAATCCAGCAGCAACTGAGCTGGAAGAGGAGAGCCTAAGTCTGGGTGTGTGGTTCCTCCTGAGAAACAGATGTGCCCTAGGGACTCCTCCTGTCTAGGTACCCAGAGCCTGAGGACAGCCCTGCTAAAGCTCCTGCCAGCCCCCAAAATCAAGGAGCTGCCACAGAACTGATGTGGACATGGGAGGCTCTGTGGTGGCCACACACAGGCTGAGAAGGGATATTCCCTTCTCCCTTTGTCTTCTTTCCCATCCAGTTTCCTCTTGTCTTGGAAAATACTGCCCCTTCCCCTCCAGGGCATCTGCAGGGAGCAACGGATTAAGTGATGTCTTCTATTCTCTTCTGGTTTAAAATATCCTAATTCCGTTATTTAGATAGGCATAGGTGGTGCGCTTCTATAATCCCAGCACCAGGGAGGCTGAGACAGGAGGATTGCTGCAAGTCTAAAGCCAGCCTGGGCTTCAGAGGGAGTTCAGGGCCAGCCTGAACTACATAGTGAGAAAAACACAAAAAACCAAATGAAACAAAAAAACCCCATAATTCTGTTACTTATAATTGGACTATCTCTGCTTTCCAATGCAAAAATAAAGCCCTTTTCCATCTGTTCTGCCTCCTTAAAACTTTCTCTGTTGATTTGTAACTTTCAGAGTCTCCAACACAATCAAAGGTGTCTGGCTCCTCACTTCAATATGAGGTAATTTATTTTTCTTATCTACAATACAAGTCAAGTAATATCCTTTTTTAAAGTTAGTTATTGATTGATCTGAACTCATCATCTTTGTTGTTTTCAAAATATTTGTTATAATAAATATATAACCTCATCACTTGAACATGTGAAAAAGACTGAATTGGGTTCATGGTATCTCCCCAACTCCAGAAAAATGGAACAGGAAAGGACTTCTCTCAGTTTGTGTACTTTGATCCAATAATGGTCAGAGACTTTTCAATCACTATCTTAGGAATTTAAATTCCTTTACAAAGTAACATTTTCCAACCACTACTTCTGGCTCAGTGTTCACAGATAATCTCTATTTCTGTGTTTTCAAGATGAGATAATATTTAATTTTTCTAAAGGCTATGTTGTAATGGGTAATAAATGCTTAATAATTTAAATTATACTGCTTATTAAAAATTTGTTCATATTAACTTAAAGGTTGAACTGATCTAGCATATCTTTTTTTAAAAACTCAGCAATTCAAAATACAATTATTTTATCACTTTGTAAAAAAGGCTGCGAAAAACTTTTCTCTACCACCTCTGTCTGTCATAAAACCTTTCCTTATCTAGAGACATTATCTTTGGCAGGCTTTAATTATGATAATTATCTTCTAAAAATTTAATTATTGACCCTAAATACTATAAGAAACTAACAATCTAGGGCTAGGGGTGTAGCTCAGGGGCACTTCGCCTGTCTGGCAAGTGCAAAGTCCTGAGTTCGATCCCTGGTACTAAAAAAATAAATAAATAACAATATAAATATCACATTATCAACTAACATCATAACATTGGGCAAATAAACAACATTTGAATTTTTGATAGCACATTGGGTTGATGGTATCAAAACTCATGTAAATACAGAGTTTCAGTTCATTTACTTTTAAGATCATCTTCTCCATCTGCTAAAGTTTGGATCTTAATAGTCCCTCAAAGGCCCATGCGTGGAACAAAGGCTTTCTCTCCAGCTTGGTGCTATTGGAGGTGGTACAAACTTGAAGACATGAGGCTTAGCAGGAGGTTTTAGGCCATTGGTCACAAGCCCTTGAAAGGAATAGTCAAACCCCAGCCCATTCCTCTCTTTGTTTGATAGCCACCCATGAAGTGAACAGCTTTGCTCTATGATATGCTCCATGCCATGATGTGCTGCCTTGCAACAGTCCCCAAAACAATGGGGCAAACTAACCTCCAAGTGAAAACTCCAAAACTGTAAGCCAAAATGTACCTTCTTTCTTTATAAGTTAATTATCTCAGGTATTTGTTAAAATAATGGAAAGGTGACTAACACACAACCTAATCTAAACACACTTTAGATCAGAGAAATCTCTTCTTTTTTCTGTCAGAGGCAAAAGTTAACACAGCTGTAAAATACTCAGAGAAACCAATGTATTTTTAGAGACCATATTCAATGATAGTCAAACACTGATTATAAATAGCTCAGTAATTCATTTGCCATCCATGTCTGACCCCAAAATGCTATGTATGAATATGTGATGCTCCTTCTGGATAAATGAGATTTCAGAAAGCAAAATTGTTTTATGATCAAGCTAAAATCTATTTAATAAAAAGTCTTTAACAAAGCCGTGGTTTCAAACCAATCCACAGCAGTGACATATGATAAATGTCCTGCTGCTAACATGAACATTATAATTAAATCATAAGGATAACTCAACCCAATGCTAACCATTGTTTTTATGTTCACCATTTACATGCTGAAAGTCTGTGTCAAGACTAAGAGCTGAAAAAGAATCAATACATAAAAACAAAAGCATCCATTTTGCTTTCCTGGCTTCAGATGGAAGGAAGGTTGGCTGATTCCACTTATATTGTACATATATGTACAGAGAGAGAGAGAGAGAGAGAGAGAGAAATTTTAAATGACTCTAGGAACTTATTTTTAAATGAGAACTTAGAAAAGATATATTAAGTATTTTATCAACTCTTCAGGTAAAATCCCTCAACCTCAATTTTTAATGCCTAAAAGACTCATTTCTGAGGTCAACTGTATTTTTGCAAGCTTTAAGTTAGTTTAAAAGGGCAACATTTGCTAATTTATGGTCACAGCACAAAACAAGTTGAGACCCATCTTGATTATTTGAAATCACTTAAATGAATTTTGCTTAAAGGCCACAGGTTGGGCCAGGTATTGTTCCCAAATTTCTGATAATAGTCAGAATTCTAACTGAGAAATATGAATTTCTAGAAATTCTAGAGAATTCCCCAGATCATAAACTATTCTTAAAATATTTTCAATATTCCTCATATCTTTTACTCATTATCATAGCTATCTAAAAAACTTGTTCACTTAATAAAAAATATTAACTTGAACGACATTTACAAAGAACTGTAGCTATAAAAAATATTTGAAATTGGAAAACACTGGCAAATATTATTGGGTAATATTACAATAACACTCAGCTCTCCCAGCAGAGTTAACAACACCACACAGAATCAAAATTTAAATTGCCAATGTAAGATCTTACGTTGCCTCCCAAACACATTATTTTTTGGAGTACTAGTCATAGACTTGTCAAAAGGACACTGCATACAAATTATTAATATTTGTTTTATTTGTAAGAATGAGTTACCATTAGCAGCAGAAGGGACCATAATCACATCCTTATAATGGCCTTGGCTACAAGTTGAGTTATTAGATTATGATATTTCCCTCCTCCGGGCTTCTAACCAGGTTCCTAGAAATGCTGACCTTGACCTCAGGATCCACCCATTAATGTTTCCTACTCTCACTTGCCATCTGATGTCAGTGGATTCCTTCTAATCACTTGTGTCTCTGTATTGCTTATTAAAGCTTTTATTCTCACAGGAGAAATACATTTTTCTTTGATCCTAATTTCCTGACAGTTTTCTGAGAATCCAGAATAGTAGATGTGTTCTGGGAGATCTCAAGGAAGAATTCCCACACGGAAACAGTAAGTTTGACTGAAGACATAGGTCAGTGAAATAACAGTTTCATGATAGCATTTTGCTGTATTTTCAAAGGGTACCCAGGAAAAATACTAAGAGCATAGAAAATGGCTCCTCAGTCTTTTCTTTTATTTAGCTCACCTCAACCCTGGTGGCAACACTGCTTCTGGCAAGGCTGGTCCTAGAGCAAGGTATTCAATCTATATTCTGAGGAACACTCCAGGCTCAGAGAACCCTGAAAGACTCCTGGGGATAGGGCTAATGAATCCCATCTCTACTTTCAACCACAGTAGCCCTATACCTATCAGTTTAATATATCTTGCCTTTTCCAAAAATAAATTTTTAGTTTTTTAAAGGGTCAATTCTACTGCTGACTTAGCTTACTGACCTCCAGTGGAGCTGATCTCTGGAAGACTGAGTCAATTTTAGGTCAGGGTCTTAAAATCCAGTGCAGATAGGGTCATAGGAAAGGAGTTCCCAGGACTCTGGAACCTGGTCAGGGTGACTTCACCTCTGCTCAGACCTGGGAGATCAACACCGGATGACTCAGCCTTTAGAAGTCCAACTACAGCCTGAGCCAGACCTTCCTAGTCTCTCTGACTGTACATAACCTGTCAGAAACTCTCCAGGAGACTGGGAGCAAAGTCAGAACTGGAAAGGCCTGCAAACTCTCAACTGCTTTATAAGCACTTCTCTGTATTTCCTCCCAACCGAGTTTGCTGTGACACTGAAAATACCTCCATGGAGATTGCAAACTGGGCCAAACTTTTCTATTTTTTCTTCTTTTTTTCTTTTCTCTTCTTCTCCCTCCTCTTCGTTCTCTTTCCCTTCCTTTTCATCTTTTCTTTCTTCAACTCTTCCTCCCTTCTTCCTTCTTCTGTTTTTCTTCTTTTCCTGAAGAAGAGAATCATTTCATTTCTGTTCACAACTTTTTGTTTCTCCCCATTTTTTTCCAGAACAAAGTCCCTGCACAGTCATGCAGAATGTAGTGTACTTGGCCAGCTGATCAGTTTATACTCTCTCCCTTCTCCTCAGGCCCCTGTCCCCAGAGGTCCGAGTCTGCCACACTCTTCCCTGGGCCCATTGTACTTGCCCTTCCCTATGCCTTTGCTCACATCAGGCTCTCAGAAAGTGTGTCCATCCATACAATGTCTTTGTCCATCAAAGTCAAGGCTCTGCTCATACATGCCTGAGCCACCAGTGTTGGCTGAAGTCATCGTCAATCTCCTTGAACATGGGATGATCCACCACAGCACATAACACTCTGCCTTACATTAAAATATTCTTAATAAAAAAAAGAATTAAACTGAACCCCTCACTATCAAAACACACGTTTTATATAGCAAGCTTTAAGATAGGTTATCAACTAGCTAACTAAGTAAGAGAAGACTAAAGAAATATCTCTAAATATTTGTGTTGCCTTATGATTTTAATTCTAAGGGATGAATGTTCTCATAAGAATTTTTTTAAATCCAGGATCTTATTTAATTGGAAAATGTTTCCAGATTTTTAATATAATTTCACATAAGCTCATTTTATAAATTTTTTGTATTTTATATTTAGCAATATCAGAACAAATCTCAACAAAAAACATTATAGCCCTGCAAAGTAGCAAGTTCATAGAGAATGTTAGCAACAAACAAATACAAATGTATCATCCGGCCCATATTCCCTTGTTTATGTATCTTACCAAACTGTCTCAGTAACTTAGAATGTTGGATAGCCATGGTAATGCAAGATTCACAGAAAATAAATTAGAATTCAGAGTCGTATGCACTGAATAACTCAAAACAAAAACCATCTTGTTGAACAACCTGCAACTTTGGTGATAAAGATGGAGAGAATGGGTCAATGTCTCAGATCAAGGGCTTTGAAATCAGATAAACTTATGTGAATATTGGCTCCACCACCAGCTATCTGTGTCATCACTTGCTGACTCAATTTTCTCCTCAGTGAAATGGAATGTGTGGGGCTGTCATATGATGATTAGATATCTTATAAGTTCTGTGAGAACAGAGATCATCTCTTGTTTACAATCTTTGCCTCAGTGCCTAGCAACATGTCCGACATAATAGTAGCACTCAAATAAATTTCTGTGGATTCAAAAAAATAAGTAAGTATTCCAAACAATGTCAGGAAGGAATTTCCACATAGAAATATTAGATTTGAGAGATCAATTAACTAATGCAGTTTCCTAACAGCATTTTGCTATATTTTTCAAATGAAACCTTGAGAATGTACTAAGGTAGAAAATACATGAATAAAAAAAATGAATGATTCCTCAGAGTAATGTTTGTTATATATTAGGAACTTTATGAATATATCAAAAACTGTACTTTGATTTAGTATACTATAATTGTCTTCTGTGTTTTACATGATTTTTGGCCTATTAGTCTGTATACATGATAATTGACTTTATAATGACTTACAAGATAAATAAATGAATTTGATGCTGGCAAAATAAAAGGGGGATGGAAGATAAGGGGAAAAAAGAATTGAAATGTGGATTATATATGTACCAATTTCTTACAATGAATTTAATCATTATGTACTGCAAACATGTACTAATAAAAATTTAGATTTTTTTAATTAAAAAAAGAACTCTGAGTGGAAGCCCCAAAGTATCTTTATAAAGAAAACTGTCCCAGCAATCGGCAGAGAATGTGCTGTATAGCTCACACTGCATTTTAACATGATGTTAGGCTGACACTTGTACTTATGGTCTTGTGTCAGGTGAAAGGATCTGACCTTTAAATCTATGTGATCATATCTGCAGGATGCTTCATGAACATTCACCAAATTTAACCACTGCATTTGAAGAGCTTCAAGGACTTTTCTTTTAATCAGTAGAGATCTGGGACATTCTGAAGAATCTTGGAGCCATTTACACTTAAATTTAAAATTTTACACTTTAAAATTGCAGAGGCCTGTGTTTCGATTTATTGCTGTCCTACTACCACTTTCTCTAGTTCTGCTCACTCCTCTTCTTAGCACCTGCATCTTCCCAAGGGGTCACAAACAGAAAATGGGCAAAAGAGAATCAGAGAACTGCCTTTTCTTCAATCTTGGGTGATTTACTTTGTCCTCTCTCCAAGTATTAACTGAGCATCAAAGTGCTGAAGACTAGAAGTAAATAGTAAACAAGATCCAGTTGCTGCTTCCCACAGAAAGGTGACAATCCTGTTGAAGTAGAATTTGGGGACAGGTGAGGCAGGAGCCCATAGTGGGAACTAAAAAGGCAGCTCTTTATGTTGCTCCCTAACTGGTCCTGTTGGGGAGGGATTTGGGTTTAGTCATTGGTGTTAGGACAGGAACATGGGTGTGCATTTGCCCCTCACAAACCTCCCTTGTGTGCCAGACATCTGAAATAGCATCATTTCATTACAAAAGAGCTGCTGAGGTCACCAAGCTTGACCCTCCCTCTTTTAACAGATGTGGCACTAAAGTCCACAGGGATTCAATGACCTACTCACCATTGTGAAGCTAATTCTGGGCAACACTAGACATCAGGGCAAACACAAAACCAGACACAAGGCCTTTGGCTTCTTGACAGCCTTAACCATCAGCATTCTCCTCTTTGGATGGGAATAGCCTCCAGAAGAGAAGGGGTTGGGAAGAAACACACCCCTTTATTACGGAACCGTCACTGTACAAATCCTGGCAATTCCACACAAGAAGTCAGTTCTCAGGAATATCTATCCATTGTGTTAGGCTTCAGGCCCTACCAGAAAACCCCAACTTCCCTCTGCTAGGGCTGGGTAGCTGAGCTGATCTCATTGGGAATCTGAGTTGAGAAGCTGGGCCACTAACATCTAGTGCATGCGATATGCTAGGGGCAGTTCTAAGAGCATTTACATGTAATCTCCTCCTCCGGTGTTCACAACCACTATTTTCCCTTAGCAGTCACTGAAACTGAGGTGTAGAGAGTTAAATAACTTATTCAAGGCCACAGGGCAAGTTAGAGAGGTAGGGTGAGAGCAGATAGTGAGGCTCCACGCTCTAAACCACATCGTTTATATCAACTCCTGCCTATCATCCACTGATATATAAAAATCAATCCATACAATAGGAATCATATCTTTTCACAGTTCTTTGAGTGAGAAATTGGAGCAGGAAATTATAGAGACACCTCATCAGTGTTCCACAACATCATTTTAAATGAGCTGATTAATGATTCTCTGAGATACTTGATAAAGAGTTGAGAAAAATGACCCAAGGATCCCTTCTGGCTCAGATAACAACAAATCATCAAGAAATGTTGGTCTTGTGAGTTCTGATCCTACTTCCATTCCTATATGACACTGATAAATCACTTATTTTTCTACTGCTTTGCTTCTTCAGTTTTAAGTAATCACTGATTGTGAAGAAAAAAAAATACAAGTTTTAATTCCAAAGCAGTTTTTGGCCCAATTGCTCACCTAAACCCATGATTAGACATATTGTTGCAGATAATTTAATTATTATCATAATTATAGGTATATTTTTATCATTGCTAGAAGTACTATTTTACCATATGAAGTAATATGTATGAATCTTTCTTTATTGTGTACTTAAGAGTATGGACTTGCATGTATTCTATTCTGAAGTGCAACTAAAGTTGCATGAAGTAATGTGAAGCAAAGATATAAACCAGGACGCAGAATGAACTCTGTGTGTTTATAACTCACTTGTTCCAATACCACAATCATACAGAGATAAAAGTACACTCCCTTCAAAATATGGAACAGTTAAGTTTAATTATGTTTACTCCCAGCCAGTTAATTAGACAAAGTTCACTTTTGATATCATTATGTCACACTTGGGACTAAATACATCAGAGGGATCAGACAAAACATGGCAGCCAAAAGTTCTGGGGCTGAAGGCAGATGCAATGGTATTTTCAGAAAGCATTTCCAGCTCAATGTGGAGAAACTCTCCAAGCCACTTTCAACCACTAATTCTTCTAATGTGAAAGCTGATCATTAACAAGTTCACAGAAAGTCATTCTCCACCAAGAGTTCCCTTCAGAAGCTGAGTGATCTGTTACAATTTAAGACTCAAAATACAAAAGAAATGTGTCATTTGTGTAAAACCGCCAGACTCTGTATTTCTAGAAGTGGAGATGCATCTAAGTTTACCATGCCAATTTCTACAGTTCATAAGAGGTGCCGAAAGTATGCACAGGATGAGGGAATACTTAAGGATTCTAATGCTTCTATATGTTCCTAGACACAGAATTTTGTCAAGGTCTAACTCCACTGGAGAGAGAACTTTAAGTCATTTTCTTAGACAATGTGAAGAGCCTTGCTCTATTGGAGCAACATGTTTTACAAACGGCTTCAATGAAGACACCTCATCTGATTCTCAGGCCCAGGCTTGAAAGAAGACATTAGAATCCCTCATTCTGAAGTGAAGAACACAGGATTGAAGGGTTTTATGTGATTATCTAAGGTCATATAGTAGTGATAACAGTGCTACAACTCCATCCTGAGCACCCTTGGCAGATGATGGCCTTCCCATCAGAAACAGCACCTCCCGCACCATCTTTTCTGTCTCCTATTGACCCTTAAAAGTGTTCTCAAAACAGCATCCTCATTTTTGAAAACTTTTCAATCTCATATCAACTCTTCATATCCATGGAGTTAGGATAAGCATATTTGGAAAACTGGTATCAGCTGAAATAAGAAGTTAGCACAGTATGTTCTACAGAATCATTTAAGCATGTTGAGTTAGAGTGACTACTCAAATCTTTTAAAGCTTTAAGATCCAGAATTCCGGGCCTCTTTAGATCAAGGTTTTCCCATTAATACTAAAGGTGTCAACTAGAAGATCTCTTAGGCCCATTCTGAGCCTAGTAGTCTAGAATTTTAGATGATTAAAATCCCTAAATCTTTTTTGTATTATGTTGGCTAAGAGTTGTCACCTCTACTCTAGCCAAAAATAATTACTCTCAAGGTGTTTTCCCTCTTAAGAAAGGGTACCTAAAAGAGGGGTTCACAAAAAGAAAGGAAAAGGAACTGAGGTTGCATTCATAGCCTATGAACAGACAAGCTCAAGATAAGGAATACAAACAAAATAAAACACTAGCTCCTAAATAGTAGAAAAAGTAGCACAGAAAGGTGAAATCCTCAGTAGAGTATAGGATTACCCCCATTTTACAGATAAGAAAACCAAAGCACATAAAAGTGATTGGCTTCCCAAAGGCCACTTGGCATGTGGCACAGCTGGGATGCAAACCCTAGGAGTGTGATTCCATTGTCCAAACATTTAGCTATCATGCTTAGGATATAAATACACATCTATGTTGCTGGACAAATATTTTAAAATGCAAGGTGATATATATGCTAATTATTCTGACTTGATCATTGTACATTGTGTACATTGTATACATGTATCAATATACCACAGTATACCCCATAAATATCCACAATGATGTTATGTCTATTAAATTTTTGATTAAAAAAAGAGGAAAAAGTGCGAACCCAAAATGCTGATGAGGAGAAAGATTCTCCTAATGAAACACCAAATTCCCTCACCCTGGAGAAACTCCTGTATACTATCATTATAGTCCCATTCAACTTTCATCAAGAACTGGTTCCTCTGGGCATGGTACTTGGGTATCTGATGTGGCTCAGTATGAAAGCCCTGGGTTCAATTTCTAATAACCCCCACCCCCCCGCCGTGCAAAGAAATAGAGTATTGCTTTCATTCTCTTGCCTGAAAGGATACTGCACTTTCCTACTCTGTCCAATATAGAGTCACTAGACACATGTAGATACCTAATTATTTAAGTGAAATTGAGTCCAAAATGCAGCTCCTCTGTTACATTCACCACATCTTACATGCTCACTAGCCACATAGAACTAGTGCCCATTCTCTTGGCCAGAGCCAACACAGCACATGTCCATCATCCCAGAAAGCTTTATCAAATGGTGCTGCTATAGACATCACATCCACAAGCCTGGCAGGAAGATAAGGAAGGAGAGAAAAAAACATATTTTCAACTGAGACTGTTTCTTTTTAAGAAGAAAACAATAAATATTATGATACACTCATCCAGTAGAATTTTGCTTCAATCTCATTGGTCAGAATTATACCACTGATCACATCTACATACAAGACAGTTTGGTTTATTGGGTCTTCTGCCACCTGAACCAAAGTGAGGTCTTTGGGCAAGGCAGAGAGAATATCTAATCAGCTAGTAACCAGCTGTCTTTGCCAGCATGAACGTTACACGACCTATGTTTTAAATTATGGTTGAGTTTACCAGAGAGGAAAAGTCAGGCAGTAAACACCTATTGTGTGCAGATGCAGGGCCCAGGACATACACAGGCACTAAGTAAATGATCCTACCAACTGCCTGCTCCTTTCAGAGTGAGAGGACAATGAAGCAGGAGGAAAAAAATGGAAAAAAGAAGACTTTAGTGTCTAGGCTTGTCCAAAAAAAGCCTTGCTCTTGAGCCCCTGGGACCTTGACCATTTGGCTTTCCAAGGCTACAGACTGCAGTAGGCATAGGGAGGGGTCGTCATGTGAGGAAGGGCAGCCTGTAGTCTTCCCCACTGAACAAGCACAGTGGACAGGGCTGCCCCGGGCAGACTCAGCTAACAGCCAAATGGGAAACAGCCAGCTTCTCTGATGGTATCATGCTTATGGGCTTTAAGGAGATGGGAACTTTAAGTGAGCTTTGGCTGCATGAGACATGGGAGGATCTGCCTAATGAATCCAATAACAGGGAGACGGCTGAAGCTCACTTTCAGACTCCCAACTGGCAAAGTCTTAAACCCTTATGGTAGTGAATATGAGTTTGAATGGTATAAAAAGGAGGTAAGAAGAGCTAGCTGCCTGTATAAGCACAAAGAAAGAGTCCTCTGATGATGGTGACCAAGAGCTGAGGACTGTGGTTGGGAAACTACAAAAAAACTTTGCTCCACATTTTGTCTTTGGCAAGTCCTACAGAAAAATAGAAAATAATTGCACATAAATACATACTGACAAAGGCTGATGAGCTTACATCTTTCCCATTATTGCCACTACCCCTTCATCTGACTCCAATTTTTGACAAAATGCTTGTTTTTGTTGTTGAAAGAACAAAAGGATGTCGGAGTGTGATTTGCATCAGAAGACAAAGAAAACAATTTGTTTATCCCTACATAATTTTCTATGAGGAAAAATAATAATGATACTTTATACTTCATGTCTCCCAGATATAAACCCATCCCCAAAACATCTGGAAGTTAGAACACCAAAATGACACCTAGTATCAATGGTCACGATGGTGGCTATTTTCAGATAAGGAGATGGCAAAGAGAAGTTTGAGGGAAAAAAATCACTTGGAAAATAAAGTCTAGTGCTACCTAGCACTTCCAGGAAATAAATATCCAATTCCAAAAGTATGGTTCAGCGTGGGATGTCATGGGGTAGGATGAGGGTCTATCTGAAATGTGTTGCAAACTTCTGAAACTTGGAGAATGTGAAACATGTAACTATCCTTGAATAGAGAAGAGCCCCATTACTAAAGCTTAAGACTCATTGCCAGGGTTATATTTGCTGAAGGAAGCAGAGATTGATTTAGTTACCCAGATGGATTTGTTTCCTGGGACTGCCATAATAAATGTCACATATTATTGGCTTTATTGTCTCACAGTTCTGGAGCCTGGAAGTTCATATTGTTAACCAAGGTGTCAGCAAAATTGGGTCCTCCTGAGGGATGTAAGAATCTGTTCCATGCCTTTCTCTCTGGCTTTTGGTAGTTTACTGGCAGTCTTCGGCTTTCCTTGACTGTAGCAGAATCACCTCAATCTTCACATGGCAATTTCCCTGTTTCTCTCTGGGTCTAAATTGCCCTTTCTATAACTGCTGCCCTAATAACCCTATCTGCACTTGTTCCAAATAAAGCCACCTTCATAGGTATTGGCAGTTAGGGCTTCAACATATTTTGGACACTATTCAACCTATAACAACAGATGGCCCTACGTAAAGAATCATTCCACTTCTCTACCTTGTCAATGTAGGGCTATGTAAACTTGATAGCATCACTTTTGTTCCTTAGGAACTACAGTA
Organism: Heterocephalus glaber; assembly: GCF_053883595.1. NCBI lineage: Eukaryota > Metazoa > Chordata > Mammalia > Rodentia > Bathyergidae > Heterocephalus > Heterocephalus glaber. The sequence continues at coordinate 5,098,253 of NW_028258156.1, forward strand.
CACAGAAAAACAACTCCCCTGGCTTTCTGGGTATTTGCAGGCAACAATTCTTTATAAAGCTGAAACAAATTGTTTCAATGTAAGACTCTGTATTAGAAATTTTCCACAGTTTTCTCTACCTCCACAACTTTCTACTTATGCCAGAAAGTCAAGGGTTTGCATTTAAGATCTACTCTTAGAAGTGTACTTCCTCAAAAGTTTAGTATCTTCCTTAATCCCATTCAAAAATTGGAAAGAGTGGATACTCAGTCAAATTCCACCAACCTTTCTGCAGAAATCCCTCTAGGTCAGGTGCTGTGCTGGGGTTTGGATACTCACGCCATGGTCTTGCCATGTGCATCACGCCAAATAGAAAGCCCAGAATGGCTGCTCATTCCTGGCCCGATCACTCCCAGGTCTCACCATTGGAATGAAAGGGGGACAAGAGGAGGAGCTCTGTTTTTTAAAAAGCTCCTGGATTTTAGGGGAAGCAATAAAAGAAATTAGGTGATTCTGAGGGTTCAGAAATTCCATATACTCAGCCCCAACTCCACATTAATAACATGTTTTTCCTTTCCTACTCAAGGTTTGCTCCCCAGGGTTCTAGAATACAAAATGGAATTATTTTCCCTTACCTCATTCTCTTCATTTGCCACACTCCTCATCTCCAAGGTAAATGAATAAATATCAGAAAAATATCAGAATCCTTTCTTGTAAAAAAAAAAAAAGAAAGAAAGAAAGAAAGAAAGAAAGAAAGAAAGAAAGAAAGAAAGAAAGAAAGAAAGAAAGAAAGAAAGAAAGAAAAAAAGCCAGGGGCTGCAAGTCAAATGTGTGTTTTAGGAGCTGATGATTTTGCTTTTTTTTTTTAGAATAACCACTCAGAAAACAGCTCTTAGAAATTCCATTGAGTACTATTAAGACACCTGTTATTATTCTCTTTTTAAAAGTAAATAATCTAGGGCCGGGGATTTAGCTCAGTGGTGCCGCCACCTGCTTCGCAAAGGAAATAATCTCAATTTCTTCAACCTGTTCTCCTTGGCCTTATTTTTACAACTTCCCGATTATTTGTTTCTTCTAGGCCCTACGTTCTTTAAGTTTTAGAGTCAAAAGCTGTATGCTATAATAGAATATGCATTAATACGTGTGAAAGATGCCACAGAGTAATCCTGGCCCTCTAAGGAGTTCCTGGGAGCAGGGCCAGGGAGATGGTGAAGCGGATGTGGAATCAAAACTGTATAGGACCATAAAATACTTAAAAAATAAAATGTATGCCACGGATGACAACTAGCACTGCCACTAATTGGACAGTCGTCCTCCCTGAAACAGCGGCTTGTGATGTGAAGTGCAGGAAGCGCCAGGACTGGTAGGAACAGTCTCCTGTCTGCCGGGTTTGGCCAGCTTACCAGAAGGACGTGGGCCACATGTCAGGTTCGCTCTTAGGCCTCTACTTACAACATAATCACGTCTGCTGTGTGACAGCCACTCGGCTATGTGGTTCATGGGGAGATTTGTCAGCCTTGTTGAAGGCTCTCCACAAGCCACTTGGAAATGAGGGGTGGGGAGGAGGTTCGGCTCTGATGATGGCTTGCCACAAGCTCCCTCAGCTCTGGGACTATCATTGTCTTGGATTATGCCCCATTTGACAAGAGTTCTGCAACCTTCTGCCTGCTACTTGCTATGGTAGGAAACTCACTGCACCCCAGCTCGCCGCACCTGCACCCTCCAAGCCCAGTGGTGGCCTTTTTTCCTTCCTCACCGAACCAAAGAGCCTAACTCCCTCTCCACTCCCCGGCCCTCGACTGTCGGCTCAACCTGTCCTGACAATCTGCTGAAGACTCTGCTTGTTTTCATTGACAATTCCTTCCTTAACTATTTCCCAACAAATCTTTTCCTCCAGCAAGTCTTATCCTAATTTCCTCCTGTCCTCCGTATGAAAGAAGTCATGATAAAAATATTCTGTTACCACTAATTTATTACCAAAATTTCTTCCTCTCTCCCATCAGCATCTCACTCCCACACCCCCATCTCCCATCTTTGAGCATAAGCATGTACACACACACACACACACAGCCTCTCTTCAGAGGAGATAAACAAAATCTATCTTTTTAATCTCCTGTTGTGGCTAAACCATTCAAATTTCATCCCTGGGCATCCAGGATTTATTTTGTCATTGTGATCAGACTTGAAGAATAGATTATCCAAACACATGCACACTCCTCTTTTCAGGCATTCTAATTCACAGGCTTCAGTAAATAGGGTGGACAGGGGAGATGGAATCTTGAGTAATAAGAGAAAATTTTATGGACATCCCCAGACATTGAGGGAGCATATACTAAAAATAATCAACTAAAGCAACAAATACAGAATTTGCTATGAGAACAAAGGTTATGAAAGAGGCTGCACTTATTTTTCATGATACAAACAATTCTATTGACTCTAAGTTTTCATTCCAAGACCTTACAATATCATTCAGTATTTGATGAAGATGAAATGGAACAGGGTCACGTGTCATGTCACTTATGATAACTTAGCATTATGGTCGGTTGGGAAATAAGACCAGGCATATGTGACTTACAAATTTGCTTGCTATAAATTCCCAGCACCTGTTTATAATGCACCTTTACTGAGAAAACAGCTCCGATAACATTACACAGCCTGGCTCAAGAATGCTATTAACCATCTCTGTGGCATGTTACAAATTTAAAAGGTTTTTAACTTTACAGACAATCCATAGGTTTATGAATTGAAAGCCACTAAAATAAATCATCCTTGGTAATGAAGAGGAAAAGAAGGGCCTGATATAATTTCTATTTGTCAAGGTATAATGATGTCATCGTCCATTTATCCTCTGCACTTAAAGGTTGGAGCTACTCAACAAATCTCTCCTCCTCAGCCAAATACATCTGGTGCCTTAATGGAGGCCACAGCACAGGTTCCTGATTAGTTCACACACCACTCACCAATTAGAACAGAAGATAAAACTTGTTTTTTTCTTATCCTAAGCAACCCATTAGAACAATAACTTTTAATATAATGACTAGCAGTAGGATCTTAAATTTTTTTTAAATGTATGACTCTAAGATGATCTCTTAGTAGTTTGTAAACCTAACGTCTTTACTTCTAGAGGTGCTACTTTTATCCCAATTATTGTTTTGACTCATTGTTCCTGTAACCAATAATTCCTTTCAGCACTAAAGATACCAAGTGTGGGAAAAGGAGCTCCTTGTCAAATTTTATCCCTAAGACAACACAGACTTATAGGGCTGCCATGAACAGCTGAGGAGATTGTTTGCTGTTCAAGGAGCCCAGTCGAGGAGCCAACATTGAATTACAGCCTTCGGTCCAGTTGACAATCCTTTTGCCATGGGATGGGCTGCATTTTCCAGGATCCATATTATTATACAGACTAGTGGCAGCCTTTGTACTTACGGGGTACTAGTAATAGGGTGGTCTTAGGAAAAGCTATCTAACTTCTGCCTTCATGGCTGATGACTATCACAGCAGGATGAGTGTCCATGTGCTGGGGAACTGTACAGTCCCCACACATTGTTACCAGATATCACCTAGGGTTCAGTGCTGGTTACATTTGAATCATACATACCAATGGGCTCAGTGAAGCATCTCCCTCCTCTGAAATCTGAGCCTCCCTAACAGAACATCTCCCTAGGAGAGCCACTCATTCTTGGTGAGGAAAATGTTTTGAAAAGCGGTAGGGGTAGAAGTGGAATCCTAAAACATGATGCTCAGAGAAAGGGGGCATACTCTGGAAATGAGGAGGGGTGGGAGGGGGACAGGAGAGTACAAGAAGAAGAAGGAGAAGCTTTATAGGAAAAGACTAGAAAGAGAAAAGAAGCCAACATCACCAGTGCTTCATACTGTGCAGTGTCACCCTCTCCTGAAAACACCCCCAATCATCAGTAAAGCCCAGGACAATCATGTGGCACTTGATACAATTAGGTTTCTGGCAACAACAACAACAACAAAAAGCAGTAAAATTACTGATCTCTGTTTCCATGTCAAACTAGATCCAGCAATGTGGATGCAAGGGCAAATATAAAAACAAAAAAACCCAGAGGGGAGTCTTTGATTTCTTTCAGCCATGAAAAGACAGTGTCTCTTAGAAGAGAGGCCCCCACCTCAACATGTACACTACATTCTTTCACTGGCTATAAAGAATAATGTTTGTAGCATGAAAATAATCACTAAACACTGTAGCCCATACACCAACTCATATAATCTTCACAGTAATTTCACCAAGGAGATGAAAGTATGTGTCTTAGCTTGCAGCTGAAGAAACTGAGGCTTTGACATTTTGACATTGCCCAAAGTGACATAGCTCATAAGGAATAGAGTTGGAAATGGCACCCAGCACCTTCTAGATGCAGAAACCCTATTCTTTGTTCTTAATTGTCGTAAAATCCACATAACATAAAATTCATGATTTTAACCATTTAGAGTATATAACTCAGTGTCATTTAGTACATTCACAAAGTTGTGTGCCCATAACTACTGCCTGGATCCAGAACATTTTCATCATCCCAACAGGAAACCTTGTGCCTTTTAAGTAGCTACTCCCCTGTTCTGGACTCAGGCCTGGTGGCTTGTGGGGCTCTGGATGCGCCCACCCCAGGCTCGGCTCTTCCCAGGCTGACCCACACAGGGCCATAAAAAAAAAACGTAGCTACTCCCCGCCACCACTTACCCCCTAGTGACCACCAATATGCTTTCTATCCCTAAGAACTGCAGAAACCCACTCGCTGCCTACTCTTCCCCACTGGTGAAACGTGGAGGAGGCCTCTGAGTCTGTCACAGCCCCAAACGAAATCAGAGGGACTAAGAGCCAGAGCTGAGCAGAAGAAAAAGAAACATGATATTGTTTGGAGAAAGGCTCTTTTGGAAGTTTTTCTTATAAAACTACATTTTCCATTCCTGCGTCTCCTCACAGTGTGCAGGTAATTTAAGGATGTGAGAGAAGTAGAATCCTGAAAGAGTAAGGCAGGGAAAAGGATAAGATCCAGTGGATCCAGTTTGGCAAAAAAGCCATGAGGAAAAAAAAAAAAAATAGAAGCAATCATTAAGTGAATGTAAATACATTTACACAGGCTTCTGAGGGAAGAGAGTTGCTCCAGGTCCTGAGAAATTATGCATGAAAATAAGAGCTTTCAAGGAACAAAGATGATTTTCTTTAAACTTTTCAAACGTTATTTCAGTTTTCATACTGTTTGGCTGTCTTAACAATGGGAATCCAGTGGCCTTTTAGCTGTGGGAAGAGGTACAGACTGCATGCTTGGTGGATGAGCAATGATGAGTGGCTCGCATCCAATGGTCCACCAGCTAAACAGAACAAGATGAGAAGGAGGAGCAGCCAGGGGTTCATAATTTGCAATACTGAAATTTAGAAAGTGAACATAAATGCATAGAACTCTCTCTGCATAAATTGGTCTCAGTCTTCCTCAGTTCCTAGAAGGCTTTTGGAGTGGCCATCCTCACTAGGACCACTATTCAGGGTATTCTGAAACAGGAATTACTGAATAAAAGTTTGTGTGAAGGTGAAACGTAATGGGCCCAAGTGAAAAAGCTCTTCTAAGGTTTATTTGATTCCCAAAGAATCTTGTCCCCTCATTTCCCTAGGAGCTACACTCAACTCAAGTGAAACTACATTTTTTTAAAATTTAATTTTATTGGTACAATTTAGGTATACAAAATGATCACATTCATCATAAGGAATTTGTACTTGTACATGATGTATCCTGATTCCTCTTTTTTCCCATTACCCTCCCCTCCCTTCAATCCCTCTTCCCCTCCTTATTTACAAAAGCTTTTCCTTCTTTCCTCATTCTTTCTTTTTCCTTCTTTCCTTTTCTGCTTCCATCTCTCTACTTCCCCCTTCCTTTTGAACAATTTTTTTTTTGATACTAGGAACCGAACTCAGGACTTTGCACTTGCCAGGCAAGTGTGGTGCCACTGAGCTGCATCCACGGCCCCAACAATTTTTTCTTATTTCACATTGTCTATTATACATTTTGGCCCCCATTTACACTTTCAGTGTCTTACACCAGAGAGACAATGTGATATTTACATATGTGTGCCCGATTTATTTCACTTAAGAGTATAGCTTCAAGGTGCATCCATTTAGCTATAAATGTTTCATTTATCCTTCTTTTTGGCTGAGTAATATCCCCATTGTATAGAAAGACCACATCTTTTTTATCCATTCATCAGTTGATGGGGATTTGGGCTGTTTCCAAGATTTACCTATTACAAACTGTGTCTCTATAAACATGGATGCACATATATCGCTGTGCCATGATGCTTTTCTTTCTTTTTTTTTTTTTTTGCTTAAATTCTTTTATTGGTACATTTTAGGTAAACAGTATGCTTACATTTATCATTGGGTGCTTGTACCTGTACATGATGTATCTTGGTTCTTATTTTTTCCCCATTCCCTGTGCTCCCTTCACCCCCTCCACCCTTCCCTATTTACAAAGACTTTGTTTCCATTTTTTGCTTTTCTTATAATTTTTCCTTTACATTCTTTCCTTTCCCTTTCCCCTCCCACTTCCCCTACCCCTTTGGACCTCTTCTTCCTATTTCAAATTATCAACATCTCTAGTATGAGAAACTGAAAGTGTAAATAAGGATTAAAATGATTAAAACGAATAACTGATAATTTGAAACTACATTTTAAGACAGACTTTCAACCTTTCTGAGAGAATACAACTCTCTAGTTCCAACCTTCATGTCTTCATTATCTTCTGCCCATCACAGGTAAGTCTCTGAGTTCCACTTTTCTTTGGTCCCTGCTGCTGGGTAGCCTGTACCCACTCACTGCCAATCAGCCCAAACATCCAGTTTTATATGAGAATCAAAGAAAGGGGTACTAGGTTCCCAGTGGGGTGTAAGGTTGGGAAGGAAAAGAAGAGGTGGCTCTCCTAAATTATTTAGGATTCAATTCCTGAACAGGAAGGAGAGAGGACTTGGAGGTGACATGGCCAAGATGTGTCACTTAAAAGAGTTCCTGGCAGGGAGGATCTGAATGCCCAGTCACAAAGCCAGACCTCTAGCCCTGCTGAACTGTGAAGAGTACTTTGTGACTGCACCGTTCTCATGCTGAGACTGACTGAGCTTTCTTCCCTTGCTCTACTGGCTCTCCCATCATTTGTTTCAAGATGCAGTTCTCATCCCTCTCCTCCATAGGCCCACCGGTAGATTAATCTAGATGCCAGAAATCTTTCCCTATCCTCTATTTCTATAGTACATTTATAGTCTGTGCTATAAATGTAGTATTTAAACATAATTTAAAGCTGTGATTCCCAACTTTTAATTTTACTCAACATAGGTAACAGTAACCCATCACAGAATTGCTTTTTAAGGTCAGAAGACTGAGGTTTAAGTCTTGCCCTTACCTTTTACTGTATGACCTTGAGAAAGTCTCATAACCTCTCTTTGAAACATGGGGACAGGAACACCTGCATGACCCATTTACAGAATTATAAGCATCCAAAAAGATACAACATGCAAAAGTATATTGTGAAACAGATATGCATATATTGTGTATAGTCTATTTATGTCATGAACCAAGGTCTTGCGTCTTCCAATTTAGCTGTGATTCTCTTACCAATAATCATTAATTAATTAAATTTTTAAAATAAAACAGTGATATCTCCTTCTAAACTACTTTTTAAGCTGAATTATTTTAATTCTCTCATTTTATAGATAAACATTTAAATGCTTACAGTGACAAATAATTAAATGAGGCAATTCTTTTCAGGCATCTGTGTCTTAGGCATCTGACTTTATTCTGTCTTTCCCGTGATAGGTAGGAAAAAAAAACACACCCAGTATTGAATTGGGGAATTTAGACATGAATAATGTTGAATGTATCCACTATGGGGTTAAATCAGGCTACAAGACAACTAATAATGAAAAGAATATTGAAAAAAAAAGGTGTTTATACTGCTACAGAGAACTAACTTTTTGAGCTTTCTGGAAGTACTTTTGAAATACAATTTATATGCTAATTATAAATTATTTGGATATATGAGATAAAGAAGGCTACTTGAGACCTAGTGTTTGGTACTTGTCCTTGATGAAAAACAAAGCAAGTAAAATAGTATAAAAGCCCAAGTCTTTGCAATGATCTCCAGAGGCTACCCAGTGTGCCCCTAAATGCCCTGCAATTTTTGTCCTGTTCCATCAGCTCCAGCCACACTGGCTTCCTTGTTGTTTCTTAATCAGACTCACCTTGGGCTTTGGCTCTGGCTGTTCCCTCTGATCAGAGGCGTCTATCCATGGCTGACTGCTTTCCTTCTTTCAAGTCTTTGCCCAGACGTCCCATTCCCCAGGAGTTCTACCCTGACCGTACTAATTGAATCTGCACCTCTACATCCTATCCTCCATTAACCCTGCTCTGTTTTTTTCCATAGCACTTATCACTAGCTATCATACTAGATAATATGCTTCCGAGATGAATTAATTGCTTTTTCTCCCTGGTAGAACATAAGCTACATGAGGCAAGGAATTTTGTCTGTACCATTTACTACCACACCCTAGCACCCAGAACAGTGCCTGTTATGTAGACAGTCAATAAATTGTTTTGAACAAAAAATGCTACGGATATGTAGTGTGTGTAATATAGGACTTAACTTGAGAGACCCAACCAGAAAGAGAAGATTCTGGGGACACTACAGAGCTCTTCTAGTAAAAAAAACAAAAAAAAACAAAAAGCAGAGGGATAGAAAACATCAGAACAGAGAAAATGAAAAACAGAATGGAAAGAGGAAATGGAAGTAGGACGAGGGGAAGGAGTATTGAGTCCCTTTGCCATCATGGAACCAAAGAAGGCTTTTCTACACAGTGTACCAAGACCAAGGCTGGTTCTTCTTGGTTTTGCTCTTTGAGGCTGGTCAGCAAGGAAGTAAGATTAGATCTAAGAAGCTCCAAAGGCTTCTGAATAGCCTGTGGGTTCCTGAAGGTTAAGGAGAAGAGCAAATGACCAAGAACCCAAAAGGGTCCCAAAGCAGTAAAAGAGCCAAGTAGAGGAAAATTCTTCATCTTCAATGTATTGGTCCATTTTCTTTTGCTATAGAAAAATATCTAAAGCTGGTTACTTTATAAAGAAAAGAGGTTTAGGGCTGGGGATTTAGCTCAGTGGTTTTGCCACCTGCTGTGCAAGCACAAGGACCCAAGTTCAATCCCCGGTACCAAAAAAAACAAAAGAAAAGAGGTCTATATAGCTCACAGTTTAGAGGAGGCTGAAGTCTAAGTCTAGTTGGCCTCTCCTGAGGGCCCCTTTTGGTTGCATCACAACATACTGGAGGAACAGGAAGAGAAATAACTGCATGTAGAAGAGGCCAAGCATGTGATGTGGCCTCATTTTATAACAACTCATTCTTGCAAGAAATAACTCTATGGAACCAGAACTAACTTCTGAGGGTAGCATCCCCAATGACCTAATTACCTCCCACCTGGCCCTAGCACCTCTCATTGTCACCATATTGAAGACCAAACTCCAGCATATGAACCTTTGGGGAACACACTCAAACCATTTCCAAGTTACAGCAGACACCATGCCAGAGGAGGTCATCCTCACTCCAAAACAGAAAAGGAGGGAAGAGAGAAGGAACTGGCCAGCTCTGTAGATCAGGCACAGTGTTCCTATTAAATGTCTTATGGGTGAGAAGTTCATTAATATTAACCTGATCCCATCAGACTTGGAAAGGGGCCGTGTGTGTGTGTGTGTGTGTGTGTGTGTGTGTGTGTGTGTGTGATATTTAGCTGAAGGAGGAAATATAGAAAGCATGGATCATGGGTTTAACCTAACTGATATTGTCTTTTATAATTCATTCTGAACAGACCTGGATATTCATCAAAGACTTTATGTGGACCCTTGTAGCCTTCATGACTGCGCACATCTACAATTCAGACTGTGTGCAGGCCACCCCAAGTCAGTAAACTTTGAGCATACATTGACCTATAATGTAAGCATGACCTTGTAGAATAATGAAGGAATTAGGTCCTCTCATCCCGAGTTGTATAAGGCTCCTTCTTGGTATATGTTAACTTCTTATTTTTCCCTCAGACTCTAATCTATTCCCCATGGCACCCTAATAAATTTCCCAGAAAAAGGAAGGGAGGAAGGAAAGGGGAGAAAGAGGAAAGAAAGGAGGGAGGGAAAGAGGAAAGGGAAGGGACACTGATGGGAGGAAGGCAGGAGAAATATCACTTGATTCCCTGAAACACTCTCCTCCCTTTGACAGCTCTCCTCATGGTAGGAAGCCACCTCTGTTGCAGCCTGGCCTCGGCCACATCCCAGAGCAGAAGCTTTGGAAAGGACTAACATGCCTAATGGAATCTGATAGGAAGAACATATATCATTAGAATTTAGCAGGATTCATAGACTGACTCCACTAGTTACTTAGCTGCTGTCCTCAGGTCATAAATGATCCCAAGTAGTTGGAATGTGAGGCTGATATTTGCCTCTATAAAAAAACAGCAAGTGACATGCTGATCCCTTATTTTTTGCTATTCCCCAGTCTCATCCACTCCCAATAAGGTAAGCTTAATCCTGTTACACTTTACAGAAACAGCTTTTCAAAAAGGAATTGGGTTACTATTGATCTCTAGCCGATGAAATTCTCACTGCACACTATAGAACTGCAAGATGCTTCTTATGCCACTGTTCTGGGTGACATGGTGCACACCTATGTTCTTTCAGGAGACAGCTACACATCGTAATACAACAGTTGAGGCTTTTATCTGCTGCTATTAGCAGGAGTTATTTCAACAAGCTCTCCTTTGAAAGAGAACATGACACACTAAATGACAGTCTGTCCTATACTGTTGGGAGCCCTGTCACAATGGCTAGAGTCTCTTGAAACACAGGCCTCTCTATAGATTAAAACATACATCTTAAGCACCGATGTTAAAGTTAAAGCAAAAGTTCAGAGGAGCAAAATGTGCCCAAGTGGTAGTAGTAACATCTCTGAAATTTCAACAGTGAGTTATGGATATGTGGAATATTAAAAATGCAAAAATAACTCGATTTGCATTTGCAATGCCCCCTAGCTGTTACTGGGGAGGAGGAAATTGCTTTCTGCTGAATTCAAGGACACAACTATTTAGTGCTGTATTTAAGTCAAGGAGGAAAATCACTCATTTTTATTCCACCACTTAACTTGTGCTTATGTAATCTGTCTGGCACCAGAGTCAGTTGTCTGATATTATTTTCAATCACAGAAAGAGAATACATAATTCAATCATTACACCTTTATTTTCACTTGCTTGGCAATATCACAGAGCCTTATTACCACCAGTAAATCCCAGCCTGTCATCAATCAGCACTTGGCTCCAAGACTGTCTCCTTCAGACAGCACCAGCCAAAGTATTATTCTTATTTGGGGGAAGGTATAGGAGGAGAAGCAAAGCTACATTTGGCATATCAGAAGGGGCAGAAAATGCATTCCTTCACCACAACCACCCTATGTGCAATCCACAGGCCATTTGATCCCAGCAAGTAAATTCTAAGATTAGCAGATTAGCAGCTAATATATGGCAAAGCAGCAGCCTACATTCAATTTTGTATCTTCTCTTACTTGGTTCTTCCTCCTTTACAACTAGTTCTTCTTCCACCTACTCTTCTATGTCTTCTTTGCATACTCACCTTAGTACAATGGAGTTTCTGTTACCTGTGCTGTGCACTGGGCCCTGAGACTGGCATTACCTGGGGCCGCCTTTCAGCAGAGATCCGCAAAGGGCAGCTGTTTACATAGAAGAGGAAGCTATTGAGGTCTCTTATTACAGAAGCCCAAGAAGAAAGACAGTAGGAAGGATTTAAGTTCAAATGAAGGCAAAAACAATGTGGGGTCCCAGGTCACAGTGATAAGGAGAAGCAACACACTCAGTGCACCAGGTCAGCCAGACCCCCATTTAGAAAACACTACTTGATTTTGATCCATTTGTCATTGATTTCTGTGATTATGTTTGATGGTCACGTTGGTCAAATGTTGCTTGGTTTCCCTTCTGTCTGTTTCGTTGTGCTGATCACCTCAGAAGGAGTCACTGCTTTCTTTTTTGCTTATCCTGGATGGATGTGATAGGATCTACTGCAGTGGATCTTAAACTCCAGAGTTATAAAACTGTAGAAGTCACTCAGAAATACTGACTCATTAGGTCTGGGGTCTAAGAATCTGCATTTTTAATACCTACTCCCACCAAGTAGTGCTCTGAGTAGTTCAGGATTACTCTTTGTGAAAAGGCTTTTTGAAAGCCACAGAACAAAAAGGATGTTGTATGAATACTCTCCCACATCCTTTTCCTTCTCTTTCTCTCTCTCTCTCTCTCTCTCTCTCTCTCTCTCTCTCTCTCTCTCTCTCTCTCTCTCTCTCTGTCTCAGTGTCTCTCTCCCCCTCTTTCTCTCTCTTTCAGTCTATGTGGCTGAAAGATCAATGTTATTTTTTGGTTGCTGCCTTTTAAATCAAAAATCTTTTTGTTCAACTGTCACTATAAGCTAAGAACATTACCTTTACTTCCACAAAGATGCAGAAATTACTCCAAAGCATCATAGATGAAGCATGGGAGATCCCTAGAGAGTAGCATATAAAAAACTAAATCATAGATCAAGACCAGTTTCATAAAACCAATTCCCCTGTTTTTCTAACAAATGAAGCATCTTTGGATTTGGTAGGATGGGATTTGGCAGTTCTACACAAAGCACTCAGGAAAATGAATAATTGTAATTTAGAGGGTCATTCAAAAGCCACAGAATATCCTTATATGTTTATAACATGCAAATAAAAAACCAGGTGAGACATACTAATTAGGAATATCACAGACAACAGAAAGCCCATCTGGTCCTTGGAATTTCAAGTTCAGTCTCTGGCCAAGTAATATTTTAAAAATCAGAATTCTGACCATCGTTTTGAAAAAGACATCACATAGAAATAAGAGCAGACAAATGAGAGATCTATAATCCTCAAATTACACAGTTCATAAATTGGCTGCTCTTTTACCTCTGCAGAAAGAGAAATGGGTAAATTCCAAAAATCCCAAAGAAACAGACCACATGTCTAAATTAAGAACACAAGGGAGAAAGGACTCCCTATTAAAACAAAATATCACCCTCTTTGCCCTGCACCTATCATAACTTACCTGCTTTATTCCACTCTAGCTGGTTGCACTGGGTGATTTATTAATTCATCTGAATGTGGCAGGAGAAGGAAGGGCAAGTGGGAAGTGGCTCCCAACAGAGCACTTCATGACTTTCACTTTCCTTTGGAAATTCACACAGGCTGATTCCCACTATTATCGCCAGTTTGTCCCCTTATAAGCAATTCCATGACAATTACATAAACAAAGTGTGGACAAAAAGTCTTTATCATTTTATTTGAGCACAATGGAAACCAAATAAAATGTTCCCTCCCCCTTGCAATGTGTAAAACAAGAGGCTGGCTGTCTTGGTGCAACACCGCAGACCCTCTGACCATTCCTGCTCGATTCCTTCTTCCAGGTCCAATATGCTTGTCACCAAAACTACTGGCCATGTTCAGTGAACAATTCAAGTCTGCATGTGAGAAGTCATCCCCTGCTTACAGGATAGTCTGTACCCATGGGTCTAATAATATACCTATACTATAAAATATGATATATCATACAGCAGGAATTACACCCACACAGTAAAGAGATGCTCATTCCATCTCAAAGGAAAAGAACACTTCGATGCATGGTACGTGTTAGGACAACAAATCAGAGAACATCGCTACAGATAGGTCAGTGAAACACGGAAGCTGGCCCAAGGGGGAAATTATTACAATATAGATAACACTGGGTTAAAGCTACAGAAAAATGAAAAGGGGAAAATCAAGCTGTTTAAACATTAAACATTTGTTTAAATATTAAAGTAAAGTTAGCCTGACAGCAAAATCGATACTAAATCAGGCCTGGAAACTGTTTTACGACTTCAAACACTGGGCTTTTTAACCACCAGTGTCATAAATGATGTCACTTTTCAGCATGATTGTGACTGCCAGCAGGCAGGTCAGAAATGCCAGCTTTAATTTTAAAATGTTAATTTATGATATAATTTAGAGTTTACTCCCAGGGACAAATGTCCCTCACTGGACATGAGCCCCTCAAAGTGCTGCTGTGAGCAAAATGTATCCTTCCTGATCCCCTTCTCTGTAACAGCATGGTTTCCAGAGAGGCCTGCACATTCTCTTGAGTTTGAAAACAGTAATAAATGGGTTGAGGCTCTTTTCCAGTCAATGAAGACAGATTTTTGAGGAAATCCTTCTAGAGTGAAAGGAAGGAAGCTATAAAAACTGATACTTGCTGCAGAACCCTCTATGAGCAGGTTGAGATATGGTGCCTACGATGACCACAGAGTCAGGTTTCAGTAGAAGGAACAATCTCCACCTGCCAACTGCACAATGTGACTTGCTGGATGTGTGGGAAGAGATTTTCTTTATCCCCAAACCCAGCCCCCTTTTCCTCAGCCCCACCTGAAACTGTCCTCCTCCTCCCCTAATCCATCCCCTCATTAGCCTGTCCCCAAACTAGAAATGTCTACATGATTGACACTGAAGGACCTGCCAAAATGCACATGTACTTGGGGAAGAAACACGGGGCTTGAGCATGTGCTTTGCTGAGGTTGCTGCATCCTCAGAGACAGGACTGTCTACAATGGGGGTATCTGCCTTCAGTAAGTGGGGGTGTACACAGCATAGGTTTCTCAGACATGGACTTCAGCAGAATATAGCACAGGGTCCTTTACACATGGAAATCCCACCATAGCCTAGAGATATGCAGTTCAACTAAGCTCATGTCACTTAAGGTCCATAGGAAAGCTGACTAAGGAATACAGAAAAGTTAAAGATCAGAATGTGTGTGTGTGTGTGTGTGTGCGCGCGCGCGCGCGTGTGTGTCTGGAGTAGTGTTGATGAAAGATATGTTCGTTTTCTTGGGCTGTCATAACAAAGCACAGAAATTTATTGTCTTACAGTTATGAAGGCAAAGTCCCAAACAACCTGTCAGCCAGGACATATTCCCTCTGAAGGCTCTAGCACAGTGATGGTGAACCTTTTAGAGCTTTCAATGATACAAATAGTCTGATGCTACAGCCTGCTGCATGCCATAAGTTTGCCACCACTGCTCTAGGAAGAATCTGCTTCAGTCTCAGTTTTCATAGTTCTTCAGATGTGGCAGCATAAGTCACTTTCACATACCATCCTCCTTGTATCTCTGCTTCAATCTCCAAACTTTCCCCTCTTATAAGGACACCAGTAGGCCCACTTTACTCCAATATGATCTATCTTAAATTAATTAATTATGCCTGCAACAGCCTTATTTCCAAATAAGGTTACATTTTGAGAAAGTGAGGGTTAAGACTTGAACATATGGATTGGGGGCACTATAAATCAATTTGTAACAGTGACAAGCAGGGTCACAGGGACCCAGAAAGGGCCTAGATAATGAAAAGCACAGATGGACCCTGAGCAAGAAGGAAGCAATAGGTGTCCAACAAACAAAGACAAGACCTCGTTCAGAAAATCACTGCTTGGAACTGAAATCAACCTGTCCCTTTTCCTGTGGCTGGGAGAACACTCATTCTTCTCAAATAATGCAGTCATTTTTCTTTTGTAGCTGCATTTCTACTAAGAATTGATTGGTGTTCATCTTTACTTCTTAAAAATCAAAGGAGTATGAAAAGAAACACTGAAATATTCAGAAAAGAATTAGTGGCCAATGGATATTCCCCTCCAGAGGTAAAGGAAAGCTCAGACAATGCATATGTGAAACCAAGAACCAACACAATGCACTACTGTGGTGCTGCAGGTCAACAGCCCCTCCTCCAGAGTACATGGTTTTGACCTAAAGACAGGCCTGGGCTGGGAATTAAGCTAGTGGAGAGCCAAGGACTTCCCCAGGACCACAAGGAATAATGCAGATAAAAGGAGTCATTATCTACAATGGTCACAATTATGGAAGTTCAAAGTTGATGCACTCATGGAGATGGTCCAGATTTCCCCAAATGGCATGGGGTTGCTACATTATAATTATTAAAAATCACAAAAGTCTATTTAGTCTAAAAATTCTATAATTACATTTTCATTATAATATTTATTTATTTGGTTTTCTACACAGCTTAGAACAGGATCCTCCTTCTGTACCCTTCAGTAGAGTTTCCTACACCTTTGATCTATAAATTTATAGACTTGCTTCTTCCTATAAAAGAGATATATGGGTTTCTATAAATGTTGGTTGTAATAAACTCTTCTGTTTTCTATCTGCCCCAGTTCTGTCAAATTTGTGTTCACAAAAAGAGATAGACAAGGAAATTATCCAAGAAAGACACAATTTCTAATTAGAACAGCATTTCTAAAAAACCCACAGCCTTGATTTTGCAGGTGGAAAGCCATATCTTCATTTCATGCTCTATCTAACCAATCATCTGGAGAGATTGTGCTACTTTGATTTTCTCATCTATAACATAAAGGCTACTTTTGCTTTGGAGGTGGAAACAAGAGGAGTATGCAGAGAGGTTATAAAAAGTGGTAGCCTCCAAAAATTTCTGTAAAGATTAAGTATACAGCCCCTAATAGCTTCTAATACAACAAAGAAAGGCTGCCATGCAAATAAAAGATGATTTTGTGTCCAGGCTCAGAAAAGCAGGACCACTTTATAGTTTTAAGAACAGATAATATGGTAATCTCATATGTCACTTTGCAAGCAAGCTCTTCCAGGTTACTCCCATTGAAAGATTTAGGGTCTATGAAAATACTTCATTTGCGAGGGTATGTGACTTAACCACTTTTAACACTTACTAGATCCGATTTTTATTTACATGGAGGTTGAGGCAAATAACATTTATTTATCTAAAATTCTAATATATTAGTCTTCACCTTTGAGGAGATCCAATGCTTTACAAAATAAAACTTATAACACAAATCAGTATACCGTAAATGCTTCTTGGCAATGCTAACTGAATCTATCTGTTCAGTTCATATGAGATACAGGGTAATGCTTGGCCCTAGGAGGAGGTATAGGTACATAAAAGGAAGCAGCTCACTTCTCGGATAGACATTGAAATAACACGTATTATATACAGAATAGTATCAACAGGTTCAGGACTAAGGTACAGTATTCCAATGGATTATGATAACTTCTATTCCAGATTAACATAAAACAGGAATTGCTTGCTAATCACAGGGAACATTGTCCTTCTGGTCTCCCAATCCAAGTGTAAAGTTTATCTTATTTACTAAAACGTATAACAGATATTGGGAAATGGGAAGAAAATGTTCAAATGGGAATGGGAACATGGGAGAGGGGAGGGAGAGAGGAAGGAAGGGATAAGAAAAAAGTGAAAAAAGAATGAAAAAATGGAAACAAAATTCTTGTACATAGGGAGGAGAGAGAGGCTTGAGGGGAGAGGGAAATGGGAAAAAACGAAGTGGGAGGTATCAGGTACAGGTGCAAATTCCCTATGATGAGTGTTATCATTATGTATGTCTAAAATGTACCAATAAATGTTATGCTCCAAAAAATAATAAAGTTTACCTTATTATCTTACCTGGGTGTTAGTGTAAAAGTACCAAGTGTCCATTAATAAGTTGAGTTACTTTTAGTTGTAAGTAACTGAAAATGTATCAAATCTGTTCAAAGAACAAAGAAGTTGCACTGGCCTAGGTGGATGGGAGGACCAGAGCAGTTGAGTCACTGCAGGTATGGGTACCTACTTATTGGAAGCACTGCTGGTGAGCCCAAGCACCCTTAAGACAGAAGCATCACCCCAGAGTGGGTGATCATAGGCACAATTTGGAGATGGCAGCTGTTGCTCAGACACCTGCCAAATGTCCTCCTCTGCTGTCTTAGCTGGAGCAGCAGAGGAGCTCCTTAGAGGAGCAGCTGGAGCTAATGAGTCAACACAGAGCAACCGCGGCAAACTTCTGTCGTCTTACCAAAACCCCAAGTCACTGAATCAATCATTCAAGAAAATTATTTATTTTCTGCAGTGTGAGTTCACAGTCTTCCAAAAATTGCAGAGACAGTATTTGACATAAAGAAGTAGCACACATTATGATAATAATGAAATTACTTAAATCTTGTTGGAGTTAAGGTCACCCTTGAAACTTCAGAAGGATTCCACCGAATCTCTATTCATCCAGAAAGAATCTAGGACCCTCAAGAAAGTTCCAGATCCCTGCTGTGACCAATTTTAACTGCCCACCAGATTGAACCCGGCTTGTTGGCAACAATGAGTAACAAGATTCCTCTCAGATGTGACAGAGATGACTCGACGCCCTCTGAGAAGCCACAATTGCCTTTCACGTTCAGCCCATCCAAGAGCACACTGGTTTCCAATTACAGACATCAAAGGTCTCCCATGGTTGGTGCTAAAGGCTGGCTGGGAAAGGCTTCTGAGAAAGAAAATAGACCTGCAGTAGGTTACTCTCCTTCAGAAGGATAAAGAGAAGAGCCAATGTCCCGACAAGTTGGTCTCTAAATCTCCTCAGCCCCCTGCTTGAGAAGACAAAGAACAGTCATTTATGGCTGAGGGATGGGGACTGGAGCTTTTGCAGGATAGAAGATATTTCTGCCCACAGGCCACCCACAACCCAGTTCACCCCAGCTGCATCCAAATATTGAGTGGCTATAAATGCCCACAAGCACAGGTTTGCTGTGTAACCTCATTAAAGTGTGCTCCCGCGGCCAGACTGTCAGTTTCAAAAGAAAACTCCTTTTAATTTTAACTAGAGGGGTGGGCATCAGAAACAGTAGAGAAAAGGGATTCATTTATGAGTTTCTATGGCAGATTATAGGTTTTATTTGCTCCTTTACACCACTTTTCAGTCTGTCATTTTGGTAAGGTTAACCCCAGTGTAAAGTGTTCCCGTAATTATGCTCGGAAACACTCCCAGCCTGCCGCGTGCCAATAAATGCCTGGAATAACTGTCAGGCTAAATGAATCCCATTTGGACAAAATGATTATTGAAAGTTATTTTAGTTCCCTATTAGGCAGTTGTGAAACAGAGCTGTAATCAAAATGTTTATTTCAATTAGAATTATTATGGTCAATAAAAACCTCAAGTAGAAAGTAAACTACACTTTTAAAAAAAGAAAGTAAACTACACTTTATCAAATAAAGTAAAGGCCACAGCTAGTTAAACTTCTTTTTTCACACAGCCTCTATCTGAGAGTCTGACAAGAAGCACAATTATCAGCCTTTTCCACAGTATATTAATGGTTTTTATAGCCCAACTACTAACTGATCCTGAGTCTCTTGCCCTGGGTGGACAAAACACTCGATTCTTCCCTGATGGTTACCATGGCAAGCAAGCAGGCATGAGTCCCTATGTTTCAAGTTACAAAGTAGTAGGGCACTGAGGAGAGGCCACGAGGGTTGTAATGCCAAGAGAAGCACTTATTCATTCCACTGCCTCCCACGACTGCACATGAGCATTCTTGTTACTATAGCAGCAATTTCTTTTCCTGTGGCTCCCAAAGGTGGCTAGGGAAAAAATACTCTTGCTTATTAGGTCAATACAATCATCCTCACCAGAAAATAATTTGAGGGTTTTATTTTTGGGCAGTGAGGACAGGGAGCAACTAATGAGCTTATTTTTTTCTCCCTTCTGTTGTTATCTGCCCTTAAGATAAAATCATGGATACACACAAGCAAATTACTTTACCCTCTAAATCATATCAGGCTTGGTCACAACTCTCTATCCTTAAAAGCACTGTGTTTTTAATAAAAGTTTCAATACCCACACCACCTCCAAAAATCAAGTCAGGACTCTTGGGCTGGGACCCAAGCACCGGGGTTTTGTTTCATTTTTCTTTTAAGTTTCTCGGATAATTTCATATGCACTTAATAAAGCAGCTATCATAGAAGGGGTGGTTCTCAAAATGTGGTTGGTCCCTAAACCACCAGCATCAGTACCACCCTGGAACTTGTTGAAAGCGCACATATTCAGCCCCTCTCCCATAATTGCTTAATCAGAAACTGGTGTGAGGCTGGAAAACCTGTCTTAAGCCTCCAGATAAGTCCAATCCATGGTAAACTTTGAGAATTCACTACTATGAGGGATTGTCCTTAAAGAGAAAAACAGAGCAAGATGTTTAAAACTAACTCACTAGGTAAGAAAAACCAGTGTTAACCTCAAGTAGCACAATAAACCAACGATGCTCAGTATCTATCTGAATACAACGAAGTTTATGAGAAAAGGTGCTGAAAATACCTCTTGATTTTTGCCCCAACAAGGCAGAAAGGTCTCTATGAACTGTCATCATGAAAGACAGCACTAGCCAAATTATAAGAATAATGAATTAATAAGAAGAGAGTTAATATTCTTATAATAAGAAATTATAAGAATAATGAGTGAAGAATTTGCCAACAGAAACTTTAAGAAATACAGTATCAGCTAGAGGTGTCTCCAAAGCAAAATCCTGAGATTGCACACATTTGCTTCACCTTTTCTCCCTCATTTGTATCCATTCCTCAGACTCCTCTTATTTCTAGGTTCCCAAGGTCTTCATAATTTCCAGAGCTTTTTGGAACAGAGATGAGAATTAATCCATGCTAAGATTTAAGTGACTAACAATAATTATTTGTTCTTTCTTTTCCTCTGGTTAGTTGGGTTTTAAACAAAACTCCAAGTTCAGACATTTGAGCTGAACTTCAAGATTGACCCAGCACTTCCAGGAACCAGGTGGTGTTTTAAGCTCTCTCTCTCTCTCTCTCTCTCTCTCTCTCTCTCTCTATATATATATATATATATATATATATATATATATATATTTGGTACTGGGGATCGAACTCAGGTCTTTGCGCTTGCGCAGCAGGTGGGGAAACCACTGAGCTAAATCCCCAGCCCAACTCTCTACATATATTAATGCATTCAACATTCACAAGAATGCTATTTCACAGGTGAGAAGACAGGGGCATAAAGATAAAAAGTAGTTCTATGGTCCTGCCACTAATACATAGCTTAGAGCCCAGTGTGTGTCTCTGGTGTGAGCACTTAACTATTATGCCTAAGCATCCTCTCAAATAAATGGATTTTCAGACATGGAGTTCCTATGCTAGAAAGATTTGGGGAGAAGAAGATAATGTTGGAGAGCTATTCACTCCACACCTGATAGATAACTGTCTATATGGGGGATCAGTTTTGATCATGTGTTTTCCAACTGGGCTTATAATCCTCTGGGAAATTTGTATTGTTGAACTTTATAAACTTTTTCTATACTATTGCCATGAGTATTTGACTTTATAAACTTTTTCCTACTATTGCCATGAGTATTTGACTAATACAAACAAAAATCCTAAACCAATTATTTTTGGAGGATTTGTTTTTCTTATCCAAGATGTCATCCAAATCAATGCAGACCTTCCAAGACACATTTCTCAAACTTAGAAACATCCTAGAAATAACAAGTTGCATAAGTTTCCCTGAGAGATTCAACATCAGGACCACACTCCAACCTATGAACAGAGCCATGTTGGCCCAAGTGGAAAAAGGATCAGATCATGGCTGGAATTTTTTTTTTTTGTACTATATTATCCTTGTAAGGCTTTGTCAAAATCTTTTCTATATGAAGTCTTGAATTTGATGAAGGCAGCGTTTGATGAAGGGTTCTGGCAAGTCTGTCAAAAACAGACTGTCATCCGGTTTCAATTTCATCCTGCAGCTAAAGACCATGGAATACAGTGGCTCACTCTTAACCCAAAAGGACTTACTAAACATTGCACATCTGAATCTTCTTGGCAGACACCTCTTCCAGCTGGCTGGGGAAAGGTTGGGGGTCCAGCTCTGAGTAATCTTCAATTCTCATCTCTTGACACTTTAATTAAGGTAATTTAACAGCCTGTTAAGCACAATATGAAGAATTTTCTACTAGGAGCCAATGAGGAAAGAGTTTTGAGAACAGGAAGATATGTGTAAGAAGGGAAATCCAGGCAACCTCCGGTTGTAAGAAGTGCTGGTTATTATTCAGCCCAATGACTGTGACTTTCCCAAGGTCACACAGTTAATTAGTGGTCTCCCTGGGCTCCATACTGGATGAGAAGTCATGCTTTGTTAAATCAGACTATCCAGGCATAACAGATTGGGAATGCTTCTAGAGAAGCTCAGCCTCTGGGCTTATCAGAAATTCTCCATTAGTTTAAGAGTGCCTCTGAGATCTGAGGAAGGCTGGAGATAATCCCAATACTCAAGATCCTGTGGTTTTTCAGATTGGGAAGGCCTACCATATGCAATCTGAGAGCTTCCTCCTCATCCTGCCTTATCCTCATCTTGCCTTATCCTCATCTTGCCTTATCAACTTATATTGTGTGGTCCATGCAGTGGCTGCTGTATCACGGACTCTGATGTCTTGCTGGAGGCTCCCTTACCTCTACACTTTTAGGAAAAGTGCCTCCTGCTCAGGCTTGTGCAACCAGAAATAGCATCTGTGTAATTAACTGTTTTAAGCAAGGGGTGGTGTCTCGTTCTGACAGTCAAGATTGCTATTGGCTAGACTATTTTTCCCAAAAGTTCTTGAAGAACTTTAATTCTACTTTTTGGAAAAGAAGAATTTTTCACTTTAACAGATAATAAGCATTTCTCCCTAAAAAATGAGTGACATCTACCCTATCCTTAAAAAATTATACCCATCAGTATTTCCATGTACAGTATGCTGAGCACATGTCAGGATTCATTGTGATTATTTATTTCTACATTGATTGGTTAGATACATACATATATAAAAATTATGAAACATTTTAGCTTCAAATCCACATGTATTATACTGAGAATTTCATAGTGCAAAAGCTCAGGTTCTAGGTACTACCACTTCTCTAGTATTTAAGAGTCAAGTTAAAGGATAGGGGCACTTGCACAGTGATAATCTAAGTTAGGTAAAGGCCAAGAGTGAGGTTAGTGGGAAAGCAAATGAAGGTATCCTAAGGAAGTGAGAAGGTCATGGGTTCTAGCTTATTTTAGGGGCAAATGATCCAGTGTTCAAAAAAATCCTGATTCTATTATAGCTGGAGAAAAATAGAGTGAAGGAAGGAAGGTACACATGTACTCAGAATTATATACAAAGACACAGATATACAAAGACAAATATATACAAAGACACAGAATTGCAAAAGGGCTTTTAGTTTACTGAGAAGTTCAATTAGATGAGCTTAACGGGGATGAATATTGGGGAAAGGTAATCAAAATGTGATAGGGAAAGATGTAAGGTATGCTAGGATTAGATCAACTGAAGCCTCCTTTTTCTTCTCCCTGAAGCTTTCCCTGGCTACATAGACACAGAGTCTCATCTTCCTGTGAAAGTTCAAATTGTATTATTAGAATCCTAAAGTTGAAAAGGACATAAGAAGTCACTAATGCTTAGTTACATGTGATAGACTCCATACTATTACTTGGTATTTATGTATGCATGTGTGTATGTGTATGTTTCTCTGTGTCTGTGTTTTGAGCATTTTACTCCATAATCAATAATTTCAGGGAGGGATCTTTCCTTAGATTGTTACATGTATAGCAGAAGCAGACATAGCACCTTGAATTAATAAGGACAATGGTGGTTAAGGCATTGCTACATGCCAAGAGCTTCCTGTGTATTATTCCCCAAAACAATCTAGTGACATATAATTCTTTCCATTTAACAAATTGATAAGTTAAGGCAGCAAAGATTAAGTATTTACCCAAGATCACAGCTCACAAATGGAAGAATCAGGACTTGAAATTAGGCTGATTACGGAGTTTCTGTTTTCAAACACTGTTCCACTTGTTTCCCTAATTGGTGCTTAAGAAGCCCTTATTAAATGAATAGGATGAGTGAGTATCACATAAATTGTGAAAAAGTCTATTAATACATCATTTAATTCTTCAACAACTAAGAGGCTTCCTTTACTAAGTCACTAATGAGATCTATATTCAAGCAACCACTACTTGTCATGAGAGATGTGGGAAGAAGAAACTGTCTCATAAGCCACTAGATTCTGTCCTCGAATACAGATAAACACTGAGTATTTAACTTTTTCTCTCTCCAAATCTTAGGCAATCTGGTCTCACACTACATCTCAGAAGCATCTTGATAATAAAAACAAGAAATTAATCCTTGCAAGATCAAGATGGGAAGTGCTAGGAATGCTATATCACTGGCAGTCAAAAAATCAATCAACTCTCAACTTTAAAGAACAGCTTGGGTGGGACCTTGGTCTATGGCCATCACCCAGAAACTACTAGGAGTCAGGAAACTAAGACAAGGACCCAGTTAATATCCTATTTGAACCCTAGAATTGGGTTGCAGGATGGCTAAGCAATTGCCCACTGCTATTTCATAGCCAAACACAGGCACTTGAGACTTTAAACCTCTTATTGCTTTTCCTTGGCTGAAGAACAAGATGAGCAGACAATGAAGGCGCTGACAGCTCTGCTTTTAGACAAGTGCCCGAGAAAAAAATGAAGTCAGGAAAAGAATCAAAAGAATGTGAGTAATGTGGCATTCCCACATCCTTCAAGCCTGTGATAGAGGGCAAGGCTTCTCTCTGGAGGAAGGAAGACCCCTTGCTCCTACCAGCATTCTGCCAAGACAAGAAGCCTCCCTTGTGATCCTGTCTGCAGAACAGCTACGCGGGAAAAGTGCCACTTTTCCCAGGATTCTCATGTGTTTTGACTGATGCTTATGGAATAGTTAAGGCTTTCAAGAGCTGGCCAAACAAATCTTGGACAGAAACGTCAGACTTCAATAAACTCCCGTGTTCAATGTCTCATTTGTAGCTCAATGTTTAGACTCGAAAGAAAGCAAATGAACAAAGCAAATCCTTAATTTTGTATTTACATTTACCCATGTTTGATTATATGAAAATGACTCACTGCCTCATCAATATAGGTTTTGACAGAAGGTACAACTATGAAACAATGACTCTTGAAAAGAACAGTAATAGGTCTACCGTAGTTTACCATATGAATGAGAAATGTTTTTCTTCAAGATCACCGTGAAAACTGATCACTTATTCTAATAATACTGCCCTGGATAAAAACAGAGGGATCGTTTTTGAAAAATACACACACACAAAATGTATTGCATTACAATGATGAAAAGTTAAATTTTGTCACTAGATGTATGACTCTGGAAATTTTAACTTGGGTGTCTTCCATGTCTTCATTGATATTTATTAATTCCTTTGATACTTGTTTGAAATATGCCTGTATGTAAAAATTTTTTAATCTTTGACATGTAAAAGTACTCAATAAATGATGGCTACTATAAATATCATTATTAATAATGACAACAATGCACCAGGAATTAGCCTTTTAAAGTTATGTAACTTGGAGCAAGTGCCTTAATATCTCTGATTCTCAGTTTTTTCATTTCAAAAGTACGTATAATAACACTTCATAGGGTTATTAGAGATATAAATATGTATAGGCTATACAATATGAAAAGTCACTTACTTTATAAATGAAAAAAAGCCAAAATAAACAACCGAAACCAGTTTCACCCAAATAGATCACTAATTAAAGCCCTATTATAATCTATTTAAAACATAAAGTGAAAATTAATTCTAGTATATATTAAATTTGTAGTTAGAAACAACAGATAATAAAATACATTCTTGTGTGTTACACTTACAATGCAAGTTAAATATAATACCTGCAAGTAGAAAAATATTAGAATAAATAAAATATTAAAATTATAATCATGATGGTATATAAACTATATATTCAGGTTATTATATACATTTCTTCCTCTTTATTTCTCTAATGAAGCTATAAAAAGTAAGACAAAAACATTAAAGCTTTCACATAGCACAATGATCAGGAATGCTAGAAATAAGTCTGTCTTCATTAATTAAAAGTCTAAATAAAATAAAGTCCAATTGTGGCTATGACAAAGATTTTTGGAAATCATCTTCAAAAGCTGGTGTGAAGTTCCAAAGACTTAGTATCTTCCACACTCTGAAATGTTATTCTAGGTTCAATCTATTGAAGGGTGAGTGTGTGTGTGTGTGTGCACATGCGTGCACATGCACGTGCGTTCAGCAGTTATGAGTATGGATCAAGACTGAGAATGAAACACCTAATTGGACTTATTAAATTTGTGATAATTCGGGCTGGGGATTTAGCTCAGTGGTTTCGTCACCTGCTGCGCAAGCGCAAGGACCTGAGTTTGATCTCCGGTACCAAAAAAAAAAAAAAAAATTGTGATAATTTAAGTAATATATCTTAAAATTTTTTCTACTTGTGTATCTAGGTATATACAAATACCATAAAATATTTGAATATATAATAAATTTTAATTCTAGTATATTATGAAATCCTTGAAAATAATAGTTTCTCAGTCAACTCTTTTTTTTCTGGTACTAGGGATCAAACTCAGGACCTTGCGTTTGCAAGGCAGGTGCACTGCCACTGAGCTAAACCCCCAGCCCCTCTCAGTTAATTCTTTATTACTAAACCTACCTATTTGGGTACTTGGCTGCAAATCTGAATTAGTGAAAGTGCACGGGAGGAAACAACTTTTTAAACATACGTGTTAAAGGCCAAGTATCAGCATTACAGGTAGGGCTTTTCTACACACATCTCACCCTAGCCTACCCACCCGCCCATCAGGACATCAGGATTGTGGCTGCGTATCTGGATATTATGTGATTTTTGTCTGGAAGGAAACGAGTGTAGGTTAGGAGGGAAAAGCCAACCCAGATGATTCTGTTATATTCTTCTGCCTAGCAGAAACTTTCTGCTAAATACTGATGGCACATGTCACCATTATTTTTCACACATTTCTGAAGAATCAACATATTTATCATTATTGTAACAGACTCTTATTCCAGGAAAGACACAATTGAAATGATGATAATTGACTTATTCAACTGAACAGTCTGTCATTCACTTAGTGGGAAAAAAACACAGAACAAGTATTTTATGTTCTTAGGGAGAAGCATCTGCAAAGCACGTGTCTGACCCAAAATTGGTCAGTTGTGGAAATATATGACCAAGTCAAAAGTGTAATTTATACCATGCTTTTCACTACCCACAATATTCTCTATAGTCTTTCATCACTTTCTCTATGTTTATAGTCTTTAGGAAATCAGAGCCAGTTTTTTGTTTGTTTGTTTGTTGTTTTGGTACCAGGGATCGAACTCGGAACCTTGCTCTTGCACAGCAGGCTCTGGAACCACTGAGCTAAACACCCCGCCCAACCACAGCCAGTTTTAAGAGGATATTATCAGGCCAAAAACAGTAGAAAGTTTTTAATTACTTCTATATCAACTATTTTGAAACATTTTTTAAGTATAAGGGCCTACTATCAATTTTCATACATTAACATTTTCTTCTAGTTTCGATGTGCAATCTCTCAGAAAAGTAATTGATTTGCTTTATGATGCCTCTTTCTTGCTATCATGTCATTGTCTCACAGCTGTCTGCTCACTTCTACATTGATTAATTTCTTTAAGGTAGCTATGTGCCTAGTTTAGGAAATGATACCACTCACTTTGAATTGTTGGTTTTTTGTAATTATAAATTTAAATGGAATGTAGTAGAAAACTACACACCTTGAGAAGAAAACAGTGCTCAAAACTAGAAAGGCTATTTTAAAAGCAAAACAATAAAAAAGGAGAGATTTATTTGCCTGAAGAATAGCTACACTCCATTCAGATGGGTTCATGGCTGAGGTCAAGGCAAAGTCAGTCCATTTGGTCTCTCAATATTCTAAGATGAATTCTTTTTTGGGGGGTGGGGGAGTACCAGGGATCGAACTCAGGACCTTCTGCTTGCAAGGCAGGTGACGGATCCACTGAGTTAAATCCCGGCCCTCTAAGATACATTCTTGCACACTTTCTTTTGAGTCCCTGCTTTCATTCTAGTTTATTAATTACAGTAAAGACTTTCCAGAGAGAAAAATGGATCTACTTTGGAAGATTATATTGCATTGAAGACTATTCTGCCTTTGTTAACCTGGTGCCCAGGTGATAAGCTATTGCTCAAAAGTTTGATAACAGCTTTTACTACTGGTTTTAGAAGAGTTAAATTGGCAGTATCTGTAAACTATCAAAACCATTGATTTAAAAGGTATACTTCCAGCCATGGTTAACTCTAAGCCAGTCTCCACTTGGAACTCTTAATTTACATTAAGAATTTTTACTATGTTGTTCTATCTATTGTTATAACTATATATATATATATATATATTATTTTAACATCATTTATAGAAATACTTTTAGTATTGGTAAGTCCCAATTTCCTGATGGCTGAAAACTGTCAACCGAATTTTTAACCTTACAGAAGGAAAAAGTTACAGTTTCATACTCTGAAGGTGAGAGTCATATAGGTAACAAAGACAAATATTAAGAACAGAATGTTATACTTCAAAGGCATTTTATGCATTCAGAGCAAGTTTATGCCTATGAATTTTTAAAACATTAAGGCCTTCTCAAAAACTCAACAGCAGTCTACATGTAGAATAAAATGTGCTTCACACATGTACTTTCAATTTTTAAATGAACCATTTGCTATTTATAGCAAAAATGCCCAAATTCTTGCTGGAACTTAACACACAAAAAAATTGATTAGGCCAGAGTTATAAATATTCTCAGAGCTCATATAATCCTATCACCAAGAGGTTTCCATTGGAATAGGACTACATTGAACAAGCCCGGGACAAATCATGAGTTGATTTTAAGACTTTTTTCTATAATGCTTTATATTTGCAAGCCTTTTACAAGGTTTTAATATTTAGAACACTAACATGTCTAGCCTGTACAGTAAACCTTTTACAGTGGCCTGACATACAGAGCATTACACTCAGTACTGCTCCTCTCCAACACACAAGACAATGGCAAACTCCTGAGAATTCTTGATGGTTGAAAACCTCCCCTTCAACTCTTTTCTGATTATCCAGTGTAATTGTACTTGTAATGGCAGCCCTTCCTGGGGATGTAGTGGTAAGGGAAAAGAGTCAATAGCTTCCCAAGTGAAAATACTCACTCATAAAAGATAGAAAAATATGCCATGCACAATGTTTACTTTCTAATGTTTTAATTATGTTTATTGGGCATCTCCTGATTATAAAATGAGGTTCTTTAGTGGAAACTACAGGGTAATTTTTTTTTTTTTTACTCTCACACACTTTTAAAAAAATATCTTTAGATATGTTTTTACCTCATCCATTACACAGTTTAGGAACTGGCCAAAAATAAAGTCTTCCAGAATGCATGTCTAGCTTACCCCAGGGGACTCTGATGCAAAATGTTGATTGATAAGGAGTCTCATTTCATCCTCACTCGTACACTTTCTCTGAACTGAAAATGCTAGCCAAAATAGGAACCATAAATACTTCAAGTAGGAGATCCAATGCATACTATATAAGAAAAAAGGGGAGGGGTGATTCTAAGTCCCCAGCAACAGCACTCATGACCGTGGTCCACAGAAAGCTCCAGTGGCCTGCGGCTGTCAGATGTGACTGGAAACTGGCATCACTGGCTCTTACAGGAAGACGGACTCACACAAGAGGCTGCCATTAGCTCTCTTCTTCTGCCCAGCTCTTGCTTTAGCAAATGCCAGATCAAGGGAAACTGGGAGCAGAACAGATGAAAAGATAATGAAAAATTATACAATCTGATATTCTATCAAAGGATAGATCATTTTCCTCTTAAAATAAAATTTAAATTCTTTCTGACAATTTAAGTATAAAATGAAGACTCTTCTCATAAACCAAACTCCCTTCTTTGACATTTCTATTATTACTAATTTTCAGTAATCTACAGTAGATCTTGCTAAGCAATAATAAAACCACGCATGTTACAAGTTTAGTATTATGCAACACTCCATATGGTGGGTTCATAATAAATTTCTACTGGGAATACAATCATAAACCACTATTTTCTGCTATAAAAAACCATTAAAGCACAGACATGCACAAACAAAGTAATCTGCAATAAATTTGGAAATGTTAAAATACTACAAATGTAAATGTATTCAGTTCTATTGCATGCATGTAATTTCCATAGCTTTATTAGAAATTTTGCCTTAGCAGGAGTTTGGCAATAGGTTATAAATATAGTAGGAATGAGTCAGCATGCAAATCCCTTCTGTGAAAAAACAATTTGAAAGGTTTTATAGCCCAAAGCTGTTTATTATTTTGTAAGAATAGTAATGCAAGTTTATGTTTGGAACCTGCTGAGAGAATTCTCAAAACATCTAGTTTCTAAAAGAGCAACAGAAATACAACTCTGCAAAAAAAAAAAAAAAAAAAAGAACAATGCATGATTTACGTAAGGTCACAGAAATTGTGTTTCCCAAATAAAGCATTTAACTGAAGGACTTCCTTCTACACTCACTGGGCTGCACGTGAGATTACTGGGATATCCACAGTGACAAAAAGAGCAGCATAAACCTGGCAAGTTTGAAACCTGGAGGCAGAGAAGTAAATATCTCTGGAGAGGGGAAGAAGGCTAAGGATAGAACTACCAGAAACAACTGTGGTGGGTGAAGGCAAGGGTCATGGCATGAGGAAGAAGTGTCACAAACCAGGAGGCCCTTGAGGTACAAAGAGCCTGGGGTCAACACAAGAGGAGGAGAGTCCTAAATGTGGAGGAAAACTCAGGGAGGATGGAGGAGCACAAATGGCTAAATGTGCAAGTCAAAAGCCCACTGTACTCTTTGGAAGATGAGCTCCCAGACCTAGTAGGAAACAGCCTGCAAGAAACTGTGGAGTGAACTGGTGATTGGATAAAGAAGGTGTGGTTTGTTGTTTTTTTTAATAAAATGGAGTACAACTCAGCCATAAAGAAAGACAAACTAGAGACATTTATAGCTAAATGTCTCTCTGGTGTAAGAAACTGAAAGTGTAAATGAGGACCAAAATGTATAATAGATATTATGAAATAGGAAGAAAACGTTCAAAGGGAAAGGGGATCTAGGGAGTTGGGGCAGGGGAAAGGAAAGAGGGGAAAGAAAAAAATGAAAAAAGAAGGAAAAAACAGAAACAAAGCTTATGTAAATAGGGAGGTGTGGAGGGGTTGAAGGGAGGAAAGGGGAATTGGAAAAAATAAGAACCAAGATATATCATGTACAAATTACCAATAATGAATATAATCATAATATATACCTAAAACGTACCAATAAATTTAATGAATAAAAAAAAGAAATTGTGGAGTAGATAGTAACAGTGTCAACATTACAGACCTAGACAACGTAAAATGCAGGCTTGATGTTAGTTTGAGTACACGTGGATCAAGGAGGGGTCTCAAGAGATAAAAGAGCACATAGGATGTAATTTAGTTGGGATGTGCAGGAGGGGGGCTCAAAGATGTCGGTGAAGACATTAGGGACATGGAGATGAAAGACAGACTGGAGATGAAAGGTTTACTTAGGAAGAAGGAAAGAACAAGAACAAAAAGAAAAAATCTTCAGAGGGAAAAACGAAGGTGGCAAAATTGAGGCTTGATGAGTTTCTGTGATTTCAGAAAGCCAAGAGGCAAACTCAGTTTCTAAGTTTTTTTTTAAAATACATGAGCTCATTTTTAAAATGGATTCTCATTTCTTTGTGAGCACACTGAGTGTATACAGGCATGTTGTGAGGCAGTCAAAGACTGTAAAATATCCCAAATTACCTAAACACATCTGTGCATCCACTCTGGCGTGCATGGGCACACAGAGAGCAGAAATGCAAGCCCAGTCCTAATGTGGGTACCATTGCTTCTTACAACTCACAGTACCAACTATAACTTTCCCTCATTCTCCTTTCCCCTTTAGAGGCTCCTTCTTTAAAATGCTCACCTATCTCAAGCAGCACAGAGCTGGGCATAGGTCACACTGTTGAGAACCTGTGTAGGTACAAAAGTGTGGGTGCTTGCTTGCATAACCAGGGTAAGGGAAGGACTTGTTGGGCTAAAATTAACCATGAAAGGCCAGAAATTTTTTAAAATTTTATAAAGGGATTTCCCAAATGAAATAATTGGTGCACCTTCTTTTCTGATTACAAGAAATCAAGAGTCTATGTGATCACAGAAGGAGATATGGCAATAGAATTTCAAGATCTGACCAAAAAAATGTGTGTGTGTGTGAGTGTGTGTGTGTATAGACGTATGAAATCATTTTTCTTTTATATGAAGAGGAAATTGGAGAGAATTTTAAAGAGAATACCAAAAGAAAAAAATTAATCAGAAGGAAGTAAAGTGAACATAAAAAATTATTTAGGAAAAAGAAAACTCAAAAATGTAAGCCAAAAGGTAATCAGAACTCACGGAGATATTCTGAGAGTAAAAACCAAGTGAAAAATGTCAAGTGTAAGATTATTCTTATTTGACATTTTTATACAGCAGCAACTTATAAAAACATCAAACACTGACATAATCCTTCCTCTAGAGTTTTAACACACCATTATATTGTTAACAACGTCAAATGACTGTAGCCATTCATGTGACTTTTTAATAGATTACTTTTATCATAAAAGTATCATTTTTAGGATAATCTGCATTCTCACATTTTTATGTTCAGCTGTAGTCTTAAAATGTCACAAGAGTGGGAGCTAGTTATGTCTACAATTCTGGAAGTCTTACTAGAAATCTTGAGAAAATCAATACAAAATAAACCTTAATCTGATGTGGCTGCTGTACTCAATTCACTTTTTCTACAATTTTTCTCCTTTGAAAAATAATTACAAAGTACCAGGATAAGTAAAAATGAGATTGTAGCTTAAAGGCAGAATAGGCTGGAAATTAAGCCAGACTTGGCCCAACCAAAAGGCATAACATCCCCACAGGTTTGAGTATAGAGTCTTCTGTCCATGACCCTCTTTCTCAGTTAGTAGTGATGGTAACCATGTATCATTTCACTTTGAAGAACTAGCATGTGCCAAATGTCCAACCATGTTTCTTTGACTATTCCTTTTAAATGTGAGGAAGACAAAACAATTAAGTAATATATCAAAGATCAGGCAGCCAGTTGGCCACAGAAGGGAAATTAGAACTCACTGAGTCAATAGTTACCTCAGGAATTGGCAGACTTTTTCAGGAAAGGACCAAATAGTCAATATTCTAGGTTTTATAGACCACATATTCTCTGTCCCCATACTCAACTCTGATGCTGTAGCACAACAAACAGCGTGGACTGTACATAAATAAATGGTTGTGGCTGTGTTCCAATAAAACTATTTACAAAAAACCAAGCAGTAGGCTGAATTTGGTCCTTAGACTATAGTTTGCCAATCTCTGATCTAGTGGATCAGCCCATACAATCTGTCAAAAGTAGCAAGTCAAATCTAAGCAAATTCTAATTTCATTCAGATTAAATATCTATTATTAGTGAGATTTTACCAGATGCCAAGCACTATGCCAAGGTATTTTAAACAAATTATGTCATTTTATCCTCTTTAATAGCTTCAATTACATGCTCATTTAACAGATGAGGAAACTCAAGTTCAGAGAGGTTATGTTGATTGCAGAAGGTCACTGAGCTTAAATAATGGAATTTGAAACAAAGCAGCTGGATCAAAGCTTGAGCCCTTAACCACTCACTGCTTGCTGTTCAACACATGCAACTTATAGATTTGGATAAAACCCCAAACCATAGGAATCAGGAGCATTTTCCTAAAAAAAAAATTGCCCGACCTGTGCCACATAAACTTAAAAAGCTGGAGAGAGAACACTCCTGGTGACTAGACATCCCGAGTTGCTCCCATTCTGATCAATTTAACTGTGACTGCTAGTTCAAACCTACCAGCAGCACACTGGAGAGTACCACTTTTCACAAACTGAATTCTCCAACCAGCTAATGCCCAGGCAAACAGATGTTCTTGGCAATCGCTAGAAAAAGGCCCTTGAGTAGGCAACAAGAAGATACATGGTAGTGAGTTTAAATAACAGATAAAATGAGGAAGGAACCTTTGGTAGAGGCTGCCTACAGAAGGGCTTGCACCCTAGACCTCTCATCACTCTACAGCCCCATGGAGAACAAATGAAAAACCAACTCTTAACATATAACTAGGAAGTGCGTGTTTGCATAACAACTTAGCAACTCTTAAAATCCTCTGAAGTAGGCAAGTATTATTTTAGCCTCATTTTACAGATGAAGTAAGGAGGGTCATTAAGACCCAGTAAATTGCTTAAAGCCACATAATAAGGAAAACTTCAATCCTAAGCAGCCTTAGGCCTCTTGCCATTCAATCAGGCTTCCTTCCAACTTTCCAAAGTGACCTACAGAGTAACAGTTTAAGAAAGCAAACCGTATCAAAAATTACATAGCAGGGCCTGGGGATTTAGCTCAGTGGTTTTGCCACCTGCCTCGCAAGTGCAAGGTCCCAAGTTCGATCCCCAGTACCCCCCCCAAAAATTGCATAGCATTATACAAACATGGACTCTGTTGTTTTTCTTCTTCTTGAACTGAAAATACTAGAAATGCCAATTAGAACCACCTAAATCTTAAGCGATTCTTTTCATTATTGTGAGATTTAGACAGACTGTTGACAATAATGGATAAAGAGGAAAATCATTGGAAGAATTGCGCCCCAGAGGTCCAGAACTTACAAGACCTGCTCTCAATCCCTTCTTCCCAGAAGTATCTCCTTGAGGGGACTTGGCTGCCCATGCGCAAGTCATTCATTTCTAAGCTGATGCTTGATTGGGGATCACAAAAGGAGCAGGGTGCTGTTAGGCTCGATCTCTTCAACATCCTTTCTTATCAGTGCCCAACTTTTATTCACTGCCAACCCTTCCCAGAATGCACCTCACCACAAACCTGAGGAAAAGAATGCAAAACACCAAACCAAGATCTAAGTTTTGTCAGCTCGATTTGAATATACTTCAAATAACGAGTAAGTCTTTACCCTGAACAAAGTTGTTGAGAGCTGGGTATAAATGAGGACAAAGCCTGTCCTTATTTTAAAAAGATAAATTTAAAACATTTTGTCATTTTCCCTTAAAGCACACGTGGGTCCTGTTTACACACAAGCAAAGCACACTTCTCTTAGTTTTCTTGTTGAAAAAGAAAATGTCTAATTTGCATGTAGACCCCACAAATTATAGCTGTGCCAGACAAGAAAGCAGATGAACACTATGATTGATATTCCAAAATTTCCGTCCTGATTTCCCCATTCTCAGAATTAGCCACTCTATAAATCAAACCGACACACGAACATCTGATGTCAAAACCAATAGGTCACATCTGCAAAGAGCATCAGAAACAAAGAACTGCTGTTCTGTTTGCTCTAAGTCTAAAAAATCAGCCCTCTACTATCCTTATCACCATTTGCAATATTATCTTAAAATATCTCTTTGCAGAAAATATTTTCCATATGTATATGAGTATAAATAATGGCCACATTTTCCTTATATTCAGGCATACAGAAACTAGGAATCAGCACTGTATTCTAATGTAATCCTGAATGAAATATTGCCTGTTCCTAAATAAATACCTACTGCTGAAACATGTACATCCATTGTCAACTAGTATCCTAACAGAGAAAAAAGTCCTATTTGTTTATGGCTAACATTGCCAATTTCCTAATAGAATATGCATTCGATCTCTTGGGTCTATGAAGTTTGACCTGTACTAACTATGGAAATCTCTGATTTTTAAAGAGCATTTTTACTGATTAGGGTAGCAAAATATCTCAGAAGCCACACTCCAGATTTAGGAGCACTGCCTTAGTAGACTGATTCTAGGTCATGTGCCTTCCCTCCAAGACAGCTCTCGTACAGGTATATATGCTGCTTCTCCTGTGTAAACTCAACACTGTTGACCTGCCATTCTAAGAATATGTGTTTTAAGCACTTCTCCAGAAGATGAATAGAATTACAATTTTTGGAGCTTAAGAAACCTCAGAAACCATCTCAGCCAAATCTGTCACTTACAGATAAGGAATTAGAGTGAGAAAGATGAGTTTAATGTCATACACCTTGTGGACAAGCCACCTAGGACTCCTGATGTCCAATTCCATTCTACCCCTCCTCCTTCTCCATCTTCAGCTAAGTAATCTTTATTCTCACAAGGCATTCTTTTTTTTTTTTTTTTTTTTGGTACCGGGGATCAAACTTGGGTCCTTGCGCTTGCGAGGCAGGCGGCGGAACCACTGAGCTAAATCCTCGTCCCTGCAAGGCATTCTTAGTGACCTGGCACACACATACCACATGGCCACTGAGGATAGAAACAAACTTTAGTCTTCCTGAAGCACCTGAAGCATTAAGGCAATCCACCACTTATCTCATCCTGCTAAAGCCAATGACCACGGCATGTGACACATGGTATGAACTCAACTGAATAAAGTGAGCTAATCAGCTCAGATGACAGA
Organism: Heterocephalus glaber; assembly: GCF_053883595.1. NCBI lineage: Eukaryota > Metazoa > Chordata > Mammalia > Rodentia > Bathyergidae > Heterocephalus > Heterocephalus glaber. Next base: position 5,134,514 of record NW_028258156.1, read on the forward strand.
GTCATAGTTTATTTTGTGGTTATAAAGAGGCCAATATATTGTATTTTAGCACACTGTAGAAAACAAATCAGGCATGGTGGTGCACACATGGGATTCCAGCAATGGGAAACTGACATAGGAGGATTACAAGTTTGAGGCCTGCCTGGGAAACATCGTGAGACCCTTTCTCAAGAAACTAAAACAAACAACAACAAAAAACAACCTTTCCCTACATTAGAGACTGTGAGTTATTACCAACTTTAGGGCAACAGTGGCTCTTTCATTCCACAGTCAAAAAGTTTTACCTGTTATAGGAAAATGTAATAAGGTGACTGTTGAATGGATTCAGGACTGGAAATCAAGGAACTACTAAAGACAATAGAGAATCTTTAAAATCATGCTTTTATTTTATATATTTGGGAACTACCAATTCAGAACTGATGGAACTTGCACAATTTGCCCCTGAACTCAGGTCCGCTCTCCTACACACCAAAGGACTTTTAGCCATGAAACTCAGTCACTTCTACATGGAAGCAATGTCTAGAGTTCAATGTTCTACAATGGCCTTTCAAACATTAACTGATTCATTAAAGTTGGAAAGTCAGTCACTTTAGTTGGCTCTGTTCCATTGGTAGGTTATTAAACATGAGATTTCCCTGTGTGGGTGGGTCATCTAAGTTAAACTGAAGACCACCTCCATCTAACTGGGAGAGGGGAGCTGCTTCAACATCACCTCAGAGGTGTTTTGGTCTCTATCTTTAGGTGGGCTGAATGCAGCTGCTTCCTTTTCTCCTTACTTACACATTCCTAAACTTCTGCAAATGGTCCCCACTCTGCGGACAGGGAGAACCCATTATTGGTTACCATTTGCATCATCCTGTATAGGTTGGTCCAACTAGCTGTTATGTCTACAACCTCCATACTCCACCCTTCATAAATATCTGTAGGATAGACAGAGCTGACTGCTCAATACCCAGGGGAATGAGAATTCTTTTCCTCTTGGTTAACAGCTGAGGAAACAAAAACTCTGTGTGTGGGAATGCCCAGAAGACGTGGAAGTGAATACACCCTCTATGACAGCTTCCCTCTTAACCTGGGGGAAGTTCAGAGTCTGGTCAAGCTGTAGATCTCACTCTCTCCTCCCCAACATCCATCCTCTCCAACATAGCCACCCAAATAGAATAAGTATGTGTAAATTTTGCCTCTTCTGATGGGATAAAAGGATACTGGTTTGTCCATGGCAGGTCAAAAAAATCCTTGCTCTATAAGCTTTTCAAATGCTCTACCTTCTGTAGTCTCACTGACTTACCAGAGTCTTCACCTGTTGACACCATTTGACCTTAGTCCTCTACCTGAAAGAATCTCCCTTTTTATATTTATACTGACCAATACAGGTATAGATGTTGTCCCTCCAGATCACTCCAAACAAGCTGGTGGTCAATGGGGTGACATAGACATGTTGCATCCAGGTTGTTTTCATAAGCCATGTGGATTAACTTTAAAAAAGAAAAGAAAAAATAATCCCAAAGAAAAAAGAAGAAGTAGGTGATGCATCCCTAGCTTGAAAAGGAGTTGTGTTGGAAGCACGGAGTCAGCAATCTGGGCTGCAATGCCAATTCCATCAGATGGTAATGCACAACAACAATAAGCAGGAGGAGGGTGACGACAGGTGGCTTCATTTATTGAGTCTTTATTACATGCCAAGCTACATTCTTATGGCTTTACAAGTACAATCTCATTAAATTATATTTCCAGTGAAGCATATTAGTCAGATGAGTTTCTCTTACTAAGTAAGGCTTTGATTTTCAAATGTTACACTAAAATAATTCATCACAGGGTTATTGTGAAAATTATTGGAGACAAATTCAATTATTAAACTCTGAAGTGGTTTATAAATATTCCCTACTATTGTGGAGGCTCCATTCCTTGCAAGAATGTTTAAAAATAAAGTCCCCAAGCTACAGATGAGTTCCAACAAAGTATAGAGATCTTTAGGTCAAATGTCCCCCAGCAATTGGCCTTGTAGCCTTAAACATAAACCAAGGAGGTCAAGTACCACCTTTGAAAAATTAGCTTTCACAAAATTCAACAGAAAATTCTAAACAAATTATCAAATCATAAGGCTAAGAAAGTCAATGTCTCATTCTACCCTAACAACAAGGCAGTGATATATTTAAAATGATCAGCCTGGAGTTGGCCCCAAGTAGACATTTCCATGACGGCAGAGGGGATGCCAGCCTCCCAGGGGGCTCTGCTGTCTGGAGATCACCTGTTGGACAAGACCCTGAACCATGCAGCTTGGCCCAAACACCCGCTCCTGGATGGCATTGTGTTCTCAAAGGGATGGATGCTTTCCACCTCCCTTAACCTCTGCAGCTGGGAGAGTAAGCTTTCTAGTTTGAGTTGGTTTTAAAATGATTCACTTTAAGATAGCGAGTTTTCCCTACTACCCTGTCAGTTTCAAGAGGCCCTGTCACCAAAGCCTGAAGACATTGGGCACCCATAGCTATGATAGAAAAAGGTACTGGTCCCATGAGCCAGTGAAGAAGATAAGACCCACTCAGCAGGCTCCATTGCCACCATGTAACTGACAGGGAAGTCAGAACTGAGAGGGGGAAAAACGAGTGGACTCTGGGTCTAAATTCCAATTTCAGTGCTTATGAGCTGTGTGACCTTGGATCAGCTATTTAACCTACCTGAGCCTGGGTTTCCTAACCTGTAAAACAGGAATAATGATAGTACTTACTTTATAACATGATCATGAGGGATAAAATAATGAATATACAACTTATTTAAAACATGCAGGGCCAGGGATTTAGCTCAGTGGTTCCACCACCTGCCTTGCAAGCACAAGGTCCCGAGTTCAATCCCTGGTACCAAAAAAAATAAAAATGAATACATAAAACACGCAATAAATTTCAGTGCTGCTGCTAATACCCTCATTATTAGCTTCCCATGGCTCCCCTTTATGCCTTCTTCCCTTTTCTTCTTTTAGGACATGTATCATTGGATTTAGAGCCCACTTTAATCCAATATCCTCTCATCTCCAGATCTTTAATTATATTTGCAAAGATCATTTTTCCACATTCACAGGCTCCAGACACAACTTTTAAGCAGGCCACGATTCAACCCACAATCCTCTCTCCTATTGTGTCAACCTCACACTAAGCCCTCCGTATGAGGTCACCCCAGCTCTCTAAAAGCTCATAAGAGGAAACATGTCTTCCATCTCACTCTATGCCCCTGGTTAATTCTACAGGTCACACCAATTTGATCATGATAGGGTTCAGGACATTTTACTTCCAAAATATAGCACCATAACATCTGAGAAAACCATAGAAGCAAGAAGGCACTCTGACTTTCTCCTGCCTTTCTTATCATCTTTTATAGGTCATAAAGCCCAGAAAAGAATTTTCTGGCCCTCTCCTGAAGTAAGCCAAGGTAGGTGAGAGGTGCCCACCCTATACCCAAAGGAAAGGAATGTCCTTGTCTCTGAAGGCACAAGGACGCGAAACAATCTAAGAAACTGCTCACTAAGTTCCTCTCCTCATACACAGTTTATCCCATTACATCACTCCCCATTTGTCCAATTTTCTCTCCACACTGTCCTTCGATCTTAATATAAAATACACAAGTTCCTTTCTTTCTTTGGGTCTTAATTTCTAAAGGATCCTGTGTCACATACAACCTACATTAAATAAATTGGTATGCTTTTCTTTTATTTTAGGTGAGAGAAATAAATTTTTAATCCCCTCCAGTGTCTGGCACCCACAAGAAACAGCTGAGACACTCCACTCCAGGTCGTGCAGATGAGATTCTGGGACAACAACAAAAAGCTGGCAGGAAAAAGAAGCACTCTGGCCAAAGTCTGCTCTATCTGATGTCTGCATAAAGTATCCTGTCAGAAAATGAAGATGAAAACTTCTCCCTGGCTCCTCCTTTCCAAATTAAGATTAGCAGAAGAAAATCATTGATTTGGATTGTTGTTTAGAGTACCCATTAGCACTAATTTTTTCCCTCTTTGGAATAACAATTGCCTTTCTTTGTCTAGTTTTGTGTCAGGAGAGTATGGCTTGGCTGTTTATCTTTTGGGATTATGAAAGTTTGTGACATTTTAGTGCAAGAAATTAAGATATAACTAGCCAAAGTTAGATCAGCCAACACTTGATTTGCTTTTGTACATTTTGGGGTACTTAAGGGCAATAAAACCATATAATTCCAGTTGAATCTTTGGTCTCACAATCTTTTGCATACTGAAGATTCATCTGATATACCAATTCTTTGGAATTCAAATACTCTATTCTCTAGGATCAATATTAACCAGAATGAATAAGTCTCCAGGTTGAAAGACCTTTAAAAATAATAACAAGATAGGGCCAGAGATGTAGCTCAGTGGTGCCATGCCTGCCTTAAAAGTGCAAAGTCCTGAGTTTGATCTCCGGGTACTGGAAAAAAGAAAAGAAAAGAAAAAAATAATAATAACAAGATAGAACTCAGTATTAATATTAATAAATAATTAAATAAGGAAAAGTTAAACGGAATTAGAAAGTTAATACATTTATTGATTTGCCCAGAATTTCAGCTTGAGGAAAAATGGTCTTAAAAAAGGAAAAATGAGGTAAAAGGGACTTTTTGTTAAAGTTGATGGGGATTTATGGATTTTTTAAAAAAGTACAATTATATTTAACTCCATTTTGAAATCATGAATTTTTTTCAAATGAAGAAATATTTTATAGCTCTTTATAGTGAAAGCACTTTGAAAAAACGTAAGATTTCATTTGTAAAAACAACCAAATGTGAGGAGAATTCATCAGCAACCACACCAGATGAATCCCAGCAATTGAAAAGAGGTGATTGCTGGGTTCACTCAGACCCTCACCACGCAGAGCGAGGGCATGAGCATCAGCCTTACCCTTAGTTGTGCCAAATGTAACTACCCTGGAGTGTGTTCAAATTGCAGAACTGCAGCTCTTGGTCCTACAGGAAACAGAATTTGAACAAGATCCTCGAGGGGTTCACACACACAGAGAAGTTGTGCAGCCAACAACTAAGGGTGACTTTATGAAATAAAATGATTAAACAAGGAAAAACAGTTACAAACAATATACACTTGATTTTTAGTTCCAGCAACAACGCGAACTGAGCTAAAATCTCCTTAACAAGGAGATATTAGATAAACTACAGTAATTTTTTTAAATAGTCAAACTCAAGTGATGTTAAAGGAAATTTTCAAATACTAAAACTCCACAAAGGATATGAATTAATGCAACAGAATCCCAAGGGGACATCAGACAGTTGTAGGTCCTCACAGCAAGGGAGTAGAATCATGAAATCCCCATGAAAAATCAGAGATTGGACCTATTTAAATGATAGAATTTATACTCCTACACAAACCCTGCCCTCCTTGTTTAAAGAGAACAGAATAATCTCTCAAGAGGGTCCAGGAAGAAAAAGTCTCAGGTTTAGTGGGTTCTGAAGCCCTAGTTGTGCCAAATGTAACTATGAACGGCAAATGAATACTGTCTACATGGTGCTGGAATCCTAACTGACAAAGTACCATGAAAATTCATCCTGGACGAGTGAAACCTTTGGGACACCCAGCCACAGCAAATATAAAACCTCCCACAAACCAGGGTACACATGACTCTCACAGATCAAAAAAATAATGCCACCAAAAATGAACCCTCAAGCAAAAATTAAAACCACATGACAAAGGAATTCATTATGATAAGGACATTATCAGGTACTGCTAGCAGTAAATTAGCAGAAGGTGAGATAATAGAACAATTTGAAAGAGACTGCTGTTTTATTTTAGCCTCAAAGCAATTTATTAGCAAGGCATTTTTCTCAGCCTAAAAAAACTGCAGCTATGATATTACTACAGATGAGGAAAGTGACTTGCAGAGAGCTCCTAACTACTAGTAAAGACTGAAGATGTAAATCTACCCCCAATACTTTTCCTACATCCCATTCTGCTTCTAATAAATGTATAACTAACTCTTACCTGACTGATGAACAATTATTTGACTCATATAAAAATGAGAAATTATTTGCTTACATTTGAAAGTGAGAACTTTCATCCGTATACTTGGTCTCAATCCACCCTATATTATATACCTCGGTTCACGAATTTAATTCTTTCCATGATTCTGGTCGCGAATTGGTCCCAAACCAAATCAGATATCCCCATAAGCTTCAGCGTCCCCAGATACAGTTTGCAGACCAAAGCAAAAGTTTTCAAATGCTTCTGTTTGCAAGCCAAATTGTTCGCGAACAAAAGAGTTAATGAACCAAGGTACCATACAACTTACACAAAAAAAGAAATGAAACAACACTGAGATTCCACCTCACCCCACAAAGAATGACTGCTATCAAGAAATCAACCAATAACAAATGTTGGCAGGGTTGTGGGGAGAAAGGAACCCTTCTCCATTGTTGGTGGGAGTGCAGACTGGTGCAAGCACTGTGGAAATCAGTATGGAGATACCTCAAAGAACTAGGGCTGGAGATCGCATTTGACCCAGCTATTCCCCTGCTGGGGATCTTTCCCAAAGAATTAAAAGAATCATACCGCACCAATATATGTGCACCCATGTTTATAGTGGCACAGTTTGTAATAGCTAAAGCTTGGAAACAGCCCAAGTGCCCATCAACTGGAAACTGAATGAAGAAGATGTGGGTTTTTTCTATAAAATGGAGTACTACTCAGTCATAAAGAAAGAAAAACTAGAGACATTTATAGCTAAATGGATGCATATTGAGGTGATACTCTTAAGTGAAACAAATAGGACACACATGTACCGAATAGTTTCTCTGGTGTGAGAAACTGAAAGTGTAAATAAGGATTAAAATGAATAATTGATAATTTGAAATAGGAAGAAAAGGTCAAAAAGGGTAGGAGAAGTAGGAAGGGAAGGAGAAAGGAAAGAAGAGAAAGGAAAAATTATGAGAAAAGGAAAAAATGGAAACAAAGTCTTTGTAAATAGGGAAGGGTGGAGGGGGTGAAGGAGGACAGGGAATGGGGAAAAATAACTAAGATACATCATGTAAAGGTACAAGTACCCAATGATAAATGTAAATGTATTACACACCTAAAATGTACCAATGAAAGAATTTAAGAAAAAAAATGAAGTGGGTAGGAATCTTTGTGTATTTAAAAATTCTTGTTGAGAAAAAGGAAGGGCAAAGTAAGAATTTGAGACACTTGGACAAAATGGGAGGGAATAAGTAAACAGCCATTTGCATTTTCAGGATGATCAAGACAGGGACTTATCTTTTTATTCCAAGACAGGATATCAGGTAACCACGAGAATGTCCAGCCAAGATGAGCTTCTGCTTTTATTTCCAGAGCACCATCATGGTGTCTCTGTCTTTTTTTTTTTTTCCAATGAGTTTATTTGTACATTTTAGGTATACAATACAGTTACATTCATCATTGGGATCTTGTACATTTACATGATATACCTTGGCTCTTATTTTTCCCCATTCCCTGCCCTCCCTTCACCCCCTCCACCCTTCCCTATTTACAAAGACTTTGTTTCCATTTTTTCCTTTTCTCATAGTTTTTCTTTTCCCTTCTTTCCTTTCCCCTACCCTTCCCACTTCCCCTACTCCTTTAGACCTTTTCTTCCTAATTCACATTATCAATTATACCATTTGACCCTTATTTATATTTTTAATTTTTCACACATCATGGTGTCTCTTAAAAGGCACTTTATGTAGCAGCAGCAACCCACAAACTCACACAAAGGCACTAAGGAATTGGTGTACAGCTCAGGCAAGCTGTAATTTCTCATTTCTTACTCTTTCACTAAATTACAATTTAAATTCCATCACTCAAAACTGCCTGATCTTGAGCCAGATGCATATATTACAAAAAGGCATTAAAATCTGACCTTTTCTATCCCCAATAAGAAATGTCATGAGTCCATCACAGAATCATAACTCCCTCATGAGTTAGAGCTAAGAAAGATTTGAACTTCAAAGGGGAATGCTCCAATTACAAGCAAATCTGAAAATTTTGAATTCTAAGGGGGTTTTTGTGTTTCAGAACAAAAGCAATAATGAATGAGTAGATATGAGTGTGCAAAGAATACTATGTGCAAAAAGTAAACGTGAAAATTGTGATGCCTCTCTGAAGTCAGTACTAAGATTGCTGGAAATTTGCAAAATTGGTAACATTTCAGCAGAGGCCCTAAAACCCAAAATGATTATCCACTGGCTCTTTTGCCGGCTAAGATTTGTATCTAGTGGCTTCCTCAATTTATATGCCACAGAAGCTCTGCCAAGAGTACTGTGAGGCTTGGTGATATCAGAGCTTACTCTTAGAATATTTATCATTTTAGCTCAGCGGGAAGACATCCAGGGAGCCTTATCAGTCCTAGTACTTTCAACAGGCTTTCAATCCACAACACACTGAGGATTATCCATCTTCCCTATGATGGCCATCCATGGCTGAGAAAGTAGAAAGAAGGTATGTTAGAGCTTTGTAAAGATGATTAGTTTAAATAAAAAGGAATAAAACAGGGGTCAGGACAGAGAGTATTCAGAGAAAGGTTCAAGGGCAATAGCAAATCAGTTGTGTCACAGTGAAAGGAAGACAGCTGTGGAACATTTCTGGGAAATAGAGACTGAAGTTCTTCCACATCCACCCACACAAAAGCAGACACAGTGTCTCAGCGAAACCCATGATAGACCAGGGTGTTCTCAACATCCATTTATGTCTTCATTCACTTTATTAATTTTTACTGTGCTCCAACTAAGTACATACATACATATATATATATATATATATATCATATATCATATACAGATATTTGAGCTGAGCCTTTAAAAACAAGTAAGATTTGGAATACATATGTACTCTTGGGATGTATAGTACTCTTCTCAGTACCACAAACAAGAGACCAATTAAACCATCAAGATAGGCATGCTCCTCAACCTTCCCTTCATGAATCTATGAATCACCTGGAGAGAATTTTGAAATACTAATGCTGAGTCTCCAACCACAGATTTTTTTTTTTTTTTTTTTTTTTGTGGTACTGGGGATTGAACTCGGGACTTTGTGCTTTCGAGGCAGGCGGCAGAACCACTGAGCTAAATCCCCAGCCCAACCACAGATATTTTTGATTTATTTAATCTATGATGAGACCAAAACATAAGGAGTTTTACTTTTTTGAAGAGTCCCTGGGTGACTCCAATGTATGGCCAGGGCTGAGAATCTGGAGCTAGAACCAGGCAGACATGGAGACCGTATTTACTTTTGGACTTTCATCCCAATACTTTACAAGAATCCCAGCTGCCAATCTCATGAATTGACAAATTTTCCCTAAAGGTAAGATGTAAGAAGAAACACAATATTAAAATATTAACTTCAGCACAGACATTGTCCTTTGGGAATTCCATTTATCAGAGGAGACAATAACATTGAAACTCGATGGACATCATTTGGTGGTCTTCTCAACTCCCTGCCAAAATAACTCCTCCCTAGAGAGGGAACTGAACACATGTAGTCACCAGTGAATGAGCTCAGAGTGTGCACATGCCCCTTAGGGCTTTAGACTGACCTCCTCCTCTAAACAAGGTACTTATGTTCCATTTATCTATTGGTACAAAAGAATCCACCACAAAATGCAGATAGTTTAGTGTTTCAGACCTAACATCTAAGATGGCAACTCATGTGGCTGGCTAGTATTGAATGTTAGCTGGGAGCTCAGCCAAGACAGTTTACCAGAGGACCCACAGGAAGTCACCCTATGGGGATGAGTTCTGAGACACAGGAAGTAGAAGCTGCTAAATCTGAATGCTTGGGACTCCAAAATGGCAAGTGTATTCCATTGATCAAAAAGTTGCAGAGCCTACCCAGATACAAGGAGAGAGGTCATAGACTCCATGTCCTGAGGGGCAAATGTCAAAAAACTTATAGCCATTTCTAATTCTCCACAGCTTTTGAATACATTAGCCCTTCTTATTCTCCCATCATTTATTTGAGCTTAAATAGATACTTTTCCAGTTCTTTGATACCACAGAAAATATAAAATAACTATACTATTTTTCACTGCAGATGCCTTACCTACATTTGAGTTGTTTTTTCCAGCAGTTAGGATGAGTTTGCACTAAACATCTCTCCTCTCTAGCGAGTTTCTTTGGTGACCAAAAGTATATGTCTGCAAAGACAAGTGACCAAGGTGAGATGCACAGTCAGTGAACCAAAGAACATGTCAGGGCCACATACAAGGGTCAAACCCATAGCCTGGGCCATAGACCCACTTTAGAATTTTTCCCCAAATTGTGAATGTTGGAATTTTGCCAGTGTCAGTCCTATAGTTCATAACGATCCAGGGCCCGGCAGTTTCTGCATCACTAAATGTTTGTGGGACTCTGAAATCAATATCTAATCACACTTAGCCAGAGCCCAATATTCTGTGCACTCAGCAGTGTACGGTTTTGGTTGCTAGGTATATAAAAGTTAACATGAGAAACAGGACATTTGTTGGAATGAGCTGCATTAAAATTATTGCCACTTGTTGTACAAATCACTGCTAATGACATTTATTGAGTGCTCACTTAGTGAGGGACACAGTCTACCAGGAATTTTAAGGTGACGTAAAGGAAAGAGAAGGCATTCTTTTTTGACCTCAGAAGCCAAACATTACTTTTTCTTTCCTTGGCTCTTCATTAGTAACGTAGCAGCTATACTACTTTCCAAAATGTCTTTGTCAGCTTTAAAATTCTGGTTTGCTGATGGGCAATTACTAATCTCTTTTCAGTGAGGAACACATTGAGAGACAAAGGAGACCTTTGTAAAACTGACAAGTGTGGCCAGCTCCTTACTGTCACTTTTCTATCTCTAAGCTGCTTAACTCACATTGACTTCCCAACCATATCCCTAAAGGAAGTTCTAATGGCAGCAATGGCATTCCTTCCATTTTTCATAGCTGGCACTCATATAACTAAGAAAAAAATTGCCTACCACTTCCTAAAAGAGAGCTTCTCAAACATTAGTTGCACAAAAATCACCTGGGAATTGTGCTGAAATGCAAGCTCCAGTTCCATAGGTCTTGGGTGGGTAATGCTGATGTTGCTGGTCCTCAGATCACACTTTGAGTAGCAAAGATAGTGGCTACTATAGAGAATTTTACCTGCTCCAGGAGTTCAAAGGAAGACACAGCCCCCAAGTGTCTCTGTATACCTCTCTTTCCTTCTCCTAGGCACTAGAGAATAATATATGTCAATCATGCCTCAAGGAAAGTCTTAGGAACCTCAAATTCTCCACATGATTTCAGCTTTAAAACATCAGCCCAGTTTATAGGCATTAACAAAAGAGAAAACACTGAAAACTGAATTTGAAAACTTTGAATCTATACTGATAGTCATGAATATCAAAGAATTGCTTCAAAGTAGTTGTATTTTTTGACACCAAGAAAAGGAGGTGCATATTTGCTTTCTTTATAGGTCCTACAAAAATTGTTCATTAGCCAGAAATATTAAGACACAACGTTAGGGCCACTAAATTTTTTCTAAATCAGCTACGATTAGAAGCAAAGGGTTTTGAGTTCTTACATTTATTTAGGTTTGAATTATCTAGACATTTACCCTAACTGTCCAAGTTACGGTAAAAACTTACATTGCTATTGCTTTGCATTTTTTCCCTGGTCTTTCACAGTCTTCACCCACATATTGTCTGTTCATCCTATCCCTTAGGGTCTGTGCAATTGGCTCAACCTCTCACTCCTTACTGTGGAATGCTGGCCCACAATCCCTTTGTGTTCCTAAAGGGACTTTAGTTCTTCTGGTCATTTCTATTTTGAGTTTCCTGCCTCTGAGTTTTTGTTCTATTCTTCCCTTTCTAGCAGTTTTCTTTTTTCCTTTCCTAGACTCTCCTCAACTCAGCCCCATTCCTATCTTCATTTCAAGAGGACACTCTTGAAAGCTCTTATGTTTTGAAAACTTTTCAGTGTAGGTCCTGAGTAGAGCTTTGTATTGCTATTACAAATAAATTTAAGTTACACATTGCACACCCCTGTTCTTGATAATTCATCCAGGCATCCCCCTCTAGTGCACTTTGGACCCCTTGCCTTCTTGCTGATTATTCCTTTCCCCCTCCCCCCTCTTCCTCCCTATACTACCCCCAACCATCACCATTGCCTCCAAACAGCTTATGCAGAGCTACTAGCCTCCTTACATTTTCTATTCCTAATCTATGCCGGACTCACTTTCACATTTCACTAAACTATCCATATCCTCTCCTGTACAAGAGTCATTAGCAGATTGCCAGCTTTTTGTAAGGGGATCCACCTCTTTAGAGGCCCATGATATTTGAAACTGCATTTTTTAGTTTCATTAGTTGACCTAGTAACTGTGAGATAAGAAGCACAGGTATTAGTACGCCCATCTTACAGATGAGGATACAAAACCCCAGGAAAATCATGTGACTTACTCATAGTCACTTAGAGGCAGAGCAAAGACTAAAATCCCAGGCTTCACAATGTCTAACCTATTCTTTCTATTGAGTCATTTTTCTGCCGTGCAAGATCATATATAAAACTTTACATAGTCAATAAATCATTAATTTTCTAGGGCCCAAGTTGCATAAATATGTTATGTCACTTAATATAATTTCTTGATGATTTCTTTAAAAGCTTTTTGTTTTCAATGCTAATTAGCAACACTATGTACAACTGCTTTTGAACAGAGGCCACAAATCAACATTTTTCTCTCCCAGTTTCTTAAGTGTGAATTCAGGACTTTGGAAGATAGTCCATGAAGGAGAGCAAAAGAAAACTTATTTTGTAACCTGCAGCTTTTCATAATTTTAAGAAAGTTACTACTAGCAAATGTCTTGAACAGGACTGCAAATTAACAAATAGAAGTCATGGGCCAGGATTTAGCTCAGTGGTTTCAGAGCCTGCCTTGCAAGCGCAAGGTCCTTAGTTCGATCCCCGGTACCAAAAAAAAAAAAAAAATAGAAGTCATAGTTACCACCAAGCAATATGAAACCATTGCACTCTAGAATTATTATTTCACTTTCTCAACACTCAAACCTTCTGAACTACTAGAGGACCTCAAAGATCTGAGAATCCTAACGTTACACTCTACAGTCTGCAGTCCTGGTCACTAGACCGAAGTTGTTTTTTAGGCAACGTGCGAATGTGGTAAGTTTACTATTCAGGTGTTAATTTGTTTATTCTTGCTCTAAAATTGCTTTACCCCAAAATTCACAGAGCAGGTTCTATAGTTAAGACAAAAAGGAGGGGAGCCTGCATAAGAAAGTGAGAATAGTTAGTACAGGGTCTGCACCACTCTTGGCTTATGCACCCAAAGTGGATCTTTCCACTTACTGCACTGATTTGTATGCCAGTCTCCCCTGGAAACACCCTCACAGACACACCTGGGCAGCCCAAGCATTCCATACCAAGATAGAACCATCTGTGCTTCCCTTTAAGCAGAAGAGGGACAGATTCAGTGCCTACTGAACCATTGAAAGTAATTAATGTAGTGATTGAGCATAAATTATGCTTTACCAGCTATCTGAGAATTATTAATCCAGTCAAATTGATACCCAAAATCAACCCACAGAGCTGAAAAAGTGGTCATGTGATCATTTTCTTCCAGATTGCCACTTTGCAAATGTGGGAAAATTTCTCTTCTACACAGGTACAAATCTATACAAATCAGTGTAAATATTGACTGTGCCATATGATCTACAAGCACTCCTTAAAAGTGGCCATTCTTTGTAGTCTAGATTGAATTATTTTCATATAATCACCACACCTTACATGTTATGCTGTAGCTTTATACTCAAAGACATCTATATTTTTTAGTACAAATTAACACCGAGTCTCTCATTTGAGAGTTCCTGGCACCAATGTTTTTGGCTTTGTTCTTTCTCTAATCAATTAAGTATTTCAATTGTTTCTTGTCTAACTTAGATTTGCCTTTATTATTTTTTCTTATTCTTTTTCTTCACACAACCAACAGTCATTTCTCAATAAGTAACTGTTTAATTTGCTAAGGAAATCAAAGTGTGGTTGTAGGGAAGGGGACAAGATGCAGCCATGGAGGAGTATTGTAACCTGATCCTAGACCTGGAGCTCACCTAAGTAAGGAGACCTTGAGTAGGAAACTTCAGCTCTCTGGACTTTGGTTTCCACTTCTGTAAAATGAGGTTACAGTGACTTCCTTCCATTTTCACAAGGTAAAATTGTCACCACATCATCCTTGCCAACCTTCTCTCCCTCACAGCCCAGAAATAGAAGAGCTCTTTGCTATAGTTCCGATAAAGAATGTCCCCCAAAGCCTCATGTGCTTAGGGAGGCACTTTTGAAAGGTGACTGGTCATGGGGGCACTGTACTTATCAGTGCACCCACTGTTGAATTCAGCAGCTAAGTGTGCTGTTGGAGGGTGGTTCTGATCAGAAGAGGTGGGTCACTGGGGGTGTGACTCTCCCAAGCTCCTCCCTTTGCTCCGTGCTTCTTGGCCACAATCACATGAGCAGCTTTCCTCCGTCAGACCCTTCCATCATCTCCTTCCTGCTTTGAAGCTAGCCAACCATGGAATGAAACTATGAGCTAAAATAAACCTTTCCTTTTTTAATTTGTTTTAGGTATTGTGCCTTAGCAACAAGAAAGTGACTAAGACACCCTTTTTCATTCTAAGACTGTCTCTTCCATTTGAGATTTGAATTCATTATCCCTAGTTTCCATTAGTATGTTGCTCTTTCTCGTAAGTCTTTAATCCCTTTTTCCTCATTAACATTTCTCCTTTTCCTATGGAAGCTTAGCCCCACATGCAACCTCAAGAACCAGACAATCGACTTCTGTGGCTTTCTCCACAATTCAATTAGTAGATTCCCCTCTAATTCGAACTCCTTCCTCTGCAGTGGATCCATTTGAAACCACCTCAATTTTCAAGTGATTGGGAAAAGTTTCTATATCATTTCATTTGTTGTTGCTGATAACACAATACTACAGACTTGGTAAGTTATAAAGAAAAGAGGTCTATTTCACTCAACTTTCTGAAGATGCAATGTCCAGTGGCTGCATCTGGTGATGGCCTTCTTGTTGACAGAGTGCTGAGATGGTGCAGGTATCACATGGCAAAAGACAAGGGGCACACACGTAAATATATGTCTCCTCTGGTATCCTTCTGTCTTCTTATAAAGCCACCAAGATTCAGTCATGGGGATTACACCCTGATGACCTTACCTAACACTAATCAGCTCCCAAACACCCCACCTCTAAACACCATAGTCAGATTTAAGTTTCTGCCTCTTAATAATACACACTGGGGGGCCGAGGATTTAGCTCAGTGGTTCTGCTGCCTGCCTCGGAAGCACGAGGATCCAGGTTCAATTCTCGGTACAAAAAATAATAATAATAATACACACTGGGGGTTACACTCTTCTATGAATTTTAGGAGGACAAACCCTATTCAAACCTTAGCAACAGGCATCAGATTCTAATGGAGCAAAACAGACTCAAGGAAACATTTTGTTTCCAGAGGGGCACATGTTGGAAATGAACCATTAACACAGAATAATTACAAGGAATAGTAATCTACTCATTTTTATATTTAATAATTTGCTTGAAACAGAGTATATTTTTTTCCATGAAATTAAGGAGAAGCTTTAATGAAAAGTTTTTTTAGAATATATAATTTGCATGAATGCATTTTTAAATTGCAGTGCCATTTAAGAAATTGGGTAAATTTTTAATTACTATTTTATTTTCCTTGGCTTATAGTTTTATTAACTTGTGATTGATTTTGTTAGACTAGAAAAATATGTAAGAAGATAACATGTCCCTTAAAGGGCCTACACTAAACTGTGCCAGTGGAAGATAATGAAAAACCAGATTTTTCAGCTCTCTCTGACATGGGAAGTACAGATATTCGATTATCTTTTTCCCAAAATTGCAGGTAGCAAAACTTCAGGTTTATTTCCTCTGCTCCTGTACTTACCAAGCCCTGAACTCACTCTCCCAACAAGCCTTGGAAATAAGGAATGAACATTGACAGGACCAGTCAAAGCTGTGGCAGTTTTCAAAATGCTTTCAGTAAATACAGTACTAATATTAAGTTCATCATGCTGGAGAACCAGAAGGGGTAGGTAAGCATCTTTGGTCTTTCCATGATTTCCTGGTGTCATATAACAGATAATCTTCCTCATATTTATTCATGCATCCCTAATATGTATATTATATACTTGCTGTGTGCCAGAAACTAGTCTAGGTCAACAGCTTTCACAGTGTAGTCCCCAGACTGGCAGCATAAGCAACACCTGAGAACTCGAACATGTTAGAAATGAGTGGTGTTAACTTAATTCACACCTACCTGACTGAAATCCCAGGGCAGGCCCATCAGCCTGTAGTCGAACAAG
Source organism: Heterocephalus glaber (assembly GCF_053883595.1). NCBI lineage: Eukaryota > Metazoa > Chordata > Mammalia > Rodentia > Bathyergidae > Heterocephalus > Heterocephalus glaber. The sequence continues at coordinate 5,150,872 of NW_028258156.1, forward strand.
CCCTCCAGATGATCTGGATGATGCTAAAATATGAGAGTCATTGTTCCCAGACTTCGAGATATAAAAGCAAGTACACACACCTTGGTCTCAAAAAGTTCTCTGGGTCAGTGGAATAAAACACAAGTAAATAAATAATTATACTGTCATGAGCTACATCCAGGCTAATAAGAATATAAAGGAAAAGCATTCAGACAGGGCCTTCTGACTTTAAGCTCAGCATTTTGAAGAACTATGAAGGAAGAAGTGGAGCAAACATGAGCTGTCTACCTAATGTGGCAGCAATTGTGCCTTTCTGGGCCCCAGTGTGTTCAACTGGTGAAGAACGACATCAAAAATGTTCATAGAGAACAGATGATAGGAAACAGGGAGATAGACTTTTAGAGATTGGAAAGGGGGTCAGGGGAAGGAGCAAAGGGGAAGGTAGGGATGAAAGGAAAGGAGATCAGAAAGATCAAGATATGATAAATAAATTTATATGACCCCTCTTAATCCTAATATATAGATATAGATATTCCCCAAAATGAATGTAATTATTCTGTATTGGAAACATATACCAACTTTTTAAAAGTGCTGAACCAGGATCTACTCCAAATAGAGTATCCTAAAGTTTCTCCCATGATTCTGTGATTCTCTGTTCCCATGCCCCAAGGACATTACAATCAAACCTGTAGTCGAGTATAAGAAGACCTGAAGGGGGCCAGGGATTTAGTTCAATGGTGCCTCTGCCTGCCTTGCAAGCTCAAGGTCCCGAGTTCCATCCCCAGTACCAAAAAAAAGACCTGAAGGATGAATGAAAGGACTGTTGTGGTTCATTCTTTGGGAAAAGGCAGAATGGACCCTCTGCATGCAAGGAAGATGAGAGTTGGGGTGCCTTTTACTTTGTTCAACACCAGCCTCCTTATAACATCAACCACTTCCTAGGAAGGAAAATGCAGTGACTGTCCCCATCTTTCTAACTGAGACTACAGGAAAAGGAGCCTCGAGACCTCCTGGTGGGACATTCCACACACATATGAACATTTTGCTCCTTAATGATAGCTACCATATACATGAATTGTGCTTTTTCCAAACTTGGCTTATTTTACATTCGTCAACTATCTATGACCAAAATATTTCCATTCCTTACAAAGAAGAAAACTCTAAATCCCTGAAGGAGTGATGCCATAGGTTGAATTGTGCCCCCTACACACACACTCTCTCTCTCTCTCACACACACACACACACACACACACACAAACTCATATGGCAAAGTCCAAACCCCCAGTAGTGCAGAATATGCCTTTATTTGGAAATAGGGTGGTTGCAGGTTGCAGATATAATTAGTTATGATAAATAATCATAATGGGCTATGACTGGGATCCTTATAAAAAGAGATAATCTGGCCACACACATGCACATAATGGGAATGCTATGTGAAGATGAAGGCAGGCATCAGGGAGGTTCTTCTACAAGCCAAGAAGGCCAAAGATTGTCAGCAAACCACCAGAAGTGAAGCAAGAGCATGAAACAGATTCTCCCTCCAAGCCCAGAGAGGCCAACCCTGCCAGCACCTTATTTCAGCCTCCAGAATTGAGCCAGTAAATTTCTGTTATTTAGGCCAGTCAGTGTGTGGGCCTCTGTTATGGCAACCACAGCAAATTCTGAAAAGGATTGGACATGGGTGGCTTCATGATATTCTAACAGAAAAGACACAAAGAAGAGTGTCTCCCAACCCTGCTACAGAGCACACACAAAGCTTTGGCATCTCACAGGCAGTGGGGCCTTGGGCATACCTAGGGAAACAACAGAAGCAGCCAGAATGCAGGGGTTCTTGGGGAACCCTGCAGGACCCAAGCAGGAGCTCAGAAAAATGCGAAGAAAGAGTGAAAGCTGAGGCTACCACCCTTCTGGGAAGGCATGTGACTATTCCTTCCTTAAGGGCCTTTCATAAAGGCACTGGGGTTTGTTACTTAGCAGGAGGCACACTTCCCCCATCAACAAGAAGAGCAAAAGTCACTGAAACAACCAGCTTAATCTGATCAACATTTTAATTAAGAAAATGACCCATAAGTTTGAGTTCTCTGCTGGCACTGCTGTGCTCATCTTGGGGAAAGTGGTACTTCTGATACCATTAAGGTGGAGCTGTTAACCGGAATTATCTTGTGTCTGGAGAACGCAGCAGTTTGGGAGGACTGCAGAGAGGATAGGAGGAAATGTGTTCTGAAAACATTAACAACTTCAGTCAGCTATTTTGCCCACCAGTCAAGAATAACTTATACAGCAATTTCAAAATGAAATATGGGAAATAAGGAAAGGAAGAAAGAAAAAAATAAAACAAAATTGTGATATAAAAATGTTGAATCGGTCATTTTCAATTTTCAGTGTGCCTTAAATTAAACATAGGTGTTTTGGGTTTTCTTTTTGCAAGACAGGGTCCTTTTTTAATAATAAAACATCTTGTTCTTTTTAATGAGCCCATAAGAAGAGGAGCATATAGAGATATTAGGAACATATAAAGGGAGGCAACATGTTGGATAATATAAATATATATATAATTTGTTATATATATGTGTGTATATTTATATATTAATTATAATATCATGAACTACATACATTTAGGCTAATAAAAGTATAGGAGCACAGACCATTTTATATATACTATATGTAAAATTCAGAGTCCCCAAAATCAGTTTGTGATCAGAGAGTCTCCTGGAGAATTTAAGAAAATTACAACAGACACAAAGAGAATGAAAACCTTGGTGGTTTAAAAGAAGATGATGTTTATAAATATTACTGAAAGTAAAACAATCCAGGATTTACAGTAATTATATAGCTTTTAAGAGACATTTATAATTACATAATTAATATAACAAACTTACAAATAAGTATCATAGATATTTTTAAACCCACACTTGACAACTGTTAATAATTGTAAATTCTGGATGGTAGAAATATCTATGTTAGTTAAATTATTCTTTGCCAGTATGCCAAAAATATTTTTTAAATCTCTTATTATCTTATCCAATAAGCGTCTTTTACTATAGATCTGACATTTACTAGTATTAGGAGTTGGGGCAATTTTTACTCTTTCTGAACTACTTCCTCATCCATAAAGTGAAGTTCATAATAATATAAGGTTATTATGAGGATTAGAGATGGTGTGCTTAAAAGAGTTAATGGAAAGTAGTAAGCTTCCCCAAAATAGTAACTATTTTATTCCTGAATCTCTTCTCTAATGCCCCCAATGTGTAATCATCCCAGAAACATCACCCTCTGGAGCTTCCTATTACATTTTTAAATTCTTAATTTCTAGAAAGTCCTTTAAATGGTCACCTTGTAACTGTCACTGATGGTCCTAGTTGGGACTACAAAGTCCTTCTACTCAGCATTCTTTCAGCATTTAAATTCAGCTGAGAATCCCCCATGCCCACCTTCTCCCATTTCCAAAGTTTCTCTTAACTATCTCGGAACAGCTCAATGTCTTTATCATCCTAGATAATAATACTTAATTTTTAGTTCCTGAGCCATGATCATGAGTTTCCTCTAATCACACTTCCACTGACCTTTATTTCTCTTTAAATTGCAGTGCTGGAGCTAGAAGGGAGCTGGACTCTCCTCCTGTCTCAATCTTAGCTCTAGATCATGGTTGAACAAACATTTTCTATAAATATCGAAAGCTTTACGAGCTATACGATCTCTGTGCAATGATTCAATTCTGCCATTGCAGTTAAAAGCAGCCATAAGTGATGCATTGATAAATGGGCACTGCTGTGCTCCACTAAAACATTTTTTTTACAAAAACAAAGAAACAGCCATAACGATCAATAGATCATAATTTGCCAAACTATGTTTTAGATGATACCTTCCTACTAAAGAAGGCCTTTTACAAACTGACATCACAGTTTTTTAACAGATTTGTCACTGAGCTATGTTTGGCTTAAACTATCTAGCATTAATGTGAGTTCCTTTCTAGGTGCAAAGAAGGACATATATACAAGCATAGGGGTTAGACAACTTCACTCTTGGTATCTGCAGCAGAAAGAAGCATGTTGGAGATTGAAGAATTGGTTCTTCTTGCTGGTTTCTATACAGAAACAGCAGCAAGCACCCTACACATATCCACCCAGAGGCCACAATAACTGAGCTTAGCACAGAGAGAAGTTGTTGGAGGTTTTCTACAGATTTCCTGCAGATTTGAACCTCCCAAAGAGAGACCTTTATCTTCATCCGTGTTGCAAATCATCATAGTCAATTCAGCTCAACTCAACAAACTGATGGGTAAATTTTGTTGTTTTTTTTTGTTTGTTTGTTTTTTGTATTAAATTCTTTTATTGGTACACTGTAGGTATACAACACAATTACATTTCTCATTGGGAATTGTACCTTTACATAATGCATCTTGGTTCTTATTTTTTCCCCATTCCTAGCCCTCCCTTCATGCCCTCCAAACTTCCCTATTTACAAAGACTTTATTTCCATTTTTTCCATTTCTCAGCATTTTTTCCTTTCCCTTCTTTCCATTCCCCTGCCCCTCCCACTACCCCTACCCCTTTGGACCTTTTCTTCCTATTTTACATTATCCATTATTCATTCTAATCATTGGTACATTTTAGGTATACAATATAATGACATTCATCATTGGAAATTTGCACCTTTACATAGTCTCTCTTGGTTCTTATTTTTCACCCTTGCCCAGTCCGCCCTTCAACCCCTCCAGTCCTCCCTGTTTACAAAGATTTTGTTCCCATTTTTCCATTTTTGCATATTAATCCCATTCCCTTCTGTCCTTTCCCCTAGCCCTCGCACTTCCTTCCCCTTTGCCCCTTTTCTTCCTATTTCACATTACCTATTATACATTTAGTCCTTATTTACACTTTCAGGTTCTCACACCAGAGAAACTATTCAGTATTTACACATTTGTGTCCTATTTATTTCACTTAAGAGTACTGCCTCAATGTGCATCCACTTAGCTATAAATGTCTCTAATTTCTCATTTTTTATGGCTGAGTAGTACTCCATTTTATTTTAAAACCCACATTTTCTTTATCCAGTCCCCAGTTGATGGGCATTTGGGCTGTTTCCAAGTTTTAGCTATTACAAACTGAGCTGCTATGAACATGGGTGCACATATATCACTGTGGTATGATTCTTTTAATTCTTTGGGGAAGATCCCCAGCAGTGGAATAGCAGGGTCAAATGGGACTTCCAGCCCTAGTTCTTTGAGGTATCTCCATACTGATTTCCACAGTGGTTGCACCAGTCTACACTCCAACCAGCAGTGGAGCAGGGTTCCTCTTTCCCCACAGCCCTGCCAGCATTTGTTATTGGTTGATTTCATGATAGCAGCCATTCTTTCTGGAGTGAAGTGGAATCTCAGCGTTGTTTTCATTTGCATCTCTCGAATGACCAGTGATGTTGAACATTTTTTCATGTATTTATTTGCTATTTCTACTTCTTTGAGTGAGAAATGTCTGTTCATTTCAGATGCCCATTTTTGGATTGGGTGTTTAAATTTGGGAGGTCTGATCTTTTGAAGTTCTTTATAGATTCGAGATAGTACACCTTTGTCTGAGGAAGAGCAGGTGAAGATTTTTTCCCACATTGTGGGTTGTCTCTTCACACTGCTGGTGGTTTCTCTTGCTGTGCAGAAGCCTTTTAATAAGAAGAGATCCCATTTGTTGATTGTTTGTGCTAGTTCACGGGCAACTGAGGTTTTGTTCATACAATCTTTTCCTACACCGATGTCTTCAAGGGTTCTACCTAACCTCTGTTCCAACTGGTTCAGAGTTTCTATTTTAATATTTAGATCTTTAATCCATTTTGATTTTAGTTTAGTGCATGGTGAGAGATATAGGTCTAGTTTGAATCTCTGGCAAGTTGAAGCCCAATTTTTCCAGCACCATTTATGAAAGAGGCTATCTTTCCTCCAGTGAGGGTGTTTGGCTCCTTTATCGAAGATGAGATGACTGAGTGTGTCTGGCGTTGTTTCTGCATCTTCTAATCTGTTCCACTGGTCCTCAGGTCTGTTTCTTTGCCAGTACCATGCTGTTTTTATCACAGTAGCTTTGTAGTAGAGTTGCAGGTTGGGGATTGGGATACCCCCTGCCATGTCTCTGTTACCTAGAATTGCTTTTGCCATTCTGGGTCTCTTCTTGTTCCAAATGAATTTTTGGATTGTTTTCTCTAGGTCTATGAAGTATGCTGCTGGGATCTCAATCGGAATTGCATTAAGTCTATATAGCAGTTTTGGAAGTATGGCCATTTTCACTCTATTAATCCTTCCTACCCAGGAGCAGGGGATGTCTGTCCATTTTCTGATATCATCTTCAATCTCTCTTTTCAGAGTGCCATAGTTTTCAGAGAAGAGGTCTTTGATTTCTTTCGTTAGGATGATTCCTAGGTATTTCAGTTTTTTGGATGCTATTGTGAAAGGAATTATTTGCCCTATTTCTCTCTCAGTGAGTCTGTCATTGGTGTAGAGGAAAGCTATTGATTTTTGTGTGTTGACCTTGTAACCAGCTACTTGACTGAATTTGGTTATTAAGTCTAGAAGACTTTAGGTGGAGTTCTTGGGGTCTTCTATACAGAGTATCATGTCATCTGCAAATAATGACAATTTGACTTCTTCATTTCCTATCTTTATTCCTTTTATTTCTTTCTCTTCTCTAATTGCTGTGGCTAATGTTTCCAAAACTATATTGAACAAGAGTGGTGATAGTGGACATCCTTGTCTTGTTCCTGATTTTACTGTGAAGGATTTCAGTTTTTGACCATTTAGTATGGTACTAGCTGTTGGTGTTTCATAGATGGCTTTTATCAGATTGAGGTAGAGACCATCTATTCCAATTTTTTGTAGGGTTTTTATCATAAATGCACGTTGGATTTTGTCAAATGCTTTATCTGCATCTATGGAGATAATCATATGGTTTTTGTCCTTGACTCTATTGATACAGTGTATTACATTGATTGATTTTTGTATGTTGAACCATCCCTGCATCCCTGGGATGAATCCCACTTGATCAGGGTGTATGATCTTCTTGATGATCTTCTGCATTCTGTTTGCCAGTATCTTATTAAGGATTTTTGCATCTATGTTCATTAGTGAGATTGGCCTATAATTCTCTTTTTCAGTTGGGTCTTTCTCTGCTTTGGGGATCAAGGTGATGCTTGCTTCTAAGAATGAATTTGGGAGTATTGCTTCCCTTTCAATTTCACTGAAGAGTTTAAACAGTAGTGGCAGCAGTTCCTCTCTAAATGTCTTGTAGAATTCAGCAGTGAAGCCATCAGGGCCCGGGCTTTTCTTAGTTGATAAGTTTTTAATTACATTTTCAATTTCATTGGTTGATATTGGGTTGTTCAGAATTTTTAGGTCTTCTTCGTTCAACTTTGGTAATTCATATGTATCTAGGAATCTGTCCATTTCTCCTTTGTTGTCCATCTTATTGGTGTATCATTTCTTGAAGTAGGTATTGATGATCCTCTGGATTTCTGTTAGGTCTGTTGTAATTTCACCCTTTTCATTCCTAATTGCATTTGGGACTTTTCTTTCCTTTTTCTGACAAGGTTGGCTAAAGGTTTGTCAATTTTGTTGATTCTTTCGAAGAACTAACTCTTGGCTTCATTGATTTTTTATATCATTCTCTTAGTCTCCATTGCATTGATTTCTCCTCTGATCTTGATAATTTCCTCCCTTGTATGAGCTTTGGGGTTGTCCTGCTCTTCTTTTTCTAGAAGCTTGAGGTTCAGCATCAGGTTATTTAATTGGGATCATTCTGTTTTCCTAATATGTGTATTCACTGCTATGAATTTCCCTCATAAGACTGCTTTCATTGTGTCCCATAGATTCCGATATGTTGTATTGTCATTGTCATTTAATTGAAGGAACTGTCTGATTTCTTCTTTAATTTCCTCTGTGACCCATTGGTTATTCAGAAGTGTGTTGTTCAATTTCCATGTGTTTATGAAATTTTTTGAGTTTCTTTTGCTATGGATCTCCAATTTCATCGCACTATGGTCTGATAATATACAGGGGATAACTTCAATTCCTTTCCACTTACTTAAACATGTTCTATATGTGAGTATGTGGTCTATTTTTGAGAATGACCCATGTGCAGCTGAGAAGAATGTGTATTCTGATTTTATGGGGTGGAAGATTCTGTAAACATCTGTTAAGTTCATTTGTTCAAGAGTTCGATTGAGTTCTAGTATTTCATTACTTATTTTTAGTCTAGTTGATCTATCTATTTGTGACAGTGGGGTGTTGAGGTCCCCCACTACAATTGTATTAATGCATATATGACTTTTCATGTCCTTTAGTATTTGTTTTATATAGTTGGGCGCACTAGTGTTTGTTGCATAGATATTTATGATTGTCATCTCTTCCTCTTGGATTGTTCCCTTTACAAGGATGTGGTGTCCTTCTTCATCTCTCTTAATCAGTGTGGGTTTGAAATCTACTTGATCTGCCAAGAGGATAGCTATTCCTGCTTTTTTTCGGCTTCCTGTCACATGGAGTATTGTTTTCCACCCTTTAACTTTCAGTCTATGAGTTTCCTTTTGAATGAAGTGTGTGTCTTGTATGCAGCATATTGTTGGATTTTGCTTCTTGACCCATTCTGCCAGTCTATTTCTTTTGATTGGTGAATTGAGACCATTAACATTGATGGTTATAACTGAAACATATTGACTTGTCATTGCCATGACTTTTTCTTTTTGTTGGGTTCTCCCCCTTTACATTTAATTTCTTGTCATGCCAGATGGGTTCATTCTGCTTTGGTTCCTGGGGTTGTGATCCTCAATGTCTGTTCCTAGGATATTGTGTAAAATTCTTTGGAGTGCTGTTTTGGTATTCATGAAGGTCCTAAGGTGCTCTTTGTCATGAAAGTATCTTATTTCCCCTTCCTCTGGACCAGGAGCAGTGGGGTGGTGGCTCAGAAGCCCCTCCCTCTGGGCCGGGAGTGGTGGGAGGGATGGTGGCCAGGAAGCCCCTTCCTCTGGGCCAGGAGCAGAGGGACAGTAGGTGCCCCAAAAGCCCTTTCCTCTGGGCTGGGAGCAGCGGGAGGGTTGGTGACTGGGAAGCCCCTTCCTCTGGACCAGGAGCAGTGGGATGACGGCTCAGAAGCCCCTACCTCTGGGCCGGGAACAGTGGAACTCAGTACCTTGGTCTGGTGGTCTGTTGTCCTCTGTGCCTTGGTAATGTGGAATCAGGTGGCTGCCTGTCTGCAGCGGGGTGATTTGGTGTCTTCCGAGCGACTCAGGACCTCAGTAAGGCGTGCACAGACCTGCCTGTCTGCAGCGGGCTGATTCGGCGTGTTCTGTGTGACTCAGGACCTCGGTAGGGCATGGGCAGACCTGCCTGTCTACAGCAGGATGATTAGGCATCTTCCACATGACTCAGGACCTTGGTAGGGCGTGCACAGACCTGCCTGTCTGCAGCGGGCTGATTTGGCATGTGTTCCGCGTGACTGGGGACCTCGGTCACTGATGGGTAAATTTGAATAATCATTTTATTACCTAATGTGTAGAGTCACAGCTGTTCTTTCCTAAGGTTGAACTTTTGAAGATCAGCTCTTACCTTCTCCACTGGAATTCCTCTGTGTATAAATTATTTTCTTCTGTATTCATAAGACATTCATACCATTGGGGTAGTTACATGGTATCAATTAATTAGCTGCTAATGAGGCACAAAAAGCTATGCAATTCCTTTCAATAGTAGTTTATAATTCAATCCTATTTTTTGTTTACTCAGATTCAAGAATGCCCTTAATTAAGATTTGCTGTAACTTCCTGCCTTGGTGATGCTGCTTCTCTACCTTTACCACCCTATTATCAGCATACGAATGAAAAGAACACTGGATTCTGAGTCAAACTTCAAATATTAGTCCCATTTCCATTACTTTTTAATTTGAGAGTTTAAATAAGCTAATTAAGTTCTCTTCACTTCTATCTCTTCATGCATAAAATAGAGAAAATAATACTTTCCCTGCTTACCTCACAAGATTAATTTAATTGTCAAAAATGGTCATGGATTTGAAGGCTATTGTTTCTATAGATGTAATATGCTATTATATAAAAAAATATTCACAACATATTATTAACAGAAAAAACAGGCAAGAGAAGTTATTACCATATAATCTTAGCTTTTCTGGAAGCAACCACAACAAAATTATAATAGCTGTCATCTTTGTGTGAATGATTTACAAGATTTACAAAATGAAATTTATTTTGTTCTTTTCCATTTATTTGTAATTTTTAGGTTTTCCATAATGAGCAAGTGCTGTTTCTATAAAAATAAACAGCCAAATTTTTTAAAAATCCTTTTATTGGTACATTTTAGGTATACAATACATTTACATTTATCATTAGGTGCTTATACCTGTACATGATGTATCTTGGTTCTTGGTTTTTTTCCCATTCCCTGCCCTCCCTTCACCCCCTCCACCTTTCCCTATTTATATAGATTTCATTTCCATTTTTTTTCTTTTCTCATAATTTTTCCTTTCCCTTCTTTCCTTTCCCCTTCCCCTCCCATGACCTCTACACATTTGGACCTTTTAATATTTCAAATTATCAATTATTTGTTTTAATCATCTTAATCCTTATTTACACTTTCAGTTTCTCACACTAGAGAAACTATTCGGTATTTACACATGTGTGTCCTATTTATTTCACTTAAGAGTATGGCCTCACTATGCATCCATTTAGCGATAAATCTCTCTAGTTTCTTGTTCTTTATGTAAACAGCCAAATTTTAAAATAATGGCTTATTGAATTATAAAAACACATTAATTCTACAAGACTTGGAAAATACAGAATAGATTAAAAATCACTTATATTAACATGCTCTTACTAGAATGTTGCTATATGCTATAAGAAGATTTGCAATAAACCGACTGAAAAATTGAGTTCTTACATTTCATGATTCTCGGTACTCAGTGAGTTATTCTAAAAGCAGCTGAACAAGCTTACGCATCAGGCAACATTTTTCATACATAAATCTCCATGGAAAATTAAATAGAGAATTAAAATTGCCATGGCCCATGTAATTAGATATGAATCATGGAGAGCTATTTTGGTTGACACTGCTAAAACTTCTGTTGTGATGTTCTTAAAATGAATAATAAATTAAAAGATTACTTGAGGGGTGGAGACTTATATTTTATATAATTTGAATCAAATAAATTTTAACATATAAAGAATATATAGAAAACCAGAGTAAACAAGACTTTTAATTCCTTTAAAGAGAACTAAACTTAAGATAAACTTTGGAAGGTCAGATCTTACATTCTGCACTGGAATTTCTTCAAATGTTTTTCAAAGTCTAACTCTTTCATCAGTATCATTCTAAATCAGCTCCTAAACATTAAATATGAGGACAGCACTAAGGCTAATAGAGAATACTAGGAGCTTATACAGTACCGACAAATTCCCTTGCCATCTTATATTACCACCAAATGAGAATCAGAATGAAATTTGTGATTGACTTTTCTCCAGAATTGTGCACTTTTCATTCTCCTTAGACCTACAGCCACATACTTTAAAAAAAAAAAAAAAAAAAAAAAAACCCAGATGGAAGAATTGCACAGAGATCATAAATACAGATATCATCCCAGAACTTTTTTCAACTTACTTTCAGATGGCTTTCTGTAGTGGCTGAAGTTATTAACTAAAATAAATCCAGAAGAAGAAAATATTTTCAAATTACATATCTGATAACATATGTGTCCAAGATGTAAAAAGAATCCTTACAACTCAGTAACAAAAAGATAAATAACTCAATATTGAAAGGGCCAAAAGGATTTGAATAGATACTTCTCTAAAGAATATATACAAATGGCTTAAGGACATAAAGAGATATTCAGTATCACTGACCATTAGGGAAATACAGTTCAAAACCACAATAGGTACCACTTTATACCCACTAGGATGGCTAAACAAAAAATTTGGAAAATAATGTGTTGGAAAGGATGTGGAGAAATTAAAACCCATATACCCTGCTAGAATGTAAAATGGTGCGGCCACTTTGGAAAACAGAAAGTGCCTCAAATGTTAAACATAGGATTAAGATAGTGCTTGCTTTGGAAGCACATATACTAAAAACATAGGATTAAGATATGAGCCAGTAATTCTATTCCTAGGTATATAGCCAGGATAAATGAAAACATAGGTCCACACAAACATACACACATAATTGTCATAACAACATTACTCATAGTAGCCATAAAGTGTAAATAAGCCAAATGCCCTCGAAGTGATGAGCAGATAAATAAAATAAGTAGCCATATAATGGAATGTTATTTATCCATAAAAAAAGAAATGACAAACTGATATGTGCCGCAATATGAGTGAATCTTGAAAACATGCTAAGGGTAATAAGCCAGTTACAAAAGAGCACATATTGTATGATTCCATTTATATAGAGTGAACAGGATAAGCAAATCTGCAAAGAGAGAGAGGAGATAAATGGTTGCAGAGGGCTGAAGAAGGGAGTGGCTGGGAGAAACTGAAGGTGAGTGATGAGGGTACAGGTTTCTTTTTGGAGAAATGACAATGCTCTAAAATTGATTGTGAGATAGTTGCACAAATCAGAATACACCATTATCTTGTATACTTTAGGTAGTATATGAATTGTATGGTGTGTGACTTATATCTCAATACAGCTAGTACAAAGTGATAGGTAAATTGTAGATGACAGAGAGAGAGAGAGAGAGAGAAACACCAGTATCCAGAGCCAGTTGAACTGGACTAATGAGAATGGCTGAACCACCTCTAGTTAATGGTGTGTTTATCTTCCTCTTCCTTCACTAAAGGTGATTCTCTTAACAAAAAAAAGAAAGAAAGAAAGAAATAGTTAAACCCAACATCTACTGACTAAGTATTAAGAGGCAGATACCACACAGAAATGATCTAACTTTCTATCTACCTTTATTCAAATTCATTCAAATTGACTTTACCATGAATTCCTTCTATTCAAAGTTTCACCCCACTCATCAAATACAATGTCCTCAGGATCCATCCATTGAGATGCTAGTGCCCTCTCAATCCCATTCCGGTCTAGGGGATTTAAGATGACCTCATTCCTGGCCTATGGGAATACAAACCCATTTTTGAGAAATCTAAAATCAAGTACATTTTCCTTAGATCCACCATCTATGTTTATAAGGAAACTATATTTATTATTTCAGAATCTCAATAAAGACTAGGGTCAAAATCCAGGTAAGTAAACACCATCAATCATATGTGGCAGAGTTTCTCTTACATGTAAAGAGATTTGGATTACCTCACAGCAAATTATTTTATTGTAGAACTTGGCTTTATCATTTGAAATGTAACTCATTATGGCTATATGAATATGCATATCAAGATTTATGTCCACTAATATAAAACTTAGAGCTCAGGAATTTCCTTTTAATACCATCTAAGGTGTTACTAAACTTACTGGCTTATTAAATTATTAGTAGTAGTATTAATATCTATCCTAGCCCTAATCCCCTTTGCTTTTCATTTCTATAAAAACCCAAACACATCTTTTCATTTTTGAGATTGCTCTTTTAAAACTGTTAGCTCCCTGCTGAAGCATTTTACTACAAGCTTTAATCAAATGTGCTTCTGACATTTCTAAATCTAACACAAGATGTGGAGATTTATCTTTTCTCCCTCTTTCATAGCTGTCAGCCCCTCTTCACTGAAGTCTCATGCCATGAACTCTTTCTTCTCTTCGCTAAGTGGTGGAAGTAATTATCTATGTTGTAAAGAAGACAACTGCCAGTACTTTCTGATCTTAGTGCCTTTGCCCAAAGAAGGGTAGTTCTCTACCCTGTGAAGGGTATATAGTGGGGTGAGCTGGAGCACAGGGCTCACCTTTTCCCATGGTCCTGGAAGCCTCAGACTGCAGCAGTGTCTGAGCCCCAAAATGCATCTCCAATCTCTGCACCATCCAGGCAGCCACTAACTAGAAGACAAGATTTCCTCTCTACACTGCAAGGACAAGAAAGGAAGATGAAAAAGAGATGAGTGGAGATCCTTTAGATATTCCTTGTTCTTCTTACCACATTGGCCACTCGAAGAAAAGAGAGAAAGGAAGGCAAAACACATCCAGAAACTGACATCTTTAATCAAATTGACTTTGCCTTCAGTAAATGTGACCTCATCAACACCTGGAACCTGAGTGAACAAATCAGCATTTCTTCTACTTTGAGAAAAGGAAGAATGGGGCATAAGGGAACCTCCTCTCTCCCAGAAGTATTCAACTCCTGACATCCAATAGATTAAATAAATCACCAACCTCCTTTGACCCCTCCATTTTTACTTCAAGCATTTTATGTCTGCCCCTTTGTGTCTTTGTTTCTCTAGCTAATCTACCCCCACTTTTGTCCTCTTTACTCCCCAAACAGGCAGCTGAACCATGTCAAGGCTATAAGAGACCACACTGTACATATCGGCAACTTGGAGACATCTTGCACCCAATTCTTTTACATTTTCTAGATAACATCCTCTGCCATTCCACACAGATGCTTTTCCAAAGCCCCAGTACTAATCGGAGGCTCCATTCTTTCTTTCCACCTTGCCCCCCCCTTTTCCCCACAGGTGTGCATGACACCCTCTCTACAAAGAAAATAGGTTTGTAAAGCAGAAAGCTGATGAAATTCTTGTATCTGAATAAATTGAATTTTCCTCTTTTCTGACTCATAGGAAAAGATGTTCCTTCTCTTCAAACTACTAAGTTACCTTAGCAGAATGTACTTGATTCTTAGGAATATTGGCAGAAATAAATCATTAAAGTGTATGCTGATGTGCATTTCTTTTACTATAAGAGAGTTTGAGCATCTTTTAAATATTTTTAATACATTGGATCTTCTTTTCCTGTTTCTTCCTTCTATTATTTTCTCTCATTCTTTTAAATATTTACTTTATTTCTATCTTACCTATATCATTCAGGCAAAGAACTCCAGAGAAATTTTCATTGATAAACCCAATAGACAATCTTCAGTCTTCATTATACCTTTCAGTCTTCATTATACCTTTCTTCTGCATGGTATAGTTCATCATTCCTTTCTTAATGAAATGTACCTCAAATTTATGTGGCCCCTTATGTTTCTTTGCCATTGGCATCTGCCCTTGGCTTCTATGTCTACTGTTTCGCATTATGTTCCTCCTGTGTATCATTAAGAGTTGGTATTCTTCAGAGCTTTGTCTTTCACCTTATTCTGTTTTCATTTTGTCTGTCATCCCTTAATGATTTCATGTCCTATCATGGATTAGCCCTCTTCTTTTTTACCAAAAAACTCCAAAATCTATGTCTTTTACACAGGCTTCTCTACTGTGTAAATTCCGCTTTCCCAAATCCTCCATGATGGCTCAACCCTATCCCATCCAACATGCTCCTTCCTGGAACATACTTTCTGGAATATTCTTTCTTTTGAAATATACTTCTGTGTTTCCACCTAATGAATTATTGCTCACTTTACAAGAGTCTGCCTGCTCTTCCCTCTTGTCCACATAGTACTGACTCCTCTGAGCTCTTAATTAATGTCCTAGATATACCTAAGAGGATCTGTCCCACTGTGACTGAATTCAGCATTTATTTACCAGGTCTTTGGCTAGGCCAAGAGCCACTTAAGGATATGAGCATGGTTTTATTCATGGTTATACTCCTAATGCCTTCCAAAAAGCCTAGCTCTCAAATGCTTGTGAATAAATGAGCTACAGTAACATCACAATGTGTAAAATAATGCACACTAGTTGGTAGGGAGAGATATTTGTAGTCTTGGTGGTGATGACAGATGGGAAATATAGTCCTCTCTGGCTATTAAGTGTTTTACATCAGATCTTTGCTGAAGTGTTAAAAATTAAATCAATTTCCAGGAAAGCATGACTGCTGATATAAAATATGCCATGAGAGGGGATATTTTCCCTCCTATTATGTTCCATACACATGAAAGGGAAAAGTCTGCCCACCATGCACATGTGCAATGGTGTCCTCTGGACACTCATACCCTTATGGTTCTCTAGGCCCTTATTTGCAGAATAGAAAAGGAGTTTGTTGGCCAGGGATCAGTCCAGACACAAATTTGATATGCTCTTTGCAGGGTAACAAGTCATCTCCCTATTGGGACCTGGTCAAGCCTATTTCTGAGACTTAGTAGTTGAGGAGGAGCCAGGAGGAACCAGGCCTATCTGGCCAGGCTAGCCAAAGGTCACCACTACAGCAAGGACATAGAGCCATGTTGACTGTAAAAGACAGATAGAGGATTCTGGGAGTGACTGTGAGAAGCCATAGGTGATGAGAAATAGTGATAAGATGGCATTGTATCATATAATAGAAGCCCAACAAGAGGGAAAAGAGCATGGACAGAAGCAAGGTATAGATTTAAAATGGACATGGTAGAGCAGGCAAAGCAGCAGCAGTTTCTTTAACTCATTTCCCATTCAGGAAATGTACATCAGGAATGTACATTCAGGAAAGAGTACATCTCCCTGCCAGTGTTCATTCAATTTTATACAAACACACTCTTTGAGACGGAAGCAAATATGGCTTGTTTTCAATGTGAAAATAAAATATAAAAACTGTTCTTGGAGTTATTTCTAAAAAGAACTTATCTCTCATCTTCTTGTAATGAAAATGTATGCTAGGGTGTGTCAGGAGCATTCTCTGAGAGAACAGAAAATGAGTTAAAAAGACAAAACCCACACAACAAAACAATTGCAGCATTGTACTGGTCCTAAAATGGCAGCATTCTTGATGTGTTTATATAAGGACTGTGTGCTGGACATTTTGGGGTTTGGGTGCCTAGAAACACTTCCCCATATAGTCCTTATAATAAAATCTATCTTTCCTATGGAAGGCCCATTCCTTGTGGCTTGGGTGAACCTCAACCACCCCTGACTTCAAGGGGTGCAGGACTTGGAACTGACCCACATCCCCTCCAGGCGGCTGGTCCCTAAGAAGGTTGACTCATATTTCTTACATGTCTGAAGAATGAAAAGAAAAAACTCCAAATGAGAAGTGCAGAGATCATCAGAGATCCAGGAATAACATTTGTTTCCTGAAGAAAAAGACACCCCTACAATTCCTTTTAAAAGAGGTCTGAATGGACCGTCTGTCACTTGCAGGTTAAGAAGTCCTCCCTCATAAAGGCCAATGTGCATGCCACTGAGAGAGAGCAGGCAGGACTTACTGGATGCTTGGGGCTAGACTTATGACAGCAGGACAACAGATCTTCTGAGAAATTCTCCCAGTTCTCTGTCTAACCACCAAATTACATTGAGATTTTTTTCTTCCTGAAAAAGAAGATAAGTCAAGAATTTCAGCAACTGTTGTTATCATCATCCCTACTCCATTTTGTTCCACGATTTTTTTGTGCCCACACTCAACCTTCTAGACAACAGGAGAGGTGAGGCTAGAAGCTACCTATCCACAAGATGCTAGGAGTCATTTTCTGAGTATCCAAGGTCCCCTGTTTAGTGAGGGGAAAAGATTTGGAGACCAAAACTACCTGCAATCTGAGAAGTCAGCATGGGCCTAACTGTCCCTTGGGGTTCCCTTTCCCCCTGAAACCAAGGCTGGAAATAGAGCACTACTTAGCCCCACTCCCTGCCAGATAATATAACAGTCCTGCATAATTAGCCTGAAGACATCCCCTGCTGTTTGTTTGTCATGAAAACAAGTGAAAAACACTTAAAAAAAAGAGTTCTTATTTAGAGGTAAATAGCAAGGGAAGGTTGGAAATGTTTTATCTCATATATAGATATGGCCTTTGTGTTCCCCAAGTAATTACTTTTGGTTTACTTTTTTCTAAAAGTGCACTGAGATTTGAAGGTTAGTAAGAATGAACAATAAAATTAGGTACTAAACACAAAGGAGTCTCTCAAGGGACAGAGTCAAATAAGAGAAAGCTGAAGTCTTGATGCTACACTAGTTCCAAAAAAAAAGACTTCATGAGTTTTGTCAACCTTTCTGTATCCATCAGAACTTCTCTACCAACACCAATTAACTAAGAGTAGGAATCTCAACTTTTGAGTCAGAGACTTTGATTTTCAGATTAGAGATCCCATCAAATGCCTCTATATTTCTTCATTATAACCTTCTTCTGTGTCCATATTCCAGATAATTTTGAATCATGTTTCTGCAAGGTACAAAGTAATAGCCCTGATGTAAGACTGTCAAAGTTTCATTTAAAAACACTTTCAAACCACAAGGTGGTGGCCAAATTGGAGAGGACATTTGATCTTCTCCCAAGTTTCCATGGCTGCAAAGCAGAGACCAAGAGTAAATCATTCTTTATAGTCAATTCTCTTGTTTCTTAAGAATAAGAAATCATTTTAGAAGACATTTCTTTTTTTTTTCTTTTCCTTGCAAGGGCTTCACAACGTTGGCATGCAGTTTTCGAAATAAACCACATCCGGAAATAATCATCTCCAAGTCACTGAAATGGATCATAAGCGTTAAAGAGGCCAAGGACTAAATTAGTGTGATGGTGTTTCATAAAAAACTATGTAAATCTTAAATGGAGTTAATGCTCTTCTCATTCTGCTGAGGGATAAAGAGATGGCGGGCCTCACAACTTTGTTACAGAACAGTAGCTTTGCTTCATTTCTTCTCATGCCACCAAATTCAACAGACAATGTGAATAAACCCTCGCCCCATACTACTCACATAAACTGAGTTTTATTGTTCACTGGAGCACAATGAAAACCATGAGACTAATGAAGTAAAACCTCCCACAGCCATTCACTCAATTTGCTCTTCATTCATTCATTCATTCATCACTTATTTTTGGAAGAGCAAGTTCACATTTTCCTCAGTCTTTCCTCAACCAGTAGCTAATGGAAAGTTTTTATTATTTCCCTTAGACTTGGAAATTGGATTCTTTATCTCAGAGGCCCAATCACCATTTCAAAGAGAATATTTTTGTTTTTAAGAGATTCTGTTTTTAATTGGCTAGACTATTTTAGAAAACGCACATACTCTCTGGAGCTAACTTGTTCTATATGATTCAGAAAAGGGCAAATTCCACCGGAAGAAAAGTAGCATGGACACTGGAATGCTGTTTAGGGGTGTGGAGGAATAGTTTCCCCTTAAAGTAACAAATCAAACTTTCTTTTGTTATTACTATCACATTAAGCCCAGAAGCAATCAGATGCTTGCAATGATTGTTTAAGCACCACAGAACTAGCTGCAGTAATTTGGTTATTTTCAACCATTCTCCAAATAATATTCCTCTAACACAAGGTTCAGAGATTTGTTTTGAAACTAACATACACATTCCCATGCAGTCTTGCCTTATGCTGAAAACATAACCAAAGCAAAAATTGAAACAATTTGGGAAGAAGTTAAGGAAAATGATTTCCAATTTTTGGAAGTTCCTAGAACAGTAATGCACATATAATTAACACACAACAATTCACCAGTAAAGGGAAAGACACAAAACAGAGAGCCCTGCATAAAACCTTGGGTGATTCTGCATTTTAAATAGTAAGCTGTTTTGTTAAATGAGGTATCTGCTGAACTGCAATTCTATCATCTAAATTATGTTAAAATCTAAGTTTGAGCAAAATCAGATTTATTTTTTCCTTTAATTTACCCAGGTATTATGCCACAGATAGGACTCTAGTTATTGAGGGATCAAAAGGGCCTCAGGGAATGAGTGATCAGGCCATACCTAACCCTCTACACACCAAGAGGATCCTTTAGCCCTGTAGCCTCTGCAAGCTCTTGCTTTTTTGGTAAGTAGATTCTGCCCCCGTGTGGTAGAAGTGAGAGGCTGCTCTTACATCCCAGGGCATCTTCGGTCAAGATCCATGGTTTCTGTAGCAACTGGCACCCTTTCACCCCCATTCTATCTTTAGTCAAATTGTCACTGCTTCTCTCCCCTCTGTCCCACTTCCTTCTTTTCATCTTCTTATTCCTCTTTCTGTCTTTTTTATTCTTGCCCTGTACTTCTGTCCTCCTCATCTTCCAGGGCTTTCCACAGTATTATTTGATGGCCATGAAGGCTGACACTGATGCAGACTTTATATTTAGAGAAAAGATCTATACTTTGATTTAAGGGATTCAGACAATATAGTTTCAATAAACAGAGAATAGCTACCTTAAGGGATAATACCATGACACTGACAGAGCCCGGTAGATACAAAACCAGAAATCCACCGACCTTGGTTTCACTGGCTTTGACTCAGTCCCTGGAATATGATATGGATATATTTGTATGAAGACCAAGAAATCCGAACATAAGCACAGCTCTGGAGAGAATCAAGAGACAGAAAGAGAAAGTGGGTTCCTCTACCTTTTTCAAAGAATGACAGTAAGGACTCTACCGATAAATTACCACTAGCTCCTGGCCAAGCCACTCCAAGAATATGCACTCTAAATAATCAAAAAACAATATTTATTATGCAAATACAATCTTAAGATAAAACTCTTTATTATTCTCATGGCCAGATTCCAGCCAGCATGTTGTCCTTAGGGCCATCCTGAGTGACAATTTTACCCTAGACATCATTTTCAGTATCCTTCTCCTACACAGAAATCTTCAATGGTCTATTCCTTCAAAGGTATAGTACCCTCAAAATGAAAAATTTCACACACTCAGGATCACACACATACCCACCGTAGTGTCAACCTGCTCAAGTTCTGTATTCTAAGCTTCATTTCCCTTCTGCATAACCCCCAATGTCTACCTTTGTCTTGCTTCTGCTTTTGTATCTGCTGTTTCCAAGCCAAGAAGAGTCTGACTCAATGTCTACAGGCAGTTGTGGAACTTATATCTGTCTGGAAACCCCTTTTAGTTTGCAAAACTAAAACTGCATTAGTGTACACAGTAATAAGACATGTCACCCAGGGAGTTATAAGTTGAGGGCACTTCATACCCATATGGAAGGCTCATATTGAGATATAATACATATATTTTAATACAACTGTAATTTATAGAGCTATTAATCTTCTAAGGCAGGAGGGTAAGGAGGGTAAAGTGTTCATAAACTACCAAGGAAGAATTCAAGTAGCTTATGCTATTGCCAGAATCCTGAGATGGAATTATGACCCCATAACTCAAAGTTTGTCATCTCTTTCCATTCTCTAATGGATGCATTGGAGCCTTGGGTTCCGGTTCAATTTTCCTGTATACTTTGCAGCTTCCAGTCCCTTTCAATCATGCCAAGAAACCCCTAATATATGATCTGCCTTGTCTTACAAGTCATTTGAACTGTGTCTTTGTTGGGAAGATGCAGAAGGAGTTTTCCTGTGGCCTTCCCAATCCAAGGACTTTGCAAGAAACTATGGTGAGAAAATCTCTTTCACAGCAGTAGACAGAAATATCACAAAGTACATGCTCATTGCCTCCAGATCTGGCAGCACCACTCATTCCCAGGGGCAATAATGCATGATGCACAAAATAGTCAGAGGTAAGATAAATACCATTTAAATGTTTAACCAAATATCCACTGTTTGTCTTTGGGATGAAAATCTAGACCAGCATTATTCTGATTATAATCCATGAGTCCTCTGATCAGAATCACTCGACATGATTTGAAAATGCAGTTCTAGGCTGCATCCCAGACTTATACAATTGGAATTCAGATAGGTAGGTAGATAGATAGATAGATAGATAGATAGATAGATAGATAGATAGATAGATAGGGCAAGCCTTGGAATGTAGATATGTAATAAGTCACGGAAGTCATTCTTAACTATGCTACACTTGAGAACCTCTCTTCAGTATTCACTGTTTTCCTTCATTGAGATAAATTCAGTATTCCAGAGACACCCTATCTTAGACAAAGTCATAGAAGAGCTAAATGTGTCCAAACTCGTGCTTTGTGGACCCGCCTCTGCCTTGTACCTACTGCACCAAATCTCCAACCCATGATCTTATGGATGTGTCCCTGGCCCCTTGGAAGGTCCAACCTGGATTTATCCAACCCATGTGAGCACTGTGTGAGCATCTAGACCATTCCCTCCTTCCTCCTATCCAACAAAACATATCTGATCTAGACCTGATTTCCCCAGGATTTTGCTATTTGTTAGGTGACAGTTAACCGTTTAAACTGATCAATCCATGCTGAAGGGTTAAAGTAGGTACTTTTTACAATTTGGCCAAATTAATTGACATGTTCTGGAGCAGATGAGTTTTGGCATTCTCAGTTATACCAGTTAGCTCTAGCTCGTCTTTACTGTTTACTAGCTGGTCTTAAATTCTATACAGTTTTATTTTTAAATGATTTAATAATCCCCCAGTTATCTCCATAGAGTAGAGCATAAAAGCACTGTAGGAACTGAAAAGTACTGTATGTAGAAAACAAAAGAATTTATTATTATTTTTCATCTCAAAGCCAGCCCTGATTTATTGAGACCATGGCACTTGTTTTCTTAGTTTTGCCATCCTGGAAGCAACCAAAGATTTCTCATTAAGGTCCTTCCAGCAAAGGGTATGTGGAAGCCATCCTTTGATGAGTGAAGGTGGCCAGGGCTCTCAGAGCTGGCCATGCCTGTCACTCATCCACTGTGTCCTCCTCCATCCTCTTGACACTTTTGTTTAGAGTGGCGATACCATGTGGATAATGTCTATTGAAGATCACCTAGAGAGTCCTACGCCAGCATTCTACAGAAAGGCATGAGCTCCACAGAGGAGACAGGAAGATAGCTCTCCAGTGCAGCAGATATGGGACTGAAGCTGGACCTTCTGACTCAGTACAAGACACCACGCTGCCTTGAGGGCACTATTTCTAAATATATGTTAAAATGACTTTAGGATATTTTTATGGCCTGGCCCTATCCTTGATGTCTTTCATCCTCTTTATCTCCATACCTTCCATCAAACTGCCCACTGGCTAGTTCTTCCCAGAAGGCTATTTCTTTTCATGCTAAAAATGTCCTGTCAGGGGTACACAACACATCCAGATGCTGTGAGTCAAAATCCACACCCTGTGCTTTGCTAACCCTTATCTGCATCAAGAAGTGTTTTCTCTGGCTCTTGATATCATGTTGCCATTTGGTTGCCTACTCACTGCTGACAGCCTTCCCCAATGGATGGGGGTTAGACTATCACAGTGTCCTCTGCACGAAAACTAGGTTCCCAGATGGATGATGGGAGAAAATGGAAAGATGAGATCTTAAAAGTCACATCCAATTCCATCAGTCATGGACAAGGCATGTGTTAACACATTCAAGGAGTTTTTCTAAAATCTGTATTTCAAAAAGACTGAGTTCAAGTCTCTGCCCCTGTAGGTTACATCAGAACACTGAAACAGACCGCACAGATGGCCTTTGTACATGAACTCCTGACATACTGCTTTTTTAGCCTTAGAATTCCCTTGAATCTTAGAAATTGCTAATTGAAATACACACATACATATGTTCTTTAGCCTGAGCCAGTGAGAGATATCTAAGGGTTGGACACTGCTGTCAAATAAATATGATACACAATAACAATAGTAGCCATGCGTAACTAGCTTAGTGAATTTGAAAACCAAATCTGAGGACATTTGGTGGTTTGATTAATTGCTTTGCCTATTGGCCATCTGTTGTTGTCTCCAGGAGCCCAGGACGGGGAGTGGAATCTGTTCCCTTCTGCTGACTTAGGGCAGCTGGAAACTCTCCTTCTATAAAGAAAGGTGGAGTCGACAAAAGAACAAAGGTCCTGGGCCCCTGCCCCTCAGATCCTGCTATGTGGCTGGAAAGTCAGATTTTGTTTAGCAGCTCCTCCCACATGCTTCAAAACTTTTACATCTTCTACCTCTGTTTCACACTTGTGCACATTCATAGGTTCACCCACTTTCTATTTTTTCATGCTGATGAGTGTGGAGAAAGTGAAGTTACCTAGTGACAATCAGGCAATTTTTCTTCAGAACTGAACTGTAGAGTGTCATTTATGAATTTGATCGTTTTTCCCTGAATTAGTTCATTCTTTTCATAGCAAAGCTTTTCATCCAATGCCTCATACAAAGCTGGTGTGTAGAGCTCTAGGTAAGTTTGCTTTCTGAACTAGGTAATGAAGTATCACTCTTCTTTGCCCTTGTCCTGTTCCCCCAATCCACACACTTAACTTGCCTCATTCATTCTTTAGCAGAAGCATAATGACAAAATGACAGTCCCTCATATGTGAGGGATCCTGAGCTAGACACCAGTGACTCCGAAGTGAAAGCATAGTCCTTGGTCCTTGTGGAGCTCGCAGACTGGTGGAGAAAGGTAAATAAATAAAACTATGCTACAAATAGGGTATATGTGGCAAAGACATAGCTGTCCACAAAACTGTTTCCACTCTTCTGTGGCAGTAGTTTCAGCTGTGCACATGGCCAGCTGTACCTCGCATCATTTCCACCACAAACTCCTTCCTCAGTAGTAGTGAAGTATGGTCCGGTAATTCGTTTTCCCCATCAGGAATACTTAGAAGTGGTATGTGTCATTTCTGGGCCTGGGCCTTAAAACATCACACATGCACTCTACCCTTTCTTACCCCTTCTCAGGAGCCAGAGCATGACATGCCTGCAGACTAGCTTCCATCATGAAGAAGAGGGCAATGCCCTGAAAAAGGTGGGGGCAAAGCAAGACAGAAGGGGCTCTACATGGCTGCAAGAGCAAATGGGCCTACAGACCTATTCAGGATCGCTTTGAAGATGAGAATAAAGTCCTTTGTTCCTCAAAGCACTGTGTTTTCAAACTTCTTCATGGCAGGAGCTTAGCTTTCACTCTAAGACAACACTGTGTGCTCCAATTGTGGGGCTGAAGAACTATCTGAAATAGGAGGAAAGATCTTCATCTGAGATTACACATATATAATCCCCAGATACTCTTTACTCAGAATCACCAAATACTAATGTTTTCCCACATTTCCTTATCATTCTGTGTGTGTGTGTGTGTGTGTGTGTGTGTGTATGTGTGTGTTTCGCCTAAACAATTTATGAGAAAGTTACAGACATAAGTACTTGGTGCGCTTCTATCACCAAAAAAGGATACACTCTTACAAAGCCATGGCACAATTGTCAAAATCTAAAAGGAGTAATTTTGATGCCCAGCTATTATATAATCCCAATCTGCAGACTTTATTTAATTTTTATCATTTGTCCTAATACTATCTTTTATAGCAAAAAGAGATTTTCTTATATTATTCAAGAATCCAATCCAAGGCATGTATCTCCTTTTATTCTTTAATCTAGAAAACTTCTCCAGTATATTTTTCTCTTTCACCATCATTTCTCAGCCTTTTGGCTAAGATCAAGTGTAGTATTTTTGTCTTTCATAACCTTAACATCTGGAAGAATACAGGCCAGTTATTTTATAGTTTACCTCTCAATTTAAGTTTATCTTATGTTTCCTCAAGATCAGATTCAGGTTATATGTTTTCACAGGGTCCCACAGAAGTAATAGGTTCTCCTCATTGCTTCTCATTAGGTACTAAGGCAGACAGTGGTAAGGAAAAGGCTGCAGCAAGAAGAAAGGGCCTTCCTTGGAACCCACTTTCTAGGACTAGATCCACCTTCCGCGTTAAACATTAGCACAGGATGCCCAGGTCTAAATACAATGGGAAAAGGTAACCAAGCAACTTGGTTTATATTCAGTAAGTCCCAGGGCATGTACCCAGTGGTCTTCTGCAAACCTTGGGTTACCCTAATCCTAACTCCCTATGGGTTTTGGACACCATAACAGTTCCTTCTAGGGCCATAAAAGGTAAAAAAAACTCCACTGCCTGATGGAGGAGCTGAATAAAGCCACTCTTTGGCAGGAGTCATACCTCAGACCAAACCCTCAATCCCATCCCAGACTCTATGGCTTAAAACCCTCAACACCAAGCCCCCTCAGGGCCACTCATGGAGTGCTTCCATCCTACAGAGTGTATCCTGTCTTTTCACTTTCAAATAAATCACTAATTCTGCTGCTCCTCTTGTACTTTCGTGTCCTACTTAATTCCCTGTTTAGGACATCAAGAATCTGAACAAGACCCCCAATCCAGTAACAGTACCAAACAATTTCTATTTACCCTGTTAACTTTGATTACTTAATGGAGGTACAAGATTTTTCCACTGTAGGTTTCGGAGGGGGAGGGGGGGTGGATATTGTTGTTGTTCCTGCATGATAAAAGTATTTTGTAGAGCAGAAATGAAAGGAGAAGGGAGTTACTATTCCTAAGCAAGTTTTAAATCCAGCAGGAAAAATTCCATTAAACTTTGAGGTTTGGAAATAATCCTCTGTCTGAATCTGAAGCTTTGCCCTTGGAGTCATTCTTTCTTCTTCTTGAAGAGGAGTGCATGTTTGCAGGTAAGTGGTCTTATTAGAAGGCTCCTGCCTGTTCAATTTTGAGACATCTTTAGCTTTCCTTTATTTTAGTCCTATTCAGTCCCATCTGGCAGGATTTCTGCTTATATGATATTCTCAAAAAACCTGTGGGTCTCCTGTATATGTCACAGGGATTTCTGTCATCAGATAAGGGTCCTTAGATATTTCCTGGACAGCCCTAGATTCCTGTCTTCTGCTTAGATGGCTTAAAGGATCCATGAGTCATGTCTAATCTCTTCAAAGTGTACTTTGTGTGATGAAATAATCTGGTCTTTTGATCTTTTTGAAGTACTAACAAAAAAATGTCCAGCCATACCATTGGCTTTGACTTCAGGGCACATTTTCATCACCTAAATCTCATAATTTTAGTGCCCTTTGCAATATGCATTGACAGAATTTCCCAAATCATCAAATACTGATTTATTTTTCTTAACAGTTATTCATTCAATCCATCTGTTTCCTTGCACATTTTATTATAAGCAGCAGGGGGCAGCTGCATTTTTAACTCTTTGCTTTCATTACTGTTTTCTGCTACTACAACTTTCTTTCAATTTCCAAAAAATACATATTCTTGATTTCCTTCAGTGCCCTCATCAAGGGTGCTTCTAGCATCCACATTTTTACTAACAATCTGTTCATGGTAATCTTGATATTTCCAAGATAATATAGATTTTACTTATCATGCTTCTCAATTCCTGACACATGATACACAGAGTCTTTGATATAAATATTTCAACTTAGAGTCTATTCAAGGCAGTCAAGGCTTATTGCGTAAAGTTCTTCTAGCCTGTACTTATCACCTATTCCGAAACCACTTGCTCATTTTGGGGTATTTGTTACACCACTCTTCAGTGGTATTTGTTACTCCATTCTCAGAACCACAGTCTATTAGTTTGCTATTACTGTTGTAATAAATGGGCACAATCTGAGCTTTAAAGCAACACGAGTTTTCATCTCACATCTCTGATAACCAGAAGTCTAAAATGGTTCAATAGGAGTGCATTCGTTTTAGAGGTTCTGGTGGAAAATCTGTTTTCTTAGCTTTTCCAACTTTCAAGTCTCTGTTATTCCCTGATTTGTACCCCTTTCCTCCACCCTCAAAACATCTTCTGTCCTCTCTGATTTCTGCTTCCATCCTCACACCTAAGCTCTCATTTCTGACCGTCCTCCCTTCTTCTTATAGGGGAGGGGCCCTGTGGTTACACTTGGCCTACCCAGCTAATCCAGGATAATCTCTCTAGATCAATAACTTTAATTTAATCACATCTTCAAATTTCCTTTTACAATATAAAGTAACATAGTCACAGGTTCTAGGGATTAGGAGATGGAAATTTTTGGGT
This sequence comes from Heterocephalus glaber, assembly GCF_053883595.1. Classification (NCBI taxonomy): domain Eukaryota; kingdom Metazoa; phylum Chordata; class Mammalia; order Rodentia; family Bathyergidae; genus Heterocephalus; species Heterocephalus glaber. The sequence continues at coordinate 5,178,460 of NW_028258156.1, forward strand.
GGCCATTACCCCATTTACCTCAGCCAGGATGTGGTCTAAAGTCAGTCTATTATCTATAATCACTCATCTTGAGTTCGATCCTCAGTACTGAAAAAAAATTCATCAGTCCTTGGTGTCTTAGCCAATAATTACAAGAAGCAGGATGTGGGTCCAAAAGCAGCCCCCACATTTTATGGTGAAACATTTCATGCCCAAACTCCTCTACATGCAAACATAGAACCATAGTAGCTCCAGTTTGAGATTTTTAAAACTTGATTTGGATCACAATTACATTGTTTAAGTCATAAAAACATGTCACAGAATAGTTGCAGCCTCTATCTCCATATACTGCATAAGATAGCACTGCTCAGGCATCAGGAAAAGCATATAAATTTATACTGTTCCAACTGAAATAATTTGTGCTGGACTTTGTAGCCATTGATGGCATCAAGAACTGCAGAATAGCTCAGGACCAATCATGTCCCAAGTCCCTTTTGCCCAAGCTGCCACCTAGGAGGTATACCAATCAGGATGACCTGGGTTTGCTGTTAGGGGAAAGAAGGATATAGCATGCTCATGAAAGGTCCAGTGGAATCCTAACTGTTCAAACAGAAGATCTATATAATCTGTACTTTATTTGTCTTGATCACTACTTAAGAGTGACAGAGAATTGTAAATCCTTTCTTAAGAGAGCCACATTAGGTGACAAAACTGTCCTCCTAAATTGTGTGGACCAGGAAAAGATTAAGGGACAAAGGGTCAGACTGGTTTTGGGGAATGCCATTCCATCACTCAGCAATACTACAGATGGCAAGGAGCACTGAATGTCCATTAAACTGTCTACGAGTCCATGGCTGGGTGGTCTTCTCAAATGATCCAGAAAGTGTAACGCATGATTCAGTTTCATTTTAAGGACCACAGTGGTAGGGCTGTAGTGCCCTGATTGGACTGGAACTGCAATACCATGAGCTGAAAAAAGTACCAAAACAGCAAAGGCAAAAGTCATAGTTTCAAAAGGAGGTCAAAGCTTCTTCGACATAGTCAATTTGCCAGGAACAGACAGAGGTAATGTCCCATGTAATGTGGCCTGCTTCACCACAGAACAAACAGGCCAAATCTTGGCAGTCACAAGTGTGGTCTGCACTGGAAGTTTCTGCATTAGAAACACATAGTCCTTATTTACAGTGCCCAGTCGGAGATGGTGGATATGCTGCCATGTCCAATGAGGTGCTGAAACTAAATAGCAATGACGTCAATCCCAGCCCCTGCAGTCTTCACCAACTGCCTTATTCTAGTTTGGCTGATCAGAGAACAAGCCCTCACAGTGAGCACAGACATGAGTGACCTCAGCTGTGTGAAAACACACACAATTTGTCTACATGGTGTGTGGATCCAGAGAGAGATATCTTTAATCTGCCAGCCTTAGGCTTCCAAGTGGCAGACCAAGTATCTAGGCTGGAGTGTTTGGTACTGTCACTGGCAGGGACTATGGTTTGATTCAGCCCACTGCCCTGTTTGGCCTTTCAGAACTGTCATTGCAGTTGGACGGTTGCTGCCACCTAGAGGACACCATATCTGAACTCAGCCCAAGGTTACAGATAAGCTTTGGTGAATCAAGGGCCCCTGGAGCCAGAAGCTTTGCCTCAGGCAATGAAGCAGGGAATAAAGTTTCTCCCAAAGAGACGACTATCACTTTCTCATGTAAAACTCAGTGGCATCTCAGATGCCACGTGAGCTGCACTCTTAAATATGCCATTTCCATGACAAGAGAGGTTTTTTGGAGCTCTTCTACCTTGTTTTTTTGAGTTCAGGTTAACCCAAATAAGAATATCCACCTGGAGAGTCAGAGGCCTCCACTGGTATAACTTTTAACATCAGCTTAATAGCATGTTAATAGCTGCCTTTAAAGAATAAAAGTGTGGGGGGACTTGTTGACTTAGTCAGAGAAGTGGAGGTACCACACTGAAAAATGACTTCTCATAATAACTCTGGTAGTCACCATGCCCTTAACTCAAGCTGAGGTTCCCCTTCTTCTCTCTGGGTTATATACTTTCTGGTGGCCCTGCCAGGCAGCACATACCATAGTCTCTGGCCAGGAATATCTCTCTCTGACATGTAATGGCATTCACAACACAGGCATAGAAAACATCATTGTAAATTATGCATTCAGAAGTGGAAACCACACCAGCATGTCGGACTGGCCCGGAAGATTCACCCAACACTAGAATAGGCCATGTTAGCATCCCTTCCCCATTCACAATTGTGTCCAAACCCCTTGAATTCAGACGTCAATTCAAGTGCACACCGGGGTCTGCACCAACAGTCTCCAGACCCTGCTACTTTCCAGCTGTGAGAGTAGAGGTTAAATACTAGCTAGGGAGACTAACCTATAATGAGAAAGGAGGGAAGAAATGTAACCCTTAGCCTTTTTGTTTCACCATTTTCAACATCTAACCCCAGAATCAGTGCCTAAACTCCAGCACTACTTCTCCCCCTTAAACGTCTCGTGGTGTCTAGCAAGGACCAGAACCTAGGGTCACTTTTTTTTCTGCCTTTGTACACACCATTGTTATGGTTCCATTATGCTGTTCAAGGGAGCCTTGGAGACTCTTGTGCATAGCACCCATCCTTTCAAAGGCCGAGGTAAGCTATGGCAAGGACCAGGTGTTTGAATGCAGAGCCTCAGCACTGTTGGGCAAGGCCTCTTCATTCACTTTCCCTTTTTTTTTTCACTTTCCCTTTTGAGATACCTCTGCTTGTGGCTTCACCAATGTTTTTGGTCCATGTATATCAATGTTTTTTAGTTCAAGGTCTTCATTGCTGGCACCAGTTGTTTGGTTTTGTATACTCCTGGATCACACAGAAATACTGCCTTTGAGCTGAAGCCTTGATAACATTCCTTCCTCTCCCCGTTAAAAGAAGACAAGGAGCAACAATCAGGTCCTATCCTGGTAGTTTGTTTATTCTCCCTTTTGTAACTCAACTTCTAAGCATTAACTGATCTCTTTCTTTCAACAGATAGGATCATAGGAAAACTTCCTCCACTCTTACCATCCACACACATATCCTTCCCCACTACTGGTTGGGCAAGACCATGGGCTATCAGATCCCAGGGAGTTTTCTCACCCGTCTGAACCTGATTTATGAAAATTTTGCCCTTCCTCTGCCAGAAAGCCATGTCTCTTATCATCAGAAAGCCATGTCTGCATCTTGCCACCAAAATAGTCATGGTTGCAATTTTATTTTAGACTACTTTTATGACCTTACATAAGTCTGTTACTAGAAAACACAAGACTGTTGGGTCAGGGATGACCGATTTGATTACTCACAGCCCAGTAGGCATACCTGCATATGCAGTGTGTCATGCTGTAGGAGAACAACAGTGAAATTCAGGAATCCACCACCTTTACAGTGAGGAGTAAACAGGCCTGTTCATTCTCTCAGAGGGAGACATCATCTCAAATTTGCTCACTGCAGATAGAGCCCTGAGAAATCGCCTGGGTAAAGAGAAGCCAGGGCAAGACATGTAGAAGGAAAAGAAATGTAGGAAAACTACATAGATTTAATGCACTGCTGATTGAAATTCCAACTATATATATATATATATTAAAAAAAAAGAAATTCCAAGAATATACTTCACAGAACTAGCAAAAACAATTCAAAAATTCATTTGGAATCAGAAGAAACCTAGAATAGCAAAAGCAATTCTAGGCAACAGAGACATGGCTGGGGGTATCACAATCCCCAACTTGAAACTATACTACAAAGCTACTGTGATTAAAAACAGCATGGTACTGGCAAAGAAACAGACCCAAGGATCAGTGGAATAGATTAGAAGATGCAGAAACAACTCCAGACATACTTAGCCACCTCATCTTTGACAAAGGAGCCAACCACTCTCATTGGAAGAAAGATAGCCTATTTAATAAATGATGTTGGAAAAACTGGATTTCAACTTGCCAAAGATTAAAACTAGACCCATACCTATCACCGTGCACTAAACTAAGACTGAAGTGGATTAAAGATCTAAATATTAAGACAGAAACACTAAACTTGCTGGAAGATAAGTTAGGTAGAACTCTTGAAGACATTGGCATAGGAAAAGACTTTATGAACAAATCCTCAGTAGCATGGGAACTAGCACAAAGAATCAACAACTGGGATCTCATCATATTAAAAAGCTTCTGCACTGCAAGAGAAACCACCAACAGAGCTAAGAGACAACCTACAATGTGGGAAGAAATTTTTAGCAGCTGTACTTCAGACAAAGGTCTACTATCGAGAATATATAAAGAATTGAAATAAATCAGACCCCCCAAATTCAAAGACCCAATTCAAAAATGGGCATCCAAAATGAACAGACATTTCTCAGACAAAGAAGTAAAAGCAGCAAATAAATATATGAAAAAATGTTCAACATCACTGGTCATTCAAGAAATGGAGATGAAAACAACACTGAGATTCCACCTCACCCAACAAAGAATGACTGCTATCAAGAAATCAACCAATAACAAATGCCAGCGGGGGTGTGGAGAGAAAGGAACCCTTCTCCATTGTTGGTGGGAGTGCAGACTGGTGCAACCACTGTGGAAATCAGTATGGAGATACCTCAAAGAAGTAGGACTACAGGTCCCATTTGACCCAGCTATTCCACTTCTGGGGATCTTCCCCAAAGAATTAAAAGAATCATACCACAGTGATATATGTGCATCTATGTTTATAGTGGCACAGTTTGTAATAGCTAAAGCTTGGAAGCAGCCCAAGTGCCCATCAACTGGAAACTGGATAAAGAAGATGTGATTTTTTTATAAAATGGAGTACTGAAACTGGATAAAGAAGATGTGGTTTTTTAATAAAATGCAGTACTACTCAGCCATAAAGAATGAGAAACTAGAGACATTTATAGCTAAATGGATGCATACTGAGGCGATACTCTTAAGTGAAATAAAAAGGACACACATGTGTAAATACCGAATAGTTTCTTTAGTGTGAGAAACTGAAAGTGTAAATAAGGATGAAAATGATTAAAATGAATAATTGATAATTTGAAATAGGAAAAGGTTCAAAGATGTAGGGGTGGTGAGAGGGGAAGGGGAAAGGGAAGAAGGGAAAGGAAAAATTATGAGAAAGAAAAAAATGTAAACAAAGTCTATGTAAATAGGGAAGGGTGGAGGGAGTGAAGGGTGCATAGGTAATGGGGGAAAAATAAGAACTAAGATACATCATTTTCAGGTACAAGCACCCAATGATAAATGTAAACATATTGTATACCTAAAATGTACATATATATATATATAAAGAAATGTAGGAAAGAGAGTTTCTCCCAACAATGACCAACTCCCTGGGGAAAAATAATAATAACTTTAAAAGTCTCGCATTATAGCATTTCCCTGTTTCCTGGTTTAAATACTCCCAACACAGCTAACTTTAGGCTGTTACTTGTATATCACTAAACTCAGAGTTGGGATGAGCTTGACACACACTAGCTTGATCAACCATAGCTTTCTTGAATCAATTATTACTATGATTGTTGTCCTTCACCTTAAAATGCATTACTGCATCTTTTGTTAAATGTATATACAGTCTCATGTACTATTACCTCCTGTTTTCAAAATGTAGCTCTGCATAACTTTCAAAATGTATATCATCACCTCTTCATAGGTCCTTATATGTGCTTACATGTGAATATGAGAGTATTCCTTCTCCAAGGATCCCAAAATATTTCCAGAGAAGTTTGGAGAGTAACTTGGGCTATAGTTCTGGACAAAAGAGAACCCAGAAAATGAAAATGTTAAGAACTGAGATATGAGAGCCTCAAGCTCTGCCTAATAACTCCCTCATTTCTCTCTTTCTGCATCTTTAGTAAACCACTGAATCAGTGTTTATACGTTTCTGAATCCATAGTAATTTTCAAGATTATCTGGTTTTAATTTTCTTCACAGTATTTACCACTGTTTTTTGCTTTTTGTTTTTTGTTTGCTTTTTTGCTTTTTGTTTTTTGTTCTGTTTTTTGCTTTTGTGGGTTTTTAATTTATTCAGTAATGGTCTCATTGTCTATAGAATCAAAAATAAGAATTTCATCCACCTTTTTTACCACTTTATCCTCAACACCTAGAACACTGCTTAAAATATGAAAGATAATCAATAGAAGCCAAGTAAATAGCTGGGCATGGTGGTATACATGACTGTAATCCTGGCACTCTGGGAGGCTGAGAAAGATAAATCACAAGTTCAAACCTAGCCTAGGTAACTTAGCAACTTAACAAGACCCTGTCTCAAAATGAAAAATAATAAAAGGGCTTGGAATATAGCTCCGTGTGAAGGCCCTGGGTTCAATCACCAATTTAACAACAAATAAATAAATAAATAAATAAATAGTCCCAATTCCTGATTTAGTACCTATTCCAACCCCACTGCGTTTATTTGCATTCAGTTGCATTTTGGATGGTGAGTATGGCAGATGACTAGGTGGCAAAATAAGCTCTAAATTTTTCTTCTTATAATTAGAACTTGATGGTGTTTCATCTGATATTCCAATGCTACCACTCCTATATTACTATGTAAAAGCAAACAAGGCATTAAACTATCCATGCCTAAATTTCTTCCATTTAAAGTGCTGAAGGATCTCTGAAAGAATGGCTTCTGTTTTCATTGTCTTCTCTGGGCCCATGCAGTGCTAGGCATATACCAAGAACTGTTTCAGTGTCATTCTGGGGGGAAGAGATAGTGGGAGAATAGACATAAATAGCTATAGTTTTGCATTTATGTCACCTATTGGAGAGCTTCAAAAATTCTGAAGATTCTTTGAAAGTAATTTTTCATTTTCTCTCTAACCAGGATTTAAACCATTACTCTGACAAACTCACCATGCATCCATCCTCTCACTTAGAAAATGAGACTTTAAAATACCTACATTGCAGAGTCTTGGTTGTAAGTAGATAACTCAGTGATTCTCAAAATGTGATCCTTTAAACCCACAGTCCTGGCATCAGCTGTCAGTTAGTTAACAGTCGAAATTCTACTGAAGCAGAAACTCTGAGGTTGTACCCTCATCCAAATGTGACTTGCCAAGTCTTCCAGATGATTCTTATGCCAATTAAAGTTTGAGAATCACTAACATATTCAATCATCTGACAGCTGTTGGCACCCAAATATTTCCTTTTCACTTTTAGCTACCCAAACCAATCCCAGGTAAGCTGCAGAATTATGTATCCTCACCCTACTTGGATGTGAACATGGGTGGAAGGCAGGAGCAGACTGTACTCTAAAACCCAACCATAAATACATACTTCAACTGTGATTTTTCTTTACCATTTTCACAACTTGATTCCATATTTAGATGTTATCTCCATATTTATATTTTTATTTATCTTGTATCTTTTTCTTTGTAAAAGAGTTGCTTCAGATAGATCACTTTATGCATACATGAGTAGCTAGCTGGTTACCTGCATGATCAAATGCTAAGAAAGCCAACAAAGCTTGGGGTTACTGGTTTCAGAATCATTCCATCCTGAGTTCACATGCTGCAGGCAGTACTGGACAAGTTAATCTGGATGGAGCCTGAGTTTTTCATATGAAAAATGAAGTTAGTAAGAATAAAACTTCCCCTTATTGAGTATCTCTTATGTGCCAGGTACTATGTAAGGTATTTTACATTTTGCATATGTATTAGCCCATTTTCAATTACTATAAAAAATATTTGAGAGTGGGTAATATGTAAGAAAAGAGATATTTTTATTTCATAGCTTTGGATGCTGAAAAGTCTAAAACTACCCCTTCATGAGAACCCACAAGGGTCCCTCAAGAACTTCATTAATTCTTCCCAAAGACAGAGCCCCCAGTAACCTAATTACCTGGAACTAAGTCCCGCCTCTTAAAGGTTCCACCACCTACAACATTGTTACATTGAATTCCAAGTTTCCAACACATATACCGTTGGGAGATACATTCAAATCATATCCAAACCATAGCACCCTACATTGTCCCACTTGAATCAAAACAATCAATCATTTTTTTCTTTAAACATTTAAATATCTCCAGTATTTTCAGCATGATTTTGCAAAGTCCAAGACATATCTTATCTTTTTCATTGATGGCATAAATATTTGGGGAAAGCAAGACTTAATGAGTAACCAGGTTTTCAGCCAACTTTGTTAGAGTGCCTCAGTTCCATTAAGGGTGCAATATCAAGTTGAAAAAATAAAGTTAGTTTTGCTTCAGATTTAAAGAAAGCAGGAATAACTTCTAAATAGTGGTCTGTCTGTGACTTGGTGGTAGAAAGTTCTTAGTTCATACTTAATTGAAAAGGAAAGTCACTGTTGAATTTTGAAAATCCTGGAAGAATTTGTAAAGTAATTTAATGTAACATTTTATGGTTGCTTTTGTAGTTTCAAATTTGCGATGGATATCGAGGGATGTATATGCTTTCTGATCCTGTAGATTTAATCAGACTTCTCATTGCCTGCATAATGGTTTATGGTACCTTTGATGATTTGCAGCCAACCTAGCACTTTTAATAATTTACTGTAAAGGCATTTAATTTTTAATGGACAAGAATGGGTTAGAGGTAACTTTTGCATTGGTAAATGCTCTCCTGAAGAGTGGGAAAAAGAAACAGTATATTTAAATTCCAAACATTATTGAACAGCATGAGTCTTTTATTACCAAAATCAAATGCATAATTGAACAACATACCTAACGAAAAAGTATTGTTCATGCTTTATTTAACCATAAGATAGCTTCGCTTTCACAATGCTATCATGAGAACATTTTTTCAAATTCTCATCTTCCATACTGTTTTCAATATTCTGTCCCACTAGAAAATGCATAACTGCCACATTTTGTTATATCTCACTAATCAAGAAAAACCCAACAAAAGAATGGTTTGTAATGTCTGGTACCTAAAAGAACTATCATTTTATATTCATTTCCTTCAAAGTTGTTCTAAGAGCTCCATATAATGTGCATACCTAGGAAAGATTTCACAACTAGTCTTAAAATATCTGTTTCCATGTAGAAAGAAAAATGAGAAGATGCCAGGATAAATATTTTTTAAGACTTGATGGAGGACAAAACATGTCTTGCCTTCAGAGACACATAAAACAAAAAATGTTGCAATTGCCAAATAATCCCTTTCTCAGATAGGCCATATGTAAAAATAAGACTGGCTTCACAGAACTGCTTTCTGGGGAATCATCCACGGCCCTGGAAACTCTTCTACTCAGCTAACATTCCACAGATGACTGTCCCCAAGCTTACCCTGAAATGGGCTACAGGGAAAACTCTGATGGTCAAGGGTCCAAGTCTGTGTGAGCTCTGTTTCTGGAACACCTTTGGAATTCAGACGTCAGAGCAGTTGTGTGAGCATGTGAAACTCATTCTCTTTGTTTTGGCTTTCAAATAGTCTCCAGACTCAACCCAGCTCCCAGGAACTGTTGGTGCTTAGCCAAGGAGCTTGTGCCCTGTCAAAATGACCCCATCTAAAGATGAAAGTTTGAGCTCCAAACACCACTTCCATGCTTAGTTTCCTGAGGGGAACCTGAAGGTGCAAGACTAGACTGGTTTACAAAGACTCTGTCTACTGCCCACAATCTTCTGGCATCCTGGCAGGAGTTATTTATAACAATTCTTTTTTCCATTAACCAGATTTTCATCTCTACTCCAGCTAATGAACCAAAATTTTTAGGTATAGTCAGTTACCCCTTAGATTTGAGAAAGCAGGAATTGCTCAGGGGCACTTGAGTTGGGGGACCTTCACCAATCACAGCCACACCTGTCTCTTTTTTTTCTCAGCTCTCTCAAATTCTCTATCGCACATCACCAACATAGGCTTTTGGAAGCAGAGAGCCCATTGAAATCAACCAGTAATCCATAAACTTTTTTGCATGAAGAAACTATAGGCTATATAAACTTCCCAAGAAAACAAAAGGCAAGAACTAGAAAGAAAACTTTTTGATTTGTAAATTCATTGTTTTCCCCATTATATTATAGGGTCTCACCCTCCTCTTCTGCTGTCTTTCTCTTCTCCTCCCTCTGCTCCCCAACTCCTGTCATTCTTTTTTATCTTAACCCTTCCCATGGTGCCAGGTGTACTCATTACTGTCACTCACCTACAGTGACAGCCTTCATTACTAAAAAAAGCAAAGAGGAGGTGGTGGCTATGGTGGGAAGATACATGTTCCTACCCCTAAGCTTACAGCCTTTCTGGCACAACTCTTCCTCCTTTTCCAACCAGGTGCCCTGCCTTTTTTTCCAATCTGGTAACACCACAGAAAGAGCTGGCTTAGCCCTGATTTGCCAACCTAGTATCCAAGACAGAAATATAATTAAGTTTTTTTGGGATATTAATTCTTCTCAATGTCCTTTGCTAGGTTGTGGGTTTGTGAACCACCTTCAAAAGGGAACAGGGAAATACAGACAAGGATGCTATAAATGTAGCTTTCTAGCCAAGCCTCCATCCTCATCTGGGTCCATACATTACCACAAATTTATGCCAACCAAATGCATATCATGACACATTGGTGTCAACACTGGCAACTCATATGCACAAAACTAGAATGGACTGGTGCCAGGCAGGGAGTGTAATCTTTATTTAGTACATCTTTTAAGACTTAAAAAGTCATCTATGGCCATACCACCCTGAACATGCCCAATCTCATCTAAAAGACTTAAAAAGTGAAAAAAGGAAAAGAGGGCGGGAAGGAGAGAGAGAGGAAGACAAGGAGCAAGGAAGGAAAAGAGTAAAACATGCCCAAAATATAATAAAAGTTATAAGCTTAAAACCTAGAGTATATCAGTATTTTTTAAACTTATACATAAGAAGGCTTAAAAACATAATAGCATAAAACATATAAATCTATAAACCCATAATATTCATTCAATAGAAGGTTTTAAAAAAGGTCTATAAATTCTAGTTTTACCCTTGGCAGTTAAAAAAAAAGGTAAACTCTGAGTTCTGAACTGATAGTACAGATAGGAAAAATATGTCTTTTATAAATGGGTGCTGGAATTTTACACATATACCACTTATGTCTATATGAGGAGAAACAAGACTAGTAACAGTCAAACTTGTATTATTGGCAGAATAAATGATTAACCATTTCACATCAGTCAATACCAATTCAATCAAGTGCATAGAAATTAGTCACTATAATGGAAAAAGTACTTAACTCAATCATTAATCACATTCAACACACCAGAAAGATAATCTTTCTCTACTTATGCTCCCAAGCTTCATTTATTCATTCATTCATTCATTCAGCAGGTCTTTGTTACAATAAGCCAGGCACTTTGTAGGGCACTGATAATAAAACATATTAACAGAAATTAAACATTAGAAGTGGAAAAAGAAAAAGAAATGATTTAATTCATGATCTGAACATTAACAAACAGTTGCCAAAGGGAAAAATAACTGCTGAAGGAAGAGAAGACAAAAGAAGAAAACTGCATATCCATTCCAGGGCAATTGGAAAAATGTTTACAGAAGGAGTAACATCTGAGCCAGGACCTTAAGGATGTATAGGAATTCACCACAAAATTTTCAATGAAAATAAAAAAATAAGGGCTGGGGATTTAGCTCAGTGGTTCCACTGCCTGCCTTGCAAGCTCAAGGTCTTGAGTTTGATCCCTGGTACCAAAAATAAATAAATAAATAAAAATTTAAAAATAAGAGGCCAAGTTTGTGAATACCTCCACTGGGCCAGCATTTCCCAATTGTTTATAGGTCTTACTTAAAAAAATTATAATCAAAAAAAATTTTTAAAGTGCTAAATTCTACATTAAGCAGTTTCTTTACAGCAGATCTTCTCACCACCTTTACGTCTCACAAAATGTATCCCAATCAAATACAGGAAAGATATAACCAAGGTTATATTAGATTTTCCATGGACATAGAACCAGAGCAGAGTGGAGCCAATGCATGGTATAAATCAACAAAAAAGGAACACATTGGGCCGAGGATTTAGCTCAGCAGTTCTGCCGCCTGCCTGGCAAGTGCAAGGGCCTGAGTTCAATCCCTGGTACCAAAAAAAAAAAAAAAGGAACACATTATGCAGCAACTCCTGGGCTCAAGGAGAACCTCTTTATCTTGATTGAAGCAGAGGTATTACTTTTCTGAGTATATACTTTATGTCTATATTTGTGGTCTGTATTCATAGCCTTATTTTCGTGCATGTTTTAGACTAAGAGAAGAAAAGGTGATGGTGTGCTCCACTAGTGAATATTGGATTCTCTCTTGAAAAAAGTGGTGGGCAAGTCTTAATATGTGTTATTACTAATATCAGTATTGCTAGCATTCTCTTTCCAAAACGTTTGCCATTGTCCTTTAAGATTCTAGAGGACATGCCACCATTCTATCTGGGTTCAGTGTTACAGGAAGACAAGAAAACCCAGAGGAAGATGACTGAACAATGCACATGCATGTAATTGGTGATTATGGACCAGATACCTACACCAAATAGAAACCCCAAAATTACTTTTCTTCATTGCATAATAATCAACAAATAGATTGATAACAAAATTTTTTCATACCCACTTCATGTATGTGAAATACTATGTGTTGAATTAAGCTTTTACTCTCTGTTAAAAAGAAGTATAATTTAAGTATATTTTAAGAATCACTAAATATTAATAGAAAGTAAGGGGGGAAATGCAGATGGCCTAGATAACATACTAAAAGATGAATGACTCAGCCAATCACTGTTCCTATGAACAGAACTCCAGAAATTACAGGTAAAGGAAGATTTTAGGCCAATTATATCATACCATTTAAAACATGTACTACCTATATAATAGGCTGGAAAAGAATTATTCATTTGGTGAAGGAAGATTTAGAACTATGACTTACATTACCATGATGAATCCTCTATTAATATTAAAGTTCTATCCATCATATTGGAAATTTCCTTAGAGAGTTTTTAACCTGTCCCCTAGTGGCTATCTTAATATGTAAATCATTGCCATCCTGAGAGGCCAGCACAGAATCTCTGCTTATAACTTTTTCTATATTACATCTTTTTCCCATTTTTTTTTTAATTTTATAAAACAGAAAGTCAATCTCTTTTTAGATTCTCCTTTTCACATTGCACTCCCAACATTCTCATTCAGCTATTTGGTATTATTTTTCCCTTTTCCCTTTTGTTTGCTGATAGTAAAATTAGCAGCACTAAGAAGTCTGCTCTGCAGGCTTAGGAAACTTGGCTCAAGCTGTTAGTACAAGCAATAAATGCTGGCCAGCTTCTATTTTGTAGCCTGTAAAATGTTGGATACCATAGCTCAGATTCTTTGGTCGGAGGCCAGTCTGCAAATGTCACATTTCATCAAAATCACTTTGGCAACTGTTGTTTCCAGTCATGTCCAGAGAGAGAGGGTGATGTGATGGGATCATATGAGACAGGAGGTCAAGTCTCTGGTTACCAATTTACCATGCAGGAAGGACAGTTTTGCCCCAGGTTCACAAGTACGACAATAGTCTGGAGCTCTCCAAGTTCAACTCTTGAGATTTGGGGATGGGAAAAGAATAACTGGCCAAGGATCATCCAATAGTTTTCTTTCTTGCACAGAATCTACCAGCCTTCCAAATGTGCTCTCCTCCTTCCAGCTTCCTCCCACACATATAACATTCATTAACTCCAGAAGATTGTAGAAATTATTGCAGCAGCAGAAGTAGCAACCAATAACTGACATTCACCGGGAGCTTATTGGGCTGAGGACTCAGCCAGCCATGCTGAACATTTGCTCATATTTTCTCCAGATGGATTGTTGAAACCTTTGGGCCACTGAACACATAGCCCATGACACAGTTTCATTTTGTTCCAGAAAGTGGCCAATCCACATCAACTTCCTCCACTCCAATTCCTCACAATTTACCCTTCAGAAGACTTCCCAGAGAAGACAAGAGTGTCCTCTGCTCAGGCTCACTCCTGAGGGAGATGGTCATCATAACTCAGAGTATCTAGAACTTTCTTTGCTAGTCTATAGTCCCAGAAGTGGAACAACACAACCCTGGCCTCTCAGATGAAAAGCAACTACTGCTAGCAATGCAACGGAGAAATTACCTGACAGATTTTTCATTCAAAAAACTTTATAAATTTTTAAATCTCAGTCTCTCAAAATGAACCATAAATAGGTCAAATGATTCAGAATAGTAAAATGGATGTGATATGAATTCTTTATAATTATGGAAATGGTAGCTTCCTTATTGGTCACATGAGTCACGAAACATGTAATTCCCTGTCTTGGGTTATTAATAATGGATACACAGTTATCAAATTATTTTAATGAACACTTCTAAAATACTTTCTGTCACTAGAAGCAAATATTTTATTGTAGACAGATATGCTTATAGGGCTGAACTACAATGTCTCATTATTACTACTTCTAATTTAGTGTAAATATTGTCAAAAAATCGACAGAGAGCAATGAAGCTAATTACCAAAAGAATATAAACTTGTATTTGGAATTATACACAAGGGTCTTATTTTTACTATTTCTAAAATAAATATTCCTTAGTGATTTCTACACAGTTCATTACATAAAGAAAGGAATTCTTGAATTGTGTTTCAAAAGAAGAGGACCAAAGTATCAAGGAGAGAATGGTAACTCTGTCAACTTAATAGAAAAATTAACTCTCTTGCTCAAAAAACAATGAAGCACTCTACTCTGTTTCATAGAACTTACTTGACCTTAGTAAACGCAGTGTGAAGAAATGAGGCAAGCCAGTATCATTGTTGCAAAATAAAGGGTGTGAAAATTGAGGAAAAGAGGTCCAAGCTGAAAAGAGTTTAGCACCATTTAGGGACCAAGCCATCTGGTCTTGAAATTCTCAGTGTTTCATATCTGGTGTGAACATAATGCTGGAAACAGGAGCACCTCCAAATGCCAGAGAGAAACACCTGAGCCAGAGCTTTCACCTGCCAGGGGAGAAAGGGACTCTTACAGGCTCTCACAGTTGGCACTGCTTTTGATGGATACATGGAGAAATAGCTGGGAATTATGCCCTCACCTCTGGGGAAGAAAGATCTAGAATTTGTTTTGTTTGGGGTTTTTTATGCCATCAAAGCCCCATGTGAACTACAAAAATATCACACAAGAACACCTGCTTGCAAAAACAAAGACCCAGATGGCACAGCTGAAAGCACTGACTACTGGTATCACCCAGCTGGGAGAGACCTCCTTAGCATCTTTGCAGAGAAACGAATATCTGCCCTAACACAGACAAGTTAAGTGGCCCCTAACTGCAACTCAGAACTTAAGATTTTCACCAGATAGATTGCAATTCCTGCCAAAGGAACTGAACTCAAGAAGAGAAGAATCTGGATTCTCCAGCACACTTAAATTATCTAGCTGAATTGGATGCCTCTTGGATTGTCTTTGCAGTAGAGCCACCCATCCCAACTCCTCTTAGAGCTTCACAATAGAATCTTCTGTTAGTGTACTCTGGCACAGGTGATTGTTTCAGGAGGGGGTTTTTGGTCTACACTAGGCCAATCAGAGTCTTTCCCTCATTTTTGACTCTGGAACTAAGACAGATAAGGAATTTTTTTGTGGAGTTGCTAAAATTGAGGCCATGGAAACTCAACATTGCCAAATAAGTAGAGAAGGAAAAAAACTAGATAGTAGGAGGAAGAGATAATAAAACAGGTGAAGGGAGGAAAATGAGAATCCAAGAGAAAATGTGAATGGTGATTTGAGTTTTGGGGCCTAGCTGGTCTATGGGCCTCAATCCCATGCTTAAGATCCTAGGCCCCATATAATAAATTCCCCATTTTGCTAAAATATATTGGAAATTTCAGTAATGAGTAACCAAGGAGTCCTGAGTAACATATCAGATAAATGAGAGTCTTATTTTGCAGTTGTACCAATAGAAAAGCTTCAACTGCAAAGCATTTACAAGAATAGAAAACCACTTAAGAGGCAGGGAGGTCCAATGTGAGCCCACACTAACTTCTTTCCTTCTCTGTCTCTCTCCTTGCCTTTTTAGTTTATATCTCAGAGTTCACCAGGACTCCAAAGCTCCTTTTCCATGGATATTTTTATATAGGCAAGATTAGACTAAGATATATATTAAGGAATTTTGAAGTGGTAAATATAAATAAACAAATGACCCCAAAATATATGAAAACATAGGAAATCTGATTCTACTGCCCTTGACCTAGAAATCAGAGGATGAGGCATAGACAAATGGGTGATTCACTAAATATTCACATCACTCTCCCAGTTGGATGCTTCTAGATCATGGACTGTTGTCTGCCCCTATCAATAAATCAGAGAGGCAACCTCAAGTAAGGTCCACCATTCCAAAACTGCTCTGGATCAATCATGTCTGTGTTTATAACAGGCTTTTGTCCCTAAAGCTGGCATGCCTGCTTATGCATGTAAATATCCTTTAAACCTTCACCTTCTTCCTCCATTTTATTTTTATTTTAGGCTCTCAAAGGAGAAATATCTGATCTCTTCAACTCACCAATTTAAAATCTGGTAAGTTTAAAACCCAGTATGGAATTAAATCCATTAGGTATTTAATGATGATTACATTAACATTTGTTTAGCTCATTTAACCTCAATTAGTATAGGAATTTTCATTCTAAATTTCACCTTTTCCATCAGATCACCAGGAAATTTCTTTTAATTAAATGTATACCCAAAGTCGCTACAGGTTTAAAACTATTTTTAAGTGAACCTTCAAAGACAATAGTGACAATGTGACTTTTTTTCTGTTTTCTTGCTTGGAATTGGTTGAATTTTATTTGTCATGGATTTGATCGAGTTTAATCAACAGAACTGCTATGCTGCAACTCCTGGGTATATCATGGACACAGCCCTTTGAAGGTCTATCAAAACCAGTGTTGCCAAAAGAATTAAAAGAATCATACCACAGTGATATATGTGCACCCACCCATGTTTAGAGCGGCACAGTTTGTAATAGCTAAAGCTTGGAAGCAGCCCAAGTGCCCATCAACTGGAAACTGGATAAAGAAGATGTGGTTTTTTTATAAAATGGAGTACTACTCAGCCATAAAGACCAATTAGAGGTCCAAAGATGTAGGGGTGAAGGGAGGGGAAGGGGAAGGGAAGAAGGGAAAGGAAAAATTATGAGAAAAGAAAAAAATGAAAATGATGCCTATGTAAATAGGGAAGGGTGGAGGGGGTGAAGGGCGCACAGGTAATGGGGGAAAAATAAGAACCAAGATACATCATGTTCAGGTACAAACACCCAATGATAAATGTAAACGTATTGTATACCTAAAATGCACCAATAAAAGAACTTAAGAAAAAAAAAATAAACAGTGTTGCAAGAAGGTAAACCCTCCTTGATGTTACCCAAGTGATAGAGCTCCCAGGAAAACAGAGAGGCAGGCAAAGAGGAGGTAACAGAAAGGAGAGAGCCAAAGTGCAAGTATGTTGACACTACAGTGGTCAGAGCTCAGCCAGTTTCTGCTCAGAGCCTGGGCAACGATATGGCTCCTGGAACCCTTACAGAAGTTCTTACAACCACATTCAAGAGCAAAAAATAACATGGCCCCCTATTAAAATGAAAAACAAACAAACAACAACCTATTCATATGCTAATTCCAGTTAGTCTCCTTTCATGGAGACAAGAAAGCATCAGGAAGGTCCACATCAGTCATATGCTCACTCTCATTGGGTACACATTTGTCCTTGCACCTGTGCAACAGGAAACCAGTTGTCCTTGCAGATATCCTCCACAATCCGTATCAGTGGAGGTTTAAGCAATAAATTTCCTCCTCAGAGAAAGCGTGGCCAAGCTAATGGAAAGAGTGGCCTAAGGATTAGGCTAGGTCCTTCCAGAACTATTCAAAGTCTTAAATTTTCTTTTATATTAAAGCAAAATATTACTTGAAAAGCACATTCTACACTTTAGGGCAGAATCCTTCAAAAAAAAACAGCAAAATAAAAGCAAAAATTAAGATACTGAAAAAGCACACGTTTTATCCTGCTCAAGTTGGAATGACAAGATGATCGCTTGCTTATTTTAAAAATATCAAAAGTCTGCTGGGGATTTAGCTCAGTGGTTCCATCACCTGCCTCTCAAGCGCAAGGTCCCAAGTTCCATCCCTGGTATCAAAAAAAAAAAAAAGAACCAGAAAAATATCAAAAGTAAGATGAGTGGAAAGAAACAGAGAGAGAGAGAGAGAGAGAGAGAGAGAGAGAGAGAGAGAGAAGGGAGGGATGGAAGGACAGAGGGAGGGAGGAAGAGGAACAAAAAGGAAAAAAAGGAAAGAAATCCCAGTAAAGGTCTTGGTTTCCACTTCTACATTTGTGTAAAAGTTATATGTTGTTTCAACTAAACATCTGGTCTTCATCCCTCATATACAAAGTTCTGAGTTTTCTTGATCATTTGGCAAGAGGTACCACAACCCCCTGCCAGGCCAGTAAAAATCAGATTTTCTTTTTGCAAGGAAAAAAATGTCAATAAAATTAAACATTAAAAACATATAAAAGCTTGAATTGGAAAGGTGTGTGGTAGAGGCTGTTCTTAATCAGCCTGCACAATTGCTTTAATTTTTTTTTTAAATGCCACCAGTT
Source organism: Heterocephalus glaber (assembly GCF_053883595.1). Taxonomy (NCBI): domain Eukaryota; kingdom Metazoa; phylum Chordata; class Mammalia; order Rodentia; family Bathyergidae; genus Heterocephalus; species Heterocephalus glaber. The sequence goes on from NW_028258156.1 coordinate 5,196,985, forward strand.
CATATAATTTGAAAGCTCTAATTCTGATACTGAAGGTTGGCTCAATGTATTGTTCTAAAATATGTCCTTTAGATACAGGGACCTTGCCATTTAGTCAACCTTGTAGAATAAATCATGTGAATTAATTTTTATCAATATTTAATGTTATTCTTATATTGTACAAATTGATTCTTTAAATTACTTCAGCCAGAATTGAATTTTAACTGCTTTTACTACATAGAGGACTAATCTTTTCTCTCACATTCCCATCAGTGCCTTCCCAGGCCCTGGCACTGTAATCTGTCATAGTAAAAAGCAGAGAAGTAAATACAATCCTGTCATTAAAATATGACAAGTTCATTATAAAAAGCCACTCATAAATCTAGAAGCAAGGTACTACCATGCTTTTTTAAAATAATAATTTTATACAATTTCATATGATGTTTATATTTGGAACAAAGGCAGGTATTTCTTTCTCTCTGCCGCACATAACACTGAAATGAGTTATAGCAATACTATCACCCACCTCTAAAGAGAGCCTGAAATTAGTTAACAAATGGTTACAAAATACTTTGAAACATAAAATGCAAAATAAGATTCTAATAACCATAAATTCTTCTGTATAACACAATAATTGGATTATGCTTAGATAAAAGGGAAAAATAAACATTTAAAAAATACAAGCAGCCTAGAAGTAAATGGTTGGATTGAGGATGAAAAGAAGGGTTCTATAATCAGATCCTTGGATATTAAAATTAACCACCTCTTTGGTATCCTTCACCGTGGCTTCAGGAAGCATGGATCCATGTGGGATGTGAACTGCCTCTTCCACATAAAGATTTAAATAGAAATCTGCAGCCCATGGCACAAAACCCAAAAACAGAAACCTCTTATTCTACTAGAAGTGCAGATAGTCCAGAGCATTACAAAGTCTTAAATCCAAATTCAAGCCTCCTCTTGGATGGAAAGAATTTGTCCCTCATGCTTACTGCCTGGCTAGGTGCAGCTAACAGGCACAGAAAGATAATAAGCAATCAAAGAACACTTTTCTGTCCCCGAGTCTGCCTGGTGGGAGAGCCTGAAACACTGTCAAAAGCCCTCCTTGAGGCTGTGCAGTCTCTTTTCATACCCTTCCTGGTGTTTGCACATAAGTTATGCCTACGGACATGGCAAGATCTACCAGAACACACTGAACTTATCAAGCTGTGTGATTGATTAATTATAACAAAATAAACCTAAACTCACACTCATCCTCCTTATACCTGACTGCTCAGGTATGAGCGTCAATCTGGGAAAGTCTTTTTGTTTGTTTGTTTGTTTGTGGTACCAGGGATCAAACTTAGGAACTTGTGCTTGTGAAGTCTGGGAAAGTCTTAAAGGTGAACCCCAATAGGAGAATGTTAAGGTATTCCAATTTCAGGACAAGCCACCAACTTAAGCTCTAATCATGCATAGATCACAGTAAAAAGAAAATTCTTGATAATGCCAAAACTAGAAGGAATAATTAAAAGATTTCCATTTAACTCTTTTTCTCGATACTACTGAAAAATTTAGACATTCATTTAGACATAAAATTTCCTGAACATCCATATAATAGATAATGGAAATACCACTATGATCTACACAAGCTAGGTCCTGGCCTCATAGAGTTTCCAGCACAGTGGAGGACACAAGACAAGGCAAAGTGACAAGAGCCAGGGTCAGGAAGGAAATAGAGCTATCTTTATTAAATAGAGCTGGGAGTCAGGAGAGACTTTTCACATGTGATGCTTCATCTGAGGCATAAACAGTGAATATGTAAGGAGAGAGTCAAGTGGACAAATACTCAATGCACAGGAAAGACATGAGCGGAGGGCTGGAGACACGAGAAAGCACAACCATTTGGAAGAACAGAAAAGTTTGTCATAAAGCAGAGAGTTGGTGGACAATTAATGCTGGAGAAATAAGCAGAAGTTAGATCATAAAGAGTGGGCTTTATCCTGCAGCCTGGAAGGTGTCTCCTGCTTGTGACTGTGGCTAAGTTCTGGCCTAGGGCACCTAGCAAGCCTCCCAGCCATCCACACTTTTCCCATATGGTCTGAATTCCAGTCAATTTGCTCTCTCCTTGAATATTCCGCCTCATTTCTAATGTATTCTTTTTTTTCTTTTAAGGCAAAGTCTCACTACGTAGCAATCCTCCTGCCTCAGCCTCCTGTGTGCTATGTCTAGTGTATTCTTTACCCTTTTAAAGCTAAACTATTGCTATAATTAATTAGTTACATTAATCATTCCTTGATCAAATCACTATATGTTTTCTGTCTCCTGATTGGGCTCTGACTGACGTAATACTATTCACTGAAATAAGAAACATAAGAGGAAAAACGGGTATTGAAAACATAAATTTCATTTGAAGATAATGAACTTATTGCTTATAGGACTCCAAATAGCATTTTCTGATAAGAAGCTGAGTATTTGGGGGCCTAAAGCTCAAACATGTCCAAGCTGAAGCAAGGGACTTAGATGTAAGATCTTAGGCTTCTAAACTTTTAGCAAATACAGCATGCATCTAAGCGCCACAAGTCAGGAAGATTGTTTGTATGCTTCTGTGTCATCAAGAAGCCCAAAACCAATTAGCCTATATGTGTGCCTGTAGAAGCACACTTCACCAAAAGATTGATGGTTATTTCATACTGTGTATGTTAGGTAATTTTGTTCTATATCTGTTAATGTTTTCAAAGCTAAATGAAGATACGGTTGGAAAGAGCCAAGCCCTATATTAATGAGGTCATTATGATCGCACTCTAAACTTGGAAGCCTAACCAGGTGGAGGCAGGAGGGCAATTAGTCATAAGGACTACACTGGACTTTGACTAGAATCAGAAAAACTCTAATAGACGTGCCAAGGGTTTCAGTACTAAGTGGCACGTTGACACTGGTGAATTATATAAGTTCCACGTTATTTCAAAAGGACAACTAGATACAAACAAAATTTTGAAAGAGACCTAAACTGATGCCTTCTGCTTTTTCCAGGGTGTGAACTTGGTCAACAAAATTTGCCCCTTGCTTCACCCATTTCTCAAAAGTTTGGATCTACAGACCACACAAAAAAAGGAAGTTCCATCAGCAGTTTGCATAAGAATAACTTGGAAGAGAAGTATATTAAATCCTTGGGGAAATTAAACCCAAATAATCCAATAACAGCATTACAAAATTAACACTAGACTATGAATTGAATTAATTGCCTCCTACTGTGGGGACTCTTGGCTACACAAACCAAAACAAATGAAGCCAATGAAGTCAGCTGCCTTAAGAGAGGTCACAGGCAAGTGTGATTTTAAGGCATTCCAAGAGTTCACCCACTGTTTTTCAGGTTTCTGGCTGATCCTAGAGCTCTTCAACCCAGAGAATGGTCTTCACTGCTGCCATTTCACACCTTGAATTATGTACAGAAGGTTGGTGAGATGGACTAGAGATGCACAGTTCTTAATACCACAGAGCAATGGTGTGACTTTTTGTCAATTCACCTCCAAGTGTTTGCATACACAAGTAGCTGGAGTGTTGGAAATCCATGCAAAGGTCTTTTACTCCTGAGAGGGTTAAGGAGACCAGTGGGACCATGAGACCATTTTTCTGGACCTCAGGCAGTCTAGTGACAAGGCAGGGCTTTAAGAATACCAGTGAACTGCTCCAAAAGAGCCTTGCTATGGCATTTCAGTAAATACACATTTAGTTCTATAAATTCTTTTAATGCCATGATGTCAGTATGCTTGTGGCAAAGGAAGATTACCTAAATAATATGGACTATGGGAGTAACAAAATTAGCATGTGTGTCACTTACCCAGCCTTCATTAGAGTTCTTAGGGACTTTGGGCAGGAAGGAAGGATATGGTAAATTGATAGAAATAAAACCCAGGTGATTCATGCAGATTTGCCAAATAAGACCCATGGGGCAAAATCCAAAGGGTTTGACTGCTTCCAGCTTCTCCTGAGTTAGCCAGTTTGTCAAAATGCCTATTGCATATTTGCTCTTCTGCTCATTCTTCACATAACAGCTGACATTTACTCCTGAAGCTTTTTAATAACCAAACAGGATTTCACCAAAAATTAATCTGTGCCATTTTATTGGGGTATTGTATGACTTATAATTCTTTTCACATTCTTAATTTTGTTTGACATTTTGAAAATAGTATGCCTAACTCTTTTGTGTGAATTTTAAAAACTGTAGCTAGCTTGTATGAAATCCTTTCTTCTTCCTTCCCTCAAAAACCAATGGAAATACTAAAACAAAGTACTTTTTGTTTACGCTCAAAGAAATAAAGCGTCCTGTTTGGAATCTTAATTACTATTTCCTCAACCTTATCTAATTAGAAGACCTTTCATAATGAGGAAAATTATTTTTAAAGTTAATGAATTTGCAAGCACAAACACATATTCCTTACATGCATATTTTAGTTACACATGCTAATTAATATTAGTACTTAAAATGTGTGATATTAATTTCATTGTAACAGGAAACATTTTGTTTTGGTACTGTATAAAAACACCATGATTTCCCTTCATGAAGACACTGGGCTGCACATAGTAATTTTAGATTTGCACAAAATGGAAATTATTTCATCAAAATGGTTCATTTTATTGACTTTAGCCACTTCAATCTTGTTAACATCAAATATCTTTTGTGCAGATGAATTAACAATGGGACATCTTCACAGGAAAGAAAATTATGAGAAATGTTCCAAGGTAAGTTTTTAAATCTAATATGACCAGCATTATATATGTAATACTTGTTCTGAATCTGATGCTTTTTAAAAAGTAAGGAATAAATTCATTTCTGTTTACTTTTCTATTTTTGGTTCTTGTTTTGTTTTGTTTTCAAACTTCAGCCTTCCTGTCATAATATATTGATGTAACTTATATTACTTAGCACAATAGCAAATAGCCGGGCCAATCTAATAACAGAGTCTGCTACTTACACTGTGATACTTACCAAGCATAGAGCACATTAATACATTTTCAATTGACTCAGAACTGCATATTTGTAATAAATATTTGTCAAAATAAGATGTGGATACATTTTAGCTGGACATCTGAATTGTCTTAAAGTATGAATAATCACAACATTTATATTTTCTACCTAGCAGTTACAAGCTGGTAAGTTTATGGTAAATCTTTATCTAAGTTAAACATTTATCTATCCCTAGATGTTAGAATTGCAAATTATTTTTGTTTATTATGTTTTGATATCTTTTCCAAGTTTGCTAGAATGAGTATGTATTACTCATTTTACTTAGTTATAATCATTTAAAAATCTTTATATGGACAAACTTTTATAGTAAAACTAAAACTAATTAAATATTTAAGGTATTTTAAGTAGTTCCTGTAAGGTTGGTGTGTTTATGTTGCAGTAATCCACAAACCAATCAGTTCTTTACTGAAAATGTAATTTATATTCTAATTAAAATAAAATTGGTTTCTTGAGACATTTTTAGGGTAGAATGCTGAATATGAAGGGGTAAAAAGGAAATTCACTGGGGCCTTCTACAACTGTATCCCAAAACCTGGCTAGGATCTCTATTTCTATTTTATCATATTTCCATGTATCAACATGGCCTTTAAGGGGAGGAGGAGGATACAAAACATGGAAAGGAAATGGGAGATTTCTCTAAAGTCAACATATAAAATATATACAATATTTCATAAACAACATGAATCAAGAAACTGAAAGAGAATAACTTCAGTAAAATAAACTTTTCCCTCATTTCAATACCTCATTATATTTCTGCTGCTCAAACACATTGCTATATCTGCTATATATATTTTATTAATATTTTATAGTTATCTTACAATAGTCTAGGGACAGAGAAACTAGATTGCTTTAAGAAGCTTAATACAAATTATTTATTAAAAAGTCTTGCACATAAGAACACAAATTTGTTTATAGCTTTAACAATTCTGCAGAATAAAGCCTGGGTTTAAGTTAATGTGGGGTTTAAATCTATGTTTTATAACAATGATAAATTATTTTACTGGTCATTTCTAATTATAGCCTAGAGGAACCCCAAAAGGAGAAAAGAAAAGTTTCAGTTTTCAAGAATTAAAAGACTGGGCACCAAAAAACGTCATTAAGATGAATACACCTGCAGTCAACAAAATGTCACACTCTGCAGCCAACTTGCCACTGAGATTCGGGAGGACCGTAAAAGAAGAAAGAAGCTCGGGAGGTCCAGTCAACCTGCTTCTGAGATCTGGAAGAAATATGGAGCCGAGCATCTCCAGACATATTCCTAACCTTCCCCAAAGGTTTGGGAGAATGACAACAGCCAAAAGTGTCACTAAGACACTGAGTGATTTGTTTAGACGATCCATGCATTCACTCTCTGCCAATGAGTTACTTCACTGCATGACCTGCCAGAGTCAAGAAATCTAGAATCTTGATTAAAAAAAAAAAAAAAAGGTAAATATTTGAGAACTAGTCAAAGCGCATGGGCTGTGGTATAGAACTGGTCCAGAAACTTAGAAAAAGGACTACATTTTTTCAAAATAACTTTTCAGATAGTAAGTTTCTTCAGAGGAGAAAGGTGAAGACAGGGACACAAATACCTGTAAACTAAGAACTGTGAAGGCCAGGTACTATAATCCTGGCTATAGGTGCATAGTAATGACATGGCCACCCATGGGCACCAGTACCCTAAGCCACCCATGGGCATCAGCCTCATTACTCCATAAGCCACACAGTACACCCATGCAGTGCTTAGACTGAGGATTTAAGCCGGTGACATGTTGTCTGACACTTGACCCTCTAACGTTAAAAAGATCCACAAGACAGAATTGTCCTCAAATCCAAAGGACACCATCTCCATAGCCCAGATACCAAATGCAGATTGATTCTTTTTCCCTTTTAATCAAAGACTTTTTCTTTTTTCTGGATCTCATTTTATAAATAAATCTTGTAATAATCATTATATTAAGTATTTATTATCCACTATGTATAAATCAGACTGTAAGTTACTACAAAAGATATTTAATTAATGTCATCTTTCAGTACAGAATATATGTTTTTTAAAAACATTTTTATATAAAGTAAAATACAGTGCTTTCATTAAGGACAGAAGAAAGCAAGGTAGCAGCAAGCTGTCACCTTACCAGACAGGCCACCTCAGAACACTTCTGGTTGATTTTTTTCCAGTGGTATTTATCCTCATCTGACTTATTATATGGTTAGGGTCAGTCATTTTCATTAGATTTCAGTATTATAAATCCTATAATTTTTGTCTACTGCCACATCTCCAGTGCCTAGGCCTGTGTCTGCCACAAAGTAAGCCCTTAGTGTTTGATAGAATGAAATGATATGAGAGACACAAAAGGTGCCACACAGGAAGCCAGGGACATTCCCTGAGTCGTACATGGAAGGGCAGCTGGAGTTTGCACACTCAGAAACTGGTGGGAGGAGGGAGGTCATTTCTAGGAAAAAGAGGTGTGTGAGCAGTGGCAGGTAAGCAAGGTAAGCAAGGTAAGCCAGAGAGCCAAGGTTCAGTTTGGCAAAAGCCAAAAAAAAAAAAAAAAAGCATGTGAAGAGCAGAGGATTGAAGAGAAGATGGGCAGAGGAAGAGCAGAACATAGAAACGCACGACCTAGACAAGAACATGGGGTGTTATTCATCAGGACATGGAAAATCCCTGTCATTTCTGCAAAGGTCCTGGGATATTACATAGGGGTAGAACTGGGGAACTAACCAGTTGGGAGTGGGGTGGGAGTGAGGAAGAGGTAAGTCAGTGGTAAGTTTTTGAAATTGACGCCCATCATCAATTCAGCATCACATCAGTGTCTCACTCATCTCAAGGGCAACACAATTCAACTGAAGTACAGTTAGGTGATTAGACTTATGGGTCATATTTTTATACGCTTTTGCACTCTGGTGTTCTGATGGATGAGAACATTTTGTTCTACTTACATTTTAGGAAACTGGTGTTCAAGAAAATAGATGATGCAGAAGTGAAACAAGAAAAATAAGATATCTGGAGCCTGTGCCCAAAGAGGATACAAAACTGTGACCTGTAATCTATAGGCAGCTCTATGGCAAAGACAAGAAATAATGGCAAGACTCTTGATGGATTATGTATCGTTGATTGCAATTTTTCCTGTCAGTACAAGTTATGTAAAACAATTTAAAGAATATTTGTAATGTAAAGTTAAAATAATTTTTGTCTGAATAAAAAGAGCATTGTAAATACTTAAGAAGTCTCTGGTAACAGGGAGATTGAGGGAGAGAGGGAGGGAGAGAGAGGAGAGAAAGACAGAGAGAGGGGCTGAGGCCACATCACGATCCTATGTAAAAGTCACAGACATGGTTATACTTAATTAAAAAATTAAATAAAAGAGTAACAAATGTAATGAAAATTAAATAACTTAACAGAATACCATAGTTGACAAGTAAACGTATAAACATGTTTTAAACACCAACTTTTTTCAATCTCATTGTTAGATTTTCAGTGTGTGAATCTATGATAGCTTGAAATTTATTTTTTTGCTACTTACTTACTCACATTTACTTAAAATATGTCCACCTCCTTCCAAAAGGTGGAAGACACAGGAGCCCATCTCTTATATTATGAGGTATATGGTAACAACAACAATAATCCTAAATGCAAAAGGACCATCAGGTGCCTAAATATAAAACATTATATGCTCAGTAAAAAATGTAATCACTGCACTTGGAGTCAGACACAATTAAGGAAAATATTACCTGGTAAGAATTTGTCCCTCTTTATTATCTCCAATGCTTATTTGAGCTTGCTATTTATTAAGTGGACCTGAGTTATTGAAATGTTTATTAGATGTTACATATTTTATTCACTGTTGTTACAAGTATTAAAAAATCAGGAGTTTTACTTGCCCTTTTTAAAAAAATTATTGTAGTAAAATACATGTAGCATAAAATGTACCATTTCAACCATCTTTAAGTTTACAATTCAGTGGCATTAAGTTCATTTCACTTGGCCTTTTTACATATCCTGGCACTATTCACTAATTATATTCCCACTAATACCTATGTAAGCACATTCAAAGCTTTAGCTTTATTTTGGCTGCTAAAAAACTTCTTATGAGAACAATAAGGTTGATGGTTTTCACAGATGCCCCGACTGTTACAGCGTCTTCTATTATTTTAGAGTGTCAACTTTTTCACTAGAACATTAAATTTTTCCTACAACACCCTTTAACCCTGTCTCAAAAGGGGGTAATTGTTGCTAATAATTTTTTTTCTTCCAAACTCTTTTCATCTCATCAACTCATAACACACTGCATTCACTTAGGGCTGGAGCTTATTCACAAATACCTGGGGCCCCAAAGGTTTCTGTTGGCAGACAGGTATGGGGAGACATTTATTTCAGAACACTATGAAAATAAAGCTTCAGTACTTTAATTTTTCTGAGTAATGAAAAAAGTCAACAATTATTCATATGCTATTTTATAACTTTTCTGTGAATTGTAGGGCTCCTTTACATTCTTCCTAGGAGCCTGTTTTTACTTGGTTTCTTATGTTTTCCTGGTATTTTTATATTACAGTCAATAAATTTTAGAGACTTTGCACTTAATGTCTTAGAATACATAATAATAATTAGTCAAAAAGATGCCCAAAGATAATAATAAAAATAGTTGCTCATAGAATGTATTGTGCCATTTCCTCTCATAATTTAAAACTAATGTAATACATATAATCCCATGTGTAGCATAAGGAATAGGAAGAGTTATTACCTACGTTTTCATCCTAAATTTAGAAACTAAAGTAAGAAAGGAGTTAATAGAAAAATCACTATTAGAACAGGGAATGGAGTTAAATTATAACCAGATTAACGTCAAATTAACATTCTTTGTAGAAATAGAGAAATAATACTGTAATTCCGAAGGAAAAATATCACAAAATGTATTTTACTTCTGGATTTCTAGGCATTTATATAGTTTGGTTAATAAGACATAAAGCTATTGTTTATCTTTCTTTAAATATGCGATAAAAGTAATTAGCTACAGCAATGCACCGACATATTTCCACTCTGCTTTTAAAATATATTATGTAGGGCCGGGGATTTAGCTCAGTGGTTCTGCCGCCTGCCTTGCAAGTGGAAGGACCCAAGTTCAATCCCCGATACCAAAATATATATATATATATATATATATATATATATATATATATATATATATATATATAAAATGTAGCTTTTCCCTTGTAATTTAAAGCACTGAAATGTAACCGATGTTGCAAAATTATTTTTCACCACTAGAGGGCAGAAAATGCTCCATACGTATTTGTACATAAAAAATTTTAAATTCTTAGACCAAAATGGCAATATTCTGCACCTACCACAAGAACAAAAAGTCTTTAAGATATTCTTGTTTTAGTCTGTACAAGTAAGGCTCAGTAGGCAACCCTAAATTTTTTAATTTTTAATATACTATACAGGGCCAGGGATTTAGCTCAGCAGCGATGCACCTGCCTCACAAGCGCAAGGTTCTGAGGTCGATCTCTGCAACCAAAAAAAAAAAAAAAAAAAATACTATACAGTCACCTCAATTCAATAGTTTATAGAAAAAAAAGTAAATATCCTTTTTGTATATGGATTCTATCTATGAATTAAGAGCCATTTATTAGCACCAGGGAACTAACACCTGCTTAAAACAAAACAGAGACCACTGAAAATAAGCAAAATTCTTTTTATGCTAAAATATTTGCAATGTAATATAAAGGTGGCATTTATTATAAAACTGAAATATTCACAGAATCCACAAAGCTATCAAATGCAAAATTACTGACATTCTAATCTTTAATTTCTATATATGTTTTCTTTTACCATAAGCCAACAGTAGATCTAATTTTGGCAAAGATGTGTTTGGTTTCCTCTTAATTTATCTTTGTGACCTAATTAACTTGTGTGTCCCTCCCAGTGAAGACATTTCCATTTCAGTAACTAAAGCATTACTTTCTTTGATTAGAATCCACAACCTCTTCACTTTCTCACTCCTGTTAATTAAAACACATCATGGTAAATTAAGTCATTTGGAGTTCAGTCTGTGTAGGTGACATTTTAACTACTACTCCTCAACCTCCTCTCTCTGTCAATCTTGTCTATGTCCTATATCATGGGACAAAGGGAACAATGGTGGCAGGCTGATGGAGGGATGGAGCCAGCAGGGAGCCAGGGTTATACATCATGAAGTCGCCGATTTCCTCGACGCATGAGGCCATCACTGCCAGTCAAACCTGATATGACTTCTACCTTGCGTGACTTTACCCATGGCACTAAATCATTTCTGAAGTCTTGTTTCTTCATCCAAGCAAAATGCTCTCCCTATTTCTCAGGTCTGCATGCACTGCTCACTCTAACATTAATAATGTCTAATAGCAGAACTTTTAGACCAACATCAGCCACAAAAAGGTGTTCAAGGATAACAAATCATCCTCGGTCTCCAGGCACAATTCCAATCTGTATTAATCTGCTGAGGCTGGCATATCAAAACAACAGAAATGTGTTTTCTCACAGTTCTGGAAACTAGAAGTCTGAGATTAAGATGCCAGCATGGCAGAGTTCTGGAAAGGGATGTCCTTGTGCAGTATGGACAGCCACCTTCTCACTACAGGTTCACACATTCTTTCCCTGAAGTGTCTACATGGAGAGACAGACCTCTTTCTCTCTCTCCCTCCTTCCCTCCCTCCCTCTTCTATAGGATTAGGGATGCATCCATTTAATCTACTTACTCCTACTTCCCACAGACTCATCTCCAGATACAATCCCATCACATTGAGGGGTTAGGGCTTCCACATATGAAGTAGGGAGGAGCTGTTATGATTTATATCCAGGTGTCCCCCTAAAGCCTCCTGTGCTAATAGGTGGGAGCTTTGGAAGGTGCCTGGATTACAGGGGCATTATAGCTGACTTGCTGTTAGGAAGTAGGGCCTGGTCAGAAGGGGTGTATCATTCTGGACATGACCTAGAGGGTTAAATCTCCCTTCCCAGCTCCTCCCTTAGCTCTCTTTGCTTTTTGTCTGTCATGCTACAAGCAGCCCTCCTCTGCTGTGCCTCTCTGCCATGCTGTCCTGCCTTGGAGTCAGTGGATTATGAAGTGAGACAAATTAAACAGCTCTGCATTTAAATTGTGGGTGTTAGGTATCATGTCTCAGTAATGAGGAAAGTAGCTAAGACGGAGGGGAACACACAATTCAGTTCACAGCACAATTTCTACATATTATCTCAATGTAATTCTTAACACTGCTCCTTTTCACATTAAAAAGTATCCTAGTTGGATGAAAATTTACATCACACACCCCAACTTCATCCTTTTCCAATTTCTATTCCCCAGGAGCAACTACTTTCAACTTGTTTAAAGTTTCTTCTATTTGGCTCCAAATGTCTTTTTTTAAAAAACATGAATATACTACTTCCATCCATTAAAAATTGCCTTTGGATTCTAATTTAGAGACAAGAAGGAAGAAATCATTGACTTAAACAAATAGGAAAGTAAGCTGTCTAAAGACTTCCATAGCCTTCTCCATCTACACAACCTTGCTTCCTTTTTCCCTCCCCAGGTGTTGGTCATGAATAAACATCTTGTATCCCAAACTCCGTCTCAGCATCTGCCCCCAGAAAAACCAACCTGCATCAAGTAGGTTATACAATTTAAATTTTAAAGGTGCAAAACTGAATATGGTGAAACATCTCCCTCTTCCACTCAACTCCACTTACCAGGTCCTAGCATATTTCCAGGAATATGCTATGGTTATATAAGAAATTGTGCATAGGGGCCAGGGATTTAGCTCAGTGGTTCCGCTGCCTGCCTCACAAATGCAAGGTCCTGAGTTCAATCCCCGGTACTAAAAAAAAATTGTGTGTGTATAATTTATAAGAAAATATATAATTTTCTTTCATGTGTTACCCAAATGGTAGCATACTCTTTAACCATTCTGTACCTAGAGGTTTTTTGCCCTTAAAATACATAATAGAAGTTTCAATTCAGTACATAAGAAGTATCTTCAATACCAAAACATATGAAATGCAGCAAAAGCAGTTCTGTAAGGGAACTTTGCAGCAGTAAATGGCTAAATTAAAAAAGAAGAAAGAGCCAGGCTGGTCCAGAAGTGCATGCATGCACACTTGTAATCCCAACTACTAAGGAGACTGAGGCACAAGCATCACAAATTCAAGCCCAACCTGAGCAACTCTGCAAAACCCTGTCTCAAAATTTTAAGTTAAAATGGGTGGGGATGTAGCTCAGTGCACGGCTCTGAGTTCAATCCCAAGCGTTGTAAAAAGAAGATAAAATAAATTATCTAATATCATCTGGTAAGGAACTAGAAAATGAAAAACAAACTAAACCCAAAATTAGCAGAACAAAGAAAATAATAAAAATCAGATAGAAATAAGTCAAATAGAGAAGAGAAAAACCATACAAAGAAGTGATAAAGAGTTGGATTGTTAAAAGATAAATAAAATCAACAAAGACTTAGTCTAACATTTTTTTAAAAAGAGAAAGATAAGACCTAATAAATAAAATCAAAAAGGAAAGTGATGAAATTACAACAGATGCCTCAGAAATAAAAAGAATCATAAAGGATTATTAGGAACAATTGTATAATGACATAACCTAAGGGAAATGGTTAAATTCCTGGAAAAATACAACCTACAAAGGTTGAGTTAGAAAAAGACAAGCTGAACAAACCCAACAACAAATACAGAAACTTACTTAAGAAATAATAAAAATCTATCAAAACAGAAGAGCCCAGGGCTGGGGATGTAGCTCAGTGGCATCACCGCCTGCCTCGCAAGCGCAAGGTCCTGAGTTCGATCCCTGGTACCAAAAACAAAACAAAAAACAAGAGCAGCCCAGGACCATATGACATCACAGCTAAACTCCACAAAGCATTGAAAGAAGTCATATCAATACTTCTTCAACTCTTCCGAAAAAAAGACCTATAGGGAATACTTACTTCTCCATGCAATTTATGAGGCCAATACAACCTTGGTACCTGAGTCAAAGACACCACAAGAAAAGGAAAACTTAAAGCCAATTTCTCTGATAAATATTGACCAAAAAATCCTCAATAAAATATTAGTAAAACAAATCAACAATACATCAAAAAGGTTAAATATCATGACCAAGTAGGATTTAACCCTGGCCTGAAAGGGTTAAATCCTACTTGGATTTAACTAAGTTTGTCATATCCAAATTAATGTGATATACCACATTAACAAAACCAAAGGAATCCAGGTGTGATGGCACACTCCTGTAATCCCAGCACTCAGGAGGCTGAGGCAGGAGGATCACTACAAGTTTGAGGCCAGCCTGGGCTATGCAGTGAGTTCAAGGGCAGCCTGAACTACATAATGAGACCCTATCTCAAAAAACAAACAAAACAAACAAAAAGCAATAGCAACAACAAAACCAAAGGCAAAATCACATGATCATCTCAATTTTGATGCAGAAAAAACATTTGAAAAACAATCTCTTTTCCTAATAAAAACCCTCAACAGCTTATTTACAGAAGAGAAGTTTCTTAATGTCTTAGCCTCCCATCACTGGGACAAAAGACCCAACAGCCCAAATTTAAATGAAGAGCAGTTTATTTTGGCTACTGGTTTCTGCATGCACAAAGTTGGCTCCAAAGCAGAAACAAGATGGCACGGGGGCATGGCAGAAGAAAAGGTGCAATCCATGCCATCTAGAAAACATAAAGAGAGAAGATAGGAGCTGGGGACAAGAATATACCCTTCAGGCCAGGTGTGGTGGTGCATGAGTTTGAAGCCAGCCTGAACTACATAGTGAGACCCTGTCTCAAAAACAAAAAATAACAAACAAAAAAATATTACAGCCTTCAGGTCATGCCCCCAGTGAAAGTGCTGGGGGTGGCCTGCTTTAACTCTTCCCCTGCTGCCTACACTCCACACAGATCTGAGGTCTGATTGTTATCCCCATCTGCCAAGGTGAAAACATGCCTCAGCTTGGATGTTTGCCAGCCTGGAGTGAACAGACAGGGGTCTCTGGAGCAGAGGGTGACCTCACAAAACCACAGGCTGTAAAGCATAAAGTGTAAGGTGAAGAAAACTGTGCTTTATGAGATTCCAAAAAGACTTCTTCATACATCTAGGCAAAAAAAAAAAAAAATCAGACGCAAATTTTTTTCATTTAAAAAATATCTTTATCTGCCAAGAAATACTGAGTTCCTCAAAAACTTATTTAATTCATTTTTCAAATACCACTTTGTTGAAAGTCTCTATAACAGATTTTAAAGAAAGGTTGTAGACTATAATTCAAGTTTCACATTATTATATACTCCCTGCATATTCTTTAAGTTGAAAGTTTTAATCACAATTTGGCATTTTTGTAAACCCAGACACAGTATTCTAGGAATATTATTTTTCATTCCTCAAATCTCATCTTCCCTGCTTGAAAGATTGCTAGGGAAATGAGGAAAAGATAAAGAAATTAAAATGCCAAAAGTAGACAAAAGATGATCTGAGGTTACTGACACAACTGGTTGTGATCTACCTAAGAAATCAGTCACTTTGAATATCCGTGAGTAGAAGGCCCCCTTGATCTTGCTAGGAGTCACCTACACATCTGCTGGCTGAGGTGAATGACTTCAATCACAAATGCCAACAATAAAGCATGCTGGTCAAACACATAGATCCAATCCTGACATCCCTCAGGATCTTTCAGAGGGAGAAGTATTTCTAAGGAAAATAATTATTTAGCAAAGATTTGACAGTATATTTTTTGCCTGTAAATTTTATTTAAAAAATTTAGTGGTGAAAATACACACTTTTCTACACTTTACACGCTTGTGAACTAAAATAAAATTTCAAACCTATACAACCTGGAGGTTATCACCATAAATACTGGTTATTCAACTTGGGGCTGGCACAACTTCTCCAGTGTCACCACCATCCACACACCAAGACGGCCAAGATGTATCTTCATCAAATGCCTCTGATTCAGCCACGGTGTGTTCTTTCCTCCAAGGCTGAGTCAAGCCAGGAGGAAATGGGACTAAGGTGCAGTACAGAGAAAAGGTGGAGAATGGAAAGTACGGGAAGACTGGGATGAGAAATGGCCTGAGCTTACAGAAGAGACAATGGGAGATTCAGAACATAGGAGCCTCAAAACAAAACAAAAGATTAGAATGGACTTTTATCAGAAATTGGGAGGAAAAAGGATGAGTAAATGTGTCAGATAACAGCCACTCTGTCTCCGGCAGAGTGCTTACAAGCTCAGAGGGAGTGACGGCTGGCGAGTGGGGAGGTGCAGGACTGCACAGTTCACCACTGTACCTGTGCCCTGCACCTTTCTCCCCCGCACCCCAGTTAGCACTCACTTGGAAGGCAGGGCGCAACTGAATAGGCACTGGTTGATTAAAAGCTGTACAACGGGCAAAGCGGCCAAGGCATCCGACACCTTCCTTCTCAGACGTGGTCCCTCTCTCCCACCTTCTCCCTTCTTGCAGGCTGGGTTCTAGCCTTCCGCTACCAAAAGTTATCCTTCCCACACCTATTCCTTCCCGGGGTGGGAGGCTATTCTCAGCCCTCAAACTCAGGCTCCTATAGGTGCAGAAATGTGGTTCGCATTAGTTTCTTTGGGGGTTGGAGGGCCTACTGAGGTTATGGGGGTCAGGCTAGGCCTGGGATGGCGAACCTTTTAAAGCTTTCAATGATAATAAACAGCCCGCTGTGACCATAGGTTCGCCACTACTGGGCTAGGCCCTTGTGGACAGGTAAAGACTGCGTCTCGGGCCGACCTGCTGGGGTTGCTATGTCTGTACCCACCAGGGAAGGAAGAGCCGAGGCTCTGAGAGGACGCTATTCCAGGGGTGTACTTGCAAATCCCCCACCTTGGGTCTCCCCAGGGTCTCCCTCCCCTGGACCTGAACTCTTTCTCCGCCCAGACTTCCAGAAGGAATGCTCACCGCCGAACCTGCTAACGATTCCGCCGCTGCCGCCGCGAGAGGGCGCAGTGGGGATGGCGCCGGGGACCAGAGGGCAGGACGCGGCAGAAGGCGGGGTCAAGGTCCGGAACAGGGCGTGGCCATAGTGGAGGGGCGGGGCCCGGGCGGGAAAACTTTTCTTCTCCCTCCTGGGGGTCCGCCCCCTCTTCCCTCACTTCCGGCTCCGCTTCCTGTTCATGCCTCTCTTGAAGTTTTGAGCTGGCTTCCTCCTCCGGGACTCCTGAAAGGTGTCCGCCGCTCCCCTCACGCCACGGGGACGCCCCTCCACCCGTCCGGGATGCACTACTTAGTGCCTCGGTCACGGTCACCGTCACAGGCACCCTCGACCCCACCCCGGCCTGCCCCCCGTCCCTCTCTCTCCCTCACCTGCACCTGCCCGCGAGCTGCCAGGGGCCGCAGGTGCGGGCTAGGCCGAGATTCCACTCCCGCAGAGACTCGCCGGCCGGCCGGGGGAGAGGGACAGGCGAGGCGAGGTGGCGTGGCGCCCCCAGGCTGATGTCGCAGGTCCGTGCGAGGCCCCAGGCACCGCTCTCCTTGGCTTTGCCCCAAGTCCTGGGGAGGGAAGTGGGATTCCCGCGGAAGTAGTCGGGAGCCCGGAATCTTTTGGGGTCCCGCTTATGTTGCACCACTGAGTCTGCACCTCTCCCTGCGTAGAGTTCCTGTCCAGAATCCGCGGAGCCTTTATAGCTTTTGGGTCTGTTGCATGACCAGTCTCCTTGACTCTTAGAAAGATCACCAACAGTGAACCTACGAGCAGACTGTGTACTGTTTAGACTCAGAAACATCTTCCACTTTGTGGATTTGTTTCCGTTGAAATTCGTTTCCACAGAACTTAATTAAGTTGCTATTTGTTTTTTGAGTTGCTATTTATTAATGATTTGACATTAGAGGGACCTCGGGCTTCCAGTGAGAAAGGAAGCCTCTGATTTATATGCATCGGTAGGTTTGAACAATTTAGTGGTACAAAACTCAATTCCTGCCTGCCCTGAGGCCAGGGCAGTGTGATACTGACAAGACAGTTCCCTAAACAAAATTTGCCCTCTGCTTCCTTTCCAGATTGTGCCATTTTAGCCCAGAAGCATGGAGGTAAAAAACGGCAGGCCGTACTGTTGCAGGGAGCTTGAAGAAGCTGACTTACTGTCAAGACACTTTTTACTCTAACGAACTGCACACTCCACTACTAACAGCTACTCACCCAGCTGCCTCAGGGGACAGGTAAAACAAAAGTTAGAAAAGGCAAATTTAAAAAGTTTTTAATATGCTTTTTGTATGTGAGAAAAAATACTTCTTGTTCTGGGGCTCTTTTATTTATCACATCATAGAGAAGGCAAACGTGATGGTTAAATCTTACAGTGCCCACATAAGTTGGGAAGTTGCTGTGTACTCTAAAAAGACAGCATGTAGCCAGGCATGGTCTCCCACATCTATAATTATAGCACTTGGGAGGCTGAGGCAGGATAGACATGATGCTGATAGTTGTGGTGCATACCTGTAATCGCAGCTATTTGGGAGGCTGAACCAAGAGGATCACAAGTTGAAGACCAGGATGAGCAACTAAGACCTTGCCTCAAAATAAAATTTTAAAAGAGCTGAAAATATGGCTTAGTGCTTCCTCAGTCCCCAGTAGCACATACAGAAAAAGCAGACAACATAGTCTTCCATTGCATCTTAAACTCTAGGATGGTTACTTCTTCATTTAGAAATTAAGCTGTATTAACCAACTGTTTATTTTATAGACTATTTCAGTGGTTCCTTATCCCCTAATGCTCAAAACTTTTCCCAAAAATCTGTTGTTCATAGTTGGTGTCTAACTTTTTGCCTAAGTCTCCTATAACACATTAATTACATATTATGATTAAATAGTAACCTAAAGTACCAAGTTTTTACTGTGTGTCAGCACTGTATGAAAGGCTTTATATGCAGTAACTCTCTTAAATCCAAAAACCTTATAAGTCCTGTTATCCTCATTTTACAAATGGAGTAATACGTATAGATAAATATTTGCCGAGATCTTAATGTCATTTTCTTCTGTATATTATTTACTTTTGAGGGAAAACAAAATTTGAAAGTATTTAATGGCTCTCCCAGGGCTGAGGATTTAGCTCAGTGGTTTTGACGCCTGCTACGCAAGCTCAAGGACTCAAGTTCAATCCCCGGTACCAAAAAAAAAAAATCACATTTAATGGCTCTCCCAGACTTTGCTCTTCTTCCTTCTTACATGTATGCTTTATCCTGGATCTATGCCAGTTTATGAACATGTTCTTTATATTGATAAAAGTGTTTTTCCTTAACTATAAAACTGTTTCATATAAATAATTTAGAATCTCTGGAAGGCTGAGGCAGGAGGATCGCAATTTCAACACTAGCCTGACAATTTAAACACTTAACAAGACCCTGTCTCAAGGTAAAAAATAAGAAGGCCTTGGGATGTGGCTTAGTGCAGAGACCCTGGGTGCAGTCTCTAGTAGTGCAAATAAAACAAATTGTTCATCATTCCAACAGAAAAAAAAATATATACAATTAAAGCACAAGAAAGAAAACCTCCTTATTTATTTTATCCAGAAATAATAATCACTGTGTTAACATCTCAGCTTGTGTCCTATTTTTTAAAATGTAAACATCATATGCCAGGGATTTAGCTCAGTGGTTCTGGCACCTGCCTCGCAAGCGCAAGGTCCCAAGTTTGATCTCTGGTACCAAAAAAAAAAAAATGTAAACATCATACTCAGCAAAAGTTTTTACAAACTGTCCTTTTTTTCTTAATGGAAAGGAATATTTTCACATGTGGGGAGGAAAGCACTCAAGTCACTTCTTAGTCCTTGCTGCCCCTACTCCTCCACTGTAACCTGATCAGAGCAACAGTCAGGCCAGAACTCAAGCTTTTTCAACTCCAGGACATCAGATAGGCAGTTTCCCTTGAGTCAGAGGAGACAGTGGTGGTGAACCTATGGCCTGTTGGTGGCTGTTGGTATCGTTGAAAGTGCTAAAAGGTTTGCCATCACTGCGCAGATCATGTGTGACTGTCTTGTCACCAGTTCATTCCTGGGAGGTTCACTTGCGATCCAGGCAGCCTGAGAAAGAGACACAGAGTCATGGAAATGTCTGAATATGCCTTTATTCTCAGCTGCACGCACTTGCATGGCAGTCCTCAGGCCTCTAGCCTGCCTGTTCTCACCAGCCCTTATGGCAGTCCACATTTATATCAAAATACACAATACTGGCCATGTGCCAGTGACGATCTTGGTCATAAGTACAAGTTATTTACACTGGCCAGCAAGGACCTTGGTTATATCAGTTATTTACACCTAGACTGACGAAGTCCACCTATGCTGAAATCGTGCTGACTTGGATTTAACGTCCACTGGAAATCACCCTCCCACAGCCTGAACCAAAGTATAGCCATCTTAGGCTTCATTTTCCCTTACAGTGATCTGGGAATGATCAGTTGTCCCTGGCTCAGAAGCAGCAATGTGAGGTTTTATAGTTGGGCAAAAAAGAATTTTGAGTAAGATTTAAGGGTTGCCATATCTCATTGAATTCGCTGTGCTTTCCAAACGCAGTCAGACTTTTCACTGAAATATTGATCCCCTCTACCTGAATGGTCCTGTGGTTGGTTAGTGATTAACTCCAAAACACATTAACTGGTATAGAATTTAAGACGTACCTTCAAGAAAATACTGGTTTTCATTAACTGACTATAAAATTAAATACACAAATGGCCAACTAGCTATACAATATGAGACGATATTATTTGAAGAAATATATAGGCGCAACAATGTTCCTGGCTCCCAATAACTAAAACTTGCCTTCCCTTTTTTTATCTTACGTGAATTCTTCCCTTTCACAGCTCTCAGATTGAGAAGCCAGGACAATCATGAGTTCTTAGATCCCCTCTTTAACTCCCTCTTAAAAAGCATCCAGACAGCTACCAAAGATTCTCTTTTCCATAAAAGTTATCCTTCTGAAGGTTCTGGAGAGTGTCAACAGGGCAACAGCGGTCCCTCCACTCCACCAATCCTGACGCTTACTTGTTCAGATCAAGTTTTGGGTCTGTAGCTGCCAACTCAAACCACAGGATGTCTCAAAAGCAAAACCAAATAATGCAAAACAAAAAACTCCTGGTTTTTAGGGTTATCCTTCCTAATGTTAAGGACAAGTCCCAGCTTACATTAGCTGTTAGCTTAGTTTTCTAAACATACTTAAAGGGACACTCTTTTACAAGATAAGGTATTTTAAACTAACCTGGCAACGTTAACAGTGATGTAAAATGGTTTCCTCACGTCAGCCTATAGTACTTTTTCTTTTCATAATAGGCAACACAGTCTAGCTGCAGAGTTACCCAGACAGTGAACATCAAAATCACCCAAGGAACTTTCTAAAAATACAGATTCCACAGCTTTATACATATTTGTGTGTGTGTGCACATACTCAGGTTTCCTAGGTCTTCGATAGGGCAAAGGAATCTTCATTTTTTTAGCTTTTCAGCTTCTTAAATGATTGGGCTAGCAGAAAGTACTGAAAACATTAAGAAAACCAAGATTATGGTCTGGCTTACCCAATGTCCAAGGGCATGCTAATTTTTATACTTGTACTTAAAATACCCTATTCATTTATATCTTTTGGGACAATGATAATATCCACTACTTTCCATAATCACTTGATCTCTAATAATATCAAGTGAATAAACAGGCAGTGTATTATTTTATGTTTCTTCCATTAAAAATTTAATGTGGTGGGGACAGCTCAAAATCATAAATTCTTTTCTCCTTTTTCTACTCAGCCGACTTCTCTTTACCTCTAGCAAGTTCTCTTAACTCATCAGGCAAACATGTCAGTTAAAGAAGTACTTGTGAATTACTTAGGATTTCATTATAAATTCCCATTTTGCTTCTGGATTCACTTCATAACTCTGATTCTTGACATTTTTCTATTAGTCTTCTGCCAACTAAAAAATAAGTATATTTTTCTGTGAGCTTTCCTTTAATCATGCCTTCCAAAAACTACTAGCTAAATGTAGCCCTCTGAATTTGGGATTTGACACTCAGAATTCTGTACAGTGACTTCAAAATGAGATATAAATTCATCCACAGGAAATGTATCTTTCCTGGGCTGGGGATTTAGCTCAGTGGTTCTGTTCCCTGCCTCGCAAACGTAGGGTCCCGAGTTCAATCCCTGGTACCAAAAAAACATTTCCTAGGAAATGTATCTTTCCCAAAAAACAACTAAGCACTAAATTACTTAATTTTCTGTGGCTACAGATTGCAGCACCAGTAAGTTGAGTATTATTCTCTCTATGGAAATGTGTTTTATTTAAGCTGTAAAATTATTTCATCCCAAGGGGGAGGACAAGGGGAAGTAAAAAGAATTAAGATGTGTTATGTACATGTACCAGCTCTCCATGATGAATGTAATCATGTACTAATAAGCATTAAAAATTCTATTTCATCCTAAGACCTCCACTTTTATTTTAACTGATTCCTTCTATACAACGCTGTAAGTATAATAAAGCTAAGGTGTAGGTGGGGGGGACACTAAGAAGTGAAACATGACATTTATGGATTGCATTTTATTTTAAATGAATTTTTTTGCAACTTACCAACTTTAAGTAGATGCCAGTGCACATGATTAATTAACATTTTCCACTGGCTCATCTTCTGGCACAAAGTAATATACAGGGGTCAGATGTTGAGAAATTGACTCATGATTTAAATGTAACTTTTACAGACTTAATTATTAAGGCTTAGATTTCATTAATCATTTGAGTTTAAATATTTTTCCCTTGTCATGTCTCCCAAACCTGTCTTTTGATCATAGTCAGAGAACTGGTGGGGGTCTTTGAGGTCTGAGACCTGAATGCCAGCATCTCTTCTATAGCACCCCAAATCAGTGGCCCCCAAAATTCTCCTTGACTAGTTAGTGCACAGGTTAGCAAACTTTTTCTGTAAAGAGCCAGACAAATATTTTATGCTTTACAGTCTGTCACAGTTACTCAACTTTGCAGTTAGACGACACAAGCAGCCATAGACTATAAGCAATACATAAATGAATGGCCATGGCTGTATTCCAATAAGAGTATTTACAAAAACAATGGTAGGTTGGATTTGGCCTATAGAGCATAGTTTACCAACCCTCTTATTTAGTGATTTCATAAGATAATCCTGAGTGTTATTTCTGCATTCAACACTTGTCATAGGGGAATTATATTAAGCCAAACACTACTGGTATAAAGAAAAAAGTCGACCACAGTTCATGCCCTATCTCTGAGCACTCCTTCCAGATTTTGACCAGCACCTATGAGTCCACAAGATACTATCCTTGTTCTCTTCATGCCTCACTTCTTGCCATGATCCATCTCTACCATGTCCTACATTTCTGAACTCAACATCAGCTCTATTAACATAGTCTGAAGGTCAGTCCTCTTCAAAGCCTTTAAGATCTGAGAAAATTTTCTCAAATCTTTACAAATCCGAGCTTTCTGGAATTACCCTGAGTGTATCCAAATGAGGATGGGGTGGCCCTTTAAAGTCTCGATCATTTGACTTTGGGTTCCTGGTTCCATTTACAACAGTCTTCTCCCCACCCCACCCCACCCCCGTTACCCCGTACCCTCTTTGGTACAGGGGATTGAACTCAACCTTGTGCTTGCAAGGCAGGTGTGGCCCCACTGAGCTAAATCCCCAGCCCCTCCTGGTTCCATTTACATTGTTTCTATCCAGCAACACATTGACCCAGATGCAAAACAATTCCTCATTTTCATGAGCCTGGTAAAACTTCACTGAATTGCTCAAGGAGCAATAGCTCCTTTAAGATATTAGTACTATTCTTTTTTTTTTTTTTTTTGGTACTGGCGATCGAACTCGGGTTCTTGCGCCTGCGAGGCAGGCGGCAGAACCACTGAACTAAATCCCCGGCCCTACTATTCTTTTACAGTACTCTCCACCAAAATAAAAATGATAATCTGTAGCCAAGTCCACTGAATGAAGAAATCTTTCAACAAGATTATCTTGCTGAGACAATTGGATATCCACATGCAAAAGAGTAAGTTGAACTTTCATCTCATACCATGTATAAAAATTAACTCATCATGTATCAAAGACCTAAGTGTAAGAGCTAAATCTATAAAGCTCTGAGAAGAAACGGAGTAAAACTTCATGATGTTTTCTGTGGCAGTGTATTCTTAGATATGACACCTAAAGCCAAGCAATGAAAGAAAAAATTGAACTTCATCAAAATTAAAAACTTTTGAGAGCTGGGGATTTAGCTCAGTGGTGCCATGCCTGCCTTACAAGAGCAAGGTCCTGAGTTCAATCCCCAGCCCTGAAAAAAAAAAAAAAAAATTTAAAACTTTTGTGTTTCCAAGGATGCGGTCAAGTTAGTGAAAATAAAATGCACCCGATAGGAGAAAATACTTTCATACTATGTCTGATAAGCTTGTATGTAGCATAGATTAACTCTTAAAACTCAAAAATAAAACCCATTAAAATATGCAAAGGAGGGCCGGGGATTTAGTTCAGTGGTTCAGCTGCCTGTCTCGAAAGCACAAGGACCTGAGTTCAATCCCCAGTACCAAAAAAAAAAAAAAAGTAAAATATGCAAAGGATCTGAATAATATTTTCCAAAGAAGATACACAAATAGTTTGTATCATATACACAAAAGGCTTGTATCTAGCATAGACTCTTATAACTCAAAAATAAAACAAACCAATTAAAATATTCAAAGGATCTGAACAATATTTTTCCAAAGAAGATATACAAACTAGTAACATGAAAAATGCCCTATTTTTAGTCAATAGAAAAATGTAGGCTGGGGATTTAGCTCAGTGGTTTCGCTGCCTGCTGCATGTAAATCTGAGTTCAATCCCCAGTACTGGAAAAAAAAAAAAAAGACTACAATGAGAGACCACACCCACTGAAATAACTATAATAAATTTCTTTCATTTCTGACAATATAACAGGTATTAACAAGAATGTAGAGAAATTAGAACCCTTACACAACATTAGTGGGAATATAAAATAGAGTAGCTGCTATAGAAGAGTTTGACATTTTCTTAACAAATTAAACACAGAATTACTCTATGACCCAGCTATGCATTTCATCCATTTAAGATGCTCCCTTATATATTCTCAAGAAAATTAGGAACAAGTATTCAAACAAAAACTTGAACATAAGTATTCATAGCAGTATTATTCATAAGAGCCAAATATCCATCAACTGAAAAACAGCTAAATAAAATGTGGTGCATCCATATGATAGAATAACACATAGCCATTAAAAGGAGTAAGTACTGGGCTGGATATTTAGCTCAGTGGTGCCACCGTCTGCTTCACAAAAGCAAGGTCCAGAGTTCAATCCCCAGTACCAAAAAAAGAAAAACTGAGTACTGACGTGCTACAACATGGAGGAACCTTGAAACTGTTATGTTAAATGAAGCTCATTGCATAAGGCCACATATGTGAAATGTCCAGAATAGGTAAATCTGTAGAGAAAGTATACTAGTGGTTGCTTAAGGCTAAGGTAGGGGTGGGAGGAATAGGTGGGTAAAGGCTTGCTTTCTTTTTCTTTTTTTTTTTTTTTGGTTTTTTGAAACAGGGTCTCATTATATGGTTCAGGCTGGCCTTGAATTCATGGCAATCCTCCTGCCTCAGCCTCCTGAGTGCTGGGATTACAGGCGTGCACCACCACGCCCAGCTAAGGATTTCTTTTTGAGATCATGAAAATGTTCTAAAATTGTGATGGTTGCATGTATCTGTGAGTAAAGGTCATTGAATTGTGTACCTTAAATTGATGAGTTCTGTGGCATGTAAATTATATGTCAATAAAGCTGTTTTTAAAAAATAAATATAACTGTTGGAGGAAAAAAGATCTGTAGGAATTCAGCAATTTGCCCTCATTCCTTCAGCAGTCCCATGATGCCTTAATAACCAGAATCTATCATAATCAACCCTGAGAATTCTGTGTTCTGGAAATGTGATCTAAAAATACGTAGTTGTTGCTGAACAATTTCACAAGTCTCTTCTTTTCGCACAGGTATCAGGAATTAAGGAAGTCACTCCAGCAATGTCGGCTCCCATGGGGTGCTGAGAAGGAATATGGAGGGATAATTCCAGTTGCGCTCCCTGAGGAACACAGGCCCAAATGTGAACCTCCTTGTGTCATGACCAGAGGACATCAGCATTATGGATTTGGTGGAGAAATATGGCCAAGGTAACCAAGCTTTCTGCCACTCCTATAAAGGTCCTTTTTTTAATATTTATTTCTGTTCAGTCCTTTGCCAACTCAAATCTGCTTCCAAATATTTCTTTTATGATTTATGAAGACACCGATGGAAAAAGCTAATTACATGATTTCTAATTGTGAAATCAGCAAAAAGTCTGTTTATGAATTGTTTTGCTATCCTTAGAAATATTAAAGTATTCTGATCAGAAATTCTGATTAATTGAATTCTCTCCCTTATATCTTACTAAAAGTAAATGGGAGGGCCAGGGATTTAGCTCAGTGGTTCCGGCGCCTGCCTCGCAAGCACAAGGTCCCGAGTTCGATCCCCGGTACCCAAAAAAAAAAAAAAAAATGGGAGTGAGAAAAAGGGAGAGAGGAGAAAGCCATTAAAGTTAAAATGATTTTAAGCAAAGAGCTGGCCTAATTTGTACAGATGCTCTTGGTTTTTGGAGCTTTTGACTTGTAAGTTGTTCATCAATCTTTACTATAGTTATGAGAATCTGCTAGGCACTGTTTTCAAGCATTAAAATATTTCAATAATAATTTACAACTCTTAAATTCACTTCCAGAAATGCGTTTCAAAACACAAGTTAAGCCAGGGATTTAGCTTAGTGGTTCCGCCACCTGCCTTGTAAGCGCAAGGTCCCAAGTTTGATCCCTGGTACAAAAAAAACCCAAAAAACAAAAAACACACAAGTTAAAGTTAAGCAAAGGGGACTTAGCCCAGTGGTGCTGGTGCCTGCCTGGCAAGCACAAAGTCCTGAGTTCGATCCCCGGTACCAAAAATAAAAATAAAAAATAAAATAAAATAAAATTAAGCAAAGCAAAAAAGTCTGAGAGCAGTAAATTAAATGTCACATTATTTACAAAAGATTATGAAATTTAAGCACAAGGACCTGAGTTCGATCCCCAGTACAAAAAAAAAAGATTATGAAATTTACTGAGAGCAAAATCAAACCATAGCATAGAGCCCACTTGCTTCTGCTTTACCTAACAATCCTGGTCACCTGGTTTACTAACAATCTAGTTAACTAACTTTTTGTTATTTTATATTAGTACCTTTTTGCAGTACATGATGACTATTACGTTGTAGGTATTTGGTACATGTACATGACACATCTTAATTCTTTTTTTATCCCCTTCCCCTCCCTTACTTTCTCCTCCCTCCATCTGTTGGTCCCCTTCCCATTTGCAAACAATCTATCTCCCTGTTTCCTTGGATCTTTCTTTTATTTTGCTCTTTAATTAATACAGCAGTACAGCACCTGGGTTCACAAACCAAATTGTTCACAAACAGAAATGTTTGGCAAAATTTTGGTTTAATTTGCAAAGTCTGCTTCAGGTGACGAATGTGACTGCAGCCATCTTTCCCACACATACATGAATGTGGCCATGTTTCCCAGAATGGTGGAACAAATTAAGTTCATGAACTGAAGTACCACTGTACTTTGGGTTTCTCATATAAGAGAAACCATACACTATTTAATGTGTATCTCATGTATTTCACTTAACATTATGGTTTCAAAATGCATCCATTTTCTTACAAATTACTCAAATTTTTCCTTCTTTATAGCAGTTTTTGACATAAATATATCTAAGGAAAACTCTTTTGAAGAAACATTAGCAATGTTTACTTACGCATGATGTGCATGTTTCAGAAATTCCCAAATGAGGCCAGTCATTATCTAATTCAGCATCCAGTCCCTGAAAGAATTAAATCACAAAGTGATGAAAATTTATAACTTTATTTTCACTTCCATAAACATTAGTGAAGTAGTAAAATTGTTAATTTGTCTATGAAAAAAGGAAATGGATTCTTCCTCTAAGCTACTGTCAAATAGGAAAAGCTATTAAACAGATCTGTAGTGCTCTGCGAACTGAAGGATATTTTTAATTTCTTGAGGAACTTCTATTTTCCTAGTACCCTTTAATAATCATAGTACTTAAAAGGTAATATGACTATAATATGAAGCAAAATCTCTTACAATGTCTAAAAGATGAAATAAATACTATCAGCAACCAGCCACCAGACAATAAAAGGTGGAACAGCCTTGTGCCGTTAATTTTAGTAAATAGCAGCCAAGGAAAGAAAATTCTTATGCATTTTATTCCACACTCTTACTTGTTTCCTAAGAAGGCATTTGGAACAGGACAGCTCTTTTGTACCATGTACTCCCAAGATGTTTAGCATCCCTAGCTCTTTGCCTGTGGATACTAGTAGCGTCCTTCATTCATTGTAACAACCAAAATAAAATCACCCCCACATATTTCCATAATCTTCCTACAAGTGTTGGGGCCCAAGAGGAAATCACACTATCGATTGAGAGTCATTATTTTTAATCTCATCCCCACATTGCAAATGCATATTGAGGCAAGGTGAGTCTACAAAATACTGCCGTTCTCCAATTCAGAGAAAATATCGAAAGTCATACTATTAATAAGGGAAAAAAGAGAGAGACAAAAGGACTGATGATGATTAGGAAAATTATTATTATTATTCTACAACAATAATTTTCTCAATCATCTGAATGAGTTTGACACTCACCATCAACCCTTTTCTTTTTTCCTCTTGAAAGATAGATAGTATAAGAACTGAGAGAGATCCATGGAAAGCACAATACATTCTTTATAATATTAAATTATCCTTTTGAATAGTGTCAAATAGAGATACATTATTTTCCAAATGGATAGTGCTTCCTGTACCATTCGTTGAAAAACATATACTTTTCAACTAATTTAAAATGCTACCTTCTCATATACTGAATTCCTATATATATTCATGGTTGTATTAGCAAATCTATTTGTCTTTTACTGTCTCCCTGCTTATACTGTGTTAAAAAGATATTCAATTTAATCTTTTCTTTCATTTCAGAAAGCTTCCTACTGAACAATTCTATTACTTGACACAGAACAAAAAAAGTGACATCTATGGAAATGATTCTTTGTAAGTTTGAAGACTCCTCCCTACCTTCTATTAAATCAAACAACATTTTAATTGGAAGTAAATAATGTGAGAAATTAAACAGCCCCCACACGAGGACTTTTTGAGACACAAATTCTTCCTTTTTATTAAAAAAGAGATCATTAATACTATGAACAAAAAAGTAAATAAACCAGAACTAATAATTTGAGCATTTAAACAAGTGAACAAAAAATTTAAAATAATGAATAGTAATGCTCAAAGGGATTCCTACAGGTAATCTTGATTATTTCCTTAGCTTTGATCTATTTACTTACTTTAATAAGAATCTATTTTGGGGGCCGGGAATTTAGCTCAGTGGTTCCACCACCTACCTCGAAAGCACAAAGTCCCGAGTTCAATCCCTGGTACCAAAAAAAAAAAAAAAAAGAATCTATTTTTTACAGTTATAGAAAATGTCTCAGTGGCACTCAACAATTTTTAATTGGAATTTCACGAGGAGAGAGATATGTTGTGATTATGTACAAATAACTCTTTAAAATTATTCCCTAAGTAATTTTCAGCTCTTTAAGTAAGGAGTACTGGTTAATGGACTCTGTACTTACAAGATATTATTTTCCAGTATATTAAATTACTTATATTATTTTAAATAATTTATTGTGTATACTACAAAATCATAAATTTTTATTTTAAATTTTTTTTAAAAAAGGACAGAACTGAAGTAATGATGAAAATACCACTTCTTTACCTTATCTGTGATGTTATCTGTTTATAGCTTGAGAAGTTAGTGCAGTATAAAATTTAGCCACTAGAGGGAACCAAAAAGTCAGAATTTATGTTCGCCTGGGCTTTAACTTTTTGGATGTAGTGAACTTTCCAAAGCAGATGTAGAGCATGGCAGTAGGATGAACTAGTTTGAGTCAAGGAAGTGGTGTCTCTGAACATTTGTTCATTTTATTTCTTCCAATTTTGAATTTTTAAAAAAGATTTCCTTTTAAAAATATTTGTACCTTTTTCATTTTCAATTTTAGTCATATACTTATCAATATCATAGTAAAATTCATCACATGAGAACAATTAGAGATAATAGTTAATGTTTTATATGCAGTGGCTAATCTAGTAACCCTAAATCCCTTGCATTGGTATCATTCATCACAAACCACCTTCTCCCCATCTCAAAACAGAAAATTATTTTTTTAGTTCTCCCACAAACTCGAGTCCAGTTGTATAACTTTTATGATTAATGTGAATTGTGTGTTTATAATGCATTCATTATAGAATAATAAAATTATATGGCCAACATACCACTTTCTAGTGACTACCCTCTAGCATGGAGCGAGCAATATCTGAAAAATTAAACAGTGTATTTAGTTTTACCGGTTTTTACTATCTGATAGCACTGTGTTCGTTTTTCATGTCTGAAATCTTTCAGTCCTAGTTGCATAGTCTGAAACCAAGTGCCAAAGTCAAATGTAAGTGCATATCAATCCCTCTCTAGTAGACTCCTTCGTAGGACTATGGCATTACTTCTTGGGATGCACAGTTCAAAGTAGCTAGTAAAAGCACAAGCTTGGAATGAGCCAGTTCAGAAGGGGCATGCCTCTAGGAGCTCTGTCAGTTCTATTGTATCCTCTCTTTGCTGACTGACCAGCATTTACTCAGAAGAGAGGTCAACAACCCTGGCCAAAGGAACAAAGCACACCTGGTACTTGCATGTCGCCTCCAAGTAGGCCAGACTCTGGTCGCTTTAGGTCATGCACTTGTACCACTTGGCTGATGTCGAGCTCCCTCAGGGCTCTCTGGCTACTGCCTGGTCATGAGAGTGAAGGTCACTAAGGACCAAAGCTCTCTTGCCAGTACATGTCAGGCTCTGTACCTTCACTGCAAATAAGAAATGCACAAGGGGTGGTGACAAGGACTGAAGTTAGAATAAATGCAATGGAAAAACTGACCAACAGACAACTGAGATATGAAAAGGACCATATCCCTCTGTCTTATCAATATGCACACTTCCAAAAGGTTAATAAAAAATATTCTGACAATTTAATTTGAAAATGGGATGTCTTTATTCTTAAGCAAGTTTGCAGTAGAAATACAAGGCTTAAACAGTCCTTAATTTAATTTAGTATTTGTTTCCTGTTTTTATTCTAGGTTGCCCAAACCACCAAATTCAGCAGTAGAGTAAGTGTACAACCTGCATTTTCCTCCCTTGTTATAATCAAGAAAAAAACACTGGAATTCCATATGACTAAATTGAGTGTAGGACAAGTTAGACTTTTCATGAAATTGTTTTTCACTTATTAGTGAATTTTAGTTATACAGAAGAATGAGTTTCATTTTGGCATATTGGTACATGCAGATAACATACTTTGTATTCACCTCCCTCATTGCCCTCTCCTTTTTCTCTCCTTTCTCCTCTCCTGATTCCCTTCCTCATATCTAAGAATCTTCCTTCTACTATAAAAGCTTTTTTTTTGGTACCAGGGATCGAACTCGGGTCCTTACGCTTGCGCAGCAGGCAGCAAAACCACCGAGCTAAATCCCTGGCCCTAAAGGCTATTTTTTAACAATTGCAAGGATAAGCTGGTGCAAATCCAAGTTAACATTATTTTGATTTCTCCCCCAATTATATCCTCTGCCAATCTTTTTTAAAATAAACTTTTTAGTGGGCTGGGGATTTAGTTCAGTGGTTCTGCCACCTGCCTCGCAAGCTCAAGGTCCTGAGTTCGATCTCTGATACCAAAAAAATAAAAATAAAATAAAATAAATTTTTTGGACTGGGGATATAGCTCAGCAGCACAGCGCCTGCCTGGCAAGCATGAGGTCCTGAGTTCACTTCCTGGTACTAAATAAATAAATAAGCTTTTTTATTTTAGTATAGTTTTAGATTTATAGAATTACTGGGAAGTTAGTACAGGGAATTGCCACATGCCCCACACCCAATTTTCTCTACTGTTAACATCTTACATTAATATGGCAGTTAATTAACCAATTTTGATGAATTACTATTTCACTGATGTCCATACTTTATTCACATTTCCTCAGTTTTTATCTACTGTCCTTTTCCTGTTTCAAATCCACCCAGGATACCACACTACATTTAGTCATCATGTCTTCTTAGGCTTCTTTTGGCTGTAACATTTTCTCAGGCTTTCCTTATTCTAATGACCTTGGAAATTTGAGGATGACAGGTCAAGTATTTTGTAGGGTGCCCCCAAGTGGGGTTCTGATCAATGTTTTTCTTATGGTTAGACTGGGGTAATGTGTTTTGGGTGGAAGATCACAGAGATATAGTGCCATTCATTATATCACATCACTGTTCCTGCTCTCGGCATGATTAATCACTGTCAGGGACAGCGAGTGCTCATCAGGTTTCTCCACTGTACAATTAATATTTTTCTCTTTCCACACTGTACTCTTAAAGTCACTGTGCACACCAGGCATCTGAAATTATGCTCCACCTTCGGAGAACAAAGTAGTTATTTCCTTGGCATTCTTCTGCATGGGATATTTGTTTAATTATTTGCAATATGGACTTGTGGATACTGTTTTGTTTTTTGTACATAGGTAGTTACTCTATACTACTTTGTTACTCATATTAGCCATAAGAAGCAATTTCCATTTGTTTCTGTATTGTTTTGACATTTACTCCACTATTTGGCATTTTGGAAGGGTTTTTTTTTCTTTTAGCTCTTCCTTATTTTCTGGCACTTCTGTATCATCTTGTATATGTCCTGTCCCTCTGCTAGAATCAGTCATAATGCCAAAAAATCCCCTGGTTCCTTTTATTGGAAACCGATGTAGGAAACCAGGTCTGAGCAGTAGATGTTCTTCTGGACACTGAAGTCACTTATCAACTTATCAGTCTTAACTGAAAATACTAAGCCGACATTTAAAATTGTGTTTCAATTAGATCCATTAATTTAGGTTTGGGAGGAGTTTTTTGCTTTTGAGGGTGGTTTGGTTTTGTTTTTACAAAGAATTATGTGAAGAACTGTTGTTTTTGACTTTTAAAATTCTCTTCATAAAGAGTATAAAAAGAAAAGCTCATTTTGTTGGATTAAATTTGTTCCGTTTACCTTCCTGCTTGCAGCAGATGTCCAAGGTGCTGGCAAGGTTGGTTCCTTCTGAGGGCTGTGAGAATCTGTCCATGGCTTACTCTGGCTTCTGGTGGTTCACTGGTACAATAATATTCAGCATTCCCTGGCTTGTAGATGTGTCCCCTCTGATCTCTTGTCTTCATCTGTGTGTCACTTTCTTTGTGTACTTATTGGTGTCCAAGTTTCTTTTTTTTATAAGGATACCACTCATGTTAGAATAGGAGCCCACTCTACACTGATATGACCCCCTTTTAACGATTATGTATAGAATGACACCATTTCCAAATTAAATCACAGCATAAGGCCTTTGAGGTTGGATTTCAACCTAGGAATTTTGGAGAGAGAAACAATTCAACCCATAACATTGGTCTTGTTTTTTCCTACTTAATTTTCTAATTAACATAACATGAACTTCCTAATCTCTGGTTTTTTCTAGTTTAGACAACCCTTTTGTTTTCCTAACGTTTGCTAGTTTTGCAAATGATAGAAAATGTGGCCTCTTTAACTTTTTTTTCCTTAGTTACTTTTTCTCCTTGCTGAAACAAAATGCCCAACACCTAAAATTACAGGAGGAAAGTTTTATTTTGGCTCACAGTTTGTAGAGGTTTCCTCTTCCTCCAGGGCTGGGTGGCACATGGCAGAGGGGCATCACAGAGGAGAAAAAACAGTTTGTGGTGTGGAAAGTGGAAGGCAGGAGGCAGCAGAAGCAGCAAACAACAAACAACAGCATCCCTTTCTGTCCCCTATATCTTATCCAGGCTACCCACGGGGTGGGGGGGGGCAGCCTTAACCCTAGCATGCATCTTGAATCAATCCCAGCATCACACACCCTAGATCCAGCCACCTCCGAAAAGCTCCACCTATGATCACATGAGGCTTTGGGGGGACATGTAGATATAAGCCATAACAGTGGCCTAGCTATTTTTGGCTTTTTTGTTTCAAAACAGTCTGTGTACGGAAATGAGCAGTATAATTTTGTTAGTTGATTGCTTCAAGAAGTAGATAATCTGGAATAAAAGTTTAATCCAAGGTGGTTTTATTACTGAGTTTAAACACCCAAAACATTCCATAAAATAAAGTCCCTTGGTCCTTTAAAAACAAGAATTAAAAGCAAGTAGAAATTCTTCCTGTATATTCTAAAAACTACAAAATTCATATATCATCTGCTTTTACCAGTTATGGAAGTTATTCACTGATTATTAGGTATGACTTCTTTTAAAAATAAATTTAGTTTTGATTTGTCCAGCAAAATTCAGAACATTTCTTATGCTTTATGCTACATATTCCATAGAATTTCTTTTTTCTGATACCAAGGCTCAAACTCAGGACCTTGCACTTGCTAGACAGGTGCAGCCCTGGCCCCAGTAGAATGTTAACTTCATGAATATAGGAAATTTGGGTCACTGTCATATCCCCAGGGATTAGAACAGTATGTGCCATAATGAAGGGTCCCAATAAATATTTGACAATAATTTTTTATTGTATTTCTTTTTCTTCTGTTTCTATTTTATTTGTTCAATAAATCTTAGAGAAATCTGCTCCCCATATCCAATCGAACATCCATACCATACACACACCTCTCGTGGTGCCATGTTCCCGACCTTCACATTACCAAAGGAGCTCTACACAGGCGTTAAAGCCTGCACGCAATGGCCATTTCCTCCCACAATGCCAACCAAGGCTTATGATACAACAGTTTTGAAGACAAGAGGTAAGATGTGACTCGAAATCAAAATTGTATTAATTCTTATTATTGGAGTTCATTCAATGTTAAAATTAAAACAGGGAACACAAAGGTCTCAAGACACAAGTGTTTAACCAGTCATAGCTTAGAAAGTTGTTCTCACCTCGGGTGCACTGAGAGATCAGTGGAGGCCCCATCCCAGGGCAGTTAATGCAGACGGCAGACATTCCTGACCTCTCTACACTCACCCTGTACAGTAGAATCAGAAACCAAAACTTTGTTGAATTGGTTGTCTTCACTGTACTTGTGTTTTCTTTTATTCCTTCCTGC
Organism: Heterocephalus glaber; assembly: GCF_053883595.1. NCBI lineage: Eukaryota > Metazoa > Chordata > Mammalia > Rodentia > Bathyergidae > Heterocephalus > Heterocephalus glaber. Next base: position 5,232,181 of record NW_028258156.1, read on the forward strand.
TCTCCTTTAAAGGTAAGCTTTTTAAAATTAGGGATTGCCACTGAAATAAGACAGAAGGTAATGGAAGCAGTTGCTTAGTTCCTCTGACTAATCTGGAACACCTTCTCTCTTTCACCACAACCCTTGGTGTCTCCTGGATGTGTTTTATTAGAGAGGGTGGAAATCCCCACACCAATCATTGAGACCCTCCCACCCCAAACACCTCAGTCCTTGCCAACCAGACCTGCATATGCATGAAAACAGAGAAGAGACCTCTGGGAAAAGACTGAAGATGCTACAGGGAGGGTAAGTGAAGGTGCAGAAAAGGCACAGGGTAGGCAAAGGCATTTTGTTGAATGGATTTATTCTGTGAAGTACCATAGGTACAATTCAAGAAGTGGTCCTAAAATACAGTTCCTCTGCATGAATACTGAGACAAAAAGGCAAGGACAGAATACTCCCACCATCAGGATCAGTCAACCTTAAGGCCTTAAAGCAGACAGTAACATTTGGAGTGAGGGTGTTTAAGGGCAGGGACTCAAGTCAGATTGCATGGGTGGGATTCTGGGTCTGCCACTTAGTCACTGTGGATCATCAGCAACTTTCTTCTCTGCCCCTGCATCTCGAACTGTGAAATGGGAATACTAGTAACTAGACCAGAGAAGACAGATAAGTTCTAGCAGTTATTATCTTTATTACTCTGATGTCAGACGACTCCAGTGTGTGTACACCATGCTGAACTTTTTTGTTACCTCCCAGGCCAGTCAGCACTGATGCAAGGCATGTGAGCTGTGTCGAGTATATTGGCTGTTGAGTGTCACTGTCATAGTTATAGGACAGCAGTGAGACAAGTGCAAAAGTTCTCAAGACATGATATCTACAAAACTGAAATTTTTATGATCTTGTTAGGGAAATTGTCAAAGTAAATCCCTCTTTTTCCATCCTGAATGAGATCATTTCAGAAATAATATGAAGCATATGATTAGCAAGCAGTCACAGGAATATGAGTCAAATTCATAAAAATCCCTTTCATTGTGGTCATAGATAAGATAAGGGACTAAAGAAACCCTTTCCCAGGGTAAGGGTAACTCTTAGGAGATTTTTGAAAGACGAGTACACTTTAATAACACTAAGAAAAAGATCTTTCCAGAAACAAGTACTCGGAGTTTTTTACTTACTTATACTCTTTTATTAGAAATACATAGCATATAGGTTAATAACACAGGCTCTGGAACCAGAATGCCTGAATTTAATTTCCACCTACTAGCTGTTTGCCTCAGTTTCTTTATTTTCTGTATGCCTAAGTTTCTTTGTTCACTGAAGTGGGAATCACGTGACCTTTCTCATAATAATGTTATGAAAATGCTTGTGTTGATAAAAATAAAACATTTTTACATACCTGGCACATAGTAATTGTTCAATAAATGCCAGCCTTTGTTCTTGTTATATATGAGAGTGGGTATTCAGAGCATTCTTTAACTTAAAAGTTAGGATGAGTCCAAGCCATGCTGAGTTTGGTATAGCTTATCAAATTATAAACCAAAACCTAAGAATTTATATTATTGAAAATATTCTCTCTCAATACCTTTTTTTTGTTTGGTTGGGTTTTTTTTGGTACCGGGGATCGAACTCGGGTCCTTGCGCTTGCGCAGCAGGCGGTGAAACCACTGAGCTAAATCTCCGGCCCCCAATACCTTTTTGGTAAGCAGGCACTAACTCCATTTTTGAAAGCACTTTATATATAGGAAGAGATAAGCCAAAACAGATAGTAAAAATGTATTTGCTGAGCCTCCTGGAGAGGACTAAAGGGCTCTCTAACTAAGCACTAGTACCTTCTATTACTGCTGAGGACAGTAGGACTCATTTTCACTCTTTGTGGCCCACATGCTGCTCATAAAAGGGCTCGGAGTTCAAGAGCAGACTCCTGTCTCAAAGCTGTAACGAGGGCCTGGGAGCGTAGCTCAGCAGTAGAGCATGTGCTTAGCTGTAACTATATAGCTAGACTATTCACCAATGTTTATCTCTAACTTATATTGCATCCATAAATCTTATTAGTTAAAATACTTATTTAGGGCTGGAGATTTAGCTCAGTGGTTCCAGCACCTACCTCATAAGCTCAAGGTCCTGAGTTCAATCCCCCATACCAAAAAAAAAAGATTTATTTATCTAGGATAACTGTGCTTTTCTTGAAATTTTCAGATAATCCTTACAGATATGAACTACTTGATTTTCCTGTGGATTCAAAGAAGAAAGCATTGAGTTGGCCAGGTCAGGGTGTGTATTATGACGTAAGTATGTGTGTGTAAGAGAAAGTAAACTGTATATTTACCTAGTCAGTTTGTAAAGATTCAAAAGATGGATTTTGTTTTGGGCTATGTAGGTGAAAAATGAGATTTTGACTATGATTTACATTTTTTAATTTTCTTACCTGGCTTCAAATACTGTACTTTTGGTAGTTATGGAACATTTCCAGAATTAACATTTCCCAAAAAAAACATGATGGGGAAGGACTGTATTTCACACACTCTCTTTCCCTAACCATATTAAGACTCATGGTATCAAGTAATTACAGATATGCATAGAGTAAAAGGGAGATTTTCAGAAAGATTTATAAGCTCCTATTCTAAATTGTTAATACAGTGCATGAAGTATAAAATAAAACAGCAGCCACCATTTATTGAGAAATTACTAACCACTTTAGATATGTCATATGAACCTTACAATAACCTCATAAGATTAGTATCAATCCCATTTTAGACATGAGAAAATTGAGGCTTAGAGAGTTTATGACTGGTCACGATCACAGAACACAGGTTTATGAGACTCTGATCTCTTAACCATAACACCACGTGAATAAAAAATTTTAAATCATGAGGGAAAACACCTAGATATTTGAAAATAAAAATAGCTACCATTTACTGACCAGACAGTAGCTTTGTGAGTGTTTTCAACATGTGATCTCTTTGCACCAGCCGTCTGTGAGACAGGCAAAAAATAATTATGGAAGGTTGGGAACACTGGAGCTTTGGGAAAACGTTATGGCAGGCCAACTTGTGGTCACGGGAGCGTCCTATGTGTTTTTTAAAATTATATCTCAGAACAGCCCTTGAAGAATCACCTGATATATTAGATCTCTTTTATATTAAGCAACCCAGAAATATGACAAGTTATTTTGAGACAAGTCTGTCATTACATGTTCTTATAGCCAGAATCTCCACTCTGTAGGATAATTTCTTCTTACTCTTTGAAGTGCCGCTTTCTTCATGACACACCCTTCTGCAGCCACCTTGAATAGCTTCCCTTTGCCAGAGTATAAATTCCAAACCACTGAGTTCCGAGACCCTGAAGGATCTGGCCTTATTTCCTTCCCTGCAGCCTGGCTCCTCTGGCTGCTCCCTGAATAGGTTCATACCAGTTCCCTTTCCTGGAATGCCTATCTCAAACTTGCTCATTCTCCAAGCTTGGCTGAACTCTTGTTTCTATTCTTTATAGAGAACCGAGTCAGAAGACCTTCATTCTAGGTAGTCCTAGGTTACCATTTACTGACTCAGTGAAACAGTTATAAGCGTATTGTTTCTCTTCTCTGAATTTTAGTTAATAAAATATATCTGCATAACTTCAGTAAATCTATCCTACAAATTTCATAAGCTCTGAGGAGCACGTGAAAGTGCTGAAAATTAGAGAATACAGTACTGTAATTTATAAGACATCATCATTACTTCAGCAGAAGTGGTGTCTCACACTTTTGCCACACTTTTACAACCAGTAACTTTTCACATCTGTCTTATATATCAACTAAATTACATGCTCTTTGAGGCCAGACTGTTTTATATGCATGTCCCACACCATGCTTTGTATATATATATATATATATATATATTTTTTTTTTTTTTTTGGTACCAGGGATCGAACTCAGGACCTTGCGCCTGTGAGGCAGGCGGCGGGAACCACTGAGCTAAATCCCCAACCCTAGAAATATTTTTGACTGATTTGTTTGAGTCTTTGTCTCCTCTCTAATGTTTAATCTCACTTTCTTAATCTGTTCTAACTGGACTTAATTTTCAAATTTTCCATTTTTTTTTTCTTTTGCTCATCCTTAACCCTAATCAAGCTTGCACTTCACTAGACAAATAAAAATAAAATTGATACTGACCTTTATTGGAACTACCTTGTGGCTCATCTTTTTTTTTTATGATCTTAAGGACAATGCCTTGTGCTTATCCTCCATTTTCCCACCTTTTACCCCTTAATTGGCAGAGATGGTCAAAAAAGTCTAACTTTCTCTGTACTAGTTAAAAGAGAATTTTTTTTCTAAGACTGAGAATCTAAGCCAGGAGTGCCTTACTACTAAACTACCTCCTCAGCCCTTTTTATTTTTTATTTTGAGACAGGGTCTCTTTGAGTTACCCAGCCTGGGCTCAAACTCTCAGACGTAGTATTAACCTTTCCTCTTGCTAGAGTAGTGGCTCTCAACCTTGGCTGCACATTAGAACCACCTGGGGAACCTTTAGAAATCCCAGGTCCCCGATGCCATCCATGTTCACTAACTCATTCTCTGAGGGTGGGACTCACAGTGAGAATGCCTGTAGGGACTGGAAACTCAAGTTTGTGGGCTAATAGACAGCTTTCACCTCCTACAGCCAGGGGAGGAGGAAGGACACCAATACTGTAACCTGATAAGTATTTCCTAACCAGTGTCACGTAGCCATAACAAACTCTAGAAACCATATTTTAGTATTTTTCATCCAAGCCAATAAGAAAGTGTATGAACATAATAATAATGAGTGAATTTTCAAGTGGCTCAGCTCCTGGCTCTAAAACTTATTGCTCTAGGGCCAGGGATTTAGCTCAGTGGTTCTGGCACCTGCCTTGCAAGCGCAAGGTCCCAAGTTTGATCCCCGGTTCCAAAAAAAAAAAAAACCAACTTACTGCCCTATGACCTGGGTAATATACTTAATCATTTAATATCAATTTCCTAATAGATAAAACAGGTGTAATAATAAAGTCAACCTGTTAGGAATGTCCTGCGAATGAAATGTATATAAAAGCTCCTAGCACCCTACCAGTACATAATGAGTACATACTAAATGTCAGGTGCTGTCAGTATTGTTTATTCATTTATTCCAATGATTATAATACTTAGTTTACCTAGCAACAATAAGGAATAGGATAATCTTAGAAAGGAGAATATTCCAAATAAGAGGGTTTAACATTTTAAAATTGAAGTGGTGGGGCTTAATTTTAAGAGATATTTTACATGCTATCTTGCCATGATCCCTTTCCTATTACCAGTGTATGAAGCGTGTGCCTCAGTATTCATTGACCTCTAGGTATCTCTTTTCTATCCTGACCCCAGAGCTGCCCTATGTTCTGTCTTTTGGCCTGGCCCAGTTTTCCCTACCAGAGTCATTACTGCTCATTGTACTTCTCCCTCTAACCAGGACCTCTCCTGCTACCTCTCTGTGCCTGCTGAGATCTCAGTCACTAACCATTTCCAGCCACTACCAACTCAACCATCCATGCCTTTTCTTGCTTTTACAACTGGCAAACATAAACAGATGTTAATATTCAATTCTTCTGGGATGTTTACATCATTACTTCTTCAAGTAACTGACAACTTTAGTCCTTTCTATTTCTCAAGAACAGAGGCATTGGGCTGGGGATTTAGCTCAATGGTTTTGCCGCCTGCTGCAAAAGCGCAAGGACCAGAGTTTGATCCCCAGTACCAAAAAAAAAAAAAGAACAGGGGCATCTAGTCTTAGTTTTTTATATATATAGTTATTAGAATGAAATTTACCTTGTAATCATCTTTTGAGTATGGTGAAATATACTCACAGAGGTGTCATAAACTTTCCTCAAGAGACTATTTGAAATGTTTTATAAAAACCTATCTGAACCTATTTATTAACATAGTCATTATAACCATTTTCCTTAAACCTCAATATTCAGATAGACCTCTGGCTTCCCCCTAAAAGAGAGCTCATTTGTATTACCCAGCAAAAAGAGCTGAGCTCCTTGCCTCATTTCAGTCTAAAAGGCCCGTCACTCTCCCAGAGTCCTCACCCCTGGGACACAGTTGTTTCTTCTCCACAGCACTCATAATCCAAACTCATCCTCAAATGGCAGTAATGTATTTGAAGAGCATGTAGGTGCCTCTCTTGGAAAAACATCATCAAATAACTGGATACCCATAAATGGGCCTCTCCATTGCTGTCAACACCCTGTGCCCCACCTCCTACCTGCTTGGCCTAGTAACATTCAGAGAATCCAGAATGGGAAACAAAATGCCACACTCGTTGTCCCCACCACCCATGCATCCTGACTCGAGACTCACAGCCTCCATGTTTCCCTGTTTCGTCTTAGCAGTGTAGCGCACTTCTCCATCCCTGCACCCTCTTCCCACACACACATGCATCCTAAGTAGACACCAAAAAAATCTCTGTGCCAGTCTCTTCTTTGGTCTCTCTCTGTCACTGCCTCTCTCTTTATCCCATATATAAATGAGCAAAGTTCCTAATCATAACTTTTTAGTGTAAAAATGGTGTTAATATATTAGATGAAATACTAATGTTAATACAATTAAATGAAATACTGCTGAATAAGGAACCAGATGCTAAAGTCTGTCCAAAGGGCAACATGGTCTCCATAATAAACCTATTCATACTCCTTATTAAGCCTAGGTAAGTCCCATCATTCAAAATTAGAAACAAAAAAAACTGTACTTTAAATTTTTATTTAGTATATTACAACCCATATGTTTTTCTGATATATATATATATATATTTTTTGGTACCGGGGATGGAACTCCGGTCCTTGAGCTTGCCCAGCAGGCAGCAAAACCACTGAGCTAAATCCCCGGCCCTTTCTGATATTTTATTGGCAATTCATGGTGTTTTGGTGCCAAACACAGAGCCCTTGAAATCTTGCACAGTTTTGCATGTAACAGGTATTCATTAAATGTTCATTAAATGTTATGAACAGTATTTCATGGGCTGCATTGGAAATGTAACAATTTATGTAGTATTATTCCTCTAAAAATGTATTCCAAACTCAAAAAAAAAAAAAAACCTAACATCCTTAATAAACCAGATTGTCTGCCTAGAAACTAAAGAGTCAGGAGCTGGAATTCCTTTCTGCCTGGACTCATCTTCCATATCAGATATAAACATTGCCCTGGGCACAGTAAGCTTTACCAGTAAAAATGTATTGCATGCATGATTGCCACCAGCTCCTTCCTCACCATCCTCACAGAATAACATCACCTTAATGAACTAAAAACTAACCAGCTCTCCACCTTCATATGTATGCTGGCTCATTTAAACCCCTTCCCAAAGACACTGTATGCTACACTAAATTTCAAATTTTCCTTCCTCTTTCTCAAACCCTAGACTGCATTTCAGTGGGTCACTGCTCTCAAGTTCAACCAGTATTTGAAAAAAATTCCTTATTTATTTCCAAGTAAGCTGGTTCTGTAAATAATTGAAAAGATAAGGGGAACAGAGAAGGCTTTCTTTGCCCCTGAATAAACAAGTCATATACTGTAGTTGTTATGTGGGACCAGAATGACTCCATTTTGGAGCAGTCTCCTTTGTTCTCTCAAATTTGTGCTCGAACTGGGGCAAAGGACATAATCCACAACTCAAGATTCCTAAGTTTATTACTCAGCCATCTGTTTGCCCTAGAAACAAATGTCCTGGGCCCACTATCTATAGGACAATCTGTTAACGTGCTGACTGTCCACACAGGGTGGTCGTGACCATTAGTCAGGATGTCTGCTGACCATCAGTACATGACAATAGACCACTAACCCTTGTCCCCATTCTTCTTGTAAAAACCTATACGTAATCCCCTTCAACTCCCAATGAGCCTAGCCAATCAAAATTCTACACTTCATACTTGCTAAATGTTAACCAATCATATGGCTGCTAATGACCAAAGCTTGTTGTATTCTCAATAAAAACCCTGCTAATTTGGAACTCGGGGCTCTCAATCTAAATCCGCTGTGTCGGTGACAATTGAGAGTCCCTGCTTGAGCTTGAATAAACGACCCTCGTGTGCTTACATTGGAAACGGCCTCCTGGTGGTCTTTGGGACTTCACAATCTGGGCACAACATTTGGGGGCTCGTCCGGGATCCCAAGACCCTCAGGATCTCCGTACCGGAGGGTCAGCGCCGGCTGGTGAGTGTGTCTTTGTATTTGTAAAGTCTGGGCCCATTTTCTGGGAAGGTCGGCAGACGGTCTAGGCGGACGCGCTGTGAGGACCGCCGACCCGGGATCCTGGAAGATGTTCCGGATTCCGTTAGTGGGGACGGAGTGCCCCAAGGGGACGAAGTGCCCCGAGAGTACGAGTCCGTGAGACTCCTGGAGGGACGGTGCGGGTCGCTCCCGCGACATGGCGCGATGCCGTCGTCCCATTTTCATTGCCTCCGATCGGGCGGAGGACGGTTTTGTCTTGCCTTGTGCTTTTCTGTTGTGTTTGTTTGTCTGTTTATTGTGTTGACTTGGACTGAGACGATGGGACAGACTGTGACTACCCCTCTTTCCCTCATGAAGGACCATTTCAAAGAAGTCAGAGAGTGCACTCATAACCTAAGTTTAAAAATTAAAAAGACTAAGTTCATTACCCTCTGTAGCTCGGAGTGGCCCAACCTTGGAGTAGGATGGCCCCCCGAGGGAACTTTTGATTTGCAGATTGTACGCAGAGTTTGTACAGCCATCCTCCATCCTGACCAGGTTCCCTACATTACCATTTGGGAATTTCTAATCTATAACCCACCCCCATGGGTTAAGCTTTTTTTGCCTTCACAGCAACAACAGCCGGAGGTAATCCTGACAGCCCGAGAGAAGGCTCCCAGAGGGCGCGACAACAAGGAGCAAACCGAAACCAAGCCGACCGCGCCACTTTACCCGGTCCTCCAGGGAGGGACCGAAGAAGATCTTATTTTCCCTCCCCCTTACTCTCTCGCTCTTCCCCCACAACAGCAGGCTGAAAGAAATGACCCGGTCCCGGCTGGGGCTCGGGAAGAAGGGCCGGCCCTGGGTGCCGACAATCGTGATGGCCCTGCCCAGAATACTCGCCACCGACGCGCCGCCTCGCCAGCGGGCCCGGCGGACTCTACTGTTTGTCCGCTGCGAGCGATAGGGCCCCCTGATGAACATGGAAACCAGCCTCACCATTACTGGCCTTTTGCTACCAGTGATCTTTATAACTGGCGCCGTCAACATGCCAATTTCTCTGATAACCCTAGAGATTTGATTAACGTGTTAGAAACTGTCTTGTTTACCCATCAGCCCACTTGGGATGACTGTCAACAGCTTCTGCAGGTCCTGTTCACCACTGAGGAACGAGAGAGGATTCAAAATGAGGCCAGGAAATTGGTTCCTGGTGACAATGGTCAACCCACCACCAATGCTGACAATATCAACACTTTTCCTCTGTCCCGACCCAACTGGGATTTCAACACGGCAGAAGGTAAGGAGAGGCTTCGGGTCTATCGCCAGGCTCTGCTGGGAGGTCTCAAGGCAGCGGCAAGAAAGCCCACCAATTTGGCTAAGGTAGGGGATGTACAGCAAAAGTTAGATGAAAGCCCTGCTGCTTTCTTAGAAAGAATTCAGGAAGCCTTCTGTAGGTATACTCCTATGGACCCAGAAGCAATTGAAACAAAGGCAGCTGTGATAATACATTTTGTCAACCAGGCGGCACCAGACATTAAGAGAAAGTTACAGAAAGTAGATAGGTTAGGAGAAAAGAGTATTCAGGACTTAGTGGCAGTGGCAGAGAAAGTGTATAAGAATAGAGAAACCACAGAGGAGAAACGAGAAAAAGCGGATGACCGCCAGACCCGAAACTTAGCTCAGATCCTTCTGACTGCCACTGCAGGAGAACAAAAGGAACGTGAATGTAGACTAAAAAAGATTGCGGTGGAAGGAGAAGGCAGAGAGAGATGCAGAGAGCGTCCCCAGCTAGGAAAAAATGTGCCTATTGCAAAGAATACGGCCACTGGGCCAAGGACTGTCCCAAAAAGAAACAACAGGAAGGTCGCCCCAAGGCCCCTATCCTGGCTGTAGATGAACTAAATGATTAGGGGGGACGGAGTTCGGCACCCCTCCCTGAGCCCAGGGTAACCCTAAAAGTGGAGGGGAGACCTGTCGAGTTCCTAGTGGATACAGGGGCTCAACATTCAGTCCTACTTGAACCATGTGGCCATGTTTCTGATAAAACCTCCTGGGTTCAAGGAGCTACAGGCATGAAAATGTATTCATGGACTACCCAAAGGACAGTGGACTTGGGAGTGGGCCGAGTAACCCACTCCTTTATGATTATACCAGACTGCCCCTACCCCTTATTGGGAAGAGACTTGCTTACTAAATTAGGGGCCCAAATTCATTTCCAACCAGAAGGCACAAAGGTCCTTAATCAGGAGGGAAGGCCCATTCAAGTGCTAACCATAAACTTAGAAGATGAATATCTGCTACATCAGAAAGGGGCCCCTCCTGACCCTGACATGGAACAATGGCTCACCATGTTCCCACAAGCGTGGGCAGACTGGAGGCATGGGACTAGCTGCGCACAGAGCACCAGTATTTGTGGAGATAAAACCTGGAGCAGACCCTGTGCGAGTCCGCCAGTATCCTATGCCCCTAGAGGCCCAAAAGGGAATAACTCCACACATCAGGAGGTTGCTTGCTCAGGGGATTCTTAGGCCTTGTCAATCAGCCTGGAACACCCCCTTGTTGCCGGTACGAAAACCTCATTCAAATGACTATCGGCCAGTACAGGATCTCCGGGAAGTGAACAAGAGGGTTATGGACATTCACCCTACAGTGCCTAATCCATACACCCTTTTGAGTTCACTTCCCCCAAGCCATCAATGGTACACAGTCTTGGATCTCAAAGATGCTTTTTTCAGCCTTCCGCTGGCACCCAAAAGCCAACACATCTTTGCATTTAAATGGAGTGACCCGGAACAAGGCCTCAACGGACAGCTGACATGGACCCGATTACCCCAAGGGTTCAAAAATTCTCCCACCATCTTCGATGAAGCCCTACATGAAGACCTGGGTGAGTTTCGCCTTCAAAACCCCCAATTGATTCTGTTACAATATGTAGATGATCTCCTCATAGCAGCTAAAACACGGGAAGACTGCCTAAATGGAACCAAGAAACTCTTGACGGTCATAGGAGAGCTGGGGTACCGGGCGTCTGCAAAAAAGGCCCAGATCTGCAAACCCGAGGTAAGCTACTTCGGGTACATGCTTAGAGAGGGGCAAAGATGGCTGTCGGACGCTAGAAAAGAGACAGTTCTTAAGATACCCACCCCAGATTCCCCTCGAAAAGTCAGAGAGTTCTTGGGATCGGCTGGCTTCTGCCGCCTATGGATACCAGGGTTCGCAGAGCTCGCGAGGCCCCTTTATGAGGCAACTAAAGACAATCAGGTCTTTCAATGGACAGAAAAGCTACAGAAGTCTTTCGACCAAGTCAAAGCAGCCTTGTTGTCGGCACCGGCCTTAGGCTTGCCCGATATTACTAAGCCATTCCACCTATACATTGATGAGAACAAAGGGGTCGCCAAGGGCATCCTAGTCCAGTATCTAGGGCCATGGCATCGCCCAGTGGCGTACCTGTCAAAAAGACTCGATCCAGTTGTGTCAGGATGGCCCCCATGTTTAAGAATGATTGCGGCAGTGGCCCTGATGGTCAAAGATGCTGACAAGTTAACGTTGGGCCAAGAACTGTATGTAACCACCCCTCACGCTGTTGAGGGAGTTCTAAAACAGCCTCCGGATCGATGGCTCAGTAACGCCCGCCTGACTCACTATCAGAGCTTACTCCTAAATCCAGCCTGAGTTGTTTTTCAGACCCCGGCTGCCCTAAACCCGGCCACATTGTTGCCAGACCCGGACTTAGAGGCCCCACTTCACAACTGCACAGACATCCTAGCTCAGGTGCATGGAATTCGAGTGGATCTGAGAGACCAACCGTGGCCAGATGCAGATAATACCTGGTACACTGATGGGAGCAGTTTCGTTCGCAATGGCCACAGGTATGCTGGGGCAGCTGTGGTAACAGAGGCCGAGGTCATTTGGGCAGAACCATTGCCCACCGGGACCTCAGCACAACGGGCGGAACTCATAGCTCTGACCAAAACATTGACTCTAGGACAGGGCCAAAAGTTAAATGTATACACAGATAGCCGGTATGCCTTTGCCACCGCGCACATCCATGGGGCCATCTACAAAGAAAGGGGACGACTGACAGCTGAAGGAAAGACTATTAAAAACAAAGAAGAAATCCTTGCCCTCTTAACAGCCCTCTGGCTACCAAAAAAATTGGCTATTATCCATTGCCCAGGACACCAAAAAGATGACACTCCGATTGCCAGAGGAAATAACCTAGCTGACCAGACGGCCCAAAAAATAGCCCTAAAAATTAATCTGGCACTAGCCACTCAGCTGCCTGATCCAGGAAGTGCTGCCTTGCCAGAAAAACCCCAGTACACTAAAAAAGATTTAAATTGGATAAAACAATTACCTATGCCTCAGTGCCTCGACGGGTGGTGGAGATCTTCTGGCTGTAAAGTCATCCTGCCTGAAACACTGGGAGAACAAGTTCTCTCCAAAATACACCGGACCACCCATATGGGCACTTGAAAAATGCAAGACCTCCTGAGACATGCTGAAATAAAGATTCGTGATGCTAATTCTAAAATTGAACATATTGTTGCCACCTGCAAAGCCTGTCGATAATAAAGCCAACCCAGGCAATAGGCTGAGAGGAAATCGACCTGGAGCATATTGGAAATTGGACTTCACCGAGGTAAAACCTGGAAGGTATGGTTATAAGTACCTGTTAGTTTTTGTAGACACTTTTTCAGGATGGACAGAAGCTTTTCCTACCAAACATGAAACCGCACGGAGTGTGACCAAAAAACTGTTAGAAGACATCCTGCCAAGGTATGGTTTTCCAATAATGATAGGATCAGACAATGGACCCGCCTTCATTTCCAAGGTGAGTCAAACCTTAGCACAGATATTGGGGACAGATTGGAAATTACATTGTGCGTATAGACCCCAAAGTTCAGGACAGGTAGAGAGAATGAATAGAACACTAAAAGAGACCTTAACTAAATTAACCTTAGAGACTGGCGGTGACTGGGTGACTCTCCTTCCCTTTGCCCTCTATAGGGTACGCAATTCACCCTATAAAATGGGACTAACTCCCTTTGAGATTATGTTTGAAATTTCCCCTCCCATTATTCCCAACCTTCAGTCAAATGTGCTTGTTGAATTTGATGACCAAAAGTTACTACTTTCTTTAAAAAGCCTCCAATGTGTACATGAAGACATCTGGCCTAAACTGGAAGCCCTGTACCAGACCGGACCACCTCCTGAGCCACATCACTATTGACCAGGAGACTGGGTCTTCGTCCGGAGACATCGACAAAAAGACCTTGAGCCCCGTTGGAAAGGACCCTACGTCACAGTCCTGACCACGCCCACCTCCCTCAAGGTCGACGGGATTGCCTCATGGGTGCACTACACCCATGTCCACCCCGCAGATCCACACGCTGTCCTAGAAGACTTTTTTCCAACATGGCAGGTGTCCAAAGACCAAGACAATCCTCTCAAACTCAAGCTGCGTCGTCGACGGTCATGATCGCGGTAACTGTACTTTTAACACCAATATTAGGAGGACAAAACCCACATGCTCCCCTAAATTTAACTTGGATGATCATTAGTACCTCCACGGGTGACATTATTAACAGCTCATCCAAAGTGGGCCCGCCACTGACCTGGTGGCCTGCCCTAGAATTTGATCTTTGTCGGCTGGCCACTGGCAGTTGGGATATCGGACACTGGAGCCTAGAGTCACAGGGAAGGCCAGAATGTGGAGAAACAAAAAAGGGGTGTACCCTCCCCCCGGTCGATTCACAAAAACCGGGTTGCAACCATGTGATTCGCAGGGCAGTATTACAGGATACCCCCTTCTACGTCTGTCCGGGGGGGGGGGCGTACTAGGAGTCAAATTGTAACTTGTGGGGGTGCAGAACAGTTCTTTTGTAAAAATTGGGGTTGTGAGTCAACGGGGGCCATAACTTGGAAACCCCCCATTACAACTGATTTCATTTCAGTAAACAGGATTCCACAACAGAAGTTGGCACACAACCCTCTCTATGGCCGCTGTACCCAATTTCTGTGTAACCCCATCCGTATTTTTACGGACCCGGGCAAACAGTTCACAAATTGGGAGGCAGGCCGCAGTTGGGGGTTACGATTATATGAAAATGGATATGATAATGGGTTACTTTTTACTATAAAACTAAAAATGGAACCGCTTGCCATAGGGCCTCCCCAGCTGATAGGGCCAAATCTGGTGCTAGCCCCTCTCAGACCTACTAAGTCCCCTCCCCCAAAAAGCTCGCCTGTGCCACCCGAAATAAATACCTCTATACAGACACCAAACCTAACCTCCACTTCTACAATGACCACCCAGACAGAAAAAGTTGACCGTAGCCAAGACCCAGACCCCTTTTGGGGACTGATGGTCCACACCTTTAAGGCCCTAAATGCATCTAGGCCAGACCTAACTCAGTCTTGCTAGTTATGCTATGATATCAAACCCCCTTATTATGAGGCAATAGCTTACCTAGACAATTTCACTAAATCAGACAGTCCGACCCAATGCAGATGGCAACAAAAAGGGACGGCTAGGCTGACCCTGCAGTCAGTAACTGGACAAAGAACTTGCATTGGCAGTGTCCCGGCCTCTCACCAACACCTTTGTAACAAAACTGTTCTTCGGCCTAGACCAAAATATCTCATTCCCCCTTTTGATGGATGGTGGGCCTGCTCCACTGGACTCACCCCCTGTGTACATGGACAGGTGCTAAAACAGACTGAAGATTTCTGTGTACTAGTACAATTGGTCCCCCGGCTATTATATCACTCAGAAGAAGACATCCTCAGTTGCTTGACTGAGACCCAAGTCAGAGTTAGACGAGAGCCTGTAACGGCCATTACTCTGACCGTTCTCCTAGGTTTGGGACTAGCCGGGGCAGGAACGGGGATTTCATCACTAGTGCTACACAATAAACATTACAATGATTTAAGAACAGCCATAGATATAGATATTGAAAGACTAGAGAGTTCCATCTCCCACCTCCAAGAGTCTCTAACTTCCCTGGCAGAGGTAGTCCTCCAAAACCGAAGAGGGCTAGATTTAATTTTTCTTCAACAGGGAGGACTCTGTGTCGCCTTAGGTGAGGAATGTTGTTTCTATGTAGATCATTCAGGGGTAGTCAAAGAATCTATGGCCAAAGTTAGAGAGGGCATCGCCAAACGCAAACGAGAAAGAAAACAATCCCAAAACTGGTTTAAATCCTGGTTTAATTCATCCCCTTGGCTAACTACCCTAATCTCTACCCTGCTAGGCCCCTTGCTTATCCTGTTACTACTGTTAACCTTTGGACCTTGTATACTTAATAGATTGGTTTCATTCATCAAAGAACGACTTAACGCTGTTCAATTGATGGTACTCAGGTCTCGATACCAGCCAATTCCTACCGACCTGATAGAATTAACCCCCAGAGGCCCATGATTGGTCCTCTATAGCATCATGAGAAGGGGGGAATGTGGGACCAGAATGACTCCATTTTGGAGCAGTCTCCTTTGTTCTCTCAAATTTGTGCTCGAACTGGGGCAAAGGACATAATCCACAACTCAAGATTCCTAAGTTTATTACTCAGCCATCTGTTTGCCCTAGAAACAAATGTCCTGGGCCCACTATCTATAGGACAATCTGTTAACGTGCTGACTGTCCACACAGGGTGGTCGTGACCATTAGTCAGGATGTCTGCTGACCATCAGTACGTGACAATAGACCACTAACCCTTGTCCCCATTCTTCTTGTAAAAACCTATACGTAATCCCCTTCAACTCCCAATGAGCCTAGCCAATCAAAATTCTACACTTCATACTTGCTAAATGTTAACCAATCATATGGCTGCTAATGACCAAAGCTTGTTGTATTCTCAATAAAAACCCTGCTAATTTGGAACTCGGGGCTCTCAATCTAAATCCGCTGTGTCGGTGACAATTGAGAGTCCCTGCTTGAGCTTGAATAAACGACCCTCGTGTGCTTACATCGGAAACGACCTCCTGGTGGTCTTTGGGACTTCACAATCTGGGCACAACAGTTAAAGGTTTGTAAAGGGAGTTACTTTATATTTACTGACACAGACTTCCAAATGTCTTGTACCAGGACACTTGATAGAAAATTGGGATCACTTTAACCTTCCGGGGTGTTAGTGGCAGCATCTTCCTTAGGCCTAGAAACTTTGTAAGCACTCCACACTTTAGAGGGCCCCTGCTGTGGTCTCTCTCTTGCTGTCCCCTTCCTTATGGGATAGGGAGTTTATGGGGTCAAGAGGGCATGTCCTCTGGAGCTCGTGCCCCTGTCTTCCACTCCAGATCACCAGGATCTTGGGCTACAAACTTTCCTGACCCAGTCCATCCTCCCAAGAGTTAACAGGGCTGCCAGTATACATCTCTATGCCAAAGTTTTGGCCAGAAATGGCTGTTGGCTGGAAATGGGGTTGATAGAAAGATGGAGCCACCGGCCAGTAGAAGAGAGCAGGAAGGGGAGCTGAGGACAAGGGCAACATTTGGTTCTTCTCATACCATCATGTCCCAGTGCAGAACTCAAAGTGGTTCAAGGAGTTTAAATGACCCTAGTTTTCCAGATTACAAAGGTGTGTTGACAAAGGAGAGTGGAACATATCAGTTTATTTGCTTGAATTAAATTACTTAGATTAATGGAATATAGACTTACATTTATAGTTTATCCCTAGGCCCTACAAATATTAAGGGGAGGCTTGGCCATGAGGGCAACAAGTAGCATAATGTTAAAAAAAAAAAAAAAAAAAAAAACAAACGCTGGGGCCGGGGATTTAGCTCAATGGTGCCTGCCTGCAAGGTCCCAAGTTCGATCCCCAGTCCCAAAAAAAACAACAACAACAACAACAAAAAATGTTAGTTCCATACTTGTAGGGAACAGGGGAAGGGGATGTTACCAGAACCCCTCCAGTAAGTCCTAGTCTCCTGCGAGCCACGGCAGCACACGGTGAATTACAGGAAAGGCAGAAAAATGAGACTGAGAAGAAGCTGAACTTTGGGTCTGATCAGTGCTGCTCTGGGCAGCAAAGACAAAGACCCCTAATTTGCAGCAACGTTTATTCAGTACATCGGGAGAAACAAATGTAACAAATGAATATGTAGATTTCAGTACTTCACATTGAGATAAACAAGGTGTAACAAAAGACAGGGCGGAGGAAATCTAAGAACAATGAGGAACTATGCAAAAGAAGATTTGGTCCCTCCCAGGAACTATGCAGATGAAGATTTGGTTCCTCCCAGGGTGTCTCCTGTAGGTGTGGTCTTGCCCTGGAGCATCACAGGATCACTAAGGTCTCAGTTGTGACCAGAGGCCAAAATGGAATTATGTCTCGGAATGCCTGTAGGCAGAAAGAACTAGGCCTAATCAAATGATTTTTCCCTAGAATTAGGTAGCATTGCTCCCAGTATGTACTGTCTGTCACCATCCACACCTCTGCCCCTGCTGTTCCTTTAGTCTCCACATCTCTGCATTGTCATTCAAGGACTAGTTCCTGTGTTATTAACTCCTCCCTCCCTCCCCATTTCCCAATTCAGCTGAAATCAATCTCTCCCTCTTATGAACTTCCAAGTAACTTCTTCTTAACCTTTTTTACAGCAGAGTTATTTATAGTCATTTGGATTCACTTCATTTCTCCTCTAGTTACTAGCCAATATGTTCCTGAACGACAGGATTCATTTCTGACCTACCCTTGTTTTCTGCCCTGCCCTCCATATACAGGTGCTCAGTAAATATATACTGAGTATCACTAATCAAAGAAAAGGTGGATTTCTAAGTAACTAGACAATGCAATGAAACTCATTCATTCATTGTTTACACACATACCTCTTTTGAAAATCACAAAATAAAACTCCATAATTATGTCTGAAGAATGAAAATTGAATTTGAGTGACTTAATAACCTGCACCTGAAAGTTGTAAAAGACATCATATGGTTTCATTTCAGGCAGGGAAGGAAAAACAGAAGGCACATAGTTTTGGATAAAGGACGCTAAGAGCACCTCAGCACCAACTGTATCTCTAATAAAATTTTTACCTAAAGCAGAGCATCCAGGGACATTTATCCAATATAAATTATCAGAGCCTTTTAGAAAAGACCTTACCATTTCTTTGATAAAATATTGTAAGTAATTCTAAATATGGCTCCAGTTAACAGCCACTGTGCTCAGCTTTAATATTAGTAATTAATGAAGGGAGAAAGTCTGACTTCAGCCTGTACTTTCCTTTGCACCCTTCCTGCTGAGACAGTGAATTGCCCCCTACTCTATTAGATGACATTAATAGAAATAATATTTATGTTTATATTCTAGTTTCCTAAATGTGCTGAGAAAAATAAGCCAGTGTTCTACCCAAAGCCACCTAAAACCTTTGCTCCTAACACTTCTTTAAACTCATGGGATGCTCTTAACTCTGCAAAAGAAGCCAACATACAAAGAAATCTTGAAAGGACATATTGGATCACTTCATACAATCATGATTTTACAGGTATGTGTTCACATTAATACAAGTAACAGTGGAAACAAAATCGATGTAACAAAGGACAAATGGTGTCACAAGCTTTCATCATCTAATATTTTCCCTGTGTCTCAGTCTAAGTACTAATTCAAATAAGGGGGATGGTAAATTTGCCTTAAATGGGTAGCTAGGAGGTAGAGTTCATTTTCATTTTATTAGTCCTATTACAAAGCTTTCCTATAAAAGATAATTTAATTAATCTTCATTTACCCTACCAAAATAATAAGACTTTTCCATTAAGGTCTGGGACCCATGAACCCCCTTGAACTGGATGATTACCATGAAAAGGAAGTAGCAGACTTAACACAACAGAGAGAATTTGACCCACTGCCTGTGAGTAATTCCAGTCAACTCTCAATTATCTATGGGGAGAGTACTCAAGTGTTGAGCTCCTTCTTGCTTTGCCCACTTTTTATTTATATCATGGGTATTGAAGGCCAATCTAGCAAAGAGGAAATCTAATTCATTTTAGAGTCTAATTCTGAACTAAATACTCATCTTCACTGTTTAAAACAACAGTTTCAGCCAGGGATTTAGCTCAGTGGTTCACCGCCTGCCTTGCAAGCGCAAGGTCCCGAGTTTGATCCCCGGTACCAAAAAAACCCAAACATTCTCTAAAAAAACAGTTTCTTCACAGTGCAGTTTTTTAAACAGACTTTCTATTGTGCTACTGTTGCTAAAAATAACTTACAAAGAAATTGGTTTACAAAAGAATAGAGCTTAACTAATAATTTAATGAGATTCTTAATAAATTCTGGATCTTTGCATATTTGTATATCATGTACATTACTATTGCTTTTGAAAAGACAAAGACTTCTTCCCAATATTCACCATATGAGTTGGCTGAATTACAATCAAAAGCCAATAAATTCTATGCCTATATCAATAGAGACTTCTTAATTATGTGAAATGGCCTGAAAAAAATGATCAGTCCCTTTCATAACAGAAGGTATAAGCTGTTAGCTTAATTATGAAAATTAAATGAAATGACCTAATAGTATGCGTATATGTTGTTTTATGTGAGACCTAAATTTTATCCTCTACAACTATAAATTTTGAAAGCAAGTTAATATTTTCAAAAGATATAAATTATGAAAAAACACATAAAAGACAACTATAAATTTATTTTAATTTGAACTTTTTGAATGGAAACAGAGCTTTTGTATATAAGGGGAGAAGGAGTTGAGGTGAGGAGGGGATGGGAAAAAGGGAAGGGACGGGATATATCATGTATAGGTGCAAATTCCCTGTGATGAGTGTTAGCACTGTGTATATCTAAAATGTACTGATAAATGTTTTGCTTCAGAAAAAATATGAACTCTTTTGAGACTGAGCTGAATACATTGATTTTACATTAGCTTCAGCATCTCCTGTGGTGTCATATAAAATCGTAATGCCAGAAATGAGCCCATGAACTGTGCAGTATCATTCATTGAAGTGGTGTTTTGAATTTTCATTTCCAATGGGCATTCTCTGTTGGTAGGGGTTATACACTCTAACACTGTCAGGTGTGCTCAACAGCTGTCCAGATTTCCACCTGACCCTGTAGAGTCTAGCCCCTCAGCAAGCAGCTGTATCATTTTTACAAAGAGATGCTTATACAGTTATACAAAGGATGTTTGTCAAGTGTGATAAACACAAAATCATTATGCAAGCAAATTGACACATTTATTAATAACAAGATAAAATATACCTAAAAGTAGTTGAAAGTTTAAAAGTTTCAGTGAATCTTGCTGGTTTATGACTAAAACAAACCACAGACTCTGGGAGAAACTATTTTAATGGTGACAAAAATAGGTATAAAATTTTTTGTATATAATAAAATAAAGGTAGTAAAAATTACTCCTTGCTACTATTAAATGATACGATATTCTGACTGAAAACTGTTAAATGATATGATCTATTTTTTTAAGGGCAAATTTAACAAAGTATGTCAGAGAGCTTGAGTTTTTCTCTTTTTTTACAGTATATTTACTCAAACTTGATTAACTGGGAGTTATAACATTGTATTAGTGACTCAGTATAGAAATCCCCCCCCCCACTATAAACAGGTTAGATTCCAAAAGGATGATCCTAAATTTATTCTTTTTAAAGTCCAAGTTAGTTATTGTTTTCTCACCACATTCATTTGTATTATCTCTCCTATTAACTCCATCAGCAACATACATTTTGTTTTACTTTTTGTTTGTTTGTTGTTGTTTTGTTGTTTTGGTACTGGGGATCAAACTCAGGTCCTTGCGCTTGCACAGCAGGCGGCGAAACCACTGAGCTAAATCCCCGGCCCTGTTTTACTTTTTTCTTCAACATATTATTATAAGTTTTCAAACAGAAGAGTTTAATAAATTTAGAGTTAACACATATATGCTCACCACCTAGACTCTACCATTAATACATTATCATACTTGTTCTAGCATATAATTTATACATCTCTCCATCCCTCTAACCATCCATCAATATCTTATTTTTATGCATTTTACAGTAAATTGCAAACAGTAGCATAACTCACTAAATATATGGATTTGACATCCATATCATTAACCACAGTTCAATATTTTTTGCAGTTCTTTTTCTTTTAAGGTGAAATACACATTCATTGAAATTGCACAAATCTTAAATGTACATTCACTGAATTTTGACAAATACATATACCTTTGTAACCCAAATATCATAGTATACAATGTTGTCATCGTTCCAGAAAGTCCCTTCATGCCGTTCCCAGTCAGCCCCACCCTCTTCTTCCTGGCCCAGATATATATTAGTAACACTTTGAATGTAATTTTGCAGTTTCCAGAAATGATTGAGTTCATAATAGTTAGAAAACATTTCAAGTTAGGCATGGTGGTGCATGCCTATAATCCCAGCACTCAGAAGGCTGAAGCAGGAGGATTGCCATCAGTTTGAGGCCAGCCTGGGCTACATAGTGAGTTCGAAACCAGCCTGAACTGCATAGCAAGACCCTATCTCAATCAGTTTATCAACCAATCAATAAATAAAACAGTAAATTCAAAAAGAAGCACAGGCATAGTATTTGTAACTCATCTCAAAATAAACATGGATAAGGGCTGGAAGAGTATCTCAGTGGTAGAGTATATGCCTAGCATGCACGAAACTCTGAGTTCAATTCCCAGCACAAAAAGTAAATAAAAAGCATGGGCATAAAACCTCAGACTAGGGCTTCTCAAAGCATATCATGTCATTGGTCTTAGCAGCACCTGAGATGCTTGCCACTGCATGGTGGTGCACACCTGTGATCCCAGCACTTGGGAGGCTGAGGCACAAGGATCACCATGCATTTAAGGCCAGCCTGGGCAACATAGTGAGTTCAAAGCCAGCCTGAACTACATAGCAAAACCTTGTCTCAAAAACAAAAAAAAAGGAAAAAACTTAAAATGCAGATTCTTGAACTGAAGGAATAGCTCAATGGTACAGTGCATGCTTCACATACACAAGGCTTTGGATTCAATCCCCAGCACCAAAAAGAAAAAGAAAATGTGAGGCCTGAGTGACTCCATTTTAAAATTTGGCCCCATCTTAGAGTAAGGTGGCCTGGACATAAATTCTAGTTCCAAGAAAAACCACAAGATGTACTTTGGCCACCGGCCTGTGATAATGTTCAGCAGTTCCCTAGCAACAGCTAATCAGTAGCTGCCCCAATGTCCCAGATGCTCTTCTCGATGGCTTGCAACAGCTAATCAGTAGTTACCCCAATACCCCAGTATCCCAGATGTTCTTTTCGATGACTTGAGCAGCCGTTTGCAGTTCAGTGCACAAGGCACAGCCAATCAGGTTTAAACTTTCAAAACTTGCTAAATGCTAGCCAATCATGTGATTTGCGTGTGATTTGAAACCCCGCGCTTTTTGAGAACCCCCACACCTTGCTGTAACCTCTATAAAAACCCCTGGTGTTTTAGAGTCGGGACTCTCAATCTTGACCCGCTGCGTCCGTGTCGGATGAGAGTCCCTGCTCGAGCTTGAATAAATGACCCTCGTGTGTTTGCATCGGAATCGGCTCCTTGGTGGTCTTTGGGGACTTCGCGATTTGGGCACAACAAAAACACTGATTTCTGAGCCTCACAGCAGACCTTAATCAGTCTTAGAAAGTCAAGCTGAGGAATTTAACTCTCTCCCAGCTCTGAAGGTGATTCTGATACAGCCAGTGTTTAAGAACCTACAGCCAAGCATAGTGGTGCATGCTTGTAGCCCCAGCACTTGGGAGGCTGAGGCAGGAGGATTGCCCTGAGTTCGAGGCAAGCTAGCACTACCTAGTAAATTCAAGGCCAGCCTGAACTAATAGCAACCCTGCCTCAAAAAAAAAAAAAAAAAAAAAGAACCACCTTTGCTGTGGCCTAATAAAGAAGTTTTGGCTGAGATTTAAATAACTGCTCACCACTTCTAATTCCCTCTATTGGTGATGGTTAGATATTTCCTTCCACTAATTCTTTTTATACATTTGTAAGTTTGAAAGCAAAGAGCTCTCTTGGGCCGGGGATTTAGCTCAGTGGTTTTGCAGCCTGCTGCGCAAGTGCAAGGACTTGAGTTCGATCCGGGGTACCAAAACAAAGAAAGCAAAGAGCTCTCATATAGATCTTATCACCAAAAAAACACATGACTTTTCCATATTATCTAAAGCCAATAAAAGATAAAAATATGTTTATTTGGGCACAAATTTCAGTGTCTTTAAATAAGTATCAAACAACCTTGCAATAAGCATTCCCATACCCATCTTATTTTTACTCAGTGAAAATAAGTATGGCTTTTGGCCTGCCATTTGTAGTAATATCCTTATAATGTCCTATTAATTGATTTTATCCTTTTTATCCCACTACTACAGCAAGAAAAATTTCATCCTGTCTTTAAGCCTTCCAGACCCTTGGAAGGGAGAATTGCCCGACTTAATCAGAACTGATGTCCTCTGGAGGCTACTGTCCAGCAAAGACCAGCTTCCTGTCCAGACTGTACTCCTAGAGTCTTGTGTACTTTTCATAGCTTTGTACCCAGGTCTACAGAAATGCTGGCACTAAGCAATAACATACCATCTGGTGTGACCCATAGAAACCAAGATATTGAAGAGAAGATTAAGGAACAAAGCATGCTGTCTACCTATACACTCCCATCTGGTAACTCAACAAAAGATCTGAGGAACATTTATGACATAAAACCATTTCCAAAAATCACAGATACTCAAAAGACAGAAGATTTGTATTGGAGACAGCTGTCATTAAAACCCCCACCCATACATTACTGTAAATCAAATGATTACATTAACTATGAACACTTTAAGTCTACTCTACGTGATCCATATACTATATATCAAAACTCTAGTAACCTTAGTGAGCCTAGTCTTTTACAAAATATGCCAGACATAGAAGCTTGCACTTTAGAACATTTTTTAAGTACACCAAAAGAACAGCTGAGCATGAACATAGAAAGTGATGAAGAAACAAGTCCTATTTGGGGTTGGATTCCCAGAGCTGGAGTGACCAAGCCTCACACCAACCTGCTGGATCTTAATAAGAACTCTTTCTCAAAATCTGGTGCACAAAAACGTTTTCATAATTCAATTCTAGAAGACCATAAAGACCTCAGACAAATTGCATTCAGGGAGGAAACACCAATTCTATGGCCATAATTCCTATTATTTCTATAATTGAGATATTCCTCCTTCTCTACAAAACCCAGCCTCTTATAAGAGAAGAAAAAAATATAACAATTTTCTTCATTTTGCTGGGTACTATCTCTAGATTAAGCCATGATGACCTTGTTAATTAGGATTATGTTTAGAATTTAAATTAGGATCTGGTCAGAAGAACCCAAAAAAGTGATGTTCTGCCTTCTTGAACAGTTTAACAATTTGTCAATAAATATTATAAACAGAAAATTCTAGTCTTTACTCTCATTTTCAAATAATACTCTAAAGAAATTTTCAAAAACTATGGAAAAAATCTGTACAACAAATAATAGGGAAAAGTTTTAGATAACTTAATAGATTGAATATTAAGGTAGTTGTAGAAGCAAAATAAGTAATGTGCTCTTTTAAGATTTGCTTTTCCCTTAACTCCTTATCTGACTCTAACCAATAACCTAACAAAGTTACAATGCCAGGGTGAATTTACAATGTATATGTGCCTATCTTGTGTCTGTGACTTGTAAATAGGAACTGGAATTGTATTTACACATCAAAGACCACTAGGAATAAGATAATGGCTAAAAAAGATATAAAAAGGGAAATGCTGAGCAAAGAGAGTGAGGATACTAACTTGACCCATTTCTGGTTTTCCCCGCTCGCAAGAAATTTTATTATTTTATCCGAATTCTGTATCTCCCTGTATTTTGTTCCGAGATTTTTGGAACACAAACTTTACATCATTTTATAAAAAATGAAAATTCAGAGGCTGGGGATTTAGCTCTGGTTCCGCCGCCTGCCTCGCAAGCGGAAGGTCCAGAGTTCAATCCCCAGTACCAAAAAAAAAAGAAAAATGAAAATTTGCAAAAACTTAAATGCTCAAGAATTGACAAATGACTCTACAACCTATAATATCTTAATAAAACACACAAGTGAATACTGTCCCTTAATGTAAATGTTTTTGAAAAGTGTTCACCATGAATTTAGCATGAGGGCCAGGGATTTAGCTCGGTGGTGCCACCGCCTGCCTTGCAAGCACAAGGTCCTGAGTTCAATCCCTGGTACCAAAAAAAAAAAAAGAATTTACCATGAAATAACATAATTAGAAAGTATGAAACTCAAAACCTCAATTAACAGGACGGACATCTCTTCAAACTATTACCTTGATAAAGTAAATATGTGGACCTTGATCATTTATGTAAGCAGGTGGACAAAGCAGGTAGAAGAGATGAAATTCAAAATGGTCTGCAGGTACAAATTATAAGTTAGAAATGTTTCCCTCCCTTTAACCTTCTGATGGAGAAAACATAACTATTTCTTTTAAGCAGTTAAAATTATTTTATTGTGAAGAGCTAATAATGGCTTTAGTTAGTTACTGGTAATTTCTAATTGTGGCAAGAAAGAAAGGCTTGATAGTAGTTATTTCTAGACCCCGGAATCGTCATTTTTAAAAGTGTTCAAGAGTTTAGCTAACCCTCATATGCAAGACAGTGGGTTTAATGTACGAAAAGGTACATTTTAAACATAGTCATCTTGTATAAATCTCATTTTAGTTTCTTTTTTTCATGACCAACATATCATTTGGCTACACCTTCCTTAAAACTATACTGGGCTAAATTTTTTGTTGTTGTTGTACTGGGGATCAAACTCGGGTCCTTGAGCTTGCACAGCAGGTGGCAAAACCACTGAGCTAAATCCCCAGAAGGGGCTAAAATTTTAAAAACTTTTTTCAAGCTGCATCTATATTACAACTAGTTAGGTATTATGGGAGGCAGAAATGTACATAGTGAGGGCTGGGGATTTAGCTCAGTGTTTCTGCTGCCTGCCTCGCAAGTGGAAGGACCTGAGTTTGATCCCCCGTACCAAAAAAAAAAAAAGTACATAGTGAAATAATATTGAAGAAAACTGGAGGTAACAAAGTCACATGACTTAACCCCTGCATTCTCCATAGCTTTTAATTTGTAGTACAGGGCTGCGGGTGTAGCTCAGTAGTAGGGACCTTACCTAGCATGCATGAAGCCCTGGCCTCCATCCCCATCACCACACAAAAAAAGTAGAGTGTAATGTAATTGGGAATGTCTAGGTGGGGGGAATCATTATACACATTTCTTAAACTAATTTGATCCTTTTTTCATAGAATGTATCACTGAACTGGGATACCAGAGAACAAACTGGAAGATGCAACTCTACAGTATAGGAACTTGGAATTTAATTGCATATTTCCCTTGGGTTGCAGGGGTGTAGAATTGCGTTGACTAGAGGTGTTCACTTGGCCCACGGCCAAGGGAGGATGGCCCACCCTTCTCTTCGGCCATTGTGTGAGCCGTGCCCCTCAACTCTCCTCAGAGGAAGTCAGTCCTACTCTTAACTTCTGATTGTTAAGGCTAGTGGACCTGGCTTTATTTGGTGACAGAGAATATAGTTCTACACTCCAAGTATGCTCCTCAAAAACCAAGGTTGAAAAAATCTTAATAGAGACTTCCAGGTCAAGGTATATTATATTAAATCCATGCATCTAATCATTCTTTAAAAAAACAAACACACACACAAAAGTACAGTGAAGTTAACTGTTACTTTTTTTTTTTTTTTTTTTTTTTTTGGTACCTGGGATCGAACTCGGCACCTTGTGCTTGCCTTGGCAGGCAGCAGAACCACTGAGCTAAATCCCGAGCCATGTTACTATTTTTAATTGTTGTATTTTGTTTTATCCTATATACAAGGGCATAAAACCAACCCTGGCAAGTGGGGTCAGATATGTGCTGAAACATCAGGAATGTTTTAGAAGACAGCTGAAAGATTCTAACTGGCTGAACACACTGAAACCCTAGAATGGCAGTGAGGGAAAGAGCCTGCATTATACAGCAGAGTCCTCCAACGGCTCAGGAACTCAGTGCCAGGAGCCTTTAGTCTGACAGCAAGGCATGGTTGGAGCTTGGGGTGGGTGCTAAATAAGGAAATTGGATGAAAGCACAGACAAACTTGGCTGCCTAGGTCCTCTCTCCCCACTGTACTCCTCACCCTCCACCCCAAGATGCTGGGCAACTGCCCTTCCTGGCCCTGATAGAAGTCCAGAGGGTTATATTCTGAAGAAAGATAAAACAGGATTTCTGACATGAAGAACACCAGGCATAGTTGATAACTGGGTACTGTTGTGAAAATGAGAAATAAGCAATCATGCCATTAAGGAGTTTTAATTGCATATTTAACAGACCCACAAAGGATTTCACTGTGGGCGAAATTGGGACACTAGATAAAATCTGTAACAGACCTAAAGTCCCAAAGTAAACTACTCAACTCCTTGTTTGCCCGGAACTGATGTTCCGGACACCACAGTCTATAGAACAATCTGCAAATGTCTGCTGACCATCAGTACGTGACAGTTGACCACTAACCTTTGTCCCTTTTCTCGTAAATCTATATGTTAACTTCCCCCTCAACCCCCTATAAGAACAGCCTCGGACTCTGAGCCAATTGCCTCTCTAAGCTACTTTGCTTTGGGAGTGCCATCTGGCCAGACTAATAAAGGTCTGTTTTACTTTCCAACTTGTCTGGTGTGTTCCTTCCTGGGTGTTCTTCACTGCAGTCAGCTCCTCAGAGCGTTTGGCAAGGCCCTCAGTCTTACACCTTTAGGAAAAACTTACAGAGCCCCATCCCCACACACATTGGTCTAATCCAACCAGAAGACCAGAAGCAAGGAGGCCACATGATGCAGTTCTTAGAGGTCAGTGGGGTAAGCCAAAGAAGG
The DNA here is from genome assembly GCF_053883595.1 of Heterocephalus glaber. NCBI lineage: Eukaryota > Metazoa > Chordata > Mammalia > Rodentia > Bathyergidae > Heterocephalus > Heterocephalus glaber. The sequence goes on from NW_028258156.1 coordinate 5,260,216, forward strand.
GTAGGAAGTGGATGTAGTTGGGAAAAAAGAAAACCAACTCTGTGATCCATACTGACTTCCGGGCACAAGAGCTGCAGCCCCCTTAACCACTCTGCTGTCAGAAAACAGATCTTTACTCTCTTGGAAAAAGCATTCCTAGCTGAGGTTAAACAGGCAAAACTCAGCCTTCTTGTTTCAACTTTCAGACTGTGGAATCCTTTTTCTGTTTTTTTACCACATCTTTTGCATTTTTGTGTCTTTTTTTTTTTTTTCAATTTTTACTGTTTAAAATGGTCCCCATGTGCAGTGCTGAAGTGCTATCTAGTGTTCAAAAGCACAAAAAGGCTGTGGTATGCCTTACAGAGAAAATACATGTATTTGATATTCTTTGTTCAGGCAAGAGTTATAGAATACTTTCCCATAAGTTCAATATTAGTGAAGCAAAAATACATCCACTCCAGAAAGTGCTAAAGTAACATCTATAGGTTGTAAGTATAGCAAAACATGAGCAGAACTTGTATGCTTATGACTATGTAACACTGATGAAAGAAATCAAAGAAGATATAAATTGAGCCATTCTACATAACTTTGGGGGAAAATCATTTCATAATTGAATTATTAGAACTATCTAAGGTCCAATGTCATCTTGTCCACACAAATCATAACTGTCACAGCTGAGGCCTCAATGGTCCTGTAACACACTCAAGGGCAAGAGGACATCAGCTAAAGATATCCTGGTTCTATAAGAACCAAGTAGTGATTTTAAAAAAAGAGAGAAAGGTTTCACCTGGGGGAAGGAGCCTGCTATCTCTTCCTACCTACTATTGTAAGAATGCTCTCCTTACCGCCCTCATCAACATAAGATCCTAAGATCCTCATCAACCTGAGATTCTCAGCAACATAGGATTACCACTGCCCTCTAAGTAACCTGATGCTCCCTCCCATTATTGTGTGCACCCAATAAATAATGGCTAGTTGTTGTGCCCAGATCGCGAGGTCCCCAAAGACCACCAATGAGCCGATTCCGATGCAAACACAGGAGGGTCGTTTATTCAAGCTCGAGCAGGGACTCTCAACTGTCACTGTGCAGCGGGTCAAGATTGAGAGCCCCAACTCTAAAACACCAGGGGTTTTTATAGAGGTTACAGCAAGGCACAGGGTTTTCAAAAAGGTGCGGGGTTTCAAATCACACGCAAATCACACGATTGGCTAGGATTTAGCAAGTTTTGAAAGTTTAAATCTGATTGGCTGTGCCTTGTGCACTGAACTGCAAACGGCTGCTCAAGTCATCGAAAAGAACATCTGGGATACTGGGGTATTGGGGTAACTACTGATTAGCTGTTGCAGGCCATCGAGAAGAGCATCTGGGACATTGAGGCAGCTACTGATTAGCTGTTGCTAGGCTAGTTGCTAGGGGACTGCTGAACATTATCACAGGCAGGTGGCCAAAGTACATCTTGTGGTTTTTCTTGGAACTAGAATTTATGTCCAGGCCACCTTACTCTAAGATGGGGCCAAATTTTAAAATGGAGTTACTCAGGTCTCACATTCCCCCCTTACCACATTTGGGGGCTCATCCAGGATCCCCAAGACCCCAGGATCCCCGTACCAGAGGGTCAACACCGGCCGGTGAGTGTCTGGTGTCTCTTTGTCTGCAATTTGGGGGGCCCAATTCTGAGTAGGTCGGCAGATGGTCTAGGCAGATGCGCTGCAAGGGCCACCGACCCGGGATTTCTGGAAGACATTTTGGATCCTTCTGGAGGGGACAGAAGTGCCCCATGAGTCTGGAGAGGACGGAAGTGCCCCATGAGTCTGGAGGGGACAGAAGTACCCCATGAGTCTGGAGGGGACAGAAGTGCCCCATGAGTACCAGTCTGTGAGACTCCTAGGGGGACAGTGCGGGTCATTCCCACGGTACGGCGTGAGGCCATCATCCCATTTTCGGTATTGCCTCCAATTGGGTGGAGGACGGTTTTGTCTTGCTTTTTGTTTTTCTGTTGTTTGTCTGTCTGTTTATTGTGGAGACTTGGACTGAGACAATGGGACAGACTGCGACCACCCCTGTCCCTCATGACGGACCATTTTAGAGAGGTTAGAGAGCGCACTCATAGTCTAAAATTAGAAATTAAAAAGTCCAGACGTGTCATTCTGTGTAGTTCAGAGTGGCCTTCCTTTGAGAAGGGATGGCCCCCCTGAGGGAACTTTTGGTTTACAGATCATACGCAGGGTCCATGGAGCTGTTTTCCGTCCCTACACTGGACATCCTGATCAGGTTCCCTACATTGTCACTTGGGAGAGTCTAATCTGTGACCCACCCCCATGGGTCAAGCCCTTTTTGCCTCCACAGAAAGAGCAGCTGGAGGTAATCCTGACACCTTGTGAAAAGACTCCCAGAGAGCGTGATGGAAAAAGGCGGACCGAAACCAAGCTGACCACACCGCTTTACCCAGCCCTCCAAGGAGAGACCGAAGATCTCATCCCCCCCCCTTACTCTCTCCCTTCTCCCTCACGACAACAGGCAGAAAGAGAAGACCCGGCCCCAGCCGGAATTGGGGAGGGAAGCCCAGCTCTGGGTGCCGGCAGCGGGGATGGCCCCGCCCAGAACACTCGCCACCAGCGTGCCATCTTGCTGGCAGGGCCGGCAGACTCTACTGTTTTCCCGCTGAGAGTGATAGGGCCCCCTGATGAGCATAGTAACCAGCCTCATCATTACTGGCCCTTTGCCACCAGTGACCTTTACAACTGGCTTACTCAACATGCCAAATTCTCTGATAACCCTAGGGATTTGATTAACCTATTAGAAACTGTTTTGTTTACTCATCAGCCCACTTGGGATGACTGTCAGCAGCTCCTCCAGATCCTGTTTACCACAGAGGAGGGAGAGAGAATCCAAAATGAAGCCAGGAAATTGGTTCCTGGTGACAATGGTCAACCCACCACTAATGTTGACACTATCAACACTTCTTTTCCTTTGTCCCGGCCCAATTGGGACTTCAACACAGCAGAAGGTAAGGAGAGGCTCTGGGTCTATCGCCAGGCTCTGTTGGGAGGTCTCAAAGTGGCTGCTCGAAAGCCCACCAATTTGGCTAAGATAGGGGATGTACAACAGGGACCAAACGAGAGCCCTGCAGCCTTCCTAGAAAGAATTCAGGAAGCATTCCATAGGTATACTCCTATGGACCCAGAAGCAAATGAGACAAAGGCAGCTGTCATAATACATTTTGTCAACCAGGCGGCACTAGATATCAAGAGAAAGTTACAGAAAGTAGACAGATTAGGAGAAAAGAGTATTCAGAACTTGGTGGCAGTGGCAGAGAGAGTGTATAACAACAGGGAAACCACAGAGGAAAGACAGGTGAGAACTGACAGCCGCCAGACCCAAAACTGGGCTCGGATCCTTCTGGCCACCACACCGGGAGAGACGAGGGAACGTGAACGTCGCCTGAGAAAAACTGCAGTGGAAGGAGGAGGTAAGGGGGAAATGTGAGACCTGAGTAACTCCATTTTAAAATTTGGCCCCATCTTAGAGTAAGGTGGCCTGGACATAAATTCTAGTTCCAAGAAAAACCACAAGATGTACTTTGGCCACCTGCCTGTGATAATGTTCAGCAGTCCCCTAGCAACTAGCCTAGCAACAGCTAATCAGTAGCTGCCTCAATGTCCCAGATGCTCTTCTCGATGGCCTGCAACAGCTAATCAGTAGTTACCCCAATACCCCAGTATCCCAGATGTTCTTTTCGATGACTTGAGCAGCCGTTTGCAGTTCAGTGCACAAGACACAGCCAATCAGATTTAAACTTTCAAAACTTGCTAAATCCTAGCCAATCGTGTGATTTGCGTGTGATTTGAAACCCCGCACCTTTTTGAAAACCCTGTGCCTTGCTGTAATCTCTATAAAAACCCCTGGTGTTTTAGAGTTGGGGCTCTCAATCTTGACCCGCTGCACAGTGACAGTTGAGAGTCCCTGCTCGAGCTTGAATAAACGACCCTCCTGTGTTTGCATCAGAATCGGCTCACTGGTGGTCTTTGGGTGTGGGGGGCCTTGTCCCCCCCCCCCCGCTAGTACTCTTGAGTGCCTTTTACGGGCATGTCTAAGCCTGCTGCAAGTCTACCCGGCAACAAGGAAGTAGCCCCAGTACCCTCCCCTTGCTCCCTCCCTCTAGCCCTACGGTATATATGCTGTAGCAGCTTCCGCAATAAACGAGACTTGATCAGAAACCTGTCTTGTCTCCATCTCTCGTGTCCCCTGTCCTTTGTCATTCTCACTCCCCCTCTAGGGTCTCCGTTGAGTTACCCTCGGGCCGGGACATTTGGGGACCTCGCGATCTGTGCACAACATAGTCTAGCTCTGAGTGTCTTTGTCTTTGCCCACTCTGAGGCACTGATCTCCCAGCTCCCACCCCTGATATACTATGAAATTATGCAAGTCTCTATTGTCTTGCTTTCTTTAGCCCTCCAGGTCCCCATTCTAGGCAGCTGAAGGATTGATCATCCTCCAACAGAGACACATTGTCACTAGACAAAGTTTGATGAGATCCTCTCCTCAGCCTGCACAGGTCTTTCTCCCACCTCCTACCTGGTACTGGGGATTGAACACAGGGATTAACATATGCGTGGCAAGTGCTCTACCACTGAGCCACATCCTCAGCCCCCAGGCAACTCCTTGACAGCTCATGATAAAAAAGAATCTCAGGATCCATTAATAAGAGGCATAGGCTGATTTATTAGGCAGTCTTAGAAAGTAAGAGAAAATGGGCCAGCTAGTTGGGAGGCTGAGACAGGAAGATTGCAAGTTCAAGGCCAAGCTGGGCAACTTGAAGAGCTCCTGTCTCAAAATGATATAAAAGCTGTGAAGTGTATCTCAGTGGCAACCACAAAGCCCTGGGTTCAATCCCCACTACCACAAAAAGGGAGAGAGAGTGACAATGAAAGAAAGGAAAGGAAAGAAGGAAGGAAGGAAAAGAGAGAGAAGGAAGGAAGGAAGGAAAGAAAGAAAGAAAAAAAGAAAAAGAAAGAAAAGGAAGAAAGAAAGAAGAAAGAGTAGTGAAAAGAGAACAGAAAAGAAGGAAGTGTCCATAGAATTCCCAGGGTTGGCTAGGGTCTGGTTGGTCATTATCTCAGTTTTGATTTTGCAAGGTGGCTGTGGAGAAGTCTTTATCACTTGAAGGGGGCAATTCCATTTCTATGAGATGATTGCTTCTGTTTGGGGCAGTCTCAGTTTTGTGGAGACTCTGCTGGAATTTTGGGTGACTGTAGTGATAGGTCTCCCACCACCTCAGCATCTATTATGTATAGTAGCCTTGCCCCTTCCCCTGTGTGACATCATGCCAAGATGGTTGGTCCCACCAAAGAATAAACCCTTCTTCCCAGTATGCCCCTGTTCCCACCTAGAAAGTAACCTAATACTTGCTCACCTCCTACGACCTAGTGACATCACGGGCTCCTCCATTCCCTAGTCACCACCTCACTCAACCCCACCTCTGCCCCTACAAACCTCACCCCAGTCTCTATAAAAGACTCTCCCTGCCCCAGCCATATTGCTTTTGTCTCTCCTTTGTTCAGAGACAGCCCAGCAGATCTATTCCCCTAATAAAGGCTTGTTGTGTCCTGGTCTGGTCTTGGTCTTCGGCCCTCTTACCTGACATGTAGATTCAGGGCAACGACTGGGGACTTTATACATACCCACTGGTAGTTGAAGGGCCCTGTTAATCTCTTAATGACCCAGTCTCAAAAGGGAATGAAGTGGGTTATATAAGTTTAAGGCTAATCACTTTTTAGACCAACAACCTTTAAAAGATTAACATGCTTATATGCAGAACTAAGCACCGAAATTTTTAAGGTAGTACACAGATAAAAAATGGAGTAAAAATGTCAAACTTTATCTTGCTTTAGTTACCCACTGGGCATCTTTAGACCCAGGTGAAGTCACTGTTTTTAGCCAAAACAGCTTTAAAATTCGTGGCTGCCTCAGAAGAAAACACAAATCAAGCTTTCAATGAGTAACAGGTTAAAGGCCTGTAAGTTTTGTCCTCTGACCCTCTGTGCTGAATCTCAAACATTTTATTTTGCTCATCTAGTTTATTTTCAGCAATGTTATGGCAATGACATTCTGTCTTTAATGATGCACCTGGTTTCTGAGGTCAATGAGATCTGGGAAGAGTGACAAGGTAGGGAAGAACACATCCCATGCTTTTAATGGGTAACAGGTGCTGAGTTTAGGGTCAGAAATGCACCTGCCCTTTATTCTCATGGTGATTTCTGGATGTCTCAATACCATGCTAAAGGATTAGAAGATTCAACAACTTTCAAAAAAGTCATAAATTCTTCTAGACTAATGTACAGGTTTAATACAATTCCTGCCAAATCCCAGTGAGATTTTTTGTACATATAGGCAAAATTCTTCTAAAATGTATATGAAACAGGAACAGAACTTAAAAAGGTAAAGATTTTGTGAAAAAGAATAAAGTGGGAGAAATCAATACTTGATTTCAAAATGCATGGTAGGGCCATAGTAACAAGAATATGTGATGTTGGTGGGAGAGAAACATACAGATCAATGGAACAGAACCAAGAAGCAGACCTACACAAACATACGCAAAGAACATTCACCTAGTTCTCAATTTTACAAATGGGTCACAAAATGTAAAACTATGAAACCAATAGGAAAACAGAAAATCTTTGCAATCTATGGATAAATTAGTTACTAAGTCTGACACCAAAAGAAAACAAATTGGTCAACTTGTCTTCCTGATTTTAATGGGGAATAAGAGAATCCCTGGCTGTCAAAGGCCAACCTCACCCCTGACTCAGAGACAAAGGGAAATTGTTACTGTAATAGGCAGCCACATAGGACAAGAATCAGAGCCATTAGATCTGAGGGATATTTGACAGCAGCTAATTGACTTGCAATAGCCAAGCAGCACACCAAAAGCTATGTGGTCTGTATACTCCGAAAATCATTAGAGCTAAAAATGATCCAAGCTGAGTTATCCCCTTGCCAAAACTCAGACAAGAGTCAGATCAAAATCCTAGAGCATGATTAATAAGAGAGAAACTGAGTGCATCAAGAAAATACCCTGCAACAACACCACAAATATCCATTCTAAATCTTTCACTTAGCCTTTTACAAAGAGATCCAAGGGTTAACTATGAAGCATGGGTTCTTAGCTAACACTAATCCCTTGAGACCCAGAGGACCACTGTGATCCCGCAGTCGTGGAGGCTTTGGGAGTCTCACCCAAATGTGCCAACAGGGCCACAGACGGGTTGTGGTTATTTCCCCAATTCCTGAGTGTATGGTTAAAATAGATATACTCAGCAACTGGAAGAACCTTTATTTTGGCTTCCTAACCCACGAAGTAACAAAGGGTTTAGAGGAAGTATCTTGAGCAACTTCTCTCAAATAAAAGAAATTCAAGAAAGTATGGAAGGGGGTGAGGAACGGATAGAGTTGTTAATACCATCGTTGAAGACAAGAAATCCAGGGGTGATTATTCCTATCACATCCCTTTTAAATCACCAGTATAGTCTATGCAAAAAAAGAAAAAACAGATTGATAGGTCTCCCACCACCTCAGCATCTATTATGTATAGTAGCTGCCCTCTTCCTATCATGCCTTGCCCCTTCCCCTGTGTGACATCATGCCAAGATGGTTGGTCCCACCAAAGAATAAACCCTTCTTCCCAGTATGCCCCTGTTCCCACCTAGAAAGTAACCTAATACTCGCTCACCTCCTACCACCTAGTGACATCACGGGCTCCTCTATTCCCTAGTCACCACCTCACTCAACCCTGCCTCAGCCCCTACAAACCCCACCCCAGTCTATAAAAGACTCTCCCTGCCCCAGCCATATTGCTTTTGTCTATCCTTTGTTCAGAGACAGCCTGGCACATCTGTTCCCCTAATAAAGGCTTGTTGTGGCCTGGTCTGGTCTTGGTTTTCAGCCCTTTTACCTGACACAGATGGATTTGAGAGAACGAGTATGTACTATTTTAAATATAATAAGGTGCTGATGTTACCTGAACCTGATATTCCCTCTGCAGTAACAGTACACTTTTTCTGTCTAGAAGAATTTACTGAAGTTACTGGGCTTACATTCTTCTTAAATGTTTCATAAAATTATCCATTGGAGTCACCTGGGCCTAGCATTTTCTTCGTGGAAAAGCTTAAGTTATGAATCTAGTATCTTTAACATTTATAGTATTATTCAAGTTTTCTCTTTATTCCAATGCCAGTTTCAGTAAGTTGTATTTTTTATGAAATTTTTCATTTAATCTGAATCTTCTATACAATAAGGCTTCTTTTTTAAAAGTTAACAAATAAAAGTGTATGTATTTACCATGTACAACATATTCAGAAATATATAAATTGTAAAATGGCTAACTTGAAGTAATATGCACTACTTCATACAGATACTTTTATGATATGAACACTTAAACTCCATCTTACCATTTTTCAAGAACACAATAGATTGTTGTGCTATAGTCAACATGTAAAATAAATCTCTTGAATGTATTCCTTCTATCTAAGATTTTGTATCCTTTGACCAACATTTCCCCAGCCCCTGTTAACCACCATTTCATTCTCTACTTCTATGAATTCTACCAGGCCTGCCCTAAAACCAAAAGGAAAAACCAAACAGGCTGCTTTCAGCAAACAGCAGCAGCTTTTCAGTAACTAGGGCAAATGGACTCAAAAGGAAGTATACAACCAACCTGGCACCCAGAAGTCCAGTAATTGTCTACACACCTGAGCAGAACGTCCTTGGGCATCCAAGTCATAAATATTTCACCCCAGATTCCTTAACCCCTTCAATACCTATTTAAGCCTAATTCCTCCCCCTGGTTAGTTGCCCTCTCTCCTGGTGTTAGCACATCTACTCACTCTGAAATCTCTCCCAGCTAGCTGCCACTATCTCTCCCTTCCAATGTCAGCCCATCCACACATGGATGTGATAAATTCGGCCTTTCCTAGCTAGCTGCTAGAATCTCCTGACTTTAGTCTGTTAACTGGAATAAACTTTCCTTTCAAAAGCCTGTTTTTTGTTATGTTTTTTTGAAACAAGGTCTTGCTATGTAATTCAGGCTGACCTTGAACACGTGGCAATCCTCCTGCCTCAGCCTCCCAAGTGCTAGGATTACAGATGTGCACCACCACACCTAGCTTCAAAAGCTTGTTTTGAGGGCCGGGGATTTAGCTCAGTGGTTCCATTGCCTGCCTTGAAAGCACAAGGACCCGAGTTCAATCCCCAGTACCAAAAAAAAAAAACAAACCATAACATAAGCTTCTTTTGACAAGTGGATTCTTTATGACAAATTCAATTTTTTTAGATTCTACATGTGAGGATTTGTTTTTCTGTGTCTGATTTATTTTATTTAATATAATATCCTTCAGGTTTTTCCATATTGTTACAAATAACAGGATTTCACCCTTTTACGCCTGGATAGTATTCTATTGTGTGTATATACCACATTCCTTTTATCTGTTCATCTGATGGACACTGAACTTGATTCCATATCTTGGCTATTGTGAATAATGCTCCAATGAACATAGGAGTGCAGATATCTCTTAGACATACTGGTTTCAATTCCTTTGGATATATACCCAGTAGTGGAACTGTTAAATCACATGACAGCTCTATTTTTAATTTGAGGAACCTCTGTATTGCTTCCCATACTGACTGTGCTAATTTACATTTCCACCACATTCTTCCCATGCTTGTTGTCTTTCATCTTTTTCATAAGAGCCATTCTAAGAGGTGCTCATTGAGTTGTTTTTTTTTTTTTTGGTACCGGGATCAAACTCGGGACCTTGTGCTTGTGAGGCAGGTCCTGGAACCACTGGGCTAAATCCCTGGCCCTCATTTAGTTTTTAATTTGCATTTTCCTGATGATTAATGATGTTGAGTATTTTTCATATATCTGTTGGCCATTTGTATTGTATGTCTTCTTTTGATAAATGTTATTAGTTCTTTTGCCCATTTTAAAAATCAAGTTACTTTTTTTTTTTTTTACTATTGAGCTGTGTTCCTTATTTATTTTGGGAAAAACTACAGTCAACTAATATTACAAGTACCATGCCTTAGGTAATATTGATCCAATGGGGAATCAAGAGGTGGGACAAAACTATGATCAACCAATGAGATTTTAACAAGTATAGTCACTTATGTAATACTGATTAAGTGGGGATCAAATGGAGAAGCTTGGCAGGTAGCAAGAGTAAGTGCAAAGAACAGAGATTTCCTGGAAGGAATGGGCTAGGGAGGTCCCCATCCAAGGTGAATGATACCTGTGTTTAGACTATCCCTAGGGGAAGTATGTGGGTGTAGTTGTTCTTTTTCTTAAAGCCTGGCCTTTAGTGAATGAGCCTCAGGCCACAATTGTCTGTGCTGAGGGAACCCACCCCCCACCCCCACCCCACCCCCGCCTTGCCTAACTGCCTTCTATTTTCTAACTAGCTTAGCTACCACTATAAGAGGCTTGATCATCCATGGATTTCATTATGGAGGATGGGGGAGATGCTCTGGAGCCAATCCCCTCCGGATAACCAAGAGCAACTGTACTCGTCTGGTAGGGTGATGGATGGTCTGGAGAATAAACCTAGGATCAGTCCTTCCGAAGGGATCTAAGGCAAATTAGGTCAACCTAACATCTATCGCTTAAATTGGGAGTGGGAGAAAGGACGACAGAATGTGAGCTCCACCAAGGAGAATCCTAACTTCCTCTAAATACCTAAAACAGTTCCTGGCACATAACATGCATTCAATAAACACTTGACTAAACGAATAGAGCAAGGCTAGACAGAATACTAGAAAGGAAATCAGGAATTGGAGGCTGAATTCGAGGGCCAAAGGAGTCAAGAAGAAAACTCAGTGACAGAATTGAGCATGTCCGAAAGAGCTAGTTTTGAAGTATAACTGGTAGCTATGGTAATGAAACCCGCATTTCTAATATGACCAGAAGGGATGAAAACCCTCTAGATTTCCAAGAATTATCTAATCATCTAAAGCTGTTTCTTCCTAAATGCTTGCCTGCACACCCTCCCTGTTCTTTCTGCGCTCACAAAGCACGAGGGGGACAAGGGATCCTACCAGAAGAGGCAGGCGAGTAAAGGGCCAGAGCAACAATCCTGCGTCCGCAGTAACTGCAGCACCTTTCCCAGTTTGAGAGTTCATTAACGGGCGAGCTGAAAGCAGCTGAATTGAAGAAATAGCGTGAAATCCAAACAAGGATAAGGTTACAAGCCCGTGCCCAACCCTGTGGACGACTGGTTTCAGGCTCTCCCATCAGGGTACAGTTGCCGCCAGCTCACCGGATGTAGGCGAGACCTCTAGGTAAGTCAAAGTTGGGGCGACTCCCTTGGGCGGGCGGAACAATGCCCTCAAAGCTCATTACAACACTTGGTCCAAAGCACTCATTTTAGCAGGAGGAAGCCCTCGCTCCCTCAGAAGTCTCCGTCCCGCCCCCACTCCCACACACGCTAGCGCACAGGAGCCGAAGGGTGACGTCATCCCTCCACCCTCACTCCCTGCAACGCCTAGACGTAGTAAATCCAACGCCTATGGTAAGCGCCAGGAAAGAGCGGCCTTCGGAGAAAGGGCACCCTGGGGCGCAACGTACCCTGCTAGCTGGTATGCGCGCGCAGCTCGCTAGCACAGGCCCTGGATACCACAGCCAATGAGGCGCGAAAATGTCATCACGCAGTAGCCGGCTCGGCCGAACGTCTGCCGCGGGAGGGCCGAGCGAGTGTGGTTGCACCAACACCGGTACTTAGCCGTGGATCCGCGTGTCCTTGGGGTAGAGAGCGGGGCGTCTGCCTTCTGAGCTGGGACTTTGTGGTAACGGCGAAAGAGCGCTGAGCCTCGGACGTGGAAGCCGCAGCAGGTGAGAGTGAGGCTTGAGAGGGAGAGCCGTGGGGGGCGCGCGGGCTGTGTGAGGCCCCAGCCCAGGATCTTCGAGCGAAGCCTGCCGCGGCGGGTACGGCCGGGAGCGGAAGCCGGTTACCGGCCGCTTGAACCTGGTGGATTAGGACTTTAGGTGGAGCAGATCCCTAACTGGACAGAGGTGTGGACTCGGTCAAGGACTGTAGAAGGCTTGGTTGCTGAGCCGACGAAGACGCGGCTTCTGGCCATGCTGTGGCGGTTCACGGCCTCCTTCTGAGAGCAAAAACTGCTGCTTCTCTAATAAGGGGTCAACTTTTTATTCCCTATCTTTTTTTCTGTTAACCGCTCAAGCATCCCGGAAGGGTGGGGTTCATTAATCTTGAAACCTACCTGGAAGGGTGACCTCGTGGTAGCTCCCAATCTCAGATGTGGAATGTGTAAAACTCCAGTCCCGGCTCCACCTCTCAGTGACAGCATTGCGAGTTACAATGACTTACTTAAATTGCACTTATGACCTAAGAAGGCTGAAACAGCTAAGCCCTTAGGGGGAATAAAAAGAAATGTTTTTTCAGAAGGGGCTTTAAATTGTAGCACAATTAAGTAATTAGGCCATTTTAAAAGTTGGAATCTTAGTGGTTTTGGTTTAATGTAATTCCACTTCACTTCCATATTTGTGACTCTTTGACCTTGAGCTCCTCGTTTGAAATTGAAGTTTGAGCTGGGTTCCCACTTAGCTTACTTAGGCTTTTAACCTCTGGCCATGTACATAGGTAACGTTTAAAGGAGGTTCTCCTAAGCAGTGTTTTTGATATTGAACAGTGTTCTAAGTCTTTTAAGCAAAACAAGATTTATCCATCTTCCTGGTACTTAAAATCATTGATAAGCAGTTAAGTGACTTAAATATCTTTGGTTTTTTGGTACCGGGGGGATCAAACTCGGGAGCTTGCGCTTGCAAGGTAGGCAGTGGAACAACTGAGCTAAATCCGCGGCCCTCCACTGTATTTGTTACTTGAGGAAAAAATTACTGTTTGGTCTTTCCTTTTTAGATTTAAAAATGGGTGATGTTGAAAAAGGCAAGAAGATTTTTGTGCAGAAGTGTGCCCAGTGCCACACTGTGGAGAAGGGAGGCAAGCACAAGACTGGCCCAAATCTCCATGGTCTGTTTGGGCGGAAGACAGGTCAAGCTCCTGGATTCTCTTACACAGATGCCAACAAGAACAAAGGTAAGAGGACTGTTAAATAACAGCACAAATTGCATGAATGAACTGGGCGTGGCAGCCCACCCCTGTAATCCCAGCACACAGGGAGGCTGAGGAAGGAGGGTCACTGAGTTTGAGGCCAGCCTGGGCTACAGAGTGAGTTTGAGGCCAGCCTGAACTGCATCACGAGACCCTGTCTCAAAAGACCAAGAAAAAAAAATTGGATGAACCTATGGCAAACTTTTAACAGGAATGTAAAATACTTAACCAATGCATTCGTTTTTGTTTAGGCATCACCTGGGGAGAGGATACATTGATGGAGTACTTGGAGAATCCCAAGAAGTACATCCCTGGAACAAAAATGATCTTCACTGGCATTAAGAAGAAGGGAGAAAGGGCAGACTTAATAGCTTACCTCAAAAAAGCTACTAATGAGTAATAGTCACTGCCTTATTTATTACAGAACAGAAACGTCTCATGGCTTTTTAATGTGTACCATAATTTAATAGATCTCATACACTAGAATTCAGATCATGAGTGGCTGACAGAATATTTTTGTTGGACAGTCCTGATTTAAGTAAAACTGGCTTATAGTTAAATGGATATCTTTTTTTCAAGTTTTGATAGTAATTCCAGTTCAGTAAATACTATCACTGTTTTCCCTTTCTAAAAATATGGTTGGACTTGATTAGTAATGTTAGAATTTTCACAAAGATGGAGAATGTTATCTCAAAACCTACTGGAGGTTGATTTTATATTTAGATTTATACATATAACTGGTTGTGTGAATATGTTTAAATACCAGGGAAATCCTTTACTGTCTCACAACCAAGCAAGACTCCTGTTTCAATTTGTTTATTAGCTTGTTAAAGACAGTGGTTGAAGACCAGGAAGGAACATCTATATTTTTTATCTTGACTATGCCAATTTAATTAGAATTCCCTGTATCTAAAGACTGCTGCCTTTTACTTACTGAAAGGCATTTTAGTGTGATGTATGTATAATACTAAATAAAGACTATTTAACACTTCTCACCTTTTATACCAAGTCTTGAAGACTTTTTTTTTTTGGTACTGAGGATCGAACTCGGGTCCTTGCACTTGCGCAGCAAGCAGCAAAACCACTGAGCTAAATCCCTGGCCTACTTCTCACCTTTTATAGTTGATCTCTAAGTTCAGATCCTTTTAAAAGCATGATACAGTAGTAAATTAGATTTTATTTTTGAATTCTTTGGACTAAGTTATTCAGGATAGTATTTAAATAGCTATTTAAAAACACAAGATTGAAATTACTGTTTTTTGTGTGGTTGGCAGTGGTGCTTTTTGTCAGCTCTTTAGAAGGATTAAAGTGGGGAAGGTACAACATCACAAATTTGTATGTGACCATAATACTTAATTAAAAACAAAATCAGATTGACTTTTCAGTTCTTGATTTTTTTTTTTTTTTTTTGGTACCGGGGATCGAACTCAGGTCCTTGCACTTTCGCAGCAGGCGGCGAAACCACTGAGCTAAATCCCTGGCCCAGTTGTTCTTGATTTGATGACTTAATGGTAAAACTAATGATTAAAAAGGACAATAGCCCCAAATTGATAGAGCAGTAGTGCTGGTCAAAGTACTAGAGTGTTGTAACTTGTTCCTTTAGAACAACCTGAAGTAGAATAACCCTGCACTAGTTCAGCCCTAAAATTTTTCACCAGAACATTGAACCTACAGCATTTATGCCAAAAGTGAATAGAGGAATGCTAATAACAGCTTTGCAATGTACAACAGTGAATAATTGCATATTAAATTATTTTGTACACAATCTACCATACACATTTAGAGTAGTCCTTGGAAATTTTATGGAGGTGGTGAGCAAAATAAATTATACTGATAGAGGTAAAAGCCATGTCTTGGGACAGTGAGGAAGCTGGAAGAGGACCTCATCAATGGTTTTATTTTTTTCTTGTACCAGGGATTGAACTCATGACCTTATACTTTCGAGGCAGACACAGTGCCACTGAGCTAAATACCCAGCCCTCATCAGTGGTTTTAAAGGGGTTAGGGATGATTAAAATAGGCCCCTTAAGGTCTGACTTTTTAACGTGTATCTTCATTCATAGAAGAAAGCACAGAAGTCATTCTGGAAAATTATGGAAAGTTTTCTGTAGTTCAGATTTGAAGTCCTGGTCTGAGGTTTTTTTTTGGAATTTAAAGATGTGTCATGTAAATCCTTCAGAGGTAGGACTGTTACTTTCTAGGAATAATACAGAAAAGCATTATTTAAGAAAAACATGGAAATTTGGTTTAATCTGTATGAACCTTTCATCTTAGTTTACAGATTCAGAAATTTATCATTTAACCCAGAAGTGATTAGCCCTTGCTAACCTTTGGCCACCACCAAACTGACAAATGTTGGTTAATTCACATCCAGGTGTACCTTTCCTGAGAATTTAGATAGATTATATATAGAAAGCATCCTTTTATGGGATATTTTTAGGTGACACATGCCTGTAATCCCAGTACTCCGGGAGGCTGAGGCAGGATTGTTAGAGGCCAGCCTGGGCTACATACCAAGACACTGTGTGAAAAAGAAAAGAGAAAACATCCCTGTTTTACAAGTGTAAGAAATTTTGTGTGCCTCCTGTATCAGCTAAGGCTTATGTTGGTACACATGGGTACCTGCCATATTTTAGGCCAGTTAGATTCAAGTAAAACACCTCTAATGATTTAGAATGTAAATGATCCTATAGTTAATGCAAAAAAGGGACATTCTTAGCCATAAGAAATAAGGACACAGACAAAAAGCTAACACTACAACTTAACCTGTTTCCATAATTCCTTATTGTAGGGTGGTTGCATTAGTGGTACCAAAGGTAGAAGCCAGATGTATTTAAGGAGGACTTCCAAGTGCCACCTCTGCTCTGAATTTTGTTTAGAAGAACACTGCTGAATAGAACCCCCTGTAATGATGAATATCTTCTAGATCTATGTGACCACTAACCATATGTAGTTTATAAGTCCTTGAAACATGGCTGGTGTGTCTACAGAACTGAATTTTATTTAACATGAATTAATGTTAAATCTCCATAGCCACTAGTGACTTATTGTGTAGATAGGATGGGTATAGAACTAGACCCAGGGACCAGTGCTTCCATAACTCCATTTTCTTAATGTAGGATTAATGCAAGTACATTATAAATACGCTCTTCTAAACACAATTCCAGTTCCTTTTTTGAGCCTGATAAATTCACCTCTAATTTTACCATGTTTTGCCTAATCCATTTGTTGACTATTTTAGGTACATGACATTCTGGAGGTTATATTAGGTCGGGGATCTATTTTTATGTCATCCTTTTTCTGCACTTGAATTTTCTGAAAAGACATTGTATATAAATACTGAAGATTGTTGTAAATTATAAAGAAATCCACTTAGCTGTCTAGGAAGAGGCTTTAACTAGCACTGGCTTTAACTAGCACTTTAACTAGCACTGGCTCTCCACAACTGACTGGTCTCGGGCTGTTTCATGTTGGTCAAACTCAGACAAAAGTAAACTAAAACAAGTTCTCTTAAAATGGAGTATATTCATTTGAGATGGACTTTTAAGCCAAGAAACATGTTGCTGAGTATGGAATGAGAGTTAACGTAGTTCATAGAGTCAAACCTTATGCATCATAGCATACAAATACACCTTCCCAGTGATGAGAAAGTTTGTCTCTGATTAATTTCTAGGCATTGGAGGGGTACTTTGGATGCATATATGTGCCTAAGACTGACAATCCCTGATATTCACATTCTTAGGGTATAATACAAAATAGTAGGTTTATACTTAAAAATAATTAGATTCCAAATTATCTTAATTGGAGTTTGGGGTTTATTAAAGACTTAGTCATACCCTAAGGTTATCCCTTATTTTATTCAGAAAGCTAAATAGATTTACTATATTATTTCTGAGCAAATGAAATGTTCTGGCTCTTAAGAGAAACTTAATCGTCAGTCTCCCTACTTATTACTAACAAATAAAATAGAGCTCACCATACATAGAAATATACAACACAGGTCCCATATATAATAATTGATTTATCATTTGCAGTTTTTAGAAATGACTTGGCAAAAATAGCAAGATAACCTAATTGCTAGAACTTTGCTAAAATATCCGTATTTTAACCACATTAACAAAGGATGTTGGAGCTGGAAAAGGTTTTAGAAATTTCTTAGAATTCACCTGTGCTATTTTACAGATGAGAGGTGATGTAACCTGAAGTAGGTATATGGAGCTGAAGAGCAACATAGTGGAAACCAGAACCAAGTTACTCTGACTCCAATTTAGTCTTAGTCCAAATCCCCTATTCCCACACAGTAATGAATTTCTCTCTTTCATTCATTAGAAATGCAACTACTCATCCCTAGTACCAAAAAAAAAAAAAAAAAAAGGCAGCTACATTCTATATTGGGGCCATATTTTATATATATATATTTAAATATGTTGAATTCAACATTTTTATTTTTATGTTTTTTGGTACCAGGGATCAAACTCCAGACCTTGCGCTTGTGAGGCAGGTGGAAGCACCACTGAGCTAAATCCCTGGCCCCAACATTTTTATTTTTAAAAAATTTAATTATTTAAATGCTTAATTCAGAGAATGATGGGCCTGGCATTAGAAAAAGTTTACTGTGTGTCAGTACACAATAGCCTGTAGGCCCAATCTGACCACACACCTGTTACTGTAAGTAAAATTTTATTGAAACAGTCTCTGCATTCATTTATGTGTTATCTAGGGCTGCTTTTGTGTTACCTTACAAAGTAGTAGTTGCAATAGGAACCATATGGCCCACAAAGGCTAGAATTTTTTTCTTTTTAATTTTAATTTTTTTTTTTTTTTTTAGAATCTTTAAGAAAGTTTCTTGGCCCCTAGCTCAGAGCTTTGGTTTATCAATGTGTGCAAAACACAGCCTCATTTTTTTACCATTCAGAGAAGAGGAATAATCCTGACTTCAGTGGAGTCACTGAGTAACAGTTGTGAAAATCCGTGAACTGGTAAGCCCTGAAGATTTGCTAATTTTATATTTACATGGAATTCCTTGAAAGTCATATAGTGAAAAATTACTTTTTTTTTATTTTTTATTTTTTTGGTACTGGGGATTGAACTTGGGTCCTTCTGCTTGCAAGGCAGGAAGCAGAACCACTACTTTTCCTTGGTTAGCAATAAGCTAATTTAAATATATTGACTGATAGTCACATCCTTGACTCATTTTCTTAGTTTTGTATTAATCTTTATGGCCATATAGCTGTAATAACCTGTAATCCAAATACATACTTAACAATGTGATGTCTAGATTTTAGTCCCATAACTCAAATTGCTTTGTAATGAGTCATGTGCATTCACATGTTACTTCATCCTTACCACTTCATAAAGTATATGTGATAGATATTGTCCCTATCAGATGAGTACACAGGCTTAGACTTACTGCTAAAGGTCACTCCCATGCATTACCTTATTAGTCATATCATAGGTACTGACACCTGCCTGTCCAAGGTGCCTTTAAAATTCCATATAAACTAGGTCATCTCTACTAATCTCTGAACCGAACAAACTCACCTTCTTTTCTTAGTAGAAACGGCTTTCTTTAGGCCTGTGCCCCTCTGCACCCACCACAAGTAGAGCCTGCTCATTTTTCCACATTGTCCGCCGCAAAGGCTTTGGGATTATGGCATCTTCCAGTTCATCACTCTTCCTCTCACGAGCAGAAATATATACAAGCAATGTTGTCGGGAGCAATTTTACGTAATTTTGGGGGAAAATCATTTCATAATTATGATTAGGCCTAGTTTCCCTGCCTACAGGCCAGCTATGGCACGTCAAGACATAACTCCATTTTTGCCTCTGGTCATAGCTAAGACCTCAAAGGTCCTGTGATGCTGTGATGCTCCAGGGCAGGATTACATCAGCTGGAGACATCCTGGGGAGGAACAAATTCCTAATCAACATAAGTTCCTTATTGAACTAGGATCTTCATCTGCGTAAATTCCTCATTGTTCTAGGATTATCATCTCCACTGCCCTGTGAGTCATCTGTTTCTCCCAATGTACTGAATAAAGGTGTGGCAAGTTTGGGGTCTTTATTTGCTGGCCAAAGCATCATCAGTCAGGCCCAAAACTCAGCTTCTTTAAGTCTTGTTTCCTTTCTTTATTATTTCTCCTCATGCTGTTGTGGCTCACAGGAGACCAGTACTCACTGTAGGAGTTCTGGTAACGTCCCTTTCTCCCTGTCCCTTACACAATATGAGGTACCTGATATCTACATGAACCTTGCCATCTCTGTACTTCTGGACCTTCAACACATTTAGTGAAAACTTCATCCAATTTACCATCTTTGCTCCCACTCCCTCCCTTTCATTTAATTATCCTGGTAGTAATCACATGCAATCACATGAATGAATGACCCATCTTTAATGCCACCATGGCCTCAATTTTTTTCTGCTTGATTTTAACTCCTCAGTGCTAGTCCATCAGTATTTAGGTGTATCATTAAAACTACTCCACCTCTGGAAATAGAAATCCCATTATACTAGTATTTGACCACAACATCCAATTGTTCCATGTTCACATTCTTTTCTCTTGTATCCTTGAACTCATCCAAAACCCTAGGTGTGTCCTTAGCCAGGATCTCAGTGTTTCTTTTCAATCCCTGCATTGTCTGCATTCTGTACCTTTGTCACCTGTGCTTTCTTTTGTAGCACCTGCTCTGTAGACCCCAGGCTGGAAGCAGCCCAGCCATCTGCTTTCTCCACTTCCATACAAGATCTGAGCACTGTTGGGGAAAATAACACACTTCTGCTAGTCAACACCATGGTAGATTCTTCAACTAAAGCAACAGAAACCTGTGCAATTGCTCTTTCATACACCCATTCTTTTCCTGTGGTTATAGATATCCACCGTGCTCCACAAGCTTCTTATCTTTCCCCTACCTCCTTCTCATGGTAGAAGGCCTTGCCTCTGGTTTTTAAGATATGAATCCTCTACTTCCTGACTACAAGGAAGGTTTTTGTCATCCCGCACCCTGCACTCTGAGTAATGTTAATTCAGAAATGATTTAGAATGTTCAGTCACATCACAATAGTAGCCCCAGATGTCAGATGTTCCAGCATGGCCAATCTAACACACATTCCTAAACCCTTTGTTCTCAGCTTCCCTCTCCCATAGAAAGTGGAAGGGTATGTGCCTGCTTTCTTTCAGTGCAGAAACTGCATGGAGAATAACACTTCAACAATATAAATATGCTGTCTCAGAATAAAAAAATAAAAAGGGGTGGGGATGTAGCTCACTGCATCCCCAGTACCACAAATAAAATATTATAAAATAAAAATAAACAAAAATGTTTAGGAAGTTGGTTGCAGCCTCTGTTCTCTCAGAAGAACTTATCAGGAGGTTCAAGTTCATAGCAGCATACCACCTGGAGAACCCTTGCCTGTGCAAGCCTATCCTGTCATAGTGCATTGCTAACTTCCTTTAAGCAATATATATATATATTTTTGATACCAGGAATCAAACTCAGGACCTTGCACTTGCGAGGCGGGCAGCGGAAACACTGAGCTAAATCCCTGGCCCTGCTTTAAGCAATATTAAGTAGTAATATTGCTAAAGGCTGTTGGTTCTGGAATATCAGCACTTCAAGTATTTTTTTTTTTTTTGTCCTGGGGATTGAACTTGGGACCTTGCACTTGCGAGGCAGGCACCGGAACCACTGAGCTAAATCCCTGGCCCCTCAAGTAATTCCTAAATGGAGCATATGTGATGCAAGAGAATCACTGTACTGGCTGAGCAAATAAACAGCTGAGTCCCCAGGTTAGGTGGTATGGGAAGAGATGTGAGAGGGAGATTTTAATTTAGGAGTCTTCTGAATGAGATTGGATTAAGGACATTTTTTTTGTTGGTACCAAAACTCGGATCCTTGTGCTTTCGTCGCAGGCGCTGGAACCACTGAGCTAAGTCCCTGGCCCCAAGATTAAGGACATTTTTAAAAACCAGTGCTAGGGGACATTTTTTAAAACCAGTGCTAGGGGCCGGGAATTTAGCTCAGTGGCTCCATGCCCACCTCGCAAGTGCAAGGTCCTGAGTTCAATCCCCAGTACCCCCCCCCAAAAAAAACAGTGCTAAGAGGGAAATGACAAAGTCTCCCTATTTCACCTCCTCTTAACCTCGTATCTCTCAAGATAAGGTAATGAAGAAGGGCTTTTTGTACTATAACTCAAGGTCTGGTAAAGAATCGGATACTCTTTCAATGAAACAAAATTGTACTAGTCACTTTCCCATTGCTAGGGCAAAATACCCGACAGCCACAACTTAAAAGAAGACAGGTTTGTTTGTTATTGGCTCACAGTTTCAGTGGATTCACTCCATTGTTGGCTGGCTCCAAATCAGAAACCACATAGCAGAACAGTATGATGGAGAAAAGCCCTTCACCACATGGCAGTCAGGAAGCAGAGAGAGAAGGGAAGAGCTGGGATGAGAATACACCCAAGTCATGTCCCGAGCAACCTGCCCCTTCTGAACAGGTCCCACCTCCAAACATGAGACTTGGAGGAAATTTTAAATCTAAACCATAACATTCTGCCTCTGGCCCTCAAAAGTTTTATTTCCATCTCATTATGCAAAATGCACTTAGCCCATCTCTTAAGAGTCACCAAAGTCCTAACAGTTCCAGCATTGATGAAAAGTCCAAAGTCTTTCCTAAGGCTCAAGGAAAACTCAGCTGTAAAAATTAAAAAGAAAGTTAAATACTTCCAACATTCAGTGGGATAGGGTAAACATTGCCATTCCTAAAGGAAGGAATTGGGGAATAGAAATGAGACCAAAGCAAGACCAAAACCCAGAAGGGCAAACATTAAATCCTATAGCTGCATCTCAAGCACCCACGGCAGTTTGTGGTGAGATATGAGTTCCCAAGGGGTAGGGAAGCTGTACTCCAATAGCTTTGCTAGTCCCAGCCTACATGGTCTCCTCTTGGGCTGGCTTCATTCACTGCCTGAGGCTTTCCTCAGCAGACACTCTGCATTACTGGAATCTCCAACTTTCTGGCGTCTCCACTACATCTTCAACTTTACTCTCATAGCTTCAAAGACTGTCTTCTCATGGGCTTCTGGCAGGGACCATGACCTTGCCACACATTTTCCCTTGGCCTCCCAGGCCTTCTGAAATATGGGTAGAAGATTCCATGACTCCATAACTCTTGGTTTTTGGTCTGCTGCCATCTTGTACAGTAGCCAGGCCCCCTTGGATCATGGCTTCATTGGCCTCTGAGTGCCTGGATGGCTGAACTTGGGGATACACTTCCTTAGATGGCCCTGAATGAGCAGGTATCCTAGGAACTCTATTCTCAAATGAAAAATTTACACTTTTGGACCTCTGAGCCCATGATGGTTGGGGGTCTTGCTGTTTCCTGAGGTACCTTCAAGTCATCTTTCCTATTTTCCTGATGCAAAGTCCTTGACTTCTTTTTAATGCTAACCTTTCCAGCAACCACATGTTCCTTTGCCCCAGCTTAACAGGAGCTTCCTTTCTGGCCAAGCCTCATATCATTCAGCTTTGCTTTTGGTCATGATTCTCACTGTAAATCTGGCCAAAAAAACCAGTCAGTGGTACCCATGTCTCAGCCTGAACATTGGGCCACATTGAAATTTCTTCCACCAGATTAATTGGTCCACCATCCTTAAACTAAGGCTTCCACAAAGTCTCAGAACATGTGCAAAATATAGGCAAATTTTCTGCCAGAGAATAACACATGACCTCTTGTCCAACTGCCAGTGGATTTTTGGTTCTCACCTGAAACCTCCTGAGTATGGCCTCTACTGTCAGCATTCCTATCAGTATTCTGCTCTTCCAAGCTCTGACCAGTATTTCACATCAAGAACTGCTCACAACATTCTATGGCTTCTCTAGCCCACATCCCCAAACTTTTCCAAACTCCTTCTGCAAACCATTTCTAAAGGTTTTCAAACCACATGATCAGGTATGGTCACAGAACCAGGTCTGCTTTGGGTACCAATTTTCTGTACTAGTCACTTTTACAACAGTGGGATAAAGTAATCAACAACCACAATTTAAGGGAGGGCAGATTTATTTTGGTTCACAGTTTCAGTGAGTTCACTCCATGGTTGGCTGGCTGCAAGGCAAAAACCATGTGGCAGAAGAATGTGGCAGAGCAAAGCTCTTCACAGCATGGTGCCCAGGAAGCAGAGAGAGAAAACAGAAGCTGAAGTAAGAATATATACTTCCAAGTTATGTCCCCAGTGATTTGCCCCTTCCTTCCAACCAAGCTCCACCTGTAAACATGAAACTTTTGGGGGATATTTTGGATCTAAACCATAACAAAAATGTAGGCTGTATCTATCAGGTTCTTTTTGTAGCTATCTTGTCTGAGGATTCTGATATTTTTCCTCCTATTCTTGGGTCTATTTGTACTTGTATACAAGAAAATACAGACAGGGTGTATGATTTTCTAATGGATTCTATTAGCGGATGCATTTGCCCCACCTTACCCTACCCCCAAGCTGGTTCTCCAGCAGAATACAGTACCTTCAAAGTGGACTCCTAATGTCTTTACCATTGGCCTTCTATGTAGCAGGTACCATAACCAAATCCAACTTTTGAATCCATAGGAAAACAGCATGTACCCTTCAGGAACACCCACAACCCCTCTATCATTGAATCGTGTCCTGAAATGAAAGATGTATCATTCTTTCTTAATCTCATGTAATCTCAAAAAGGCTTCTCTTTGTCTACTGAAGATTTCTATTTGCCTACTCAATACCCATTATTTCCTTCATTTTTAATAATGGAACCTCAGCTTCTGTAGGTGTGGTCAATGAGTCAAGTGGAAGTCAGTTGATGGGACGTCTGTGAAATCTTTTTGAAGAGATCTGACTGAGCCAGATGGACTGACTTTTGCCCCTTTCTTTCCCCCTTCTCTCTGTGTGGATCCTGGATGGATGATTGAGCTGCTCAGGCAGCCGTCTCGGGTTGGTGGCACCACTGAGAATGGCAGAGAAGAAAGATGGGAGTGCTTGGCACATTGAAGATGTGGTGAAGCTGCTATACCAGTCAAGACTTCTTTAGCAGTTTACAAAACTCCCTTCTTATTTAACCGATTGCTATTTCTGCCTGTTCTATGCAGGTGATTCTAATCCACACTTTGTGCAACATATCCACACTTTATATAATAGTATTCCCTAAAATTATGCCTTCAGTGTTTTTCTATATATTTTCCCCATGGTAGTAGCCACATCTATGACTTAACCACATCATCCCAGTGGTTTCATATCTATATCTACAGTCTAAATTGCTCTTGAGCTTGAAGCCATATACTTTTAGACATCTTGATTCAAGTGCCTCCATATACACTGATAGGTTGAATAAGGGCCTCCCAAATAATTCCATGCCTGAATCCCTGGAACCTTTGAAAGGTAACTTGTATGACAAAAGAGACTTTATGATTGTGATCAAGTTAAGGATCATAAGCTGGGGAGTTTACCTTGGTTTATTCAGGTCAGCTTGCTGTAATTTCAAAGGTCCTTATAGGTAAGGTGAACAGGAAAGACAATGTGACAAAGGAGAGTGATGTGGCCACAAGCCACAGAATGTTGCCAGCCTCTACAAGCTGCAAGAGACAAGGAATGGATGCCCCCTTTCAATCACCAGAAGTAACTAGCTCTGTTGACACCTTGATATTAACCCATAGGGATTTCAGTCTCATAGAACTGGAAGAGAATAATGTTTGTAGTAATTTTTTACAATGGCAATGGTAAATTAATATTGGCACCTCAAACCTAACATCTCCAAAACAAATTGATTAACTTTCCTCCAAAATTTGATCCTCATATATTGCCCATCTTTATTATTAATAATTATCCCATCCAGAAACTAGTCATGTGTCTTAGATTGTTCCACTCCATCTTCCTTCACTCATCACTGGGCATTTTCAGTTTATTTATTAGATATTTTAAATCAGTTCTTAATTCAAGCCTATGCTATCTTCCAACTATACTATTACTGTAGCCCAGTGGTTCTCAATGAGGGGCAAATTTACCATGCAGAAGATATTTGGCAATATCTAGAGACACTTTTGACTGTCATCATTGTTGACAGGGGTACTACTGCCTGGCATCTAGTGATGCTACTGAATGTTGCACAGTGCACAGGACAGCCATATAACTACCTGGTCCAAAACATCAAGTGCCACAGTTGAAAAACCAGTAGTCTCAGGCTGGGGATTTAGCTCAGTGTCAGCACACCTGCCTCGCAAGTGCAAGATCCTGACTTCAATCCCCAGTACTGCAAAAAATAAAA
Source organism: Heterocephalus glaber (assembly GCF_053883595.1). NCBI lineage: Eukaryota > Metazoa > Chordata > Mammalia > Rodentia > Bathyergidae > Heterocephalus > Heterocephalus glaber. The sequence continues at coordinate 5,285,601 of NW_028258156.1, forward strand.
GTAAGAAAAACCTGTAGTCATAACTATGAGGTATGATTAAAAACTACAGTGAATGTTAAATTTTTTTTTTTTTTTGGTACTGGGGATCGAACTTGGATTCTTGCGCTTGCGAGACAGGCAGCGGAACCACTGAGCTAAATCCCTGGCCCAATGTTTAAAATTTTTAAAAAATTAATTATAGTACAAGACACATTACCATTAATCCCCCTCAAAATACTCCCTCTCACTTCAAACACACTTATCCAATCACTCTTGCCACTTGGAGTTCTGGAAGTCTTTTGTGAGTGTCTTTATGAGGTGTGATAAAAAATATGGTGAATGGTGCTGAGTGCCATCCAATGGAAAAGCAGACTTGTAAAAACATTAGGGTATATCCTCATCCACCTTGCTACTAGATCTGATACTGTGATCTGCTGCAAGACACTTCATCTTTAGTACTACACAAGAGAGAGGTGAGCATCAGGCCTCTTGAACCCCCTACCCATCTCTCATTCCTTATCCTGGACCTGCAGTAATTAGTGAACCTCCTCAGTCAAGTCAGTGCCTGGTATCAAGCACTGCCTTAATGACAGAAGAACATTCCCAGAAATGAAACCACATCTCAGTCGTGTTTGTTTCTGTATCTCCAAACTAGCCTCACTCTACTCTTAGATCAGAGTAAATAACACGTGGGCTTTCTCAGTTTTTCTGCAAAGGAAGGTTGCCTGCTTTTTCAATCCTGGCTTTATTTTATAGTGCTTTAACACCTCTCTCCTTAAACTTTTTTTTTTTTTTTTGGTACCGGGGATCGAACTTGGATCCTTGAGCTTGTGCAGCAGGCGGTGAAACCACTGAGCTAAATCCCCGGCCCCTCTCCTTAAACTTTTGGGGTAAATGCTTTACCAGATCCTAATCAATCACAAAAGAAAATTCATGTGGATACTCATAGATACACTGCATTCTGTTTTCCTCCCCAAAACCTTGGAAGCCCTCTTGTGGGTTGAATTCTCTTCTACAGTGTTACGGTTTCAATGAAGAATGTCCCCTCAAAGCCTCCTGTACTCAGAGGTGGGGCTTTTGGAAGCTAACTGGATCATGAGGTACTGTATTGTGGTGAGTTCAGCTGCTAAGTCTGCTGTTGGAAGGTGAAGTCTGATCAGAAGAGGTAAGTTGTGAGAGAATGACCTGGAAAGGTAAATCTCCCTCTCCAACTCCTCTGTTCTCTCTTTGCTACCTAGACACCATTGCGTGAGCAGGTTTCTTCTACCAGATCCTTCCGCTATGGACTTCCTGCCTTAGTCAGCTAACCATGGACTGAAAGCATGAGCCATAATAAACCTGTCCTCATTTAGATTATGGATGTTGGGTATTATGTCCCAGCAGTGAAAAAGTGACTAAGTCATGTAGATTATAAATTGATCTATTTGTGGCTATTTCTCCAAGAAAAGTCAAAGATCCTTATGAAAAAAAAAACTGGAAAAATTAAAGAGTAGCTATGATTATTTGCATATAATTATAGTATAAATTAAATAGTAGCTATGATAATTTGCATACAATTACATGGGTACCAGATGTTTTACATGCCTGGTTTGTGTCTAGATGTGCACCCAAAGCCTCATGTGATCATAGGCTTTTTCAGAGGTGGCTGGATCTAGAACGTGTGACACTGGAATTGATTCATGGTGCAATGCTTAGGTTCAAGGGCACTAGGATTAAGAGTGTGAGTGCTACCTACCCTAAGTAGTCTGAATAAGATAAAAGGGGCAGAAAGACACTGTTAAGTTCCCTTATTCCTTTTGCTATTGTGTGGACACCATGAACTGTTTCTCCTCTGTAATGCCCCTCTGCCACGTTCTACTCCGCCTTGGAGCCAGCTGATTATGGGCTGAAACCTCTGCAAACTGTGAGCTAAATAAATCTTTCCCCTTTGACTTTGGGTGTCAGGTATTTTGTTTCAGCAATGAGAGAAAAGTAACTAAGATACCTGGTCTCATTTAACATTCAACAATCCTATGCATATGGTGGTGGTGGTAATTATTAAGTGATTCAATTCCACACTTCAAGTGTAATCTTTGGAGATCCAACAAGAGCCTGGGGAATTGACAGCATTCATCCAACGTGAGTCTCGAATTCTGATCTTGCCTTCACTACAAGACTGACAAAAAAAAGAAACTGAAGCTGAGGGATGCAAAACTGTTCAAAGATTGAAAGTCAGAACTTTCTAGCCCTTGATCTTTCTAATATAATAGTTCTGCCTCCTGACCCTTAATTCTCAGCATTTGATACCATAGATGGTTTCAAACACTGGTTAGTTATTGTAACCATGGTCTCTCTATGAGAATTGGATGTCCAGACTGGTCCATCACCTTGACTTGCCGCAGACGAGCTGCAGTCGATGTCAATGTAGGGTAGGAAGGGGAGATGCCCTGGGCCGGCGATGAGAAAGAATCTTCACAAGCAATGTCCAGGTTCCCTCTGAGAAGTCTCAGGGTCTGATTTATTTTTATATCTTTAAGCAATAGCTGGGAGGCATTGGGCGGAACATGTTTACATTTTAAATTGCCTTAGCAATTTCTATTGAAGTAAAGGTTATTTTTTGTTAAACAAAGTACAATTCCTCTAAGCTGTTTCATTTCATTGAACATCACGAATACATATTTAAAAATTACAATTGTCCCCTTATTTACCCACACCTAAACAGAACAGAAAGTAACTTAATCAAAATCTTTATATCAGTGGGGGTACAAGCAAGATTTAATCAACTAAGTGTCAAACTGGTGGTCACCAGCTGGCCCTTGAGAAACTGGACAATGGTTAATATAGTTTGCCATTAGCTCTCTATTTTTCTTTACCTCTATTCATCTTAACTAAATGTCATTTGGGTTCATTGTCCATGAGCAGGATATATTTACAGCACTTTGAGAAATATTGAGTAACTTGCCTCCTTAATGCATTTACCTGTCTTAACTTTCTTTCTATTTCCCATTTTCCACGATTTCTTACATCTAAAGTCTGTCCTTCCAATCCTTTTGTAAGACCCTTTTAGTAAATAGAATGTCAGCAATAAGAGGGGGAGTTATAGTAGTGGGGAAACAGAGGGGGTTTTAGGAGAGGTTTCTTTAGCAGTGGATGTGGCAATAGAACTAAGAGAAACTGGAATTTGGGGCTTGTGAGCCAGATCAGATTTCAATATATCATTGCCAATTTGCCTCATGGAGAGTTTGTTGTTAGTCACAAACACAATGACTCCTGTGATCAGAGTAACAATTATAAACATTATGGCCAGAAAAAATAAAACATGAGGATACAATGCGTTCCACCCTTTCTTTCCCCCAGCTGGAACTTTGTCAAGCAGCAATGGAGGTCGGTTGGGCTTCGCCATTGACTAAACAGTTAACTCAATGAAAATGCAAAACATTTTTAGAAGCTGATGAAAAGTTTAAGAATATTATGCCTCCCATCAACAGATGGATGAATAAAGAAAATGTGGTATACATACACAATGGAATACTATACATTAGTACATTATGTCATTTATGACAAATCTGGAGGATATTATGCTAGTTAAAATTAGGTAGGCACAGAAAGACAAGAATAGTATGATTTCATGTATGCATGGAAATTAAAAAGTTGAACTTACCAAAAAAGAAAGTAGAATAGTGGTTACTAGAGGCGGGCAGGGGGCTGGAGGTGACACGGGGAAAGGGAGGTGATCAAAGAAGACAAAACTTCCGAGATCTATTGCACATCAGGGTGACTATAGTTTATAATGTATTATGTATCTCAAAATTGCTGAAAGAGATGATTTAAAATGTTTTATCACAAAAATATGGCAAGCAAGTGAGATGATGGATGTGTTTTTAGCTTGATTTCCTCTTTCTACAATTTGTCCATGTATCAAAACATCACACGGTGCCCTAGAGATAAATATGACTGTTATGCCCGAGTACTAGTTAGTGACCAAGAACAAACAAAGAAGATTGGGGGCCTTCAGTAACCTGTTATTGCTAAGAGGGAAGATAGATTCTTGGTGCAGGGATTGGTGATCTGCTTGTGAGGTGTAAGGGAACTGCTGGGCTGTGCAAAGCGGAGGTGCAAAGGACGTGGATGAAGAAGCAGAATCATGGCCCACACCAACACCAAGGTGGTGGATCATTAGGATGACTCCCTGTATTCAGTTCCAGGCAGGTTACACGACTGTTAGTTCCCATCCCTACTTTACTTTTTATTTTATTTTATTTTATTTAGGTACCGGGGATCGAACTCAGGCCCTTGAGCCTTTCCTAGAATTAGAATTGCTCTTTTTTCACTGAATGATTTTTTTAAAAATGTGTTCATGTCAGGGATCCTAGGAAGGAAAATAGACTCTATTAAGATATCTCAGATAAAAGAAAGGTTTTTTTGTTTTGTTTTGTTTTTTTAAATGAGATGTACTATCAGTAGTAAAGAGTGACATTTTACCCTACTTGCAAGGTAACAGGTTAACCTGCCACACTTTCATGGATGCTGATGAAAAGATGTAAGACTTCTAGCCAGAGATAAAGGATGCTTCCTTCATTGCTACAGTTACAGAAGCCGCAGTATCAGCATTTTTGTGTCATTTCCTTAACTCCCAGAGGGCAACAAATTGGGCCAGATAATATCTTCGTGTGCACAGTCGGTTGCACTAGATGAGAAGCCCAGCACATAGAGAACCCCAAATCTTTTATACTAGGCCAAAGACAGATTGTCTTCTACCTCCTTAGGAGATGTTATCTTAATTCTACTGGGGAGTAAACAGATTTGTCCTTTGCTCCAGATAGACACAAGGTAAGACACAAGATAAAGGAATTCAAAGATTATATATGGATATATAGGTATAGATACAGAGCTAGATAGAGCATAGATAGATAATCTCCCAACATATCTATACCATATCATGAAAATCCAAGAATTCAGCTGGCCCTTACTGAGCCTGGCAAGAGTTTGGGGCTCAATCATTATTTTGATTTCAGCCACAATGCCCACTTCTTTCTGCCCTGCTGCAAACTGGGAAATTCTCTTTTGGCTTCAGTGGAAAATAAAATTGTCCCAGTTTATTTTTAACCTTAAGTTATATACTGCTGACTAGTCTGTATTTTAGCTTTGGTCCAGTTCCACCAATGGTGTAGACAATGGTGGCTGGAGGACATATAGTCTTAAAACTTCCCTGTGTTTCAAGGTTTAGGTCTAAAAAGTGCACCTAGGGCCAGAGATGCAGCTCAGTGGTGCAGTGCCTGCCTGAGTTCCATCCCCAGTACCAAAATAAATAAATAAATAAACAAATAAATAAATAAATAAAGCCCCTAAAGCATCTTGTGTTCAGAGGTGGGTGCTTTTGGAAGGTGATTGAATCATGAGGGTTTTAACTCCATTGAGTGGATTAATTCATCGATAAGATCAGAATTGAGCAGGGTGTGGTAGCACATACCTGTAACTCTAGCACTCCAGAGGCTGATGCAGGAGGATTGCCATGAATTCAAACCAGTCTGAGCTACATAGTGAGTTCAGGGCCAGCCTGAACTGCATGAAAATCATTAAATTGAGGGCATTATTTGGATGTGATGGAACCAGAGGTGGGGCCTGGTCAGAGAGAGTGGATCATGGGGGTGTGACCTGGGGATTAGAGCTGGCTCTCTTTGACTCTATCCCTTCTTTCTCTGCTTCCTGGCTGCCCAGGGTTGAACATGTTTGCTACATCATGTCCTTCATGATGTTCTGGCTCCTCTCAGGCCCACAACAATGGAGTTGACCAACAATGGACTGAAACCTCTAAATCTGTGAGCCAAAACAAATTCTTGTTTCTTTGTTTTTCTGTTATTTTGTCAGAGTGATTGAAAACTAACACAATGTACAATACCATGATGGTGTTTCCATTGTTATGGATGCAAGAGTTTGAACAATAGAGATGCGCCACACTCTGTGCCAGATCGAGCCCATTTATTATAGCCTGCGGCCAAGGCAGGGGCTAATGCCCAGAAAGTTTCCTCGGCAATGGGAAGCGGTTTGATTTCTCCTTTTAAATCATGCTTTCAGTTGGAGAGGGCTCAGGGGGGAGCAAGCAGAATCTTATAGAAGCAGAACCATGCCAGGTTGGGGGATGGGGCACAAGGAAGTTTCACACACTGGGTGAGCTACAAAACATCCTGCATCTGTAGCAAATGTACTGTCAAGAACAATGTGGGGGCTTGGGGTGCTTTGTTGAAGCACAAGCACTTTGTTCAAGCACAGGTACACAATGGAATTGAGGCACAAGATGGAGTCAGGCTGGCTATCAAACCACAGGTGTTCAAATAAGATCTCTATTCCTTACACAGGCTTTGAACAAAATGAAAAATAAAGAACAATGTAGATGGGAAAAATAAAGAACAAGGTAGATGGGAAATTAAATGTTATCTAACTTAATGATAGAGGTGAAGTTCGAAAGCTTAGCCAAAAGCCAGGTAGGCTGACCAAAAAGCAGACAGACCTCACAAGCACCAGGTCTCGAGTTCAATCCCTACTACCAAAAAAAAAAAAAAAGCAGACAGATGTCCTCACCCATGAGCAGGCAACGCTGCACACAGTTAGAAAGTCTATTATCCTGGGCTTCTAGTTCTCCAAAAGAAGGAGACAAGATATAATCCACAGACTCCCATTTTAAATTGGCACCAAAAGCAGTAAGGGTGTGGAATAGGCCATGAGTTACATTAAATGAGCTGCTTCTACATGGATGGGAACACTAGGCAATATTCTTTTCCAATAGTAGGAAGCAATAACTATGGATGTAAGAAACATCTTCAGTCCCTAATCACCCCCTGCTCACATTGTATGCTGGGCATCCACCCCACACTGTCCATTTCCTACTGGAGTCTCTGGACCCTAGGATGATTCATTATATGTTCTCTTTACCTTAGTATCTCAAATACTAACTGTACTACTTGGCAGTAGTAAACTAATTGCATTCCATGAATTAATATTCGTGATCTTCTCAACTACAATTTAAGCTGTGAGACACAGATACTTCAATTTTTATATCTCATGCTACTATTAAATTATCTTATTTGATTATATTGACCAGAGATCTTATACTTCTTCAAGAAATGGGAGCTTATGGAAAAAAAAATTTATTGTAAAGAAAGAAGCTGGTACCACACGGGCCTCTAAGAGAAACTCCATTTGCAGTTTCAGGTAGCAATAGGGAACATATTGATAGGTTTGCCCCTTCAGCAGGAGTTGTTGGGTCTTCAATGTGCTGCCACTAACCTGACTCCTCTTCTGATCTTTGCTTCTTTTTGATGTCTTCTCTGCATGTGATAACAACTTGCTGACCTTTCCCCTGCTAGCCTACCTGAGGGAGGAAATTCAATTGACCTTGTTAACCCTCCCTGTTAGCTCCAGCTTTTGAGCTAGCCACATCACAGGTTGCTATGTCCCCATTTCTGTCCTCATTGGTGGCTGTCTCTTACTCCAAAAATAGCCTAAGGCCCACTTTACTTAGTTGGGCTCTCTCAGGGTGGTACTGTCCCCAGGAAGAAATTGGCAGGCCTGCCTGGCCTGTGAGTGACATGTGTGATAATGGCCTTACACAGAGTCCAAAGTAGGTATTTATGCTATCCAAAGGGACAGTCAGAAGAATTTCATGACTATGTATAATTTATTGAATCCTTTTTAGTAAATCCTGGGTATTTGTTTGGGTCTTAACATTCAGCCAGGGAATAAGTGTCCTATTGTTTGATTAGTGGCTGTCATTGCCATTTTGAGATTCAGGAAAAGTCTATGAATCTGTCCATCTCTTCTCAGTAAGTTCCCTGACTTTGACAAAAAAATTCAACTTGTTTTGGAGATAAAATATTTCTTTCCCAGTGGAGTCTAGTGCTCTGACATTTCATTTTCAAATGATCATTCACCAGAACAGTATGCTCTTTCCTCACAGAATCATTCCAGATAACACTTTTGCTTGCATAAATAAGCACTTTCACTTTATCCTCAGTTGGCATTTTATATCTGCCTTATATCTTTCTAAAAATTTTAACTTGAATTCTCAACATTTTGTATGGTATTGATATTTTATGTACATTATTTCATTTAGGCCTTATACTCCCATGAAGTAGATATTAACATTGTTTTGCAGATTAGAAAATTAAAGCTCGGGAAGGTTAAATAACTTGTCCAAGTTTGCACAGTACAGGAATGGAGACTGTGATGGTTAATCTTGATTGCCAACTTGACTGTCTTGAGAGGCACCTAGGAGATCAGTGAAGCACACTTGTGGGTGTGTCTGGGTGGCTCACAGGGGCACGACCTTGGGGACTGTATCCCTTCTGCCAGGATGTTCCTGCCTTAGAGCCATGGACTGAAACCATGAAACCGAAACTGGAACCATAGCCTTTTCTCCTTTAATTTCTGTGTATCAGAGATTTTGTCTCAGCAATGGCACAGCTGACTAATACAGAGGCTTAAGCCCACAACTGTTAATGTCATGGATTCTGAGTCATCTTCCAGGCTCCTTGAGAACATATGGTGCCCTTTGTGGGATCACAGAAAAGTAAAACCAACTCCAGCTGTTCACTGCATGGTGTTCTGCTATGGCAGAGATTGCAACTGACTGGGTCCTCTTTTGTCCTTTCCAGTGCCAATATTTTAATGCCTAATATATGACAGTACTTCCTGGAAACCTAAAAAACTATTCAAATTTAAATTTGGATGATGTCAAAGCACATTATAGGACTAAATACAATCTAGGAGCTCCAGAGGGAATAAATGGTGAAAGTGTTGGAGTTGGATGAAAGACAAAATAAGGGATCCAGTGAACTTTATGTTCCTCTAAGTTTGGCACAGAACTCTGTGTACATGTGATTCTGAAGGTGACAGCAGCTTTTAAAAACTGGTAACCGGGCCGGGGTTTTAGCTCAGTGGTTCTGCGGCCTGCCTCGCAAGCACAAGGACCCGAGTTCAACCCCTCGTACCAAAAAAAAAAAAAAAAAGAAAGAAAGAAAAAAAACAAAAACAAACTGGTAACCAAAGTCTGACACTTCCCGTAAAATAAGAAACGCATTTTAAAATACCCCCTTGGCAAATCCTAGCAACCCAGCAGAACTTGGCCTTCTGGTGGGCACTAGAGGGCGCTAAACTCCACAGTGACGCACAGGCCACAGCGGCCCACACCTAACATTGCCTCTGTACCGTTATTTCCAATTGATACATCTTAAAAGTTATGGCATGTAGTAAATTTACAGCTTCTCCCCTAGCTAGATCTATCTGTAGGTGCCCATCTCGGTTGATTTTCTGATTTTATGTGCCTGTAAAATTTGTCAGTCATGATATTAAAGGTATTCATATTTCTAAAGAAATCAAAAGAGAGATAGGTTAGGTGTGGGAGTACAGAAAGAAAGGTTGCAGAGACATCAATACGGACCACCCTAGCTTCTTCGTTGAAGGAAGAGCCTTGGTGAATATACAAGTATTGCAATCCCGTAGGAGGACCCACAGTCTTAGCTGGAAGCCATTTACTTTTCCAACTCCCAAGCTCTGGTTCTCAGCTCTCAAAGAAACCTCTGAGAGGTCTCCCGGAAGCCTGTGTCAACAGTTGGTGCACTCAAGAACCAAAACAAGGGCTGGGAATTTAGCTCAGTGGTGCTGCTGCCGGCCTCGCAAACGCAAGGTTCCAAGTTCAATCCCCGGTACGGGGGGGGGGGGGAGGGAGAGAGAACTTAAAATAGAATCACTGGTTATATTCAAGAGAACATATTTCAGCAAAGAAATTGGGGCAGAAGTGTGAAATGTTAAGAATTTACCAGGGCTGGGGATGTAGCTCAGTAGCACCATGCCTCCCTGGCAAGCACAAGGTCTTGAGTTCGATATCCAGTATCTGGTCACATCAGAAGAAAGCTCAAGCCTTGAAGCCAAGTTGGAAAGGACAACACTGGCCAGAGACAGATCAATATGAGCATCAATAAGGACAGCAATTGTACTACTTCTCTATTGCTGGTGTAACAAATTACTACAATTAACTGGCTTTAAAAACCACACAGAATTGTAATTCTGTGGAAATTCAACACAAGTCTCATGCAGCTCAAATCAGCTTCTCAGCAGCAATTATTAATAGCAGTTAACATCGCAAATACAAGACATCTGAACATTCTTTATCTCTGATAGAGTACAGAGTGCCACTGAGACTTCTTGCCAGCATAACTGATCTAGTGAAGCTTTCAGCTCCAACCCCTAGTTTACAAAAAATATATGAAATGATCCTATGGGCTTCAGTGAGCAAATCCAGACTGGAAAATTCCACTGGACAAAGGACACACTTCAAAATACTATAGGAACAACTACAAAAAGATGGAGCAGAAACTTACTGTTGGAAGACTTGGAAACATACCAGCTAATTGCAATGTACACAGTTCTTGATTCAAACAAACTAGCTTAAAAGTTTATAAGGAAATTAGGGAAATTAGAAGAGTCAGTGAATACTGGATTATATAAAAACATTGTTTGATTTTCTTAGGTGTCATAAGGAAATATTTACAGAGTAAATGACATGAAGGTTGGAATTTGTAGCAAAGTAACCTAGGGGTAGAGCTGGGAGTAGGTGGGGCAGCAGATGAGACAGGATTGGCCATAAACTGGTAACTTTGGAAGCCAGCAATGGGTACATCGACCTTTATTACACTGTTTATTTATTTATTTTTGGTACCAGGGATTGAACTCAGATCCTTGCAGTTGCGAGGCAGGCGGGAGAACCACTGAGCTAAATCCCCAGCCCTATACTATTTATTTCTCTCTCCCACTCTCTCACTCTAAATATATTTGCGATTTTATATAATTTTTAAAAAACAGCTGGGCATAGTGGTACAAGCCTGTAGTCCTAGTACAGTGGACCCTCAAGTTTTAACCAGCCTGACATAGGAAGAACTTGGGTTAATTAGGTTAATGGAAAATTAATCTGCCTCTTGTTATCTATACCATGCACTCAGGTAAACATCTAGATCTCAGCTGTGTTGACTTACAACTAACTTGATTTTTTTTGGTACCGGGGATCGAACTCATGTCGTTCTGCTTGCAAGGCAGACTTACCACTAACTTGAGTTACAACCAGCCCTTGGGAAGTGATTTAGTTCACAAGTCAAGGGTCCACTGTATTCTGAAAGACTGAGATGAGAGGATTACAAATTCAAGCTCATCCTGGGCAATTTAGCAACAACTGACTGAGACCCTGTCTCAGAATCAATAAAGAGAAGGAGGGCAGGGCTTAAGATGTACTTCATTTGAAGATTCCAGTTTCAATCCTCATTTCACAATCAATCAATCAATCAATCAATAGAAAAAAAAACTGTTTCAGGCCCCATGTATACTCTTTTTACAAAGAGTGTGTTAAAAATGGAAAGAAAGAAAAGTTAGTAACTAAAATGTGTGTGGTTCAAATAATTTTGAATTATCAAACCACATTAACAAGAAATAAAAATAATAGAGAAAAGGAAGGGAAGGAACCACAATTTCCCTCCCCTAATACACATACAGTTATAATTTTTTTTTACAGTTATGACTTTGATGTATAGTTTTTAGCATTTTTCTCATAGAAAAAGTGATAATTAGTAGGTGTCATTTATAAGCTCATATTACATGACAGGTATTTCTCTACATGCTTTAAAAATATTGTCTCAACAGATGAATGAATGAATAAAACATGGTCTACACATACAATGGAATATTATTATGTCTTGAAATGGAAGGAAATTCTGATACATGGTACAACAGGATGAAAACATGCTGAGTGAAAACATAAACCAGACACAAAAAGACAAATATTGTATATTTCTACTTATGTGAATAACTAGAGTAGTGAAATTCATATAGTCAGAAAGTAGAATAGACAAGGAAGCTCCCCGCCTCCATCCTAGGGTCCTAGGGCAGAGAAGCTCAGCTGGTCCCAGCACCCAGAAGGAAGCTCCTTGCCTCCATCCCAGGCTCCTAGGGCAGAGAAGGTGAGCTGCACGGGCCCCAGAAGCACCCCGCCCCCAACCGTGGAAATGAGAAGACACATAAACAAGCCTCAAAAACAGACTTCTGATCACCTACAGCAACCCCAAAGGGAAATGAGATGGAACAATCTGATACTCAACCACCTGGACTCTCTGAAGTGGCAACAAAAGAGGATCTGGGAAAAATGAAATCAGAAATAATTACACAGATAACAGCAAAGAGTTTGCTCATGGTGCAAGACATGATTAATAAATCTAGAGACACAGATAAAAAAAATAGAGGATCTGAGGAACATGATGGAATACCAACATAGGAAACAAATGGAATCCATCAAACAGATACAAACAGATTTCCAAAAGATTAAAAACTCCATCGAAAGTCTGCACAGCAGAATGAACCAATGTGAGGAGAGAATTTCACATATAGAAGAAAAGATTGCAATTAGTGACCAGGAAAAGAAAAGTTGCTTTAAAATTGTAAAGGAACATGAGAAATCAATCCAGCAGCTGATAGACGATGCAAAGAAGAATAACATAAGACGGATTGGAGTCAATGAAGAAAGAGGAGAGAGTGCACATGACATAAAAAAACTGTTCACAGAAGTGATGGCAGAAAACTTCCCAAGGAGGGGAAAAGAACTTGACATACAGATAAATGAGGCATATAGAACTCCAGCTAGCCTTGATCAAAAAAAATCTACACATAGGCATATAATAGTAAGGATTCCAGAAATCCAACAGAAGAACAAAATTCTACAATCAGTGAGAGAAAAGAAACAAATCACATACAAAGGAAAGCCCATCAGAATCACAGCAGACTTCTCAATGGAAACCCTCAAGGCAAGAAGAGCTTGGAGTGATGTATTTCAAGCCCTAAAGGAAAACAGCCTCCAACCCAGATTGATGTACCCTGCAAAACTATCTTTCAAAATTGATGGAGAAATAAGATATTTTCATGACAAAGAGCACCTCAGGAACTTCATGAATACCAAACTGGCACTCCAAAAAATTTTAGACAGTATCCTAGGAAAAGACAATGAGGTTCACAACCCCAGGAAACCCAGAAGAATGAATCCATTGGGCATGACAAATTAAACGCAAAGGGGGAGAATCCAACAAAAAGAAAAAGTCATGACAAGGCTTTTAAAACTTTTAACTTCATCTCCCTAATGAGTGCATAACTCAATGTTGTTATGGCACTGATTAGTATTTTTGTGATTCTAGTGTTGCATTGCACACCATTCCTTGTGATATGCTAGCTATTTACCATCTTATGTCTACTTTTTAATTGGGTTGTCTATTAAGGAGCTCTAAGAATTCTTTATATATTCTGCTCATAGGTTATATGCATTGTAAATATGGTCTGTTTAAGGACTACTTTTCATTTTAATGATGTCATTTAAAGTTTTAAATTTTGATGGAATCTCATTTATCAATTTTTTTTCTTTTATACATCATGTCTTTTGTATCCTAGGTAGTTCTTGCCTACCCTAAATTCATAAACATTTTCCCTTATAATTTCTTCTTAAAGTTTTATACTTTTAGGCTTTCTTATTTAGGTTCATAGATCCCTTCAAGTTATTTTCATGTATGGAAAAATAGGGTTCAGGTTAATTTTTTATATACGGATACCAGGTGTTCTAGTGCCATTTGCTGAAAACACTATCTCTTCCTTGGCTCTTGAATTGAGTTTATATTCTATAAAATGCTAACGTTAAATAATCTTTCAAAACTCAGTGGACCATATATGTGTGGTTCTCTTTCTAGATTCTCTGTTTTATTCAAATAATCTATATGTCTTTCCTTACACCAACACTGCCTTGATTACTGTAGCTTTAGAAGAAGTCTTAAAATTGGGTGCTAAACATCTTCCAACACTGTTTTTGTTTTTGTTTTTTTTAACTTTTCTGGGTCCTTTGTACTCCTACATAACTTTGAAATTTCAATATCCAATTCTTCATTTATAGCAAGTATACACAGACTTGAATTTTTATATATACCTTGTGTTTTCTAATCCTGCTAAATTCAAGTACAAGTTCTCAGGGCTCCTAGAGATTTCTTAGTATTTTCTCTGTAGATGATCATTTCATCTACATATAAAGATTTTGCTTCTGCTGTGCCAATCCTATCCTAATTGTGTCATTTTATTGTCAGACTATTTTGGTGGGGACTAGGTTTCAAAGTTTAATGGCCAGATAAAGAATAAGCATATCTGCCCTTATTCCCCACCTTAAGGAGAAAGCACTGTATCTTCTTCATTTATGTAAGGCATTCTCGCTGGAAGTATGGAGTACATGTCTTTAATCTGTTGAGAAGGTTCTGTTCTACTTCTAGGCTCCTGATAGCTTTTACCATGAACAGCTGTAGAATTTAGTCCAATACTTTTTCTCCAACTAGTGACAGGATCATATGGTTTTTTCCTTTCCTCTGTTAAAATGATGACTTGTGGGGGTGGATCTTCCAATGCTGAACCAACACTGCCATCCCTATAATAAAACCACTTTCTACATCCTGCCAGATCTCACTTCCAATACTTTTTTTTGTTAAACAAATTTCTATCTATGTTCATACTTTTTTCTTCTATTATCTTTATCCAGTTTTAGGATTAGCACATTGCTGAGTTCCTAAAATGAGGGGAGAAGTGTTCCTTCTTTTTTCTGCTTTAATTGTTTGATATAATTTATCAGTTAAAATGTTTATGAGCCTGCTGTTGTCATATAGGTAGGTTTTCAAGCTAGCAATATACTTTCTTTAATAGGTGCTATTCAAATTTTATATTCCCTCCAGAGTTAGTTTCATTAATTTGTCTTCCAAGGTACTTCTTAGAAGTTGTCAAATTTATTTCAAAACAGATTTTTGAAATATGCTTTCTATATCCTTTTGAATTCTGTAAAATCTGTGATAATGTCTCCTAGATCTTCATATTGTAATTTAAAAAATGTATAACTGATATTGTGTAACAGGAAGAAAAGGTCTAAAAGAGCAGGGGAATTGGGAGGGGTAGGGGAAGGGAAAAAAGGGAAAGGAAAAAATATGAGAAGAGGGAAAAAAATGGAAACAAGGTCTTTGCAAATAGGGAATGGTGGAGGGGGTGAAGGGAGGGCAAGGGAAGGGGAAAAAAATAAGAACCAAGGTACTCATGTAAAGGTACAAGATCCCAATGATGAATGTAACTGTATTTTATACTGAAAATGTACCAATAAATTTCATGGGGAAAAAAAAATAATGAAGTTCACTCTAGCACAAGGAGGCTCCTAATATGTACAGTAGCAGGTAGTAAAGTTGTGTTGTGGGATGGACTTGGAAAGAGCCAAAGGCAGTTTACCTATATACTTTGCTTCTCTCTTCCCTTCTACTTTTCTCTCTCATTTCTCCTTTTCTCTTCCACTCTCACCAACATAACCTCCTATTCTTCCTCTTTTGTCTACCCACTACATTGCCTCCTGAAGATGAAGTGCTTTAAAATCATCCCCAACCTCTATCTATTATTCGTAAAAATGCCCTGTGATTTGCAATGGATTGAATTACCATGGAGGTGATCATATTTGTGCAATTATAACTTTTTGTGCTATTCAGTATTTTAGTTAATCTTTTTATTCATTTGATTGTTTCATTTTTATACAATAAATTTGTAAGTGATGATTTTGTTATCTTTTGTATAGTTTGCCATACTATTTAAAAGGTTAATAAAGTTTTTATTAAATGCAAAAAAAGAAAAGAAAAAGAAAGTAGAATAGAGATTGCAAAGGGTGAGAAGAAGGAAAAGATGGGGAAGTATTATTTAATGGGCACAAAGTTTCTGTTTTGGTGATTAAAAACTTTTAGAAATGGATAGGGGCAATGGTCACACAATTTTGTGGATGTGCATTGTATTGGTCAGCTTTCCCATTGCTGGGACAAGTTAGCTGATACCTGCAATTTAGTTTATTCTGGATCACATATTCAGTCCATGGTTGGTTAGCTCCAAGGCAGAAACAGCATGGCAGAGGGCCATAGCAGAGGAGAGCCACTTAGCCCACGGCAGCCAGGAAGCAGAGAGCCAGTGAAAAGCCAGAGTGAGAGATACGGCCTCCAAAAGCATACCTCCAGTGATCCCCCTCCACGAAGACCACCTCCGTAAAGCACATTCACCTCTGAAATCATCAATGGGTTCATCCACCAATAGAACTGGCACCTCCACAATCTAATCACTTTCTGAAAGCTCAACCTCTGAATGCGTGAGACTCTGAGGGTACATTTTAGATCTAAATCATAGCATATGCAACACCCCTGAATTGTGCACCTAAAAATGGATAAAATGGTAAGATTTAACAGGAATATTTTACCACACACAAAAAATTCCACTCCAATCTAATTCGCCTATAACATAGGTTAAATAACTAGCAGATGGATTTCAACCCAGGCAATCAGACTAGAGTTCATTGCCTTTGCCTATGCTGCCTACAGCACACATATCTATACAGATGCAATGCATAAAATAGTAAACTGTTCTTCCCAATAATTTTAATAATTATTTTCCTTTGAATACATGATCATCATTTTAATGGTTGCATGATATGTCTATAAATTAATCTATCATCAGTTGAAGGTTTCCCCTTGGATGTTTTGGCTAGTCTAAGGTTTCCTGTGTTATAAAAACATTACTGTGAACTTCTTTTTCAATATATCATAGATCCTTTTCTTTTAAATTTCGAATTATCTCCTACAGTAAAATTTTATAGAATACAGGGATCTGGAGCAGAGAGGGGTGGCTAAAGATACAAAATCAAGAAAAGATGGAATAAGACATTGGAGGACGTGGGAGGGGGGTTGTTAAGAACATATGTCCAGGTATTTCCCTGGAAAAGACATCTCCTCTTCTAGAAAAGGGAAGAGGAAAAAGAATGAGAAGAAGGGAGTGAAGGAGTAAGGGAGGAAGGAGAGAGGGAAGGAAGGAAGGGCAACAGAGAGGGAGAAGGAGAGAGCAATTCTGAAAGAGAGAGGGGGAGGGGAGGCTGCTTGAGTTTTGAGGTGGAAAGGAGGGGAATTGGGGGAACAGAACTCAAATGGTTTCCATAATGGTAGAAAAGCAGTTGATTAGGAACATGGGGGAAGTCAAAAGGTACAGAACTCTGGGAATCAAATAACAGAGATAAGTAAGAGGTCCTGTGAACAGCTCTTAAGTCATACTTGAAGTGAGAGTGTGAACTGGTAGATGACCAGTGAGCGAGGTTTCATGACCTCAACAGCCCTCTGTGTCCTGGAGGAGGTTTGGAGAACGGAGATCAAAGAATGAGACAGTGTGGGGATGAGCGTGGAAGGCTTGGAGGGAAGCAAGGTCCTATCTTCTGTGTCCTTTCTGCACCCAGTCCCTACTCCATCAGTGTTCCAGCCACTCTGGCGGCTCATCATTGGCACCAATGTCCGGGTCATCACCACTACCATTGCTGTCCTTGTCACTGTTGTCACCTTAAGGAACATTCACTGCCAGCTCCCTATGTGCCAGGTCACATGTTAAATGTTTCCCATGGGCTTCTCCTTCAATCTTTTCTTTTCCCCATTAAGTTTATAGGTACATTTTCTGTATAAAATACAGTTACATTCATCATTGGGATCTTGTACCATTACATGAGTATCTGGGTTCTTTTTTTCCCCCTTCCCTTGCCCTCCCTTCACCCCCTCCACCCTTCCCTATTTGCAAAGACTTTGTTTCCACTTTTTTCCTTTACTCACAGTTTTTCTTTTCCCTTTTTTCCTTTCTCCTACCCCTCCCACTTCCCCTGCACCTTTAGACCTTTTCTTCCTGTTACACAATATCAGTTAGACATTTTTAAAATTATAATATGAAGATCTAGGAGACATTACCACAGATTTTACAGAATTTAAAAGAGTAGAGAAAGCATATTTCAAAAATCTGTTTTGAAATAAATTTGACTTCTAAGAAGTACCTTGGAAGACAAATTAATGAAACTAACTCTGGAGGGAATATAAAATTTGAATAGCACCTATTAAAGAAAGTATATTGCTAGCTTGAAAACCCACCTATATGACAACAGCAGGCTCATAAACATTTTAACTGATAAATTATATCAAACAATTAAAGCAGAAAAAAGAAGGAACACTTCTCCCCTCATTTTAGGAACTCAGCATTGTGCTAATCCTAAAACTGGATAAAGATAATAGAAGAAAAAAGTATGAACACAGATAGAAATTTGTTTAACACAAAAAAGTATTGGAAGTCAGATCTGACAGTATGTACAAAGTGGTTTTGTTATAGGGATGGCAGTGTTGGTTCAGCATTGGAAGATCCACCCCTACAAGTCATCATTTTAACAGAGGAAAGGAAAAAAGCCATATGATCCTGTCACTAGTTGGAGAAAAAGTATTGGACTAAATTCCACAGCTGTTCATGGTAAAAGCTATCAGGAGCCTAGAAGTAGAACAGAACCTTCTCAACAGATTAAAGACATGTACTCCATACTTCCAGCGAGAACGCCTTATATGAATGGAGAAGATACAATGCTCTCTCCTTAAGGTGGGAAACAAGGGCAGATATACTTACTCTTTATCTGTCCATTAAACTTTGAAACCTAGTCCCCACCAAAATAGTCTGACAATAAAATGACACAATTAGGATAGGATTGGCACAGCAGAAGCAAAATCTTTATATGTAGATGAAATGATCATCTACAGAGAAAATACTAAGAAATCTCTAGGAGCCCTGAGAACTTGTACTTGAATTTAGCAGGATTAGAAAACACAAGGTATGTATAAAAATTCAAGTCTGTGTATACTTGCTATAAATGAAGAATTGGATATTGAAATTTTAAAGTTATGTAGGAGTACAAAGGACCCAGAAAAGTTAAAAAAAACAAAAACAAAAACAGTGTTGGAAGATGTTTAGCACCTAATTTTAAGACTTCTTCTAAAGCTACAGTAATCAAGGCAGTGTTGGTGTAAGGAAAGACATATAGATCATTGGAATAAAACAGAGAATCTAGAAATAGAACCACACATATATGGTCCACTGAGTTTTGAAAGATTATTTAACGTTAGCATTTTATAGAATATAAACTCAATTCAAGAGCCGAGGAAAAGATAGTGTTTTCAGCAAATGGCACTAGAACACCTGGTATCCGTATATAAAAAATTAACCTCAACCCTTTATTTCCATGCCTGAAAATAACTTGAAGGGATCTATGAACCTAAATAAGAAAGCCTAAAAGTATAAAACTTTAAGAAGAATTTATAAGGGAAAATGTTTATGAATTTAGGGTAGGCAAGAACTACCTAGGATACAAAAGACACGATGTATAAAAGAAAAAAATTGATAAATGAGATTCCATCAAAATTTAAAACTTTAAATGACATCATTAAAATGAAAAGTAGTCCTTAAACAGACCATATTTACAATGCATATAACCTATGAGCAGAATATATAAAGAATTCTTAGAGCTCATTAATAGACAACCCAATTAAAAAGTAGACATAAGGAGATGATAAATAGCCAGTACAGCACAAGGAAAGGTGTGCAACTCTAGAATCAGAAAAATACTAATCAGTACAATAACAAGATTGAATTATACACTCATTAAGGAGATGAAGTTAAAAGTTATAAAAGCCTTGTCATGACCTTTTCTTTTTGTTGGATTCTCCCCCTTTGCGTTTAATTTGTCATGCCCAATGGATTCATTCTTCTGGGTTTCCTGGGGTTGTGAACCTCATTGTCTTTTCCTAGGATACTGTCTAAAATTTTTTGGAGTGCCAGTTTGATATTCATGAAGTTCCTGAGGTGCTCTTTATCATGAAAGTATCTTATATCTCCATCAAGTTTGAAAGATAGTTTTGGAGGGTACATCAATCTGGGTTGGAGGCTGTTTTCCTTGAGGGCTTGAAATACATCACTCCAAGCTCTTCTTGCCTTGAGGGTTTCCATTGAGAAGTCTGCTGTGATTCTGATGGGCTTTCCTTTGTATGTGATTTGTTTCTTTTTTCTCACTGCTTGCAGAATTTTGTTCTTCTGTTGGATTTCTGGAATCCTAACTATTATATGCCTATGTGTAGATTTTTTTTGATCAAGGCTATTTGGAGTCCTATGTGCCTCACTTATCTGTATGTCAAGTTCTTTTCTCCTCCTTGGGAAGTTTTCTGCCATCACTTCTGTGAACAGTTATTTTATGTCATGTGCATTCTCTCCTCTTTCTTCATTGACTCCAATCAGTCTTATGTTATTCTTCTTTACATCGTCTAGCAGCTGCTGGATTGATTTCTCATGGTCCCTTACAATTTTAAAGCAATTTTTCTTTTCCTGGTCACTAATTGCAATCTTTTCTTCTATATGTGAAATTCTCTCCTCACATTGGTTCATTCTGCTGTGCAGACTTTCGATGGAGTTTTTAATCTCTTGGAAATCTGTTTGTATCTGTTTGATGGATTCCATTTGTTTCCTATGTTGGTATTCCATCATGTTCCTCAGATCCTCTATTTTTTTTATCTGTGTCCTCTCTAGACTTATTAATCATGTCTTGCACTATGAGCACAATCTTTGCTATTATCTGTGTAATTATTTCTGATTTCATTTTCCCCAGATCCTCTTTTGTTGCCACTTCAGAGAGTCCAGGTGGTTGAGTATCAGATTGTTCCATCTCATTTCCCTTTGGGGTTGCTGTAGGTGATCAGAAGTCTGTTTTTGAGGCTTGTTTATGTGTCTCCTGATTTCCACAGGGTTGGGGGTGCTTCTGGGGCCTGTGTGGCTCACCTTCTCTGCCCTAGGAGCTTGGGATGGCGGAGGGGGAGCTTCTTTCTAGGTCTTCTCCTTCAATCTTCACAGTAACACTAAAGAGTTAGAAGTCAGCTGGGTGTGGTGGTGCACATCTGTCTTTCCAGCACTGTGCGAGGTGAGGTGGAGGCAGGAACATTGCACATAAGCCCAGCCTGGTCTACTTTGGGAGACTCTATTTCAAAATTTAAAAAAAAAAATTAAAAAGTTCTGGGGATGTAGCTCAATACAAAAGCCCCAACCTTAACCCCAGTATTTAAAAAAAGTCATTTAGTTATCCCCTGTTGACAAGTGAGGAAATGGAGGTCTCAAGAAACCCTGTGATCACCCTGAGTTCACACAGCAAGGTCATGCCTCTCTGCCCTGGATTATTTCATTCTTTCAGTCTAGAAATCTGTACCCCCAGGAAGCACCCAACTCTTGTCTCCCAGCCCCACCGTGGGAGACTCATTTCTACCTGAGCCACGTATTCTAGCTCTTTGGGGAACTTGCTCCTCCATGGACGCATGAGACAGCTACTCTGCTCACCCTGCAATTCCTTCCCAGATTTAGCATTCTATGAGGAAAAGGATCTGAAAGTGAGAAACTAGACTAGACACATGCAGGAATAAGAAGTCTGAGACCTGGACTGGAAGGAGACAAGCAGGTATGAGGGAGAATTCTCAACTAAGGAAGGAAACCCAAAGAGGGCGCCGAAATTCATAGGTAGTCTAGTTTCCTTACCAGTAGGCGGAACTGAAAAAGCCCACGGATCCGTGCGCTGCACTACATTCTGTGTCCATTGGGTGGCGATATCGCCCTTGATTCTGCTGGCCAGCTAGGTCCTCACAGCCATCTGATTTATTAAATAGTACTAGGAAGGCAGTAGCTCCCCACTTTTCACAGATAACATTGTATATACTATCACAGTCAGAGACACCAGGGCCAGATCACATCTGTGTCAGTGAAGTTCTAATCAGTTGCCTCTGGTGTTTCCTACACTGTCTACCCATCCACAGTGGAGATGCCAGGAGCAGGGAAAGGGCAGAGGTGCAAGCAGAGAGGACCAGGAAGAGCATCTTCCCTCGCTTCCTCAAGTTAGAGTAGAAGAAAAGTTTCAATTTAAATAAAGATTAGCACTTTGACTCATACCGAAGATTGAATTTTAATTAGTGACCAGTCCTAGAGGATTTCTCAGTACCTAAGAGCAAAGCTGATACTGAGCCAGTCCACAACGTATGGCTGGCCCAGTCATCAAAATCATTAAATCTTCATGTGTCAGCCAGTAAACAGCCCAGCCTGAGCTCCTGGTGCCTGTCACCACCCCAGGTGCCATGGCCCTTTTGGAAGCCTCCAAAGGCCTCCGCAATGCAGCTGCAACTAAAGAGGTGGCCCCTGGTCTAGCTCTTGGACCAGTGTGAGTGTGGATTGTTTAGGGCATAGCCAGACCACGTGTCAAGGACTTTTAACATTGCTCACCTAAGACTGACCAGAGATATTGTAGGGACTGCACAGATTTCATCCAGAAACTTCATCACACAGAACATGTTTTCACAGCCAGTGGGAAGGAGGAATTAAGTTGTTTTCAGACTGTACTTCCCTTTTGGTTAAAGTCCCTGTTCCACTATTATTGCAACCTTTAGGGAAATTCACAACCACAACAAAATGAAGGAAATGAAAAACTTGGTCAAAGTTGCAGGATGTCAGAGAAATCCACACAATTGCATTTCTATGCAGTTAGAATTCATAACAATTAAAAATTCCACTCATAACCAAAAAAAGGTATTAATAATTTGTGAAAGGAAATTTTGTCAAGGAAATAATTATTAAATCCTGGGAGAAGATATAGCAATAAAAGCAACACACACCAAAACAAATGGAAAGTTTCCATCCTGTAGTGAGACGATCATAGTCTCCCAATCAATGATTGTCCCTGTGTGCTCTAAGGGCTGAGGACGAAACACCCCCACTCCCACCACAACCCCATTGGCTGCCTCTCATCACCCACACTTATCAAAGGCAAATGGAGCTGAGAGGATAAAGTGTGCAGCACCCGAGGTCTCAGGGGTCCTGCTGGTGGCATCACAGTTAAAATGACTCCAAAACTATGCTTTTCCACCAAACAAGGCTGGCTTCCAATTAATAGGATGGTGATTAAAACAATTGTGTAAATGGCAAAGAACTATATAGCAACATCCTAATTATTCAGCATGGTATGATCTAGTCCTCTGCTCCTATATGTCAGGAAGCCCCAGGAGCTTCCATAAGTGTGTGTAAGTCTCACTTTCTTAATGTTTCTGTTAGTGCAATCTTACATCACAATGCTTTTACACCAGGTATGCGGATTGATTTGCTGCACCTGAGCAGTAAATGGAGCATGAGTACCTTGCAGTCACCCTGGTCTCACTGAAAAAGGGAAAAGTAACTTTCGTCACTGATTGTTCTGGAGCCAGAGGAGGGAGACAGCTCTAATAGAGAACTCAACAACTGCCCACGTGAGGTCCTGTGCGGCTCCACTCAGACAAGCCTGACCCACATTTGGCTCTAGACATTGGCCCACGAGTGCTCTCATCAGCCCTGCCCTGGCTCGGCAAAGCAGAGGCAGTAGGAGGAATTTCACTTTGGTAAGGGGTGTAATCCTCTGGGGAAAATGCTGGAGAATGATGAGGCTGGTTGGATGGCAATGGTAAATTACCTTAGATTTACTCCTAGATTTCTCTCACAGGTTAGGTGTTAACCGTGACATAGGCCAGTGATATGTTATGGTTCTAGTAATTTCCGGAAAATAAATGCATTCTCACCATAGAAATAATTTATTTTTAAAAGGAATTTATCAGTCAAGTGTGGTGGTGCACAACTGTAATCTCAGCACTCTGGGAGGCTGAGGCAGAGGATGGCAATTGAACCTCAGCCTGGCAATGTAGGGACTTAGCAAGACCCTGTCTCAGAACAAAAAAATAAAAAAGGTCTGGGAATGTAGGCCTTGTGCAAAGACCCTGGGTTCAATCCCCAGTACTACAAAATAATTTTTAAAAAGGAATTTATTGTTACATTATTTGTTTTTAACTTATGCTAAGTAGAACCATATGAGCCTAATAACTAATACGATATTTTGTATTTTAACTTTTTAAAATCTTGTGTCTTGCTGGGAATTTAGCTCAGTGGTGATGCCACCTTCCTTGCAAGTGCAAGATCCCAAGTTCAATCCCCAGTACCAAATAAAAAAATCTTATGTCTTGATTTTTGCAAAATTTATCAGGATTTTGTACTCTTGTACATTTAGGACCCAAAGCTCTGGGTTTCAATAACACTAATTATAGTTGGAGTTTTGATGATTCAGCTGTTTCCTGTGGGATGAAGACAGAAAAGTCTTCCAGGGAGAAAGCAAATTTTTCTCAGATTTTTTGGTTTTTTTCCCTTTTTCTTCTCTCACAAATGCTTTTGTCTGGCATTTCAAGAATTAGAAGTTTATAATGGTAGAAAATATAATACCCACTGTTAGGGCTAGTGTTTAGATGTCCCCCGCAAAGCCTCATGCTTTCTCAGAGTAGCTGAGTTTAGCATGTGTGATTGATTCATGGTGGGGCTCAGCCAGAGCAGTAGGATTACTGGCATGAGTGCTGCCTGCCCTAAGTAGTCTGAATAAGATAAAGGGGGCAGAAAGACACTGGAATCTTGGGAGCCTGACATCTCTGGACCCGGCTGTGCCCTGCACTCAGCTCCAGGGCTGAGCTGAATGCATAATTTTAAGGATGGATTTATTGATTTGGATTGATCAGACCACCCAAAATTTGTGCCCACCCATCTGAGGTGCCTCTTCCCACTCCCTTTACAAGTCTTGCTCCTAAGCGAGATGGTTTTGTGGGCAAGAGCTTCCATCTTCTTTGGTTTGCCAGCTTTACAAATACACCTTTCCCTTGCCCTAACAACTTGTCCTCAAGTCACTGGCCTTCTCGAGGGGTGAATGAAGAAGCTGGGTCTGATGACAGGCTCTGCTGCTGGACTTCCTTCAGGCAATGAGCTGAAGCCTGCCATGAAGTCCCACTCAGTACTCTGTGTGCTGCTAGGATCCCAGGAGTCATTCAGGGCACAGTTCTGCATTGTTAATCTGGTGGTAGTTGCCTTGATTATTTTTTCTCCTTGCTGAGACAAAATGCCCAGCACCCAAGGCTAAAGGGGGAAAGGTTTATTTGGCTTACAGTTCGTAGAGGTTTCAGACCATAGTCAGCTGGCTCCAAGGCAGGGTGGCAGAGGGGCAGCAGTTCATGGCAAGACAGCAAAAGCAACAATAGGGCTTAACGGCGTCTCACAGACTCTTCTGAAGCTGGGTATGTACATCCTGTGGACGGCTCCACAGCAGTGGGAAGTAGTGCGACGTCGTCTCTGCAGCCTCTGCGGTCCACGCACCCAACGAGAGAGGCCGGGGCCGTGCTCACCGAGAAGCAGCTGAGACCCGAACCTGCTGTTCAGCAGGAACCCTACCCAGACCCCAGCCTGAGGAAGGAGATGGCCTCCAAGATGAACGTGCACCCGACAGTGCTGCAGGTGTGGTTCAAGACCCACTGCCTGCGCCCCATCTTGGCAGTGCAGGGCGACTCTGGCTCAGGCTCTTCCCCGCCCCAGGCCAGCTATCTCGGAGGCCCACACAAGGCCCACTCCTGTGATGCAGGGCACGCTGGACGTGGTGCAGGTAGACTGCAGAGGTCAAGAGAAAGAGAGAAGGAACGGCCGCTCCTGAAGGCTAAGAACTTTTGGGATAAGTTCTCGCTGTGTAGCCCGGGCTGGCCTCCGACTTGCAGGCTGACCTTCCTGCCTAGTATCGCCCGGCTATTATTATTTTTTTTCTGATTGAACCCAGGGCCTGAGCCTACGGACTGTAGTTCTCCAACCCGGCCGAGTACCCTCTAAACCACTTGCTGTCTCCCAAAATCTGGTATAAAAATCTGGCATAAATGCAAGTTTGTGAGGTGATCGTGCAAGTTAATAAATCTGCATACCTTCCTCAAAAATTATGCATTTAAAACGATTAATATTTAAAGAGAAAAATATATAATTCTTTATCTCATAATTCTAAAATATTCAGCCTTTGTTTTTCTCTCTGCCTCTCTCTCTCTCTCTGTGTCTCTTTCTGTCTGAGACAGGATCTCACTATGTAGCCTAAGGTGGCTTTGAACTCACTATGTAGCCCAAGCTGGTCTCAAACTTGCCTTGGGGTGATCCTCCAGCCTCAGCTTCCCAAATGCTGGGATTACAGGCATTCATCACCATGCCTGGGTCTATTTTTCTCTTGAATCTGGAAAACACCACATAGTTATTCAGAGCAGCCTGGGAGATAGAGCAGTTTCTTGCAGCCCATTTCGGGGACATTAAACATCAGCCCACAGTCAGGTCAGTCAGCAGTAATTGCACCTTGATCTTGAGTTAGATGGTCATCCTCTAAATCAGGACTTCTCTATGGCACATGAGAAACAAAGCGGGTGAATAGTCCATTTTCCCTGGCCTCTTTCTCATCATAGGACAATGTTTTAAACAGAGACCAGCTCTGATGCTGTTAGATTTAAGGCTCCTGCGCCATCTCTGGTCTCAAGGGGACCCTTAAAAAGAAGCCATTATGTGGAGAGCATTTGGAAGGCTCAGGGGAAAAGGCACTCAGAGCAGAAAGGACTGCACAATATTTAACAGGCACATTTTGCATATTCTAAGAGGTTGGGGGCAAGGGGGAAGCATTACTAAGCATATTGATTGCATACATTATGGGATAGGAAACCTGCCATTGCGCTCAATTTTCATCTGCAAAGGATGAATTAGACACACGTACATTTCCCTTTGGAAATGTTTGGGATCCCTTGATAGTGAGAAAATAAAGCACTCCTGTGTTTATGGATATTAGTAACAGTGACAGGTGAAATCTGTCAAAGCCTGGGGCGGGGTAGATGGGGAAGTTCCCTTAAACACTGTTTGCAGGCGACACACATGGGAAGATGAGTTATCCCATCGCAGGGAAGACAAGGGCCTATCGCTCTACCTGGAGCACTCGGGAGCTTCAGGCTCTCTACTCTTCCCAGCACTGCAATTGTCTATATAAGGTCTCTGGCATTAGGCTGTCTGTGTTTGAATTAAGGCTTCACTATTACACCTTCTTGATATCTAATAATAGAACAATCTAGTCTCTTCATGTTTGCATTGATGTGTTATTTATACTTGATCTGGTGAATGAAGCTTCTAGCTGTCCTCTAGCAAGCATATCAGATGCAGCATTCACCTTAACACCTTTGCTGAAGATGTGGTCAAAAGACACAAAGCTCTGTGACCTTGGTGAGTCTTTGAGCCTAGGTTTCCTTAATAAGGATGATATTTATAATATCTACTTCCTGTGGTTGTTGTGAGAACATGGTAGGACTGTGTTGTTTTTATAGTTTTTTAAGCTATAAAAAATGCCCCCCTAAAAGTATCTGATAGTCTTCTGTTTGTTTTTGGTACCAGGGATCGAAGTTGGGTCCTTCTGCTTGTGAGGCAGGCAGCGGAACCACTGAGCTAAATCCCCAGCCCTCTGACAGCCTTCTGTCTCTAGATATGGAGGAGCTCTCAATTCACTTTTCAAGATGTCTTTCTTTATTTCGGAAAAACTATCAAAACGTATGACTTTAGTTTTAAAAAGGTAAATCTCTAGTATAAGTGCATATAAACATTGCATATAGTAATACATTTAATCTTTCTAACATTTAGAGCTTCAGTTCTGTTTATTTCATTTAACAAACACTTGCATAACATTAGTATGTACCAGGTAATGGTCAAAGTGCTTTGCAAATATTCACCCATTCAATCTTCATAACATTACAGATATGAAATGAAATTATTGTTCAAGGTCATATTAGAGCGGGATTCCTACTCTAGTGGAGTTGCGTCAGAGTCAGTGCACTCTATCACCTCACCATACCCATCTGAATGCAGCCTCTGTCCTTTTTCCTGCCATATCCCATGCCTAGGAAAGTGACTGCAGCAACCACCCAAGTATCAACCATTAAGCCTGGCTGCACAGCACTATTCTAAAACACTGTTTATATAACAAAGTGAAACCTCTCAACACACCTGTAAAATATAAGTTCTGTGTTAGAATGAGCTGCTTTTATCACCAAAACCAAAACACTACAGAATTAATAATTATAGTGGAGAAACAAGCATGAACCATGACTGTCCCAGGCAAACTAGGACTTGCATTCTTTTGACTGTCATTACTATGCAGACAATGAAACTAAGGTTAATTAACTTGCCCAAGATCACAAATAAGTTAAGTGATGGCAACAGGATTGGGAAGCAATCAGACTCCAGAGGTGGCAGTGGTGATGTTCCTGTTAGTTGATTTCTAGTTAAATTCTCTTATGACTAGAGAGCATACTTTGTATGATTTCAATTTTTTTTTTTTTGAGATAGCCTTCTATAGCCTTCCGAGTGCTGGGATAATAGGTTTGTGCTACCACTCCTGCCTTGATTTCAATTCTTTTAGATATGCTAAGGTTGTTTTCTAACTCTACCTTGGTGTTTAGTGGCTTATCTTGGTAAATGTTTTCTGTGCACTTGAAGTGAGTGTACTCTGCTAGGGTCAGGTGGAGAGTTCTACAAATGGCACTTAGATACAGTCTGTTCATAGTGTTGCGAAGGTCTTTTGTTTCTTTGGTCAGTTCCTGACTACTCATTTTAACAATTACTAAGATGAGTAATTACTGAGAGGATGTCAAGTATAATTTGCATTAGTCTCTCCTGCAATTATGTCTGTTTTGCTGCAAGCAATTTAAAACTCTACTTGCCAGGGATTTAGCTCAGTGGTTCCACCACCTGCCTTGCAAGCACAAGGTCCTGAGTTCAATCCCCAGTACCAAAACAAAAACAAAAACAAAACTCTGCTATTAGATCCATGCATAATTATGAATATTCTATTTTAGTGAATTAACCCTTTTTGTCATTATGTAAATCCTTGTTATCCCTATTACTGTCCCTTATTTTGAACTACTTTGTCTGATATTATTATAGGTACTATACTTTTCTTGTAAGTAGTGCCTGTAAACTCCTGTTCCTTCTGCCTCAGCCTCCTACATTTAACTTTTGTACTATTGAAATTTAAAAGTTTTTTCATATATAGGATATGAGCGTATCTTATTTTTTTATTCAGTCTGACAATATTTGACAAATAACTGAGCATACCAATTAAAATAATTTATTGATATCAGATATCATCTTAATATATATTATAGAATATATAATTTAATTAGATATAATGTAATATAATTAGTGATAAAGTTGGATTTGGGTCTACAATTTTATTACTTTGTTATCTGCCTGTGATTTCTGTTTTTTTTCTTTTTCCCCTTTGTTCTGCCTCCTTTTGGAGTTTTGGGATATTTTCAAATATTCTATTTTATGTATTGAATTTTGGGCTATATCTCTTTGTAGTTTTTTAGGATTACTCTAGGGATTATATATGCATTTCCTTAAAAAAAATTTTTTTGGTACTGGGGATCAAACTCGGGGCCTTGCACTTGCAAGGCAGGTGATGGATATATATGCATTTCTAAACATTAACAGTTTATTTAGAGTTAGTACTATATCAGGCCAAGTAAAATATAGAAACTTTGCTACTACATATATTCCCTATAACCTCTTCCCACTGACCTTATGTTGTAATTGTCTGTCATATTTATCCTATGTACATACATTGAAAACTGGATCAGTGTTATAATTTTTGCTTTCAATAGATTCATATAATTGAAGACAAAAACACTAGCCAGGTGTGGTGGTGCACACCTGTAATCCCAGGACTTTGGTGGCTGGTGGCTGAGGCAGGAGGATCACAAGTTTTGGCCCAACCTGACCCTGTCTCAAAATAAAAAATAAAAAAAGAGCTGGAGATGTAGCTCAGTGTAAAGGCCCTGGGCTCAATCCTCAGGATCCCCCACCAAACCTTGTATATGTATATTTAATATTTATATTAACAGATAGTTAGCATTTCTGTAGCTTTTTCTTCACTCTTTGTTTTTTTTTTTGGTACCGGGGATTGAACTTGGGTCCTTGCGCTTGCGCAGCAGGCAGCAAAACCACTGAGCTAAATCCCCGGCCCCATTTTCTTCACTCTTGACGATACAAATTTCCATCTGGTATTATTTCCCTTCAGCCTGAAGGACTTTGTTTAGCAGTTTTTTTAGAGTAGATCTGTTGGAAGCAAAATGTTTTAGTTTTCCTGCTCTGAGAATGTATTTCATCTTCATTCTTAGAGTTTTTTCAATGTAAACTGAATATAAAATTATAGGTTAGGAATTCTTTCATCACTTTTTCGGTATGTAATTGTTCCATTGCCTTCTAGACTTTGTGGTTTCAGATGAATTTCCATGATGACTCCCCTGTATGTAATATGAAATTGTTTTCTAGCTGCATTTAGGATTTTTCTTTGTTTTTTGAGTTATTCACTTTTTTTTTTTTGGTACCGGGGATTGAACTCGGGACCTTGCACTTGAGCAGCAGGCGGTATATCCACTGAGCTAAATCCCCAGCCCAAATGGATAGCACTGTTTTTTTTGTTGTTTTTTTTTGCACCGGGGATCGAACTCAGGTCCTTGCACTTGCATAGCAGGCAGCAAAACCACTGAGCTAAATCCCCGGCCCTTGTTTTTTAACAATTTAGTTATGATGTGTCAAGATATGGTTTTTATTCTTTTCCTATTTGGGGTGACTGAGCTTGAATCTGTACACTTATTTTTCAGCAAATTTAAGTTTTCAGCCATTATTCCTTCAATTTTTTTTCTGCTCAATTTTTCAATTCTTCATCTGAGATTCCAATGATATGTATATTTGATCTTTTGATGGCACATGTATTAGAGCTCTCTAGAGAAACAGAAGCAATAAGATCGATCGATATATCTATCTATCTATCTATCTATCTATCTATCTATCTATCTATCTATCTGAGATTCATTCTAGGAATTGGCTTATGTGATTATGGAGGCCAAGAAGCACCATGATCTGCTGTTTGCAAGCTGGATAACCAGGCAAGCAGGTGGTATAATTCAATCCAAGTTTCAAACCTTGAGAATCAGAGACACCATTGGTGTAAGTCCCACCTTGAGTACGAAGGCCCAAGAATCAGGAGCAGAGACAACATATGGATGACCCAGCCCAAATAGGAAGGAAAATTTCCCTTCCTCTGCATTTGTTTTATATTGGCTGATGCCCACCCTCATTGGTGAGAATGATTTTCTTTACTCAATCTACCAGTTCAAATGCTAATCACATTTCCAGAATCACATTTTCCAGAATCACATTTTCACAGGTACACCCAAAAATAATGTTTTAGCAACTGTCTGAGCAACCTTTATATCAGTCATGTTGACACATTAAATAATCACATTGCCCACATGTCCATAAGTCTCTGTTTCTCTTTTTTGCTTTTTACATTCTTCTCTTTAGATTAATTTCTATTAATCTATCTTCAAGTTCACAGATTCTTTCCTCCATCCTAATATTGGGCTTATTTAGTGAACTCTTTATTTCAGAAACTGTATTTTTTTAGTTTTAAAATAGCCATTTCTTCTATATAGATTTTTTTCTCTGCTGAGGACTTTTATCTTTAATTCACTGAGTTTATGTTTACCTCAAGTGGATCCTGACAGCACATAGTCAAAATAGCTGCTTTAAAGTCATCTTGGGTAGTCTTGGTGTTGCTATCTGTTGTTTGCATTTTCCCTTGAGAACTGGGCACATTTATCTAGATCTGTGTTTGTCAAGCAATTTTGTGTTCTATGTAATTTTTTTTTGGTACCAGGGATCGAACTCAGGTCCTTGCACTTGCAAGGCAAGTGACAGAACCACTGAGCTAAATCCCCGGCCCTGTTCTATGTATTTTTAATGTTGGAAGGGGTGAACTCTGGGTCCTGATATAGACCTCTAGAAAGTATTGTCTTTTTCCTTTTGTTGGTTTAGCATATAATCTTAATTGGTTATGTTCAGACTACAACTTCCTTAGACATTTATTTAAATGTCGCTTTAGTCCTTGAAGCTGTTGGTGTATTTCTAGGGTACATCTGGCTCTTATACAACTCAGGCACAAGCCTGAGACTCATCCAGGTACATATAGAGATTTTCAAAGTCCCTACCACCAATTTTTTCCTTACCAGTTCATTCCCACCCTCCATAGGCCACAGAGACATCTACTCACCCTTAGTTTGGCTAGAAACATATTTCAGTCATCCATGCTGCTGCTCTGCCATGCAGCTTCATGACTGAAACTTGTCATCTATGTAAAGAAGACTCATTTCTTTCTAGATTGTTTGGCAGATTTTGGTTCCCTTTCACAATCTCCTGCTGTCATTTACTTTTTCCAAATATTAAGATAGTAGCTCTTTATGTTTTGGTTATTCTTTAGCTCTAATAACATGAAAGATACACAGTACTGGGCTTATGTAGTGGGCCATAAAACTTTGAAATACATTTATTCCTTTACCTGATTATTCCTATTTTGTAGACTTAATCCTCAAGAGATAAAATCACCTATGTATAAGATATATGAATAAGACATATATTTATGCATAAATATTGCAGCATTGTTTGCAGTGGAAAAATAAAATGGGAAATAAGTTGAATGACCATGAAGAAAAATGGGTGAATAGATTCACAATTTGGACTATTTCATAGCTATTGAAATGATTGAGCTAAATCATTTCATGTGGCAGGTGAGTATTAATTATATTTAGAATATATCTCTCACACTGGCTCTATTAAGAATTGGACTAGAGGCCATTCATGTTACATTATAGCAAAGAATTTGTCCACATTTGTCCATGCTCTTACACTTTGTGTGAGACTGAGTTTAAGGTTGACAGACTAATTGATCTGGTGAAGGCAGTGTTTAGGCAATGGCATGTGTATATCTGGCTGCTTTTAGTAGATTTACAGTGAAAAGTAGGAACAAAAAACAGAGCTGAAAGATTTGAAAAATTTGTGATTTGGCCAGAAAACACAAAAACAAATGTAAATTTGGGGCCAAGGACAGTATGGTTGGTGAAGAGACTAGCACCTTTAAAAAGAAGTAAGCTGACATCATGGTGCATGCCTATTATCCTAGCAGTCTGGGAGGCAGAGGCAAAAGGATTGTGTTTTCAAACCCACTCATAGCAACCAAGTGAGACCCTGTCAAAATTAAAAATAAGAAAAGCTTTTTTAAAAAAAATCTATTATGTAAGAAGAGAATTGAAACTGTGAAATACTCAGCAATAATTTGCTACATGTAGTACAAAGGACATCTCAGAAACTACAGGTTCAAGGGTGTAAAAGTGTAAAATCTTTGAAAGACTTTGCTTTGAGAAGAGAACTCCAGGGTACCTTGCTTATTCAGGCCACTGCAGCCATAGTCCAAGGGGGCCCAGCTACTGCTTGAGCTGGGAGCAGACATTGGCCTCCTCCTTGTGATGCTGGTTTGACAGACTTGCAGATACAAAAGTTAAGGGTTCCTGGAAGCTTCCACCCAGATTTCAACAGAAGGCATTGAAGGCCAGGAAAAAAAAAAATAAGTGACAGGGTCAGACTCCTTGCCTGGAGCCCCTGAGGAGACATCTAATGAAGTTGTGGGAGTGGCACTGAAGCTGCAGTAGAAACCCCACAAAGTTGATAATGTCAGAAACATGGAACGTCTCCTGAGAAAAGCTGTAGGCAGTGAAGAGAGCCAGCAGAAGAGTGAGACCAGGTGGACTGCAACCAGCAAAGTTAAAGGTAAGGCTGCCTAAGCCCTTTGGAGCTCAAATCTCACCATCATGTGCTCCAAATGCTATACATGGTGCTACAGGGTTTAATGTTTTCCCTGCTGGATTTGGGGCTTGCTTTGGTCTGATTCCTTTCTATAACTATATTCCTCCCTTTTCAAATGGGAATGTTTACCCTGGGTCATTATATCTTGGGAGTACATAACTGGCTTTTTTATTTTTACAGGCGCTCACAACTAAAATTTGCCTTTAGTCCTAGAAGAGATTTTGGTATTGGATGTTTGAATAATTTTCAAACTGGTGAGACTCCAGCAACTTTTAGAGGTGGACTGAATACTTTTTGTATAATGCAATGGATATAAACTTTTGGAGGCCAAGAGCAAAATGTATTAGTTTTGGATCAAAAATTTTCCTCAAAGGGTTCATGTGTTCAGAGGTGAGGCTTTTAGCAGGTGATTAGATCATGGGACACTAACCTCTTCAATGGATTTGATGAGTTCATAGCTGAATGGCTATTAGGTTGTAGGGCCCAAATGGATTAGTGTACCTTTGGGTGTATCTCTCACTCTGGCTCTTTCTCTGCTCTCTGCTTCCTGGATGTTATGAGTTGAGCAGCTTTCCTCAGCCATGCTTTTCTGCCATATTTCTGCCTTGGAGCAGCCAACTGTGGACTGAAACCTCTGAAACCATGAGCCAAAATAAATCTTTCCTAAGCTATGGGTGTCAGATATTTTGCTCCAGCAATGGAAAGGTGTCCAGTACAGGTGGGGTCATGGATGCCCAGTTAAAGATTACATTTCCCAGCCTTCCTTGTAGTTAAATGTTATGTGACTAAGTTCTAGCTAATGGGTATGAATGGGAAGAATGTATGGAAACTTTTGTCTGCCTTTAAAGAGAAGGAACATGTCTTCATCAGCTTTTCATCCTTTTCAACATCTCCCTAACCTACCTTCACTCCTCAGCCCCTGGTAACCACCATCTTTTTTTTTTTTGGTACCAGGGATCAAACTTGGGACCTTGCACTTGCGAGGCAGGAACCACTGAGCTAAATCTCTGGCCCAGGTAACCACTATCTTACTCTCTGCTTCTGTGATTAATAGTTTCACTTATGAGCAAATACTCTTTTATAACTAAATTAATCCTTTAAGTTTTATACATAATTATAGATTAATAAGTATATAATTATTTACTATTTAGTAATTAATTTTTGTAATTAAAACACTTAAAATTTTTAAGTCTTGGTGTACAATCACAAGTGAGGCCTCGGTGCAGAAGGTCCTGGAAAATAAAGTTAGTGAGTAGATCCTCTAGAGCCTGGTAGCATGAGAGAACCTATAGTAGTTTTTGGAGTCACTGTTTTAGGTCCCCAGGAAGTGCTGTTTCAGTTACAGTAGGTGCTCAGCTTACCATTGTGATATGGGAGTCATCCTGCAGAGAGAGTAGCAGGCTTTGATAATGGATAGCCACATGCTAGTATTTTTTTTCTGGACGAAGAGAAGCTGTGGGGCTTAAAGAGCAGGTGTGAGGGAGGTAACAGATTAATCTTTGATTTTGGAGTCAGAAGACCTAGCCTTAAATCCCAACTACTACTTATTAGTTGTATAACCTTGGGCAATTGCCTAACCCATCTGAACTTCAGCTTTCTGATCTACCACATGGGAAGAATTGAAAAATTAAGTGAGATAAGCCATATGAGAACACAAAAACTTTGAATCATTTGTTAAGGGTTTGCTGTCTTGGGCTGAGGATATAGCTCAGTGGTACAGCAATGAGGCCTGGGTTCTATCCCTAGCACTGCCTCCCTCAAAAAGAGGTTATTCTCTGTTCATAGCCTTATGACTGAAATTAATGGTTATTAATAAAATTGTTCCATTACCTGTTTGATGGTAATCGAAATGACTTCACAGACATAGGTTTAATCACAATGTTGTATGGATAGAAATGTTTTTATGGACATTCAAAAACATTACTTTTAGTATATTAGTTATGCAAGAACACTTCACGTTACCTTGGAAAAGTAAATGAACCTCAGTTTCTTCTGTATTTTATGACCAGTATTTCCTGCCCTACTTATCACACAGGATTACTGCATTTCTAAATATGATATACAGTTTGTGAAAGACCTTTTCAAATTAACAAATACTAAACAAAATAAGATGCTATTTTTATTATTAATACTTTATTTTTATGACAAAGGAAACAGGAAAATAAAATAGAAAGAAGAAAATAAATTACATTGCCGGTGATTTAGCTCAGTGGTTTCGCTGCCTGCTGCACAAGCGCAAAGACCCAAGTTCAATCCTTGGTACCAAAAGAAAAAAAAAAAAAAGAAAATAAATTACGTACACTTCTAGCAACAGTCCCATTAGTACTTAATTAAATCCTCATTTTATTTTTAGTGTATAAAATAATTTAAATAATAATACAGGTATAATTTTCTAGTTTTCATTTATTTTATAATACATACTTTATATGACATTAATAAAATTGTAAAAACTCGTAATGACTATATGATTTCCCTTGAATAGGCATATACTACTTTTTACTTAGGCTGCATGAATTTTGCTTTTGCCAATATGGATGATGATGCATAGAACATCTGATTACATAAACTTTTCCATTTTTTAAGTTATTATTATTATTACTACTATTATTTTTTGGTACTGGAGATTGAACTCGGGTCTTTGCGCTTGCGTAGCTGGCGGCGAAACCACTGAGCTAAATACCCAGCCCCTTTATTATTATTTTGTAATAGAAGTCCCATCCTACAATGATAAAACAGAATGACTAAAAATATATTGGGGATGATCAAATGGACTCTAAAATTTTGGAGAGGGCAGGAAAATTTATAAGGTTTTTGGATCAGATTGCTTTAAGGTATCTGTAAATCCTGGCTCATACTCTAAGTAAAGCAACTGGAAATCACAAAAGATGCATCATGAAAGTGTTTTATACAAGAAAGGTGCTAGTACACAAATCAACAGATGAGAGATAGGGGAAAAGTTTGGTTCTGCATAAAACCATGAATAAAACAAGTGTCCATTTATATGTTACATATTAAAATACTGAAGACATGCCTGTAGCTATTTTAACATATCTCCCCTTAAACTAAATTTTATAAGTTCACTAAATATAGGTCCTGATTATTATATTAGTCATTAATATGTTAAATTGATATAATTATTTATATAATTTAAATAGCAGAAAATGATATTTATGTTGAATATAAATAACAGATATAATAAGTATACATACAATTATTATATTAATATAATAATATGCAGTTTTATATAATTCATATATGGTATATATTATAGTACAGGGCTTTGGTAGGATCTTTCTCTAGTGTTGCTATTATCTGTGTGTGCCTTCCTGCAATACAGATGAAGAAGAGTACTTATGATATTTACAATTGTTCTATAAAGTTTTCTGCTAATATTGAGCTACTTATTTTTTTATATTTCTACTCAAAAATCTTGCCATGATTGTCTCTAAAAGTTATGGCTGCATATCTCTTTTATTTTCCATTTTCTGCAACAAGAAAAGCAGCAAAAAGGGTAAACCCTTTTCTTTTTTTGAAACAGTCACTTTCTCACATTGGCAAAGGCTTGGTGCCCTGGAGTGGGGACAGACTCACCCACTTGTCCCCCACCGCTATGCTTAGGTTCTGGTGCTCGGGCTGATTTGAATAATTACAACTCATACCTTCAGGCAGAGGGGCAGAAGTGCAGGTGCCTGCAGATGACATTGGAGCAACACTCGGCCCTGCGATTTGTCAAGAACAAGACAGTGGCATCCTTTTGGCCAATGTCTGCCTCAGGGTGTCCTGAAGCTCCAGTCTCATTTCGTAAATAATAATGACAATGATGAAAGATTTGTCCTGGAAAGAGGAAACTTCTCCACTTCTGACAAATCACAAAATAGAGTCTCTGGGTCATATAGCAGTTTCAGCTTTCCACATAGTTAATTTTATTTGCCACAGCCATGATTGCCTTTAAGGAAAGATGATTTTTTAAAAAAATTAACAAAAATGCTACAGCTGGCATTTGACAGTAAGAATTTTTTCCATTACAGGATTTGAACTCAGGACCTTTCGCTTGCCAGGCAGGCATGGCACCACTGAGCTACATCCCTTACCCTTATCAGTAATTTTTGAGTTGAAATGTTTGTTGGTACTTTAATTTTATAAGATTTCCCTCTCTTAAGATAACTAGATTTCTTCTTCATCTGAAATCTTTGATCCATTGACATATATGACAGTGTATTACAGCATCTTGTAAAATGTTTTGTTCTCACAAAGCACCACATTTTACCGAAAATATCATGAAAGATTTAGCAGAGGGAGTTCAAGTCTGCCTTCAAAATGGCAACTCCTAAAATGGATCCCTCAAATCACACTTCTTCCCATGTTGAAGTCTCTGTGGGCTTAGCATTACAGATATTTTTCTTTCTTTTTTTTTAAAGGTATTTTTCTTTAAACACCTCCTTTGGCTTCTTTTTTGTTTCCTGCTCCACTTATCACCCTCAAGCTTTTCTCCATTGGCCCCTCTTTCTCATCTCAATCCATAGCATAGGACACTCACTAAGATTCCTTCTCTGGTTGTCCCAAATCTTCCTCATCTGCCAACTTCACTCTCCTATACAACTGATGCTCCACACATAGTCATTGCTCATAAAGCTTTGAATGAATGAATGTTATGATTTGAATACAATTTGTCCCCTCTGAAGCTCACTGAAATTTAACCCCCACGGTGAGGTATTAAGGTAGCAACTTAATCCAGTTACGATGTGCAGAGTTGGGATCTTCGTAAAGTGATTAGGATTAGATGAGGTCATCAGAGAAGAGTTCCCATGACTGAGTCTTGGTGGCTTTATAAGAAGAGGGAGAATACACACGGGCCTCCCTGTCTGTCACCTTGTGATGCCCTGTGCAGCCTCAGGACTCTGTCAACAAGAAGGCATCATCAGATGTGGCCCTTTGACCTGGGACCAGAACTGTGAGCCAAAATAAACTTCTTCTCTTTATAATTCACCCAGTTTAGAAAGAGAAAACAGACCAAAACAATGAATAACCTCTAAATCTATTAATTGATTATTTCCAGTGCTCCAATCCTGAGCTTCAGTCCCCCTGCTACTTCATATTCAGTTGCTTTTTTCTTCCTAGATCTCATATTCCATGAATGACAATAATGTTCTCTGTTTTCCTTATGTTTGTCCAAAATCCAAAGTTTCTCAGTGACTGGCTCAGGGAGAGGGCCAGGATCTTCTCACTAGCCTGGTGGGGCTACTTGCTTCTAACAACAATCTTTCAATTATCCAAACTCAGAACTTTAAAGCCACTGTGGATTTATCTCCATCCTTTCTTCATATAACCATCCAGCCACCAACATATTTTGTTCTTAAAATGTCCCTTATATCTCTTTTTCCCCTCCATTTTCCTGGCCATCAACCAGTGGAGGACCCACATCCATGCCCTGGTGCCTGATTTCCTGTGACCGTCTTCATCTGGTCCCAAGTCCTGGCTGTTGGGCTAATCCATGCTGCACACTGCTGCCCTTCTTTAGCCACCCACTTCCTCTTCAACAAATAGAGTTTTAGGCCCAGAAGAATCTTTATAGATGAGTCAGTACAGCCCACTTACTTTAGAAATTAGAAGATGAAGGTCTGGGGAGATAAAATGACTTATTCAAGAGGGTCACATAACTACACACTCATTCTTTCCCTATGTAAAATCTCTCCACATGATCTAAGCCAAAAGGCTGAGAAGCAATTATATAAAGGCTCTCAATGGCTCCCCAATCTCTGTTTCATAGATGTTTAACTCTATATCACATTCATTTTCCCTCATTCATTCCCCCAGGGACCACTTTTCAACCCCCAGGACCACACACACACACACACACACACACACACACACACACACACAGGATATTCTCAAGAGATCTTTCTTTTTTTGGTAATTTTAATTTTTGTAAATTTGATTAGAAAAGAACATTTTGAAGAAAAAGCACCCATAATTTTATCCTATTTCATAAGCATTTTTCTGTTATCTGAAATCTCTGCCAAATATTCTGTGGAATATAGTTCATAAGCAAGGCCACAACCCGAACACACCTTGGACACTAACTCTGGCACTGTGCAGAAGACAGGGTAGAGAGCTGAGCTGTTGGCCAGGCCCATCTGGTGAGGCCAGAGGATGGAAGAACTTGAGTTATTGAGTCAGTGCCTGGAGAGGAGCACAACCACCCTGGAATGCACGGCTGGACTAATGTGGGCATCAGAAAGAAACGTATTTTATTTGGGCTGTCACATCTTGATTCTGTTTATTACAGTAGTTGAACCTATTCCAACCATGCAAAAACTGATACCACGAAGGATACGGCCATAAGAAAGACCCAAAAATGTGCACTGTCTTAGCAGTTGAGCAGCAGGAAGGATGACTATAGTGTGCCGCAAATCTGGACACCCTAAGGGCTGCACTCTCATCAGGCACACTACATTGTCAAGACAGGGCTCCTTGGTTTGGCTGCTGTGACAGTTACAGATGTGCTGCCAACTGGGTGCCCTCTGCCCTCCCTGGGTGGTCAGGCCCCAGGTAGCCAAGCTCCCGAGCCGGTTTTCCTCCAACCAAGCACAGCCTTGTGTTTACCACCAGCGGGCCATTTAAATACTGAACATAGGAAAAGGAGGCATTTTTTTTTCCTTAAATTCCTTTATTGGTACATTTTAGGTAAACAATACATTTACATATATCACTGGGTGCTTGCACCTGTACATGATGTATCTTAGTTCTTGTTTTTTCCCCATTACCTGTGCACCCTTCACCCCCTCCTCCCTTCCCTATTTACATAGACTTTGTTTC
Organism: Heterocephalus glaber; assembly: GCF_053883595.1. Taxonomy (NCBI): domain Eukaryota; kingdom Metazoa; phylum Chordata; class Mammalia; order Rodentia; family Bathyergidae; genus Heterocephalus; species Heterocephalus glaber. Next base: position 5,325,900 of record NW_028258156.1, read on the forward strand.
CACTTTTTTTCTTTTCTCATAATTTGTCCTTTCCCTCCTTTCTTTTCCCCTTCCCCTTACACCACCCCTACCTCTTTGAACCTTTTCTCCCTATTTCAAATTATCAATTATTCATTTTAATCATTTTAATTCTTATTTGCAGTTTCAGTTTCTCATACTAGAGAAACTATTCGGTATTTACACGTGTGTGTCCTATTTATTTCACTTATGAGTATGGCCTCAATATGCATCCATTTAGCTATAAATGTCTCTAGTTTCTCATTCTTTATGGCTGAGTAGTACTCCATTTTATTAAAAAAAAAAACACATCTTCTTTATCCAGTTTCCAGTTAATGGGCACTTGGGCGGTTTCCAAGCTTTAGCTATTACAAACTGTGCCACTATAAACATGGGTACACATATATCGCTATGGTATGATTCTTTTGGGAAGATCCCCAGCAGGGGAATAGCTGGGTCAAATGCAATCTCCAGCCCTAGTTCTTTGAGGTATCTCCATACTGATTTCCACAGTGCTTGCACCAGCCTGCACTCCCACCAACAATGGAGAAGGGTTCCTTTCTCTCCACACCCCTGCCAGCATTTGTTATTGGTTGATTTCTTGATAGCAGCCATTCTTTGTGGGGTGAGGTGGAATCTCAGTGTTGTTTTCATCTCCATTTCTTGAATGACCAGTGATGTTGAACATTTTTTCATATATATATTTTCTGCTTTTAATTCTTTGTCTGAGAAATGTCTGTTCATTTCAGATGCCCATTTTTGAATTGGGTTTTTAAATTTGGGGGGTCTGATTTTTTTTCAGTTCTTTATATATTCTAGATAGTAAGTAGTTCTTTGTCTAAGGTACAGCTGCTAAACATTTTTCTCCCACATTGTAGGTTGTCTGTTAGCTCTGTTGGTGGTTTCTCTTGCAGTGCAGAAGCTTTTTAATAAGATGAGATTCCAGATATTGATTCTTTGTGCTAGTTCCCGTGCTACTGAGGTTATGTTCATAAAGTGTTTTCCTATGCCAATGTCTTCAAAAGTTCTACCTAACATATCTTCCAGTAAGTTTAGTGTTTCTGTCTTAATATTTAGATCTTCAATCCACTTTGATCTTAGTTTAGTGCATGGTGGTAGTTTTAATCTTTGGCAGGTTGAAATCCAGTTTTTCCAACACTATTTATTAAATAGGCTATCTTTCCTAGGAGGCATTCTTTTGATTCCTTTTGGTTGAAATAACCTCACTGAGCTCTCTTATAAAACCACCTACACTTTTTTTCTGTCTTGAGTTACACAGATGACTAAAAACTGGCCAGTTTTAAGCTGGGGCCTCTTGTCCTCTCTCCCAGCTGGCTAAAGCAAAGGTTCTCAAAGGGAGCATGTACTACAGGCCTTCTCCTGTTCATTTCTTTGTTTTTGCTCTCTGCTTATCTATAGTCACAGGTATCATGGAAATTACAAGGAATTTCATTACTGATTTTGCTTTTCAAATCAAGGCTTTGTAGTTTCCAACAGTGATGGAAGGATGTAGGGTAAACCCTGTTCTGTAATCAAGTGGAGCAGGTTATTAATGTTCTTTGTTATAAATTGTGAAAATGGGCTGGCTAAGGGGAAAATCAAGGGCAAATTAATAACCAGGCTAGTCAAATTCTGATTGGGACATGGCTAAGACATCACTCTTTCCTGGGTCAATTGTAATTTCTCACAGAGTTCTTATTTTTTTTGTCTTAAAGAGGATTAATATGGTGTATTTCCTGTTATATATATTTTACTACAATATTTTAAGTGTATGAGACAAGAAGCTTTACTTCTGTCTTTCCTGTTCCTAGATGCATAGAACATTATAGAGTATCAACACCACAAGAACCTTAGCAATTACCTAAACACTTCCTATTTATTCATTTATATCCCAACTTATTTCAGAAAATTTAAGGCAAAAAAATGTACTGTCACTAATCTATAATTTTTAGAGTTACAAAATGGCTTCCATATCATTGGAATCAGGTACCTTGGAGGGGGATCTTGTAAAGTCTAGACAAGGCCCAGTTTCCAATAAAGTATATATTTTCCTATACATTAAACTAAGATGAGAATGAAATTAATACAAAAATATATACCAGGTCAGCGTAGGTTGGAAAGAGTTCTCTTTTCACAAAGAATTGAAAAGTCAAATTCTGACACATGGCTTCATGTTTTATTTGTCTCAGAATCCAAGTGGGAAGTTGATTTGCAAGTCCAGCCCATAAATTTTATTTATCTTCTAATCCTTGTAATATTCCCATATGTCTGATGACCTTTTATGATATTTTGGCTAATACTTCAGAACAGAAACATTTTTTTTCAGCTGTGTGAATTTCCCCCTTCATTATTTTGAATGTTTTTTATTTGTTTGTACAGTTTATTCTTTCTACATTTTAAAATAAAGACCAAGAATATGATGTGTCACTGGCAGTAATGGGATCAGATAAGTTATTGCATCTAGGGAATTGTAGATTTTTAAGAACCTTTTGTAGCATCGTTACTGGCAGAAAAGATGAAATTTAAAGATGCCTTTAAAATTGACTGTGACACTTTTTTATGGGTCTTTGGGGAAGCTATAACTTAAGAGGCAGCCAAACATGGAACTGAACATCCTCTACTGCCCTTTTCCTGTTGTTTCAGTCATGAGGTGAAACTCTGTTGGCCAGACTCCGTTCTGACCCTTGTCTGAGTTTACACAGCAGAAGAATCGTATACAACAGCAAATTCAGGTCAGGGCAGAACCCAACCCTTAAATTACCAGAACAGCAATTAAACTATGAAGATGAATAATTTATCCTTATGATTCAAATTCAATTGCAACCTGGGTCCCTCCGTTCTCTACACCAAGAAAATGGCTTTCTTATCTTTCTGTATACCTTCATCCTCAGATGACTCTAAGAGCCTCTAGGGATGTTTATTCATTACAAGGGGTCAGTCCTGGGTGCCATCACCTGAGAGGAAAAAAAAGAAAAGAGAAAAATTGATTCAGTCAGGAACTTGTTTTTTCAGGTACTGTACTGCTGTTCTATGTCACTAGGTGTCACCATTGAAATCTGAGTGAGCTACTGTCTTTTTCCTTTTTTTTTTTAAGACTTGAAGAACATAAATAAAAACTAAGTCTACCTATTTCACATTACCTATTATACATTTTAGTCCTTATTTAATAGGAAGAAAAGGGGCAAAGGGAAGGAAGTGGGAGGGCTAGGGGAAAGGATAGAAGGGATGGGATTAATATGAGAAAATGGAAAAATAGGAACAAAATCTTTGTAAATAGGGAGGAATGAAGGGGTTGAAGGGAGGGCTGGGCAAGAGTGAAAAATAAGAACCAAGAGAGATTATGTAAAGGTGCAAATTTTCAATGATGAATGTCATTATATTGTATACCTAAAATGTACCAATGGTTAGAATGAATAATCGATAATGCAAAATACGAAGAAAAGGTCCAAAGGGGTAGGGGTAGTGGGAGGGGCAGGGGAAAGGAAAGAAGGGAAAGGAAAAATGATGAGAAATGGAAATAAAGTCTTTTTAAATAGGGAAGGGTGGAGGGGGTGAAGGGAGGGCTAGAAATGGGGAAAAAATAAGAACCAAGATGCATTATGTAAAGGTACAATTCCCAATGAGAAATGTAATTGTGCTGTACACTTAAAATGGACCAATAAAAGAATTTAACATAAAAAAAACTAAGTCTAAAATCCTGTTGCTAAATGTCATGATATAATAAAGCAATAATTAACAAGAGAAACATGGACATGTGAGTACATGGATTGCCTGTCTCTGCCACCTGCCTGCTCTAAATCTCAGATGGTTACCAGTGATTTTTTTTTTTTTAACCAGTGATTTTTTTTTTTAAAACTCCAGGGGAGCACATGGAGAAGAATGTGAAGCATGTGTCCTGGAATCCTAGAGCTTTGACACGAGGCTATTTGTTTTGGGATTTGTTCTGACCCTCTTGCATCGTCACTGTTCTACTGAATCAGTCTCATCAACAAACATGCTACAGTATCACTCATTTGCAAAGAATAAATTAATGAATAAATAAACTCTTCACTTGACCCTTCATTACCTTCGAATTTCTGCCTGATTTCTCTACTTCCATTCACAGAAAAGTACGTGTTGATTATACAGGTTGTCTCCATCTCTCGTCCCATTTTCTTTCCAGTCAGGCATTTATAAGTATGTCCACAGGCCCCTTGAAAAATATACCTTGTCAGATCCACTGTCCAGTCATCTCCAGTCCTCATCCACCTTGATGGTCATCACGTCTTCCAAACTGCTGAAGCACTCTCGTCTCCTGGTTGCTCTCTCCTGATTTACCTCTGACCAACTTGGCCTCTTCCTTTTAGTCTTGGCTGAATGCTCCTCACCTCTACCACATCTCACTGTGCACTGCTCCAGGGCTGGGACCTGAGCACCATCTCTAGATTCCATACCTCTTCACAGAACCTCCACTCTAAGGACCACACTCCCAATACATGAACCTTGGGGGCACAACATATGCAAACCACAGCATACCTTCACAGTACTAGTCAGCACAGTATCATCACTGGGACTGGCCCCTCTGCTTTGACAGTCTATTCTTTGAAGGGTAAACAGAATGGACTTGAACAAAGAAAATCATATCAAATCACTCCCTCTTCTCAAAACTCTCCAGTGGATTTTATTCCTATGTCATGAAAATTACACCCAAATGTATCATCATGGTCCACCTAATTCTACTGACCCAACTCCTGCTGGTCTCTCCTACTTTATCTTTTTACTCTTTAGCCCACTCACTACACTGTGACTACAGTGGTTTCCTTACTGGACCATTATGGGATTTTAGTGGCCACTTTCTGTGATTAGAATCCTTTCCTTCTTTAGTGTCTGGCTCATGGATGCTTTATCATAAACCCTGCCTCTAACCACACTATTCACCTCTCTCCTTCCCTGCTTTATTTTTATAGCACCTATCACCACCTGACATTGTTACGTGTTAACGCCTTTTCTTCTGCTACAAATAAGTTTCATGAGTACTATACTACTAGCACTTAGACCAATAGCAGGATATAAAGGACAGTCAGTAAATATTTACTGCATGAACAAGTGGAAGGATAGGGCATCTCTTTTGGAGACAATTGGCTGAAGCATGGTTCAGACCACTGGAACTGGGATGGAAGAGTTTGGCAGAACATTTTGATATCCTTTTGGTGTTTTGAGGAATTAAACAAAGCATTAGTTGGTAGTGACCAATGTTGACCCTGGGCCTCTAAAGGTGGCCACTCACTTTGATGTGGTTCCCATGTATTATCTTAGCATCAACACACAAATGCTTCAGTTATGATTTAGGCCTTAAATTCCCTAAAGGCCCATGTGTTAAAGACTTGGCTACCAGGGCCAGGAATTTAGCTCAGTGGTTCTGCTGCCGGCCTCACAAGCGCAAGGTCCCAAGTTCGATTCCTGGTACCAAAATAATAATAATAATAATATAAGAAAAAAAAAGACTTGGCTACCAGCTTGTAGCACTATTGGGAGGGGGTAGAACCTTTAGGATGTGGGGCCTAGTGGAAGAAAGTTAGGTTATGGACAGGGGTGTATCTTGGAAGGTGATATTGGGACCTTGGCTCCTATGTCTCTCTTTTTGCTCTTTGGCCACCATGAGCTGAACAGTTTTTCTCATAAGGTACTGTGCTGCCACAGGCCCCAAGGCAATGGGATGAGTAACCGTGAAATGAAACCTCAGAAACTAGGCATCATAAACAGCCATTCTTCCTTCTAAGCTGATTTTCTCAGGAATTTTTTCACAGCAATGGAAAACTGACTAACCCAGTGTCCAATACTTCAATCTTCTCGCAGACTGACACTTTGAACAGCAAAGCAAAACCAATGGTTATGGCACCATCTTACAAAAGCATTCTCGAAAAATCAATTAAATTCATTACATTTCAGTATTTAGGTCTTATTAATAGTTCATTGCAAACAATTCAAAGTTATTTTCTTAGAAATCCATGACAGTTTTCTTATGCTTTCCAAGCTCACTAGTAGTTTCTCTGAACTACCACTCCAGCCATTTTCAATGTTGGCTTTCAGGGACAAATTGAACCTTATGAGAGGCTTTTCACCATTCCCCTAAGACCCTCACAGAACCATGTTAAAATATGGACTCCTTGGTGTCCTCTTTCCATCAGTGTCATAACACCTGTCGTGATTCCATGGCTTTGATGACTTAGAACCACTGCTGAGATCACAATCTCTGGTTCCCCTTTGTTCCTGTGGGTCTTGGGTCACTCAGAAAAGGAAATCTCTTGTTGTTGGCTCAGATATGGGTGCTCCACGCCAACACTGTAGCCCTTTAATGATATAACTCTTTTGGCGTAAATCCATGTAAAGATAGTCATTTCCCCCAAGCCCATCAGGGTCAGGGCACTTGTCCACAAGAACTTTTTAGAGTCTTGAGGAACCAGTCCTCTTCCTTGACCTATGCATCTTTGGGTCAACAGTAGGGAGGTCTTTCACAGCTCCCTTCACAGCCACAAGACTGACACTATCCTAGCTAAGGATGTGATATTCTTTGTGGGAGGAAGGATTTGCCCCTTGTTATAGAATCACCAGTTGTTTTTAAGTAGTGTGAAATAAGCTAAAAGAACAAGGTAACAAAAAGTATGAACTGCCTCTACTCATTGAAAGAGAAGAAGTCAACCCCAAACTTGCAGATTTGTAACTAAATAGGCAAAGAACAAAATTTAACTACGGAGTCTGACTTGTTCTTTGGGAAAATGAGTAAATCAAAATGTAGATGGTTTTCCACTTTTTAGATTATGTGCTAAACATCATAGTTGTTAAGAAGAGGCCAGTTTCCTGCTGAGAGGTGAGATAAGATGAGATGATACTTTTTCCGCGGGGGAAGTTTGAGTCTGCTAAAAGGCCAAGGAAAAATCAGTATCATAAAATGATTTTAAGAAGTTCCTGTGCAATTAAATGTTGGTATTGCCCTTTATCCCTGACTTCAGAGCTTGTTATAAGCCCCTTCCAATCCACTTGCTGTGAAATCTTTATTCTGCTCCTTTCATTTTAGCATAGTCAACGTTTTTGAGACAGGACAACAATTTAGGGGTGGAGGAGACTAATGTTAACAGATTTTATGGTGGCTCATTTATGGTGCAAGCTCTTAAAACCACTAAGGCTGTTTCCTTAGCAACTCTACCCAGATGAACATCTGGTATTTAATTATTTACAAAGTACTTGGCCATCACTTCTTATTTGTTTTTCTTCACAGTACCCTAATATTGATAGCTTCAGATGGGATAATGTGTGAGAGAGATTTTAAAGTACACAATGTCAGATGATATTATTATACTATTGTATTATACCTTATTCTTTTCTCTGTACCTTTAGAGCTATTAGTCTTCCCAGAGAGCAGTGGTTGGAAGGCAAACCGTAACTGAGACTTGCTCTGTCTTGGAGAAAAAGTCAAGAAATGAAGAACAAAGGAGAGGCATCTTCCTAAAACTGCTCTCTGACAATAATATGCATGACATAAGATTAAGGAATATCATAGGATCCCCACTTTCACTGAGCCTTGTGTGTGTTTGCACACATATGCATGCACACATATACCCACCTCCATCAGTTTGTAGTCTGGGAGGAAGGAGGAAGAGGGTCTGGATGTTTTCACGGCTATAGGAATCTCTGCTGAAGTTTACCGAGTTGCCACTCATGGCCTAGTGGAAACTTCATCGTTAATTTCTTTGACAGCCACTAATCAGCTCATTCCCTACAGACTGAGTTTTTCAGAAATCATCTCTCTGCTGTCACCTGTTGTGTTGATCCACACAGTCACCAATTAATGTAATTGGTGACTACCAGCTTGTTCTCCCTGTGCTGATGCTCTTGCCATACACCTGTAAGCCTGAGTCCTGTGGTCTGTGACTTCCTGGAACTCCATGCAGCACAGGCCTTATTTCCCCAGGCAGTGACTGCCAGTTAAACTGCCAGAGTGCTTGGCTGTGCTGTTTAATATTTCACAGCCTCTGCTCCATGTGACCTATTCTGTAATAGGCAGCCTGAGCTTTCTCATGCCTCTTGTTTCTCTGTGGATATTCAAGATCATCCAAGGACATTTGCAAGGTGTTACTCCAGGTCTGTGCATGCACCCTGTTGTATGCAATGCCCTATGGAGCCAGAAGAGGAGAAACTGCTGCTACCTGAAAATGCAACCCACCTCTGACCTGGGTTCCTCAGTGGGTTCATCCTCCAATGATGCAGCAGTGCTGAAGGGGAGTCTGGAGGACTTCATCCCTCAAGCATCCCAGCAAGAGACCTTCACCTCCAAAGAAGGTGGAAGGGACAAGAAAGAGGTATCGTGATTTATGGGAGGGGGTCAGCACAGAAGGAGCACTTCCCTTTTAGCCTGAGTGAGAGCAGACACTGGTCCTCTGCTCATCAGTGAGGACTTTCTCTCTGGATCCTTTGCATTTGATATCAAGAAAAAGATCTTAGAATCAGCAGGGCTGAATCTGCTTCATGCACACCAAAGAGAGATAACAAGTCCTCAAGGCCCCTGCTTGGTTGGGACACTGCTGCTAGCCACTGCGGGTTCTTTCAGTGAGTTGGAAAAAGCAATTCTTCCTCAAGGCTCTTGACTGCCACTGCCACCTGTTGGGATGCTGTTGTAGTAAAACATGCACACACAGTGACCAGGATGTGAATGGTGCCTGTGAGAATCATGCAGTGTGGTTGGTGCTGGTGGAAGAGTGCAAGAGTGTGAGGCATGGCTTTGGTGAGTTCAGGAGAGACCAGGCCTGCAAGAGCCACGCAATGTTGCAGAGCTGGCACGTGGGCAGTGACAGCAAAGGTGTCAACTGGGGCCCAGAGTAGGCAAGAGAGGTGATGACCTGGAGAAATTAAGTGTGCATGGGCCCAGTCAGGACTTAGCCCCAGCATCACAGGCTTCTCAAAGGCTGCCAGTGTATTGGCAGAGGAAGGAATGAATGTACCCTGTGATGGAGAGCACAGGTGGGGTCCCCTTCTGGGGAGAAGCACTTAGAAATGTGGGGTGCACAGCTTGTAAGTTTCCCCAGGGCTCCAGTGGAACCAGGAGGCTCTTGAAGAGGTGAAGGTGAGGGTGAGAGGTTAGGTGATTCTGTGGGTTGGGGCTTCAACCAGAGAAATGCTGTTTGGTTCCTATTACTGTGGTCAACTTTACTCCTAAGATCCTGATCTGTGAAGTCATAAATACCCTTAAATCCTCCTTATCATCTCCAAACCAAAATAGTTTGATCGCTTTTCTTCCCCTCTTCCAGAACACTACTGAACTCTCCATCTGGACCTCTTCTTTCCTCTGGCCAAGGCTCTTTAGTGCTATAAACACAAAAGACTGGCAAAAGAACAAGATTCAAGAGACTGCTGTTCTCTTCTGAGGAGGGAGGGAAGGAAACAATTGTTGAGCTCTACAATGCTTTATGCCTTGTGCTTTGCTCATTCAACTTTCATCTCTTGCACAGTCTCCATGAGCCAGGTACTTTATATATCTTTACTTGCAATCCTCACAACAACCTTATAAAGTGCATGTGGTTCACAGAATTATTTAAGGATTGTCTCCCAAAGGTATTCAGATCTAAATCCTCAGAATCTGTGAGTATATTACCTTACATGGCAAAGGGGATTTTGCAGATGTGGTTAAGTTAGGGAACTCAAGATGGGAAGATTTCCTGGATCATCTGAGTAGCCCCAATATAATTACAAGGACACTTATCAATGAAAATAGGAGGCAGGACAGTCACAGTGGCAGAAAGAACTCAACAGATGCCAAGTCAATATGATGTGATTTAAGAAAGAACTGACCTGCCATTGCTGCCTTTGAAGATGGAAGGAAGCCACAGAATCTGCATGACCTCCACAAGCTGGATCAGGGAAGGAAAAACAGAAGGAACGCATCCCAGATGCCATCTTAAATTAGCCACATGGGACCCTTTTTGGACTTCTGGCCTTTAGACTGCTAAAATAATAAATTTGTTTATTCGAATCCACCATGGCAGTTGTAATTTCTTAGAATATCAATAAAGGCTTAATACAGTAGATATCTTTGTCTCCATTTTACAGACAAGAAATTGAAACTTGCTACTTTTTTGTAAGCCAGGATTCAAGTGTAATTTTCTGTGACTTCAAAGCCCATACTTTCCCCTGCACTCCATTTCTGCCCCTTTTAAATTTTTATAACTAACACCCTTACTGAAATCATTAAATATTTAATTGCCACAACAGCTACTTTAGAAAGAATCACTAATGGTATACTTCTGAGTATCTCTTCTTGCCACAAGTAGTTTGTTGCAAGAAAAGAAAGTATCAGTTGAACCTTACCTGGAGAGTTATAAAAAAGAAAGCCAGAATATCCAAATTTCCCTACAAAAACATTTTAATCTAAAGAGGCTAACAAAATCATTACTGCTCAGTTTGTTTATTATTCATTTGGTTGAAAATTATCTTGTATGCATTTAACAAAACATCAATCATGAAAAGACACACAACTTCATCAATCACTAGGGAAGTACAAATTAAAGCCACAACAAAATAGTACTCTATCTCAACTACAATAGTTAAAATTAAAAAGACCAAGTATAAACTACTGGTAAGGATGTAGAGAGACTGGAACTCTCATAAATTTCTGGTGGGATATAAAAGAATACAGCTGCTTTGAAAAACTAGTTTTCAGTTTCTTGTAAGAATTAAAAACACACCTATCATATTTTCCGAAAATCTCATTCACAAATATTTACCCGAGAGAAATGAAGTATATTTCCATCAAACAATCTATACAATGATATTAATAACCAAACCAGAAAAATCTGAATGTTTATCAACAGGTAAATGTGATATAATCCATGCAATGGAATACTAATCAGCAACAAAAAGGAATAAATTTACAGAAAACAGAGATAAACTACTGATGGATGCAATAATACAGATAAGTTTCAAAGTCATTTTGTTGAGCAAAAAAGAAAGCAAAACTTGACAGCTTGTGTATTGCATGATTCCACTTCTTTTTTTGTTTTTGTTTTTGAGACAAGGTCTTGTTTTGTGTTTAGGCTGGCCCTGAACTCACTTTGTAGCCCAGGCTGATCTAGAACTCATGGTGATCCTCCTGCCTCTGCCTCCCGAGTGCTGGGATTACAGGCATGTGCCACCATGCCTGGCGATATGATTCCATTTCTATGAAGTTCTACATTGGGAAAAATGTTTAGTGGTAGAAAGAGGGTCAATTGTTGTCCTGGGTCAGGTGGGGAAATGGGAACGAACGGAAAGGAGTCATAGGGAATTTTCTGGGGTGCTGTTTATATCTTGATTAAGGTGGTGGTCACTTAGGTGTATACATTTGTGAAAACTCACCAAAATTTTCACTTAAATGTCTGTATGAAATTTATTCCTCAGGTTTGAATAAAGAACCAGGAGTTGAAGATAGGAGAAGAATAATCTATTAGGGTCTCTCACATAATCAGTGCAGATCAAATTAGGACTTTTTCAGCACTGAGGAGCAAACCCAGGGCCTCAACATGCTAAGCAAGCACTCTGCCACCGAGCTACACTCTCAGCCCCAAATTAGGATTTTTATTAAGCAGGTGATGAGAGTGCTATAAAGAACCAGGTGGTCACCCAGAGGCTCTCTCCTTGCTTCAGTTCCTTCACAGACTTCCCAATATACATGACCTTGCTGGATTTGCTTCAACTGCCTAGTCTTGGCATCCTCAACAACAAAATAAATGAGCTGCATTAGATGACCTCAAAATTTCCTTCTTGCTCTAAAAATCCTATTATCTGCCATGTAAGTGGTAAATCAAATAACTTCAGAAGTTTCTAGATGATACAGCATGGTTTTTCCAGTACACATTGATTCTGATCTATAATTCAATTGATGCTGGTCCCTGGTGAGCAATATAATTCTCATAGATTATATCTTCCTATAGGAAACTTGGATCTTTTTTATCAGATAGTTTCTAGAGAAATGCAGGTGCGTGCTGCATAAATTCAGATCATAGGCATTTTCCATATTCAGATAGAGCAATGTGTGTATTCATAGAGATATGAGGTTACTGAGAACACGATCTTTATAAAGCTTTGAGCAGAAGGACAATGTAACATGGTACAAATACCACTGAGCATACAGACTGTGTCTTCAGACAAGCCACTCACATGATCACATGATCAGACAGCACATCTGTCTGTCTGGACTGTCTGCTTTCCCAGGCTATTTAAAGGCAAAATGAGGTCTTGTCAAATAGTCAAAACTATGTTTTAACTTGTAGAATGTTGTACAGACATAAAGTGGTTTGTTCTTACTGAGAAGGAGGAAAGGGAGAGACAGGTGCCTGGGAGGGAACCAGCCTACAAACAAGAGTTGAGAATTGGTCAGTACCAGTATCTGGGGAGAAAAGCCCCTTTGTGAGTGACCTTGGTGGCTGAGAGACCCAAGATATGATGAGACAGAGTTTGACTTTTTGAACACAGCATCATATAATAATATTTTAGAAGAATTTTCTGGGTTGCAATGAACTCATCCAAATTTCTGCTACTTCCTATAGTCTCTCAGCTCAGCCCCTATGGGCAAAGTGACTGACCTTTGGTTTTACCAGGACAGATTGGAAATGACTCACAATAGCTATGATGCCAGTAGGGGAAGAAGCACAGAGAGTGCCTGGGGAAATTGATTACAAAAGACGAAGGGGCTGTAGGGGGTGGATTTGGAGAGAGATGACCTAAAGGAAGCTTTAGACAAATGGGAAGGAAGGTGAGGGGAACGTGGGAAGACCAGAGAAGAAAGGGCTTGGGCCAGGATGTCTTCCACAGAGCACAAACCCTCCCAAGAGCTGTGGCTATCTGAAGGTGCCATTTCTACACTGTTGTCTACATTCCCAGGACTAAAACAGTGTGAGCCATGCAGGAGACGCTTAATAAATGCTAGTTAAATGAATTGAACAGACGCATAGAGAAAGTCACAAAGGGAGCTTTAACAATACCCTTCAGCCCTAATGTGCCCAGAGAAGTATCCTGGCCCATCTCTCTAGAGCAGGAGTTGGGAACAGAGAAGGATTCAGCCACCACCCAGATAACTAAATTGTTCAAACTATGTAACACTAATATTTTTTTTTCTGATTACCCCAAACTAGAAAACAAACCTGGTCCTTTCCTTTCCTCTACATCCAATTAAGGAGCCCCATCAGCAGTACCTTAAAAATCTTTTGAATCAATCTAACTTCACCATGGTTCTTCATCCAACCCCCACCATCTCCCACTGGACCATAGCAGTGGCTTCCCAACAGGTCTGACTTTCCACAGTCTTCTCTATCTCTCTCTCGCTCTTTTCCTCTGAAATATAGACAGATGGAAATAGAATATTTATATATTATATAATCTTACTCTAATTAATATTTATATAATCTCTATATGAAATATCACTTATATAAAATAATTTCTATATTCATATACAGAGTCACTAATCTGCTTGAAACCACCCAGTTGCTTTTGCTGACATATAAAATAGGGTGCTGCCTCCTTAACAGCTCAATTTATCTTATAATGAAATGCACAGATGCTTGAATTTGTGTACTGCACTGTCTGTGAATTTGATTGTGAGTCTGTCTCCAAAAGATAGATTTTTCTCTTTGAGCACCAACATATCAGGTATCTGAGCCTGCAGACCTCAGTGCTCCACATTTGAGGGGCACTAATGAGAAATGGCACCAAACAAAACCTTACCTGGGTGAGCATGTGACCTTCATGGCCCTACTATGAGTTTTCTGACTTCTCTTAGGAACTTTTCTAGGAATAAGCAGAGGAGAGTGTCTAATGGAAAAATCTCCATAAGGGAAGGGAAGGCTGCCTAAGTATTCAACACTACTCTTTCATCTTCAGTTTTTACACTTGTGAAATCTTTTACTTCTATCCCACATGCTATTACCACATGGCAGTCACCTTTGTCCTGCTCCCTTCTCAGACTAACTGAGAGCAGTTTACACATCAGAAGAGCAAGAAAGGTAAGCTAATAGCTGCTGAGTGCTGTGTTCTGAATCAGGCATTTAAATGCCATTAGATTCCTTTACAGGTTTGTATGAATATGTTGACAAGGAGATTTGACCCCCCCACCCCCAACCCCATCAGTGGATTCCTAGGAAAGAAAGACAATGGCCAGTTGCTAACATTTTCCTTCCTCCAGGAATATATTTTGGATCCTAAGAATTTCACTGAAACCAGCTCAGTGGTTATTTTCCTAAGCCTCGAAAGCCTTTCACCTCAGTACACTCTGCCTCTACCTAGGGAGAGCGAGCACAGACCAACATAACTGTGCCTTAACACTCTTGGCTTTCAGATCTATTCTCCTACCACAAGTTTCCACACTAACTTAACACTGGGTTATCACTCCATATAGGTCTGAGCTTTTTGAAAAAGAATTTTCTTTCAAACTGTTTTTAATGTTTTGTTTCTTTTGTGCCATTTGACATCTACCACCACCAACCAGTGGGATTTGAGTGACATTAATAATATTAGTACAGTGAGTCTGGGCTCTATTCAAAAGGTATTAAAAACCCACCCCATGACTGCTAGGTACTGAGGAGGAAAGAGACATAGTCCCTGCTCCCAGGGTACTCAGAGTTCATTGGGAAATAAAAATGTTATTCTATCTCCAAATCTTCTAATGTTATAGACTTACCCTACCTTCAGTAGCTGAATAAAAATGGCTCTTGAAAAAGGACATATAAACAGTTCTCCTCCTAATGGTATTTTGGAACCAATTTAAAACATTTTGTTCTTCTCAATATACCAATAAATAATAGAATAGACTACGTGTTTGGCGCAGCAATATACGAATAAATATAGAGAGGATGTAAACAGTACATTCTAGTTGGGAGTGTGGGAGAAGGCTCACAGAGGAGATTTGGCTAAACTGAGTCTGATGAATGACTAAAAATTTACCTTGGGGCTACAGGGATTCCAAGCAGCAGACTTGTAACTTCATGAGACAGAAGTACAAAAGAGCAAACTCTAAGCACCTCTGATGTAAGAATGTAAGCTTGCATGCTAATGATAAAGTTCATGTATTTTTAAAATTCTAATGAATAAGTGACTCTTGTGAAGGAAAAGTTTTGCGTGAAAGACACAGAGTGTTACCATGGCATGAAGGCACAGATAAGAATGAATAAAATTCACAGCACTTGGTTGCTGATGAAATCCAAAGAACAAGAGAAAGAGAGGATTCAAGAATTTCATTGTGACACCTTTGAGAAGTTGGGAGAGCGGTCAACCCACTTTCTGGCCCTCCTTCTGTCTCTCTTAGACAGAAGCTTTCTTTCAATAAACGTTTCCTACTCTAAAAAAAAAAAAGAATTTCATTGTGGAAAAAAGTGTGGAATTTCCTCAAAAAATCAAAAATAGAATTACCACTGATCTGCAATCCTGCTTGTGGGTATACATCCAAAAGAAATGAAAGCAGAGTTCTCAAAAAGATACCTGCACTCTCACATTCATTGCAACACTATTTACAACAGCCAAGTGGTAGAAGCAACCTAAATGTCTATGCATGAATAAATAAGAGGTGTGGTAGATCCATATAATGGGATATTATTCACTCGTTGAAAAGGAAGGAAATTCAGACATATACTACAACATGGATGAACCCGGAGACATTAGACTAAGTGTATGTCTAGTCACAAAAGGACAAATACTGTATGATCACATTTATTTGAGGAATTTAAAGTAGTCAAATCCATAGAGACAGAAAGTGAAACAGGGTTACTAGGGGCTGAGAGGTGGAGGAAATGGGGAGTTATTGATTAATGTGTACAGAGTTTCAGCTTTGGAAGATGAGAAAGATATAGAAGTCTATTTCACAGTGTGAATGTCCTTAACACTATTGAAATTTACATTTTGAAATGGTTAAGATGGTAAATTTTATGTTGCATTTTATCAGTTGAAAAAAATTCTGTCTTCTGTGTTGTGGTCACACTGAATATACCAGGGGGTCTCTGGTGTATCTGGAGGGAAGACCCTGGTACTGATGACCAAACCCATGGCCTCACCCATACTAGGCAAGCTGTCTACCACGGAGCTACACTCCAACTCCTTACATAGCTCCACGGTTCTTGACATCATCATGGTGCTATGCCAATAACTGACGTAAGAAATAGTGACCCTGGATCATCAGGAAAAGGTCAAACTTTAATCTACCGTTCAGTCCCTCTTTATTGTTAAAGGGCATGCAAAAGACTTGCGTCAAAACTTAGCATCCAGATCTTGCTGTCTTAACTATTTTCTAATGTAAACCACAAGAATTTCTTGGAGAACTGACTAATTCCAGGAGAGAAGAAAGTAGGGAAAAACACCACTGGGTAAGTACTACAGTAACAATTGTTGGAGGCAAGATGCACCAATGAATGGTAAAATCAGTTGGGGGAAAAAAACTTAAAGAGAAAAATAGTGTAGCCTCAAAATATCACAACTCAGATATTGGATTAATGATGGAGAAATCCAGCAGACAGCACCATAATGATCAAAGCTAATATCATCTCTCAGAAGAAACGCAGAAATCACCTGCACGCTGATCTCGTGCACTGTGTGGAGTACAACATCACATCCATGGTTTTCCTCCGCAAAACACAGAACCTCAATCTAATTAATTAAGCATCAGATACCCCCAAAGAGGGACACTACAGAATCATTGACCACTCCTGTTCAAAAATGTAAGGTCATGAAAGACAAGGAAACAAATGAGGAACTGTCATAGACTGAAAAAGACTACTTAACTAAACACATTTAGTTGTCAGTTAGTGACAACTAAACACAATGTGGGATTCTGGACTGGATCCTGGGGTACAAAAAGGATATGAGGAGGTTAAACAGGTGGAATTCAAATAGTTTTTTTGTTTTTGTTTTTGTTTTTTTGGTACCGGGGATTGAACTCGGGTCCTTGTGCTTGTGCAGCAGGCAGCGAAACCACTGAGCTAAATCCCCGGCCCTAGAATTCAAATACTATAAATACTTGGTTAATAGTATTATACCTATGTAAGTTTCTTTTGTAAAAAACAAAAATAGTACTATGGTTATGTGGAAACATGTTGAATATACATGGGAACCTGCTGTATTGTTTTTGCAACTTTTCTATATGTCTAAAATTATTTCAAAATAAAAAGTTAAATTCTTAATGAACACACCTTAATTGGGGAAATCCCCTCACAAAACATATTTCTTTTTTTATTACTTAACTCTAAATACTCTGCTGACATTTTGCCAAAATTCACATTTTTCAATACCCAAGTATAGCCAGTGTGTATATACTGGTGTTCTCCTTTTGCCTTAACATAATTTCATTTAGTTCAATTTGAATAAATTGATTAACTACTAGTAACAAGTACTACATATGAGTGGTCCTGTGATAAGCACAGAAGACATGAAAATGAAAAACATTTGGTTTCTGCTCCTGAAAAATGTTCAGAATCATAGGAATAATTGATATGAATAAGAAAATCAGTATAATATGATAAGTTTCCTAGCAGGCTTCCTAATCAGGCTGTGGGATATTAAAAAGTTACTGTTTTCCCCTATTTAAAGAGAATTCAGCATCTAATATCTTGACATAACCTGGGTAATTACAGACTGTGCTTTTGCTGTTCGGAGTCATCCAAAATTGCTATTTAAATCAATTCTCCTAAAGGAAGACTAAGGGCTGACCAAAGCTCAGCATAGAATTATGGGAGAGGTCAGTCAGGTTCTCATCATAGAGTTCAGCTAATTTGGCTCATTTCTAGGACCCAGCTCTCAACTAATTACTAGCTACCATGCCTTTTTTTCATAATTCCAGGTAATTGAATAATATTGGTGCAACTCACTTTCCCAGAAATAATTCCCTGCCATTCCTTCCCTGGGAGACTATAGGGAGCAAAGGCCCTGCGGAGGGTTGCTGCTCTGTCTCCCATCTCACATATTCCCCAGCATCCCTTCAGTCCCTTGTCTTCCACTGGCTTCTGGCTCTTTTCTTAATACTATAAACATACCTGGTCTCCCTTACTCCCTGAACTCATTTGAAGTTAACTCTGTCCTCCTGGAACAAAGGGCATTCTTGGGGCCGGGGATTTAGCTCAGTGGTTTCCCGCCTGCTGTGCAAGCTCAAGGACCCAAGTTCAATCCCCGATACCAAAAAAAAAAAAAGGTATTCTTGTTCTTACCTGGTTTGCTTTTCTGTCTTATCTTTGCTTTGGACATATTGATAGTCTTGTCTTATTTCCCAGAAATTGGAAGAAGGTCAAATAAAATGTATATTTAAAATATTTTAACTGAAAGTATAAATTTCTATGCAGGTTTTAGTACCTTTATTTTTTATGTTTTTTCCAAGAGGTAATTTGACAGTAATATATATCTGAAATTTTAAAATCAATTAAACACAAAGGTCGAAAGGTATAAACAATCCTAATATTCATCAACATATGACTAGATGGATAAAATGTGGTATATACAATCAATAGAATATAATCCATCCTTAGAAAGAAATGAAATTCTGATACGTGCTACAACATATAATACACTCTGAGGAGAGCTGTGTTCCACTTCACATTCAACCCCTGCCAGCTGTTTCTGGAGTACTACTCTGCCATAAAGAAGGATAAACTTGATCCATTTGTAGAAAAATAATACATGAAATAATGTTACATGAAATAAATCAGACATACAACCTTAAATATCACATGATTTCCCTTATATGAAAAACCCCAAATATAAATAAAGAGTAATAGGAAATAGAGAGATAGATAGGTCTTTTGCAAATGAAAAGGGGACCAAAATATGGAGGGAGGAGGTGAGGAGAAGAGAATGAAAAAAGAATCAAGGGCCGGGGATTTAGCTCAGTGCTTTCGCCACCTGCTGCACAAGCGCAAGGACCCAAGTTCTATCCCCAGTACCAAAAAAAAAAAAGAATTAAGACACATTATGTACATGTCCCAGCTCCCCTGGAGGAATGTAATCATTACTGCAGACTTGTACTGTATTAATAAAATAAATATAAATATACATATACATATACATTATATTAAGTGAAATAAGCCAGACATAAAAGGACAAATATTGTATGTTTTCATTTATGTAAAGTACCTGGTAGAGTCAAATTCGTAGAGACAAATTGCAATAGTTGTCACCAGGGCCTAAGGAGTAGGTAATTTGGAGTTATTTTTAAATGGGTGCAGAGCCTCACTTTGAGGTGATGGAAAAGTTCTAAAGATGGACAGAGGCGATAGTCAATGTGAATGTACTTAATGCCCTCGAACTGCACACTTAAAATGGTTAAAAAGGCAATTTTTATGTTGTGCACATTTTAATATAATAAAACAACTAAAGACAAAAAATATAGCTGTCAAGGTCATCAAAATGGGGAAAACTGCCACAACCAAAGGGAGCTAAGGAGACATGAGGACTAAACGCAGTGTGGTTTCCTATGGAATTCTGGAACACAGAAAGGACAATAGGTTAAAAATGAAGGAAATATGAGTAAAGTATAGATTTTTGTTAATAATTAGCAATACTAATTAATTACTTGTAACATACTAATATTACTACTTAGTATAATGTTACTAATTAAGAAATGTGAATAGTAAAGAAAGCTAGACATGGAAGATACAGAAACTCTGTACTATCTTCACTCTGTAAATCTAAAACTGTTGTATTGGTCAGATTTCTGTTACTTTAACAAAATACCTGAGATAAACAATTTAAAGAAAGGAACGGTTTACTTTGGTTCACAGTTTTGGAAGTTTCAGGGCCTCATTGCTTTTGGGCCTGCAGAGAGGCAGCACATCATGGTGGGGACAATGTGGAGAGGAAACTAGTTAGCTTAGAGAGAGAGAGAGAGAGAGAGAGAGAGAGACAGGACAGGAACCAGGGGTTCCAGTATCCCTCCAAGTGCGTGTACCCATGAACTATCTTCCTTCCACTAGGCCCCACCTCCTGAAGGTTCTACTGACTCCCAGTAGCATCACAGACTAGGGACAAAGTCTGTAACACATAGATCTTTTGTGGACATTTCAGATATGAACTATAGTGACTGTTTGTAAATTAAAAGTCTATTAAAATAAAAAAAACCAATTGGATTGTCCCTTTATAAAAGATATCTAGATTCAACTAATCAAGACTATATATTTTAAAAACTTAAATCCCAAATTAAATTTATACATTGTGATACAGATGAAAATTTAAAATATATCTAGTCTGTAACCTTTAGCTACAGAGTAAAGAGTATTAATTTAAGTGAAAAATGTGGGACAGTGTTTTCAAATACAGTGAGTGCTAAAAATTTTACCTAATTTTGGTTAAAACAACCACACTAAGATCCAAATGCCTGAAACATAATACATTTGAGGATTTCATCATACCATAAATCTACCAGCTTTTAGGAGTTTCTTGTTTCAAATAATGAGAAGAAAGAGGTAACTGGTTAGTCAAAACAGGACTTGGAATAATCTCAAATACTGCTGAGGTGTGCATGTGCTGACACCCACTTCCACCTATCTGGCTACCTCCTTACTCAGCCTGGTGACTCTGTTCTATGAAGGTGAGTAATGGGATTAGAGTAAAAAGAAAGCATAAGTAGGAGAGGAAAAAATCAACAAAAGGAAGTGTTGTTTCCTTTGGAAATTACCATTAAGGGATCACAAATGAGCTCTTACGGACTTTTCCACTCAGAAAGGACCTGGGACCCCACAGGAGATCACAGATCTGCTGTTGCCATCAGGAACTGGAGCCAGAGGTGACCCAAGCATGGCTGTGTGCAGCTTGCCAACCAGTCTTCCAAGAATGGAGTCCCCTCGGCTTTCCAAGGTTTAATTTAGAACACAGGACTGGGTCAGAACTGAGTAAACTCCTAGCTGACTGGATGCACCTCGAGCAAACTTTCCAGAGTTTTGTCCCTGAGTCTTTTCTGTATGTAGTCACACCATGACAGGCAAAAAGTGATGCTCTGATCATCAGCACTGAGGGCTGTCACAGACTGGTGGAAGCTTAAGCATGTTCACTTGAACCACTCCTTTCCAATCTGGTATAAAATAAATTTATACCTGCTTTCTTTTGGTTACCTCCAAATGTTTCATGGCTTCACAGCAGCCTGGGATGGGGATCCTTTGGTCGGGAGCTGATCTATTTAATAGATGCTTAAGGGCACTGTCCAGAGCTCTGGACAGGCACCTAGTATTTTTTTTTGGTACCAGGGATCAAACTCGGGTCCTTGTGCTTGCGAGGCAGGCGGCAGAACCACTGAGCTAAATCCCCGGCCCATAGGCACCTAGTATGTTAAGGACATGGCCCTTACCATTAAGCAGCTGCCAGTCTGTGGGGCATCAAGACACACAAATAATCATATATATTTTAATGAGATTGCAGAAGTAGAGAGAGGAGTGCTTCAGTCTGCCAGGCAGAGCTGGGACAGATTCCCCAGAAGAGGTGAATTTTATGCTCTGTGGTGAAAAAGGATCAGGCTTATCCTGATAAGGAGAGAGGCCACTTAGTAGAAGTACACACAAAGAAAATTTTTTGAGTGAAAACAATAGGCTGTATCTTGGCAGTGGTGATGACTACTCACTGAGCTGGTCATGTAAATAAGGGTATTTTATTGTGTTTGAATTATACCTCAGTAAATTTGATTTTTACACCTTTGCTTATCTTTGGATGAAGTCCAGTACCTTTGACATGGTCCTCAGCTTCCCTCATCCCCTCTAGATAGCATTTATCAAGAGAATGGCAACCATGCCCAAGCTATTCACCACTGCTTCCTATTGCCCAGCTCAGTGCCTGACACAGTAAGTGATCATTAAATAGTCCAAAGAATAAGCCCATCCTGAGGTTTTAAGCAGGTTTAAGAGATATATCATGTGTGCCTATGTGTTTCTCATAGAGATTTCTCAAATAAGATGCCTGAAAGTGTCTCAGGCATTTCTGTTTTTCACAATGACTGAAAGGTGCTATCGCCCTTAGTATCCTGGGGCCAGGTGTTAGCACCTTCTCAGTGCTCTGGACAGCACCTTTAGAAAGCTGCTCTAGAAAGACCACTCTACTTTGTCAGGGTTTAGTTGTAACACATGGAGGCAGAGGATGGGAAGGTTAACATCAGAGGACTAGCTAGAAAACATTCAATCCCCCCAAACTGGGTGGCTGGTGGCTGGAAAGGAAACCTGCACTGAATAAAGTAGACTCAGAATGAAAAGCAAAGAGGGGACATTGTGCCAACAACCTGAGTAATTGATGAAATGAGTCTCCCTTGGAGAAAGAGAGGGAAGTGAAGACAAAGGTAGGTAGACATGGAAATAAGATGTATGACCTTGGGAAAGCTACTTAACCTCTGTTGTAATTCTCTCATCTATAAAATGCAGATTAAAATAACACCTAGATCACAGGGTTGTGAGGACCACATTAAATGAATCAATATATGTAGAGCACTTGGATCACTGCCTGACACATAATAGGCACTAGATAAACATTTGAAGGGCCAGGGATGTGGCTCAGTGGCACTGCGCCTGCCTGGCAAGTGCAAGGTCCTGAGCTTGATCCCGGGTACAGGAAAAAAAATTATAGATAAACGTTTGATGTTATAGCTGCAGATACAGTAATAAGTAGATACAGAGAAATAGCAACAGATGAATGGGGGAAGGGAGGAAGAAAGATGGATGGTGAACAGATGACTATGTGGATATTGGTTATGGGAGATGAAAGACTGAACATGATTTCTGAATTTTTTTCTAAATCAGTCACAAATTTGAGCAAATCTACCCACATTCTCTCTTCTTCTTCTTCCTTAATGGCCAGTGGTCAAAGCATCCGTTGTTCCTGTTTTATAGGACGGGGCCATGATGACTAAACTATACTGGCCCATGGCCAGCACTGGAAGCATGAAGTAGACAAAAGGCTGATGTGACGGGAATGTGAAATATTCATACTACATTAATCTATTTTCTGTTGTTATAACAAAACATTGGATGATAGGTACTTATAATGAAAAGAAGCTAATTTAGCTCACAGATTTGAAAGAGGAAAATCCTAGATCAGTTCAGACCCATTTGTCCTGCCTCTGGTGAAGACTCCCTTAGCTAGGTCACAACGTGGCAGAGAAGTAGGACAGGAAATGGATACAGGTACCCCCAAAACATGACGTTATAACAACCTTCTCTCATGAGAACTAATGAACTAACCAGGGTCCTGTAGGGACAGCATTAATCCCTTCCAAGGGTCATGGCCTCAGTGACCTAGTCATCATTCACTAGCCATACCTCTTAAAGATTCCACACTTCCCACCACACACTGTGGACCAAGATTCCAGCACAAGAACATTTAGGGGACACTCTCAAACCATGTCCAAACCATAGCACCTACCTTGTGAAGCACATGGGACAGAGCAGGAAGAAAGAGCTCTTCCGACCTCAATTTTGGAATTCCAAACAGCTTCACCTTCCTCAACTCTCTCCTTTCTTGCTCTATAAACCTTTTGTCAGTTGCCCACTTTCTCCATTCTGTTGTAACATTCATTCATTCATCATGATGTAATAAAGCTAGGAGTTCATGGGTAACACTAGATTATTCCTGAAGCTTTTTACCGCTCTAATAAATTGATCACCTGCAATATAACCAGTGTATCCTCTCATTGTTCTGACCCCTCAACCTCTCTCAACTTCTGCCTCTTTTTTCTTTTTTCTGGTCCCAGGGATTGAACTCAGGACCTTGGACTTGCAAGGCAGGCACGGTGCCACTGAGCTAAATCCCTGGCCCCTCTCTCATTCTATGTATCTTTGCCATTTTCTTGGCCTTAAATTACTTCCTCTCCTCAATTTTCTACTAATCTCCTATAGAGTTTGCAAGTTTTAGTGTGACTCATTGCTTGGTCCCACCAGTATAAGGGGCTCCTTCCTCTATGTATCCAGTTCACTCTGTGTCAACCCAAATGATAACACTTTCCTCACGGATTCCTTTACATGCCTATCTCTCCAAAGGGCAATAATGCCTTTAATGAAAGAATTACATTTGTATCAGGCAGGGGTCTGTCTCAGAGAACAGAATCCACTTTAGCCAGTTTAAGAAGAAAAAGATTTCCTGTGGATATTAAATGGCTTACAGAGTCATTGAGAGGGGAAAAGATAAATTCAAGATTAAGTTTTTGGGAACCATTGCCGATGCCACATGGCAGAATGGGACCTCCAAGGGAGCTGCTAGCTTTTTTTGGTATCAAGAAGTCTCCAGCCTGAAGTGGCACCACCATTAGTGTAACAAGGAACTAAATTCTCTCTACCTATATCTCACTTTATCAAAAAGAGCAAGCTGTTCAGCTGTTATCATCCTGTTGGACCATGTTCTTGTACCAAACCCCCCAATCCCTTACGTTTCTTACCAACTTAGACTGATTACTCTTGGGTCACATGCTAAGTGTGGTCCAGAGAGCTTCAGCCAGTAGAGCTCATCTGGAACAAACATGGTAAAGGAGGCTGTGAGGGACAAGGATGTGGCCAAGAGGCTTCTGGTTTCTCTTTGCAAAGGAGATTAATTTTCCTGCTATCAGTAAGGTTCACTGGTGGTGACAGATGGAAACCAGTTGCCTGGTTGGGTTTCAATTAAATTTAAGTCTGCTCTTAACCCTAACAATCTTTTCAGCCTATGCCTGACATAGAACAAAAACTACTTTAACAAAACAAACAAGGATCATAGACTCTTGGGAACAGAAAGAAATCCAGTACTTACCAAATACCACTTTGAAGCAAAAAGATCAAAATTGGAGAAAGTAATGCCCTTTATTTTGTCTAAATGAATTCAACTAAAAAACTTGGTTTTATTCTGAGATTATTTTTTTGTCCTCCTATTTCTTTAACAATGTATGATATTTATAATTCATAGCTTTTGTATGTTTAGGCCTCTCTCTCTCTCTCTCTCTCTCTCTCTATTTTGAGACAGGGACTCGCTTTGTAGTTCGGGCTGGCCCTGAACTCACCATGTAGCCCAGGTTAGCCTCGAATTCATGGCAATCCTCCTGCCTCTGCCTCCCGAGGCATGTCCCACCACTCCCGGCAGATAGTTGTTTGTTAATCTTGTCTTTGAGTTATCTGTTGATTTTTAATCTTATGCTGATCCTACCCCCAGAGTGGAGGTCTCCACCATAGCTTCACTAGGACCTCATGTGTTATTGTTTCTTTGTCAAATTCATCTTTTTTTTCCAGGCATCTATCAGGGTTTGGACTCCAAGGTCTAAGATTTGAACTTGTGCCTAGATGTGTGGTCAGACCTCATGATAAAGGATATATTTTCTATGATTCTTTGTCATCACTCCCATTCCATATCATTTATCAAGGAATTAAATATTTTCTCTCTCTCTCCCTCCATCCCTCCCTCCTTCTACTGGCCTTGAACACCCAATATAGCCTAGGCTGGCCTCAAATCTCAAGCTTAAGGCAATCCTCCTGCTTTAGTCTTCTGAGTGCTGGAATTACAGGCATGAGGACACTCTCTCTTATAAGTGAGGCCCGGCTCATCTGTGAGAATGTGAACTGTGATTTGTAGTTTATCTTGGTATGTTTTATATAACTTCAACTAGAATTGTTTTTCTTTCTCTTACCATTTACAAGTATGCAATCTATTTTTACTGATCCTTATTCTAGCTTTCATTCCAACTGTCCTTCTCCTGTTATATTTTCCAGGACTTCTTTTTCTGGAATGGCTTTGGATGATTTCAATCCCTTTAAATCCAAGCTTAAACTTTATGTACAAGAATACATGACTTAATCTACCCATCCGCAATCATTTATGTATTGAAATATATTTCACTTTAGATTGCTCCCCTGGGCCAGTGAGAAACCTGATCCATTTGTTGCCGTCCTCCAGTTCTACTCTGCATCCCAGGACTATGTGAGCCCTGCAGGCCAGGCACCTCAGGCCCTTGTGTCCCCTAATGTCCAGCTGGGTTTGTCCAATGGGAGGTACCGGTATGAAACCAGACAAGGGAGGCGGGGAGACAGGTGTCAGCAGCCAAGTCCCTTCTCCGTAGTCCTGCTGCCAAACAGACCCAACAAGGTCTTGGTTTCTGTTAGGCGACTTTGTCCCTGGTCTAATACCACCTGTCACCCAGGTCCCTTCAGCCCAGTGACTGGAGGACTTCTTGATGGTGTTCAGTTCTCTAGATTACATCTCCTTAAGGTAGCAACCACTTCCTTCCACAAATCTCAGCTCTAAATACTCAGAGGGAATTCTCTTTTCCACTTTAGGGCCTAAGAGACCTAAAGACAAATTCTCAGAAGTGGAATTGCTGCAACAAACTTTTCAGGACATATAAACTGAAGGGGTCAAGAGATGGCTTCTTGATGCCTTCTCTCCCTCAAGGACTTTCTCTGCTCTGTTGTTCTGTGTACAGTCTGGGCCCTTCCTTTCTGCCATCCTATCTGTTTATATATCTTGGGCATTGGATCATCCCTTGGGCATTGGATCATCCTTCTGGTCACATTACAGTGTAAAAATGACAACTCTTGGACCATGTGGCCAGCAAGTGGGAAGAACAAGCCATTATTAGGGTGGTTAAACCCCCCCCCCATTTGTCCGGAGGGGTGAGAAAGAGGAAGAATTGGAATTAATTATTGATGTCTTCAAAGTCTGGGGATTAGCAAATAGCTGAACACTCCACTCTATTTTGTATCAAGAACAGCATCTGATTAGCCAGTGTGACCATTTCATCTGGTGTTGGATTTTAGCAGGATTGGGTCAAAGAACAAAGTGACTTGGTTGTTTATGAAGCTGACAGACTTAGTGACTTTGACTCCACATACTGGAAAGAAAGGCTCCAGGCACGTCTCCCCCCCCCCCCCCACACACTAAGGCCTGAAAATGATGGCTATAAATCTTTCTGCACCTTTCTCTTCCATCAGACTGGACCCTGGTAGAAATAAGGCTATCATTGACCTTGAGCAAATGTCTGGCTTTGTGTCATTTATCAAATAAAAACTATCAACTGTCTTCTTCAGTCTGCTGATTTACTTTTAGCTTTCTTTGAATGGTAGCCCTCAAATGACTTTGCTTATTTAGCAATGTAATGTAGTCATGAAAAATAATTTGTACCCAAGTCCATTTTTCTACTATAGAGATAGGGAGGCAGTTGTAGTGGGAGGACCATGATCTTGTAGTCAAGAGATCTGAGTTTTAGTTCTGGCCCTGCCAAACACTGGCTGAATAACCAGACTGAGCCATTTAATCATAGGGAATTTCTTTTCTGTTAAAATTAAGTGCTATGAGTTATACCTTTCCTAGGCATATTCCCTACAGAATTAAAGATATCATACTGTAGTGACACAAGCATATCCATGTTTACAATGGTATAATTTACAAAAGCTAAGCTCTGGAAATAGTCTAGATGCCCATCAAGAGATAGATGGATAAAGAAAAAAATATATATGTATTTCAGCCATAAAGGATGAAATCACGTCATTTGCAGAAAAATGGATGGAACTCAAGGCTGCCAAACTAACCAAAATAAGCTAGACTCAGAAAGTTAAATATTTCTTATATGTGAAACCTAAAATATAAATAAATGAATAAATGAAACAAAGGAAAGATGATAGGAAATTAAAAGGTAGACTTTTGGAGATGGGGAAAGGTATTCAGGGAGAGGGAAAAGAAGAAGGACGTCGAAAATGAAGAAGTAGTAAAGGGATTGAAAATGATCAATATATGCTACATACATGTACCAATTTCTCAAATGAACATCACTGTTCTGTATTATGAATATGCACCAATAAAATTCAAGTGCTGTGAAAGTGAAGTTAACACAAAAGAGTTAAATACAAGTGAAAGTCAATATTATTAAAACTTTTTCCACTATACTTTTCCAATTTTGGTTGTGGGTTTGTGCTGACTCTTGGGCCACTTGTATCTTTTTCTTAGTTCATTGTTGAAAGCAATCGACAATACATGTGTTAGGGTAACTTGTCAGGAGTCACCATCCATATAGTTATCACAGGGGCAGGATATGAAAGCCACAACTAAAGTGACTTTTGATCTCAACATGATATATGGAAAGAACTCAGACTAGCTTGGAGGGGTAGATATCCCACTTCCTCTGCTTCCTCTTTCAACGTATCCCTCCTGACCTTCTGTAAGGTCCCTTATTTAGACACGGCCAATCCCCATCATCTTTCTTCATGTTGGGGGCATATGGTAGCTTCAGCGAACCAGAACCTTCTTCAGGCCAAGAGGAGACTGTGAGTATGATAAAAGTAAAAAGAACCTTAAAAAGAACATCAAGCCCAGAACACAGTAAATGTCATTTGTAAGATTTATCCTGTGGTGTTATGGGAACAAAAGCACTTTAACTGTCATTGAAGTTTGTGTTCTCAGGCCATAAAAACTAGCTATGGGAGAGCAACTAGAAATGAATTTACATGTTATTGGTTCTGTTCTTATAAACATGGAATCAAAGCATGTTACTTCAACTTCCTACATCCCTCAGTCCGTAGGAATATCCAGGAGACATCCATCTTCCAAGCATGATAAGGAGCCAAGTTTCACTGGACATCATCCAAAGAGTACCTCCATCCTTAATCCAGCAGTTTTCAGAGTATCTCTAGGATTATATCATTAACTATGAGGCCAAGAAAATAGCATGGAAATTGGAAAGAGATCTGCATTTAATGAGCTGACTAAATGAATATTTATTGGATGCCTTCTGTATAGCACATACGGGTCAAGCCAGTACACTGAAAATTCAGCAGTGAATAAGAGACACAAACCTAGCCCTCAAAGGGCTTATATTCTGGTGAGAGAAGTTAGATAATTATGCGAAAATACATAATATAAATTCAGGCAGTGATAACTCTTGTTAAAAGAATAGGTAAATAAATCCTGGTGTGTTTGCAAAGTAGGGAGGTGGCCAGCGAGGCCAAGCAGAGTGTAAGGGAGAGGGTGTTAGGGGATGGATTTGAACCCCAACTCCTACCACAGGATTTTGCTCAGTTTCTTTAATCTGTAGAAATAATAGATTTAACAGTTACAGTCAATCCTTTGGAATCTGTAGGGTATTGGTTCCAGGACCCCACAGTACACCAGAGTTCTCAGATATTCAAGCCTCTTTTATAAAATGGTGGAGTATTTGTGTATAACCTATGTTCAATATTCTCTATAATTTAAATTATCTGTAGATGATTTTTTTTTGAGACAGGGCCTCACTGTGTAGTTCAGGCTGACCTTAAACTCACTATGTAGTCCAGGCTGGCCTTGAACACTCAGTAATCCTCCTGGCTCAGCCTCCCAAATGGTGGGATTACAGGTGTGTGTCACCATGCTCAGCTTGTAGATGATTTATAATACCTAACACAATGCAAATTATATGTGAATATTTGTTATACTATATTGTTTAGAAAATAATGACAAGAAAATCTGTACATGTTTAGTATGAATGTAATTTTTTTTTCAAATAATTTCCTTCTGAAGTTAGTTGAATTTGCAGATTTGGAACTCATGAAGAAAGCCCTGTATTGAGGCTTTTGATGATGAGTAACAGAACCTATTTTGAGCTAGGATGAACTAAAAAAAGAAAATTTATAGCAAGTATACAAGAATGCTTCCCAGAAAGCAAGAGCCAGAAAGAAGCTAGGACTTATGGCAAGCAAAATATCATCACTATCCACAAAACAAGATCTCTCTCTCTCTCTCTCTCTCTCTCTCTCTCTCTCTCCCATCTCCCTCCTTTCTTTCTTCAGACAATATTTTTTTCTTCTCTTTCTACAGTTCAAGTTTTTCCTACTCCTCTGTCTATACAGCTTGCCTGTTTTTGCAAATCCCAACTGTCTCCATGTCCAGTCTCTGTTCCTGCCCTACACTAGCACTGACATAGGACTCAGCATCACTCCAGGAATGACCTGCACTTCCAAAACATATGAGCCTCATCGGATTTTACTGAGGTGGACACTGTCACAGGACAGTGCAGGCGATTGTACTGCATGCTCCCCAGAAAATTCTTCAGTTCTCTTAGCTGTTCTCAAATCCTCCTAGCAGGACCTGTGATCAAGCATATTACCCAGTTTGCTCCTGGGTCTCCCCTTCCCACAAGGCCCCTCAATCTCTCAGCCCCTCACTAGCAGGTTAGCAGAAACATTAACTTTCTTCAAGCATTGACAACTATTGTGAATGCTCAACACCACTCATTTCACCATTGGAACCTGCAAACGAATTCTCAAGACACCCCGTCAATGACAATGTTCATTGACCTACAAGTTACAATTCCAGCCATTGCTTTCACAGAATCTTAATTGCAAATTCCTGAGAAAGAATATCTGATTAGCTCACCTCATATCACATGTGCAGGCCTTGTTCACGGAGCTCCTGTCAGAGAGGAAGTTTACACTTATGGAAGGGACAATTCTTTGGAGAACACAGTCCTCCTGAGCTGGACAGATATACTGAAGATGCCCCTTGCATTCCTCACATATAAAACAGAGGCAGTGATACATTTCTCTCTGCAATGTTGTGCTAGTAAGAAAAATAACATACAAAGAGGGCATTCCACCAGATCCTAGTCTTAATGTTATTTTCCTCCTCTTCTCAAGAAATGAACCAATCACCTGCCGAATCAGCCCGCTGCAGACAGGCAGGTCTGTGCACGCCCTACCGAGGTGCTGAGTCACACGGAAGACACCAAATCACCCTGCTGCACACAGGCAGCCACCTGGTTACACACTAAAAAGATGGAGAGGACACCAGATCACCAGATCAAGGTACTGAGTCCTGCTATTCCCATCCCAGAGGTAAGGGCTTCTGAGCCGTCGTCCCACTGCTTCTGCTCCAGAGGAAGGGGCTTCCCGGTCACCATCCCTCCTGCTGCTCCCAGCCAAGAGGAAACGGCTTTTGGGCAACCTTCTGTCCCGCTGCTCCTGGTCCAGAGGAAGGGGCTCCAAGGCCACGATCCCTTCCACCGCTCCTCGCCCAGAGGAAGGGGCTTCCAGGCCACCATCCTTCCTGCTGCTCCCAGCCCACAGGAAAGGGCTTTTGGGTCACCATCCCTACCGCTGCTAACAGCCCCTGTCCCACCTCACCCAGATCAGAGGAGGTAATCCGTGCAGGCGCTAACAGTCCCCCACCCCAGATGAAACGAGAAAACACGTAAATAAGTCTCAAAACCAGACTTCCGGATCACCTACAGCAACCCCAAAGGGAAATGAGATGGAACACTCTGATACTCAACCACCTGGACCCACTGAACTGGCAACAAAAGGGGATCTGGAAAAAATGAAATCAGAAATAATTTCACAGATAACAGGAGAAATTGTGCCCCTAGTGCAAGACATGATTAATAAATCTAGAGAGGAGCTCAGGAACATGATGGAATTCCAACATAAGAAACAAATGGAATCCACAAAAGAGATGCAAATAGATTTCCAGGACATGAAAAACTCTGTTGAAAGTCTACACAGCAGAATGAGCCAATGTGAGGACAGAATTTCAGATATAGAAGATAAGATTGCAATTAGTGACCAGGAAAAGAAAAATTGCTTCAAAATTATAAGGGAACATGAGAAATCAATCCAGCAGCTGCTAGATGATGCAAAGAAGAATAACATAAGACTGACTGGGCTCAATGAAGAAAGAGGAGAGAGTGGAGATGACATAAAAATTCTCTTCACAGAAATAATGGCAGAAAACTTCCCAAGCAGGGGAAAAGAGCTTGACATACAGATAAGTGAGGCATATAGGACTCCAAATAGCCTTGATCAAAAAAAAATCTACACATAGGCATATAATTGTTAAGATTCCAGAAACACAACAGAAGAACAAAGTTCTCCAAGCAGTCAGAGAAAAGAAGCAAATCACATACAAAGGAAAGCCCATCAGAATCACAGCAGACTTCTCAACACAAACCATCAAGGCAAGAAGAGCTTGGAGTGACATATTCCAAGCCCCAAAAGAAAACAGCCTCCAACCCAGATTGATGTACCCTGCAAAACTATCTTTGAAAATGGATGGAGAAATAAGATACTTTCATGACAAAGAGTACCTTAGGACCTTTGTGAATACCAAACCAGCACTCCAAAGAATTTTATACAGTATCCTAGGAACAGACACTGAGGATCACAACCCCAGGAAGCAAAGCAGAATGAACCCATCTGGCATGACAAGAAATTAAATGTAAAGGGGGAGAACCCAACAAAAAGAAAAAGTCATGGCAATGACAAGTCAATACGTTTCAGTTATAACCATCAATGTTAATGGTCTCAATTCACTAATCAAAAGAAATAGACTGGCAGAATGGGTCAAGAAGCAAAATCCAACAATATGCTGCATACAAGAAACACACTTCATTCAAAAGGAAACTCATAGATTGAAAGTTCAAGGGTGGAAAAGAATACTCCATGCGACAGGAACCCGAAAAAAAGCAGGAGTAGCTATCCTCTTGGCAGATAAAGTAGATTTCAAACCAACACTGATTAAGAGAGGTGAAGAAAGACACTACATCCTTGTAAAGGGAAGAATCCAAGAGGAAGAGATGACAATCATAAATACTTATGCAACAAACACTAGTGCACCCAACTATATAAAACAAATACTAACGGACATGAAAAGTCATATATGCACTAAAACAACTGTAGTGGGGGACCTCAATACCCCACTGTCACAAATAGATAGATC
This sequence comes from Heterocephalus glaber, assembly GCF_053883595.1. Lineage (NCBI taxonomy): Eukaryota > Metazoa > Chordata > Mammalia > Rodentia > Bathyergidae > Heterocephalus > Heterocephalus glaber. The sequence goes on from NW_028258156.1 coordinate 5,358,537, forward strand.
AACTAGACTAAAAATAAGTAATGAAATACTAGAACTCAATCGAACTCTTGAACAAATGAACTTAACAGATGTTTACAGAGTCTTCCACCCCATAAAATCAGAATACACATTCTTCTCAGCTGCACATGGGTCATTCTCAAAAATAGACCACATACTCACACATAAAACATGTTTAAGTAAGTGCAAAGGAATTTAAGTTATCTCCTGTATATTATCAGACCATACATAGTGTGATGAAATTGGAGATCCATAGCAAAAGAAACTCAAAACATTTCATAAACACGTGGAAATTGAACAACACACTTCTGAATAACCAATGGGTCACAGAGGAAATTAAAGAAGAAATCAGACAGTTCCTTCAATTAAATGACAATGACAATACAACATATCGGAATCTATGGGACACAATGAAAGCAGTCTTATGAGGGAAATTCATAGCAGTGAATACACGTATTGGGAAAACAGAATGAGCCCAATTAACAACCTGATGCTGAACTTCAAGCTTCTAGAAAAAGAAGAGTAGGACAACCCCAAAGCTCATACAAGGGAGGAAATTATCAAGATCAGAGGAGAAATCAATGCAATGGAGACTAAGAGAATGATACAAAAAAATCAATGAAGCCAAGAGTTGGTTCTTCGAAAGAATCAACAAAATTGACAAACCTTTAGTCAACCTTGTCAGAAAAAGGAAAGGCCCAAATCCATGCAATTCAGAATGAAAAGGGTGAAACTACAACAGACCCAGCAGAAATCCAGAGGATCATCAGTACCTACTTCCAGAACCTATACAGCAATAAGATGGACAACACAGAAGAAATGGACAGATTCCTAGATACATATGAATTACCAAAGTTGAATGAAGAAGACCTAAAAATTCTGAACAACCCAATATCAAGCAATGAAATTGAAAATGTAATTAAAAACTTATCAACTAAGAAAAGCCCAGACCCTGATGGCTTCACTGCTGAATTCTACAAGACATTTAGAGAGGAACTGCTGCCACTACTGTTAAAATTCTTCAATGAAATTGAAAGAGAAGCAATACTCCCAAATTCATTCCTGGAAGCAAGCATCACCTTGATCCCCAAAGCAGAGAAAGACCCAACTGAAAAAGAGAACTATAGGCCAATCTCACTAATGAACATAGATGCAAAAATCCTTAAGAAGATAATGGCAAACAGAATGCAGAAGATCATCAAGAAGATCATAAACCCTGATCAAGAGGGATTCATCCCAGGGATGCAGGGATGGTTCAATATGTGAAAATCAATAAATGTAATACACCATATCAATAGAGCCAAGGACAAAAATCATATGATTATCTCCATAGACACAGAAAAAGCATTTGACAAAATCCAGCATGCATTTATGATAAAAATCCTACAAAAAATTCGAATAGATGGTCTCTACCTCAAACTGATAGAAGCCATCTATCAAAAACCAACAGCCAATATCATACTAAATGGTCAAAAACTGAAATCCTTCACACTAAAATCAGGAACAAGACAAAGATGTCCACTTTCACCGCTCTTGTTCAATATAGTTCTGGAAACATTAGCCATGGCAATTAGACAAGAGAAAGAAATAAAAGGAATAAAGATAGGAAATGAAGAAGTCAAACTGTCATTATTTGCAGATGACATGATACTCTATTTAGAAGACCCCAAGAACTCCACCAAAAGTCTTCTAGACTTAATAACCAAATTCAGTGAAGTAGCTGGTTACAAGGTCAACACACAAAAATCAATAGCTTTCCACTACACAAATGACAGACTCACTGAGAGAGAAATAGGGTAAATAATTCCTTTCACAATAGCATCCAAAAAACTGAAATATACCCAGGAATCATCCTAAGGAAAGAAATCAAAGACCTCTTCTCTGAAAACTATGGCACTCTGAAAAGAGAGATTGAAGATGATATCAGAAAATGGACAGACATCCCTTGTCCCTGGCTAGGAAGGATTAATATAGTGAAAATGGCCATACTTTCAAAACTGCTGTATAGATTTAATGCAATTCCAATTGAGATCCCAGCAGCATACTGCATAGACCTAGAGAAAACAACCCAAAAATTCATTTGGAACAAGAAGAGACCCAGAATGGCAAAAGCAGTTCTAGGTAACAGAGACGTGGCAGGGGGTATCACAATCCCCAACCTGCAACTCTACTACAAAGCTACTATGATAAAAACAGCATGGTACTGGCAAAGAAACAGACCTGAAGACCAGTGGAACAGATTAGAAGATGCAGAAACAACACCAGACACACTCAGCCATCTCATCTTCGACAAAGAAGCCAAACACCCTCACTGGAGGAAAGATAGCCTCTTTAATAAATGGTGTTGGCAAAGTTGGGCTTCAACTTGCCAAAGATTAAACTAGACCTGTATCTCTCACCGTGCACTAGACTAAAATCAAAATGGATTAAAGATCTAAATATTAAAATAGAAACTCTGAACCAGTTGGAACAGAGGTTAGGTAGAACCCTTGAAGACATCAGTGTAGGAAAAGATTGTATGAACAAAACCTCAGTTGCCTGTGAACTAGCACAAACAATCAACAAGTGGGATCTCTTCTTATTAAAAGGCTTCTGCACAGCAAGAGAAACCACCAGCAGTGTGAAGAGACAACCCACGATGTGGGAAAAAATCTTCACCTGCTCTTCCTCAGACAAAAGTCTACTATCTCGAATCTATAAAGAACTTGAAAAGATCAGACCTCCCAAATTTAAACACCCAATCCAAAAATGGGCATCTGAAACATACAGACATTTCTCAGACAAAGAAGTAGAAATAGCAAATAAATACATGAAAAAATGTTCAACATCACTGGTCATTCAAGAGATGCAAATGAAAACAATGCTGAGATTCCACTTCACTCCAGAAAGAATGGCTGCTATCATGAAATCAACCAATAACAAATGCTGGTGGGGCTGTGGGGAAAGAGGAACCCTGCTCCACTGCTGGTTGGAGTGTATACTGGTGCAACCACTGTGGAAATCAGTATGGAGATACCTCAAAGAACTAGGACTGGAAGTCCCATTTGATCCTGCTATTCCACTGCTGGGGATCTTCCCCAAAGAATTAAAAGAATCATACCACAGTGACATATGTGAGCCCATGTTCATAGCAGAGCAGTTTGTAATAGCTAAAACTTGGAAACAGCCCAAATGCCCACCAACTGGAGACTGGATAAAGAAAATGTGGTTTTTTAATAAAATGGAGTACTATTCAGCCATAAAAAATGAGAAATTAGAGACATTTATAGCTAAGTGGATGCACATTGAGGCCATACTCTTAAGTGAAATAAATAGGACACACATGTATAAATACCAAATAGTTTCTCTGGTGTGAGAAACTGAAAGTGTAAATAAGGACTAAATGTATAATAGGTCATGTGAAATAGGAAGAAAGGGGGCAAAGGGGAAGGAAGTGGGAGGGCTAGAGGAAAGGATAGAAGGGATGGGATTAATATGAGAAAATGGGAATATAGGAACAAAATCTTTGTAAATAGGGAGGACTGGAGGGGTTGAAGGGAGGGCTGGGCAAGGGTGAAAAATAAGAACCAAGAGAGACTATGTAAAGGGGCAAATTTCCAATGATGAATGTCATTATATTGTATACCTAAAATGTACCAATGATTAGAATGAATAATGGATAATGTAAAATAGGAAGAAAAGGTCCAAAGGGGTAGGGGTAGTGGGAGGGTCAGGGGAAAGAAAAGAAGGGAAAGGAAAAATGCTGAGAAATGGAAAAAATGGAAATAAAGTCTTTGTAAATAGGGAAGTTTGGAGGGCATGAAGGGAGGGCTAGGAACGGGGAAAAAACAAGAACCAAGATGCATTATGTAAAGGTACAATTCCCAATGAGAAATGTAATTGTGTTGTGTACCTACAATGTACCAATAAAAGAATTTAATAGAAAAAAAGAGAAATGAACCAATCAACTACAAAACGCCCCTCCCTTTATTTCCAAAATAATTTCAGCTTTAATATGCTGCATAGTACTAGACCTCATATGTAGTAACTCTAGTTCTGTGGCTGTGTTTAACAAGTACTAGAAAGGATTAAGAAAAAGAATCTAGAACTTGCTCCATCTTTTGCTTACTAGTAGGTAGATTCTCGTGTGGTCTCCTAAGATTGTCCCTTTCTATCTCCTACTCCTTCTCTAACTGCCCCCACGCCAGGGTGCTAAATTAGAATTTGGAGGTAAATTACTAAGGAAAAACAGAAAAGCAAGGATGAGAATTGGCTTTGAAAAAGGGGAGACTAGAGTGAACTCTAGGAGAGAGTTTTGGGACAGCTTGTTAAGGGGAAGGAAGCAAGAAGGAGAACAAAGAAGCAGCATTTGGAGAATTGTCATCATGCATTGGATCCTGTTCAGTGATATTTGCAAGATGCCAGTAAGATTGGAATTTCTTATAATTACCCTTGACTGCTGGAATCAATCTACAACACCCTGCTGAAGCAACCAGGTCAGTGCCTGAATTTTATTTTGTCTGTATGGAGGCTTTATATCTATAAAACTTTTTCTCAAGAAAATTATTACATTTGGAGAATGTAAGTTTTAAATACTGAAGCGACTGGGCATGAAATGATTGGAACATAATTCAAGAGGATACACAGTAATGTATAGAACTGAGTATAATAAAAAATTTAAGCTCATGTCTAAGGTGATAGAAGTACACCAATGATTTATAAAAATTTTCAACTAACTGCTGATTTCTGGGTATGGAGAACATGTACAAAAGTTATGGAGATTCCTTTGACATTCAGCCAAATAATCCATTCCGTGTGAAAAGGAAGTTTCCTCAAGGGAGCTTCTAAATAATTTCTACTGAGCAAACAGGAGTCTTTGTTGATGCAGCATTCAGTATAAGTATGCCTTCTAGATCACCAATACCTCCTTTCAGAAACCAGTTTTGATGAAAAATTAAACAGGAACTAAAAGACTTCCTACTTCATAGCTAATAGACAGAAACACATTAAGGAAACCTAAACCAAACTGAAAATTTGTGTCTAAACTTTAAAATAAAATAATGTATACTTTTCAAAAATCTGATTATACAAGTAATGTTTATTATTGAATGCTATGTAGAAAAGAATAAGGTAGATCTAGATATATTGACATGCAAACATTAATTATCCGGGGTGTGTGTGTGTGTGTGTGTGTGTGTGTGTGTGTGTGTGTGTGTAAAGCATTTTACAATATGTTCAAGGGATCCAAGGGGACAAACACAAAAGTCTATAGAGGCCATGCAAATATAAAAATGTGGAGAGCCAAGTGTATGAGCACTGGCACTAAACTATTTATGCTGCGGGAGGGTACTACTTGTACAGCTATGCAACCTTTCAAATCAATCAAACAATCAGCAACAAAACCACTACACTGGAAAATTTAGCTCCCCCATTTTTTTTGTAAGAAATACTTTAAAAAAAATTTATTTTCTTGGTACATTTTAGGTATACAATATAATGACATTCATCACTGGAAATTTGCACCTTTACATAATCTCTCTTGGTTCTTACTTTTCCCCATTCCCCTGCCCTCCCTTCAACCCCTCCATCCCTCCCTATTTACAAACACTTTGTTTCCTTTTTTTCATTTTCTCATATTAATTCCATTCCTTTCTTTCCTTTCCCTGACCCCTCCCACTTCCCCTTCCCCTTTGCCCCTTTTCTTTCTATTTCACATTATCCATTATACCTTTTAGTCCTTATTTACACTTTCAGTTTCTTACACTAGAGAAACTATTTGGTATTTACACATGAGTGTCCTATTTATTTCACTTAAGAGTATCGCCTCAATGTGCATCCATTTAGCTATAAAGTCTCTAATTTCTCATTTTTAATTTATGTATTAATTAGTACATTTTAGGTATACAATACGTTTACATTTATCATTGGGTGTTTGTACCTGTACATGATGTATCTTGGTTCTTATTTTTTCCCCCATTACCTGTGCGCCCTTCACCCCCTCTGCTCTTCCCTATTTACACAGTCTTTGTTTCCATTTTTTTTCTTTCTCATAATTTTTCCTTTCCCTTCTTCCCTTTCCCCTTCCCCTCCCACCACCCCTATACCTTTGGACCTTTTCCTATTTCAAATTATCAATTATTCATTTTAATCATTTTAATCCTTATTTACACTTTCAATTTCTCACACTAGAGAAACTATTCAGTATTTAGACGTGTGTCTTATTTATTTCACTTATGAATATGGCCTCAATAGGTATCCATTTATCTACTAACGTCTCTAGTTTCTCGTTCTTTATGGCTGAGTAGTACTCCATTTTATTAAAAAAACCACATCTTCTTTATCCAGTTTCCAGTTGATGGGCACTTGGGCTGTTTCCAAGCTTTAGCTATTACAAACTGTGCCGCTATAAACATGGGTGCACATATATCGCTGTGGTATGATTCTTTTAATTCTTTGGGGAAGATCCCCAGCAGGGAAATAGCTGGGTCACGTGGTACTTCTAGTTCTAGTTCTTTGAGGTATCTCCATACCGACTTCCACAGTGGTTGCACCAGTCTGCACTCCCACCAACAATGGAGAAGGGTTCCTTTCTCCCCACACCCCCGCCAGGATTTGTTATTTGTTGATTTCTTGATAGCAGTCATTCTTTGTGGGATGAGGTGGAATCTCAGTGTTGTTTTCATTTGCATCTCTCGAATGACCAGTGATGTTGAACATTTTTTCATATATTTATTTGCTGTTTTTACTTCTTTGTCTGAGAAATGTCTGTTCATTTCAGATGCCCAGTTTTGAATTGGGTCTTTGAGTTTGGGGGGTCTGATTTTTTTTCAGTTCTTTATATATTCTAGATAGTAGTCCTTTGTCTGATGCACAGCTGCTTAAAATTTTTTCCCACATTGTAGGTTGTCTCTTAGCTCTGTTGGTGGTTTCTCTTGCAGTGCAGAAGCTTTTTAATAAGATGAGATCCCAGTTGTTGATTCTTTGTGCTAGCTCCCAATGCTACTGAGGTTATGTTCATAAAGTCTTTTCCTATGCCAATGTCTTCAAGAGTTCTACCTAACTTACCTTCCAGCAAGTTTAGTGTTTCTGTCTTAATATTTAGATCTTTAATCCTCTTCAATCTTAGTTTAGTGCATGGTGATAGGTATGGGTCTAGTTTTAATCTTTGGCAGATTGAAATCCAGTTTTTCCAACACCATTTATTAAATAGGCTATCTTTCCTCCAATGATAGTGGTAGGCTCCTTTGTCAAAGATGAGGTAGCTGAGTATGTCTGGAGTTGTTTCTGCATCTTCTAGTATCTCTCACATATCCTCAGGTCTGTTTCTTTGCTAGTACCCTGCTGTTTTTATCACAGTAGCTTTGTAGTATAGTTTCAGGTTGGGGATTGTGATACTCCCAGACATGTCTCTGTTGCCTAGAATTGCTTTTGCTCCTCTAGATTTCTTCTGATTCCAAATGAATTTTTGGATTGTTTTCTCTAGTTTTGTGAAGTATATTGTTGGAATTTCAATTGGCATTGCATTAAATCTGTATAGTAGTTTTGGAAGTATGGCCATTTTCACTATATTGGTTCTTCCTACCCAGGAACAAGTGATGTCTTTCCATTTTCTTATATCCTCTTCCATCTCCTTTTTCAGGGTGCTGTAGTTTTCAATGTAGAGGCCTTTTGCTCCCTTTGTTAGATTGATTCCTAGATATTTCATTTTTTTGGATGCTATTGTAAAAGGAATTATTTCCCGAATTTTTCTCTCAATGAGTCTGCTATTTGCATATAAGAATGCTATTGTTTTTTGAGTGTTGATCTTGTATCCAGCTACTCTACTGAATCTGTCAATTAGGTCTAGAAGACTTTTGACCAAGTTTTTTGGGTCTTTTTTGTAAAGTATCATATCATCAGCAAATAATGATAGTTTCACCTCTTCCTTTTCTATCTTTATTCCTTTTATTTCTTTCTCTTTTCTAATTGCTGTGGCTAATGTTTCCAGAGGAATATTGAACAGGAGTGGTGATAGTGGGCATCCTTGTCTTGTTCCTGATTTTAACATTAAAGTTTTCAATTTTTGACCATTTAGTATGATGTTGGCTGTTGGTTTTTCATAGATAGCTTTAATCAGGTTGAGACAAAGACCTTCTATTCCAATTTTCTGTAGCGTTTTTATCATGAATGGGTGTTGAATTTTGTCAAATGCCTTTTCTGCATCTATTGAGATGATCATATGGTTTTTGTCCTTGACTCTGTCAAAATAGTGTATTACATTTATTGATTTATGGATGTTGAGCCATCCTTGCATCCCTGGGATAAACCCAACTTGGTCAGGGTGTATGATCTTCTTGATGACCCTCTGTATTCTGTTTGCCAGTATCTTGTTGAGGATTTTTGCGTCTATGTTCATTAGGGAGACTTGTCTGTAGTTCTCTTTTTGGGTTGGATCTTTCCCTGGTTTTAGAATCAAAGTAACACTTGCTTCCAGGAATGAATTTGGAAGCCTTGCTTTCCTTTCAATTTCCTTGATGAGTTTAAAGAGTAATGGTGATAGTTCTTCTTTAAATGTCTTGTAGAATTCAGCAGTGAAGCCATCAGGACCTGGGGTTTTCTTTGTTGGTAAATTTTTTATTACATTTCCAATTTCACTCATTGATATTGGGGTGTTTAGAATTTCTATATCTTCTTCATGTAACTTTGGCAAATCATATGTATCGAGGAATCTGTCCATTTCTTCTGTGTTTTCCATTTTATTAGAGTACAGGTTCCGGAAGTAGGTATTAATGATCCTCTGGATTTCTGCTGAGTCTGTTGTGACTTCACCTTTTTCATTCTTAATTGCATGGATTTGAACCTTTTCTTTCCTTTTTTTGATAAGGTTGGCTAAAGGTTTATCAATTTTATTTATTCTTTGGAAAAACCAACTCTTTGTTTCATTATTTTTTTGTATCATTCTCTTAGTCTCCATTGCATTGATTTCTGCTCGGATCTTTATAATTTCCTGTCTTGTACGAGCTTTGGGTTTGTTATGCTCTTCTTTTTCTAGGAGCTTGAGGTTCTGCATTAGGTTATTTAACTGAGTTCTCTCTGTTGTCCTAATATGGGCATTCACTGCTATGAATTTCCCTCATAGAACTGCTTCCATTGTGTCCCATATATTCCTCTATGTTGTACTGGCATTATCATTTACTTGTAGAAACTGTCTAATTTCTTCTTTATTTCCTCTGTCATGCATTAGTTGTTCAGGAGGTTGTTATTCAATTTCCATGTGTTTGTGGGAGTTTTGCGGTTTCTTATGTTATTGACCTCCAATTTTATTACACTATGGTCTGATAATATACAGGGGATAACTTCAATTGTTTTACATTTACTTAGACATGTCCTATAAGCTAGCATGTGATCTATTGTGGAGAATGACCTGTGTGCAGCTGAAAAGAATGTGTATTCTGATTTTGTGGGGTGGAACACTCTGTAAACATCTATTAAGTCCATTTGTTCAATAGCTTGGTTCAGTTCTAGAATTTCATTGTTAACTTTTTTCCTAGATGATCTGTTTATTTGTGACAGTGGGGTACTGAGGTCCCCCACTACAATTGTATTAGTGCTTATTTAGTTTTTCATATCCATTAATATTTGTTTTGTATAGTTGGGGGCATTCGTATTTGGTGCATATATATTTAGGATTGTCATCTCTTCCTCTTGGATTGTTCCCTTCACAAGGGTATAGTGACCATCTTTGTCTCTCTTAATTAGTTTTGGTTTGAAATTTACTTTGTCTGCAACTAAGATTGCTACCCTTTCTTTTTCCTGGGTTCCTGTCATGTGGAGAACTGTTTTCCATCCTTTTGCTTTCAGTCTATGAATTTCCTTTTGAGTTAGGTGTGTTTCTTGTACACAGCATATTGTTGGATTTTGCTTCTTAATCCATTCTATCAGTCTATTTCTTTTGATTGGTGGATTGAGGCCATTAACATTGATAGTTATAATTGATAGATACTGACTCATCCTTGTCATGATGTTTTACTATTGTTGGCTCTTTTATTTCTTTTTCTTTTTCTTTTTCTTTTTTTGGTACCAGGGATCAAACTCGGGTCCTTGCACGTGCACAGCAAGTGGTGAAACCACTGAGCTAAATCCCCGGCCCAGCTCTTTTATTTCTTTTTTTTTTTTTGGCTCTTTTATTTCTTATTTTCCCCTTTTCCCTTTAGTGTCATACCTTGCCTGCTGGCTTCCCTCAGTTGGGCCTCATGGAGTTGTGACCTTCATTGCCTTTTTCTAGGATATTGCTTAAAATTGTTTGGAGTGCTGATTTGGTGTTCATGAAATTTCTCAGGTGTTCTTTGTTGTGGAAGTATCTAATTTCCCCATTGATTTTGAAAGATAATTTTGCAGGATACAACAGTCTAGGTTGGAAGTTATTTTCTTTTAGGGCTTGAAATACTTCACTCCAGGCTCTCCTTGATTTGAGAGTTTGTGTTGAGAAGTCTGCTGTGATTCTGATGGGCTTTCCTTTGTAGGTGATTTGTTTCTTTTCTCTAACTGCCTGTAGAATTTTGTTCTTCTGTTTGGTTTCTGAGATCTTGACTATTATATGTCTAGGTGTAGATTTTTTTTTGATCATGGCTAGTTGGAGTTCTATATGACTCACTTATCTGTATGTCTAATTCTCCACCTCTGTCTGGGAAGTTTTCTACTATTACTTCTGTGAACAGTTTTTTTATGTCAATTGTACCTTCTCCTGCTTTTTCGTGGACTCCTATCAGTCTTATGTTATTCTTCTTTGCATCATCTAGCAGTTGTTGGATTGATTTCTCATGGTCCCTTACTATCTTTAAGAAATCTCTGTTTTCATGGTCCTTAACCACAATCCTGTCTTCTCTATCTGATATTCTGTCTTCAGATTCTCTTAATCTGCTCTGCATGGTTTCAATGGAGTTTTGAATCTCCTGAATATCTGTTTGAATCTGTTTCATGGATTTCATTTCTTGCTTATGTTGGGCAATCATGGTTTCCATTTCTTTCTTATGCTGGGCATTCATGGCTTCCAGCATGTTTCTGATCTCATCTATTTTCTTATCTGTTTCTGTTCTAGAGCCTGTAATCATGTCTTTCACTCTGCTCACCATCTCAGTATTTACCTGGGAGATTATTTCTGCTTTGAATTTTTCTAGAGCCTCATGCATCTGTTTTGTTACTTCCTGTGCTATCAGTTCAGGATGTCCAGGTGGTTGATTATCAGACTTTTCCACCTCATAGGCAGCCACATGCACATACAAGTCAATGAGTCTCAGCAAGCCAGTAGCAGACCTGTAGGATTCAGGCAGATTTCTGGCTGCTAGCCCAAGTTGAGCTCCCTGTCTACCTGCAGGGTTGAACTCTGCAAAGTCTACTGCAGGTTCCAGGTGCCCTTCCCCTGAAGATAGTGCAGGTTCTGATGGGAAGTGATGATCCCAGGTGATGATCCCTCCAACTTACCAAGTATGGTGGTCTGGTGTACCTTTATTGTAGAGATTCTCTTTACTTTTCTGTTGAGCTTCAGTTTTCATCAAGGAGCCTGAGAGGCCCTCTTTCTGTTGCTAACTTCTGCTCTATCTTGTGGCACTCAGGACAAGGGTCTTTATAATCCTCTGTGCCTCTGTAGTGTGAAACCAGGTAGCAGAAGAGCCAGGAGGCCAGAGGCAGGGGCAGGGTGATGTGGATAATGGGGATGCGGGGGAGCAGGACTGGGCCTTGCAAATGCCCGTGCAGCTAAGTGGAGTGCAGGAAGGAGCAGGGGCTCAAAGCCACGCCTGGGTCTTCACCATGCTGTGGGCCTAGTACTCCATTTTATTTTTAAAAAACCACATTTTCTTTATCCAGTCTCCAGTTGATGGGCATTTGGGCTGTTTCCAAGTTTTAGCTATTACAAATTGTGCTGCTATGAACACAGGTGCACATATATCACTGTGGTATGATTCTTTCAATTCTTTGGGGAAGATACCCAGCAGGGGAATAGCTGGGTCAAATGGGACTTCCAATCCTAGTTCTTTGAGGTATCTTCATACTGATTTCCACAGTGATTGCACCAGTTGACACTCCCACCAGCAGTGGAGAAGGGTTCCTCTTTCCCCACAGCCTGGCCAGCATTTGTTATTGGTTGATTTCATGATAGTAGCCATTCTTTCTGGAGTGAAGTGGAATCTCAGCATTGTTTCCATTTGCATCTCTCAAATGGCCAGTGATGTTGAACATTTTTTCATATGTCTATTTGCTATTTCTACTTCTTTGCTGGAGAAATGTCTGTTCATTTCAGATGCCCATTTTTGGATTGGATCTTTAAATTTGGGAGGTCTGATTTTTTAAAGTTTTTTTATAGATTCAAGATAGTAGACCTTTGTCTGAGGAAGAGCAGGTGAAGATTTTTTCCCACATTGTGGGTTGTCTCTTCACACTGCTGGTGGTTTCTCTTGCTGTGTAGAAGCTTTTTAATAAGAAGAGATCCCACTTGTTGATTGTTTCTGCTAAAATCTTTTCCAACACCAATGTCTTGAAGAGTTCTACCTAACCTCTATTTCAGCTGGTTCTGTGTTGCTGTTTTAATATTTAGATCTTTAATCCATTTCAATTTTAGTTTAGTGCTTGGTGAGAGATATAGGTCTAGTTTTAATCTTTGACAAGCTGAAACCCAATTTTTCCAGCACCATTTATTAAAGAGGCTCTCTTTCCTCCAGTGAGGGTGTTTGGATCCTTTATTGAAGATGAGATGGCTCAGTGTGTTGGGAGTTGTTTTTGGATCTTCTGTTCCACTGGTCTTCAGGCCTGTTTCTTTGCCAGTACCATGCTGTTTTTATCACAGTAGCTTTGTAGTATGTAGTTTCAAGTTGGGTGTTGTGATACTCCCTGCCATGTCTCTGTTACCTAGAATCGCTTTTGCTATTCTGGGTCTCTTCTTGCTACAAATGAATTTTTGGATTGTTTTCTCAAGGTCCATGAAGCATGCTGCTGGGATTTCAATTGGGATTGCATTGAATCTATACAGCAGTTTTGGAAGTATGGCCATTTTCATTATGTTGATTCTTCCTACTCAGGAGCAGGTGATGTCTTTCCATTTTCTGATATCATCTTCAATCTCTCTTTTCAGAGGGCTAAAGTTTTCAGAGAAGAGGTCTTTGATTTCTTTCATTAGGTTGACTCCTAGGTATTTCAGTTTTTTGGATGTTATTGTGAAAGGAATTGTTTGCCCTATTTCTGTCTCAGTGAGTCTGTTGTTCATGGAGAGGAAAGCTATTGATTTTTGTGTGTTGACCTTGTAACCAGCTACTTCACTGAATTTGGTTATTAAGTCTAGAAGACTTTTGGTGGAGTTCTTGGGGTCTTCTAAATAGAGTATCATGTCATCTGCAAATAATGACAGTTTGACTTCTTCATTTCCTATCTTTATTCCTTTTATTTCTTTCTCTTGTCTAATTGCCATGGCTAATGTTTCCAAAACTATATTGAACAAGAGTGGTGATAGTAGACATCATTGTCTTGTTCCTGATTTTAGTGTGAAGGATTTCAGTTTTTGACCATTTAGTATGATATTGGCTGTTGGTCTTTCATAGATGGCTTTTATCAGTTTAAGGTAGAGACAGTCTATTCAAATTTTTTGTAGGGTTTTACAAATGTGTGTTGGATTTTGTCAAATGCTTTTTCTACATCTATTGAGTTTATCATATGGTTTTTGTCTTTGGCTCTGTTGATAAAGTGTATTACATTTATTGATTTGGTTATATTGAACCATCCCTGCATTGTTGGAATGAATCTGACTTGGTCAGGGAGTATGATCTTCTTGATGATGTGCATTCTATTTGCCAGTATATTATTGAGGATTTTTGCATCTAAGTTCATTAATGAGATTGGCCTATAGTTCTCTTTTTTGGTTGGGTCTTTCTCTGCTTTGGGGTCAAGGTGATGCTTGCTTCCAGGAATGAATTCAGGAGTATTGCTTCCCTTTCAATATCATTGAAGAGTTTAAACTGTAGTGGCAGTAGTTCCTCTCTAAATGTCTTACAGGTTTCAGCAGTGAAGCCATCAGGACCTGGGCTTTTTCTTAGTTGGTAAGTTTTTAATTACGTTTTCAATTTCATTGATTGATATTGGTTTGTTTAGAATTTTTAGGTCTTCTTCATTCAACTTTGGTAATTCATACTTATCTAGGAATCTCCATTTCTTCTGTGTTTTCCATCTTCTTGGCATATAGGTTCTGGAAGTAGGTATCAATGATCCTCTAGATTTCTGCTTGGTCCTTTGTAATTTCATCCTTTTCATTCCTAATTGCATGGATTTGGGCCTTTTCTTTCCTTTTACTGATAACATTGGGTAAGGGGTTGTCAATTTTGTTGATTCTTTTGAAGAACCAACTCTTGGGTTCATTGATGTTTGGTATCATTCTCTTAGTCTCCATTGAATTGTCTTCTGCTCTGATCTTTATAATTTCCTCCCTTGTATGAGCTTTGGGTTTGTCCTGCTCTTCTTCTTCTAGAAGCTTCAAGTTAAGCATCAGGTTGTTTAATTGGGCTTGCTTTGTTTTCCTAATATGCATATTCGTTGCTATGAATTTCCCTTTAAGACTGCTTTCATTGTGTCCCATAGATTCCAATATGTTGTATTGTCATTGTCATTTAACGGAAGGAACTCTCTGATTTCTTCAATTTCCTCTGTGACCCATTGTTTATTCAGAAGTGTGTTGTTTAATTTCCATATGTTTATGTAATTTTTGCAGTTTCTTTTGCTGTTGATCTCCAATTTCATCACACTATGGCCTGATAATTTACAGGGGATAACTTCAATTCCTTTGCACTTACTTAAACATGTTCTATGAGTGAGTATGTGGTCTATTTTGGAGAATGATCTGTGTGCAGCTGAAAAGAATGTGTATTCTGATTTGGTGGGGTGGAACACTCTGTTAACATCTGTTAAGTTCATTTGTTCAAGAGTTTTGTTGAGTTTTTTCATTTCCCTGCTTATTTTTCATCTAGTTGATCTATCTATTTGTGACAGTGGGGTATTGGGGTCCCCCACTACTATTGTATGTGTTTATCTGATTTTTCATGTCTGTTATTATTTGTTTTATATAGTTGGCTGCACTAGTGTTTGGTACATAGATATTTATGATTGTCATGTCTTCCTGTTGGAGTAGTCCCTTTACAAGGATGTAGTGTCCTTCTTCGTCTCTCTTAATCAGTGTTGGTTTGAAATCCACTTGATCTGCAAAGAGGATAGCTACTCCTGCTTTTTTTCAGGTTCCTGCCACATGGAGTATTGTTTTCCACCCTTTAACCTTCAGTCTATGAGTTTCTTTTTTAATTGTGTTTCTTGTATGCAGCATATTGTTGGATTTTTGCTTCTTGACCCATTCTGCCAGTCTATTTCTTTTGATTGGTGAATTGAGACCATTAACATTGATGGTTATAACTGATATGTATTGACTTATTATTGTCATGAGTTTTTCTTTTTGTTGGATTCTCTCCCTTTTCATTTAATTTCTTGTTGTGCCTGATGAATTCATTCTGCTGGGCTTCCTGGGGTTGTGATCCTCATTGTCTTTTCCTAGGATATTGTCTAAAATTTTTGGAGTGCTGGTTTGGTATTCATGAAGTTCCTAAGGTGCTCTTTGTCATGAAAGTATCTTATTTCTCCATCAATTTTGAAAGATAGTTTTGGAGGGTACATCAATCTGGGTTAGAGGCTGTTTTCCTTTAGGGTTTGAAATACATCACTCCAAGCTCTTCTTGCCTTGAGGGTTTGCATTGAGAAGTCTACTGTGATTCTGATGGGATTTCCTTTGTATGTGATTTGTTTCTTTTCTCTAACTGCTTGGAGAACTTTGTTCTTTTGTTGGCTTTCTGGAATCTGAACAATTATATGCCTATGTGTAGATTTTTTTTTGATCAAGGCTATTTGGAATCCTATATGCCTCACTTATCTGTATGTCAAGTTCTTTTCCCCTCCTTGGGAAGTTTTTTGCCATCACTTCTGTGAACAGTTTTTTTATGTCATCTGCACTCTCTCCTCTTTCTTCATTGACTCCAATCAGTCTTATTTTACTCTTTTTTGCATCATCTAGCAGCTGCTGGATTGATTTCTCATGTTCCCTTATAATTTTGAAGCAATTTTTCTTGTCCTGGTCACTAATTGCAATCTTATCTTCTATATTTGAAATTCTGTCCTCACACTGGCTCATTCTGCTGTGTAGACTTTCAGTAGAGTTTTTCGTGTCCTGGAAATCTATTTGCATCTGTTTTATGGATTCCATTTGTTTCTTATGTTGGAATTCCATCATGTTCCTGAGCTCCTCTCTAGATTTATTAATCATGTCTTGCACTAGGGGCACAATTTCTCCTGTTATCTGTGAAATTATTTCTGATTTCATTTTTTCCAGATCCCCTTTTGTTGCCAGTTCAGTGGGTCCAGGTGGTTGAGTATCAGAGGGTTCCATCGCATTTCCCTTTGGGGTTGCTGTAGGTGATCCGGAAGTCTGGTTTGGGGACTTATTTATGTGTTTTCTCATTTTGACTGGGGCAGGGGTCTGTTAGCGCCTGCACAGACTACCTCCTCTGAGCTGGGTGAGGTGGGACAGGGGCCGGGAGCAGCGGTAGGGATGGTGACCCAAAAGCCCTTTCCTGTGGGCTGGGAGCAGCTGGAGGGATGGTGGCCAGGAAATCCCTTCCTCTGGACCAGGAGCAGTCGGATGGTGGCTCAGAAGCCCCTCCCTCTGGGCCGGGAACAGTGGGAGGGATGGTGGCCCGGAAGCCCCTTCCTCTGGACCAGGAGCAGCGGGACAGAAGGTTGCCCAAAAGCCGTTTCCTCTTGGCTGGGAGCAGCAGGAGGGATGGTGACCGGGAAGCCCCTTCCTCTGGAGCAGAAGCAGTGGGACGACGGCTCAGAAGCCCCTACCTCTGGGCCGGGAACAGTGGGACTCAGTACCTTGGTCTGGTGGTCTGGTGTCCTCTGTGCCTTGGTAATGTGGAATCAGGTGGCTGCCTGTCTGCAGTGGGGTGATTCGGTGTCTTCCGCGTGACTCCTCAATAATTCTTTATAGTTGATTTATAATGCCTCTTTTAAAATGAGTTAATAATCTCTAAGTCATTTCTAATGCTATGGATTTCAAATAGATTTTTTGTTTCTTGTTTGTTTAGTATGTTTTTGTTTTGACTAGCCATGGTTTCCCATTATTTTTCAACTTTGTCAAACATTAGTTTGGCTATATTAGTCTGTCTACTCTTCTGAATCAACTTCGGAAAATTTTTTTTTGGTACTAGGGATCAAACTCAGGACCTTGGACATGAGAGGCAGGCACGGCACCCCTGAGCTAAACCCCTGCCCCTTAAAATTTTGTTTTTTAATCTCCTAGAAAAATCCTTTGGGTGGGCCAGGGATTTAGGTCAGTGGTTTTGCCACCTGCTGCGCAAGTGCAAGGACCCGATTTTGATCCCCGGTACCAAAAAAAAAATACTTTGGGATTCTAGATTAGAATACTTTATACCTGTCAACTAACTTGTGGAAAATGATTTATTTGTTTCATAATATTATGATGAATATATATAATATAATATTATATATTATGTAATGATGAATATATATACTATATGTAGTATATATAAACTATATATATGCATATATAGTATATATAGTGTATATAGTAAGTATATATAGTATACATATATAGTGTATATATATGTATATACTGTATATATATTATGAAAATTTAGGGACCTGGTCTGTAGGATCCAGAGCACAGTAAAGGTTACAAGTTGCACTGGTTCTCATGACTTTGGGCTGGGGATTAAGCTCAGTGGCACCACACCTGCCTGGCAAGCACAAGGTCCTGAGTTCAATCTCTGGTACAGGAAAAAAAAAAAGAGAAAATTTAGGTTTTGGTGATTGGCTCTTGATTCACCACTTTGTCAAGTGCCAGCAAACTGAAGTTCTAGCAGGCAATTCCCTCAGGTAATGGAAGGCTGTTGAAACCTCCCTCCCTTTTGGTGTTCCCAGGCAGTCACAAGACCCAGAATTGTCACCATTGATGTTAAGCTAGTGAGAACAATGACAACAACCTGGCGTTGATCTAAAATCAAGGAATGGGATCAGACTCGAATAGCGCATCAAAAAAATCCATGTCAACTTGCACAGACTCACTGCAGTCCCTTTATTAATCTTGCAGTAATTCATCACGCATTTTTTTACAGTTGAAATCTTTGAACCCCATTTACTGTGTTATGGCAGCGAACAATATATACCTGGCAGCACAGTTCACTTCAAATGCAAATCTAGATATTAAATTTACAAATATAAAGGATATTCTGTATTTGGGTGAGGGAGAGACAAAAATATTTACTCTTGACTGTATATTCAATAGCTAATCCTAAATTTCTTACTCTGGAAAAAGTATTTGGCCATATGTGTGATTATGACAAAATCTGCATGATATGTGGCCCCATGAGCTGATGTGAGTTGACAACCACCAGCCTCTTTCCTGTAGAAAAGGCTCAGCTCAGCCATTCCCTGTGTCTTGCCCAGCCACTTGCTGGGCACATTATCTCTTGTGCTGTGCCAGATGCAAAGCTAGGATTCCTACACCTATGCAGCCTCAAGGGAAGTGCTTTGTAAACAGGTGGTAAATACAGGGCAGAGTGTGGGGCAAGTAATCAATTCCTCTGCCCAGTTTGAGAGACCTCTGGGAGACCCCTACCTCAGCTATCCCTTTCTACTTAGGGGCTCCAGTTTTGAACATTTGCTATTAGAAATTACTTACTTTTGCCCCAAATCATCCTCTTTCTCTTCAGATACCATTTAATATGTAAATTGTTTTTGGAAGTATAAAGCCATTAACAGCTTACTTGGAAATAGTTTCTCAAAATTAAAGAAACTGAGTAAATGTCAAAGCTTAGCCACCCCTGCCCCAGGGTTGGGGGCATGGCAAAGTTCTCTCAAAAAGGTGGAGGAGAAACAAGGAGAGATATGGAGAAGATGAGCTATTTCATGATTTTGCCAAGGCATAGATATAGAGTAATAGATGTTTATTTTTCCAAGACATTTTAGACATTTAGTTGACATTCTGAATAGAACTAAAAAAATTTATTTTCCAGTGTTTGTAATCCTTACTCCACCAAGAATTTATTGGGTGCTATTGTAAATCCTTTATATTTGAGAAGACCAATTTTTAGTTAAGGTTCTCCAGCGAAGCACGTATATATTTGGTGCATCTTTTACACCAGGAATTGTTCGATTGCCAGGCAGGCGCTATGCTGTTGGGCTACATTTCTGACCCAGCATGTATATATTTGGGAAGATTTATTTTAAGGGATTATCTCACACAATTAAAAAGGCCAGTGAATCCAAAATCTATAGAGTAGGCCAGCAGGCTGAGCCCCAGGAAGAGTTAATGTTATGGTTCTTGTCTAAAGGCTTTGTGGTGCAGAATTCCTTTTTGTTTAGAAACTAGTCTTTGAACTATTGTGGGCCTTCATCTGATTGGATGAGGGCCATCTACATTGTGGAGGGTGATGAGATTTATTCAAAGTCCACTGGTTTGAATGTTATTCTCATCCACAAAAACTCTGTCCAATGTATCCAGAATAATATTTAACCAAATACCTGCGCATCGTGGCCCAGCCAGGCTGACACATAAAGTTAACCATGAAAACTAATTTCAACTCCTTTCTAAATTCTCAAATTTAATATAATACATATACAACTCAAATCATAAAGCTCCAAGTTCGCCTGAGCTCAAGAAGCTAGTATAGTAATAGCTAGGCTTACTTATTACTTACATAAAATTATGCTATTTACTATAGATTCAGAAGTAAGTTTAATCTCTATTTGTTAAATTAATGGCATTAAAATTTATGGTCACAGGATTTTTTTTTCTGTATTGAGATTGAACCCAGGGCCCTTGCACTGAGCTACATCTCCAGTCTTTATTTTCTTCTCCCTCTCCTTCTCCTTCTTCTTCTTCCTCTTCCTCCTCTTCTCCTCCTTCTCCTTCTCTTCCTCCTCCTCCTTCTATTTTCTTTTTCTTATTTTTACACAGGTTCTCAATAAGTTGTCAGTTTGCCCAGGGTGGGTGGGTACCAGCACACTTGGGTAGGACTTATTTATACTCTAAAAATTATTGAAGATCTCAAAGAACATTTTTTAATGTAGGTTAAGTTATATATTTACCACATTGGATAATAAAACTGATAAACCTTAAAATATTACTAAAACATATAAAAATAACAAACTCAGAAAACATTAACATAAACAATAGTTTTATGTTAACTATGACATTTCCCCAAACCAAAAACTGAAAGTGTAAATAAGGACTAAAATGTATAATAGGTAATAAAATAAAGTGCTGAGAAAAGTAGCATTGTTTTATAATTTTAGAAGTTTTACTTGATGAAAGGCAACTGGGTTCTCATATCTTTCACTCTATTCATTATTATTTGTTGTTTTCTATATATG
Organism: Heterocephalus glaber; assembly: GCF_053883595.1. Taxonomy (NCBI): domain Eukaryota; kingdom Metazoa; phylum Chordata; class Mammalia; order Rodentia; family Bathyergidae; genus Heterocephalus; species Heterocephalus glaber. The sequence goes on from NW_028258156.1 coordinate 5,378,967, forward strand.
AAAATGATCTGGCTTTGCACAGATATGTGGTTGGAAAAAGAGAAGTGTTTTATTAGCCTTTTGTTATACTATGTACTGTCAAACAGTTCATCTGCCAGTGGTTTTTTTTTTCTTTTTTTTGGTACTGGAGATCGAACTCGGGTCCTTGTGCTTGCGCAGCAGGTGGTGGAACCACTGAGCTAAATCCCTGACCCTGCCAATGGTTCTTGTAAGTAAAAATAATGTTGCATGAAAGGAGCAGCTAGTTCAGCTCACAATTCAAACATCTGCCATAGTCTGGAGAGCACAGCTGGAGGACCTCTGTGTGCTCCTGACACAAAAGAGGGTGCAGAACAGCGGGCAAAGACTCTGAAGAGGTGAGGGGATGGTGCTCAGCACACCTTCACAGAGCATTAAGTGGAGTGAATGTTCAAAAGTCTTGTCATGCTGTAGGCCATCAATAAATTCCCCATCACCTTGACTTCAGGCCCCAAAGTACTCTTGGACTCCCAGCCTTTTTGCCTTCACCAACTGCTTTGCTCAGATTCCAAGACCCACTCAGCAGGAGCCTGACTTTGAACTTGGGCACCTGGTGTGGGGGTTTCTTCCAAAAGAAACCATCTCAAGCTTGTCCCATTTCTTGTTCTCTTCAATAGTGTCACTTTGAGTCTAGCATGTTCTTTAACACTTGAGCCCTGGTGTGCTAACACTGTCTTTGGCTCTAGAGATTTAAAAAAGAAAAAAGAATTGACCTGGTAACTGTAAGTCATACCCTTAGAACTTCTTCTTTTGAAAAATAATTGTTCTAAGGGCTGGGGATTTAGCTTCTGCCACCTGCCTTGCAAGCGCAAGGTCCTGAGTTTGATCCTTGGTACCCCCTCACAAAAAAAAAAGAAAAAGAAAAAAGAAAATAATTGTTCTAAATGTAGACTTTAAAAAAAAATTTTTAAATGACTAAACAAGTACCAATCATGTGCTATCTTTGGGGATGTAGACAAAATTTTCCATTTCAATGGGAAAATATCCATTGTTTATGACATATCTTTCTAAATTATCAGATCCTAGCTCTGTTCTGTGCAATGTCTTTGAGCTGTATTCATTCTTTGTAAGTTATATATAACTGATTGCTATATAAATTCTATCTTTTAAAAAAAATTTTTGAGACAGGGTCTCATTATGTTGTCCGGGTGGGCCTTGAACTCACAGGGATCCTCCAATCCTCCTGCCTCAGCCTCCCGAGTTCTGGGACTACAAATGTGATCCACCAAACCTGGCCATAAATTCTATCTTATAAAGTAATGATTTTAAACTGCCCCCTCTTGTGGAAAAACCCACCAGTTTTATTGCTATTTGCAATAATTCTGTGGGATAGTAGATGTTCCTAATTGTTTGTGTTTTCTGTAAGCCTCCTATGTGACATACCCTTGTGGATGGGGTCAAGAATACTGTCCTCTCTGCTCCACAGGGTTGATTAAAAGTTCTTTGAAAAGTGTTTGATGAGACTTATTCTAAATGATGATATAAAGTAAGAGAAAAGTGTGATGTATACACCCTTGGGTGTCCACCTCTGAGTCCAAAACTTAGAAAATACATTAGTTCATAGACCCTTTTTCTAGGCTTTAACATAGCTATAGTTTTTCTTTTGATATTAACCTACAAAATCCAAGCTCACTCATCTATTTGAATTAAACTGGAAAGTGGCTATTGGAACTCAGGGGAAAAGGATCAAGTAGAAAGGCCTTTAGTAAATAGTAAAACCACAATGATCAATACTATAAGGTTTGGTTTACTGTTGCATTTCATTACCAACATGTCATCAAGTTTGTCTCAGTTCTGCAAGTAGTTGAGTTTGTAGCCCAGTAGAAGGTTTGGCTATGTAGTTGTTATCGTTGCAAAAAACTGGTAATGTGCTAAACATCACTGAATTATACACTCAAAATGGCTAAAATTATCGTCTCTATGTTATGTGCCTTTTTTCCCAATAAAAAATCAAAACTATCTTTCCAGTGTTTTTTTCCCCCAATGGTTTTAATGTGTAGCTAGGTTTGAGAATATTTGGCTGAGAAATGGAGAACACACCAGAAAATAACTAAATGAAAGAGAAGAGATTGAAGATATCCAGGCTTAAAACTAAAACAATCCTCCAACTTAAAAAGAAGGGTAAGTGGTGAACACACTATGGTTTCTGTTACCCAATTGTCCTCTAGCCAAGCCCTATGGAAAAGAATCCTAAAAAAGGGGAGGGAGATTCAATAAAAGAGCACCTGCAGCTAATAAAGACTCCTTTGCTTATGAGAGCCCAGTGCGTGATGGTTGCAAGTAGCAGCCTTCTTGGTAGTGTATGCAGCCTGTTGCATATATGAGTTATTCTAAAGAACCTGAAGATGGCCCTCTCTAATGTGTGTTAATGTGCTTGACCTCATACTAGTCCCAATCTACGCTGCAGACAGGAATACAAGGTGCCTTTGGGAATCCCCAGGGCACAGTGGCCAGGCTTCACAAAGGACAAGTCATTCTCTCCATCTGTACCAAGCTGAATGAATTGAACCAAGGAGCATGTGATTGAGGCTCAGAGACACAAGACCAAGCTCAACTTCCCTGGACCCAGAAGATCCACATCTTAAAGAAAGGAGGCTTTATCAAGTTTACTGAGTATGAATTTGAACATGTGGTGGCTGAGAAATGGTTCATTCTGAATGGTTGTAGGGTCCAATACATCCTGAGTCCTACTTTCCTGAACTAGTGGTGGGCCTGATCCTCATGAAGGCTCCCATTGGGCTTCCCCCTCTTTACTCAGGCCCACTGATAAATTCTACTTCATGCCTAAAAAAATAAATTAGAGAACAAACATAAACTGCAAGAATGTGATTCAGAACGGCAGTCTGAAAGGAACTGAATATCCTTCCTCTTCAATTCCTATTGAAGTACAGACTGAAGATGAAGGCTAACAGACAAAACCTAATCATCAAGAATAGAAAAATAGACTCAACTGAAGATCAAATTAAAGAAAGACTGAAAAAAGAGATTCTCTGAGTGTTGGAAAATAAGAGAAAGAGAGAGAAAGAAAGACAGAGAAAGACTCATGAAGAATAGCTCCAAAGTTTCTAATAACTTTATTATAAGGTACCCAGAAATTTAGAAAATATGAAAAAAATGAAATTTTAAAAATCTCATAGCTAAATAAATGAGTTCTACAAGCGCCTCCTGAATACCAAGCAGAATTAGTTGGGGGGCGGGGCGACGGACAACTCAGTATTTGACACCTCCTACTGACAAATCTGAACTTCCAGAATAAAGAGACAGTCCTGAGGGTTCATAGTCAGCAAAAAGGAACAGATTACCTACACTAAATCTTTTTTTTTTTTTTGGTACCAGTGATCGAACTCAGGTCCTTGTGCTTGCAAGGCAGGTGATGGAACCACTGAGCTAAATCCCTGGTCCTTACCTATGCTAACTCAGAACCACCAACAATAGATTGTCAGAGAAAATGGAGCAGTTCTCTACCCAGCCAATTATAAATCAAGGATGGTAGAAAAATAAAGCACTTTCAGATATGCAAGGACTTGGAAAGTTTATATGCCACAGACTGTGTATGAAAGAACTGCTTAAGGTTGAAATTACCAAAAAAATAAAAAGTAAAAAAAATAGCCTCACAAGTGCAAGGTCCCCAGTTCAATCCCCAGTACCAAAAATAAATAAATAAATAAAACAAAATGAAATGAAATAAATGAAAAAATAAAGAAAGAGGAAGTCATAGGATACAAGGAAAAGTGAACCAAATACTAATAAAACTTATATTTAAGTCCAAATAATTATTGATAATATGGTGAAAAGTTTAAGGTGGTTGTTAAAGGTATTACTGCTAAGAAAATAAAGACACTGTTAAAAATAAAAACAACTTACAACAGCACTATTAATAAAAATATAATACAAAGTACATCTGTGAACCACATAACTGAACAAATTTTCTAATATTTATATTAAAAAGAGCAAAAAGAAACAGGTTAATTTCAATAATATATTTTACTTAATCCAATGTATACAAAGTATAATTTCAAAATAACAACCAATATAAGATTATGAACAATAGATTTTACAGTTTTTGTACTGTCCTTGAAGTGCACTGTATATTTTTTACTTACAGCACATCTCAGTGCAGACCAGCCACATCTCATCTTAAGTGTTCTATAGCCGCACGTGTCTAGTGCTATATCGTCGAGGGTAACCCTGATCTAGAATTATGATTTAAGATGAGTTCAAGAAAATAAAAACGTAGGTGGGGAGAGAAAGCATCCCAAGAGTTTTGTCTTGTTCTCAGTGTTGGCAGCAAGGTAAAAACCCCAACAAAAATATTAAAAAGGAGTATTAACTAATACAAATCATAGAGAAAAATGTACAACTAATTAATGGCAGGAAGTGAAAAGGACATAAAGAGAAATTATAGCTGACAATTTTTAAAAATATAATCCACACAAACTTTGGAATACTGTGCTATAGTTACGAAGAATGAGGTGTGTATCTGTGGTAGGTATCTCTTGCTAGCATTCATGCTTCATGTAATCCTTTCTCTTGGAATGAAGGCTAGACCTACTGACTATTCTGATGAACAGAAAATGATAGCAGTGATGAGATGTCACTTCCAAGATTAGGTTACAAAAAGGCTTTGGTTTCCATCTTGAGTATGCTCTGTTTAGTTAGATCATGCTTGAGGGTGGGGGCTGGTCCAGAGTCAACCCTGGGGGTTAGGGGTGGGGCATGTGGCAAATGACTGAGTCCTGCTAACAACCACAAAAGTGAGCTTGAAAGTTTCCCACTTCATTTCCAGTCAAACATTCAGATGATACCATAGCATCAGCCAACAGCTTGATTGTAGTTTCGCAAGAGAATGGAATGAGGCTCACTGTAAGAAATTAGATCTGTAATTCACTCACAGAAACTGTACAACAATAAATGTTTACTGTTTTAAGCTCTTACTGTTTGAAGTAATTTTCTTATACAACAGTAAATAACTAATAAACTATCTATATATGAATATGAAGTACAAGAAAACCCCAATTACTATTTAGTTCATGCAGAAGAATCCTATGTATGTTTGAAAACAAAGAAACTGTTTGCAAGATGAACAGACTAAGATTTACTGATGTGTGATTATTCCTGAATTTCCTAACTCATTCTCTCTCCACACACTAAAGTGAGTCTTTCCCTTCTCTCACCTCTCTTTTAAATGCTGAATCAGGAGAATGTATAGAATGAGATGTGCTTGAAAACAGGGAGGATATAGGGAGAGACAAAGCAAGACTACACCATGAACAGCTGGGGATTAAGGCAAAGAGAAGGGAGAGAAATGGTCCCAAACTGGGGCTTCAGAAGGTTTTGTGATTTCACATGTGAGACTTCCACAGTGGCTTGAAAAGTATAGTGCTTTAATGTTTGTGTTTATACAGCTATCATTTTCTGTTAAAGAAACCCATTTGAGGAAGAAGCTTCCAGCTAAAGCACTTTAGCTGTATCTCTGGCAGCAATCAAGGGAGTAGTGTTGGTTCTCTTAAACATCCTGTGTTTCTGGAAAGCTGGAATAAGAGTTTTTGTTCCTGGAACAATGACGTTAGATTGTCCATTTACATCCAGTAAGTCTATTATTCACTGATTGCAATGCATCACAATCCTCTGGAGATACATTGGGGCATCAGTTTTATTACGTTCTTGGCTCATTGTTATAGCTTTTTTGACACCTCAGCTTTATCCAGATGAGCAAAATGTTGCCAATGCATCTACATAATTCTGATTAGTGTTTGGAGGAGGCTATGGAAGTGCAAGTGAGCCATCCAACTGAATGGTCAGGAGTCTTGTACCCCTCAAGTGGAGGATTGGGAGCACACAGGGGATGTGTTTAGACTAAGTCCTATTCCCAACAGTTACTCACTAGCTGTGAATTTAAGCTGCTCAACAACCTATCTGAACTTCAGAGTCTTTATCTTGATTTCCAGCATCAGAAATATAAAATATGTATTATTTTTCCCATTTTCATATGGGAAGATTGACTGAGATTCAGAGAGATTAAGCTCAAGGAAGATATATCTGGGTGGTGATGCAACCAGTCTTTAAACTAGGGTTTCTTTTTTTTTAGAGTTTAATTATTTTTATTATTGAATTATACTGTAATGTCCACATCTATGATTTAATCAGGAAGAAATGCTTTGCTTTTACATCAAGGACACGTATACTCTAGTGGAATAAAACAGACACAGACAAAAGATCAAGTACATGTTTTAAAAAATGACTACATGTTTCACCTGGTCCTGCTTATGTTATTTTGGAGCATACTTTTCCTACTAGAAAACTGATCTTACATACATTTTAAGTCTGATTTTTTTCTCCACATTTTTAAACATTAAATGAAGCATCTCACAATTACTAATTATAAGCAAAAGACTGAAAACAGTGTGGGAAACAAAGCTTGAAAACAAAGAGAGCAGATAGCTATTACCTTAGTGGAAAAACTGAGCAAAACATGCGCCTCTTTGGCTCATCTCAGAGACATTTACCCAGAGGCCAGCGCCTCAGAACCTGGACTCCATTTCCTGGGTGCCCTGCAGGCCCAGATCTGAGTGTTTCTGGTCTCAGGGTGCAAAAGTTAAGTGAAAATGTCCACAAAATATCGAAAAGCTATATATCAGAATAAAGCTAATTCAAATCAAAACTGTGTGCTGTGGTCTAAATACATACTTTCAGCTTCTTCCTTTTTAAAAATCACCTTTTTATTTTGGATATTTTAAAATAACTTACATTTTTAGTGTGCTTTATGCTCAATGAGTAAAGTTGTAACTCAAATGATTTGGTTTAAAATTTTTACCTTTTATGTGGTTCTAAGATTTAATTATCTATGACTTTACCAAACCAGGTTATACATGAGGTTAGTTTTAGCTAAAACAATAAAATAAATCAATCTCAAAGGTAATTTTAACTATTTTAAGACTACACAAAATCATAATGCCCACCTCTAATCAAAGTTTACAACTTTAAGTATTTTTTTTCCCATTAAGTTTACTGGTACATTTTAGGTATAAAATACAGTTACATTCATCATTGGGATCTTGTACCATTACATGAGTATCTTGGTTCTTATTTTTTCCCCTTCCCCTGGCCTCCATTCACCCCCTACACCCTTCCTTATTTGCAAAGACCTTGTTTCCATTTTTTTCCTTTTCTCATATTTTTTCTTTTCCCTTCTTACCTTTCCCCTACCCCTCCCACTTCCCCTGCTCCTTTAGACCTTTTCTTCCTATTACACAATATCAATTATACATTTTAAAAATTACAATATCAAGATCTAGGAGACATTATCACAGATTTTACAGAATTTAAAAGGATATAGAAAGCATATTACATAAATCTTTTTTGAAATAAATTTGACAACTGCTAAGAATTACCTTGGAAGACAAATTAATGAAACTAACGCTGGAGGAAATATAAAATTTGAATAGCACCTATTAAAGAAAGTATATTCCTAGCCTGAAAATCTACCTATATGACAACCATAGGCTCATATACATTTTAACTGATAAATTATATCAAACAATTAAAGCAGAAAAAAGAAGGAACACTTCTTCCCACACTTTAAGAAATCAACATTGTGCTGATCCTAAAACTGGATAAAGATAATAGAGGAAAATAGTATGAACATAGATAAAAATTTGTTTAACAAAACAAACTATTAGAAGTCAGATCTGGGAGTACGTAGAAAGTAGTTTTTTATAGGGATGGCAGTGTTGGTTCAGCATTGGAAGATCCACCCCCACAAATCATCATTTTAACAGAGGAAAGGAAAAAGCTATATGATCCTGTCACTAGCTGGAGAAAAAGTATTGGACTAAATTCTACAGCTGTTCATGGTAAAAGCTATCAGGAGCCTAGAAGTAGAACAGAACCTTCTCAACAGATTAAAGACATGTACTCCATACTTCCAGCGAGAATGCCTTGTATGAATGGAGAAGATACAATGTTTTCTCCCTAAGGTGGGGAACAAGGGCAGATATGCCTACCCTTCATCTGTCCACTAAACTTTGAAACCTAGGCCTAAAGCAAAATATTCTGGCAATAAAATGACACAATTAGGATAGGATTGGCAAGGTAGAAGCAAAATCTTTATATGTAGATGAAATAATCATCTACAGAGAAAATACTAAGAAATCTCTAGGAGCCCCTAGAAGTTGTATTTGAATTTAGCAGGATTAGAAAACACAAGGTATATATAAAAATTCAGGTCTATGTATACTTGCTATAAATGAAGAATTGGATATTGAAATTTTTTTGTATATCCCTTTATTGGTACATTTTAGGTGTACAATATAATGACATTCATTGGAGATATGCACCTTTACATACTCTCTTGGTTCTTATTTTTTCCCCATTCCCCTGCCCTCCCTTCAACCCCTCCATCCCTCCCTATTTACAAAGATTTTGTTTCCTTTTTTTCATTTTCTCATATTAATTCCATTTCCTTCTTTCCTTTCCCCTACCCCTCCCACTTCCCCTTCCCCTTTGCTCCTTTTCTTCCTATTTCACATTATCTATTATACCTTTTAGTCCTTATTTACACTTTCAGACTCTCACACTAGAGAAACTACTCAGTATTTACACATGTGTATCCTATTTATTTCGTGTAAGAGTATCACCTCAATGTGTATCCATTTAGCAATAAATGTCTCTAATTGGATATTGAAATTTAAAAGTTATGTAGGAGTACAAAGGACCTAGAAAAGTAAAAAGAAAAAGAAAAAAAAACAGTGTTGGAAGACATTCAGTACCTAATTTTAAGACTTCCTCTAAAGCTACAGTAATCAAGGCAGTGTTGGTCTAAGGAAAGACATACAGGTCATTGGAATAAAACAGAATCTAGAAATAGAACCACACATATATGGCCCACTGAATTTTGAAAGATTATTTAACATTAACATTTTATAGACTATAAACTCAATTCAAGAACAGAGGAAAAGATAGTTTTCAGCAATGGCACTGGAACACCTGGTATCCATACATAAAAAATTAATCTCAACCCTATTTTTCCATACATGAAAATAACTTGAAGGGATCTATGAACCTAAATAAGAAAGTCTAAAAGTATAAAACTTTAAGAAGAAATTATAAGGGAAAATATTTATGAATTCAGGGGAGGCAAGAACTACCTAGGATACAAAAAACATGATGTATAAAAGAAAAAAATTGACAGATGAGATTCCATCAAAATTTAGAACTTAAAATGACATCGTTAAAATGAAAAATAGTCCTTAAATAGACCATATTTACAATACATATAACCTATGACCAGAATATATAAAGAACTCTTACAACTCACTAATAGACAACCCAATTAAAAAGTAGACACAAGAAGATGATAAATAGCCAGTACAGAACAAGGAAAGGTGTGTAACTCTAGAATCAGAAAAATACTAATCAGTACAATAACAAGATTGAATTCCCCCAGCACCTGGAAGGAAGCTCCCCGCCTCCATCCCAGGCTCCTAGGGCAGAGAAGCTCAGCTGGTCCCAGCACCTGGCTGGAAGCTCCCCTGCTGCCATCCCAAGCTCCTAGGGCAGAGAAGATGAGCCACACGGGTGCCAGAAGCACCCCCTCCCATGGAAATAAGAAGACACGTAAACAAATCTCAAAAACAGACTTCTGGATCACCCACAGCAACCCCAAAGGGAAATGAGATGGAACAATCTGGTGCTCAACCACCTGGACTCTCTGAACTGGCAACAAAAGAGGATCTGGGAAAAATGAAATCAGAACTAATTACTCAGATATCAGCAAAGAGTTTGCTCATGGTGCAAGACATGATTAATAAATCTAGAGAGGACACAGATAAAAAAATAGAGGAGCTGAGGAACATTATGAAATCCCAAAAAAGGAAACAAATGGAATCCACAAAACAGATACAAACAGATTTCCAAGAGATTAAAAACTCCATCGAAAGTCTGCACAGCAGAATGAACCAATGTGAGGATAGAATTTCAGATATACAAGATAAGATTGCACTTAGAGAGGAGGAAAAGAAAAATTGCTTTAAAATTGTAAGGGAACACGAGAAATCAATCCAGCAGCTGCTAGATGATACAAAAAAGAATAACATAAGACTGATTGGAGTCAATGAAGAAAGTGGAGAGAGTGCAGATAACATAAAAAAACTGTTTACAGAAATGATGGCAGAAAACTTCCCAAGGAGGAGAAAAGAACTTGACATACAGATAAGTGAGGCATATAGGACTCCAGCTAGCCTTAATCAAAAAAAATTTACACATAGGCATATAATAGTAAGGATTCCAGAAATCCAACAGAAGAACAAAATTCTACAAGCAGTGAGAGAAAAGAAGTAAATCACATGCAAAGGAAAGCCCATCAGAATCACAGTAGACTTCTCAATGGAAACCCTCAAGGCAAGAAGAGCTTGCAGTGATGTATTTCAAGCCCTAAAGGAAAACAGCCTCCAACCCAGATTGATGTACCCTGCAAAACTATCTTTCAAAACTGATGGAGAAATAAGATACTTTCATGATAAAGAGCACCTTAGGACCTTCATGAATATCAAACCAGCACTCCAAAAAATTTTAGACAATATCCTAGGAAAAGACAATGAGGATCACAACCCCAGGAAACCCAGCAGAATGAATCTATTGGGCAGGACAAATTAAATGCTAAGGGGGAGAATCCAACAAAAAGAAAAAGTCATGACAAGGCTTTTAAAACTTTGAACTTCATCTCCCTAATGAGTGTATAATTCAATTTTATTATTGTACTGATTAGTATTTTTCTGATTCTAGAATTGCACACGATTCCTTGTGCTATACTGGCTATTTATCATCTTCTTACATCTACATTTTAATTGAGTTGTCTATTAATGAGCTCTAAGAATTCTTTATATATTCTGGTCATAGGTTATATGTATTGTAAACATGGTCTGTTTAAGGAATACTTTTTATTTTAACGATGTTATTTAAAGTTCTAAATTTTGATGGAATCTCATCTATCAATTTTTTTCTTTTTATACATCATGTTTTTTGAATCCTAGGTAGTTCTTGCCTACCCTAAATTCATAAATATTTTCCCTTATAATTTCTTCTTAAAGTTTTATACTTTTAGGCTTTCTTATTTAGGTTCATAGATCCCTTCAAGTTATTTTCATGTGTGGAAAAAAAGGGTTGAGGTTAATTTTTTATATACGGATACCAGGTGTTCTAGTGCCGTTTGCTGAAAACACTATTGCTTCCTCAGCTCTTGAATTGAGTTTATATTCTGTAAAATGCTAATGTTAAATAATCTTTCAAAACTCAGTGGACCGTATATGTGTGGTTCTATTTCTAGATTGTCTGTTCTATTCCAATGACCTGTATGTCTTTCTTTAGACCAACACTGCCTTGATTACTGTAGCTTCAGAAGAGGTCTTAAAATTAGGTACTAAATGTCTTCCAACACTGTTTTTGTTTTTAACTTTTCTAGGTCCTTTGTACTCCTACATAACTTTAAAATTTCCATATATAATTCTTCATTTATAGCAAGTATACACAGACCTGAATTTTTATATATACCTTGTGTTTTGTAATCCTGCTAAATTCAAGTACAAGTTCTCAGGGCTCCTAGAGATTTCTTAGTATTTTCTCTGTAGATGATCATTTCATCTACATATAAAGATTTTGTTTCTGCTGTGCCAATCCTATCCTAGTTGTATAATTTTATTGTCAGACTATTTTGGTGGGGACTAGATTTCAAAGTTTAATGGACAGATAAAGAGTAAGCATATCTGCCCTTTTTCCTCACCTTAAGGAGAAAGCATTGTATCTTCTCCGTTTATATAAGGCATTCTCACTGGAAGTATGGAGTACATGTCTTTAATCTGTTGAGAAGGTTCTGTTCTACTTCTAGGCTCCTGATAGCTTTTACCATGAACAGCTGTAGAATTTAGTCCAATACTTTTTCTCCAACTAGTGACAGGATCATATAGCTTTTTCCTTTCCTCTGTTAAAATGATGACTTGTGGGGGTGGATCTTCCAATGCTGAACCAACACTGCCATCCCTATAACAAAACCACTTTCTACATCCTGCCAGATCTGATTTCCAATAGTTTGTTTTGTTAAACAAATTTCTATGTTCATACTTTTTTCTTCTATTATCTTTATCCAGTTTTAGGATTAGCACAATGTTGAGTTCCTAAAATGAGGGGAGAAGTGTTCCTTCTTTTTTCTGCTTTAATTGTTTGATATAATTTATCAGTTAAAATGTTTATGAGCCTGCTGTTGCCATATAGGTAGGTTTTCAAGCTAGCAATATACTTTCTTTAATAGGTGCTATTCAAATTTTATATTTCCTCCAGCGTTAGTTTCATTAATTTGTCTTCTAAGGTACTTCTTAGTAGTTGTCAAATTTATTTCAAAAATTATTTTTGTAATATGCTTTCTATATCCTTTTAAATTCTGTGAAATCTGTGGTAATGTCTCCTAGATCTTAATATTGTAATTTAAAAACTGATATTGTGTAACAGGAAGAAAAGGTCTAAAAGAGCAGGGGAATTGGGAGGGGTAGGGGAAGGGAAAAAAGGGAAAGGAAAAAATATGAGAAGAGGAAAAAAATGGAAACATAGTCTTTGCAAATAGGGAAGGGTGGAGGGGGTGAAGGGAGGGCAAGGGAAGGGGAACAAAATAAGAACCAAGATACTCATGTAAAGGTAGAACATCCCAATGATGAGTGTAACTGTATTTTATACCGAAAATGTACCAATAAATTTAATAGGAAGAAAAAAAAAAGATTGAATTATATACTCATTAGGGAGATGAAGTCAGAAGTTTTAAAAGCTTTGTCATGACTTTTTCTTTTTGTTGGATTGTCCCCCTTTGCATTTAATTTGGCAAGCCTAACGGATTCATTCTGCTGGGCTTCCTGGGGTTGTGATCCTCATTGTCTTTCCCTAGGATATTGTCTAAAATTTTTTGGAGTCCAGGTTTTGTATTCTTGAAGTTCCTAAGGTGCTCTCTGTCATGAAAATATTTTATTTCTCCATCAATTTTGAAAGGTAGTTTTGCAGGGTACATCTATCTGGGTTGGAGGCTGTTTTCCTTTAGGTCCTGAAATACATCACTCCAAGCTCTTCTTGCCTTGAGGGTTTCCATTGAGAAGTCTACTGTGATTCTGATGGGCTTTCCTTTGTATGTGATTTGTTTCTTTTCTCTAATTGCTTGTAGAATTTTTTTCTTCTGTTGGATTTCTGGAATCTTAACAATTATATGCCTATGTGTAGATTTTTTTTGCTCAAGGCTTTTTGGAATCCTACATACCTCACTTATCTGTATGTCAAGTTCTTTTCTCCTCCTTGGGAAGTTTTCTGCCATCACTTCTGTGAACAGTTTTTTTTATGTCATCTGCACTCTCTCCTCTTTCTTCATTGACTCCAATCAGTCTTATGTTATTCTTCTTTGCATCATCTAGCAGCTGCTGGATTGATTTCTCATGTTCCCTTACAATTTTAAAGCAATTTTTCTTTTCCTCCTCACTAAGTGCAATCTTATCTTCTATATCTGAAATTCTATCCTCACATTGGTTCATTCTGCTGCATAGACTTTCAATGGAGTTTTTAATGCCCTAGAAATCTGTTTGCATCTGTTTTATGGATTCCATCATGTTCCTCAGCTCCTCTATATTTTTATCTGTGTCCTCTCTAGATTTATTAATCATGTCTTGCAGTATGGGCACAATCTCTGCTGTTATCTGTGAAATTATTTCTGATTTCATTTTTTCCAGATCCTCTTTTGTTGCTAGTTCAATTAGTCCAGGTGGTTGAATATCAGCTTGTTCCATCTCATTTCCCTTTGGGGTTGCTGTAGGTGATCTGGAAGTCTGTTTTTGAGGCTTGTTTATGTTTCATCTCATTTCTACAGGGGGAGGGGTGTGCTGCTCTTGCCTGCGTGGCTCACCTCCTCTGCTCTGGGAGCAGTGGAATGGCGGCTGGGGAGCCTCCTCCTGGGCGTTGGGATTGAATCACTTCCTCTGCCCTGGGAGCAGTAGAATGGCTGCTCGGGAGCCTCCTCCTGCATGCTGGGGATTGGCTCACTTCCTCTGCCCTGGGAGCGGTGGAATGGCAGCCGGGTACAACTTTAAGTATTAACTACTGCTTATATGTAATTTAAAAGCAAATACTTCCTGTACTTTTTAATCAAATTACACTGAGAAATGTAGGGAAAAAATTTTAAAACTTAGCAAAATTTGTTTTTGGTAACAAAAAACAATGTAACAATGAATATAAATGAAACAAAAGACCAGTGTTTAAAGTTTCTAATCTCTAAACAAACATGCACTTATTATCTAAAAAAATATTTTGGTAGTAAATTGGATTGAGAGAACAAAAGTTTTGCTGTAAATAAAAAGTACAAATTTCCACTTATAGCCTTATAGCTAGCTAACTGCTTTTAAAAACATGTATAGCTAGCTAATAGTTCTCTAAAACACGTACATATGATACCCTAAAATATCTCTGCTAAAAATCAATTTAATTTCAAAGAGTCTTACTGAAATGGATTCTCATGATACTAGAAGTCTTTTAAAAAGTGAGTATGACAGGGCTACAATAATAACGCTACTTTTAATAAAAGTTACAGAAGAGATTATTGCTGTACTTTTCCTGATAAACACCATCAAACTTTGCTGCAGTTAAAAAAGTACAACCAAGCTACATTTCTCTTACTGAATTTCACTGTTTCACATTTGTAAATTTTTTTGATACTGGGGATCAAACTCGGGTCCTTGCGCTTGTGTAACAGGCAGTGAAACTACTGAGCTAAATCCCTGGCACCATGTTTGTAAAATTTTTATTCAGCAGAGAATAAATCATAGAATCTTTTCTGTAAGAATTCAAAATATGTGTAGCTTCACATTATACATGTTTTGCCCTTATTTACCAAATACACAAAAACAATATACATTTCCCCCAAAATGAAGATGTCCACATTAAAAAAATAAAGCCTACGTAACAGTTCCAGAGCTAGAAAAAGATTATTTATATGGCACAAGTTGATCTCCTAGTAGTCCAATGTCCAAGACATTTAAATGAAGTTCATTTATATATCTTGTTTGCTTTTCAATGGAATACTAAATTTATTGATGTTAAACCACATTTTCTTTAGTTTTTGTGTCAATGAATATACACAATGTTTTTCTACACAGTTATGAAAAATAGGAGACCAAGTTGATGTGCCATAGGGAAGTCATTCAGGTGGATTTTCCAGCATGATAAAAATTAGAGAAGGGATTTCATAGCTTGATAGATCAAAACCAAAAAAACAGTAATAACAACAAACAGCAAAATTTTTATCCACATAGGAATGGAGCATCCCTTTTCTGTCTTTTCTGTCTTGACACTTGCCAACAGAACATACTTAGGAACATATTTACATGGAAAAGATTCCTCCATCCTGAAATCACTGAGTTCTAATGGCCACCCTGCAGCCCCTTTGGTTGGTCTGTGGTGACTAGCACTAATTCCTGTTGGTGTAGATGCTTCAAAGAGGAACATTTCCTTAATAATATCTCTTTCTACTCTTCTTTCCTCTTAAACTAGGGTTTCTTAAACCAGGCACTGTTGAAATTTTGAGCCAGATAATTTTTTTTTGGTGGAGTGGCATCTTGTCCATTATAGGATGTTTAACAACACTCCTAGTACATCCTAGTACAAGCCAGTAGTGTCTACACTCACAAGTACCCCCTTCCCTAGGTTCAACAACAAAAATGTCTCCAGACATTGGCCCAGTGTCCCTGAGGCACAAAAAAATAAGGACTTTCCCTAAGGTGGAGAGACACTTTTCAAATTCCAGGTCCTTCTGGCTTCATAGTCCGTGGTTGTTTCACTATATTATTTTGCCATTCATATACACCACATGATTAATCATTTCTAAAAACATTTATAGAGTGAGGATGTAGTTCAGTGGTAGAGTTGTGTGCTTAACATGCACAAGGCCCTGGATTTGATACCCAGCACCAAAAAAATGAAAAAATTTTAAAAAGCAAGTTTTTTTCTTTTTTAAGAAAAACAAGTCATATGTTATATCAGAAATCAATTTAAACCTAACAGTGAGGTCTGTAAATCATGCCATCATTATATAGTCAACTTCTTTTGATCTTTCAGTGACCCTCATTTTGCCTTCTACTTATACCCACATCAGGTACTCACTTTCCAATTCAAGGGCAGTACTTTCTGTGAAAGTTTTTCCAAAGTCCCTGCCATGCCACTGAATGTCTCTGCATGTTTGCTGACAATATGAAGTCTCCACTTTCTCAATATGAACATTTTTTTGTGAGTATGATTTCTCTCCCCATCAGTAAAGGCATCAGTGGACTGAGCAAGTTGTTAAGAATGCATGAACACTTTGATTTACATTTCATGTTGACAGTGACATTGACGGGAGGAAAGCAGAAGTGGTGAGATGGGTGTCAAAATGACATGCCATTGAAGAGTCAGGTTCCTTTAAAAAACATAGTGAATAATCTCATTGACCTATGTAGTAGCAAACAGGCACACAGGTCTATTGAGCCCTTGAAATACATGTAGCTAGTCCTGATTGAGATGTATTATAAGCAAAAGTACACATTGGATTTCGAAGACTTAGCATTAAAAATATATAATGTTTTAATATATATTAATTGGTCACATGTTAGAAATTATAAACTTTCTGAATATATTATGTAGAATATGTTATTAAAAATTTTAAACAAAAAACACATTGGATACATGGACTCATTATTATTTGATTTCACCAAGGTCTCACTGACATGTTGTGTTAGTCCATTTTCCATTACTATAATGAAATATCTGTGGTTGAGCACTTTATGAAGAAAGAGGTTTATTTAGATCACAATTTCAGAGGCTGAAAGTCCAAACAGCATGGTGGCAGCTCTAGCAAAGACCTCCTTGGTTCCATTGCATCATGGCAGATGACATCATGGTGATAGTGCATAGGACAGAGAATGATCAGATGGTAAAAGAGGAAACCAGAGAGCAGTATTGGGAGATTAACTGAGATCCCACAAGAACCCCATTAATTGCTTACACAAGGCTATATCTTTTGAAGTTTCCACCCCTCTTCACATTGCTACACTGGGGACCAAGCTTCCAATACATGCACCTGTGGGAGACAAATCACATCTAAACCATAGCATATGTCTTGGGTGTATTTTGCAGCCCTAGGAAGGTTTTCACACCAGCTCAGTGTTAACTACACATCTCCCAACAAACCACTGCTTCCCTTCTCTGAAAGGGATCCTCTGAGTCCTGCCATGAATACACAGCTCAAGCCATAAAAAGATCCTTGAAAATGCACCTGCTTAGCTTTCTCTCGAGAAGGAAAGAATGAGGTTTATTATTTAAGAGCCATACTTTGATTCCAGAGGAGATGTGCAGAAAAGAGAGTGACAGACCTAAGATCGCTGACCTTGGAAAGGCCAGACTGCATGGTTGGCCTTTGGCTGGTATCAGGGAACATTGAGGTAGGGACGTTTCCCACAGTTCCTTGAGTACTAGGAGTGGCTCAAAGTGTTTGTGCAAACAGTGTGGTCTGTATTGCACACCTGCCTCCATTCTGCATTTGCCAATTGAACTCCAGGTATTTGTTTTGTTTTTCAGTCATGGCAGAAATTTTATCTTGCCTTCTTTTAAATATGAAAGGACATGTATTCCAATCTTGACCAAAGAAATTGACAATAACCTGGCTGGGGGCTTCTGAGAGAGGCTGCTGGACTTACAGAACATGACTCGAGGGAGGGATATTCCTTTCTGCCTCTGGATGTGATAGTTTTCTGGATATGTTCTTGGTCATTGCCATATCCGTATCAGATCCAGACTGAGGAGGAAGCCCCTTGTGAGTTTAGCAGAGCAGGAAGAGAGGAACTTTGTTTTTTTTTTTTTTTTTTTTTTTCTGACATATTTAAGCTTCTGCTATGTAAGACTTCTTGGTGTGTGAGATAATATATCCTCTTGTTTGAGCAGTTTTAATTAAATTTCTCTCATTTGCAGCCAATGCATCCTAGCAGACAATGGAAATATAATTCCGCTACCTTGTCAAATGAACTAAAATAGTAAGTAGTTTCAAGGAAAATATATATTTGTTCAACAAATAATTTATGAAATCTCTTTTATGTAAAGGGAAGATATCCAAAAGAATCAAGAGGAGTTTATATCCAGAAGGAAATGTAAAATAGGTACCCAAATGAATATAATATAAAGCATTTTAAGTCACATGAGACACCAAAGATAATACTGGTGTTATGTAAGTTATTTCACACTAATGGTATTCTGAGTTCATGGTATTTAGGAGACAAGTTATTCCAAGGCTTCCAACAGAGGCATCTTCATGTCCTGCTGTCCAGAATTGGGGCACTTGCTCATTCATACTTAGAGCTGTCACTTTCAAAGGCAAATATCCACTATGACAGACTGAGCCTCTGGAACCCACAATGACAGGGCTTGTAAGGTCCAGGCCTTTTGGATCTGCCTCTGACCCTGAGTACAGGTATCAGGGAGCCCCTCGTCTTGAGTTCCTTAAACTAATAGCAGCTAAGGTTTCAGACACATTCCAGACCTAACCTGTTAGGCACAGATGGTCAATCCAGTGATGGATATTCAGCCTTCCAGAGTTCAGGCTCCTGCAGCATGGTGGACTTATTATGATTTCCTATTTACTCTCAGTCTGCACAGGGTTGCTTAGTCACCATACTAGTCAAGGGGGAAATGGTTCAGCAATTGTGTATTATGCTGTATTTTTAATTATTATGGGATATACAAGCAAGTTCTTTGACTCTTACTAGCTCAGTATGTAATTATTATATATGTCCCTTTGAGATGTGAGTCTGTGATGTGGGACAGATGGGGTGAGAATGACAAGCTCCAAAATCACTGTGCCATGTCACCTGGCACAAGGTTTGAGGAAGACAGCTTTCAGACACATAGACATGCTGTATCTTCTAAGTAAGTAACTCTCCACTTTAGGAATTTCTTGAGAAGAAATTAGCGGGAAGATAGATGCTTCATTTTGGCTGGATTAAAATGGATTAATAGATTTCATTGAGAAAGGGAATCTTATTAAAAGGGAAATTACAAAAAATAAATTTGTAAAAATATTTTCCTTTTCTTGAAGATCTGAAATTACTACTTTCAGTTCCTTTAATAACTATGAAGCAGTTATTAGGAACTTCACTTTAAAAATGAAGCAAAAATTTAGAAAGATTAATTTACTTGTCTAAGAAGAAAAAACTACTACATGGACAAGGTAGTAGTACTTAAATTCAGTTCTTTGTATTCAAAATTCAGCTGTTTCCCTGACAGTACAAGTTAAATTGATATCATACATATTTTTCAGGGTTTTTCATAGTCTTCAAATGCATCATTTAAGTGAATCATAATACTGTATTGATAGTTCTGGAATAGCAATTAGGAAAAAATATATAATATTAAAAATAGAATTTGTGTGTACTTGCCCTAAAATTACAACTACATGAAAAAAATGCTAGATGGAAACCTTGAATAATGAAAACAAATTTTTTGGTAAGCATTATAGGCAATTTTATTCCCCCTCTTTAGCTTCTATTATTTTTTTGTTTTGCTATTGTTGTTATTATTTTGTCATAAAGTTGTTTTCGCAAGAAATAGTGATATAAAGCAAACACTGCGACTTTGTTCTTTCAGAATCAGAACCCCTCCCGCCCCATTTCATAGTTCCAGTAAATTGTACTCACTTTGGGAGGGAAAGAAAGAACTACAGGTATTGACATGCCTTATACCAACTACATAGTCTTCACAGACAATTTTTGGTCCCCCAAAATTCAGTTCATTACTTTGTCTATAACAGCCAGAGCAAGAGAGTTACAGTTTCTTCCCTGAAGTGTTAATTTCATCTGAGTATGATATTCCAGGTCCTATGGATCAGTAGGGAATTGTGTGCAAGTAACAAGTATCAGGGAATAGGGGACTTTCTTTTGATAAAACCACATAAGGGCCATATAGATCCTAACAACACTGCACTGTGGAGAAATGAAGAGGCCAACACAAAGGTGAAAAACTCACTTCAAGAAAGGGCAAATATCTATATATCTATATCTTCATGGAGGATTTATAGTTTTCATTTTGTAAATAGGGAAAGATCTATGGGAACTGGGCTCTCACACAGCAGAAACAGCCAAACAAAGCCCACCTCTCAAGTGTTTTTGGATACATTTGGCAGAACTGATGTGGACATTCTAAGGAATGGGGAGCTACATTAAAGGAGAAGAAGGATAAAAGAAACAATAGTTAACTTGTAACTTCACAGGAGACAGCATCTTTCTGATTTCAAGTTGCTAAATGATCGTCTCTGGGACAGGGCACTTAGCAGTCACTGCCTTCTGGGCCTGGGATGAGAACCCACCTCCTGACTCCTAGTCTAGTCACCACTAAACTCATTCTTGGGGATTCCTTTTATTCTTCCAATAAGTGTTTGAAGGCTTATGAGCTGCTAAGTGTTGAGACAGGCATTGGGGGATTTGACACATTTATGATCTTCAATTTATGGCACCTATGATCTAGTTAGGAGACAGAAATTAATCAGAAAAATCACAAAAATAAACAATTACAAGCGATGGGTACTACAACAATAAATAACTTCTAAAGCAAAACAAGAAACCCTCACAGTTTTAACCAGGACAATGATCAGCTGAGTGGGCCTGATCATGATCCCGAGGGAGGCATAATTGAATGAGAGCTAAAGGATGAGTCAACATTTACTCAATGAAGAGAAGGGGAAAACAGCACATCTGGAGGGAGGAAAGCAGGTACCAGGGTCCCATGTAAGGAAGAAATAAACTCCTGCCAGTAGGCTGGTGTGGAGAAAGTGACACAAGATGAAGCTGGTGGGTGCCGGACCACTTGGGACATTGAGAACCATGGAAGTGGTTTTGTCTTTATTCTAAGAGCAATAGGAAGCTGTGGAAGGGTTTTATCATCAGATTTGGGTTTCAAAAAACTCATTCTGGTTTCAGTGTAAAGGAGGGTAAAGAGTTTCTGGTTTGTTACAGTTTTCCAGGCAAAAAACGATGGTGGCTTGTACCAGTGTGGATATAGATACAGAAATGTAGAGAGATTCATGAAGAACTAGGTCTTCCGAGTTACTTCATAAAACCTGAAAAACACCAAACCAGATATATAAAACCTTTTTCTGACAACATATTTGTTGGAGACTTAGAGGAAAGGATACTGGAAGTGGATACTGTGGCTTGGCTAGCTCAACTTTTAACTCAACTTCCCTTAATGTTCCTTCCTGTAGCATAGAGGCTGGACAGATAAGAAATGCAGCCAGATTTGCAGCTTGATTTGCCGCAAATCATCCTTGCAGCAAGATTTGCACATATGGTTTAGAATGTACTGGTCAGATGCATTTATGCAAAACACAAATTTGGAAATGAGATTACAAAGGAGAGCGACAGGATTCGAGGTATACATTTTGTTGGTGTGGCTTAGAAAAAGGTGTTTGGTCCCGGCAGATCTGCCAAATTTTTGTGACCTAACAGCCAGACTCCTAATAGGGCAGAAGGAGCAGCAACCTCAGCAGTCCAGTTTGGCAGTTCCTGGAGCATAAATGCTTACTATAGGTTGGCTGTTGTTAACACTTAGTATTTACAGAAGGTACTAATACAGGATGTACATGTGCTCTAGAGTTCATAAAGATAATGAAATGCTTATTCATTTTTATGCAGATTCCCGAGATAGTTCTGTCCTGCAGGAAAACTGTTTCATGGTTTAATGTACATGACAATGCATATGACATTGACATCCTGTTACATTCTTTTATTTTTAAGCACCCATGCTTCTATAATATAACATACTTTTAAAAGCTGGTTCTGTCAGATGCTTGGGAGAAAGCTGTTCTGTTCTTCCTAAAGATAAACAATCTAGAATATCCTAGAAATATTAAGCATCTGATAAAAAATGACTCATTTAGAATTACAATGAGCTGTGGTCTCTTGTTGCACTGATAGTATCTATTTACATGAAGCAGGAACTATATCTGAATTAGGAAACCTAACAATGTGCCAACTTCCTCTATAAGGATAACTTTACTGTAATAAATACACATTTCTGATTAAAAGTTAAAAATGTCAACAAAACATGCAGGAAGTGACTCTGCTCTGAATTCTTAAAATAATTTCTCTCTTTTCTGAACATGTTTTTGGTGATGTTCACAGGATGTTTCCATTTTTTAGCTTGTACTGTAGTTATTTATATCCATGTTTGATCAACCCCATAGATGAAATTGTAAAAGCAGTGAGGGCAGGAACACTGACTGATTCATCTTTTTATCATTTTTCTTTTGGTGCTAAGGACCAAATCCAGAGCCTTGTGCTTGCCTTGCAAGCACTCTACCACTGAGTCAAATCCCCAAGTCTCAGCTTTATATTTTTTAAAGTGCCTGCTAAGAATAGTCCCCCACACAAAAGTGGTAGTCAATCTATATTTAATCAAGGAATTAATGAATTCTTGCACAGTCCTTGTCATGAGCTAACACTTTTGAAAGACTGCTACAAGGATGTTCCTACACTGTAGACTAGTTTGATTCATTTTTCTAGTTTAAAGTGAAGGCAGGAGGTGAGTGGGCATATACAGGATGGGAGGGTGGCACTGCTCCAGACAAGTGTTTTCTCCACTTCCCCGAGGCAATGGATATGGCCTAAAAAGGGCTGCTTAGAGGGAAGGAGATCCAACTTCTGGGCTGTATTACCATGGTCAAGATGTTGGAAGTCTCTGGGCTTTGGTCCCCCACCCCTTTACAAAAGGGGTTGATGAAGTGATGAACTATAGTTTCTTTTCATTTGTAATCACAATTCTAGAGTATTCTGAAGGCATTAGGGATCTTTAAGGTCCTCTACTCCTGGAATGGCACTTCATCATCTTCTTACAGATCTATCAAAGTGGCTTTCTACAGCACTGTGTGAAAAAGGATTCTGAAGCCCTATTTGAACTCAATGAGAAAGTGAGAAAGTCAGGCCTGACTTAATAAAGTTGTCTGCCATGAGGCACAGAAGAGAGTAGCTAATAAGCCAAGCTACGCCATCCCTCATCTAACCCAATGCCTTTTCCTCGCAGGGCAAAAATGAGAACAGAAGCTCACGTTTAAACTTACATATACCAGGCACCGACAAATTGCTTTTACACAGTTATGTTTACACTTTAGACAATTTGAAAAAGTTGGCATTATTATGATTCTCTTTACTGACGAGGTTTAGGGAATTGAAATTTGCCTGAGGTTCACACTCCAGAAACGCATATCCTTAAGCACTTCATTACACTACCTCCTAATTTGTGGATATTTACTATGTGCTAGGCTAGTAGTTTTCAGCAAGGGGTAATTGTGCCCTCCAGAGTATAAAAGTCTGGAGACCTTTTGGTTGCTACAGTTGGAGATGACAGGGTGTTCCTTGCCTGTGGTGGGTGGGTAGGGGGCAGAAATGTGGCTACATGGGCACGATAGCCAATCACAAGAAAGAATGATCTGCTCTCAGCTGTCAATAGTGCTGAGGCTGAGAATTCTATGCTAGGCTTTGTGACAGTTGTTTTCAGACAGATAGTCAAACTCCTGCAGCCCAGTAGGTACAATTACTATCTCCATTTTCAGAGTAGGAAAGGTGATCTTGATTTCAGAATCAGGAAGTAGTCATATCAAGACAGGAACTCAGGTAGTCAGATTCTAGGGGCCTGCAGAGCTCTCCACCTACACTCCACTATGAGCAGCTTCTTTTACTATCAAAATATGCAAACTCAAGAAGCACATGCTCATCTATTTGGAATTTAAAAAATTAAAAACACGGGGACCACTGCAAAAAATTCCTACCACTGTGGGCGTGTCTGTGAAGATAAACAATATTATTTCAATAGTTCAAAGAAGAGGAGCTCTAGAAATTCTTATTATGGAACCATTGATCTTCCTCTACTAGACATTCAGATTGTTTCTTTAAAATAAAACTCTGAGGAGGAAGCTAATTTTAGGGCATTAACAAGCCTTTTCAAGAATAGTTAGCTCTGCGTGGGTTTCGACTTTTTCCCTTTTGATTATAGGAGCTGGAGAGCCTGGAAGCTTATTTAGCAGAAGAGGAAATGAAACTATGAAAAGCCACAGTAAGATTCCTCTTTTTCTTGAAGGCAAGGCACAATCTGAATATGAATAACTCTCTCATCCTGTCCAATTAACAGGTTCACATATGAGTAGGAACACACACACTCACAAAGAGGGTATTTGAAAGATACTGAAGAAAAAGCCAAGAAGAGGATGATAGTTCAAACAATAAGGCCCTGTAATCCTAGTTACTCTGGAGGTTGAGGCAGAATGACAAGTTAGAGGCTTGCCTGGACAATCTATCTAGAATTTGTCTCAAACTAAAATATAAAAGGGGAGGGGATGTAGTTCAGTGGTGGAGCGCCCCTGGGTTCAAGTCCCAGTGCCACAAAGGGGAAAAAAAAGGCCCCATGCAAATTAATTCCTGCCCGATTTATGGTTTGTCTCCTGCAGAAAAACCATTGCTGACAAAACGGGGTGATGGTGGAGGTGGACCGAGAGAAAGGAAAAGAAAGAAGGAAACTATCAAGTTGGGGTGGAGTGGACAGAGCGAGCCTCTCTCAGCGAAATTAATGGAAAAAGAAAAGGTGGAAAAACAAATCCGGCAGCCAGGGCTGGCCTAGGCAAGGTGCCTCCTTGAATTCAGGATGAACTGTTTGTACGCCTGCAAGACACCAGTGTCCATGAGTTGTGTGTGTGTGTGTGTGTGTGTGTGCGCTCGCGTGACCCAGGAACCTCCAAGTCATTCAATTTGCAATGTTCAACACAGTTCTTCGCGCGCCAGTGTGGCCAGCATGACAGTCGGTTTGTTCTGCAGCATCTCAGGGATCCTCCCCCACTTGGCCGCCGCCCTCTAGAGCCAAAGCTGACGGGCCAGACACTCCGCCTCGGCGATGAATGAAATGCGCCTGGCATAGCCGCGGGAAGGGCCCCAGAAAGTGCGCTCTGTAAGTGCTCATCTTTTTCCCACCCAACTCTGGGTGCGTTCTGCACCCAAAGCTTTTCCAGTCACTAAAGTGATCTTAAACTAACAGTGGCTTGCATTCAGTCTAGGCGTGGAGCCTCAGAGGAGGCCGGAAGAGGAGTGGGCAGGCAAGTGGGACCGACCCCGTCTATCCCGGAGCTTCAGGATTTTAATTGCAACTACACTGCACCCCCCACCCCGCCGTTGCATGGGAACTTCAGGCACCGAGCGACCGCTCTCCTCTCATCCGGCCCTGGGCCCCGGCCACGAATACGCACGTCAGGTTCGACAGGGGCCCACATCAATTCTGTCCCTCCACGTCTCGTCCTAACACTCCCCTCACCACTGCGTCTTCCCCATTCTCGATCTCCCAGCAGCAGTCTGTTCCGAGAGGCCAAGATCTCTCGGCCTGTCTGGCTACAAGTGCCCCTGGGAACCCTCTTAAAGTGACCCTTCCGGCGCCGCCCTCATTTCTCTTTCCTGGCGCAGAAACGCCATCCGACGGACGAACATTTATTTACTGAGCGCCTAACGCTGCGGCGCGGACAGCCGCACGTCCAGCCTCGCTGTGGCTCTCGCCACCCTCCAACCTCCCCACCAGTCCCGAACTGTGATCCCAACTATCCCGAGGCCTCGCTAAACCCTCCCACTTCTTCCGAGGGCATCGCCCCACCTCCTTTCCAGGGACAGCTCCTGGTTGGTGGGAGTGGTGGTCACTCGGTGCCGCTCTCCACGTGGCCCTCCCCCGAGGCGGATGTAGGCTCCTCCCCTACCCCGCCCCTCGCCCCGCAGCTGCTGCTAATCCTGGCTGCGGGCGCGAAGTTGTGGGCAAAGTACTGGGAACTGGTCGCGCTGTTGCGGTGCCGGAGAGCCGGCCGGGACCAGCGGACCTCGGCGCCTGGAGGCCAGTGCGCCGCGCGAGCGCCGACCCCTTCGTCCGTCCGGCACCAGCGGTCCGCGCCCGCGTAGCCGGCTCAGAACTGTCTGTTGTGCTCTCTGCCGGGCGGGAGAAGCCGGCGGCGCCTCCTTCCCCGGCTGCGCAAACCCCGGAGCCGGCGCCGGGACCCGGCCTGCGTCCCTGCGTTACCTGGCGAGGCGCGCAGGTAAGTGGCGGGGCGCCCGCCCGAGAGGTGCAGGGGCGCGGGGGACCCCGGCGGCGATGGAGCTGGAAGGCCTGCGATTTCGGGGGGGGGGGCGCTGCCAGTGCCTGCCATCCGAGGAAGAGCCCGCCGCTGGGGCAGCCCTGAGCCGGGGAGCTCGCCGTTGCTCTCGGCTGCAGCCCCCGGGAGGAAGGACCGGGTGCTGCCCGCCCCGGTATTGTGTCCCTCGAGGGACAGCCTGACCCAGGCGGACGGTGAGCAGCAGCCGGGCTTAGGGGCCGGGGCGCGGGTACCCGAGGATGCGGTGCTGTGGAGCTGTCCCTACGCACAGGAAACCTGCTTACTTGGCCCGGCGGGAGGCTTCACCACATCCGCGGGTGGGGCACGGCGGGCAGACCTCGGCGACACTCGGCCACCCCGGCCCGCTCGCTCTGGGGCGCCTGGGCTGGGGGCCGAGGGTGCCTGCCCCCTCGGGGTTCCCTGGGGTGCGTTTACAGCCTCAGTGCACTGTCGTGCGTCGTCCAGATACTTATTAAAATAGGGCGTGCCGCTCTGACTCCTGTTACTGAAAGCGCTTTTGAAGTTGTCGCTTTCTATGGCTCTGAGAACTGCCTTGAGGCGCTGCAGTCCCCACAGACTTCGCACTGGCCCTTGGGTTTTGATTACTGGGATGGGGACATTTAGAAATATCTTATTCTAACCTACAGCTGCAAAACAGATACTTCTAGAAACAGGTAAAGAAAGGCGTAGTTCTGGCTTCTTCCCCCAAGTGTCATAGAAGGTAAGGTCCCCCTTCTGGACAAAGGAGACCAGTCGGACAGGCCAACTCCACACCACAGTTTGCTGTTTGTCACAGCACTTCTTTCTCCCTGAAATAATCTCAGTTTATTCACTATCTGCCTTCCTCTCCTAAAAGTAAATTCCAGGAGAGCAGAGACCTGATTGGTTTTGTTCACCTCTTAACAAGATTCTCAAAGTCATAAACACTGTCTGACACACAGTAGTTTTGCGGTACACATATATGCAGTGAATAAATGAAAACTGTAAAATATGAAGAGTGGTGATTTTATAGCTGGTTTTGATTTTCATCTTTATCTTTTTTAGATCGGGAAAATTAACAAATAGTAATAACTACAAACAGTTAGCACCTACTAACCACCAAGATATGTGCTCGGTATAGATTACCTCACTAAACATTGCAGTAGTCTTTTTAGCTAGATATTTTTAACCAGATGGGAGTTTAGGGCTCCAGCAGGTTAACCAGTTTTCTCAAGGTTATTCTGGTGGGTCTAGCATTAACAGCGCATTTTTTTCTTTGTTGTTCTGGGCCACTTCCAAGAAACTAAAATATGGTTTCTACCTTTACAGCCAGTAGACATTTAGCTTTATTTGTAACAAAGCTGTTGCTCAGCCAAAAGATTTGTTGTTTTATTATCTAGCTATATTTTCAATAATAGCTAATAGTTATGTTGCAGACCAGATTCTAGCAGGCTGCCATAGGCTATATTATCACATAATCTTCACCATCTCGATAGGCAGTGTTATGATATTATCTTCATTTCTCAGGTGAAGAAATAATGTAGGCTTCAGGAATTTGCCCAGGGTCAACTGTAAATTGCTGAGCTAGATTTTATTAGTCTTTCTGACTCTACACTCTCATGTCTTTTGTCCCACTATTTAATTCGATGCTAACTCATAATGATAGACCCCAGTGAAAATACCCTAATATGTTAAAACTGTCTGAGGTTGGGCTGAAACCTTCTGATGACAGTATCAAATGTGTAGGTGCTCTGGTTTCTGAGTTGTCAAGACTTATTGCCATTGATTTTTGTGGTTGAATGTATGGTTTGTGGGTCTGGTAGATTGGAGGCTTTTAATAAGGGAAGAAGGAAATCTTCATTTCATCCAAATCTAAATAGAGATCAGATTGGTTTTACCCACTGTGGTAAATGAACTTTGAACAATGCTGCTTTTACCTCTTAAGAAAAGTGCTGGAAAGCCAGTTAATCTCCCTGTTCCCATATGTAGAAACCACTAATTCTAAAAGCTGCAGCAGCAAACTTTTGGTGAAATAATGACGTTTCAAATCTTTCCCCACTTGAACTGAGGGTGTGAAGAAGTTAGGAAAGAGTGGCATGGTTACTGCCTAAAGGGCCAACCGCAAAACAGGCTGTGGGGAAGTAATTAGAGGTCCTTTTTTTTTCTTCTACTGCATTCCAGTTTTGGGGGTAGTATAGTGTCTTTCCCTGCTTGAGGATCTGGATAATCCACATTTTATTTCTAATGTGCTTCTTTGCAAGTACTACATTTTCTTAATTGTCCTTCCCATTTTAGGAGTGCTCCAGGGAGGGTTGGAGTAGAATGCCCGTAGAGATGAGGGAGTGTGGGACACTAGGGAACCTGGAAGTTATTAAGTTGAAAAGGCCTTCCATGAATGATTGAGAGTTGTGTATAGTTTCCTACAAATTCCTTTCCTATCTAATCTAGTTACTCATTAGCTTTCTGGCTCTCTCTCTCTGCAACTTCTTTTTTCACTTTTCAGTTGTTACTGTTGAAACTTGTTCATGCTCCCTGTAGCTCTTGTCTCAGCGTTTTTCATGCGAATCCTTTCCTATTACCCCTGCACTATCTTAGTTAAAGGTTTCAGGGACTTCTTTGTTCCGCATTCACATTGCCTACAGGTAGATTTTTCCTGTCTCTATCTCACCTTCAAACCATGGATGGTGAAGTAAACTCTTTAAGTACTATCATTATATTGTTAAAAAGTCTTGGGGGGCTTATATAGTTAGTAACACAAATATTAGTAACAGCAGTGACAGCTGCTAAACTTTCTTGTGCTCAGTGTTGTTGTATGTACTGTACATGCATATTGCATTCAGTCTTGAGAGCAGCATCAAAGCAAGTGCTGTTATTATACCTTCAATCTCCATATGAGGCTAGGAAAAGTTAAGTTCAAGTCTACTTTGCAACTCTAGTAAGTACTATAGCTAAGATTCAATTCTCATCCTTTGTTTTCTGCTCATTTAAGTATAGACTCCTTAGCCCAAAGTCAGGATTCAGCAGCCTGTGCTCAGCCTTCACCGTCATGCCATCATTCCCCAGCCCTGTGTGTTTGTAGTCTGTACTTTATCACCAAAGCATTTTGTCTTTGTCCATGCACTCCTGTTGCCTAGAAGGCTCTCTCAGTGCCTCTCCCTGTGAAAACTTAAATCTTTTAAGGCTGAACTTTTAAACTGCTTGTACCAGCACAATCTCTCTGAACTGCAACTCTCAGAGGATTTAAAAAAAATATGAATGAGTCTCCAGCTCCATTTCAGAGCCCTGAGTATGTTGTTGGTTTCTTTTCTTCCTCAGCACTTTGTGCGTTTTATTGCCTTCCCCATTCCTCCCATCACCCCACTGCCTTCTGGCCTAGTTATTTATTCACATGTATTACCCCTTTCTAGATCTGAAATGTCTTGAAGACAGGGTGAGTGTATACTTCTCGTGTTCTATCCCTTCCATCACTGAGCCTAGTGTCCTCTCCATAGCAGGTGCTCAGTTAAAAAAGAATATTAAATAGTTATATTTGATTACATTCTGTTAAACAAGTAGTTGGAACATGCCTTTTTGATCCACATCTAGTTTCTGATCCACAATACTTTAATACCTTCATCAATTTATGAGGAAGTAATAAAATCACTTAAATCCATGAGAACCTACTCTGGTTGCCCTGACTTCTGTACCATGAGAATACTGTGAAGGACTCACAGATTATTATATACAACTTTGTAGAATAGATATCTTGCATATGATGTGTACTATGTATCTATAGTAATG
This sequence comes from Heterocephalus glaber, assembly GCF_053883595.1. Classification (NCBI taxonomy): domain Eukaryota; kingdom Metazoa; phylum Chordata; class Mammalia; order Rodentia; family Bathyergidae; genus Heterocephalus; species Heterocephalus glaber. The sequence goes on from NW_028258156.1 coordinate 5,408,944, forward strand.
CTGTTATTATTGAAAGTATATAAATATGTATTTTAATTGTTTTATTGGTACATTTTAGGTACCCAACACAATTACATTTCTCATTGGGAATTGTACCTTTACATAATGCATCTTGCTTCTTATTTTTTCCCCATTCCTAGCCCTCCCTTCACGCCCTCCACCCTTCCCTATTTACAAAGACTTTATTTCCATTTTTTCCATTTCTCATCATTTTTCCTTTCCCTTCTTTCCTTTCCCCTGCCCCTCCCACTACCCCTACCCCTTTGGACCTTTTCTTCCTATTTTACATTATCGATTATTCCTTCTAATCATTGGTACATTGAAAGTGTATTAAAATTGTTGTGGAATGTAAACTAAATTTTTGTGGATATTTTATTGATCCATGAATATTTTAGATTTTTAATTGGATTTTTGTGATCTCTCTGAATCACCTCAGGCTTTTCTGTCTAGCCTCATAGCTCACCACTCATCACGCGCTGCTGTTTTTCTCAGTCTTACTGAACTAACCACAGGACCCTACCCTGAGGGGCCTTGCAGGATGGGACTTGGCCTCCCAGTTTTTTCCTAATCTTTTATCTGTTTAATAATCTTGTTTTCCTTGTTCATATCTTAATGGCTCATTCTCTCTGGTGCATCACATTTTAGCATGGATGCAATTAGTAGGTAGCCTTCTCCTGCCTTCTCCAAGTTAGAGTTGGAGAATACTCACTGTTTTGTGGGTCCTCACTTCATACTGTTGTATAACTGTTAGTTACTTGTCTGAGTCTTGCCCTAAACCACTTTTTCCATTGGCTTACATTAGAATTACCTAGGGCCTACTGAGGCCATACTCCCAGTGTCCCTGGATCACGTAAATAGCTTGAGGTGAAGAGAGTTGGTGACTGGAATTTTTTTGAAAGGAATTTTCTCATTCTGTATTATAAATGAGTAGTATTCCATTGTGTAAATGTAGTGTACTTAATTCAGCTACATTTATTTATTTATTTATTTATTTATTTATTTATTTATTTATTTATATACCGGGGATTGAATTCAGGACCTCGGCTTGTCAGGCAGGCGGTGGCACCACTGAGCTACATCCCTGGCCCTAGTTTTTTTTTTTTTTGGTACTGAGGATCAAACTTGGGACCTTGCACTTGTGAGGTAGGTGCCAGAACCACTGAGCTAAATCCCCAGCCACTTCTTTTTAAAATAACAACGGTGTTGAGATATAATTCATACATCTGTAAGTCACCCATTTAAAATACACAGTGTAGTGGCTTTTAGTATGTCCAAAGTGGTGCAACTATCATAATAAATAATGTTAGAACATTTTATCATTCTACTTTAAAATTATATAATATGTGACCTGTGTGTCTGGCTTCTTTCACTTAGCAAGTTGTTTTCAAGGTTCATCCCTGTTGTAGCAGGAATCACTATTTCATTTTTTTGCTTTATAATTCTCTGTTGTATGTATGTGCTATATTGTATTTATCCATTTGCCATTTGGTGAAACTGGTATTGTTTTTTAAAGCTTTCCTGGCTGATCCTGATATGCAGCTAGAACCAAGCTGGACATTTCTTTGAGTCTGGTTCACAAAGTGTCTTGGGGCTAGAGCAGTGTCTGACACAAGATAAATGTGTAATAAGCATCTGAATTTATAAAGCATTTTATTGAAAATGTGACTCCTATTATGTTGGGGGTCATCAAAAAATTAGTTTTTCTTGTGGTGCTGGGATCAAACTCAGGGTCTCAGCACACAAAGCAAGTGCTCTACCACCACTATGCCACCTCCTCAGCTGTAAATCTTGTCATTAAAGAGAAGTTGATTGGTTAGATCCCAATGTGAATGCATTATCTCTTAAAAAAAAAGATAATTAAGGAAATTTGAACATGTGTGAAATGCTGTGATTTTTAGGATTTGCTTTAAAATAATTGAGAGTGGGGAGGAAGTAAAGTGGAAACGAGGCTTTCTGTGAGTTACTGATTACTGAAGCTGGGTGATGTGTTACTGGGGATTTAATGCTGTTCTTTGTACCTGTGCTGTCTCCCTGGGCAGCCATCGGCTACATGGGGTTATTGAGCATGGGAAATGAGGCTAATCTTATTGACATGTGGTATAAAGATAAAATACACATTGAATTTTGAAAATGGTATGATAAAGATTATAAAAATATTTCAATGAATTTTTTTTGGTTGCATATTAAATGAAATTATTTTGGTTATAATACAGTTATGCAGATTTGTAACTAATTTCATCTGTTTCCTTTACTCTTTAATTGGCTACTTAAAATTAATATTCTATATATAGCTTTAACATATTTCTGTTAAATAGTGCTGCTCTGTGTTATCAGACATATGAATTTTTTACAAAAGTCTAGAATAAAATATTTTATTTGGAAATGAGTCCTGTTCTGTGAAAAGACAAGAAATACTAATTTGTTTAAAAATGCTTCTTTGTAGAAGCTAATAGCAGTCAGGGTGTGGCCTTTCATTCTCACTCCTGGATTTATTTCATCTATGTGAAAACTTAAATCTTTATTTTATAATAAATGAAACAATGTCATGAAGGAATAGAAGAATTATTCCTTTGGTTATTTATCTGATTCATTTGTTTTGAAGTTGATGAAATGGTCCCTTCATCATAGAGAAATATAGAAAACTGAGTGGTAATTCATTGTGCTTACTCAAATCTTACACTTCTGAAATTGAATTTTCCCTGGACTTGCTTTATAATTGCCTCCACCTAAATCCATTGGTTGTTTAAGAGCCAGAATGTGATTGTTTGTAGACTCCCCAAGACCTCTCAAGTATGAGTGGAATATGATTCTTAAAAAAATAGTGTGTGGATTTAAAGCTGAGAAGCAAATTGCTTTCACATAAAATTTCTGTAGTTGAAAATAATGTCACCGGATAGATATCTGTGTTTACTTACAAAATAGTAAGATGAATTAGACAAGCGAAAGCTTTCTTCAAGGACTTTATGGGCTAGAGAGGATATAGATGTTAAACAGAATTCATTAATTATAATGGTGACAGAAGGCTCAAAAGAATGAGCCCGGATTTTAATTGGGACCCTAGGGAGAAAAGTTCCATATTTCTGTAGGTCACAACTGAGGCTGTGAGGATCTGAAAATGGGAAAGAGAATGGGGAATCCTCCTGGGAGATGAGATGAGCAAAGTCCTGCCCTTTTGTGTTTTTCTGCTGCTTGCAGGAGGCCGTTTAGAACTGGGAGGAGGAGTATTGTAGTTCCTCTTCCAAAGGTTTGAATTTCTCTGTATGATGCTGCACATCACTTTATTTGCTAATAAGGATCGAACCCGAAGTTGAATTTGTACCACCTTTGTAACTGGATCTGAATGAGATCTAACAACCTGTCCTCTAGAACAGCACTGAAAGTAGCATTACCATAACTTGCTGACTCTGATTCTTGTGTAGCTCCGTTGTCTGGCATCTGAGATTAAGTGAGTTAGGCATATTTGAAGGCTTAAAAGAATAGAGGCGGCCCACTTTGGTTTTTCTCACAGGTTCAGAGCTTCTTGAAACTAATTTCTGACATATATAGAAGCAACTCAGGTTTGTTCCCTTTGAACTTGTTGGAGTCCTTAGGGAATAAGGAGCTGTGCCATTAAAGTTGGTAATGATAATATAAAGAGCAATAATAATAATACCAATGGCAGCCAGTAAATGCTGCGAATTTACAGTGTCAGGCTCAGTGCCTTATGAGACTACTTCGTTGGATCTTCTTATAATATATGGTGGTAATTATCATTTCAGGTTACCAATGAATGAACAGAAGGTGGGAGCAGTTGCTTTTGATTCTCCAACATCCATTTACCATTCCTGATTTCCATTTGAGAAACCACTTCTTGCCTTTACATATAGTCTGCTGGGATCATATCAGACGCTTCCTCGTGGACTCTGGTCCAAAGCCAAGAGTTATGGAGACTACACTGTATGTGTCCTGACCAGACTGTTTCTGACTGTACAACACTGGAGTGATCTGGCTTTCAGTCTGTGGATCTGTGTTAGGGCTTGCCTTCCTTTTGGTTTCTTAAACTGATATTTCTTTCTAGTACATTTTCCTTGGTTTTATTTGCCAGATTGGTTTCTGTTGCTTCTATCCAAAGAACACAGGCCCATGGAGGGTTAAGTGGTTTACCTGTGATTACAAAGAAAGTAAGTATCAGAGCTGGGTATATTCATGTCATTCTGCCTCCTGCCAAGCTATTCCCCAGAGAATACCTGCATGTGATGGACAGAATTTGACTGGTGGAGGTTAGTGCCCAAGGATCAGAGGATGGATCCAATACCAACGGCACCTCTGCCCAGGGCCTTGGGGCACTGCCTCTTTGAGCTGTACTGCATGGACAAAGTGAAATCTACACCTAAATGACACCTAGCTTGGATTGGGAGTGTAGCTTAGTGGTAGAGCACTTGCCTAGCATATATGAAGCCCTGGTTTCAATCCCCAGTATTGCAAACAAACAAACAATAAATAACACCTACCTTGAGAGGATTTCTTCTTCCATGAGATTTTTGTACATACTGTACTCAAATTTTCTAAAGGTTTTCAAGCTGAGATTTGGTATGTGTCTAAAGTAGTGGTTTCAATGATTATAGAAGATGTACCAGCATCTCCTGGGAACTGGTTAATAGTGCACATGTTCAGGCTCAAGTTCAGACTTTTTCAGTCTGGGAGTGGGCCCTGGGAGTTTTTTTTTTTTTAATAAGTCCTTCTGGTGATTCTCATGTACTTAGAGTTTGAGTCCTAGGCACTGTCATATCATTAAAAATAATTATGTATATGTTGCTCCTTAGAAGCTGGGAGCTGGCAAGAGGTAATTAGTCTCAGTCTCTCCCCTCAAAGAACATCCAGTCCAGTTTGGGAGAAACATGTGAAAACACAAGAGTAAGGGACAGAGAGGGGTGTGTGTGTGTGTGTCTTGTGTGTGTGTGTACCGATACAAGGTACAGAAGGAGTTCAGAAAGAATAATGGGAGATGTTTTTGCAGAGAAGTAGATGTTTCAGCCAACTTTTAAAGGACACCTAGTACAGAGATGAAGAAAGGAATAGAGGAGTACTTGGTAGAAAGGACAGTCTAGGTAGAGCCAAGGCATAACATTTTAAGGATTAATGAACCCTCCAGTTTGATGAAGGAAAGGACTATTTTGATAGGAATAGTGACAAGATATACAGGAATGTAGAGATAGGTTTGGGCCCAACTAAATCCCATAGTACAAGCCTAAAGTGTTCTGAACAATGAACAAAAAAGTGATGGAGCCCTCTCAGAGGAATATCTTCTGGTGGTGGTAGAGGAAGCTGGAGACTGAGACTATAGGTACAGGGCCATGATATGAATGAGGATGGTTCCAGTGGGAGAAAAAGAAAGAAGACGTCAAAACATTGAAAAATTAGAATGATAGCACTAGGAATGGAGCCTGGAAGTTGGCTTGAGAGAAAGGAAAATGAGAAATAATAAATGATTTTGATACAGTCAGGCAAAAAGCAAAGTTGAAACCTTGTGTCACTCCATCTACCAAAATAAATCCCACATGGATCAAAAGTTTAACGTTTAAACAACTAAGAAAATAAGATAGACTGTCGCTTTAATAATAGTGGAAGTGGAAAATCCTTTCTGGGTGAGACATAAAATCCAGAAGCTATAAAAGTAAAAAAAGATTCATTTGAATACATAGAATTTTTGCAGGGCTTTTTTTTTTTGCTATTTCAAAAGGTAATCAAAACTTTTGGAAGGTAATTGCAATTAATTTCATAAAGATTTCCTTTATCAACATATAAAATAGTGCCGGGGATTTAGCTCAGTGTTTCTGCCTCCTGCCTCGCAAGCACAAGGTCCCGAGTTCATCCCCAGTACCAAAAAGAAAAACCAAAAAACCAAAAAACAACGTATAAAACACTCCAACAAATCAATAAGAGAAACTCTTAAACATAGTAAAACTTTAACCTCACTCATAAAAAGAAATTCAGATTAAAACTTTAGTAATATGCTATTTTCCACCTATCAGATTGGCAAATATAACAGAATGTGATAACAGTGTAGGTTTAAGGAAATAGGCATTCATACATTATAGCTGAAAGTGCAAGATCTATGGAGAGCCATTGGTGGTATTGTATCAAAACTGCAAATGCATATTCTCTTTGAATCAACAAAGAGATTCTAGGAATTTTATCCCACAGATATGCAAATGTGAGAAATAAGTACAAAATTATTTATTCCAATGCTGCTCGAATAATTGAATGTTTAAAAGTAATTATTTTCATCAGAAGGTACTAGTTAATAAATACAATTAATGAGGCAGCTCTGTATCTACTGATATGGAATGACCTGTGAGATTTATTGTTCATTTAAAAAGCAAGATGGGGCTGGGGATGTAACTCAGTGGTACAGGGCCTGTCTGGCAAGTTTGAGGCCCCAAGTTTAATTCTCAGTACCAAAAAATAGAAAAATAAGAATAAAAATAAAAAAGCAAGATATAGAATACAGAACTATGTGATATATATACAATATATACAAAGATATGCACAGTATGCATCCATTTCAGTAAAAATATATCCACATGTAGTATATTTTATATGTACGCACACACACATGTATATATATTTATGCATATGTGCACACAAACATAAAGCTGGTGGACTGAAGTCTGCTCACATTGCCTGTGAGGACTAGTTGTGTCCATCTCTTCCCTAGACCTTAGCTTGTGACTTGTGTTGGCTGCTTGAAATCAGTCATGGTGGGAGTATTTACACCATGGAACTTAATAGTCAGGACAGTTCTGGGTATTTATGATTGTATTTTTCAGCAGAGTGGTTCATAAATATTTGCTGGTACTATGTGTATATAATATAAAATATCTTGAAAGATACACAAGAGGTTGACAACTTCAGAATCTCCCAGGAAGGGATAGGGGGAGGCAGGAGGACAGGTGTGAGATTGAAATTGTTTCTTTTGAGCTTTGTTCCAAGTAAATGTAGCCATTCTTTTTTTTTTTGGTACTGGGGATCATACTCTTGACCTTGAGCTTGCAGAGGCAGGCAGTGTAACCACTGAGCTAAATCCCCGGCCCTCCAAGTAAATGTATTACTCATTCTGAAAGAAATATATAAAACAACCAAAAAGTCACTGCAGAGTTTCAGGTCTTTGTGTCTGTTGTTTATGGTGTCATTGGCTGCTATCAGAGAAGTAGAAAAATGAGGTGATCTTAGGGAAAAAGAATGCTTCTGGTTTTGAATGTGCTGAGCTTGAACTGTTATTAAGTGTAGTGATATCCAGGAACAAGTCTGGAGAGAGACAAAGCTGAAGGTCGGCTCTGAGTTAGTGGTTTAGTTGAAATTGTTATAGTTGACGTTTCCAAGGGAGACCCAACCTGTACAACCTGTATTCCAGGTCCCAGAGGAGAAAGGGGGTACATGTGGTAACTTGGGGGAATGTAAGCCCCCCAAGGTGGGGGGAGTAGGTGGGTAGATGAAGGGTCACTAGCCATACAGGTATTAGGATCATAAAATCATCTTAAAAGTAATTTGTTTTACAGACTATCTACTAAAACTGAGATACTGTTCTGTGTACTTTTTTGTTGTTGTTGTTGTTTTTGTTTTTGTTTTTGGTACTGGGGATCGAACTTGGGACCTTGCACTTGTGCGGCAGGCGCTGGAAACACTGAGCTAAATCCCCAGCCCTGTTCTGTGTACTGTTGAAAGACTGTTGCCTGATTTAATTCTGACAACTATTTTCTGGGCTGGGTTCTGTTTCTATAATAACCACTGAGTGGATGAGGGTAATTCCAAAGTACTGATTGGGAGGAATCTCCTGGGAAGGACGGAAAGACATTTCAGGCGGAGGAGAGTGGTGAACATAGGTCAGTGTGTTATCCTTTGTAGCTGGAAGGAGAGAATTACTGGAAACCTGAGGGGGTGGTGAATGTCCACTCTGTTCTCTGCCAATTGGAGAGCCACAAGACATTTTGAACAAGGGATTATGCGTTCATTTTGATGGTCAGATACAACAATTAAATATTGTATTACTGGAAGCCGGGTGTAGTGGCACATGCCTGTAATCGCGGCATTCCGGAGGCTGAGACAGGAGGATTGCTCAGAGTTCCAGGTCAGCCTGAACTACATAGCAAGACCTTGTTTTACAAAACTCAAAAAAAAAAAAAAAAAAAAAATGTATTGCTGGAGCACTTCTTGTGTGTTTATTAAGGGAAAGAGGGAAATAGGAACAATTACCATAAAAACTGGAGATAGATAGTACTCTATTTAATGGCAGGTATTGTGATGGCTAGTGCAAATTCAGTTTCTTGGTGTTTTGACTTGAGCTGAATTTGCTTGTGTGATAGTGGTGTCTTTTTAACTGTCACTAACTTATGGAATGGAGGCTTTCTGTTACAGAAGGGGGATAAGCAAAGTGGAGGTAAATTTTGATGATTTGTTAACTTATATGTATTTGTATGATTTAGTTATGAGTTGTGCCTGAGAAGAAATGATCTGCTTCTCTTGGCACACACAGAAGCCCTGTCTCTGTTCTTAGGGATACTGTGTTTGTCCCAGCAATTCTTTTCTTTTATAAACATCCATATACACAAACATAGGGTAAAATTTCCCCCAATTAGGTTTTCAGCTCAGACTCTCTAGCCCAGGGCAGTCTTAAGTTTGATGCATGCATGTCGCTAAGAAATGTAAAAATCATCAGAAAGGGGCCTGGGATTTAGCTCAGTGGCGCTGCGCCTGCCTTGCAAGTGCAAAGTCCTGAGTTTGATTCCTGGTACCACCGAAAAAAAAAAAAAAAATCATCGGAAAGGAAAAGGATAAAGGCTGTGGCTTAAACATCATTAGGAAAAAGGACTGCACAGACTTCTGCATGCAAACCTGCAAATGTAGGCTTCTGACTTGTAATTCCTGTTCTTCTAGTCTTTGGTCCCACAGATCAGAATAGCATTCCAGCTTGTAACTGCATCATGTGTTACTTGATTGAGGGCCTAGAAGTCTCTATTGTTTTCTGGCACCCAAAGATCTTATTTTCTTAGGTATCCATCCACAGATAGATGTTTATATAAAATAGCTGCCTTTCTGAAACACAGATTGACAAATGCCAGTGATCAAAGCCCAGAATGTGAGAATTTGTATTTTCTCTGTAAAATGTAAGATACGTGGGCCTGACAGGTACCCTGATTTTCTTTCATGGCTAAGAACTTCACAGACTTAGGCAGAATAACTATTCTAGGAGATGAGGGAAGTTGAGTCTTCCTGTAAATGTTAACTCGTGCTGAGGTTTTAGTTAAGTCTTGGGCTTGCCTCTGTCCCCGTAGATAGCAGTGCTTCTCCTTAGCCAGTTGTTAATAGATGTGATAGAAGTGTCAAAGAAAATGAGCCCAGTGATTGCTAGCTAAGGTATGGGACCAAAAGAATAGGACACACAGTGATGGGTGTCTTGGGAGCAGTAGTTCTAAGCGTCAGCAGCACCACAGTGTTCTGTAGGGTTTTTTAAAACACAGGTTTCTGGGTCCCACGTTTCTGACTTACTGGGTCTGGGGCAGAATCTGAGATTCTGTGTTTTTAACAAGTTCTCTGAAAATACCGATGCTGCTGGTCTAGGACCACTTTTGCAGATTCAAGCATTGATTCTCTGGGCTGAAGACTGAATCGTGACCAGCCACGAGTCTGACCTGATTTGGGAAAGAGTCAGAATTCTGGTTATTTTGTATAGCATTTCTAAGTTTGTAAAAATCACTTTAAAATACTGTTTCTGCTGTGGTTTGAAAGTGTCCCCTAAAGGCTGTGTGGTGAAGGCTTGGTCAGCAGCCTGTGGTGCTACTGGGAGGTGGTAAAACTAGAATGTGGGCCTAGTGGGAGGAAGTCAAGTCATTGGAGGTGTCCCTTGGAAGGTATATTGGGACCCCAGCCCTTCCCACTTTATTTGCTTCCTGGCTGCTGTGAAGGAACTGTCTTCCTCACCCACGTGCTCCTGCTGCCCTGATGTACTGTGCTTCCGCAGGCTCAGACCTGCTGGGCTAAGTGACCATGGCAGAAACCTCTGCAACCATGAGCTCAAATAAACCTTTCTTTGTGTTAAATTTTCTCATATTTTGTCAATGATGGAAAGCTGACTAACACCGCTTCTGAAAAACAACCCAGTGAGCAGGGCAGGGCAGTTGAAAAAAATCAGACTGAAGCTAGGTGAGTGATTTACCCTGGGGGCAAATGTCTGAGCTTTCTGAGCCTTCTCTCCTTACAGTACAAGTAGCGCTCCTCCCACATTGCCTTTATAGCTGGTAAAAAGCTTAGAGCTCATCTCCTCTGAAAATATTCAAAGTGTGTCCAAGTTTGTTTGTTTAAATCTCACTCTCCCAACACAAAAATAGCTTTTAATTTTAGAGAGTTTTAGAGTTACACGAAAGGGGAGATAGCACAGAGTTCCCATATACCCAATCGAGCTTTCCTGATTAGTAACTCCTTACATTCCGGTGGTACATTTGGCCCAATTAATGAACCAGTACTGATGCAGTATTAACCAGAAATCCTACTTTATTCCGATTGGCTTAGTTTTCTTTTTTCCTTGATGTCCTTTTACTGTTCTAGGATCCTGTCCAGAACACCATGTTTTGTTTAGTTGTTATGTCTCCTTGGTCTCCCCTTGGCTGTGACAGTTTCTCAGATATCTTAGTGCATTTTGTGCTGCTCTAAGTGTCCCCGAGACTGGGTAACTTATAAAGAACAGAAATTTATTCCTTCACAGTCTGGAGGCTGGGCAATCTAATACTAAGGCACTGGTGTGGGTATGGGCCTTCTTACTGACTGCATCCCCATACTGGGGAAGATGGAAGGGCAAGCCACAGAGTCCATTCTTGCAACTCTTTCCCCCTTTATAGTGGCGTTAATCTATTCATGAGGGCTCCATCCTCCTGGCCTAATACCTCCCCAGAGGTTCCATCTGTCAACATTGTTACACCAGGGAGTAAATTTTCAGCACACACATTTTTAGAGAACATGTTCAGTCTGTGAGGGTTCTTTGTTTTGGGTGATCTTGATGGTTTTGAAAAGTAGCGGTCAGTAATTTGTAGAATGTTCCTCCATTGGGGTATGTCTGATGTTTTTCTCATAGTTAGACTGGATTACAGGTTTGAGGTAAGAAGCTCTCAGAAGTAAGGTGCCATTCTCAGCATGTCACATCAAAGGCAGTTACTATCATGATTTAGGTTTGTGTTCATGTTGACCTTCATAGTCTGGACGTGTAGTATTTGTGAAGTTGTTTTCTCCTCCTTTTTCTGTTCTGTACTCTTTGGAACAGTCATGTGCACAGCCCATGATAAGAAGTAGGGAGTCACATTCCACCTTCATGAGGTTAGAGAATCTATCTGAATTACTTTGGTGTTCCTCTGCATGGCATATTTTTCTATTTTTCCTCATTTATTTATTTCATCAATCATATTTATATTAGTATGGATTCATGGATATGTACTTTATATTTTGGATTATAATGCAGTAGTACCTTCCTTATTTTGTTGCTCAAATTGTTCAACTTTGGCTTCTAGGAAGGAGCTTGTTCAGTTGACTCCTTTGTCTTTATAAGACCCTTTTTGTGGAGTTTTTTTTTTGAGACTTTCTTACTTTCTGGCACTTCAGGGTGCTCCAGGCTCAGGTTATATATTCCATGTCACAGCCCTAGAATCCTTGTTTTTAATGTTAATCTTGATCCACTAAATAGGCTTCACCACTCACCATATGGGTCGCTACCCAGAGTGAAAAACACCAATCCATATCTACTTATCACATTTTAAAGATAAGAAAATTATCATCTTGGAAAGTGAAATGATTTATCAAAGGCCCCTACTGCTTGGTCAGGACAAGTCCTTGGGACTTACAGTCCTGTGTCCTTTCTACCAAACTCTGTCACTGCGGGCTAGGCTTGGTATACTCCTACCTCACTTAGTTCATTGTAAATCAGCAATCTGATGTGACCTTTATTGCATGCACCAGGGTAAATGTCACATCTGTGTCCAGGCAGGTGTCAACAGAAAGGGGAAGGAGGTACTGGCCGGATTCCTTGTGGAGGCTCCATAATGATTCTGTGTTACTCAGTAGGAATGAGCTTTTTTTTTTTTTTTTGGTACCGGGGATTGAACTTGGGTCCTTGCGCTTGCGCAGCAGGTGGTGAAACCACTGAGCTAAATCCCTGGCCCCAGAATGGGCTTTTTAAAAACAGTGAAGAAGTTGTAAACTCACAGAATGTGACTGCTGACATGGGTCCTGCTGTGAGCACTTTTCACTTGTGGTCTGACCACATGACTGACCTCTGTTTTGTGGGGTGAGAGCCAAAGGGAGGCTTGTAGAATCCAACACACTGATGGATTAACTAATGATCAACTTGGAATGCCCAGCTGAACAGAGTCAGCGTGGTTCTGGGTGTGGAAGACCCACTTGAGAATTGTTGCCAACAGCATAAAAGGAGAACTAGAGAGGAAGATTGGATGTGGTTGATTTTCCTGGAGAAGCTTGCTGCAGCTGGTTTTCCTGGTATGAAGTCAACTGTTCTCGTCTTTGGAGAAGCTCAGGTCCTCGCTGTCACTGGGGATGGCTGCTGTTTTATTCAGGGGAGCTCTGGTCTTCACTTGAGTGTCTCTTCCTGGGGGCAGTGCAGATCCCTCAGCCTGGTGGCACAGACCCTTCATCCCTCCAGTGCAGACTTTCTATATTTCACCACTGGCCCTTGGGCCTTCCTGGTGCAGATCCTCAATATAGACTAACATGAGACATTGCCATGGGCTCTAGGCCTTTAGCTGGACTCGTGGGGGACATTGTTGGGGGATCCAAGCCATTGGCTAGATTCTGCGGGTCTCTAGTGCATGTACAGATCTCTTGCATTTCTCTGTATTTGAGTTTTGGGGTGAATATTATAAAATAATACTTTAATTATGTGTCCTGTATTAAATCTGTTACCTTGCAAACTCTGACTACAACACACTCTTCTTCTTTTGGGTTCTTCTCTTTTCCTTAAAGGAGTATGGATTGAAGAAAGAAGTGAACTGAAGTAGAAAAGCCCTCAGATTTCACCTCTTCCTGTAAACTCCTGGGAACCACAAAAACAGAACTGAATAGACAGGTTTTTAGTGTCCTAAAAGCTTAAACAACTTGGTATTAGGATTAGGTGTAAATGAACAATTATGTCAAGCAGTGAATTTTCCTTTGTGAGACAGGAAATAATTTAGTCATCCATTCAAAGATTCTTAAGATGCAAGGAGCAGGGTTGGGGATTTAGCTCAGTGGTTCCGCCGCCTACCTCACAAGTGCAAGGTCCTGAGTTTGATCCCCGTACCCCCCCCCCCAAGATGCAAGGAGTAACAAGGGACAAATTTATTTCATATTCATTTCTCAGAATGTTTCATTTCAAAAGATTTTTATTTAAAATTTTTTTATTATTCAGGCTAGGCAATTTGGCTGAAGAATTATTACTGTAAAATTTTTTTTTTGGTACTGGGAATTGAACTTGGGAGCTTGTGGTTCTGAGGCAGGTGGCTGAACCACTGAGCTAAAATCCCTGGCCCCTACTGTAAAAGTTTTTTAAAGAAATAAGGCAGCAGTAATGTGTTAGGACACTGATTTGCAAGTGACAGAAACTTACCCAGTATTAGGACAATTTAAAAGATAATTTATTGGCTCACATTACTAAAAGTTCAAGAGTAGAGTTAGCGTCAGGTAGAGCTGAATTTAAGGGCTCAAATCACGTCCCTCAATGCCTTGTTTCTTGTCATCTCCTAGCTCATTTTGATCTGGTTTCATTCTTAGGCAGGTTTTCTCCTTGTAAGTACATTTTGGCAGCTAAGGTCTTATTTCCTACATGTTGAACAACTCTGTTGGTTCTACAGATGTTTGTTGGCTCTGATTGTTCTTTCCTGGGTCATGCCTGTAACCCTGAATCATTTTCTGGGACCAGGAATGTCATTGGTGAGGCATAAGTCACATATCTCCTGTGGAACCACAGAAAGATTGAGATGCTGATACCAAAAGGGGGAATTGGCTAGACAAACAAAAATAATGAATGAATGTCGATTTCTGTTGTGTTTTGTACACTCGGGCTAAATAGTCAGTGAATGAGTAAATGCCAGATCAGATGCTATCTGTATGTTTGCTTATTGAGTGCCTTACAAAGCTGTTGAGTTCTTTTTTGGGTACCGGGGATCGAACTCCGGACTTTGTGCTTTCAAGGCAGGCGGTGGAACCACTGAGCTAAATCCCCAGCCCTACAAACTGTTGAGTTCTAAAGAGACCATCTCTTCACCCCTTGGTTAATGTGCCATCCTGCCTGCCTTAGTCTGTTCAGATTGATAACAAAAGACCATAAACTGAGTCATTTAAATTAACACAGATTCATTATTTGTAGCTCTGGGGGTCAGGATGTCCAACAAGGCACTGGCAAGATCTGGTGTCTGGTGAAAGCCTGCTTCTCATAGATGATGCCTTCCGGCTGTGTCCTCACATGGTGGATAGGGCAAGACAGCTTTCTGGGATCCTTTTTTATAAGGGTATTAAATCATTTATGAGGGTTCCACCCTTTTGATCTAATTACCTCCCAAAGGCCCTGCCTCCTAATACCTTGGAGTTTAGGGTTTCAACCTATTAATTGAATATAAGCATTCAGACTATAGCAGATCCTCAGCAAATGATTCTTGCTGTTCTTGTTGCTAATTTCAACTAGTCTTGGCTAGCTGGTGGTGATCCTTCCTGAATCTCTTTAACTAGATCAGTAAGAAACAATTTATGATTAGTTTTAACTGGATGGTTGGCACAGATGCTTTGCTATTGGGAGAAAGAACATAATTTTTGATTTTCTTTTTTTCCTCCATGCCATTCATAGATCATTAGTGGTTAACTCTTATCCTTTTCTCTGTAAGGAGAGAAGAATTAAAAAAAACCCATTACATTAACCAAGAATTATTTGTTCCAGGTAAAAAGTAAATTATTTGAAAGTTTGATTATTTAAATCCTTTGCTTGTTTTCCTTGTTGCTACTTGCCTTCTGCAAATTCCACTGTTAATTAGCTCCTCTGTCTGAAATGGGCAAAGGTAAGATTGAGGGGTGTTGCTTAAACCTCGGCATCCTTACATCTTTTTTTTCCTTTGAGGAGACTACCTACTTGGCGGTGTTTCTGTGCAAAACCAGTTTTATTTATACACTGGCCGGCATGCACTGTGATGGATTATCTGTGAAATCATCTTCCTGTATCTTTTTACAACAGGAAGTTGAAAGTCACCTGTAAAGTCGCCTCACACTTGTAGTTACCTACAGTCCTGATGGGATCAAGTTAAAAATGAATTAATGCCAGTTCAGAAGAGGGTAAGTATTGAAATCATCAGTCTCAGAGTGCCTGTTGTTTTTAAATAGAAGATATTTTTTAAAAATCTGTCTCCTTTAGCTCAGATAAATGAATTTGCTATACATTGATTTTCTATTGTCTAGTCTCTGTGTTTATTTTAACCTATACTGTAGTAGTTCAGTGCTATCATTTTCTGTTACCTTTTTATTTTAATCTCCAAAGTATTTGTATCTGGGCCGTGGTCAAGATTCATGAAAACCATTTTGATTAAGTTTCCCATTCATGTATATACTACACAAGTAAAGTGTACCTTTATATTATGAGAGAATATTTTTAGTAGACTAATGAGGTGGAAAGATTTGTGTTTCATTTCCCTTAGTTTCTCTCTATTCAGACACCTGCATTTGCCATTAATTACTACTCCCATGGTGCATGCTTTCTTGCTTTCTTTGTCTGTTGTGCAGTGATTTTAAACAAATATTAGGAAAGCTGGGTGCAGAGGCATATATCTGCAGTGGAATAAATAGTTGTGTTTTTTTTCTTGGTAGTTCAGAAGATTCCTTTGAGTAAGGAGTATTTTGGTACCATTTTAAGGAAATTCCTTTCTTTTCATCTTTTCTGCAATCTTTGCCTATTCTTGGTAGTCGTCCTCCTTCAGTCACCTCATTTTTGTTTCTTAATCAGAAAATTTGAATACCATTTG
The DNA here is from genome assembly GCF_053883595.1 of Heterocephalus glaber. Classification (NCBI taxonomy): domain Eukaryota; kingdom Metazoa; phylum Chordata; class Mammalia; order Rodentia; family Bathyergidae; genus Heterocephalus; species Heterocephalus glaber. The sequence continues at coordinate 5,424,960 of NW_028258156.1, forward strand.
TCATTCCTGCTTTGTTTCAGAAATAAAAAATTGCTTTATCCAAGATCTCTTTTAGTACTAGACTCCTGGGTCAAACCAGTACACATGAGTTGGGTTTTCCAAGTGGCTTATAATCACTACAGCATTTTAAAAACCTTTATTCATAAAAGGAATCCCAAACGGAGCATATTCTCTTTTTGGAGGTTTAACCTATTGTTTTTATTTTAGTGAAATTTTTATTGAAGTATAACATACCTGTAGAAAAGTATATAAAGCATAAATAAATGTCTATCTGTCTGTGGTTTAATGAGCTTTTATAAGATCAATATGTCTATGTAACCAACATGCAGATTAAGAAACAGGATATTACTAGCTGCTCAGAAGCCCCTAGTCTCTATCCTTACTCTCAATGGGTAATTTCTAACCTGACTTTTTTTTTTTCTTTTGGTACCGGGGATCAAACTTGGGTCCTTGCGCTTGTACAGCAGGCAGTCTAACGTGATTTTTAATGGATCAGACTAGCTCTATTTGTTTTCATAATTTGTATAAACTGAATTATATAGACTCTTTTCTTTTTGGTACCAGGGATCGAACTCAGGTCCTTGCGCTTGCAGAGCAGGCAGCGGAACCACTGAGCTAAATCCCCAGCCCTCAGATATACTCTTTAGATTGATGAGATTCACTCATATTTTGGTATGTAGTTGTAGTTTATTCTTATTGCTGTTTATATTCCATTATTTGAATATGGCAAACTTTATCCATTCTACTATTGATTTTCATTTGTGTTTTTCCCATTTGGGGCTGTTACCTATCAGTGCTGCTGTGAATATTTTTGTATATAGCTTTTGGTGAACATACATGTACATTTTTAGCAAGTATATACCCAAAACAGACCATGATCCCAGGAAATAGAAACCCCGTAGGACAAAGAGAACCTAGTTTAAAAATTAATTTCAACAGACCAAAGGAACTCCATGAGAAGAATGTAGTAGTTGACGCATAGAAGAGTTAAGAGAGAAAAGTTGGATTTTCCCCACAAAGAAACAAAACAGTATATCTTAAGTGAAGAATAAAATTGTGTTCCTAAAATAACATTACACTAAAAGACAGATGAAAAAGTCACAAAATGTAGGAAGAGGCCAGATTTATAAGGAAGAATACAAAGAATCCAAAAGTTTTAAGTCTATCAGTGACACCAGCTTTATAAACAGGATGCCTCTGAGAAATGTATGAATGTACACACAACAAAGGAAGACAAAGACAAAGGAAGATACTGTTTGGTAGTTAGGAGGAGATATGAGAAAGGCAGTAGATGTTCTAGTGATTTATTCTTTACTTCTTCATAACAAATGGAATGAAGTTGGGAAATGAAGCTAAAGTAGAGAAAGCGGCTAAAGGATTTTTTAAAAAAATTAACTGTATTCTAGTCTGAGTGGCCTGATTGTCTACTGAATAAAAGAGTTCTGTCTGCTGGCTTTTGTAAAGATGTGGCTATGTCTGATAAGAACAGAAAGGGTTAGTTAACTGGTAGCTAGTTGGTATCCTCGAGGCAGTCACAGAGCAGTTTTCTTGCAGTCTTTATGTCCATGTGGGTGGCATGCCTGAGTGAGTCAAGGATGTGGGCCTTTCTTATAAACAGCCATTAATACCATTGTGGGGACCAACCCTCATGACCTCATCATCTCTCAAAGTTTCCACCTCCAAATACCATTAACATATGAATTTCTAGATAGTTTCCAATACTTTCAAACTGAAACAGGGTCCAAGTCTTTAATTCTTTTTGTTTTGTTTTTTGGGGTTTTTTTGGGGGTGGAGCCTCACTGTGTTGCCCAGGTTAATCCTGAACTCCTGGATTCAAGGGGTTTACATTGCTGTTAGACAGAACCTAAATTTATTTGTAGGAAGTAGGGAAAGGAAGATTGCATGATTTGCCTTATTGTGCATACTCTCCTTTTTTTCCTGATCTGTGCAAGAAAATTGTCCAAGCAGCACTGAATAATAACAGTTGAAATGGAGAGAGTGCTTTTTTTTGTCTAAGTATTTTCTCTGCAGCAAAAATGCCAAGGTTAAGTAGGTCTCTAGTCGATGTGTTTATATGAATTCAAATCATACAAATAATTCTTGATATAAGAGTAGCAATGACAGCCTTCATAATGATCTAGAACTTTTAAAACTATTTTGCTTTGATGGCTTAGGTTGGGACTGAGATTTTGACATCCTTATGTAGAAAGGATTAAAAAATAAGACTTTTGGTACAGAAAATAAGTAACTTCATGTCTAAAGATACCATAATGACAGTGATAATCCTGAGTGCTTGACTACACTGATTTTTCAGTGCTTAATAAAGCAGTTGGAAGCGTTCTGAGGTTCAGAAAGATATTTTGACATGACTTGGACATTACTGCTTCTTTGTTTCCCATATGAAATCTGTGGTTCTTGGAGAAAGTGGAGGGTGGAACACTGTGAAAAAAGAATGAAGATCTTGGATGGTGGAAAACTTCATGTGGCTTATTTGGGGCTGCTACCTTACCCAGGTTCTTTCTCTGAGTATGTTCAATATCCAAGGAAGTATCTCAGACTGTTTGTCACTCTTGCCGTGTTGATAATCATGAAGATTATTTTCTTCACAAGCTTCATTTCACATTTTGTAGCAAAAGAATCCTGGGACACACATGCTACATCCTTCTGAGACATGTCATTGAACATTTAATGGAGTGTCACATGGCACTAACCATGTTTTAAAAGGAGCCTCAGTTGCACCTTGTTCTAAAGTGATATGGAGTTTTTCATTCATTCATTCATTCATTCAGCCTTTATCTAACCCCCCTGTGCCAGGATCCAAAATAGGTAGTGACTATAAATCTGCAGCTTCTGTTTAAAGTGAGTTTCTGGGGCTGGAGGTGTGTCTCATTCCCAAGCATCCTAACACAAATCAGATTAATTTCTTTTCTTGGCTATGAGCTACTTAATCAGTGATGCTCGTGTGCCTAATTTTTTTTCTGATAATCTACTTGGTTTTCATATTGAGAATAATAACAAGCACTCAATTAATCAATGCTTTTTAAAGAGGAATATTGAAATTCTGGTCATAATTCAGCAGTTATGCACTCTTTTAATTAGAGACAGGTAAGCCCAATTTCTGAGTAACTTTCCCTGCAGGAAAATTAGAAATTAGGGAAATTAGAACCTACTGGTATAATTCTCTATGAAAGACATTCCAGGGAAAAGTTGCTTAGTTCAGAAAAATGTAGGCAAAGTCCCTGGCAGAGCTGACAAATGGTTGGATATCAAGAAACGAGCTATAGGTGGTTGTATAATTAGAGTTGAGAAGCAAAACTGCCCCAGTGAAAGTTTTAATATTTTCATCTTTTGGGGCGGGGATTTAGCTCAGTGGTTTCACTGCCTGCTGCGCAAGTGCAAGGACCTGAGTTTGATCCTGGGTACCAAAAACAAACAAACAAAATATTTTCATCTTTTAAGGTAGTATGATGTTTGAGAAAGACCAGAGTTGTTTTAGGTGAGGGGTGTGTGTGTGTGTGTGTGTGTGTGTGTGTGTGTGTGTTTGTGACGGGGAAGGGACAGTAGGGAATTGGGTAGGAAATGCTTTAAACCTGGGAACCCTGATTGTGCTCTTGTTTATAGATTCAGCTAATGGTTTGTATATCATCATAGTGTTAATGTAATAAACAGAGTTAAGAATGTTGTTGCCTGTGAATATGCATGGGCCTGGCATGAATTGCGTGGAACTAGCTGAAAAGTTTGAGGTCCTAGTTTCCAGAGGAAGCTCGTGTAAGGGTCTTTCCTTTTTGGTAGAAGCAACATCTCACTGTTTATCCAATTTCAGTTTGGGCCAGGGATTTAGCTCAGTGGTTCCCGTGCCTGCCTTGCAAGTGCAAGGTTTGGAGTTTGATCCCCGGTACCAAAAAAAACAAAACAACAAAAAAACCCACAACAATTTCAGGTTATTCTTCAAAGATATTAAAAAATTATTTCTTAGATGTGGCCGATGAGACCAAACCTTCTGAAGTATCTGAGGTTTCAATCTGCTGCAGTGCATTGTACTGAGTATCATGAGACCTAGATAACCAGGTGTCTTATTAGTGGTTGTATTACAGGGGAAAATCTTAAGCTTTGTGGACTTCAAATTCCATTCTTAAAATAAAAAATTGCCATACTTATGTTTTGCTTAGCTTCTTACTCACATAACTTACTAGCTTTGCTGAACAGAATTTTGCATGTCATCCCATTGTCTGGGTGGGAAAAGTGTCTCCTGACCATTGTGATCCAAGGTTTTCCTCATGTCTCAGTTCCCTTTTCTAAGTCTAAAAGAATGGCCCCTCTACATTCCCTCCTGTCCTTCCTTCTAGTTATTTGGTGAAATAATCCAGTAAGTAGTATCCCTAAGAAGCATTGCTATCAACAGTACTAAAGCTCTCTATAGTCTCACTTATGCTCAATAAAATAATTCCTTTTTATTAAAAAAATGAAAACATTTGAAGTCTCACTGGCAGTGTTTATTCATTCAAGCTGAAAGATGTACCATGGGAGTTGTGTCTGATTCTGCAGAGCTTTTGTAGTGGGTTTATATCTCAAGTGTTTGTCCCTGTTTATTTGTGTGTTGTTTAGACTGAAATTAATGAAGAGTTTTCTTGCAGACAATGAAGATCATTAATACAGGTTTCTTCTCCCCTGTGGTGCTTTTCATAAGGCCTTACAAGGAAGAAGAAAAAAAGTGAAAGATTATTTTCTTTTTAAGCTCAAGGATTTCATCTTGACCAGTAAACAGGGGAACTTGGGGGGAAAAACAAAAGACAGGAAACTTCTGTGTGTGTGCATGTCTGTGTGTGCTTGCAGTAGTAAATTTTAAGTCATAAATGCTTATAGTCTCTGGCTTTTGTAAACCAGATTTCTTTCCCAGCCCTGAAAAGGTGTTTTTATTTTTTATATCAGCATTCATAATCATGAACTTATATATATGTGTATGTGTGTGTGTGTATATATATATATATACACACACATGTATATATATTCATATATATGTATATATTCATATATATATATTCATTTATATATGTATATATTCATATATATATATATATATATTCATTCAGTAACCTTTAGGTTTCCCTTTACTTATCATCCCCTCACCTCTTTTGACCAGAGGCATATGAAGTTAGATATAAATTATGTATAATTGAAAAAGTGATTTTGATTTACTTTTTACTTGAGGGAGTTGCCTTTGCTTAAAGGCGTTTTGTTAAGAAACTTGAAAATAAAAAAAGACCACCTAAAGGTCCACTTATGTCAGGCCATTACAAAAGATTTTTATGTAAGATTTCAATTAATTTCTTTCGCAGCCCATTTCTGTAATGCTAGATGTCTTCCTTTCTTTCCTCCCGCATTCAATCTGCTGATGTCACAAGTATCGATAACTGGTTTTAGGAGTTTTTTAAAAAATTAACTTTATTGGTACATTTTAGATATACAATATAATGACATTCATCATTGGAAATTTGTACCTTTACATAATGTCTCTTGGTTCTTATTTTTTCCCCATTCCCCTGCCCTCCCTTCAAACCCTCCATCCCTCCCTATTTACAAAGACTTTGTTTCCATTTTTTCATCTTCTCATATTAATTCCATTCCCTTCTTTCCTTTCCCCTACCCCTCCCACTTCCCCTTCCCCTTTGCCCCTTTTCTTGCTATTTCACCTTATCTATTATAAGGTGAAGTCCTTTATTTATTATAAGGCCTTTATTGTAAGTCCACACTTTCAGTTTCTCACACTAGAGAAACTATTCGGTATTTACACATGTGTGTCCTATTTCACTTAAGAGTATCACTTCGGTGTGCATCTATTTAGCTATAAATGTCTCTAATTTCTCATTTTTTATGCCTGAGTAGTACTCCATTTTATTAAAAAACCACATTTTCTTTATCCAGTCTCCAGTTGATGGGCATTTGGGCTGTTTCCAAGTTTTAGCTATTACAAACTGTGCCGCTATGAACATGGGTGCACATATATCTCTGTGGTATGATTCTTTTAATTCTTTGGTGAAATTACCCAGCAGGGGAACAGCTGGGTCAAATGGGCCTTGTAGTCCTAGTTCTTTGAGGTATCTCCATACTGATTTCCACAGTGGTTGCACCAGTCTACATTCCCACTAGCAGTGGAGCAGTGTTCCTCTTTCCCCACAGCCCTGCCAGCATTTGTTATTGGTTGATTTCTTGATAGCAGCCATTCTTTCTGGGGTGAGGTGGAATCTCAGTGTTGTTTTCATTTCCACCTCTCGAATGACCAGTGATGTTGAACATTTTTTCATATGTTTATTTGTTATTTCTACTTCTTTGTTGGAGAGATGTCTGTTCATTTCAGATGTTCATTTTTGCACTGGGTCTTTAAATTTGGGAGGTCTGATTTTTTAAAGTTCTTTATAGATTCCAGAGAGTATTCCTTTGAGGAACAGCAGGTGAAATTTTTTTCCACATAGTGGGTTGTCTCTTCACACTGCTGGTGGTTTCTCTTGCTGTGTAGAAGCTTTTTAATAAGAAGAGATCCCACTTGTTGATTGTATGTGCTAGTTCACAGGCAACTGAGGTTTTGTTCATACAATCTTTTCCTACACCAATGTCTTCAACAGTTCTACCTAACCTCTGTTCTAGCCAGTTCGGTGTTTCTGTTTTAATATTTAGATCTTTAATCCATTTCAATTTTAGTTTAGTGCATGGTGAGAGATATAGGTCTAGTTTTAATCTTTGGCAAGTTGAAACCCAGTTTTCCCAGCACCATTTACTGAAAAGACTGTGTTTCCTTCAGTGAGGGTGTTTGGCACCTTTGTCGAAGATGAGGTGGCTGAGTGTGTCTGGCGTTGTTTCTGCATCTTCTAATCTGTTCCACTGGTCCTCAGGTCTGTTTCTTTGCCAGTACCATGCTGGGTTTTGTTGTTGTTGTTTTCTTTTAAAATTAATTTTATTGGTACAGTTTTGACATGCATCATGGTTACATTCATCATAGGAAATTTGTACCTGTACATAATATATCTTGATTCTTCTTTTTTCCCATTCCCCTCCTCTCTTTTCAACCCTTCTTCCCCTCTCCACTTACAAAACTTTTTTGCTATTGTTTTACTTCCATTCTTTATTTTTTCCATTCTTTATTTTTTATCCCCATTCCCTTCCTGCCCTTTCTCTTCCCCCCTCCCTTGTTCCCCTTACCATTGAACATTTTCTTCCCTACTTCCCAAGATCTATCATCCATTTGTTCCTTATTTACACTTCCAGTTTCTCACACTGAGAAAAGAGTTTCTGCCTCTTTTATCCCATCCAGACCACTGGGATCAGGGCAGTGCTAAACTAATCACTCACGTGTAGTGGTTTAGTAATCACATGCCCTTAACCCCAGCATCACACATTCCAGATTTAACTACCTCTGAAAAAGAGTGTCCCACCTCATCTGCATGAGGTTTTGGGGGGACATCTAAACACAAACCACAACATTCCTCCCCTGGCCCCCCAAAGGCTCATGCATATCCCTTTATGGAAAAAAGCATTTAGCCCATCTCCAAGAGTTACCAAAATCCTAACAGTTTCAGCATTGCTGAAAAGCCCAAGTCCAAAGTCTCCTCTGAGCTTTAAGGCAAACCCTTAGCTGCCAGCCCCTGTCCAAATGAAAGAAAGTCAAACACTTCCAACATTCAATGGCACAGGATAGACATTACCTTTTCAAAAGGTACAAACATGAGGATACAAAGGAATAGGACCAAAGTAAGTCCAAAATCCAGCAGGCCAAACATTAGCATTCCACAGTTCCACTTCCAGCATCCAAGGCAATCTGTGGCGAGTTGTGAACTCCAAAGGGCTTGGGTGGCTTCACCCCTATGGCACTTCCAGTGGGTGTAGCTGCCATGGCGTCTCTCTGGGGCTGTCTCTGCTCCCTCTTCGCAGTTTTCCTCAGACAATCCACACCTCTGGCTTTTCCATATTTCTGGGGTCTCCACTGACTGTACCTTCAGCTTCACACTCACAGCTTCACACACTGCCCTTTCAGGGGCACACTGCCTGGCCTCCCAGGCCTTCTTCTGTAATCTGGGTGGAAGCCACTCATAACTCTTGCATTCTGCATGCACCTAAAACCAGTGCCAAGGTCAGTTGCCAGATGGAACAGTAGTAGCCAGTCTTCCCTCTCAGCTGTGGTGGTCGAGTGCCTGGATTGCTGAGCACTCCGAATGCAATTCCAATGAACAACTTCCGTAAGCCACCATTTTGGAACAACTTCTCTAGGCCACTGCCATTCTGGAACATGGTGCTTCCTTTTCAAAACAAAATCCCTCACTTTTGCAATTTTGAGGTTGCAAAGGGTGGAGTACTGCTGCTTCCTGTGAAGTCCTTGGGCCACCTTTTCTATTCTGTTCCTTCTCAGCAATCAGGATCTGGTCTGCTCTATGCAGTCCATAGCTTTACTGGAGCTTCCTTTCTGGCCAAACTCAAAACATTTTAAATCATTATTCTGGGCCTTTTGCTCATGATTCTCAACATAGATCTGGCTAAAAGTCCCCAACAGCAGCCATGCCACTGCCTCAATATTCAACTGCCTTGAAATTTCTTCTACAAGATTAATTACTTCACCCCTAATCTCAGTCTCAGGCAAAGTATATGGACATGAACAAAATGCAGATAAACATTCTGTCAAGCCGTAACACACATCATCTGGAGTCCAACAGCCAATGCAGTCCTTTTTACCAGCAGAAATCTCCTGAGCCTAGTCTTTTAACAGCTTTCTGTTCTTCTGAGCTCTGACTAGAATCTCCCATATAAAACAGCCTAAGGCATTCCAGCACTGCTTTTGTAGCCAGTGTGTCTGGATCTGTCCCAACACTTCCCCTTCCCACAACCAGTTCCAAAGGCTTTTGAGCCACATGGCCAGGTAACGTCACAGCAACACCCCCACTACTCTGCTACCAAATTTCTGTGCCAGTTACTTTTCTCTCATTGCTGAATCAAAATACCTAACACCCAAAGTTAGAGGGGAAGGAGTTTATTTGGCTTACAGTTTGTAGAAGTTTCAGTCCATAATCAGTTGGCTCCAAGACAGGGATGATTAACAGGCATGGCAGAGCAGAAACAACATGGCATGCACAAGGCAGCAAAGGTAACAAGGGCAGTACCATGCTGTTTTTAATCACTGTAACTTTGTAGTATAGTTTCAAGTTGGGGGTTGTGATACCCCCTGCCATGTCTCTGTTGCCTAGAATTACTTTTGCTGTTCTAGGTCTCTTCTTGTTGCAAATGAATTTTTGGATTGTTTTCTCAAGGTCTGTGAAGTATGCTGCTGGGATTTCAATTGGGATTGCATTGAATCTACATGGCAGTTTTGGAAGTATGGCCACTTTCACTATGTTGATCCTTCCTACACAGGAACAAGGGATGTCTTTCCATTTTCTGATACCATCTTCAATCTCTCTTTTCAGAGTGCTACAGTTTTCAGAGAGGAGGTCTTTGATTTTTTTTTGTTGTTGTTAGGTTGATTCCTAAGTATTTCAGTTTTTTGGATGCTATTGTGGAAGGAATTGTTTGCCCTATTTCTCTCTCAGTGACTCTGTTGTTCATGTAGAGGAGAGCTGTTGATTTTTGTGTGTTGACCTTGTAATCCACCTACTTTACTGAGTTTGGTTATTAACTCTGGAAGACTTTTAGTGGAGTTCTTGGGGTCTTCTAAATAGAGTATCATGTCATCTGCAAATAATGACAATTTGACTTCTTCATTTCCTATCTTAATTCCTTTTATTTCTCTCTCTTGTCTAATTGCCGTGGCTAATGTTTCCAAAACTATATTGAACAGGAATGGTGATAGTGGACATCCTTGTCTTGTTCCTGATTTTAGTGTGAAGGATTTCAGATTTTGACTATTTAGTATGATATTAGCCATTGGTTTTTCATAGATGACTTCTGTCAGTTTGAGATAGAGACCGTCTATTCCAGTTTTTTGTAGGGCTTTATAAATGTGTGTTGGATTTTGTCAAATGCTTTCTCTGCATCCATTGAGATGATCATATGGTTTTTGTTCTTGGCTCTATTGATATAGTGTATTACATTGATTGATTTGCATATGTTGAACCATCCCTGCATCCCTAGAATGAATCACACTTGCTCAGGGTTTATGATCTTCTTGATGATCTTCTGCATTCTATTTATTATTAAATAATAATATCTTATTAAGGATTTTTGTATCTGTGTTCATTAGTGAGATTGGCCTAAGTTCTCCTTTTCGGTTGGGTCTTTCTCTGCTTTGGGGATCAAGGTGATGCTTCCTTCCAGGAATGATTTTGGGAGTATTGCTTCCCTTTCAATTTCATTGAAGAGTTTAAAGAGTAGTGGCAGTAGTTCCTCTCAAAATGTTTGGTAGAATTCAGCAGTGAAACCATCAGGACTGGGCTTTTCTTAGTTGGTAAGTTTTTAATTACATTTTCCATTTCATTGATTGATATTGGTTTGTTTAGAATTTTTAGGTCTTCTTTGTTCAACTTTGGTAATTCATACTTATCTAGGAATCTGTCCATTTCTCCTGTGTTTTCCATCTTATTGGTGTATAGGTTCTCAAAGTAGGTATTGATGATCCTCTGGATTTCTGCTTGGTTCATTGTAATTTCACCCTTTTCATTCCTAATTGCATGGATTTGGGCCTTTTCTTTCCTTTTTCTGATCAAGTTGGCTAAGGGATTGTCAATTTTGTTTATTCTTTTGAAGAACCAACTCTTGGGTTCATTGATTTTTTTTTTTTTTTGTATTGTTTTCTTAGTCTCCATTGAATTGACTTCTGCTCTGATGTTTATAATTTCCTCCCTTGTATGAGCTTTGGGTTTGTCCTGCTCTTCTTTTTCTAGAAGCTTGAGATTCAGCATCAGGTTGTTTAATTGGGCTTGTTCTGTTTTCCTAATATGATTATTCACTGCTGTGAATTTCCCTGTAAAGCTGCTTTCATTGTGTCCCATACATTCCTATATGTTGTATTGTTATTGTCATTTAATTGTAGGTACTGTCTGATTTCTTCTTTAATTTCTTCTGTGACCCATTGGTTATTCAGAAGTGTGTTGTTCAATTTCCATGTGTTTCTGAAATTCTTGAGGTTTCTTTTGCTATTGATCTCTAATTTCATTGCACTATGGTCTGATAATTTACAGGGGATAACGTCAATTCCTTTGCACTTAAACATGTTCTATGTGTGAGTATGTGGTCTATTTTGGAGAACGACCTGTGTGCAGCTGAAAAGAATGTGTATTCTGATTTTGTGGGGTGGAACACTGTAAACATCTGTTAAGTTCATTTGTTCAAGAGTTTGATTGAGTTCTAGTATTTCTTTGCTTATTTTTTGTCTAGTTGATCTGTTTTTGACAGTGGGGTATTGAGATCTCCCACTACTATTGTATGTGTTTATCTGATTTTTCATGTCTGTTAGTATTTGTTTTATATAGTTGGGTGCACTAGTGTTTAGTGCATATATGTTTATGATTGTCATCTCTTCCTCTTGGATTGTTCCCTTTACAAGGATGTAGTGTCCTTCTTTGTCTCTCTTAATCAGTGTTGGTTTGAAATCCACTTGATCTGCAAAGAGGATAGCTACTCCTGCTTTTTTTCAGGCTCCTCTCACATGAAGTATTGTTTTCCACCCTTTAACTTTCAGTCTATGAGTTTCTTTGTGAATTAAATGTGTTTCTTGTATGCAGCATGTTGTTGGATCTTGCTTCTTGACCCATTCTGCCAGTCTATTTCTTTTGATTGGTGAATTGAGACCATTAACATTGATGGTTATAACTGATATGTATTGACTTATTATTGTCATGAGTTTTTCTTTTTGTTGTATTCTCCTCCTTTGCATTTAATTTCTTGTCGTGCCCATTGAATTCATTCTGCTGGGTTTTCTGGGGTTGTGATCCCCGTTGTCTTTTCCTAGGATATTGTCTAAAATTTTTTGGAGTGCTGGTTTGGTATTCATGAAGTTCCTAAGGTGCTCTTTGTCATGAAAGTATCTTATTTCTCCATCAGTTTTGAAAAATAGTTTTGCAGGGCACATCAATCTGAGTTGGAGGCTGTTTTCCTGTAGGGCTTGAAATACATCACTCCAAGCTCTTCTTGCCTTGAGGGTTTGCATTGAGAAGTCTGCTGTGATTCTGATGGCCTCTCCTTTGTATGTGATTTCTTCTAAGTGCTTGTAGAACTTTGTTCTTCTATTCGGTTTTGGGAATCTTAACAATTATATTTCCATGTGCAGATTTTTTTTTGATCAAGGCTAGTTGGAGGCCTATATGCCTCGCTTGTCTGTATGTTAAGTTCCTTTCCCCTGCTTGGGAAGTTTTCTGCCATCACTTTTGTGAACCTTTTTTTTTATGTCATCTGCACTCTCTCCTGTTTCTTCATTGATTCTGATCCATCTTATGTTATTCTTTGCATTGTCTAGCAGCTGCTGGATTGATTTTTCGAGGTCCCTTACTATTTTAAAGAAAGTTTTCTTTTTCTGATCACTAATTGCAATCTTATCTTCTATATCTGAAATTCTGTCCTCACATTGGCTCATTCTTCTGTGTAAACTTTGAATGGAGTTTTTCGTCTCCTGGAAATCTGTTTGCATCTGTTTTATGGATTCCATTTGTTTTCTGTGTTGGGATTCCATCATGTTCCTCAGCTCCTCTATTTTTTTTATCTGTGTCCTCTCTAGATTTATTAATCATGTCTTTCACTATGGTCACAATCTCTGCTTTTATCTGAAAAATTATTTCTGATTTCATTTTTTTCAGATCCTCTTTCATTATCAGTTCAGGAAGTCCAGGTGGTTGAGTATCAGATTTTTCCATCTCATTTTCCTTTGGGATTGCTTTAGGTGATCTGGGAGTCTGGCTTGAGACTTGTTTACATGTCTTCTCATTTTGGGGTGGGATATGTGCTGCTGGCACCCTCATTGCTCACCTTCTTGGTTCTTGGGACAGTGGTATTTCAGCCCGGAAGGTTCACCTCCTTTGCACTGGGGACAGCTCCGCTCCTTAGCTCAGGGGGCCAAGAGTTTTTTAAATTAGGATTTTGTGGCGATAGAGATTATTGATTTGAATATTAATTGAGCAAATAGTAATTATGGGGGCTTGATATAATTTCATAGAAATATACCTTTAAACCCTTATTTAAGATTTACTGGTATTGGAAGTATAGCTCAGTAGTAGAGTTTGCCTAGCACTCATGAGACCCTGTGTTCAATGCCCAGGACTGAAAAAAATCCAAAGGCTTAGCTTTTTATAAATATGAAATTAAAAATGTTTTTTTAACTCAACACACAGTTTCTTATAATTTTGTAACTGAACTTTTGGCTGTTGGGCATTGACTTTAATTTCTGCTTTGTGCTGACTTGAGTTCCAAATTCCATAACCACTTTAATTCTCAACAGACTTGTTCTTAATGACCTACTTTCTTTCTTTTTCCCCTATTATCTTTAGCCAAGCAGTTTATATGTTTCCTGTGTTGGACTGAATTGTTTCTGGTTTTAGTCTTCTGAAGCTCTGATGAGTTTAACTTTTTCTGTCTTAGATTTCAAGTTACAAGTTCTTATAACAACTTAAATGAATATTGATATAGGCATTTTGATTTTGTAGAAATTACTTTCACCTGTGTGTGTGTGTGTGTGTGTGCGTGCTTGTGTCTCAGAGTGGAGATTTGTTCTTGGAGTCTTGATTGCATTCCTGTTTCATTTCTGGTAAATAAATGTGGTTTGGCAGAGTTGTCTGTTTTCTTAGGAACTTTTGTGTTCGCACTTTGTGCTGTGCAGAGTAAAGACTTTTATGGCCTGGACTGGGAATGTAATCATTTGTGATAGAATTTCTGTGGGAAAATGGATTACGAATTCTAAGCAGCTGATTTACAAACGTACTTTTGAAGCAAAAGTATAGTATATTAGTGACTGCTTAAGTAGCCCACTAAGGCCAGGACTTTGTTTCAGTTCCCCTTAGTTTGCCCTAGTTTTGATTCTCAAGAAAGAAGAGCCTGAGGCAAGGATTTGGGAGCAAGTGGTTTATTTGGGAGGTGATCTAGGGAAGCAGAGGTGAGGGAGAGGAGAGAGAGATAGGGGAGGAAAAAAACTCACAATCAGAATGTTTTATAAAGGTTAATGCTGTAGGCAATCTGATTCTGCCCCAATTTTTCCTTTTAAAATATAGGAGCTAGAGCATTTGTAGTCAACCCTGTACCCTTCAACCCTGTACCGTGGGACATTCGTGCTCCTCTACTTCTGGGATATACTTGCCTTCACACTGAGTTGTCACCATGGTTTAGAGAAGGCTCTAGGAAAAACAGATACTTTTGCTGCCCGTGGAAGGTGCTACTCTTTTTCCCCTAAAAGAAGTCCTAACTAGAGATCAAAAATGCCAGCCCCAGGCAGCCTATCCTTGCCTTACCTGCCATTACAGAGTAGCCAATGAGCAAAAGAATAATGAGGTATAATCTTCTGTGTGATGCTGGCTATCACCATGGTAATGAGCAGCTATTAATTAGAGCTGAAGTTTATTTTCCAGTTAGGCCTTATTTTCAGGGAAACATGGGTATCAGAGATATATATATTTTTTAACATTTTCCTTTATGTTTTTATTACTTTCAAACTTGAAAATTGAAGAAAAGGTAATAAATCTAAAAGCTTTGGAATGGGGTACCTCAAAAAAGATAAAAAGGTAATTTATTAAATGCCTACAAATTTTAAATCATTCTGAATTTAAAACTAGTGTACCTAAAATTAAATTTTGCTCAGATTGTATCATTATAACCTATTTAGAAAATGATGGTTACTTTTCAAGTCCTTTGCATAAAAATAGGACTAGCACAGGAATGCTATAGATCTGGTAACTCTTTAAATAATAAATTACTGACCGGTAATTTCTATAAAAATATTTTGAAGAACTTTGCCCCTGAAATGAATTCTACTATGTATTTCATGTGTTATCCTACTAAATAAAAAAACTTAACTAAGGAGCTAGAACTATAATATATATGTGTTTTCTGGAGATTAATTTAAAAGTGTTGTAATTTTTTGGATTCCCTGAAGACTACATAAACTGGGGTCCAAAAGGTATAGGTAATATGGTTTGAGATCAACAAGCATAGGTAAGACATTCTACTTAAAAGACAAATTATTTTCCTGTAGAGTAACTAGAAAAACTAGAAAAAGTATTTTACTTTCTGTCTCCACTCAACAAATGGAATGTTTTCATTTATCAACAAAAACATTCAATATTCCCTATTATAGACTGTAAGAATCAAGTAGTAATCTAAATATAACTACAAAAAATAAATTAAAATTAGCTTCTAGACAGTTATGAAATGGTTCATTGAATCCAGGCTGGTAACCAGTTTTTCCAAGCATTAAATAGTAATAAGCAGAATGCATAGTTGACAAATGAGGATCAGACCCACTCTTCTTCATACATTGAAAGACCATTGATATACTCAAAACCTGCAAATTCGTATCCTTCCATTTTGCTCACGATGTCATTATCATCTGGGGTGAGCTGGACAGGTTCCTCAGTAAACTGAGAATCAAAGTTGTCCAACCCGAATCCCTCAGACATATTTGGTTTGAAGGGAGGCACTACTTGCTTTCGTTCCATCATGTCCCAGTCAACATTTTGAAAGAATGGATGCTCCTGAACCATCAGCAAAGCCCCTCTGAGGATGGCAACCCAATCATTTCTTTGGGTCCCTGCTCAGAAAACTCTTCAGGACACTTGCAGCTTCTACAGATAGACACCGAGGTATGCGAATTTCTCTTTCCAAAATGACTTGATAGAGATTATTGTTTGAGTTTTGGTCAGGGTTATCAGAGCCCTCATCAAGATGAAAAGGAGACTCTCCAATCAACATCTCATACATCAGTACTCCGAGAGTCCACCAGTCCACACTGAAACCATAATCTTCCCCCCTTACAGTTTCTGGAGCCAGGTAAATAGGAGTGCCACAGAAAGTGCTGGTCACATCTCCAGGCTGTAAGCCTTCCTTACATATGCAGTAGTCGGTGAGTCTAATGTGCCCTTCTGAGTCCAGTAGAATATTGTCCAATTTCAAATTTCTATACAGTATCCCTCGCTGATGAAGATAGTTGAAGGCTAAACTGATTTCTGCAGAGTAAAACCTGGCATGTTCTTCAGGAAGGATTCTTTGTTGCTGCAGATGAAACATCAGATCTCCACCATTTACATAGTCTAGAACAAAGAACAGTCTGCTTTCAGTCTGGAAGCAAGAATGCAGTCCTACAAGAAAAGGATGATTAGTGGCCTGCTGTAAAACGTGCTTTTCTGTCTGTACCCGGTCAGTGTTGACAAGCTCTTTTTTCACTGCTTTCATTGCATACACAAGACCTGATTTTTTCAGTTGGACTAACAGTACTTTCCCATAACTCCCTCTGCCTATCACACGAAGCAAATCAAAGTCCTGAAGACCTAAACTAGGTGAAGCTTTGCCACTTTCCCTGTTGTTCCCTGCCTCATTCTCTTCAACTTGTTCTAAAGTTGCAAGGTTCTGTGGGGTCGCTGTCTGTGCGGGGTCTGAAGCCATGGATGATGGATCTACTGGCATCAGGGTGTCTGATGGTAAAGAATGCTGCCCACATTCAACTGTGATGAGTGTGTGGCACTTTTTGTGAACCGAGAGTTTGCATTTGGTGCACTTATATAACTGGCGGCCAAGTCCCCCGACACGGTCTGTGCAGACAGCACAGTGAGCCTGCCTGCTGAAGTGTTTGGCTTGAAAAGTGTGGCCATTAGCACAATACAGCTTTCTCCAGCAGCCTACAGCTCTGTGGTGGATGGATTTCTCTTCTCCGGGACAAGGCATTTTAGGATGTTCTGGTATACACGGCGGTACATGAACTAAGAGTTCATTTTGAGAACATGAGTTTTTTAGTCCAGAAAGCCTAAAGGCCTCTTCTAACTCCACCTGAGGTGACACAGTGTATGAGTCTCCTTCCTCATCTACCCAGTCTGTGGTGAAAAGCTGTTTCTTGTCCAAACACCACATATGTTGATCTTTATCACAAAGGCCCACAAGGGAGATGGAATTCTCAAAAGATGTTGTCAAGATGCCTCTTCCGAAAATCAGGGCCGATCGGGTAGAGGTGTGGGTCATGGAGGTGCCCAGGAAGAAGGGACCATAGATGGGTTGGCTGCCCAGGAAAACGGGCAGGAAGGGCTCAGAGAATGAGTGCGGCCTGACTTCCTGCAGGGACCACACTGGCCTGAACTCTGCAAGGCTCTCTGTGAAGTTGTTTCTGATAGTGGCAGCCAGGCCTGGCTGGATGTACACCGGGCTTCTCAGTGTCTCTCGGGGGCCGCTGGCTGTGACTTCAGTCTCCCCCACTGGCCTTTGACTCTCGAGGTTTTTTGTGCCCGGGTCTGGGGAGACCTGCCCAGAGCTACGGGGTGTTTCTGGGCCTGGTGATAGTTCCCCTGGGCTCTTTCCAGTTTCTGTGCCTTTGGTATTTGGGCTTAGGGAGACTTCACAGAGGTGCCTTGATTTTGATAGGTCCCTGGTGGTCACTCCCCTGGAGACCGTCCCTGGGGTGACGGTGGCAGTTGTGTGGCTGCTGCAGCGTGGCCCGCAGTGTCTGGATGGAGTCAGCCGTCTTCTCAATTTTTCCCAGATACTTTCTCTCCCTGGGGTCCTGAGGCTGCAGCCTCTCAAAGTGGAGAAGCAGCTCAGCATGTTCGCTGTTGACCGTCTCTGGCCAAGTGAGCTTGGGAGACGATTGGTACTAGATTGTGACGCCCATTAGAAGGGTTCCAAGTTCTGTTTGAAGATGTTGCCAAGGAAGTGAGGTCATGTCTTGGGGTTCCACAACCGAAGTTCCCCCTGTGATGTGAAAATCCTATGGCCCATCTTTTTCTTCATACTAAATAAATCAGTGCCTATTTATTTATTTATTTATTTATTTTGTAAAAGAATGGGGCTGATCACCACAAGGTCAGTTAGCCTTAGATTAGAAGTTTGAGACTTTCAAGGCCATCTCTGACCTCCTCATAGAGATTTTATAATTATACAAGGTGGACACTTACGTGCAAAATAACAATTCACATTCTTAGGGTCAATGGTGTCATGAAAACAGCCTTCGGTGCTGTAGAAGGGTGGGAACACAGGAAGTGCACAGCTGCCTCCCTGCAGCCACTGACATAAGACTGCAGCCTCTCCTGCTTCTGAAGTTCTGGGTGATGTCGAGGCCTTCGGACTTAGTCTCACTCTTAGTGAAATCAATTCCGAGTCCATCTGCCAGGAGTGCTAGTGATGTGGCCCAGATAAGGGCAGCCAGCCACGGGACTCAAGCCTCTTTCGTTCTCCTTGTTTCTTTATTTTATGTTCTCTAAGTGTGTTTTGATTTTTGACTCTTTTGCTCGTCTGTTTTTCATTACTATAAAAAATATCTGAGATGAATCAACTCCTAAAGACAAAAGGGTTGTTCTGACTTCCAATTTTGGAGGTTCCAGTCCCGGATGGATTCACCCATTGCTTTGAGCCCGTGGGTTCAGAGCGCACCATGGTGGAAGTGCGGACTTCCTTCATGGCAAGTGAGTGAAGAACCAGGTCCCACAGTCCCTTCCAGTGCCTGTCCCCAGTGATCCCAAAACTGTCCAGAGGCCTGCCCCTTAAAGTGTCCACCTGGGGACTTGGCCTTCAACATGCAGGCCTTTGGAGGACATTCAGGATCCAAACTATCGCAGTCCTTACCGTCATGGCTCCTCATTCTTTGTTTTTTTTTTCCTTTGGGACATTCATCTGCCCTCGTGATATCAGTTACTATTGCTGTGCTGATTCCAAATCAGTCTAAGTTTGTTTGTTCCTCACAGTAACCTCATGTAGGGGGAGAAATTCATTCAAGTTCAACCAGGGTGGTATCATATTCAGTACCACAATGTCATACTGAAAGTCCAGACCAGGGAAACTGGGAAGCTTGGTCACCACACCTGTGACACAGGTGCTGTTGGCCAAGGCAAGTTCATTATGAAAAGGATGTAGCTTGGCTGACAGGACTTCATTTGCATAGGCTTTTTAAAAAGACTCTGAGAACAATTCTAATAATGTCTTCACATGGATTATATGATTTAAGAAAACTTCACAAGTAAAATAATTTAAGCACAATGACTTCTTAGAGTTCCTCCTGCCTGGGGTGGTGTTGGAGTGGCTCTAAACACATGTTTGCTTTGGAATACAATTTTCAGCATTTCAAAATATATCCTTTGTCATGATTTATTTTTTCATTTTAAATATTCACTTTTATACAAAAATTTGTGTTGGTAATTTTATATCCTTTTCCAGAGGGATGTAAATTTCAAGACCTGCAAAACCTAGGCCTATCTCTGACTACTAGTTTCCCCATTTTGCACTTGAGGAATTAAAGCAGGTCAGACAGCTAGTAAGCAATAGACCCCAGTTCAAATCCTGGTCTCAGAGCCTGCATATCTTAAACCATTACTCTCTCTCAACCATTACATAATGGTTTTCTACCATTATGCTCTTTATTAACATATTCTTAGCTACTGCATTATTATCTCTATCACCTACTATTAGTTGATACTACTCCAGTTGATATTACTCCAGTTAGTTGCTATTATGCCAGTTAAACTCAAGTCTAGAGGCATCAGAGTTTGACTTATGACCCAAACTAATATCTTAGAATGTGACTGTAATACACTTATGAATCACTCAAGAAGGCAAAATGAGAACTGCATCATTAAGTGTTTTTTGGTGTTGTATAAATGTTGCAAAGTATATTTACACAACCACAATGGTTCCAATGTCACTAGGCAGTTTAATCTTAAGGGGTCACTGTTGTACATACAGGTAGTTGTTAACTGAAACTTCGTTTATGCAGTACATGTTTATACACAACATGTACTTGGTAATAGGGTCTTTAAAGAGGAAATGAAGTTAAAATAAGGCCCTTGTGCAGTGTGATTAGTGTTCCTATGAGAAGAGATTAGGACACTAACATGTAAGATTAGATGACCTTTATGATTCCACTTAGCTCCAGGTCTCCTAAAGTCTACATCCTATCTTTTCCAACCTGCTGTTCAGTCTCAGCCAAGGCTTATGCTGAACGTGCTGGCCCACTGCTTGTCTTCTATGTAGGTCACGCTCCCACTTACAGAAAGGCAAAAAGTAAAAGGCACGTAACCATTTAAAGAAAAACAGGTCTCCAGACTTCATGAAAAACTGAAACAATCTAATACGTGGTCCACTGCAAAGTACATATTTTACTTGGTAAGGGTAAAGCCAATCTGCTTAACATGAAGTCTATCAAAGCATTTAAAAATACAGGATGCATATTCTTGGATCATGTGTACATCATCAAATGCTGAAGGCACAGAGAAAAACCAAGGCCTAAATAAAATTTGGGAATATTTAAAATCAGTAAGCTAGGAAAAAATAAGTAGACTATGAAACACCGTAGGAAGTTAGTGGTTTTCAAAGCAATAATAAAAACTTTATTTTAAAAGCTGACAGAAAAAAAATCTTACCAATCAATAAAAGCACAAAAAGGAAGGCTGTGTTGAGATTACCTGGATCTGTGCTCTATTTCTAGCTGTGATATTGGATATTGTCCAACATGCTTCCTTTTTGATAGATTCTTTAGGGCTACTCAGCAAATGCAATAAACTCTGAAGAGCCGAGCAATTCAAAATTACCTGAGTCTGAATATCATCCGCTGTGACAATGTTTCCCACAGCCCGCAAAGTAGGAGAAACCACTTTATAATCATTATGCATCAGTAGCTCCACAAGTCTCCTACATGCTCCTGCATCAGTGACTGCTTGAATTTTATCATTGGGTCCATCTGGTAGCTAGGAGAGGACCCAGCAGGCATCAGCAGGCATCATCAGTGTCATTGACAAAAAGCAACCAGGAAAGCACATTCAGACAAGGGGAAACCTTTGCAAATTCTGGAGGTGGACTTTTCCCTCTACAGAGATTAGACAAAGCCCATACTGCATTCCGGGTCATGGTCAGGCGGTTTTGTTTTGAAAATAACTGCAAAAGAGGAGGAAGGATATTGCAGTCTAGGACATAGTCCCTGCACATGGTACTATCTCCAGCAATGTTGCCCAGAGCCCAGATTGCCTGTTCCTGGACATCTTCAAACTCTGAGCTGAACAATTCTATGAAGATGGGCACTGCTCCTGCCGGAATCACAATCCGGGTCTGAAGAGAATTTCCTGAAGCAGTATTTGTCAGTACCCAAGCTGATTCAAACTGCAGTGTACAATTCTCTTTTCGTCTGAGGAATTCCACAAACCTGGCCACAACTCCTGGTGTGCTGATAACTTCATCAATAGGAGGGTTAGGTTCTTTTGAAAGCAGTTTTCTGAGTTTCTGTGTTGCAGAAAGTTGTTGCTCTGGGCTATTAGAAAATATCATCTCAGTCATGTCAGAAGTAATAACATCACCTGGTGCCATCTCCATGTTATTGATCTGGGCCTCATGAAAGCCACCATCTGACATAACTTCTGTTTCTTCTTCTGCTGTAGCAACATTTCTTCACTTGAATAACTGCTCCTCTCTTTTCCGCTTTTGTAGCTGTAATCCTTCTTCCTCCATCCTTCTACGCATCTCATCCGGATTTAGAGATTCGTTCTTGTAACTTTTTAGGTGAAAGTTCTCTTTTCCTGGGGTGGTCATGATTTCAGGCCTCTCTCTCCACTGCCACGCACCGAGTGCCGATGTCAGAGATATTAAAATGTGAATAAATGCGTATTCCAGAATTGATGCATACAGTAAGTAATATAAAGCCATGTTGCAGGTCTATGTGGCCAATCATGGCATATTAATATTTCTCTTTTTTTTTGACAGTGAGATATTATTTATTACAGTATCCCCAGTTAGTAAAGGTGAGTTTTATTCTGAGTCAGGAAAAGTTGGATAAGCAAAGAAATGTTACAATTCTTAATTTTGATAAAACTCAGCCCTTTGGGGAAAATAATTTTTTTTTTTGAAAATAATTTTTAAAAATCAACCATCTCTATTTAAAAGATTTAGCCTTTGGACACTTTTCATAGTTAGAAAATCATATCCATTCTAAAGTCTTCAAATGTACTTCTATAAATATTAGATATTAAAATATATATCTCTGTCCTGAACTGTTTTCTGGTCATTGTCTACAAATGCTAGCTAATGATTCTTACTCAGATGTCCTTGGTGTCATCTCAAATGCAGAATATTTAATCATCATTTCCCTGTATTCCAAGTTTTCTATTCTTGTTGAACATAATAATCAGTGAAGTCAAAATTCTATTTTATAAGCCCTCTGTTTCACTAACTTTACCCTCATGTCTACTAAACCTCTCCTTTTATCTTTTCTTTATTTTAAACACTCTGAGGCAAATTAGGTGCACATAGGGACATTCATCAATAAATAAAAATAAAAATATATCATTACAAGTTAGTAAATTAAAAAACAGCTTTTTGTAAACATTTCCTCCAGATTAGTCCTTCATAATTATTTGAATCCATCGTGTTATTCTAGTCACATTTGCTTCACTGTAACTCAGAGCAACACACTGAAGATACTAAGTAAAATCCTTCTAAGCTACACACTGTACCACAGCTGATGCGTTCATCTCAGCACAAAGCAGAGCAAAGCATTAAAAAGTACAGTAAATCAACTAAGCAAACAAAAGAGAAAAGCATAGTGACTAAACAAAAACATTAACTACTTTGCTTCTACAAAAGTGATCAGCAATTTAGCTTTCCTGAATCTAACTCCAAATTCTATCATTTTTGATCTTTATACTACACTTTCAGTTCCACAACTAACTAAATTATTACTTGCTTTTGGATCTTTATGTCCACTGTTCACTCTGTCTGGAACTCTCTGGCTACGCTTCTCTCAACCATCAGTCTCACTAACTTATATTTATCTGTCAGTTCTGAAGTTTCAGGTGGGTTGCTTTGCACATCATCCTGGAAACAACCTCATGAACTTTACTACCTCTCCATGTGTCACTGCACTTCCTTTGTGATTGTTTCTTGTATATACTCTTTGATGGATCAATTGAGGATGTCAGTTATGGTTTTTATCTCACCACTGAAGTACACATATGAGCTAAATGCATGCCTCAACACATATTTGGTAGTAGATAATATCCAGTGTGGTGTTCTACCATCTAATTTTCTGCTAAAGATTTTAACTTGATTTATATTTCTCCATGTGCACTTCATATCAGTTGCAAAATTATTTTACTATTTAAACACTATTAAAATACTCCCTTCTTTATACCGCAGCAACTATTTCTATATTTGGAAAAAGAGCTGTACTAATTTTGCCTGAATTCTACTCATAATCAGAACAATTAATAATCTACACTGCTATTCCATGAGGAATTTCAGTACTGCAGTATATTTGTGTTGTGTTTTCAGGTGAATGTTGTCATGTCTTTTTCTAATTTTACTAAAAAATAAAATGTAATTTCATAACAAAATAATAAGATAATAATTATAGTTAATGATTATAAATTGCAACCTTTCAGGCTAAAAATGGTACACATAAAGGTACAAATTCCCAATGATGAATCTCATGATATTGTATACCTAAAATGTACCAATAAATGTAATAAAATATATTTACGTAAAAAAATGGTACAGATGTCAGCTTGGTTTTTTTTTTTGGTGTTACGGAGACATTATGTAAATGTATTTCATTTAGTAAATGAATAACATATAATTCTTAATTTTCTAACTTCTAATTGAATTTTTAAAATTAATGTAAACCATCTATTTATGCCCATAATAGAATAATTTTATATCAAATGTCTCATCTTACTTTTAACAACTAGATACTTAGAACAAATTCATAAAATTGTTATAAATTAGTTAAGGATTAGGATTACCATGATTTACAATAGGAATGTACTTTCTAGGTTGGGTTTCAGAGAAGGGGAATAAGACAAAGAAAAATAATTTTTCTGAACAGAGAAGAAAGAAATTAGAATTCCAGGAAACCGAAGTACTGGAAATTTGCAGAACAAAGTACTAGAAAGGAGAGAATTATGCAAAGAATTTTAGAAATAAACAGATGCCAGTCTTTTAGATTCTTTCTCTTCCTGAGGGAGAACCACATTCTTGGCATACATTAACGCCTGCTCTACCCACAATCACATCAACTGGAACTACTGACTAAAAATTTGCACTATTCCTCAAGGTGAGTTGTAATACAACTACTTGATTTAATGTCCCCATAGGAAATGAGAAATACATAATGAATTCTGAATTTTTACAGCAAATTTAAATTGGAACCATCAGTGCTAGACAAGACCTGAGCTCATGTATAGGAATATGAACTTCAGCAGAGGTAATAATGATAAGAGAGTTAATAAGTAAGAGGAGGACAACAAACAAATGAAAGAAGAAAAAGCGAAGCAGAATAAAAGGATTGGAAGGAGAAAAGAAAAAGAGGAAAATAAGTGAGGAAAAATCTACTATTAGAATGTTATAATGAAGGCAGAGCTTTTAGGATGATTCAGATATGACTGCTTCTTCCAAATCAAATCAATAGGTGCTATTACACTGGGACTTTCATTCACAGCTAAACAAATTTTTAAAAGGCTAATGATCATTGAATAGTGTTGAATTATGATTAGTTATTATTATTATTATTTTAAAATATATATATTTATTGGTACATTTTAGGTATAAAATACATTTACATTTATCATTGGGTGTTTGTACCAGAACATGATGCATCTTAGTTTTTATTTTTACTCCCATTACCTGTGCACCCTTCACCCCCTCCACCTTTCCCTATCTACACAGAGTTTGATTCCATTTTTTTTCTCATAATTTTTTTCTTTCCCTTCTTTCCTTTCCCCTTTCCCTTCGACCATCCCCAAACCCTTGGACCTTTTCTTATTTCAAATTATCCATTATTCATTTTAATCATTTTCGTCCTTATTTACACTTTCAGTTTCTCACACTAAAGAAACTATTCGGTATTTACACGTGTGTCCTATTTATTTCACTTAAGAGTATGGCCTCAATGGCATATTAATATATCTTGAAAACATTGCTTAGTGAAAACCACAGGTTATATAAGATGTAAAACAAGATTCCATTAATGTGAAGCTACAGATTGATAAATTCTAAGTGGATTTACACTGAACTGCTAATCTTAATTCTCTCCAACGTGGTGAGATTGCAAACAATATTTATACAATGAGAGAATGTACGTACTACCACAGAGTGGACAAAGAAAAAGTAAAGAAGTAGAGGTCCAGGGGAGTCATGGTTTGTTGAATATTCTTGTAAATCCTTGACAGATAATGAAGGTCAGATCTAAAACCTCCTGAATGTTGTTCATTAGTTACTCTTTCGGTTGTATAGGAAACGGCATTGTCATTAGGAACAGCTGGTTTTCTTTGATGAATCATATGCCACCATGCACTTTGTATACACTGAAAAGCTTTTTCCTAGGGAGCCCTCCTTTCTCCCCTTTCAATAAGATGTTTCTAATTTCTTCCCTCATCCTTGATTACAGAGGTAAGGCAGGGTCAGTGAAACTATTGGGCTTCACTGTTAGTCTAGGCAGACAGATAGATACTCAAAGATGTAGAATTTGGATCCTGAGACCTTTAACAGATGAATTGGAAATTATTTACTCAAAAATAGAGAATTCCTCTTCCATAGAATGGATGATTATATCTCAGGATTAGAAGAAGGGGCCTTAAATATTTCTTTGTGCAGTACACCATCTGGTTCTATAATCTCTGCAACTTTGCTAGCAGACATCATTTAGCCTCTGAAAGATTTTTCAGTGACGAAGTTAGTACCACTACATGAAACCCATTCTGGCTATTAGCTTTTGAATTGTTAGAAGAGTAGTCTTTTTTTTTTTTTTTTTTTTTTAATGATTAGGTAAGTCTATTTGCTTTAACTTCTACCCATATGCCTTAGGCCTGCCTTTTGAAGCAGAGTAAGTCTGATATCTTCTATACAGCATTACATCAAATATTTCCTATAAAGCAGAAAATTCTAATGTCTCTGTTCAGCAGTGCTTCAGATATTTAAAAATAGCTGTCTTGTCTTCTCCTAAGACTTTCTTTTTTAGGCCAATATTCCTAGACTTAAAAGCACTAGAGAATTTTCTTTCTGTCTTGTCTGCAGCTCAGGGAAGTTGTGATTCTCTGTAATCTCTCTTTGTTGTTAACTCCACTTCTCAGGATATCCCTGCTATATGGTATTTGATGGGTTTTAATTTCTGTCTTTTAGTTACAGTAAAATATTTAGAAGTGAACACTGGGCCTTACATCTTTATTATTTTTAATGCTTCATCTGTGATATAACTTCTTGCACACACAGTGAGTGGATGGACTCTGGGGCTGTTAAAATGTCTGCCTGTCCACTGTCATATCGCCAACACTCATCACAGAATCTGGTACATGAAATAGTATGCAGCAAATATATACACACATGTAATCACGTAATGTATAATACACGTTTATACACATATATACTATTTATTTTCAGATCATAGTTAAGTATAGAATCTATTTCTGATTTACAGTGTTTATGAGCTATTCTGGCTATCTACTCAAAAATAGTGCTGCCTAATTTTTTGGCACTGTTTGGCCTCCTCCCTCCTCCATAGGTAGGAAAGTTGTTGGTACAGTTAGGGAAAAAACATGATGCTACAACTGTGACTTTTAGAGCCTTTTTTTTTTGAGACAGTATCTAACTATGTAGTTCACCTCAAACTCACTATGTCACCCAGGCTGGCCTCAGACTTGTGGCGATCGTATTCAGCCTCAGGCTCCCGAGTGCTGGGATTACAGTTGTGCACCACCATGCTTGGCAAGAGCCATTTCTTGTGAGTCACTGTGGAAGGGTATTTTCTGTGAGTAAAGTATGTGGCTTTCAAGGGCAGCCTCCTGGGGAGCAGAAACACTGGTTGGGATGGTTTTTTGGTGATTTCTGGTGCTTCAGCAGAGGCAGGCCGAGTGAGACTGTAGGCTGGTTCCTTCTGTGGACCATTGAATTTTACTTTGGAAGAGCTTGATTTGGAGACTTTCTTAGCCATCTTTTTCTCTGTTTCAATACATTTTGGAGGGGGGGTAATGAATAGTAATATCCCACACACTTATAGAAGTTCAGTTTTGCTTTTATTTTTGACATCTCATTTTATAGAATTATAGAACTCTTTTTTAGAAGGGACCTTGGAATCATAGAGGTCAACCTCCATGGAATTTCCATGGAAATTTCTACCATACCTTGACTTATCAGGGATACAGAACTTCAGACTTGTTTTTGGACAACTCTACAATTTGCTGGAACCTAGCAGTCCACCCTTATATAGTACAGACTATTTTCTTTGTTTTAGTGATTGAAAGATATGAGAGGGGCAAGAATAATGAATAGTAACACTTACCCTTTTTACTTTGTGCCCAAGTGAAACAGCAAACCTTTGTTGGATGCCTGCTGGGTACTGTCAGAAAGAGAAAGAATTCAGACAGTTCTTAGTCTCACAAAGCTAATGATATAGATGGAGTCAATTCCTTTGTTTCTCTCTGTCCATGTCTGTCATACGCACCTGCTGCTACAACTTATGAATCCAAAGTATGTGACAAGCAAAAAAGGGAGGATTCTCTGCCACCTGGAGTGGGTAGAATGGACCTTGAACTTGCCCTTAAGAAGTGGGCAGGGGCCGGGGATTTAGCTCAGTGGTTCCATCGACTGCCTCGAAAGTGCTAAGACCCGAGTTTGATCCCCAGTTCAAAAAAAAAAAAAAAAAAGAAGTGGGCAGAACTGCTATGGTTGTTTGGCCTTTGTTGCCAAAGAGTCCAAAGTCCAAAAACTGTTCCATAATCTTCTTGTTAAAGCTAATCAATTAGTTAAGCCTGGGTCTACTTAAAGAACCTATTTGTACTGGACAAAACAGATAATATTTTCCTCATAATGACGCGTATCTAAAATAAAGTATTTTACCAAGCCACATTTTAAGAAACTAATTGAAACTTACCCTTTTAAGTACTGTAGCAATTTTAAAAAATGGCCACACTAGCCAGGCACGGTGATGCATGCCTGTAATCCCAGCATTCTGGTTGTTTGAGGTAAGAAGATTGCCAGTTTGAGCCCAGCCTGGACAACGTGAGTCTTAGGGAGAGCCTGTCTCAAAATAAAAAAAATTTAAAAATGGGGCTGGTGATGTAGCTCAGTGCAAAGACTATGAGTTCAATCCCTAGTACCACAAAACAAAATAAGCAAACTGGCCATGCTGGTGGTGTAGCTTAGTGGTAGCCTGTGTGCTTAACATGCCTGAAGTGCTGGGCTCACACACAAGTGGCCAGAAGTTCTCTTTCCATTGACAGGTAGGATCTCTGTTCCTTCCTCTTGAATAGGAGTTGGCTTTTGACTGCTTAAACCAGTGGTAGTGAACCTATGGCATCCGTGCTACAATGGGCACACAGAGCCCTCTCTGGGCACGAGAGTCAAGGTGCCTCAGTCAAAGTTTGACAAGTTATCAGCATGCATGCCACAACAAAGATCACATTAATTGTGCAAAAGCATGCCAAATGCAAACTTTTACCTTTCAGTAAAAAGCTGTATCATTGAAAGCTCTGTTATTGTGTTTTTCTTTTAAGACAAAAGTTGTTAATGTATGAGTTTTTTTCTAAACAAAAACCTCAGTATTCAGGTTTAATTGCAGTGTTGGCTCTTTGTGATACATGAGTGGGTTTTGGGTTGCAGTTTGGGCACTCAGTCTCCAAAAGGTTGTGGTCACTGGCTTAAACCAATAGTGTGTGACAGAAAAGACAGTGACTTACAACACTAGGTTGTAAAAGGTGTTGAATTTTTTGCCAAGTCTTCATTGAATGAATATATATGAAGCATTGAGTTAGGTGGTCAAAATAGATTCTGTCCCTACAAGAGTGAAGATGTTGGGGAAAGAGCTAGAAACTATCTTATGGGAGAGTCAGTGAAAGATGGAGATGTTTATCCTGGAAAAAAGAAGAGTTGCTTAATGAGATGAAAGGTTACCATGTGGAAGAGGACTGGTACTAGATTTGAAATACAGTGCTGTGTTTTGTATTTGTCTCTTTATTATTAATAATAAAATAATTCAGGGGCTGGGGATTTGGCTCTGTGGTTCCACTGCCTGCCTTGCAAGCACAAGGACCCGAGTTTGATCCCCGGTACCGAAAAAAAAAAAAAGAAAATTAAGCCTTAGGTAGAGTTTACCGATGGGATAGTTTTGGACTTGCTAAAATAAAAATAAAAATAAAAGCCTGAAATTCATCAAGAGATAAAAATCAGATGTTGATGCCCTTGGGCAGAATTATGGTTTTGATTTGTAAAATATTTTTGACAGTAATGTGGTGGGTATAGGTTATTCATTCACTTAAAAGTTCACTAATTAAGAAGAAGAAAGACTTCATGGAGGAGTTAGACGTTTTGCCAGAGAAGGAAAAATACAGATACCATTTTATGGCCCAAACCTTTGGATAAAAAGTACGTTCATAAGAGCCTTTGGCATTCCTTCTGTTTCCAGGGAGAAGAAGATCAGATTGTTGAGATTGGTAAATTCTTAAATGTCACCGTGGCATTTTAGCACCTGCAATTTCTTCTTAGTAACATCACCACTATAATCTTAGTAATCGATCAGATTCAGTTTAATGCAAATGAAGAAATAGAAACTCTGGCTCAAAGTCTCATAATAAGTTTCAGAGGTGTGATAGCCAGTTTTGTAACCAGAATGTCACATCTTAGAATACAAAGAATCCTGCCCATCTCTCAAAGTCGGGTTCATTTTTTAATCTTTGCTTTCTCTCTGATAAAATTTTTAAATTATCCTTCACCTTAGATTGTCAAAATTTTAATTTTTCCTTGTTTTTCTTTGTTTATTAAAATAAATTATTGACTGTAGTTTCCTATCTATCATGGGAAGACTGATTAATTAAAGATATCTTATAAACATCCTTTATTTCAACTTTTATTGGTGCATGTTAGGGTTACATTATGATGGAGTTTGTTTGGAGAGGTTGGTACATGCATTTAACATGTCTAACTCAGTTTCAGTCCCATTACCCAACACTTTCTTTCCTTTCCACTCATGCTCATCCCCTTCCCCATCTCCGGAAGACTACCCCTTGGTTTCCTTTCTCTCTCCTTTATTTTAATCCTTTAATTACTAATTTATATAGTTTTAAGTTTCTCATATAAGAGAAATCATATGATATATAACTTTGGGTAATTTCACTTAACATGATAGTTTCTAGTTCCATCCATTTTCCTGCAAATTACATAATTTCATTCTTTATGGCTGAGTGGGATTCCATTGTGTATATATACCAATTTTCTTTATCCATCTGTTGGCAGATATCTAGGCTGATTTCACAGCTTAGCTATTGCAAAGTGTGATACTGCAAACAGGTATGTATGTATCACTCTAGTATGCAGTCTTTAATTACTATTCCAAGAATATGCCCAGGAGTGATACAGCTGGGTCATATGGTATTTCTGTTTAATCTTTTGAGGAATTTCTGTACAGATTTTCATAGTATGGTACTAATTTACTTCCCGTCAACAATGTAGTAAGCCTCCTCACACCCACACACTCCTGTGCCAGCATTGTTTGTTTTTTTTTTGTATTCTTGATGATAGCTATTCTGACAGATTAACATGGAATCTCAGTGTAGTTTTAATTTTCATTTTTCTGATGATTAGAGAATTTGAACATTTTTTCAACCATTTGAATGTCTCTTTTTTGAGAAGTATCTATTCAGTTCATTCGCCATTTTTATTGGATTCATTATTTTATGAGAGTTAATTTTTAAGTCCTTTATGTATTCTAGATATTAGTCCTCTGTCAGAAGAGTAACTAGCAGAAATGTTCTTCCAATCAGGGGGTTGTTAAAACTCTGTTAAAACAGTCATTTAATTTTTGACAAAGGGGCCAAAAACATATGCTGAAGAAGAGGCAGTCTCTTGAAAAACCACAGAGCCACATGTAAATTGAAACTAGATTCCTGTCTCTCACCCTGTACTAAAATCAAATAAAAATGGATCAAAACCTAATAAATATAAATCCAGAAACTCTGAAACCAGATATAAAACCAGAAGCATCGAAAGGACTGCTATACAGCTAAATGGATGCATATTGAGGCCATACTCTTAAGTGAAATAAATAGGACACACATGTGTAAATACCGAATAGTTTCTCTGGTGTCAGAAACTGAAAGTGGAAATAAGGATTAAAATGATTAAAACAAATAATTGATAATTTGAAATAGGAAGAAAAGGTCCAAAGGGGTAGGGGAAGTGGAAGGGGAAGGGGAAAGGAAAGAAGGGAAAGGAAAAATTAAGAGAAAAGTAAAAAATGGAAACAAATGTATTGTATACCTAAAAT
Source organism: Heterocephalus glaber (assembly GCF_053883595.1). Classification (NCBI taxonomy): domain Eukaryota; kingdom Metazoa; phylum Chordata; class Mammalia; order Rodentia; family Bathyergidae; genus Heterocephalus; species Heterocephalus glaber. The sequence goes on from NW_028258156.1 coordinate 5,456,341, forward strand.
GTACCCAAAAAAGAATTTAAGGGAAAAATATTAAATGACTGTGGGTGCTTGAATTCAGCAGTTCTTTTTTTTTTTTTTTTTGGTACTGAGGATTGAACTCGGGTCCTTACACTTGCGCAGCAGGAGGTAAAACCACTGAGCTAAATCCCCGGCCCAAATTCAGCAATTCTTAATTCAACTATTATTGTCTCTTATAGTTTGTGTTTAAGCTGACATAAAGTAAACCTCATAAACTGACTTCTCTGATGGAGTTCAGTGATAAATGGTAAGGAAGGTTCAGATGGGCCAACCAAAACCATCCATCCCGATTTACTTTGGTCATAAGGAAGATATAATCAGCACCAGGAAACATGAAGGGTTTTCTTAGAGTCACATTTCCACTTTTTAAAATTTATTTGCTGGATTTGTTTCAAAATTAGATCTGTTTCTCAGCATGACTCTAATATTAGATGGGTTTCCTTGGAGATATATATAGATACGGTGCTAACCCTGATCTTAGCTACTTTAATGGAATTCTTAGAAAGGTATGTTCCTATTTAGTTCATTAAAATATCCCACAAAAGCAAATATGGAAACGGTGCAGTAAGATTTGAGACGACACGTTTCTGTGTTGCTCTATTGCAGAGATGATGTTGGAGGTGGGAATGGGGACAGGGAAGTGATGGCATTTGGGGGTATTACTCCAGATAGGTTTTCTAAAAGGAAAGACTCTGTAGATCAGGGTGCCTGAATGATCTCAATCCTGATCCCAGCAATTTCAGGGAAATTCTACATTCTCAATTATAAAACTTTGAAGGCTTTAGAGAAGTGTAGATAGAGCTCTGGAGATTTGTGTCTTGTTCACAAAAATGTCACAGATGAGCTCATTGATTAATGGAGAAGAATCAAGCATTTAAAAAAATATTGTGTTGCATTTCCTTTCACCTGTGTCCCAGTATAGGTATGCCTTATGATCCTGAGACTCAGTCTGTGGAAATGCAAACTGACATTCCTCATACATAAATGATGGGACAGATCTGACACAAACACTTGATCACTGTTTTTGTAATCTTCAGCCTGCTTTCTTTAGTAATGTATTCATTCTGACAAATGTGTACTCCGACTACTACTGTATTCCCATCTGTGGACATTTGCCTTCTTTGTTTCTGTTTCATTTTTTCCCTACTTCCTATGTGTTTTTTAAATGTTATGACAACCCACTGGTTGTTATACCCTGGTGCAACTTTTTGTTTTTTGTTTTGTTTTAGTACTGAGAGTTGAAACCAGAGCCTTCACACTGAGCTATACTTCTAACCTGCTTTTTTAAGCCTCTGAGAGATGCAGATGTGTATAGGCTGCATCCTTGTCTCACTCACTGTCATGACTTGCTGTGGTCTGACCCTGAGTACCTAGAAAGGGAAGGAGAGGGGCAGGGTCTCAACATGAACATAACCAACGAACCCTGCACAGGGAACTGCACCAGAGCAACCACAGAGGAGCATAAGCTGGGAAAATTAAAAATTTCTGGCTGCCACAGTCAGGATAGACTCTAGTGAGGGTTTTATGGCTTGTGACATAATTTAATGGGGGAAAACTTGCTGAGATTAGGTTTTCCATGGACATTTCTTGAAGTCCTGGCCAGCACTCTCTTTGGGGCCACACAAAAGATAGCCCTCTAGGTGGGCACCACCATATATATCAGTTTATCCATGCAGGAGGAGCTGTAGTGCTGCCCAGCTCCTTAAGCTCTGGTGTTGTAGTTTGTAAGACAGTCTTTTTTGACAGTTTTGAAATCTGAATAGTAACAAAAGTTTTTGTTTTGTTGGGTTTTAGCTCATCTCATGGCAGAGTACCCTGCCCTGCCATGAGGCTGTCCATGATCTTATCCCACCAAATAAAGATGATCATACATGGAAAAATATTACTGGGTTTGGCTATAAGGTGCTGCTTCCAGCCTTGCTGGAAGTGTTATAAAATATATGGCATTCATACCATTTTACCTTTTTAAAGCTTAAAGAAAACAGTTTTAAGTATTTCTGGCCCTGAGGTTTCAGAGAAGGGACTGAAGACTTGTTCTTAAAAGAGGTAAATTAACACCACCATAGAAATACAATCTGTACTTTGCATTTGTCCTAATTTAATATTTTAGGAATTCTGAGTGCTCTCTGGTTAAGTAGATGAGCTCTGATACTAGGATGTACTGGGGATTGATTGCTCTTTTGGCAGTCAGCATGGAGTGTGTAGATTATCATGGGACAGAGTGGAGACCTGTGGATGATCCAAATGCAGGAAATGACAGGAGCAGAGTGCCTGGCTAGGAGGTGGACTGACCTGGCTTCCACTCCTTGGCTTTAGGCTGCGATCAGGAGCAGTGGCGCTTAGTTGGATTTAGAAGTCAATGTTCACTATCTTACTTGTGTAAAAGAATATCTATAATAGGTTTACTACTTAGTCAGTTTGTACTATTCCATTCCATATTATCTGAGTTCCATTAGAAGAATTCCATGATTTCCTTTATAAAATTCTGAGGTATAAAAGCCCATTGAGATAGTGTGAAGGGAAAACTACATGAGTCATTTGGACTCTACATGTTGATGGCCAAATATGTGGAACAGACACAGAGCAAGCCTTACGGAATAAAGCTTGTTCCTTCTTGTTGTGTTATGTGTTACACAGATAAAGACAGGTGTGGATTTGAATAACTGTGAAGCCAGCCCCACCTTCCTTGGACTTACAGTAAACAGAGAAAAACATGAGCAAATTGGAAAGGAATAAAGTGGGTCCTAACTTAGGAGGACCTTGAATGTCATCCCTACATAGTTAGACTTTATCCTTTTTGGGGGTTGGGGGGTAATGCTGGGGATCAAGCCCAGGCTTTTGAGCATGCTAAACACTGTACCATTGAGCTACATCCCCAGCTCGACTATCTTGTACATCATTTGTTTATAATTTTACATGTAGAATTCCATGCCATTATGTTATATTTCAAATAGCTAAATAAATTATTTTATGCTAGATTAGTTAACTCCTTCTACTAGACACTATTGTGGACATATAGAGGTAGATGCCAAAAGTTAGGAGAATCTGAAAGAGAAAAAGGTAAAGTAGAGGAAAACTATCTATTACATCTATTTTTTCTTTCTGCAATTGAGAACACATTGCCATTTCTTGTTTTTTTGTTGGTTGGAACACCATGGGTTGTGTCATGGGCTGGGGGGCTGTGAGAGCTCCACTTGAAAGTAAGGGCTGAGGATGAAGATGAGTCACTGAAGGTCTTTGCGGAGTGGAGCAGGAGGATCAGTAGTTACTGTAGGAGGGCTAATTTGGTACTGTGTGTGGGATGATTTCAGTGGGGAGAGCTCCAAGGTCGGCAAACTAGGCAGGAGCTGTTGTGGTCATCCAAGCTGGAAATAATCATTGCCACCTTTACCTGGCAGGTAGCAATGGGAAGGAAATGAAAGGCAATACCAGCAGCAGAGGCTTTCAGAAACATCTTCAGTGTTTTCCATTGGCTTCTGCTTCTCTCATTTTATTCCTCAAGGGCACTACTTAACTGATAAGAAGGAAGACCCAAATAGAGGAGTTATCTCATAAGAGGCTAGGATTTCTAGGATTTTTCCCAGGGTTCAGGGCAACATTTTTTCTACATGTTATATGAGGTTATCTGCCTGAAACTGCTGTGAAGGCTAATAGAATTCTTAAAGAAATGTTAAGAAGAGTGGTGTGGGAGGTGTCAGATTTCACTTCATAGCTGACTCCTGCTTGCCCTCAGCTGTGCCCACACTACATCCTCCCCCATGTTCTCTATGTGCTTGGTTCAGTGACCTCCCATATCACCACAGCAACCCACTCGAAGGTCACACCTCAGTACTCTGACTGGTGCAAGTGAGCTCTGAAATGCCTTTTCCAGCAGAGCCCCTGCCTTTCCTACCTGCCTGTTTTCTCTCTCACTGAACCTGTTCTTTAGACTCATTATGAATTGATTACCTTGATCTGCCCTGTTTCCTTGGTCTGTCTGGTCTGTACTTCTCCTCTGATGGACCTGAGCTGTATAGTCAACCATTTTTGATGATTTGTCACTGGCACCAGTAATTTCATCACCCTTGATTTTCTGTATGGTATCTCTCTCTCCAACTCGGGTTTCTTTTCTTTTTTTTTTCCTCTTTTTCTTTTTATTTATTTTTATTAAATTCTTTTATTGGTACATTGTAGGTATACAACACAATTACATTTCTCATTGGGAACTTGTACCTTTACATGATGCGTTTTGGTTCTTGTTTTTTCCCCATTCCTAGCCCTCCCTTCACGCCCTCCACCCTTCCCTATTTACAAAGACTTTATTTCCATTTTTTCCATTTCTCATCATTTTTCCTTTCCCTTCTTTCCTTTCCCCTGCCCCTCCCACTACCCCTACCCTTTTGGACCTTTTCTTCCTATTTTACATTATCGATTATTCATTCTAATCATTGGTACATTTTAGGTATACAACATAATGACATTCATCATTGGAAATTTGCACCTTTACATAGTCTCTCTTGGTTCTTATTTTTCACCCTTGCCCAGCCCTCCCTTCAACCCCTCCAGTCCTCCCTATTTACAAAGATTTTGTTCCCATTTGTCCATTTTCTCATATTAATCCCATTCCCTTCTATCCTTTCCCCTAGCCCTCCCACTTCCTTCCCCTTTGCCCCTTTTCTTCCTGTTTCACATGACCTATTATACATTTAGTCCTTATTTACACTTTCAGTTTCTCACACCAGAGAAACTATTTGGTATTTACACATGTGTGTCCTATTTATTCCACTTAAGAGTATTGCCTCAATGTGCTTCCACTTAGCTATAAATGTCTCTAATTTCTCATTTTTTATGGCTGAGTAGTACTCCATTTTATTAAAAAACCACATTTTCTTTATCCAGTCTCCAGTTGATGGGCATTTGGGCTGTTTCCAAGTTTTAGCTATTACAAACTGTGCTGCTATGAACATGGGCTCACATATATCACTGTGGTATGATTCTTTTAATTCTTTGGGGAAGATCCCCAGCAGTGGAATAGCGGGGTCAAATGGGACTTCCAGTCCTAGTTCTTTGAGGTATCTCCATACTGATTTCCACAGTGCTTGCACCAGTCTACACTCCCACCAGCAGTGGAGCAGGGTTCCTCTTTCCCCACAGCCCCACCAGCAATTGTTATTGGTTGATTTCAAGATAGCAGCCATTCTTTCTTGAGTGAAGTGGAATCTCAGCATTGTTTTCATTTGCATCTCTTGAATGACCAGTGATGTTGAACATTTTTTCATGTATTTATTTGTTATTTCTACTTCTTTGTCTGAGAAATGTCTGTTCATTTCAGATGCCCATTTTTGGATTGGGTCTTTAAATTTGGGAGGTCTGATCTTTTGAAGTTCTTTATAGATTCGAGATAGTAGACCTTTGTCTGAGGAAGAGCAGGTGAAGATTTTTTCCCACATTGTGGGTTGTCTCTTCACACTGCTGGTGGTTTCTCTTGTTGTGCAGAAGCCTTTAATAAGAAGAGATCCCACTTGTTGATTGTTTGTGCTAGTTCACAGGCAACTGAGGTTTTGTTCATAAAATCTTTTCCTACACCGATGTCTTCAAGGGTTCTACCTAACCTCTGTTCCAACTGGTTCAGAGTTTCTATTTTAATATTTAGATCTTTAATCCATTTTGATTTTAGTTTAGTGGCTGGTGAGAGATACAGGTCTAGTTTTAATCTTTGGCAAGTTGAAGCCCAATTTTTCCAGCACCATTTATTAAAGAGGCTATCTTTCCTCCAGTGAGGGTGTTTGGCTCCTTTGTCAAAGATGAGATGACTGTGTCTGGCATTGTTTCTGCATCTTCTAATCTGTTCCACTGGTCCTCAAGTCTGTTTCTTTGCCAGTACCATGCTGTTTTTATCACAGTAGCTTTGTAGTAGAGTTGCAGATTGGGGATTGTGATACCCCCTGCCATGTCTCTGTTACCTAGAATTGCTTTTGCTATTCTGGGTCTCTTCTTGTTCCAAATGAATTTTTGGATTGTTTCCTCAAGGTCCATGAAGTATGCTGCTGGGATCTCAATTGGAATTGCATTAAATCTATATAGCAGTTTTGGAAGTATGGCCATTTTCACTCTATTAATCCTTCCTACCCAGGAGCAGGGGATGTCTGTCCATTTTATGATATCATCTTCAATCTCTCTTTTCAGAATGCCATAGTTTTCAGAGAAGAGCTCTTTGATTTCTTTCGTTAGGTTGATTCCTGGGTATATTTCAGTTTTTTGGACGCTATCTTGCAAGGCATTATTTTCCCTATTTCTCTCTCAGTGAGTCTGTCATTTGTGTAGAGGAAAGCTATTGATTTTTGTGTGTTGACCTTGTAACCAGCTACTTGACTGAATTTGGTTATTAAGTCTAGAAGACTTTTGGTGGAGTTCTTGGGATCTTTTATATAGAGTATCATGTCATCTGCGAATAATGACAACTTGACTTCTTCATTTCCTATCTTTATTCCTTTTACTTCTTTCTCTTGTCTAATTGCCATGGCTAATGTTTCCAGAACTATATTGAACAAGAGTGGTGATAGCGGACATCCTTGTCTTGTTCCTGATTTGAGTGTGAAGGATTTCAGTTTTTGACCATTTAGTATGATATTGGCTGTTGGTTTTTCATAGATGGCTTCTATCAGTTTGAGGTAGAGACCATCTATTCCAATTTTTTGTAGGGTTTTTATCATAAATGCAGGTTGGATTTTGTCAAATGCTTTTTCTGCATCTATGGAGATAATCATATGGTTTTTGTCCTTGGCTCTATTGATATAGTGTATTACATTGATTGATTTGTGTATATTGAACCATCCCTGCATCCCTGGGATGAATCCCACTTGATCACGGTCTGTGATCTTCTTGATGATCTTCTGCATTCTGTTTGCCATTATCTTCTTAAGGATTTTTGCATCTATGTTCATTAGTGAGATTGGCCTATAGTTCTCTTTTTCAGTTGGGTCTTTCTCTGCTTTGGGGATCAAGGTGATGCTTGCTTCCAGGAATGAATTTGGGACTATTGCTTCCCTTTCAATTTCATTGAAGAGTTTAAACAGTAGTGGCAGCAGTTCCTCTCTAAATGTCTTGTAGAATTCAGCAGTGAAGCCATCAGGGCCTGGGCTTTTCTTAGTTGATAAGATTTTTATTAAGTTTTCAATTTCATTGGTTGATATTGGGTTGTTTAGAACTTTTAGGTCTTCTTTGTTCAACTTTGGTAATTCATATGTATCTAGGAATCTGTCCATTTCTTCTGTGTTGTCCATCTTATTGGCGTATAGGTTCTGGAAGTAGGTATTGATGATCCTCTGGATTTCTGCTGGGTCTGTTGTCATTTCACCCTTTTCATTCCTAATTGCATGGATTTGGGCCTTTTCTTTCCTTTTTCTGACAAGGTTGCCTAAAGGTTTGTCAGTTTTGTTGATTCTTTTGAAGAACCAACTCTTGGCTTCATTGATTTTTTTGTATCGTTCTCCTAGTCTCCATTGCATTGATTTCTCCTCTGATCTTTATAATTTCCTCCTTTGTATGAGCTTTGGGTTTGTCCTGCTCTTCTTTTTCTAGAAGCTTGAGATTCAGCATCAGGTTATTTAATTGGGCTCGTTCTGTTTTCCTAATATAGGTATTCACTGTTATGAATTTCCCTCATAAGACTGCTTTCATCGTGTCCCATAGATTCCGATATGTTGTATTGTCATTGTCATTTAATTGAAGGAACTGTCTGATTTCTTCTTTAATTTCCTCTGTGACCCATTGGTTATTTAGGAGTGTGTTGTTCAATTTCCACGTGTTTATGAAATGTTTTGAGTTTCTTTTGCTATGGATCTCCAATTTCATCACACTATGTATGGTCTGATAATATACAGGAGATAACTTAAATTCCTTTGCACTTACTTAAACATGTTTTATGTGTGAGTATGTGGTCTATTTTTGAGAATGACCCATGTGCAGCTGAGAAGAATGTGTATTCTGATTTTATGGGGTGGAAGACTCTGTAAACATCTGTTTAAGTGCATTTGTTCAAGAGTTCGATTGAGTTCTAGTATTTCATTACTTATTTTTAGTCTAGTTGATCTATCTATTTGTGACAGTGGGGTATTGAGGTCCCCCACTACAGTTGTTTTAGTGCATATATGACTTTTCATGTCCGTTAGTATTTGTTTTATATAGTTGGGTGCACTAGTGTTTGGTGCATAGATATTTATGATTGTCATCTCTTCCTCTGGATTGTTCCCTTTACAAGGATGTAGTGTCCTTCTTCGTCTCTCTTAATCAGTGTTGGTTTGAAATCTACTTGATCTGCCAAGAGGATGGCTACTCCTGCTTTTTTTCGGGTTCCTGTCGCATGGAGTATTCTTTTCCACCCTTGAACTTTCAGTCTATGAGTTTCCTTTTGAATGAAGTGTGTTTCTTTTATGCAGAATATTGTTGGATTTTGCTTCTTGACCCATTCTGCCAGTCTATTTCTTTTGATTGGTGAATTGAGACCATTAACATTGATGGTTATAACTGAAACGTATTGACTTGTCATTGCCATGCCTTTTTCTTTTTGTTGGGTTCTCCCCCTTTACATTTGATTTCTTGTCATGCCAGATGGGTTCATTCTGCTTTGCTTCCTGGGGTTGTGATCCTCAGTGTCTGTTCCTAGGATACTGTATAAAATTCTTTGGAGTGCTGGTTTGGTATTCATGAAGTTCCTAAGGTGCTCTTTGTCATGAAAGTATCTTATTTCTCCATCCATTTTCAAAGATAGTTTTGCAGGGTACATCAATCTGAGTTGGAGGCTGTTTTCGTTTAGGGCTTGGAATATGTCACTCCAAGCCCTTCTTGCCTTGATGGTTTGTGTTGAGAAGTCTGCTGTGATTCTGATGGGCTTTCCTTTGTATGTGATTTTTTTTTCTTTTCTCTGACTGCTTGGAGAACTTTGTTCTTCTGTTGTGTTTCTGGAATCTTAACAGTTATATTCCTATGTCTAGATTTTTTTTTTGATCAAGGCTATTTGGAGTCCTATATGCCTCACTTATCTGTATGTCAAGCTCTTTTCCCCTCCTTGGGAAGTTTTCTGTCATTATTTCTGTGAAGAGATTTTTTTATGTCATGTGCACTCTCTCCTCTTTCTTCATTGAGCCCAGTCAGTCTTATGTTATTCTTCTTTGCATCATCTAGCAGCTGCTGGATTGATTTCTCATGTTCCTTTATAATTTTGAAGCAATTTATCTTTTCCTGGTCACTAATTGCAATCTTATCTTCTATATCTGAAATTCTGTCCTCACACTGGCTCATTCTGGTGTGTAGACTTTCAATGGAGTTTTTCGTGTCCTGGAAATCTATTTGCATCTGTTTTATGGATTCCATTTGTTTCCTATGTTGGGATTCCATCATGTTCCTCAGCTCCTCTCTAGATTTATTAATCATGTCTTGCACTAGGGGCACAATTTCTCCTGTTATCTGTGAAATTATTTCTGATTTCATTTTTTCCCATATCCCCTTTTGTTGCCAGTTCAGTGGGTCCAGGTGGTTGAGTATCAGAGTGTTCCATCTCATTTCCCTTTGGGGTTGCTGTAGGTGATCTGGAAGTCTGGTTTTGAGACTTATATATGTGTTTTCTCATTTCGACTGGGGTGGGGGCTGTTAGCATCTGCATGGATTACGTCCTTTGAGCTTCTCCAACTCAGGTTTAACCCAACAGTCTACTTCTTCTATCCTTGTACTTATTTCATAACTGATTATTGGCTCCCTTCTAAATTTATGATTTTACTATTAACCGAACCCATTAAGAGCACTTGGAAATCTTTTTGCAGATCTAAAGTTTATCTTTTTCCATTTCTCTAGCAGCTGTTTCCTACCTTTATTATTTTTTTCAAAAGTGGAACTTTCTTCTACAATCTCATTCTCAGCCTTTGAATTTGTCTTAATTTTCTAGATACAGAGGTTACTAAGAAGAAATTCTCTAAACCTTATTTGTAGTTCCTAGGATTATTGATTTTTCCCATCTTTTCAGTGATTGAACTGAGTTACCTCATTCTAGATTCTATCTCCTCAAGCCTCCTGATAATGTCCTGGCCTGCCTATAACTTTTGAAACAGTTGACTATCAGGACTGGCCTTTCTATAATGCTCAAAGGTCCTGGCTTGTCTGTAACTTTTGAAATGGTTGACTGTCAGGAGGATTTTGAATACAAGCAGCTGAAAACCCAAATTGAAGAGACTCTGAAAGAAGCCTACAAGTAGGGCAGTTCCAGAGAGGCCTAATTCCTTGGTTTGACAGTATCATCAAAGACTCAACTTATTAGTTCTTTCTTCTTGCCATTGTCAGAATGTTAACATCCCCTCCCCCCATGCCCTGGAGCTCCCTTGGCCAGGATTATATTTTATGCAGTTGCCTAAGTTAATCAATAGATAGCAAGGGGAATGGGTTTTACCTGATAGGTTTGGAATTGTCCATATTTATAGACCTGGGCCTGTGAAAGAGAGCAGGCACCTCTCAAGCACATAGCTTTCTGATAGCTGAACAGAATTGAGATTTTAAATCCACCATATCCCTCCTGAAGACTTTGTTTCCTTGGATTTAGACACTGATTTTCTTTTTTTCCTGAATATTCTTCATGTTTTGGCTTCCTTCACTGACTTTTCCTCTTTATTCCTCTTAAATCTTAGCCTTCCCAGTATTCTGACCTTTCTCTTCTTGATCAGTAATAGTAGCTTTGTGCCACCTTAATTATTCCTATAATTGCATCGAATATCTTTGCTTAGGATTCTCAGATCTTTATTTCTCACCAATTTCTACCTCTTAATATCTATTTTTTTTCTTGTTCTTATGTTCTCCATCTTGATTAACCACAAATTTACTATGGCAAGTAGTATTGCCTTCCATTATATACTTTTTCTTGATAACAGAATCTTTTCTCTCTTGGGCACAGTATTTCAAAAAAACACAAAAACAGCAACACCTCGTATTATGACTTGTGTCTACATGTCCCCCCAAAGCTTATGTGGTTATAGGTAGGGCTTTTCAGAGGTGGCTGTATCTAGAATGTGTGATGCTGGAATTAAGTGTATGATGCTGGGGTCAAGGGTGTATGATTACTAAATTAGTCCACTGATTGGTTTGGCATAGTTCTGGGTGTGGATAATGGGAAGGCCCACCCTGGGTGTGGGTGCTACTCACTCTAAGGGTGTGTAGCCTGGATAGCATATAAGGGACAGGAAGAGGGCTGCTGTTGCCACTTGCTGCTTTGCTACTTCGCTGCTTTGCTACTTCGCTGCTTGCTGCCCTCTGCTTTGCGGCCCTCTGCCCACCATGATTCCCCTCTGTGGTGCTCCTCTGCCATGCCACTCTGCCTTGGATTATGCACTGAAACCTCTACAAACTGTGAGCCAAAGTAAACCTTTTCTCCTTTAACTTTGAGTGTCAGATATTTTGTCTCAGCAATGAGAATAGTAACTAAGATGCCTCATTATCCAGTTTCCCTTGCAGGTAAGTGTGGCCATGTGACTTGAGGTCTGGCCTGTGTGTGTGACTTAAGAGTATACCATGGGACTTCTAGGAAGGCTACTGCAAAGAAACATATTCAGCTGGGAGGTAGGCTGTGTTGCCCATTAATTGTTTCCTTCTTCTGGCCTTAAAATTCAAATTTCAGAGGCCATCTTTAACTCTCTGGAGATCTTGCAGGTGGAAATGGAATAGAAAGATTCTGGTTCCTTTATGAACAATTATTTGCCATATCAGTTTTGGAATATCTACCTCTGGATTTTTGTATGGCCAGTATCTTGGTTTAGGCTGCTCTAACAAAATACCCTAAACAGTATAATTTATAAATAATTGAAGTTTATTTCTCTTATTTGTGGGAAGTCCATGATCAAGATGTGGCAGATTTTCTGTCTGGTGAGGATTCTGCTTCATAGATGGTGCCTTCTGTGTGTCTTCACATGACAGAAGGGTGAGGCACCATACTAGGGCCTCTTTTTTATAGGGGCTCCCCTCATGACATCATTACCTCTCAAATGCACTGCTTTCTATTGCCATCATGTTGGTATTAGGTTTCAGCATGAATTTTGGAGGGGCACAAGCATTAGGACTATAGCAGCATGTAAGCTCTTGCTCATTTAGACCATTTGTGGGCAGTGGGTGTTTCTATTAGTTGGCAGCTAAATGTATTTCCTAACAAATATTTCTATTCTTGTTATCCAAGCAGAACATAGTTTTTCCCCCTTTCTCTCACTGACTACTTCCTAATTCATGGAATTTGAAAATAATATTTTAGAAATATTTCTTGATCTTGGAAACAATAGAAAACCCAAACAAGACTATGCATTCTATACTCATAGATTTGTTCAAATTAAATATTTTGACTATTCAAGTATGGGCAATGTAAAATGGAAACTTGTGTTTTATTAATAAGAATATCATTTGAAACAACTACTTTAGACAATAACTTAACAATAAATAGCTAGGTTTAAGATGTTTCATACCCATAGTGTAAACCTACAGCTCTATTTACAGATATGTAAAAAGTGCCACATACATGTGTTGGGAGGTATATGTACTTAGTTCACTGCTATATTGTTTGTTAGAGCAAAAAATTGGAAGCAACTTAAATGTCCATGAACAAGATGGACAAATAATTGTGATATTCAATCAGTTGGGTTCTACAGAACAGCTAAAATGAAAGAATTAAAACTATGTATATATATAAGATTATGGGTAAATCTTAAGAATAACCAAGCAAAAAAGCCAAGTTGTAGATTATTTACTGTATGATGCCGTTTATATCATCAAACATTCAAATAAAATTTGATTTATTGAATCTTCTTTTATAATTCACTGCCCCTTCAGCTTTTTTGTATAGTGTTAAGAGCTCAATTATTTATCCTCCTGCTCCATTCTGACACTTTTGACACTGTTACTAATCTAGTTGTCTGCTATAACCCTTGGGTTCCTACTGCATGTAGGATAATGCAGACAAACTTGTATGGTATTCAAGATTATTTCCAGAATCGTCTCCCATCTCATTTTCCTGAGCCTGCGTGTACATGTTCTCCTGCAGGCAGTGTCTGTGTCTGATTCCCTCACTCTCCTTTTTTCCCTTTTACCTGGCAGACCCCAATTAGAACCTTTCAACGCAGAGCGCCAGGGTCTTCCTTTTTGCAGAATTCTTCTACTTTTCCATCCTAGATAGAATTGGCTGTTTGATTTTCTGCATTCCCAGAAATTTATTCTCACTGGTGGTATAAGAACTTGGCCTATTGTATTACAGTTTTGACTTGTTAAAAGCAGAATCTGTGCTTATGCCTCTTGACGTCCTGTAGCACTGTTGCCTAATTTTAACATATTAGTCTGTAGTCATTAAAAGCTTTATTGTATTTTTTGTATTTATTTTATTGTATTTTATATTTATGTTGTATTTATTGTATTTAAAAAATAAATTGCAAGAGGAAGATTTAGCCCTAAGTTACAATCTTTATTCACCATCTGGGCTTCCTTTGAAAATTTCTTACCTACTCTGTGAACTTCACATAGAAGGCCTTTTTCAATCATCTATTACTAGAACAATAGCTCAAGGCCCCTTCATTATAAAGTTGATAGAGTTTGCATTTTAGAGGAACAATAGAAAGGATTATGCTGGAGACATTAAAGTTCAACCAAGAGAAATCTACAAATGAATTAAGTGGTAGTAGAAACAGTCCTGCTTTGAGGCTATACAAACCTTTCTTTTTTAATCTTTTCTTTTTTACTAATTCAATTTTTATTGCAAGATAAATACCAGAAAACATGAGCTAGAATTTATAGGAAAAAATGAAATGTTGGTATTTGGGGGAAACTTTGTTTTCCTGGACACATGCATTAATGAAAAAGTGATCAGTCTAATTTTTTTTTTTTTGAGAGAGAGGGTCTCACTGTAGTTCAGGGTGTTCTTGAACTCACTATGTAGCCGAGGCTGGCCTTGAACTTGCGGTGGTTCTCCTGCCTCAGCCTCCCAAGTGCTGGGATTACAGGCATGTGCCACCATGCCTGGCAAAAGTGATCAGTCTATAAATGCTGTTTTGTACCTTTTTTTTTAACCTAATGTATTCTGTAGGCCAATAGAGCTTCATTTTTAAAAAATTAAAGCAGAATTTATAATCTGAAATGTATAAATCTTAATATACAACACAACAATCTCCCAAATTAAGATACAGAACATTTCTAGTACTACAAAAGATCTAGTTTCTTCATGGAAAAAACAGTTCTGTGTCTTGTTGTGGTAGTTGTTATATAAATCTCTATATTATATAATTTTATGAGTCATACACAGTGCACAAAATGAGTACATGTATGTACTGATAAATATCTGAGTAAGCTCTGTAGCTTACTGTACTCTACTTAGTAAACTGTAATATAGTTACTTGTATTGTGCTCAATGTTAATTTCCTATTTTTGGCTGTAGTTACATATAAGATTCTACCTTTGGTGGGTGCTTGGTAAAGGGTACACTGGATTGCTCTGCATTATTTTCATAACTTCTCATAAATCTGTAATTATTTTTAAATTAAAAAAATCTCCCTTGGTCCTCTTTTATTATTTTAAAAGATGTAGGTTATTGTAACACGAATTACTTAACCAATTTTCTATTCATTTAGATGTTTTGTAGTCTTTGTTTTTTTTGTTTTTTTTTTACTAGTACAAACCATTCACTGATGACCAACCTTACACATACTTTTCAAAAGGGGTCTTAAAGACAAAACCAGTACAGGATTCTTAGGATATATTTCTACTGGCTATATACAATTTTGAAGATCATGTATTACATAAAATGAGGCAAACCTGTGCAGTAGGGCTAATTAAGTCCCCTCAAAAAAGAAGGAATTTCAACCAAATTGTCATATCTGACTTTTGTATCTGCTTGTTGCCAAAAGTCTAACAGTATTGAACCCTGAGCCAAGGAATAGAAGACAAATGAAAGTTGGCTAAATTCCAACCTTGGCCATTACATTGCTTCTCAGGGGTGAAATGTGTCTAGAAAAGATTCATTGGAAGGAAAGCAGCACGGCAAACTCAGATTTGTAGTCTTTATTTAGAAGACAAAACCATTTGGGCAATTATACTAAGTTTCTCTGGTATTTTTCATCCTAGTTTCTAATTTGATCTTCAGAGGCCCAGCCTGAGCACATACTGAGACCATGTTCTACTTTATGCTACTCCTCAGGACTTGGGTCCCAAAGATAGGTGTGTTTGGGTAAAACAGACAATATGTGAGGGTTGTTTCCCATTTGGGCATAGTAGGTGCATTATTTTCTAGCAGTTGATGAAGGTGTCCTATTTTGTTGATGAGTGCTCAGTTTACTTATGTTCTTTAAATGAAGATTATCCTTGGATATAAGGAACTTGATTTTTAAAAAAATAAATTTTATTTTATTCCACCCCCCCATAGGCCCCTCCCTTCCTATGTGCAAAAGCTTTATTTCCATTTTTTCCCTCCTATTTTAACTTTTTTAAATCATTTCCTTCCTTTCTCCTTCCCTTCTCTCTTGTTCCCCTTCCCATTTGAACACTTTCTTCCCATATTCCAGCATCCATTATTCATCTCAATCCTTATTTCCACAGTCAGTTTCTCACACCAGAGAAACAGTGTGGTATTTTAACATATGTGTCTGATTTGTTTCACTGAAGAGTAAGGTCTCAAAGTCCATCTATTTAGCTGTAAATGTCTGAAGCACATCCTTCTTTATGGCAGAGTAGTACTCCATTGTAAGAAAAACGCCACATCTTCTTTATCCACTCATCAGTTGATAGGCATTTGGGCTGTTTCCAAGATTTAGCTGTTATAAACTGTGCTGCTGTATAAACATGGGTGCACATAGATTGCTCTGGTATGATGTATTCTTTCGGGAAGATACCAAGAAGAGATATAGCTGGCTCAAAAGGAACCTCTAGTTTTAGTTCTTTGAGAAATCTCCACACTGATTTCCACAGTGGTTGCACCAGTTTATACTCCCACCAGCAGTGGAGAAAGGTTCCTTTTTCTCTACAGCCCTCCAGCATTTGTTATTGGTTGATTTCTTGATAGCAGCTATTCTTTCTGGAGTGAGGTAGAATCTCAGTGTTGTTTTAATTTGCATCTCTCGAATGACCAGTGATGTTGAACATTTTTTCATATATTTATTTGCCATTTATAATTCTTCTTCAGAGAAATATCTTTTTATTTCAGATGCCCATTTTTGCATTGGGTCTTTAAATTTGGGGTGTTTGATTTTTTGAGTTCTTTATATATTGCAGATAATAGTCCTTTATCTGAATAGCTGGTAAAATTTTTCCCCCCTCTGTGGGTTGTCTCTTCACTGCATTGATGGTTTCTCTTGCTGTGCAAAAGCTTTTTAATAAGATGAGGTCCCAGTTGTTGATTATTTGTAGTATTTCTTGTGTGGTCTGGGTTTTGTTCATGAAGTCTTTGCCTACTCCTATGTCCTCAAGTGTTCTACCTAGTCTCTCCTCCAGCAGATTTAGTGTTTCTGTTGTAATATTTAGATCTTTGATCCATTTCAATTTTAGGTTAGTATGTGGTGAAAGATATGGGTCTAGTTTCAATCTTTAGCATGTGGAAAACTAGTTTTTCTAGCACCAATTATTAAAGAGGCTATCTTTCTTCCAGTGAAGGTGTTTGGCTCCTTTGACAAAGATAAGGTGGTTGAGTATGTCTGTAGTTGTTTCTGCATCCTCTAGTCTGTTCCATTGATCTTCAGGTCTGTTGTTTTGCCTGTACCATGCTGTAGGAACTTGATTATTTGACATTAAAACTTATTACTCAGAAACATGAAAGGGTTATAATAAAAAGATTATTGTTTCTCAACATCCAGCAAAAAAGACTTACACCTGTCAATAAGATCAGTGTTGAGCATGCTGTGTTTATATGTGTAATTTTTGAATAAAAGTTTGTTGAAATGATTGATCCTAGTATTTTTCAAATGAGGCCTATATCAAAGTGATGAGATTTAACTTTTCAAGTAAAAACTGCTCTTGTATGACCCTATTTTCCATTATATTCAAGCTGTACATCTTGGCTCCAACTGAGAAAATTAGCTCTCTCAGGTGCACATTTGATCTGTTACACACAGGCTCTAATCTCCCCTAAGTACCATCACATTCTGTCCCTTCCTTCTTTCAAACCTTGCTTTTCTTATTTTACTCAGGGGGATACTTACTAAACTGATGTGATGCCAACAAATCATAGTATTTACTGTTTTACCTTTTCTTTTTATGCCATATATAATGCTTGTGAATATCATGTATAGGTATGTTTCACTGTACATTTGGTTGAAAGTCTAAAACTTGATAACAAAAGCAGATATGAATTTATTCATCAGTTTATTTTTTTCATAACTAATTATTTAAACATTAAATTCTTAGAACTAGGATCATAGGCAAATACTTGCCATAAATGGAATTTAAAATAAATAAATTATGTAAAAGCAAATTTTCTTTCTCTTTTATATAGTAAGCTTAAAGCTTTGCTCAATGACTAGTTAGTTCCCTTTGGGAATAGAAGCATAATCAGAAAAATGATTAATGATTGAAGTGTTCATATTGTGGGGTGAATCTGGTCTGGGTGTCAGACTGGTCTATGCCCATTAGTATCCTTCTAGTTTTTATGGGTGCTTTTGTTCTCATATTCTGCTTACATATTCATAAATTAAGATATTCTTATGCACATGAAATTGCTCAGTAAATTTGAGGACCAACACAGAATCTACCAAGAGAGAAAATGGTTTAAATGTTAATGTATTGTCAAGTCATGGCCTCATGTTTGATTCCCTTCTGGGAGTTTGCAGGTGGCACTAATAATCTTTTCCCCTTGAACGTGTATAATTGAATGTCCCTTTCCTTTTTAATGTCCAATTTAACCTTGAATAGTGGAACCCCACTCAGCTGGGCCCCAGTTTGCAGGCGTCTGCTGGCTTGGCCTGTTATTATTCTGAATCATTGCTGGCCTTATTAAACTATTTTGGGCAGCAGCCTTTCCATTCTCCTCCTGTGAACTGTAAAGCCTGGAGTTGCTGCAGCAGCATCAGGTCTGGTGGATTTGAATGCCAAGCAAAGATGGTTCACTGGTTCGTAACGGCATCCAACCTCCCAGAACACTTGATGTCTGCCCACTAGGCCCACTTTGTGTCTGGAAATTTTTCTTTTGTTTTAAAAAGCGATCTCAGAAATGTCATTCTTGAATGTCTTGCACTTAAAATGCTTGAACATAAAGCAGTTCATTGTCAGTTTGAGATGCTATAACAAAATATAAATGGAATGATTTATAAACAACAAAAATTTATTTCACACAATTCTGGAGGCTGAAAAGTCCAAGATCAAAGTGCCAGCTAGCTGGTTTGATGTCTGCTGAATACTTATTTCTTGGTTCATAGACGGTCCCTTCTTGCTGTGTCCTCACAGGATGGAAGGGTCTAGGTGGCTCTCTGGGGTCTCTTTTATAGGGACACTAATCCCATTTGTGAGGGATTTGCCCTCATGACCTAATCACTCAACGAATGCCCACCTCCCATCACCATCACATTGGTGAATTTGGGGTTGGGAAGACATAGACATTTAGACCAAAGCACCCTCACTTTTCATTTTTCTCTAGCATGTTCATTGTCCTGGCTTGTGTTGGTTGTTGTCTTAGTCACTTTTCTTGTTGCTGAGATGAAATATCTGACACCAAAGTTAAAGGGGGAAAGTTTTATTTAGCTCATAGTTTGTAGATGTTTCAGTCCATTATCTGCTGGCTCCAAGGCAGAGGGGCATCACAGAGGAGAAATAGTTCATGGCAGACAAAAGGCAGCAAAAGCAGCAAGTCACACAGCAGCTCTCTTTCTGTCCCTTATATTCTGTGGAGGCTTCACACCCTCAGGGCAGGTAGCACTCACACCCAAGGTGGACCTTTCCATTATCTGTATCCAGAATTATGCCAAACCAATCAGTGGACTGATTTAGTAATTGTACACCCTTGACCCCAGCATCACACACTCTAGATACAGCCACCTCTGAAAAGCCCCACTTATGACCACCTGAAGCTTTGGGGGGACATCTAGACACAAGTCATAACAGTGATATACTCTCAATTCAAAATTCCCTCAGATCCACCAGCCTTGCTGTGAATGTTGGCCAGGCAAGGTGGCCTGCATTTGGATTCCAACAAGGGCAACAAATGACACAATCTTAGTTGCCAAAGCCTTAAACTGGAAAACATGTGCCCAGCCTCATAGGGTGGAATAAGGATCAGTTAAAATAAGACATGCAAGAAATAGTTTATTGGAAAACTGATCGTGGTTTAGAACTAGTCTATTGAGAAAATTCTCTGGCCTTTAAGGGGATATTATAATGCATCCAGTCTAAATTTATCATTTACCAAGTAGTCACCGAGACCCAAAGAGCTTATGGTTGCCTAATGATACATTACTGTATGTGGAAAAATGAGGACAAGAAGCCAGAATTTTTAGCTCCTGGAATTTTTTTCACTAAGGCACATAGATTTTCCATATGTTGCCAGCTCAGCCACATTTGAGTTATTCTCAGTCTCACTGATGCAAGCAAGTATTTGTTGTTCATCAGAAATACTTTTATCCAAAAAAATTTTTTTTAAAATACTTTTTTTCATATGCTGTTTCGTACTTCATTTCTTTACCTTCCTTTAAAAAAGCATGTATTAATTTCTTATTGCTGGTGTAATAAACTAACCTACTGGCTTAAAACAATACAGTTTTATTGTGTTTTAGTTCTGGAAGTCAGAAGCCAAAATCAAGCGTCAGCAAGGCTTCCTTCCTACCAGAGGCTCTGGTAGAGAGAACATCCCTTGCTGTCTCCATCTTTAGAGGCTGCTTAACATTCCTCAGCTGATGGCTCATACTCATACCACTTTCTTGTCTTGTCTTGTCTTGCCTTTTCTTTTCTTTCTTTTTTTGAGACAAGGTCTCACCATGTAGTTCAGTCTGCTCTTGAACTCACTATGTATCCCAGGCTGGCCTCAAACTTGCAGCAATCCTCCTGCCTCAGCCTCCTGAGTGCTGGGATTTCTGGTATGTACCACTGAGCCTGGTTCATACCTCCTTTTCTTCACCACGTGACCTAGTGCTGACCTCTTGCCGCCTGCTTAAAGGACCCTTGTGATTAGATTGGGCCTATCTGGATAATCCAGGATAATTTCCCACCTCTAGGACATGAATTTAATCAGATTACCAAAGGCTCTTTTGCCATATAAAGTAACATTCAGTGGTTCTGAGGATTAAGACATGGACATATTTTCAGCCATTATTCTTCCTGCCACATACACCTGCCTTAAAACCCAGATTTCCCAAATTCTCTCTTTTCACTGTAGGTTCTGAATTTTCCCAAATTTAGTCACGTTTTTCAGTATCTGTTCATGTACATTTTTCTAGCCAGACTCTGCTCTTCTGTCGCCTTTTAGAATAGACCTAGAAATGGAAGACACCCAACACTACGCATTCAAATGACTGTTCAAACTTGTCAGCATAGCCTTATGTGAAGGAGACAGTCTTTGGGGAATGGCTATCTGGAGGCATTCTGTCTTCCCATGGCTCATTTTCTGCCTCTGAATGTGTGCTTCCTGTGAGAATGTTAAATGACTTTTGGAATTTGAAAAAGTCATCTTCATATTCTAACGTTTGAATTTGGCATTTGGATCAGGGAGAGGTTTATTTTCTTGGTTTTGGATATTGGCCATATTTCAATTATCAACAGAAATCTCATTGGCGAATTCATTTAATCAGGGCTCCGCCATCTAGACCTAGTTCTCCACTTGGGTCCCCAGACCTTTAGGGGCTGCACCCCAGGCCTTCAGGGAGCAGGATCTGTGGGTCTGTGCAAAGTCATGATTGTTTTTCTGGAAAGACTGGACCGTACCTTTCATTAGATTTTCAAGCGATCAGTGACCCAGGAAAGGTTAATAACTGAGTTAATGACACGTGGATTATTTTCCATTTTCCCCTTAGGTAAAAGGACCATGGAAGTGTGCTGCCTGTATTTTTTTTTTTAATGTGATCTTTTTTTAGCAGCAACTCAGCTTCCCCCATTCATATTGAAATAGACCTCCCACTGAAGCCCATGTCTTTTTTTCTGTCACTGATAAAAGGGTTATTCTGTTTCTGCTGGCATATTGTGAGATATCTTTAGAACAAGATATGGCAAACCTTTGTTAAGTATAATCTGAATCCCAGATAGGGAATATGTAATTTGTTTGTTTAGACAGGAATTGCAGATAAAAAGCATTGGTTTCCCTCCCCCCACTATATTCCCACAAACACCAGATGTTTTATTTGCAATTTTTTTCTTTCAGTTCATATTTCTGTGGAACTGAAAAAAGAATTTTCTTTGGTGTTTTGCTATTTCCTTCTCACCTTTGATCACTATTTACCTTTTCTTCTAATCTTTTACTTTCCTTCATAAAGAATGCACAATGTTTTCCTTCTTTCTCATTATCTTTGTTTTCCCTTTTACCCTTGCCTTGCCTTATAGAAATCCAAAGAGATGAGGACTAACTTTTGGGATTTTCTTAGTTTCCTTGCACTGCTAGATATGAGGCTTACCAGCAGTAAAGAAATATTATATAAGCACAAGCCAAAAAAAAATCCAGGAAATCCAAGGATTTGTTAATTGAGTCACTCCATAACAATTTAAAGCTTAGCAAAATAAATGACCGTAGGTGATTATTTATGCCTTTTAAATCAAAAAGGTTCTACAAAAAGGTATAATTTGGAATTAAGATCAGATGACTAGAAAGGGGAATGCATTAAGGTGCACTGATTTGGCAAACCAGCTTTGAAGCACCAGGCAAAAAGGGAGCCTTGAATGGAATCTCATTACTTGTCCCAACCCCCACACCTTGTGTGTGTGTGTGTGTGTGTGTGTGTGTGTGTATTATTTTGGAGAGGATTATTCCTTTGGCATTAAATGAGATATATAAAAAATTATCCTCAAAAACTGGGGAACATTATGCAAAAATAATGTGTAATTATAAAAGGACTATGACATTTTTGACAAAATTGCCTTATGTTTGTTTTTATTTAGAAAAAGAGTTTAAGTCTTATTTGGTCCAACTTACCCACTTTGTCAACAAGGAAAACAAATGAAGTGGAATGGATCATCTATATGTTCATTATCTGGGGAAGACATAAATTGTGTTGGAATACTACTCAGCAATGAAAAGGAAGGGACCACTGATATAAGGAACGTGACTGAAATTCATAAACATTATGTAGAGAGGAGGACAGATCCTCAAAGAGTATATACTATATTAATGCATTTATATTAAGTCCAAGAACAAGTCAAATTAACCATCAATAATAGGAATCAGAGAGGTGAGAATCAGAGTTGACTACAAAGAAACATGGGAGCTTTTTGGGTGAGGAAATATTCCATATGTTGATTCAAGTAGTTACATGGGTATATACATTTGTTCCAAATGCATCAAACTATACATTTAAAGGGGGTGTCTTATTGTATATAAATTATACTCAGTGAAGACAATTAAAAAGAGATGTGACAATGAGAAACTAAGATGTTGAATAGCAAAGCATAGTCGGTATAAAGCATAAAGTATTTTTATCATGCCACTCAGTTTTCTCTGGTCTCATTTTCTCTCCCAGAACTGTGGTCCTTCTGTTACCCTCCCCTTGCCACTTGTCTGAGCACACAGATACACCACAAGCCAGCGTACCACTGTGAAAAAAGCTGAACAATCTGCCCATACACATTCCCATGAGCAAGTTACTTCTGTGCTTCAGGATATTTTGCCAACTTTAGCAGCAACCATGGGAATCATTTAGAGCTTCAGTTATTAATTCTTCTGTAGTTACCAAAATTTTACTAGCATAGCTATATATGCAAATAAAATAATATCCAAGAAGTGCCAAGTGCCTTTCTGTTCTCCAGGAGGAAGTTTAGAGGATTTGTAGACGAGTAGGTTGAATTATGGACATATTCTCTGCTAAAAAGTCTAAAAATAAAAGCTTTGGCATCACAGTCAGTGTTCTGAGTCATGTTTTAGATCCTGTAAGCCTGTAGCTTAGAAAAATGCTATTCAGAATACTTTGAACGGCACATAAAAAAAATCTGCATTTTGCCAATTCTCCTGCCAGCTTCTTCTGAGTTTTCTTTCAGAGATGTCTAGGACTGGAATCGAAGGCTTGTGAGATCCTTTGCAGTGTGTTCCAGACAGAAGATGAAAGCAGTGTTGCCTCTCACTGAGTCAACAGCCTCTGCCCCAAGAACATCCTCTGGGTTTGTGCTGGATGATATTTGAGGAACTTATAAAACCCGAGGCTCTAATTGAATAAAAAATAGTAACTATATCCATTCAAGTTTTCCTTTGCTCAGCAAAAGTGAAATAATGCCAACATTCTTCTTTGTTGTTGGGTTGGGTTCATTACTTTCACGGGGGAGCATTTGTTCATGTTTAGAAAATATATTGAGTACTTTTCACTTCACATGACAGTGTTTTGCTAGCTGGCAGGACACAGATAAAAAAGGACAGAGTCTGTTTTCTAGGATCTCATGGTTCAGTGAAGAGACAGACATGCAAACAAATAGCTTAATTATAGTAAATATAACCACAAGGATAAAATGTGTGTCAGAGCAGCCTGGTGGGCTTCAGCCTGGGAATGTTTGGAAGAGATGGAAAGGTGGCTTCCTTCCTTAGAGCTACAGCCTAGGTGGTGGCCACTCTGCTGAATCTACAGTGTGGCTTTTGTGGCTGCTTAAGAGTCTGAGAAGCAGGTGGAAGCTGTGCAGAAGTGCACGTGGCTCACTGCTGCTGGAAGATAAAACATAAGATGTGTAACTACAGGAACTGAGAGTTTAGCACAAAGAATCTGAGACTTCCTCTTAAAAGTCGGTAGCCTTTAATGTCATACTTTCAGTCATTTGGAATACTTAAAAACATGCCTAGATCCCAGGTCTGTTGAATCTTTGGGAAGAAGACCAGAACAGGTATTAGCATGTATTTTTCCTTACAATGCCCATAGATGATTGTAATGTACAGCCAGATTCCCTGCTATTTTTAGGTAATGAATGTTTACGAGAGAGATTTGAGCAGGGACATGACATGACCAGACATACTCAAACTCAAAACTGGGAAGCTTTTTATGAAATGGCATCTTCCTCATCAACACTGCTTCTGTAGGTACAAATAGGTTACTTTGGTTTCCCCAGTTCAGAACACTGGTGGTTGTGGGGGTGATTGTTCTAGATGCAAAGAAATACTGGGTTCCAGTACCACAACATACCACACCCATTCTAGGAGTCTGCCTGATAGTTGTGCTTGAGTCTTCATCACACCACTGCAGAACTGAAGCATGGCAGCTTTTATCCTCTAGCTATTTAAGAATCATTTGGATAATTTCTAAGTATGCCATCCATGGAAACCAAAACAACTACTCTAGGGCTCTTTTTCCATGTCACAGATATGGTTAAAACAATGGTTATGGACTGATATCCATCATACTAGAGATCTCTCTGAACTTGGTATACCAGAATTAATGTGTGAAGGGAGAATGCTGCCGAAACACACCATTATAGCACAGCCAACCTTGGTTCCTGTTCTTCTCTTATGTACACTTCAGTGATGCTGCCCACTACAAACAGTAATAGAGAAAGGCAGGAAATGTTCCAATCTGAATAGGAACTGCTGAATGCATTTTCATCCTTGAAAAGCTAGAGAAAGCTTTTGGAGGAAAGATTTCCTCCTTTGGGTGCCTTGGGAGGAAAGCCATCCTTGCAGAATTCCTGTGAAACATTTCAGCATCTCTTGCTTCAAGCAGGCTTGCCCACTAGTTCCTTGGAAGGAAGGCAGATTGTGCTACTAGATGAGAGGACCAGCAGAGAAGTTGGAGACACTGCATCAAGTCTGTGGGTATTTGGGCTAGAACAGGGATATTTCTTCTATTCTTGAAAAGATTTCTGGCCACATATTACTGCAAGTAGGAATATTCTCTGGCATTCCCAGGCTTGGATGGCAAATAACCAGGTCAAATAAAGAAGCCCACATCAGCCCAAAGGCTCACTGCCCTCTGTTTGCACATGCTTCTGGGGTTTATGTTGGAAGGGCTCATTGAGGGGCATTTGTTTTCAGAGCTGTAGGTCAAAGAAGAATGTGCTAGTTAGTACGAGATAGTTTCTGTCACCTGTGGACTCCTTATAATCCAACACTCTGCTCATGCAACATGATATTTAAAATATCTAACTCTATGGTTATGCCATTTAGTAATCTTTACTCATGTCTTTTGAATGTTAAGTATATGTATAGTCCCCCTGTGCCCTTATATTGTAAAGACCAGAATCATATATTAAAATGATGAACTGCTGTGCATTCTGCCTTGTCTCCCTGACATATGTGCACATAAAAATAAGTGAAGAAGACACTCATAACTGGAAAGAAAACATAGCAGACACCCTGGACCTTGCCAAGGTGATTCCTAGACAGAACCATGAGCAGCTGCAGGTTTAGATATCTTGGGAAAAAGTGAGGCTCCCTGGACTTCACATCGTTTGCTAACTATAATGAGATTGGGGAGCTACTCATTTGGGCCTCAGAATAGCTAATTACATTGGAGATAATTGACATCACCAAAACATTTAGAAATGGAATTCGCTGCTTCAGAAAGTAAAAAGTTCTTCATCAGAGAATAAACTCAGCATTGTACTAAGTGGACAGGCATTGAGGAAATGTTTACTAAATAAATGTCACTATGGCTATATTGGAAGAACTTGAACTGGATAACTGTGTTTCTTAGAGTTAGTAGCTCTGTGTAGAAATCCATTCTAGGTATCACCATACTAGGAAAGTATCAACTTCATGAAAACAAGTACAAAAGTCTCAGCTTCACAAAATCAAGAATAAAGGTATAGAAGGAGCTGGGAGTATAGCTCAGTGGTACAGCACATGCACAGCATGCACAAGATCCTTAATTCAATCCCCAGCACCAACAAAACAAAACAAAAGTGCATGGGATGGATAGACTCTCACTCTCGCTCCTTTTTTCGATCTTCGTCTTGGGTTTTGTGTTTTTCTTTTTGGTTTTTTGAGGCCCCTGGCTCAAAAAACTGGCTGACCCTGAACTCACTATGTAGCCCAGACTGGCCTCGAACTCGAAGCAATCCTCCTGCCTCAGCCTCCCGAGTGCTGGGATCACAGGTGTGCACCACCACACCCGGCTTCATTTTGGGTTTTTTTTTTGGTACCGGGGATCTAACTCGGGTCCTTTCGCTTGCACAGCAGGCGGTGAAACCACTGAGCTAAATCCCCAGCCCTCATTTTGGTTTTTAAGTAATTAAATATATCATCTTGAATATATTTTCTTTCTACAAATGTTGACAATTTTGAAAATAATAAATAAGGCAGGAGGGAAACCCTTTGATTTACCATCCCTATTTAGGCTCTTCTAAAAGTGATTTTGTTTCTGTGAACCTTTGATTTCTTCATCTGTAAAATGATGAAAATATGTAGGATTTTTTCTGGAAAATAAATTTTAAAATAAATTAATTAAATCTCAAAAAAAAACCCCAAATGTAGACACCTCTCATTTCTTTGGATAGTTCCTCATTTTTACATAATTCTATATATTTTTTAATTTAGCATTTTTTCTCTTAACCATAAATTTCTTTTTTCTTTTCTTTTTTTTTTTTTTTTGGTACCGGGAATTGAACTTGGGTTCTTGTGCTTGCGGAGCAGGTGGTGGAACCACTGAGCTAAATTCCTGGCCCAACCATAAATATTTTTAGAGGCAATATTATTCATAGTATGAAATAATATATTCTGGTCTTAATTTGCTTAACTTTTCTTCTACCATTGGACATTGAGGTTGTATATACACTTTTACCCTTATTACAAATATTGAGTATTTGTCAAAAGAATATTTTCTACCCCTTTGCCACTTTTCTTCCTATTTCATGTACCAATAAAATAAAAGTTAAAAAAAAGAACATTTTCTAAAATTTTGGTAATGATGACTAAGAGACTTCCTCAATATTTTTATCGATTTATTCTGCTTTCCATAATATGTGTCATCATTGCCAGTCCTTTTCCTCACTGAGTCTTGATATTTTAAATTATTTTTCTAAAGTACCTAAGTGAAAAATAGTATCAGAAATGGGTTGAAGTAAGAGAGGGCTTTATTGAATTGGTGTAGGCGCAGCTCATGGAGCCCTAGGCAGGTACCAGAAAGCACACCTGTGACTTGGGGTGTGGGGGTGCTCCAGTATGGCAGACGGAAAGCTGCAAGTTCTCCTCTCCTCACCCTTCCAAGACATCCAGCCCCTTCTTGTTTGTCTTTTGTTTTATCTGTCTCTGTCTCATTGTATGGGTATGGTGTGTGTGTGTGTGTGTGTGTGTGTGTGTGTGTGTGTGTGTGTGTGTCTGCATTTTTTTGGGGGGGGTCTCTGGTCTGGCTTCTCCTCTTCCTTCTCATCCTCATCCTCAACCTTCTCCTCTGCCTCCTCCTCCCTGTCTGTCTCCTACCTCCCCTTCCCTGCTATCCCATTCTTCTGCTTTCTCTGCACATGGTTAGAGGTCGCTGGCCCTGTGGTTCCACTTGCCTTCTAAGTTCAGTGGTTCTCAGAGTCTAGCTTCCAAATCCTGAGGAGAATCTGGTTGGCTCAGCTAGGTCAAAACAGTGCTGCCCTTGCTTTGGAGTCACCCAGTAGCTAGGGAAGTGTGGTGCACACCCAGGGAGCAGGAGAGGCTGGTTGTAGGCACAGGTGCAGAGGAGAAGGTGAAGCCAGGGGCAGCCCTGACTGCTATACAGCAGAGCTCAGCCAGTGTGTCCTGTGAGCCTCTGTGTACCTAGAGGTCGTGTCCCACAGTGGATGGAAATGCTCTTCTGGGATTAGATTTGTTCTTCCTAAAATGAGGAAGAATTGCTTAATTATGCCTGTCTCTGATTCTGTCTGTATGTTGGGGGAGAGGGAACGATGTTATAGACTATCTCTATGGCTTATTTTTCCTTTTTTTATTTTCCTAAAACTATAAGTCAAACCTGCTTTTTTGCTCCCCCTTCTCTACATTGACCTTAATAAGCTTCTTTTGGATTCTACTTTAGCCCTGTTTTTCTTGCTAAGGCAAGTGATCCATCACTTTTACCCAGAAGTGAGATGGAGGAGACAGGGATGGACAGAGATCCTTGACCTGAAAACTTGCAGCTGGGCCGAGGG
Source organism: Heterocephalus glaber (assembly GCF_053883595.1). NCBI lineage: Eukaryota > Metazoa > Chordata > Mammalia > Rodentia > Bathyergidae > Heterocephalus > Heterocephalus glaber. The sequence continues at coordinate 5,484,541 of NW_028258156.1, forward strand.
ATTTGGCATAAATATTAGGGTTGGCAGCAAGGCTGTGAGTCAGAAGCAGGTGGTCAGGATAGAATGATGTCAGATGGGGCACTGGGGCAGAGCTGGCAGTCAGGAGAGCCAAAAGGGGCAAGGACACAGTGGGAGAGATGCTCTGGTGGTACCACACACTTTCCAGCCTTCACTTGGGGCTTATATTATGGTGAATTACACAATGCATTTTATTACCTTAATTGTTTAATGAAAGATGCATGTTTTTGGACAGAACTGTAAAAGCATCAAAGTATCCACTGAAAATGTAAGTTCCCTCCCTGGTTACTCATCCACACAGTTCCCTGGTGAGGGAATTGATCCCTGGTTGTGTAAATCAATTCATAAGGAGGCAAATATGCTCAAGGTCAGATTGCTGGTGAGGGCAAACCTGCCTTTCTAATACCAAAGTGTGGGCTTTACCCCGTCCATCTCACTGTGCCCTGCTGGGGCTTTTCATAACACAGTCCAGATAGTACAGTGTCTAAGATTAGTTATTGTTATCTTTTAACCACCTACTTTCTATTTCTCACCTAAATGATACCTTTTCTGAGGTTAGGCTAATTACTGTCCACAAGTGTATGTGAATTACTCTCTAATACTGAAAAAGTAAATATACTCTGTCATACTAAATACTAATACTAAATACTAAATATGAATACCTTTGTTAAAGGTCCAGATTCTACAAGCATTTTCAAGGTAGCTGCTATGTGTGCACCTCTTTGCTGTGTGTGAGACATCTGTAGTGGCCAGAGGAGATAGAAGTTGCTGAAAGTCACTGACATGTACCTTAATGTACCTTTCATGTCTCTTCCCTATAAAATATGTTTCGAAAAATTTAGCAATTTGACCTTCTGTATGAATGTTGCACTTCAATGAAATAGTTTATAAATTCCCGCAATATAAACTCTAAAACAAGTAGAAAAGTACTGAAATTAAAACTTTGGGATAGTATCAAAAAGCCACAGGCCCTCCCAGGCTTAGAGATCCCTTGTAAAGCCTTCATAGGTAGATCAGAATGGGAATGGGTGGGATTTCCAACATGACCAGCATCTTGATTTGCTTAAGGTACCTGGGGAAAGGTGGGGCCAGGGAGGAACCCTCTTTTCAACTTCCTGGTGCTAGAGCTGCGGTGCTGCCACTCTGAGCTGCCTTCTGGAGTTGAAAGGCATTTTCCCCTTAGAAATACCATCAGCACTGTATATGACACAGGCTTGTTCTTGGATCTAGCCTGAGTACATGACCACAGCTAACAGACTTCTATGAAAAAAAGGGTTTTTACTCGTTTCGAACAGCTGATTTATGACTACCTTTTGGAAACAGCCTTTCAAAAGTTGCTTTATTTGTCTTGCTCTTTTGACTACAGACAATGTAATTCAGGCTTTTCATTCACTTGTGTTGTTCTTTTGACTAGTTTTGGGTTGGTTTGTATGAAAAAAATATGTGTGTGTGTGTGTGTGTGTGTGTGTGTGTGTATTCCCCTCTCGCATGGTATTGGGAGTTGAACCCAGGGCCTTTGCACTGTGCTATATCCCCAGCCTTTTTTTTTTTTTAATTTTGAGACAAGTTCTTACTAAATTGCTAAATTGCCCAGGCTGGATTCAAACTTGCAATCCCATTTCAGCTTCCCAGAATGCTGGGATTACAGGTCTGCACCATTGCACCTGGCTTATTTTAACCTACATTGAAGTGTTTCTGAGAATTAGAGTTGTAACTTTTTCTTTTCCTAAATGAGAACCTATGTCTCTGCTAAATGTAAAGCAAATGTGCAAATCAAAGATCAAACAGTTGTTTCAGAGTATAAAGGTCATTTTAGCATCACATCCAGATTTAGCTTTTAGTCATTCTGTAAGGGTTTTGCTTAGGCCTCTGATGGCATATGAATAAAGCTGCAGATATCTGAGCTGGTGCTGCCTCCCAAGGTAGATGAAAGTCTTTGAGATAGATCATGGAAGACCCAGGTTTCATTTCTGGTTATGATTGTCAACAACCTTTCAAATGAAGTTGTATTTGTGAGGCCCAGAATAACTAATGTGAACAAATAAGTTAAGTCTCATTGTGATTTGTATGAGTATTCCCTTGTGTTAAAGTTGACTTTAACCTTCAACTTTTGCCGTGTGGTTTTTTTCCATGAATTCACTTGCAGATGTAGGTTTGAAGGGCTTTGTGTGAACTAATCTGAAATTATAGGCTCCCATGCTGGTAGTATGTTGCTCCTCATTTCTTTTCAGTTAAGCATGCTACTGTTAAGCAGTCTTGGTGAGGTTTGCAAACTTTCCTATTAGAGTTTTCAAAGTATTAAAACATTGAACTGTAGATCACACACTACAAACTGTATTCTTTGGGAATGTATAAATTAGCGGGTTTTAAAAAATATTTACAATATTATGCAACACTCATCACTAATTTCCATGGGCCCTGTTATGGTTTGTATCTAGATATTCCTGTCAAAGCCTCCTGTGGTCATAGGTAGGGTTTTTGGAGGTTGCTGGATCTAGGGTGTGTGATGCTGGGATTAAGGGTGTGTGATTACTAAATTAGTCCACTGATTGGTTTAGCATAGTTCTGGGTGTGGATAATGGGAAGGCTGGATGGCATATAATGGGACAGAATGAAGCTGCTATTGCTTGCTGTTTTTCTGTCTCCTGCCTGCTTGTTTTAGACTCTTTCTCCTCTGTGATGCCCCTCTGCCATGCCACCCTGACTTGCAGCCAGCCAACTATGAACTGAAACTTACACATACTGTGAACTGAAGTAAACCTTTCCTCTTTTAACTTTGGGTGTTGGGTGTTTTGTCTCAGCAATAAGAAAAGTAACCAAGACATCCCCTAAAAGAAACCCCACACTTCTCAACTTTCCCTGCATTCAGGCCCTAGAAAAACACCACTCTCTGTTCTGTCCTTGTACTTTGGACATTGGCTGTAAATGGATTCATATAATATATGACCTTTGAGTCTGGGTTCTTTCAATGATTCAGTATTTGATTCCTTTTTATAGCTGAATAAGATTCCATTTTGTTGATTTTCCTACTTTATTCATCAGTTTATGGACATTTGGATTTTTCCAATTTTTGGCTGTTATGTTGCTGTGAACATTCCTGTGCAAGATTTAGTCTGTTCGTATGTTTTCTTATGTTCGAGTGTCTACTCAGGAATGGAATTGCTGGGTCATATGGCAACTCCATGTTTAACATTTTGAAGAACTGCCAGACTGTTTTCCAAATTATATCTCACTAAAATATGTAGCACTTTCAATTTCTCCACATCTTTATAATACTTCTTAGTGTTTGTTAATTATTTACTAAATTCATTTTTTAAATTGTAGCCCCTCTAGAAGGTATCTCACTGTGGTTTTGGTTTACATTTCCTTTTTGGTTAATGATGAGGTGCCTTTTTTCCTTGTACTTCTTTTTGTAACTTCTATGAAGAAATGTCTATTGTAGCTCTTTGCCAATTTTTAAAATTGAGGGGTTTTTTAGTGATGAAATGAATATATTTTGGGTACCAAATCCTTACCAAACATGTGATGTGCAAATATTTTCTCCTATTTTGTATGTTGACCTTATTTTCTTGATGTTACCTTTGAAGTATAAAAGCTTTTAATTTTGTTGAAATCCAATATATCTTTTCTCCCCCTTTATTGTTTGTGTTTTAGGTGTCATATCTAAGAAATCATTGCCTAATTCAAGGTTAGGAAGAGTTACCCCTGTTTTCTTCTAAGAGTTTTATAGTTTTAGCTCTTACATTTCGGTCTTTGGTCCATTTTGAGTCAACTTTTATATATGGTGTGATAGGTAAACTCCAACTTTATCTAACTTCATTCTTTTGAATGTAAATATCAAATTCTTCTTGTACCATTCGTTGAAAAGGCTATTCTTTTCCCCCATTAAATTGTATATTTTTGTTAAAAATGAATTGGCCATAAATATGGGTTCTCTCAGTCTTATTCCACTGATGTATATGTCTGTCTTTATGCCAGTTCACAGTCTTGGTTTCTATGGCTTTATAGTAACTTTTGAAATCAGGAAATATGAGCCTTCTGAATTGGAAAAGATTGTTTTCTGATGTGACATTGATGTCCACTGTTTAACACCACATGATTTGAGATATACTTTCTCTATCATTGTGAATTATATCAGAAAGTTTACTTTGTATTAGTTATCAGTTGAGTTTCAGGTCTAACCTCATTCTTTTGTAAATAGTATGGATTTAGATGGGAATAAAAATATTTTATAAATTTTATCTCTAGCCTTTTGTGAGTTTGTTAACTGTAAAATGGTTAAAACCCAAGAGAAAGGATAATCCTAGGAACTAAATAATATAACACATGTAAGAGTTTCTATTGTGCTTGGGAAGTGATAAGTACAAAATACGTGTTTGTTTCCTTTCCATCCCTTTCTCATGGTTACAGAGGCTTTCCTTGTACTTATAGTGTGGTTCTGAATTCTTCCTTAGAGTTAGATGTAGAAAGTATTTTCTTCAAGGCCGTCATATGGATTGGTATTATTGAATGTCTAATCTAGTCTGTGATATTGTTTGTAGTGTACTATTTCAGATTTAGTTCACTGCTTTATCTCCAGTGTCTAGTACCAAGTCAGTCCAGTAGTAAATGCCAATAAACATTTGTTAAATGAATACTAACTGTTGATCCTATTTTCTTGTTTTCTTAGGGAAATATAATGTCAATTGTGCATATGTTTCTAAGTAAGCCCACGTAACAGTTGTATGAATATTTAATCACCAAAATATTTGCCACACGATTTTTAGAGTAGTTTTTATCTAGCTAACTTAGAATTTTAACTTTCTTGAGAGGCACATCTTTCCTCCAGGTGATGATACACTTTTCCCTCTCGTGTATTTCCTCTTTAGGGTAATGTGAGACTTAAATAAAAAGGATGAGTAGTAAACTGTAGAAAACAAGGGGTTATGGAAGTAAGGATGAAGATATGTAATTGTAAGGCCACCAAAGAGGAACATTAGGGAGGATGGAGTCAAACAGAGAAGCATGTTCCAGTCTCTGAGCATTGCTGATGGTCTTTATGCAGTAGTCATGGGTTCTTATGACTCTCTGGATCTCCAAGTCTAGACATGAAACCATAAACAAAGAATATCCAAGTGCTGTTGCTGGCTGGTGTGAGCATGACTCATAACCAAATAATGAGGCCTGTGCTTGTTTATTATGTACTTCATGGATAAACCAGCTTTTAAAGGTAAGAGTTCAAATCATTTCATAGTCTCAGAGAGTAATTGATTTTGTAAGCTAGATGGGATCATTAGGCTGAAGGAATGTTATTAAGTAAATGTTGCCTCAAAGAATGAATTCTATTGTTAAATAGCTTTGGAAAGAATTTTTAAAAGTTAACATATTTGGGTTTTATTGTTATTGTTATTTAGTTTAACTGCAGGAGTTCTGAAATATTTTAGTGTGCCAACATGTATTTGCACAATATCTGCAAAAGGGAATGTAGGAGCAGCAATTCCCAATGATGACCAGTCAGTGGGGCTTTAATTTCCTCTGCAGTGAGCCCTAGGGGATAGTATTTAGCAGGGCACACCTTAAATAATTAGGATGCAGGGTAACATCTCCATTTTTCAGACTTGATGTCTGATTTCTTAATTTTTGAGTTGCTTTTTCTAGGAAAGATCCTCTCCATTGCTATGTAATATCAAAACTGACTGTATCTGTTGTCTTACTAAGCAGTGTAACAGAAGTGAGATCTTAAATTATGAGTTACAAACAGATGAGCTCTGTACGTGTATATCTCATTTATAAAATGCTCTATCTTCCAGGATTTAAATATTTGTTGTTGCTTTTAATCCAGTATTTATATAGCTTGGTCTATGCAGTATTTGACAATCCCTGATCTAATACACTTGAAAATTTCATTTCTGCAGCTTTTCCTCTGATATATTTTAAGAGGCAGTGTTACCAGGTTTTGAGGTGCTGAGTCTCCTAGAGGTGGTTTCTAGGTTCTTTCTGTCCTGAACAAAGAATTGGTCAAGACAAGCATAAAAAGTAGCAAGGTTTTATATTTCTTAATGGTAGTAAAAGAAACATGCTCTGAAAAAAAAGAAAAAGAAACATGCTCTGCAGAGATAGTTTGGGCCAAGGAAAAGCAAAAAAAAAAGAAAAAAAAAAAGAAAAGGAAAAGGTACACTCTGTACCCTGAGATCAGATTACTGTGATAGAGCACAGCAGAGAGCATCAGGTCTAGGCTATTGTACCGAAAACTTGCTAGAGTTCTCACGAGAAGTGAAGACAGCATTCTCTGGTTCCATGTGGAAGGCTTTGGGAACTGTTCTGCACATGTTCCCTAAGACTTGCAATTAACCAATCACACCTAATTCCCCAGCCACTTTGTCACCCTCAGTCTCCTGCCTTAGGAGGACAGGAAGAGAATAGGGCAGGATCCATGAAAAACAGGGCCATTGACTTCTGCTGTGGAATAGACAAGAATTGTGGATAACTGATCACTCCATGCTCTTAAGAATTCTTTCTTATCTCCCTTTATTCCCACACTCACTCTTCTTTCTTCTAAATCACCTATAGGAGTTAGTCACTGAATTTTCTTTTTACAAAACAAAGTGAGAGACAGGAATGGGAAAAAATGCAAAGTTATTTAGCTATCTCACTTCCAGTACACCTAGTCCGTGGTGGTGGATGTCACTGATTGTGGTGTAAGAGCAGCACAGCTGGGGTTCCTATCATGAGTAGTTTCCATTCAGACCTGTAGATAAAAGAGCCAGACACTACTGTTTTTCTTATCTACTTTCCTGGGAATTTCTCCATTACTTACTTGATAATAGTCCACAGGAGTGATACTAGGCAGATTCCTCACCGAGAATGTTTCTCAACATCTGAGGTACAACCAGAGAAAGGAGTGTTTGAGAATGAAGAGGACTAATGGGGTGCTTGTATAGAAATCCGAGATTGCTGAATAACACAAATCATACAAATAAGAAAAGTAATACTGTTTAATTTTTACTTCAGTGATTCCTTGTTAATTTTGAAAACAAATCAATGAAAACAAGCTTCAGGAGAAAAAGTAAAATATTTCCCAAAAATCACAACTAGAAAAAAACCGATGTCACATTTACTTCAGATGTGCCCTGTACATGTAATGAGAGATGAATAGAGGCTGGGTAGATAAACCATGGGCAGAATAATTATGTTAAGACTGAGTTTTAAAAAAAATAGTTTCAAAAGCAAGACATTCAATTTGATTTTACTTGAATTTAACAAAAAGAAAAGAAATTACCAATCTTCTGAAAAGTACCTCTTCATCTTTTTTTTTTCCCCTATTAAGTTTATTGGTACATTTTAGGTATAAAATGCAGTTACATTCATCATTGGGATCTTGTACCATTACATGAGTATCTTGGTTCTTTTTTCTTCCCCTTCCCTTGCCCTCCCTTCACCCCCTCCACCCTTCCCTATTTGCAAAGACTTTGTTTCCATTTTTTTCCTTTTCTCATATTTTTTCTTTTCCCTTTTTTCTTTTCCCCTACCCCTCCCACTTCCCCTGCACCTTTAGACCTTTTCTTCCTGTTACACAATGTCAATTATACATTTTTAAAATTACAATATCAAGATCTAGGAGACATTACCACAGATTTTACAGAATTTAAAAGAGTAGAGAAAGCATATTTCAAAAATCTGTTTTGAAATAAATTTGACAACTTCTAAGAAATACCTTGGAAGACAAATTAATGAAACTAACGCTGGAGGAAATATAAAATTTGAATAGCACCTATTAAAGAAAGTATATTGCTAGCTTGAAAACCTACCTATATGCCAACAGCAGGCTCATATACATTTTAACTGATAAATTATATCAAACAAAGCAGAAAAAAGAAGGAACACTTCTCCCCTCATTTTCAGAACTCAACATTGTGCTAATCCTAAAATTGGATAAAGATAATAGAAGAAAAAAGTATGAACATGGGTAGAAATTTGTTTAACAAAACAAACTATTAGAATTCAGATCTGGCAGTATGTAGAAAGTGGTTTTGTTATAGGGATGGCAGTGTTGGTTCAGCATTGGAAGATCCACCCCCACAAGTCATCATTTTAACAGAGGAAAGGAAAAAGCCATATGATCCTGTCACTAGTTGGAGAAAAAGTATTGGACTAAATTCTACAGCTGTTCATGGTAAAAGCTATCAGGAGACTAGAAGTAGAACAGAACCTTCTCAACAGATTAAAGACATGTACTCCATACTTCCAGCGAGAATGTCTTATATAAATGGAGAAGATACAATGCTTTCTCCTTAAGGTGGGGAATAAGGGCAGATATGCTTACTCTTTATCTGTCCATTAAACTTTGAAACCTAGACCCTACCAAAATAGTCTGGCAATAAAATGACACAATTAGGATAGGATTGGCAAGGTAGAAGCAAAATCTTTATATGTAGATGAAATGATCATCTACAGAGAAAATACTAAGAAATCTCTAGGAGCCCCTAGAAGTTGTATTTGAATTTAGCAGGATTAGAAAACACAAGGCATATATAAAAATTCAGGTCTGTGTATACTTGCTATAAATGAAGAATTGGATATTGAAATTTTAAAGTTATGTAGGAGTACAAAGGACCCAGAAAAGTTAAAAACAAAAACAAAAACAGTGTTGGAAGATATTTAGCACCCAATTTTAAGACTTCTTCTAAAGCTACAGTAATCAAGGCAGTGTTGGTGTAAGGAAAGACATATAGATCATTGGAATAAAACAGAGAATCTAGAAATAGAACCACACATATATGGTCCACTGAGTTTTGAAAGATTATTTAACGTTAGCATTTTATAGACTATAAACTCAATTCAAGAGCCAAGGAAGAGATAGTGTTTTCAGCAAACGGCACTAGAACACCTGGTATCCGTATATAAAAAATTAACCTCGACCCTATTTTTCCATACATGAAAATAACTTGAAGGGATCTATGAACCTAAATAAGAAAGCCTAAAAGTATAAAACTTTAAGAAGAAATTATAAGGGAAAATGTTTATGAATTCAGGGTAGGCAAGAACTACCTAGGATACAGAAAACATGATGTATAAAAGAAAAAAATTAATAGATGAGATTCCATCAAAATTTAGAACTTTAAATGACATCATTAAAATGAAAAGTAGTCCTTAAACAGACCATATTTATAATGCATATAACTATGACCAGAATATACAAAGAACTCTTACAGTTCATTAATAGATAACCCAATTAAAAAGTAGACATAAGAGGTAAATAGCTAGTATAACACAGGGAACGGTGTGCAATGCAAAACTAGAATCAGAAAAATACTAATCAGTGCCATAACAACATTGAATTATGCACTCATTAGGGAGATGAAGTTAAAAGTTTTAAAAGCCTTGTCATGACTTTCTTTTTGTTGGATTCTCCCCCTATGTGTTTAATTTGTCCCGCCCAATGGATTCATTCTGCTTCGTTTCCTGGGGTTGTGATCCTCATTGTCTTTTCCTAGGGTATTGTCTAAAATTTTTTGGAGTGCCGGTTTGGTATTCATGAAGTTCCTGAGATTCTCTTTATCGTGAAAGTATCTTATTTCTCCATCAATTTTGAAAGATAGTTTTGCAGGGTACATCAATCTGGGTTGGAGGCTGTTTTCCTTGAGGGCTTGAAATACATCACTCCAAGCTCTTCTTGCCTTGAGGGTTTGCATTGAGAGGTCTGCTGTGATTCTGATGGGCTTTCCTTTGTATGTGATTTGTTCCTTTTCTCTCATCGCTTGTAGAATTTTGTTCTTCTGTTGGATTTCTGGAATCCTAACTATTATATGCCTATGTGTAGATTTTTTTTTGCTCAAGGCTATTTGGGTCTTATATGCCTCACTTATCTGTATGTCAAGTTCTTTTCCCCTCCTTGGGAAGTTTTCTGCCATCACTTCTGTGAACAGTTTTTTTATGTCATCTGCACTCTCTCCTCTTTCTTCATTGACTCTAATCAGTCTTCTGTTATTCTTCTTTGCATTGTCTAGCAGCTGCTGGATTGATTTCTCATAGTCCCTTACAATTTTAAAGCAATTTTTCTTTTCCTGTTCACTAATTGCAATCTTATCTTCTATATGTGAAATTCTATCCTCACATTGGTTCATTCTGCTGAGCAGACTTTTGATGGAGTTTTTAATCTCCTGGAAATCTGTTTGCATCTGTTTTATGGATTCCATTTGTTTCCTATTTTGGGATTCCATCATGTTCCTCAGATCCTCTATTTTTTATCTGTGTCCTCTGTAGATTTATTAATCATGTCTTGCACCATGAGCAAAATCTTTCCTGTTATCTGAGTAATTATTTCTGATTTCATTTTCCCCAGATCCTCTTTTGTTGCCAGTTCAGAGAGTCTTGGTGGTTGAGCACCAGATTGTTCCATCTCATTTCCCTTTGAGGTTGCTGTAGGTGATCTGGAAGTCTGTTTTTGAGGCTTGTTTACGTGTCATCTCATTTCCATGGGGGTGGGGGTGCTTCTGGCGCCCGTATGGCTCACCATCTCTGCCCTAGGAGCTTGGGATGGCGGCAGGGGAGCTTCCTTCCGGGTGTTGGGACCGGCTCAGGTTCTCTGCCCTAGGAGCGTGGGATCACCAAATTGCCTTTTAAGGATGTTGTTTTAATTTTTACTCTGGTAGCAATTTATGAGAATTCTTGTTTTGATAGGGAAATTCTTTGTCAAATTAACAACTTTTCTGCAGAACAAAATGATAATTATTGGTAGCTTTGTGGATCTTTCTAAGACTTTATAAATTGCCTGAGGTCCTTCATGAAAGACTTCTCACCTTCCCTTCTCCTCACTGTGAAAAGATTTCTGGCTGGCCGGGAGTTTTTTGTTGGTATCTGAAGAAACTAGAAAGTGGTAAATATTTTCATCTACCAAAAAAGGTGGCAACTAATAACTGTTTGAACTGATGACATTTTTTATGAGTTTTTTCTTTGTGTTGTAGGCTCTTAATACTGAGCAGCCCTTATAAGACATCCCTAAATGACACAAGAATTCCAGATAATTTTTTGGTAACATTCCTAAATGATTTTCAGTTGAAGTTGTATGAGCTAAGGATCTGAGCCTTTCAGGGCAACTCATCTCTGTATTGACACAGTTTAAAGTGCCTATAAGTTTAAGTTGAGCTTTTTACTAAAAATCCTCATTGACCTCATGTAGACAGCCAGTAGCCTGTTTTACTCTTCCTTTCATTTTACCCAGACAGTAAAATAAATGGGAAAAACTTGCCTGTCACTCAGCACATTTAAGTTTTGGTCATGACACTTGGTAGTAACTCAGCTGTACCCCAGCCTTTGACTTTTGTCAGAAGAGGCAGAGGTAAGAGCACCCCTGAGATTTTAGGAGGCAGAATTGTTCCTAGGTTCATTTGTGCTAATGGAAAAGGGGAGAAAATAAGCAATTTAGAGTGATATAGCCTGAAACTATGCTGTTCAGGATGGTGGCTAAGTAAATTTAAGTGGTTTAAAATCAAATAGAACTTAAAATTCAGCTTCTAATTGCACTGGCCCCATTCTAGGTACTCAGTGGCCACAGGTGTCTAGAGGCTACAGTATTGCCAGCTTCTAAATTCTATTTGTAGCCCTGGTCTGAGTGCAGACTTTTCTTTCCATGATCATTCAGGGTTCGTTCCTGCTGTAATCATTTGGTCTCCTGTCCTTTTCCCTCATTCCCTCTACTCTTAGTCACTTCTCCACTGACACGAGGAAACCCTGCTTTCTATGTGGTCTTCTTGGCATCCCTTGTGGTTTCTGGGCACTGATAACCCTTAGGGAATCCTCTGAGGAGTTGGGACTAGATCTTTGAACTTCAGGACTCAGTAGACAACTCTCTGACCAAGGCCCAAGAGTTTGCCTATTTTTACCAAAGAACTGAACAGGGCTGGGGATTTTCCCTCTAATTTCATGATAAATTTGCTCTTTAGAAATATTTAAATACATCTACCTAGAACTTTTCCTTTAGTTTTGCTTTTTAGTTTGCTTTTACTTTTGCTTTAGTTCCTTTCCTGGTTGTACATATGTTCTTGCAGGGCTCTCATCCTAGTTGAACCCCCACTGACTGACCCTGTGATCTTAGTAAGATACTGCATTTCTCTGAGGCTCAGTTGCCACTTGGGAATGTACTCCCAGCCACAGTTTAAGGTAATACCAAATGGTAAGGGAGAAATGTTAAAGTCTGGTCCAAAGGTTTGTGTAGGGTTTTGTTAAGGGGTTTGCTTGTCGTTTCATCTTTGTGTCTAGTGATTTCTGATGTCAACATTTGTAGTCTATCACTGTCAGTTACAAACTGACCTTGATCAGCTAATGGTCCACACACTGTACTGTCTGCTTCATCTATGGTCTTTGAAGAAGAGTCTATTGGCCAAGGAGCTTTCTTCTAAGTCTGACACACATGGCAAGAGTGGGAGGCTCTGGGGGCGGGGGTTTAGCTCAGTGGTTCAGCTGCTTGTTCCGCAAGCACAAGGACCAGAGTTCGATCTCCGGTAGCCCCCCGCCCCCCGCAAAAAAATAATGAGAGGCTCTGGAGAAGGAGCTTGTGGCCTGAGGATCTGGAGAAGTGAGTGTTGTCATGGATTTAAGTATCAGACTTTTGGACCCCATGTTCTCATGCTTCCCACCTGCCCAGCCTGGAGGTCTGCTAGGCATCTCTATCTAGGGTTTCAGCTAATTAATGCTGATAACAAGTATCACCCAAACGTTGACAAAGGTGAATAAAGGTAGAGATGAATCTCCAAATAAAAATTTTATTTGGAAGTAATATAAAAATTGGATTGCAATTGGGAACATATGAAGAGACCAGGTGGCCTCTGGTCTGACCCAAGAACAAAGACAGGTTGGAAGTTTTATTATGACAGAGAAATCTATGCAAGTTGTGTTGAAAGAAAGCTCATTGGGACTTATAGTGCTTGAGGGGAGCTGGCAAGGTGCGATTGTCCAACAGTGCTAGGTAAGTTAGTCTTAAAAGTTATAGTTGACAGTGTCATGATCAGTTGCTAAGAAAAAATATTCTTAAATATAAGGTAGACCATTAGGTTAGATTGGCCTACCAGGGCAGTTTCTGGAACAGTCATTTGTAAGCTGAGTGGTTTTCCCAGTGGCCTCTTCATTTTGACAAGAGTGGGTATGACAAGAATACTTTCATTTGTATGCACACTTTCCACAACTTGGTAGGTTAAGACAATAACGAATTTTATTTAGCTTTCAGATCTGCTGTTTGGAGGGCAGGACTCTAAGAAGAGCTGGTTTCTCCTCTATTCATTGTTAGCTGGGGTGATGAGTGGATTGGAGTGTTTGAAGATTTGCTTCTTTGTCTGTGTGGGGGATAATGTTGACTACTAGCTGGGGGTGTCTTGATTCTTTTCTAAATGGGCCTCTCCATGTGTTCCTTCCATAGTGGTTAGCTTGGGCTTCCTCACATCATGGTGCCTAAGTTGAAGACAAGCATCCTGAGATGAGAGAGCACTCAGTAAAAGTTGTATTGCCATTTTTAACACAGCCTTGAAGGTCACATGGCAGCAGCTTTTCTGAATTCACAAAGCTACCCATATTCAAGGGAAGAAAACAGACTAACCTACCCTTGTAGAAGTGTTGATGTCACTTTCTTAGAAGAGCATATGGGATGAGATATAATTGGTGTGGTCAGATTAGAAAAGTACATCTTCCACGCCCAGTAAAGATGAATCAGAAGTAACATCTGCTCCCTCTTGCCCATAAATAAATTGTTAGGCCAGGACACTGGGAGCTTCTCATTTCCTGTCACTCACTCCTCTGTCCTGGACTTCTCTGCCTTTGAGTGTTGGGATGCTTCCTTTGTGTAGCACTCAGGGTCCTTTAATAAAAGGTGCTGTTTGTGTACTAAATGGTACAATACAATGCTCTCAGCATATAAAACTCCCTAACTCAACTGATGATTGCAGTGAATGTACAACATACGGAAATTCAGAGTGAACTGCAGGGTCTTGGTTGCCAAATTTGATTTCTAAAATTAACTTGTTAGACTCTAGCTAGAATTTTAATGCTGGATTGACACCTGAAATTTTGACTTATTTTGTTTGTGATAGATTTTCTTATTTGTAATTTCTGATACTTATTACTCTTTTTAACATCAACATTAGATGTAAACTTCTAAGGAATTAGGATCCATCTTTACACATTTTTAAAGTTTGATAAATGAGTACTTTAGAATATTACTTTTCCTACTTCTAGGACAGACAAGTTGTAGTAAAAATCTTTTTCTAGCAACTAGTTGAGCAAGCAGGTTGGGGCACAAGTCATCTTTGATAAATAACCTACCTCCTACCAGGTCATGTGCTAGTTAGGGGAAATTTTTGAAACACAAAAAAGAATAAAGTAGTAGTCAAATTACTTTAATCCATTCACTCTACTAGAGAAGATAAAATACCCAATGCATTATTAACATTAGTAACAGAGGCACTTCTACATTTTTCTTGCCTTTTTAACTCTAGTCTACCAAAATCCACCCCAGTTTCTAAAAATTCATTCTCTTTGCCTTTTCCTTTTATTTTTCCTTACAGTTTTTTCCAGCTTGTATGTTTAAAAGTGTCTTATGTTTACTTCCTTGCAGCTATCCTTCCAGGAATTAATAAAGCTTCCAGTATCTCTTTTTCTCCCCACCAACATTCACTAAATTAGTGGTTCTTTTAAAAGACATTATTGATTATCACCCCTACAGTTTGAAAGGAATATCCTGCAAACAGATCTCATGACTTTAGTTTTTACAGAATTTGCTTTAAGCTTATATTCTGAAGTTCAGAGTGACTGTTAGTTAGGTGGACAACAAACTTGAAGTGTATAACTCTGATATATCAACCACCAGGGTATTTTGTTTCTTGTTATTTGAGTGTTTGGTTAACATGGTTTTGGTGCATTGTTCATTGTTAGCTGAATTTTTACGTTTCTAAAAAGATGCTGGATAGATTTTTCTAGGAGATGGAGAAGTTTTCAAGAATTCACTTTCACGTACAAAAAAAAAAAAAAAGTATTCACTTTCACATTTCCTAGTGAATCTGATAGTCTTTTTAGATAAGTAATGAAATTCTGGGTGTGTGGTTGCCAATTGTTAAAACTCTACCCTGCTTCCACAAGCAGTTTTCAGTTAAGGGAGAGCAACACCACCCACTGATAAAATTCAAACCACCAGATGTTATTTTTAAATTCTTGGGTGGTGCTAACTCTTCTTACCCTTTAAACTGCTAAGTCACATCCTGCTTTACGTTTTAATTTGGTGTAAATTAGATGCAGAAGACACAGGTCTGGCATTAGATAACCAAGTGAAATTAAACACTAAAATGGAAGAAGGCTGTTCTGTGGGGTAAATATATCCTTTCTGGATGCAAGATCATGTGTGGGCCATGGCTCAACCTTGCTGTTCCTCCGGTTCACCCAGGAGCTGGCATAGCCTTGGCTCCCCAGGAGGCGCAGAGGATTTGGGATGAAGTAGGGCTGGGCTTTGCGATTTCAAAGAAGCTCCCTAGAGTTGACAGTACTGTATCATAGGAATTGCCCTTCCCACCCAGCCTCCGAACTCTGCCCTGCACATTCCTCTCTGACTAGTCAGGTCCCACCCCATCTCCAAGCTCCGGAAAGCTGCCTCTTCACCCTTGTGGTTACAGCTGCAGTCCCTCTGTGCTGTTGCCTTGTGACTGCCCACCACTTCTTTGAGAAGGCCCACCCTGGATGGAATCTAGCTTTTCACTTATGCTCATTTTATGTTTTTGTTCAGGGTGATTTCCTCCTTCAATTAAACCTCTGCCACTTAGTTTCCTCTACTGAGGAGTAAGCACAGCAGCAGTGGTCATAGTAGGCACTCTAGAGACAGGTACATATTGGATTGACTTTTTCTCAGTGTGGCTGCCCTTCTTTGGTGTTGTCTTTTTTATGGCTTCCTGTATTAGCCTCCATTTGTCTGTGTGTTTCATTTGAGACATGGAGGAACAGGTGAAAGTAGCTGTGCTGCAGGAGAAGGAGAACAGCCTGTTTCTGATTTTTCCATTCAGGAGTGGAGGGAATATTGTTTTACCTGTGAACTCATCCCCTCTAGTGAGAACATTCGGCCATTTGGACCCATCCTGGCTGTCAGGACCACATGTAGGTAACACATGTAGCATGAAGAGGGCTGTCCTGCTGGATGCAGAGAAAGATGAATTGAAGATTGGATCTCTACTTTCAGTCCTGTTTGGAAAATATGGAATTATTTCAGGGAGGCTAGCAAAGATTCAGAACTTAAAAATAGTAGCTTTGTTGTTGTTGTAAAATAATGAAAACCATTGTCACTAACAGGGATTTGTGTTTCTGGCCCAGGAAGCCAATCAGGGAGGAAGTGGTTGGCCACTTCGTATTGTGGGGCATAGAGGTAATCCATGAGACCTAGTTTTAAGACCTACCTTTGTAGGGCCTACATTATTTGCAACGAAACTTTGAAACCCCCCAAATTAAGTGGCTTTAGCAAGATTGAATTTTATTTTTCTCCCATGTAGTTGTCCAGATATAGTTATTCCTGTGCTGGCATGGTGATACTACTATCTTAAAATAGTAGCTTTCATTTCTGGGTCCAGTTGTCATCATCTCCCAGTCCCAACGAGTGAGAAGAGGATAGGAAACACACATTCTTCTCTTTTTAGCATCATAACCTGGAAGAAGCTTAACTTTACTCATCTCTCATTGGCAGCACTTGGTAACAAGGTACCCACCAAGCTGCAGAGAAGGTGGGAATGTAGCCTCTTATCAGATGGCCATGAGACTACCTGAAACTTGAGAATTTATTATTACAGAAGGCAGAATGGATCTTGATGACAAAAACCCAAGATGTGGATGAAAACTTAGCAAAATGTCAGATATACTAAGTAGATCTACACCATTCTCTGATTTGGTTAAAAACATGCTAAATGTCAAAAGAAACCTCAGATGTATCATAAGTACTAAGTCATGGTAGGAAACTGAAGGACTTATGGAGGACAGTAGACCATGAGCTGGGAGAGGACATGGAGTGTTCTAATAATGCAGCACAGATGGCCTGACAGAGTTAGGTTTGCAGGGCAAGCTCTTGCTGTCTTTTAAGGACAAGAGTGTTTTGCAAGAAATTTACTATTCGGATCAAGAAAGTTGAACTGAAATTTGGTGGGAAGGAAGAAACATTAACACTTGATTGAATGGAGAAAACTAGGCACAGCAAAGACTAGGAAGAGAGGAAGAGAACTTCAGTAATTCATAAAAGCAATACCTGGAGCCAGGCATGGTGGCGTATGCTTGTAAGCTGGGAAGCTGAGGTAGGAAGATCACAAGTTTGAGCCCAGCTTGAGCAACTTAACAAGGCCCTGTCTCAAAATTAAAAAAATAAAAATGGGCTAGGAATGTAGCTCAGTGAAAAGGACCCAGGTTTAATACAAGTGCTAAAAACCAAACAAACAAATAAAAAAAATCTAAGAACTAGGTTAATTACATTACCTGTAGCTATGTGTCTGCATAACCTCTGGGGACTAAGCAAAATAAACTTAAAACATTAAAACTTGGATGTAGAGAAGATCATTAGATTTTCCTTTCAAAGTTAGAATGGTTCTCCTGACCAGAATGTAATTCTCGAAGGGAATATTTTGCTTTAAAGAAGTAGTTTTATGGTAGGCTAAGGATGAATCCCTGGGGAAAGATGTAGGTGTGTGTGTGGGGGGGTGTGTGGTGGTAGTAGGATCAGTATTATGCGTTTCCAGACAGATGTCATGGGTGGTACTTTCTCAGAGACTGCAACTCTAGAATGGTGCCAAATGTCTTGATAAAAGGAGATTCAATGAAATAATCACCCATTGAAAGTCTCATTTTGCTAACTTCTAGTAAAATGTTAGGGTTTTTTTTTTTGTCAATCATTCAGTTTTTAAGAAGAGTGAAAAAATAATGCAGGAAATATCATCTCTGATTTTCTTTCTCTGACCTAACAAAGGAGCTTCGACCAGTGATGCAAAGTGACTGGAACCAGGAGATGAAGTCCCCAAAGAAAGATGCTTTAGATGTAGCTATGTACTCTAAAAACATTTCAGAGAGGTCAGAGGAAAAAAAAATAATGCCTCTCATGGCCAAAGACTAATAATGGCAAGGAGATTGCAAAAGGAAGAGATGATTATTTATTCATTTCTTGGTAGTGCTGGAGATGGAACCCCAGGGCCTTGTGCATTGGCCCTACCACTAGCAAGTGCCCTCCTACTGACTATATCTGGCCCTAAAATATTCTGGAATATATATATGATCCTAAATGATTCCAGTAAACAAGAAAAGGAAGATTTCTATGGAAATAAATGTGCTCACATGGAGATCTTTCTTCTGGATTAACAATTCTTGTGACCAATATTTGTAAGTTACTTTTCTACAGAGTGCAATGGTAAGTAAAATGTGGTCCCTAAGTGAACTATAAACTCAGCATCTAGTAGTCAGGATACATAGAGTGACTCAAAATACAGGAAATATGACTAATACTTTCAGATAGTGCAAAAGCAAAGCAGGAGTCCAAAAGAGAAACAAAACCATTTGGGGTGGGGGAAGGGTTGAGAAAAGGTTTCATGGAGAAGGTGAACTTTGGAAGATGGAGGAAATTTCCACTGTTGGGAGAGGTAATGTGGGTTAGGAAGGCAGGTGTTCTGTGAAGGACTAGCTGGTGGGAGGCACAGTGGTGGGAGAGTACAGTTATAGGGTATGTGTATGTGAGGTTTGAGAGATGGAGTTTGATAGCAGCTAAACTGTCATTGAGTGATGTCTGCCAAGTACTGCACTGAGTGTTTTACATGAATTATTCTAGTCAAACACCATAGAACTCTGTGAAGTTAGCCCTTTGATCTATGCCTGTTTTCAGCTGAGGTAACAGTTCAGCAGTTTAGTCATGTATAGGAAATGCCAAAAGATCTGAGTCCGAAACAAGTTCAGCTATATACCGTGGGTCTTTACTTTTATTTTTTCTATAATAATTGGGAATTTGTACCGGAGGAGAGAGCCTAGAAAATGAATTGGACAAGGGAATATAAGATGGATTAAAGTGATGAGAGAGGAAAAGTAGAGTCAGTTGCAAGGCCTAATGGTAGTCTAAAATGGATAGTAGTTTTGAGAATAAAAGAATATACAATAAATTGGGGGCAGTGAGATGAGTGCCAGTGAGAGCTATAATCTGCAGTAATTAGGGAGCCAGGAGAGAGGATATGGTTGGACAAGGACTGTGGTATAAGAGAGTGAAGAAGTCAGCAGCAGGTGTCAGCATGAGGAGATGATCAGCTTGCTCTTAAAGCTCAGAGTCCCAATGTTTAGCCAGCACCCCCCACCCCCTGCCCAGGTGGGCTGTGGACTGGAGGAGGTTGAAGAGCAGAATGGTCGATAGCTTCCTTTTCGAAGCCATAGGCATAGGTAAGAGCTCCAAGAGGTAAATCTTATAGAAAGAAATGGAAGGGGGACACAACTTCAGTGTAACTGCCTGTGTAACTGAGAAAGAAAAAGAAGCACTTTAAAGTTAAGAGAATATTAGCACTTTTTTGTTCATTGCAGCACTATCCACAATAGCAAAAGTATAGAAACAATCTAAGTGTCTGTAGACAGATGAATGCATAAAGACTATATATAGGATGGGCTGTACATACAAGGAAATATTGTGGAGCCTTTAAACAGGAAAGGAAGGAAATCATGCAATAGGCAATAACATGGATGACCCTGGAGGACACTGTGTTAAGTGAAATCATCCAGTCACAGAAGGACAAATACTACATGATTTCCCTTATATAAAATATCTAAAACAGTCACATACCTAGAAGCAGAGAATCTAATGGTGGTTGTCAGGGGAAGGGTGTAGCGGAGACTGGACAATTAATTACTTCATGGCTATAGAGTTTCAGTTTTGCAAGATGAGTAAGTGGTAGAGATCTGCTATACATATGGTGCCTGTATATAAGGACTACACTCTACACTCAAAATATGCCAATTTCATATTTGTTAATTGCTCTGATAACAAAATAAAATAAGAATATTTACATATATTTTTATATTTTTTGACAGGGTCTCGCTATGTAGTTCAGGTCTGGTCTCGAACTCATGGAAATCAACCTGACTAAGCCTCCCAAGTACTGGGATTACAGGAGTGCGGCACCATGCCTGGCTTACATATATTTATATTAGTTCCTCTGAAATATTTATATACTTTTAAAGCATATAATATATATTTATTTTTAAAACATATACACATTTAATACATAATATAAATAAATACTCTATTAAAGAGGAACTGGAACAGTGCACTTCCAGGCTCATAATTGAGGAGACGCCCAAGAAAATTGCAGAAACATGCTTGAATAAAGTCTGCAGAACTAACATCAAGAATGAGCTGAGGCTTGCAAAAACTGGTTAAAAACTAGAAAACAGATTTATAAATCTACATCCCAGCCAGAAGCACAAATAAAAGACAAGCTTTTGGGTGGGGAACTTTTTCACAGAACATCAAGAGTCAGAAGGATTGTTTCATCTAACTTGATTTCAAGTGTTTTTCCAAAGGAGAGCTTCTAACTGGAGAGCATCTGCTAAACCAAGGGAAAAGGGCCGTGGAGCCCGTGACAGTGAAGGGTAGAAGATGTGTCCCTAGCTGAGATAGGGACTCTGCTGCCAGTTCACCTAAACACACAGCGGGGGACCTCATCTTCCCTGGGACCTCTGACAGTAAACTGCTGGGTGGGGGTGATTGAGACGGCTATGACAAGCCTCAAAGTGGGGGGATGCTACAAAGATGATTAGGAAGGAAATCCCTGAAAATACTAGACCAGTTATTCTCCACCCTTGCTGTACATCGGTATCTACTGAGGAGAGTTTACAATATCCTGCTACTCACGTTCCACGCCTGTGGTTAAGATTGCTATGAAATAAGCTCTGGAGGACACTCTGACAGGCATGCATGGGCCCGCTCTGTACTGAGAAGTCTGTCCATCCACTGCAAAATTCTTGAGTGTATTATTACTAAATAAGTGAACAGTTCGTATGTAGGAAAGGAAACTGGGTTAATTTAAGAATATATGAAATTATACTGGTTTCCTTTTGTGGTCTAGGTTAGTGGGTCATAAAATTACCATAGGTATAGTATATCTTATTTTTTCTAGTTTATACTTAAGGATGGGGGTGGGGGTAGTCATTTTCCAGCCTACAAACTTGTCTCATATAGGGCTGAGAAGAACAATTTCCCAAAACATAGAGTTGGTTGGTTCTTTATAATTCTCTCATCATATGCCAAGGACACAAACACAGAGGCCAGTGTAGAAAAGCAGTTCTTAAAGATCAGAATAGTGTACTTCTACCAACTCAACCATTGGATGATCTATCTTGAGTTAGTTATACATATTACCTTATTTTTTTAGACCATTTAATAATGATTTCTATCCCTGGGTCAGAATCACCTGTGGAGGTATAGAAATACCAAAGCCTGGCTTCATCATAGATTCCAACATAATGGATAGATTTGGGATAGTGCTTAATTATCAGCATATTTTAAAGTTCCCTATATCATCTGAGGTGCAGAGTTGGCAATCCACTGCTCAGTTAAGTCCGTACTATACAAAGCTCCAAGTTATAATTTATATTTGGCAAGGTCCTGGAAGGTACATACTTTGTATGGAGCATCAAGGACAGATCATTATGTGTTGACTCTTGTGACCAGGTGTTCTTATGAAGTTAAGACTCCTAGTCAGGATAAGGTAGTTTATGGATTGGCATCCACCCACCATGTGAGAATGGACTTCAGCAGTATAAGACCTGCTTTACCAACTCTACCTTTTAGTTTTCTGGAGAGCTGTTTGAGAAAACTTGCCATGATGATTAAGTGTGGGAGGGGGGACTGTTCAGATACATTTGCCATACCCTGCTTAAGTAGCGGGCAGACAGAATCTGTCTCAGAAATGAGTCAGGATCTCCTCCCAATCGCCTGACAAATTTATACCAGAGGCCTCAAGACTCTGTGCTATGGGTAAAATATTAGTCTGTAGAAGTGGTAGTTAGACTCGTGCATTGAAATCACTTGGAGAACTTGTTAAAAACAGGTTATTGAGCACCTTTCTCTGTTTCTGGTCCTTAGGTAAGTTCTGAGTCTTTGCCTTTCTAACAAGTGGTGCTGCTACCACTGCTCCTGCTACTCTGAGGATCACCACTCTGAAAAACCCACATCTAGGATAATAAAAGAGGGTTTTGTCTTCCTGGCATTTGCCACATTACAGACACAACTAGAATGATTGCTTCAGGGTACGAAAGGTTGAAAACTACTGGCTACATCAGAGTTTGTCAAACTTTACCATGCACAAAAATCCCCCAGGGAATGTATTAAAGAATGTGTTAAACATATAGGCCTATCCCCAGATATTCTGATCCAAGTCATCTATAGTGGAGAAAAAAATCTGCATTTATTTATTTATTTACTTACTTACTTACTTGTACTGGGGCTCGAACTTGGGACCTTGTGCTTGCGAGGCAGTCTGCGGAACCACTGAGCTAAATCCCTGGCCCACAACCTGCATTTTAAATAGAGGTCTAGAAGACTTTGGAGTAGCTCTATCTGGACACTTGGAAAAGCTAGTCATGGCTGTGCAGTCATGGGAACTTAACATGGGTTGGAAGATAGGTCCCAGAAATGCTAGTTAGTGAGCACATTAATATCAGGCTGTGGAGAAGTCTTCAGTGCCCTCCGTACTCTTGTCCAAGCACATCACATATGCCTTGAGAGCAGACCATCTCCAAGTATGACTGACTTGAGCAATGACAGGGTCACATGCCTGTGCAGCAGGGATGCTGTGACTAAGGAAAAGTCAGCTGATGAACATCGCTTCCCAGAAATATCCTGACATGGGTCAGAACTCACACAAAGAAACCAGGTGTGGCGACACCCCTGTAATCCTAGCATTCTTGGAGGCTGTGTCAGGAGGATCACAAGTTTGAGCCCAGCCTGGGCAACTTAATGCCTCAAAATAAAAATTTTAAAAAGAGCTGGTAATGTAGCTCAATGGAAAGGCCCTGGGTTCATCCCTAGTACAAAAAAAAATTAACATGAGGTAATTAAATAATAATAAAAATACATGAAATCCTGTAATTCTGTTAAAAAAAGTAAAAGAGTCCCATTGAGAAGAAGGAAACCTAGCTTCTCAGCAGTTCTTGCAACTTGACAGTCTTAATGAGCTGTGAGGACACTGAGGGTCAGAAAGAGACATGAGGGCCTCCAAGGCCAAGGCAAGCATAGCGTTAACAGTCGAAGTGTGCGCAAGGTGAGAGGGGAGGTGCAGTGGTACCACAGTACTGTCATTAATTGGTTCTGAGAGGCCCAGCAAGTATCAAAAACTACAAGTACCAAACAGATTGTTTTGATGGAGCAGTCAGCAAAACAAGTTGACACTGACTTTGACAAGTTATAGCTCATACATTGAGTACCAAACAAGTACTGGAGACAAAATTTCACATGAAAATGTGGAGTACCAATTACATGAGTTTCAAAGTCTGACTCTTAATTGTCTTCTCTTTTGCCTGGCCGGACCACACTGCATCTTGTCTTTACATCAAGGGAGTGTTACAAGCTCTCTGGTAATGTGAACTGCACACGAGGGTCCCTGTCACATGAGAAATGTGATGAAAATGGACCTCTTTGTTGTGGAGAAGGAAATATTTGCTGGGTGGGAGGTAAGAATGGTAATGGTTTCAATGCAGGTTATGGTGAAAAAATGGTTGATCTTGTCCTCCATCATACCAGAGGGCAAATCTCTGGCATGGAAATGACAGACAAATTTAAATTCTAAATAATGAGAGTAGTGAAATGGAGTTCCTTATTTCTGTCATAGGATGTGGTTGAGCAGTGATAGTCTGGTGGTGTTAGAGAAGGAAGTTTGCTTTAAAAGGGGGGGCTAGAATTCCCTCTTGGGTTTCCTGATTCTGTGGAATGATTGGTATTTTTGTATTTTTTGTTGTTTACTCAGTGGTGGCAAATAAATGTTTAAAACCCAAACTTAGAGCATAGTGCTACTGTCAAGAATTGTCTCGTGGAAACCGCCACATTTCACACTTGCATCCGTGTGTATTTCTGTTGCTGGATGAGCTCTGAGCAAACAATGTGATCTCCCTTAAAAGGTAGCCTCTGAAGAGCTGGGAAGGAGCAGGGGTAAAAGTTTACATCCTGTGGGCACCCGCCAGACTAAGTAAGCACTGGAGCCACTGGGCTCTTGAGCCTTGTCTTCCCAGAAGAGACTGCAGTGCAAAATGTTCTGTCGAGCGTTGTTTGCTGTTGAGATATGGGAGTGGAGATTTGTTTGGACGCTGAGCGTCAGCATTCATCCCCAAAGAACAGTCAAATATTGGCTCCCTCACCAGACCCTTGTGAAGGTAGATCAGCCAGAGCTTCACACAGGTCCTGGACCATTTATCAATATCTGAGGTTATTGTGATTAGAACCTGTTCCCAGAAACCGCTGGTCCTGAATCTCTGGTCTGAGGCTCTTTGTGCCAAATAACCAAAGACCTACTTCTAATTATTAATATGTATTTTTAAAATCAAGGTGCTTTAGAGGGTTCCATTTCTAAAAAGGTGAATATATAGGATTAGAATAATTTATTTTACTAGACACCAGAAATGAGTGAGTACCCTGTTACAATTTTTGACATTAATCCAGGATGTCATTTATTTATGTTTTATCGGGAAATTGCAAATTTACTGGAACTTTATGTCCTATGGTCGTCATGAGAGTTATTTCTAACTATGGAAGCAAATCTGTTTCTCAAGTCCAACCTGGCCAAGTGTACACATGCAAACCCTCAAGCTAACGGATTAATAAGAAACTGTGTTATATGTCACTGTTTCCAATCTACTAGTTAATAGTAAATTGCTTTTTTGGACAGCCAGTGGTAATAAATTATGTGGCTTTTGTCTTTCTGCATCTGTCTTTTTCCAAACTAAGCATTCTGCTTTAATGATTTAAAAATAGTCTGTTCACAGGGCTGGGGATTTAGCTCAGTGGTTCAGCCACCTGCCTCGCAAGCGCAAGGTCCCGAGTTCCATCCCCGGTACCAAAAAAAAAAAAAAGTCTGTTCACACTTGTGGTCCAGATTCAGGGAAATGTTAATATGTTGGAAGACACAAACATTTAAAAATTCTGTGGTGTCCCTATTTGTTTTTCATACTTGTACCTTTTTTTTTTGGTGCCAGGGATCGAACTAGGGACCTTGCACTTGTGAGACAGGCGGCGGAACCACTGAGCTAAATCCCCAGCCCTATTTGTTTTTGATGGAAGGAGGGATGTAGATTCCTATCATGTGCTGCATATGTCAGGAAAGGAGGTGATGGAATTTATGTCTTTTGTCTATTCTATGCAACCTAGACACTTTATACTCATCTTCTCATTTAATCCTCACAATTCTCTGAAAGGTGGATATTATTATTCCCCATTTGATACATAAAAACCAAAGCATGTAGTACATTTGTCAAGGTACAGTGTTTGTAATAAGGAAGCACCAATGCAAACCCCAGCTGGCTTCCTCAGAGGCACATATGTTGTGTGCACATGTCTTCTTTCCATCTTTTCCCAAATAGTTTCCTCTTTTCTAAATGGCATTTGCTTTAAAAGTAAGTTATAAATCAGCCATGGCAAAATATTCTCTTTTTACCAGTGGAAGCCCCAGGTTGCCATGTGTTTGTATGACTTATCACCATTTGACATTTTGGGGGGAGGGGGACTTCTTTTTAATACATTGTGGTGAGGAGAATTCAAATCACAGCAAAACATAACTTGTACCATTTGACTTTTAACTGTAACACTGGTTTTTCATCCAGGGCCTGGTGCATCAACTTCTCATAGGTGGGTGGCAGTGGCAAGAGAGGAACCTGATCATTTCAGAGGTCCCAGAAGGACAGTTTCAAATTGGCCTAAGTGCATTCACTTTTCACACCTGGTTGATTTGATGCCCTCCCTGATTTAGAGAAGAGGGAGAGTTATGAATTTTCCTTGTCAACCTGTGGTTTGCTGACAGGAAAGCAGATCTCAAACTGAATTCTGCCACACATCAAACACCTTTTGGAGGCAGAATACATAAAAGCAGCCTTAGAACCTGTTTGATCCCTCCAGCACATTGGCAAGGACACCGTGCTCAGCACTCTTCAGGGATCTGCCCTGGGGCCCTGGAGCCTTCCAGGAAGGCTGCAGAAAGTTCTGCTTTTTTTTTTTTTTTCTCTGCTTCTTGATCTGGGTGAAGAGTATGTACTTGCAAATGTGAAATTCTTTATGTACTGTTAAGATCTGTTAATTTTACTTTACTGAAATTATACTTCATTAAAAAATAGGTGGCCCTGTGATGAATGTGATCGTTATGTATATTTAAATTATACCTGTAAAATTGACAAAGTTAAAAAAAATAGGTGGAAATAAATTATCATCCTTAAGTTATTTGCAGTCTGTGACCAGAAAGCTATTACATTTTTTCCTAACCAATTAATCCCTTGAGTTGGACATTTTCCACTGCAGGTTCACTGGGTGGGGTGAAAGCACTCAAAGAACTTTCACAGGTATCCACCTCATCCTCTCATGGACTCTTGAATTAGCAGCCTGGGCTTCTGGCCCCATTTCTCTCAAAGAATTCATTATGGTTGTTTTCCTAGGTCAGCACAATGAAGACAGCTACGTGGAATAGAATATACCCCTCCATTAAGGTTTCTTGGGGTTCCTGCCAAGTCCTTTTCTTTGGTGATCCAGCCCAGCCCTGCAGAGTCCCCTAAGGTGGACATAATAGCTGCCTCTATCCAAGTGAACACCCTGGCATTTAGGGTACCTTAGTGTTGGGCCACTGCTGCCTTCATTCTTTATTCTGCTCTATCTAAGCATATCCTTTTCCTGGGACTTAACTTCTTTTGCCCAATAAGCCACCCTTGGTCCTTTTAGCTAAATTTTTGCAGAGACTAGCAGGAAGGTTCTGGGGAATGAACTAGATATATTTCCCTGGGCAGTAATCCCAGAGGAGCTGTGGATTCTTTTTTCCCCTGAAGGGAGAGAGAGGCAAGGATGGGGCACTGGCAGAAGCCTTAACCATAAGTGCCAACTTTGATGAGAATCAGACTTGGCCCACTAACAGCCTTGGCCTGAGTAGTTGACCCCTCCAAAGTGAGACTGGCAAGGTCAAGAGATAAAGATAGCCCTTTTTAGCAGTTGCCTCTGTAACAGGGGTATGACATTCTATTTTGGCACAGTTTCAGAATTCCTGTGACTCATTATATTTTCCATTTCTCTTCCTTCTTCACATTTCACTCTTCCATGCTCTCTTTTATCAGGACCTTAGCCCTAAAATAAATAAATAAATAAATTGCACACACAAGCAGAAGGTTTTTGTTTGCATTCTTAATCCATTGTGAATATGTTGCCATAGCAGTGTAGTTCATACATATTCACACGGACACACACGCACATAGGTGCAGACACACACGCACACACTCATTCATTCTGTCTTCTTGCGTTTCCATCAGGTTAGTTGTTTATCCCTTTTTCAAACAGCGACGACTAACATGGTTATTAAACAAACTAGTAACATATCTTTACAGTTTCTTGGCAGTTTATGACTAGATTAATTTGCTCCTAATTCAGATACACTTAGTCATGCCCCAGTCAGAAGAACTAACTTTATGAAGAGGCTGGTGTTGATCTGCTTTTGGTCTTATTTATTGTAAGGTTCAACCTATTATGAATATAAAAAGGGGTCTGTTGTGTATGTGTATGTGTTGTGGATTAGATGGTAGTAACATTGCAGTGGATTTTTTTGGCTATAAGTGCCTTAATTTGTTTTCTAAAATTTAGACATTTTCCTTCATTGTTTTGATTTTAGTTTAAAGAGTTCAAAGAGTTTGAATATTTAATAATTAACCAAAAGTTTGATACCCTATCTAACTAGCCAATTTCCAGACAATTATATAAAACTGTTCTATTAAAATTAGATTGAACAGGGCCGGGGATTTAGCTCAGTGGTTCCAGCGCCTGCCTTGCAAGCGCAAGGTCCCGAGTTCGATCCCTGGTACCAAAAAAAAGAAAAAAAAATTAGATTGAACACTAGTAACTGGATGGACTGGATATAATTTTTCTTACTGTGGTTAACATGCAGAGGTAGTTGTAGAATTTACTTGAATTTAATGTGTTAAATAAAATCCTTGACTTTCTGAAGCCAAAACCAAACCTATTAATTACTCTTAACACGCTGAAGTCTACATGAAAAACCACCTACACAAAATTTCCAATAAAAGGAAGGTGTAAAGCATCTTTTCCTTCACAGCTTCTGTATAGCTAAGCACAAGGGCTCTGTAATCTGTAGTATGGATAAGCAGGTGATTTGTGCCTGGGCATGATGATGTTTGATACCTCTGACCTTCTCTCTAATTCCTTTTCTTTTGGTTTTAGGGATTTCCTTTCAGTAATCCAAAATGTTTTTCAATATATTGGATAAGAGCTGAACTACAAGCCTGTGTGGGACCCCATATCCTCTGCTCCACTGCCTTCGGATGGCATTTGACTCCCTCAAGGCCAAGTGACCAGCTGCTCATGATGAGTGATGAGAAGAACCTCAGTGTGTCCCAAAAATTGGTCTCACCTTCAAGGAGCACAAGTAGCTGTTCCTCCAAGCAGGGAAGTCGACAGGTAAAGTTTAACTCATGCACATTGTTTACAATACAAATTTAAATCACCGGGAAGTTTATAGGTTCAAATGTGCACATTTACTTGGGAAATCCTACTTCTCCATTGAAGAACATTTTCTTTCATCTTAACTATATGAGGAGAATCAGTTATACATAATTTTTAATAATTTAGCTAGCACGCTTACCTGAGAGGAAGAACTGTATTTGGTTCTTTGTATTATTTTTTTTCAATCTTTACAACTGCCCTCCAGTTTAGGTATTAATATTCCCATTTTTCCCATAAGGAAGCTGACTCAGACAGACCAGGTTACTTGCCCAAGGACACATAGCTAGTAAGCAGTAAATGAGAAACTGAAGCTTTGTTTGGCTCTAGCATCCATATTTTATACCCTGCTAACCAAAATAAACAATAGTTACTTTTCCAGTAATTTTAATATCCCCCCCTGACACACACACTTCCTTCCCTTCACTAAACTTCTAATAGTTTGAAACCACCGAGTATATTTAAGTCTCATCTGCTTTATATTTGTAATGGGTTGAGGGAACCTGGTCAACAGAAAAAAAATAGTCAAATTGAGTAAGAGGGAGAAAAAAAGTGAAAAATGGACTTGAGTAATTAATTTCTAAATAACTGTCAGGTAATTGTATGTTGCTTTTTGATTTCCTTTCTCATAAATCTCTGTTGGCAAAGTTTGTTGGTTTTCAATCAATGGCAGTAAATGCACATTAATCATTTTGATTCTTCCTGCCTCAGAGGGGCCTTCCAAAAAGTCAGATTTATAATCCAAGTGGCTTCGGAGCTTTTCAGTACCTGCTGGCTGTATTGGCATTGCCTTTGCCCCATGGGAAGTTCTGGCCTTGGTTCCAGATTTAGAAGCAACAACTGAGCAATCTCCCACCTCAGACACGTCCACATATTTATGTTGCCTTGGCACGGAGCTCTCTATCTGAACGTTGCCTGGGATAGAGAGCTGGCAACCCTTGAATCTGTGATTCTAGACAAATTAGAGTTTGCTGTGAGCCTGACATCTGGAGAGCCCTCTAGGGTCTTTTTTGAGGGATTAAGAAGGAGCACTTTGTCAGCATTTGCTTGGGATTCAAATAAAATGACTAAAATTAGTCATTGGCTAATCCATCATGACTCCCTGGAGTTCTGTTTTCATGAGGATAACTGCTTTCCTGCTTTACCAACTTTCCACAGGGGTTTTTCTGTCCCCAAGCCAAAAGTCAAGTAGGGATTTGAGTGGAATGTGTGGTTTTCCTCTCTGCCACTCTGCCTTTTGTTCCTAGTGGCAGCTATTGTTATTTGTGCCTTTGAAGAAGGGAGAGAACTTTATTCATTGAAGTTCCACATACTGACAGCACCAGAGGAGTTGGAGCAGCTCAATGAAATCCTCCAGTTCACTTCTACAAAAACTGGTTTTCAGTGTTTTGTTTGCAATTGATTTGATTTTCACATTTTTTTTTTGAGGTTATAGCATAAAGGGTAAGAGTGTGCATGAAGCCTCAATTTTTTTCAGACTTTGAATACTGAGTCACTCAGTCACTTCATCAGATGGTCAGCTTTTATATTTAGGATCTCTCACTTTCACATACACATAGCATTGTTTATAAAAGCAAATACTTAACATCTATTTCCTCTGTAGCAGAGGTGCAAAATATAATATATTTATTTCTCCTTTAGCATGATTTTAGTCAGACAGCTCATGTTTAATTTTCAGCTTCATTTTCTTAGTCTATCTGCTATCATATCCTCTGTCAGTAAAAATGTTCCAAACCAGGCACAGTGGCATATGACTGTAATCCCAGCACTCTGGGCGTTAATGCAGGAGGATGCAAGTTCGAGGCCAGCCTGGCCGACTTAGGCACTTATTTAGCTCAATGTAAAGGCCCAGGGTTCAACCTCTAATACTGTGCAGAACAAGAAGTGCTCTGACCAAGGAGAGCTAGAGTATCCCCATTTGTGTTGTTCACCTTGGTGGTCCATATCCACTCTGCCTTTGCAAACTGTCCCAAATTAAGGTCTAGTCTTTCCACAGACTGTGATGGGGTGGAAGACTTGGAAGCTCTCACTGTTTGCCTCTTAGGAGACACAACTGTACTTGGTAATCTGTCAGTTGGTAAATATAGTGACAGTACTGCATTTCCAGACACATCACTGGAAAGTATGAGTTGAACATTTAGAACTTCAAGATTTCCATAGTAAGAAATTAATTTGAGGAATGTTAAATTATTAATGGAAGATAATCTGTGCAGTCACCTCCTTGTTTTTAAAGCCCCAGTTTAACATTATTTTCAGGTTGTTCTATTTCTTCCTTTCTCCTAAAGGGGATCCCTGTCGTGCTGACTTTATTGGCCATTGTTTGAGGTGCTAGTTTTTTTCCTGTACTTTGGGATTACAGTTAGAGACTCATCTTGCATTGGTTTCTGGGAGTTCTTTCTCTGCAGTCACCCTGACTCCTTTAGGGATTTGCTGTTGTCCACTTACTTCTCCAAGGACCCTTGTTCAGAGCCAAGTCTTATGTTTTCAGCTCGGGGCTTCTCTTTGTTGATGACAAGGGAGTATGTAAGGTCTGCCACAAGGCAAGCAGACAGTACAGCCCATGTCCAGTTGAGAGACTGTGTAGCTGCCTCCTCTTTCCTTCCTGGGAAAGCACATTTGAAAAGCTCCCCTTTCCTCATGGTGTGGGGATATCTCTCTGCATGTTCTCTTATTTTCAACAGTGAGCCTGGCTCAGATCCCAGTCTTTTTCTTGGGCCACTTTTAGGTCTGATGGCCCTCAGAAGTAGTAGTGAACACCTCTGCTAAAGCATACTTTGCATTTCTACTTTACATTTTGTTTCAGATCATTGGAGATATGTGCCATAGTCTTTTTTCACCAACTCTGTTGAGGTATATAATTGGCAAATATATATTTATAGTGTATACAGTATTGTTTATATTATATATATTTATAGTATATACAGTATTGTTTTATGTATACATCATGTGATGATAACCACAGTCAAGCTAATTATGTATCCATCAACTCAAATAGTTACCCTTGTGTATGTGTGGCAAAAACATTTAAGATCTATTCTGGTAGAAAATGTCAAGTACAGTTGTGGTATCAACTGAGGTAGTGGTTCTAGGATCCCCATACAAACCAAACTCTGAGGATGCTCAAATCCCTTGTATAAAATGGCATAGTATTTGCAAATACACACCCTTATATATTTAAAATCTTCGAGAGGAGGTGAACTTTCCGGACACCCGTACCACAGCCCCCAGGGCTGAGAAGGTGAGCCACAAGGGCGCCAGCAGCACACCCCCTCCAACCCTGTTGAATTGAGAAGACACATAAACAAGTCTCAAAACCAGACTTCTAGATCACCTAAAGCAACCCCAAAGGGAAACAAGATGGAGCAATCTGATACTTAACCACTTGGACTCCCTGAACTGGCGATGAAACAGGATCTGGAAAAAAATGAAATCAGAAATAATTTCTCAGATAACAGCAGAGATTGTGTCTATCGTGCAAGACATGATTAATAAATCTAGAGAGTACACAGATAAAAAAATAGAGGATCTGAGGAACATGATGCAATCCCAACATAGGAAACAAGTGGAATCCATAAAACATGCACACAGATTTCCAGGAGATTAAAAACTCCATTGAAAGTTTATGCGGCAGAATGAGCCAATGTGAGGACAGAATTTCAGATACAGAAGATAAGATTGCAATTGGTGACCAGGAAAAGAAAACTTTCTTTAATCTAGTAAGGGACCTCGAGAAATCAATCCAGCAGCTGCTAGACGACGCAAAGAAAAATAACATAAGACTGATCGGAGTCAAAGAAGAAACAGGAGACAGTGCCGATGACATAAAAAAACTGTTCACAGAAGTAATGGCAGAAAACTTCCTAAGCAGGGGAAAAGAACTTGACATACAGATAAGTGAGGCATATAGGACTCCAACTAGCCTTGATCAAAACAAAAATCTACACATAGGCTTATAATAGTTAAGATTCCAGAAACCCAACAGTAGAACAAAATTCTACAAGCAGTTAGAGAAAAGAAACAAATAACATACAAAAGAAAGTCCATCAGAATCACAGCAGACTTCTCAACACAAACCCTCAAGGCAAGAAGAGCTTGGAGTGGCGTATTTCAATCCCTAAAGGAAAACAGCCTCCAACCCAGATTGATGTACCCTCCAAAACTATCTTTCAAAATTGATGGAGAAGTAAGATACTTTCATGACAAAGAGAACCTTAGGAGCTTCATGAATACCAAACCAGCACTCCAAAAAATTTTAGACAATATCCTAGGAAAAGACAATGAGGATCACAACCCAGGAAGCCCAGCAGAATGAATCCTTTGGGCACAACAAGAAATTAAATGCAAAGGGGGAGAATCTAACAAAAAGAAAAAGTCATGACAATGATAAGTCAATACATATTAGTTCTAACCATCAATGTTAATGGTCTCAATTCACCAATCAAAAGAAATAGACTGGCAGAATGGGTCAAGAAGCAAAATCCAGCAATATGCTGCATATAAGAAACACAATTCAAAAAGAAACTCATAGACTGAAAGTTAAAGGGTGGAAAACAATACTCCATGTGACAGGAACCCGAAAAAAAAAAAAGCAGGAGTAGCTATCCTCTTTGCAGCTCAAGTGGATTTCAAATCAACACTGATTAAGACAAAGAAGGACACTACATCCTGGTAAAGGGAACAATCCAAGAGGAAGAGATGACAGTCATAAACATTAATACACCACATAATCATACACCAAAAAGTAGTACACCCAACTATATAAAACAAATACTAATGAACATGAAAAATCAGATAAGCATTAATACAGTTGTAGTTGGGGACTTCAATACCCCACTGTCACCAGTAGATAGATCAACTAGACAAAAAATAAGCAACGAAATACTAGAACTCAATCAAACTCTTGAACAAATGAACTTAACAGATGTTCACAGAGTGTTCCACTCCACCAAATCTGAAATACACATTCTTTTCAGCTGCACACAGATTGTTCTCCAACATAGACCTTATACTCATAGAACATGATTAAGTAAGTGCAAAGGAATTGAAGTTATCCCCCTGTAAATTATCAGACCACAGTG
The DNA here is from genome assembly GCF_053883595.1 of Heterocephalus glaber. NCBI lineage: Eukaryota > Metazoa > Chordata > Mammalia > Rodentia > Bathyergidae > Heterocephalus > Heterocephalus glaber. Next base: position 5,518,333 of record NW_028258156.1, read on the forward strand.
CAATGAAATTGGAGATCAATAGTAAAAGAAATCTCAAGAATTTCAGAAACACATGGAAATTGAACAACACACTTCTGAACAACCAGTGGGTCACAGAGGAAATTAAATAAGAAATCAGACAGTTCCTACCATTCAATGAAAATGATAATACAACATATAGGAATCTATAGGACATAATGAAAGCAGCCTTATGAGGGAAATTCACAGCAGTGAATACTCACATTAGGAAAACAGAGCAAGGCCCATTAAAAAACCTGACGCTGAACCTCAAGCTTCTAAAAAAAAGAAGAGCAGGACAAACCCAAAGCTCATAAAGGGAGAAAATTATAAAGATCAGAGGAGAAATCAATGCAATGGAGACTAAGAGAACAATACAAAAAAATCAATGAAGCCAAGAGTTGGTTCTTTGAAAGACTAAACAAAATTGACAAACTCTTAGCCAACCTTATCAGAAAAGGGAAAGAAAAGGCCCAAATCCATGCAAATAGGAATGAAAAGGATGAAATTACAACGGACCCCACAGAAATCCAAAGGATCATCAATACCTGCTTCGAGAACCTGTACGCTAATAAGATGGAAAACACAGAAGAAATGGATACATTCCTAGATGAGTATGAATTACCAAAGTTGAACAAAGAAGACCTAAAAATTCTGAACAACCCAATATCAATCAATAAAATTGAAAATGTAATTAAAAGCTTACCAACTAAGCAAAGCCCGGGTCCTGATGTCTTCACTGCTGAATTCTACAAGACATTTAGAGAGGAACTACTGCCACTACTCTTTAAACCCTTCAATGAAATTGAAAGGGAAGCAATACTCCCAGATTCTTTCCTGGAAGCAAGCATCACCTTGATCCCCAAAGCAGAGAAAGACCCAATCGAAAAAGAGAGCTACAGGCCAATCTCACTAATGAACATAGATGCAAAAAAATCCTTACTAAGATACTGGCAAATAGAATGCAGAAGATAATTGAGAAGATCATATACCCTGACCAAGTGGGATTCATCCCAGGGATGCAGGGGTGGTTCAACATACACAAATCAATCAATGCTATATCAATAGAGCCAAGGACAAAAACCATATGATCATCTGAATAGATGCAGAAAAAGCATTTGACAAAATCCAACATGCATTTATGATAAAAACCCTACAAAAAATTGGAATAGACAGTCTCTACCTCAATCTGATGAAAGCCATCTATGAAAAAGCAACAGTCAGTATCATACTAAATTGTCAAAAACTGAAATCCTTCACACTCAAATCAGGAGCAAGACAAGGATGTCCACTATCACCACTCTTGTTCAGTATAGTCCTGGAAACAGCCACGGCAATTAGACAAGAGAAAGTAATAAAAGGAACAAAGATAGGAAATGAAGAAGTCAAATTGTCATTATTTGCAGATGACATGATACTCTATATAGAAGACCCCAAGAACTCCACCAAAAGTCTTCTAGACTTAATAACCAAATTCAGTCAAGTAGCTGGATACAAGGTTAACACACAAAAATCAATAGCTTTCCTCTACACGAACAACAGACCCACTGAGAGAGAAACAGGGCAAACAATTCCTTTCACAATAGCATTCAAAACACTGAAATACTTAGGAATCAACCTAATGAAAGAAATCAAAGACCTCTTCTCTGAAAACTATACAACTCTGGAAAGAGAGATTGAAGATGATATCAGAAAATGGAAAGACATCCCTTGCACCTGGGTAGGAAAAATCAACATAGTGAAAGTGGCCATACTTCCAAAACTGCCATATCGATTCAGTGCAATCCCAGTTGAAATCCCAGCAGCATACTTCATAGATCTTGAGAAAGTAATGCAAAAATTCATTTGGAACAAGAAGAGACCCAGAATAGCAAAAGCAATTCTAGGCAACAGAGACATGGCATCAAGTATCACAAACCCCAACTTGAAACTACACTGCAAAGCCACTGTAATAAAAACAGCATGGTATTGGCAAAGAAACAGACCTGAGGACCAGTGGAACAGATTAGAAGATGCAGAAAGAACTCCAGATATACTGAGTCACCTCATCTTCGACAAAGGAGCCAAACACCCTCACTGTAGGAAAGATAGCCTTTTTAGTAAATGGTGCTGGAAAAACTGGGTTTCAATTTGCCAAAGATTAAAGCTAGACCTATATCTCTCACCATGTACTAAACTAAAATCAAAATGGATTAAAGATCTAAATATTAAAACAGAAACACTGAACCGGCTGAAACAGAGGTTAGGTAGAACTGTTGAAGACATTGGTTAGGAAAAGATTTTATGAACAAAACCTCAGTTGCCCGAGAACTAGCACAAACAATCAACAAGTGGGACCTCTTCTTATTAAAAAGCTTTTGCACAGCAAGAGAAACCACCAACAGTGTGAAGAGACAACCCACAGTGTGGGAAAAAATTTTCACCTGCTGTTCTTCAGACAAAGGTCTACTATCTAGAATCTATTAAGGGCCGGGGATTTAGCTCAGTTGTTTGGCCGCCTGCTGCGCAAGCGCAAGGATCCAAGTTGGATCCCCGGTACCAAAAAAAAAAAAAAAAAGAATCTATGAAGACTTTAAAAAATCAGACCTCCCACGTTTAAAGACCCAGTGCAAAAATGGGCATCTGAAATGAACAGACATTTCTCAAAGAAGTAGAAATAGCAAATAAACATGAAAAAATGTTCAACATCACTGGTCATTCGAGAAATGCAAATAAGAACAATGCTGAGATTTCACCTCATCCCAGAAAGAATGGCTGCTCTCATGAAATCAACCAATAACAGATGCTGGTGGGGCTGTGGGGAAAGAGGAACCCTGCTCCACTGCTGGTGGGAGTGTAGACTGGTGCAAGCACTGTGGAAATCAGTATGGAGATACCTCAAAGGACTAGGACTGGGAGTCCCATTTGACCCAGCTATTCCCTTGCTGGGTGTATCTTCCCCAAAGAATGAAAAGAACCATACCACAGTGATATATGTGCACCCGTGTTCATAGCAGCACAATTTGTAATAGCTACAATTTGGAAGCAGCCCAAATGCCCATCAACTGGAGACTGGATAAAGAATATGTGGTTTTATAAATTGGAGTACTACTGAGCTATAAAAAATTAGGAAATTAGAGACATTTATAGCTAAATGGATGCACATTGAGGTAATACTCTTAAATGAAATAAATAGGACACACATGTGTAAATAATGAATAGTTTCTCTAGTGTGAGAAACTGAAAGTGTAAATAAGGACTAAAAGGTATAATAGATAATGTGAAATAGGAAGAAAAGGGGCAAAGGGGAATGGGAAGTGGGAGGGGTCGGGGAAAGGAAAGAAGGGAATGGAATTAATATGAGAAGATGAAAAAATGGAAACCAAATCTTTGTAAATAGGGATGGAGGGGTTGAAGGGGGAGTGCAGGGGAATGGGGAAAAATAAGAACCGAGAGATTATGTAAAGGTGCAAATTTCCAATGATGAATGTCATTATATTGAATACCGAAAATGTACCAATAAAATTAATTTAAAAAATAAAATCATCTCTCCATTACTTATATTAAATATAATGTCAATGCTGTGTAAACACAACATACTATATTGTTTAGGGAATAATCACCCAAAAAAGTCTGCTAATGTCAGATACGGTTTTTTTTTTTTCAAATATTTTCAATCCGTGGTTGGTTGAATCCATGGATGCAGACACCAATGTTCAAGTGTGTATGATACAGTATTATTACCTATATGCACCATGTTGTACATTAGATCTCTGGAACTTATTCTTCCTACTTAGTTGGAACTTTGTACTCTGACAAAGTAGAATGGGGAAGAGAATGGGGAGGGGAAGAGGAATAAGAGGAAAGACGGTATGCTGAGAACATATACCTACTCCCTATGATGAATATAAACATCATGTACTACAAACATTACTAATAAAAAAACAAATTAAAAATAAATGCCTGAACTTAATACACCATCTTGGTTGAACGACTTGGTCTTTGAAAGTGTTTTTCTTTTTTTTTCACTTAAATTCTCATCCAGTACAACCAGCTGAGGGCTTCTGTATTTTAACCACACTGGCTTTCTGTTAAATTCCTTGAACTGCATTTGGTTTTTTCCTTGTTTCTGGAACTGAACTTGAATGTGAATTTGCCCTTCCTACCCCAGACCTACTCTGTGTAGCCAACTCCCCTAATTGTATGTATGTGTTAAGAGAGCTTGCTTCCTTGGAGGAAAAAAAAATGGGAACTAAATGAATAGTAAATCTAAAGTACCCAGGCTAGCACATCGGAGACAGTAAATGTGGGTTAAGTGAATGAATGAATAAGCATGCAATTGCTAGTTAGAAGATTACTATTCATAAAGCTCTGTAGGTAGATGAAGTGGATTAAGAGATATCTAAGTAGGAGGGAGAATTGCTATTTAAAAACCTTTAGAATATGAATAATCACAATTTCCTTTTGTCTTTTTCCCATTGCCCCCTAACATTGCATTCCTAGAATTTTCAAAGTACACATTTCAGAAGCCAGATTAGGCTAAATAAAGATGAGTGAATATGGTTTGTCTTTACTGAGAGAGTCTTATAGACCTGAATTTTATTTCTTCAGCCAGTATCCATTGAGAAGCTATGACTAAAAGCCACTGAGCAGGGAAATAGGAGGCTACAGAGCCTCACATGGCTGAACAGACCATTACAAATAAGAAATCAACTCTGATTGCAAAGACTATGGGTTGTAAAGCGGGCACAGCCTCCATTATTTTGTATGTTGTTAGTATTTGGCAGGAAAGTCAGTAATCAGAAAGTGAATCCTGCCAAAATAATTGAACAGTGTTTCACTCTCCATTGCAGAGGATTTGAGCAGAGAGATCTATTGCTAGGTAAGTCTCCATACAATTGTGCACTTAGCTCTTGTCACCCTGCTGCCCCTGGGCTAATCTGAGGTGACATTCGAGCTCCCTAGGGTCACCTGATGAGAGTTTATTTATGCAGGCTATTAGATCATGCTGCACTCCAGAGAGCACGGCCAGGCTCCGTGCCAGAATCCATAGGACAGGTGAGTTGAACAGGGGAAAAGTTGCCAAGTTTTGCAAAGTGAATTAAAGCAATAATGTTCAAGTGTTTATATATTCAGCTGAGTTTTGAAAATGCTTAGTCTCCGGTAATTTCTTTTAATTTATTATATCTTTAGAGATACTAAAAGTTTCTGGCTGCCCTTTGTATGTGTGGCCTGAATAAACACAAGAGACAGCCCTGATTGTATCACATGGTTCTGTGATGGTGTTTTAGTTTGTTTTCTGTGTCAATAACAGAATTCCTGAGACTGGGTGACTTATTAAAACATAGCAGTTTATTTAGCTATGGTTCAGGAGGTTGGGAAGTCCAGGCATATGTTGTTGGCATCTGCTTATCTTCTCGTGAGGATATCATGCTGTGTCCACTTGTGGCTAAAGCAAAAGGTGCAGAACACAAGGGGCAGCCTCACTTCATCAAAACCTGCTCTAGGTGACTAATCTAGTCCCAGGAGAGTAAGAACTGAGAATTCACCCCACGAGAAAAGCATTCATCCCTCTTAACCTAATCACCTCTTAGAGACTCCATCTCCCAACCCTGCCACAATGACAGTCAAATTCCAACATGAGTTTCAGAGAGGACAAACCATATAACAAGAGGTCATAGAAGATGAAAGGTGATAGGCATGACCTCTGGAGCCAGATGGCCTGAGTTTGAATCCCAGGCTATTTATAAGCTGTTTGACCCCGAACAGGTTACATACCCTGCCTGTCCGGGTTCCCTACAGGATTGTACAAATTGCTTAGTTAGAATATAGTGTGCAGGTAGGAAATGCTTTGGAAGTGACTAACAAATAAACCCTCTCATAAGCAAGGGGTCCCAGGAGCCCCCAAACATCCCCCACAGTTCACTATCTCCCTGTCTTACTCTTCCAGCTGCAAGGCAGGTGGCACAGTCCAGAGGCACATGGCTTGGCGGGGCTCTAGGCTGTGCTGAGAGGAAAAGTCAGCAAGGAACATTAAAAGTTAAAACTATCTTTACAGCTCTTAATATCCTTTCACATTGCTGTTCAGAGTCTTAAAATAAGACAACAAAGACTACATTGTCTTCCACACTATGGAGAGAAGATATGGCCCAGAGATATTAGCTGACCTGTGGCACAAGGCTAATAAATGGTAGGGAACCAAGTTTCAATCTGTAAGAACCCAAGTTTCTTTAGATGTTGTAAGACTACTTCAGAAGTTAATTCAAGTTGCACATGCCTTGTATCAATGATTATTTAAATCATTTATACAATCAGCCAGCACCTTGAAGAATGCAGGGCTGAGGATAACCCAGGAGAGTGAAGCAGCCTACAATTCTGTTAGCCCAGAGCTGTCTTTTTCTGGTAGGGTCAACAGAAAAACAATTAACTATATATGTCTCAGTTTTCCAGATTCTTATTTTCTAGGCCTTTTGCTTCTCCTTATTGCTGACATTTTGACCACACCTATGTTGTAACATTATGCCTTGGAGGTAGAAATGGCAAAGAAACGATTCATTTCTCATTCTACATGCAATAAGTCTTCTAAAGAAGAAAACAAATATTTACCATTGGAAGAGGTTAAAGCATCTGCTAAAGTGCCATATTTGAGTTGTCAAAGTGTCTTTTTTCATGTCCATGTCCACAAATGACAGACTCAGCTCTATTCTCTGCTTAGAAGAGCAGAAGAAACTGAACTGAAATGGTTCCAGAAGTTGCTGAACTATCTGTATGGGTTGGTAGTTCTGGAATAACAAGCAGCAAATACATTTGGGTGCATTTTAGAAATGTGACTTGATAAAAACTACATAAGGTGCTTAAGAAAATAAATATATTTTGCTGGGGATTTAGCTCAGTGTTACTGCTGTCTGCCTCAAAAGCAGAAGGTTCCGAGTTCGATCCCTGGTACCAAAAATAAAATAAATATATTTCTTCATGTGCAGTGGCATGGTGCAGGATACAGGGAGGCTGAGCCCTGACCCAGATGTGCTGGTTGACAGCATAGCTCACCAGCTGCAAAGTTGCTGGAATGTTCTTGAGAAACTGTAGATGCGAATTCAAGTTGAACTGATGTAACAGTTCTTTCCCAGGGAGGAGAAAGTCTACTTTAGGAGTTTAATGGTAGTAAAATGCTAACAGCTGAGAAGTAATTGTCCAGGAAGTAGGACAGAGCAAAACAGAGGACTCCTAGAATAATTCAACATCCCTCTAAGGCCTACACCCTGGCTCTGACACCAGGTGTACCTGTTTACCTCTGCATCTGTACACAGCCCAGGTGAATTACCTGGGACATCTTAAGCCTCATAGCCTCATGAGACCTAGCACATCTTTAGGCTCACGGTCTCTCTTTCTCTGTCCAGTTGGCTGAATGGTAGCCCCCCAAAAGGTATGTCCACTTCCTGATCCCCAGAACCTGTGAAGATTACCTTATTTGCAAAAAGGTCTTTTTCAGATGTAATTAATGTAGGATAAGAAGAGCACCTTAGATTATCCAGGTAGACCCTACATTCACCAACAAATGTCTTTGTAAGAAATACACAGGAGAAAATGTATACAAGTGAGAAGGTGAGGTGAAAATGGAAGCAGAGATTATCTGGATGGATGCAGTTGGAAGCTAGGGAACATCGTGATGTGCCAGTGGCTTCCACGAACTGAAAGAGTCAAGGAACAGATCTGCCATTGAGACTCCAGAAGAAGTATAGCCCTGTTGACATCTCAAGTTTGGATTTCTGGCCTCCAGAACTGCTAGAGAATAAACTTTTGTTCTAAACCACCAACTTTTTGTGATCTTGTGTCAGGAATCTAAGACACTCAGGAATCTAAGACGCTCAGCTTTTTTCTGTGTGTTGATTTTTCTAAGTCCCAGCTGTAGCCCTTAGTCCTAACTAAGGGGAGGTCCTTCCCTGGGGATTGTTCCTGAGTTCCTGCAGCTGCTTTTGATTTACTCTTCCATTTGATGCTTAAAATTTTTCAACCTGTAATGTCTTTTTGTTTTTAATGTGTGCTAACTTCTTGAGAGTCAGGACTTGGCTTTTCATCTGTGTAAATCTCCAATGCTGGTGCTGAGGTTTAGACCTTTGAGTAGGGACAGCCTTGTTGAGGAGCTTGGTTAGTGCAGCTGAACTGTACTGAATACTAAAATCATTCCTTTTTTTTTTTGGTACTGGGGATCAAACTCAGGACCTTGTACTTGCGAGGTGGGCAGTGGCGCCACTGAGCTAAATCTCCGGCCCTCCTTTGAATCTTAGTGTCCTGTGGATCTTAATCTGTCACCCAGTTTTTGGTATGAGAACCAGCTATTCTTGAATAGTATTGTAAAACATATCACTACTACCTTGGATCAAAGATAAGGAAGGGTTTATGGTGCTAAATTTTTGCTACCTACACCTGGATCATTTTCACCCAGAGTGTGCCTCTACTTTGCAAATTTCAATTAGCTGTGGAAAAGTAGTTTGGCACATTGTGACAGAGAACACTTATCAACTGGCAACATCCAGCAAGAGAGAGGATTTTCTGGAGGAGCCTGAGTGCTCTGTAATTGGAGTGTGAAGGTATTTTATCTGAGTGGAGACAGTGATTCTCACCAGTGCTCAGATGTCAAAGGGCAGGGCCCTGCAGTATGCCACTGAAAGTTTCTTTTAACTTAAAAGGTAATAGAGTAAAACTCTAAAACAGCTGGATGATATAAGGAGCAAAAATGCTGCTACTTTCTCACCACTGGTCCTAGTTCCATTCACACAGGCACCTGGATTAGAGTAGCTCTGCCCCCTTGTGGTGTGTTTCCAGGTATGGTGACTTAGCCCAGACTGTGCCTACATGCTGGCAGTCACCCTGGAAATGTCATTCTCAAGAGTCATAGAAAGGTTACTTGAGTTGGAATCATAAGGCCTGAGTGACTCCGCAATTTCTTTGCCCAAAGCAAATAATTTCACGTAGATTCCTCATCTCTAAAATGAAAGCACTGGGTAGATGACTTCCACATTCTCTTTCAAACTCTGAGGTTCAAAACAAATATTCCATGACTCGGGGTTGGGGTGGGAGGACATTTCAGTATGTTTTGGAGTTAAAAAAAAAGTTCAGAAGAGACCCTTGAGTCCTCCAGGTAAACAACATCTTCCTGTCAGTGTTATTGTCAGTTGTCAGAGGCAGGCTTGTTCTGTTCAGGGAGTTGTGTTGTGGTAAGGGGCAGAGCTGATGGGCAGGTAGGTGGATCTGGAGAAACTCCACTGAGTTTCTAGATGATCTTGTCCAGAGTGGGCTTTCAGCTGAGAGGTTTGGTTTATGGTCCCCATACTCAGTCCACAAATAAGAGATGACTTCCGGTACTTGATGGATTGTATTCTTAAATTACTTTGGATCTTCAGTGTTCTTGTGGGTAAGATAAGGATAATGTTACTGACATTATAGAATACCTACAAGACAAACAGGAAATATTCAGTAAATAGAAGTCATTACTTTTATTATTGTCACCACTCCCATAATCATGACTCCAGAAAAGCTACCACCACGCAGGTGGGCTGCATGGCCAGAACAGAATGGTGCTCATGGGTTGGGGGCGTCTCCATTTGCACCTGTAGCTATATCTCTTATAAATACCCTGTTTGCAGAGCAGAATATTATGTGGAAAAGAGAGTACACAGGAGATGCTGTTCATGGCTTTAAAGGGATTGATACCATAGGGGGAATATTTAGCAATACAGTATTAATATCTTCTAAATATATCTGATTAACTAAAAAACATGCTAGAGTAATTGCAGCCGTAAATGCTGAATGAGTCATCAAAAGGGTAAAAATAGTCATTATATGTGTGTGAAAGTTTTCAATTAATACTACTTTAATTGTAAACTCACTTCTGGTCAATAATGTTGCAGAAAGTATTTTTCTCTTAATTGGAAACCCAAGATGGAAACAACTTCAGGTACAGCTATGGAGAGAACTGACAGCTCACATTGTTTTCCTCCCCACTGTCATTATCAACCACTGCCAGTGATACCGTTTGTTTCCCTCTCCTCCTGTGGTTTTTTTAGGGCTGCACTCAAGGCACGTGGTCTCCCATTATCCAAGTAATAAAGACCCCATTGTTTTTGGTGTGTAGCCAGACATTGCTGGGCAAGTAATGAGACTGGAAACACTTTGGAACTGGATCTTCTGATATTTACTTCCCTTGCCATGGTGTGGGGTTGGTGAATCATGTCTCTGTATGTGAAGGGAAAGGAAGACATTGACTGTTACTCCCCATGTAGTCTTCAGAATCTGGGTAGGCTCTTCATTGCTTGATCTCCCTTTTTTTTAAAATCATGTCACTTAGATCTTAAAAATTATACCTGAGGTTACTACACTGAAAATAATGGTGCTGTTTGATATGACATGAGTTTATGATACACACTTTGGAAAGGATCCCATAGCTCACCTCCTTCCTAGTCTTGGAGTTCTCTCTGTGGTGCCTTGGCAGGGTGGCCATCAGCCTCTGACAGCACTCCAGCAGCTGGGCAATTTCATTTTTCATAGAGCAGCCACATCGTCTTATTTTTACACAGCACTGATCATTAGGTAATCAGATAATCTGACCTTTATACAGAACTGGAATCCAGGGCTTATAACTCTGGTTCATTAATCCTGGTTTGTCCTTGGAGTCTAAATCAAATCCCAGTTCTTTAAGACAGCCTGGTCTTCTAGAGCATGGTCACTCTCAGTGGGCTTGTGTCCAGTAGCAGGTGCAGAATCTCAGTCCTCACACCCACCTCTGAGCTGACATGTATATTGTGACCTGTATGTTACCCAGGTGATCATTACAGTTTGAGAAGCACTGAACTCAATCTCATACATTACCCTGCCACAACTAAGTTTTTAAAAAATTGCTTTTGCTTATCAGACCTGCTGGTGCTCAAAAAATCCCAGCTGAGAAAAAAACCATTTAAGTAGGCAACACTTCAACTCAGAGTAAGTAAAATTTAAGTACAGAAAGTACAGAATTGGTCTGATATCAGTTGAAGTTGTCATTCTATTCGTTGAAATTTATTGGCAACTATTTCCATGTGTACAATCATAAAAAGTAATGTTGATGATTGTTAATCTTTCTTGATAGGCCTACAAGATTACAAATGTCTTTGAAATCATTGAAGATAGATTAAATTAGGCTGCTGTGATTTAATGCTGGGTCTTGCTTTGTGATTTTTTTAAAACTGATTTTGTTGGTATACTTTTGACATACAAAATATTACATTCTCCATAGGGAATTTGCACCTGTGTCACATCTTAATTCTTTTTTCCCATTCCCCTCCTTTCCCTTCAATCCTTCTTCCCCTCTCTACTTACTAATCTGTGTTTCTATTGTTTTCCTTCCATTCTTTTTTCTTTTTTAATCCCTTCCTTCCCCTCCCCCTCCCTTGTTCCCTTTGAACATTTTCTTCCTACTTCCCAGTATCGATTCTCCATTTAGCTCCTTATTTACCCTTTGGGTTTCTCACACTAGAGAAATAATACAATATTTAAACATGTGTGTCTGATTTATTTCACTTAAAATTATGTTCTCAAGGTTGCCCTGTGATTTTTTAAAAACCTGATAAACAGCCTAAGTATTAGGACAACTCAGTCTGCAGTCATGCCAAACAGAGGCAGCCACAAAATTTCCCTTCCAACACTTTTGAGCTGCAAGAAGAATGAAAGTTGAAATCGTTTTTCTATTTCTGACATCACTGCAAGGGCAGCAACTGAGAATTCAGCATTTAAAAGGTGCCTGGGAGATGCACACTGAGGAGACAGCTGTGCTGGAGGGAAGTGCTTTCAATTCATGCACTCAGCAGTAAGGAAATGAACTCGGCCAGCTCATGAGTATGAATAAAGGCTTAGCTGCCTTTCCAACCACAACACAGCTTTCTATCTTTGGCACTTTTTAGACATTCAGTAAATCAGACTGATTTAATGTCAGATGACCGCACCAAACTGTTTCCTTTTAAGCTCAAGCAGAACCCTCAAGAAGCTCCTTCCCCCACCCTCTTCATATTTTTTTCTCTACCTGATTGATATTCATGATGACCTTTCAGCGACACCCACACCACGGGACATCAGCCCAGCCTGTTTGGCTAAGTCAGCAGGGTCTTGATCTCATCATGGCCCAAGTTCACCTTGTACTGTTTCAGAGTATTCAGTTCAAGGTGCATGTCCCAGGTCACTAGGTATATGGGGAACAGCAGCAGCCATCCCCGGCAAATGTTTTTTTAGCCAATAGAAATCAGTGTCTATTTTTCTTCTGTTCTGAGAACCAGTTCACCTTTATTCAGCACACCTTATTGAAGTCCTACCTCCTGAGGGCTAGATGAGGTCTTTTGTATACTCCCCTGTCCTCAGACTTAGGAAAAATATTTACTTAGAGCCCTGGGTTTCCAGGTAATAAGATTATAACAAATAGGCACAGATTATAATGAGTAAGAAAAATTATAATGAATAAGATTATAACAAATAAGACATGGAACTTATGTTCTGGCTACCATCATCAGAGGAGCCAGAGCATTTCTGCTGGGAGGAAGAAGTTTTGGGCAAAGTAATAATTCAGCAAGCTGAGAAGAAGAGAGGGGCAGGCATTATAGATATCAAAGAGTGAATGAGTGAAGACTTATCAGTGTTAAAGTGCACGGGCTAATTTCCCACCCATGTTTGGTGAAACAGTGGGAGGGTCTCACACCTTTCTTTGTGTCTATAGGGCGCTGCTTCTTAGCTCCTTCCAGTTGTTTCAAAATCTTCACCACTGCCTGGATTTGCCCACCACTGTTCCCTTGACTTACAAGATTTACTCCTTGTTCATCATCAGAATTTACAAATTTAAACTATAGTAAAAGTGCAACATGCTATAATATGGAACAGAATGATTAAAAATTCAGTCTCTGTAGTAGGTGGCTGCACCAGTTGCTAACTTTATTACATCAAGGAAAGTTATCTAATTCTCTTCTTCAGTTTCTACGTTCAAAAAAATAAGAATACTAATAAATTTAACCACTAAGGGTTATGCAAAAACCATGCATGATGATGTAAGTATGGTGTTAGCACATAATCTGATATTTAGTAGGTGCTGAATGCTAGCCATTGTAATTGTTTCATTCTTTTAATGCATTAATACCTACTAAGCATTATCTCAGGTAGTAAACAAAACAGAAAAGGCACCTGCTTTCATTGAGCTAGAAAGTGTCCTCTAATCATTTTCCATTATTATTGTTCATATATTATTTCAAACAACCCCACTGGATAGTATTTCCTGAGGTACTATTATTTTGTGTATCAAATTGTATGCTATACACAATTATAGATGCAGTTTACCACCTCTTTTTAAGTCATCTACCTAGTGCTGTTTACTTAGTTTGATCACTTAATCTGTTTTCTTGGCTGGAGACCCCAACAAGTAAAAAGCCAGGAGAATTCCCTCAGTTCCTAATAAATACTTATTGGGCTTCTAAGAAAGTTGAAAAGATGACCCCTATGATAGTTTGGGGGGGAAAAGATCAAAAGACTAGGGTAGATGTGAAAAAAATCATACATTAATTAAATACTAAATTATCCAATAATGGGCAGGCATATGACTGTAGTATGCAAGATATGTGACTTAATGTGGTTTTCATAATTTAAAAGTTTCATAGAAGAAAGTGGAAACTGAACAAAATCTTGAAGAATTTACATGAGTGGAAAAAAATCAAGAGCAGGAGGCTGGAGTGATATATATAATCACATAAATGGAAATAAAGACAGTGTGTCATATTCATTTTCATATGGCCTGAAGGATAGGCCACAGTGAAACCTGAAGATGGTTGTTGACTTTAGTAGAAGTAGGGAATCAATCACTGGGAGCCTGGGTCACGGTGATGCCTGGGAGAGAGAAGAGGGAGCATAAGAAACAGATAATTTGAAGATGGAACCAGCAGGACTTGTAAGAAATATTAAAGCCCTTACAGTTTCAAGGTGATTTCACATGCATTGTACCCTGGCCTAGATTTGTTTCTCATAATAGTACACAGAATCTGTGCCAAGTGCACAGTGGTTCTTAACCCCATGATACTCTTAACCCTTATTATGAACAAATGCCCCCTTTACCCTCCTCAAAAGTCATAATTGACTTATTTGCATACATATTTTTGAAAATATCAACAACATACTTTTAAAAAATTTTATTTTATTAGTACATTTTAGGTATATAATATGATGACATTCGTAACTGGAAATTTGCACCTTTACATAATCTCTCTTGGTTCTTATTGTTTTCCCCCTTCCCCTGCCCTCCCTTCAACCTCTAACAACATACTTTTCTGTCATATAAAGAAATATTCAAAGCATGTGATTAATATTAAAATATATTTTTTCAAAATGTAAAAGCCCAAACATGACTATTCCAGAAGACATAATGATAGTAGTCAGATATCTTTACATGTAGATCTCAATGTCTGAAAGTGCATACAATACAGGTGTGTTGTGTTAATAACTCAAATGGAGTGGTTTTTAGTGATGTGGTTGTCTGAGTGGTGGCCAATGCTTGGTAAAATTCTCAAAAGAAAAAAGCAGGCACACTACTTCCTCAGCTATTCAGCACTTACAGCCCTGAGAGCCCAGTGTATAAAAACCATGCCAAAATACATCTGGCATATGTGTATGAAACAGAGTCCACCGCTAGCCTCAAGTGATTATAAATAGATTTTCGCCTACAGAAATGTCCATCCAGTAGCACTTTGGTATTGCAGGACATCTTACATTGTCTCCTGGCTCCCAGCCATTAGATGCTGGACATCTTTCCATCACCGTGACAACCACAGGTGGCCCTTGGATTCTATAGCCTCAGAAGGAACAGCCCCAGCCCACTAGGTACCACTGGGCTGGATGCTAGCTCAAAGATGGTAGCACATAAGGGGACTAGGAGGGGAGGATTGGGATGTGGAGCCCAGAAATGAAGTTGGCCATAGTGCCTTCTTCCCCAGCCAGGGAGAGCTTACAACTTTTTAAATTCTGCTAAGCTGGCTTTTCCACCCTGGCAACAGTTTCATGTTCTAAGCCCAGGTAGAAGATAAAATGAGGAAAACATACAGTAATTGGTAGGAAAAATAATACAAACCCTTTTTGACTCACTTAGGTTAGAGGCCAGCAAACTCACTTTAATTCCCTGCTCTCTATGTCAGCTCACTGGGAGGAATACACTATGTCTCAAGAAATAGGAGCAATTTAGTCCTAACATGAATCTTTGAAACTATTTTGAAATTCAATTCTTCTTTCCTTTAAACTACAAGAATGATCTCAGCCACTTTTCCCCAGTTTTGTGGAGTATGCACTAATGGCTAATCCCTCTGGTATTTGCACTGTGCACAGTGGAAGGCAGTGAGCCGATGTGCCAGGTTGTTTAGTATTAGCATGCTGCAGGTTGCCTTCTGCTTTCCAGTCTGAAGACAAATCCAAAGGGCTTGGTCCACTTAGAGTACTTTGCAGAGGATTTGGAACCTTGGATTTTCATTTAATAATAATACACACATACATACCCCACTCTTTCACAGATACTGGCATATTGTGTCTAATTTATAAATAGTCATTTATCCCAAAAATACTGAGTATACTTCAAATGCCTGCCAAATTATAATATTTCAAGAACATAAATCTATTTGCATTCTTTTTCCAGTTCTAGGATTATTCATTTACCATCAGATGCCTGCTATTCACAAGAGAACAGGTTAGGCATGGTGAGAAAATCAGAAGTAAATTAGACCCTTTATATTCTCAAGGGGCCCGTTGTCTAGTTGGAATGATAAAACCTCAAACATGTTATAAGTTAAGAGCCATTGGAAAGTAGATCGAATACTGATGGGATAGAATTTTAACTTGAGGACCTTACAGATTCATTAACATTTAAACAAGTAAAACATACTAAATTTTGAGAAATGTCTTTCTGAGCTAAAATAAATGTGAGGAGAATTTTTTTGTATTTTTACATGTCAGAAAATGAGTCTTCCTATCACTTAATAATGTGCATTCTCCAGTTGTTGTCAGGGTGTAATTAAGTGACTTTGAATAATTGATAATAATGGCTTCATAATGTTGCTACCTGTCCAGAAAAATAAACTTCTTTAAAAATTGAATATTTTTTCTTTTTTCCACTGAATAAGTTCTTTTTTGTACAACTCCAGATTCTGGGAGGCCACCATGGTATTTCAGGGATGTATCTTAACCTCTATTCACAGTGAAAGGGGATCAGACGAGATCCAGGGCATTCGGTGGTATGGCCGTAAATAGTGAAGGGGGGTCAGATGGGCAGACAGGAGGCAGGTAGATAGGTGGTCAGGATCATTATGGGAAGAGTTCAGTTGCTAATGTAGGAAGGATTCTTGTTACCAGAAGAACATGTGTTAAACTTGAGGGTAACAGAGAAATGAGTCTCCTTTGGAATTCTGTGCCCTCCTCTTTACACTGCCTTCCTTTGTCCTGGGCACTAGATCTTAATGCATCAGGTCCTGGTAATGGTCCAGACCTACTGTCTTTCTCCCAGCATCCCTGTTCTCTGCCTGTAGGCGAGAGATTTGACTCAGAGCAGGGGGTCAACATCGAATTTTGGCCAGAATATGTTTGTGAAACTTAATTTTACCCCATGTTAGAAATAATTTATATCTGATCTGAATGGAGGTTATTGAGTTTATGTGTATATAAATTCATTGAGTTGTACTGTTAAGATTTGTGCATTTCAAATATATTATGTCCCAATGAAAAGTATAAATAATAACAATAAAAGTCAAGTGGCCCAGTCACTGGAGTATTGCCAGCTTTGGTTTTTCTTGTAATTTAGCAGTGACTTTTGCATTTTAAAATAAATTTTTAGAATTTTAGTGTTAATTCTTTCTTAAATTCTTTGTGGTGCTGGGCATCGAACTCGGGTCCTTGCACTTTTGAGGCGGGCGGCGGAACCACTGAGCTAAATCCCCAGCCCCTTAAATTTGTTTTTAATTAGTTAAAATTAATAGCCAGCACTGGATGATTAATCGTAACAACTCTTTGTACCTCTTCAAAACAGCAAACAACTCAGTAGAATGATCATTGGCCAAAATACATGTTTTTGAAATAAAAGAAAGGGAGAAAAACTATATTTCTGAAAAAAGGATGAAAATACTTGTTGCAAAATTATCTTTTTGATTTTTCAAGACTTCTACTGTTATATCTACAATTCAAAGATAATTATAAACTAAAGTATTATTTCAAATTATCGTGTTTACTAACTTTCATCCAGTCTCCTACTTTGCATCCATTTCTTAAAGCAGCCCCCAACACACACACACAAACACACACACACACACACACACACACACACAGACACACCACTACAGCTTCCATCCTGACATCTGGAGCTTTGGGTTGACATTAAGACTGAAGTCTGGTGAGTGAACAGTCACCATGTGATGATGTCAAAGTGAACAGAAATAGAACTTACAATAAAATCTTTCCTTGTAGCTGTGGTTGTCAAGGTTCAAACATTCAAAGAGAGAAATATTCTTTTAGAAAGAGAGCTTAAAAAAATCAAATTTGATGTGACTAAATTACAGAATAATCTACAAAGTCCAGAAATTATATGGAAATTAAATTTGATCTACCTCTTCTCACCCAGGCTCACATCTTGGATGGATTTTTTGATACTATGAAGTATTTCTTAACATTATTATTTAAGATAAATATTTAGCATGGACTCTCTTGTTGGAACAGGACAGCTGGGAAGTGGTGGAAGGACTGAGGGGGGACATGACTTACACCCAGGAGCCTCCTGTTCAGAAAGGATTTTTGCTGAAAAAGCGGAAATGGCCCTTAAAAGGCTGGCACAAGGTAAGACACTGGCCTTGCCCTCCCCTGATGTGCCCCCGTACTATGCCACTTAGGGCCCAGTACCTGTGCACTTACGTTTGATTTGAAGTTGAAATTTGAGACCAGGGAAGGGATACTTCAATGGATCGTCTTAATCAATTATCCTGTCTTCCCCATAGAGATTCTTCTACCTGGACAAAGGAATCTTGAAATATGCCAAGAGCCAAGCCGATGTAAGTCTTCTGGTTGACCCAGCATGCAACTGCAGAACTATGCAGGGGTGCTTGCTGTCAGCTCAGGGGAGAGATTATGTACAGTTTGAGGGTCACAGTGCTCTGATGGTATGAGTTTCTCCAGGTGAACAGAAGTGCCTGCTCCCTGCTGTCTCAGCTCGGATCTTAGATGGGCATAGTTAACCTACCAGGTGGAGGGGCAGGGGCTCCTCTAACACCTCACTGGGTATCCATGGGTCTGTTCTGGTCTTAGGGTTGTGTTGAGGGGTTCCCTGAGTGGGAGAAGTCATCCTTGCAGCCAATAACAGGAGCAAAGCAGAGTGCTGTGACCTTCCACACTTTGGTGATGGAGGGGCCTGAAGGAGAAGGTGTTGGCTGAGAAATTATTCTTGGACCAGGCAGTTGGTCTGTGAGGGTTGTGAGTAGGTAGGTCTAGAGCTATAGAGGTCTTCTCTCCTTTCCTCCTCTCCAACCCTCCCTTCGCCTACTTTTAAGTCACTTCTCAATGAGTTGACACCAGACACTAATTCAGTGGGAGGCAGTGGTGTTAACAGGTTAATTCACAGGAGTCAGCCCATGGGCCTTGCTATCTTGTTTCTTCACATACTGGCTATGTAAACTGCTTGTTACTTAACTCCTCTGCACCTCATCTTTGAAAGAGGGAGCATGCTTCGTACCTCTCAGAGGGCAGAAGGCAGCGTGCAGTACTGGTTCTCATGGAGTGCTGCATCAGTCATAGCCTTTGGATTTACTGTGAGGGTGGTGGGAGTTGGAGGATGTTCCTACCACCTCGAAACCTGTGGTTCTCAAGTGGCCTTCTTCATGACTCTGCAGATAGAGAGAGAGAAGCTGCATGGCTGCATTGATGTGGGGCTGTCAGTGATGTCTGTAAAGAAGTCGTGCAAGTGCATCGACCTTGACACCGAGGAGCACATCTACCATCTGAAGGTGAGGGTGCTTCCCGGGTGTGCTCCCTGTCATTCATAGCCCCTGTGGGCTTTTCTTTTTGTTTTTTTTCTTTATTTTTTATATGAGATGCAGTCTCACTTGTTATGCAGGCTGGCTTCAACTACTGGGCTCAAGTGATCCTCCAGCCACAGCCTACTGAGTAGCTGCAACTACAGACAGGCACCACTGCACTTAGTTCTGTAGAGCCCCTTTATGTTGATACTATGCTGTTAGTGATGCCTTCTGGATGCTCAGCTAGCACGCAGAAGATCTTCGTCACCAAAGTGTTCCTAATGGACACTAGATATTGGGATGGGGCCGTTCTTCATGGTCCGGGGCTGTCACTCACACTGCTTGAAGGTTTGGCATCCTTGTTGTCTTATGCCCCCAGTACCATCCCTCCTTCCTAATGACTGTGCCAATAGTAACAGAAACATCTTCATATTTTGAAATCACCCCATACCAAGCAGTGCCATCTTTAGTAAAGAACCATTTATCAAAGGTTAAAATGTGTTCCTTGAAATACAGTGTAATATCCTAGCTTGTGGATTCCTATCTTACAGTTTCAGCTAACTTTATAGGGATTTCATGAAAATTCTCATAGTGAAGCATCAGGAATTTTCCCCCTAAAGTATGAGTCTGCAAATAGTATACCTCAGAGCTATTTACCTTATTCTTCTCTGTCTTCTACGGGTGGTAGAGATAGTCAGAATCATGAAGTATGAGGTTTAGAAGCGGTTCAGATCTTGACACAGCTACTAACTAGTTTTTGAACTTTGGCCAATTATTTAATTGCTGAAAGTCTGATTTTTCACCTAAAAAAAAAAAAAGAATGACAGCTATTATAGAGCTCATTTTGTAAGAACTGCAAATAAAACTCTTGTCCTAATGCCTGGATCACATAAGCTCAATAAGTTTAGTTGATGCTTGTGATTATTAGGTGGCACCTGATGTTAGAAATTAATTGAGAAAATGCTAAAGCATTTTTCTTACTTGGGAAAATTACTTTGGATTTGGGAAACAGGGGCTGATGGTTTAGACAAAGAAAGCATGAGAGAGCCTGTGCTTGTCTCTGCAGCATGTGTGTGGTGACGATCAACACAGGCCTGACACACACATCTGGTTGATTGACTGGGCAAGATGTTCAAATACAGACTTAGTGTATCTTCAACACCTAGGTTAGTGCACTGTGGAAAGCAGAGTCTCAACTTTGGCATTGTGGGTGAATTGGATAATTCTCTGTTGTGGGCTGTCCTGGGTGGTAGGATGTCACACATTACCACTGGCCTCTACTCACTGGGTACCAATAGCATCCTGTTCTAGGTATGAAAACCAAAAGTTTCTCCAGACGTTCTCAAGTCACCCATTGGGATAAAATCCCCCTGGTTGCAAATGACTACTATGATGTAAAGAAGAGTAAAACCTATCATCTTAAAAAAAATTAAGAATACTAACCCTACCCTCCAGCCATTTTTGATGGCCAGTCTCTTCTACAATAGTTTAGGGTGTTTTTTTGGTTTTGTTTTGGTACTGGGGATCGAACTTGGGACGTTGCGCTTGTGAGGCAGGTATAGGTTATTTTTCTATGTATTTTCCGTGATTCTTCTTTTTGAGTTCTGACATGGTCAGGAAATAGGTTCTTGTTTATCCATTATTCTAGTTAATGGAATAAAAATGATCATTGATTCCTAATTTTTAGCAATTTAGAATGTCTGAGGATACGTTGAATACGAAGATGTGATAAACAGAGTTCATTATTTCTCTGATTCACTTTAAGTTCTGTTTAGTTTCTTGGTGATTCTTATGAACACCAGCTGTGACTGTAGTGTCGGTAAATGTTATCTGAGGGTTCTAGTCAGTAGCCTCAGAGTCAGGCCCTCCAGGTAGGCCCATTCGCTTGTTTTTATAGATGAGGAGTCTGGGCACCAAAGAGGGTGTCTGTCCATCCAAAGTCCTAGTCCTAGAATGGCCGGGGGGCTGAAACAGAACCTTGGTCAGTTGTTTAACAAAGTGCTTTTCTTTTTCTACCTTGTTTAACCAGTAAGATCAGTCAAGACGAGTGTTTTGGGTACTGACTTTTAAGGGTCCCTGAGTGTAGATCAGTGCAAAGATGACACGAAACTCTCATAAAATTCCCCAACTGGGAAATAAAACACATTTCAGGAACATCATAATATGGGGGAATAAAAGATATGTGTGTCTGTTTGCTTTTCCTCTTCCTATAAATGACACATAGCACCTGGAGGAGTCTCCTGTCTGGTTGGCTCTTGTCTGAATCAACAGAAAAGCCAGCCTCAGTTTCTCAATGATCAGTCATTATGATGTTTATTCACACATCCTCATTCTCAGCTGTAGTATTAGTGAAGATCTTCGTGGGCTTGGTCTGAGTTCCCATGTGGGAAGTTAACCTACTAGGCCTCCTTTTGGATTATTTTAAATAGCAGCTTCATGAGTGTCTGTATCCTGATAGGTAGGTATCTATCATTTTAAAAATGTTAATATGCTCTGATACATACAGAAATACACTTCTAAGGAATATCAGGGGTATATAGGTGCTTGTTGTATCTTTTTCATATTTTTATGAGCATTTTCTAATAAAACTTTACTAGTTACAAACATTCTTCATGGAAATTATAAATTGATAGTTACTCATGGTGAAAATAGGTAAATGTTTGTATAGTAATGATGATGGAACTTTATAATGCTTTATCAGATTTTTCTGTTAATGACTGGGAAAAATGTTCTTTTAAATAACCCTCATATTCATTAACATACATTTCTCAATAATGTATCCTTTGACAGAGTAGATGAATAAGGTTAAATATTTTAAGGAAAGTTTACTAATTCATTCCAGTCTAGAGAAGATTGATCTGAAAAGTCTGAATTATAAAAGAGTTGAGAGGGCCGGGGATTTAGCTCAGTGGTTCTGGGGCCTGCCTTGCGAGCGCAAGGTCCCGAGTTCGATCTCCAGTACCAAAAATAAAATAAAATAAAATAAAATAAAAGAGTTGAGAGAGAGGAAAATGGTGCTGACATATTCAGTAGAGCTAGCAGAATCTAGGACTGGAGAATTGGAAAATACATCGTGAGACAGATTAATGTAAATTTCATCTTTTATTGTTTATATATAACTGATAGTATTTTCCTTTCTTAAGAGTAACAAAACAATTGGATACTCTTAAAGAAAACCTAAATTCACACTTCATGAAGATCATTTTTACTCCATATTTTCTCTGCAAACTTGTTCCTGTAGAGCACATAAAAGCAAAGTAAGTCAATAGAGACTTTCTACATTTCTGCATGCGCTAACTAAGAAGCATTCAGGAACCTCAACTTGATGAATAATTGTTCCTTTCAGCAAGTGACTCTTTTATTTTCTTCTTTCAATTTGACACATACTAGGTGAAGTCAGAAGAAGTTTTTGATGAGTGGGTAGCCAAACTCCGGCACCACAGAATGTTTCGTCAGAATGAAATCGCCATGTTTCCACGAGAAGTGAATCACTTTTATCCAGGGTCTACCATCACAGATGCTGCACCGGGGGCATTTGACTCCATTTCCGGGAGGAAGGTAATGAGCATTTACTAGTAATTAACCTGAAAGAAGAGGGGTACCTTTCTGAAAGGGGAGGCCCACCTTGAGAGCTGAATCTGAGGAAAGGTGTGTGGGGAGGAGCTGGGAAATTGGGCTGATGTTTAATTTGTCTTGCCTACTGAGTCAGAACCAGGACCAGATAAGCATCTGTTAACAATGGGACAGAGAATGAAGAAGAGCATGTAAAGAACAACTGAGTATCTCTGAATGCTCTAGCTCTCTCTTGACCAGTTTGATTTACCTGGCTGTAAAATGTAGTAGGTATGTGTATGCCCCACGAGATTGCAGAATTCTTCCAGATGTTTAAATATAACATCATTTGACAGAAAAAGAAATAAGAGCTGTCATCTGAGGTCTCATATTATGGTATGGTCAAGCTGGGGTGACAGCTAGAGGTGTCAGGGTGTCCCTGTGGGTGCTTTGCTAGAAGCTTCTTCCCATTACAGGCAGAAGGCATCCATTATCAACTAACCTGCCCTGTTATCCTTTACCCCAAATTGTCCTTGCTGGTGTCTGTTTTCATTTATAATACGGTCTCATCCTCTGTGGAACAGCGTAGCAGTATATCAAAGCAGAACTCATTTCAAACTGGAAGCAATTTATCATTTTCTTGTGGTGGTGAGGCGAGAGTTCCATTATGGCTACAGTCTTCGGAGGACATGGAAAAATGTTCAAAAGGTAGAGTGACTTGAAACCTCTGCTCCATTCTGACATGGCTCTGAAATGAACTAGTTTTGCATCTGTCCCTTACCTGAATTTGTGTCCTTCTCTTCTCTCTACATTCCTTCCCATACTTTGCTAATTAAGGTCACATTTGTTATCAACAGAAGACACTTTGATTGTGGAGTTTTATGTCTTTGCCTGGCTGTGTCTGAAGACAGGCTTCCTTTTGTAGTCCTTAAGTACCTGATTTCCACCCAGGCCCATAAATCAGTCTCCAGGGATGGGAACTGCACAGCCCTGTTTTTCTTTAAGTACCAAAAATGATTCTGATGCACATCCTGGATTGAGACTGTTCTAGAGGTGAGTGGATGACCAAATGGAGAGCCCCACTATGTATGTGTTCTCTGCTCTGGCTGCACATTCAGATCACCAAAGAACCTTTAAACTACAGGAATACCCATGCCAAGGCCTCTTTCCCAGACATTCTCTTTAAATTGGTCTGAGGTGGGGTCCTGGCAGCACTGATGGTCCATAGTTCCCCAGGTGATTTTTGCTAAGGAGCCAGGATTGAGCACTCCAGGCATAATGAAGCTCAATGTTCACACCTTAATTAGCTAAAACTCATCGAGGGAACAAAAAGAAAGCTCATCAGTGGATTAAGAGCATCTTGGATGGAGTGTGGGCATGTATAGTTTTTAAACATCTCTCCAGCTGATTTAAAAATATAGCCATGTTTGTTTGAGAACTACTATTAGGGAACAATGCAAGGTGGTAATCTTGAGAATTGCTCTTCATCTTGTTGTATGCACATACTGTCCACTAGGACTATGTAGGCTTTACCCTTCCAGGAAATATATTCATGAGCTTCATTGATTGACATCTTGGCCAAGTGGCCCCTGAAGTACTGTATATGGACCAGCAAGATCAGTCCTGCCTAGGGACTTACTAGAAATGCATATTCTCAGGCCCCTCCCTGATGTGCTGAATCCAACACTGGGGTTGGAACCTGAGGATCTG
Organism: Heterocephalus glaber; assembly: GCF_053883595.1. NCBI lineage: Eukaryota > Metazoa > Chordata > Mammalia > Rodentia > Bathyergidae > Heterocephalus > Heterocephalus glaber. The sequence goes on from NW_028258156.1 coordinate 5,542,605, forward strand.
TGACCTAAATACTCCTGGTGATTCTGGTGATATGAATGTTTGAAGCCATCGTCTAAGACCTTTGGGCCTTGATTCCTCAGGAGCATCTGTCACCATCTAGTGAACCACAAATTGTGGGCTATCTTTTGTTTAGTGACTAGGACTATAAGATTATTCTTCAGTCATCTCAGGTCCATCTGCAGAGGCTCATCACGGTCCTAATGTAGGTCCATGATCAGTTATTTTTAGAGACTGGTACAACTTTTATTTCATTTTCATTCTTTTGATGTGAATTGGGTCCTTCCAAGTGGCAGGGAGCAGCCTGTTGTTACTGGATAGGAATAACAGTGCTGCTGCTGCTGTTGATAATGATGATGATAATGGCTGATTTATTGAGTTCTTACAACAGAACTTTTCTAAGACACTTTTCTAAGTGCTCTTCACCTGTCAACTCATTTAATTCTCATAACTCTCAGTGAGCTAGCTATGTAGTTGTCCCCATCTTCCAGATGAGGAAACTGAGGCATAGAGAAGTTATGTCATTTACCCAAGAATTCATTGAGTGGATTCAAACTGAGTCAACCTAATTATCCAGATCCATTCCTTTAACCCTTACAGTCTATAGGCATTCTTCTAAAACAAAGCAAAATTTTCTGCCTATCCAGATGGAAAGTCAAATGTAGAAAAGTAAGAAAAGTCTGGTGCCAGCACAGTGATCCCTCTTGCTATGGAGAATTGTGATCCCTCTCCTCTTTCTCTCATAGACCTGACACAGTGCCATGCCTATCTGGTGGAGATGAGTCAGCTCCTGCAAAGCATGGACGTCCTGCATCGAACATACTCAGCGCCAGCAATCAATGCCATACAGGTTCGCCTCACCTTTTGGAGTTCACCTTCTGGCTTCTACTTTCCTTTCTCCTCCCAGCCTTTGACTAACAGTGGGATGTTGTCTGGCCAGTTGCTTCAGCCAAACTCAAGGGGATGGAAGTTGTCACTTTGCTATGCGTTTATCCCTGTGGTTTGGTGGACCTTATTGTCTGTGCTCTCTTTCCTGTTTTGAAACAAAGGGTGGAGCTTTTGAAAGTCCCAAAAAGGAAAAAAGATTGCACAGGAGGTGGCGGTCCAGAGCTATTGGGAAAGATACTAAAGGAACACTGCAGGTAACCAATGCTTCCACCCGTAACAGACTGCTTTCCTCCTTGGCACTGCTCTGCATGTCACATTTTGGGGCTACTTTGACTCAAATAGAATGGACAAGTGCATATTCTAGAGTTGCTCTTTGTGCAAGGGGAGGAATTCAGTCACTTAGATCTTCTGGGTATGAATATAAGGTTGTAACGGACTTTGGACAAGAGAAAGAATGTTTTCTGAAAAAAAAATGTTACAGAGTTAGAGGAATTACCACCATTTCTAGGGCTTTCCACTTCCCCTTCTTTAATGTTTAGCCTGCCTGCCCTCTTTGCTGCTTGGGTGTGTTCCTTGTTTGTGGCTGCAAAGACCCAGTGTTCTGATCCCCCTGTCCTGCTGATGCTCAGTGGATTTATCATCCCTCTGAGCCCACAGGCCCAAGTCTCTGGGCACAAGACATCATGCGGACTCTCTTGCCATTTTCCTCCAAACTCCCATTACCCCACTACAGGCTCACTGTGTCGTGTAGAAGCTCTCCTTCCCAAAGCACAGTGAAGCTGCAGGCCAAGATTTGCAGCATGACTGTTGCATATTAAGTTGCAACATTGTTATGATCAAAATTAATCCCAAGCTTTTGAAAATCAGCGATATACTCTTGTATACTCTTAGGTTCAAAGCACTTTATGGGCTGAACTCCACTACTTTTTTCTTTTTTCTTTATTAAATTCTTTCATTGGTACATTGTAGGTATACAACACAATTACATTTCTCATTGGGAATTGTACCTTTACATAATGCATCTTGGTTCTTAATTTTTCCCCATTCCTAGCCCTCCCTTCACGCCCTCCACCCTTCCCTATTTACAAAGACTTTATTTCCATTTTTTCCATTTCTCATCATTTTTCCTTTCCCTTCTTTCCTTTCCCCTGCCCCTCCCACTACCCCTACCCCTTTGGACCTTTTCTTCCTATTTTGCATTATCGATTATTCATTCTAATCATTGGTACATTTTAGGTATACAATATAATAACATTCATCATTGGAAATTTGCACCTTTACATAGTCTCTCTTGGTTCTTATTTTTCCCCCTTCCCCTGCCCTCCCTTCAACCCCTCCAGTCCTCCCTATTTACAAAGCTTTTGTTCCTATTTTTCCATTTTCTCATATTAATCCCATTCCCTTCTATCCTTTCCCCAGCCCTCCCACTTCCTTCCCCTTTGCCCCTTCTCTTCCTGTTTCACATTACCTATTATACATTCAGTCCTTATTTACACTTTCAGTTTCTCACACCAGAGCAACAGTTCGCTGCCTGCTGAACTCCACTACTTTTAAAGTAGAGAATGTTCCATGTAGAAACATGAGTAGTTAGCTAGCTTTGTAGAAGCCCCAGGTGCAAATAAAAGCATTTTCAAACCTATTCACTGCTAACAACCCAGTTACTTACTGGGTGGTGATTGCCAGGAGGAAGGATGAGTGTAAAGGAGAAAGCCTGGCAGTTTTAGCTGTCATTTTCAACTATAGCTTTAATACTTATATCATTTCCAAAAGAATATATGATTTCTCACCAAGTTTTATTTCATAAGAAGCAAGTTTCTATGGAAAGTATTTTCCTAAGTTTTTATATGTTTTTCTCCTATCATTCAGTAGGAAGACTTTTAAAATGTTCTTCCCTTAGCAAGTTCCAATCTTACAATCAAGTAAATATTCTGAACAGTTTATATCTGAATAGAAATCTCTTCTTTTGGTGTCACTTTAGGTCCCTAAACCTTTCTCTGGCCCTGTAAGACTACATTCCTCCAATCCTAATTTGTCAACACTAGATTTTGGAGAAGAGAAAAATTATTCTGATGGCTCTGAAACCTCATCAGAATTTTCTAAAATGCAAGAAGACCTGTGTCATATTGCACATAAAGGTAAATGAATTTTCTTTCTTCTTCCTGATGTTTGATAAAATATGCAATGCATGCCTAAAATTGGGGTGTCCTTGGAGAAGTTAGCTTAGTTGGTTCATTTTCTGTTCCATTAAGGATTTGGGCAAACTTTTTTTTTTCCCTTTTTGGTGGTATCGGGGCTCGAACTCAGGACCTTGCGCTTGTGAGGCAGGCATGGCATCCCCGGCCACTAATTTTTATTTCCCAGGTAGTGGAGATATACGAGAAGTTTCTTCTTAACATGTGGAGAGATAATGAGAGTGTTTGGTATACAGATGGCAGAACTCACAGATCCAACCAATTGCAGATTAACAATTTTTTTTTAAACTACATCTGTACTAAACATACTTTTTTCTTGTTATTACTTTTTAGACAATACAGTATAGCAACTATTTACACAATATTTACATTTTACTAGTTATTGTAAATAATCTATAGATTCTATAAATTATATGAAAGGAAGTAATACTGAGTGATAACTATACTTTAAAAGCTGAGCAATTTATTTGACACTCATGGGATCATAAATTTGTATTTTTCTGGAAGGCAATATGAAATTATAGTCCAGCTATTTTTTAATCTGCCTAGCCAGCATTTCTACTTTGAAGAATCTATTTGTAGAAATTAACTTAAAACTTATCCAAACAAATATGTGCATTGTTCATCATATCAAAAATTAGACATAGGTATTCAACATCATTAGCTGTTTTGGAAATACAAATCTATCACCATATACCTATCTGAACAATTAAAACTGAAAAAAGAAGAAGTACCAAATGCTGGTGAGGATACACAGAAACCGGATCTCTTATATATTGCTGGCCGTGTAAAATGGTGTAGCATTTTGGAATATGGTTTGGCAGTATTATATAAAACTAAATATGTACTTACCATAGAGCCCAGCACTCACATTCCTGAGAATTTATCTCAGAGAAGTAAAAATCCATGCAAAAACCTATTCACAAATGTTTAGAGCCAGTTTATTTGTATTAGCTGAAGATTAGAAACAATTCAGTGTCCTTCTACAGATGAATGATTAAACTATGATCCATCCGTACTACTACTCAGCAATAAAATGCAACAAACTATTGGTATATGCAACAATGTGGATGGGTCTCAAGGGCACTATGCTGAGTGAAAATAGCCAACCTCTAATATTTCACAGTATGCATTTCCACTTATCAAGCACTCTGGAAAGATAGAGAGAGGGAGAATTTGGTGATTACCAGAGGTTGGACAAGGAAGGAGGAAGGGGAGGAATGTGGATGTGATTATAAAGAGATTTTGGTGGTGATGGAAAGTTCTGTATCCTGATTGTGGTGCTGGTCACAAGAATCTGCACATGTGAGAAGATTGTACCGTTATCCTTATACACACATATACACAAATGAGCGTGTGTAAGACTGCTGAAATCTGTGTCCTGGTTTTTATATTCTATACTGCTTGTGTAAGTTTTACCATGTGGAGAAACTGGGCAAAGGCATAGGTATGTGAGACTTTTTAATTTTGGTTTTGTGTTTTGGTTTTATTGTTGTTTTTATTTTGAGACAGGGTCTTATTTTTTGTTTGTTTGTTTGTTTGTTTGTTTTTTGATACCAGGGATCAGACTCAGGACCTTGCGCTTACGAGGCAGGCAGCGGCACTGGGGAGCTAAATCCTTGGCCCCAAGACAGGGTCTTGTTATGTAGTCCAGGCCAATTTGAAAGTCTGGGCTCCAACTTGCAGTCCTCCTGAGTGTAAGGATTATAGGCATGTATTACCACTCCTAGCTTCTGCACTGTTTTTGCAACTTCCTGTGAGTCTATAACAATTCCAAAATAAAAATTAGAAATAACCTAAATGTCCAAGAAAAGGAGATTGGAGTCTTTTAAAATGCAATATAATCATATCATAGAATACTCAGCATAATAATAATAATAATAGCTACCTTGTATTGAACAAAAGCCATCACATCAGGTATTGTTAAGTACCTTATATGCTTTGTTTCATTTAATTATAGCAGAAACTCATGAAGCTCAGGTAATACTGTAATCTGTTTCATATGTGAGAAAGTGAGGTTTAGAGAAGCTGGAGGACTTCTTGAGGGTCATATGGTTCCAAAGGAGCTGGCCTGAGACTTGAATACTGACCTGCTCAACTCTAGGGTCCACATTCCTTCCCTGGTATTAAACTGCCCTTACAGATGAGGTGGCCAGGATTCTTATTTATAGATATAGAAAACATCACATTGAATAGAATATAAGGTTACAAAGCAATATAAGTATAATCCCATTTTTGGGAAAAATAAATATATTTCTGGTATAAATGGGCACACTAAAAAGTCTAGAAAAATGTACACCAGTATTTTAGTGATAGAGGCTAGAGTTGTAAGTACTTACTATCTTGACTTATCTTTTTAAAAATTTTTATATATTATTTTTCTTAAAGAGGAAATAGATTAAAAGGCTTTACGTGGAAAGGTAGTGTTTGAGGAGGGAGGAAAGAAGACATTTCCACTACTGCCTTCTTCTCTCCATGCCATATTTTCCTTCCTTCATATTGTTGATTTCTTCAGGTTTCTCTGCCCTTACCACATAAATCTAAAACATGTTAGTTATGAGATTGGTTATAAGGAAGCTATTTTATGCTTTTTACAGATTTCTCCTTCTGACTTTTTATTTTAGTCACCATTAGAATTTCTCAGTGTTTTGCAGTTCAGTAGTGTAATCTTGTATTTAATGTGAGACACTACCTGGCTCACCCCTTGAAAGCTCTTGAAATACCCCTTCGAGTATTCTTTAGTATTCAAAGAATCGGTTATAATTAGAGCATTTTACGTATTAGGGAAAGCAATTCCTATAAAACTCCATTACTTTTTAATAATATGCACTGTTTTGTTTTGTTTTGTTTTTCTATGAGAAGACAGTTTCTCCCTGCCAAAGGGAGAAGCACTGCCTTCACCCATATTGCAAAAGCTGCTTACTCGGTGGGGCAGTTGCTGTCCTGTTGAGTGGACCTATCGATCCAGTCCTCCTGCGGAGGTCTGTAACTCAATGAAGGTCTATAATGGGCTCCCAGCCAGCTCTTCTGCCTTTGGGGCTTTATGAAATCAGCTGGCTGCAGCCATGCCACATATCTGTGTGAAGCCAAGTGTCCAAGTGTGCTTATTTATTCAAGAGCAGCCTGAGCCCCCTGGGCTTACGGACAGTGGCTTCCACAGGGAGCCTGAGGAGCTGTGTTGTGCTTCTAATAGTTGTAAATACTCTTGCAGAGTCTAAAAGAGCTCCCTATCACCCCTTCAAGGTTTCTGTCTTACACAGATGCTATTTTAGAGGCCCGGCGGAATAATGACAGCTTTCAGGTTTGCCCCAAGTCCTGTGACCTTGTGTGCTTTCACACTGCCACATTTGGAACACAAAGCATTTTGACCTTTCTTCCCGTGTAAGCCTGGTTTTGTTTCTGGCAGTGCCTGTGGTACTGTTTTGACTGTATCACTATGCTGTTGACTATAATTTTGAAGCAGCTGAACTAAAGGCAAGAACTCCATTGATGGACCTTAAACTTATTAAATGCGTCTGAATTGTCTTCATTTTTCAGATCAAGTGGTGAGCAACCAACATAACCTATCCTAGTTTTAAAAAGTCCTTGTTCTATATGATAGACTATAAACTTGATTTTTATGGCATACATTGAACCGATTCTTGTGGTTCATGTTTCTGGCTTTGTGCATGTGTTGATACCCATATAAGCAAACAGAACAAAATATGTTAATCCTCGAAGTAATATTTTTTATTTTATATATTAGCCTTTAAATTTCCCAAAATGTATATTAGAACATTTTATCCATAAACTACTTGAAAATCAAAATAAGAATTTCATGATTTAAAATATTTGGAAAACACTGCTGACTATTGGTTCCCTTTGGATTTATACAAAGTACTGCAGACGGTAAAGTCTCTGAGAAGTTCTGCAGCAGACAAACCTATTAGCTGTACGTGAGTGAGTTTTTAGTGTTATTTGAGAAGCTCCCCACTGACCCCCAAACCCCACCAGCTAGTAACATCCTGGGACTAAAGTCCCTAAAAATATTCTTCAGGAAATATTGTAAATAATAAGCCTCTTTTGGAGCTAACCCCTCTGTTACTGACTAGCTGGGGCCTTGACTTCTCTGGCCAACCCTCTAGCTGTCAGTTGCCTCCTCTGTCAAATGTCCTACAGTAGCTGTCCTGACTCCTTTGGTTCTCAAATTCTATCCTTATCTTCTATGATTGTTTTACACTGAACAGAGAAAATTTGTACTGTGTCTTATTGTTACAAGAAGGTTTTATGAGAACATTTCCTGTTAGCAGCAGAAATAGAAATGACCCATGGTGGTGAGCAGATTTAGGGTGGGAAAGCAAGCAGTAGGATGGCAGGAGCATCAGGGATGGAAGGGATGAGTATCACCAAATGACGTGGATATTCACATCCTGCCTTGGGAGGGAAGCAAATGAAGTTTTAGGAATACTTTATAAATAGGTGGAGGAAATCATTATTTACAAATATAAAAGCTAAAAGTAGAATAAAATTAAATTACATATTAACTTATTTTGTTCCTGCAGTCTTTTTCTTGAGTTTTAATGTTGAGTGGTCATTTTCTAAACTGTTTTGAGCTTACAGAAGCTTTGAATCAAAAGCCAATTATGTCACAGTGATACCACTTTCATAGATTAAAAACTAAAAGACGTATTGACCTAAGGAAAAGCCACATCATATATTTTTCATAAATTATAATTTAGTATAAGTGTGCTGAGCAATTAAGCTCATGTACATTATCAATAAATAAGTAAGACCATTTAGTACAATTACCTAATGTATCAAAATCAATTTGGATGGTATTTGGGTTCAGAATATTTTAAAACCATGAGTATTCTATAAAGTTTGAAACTGAAAGGAAGCAGATTACAGAAAAATCACATCATCCCAGATATTTTAGGCACTTAATATTTTAAAGATAATTTACACAAAATATAGTTTCCATTAAAAAGAAGGAAAAAAAAGAAGGAAAAAACGAGCCCAACTGTGTCGATAATATGTTTTCTCCTTGCTTTCTTAAAGCACTCCTGAGATGCAAGCATCATTCACACACACACACACACACACACACACACACACACACACACAGGTGTGGAAACCTGTATCCACAATGTAAATGGCCACTAAGCCATAGAGGGAGGCAGGGTTTAAGTTCACATTTGTCTTATTACAGAGTGACTTTCTCCGGTGCCACACAGCCTTTGGAGAGGTGGTACCCATGGCATTCATAACTACTTTCCTCAAAATCTTCCTTCCTAATGCTGAGAAACTGCTCAAAATGGAAGAGATTAAGTAAATCTCAGGTGCACAAGAGTGTAATTATCCTTCAGCATCCGCTTCTGCTATCTAAACATGCTGTGTATTGTGGTCTCTTCATCCTAATTCAATAAAAGTAGAACATGGGAGTCTGTAGCAGTGGGAAAGGCAGTGATCGTCAAGAGTTAGTTGTGTGCTTTTCATTTTCCATCTTGTGGGTGCAGCTTAATGGTTCTTAGAGTCAAAAGTTCCCCTCTGTTGCACTCACTTAGTGCAGCGAGGGCATCTGAGAAATGGCCAGGAACAGTCTGGGAAAGATGAGTAAACAGATCCCATAATTGCCTTCTGATATATGAATATATGAAAGAGAAAGTAGTCACTGCTTTAGGGGACAGCCAGAACATGGAGAAGTGTGGACTGAAAGACAATTTGGAGGGACATTGGAGACGTAGAAGAGTTGGTCAAGCTATCGGGCAGGTGGCTGTGATGATCTTTGAGGTTCTTTGTAGCTCTATGCATCCCAGACGTTTTGAATGGCTTTATTATCAAGCATCCATACATATAATACTCTCATTTGGATCTTCTGTTTTTTAACTTTTTATTTATTTCTGATAAACTTAGAATCAAGACCAAAATAAGTAAGAAGATACTCTGTCATAGAGACTAGTGCTGAACTTTGGGATCCTGTGCATTTAACAATTAATGTAAATATGATCTCCTATAACCAGCCTCTTGTCACAGTTCTGGGTGTGCTGGGTCACTAGGTGGCTGTGATGATTACTTTAATGTCTTCTGAGAGGGCCTGAGCTGTCATGTGAGGGATTTAGTGCATGAGGTTCCCCTTTATCAGATGATTGAGGAATTTTTCACCTTACCATAAAGTAATGACTGTATGTATGTTTTTGTGTTTATTTTGTTCCCACCACAGTCTTAGCTGTACATTTTGAATCAAATAGTGCATATTTTGCCAATTTAAGTAGAAATTTTCTAGTTTGGTTGAAAGCTTTGCCGTACAGCAGGGCATCTGAAAGCCAGAGGAATCAATCTGGGAAAGTGGTAGCCAGCTGAGAGCCATGTTTATTTTATTTGAAGAATAAATGCAACGGTAAAGAGATAGTTCCCCCAGGGACCCACTGAGATGGTTGTGGGTATCCTGTGTGTGTGTGAGGTGGGTGGCAGATGTCTAATGGGACATAAAATGCAGTGGGCTAACTGCATGGTTCATTGCTTTCCTCCAGAGGAAGCTCTTCTATGGCTCAGTAAACTGTAGCCAGTCCCTCATTTGCAGACTATCCTGTATGCCATTATTTACACATGCTTTTGTTGCATGTCCTGGCAAGAGACTAAAGAATCCTTCTACAGCTGTTGCCAATTTCAAGAGATTGTAGTCACCATCATGTTCATCCTCACGTATTTCTATCATTATCACTGTTACTATTGCAGTAACATTTATTATTCATTACATGCCTTGCATTGGGTTAAGTGCTTTACCTGCATTATCTCACTCAATCCTTCTAACAATCTACAAAGTGAGTGCTATGAGGAAACTGGGATTCAGGCACTCATGTACTTGTCCAGGGTCACAGAGTGAATAAATGATGGACCCTTCTCTTCTGTTGACAGAAGCAGTACTCGTGTGTGTGTGTGTACAAATAGCTTATTTGTATTAGGACATTGTGAAGATGCTCTAAGTCCATTACTAAATGTCACAACCTCAGTCAAGTTCAATGACAAGATATAGAGAGGCTCAGTTGTCCTCTTTGTTGCTACATGAAGGAAGTATATCACTAATGCATATTTAGTTTCTGTGTCACTAAATAGGTCACTCTTGGATAACAATACCCCTGAAAATGCAAGCCTCTGGAATTCAATGATATGCCAGGTCATTTGAGAAGATGTCTCAGTCGCTTCCCTCTTTCTGCCCTTCTGAAGCAGAAAGATTGAAAAAATAATATTCAAATGTGATATCCATAGTCCTTATTTCCTCATGCCTTGGAAGTAACTTATATACAGTATTATGTGATCAAAACTGGACGGATTTTTGTTCCATGTGTTAATGTTGTTTTAAAACTTCAGTTCAGATACATGAGTGCCTAGAGGTGCTAAGCTCTCATTGGATCTGCATACTCACTAAAGTGAGAGAGTAGCTGAATGCCAAGACTGGAGGTGGAGGATTCTGGTCCTGCAGATGGGAGGGTTAACAAGGTAGAGGGGAGGTGACACCTGATTTCAAAAGCTTCAAACTTACAGAAAACTTGTGGGAACAGTATAGGATTCCCATATACTCCTTACCCAGTTCATCATTTTCAATATTTTCCTATGTTTATTTTATCACTGTCTTATACACACACACATACAACATGCACACACAAACACACTTTTATTTTTCCATTTGAGAGTAGGAGTCATACATCATATATATTTATGGCTTTATACTTTCTGGAAGTATATGTTTCCTGAAAATAGATATAACCTGTTACATGATTGCAGTGTAGTTATCTAATTTAGGAAATGTGGCATTGAAACAATATTGTTATCTCTTCTTCTGAATTCAAATGTCAATTTCTCAGGAGTATCTTTTAATACCATTTTTTCTCTAGAGCACAGAATCTAGTCCACAATCATAAAATGCATTTCAATTTTCTGCCTGTTTAACCACTTTTAATTGGGAATAGTTCCTAAGCTTTTTATTTCCTTTTATAAAATTGATACTTTTGAAGAATACAGGGCATTTTTGTAAAGAGGATGTTTGGTTGTCTGTTGTTTCCCCATGATCAAATCCAGATGTACGTCCTCGGCTGTCATTCAATCAGGAGGATAGTGTATCTTTTTCCAGGGTACTGAACCCAGAGGCACAGTATCCACCTGACTCTCACTTATAATTAATTTTGATCAGCTGGTTAAAGAGCTGCGTAGTTTTTTGTGGCATTACCATTTTCCCTCTGATAACTGGTAAGCCTTGTTCTTAACTACTTACTGTCTTGGGGATACAAACAAAAATAAATGCTGATTGTTGAGTATCCATAAAACATAAAATCATGAACTGTTAAAGTGGGAAGGTGCCTTAGAATTGGCAAATGTGTGTATATGTATATAAATTTGAATAGACTTGAAAACCACTCTTAAGTCCCCAGCAAAACTGAGAAGAAAGTAAACGCCCTGCACGCTAGGCACAGCCTCCCCCATATAAGCATCTCACACCAGAGTGGCACTCCTTACAGTTGAGGAACCAGCACTGATATGTCATTATCACCCAGCACCTGTAGTTTATATTTTGCTTCACTCTTGATGTTGTGTATTTATTGCAAATGTGTTTTTAAAAACTCAATGTAGAATATATATTTGCTGAACTCAAAATATTTGGGGCTGTTACTCTGTTAAATTCTTTCATGAGAAATACTCTGATTTTGTTTTAAATTTTGTCTCTTCTTTTGGTCCCTCTTACAATGATTATATCTTTATAGTTTACTTCGCTTTAAGGTCAGCTTTTAATGCCGTATCGACGGAGAGAGAGAGACTGAAGCAGCTGATGGAGCAGGACGCCTCCTCCTCCCCTTCTGCTCAGACCGTTGGTCTGAAGCACGCTCTGTCATCCGTGAGTTACATATCTGTGTTGGAGAAATGACTGCAAATGTGTCCACTGCTTATATTTTCCATTTTCATGATTTTTCATGGTTGGGTTGAAAATTCAAGAGAAAACCAGACAAATTATCCAAATTATATTCTAACCTTTCATCAGATCTGCTTATTCCAAATAAGAAAACTTAGCCTACCCCAAGTCTTAATAACAATATTTTATTATGTGTTGGATTCTTTATGTTTGGTTTCCTCCAATTTGTCTGAATTTTTCTGTTTCTATAAAGCTCTACTGTATGTGTGTGTCCTACAGATGTGTTTGTTAATGCTTACAAAATCTGACAGTCTGGCAGAGATTTTTGGATGTGGGATACCACAAGTTTAGATTGACTCAGCGAATGACAGGTGGCAGAAGGAAATTTCCAATCTATCCTCTTATCTTCTCTCCTGCAAAGCACTGATCCTTCTTACCGCTCTTTCAAAGACATAGAAGTTATTTCATTTTATTAAATAGCACAAAGCACTTGGCTTCTCACCCCTGTGGGCACAGAGATGCATCATGCAGAAGTGTCTGTCAGGTAGTCATTGTGCCTTCACAGCCACATGGAAATCATTGTCAGGGCCTCAGATGTTTGCCGTAAGCCACCCTGTCACTCACTCACTCTCTGCTCTTTTGCAGTTCATTCCTCAGAATAGTTGTGCTGTGTGATTGATGTCTCATGTCCTAACCCTATCTAAATAGCTGAAGTTGTCTGCAGATTCATCCTTTACCTAGCAAGAAGCTAGAAACTGTTGAAATAGCATGCTTGTTTTGCTTTTGCTCTTTGCTCGAAAGTCCTGCTTTTCTATGTATGAAATGTGCACATATGAAACTACCATCTGAAGCGGTACTGAATTTTCTATTTTAGGTCAGGTAAGGGCGATGAATTTTAGGATCTTGTTACCAAAAGCCACTATGGGTATGAAAACATCTATATTTTTGCTTATCATGTTGCTGAGAGAAGTCATGCTCATGATAAAATATTAATGATATATCCTTTATAATTTTTAAAGTATGTTCACTCAGTTGACAATTTGAAGTATATATCTTTGAAAGAAAAATTAGAAACGTTGGTTTACTCCACATATAGAGTCTTCATGTCAGAGATAGAAATGTCAGAGATAGAAAAATACCCTTTTGGATTATAGTGAGGAGCCAGCCACATACTAAATTGCTGCTTAACAGTATGTTTTGTTTTTTTTAATAAGTTTTTTACTCAACAGGTATAGCAGTTCTTATTGTTTCCATTAGGTAGCTTTTAGTGAGTTTGGGAGGTACCGCTGATGGGCTCTGCAAAGTTTCTCCCTAGTGGTCCTCCCTCTCCCTGCCCTCATACACCTCTCGGAGGCCTGGCCTCATCTCATTAATCTCCTTGTGTGGCCATTGAGACTCATTTGACCAAAGTGTTCTTTGCCTTTGCTTTAAGGAATTCACTCTCACCCATGTTCATGATTTTGAAAACTTAAAGCAGAAAGATCCTTTCTTTCCTTTTTAGTTTGGACTCCTGATTCAGTTCAAGCTTTGTTTGTTTTAAAAATAAATTTTTTAGAATCATCTCAGAGCTATCAGAGTGGATATGCTGAGGCTGTGTGTTACCACCTTGGTATGTCTCTTTCTTGCTTCTACCTAAGGCTTACAGAAGAACTTTCTAAAATAACATGTTTTACAGGCTAGGCTAAGATCCCAGCTACTGTACCAGTGACACAGTGGCCAGGATGAGCTGGGTACCGCACAGAGAGTGTTGTATGTGGCTGTATGAGTTCAGTATTTCTTAAAGGATCCTCAAGGATTTTAGAATACCCAGTACCTTCTGTGGATACTGAAAAATGCAGGCAGAATCCTTGTTGGTGATTCAGGCAGTGGGTAAGGCAGTAGTGCATCGCTCTGGGCTCTCAGAAGGTGAGCCCTGCAGACCCTGCTGGATGGGAAAGGCTCTGAGCTTCTTTGAAGAGATTCAGGAAGGCAGGAAGGATGCATCTGAATTAAATTACCTCGGGAGCAGATTATGGGAGTGTTGGGAGTGATCAGGAGAATTTGTCCCCTTCCAAAGCCAGACCGTTTGGAGGACAGTTGGTCATGCAGTGCACAGGAATATCAGGAAGAAGGAAACATCTTCCTTTAGCCTTAAGCGGGTTCTTCCTAGTTGAGAGGTTGAGATAAGAATGGGGCCTGCTCAGGGGGAAATAAAAGAGGTTTGGTTGGTCTCAGATAGGATCACAGCTCACATCCACCCATTCCCAAGGCCACAGTCTGGTCCTTAAGCCCTTACGCGCAGGTAAGTGAGGTTGGCTTATTAAAAAAAAGAAAAAAGAAAAAGAAATTGTCTTAGTCCTAAAATATAATCAACATCTATATTAGAAAAAAGTAAAATTGACTTTTCACAAAGTTCTGCTTCCCAGCACCCTTCCTAAGATCCAGTTTAGCTGGTGTGATAATTTCTTTGTTTTTTTTTTTTTGGTACCGGGGATCGAACTCGGGACCTTGTGCTTTCAAGGCAGGTGGCAGAACCACTGAGCTAGATCCCCTGCCCATAGCTGCTGTGATAATTAAATCACATTTAAATGGGTTTGATCACAAGGTAGGAGCAGCATCTTTTCAAGAATGAGAAGAGCTTGGAATTATTGTCGGCTAGGGGTGGGTGGCCAAAGAAACCAAAGACTCTTGGTCAGAAGAGGGAGATGCTATGAGGCTACCAGTTTTAATGAAGCTGGTGATGGTTGTGACTTCCTTCTGTCACCCTTACTAACTCTCCTTCTACCTCTGGAGATGAGATTGGCAATAGAGCATTATTTCCAGAGTCCCCGTGTTTCCTCTGTGGGTCTCAGATGCGCCTCCTGCTGGAGAGCTCCTGGAGCAACCCCAGAAGTGCCTCTTGGGCCCCCAACACCCAGAGCTTCCTCAGCTCTCAGAGTTCCTCCGGGTCCCCTGCTGTCCTTCCCTGAAACATCCACTTATTAACGGAGCACCATTATTTTTAACATGTTCCAGGCCATAGCGCAAAACACAGATCTTAAAGAACGCTTACGCAGAATCCATGCTGAATCTCTGCTCCTCGACCCGCCTGCTGTTGCCAAGTTGGGTGACAATCTGGCAGAGGTGGGTAGGTTTCTCATCTGGCAACATCTCTGTGACCACCACCACCTCACATGATGTGCTCTGTCCAGTCGCATGGTCTCCCTGCTTCACCCTCCTGAATGGTGTTTGCGTTTCCACTGTCTCCCCTGGGTGCTGGCACAGCTGGGTGCTGCCACAGCTGGTGCATGGACTGGGCTCTCAGGATTTAAATTACTTCCATGAGAATATTTGCTAAGCACAGTTTCAAGCTGCTTTTTTTCCCAGTGTCTTCCTTTTGTATTTCTTCACCTTATTTCCCCCCTCCGCATCCTTACTCCTTTTACTAGAATTAATGAAATAGGAACTAGAGAGAGACATTTTCTCCTGTCATTTCTCAAGAAACCTAAGTTTCTCTGACCTGTCATATCCAGTTCCTTGCCAGCTTTCTTTACTCACTCCATAAAAACTATGCTGTATTTCTTTGCTGCTCTTTTCTCCAACTTCCCTTCCTGTGATTATTTTCTTCTCTTACAGAACAGTGTTACACTTTGAGGGAAAAAGTGTTGCTTTACAATTGAAATCTCTTGGACAATAAACAGATCCAAACTGTCACCTGCAGAATTTAACATCTTAATATTATGGTAGTCTTCCTTTTCTGACCTGGACAAAGCATGGGCCCTCTTTTGAATCTGCACACTCACTTGAAGTAGGGCCCAGTCACAGCCATGACCAGCCATCACTCAGGGTTGTCTGCTGCTTAATGCCATGGTGATCTCTGGTTACATGCTTATTCCCAGATGGTACTTACCTCATACTTAGTATATCCTATAAATTACATTTATACATTTAATGAGTAGTTAGATAAGTTTTATTTGTCTTTGTGAGTTTGTGCTCCATATATATACTTGGGCCCATTTGTGTTTTGGAATAGAAAACAAAATCCCAGATATTTACAAATAGATATTTTTAGACTGATCTCAAAATTAATGTACCAGAAAGCTTAAATGCCATAAGTTGTCCTTGCAGAGTAGCAACCTCAAAGTCACACCTTCCAAAACAGCCTTCTTGAGTCTCTAATCAATGTCTCATTTATTTCCTCTTCCAGAGATTTTTGTTTCCTATGATTTATCCTTTTTTTCACTGAGTGACTGAGGCTTACTTTCCCAGCAAGGGAAAAGCCATTATTGTTGTCAGGAAATAAGTGGAAATTCCACAGAAGTGGAAATGCCCACCCAGACTGAAAACTTAAGTCCAGTTTATTTTTCATAGGTAACTCTCAGCTACCTCAAATGCTGCTCTGTTGGGGACTGGCAGCCCCTAACACTGGAGTCAGCCCAGGGGCTCTGTTTTTAGGACCTTTCACTGTCTTTGTTACTTTATGTTACTTCTTTTATATGTACAGTTTACCCCTTTTCCTGTCTAACTTTCTCCCACAACCTATCAGTCCCTCCCTGTTTCATATTCCTGAATGTGAAAATTTAATATTATTAGGTGATCAGTTCTTTATTTCGTATATTTTAGATTCCAAATGAAAGGCCAGGTGGCTTTTGGCGTTAATACCCTTTTACATTTAAAGTCCATTTAAGAGACTAAAAAGGGCCTAAAAGAAAAGGGAACTTAATTCTCTTAAGTGCCTATCTGCTTGCTGTATTTCTTGTGCACTGGGATGCATTATCTCTCAAATTCCTAATCTTTACTCTATGAAATAGGCAATAGTACTTTCATTTTAGAAAAAAGGAAAGTAAAGCCCAGAGCAGTTAAATAACTAACCTCCCCACACATACAACTTACAAGAGACAAAGCTGAGATTTAAATCCTTATCCAATGAGGGCAAAACACATGTTTTCTCAGTAGCTCCTTAGTGCTATATAAGGAGGAAAGACATGCTGAGCCAGAAAATAAGTCACTGAAGCTCCACTACTTAAAATAAGGTGGGGATGCTGTAGAAATGAGGCATAAAAACTATCCTAGGCATCAACACCATTTTATATATAAAAGAAATAAATATATTGATGAGAATGGCATAAAAAACCAATGGGAAAGAAAGGGATTTTCCAATAAATTAGATCAGTGCAGCTCAGAGCAATTTGGAAAGAAGTGTAAATCTTTCTATTGAATGCCAAAATGAACCACCAGTCAATTTGAGTTAAATATAAAAGTGCAGACTAAAAAATATTGAATATTTATCAAGCTTCTGAAGTCGAGAGGATTTCCTAAATTGAGGAGTAATAAGGAATTGCTAAAGAAACACTAAGTCTATTATTTTAGGGGGAAATGGTGTGTGTCAAAAAGTAAAAATAATAGACCAAGAAAAATATTTTCATTGAAAATGACAGACTTTCATAAAAAATGAGAAATTAGAGACAGCTAAATGGATGCACATTGAGGCGATACTCTTAAGTGAAATAAATAGGACACACATGTGTAAATACCGAATAGTTTCTCTGGTGTGAGAAACTGAAACTGTAAATAAGGACTAAAATGTATAATAGGTAATATGAAATAGGAAGAAAAGGGGCAAAGGGGAAGCAAGTGGGAGGGGTAGGGGTAGGGGAAAGGAAAGAAGGGAATGGAATTAATATGAGAAAATGGAAAAATAGGAACAAAATCTTTGTAAATAGGGAGGACTGGAGGGGTTGAAGGGAGGGCTGGGCAAGGGTGAAAAATAAGAACCAAGAGAGACTATGTAAAGGGGCAAATTTCCAATGATGAATGTCATTATATTATATACCTAAAATGTACCAATGATTAGAATGAATAATCGATAATGCAAAATACGAAGAAAATGTCCAAAGGGGTAGGGGAAGTGGGAGGAGCAGGGGAAAGGAAAGAAGGGAAAGGAAAAATGCTGAGAAATGGAAAAAATGGAAATAAAGTCTTTTTAAATAGGGAAGGGAGGGCTAGGAATGGGGAAAAAATAAGAACCAAGATGCACTATGTAAAGGTACAATTCCCAATGAGAAATGTAATTGTGTTGTATACCTACACTGTACCAATAAAAGAATTTAATAAAAAAAAAAGAAAATGACAGGCTTAGATAATGCAAAATCAGTGGCAATGTTTTTGGAACTTAAGCAGTGAACAAATAAGACATCATCAAGTAAATGGAAAAAGGATGTAATTCACACACACACATGCAAATAATTGTGGAATTTTGGTTTTTTATTTCTTATTTTTTAGTTCAGGTATGCATCACTTTAATTAGTAGGATATGTTCTCAGCAATACCACATTGTTGACTGACATTATATAGTATGCGTATACAAACCTAGATAGTATAACTACTACACACCCAGGCCAAGTGGAACACACACCTAGGCTATGTGCTATTACCTGTTTTTTCAGTGTTTTATTGTTTTGTTTTTATTTTTTATATTTTCTTGCTAAAAAGTAAGGCACGCGTTAAGCTAGGCCTACACACAATCAGTATTATCAGTAGCACTGTCTTCCATCTCTGCATCTTGTCCCACTAGAAGGTCCTCAGTTCAAAAACAAATGGCTCTGTCAGCTCCTGTGACAACAGTGCCTTCTTCTGAATCCCTCAGCCTGTCACTGATTGATAGTTGATTATTATTATTTTTTGATACATATGTAGGGCTACATTCTAAAATAATGATATAGTAAATACATAATCCAGTAACATAGTCACATATTACCATTATTAGGTATTATGTACTGTACATAATTATATGTGGCTATACTTTTATATGACTGGCAAGTGCTGTGGATTTGTTTATACCAGCATCACCACAAACATGAGTCAAGCCTTGCAGTGTCATTTTTTACAGCTATGACATCAGTAGAGGACAGGAATTTTTCAGATTTGTTATAAACTCATGGGACCCTTTGACAGACATAGCATTATATAGTACATGATTGTATTTACAGATTCACAGGAAGGTACAAAGGAATGAAAAAGGAAGTCCCATGTGGCCCTGGCCCAGCCTCTCCCAACATTAAAACTCTGGCTTGTTTTTTTTTTAAAAAAGAAAGAACTGTTCAGCTTAATAAAAATTAAAACAATTACATCAGCACAAAGCTTCTTTTAAATTATGGCATTCATTGCCCTTAAAATAAGGATGAAAAGGAAAAGTTTTCTTGTTAATGCATTTAAGTAATATATATATATATATTGCTTTAAACATTTTTAATAATTCTACTTCTGAAAATTGATCCTAAGAAATAACAAGATACAAGCAAAGACATACTTACAAACATGTCTGCAAACCTGGAAACACCCTTAACTTCCAATTCAGGGAATCATTACTCGAGGGTATATACATATAATAAAATATCTTAGTAATTAAATTTCATTGTCTCAGGGACATTTTAATGGCCTGGAAGATGTCCCCAATATGTTAAGTTAATGTAGCAGAAAATCTGCAGGTTGTATATTACTTTGATCAGTTTTTCAAGGAAAAAGCCCTGAAAACTCCCAAAACCATATGCCAATATTTTAACACAAAAATTATACCAATAAATTAGTAAGGGTGATGGGACCATCTAGGGTGATAGGACTTTAAGCAATATTTACTTAGATTTTTATGTATTTTCTGTTTTGAATATGCTGTGTTATTCTCAGAGGACATGTTAATATTGAAAAATATTTTGGGTGCTGTATTTGAGAAAAGTTCATAAAATTATGTATATATATGAATAGTATGATTACAATTATCTCAAAACAAATCACAACTAAATGTACCAACTCCCCACCATAAATGTAATCATTATGTACTGCAAACATGTACCAAAAAAAAGAATAGAAATGTGTCTAGGTGTCTTTAGCAGTTTTCTTACTGTGATGGGATTATAATTCCCTTCCTTCGCTGTTTAACTTTTTGAAATATAAACAATAGATAAACTGAATTACAAAGAGCAAGGGGAAATAGTTGGATTGAATTATGTTAATATTTTAATAAATAACATCCTGAGTTGTTCAAGAACTTCTAAGGGTTGGGGGCTGCTGCAATCCTGGCAGATGTTCAGTCCTAATTGGTAGGAAGTTGCCAGAGTGGTGGAACACCAGAAGAGGGCAAGGGATATGATAATGAGTTGTAAATCCCTAACCAAAAATACAAAATCTGAAATGCTCCAGAATCCAAAACTGATTGAGCACCATTGCAGTGCCACAAGTGAAAAATTCCACATCTGACCTCAAGTGACAGGTCTCGGTTTAAATTGAAGTGCACTAAAAATATTGAATAAAATTATCTCCAGGTTATGTGTGCAAGATACAGTATATGTGAAACATAAATGAATTTCATGTTTAGACGTCAGTCCCATTATGTACATTCAAATATTCCAAAGTCCCCAAAAGTGAGAAATCTGAAACACATCTGATCCCAACCAAGCATTTCAGAAAAGGGATACTCAGCCTGTGTTATTTTCAATGTTGATCAGCCAGGAAATCCTCCTGACCCATCAGCCTAGGAGGAGGAAGATAGAAAGCAGGAGTATATCATGATGAATTAATGAGTAACACAAATAAATAAGTCATTAGCATCTCACTTGGCAGGGCACACTAGAGACCCAGGAAGAGTCCATTATCTCTAAGGAGTGTTAAAGGAGCTCAGCTAGTCATTACTGTGTCTTCAAACTCAGTAGCTCTGTGACTGCCTCTTTGGAAGACAGATACTGTTCCTTTAAAATGACAGCTGTGATAGTTATTTATAGATTCTACAGTGATCTTTTTGTTAGAATAGAGAAGAAGCTGGCTTCTCAGAAAACTGCATGGATATTAAGATGAGTGATCTCTAAACCAATACCTTGGACAGATACCTTATTTAGGAAAACTCCAAGAGAAAAGGATAGATATTTCCATGTGTCCCCAGTGTGAAAATTCATAAAGGGACCTCTTGCCCTTTTATTAACTGTGAAAGTATACTGAAGCCTCCTGTCCTAACATCCCCTCCTTGGGCATAATTAATATTTGAAGCAGAGCAATGTTCTCTGAACTTGTAAAACCCTGGGTATCATCTGCCTTAGTGTCTGCTCCCCAGGTTATTCGGGACTTGTTCATCAGGTATATAATGACATAGACATAGCTCCTTGCCCAATGTAGTGAAAACTGTGAGCAGTTCAGGTGCTTGGGGGAATGAATGATGTTTCCCCTCTGAGGCCAAGGAGTCAAATCATCTTGTCCTAAATCTGTTCTTTTCTCTCAAGGTCTGGGTCAGATGTCACCAAACTAGACCCCCCTCATCAGACACAAACAAGCTCACTTTCATCTTAGCTTTTGTAGCCCTTGTCTCTTCATGGTCTTGGTCTGATGTGTGTTGGGGGTGTTTTCCACACCACCCTTTCAGACCAAAGCCTTTTCTTCCTCTTTAACATATTTCTGCATGGCCAGCTGAGGACTGTATACAAATGAGTTGCTTAATGTATTAAGTTGAGTTGAACTTTTACTTGCAAATAGAATAGAAAGCAAACTAGCTGAGTGTTCAGGTCCTTCTGTTTGTAGCACACGTCTAGACTTTGTGGGTGAAGAATGGAGGGCCATGTGCGATGACAATAGAGTGATGATCTGTTGTTTGTGTAGAGAATTATACTGCAGATGGGGAGTTTCCTTCCCTTGAAGAGCCATTGTAGGTGGAAAGAGACAAACAGAATCCATCTCACTTATCCATGAATAATGAATGATCTGCCACCAGGGGCACTTCTGGACAAAATCGTACTGTTTATTTGTCAAGGGACACCTCAAAAGTAGCATATTGGCCTTTGAGAGTGCATAGGAGCAGAAGAAAGCTGTGCTGCATGGAGCCAGCCATGGAAGGATGTGCATTCAGCACAATTCTGAGGAAATTTCAGGATGAAAAGAAGTGTCCTGCAGTGGTACAGAATAAGAGGATATGATTCAGAGAATGTTGGAATTTTCCCCCTTAGTTGGAAAAGACTGACCTGGACAGCTGTTTTTGGCTTAAGATCTATGGCATGTGTCTAAGCAGTGCTAGTACCTGTAAGTGAAGTGTCTATTTGGGGGAGAACTTCACTTTTCATTTTGTTTTGTGTGAGGCTTATTCTCAACTTTGGCCCTGACCTCTGCTTTGTTTGCATGGGACTGTGACCCTGTATATTAAGCAACTAAAACATTTGGGTTTTTTCTTTATCTCACGAGACTGTTTGTAAATATATGCATTTTTGGTTTTGTTCTTAATATAGGAAAACTCCAGAGATGAAAATCGAGCTCTGGTCCATCAGCTTTCCAATGAAAGCAGGCTCTCTATCACTGACTCCCTTTCGGAATTTTTTGATGCACAGGAAGTACTGTTGTCTCCAAGCTCTTCAGAAAATGAGGTTTGAGCACTATTTTCCATTAGATGCCTTGACAATCACTTTTGTATCTTTGTTGATTAACCTGTTCAGTAAAGATTTATATGTAGAGACACACGATTCATAGCCCCTTTTCCACCATGAAATTCTGAGTATTCTCTGTTGAATCATACACAAAAAGCACAAAATAATTTGATAGGCTAGAAGAAAAAAGTTATAAATGTAGAGAATGTTAGACACCTCTTCATTTCTGTTATTGTGTTACATTTTCTTTACAGATTAATAAGTGTGATTTCTATTTAGTAATGTAATATTTCCATTATAGGGAAAGCAAATAGCATTCTGTGTATTTTTAATCATGTTAGTTTTATGATACAATTTTATATTATTATAATAATGTGGTTATTATAGTATTAATTTACAGAATACAGTATTGCTTTAAATTGATACATAAAAATCATACTTTCTGGAATAGGCAAATACCATAGTTAACATTCTTGTGGGTAAATGTGTACTAATAAATGTGCTCCTTAAATATAGAAGTGGTAACATTGTTGACTATTAATCCCATAGAAAATTTTTTTCATAAATACTTCAAAGATAAATTATAACTCCTACACAAATACCAACAAATTCTGAAAATGAAATATGAATTAGTAAGAATTTTTATGACAACAAAAATGTTCAGTTTATTTGCTATTTTACTGTTAGTGCTAACCAAGAACTTATGATTATTTAATAACAGTTGTTTTGCTATGAGCACTGCCTAGGCAGATTGGTATATGGGCCTCTATGAAAAATAGCACGTAAAAGTCTTTCTATTGCTTTGTGAAGTGGAGTTCAACACATTTGATCATTTGGAGTAAGGGATTTATGAAAATTTGATTATTGTTTAGTCTTACTCTAATGTATATTATTTCTTCTTTCCCATAGATTTCTGATGACGATTCATATGTCAGTGACATAAGTGATAACCTTTCCTTAGACAATCTTAGTAATGATTTAGATAATGAAAGACAAACCTTGGGTAAGATTTATATTATTTGATCTTTGAAAGCTTGCATCTTCTTAGAATCCTAATAAGTAAATCTAGCAAATACTACATGGGAAAATTAACATGGTCCCCACCTCCAGGATTTTATAATCTAGATAAGGAAACAGCACCTACATGTGAAAGATAGATTTATTCAAATCAATTCGTCTGCTTATAAAATTTTTGTTTTATACAGGGAGAGCATGCCTGTTTTCACATACATATCAAAAAAAATGAAACAGCTATCCCTTAGGCAGCAAACATTCTCTCTCCAGGCATATTAGATTTGCCTTTAGGTATCTAAGGGTTTTTATAATTTAAGAATTTGACAGCACATATAATAAAGGTTCTCTTCTAAGTGGTAATTTAGCTTCAGATTATTCAGAATTATACACTTCTACCTCCCCTCAAGGTATCCTAAGATGTCTCTTTATTACTGCCTCATCCCAAGAGGGAAAACAATGACTAAGAAAGGTTTTTATAATGCTAGTTTGAACTGTGGAGTACCTGGAGTATCTGGCTATTCTCAAAGAGCTCTGATTTATGGAGGGGCTCTTAAAAGAATCTGCCCAATGGGACAGTTCTCTTCATGGGTCCTTGTAGCATCCAGTGTTTCCAGTCTTAATACTTAGTGTACCCTGGGTTCTATAATTAGTCTGTGCTACTCAAAGCACTACCTATTTTCACATCTTCATGGAGGACAAGGACTGTGTCAGGTATGTTCAATGGCACTTCGGTTTTTCTCAGCTCAGTGAGTATATGTGAACTATGATGATGAATTGTTGTCGAAACACTAAAGAGCTGCTTCTTCGGGGACCACAATATAGAAAGAAGGCAAGTAGGCAAATTTCTCATCATCTGGCAGCACACCTGCTAGCAGTAGATACTTGTCATTCTCTGTATTCTGCTCGAAATGTTTCTGCAGAGATGAACCCCTTGGTGGAAAAGTCTAAGGACCAGTGAGTTTAAAGTCGAAGGCTAATAATACCGGAGTAAGTTCATGTGCTCCTTGTTTTTTCTAGGAAAACAAGGAAGCAAATTAAAAAAAGAAATGAGGAAACACCACTTACTCCATTGGCAAACAGCACATGCTCTAATATGGTGCTCCCACCTGTAGATGAGAAAGAAGAAAAATGCTTAAGTCCTCCAACTCCTGGAGGCCTTAGAGAGGGAGCCAAAGGGAGCACAGAGTGAATGGGGGTTTAGAGGCTGAAGCAGGGCAGAGAGGACACAATCCAGAACCCAAGGCTATGGCTGTCCTCACTTGACAGCAGCCAGGAAAAGCATAGAAGGAGTTAGGGTTGATTCTCTCTAATTTATCCCATAGCCGTTTTGCTGGAATGCTGACCTGTGTTGCCTAGCTAAAACAAACTGGGCAGAATCAAGTTTTCTTCTTTGTCTGTATTTGAACATGAGGAATGGCTGTTCCCCAGTTCTTCAAAGACACTGGATAAGGAATAGTTGACTTGTCAGTATTTTGAAGAGATGGATATAGAAATAATCTTTATGTCCTATAAATTTAACCAACAGAAGGAAATAAGACAGAATCAAGTCTTGGTCTGTTGTTACACTAGAATTTCTCAGACCTTATAATAAACATGGGGTGTTTAGAATATTAAGTTTCTTTCCCCCCAAAAAATCACTGGCTACATGTTAGGCTCTGTCACTGTGTTGGGTGCTGTGGAGAGGACAAGTGGCTAAAATTATGGATTCAGGGACTTCCTTGGTTAACCAGCTCCAGGTCTACCACTCACTGATTGTGAGTGCTAAGACAGGTTACTTCTGTACCTCATTTTCTTCAACTGTAAAATGGGGGAAATAATATTCTTTATACCTCAAAAGGTAGTTGTAAAAAACAAATGAGAAGAGTACATGTAAAATGCTTAGACTGACCATCACAGAGTAAAAAGCAAAATGTGTAAGCCATTAGTAGTATTGGTATCGTGGGGAGTACCATTGTTCCAAAATTTAAATTTGTGTAGTCAAAGAAAATACTATGAAACTCCCCAGAAAGCTGCTTTTAAAAACTACTGCCATTTGCAACTACTTCCTTATTTCAGATTTTTCTCATATAAGCAATTAAAACAAATACAAATATTAATCCCAATTTCATATTTTTCTGTTCATCAAAGCAGTTTTGTTATCCAGATTGGTTTTATAATGAGTAAATGTTACATGTTTATGTTTAACAACCAAAAAGATACACTGGGGCAATATTTGAACATAGAAACAGGATGGGAAAGGAATTTCAGAGCATTCCAACTGATAGATTTGTATATCTAAAATGTAAAAGTTTCATTCACCAAAACCCTCCATGGACCATGTTTAAAGGTAAATACCAAATGAGGATTAAATTGTAAAGCAAATATAAAAACAAAAGATCATGGCTTTAATAGATATATAGAAGACAAACAAATCAGCCAAGAAGAAATGCTCATAAAAGTATTCTAAACCATAATAGAAAGTTTTTAAATGTAAGTTAAAACAAAGGGATAACATTATCTACCTAATAAGTTGATAAAAATTAAAAATAAATAGTGCCAAGCCTGGAAAGGCCTCAAGATGAATATTCACATCTACTGCCAGTAAATGAGAAAATTGGTACAGCTTTTTGGAAGAGCATTCTGATCATATGAGTCAAAAGTCTAAAAACATTTATAATCTCTGATGTAGTAATCCCACTTTGGTATATGCTAAGAAAATAATCAGAGGTCCAGGAAAATATTTAAGTATGTGAAACATTCACTACTGGTTTTTTTTTTGGTTGGTTGGTTTTGTTTTGTTTACATCATAATAAAACATTGAAACAACTCTGATGGTCTTTAACAGTGGACAAATGATTCACTAAATTATGGCATATCTATAAGTACAGTATTTTTACAATCATTTAAAATGATATTTTAGAAGAATTTAAAATAATGTGAGAAAATACTCCTGTTAGCTAAATAAGCTGAACATGGAACTAACTATATATATATCGTGAGCTATATGGATGGAGAAAACACTAAGTAAAGATGTTTTAAAATATAAATGCTAAAAGAATTTAAGGAAAAAATAAAATATAAATGCTATTTTGAGATGAGTGACTATTATGTCCTGTATTATTCTATGATAAACAATTGTTTTTATTAGAATTTGAAGTGATTTATTTTAAAAAGTTTGTAAGTTTTTGTGTCATCTGCTATAGGGATAGAAACCCAATTTCTAGTTTTACTCTAAGCATATATAAGCCTCAAGGAGCTAGCTTTTAAGAACTTAAGAGCCTCCCTATGAATAAATTCCATGAATTTAATGTGTGCAGTTTTTGGTTTTTTGTTTATTTTGTGGTGCTGGGGATTGAAACCATGCCCTGGCACATCCTTCCCATAGGCTCTCCCAGTGAGCTTCATGCTAAGCCCTAGCTTTTGGTATTTAATTGCCCAGAATTCTTTTCCTTACTTTTCGGCTTTCAGTCGTACTCTGGGTAAATGAGTTCCATAGTAAAATGAGGACTTGCCAGGTAAGGTTTAATTCAAAGAGTTGTTACTTAAGTAATAGAATAAAATGAAAAGGTTGCTAGAGACAGCCAGGTCTTTGCCTCTCAGGGCCTCTTCTTGAGCGTGATGGGCGAGTGAGGTCCAAGAGAAGGACGTGCCTGCCCGCACCGGGTCCCAACACCAGCAACATCAGCCTGTGGAACATCCTTCGCAACAACATCGGGAAGGATCTGTCCAAGGTGGCCATGCCGGTGGAGTTGAACGAGCCCCTGAACATGCTGCAGCGGCTCTGTGAGGAGCTGGAGTACAGCGAGCTCCTGGACAAGGCAGCACGGATCCCTAACCCTCTGGAAAGGATGGTGAGGACTCAGCCTGCCTGCTGCCTTGCTGTCCAGCCTGTCTCCTACCCTGAGCCATTCTTCTGGGTCCTTCAGAGCCAAGATAGGTAGAGCTCCTGTGCTGTCTGACCCTCTCAGAGCCACCTGGTTCCCCTCCGCCGGCTGTACAGTCACCCCCTCAGGATCCACTCTTGTGCCAGAGGTGCCAGAGAGGGTTCTGCTCTGTGGTTTTGTGCTTCCTTCTGCAGAACCTTCTGTCTGATGGTTCTGACAGGCTTGGTTGGAAAACATAGCTTTAGGGCTCTCAGTATATTTATTTTTACAACCCTGAGTGGACAGAATTTAATTTCTTCAGCTGTTTTTCTCATCCAGAGTAAATGTACCTTGAGAATGTTTTTGTTTATTTCTGAAATTATCCCATCACTTCCTAGGTTTTCAGAAAATACTGTTCATAGAAGAGGTTTTTACATCAAAAAGATTTTTTTTTGCATTCATATTTTATAGAGTTTTTTTAAAAGTTTCTTAAGTTTTTAGTTTTAAGGGTTTTTTTTTTTATTTGAAACTGTTGAAAATTTTGATTGTGAAAACTGTTCTTTTGGCTTCCCATATGTGACTGGAAAAGGCCTTGTCTGGGTGGGTTGCTGGGTCTTCAGTGTCCCCCAAGTGTGAACTCTCCCCTGGCATTTGCTGATTGGCTAAGTTGGAATTGAGGCACACCCCCTCCCCCTTTATAGACCTAGTGCCCCAACACCTTCCCACTAGTAGAGGATTCAGTCTTTTCTAAATTCAATGCATTCATAGTTTTAACCCTCATGAAAACTTCATTACTTCAGTGGTTTGAAGATTAAAGGGAAATTTAAGTCAGTGGCCAAAAGAAAATGTTCATCCTTATTCCTTCTGCTCTGGGCTTCCCCCATCAAACAGACTTTCTTTTTCCCTTGATGCTAGTGATGATAAGGACAGGATAGAAAAAATAAGCTCTCTCTCTGTGTGTGTGTGTGTGTGTGTGTGTGTGTGTGTATTAATCTTTGTTACTTTCCTCCAGATAATTTCTGCTGTAAAAATGGAGGCAAATAGCTTTTAAGTCCAGTGTTAAAAGTCAACTTTTGTGGACAGCTTTATTTTCTTTAAAGAAAATGATTGGCTTTGATGATGAAAGTATTCTTGAAGATGGTTGGCATGCATGACATTGAGCAGAAGTTTGAGGAAAAGCTTCACATCCCCAGCGCAACCACTAAGCAGAAGCTTTGACCGAGGCTTCCTTTCTGTTCTGAGGGTCACCAGATTCCCCTGCATGTCACCATTCCTCTGTCGTGTCACCAGCCTACAAGGAGGTCCTTCATTTTGCCTGCCCCTGCAATGTCTTCTTCCTGTAGCATTTATTAAGAAGAAAAGAACAGAAACCTGGGTTTTAAGAACACAGGCAGTCACAGATGGGACTCACATGAGGATGGTGAATTGATATATATATATATATATAAAATATAATGATATATATGTCATCTATACATAATATATATAAAATTATATATATATATTAAATTTCTTTCTGGTGCTGGGGACGGAACCCAGGACCTGCTCATGCTAGTTAAGCACTCTACCACAGAGCTATACCCCTGTCCATGAACTGATTTTTATAAATGATCCAGGAGTTCTGGAGCAATCTACAGTGTGAAGTGGAAAGGTGACCCATTATAAAGAGCACCCAAACATTTTGGAAAAGTCTAATAAGGAAAATGATGTGGATAGTGAACATTTATGAAAGGAACTTACCCTTTCTTCAGTGTAAGAATCTTCAAGAAATGTGCTGGGAAGAAGAAATGTTGAGATCATTACTCAACAGTAGAAAGGAAATTTTGCTGCTACTACTTAGGTTTAACTTTTTTGGCCAAGAAGAGATAAGAAAAGGTAATGTGTTTCTTTGATGCCTGAAGAGGGAACTGATAAAAATCTAGGAATCCTCATAGTGAGAACCATTGAAGGATTTTGTTCATTTCATGTTCACATATAATCCCCCCCCCTTTTTTCTTTGATGCTTAATTTTTCTTCTAGAAAAGCAGAACTTTAATGCCACTGTATCCTATGTTTGTTTCCCAGACTTAGGAAATGACTGTCACAGATTTTCTTTGGTCACATGAGTTTTTAGGTTTCAACAGTATCAAACTGTGCCTAGGGCTGGGGATTTAGCTCAGTGGTTTTGCCTTCTGCTGAGCAAGTCCAAGGACCTGAGTTCGATCCCCAGTACCAAAAAAAAAAAACTGTGACTAACCAAATTTATGATGCTTATTCTTGAATTTGTGAGGGGAAGTTTGGCTTCTTTTTATACTCTCTCCACTCTTCCCTGAAACCATGATATCAGAATTTCCAGTTAATGTCAAGCTTGAAGGTACTGACTCAACAGGGTAGTCTGTTTTATAAATGGCACCATCTTAAGCACATCTCCCATCCTTTAGGCATCAAAGTAAGTGGACAATTTTAAAATGTTTGGTTTTGTTTCTAGGCCAAAATGAACATTATGTGAACCTACAACTTTAAACCAACATTGACTCCGTTGGCTTTAAACAAACATTGATTCATTTGTCTTTAAACCAAAGACAAATCTTTGGTTTCCTGCAATAAACCATAGAGAGAAAAATTGAAGTTTTATTTCATTTCTTTGTGAAAAACAGATTTCTTGATGACCTAGAAGTAACCGAGTTCTTTTCTTTCCCTCCTTAGGTGTATGTGGCAGCCTTTGCCATATCCGCATATGCGTCCAGCTACTACCGAGCTGGGAGCAAGCCATTTAATCCAGTCCTTGGAGAAACGTACGAGTGTTTTCGAGAGGACAAGGGCTTCCAGTTTTTCGCAGAACAGGTGATTGTACACCACTTTTTGGGGGGAGTTGCTTATGCCTATCTTTCACTGGCTTCAAAGCAATTAAGATAATTACAGTGCTTTGAAACATAAAGGCAGGGATCCATTTCCCTCCCACTGAAACCCAACTACTATCCATAGTCACAAAATGGTGAATAATTCTCAGCACTCATTTTGCTAAGTACGTTAACAGTATCCTTTCTCTGTAAAATCATTAGCAAAGGAATTATCCAAGGGTGGAGTGCTTGTCCCATTTGTCACTCAGAGGTTGGAAGTGTGCCCCTAAGTATGGGCATTGTCATCCCAGAGCCTGACTGCCCCTCAGAATGGGCAGCACCACATCCATCCATTGTTCTTAATTTTGGCTTAAAAGAATCATTCATTTGTGTATTTATTCATTCAATCAACAGGTTATTTTTAAAATGTATACCATGTGGGCAGTATTGTTCTGGGTGCTAAAATGCCACAGTGGGGTAGGAGGCTAGGGAACCTGACTGGGATCCCTGTCGTCTTCGCATGGAAGGACACACATACTTCATACAAATGGGGCTTGAGGTTCTGTAGGCTCTTTCCACCTAAGAATAAGCACGGAATAATGTTCAAGAGTTAAACACCCTATGTTCGATCTCAGCTGTACCTCTTGATAGGTGCATAAGCTAGGGCAAGTCACTTAGCTTCTATGTGCTATGGTTTCCTCTTTAACATGGGGGTAATGGTCATTATATGTGCTTCACATGCCTTGTGATGATTAAATGAGACCAATACAGTCTGATACATGAATTGTAAATGTTCTGTGTGTGTTTTCTGACATTGTCAATGTGTGACAACACGGTGTGCAATAGTGGAATGTTGGGAACCTTGAACATATCTGTGATGAAGAATAATTGCAGTTAGAGTGCACACATTCAGAAAGTACAAATGAACCCTTCTTTGTCTTATTTAGCAGCAACTGAGCATGTTCTTCTTTAGTATATCCCTGAGTGTCACCTGAGGGCCACTAAACATCATTGATTAGCTACATTTCTCTCCCCAATTCTTAGAAAACTGAGGAAAAAGAGGGAGGATGGGTTGCCAAAATATTCTTTCCCTTCCAGTTGCCCTGCTCTGCTCTTTCTCACTGTATCTGCCTTATGAGGACCAGAAGAGAAGGGTGACATGGCCCAGAGACTTAACTAAATGATGAGCAGTGTTTGGAATGTGAAGAAAATGAATATACAATAACCTCAAGGCACATTTTCAGTATCTTCCTAGTTAGGAACTAAAATAAGAAAGCAAATACTGACTTGTACTAGGGAGGTGAGGGGTTAAATCAGTAGTTAAGGGGATAAGATAATGTGTCTGATTCAAATTCAACTGGGCTATTTAAGTACTGAACCTAAAATGGAAAGAAAATATAATTTTGTTACCATGGTATTATACTCACTCTTGTGAGGGAAAAAAAAGGATCTAAAATAGCCCCAAGCTGTAGAAGACAATCATGATAGGATGCAGAGGCCTAAGAAAAGAATAGTGCTGAATCTGGCGGCGCACGTCTGTAATCCCAGCACTCTGGGAGGCTGAGGCAGGAGGGTCACAGGGCAGAGCCCAGCCTGGGCAGCTCAACACTTTAGCAAGACCCTGTCTCAAAATAAAAAATAAAAAAGGGGCTGGGGATGTAGCTCAAGCCAAAGGCTCTGGGTTCAATCCCCAGCACTGCAAATAAAAGAAAGAGAGAGAAGGGAAGAGGGAGGGAGGGAGGGAGCTAGGGTTACAGACTTCTGAAGGACTAATGTAATAAATGGAGCAGGGCCCCCAAATTAATATTTTTTATGAAATTCCACCCCAAGAAAGACATTGATGGAAATCTTATCTCCAAGCTAAAGGATCTGAGAGACACAGCAAGGCCTTTCAGCTGGATTTTCTAGATAACAGAGTCTGACTTGAAAGTGACAGCTCTCTCCTCCATGCCCCAGGACTGTGTCACTTTGTGGTTTGAGGTTATGTGGATGTTGGAGGTGGTAAGTGTCCGGGACATGAAGTAATTGCTGCTTCATAGAGTTCAGCTACACAGAAACTTGCTTCTCTATGTTGTTTCCCATCCTAAAAACCTAACATAATACCAAAGCTACTCATGGTCAGAAACCAGAGAAAATATTCCTTGTTCAGATTTTCCTAATTACAATTAAGTACTAGGTTTGTAGACTACTTTATGCTTTCAGACAAGCACGTAATCTTATTTGGACCTCAAAAATGCCCCGTGTAGTAGGCGTTTGAGAAAACTGAGGCCTATAAGCAAGGAAACCCAGGCCTCAAGAATCAGTTTCGCAGTGCCCAGACTAATGCTGGCCTCAGGCCCCCTGTAGTGTTCTTTCTCCCTCACCCTCTTTTGGTCTCTTGTGCAGATTTAGTTACTGTACTCAGAGCTACTAAGATTTGCGGGCTGTGAATGTAAAAATAGCCTTTTTGTATACTGTTCAGAAGAAATTTTACCTGTCACTGTCACTTAACCCTTTCATCCTGCACACTGACATAGGACTTTGTTCTCAACTCCCATTGAGAGTGAGCGTGGCCTTTGTGAATGAGAAGCATTCAGGAAGAAATCATAAACATTCCTGTCCTCTGTTCTAACCTGTGGTTACTCCACCTTCTCGAGGCTGTCCTGTGTGCCAAGAAATGACACAGTCTTGGCTTTCTGAGTAGGCCCAGGAAAGGGGCAATATAGAGAGAACGGCCTTTCTTTCTTTCCTTTGTCAAGCACTCCATAACCTGCCCATGGTTACTCCTTGCTGGCTTTCTCCTGCTGGCTGGTAGAGCAAACACACTGGTTTTGAGCTTTGTGGAAGGAATGCTTGGGTCAGAAATCATTTCAATTAGCTCTGCTGCTTTCTCCATACCTTTGAGAAAGGTGTGGGTTGAAAATATATGCAAGTAAGCTACTACCTAACAGCAGCTTTTCCTATGTAAGGTACATGGGACTTAAGTTGTCAGATGCTTGCTCAAGTAATTTTAACCATTCACTTATCCAGCTGTATACATTTGATAGTTTGTGTCAGTCACTGAATGCAGTTAGTAAAAGTTATTAAACATTTTTTGAAAGTTACTGAAATGTTAGAGATTCAAAGGAAGTCTTTTTCTCTCTTTCTCTATGGGCTCAGCATGTTCTGCTTTTCCGCTGCTCATTTGGAGAACTCTGAACATACTTGCACAGATTTATTTTTTAAATTTTTTTTTATTACTTAAATTCTTTTATTGGTACATTTTAGGTATACAACACATTTACATTTCTCATTGGGAATTGTACCATTACATGATGCACCTTGGTTCTTATTTTTTCCCCATTCCTAGCCCTCCCTTCACCCCCTCCACCCTTCCCTATTTACAAAGACTTTGTTTTCATTTTTCCATTTTCTCATATTAATTCCATTCCCTTCTTTCCTTTCCCCTACCCCTCCCGCTTCTCCTTCCCCTTTGCCCCTTTTCTTCCTATTTCACAGTATCTATTATACCTTTTAGTCCTTATTTACACTTTCAGTTTCTCACACTAGAGATACTATTCGGTATTTACACGTGTGTCCCATTTATTTCACTTAAGAGTATCGCCTCAATGTGCATCCATTTAGCTATAAATGTCTCTAATTTCTCATTTTTTATGGCTGAATAGTCCCCTATTTTATAAAAAACCCCCACATTTTCTTTATCCAGTCTCAGTTGATGGGCATTTGGGCTGCTTCCAAGTTTTAGCTATTACAAATTTTGCACAGATTTATTAATGTCATGCTTATCAGCTCTCTCCTTGCACAGTTACAGCACCTCTCTGAATAGTTCTTTTCTCCAGCAGATAGTTATTTGCTGCTGATCAAAGTTGCAACACCTTTAAAGACACTATCCGAGGGGAAATTCAAGCTGTCCAAATAAAACTAGCAATAACTCAAATATAAGGTAAAGAAGCCATTGCTCCCAATGAGAAATGTAATTGTGTTTTATACCTAAAATGTACCAATAAAAGAATTCAACAAAAAAAAAAGAAAAAAAAAGAAGCCCTTGCTTTGTGGTTTCCTACATTTCTAGGTCATCATTTAATGCGTTCTTGTTTTTGTTTTGCAAGACACCATGTGTTTATAAGTGATAAACTTTGAACTTTGCCAACTGCATTCTCCCCCACATCATGCAGTCTCCTTGGCCTCATCATTAATAACCCTTTGACTTACAGTTCACCTCCTATCCATCAGCAAATCCAGGGGTTTCTCGTTAGAAGCCTTCCTTTCCAAAGCAGCCATTTCACTCCCTCCTCCCTGCTGCTGACTGCCTGGCCCAAACCATGGTAATCAGTGACAGAGACTGTTGCCCTAGACTCCTTAGCTGGTCTCTTGTTTCCATAGCAAAGTCCTTGCCCTGCAAGCAGAGTGCTTGAAACAGAAGCAACATCTCTGTGCCCTTCCACAACTTCACAAGTCACATGGAATGAGATCCAGAGTCCCGAGCTATAAAGCCCTTCCAAGCCCAGCCTAGGCACCATACCTTCCCCCACTGAGCTGCAGCCACACTGGCCTCTTCATTTCTTCTGATTCAGACTGAGCATTTCCAGTCCTTGGCAAAGGCGTGTCTTCCGCTGGAGATGTACTTCTCCCGAATATCTGCATGGTTAGCTTCCTTAGGTCCCTTAGCCTCCAAGGCGATTTCCACCTGTTGGGAATCGTACTGCTGCTCTCTGGGCTCTATCCTCATGCTTTGCAGTGTCTTCCCAGCTCTTGCTCTACTGACAAGCCGGGTGCTTATTTATATGTTGTCTATCTCACTGTTGCTGCCTAACAAGGCCCTTTACTTTTAGTAATGACGGAAATTAAAAGTAAAGCAAAGGGCCGGGGATTTAGCTCAGCGGTTTTGCCACTTGCTGCTCAAGTGCAAGGACCTGAGTTCGATCCCCGGTACCAAAACAATCAATTAATTAATTAATTTAATTAAATAAAAGTAAAGCACAGATTTATAGGAAAAAGCTTTAATTAGAAAATAACAGAAAATAATAAAGAGCTTTAGTTCGAGGAGCTGACAAAGGTCAGGCTGGCCCTTAACAAAGGAGCATAAAACAAATAGGAAGGAGCTCCAGCTTGAGCAGCTGGAGAAGGTGCACTCTGAAGCAGGGGTCAGACTGACCTGCTCACAAGGGCAGGCGGCTAGCTTTGGAGGATCAGCTCGTGGCTTGGGATCCTGATCATTATCTCAGTTCTGGTTTCCCAGCTCTGGAATCCTCATGGTTGGAAGGGCTGTTCCAGTCCCATGAAATGACTTTCTGTCCTTGCAGTGGGTTTAGCCATGTGGAGCTCTACTTTTCCCAAAATCCAGATGATCACAGACAGGTTCAGGACAGTAGCTGGAGACCTCTGGTCCCTGTAAATCCCTAATCTCAGTGTCCCCAGTCTTGAAGGGAGCCAACCAAGATCATGCAGATTGAGAGGTGATCACCTTGCTACATCAACCTTTAAGCAGGCATTCCATAAATGATTAATGTACCTATGTACAGAGTTGAGAAGGAATTTGACCCAAAGTTTTATTTTATTTTATTTTGGTACCTGGGATCAAACTTAGGACCTTGTGCTTGCGGGGCAGGCGGCAGCACCATTGAGAGCCAAATCCCTGGCCATTGGCCCAAAGTTTTGCAGTAACAAAGGCTACAAAATGAAGGTCAAGCTTTGTTGTGCTTTTAGTTACTATTGGGCATTTGTAGGCCCAAGTGAAGAGTCATGGTTTTTAGCAAAAATGGCTTTTAGGTC
This sequence comes from Heterocephalus glaber, assembly GCF_053883595.1. Classification (NCBI taxonomy): domain Eukaryota; kingdom Metazoa; phylum Chordata; class Mammalia; order Rodentia; family Bathyergidae; genus Heterocephalus; species Heterocephalus glaber. The sequence goes on from NW_028258156.1 coordinate 5,578,341, forward strand.
ACTGACTGTCCCAAAAGAAAAAACATAAATTGTGCTTTTAATGAGTAGTTGGCCAAGTGCCCAGGACTCTGCCCATCCCCCATCCCTGTGGTGGTCTCTGACTGTGTCACGACTGTCACCACTTCTGCCTTAAAATATAAATTCCACGAAGGGGATGGTTTTTGTGTCTTGTGTTTTTCACTGTGTCCACAGTGACCAGGACAGTGTCCACATGTGGCAGTCAGTAAATGTGTTAATGCAGAACAGCTACTTGGTCGCCTCCTCAGGTGATTGTTCACCTGGTACAGGTTCTCCTTTCTGCAAGGTGCCCTGCAGGTGCCAGGAACTAGGTGGTAACATTGCTGTGTCTCTGAGAAGTTGCAGGGAAAAAGTGATATATTAAAGGATATTTTTCTACCTCTGAAACAGAAAAATTTACAGAATACACCAATATTGAAATATACCTTTTCTACATCTGCTTCTCCTTTGGCCACCTACCTCTTATTTAAAATACATTCAAATATAAATATAAAATGATTGGGGAAGGGTAAAGAAAGTCCTCATATATACAAGAAAAGTCATGCATTACAGGAATTCTTAACTACCAAGGGAGCTGTATTAGGACTTGTAGAAGGAAAGATATATATTTCACCATTTAAATACTTGCATACTTAAAACCATGCACTAACTGAATGTTTAGGAACCCTTATCAATCAAATATAATCAAATCCTTATCAATTAATTCTTTGTGGAGGAAGTGATGGAAAAGAATGCTGAAAACCAGTCTAAACTGCATTTATCCAATAATCCAACAGACAGTGTCTCCTCTGGGACTGGATTGGTTCAGACTCAAATGCACCCACCCCCCTTTTTTTACCCGGGTTAAGATATAATAAGAACAGACACCTAATAAAACCCTACACTAACAAAGACACATTAGGTTTTGTTCATTATTATTTTTTCTTGTACAAAAACTGTCATTAACTAAGATAAAGTGATTAGTGATGAATTATCCCTTTCCATGGGCATTCAAGCTAATCAAAGCCTTAAAATTATATTTTCAAATTGGCTGGCATCAGTTGCCATCTTTGATGCTAAGATTTGAAGAAGACATTGAGAGCAAATATTAGAAATACAGTATTTTGTAGCCAAGAGAGATTGTCAGACCCCATTTTACAAAGGAAAAAAATGAGACTCAGAAGGTTAGAAAGGTTAGATTCAAAAGATTCTTTCTTTAAGGGTTCATAAAAGGGAACCTTATGCTGTACCCTGGCTTTGGGGACCAGAGCCCGGTTGTGAGAGCAACTGTAGAAAGTCTGCTGGAACATACAGAAAAGAGCTTTGGGCTGAGAACCAAGTGCTGCCTTAGTCATTCATTAACAGTGAAGCATGGGGCAAGTTCTTTGCTGGACAGAACCCTTATTTCCTAATTTGTAACATAAGGTAATGAAGGCACAAAGCCACCATAAGAACTAAGTGAAAATACACTCATTTAAAAAATTAAAGTTTAGTCACTGCTTTACTACACCAGTTTTTGTTCCTGGATGTATTTTATATATGTAGTCCATTAGTAGTATTAACCCTGTTTTATAGTTGAGGGAACTGAAGCTGAGAGGAATTAAGAAATTTGTCTAATGTCATACAGCCAGCAGATGACATTGCATTTAGGACCCAGATCTCTGGGATAACCAAAGCTCTCCTGCATTCCCTGACACTAGAGTAGCCTGGGGCAGATAATCTGGAAATGTCTAATGAATAAATATCTTATGTGAGGAAATAAATTTTTTAAAAAGCAAACATCTCTGGAAAGTTTTGTTAACTTCTGAAAGGCAAAGTGGTAGAAATAAACCATTCTGTAAGGCCTCTTTACTCTGTAAGGAAATAAGCAAAGTCACTGGTACTTGAATGTTGAGATTTGTTCATTCAGAAAACGTCTTTTGGACCCATATAAAGGTACTCTACTAAACATTGGTTTATTAATCTGGCACAGTGGTTTTTTTTAAAATCAAAGTTGCATTTTCTAGAACATGTATATACTTAAAGTATAGGAGGACTTTTTATAATTCACATAGACAGTATTTATCCCTGTTTATTTATTTATTTCTGAGCAGGTGCATAATTTTAATATACTGTATTTTGCTTTGTTGTTTATATTTGGCTATACCTATAAAGATGCCAAGTTTTGGATCAAAGCTATAATGCTTCCTTCCCCCATTACTGTATTGTTTTTCTGGGATGACTATAATGTAGTTTTTGATAACCCACTCCAAAATGTCTGTATTTTAGAGGAAAAGAATATTCTATGCTCCTCTCCCATTTGATAGTGGATTATGTCAAGTGGGATGGGAGAGATAGGGATTGTCTTAATTTTTTATAATCCCATGCTTTAAAAGTTAACTAGTTTATTTTGAGAGCTATCTTAAGGTAAAAAGAATAAGGGGGTGCAGAATTTTGTGATCTAAAGATCTCTTAAGTTGTCAGATTAGAAATATAACAGCAATTATAAAATTAAATTTTATAATTTAAAAATTATAAAAACATAAAGTTGAAATAATCCCCCCACCCCAAATGACAACAAAGGAAACCAGAGTTACATTATAGGAGTTAGGTTCTAAGTGCTTGAAGTGAAAATTGCCCTTAAAGATCCCATAGGATAGCTCTTGCATTTGTATGAGCAGGTGAAGACTAAGACAAAGCAAACAACAGCACATTTATGTCTCCTACTTCATATAGTGGCTGAAATTTAAGTTTATTGAATAACCTGAAATGCATACATACTGTCTCAATCGTTGCCTCTACTTTTCTTTGATCCAAGCTGGTTCTACTATAATCCCATTCATGAAATATGTCTGTGGCATGTGTGGCTCTGGATCATTCCCTACCTACAGGAGCATGCAGAAGTGGTTTCAAAGTCATGTTCCTCAGTGCTATTGAGGATCCAGAGCAAGGAGAGTGGCTCTGGGTTTGTCATTCCCACCTCCCTCCTCTCCACATACAAGCTTATTCCTGTCCATCTCAGGCAGGACTCCATTTTCTAAGATCTTGATGTGTTTGAGCCTGATACAGTGGCCCACCCCAGCTGCTAGGGAAGCTGAGACAGGAGAATTACAAGATCAAAGCCAGCCTTTGAACTTTTTTAGCAAGACCCTGCCTCAAAATAAAGAGGACTAGGGATATTGCTCAGTGGAAGAGCAGTTGCCTAGCCTATGTGAAGCCCTGGGTCCAATCCCAAATACTACATTAAAAAAATAGATAATAAAATAAAAAGTATTAGAAACTTTAGCTACTTAAAACATTATTTTAAAAATTGAAAACCATTCAGGTAAACCAACATTCTGTATTTTCCCTCTACTACTTCTCTGTCGTTGTTTAGAAAATGTCATTTAATCTTTCTGACTTCAGTTTCCACATTTATAATATAAAGGCTTTGGGCTAAATATCCTAAGTGTATGATACCTGTGCTAAAAATAAGCTATAGCAGAGAAACTTCTGGAAACACCACTACCAGCCTGGCGTCACTAGTAATGAACTGTAACAACAGAACATGTTCCTTGAGTGTTGCTCAGATAATGAGATGGAAAGGAGAGAGCATTTTCTCTAATTAGTGAACAAAACATACAATGACCCTTTGCCTGCTGGTGGTATCCATTACAGAGGATTGTCTTTTCTGGGATGTGCTCTAATTATTTGTTTACTCAAGATATTTATTTTTGCCCTTGACAAAAGATGAACACATTTTTTTCTTAGCAGTTAGCAAACATTTCCTCAAAAATTGTATGTTTAACTGTTTTTTCATTTCTTATATTTGGTGGTACAGAGGATTGAACCCAGTGCCTCACACATGCTATGCAAGTACTCTACCTCTCAGCTACATCCCCAGCCCAAAATTTTTACTGTATTTTATTTTATTTATTTATTTTTGGTACCAGGGATTGAACTCAGGACCTTGTGGTTGCAAGGCAGGCAGCGGAACCATTGAGCTAAATCCCTGGCCCCAAAATTTTATTTTTTAAAAAGTATCTTCAATGAGTTTTCTTCTGAATAACTTGAGAAGAGGTTGGACTGCGTGATGCACAGATTTCAAAAGTTAAATCTGCTGAGCTGGAGGGACGGCATTTTTGTGTTGCTTAGAAAGTGTGTGTTAAAATGCTCCTTGTCACATTAGTTAAAACGTGTGCAGATACTTTCAAAACACCTAAAAGATTTTGAAGTTAGTAAGCAGTGTCACTTTGTATGATTTATGAGTGGAAAGTCCTCAAATGTCCCTGTTTTTTATTTTACACCTTTCCAAATATGTATCTGTGTTCATCATTTGCCCTTGGGCCACTCTTAGGGAAGTTTCCAGAGGTTTCCAGTCACAGCTTTTTTATCCACCTTGGCCATCCTGAGCAAAGCAAAGCTGTCTTTATCAGGAGCGCCCTCTTGAGGACAGACTTGTTGAAGGAAACTGCACAAGTTTTCGTTCAGCTAAACATCATACCTGTATCACATCTCAGTGCAAGGGAGGAGGAATGGATTTCATGATATACAAAAGTTTGCTCATTTTTTTCTTTTTGCTCTTTGTCTCCATAAGGTCAGCCACCATCCACCTATCTCTGCGTGTCATGCTGAGTCTGGAAATTTTGTTTTCTGGCAAGGTAATTTGCTAATATATTTAACCTCCATTTCCTGGAACATTATAAATGTATTATATTCAGGAATTGCCATCAGTGCTTGCTAAGATCAAAAATGGTCCCAGGACTTGGATCTTATTAGAGAATCTGCTCCACTTGATGTTCTCACCCCTCCTCTCTGAACCGTAATTGATATTTGTCCATTATTAATTGATATTAGTTTAACTGTTAATTGGTTATTATAAAGTCTTCAGGGAGATCATTTAATTTTCCCCTTTTAAACAATATCTTCCATCTTTATCTGGATCACTAACAGTTATTTATATATTTTTTCTGTATTCTACAGCCATTTCAAATATCTCATTTATTTCAGAAGACACTAAATATTTTCTCCTATTTATCAGAGCCTAAACAACAGAGGGGTATTTTTACTTTTGATACATCTAAATTTTATTTCTGGAATCACATTTTATACTGCTGCTTTTCATTTTTGAGTTTGTGGTTTCTAAAATTTTGTTCAGTTTCTGTTTTGAATGGCTGACAATATTTCTTAGGTTAATTGATTTTGTTAAAGTCTCATTTATTCAGAAAGTTGGAGTGTAATATAGACAGAAAATATGAGCATCCTGGGTTTTTAAAGAATAAGCATGTATCTGTTTTAAAAACATCTTTCTCTACTAAAATGATAACCACCTGATTTCCTACCTGATAAGTCCTCATTTTAAAAGTACAAAAGAATATACAGTATCACCTCCCTATCTGTACCCCTTCCCTCACCACCCAGTTCCTCTGTAAGGATATGATTGATATCACCAGTTCAAAGTACTGTGATTTCCTTTCTTACAGTTTGCTATTAAAATTTAAAATTGAAGCTTGATTTGATATTTCTCTACCTTTCACCAAAACTCTCTGCAAACAATTCTCATAAGGTTTCTTAACACCCTGTTAATCTCATTGACCCTATAAGCACCCCTTTTTTTAGTTGTTTGTTTTTTAAATTAGGTATTTTTTTAATGGGGGAGGTCTTCTCAAATAGTTTCGGTGTGCTCCCCATGTTACACGTTTCCTCCTTAACTCCATTTCTGATCATTCATTTCCTGGGAAATTCTTCCTCATCAGCCTTTTCTGACTAACTCTACCTGTTTCCATAGGCCTATGGCTCTGAAATCTTGATTTTTTATCCAATTTTATATTTTTCTGCCTTTTAATTATGTTGTTTAGTCCATTTACATTTATTATGATTATAGATATAGTTGAGTTTAAATCTGCCCTCTTATTTGTCAGATCTGTTTTTTGTTCCCCATTTTTTTCTTTTCGATTAATTGAATGTTTTCTGTAATCCTATTTTATCTCCTCTGTTGACTCCTTAGCTATGCCTCTTTGTTCTATGGTTTAGTTGTTACTTTAGGATTCATACATTCATTAATATATTACAGTCTACTGTCAAGTAATGTTATACCACTTCACATATATTATAAAAAAATTAAAGTGTACTTCTGTTCCTTCTCTTCTAAACTTTGAGCTTACATATGTTATATCCCCCTATATGTTGTTACTTTTGCTTAAACAGTTCTTTTCCCCATTAGATAACAATTTTATTGAGATATAATTCACATATATACCATAAAATTCACCTATTTAAAGTGTATAATTCAGTGTTTTTTATTTTAGTATTCACAGAATTGTAAAGTCATAGCACAATTAATTTTAGAACATTTTCATCACTCTAAAAAGATAGCTCTAGCAAATACTTTCCCCTCCAATTTCCCTCAGCACCCCTAGCCTAAGGCAACAGCACTCATCTACTTGCTGTCTGTATAATTTTCTGATTTAGGGCATTTCATATGAACAGAATCATACTATGTGGCTGGGTGCTCCCCAGGCCTGCCCCCCAAGGCCCCTCCCCAGACCCTCGCACCATCCTGGACCCCAGCTCTGGCCTCCCCTGGCCACCTGCTTCCACCCCACCCCCCTGCAGCCTTTCTGTCCTCAGTCTGGCAGCCAGGGGACCTCTCCTCAGGCTTTCTGCTGCCTGACTCCTCTGTTGGTGCACCATTCATGCAAGTTAGAAAAATCTGACATCATTTATAGATTCTCCTTTTCTTTCTCAATCTGTATCTAATATTCCACTCTATTCCTACTTCTTTAATATTTATAGGGTCACTGTGTCACCCTGGCTATTACTCATTTGTCCCCTGGGTAATGACTATAGCCTCTCACTGCCTTTCATCTCTTCTTCCAATTGTCTTTGCAGGGTCTGTATCTAATCACATCAGTTCCCTGTTTATTTTCCCCCAGTGCACACAAACCAGACTTCTTAGCCAGGTTTGTAGAGCCTGCTCATTTTTGTTCTCCATCTGACTCCATCTCCATTTGTTCTACTCTTTTCTGTAGATAATCTCAGACCTAGAAGATAGAACACACTCTACTGTCATATATTTTTATCTCCTTATGCTATTTTTTCTGCCTTAAATTGCTTTTTTCTGCCTGGTGAATTCTGCATATTCTACATTCCCCATTTAGGTGCTCCCTTCTGAAAAACTTCTTCTGATATCTTACCCCCAAGCATGTTGGTCATTTCTTACTGTGGGTTTCCATTTCACCTTAGAACACACTCAGCTATAGGGTGTGTCTCTCTGTGTGGCCTACTACTTGTTTTTACTTTTGTCGGCTTTTCATGCTGCTGAACTCTTCCAAGGGAAAGCCTTTATCTTATAATTTTAGTTTTTCTGATTCTGTTTCAAGTACCCAGTTAGTGCATACATTGATGAAATATTCTCCTATACAATAATTAATCCGATTATGAAGAATTATACTATCTAGTGATTATCATTTGGGTAGACTAAGAACTCTGACTAGCTGTCCTGCTAGACATCTAATAATTGCTATATTATTTCAGATGTGAGATGGAAAAACAAATTCTGGGGCAAATCCATGGAAATTGTTCCAGTCGGCACAACCCATGTGACTCTCCCAGCGTAAGTTCTTCTGTGGTTAGGAATTTTACAGAATTTAGTGGCAGGAAAACACTTTAGAGTCAGGATGCCCACCACCCCTATGACCTGGAGAGTATTGTTTTCTTTTGAGCTGTTTGGCAGTGACGTGAAATGCTCCTCATCTGGGCAAGCTTGGGTTTTCTTTCCCCCAAGTGGAAAAGCTACTTGTAGCCCAACGTTCTCCTACTTCCTGTCAAGGTTAAGATGGTAGTTTTCTTTAACATTATTGCCCTGCCTTACTGTCAGAATTTCTTTTAAGAAAGACATGGCGTTTCTCTGACAAGGATTATTGATGCTTATTTATAAAGCAAAATGCCCATGAGCAGGGGCTCTGGAATAAGGCTGCTGAGACTCAGTGCTCGCTCTGCCCCCGTGGCCGCCTTTCTCATGACTAGTCGTTTCATCTGCGAGCTGGGGATTATAAGCCACCTCCTTTGCGGGAGAGTTGTGAAGAGCAAATAGTTAATATGCATCAAGCACTTAAAACAGCACTTGGCACATAGCATATGCCACATATTTAGTCTCATCAGTTTCCTCATAATTCTTATCTAACTCAGTAATAGCTGAATAACATCTCTTCATAAAAGATATAATTGTCAAATCATACCAACCCCCATAGCTTCCTCCCACCAACTTCCCCTTCCTACCTGGGCAGCTCTATCATGTCAACTCTGGCTCGGTTGCCTCCTTTGTTGAAGGAGGAAGTGGGTGGTCCAGAGACCACAAGCCTCTAGCAAAGCCTTCCGTGGATTCCAGAGTACAAGAGTCTGACCACCGCATCCTGTGTGTGTCTCAAGTGACTCCTTGGAGCTTGGAGCTCTTGTGTCACCCATGCTGCACTGATGCACAGTGTGGGGTTGGTGAGTGAAGAGAAGAGTAAATGTGATTTCTTTTATAAAATAGCAGTGTTGGTTTGCAGCTATTGCTGGCTTTTCTGGGTATTGTCACTCTTTCTTCTCCCTGCATTTTAGCTTTGGAGATCACTTTGAGTGGAACAAGGTGACCTCTTGCATCCACAACATCTTAAGTGGGCAGAGGTGGATTGAGCACTATGGAGAGATTGTCATCAACAACCTGAATGATGATTCCTGCCACTGCAAAGTGAACTTCATAAAGGTAATTCAGGTGGCTCTCTGAGCTCTGACCCTCGAAGGGCTGAGGTGGGCCTGGAGCTCAAAGACACAGGCTGTCTGGGCTTTACACCTTCCCATTTGTACCAGCAGACAAGCAGTGCCAGCACCCCCTAACCCCAGCCCCACCTCTGTCACCTGGACCAGGACCGTGACCCTTCCTGGGCTCTCTCCCTCCCTAACTCCCTGATGATCTGTCCTCAGTGCACAGCTAGAGGGGCCCTTTAAAAACACATCATCATCCACAACATGGTTGCAAATTGGAGACATTATCTTACGTGAAGTAAGCCAGATGCAAAAGGATACACTGCATGGTTCCACTTACATGAGGTCCCTGGAGGAATCAAATTCACAGAGACAGAAAGCAGAGTGGTGGTTGCCAGGCCTGGAGGAGGGAGAAATGGGGAGTTAATATTTAATGGGTGCGAAGTTTCTGTTTGGGAAAATCAAATTTTTGGAAAGTGGTGATAGTTGCCCAACATTGTGAAGGTCATTAATACCATTGAATTTTACATTTGGGTATAACATTCGGATGGTAAATTTTATGCTTATATGTTTTACCATAAGGAAAATTGTGCCATATCCTCCAATTGAGCTAAATCCTCCAATAACTTTTACCTTTCTCAGAGCAAAGGGCTGCAACACTACAGTGGTCCGCAAGGCCCTGCGTAGTCTGCACTACCCACTCCCGCCTCGGGCACATGCTTGCACACGTGTGCACAACAGGCACACATGCCACCTGCCCCACCCTCCTTCCTCCGACCTCAGCTCCTACCACCCTCTCTTCCTCACTATCTTCTGGCTACCGTGACCTTTTTTCTTCATTTCCCGATGCCTCTATCATTCTCCCCAGACCCTTTTGTCACCTCCCCGATCTGTCTTTCATTCTCTTTCATATCCCATTTTCTTCCAGGTTTTTATTACCATCTGAAATTAGTGTGCTGATTCTTTCTTTAACTGTTTATTTTCTGTTCTCCACACTCTCCTTGCCATCCCTGACTCCAGAAGAGCAAAAGCCTGATCTGTCTTACTCACTACAGTAGCCCTCATGCCTGGGACTGGTACTGGCATGAGGCAGAGGCTCATGATGTTCAGAGAAAATGGAAAGATTGGCCCGATGTAAAAAGTATAGAGTAGGGCCAGGGGTTTAGCTCAGTGGTGCCACCGCCTGCCTCGCAAGCGCAAGGTCCCGAGTTCAATCCCCAGTACCAAAAAAAAAAGTATAAGGTAGTCTCTTTATCTTTCTGGCCGCCTTTATTTGAGGTCTTCCATACTTCTTTCCTTCTTGGAATCTTTCTTGCACTTAAAAATCATATGTACTTCCTTTACATGATGTTAAAGCAATACCCTCCTCAAGAAATATTTGCATTTAACTAAGATCAAAAGACATGAGCCACAAGATGAGGTTTCAACTATTTGTAACCCATAGGGGACCCTAATGAAGTTGACTGCAGTCTTTATTACATAAGTCAAATTGGGTTGTAGAGAGACCTACCGCTAGTAGGTCTCCATTTGGGGCAAAATAAAAATGACCCTACCTTGAAAGCTTCACCTCAGGCTCTGCAAAAAGAAGCAAAGGGCACCCTGGAGCAGGCATCTGTTACCCCTGACCAAGATGAGAGCCCCCTAGTTTCCAATATTTTCCCAAGGAATTGTGCTCAGGCTCTGTGTCTTCCACCCAGCTGTTCTCACCCACTCAGAGCCGGAGAAGGGACTTCTGTAGTGAGGAGAGATGAACACTGACTGGGCCTCTGGTGTTGAAAAACAGTCTGAAAGCAGATGCCACGGTTGTCCGTCAAATACGGCTGGGCCCCTCTGGCTTCCCATCTAGTTGTCAACATCGGATTTTTGGGCAAATATCTCTAAGAGAAGAAATCTAACTCTCACTTCAGAATAAATCAAAGAGCCTGGACAGTTTCTTTCTCCCTCTCCCCTCCCTTCCCCTCCCCTCTCCTCCCCTCTCCTCCCCTCTCCTCCCCTCTCCTCCCCTCTCCTCCCCTCTCCTCCCCTCTCCTCCCCTCTCCTCCCCTCTCCTCCCCTCTCCTCTCCTCTCCTCTCCTCTCCTCTCCTCTCCTCTCCTCTCCTGTCCTTCTCCCTCCCTTCCATTTCTCCCTCCCTGCATTTTTATATAACTAGAAAATTCATTTTAAAATTTCTGCTTCACCTGTGAGATGCTGCTATGCCTCGCTTTTCCCGTTTTTCCCAGTCTTGGAGTAGAGAAACTGAACCACCAGGATATGCCCTAAAAATGCTGCTCAAAGTTATTGGTTTCCAAATATAGATTCTATTTCAGCTGAAAATAGTGCTAAGATTTTTAATTTATGGAGAAATGCTTTCTGTTCTTTCCTAGCGATTTTTAAGTGCAGCCAGGTAGGATAGTTGGGATATTTGGAAGGAAAAAAAAAAAAAAATCAACTCTAGGGAGTTGGAGCTCCCTCTGCTGGCTGGAGTGTGGTACTGTATAAAACTAACAGGCTGACCCGAGCTGTGCTGGGCTGAGCCGGGAGCTGGAACGTGTGAGCGTGGGGGCTGCATGGACTGCGTGAACAGCCCTTGTTTCAGGAAGAATAATAAAAGAAACTGAAATGTAAGCAACCTCCTTGATAGGTTTGCAAATGACTAACCAGTTCTTTTAGAGAAAAAAAAAGTTAAATTTCTTTTAAATGGTAGTAGAATCACAGTGTACTAAGAGCCACGGTGACAGCCATGGAAGAGCTGCGCCATAGGCGGGCCTTACAGAGCAGCCACACTGCTTGGCCCAGTGTCTGAAAGTGGAACTGAGCCTTTCATGCCTACGTTGCATACAGCGGAAGTAGAAAAAAAAGTAATTTATACAAATGTTGATTATCAAGTTACAAACTACAAATAGGTAACTATTAATTTTATTAAATAACTAAAGGTATGATTATTTAAAAAAAGAAGAAGAAAAGCCTAACCCAGGCATAAATACACACACATAGGCCAGTGGGAACAGAATGGAGAGCCCAGAAATACATCCATGATTTTACAGTGAATTGACTTTTGACAGATACCGGGAAGACACAGCGGGAAAGGGACAGTCCCTTCAATAAAATGGTGTTGGAAAACTGAATTGCAAAAGAATGAAGTTAGACCTTTATCTCACTCACACCATATGCAAAACTCAAAATGATTTAGAGACTTAAAATATAAAACCTGAAATAGTAAAATTGCTCAAAAACATACTGGGAAAAACAGTGACATCAGTCTGTACAGTGCTTTAAACAAAAGAGTGCCAAAAGCACATTCAACAAAAGTAAAAATAGGTAAATGGGATGACAGAAAGCCAAAAGAATTTTGCATGGCAAAGGAAATAATCAAAGTAAAGAAACAACCTACAGAATAGGAGGAAATATTTGCAAACTGTCCACCTAGTGAGGTAATAATATATAAGGAACTCAATGGCAATAAAACAAATAATCTGGTTTAGAAATGGACAAAGGGGCTGAGGATGTAACTTAGTGGAAGAGTACTTGCCTAGCATATATAAGTCAAGCTGGTTTGATCTTCAGCACCACAAAAAGGGGTGGAAGGAGACTTAAACAGATATTTCTCAAAATAAGTCTTATAGATGGCCAAGAGATACATGAAAAAATGGTCAAGATCACTAACTGTCAGAGAAATGCAAATTAAAATCATAGCAGGTACATCATCTTATACCTCTCAGAATGGCTGTTATCAAAAAGATAAAAGAGCCAGGGATTTAGCTCAGTGGTTCTGCCACCTGCCTCGAAAGTGCAAGGTCTGGAGTTGGATCCCCAGTACCCCCCCCCCAAAAAAAGATAAGTGTTGGTAAGGATGTGGAAAAAAGGGAACTTTTGCATGCTGTTGGTAGAAATATAAATTAGTACATAGAAGCAAAGAGTAAGGAGAAGGAGGGAGGGGAGCAGTAGGGGAGGACAAAAGGAAATAAAAATAATTTAGATGTGCTATGTACATGTACTAACTCAGCATTAGAATATACTCATTATATACTGTAAACATATACTAATAAAAATTTTTAAAACAACTAATAAAAGAAGCAGCAAAGAGTAGAATGGAAGTTACCAGGTGTGGGGTAATGGGTCAGAAATGCTGGTCAAAAGATAAAAAATTTCACTGAAACCTGAGGAACATGGTCAAGAGATCTGTTGTACTACATGGTGGACATCCTTAATAATGATGTACCATATACCTAAAAATGACAAGGGGATAATTTTTAAGGGCTCTTACCAAAATATGTGTGGTAAAACATATGTTAATTAGTTTGATTTAGCCAGCCAGCCTTCAATATATACATATTTCAAAACATTGTATTATATAGGATAAATATATACAGGTTTTTGTTTTGTTCTGTTCTGTTCTGGGGTTTTTTGTCAACTAAAAGCATGTAGAATCCAGAACTGGCAAACGATCCACAGTATGCAGCTATTCTTACTGTTCTTTTCTCTGGCTTCACTTTAGCTGGAGCCAAAGTACTACACAATAACCCCCTTTGCATCCTAGGCAAAATACTGGAGCCCTAATGCCCACGAGATCGAAGGCACAGTATTCGACCGGAGTGGACAAGCAGTGCACCGGCTGTTTGGGAAGTGGCACGAGAGCATCTACTGCAGTGGCAGCTCCTCTTCATCCATGTGCATCTGGAGAGCAAGTGAGAGTCCTGGCTCAGTGACCTCAGGCAGGGAGAGGGCAGCTGGGTGAAGCCAGAGGAAGCTGGGGGAGGGGATCGGTTCTGTTCTATGTCCCTAGCCTCTCCTGGCTTTGATCAAGGCTAGAGGTATCGGCCATCCAGCTGTCTCACTGTGGCTGCTAGGTCCCAGGTTCTTAACCCCAGAATGCAAGTAGATGGGCAGTGTGGAGGGTCTTGGGTCCACACCCAGGATTCTCTGGGGCACTCTGAAGGAGAGTCAGTGAACTGCAAGAAGTCATTCCAGAATAAAGAGCAAGAGAACAGTGTTAACTGGAAAAACAGTAACCTGGGGGTTCCACAAGAGTGAGGAGTCTCTGGATTGATCCAGTCCCATAGACCATCCTGATCTCCTCTATGATTCCAGGACACCAAGTACTTTAAGCAGCTGGGGAGAAGGGCTGGGGCAGTCCAGTGTTCTGCAGCATGTCCCTACACATTTTACCACCATAGATGAGTCCAAGTGAGGATCGCATTGTAAAACCATTCGTCTGAGACACAGCCGCTGGAATGCTTCAGACTAATAGAAAGGAAACAAAGAAAAACTCCTCTATTAGTGTCTTAAACCATAATGGTGTCTTGACACTGCTTGACAGTGAGGGTTGGTGGCCCCAGGTTGGTACCCTGGCACCTTACCCATGTCAAGACACAGACCAATGAGGGCACATCCTGCCACTCCCAGTGTGCCTCATGTTTCCACCCATGGTTGTAAAGTGGTCACCGTGGCTCAGTATCATATCCCCGCTCTACTGCATACCAAACAGAAAAGGAGGGGAGGAGAAGAGTGTGCTTCTTGTGCACCTCTTATTTCCCAGGGATGCAGTGTTTCTCAGGATCCCCAAGCACATACACCTCTATATCACATCAGACTGAAGTGGTTCCAAAGCTGTTTCTGAAACCAATCATGAGCAACAGAGTGGGCAGGAGGGATTCTGATGGAGTTAGGTTCATCCCTTGGGAAAGACACATGCCCCCTGAACAGAATCAATGTTCCCTTAGCAAGGAAGAGAAATGAATGAAGAGCATCAGGCGGCCATGTCCCCTTCAGTGAGTAGCAACCACATTGTCCATCATCACCACGGTTGCAAGGAAGCTGGAATAAATTGTTCCAGTGGTTGTTTTCCTTCTTCAGAGGCCTGCATGAGATTTTGCAAGTGGAACAGTCTCGCTCCTTTGTTTAAAGTATGTTTCACCAATGGGAGCTGCCAAACTCTCTAGATGTTATAAACCTTGACAAAGAAATGCTGTTGAAATTGTTGGTGTTGTTATTCCTTGACTTTATGTTTCTGCATTTTCTGTGAGCGTCCTTTAAAGATTCCCCATCTTTAAGAAAAACTGCTATTTTCACTCTCTGTTGATTGGGGGACTGCGGTGGCAGACCTAGTGGGAAGCTTTGGTAGTATTTTCATGTTTAAGCTCTAAGGAGGGTTAGACAAGTTACAGGGAGGACTTCTAAAGCTTCAGAAAGTAGATCTGCAGAAAAGTTCATGGAAAGCATTTATATTTGTGTGTGAAGAAAGAGAGCTGAGGCTATGGGTGGATTTTATTGGTCTACATTTGGTTTACCTGATACGTAAACTCGAATGTTTTTAGCCCGATTTTTAGTGGAATTTAAGTTAGGGCAATACACTAAAGTTAAAGTTAAAGATGTAAGCCTGTAGGGAACAAGACTGGTGAAAAGAAAAAGCAGGAATGGAAGAAAAACATTTATTTACCATTTACTATTTACAACACCATTTAGTTTCAGGAGAGTTTGACATCACTTAGATAAAAAATGGATTCTCAAGAGTGGGAGTCCTGTTGGTCAGAAAAAATAGACTCATTGTTTTTTTTGGCATATTTATTTTAATAGTAAATTACTTTATAGCTCCAGTAGTACAGAAACTTCACAACATTGTATAAATTCAATATAGGAACAAACAAAGGAAGTTGTATCTCTTTAGATAGAAGAAAACATATAGAGAAATATTTAATACCTATTTGTTAGTCAGAATATTTTAATAAAAATGGAATACTTTAGAGCTGAGAGAGAAGAATGGTAGCCATTTTGGGATGAAAAAGGTGAAGGAATTAAAATGTAATCTCAATGAAGGGCAAATAAGGGATGAATGATTTTTCTTTCAGATCCCATGCCAAAAGGCTATGAGCAATTTTATGGCTTCACACAGTTTGCATTAGAGTTGAATGAAATGGACCCCTTGTCAAAGTCTTTATTACCACCTACTGACACTCGATTTAGACCAGATCAAAGGTAAGGGTTTTTTAAAGATCTTTTTTTCAGAGATACAAAAAAAATTATTTATAAAAGTTCTATTATTAAACAACTCCCAGGCCACCAGAGGAGCCTGAGAGAGGTGAATAATGTCATCAGGAGTGCAAAGGGTGTAAGAGGACTTTAAATAATCATGTCACGGGAAATGGAGGCCAGCTTCTGGCCACATGTAGGATGGCCTTTGTCAGTGGAGTCCCATTTCTACTGAAATATCCTCCCCAAAATAGTCTTAATTTGAAGAGTTAAACTTCATACAATGATTAAAAACCTTACTGTGTATTTGAAAGAATATAAAGCATTCAGCTCCCGTGACCCCTCAAATACTAGTTTTACTGCCAATAAGTGGTGTGAAATATGATAAATTTTTAAATCTAAGTTTCCTACTCTTTAAGATGGAAATAATACTCTGTCCTCTTAGGCCTAATTAAAACTCCAAATCCAGAAGCCAAAAGAAAGAAAAGATGACTGCATTTGGCTTTATTTTTAAAAAATAAAGACCTTAGTGGCAAAGTAAATAAGAATATATACTAAGGGGTTGGGGATCTAGCTCAGTGGTTCCGCTGCCTGCCTCGCAAGCACAAGGACCTGAGTTTGATCCCCAGTAACAAAAAAAAAAAAAAAAGAATTTATACTAAGGTGAAAAGGTAAATGAGGGCTGGGGATTTAGCTCAGTGGTGCCACTGCCTCCCTCACAAGCACAAGGTCCTCAGTTTGATCCCAGGTACCAAAAAAAAAAAGATAAATGACACACAGAAATCTGTATTTATAACTCATATCATGAATTAATTCTAGAAATCAAGTAATAGATGAACCCATTAGAAAAAAATGGACATAGGAAAATGAACCATTCACAGAAGAGGAAATGCAGGTCTTTCTTAAACATACAGCTTTACTTATAATATGGAAAATGATAAATTTTAAAACCATGTGAAAATATTATTTCTGATATACTTTGAGGCAAGTGGGGCAGGGTGTTCACGCTGATAGGGATGTAAATTGCTGTAATCCCCATCAAGGGCAGTTTATAAAATACAAACTACAGATTCATCCTTTAGCCCAGCAATCTTACAGAAATTTCTCCTACAAATATACTTTTCCAGATGTAATGTATATGCAAAGCTATTAGCTGCAGCGTAGTTACATTAAAAACTAGGAACAACCCAAATATTTATCAATAGGGAGTTGTTTAAATAAATTAAGGTATATCTTGTAACTAAATATTATTTAGCTATTAAAAATGAAGATATTTATGTACTACCACAAAAAGATCTTCAAGCCGGGTATGGTGACATATGCCTATAATCCCCAGTACTCAGGAGGCTGAGGCAGGATGATGGCTATTTGTTCAAGGCCCGTCTGGATTAGGTAGTGAGTTCAAGGCCAGCCTCAACCCTACCCTGCCAAAGAACAATAACAACAACAACAACAACAACAAAACAAGAAAAAGAAGAACAAAGATCTTCAAGATACATTTTTAAGTATGAAGTAAAACAAAAAACCAAGATGAATAAATAGTATATACAGTATGCTACTGTTTATGATTTTAAAAGGGATGAAGGGATATGAATATATATTTGCATAAATATACAAAAGAATATAAAAATATACAAGAAACTAATAATGGGTTCACTGTGATAGAAGGGTGAAGGGGTATGGAATGAGATAGTAACAGGTGGAATTGGAGACAAGAAAGATAGGGAGACTTTGTCTCAAATTGCTTTTCATAGATGACATTTTCTGAACCATGTAAATACCACCATTTCATAAACTAATATATTCCCTCTTTACCTCAAAATACTGTTTCAAGAGTTAGGAGAGGGATCTTAGATGTGGAAGAGGATTTTGAATATCCAGTCTTAGACATATGAAAGTTTAGTAGTAATGATTGTTTTGTTTTCTTGGAAATAATATTTCTTCACTATTTTTCCCTCAATGTCTCAGGTTTCTAGAAGAAGGAAACATAGAAGAAGCCGAAATACAAAAGCAAATGATTGAACAGCAGCAGAGAGAAAGGCGGCGGATCTTAGAAGAAAATAACATGGAACATCAGCCACGGTTTTTCAGGTGTGTGCCTGGATCCATCAGGGGGTAGTGGCTTGAGAGGGGATACCAGCTTTCTGTAGTGCCCATCTGGAGAAAGAAGAGAAAAGTGTCCCCTGCCCCAAGGCCAGCTTCTCCATGATCAAGCCTCTGCTCCAGAAGGGCAAAACCCTCCTCTGAGCCTGGCCCAACCTTGGTGGTTCTCCCTGTCTGCCACCAGAACCAGCACCTTCCCTTTCCCACCCTCTGTTCTTTCTCTGGGGCCCTGAGGTGCCTTTGTAGAGGCAGGTCTCAGTGGGTACTATGGCCCCAATCCCAGGCCACCTGATCATATTCGTGGCTAAGCTTGGCCACCCACATGGATATTATTTATTTTAGATTTTTTGTTTTTGATGCAGTGACAGAGATAATTAACCATCATCCCACTAGTGACCAAAATGGAATTCCAAGTAGTGTAACTCTTGAGTAGCAGTTCCAATACCCTGAGGCTTGGATTTGGAACACTAACTGTTTTTTGTTTCTTGGTACCAGGGATCAAACTCGGGACCTTGTGCTTTCCAGGCAGGTGCCGGAACCACTGAGCTAAATCCCTGGCCCAATTAACTTATTTTTAAAACAACCTGCCTTCTGGGCATGGTGGTGCACACTTGTAATCCCAGCACTTGGAGAGGCTCACCATGAGTTCAAGGCCAGCCTGAACTACATAGCAAGATCATATTTCAACAAAACAAACCAAACCCATTAAGAGGTTCTTGTTTAAAATAGATTTAAATTTTTAAAAGATTTTTTAACTGAAAAAAACCCCAAAGGTTCAGGGAATGAAAGTGATTTGATGAGGGGCCCTGTGGAATGTTTCAGATGGGCCCCTCGCCCTCCTCACTCCTAGGCTAGGGCTCTAGATGGTTTTAAATTATTTGGTCTTAAAAAAAAAATCAAAGTTCAGACAATATGTAGAGGAGAGGCAAGTTTCTGCAGTCTGTCTTCCACCCCAACCCTGCTCTCTAGGCAATCAGTATTTTGTTGTTTTTGCTTTTTGTTTCTGTTTGTTGGTAACGGACAACAGAAGTAACATTTAGAAAGAGTTAGCTACTGATCTCTCAGCAACCGCAATAAAATATGTATTTCAAAACATTAGAATAGCAACAAGTCATGTTTTCTCTTTAAAACGTAGTATCTTTTCCCTCAGGGTGGTATAGATTTTACCAGGTCCTTTCTGATCCTTCAAACTCATGATTTTAGCAGTTGAAGATCAACTCACCAGAGCTCCATCTTGCAGTATTCCTAACTTTATTTAAACATTTGAAAACTAAAATAGATACCTTAAATTCTTTATTGAAAAAAGCAAGGGATAGAAAACCTTGACCTATTGATTTACTGACCAGTAGACGAGACACACATATACCCTTAGATTGGTTCTTTTTCTTTTCTTTCATAAATCATATAGTTTCAGTTTTTAAAAAAGAGGAAAATCTATACTTATAAAGATGTCTGTTACTGTATATTTTAGGATCATTAAAAATTGTAGGTAATCAGACTATCTCAAGGACCAGTTACAGAGATGAATCAAGTTGGTCTAACATGAAAGTATTAAAAATGACTTCACAAGATACCATCAGTAAGAGCACACAAATCCCAGTGAGAAGCTTATGTGGAAGAGAGCAGCACAGGTGTGCAGGTCCCAGCCAGGGCCCCACCCAGACATGAGCAGCTTGGGCCCACAGGTGGCAGTCAGAGACCCACATGGAAAGAGCTGCATGGGCAACAGCCAGGTACCATTGGTAAGTGGATGCAGACCCTAGCCAGAAGGCTGCTCGGGCACCAGCAACTCAGGAGCACAGACCCCAGCCAGCAGAGAGAAGGCCTCTCTTAGGCTTGCTGAGAATTGAAGCCCACTAGGTGATCAAAAAGTCACCTCAACAAAGGTGCAGCAGACTGCATCTGTTGAAATGAGAAGACATGTAAACAAACCTCAAAATCAGACTTCCAGATCACCTAAGGGAACTCCAAAGGGCAACGAGATGGAACAATCTGATGCTCAACTACCTGGACTCCCTGAACTGGCAACGAAAGAGGATCTGGAAAAAATGAAATCAGAAATAATTTCTTAGATAACAACAGAGATTGTGTCCACAGTGAAAGACATGATTAAAAACTAGAGCAGACACAGATAAAAAAAATAGAGGCACTGAGGAACATGATGGAATCCCAGCATAGGAATCAAATGGAATCCATAAAACAGATGCAAACATATCCAGGAAATTAAAAACTCCATTGAAAGTTAATGCAGCAGATTAAGCCAATGTGAGGACGGAATATCAGATATAGAAGACAGGATGAGTTAGTGACCAGGAAAATAAAAATTTCTTAGAAATAGTACGGGACCATGAGAAATCAACCCAGCAGCTGCTAGATGATGCAAAGAAGAATAACATAAGACTGATCGGAATCAGTGAAGAAACAGGAGAGAGTGCACATGACATAAAAAAGAAAAACAATTATTCACAAAAGTAAGGGCAGAAAACTTTCCAAGAAGGGGAAAAGAATTTGACATACAGACAAGTGAGGCATGTAGGACTCCAACTACCTGTGATAAAAAAATCTACACCTAGGCATATAATAGTTAAGATTCCAGAAACCCAACAGAACAAAATCCTACAAGCATTTAGAGAAAAGAAACAAATTACATACAAAGGAAAACCCATCAGAATCACAGCACACTTCTCAACACAAACCCTCAAGGCAAGAAGAGCCTGCGGTGAAGTATTTCAAGCCCTAAAAGAAAACAACCTCCAACCCAGATTGGTGGACCCTGCAAAACGATCTCTCAAAATTGATGGAGAAATAAGATACCTTCATGATGAAGAGCACCTGAGGAACTTCATGAATACCAAACCAGCACTCAAAAAAATTTTAAACAATATCCTAGTAAAAGATGAGGATCACAACCCCAGGAAGCCCCGCAGAATGAATCCATCAGGGAAGACAAGAAAATAAATGCAAAGGGGGAGAATTTAACAATGAGAAAAGGTCATGACAAGGATATGTTGGTACATATCAATTACCACAATCAAGATTAATGGTCTCAATTCACCAATCAAAAGAAATAGATTGGCAGAATGGGTCAAGAAGCAAGATCCAACAATAAGCTGCATTCAAGAAACACATAATTCAAAAAGAAACTCATAAAATGAAAGTTAAAAGGTAGAAAACAATACTCCATGCAACAGGAACCTGAAAAAAAGCAGGAGTAGCTATCCTATTTGCAGATCAAGTGGATTTCAAACCAACACTACTTAAAAGAGACAAAGAAGGGCCAGGGATTTAGCTCAGTGCTTCAACCGCCTGCCTCACAAGCACAAAGTCCTGAGTTCGATCCCCAGTATCCCCCCCACAAACAAAAGGGAGACAAAAAAGGCCACTACATCCATGTACAAAGAACGATCCAAGAGGAAGAGATGACAATCATAAATATATATGCACCAAGCACTAGTGCACCCAACTATATAAAGCAAATAGCAATAGACATGAAAAATCAAATAAGCACTAATACAGTAGTAGTGGGAGACCTCAATACCCCAGTGTCACAAATACATCAACCAGACAAAAAAATTACAAAAAACTAGAACTCAAACTCTTGAACAAATGGAATTAACAGATGTTTACAGAGTGTTTCACCCCACAAAATCAGAATACACATTCTTTTCAGCTGCACACGGTTGTTCTCCAAAATACACCACCTACTCACTCATAGAACATGTTTAAGTAAGTGCAAAGGAATTGATGTTATCCTTTGTATATTATCAGACCATAGTGTGATGAAATTGGAGATCAATAGCAAAAGAAACCGCAAGAATTTCATAAACATGGAAATTGAACACACTTCTGAACAACTAATGGGTCACAGAAGCAATTAAGAAATCAGACAGTTTCTACAATTAAATCACAATGCCAGTACAACATATTGGAATCTATGGGACACAATGAAAGCAGTCTTATGAGGGAAATTCATAGCAGTGAATTCTCATATTAGGAAAACAGCAAGCACAAATAAAAAATCTAATGTGGAACCTCACGCTTCTAGAAGCAGAAGAGCAGAACAAACCCAAGGCTCGTACAAGGGAGGAAATTATAAAGGTCAGAGCAGAAATCAATGCAATGGAGACTAAGAATGATACAAAAACATCAATGAAGCAAAAAGTTGGTTCTTTGAAAGAATAAACAAAAATGACAACTTCCCAAAAAAAACAAATCCATGCAATTAGGAAAGAAAAGGATGAAATTACAACAGACCCAGCAGAAATCCAGAGGATCATCAATACCTACTTCAAGAACCTATACACAGGCTGGGGATTTAGCTCAGTAGTTCCGCCTCCTGCCTCGCAAGCACAAGGTCCGAGTTCGATCCCTGGTACCAAAAAATGAAAATAAAAACAACAACAAAAAAGAACCTATACACCAATAAGATGGAAAACACAGACGAAATGGACAGATTTCTAATACATATGAATTACCAAAGTTGAATGAAGATGACCTAAAAATTCTAAACAACCCAATATCAATCAATGAAATTGAAAACTTAATTAAAAACTTACCAACAAAGAAAAGCCTGGATCCTGATGGCTTCACTGCCGAATTCTACAATACATTTAGAGAACTGTTGCCATTACTGTTTAAACTCTTCAATGAAATTGAAAGGAAAGCAATACTCCCAAATTCATTCAGGCAATAAGTGTCACCTTGATCCCCAAAGCAGAGAAAGACCCAACCTAAAAAGAGAATTATAGGCCAATCTCACTCATGAATATAGATGCAAAAAACCTCAATAAGATACTGGCAAACAGAATGAAGAACATCAAGAGGATCATAATCCCTGACCAAGTAGGATTCATCCCAGGGATGCAGGGATGGTTCAACATACGCAAATCAATTAATGTAATACACTATATTAATAAAGCCAAGAACAAAAACCATATGATCATGTCAATAGATGCAGAAAAAGCCTTTGACAAAATCCAACACCCATTCATGATAAAACCCCAATAGAAAATTGGAAAAGACAGTCTCTATTTCAACCTGATAAAGGCCATCTATAGGGGCTGGGGATTTAGCTCAGTGGTTTTGCTGCCTGCTGTGCAAGCGCAAGGACCCGAGTTTGATCCCCAGTACCAAAAAAAAAAGCCATCTATGAAAAACCAACAGCCAGTATCATACTAAATTGTAAAAACTGAAATCCTTTATGCTAGAATCAGGATCAAGACAAGGATGTCCACTATCAGCACTCCTGTTCAATATAGTTTTGGAAACATTAGCCATAGCAATTAGACAAGAGAAAGAAAAGGAATAAAGATGGGAAACAAAGAAGTTAATTTGTCACTATTTGCAGATGACATGATACTGTATAGAAGACCCCAAGAACTCTACCAAAAGTCTGCCAGACTTAATAACCAGATTCAGTAGAGTACCTAGATAGATACAAGGTCAACACACAAAAGTTAATAGCCTTCCTGTACATGAACTACAGACTCGCTGAGAGAGGAACTGGAGAAACAGCTCTTCACAATAGCATCCAAAAAAATGAAATACCTAGGAATCAACTTAATGAAAGAAATCAAAGACCTCTACTCTGAAAACTACAGCACTCTGAATAAAGAGATCAAAAAGGATATCAGACAATGGAAAGACATCCCTTACTCCTGGGTAGGAAGACTCAACATAGTGAAAATGGCCATACTTCCAAAACTGCTATATAGGTTCAGTGCCATCCCAATTGAAATCCCAACAGCATACTTCACAGACCTTGAGAAAAGAATCCAAAAGTTCATTTGGAACAAGAAAAAACCTAGAATAGCAAAAGCAGTTTTAGGCAACAAAGACAAGGTAGGGGGTATCACAATCCCCAACTTGCAACTATACTACAAAGCTACTATGATAAAAACAGCATGCTACTGGCAAAGAAACAGACCCAAGGATCAGTGGAACTGATTAGAAGTTGCAGAAACAACTCCAGACACACTCAGCCACCTCATCTTCAACAAAGGAGCCAAACACCCTCACTGAAGGAAAGATAGCCTCTTTCATAAATAGTGCTGGAAAAACTAGGTTTCAGTTTGCCAAAGATTAAAACTAGACCTATATCCAATCCCTGGTACCAAAAAAAAACACCAAAACTAGACCTATATCTCTCACCATGCAATAAACTAAAATTGAAGTGTATTAAAGATCTAAATATTAAAATAGAAACACTAAACTGACTGGAAGAGAGGTTAGGTAGAATTCTTGAAGACATTCGTGTAGGAAAGGATTTCATGAACAAAACTTCAGTTGCACATGATCTAGCACAAAGAATGAACAAGTGGGATCTCTCCTTATTAAAAAGCTTCTGCATGGCAAGAGAAAACAACAACAGCACCAAGAGACAACTCACAATGTGGGAAAAAATTTTTACCAGCTGTTCCTCAGACAAAGGTCTACTATCTAGAATATATAAAGAATTTTTAAAAATCAGACCTCCCAGATTTAAAGACCCAATCCAAAAATGGGGATCTGAAATGAACAGACATTTCTCAGACAAAGAAGTAGAAATAGCAAATAAACATGAAAAAATGTTCAACATCACTGGTCATTCGAGAGATGCAAATGAAAACAATGCCAAGATTCCACCTCAGCCCAAAAGAATGGTTGCTATCATGAAATCAACCAATAACAAATGCTGGCAGGGCTGTGGGGAGAAAGGAACTCTTCTCCATTGTTGGTGGGAGTGTAGACTGGTGCTACCACTGTGGAAATCAGTATGGAAATACCTCAAAGGTCTAGGATTAGAGGTCCTATTTGATCCAGCTATTTCCATACTGGGTATCTTCCCTAAAGAATTAAAAGTATTATACCGCAGCGATATATGTGCACCCATGCTCATAGTGGCATATTTTATAATAGGTAAAACTTGGAAATAGACCAGTTGCCCATCAGCTGGAGACTGGATAAAGAAAATGTTTGTTTTTTTATAAAATGGAGTACTACTCAGCCATAAAGAATGAGAAACTAGAGTCATTTATGTCTAAATAGATGCACATTGAAGCAATACTCTTAAGTGAAATGAATAGGACATACATGTGTAAATACCGAATAGTTTCTGTGGTGTGAGAAACTGAAAGTGTAAATAAGGATCAAAATTTATAATAGATAATGTGAAATAGGAAGGAAAGTCCAATAGGAAGGGAGGGGTGGGGGAAAGGAATAAATGAGAAAAGGAAAAATTGGAAATAAAGTCTTTGTAAATAGGGAGGGGTGGAGGGGTTGAAGGGAGGGCAGGGGAAGGGGGAACAAAAAAATAAGAACCAAGAGAGATTATGTAAAGATACAAGTTCCCAGTGATGAATGTCAGCATACTATGTACCTAAAATGTACCAATAAATTTAGTGAAAAAAATAATGAAGGCAGATAGCTATGAAGAAGTACCCTAAGATAATAATCATCAGTCTAGCTTTTGCATGATCTTTTTATTTTTTCTCTGTACTTCTCTCATGTATAATACAATAAAGGGAATTTTGTCTCTTTAAAAAAATGACTTCCCCAAACCTGTGGAGCAACATGGGAAATGAATTAACATTCTAATGCAAGGTATGGAATGTTATGTGCGCTGGCATTGCAAACATAGGAGAATTACATCTGCAATGGAAAAGGACTGAAAACTGGCAGTTGGGGTGGCCATCGCTCTTTTTCCTTTCAACTCTTTGTAAACTTATCAAGGTATTGGAAGGTGAACTTTTTTTAAAAACTGGGGGGAAACGTGAGAGTTGCTCAGCAGTAGCAGTCCTACTTGGGACTGTTCAAATTAGAAACATGACAGAGAGCTATCGGAAAGGAATGTAGGAACCCAGGTGTCACTGCTAGTGCTTCTTGAGGATCAGCCAAATACCATTGGAAATTCCAAGCGAAGACCACACCACAGGCCAGCTCAGCCCTCTTTGTTCTGATATACAGATTGGCTCATTTTAAACAAGTCCCTTTATTTGAATAGGGAAATAAGTGTGGTACAAAAATCCACATTCCTGAAAATGTGGGAAAACCAGTACTCCACTTTTGCTCCTGAAACTTATGGCAATATCAGTTAAAATTACACATGTAAGTGCTCTTTGACCTAGCACTGCTAACTATAGGGATTTTTAATGTAACTATACTTATAAACATACAAAGTAACATATGCTTTATTTGTAATAACTAGAATTTATAAACAATCTTAAGTGGCCATCTGTAAGGTGCCTCTTAGATACCTTGTGGCCTATCCATACACTGGAGTATTATGCAACTGTTTAAAAAGAAAATGAGGAATCCCCTATCTCTGAAGTCATCAGAATTTTCCTATAAAAAGTAAATGATAAATCTTGTTGATTTTGCAGCCATAAAGTCTCAGTAGCAGTTAACTCAGCTGTTTAACAAAAAAGCAACTATAGAGGGTATTTAAACAAATGGGTATGGGTTTGTTCCAATAAACAGTATTTCAAAGATAGAATGATAGACTTGACCTTTGGGCTGCAGTTTGTTGACTCCTGCTGATCATGCTGATGGGAAAATATCATTTGTGTCTTGCTACATCAGATATTCAGGGGTGGACCACTGTTTAGCACCATGGCTGTGTAAAAACGGGAGAGGGTACAGTGTATATGGGCAGCCATGCATGTACATACATTCATGGATTCTTCCTGAAAAAAGTGAAAAGGATAGCATCATTGTTTGTAGAAGAACCAGGAGGCTGGGAGACAGGGCTAGGAAGAAAACTTTTAGCTTTTATCCCTTTTATGGCTTTGGAAATTTGATCTCTATAGCATACTATCTATTCAAAAAAAATAGTAAAGCAGGACTGTTCTCTCCAGTTCTTCCTATTCCTATATTTCTTTAATGTTAACTTACCACTTTCATGAACAACCTGGTTGAAGTGTAACTTTTACATAGTTATTACCAAGGGATGACTGTCATCCAGCCATGTTTTCTGTGCAACAAATTATCCCTCCATTTGTCCTCTCAGAAGCACTACTTTTCACAGGCTCTAGGTTTGAGAAATTAATGTCAGAAATTATAAAATGCCTCCAAGCTTCCAGTCTCCACACGGTTCCAGTGTGGGAGCATCACACATATGTGGGTCACACGTATGTGATAATGGGGGTGGGGAAGGGACAGGAAAGAGGGAGGGAGAGAAAAGACTTGACATCATTTTCAAGAGTTTACAAGAAACTGTTTCTTCTTTCACAGGAAATCCAGTGATGACTCTTGGGTGAGCAATGGCACCTATTTAGAACTTAGAAAAGATTTTGGTTTTTCCAAATTGAACCATCCTGTCTTGTGGTGAAAAGCAAAGAAGAAGAAAGATATATTCTCGTACTTTTCCCATGTTTGCTTCTGGAAGCAGTGCCACCTGTGTCTGTATGTGTAAAAGGTGTTATCCAGAATAATCCCTTGTGCTTAGCTAGCATTGTAAGTATTGAAGTATATATTTTCTTCAGTGGGTTTCTTTACAATTCCAAACGTTATCATGATTATTTATATGGATGTGGAACACCTTGATATTTCTTTTTATATATAAACTGTTTAATAAAAATGAAAGATTGAATGTTAATATGTGGATTAAAAAGGAAGCTTTAACACTAATTTCCCAAAGGTTAGGGAAAATTCAAATTAAATTTATGCCTTATAAAATTACGTTGGAGGAAAAAAATCAACCTCTCCCAGGTGCATTAAGAAATAAGACCCAGAGTTACTCACCCATGCATAAGCTACCAAGTTTAATTTGGTAGCTGAGATATCTTTTTGCCTCAGACAGCTCTTGAATTGCTCGTACAGAACAATTCCGCTGGTGCTGGAGTCTGAGGATTTCCATTTGCATTTTAGTGATTAAGGGGATGGCAGAAGATAGTGGAATGCATGTTTTTATATAAGATGGACACTGCACCTTCTACAAGGGGAAGCATTTGCGCTTGTCCCTCCCTGTAGTTCTGTTCCCTTATGTAAAATTGTACCCTCTGGTTGTCATCAACCAGAGAAATCTGCACTAATTTAATGTCCTAATGGCATCCCCAAGAGATGGTAGGAAATTTTTCCTTAGTGAAAGCTAAATCCTTGACAAATGAAGAAATTGTTTCCCTCTTCCCACCCACTCCACCCCTAGCTTGTGACCCCTCCTGTTTGGCCATATAGCTGTGGAATATGCAGTGTCCCAGGTTTCTATAAAACATACAATGTATTCCACACAATAGTTGGACTTTCTAAAAGTTTAGCAAAATAACTGATTACGGCCAGGGATTTAGCTCAGTGGTTCCGGCACCTGCCTTGCAAGGGCAAGGACTCGAGTTCGATCCCCGGTACCAAAAAAAAAAAAACAAAAAAACAAAAAAACCTGATTATTTTAAATAACTCAATATGTTTTTCTTAAATACTGTTCTGGTATTTTCTACCTCTTAGTAAGCACCGCATTTTCGATCTTGTATAAAAAGAATGACCATCTGCCTTATAGACAACTGTAGAGTTGATGTGCTTCTTTTGTGTTGTCTTCTGATAAAGCTTTAAGTGTCTTACCCCTTTCCTACACTTTCTTCTCATTTATGTAACTGTGAGTTCTGCAGCAGTCTCAATAGATTATACTACTGAAAGGGGAAACTTTTCAAAGTGTGTTATTTCAAATTACAGTAATATAATTTGTGCAGTAGTAGAATTGTATTCTCAAAGCAATTCTAGCTTCTGCCCAGATTACATTAAAACCAAAGCCTAATTGTGCAGCTTTTTACTCAAAAACCCATGAAAATATCAGGTGTGTGATGTGGTAAAGAAATTTCTCCTAGAAACATGTTTAGATAGTTAAAGAATTTCATCGATGTAGAATGCTATGAATGAAGGAATAAAACAACAGAAAAAGGATGCCTGGTTTGGGGATTTAGCTTAGTGGTGCCACCACCTGCCTCGCAAGCGCAAGATCCTGAGCTCGATCCCCGGTACCGCAAAAAAAAAAAAGGATGCCTGATATTTTAGTGTCACACCAAATAACCAGTTGGACAGCACTACATGTTTAAATGGACAGTTATTTAGAGTGGATTAGTATCCTTTTAGAGTCTGCAAGTGACTGACATTTTAAAACAACTCATTAAATATTAGACGCATTTATTACATTTTATGGAGACACCAAAATAAACACAATGTGGGTAGCACTTCGATTTCTAAGCAGTTGAATGATACAATTCAATTCTTTGGTGTGTGCTTTCTTTTCTTTTCAAGCATTTATCCAGATTCGGCTCACAGACATAAAGAAGCACGCTGTAAATTTAAGCATACTTGGGGAAAACATACCTCATTTTCACAATGTGAGAATAAATGTAGAAATTTTAGTAATATTGGCTGTTAAATAGGCCAGCTCCAGAGGCTGACTCAAAGAAGAAAAAGACAACAAAAACAAAATGTACAGCCTGAATGGAAGTAGCTTTATCACACAGTATTTAGAAATTCTTTAATTGTTCTAATACTGTTATTTTAATTAATTTTATGCTTTCTTTTGGAATCACAAAAACAACAGGACCAAATATCACTTTTGTAGTCATCTAATTTGAATTTGGGGTGGAAATGAGTGAAATTAGGTACAGAACTATACTCAAATTTTGAAACCACTAACCAGTACCTGTATCTTTACAAAGGGCTTTTCTAATGCATTCCATTATTTGAATCTTTAAACTACCTTGAGGAGAAAATGGCTTTTTTCTTTCAGTCCTTTCTCTCAAAAGTTCCTTTCAACCAGATTTATATGTCAAGAGCTTTTATATTTTTAAGATAAAGAAAACAGAAAGTTGACATTGTTTGGGAAGAATTGAGGTAGAATTTAGTTTTCTGGACTCTGAATCTCTCTATTAAATAATGCCAATCACCACACCATTGTATATACATGTTTTAACCTCTATTTTAATCCTAATTATTCCATCCTAAATTTATGGTAAATCACATATTCTTGGAAATGGGACCTTGTACAGGCACCCATAGTGCATATTGGATATTCTTGTTGCCACTGTTGACTACCCCGAATTACAGGAGTGAATGTCTGGCTTCTGCAGTCTTGCATGGGACCAAATGGGTTCCTTTCCCAGACCCCAGGGCACCCTAAGGCAGGTGTTTCCCTAGTCACAGAAAATAATAAATGCTTCAGTGCAGCTTCTACCTGCAGTTCACCTCCCAAAAGCTAGGTGGGTTGTGGCACTAACTAAACAGGTGGGGCTCCCTTTAGGATACCAGCACAGTTATCTACCAAGTACCCAGAATGTCCCAGCATGGCCCCTCACACACACACACCTTTATTTGCTTCATGGAGGACTCTCCAAAGGCAAAAAATATACAAACTGATTTTTTCAAAATGTTTACTTCATTTGGGCTGCTGCTTTTCTCATATCCTACTTTTAATTATTTCTGGTAAGTCAATTTCTTGGGCTTAGGGCACTGTCCTTCATTTGTACTATCCAGATTTAATAAGTAATCTTGTTCTACTACTAAAGATGTCAAGCCTAAAAAAAAAAACAATAAAGTGTTTATTCAGCTGTTGGGCTTTGGTGTAGGTCTACTACATGTATTACATATTATATTATGGCTTCCAGCTATTGTAGAATTTTCTCAGACCTTTCAGTTACGAGTAGGAGCAATAAGAAATTGTTCTTATTATTTTAAGAATAATAGCTACAGTGTTTTGGTATAATTTATTTGAATGTCTTTAATTTTGATATTAACATCTATTTTTGCTAGCAGATGACAGCTATCTTCATGTGCTTTACTTCTGCATTGCATTAATCTGTTACTGTTAGTCTTTTTCTGTGTTGGAAATCTATATCACATCAGTATCTGAAAATCATGACAGTCTGAACTGCAAAATATTTTTGCAGACTTGGTTTTGGGTAATGCAGCAATCAGAAGTGATTCATTTATTTTATTCATGATGATTTTTATCTTCTGTTACCCTCAGAGGATACTTTTTAAAAAAGAATATTTGTAAATCTTTTGTTTAACTGTTTGTAAAATTATTTTCTGTCTAAATCCCACCATTTGTCCCAAGGTCCTGTGGCTTCCCAAACACTCCTGTTAATTTGTTTAACTCCCTTATGTAGCTACTGATAATTCACTATGAATAAATAACATGGAAAAAGACCACTTTGTCTTTGTTTTTCTGGGTAATGGGTATTTGTGGTTGATGGAAGAGGACAGAGCAAAGCTCTTGCCTTAGTTCTTTCCAGGAAGAAATATATCAGGTTACCTAAAATGATAAGTGTTGGAGATAAGAATACCTCAGGCACAAACTGGGAAACCATGCCGTTGAGGTAAGTATTGGTCCCAACTTTTCCCAGTCATACTACAGATAAAGGTCTCCCAGATCTTGGAATAGGACAGTCCCAAGGAGCCCCTTCCTTTAACCTTATCATGTATGGAAATATTATTTTCTCTGTATGTCCTAACATAAAACAGGAAAATGCTGATTACTTGTACTAATTTTAATGACCCTACGTTTGACTAGGTCATCTCCTCCCACAGCCGAATTATGTCCTTTGCAGAAAGCACTCTTAGCACTCACTAAAGTTCCATTTGATTCTGTTTGATATATTTATGATGTTATACAACATGCTAGATTGCAGAGTTATACATATAAAGTCACATCTGTGTGCATCTCTAAGGAGATTTAAAAATACACCTAAAAGCAATTCATGAACCTTGATTGAAACCTAGCTTAAAAGAAAACAAGCTATAAAAAATACTTTGTAGACAATTAGTAAAATTTGCATTTATACTTATATAGTTTAGATCTTTTTTTTTGCTTAAATTCTTTTATTGGTACATTTTAGGTATACAATATGTTTACATTTATCATTGGGTGCTTGTACCTTATAGTTTAGATCTTGAAATCCCCCAAAGGCCATGTGTTACAGCCTATGGACTATTGGAAGGTGGTAGAACCTTTAAGGGATGAGACTTAACAGAAGGAAGTTAGGTCTTGAGTGTGTGTCCTTGAAGGGGATATCGGGACCCTGGCATCTTCCCTTTTCTCTTTGCTTTCCTGCCACCAGAAAGTGGGCACCTCTGCTTCACAGTGCAGTCCTCACCATAATGTTCTGCATTGCCAAAGGCCCAAAAGGAAATTGACCATGGACTGAAACTGAGCCTAAATATATTTTTGCATTTTGTAAGTTGTTTATCTCATGTATGTTGTCACATCAACAAAAAGGTAACTTAGGAAATTGGTACTAAAAAGTAGTGTTGTGGGTATGACTGAGTTATACCTGGCAGTGTGGTTCAGAACCCTTTGGAACTGATTTGTGGGAGGTGTTTGGAGAAGCAGGCTAGAATGCTATAAACAAAAACCCAGAATGCTATAAACAAAGCTGAGTGGGGAATTCTGGGAAAGGTTCAAAAATCTAGAGTAC
This sequence comes from Heterocephalus glaber, assembly GCF_053883595.1. Classification (NCBI taxonomy): domain Eukaryota; kingdom Metazoa; phylum Chordata; class Mammalia; order Rodentia; family Bathyergidae; genus Heterocephalus; species Heterocephalus glaber. The sequence continues at coordinate 5,610,487 of NW_028258156.1, forward strand.
TCTAAGAGTGCAGACTGTAAGCGCTGTGCTGGTGAGGTTTCAGATAGAAATGAGGACTCTTATTAGGAATGATATTAAAGGCAAAAAATGTAAATGAAAAAGTGACAGACTAATAAATCTGATGGAGGGGAGTTCAAGGCAGAACAGCATTCATGTAGCAGGATGGGTATTACTGACTTCTTTCAACCAGGTATATAGTAAGAATCCAGAGCAAAAGCAGAATGGAAAGATTTGAAAAACTTACAATTTGGCCAGAAAAAGAGAACACTTAAGTTGTGATCAAGGAGGATAAAGTTGTTCAAGAGATTACTGGCAATAAAAAGAAGCCAAGTACTTTGGGTCAGGAGGATAGGAAAGATGCCTTAAGTGCATCTCAGGAATCAGTAAGACCCCACTCATCTCAGGCTCAAAGAGCTTTGTTTGAGAGCCCTGGGTCACCCAGAGCTCAGCACAGGGCTGTCTACGGAACAATTTCCCTGTGACTTGGTTCCTTGTGTTCAGCCATCCAGATGTGAAGAGGATGCTGCAGCCATAGTACAGTACAGGGGACCCCAGCTACAGCTCAAGCTAGTGGCAGATTTGACATCATCCTCATGTTGTTATTCCCTACCATGGTACTGTAGTAGCTTTCACATCAAGCTACATCCCCAGCTAGTCTTCTTTCTTTTTTTTTTTTTTTTTTTGAGACAAGGTCTCATTAACTCACTAAATTGCACAAGCTTGTGATTCTCCTGCCTCAGCCTCCCAGAGTGCTGAGATTCCAGGTGTGTGCCACCATGCCCACCCATGATGTTGGTTTTGCAGGCATGTAAAATGCAAGATTTGTGAGGTCATAGAAGCTTCCGTTAAAATTCCAAAGGAAAGCCTAGGAGTCTACGCAGTATGTGGCTCCAACAATGTCCTTACAAGCAGTCCTTAAGAACAGGATATATGAAGCTGTGACAGTGAAGCCCAAATTGCAGTGGAGACCCCAGGAGGTTAGAGATACCAGGAACATGAAACACACGTCAAGGGAAGCTGCAAGCAGTGAGCAGAGCGAGCTCAAGAGAGAGGCTACCTGGGCTGTAGTTAGCAAGGCCATACACTCAGGGCTGCCCAAGCCTTTTGGAGCTGACATCCAGTCATCATATTCCATCATATTCCCTAGATGTTGGACATGGAGACATAGGATTTAATGTTTTTCCTGCTGGTCTGATTTCTCTTTATTATTTTCTTTTCCTCCCTTTGGGAGGAAAATTTACCCTATGCCATTGTATTTTGGAAGTGTTTTTTTGTTTTGTTTTGTTTTTACAGGGACTCACAGCTAAGAGTTCGCTTCAAGTGGGCCGGGGATTTAGCTCAGTGGTTTCGTTGCCTCTGCACAAGCGCAAGGACCCGAGTTCGATCCCCGGTACCAAAAAAAATTTAAAAAGTTTGCTTCAAGTCTCAGGGGAGACTTTGGACTTGAATTTTTGAGCAATGCAGGAACAGTTAAGATTTTAAGGACCATCAGAGATGGACTGAATGCATTTTGCATTCTAGGATAGATATGAGCCTTTAGGGGCCAAGACAGTGTTGTAGTTTGTATCTTAAATATCTTCCAAAGGACATGGTTATAGGCTTGCTAAACAGCCTCTGTTGTTACTGGAAGGTGGTGGATGCTTGAAGGGGTGAGACCTAACAGAAGGAAGTGAGATCACTAGGGCGTGCCCTAGAAAGAGGTATTGGGCCTTGACTCCATCCTCCTGTTTACTTCCTAGATCTGCTTCACTGTGTGTTCCCCACCATGATCTTCTGCCTTGCAACAGGCCCAAAAAGCAATGGAGTAAGCTAACCATGGACTAAAATCTCTGAAACTATGAGCCTTGTGGATTATTTATCTCAACTAATTTGTCAAAGTGACAGAAAGCTGACTAACACATAATAAAATTATTACTGATTTTCTTATATGTATTGTGATATTGCCTATTCAGCTGAATCAAATCTGCCATTAAAGGACCATTTCTAGCATTATTCAAAATAATGTGTTATGGGCACTAAGAGAAATCTTCAAAGGCAGCCTCAGAACATTTTAATATGTTGGCATTAAGGATACTATCTTATTGACTTTGAGAAGGTAATAGAACTTGAAGGTATAAGTTCCAAGTCATTAGTTTGTAAATTTAGTCATGTTCTAAGCATATCAATGAAATAGCCAGCATTAACCTAGTTAATATGATCAGTAATTAGCACATCAGGATATCGCTATATCCCAAGCTGACACCAGTAGAGGATTTCTTATTATAGACTTAATAACAGGGATCACTGCAGGAAACAGAATCCAACTCAGGTGGCTCAAGAGAAGTAAATGGACTGTTTGCAGGGCCACGAGCAGGTGTGAGGCATGGAGAGATTAGCTACAGTGGGAAGTGATTTCTATCCCAGGAGAAGCTGGAGATGCACAGGAAGAGACAGACATCAGGGGTTGCAGTTTCAGAGGGACATGCTGCTTTTGCCAGAAAATCCAGAGCAGAGTGAGGAAAAACTGTTGCCTCTGTCTCCTCCAGCTTCCACCTTCTCCTCCCCCGCTAGTGACTGAGCCCAAGTGAACACAGGACCCCAGGTACAGTCCTTACTGTTTAGTCCTGAGGGCTGGAAGGGCAGGGGTGAATAGGAAAACAGCACCTGGACCCTATTGGTCACCTGAGCTTTTGGGAAGATTTTCAAGTAAATAAGCCTAAGAGCCTTGAAAAATGATAGAATTTGTTAAGTGACTTTGGCTCTCATTTTATCAAGGGTGACTTATGACTAACAATGCTTTTTTAAAAGTCAGAGTCTTCATGTTATTGTAATGGTTTTAATGAGCTAAGCAGAGACTCTCTTTTTGGCGGGGTGGGGGTGCCGGGGATTGAATTTAGGACCTTGTGCTTGCAAAGCATGCGGTGGAACCACTGAGCTAAATCCCCAGCACTTTTTTTTCAGAGACTCTCTTCTTAACTGCCATAATTTAAACAGACATCAGGTTAGGAAAAAACATCAATGTAACTAATGATTCTCAAATTTGGTTAACGGGCTGGGGATTTAGTTCAGTGGCACCATGCCTACCTTTCAAGTACAAGGTCCTTAGTTCAATCCCCAGTACTGCAAAAAAAAAAAAAAAAAAAAATTGGTCAGTGTTCTGGGGGTAATTTATATACATGCATGTGTGCTTGCACACACACACACAGTCCTTACAAAGTTACCCCAGGTAGTTTAGCCCAGGTAGCGCCACACAGTTTGTTGATCAACATTTGACCACCTTACAGCTGCAACACCACCTTCTAATTTCATGATTTTTGTTGAACTTCATAAATGGCTCATTAGAAACAATCATGTTTCTTGCATTAAATTTTATACATTGCTTTTCCAATGTCTTTGAAATTTAGAGGTACAGGCCATATCATCTACATTCCTGTAATACCTCTTGGATAGTTGGAAAAAGGCTTGCAGACAGGCAGTGCCCAGCAGCTGCTGTGACCAGGTCTTTAGAAACATTTATTAAGCCAGGAATGTTCAATCCTAGACCCGGACAGCTCTCCACCTTCAGAAGCTGCCAGGCTGGTGGCAGGGTGATGGGTCAGTGGGTAATCACGGTGTGGTCAGAAGGCTCCATTGTCACCCAAGTGATGAGAGTAAAGGTGACATGGGCTTAAGTGATCTGGTGACTGGAATAAGAGGAGAGATGGGCCTCAGAGACACGGAAGAGAGAGGAGACTTGATGGCCAAGGAAAGGGGGAGAAGTCACTGATCTAGGTCACAATGACATTTTTGATATGTCACTGTATCTGGTGTTTCCTCAGCCCCAAGGCATGCAGCAAAGGTTAGGGAGTAGAAAGAACAGCACTTTAGTGGCCAAGGGGGCCAGAGGAGGTCAAGAAAGTCACACACAACAGCCATGTTTAAGTGTACAGTTCTGTGGCATCAAACGCATCACGTTGCTGTATGACCGTTACCACCATTCATCTCTAGAACTTTTGTTTTTATCATGCTCTACTGTAACTTTGTACTATTTAGACTATTTCCAACAAAACTGGACCTTTAGTTAATTTTTTCTTGTTGACTAGTAAATGACAGATTAGTTATTGGTAAGAAGACAGAATTGAATTTTTTCACTTCTGAGTAAAAGTTTTGCAATTCCTAAAGCTCAGAATGGCCCCATTTAGGTAGTCCCCATTCACCAGAAGTGTTTCAAGGACCAAAAGTTAAGCAGTTTTACCAAACTCTCACAACATATTAATAGCTGTGGGGAATTAGTGTGTGTCCATCTGGTCTCCAAATCCAGTTCCTTTTGCTACAGAAGGAGTTGCAACCAGCGTGATCTCAACACCTCATCTCTCCCAAGTATTAGTACTCATTCTTTCATCTTAATTCCAAAGGTTTATGTTGGGTCTTTGAAGCAGTTACAGGCAGCACAATCCATAGAAAAAGAACCCTAGGATGAGATTTAGTGCACCCAGCTCTAGTTGGTGGTGAGCACTTCTCCCCCCCTCTCTCTTTCTGCTGTCAGTCTGTGACTTTAAGAATAGGCAGAAATGTTCTTTGGTCAATCCACAGACACTAATGAGCACCACGTGCCAACCACACTCTCTGCCTGTGGTGGATTAATTAATGGTCAACTTGTAAAGCCCAGCTGAATTAAATCAGTGTGGTTCTGGGCATGGAAGACCCACCTGAGGATTGTTGCCAACAGCATAATAAGAGACCTGGAGGAGAGGATCATTTGCTGTTGATTTTCTGGGAGAAGCTTTCCATGGTTGGTTTTCCTGATGCAAACTTGGCTGTTCTCCTCGGAGGAGGAGCTCAGGGCCTCACTGTCACTGGGAATAGCTGCTATTCTCAGGGAAGTACTGATCTTTGCCTTGAGTGTCGCTTCCTGGCTCCAGTGTAGATCCCTCAGCCTGGTGGCATAAATCCTTCATCCCACTGGCACAGACTTTTTAGCTTCCACCACTGGCCTTTGGGTCTTCCCAGTGCAGATCCTCCATATGGACTGGCATAAGACATTGCTGTGGGCTCTAGGGTTCTGGCTGGACTCGTGGAGGACATGCCTTTGACGCTGGGCCTTCAGCTGGACTTGTGCGGGACACTGCTGTGGGATCCAGGCCCTTGTCTGGATCCTTCAGGTCTCAGGTGTGTGGACAGATCTCTTGCACTCCTCTGCATTTGACTTTTTAGGTAAATATTATAAAATAATCCTATAAATTATGTGTCTGTATTAAATCTATTCCCTTGCAAACCCTGACTACAATACTGCCCTCATAAGCTTACTTACATATTTCAGAGTCTGCTTTAAATTTTTCTTTTAAATTCTAAATCCTTGCAGTAGAAATTATTTGGCCAACTGGAAGAATTACAGTGTATATATTCAGTGAAGGACTGTGATATCAGAATCAGTAGTATGTAAACAGTATTGGGGTTGAAGAATTGTCGGAGACTGTACTAGAAAGATGCTGAGTGATAAGACTGTGATGCTCGAAATGTTTGAAAGAAGTGGACTATATGGGCTAAGTGCATGCCTTTCCATTTAAGGAAAAGATGTGATCCTTATTTAATCAGTATTTCTTCGGTATTTTCTGTGTCAGGAACTATACTAAAAAGCACTTTGTCAACTAAGTAGTAACCCTACACCTCAAGGTACAGAGCTCTATCCCGAAGATCTGCAAGCTCTTTTGGGGGAAGTCCTCAGAGTGTAGCCTCAAGTTCTGCAGACTCCCAGTTTCTATTATACTGGGAAAACAATGAGGGACACTGAGGAAATGAATGGCCATGCTTGTGATCCAAGGTGGCAACCAGGAGCTGAATTGCAGGCTACAGTTTGGTGACACCTACTGCATCCCAAAGCACCGTCAATAGGGAATCTTCTCTCAAGTTATCAGCCAAGAATGTCAAGGCCTCCTGATGAGTGTGCCTATAATTAATGCAAAGTAAGGAAAGGAAAACTCTCAAGATCCTAGGGCTGCAGACTGTTAGCAATGAGTCTTCAGAAGGCTAACACCTTGGCCAATTTTCCAAAATTACTCCACTTTCCCCCATAAACAACCATCTGCTGTAGCCCTCACACCTGACCTCTCCTGACCTTGGTATCTACATTTCACTGCCCATGGAAATCCCCTTAGAATTTCTGGAGCATATCATACCACCACATCCAAGACAGAATCAGCCAGAACAAGCTATGGAAGAGCTGAAGAAGAATCATGGGCTAGGTCAGCATTTCCCAAAATGTGGCCTCAACGCCCTTATCAAGGTCACCAGAGGTTTGTGTTAAAATGCAGGCTCTAGGCTGCTGCCTCAATCCACGGCCTGCTGAGTTAGATTATCTCGTATGAGGGTCTGGGACTATGACTTTTTAAACCAAACTCTTGTGATTCTTCCAAACACCAAAAATCTGAGACTCATTCCTCTAGGGCTCAATAAGTGGTAGTTCCTGAAGAGCCACCACGCCGTCTATCTGTGACACAGCAATGACTAAGAATCTCTTCTAAGATTCTCTTCTGCCCTTTGTGGAGCTCTAGAAAAATCACACTACAGTGAGACACACTACAGTAAGACAAGGCCTACAGTGAATATTTAAACTGTAACTCCTCCCCTTTACAAAGGGAAAAGTTAGTTCTGTGGGAAAAGGGATGAGTGGCGATTCCAGAGTTGGTTTGAGTGGAGATTCCTCAGGCAGAGCAGGCCAGACAAGGAGCCGGGAACGTTCAATGGAAAAGGATTATGAAAGAATATTAATGGTGCCCACCCACACAGTGGCACATCGCTGACATTAAGATGCGACCTGGGAACTGAAATGAAGGTGTCACAAGGAACGGAGGAGCAGCCTATGCCTGAGTCTCTAGAGACTCAAATATGCTTAGAGAACTGGATTATTCTGGATCCCATCCACTTCCATCAGTAAGATTAATTTTTCCTCCTCAATAACACATTTGTCCTCTCCTTAGCACCTCTCTTTCTCTGCGTCTACCCTTCTGCACTGGCTAATAACCCTCACCTGAGCATCTTGTCTCTGTCCTATGGCTTCGGCCTGCTCATAGTTTTGGCTGCCTAATTTCTCTCTGGATAGTTTTCAGGTTTTGCAACTCACTAAATACCTTTAATACGCTGTATCTACATTTCAATTCTTTAAAAAAAAGGGGGGGGATCACATTTGAATAGGAAAGGCTGTTATGTCAGGTCATCTCAGCTGCTGACAACACTGTAATTTGGGCACTTAGGTCATAGAACCATCCTGGTCCAGAAGCTGAGGCTTAGGTGGAAGGTCAGATATTACCAGTGTGACACTTTATGCAGAAGGAACCACTTAGAAGGGAGATGGTGTAGTACAAGAGACATAGTAAAGTGTTATCTACCAAGTACCAGTCTGGCAGCTTCCTAGCTATACCCCTGCCCAATCTATGGTCTCTGACTGGGCACATGGTTATCCAGCTAGTGATGACATTTCCTGATGCCTGCTAGGTGTGGCCATGTAACTAGATTCTGACTCAAAAGTTGTGAGATGTGTGTGCAGTTTCTGGGTTGTCCTTTTAAAGGAAAGGAACCTCCCCTCCCTCTGGACTTCTCTTCCTGCTGGCTGGACGTGGGCATAATGATGGGATTTCTTTGTTTACATCATCCTATCCTGTTTCCTAATTAATACAAGTACATTTGGTCTAAAGATGCTTGTTGAACAGTTTTTTGTTCTTGTTGCTCAGCCTGAGGCCTGATGCTGAGGTCTGAAGCGCTCTAGAGCTCTTCAGCCAGGCTTCTAGACCCATCATCTGATCTACCATGTCTGGGTTCCAACCGCTTATTACTAAGTTCTCCTGGGGAGGCTGCAACATGGTCCTTCTGCTAGCATCTCTACTTCCCTTTCTGAATGAGAAGTGGCATTTAAAACCAATTGATTAGTCCCTTTCTCTCTCTGCTCCTTTCCTCACACCCACTCTTTTAGAAGCAGCCTTTGTGGGGAACAGATGGGAAGCCGGAATGAATTCAAGGCACAATAATGTTTTAATTGCACAATACATGTTCTTAGCAGAAAAATCAGAAAATGGAGTTTGGTTTCATAAACTTTATGGCAAAACAAATGGAAACAATACAACTCATTAGGATTCAATCTCCTTTGGTCCCACCACGAGATACCACTCTTGATTCAAAGTTCGGAAGGGACACTGGTTAGCTGACTTGGGATGTGTCAGCGCTGCTTCTTGGAAGCAGAGAAGTTCGGGCTCATAGACCAATAGTGGCTTTGATGCTCAATAGATTACATGCAAGGAAGATCCCAGTGAGAGCTAATGACCCTCTGTATGCCTAGCATTTTCTGGTACAGCACTCATCTGAAACAACCTACCCTTTTTTCCCTAAGGGTACAACACTCCAACTTTCAATGGTTCTATTCCTGAACTACATTTCCTACATTACTTCTTGCTCTCTGAAGCAGCCCTAAAAGCCTCAGCCAGATCATTGGTGTGGTCAGATAATGTGCAAGGCAGGTTTTGACCCACCCATAGGCACACAAGAGGACCACCTATGTGGGCAATTTCAGGGTGTCCACATCATGCTGATTGATTAAAACTCTATGCATATTTTTCATTATCATAAAGAGTTTAACCTAAGTAGGGAACTCGGTGTGTTTCCATAAAAGTATCTTGGGATTTCATTTATTTTTTATGATGGATATTTTTGTTCATTTATTTAATCATTAAAGTAATTCATTGCTGTTATCATTTGGATCTTAAATGTCCCCCGAAGGTGTGTATGTAAAACCCTGTCTCACCAATCTGTGCCACTACTGGAAGGTGGCAGAATCTCTAAGAGGTGGGACCTAGAGAAGGAAGTTAAGTCATGGAGGATGTGCTCTTGAAAGGGACCTTGTGACCTTGGCCCTTCTTTGCTTCCCAACTACCGTGAGGTAAAAAGGTTTCCTCTGCCACATGGCTCTGCCATGAAGTATCACCTGGCCATAGACCCAAAAACAACAGGGCCATGGACTGAAACCTCTAAAGCTGTGAGCCAAAAATCAGTCTTTCCTCCTTTTAAGATGTTTATCACAATGATGAAAAGATGTCCAACACAATTACTTTTAGAAATTTAAATAATTAGAAATTATAAATAAATATAATTATAAAATAGTATAATACAATAAATAGAATTATATTCATTACTTTTAGAAATAAAAATTCTAAGAATTGTAAGTTAAAAGGAAAGAATACACTGGAAATTTCCTGAGTTCACACCACCCCAAGAAAAACTATTAATATTTTGGAATATAAATTTTTATTTTCTGGCACTATATGTATGACTAGGGGTACACACACACACACACACACACACACACACACATAAATGAATTTCTATTGTTTTTAAAAACAAAAGTACATAGGGCTGGGGATTTAGCTCAGTAGTTCTGCCACCTGCCTCCCAAGTGCAAAGTCCTGAGTTTGACCCCCCATACCAAAAAAGACAACAACAAAAGGACATAATTTGCATCAGATTGGTTCAAAAATTAAATCTGAGTGACCTAAGAAAGCAGAATGAATGCCATTTAGGTTTTCCATGCCTACAAGCTTATTTGCTTAATAGAGCTTATATCTGCTGCAGGAGGCTTTCATTAAGGCAATGTATTAAGGCATTAATTTTAACTGAATTTTTCAATGACATAAAAGCAAATCCTTCTGAGGTGTTGGAGACCTGGTTATAACATGAAACATAGGGTTTGCTTCAAATTAAAATACAGTAGTACCTCGGTTCAGGGACTGAATTCTTTCCACAATTCTGGTCATAACCTGAATTGGCCGAGAACAGAATCAAATTTCCCCATAAGGTCAACACTGAACCTAGCCATTAAATTTGATTCAACTCTCATCTAATTCAGGTGGTGAGGCTGGATATGGATGAAAGAAGATCACGGACATGTTCATAATTACTGAAGTGGGATGATGAATACAGGGGAGCTTAATATAAAATCTTCTTGGGTACAGTTTTAACATTTCTCATAACAAAAAATTAAAACAACTAAACCCCCAAACTGGCTTATGGTGATAGATGAAATCTGACTCTGTCCTCCAGACTTCATCTTCCCATTTCTGAGACTCCTCTTTTCTCAGAATTAATCCCACCACATCCAGGATGGCCAGCCCCCAAGAGCTCATCCTTACCACAACTCAGCAAAGATCTGAAGGGCCCTTTGCAATCCTGAAGTATCCTGGTATTCTAGTCATTTTATCCATCTGTGTTGATTTTCCATAAACAATATGATAGGCAAATTATTTCATCTCTGAGTCTCAGTTTCCAAACTACTAGAAGTGGAGATAAACACCCTGATTTCATAGTACAGAAACTAACCAAACAATTTAACAAAAGTTCTCTAGCAGTGCACTGGTCACATAGCAAATTATCAATATTCAGCCCCTTCCTTTTTCCTGAGTTATTAAGAAATATGAGAGAAGGGCTCTGTCTTCTTAGGGTTACGATATTATAGTTAGGAAAATAATGTGTCCACATAATATTTTGTAACAAGATGAGGAAAATCACCATAAAACCTGTCATTGGAGTTCCTCTTATGAAAGGAACTGTCTTCTTTGGGGAAATTAATTTGTTGGTGAAATATGACACCCCAGGAGTATGAATTGAAAGAAGACAAACCACTGGGATGACAACATCCTAGGGTCACCTATTATGCAATATTTAGTTGCTTGTTTTGCTTTCTTTTAAATTCTTCTATTTCCCCAAGCATTCAATAGCATCTTCCATACACATACGCCTGGCGTGGGTGGTATTTGTGTAAATGACAGACAGGGGCTGGATTCCATATCTGGGTCCACTCCAAAGAAAATGAGTAAGTATGGATGACTTTCCAGATTCTGGATTTCAAAGTCAGAACATGAGTTTGAAGTTCTAGGAAAAGCAATGACATCTTTCGGGAAGTCTTGGTTCTGATTTGAAGAGTCAGGGTGAAAGATAAATTTTAAAAAGAAGAGAGCAAGCATATATTATTAGTGTTCAGGAGCACGTGAGTGATGTGAATGGAAGACAACTCTGAGAAAGATCACTTCTTGGAGACAAACAGGATGAAGTTATAAGGAGGTGAAGGATAAGCAGGACTTGGAAGTCCCTTAATGACTCAGACCTGTATTGATACAAGAATCTGTTAGAAAGATAGGATTGTCCCTTCCTAATGATGGCAGGGATGATTTGTTCCTACTCTCAGACACTTTCAAAAGAGATCTGTGCATTTCAGAGATACATACCGTGAAGTACAGGAAACTAATGATAAAAGGAGATCAGAAACCATGATGAAGAAGAAGCAAAGAGATGGCTGTGCTGAGAACAAGGGAAAATGTAGTTATGGCTTTGGAGCCTTCTGTTAAGCTCAGGAAGTGGGAGCATTCTATAGCTGACAAAAAGAGGTTTAACAACTCAGAATGCGAGCACTTGATTCTAGGAGGAGTTCCTACAAAGGGTATATTCCTTTGTAGATAGTTGCCCCCTCATATCCACAGGGGACTGGTTCCAGGTCCCCCAATACCAAAGTCCATGGATGCTCAAATACCTCATACAAAATGGTATAGCATTTGCATATAACCTCTGCACATCCTCCCAAATACTTTAAATCATCTCTAGACTACTTATAATACCTAAAACAATCTAAATGGTAAAATAAACAGTTGTTATACTGTATTATTTGGGGGAATAACAACAAGAAAAAAATTGTGTGATCAGTACAGATGAAGTTTCCCCAAATATTTTCAATCCTCCTTGGTTAAATCCACAGATGTAGTTGTGGGTAGGGGTCAGGCTATATGAAAACTAGCTCAGCAAGATCCAAGGGCCATGCCATCACTACTTTACAATCACAGAAAGCTCTTCTGGGGGGTGGGGGAGGGAGGGATCTGTATTGACAAATTCCAACGTGATTAAGACTATTAAGAGTATTATTAGAAATTCTCTAGATCTGCATAATTTATTGGATGCTGAAAAATCTCCATAAAATGGGGACCTGCAAAGAAAACCAATTACAAATTAGTAAATGGAAGAACAATGTGAATTGCCATCAAATATGAATACAATTATAATGAATTAGTCATAAGCCATATTAAAATGAAGTCCATGGACATGTGGATTTATGATTTGGACTAAAATGTGAAAGAATAATAGCACTTTATCTTAAGCCATCACACTTAACTTTTTTTAGTGTGCTTCAGTTACCAGCTATATTTCTAGAGATGTTTAAATCATAAAGCAGAATTATAACTGAAGTGATTCTGGTCCTGATGTAAGATTAAACACTGAGTTCATTTATACCCAAAAGGCTTAAAAGCTTGAATGGAATTGAGTTTATTAAAAAGAATTTTTTTATTGTCAGTGGTGAGTTTCCAGGGTACTAAAGACAGACTTTTCAGGTATGAATGTAGAACAAGTTGATTCTCTTTTAAAGCTCTGCCTTGCACATTTGCTGGGCTGGAGCCTTCCGAACCAGGAAGTGGCCTGGGATTCGAGAGCATGGTATCCCATAGCAATGCAATTCCCATCATCTGCAACCAGCACCTAAGGCAGTAGTGGTGAACCTATGACATGCATGCTGCAGCCAACTGTTTGTATCATTGAAAGTTCTGTTATTGTGTTTTTCTTTTAATGTATGAATTGTTTTTTCTAAACTAAAACCTCAGTATTCGGGTTTAATTGCAGTGTTGGCACTTTGTGATAAATAAGTGGGTTTTCGGTTGCAATTTGGGTACTCGGTCTCCAGAAGGTTCACCATCACTGACCTATGGTGTCTGCCTCACCTCATCCCCATAGATCCTGGAATGCCATTTCATTGTTGGAAATAAACCAAGTCTGTAGCCTCTTTTATAAATAAAAATGTATTAACATACAGAAGGAGGAGCAGTCAGTCAGAAAAACACACCTCTCTAAATTCCAACAACTGGGGTGTCTAAAGTATCACCGAACTACATAGATATCCATTCCTACAATCCCAACAAGCTTAGCAAAGATATAAAACCAAGTCAGTCATGGAAACTACTAGAATCTGGTGAGAAATGTATCCATAAAAATCAACAGCTATCATTTATTAGGCACCAAAATATGTCAACAACTGAACTTGGATTTACTGCTAATCCACCGCCACAGTTGATTGCTCACCCACTCATTTATGCATCCAAGTATTTGTGGAGTACAAATTTGTGCTAGACATCTTGTGAAACACTGGAGTAAAGAAGTAAGTAAAAACAGGCATGCTTTATGGAGCTTACAGAAAACCAAAGAGCAACACACACATTTATTATTTACAATTAAGAAAATAAAGAAGCGAGGTGGGGTGCCACAGGCCTGTAATCCCAACAATCTGGGAGGCTGAGGAAGAGTACAAGTTTTAGCCCAGTCTGGTCAATATAGTGAGACCCTGCCTCAGATTTTAAATAAATATAAACAAACAAAAAGAGCTGGGGATGGAGCTCAGTGCAAAGCCTCTAGGTTCAATCCTGAGTACCAGAGAGACAGAGAGGGATGAGGGACAGGGAGAGGGAGGGGAGGAGAAGAGAAAGAGACTAGAATATATGAGAGACATCAAGTCTGTGGGTGAGGAAGTGCTGCCTAGAGAAAGTGAAGGTCAAGCTGAGATATAAGGATAAACAAGAGGCAGCTGTATGAAAATCTGGGACTGAGTGAAAAGCTGGGACTCCTGTGGAAAGGAGCTCAGCACTTTGGAGGACCTGAAGGGAGACAGGTGAGGCACATTCCTCACAGAGTGAAGGCTGGGAGGGGCAAGGGCCATGTGATGCAGGGATTGGGTTCTACATCAAGGAGCAATGGGAGGATGTGGGAGGGTTTCTAACATGTCAGCTCTTTCCAAGAAGACTTCCCATGGTGGCATTTATTGTTTTGGAGGATGTAACGTACACCAGGGTCCACCAGAGACCTATTTTGGGGAAGAATTACCATCACAGCATGAGATACCCCATGCCCGTGTAACTGGCTCTTTCTGTCAGCAGCCCTTATAGCTAAGGGTCATTTCATGTGAATGCAGGACATAAGGTCTTTAAAAGTCAGTCGTAGCTATTTCTCAATGGAGTGGCCTTGCTAATGGGACAGAGATAGTCCGGCTACTATGTCCATTCACACTCAGGCTCTCTTGGTAGAGTTGGAAGGGGATTGACTGCTATGGGCCTCAATGGTGCTTCTTAGGAGTCCCTTCTCTCCCTTCCAGTCAGCCAGTCTTAACATGTGGTCGCACAAGAGGCAGGCACAGGAGCAGTTCTGCAGCCATCTGGGACCTCTGAACCCCAAGTGAATGTAGAGCCTCCATGGAAGCTCTTGAAGACAGCCTGCATGCTCTTTCCCGACCTTGCTGAGGTATGTTCCTGTAACCCTCCAGTACTGACTAGGGCTACATCCTGTCAAAGTGGGGTGGCCCAGAGTCACGGTCACACAGCCAGTAAGTTGCAGGACAGGATGCACCAGTGGCCCATTACAGACTCCAAATGCACAAACGCATTCTTGCTGTATCTACCATGAATTCAAGAGCTCATGATAATTTCACTAAAAGGTCCCCTTTCTGGTGATATTTCTTTCTTTTTTTTTTTTTTTTTTGGTACTGGGGATCGAACTCGGGAACTTGTGCTTGTGAGGCAGGCACCAGAACCACTGAGCTAAATCCCCAGCCCCTCGGGTGATATTTCTTCAGCCATTTTATCTAAAAATCCAAACCTTTCCTCATCTCATAAAACTCTTTAGTCCTTTTTTTTTTGTCGTCCTCCTCATATTGGTATTTACCACTGTTTTCCATGTGCCTTATGATTTCTTTTGTGTGTGTGTGTGTGTGTGTGTGTGATGTTTTCTTTATCTTTGGTTTTCTGCAGTTGGAATATGATATGCCCCAGTGTAGTTTTTTGGTGTGTTTTTGTTGGGTTTTTCTATTATCCTAAAGCTCTTCTTGAGATTTCTGGATCTGTGGTTTGGAGCCTGATGCTAATTTGAGAATTTCTCTGTCATTGCTCCAAATATTTTTTCCTGATCCTTTCTCTTCTCTTTCTGGTATTTCCATTGAGCTCATGTTATGCCTTGTGTAGTTGTCCCACAGACTTTGGAACTTCAGTTCTTTTATTTTTTCAATCTTTCTCATTGATTTTTAGTTTTGAAAGTATCTAGTGACATATCCTCAAACTCGAAGGATTTCTTTTTTTTTTTTGGTACCAGGGATCGAACTCGGTTCCTTGCGCTTATGAGGCAGGCAATGGAACTACTGAGCTAAATGCCCGGCCTTCGAGGGATTTCTTCTTTCCTCAGCTGTGTCCAGTCTATGAACAAGCCCAGCAAAGTCGGTCTTCCCTCTTGTTCAGTCTTTTGGGATCTCTACCATTTCTTTGTGGTTCTACTTAGAATTTTCATCTCTCTGCTTACATTCCTCTCAGGTTGCTTCTGGGGTGTTTTCTGACACTGACCAATTCTCCTATTCTCTGACTGCCTGATATCTGCTGGGCACCCAACAATTCTATTCAATTTTGCTACCAACTCCCAAAGTCAATGCAGACCCCACAGGTGAAGGGCTCGGTCCCACATGATCACCCCCACTCCAGACACCAGTTGTAAGCATCAGGGCTCCAGATCTCCACACTTGTGTCTAACTCGGTTCTTATATCTCCCTCCTTAGTTTTAATAATTTGCTAGAATGACTCACACAGAACTCAGGAATGTGCTTGTCTTACTATTGCCAGTTCACTATAAAGGACATAACTTGGGAAGCCAAAAGGAAGAGATGCATAGGGCAAAGTGAGCGGGAGGGCATAAAGCTTCTGTGTCCTCTCTCAGTACACCCAGTACCTCAGTGCATTCACCAACCAGACTGCTCTCTGAACCCTGTGGTTTAGGAGTTTTTATAGAGGTCCTACAGTGTAAGCGTAATTGATTAAATCATTGCCCATTAGATTGGATTCAATCTCCAGCACCTCTCTTCCAATGGGGCTGAAAGTTCTAACCTTCTAATCACCTGGCTTAGTCTGTCTGGTGACAAGTCCCCACCCTGAAGTTGCCTAACTTTATCACGCCAAAGACAATCTTGTCACTCAGGAGTTCCCAGAGTTCAAGGAGCCACGGACCTAAACTAAATACCAGGTGCAGGGCTCAGCTTGAGCCTGTGTCAGGCTGCTGCTCTGTGCCTAAGATTAGCAAGTCTTTTCCACTGGCAGGTGGTGCCCCACTGCTCCAGCCATGTTGCCATGCCCCAGTCTCCTCCTTCACTGGGGATTGAACCTAGGGCCTTGATGCATGCTAGGCAAGCTGCTTATTGTCATTTCCCCATTAGAATATGAGCTGTAAGAGAGGAGTTGTTTAAATCCATTTTTGTAAAACCAGAGCCTAGGAAAGTGCCTGGCACATACTAGGGATTCAATGAATATGCTGAGTGAATTTTCTCTCTTTATCGTCATTCATTCATTGAACTAACATGAGATAATACAACAATGTAATATAATTTAATATAACTGCTATTCATGTCTGAACTGCTGATAAAAATCACTTGATAAGCAAATTAATTTGGCAGACTGGATTGCTGTAGGGCTTGTAGAGTCATTGCATACATAGAAAATAAAAGTATTCACAAAATAACCAGCCAAGGGGCTGGGGATTTAGCTCAGTGGTTTCGCCGCCTGCTGCACAAGTGCAAGGACCTGAGTTCCATCCCTGGTACCAAAAAACAAACAAACAAACAAACAAAAAAACTAGCCAGGGGCTCACATCTCCAGGGCCCACTTGTCACCTGTGTACTGACGGCATCCATTGGGAAATTGGGCTTTAAGGGTAATGTTTAGCCTGTGGAAGAAACCAGTGCTTTTGGCTAGGCCCATTTGAATGGTTCCTAAGATAAGAACAAAGTGTGTGTGCTGGTGGTGGGGGGTAGTGTACAGATCTAAATGACATTTCCCCATTGTCAAGCAAAGGCCTCCCAGCCTGGTCCCAGCCTATCTTTCCAGTCTCTGTTCAGCCACCAGTATCCTACAGGATCCTACAGTATCCTACACCATCCTACACCCCAGTATCTTACATTATGCCCCCCTGGTGCCTTTGGGTGTCCACTCTCCCCATCTACACTAACTCTTACCCATTCTTTGTCCATCAGGCCCAGGACAGCCCAGCAGCTGTTTTTCAGCTTTCCCAAGCAGAATCCCCTATCTTGACCTCCTGTCTGTTTGGTCCATAGTACTGCATTTCCACTTCTGATCCAGAATTTTAAAGATTCAAATAACCTCAGAGCTGGATTCAGCCTTCAATTTTCAGTTGAAAAGAGGGGTTGTGCTGGCTACAAGAGCAGCTAGGGGGTGGTCTTGGGCTATGGGTATCTTGGTCCTCTGCTTTTTCCACTACCTGGTTTAATTTCTTTTGCTAATAATGAAACTTGATAATTTATTGATGAGTGAGAATTGACTCATCAGAGAGTCTATATGATCTGTAGCAACAACCAGATGGTCCTTAATAAAACATTAATAAAGCAAAAGCAGATGGCACTTAATAAAGTATTATATAAACATGCCTGGGAGCTATCAAAAGCACTTTTTTCTAGACTCTCTAATAATGGAAAATTATCAGACAAGACACAAAAGAGGAAATCAGCCTCCAAATTATGACATAAAAATATTTTATATTCTTGAAAAATCTTTTTGGATAAAAAAGATTTTAACTTAATTTTATCTGATTTCTTAGAGCTATAATGATTGTAGTTTATAGCAATTTTAAAAGAAATGACAAAAGCTTTATTAAAATGAAAGGAAGTTCTTACAATTTCCTCATCCCTTGAAATCAAGTTAAAGCTATGCTACCTAATTCTTCCCACTTTTCTAGAAAAATAGATTTCTAGGACTCAAAATAGTATGTTTAATATCTGGGTAACAGAAATCACTAGACTAGACTAGAAAAGTTAGTTTAGGAGTCACTATCTCAGAACTTTTAAGAATAGAAGAAACTAGGGCTGGATGTAGCTCAGTGGCACTGTGCCTGCCTGGCAAATGCAAGGTCCTGAGTTTGATCCCCAGTACCTGCCACCCTCCCCCAAAGAATAGAAAAATCTATCTGTTTTGAGTGGATACATATTAATTTGTCTGAACATTCAGGTTTATGTTAAATATTTGACTTTCTCCCCAAATCCACCCCTCAGTCAGAAGTTAGATTATGGACTCAGACCTGAGTTCAAATTGTAGTATGAATTGCACCAGATTTGAGGCCTGCCTTTCTAGGATTTAGTTTTTGCCATGTGTAACACAAGGGGTGATAATACTTAAGAGTTGTACAATGACTCAATGAAATAACGCATAATAAAGGGTCATGCAGGACACAAAGTAGGTATTAAAAAAATAGATATTTAGTCTGGTGCCCATTGTGGTAACTAAGCTAAAAGGATGTGTATCAACATTCATGATATTTATATATCACCTAGCTTCTGTTGTGAAATGCAAAAGCTAAGCATTCCTGGAGGGGATGTCTGACGTTACCCAATGGGGACACGGCTTCCTGGGTGAGAAAGGAGAAATGAGAAATGGAACTTCAGGAGCTTTCAAGCACACCTGCTCAGCGTCTATGGCTCCTTCTCTGCAAGGTCCTAGTCAAAGGCTGTCTTTCCAAGATGGATTTACCCACAGCATTCCCTGCCAATCGAGAATTACTGTACCCATCTTTGTTTTGTCTTGTTTCTACTGTTGGGGTTTGAACCTGAGTCCTTCATCTTGAGCTACATCCTAGTGGTTTTTCCTTCTTTCTTTTTTTTTGAGTCAGGGTCTCTCTTTGAAGTTCAGGCTGGCCCTGAACTCACTTTGTAGCCGAGGCTGGCCTTGAACTTGCAGAGATCCTCCTGCCTCAGCCTCCTGAGTGCTGGGATTATAGGCAGGCACCACCACACCCAGCTAGTGGTTTTTCATTTTGAGACAGAGTCTCACTAAATTACTAAGTTGCCCCACTGGGCTCGAATTTGCAATCCTTCTGCCTCAGTCACCCAGAGTGCTGGGATTATAGATGTGTACCACCACACCTGGCTTATGGGGTTCTTTTTAAGCTTTGGCAGCAAGGCACTCCTCTAGTAGTTATAACCTTCTTAAGCCTGGTAACCCAGCCTTATTTAGGTAGCAAGTAGCATTCAATGATGTTTGCAAAATGGGATGGAAATCAGAAACTAGTAATCATAGCTATCATTCAATCATGACAGACAACTCATCCCAGTAACCCTGTCAAATGGGTGTTTTTCTACAGTACAGACATGGAAATTGAGGCTGGGAGGGGTGATAACAGCAAGTAGGAGGCATAGATAGGACTCCAACTTAGCACTTGTGCCAACTCTAAAATCATGAAACAGCTGAGTCTTAGTCATCCCCTCACACTGACACTGGGATTTGGTTTTTGATTGTGTTGATGTTTTTCTTGGTTTTTGGTATGAGGATGTTATCTAAGGAAGATGAACTTGCAGAAAGCAAGCCCACTTGAAATAGGAAGTTCCTTTGTGCTCACTTCCGGCCATTATTGTAGATTCTTCAGAGAAACTAGCCTGGAGGTCAGATGACAGACAGGTACAGTTCTTTGGGGAGAAAAAAAACCAAAACAAAGTATACTATTAGGAAAAAAAAAAAATCACCTCTACCAACAGTGTGAAGCAAATAAAACTTTTCAGGGTGTCTGTCAAGGTGCGCAGGTGACAAGGGCTCAACTTCCAGCATTGTTTTCTCTTCCATCCTTCAGGCTAACAAATGTACTGTATTGGGCTGGTGCCTTTAGCAATCAGTCTGGAAGGAGTCAGATGCCAAGATAATTTGTCCTTGCCAAATTGCTTTTTCCACTGCAATTAGCCTTTTAACGACCTTACCAGCAAAAGATGTGTATACAATTCCCACTCTCCCCCCTCTAATTATAACTCAGCTAAGTTTCATTGGTGATAAAGTGCTACAGAGGAAATACCCATCCTTTACCCCCTCTATCCCCAGATAGATCCTCTATCTCCTTGCATTCTTGGATATTCTTTCAACCAGGTGGAGAATTAAGAAAGGTTTCCTAATAAAATGTTTATGCAACCTGAAAATTTATCATTTAAACTAAATCAGTTCTGCTGACTTGGGATATCCTGGTTGGGATTCTTTATAAAAGCTCTGAATTGGCCAACACTTGCTTGTCCTCTAAAAGCATTTTGCAGCTGAGTTTTCTATCATGTGGGACCCTAGTTCCTCTTTCCCTGGGCACAAAGACTACATTTGCCAGCCTCTTTTGCAATTAAGAGGGGCCGTGTAACCGATTTCTGGCTAAGGAAGAAACATGAAAGTGCCAGCCCCATAAAAATCTCCCAGGAGGCCCAGTGGCCAGCTCCTTCCCTCGTCGCCTGTTGGGGGCCTCCCTGCCAGAGCAGCTTCATAGCCTGAGGTGCAGATAGTGCCTCCACCAGCGGGGTTCCCAGGATCCAAGATGCCCCTCTCCCTTGCTCCTACAACCTGAAACTCCCTCAGACTGTTTACTGAGGAAAACAAGGGCTACTATTGTGTTGGAGCCATTATAATTTGGGAATTTTTGTTTTCACAGTTAGTTTACCCTAATTTACTTTCTGAAATCAGCTCCCTTTGCTTCTGTGCCACATTTCATACCCTTTCCTGGTATTCCTGACACCTCAGCGTTGTCCTTCTCACCCTTATTCAAACTGTCTACCTGTCTGCTTCCCTGAAAGATGACATAGCTGCATGCACACGGAGGGCCTGGCCCATGCTGCCCTCACCCACCCTTATGTCCTCCGTAGCTAATAGAGCCCTTGGCATAGAAGGAAACCAGAATATGTTACTCCCAAATATGCCTCTTGGACATTTTTGAGCTAAAGGCAATTAAGAAGCAGCAAACAAAGGAGAAGCTCTCCATTCTTCTGCTTTTCTTAAAAGCAGGATGTAAATTCTCCTTTACTGGAAACCACTCTGGACTCCTAACAGCCCAGAAGCAGCACTGGAGGAACCAGTAAGGGAAACTTCCTCTGTAGGTTTAGTTTCCTCTCCTATGTTACACTTCTGCCCTCTTCCCACCTTTCAGAACCCCATCCTGTCTTTTCTCTACCAATTTACTGCTACATAAGCCAAATTTGTAAGCCACTTCTTTGAGTTACTTTCATCAAAGTTTCCCCTCTGCAACCTGCACTACCTACATTGATAAACTTGTTTTTCTCTTAGTTTTTGTTTTTGTTGTTACAGGGCTCCCAACTACTAAGGTGAGTGGAGGTGATCTTCAGCTTCTCCCACAGCATATGGTAGATCCTTAATACATAGTTTTTCAATTAACAAGACATTGGATGCATAGACTTTGCCTTTCCCTGCACTGGACATAGAAAACTTGGATGCTGGACAATAGTTAAGAATAATAATAAGAGCTGTGTGCAGGGGCGCATGCCTGAAGTCCCAGCTACTCTAGAGGATGAGGCAGGAGGCCATCCTGGGCTACATAGTGTTGCGAGCAGGTACCGTTGGTAAAGAGGACTCGGACTCGGATGGCAGTTCACACACTTATATTATCATAATTCATTTCAATACAATTACCACACAATATGCAATTACCACACAATATTAAGTCTGCCAATTACCACGTCCCTGTACCGCGCAAGTCCTTATGGGAGAGCGACGTTTCCTCCCGTGGGGTCAGAGGGTCCGATCCAGAGACGAAGGGCGTCGAGTCGGCCCTAGGCTATCCGTCTCTCCGCTTGCCTCATCCTCTGGTCTCGTCTGGTTGGCGGCGATGCTCCTTCCAGCGGGATCAGGAGTGCAGATGTCTCGGTCGGTAGTCAGATCAGCAGACTGACTGGTCGACTGGTCGGTGGGACGGATTGTCGACTTGCTTGGGGTCTTCAGCTCCTTTTATACTATTCTAACTGGGCGTTTGTGGTATTGGTTCAGACTTATCACACTGTCCATTTCGGGGCACACCCTGTCCAGTTCGGGGGTACGCCTTGTCCAGTTCAGGGCACACCCTTATCAGTTCCATACCGCTTAAGGTTCTACTTTCATATCTTATGGTTACACATCACTCTTATGATTATGTCATACTTAGGTTACAGCACTCTTAAAGTCACAGCACACTTCAGGGTTACAGCACACTTAGGGTTATACAATTCCATCTTATTTCAAAGTGTTCTCCACACATAGGCAATATAATGAGACTCTGAAAATAATGGTCACGATGATGGGATGGGAAAAGTTTTCATGGAGCTGAGTTTCATTACACTGAATATTTTTATAAATCTGACATCTGGTGGAGTTCTACTAGTCTTCATTACAAATATTCTTTCCTTTTTTTGATGTTTTGAGATAGGCCCTCACTATTTAGCCCAGGCTGGCCTCAAACTCACAGTCCTCCTGCTTCAGCCTCCCAAATGCTGGGATTATTGGCATATGCCACCATACCTGGTTACAAGTTTCCTTAATGTTGCTGGGGATTTAAGTCAGTGGTTCTGCTGCCTGCCTCCCAGGGGCAAGGTCTGGAGTTTGATCCCCGGTACCAAAAAAAAAAAAAAAAAAAATAGTGGAAACAAGTTTCCTTAATGCTAAAGTGACATCCATTTCTATATGGACAATGAACAGAGAATACCAGTTGTTTTACTAACTTTATTTACTGCCATTGTCTTTTTGTTTTATCAGTACATTTTAGACATATCTTTCATATATATGATATATATCACATTCAACATAGGGAGTTGGTACCTGTACATATCTTGATTCTTTTTACCCTAATCCCCTCCCCACCCTCCAACCCTTCTTACCCTCCTTATTTACAAACGTTTTGTTTCTATTTTTTTCCTATTCTCTTTTCTTCTCTTTTCCTTCCCTTTCCCCTCCCCTCTCCATTGTTCTCCTTCCCATTTGAACATTTTCTTCCTATTTTCCAATATCTGTTATACATTTTGGTCTTTATTTACCCTTTTGGTTTCTCACACCAGAGAAACAATGCGATACTTAAACATGAGTGTTTGATTCATTTCATTTAAGAGTATGGTCTCAAGGTGCATCCATTTACCTAGAAATGTCTCAAGTTTATCTTGCTTTATGATAGAGTAGTACTTCATTGTATATATATAAAAAATCTTCTTTGTCCATCCATTGATGGGCATTTGGGTTGTTTCCAAGATTTAGCTATTACAAATTGTACTGCTATAAACAAGAGTGTATTGGCATTGTCTTTTCTTATATAGAAAAACTGTGGTAGATCCATGAAGTCTGGAAATTCTTTGCTGTTTCCCCCACTGAGAGGCAGAGTATAATTCCTTTGACTCTGGGCTGGCCTGAACAATAAAATGTTGTGAAAGTTACATTCTGGATCCTCAGGGGCTGTCACAGGCCTTGGATCTGGAGATTTTTGGAGCCCGGGCCTCCATGTAAGTCTGCCTTCCTGAAACCACTGTGATGAGGCAGCCTGGGGAGCAGCTCTGATAGCCCCAGCTGAGCCCTGACTTCCCATCATCCCTGCAAGGCTCAGGCTGGGTTGCTGTGGTCTCAGTGTTTGTGTTCTCCCCAAATTCATAAGTGAATGGACTGTGACTTTGGTGAAGCCACTTGAGACCCTCTAGACTAGGTCATCCACCTTCTCCAGATACATTTCTGTGTGACTTCAGTTAATACTGCGTGGAACTGAAAGACCATCCAGCTGACACTTGCTCTGAAGTCCTAACCTGCAATCCTGGAAGAAATAAGGAAACAATTTTTTCAAGCTACTAAGTTTTGGGGTGGTTTGCTAAGCGGCAATAACTGGGGCAGCAAATTCTTTCAGACTCACTTATTTGCCCAATAATATTTAAAATTAAATTTTTAATTTTGACAATTACTGGCTACCACATAAATGTCTGTTTTTCTCTTACCTGTGCCTGTACCTTACAATTGAACAAGAGGTGCCTAAGACATTTGAAACACTTAATTCTGTTTGGACCATATTTGATTCTGCATAAAACATTTTGTTTAAAAAACAGTAATTGGTAACATGTATTGGTAATATAGTCTCTTAGTTTAAAAAGTACTTTTGGGATTTAGGGGACTAAATTAAATCAGTTTGAATATACATATATATATACAAAATATCAATGTATGCCAAATTTTATTTTGGTTAGTAGCTATGTTTCTCTGGAAAACTGTAGTGTGACAAAAGAAACTTGCAAAGGTGAAAATTTTTAAGCTTAATTTAGAGGCAACTTTAACTGAAAAGTAATAAAGGAAAAGAAATGAACTTTTATGGAGTCCTACTATGTGCTGAGTACTTTACATAATGTCTTGACAATACTTTAATTTTTAAATGGGCCACAGTTAGCCTAAGGTCACTCAGCCGGTAAATTGTAGGCTGGATCCACCCTAATCTGACTCATCAAAGCCTGTGATTTCCCTCTCCCAGGGTCTGTTCATCTGTAAGAGCCAGGTCTCCAAGGGCAGTTTCTGAAAAACTACACAATATTTCTGGCAGCCATGCAGAACCGGCTTACTCAAGTGTTCATTTATAAAATACAGCCCATTAATGAGTTGTATTGATTTTTTGCTGCTCTTTACATATAATTACCTCAGTAAGAATCTAGGGATAAAAGAGGGAATGGCCAATACCCCATACATGTGTTTCAGAAGTTCTGCAACTTAAAAAATAGTTTATATAATGAATCTTTAAAGAAAAACATGGACTTGTCTTCATTATAATCACCCAATTTATGTGGGATTTCCATACTCCATTTTCTTAAAGGAATCTCACTTCTATGATGGAAAAGACTGGCATTTGATGTCTTTCTTTCCCCCCTTTTTTTCTTTCTTGGAGATTGAACCCAGCACCTTTAGTGACTTATATTCACAGCCCATCTTTTTAGTTCTGATTTTAGACAGGGTCTCTTTAAGTCCCTGAGTTGCCCAAGGTGGCTTGAACCTGCAGTCCTCCTGCCTTGGCTTCCCAGAGTGCTGCGATTATAGGCATGTGTGTAAACATGCCCAGCTTGATGTTTTGTTTTTATTCACTTTTTTTTTCCTGATTGGGCTGAAATTCCCATCTTGTATTGGTCCATCTGAAATCATCAACTACTACTAATAATAAGCACAACTGTTAAAAAAATCATGGCTGAACAGAATCTTCCATATCCCCCAGCCTTGGACAGAGAGAGTAGTTGGATGTGGTGGTGGTGTGCTGTCCTTCAACACGATTCCTTTCATGCTCCCTCCCAACCCACAGGGCAAGTCAAACACTACAGGGTGGGGTGACCTCTACTGTGCCTATTTTCTGCTCTGCAGAGTCTGTACCCTAAAAACTCAGATGGTGACAACGAGCTGGG
Organism: Heterocephalus glaber; assembly: GCF_053883595.1. Lineage (NCBI taxonomy): Eukaryota > Metazoa > Chordata > Mammalia > Rodentia > Bathyergidae > Heterocephalus > Heterocephalus glaber. The sequence goes on from NW_028258156.1 coordinate 5,635,739, forward strand.
TTAAAATCTTGGCTGTCTTTTCTCAGGTGGGTAAATTTCCCTGTTTGTGCCTTATTTAACTTGAACTCCCAATTGGCTGTGAGGATTAAATGACTCAATCATTTATGCCATATATTCAGAACCATGCTTGGTGACAGTATATTAAAGTGCTACATACATATGAGCTGCTGATACTCTTTCCTTAAGGCATTTAACTAAAAGGCACCAAACAAAACAGAAAGAGTGGAAGAATTTGAAGCCACTGAGTGGCACTGCACCAAAAAGCTCATGCAGCCTCAATTATGAGTGGTAATCAGGTGAGACTGAGGACTGGAGCCTTGCGAGGTGGCAGGTGCCTGATGTTTATGAGGTTGTTCTTAAGGTTAATGCTCTAGGCCTGGAGGCAATAATCTCTAAGCCAGAGTTATCTTATTCCGTTTTGTGCTGCCAGAATGGAAGTCTGGAGATGGTGTAATTTGTAAAGAACAGAGATTTATTTCTTACATTTCTGGAGGCTGAGAAGTCCAAGATCCAGTCATGTGTGGGGAGGCTCTTCTTGTTCATCATCCCATGGTGGAAGGCGGAGACAGGGAGATGGGGAGGGAGGGAGGGAGGGAGGACGATTTGGGGAGAGGGAGGGGGAGAGGGAGAGAGAGGGGAGAGAGAGAGGAGAGAGAGAGGAGAGAGAGAGGAGAGAGAGAGGAGAGAGAGAGGAGAGAGAGAGGAGAGAGAGAGGAGAGAGAGAGGAGAGAGAGAGAGAGAGAGAAGGCAACTCATCCTTCTGTCAACCCCCCCCCCCCAGGTAACAGCATGGATCCTTTAATGAGGATAAAGTCTATGTGACCTCATCACCTCTTCATCATCACTGTGTTGAGGATTCACGTTCCAACATAGAAACACTGGGCGATACACTCAAACCAGAGCACGCGCAAGTATAATTTTATGAAAACAGGGCCAATAACCTAGATGAAAAGTCTTTTTTTTTTTTTTGGTACCGGGATCGAACTCGGGACCTTGCACTTGCACGGCAGGCTCTGGAACCATTGAGCTAAATCCCCAGCCCGATGACCAGGCCGGGATAATGACTCTTCTTTTAATACCTAATCCAACGGGGAAGATAAGGGACCCAAAGGGACAGTAATTCTCGACCAATTCTAGTTACTCATTCATCCAACAATTTAAACCATTAATTGGGCACTTACTTTGTACCAGGCATTGAAAAGATGCAGGAGACTCCACGATCTCCTTGGAGATACAAAGAGGATTCACCTTTCCATCAACAGTTATTTACTGAAAACCTACTATGACATAAGTTCTAAGCTCAGAGTTGGGTATAATGAACAAAGCAGACCAAAGTCCCTGTTCTCCTGGAGCTGGCATTTCAGGGAAGAGAAGGATAAGTGAAATTAGCATTATGCACATAGTCTCACAGATAGTGAGAAGAGCAAAGGAGGAGGGCTTCCGGAGTGTTCCTGAGGGTGAGCTAACACAATGCGGATAATGAGGGAAGGCTTCACAGTGAGGTGGCAAACTGCACTCAGAAGACAGAGAAAAAGCTGGGCCCTTCCAGCCCCTACCGCCTTCTTCAAATGTAGTTCTCAGGGGGCAGAAATGTTATTTTCTCATGTTCCCTGCCCGAGGGATAATCTCTGGAAACTGACCCAGAGGATAAGCAATTGTTGAGCACCAACTAGGCTCCCTCCTTCAGCATTTACTGAGCATCTAGCCCTCAAGGAGCTCAGCGTAGACTCACGTGGTCACAAGTCACACCAGCCGGCTGCACCGCGCATGCACTAGGGTGTCGCAGGTGCCAGGGCGGCCTGGGACTTTCCTAGGTGACCTGTGAACCAGTGGCTCCGCGACTAGGCACAGCCGTTAGCCCCGCATGTGGACAGGAGGCCGAGCTCATTGACCCAGGACCCCAAAGCCCTTACCCGGGCCGTAGGCGAAGTCACAAAATTAGGAGGTGACCTCTGAAGGGCGCCCTGGGCGTCTCCAAGGACCTCGCCACCGCCCGTCATAGCGCCGCCCCGCCCCGCCCCGCGCCTCCAGGGGCAGCGAGGGAGCAAAAGTCCAGCGGGCGCGCTCCTCGCTCCTGCAGTGTCGCCCCCGGCGCGGCGCGTGACTCCTCCGACTGGGCCGGCGCGGGCAGGAGCGCGCGGCTGCGCGGGACCCAGCGGCGACGCGCGGTAAGTGCGCGGCGGGCGGGAGCTTCTGGCTCAGCTCCTGTGCCTCTTTCTTCAGCCCGGAGTTCCGGGCCGGGGCGGCGAGTCTCCGTGGAGCTCGTTCCCTAGGACACCCCGCCTCTCTCTCCCTCCTGAGGCCGACGAATCGACGGACGGGCCCCGGCGCGCCCCGACCACCGCGTCCCCGGCCCCAATCTCCATCCCATTGCCTGGTCCTCCCCCACTCACTTTCACCAGCCCCTTCCCGCGACCTCCGGATCGCAGCCGCTTCCTTTTTTGGCCTCACAATGTAGCCTGCACCTTCTTTCTCCCCGACCCCTTCGCTAGCCGGTCCCCTGTCGTTCATTCCCACCCTTCCGGTTTCTGCCCTGGGTGATGCGGGGGCTTTCGCGGCCTGGGGGCCAGTGTGCGTGTGTGCGGGGTGATAGGTCGGGAGCGAGTCCCTGATTCCCCGTCGCCTCCGCCCGGGTGATCGTGGGCCCGGGGCTTGGGGCGGAGGCCGTCTCCGCTCCGTGTTCTCGGCTGGGGCTGGGATGACTCTGGTGATCTCTGCTAGGGCTTCTTTTAGCCTTAACGGGGACCCCCTGACCCAGCTGCACCTGACGGGCAAAGACCAGGGGGCAGCTCTCAGTTGTTTGCTGTGGACTGAATAAACCAACAACTACTCATTGAGAGGCTGAAGGGAACGGTGAGGGGGATGGATGTCTAGGAACCACTGGGGTTGGAGAAGCACCTGAGTAAATGGAGAGTAAAAATCATCTTTAAAATCCACCGCCGGCAAGCGCTTATAATCGAAAAATGCCGGGAGAAATTGAGTCTGTCTCTCCCTCCCGCGCTGGGGATCCAACCTAGGGCCTCACACGAGGCAAGCAAGGGCTTTGCCACGAGCTACCCTCGGCCCTCCTCTTTGTTCTTAATTAGGCTTCGTTCTCTGTTATGCGCTTCATTTCCCAAAAGCGTTTGCTGTCTCCTTCAGTCTCCATCTTCAAGCTCTTACCTGCCTTGTGACCCTCATTTTTGCTTGATTTCACACACTGATTTTTATTTTAGGAATATATGATAGAGCACCTTTTATTTGTCTTCTCATTAAACATGAGCTCCAAGACTGGACTGTAAACACCAAAAAATAAAGTTTCATATCTCTGTTTTAATTTAGTACACTGCATTTCACTTCATTATTTAGAAAACGAAAAATAATTCAATTTATGCTGATGTTTTTAGCAATGAGACAAGTACACAAGTATGGCAATGTCTCATTTCCCCAGATACTGGAAAAATAATGATTTTGTGCCAAACAGTTTTTGTTTCTATAATAACTGAAGTTTACTCTTTTAAACACACTGTTGACTTTATAGAATGAATCCTATGTAGCCGAAATTTTAAAAGTTCTGCTGAACTGAGATCAGCAGAACAGGTCTGTCAAGGACACCAGCTCTGGAGTCAGGTGGAGCTTGGGTAGAATATTGGCTGATCACTAATTCTCTAGGTGACATGGAAGACCCTCCAGCCAAAGACCACCAAGACTTGGATAAGTTGAGTTCATTGCTCCTTACAGGAAGGGAGACCTTGTAGTAGATGCTTTGGGAGAGAGTGTTTAGGAAAACAGGACTTTGCTCTGGATTAGATTTTGTGGAAGTGGAGGAAATTCCATCATCAACCTTTGTATGTCTTGATTAACAGGAGAGAAAGGTCAGCATGAAGCTACAGCTGTGGTTGATCAAGAAGCAGCAGCTGTTCATTAACAGCCTGAAAGGGAGGTGGTATTTGGTCATTTTTGTGGTTTGGACAATGTCTGTGTTTGGTCTGTGGTTAGATATGATTATACAGTGGTCTCATTTTTTGTCTTGATTCATAGTCACAGAGTGTGTGGCCTTGCGTGATGTTCATGTCCTGTGACGTTGTTCATATCCTCAAGAGCTGGCTCCTAGCAACACCAGGGCCCAGCTGAAAGTGCCAAGCCAGCTCCCAGAGATCACTCCTGCTTCTGTCTTTCTCCTGATCTTGAGCAAGTTACACTGGACCCTTGACTTAAAAACTCAGCTGGTTCCTGAGGGCTGGGTGTAACTAAGTCAATACAGCTGAGATCTGGATATTTACCTGGGTACAAGCTATAGATACTAAGGGGCAGATGGATATTCCATTAACCTAATTAACCCAAGTTGCTTGTATGTCAGGCTGGTTGTAACTGGAGGGTCCACTGTACTTGATATCTTCAAACTTCAGTTTCCACATGTGAACAAGACCTATGTCATAGGGTTGTTGTGAGAAATAAAGAAAGAAATAGAAACAAAGCCTAAGCCTGACACATGGAAGGATCTCTTCTAGGGTATTTGATGTTGAGGTTCATCCACAAAAGTATTCTAGCAGAGGCTGAGAGCTGCTCTGAAGTTCTGCTTGGGGCGTGAGAATGAATCTGAGCCCTTGCAATTCAAAGGTTCAGTGTTTCTGTGACTCGGAATTAGTTTTACCAGGCACTAGTTTTCATAGTGTCTTCTCACAGCATCATTAGTTTAGGGCAGTGGTGGTAAACCTATGGCAGACATGTTGTTTTTCTTTTAAGACAAAAGTTAATGTATGAGTTGTTTTTTTCTAAATTAAAACCTCAGTGTTCAAGTTTTATTGCAGTGTTGGCACTTTGCAATAAATAAGTGGGTTTGGGGTTAGAATTTGGGCACTCGTCCCTAAAAGGTTCACCATTTCTGCTTTAGGGGCTACTTTTTCCGGTGGGGCAGGACTGGGCATTGAACCGGAGGGCAGTCTACCACTGAATTATGTGCACCTTTCCCTGTTTTTATTTTGAGACAGGGTCTTGCTGTGTTGCCCAGGCTGTCCTTGAACTTGTAGTCTTTCTACTAGGAGCTACTTTTAAGATTCTTTGTTCCTACAGGTGAGTAGCCTGAGTAGGCTGTATGTTTTGCTAGCTTTGAGTGTCCTCTTGCTTCTTGGGTCTCTTCTCTCCAGGTGTCTTGTCTAGGAGTCTGATTTAAGCTGTAGGATATCTTTGCCTCATTCACTGTGGCTCTCTGAACTATAATCTGCTTTGAGCTGGGAAGCCAGATAGGCAAGTGAATAAATAGTTTGTTAAAATTTTTGATAGGGTCTCACTATGTAGTCCGCGCCTGCCTGGAACTTTTACTGTAGCTCAGACTGATTTCAAACTCTTGTCATCCTGCCTCAACCTCCTGAATGCTGGAATTGAAGATGTGTACTACTATGCCTGGCATGTTTGGTAACATAATTCGTAAAGTTTCAAATGAGAGCCTAGGACAGTGGTGGCGAACCTATCACAGGTGTGCTGCAGCTGGTTGTTTATCATTGAAAGCTCCAAAAGTTTCACCATCACTGGCCTAGGATCTGTGTAGCAGCTATGAAGTGCTGCACATTTTTAGCAATGAGCTTTTTAACCTTGATCTTGTCTGTGCCATTTTTATCTACTTTCAAATTGGAGCATTATAGAAATTTGAATCCAAGTCTGACTTTTGGTTAGCTGAAACATTATTATGCATGTCTGTAACGTGTCAGGCAACGTGAATTTTAGATGCTTCATTCATTTGGACCTGCACATGTTATTTAATCTTGGCTAGAGTTCTTTAGATGCTTGAGAATGATGATGGCAGTGTGCTGCCTACTGATGTCACATGGTAAACTCTATTGTATTAAATTTCCAGTCCGTATTTTGGCCAATGTCCTTATTATATCAAAGTTCCTAGAAACAAAACACAGCTACAATAAAAAAATGATCCAAAGAGTCAAGGACACCAATTTGTTTTTTTGAGGGGGGGCAGGGTCTCACTCTGTAGCCCAGGCTGGCTTTGACCTCATAGTGGATCCTCCTGCCTGGGCCTCTTGAATGCTGGGATTACAGGTGTGCACTACCATGCCCAGCCACCAACGTTTTTTAAACTAATATGACAAATGCTTGATTTCATTTGTATTGAAATAACATAATTCAACATTGAGATTCCATTTCTCACCTATCAGACTGGCAAAGATCCAAAGTTTGATAATGTTTGGTTAGTAAGGCCAAACTTACATACATTATTGGTGAGACTGCAGAAGGATACCACTCCTAGCAGTGATGGCATATCTTTTAGAGATGAGTTCCCAAACTGCAGCCCAAAACCCACTTAGCACAAAGTGCCAACACTGCAATTAAACCTGAATATTGAGGTTTTAGTTTAGAAAAAACTCATACATTAACATATTTTGTGTTAAAGAAAAAAGCAATAACACACGTGTCATAGGTTCATCACCCTTGTAGGTTACAGATGGATTTGCCCATCAATCTAGCAATCCCTCTTGTAGGAATCCACCCTCCAGATATACTTGCTCATGATTGGAGAAGACACACATATGGGGATACTTAGTAGTATTTTTTTTTAAAATAAATATTTAGAAATATTCAAGTGCTGAGCAATTAGGATAAGTTAAGTAAATAATGATACATCCACTAGAGGGAATACTATGCAGATCTACAAAGAAGAATGTATGAACATGGAATGATCTCTAGAATATTTTACCAGGTAACCAAACCCAAGGTGCAAAACAGTATAGATACCTGTTAACTTGGGTTTGTATAAAGCAACACGAAGGGAATATAAATGAAAGGAGAAGAGTAAATGGGAAGACAGGGCCAGGACATGGGCAGGAGTGGAATTTCTCAGTTCATATCCTTTTATATAGCTTAGATATTTTCACTCTGGAAGTGTATCACGTATTCATACATAATGATGAAAGAGAAACTTTTTAACTTCAACTTCACTAGGAGAATATTTTCAGAGTCTAATTATTGAATAAGTCTGATTCTGATAAAAACCTACAAAGCAATAGCTGCCTCTAGTAATTCTCCCAAAAGCATCCTACCCTGTCAGGAAGGCAAATAGACTGTGTTTTGATGTTAGATGAAAAAAAAAAACATTAAAAATTAATTCAGGAATTCTCTTTTTCACCCTCTGATCTCTCTGGGGATGATTGTTATCATTACCAAGGCTTTGCCACCCATAGGAGATGGGTTTTGTTTTGTTTTGTTTTTTAACTGCAAGACCAAGTCTGCCTTTATAGAAACCTGTTTGATCTGAAGGAAAGCCAGCTACTCCCTTTCAGCTTGTCCCAGAAAAGAATGTAGAAATCATAAAAATGGGGATCCTAGAAACAAGGGTTGACTGAAGCAGAATGTGCTGTGGCTTCTCTTGGACCTGCAGGGTGAATTCCCATAGGTCACTGGGGACACTATTTTAACAGTTCTTTCCTTGTGTTTGGGAAAATAAATCTCACACCTTATCCCCAGGGCAGTCACAGCAATTAATGCCTGCTTCTGTGGGATCCCCCTCTGGTGCTGGCTTCTTATCTCACCACCTCCCCACACCTGCACTACAGGAGGACATCCTAGGGGTCTACTCTCTTAACCCCCCTCATCTGACCCCCAGTGTTTGGGTAAAATTGACAGGACGCTGAATCTCTGCTCACCTTATGGCACTGACAGAGTTTAGAGCATTCCTTGGCCATTTCTAATTGATTTCTCTCTCTTCCATTTCTTACTTTTCTTCCAGAAAATCTTACTAACTGTCCTTTCTGGCCACTTTGCTCTCTAGTCATCCCCTCCTGTGACTCCTGCCGCCCTGACTCCCAGCAGAGGACAAACACCTTCACACCCTTGTCCTGGGACCTCCTTAGCCCCATCCCCAGCCCTTCCTGACTGTGGAACCCTATGCCCCAATGCAGGAGTCAGCCCTGAAGCTTGACAGCCCATTCCAGATGTGTCAAGGAAGTGGTGTTTGAGCATTGCAGCATAACAGTGTCCCCTGGGCCAGCAGGAGCTCGCTGATAGCGCTTCTTGCCTTGGGATGTCTTCCCTGTCCCTCTACCACCCCCTGCAGTCTCTGCTTCTACAGTTGTGCCCCTCTGCAGAGCAGCAGGGCTACTGTGGTTCTTCACTTGGCCTACAGATGTATCCTGGGAGCCGTGACTTCAAGAGGGCTGCTGTGACCCTGTGCTTCTCTCCAGTTGGATTTATGTGCCATTTTCTTGGTCCATTCCACAGCAGTCTGGACCAATAGCTAACATAAAACCTAACTAGTTCTCATTCAGGCCACCAAATGAGCAGCTTATTGAGGAAAAAAATTAATATTTTTAAAATCTCTATACTAAGTGATTAAATGCAGTACCTGGATATAGTGTGTGCTCAAGAATAGTTATTGAATGATTCAACTAATTATTTGGTAAATGAATGAATGTTCAATGAATTGAATGCAAGATTCTTACACTTAGTGTTGAGAGATGAATTAGAGATCAGAGCTTGGGAATATCCGTTGATCCTTCTTTGCTGTTTATGATTTCAGAAAGGAATTTCTTTACCTATATTAGAATTTCTTTCTTAAATGTTTCTTTTTACTGTTAATATAGAAGAGTATGATCAGGTAGCAACTGTTTTAATAATCTGAGAAAAAGTACTTTAGAGAAGAACTAGGTAAGGAGAATGTTTTCTGACACCCTAGGAAAGATTCATGTTGAACTAGTTGAGGTCCGAGATAACTCCCAGCTCTTAAATGTTGTGAAAGCTGTGTGGCTGGATAACCGTGCCAAGCAAGGAGGTGCAAATACAAATATAATACAGCTCTTATCCATTAGACATTTTAACCTGGCCATGGATAGTTTTTTTTAAAAGTTAATTTCAGGGGACCTGGGATTTAGCTTAGTGGCTTCGCCGCCTGCTGCGCAAGCGAAAGGACCCGAGTTGGATCCCCGGTACAAAAAAAAAAAAAAGTTAATTTCACTTTGTACTTCTGTGTAATAATTTTTATTATATATATGTGGTAATACAGGTATATATATACATGTTTTGGCTGTGTGCAGATTGTATTTTATAAATTGTTTATGATCTTTACTCATGTTTTTGCTGGAGTGTTCTAAAACTTGATTGTAAAAGATTTTTAAAAAAAAATTCTTGTTCTTTGTAAATAATATTAGAAATATTTTCTCAGTTTGCCATTTGTCTTTCTAAAGGCCTTTCTCACCCTACAATTGTACAGATGTTTCTCTGTATTTTTTTCTACTTTTATGGTTTCACTCTTCCTCAAACCTCTAATCCGTTGAGAATTTTGCTCTTGTGTATGATAAGAGAGAGGAATAAAGTTTTATTTTTTCCAGATGGTTAGCCTGTTTTTCCAACATCATTTATTAAATAGTCTGTATTTCTTCCTGAATATAGTACTTTTTAACCTTTCGGTATGTCTCTTCTTTTCCCTTCAGCTGAAGAGTGACAGTGATTTTGGGTTAAAAAGTAATCACCAGTTATTTTTCATTTCAGAGTAGGAAAAGTCACAGTGTAGAGAAGACACCCTTGACCTTTCAGAGAACTATAGTTGTCCCTAGGAATCTGCTGAAAGATTGGTTCCAGGACATCTTTTCCTGCTTCAGAAATTTCCACATCTGTGGATGCTCAAGTTCCTTATGTTAGATGTAGTGTTTGCATCTAATCTGTGCACACCTCCCAGGATGTGTACTTGAGATTTCCTGTAGATTACTTACAATACCTAATGCAATGTAAAGGCTATGTAAACAGTTATTATACTACATCATCTAGGAATAATGACAAAAAATCTACGTATTTAATACAATGCAAATTCTTTTTCAAACATTTTCAGTATGTGGTTGGTTGAATCTGTAACAATCAGTATGTTGTGCAACAAATGTTCTTAGCTCTCTGCCTTCCAGATGTTTGGAAGGATTGTATTTCTTGACCGTCATGGTTGGCGAAAGCCATGTGACTTGTTCTGGTAAGTTGTAAGTGAATATTCCATGAGTCTGTATTGGACCAGAGAATTTAATTCCTGGTGTGAGAACTTCCAGGACTTTCTTTCCTGTTATATAATGACTGAATTGTTCAACCTGGTGGCTTTTTCTTTGGTCTCAATTTCTGAATGACTACAATAAGCAAAGCTCTCTTGCCACCCGCCCCCCCCCCCCGCCCTGATATTCACACTTTAGGAACAAATGCATCTTTATTGTCGTAAACCATAAACATTTGGGTTTTTTTATTTGTTTCTGAAGCATACCCCAATGATCCTGACTGATACACATATTCTTTTTCACTATCTCATTTAATTTGTCATCAGCTGAACTCAAATTAGGGGATTTCCTTGGGAGAAGACACTTTTATGTGAACTGTTGAGATTAGAGAGAAAAGGTAATTTTAGAAATAAAGATACAAAAGACAAACTTTATATTTCATTTTAGGATAATTTAATTTTTTCAGGTAATCTGGAGCCTCAAAATGTTTGCCAAAGCAACAAGGAATTTTCTTAAAGAAGTTGATGCTGGTGGTAACCTGATTTCAGTATCAAACTTGAATGATTCTGATAAGTTACAACCTCTAAGTCTGGTGACCAAAAGGAAGAGATACTGGTGCTGGCAGAGACCCAAGTACCAGTTTTTATCCGTCACCCTTGGAGATGTACTCACAGAGGACCAGTTTCTGAGTCCAGGTATGTTTCCTTGTGTATATTCTATAATTAGATCCAGAACAGAAGATGGATCTTCTAGACATGACATGAGTTGTCTGTAATTGAGGTAATAGATTAAAATGAATTCTTCTTTTTCTTTGCATACTGTCTCAAAAATATATCTTTTCATAAAATGAACAACATTCTGCACACTTGAGATGAAAAGTTATAGCTTCATCTTTTGAAAGCAGTTTTTCAGTTTTGGTATAAAAATTAGCCATGCTAGGCATGGTGGTGCTTATCTAATCCCCCCCAGCCACGAGGCTGAGGCAGGAAGATTGAAAGTTGGATGCAAGCCTGGGTTACTTAGGGAGACTCTTGTCTTAAAGAAATAAAAAAGGCTAAAGATGTAGGTCAGGACTCCTTGGGTTCAATCCCCAGTACTGGGGAGAAAAAGTCAATCATGCCTATTTTAGACAGTAAGTGGAATGGTTGCCCTGGTCAGAATTTGGTTCCCTGTTGAGATGAATGCCACCACATACTGATGAAGAGAGTGTGAATAGTGTTATTACTCACATAATGATGCTTTCTGGAGAGTGTAAAGCAGGCTCCCAAGCTGGTGTAAGATGGCTGCAGCAAGGTGGATAAGGAGATAGCTTCAGCTATTACTGTGATTAAGGGTGGAGTATTCCTGTCTACTGGGTTGGGGTTTGTGTGGTCTTTCACTGGCACCAGTATGGGGAGCACCCAGGCTTTCTAATCAGTTTGTCCAGATGTGCAGTGGAAAAAGAAGAGGCAGTGGGGGCTTTCCAGCTGCCAGCAGACATTGTAAAAATGGATTGGACATATCATTGTAGTACAGTTCGTAGAGAAAAGTTTTAAAGTAAGTTTAGTAGATTAGCTATTAAAGTAGTTGTGGAAGCAAAATAGGTAGTGTATCCCTTTAAAAGCTTGCCTTAGCCCATTGCTTTTGTTGTTTAAAGTGAAGGTTATATAGCTCCTTTGATCTGTAGCTCCACTATAGATAATATCTTAGCTCTGAAGAACAAAGTGGCAATCCCTGAACATCTTGTGATATATGTGCCGTAACTGTCATGTGTTTAGGACTGTAATCAGTGACAGAAACCAACTGTGTTTAACCATTAAGCAGAAATTGGAAATTTATTTATTTAACAAAGACCACTAGGGATGCGATAATGACTAACAAAAGTATAAAAGGTGACTAATAAAGAACGTGGCGTGTGGACACTAACCAGACCAGTTTCTGGAGGTCCCACCTGCTTGCAAGTAAAACTTATTATTTTACTCGAATTCTGTGTCTCTGTGCATTTCTTTCCATGATTTTCCGGAACATTTGGTTCCCTGACCGGGAATCGGGAAAGAAGTGGCCCTTTTGGGCATTGGCCTGAACCCCACTGGAGGCAGTGGCTCTCCGCCTCCTCGAGGGGAATGGCACACCCCTGGGACTAATTTCATAGGCTCCCCAACAGGACATGGAGACCCACCCGCCAGCTGCGATCGCCCAAACCCGAGACGGAGGATGACAGAAGGAGGGCTGCTGCTGTTGGTGTCTCGTCTGTCTCTTTCCTTTGCTGGGTGAGAAACCCTGGGAAACCCCCTAGTTGTTAACTTTTGGTTTCGCTTTGGTTTAACTTTGGTCAAGTACAGTGCAGGGACCTGATCACCCCTTGTGCTTTGGCATTTGGGAAGATAGCTCCTCCCATTTGTTTTGGTTCACTTTGTGAACTTTGGGCAAAAATAGTGCAGGGGCCCGATCACTCCTTGTGCTTTGCCGTCTGGGGAGGTAGCTTCTTTCATTTGTTTTGGTTATAGTTAGGGGGGGTCACTGGGAAGGAATGTGATAACTTCTGAATAAATATGAGAGTGAAAGAGTTCTGGATAGGAGAGTGTGTGGAATGAGCCACGGAACAAGACAAAGGGAGGAGCCACTTGCGCTTAAAGAGTCCTCCCCGAGTTGCAAAATTTGTGTGCGGTCTGTCCTGTGATTCTGTGGTTGCGTTTAACAAAGGCACAATGGTGAGCTTACGCAACAGCCCACCTTAGCCTGAATGGACCTTAAGGTGGGCGAGAGGCCTGCAGCCAGGCAGGCGAGCAAGTGATCCCCACCTTTGTTTGTCTTGCATCTCCGTACAAGGGTACCCATACATACACCAACACTCTGATTGGCCGATCGTGGGGACAGAAATGTCTCATCCTACTGTTTTGGAATGCATGCTTAAGAATTTTAAGAAAGGTTTTACTGAAATTATGGTATTAAGATGAAACCCCCCAAACTTAGAACCTTTTGTGAGTTAGAATGGCCCACGCTTTGCCTAGCTTGGCCAACTGAGAGATCCCTAGGTGAGGGTCTCGTCTGGTCTGTCTGGCTAACAGTCACCACCCCTGGACAGGAACATCCAGATCAATTTCCCTATATTGATTTATGGCTCAAATTGTGCCACAGAATGCCTTCTTGGCTTCATATGTGTGCCCTGGAAGCAAAAAACAATAGCCTGGTCCTCTGTCAGAAAGAGGATGATGCTGGAAAGAAACCGGTCCTTTCAGATCCAGACCAAGAGAATTTAGACTTTCCCCCTCCTTTTTTGTTGCTAAATCCACAGGTATAGAGGAGGTAGGGACAAAAGCATGAGAACTGCTTGACTTTAGTGCACCAGAGGGTGCATGCCATGGTGACTCAGAGAGGATCGAATAGAGCTTACACTCAAATTGGAAAAAAAGACTGAAAAGAAAAAATAAGTAATGGATTGAAAACAGCTAAGAAAGCTCTGAAGAGCATAAAACAAAGCCAGAGAAAGTATAACTGCGCTCTACTAGACATAAAGGAATTTTACAAGAGAAATCAAGTTATAAATCTTAGCTAATTGATAAATGTATGTGTGTTTCAGTTTGAGTTGATGTTTAGTGTGCCTAAATTATTTCTTGTACATTGCATATTCTTCAATTTTAATTATAGGGTTAACTTGCTCTTTTCTGTACTTTGTTGATAAAAACTCAAGGTTACTACCGTTCTATTGGCAGCCAACCAAATTTAAAATGTAACAATCTGAGAACAAAAAAAGGGACACTTTAAAATTTTAACAGCTAAAGACAAGTTTGTGATAAAAGGTTTGTAATAAGTGAGATAAAAAAATATTTTTGCATGTTTGTCTTGTTAGATAAAAAGAGATGTACAAGACCAGAAGGCTTAGGTATGTCAAAAGATGTGCAAAAGTGATTTATCAAGAAAATATGTATGTTTGTTTGTTGGTTTCAAGTTTGTTATGAAAAGTTTAAATATGTTTACATTGGTTGTCATCAAAGGGTTAAATTCTAAGTATGTTACTAGAATATGTGTACATCAGTCATCGTCAAAGAGTTTGAGCCAACAGGTTACAATATAACCTCCTCCTTTATAGTGAGTTAGAAAAAAGGACTGTTGGGAAAGGGCACAAGTATGTCAGACCAAGGTGCGGTATTTGAGAATTGACTTAAAAAAAGGACAAAGGAGGCTAGGTCCAGAGAAAAAGAAAGTCGTTTATTCTCTGCTAAGACCCCTCCAAAGTGCTTCAGTTATTTGATTCCATCTTTGCTACCCATCGTCCTAATTGGGAGGACTGTAAAGAAATTTGCAGAGCCTTGTTAACCACTGAGAAAGGCAGGGAGTCCTAGGGGAGATTAAAAAGATTAATGCCGCTGGAATGCTGGGAGATACACAAAATCCAGATGCTTGGCATAAACAGCAGTTCCCAGTAAATATGCGGCCCGATTGGGATCCCAATACCCCAGTAGGCCAGGAGAGTTTAAGAAATTATTGGACGGCCCTTCTGGCAGGGATATGAGCTTCGAGTAAAAGACCTACAAACGTGATTAAAGTGTCAGAGTCTCAGCAGGAGCCTGACAAGAGCCCTGAGAAATTTTAAGAGCGGCTTTGGGAGGTCTACCAAATGTACACATCATTTGACCCTGCTGTTCCAGATAACCATCAGTTAATCAATAAGACCTTTGTAACTAATTCAGCTCCAGACATTAGAAGGAAAATTCATACGCAAGAGACTTGAGAAGGCATGAATATAATGCAGCTGCTGCAATTAGCTAGGAAAGTGTATGTGAACAGAGAGTCAGTGAGAGAGAGAGAGAGAGCGAGCAAGGAAGGAAGATGAGTGAGATAAGAGGAGAGCCAGATACATAGCAGTGGCTATGGGAGCCAAGGTAGAGAAAGAAAAAGAAAGGGAACAAAATCAGAAGGAAGCAAAAGAAAGGTTTTAAACGTGAAGACTTAGAGTCTGAGCAGTGTGCATATTGTCAAGAGAAAGGACACTGTAAGAATAAGTGCCCAAGGCTCAAGGAAAAGAAAAAGCAGGACTTGAAGGAAAGGAAGGATAGTGGCACATTGTTGCCTGTGATGGAAGACAGTGACTGACACAGACCGTGCTCAATGCTGCAAGGCCTCCATGAGCCCATGGTCGATATAAAGATAGGGGGCCAAAATATGTACTTTATGGTGGATAGTGGTGCAGAACATTCAGTAGTAACAGCTCCAGTTGCCCCTATGAGTGGAAAGCACATCCAAGTAATTGGTGCTACTGGAATTTCAGAGAAATGCCAGTTCTGCTATGAAAGGACATGTGAAATTGGAGGATAAAAAGTGAAACATGAATTCTTGTATACATCAGAATGTCCTATCCCCTTACTAGGAAGAGATTTATTACCTAAATTGGGAGCTGCAATAACTTTTCACCCAATGAGCAAATGCATCTCTGCATTTAGACCCAGGAAAAGATCTCATCATGATGGTAATTACTAAAAGGGAGGATGAATGGCAATGTTACAATGTGGATGATGTTTACCAGGCTCCACAAGAATTTAAAACTATGTTTCCTGGAGTATGGGCAGAGGAATTGCCCCCAGACTTAGCTAAGAATCATCCACCCATAGTTATAGAATTAAAAGACAATTCGGCCCCCATTGCTGTAAAACAATATCTGATGTCCAGGCAAGCCCAAATTGGAATCAAGCCCCATATCATGAGATTAAAGGAATTTGGACTTAAAAGAGAATGTAAATCACCTTGGAACACCCCTTTGCTGCTGGTTTGAAAACCTGATGGCGACTATAGGCCAGTGCAAGATCTACCAGCTGTAAATGACAGAACAGTAACACTGCACCCAGTGGTCCCTAACCCTTATACTTTATTAGGTCTAATACCCCCAGAGGCAGCATGGTTGTTTGGACTTAAAAGATGCCTTCTTTTGCCTTTGCATAGCTCCCCTTAGTCAACCCATCTTTGCATTTGAATGGGAGGACCCAGGTGTTGAGAAAAAGACTCAGTTTACTTGGACCAGATTGCCACAGGGATTTAAAAACTCACCCACGTTTTTCAGGGAAGCCCTAGCCAAGGACTTGCGTGGCTTCCCTGTGGAACAATATAGCTGTGTTCTACTGCAGTACGTGGCTGACTTACTGTTATGCAGGTCATCCCAAGAACAGTGCTGGGAAGGCACCAAAAAGTTGTTGCTGCACTTACAAGAAACTGGATATAAGGTATCATGGAAGAAAGCCCAGATTTGTGTACAGCATGTTAAATATTTAGGATTTCAAATAATACAGGGCATGCATTGCCTAGGAAATTAAAGAAAACAGGTTATTAGTGCCATCCCTGAACCTCAAACAAAGAAGCAGCTAAGAGAGTTTCTTGGGGCGGCAGGTTTCTGTAGAATTTGGATTCTGGGTTTTGCAGAAATCTCTAAACCCCTTTATGAAGCCCTAAAGGGACAGGAGGAGAATCATCTGCATTGGACTGTAGAACAGGAGGAAGCTTTTAAGAAATTAAAATTAACTTTAGCAGCTGCCCAAGCCTAGGCATACCAGATGTAAAGTGGCCTTTTACTCTGTATGTTACTGAGAAAAACCATGTGGCCCTTGGAGTGTTGACCCAAGAAGTAGGCCCATGGAATCAACTGGTGGCATATTTGTCTAAGAATTTAGATCCAGTAGCAAAAGGATGGCCTCCTTGTCTTCAGGCCTTAGCAGCTTCAGTTCTGTTAATTCAAGAAGCAGACAAGCTGACTTTAGGTCAGGAACTGACTGTGTAGGTTCCACATGCAGTCCTAGAACTGCTGAACACAAGGGGGCATTGTTGGCTCTCAAATAATTGGGTTACTCAGTATCAAGCCCTTCCTTGTGAGAACCCCTGCTTGCAGTTTATTCCTGTGAAAGCTTTAAATCCTGCTACCTTCTTGCCCACGGAGACAGGCCCTCCCAATCACGACTGAGTATCACTGGAGCACTTTTCCAGCTGCCCTAACCTGCAAATGAGACCCTTGTCCAATGTTGACCTTGTCCTGTTCACGGATGGGAGCGGCTTCATGGAAGATGGAGTCTGTCATGCTGGATATGCGGTAACCACGAAGGATGAGGTGATCCTAGCTGGAGCCCCTTCCTTTTGGCTGGTCGGCACAATGTGCTGAGCCCTGGGCACTCATACAGGCACGCTGATGGCCAAAGGGTAAAAAGGTGAATATATATACAGACTCTTGCTATGCATTTGCTCCATGGCATAATTCATCAAGAGTGAGGTCTTCTCACAGCAGAAGGGAAGCAAATCAAGAATAGACAGGAAATTGTACAGTTGCTAGGGGCAGTGTGGGAACCTAGCACAGTCACAGTAATACACTTTTTAGGACATCAGAAAGGCAAAGACTTCATTGCACAAGGTAACAATAAAGCTGATGCTGAAAGCCAAGAAAGACAGTGCGCCCAAAGCCCTGTTCTCACCACTCTGGAGGCTGGTGAGTCAACGCACGGCTGAAGAATGGGAGCACTGAGGAAAACAACATGGCCATTGCTCTGAGTTTCTTTGTTTTTGAACTGCAGTTGTTTAAGCCTAGTGATGAAAAGTTTGATGAACAATATGTAACTTTTAAAATGGTAAAATGGGAACGGGAGGGCTATCCTTTTACAGTGCTCTTTGATGCCTACCCAAAGGAACATTATGGGGTACCTGGGGTAACTTCTGACTGTAGGGGCTATTCTAATGAGATTATATTGCAAAGAGAAAACACAAGTTTGGATCAATGGCTCCCTTGTTGGACAAGCCACTGGTAATTGTAACAATTGTAAACAAGGTCAGTGTAATCCTATATCTATGTATATGTCATCCCCATGGGATCCTATTTGGCTACAAGGAGTAATATATTTCATTAGGATAAGAAATTTAAAAAGATCTTGAGGATAATTCGAGATGCACTTCAGGCTTTAGAAACCCAAGTAGATTCACTGGCCAATGTCGTATTACAGAATAGGTGTGCTCTCGAGTTGCTCACAGCCCAGAAAGGAGGGACTTGCTTATTTCTTGGTGAAGAGTGTTGTTATTTTGCTAATAAATCTGGTGTAGTACAAGAATCACTAGACAAACTGAAAGATCAGATCAAGGCTCTTGATGAGGAATTTGGTATAGGAGAGCCGTCCTATGGGATTAATTTTACTTTGGCAGGATGTAAAACTTGGATAGGACCTCTTCTGAGTCCCCTTCTTGTTATAATATTAATATTTGTTTGGTCCTTGTGTTATTCAGTGGATTTCAAGACATATACATCAGCGTATTGCTGCCACTCAACACTATCAAATGCTAGTATTAAGAAATACAGATAAGTTAGAACATTATGGATAGAAGATTTATCCTGAGGTAGACAAAGGGAGGAATGATAGAGAAAAGTTTTAAAGTAAGTTTAGTTGATTAGCTATTAAAATAGTTGTGGAAGCAAAATAGGTAGTGTATCCCTTTAAACGGTTGCCTTAGCTTGTTGATTTTGTTGTTTAAAGTGAAGATTGTATAGTTCCTTTGATCTGTAGCTCCACTACAGATAACATCTTAGCTCTGAAGAACAAAGTGGCAATCCCTGAACAAACTTGTGATATGTGCCATAACTCTTATGTGTTTAGGACTGTAATCAGTGACAGAAACTACCTGTGTTTAACCATTAAGCAGAAACTGGAAATTTATTTACTTAACAAAGAGCACTAGGGATGTGATAATGACTAACAGAAGTATAAAAGGTAACTAACAAAGAATGCAGCACGCTGACACTAACCAGACCAGTTTCTGGTGGTCCGGCCTGCTTGCAAGTAAAACTTTTATTATTTTACCAGAATTCTATGTCTCCATGCATTTCTTTCTGTGATTTTCTGGAACACAGTTATGCCTGCATAACATTTCAAAGATGGGATGAAAAGATGGTGATCCCTTAAGATGATATTGCCTAGTGACATCTTAGCGAACTTAGTTTGTGTAAGTACATTCTATGATTTTGGCACAATGATGAAATTGCCTAATGATGCATTTCACAGAGCTTGTTGTTAAGTGATACCTGTCTATGTTTCTATAAAATATAGTAAGAGATGAAGAAGAAAAATAATCAAAAAATCTACCATCACTTACTAAGTTTTGTTAACATTTGGATTATAGTCTTTATTTCTCTGCCATTTATTTGTTTGTTTGTTTATGGAGACAAGGTGTTGCTATGCAGTTCAGGCTGGCCTTGAATTCACTATTTAGCCCAGGGTGGCCTTGAACTCTTGGCAATCCTCCTATCTCAGCCTCCCAAGTGCTGGGATTATTGTCATGCACCACAATGCCTGAATTTTCCCTTTAAAAAAATGTATTATTGTTATATTTTTAGATGTGGGTCTCATTATGTTGCCCAGGGTTTAAGCAGTTCTCTTGCCTTAGCCTCCTGAGTGCTAGAATTAGAGACATATGCCACTATGCTTGGCTTTTGCATTTAATTTTTTAAAAAACAGAATTAGAAACACTGCCATCAATTTTTATATACTCTTTAATAAGGCTGCAAAGAATATTTCTGTGTGTGTGTGTGTGTGTGTATGTGTGTGTTTGTGGGATTTTTTTGGTGCTTTTGGTGTTGGGAATTGAACCCAGGGCCTTTCACATGCTAGGCAAGCACTTTATTATTAAATTATATCCTCAGCCCTATGGTTTTTTCAATTTTTTTTTATGTTTTATTTTTTAAATTTTTTTTGTACTTTAGCATGGATTCTTAGAATATCTGGACCAGAGGTTGGAAACTTTTTGAAGACTTGGTATTCACTTCCATTTTACTTTTTGTAACATGGTGATTTGTGAAAGTATCATCATTTCCTTTTTTGATGAAGTGATGTCAGAGTCTTCTTTTGGCTCACAAGTTCCCTAATTTTGTGATTCCATACTGGAGAGAAAGAGATGGAGGACATCATTCCAGTCTCCAAGTCTCCAAATTTTCTTTTGAACAAGCCAGTGGTCTTTTCAGTGAGCTCATTGGGGCTGCTGAGCAATGGGAGAACAAATTGATATAAATTTTATATGAACCCATCCTCAGACTTATGCACATCCTGGCAGAACCTCTGTTGAATGGTAAAATAAATATAAGGAGAAGCAAGGGAGAAAAAGATTTACCAACTAGACCAGGAGTCCCTGAGTAATGGAATTTCTCTGCTTTGTGATGTTGAAATGCCTCTTTTGTGATATCTTGAAAAGTCATGAAGACTCAGTTGTAGTCACTGAAGATAAAGGGTGGAATTTGAGAGTTTACAAAATTTTGATTGTCCCTAAGAGGTGTGACTAACTTGGGGGATAGAGTTCCAGCAGTGATAATAAGTGACTGAAACCAGAACTGGGTTTTGAAGATAGAATTATTGTCTGGGTAGAACTTTGTAGAATTCAGGATGATCCTGTTTATCAGAAAAGGATGTGGCTATGGACCAAACCCAGTGGATTAGGCACTTGTTTTATGCCAAGCTTTGTACTTGGCAACAGCATGGACCAGGTAAGTGTCAGTGATCTCTAATTACATAAAAAAGTCTGAGGCTCAGTGAGATGAATGTTACCCAAGGTCTCCCATTTAGTAATATTTTTTAAAAATTTCATTTTATTGGTACATTTTAGGTATACAATATAATGACATTCATCATTGGAAATTTGCACCTTTACATAATCTCTTTTGGTTCTTATATTCCCCCTTCCCCTGCCCTCCCTTCAACCCCTCCATCCCTCCCTATTCACAAAGAGCTTGCTTCCATTTTTTCAGTTTCTCATATTAATTCCATTCCCTTCTTTCCTTTCCCCTACCCCTCCCACTTCCCCTTCCCCTTTGCCCCTTTTCTTCCTATTTCACATTATCTATTATCCCTTTTAGTCCTTATTTACATTTTCAGTTTCTCACACTAGAGAAACAATTCTCACACTAGAGAAACTATTTACACATGTGCATCCTGTTTATTTCACTTAAGAGTATTGCCTCAATGTGCATATAAATGTCTCTAAGTTCTCATTTTTATGGCTGAGCAGTACTCCATTTTATAAAAAAAAACAAACCACAAAATTTTCTTTATCCAGTCTCCAGTTGATGGGCAAATGGGCTGCTTCTAAGTTTTAGCTAATACAAATTGTGCTGCCATGAACATGGGTGCACATATATCACTGTGGTATGATTTTTTTAATTCTTTGAGGAAGATACCCAGCAGGGGAATAGCTGGGTCAAATGGGACTTCCAGTCCTAGTTCTTTGAGGTATCTCCATACTGATTTCCACAGTGCTTGCATCAGTCTACATTCCCACCAGCAGTGGAGGAGGGTTCCTCTTTCTCCACAGCCCCGCAAGCATTTGTTATTGGTTGATTTCATGAGAGAAGCCATTCTTTCTGGGGTGAGCTGGAATCTCAGTGTTGTTTTCATTTGCATCTCTCAAATGACCAGTGATGTGGAACATTGTTTCATATGTTTATTTGCTATTTCTACTTCTTTGTTGGAGAAATATCTGTTCATTTCAGATGTCCACTTTTGGATTGGGTCTTTAAATGTGGGAGGTCTGATTTTTTAAAGTTTTTTATAGATTCTAGATAGTAGACCTTTGTCTGAGGAAGAGCAGGTGAAAACTTTTTCCCACATTGTGGGTTGTCTCTTCACACTGCTGGTGGTTTCTCTTGCTGTGCAGAAGCTTTTTAATATGAGATCTCACTTGTTGATTGTGCTAGTTCATGGGCAACTGAGGTTTTGTTCATAAAATCTTTTCCTACACCAATGTCTTCAAGGGTTCTACCTAACCTCTGTTCCAACTGGTTCAGAGTTTCTATTTTAATATTTAGATCTTTAATCCATTTTGATTTTAGTTTAGTGCATGGTGAGAGATATAGGTCTAGTTTGAATCTTTGGCAAGTTGAAGCCCAATTTTTCCAGCACCATTTATTAAAGAGGCTATCTTTCCTCCAGTGAGGGTGTTTGGCTCCTTTGTTGAAGATGAGGTGGCTGAGTGCATCTGGAGTTGTTTCTGCATCTTCTAATCTATTCCACTGGTCCTCAGGCCTGTTTCTTTGCCAGTACCATGCTGGTTTTATCATAGTAGCTTTGTAGTATAGTTGCAGGTTGGGGATTGTGATAAACCCTACCATGTCTCTATTGCCTAGAATTGCTTTTGCTATTCTGGGTCTCTTGTTCCAAATGAATTTTTGGGTTGTTTTTTTCATAGTCTGTGAAGGATGCTGCTGGGATTTCAATTGGGATTGCATTGAATCTATATAGCAGTTTTGGAAGTATGGCCATTTTCACTATGTTGATCCTTCCTACTCAGGAGCCAGGGGATGTCTTTCCATTTTCTGATATCATCTTCAATCTCTCTTTTCAGAGTGCTATAGTTTTCAGAGAAGAGGTCTTTGATTTCTTTTGTTAGGTTGATTCCTAGGTATTTCATTTTTTTGGATGCTATCTTGCAAGGAATTGTTTGCCTTCTGTCTCAGTGAGTGTTGTTCGTGTAGAGGAAAGCTGTTGATGTTTGTGTGCTGACCTTGTATCCAGCTATTTTACTGAATTTGGTTATTAAGTCTAGAAGACTTTTGGAGGCATTCTTGGAGTGTTCTATATAGAGTATCTGTCATCTGCAAATAATGACAATTTGACTTCTTCATTTCCTATCTTTATTCCTTTTATTTTTTCTCTTGTCTAATTGCTGTGGTTAATGTTTCCAAAACTATATTGAACAGGAGTGGTGGTAGTGGACATCCTTGTCTTGTTCCTGATTTTAGTGTGAAAGATTTCAGTTTTTGACCATTTAGTGTGATATTGGCTGTTGGTTTTTATATAGATGGCTTTTAGATTGAGGTAGAGACTGTCTATTCCAATTTTTTGTAGGGTTTTATAAATGTGTGTTGGATTTGTCAAATGCTTTTTCTGCATCTATTGAGATGATCATATGGTTTTTGTCCTTGGCTCTATTGATATAGTGTATTACATTTATTGATTTGTTTATGTTGAACCATCCCTGCATGCCTGGGATGAATCCTACTTGGTCAGGGTGTATGATCTTCTTGATGATCTTCTGCATTCTATTTGCCAGTATCTTATTGAGGACTTTTGCATCTATGTTCATTAATGAGATTGGCCTATAGTCCTCTTTTTTGTTTGGGTCTTTCTCTGCTTTGGGGATCAAGGTGATGCTTGCTTCCAGGAATGAATTTGGGGGTATTGCTTCCCTTTCAATTTCATTGAAGAGTTTAAACAATAGTGGCAGCAGTTCCTCTCTAAATGTTTTGTAGAATTCAGTAGTGAAGCCATCATGACCTGGGCTTTTCTTGGTAAGTTTTTAATTATGTTTTCAATTTCATTCATTGATATTGGCTTGTTTAGAATTTCTAGGTGTTCTTCATTCACCTTTGGTAATTCATACTTATCTAGGAATCTGTCCATTTCTTCTGTGTTGTCCATCTTATTGGCGTATAGGTTCTTGAAGTAGGTATTGATGATCCTCTGGATTTCTGCTGGGTCTGTTGTAATTTCACCCTTTTCTTTCCTAACTGCATGGATTTGGGCCTTTTCTTTCCTTTTTCTGATAAGGTTGGCTAAGGATTTGTCAATTTTGTTGGTTCTTTCGAAAAACCAACTCTTGGCTTCATTGATATATTGTATCATTCTCTTAGTCTCCATTGAATTGACTTCTGCTCTGATCTTTATAATTTCCTCCCTTGAATGAGCTTTGCATTTGTCCTGCTCTTCTTTTTCTAGAATCTTGAAGTTTATCATCAGTTTGTTTAATGGGGCTCGCTCTGTTTTCCTAATATGAGTATTCACTACTATGAATTTCCCTCATAATACAGCTACATTGTATCCCATAGATTCTGATATGTTGTATTATCATTGTCATTTAATTGAAGGAACTGTCTGATTTCTTTAATTTCTTCTGTAACCCATTGTTTATTCACAAGTGTGTTGTTCAATTTCCATGTGTTTATGAAATTTTTGCAGTTTCTTTTGCTATTCTCCAGTTTTATTGCACTGTGGTCTGGTAATATATAGGGCATAACGTCAAGTCCTTTGCATTTAAACATGTTCTATGAGCAAGTATGTGGTCTGTTTTGGAGAATGACCCATGTACAGCTGAAAAAAATGTATATTCTGATTTGGTGCGGTGGAACGCTTTGTAAACATCTGTTCAGTTCATTTTTTCAAGAGTTTGATTGAGGGCTGGGGATTTAGCTCAGTGGTTTCGGCGCCTGCTATGCAAGCACAAGGACCCGAATTCAATCCCCAATACCAAAAAAAGTGTGGGGGGAAAGAGTTTGATTGAGTTCTAGTATTTCATTACTTATATTTTGTCTAGTTGATCTATCTATTTGTGACAGTGGAATATTGAGGTCCCCCACTACAATTGTATTAGTGCATATATAACTTTTCATGTCCATTAGTATTTGTTTTATATAGTTGGGTGCACTAGTGTTTAATGTATATATGTTTATGATTGTCATTTCTTCCTCTTGCATTGTTCCCTTTACAAGGATGTAGTGTCCTTGTTTGTCTCTCTTAATCAGTGTTGGTTTGAAATCTACTTGATCTGCAAAGAGGATAGCTACTCCTCCTTTTTTTTCAGGTTCCTGTTACATGGTGTATTGTTTTTCACCCTTTAACTTTCAGTCTGAGTTTCTTTCTTAATTATGTTTCTTGTATGCAGCATATTGTTGGATCTTGCTTCTTGACCCATTCTGGCAGTCTGTTTCTTTTGATTGGTGAATTGAGACCATTAACATTGGTGGTTATAACTGATACGTATTGACTTACTATTGTCATGACTTTTTTTTTGTTGGATTCTCTCCCTTTGCATTTAATTTCTTGTCCTGCCCAATGGATGCATTCCACTGGCCTTCCTGGGGATGTGATCCTTGTTGTCTTTTCCTAGGATATTGTCTAAAATTTGTTGGAGTGCTGGTTTGGTATTCATGAAGTTCCTAAGGTGCTCTTTTTCATGAAAGTATCTTATTTCTCCATTCATTTTGAAAGATAGTTTTGCAGGGTACATCAATCTGGGTTGGATGCTGTTTTTCTTTTGAGCTTGGAATATGTCATTCCAAGCTCTTCTTGCCTTGAGGGTTTGTGTTGAGAAGTCTGCTGTGATTCTGATGGCCTTTCCTTTGTATGTGATTTGTTTCTTTTCTCTAACTGCTTATAGAACTTTGTTCTTCTATTGGTTTTCTGGAATCTTAAAAATTATATTCCTTTGTGCAGTTTTTTTTTGATCAAGCCTAGCTGGAGTCCTATATGCCTCACTTATCTGTATGTCAAGTTCTTTTCTCCTACTTGGGAAGTTTTCTGCCATCACTTCTGTGAACAGTTTTTTATGTCCTCTGCACTCTCTCCTGTCTCTTCATTGACTCTAATCAGTCTTATGTTATTCTTCTTTGCATTATCTAGCAGCTGTTGGATTGATTTTTCTTTTCCTCCTCACTAATTGCAATCTTATATTCTATATCTGAAATTCCGTCCTCACATTGGCTCATTCTGCTGCATAGACTTCCAATGGAGTTTTTAATCACCTGGAAATCTATTTGCATCTGTTTTATGGATTCCATTTTTTTCCTATGTTGGGATTCCATCATGTTCCTCAGCTCCTCTCTAGATTTATTAATCATTTCTTGCACTATGAGCACAATCTCTGCTTTTATCTGAGAAATTATTTCTGATTTCATTTTTTCCAGATCCTCTTTTGTTTCCAGTTCAGGGAGTCCAGGTGGTTGAGTATCAGAGTGTTTCATCTCGTTTTCCTTTGGGGTTGCTGTAGGTGATCTGGAAGTCTGGTTTTGAGACTTGTTTACGTGTCGTTTCCATGGGGGTTGTGTGGTGGGGTGGGGTGGGGTGGTGGGGTGTGTATGTGTTGCTGGTGCCTGTGCCACTTACCTCCTCTGAGCTGGGAGCAGTAGTACAGTGGCCCAGAAACCTCCTCTGTGCTGGAGTGGTCCCATTTAGTAATATTAATGTAGGGAAATGATATTCAGCTCTTAACATCCTTTCCATCCCACTTCCCTAAGCATTTCTTGTAGAGCTTGCAATCTACAAGATGTTAAGTAGAAAAGGCTTTTTCTCAGCCTTCTTATTCTTGGTTCTTATTCTTGATGGGAATATAAATTGCAAAGATACTGAGATTGCTTACTAATGATGGTTGAAGAATGGGTTTTCTTGACTGGAGTCAAAGAAATACTGGTGTTGGGGCAGTCTGTAGATTGCAAGCAGCCTTTCAGACTCTGTTAGTTTTCAATCCCTTGAGAAGGGCAACCAGGAGCTGAAGTGAGCCTTTGTTCAGGGTAAAGGGAAAAGTCTATTGTCAATTTTCTAGCAGGATTTTTTTTGAAATGTGGTCTCACTGTGTTGCTCAGGCAGGTCTCAAAACTTATGGGCTCAAGTGATCCTCCCACCTCAGCATTCCTAAGTCCTGGGACTACAGGCATGCACCAGCATGGCTGACTCCCAGCACCCGCTTAACATAACTTTACTGAGTGTGATAGTTGAGAGTATTCTTATAGTTGTATCTGGTTGGATTAAAAATGAGAAAAGTGACATGGGGGTGTAGCTCAGTGGTAAAGTGTGCGCTTACCATTGTGAGGCTGTGGGCTTAATACCAGCACCAGGAGGAAAAAATAAGAGAGGGAACAGTAGAAATCTGGAGACATGAGAAGGCTGCCATTTTTTGTGAGATCCTGAGAATCATCTTTAGCGTTCAGATACAAAGGGAAGATCTTGAAGGCACTCTGAGAGCTATCACCTGTATTTGGCCAGATTTGGAGCATGGCAGTTCCCAGTTGACTCAGCTGAAGCTGGGACAGCAGGTGGTGGTGGCATATTCCTTAACATCTGGGAAGCTGGGAAGGAGGAAGGGAGAGAGTGGGGCTGATGTGCTCCAGGATGGTGACTGAGGGGCCAGGCAGGTCAACAGATTTTCTCAGGAAGATAGGAAATTATAAATATGGGAAGGGAATTATTAAACTGAAGGTGGTAATGAGGGCCAGGAAGTTGTTCTCCAGGACTGGTGGGCAGAAAGGCACAGTGTCTACAATGTCCAAGGCAAGGTCCAGGTGGACCCACCAGGTGCATTCCTTGTGGATGCGTCTGGTGGGCGTTCCTTTTCAGCCTGCACCCTGGCAAAATACACATTTTCAGTGGGGTATTTCTTCAGTGGGTGGTGGTTAAAGAGATGTTCACTTTGAAGTGATTTGCTGAAATGTATGGATTCTTTTTCCTATACATAATGGAATTGAAAAATGGTAATACATAAAAGCATTGGAGGGAGCCCTGGCAATTTGGGGCATGCGCTTGGTCAGCACATGGGTGGGCTGCATGCTCCATTTTCTTTTGCTCTAATTTAATTGCTGTAATTTATTTTAATTGGCTGCTGACTGTGTGTTTCACAAGGCTCTGTAGGAGTGGGAAGCTGAGTGACCCAAGACACAGAGGTGGTCTTATTGTCTTCAGGTTCCTCTGCTTTATTCATTCCAGTGGTCGTGGAGTCAGACTTCGTGAAGTATGAGGGCAAGTTTGAAAACCACGTGAGTGGGACCATTGAGACCGTTCTGGGCAAGGTCAAGCTGAACGTGGGAGGCAAAGGCCTGGTGGAGAGCCAGTCTTCCTTTGGGACCCTGAGGAAGCAGGAGGTGGACTTGCAGCAGCTCATCAGAGACTCTGTGGAGAGGTAATACAAATTCTGTGTGGCATTTTGGGTTTTGACACATCTCATGTTTAAAGGTCATTCATTTGGACCTTTTTTTAAAAAGGTAGCAGATGAAACCTTTGCCAGCCAACAAATGTTTATTGAATGCCAGTTGTGCTGAACACATTCTGTATTCTAGAATTCCCTGACCGTTCATAGCCTCAGGGTGGAGACCTGGGAAGCACTTTGAAAGGATGTTATTTTAGGAAAATTCCTGCTGCCTTCAGTCCTATGAATTGTAAAATGCCAACTGTGGAAAGGCTCTGTCCTTCATTTTTGAATTCTGATATCAGAAGCAGGAAAGTCGAAACCTTTCTCTGGCTGTTCATACTTTCCTGACAAGGGAGAGAGCAAGTGAGGGACTTCAAAGGAAGAGATATTTTCCAACTTTGACGTCTTAAAGAGAATCCTACACTAATTCATTTGACTTTCAGTAAATACATTTTATTCCAGGCTAGCTCCTCATTATTTTTACCTTATGTTTATTCAACATTCAATAAGTAATTTTATTGAGTACATACCATGCATCATGTGCTAAGGGTGCTACAGGGAACACAATGCCATAATTTCTGTCCTACATTCTAGTGGGGAAAGACACAAAATATGTAACTAAATAATATATGCTGTAGGTTGATGGGGTCAGTGGAACCGAGAAAAAAATGGGAGGGGGGCTAGGATGTTCTAGGAGAGGGGACTATGATTTTACACAGCATGGCCAGAGAAGGCATTCTGAGAAGTTGGCATTAGAGCCCAAATGGAGGCGAGAATGAACGTGGAGCACTGGGCAAGCAGGATGGGCCTGGTGATCAGGGTGGCTGGAGCCGCATAAGCCAGTGGAGGATGGGGAGGCAGCAGGAAAACAAGTCTTGCAGGACCTCAAAGACCATTGGAGACTTTCACTCTTACGGGAGTGAGATGCCCTGAGAGGATTCTGAGCAGGAAAGTGACATTTTGGAAGGATCATTCTGCCCACTGAGTTGAGAAGAAACTGGATGGACAGAAGCTAGGAGCCCAGCTGAGAAGTTACTGCAATGATCTAATTGAGATGGTATTTCACTTTATACAGTACCATGTGTGAATTTTCATGTGTAATTTTATTACCCTTTTTTCCTTTTAAAATAGAAGGTTCATCCAAATGAATTAAGAGAAAAGTCACTTGTATTTAAGTATGGGTGACTTATCTTCTCTTTTGCAATATTTTAAAAATATATAAAATATAAACTATGTGCTCATTAAACAAACATTAAAAATTGATAAAATACCAAAAGATACTTGTCAAGAATTTGGTGGGTGGATTTTGTAAGGACTGAGCAACTATGGTCTTCAAAATTCTTATACCTGTCCAGTAACTGCCCAGCTTTAGTGGCATTGAAAGACCACAGTCATGTATTTTTGGCCTCCTGGTTCCTTCTAGGACTCTGTGACTCCATGGAGTTAGGAGGCCACCGGGAGTTCCCCTTCTGGCAGGGGAACTTTAAACTTTCTTTGGAGGCACCAGGTGGAAAGCACAGTCACCCATATCTCTGGCTGTCATGATCTTGATTTTCCTTTATTGCTTTTCTTTGCTAGAGAAGCATTTTCTTTACTACGGTGCTAGCAAACATTAGGAAAGTCTTTGCTTATCTGATTTAAAATGTAACTGTGAAATCTGGTGACACTTTCTACTGGGGAAGGAGAACAGAAAGGTGGGGAAGTCTGAGGCCTCTTCTTTGCTCCCTTAGTCTTTGCATAGCCCCCTTTAGCTATTTTTTTTTTAAGTCATGTTATTTCTATTTCAAGAACCACAGTTGGCCAGTGTGCTGTAATCATATTTCCTGATAGAGGTTTTTAAAACACTCGTCATGATTCAGGTGTAGAACCTCTTGCCAACTTGTAAGCATATGGGGAGGGGCCCATGAGGGGATTGGGAGAGAAAGAAGCTACTGCCAGCAGTTATATATGGGCAAAGGCAAGGAACGTGTGTGGAACACCTACTATGTGCCAGGTAATTTATGTGCATCGTCTTGTTTCCTCTGCACAGCCATCTTCTACATGTGAGAGAGCTAAGGCTCAGGAAGGCAACATAACTTGCTTCTAGGCACAGAGCTCAGATTGGGTGCTGGAGCTGGGATTCCACCCTAGATCTGTCTCCAAATCTCCTGTTCATTCCTCTAAATCATGCTTGAAGTGACTGTGAAGAAAGGAAATTGGCAGGGGAATCATAGTTAAAATGATAGCACAGAATGTAAAGGTGGAGGTGTGCATCTGAGTCCCTTGTGACGAGGTCGGTGGTGAAGAGTGGAATCCACCCTGTCTTGAGCAGGCACATGGGAATGGCAAGGCCTGCTTGCCTGGCGGTGCCAGACTCAGGGCTGACATCACCTAGGAAAACTCTTCAGGAATCCTGTTAATTGCAGAGGTGAGGAGGGAAGCGATGTCTGGGAAGTGGCCCAGGATCATGCTAAAGAATAAATGTTATGAGCTGGGTGTGTAGCTCAGTGGGAGAACATCTGTTCAGAATGCACTCAAGGCTCAGGGTTCAATCCCTAGCTCAAAAAAAGGAGCATAGAAATGCCCAGGGTGCCTTATCACAGAACCTTCTCTTGTTGTGTTGCTAAGAGCTAAAGGTGAGCTGTAGGAGAAGGGAGGAAAGGAATGACTTTCTTGATCCTGGGATGGGCATCAGTAAAGCTAGCATTCTTCTTACTTTCTGCTCCTGGAGTAATGAATTCTTATCCATCATCTGCCTATCTTTGGACTTCTGTAACATCATCAGGATTGATAAGGTGCTGTGGATACACATGCGACCTTGGGAGTGGTGATTAGTGATG
Source organism: Heterocephalus glaber (assembly GCF_053883595.1). Lineage (NCBI taxonomy): Eukaryota > Metazoa > Chordata > Mammalia > Rodentia > Bathyergidae > Heterocephalus > Heterocephalus glaber. The sequence goes on from NW_028258156.1 coordinate 5,666,166, forward strand.
TCCATGTACTCTGTGTTCCATGAAGAGTTGACTTGCAGTCAGTCATTTTTATTTCAGGTCATTTAGATAAGTTGTCATCTGTATACAAGTCATTTAAGCCCTCAAAAAAGCTGAGTATTAGGGTTGGGTGTGTAGTTCAGTGGTAAAGCACTTACATGCATGAGGTCCTAGGTTTGATTCTTTTTTTTTTAATCTTTCACTTTTATTTTATTGGTACATTTTAGGTATACAATATAATGACATTCATCATTGGAAATTTGCACCTTTACATAATCTCTCTTGGTTCTTATTTTTCCCCCTTCCCCTGCCCTTCCTTCAACCCATCCATCCCTCCCTATTTACAAAGACTTTGTTTCCATTTTTTCATTTTCTTTTTCCTTCTCCTTAAATTCTTTTCCTGGTACATTTTAGGTATACAATACGTTTGCATTTATCATTGAGTGCTTGTACCTGTACATGATGTATCTTGATTCTTATTTTTTTCCCCATTACCTGTGCACCCTTCACCCCCTCCACCCTTCCCTATTTACATAGATTTTGCTTCCATTTTTTTTCTTTTCTCATGATTTTTCCTTTCCCTTCTTTCCTTTCCCCTTCCCCTCCCACCACCCTTACACCTTTGGAACTTTTCCTATTTCACATTATCAGTTATTCATTTTAATCATTTTAATCCTTACACTTTCAATTTCTCACACTAGAGAAACTATTCAGTATTTACACATGTGTGTCCTATTTATTTCACTTAAGAGTATCACCTCAGTGTGCATCCATTTAGTTATAAATGTCTCTGATTTATCATTTTTTATGGCTGAGTAGTACTCCATTTTATAAAAAAACCACATTTTCTTTATCCAGTCTCCAGTTGAAGGGCAACTGGGCTGCTTCCAAGTTTTAGCTATCATGAATTGTGCTGCTATGAACATGGGTACACATATATCATTGTGGTATGGTTCTTTTAATTCTTTGGGGAAGATACCCAGCAGGGGAATAGCTGGGTCAAATGGGACTTCCAGTCCTAGTTCTTGGAGGCATCTGCATACTGATTTCCACAGTGGTTGCACCAGTCTGCACTCCCACTAGCAGTGAACCAGGGTTCCTCTTTCCCCACAGCCCCGCCAGCATTTGTTATTGGTTGATTTCATGATAGCAGCCGTTCTTTCTTGAGTGAAGTGGAATCTCAGCATTGTTTTCATTTGCATCTCTCGAATGATCAGTGATGTTGAACATTTTTTCATATGTTTATTTGCCATTTCTACTTCTTTGTCTGAGAAATGTCTGTTCATTTCAGATGTCCATTTTTGGATTGGGTCTTTAAATGTGGGAGGTCTGATTTTTTAAAATTCTTTATAGATTCGAGATAGTAGACCTTTGTCTGAGGAAGAGAAGGTGAAGATTTTTTCCCACACTGTGGGTTGTCTCTTCACACTGCTGGTGGTTTTTCTTGCTGTGCAGAAGCCTTTTAATAAGAAGAGATCCCACTTGTTGATTGTTTGTGGTAGTTCACAGGCAACTGAGGTTTTGTTCATAAAATCTTTTCCAACACCAGTGTCTTCAAGAATTCTACCTAACCTCTGTTCCAGCCAGTTCAGCATTTCTATTTTAATATTTAGATCTTTAATCCATTTGACTTTAGTTTAGTGCATGGAAGAGATACAGGTCTAGTTTTAATCTTTGGCAAGTTGAAACCCTTTTTCCAACACCATTTATTAAAGAGGCTGTCTTTCCTCCAGTGAGTGTGTTTGACTCCTTTGTCAAAGATGAGGTGGCTGAGTGTGTCTGCAGTTGTTTCTGCATCTTCTAATCTGTTCCACTGGTCCTCAGGTCTGTTTCTTTTCCAGTACCATGCTGGTTTTATCATAGTAGCTTTGTAGTATAGTTTCAAATTGGGGATTGTGATACCCCCTGCCATGTCTCTGTTGCCTAGAATTGCTTTTGCTATTCTGGATCTCTTCTTGTTCCAAATGAATTTTTGGGTTGTTTTTTTCATAGTCTGTGAAGTGTGCTGCTGGGATTTCAATTGGGATTGCATTGAATCTATATAGCAGTTTTGGAAGTATGGCCATTTTCACTATGTTGATCCTTCCTACTCAGGAGCAGGGGATGTCTTTCCATTTTCTGATATCATCTTCAATCTGTCTTTTCAAAGTGCTATAGTTTTCAGAGAAGAGGTCTTTGATTTCTTTTGTTAAGTTGATTCCTAGGTATTTCATTTTTTTGGATGCTATCTTGCAAGGAATTGTTTGCCCTATTTCTGTCTCAGTGAGTGTTGTTCGTGTAGAGGAAATCTATTGATGTTTTTGTATTGACCTTTTATCCAGCTACTTGACTGAATTTGGTTATTAAGACTAGAAGACTTTTGGTGGAGTTCTTGGCGTCTTCTGTATAGAGTATCTGTCATCTGCAAATAATGACAATTTGACTTCTTCATTTCCTATCTTTATTCCTTTTATTTTTTCTCTTGTCTAATTGCTGTAGTTAATGTTTCCAAAACTGTATTGAACAGGAGTGGTGGTAGTGGACATCCTTGTCTTGTTCCTGATTTTAGTGTGAAAGATTTCAGTTTTTGACCATTTAGTGTGATATTGGCTGTTGGTTTTTCATAGATGGCTTTTATCAGATTGAAGTAGAGACCGTCTATTCCAATTTTTTGTAGGGTTTTATAAACGTGTGTTGGATTTGTCAAATGCTTTTTCTGCATCTATTGAGGTGATCATATGGTTTTTGTCCTTGGCTCTATTGATATAGTGTATTACATTTATTGATTTGTTTATGTTGAACCATCCCTGCATGCCTGGGATGAATCCTACTTGGTCAGGGTGTATGATCTTCTTGATGATCTTCTGCATTCTGTTTGCCAGTATCTTATTGAGGATTTTTGCATCTATGTTCATTAATGAGATTGGCCTATAGTCCTCTTTTTTGTTTGGGTCTTTCTCCGCTTTGGGGATCAAGGTGATGCTTGCTTCCAGGAATGAATTTGGGAGTATTGCTTCCCTTTCAATTTCATTGAAGAGTTTAAACAGTAGTGGCAGCAGTTCCTCTCTAAATGTTTTGTAGAATTCTGCAGTGAAACCATCAGGACCCGGGCTTTTCTTAGTTGGTAAATTTTTAATTACGTTTTCAATTTCATTGATTGATATTGGGTTGTTTAGAATTTTTAGGTCTTCTTCGTTCAACTTTGGTAATTCATATGTATCTAGGAATCTGTCCATTTCTTCTGTTTTTTCCATTTTATTGGTGTATAGGTTCTGGAAGTAGGTATTGATGATCCTCTGGATTTCTGCTGGGTCTGTTCTAATTCCACCCTTTTCATTCCTAACTGCTTGGATTTGGGATTTTTCTTTTCTTTTTCTGATAAGGTTGGCTAAGGGTTTGTTAATTTTGTTGATTCTTTTGAAGAACCAACTCTTGGCTTCATTGATATTTTGTATCATTCTCTTTGTCTCCATTGCGTTGATTTCTGCTCTGGTGTTTGTAATTTCGTCCCTTGTATGAGCTTTGGGTTTGTCTTGCTCGTCTTTTTCTAGAACCTTGAGTTTCATCATCAGGTTGTTTAATGGGACTCACTCTGTTTTCCTAATATGCGTATTCACTGCTATGAATTTCCCTCGTAAGACTGCTTTCATTGTGTGCCATAGATTCTGATATGTTGTATTGTCATTGTCATTTAATTGAATGAACTATCTGATTTCTTCGATTTCTTTTGTGACCCCTTGGTTATTCAGAAGTGTGTTGTTCCATTTCCATGTGTTTCTGCCATTTTTGCAGTTTCTCTTGCTATTGATCTCCAATTTCATTGCACTGTGGGCTTATAGTATACAGGGGATAATGTCAATTTCTTTGCAGTTACTTAAACATGTTCTGTGAGTGAGTATGTGGTCTAGTTTGGAGAATGACCTATGTGCAGCTGAAAAGAATGTGTATTCTGGGCTGAGGATTTAGCTCAGTGGTTCTGCCGCCTGCCTCGCAAGCGCAAGGTCCCAAGTTTGATCCCTGGTACCAAAAAAAAAAAAGAATGTGTATTCTGATTTGGTGGGGTGGAACACTCTGTAAACATCTGTGAAGTTCATTTCTTCAAGAGTTTGATTGAGTTCTAGTATTTCATTACTTATTTTTTGTCTTGTTGATCTATCTATTTGTGATAATGGGGTATTGAGGTCCCCAACTACCATTGTATTAGTGCTTATCTGATTTTTCATGTCCATTAGTATTTGTTTTATATAGTTGGGAGCACTAGTGTTTGGTGCATAGATATTTATGATTGTCATCTCTTCCTCTTGGATTCTTCCCTTTACCAGGATGTAGTGTCCTTCTTCGTCTCTCTTAATCAATGTTTGTTTGAAATCCACTTAATCTGCAAAGAAGATAGCTATTCCTACTTTTTTGGGGGTTCCTGTTGCAGGGAGTATTGTTTTCCACCCTTTAAATGTCTATGAGTTTCCTTTTGAATTAAGTGTGTTTCTTGTATGCAGCATATTGTTGGGTCTTGCTTCTTGACCCATTCTGCCAGTCTCTTTCTTTTGATTTTTGAATTGAGACCATTAACATTGATGGTTATAACTGATACATATCAGCTTATCCTTGTCATGCCTTTTTCTTTTTGCTGGATTCTTCCCCTTTGCATTTAATTTCTTGTCACACCTGATGGGTTCATTTTGCTTGGCTTCCTGTTATGATCCTCATTTTCTTTTCCTAGGATACTGTCTAAAATTTTTTGGAGTGCCAGTTTGGTATTCATGAAGTTCCTGAGGTGCTCTTTGTCATGAAAGTATCTTACTTCTCCATCAATTTTAAAAGATAGTTTTGCAGAGTACATCAATCTGGGTTGGAGGCTGTTTGCTTTTAGGGATTGAAATACACCACTCCAAGCTCTTCTTGCCTTGATGGTTTGTGTTGAGAAGTCTGCTGTGATTCTGATGGGCTTTCTTTTGTATGTGATTTGTGTCTTTTCTCTAACTGCTTGTAGAACTTTGTTCTTTTTTCTTGGGCTTCTGGAATCTTAACAATTATATGCCTATGTGTCGATTTTTTTTGATCAAGGCTAGTTGGAGGCCTATATGCCTCACTTTATCTGTATGTCAAGTTCTTTCTCCTGCTTGGGAAGATTTCTGCCATCACTTCTGTGAACAGTTTTTTTATGTCATCTGCACTCTCTCCTTTTTCTTTATTGACTCCAATCAGTCTTATGTTATTCTTCTTTGCATCATCTAGCAGCTGCTGGATTGATTTCTTGTGGCCCCTTACAATTTTAAAGCGATTTTTCTCTTCCTGTTCACTAATTACGATCTTACCTTCTTCATCTGAAATTCTGTTCTCACGTTTTCTCATTCTGCTGTGTAGACTTTCAGTGGAGCTTTTAATCACTTGGAAATCTGTTTGCATCAGTTTTATAGATTCCATTTGTTTCCTATGTTGGGATTCCATCATGTTCCTCAGCTCCTGTCTAGATTTATTAATCATATCTTGCATTATTAGCACAATCTCTGTTGTCACGTAAGAAATTATTTCTGATTTCATTTTTTCTAGTTCTTCTTTTATTTCCAGTTCACAAGTCCAGGTGTTTGAGTATCAGAGTGTTCTATCTCATTTCTCATTGGGGTTGGTTTAGGTGACCTGGAAGTCTGGTTTTGATACTTGTTTATGTGTCTTTTCATTTTGAACAGTGGTGTGTGTGTGTGTGTGTGTGTGTGTGTGCTGTTGTTGCCCGTGTGGCTCACCTCCTCTGTGCTCAGAGTAGTGATAAGGCAGCCTGTAAACCTTGCCTGCACTGGGAGCAGTGGTTTGGCAGCCTGGAAGCCTCCTCCTTTGTGCTGGAATTGCTGGTATGGTGGCCCGGAAGCCTCCTTGTCTGCCATAGGTTTGATTCTTAGTACTGCCTAAAAACAAGAAAAAAAGTATACAAAATGAAATAAACCCTCAGTATTGATTTATTGTCTGTGAAAAGTGTACACATCTCAAAAATAAACTTAATTTATCCTTGAAAAAACAAGCATGTGGATATATGGCATTTATCTAGCATTATTGGGCACAGAACTTTTCCTCTGGAAATACCCTTCCACAGACCTGGACTGACTCCTTTGAAGGGGCTGTCTAGGTTTGTTTTAAGCATTCTTGATCCAAACCTGTCTAAGAGATATTGTATTCTGTCTTTTTGACACCTTTTTTTTTTTGGTACACAGGGATTGAACTCAGGACCTTGCGCTTGTGAGGTAGGCGACAGCACCACTGTGCTAAATCCCCAGCCCATACTTTCTTTATTGAAGAAGAATACATTTATGGAGATGGCTCATAATGATTCAGATTTGTGCTTTAGTCTTAATATCCAATAATATTCTGTAATAAACTCTAGTTTTTCTACCTTTTCTTCCATCACATTTCTCTTTCACTCCCTTATGTATTACAGCCAGTGATGGGTGTGGTGGCGCATGCTTGTAATCACAGCACTTGGAAGGATGAGGCAGGAGGACTGCCATGAGTTTGAGGCCAGTCTGGGCTATATAGCAAATCCCTGTCTCAAAAGTAAAACAAAACAAAACAACCACAACAAAACCCAGCCACATAATCATTCTGGCTCTGCAGTTGGTTTATTGCCCCTAATCTCTAGGGCCTGGGTAAATTTATTCCCGATAAATACCTTACATGGACCTGGTAAGTCTCACCAGCCTTTGGACTCAGTTTCCCCTGCTATAGGTGAGATAGTTGGACTAGTTGGACTCCCAGCTGTTTCAGTGTGAGCAGACCCTGGAGTACATACACCAGCAACTTCCCCTTGACTTCTGGGCCTTGGTTCCAGCTGTTTTCCTATTGTCAGGTAATTCTCTTAGAAATGGTTCACCAGACCTCTTCCAGGTCCTTCTTGCCTTAAACAAAGAATTGGATGAGTCAAGTCAGAAAGTTTATTTGAAAATTGAGAGGTGATTGGTTATGGAAGGAAGCAGGTCTGCAGAGTGAACTTGGGCAGAACAAGATAAAAAGAAGGTAAAAATAAAAATAAAAGTACACGCTGTGTCTGGGAAATGCAGCATGGGCTGTGTGGGAATTCACCATATGGAGCTTCCTATGGTGTCCGGTCTTCTTTTGTGTTGTGCACATCTCATGGGAGTTCGTGAGTTTACATACGGGGTCCTGGTGTTTCCTGGGATCTTATAGTTGACAGGTCCCGCTCAGTTTCCCAGCCAGCTTTGCCATACCCTGTCTCTTATATCAGCACCATTTTGGGCTTTCCTGGTTACTGGGTGGTTCAGGTGGGTATTACCATAAAGGCCCACCCCACTTTGCTCCTTTTTCACATTATAAAGGACTTTGCTAAAGCAGATTACATTTGTCTACCTATGTATGGTAATTAGAAGTTTGGTTTTTCATGGCAGAATTCCAAATTAGTTATGTGAAACTGATACATCATGAAAGCAATGGTGTGGCAACAATACATCTTCATAATTATTTAGAATATTTTAAAATGACACTCAAATCCTATTTAAATATTCCCAAATTCTATGTTTTACATATATTATATATTAGACATAAAAAAATAAAAATTAAAAATATGGACCTGAAGTTTTACCATCTTGCAAATGGTCAAAAAATACCTCCAGCCACCAATAGCAGGAGAAGAACATAAAAAGGCACTGCCAGCCTAAATATATATGGTGATATATATTTTAAAATGCTACTCTTTGTGATGCCTATTTGACCTTTTAAAACATGTTGCACTAGTTCTCAGGAGCATTGTTTCAGTATGCCAGTAACATTTATTTAGGAGATTTTCAAGGGGAGGGATGTGAGGGCTTTAGTCCAGGTTAATTGGTGTTGAACTTGTGATCCTCCTGCCTTAGCCTCCTGAGTGCTGGCATGTCTGTCTTGAAAACAAGAAGCAATCAAAAGCACCCAAACAGCAGCGTTTGTACTAGTCATCTTTTGTATAGAATCAGTTTCCCTGTGACCAGCAGAGCATTAGAAAATCGTCCCATTTGGCTTGTGCTCTACTCAGTGCTGTCATTGTTATTTTTAAAAAAGAGTTTGTGCCTGACAATGTAAAGACTTCTGGGCGGTGCTCAAAGAATGGCTTTCCTCAATCTCTTCCCTTCCTGTATCCTCTTTTTGCTTTGTTTCTCCTTTTGGTGGCAGGCTGTGGGCAGGTGAGAGGTCTGCAGTGGGCAAGGCTGGCAGTGCCTGTTTATGCTGTTCTCCTGGTATTGATAGCTGGAAGTATTTTTAGACCATTTGGAAGATGGTAAAACTTCAGGCTCATATTTTTAATTTTTATTATTTATTTCTAAATTTTTCATGCATTTTTTAAAATAAAAAATTGGTTGTGGAAACACAGAAGGTTTAAGGAATAATGTAACAAATAACATTATGCCAACTCCCACCTGGCTTAATGAAAGTTTTTTCTTTTTTTTTGTACTGGGGATCGAACTCAGGTCTTTGCCCTTGCAAGGCAGGCAGTGGAACCACTGAGCTAAATCCCCAGCCCAAAATTTCTTTTTCTTTAAACCAGTGCTTTGGAGCCATCTTTTTCTGCCTTCATCCCCCAAGATTTCATTAGCAAAGTGGGAGCTATGTTCCTATGAGAGTTAGGTTCAATTCTCTAGAGCAGGGCATGTGCGTGGAAAGTTCTCATCAAATGTAGTTAGTAGTGGAATCATTTTCTCAGGGTAGCCAGAGAAGGTTAGTACTCTGGGAAGGAAAGATTCGACTTAGCATGCTGAGACCCTTTGGGGAGATGCAGAGTATCAGAAGCAGGGTGGTATGAGGTCTTCAGTTTTCTGATAAGTGGCATTCAGGATGCTCCTGTCCTACAGCTAGTTTCCCTCCTCTGTGGAGGACACAAGGAACTTCGAAGTCTCCATTCTGAGTCCTGCAACATGGAATGACAAGGACCTTTGGTGAAAGTCACAGGCTCCTTGCTCTAGTGGCATCCTGTGCTCCCTCAAAAGAGGGCTGGGACTGGCTGTGCAGCTGTGCCATGGAGCAGTCTGGAAAGCACATAGGCTGCCTCACACATTTTGTTTGTAGTAAGAGACCCACCTCCCTCAGGTGCCCCCTCCGCCCCATTCCCCTGGTGCAATGCTAAGCACACTGTGGGTGAGGTCAGCTATAACTGTCTGGCTCTCCACCCATCCCTCCCAAATGTTCCTCTTTCCTGTGGGCTCTGGCACAACGCCTGCAGCATACTAAGCACTGCTTGGTTGGAAGAATAATTGGTTTGTCTTCATTTTCCATCCGAGGAGCCGCAAATTCAGAAATTAATTAGTTTTCTGCATTCTTCAGGCCAGGTCCACACATGATTTTTTTCTGTTCAGCTACTGTGTGCAGAATGTGGAGAGGAAGCGAATTTTCCAAGGGCTGCTGCATGGATTCATGTCGCTGTATCAGCTTCCTTTGGTTTATCAGCTTTCAGCTTGCTGAGTCTCATTGAGGGGTGGCAGTTAATTACTCTGCCTAAGAGGTGGAGCATCTATGATTGCTTAGTCATTTTCCCCCTTTCTCTCTTCCTGCGTGGTTGTTAAGATAGGGTGTTAAAAGTCTAATGTGGATGTCAGGCAGGTGCATTGTGGCAGTGGCCTCGTCATGTGAAGTTAGCAATATGTTTTGCTCAGAATTTGATTTTTCCTGCAGTTTACAATCCTGAGTCATCTTCATCTTAACCACAGGGGACAGGAGGCTTTTCTCCCTGTGGTAATTCCCTCTTAACTCCAGGAACTATGGTACAAGACTCTTAGGGAATGCCAGAAATGGCATCCTATATACACTATGTTTTTTTTTCAATACATACCTATGATAAAGTTTCATTTATAAATTAGTAATGGTAAGAGGTGAATAACAATAACTAATAATAAAATAGAACAATTATAACAGTATGCTGTAAGTGAAGTTATATGAGAGTGCCCCTCCTCTCTCCCTCAGGACATCTTATTGTCCTGAGCTCGCTCTTCTGCTGAAGATGTGAGCCTTGCAGACGTGCAGAGCTGAAGTGAGAAACAGTAAAGGACTTAGAGTGCTGTGCCTGTAACTGTTGCAGGTTGAGATTTGACAAGATTAGTATGCATTTTTTCCTTCCTTAGAATTTTACACGTGTTACTGTAGATCTTAGCAACTTTAGCATACTATCTTTTTGCTTTCTTTATTAAGTCAAGAATTTTCACCTTTTAAAGGAAGCACTCTTTTTAAGCTTTGGGGCCATTATTAAGTCAAATAAGGGTTATTTGAACACAAGCACTGTGATAGCTGACCTGATAACTGAGATGGTTCATAAGGGTCTAATGGGCAAGTTGCATATATATTGTAAGTACATTCTACAAAGGATGATTCTTCACACTGCTTAGAATAGTGTGCAGTTTAAAATTTTTGAGCTATTTCTGGAATTTTCCATTTAACATTTTGGACTGAGTTAACTACAGGTAGCTGAAACTACAGAAAGCAAAACTGCAGTTAAGGCATGCTAATGTCTAATGGAAATGGAGGCCCCAGGGCACAGAAGTTGAGTTTCTAGAGATTTCCAGCTCATAGCTCTGGGCTGAGCATCCAGATCTGATGTGTGGGTGCTATGGTTTGGATCTCCAGTGTCCCCCAAAGGTCCATGTGTTGGTCCTCAGCCTGTGGTGCCATTGGAAGATGGTGGAACCTTTCGGAGGTAGGGCCAAGGGGGAGGAAGTTAGGTCCTGAGGTGGGTTGTCCCCTTGAAGGGGCTGTTGGGACCCTAGTCTCTTGCTCCCTCCCTCCCTCTCTCTCTTGCTTCCTGGCTACAGTGAGGTGGGCAGGTCCTCTGCCGAGTGCTTCCCATGTACAGTGCCACCATAGGCCCAGAACAACAGCTGATGTGTATCTTCCTTCCTTTAAGTTGCTTTTTCTCAGGGATTTGTCACAGTGATGGAAAGCTAATGCACCGGGGAAGTTTTTTCAATGGTTGAAATGGAGAATGTTGATTGATACTGAAGAGCGAGTGGTTCCTTCATTTTCAAATAGGATCCATTGCCAGTCTCTGGAGAATGCTCACTGGGAAACTGAGCAGAAAGACTCCTTATTTGTTAACAAACGAGCATGTATTGAGTTCCTTCTTTACGCTGTGCCCAGTGGAGGGTCCAGGAGGGAAGGGAAGATAGGTGCAGAGCTTCAGGTTGGACCTTGCTGAGCTACTGAGCTCCCTTCTCCAGCCCTTGATTAGCTGTGTCCTTTGGGTCATTGGCTATGAGTTCTTTATGCCTTTTGTCTCCTTGTGAATAGGATGTCAGAATATCTAGGTGTTTCTCACCTCATATAAGAAAGCTTCTGAAGCAGGGTGAGTCCCGGTTAACTGAATGGTTATTGGTGGATTATTGGTCCGAAGCTGCATGGGCCCTGTGACATCCCCACCTGATGCTGTCCCAACAGCCCTAGTTTTCTTGGCCCCAAATGGCAGCAGCATTGGAGACAATGCAGAGGCAAATAAATAGTCTGCTCCTTTTGACTAAAAGACAAAAATCTTCCAGAAACCCCAACAGACTGTCTTCAGGTCTCAGCGCCAGAATTGTTCCCCAATCCCTGATTAAAACAACAACAAAACCAAACAACTGCCCAGAATTGGCTGAGAGGTGATTCAAGACTCCCAGAAGGGCTAGGCCAGTGTCAGCCTCCTCTCTCATACTAGGTTCCCTTGCACCTGTGCAGGTGAAAGGTGTGGGAGCCTGTCAGGCAGTGCCAGTTGAAACAGTAGGTCTCAGTGCTGCTTCCCTCCCCTCCATGTTCAAGGGGATCGTAGGTTATAAAAGGGTGAAAGCAGCATCTTGGAGGGGTAAACAGGTGGGAAAAAAGACAACAGAATTAAGTAGGCAATGCCTGAAATTAAACCCTGGTCACAGGCTTGGTGGAGCTAACCTAGAGCGGGCTAGGTATCAAAAAAGAAGCAGATTTTCCCACTTCATGAAATGTCAGGAGGGCAATTCCAGGAAGTTTAGAGACAGTGTCTGTGAATTTAATACTGCACAGCTGGTCTATAAATACACATTATTTTCTCTTAACTGCAGCTGCAGCAGGTAAATGAAAACAAATAGGAAAATACCCAAACTCCTGAGGCCTTGTTGGTCAGTATATATCTATATTTCTCCATGTTAGTCATTCTTGCTTACCATTTTTGCTATGGCAGGCTGGAGTCTAGTTTTTGGCTATTTTTAACGCCCTAATCTCTGTTTCTGGAGAGATATTGAAACCAACTCTGCCAATATTGCAGTGTTTCCTCAGAATGCATTTATAGCTTTTGTCTCTGGTTGGTTTGTAAAACCATGTAGTGGAAAAAGCACTGGTCGAAGAGTCAGAAGATGTGATTCCTGATTTTGGCTTTGCTACTGATGTGTTGTGAGGTCCAGGGAACCCTGTCACCTTTCTGGGTTCATTCTCCATTTGTGAGCAGAGACATTGGATTTGATGCAGGTGTTCAGGACCATGCTTCTCTGGTACCCATGCAGACATTGCCAATCAATCACAGTGGCCTTGCTTCTCACTGTCCCCAAGGCCAGTGGAAGAGGAAGAATCCTCTTTCCTGCTGCTGGGTAGCAGTCACTGCTGGGTGCATCAGAGGTGAGACTTGAGAGAAAACTTGTTCATCTAGTTGTTCTCCTGGGTCCTTTTGAGTTGTGTAAGTTCTCCACAGCTGACTCCATGAAAACTAATTCCTCCTGGGTCATTATGGACTCTAGATTTTAGAGCGTGATCTTTAAACTTCCTCTAGGACCTGTTATTCTCAAGGGTTTTTGTGTGGAGGAGTGTGACTGCAGTGACTGTTTTGGCCTTGTTTGTCTGGCCCAGTGTCTGGGGCGTAAAAGGACTCAGTTATTCTTGGAAGTTGGTGAGAGTGGGGCGTGGTGGTTTGCACCAGAAAGCACAGCCTCCCCTTGTCTCTGCAGGAAGGATCCCAGGGAGTGCCTTTATGCTTTGGAAAAGAAAGCTGCTTCCCTTCTTTTGCATATTGTCAGAATGTGAAAGGTCTTCTCTGGGTTTCTTCTCAGTGAGTTTGCACTTTGGCTTTGAAAGGTTAGAAAGAGAGAAAATGAAAAAGCCTCAGCAGGGAGGGGAGGCAGCTTCATTAGGTTTGGGCCCAGGAGCTGATGGCTCCTTTTCCGCACCTTGCTCTGGCCCAGGGCGTGGTCTCCAGCACCACTTGTAGAAATGCATAGAGCAGTGCAGGAGATGAAGGTGAAGATGAAGGTGGAGCAGCCAGAGGGGGAGCACAGCCGGAGGTAGAAGGACAGAAAGGTGACAGCAGCTGTGGGGTGTTGTGGTCAGGTGAAGCTTTGTGAAAGATCAGCCTATGATTCTTAGCTGTGTGGCTTTGGTTACTGTCTTCATCCCCTCTGAGGCTGTTTTTCCTCATCCCTAATCCAGGGTTTTAAATGTTTTTGCTTTTTGAACTCTGTTGGCAGTGTGTACAAATTACATAAGATCAAGGTAAACAAGTTGCATTGAAATATGCTGCCTGGCTTCCCCTGCTTGGTGGGCCCTGCTTCAGGGTGACCCCTGTTCCGAGGGAGCCAGAGCCAGGGCCCCTCTCTCTAGAGCTGTTCTTCAAGAGGGAGGACTCCTCCTCTCCCTAGAGGAGGACTCAGACTCTCCTGGGGCTGCTTGAGGCCAGAGAGCATTGACTTAGGGAGAAGATGGGAAAGGATTCCCTTCAAAGACTGTTTTGAAGAGTCAAATGAGCAATCCAGGTTCCTGGATAATTATCTTCCCCTCCATCCACGTGAGGTCTCCTTTCCTAACTGAAGGTGATAAAATTTGTCCAGCGTTCAACTTTCAAAAGATGGCAGCCCTGTGCTGGGGAACAGAATCCAGGGACACCTGCCTGTCCTCTGTCCTGCCTTTGCAGCCCAGTAAAGGATTTCCCTGGGGCCTGCCCTAGTTGGGGTGTGTGGCTCCTGCCTGTCATCCTGAGCCTGTGTGTAGGATGGGCCTTGTCCCTGGACAAGCTTCTATTCCCTGCCTGAGGTAGACCCGCTCCTTGGGGACCTCACAGGTTCAGCTGGGCCCCTCCACCCTCTGGGGACTGTTATCAGCTGAAGAAGGACGTTACATTCCTCCCAGAGATGTTTCCCTCCTGTCCTTCAGTGTTTGGGATGGGTTCTGGAGGGAGGTGGGAATTTTAAGCAGTAAGAGTCCTGTGGTGCTCTAGGCTGAGGGTGTTTTTTTTTCATTTCAAACAATTTCACACTGTCTTATAACAGTGTCCAGTGTTTTAGTGGATTCTTTTTAGGATGTTTTGTAGTCCGGCAGAGTCATGTCAGACTCCTAACAACCCTCTCTCAGCCCTTTCTCTTCCTCAGTTATGGGTTTGTAGCCAGAGGTGCTGCTTCTGATGTGTGTGCTCAAGTGAGCATGAGCCAGTACTTGAACTATACTTGACTGAATCAATTTATAGTGATTGGCTGGAAAATGGAATTCTGTATTATAGTAGGAAGAGAGTATTAGAAAGAGCTTGTTCCATGTATCTTCTGACTGATCCACTCATTTTTATCCATAAAGCCTCTGCCTATATGACCAAGATATACTGTCTTAGGCAGTTTACCTCTATTTGCATTTTGCTCATTTTATCATTTTATCTTTTTCTATTGAGACATAATAGTTATATATCTTTATGGAGTACATTATGGTAATGTAATACATATATAATCATATATACACATATGTATATAAATATATAAAATCAGGGTAATAAGCATTTCCAGCTCTTTAAACATTACTCAGTTTTATGTGTTGAATATCATACTCTTCTACTCATATTGAAATATAGATTGTCTTAAACAGTAGTTAAGCAAATGTGCTAAAGGAGAATCAGAAGTAGTTCCTCCTCCCTGTATTTTGGTGCCCCTTATTGAATTTCTTTCCAACTCCCCCCTCCATTCCATTCTGCTATGAGATTGGCTTATTTCCACAGATGAATGAGAGCATGCGCTACTTATCTGTGTTTGATTTACTTAGAATAATGGCATCTGGTTCCATTCATGTTGCTGCAAATGGCAGAATTTCATTCCTTTTTAGGCCGAATAATATTCTATTGTGCATACATGCCACATTTTCTCTATTCATCCACTTGAGGGCATCTGGGCTGATTCTGTATTTTTGCTGTTATGGATAGAAGTGCTGTAAACTTGGGAGTACGTGTATCTGTTGGTATAATGATTTTATCTCCTGGATATATAACCACTGGTGGAATTGCTGGCTCATATGGTAGTTCTATATGTAGCTTTTGAAAGAATCGCCATATTGTTTTCCATAATGGCTATACTAAGTTACATTCCCACCAACAGTGTATAAGATTTCCTTTTTCTCCATATACTAGATGATGATGGTTATTTTTTGTCTTTTTGTTGATAGCTATTCTAATTGGGGTGAGATGATACCTTTTTGAAGTTTTGATTTTCTGTCCCTGATGATTAGTGAGATTGAACATTTTTTCATATACTTGGCCATTTGTATGTGTTCTGTTGAAAAGTGTTTAGATCTTTAGCCCATTTTTATTGGCTTTTTTTTGTGTTCAGCTTTTGGAGCTGCATGTATACCCTGGGTGTCAATTCCCTTGTCAAATGGATTTGTACTTATTTTCTATTAAACAGATTGACTAAATTCTGTTGGTTATTTTCTTTTATGTGCAGAAACTTCTCATTGTTTGATTATAAACCATTTGTCTATTTTTACTTTTGTTTCCTGTGCCTGTGGGGTCCTATCTAAAACATCATTGCCTACACCAATGTATTGAAGTGTTTCTCTAATGTTTTCTAATAGTAATTTCATAGTTTCAGGTTTAACATTTAGGCCAGAAGTAGTTTTTCCTCCCTGGGTCTTGGTGTCCCTTTCCAACATCCCCTCCATTCCATTCTTCTATGAGATTGGCTTATTTCCACAGATGAATGAGAGCATGTGGTACTTAATCAATCTTGAGTTGATTTTTGTACAGTTTTATTCTTCACGTGCATATCATGTACTATTTATTGAAGAGATTTGTCTTGCCTCTACTCTGTTGTTGCTATCTCTGTCAAAGATCAGTTGGCTGTCTGGATTGATTAACTTCTGAGTTCTCTATTTTGTTCCATTGTTCTGTATGTCTGTTTTAAAGCCAGTAACATGCTGGGTGTTTTTTTTTTTTCCTTTTTTTTCTGGTATGGGGAATCAAACCCAGAACCTTGCACTTGCCAGGCAGGTGCAGTGCCACTGAGCTACATCCCCGGGCCCACTATGCTGTTTTGATTACTGTAGTATTGTAGTACATTTTGCAGTCAGATTTTCTTTTCTTTTCCTTTTTTTTTTTTTTGGTACCAGGGATTGAACTCAGGATCTTGCACTTGCGAGGCAGGCGCTGTGCCACTGAGCTATATCCCTGGCTGTCAAATGTTTTTTATATCTAGCTCTGTGGATTCAGCCTTCCTCCTAGGATCACTTTGGCATTCTATATGAATTATAGGATTGGTTTTTCTGTTTTTATACAGAAACTCACTTGTGTTTATGGAAAGGCATTGAATTTAAAGATCTCTTTGGGAAGCAAGGACATTTTAACAATATTGATTTTTGTTATCTATAAATGTGGAATATCTGTCCTTTAAAATTATTTTTTGTCCTCTATAATTTCTCATTCGTGTTTTATAACTTTCATTGTGGTGATTTTTCACTTCCTTGGTTAAATTTATTTCTAAATATTTTACTTTTTGAATTTATTGTGACTGGAACTACTTTCTTCTTTTTCAGCAGATTCATTATAGGTATACACAAATGCTACTGTTCTTTGTATGTTGATTTTTTTTTTTAAACCCTGCAACTTTCGGAATTCATTTATAACTTCTGACAGCTTTTTGAGGGAATGTTTAGAT
Source organism: Heterocephalus glaber (assembly GCF_053883595.1). Lineage (NCBI taxonomy): Eukaryota > Metazoa > Chordata > Mammalia > Rodentia > Bathyergidae > Heterocephalus > Heterocephalus glaber. Next base: position 5,682,995 of record NW_028258156.1, read on the forward strand.
TTTTCTGTGTATGAAATCATGTCATCTGCAAATGGGAATAATTTAACTTTTTCTTTTTCAATTTGGGTTTCCTTCCTCCTTGCACGCTTCTCTCTGTCCTTCTCCCTCTCCCTCTCTCTCTCTCTGTGATATGGCTGTTTTAACAATATTAATTCTGCCAGTCCATGAACATGGAAGTCTTTCCATCATCTAGTGTCTTCTTCAGTTTCTTTCTTCACTGTTCTGTAATTTCCACTGTAGTCTGTTACCTCCTTAGTTAGGTTAATTTCTGGGTATTTTTAAAAGCTATTGTGAATTGGAATTGTTTTCCTGATTTCTTTCTCAGCTAGTTTATTAATAGTGTATAGAAAAATTATTTATTTTTTAATGTTGATTTTGTATCCTGTTTAATTTTGATTTTATTTCTACTGTGATCTGTATTATATTTTTCCTTCTATTAATTGTGGGCTTGGTTTGTTCTTGCTTTTCTATGTCTTGTAGGTACATTGTTAAGTTGTTTGAGATCTTTCCATTTTTGATGTATGCATTTATTTTTGTAGATTTTGGTTCATTGGATTGTCATTGTCATTTTTTCTCTTTTAATTTATGTAGTCACTCTTTGGTCATTTAGGAATGTGTTATATTCAGTTTCCATTTATTTATATACTTTCCATTATTGTTGTTTATAGTTTCATTCCATTATAAACTGAAAAAATTAGACACGATATGATTTCAGTTTTTTTTAAGTTTGTAAAGATTTAATTTGTGGCCTTAAATATGCTTTATCCTGGAGAATGTTTCATGTACTGATAAGAATATATTCTACTGCCATTGGATGAAATATTCTGTAAATGTTTAAGTCCATTTGCTTTATAGTTTGGTTCACCTCAGAAATTTTTTTATTTTTCTATCTGGACAATCTCTCCATTGTAGAAAGTAAGGTGTTGAAATCCCCAACTATCATTGTAGTAAAGTCTCTCTCCTTTCAGATCTAGTGCTATTTGGTTTATACATTTGGGTGGGCCCCTTGTTGGTTGCATATATATTTACAATTGTGTCTTTTTGCTGGACTGATCTCTTTATCAATGTCTAATGACCTTTGTCTTTTTGCACAGGTCTCTCCCAGGGGAGGGGAATCCAGGTCCTTCGCACTAAGCTACATTCTAACCCACTTTTTCTTTTGAGATAGGGTCTTGCTAAGTGATGAGTTGCTCAGTCCAGGCTTGAACTTGCCATCCTCCTGCTTCAGCCCCCCAGAGTGATGGAATTACAGATGTGCACCACCATGCCCGGCTTCTTTTATTGGTTTTGATTTAAAGCTTGCTTTATCTGATGTGAGTATGGCTAGTCTCAGTTGCTTGGTTTCCATTTGCGTAGTGTACCTTTTTCTAACACTTTTTTAATCTACATGTATTTTGTACCAGTGAAGTGTTTTTTGTTTGTTTTGTTTTGTTTTTTTGGTACTGGGGATTGAACTCGGGAGCTTGCGCTTGTGAGGCAGGTGGCAGCACCACTGAGCTAAATCCCCAGCCCTGTTTGTTTTTTTTTTTGAGACAGTTATGTAGTTCAGGCTGGTCTTGAATTCACCATGTACCTCAGGATGGCCTGAACTCTTGGCAGTCTTCCTCCTGCAGCCTCCTGACTCTCAAATGCCGGGATTACAGGTGTGCATCACTACACTTGGGTCTGAAGTGATTTTCTTATAAGCAGCATATAGTCGGGCCTGTGTGCATGTGTGTGTGTGTGTGTGTGTGTGTGTGTGTGTGTTAATGGAATTGAACCCATGACCTTGTGCATACTAGGCAAGCATGTTAGCACTGAACTACATCCCTAGACCCTAGTGCTTTATATATTTTTTATTTTGAGGTAGAATTTTGCTAAGTTTCCTTGCCTGGCCTCAAACTTGCCATCCTCCTGCCTTAGCCACCTGAAAAACTGGGATTACAGGTGTGCGCCAATGTGTTCTGGGCAGATCTTATTTTTTTTAAATTCATGTAACAAACCTGTGTATTTTTTGTCCTGTACTCCTCGCCCCTCTCCATTGCAGGGGATAGAACTCAGGGCCTTAACATTTGCTAGGCTAGTGCTCTACCACTGAGGTGCATCTATGTCTTTTGATTGATATGTGTGATGCATTTACATTCAGGGTCATTATTGATAGGTGTAGACTTTCTTCTGTAATTTTGTTAATTGTATTCTGTATATTTTATATATTTTCTTCCTTTATGCTTTTCTTATTTATTTTGTGAGTTGGTAGTTTTTTGTCATGCTAAGCTTTGAGTCTCTTTTTTGTGTATCTGTGGTCATGAGTTTTGCATATTCGTGTGTTTCCATGATGGTAGTTATCCTCTTGTTTTTAGTGTGAAATTTCCTCAAGTATTTCTTGTAGGTTTGGTCTAGTTTTGATGAATTCCCTCAGTTTTTGCTCATCTGGGAAATACTTTATTTCTCCTTTAAGTTTTGAAGGATAATTTTGCTGCACATAGCATTCTTGGTTGACAGGGTTGTTGGTTTTTTTTGTTTCTTTTTTCCCCAATATTTAGAATGTATTATCCCATTCTCTTCTAGCTTCTGGTGAAAAATCTACTGTAAGTCCAATGAACACTCCCTCATCTGTGGTTTGATGCTTTTCTTTTTGTTTTTAGGATTCTTTCTTTGGCTTGTACTTTTGACATTTTGACTACAATAATGCTTTGATGAAGGTCTATTTTGGTTGAATCTATTGACTTTGTATCTGAATATCCATATCTCCTTAAAGATTTGGGAAGTTTTCAGGTATTATTTTATAAAATAAGTTTTCAGTGGCTTTCCCCCTTTCTTCACCTTCTGGAATTCACGTAATGTGAGCATTTGTCCACTGAATGATATCCCAGTAGTCTTACAGGTTTTCTTAATTTTTTTTTTTCCGGTACCAGAGACAACTGAGGACCTTGGGCTTGTGAGGCAGGCATGGTGGCACTGAGCTACATCCCCGGCCCCTAGGGTTTCTTCATTTTTAAAAATTCTTTTTTTAAAAAAAATCTGATTTGGTTAATTCAAAACTATCTATCCTCAAGTTCAGAAATTCTTTCTTCTGTTTGTTTTAGTTTGTTGTGGAAGCTTTCAGTGATATTTTTTATATCACTGGTTGAAGTTTTTTTCTAGGGCTTTTGATTCATTCTTTATAATGAATTCTCTCTCTTTGATGAAGTTCTCACTTGCATCCTGAATTGTTTTTCTCATTTCTTTATATTGTTTACCTGTATTCTCCTGGATTTCACTGAGTTCCTTTAGGATCATTATTTTAAATTTGTTTTAGGCATTTTCTCGATTTCCATCAAATTGAGATTTGGGGGGAATTATTGTTTTCCTTTGCAGGTTTCATTTTTTTTTTCAAGTTTGTGTTCATATCTTGATGTTTGCAATTGGTATAACGTTCCCCTCTTCCAATTTTATAAAGTAGGTTTTGTAAGAAAATATTTTTTCCTTTAGATAGGGATATAGGATGTCAGTTGGCTCTGGCCATGTGCAGCTCAAAATCATAGTTTCTGTGTAACTTCATCTTTGATTTACGTCAGCAGTGTTCACGAGTCTATAGTCTAGACTGCAACACCCATGGAGGTAGTCGAGTGACATTGTAGTAGATGAGGTTTCCAAAGGTGAGTGTCTTCAGGCTCCACAGAGTTGAGCCCTGATGGCACTGGCCTTGAAGCTGCCACAGTCTGAATGGTATGGAGTGTGAATAGGACAGTCCCCAGGTCCCTCAGGACAAGTACAAGGAACACTCAGGATTGTGGCACCAGCAGACATGGTTCCTGAGGCACAGAATCTGAGGGAGACCTTCCTGAGGACTCGGTGTGAGTGTGGGAGATTCCTGGGCCTGTGGCAAAGCAGCCCTAGTTCTAGAGACATAGGATGAGATAAGCCCTTTTCCAAGTCCTATAGCGTGAGCACAGACGATGCTTGGATCTGGGACCCCCATAACCATGGTCTTGATGTTTTGAAACACAAAAGGGACATTTCCTAAGATCTGTGGGGCTAATAGTGTTGAGGATGGGGCTTGTAGTGCTGTTAGACACTTTTCTGGAACTGTGGGACCCAAATGACACCCTTCACAGGTTTCAAAGGACAGCATACAAATGTTGCCAGGGCTTTAGATACCCGCAGCTGTGGTCCCAAGTCTGTGGGCAATGTCCCTAGGTCTTCTGGGGCATGTGCAAGTATTGTTTGGGCTTGGGGCTGGCATCCATACTCTGGAGGTGTAGCACGTGTGGGAATCCTTTTGCAGGTCCCCTGAGTAGAGCAGATACTAGGGCTTGAGGTTTTAGTCTCTGTGGTCCTGGAGCTGAAGCACAAGGGCAGGGATAGCCCTAGGTCAAATGGGCAATCTCTGTTGTAGACAAGGCTTATTGTGTTGGTAGCTATAGTCTTGGAACAGCAGAACAGGGGTGGGACTTTCCCTTGATCTCCAGGGATAAGGCTGGGTGATGCTGAGGATTTTACATCAGCAGCTGCGGTGCTAAAGCTGTGGAGGAGACTGTCCCCAGTTTCTGTGGGTCCAGTATGGGCGGGATTCAGGCTTGTGGCTATGGCAGCTGCTGGTCTTGAAGCTCCAGAAAGTAAGAGGGAGCTGTTTTCTGCCCAGTGAAGCAGGCACTAGCACAAGGCTTCTGATGGTGTCAGGGGGCTGGCTGCTGGCCCTGAAGGCAATATGGCACCTAGAAGCTTGGGTTCTGGGGCCTGGAGGAGACCCAGAGTAGGTTCCTTCTTTGGAGCAGAGCTGTTGCTCTGAGATCAGCCAGCTCCCCACATTGGATCTAAAGCTTGCGAAGACTGGTATCCTTCTGCAGTGAGGTCTGCTGTCCTGCTGCTGTGATCAAGATTGCTGCCACTTGCCCACTTATCTTTTTCTTGCAGTGCCATGTTCTTCACCCAGGTCAGGAGCGGAAGTTGAAGTTGCACATTGCTTTGTTGTTTTCTCTGGGTTTCTCAAGTTGTCCTTCTGGCTCTCCATGCTATTTAGGATTCCCATCACTTCTGTGTTAATTTCCAGAGTTCTTTCTCACTTTCCTTGAAATACAGTTTTCTTTGACATTTTAGCTGTTTTGTTTTTGTGGTCCTGAGGATTGAATTCAGGGCCTCACATATGCTAGGCAGGTGCTTTCCACTGGGCTATATCCCCAGTCCTTAGCAGTTTTTTTTTTTTTTTTTTTTTTTTTGGTACTGGGTATCAAACTGAGGACCTTGTGCTTACCAGGCAGGCATGGCACCACTGAGCTACATTCTCAGCCCTTCTTAGCAGTTTTTAATGAAGGTTGTATATAAGGTTACTTTGTTTCTATATTTTCTCATCTGTTTCTTCTTTATGTTTGCCCTTTTCTTTTCCTACTTGAGCAAATTTGGTTTTCTGTTTAAGGATCTTTTTATAGCCTTTGTCCAGTTTTAGTTCAGTGATAGCCACCTTGCTGGGGTGATACTTGTGCCTTTGTCTTCTCCCCCTGTACCCGGTAAATGTAGATAACATATTTCTTTTTGTGTATTCCCATGACTTTGCCAATATGCTGACCTTTATAGTGTCCTCTCATAACCTGAACTTTGTCCTTTCCAGCCAGCGTATATGGAGTGTTGTAGTTTTGCCTTGGCTGTCTGGGAAGAGAAGTGACCTTGTTGCAAATGTGGAAAGGGGAATTGGATTATTCTTTATGATTTTCGCTTTGGTCAGAAGTCATAAAGGGATCGAACTTTGTGTTGTTCACTGCCACTTCATCAGTGGCCAAAAAATGGGAGAGATCTCCTTATCTACCTTTTTTTTTTTTTTGAGATATAGTCTTGAGCTGTAGTTCAGGCTGGCCTTGAACTGTGTAGCCCAGGCTGGCCTCGTACTCATGGCAGTCCTGCCTCAGCCTTCCAAGTACTGGGATTATAGGCAAGCACCACCACACCTGGCTTACCTACCATTCTTTAAGCCAAACTGCTAACTCTCCTTTTCCTCTTTCTGTATATTGTGTCTCTTTCACTTAGGTGCATCCACACACATGCAAACATTCATTGAAGCAATAGACGAAAGGGATAAAGAGACTGTATGTTTTCTGTATTCAATTATTCCAAAAAATATCAGGTCCTTCCTGTGTACCTGGTGCTGATGCAGTACCCATGCCTGGTCCCCACCTCCATGAAGCTTATATCCTAGGCAATGAGCAAGTAAAGGAATGAGCTAAAAAAATATTGGTGTGGAAATACGCTTTCTAGAGAAGTATTAGGCTGCGATAGTGTGATAGGGATGCGTATGCAGAGCATGCAAGGGGCACCTCCCAGAAGAGGTGACAAAGCATCCGTGAGATGTGGCGTAGGCCATGGCTGTGTGTGTGCCTTGTGTGCTTAAGGCACAGAGAGGAGGCTGGCAGGTGAGGCTTGGGGAAGGAGGCAGGAGGCGGGACCAGATCGTGGAGGCCTTGTAGCCTGGGTAAGTGGTTGAGACAGGATGTAGCCACTGAAAGCTTTTAAACAAGGGAGTGATGTGAAGATGTCCCTGTGACCCAGTGAAATGGCTCACAATTCCCACGATGTATGCTAATGGTGGCTTTGCTCTGTGGGTCTCATGACAAATATGGGAAAGTGGCTGGAGTGCTTGTATGGTACTTAACCCCGCTGGGCGTACGCTAATTGCATATACCCAGTTTTAAAATTTATCTTTCCTTTTTTATTGCAATAAAATATATACAAAATCTAAAATTTGGCATTTTAAAGTATAAAATACAGTGGTATGAAGTATATTCATGATGTTGGGGAGCTGTCACTAGTATCCATTTCTTTCTTTCTCTCTTTTTTTTACTAGTATCCATTTCTAGCACTGCTTCACCACCTCAAACCAGAACTCTGTAGTCATTAAGCAATTAATTATTCTCCTTTTCTTCACACCCCAACCCCTGATAACCTCCAGTCTTCTTTCTGTTACTATGAATTTGCCTATTCTAGATATTTCATATATGTGGAATTATATATTATTTGTCCTTTTATGCAATGTCACTTAATATAATGTCTTTAAAGCTCATCCATGTTGTAGCATGTGTCAAAATCTCATTCCTTTCTACTGCCAAATGATTTCCCATTCTGTGGGTGTGCCACATTTTTGGTGTCATTCATGTATCGGCCATGTGCCCACCCCAGGCAGGTTAGTACATTGAAATGGGCCTTCCCAGGGACTTCTTCCAGCTAGGTGACACATTCGCAAGCCTGGAGAATCTGAGTGTGCCTGAAGTAGGCATCCTGTCCCTGGGTATGGTTTGAAATGGGCACTGAGCTTCATGAGGTATTTAGCCTTGAATTGCCTAAAAAGCCCAGGTGAACACTTATTCTTCCCATGCTGACTCCCCCTCTTATTTGGTTCTTTTCCTGCTCACTGCCCAGATGTAGCAATGAAGGAGACTCCAAAGAGCTTATTTCATCATTGCTTCTAAGCACAAAATCATGTCCTGCAAATAGAAATGCAGTCTGTTCTTGAAGTGCTGCTGAATTTCTCCTGGGTGGAGATGGTTTGGGAGAGGTCCCAGGTCTCTGCTGGGTGACCCAGGGTGGTCCATTCCAGACTAGCCTGAGAGTTTCTCCATGGATGAAGTGATATAAAAACCCTTCTTAGAGGTTACACATTTTTCTTACTGTCAGGCTAAGAAGTTCCTTTTTAATTCAAGTCTGACTTCTTCCTGGCTACTTGTGCTTGAAGCCAGCCCCCCTTCCCCGAATAATGTTCCTGTGCTTCCTGGGCCCCAGCTGAGGCATCTGTCACCCCTCAGTGCTGCCAGGTCTAAGGCAGATGGACTGCTGTTCCCCTGGGGGTTAGATTTCTTTTCTTCTTCCTTGGAACCAGTGCTTTGTTTGAGAGTCCCCTTCCTCCTGGTATACAGCCTGAGGGAAGCTGATCTGCCGCGGCCTCAGGAGAGTTTGGTTGACACCTTTTGGGGTGACTTGTCTCCTCTTTCATCCCCAGGAAATCAACAAACTGGTTGTGCTGTTCCCTTCCCAGCCACCAGCTGTGTAAGAGGGGAAATTCCTGCTGCAGCCATCTCCCTGGAGACACTGGGGCACTCATGGCCGTTTTTGTTTTTCAGAACAATAAACCTGAAAAACCCTGTGCTCCAGCAGGTGCTGGAGAGGAGGAAGGAGGTCCTGTGTGTCCTGACGCAGAAGATCGTGACGACCCAGAAGTGTGTGATATCGGAGCACGTTCAGATAGAGGAGAAGTGTGGCGGCATGGTGGGGATACAAACTAAGATAGTGCAGGTGTGTACGGCTGCTGTGGACAAGTCAAGCTCACGGCACCTGGTCCTGCCCTAGCCTTGGAGACTTTGGTGTGGGGCCTTTTTGGGTGGTGTCTCATTAGAACTCTTTCTTTTCTTTTTTTTTTTTTTTGGTACCAGGGACCGAACTTGGGTCCTTGTACTTGTGAGACAGGCACCAGAACCACTGAGCTAAATCCCTGGCCCCAGAACTCTTTCTTTATTGTAATGCATTAACAGAACTACAACTTAAATTGGCTTAAGTGACAGGAATTTATTGGCATGTGCAATGGAGACATTTAGGGCAGTCTGGCTTTAGTCACTGCTGGATCCAGGACTCAAGCATGTTGTGGGCTGCCTTCCTTTACAGAGGTTGATCCCTCAGATGGACTCTGCTGGTGGTGCAGGAAGCTCCAGGCTTTCATCAGATTTGCTGCAATCTCAAGGGCCTAGAAGGGGAATAGCTGAGTCAAATGGAATTTCTAGTTTTAGTTTTTTAATGATTCTCCATATTGATTTCCAAAATGACTATACTAGTTTACATTCTCACCAGCAATATAGAAGGGGTTCTTTTTCCTCACAGCCTCGCCAGCATTTGTTACTATTTGATTTCTTGATGATAGCTGTTCTTTCTGAAGTGAGATGGAATCGCAGTGTTGTTTTAATTTGCATTTCTCTAATGGCCAGAAATGTTGAACATTTTTTCATGTATTTACTGGCCATTTGTACTAATTTAAGATGCACAGTTTTTGATTGAGTCTTACTTTGGGGCAGCCTAATTTTGTGATTTCTTTATATATTGTAGATATTAGTCCTCTATCCAAGAAATAGCTGGCAATTTTTTCCCCATTGTCTTTCACTCTGTTAGTAGTTTTCTTTGCCATGCAGAAGCTTTTTAATTTGATATGTTCCCATTTGTTGCTTGTTGGTATCATTTCTTGTGCAACTGAGGTTCTCTTCAGAATGTCCTTGGGCCTGGGATTTAGCTCAGTGGTTCCGGCTCCTGTGTCACAAGTGCAAGGTCCTGAGTTTGATCCCTGGTACCAAAAAAAAAAAGAAAGACCTTGCCTGTGTCTTTAAAGAATTTTATCTATTTTATCTTTCAGCAGATTCAGTGTTTGTGTTTTAACATTTAGACTTTTGATCCATTTTGATTTTAAGAGATATGGATGTCAATTCAATCTTCCTCATGCGGGGAGCCAATTTTTCCAGTATCCTTTGTTAAAGAGGCTACCTTTCTACCAGTGTAAATTTTGGGCCCTTTTGGCAAAGATCAGGTAGTTGAATGTGCTTGGGGTTGTTTCAGCATTATTTGTTCTGTTCCATTGAGCCACGTCTTTTGTTTTTTGTTTTGCCAATATCATGGTTCTTTTATCACTGTACCTTTGTAGTAGAACTTGAAGTCTGGGATTGTGATGCCTCCTGCTTTGCTCTTGTTGCCCAGGATTGCTTTCCCTATTCTAGGTCTCTTCTGGTTCCATAGGAATTTTAGGATTGCTTTCTCTAGTTCTATGAGGAATGCAGTTGGTATTTTGACTGGGATTGTGTTAAATCTGTACATCAGTATTATAATTCTGGCCACTTAATGATATTGGTTCTGCCTATCCAGGAACAGGGGGTATCTTTCCATTTTTTGATGTCCTTTCTGAACTCCTTTTTCAGAATGACATTGTAGAGGTCCGTCACTTCTTTGATTAGGTTAATTCCTAAGTATTTAATTTTCCTTGATGCTGTTGTGAATGGCATTGTTTCCCTCATTTCTTTGTTGGTGAGTTTATTATTGGTGTACAGGAAGGCTATTGATTTTTGAGCGTTGGCTTTGTATACTGTTACATTACTGAATTTGATTATTAATTCTAGGAGTCTTTTGTTGGAATTTTTTTGGTTCTCTGTGTAGAGGATCATGTCATCTGCAAATAGTGATAATTTGACTTTCTCCTTTCCTATATACATCTTTTATTTCTTTCTTTTGCCTGAATGCTCTTTCTAATGTTTTGAGAACTGTGTTGAATGGAAGTGGTAGTAACGGGCATCCTTTTCTTGTTCCTGATTTTGGAGGGAACTCTTTCAGCTTCTCCTCATTTAGTATGATGTTGGCCATTGGTTTGCATAAATGGCTTTTATCAGATTGAGATAAAAGCCTGTTTCCTTCAGGGTCCTATACCTGTTTTCTTTAGGGTTTTTATCTGAAATGGATGTTGAATTTTCTTAGAGGCCTTTTCTGCATCAATTGAGATGATCATGTGATTTTTTGGTTCTTGCCTCTGTTCATGTGAGGTACCTGTATTACATTTATTGATTTGTCCTTGCTCACTTTGATAGATGGGGAAGGCAGTCAGATTTTATATCTGTGCTGGTTGTAGGCAGCAGAGCAAGGATTTATAACTTAATGCAGCACTTTCCAACCTATCTGTTTGTGTGCACAGTACAACCCTGGTCTGGCTTCTCACCACAAAGGGTAGGGACCTGTGTCCTTGCTGGCCTGAGCTTGGAGCTATTAAGGGTTCTGTCTAGCCTGCTTCTTGTCCACAACTGACTCCTGTGACTGTCCGTCTCCTAGTTATTATGGCAGAATTAAACTGGGAACCTTAAAGTGAAATTGTCTTTTGGTTGTTCTGATCCCAGACACACATAATCAACCCCTTCCTGAAATGGCACCTGAGTAAGCACTGTGTGGCAGTATGACAGCTCCAGACTGATCCCCTCTCTGGTGTTGCCCACTGTGTGGAAGGAGTCATCTTGGAGCAAAACCTGGGCTCCTCCTGAGGCCAGGTCCTCTAGCCTGGCCCACTGTTCCTGCCTAGAGGTGCTGGCCCCTGGTGCTTACGTTGCATTTGTGGTGGCAGCTTCCCTTGGGCTCAGCGTCCAGACTTTTTCATTCTTTTCTCAGCACTGTGGTCCATTTCTCCAACTTCTGTGTAGCTTCTAATTTTCCTGTCTGTTCCTTTCTGATTCCCATTGATATAATTCTTTTTTTTTCCTCTTCACCAAATTATTATTTTCTAGGTGTCTGGATTCCAGATATCAGGCTAAATTTTGCTGCTGATCACTGGTCTGCCATATTTCAAGAGACCGTGCCTCCTATTTTCATAGAGATTTCCTTCTTGAGTACCTTTTGGGTTTTTCTAGACAACCCAGGAAATTGGTGTAGAAGTAGTCTGGAGCTAAGACTGTTTGATATGGGCATGTAGACTGCCTGCACAGCAGTGGGGACAGAGGTCCTGGATGGGGATGGCTTAGGTTGCCTGTGATACTTCTGCCCTTGGTCACTACCCATGGGAGCCTGGGAGCTCCTGAGATTCAGGAGCCCCTTCATTGTTTCTTGATTCAAAGTGACACACTCCGACCAGGATCAAGTTGCTGAAAATAGTTCTCTGGTCTCCAGTGTTTGGTCAACAAATAGCTCTCAGTGTCCTTTCCCCAAGGCATTGTAGGAAGGACTAATTTTTTGTCTTTTGAGAGAGGGTCTCACTTTGTAGTTCAGACTGGCCTCAAACTTGTGGTGATCCTCCTGCCTCAGCCTCCTGAGTGCCGAGATTACAGGCATGTGTCACCACAGCTGGCAGGAAGGGCTCATATTTATCATTGTTTGAAGGAGAAACTTGGAGCCTGACTTCCCAGCCTTTCCTGCCTGCCCTTCTAGGACCAGCTTCTCCTCCCTCCAGCCTCTCCTGGCTTGCCTCTCTCTTCCTAGGTTTGTTTGCCAGCCCAGAGCCCCATCCACTGGCCTCGGAGCGATTCAGCGAGGTTCTCCCAGTCAAGCATCAAGCCCCTTTTGAATGTTCATTGGGATTTCCAGGTTGTTTTCCTACATGAAGGAAATTAGAATGCGATCTTATTTATCTTATAGCCCTGCATCACTTAAGTGTGTTCTGAGGAATGCATCATTGGGTGGTTTTGTTGCTGTACAACATCATCACCACGTTTGCTTACACAGTCGTGGATGGACTTGGTCAGCCACTCCACATGGCTTCTTGATGTCGTCAGGAGACTCCCAGAGAGGTGGACGAGGCTGCTGCCAATGTGACATGGCGTGCTGCTTCATAGTGCATTTTTTATAAGTAGGAGTAGTAAATGTATGAACCAGTAACAGTAATTGTCATCATGAAGTATTCTGTACTGTACACGATTTTTATGATGGCATTGCAGTAGGTTTATTTACACCAGTGTCACCACAAACACGAGTGATACATTGCACAACCATATTGAGATGGCTGTGGAGCCACTAGGTGACAGGAGTTTTTTTGCTCCATTAATTATAATGGCATCAGACCTCTTCGATTTATGTGGTCTGTTGTTGACTGAAACATAGTTATGTGGTGCATCACTTACCTTTATGTAGCACTGAACACCTAGGCTCCCTGTGTCCCACACTCTGGAATCTCGCCTTTATGCCACAAGGTTCGCCAGGATGTGTATGTAACACATCCTGATGCCAACAGGGGTGAAATCTTTACTTGTGCCAGTTGGCTCCTCTTTTCCCCTCAGTTTTGTGGCCATGTCCTCAGCATCCTTACGTAGAAGGCAGAGGCTGGACACAGTGGGGAGGCAGAAAAGACCAAGGAAGGTGTGAGTGCCCAGGTGGGAGTGTGTGCTCTCATCCACAGGTGTCGGCGATGGAGGACGGGAATGTCATCAAGGACACCAGTGTGGTGCTGGAGATCCCGGCTGCTACCACCATCGCCTATGGCATCATCGAGTTATATGTGAAACAGGATGGCCAGTTTGGTGAGTGCCACTTGTAAGGATGCTGAGGGCCCCTCCATCATGTTCGCCTCGGGCACACATTCTAGAGGATCCCCCTCTGCTTTGGGGTCATGGGGAGAGAGGGAAGAGGTAGCAGAAGAGCTTAGAAGTGTCCTGTCACCTGGTCCCTGGCCAAGGTGGACAGGCTTGGTGTGGGGGAGATACCCGGGGGCAGCCCCTCCTCTCCCTCCCCAGACATCGGTGTAGGAAAGGGGTAAGATGTGAGCTCTGCAGTGAGACAGACTGGGTGTCAGCCTCAGCCCCATGACCTTCTGTGAGATCTCAGGCAGACTGCCGATTTTGCTGAGTTTGAGCTCCCCACACTTGGAAGGGGAAAGACAACCCCTCAAGGACTGGTGCAAGGATTAACACGTGCACAACAGGTCATAATTTGAATGTCTTGGTGCTGGGTTACTTGAACCACTGGTGGTCCATGCATGACTGTCCCATTGGGTGGCTTTTTATTAATTTTATTAGTAAAAAGACTGATAAAAGTGATTAGATCCATTTGTACCACCAGAGGTACAAGCTGGCTGATGGGACAGTCATGCATGGACCACCGATGGTTCAAGCTGGTGGGAACTTATTAAAACTAGGTGAGGCACAGGAAGTGCAGTTACTTACTAGTCTACCTTTAAAAAAAATTTTTTTTTTCAGTTTTGGGGATTGAGCTAGAGCCTTTGCACTGAGGTACATCTCCAGCCTCCCTTTTACTTTTTATTTTGAAATAGGATCTAAGTTGCTAAGCTGCCCAGGCTACGTTCAAACTTGTGATCCTCCTGCCTCAGTCTCCCAGATTGCTGGAATTACAGGTGGTGCCACTATGCCTGGCTTCACCTGTCGTTAATCGTATCCCTATCATTGCTGTCCTATCTTTCTTTTCCTCATATAAAACTAGAATTGCTGAATTTGACCTTCCTCTGCCGATCACAAGCATGGCATTCTTATCACTTGAAGAAAATAAGGGCTAATGTCTGTTCTTCTTAGATGCTCATGGCTGCTTCCCTCTTGGTCTTAATGAGAAGAGGTCGTCTTAAACCCGGGAAAACCATCTGGCTGATTCTTGGGGACTTGAATGAGTAAATGTAACATAACCAAGTTTGCTACCATTTTAGGTATCGTGATATTATGGTTATGTTTATAAAAAAGTTTCTTTTAGAGACTTGTTCTGAAATTTCAGAGATGAAATGGTAAGGTGTCAGTTTTGCTTCCAAGATGGATATGAGTGGAGTGTAAGTTGGGGGTGGAGGTGCAGAGAAGTGGCCAGTTGCGACAGTCCTCGAAGCTGGTTAGTGGGAACATGTGGGCTCATTGCTCTGCTTTGGTGTACCTTGGCATTTTCCATAAGAGAACAGTTGTAAAAATTTGCCATAATAGGCCATGCATGCCCCAAGCTCTCTCTTGCCCTTACCTCACTTGTCTTCAGTGAAGTGGGTTAAAGAAGAATCTTCCGTGAGATAACTTTGTAATCACTGAGCCCACACCAGTGACTTCCCACACCATTTCTCCAGACAGACAGAATGCAGTGTTGCATGACCCCAGTAAGCTCATGGCTAATCAAGGGTAGGTAGGGGCACAGACTGAAATCACTGACCCTCTCTCTCTCGTTCAGTAGATGAAGCAGCCTATCTTTTGGGGAGCAGGAATGATTATCCTCAGGTGACACAAAGAGAAGGTGGCAGTTTTAAGAAATTGGTCTAGAGAGGTAGGTCAGGGACACCTAAAAACCAAGAACTCCAGGAATTGTGACTTCATCCTTTAGGTACATAATTCCTAATTTGTGTCATCCCAGGCAATTTCACCATTGTTACTTTATTCCTACTCTTTGAAAGACATGTCTTCCAAACAAACTGCATTGTAAAGGTGACTGAATTGTTCCTGTGTCAGCATGTGATAAGCAGAATTAGCACATGCACTCGCAGGGTTCAGCCCAGCACGGATCCCTTGGTGGTCAAGGGTCAGTGTGTCACTTTCTCCTGCTTTATTGAGGTAAAACTGACAAAATTTGTGAATATTTAAAATATGCAAATCGATGATTTGATGTCGTTTACACTATGAAGAAATTGCCACAGTCAAGCTACTTAATGCATCATCACTTCAGTTACCATTTGTGAAGTGTGTAAGAGAACATTTAAGATCTGTGGTCTTAGCAAACAAAGTACATAATACAGTATTTTTAGTTGAGCCTTGTTAATTGTACATCTTTATGAGCATAATTTGTTTCAGAATGTGTATACTTTGAATATTAATCAAACCAAGGTTGCATATCCATCACCTTGTGTGTTTATCATTCTATGGTGAGAACATTCAAAAACCTGTCTTCTAGATATGTTGAAATATCTGGCACTCTGTTGTTAGCTGTAGTCACCATCTGTGCATAGAACACCAGGGCCTAGTCCTCCTACCTAACTGTGACTTTGTCCCTCTTTATCTCCTTCTACTCGACTCCTTCCAAATCTCTGGGAACCACTGTTTTCTCTTTCTGTGAGGTCAAATTTCAGATGCTACATATGAAGAAGGTCTTGTAATATTTGTCTTTCTGTTGTATTTCACTCAGTATAATGTTCTCCAAGCTTATCCATGTTGTCTCATATGATAAGATTTCATTCTTATTAATGGCTGTGTAGTATTCCATTGTGCAGCTGTAACCATAGTTTCTCTATCTGTTCTTCTGTTGTTGGGTGGTTGGATACCGAGTCATGGCTAACAACATGGTATTACTAAGTCTTGTCACAGTCTGTATGTTAGACCCCCAGAAGTTACTCATAACTGAAACTGTACCCTTTGACCAACATCTCCCCTGTTCATCCACCTCCCAACCCCAGGCCAACACTATTGTACTGACTGCTTCTGTGAGTTTGGCTATTTTAGATTCCACATGTAAGTGTGATACACAATGTTTGTCTTTCCATATCTGGCACATAGTGCTGTCCAGATTTATTCATGCTGTCATAGGTGGCAGGTTTTTATTCTTTATTGTGGCTGAATAGTATTCCATTGTGCTTTTGTGCCACATTTTCTGTGTCTATTCTTTTGTCAACACACTGTTCCCGTATCTTGACCACTGTAAATAAGTGTCTTTTTTGCAAGGCCTTTGAAATCTTGGCTCCTACCAGAGGAGGCCCACAAACACTCTGAGGACACTTCGGTGGCTGGGGGCCCAGCTGGGCTAGGTCATTCCCCTGCCTGCAGCTCCTGGGGGATGGCCTGTGTCTCCCAGGAGGGTGTCTTTATTCTCAGTTGGAGGTTTAAAAGACACGCTGCTTTTTCTGGCATGGCTCTCATTTGCATTTCAATTCGAAGGCTTTTATCTTTGTTGACTTCAGCTGTCTTTGAAAATCATCTCCTCTTAGTGCTGCTGAGAACAGGTTCTCTGGGAATATCTGGCCACTCCTTTTGCACTCTCCTAGGCTTCCTCCAAGCTCCTCTCCCTGTGCTTAGCTTCACAATCCACGGTCAGCCCATTTGGGTGATGCACAGCCTGCTGTTCTGCGTTTCCTCTTCTTTTCTTGTCCACCTGTATTTTTTGTCACTCTTACCACAGAATGTTCTGATACAGCTTCATAAACCTTCAGGGCCTGAAAGGGCTTCCATGGAATCACTTGGGACAGCCCCGCTGCCCTTTGAAACGCTGAGAGGCCCAAGCCTCCCTTGTCTGGCCGACTGGCTCCCAGCCCCCCAGTGACAGTGTGGACCTCTCTTCAACAGCTCTGCTCCATGGCAACACTTATAGCCAACCAAAAATAACCTTTATCATTCTGAACTTTAGCCCTGCACTTGTGTATAGTTTGGTATTTGCCAGTGTCTTTCCACATGTACTTTGATCCTTTGTCCTAAGGCTGTGAAGCTGTTTCCTACCTGGCCCTTGAATCTGTCCTTGCTGCTGTCCCACTGGCCCCATCCTAGCCCCTTCCCCAGCTCTGCCAACCACTTTGAACTGGACACTACTTCTCTGAAACTTGCCCCATCTGTTCCACCCAAGCAGTGGAGCTGGTATGAGTATTTTAAAATGAAAGTCTGATCATTTCACTCACCTGCTCAAACTTCCTCTGTGGTTCCTTCTGTCCCAACAGTGAAGTCTGCTGCAGGTGTGGATCCCAAGCCTTCCCACTCATCACCAGCACCACCCACCCACCCAGTGATCCTCTCACTTTTATCCACTGTCCCGGAAAGCTCCCCACTCTGATCCCTGAGGCCTGCCATGGCTGCCTCCATCTGCCCAATAAACTTCTGAACATGGCTGGCTGGGCACTGCTTTGTCCACAAAGGCTTTTCTAGATCTCTTTCACCATGATGGGGTCTGGGACATGAGACCACAAAACCCTTTAAAGGATTAGTTCCAATGTGGATACCCCGGGAGGTCACTCTCCCTGGGCTCTGCTCAAGTGATGTAGGGGAGCATAAGGCTCTACCCCATGACATACAGTCTCCTTTTACATCACTGGAGATGAAGCTGGGCTTTGTGTCTGCACCTACGTATTCCTGCAACTCCTCAGAGTCCATTAGACAGTGACTGAGAAGATAAGCTATGCAGGAAACAGTGCAAAGAGGCAAAGTAAAGGCTTCGAGAAAATGCTAAAGTGGAAGGTCACTCTGACCTTCTAATACCCTCTGTGAACCAGGGGACCAAACCTAGGAGGGACTTTTTGACCCTGCCCCCTGCAGGTGTCAGATCCTCACGTGAGAGGTGCCCTCCCTCTCCCCAAGGAAAGGAGCATCTTCAGCTCTGAGGACGCAGTGACACAGCGAGGGGTCTGCACGCACTGGCCGTGCCGAGTCCCCTCAGCTTAGAACCCCAGGTCACACCTCCTGTGGGATTCTCCACAACTCCACTCCTTGTCAGACCTTGTGTAAAAGTCCTGGGCTGCAACTTTCTCGGGTCCAGATTCCCTCCTGAAGCTTCTGTGACATATAGAACTTACATTAAATGGATTTATGTGCTTTTCTCTTATTAATCTGTCTTTGGTTGTAAGGCCTCAGCCATGAATCTAAGAAGGTTTCAGGCTCAGCCACATTTTTAATTCTTTAGCCCTTGCTTAAGGACCCAGAGTGTGAAATAGAAGCATAAAGAGAACTTTGAATCTTGAGCTCACTTACTGATTTTTACACAGCAAAAATACAGTAACAACTGTTTATTAACAGCCTAGAGCCCTTAGTGGAGTTATCTTTATGGAAATGCAGTGAATACTACAGTGAACCATTACTGACCAGCTTCAGTAAACAGCTCCTAACCTCCCCTTCTGCCCTTCCCACTGGATTATTTCGAAGCAAATTCTAGGCATTATCCTGTTTCATATATATATACATATACTATTTCATCACCTTTAAGCAGTGAGGCTTATGAAAAAGACTAGCTTTGCCTTTGTATAAATAGATACATGTAGAAAGTATTCTTTTTCAAGGGAATGTTTGTGAGATTTATTCAGATAATTGTAGAAATTAGTTCCCTTTTATTGCAGTGTATCATTCTCTTTATTAGTAAGTTAGGACTCCTTACAAACATAACTATATAGCTACTTGTAACTACGAACACACCTAAATATATATGTGTTTATTTATTTAGATAGATAGATAGGATACTGGAGACTGAACCCAGGGCCTTTGCACTGAGCTACATTCCCAGTCTTTATTTTTATTTTTCTATTTTGAGACAGGTCTCACCAAGTTGGTAGGTTCCCAAAGCTGTGCTCAAACTCAAGCCTGCCTCAGCCTGCCAAAGTTCTGGCATCATAGGTGTGTGCCAGCACTCCCAGCTCTGATGATAATTCTTTAATACTGTAAGTGTTCAAATCTCCTCAGTTGTTTTATACCTGCTTGGTTTCATTTATCTGATTAGATTTCAGAGCAGGATAGTGAAGTATTTCTAGTGTATGAAAGATGGCTTCCTACATTTCAGAAAATATACCCCAGATGGTTTCACATGAAGAACAGCCATTGCTTCTGTATTTGTTGGGAGTGGCTCAGTATTCAGCCAAGCAACATAGGTGTGTGCAGAAAGTGTGGTTTATGGGGAAGGTGATGGGTCTTTTGCTGCAACCCCAAGCCAGGTAATGGGTGGTCTAACATGCCATGGCTGGGCCGACCTCGGGCCTGGCCTGTCCTTTTCCTGTGCACTACAGAATTCTGCCTCCTCCACGAGAAGCATGGTGGCTTTGAGCAGGAGCGGAGATCTGACCCTGTCTATCTGGACTACCTGGCCTGTCAGGAGTTTGGTTTCATGGATGTGCCAGATGCCAGGCATGGGACGTCTTCCCAGGATGGGCTGTTAAGTGTTTTAAATCAAGGTACTGTCATCAGAGTGGGGTGTGGCCAGCTGATGGCTCAGTGAACACGGAACCTCAAGAGATGGTATGCCCTTTAGGATCAGTGACTCCTGGGGGACTCAGGGAAAACGTCTGAAAAGAGAGTGGCTCTGCCTCTGAGCCCTGGTCTACTTAGCAGGAGTTTCCTGTTGGATCTTAATGAACACCAGATCTCCTGTGAAATGTTTTAAAAACAGGGTAGAGGTGGGAGATTGAGGAGAGAAGCAGCCAAGGCCCTTGGGTTTTCTTTCATTTTAACCACAGAAGCCTGCTGACTACTACGAATAGCCTTGCAGCAGGGATAGGGATCCCAGGTTTTGCATCTGCTTCATTATATCCCAGGCTTCATTGCCAAGACAAGCCATGCTTCGTCAGCATTGCAGAGTGCCCTCTTGGAGGCTCCTTATCCACTTGGCATGAGCCACATGGTGCCAAAGAGGAGGAGGAGCAAGACTCATGAGGTGCCTGCAGCAATTCTCTTCACAGAATGTCATGGTTTAAAAAGTTGCTTTGGTGGGATATAAGGAGTGCAGTGTACACTAGAAGGAGATGGGCAAGGAAAAGGAGAAACAAAATTTGGTAAGTGCTTTGAAAAAAGAGGTAGGAACCATTCACAGTGTGCTTTGGTGTAAAAGGTAAGGAGACTCCTCAGTGAAGCTTCAGTGAGTCCTGAGTCCAAGTATGTTGTGTTAGAAGACATGGAAATGAAAGCTCAGTCTTCAACATCTCCCTGGGAAGTAGCTGATTGGGACTTCTTGCTACCTTTTGGGGGTAGCAGCACAGTAGCAACAGCAGCTATGCACCCTGGAGCTAAACTACCTGGAAGTGACAAGTCCTAGGCTATGGCTTTCTTACTGCATCCTTCCCAAGCCCGCCTTTCAAGCTGACCCTTCTAGTTGCCTGGTGGTACCCCAGATCCTAGACTAACTGGGACAGCTCTTTTCTTTGGGCTGGGGCTGATGAAGACCTAGTTGTGTTTATAGGGAGTTTTTAATATGTTGGCTACTGAAGTTGTATGTCTTTCTCTCTATGAGGTTTTCTATAACTGCTGCCATCTGAGATCTGCAGAGGTAATGCATCTATGTATTAGTATGCAGCGATGTGTATGAAAGCATTGTTTAATCAGATCTTTTTTAGAAAATTTCCACTGGGCTTAATTTATTAGAAGGGTCTGACAACCTTTTAAAAAAAAAAAAAAGAAACAGAAAAAGAGAGAGAAGAGGATGGTAAGGGGAGAGATTCCCAAGTATCTGCAGAGGATATGAGTAGCACAGCTGAACGGGTTCCATGCACAATTTGAGGATGAATGGAGGGAAAAGGGGAAGACCTGGGTTTGCCATGAAGATAGGGTGCCAGCGCCTCTGAAAACATGCAGAAAGTGTGAAAGGATACAAAATCCTCAAGGTATTTCAAGAAAGGGCATGAAAAAGTATGTATTTTGGGATTTGTATGGCTCTGAAGCATCATAAAGGTAGATTTATGTTTAGTAATTCAGCCTTGAGAATTTAATTCTACAGAAATAATACTAAAGAGGAGTCTAAATGAGTGTTCTAAAATTGATTTCTTAATATTTAGGAAGTCATCAAAGAAGAGTGAAGCTTGAGATGTAAAACTGTGCCTTCTTTCTCTTCTCTCTCTTCCTATACAATTTTCCTAGTTATAGTAAAACATGAAGGGCGATGTTTACCTCAGTGTCCTTTATTACAAGTTCCATGACTGACTGTAGGTGGAAATATGTATGAGACAGCTGGTGACGCTTAGCAGTGAAAAGCAAGTGATGCTGTCCCATGATGCGAGGTGCACACAGCAGTCCTAACACTTGGTCTTCTCTGTTTTCACAGCAACTCTGCCACTGGAGAGGAATTTCCTTCCCTTCATGGAGCTGCCAGCAGGGCAGCAGACAGCTCTGTGCAACCTCTTGCAGGTGGTTCTGTTTGATGAGGAACTCCTGGTGGTCCTGGAGCAAGTGGTGAGACAGGGATCTCTCCAGGCAGAATTTTCCCCTGCCTGATATGGAAAGGTGCATGGGCCACATCTCTTAGCCCAAGGATTTGATTTTTCTCCAAACATTGTCTACTTTCATTCTTGGGTACAGGTCTTTAATTTTCTAACTGCAGAAAGGTAGCTGATATCAGGGAGAGAGGATGTATCGTTTCCTAGGGCTGCTGCAACAAATGACCACAGACTTGGGGTTTAAAACCCAGAAATTAACTTTCTTACAGAAATCAAAGTGTTGGGAGAGTCACAGTCCCTCTGGAAGATCGAGGGAAGAATCCTTCCTGGTATTCTGCAGTATCTGATGGCTCCTAACGTCTGTGGCTTGTGGTTGCTTCACTCCATTCTCTGCTCTGTCTTCATAGCTGTTCCCTCTATGTATCTTTTTTGTTTGTTTGTTTTGAGTATGGGGGATTGAACCCAAGGCCTTTGCATTGAATTGAGATACAGCCCTCTAATTTTGCACAGCCTTGCTAAGACACTAAATTGGCCAAGCTGGGCTTGAACTTGTATTCCTCTTGCCTCAGCTTCCAGAGTACTGGGATTATAAGCCTGCATCATTAGGCCTGGCTTCTCCTTTACTCTTTTGTAAGATACCATCCTGGAACCAGGACCCACCCCGGTTTAGGATAATCTCATCGAGACCCTCACCTTAATTATATCTGCAGCAACACCTATTCCAAATAAGATCACAGGAAAACATATTCTGGGGGGCTATGCAACCACAGCAACGAGGGGCTATGTGGTGTGGTCCAAGTGAACCTGTTTTGTTAAGCTCAGGGAGAAGCAGGCCTTGTATCTTTCTGTTTGGCAGCAGCAGGGTTTCCTGAGAGAGTGAGTTCCTTAACTATTAGTTGTGCAAATGGTGAGGGATAACACCAGCTGTCAACCAAATGCCCAGATTTTCCAGATTTTTCACACTTCAAAAGGCCAAGGTTTTAGAAAGCTTTTTATCTGTAGTTTTGTTTTTTCTGTTTCTATAGGAGAGTTGGAATAACTGATTGACTACTTTATGCTTTCCAAGAAAGCATTCACAGTATTTTTCCCTCTTGAAATTAGATTGTGCTGAAAGAATTTAGGTACCAGAGATGGAACCTGCAATGTTTGAAATAGTGCAACAGCCCAGGACACCTTTGCATTCTGGAGGATGCTGAGCTTAGCCCCATGGAGAACACATGTATTTCAAAAAGGCTGTTGTTTACTTCCTAAAATAGCTCCTAAAAGGAAAATGTTGGGCCGGCACTCTGTGACAAGAGCATCAGCTGCCCTGTCAGATGCTGGAGGAGCATGCTGCCTCAGTGGTAGAGGACAGGCTGTCATGCAAGTAGATCCAGACATGGCGGGTATGGGTGGGGAGCTGGCTTGCCTGGAAAGGCTACTTGGCCCCACAACTGGCCCTTTGGGTTTGGAAGAGGCTGCCTAGGGCTTGCCGGGAATGTACTAAATCATGAGGGCTATGTTTTTAGAGCTTGATGACCATGAGATGATGATGCTTTTAATGTGTCCTTTATCAGTTGTGTGTGTAATCACTTGTCCCTTGTCTCTGGTGTGACCTAAAAGACTCTTCTCAGGTCTGGGTCTCAACAGTTCCCACATGCCTCCTTCCCTCATTGCAGAAGTATAGTACTTGGGTAAGGGTTAGCTTACTGTTTCCTTTTGGAAAATTTAAACCTGTGGATAAGTAACATCAACACATAGAAAAGGCCCAGCATCTTGCTTTACTTGGAAGCAGATACAGGTTGTGCATTGTTTGGTGGGGGCAGAGGCCCCAGGTTGGGGTGCACTTTGTGGGGGCACCACAGCATCCTTTTCTTGTCCTCCTGCCCTGCAGTGTGACGACATGGCTGGTGGCTTCTGGTCCCCACAGGCAGCGCTGGCAGTGGGGGAGCTGAAGCCCCCTCAGCAGCAGGACCTCATGGCCTTCCTGCAGCTGGTGGGATGCAGGATACAAGGGGAGTGTCCTGGCCCTGAGGATGAAGTCAGCAACCAGAAACTCTTTGCAACAGCCTACTTCCTGGTCAGTGCACTAGCAGGTATGGACGCAAAGAGAAAAGGAAAAAAAAAAAAAAAAAGAAATGGCTACTGTCAACTTTGCAACTGCCACTTTCTCTGCTTTGGGGACAGAGATATAATTGGAAGGTTTGGTACGTATAGGTCCCTCATTTCCAGTACAAGGTGGAGAACAGTTGGCAGGGTGATACAGAGTCCGAGACTGAAGAGTGAAGCAGGACTTTCTATCTTGAGCTTCCTCCACTCTTGGACAAGCTTCTCCTATCTGGGGCCCCTTCATGAACCCTGGAAATTATCTCCCAACAGAACCTTTGATTGGCTGGCAGTGCTGTGTGTGTTGGTGGCTGATCTCCCCTAGCATTTCTCTCAGTCCGTGTGATTCTGCCTTTCTCTGCAAACTTATTGCTTCACTCTGCTCCACTCCATGGCAGCACCTGGCTGTAGAGAGCAGTGTCCTGCTGGAGGGTGGGAAGCAGGGCTGTGGCTGGACCCACACCTCCTGCATGTCCTGAGGTGGCTTCCCAGGGGACTGTCATTGAGTTAGTGAAGAGCAGCAGGCCTTGCTTGCCACTTCTGTCCCTCCCATCCAGAACTCACTGTGCTTAAGGGCCTGGTGGTTGCCTTTTGTGAGAAAGATGGGTTCCTTCAAGGGATGCTGTTAGGGCCGAGTTCCTGATGTATTCAGGGTTTCTCCCAACACCATACAGAAACAGCAGCTGAAGAATCTTGAATTTTTTAAAAATTAGAATGTGTCTCCCAGCTCTATGTGCTGGTGAATATGTGCTCTGTCTTCCTCCAAGTCACGACTGGTTGATAGGGACAGGCCCCTGTGGAACTCCACTGGAGACTTGCCCAGTGTTAACATCAGTGTATTAGAAACTTTGAGGACAAGTATTCTGTCAAAGGGCTAATCCACAGGCCAGAACTCAACTCATTGAGGCCTTTTCTTCACATACTCTGTTACATCTTGTAATACTTCACACTGCTTGTAACATTTCTATCCATAGGCTGTCCAATAGGCACCATGTGTATCACACTGATATCAAATATGTAGCACATACCTTTCAGAGACAGAGCTTCAGTTTCTCTGGAACTTTCCATACTGGCAGCTGCTCTAAGTTGACACATAATGCAAGATCGACTTACTTTTTTCTGATCTGGAGGCTCAGATGTGTTAAAATTTTTGGTTCAGCAGATAGTCTCTGTAGCCAGCTTCTGAACCAGTGCTGCCCTTCTTCATCTCTCTGATCTCACTCACATGTCAGTCACAGCAGAGATCAAGTTGGTTGTTTTTTTTTTTGTTTTTGAGACAGGGTCTATGTATCCCAGGCTGGCCTTGAACTTATGGCAATGCTCCTGCCTCAGCCTACCAAGTGCTTGGGATTACAGGCATTCACCACCATGCCCAGCAACAGCTCTTTCATTTGTTTTTATCCTGGTACTTCTGAATTGACTTTTTCCTCCTAAGAATCTAGGGAAAGTGCTGGAACAGAAAATGGGTTCCTCTTGGGTCCTAACACTGTATACTGGGTTTATAGTACTACACCTCTTTTTAGCACTTCAGTCCCTCATCTGACTTGTCTCCTGGAAAATTTCCTCTAACCATAATCAGGTTACAAGCTCTGGACTCCTTAGACATTTGTAAAATGGACTTACATTATTATATATAAAAGCAAAGTAGTTCATTTCAACTCAAGAAACTCTGGAGAAGCTTATACTGTGTTGCAGGCACTGCTAGTTGTGAAGTTAGGAGAACAATTTAGTCCAGGCCATGAGTAGTAAAAGTAGGCAGTAAGCTCTGCAGGGTAGATATGGTTTTTTTATTGTAGTGCCTCTGGCATCCAGTTCCATGCTCAAAATAGTATTAAATGAGTAATATGGAACTAAAGTATTTCCAGGAATAAGGGATGGGGATGATGATCATATGAGGGTCAGGAGCCCCCTGAAAAGCAAGGGAAGCATGTGAAATGGCTTGGCCAGGTATGTCTGTCCCAGCTAGACCACATAGACACCCCATCTTGTCTTCCTGGTTTGGGCTAAGATCTCCTTGAGAATGCATGGGACATTGAGTATTTTCTGAGTAGCAAATGCCTATACAATATTTGAAGGTAGTGTTAAGGGCTCTCTGGTAGGATTGTCCTTTGGGAGCTGTCGCTTCATCTGAGCAGCCTTCACCCTCTTGGGAACAAGAATTGTCCTCGTTGAGTCACAGCCTCAGTGACATTCCACTTTTTCTAAATATGTTTGTTAATAGAGAGTGTGAGTTCATAACCCATACATCAGTCAGGTGTCTCAGCAAGTGACTCACCTTTTCAGCTTGAAGGTTGCCCCTGAGGGATTGGGGTCCTTTTGGGATCTGCATTTATTTTAGTTTGGGAAGTATTTAATATGCATTTTGAAAATATTGGCCTGGATTTCCTGTCCTAGGGCTTGGCAGGACCCTGCTGGTGCAGCCCCCTCTCTCAGTAGTGTGATTATGTCACTCCTCAATTAGGCCTCCCAGAAGCTTCCTCTTGAAAATGACTGGTGATATGAGGGGGAGCCCTTTGTAGTTTATGTAGTGCTCTGCTATATGGCAGAAACTAAACAAAACCAATGACCTGTCAAATGAGGAAATGGAGGCATACCCAACGTCACAACCCTATTATGTGGAGGGGCTTGAACACTTCTCTTCTGTTACCAGATCACGGAGGCTTTCTACTTTTCCAGGCAGATTTTCTTTTTCTGGTCTTGCCATTCTTCCTGATTGGCAGATAATAAAGGAATATCCTTTGGTGACTGGATTCCTACATCTGTTTTTAAAAAGGTTTTTGCTGCCAATACCATTCATTCATGTATTTAACAATTACCAATCACTTCCTTTGCCCAGCTGGTGGCAAAATACTGAAATACAACATCCATGGGCTGGTTGTGTTTCCTATGTGATTTTTTTTTCTCTTGCAGAAATGCCAGATAATGCTGCAGCTCTGCTGGGCATTTGCTGTAAACTCCAGATCATTCCTACACTGTACCACTTGGTAAGGAACCCTCTGGGGATGGACAGGAATGGGGAAATAGAGAGGTAAACTCTTAACAGCTGACAAAACACCCATCTCTAGTTTTCTCACCCACCACAGTGCTTCAGGATAGCTTAAGCAGGTGTTGTCATTAACCCTACTTTTATACACACTCCACAACTCTGGAAGACTGAGACCCAAAGGAAAATATTTAGTGAACTGGCCAGCAGAGCTAGGACTGCCACTTATAAGACTCTAAATTGCAGCTTTTCCCATTGTTCGGGACTATGGCCATATCTTGGTGCTGCACTGCAAGAATAGGTCTGATGCTGTTTTGTTCCCAGGGGAAGTTCTGTGGTTAGACTGGCTTGATGCAACTCCGCATCAGATTCATATTCACAGGAGGTATTCAGGACTGCTTTGTCTTAGGGAGACACTGTCAACTTCTTTCACCATCATTTAGAAATATCATTAGCTTGTTCCCCTCGGAAAAATTATAAGAGCAAGAGTTAGGTAATGATGAGTGTAGTCCCAGAGAATCAAGGTTAAGCTTTTACTTTATAGTTACAGGCTGGGCCATTTATAGAATGAACTAGAAATAAAGCAGCCTTGGAACCACCCTGATGGGGGAGCTACTCTGATGCAGCTTCTGTAGGTGTTGCTCAGGCAGGGGCAGAACAGAGCATATCTCACCCATTCATTTAAAGATCTCGTTACTAAGGGCCAATGGCAGCCTGGTGATTGGTCCAAAGGACTATAACTCAGAGCTGTTGTCAGATCAGGGAAGCAGGTATTGCACAGACCACCTAGCTAGGAACCTGAATTGTGTTAGGCAGTTATTCTGGGAACAGTGAGCTGGTGCCTTTGCATAGTAAAGACATCCAGAAGACTATATAGCATGGCACTGTTCCAAGGAGCAGTCTAGATTTTTACTTGCCCAGAGAGCACTGCATTCTTACACACTGACAGCAAAAAACTGAACTACTTAAAAATGTGCCAGCATGTGTATACTGGGCCAGCTGAGGTTAAAGGCTGGTGGCATAGTGTGGTTATGGAAACTGTACCATTAGATCTTAATTGGTGCAATGATGAGAAAAATGAAAGCTCTGTTCCCTTTTCCAGCAACGGAGAGCTTAGTGCTTAGCCCTTCCCAAGTACTTACAGACTAATGGCATTCAGAAGTGAGTATAAAAGAAAATCTTGTTCAGGCCACTGTGAGGTAATTCTTCCCACACACTCATGCTTGGTTGTCATCTTCCTTGAGCATGGGTCGCACGTTCTTCTTACCTTTGTGTTGCTCCCAAGGTCTTCTCTGCTGGTGTTCTCATAGTAGCTGGTAGAAAACACTTGGGAGTCCCAGAAAGGAGGGCACTCTGCTTGTGCACTAAACTATCCACCCACAGAGCCATTTGTTTCTCTTTTGGGAAACAGTCATTTTCTTAAAAAAGATCTTCCTGGTTGTCTTCATATAATCTTTCAAGATATCCATTTTTTTTTTTTTCCAAAGCAGCCAGGCTGCTACCTTCTAAGGAATCGGAGTATCATGTGCTTCCTATAGGACACAAAATCTGTCTTGTGACCAGAGTAACTTTGAGGGAGGTTTTCTGAAGATGTATGGGAGAACAGTGTCAGGTAGATTAACATATTTACCAAAAACTGGTAAGAAGGTAAATTAGAATCAATAGAGAATGTTAACTTTATCCCACCACCTTTTGGGTTTCTATAATCCCCTTTATACCTAGACTCACCCATGGCTAAAAGGGGTTATAGATGTTTAGAATAAGAAGCTGGATTCTGCTTAGCACTTGTCCATCAGGCACTAAGGCCATGGAACCCATTCTGAAATCTGCAGGCTGTGATGCTCATATACTTAAAAGCTCAGGTCTAATTTGCTCTCTAAAACATCAATGCATAGTTTGCCACATGATCCAAATGGTTACATGAAGCCTCTCGTTATACTACATGAGTTGTGTTTGCACAACCTACTAGGTATAGATTCATGAGGCTGATTTTGATAATAAACACTTAAGTACTTAAACAATTTGCTGAGTACTGCTCTTCAGTAACCTGAACAAGACACATAATTCCTTTAGGTAGAGCATTTCTGGTATTCTTTTGGATTCCCTTCAGTTAAAATTCATACATATTTTATATGCCTACTTGATTTTTATTTTAAATTTTGTGCTTTAAAAATGTGTTACACAGATCAAGACCCTAAAAGCAGCTTAAATATTTCAAATATATTTTGAGAATTAGGACAATATCCAAAGTAGCCTCCAGGCAGAGCTAGCTTTCCTGCAGTACCTTGAGTGTCTGGTTTTTTGTTTTTTGTTTTTGTACGGGGGATTGAACTCAGGACCTTGCGCCTGCGAGGCAGGTGGTGGAACCACTGAGCTAAATCCCCAGCCCTCGAGTATCTGTTTTAAGCACCTTAGACAAGGTCCTTGCTCTTAAGAGCAGCTGAGTGTTTAGTCAGGGGAAGTAGACTAAATGGAGATTGTTAAGGGAAAATTTCAGATATAGTAAGTTCTGTAAGAGTGAAATGATGCAGTAGTGCCTGGGATATGGGTTTGGGGATGGGTAGATGGAGAGGGGTTAGAAAAAGCTGACAGAAAGCTATCTGATGAGGTGTTGCAACTGACAAATTTAGATAGAAAAGTATTCCAGGTTAGAAGGAACAGTAAGGGCAAATGTTCTTGGGGAGGAAGCATAATTAAACATGATACCTACCTTTGAGGGGTTCCTGAAAATATGTAAGAAATTCTCCTATCATCATTTAAATAAAAAAACCAGATGCAGTAAAATAGATGTGCCTGCTTGAGACTCCCACAGAGAAGAATCAGGGAACTAAAGGAGAGCAAACAAAGGAGGACTCTGGAAATTAGCAAAATAGTGATGTAAAATCTAAACAGCCCTGAAAGCCAGTAAGAAATCTGGAGAAAAGAACAAAGCAATTCTCAACCTCAACCTAGCTCTCCAACCCAGGCAGGGAACTGAACAACGTGGGAAAAGATAAGCTACAAAGTGCCAGCAACCCTAATTGTCGCAGAAGGCTTAACTGCAGGAGAACTCCACAGTCCTCATGAGCTTTAAATCCAATGTAGGGGGCTGGCTGGTCTAAATGTGAAACCACTGTTCAAAGTTGCACCACCAAACCCAAACTACTACAGTAGCCACTGCTATATGCCATCTTAGCATAAGGGATATGTGCACCTCCGTAGGTGGAAGACAACCCCTTCAGCCTTCTGCAGTTTCAGAACTAGTTGCTGTTGTGGCCAGAAGCCTGAGTTAAACGTGTATTTGCATGTGGTTTGCATGTTGAGTCTTCTGCACTGTTGCAAAATTGTACCTTCACCTGTGCTTATCAGGAGATGGGAAAGCTCCCAGTTGAGTCCTGAAGCTCCAGGAACAAGGTTACCAGGGACCATAATCCTTATCAATATCCATGTCAACTTGTGGGAACCAGTGGTCTGCTTAACAACTCCCAGCCTCAAGACTGCAGCTGCTGGTGCAAAAAGCCTCAGCACCACTCACGCTTGCCCTGAGAACCAAGGGGGTAGTCCCATCACTGTTCTGGAAGCTTTAGGACAATGGTTAGTAATGTTGCAGGCCTGGCCTGACTAGTACTTGTCTTGAGTAACTGGAACATTCCCATCCGTGGCCTTCAGGTCCAGGACTACAATACTCTTAAGTCCAAGGACCATTTGCACTCAACTCAGCATCCTGCACATCTAGGAGTGTGGATACCACTGCTATAATCCCAAATGTTACCTGCACAGGTGCCTCAAAAGACCTATAGAATGTTGAGTCCTTCTCTTCAGGCCATAGCTGCCAGTATTAAAAGCTTGGGACTTTCATTTTCTCATGGGACCAGGAAGGTATCTGGGTTCCACAAAGCAACTAACAGTGCTGTAAGACCCAGCACCAACTGCAATTGCCCTATAGGACCAAGGGAAGCTTCCCTTTGTGTTCCAAAACCTTGAATCCACAACTATCAGTGCCATAGACTCCAGCATCTCCTGTGCAAAACCCATGGCACTGGTACATGGTTCCATCCTGTGGTTTGAGGACCGTGGCTGCTGGTGCTACCATCCTTGCCATCCATTGTGCTTGCCATGAAGCACCTCAGGACATATCCCATACCGAGACTGGCGGCTGTCAACACAAGCTCTGGTGTTTTCAGAGCTCAACTCAGTGGAGCCCAAAGACGTTCAACTTTGGAAGCCTGCATCCACTGAAAAGTCATACAGCTACTTCCATAAACTGCTGCAGTACAGACCACTAAGGGAAACTACTGACATAAATCAAAGATAAAGAAAGCAGAAACTATGCTGAACTCCCCCATATCCAAAACACCTCTCCAACTGATGTCCTATATCCTATGTAAATGAAAAAATTTTTTTTCCTACAAAAGCTCCTTCATAAAATTGTAAGAGGTAAATGTGCAGGCATCAATCTAAGGGCACAAAGAAATATGAGACTTCAAGAGAAGAACAATAATTCTCCAGAAACAGATCTCAATTGGGAGGAAATACTTGGCAACACATTTAAAATAATGATTGAAAGGAACCTCAGCGAAATGCAAGATAATACATATAGGGCCGGGGATTTAGCTCAGTGGTTTTGCCACCTGCTGTGCAAGCGCGAGGACCCGAGTTTGATCCCCGGTACCAAAAAAAAAAAAAAAAAAAAAGATAATACAGATAAACAGTGCAAAGAAATGAGAAAAACAATTCAGGGTATGAATGAGAAATTCATAAAAGAGAACCAATCAGAAATCCTAAAAGGAAAAATTTCAAGTAATGAAAAAATATAACATGACAAAAAAGACTAGATAGAACAAGGAGAACAAATTTCTAAACTTGAGGACAAATCTTCTGAACCCAGTCAAAGATGTTTTTTAAAAATTAAAGCCTCCAAGACTATGGGACACCATTAAATGAGCAAATGTTTGCATTATGGGAATTCTGGAAGACAAAGAAAAAAGGAAAGGCATCAAAAATCTATCTTGTAAAATAATGCCCCAAATCTTCAAAGAGATATGGATTTCTAGGTACAAGAAGTTCAGAAACCCCAACTTTAAACACAATAAACCATTGCCAAGCATATTGTAGTCAAAATGTTAAAAGTACAAGAAAAAGAATCCTGTAAATGGCAAG
Organism: Heterocephalus glaber; assembly: GCF_053883595.1. Lineage (NCBI taxonomy): Eukaryota > Metazoa > Chordata > Mammalia > Rodentia > Bathyergidae > Heterocephalus > Heterocephalus glaber. Next base: position 5,714,434 of record NW_028258156.1, read on the forward strand.
GGAAAAAAGCCTCAGTCATAAATAAGGAATGACCATTGGATTTATGGCAGACTTCTCAGTACAAGTCTTAAAGGCCAGAAGAGAATGGGATGATACATTCAAAATATTGGGGGAAAAAACCTCTGCCAACCAAGAATACTATACCCAGCAAAATTATCCTTCAAAAGTTCAGGAGAAATAAAGTATTTCACAGATAAGCAGAAACTGAGGGAATTCATCATGACCACACCAGCCTTCCAAGAAATACTTAAGGAAATTCTATACTAGAAATGAAAGGATAACTTCTCCCTTAAACACAGATATACAAAACTCATGTGAAAGAGAAGACAAATCTTGGTGTGATGGAAAACTACCAAATAAATGAGAGGTAGAATGAATAACATAATTACAGGAGGAAGCTTAAACCCATTATAATAACCTTGAATGTAAATGGATCACATTCACCAATAAATAGACTGGCTGAATGAATAAATGAACAAGATCCAATTATGTGCTGCCTACAAGAAACTCAGTTCATTGGTAAAGACACCAACTAAAAAGATCTATCATGCATTTGGAAACCAAAAAGCAAGCAGGAATAGAAAAAGCAGATTTTAAGTCAAAGACAAAAAGAAACAAGGTCATTATATATTTATAAAAGAACCAATTCAATAAGAAGATATCACAATTCTAAGTATACATCCAACATGGGACCACTCAAATATATAAACTCAGTATTACTAGATCTAAAAAGAGAGAGAGACTCTATACAATAACAGGTGTGGACTTCAACACTCACACAGAAACTTAAAAAAATGAGTTGAACCATACTATAGAGCAAATGGAACAAATATTTACAGAATGTTTGATCTAACAGCAGCAGAATACATATTATCAGCACATGGAACACTCTCCAGGGGAGATCATATTTTAGGGTACCAATTAAATCTCAAGAAATTTTAAAAAGTGAAATCATGTATCTTCTCACACCACAATGGAATACAACTACAAATCAACAAGAATGGAATATATACAAATACATGAAAATTGAGTATTTGCTAGTTAAGTGACTAATGGGTAATTGAAAAATTAAAAGAAAATTTCTAGAAACAAAAGAAAATGACAATATGAGTATCAAAGTCTGGAGTACAACAAAAGTAGTACTGAGAAATTTATAAAAATACGTACATTTAAAAATTAAAAAATGTCAAACAACTAAGTACTCAAGGACTTAGGAAAGCAAGAATAATCCAAACTCCAGATTAGTAGATGGAAATAGACATCAGCACAGAAATAAAAACAAAACAAAATACCCCCAAAATCAGTGAAACAATTTTTTGAATGAAACTGAGAAACATTTAGCTAGATTAACAAGGAAAAAAAGAGTCAAAATCAGAGGAAAAAGGAGACATTACAACTAATAACACAAATACAATAGATTATAAGAAACTTATGAATAATTATGTATTAATGAACTGGAAACCCAGAAGGCCTTGGGTTCAATCCTGGTACTGCAAAAGAAAATAAACAGAAAATCACAAAAACTGGAAAATCCAGAAGAAATAAATTTCTCAACACAATCTACTAAAAGTAAGCCAAATAGATTTTCTAAACAGCCCAAAAATGAGTAATAGGATCGAAGCAGTAAAAATCTCCCAATTAAAGTCCAAGACCTCATGGCATTACTGCTGAATTCTATAAAACAAATTCCAGTTGTTCTTACACTATTCCAAAACAAAAAAAATCAAAATGGAATTCTTAACTTTTTATTTGACATCAAAGTCACTATTACTTTGATATCAAAACCGTACAAAGATATAACAAAACACAAAACAGACCCATACCCCTTATGAACACAGAGGTAAAACCTGTAAATATAACCAAATTGAATTCAACAGCACATAAAAAAAGATCATAAACTGTGACAAGGTGGGATTCATCCCAGAGGCTTCAGCATATGCAAATCAATAAGCATGATACAACACATAGATACAGATAAATTATCTGGTTGAGTCAACATCCCTTCATGATAAAAACTCAACAAATTGGGTGTAGAAACATACCACAAACACTACAGGTTATATTTGAAGAACCCACAGGTAATATCATAGTGAATAGGGAAAAGCTGAAAGTGTTCCTAAAGGTAAGTAAGAAACCAAGGATATACAGTTTCACCACTTTTATTTTTTAATAGTACTAGAAGTCATAGGGCAGTGAGGAAAGAGAAAGAATTAAGAGGCATCCAGGTTAGAAACAAGTTAAATTATCCATGTTTGCAGATGATATGATTTTATAAATAGAAATACTCCCATCAAAAAGGTGCTAGAACTCAAAATTCAGTAAAATTTCAGAATACAAATCAACATATAAAAAATAGTACCATTTTTATACACCAGCGAACCAGTTGAGAAATTGTCCCATTCACAATAGCCTACAAAAAATATTTAGGAATACATTTAACCGAGGAAGTGGAAGATCTTGAAATTTGTAAGATTCTAAGGAAAGAAACTAGGGGACAGAAAAAAAAAAGGGGAAAGATATCCCCTGCTCATAGATGGGAAGAATCAATGTTAAAATGACCATACTAGTGATTAGAATACAGAATTCCCCAATATATAAAAATGACTAATATTTGAAGAGTTGGAAATGCTTATTACTCAGATTATGACATATTGCATACAAATACTCAATTTCCACAAGGTACCACAAATATGTCTCAATTTTAAAAAAGCCCTCAATGAACTACTAGTATATGATAAAGATATTTTAGGAGCTTTCCAATCTACTGGACTTAACAGTTCAGAGTGAGGATTCAGACAGAGGACTCTAGGCACATAAAATCAGTTCTGAAGTTCTGTTTTGGATTAAATACATCTTGTTTATCATAAAGGTTTTCCTGTTCCATTGGGGAATTTAAAAGTCAGGGGTTTTTCCCCCACATTTACCTAATATTGCTGTCCAACTATGTGAATTTTCTATATTTTAAAGTCAGTCTGTTTAAATGTGTCATTTCAGCTTCGTGCTTTATCTGATGATGGCATATGCGATCTTGAAGACCCAACTTTGGCCCCTGTGAAAGATACAGAAAGGTTTGGGATTGTGCAGAGCCTGTTTGTTGCAGCTGACATTAACCTAGAACAAGTCCATTCATTAGTGAAAGCAGCCATCCTGAAAGATCCTCATGTCTTCCCTCTAATTCTTTATATTACTCTGAATGGACTCTGTGCTCTGGCCAAAGAACATTAGTAATGTCATTCATCAAACAGAAGTACATGTAACTGGCCAAGGCTGGGTGTTTTTCAGAATTAAAATACTATTTTGAGATTTAGGTCTGATGTACCTTAAAAGTTGATTAATGAAATGAATTACAAAACACTTTTAATAGTGATGATTTTCTGCACTATGAATGCCACCAGATACTCTACATGTTTTCTTTACATCAGAGACCTTCGCATGCTGGTAAATGGTGAACACCTGGTATCCAAGGTAGATTCTAGTACCTGAAGAGCTGGGGAAAAGGTGAGATTCTAAGCAGTTGTACACTCAGACCTTTTTTTTCCTGCAGAATAATGGATCCATTAATTATTTTTCTTACATTTTCTATTTGGTTATACAAAAACAGAGGAGTCTTATACTTTAACCTGAAAATTCATTGTGAATTTTGAATGCCATGGCAAGGGAGTTTCTTTTCACAGAATCTACATTTTGGATGTGCTTGCTGTACATTATTTGATGAATGAAAAATGAACTATAAATGCTACTAGAGACAGTATGTATTCTTCTGCAATAGAAAATTACACTAAAAATCTAATAGCAATATCCCCCCCTTGAAAGTCTATATATAATTTGACCTTGCCACGTTGTGATAAACATAATGATTCTATGTCTACAACAATATGTTGTTATGCATTTTGGTAACTTAATTCGTCAAATATTACATTTTCTATCAAAGGAAATTTTGAACTGTGTATATTTTGCTTTTTACTGTTTTGACATCCTTCTATTATAAATGGCTTGGACTGTCTGCCCAGGGCTTCTGAATCCACTGACAGGACCTACCATCCATCAGTGACATGAAGCCACTGGGGATGAGGAACAGTACTGGTTGGAGAGAAGCATGTTACTCGGTACATAATTCTGTTTTACCTCAACATCATCTGCTTAGTCCTTTTCTTCCTTTCAGATTTTAATAAGCATTAACAAGGAATAAAGCAAATAACCCTTTCATCATTTTGATTAAAAATGACTCAGCCTTATTCAAATGCTTTTTGTAAATGTGTTGGGAAAGGATATAAAGCTATATGTTGTGGTGGCCATTGTACACAAAAATTATACACAAATTGGAAAAGGTTATGCAAAGCCTGTCTGGTTTTCTGAAGTATAAACAAGCAACTTCAAAAAGGATGTGTAATGTGAATCGACTTATCTACATAGATATATGCAGGTACTGATATGCACAGAAAAAAACACTTAAAGAGTTTACAGGAAAACAAGCAGAGGTGCTTTTGGGTTCACAGACTTACAGGTTAAGAGGCAAAGGGAGATTTTTATCCTATTATTTTCTGGAGACACTGGAAGTACACTGGATTAACAATTCCTTAAGTATGAAGGATGGAATCCTGGAAACTAGTTTCGCTTGGGAAGGGGCTTCTTGCATGTATCCTCAGCCACACCTCTATCTGCTGCCAGACTCGTGGGTCCACTTGCCATCTTGCTGCAGGCAGAGGGCCAGGCTGTGTGCCACAGCAGGTCAGCTCCTTGTATCACCTACCTGGCTTTTCTTTCTTGGCCAGCTAAGCAGAGAGGCCTTATCTTGATCCTATATTTCAATCTTCCCTAACTTCCCTAATTTTTTGAGGGTGTTGTCTTTGAAAGTCACTGAATTGCTTAGGTTAGGACAGAGGAATACATGGTTAGGGTTTCCTTGCTGAAAAATAGAAGTGGGGAAAAAATTTATTTAAGTGGGAAAAATTAAGCACTTTTTTTTTTTGGTACCAGGGATCGAATTCGGGTCCTTGCGCTTGTGCAGTGGGCGGCGAAACCACTGAGCTAAATTCCCGGCCCCTTAAGTGGGAAAAACTAAATGACATCAGGACTTTTAACAAAGATCTCTAGCTAATTGAAAGATATTCTTAAAGCTAATCTGATGTCCTGTGACTTTACCTCTAAACTTTTATTTTACCTATAAATGAAATAATTTCTCCCAATAGTAAACATTTACTTCTTTATATATACATGAAAAAATTTTACAGGAGTTTGTAATATTACAGATTGAACATTTCAATAATTTTTGTTTTGGATAGAATATGGAAATATGTGAAAAGACTTATAGGGACAGTTTTTGAGAAAGTAATTATACTGCAGGAAGATTATCATAAGGGCAGTAGTAGTTTCTTTTAGAGGAACTAGTAATATTATTAACTTTTATTATTTTTAAACCTTTTCATCAAAAAGTTAAAACAGCTTGTTCAGCTTTGAGTTTTAGATTGTAGGTAATCACTTCAAAGACCATAGGTTAAAAAGATTATGCATTTGTGTCCAAAGGAAAGATATACCAATATGAACTGGAAGGGAGGGGATTAAAAAATACTGTCCTGGCAAAGTTCTCACATCTGTTCTGGCTATAACAGAGTTCAACAAAACACGCAAAAAACTGCACTTGTTTTTGAACCCCACTGCTCATTATTCTGTGACAGAATCTAGGATGCTGCTTTAAAAAAAAAAAAAAAAGGCTATCAGGGTTACTGAAGAAACAGGAGCTAGTCAGCAGTTCTTTTTAACACATTCGTGTCAGCTTGAACCACCAGTGGTATATGCATGACTGTCCCATTGGACAGCTTGTACCACTTGGTACAAATGGATATAACCACTTTTATTGGTGGTCTTACTAATTAACAAAAAGCCTCCTAAGTGGGACAGTCACACATGGACCATGGACCACGGGTGGTTCAAGCCACTAGCAGTGAGACATGAATTACAGTCCTGTTGTGAATGTGTAAAAAGAGGATACATAGCCATAGGAAATTTTTCCCTTGTACTTCAAGTACAGACCAGATATAGATGTTCTAGGCATCAAATCTGGTTCTTCTTGAAAACACTAAGGACTAAAGGCTTGGAATGTGTTTACCAGAATAAGCTTTATGTTTTCAGAGCAAAGTTACTGACACTGCTGCCCACCTTTCTTATTTTAGATGATGAAAGTCACACATTTTAATCAATAATGTTAGTAATTTATAGCTGGTAACCACCAGCTGTATGTTAATTTATAGCTGATAAGGTTTGTCTGTTTCTGAGTGCTGGGCAATCAAATCACACACTAGCACTAAGCTATACCTCTCAGCTCTTAGCAGGTGAATTTTTATTTATTTATGTTTAAAAATTCTTTTATTGGTACGTTGTAGGTATACAACACAATTACATTTCTCATTGGGAATTGTACCTTTACATAATGCATCTTGATTCTTACTTTTTCCCCATTCCTAGCCCTCCCTTCACCGCCTCCACCCTTCCCTATTTACAAAGACTTTATTTCCATTTTTTCCATTTCTCAGCATTTTTCCTTTCCCTTCTTTCCTTTCCCCTGCCCCTCCCACTACCCCTATCCCTTTGGACCTTTTCTTCCTATTTTGCATTATCGATTATTCATTCTAATTATTGGTACATTTTAGGTATACAATATAATGACATTCATCATTGGAAATTTGCACCTTTACATAGTCTCTTTTGTTTCTTATTTTTCACCCTTGCCTAGCCCTCCCTTCAACCTCTCCACTCCTATTTACAAAGACTTTGTTCCTATTTTTCCATTTTTTCATATTAATCCCATTCCCTTCTATCCTTTCCCCTAACCCTCCCACTTTCTTCCCGTTTGCCCCTTTTCTTCCTATTTCACATTACCTATTATACATTTTAGTCCTTATTAACATTTTCAGTTTCTCACACCAGAGAAACTATTTGGTATTTATTCACGTGTGTCCTATTTATTTCACTTAAGAGTATTGCCTCAATGTGCATCCACTTAGCTATAAATGTCTCTAATTTCTCATTTTTTATGGCTGAGTAGTACTCTATTTTATAAAAAAAAAAAACACATTTTCTTTATCCAGTCTCCAGTTGATGGGCATTTGGGCTGTTTCCAAGTTTTAGCTATCACAAACTGAGCTGCTATGAACATGGGTGCACATATATCCCTGTGGTATGATTCTTTTAATTCTTTGGGGAAGATCCTCAGCAGTGGAATAGCAGGGTCAAATGGGACTTCCAGTCCTCCTAGTTCTCTGAGGTATCTCCATACTGATTTCCATAGTGGTTGCCCCAGTCTACACTCCCACCAGCAGTGGAGCAGGGTTCCTCTTTCCCCACAGCCCTGCCAGCATTTGTTATTGGTTGATTTCATGATAGCAGCCATTCTTTCTGGAGTGAAGTGGAATCTCAGCATTGTTTTCATTGGCATCTCTCGAATGACCAGTGATGTTGAACATTTTTTCATGTATTTATTTGCTATTTCTACTTTTTTGTCTGAGAAATGTCTGTTCATTTCAGATGCCCATTTTTGGATTGGGTCTTTAAATTTGGGAGGTCTGATCTTTTGAAGTTCTTTATAGATTTGAGATAGTAGACCTTTGAGGAAGAGCAGGTGAAGATTTTGTCCCACATTGTGGGTTGTCTTTTCACATTGCTGGTGGTTTCTCTTGCTATGAAGAAGCCTTTTAGTAAGAAGAGATCCCACTTGTTGATTGTTTGTGCCAGTTCATGGGCAACTGAGTCTTCAAGGGTTCTACCTAACTTCTGTTTCCACTGGTTCAGAGTTTCTATTTCAATATTTAGATCTTTAATCCATTTTGATTTTAGTTTAGTGCATGGTGAGAGATATAGGTCTAGTTTCAATCTTTGGCAAGTTGAAGCCCAATTTGTCCAACACCGTTTATTAAAGAGGCTGTCTTTCCTCCAGTGAGGGTGTTTGGCTCCTTTATTGAAGACGAGATGGCTGAGTGTGTCTGGTGTTGTTTCTGCATCTTCTAATCTGTTCTACTGGTCCTCAGGTCTGCTTCTTTGCCAGTACCATGCTGGTTTTATCACAGTAGCTTTGTAGTAGAGTTGCAGGTTGGGGATTGTGATACCCCCTGCCATGTCTCTGTTACCTAGAATTGCTTTTGCTATTCTGGATCTCTTCTTGTTCCAAATGAATTTTTGGATTGTTTTCTCAAGGTCCATGAAGTATGCTGCTGGGATCTCAATTGGAATTGCATTAAATCTAAATAGCAGTTTTGAAAGTATGGCCATTTTCACTATATTAATCCTTCCCAGGAACAGGGGATGTCTGTCCATTTTCTGATATCATCTTCAATCTCTCTTTCCAGAGTGCCATAGTTTTCAGAGAAGAGCTCTTTGATTTCTTTCATTAGGTTGATTCCTGGGTATATTTCAGTTTTTTGGATGCCATTGTGAAAGGAATTATTTGCCCTATTTCTCTCTCAGTGAGTCTGTCATTGGTGCAGAGGAAAGCTATTGATTTTTGTGTGTTGACCTTGTAACCAGCTACTTGACTGAATTTGGTTATTAAGTCTAGAAGACTTTTGGTGGAGTTCTTGGGGTCTTCTATATAGAGTATCATGTCATCTGCAAATAATGACAATTTGACTTCTTCATTTCCTATCTTTATTCCTTTTATTTCTTTCTCTTGTCTAATTGCCATGGCTAATGTTTCCAGAACTGTATTGAACAAGAATGGTGGTAGTGGACATCCTTGTCTTGTTCCTGATTTGAGTGTGAAGGATTTCAGTTTTTGACCATTTAGTATGATACTGGCTGTTGGTTTTTCATAGATGGCTTCTATCAGTTTGAGGTAGAGACCATCTATTCCAATTTTTTGTAGGGTTTTTATCATAAATGCATGTTGGATTTTGTCAAATGCTTTTTCTGCATCTATGGAGATAATCATATGGTTTTTGTCCTTGGCTCTATGGATATAATGTATTACATTGATTGATTTTCACATATTGAACCATCCCTGCATCCCTGGGATGAATCCCACTTGATCAGGGTGTATGATCTTCTTGATGATCTTCTGCATTCTGTTTGCCATTATCTTATTAAGGATTTTTGCATCTATGTTCATTAGTGAGATTGGCCTATAGTTCTCTTTTTCAGTTGGGTCTTTCTTTGCTTTGGGGATCAAGGTGATGCTTGCTTCCAGGAATGAATTTGGGAGTATTTCTTCCCTTTCAATTTCATTGAAGAGTTCAAACAGTAGTGGCAGCAGTTTCTCTCTAAATGTGTTGTAGAATTCAGTAGTGAAGCCATCAGGGCCTGGGCTTTTCTTAGTTGATAAGTTTTTAATTACATTTTCAATTTCATTGGTTGATATTGGGTTGTTCAGAATGTTTAGGTCTTCTTCGTTCAACTTTGGTAATTCATATGTATCTAGGAATCTGTCCATTTCTTCTGTGTTGTCCATCTTATTGGCGTATAGGTTCTTGAAGTAGGTATTGATGATCCTCTGGATTTCTGCTGGGTCTGTTGTAATTTCAGCCTTTTCATTCCTAATTGCATGGATTTGGGCCTTTTCTTTCCTTTATCTGACAAGGTTGGCTAAGGGTTTTTCAATTTTTTTGATTCTTTCAAAGAACCAACTCTTGGCTTCATTGATTTTTTGTATCATTCTCTTAGTCTCCATTGCATTGATTTCTCCTCTGATCTTTATAATTTCCTCCCTTGTATGAGCTCTGGGGTTGTCCTGTTCTTCTTTTTCTAGAAGCTTGAGGTGCAGCACAAGGTTGTTTAATTGGGCTTGTTCTGTTTTCCTAATATGTGTATTCACTGCTCTGAATTTCCCTCGTAAGACTGCTTTCATTGTGTCCCATAGTTTCCGATATGTTGTATTGTCATTCTCATTTAATTGAAGGAACTGTCTGATTTAATTTCCTCTGTGACCCATTGGTTATTCAGAATTTTGTTGTTCAATTTCCATGTTTATGAAATTCTTATGGTTTCTTTTGCTATGGATCTCCAATTTCATCACACTATGGTCTGATAATATACAGGGGATAACTTCAATTCCTTTGCACTTACTTAAACATGTTCTATGTGTGAGTATGTGGTCTATTTTGGAGAACAACCCATGTGCAACTGAGAAGAATGTGTATTCTGATTTTGTGGGGTGGAAGACTCTGTAAACATCTGTTAAGTGCATTTGTTCAAGAGTTCGATTGAGTTCTAGTATTTCATTACTTATTTTTAGTCTAGTTGATCTATCTATTTGCACCAGTGGGGTGTTGAGGTCCCCCACTACAATTGTATTAGTGCATAGATGACTTTTCATGTCCATTAGTATTTGTTTTATATAGTTGGGCACACTAGTGTTTGGTGCATAGATATTTATGATTGTCATCTCTTCCTCTTGGATTGTTCCCTTTACAAGGATATAGGGTCCTTCTTTGTCTCTCTTAATCACTGTTGGTTTGAAATCTACTTGATCTGCAAAGAGGATGGCTACTCCTGCTTTTTTTTGGTTTCCTGTTACATGGAGTATTGTTTTCCACCCTTTAACTTTCAGTGTATGAGTTTCCTTTTGAATTAAGTGTGTTTCTTGTATGCAGCATATTGTTGGATTTTGCTTCTTGACCCATTCTGCCAGTCTGTTTCTTTTGATTGCTGAATTGAGACCATTAACATTGATGGTTATAACTGAAATGTATTGACTTGTCATTGCTATGACTTTTTCTTTTTGTTGGGTTCTCCCCCTTTACATTTAATTTCTTGTCATGCCAGATGGGTTCATTCTACTTTGCTTCCTGGGGTTGTGATCCTCAGTGTCTGTTCCTAGGCTATTGTGTAAAATTCTTTGGAGTGCTGGTTTGGTATTCACGAAGTTCCTAAGGTGCTCTTTGTCATGAAAGTATCTTATTTCTCCATCAATTTTGAAACATAGTTTTGCAGGGTACATCAGTCTGGGATGGAGGCAGTTTTCTTTTAGGGCTTGGAATATGTCACTCCAAGCTCTTCTTGCCTTGATGGTTTGTGTTGAGAAGTCTGCTGTGATTCTGATGGGCTTTCCTTTGTATGTGATTTGTTTCTTTTCTCTCACTGCTTGTAGAACTTTGTTCTTCTGTTGAGTTTCTGCAATCTTAACAATTACATGCCTATGTGTTGATTTTTTTTGATCAAGGCTATTTGGAGTCCTATATGCCTCACTTATCTGTATGTCAAGCTCTTTTCCTCTGTTTGGGAAGTTTTCTGCCATTATTTCTGTGAAGAGATTTTTTTTTATGTCATCTGCACTCTCTCCTGTTTCTTCATTGACTCCAGTCAGTCTTATGTTATTCTTCTTTGCATGATCTAGCAGCTGCTGGATTGATTTCTCATGTTCCCTTATAATTTTGAAGCAATTTATCTTTTCCTGGTCACTAGTTGCAATCTTATCTTCTATATCTGAAATTCTGTCCTCACATTGGCTCATTCTGCTGTGTAGACTTTCAATGGAGTTTTTCATGTCCTGGAAATCTATTTGCATCTGTTTTATGGATTCCATTTGTTTCCTATGTTGGAATTCCATCATGTTCCTGAGCTCCTGTCTAGATTTATTAATCATGTCTTGCACTAGGGGCACAATTTCTCCTGTTATCTGAGAAATTATTTCTGATTTCCTTTTTTCCAGATCCCCTTTTGTTGCCAGTTCAGTGGGTCTAAGTGATTGAGTATCAGAGTGTTCCATCTCATTTCCCTTTGGGGTTGCTGTAGGTGATCTGGAAGTTTGGTTTTGAGACTTATTTACGTGTTTTCTCATTTTGACTGGGGCGGGGGGCTGTTGTCGCCTGCAGGGGTTACCTCCTCTGATCTGGGAGAGGTGGGACAGGGTCCGGGAGCAGCGCTAGGGATGGTGGCCCAAAAGCCCTTTCCTGGGGGCTGGGAGCAGCAGGAGGGATGGTGGCCGGGAAGCCCCTTCCTCTGGTCCAGGAGCAGTGGGAGGGCGGCTCAGAAGCCCCTACCCCTGAGATGGGAGTGGTGGGAGGGATGGTGGCCCAAAAGCCCTTTCCTCTGGGCTAGGAGCAGCAGGAGGGATGGTGACCGGGAAGCCCCTTCTTCTGGGCCAGGAGCAGTGGGACTCGGTACCGTGGTCTGGTGTCCTCTGCGTCTTTGTAGTGTGGAACCAGGTGGCTGTACAGAGGAGTGGGGGTGGGGGGCCAGTGGATTGTTGCCGGGGCACGGGTTGATTCAGCATGTTCTTTGGGACTCGGGACCTCACTAGGGTGTCCGCAGACCTGCTTGTCTGCAGCGGGCTGATTTGGCGTGTTCCACAAGACTCAGGACCTGGGTAGAGTGTCTGTAGACCTGCCTGTCTTCAGTAGGCTGATTCAAGCAGGTGAATTTTTAATGCTATGCTTTTCCCCCTCAAGTTAGTTAGGCTTCCTCCAAATTCTCAGATCATTCTGATATGAGGAAAGCCAAATTTTAGGTGTGGCTTCTAATATTTATATATATTGCTACTGTGGGTTGCTGTTGGCTGAAGGGTAATAAAGACTACTATTTCCAACTTCTAAAATAAAGGGCTGGGGAGATAGCTCAATGTAGAGTACATACTTAGTATGTGCAAGGCCCAAGATTCTATCCCCAGTGTTAATAAGACCTTTTAGCTTCTGTGGTAGCAACAATACCTATTTTATGGTAAAAATAGCTGTTTTTAATGTAGCAAATAGGTTAGCTTCCAAGTTCTAAGCAGCATGTACTCTAACTATACAGGTGTTCATTCAGTTTGTGCTGGAGACTAAAAAACAATAAAAGCTGATAGGAAAAAAATGAAGAATTATCATTTCTGACCTTCTATGTGTGGAGATAAATCTGATTTATCACACCACTGCATTAACAGCCAGTGGCCAAGGAGCACTAGTAGTAACCATTATCTGGATTTGAGGTTTATTAGCTGTATCTAAATGTGAATGTTTCCTCCTATAAAGAAATAGATGTATGTTAACAATACGGATTAAACAGTAGTGCTACAGTGATAAATTTCAGGTGTAAGGATAAAGTAGAGTAGCTTTAGGGGCAAAGATCAGAGTTTGTTTTAATGCAGAATGCTGTATTGTTTAAATTTTGATTGGTTTTTCAGTGAACTGGTTGCCACCAAGGATTTGCTACTGTAAGAGTTTGGACTTGGAATGTGATCTAAACTAAAAGGAACCTCATCCTGCCTAGGACCACTGAGAGAAAAGAACTCATCTTTGAGGCTATCTTAAACTGGAAGTAGGATTCCTGATGGCATTCACCATCTACTGCACCACCTCAGAATGAGGTACACTTTAAAGGAACTAAAAGATAAGCAATTCTAAAATAAAGAAACACATTTAATTGATAAAGTACGCTAGTAAAGGTTTATCACATCACACTTACAAATTACTCCTTACAATTTACGGTGAAGACAAATACTAACTTAGTTGTATTTAACAAGTGGAATAGTGAAAGTAAAGGGAAGTAAAACCGTTATCAAAAATCTCATGGTCAGAAGTCAAAATTAGGATCCATGAACAGTACACTACTTTTGTTTATCATGAGAATATGTTTAAGAAAGTATTGGAGTGTTTTGCCAAAATGGTGCAAGTCATGCTTCTTACCTTAGAAATGAGACATCATCGTTCTCTCCTTTTTTTAAGGACTCATTTTTGATTCTCTGCATTTTTTTCAAAACTCATTCCAGCAACACAGAAGGTAACATAAGGAAATAAATGTTTTTTGAAAAATAATACGATGACTTAAAAAGTTATAACTAAAATATTTTAAAAATACCTTAATAAACTTGTCATGTTCATCAGCTATACCACATATACTTACATAAAAACAGATTTTATATATATATATATATATATATATATATATATAGTCAAATGTATTCTTAAAAGTTTGTCAGTAGTCACTTGCATGATATACAGGGATCTAATTTAAATACTGAGTATCTCCCAAGAATTCAAAATACGTTACATGGTTATTACATAAATTTTCACAGCAAATCCCTTGAAACAAGAGGAGTGTATCTGCAGTAATCTGTAAGCCTCCTGAACTGTGTTACAGATTCATTTGGAGATTTGAATAAGTATTTCCCAAGAGGTTCCCATCTATAACTGTTTCTTTTTTCCTTAAGGAAATTATAATAATGAATGATAATTTTCTGAGTTTAATTTCTCATATTCTTTTTTTACAAAGGAAGTTAGTATCAGCTTCAAGGTGGAACCAAGATCTTTTAAAACAATCAGTTTCAAAATGTCTAGAAACTTGGAAGTAATTAAAAATTTCAGAACAGCAGCTATAAGGGTGAATAATTTTATTCATGTAATTTGGGAGCATGTTACAGATTATACGCATAGCTGTATATTTATATATACATATATATAGCAACTCAAACATTTAAAAAAATGATTTATGTACATAAAACTTTAGGATTGCCTTTTCCACATTTAGTATAAAGATCTATTACTACTAAATTATTGGCTCTCTAGCATGTGATTTAATGGAGTATTATTTCAAAAGTCGTAAAAGTAAAATGTAAGATTATTATTTTGAGCAATTTTCAAAACTTATCTTTTGAGCTTGCCAATTTAAAAAACTATCTAATTCTATGGCTATCCATCTTTAAAATTAACTTCAATCATTGGATCTTGACATTTTTTTGGTACCGGGGATCGAACTCGGGACCTTATGCTTGCAAGGCAGGCGGTGGAACCAAATCCCCGGCCCTTGACACTTTTCTTATACATAAAAATAAGTGCGATTTTAATGAATTTTAAAAGTAAAGATCATCTTTTATTGTCATTGAGATATCATGGTCAAAGCAGTATTTGGCCATAATCTGTCATACTAAAGTTTTATTGTGCCATTTGAAAGAAAACTTAGAGGCTTTAATAAATGAATTAGATTTACTAGACTCTAGTCTATGGTTTAGGCTATTACTGTAGTTATACTGGGTTTTTGACATGACTTATATTTTAGAAAGCTATGGTCAGCAATTATATAGAGTTGGCCAAAATAGTCCTGATGTTATCTGACATTTGGAATTAAATATCAACAAAATGGACACTACATAAAAGCATAGTTGTAATGAAGGTGAAAAATCCTACTTGTAGGGCATCAAATATATTCCACTAGTTACAGATAAATGACTTACTTAGGGACATCACTTCTACTGGTATTGGTACATTTGAACATGAAAAATACAGGTATCATCTTTAGTTGTATAGTCATGCCCTGAATGCTGGATGTGAACACTCATTTGTCCACAAGGAAACCTTATATTTATGTGGCAGCCCATATTTCACAAAAACACATGCATGTGTGTGTATATTTTACTTACTACAAATCATTCAATATCACTGTAAATCATTTTCCTTTCAATAAAGCTATTATAAATGTCTGTTATCTTAGGCTTGTGCCATAAGAGAAGTACACACTCCTTGTCACATTACCTAAGAATCCTGCATGGGGCCTCTGGGCCTCCTTGCCTCAGCAGAGCCTTGCGGGGTTCCTGCAAACTCAGATGAAACTTGGATTTCAAGTTCAGTGATTCTTCACTGAGATACACTGAACTTTCCTAAATTTATTTTCTTTAGCATTTGAATCTACACTGAACCGAACTAAACTGCATCATTTCATTTTATGAGGAATCTAATCTGCATTAGTCAATCATGAATATTAAGTATAGACTACATTCCAGATAATATGAATTTTTATGCTACAAGACAAGGCTAAAAACTTATATGTGAAAGTCACTTCTCTTTTACCAAGATGGCAGAAATATACTGTGGATAAACTGCTGCTACAATTATTTCAACGCTATTTTAAAAAACTTACAGTGTGTTGAAACATTAAGTCATGGGATCACCCTGATCGTGTGCTTTGATTCACGTTGCTATGAAAAGTCAACAATTTTGGGTAAATATATGTGATCTGAAATTTTCCAAAGTTATTGAAAGAATATGATCCATTTTGTCAATAATTTCCTGTCCTATGACAAGGAAAAACAATGTGGGGTCATTTTGAAATTCTAGAATTAAAAAATTTAAAGACCTACAGATTTCATATTTTAACAATGTAACAATTTTCTTTCACTGTGGAAAATGGTTTAAAAGAACGGGTGAATACTGCTTACTATCATATATTTTTTTTCTTCTCTGAAAGACTTCTAAGCTGTGATAGCTCTGGTGAGGGGAAAAAACAAATTCAGCAGCCAGGTGTCTGATGATTGCACCAGACAAAGATTATCATCAATATTTAAGCACCTAAACCCTTTAAAATGTGAATAGTGTGAACATGAAAAGCTAGCAACAATATAAAAATATGATCAACTTAGTTTAGTGATGAGGTGCATCTCTGTTTTAGGAAAAATTTATACCATCTATTGAGGTAAATATGGAAATTTGTATATTACATCAATAGATCTAAAGGAGGAACCCCAATTATTAAAGTACATTTTAACAAATGTAAAATATAAAAGACATTACTGAATATAGATGATATACATATTATATAATGTATATGTGTGTATATAAAACAGGTGATGATCATTTCCAGATTTTATAAATTATTCAAATAATTTGGTTTTCATCACAACAAACAGAACAAATACCTTAACAGTTATATAACTGCTCAAAAAGCACACTGATTGTTCACAAAAACTCCCAACTGTAAACTTAAAAGCATCTTTAAACAACACAGAAATCTGCAGAGGCATGATACTTTTGCTGACCATATCCTTAAAAAAAAAAAAAATCTCTATATTATTAGGTTCAATTTTTTACATGTGAAAATAAAACTTTCTTCAAGTGTCACTTCGTGTAAGGTTTTTACAGGATAAGGCACTCTCTCAGTCTGCATGACCTTGCTTCCAGCCTGACCTTAATCTGTACATGTCAAATTAATATCCATATGTCACTGCAACAAACAAAAAGAATAACCTCAGAAGAGTGCGAGGTAGCGCTCTTTCTTTTTCATTAAAGATAGAAACAAAGGGAAAAAGCTATCTGTATGAACGAGAATGGATAGCCATACATCTCTGAAATGATTAAAAAATGTGGCACTGAACAGATTTTTGATGTCAGGTTTAGATGGTAGTACACTCGTAGCACTGACATTAAAATTCTGCTTCTGTAAGAAATATGATTAAGAAGGAAGGCCAATACTACTGTTTTCTTCTAATAAGAGTAACTGACCCTTCACTAAATACTGCACTGAATGACAGCTTTATAAAACTATTTCAAGTATTCATTATCACAGTGAAAATGTGAGACCATGTTAAAGTGAATGATTTGAAAATTCTTTTGATGAAAAAGGCAAGGGTACCAAATCATAACATATACAAAATGCTTCAACGCATTTCTTTATGTGATATGAATAGAAAGATTATCCATAAAAAGTTAGAAAAATTAAGATAAATTATATATACCTTCCCAACCATATTTTATATAAAAATTCAGAATAGTGTACTGTTATTTCAGCTACACAATAAAAATACCTGGACTTGGCAAATAACTTCTATCTGTGCATGTATTTTCTCAGTAGAAGGTTTATTCGTTGAGTTGCTTTTGAAAAGTTTTATTTTAATGATTAACCTCATTGAATCATCAGTAAACCCAGCTGATTGGGACCCACTGTGGTTCCATCCTCAGTTTCTCTATGGCAGTTTGTAATTTCTCAAAGGCTTTGTCTAGATTGTCGTTTATGATGATCAAATCAAAATAGTGGTTGTATGCTCTCTGAATCCGTGCACTTTCATCCACTGTTTTCTTCAAGTCAGAGTCCTATTAAAGAGTTTTAAAAGAAAAAAATGTTTGTATGATAATGCACATTTACTTGCTAAAGAAACAAGTAAATTCAATATTTGTGATATTAATCATCAAAATCCAATCTATAGTGTTAAAAAAGACATTACTGTCTGTGCATATCTTAGTCTTTCCATCTGCATTCATGTTTGAATTTATGAGCATTTTATATCTTCCGTTTTGTTATTAGAATAAGATTCTTAATTAAAAGACTGACAATATTCTTTGGGTAAATCTAAAGTATTAAAATAATTATTGTAGGTGACTGGTTTCTAGCTCATCTAACATCTTTTTTGAAGGATTTAAAAAAATGGTACTGGGAATTAAACCCAGTCTTCATATTGAGCTATATTACCTGCTTTTTTAATTTTTTAATTGTAAGAGAGAGTTTTACTAAGTTGCCAAGTTGCTGAGGCTGAACTGAACTTGGGGTCCTCCTGCATCAGCTTCCTGAGTCCTGGGATAACAGGCAGGCACCACCCCCCCATCTCAAAAGATTTCTATTTTATGACCTATGTAAATCATGAAGCCAATTTTCCACCTATCTGTAATAAAGTCAGAGACCCTTCAAAGTATGTTTTGAAGACTAACTACACGCGGCCTATCCACCACCAAAAGATACACCCATACACTTAAGTTATGTTTTTGTGCTAGTACTGTTTATATTTTATACTAGTTCTAGTCATTTTGGAAAGATATAGGAAGAACTTAAGTAATGGGTTCTACACCTTAGCAAGTAAGGCTTTTCATAAATTCCAAGTGTTTGAAATTTCACTGTATTTTTATATATTCTACAAAATTTTAATGGGTTCTTATTAAAGTGACTACTATGTTTCAGAACTGGTAGACATAAAAATGAATAAGGGGGCTGTTGCTTCATAGTGGGAGAGACAGATAAAAGACAAATCAACATAAAAAATTTGCAAGTTTATTAAGTAGTATAAAAAAACAGGCACAAAGGATTTTAAAAGATCTACTTAGAGTGACTGGAAAGACAAAAGCAAGTAACAGTTAAGAGTACAGTAGGAGAAAGAACATCTTTAGGCAGAACAGCAGTGCAAAAATCAAGAGAAGGGAAAGGGCCCAGGTGTATCTGAGACTAAAAGAAGACCAGAGTGGACACTGGTTTGTGGCTACGTTATGGAGGACCTAGTGTAATAAAAAGACATCTATGGGTCTTGAGTGGGAATGTGATGTAAGTGCATAGCTGATGGCAGTGATCCATGTCACAATAAACTGCTGCCTAGATGATGATGGTGGCAAAGTAGATAGGAAAGACAACAGTCTGGAAATTTACTCTAGTGTTAAAATCATCAGGATTAGCTGATGGGCTACATGTGAAAAACAAAATGAATGGATCAAGGCTAGCTTTTAGGTTTCGTGAGCAAATAGGCATCTGTAGAAGATGCAGAGTAGTGGGGAGTGAGGAGAGCATGACTTTTTTGAGAAAACAAAATGTTCCATTTTGTTTATGACAAGTTTAAGATGTCTGTGAGACATCCAAAGTAGAGATATAAGTAACTGACACATCTGGGTTGTGGTTTACCTAGCTATATAAATCATCAGCATAATAATGGATGTCACTGGGTTTTCACTAAGGGAAAGTGTAGAGAGAGAAGTGGGTTCAACCACTAGGCCCAAACTTACTAATACTTCCACTGAGAATGCTAAGTTTGGAACAACTAAAATACCTTGGATCACAGACGTATGAACAGGTCATAATTCAACTTGAAAGGAATTTTTACTTATAGTTATTAGCAATCTGATTTGTTTTTAAAAATCTTATAATAAAAGTGGAGTATGCCATACAGGTGGAAAAAGGAATAGAGAATCTAAGGAGTGATCTCCAGGACGTGCTGATTTTTGAAAAATACAGGGAAACTACTATGTATAATAAGCTACCTTTTATACAAGAAATGAAAGAGGAAGTACAATATATACCTACACACTTTCTAATGGTAAAAATAGTTACCAAAAATGGCTATGTATATAGATGGAAGGAAAAGAGTGGAAAGGACAGAGAAAAGCTAGATTTATGAAAATGTTGTATACAATTAATTGAAATAGAAAAAGGAATAATACACAAAAATCAAAAGCAAAATGAAACAAACCTGTGTTTCAAGTTGATGGCTTAGTCACACAGAAAGGAATTATTTCAATGACTTTAAAACTAAATAATTTGACATCTAGTGGGATATATCTTCTGAGCAACTAAAAAGCCTGAAACTTAAAACTTTTCAATAGTCATATTGTTAATATTGACACTGCTATTCAGAAATTATATATGTTGGGGTGGGGATTTAGCTCAGTGGTTCCGCCGCCTGCCTTGCAAGCTCAAGGTCCCAAGTTTGATCCCTGGTACCAAAAAATAATGAAGTATCACATATATAATTTCTATTATTATTATTTATACTTATTATATAGGTATAAAATAAGAAATCATTATCAGGAACCAAGACTTTCTGCATAAGAGGCAGGCCAATGCATGGTTGAAGTACTGTAGTAAAGTAAAACTAATACAAAATTGGAACTGGAACTATCAAGTTGAACTAATGATGTATATTTTCTTAAAAAGAAAAATATATCCTCCATCTGAACACTGAAGGGTCCAGAAACAATGTCCAACTGAGTTGAATGCATACCTTCAGTGCTTAAATTATCTCTAAATACCATTTCTCACTAAAACAAATCCAGATGTTGGGATGGCTGGTTCCAGTTCTGGACAGGAAATGTGTGAGAATAACCTTGAACAAGTTCTCATATGAGGAAGCAAAGAATCATCAAAGACTACTGGGACTGTATTAAAGAAATCGAGAAGCCAATCTGAATAGGCTCCTACTAGCTGAATAAATAATCTGAACATCAAAAAGAGTGAAGTGACCTAGATATACACAGAAGGAAGTAAGTGCTATTGCAAGTGACTTTAAAATAGGATAGTCTATAAAGATAAAAAGAATTGTGTGTGTGTGTGTGTATGTGGCTGTTCACAGTAATCATACCCACTGGTGGGAGTGTTGATATACTTATTCTCAGTGTTTATGGATAAAGCAAAGAGCAATTATGTGATAATCTAATGTGTCTGTTTATGAGAACTCTGACACTCAGCCTAAGAAAAATTAGACATATAAAAGAGAATGGGAAATAGTAGTATGGATTTATAATATAGTATGCAGTATGAACTTACGTTATTTAAACATACAAACAGAAGTATATATCCTAGGTCTGTGTAAAAAGGTCTAGCCTACAAGCATTGATTAACCATATGACAATGTGCATACGTCTTGTATTATGTCTTAAAATACTATTTACCCTAAAAGGAACCTGGGCATCTTGGGAAGATGTTAGCTTCTTGGCCTCCAACAGGAAATGTACATGATGAACATGGAACATCTCTCATACTAGACAGGAAGAAAGCTATCCAAGATTATCAAGCTCATGAAAAAAAAGGTCTCAAAAGCAGTGTAGTGGCATATGCTTTTAATCTCAACATTTGGGAGGCTGAGGCAGGAGGATCATGAGTTCAGGATCATTCTGAGCTATACAGCTGGTTAGTTCAAGGCAAGCATGGCCTATCCACAGTGAGACCTTTTCTCTTTCTCTCACATACATTGTAAAAAAAAAAGTCTAAAAGCTCTCAAGTGTTAAAATGAGTTTCTACTGGTCAAAGATAGGACAGTTTGAGCAGGAATAAAAAGAATAAATACAATAAAGGAAAGCTTATCAAACAAGTCTAAGAACCCATGCGCCATAAACAAAAACAAAAGCCTCATTGGTCACCTGTCTCTCTTGCAGGCTCTGAGAGAACAAACCTATTATTCTGAAAACTGATTCATAAAGGAGCATTATTAGACATGTGCCATGCCTTTTCTATATGAATTGTACTTCAGAGGTAATCAATAGTTCATGAGAAAAATAACAGTATATAAAGGCCAATGGATCGATAACTTAGAATATTACCACCTTGCCACTCCAAAAACAAAAGAGTATCTAATCCAGGCAAAAATCAAAAACTTGCTAAAATCATTAGATGAAAAGTTATTAGGAGGGGCAGGGGATTTAGCTCAGTGGTTCTGCTGCCTGCTTCGCAAACGCAAGGTCCCAAGTTTGATCCCTGGTACCAAAAAACAAAACAAAGCAAACAAAAAAGTTACTGGGGAACTTTTAAATCAGGCTAACATCTGAACCTACTGCTTAGCCTTATAAAAATGACACAGCCTGACATACGCTCAGGATATAATAAAATGTTCCCCTTTGGCTTGAATATACTTATCATTCTTGCTACTTTATGGAGCACTTCTAGAAGTCATCTTTTGTGTTTTTAGTTCACTGTTCTGGCTGCCTTGATGTCCTGAACTGATTCAAATACAGTGGTATCTTGGATCACAAACTTAATTTGTTCTAGTTGCAGAACTTGCAACCAGAATCGTGGCAAGAACTAAGTTCATGAAGTGAGGTATTACTGTATTTACCTTCATGATTGTTATGGCTTATATCTAGATGCTCCCCCAAAGCCTCATGAGGTCATAGGTGGGGCTTTTGGGAGGTGACTGGATCATGTGATACTGGATCATCGGTGTATGATACTGTATTAGTCCTCTGATAGGTTTATAGGTGGGTGTGATGTTGGGTGGTGAAGCCTGGTGGGAAAAGGTGGGCTATTGTAGGCATGGCCTGGAAGCTGGGAAAAACTACCCAACAGGACTAGAGATATTTACACTGATCCAGGAGTAGTACCTATTCCACCAGAACAGAAAGTCTTATTAATAGGCCATTTAGAAGAGTACCAAATAGGTCTTTCCTCAACACTGGAGAATAATTGGCTGTAGACTGAGAAATGCTTGGGTCTTATCTAACAAATTTTAAAAGCAAGACCTGAAAGGATTAAACTATTCCAAATAACTGCATCTCGGAACAAAACTCATAATGTCTGGCATAAAAAAAAATTATCAAGATTGCAAAGAAGCAGAAAAGCATGACCAATAATGAGAAAAATAATTCAATCAAAACAGACCCAGGCCAGGCGTGGTGGCACATGCCTGTAATCCCAGCACTCCAGAAATGGAGGCAGGAGGATCTCCCTGAGTTTGAGGCTACCCAAGGCTACATAGTTTAAGGACAGCCTGAACTACATAGCTAGATTCTATCTCAAAAAAACAAGGGGGGCGGAAGAGAATGTTATAATTAGTAGACAATGAGGACATCAAAAAGTTGTAACGTTTTTCACATATTCAGAAGGTTAAGTAGAGACATGGAGCAACTTGAAAAAGAACTAAGTGGACTACTAAGCTCTGATTTCAAGGTATATTATTCAGCTATATGGTGGGAAGAGGAGCAAGAGGGCTGGTTTGATGTGGCTACCAAGAAGCACAAGGAAAAATGTGGAGATGATGGACACGTTCATTATTTTGGCTGAGGTGGTTTCATGAGTGCAAACACAACCCCAAACTTATCAAACTGGACACTTCTAGATATGTATAGATAATTTTATGTCAATTATAACTCAAGCTGAAAAAAAAAAAAGACATTAAGTAAATTCAATATGACCAATTAAGTAAATCTTCATCTCATTCTTCAAGATCATCTTCAACTCATCCTTTTTTTCTATTTTTTATTTTTTGGAGTCCTAGGGATTGAACTGAGGACCTCATGCATTTTAGGCAAACGCTCTATCACTGAGTTACACCCTCATCTAATGTGTTGATCTTGTTTGGATTCTGATGTAAATAAATCATCTACAAAAATATTATAAATCTTGCAGGAATTCAAATATAGACTGCATACTAATGATACTGAATGTTGCTTTTTAATTTTTTGTGCACTAATAGTGCTATGAACATGTTTTCAAACGTACTCCTTTAAGATAAATACTAAGGTATTTATGGATGATATGAGATAAAAGATTTGCTTTAGTAATTCAAGATGAGAGAGGAAGTGGAGAGAGATCTAACTGAAATGAGTGGTCATGTCGTGGGAGGCTAAATTGGTGGGAACATAAGAGTTCATTCTCTTTTTTGAACATACGATCTTAAAATTTCTATAATATGAAAAAAGAGGGAGAAAAAGAAAGCATGTAACAGAAATCAATAACTGCTTCTATCTATAAACCATATGATGAACAGGCTTCTTAATGGTTTTAGGGCTATTTTCTCATTAAAATGAGGCAGCTGGATTAATATTTATATTTTAAAACTGGTTCTTGTTCTAAAAAGGGAACTATGCTTTTGGTTTAAAATAAAGCGAAAGGAGGAGAGAGGAAAGGGAAAATAAAAAGAATCAATATGTGTTACGTACATGTACGTAATCCCCACAATGAATGTAATTATGTACTACAAACGTGTACCAGTAAACACTAAAAAAAGTTAACAAGGATTCTCAAGTAAAAGCAGTACTGTTCTAACTATACCTGCTGAATAGTTTTTATTTTATAATATCTTATATAGTGTGTTTATTTCCTAAGTATGAATAGATAGGATTAAACATATTCAAAAGAAAGGAAAAGGAAACAATTTAGCAAAAATAAAATGTTTAGATGGAAAGAAAGTGTTCACCGTCAAAAGCTTGGTAGTGATTCCTGCATCCACCACAGCCTTGTGCATGGTGCGTAATGTCTCTAGCTCTGGAGCAGCAATAAACACCACATAGGGCATGAATTCAGATGTCCTCAACACCTTCAGCGCCTGTGTAGAATAATTACAAACCAATTTATTAATATTGGTACTTGAAGTATGCTATATTTTAGTATAAATAAAATCAATCTGCCTTCTAAGGATTAAGAACATATTTTACTGTCTCCTTCTGCTTCTCTGACGCTACAGTCCTTTCCTAAAACCCTGACACATTTATTTTATTGTAAACTCAGTCTCACATTCTTTGTTCTCCTTGAACAAAAGAAAGTATAAAATTTAGTAATCCCCAAATCATCATGAGGGACACAAGCTCTTACTGTAAGAATCTGTTAATACTGAAAAAAGTAAAAATAACCTCAGGGCTGATTAATTGGAGAGTGAATAAATAAATGAAAAAACCAAACTATGAAATACTATGCAGCAATTACAAAGAATAAAAATAGCTCTTCAGTAACATGAAAAGAGCTTCAAGAAATACTGTTTATCAAAACACTAAAGAATCTTTATAAAACTCTTCCATTTATGTAAAAAGCTAAAAACACAAAATCCATTAAGTTTTATACATATGTTTGTATTTAAGGCATACTAAAATGACAAGAAATGACTAATACCAAATATTAATATTTATCTCTGAGAAGAGAAGTGAGGTTGGGGTGAGTGTAGAGGGGTAAGAAGGGATGAATGAAACAGAAATAGGCCATGAGAACGAAGTGAATATTCTATGTGTGTATGAGGTGGGAGAGGGAAAGATTTCAATTTTTTATTCTCTTAGATTGCAGCCATACTTGAGTTTTAAATTTAGCATTTCCTAACATAGGTATTTATTACTTGAAGAAATAAATACTAAATTTACACAAATTCAATTACATGGTTTCTACTGCTATCTAAGCCTCTGAGGACTGATTGGATATTTATTTATTTAGCTAGCTAGCTAAATAAGGTTCTCTATCACCAAAAGATAAGAAAGGAAATGAGCCACCTTTCCACTTTGAAAAAACAAACGTTCTTACCCCCCCCCCCCCGCACAAAATCTCATCAGGAAATAAAATTTTAAAAATATCTCTGGAATCCATGCAGCTCACTTGTGGGTTGACGTCCAAAATACAAGTCCTTCCAGTTTGGACAACTTCAAGGATAGAATCAATCTTAGTTCCATAGAGATTTCCTTCATATTCCCCATGTTCCAAATACTTTCCAGCTTTAATATCTGCTTCCATTTCTGATCGTGACACAAATTTATATGCCTGGCCATCTTTTTCATCTTCCCTTGGTTTCCGTGAAGTAACTAAATAAAATAATGTTGAGAATTTGTACAAAGAGAGTGCAGGGTATAAAAAACAGACTAAAATATACAAAGTAACTACTGACCCCTGATTTAGAAGACTGTTTAAGAGGTAGTCCTCCACATAAAATTTGTCTCAAAAGAGTGCTTTTTAAAGTCCTTTTGAAACTCAAAAATATGTCTGTCTAGAGGCAGAGCCTTAAATTTTTAATTTATCTTAAAATATTAAGTACAAGGCCTGTTGCAAGTATCTTTGCTATCTGACCAGCAGTCCCTTTTTCTTAAAAAAAACTATTATTTCCTTTTCTTTCCTTTAATATTTCCTAATTAAGTATCCAAAAGGTGAGCAAAGTTCATTTATTCTTAGTTGGTAAATATCAATTTTACATAGTTCTATTCACAAATGATCTATCCTTTATCCCATCTAAAGACTTAACCTTTCTTTTGGCTTACTGCTTTCTAATATTCCCAAATAATAAATGTTCTACTTTATACTGGAGATAAATGAAGTTACCTACCACATTATTATTATCTTCTGTTAGCCTCCTCCACTCTGACCAGACATACTTTCTGAATGGAAGGTAACAGTCCAAAACAAAACTCAGAAGAAGATTCTTTTGTATATTTTAGAACTTTGAATACTTGGTCTGTGCTACGAGTGGACTACTACAATCTTTTAAACTATTGCAAAGGTGTACTCTCTATGACAACTCTGTTAACACTAACTTTGAAAAAGAGAAGTTATGTTTGTTATGTGCTATTTCAAGCTTGGCACTCTTTTGAGCTTGGGTGGATGAGACATTAAAAAATACTAAACTTCCAGTAACCACTTATTAAAGTAGAATATCTGACTAAATCATGAAGTATATGAAATTAAAATTAGAAAGTAATCCAAATTAAGTTGACAGAGTTTTTACTACTGGAAATGAATATAAGGTACAAAGAAAAATTTGAACCTCAAACTGAAGTTCAAGAAAAAATGAACTTCAAACTCAAGCCCAAAAATAAGGATTAATTTATAATGTGATCATCGTGCACAACAGGATTCCATTTTGTCCCTTGTTTTCTGGCTCACTTTCAAGGTTGGTCATTCTAGACCACTATGGAGAGCACTTATAACTAACTTTAAGAATCTTCAATATGCTCATGGCTTTCCAATTCAAAATTATGTGATCTAGGATTTTGGAATTATTCAACAAAGATGGTATGCTAAATCTCCTAAGGCACTTTCAAATTTCCCAAATAAGTACATACTAGACTTAGCACAATATCTGTGAACATAATTTTAGAAGACTGTTTCTTTGTGAAGCCCTACAGTGAAATCATATATGAAATGTGCTGCTTTTAAAAAAAAATACATGACACATATCTACATAGGTGTCACCTTAAACACATTGATAAAATTAATTTTTTTTTTGGTACTGGGGACCGAACTTGGGACCTTGTGCTTGCAAGGCAGGCGCTGGAACCACTGAGCTAAATTCCTGGCCCTAGAATATTAATTCTTATAAAAAAGTTCTGTTTAGTTTCTAAGTCACTTTTAATTACAACCCCATTCGGTACTGAATGTGTCAAAAAACCCACAAAAACCCACTCCTATATTTCCACATATTTAAATACCCCTTTTCCATTCCTAGAACAGAAAGATTAGAACTAATTACAGCTGATTCCTTAGGCTTATATGCTGAACAACTAAATGTGATTTTTGTAGAAGTAAATTTTGGAGATTGAAAAAATTACAAATTTTAGTAGAAAACAATCAACAAATAATTCATTTGTTATTAATGTTAAAAGCAAACAGGATTTATAAAATAGCTTATTCTCCTGAATAACAAAGTTTTTCTATTTTAGGGTCTTTTAAAATATGTATTAGAAAATTAAACTGGCTCAATGCAGTGATATCCATATCCTCTGACAATGTGTAGTAAAATACTGTGTATCAAAAATTAGGCAAGGGCCAGGGATTTAACTCAGTGGTACTGTGCCTGTCTCATAAGTGCAAGGTCCTGAGTTCAATCCCCAGTACAAAAAAAAAAAAAAAAAAAAAAAAAGGCAAGATCCGGCAATCCTACTATTGGGTATATACAGATTTAGTATATTCCTAATAAAAATAACATTCCCCACAGAACTACAGAAAACAATCCTAAAATTTATATGGAACCATAAAAGTCCTAGAATAGCAAAAGTAATTCTGGGCAACAATGGCAAGGCAGGAGCCATCACAATCCTGCACTTCAAGTTACACTACAAAGCTACAGTGTTAAAAGCAGCATGGTAATGGCAAAACAAAACAAAAACCAAAACCCTGTGGATCAATGGAATAGGAGGAAGCAGAAGCAACTCCAGGCACATTCAGCTACCTTATCTTTGACAAAGGGGCCAAATACTTTCACTGGAGGAAAGCTTCTTTGACAAGTGGTGCTGGGAAAACTGGCTATCCACATGCCAAAGAGTGAATCTAGACACCCATATTATTTATTTCTCACAATCTAAAATCGAAATCTAAACATTAAAACAGAAACAATCTGTTGGAAGACAAAATACATAAAACTCATATCTGGGAGGCAGGATGTTTCAGGCAGAGGGACTAACAAGAGCAAAAAAGCATGAATGATAAGTCTGAACAGGAGATTAGTGTTAAATAGGGAAAAAGTATACAAATTTGACCTGAATAATGTAATTTTAATTCTATTACAAATTCTATCTATCACTGGAAGTTTTTAATGCTTGCTTTCTACATATAAACAGAATGTTGAATGGATTTTTTTTTTTGTTGTTGTTCCAGGGATCAAACTCGGGTCCTTGAACTTGTGAGGCAGGTGGCAGAACCACTGAGCTAAATTCTTGGCCCTTGAATGGATCTTTAACTGTAGTCCAAGAATTTTGTTCCAGTCCCAAGTAAGTTCTAGAATGACAAGGATCTGTAGTCTCATCCTTCAGTTTTTAAAAAAGTGGTCAATCTAGTCCTGGAGTCATCTATTTAGCCACTTCTATATTATTTATATTCAAAAGGAGTCATGAGGTAATGAGCCATAGGTTCAGGGGGATTACAATGCTTTCTTATCCTTTCTCCCAGTAAAATCATTCTCTAGGAGAATTCTGAAGGCCTGTGATGATATGATGATATGTCATAGGAGTGTGGCTGGCTTGTAGTCTCAGTGTTTGGCAAAGCAAGAATGATTTTCCTCTAGATTAATGTGTGCATGTGGATACATCCAAAATATAGCCTTCTTGGACTGCTCTGAAGGTACCCTGCACAGAAAGACAATTTTAAAAGTTTGGAGGGAACACGCTGAATCAGCCTGCAGCAGACAAGCAGGTCTGCAGACACCCTACTGAGGTCCCGAGTCCTGTGGAACATGCTGAATCAGCCTGCGCCCCGGCAACAATCCACTAGCCCCCCACCCCCACTCCTCTGTACAGCCACCTGGTTCCACACTACAAAGATGCAGAGGACACCAGACCACCAGACCAAGGTACTGAGTCCCACTGCTCCTGGCCCAGAAGAAGGGGCTTCCGGGCCACCATCCCTCCCACCACTCCCAGCCCAGAGGGAGGGGCTTCTGAGCCGCCCTCCCACTGCTCCTGGACAGAGGAAGGGGCTTCCAAGCCACCATCCCTCCTGCTGCTCCCAGCCCCCAGGAAAGGGCTTTTGGGCCACCATGCCTACCGCTGCTCCTGGCCCCTGTCCCACCTCTCCCAGATCAGAGGAGGTAACCCCTGCAGGCGACAACAGCCCCCCGCCCCAGTCAAAATGAGAAAACACGTAAATAAGTCTCAAAACCAGACTTCCAGATCACCTACAGCAACCCCAAAGGGAAATGAGATGGAACACCCTGATACTCAATCACCTGGACCCACTGAACTGGCAACAAAAGGGGATCTGGAAAAAAGGAAATCAGAAATAATTTCTCAGATAACAGGAGAAATTGTGCCCCTAGTGCAAGATATGATTAATAAATCTAGAGAGGAGCTCAGGAACATGATGGAATCCCAACATAAGAAACAAATGGGATCCATAAAACACATGCAAATAGATTTCCAGGAGATGAAAAACTCCATTGAAAGTCTACACAGCAGAATGAGCCAATGTGAGGACAGAATTTCAGATATAGAAGATAAGATTGCAATTAGTGACCAGGAAAAGAAAAATTGCTTCAAAATTATAAGGGAACATGAGAAATCAATCCAGCAGCTGCTAGATCATGCAAAGAAGAATAACACAAGACTGATTGGGCTCAATGAAGAAAGAGGAGAGAGTGCAGATGACATAAAAAAATCACTTCACAGAAATAATGGCAGAAAACTTCCCAAGCAGGGGAAAAGAGCTTGACATACAGATAAGTGAGGCATATAGGACTCCAAATAGGCTTGATCAAAAAAAATCTACACATAGGCATACAATTGTTAAGATTCCAGAAACACAACAGAAGAACAAAGTTCTATAAGCAGTTAGAGAAAAGAAACAAATCACATACAAAGGAAAGCCCATCAGAACCACAGCAGACTTTTCAACACAAACCATCAAGGCAAGAAGAGCTTGGAGTGACATATTCCAAGCCCTAAAAGAAAACTGCCTCCAACCTAGACTGACGTACCCTGCAAAACTATCTTTCAAAATGGATGGAGAAATAAGATACTTTCATGACAAAGAGCACCTTAGGAACTTCGTGAATACCAAACCAGCACTCCAAAGAATTTTACACAATATCCTAGGAACAGACATTGAGGATCACAACCCCAGGAAGCAAAGCAGAATGAACCCATCTGGCATGACAAGAAATTAAATGTAAAGGGGGAGAACCCAACAAAAAGAAAAAGTCATAGCAATGACAAGTCAATACGTTTCAGTTATAACCATCAATGTTAATAGTCTCAATTCACCAATCAAAAGAAATAGACTGGCAGAATGGGTCAAGAAGCAAAATCCAACAATATGCTGCATACAAGAAACACACTTAATTCAAAAGGAAACTCATACACTGAAAGTTAAAGGGTGGAAAACAATACTGCATGCGACAGGAACCTGAAAAAAAGCAGGAGTAGCCATCCACTTTGCAGATCAAGTAGATTTCAAACCAACAGTGATTAAGAGAGACAAAGAAGGACCCTATATCCTTGTAAAGGGAACAATCCAAGAGGAAGAGATGTCAATCATAAATATCTATGCACCAAACACTAGTGTGCCCAACTATATAAAACAAATACTAATGGACATGAAAAGTCATCTATGCACTAATACAATTGTAGTGGGGGACCTCAATACCCCACTGTCACAAATAGATAGATCAACTAGACTAAAAATAAGTAATGAAATACTAGAACTCAATCGAACTCTTGAACAAATGCACTTAACAGATGTTTACAGAGTCTTCCACCCCACAAAATCAGAATACACATTCTTCTCAGCTGCACATGGGTTGTTCTCCAAAATAGACCACATACTCACACATAGAACATGTTTAAGTAAGTGCAAAGGAACTGAAGTTATCCCCTGTATATTATCAGACCATAGTGCGATGAAATTGGAGATCCATAGCAAAAGAAACTCAAAACATTTCATGAACACGTGGAAATTGAACAACAAAATTCTGAATAACCAATGGGTCACAGAGGAAATTAAATAAGAAATCAGACAGTTCCTTCAATTAAATGACAATGACAATACAACATATCAGAATCTATGGGACACAATGAAAGCAGTCTTATGAGGGAAATTCATAGCAGTGAATATGCATATTAGGAGAACAGAATGAGCCCAATTAAACAACCTTATGCTGCACCTCTAGCTTCTAGAAAAAGAAGAACAGGACAACCCCAGAGCTCATACAAGGGAGGAAATTATAAAGATCAGAGCAGAAATCAATGCAATGGAGACTAAGAGAATGATACAAAAAATCAATGAAGCCAAGAGGTGGTTCTTCAAAAGAATCAACAAAATTGACAAACCCTTAGCCAACCTTGTCAGAAAAAGGAAAGAAAAGGCCCAAATCCATGCAATTTGGACGAAAAGGGTGAAATGACAACAGACCAAGCAGAAATCCAGAGGATCATCAATACCTACTTCCAGAACCTATACAGCAATAAGATGGACAACACAGAAGAAATGGACAGATTCCTAGATACATATGAATTACCAAAGTTGAACGAAGAAGACCTAAAATTTCTGAACAACCCAATATCAACCAATGAAATTGAAAATGTAATTAAAAACTTATCAACTAAGAAAAGCCCAAGCCCTGATGGCTTCACTCCTGAATTCTACAAGACATTTAGAGAGGAACTGCTGCCACTACTGTTTAAATTCTTCAATGAAATTGAAAGGGAAGCAATACTCCCAAATTCATTCCTGGAAGCAAGCATCACCTTGATCCCCAAAGCAAAGAAAGACCCAACTGAAAAAGAGAACTATAGGCCAATCTCACTAATGAACATAGATGCAAAAATCCTTAATAAGATAATGGCAAACAGAATGCAGAAGATCATCAAGAAGATCATACACCCTGATCAAGTGGGATTCATCCCAGGGATGCAGGGATGGTTCAATATGTGAAAATCAATCAATGTAATACATTATATCCATAGAGCCAAGGACAAAAACCATATGATTATCTCCATAGATGCAGAAAAAGCATTTGACAAAATCCAACATGCATTTATGATAAAAACCCTACAAAAAATTGGAATAGATGGTCTCTACCTCAAACTGATAGAAGCCATCTATGAAAAACCAACAGCCAGTATCATACTAAATGGTCAAAAACTGAAATCCTTCACACTCAAATCAGGAACAAGACAAGGATGTCCACTACCACCATTCTTGTTCAATACAGTTCTGGAAACATTAGCCATGGCAATTAGACAAGAGAAAGAAATAAAAGGAATAAAGATAGGAAATGAAGAAGTCAAATTGTCATTATTTGCAGATGACATGATACTCGATATAGAAGACCCCAAGAACTCCACCAAAAGTCTTCTAGACTTAATAACCAAATTCAGTTAAGTAACTGGTTACAAGGTCAACACACAAAAATCAATAGCTTTCCTCTACACCAATGACAGACTCACTGAGAGAGAAATAGGGCAAATAATTCCTTTCACAATAGCATTCAAAAAACTGAAATATACCCAGGAATCAACCTAACAAAAGAAATCAAAGAGCTCTTCTCTGAAAACTATGGCACTCTGAAAAGAGAGATTGAAGATGATATCAGAAAATGGACAGACATCCCCTGTTCCTGGGTAGGAAGGATTAATATAGTGAAAATGGCCATACTTCCAAAACTGCTATTTAGATTTAATGCAATTCCAGTTGAGATCCCAGCAGCATACTTCATGGACCGTGAGAAAACAATCCAAAAATTCATTTGGAACAAGAAGAGACCCAGAATGGCAAAAGCAATTCTAGGTAACAGAGACATGGCAGGGGGGATCAAAATCCCCAACCTGCAAATATACTACAAAGCTACTGTGATAAAAACAGCATGGTACTAGCAAAGAAACAGACCTGAAGACCAGTGGAACAGATTAGAAGATGCAGAAACAATGCCAGACACACACAGCCATCTCATCTTCAATAAAGGAGCCAAACACCCTCACTGGAGGAAAGATAGCCTCTTTAATAAATGGTGTTGGAAAAATTGGGCTTCAACTTGCCAAAGATTGAAACTAGACCTATATCTCTCACCATGCACTAAACTAAAATCAAAATGGATTAAAGATCTAAATATTAAAATAGAAACTCTGAACCAGTGGAAACAGAAGTTAGGTAGAACCCTTGAAGACATTGGTGTAGGAAAAGATTTTATGAACAAAACCTCAGTTGCCCGTGAACTGGCACAAACAATCAACAAGTGGGATCTCTTCTTACTAAAAGGCTTCTTCATAGCAAGAGAAACCACCAGCAATGTGAAAAGACAACCCACAATGTGGGACAAAATCTTCACCTGCTCTTCCTCAGACAAAGGCCTACTATCTCAAATCTATAAAGAACTTCAAAAGATCAGACCTCCCAAATTTAAAGACCCAATCCAAAAATGGGCATCTGAAATGAACAGACATTTCTCAGACAAAAAAGTAGAAATAGCAAATAAATACATGAAAAAATGTTCAACATCACTGGTCATTTGAGAGATGCAAATGAAAACAACGCTGAGATTCCACTTCACTCCAGAAAGAATAGCTGCTATCATGAAATCAACCAATAAGAAATGCTGGCGGGGCTGTGGGGAAAGAGGAACCCTGCTCCACTGCTGGTGGGAGTGTAGACTGGTGCAACCACTGTGGAAATCAGTATGGAGATACCTCAAAGAACTAGGACTGGAAGTCCCATTTGACCCTGCTATTCCACTGCTGAGGATCTTCCCCAAAGAATTAAAAGAATCATACCACAGTGATACACGTGTGCCCATGTTCATAGCAGCAGTTTGTGATAGCTAAAACTTGGAAAGAGCCCAAATGCCCATCAACTGGAGACTGGATAAAGAAAATGTGGGGTTTTTTAATAAAATGGAGTACTACTCAGCCATAAAAAAGAGAAATTGGAGACATTTATATCTAAGTGGATGCACATTGAGGGAATACTCTTAAGTGAAATAAATAGGACACACATGTATAAATACCTAATAGTTTCTTTGGTGTGAGAAACAGAAAGTGTAAATAAGGACTAAAATGTATAATAGGTAATGTGAAATAGGAAGAAAAGGGGCAAAGGGGAAGGAAGTGGGAGGGCTAGGGGAAAGGATAGAAGGGAATGGGATTAATATGAGAAAATGGCAAAAATGGAAATAAAGTCTTTGTAAATAGGGAAGGGTGGAGAGGGTGAAGGGAGGGCTAGGAATGGGGAAAAAATAAGAACCAAGATGCATTATGTAAAGGTACAATTCCCAATGAGAAATGTAATTGCGTTGTATACCTACAATGTACCAATAAAAGAATTTAATTAAAAAAAAAAGTTTGGAAAAAAATAATCTGCTTCAGTAACCAATAGTTCTACATTTGCAGAGTCTACCAACATGCTTGGTAGATGTTCAAAACAAAAAAACAAAAACAATACTAACAAAAAATAATCAAAAATAAAGAAAAAACTTAATAACTAAATTGCATTTGTACTGGCCAGGTATAGACTTTTTCTTGTCATTATTTCTTTAAAAATACAGCATGAAAACTGTTCATGTAGCCCTCGTATTTAGGTATTATAAGTAATCGAGATGATTTAAAGTATGCAGGAAGATATGCACAGATTATGTCCAAATACTGTGCCATTTTATGAGACTTGAGGGTCCTTGGATTTTAACATCTACAGTGAGTGGGAGGGGTGGTCTTAGAATCTATCCAAGGATAACTATAGGAGGTATGGGACAGGAACTTGGTACAAGGGTCCAAAGGTCCTTGGAGATTATAATGCCCTTGCCAGGAAAATGTACAGTAAGGAAGTCTCCACAGAGTCTTCAAAGAATCTGCAAACAGGTCACATTGAATAGATGTATTTGAACATTCAAGACATAAAAAACTTCAAGAGGCAAGATTTTATAAGATAGCACTTCCCTTTTTAGTGCCACTCCATCCTGTCCTGCGCTTTAGAAACCCAAAGTAGCAGAGGAGATGTGAAGGGAAAGTAGCAAAATATTCTTCATAGTGCAGGTCTTGAGTTATAGACCAGCAAGAAGCTGTCAGTAAGAGAGCAATGGTGAACAAGACTTAAGTTGTGAATGTGACCAGCTCCCCTGTCCTTTTTGAAATACCTGAAAGTGAGTTTAACAAAATGATACAATTATAACTGAAAGTGACTAGAAAATTATAGACTTAATTTTTTGTGAGCTCGAGGCTCGCCTGATGAGAGAAAACAAAAACAAAAAGGAGCTGAGAAATTTGTAAAGCAATAAAACAATGAAATAAAGACAAATAAAGTACCTAGGGTAAAGAATGAAGAGGAGAGAGAGAGAGAAAGATATCCAGTTTTGTACAGTAACCTCTGGAGAGAAGTGCAACTGAAAGCATGTAAACTGAAATTCTAGGTTGTGAGAACATTTTGGGCATTTTATTATTTATTTTTATCATCACTGTTGTTAAACCAGCTTTGTTATATATGACCTACTTTAATTTTATAAAGATGAAAAAAATTCAAAGGGAAAAAACCTTGAAACTAAGATGAAATGACTACAAAAGAAAAAGCAAACCCTAGAACATGATAATCTATATCCCATTAAAACTAACTTCAGACAACTGACTGTGAGAAGCAGAAGAAGCTACAAGTTAAGGTACTGGAAAGGAATGATAGATGAGAATGCGACTGGTTTATTTCACACAGGAACCTGGAACAGACATGCTTCTTCAGGGCAAAAACTAAAAACTTAAGGGGAATAATTATGCATATGGATCAAGTTGATCTGTATCTTACCCCTTCCTTTATCTTGATTACAGACTATTCTCAGTAGTAATAATCTGGAGATTCTTCTCTAGGGAAATAGCTCCAATTTTTTTCCTTGTATCAACATTTTGGGCTCCATCAATAAATATCTGGCTCCTTAGCAATCTCCTAAAGTAAAGCTAGGCCCAAGTACACAGATATTCCAATCAATTTTAACACTTTAAAGTCTAGATGCACAACCAAGGATCAGTACATACTAAGAAAAAAACCATTCAACATAAAAGAGAAAGCACCAATATATTATAATCAAGAAAACAAGTAACTCAGAAGCAGAAGACTTAGTTTATAAAAATTTTTAAAAATAATTATCCTATTTAGTATTCTTAAGTATATAGGTTGTTATTCTTTTCTTTTTTTTTTTTTTTTTTTTTGGTGGTACTGGGGATTGAACTCAGGACCTTGCACCTGTGAGGCAGGCATGGTGCCACTGAGCTAAGTGCCCAGCCCCATTCTTAGGTATATAGAAGACAGTGCTCATGAAAATAAGACAGAGAGACAGACAGAAAGAAAAAGAAAAAAAGAAAAAGATGAAAAATGATAATACTAGGTGGGGGGAGACTCAACAGAAAATAACCACAAAATGAAAAATATGATTACTATAACTCACTCATGAAAGATAAGGAAACCATGGTAATCTTTTAAAGAGTAAATTAAAGATAAAAAAATGAAAACTATGATTAAAGAGATTGAGAATTCAAGATGTCCAATGTCTCAGCTAACATGAACTTTCGAAAAAGAGTGAAAACAGAAAAATCAAGAAATAAGAAAATTGTTGAGTTCAATAAATCTTGAGCTTGATGAACACACTAATCATCACCTCAATAAATGTAAAAAGATGTGAATCCAAGCACATAATTATTAAATTTCAGAATACCTAAAAAGAAAAGATAAAAACAAGGCTGAGTATCAGTGAAAGAAAAATCAGGTCCCATATGAAAGAATAAGAATTGAAATACCATTGAACTTTTCAACAGAACTGGATTCAAGAGTAGTTTTTTAAGTTTTATAACCCATAACTTTTGTTTTCAGCTAAATAATAACAGTGTAAAAAATATACCTCTTAAAATACAAAGATAGAGAAATTACGTTGCATATAGCGTTTCTTGTGAAGCTACAAGAGGATTCACTCCAGAAAAACAAGGCAATAAACAAGTAAGTAAAAGAAAGGCATTCATGAACAACAGCTTCAGCCCAAGAAAACAAAGGAAATACCCTAGTAGTAACAGTTGCATAGCCAGAATAGAAAACATGTAGCCCTCACCACAAAGGGAAGACTGAAGGTTCTGAGACTTCAAGAAGAAAACATGACAAACTGAGTGAGTCTGGTTCAAACAACAACAATAAGTTGTGGCACATGTACATAAAGTCAAGTAAAAAATGGAAAAAGAAACTGTAGTGATTGCTGGGTAGCAGGAAAGGAAGTGATTCTTTGAGGGAGCAAAATTGAACTAATTGAAAATATAATTATTTTGAATTAGAAGGATAGTCAGAAAGTCAATAGGTAAAACCTAAACTAGATAAAGCAGGAAATAGCAGATTAAAGACATTACTAAGAAATATGGAAAACTACCAAAAGAAATCGCAAAAAGAATTATTTTGGTAAGTGGGGAAGAGGTAGGGTCGAGTTTCTGTTCTTAAGAACTACTTGTGTAATATATTATGCACATGTTAATTTGATAAAAATAAAAGTTTTTCATTATTTCACATTTGCTACTTTAAAATACTTTTGTTGTGATGAAGTTTTTTTTCTATTTGCTTAACTAGGATTTGTCTGAATTCAGTGATTTACAGTGTTTACAATGGAATTCAAAACCTTATTCTGAAAGGATACATGAAGACAAGGTTATTCCCTAACCTCTAAGAATTTTAGCAGTAAGATTACTCACTGAAAATTAAATCTCAAAACATAATGGACAAAAACAAGAGAAACTCTAAAATTCATTTAAAAGAGATGGGGTGGCCTTAGACTAAGAGTTGACTAAAAATAGTCCAATGGCATTAATACACCTAAAGGCATACTGTGTTAAAGATGGCCAGCAATAGGACAGAAAAGACAACATTAATGTGCCTGTTTTGTTCAATGGAAAGAGCAAAGGATTGTGCATTTCCATAACACAGAAAAAATTTATAGCAGTCATTACAATGTCAGCAATATCACCCAACTCTCAATCTAATCCATTCTCATCAAATACACTTCTGACATCATTATTTAGCTTTCTATGTAAATATGCAAAAAATAGGGGAAAATACAAAGACCACAGTGAGTGTTTGATTCATTTATTGGTTGTACTTATTATTACTTTATTTTATACATCAATCTCTGTAACTTTAATGAACGCCATCTGCTGTGGATGGTGAATTGTTCTTGTGCTATCAAAACTCAGGTTTATGATCTTGTAGGACTGAGATACAAGCCACACCACATAAATTCACAAGGATACTGTCACCTGAGTGGTTCTGAGGATTTGCTACATTTTCCCCTTTTCTTTATACTACAATGGGCAAAGAATATAACCTTTCAGATAGATATCAACTATACAAGAAAATATTAAATTAATGAAATTTTTCCACAACTCTGAAATACTTGCATTTGACTAATATTTCTGGAATGAATAGTTTGGAGAGGCAAGTGCCACCAGAAAGCTAAGGCAACACAACTTTAGTAGTATTTCATGACAGCTATAGAATTATTGGCTTTTTAAATATTGACTATGTAATTCATTTTCACTGATAGAATCAAAATTTATTTGGAAATAGCAATAATTAATAGTAATACACCTCCTCCATGAGCATACTCTTTTCCACCAATAAATAGCAAAGAAAACACAAAAGACTTACATGGCACAGTAGTTCCAAATCTAGTGGGATTCAATACTATGAATCTGTTTTTCAAGCTTCTTCGGCCCACTCCTTGAGCTCCTATCAATACTAACGTTTTTCTCTGGAAGGGGGGCATTTTGGCTACCTCTTCATATATCTGGATTTCATGACGATCAAATTCTGAATACAAAAGGAAATGGGAAAACATTTAATTATATTTTATATACCTAAAACCCTCTGCTATTCTGTCCAACAATAGTTGTCTTGACAACAGTCACTTGAATTTTTCCCACTTAACACAGGTTTTCACAAATTTGATAAAGTATAATATTTTATATCTTGATTTAAACATCTGTTCCCATGGATTTGTTTTTAAAATTTTACCTGACAAAGCTAGAGACATTCCCATTTTTAATCCTTATTATCAAATATTCTATCCACTCACCCCTTTTTATTATCAATTTATTAGTATAAAGAATTGCTCTAGTATAAATAATCAAATTACAGATTAGTTCATGTAATTTACACTAAAAAGTATGCATCAGGTATGGAGGACAGGAGTACACATAGCATAGCTACTTAAGTTGCATAGAATGAGAATGTGTTTCCAGTGATATACATGAATACTGTGTAAAATTCATACAGGTCACATATTAACATTAAAATATTAAGATCCTGAAATTTATGTATAAAATACTGGGTCCAAACTATGCTCAGTAAAAACACATTCTAAAATATAATCTTTGTTAATGGGAAAATCAAAAATTTTCTATTTTGCAAGAATGTTTTAGGGGCATATATTTAATGAAAAATGAGATCAAAGTGAAGTAAAAATATTACCTATCTCAATCTGAGGTAATAACACCACTTCTTCATGTTACTATCTCAACAACTCTTTCTCTGCACAATTTCTTCACAGATTAAACCAGTAACCAGAGAGAAAAAGCCTATGTCTCCCTCCTATATTAGCATCTTTATTACCAGTATAGACATATCTCTTAAGTCAGAAAGCACTTCATATAGAGTTTCCATGTTTATTATTATTTTTTTAAACAGGGAAGGTGTACCCAATCCAGGTCTCAGGTTTTATTAATTTTTTAAAAACTTTTTTCATTTTATTGAGGTATAATTGACAAATACAAATTATATATATATTTAAGGTATACAACTTGATGTACTGATGTATGTATACACTGAAAAATGATCCTACAATCAAGCTAATTAGCATACCCATCACCTACACAGTTATTTCTTTCTTTTTAAAAATCTTTAAGACTAAAAGATTTAAGAAAAAATAATCCTTTTAGATTAGACTAAAATTCATCTGGTCCAATGCTATTTTCCCAAAAGTCTCAAGGACAATGTTAAGGAAGAAAATACTTGTCCTTAATCCCAATTCTTTTAGTATCTTCTTTTATCTCTTCATAAAGAGATTCTACCCTTTAAGAAATGGTCATTAATATCTATTTCAAAATTCTCTAAACAGTTTCAATATTTATGACATTGCTCCTGCATTTAACACAAGTACAAATCCTAACCAGTTCATTTTGTTATAAACTATACTCACAAAATAAAGCACAGTTAGTATACACAATATAAAGATTTAAATAATTTCCTTATATTATTGTCCACATGCCATATTCTTGCAATTAGGTATTAATTTGATTTAAATTCATTTTAAATTATATATTTAGAGCTTATACCATATTAATTAATAGCATAAACTACTTAGACTTTTCAAGAGTATTTAAAACCTACCTGCATTTCTGGTTGTGAGATACATCATCTTTTTCTTTTTTTTGCTACT
The DNA here is from genome assembly GCF_053883595.1 of Heterocephalus glaber. Classification (NCBI taxonomy): domain Eukaryota; kingdom Metazoa; phylum Chordata; class Mammalia; order Rodentia; family Bathyergidae; genus Heterocephalus; species Heterocephalus glaber. The sequence goes on from NW_028258156.1 coordinate 5,755,178, forward strand.
TATAGTTCCACAAAAAGGGCCTGAAGAACGACAAGACCAATGTCACTTAAATAATATGATAAAATTGCTCTGTCATATTCTATGGTGTGAGAAGATAATTTTCCCAACGTCTCATCCTAGGAAACCCAAGGCCCAGCCAGTAACTGAATTTTGTTACTCTACCAGTAGATGGCAGAAAGGGATCAAAAAGATTACTTTGGAGAGAGTAAGTAGATGAAAGCGACTAATCCTAGATAGATTTTAAGTAAGTTCATTTGTTTAGACAAAAGAGGCAAAAAAAAAAAAAGGTAAGCACAAAGGTCTGCTTGTTACTTATTATATGGAATTTATCACCTGAATTGTCCCAGTCTCTTCTAACAAATGCTTTTCTCTTCTCTTCCAGGAACTGGCTTGGAATGAGACCAGCACTTCCTCCCTCTTTCACATGGCTAGCCTAGAATGAAATCAATGCATTATATCTCACTGATCAAAATTTGAAACCATTTTCTAGTAAGGCAGGCAGTGCTTAGAAAAAACAGTCACATTTGCTTTTAAAAACAACCATTAGATTTAAGTTCATGATATTGTTGGTTAAAGTATTTAAACACTTTAGGATTGAGGAATCAATTTGCACCTAAAATTCTTTGTGCTGTATATGGCATCTGGTAGTGAAATTTTGAGACCAAAATCAAAAGTACACACAGATTCCTTGAATTACTAAAGCTTTTTTATTTATAAGACTTAGTTCAAGAAGGGAAAGAAATAAATGCTATTTTACAGTTTGATGTGTTAAGAGGAAATTTCAACTAGCATTCTTTAGTAAGACATTTACTAACAACCTTAATCATCTCTGTATTTCTTGAGACAAAAATCAATGAAAAGGAGACAATATAGGGAATACAGAGAAGTTTTAATTCACACTAATAAGAATCTGAATATTCTATGAGATTAAAACTTTATTCAGTGTAAAAAATCTTTTAAAGTAAAAAATAACTGATATTTGAAAATGGTGGTTTGAGAACTGGCTATTAGTGGCGTATCTCACAAAGTTAGTGTCTTATCCTTATTACTGGCATAGAAAATCTGATTTTTTAGCAACACTGAAAATTAGAAGTAACAGACTATTAAACTGGAAAAAGAGACTGAGATAATGGTGACAGGATTAGAAATGAAAACTAAGAGAGAATGATTCATAGAAAAAAAAAGAGGAAAAATCAGAAAAATTCAATGAACAGCCACAGAAAGATTTTTAAAAGGAGGGTTCTAAGAAATTCAGTACATACCTCTCAAAATCATGATTCCATTTAACTTACCTGTTTCTTAAGTTTTCTTACCACATAGTACACTTATATATAAGATCTTAATTTAAATTGCAGACACACTAGTAAGATTGTTCTCATACTATGAACCATTTCTCCTTAGAAGCCAATATAATGTATTAGTGTTAATATGAGTTTCCAATAATATCTCAGTTAATAATAGAGTTTAGTGCTAAGATTTCCTTGATCCTTCCTCTTACACATTGTTCTTTTTTTTTTGGTACTGGGGATCGAACTCAGGACCTTGCACCTGCAAGGCAGGCACAGTGCCACTGGGCTAAATCCCCAGCCCTATACCTTGTTCTTTAATGAGACTGTCATTTGCTCTGATAGTTTAAAAGATTTCTGACTTTCTGATTTGTTCGTTTCTCCAATTCTTAACACTGTGATTGTTAGGCTTATGTAAAAAATTACCAAAACAGACTTATTACTGCCTCTAGAGATTTCTAAAAATGGTATTAGTAGGGAAAGGAAAAAACTTCACATAAATTTCTGGAAAATAGGGTGGGGAAAATAAAATGTAACCTGTATCTCTTTTCATATACACAGGTTATAATCCAACTCAAAAGAAAACTGATGGAGCAAGCCTTCATTTCTCAATAAATGTGAGGAGGTGGGCAAACAGATTTATGACCTTAAGAAATCATGTTTTAAAACTTGTTATGAACATATACAAAGGGGAGACGGGACAAGAGTTTAATTAAACCAAAACCAAACACTGATAAAGGATGACCCCAAGTAAGTTCTTCTTCCACAAGAGCATATGTTAATACAGTCACCCATGTGAAATAACCAATCAGCCTAATCCCTAAACCAACAGGAAGGTACCATAGGTGGGTTAATTCTCCATTTATTAATAGCTACTCACAAATCCCTCTCAATTTGGTCTTCTGTCCACAAAATTAGTAGCCATGATGCAGGAACTGTTCATGCTGGAAAAATCATTGAACAAATGCTAATACCTTCTTCCTGAATATTCAGATATTGGCCAGATCTAAGATTAAAAATAGAAAAGCAGTTATGGAACATTTGAGATGCATACTAACCTGCCACCAATTTGGATCTTCTCTGTTTACAATCTGAAGAATTTCTCCTTTGGAAAACTTCAGTCCTGCCTCTTTGCAGGGAATCAGGTTATCATTGTATGGATTATAATCAAAATGACACTTCACAAATACCTAAAACACACAACACAATGAAAAATACTACAGATGTTATCATCTGCCACTGGATTTTTGAAATCCTTTTCAAACTTACGTGATTTAACTGGAATCTGACAAGTGTTTAGTACTTCTGATGCTCATAAATAAAAATCAAATTATTAAAATATTAGAATAGCTGGCATCAGAACAAAAAGAAATTCTGTATTTAAAATTCTAATTTTAAATCAACAGCTTGACAATCATTCTATTCCTCCATTGTTTCACTGTCCCCCAATCTTTTCACTTGATTTTCTAACCACCACTGCACAACTTTTAATGCAAGTAAATGCTGCTTTCCAATTAACATCCTAAAATAATATATTCAGTTGATTTAAGGCATATATTTCAATTATTTTAGGACTGACTTTGTGAAGGGGCTCTGAAACCAATACTAACAGAAGTTCTGTTGAAGTCAGATATAAAATATATTTGGTAACCTTAAAAATTTAAAAACTCAACTTTAATCTCTAGTAATATTTTTAAAGATAGATTTACATTACCCAAAATAATAAGAAAATGGTTTCTTAAAATTATCTTACTCTGATTTATACAATTAAATCAGCATTAAATTGTAATACAAATACTGAAAAAGCCTTTTAACTATTTCCCAATTTAAACTCATTTAAATATGGACATTTCTTTTAAATCTGCTTTATTAGTAAGTTACCACAGTTGGTTAAGGTTTCTAATATTTGAAATACTTTATTAACTTCCATTTGAATTCTAATTAACTTAAACATAGTACATAAACAATTTGAGACTTGACGGTAAGTTCAGATCAACTTTCTTAAAATATGCTTCATACATATTTATAGAAATTCAAATTTTATGTTCTAAAGAATAGCCTCAGCATTAATCAGCCAATAAACCTTAACAGGAAAGCACACAGTCAAAAATACTAATGTTATTTTTCTATTTATCATACTTCTATAACTATAACCAAACAAGAAATTCAAACAGTATAAGCAGATATTAATGTGGTAAACACTAACATGACTGATGAATACTAAAATAATTACAAGTAAGTTTGGGGGCATGATAAAATTTTAATTATTTACAATTAGATGATTTTGATAGAAAGCATTGAGAACATTTTCAATAACTTTGAAAATGCTAAAAATCAATGCTTAAAAATCAGTAAGACAATAATTTTTTTCCTGATACACAATTCTAGAAGTATCCAAAAGCAAGTGTTCACTATTAGGATGGCTAAAATGTGGCTAATTTGACAACGACTGCTCAACATTTTGGCAAAGGGAAAAATAAAAAACAAATTTAATCAATATAAATTTGGTTTACTAATAAGACAGAAAAACAATACTAGAGAATATTCTGGAATGACATCATACCTGACAGATGTGTGCTGGATGCCTCTCCATATTGATGCAACTCTAAAAATATATTTTCAATTTCATAAATAAAACCAGACTTCTAATTTATATATATAATAAGTTAACAAAATATACACAAACTACTGGTCTATTTTATTACTTCACTCACTTGGCAAAGCAACTACCTCCCTAATTACTTGTCCACAGGTCATATAATACCTATCAACTGTAAATTATAGAAGCAAAAAGAGGCATTTGCAATGAGGCAGAGAAAAAGTTTTGTTATTCAAAGTTACAAAAATATCTCCATATTCCTTATATCTCAAGAAAGATACAATGAATGAAGAACTACATTTGTCACATAAGCATAAATTTGTTCATTACTTTTTTTGTTGTATATTATCCTTATGTTAGGGACAAAATATATTTTGTAACTATAAAGTTACAAATTTGGTATAAATTTAAAATATTCTCTCCCCTATTCCTCTCAAATTATTCTGTAAATTGCCACTGTTTATAGAATATAAACTACATCTCTCAAATATAAAAGTTTCTAGAAGGAATGATTTTTATTTTTACATTTATCAAACTAATTTTGGAACATTACCCTTATGCTAAAAAACTCAGATTAACCTGGTCTTTTGTGAAATTTTTCTAAAAAAATCAATCCAACATTTGATCTAAGTACTTTGTAATGACGTTAGAATTATGTTATTAAACTTAGCATAATTCTATTTTATCTTAAAATGTCTCCCTTGTAGACTATCCTGTTAACTGTTCATTCATTAAAGTTACTGAACATCATCTACTAACATCTTTTAAAGTAGAACAGAAAAGAAAACAAAAAAAATAAAATAGAACAGAAAAAGGGAAGTACAGTTTTCAAACATAGATTTTTCAGTCTGATTCATAGGAGAAATAAAAATTAAAACTATTGCATATTATGGTAACATTTTCTTCCTATCTGATTAACAATTCAAATATTTGATACATTCTGTAGACACAACTATGGGTTAATTAGGCATTTTTCTAACATGCTTATAAAAGAATGGTTTAATCCCTTGGGATGACAATTTGGTAACAGCTATTAAGATTACAACTGCATAAACTCTCTGATCAACTTCTGAGAATGGATTTAAAAGTTGTGTTATTCAGATACATGCAAAATAACTTATGTACAGGACTATTAGCTACTGAATTATTTCTAATGGCAAAAGATTAGAAGGAACTTAACTTTGACAACTGGGAATTGGTTATCTAATAGTAAGTCTATGTAATACAATACTACATAGCTGTTAAGAAGTGTGAGTGTGTGTGTGTGTGTGTGACTGCATGTGTGTGCAGAGGCAATCTAGGTACCAATAAGGAAAAATCCTTAATGGTTAAGCTGAAAAGAATAAGGTTCAAAATAGCATGTAAATTTTTCACAATAAAAGTAGTAGAAAAGGAATGAGACTATGTGATATTTACTTGCATATGAATAAAGAAACTCTGGAATGATACACTAATAACAATTTTTTATTGGGACAGTGAGGACTAGGTTGGTAGTAGAAAAGGGTCAGAGGGAGAAAACTGAATACATATTTTTAAAATTTCTGAACCATGGGAATGATTCATTTATTCAAAAATTATTTTTTTAACTGCTCCAACTAACTGGGCAGAGTTCCTAGGTCGCAACTCAGGAAAGGAGAATCTTATTGGAGTCTGATAGTCTCTCCTAGTTGAGGAGATAGCTGAGAGAACAGGGAGATCAAAGTGCTAACAGTACATGGAAAACAGTATTAATGAGGAATGCTCCCCAAGAGCGGTCTCAAGAACCACCATGTCTCCTGATCTTCAGCTAAGCATAATCAGTGCATGTGCATCAAGAAGCTACTCAGTGGCTCTTTCCTCACTGGTGGGAAAGAATCATTTGAAATCATTCCAGGGAACAATATTAGGTCATCAGATAGAGTCAAGAATAGTTTTTGTTTTTGTCAGGCTGAGTGGGAAAAATCTCTTAAATCATGACACTGGGTAGAGTATTTAGAAGGGTACACCTTAGATTTCCCTCCTAGTTGCACCTATCAAAATATAAGAAGCAAGAGATCAAAGGATCAGATTACTTCCAAGTAACTTAACTGCACTGTAGGGAAAAGCTTAAGGTTATTTCTAATACAAAAAAATCCAATATCCAACAAGTTAAAATTTATAATGCCTGGCAACCAATCAAAAATGAGCAGGCATTCAAAGAACAAGGTAACTAACCTAGAACGAGAGAAAGAAGTCAATTAAGAGTGGCCCAGAGATGACAAATATGATCGAATCAGTAGATAAGGCCAATACAATAGTAGACAAGTACAATAATTATTTTAACTTTACCTACTATATTAATATTTCAAGAAAATAGAGCAGTGGTAGTGAACTCATGATACAAGTACCACAGTGGGGTTGTTTGTATCATTCAAAGCTCTAAAAGGTTTGCCATCACTGAACTAGGGTATGGACTGGGCACAGACACAAGTGGGATATAAATAAGATTCAATTTGAAATTAGAGCTGAAACCCAAAATGTTTGAGATGGAAAAAAAACCAAACAGATGTTGTTAACAGAAGATTGTAGATTAGTAAACCTTAAGACATTGTGATAGATGGCAAACAAAGTGATCACAGTGGCTAAGAAGTTTTCCATGATAATAGCTCAGTTGATGAGAAGGATGTTCTTTTTCTGAAGTTTTTCAATGTATGAACTTGGTCTACTTGGTTAAACATACGCACACTTTGAGATCAACAAGTTGAGTAGAAAATATGTTTTGTTAAAAAAACCTTTGAGGGGCAACTTATGCTCCTATTTGGTAAATATTCATGTGGGAGTCACAAACTTAGTTTAAGCTGGTGAAATAAAAAAATTTATTAAGAGGAATCTACTAGCCTAGGCTATTCAAAGTGATTAGTCATAATTCTTAAATTTATATCACACTTGAATCATTCATCCAAAGACTGCACTTACTTAGTTTTAATAATGATAAAGAACTTCCTACGTAAATGAAGGCTAGAAACCTGTGTGGCCCTCCTGCCCTTATTTCATTTAATTCCATCATCATGGCTTCCTCAACTGAGTTAACCCTCACCCTGAATCTTGTATTCACAAACTCCTTGCTTTTTCCTTTTATATGCAAACTTAATTGCATCTACACGTACTCTTTAAAAATATGTATTTAAGTTTAAAAAACAGTATGCTACACACATGCAATCTTTGAGGATTTACATGCTCGCTAATATGCTTCCAGCTGTATATAAGAATCACTCTAGAAAATTACTGTCACAATACACCTGAAAATTCAACTCTTAAAAGCTATCACTAACCTTTTTATTCCCAATGTAGTTTTACCAATTTTCACTGACACCAGCAATGTAGATGATAAACAATAGACTTGCATGTACAACTTTTGCCAAGTAATAGGTAAAAAAAGGCATCCTACATTGTGACTTTTAGTATAGTTTCATATACTTACTTTCCAAAGGTCTGGTTTTAGGTTTCTTTTTGGGGGAGGGGTGCTGCTAACCAGAAAGTGCTTTTTTTCCTTTTCCTTTTTTTTTTTTGGTACCGGGGATCCAACTCAGGTCCTTGAGCTTGCGCAGCAGGTGGCAAAACCACTGAGCTAAATCCCTGGCTCCTTTTATCAGTACATGTTTAATAATGATTATATTCATTGTAGGGAACTGGTACATGTACATAACAATTTCAATTCTTTTTTTTCTCTCTTTCCCTCTACCCTCTTTTATTTTGCCAGCATCAGATTAACTTATTTATAAGACCATATAAGGTAATTATCATACATACAGATTAAAAACCAGACTGATAGGCCAACATGTAAGACAACTGTATTAAGTCAAGGTACACTCTTAGATACATTATCTGTGCTGGATTTTTTTTTTTTTTTTTGAGACAGGGTCTTGCTATGTACTTCGGACTGATCTTGAACTCACTATGCAGCCCAGGCTGGCCTTGAACTCGCAGCAATTCTCCTGCCACAGCCACCAAGTGCTGGGATTACAGGCGTGCACCACCTTGCCCAGCTGTTAGTGCTGGATTAACTTTTTTCCTCTCTCTTTTTCCCTATTATCTGTCTTCTATTTCATATATGTTTTTCAGGTAAGAGGAAACCATGTGATATTTAAGCTTGTATGTCTGAATAACTTCATTTAACTTTATGGTTTGGGGTATAGAGTAAAACAGGAATACAATTTCAAATATTAGCCCTATAAACAATCAACCTCCCTATATACCTTGAATAATTTCTCCTTTTCTACTGAAAGGCATACCTTTGTCAGACACCAAAGTGATATATATGTGTAGGTCTCTTTCTGAGCTCTCTATTCCACTGATCATGTTACATCTGTTTCAATGCTGGTGCCACAATATCTTAATTCCTACACATCAATAAAAGCCCCTATTCCTGAGTTTGTGCCTCAAAAGTGTCTTGGTAGTTCATCCTATCAAAGGACAGAAAAAAATTCTGTTGTAATTTTTACTGGAATTTCATTGAATCCTCATAATTCTTTTGTGTAGAGAGCTTAAATTTTTATTAGATTTATTCCTAGTCATAAATGTACCATTCTCTGGCTCCAGAGTAAATGTCTTAGTTATGTTTCTAGATGGTTGTTATGACACAAAACTGCAAATGACTGTCGTATATTTATTTTCAATTACTTTACTGAATTATCATTTCTATATCTATAGTTTGGGAGGTTTCTATGCCAAATATCATATTTATAAATAAATTTTATATCTTTCTTTCCAAGTCTTTTATTTCTATAATTTATTTTTGTCATACTGTGCTTATGCAACCTTTAAGAAAATATTGACTTTAAGTGGTGCTAGTGAACCTCCTTCTCTAGTTGTATTTTTATTTTAAACAAGCAAAGACTTTATATTTGTTTTAAACTTTACTTTTTTGGCTTCTCTGGCTTAACAGCAAATAAATAACTGAGTATAAGCAATAATTACAAAGCAGCAGTGTCCTAGAGCCTTAAAATTAAAAATATTACAGATCTGTATTTCTTCATATCCTAACCAAAACTTTAAATGCAGTGAAAATTTATAAAACTTTTTGAAGAGGTTGAATCAATTCATTTTGCTTCATTGTTGGAAGCCTCATCAAAATTCTGAACAAGATCACCATCCTCCTCTGTAGCAAGTGGTGCTTTTCCATCCAGCTTCTGCCAATGTCCTGAAGCCTTTCAGTACCAAGCTGGTTTAAGATCCTGGGTGACATTATTTGTCTGCTGCTTGGTCTCAGCATGGCTGGGAATGGTAAAAGTGTTTGTTGCCAGAGATGTCTGAATACTGGGATTATTAAAGTGTATCAATTCCCTGGTCTGCAAACATTAACATCTTTAATATCCACGATACTGCTCATTCCATTTAAAAAATTTATTTTATGGTACATGTTGTAGTACACAATGTTTACATTCCTTATGGGGAGTTGGTACACATACATAACACATCTTAATTCCTTTTTTTTCATCCCCTTCCCCTCCATTCCTAATTTTGTAAAAGAGAACTGGAAATTTTATGTTATAACAGAGATTGTTGGTTCTATCATCTAAGAGTAGTTCCTTTTTACCAATGCACAATTGTGTCTGACATTTGGCAAGTTTCTCTTAGTTTATGATGGGTTCTTTTATTCTGTTGGAAATGGGGCTTCATGGGGAAGCAAGAGTTGGCATTAAAGAAGTCTCAGGCAGACTAGCTGAGAGTCTAGTTTCTGATTTTAAAGGGAAAGCTTCTAACATTCAACTATTGTGGAAAAACATTTTTTTTTTGTAGATAAAATAGGTTCTCTCCTGTTCCTAATTTAGTAATCTTAAAGCATGAATAGGTATTGAATTTTATCAAATTGTCTATTGAGGTTATTATCTTTTAACATAGTAATATTTAGTTACATATATGGACTTTCCATATGAAACTATGCTAGCATACCTGTAAATTCAACTTGGATGAGTTCTAGTACCTTTTTTATACATAAATTTGACTTGCTAGTATCTTGTTCAGAGTTCTTACATGCACTGTATTTGTATTTGAATGAAATGAACTTGTAATTTCTTCTATAAAGTTTTTGGTGCTCCTACTGATTTTAAAGAGTAAAAGGGAATTCCTATTCATTTGGCCTTTATGAACAAGTAGAATAACAAATAACCTCTGGGAACCTAACTTATACAAGTTGAAGAATTTCAGAATTGGCTACTTCTAACTTACCCTCATTCTCAAATTTAAAAATACAGATTTTTATGTCTCATAAAACATTTTGACCTTTTAGTCAATACCTCAAATGGTTCTAACAAAGATGACCTATTGACCCACTTTCAAAAACAGCCCCTAGCAGAGAGAACTCCTGGCTTCCATCTGCTCTCACAGCAATCTAGAGGCAAAATTGTGACAGGCTTCAAAGTACAAGAATCTCCACCTTTTCATGGGGGATATGAACCCTATTATCCAATGCTTTTGCATCTTATCCAAGCACTTAACATACAGTATGGCCATTAACTTTTACTGTTTAGGACAAGACAGCAAAACAAGCACTAATTTATTCTTCTTTACCATTTCACAGGTAGAAGTCTGTATTTTTTTTTTTTTTACAAATCAAGATTTTATTTAGTATGAGAATGGGGGGGGGTCATTCAAGATCCAAGTCCAAACAAGTAGCTTACAAAAATAGTTATTTCTTCCTGTTTTGATACTTAACTCTGTCATATGAGATTCTGTATTACACAAAAGGCAAAATAATTTTTGAAATAAGTTTTTCTATAAAAGAGAACACATATAAATGCGTCCGTAACTTCAATAGTGAAAGTTATTGTTATCTTTAGTGTTTACTAGGTTGCATGTGATCTCAAACAGTAAAAGTAAAATATGAGATTTTACGTTCACTAAAATCTAAAATAGTTTGCTAGGAAAATAAAGATACAGTAAACAATGATATAAAGGAGGCTGCAACTCACCAAGAAGCATTACATAAATGACCCAACTGTCCTTGGTGGCAGAAAGCAACTTGGCCAGAATGCATACTTGTGCTACTGGAGAGGAGATAAACTGAGGCACTTTACCTAGAAGATCTGTTTTTACTGTTGATTTTAGCACTTCAGCATAGGATTCTTTTGCTTTTTTATTAAGTTGAGATCTTAAGGAATCATTTTGTAGATTCCAAACTGGCCGATCTAAGTTGCCACCCTCATTCCTCTTGTGCTTTGGGGCCAGCCATTATTAAGTAAAACAGGGGTTAAACACAAGCACTATGACAGTATGGTAGTCAATCTGATGACTGAGACAGCTACTAAGTGACTAATGGGCAGGTAGTGTATAAAGGGTGAAGTGAGTATGCTGGACAAAGGAATGATCCTGTGCGGAATTAAGCAGGATGACACAGTATCTTATCACACCACTGAGAATGATGGATTATTATAATTTATGAGTTACTGGTTTGGGGAAGTTTCCACTTAATATTTTCAGGCTTTGGTTGGCCATGAATAATAGAAAGCAAAACTGTGATGAAGGGGGGATTCCTATACTGTATGATGGAACTGCTAATGAAAGAACTGAAGAAGATAAATGCTTTTTCTTCCCTACAGTACCTCTGAGCAGGATGTACATGGTTGCCTGGTTGCCCAGGACAATCTTGGCATATGCTTACTGTTTCAACAAAATGAGTAACAGCTCTTTAGTTCACTGAAAAGAAATTCTAGTTTGGAAGTGTTAGTCCTCCTTTGGGAGCCTTTATGGCATAGTGTCTTCCCTTTTTTTTAATGACAGGATAGGCTTGAGACCATTTGCAAAACATATATATGACTTCTTTCCCCCCATTTCAATCCATTGCCCATGGTCTAAAGGCTAAATGAAAACCAGAATTTGAGGTCTGGGATGGGAAAATGTTTATGCTTAAGCCCAGGTTAAATATCCATGCATTCTATGGTATTCAGAATTCACCAGATACAAAATCTACACAGGAATCTAATTTGTTTTGCTTATAAAGTCATTACAGCTATGGTGAACTGTAAGACTTCTGGAGTGTGAATCATAGAAAGAAAAAAAATTTCTAACAGAACATATAATAAAATTAGTAAATCTTTGATTTACTCTTCCAACTTAGACCCAAGATAGGTCTCCTATTGTCACAAATAGAAATGTGCCAACTGAGGAATAAAAGCACCCTAGGAGGTAATAGTGGTATGTAATGCCTAGTTCTAATGTCATTTTTTTCCCAGATTTTTTTCCTTGAAACTCAGTCCTCCACCTTCATTTCAACCAGTTTGTTATAAACCTATTTATTTTCAAAAGTCCAATTTACATGCTAAAATTCATGAATAAGTAGTTTATCCTATCTTTGCAAGAGAGTTTAAAATAAGCACTCAATGAGTATTATTTCAAAGAATTGTATGGGAAATATAAAAGCCAGGCTTTTAAGCTCTCATATTAACAATATGAAAATAAAATATACTGGCAGTACCTAATACATGAAAACTACCATTTTTTTCTAACATCAAACAATAAATTACTAGAATTAACCTGATCATAAGAAGTATCAATCTAAAAAAACTGATGGCTATTTCTTATTTCTATGTTATTTAAGCTTGAAAACCCCTTTCTTCAGTTTCAATATTATGATGATTTCCAATTCTTTTTTTTTTTGCAATTCCTTTTTCTTTGTAATTCTTTCTTTATAATTCTGTCATATTGTTACCTCACCACCACTATGACAGCAATAACAGCTACTTGTTTGATGATAGTCTCTATTAAAAAATTCCCTTGTTCAATGATCTATTTTACCTAAAATACAAATCAAATGTGTCCAAATTAAGTGTTCAAGATTTTCTTCAGTCTGTACCCATCCTTATTTCATTTTTCATTCTTCAATTATGCTATCACATGAATAGTAATCTGGAGGAGATCTAAGCCACATTCTCTAAAAAGACCCTAATTCAATGGCTGGAAGATAACAAATGTCAAAATGTTTAAGACATTAATAATTAAAAGGCTTCATGGTTTTTCTGTTACCTTGCTATAATTTCTCAGCCTTCAGGCTAAGACCAAATGTAGTATCTGTTACTTAGCTATAGGCTACATTTCACAAAGAAATGCTGTTATTATTCCCTTAATGATATAATAAATGTCAATTACTTTAAAAAATTTAAAAATCCATGACAAATCAGTTCACCCCCAGTGCTGAGGAGCAGAGCTTTCAGGCTGCTTTACCACCTCGCCCAGGGCCAAGGAGCACAGACAGCTGCCCCCAGCCAGAGAAGGTGAACCTTTCAGGTGGTTGTACCACCGCCCCCAGCACCGAGGAGGAGGCCAGCAGGACACATCCCCCCTCCTTGAAATGAGAAGACATGTAAACAAGTCTCAAAAACAGACATCCAGATCACCTAAGGCAACCCCAAAGGGAAACAAGATGGAACAATCTGATAGTCAATCACCTGGACTCCGTGAACTGGCAATGAATGAGGATCTGGAAAAAAAAAATCACAAATAATTTCTCAGATATCAGGAGAGATTGTGTCCATAGTACAAGACATGATTAATAAATCTAGAGAAGACACAGATAAAAAAATTGAGGCGCTAAGGAACACGATGGAATCCCAACATAGGAAACAAATGGAATCCATTAAACAAATGCAAACAGATTTCAAGGAGATTAAAACTTCCACTGAAAGTTTTATGCAGCAGAATGAGCCAATGGGAGGACAGAATTTCAGATATAGAAGATAAGATTGCAATTAGTAACCAGGAAAAGAAAAATTTCTTTAAAATTATAAGGGACCACAAGAAATCAATTCAGCAGCTGCTAGATGATGCGAAGAAGAATAACATAAGACTAATTGGAGTCAAGGATGAAACAGGAGAGAATGCAAACAACATAAAAAAATTGTTCACACAAGTGATGGCAGAACACTTCCCAAGCAGGGGAAAAGAACTTGACATACAAATAAGTAAGGCATACAGGACTCCAACTAGCCTTGATCAAAAAAATCTACACACGGACATAAAATAGTTAAGATTACAGAAACCCAACAGAAGAAAGAAATTGTACAAACAGAGAAAAGAAACAAATCACACACAAAGGAAAGCCCATCAGAATCACAGGAGACTACTCAACACAAACCCTCAAGGCAAGAAGAGCTAGGAGTGACATATTTCAAACCCTAAAGGAAAACAGCCTCCAACCCAGATTGATGTACCCTGCAAAACTATCTTTCAAAACTGATGGAGAAATAACATACTTGTATGACAAAGAGCACCTTAGGAACTTCGTGAATACCAAACCAGCACTCGAAAGAATTTTACACAATATCCTAGGAAAAGACAATGAGGATCACAATCTCAGGAAGCCCAGCAGAATAAATCCATTGGGCGAGACAAGAAATTAAATGCAAAGGGGGAGAATCCAACAAAAAGAGAAAGTCATGACAATGATAAGTCAATATGTATCAGTTATAACCATCAATGTTAATGGTCTCAATTCACCAATCAAAAGAAAAAGACTGGCAGAATGGGTCAAGAAGCAAGATCCAACAATATGCTGCACACAAGAAACACACTTAATTCAAAAAGGAACTCATAGACTGAAAGTTAGAAAGTGGAAAACAATACTCCATGTGACAGGAACCCGAAAAAAAGGAGTAGCTATCCTCTTTGCAGATCAAGTGGCTTTCAAACTCACACTAATTAAGAGAGACAAAGAAGGACACTACATCCTTGTAAAGGGAACAATCCAAGAGGAAGAGATGACAATTATAAGCATATATGCACCAAACATTAGTGTGCCCAACTATATAAAAGAAATACTAATGGACATGAAAAATCAGATAAGCACTAATACAATAGTAGTTGGGGACCTCAATACTCCACTGTCACAAATAGATAGATCAACTAGACAAAAAAACTGCAATGAAATATTATAACTCAATCAAACTCTTGAACAAATGACAGTGACAATACAGTATATTGGAATCTATGGGACACAATGAAAGCAGTCTTACGAGGGAAATTCAAGCAGTGAATACTCATATTAGGAAAACAGAGCAAACTCAATTAAACAACCTGATGCCAAACCTCAAGCTTCTAGAAAAAGAAGAGCAGGACAAATTCAAAGCTCATACAAGGGAGGAAATTATAAAGATCAGAGCAGAAATCAACACAATGGAGACTAAGAGAATGATACAAAAAAAAAAATCAATGAAGCCAAGAGTTGGTTCTTTGCAAGAATAAACAAAATTGACAAACCCTGAGCCAACCTTATTAAAAAAAGGAATGTAGGGCTGGAGATTTAGCTCAGTGGTTTCGCCACCTGCTACACAAGCACCAGAACCCGAGTTTGATACCCAGCACCAAAAAAAAAAGAAGGAAAAGGCCCAAATCCATGCAATTGGGAATGAAAAGGATGAAATTACAATGGACCCAGGAGAAATCCAGAGGATCATGAATACCTACTTCAAGAACCTATAAGCCAATAAGATGGAAAACAGAAGGAATGGACAGATTCCTAGATACATATGAATTACCAAAGTTGAATGAAGACTTAAAAATTCTAAACAACCCAGTATCAATCAATGAAATTGAAAATGTAATTAAAAACTTACCAACTAAGAAAAGGCTGGGTCCTGATGGCTTGACTGCTGAATTCTACAAGACATTTAGAGAAGAACTACTGCCACTACTGTTTAACCTCTTCAATGAAACTGAAAGGGAAGCAATACTACTGAATTCATTCCTAAAGCAAGCATCACCTTGATCCCCCAAAGCAGAGAAAGACCCAACCGAAAAAGAGAACTATAGGCCAATCTCACTAATGAAAATAGACGCAAAAATCCTCTATAAGATACTGGCAAATAGAATGCAGAAGATCATCAAGAAGATCATACACCCTGACCAAGTGGGATTCATCCCAGGGATGCAGGGATGGTTCAACATACACAAATCGATAAATGTAATTCACTATATCAATAGAGTCAAGGACAAAAACCATATGATCATCTCAATAGACACAGAAAAAGCATTTGACAAAATCCAACATGCATTTATGATAAAAACCCTACAAAAAATTGGAATAGACGGTCTCTACCTCAATCTGATAAAAGCCATCTATGAAAAACTAACAGCCAGGGCCAGGGATTTAGCTCAGTGGTTTCGCCACCTGCTGCGCAAGCACAAGGACCCGAGTTTGATCCCCGGTACCAAAAAAAAGAAAAGAAAAAAAAGAAAAACCAACAGCCAATATCATACTAAATGATCAAAAACTGAAATCCTTCACACCAAAATCAGGAACAAGACAAGGATATACACTATCACCAATCCTGTTCAATATAGTTTTGGAAACATTAGCCACAGCAATTAGATAAGAGAGAGAAATAAAAGGAATAAAGGTAGGAAATGAAGTCAAATTGTCATTATATGCAGATGACAAGATACTCTATTTAGAAGACTCCAAGAACTCCACCAAAAGTCTTCTAGACTTAATAACCAAATTCAGTCAAGTAGCTGGTTACAAGCTCAACACACAAAAATCAATAGCTTTCCTCTACACCAATGACAGACTCACTGAGAGAGAAATAGGGCAAATAATTCCTTTCACAATAGCATCCAAAAAACTGAAATACCTAGGAATCATCCTAATGAAAGAAATCAAAGACCTCTTCTCTGAAAACTATGGCATTCTGAAAAGAGAGATTGAAGACGATATCAGAAAATGGAAAGACATCCCCTGCTCCTGAGTAGGAAGGATCAACATAGTGAAAATGGCCATACTTCCAAAACTGCTATATACATTCAATGCAATCCCACTTGAAATCCCAGCAGCACACTTCACAGACCATGAAAAAACAACCCCAAAATTCATTTGGAACAACAAGAGACCTAGAATAGCAAAAACAATTCTAGGCAAGAGATATGGCAGGGGGTATCACAACTCTCAACTTGAAAGTATACTACAAAGCTACTGTGATGAAAACAGCATGGTACTGGCAAAGAAACAGATCTGAGGACCAGTGGAACAGATTAGAAGATGCAGAAACAACTCCAGACACACTCAGCCACTTCATCTTCGACAAAGGTGCCAAACACCCTCACTGGAGGAAAGACAGCCTCTTTAATAAATGCTGTTGGAAAAATTTGGTTTCAACTTGCCAAAGATTAAAACTAGACCTATATCTCTCACTATGCACTAAACTAAAATCAAAATGGATTAAAGATCTAAATATTAAAACAGAAATGCTGAGCGGGCTGGTACAGAGGTTAGGTAGAACTCTTGAAGACATTGGTGTTGGAAAAGATTTTATGAACAAAACCTCAGTTGCCTGTGAACTAGCAAAAACAAGCAACAAGTGGGATCTCTTCTTATTAAAAAGCTTTTGCACAGCAAGAGAAACCACCAGGAGTGTGAAGAGACAACCCACAATGTGGGAAAACATTTTCACCTGCTGTTCCTCAGTCAAAGGTGTACTATCAAGAATCTATGAAGAACTCAAAAAAAAAAAAAATCAGACCTCCCACATTTAAAGACCCAATCCAAAAATGGGCATCTGAAATGAACAGACATTTCTCAGACAAAAAAGTAGAAATAGCAAATAAATACATGAAAAAATGTTCAACATCACTGGTCATTTGAGAGATGCAAATGAAAACAATGCTGAGATTCCATCTCACTCCAAAAAGAATGGCTGCTATCATGAAATCAACCAATAACAAATGCTGGCAGGGCTGTGGGGAAAGAGGAACCCTGCTCCACTGCTGGTGGGAGTGTAGACTGGGGCAACCACTGTGGAAATCAGTATGGAGATACCTCAAGAACTAGGACTTGAAGTCCCATTTGACCCAGGTATTCCCCTGCTGAGTACCTTCCCCAAAGAATTAAAAGAATCATACCACAGTGATATATGTACTACTCAGTCATGAAAAATGAGAAATCAGACATTTATAGCTAAATGGATGCACAATGAGGTGATACTCTTAAGTGAAATAAATAGGATACACTTGCGTAAATACGTAGTTTCTCTACTGTGAGAAACTGAAAGTGTACATAAGGACTAAAAGGTAAAATACATAATGTGAACTAGGAAGAAAAAGGGCAAAGGGAAAGGGAAAATGGGAGGGGTAGGGGAAAGAAAAGAAGGGAATAGAATTAATAGAAAATGAAAAAATGGAAACAAAGTCTTTGTAAATAAGGAGGGATGGAGGGGTTGAAGGGAGGGTAGGGGAATCGGAAAAAATAAGAACCAAGAAAGATTATGTTATATTGCAAATTTCCAATGATGAATGTCATTATATTCTATGCCTAAAATGTACCAATAAAATTGATTAAGGAAATCGGTTCAGAACAATTAAATCAGACATTTGGAATTCTCTATAGCAAAACAGTAGCAATTTCTGCTTATATCCAACAGAGTGATTAGAAAAAAAGCAGTATTTTTAATTTTCCCAAAATTTTATTACTAACCTGTTGAGGAGTAATGGTATCTCTATAACTTGGTAAGATTTTTAGAGTGACACTTCCACTAATATTTTTCAGTAATTCTTGTAATTCCTTTGGATTGTTTCCAACCTCATGGCCATTGACTTCTTTAATGATATCACCAACATGAAGTAGACCTTGTCGGTCTATCATTCCTCCATGAAGGATTCGGGCGATTACCAGATCATTATTTTCAACCCTAAATGTTACTCCCTATAGGAAACAATAGAATTATTACTTATTTTATTAGGAAGAAACATATAAATATTTATGGATATACATTAAAATACTCTAAAACTAGGTAAAGGGATTGTTCTTACTTTTCCCATGTTTTTTCCTATCTTAATATTTCAATTCCATTAAATTATGTGCAACTGTGAAAACATATACCACTCCATCAAAACTGGCTTTCATACTAAGATTAACCCTAAAAAACAAAACATACTAGTACTTGGTCTATACTCCACAGGATAAAAGGAAGCAAAGGTATTTGTTCATTCTGATGGATGTTTTTCTAGTTTTTACTTTTCTTAGGATCCACAAATATATAGCGTTAGCAGGAGACAGCAACCTGAACTACTTCTAGGGCCTTACCACAGCTTCAGGTTTTAATATAATTTTCTTCTGTGTTTTGCTATCACCATTAGTAAGCAACCTAAATTTAGTTTTTCAAAAGACTGGGATAAATGGAGTGATTATCCTGGGTTTTTTTGGCTACCAATTGGCATACTTCTAGCTTCTAATTCAGTTTCAATTTTCATTTTGCTTTTGTTTCATACAATACATTAAGTCAATAGGACATCAGTGTGTATTTAAATATGGTCAAAAAGACTGATAAACCACACATGAACACAGTGTTCACACTAACACAGTATGAAAAAGAAAAATCATTAGACTAGTGACTAAACCACAAGTGATGTTACATTTTAGATTTAAGAAGGCACTGATTTATCTACTTACCAATGGCTCCCCAGCTCTTTTGTGAATACCAAGAATACGAATGGCATCTACTGGTAATAACTGATTATTGATAGAAGAATTATTCATTTCTGGGCTTGATGGAGGTGAATCATAACACTTTGATGCCACAATATCATGGGCTTCCAAGAGTGACTAGAAGTCAAAACACCATGTGGTTATTAGCTACTGATGAAATAAGTTACTAAAAATAATTTGTTAGTTCATTATCCCAGCAGAGTGCTAAAAATTCCAATGCACATATTATTAAATTCCCAAACATGAATCAAATCATAGAATCCTTCTAAAAATATAAAAATACATAGTTTTATTTATTATCATCAAGTAATATTGTTGTTTTAAATATGAACAGACAAAATTCAGTCACACTTTTTAAATGTGGCAAGCTCACTAGAAATGACACCTAGGTTTCCAAGTCTGGGGCAAAGAAGTCACTGAATTTCACTACCATCAGTGTCATCCATCATTCAATATTTATCATTAATCTCATTTACAAGGTATGAAAATACAAATGACACAAGGACCCCAATTTTTACCCTTCTATTGCTAAATTAGTAATATGATATCCTTTTGACATCTATAAAATGTCTAAGATGCCCAATAGAAAACAAATATTAGCACCTTATATCAATGATGGGAAATTTTATATCACCAATAAAAATTTTAGTCTATATAAGACATTTTTGATAGGAAAAATGAGTAATAATCCTGGACATAATGTATTTTTAAAGTTCTATATTTACGTATGTCCTGTCAGCACAGATGATTTTATCTAGCTTTCTAGGAATTTCTTGGTTTTTATTTTATATTTAATTTTTTTCATTCCTTGTTCTAAAGGAATAAGTTGCACTGTAATTATACATACTCATCATAAAGCTATGCACAAAAAAATTTGAGTGAATACAATATAAACTTAAAAAAATCCCCTAGAAAATCAAAATACAGTAAGAGAGGAACAAATAGCAAGTTCAAAACAAAAAGAATCTAAATACTGGCTTAATTGGCAATTCCTAGTAATTCTATGAAAACATGTATAAGAAACTGGGGGAAAAATTCACAAATAAAAAGAAACTCACAAATCCATATGTAAGGAGTCTTCAAAGTTATTCAAAGCTCCAACCTGAGCTGCTTGGTTTTTTATCTAATATTTTCTTCTGAGGAAGTAGTTTTTATTCCTCTTGAACCACTACGTAAATTTTTTTTTTTTTTTTACTTAAATGTTAATAACTCCCAATTTTACTTCTCTGGTTTAGAACTCTCACGAGCTTCAGATTCATATATTAAAACTGCCCATAACTGACTAAAGTCATGACAGTTTAAAAACCAAGGGTAATTGTAGAGAATGAAATAATGAACTAATGAAAATTTCTCAAATCTACATTTCTATTTAAAACACAGACGGGCTGAAAAATTCATTTATTACAACTATTCTTTTTTTTGGTACTCTGGATTGAACCCAGAGCCTTCTCTCACTGAGCTATATCCCCAGACCCTTTTTTTATTTTGAAACATGGTCTTGCCAAGACAATAAGTCGTCTAGCCTGGGAATAAATTTGACAGTCCTCCTACTTCAGTTTCTCAGAGTGCGGAGATTAATGGTGTGCACTACTACACCTACTATTTAAACAACTTTTTACTATTAAAATTGGTAAAGAGAAGCATGTCCCTGTTTTTTCAGTAGGAAATGCACTACAAAATGACAGGCTAGCTGATGAGAAGCTCTACATTTAAGACGAACATTAACTAATAAATGTAGAACGAGAAAATTGGGAAAATGTCATTTTGTAACCTCTAATGAAAAATATTGAGTTAGGTAAGGATTATTAATTTGTGTTCATCAAAAGGTAAATGATTCATAGGTAATAGTATCTAAATAATGTCAGAATAATAACAATTAGATTATTTCTTAGTAAAGATTGACTTCCTAAAAAAGTTCAAAGAGAAGACTAGACTGTTATTACCCTTAATCAAGAGACCAATCTCTGCATCAACAGTGGTAGAGCAACCGGGTAGTTTAAATTTTCTGATGTAGTCTAAAGTACGGTGCTGCATCACATCACTTAAGATGCATTCTAGTCCCAATCAATGAACTTGAATCATTAACCTTTTAGCTAGAACTTCTTTTTACAGGAAATAGAAGAGATAACAACACAGCAGGGAAAACAACCAGACAAATCCACAAAGTGGGACTGGACAATGGGCCAGTCTCTTCCATAGGTCATCATTATAATACAGGGGGAGGGTAGTGTTTCCAGGGCACTCAAATGCCACACACAGACCTGGGATGGGAACTCATTAACAGTAACTCCCTACCTCTAAGGTTTCCACTTGTCCTCTGGATAAAGTCTGAATAATGTAGTATACCTTATGAGGACTCAATCAACTGACTCCTGAAGAAAAAGTGTTTCTGACATGTATCCATGTTTTTGTACACAAGACATTGGATTATGTGAGAAACAC
Organism: Heterocephalus glaber; assembly: GCF_053883595.1. Taxonomy (NCBI): domain Eukaryota; kingdom Metazoa; phylum Chordata; class Mammalia; order Rodentia; family Bathyergidae; genus Heterocephalus; species Heterocephalus glaber. Next base: position 5,776,932 of record NW_028258156.1, read on the forward strand.
CTCACCATTAATCATTACATTTTGCACTAACATTTTTGGAGACACATATTTGCATGAGAAAAAGCAGAAGGGTATTACCATTTGATTTTCATAGCTAACATCTGTAGTGGAAAAGAAGTGACTCTTTGGAATAATATGCTTCTATCCTAGCAATATTCATTCCCATTCAAACAATTCTCCTGTCCCCGCATTGATTAAAGTCACTGATGCCTCCCCTCCACTGTCTTGACACCCTATTCTGAATCTCTTTTGAGAGCTGAGTGGCACAAATCCATATACTGTTTCAGCTTACGTTGATGGAGTTATGTAAGTTTCCACCCTTAGACAGCTCTTTTGTTTCACAGTCATTGCAGCACCCCAATCTTGAGAAACACTGCTAAAGAATATTCCTTATTGGGCCCAAGGAGGACTGGGAAGCAGAATAGAGATTCATTCTTATAGGGCCCTGGTGTATTTATTGCACCCCTGATGGTTAGAAATCATCTTCATTTTAGGTTGGACTGCACTGTTTAGAAAATATTTATGGATTATAATTCTGGGAAATTTATAGGGTGGCTCTGGGGTTAATTGTGTGGTTTGGAAAAAATATTTTGTATTAATTCTCACCAAAGAAAATTCATTCCCATTAAAATGCAAGTTTCTCATAAAACCGGCCTGCCTTGCAAGCTCAAGGTCCTGAGTCTAATACCTGGTACCAAAAAAAAAAAAAAAAAAAAAAAGAAAGTAGGGCTGGGGATTTAGCTCAGTGGTTCTGCCACCTGCCTCTCATAAAACCGGTTGAGATACAGGGCTGGCTATATTTCTGGGATTTCTATTTTCTTCAATTAATTTATTTCCCTAACACTCCCCAATATCATATTATCTTAATTGTTATAAGTTAAAAAAATTTTCTGTCCTTCCTCTGAAATGGACTCCTTATGAAACTAACTCATGCACAGCCCAATGGCTAAACTGTACTAATTTTGATCCAGTATTTGTGAAACACAGTATGTTATGTAAGTTTCCACCCTTAGACAGCTCTTTTGTCTCACAGTCATTGCAGCACCCCAATCTTGAGAAGCACTGCTAAAGAATACTCCTTACTGGGCCCAAGGAGGACTGGGAAGCCGAGTGGTAGTAAAGAAAGAAATCCATTCTCGTAGTGAGGAAATGTTGCTATTGTGTGCTCTGACAGTCCATCAAGGTTGTTGTTTTCTTTAATTCCACAAAGGAAAATCCATGGTGATGTATTTCTATAATGGACACTGTACATATATGCAGTATGTACAGTTATGTATGACTGTTTATATATCTTTGGCTTATCAGGACATTAAAATACCTGAGTTGGAAGTTACATACGTATAAACCAGTGGTAACGAACCTATGGCATGTATGTTATTTTCTTTTTTTCTGTTTATATTTTTGAGACAGAGTCTCACTACACACACACACACACACACACACACACACACACACACACACATATATGGCTCAGGCTGGCCTTGAACTCACGTAGTCCAGGCGGGCCTTGAACTCATGGCGATTCTCCTGCCTCAACCTCCCAAGTGCTGGCACTACAGGCATGCACAACTATGCCTGGCTATATTTTAAGACAAAAGATGTTAATGTATAAGTTGTTTTTTCTAAACTAAAACCTCAGCATTCAGGTTTAATTGCAGTGTTGGCACTTTGAGATAAGTAGGTTTTGGGTTGCCGTTTGGCACTCGATCTCTAAAAGTTTCACCAGGACTCTTACAAACCACAGCCAAGTAATTAAAAAAAAAAAAAAATCACCTTCAACTGGAATGTTACTACTAAATGAGACTACTGTGAAACAGGGAACCTGGGCAGAAGAGCAACAGGAAAGTCACCTGGAAGTGAGGTTCTTTGAGTATACCAACAAGTTCTGCCACATTTTCATCCACATTTATTAGAGGAGTGATATCTTCAAGAATTTCATTGACTAATTCCAAGTTATTGTCACTGACAGCTTCTAGTTTTGAATCTTCAAGCCTCTCATGAGCCTAAAAAGACAACAGTGTATTAAAGTAATTGTAATTATTTATGTTTATTTATTCATTTATTTCTTTTTCATAATTTTAAAAGATATTACTTGGAAGTATGATTCACTTAAACTAGATAATATTTCAGCCCAAGAAAATATATGGTTTATAGCAAATATATCATGCAATATAATAAAGTTTGGCTTCTATTTCTATCCTACAAGTCATAAAAAGTTCATTTATAACTATCCCTGAAAAAAACTGAACAGCCCAGATGCTTACTAAAAACCACGTTCTATTTCTACCAAAAGGATTTCCTAATGACTTTATAGTTGAGGCTTGAACTCTAGATGCTAGTGTTTATGTTTTATTAAATGATTAAACATAAGAAAAACAAAAGGAAAGAATAGTAACATAACTATATATTAACATAAATTACATATGTTAGCATTTAAAAAAATGATAAAAACACTTTAGAAATTCCAGAATCCAAAAGCTATTACTATTCAATTTTGGAGATCAGAGAATATAGCTCAGTGGTAGAGTGCTTGACTAGCATGCACAAGCCCCTGGCTTTGATCCCCATCAGTGCAAGAAAAGAAAAAAAATCAATATAAAAATCATGTTAGAGCAGGTGGTTCTTGATCCCTACTCTGACAGATCTCATGGTTTAATTAAAGGAATGAACCTTCCTGAAATATCACAATCTTTTCCATAGAAAATATACTATAAACCATTGTCACGGCAAGTGAGTAAATTCAATTATCTTCTCCCTCATACAAGAATAAAGCAGAGTTTTAAAATCAAACTGAAAATGGACATTAAAAAGATTCGATTTTTAAGTAATCTTTGCTTTCTGATAAATGGTTGCTGTATGATTTTGAAGACAGAAAAAGGACAACAATTAAGATTTCATAAATAAAATAGATGATGATAAATCTCACATTTATATTTTAAATCAAGTGGTAAGAGTATTAACTAAATTTTAACAGATTTCTGTAATAATTTACATATAATATCTACCACCAAACAGAGTGGATCCTTTAGAGTCCAAATACAACATTCTAATTTTAAAAAGATCATCTTTTTGTTTGAATGTATTTTTTCTAGGTGATTCACAAAAGTAAAATAATTTTTCTTTCTTTTTAAAATACAGGGTCTTGCTCTGTTGCTCAGGCTGGCCTCAAACTCACAATTGTGCCTCAGTCTCCCAAGTTAACTGGGATTACAGGCATTCACAATACTCAATATTCTTATGGTAATATATGAAGAAAACTTCCTAAAAAAAGAAGCACCGTAACATTTATTGAGGGTTTTCCTTTTCTGGTGCCAGAGTACCTGCTGTGCATTCGCTGTGTATGTGCATGTCTATAGACACATATACATACACACACAGGAAAGGTAGATATGTTTAAGGCACTGATACAAAAAGATGAAGTGATTGCTCAAGTTCATGCTGCTGATTAATGGCAGATACAGGATAGTTATTATCAAGAGGAGCTCTTATCTACTAAAACATATCTATCACTATACAGAGAATCATTCTAAAATCATCTTGGAGTTAATTTAATCCAATATATAATGCATTATTCTCATTTAAAAGTGTCAGATATACTTTCACTGACTGCTAGTTTGTTACTTCTTAGCATGACTCTTCCAGAGAAGGTCTGTGAAATTATTTTTGTTCTTTCATAGTCTACCCATAGTTATTTGATATTCTTACAGTTCAGAAAATCTTTTCTGATGTTCACTCCTTTGCTCCAAAAAAGAGCTCTACAGAATATCTGTTTCTTTAGGAAACAGATTATGACTGCCTTATTACTTCCAGGTATTATGTCAACATATTTTTTATATTATCCTGTTTACATAATCAGCACACAGTAACTCTACTTTGACACTGGTAAACCTTGGTTCATTTCAGGACTTAGGGACAGAAATGACTGGCAACTTGATCACTGTATTTTTCTCCTCATCCACCTATTGCAAATTGGGTGAAGATAAATGGGAATGTGAAAAGGACAATGGTAAGAAAAAGAAGGAGTCAAATGGGAGAGTAAAACTATGCTAGAAGATAATCCAAACATACCTGAAATGTTTTCATATCAACTTCAGGGATTGGTTTTATGGAAATAAAGACTCCGAACAGAACACAGAAAAATTTCTCAGGGAAAAAAGTTTTTTGTTGTAAAATCACAACTATAATAATATTAACATGGAAAACCAATTTCTGAAATATATTTGTGTTAAGATCAATTTTACTTTTTCCAAGAAACTAAATATTACTAATATGTCATTTTAAAAACTGAAATTTTTTTTTTTTGGTGGAACATGTGTCCTTTTTTTTTTGGTACCAGGGATTGAACTCGGGTCCTTGTGCTTGCGCAGCAGGCAGTGAAACCACTAAGCTAAATCCCCAGCCTAAAAACTGAAATATTGCGAAAAACCTTGTGTCTTCTTAATTCATTTTAAAGTCAGAATTTACTTACTAGCTTTCAAGAGGAAAAGTACCAAGTTGAATTTAACTAATCAAACTAAGAAAGCGAAGGGAACAGCTGGGCATGATGACACACGCCTATATTCCCAGCACTCTGGGAGGCTGAGGCGGACTTCAAGTTCGAGCCCAGCTCAGGAAACTTAGCAAGACTTGGCTCAAAAATAAAATAAGTAGTTTGGGGATTTAGCTCAGTGGTGCCCGCCTGCCTGGCAAGCACAAGGTCCCAAGTTCAATCCCTGGTACCAAACAAACAAATAAATAAATAAGTAAAAAGGGCTGTGAATGTAGCTTAATGAGAAGGGCAGGGGTTTAATCCCCAGGGCTACCAAGAACAAAAACAAAAACAAAAAAACCAAAAACAACAACAAAGGAAACAAAAAATTAACAGTGGGGGAGATAAGACACAGTGTTTGAATAAATGGGTCTTGTTTCACTTAAGAAAAAGAATTATTAGAAAGCTAGCATAACTCAATAAAAATTTATTTTTACTAGGGGTCAGGGATTTAGCTCAGTGGCACCACACCTGCCTTGCAAGCACAAGCTCAGGTGTTTGATCCCTGGTAACAAGGGCGGGGCGGGGGGGGGGAGTATGTTTTACTTTGTTATAAGTGGTTAGGAAGAATACGCTATGACTGACACTGCAGAATTATTGGACCTGATACAAATATGACCTAGCCTTCTGTGTGTCCAGTTTTGAGAATCCTATTCACCACTGCACCTTAGAAAAATGAACTGCAAAGAAGAAAAAATTTGAAAACTTCTGCATATTTCACCCAAACATAATCCAAGCATGCTTGCAAACAAGTAACTTTTTAAACAAAAATTTGGGGCTGTATCTAAAGTGACAAATATATTTTCTAATAGGAATGGTAATATTATGTGTAACCCTGCATTTACCCATTAAAAACAAGGAGGGTATATTTTGTTTCAATCTTCTTAGAACAGAGCTAAGTAAGTATGCAATCATTGCTCACTAAGTATTTCTTGAAAAAGCAAAGTAAATGGGAAACAAGTTTGGCTGTGGTCAAGAGTCACTGTGTCCTTTACTCTAGTGAGCTAAAATACACTACATCAGACAAGCCCACAAAAATTCAAAAATAAATAAGAATTTGAGCAGAAAGTAGAAATGAGTCAGAATTGCTTCTCATATATGATTTTCAAAAAAGATGGGCTTTGGGAAAAAACACTGACATAAAGTGTAACTAAATTATAATGGACTCTCTAATGGGTTAAGAATTTTTTTTACAAATGATCTAGTTATCCATCTGGCAAATTCTTAGATAAATTAAATATTGAGGTTCTCAGAAAGCATCTAAATAACACTGCTGAGCTACACTTGAGATATTTGTAGAATCAGAATCACAGACACAAAAAAGGAAAGAAATATCTACAGTAGGTTGACTAAAAAAACTGAAGTATGACCATACAATGGAATGTTCTATTAACTTTACCAAGAGTAAAGATGCTCTAGCTACTGGTATAGAAACTTATTCCAAAAATCAAGATCTAGTATAGACAGTAAAACTCATAACCTACATTATAGTATTTATTAGTGAAGAGTAGATACTTTTCTCATCAGTTCAATATTTGTTCTAAAGTTTCCAGCCAGGGCAATTAGGCAAGGAAAAAAGAGGTACCTGTATTGGAAAGTGGAAAAGCTATCTTAAGTCATAGATGATGTGATCTTATATTTAGAAAATCCTAAGGACTTTCCATTACTAGCATGTAGAAACACAATTTTTGTAAATCTTCTATTCTGCAACCTTGCTGAACTTGTTTATTGCTTCTAGTAGTATCTGAATGGATTCCTTAGGATTTTGTTTTATAAATTATGCTACAATGTGAAATGGTATGAAGTTTGAAAATAAAATTAAGATAATTCCATTTGCAACAGCATCAAAAAGAATAAAATACTCAGGAGTAAATTTAAAAAAAAACTCCAAAATGTACACTCTGTAATCTCAGCTGCTCAGGAAGCAGAAGCAGGAAGCTCTCACGTTTGAGTCCAGCCTAGGCAACTGAATTGAGACCCTGCCTCAAAATAAATTTTGTTTTAAAAAAATAAAATTTTATAAAAAGGGGAGGGGGGAGGGACAGTAGACCAACGGTAGAGCACTTGCCTACCATGCATGAGGCTTTGAGTTCAATCCCCACTACCACAAGCAAAACAATTATAATTGATAAAAGGAAAAGAAAAAAAAAAGCCAAGCATGATGGCACATACCTATAATCCCAGTTTACTCTGAGAGGCTGAGGCAAGAGGATCACTAAAATTAAAAAGGGCTTGGGCTGTATCTCAGGATGAAGGCCAGGTAGGGGGGAACAGAAAGTAGGAACTTATACAAAATGCTCAGTTAAAACTGAGAAGGTAAAAAAATGGAAACCAAAGAAAGAACGAGGGCAACAAATAGAAAACAGTAGTGACATGGTAGATATTAAATAATACCAACAATCACTTTAAACAGCAATGTTCTAACATACTAATTAGGAGCAACTGTCAGAATGGATATGAAACAAGATCCAAGGGACCGAAGATATAGCTCAGCAGCTCAGCAGCTCAGCGGCTCAGCACCTGCACAGCACCTGCCTGACAAGTATGAGGTCCTGGGTTTGATCCTTGGTACAAAAAAAAAAGAAGAAAGAAAACAGAACAAGATCCAAGTATATGTTGTCTGCAAGATACCCACTTTAAACATAAAGATACAAGTAGATTAAAAGTGAAGTATGCAGAGAGAGAGAACATGTTAATATCAATCAACAGAAAACTGCAGGATCTATATTAATTATGGGCAGAGCAAACTTCAAAAGAAAGACAATTACCAGGAACAAAGGAACAAAGATAAGCATTTCTTAATGATAAAAGGGTTGGTTCTCCAAGAAGACACAAGAATCTGTAATGGATAGGTGCTGTAAAACTAAACATCAAAATGCATGAAGTAAAATCTGACAAACTGCAAAGAGAACTAGATTAATCCATTATTGTAATTGGAGGTTTCAATGCCTTCTATCAGCAACTGACAGATCTGTCAGGTAGAAAATCAGTAAGGACAGAAGTGAACTGGACAATGCTATCAATCAACTGGATCTAACCAATGTCTACAGAATACGTCACCTAACAACAGAATATGTATTTCTCTCAAACTTACATAGAACATTTATCAAGATAAAATAGTATGATCTTCAATTCACCTTAGCAAATTTATAATAAAAATCATATAAAATATACTCTCAGACTATAATAAGACTAAATTAGAAAGATAGCTGGAAAATTCCAAAACACTTGGAAATTCAACAACACATTTCTAAATAACACATCAATCAAAGATTTAAGAGATAATATAAAGGAATTTGAGTATTAAGAGACATTTGAGTATTAAGAGACATTATACAGTAATTTGAAATAAAAATGGAAACAATTTATCAAATTTAGTGGGATGCAGCAAAAGTAGTGTTTAAAAGGAAATTAATAGGAGTGAATGCAAATATTAGAAAAGAAGAAAGATCTAAAAGCCAACAATCTAAATTTTCACTTTAGGAAACTCAAGAAAGAAGAGTAAATTAAATCCAGAGTAGACAAAAAGTAGTAAGATTTAGAGCAGAAATCAACAAAAGTGAAAATAAGAAATCAATAGAGAAGAATCAGTGAAACTAAAACTTGGTTCTTTAAAAATATCAATAAAATTGACAAACTCCTTTCTAGCTTAACTAAGAAAAAAGGACTCAGATTTACTGATATTACAAATTAAATAGGGACCATCACAGATGCCAAGGATGGCAACAACTCTATATTCACAAATTTGATAATGTAGATGAAACGGACCAATTCTTTGAAAGATCCCATCTACCACACCACACAAAAGAAGATATAAATAATACCAATAGTTTTGTCTGCTAAATCAAATCAATAATTAATAGCCTCCCAAAACGCAAAGCACCAGGCCCAGATAGGTACAGTAGTAAATTCTACCAAATATTTAAGGAAGAAATCAGACCAATTCTCTACAACCTCTTCCATAAAATAGGAGCAGCGGAAATATTTTCATAGTCTATACAGCCAGCATGCTCTAATAGCAAAACCAGAAAAGGCATTATATGAATGTACAAAACGAAGAGTAAACACTAATGTAAACTATACACTTCAGTTGATAAACTTTTCATTTTACTGCAAATTGAGCAAAAAGTAGTTTCTTACCTCCTCTCCACCTCATACATAGTTTACCTTAGTAGTCACATCTTATAAAAATCCATACTTTACATAGGATTTACCCTATGTCTTGTCCAGTTCATGAGTTTTGACAAATGCATGTCAGAAATGCAAACACAATAATTCCATTGCCCTAAAAATTTACCCTATTCATCCATGTCTCACAAAACTCTGGCCAGCTACTGAGTTTTTAAAATTGTCTCTATAGTTTCTGCTTTTTCAAGAATGTCAGATAGTTGGAAGGATATAGATGTAGCCTTATCAGACTTGCCTCTCTCTTTTAACAATATGTATTTAAGGTTCTTTCATGTCCTATAACAGATATATAGCTCATTTCTTTTTAATCACTGAATAATCCACTATACACATGTATTACATTTTATCCATTCACCTACTGAAGGACATTTTGGTTGCTTCAAGTTGTGGCAATTATGAATACAGCTGATATAAATACCTATGTGCAGATATCTGTGTGGATGTAAATTATCAACTCACTTGGACAAATACCAAAGAACACAACTATATGGTTAAGTGAACTATATGGTAAGTGTGTTTAGCTTTTTTATTTTTTTATTTGTACCGGGGATCGAACTCGGGACCTTGTGCTAGAACCACTGAGCTAAATCCCCAGCCCCTTTGTTTAGCTTTTTAAGAAACTGCTAGACTGTCTTCCAAAGTAGTTGTATCATTATGTATTACTACCATAAAGAATGAGCAGCTTCCTTTTTAGAATATGTTTTTTAACTATTTTATCTCAGTCTGTAGTAAGCCTTTATGTTAATGGAATGTTTTGAAGAAGTTTCTACTTTTGATAAAATTAATTTATCAAATATTTCATTATGCTTCATACCTTTTACGTCTTATCTAAGAAATCTCATGTGAGGCAATGCAGGTTATTTTGTTTGATTTAGTCATTCCAAAAATGTATACCTATTTTAAAACATGTTGTACACAAAAAAAATACAATTCTTTCTGACAACTGAAAAAAAAGGCTTTGTCTAGTCCTAAGTCACAAAATCTTTTTGATATGTATCCTTTTAGGAATTTTGGTAGTCTTATTTTTTACTTTTAGAACAATGGTCAACTTTGAGTTAATTTTTACATACAGTGTGAAGAAAAGGACAATTTCACTTTTTGCCTATGAATATTCCATTGTTTCAACAAATTTATTGAAAAGACTATCTTTCTCCATTGAACTACATTATTAAAAATCAGTTGGCCATGTATGTGTTTATCTTTTTGTGCAATCTCTGGGTTGGTACTACAATGCTCATTGCTGTAAGGTTGTAGTAATTCTTGAAATCAGGGTGTAAAAGACCTCAGATTTTGTTCTTTTTCAAAAATGCTTTAACATTTTAGGTCCTTTATGAATTTTAGAATATTTTACTAATTCTCGGAAATTCTGACCAGATTATGCTGAATTTATACATCACCGTGAGGAGAACTTACATCTCAAGAGCAATGAGACTTCCAATCCCTTCATTTTTATATGTTGTATGTATATGTATGAATTTATGCCTTCTTGAATTTCAGTAATATTTTTGCTTTCTGTATGTGGCTCTTGTACATACGTATTTTAGAAAATTTATCCCTATTTAAATGACAATTCTCAATTTTTGTTAATATATAGAAATGCAATTGATTTATATAGATGATTGTGTATCCTTAATCTTTATAAGCTCAACATTTGTTCTAACTTTCAAGTTCTAGAAGGTTTTTCAGGGTAGATTCTTAAGGATTTTCAATAAAAATGATGTCATCCTTGAATAAAGATGGTTTATTTTCTTTCCAATTTGTATGTTTTTTATCTTTTTTTTTCTCTTGCCCTTTTTGCACTAGCTTCATTCCAGTGTGAAGCTGAACAGGGTGATGAAAGTGGACACCCTTACCCATCTCTCTTCTTTTAAAAGGCATTCTTTCACCATGAATTATAATACTGTGAGGATTTTAAATAGACACCATTTATCTGATTCAGGGAGTTTCCCTTTATTCCTAGTTTGCTGAGTTTGTTTTGTTTTTGGTACCGGGGATGGAACTTGGGTCCTTGCACTTGTGAGCAAGCGGCAGAACCACTGAGCTAAATCCCCGGCCCTGAGTTTTTTTTTTTGTAATCAGGAACAGATATTCAGCTTTATGAAATTCATTTCCTGAAAGTATTAACATGATCAAATGGTTTTTTAAAAATCATGTCTGCTAAAATGGTGACATATATTGATTAGTTTTAAAATATTAGAACTATCTTACTTTTTCTTCAAACAAAACAAACTTGGGTAATGAGGTATTATCTTTTTGGTATGCTGGTATGTTTGTCTTATTAATATTTTCTTAATTTTAAATCTATGTTCATCAGGGACACTGTTCTGTAGTTTTTTCTTGAAATAGCTTTAGCTAGTTTTGATAACCAGGGTAATACTAGCTTCATAAGACAACACAGAAAATGTTCCCTTCCTTTTTTTTCTCAAAGAAATCATATAAAATTAGTATTATTTCTTCCTTAAATGTTTAATATAGAATTTACCAGCAAGGTCTTCCCTTATTCCTATGATTTTTCTACACTGAACTTAACAACTGATGCTTTCTGTTGTTGAGATGCTGCTTGAACGTTGGATATTATTGGATGATTCTGTTTCTCATTTCATTTATAATCAACAAGCATATGGTTGTACATTACCTGCTCAAAAAGTTATTCAAACATTTCAACTATTAATAATGAAAACAGTGGCACAAAATAAATTTTTATCCACAGAAGTTGTTAGTAATAAATACACATACACTCAAACACCCTGTGTTGTAGTAGACTGAGCACAGAATTTAGACAGAACACATGTCCTAACCCTTTTCTCTGTCATTTACTAGAAAAGCGACCTTAGGTAAACCATTTATTTACTTTAGATCTTAGTTTTAAATTCATAAAGTTGTTACAAAGATAAAACAGTATATTTTAAGTTCATAAAATTTTTGCAAAAATGAAACAGTATAAAAACCTTCATAAATGATAAGCACGTTGTAAAATGCCTTAAAAACATTATTGTAGTTTCTAAATACAGAGATCAAAAGCCACAATTTTTTTTTTGGTACTGGGGATCGAACTCAGGACCTTGTACTTGTGAGGCAGGCAGCAGAACCACTGAGCTAAATCCCCGGGCCAAAAGCCACAAATTTTTAAACAATGGAGGAGATCTGTAACTGATTCATGGACAATAAAAACTAACCACCAATAGTATGACATCAACAGAAGTGTGAAAACTGTTTTTAAAGTACCAATACAAACCCAGAATAAGCCATTAAGTATAGGCTCCTACTTATTTCAACAGGCATTGAGCTATTACTTTATCAGCCTTTATACCAATGTGACTCTAGCACAAGTAACTGAATAAATGAAGAATCTGCATCATTAATTAATTCTTACTAACGGAAACTTTATACAAGGTACATTTTCTCAGAAGTCTTAGAAGAAAACAAGAGACTAGCTAAAAAAGAAAAAGAAAAGAAAAACCACGAAAAAGGGTAAAATCAACATTCTAGGAATGCTAAGGCAAAACAAATGACAAAATGGCTGTACGAAGGTAAGTTCAGATAGAACATGTGGCATAGGTTCTTGAAACTAAGAATCATTTGGGACAACGCTTCAGCATGGTTATAGCAAGATTATGAAAAAGGTAATAAACTAAGCTTCAGTGATGTTTATAAAAATTAGTATGGGGAAAGTATAAAGTGAAACTGGACCAAATAATGCTTATAAAAGTATGTTTATAAATGAGTTAAGGAGATTGCTCAGGAGGTGACCATGGAAACAGACCAGAGTTATGCAAGAATAAACAAAATTTCAAAAATGTAAGAATAAATGAAGAATTTAAATGAAAAATGGTACAGATTGTAACTTAAAATAAGGAAATTAATAACTTGCTGTTGAAAACAGAGATAAGATCAGGATTTTTTTCACAGGCCCCATTATAACATAACCGTGCTACTATGATTTCTCTAAACTTTAACAGTATAAGGCTAAAAACTAAGAGTTATGTTATTATGTATTTAAAGACAGAACAGAAAGAGCAATACTGGCCTTATTTTTGCAAATCCTGTATTAAGTTTTCATTATGTAATAAGTGTTATTATTTGTTAACTATTGCTAGGTATACCAAAAACATTCTAAAATAGCAATATTGTTTTATTACTTTTGCAAAAACACATTTTCAAAATAATTCAGTAATCTTAGTGATAAGCCAATATACATACCTTAGCAAGTGATTTCACAATAGGATTTTCCATAATCCCCTTGAGGAAAATTAGGTCTATTTCTTCTGCTCCTGTAGATGAGGGCAGCTCTGTAAGGTTTTCCAAGACTTGCTGCATTGCTGCTGAGATAAAAACAATAACAAAAAAACAAAACTTAAATTCCAAGCCATTATGAAGATTATGAAATAATACTGATAAAAAGACATTAACAATTTTTGAAAAAAAATCACATCAGGCTACATCTCATACATACTTGTATTTGCTTTGTTTTTCAAATTTGAAAACACTCAAGAGAAAATAGAAAATTTGAATGGATTTATAAAAAGTAAAAAAGATCTAGTTAGTAATAAAAAACTTCCTACAAGCCCATAACTTGGCTTCACAGGTAAATTCTACCAAACACCTGAAGAATAATTAAAACCAATACTTCACAAACTCTTCCAAAAAATACCAGAGGAGGGAATACTTCTCAATTCAATCTACAAAATCTACTACTTTCACACTAAACCCAAAGACATCACAAGAAAATTACAACTAACATCCCTTAGGAACACAGATGGAAAAATTTTTACCAAATACTAGCAAAATGAATCCAGCAACATATCAAAAGGTTTGAACACAAATGCCAAGTACAATTTATCCAAAGTATGCAAGAGTGATTAAACATATGAAATGGTTTAATAAAAATAACATATTAACAAAACAAAGAACAAAAAGCAAATGACATCCCAGTAGAAACACAGGTAAGCATTTGACAAAATCCAAAAAACCCTTTCATGATACAAGAATCATTTATCAAAGTAGGAATAGAAGGGAAATTCCTTGATAAAGGTACCCACAAAAATCCTGAGGTTGACATTATACTTAATGACAAAAGTCTAGACTAAAGCTTGATGGCAAAACAATGGCATACTCCTACTTATATTTGTAAGTGACATAATTTTGAAAGTAAAAAGGTGAACAAGAGCCAATGTGGTTAAAACAAGTTTATCTTTAAGTGGACAGGAAACAGAATCAATTTTCAAAAATATTTTTGCACCATGTCTATCAAGGTACTTAGCTTATGATTATTTTTCTTTGCTTTAACATTCTAACTCTGTATTTTTATCTTTCGTTGTGGAAATTTCAAACATTCACAAAAGGAAACAATAGTATAATGAACCCAACAATTATCAACTGCAATAATTAGAGACTCATGGTCAATCTTGTTTCATGCCCCTATATACTGTACTTTCCTCTTCAGGAAACTTGAAGCAAATTCCAGATAGCTGACAGAGAGAGAGAGACAGAGAGAGAGACAGAGAGAGAGACAGAGAGGGAGACAGAGAGAGAGACAGAGAGAGAGTGTGTGTATCAGACATTCTAAAAGTAATATAACCAAAATATTTTTAACACAGCTAAAAGTTAACAATAATTCTTTAATGTTATCAAATATCTAGTGTTCAACTTTCCAGGTGTACTGAAGATTTCTGAAAAAAAGTCTACATTGACCCTTGAAGTGCCCAATTATTATTATTATGGTGTTTATTAAACTGGGTAGAAAAGTGATGGAGACTGTGAAAGATACCAACACTTGGCTACTTTGAAGATTGTCATAAGTTGTTACTAATTCTTGGTCTTATGGAATTTAATTAAAACACTGACAAATTTGCTAATATCCTATGTCCTGGAGAGAAATCCTGAATATTATGAAGTTGTAATTAATCTTAACTAATTTGTACATTTTGGTGGATTTTTAATTAAAATGCAAGACATAGTTCCTTCCAACTATATTACTTTAAGAGCACATGAAAAGAGAAAAATGTGAGAAAATTTTAACGAAGGATAACACATGAACCTAGTCCTGATTTACAAAAAGAGAGCTACTGCAGAGTTCACCAAAACTTCGAACAAGAGTCTAAGCTATTATGTTTTTTAACAGAAATTTCCCCTCTTGTGTTTTTTTTAAAAGTAGAAACCATTTTTCCCCACCATCAGAGACCTTTCTTCCTCCCAAATCAAATAAAGTACCTTCATAATTTAGAACAAAAAGAGAAAAGAGCCATGAGAAAATTAATGCTACCAAATATTAAAACATAAACCTATAATAATTACTCAGATATGGATAATCACAAGACAATTCTAGGGCATGTAGAAGCTTCATATATGAAACAAGCAGCATTTTGCAGTAAGAGCTTTGCAAATTTGGGCAAATGCTGGAGAAGCAAAAGGAAAGTCTCAAAACTTGAAGGTGAGCCACCTGCTAGTTCCACTCCTCCTCCAAAATTACAAGAGAACAGATCCTTTAATCAGAGCCTATATCCAATGGAATTCTTATTTGAACAAGAAAACTAATACATTTAAACTGGACCCTTATGTTACAAACATAAACAAACCAAGAATCACCAAACATTTATGAAAATGAATGAGCACTATGAATGAGATTCACCAAATTCAACAAGCAGAAGCACTAACTTCTAAAAAGAACTGTGTGTGGGGGCGGGGGTGTGTGGAGAAAATATAATGTGCAGAAAGATAAAGCTGAAGAATCCTCTCACTAAAAAAGGGCAAAAGAGGACTTCTTGGGATGTAGCTCAGTGGCAGAGTGCTTATCCGCCATGCACAAGGTTTGAATCCCCACCACCACCATCAAAAAGAAGAAGAAGAAAAAAAAGATTAGAGGGGCTTTGCAAAGAGAAGGAAAGTATGAAAAAAACTGCTATGAATCAGCAAAGACCAAAATTTACAAGGTAATGAGAAATACAGAAATACAAAGAAGAAATTTATAAAAAGGAAAACAAGTGAATAAGTCAAAGCTATAAATATACGATAGATTTAATCAATAAGCCAATAGCTAGCTATTTAAAAAGACTAATAAAAATAAACATATGGCTACTCTGATTAAGAAAAGACAAATAGTCCAGGCTCCTAGGGCAGAGAAGGTGAGCCAATCCCAGTGCCCAGGAGGAGGCTCTCCTGCTGCCATTCCACGCTCCTAGGGCAGAGAAGGTGAACCAATCCCACCACCCAGGAGGAGGCTCCCCCACCACCATTCCAGGCTCCTAAGGCAGAGAAGGTGAGCCAATCCCAGCGCCCAGGAGGAGGCTCCCCTGCCAGCATTCCAGGCTCCTAGGGCAGAAAAGGTGAGCGGCTCGGGTGCAAGAAGCACCACTGGCCCCCACCATGGAAATGAGAAGACACATAAACAAGCCTCAAAAACAGACTTCCAGATCACCTACAGTAATCTCAAAGGGAAACGAGATGGAACAATCTGATACTCAACCACCTGGACTTCCTGAACTGGCAACAAAAGAGGATCTGGAAAAAATGAAATCAGAATTAATTTCTCAGATAACAGCAAAGACTGTGCCAAGAGCGCAAGATATGATTAATAAATCTAGAGAGGACACAGATAAAAAAAGTAGAGGAGCTGAGGAACATGATGGAATCCCAACATAGGAAACAAATGGAATCCATAAAATGGATGCAAACAGATTTCCAGATGATCAAAAACTCCACTGAAAGTCTATGCAGCAGAATGAGCCAATGTGAGGACAGAATTTCAGATACAGAAGATAAGATTCCAATTGGTGACCAGGAAAAGAAAACTTTCTTTAAAATAGCAAGGGACCACAAGAAATCAATCCAGCAGCTGCTAGGTGATGCAAAGAAGAATAACATAAGACTGATTGGAGTCAAGGAAGAAACAGGAGAGAGTGCAGAGGACATAAAAAAACTGTTCACAGAAGTGATGGCAGAAAACTTCCCAAGCAGGGGAAAAGAACTTGACATACAGATAAGTGAGGCATATAGGACTCCAGCTAGCCTTGATCAAAAAAGTCTACACATAGGCATATAATAGTTAGGATTCCAGAAACGCAACAGAAGGACAAAATTCTATAAGCAGTGAGAGAAAAGAAACAAATCACATACAAAGGAAAGCCCATCAGAATCACAGCAGACTTCTCAACACAAACCCTCAAGGCAAGAAGAGCTTGGAGTGATGTATTTCAAGCCCTAAAGGAAAACAGCCTCTAACCCAGATTGATGTACCCTGCAAAACTATCTTTCAAAATTGATGGAGAAATAAGATACTTTCATGATAAAGAGCACCTTAGGAACTTCATGAATACCAAACCAGCACTCCAAAAAATTTTACACAATATCCTCGGACAAGACAATGAGGATCACAACCCCAGGAAACCCAGCAGAATGAATCCATTGGGCATGACAAATTAAATGTAAAGGGGGAGAATTCAACAAAAAGAAAAAATCATGACAAGGCTTTTAAAACTTTTAACTTCATCTCCCTAATGAGTGTATAATTCAATCTTGTTATTGTACTGATTAGAATTTTTCTAATTCTAGTGTTGCACACCTTTCCTTGTGCTGTACTGGCTATTTGTCATCTTCTTGTGTCTACTTTTTAATTGGGTTGTCTATTAATGAGCTGTAAGAGTTCTTTATATATTCTGGTCATAGGTTATATGCATTGTAAACATGGTCTGTTTAAGGACTACTTTTCTTTTTAATGATGTCATTTAAAGTTCTAAATTTTGATGGAATCCCATGTATCAATTTTTTTCTTTTATACATCATGTTTTTTTGTATCCTAGGAAGTTCTTGCCTACCTTAAATTCATAAACATTTTCTTTTATAATTTCTGCTTAAAGTTTTATACTTTTAGGCTTTCATATTTAGGTTCATAGATCCTTTCAAGTTATTTTTATGTATGGAAATAAAGGGTTGAGGTTAATTTTTTTATATATGGATACCAGATGTTCTAGTGCCATTTGCTGAAAACACTATCTTTTCCTAGGCTCTTGAATTGAGTTTATATTCTATAAAATGTTAATGTTAAATAATCTTTCAAAACTCAGTGGACCATATATGTGTGGTTCTATTTCTAGATTCTCTGCTTTATTCCAATGACCTATATGTCTTTCCTTATGCCAACACTGCCTTGATTACTGTAGCTTTAGAGGAAGTCTTAAAATTAGGTACTAAATGTCTTCCAACACTTTTTAAAAAAATTTTTTTCTAGGTCCTTTGCACTCCTACATAACTTTTAAATTTCAATATCCAATTCTTCATTTATAGCAAGTATACACAGACCTGAATTTTTATATATACCTTGTGTGTTCTAATCCTGCTAAATTCAAATACAAGTTCTAGGGGCTCCTAGAGATTTCTTAGTATTTTCTCTGTAGATGATCATTTCATCTACATACAAAGATTTTGCTTCTACTTTCCCAATCCTATCCTAATTGTGTCGTTTTATTGCCAGACTATATTGGTTTGGGCCTATGTTTCAAAGTTTAATGGACAGATAAAGAGTAAGCATATCTGCCCTTGTTCCCCACCTTAAGGAGAAAGCATTGTATCTTCTCCATTCATATAAGGCATTTTCGCTGGAAGTATGGAGTACATGTCTTTGATCTGTTGAGAAGGTTCTGTTCTACTTCTAGTCTCCTGATAGCTTTTACCATGAACAGCTGTGGAATTTAGTCCAATACTTTTGCTCCAACTAGTGACAGGATTATATGGCTTTTTCCTTTCCTCTGTTAAAATGATGACTTTTGGGCATGGATCTTCCAATGCTGAACCAACACTGCCATCCCTATAATAAAATCACTTTCTACATACTGTCAGATTTGACTTCTAATAGTTCGTTTATTAAATAAATTTCTATCTATGTTCATACTTTTTTCTTCTATTATCTTTATCCAGTTTTAGGACTGGCACAATGTTGATTTCCTAAAATGAGGGGAGGAATGTTCCTTTTTTTTTCTGCTTTACATGTTTGATATAATTTATCAGTTAAAATGTATATGAGCCTGTTGTCATATAGGCAGATTTTCAAGCTAGGAATATACTTTCTTTAATAGGTACTATTCAAATTTTATATTTCCTCCAGAGTTAGTTTCATTAATTTGTCTTCCAAGGTACTTCTTAGAAGTTGTCAAATTTATTTCAAAACAGATTTTTGAAATATGCTTTCTATATCCTTTTGAATTCTGTAAAATCTGTGGTAATGTCTCCTAGATCTTGATATTGTAATTTCAAAAATGTATAATTGATATTGTGTAATAGGAAGAAAAGGTCTAAAGGAGCAGGGGAAGTGGGAGGGGTAGGGGAAAAGAAAAAAGGGAAAAGAAAAAATATGAGAAAAGGAAAAAAATGGAAACAAAGTCTTTGCAAATAGGGAAGGGTGGAGGGGGTAAGGGAGGGCAAGGGAAGGGGAAAGAAAAAAGAACCAAGATACTCATGTAATGGTACAAGATCCCAATGATGAATGTAACTGCATTTTATACCTAAAATGTACCCATAAACTTAATAGGGAAAAAATATTTACCCCACCAATATCTTGGTCTTCTATCTCCTAATTTTTTTACAGATGATCATCTGTATTGAGAATAGTGAAGGCTCCTAATACTGCATAGTGTGTTTCTACCTATGTTTCTGTGTCTCCTCCAGTTCTGCTTAATAAACAGGATTGTATATGGTATATGGATATTTAGTAAGTGTTGTCTTGTGTAAAAACAACCATCCTTTTTCATTTTTAATGCTCTGTGACTCAAATTTTACTTTGTCTAACATCAGGGTAAATTCTTGTTCTTTGTTTGCCTGATACTTTTTGTTATCTCTTTGATTTTGAACCCTTCTGAAAAATTTTATTTAGCTATCTCTGTATTTTATAATCTATTGTAATCAATCATAACCAATTAAAGTTGTTTTTCTTTTTTCCTTTTTTGCAGTACTTCAGAGCCTCACATTCATGTGTGTTGGGCAAGAGCTCTAACACTAAGCTACATACTCAACCTTTTAAAAAAATTTTATTATAAGACAGTGTCCTGCTAAGTTGCCCAGGACACCCTTTAATTTGAAATTCTCCTGCCTCAGCTTCCCAAGTAGCTGGAATCATAGGCATGTGCCACCACACCTGACTTGGATTGTGTTTTATTGGCTAAATTAGAAAAACTTTTTCTTTAAAAGGTGAGTTAATTTCATTCACATTCATAAATATTGGTCTCAGCACAAGAGTTTAGAATTTATTTTTTGATATACTAATACCTTTTTTTCCTATGAGAAACATATTCATGTTCTTTTTGTTCCATTTATTAGTACATGTTTGCATTATATTCCTTGTGGGGAGTTGGCACATGTACATAACACATCTCAATTCTTCTTTCATCCCTTCTCTCCCTCTCTTTCCGTCTCCTCCATTTCTTAATCCCCCTCACATTTGAGAAAGATCTCTCTTCCTAAGGTTTTGTTTTTTCTGGTACTGGGGACTGAATTCGGGATCTTGCACTTGCAAGGCAGGTGGTGGAACCAGCCCGCTAAGGTTTTTATATTTAAGAAAGTTTGCATTTTTGAACTAGTGCTTACCTTATATGCATATACCCTTTCCAATATCTTTACTCCTGTTTTTTGTTTTTTCATTCCTGTTTTTTGAGACAGGGTCTCACCATGTAGTTCAGGTTGGCCTCAAACTTGCAATGATCCTCCTGCCTCAGTCTCTCAAGTGCCAGGATTAGAGGTGTGCACCAGCATGCCCAGCTAGTTCTGATTTTAAAATTTAATTGTTCACTATCTGGTTTATCAGGGCCTTTAAAAAATATCCTTTAACATCAGACTCTGTATATAATAACAAGCCTAAAACTTTTCCTCTTTTCTCATTTTTTAAGTTGCATTATTTCTAATTCATCACATGTTTATTTGCATCCTTGTGAATTTAAGTTTTAATTTCATTTGGGTAGATACCTAAGAGTGGCACTGCTGTGTCATACGATAAGTGTATGTTCAACTACATTTCAAAAATTAACGAACTCTTACATATTAGTCAACTCCATATCATACAGGTGCCATTCATTGGCCAGTCTGGGACTTGGGTAGTGGTGTACCAGTATTTTTGTACACAACACTTTATATCATAAAACATATTCTTCTGGGTCAGAGCCACACATGCAGAACTCATAAACAACTTTAAAGGGTCTCTTTTGCTGGACATGGTGGTACATATCTGAAGTCTCAGTTACGTGGAAGGCTGAGGCACAGGGATCATTTCAGCCCAGGAGTTTGAGGCCAGCCTGGGAAACATAGTAAGACCTTGCCTCAAAATAAAGGTTAATAAAAATAAAAAATAAACAATCTCTTTCCAGACCTCCTCTCTCTCCATAATTTGTTACTTTTGGTTCTCTGGGATACTATTTTCCAATCCTCTGGCCACAAATGTGGAGATTTATTTATGTCACTCTGCCACACCTTTCTACAAGTACACTTATGTCCAGGTTCAAGCAGGGAGAGCTGCAGAAAGAAAAAAATAGCAGGGATTCACTTTACCTTTGGGATCACAGCTCCTCTAATTGAAGAGGAAAATCCTTTCCCTTGGAGTCTTAGGCTCCTCTGTTGTAGCTGTGCCAATACTGCTGCCTGAGTGTATCTTGGGGACTGGGGTGCAAGAGACCACAGAAAATGGGGACAAAATAAGCAGGTGGGGGGACATGGGAGGGAGAGACAGAAAGGGAGAGAGTTGATACATTAAGAGAGACTTCTATCTCCTTTCAAAGTACTGGGAAACCCATTTCCTGCTTTCCAAGCCAGAATTAGACTTTCTGGTGTTTTCTTTGTTCATTCTGATATTGACTTCTGGATTTTGAGCTATATTGAGTTCAGGTAAAAGGATATAAAACAAAAAAGGAAACAAAAAGGTAAACTCACCACTGATTTATGGGCCCTAAAATTTTTAGTTGTCATCTCTAGCCTTCCCTCTCTAACTTTCCCGCTATTTACTTTGCAGAACGGGCAAGCAGCTAGCTAATCCTGTCCACTTTTTATAGCTAAAATCAGTGGGAGAGACAAAATGTGGTGCACTCCTTCCATCTTACTGAAACTGTTACTTTTTTAAAAACCAAAATGTGATGGAAATTTGGGATAGTTAGGTGTCGTTCTGGCAAATATTGTTTCTGTTCCTTTCTTTCCTCCTGTCTAGAACTCTCATCACATGTATGGTGTAATGCAGACATTGTCCCACAGGTCTCTGAGGCTCTGATCACCATATCTTAAAAACTGTTTTCCCCTCTTCTTTGGAATGAAGACTTTTTACTGATTTTCATTTGTTTTTTCTGTCATCTCATATCTGCTGAGACTATCTAGTGAATTTCTCAACTCAAATATAGTATTTTTCAAATCTAACATTTCAACGTTACTTCTTTTCTAGTTTCTCTACTGAGATTCTCTATTCGTCGAATCTTGTTAGCATGTTTTAATTATTTCAATATATTAAAAACAGCCAATTTGAAGACTTCATTAAACCCAGCATCAGGCCTAGTTAGCATCAGTTTCAACTGACTGTTTTTCCTGATTACAGTATTATTTTCCTAGTTTTCTTTTTTGTATGTCTAACAGTTTTGGATGAACACTGAATCACTGACATACTACAGTAACTTGGATTCATTTTATTTTTCAGAATTATTACATTTTTCAGTAACTGGTTTGGACTTAAATTTCAGATTTTGTTACTGTCAATGGTATATAGTCAGGGTACTCCTATTCAGTTTCGCCTGGCTCCCTTGGGGCTATGTCATGTCTGAATAGCTTAATGATCAGCCAATAACTTGGGCAAAGGTTGTGTTCACACACCTGGAGTGTACAAGACTTCCACCCTCAGTCAGTATATCTGTGTGAGGATTGGGAAATGTAATCAAAGTTGCAGCCAGTTATCCAGGCTCCCTTAGCTTTCACTTTTTGCCAGGCTCTCTCTGGTTGCCCTACTTGAACAGCTTACCTCAGCCTTTCTGATTCTGTTTCAAATATTTCCTTATTAAATTTCTGCTGGCCCACTACTCACGCCAAGCCAGGTCTACAACCTCAAATTAGCAAAGCAGCAGGTTTTCTCCATCTGTTTCCAACAAAATTTCACCAATTTTCAGAAGCAGAGTTGTAGGTTTTTGAATCCCCTTCCACTTTATCTTACCTTCAATCAAGTCACTGTCATAATCAGTTCAAGCCGCTATAACAAAAATACCATGACCTATACCATGAGTCCCTCCACCTCCTTATAAGGGACTTAATGTCATGATGGGGGGGGAGTCTACTCTCATGACCTAATCTAATCCTAATCACTTCCCCAAAGGCCCTATCTCCAAATATTCTCTCACTGGAGTTAGAATTACAACATATGAATCTTGGGGGATACATTCAGTCCACAGTACTGATAAAGCTTCAGTTCTCACCATGGGGGCTGAAGGACCTGGGGAGCTATATAGGAACAGCCCCAGGCAAAAAGGCCACAGGATCCACATTTTTCCTACCTTAAGTAGTTTTTTAAGAATAATTATTCTCAATTTTTTAACTGCCTCCAGTATCCTTAAATGGCTGTTTTTAATATTTGCTTTTGCAGGGGTAAATTGTCAACCTCTTTAAACCAACAATACCAGAATTAAGTGTTCTTTGTTTTGTTTTTTTGTTTTATGGTACTAGGGATTGAAGCCAGGGCCTTCACTCTGAGCTACATTCCCCAGCTCTTATTTAAATTTTTGAAATACCATTTTATTTCTTCATATTTTATTTTAATGGTACATTTTAGGTATATAATGACATTCATCATTGGAAATTTGCACTATTACATAATCTCTCTTGGTTCTTTTTTCCCCATTCCCCTGCCCTCCCTTTAACCCCTCCGTCCCTCCCTATTTACAAAGACTGTCTCCATTTATTCATCTTCTCATATTAATTCCATTCCTTTCTTTCCTTTCCCCTACCCCTCCCACTTCCCCTTCCCCTTTGCCCCTTTTCTTCCTATTTCATATTATCTATTATACCTTTCAGTCCTTATTTACACTTTGTTTCTCACACTAGAGAAACTATTTGGTATTTACACATATGTGTCCTATTTATTTCACTTAAGAAATATGCATCCATTTAGCTATGTCTCTAATTTTTCATTTTTTATGGCTGAGTAATACTCCATTTTATAAAAAAAACCCTACATTTTCTTTATCCAGTCTCCAGTTGATGGGCATTTGGGCTGTTTCTAAGTTTTAGCTATTACAAACTGTGCCGCTATGAACATGGGTGCACATATATCACTGTGCTATGATTCTTTTAATTCTTTGGGGAAGATATCCAGCAGGGGAAAAGCTGGGTTAAATGGGACTTCCAGTCCTAGTTCTTTAAGGTATCTCCATACTGATTTCCACAGTAGTTGCACCAGTCTACACTCCCACCAGCAGTAGAGAAGGGTTCCTCTTTCCCCACAACCCCACCAGCATTTGTTATTGACTGATTTCATGATAGCAGCCATTCTTTCTGGGGTGAGCTGGAATCTCAGCGTTGTTTTCATTTGCATAACTCAAATGACCAGTGATGTTGAACATTTTTTCATATGTTTATTTGCTATTTCTACTTCTTTGAGAAATGTCTGTTCATTTCAGATGCCCAATTTTTGGATTGGGTCTTTAAATGTGGGAGGTCTGATTTTTAAGTTCTTAACAGCAGGTGAAAATTTTTTCCCATTGTGGGTTGTCTCTTCACACTGCTGGTGGTTTTGTTTGCTGTGCAGAAGCTTTTTAGTAAGAAGAGATCCCACTTGTTGATTGCTTGTGCTAGTTCACAGGCAACTGAGGTTTTGTCCATAAAATCTTTTCCTACATCAATGTCTTCAAGAGTTCTACCTAACCTCTGTTCTAGCCAGCTCAGTGTTGTTTTAATATTTAGATCTTTAATCCATTTTGATTTTAGTTTAGTGCATGGTGAGAGATACAGGTCTAGTTTTAATCTTTGGCAAGTTGAAACCAAATTTTTCCAGCACCATTTATTAAAGAGGCTATCTTTCCTCCAGTGAGGGTGTTTGGCTCCTTTGTCAAAGATGAGGTGGCTGAGTGTGTCTGGCGTTGTTTCTGCATCTTCTAATCTGTTCCACTGGTCCTCAGGTCTGTTTCTTTTCCAGTATCATGCTGTTTTCATCACAGTAGCTTTGTAGTATACTTTCAAGTTGGGGGTTGCGATGCCCCCTGCCATGTCTCTGTTGCCTAGAATTGCTTTTGCTATTCTGGGTCTTTTCTTGTTTCAAATGAATTTTTGGATTGTTTTCTCAAGGTCTGTGAAGTCTGCTGATGGGATTTCAATTGGGATTGAATTGAATCTATATAGCAGTTTTGGAAATATGGCCATTTTCACTAGGTTGATCTTTCCAACTCAGGAGCAGGAGGTGTCTTTCCATTTTCTGATATCATCTTCAATCTCTCTTTTCAGAGTGCTATCATTTTCATAGAAGAGGTCTTTGATTTCTTTTGTTAGGTTGATTCCTAGGTATTTCAGTTTTTTGGATGCTACTGTGAAAGGCACTGTTTGCCCTATTTATCTCTGTGAGTCTGTTGATCATGTAGAGGAAAACTATTGATGTTTGTGTGTTGACCTTGTGTCCAGCTACTTTACTGAATTTGGTTATTAAGTCTAGAAGACTTTTGGTGGAGTTCTTGGGGTCTTTATATAGAGTATCATGTCATCTGCAAATAATGACAATTTGACTTCTTCATTTCCTATCTTTATTCCTTTTATTTCTCTTGTCTCATTGCTGTGGCTAAGGTTTCCAAGACTATATTGAACAGGAGTGGTGATAGTGGACATCCTTGTCTTGTTCCTGATTTTAGTGTGAAGGATTTCAGTTTTTGAGCATTTAGTATGATATTGGCTGTTGGTTTTTCATAGATGGCTTTTATCAGATTGAGACAGAGATCATCTATTCCAGTTTTTTGCAGGGTTTTTATCATAAATGTGTGTTGGATTTTGTCAAATGAGATAGGGACTCCTTAAGTCACTAAAATGCCCAAGGGTGGGCTTGAACTTGCGGTCCTCCTATCTCAGCCTCCCAATCTAATGGGCTTATAGGAATATGCCATAGTTGCCTTAAGTAATTGTTCTTAATAAAAGAATTTAAGTTTTAATTTTATCAAACATTCACACTCACAACTTTCCTACAAGTAAAAGAGATCCTCATGATAGAGATAATATTTTTTTTTTGGCTTTTTTGAGGCAAGGTCTCCCTTTGTAGTTCAGGATGACCTTGAACTCACTATGTAGCCCAGGCTGGCCTCGAACTGGCGGCGATCCTCCTGCCTCAGCCTTCCCAAGTGCTGGGATTACCGCCCAGCTGAGATAGCATTTCTTCTAATAAGGCAATATATAGAATATCAACTATGGCATTATTTGACAACAGAAAAAATAGAAACAGCCTCAAAGTTCAGCAGGAAATGGCTAAAATTATCTATGCTTATCCTGTAAATAATGTGCAACAGTTAATAACATAGTTTTACATATACTAATATTAAAAGCTCTCCAAAACACATTTTTTGGTGATGAAAAAAGCAAGTTCCATATAGTATTATGCTACTAATATGGTATAGTAAGATATCACTAATATGGCAATGTATATCTTATTTATTTATACATATATAAATGAAGAATATACTTTAGATATTCTACAGGTACAATACATAAATATATACAGATGGGTCTAGAAATACGTAAAAGAATAATGGTAATACCCCTGAAGGAGCAGAGATTTGTGGACACAATTAAAGGGGTGTTGACTTTAAATTTTTTTCCAAAGTAATATATTTATGTATACCTGTAAAACCAAATAGCACAAAGAGGTTGCCCAAGCTAAGATATACATATGCATGTGTATATGTATATATATATAAATATATATATAAATATATATGTATATTTAAAGAGCCAGTATCATGAAGATTCCCAGACATTTCTATACACATTCCAAAGGATTAAAGAAATACACTTTAGGTAATAAAATTAAACACCTTTTTATAGATTTTATTAGGTAAAAAATGCTTGGCAACATTTCTCAAGCCACAGATTTTCTCTCCAAAGATAATCTCCTTTATCCCTTAAATATTCTAAGCATTATTTTGTACTACTTATCATAGGTTTCTTTTCTAATAGTTCACTTCAATCTGTGACATTAAATAATGTCTTAATAACTTTAACAGTTGCACTTTAAGTATAAGACTTCTATAAGGCCTATAGATAAGAATTATGACAAATGAAAATAGAGACTTCAGAACACTATGGAAATAACTTATTTTCTACTTTTAGCCATACCTACAAAAAATAAAAGCTGTAGTTTCCACAGATAGCTCTGGCATATTTGGTCTGAGATTACTAAGAATTAAGTTCTACACTGATTCTTGATGAATATTATCAGGTCAAAGCTCTTCTTTTACTCTTCTGAAACACTGTCTTACACCCTTCACAACTGTAAAATGATAAAGTAGATAATTTTTTCTACTTATACTAAATGACTGAAGAATTTCTTACTACTGTTGCTATAAGAAAACCCCTTTGAGTTTTCTTTTATAATATAAACACATGAGTACACATGCTAATTTAACCAAGGCCATCATATGATATCAGTGGTAGAAGTCTTCACAATCCTTATTTTGTCTTTTGCTTTTTATTTTTATTTTTTTTTTAAAATTTTTAGTACTTTTGCAATTCATCCAGTTTATAATCATCTTGAGAGTGGTTACATGTATATACCACAGCTTTTTTTTTGGTACCAGGGATTGAACTTGGGTCCTTACGCTTGCGAGGCAGGCAGAGGAACCACTGAGCCAAATCCCCGGCCCTACCACAGCTTCTTTTTTGCCCCTTCTCTTTCCTTATCTCTCCCCTCTCCCCATTTTTCATACTTATTGATATTATTTCTCTTAGCTCATGTTATGGCATATAGTGTTTACATTAATTAGGGTTATTAAATTCATGTACCTGGCATATCTTTATTCTTATTTCTCCTTCCCCTCTTCCTAGTCCCGTTGGCTCTATCAATCCTGTATCATTTTCTTTGTACTATGCCTCACTCAGATGAGAGATACCATGTGGAATTTAAGCTTGTGTCTGATTTATTTCACTCAATATTGTATTTTCTAGGTGCATTCATTTTCCTACAAATGTCTCCAATTTGTCATTCTTTATAACCGAATAGTATTTCATTATAGATAGAAAAATCTTATACCTCCAGAAGTGTGAGCCAAAATACACATCTTTTTTTAAAACTTACCAGTCTGTGGTACTGTTAGCAATGATAGAAAATGGATTGAAACAATTTCCAATACCAACATGAGAGTGAGCTCTCCTAAATACAAATACAACCACGTTTCTCACCTGGCTAAAACTGTTCACTGGTTCTTAATCCCTATAAAATCCAAATTCCTTAAAATGGCCTTAAGGGCCCTCACATCCTCTCCTGTTGACTATTAAGTCCCCTCTTATCCCACCTCACAGAGATCCTTTTAGTTCCAGCCACAATGGGTTATTTGCTATCATCTAAATCTACTGCTTCTTCATACTGCTGCAACTTCACCTAACTGTCCCAAGTGAAGACTTCCCTAATCCACTCCAGCAGATTCAGGATACATACCATTTATTGTACAAACCCTCAGTATTTGTGAATTCTGTATTCTGTGAATTGGCCTACTTGCTAAAATTTATTTGTGAAACAAAAACCAATACTCACAGAGCTCTTGTGGTCACTTGTGGATATGCACAGAGCTGTGAAAAATTTGATTTAACTAACACTTCACAGTCACAGCTGAAGCGGAACATTATGCATTCTTATTTCAGGCCTTATACTAAAAAGAAGTAGATTCTTTTTAGAAACAGATTTATTTATTTATTATAGATTTTATTTTCTCATTTAGAAATAGATTCTTTTTCAGAATCTAGTTAGTGCCACCCATTCTGTATTTTTATATTTTTCAGTTGTGAGCTTGCTGTCCAAAAGGGCCCAATCACAGTACTGAAGCTCAGTTTGGTGTTCTTAAGCAGGCTGCAATGTACCTTTTGGAGAATATATGTTAGATAAGTCTCATTCAGGAATGAGTTATAGTACAATGAGGTTGGCTATGAGTTCAATGTCAATGAGTATTAATAATATATAGTAAGGTGTCTTTGGGAAAAAATACATAAAACAAGGTTATTTATTGATCAGTTGATGAAAATATTATAACCAAAGGCTTACAGGAATGTAATCTCTATTTCCCCTACAAGAAATAGCTCAGTGTTTGGTAATTCAGTATTTGCAGAGGCTCTACAGATGTAACTGTCACAAATAATGAGAACTGACTTATTAGTGGGTTCTGCGAGGACACAGTATAACTTATTTTGTACTCTAATTCTCAGCATTATGCCAGGCATGCTACAGTTATTATTTACTAAATGAAATTAAATTCTGATTTCAAATCAATGTAGTGTCACTGTCATATATGTTTAGACTTTATAATAATATCCCCATGGAAGTCAACAGCTACATATTGTCCCTTACCTCAATCGCTCCATTGTAAAGGGTATGAACATCTTCCTCCACTCCTGTCTCTTTATCTCTTTTATAGCCAAAAAACTACGCTCTTCAAATTCAAACTTAAAATCACAGTTAAATGGAAAGGCATTCATAGATATTTGCTTTTCCTCAGGTTAGCCCTAAGAGGCTTAGATATAACTACTGAACACATGTCCAGCGAAACAGAAGACTAGACACAGATGCCTATCACAGTCTTTCCCACTTGAGGTTCCAATGAAATTAATTTAAAAAGGTTCATTTAAAAAACAAAACAAAACAATACTACTATTGTAGGTGAGATGGCAGAGAACTGAAAGAGAAATCAGCAAGCTTTAAAGTTATAGGAAATGCCTAGAAGTTAGAAAACAGATAAGCCTTGGATGTCTAGCCAAAAGGTAGGTTTGACAATCTGAAAATAATTCACTCACAAAAATGCTAAATAAAATATCAAAAACATTCTCTCATATGAAAAAAAATTAGTAAGTCCTCAAGAAAATCCCCATGGGCCAACATGAGGAAAGTCAACATGTATGAGGAAAGCCAACATGTACGAGGAAAGCCAACATGTATGAGGAAAGCCAACTGATAAGCAAGTAATGACAAGCACCTAAAAGTATGAAGGCAATGGTTTAGGCCTTGGCCTGAACAAGATGGAGAATTATAACTTAGACCCCTCCACATGAAAGTGGGACTAACCTTCACCTTATAAAAAAGCAGTCTAGTAAAAAATGTGCCTGTTAGATAGCAAAGACTAGATAAGGAAATTAACAAGTCTCAGGTTGGAGTTCACACAAGAGGGAAAAATATCACCTGAGAATTTGTAATCAGGACCTACACTCAAAGCTTCAAAGTTCAAATATATATACCTGGTCCAGAAAATGCCAAGCAGAAAAGTTACAGTGATTGTAGGTTGGCTGCTTTTCCAGGTGCCAAAGAAAAACTGTTAGTTACTTTTCTCTCGTTGTTGACACAAAATACCTGACACCCAAAGTGAGAAGGGAATGGGTTTATTTGGCTTACAGTTCGTAGAGGTTTCAGTCCATAGTTGGCTGGCTCCAAGACAGGGATGGCAAACAGACATTGCAGAGGAGGAAAAACATGGTATGCACAAGGTAGCAAAGGCAACAAGGGAGTTTAACAGCATCTTTCTGTCCCCTTTACCTTATTCAGACTGCCAGGATTAGGGCAGTGCCAAACTAATGGCTCACATGTATTGGTTTAGTAATCACATGCCCTTAACCCAGTATCACACATTTCAGATACAACTACTTCTGAAAAAGGAAGTCCCACCTCATCTGCAGGACACTTCGGGAGGACATCTAAACACAAACCATAACAAAAACCTTAGCAAATCTCTGGAAGAGTATGTCCTCTAATCAGGCTGCACAAATTCTCCTAAATAAGCATCCAGCCAAGTAAGGGCACTCAATTAAAAAATCACAAAACACTCAAAAAAAAAAAAGTTAACTAAAAACACAAGAAACTAATACTACCATAGTGGAGAGCAGATAAGACTGAATTCTTGTAATAACACTTCAAAAGTAAGCATAGTTCTTCCCAAGTTGATTTTCTATAGGCCTCCCTTAAGAAACATATGGGTGCTCAAAATTCTTCCTTTACAGTATGGTCAATAGTTAATGCGTAAAGCTAAAATCATAGATGTGTATTTGCTAAATTTTCAATACCACCCCTCTCCCCAGGTGGCATCTGCAAATGTGCTAGGGCATTTTTTATCATGTCAGTGACTGATACAGTAACTGTGAATTAGGCATTGCTCAAGACAATCCCAAACTGCAAAGTATAGTAGTGCCAAAAATGCACTAAGAGCGCTAACAATAAAGCAACACACTTGAAGACTCTGGAATTCCTAGGCTCACAAAAGCAATCTCTTCAAATACTCAAATTTTTCTCAGCTAAAATATTCTGAGAATTAAAATAGCTCAATAATATGGTGTCCTCATGTGGTGAGGTACCCGATACTTCCTGTGCCACAGCAACTATAACACTAATGCTTCCTATGGTTAACAAAGACAAAGGAAAGAGTAAAGGCTCAAAATAATAACCATGTGGCCTGAGATTGTAGCTCAGTGACAGAGCACTTCCCTAGCCATGTACAAGGCCCTAGGTTCAATCCCCAGAAAACACACACACAAGTAAATTTGCAGTGGTGGGGTGGAATGGTTCTGTGGTACAATTCGAGGGTATATTACTTGGTACACTAATGACTACTGTTACTGATCTGTCAAGGAAGCAGATAGTTTAGATATAATGGGAGGCCACTACATGAAATACCTGCCCAGATGAAAATGGAAGATGAAGGCACAATTGATGTGTATGACAAGCAGATAGGAAGTGGCTACTAAAAGAAAACCTGTACTTACTCCAGAACTTTGCTTCCCACAGATGACAAATCCCACAAACACATATCTGGATCTGCCACATCCTGACTACTACACTCTAGGGCTACTTTTGCTTTCCCTCCCATTGTATAGAGTAGTTAATACAGTACACATAGGCAGACTGCATATATATCTAACTAAATCATCAGTGTGTTTAGAAAATCAAATAGAAACAGGATAATGAAAAAATACAATAGTTATTTCAAAAATCTCCCCCCCCTTTTTTGGTACCGGGGATCGAACTCAGGACCTTGCATTTGCAAGGCAGGCCACGGTGCCACTGAGCTAAATTCCTGGCTCTCCCTTTCCTAATTATGAATACATTCATTCAACTTTTATCTTTGAGTTATTTTGCTTTTTACCAAAGACAATAAAAGCAAAGAATAATCCTTGCATGTTGTTTCACTCTAGAATTCAACGGTTTTCATTTACTGCTATAAATTCATTATACAACTTTTCTGTGTGGACTTGTTATATATAAGGTATTCTTTAACTGTAAACAGGAAAGAAATTATTCCAACTAAAATTAACTCCTAGTTTCAAGTATTTTGTTGTTTAAATTTTTCATACACATTTTAAAAGTAGAATAAATTCAACACAGCAATTTAAAAAAAAAGATTCAAGGCCTACAACCTTGACCTGGGACATGAAATATTGTGAGTCACATGAAAAGCACATTTGAAAAAGGAAACTTAAAGGAATCACTTCAAGAGGCCCTCAGAATTTGAATACAGAGTGACTGCTCAAGAATTAAATTAATAAATGTGAACGCAAGATAAATTTAGCAGAAAAAATCATTAATGAAGATGGTTAAAACATTTGGAAACATTTAATCAAAATATCTAAAACGTACTCTTTGGACAAATACAAGAAAATAGGAAGGATCTACTGTATTGTAAACTGTTGCAAGGACGGGATCTTGTCGAGCCTAGAAAAAAGGGAAGAAATTAATCCAAACCTCAAAAATGCCTAGGGAACAATTTGCCTACTCTGTATTTCAGGGTTTCTCAATGTTGGCAGTACTAAAATTTGGGGCATAATTGTTGGGTCATGGGCAGTGGAGCAACCTCTGTATTATTTAGTAACATCTCCAGATGCTACCCACTAGATTCCTACCAGTAGCACACTAAAAGAAGCTTTAAAATAATATCAGGGCTTATCTTGAAAAAAGACTAGGATCTTAAAAATCCAAGGACGGCTTTCACCCAGGAATCTCTTCAAAAAGGCACTTATACATGATTTGATTTGTCATGGTGAAATCACAATGTCCTTTTACTCTCTGCCACCAGTCTTTCAGGCTCTCATTCATTCACATTTAGGTTATCACTACAAGCTTCTTCCTACTATTCTCTTATTCACTGTAATTTCCTCAGCAGTAAGGCTAGCCACAGATCATTTAAAAATATTTTAATGACTATGCTGCCTTAAAACAATTTCTGATTTTTTGTCATCTGGGAATGTTTAAATCTCTCCCCCTAAAGTCTAGCTTTCTATCTATGCAACCTAATTTACTCTTCTCCTTACAGGGTAAACTCTGTCCTAACCACATTGATCATTTTACTTCCTATCAGGACAATCACAACTCATTCCCATCCAAATGTCTTCACTTGGGTTATTTGTCCCATCTAAGAAAAATTTTTCCTGGCTACTCAATACCTCAACAAATCATGGCCCACTTTCAGTTTTAGAGCTAAATGAGTCCTCAAAGGTATCTCAAAATTAACTTGATCAAATGAGTAGGCAGTCTCTCCCCTTCAGGTGAAAATTTCCTTTTCTGAATTTTTTCTCCAATTTACAGTATGCTGTACATGATAAAAACACTATATACTAAATTGTTTCCTA
This sequence comes from Heterocephalus glaber, assembly GCF_053883595.1. Taxonomy (NCBI): domain Eukaryota; kingdom Metazoa; phylum Chordata; class Mammalia; order Rodentia; family Bathyergidae; genus Heterocephalus; species Heterocephalus glaber. Next base: position 5,810,431 of record NW_028258156.1, read on the forward strand.
ATATGTTTAATAATAAAAATAATAACAAGCATAGCCTATGTTTATGGAATGGTGCTTGGGTGGGAAAAACAAAAATAGTTTATTTTGTCAAATAAACTATATAATAGTATCCTTTTATTATGTGAAATCCCAGAATATATGTATCCAGATTTAGTTTCAGTGAAAATTTCCACTTCAGAGTAACAAATTCTGTGTTGCTCTTTTTTAGAGATACTTTAGGAAAGAGGGATCTCCAGGTTTGGGTGATTAAAGAAAAAGGAAATACAGAGATGGCAGAGTAGGAGCAGAAGATACTTGCAGTGCACAGAAGCAAAGGCAAAAATACATTTGCAGCTTCAATCAACAACTGTAGAGTCTGTAGGGAAGGAAAGACTGAGAAAGAACATAGTAAGTATTCCATTGCTATGTTCTGATGAATACTGGCACGAAATTATCATGAGAGGAAATGAACTATAAATACCCACTTGGCTATGTAACAAGCTGAATGAGACAAAGGTTACTGAAAGCTTGCTGCTGATCTCAAACACCCAAGTTATGCTAGCTCTAGGCTGTTTCTTGGAAGCAGAAGTTGGAGTCAGTAACTTGTAAAGGAAAATAAGAAACGTTGTGAAAAAGACATCCTCAAAAATGAGTGTTAGGATTTACTAGCTTCCATCCCTCCCAAAGCTGGAAGTATTCAAAAGTTTCTTTCAAGAAAGTAATAATGAAATTAAGTGCATATTATCTGGTATTTCAAAACTAAGGAAAAATAGCATAAAATATTGGTAATCATACCTAGTTTTAATTGGGTTAACATTAAAATCTATAAGGATTTTTATGGGTTCATTCATGGTCTTAGTTTCCTTAACCTCACCATATAATGTCTTAAATTCCTCATGGAAAATCTGTCTTCTTTGAGTTTTCAAGAACTTAATGCTAAGGATTGGTAAGGGAAGAGAGTATGGTCATTTTCTTTATTCAAAACAAAGTGCCACATTATCGAGGGTGGGGATTTAGTTCAATGGCCCCTCCCCTGCCTTACAAGCCCAAGGTCCTGACTTTGATATCTGGCATGAGAAAAAAAAAATGCTACATTATCAAACATTTCTTCAACTTAACTTCTATTGACTTTAAGGGGGGGACTGTGAAAAATAAATCAGGATTATGTCAATTTTATAAAATCTTTAAGTTGGAAAGAAATCTTTGAGCCAACTAGTCCATTTTGCCACTTACTATTTTATTTGCCTTTCTAAACACATTGAAATATTATGCAAAAATAAGACATTAACTTTAGTCAACAGTACATAATTTACTGAATTGCTCTGAAATAGAAACTCCTTTAAAAATATTTTCTAAATCAGACTGCCTATATTGTAGGAAAAAAGAAAACTATGAATCAAGCAAAGTCAACAAAAATGGTTTCTTAACCAATATTATCCACTGTACATACAACATTACCAAACAATAAGAGAAGGAATTTACTGAATACTAAAATGTACCAGGCTCTGCACTACAATTTTATATCATCCAATTAAAATCTTACCCTATAAAGTAAATACTATAACTCCTATGTTAAAGATGAGGCACACTAAATTCAGCAGCAGCTCCAAACACTTTTACCAGAAAATCTGGTATGTGAACTGAATACAGCCAGCTAGGTGTCCTGAACAACATAAAAGAGCTACAGGTTAGAAAAACTGAGATTACAACCCATGTCTCTAACTCCCCTGGCACGCTGAGAAAGAAAATAAAATACGGTTCCTAATTTCAAGGAACTGTATGATTTCACTATATAAAAATCTGTGAGAACATTATTTTTCTAGTAAAGGTTTTAAATAATATTACACTTAATTAAAAATCAATGTTTCTTTTAGCAGGGAAGTAACTCAAGCATTAAGCTAGTAATATTAATAAAGTATTTACAGTAATTTTCTATAGAGAATATGTAAAGTCTCTCATTATAATAGTAAATAAAATTTTCTGAGGAGCCAAGAATTCTAAACTGTGGCATTAGCCCTCACCATATCATCAGGTTAAGAGCTATAAAAATGAGCTGCCACTGGAAGTAGTATTCCCAATTTCTTAGAAAGCCATTTTTTGTACAAAATAGAAATTGCATATATTATATATTGTACTTGATACACAATCACAGGCCTTATACTGTTCTTTATAAGAAAACTAAATTAAATGTTTTGGAAAGACTCAAGGAAGGCAAGTGACAAAAAAATTAAATAAAACAAGAAAAACTCTTGTTTAACAATCAGGATAAACAAGGCAAGTATAAACAAGTGAAATCATAAAACACTAGAAGTCTGGAGACTACACTCACCCTGCTTCACACTCCAATGTGGGTTATCAGTGATAATCACTAGTTAAGAACAGTGATCCAGGGCCAGGGATTTAGCTCAGTGGTTTCGCTAGCAATGGCTTCTTGGGAGAAGTAAGCCTGAAGATTTATTAATGAAAAGAAACAAGACAAAGGAAGAAAGAATATGAATGTGAATGGGAACAAATGAGATGTTTGTAGAGGTAGTGACCAGGGTAAAGAAGAGACCAGGAGAGAAAGATCAAGTTTTAGGTTTATGGGGTATCAGAATAATATAGGACCCTAAAATTTATGTTGAATGATTGGTTAAACAAAATATTCCACAGGATGTATTTTATACTCAAGTAGTGGCTCTTGGAGACTTTAACATATAAACATACTCTTTGCCCTTATCAGACCTACTAAATTAGAATTCACTTAGGTAAAGAACTCCTGTACCAGTCACTTCATGGTAAAATGACCTCAGAACAAAGTATCATTAAGTACATACTTAACTAAATCAGATTACCATTTTTCTACATTAAAACTCCTTCCAAGATGTAGCCCCCTTCAATTCAATCATTTCCCTAAACAAATCTTTCACCCTTCACTTTTTCTTTCCTAAGTCTTTGGCCCTTTGCCTACTCAGAGAATCATTTTCCTCACAAATTTTCTAAAAAACATTCTACACATCTCCAGCTATCCATGCCACTTTTACACCATACCTATCCTGCCCAAGTTAGATCTATATTATACAGAACACAGAATCATGAAGAAGTAAAATTTGTTAATAGCCTATATAATGCTATAAAATAAACCAAATTTATAAGTCACTTTGCTGCTCACTTGTTTTAATAAACATTATATTATCAAGTGAAATTCTAAATCACTTTTTACAAAAGATTTCCAAAAGCACAACATTATAAACTGGGTCAAAAAAAAAAAAGTAAAGCTAACCCTCAAGTCAATCTTTACTTAGTGATACTAAGTAAGTAACAAAGTGCTCTGCTCTATGAAGGACACAAAGTATAACAATCTCTGTAATTTAGAAACAATTTATAGGGGGGGGTGGTGGCTCTCAGGTATGAGGGAGGCCTTGGGTTCAAGCCCCAGGACCAGGGGGAAAACGAAAACAAAAACAAACTTCACAAGTACTAGGATAGAGAAAAGGGGGAGAGCTGGGGAAGGGGAGTGGTGGTGGTGGGTGTAACTAAATAGGACCCTAAAAGCAATCAGTCTGAAGGGAGTTGAGAGAAAGAGAAGGCTTCTTGGTTTAGGATCATGAATACAGTAAGAAAACACAGCAATACAAGTTAGTATTCAGCTAAATATGTTGTATATTAGTTCTTTACTCTCCCATAGACATCTACATCGGTTTACACATATTTCTAGCCTTTTCCATTTACCTTAATGCTCTTCAGAAATTTCAATCACACCAAATTCTGATTTGTATTTCCACTAACAATGAATGCACATCAACCTCTATCTTCTTCAAAAGTATCAATATTTTTTGATCTGTCATTCTAATAGGTAAAAATCAAACCACCTACTTTTAATTTATATTTTCATGATGTATGAGGTTGTATGTTTTAACATATTCTTAAAAACCATTTAGATTTCCTTTTCTGGGAATTACCTGTTTATGATCTTTGCCCAGTTGATGGTTGACCTTTGTGTTGTAGGTACTTTTTTATATATTAAGGAAATTAGTCTTTTACCTGTAATACAAATTGCAAATATCTCCCCAATTCCTATTTTTATTGTTTCTTTCCTTTATGTATATATTTTATCTTCCTTAACCAAACTATAAATTCCTCCCATGAAGGACATTTCTTTTGTATATCCTTTGGAGAGTGCCTTTCAAATCTTTATACCTGAAGATGAAGAATAAAAAGGAGAGATGAGTGCCTGGGAGTGACTGAACATGAACATAAATTATCATAGCAGCGCCTATTTGAAATGCCTGCCTAATCTCACATCACCTGGTTACAGTAGGGGCAACCAGGTCCTAATAACATGATATAGTTTATAGAATGAGAAGAAATGAGCAGATGAATCTGTCTCCAGTTGTCTGGCCTGGTGCCATGAAAATGTAGAAGCTGATGGTGGCTATATTTTCCAGAAGAAAATGCAGAAGAGGACTAGGAACATGATTTTCTGTAGCCAAAGAAGGAATGAAGCAAATGCATGGTGAGGAACAGAGATGTAGTGTGTCCTGTTGGCACTGGAGTCCCCAAGTCTCAGCATTCAGATTCCATGAAACATTCACTGTATTTTAATAAATTCTTACTTATACAAATTAGAATAGATTTCAATTACTTATAGCCCAAAATGGCCTACTTAATGACAACTACCATCTACTCATATAATTTTATAAAGGGATATCTTAACAAAAACCTCAGTGGTAACCTCAGATTTTTCAAAAGAATTGTTTGATGACACTTATGTGTCAGGAACAGGTCTAAGCCCTTGAAATAGTGTTAAAAGAAACAAGATCACATATCATGTGGCTTATCTTCTAGTAAGAACATGCAGATAATAAAATATAATTTCAAATAGCGAAAAATATTTTGCAGAAAATTTGAATCAACAAAGGTAATAAGACAGAGGGGGATGAGGGCAATGTTGTTCTGGAACAGTGGTTAGATAGCAATTCTTTTCTGAAGAAGTGATATTTAAACTGAAATATAAATGAAAGTGAGCCAGTCATGTAATGATTTAGGAAGAGTTCCAGACAGAGTGACCAGGAAGAGCAAAAGCTCTAAGTCTAGAACAAGCCATGGTAGTAACAAGGAAAAAGAATTGCAGTATTGATAGAATATAGTAAAAGGAGACGGCAAACAAATTGCCCAGGAATGACAGGTCTAAGAGGAAAAGATATAAGTTGACAAGTAGGGATCAGATCACGCATAGGAGCTAGTAAGTGGTGAAAAGGACTTGAAAATAAGTTTTTTAAGTACTTCATTATATTGTCTTTAATTCTGATTTTACCTTGAAATTCTGATAGCTTTATCAGATGGACTTTTAGAAATTACCATCCCAAGTATTTAACACAATTCTGAAGTTATCCAGGACTGAACGTTTTCCTAAGCAAAAATATCTCTCCTGACACACTAGATGAAAGAATTAATTAATTTTAGGACAAAAGCAGAGCCACCTTAAAGGAAAAGAGAATAATCTAGAATGACAGGAACCTCTCCAGATTTGTCCTGTTTGTTTTTCTGTGAATCAGTTACTATGATAAAGATCATAGAAAAGTTTCTGGATTTTTCTATTATTATTCAAGAAGATCATGAAACTCTGTAAACTACTGTAAATGCAACATCCTTTCTTTGCTGAATTTACTGTTATTGAATTGGACATTAACAAGGTTAAATACTACCAGGGAAAAAAGTAGAAAGCAGATTTCTGCCTTTATTGTAGCTGGAAAGAATAGCCACAGTTTAATTTCCAACAAGATGTGGGCTTTAGTCTTATCTCTACAACTCTGATAAAGGATGAACTTCTCTGTGATCAAATGAACACAAAAATTAGGTATAAGGGATGCTTCAATATCTCCTCTAAAAGCTTTTAAAAGAAGAGACCAATCTGCTTCAAGAGGTTTGGATACAATATGCCTCATGGAAGAATAATGAGATCCTTCTAGATCTTTCCAGACAACCAGTATCTGTGTACATTAAGCAAGTAATCATATCTATACTGCTTCCAGGATTAATGCCAGTAAAGTAAGATCTTTAAAAGCTATGTTATATTCAAGAATCTTTCACAATGTTAGCCCACTTAAGAGTAGTCCAAAATGTCAACTGTTAATAAGTCTATATCGAGAGGTACTTTGGGGGTATGGTGTGAGTTAAAGAAAGAAAAGTCATTAAACACCTTGATCAAGAGTTGGTTCTAAGTGTGTCCTCCTTAGCACACTTTCTAGCAGTTTGGCAAATTGCCCAGGATAATTAGCAGCCAGTGCATGCAAAGGCAGTATCTGGTCAAGCTAAACTATGAAGTCTCCCCCCAGTGGTCATATACAAATACTGTACAGAAAAGCCTGGGAAAAGACACTGCAGCTTCAGTGAGACTGATTTACAAGGCTGACCAAAAGCAAAACTGATCCTTACAACAACAAAAATAAAATCTTTAATTCAATATTGATACCATGTCAGTAGAGATGGTGTTTGCTTTTATGTCTAGTGTTTGCTCTTATGATGCAATATTTATAAGTGAGTAGACAGTTTTTGGAAGGAAAGAACTACAGATAAAACAAAACTAGCATAATTTTCTCAGTATAATTTTTTTAGGGATAACAGACAATATCCCAAAATAGTCAAGTACTTATGAAATGGGCAGGTCTTCATTCTTCCTGAAATTTGAACACATGCTTCGCAGGTTAACTACAGTAATCTGAAGCAGAGTTATGATACAAATGAAATATTTTGGAGAGGAAAATTATTATCAATGCTATATACCTATATATAATTTAGGTACATATATGATTTTAAAAATCTATATGTAATTTACAAAATCCTAAGTCATTTGGAACTAGGTAATTTATATTACAGTCAGTGGAGTAAAAAGTACAAACTGGTCCTCTTTTAACATTTATTTTCTTCATGTTTTTATGCTCAGCCTTTGATGACCATGAATGCTGCATTATTTGCAACTAAGCAATAGGTGCTAGTGCTACCCACTTTCAATAAAGCTCAGATATCAAAAATGCAAAAGATTATTTCATTAAACCATCTGATGTCTTCTGCTAACCATCCATTATTCTACAGCAAACTATATAAAGGGGTGGTGACTATTCAAACAAGCAACTTAATTTTAAAACAGATTTTTAAAAGGGTAATCTTAGCATTATGATTTTCTTGGTTATTTCAAGCTAAAAGGAGGGGAAAAGGGAAGGAAGGGAGAGAAGCAGGCTGGGTAGTCTTCTGGAGCAATTTTTGCCTGAAATAAGACTCAAAAAAAGCAAACTGCTCTCTCAAATGTCTAAGAAAAATATGATTCACTTCGAAAATCCAACAGTTGCCCTAAAGGAGGAAAAAAAATTCTGCGTTACATAGAGATACTAGACTTGCTTAAACACCTTAATTTTCCAGTTTTGATTTCAACCCAGAATATAAAATAATTCATTTTGATATTCCAAGTGGAAAACGTATTCAGTGGCAGTCTCTATATGACAAAATTGAGCAATTAAAAGTGTTATAATTGACTCATTATGTAACCCTAGGCCAGAAAAAACATGGGCTTTAAAGAGTAACACACCGTACAAACACGTATTTAAACAAGTATTTAAATATGACAGATTTAAGATACAAAATGACACAACCCACAAAAGTTCTTTGTTTATGGTAATTAGGCCTCTGAACACAAAACTATAATCAGACCTGCCAGCTTATCAAAATTGCAGAGTAGACACCTAAAGTCTTGCGTGATTAACATCCCCTTATACCTATGTACCAAAACTATCTTCACATTAATAATAGTGTATTACCTCATCTAACACATTCGACATATGTTAAGTTTCCGAATGATCTTTTGAAAGATTTCAAAGGAAGAAATGGCTGCTAAATCATACTCCAGTTGAAAAGCATTTTAACGCACCCCAAATATTCTCAGCTATATTGCAACGAGTCCAATTCAGGAAGCATAAAGTAAAATTCCAACAACCCCCAAAGGCATAGGAAAGCAGTAAAACGTGGCTAGCCTGGCCTTAACCAGCTGTTTATAAGTAATGCGGAGAATTTTCTGAGCCTCCTCCTAGGTCTTCAATTCTCTTTCGCGCCTCCCTCCCCCTTCCTACACAAACGCACGTCCCAAAGGATGGAAGTTTAATGGATGTAATCTCGAGCTGTAAACCCAAGACCTTGTAGGATTGAGAATAAACTCCCAATAAAGTGTTAAAAAGTCCTTCTCCAAAAACATCCACCCACCCATCCACATGCTGTCATCACACGGTCGGATCTCTCAATTGACTCCCTTCAGGCCCTCAGCTTTGCCAAAAAGAAAAAAAGAAAGGTGGGGAGGGAGCCTCGGCATCTTTGTGGTTCCCGACAAATGTACCTAGGATGAGAGAGCACGGTCTCAGCAGCAGCGAACGCCCCCGGAGCAGCGTGTGCTCGGCCCACAACCACTTCGGTCAAACAACTGAAATCTCGTGCCTCGCAAGTAGCAGCAGTAGTTGCAGAAAGCCTCCTCCCCCAGGAACTCGGAGGTCGAGAGAGAGCCAGCAGCCGGCGCGATCGCCCCCTCTCGGGACTGATCCCCCGAGGTGTCAGTCACATCTCCACCGCCCCCGGCGCGGCTCTCCATTCAAGCTTTGCCGCTGCTCCCGCCGCAGAGGGTGTCGGCACCCGAGCCCCACGCCCGGAGGGGGCCCCGCGAGTCCGCAGCCTCAGCCTGGGCAGCGCCGAGGAGCGCGTGGGGAGCGCCGGGCGGCGGCCAGCAGCACGGGCCAGACGGGTTGCCGCGCTCCGGCCTCCCTCCCGCCCTCTCCGCGCGGGTCCGGCCGGGCTCCGGGCACCTCCCGGCCCGCGGAAGCCCAGGTGCCGAGGGGCGGGGCGGACCAGGATCCCCGCGTGGTGCGGCGAGACGAGCAACAGGGCGCCCCCCCCCGCCCCGCCGGCGCGCTGATAGACCGTTACCCTGGCCGCGTGGGGCCCCTCCACTCACCGGCTCGCACCTCGGCCGCCTCGCGCCGCTGCTCCTCTCCCTCAGCCTCAGCCGCCGCCGCCGCCGCCGCCGCTCTGCCTCAGCCGCAGACGACGACGAGCAGCCCCATCTACAAACTCGGGGCTCGTAGTTGAGAATTAGAAATGCGCCTCTCACCGTCCCCCCGCCTTCCTTTCCCTCCGCCCCTTTTCTCGCTCCCCACACTCTGCCCCGGCTCCGGTCGCAGCCGCTGCCACCGCCACCAGCCCGCGCGCGGCCAGGCTCTCCTCAGCCGCCCTCCTCCTCCAGCCGCCGGGGCGCGCTCCCTCCCGGCTTCGCGCGTGCGCCGGACGCCAGGGCGCGCGCGCCCGGGCTCAAGAAGGCGCCACTGCCTCCGGGAAGCCGGCCCCGCCCCTCCGGCGCGGCGGCCAGGTGGAGCCCCTCTGCGAGCGCGGGCGGGCAATTGAACGCCACGGGGCCGGGTGCTGGGGCCGCCGCTCCTCGGCGCACCCAGGAGTGGGCTGGGCCGACCCAGTCCCGCTGTTGGATCTAGCAGGCCGAAACTGCCGCTGTCTTTCAACATTTACTGATGGGCAAGATACTCCACGGGACATAAAAGAGCCTCCTCGGTACCCTTCCTGAGAGTTTGCAATCAAAAGAACCTAGTCACGGGGCACAAAGGAGAAACTGACCTCAAAGAAAATCCTCCGGAAAATTTGCCCCCTCCGCGTTCGCACACCCCTGGCTCTGATGTGCATTTGGCAAGTTCTGGAGCACTGTCTGTCCTTCATGAATTTTTTCCCAAAGGCCGAACGGGGGAGTGTGATTCACACCCGAGGAAATCGACGGACACTAGCTCTTAGCACCGAGGCACCGGTGGAACTCCTGGAGCCGGCTTTGCCAGACACTCCCTGGACACAGTGGTTCAGCTCCTCCCAAACATCTGGCCTTCCCAGAGCTCGGAAGGAGGGGCACGCCATCCTTTCAGCCTCCACTCTGCGTGAAGTGTGGTAAATTGTGATGAGTGTCCGGGTGTGCAGACGACACATTCTGACAGGAGTGCAGATTTAATTTTTCAGTTGAAAGGAACTGAGCAAGTAATGCAGCAGAAGCTCTGGCTAGAAAAACAGCAACACGTCCAGAGAACTTCTGATCCCCTTAAAGACCTCTGTGGACCCTCAGACCTGTAATGGCGTTTGGAGAAGCTCTCATGTTCTGGACATCAGAGAAACTATTAAAATGCTTTTTCAGTGGAACAGAATATTTACTGCAGCCTTCAAATCATGAACATAGAAAGTGCAAGTAAAATTCATGCGAGGAACATATCAGGTGACTTCCTCTCTGCAGCCTTTCTTGGACTCTCGTGGGCACCTTTGCAGAGGTTCTGCACAAACCAACATTTGATAGCTGAGTGCAGAATGCACGGTCCTTTGGACTCAGAGATGGCTCTGAGGTGTTTTGTCTTCTCTCTTTGTGAGTGCAGAAGGCATGGAATGGAGGGAGAAAATACTGTGGATGTGGTATATTAAGAGGGCCCAGTGCCCAAACAGGGAGTTTTGTCTTCAGCTTCAACTAAGCATCAAAGATTAATTTGCTTTTCCTCAAGGATCATTAATTTTGCAAACCAACTGGAAGGGGACTTTGTAGAGTGTTAATTTAGAACCGTCTTTCTTGGAAAAGTAAACCTGAGGAAGGGGAATTGGAAGCAATTAAAGAAACCTGAATGCTCCAAGGGTCACAAAGTAACTTTGGGCAGGTGTTATGACCCTCTGCAGCCAGGCTAGCTGGATGAAATGAGATGAAGTAGGCTCTGTTCCTGATTGTGTAGCAGGCCAGAGGCAAAAGGGAAGCCAAGGACTTCTTTTCTTAGGAAGTCTAAGCATACCCTCGAGGCCTTTCTGGATGCCTTAGGATACCCAGGCCTATCCTAGGCCTGTTAGCTTCAATTTCTTCTCCTTTCTGATTCTGCCACACTCCTTCCATCCTGCTAGTGTATTTGGTCTGAGCTCCTCTAGAAGAAAGGTGGAGTGTGAATGATATTTCTGGATATGCTGCTAGTCCCTTAGAGCACACTTTTATTTTCTAAAGGGTCTTCTGGAAACTATGCCTTAGTCTCTCACTGTACTTTTTTGGAAGGATAAAGTTAAGGAAGTTTTGGGGAGGAGACTGTACCCCTTAAATTATAACATGTAGACCTGCCAGACTCATAGCTAGGCCCAGCCCTAGTGAACACCCTTGCCTCTGTGTGTACCAGGGATCCAAACCTAGGAGTAGGAGTACAAGGACAGGTATCATTCATTTACAATTTCAAATCTGATCTCTCAATGGTAGCCGCTATTAGATAGAAGCTTATCACTATTGTAAAACTTAGCCTCATCCTCAGAATCAGAAAAAAATGATTTTATTCCAACAGCCATCTTCAATTGCCAGTGAAGTTTCTCCAGTGTCTACATTTTGTCAAGTACGCCTAAACAGGCTACATTATGAAACACTTCTTTATGAATTTCATTATGAAACACTCCACCTTATGACATTCTGCCTTTCCTCTAAACTTTAAAGGCAGGACATGTCAGAGCAAATTTAAAATGATGTAATGTGAACACTGGAACTCTCATCCTTGCTTGCCAGCTCCCCTTACTCAGACTTCATCATTTCTGATATATTACCCATTCATTTCCCACCCCTGTTATAAAGGCTTCATTCTAAGGAAAGAGAATGTTATGATTGAAAATGATGGTGAATCTTTCTCTTTAGTATCCTTAATGGTCTGGCTTTTCATTTCCTTGAAGGTTACTCTAAAGGGATCATAACTTTACCATAGCTCAGGATCTCCTAACTATAACTCAATTTAAAATGTGAATTTTGATTTAATTCAAGAATATCCATCATTAGCTTTTCTTTCCCTCCACCAAATATAAACAACAGCTTATATGAGTGTTTTCATTTTCTGATCTGCTTTGCTTCTATAGAAATGGAGAATTCTGCTACTACTAAGCAACCTAAAATTTAGCAGAAGTAAATCCTATTCACTTGTTTTCCAACTAACCCATCATAATAAGAGCAGCAATGCTCCTGCAGGATAGCTTTATGAAAAATTGCAATTGACATGCATCACAAAGTCCAACCAAGTTTTCCTTCAGAATACTTTATTTAGCTTCACCCTTTTATCTCTCTACAAAAGCTAGGTCAGACTCCCATTTCCAGCCTCCTTGCTAACCTTTCTCAGTCTAGTCTCTCTTGTCTGTTTGCAATTTACCCTACACTCAATTTTGGCCATCTATTGAACTTCCCAGTTGAATTTTACAAAAAAACACAGATGCCCACATCCCACCCCTAGATTTAATGGGTATGGAGCACAGCCTGGGTACCAGGATTTCTCAAAGCTCTCCAGATAATTCTAATATGCAACCAGGGCTAAGAACTATAGAAATGAATCATCTTCCAGACAACATTTATACAAAGTCTTTTCAGATCACTAAGATAGCTTCAAATTATCTCAGGTAATCAAATTAAAATACCTAATCCTGTGCTTTAAGACTCTTTGCCAATTGACTAGAATAGTCCCCTTTCAAAACAGCTTAAATTTATCTCCTTCCTAAAGCACCCCTAGATTAGTCTCACCTGGCTGCCTGAAGATCACTACTCCCAAATCTCTGAGCATTCCGACTGGCACTGGTTTACAAACACTTGGACCACAGTTGACTGTGTATAATATTGTTTTAATCTTGCTTTCATAGATATCTGTCAGAGGCTTTTCTTGTACTCTAAATCTGAAGCCCCACTGAGTCAACAGACAATCCAAAATAAACAGAAATATTCTCCTTTAATTTAGCTGTCTGGAAGAACAGCCCTTGACACAAAAGTAGTTCACTTTTTAAAAAAGTCATTATAATTAAAGCCAATAATTTTAAGAATGAAAGTGCTTGGAGCTGTTTCTTTCTTCCAAAAGGATACTATATATAGAATAAATATGAAAATATATGAGATATATATATGAATTTGTCTTCCATACCCATCTCTCAATTGAAACTACTTTTTATATGTCACAACTGACATTTTTATTCCTGTGTATATTCGTACACCTGTCTGGTGATAAGTGCTGGAAATAAAATAATTAGCAATATCAAATAGACTCTCCCAAATGGTGGAGAATAATAAGCAATTGAAACATCACATAAGCACTATGTCTGGCATCTTAACAGAACATAATTGAATTATGCCTCACCCCATCTTTACTTAGTGTTCATGTAATTCAACTTCTCTATAGTGTTTCAGAAGGTTAAGCCTCACGCCCTCACTTTTTGAACCTTTCCTTTCCTTTGACTTCCCTGATGCCATACAACATGAAAACTTCGACTTTTCTGACTGTCCCACCTCTGAACTTTTACCTGGTTGTGTTATCAACTCTCACTTCTTAAATAAACATGTTCCACTGAAAATGGAAGATTTCTCTTGGGGGATGTATAGAAAGACAAGATAACTGTTTCTCTCAAGGATCTCATGGATCCTTAGGGCTCTAACATCAGTGCTCCCACATCTGTATCTCCTCGCCTTTGAGGCACGTTTTCAACTCCCTGTTGAGTATCTCCATCTGGACAAACCTATACCCACAGCTCCAGCTAACAGGTCAAAAATCCAATTCACTCCTTCTGGCTACCCTAATCTGTTCTTCCTGCCTATTTGCCTGTTGCCTCTCTTTCCTTCACCTCCTACACTTTTCCTAACAGGCACAAATTTAGCCTACACCCAGCTCCCTTGACCTACCCTCCTCCCCACAAAGTTACAAGAATGAATTTGCTTGTCCGTTTCCTGTGGCCCTGCAGAATCTTCCAATTCTTTCTGCCTCAAGGCTCCTTGCCCTAACCCAATCTGCACCTGACTGCAAGAGATCATTTTATCCCTGTCTCTTTACTGCCTATGGGGCTCCATTCCCAAAGTCATTCACAAAGATATTCAAGATTTCCCTGTTTGAAGGTTGCAGCCAGTGATATCTTGCACCATTCTATGTCTGTCCCTTGGTTTATGCAGGAACATCATCTTCCATTTCTGCAGATCAAAGTCCAAGCTTTTAAACCTATTTCATACCCTTTTCCTTAAAATCTCTCCTGCTCAAACTCAAGCCAAGGTGATTGCTCTCCTTTGAATTTCTACACCACTTTAATTATTTCTTATAGCCTCATTTCTATTCATAATAACATCAGTTATGTTTTCAAATATTTATCTCCACATTCTTTTCACCATCACTCAGTCTCCAACTTCTTGCTTATAGGTAAGACACCTGCAGGTGCTGTGTGCAAGAATGCCTGTAATATTTGGCATAGTACTGCCCATAGTAGATATTTACTTACTGAAACAAAGCTGTTAATTGGTGGATTTCCAAAATTAAAGAAAATTAAGTAGAAAATTGTTGCTAATTATAAGTGAATTCTTGTTCCTGAATGTGCAGGTTGCAGTTGAGAAGGTCTTGCTAGGACAATCAGATTTAAGGCAGGAACCCTGATAAAGCTGTTTGAGTTTATACTGATAACAGCCAGCGTGTATATCTAATCAACCCTTTGGGATTCTCATCTAAAATTGGCTTCTAAATTCCACTTCTCCTATTTATACATGAGCTGGGAAAAAAATAACCATTCTACTTTAGGTATTAAGAAAAGATTTTTAAATGATACGAAAATAGAATTCTTTTTTTTTTTGGTACCGGGGATCGAACTCGGGTTCTTGCGCTTGCGCAGCAGGAGGCAAAACCACTGAGCTAAATCCCCGGCCCCAAAAATAGAATTCTTAAAAAACTGCATACATCTATGGTAACCGTATAGTGTCCTGACCCTCCAGGTAGAGAGGCATGAAGTACCAGAAGGCAGAGGAGATTTTATTGACTGTTCTCACAAGATGTTAGAAAGTGTCTGGATCATGTTTAAAGTACCAAAGTACAGTGTCAAACTGTGGAGCCGATGCTCCTCCAGAGGAACAGGGAGAAGTCATGAAAGTAAAACCAGGGGCAGAGTAGGCACTTAGGATATTTATGTTAAATAAATGACTGCAAGATGGTCCAGATCAGGGGACTAGAAACCAAGATACCTGCAGAGGGTGTGTGTGTGTGTGTGTGTGTGTGTGTGTGTGTGTGTGTGTGTGTGTGTGTGTAGGGCAAGGGCAAGACAAGTTGTTTGGTGATTTAAAATTCAGAAAGTTAATGGCTCATTTTAAAGACATGCCATTTTCATGGAAGGAAATTCAGGACACTTAGCTCTTTAAAATATCAGCTGTTTATAAGTAGGAAAGACAAAGTCTTTAAAAATTTCTGCTCTAATAATAATAGTGAATAACAACTATCTTTTGGGCTTACACTTATGTAGCAGCCACTGTCGTATGCCCTTCAGATAGAACATCCCATTGAGATCATTATCATCATCCTTCTTTTAGAATCAAGGAAGCAAGTGAAGAGGGGTTAAATTCACTTGCAGAGGCTCCAGCGTTGAAAGCAACTCTGGTGCAAGGCTCCTACTGATTCCCACCCTTCATATACAGAATGGTTTGTAGCTCTCAGGTCAGTTCAACCGGAAAGAATTATAATACAAATCACCACGATGAAAGGTTCTCTGTAACATGTTATTTAACTCACATTCATCACCATGATCTGCTAACTTATGTCTGCATGGATTTTAGCAATGTAGAATTTGTGCAAAGACTATTTTTGTTGATGTTACAGTAGAACTATATAATAGAAGTGTGATTTTTCTAAACTGATCTGTTCAAGAAATAAATAATAATAAAATTATTAAATAATTAAAAAGTAACAAATAAATAATACATTAAAAGAAGCTCTTTTTTTCAAGCTAGGGACTGAACCCAGGACTTCTCACATTCTGGGCAAGCAACTTACTACTGAGCTACATCCCCAGCCCAAAGGTGTTCTTATAAGTGTTTCTTTCACTCATTTAATATGATGTGGCCATTGTACAAGGGTCAACATATTACACTGATGATGTTTTTATAGCACAGGAACTTACCAAGTAAGAAATTAATGGAGAGTATCAGTTCAGCTTCACCAAATGTAAATCCACTGCTACACTAGAGAAGAATGGCAATAAGATTAAATTAAATAGTTTTTAAACACAACTTACACAAAGTATCTGTAACAGAGCATTGCAGAAATTATCTAGCTTTGCAGGGGATTTAGCTCAGTGGTGCTGCCGCCTGCCATGCAAGCACAAAGTCCTGAGTTCGATCCCCAGTACACACACACACAAAAATTATCTAGCTTCTTCCCCTTTGAAGCCAAATAGCTTCAAGTTGGTTCAGAAAGTTGGATGCCTAGCTGCACTGACAAGGTCTCCTTCAAGGAAAGACTTGTCCTAGCCTTGGGGCCCCTGTTAGAAGAAAGCCTTCAGCTGCCAGTCCTCAGCTGCAGAAAACCCACTGTGTTTGACGATATGACCACCACACTTCCTAGGCTGGACCTTATTGAGTGATTGATGGTCTTGAGGGTATAAAGGACCGGCCACATTAGCCCAGTGCGGTGAGTCTGGGAGGCCATTGTAGCTCTGGAGTTTCTGTGGAGACAACTGAGGCCATTAGGTTTGCACTGAACACTGATTTCTTACTCTGCCCAATCCTGCTGCTCTTCCTTTCATTCCACATGTGTTGATCCCAGGGGACCTACTAAGCTGCACATCCAATTCTCTCTAATTGGTATCTCCGAGAACCTAGCAGGCAATAAGAAAAGGGGCTTCTTTTTATTGAGGCATCAAATTTCCTTACCTTAGGAAGAAAATATGCGGTCATATAGGTTAATTCAGTTGTTTTAAGAGAGGTTCATGATGGCTCACTGAATCTACTTAATACACACACACACACACACACACACACAAAATATTATTTCCTTTGCTGTGGAGAGCTTTTTGATATTATTCTGTTTCTTGATTCTTGGTATTATTTCTTGTATAATTGGGGTTCTGTCTAGGATGTTCTTGCCTTTGCCTATGTGTTTTACCTGTTTTATCTTCCAACAGATTTAGTGTTTCTGTTTTTATATTGAGGTCTTTGATCCATTTTGATTTGATCTTTGTATAGGGTGAGAGATATGGGTCTAGATTCATTCTTCCACATTTGGATAACCAATTTTCCCAGCATCATTTGTTAAAGAGGCTGTCTTTTCTCCAGAGTATGTTTTAAAAAACTTTGTCTAAGATCAAATGGATAAAGGTGCATGGAGCAGTTTCTGTGCATTCTATTCCTTTCCCTTGGTCAACATGTCTATTTTTGTGCCACTTCCATGCTGTTTTTATTACTGCCACTTTGTAGTATAACTTAAAATCTGGGATTTTAATACCTCTCACTTCACTCTTTTTGCTCAAGATTGTTTTGGCTACAATGTTCTGGTTCTCTTTAGGTTCCATATGAATCTTAGGGTTGCTTTTTCTAATTCTATGAAGAATGCTGTTGGCATTTTGGTATGAATTGCATTAAATCTATATATTGTTTTTGGTAATATGGCCATTTTGATAATATTGATTTTGCCTGCCCAGGAAAAGGAGGTGTCTTTCCATTTTCTAATGGCATCTTCCATCTCTTTTTTCAGGGTATTATAGTTTTTGGTATAGAGCTCTTTCACTTCCTTGGTTAGGTTGATTCCTAAGTCTTTAATTTTTGAAGCCATTGTGAATGGAATTGTTTTCCTGATTTCTGTCTCAATAGGTTCACTATTGGTTTACAAAATTTTTGTGTTCTGGTACTTGGCTAAATTTATTTATTAGCTCTAAAGGTCGTCTGTTGGAATTTTATGAGACTTCTGTGTAAAGGATCATATAATCTGCAAATAAACATAGCTTCCTATTTGTAATCCTTTTGGTTTTTTTCTCCTGTCTGATTCCTCTGCTTGAAGTTTTGAGTGTTATCTTAAACACGAGTGGTAAGAGTGCACATCCTTGTCTTATTCCAGATTTTAGGGGGAAAGGTTTCAGTTTTCCCCCTTTTACTGTGATGTGTGCTCTGGGTTTTTCATAAGAAGTTTTGTCAGTTTGAGGTAAGGTCCTTCTATACCTACTTTCATAGTTTTTTTTTTTTAATCATTAATGGACGTTGGATTTTGTCAAAGGCTTTTTCTGCACCTATTGAGATGATAATGTGATTTTTTATCCTTACTTTCAATCATGTAGTAGATTAAATTTATTGATTTATGTATGCTGCAGCATCCTTTCATCCCTGGAATGAAGCCAACTTTGTCATGATATTTCATCTTTTTAACAATTTGTTGCATGCTGTTTGCAAGTATCTTGTTGAGGAGTTTTGTATCTATGTTTATTAAGGAAGTTGGCCTGTAGTTTTCTTGTGCAGGTCTTTTCTGGTTTTGGTGTCAGGGTAATGCTGGCCTCAAGGATGAGTTTTGAAGTGTTCCTTCACTTTTAATTTCAGGGAAGAGTTTGAGAAGTGTTGGTATTGGTTCTCTGAAATTTTTGTAAAATTCAGTGGTGAATCCATTGGATCATAGACTTTATTTAGTTGGTAGAGTGTTGATTTTTGCTTCAATTTCATTGCCAGTGACTGATGAAACTCTTTTTAACTTAAGCTAATTTGAGCTGAGTTTCTATCAGTTGTCACCAACAGAGTTCTGATTCACAGACATTTGAGGAAGAGGTTAAGCATTTATGTAGTGTCAAATCACAATATAATCACTATGTAATTGCATGATATAGTTAGGCAAGTACTTTTGAAGTCACTGACACTCCACAGGTACTTAATGTTTGATTTGTTTCATCTTAAATTAAGGAATCACCTGATTCTAAGGAAATGTATAATTCTCACAAGTTGAAAGCTTACTCAAAGTGTATTAAAATGTATCATTGCAACCGTATACCAGTGGTCAGATCAGAAATATTTATTTATATCTACAAGAATTAAGCCAGTATGATATTTATATAATTCAAGTAGATGGTAGAAGAGTTTAGAATCAGTGAGCTTTAGGTTCTATTTCTGGATTCACTACTGATGAGCTGAGTACTCGTAGATATGTTTTTCAATAGACAAAGACCAGGGGCCAGGCATTTAGCTCAGTGGTTCTGCTGCCTGCCTTGCAAGTGCAAGGTCCTGAGTTCAATCTCTGGTACCAAAAACAAAAAACCCCAAAAAAACCCAAACAAACAAACAAAAAATAAATAAAAAAAAATAAAACAAATAGACAAAGACCTTCCTTTCCTTATCTCCAAAATGGATATAATAGGCTTACCTTGTAGGATGTTTTAAGGGTTATAAATTAAATCTGCAAAATGCTGGATATAGTTGCTTTCTTATAACAGTTGTAGAACAGCAAATGGTCATTTGCTCATTACCTTTAGTACATAATTATAAGCTAAGAATGCTCTTAATTAGATTCTTTTTCTATCAAAGAAGACAAAGTCTCCATTTTATCTACTGTTTTTAAACATTGATCTGAAAGTTCTAGTCAGTGCAGTAAGACAGGAAAGATAAAAGATATATAACTGATATGGAGCCAATATTGGAGAGGAGAGTAAAAGTTATCATTATTTCCTGATAATAAAATTATCTCTCTAGATTAGCCAAGATAATAAACTGAAAGAATTAATAGAAATAAAAAGAAAGATTTGGAAAATAGCCAGATCTGATAAAAATTTATATAACCACAATTGGTTTCCCACGTGTAATAACCAGATAGAAAATTTGGCTGACAGAGACAACACTCCATTCATAGTTGCAACAAAAATGTGCCCTACTAGAAATTGAAATATGAGACCAAAGTAAGTTAATTATGTAATATCATGAGAAAGAAATAGATAAATTGAACAAAATAGTCAAGAAATAAATCTGTATATATGTGGAGATTTAGGAATGCAAAACATTATTTCAATTGGTAGAAAAGAAGTGGAACCCTCAATAAGTGATATGAAGAAAATTGACAAGACATTTTAAAATTACAGTCCAATAGTTCTAGATGAACTGAAGATTTATATTTATAAGATAAAACCATAAGGAACATAAAGACAATACTTTCTACAAAACAGATTCTATAATCAAAACAGTAAAATTTGTGGCTATGTGAAATTTTTTGTCAAAATCATACTGAAAACAAAGTGGAAAATCAAATCATAAATTTAGAAAATTGAAAACCATAGCCAACTGTTAAGAGTAATTTATAGGGAATATCTACAAATCAGTGTAAGTATAAATAACTAAATCTAGTTTAAATTAAAAAAAGACAAATGGAAGCTTAGTGAAATCAGTGTTCTTCAGGATTCACCTTTTACACTTGATGATTTATGAAAGCTAGTGAAAATGTCAATATAATAGGTTCTGGCTTCTCAAATTATTTAAATTTAAAACTTAGAGTATCAGATAACTTTCTTGGGGGCAGAGAAGATTACTTGAGTGAGCTTGATTTCCAAAGATAGAGATTAAACTTGTATTTTTTGTGGTACCTACCAGGGTCTCTTACACAGATGGATGTTGAGTGATAATGATGATATATATTATAATAATGCTCACACAATATATGAAGTATTTTATAATCATGTGGACCTCAGTCCAACATGACTGATTAGATCAGTATTGTTTGCATATCATTATGATCTTGATGTTTTTCATTCTCTTCTTATATCTCAATCAGATCTTAGTATGCTAAGAGTATATTAGTGGAATTATGTCAATATTATATTCTTTATGGTATTCTACAGATAAGAAAAAAGTGATAAGGTGATGTGAGATGTTATATAGTAACAGATTTGATGACACAATGCTTTAGAAATTCTGTCCCATGATTCTTTAATTCCATCCACAGTGTACTTATTGAGAAAATGAAATCAAAACTTTGACTTTTATTCCTTTCCTGGTATAGTCATTTGCATCAGATAAGGGCTCACTAAGCTAACCGGTTCAACAAATATTTATTTCAAGCACCAAATATGTATGTCAGACAGTCAAAATTGATTAGGACAGACATGATCTTTCCTCGTGGAGCTCACAGTCCAGGTGAGAAGACAATGAAACTAGCAAGTGTATTAGATTCAATACAGATATCCAGCAGGGTAAGTGCCATTGCTCTGGGAGCACAAAATAGAAATACAGAGTCTACCTGTTACTACCCCAGAACAGGGGAGCTATTTTTAATCTTTAATAAACCAGTCAATTTATTTTTGAATGTCAACTATGCTCCAAGTATTGTGCTTGACAGATTATATATTTTGAGAAATACGTAATTATTTCATTTATGATTATGGAAGCTGTAAGTCAAATTGTTCAATGGAATAACTAAATATTAGGCAGTACAATGGTTAAGGCATGGCCTTAGAGACAGACAGCCTGGTGAATCTTTGCTCTGTCTTAATTTACTGAGTGAACACATTCCTTAAAATCACTAAGTATTGGGTTTTTCCATCTATAAAAATAGGGCTGGGGATTTAGCTTAGTGGCACCTGCCTTGCAAGTGCAAGGTCCTGAGTTCTATCTCAGGTACAGAAAAAAATGTATATATGTATATAAGGGTAAACATTAACATATATATGTTAGCACATGACCAGGTACCTGGCTGACACTGAATAAATAATAGCAAAAATTAAAAATATAAAAGGTCCACATAGGTATTTATTAATTCATCAAAACACTTATTATTTAATACTTTTGTTTTATTAAATATCTGTTTTATCAAATATCATTAAAGTATATTATTATTAGTTTAGGATTTCATTATATTTATAAATTATTCTAGGTTTTCTACTTGGGGAAAATTTTGAATCTGCTTAATAATTCCTTGAAAATCACAGCCATTTGAGAATTACCAGTTACCAGTGGCTAAATAATTTTAAAAACAAAATTATAAAAAATATGCAAAAATTATATATTAATTGTGGGATGTGATTTCATTATACTATTTTCAGTTTAATATGTGATTCATCTTGATGAGTGAGAGTTAAAATGGTTCTATTTTGGGGGTTCTGGCTGCATAAGGTTATGTAATCCCTGAGATTAATGGTCAGTGAACTCAGTGTCTGGTAGGGAAAAGGACATAAAAATAACGATTATACTACAGTGTTATAAGAAGTATAATTATGTTTTATACATAAAATATAAAAGTTCAAAAATGTACTTATATAGAAAGTATAGTACTGTAGCAACAGAAGAGGAGATAAATTCAATTATATAAATCATTCAGAGAATTCCTTGGAGTTGGAGATGCTTATGGTAGGACCTATGGAACGAATAACAAGAAGTTGTTAATTGAGTCTGGGAAAGGGGGAGGGTGTTGGTAGAAGCAGGAACTAAGAGATCAGGAAGGCATGGCACAGTTGGGTGTGTACAGTTCAGGAAGCATCTAGAAGGAGAGTCATAGAAGATGAAGCAGATGGAGAACAGTGAATAGAATAGCACCTTGTTCAGTGGCTTTGTCCTGGGAGCCATCTTAAGATCTAACCACTTTTTAAAATATCAGATTTCTGATTTGGAAAGGCTTCTCTGATGGTTGTGTGGATGTTCATTTATCGAGCAGAGGACCTGTAAGGAAATATTGATCAAGAGTGATAAACAGAACATGGACAAAAGCAGTGGCTTTTGTAGAAGACTTGCTTGGCAGAAGCAGTATGTGGAGCATGTTCACTTCCACGCTTTCATTGGTCCTCACAGCAGGCCTGTGGATCAGATAGTGTCAGGTTAAAGGGAACTCAGTCCCAGAAGTGTCAGTTTATCGTTCCCAAAGCCAGACAGGTAAGCAGTACATGTGGAATGCAAGCACAGGTCCTTCTGATACCAAATCATCTGTATCACATTGTCTTTCTGGGGGACAGAATGAGGGCCACAATGAAGGCAACAGCAGTGATAATCACAAGCACAGACAAATTTGAGAGTTACTGAGCCTATATGGTCTCCCAGATTTGATGTTTGAATGTGGAGAAAGAAGGGTCTAGGATAGCTCCTCAACAAGGAAAACATGGAAGGCTGTAGAGGAAATATTTGGAGTAGGATAAGGGATTTCAAAACACAGTAGGGAAAAAAAAATTCGTCTTTGGGGAGGACTCATACATAGTACAGTGTGAATTAAAGATTAAAACCAGCAGGGCAGGTCCTTAGGATGATGGGATTGGGAGGCAGGGTATACTACCTGGCTTTGAAGTCAGTCTTGCCACGAAAACATAAGTCTTAGAAGTGGGGATTTCATTTGCTACTTAAAAAGAAAGAACTGCTTTCCAGCTCAGTGTAGTGTCTGAATCAACCTTCACTGCAGAGGTTATCTACAATATGATTATTAATGCAGGAAAGATTGGAGTCTTTCCCAGCATTTAATCAGAGTCAAACCTAGCCACTGACTTCAGGAGTAGCTCAGGTGTTCAGGGAGTCATGGAGACCTTCCAGAAACTGAAATGTCTGGACAAGCTTTTTCTTACTTAGCTAAGCCTTTTGTGGTCACTGTTGAAAGAGGACAGGTATACCAGATTACATTTGTGTACACTATTGAAGCTTATTTTAATGTATCAGATTATAGGAAGTCATTAGATTTGAAAAGGGTGAAGTAAACAAATTCAAATTGATTGTTATATTAAAGAATTCCAGTGTTTTCACCTATTTTGAAATATAGACTGACAATATAGACTAAAATAGCCTTAAGCTCGTCTTGGAACTTGTTAGAAATACAAGATTCTTGGGCCCTGTCTAAGACCACTGCTTATAGTCTTATCTCTTTCTGGGGAAAATGTCAATACTATTCATTCCTTAAAGCACTGGCTTCTGCTGATGCCTGTCTCTATCTTTATCTCTGTCTTTCTCTATCCTTGCATACTACCATCACCACCATCAATTTCATCTTCTCAAAACTGAAAGATCACATTGCCTCTCTAAAACCTAGAAGACACTCAGAAAGTGTCTGACAACTTAGTGATGTTATTCTTCAGTTAGAAGGAATCAAAAGGTAATAATAGATCCTGAGGTCATAGAGGGCCTTCCAAACTATGAACCTGAACAGAAGTTATAAAATGAAATTATTTGTAATTGTGACCACATAAAATCTAAAACTCTTCAGGGTCAAAAAGCTCAATAAATATTTTTAAAACGCAAGTTATAAACTGGGAAAAATAGCTGTATCATATGTGGCAGACAAAATATCATTGAATACTTTATTTTTTAAAATGCTTACAAAGGGTAGAGAAAACGATAACGATTCCAATAGAAAAATGGCCAAGAAACCCACAAGAAAAAAGTAATTAACAAAATATGAATCACAGAGGTCAAAGAATGTTTGACCTCACAAGAGATCATAAAGCATATTAAAACAAGAAACCAATTTTCACCTACAAATTGGTTTTAAATTTTTAATAATAAATATCTAATGTTGTTGAGTGCATGAGAAAGTAGACATTATCATAAACTGCATTTGGAAATATAAGCTGGTATAAATATTGCTGGGGTACAAGTCAGCAATGCTTTAAAAATGTTAAATATATGCAGGTTCTTTGACCCAGGAAGAGGATTATGTTGATTCCTAAGACTTCATCTGAAGGAAATAACCAGAGATAATAGGCACAACAATTTTTTTTATAAAAACACTCAGTATAGTTACAAGAATGAAGAATCAAAAACATACTAAACTTTCACATTTATTAGATAATATAATTTACACCTCTAAAATAAATTATTGTGCAGCTTTTAACAACTATGGTGTAGATGAAAATTCAATAAAATAAAATGGTGTAATAACATGCTATTAAATTAAAAGTAACTTAATTAAATACACTCGTATGTGTAGAACTATTTCTCTCTTTTTTTTTTTTTGGTACCAGGGATTGAACTCGGGACCTTGTGCTTGCAGGAGGCGGAACCACTGAGCTAAATCCCCAGCTCAGAACTATCTCAATCTTACAAAATGCGTATGTGTGAATTTCAGATATCAGTATCTGCAAGAGTGAAGAAGTAGGACGTCTTTAAGGGCAAGGATTTTGATCATCTAGTTCACACTGTAGACGCAGAGTTGAGAATAGTGGCCAGGCACGTAGTAGGTTAGTAATCTTATTTGTGATTGATGTGCAAGTTTCTAAATATTTTTTTCTTTATGTTTCTCTAGATTTTTGAAACTTTTTGAAATAGATTTGTACTCTCTTTTTTAGAGGAAGAGAATTACTTCTAATTTTGAAAAAAATGTTAATGGATAAAGTTAACTAACTATAGACAGAATAGAATATAAGAGCTAATTGCCAATATGAAGCTCATTAAATTTAAACACCCAATTCAAAATTAACCAGGAAGAATAGAGAGGTTGAAAACTATGTGATTATGATTCAGAAAACTTAGGCCTATTCAGCTGTACTGTGTTACCCTTTTGGTGGTAGTACTAGTATGATTTTTAAACTTTTCTATTAAAAAGAGAGCTTAAAAGAGAGCTCTCAAGATCTTCAATTATGAAGTTTCTTCAGATTTATCCTTAACATTTGTTCAGATCTTGTTTGCTTCATAATATATCCAGTAAATTTCATATAAAAACATTTGAAATTGCTTCCCATCAATTCGGACTGATTCTAGGAAATGTTCCATGTCATCCTGTGGCTTGTGTGCTGTCATTTGTTGAGTACCTTTAGGAGAATGCTTAGGTAGGAGTGGATACAAAATGTTAGTGAGCAAGATTAGCACAGCCTGGGAAAATAGAGTCAAATGAGAATTTATTAGTGCAAGTTCAGAAGATAGGGTAGGCTGACTAATTGACATCAATACGCCATCTGCTTGGAAGGTATATCTCTGCAGTGAAACATCTCATAGGGTAAGGATTAAATTAGATAAGTACTGAGTGCATTGCCTGCAACGCAATAAGCTCCCAATCAATGTTAGATTTTATTAATTATTAGCACCATAATTTTCATACCCAGACGTCACTACCACTTACATTATCAAATAATTATTGTTTCTCTGATTCTGTGGAGATCAGATGGAAAAAATGAGGCCTAAGGTCTGCCCACACCCTACCGAGGTCCTGAGTTGCACAGAACACGCTGAATCAGCCCGCTGCACACAGGCAGGTCCGTGCATGCTCTACCAAGGTCCTGAGTTATGCGGAAGATGCCGAATCACCCCTCTGCAGACAAGCGGGTCTGCCCATGCCCTGCCGAGGTCCTGAGTCGCACAGAACAAGCCGAATCAGCCCGCTGCAGACAGGCAGATCTGTGCACACCCTACCGAGGTCCTGAGTCGCACAGAAGACACTGAATCACTCCACTGCAGACAGGCAGCCACCTGGTTCCACACTACAAAGATGCAGAGGACACCAGACCACCAGAAAAAGGTACTGAGTCCCGCTGTTCCCGGCCCAGAGGTAGGGGCTTCTGAGCCATCGTCCCACTGCTCCTGGTCCAGAGGAAGGGGCTTCTCGGTCACCATCCCTCCCGCTGCTCCCAGCCCACAGGAAAGGGCTTTTGGGTTACCATGCCTACCGCTGCTCCCAGCCCCTGTCCCACCTCACCCAGCTGAGAGGAGGTAATCCGTGCAGGCTCTAACAGCCCCCCGCCCAAGTCGAAATGAGAAAACATGTAAATAAGTCTCAAAACCAGACTTCCAGATCACCTATAGCAACCCCAAAGGGAAATGAGATGGAACACTCTGATACTCAATCACCTGGACCCACTGAACTGGCAACAAAAGGGGATCTGGAAAAAATGAAATCAGAAATAATTTCTCAGATAACAGGAGAAATTGTGCCCCTAGTGCAAGACATGATTAATAAATCTAGAGAGGAGCTCAGGAACATGATGGAATCCCAACATAAGAAACAAATGGAATCCATAAAACAGATGCAAATAGATTTCCAGGACATGAAAAACTCCATTGAAAGTCTACACAGCAGAATGAGCCAGTGAGAGGACAGACTTTCAGATACAGAAGATAAGATTGCAATTAGTGACCAGGAAAAGAAAAATTGCTTCAGAATTATAAGGGAACATGAGAAATCAATCCCACAACTGCTAGATGATGCAAAGAAGAATAACATAAGACTGATTGGGCTCAATGAAGAAACAGGAGAGAGTGGAGATGACATAAAAAAATCTCTTCACAGAAATAATGGCAGAAAACTTCCCAAACAGGGGAAAAGAGCTTGACATACAGATAAGTGAGGCATATAGGACTCCAAATAGCCTTGATCAAAAAAAAATCTACACATAGGCATATAATTGTTAAGATTCCAGAAACTCAACAGAAGAACAAAGTTCTCCAAGCAGTCAGAGACAAGAAACAAATCATATACAAAGGAAAACCTATCAGAATCACAGCAGACTTCTCAAAACAAACCATCAAGGTAAGAAGACCTTGGAGTGACATATTCCAAGCCCTAAACGAAAACAGCCTCCAACTCAGATTGATGTACCCTGCAAAACTATCTTTCAAAATGGATGGAGACATAAGATACTTTCATGACAAAGAGCACCTTAGGAACTTCAAGAATACTAAACCAGCACTCCAAAGAATTTTACACAATAGCCTAGGAACAGACATTGAGGATCACAACCCCAGGAAGCAAAGCAGAATGAACCCATCTGGCATGACAAGAAATTAAATGGAAAGGGGGAGAACCCAACAAAAAGAAAAAGTCATGGCAATGACAAGTCAATACGTTTCAGTTATAACCATCAATGTTAATGGTCTCAATTCACCAATCAAAAGAAATAGACCAGCAGAATGGGTCAAGAAGCAAAATCCAACAATATGCTGCATAAAAGAAACACACTTCATTCAAAAGGAAACTCATACACTGAAAGTTAAAGGGTGGAAAACAATACCCCATGCGACAGGAACCCAAGAAAAAGCAGGAGTAGCTATCCTCTTGGCAGATCAAGTAGATTTCAAACCAACACTGATTAAGAGAGACAAAGAAGGACACTACATCCTTGTAAAGGGAAGAATCCAAGAGGAAGAGATGACAATCATAAATACCTATGCACCAAACTCTAGTGCACCCAACTATATAAAACAAATACTAATGGACATGAAAAGTCATATAAGCACTAATACAATTGTAGTGGGGGACCTCAACACCCCACTGTCACAAATAGATAGATCAACTAGACAAAAAATAAGTAATGAAATACTAGAACTCAATCGAACTCTTGAACAAATGAATTTAACAGATGTTTGCAGAGTCTTCCACCCCATAAAATCAGAATACACATTCTTCTCAGCTACACATGGGTCATTCTCCAAAATAGACCACATACTCACACATAGAACATGTTTAAGTAAGTGCAAAGGAACTGAAGTTATCCCCTGTATATTATCAGACCATAGTGTGATGAAATTGGAGATCCATAGCAAAAGAAACTCAAAAAATTTCATAAACACATGGAAATTGAACAACACACTTCTGAATAACCAATGGGTCACAGAGGAAATTAAAAAAGAAATCAGACATTTCCTTCAATTAAATGACAATGACAATACAACATATCAGAGTCTATGGGACACAATGAAAGCAGCCTTACGAGAGAAATTCATAGCAGTGAATACGCATATTAGGAAAACAGAATGAGCCCAATTAAACAACCTGATGCTGAACCTCAAGCTTCTAGAAAAAGAAAAGCAGGACAACCCCAAAGCTCATACAAGGGAGGAAATTATAAAGAGCAGAGGAGAAATCAATGCAATGGAGACTAAGAGAATGATACAAAAAATCAATGAAGCCAAGAGATGGTTCTTCAAAAGAATCAACAAAATTGACAAACCTTTAGCCAACCTTGTCAGGAAAAGGAAAGAAAAGGCCCAAATCCATGCAATTAGGAATGAAAAGGGTGAAATTACAACAGACCCAGCAGAAATCCAGAGGATCATCAATACCTACTTTCAGAACCTATACGCCAATAAGATGGACAACACAGAAGAAATGGACAGATTCCTAAATACATATGAATTACCAAAGTTGAATGAAGAAGACCTAAACATTCTGAACAACCCAACATCAACCAATGAAATTGAAAATGTAATTAAAAACTTATCAACTAAGAAAAACTGAAAATGTAATTAAAAACTAGCAACTAAGAAAATCCCGGGCCCTGATGGCTTCACTGCTGAATTCTACAAGACATTTAGAGAGAAACTGCTGCCATTACTGTTTAAACTCTTCAATGAAATTGAAAGGGAAGCAATAGTCCCAAATTCATTCCTGGAAGCAAGCATCACCTTGATCCCCAAAGCAGAGAAAGACCCAACTGAAAAAGAGAACTATAGGCCAATCTCACTAATGAACATAGATGCAAAAATCCTTAATAAGATACTGGCAAACAGAATGCAGAAGATCATCAAGAAGACAATACTCCCTGATCAAGTGGGATTCATCCCAGGGATGCAGGGATGGTTCAATATATGCAAATCAATCAATGTAATACACTGTATCAATAGAGCCTAGGACAAAAACCATATGATTATCTCCATAGATGCAGAAAAAGCATTTGACAAAACCCAACATGCATTTATGATAAAACCCCTACAAAAAATTGGAATAGATGCTCTCTACCTCAAACTGATAGAAGCCATCTATGAAAAACCAACAGCCAGTATCATACTAAATGGTCAAAAACTGAAATCCTTCACACTCAAATCAGGAACAAGACAAGGATATCCACTATCACCACTCCTGTTCAATATAGTTCTGGAAACATTAGCCATGGCAATTAGACAAGAGAAAGAAATAAAAGGAATAAAGGTAGGAAATGAAGAAGTCAAATTGTCATTATTTGCAGATGACATGATACTCTATATAGAAGACCCCAAGAACTCCACCAAAAGTCTTCTAGACTTAATAACCAAATTCAGTCAAGTAGCTGGTTACAAGGTCAACACACAAAAATCAATAGCTTTCCTCTACACCAATGACAGACTCACTGAGAGAGAAACAGGGCAAATAATTCCTTTCACAATAGCATCCAAAAAACTGAAATACCTAGGAGTCATCCTAACGAAAGAAATCAAAGACCTCTTCTCTAAAAACTATGGCACTCTGAAAAGAGAGATTGAAGATGATATCAGAAAATGGACAGACATCCCCTGTTCCTGGGTAGGAAGGATTAATATAGTGAAAATGGTCATACTTCCAAAACTGCTATATAGATTTAATGCAATTCCAATTGAGATCCCAGCAGCATACTTCATGGACCTTGAGAAAACAATCCAAAAATTCATTTGGAACAAGAAGAGACCCAGAATAGCAAAAGCAATTCTAGGTAACAGAGACATGGCAGTGAGCATCACAATCCCCAACCTGCAACTCTACTACAAAGCTACTGTGATAAAAACAGCATGGCACTGGCAAAGAAACAGACTTGAGGATCAGTGGAACAGATTAGAAGATGCAGAAACAACGCCAGACACACTCAGCCATCTCATCTTCGATAAAGGAGCCAAACACCCTCACTGGAGGAAAGATAGCCTCTTTAATAAATGGTGCTGGAAAAATTGGGCTTCAACTTGCCAAAGATTAAAACTAGACCTATATCTCTCACCATGCCCTAAACTAAAATCAAAATGGATTAAAGATCTAAATATTAAAATAGAAACTCTGAACCAGTTGGAACAGAGGTTAGGTAGAACCCTTGAAGACATCGGTGTAGGAAAAGATTTTATGAACAAAACCTCAGTTGCCCGTGAACTAGCACAAACAATCAACAAATGGGATCTCTTCTTATTAAAAGGCTTCTGCACAGCAAGAGAAACCACCAGCAGTGTGAAGAGGCAACCCACAATGTGGGAAAAAATCTTCACCTGCTCTTCCTCAGACAAAGGTCTACTATCTCGAATCTATAAAGAACTTGAAAAGATCAGACCTCCCAAATTTAAAGACCCAATCCAAAAATGGGCATCTGAAATGAACAGACATTTCTCAGACAAAGAAGTAGAAACAGCAAATAAATACATGAAAAAATGTTCAACATCACTGGTCATTCAAGAGATGCAAATGAAAACAAAGCTGAGATTCCACTTCACTCCAGAAAGAATGGCTGCTATCATGAAATCAACCAATAACAAATGCTGGCGGAGCTGTGGGGAAAGAGGAACCCTGGTCCGCTGCTGGTGGGAGTGTAGACTGGTGCAACCACTGTGGAAATCAGTATGGAGATACCTCAAAGAACTAGGACTGGAAGTCCCATTTGACCCCACTATTCCAGTCCTGGGGATCTTCCCCAAAGAATTAAAAGAATCATACCACAGTGATATATGTGCACCCATGTTCATAGCAGCACAGTTTGTGATAGCTGAAACTTGGAAACAGATCAAATGCCCATCAACTGGAGACTGGATAAAGAAAATGTGGGTTTTTTTTTTTATAAAATGGAGTACTACTCAGCCATCAAAAATGAGAAATTAGAGACATTTATAGCTAAGTGGATGCACATTGAGGTGATACTCTTAAGTGAAATAAATAGGACACACATGAATAAATTCCAAATAGTTTCTCTGGTGTGAGAAACTGAAAGTGTAAATAAGGACTAAATGTATAATAGGTAGTGTGAAATAGGAAGAAAAGGGGCAAAGGGGAAGGAAGTGGGAGGGCTAGGGGAAAGGATAGAAGGGAATGGGATTAATATGAGTAAATGGAAAAATAAGGACAAAATCTTTGTAAATAGGGAGGACTGGAGGGGTTGAAGGGAGGGCTGGGCAAGGGTGAAAAATAAGAACCAAGAGAGACTATGTAAAGGTGCAAATTTCCAATGATGAATGTCATTATATCATATACCTAAAATGTACCAATGATTAGAATGAATAATGGATAATGTAAAATAGGAAGAAAAGGTCCAAAGGGGTAGGGGTAGTGGGAGGGGCAGGGGAAAGGAAAGAAGGGAAAGGAAAAATGCTGAGAAATGGAAAAAATGGAAATAAAGTCTTTGTAAATAGGGAAGGGTGGAGGGGGTGAAGGGAGGGATAGGAATGGGGAAAAAATAAGAACCAAGATGCATTATATAAAGGTACAATTCCCAATGAGAAATGTAATTGTGTTGTATACCTACAATGTACCAATAAAAGAATTTAATACAAAAAAAGAGCCCTAATTGGCTTCCTTGGTGAGCATTAAGAAAGAGGACATGCAAGCATACTAACACGCTGCAGGGAAAAGTAAAATACCGGAGGTTAAGTTGTTTACCCAGAGAAGTGCGGTGGAGGGTGGGAGACAGATGAATCCTGTGGAGCTCTAATTGCTCTGAGTGAATAAAGCCAAGGTGCGCCAGTCACTTGGGGCTCTAAGTCAGAAACATGAGCCCCCTGGCCCCCCAGATTTTAACTTGTTTCTGTGTCTCTTTATTTTTCATCTTCATCACCCCTTGGTCAGGTTCAAGACCAGCTTGTAGGCTGGTTCCTGCATAATTCATTGTATATCAAGCCACATTGTCATGTGATTTCCTAAGCAGATTTTTCCCATAGTCATCCAAATAGCTCTGTGCAGCCATATTTCTCTTTGAAAATTAATGAATAAGTCATCCTAAAATACAGGCTGTCTCTTCATGGGATGCATAATCACATTTCTTTACAGATGGAGCTGCAAAATAGACCTTGGAACATGGTGATTTTTATCAGGGCAACACTGTCCCTTGAGTCATAGCTGGACCATGGCATTTCCCTGATCAACAACTGTACCTCATTTCCTTGTCATTGACAATGGCGTATTTTTCTAGTAAGTTCCAAGTCCCAAAGCAGAAGATTTTTGGCCATATCCCCTAGGGGAAAAAATGTTTTAGAGTGGGATCCAGAACACACATTGAAAGTTTCATAAAATGATAATTTACTTACTACATTAATTGTCTAATATCAGAGGAATAGGCAAATACCACTGTCTTGGGATCCACAGATAAAAGCGTGTTAGACTTCCCTGCTTAGTCTATACTTTCTCCCTTCTCTCTTTATTCTCCTTACCAGTCTCAGTTGCCTTGATCCATGCCTTGCACATGTATTCTCCACCTATGACCTCTGCCTAGCTTTGAGCTCTGAACACCAGTCTGATTCCGCCTGCTGCATATTCCTTCAGCAACCATTTGTCCTATATTTTTCAGGACAATTTTAACTTTTTATTGTGTAATGGATGGTTTTATTTAGAATATATGTTCCTTTGACCTAAGTCCTCTTGTTTGCCACTGCCCACTAAATTTTGACCTTAGCTTCATCCAGAGCCTTGTAGTGATTGAGGAGTCCCCTTTTTTTCTATATTAAGTGCCTCATTCATTCAGCAGGCACTTATGTGCCAGGCGTTGTTCTCCAGGCAACTAACTCCAGCTTACCCACACTTTGACCATTCCAGCCCACCTCCATCTTCCAAACAGGACTGCTATTCTTATTGTGTGTGTATGTATGTGTACTAATTTATGAATGACAAATATCTCTTTGGAAATCACACACTAACATACTAATGTGAACCTTTTTTTCATGATTACTTTCTTGTAGATAAGGAAAACAATTTTTGGAGTCTGAGAGCTCTGGGTTCAAATTCTTATTCTGCCACTTTTTTGCTGTATAATATTGAGGATCAGTTCCTCATTTGTAACATCATAAGGGTTTTGTAAATGTTAAATAGAATACATGAAATTGTATATTAAGTACTACATGTGCCTTATTAGCTTCTTCCAAGAACCCAACAGTATTCTTACCATTTTATAGATGAGAAAATTGAGCCTCAAGGACATCAGGGTACATGGCTGAAGTGTTAGTAAGTTGCAGGGCTAGATCTGAACTCCCAATCTAAAAGAATATTCAAACTTCCCTATTTGTGATGTAGGACCAATTGAGGGTCCTACAGAGGGTCCTCAGATTTCTCCACAGAATAGATTAAGATTAGTCCTTGTATATATTTATAACATCACACTTCTTACTTCTCCCAAAGATGAAGATTTCTAGGCTTGTTCTCTTTATTTTCTACCTTCTCTCAGGTTAGGGCCATTTGGGAAACTCTTTTACATCAAGTAGTTGGAAGAAGGAGATAAAGTTCACCAAAAAAGCATCTATGAACCACTTGACTGTCTTTTTTACTCACATTTTGCACAGTTCTGCAGTGGTCAGTATGAAACATACTGGCTGACTGATTCAGCCCAAGGCCAAATTGGTGGGGGCTCCATCTGAGCATTTACTTTACTGCTTGGCTTGCAGAGCTACCTGCCTTGATGTTAAAGCTTTTCAGACACATTTTTGTCAATTCCGAAAGGCCATTAGGTTAGTACGTGCCTAACTGCAGTACATCTGTTTGCTTTGGATAACAACAAGTGCTTTCCCAGCTGTTCATTTTTTCTACCTTCCTTCTTTGTTTCCCTAGGGCTTGAGCTTTTAGCATTTATGATTTTTTCCAAGCCGTTAGACTAAATCCAGAATTATCATTGCAGCATTTCAGAGAACTTGGTCTGGCCCATTTTCAGATTTATGTTAAACCCTAAAATGTGCGTGTGCATGCACACACACACACACACACACACACACACATAAACATGTACATTTTGGAATTCAAAACCTGGCAAAACAATTTCAATTATCTTCATTTAATACACATATATATTTTTTCTTTTATTGAATTTATTTTTTGAATACGTAAAACGTGTACATTATCCAAAGCCAAAACTATGTTAAAAAAAAAAATAGACTCAGAAAAGTCTTGCATTTCAGCTCATTCCTTCCACTTGGCTCCCTGTATCCATTCAAGATGTAATGATTTTTGTGTTTTAAACATTTAAAAAGTATAATACACTTGCAGTAAAATATTCAAATCATAAGTGTGCAGCTTGATGAATTCTCATAAACTGAACACACCAATGTATCCATCATCTAGGCACAGAATCAGATTCTTACTGGACCCCTTGAAAGTACCCTTGTGTTCTTTCTAGTTACTACTCCCTGTTTCTCCTCAAACACAATCGCCCTCCTGATTTCAAACACTATGCATTTGTTTTGCCAGATGTTGACTTAGAAATAAAATAATATAGTACATGCTGTGCTTCAACAATATGTTTATGAGATCCATTCAAGCTGTGTGTGGTAGGAGCATTCACTCTATTTCATCTCTGCTAACGTATTCTATTGTATTGCATATACAGTACACTATAAGTTATCCACTTTGCTGTTGGTGGAGACACACATTTCTAGTTTGGGGTTTTAACCAATAGTGCTTCTTAAAATATCCTTGTATGTCTTTTAACACATGTAAGGATTTCTGGTGGGTATACTGCTGAGAGTAGAATTGCTGGGTCATGTAGTATGAATATGTTCAGGCTTTTAGTGGATATAGCCAAAGGGTTTCTAGAAGTACATGCTCCAATTTATACTTCTCCCAGCAGTGGATAAGAGTTCTATTTGTTGCTCATATTTGCCAATGGGTCCTGCCAACAAATGTTGATTTTACCCATTTTGGTAGAGATCTCATTGTACATTTATTTTGCTTTTTCTCTGGTTATTATACTAGTTTTTGGCTTATTCTTCCACTATTACTTTTTTAAAATAAGCATACATATGCATACATATGCATACATTTTTGTCATATAAAAGGTAACATGTCCTCTATACTATTTTTTATTTTGTAATTTGCTTTTTCTTTTTTTAACAAAGCAAAGACCAATCCAGAGATCTCTGTGTAATATAGCATGCCATGATCTTACTCATTTCTTTTCACAGATGCATAGTATTCAATCATTCCTCTATCAGTGGTTATTCAGGTTGTTAACAAACATTCCCTATTATAAATATGCTACAGTTGATAGGTTTGTGCATATGTGTTTTCATATTTTTGCTACTATATCTCTGGGATAGTCTTAGAAATAATATTGTTTGGCCAAAGATAGATGCATAAAAAAAAAAAGAAAAATTATTGGGCCGGAGATTTAGCTCAGTGGTTCCATTGCCTGCCTCACAAGCTCAAGGATCTGAGTTCGATCCCTGGTACCAAAAAAAAAAAAAAAAAAAACAGAACAAAGATAGATGTACATGTAGTTTTGTTAGGTATTGCCAAATTTCCCTGCATATGGGTTATACCATTTTATATTTCCATAGTGGTCTTTGAAATATGCATATTTTATGCAGTAACATTTTACTCTTACAATATTCAATAGCCAGGGAATTAAGACATTGGTAAAGTTTTGTAAATGAAAAATTTTCCCAAGTAAAATATTTGATTACTTATACTAGAACCTCATAAAACATTTTAATATTCTTTAAATGTGTACGTGTTTAAATTGAGTTAATGTAATGTGTATCCTTATATATAATAATCCTTTATATGGATATACCACATTTTGTTTATCCATTCATCTATTGATAAATACAAAGTTACTAACAATCTGTGTTTTAACAACCCCACCAAATGATTCTCATCTAAGACTCTAAGAATTTTAAGCCTATGGGATCACGTGATGGGTAGAGGGTGGAGGGAGAGAAGGCAAAGGGGATGAAAAAATGAATTAAGATGTGTTATATACATGTACGAACTTCCTACAAGGAATATAAACATTATCTGCTACACACATGTACTAATAAATTAAAATTAAAAAAGAATTATAAGCCTATGTAAGTTGTAGACTCCTAGGTAATAGGGAATAAAGTGCGGTAATTGTTAAATCTAGAATTGTTTGTAGGATGTTTGTAAACTATATTTGATAGAGGAAATTACTCTTCATGATACATATGACTTAGGGAAAAGTATAATACATCTTTGCTCATAATAATCTCATAAGGATGCAGTATAGAATGCCACAATTCCAGATAAAAAGTACTCAGTGATGTTTGAAATAAAAATTGTTCAACTAAGCAAGAATATATATGAAGATAAAGTGCTAGATTAGGCTAACCTGATCTTTGAGACTGGACTGGGATGTAAATTTACCATGTTTAAAAAGTAAAGTGGGTAAAAGAAAAATTAATAAAGTTAAAGGGCATATGCCATAAATAACACAAAGATAAGCAGCAGCCTTCTGCGTTATGCTCACTATGAAACTCAATGAGCAATTCATGGAGTTGACAGGTATAGTTATTTTGAATGAGCTGAATTCTTTTGCAGTTACCAAGGAACATTTGTGGTTATGTAAACTACCATAACAAGGGTAGTCAAATGTCATGAAACAGAACATTAACTGACAGCCCAAAGTAGTCAGTCAGTTGCGAACCCCAGCATGATGTGCATTAGTGCTGAATGGGCATTAGGATGGAGAGATTCAATTTTCCCACGAGAAACCAGCTAGAGAATTGTGCTGGAGGTAGAGTGTAGTGTTAGGCAGGCTAATGATATAATTTAATATAGGAATACTTATTCTTGCTCAAGAAATGAACACATGTGATTGATTTTACTTGGAAAGAGAAAAATGACTCAAATAATATTCTTGAGATTTGGGATGAGTAAGTATTTATATATAGCCTAAGTGAATGAATTGTTGCATAAATAATATAAATTAATTTCACTCATATTTATTGAGTACCTATAATATGTTGACTAAATGTAGCCCTAGTATACACTCATGCATTGCAGAATGTATCAGTCATGGCAAACCTATGCTGCAGTGGTTATTTGTGGTTGACATACTATGGTGGCACCAAAAGATTATAATGGAGCTGAAAATTTCCTGTTGCCTGGTGACACTGTAGCAGTCATAATGTCCTAGCACAATGCATGACTTAGGTTTTCATGGTGACACTGGTGTCAACAAACCCACTGTGCTGGCAGTAGTATGAACATATAGCATGTACAATTATTTACAGTACACAATGCTTGGTAATGGTAATACATTATTTGTTTATATATTTACTTTACTATACTATACTTTATATCATTATTTTATAATGCACTCCTACTTATAAAAAACCTTACTGTAAAACACTGCATGTGACTGACATCTCTTGATTGCATCATTTTCTCTCATGCTTGATTAACTCTGGTGCTGTTTTGTTCATCAAGGCACAAGGAGCAATCCAGTGATGGTGAACCTTTTAGAGCTTTCAGTGATACAAACAGCCAGCTGTGGCAAGTGTGCTGTAGATGTGCCACCACTGGGCTATACCATATAGCCTAGGTGTACAGTAGGCAGTACCATTCAGGTTTGTGAATGTATACTCTGTGATGTTCACACAATAAAATCTCCAATAGTCCACTCATTTATCAGAACATGTCCCCATTGTTGAGGAACCCAGAAATTTATAAAGATAAATAGGTCAGCAGACTGTCTAGAGAATGAGCAAATAAATGAATAAGATCCTTTTGTTTGTGTTAAAACTCTAGTTCTCACTACTAAATTAACCATATGACCTCGCAAAAATTATTTAACGTCCGTAGGTCACAGTTTACCCATTTCTGAAGTTGAGTGTGTGGGAATGGCAGCAAATGCCAAGATAGCTGATCTTGCAGTTTTCTAGTACGATTTCTTATGTTTTATTTTGAGGAAGGGATGTTCTCAT
Source organism: Heterocephalus glaber (assembly GCF_053883595.1). Lineage (NCBI taxonomy): Eukaryota > Metazoa > Chordata > Mammalia > Rodentia > Bathyergidae > Heterocephalus > Heterocephalus glaber. The sequence continues at coordinate 5,848,727 of NW_028258156.1, forward strand.
TAATTCAGCAAAATTTGAGAATATGTGTAAGGCATTGTGATATAATTTTCCTGTATTTTATTAATCACTTTCCTTTTCCGTCACTGTAAAACAGCTTTGCTAAATGTCAGAGAGAAAAAATCTCCACAAACAGATCACTATAAAACTCATACCAAAATAGCAAGGACTCTGGTTCCTGGCACAGCTCCAACCAGGAATTATGTTCTTTCCTACCTTCCCAGAGTCCCAAGAAGTGATAAATGAATACTTGCGGTGGGTGCTACCTCATCCTGAGTCTCTCACAAAGCATCTCTCAGAAAGAATCTTCCAGCCTGTCCACTGATCAGCAATACTGTGCAAAAGTTGAAAAAAATCATTTCAGAGGCATTTGGTTATTTAAAGATTTGAGTCTTATAAACACATCCATCCCATGTGACAGAGAAATGGGACTAACAGATGTTGCCTGATTTTTCTTTTTACCTAGGGATTTCATGGTATCTGTTTTTCAATTTCCAACTAAGTATTAAATGCTTGTATAATTTAAATATTTTATTTAATTAAGCTTAAAATTTATTTAAACTTTAGATCAATCTAGATAACTTGAAAACAAATAATCTAAACAGGTCTGGAAGGTCAGACTCAATCTACAGCATATTCCATTTTAAATGATGGGCAATGATAAGTATAGTTCTAGCAGTTTCTGGGCAAACCAGCTCCAAATTACTGACTTTTTTCAGGGCTATATCTATAAAAGTAAGGCGATCACATTTCATCTCTGCTTCTCATCATTTTAAAATTAGTCCATTTGTTGAGTTTGAAATGAGTGAGGAATGCCTTTGCTTAAAACCACAAACTGTTGCTAAGTCAGCAGTACCACACACCTAAGCAACATTTTTATTGCAGCAGAAGAGCACCTTGACATCCACAATAAATATATGCCCAAAAGTTGCCTTTAAGTATCTACTTTGAGGATCTTGCTACTTTTCATGTTTATGGGTTATTGCTCTACCACTTGAAATATAATTGAATCCAGCAGTTTTTACTCAGCTCAAATGTATAAAATAGATTCCTTATTGTTTGCAATACTGAGCAATGTCTATAGACTAGACATAGGGGAGAAAAATGAAGTGTGGTTTACATGCACGTCTACATTGCTGAACTCTCTCAGAGATACTAAGGGCAATATTTGACAGTAGCAGACAGATTAACTTTGTAAAGTATGGTAATTCTTTTTTAATGAATATGCATTCCAAGCAACATCTTTTCTTATGGTTGTAGTAAATTTGCACTCTAATAAAAGTAATTATATAAGACATTTAGGAATATGTTCTGGAGGTGTACTCCCTCCTGCAGAACCCAAGGAGGCAAATTCTGTCTGCTTTTCTTCCTTTTTTGAGAAAGGCAGCCTCTGAACATCAGTGGCTAGTCCACATCTGAATGGGTACAGTCTCCACTGTCTCCATCAGATGAGTGCTCACTCTCCCCATCTCTTCCTTTTCTTAGAAAAGAAAAGTCTCTCTGAGAAAGTGTCTACTTCTTTTTCTACTTCTTCTCTAGACCCAACCCTGTGGAGGTCTTGCCAAACTCTGTTCTATCCTGTCCATCTCTACTTTGAAGAATGTTTTCTGCACTGCTTATGTCTGAGCCTCATACTAGTTTTCCTATCTCAGGATTTGTCTATATGCAGATGCCAGCTTTCCTGCCAGTGCAAATTTGATTAGGTCACAGCCCTGCATCAAAGCCAGAGTGGTTCCTGTCACCTTCAGGATACAGTTAAAATTTTTGAACATGTCATAAAAGACATCATCGCTATCACCACTTGGCCCCTCCTGTCCACACAGGCTCATTTGCTTCTGTTTGGAGACACCTACTCTCTCCATCTGTCTTGCCCAAATCAGAATTCTGTTATTCTTTCTGTTTGGAGTGCACTTCTCCAGCTTCCTCATTTGACTGATGCAAACAAATCCTCATTTCTAATCTTCTTGATGAGTTAGGTGGCTTCTGACCAGCTCCCATGGTGCCCTGGGGACATAGCACTCACCACATCCATGTATTCTGTTTCTTCCATTAGACCATGACCCTTCCATGTCTACAACCCTTGCCTTTAAATCTTTCCCTTTATCTTTTTATCTCTGGCAACAACTGGATAGCAGTTTTTTGATAAAGCCTAGTTGCAAGAATGACTCGATTCACTTCATTTATTCTTATTCTGGTCAGCTTTATTTAAAAAGAGCTCAGTTACCAAAGGAGAGGTTACGTTCGTAGCACTATGTCTAGGGCATTTGTTTCAAAATAATTCTATGTTTACTTCATGTCACTAATATACCATAGTATCACCTGGGCCACATATTTGATGCAGCATAGCAGCTTATGCCAAAATATAATGATGTGAACAGATTCTGGAATCTTCAGCAAGTATTTCAGAAAGACACCCTTGTATACTTAGTTTTTTGTACACATTCCTAAGGTCTGCTTTTTCACTAATTCTCTTGCAGTAAAATGGGAGCTTTGTGAGCAGGACTTAATCCACACTGTTATTTAATGTGAAATCAAATGCTTCTACATACATAGTTAAAAATGTAGTTTTCTCTCCCAACAAGTGGTACCCATACCGTGTGAACATGAGAACTATCTTTATGATTAGCTGATGAGAGAAATAAAAAGGCCTAGGGCTGCCAACACAGGGAGATGTATAGTTAGAAAAATATATTTTCTAGTATGCAAATTAACTGTTAACTGTTTATCTTTCTTATTTTAAGGTTTCCCTTTTGTCACACATAACTTAGTGTTCCAAGAACACTTATAGTAAAATACTGGTTCTCAATCAGAGTGTTTTTACCCCTCAGTATACATTTGGCAATGTCTGGAGACAGTTTTGGTTGTTACAATTGAGGGAGAGTAGTGAAAGTGACCATAGCATTTAGTAGGAAGAGGCCTGCCATCTCCACACACATAAAAAATATCTGGCCTGAAATGTCAATATCAGTGAGGCTGAGAAACTATACTAGGATGAAACAAGTGATAGTGCAATTAGCAACTGGAACTTAGAATTTGTGATGCCCATGATTGATTTTTTTCTTTCTTGATATGCCGCTCTTTTACAGTCCCCTCAGAATTGTCTGTGAACCTGTTTTTGAGCAGTTCACAACAAGTCTATTTGCTTCTCCAGGCCAGTGGGAAAGACTTGCTTGCTACATTCTTCTAAGGTCGAATCTTACATCTTGTGACATGGTCATGGGAACAATGTCCATCACCTTTGCTGCATTCTGTTGCTTCTTTTTTTTGTATTATTAATTTTATTAGTACATTTTAGGTATACAAAATGGTTACATTCATCTTTGGGAATTTGCAACTTTACATACTCTATCTTGGTTCTTTTTTCCCCATTTCTCCTCCTTTCCTTTCAACCCCTCCGCCCCTTCCTATTTACAGACTTTGTTTCCATTTTTTCCATTTTTCTCATATTAATTCCATTCCTTTCTTTCCTTTTCCCTACCCCTCCCACTTTCCCTTCCCCTTTGCCCCTTTTCTTCCTATTTCACATTTCACATTATCTATTTTACCTTTTAGTCCTTATGTACACTTTCAGCTTCTCACACTAGAGAAACTTCCATATTTACACGTGTGTCCTATTTATTTCACTTAAGAGTATTGCCTCAATGTGCATCCATTTAGCTATAAATGTCTCTGATTTCTCATTTTTTCATGGCTGAGTAGTACTCGATTTTATAAAAAGAAACACCACATTTTCTTTATCCAGTCTCCAGTTGACAGGCATTTGGGCTGCTTCCAAGTTTTAGCTACTACACATGCTATGAACATGGGTGCACATATATCACTGAGGTATGATTCTTTTAATTCTTTGGGGAAGATACCCAGCAGGGGAATAAGGGGAATAGCTGGGTCCAATGGGACGTTAAGTTCTAGTTCTTTGAGGTATCTCCATACTGATTTCCACAGTGGTTGCACCAGTCTACACTCCCACCAGCGGTGGAACAGGGTTCCTCTTTGCCCACAACCCAGCCAGCATTTGTTATTGGTTGATTTCATGATAGCAGCCATTCTTTCTGGGGTGAGGGGGAATCTCAGCGTTGTTTTCATTTACATCTCTCAAATGACCAGTGATGTTGAATTTTTAAAAATATGCTTATTTGCTATTTCTACTTCTTTGTCTGAGAAATGTCTGTTCATTTCAGATGTCCATTTTTGGATTGGGTCTTTAAATGTGGGAGGTCTGATTTTTAAGTTCTTTATAGATTCTTGATTGTAACGTTTATCTGAGGAACAGCAGGTGAAAATTTTTTCCCACATTGTGGGTTGTCTCTTCACACTGCTGGTGGTTTCTCTTGCTGTCCACGAGCTTTTTAATAAGAAGAGATCCCACTTGTTGATTGTTTGTGCTAGTTCACAGGCAACTGAGGTTTTGTTCATAAAATCTTTTCCTACACCAATGTCTTCAAGAGTTCTACCTAACATCTGTTCCAGCCATTTCAGCATTTCTGTTTTAATATGTAGAACTTCAATCCATTTCTGTTTTAGTTTAGGGCATGATGAGAGATATAGGTCTAGTTTTAATCTTTGGCAAGTTGAAACCAAATTTTTCAAGCACCATTTATTAAAGAGGCTATTTTTCCTCCAGTGAGGGTGTTTGGCTCCTTTGTCAAAGATGAGGTGGCTGAGTGTGTCTGGAGGTGTTTCTGCATCTTCTAATCTTTTTCACTGGTCCTCAGGTCCATTTCTTTGCCAGTACCATGCTGTTTTCATCACAGTAGCTTTGTAGTATACTTTCAAGTTGGGAGTTGTGATAACCCCTGCCATGTCTCTGTTGCCTAGAATTCCTTTTGCTATTCTAGGTCTCCTGTTGTTCCAAATGAATTTTTGGATTGTTTTCTCATGATCTGTGAAGTATGGTGCTAGAATTCCAATTGGGATTGCATTGAATCTATATAGCAGCTTTGGAAGTATTTTCATTATGGAAAATACTTTGGAAGCCATTTTCATTATGTTGATTCTTCCTACCCAGGGATGTCTTTCCATTTTTTGATATCATATTCAATCTCTCTTTTCAAAGTGCTACAGTTTTCAGGGAAGAGGTCTTTGATTTCTTTTGTTAGGTTGATTCCTAGGTATTTCAGTCTTTTGGATGATGTCATGAAAGGAATTGTTTGCCCTATTTCTCTCTCAGTGAGTCTGTTGTTTGTGTAGAGGAGAGCTATTGATGTTTGTGTGTTGACCTTGTATCCAGCTTCTTTACTGAATTTTAATTATTAAGTCTAGAAGACTTTTGGAGGCATTCTTGGGGTCTTCTATATAAAGTATCATGTCATCTGCAAATAATGACAATTTGACTTCTTCATTTCCTATCTTTATTTCTTTAATTTCTTTCTCTTGTCTAATTGCTGTGGCTAATGTTCCCAAAATTATATTGAACAGGAGTGGTGATAGTGGACATCCTTGTCTTGTTCCTGATATTAGTGTGAAGGATTTCAGCTTTTGACCATTTAGTATGATATTGGCTGTTGGTTTTTCATAGATGGCTTTCATCAGATTGAGGTAGAGACTGTCTATTCCAATTTTTTGTAGAGTTTTTATCATAAAAGTGTGTTGGCTTTTGTCAAATGCTTTTTCTGCGTCTATTGAGAAGATCATATAGTTTTTGTCCTTTTCTCTATTGATATAGTGAATTACGTTTATTGATTTGTGTATGTTGAACCATCCCTGCATCCCTGGGCTGAATCCCACTTGGTCAAGGTGTATAATCTTCTTGATGATCTTCTGCATTCTATTTGCCAGTATGTTATTGAGGATTTTTGCATCTATGTTCATTAGTGAGGTTGGCCTATAGTTCTCTTTTTTTGGTTGGGTCTTTCTCTGTTTTGGGGATCAAGGTGATGCTTGCTTCCAGGAATGAATTCGAGAGTATTGCTTCCCTTTCAATTTTATAGAAGAGTTTAAACAGTAGTAGCAGTAGTTCCTCTCTAAATGTCTTGTAGAATTCAGCAGTGAAGCCATCAGGATCTGGGCTTTTCTTAGTTGGTAAGTTTTTAATTACGTTTTCAATTTCATTGATTGATTTTGGATTGTTTAGAATTTTTAGGTCTTCTTTGTACAACTTTGATAATTCATACATATCTAGGAATTTGTCCATTTCTTCTGAACTTTCCAACTTATTGGTGTATAGGTTCTTGAAGTAGGTATTGATGATCCTCTGGATTTCTGCTGCATCTGTTGTAATTTCACCCTTTTCATTCCTAATTGCATGGATTTGGGCCTTTTCTTTCCTTTTTCTGATAAGGTTGGCTAACAGTTTGTCAATTTTGTTTATTCTTTCAAAGAACCAACTCTTGGCTTCATTGATATTTTGTATCATTTTCTTAGTCTCCATTGCATTGATTTCTCCTCTGATCTTTACAATTTCCTCCCTTGTATGAGCTTTGGGGTTGTCCTGCTCTTCATTTTCTAGAAGCTTGACGTTCAGCATTAGGTTGTTTAATTGGGCTTGCTCTGTTTTCCTAATATGAGTATTCACTGTTATGAATTTCCCTTGTAAGATTGCTTTCATTGTGTCTCATAGATTCCGATATGTTGTATTGACATTGTCATTTAATTGAAGGAACTGTCTGACTTCTTCTTTAATTTTCTCTGTGACCCATTGGTTATTCAGAATTTTGTTGTTCAATTTCCATGTTTATGAAATTCTTATGGTTTCTTTTGCTATCGATCTCCAGTTTCATCCCACTATGATCTGATAATATACAGGGGATAACTTCAACTCCTTTCCACTTACTTAAACATGTTCTATGAGCAAGTATGTGGTCTATTTTGGAGAACAGCCCATGTGCAGCTAAAAAGAATGTGTATTCTGGTTTTGTGGGGTGGAACACTCTGTAAACATCTGTTAAGTTCATTTGTTCAAGAGTTTGATTGAGTTCTAGTATTTTGTTGCTTTTTTTTTTTGTCTAGATCTATCAATTTGTGACAGTGGGGTATTGAGCACTAAAATAAGCACTAAATAAGCACTATTGCCTTAATGCTTATTTGATTTTTCATGTCCATTAGTATTTGTTTTATATAGTTGGGCGCACTAGTGTTTGGTGCATATATATTAATGATTGCCATCTCTTCCTCTTGGATTGTTCCCTTTACGAGGATGTAGTGTCCTTTTTTGTCTCTCTTAGTCAGTGTGGGTTTGAAATCCACTTGATCTGCCAAGAGGATAGCTACTCCTGCTTTTTTTCGGATTCCTGACTCAGGGAGTATTGTTTTCCACCCTTTAACTTTCAGTCTATGAGTTTCTTTTTGAATTAGGTGTGTTTCTTGTATGCAGCATATTGTTGGATTTTGCTTCTTGACCCATTCTGCCAGTCTCTTTCTTTTGATTGGTGAATTGAGGCCATTAACTTTGATGGTTATAACTGATACATAGATTGACTTGTGCTTGTTATGACTTTTTCTTTTTGTTGAATTCTCCCCCTTTGCATTTAATTTCTTTTAGTGCCCAGTGGATTCATTCTGCTGGGCTTCCTGGGGTTGTGATCCTCATTGTCTTCTCCTAGGATCTTATTTAAAATTTTTTCGAGTGCTGGTTTTGTTTTCATGAAGTTCCTCAGGTGCTCTTTGTCATGAAAGTATCTTATTTCTCCATCAATTTTGAAAGATAGTTTTGCAGGCTACATCATTCTGGGTTTGAGTCTGTTTTCTTTTCGAGGTTGAAATATGTCACTTCTAGCTCTTCTTGCCTTGAGGGTTTGTGTTGAGAAGTCTGCTGTGATTCTGATGGGCTTTCCTTTGTATGTGATTTGTTTCTTTTCTCTAACTGCTTGTAGAATTTTATTATTCTGTTGAGTTTCTGGAATCTTCACAATTACCTGCCTGCATGTAGATGTTTTTTGATCAAGGCTAGTGGGAGTCCTATATGCCTCACTTATTTGTATGTCAAGTTCTTTTCCCCTCCTTGGCAAGTTTTCTGCCATTACTTCTGTGAACAGTTTTTTTAATGTCACCTGCACTCTCTCATGTTTCTTCATTGATTCCAATCTGTCTTATATTATTCTTCTTTGCACTGTCTAGCAACTGCTGGATTGATTTCTCATGGCCCCTTACTACTTTTGAGAAATTTTTCTTTTCCTGGTCACTGATAATCTTCTATATCTGAAATTCTATCCTCATGCTTGTTCATGCTGCTGCATAAACTTTCAGTGGAGTTTTTAATCTTCTGGAAATCTGTTTGCATCTTTTTAGCGGACTCCATTTGTTTCCTATGTTGAGATTCCATCATGTTCCTCAGCTTGTCAGTTGCCAGTTCAGGGAGTCCAGATGGTTGAGTGTCAGGTTGTTCCATCTCATTTCCCTTGGGGGTTTCCTTAGGTGATCTGGAAGTCTGGCTTTGAGACATATATGTGTCTTCTCATTTCAACAGATGCAGCCTGCTGTGCCTTTGTTGAAGCAACATTTTGCTCATCCAGTCATGGTGTGTTCTTCAATTGTCAGCAAGCCACTGAGCAACCTTTTCTCTGCTGCTCTCTAGTCTACCAATTCCTGGGTTCAGAATGGTTGTCTTATGGGTCCCTGAGCTGACCTGTTGTCTGGTAGGCTTCTTGCTGGGGCCTGTGCACACTGGGATGGTATCTACATGTGCCTCTGACTAGGGCCTGCCCCTCTAGCTGCTGTCTGGGAGGGCCTTTGGCTGGGGGGAGGTGTACCCCAGACCCTGGTGTCTGAGCAGTCTTCTGCCTAGGGTCTCCAACACACTTACTGATGGTATAAGTTTGGCCTCTGGTTGATGCTTGTGCACTTGTGCAGCTCTTCTCTGGACAGCCCTTTGGCTTGGGCTAGTGTGCCCACACCCCTCAGGTTGGGGCAGGGCCCTGGCTGGGATCTGCCTGCAGCTGCATGGTTCTGGTCCACGCCGCTGCTTTCCAGGATCTCTCTGTTGCTTCTTTTGATCAACTGTAAATCAAAGATTGCAGCAGTTAGTCAGACGGATGGTGTTGTACAAAGGTGTGGAAACTGGGGAGCAAGAATCATAAGGACCACCCTAGGATCAGCCTGTACAACATATTGTAATCTTGATGCTGCTATGTTTTGTTTTATACTGTGTTGAGCTGGTTAAGCTGGGAAAGTCTTGTCCCTATACAGCATGCCTGAGATTGGAAGGCAGATGATGTAGCCATTATTCTCTGATGGCCATCACAGTCAGATCAGTGATAGAAAGATGTGGAGATGCCCTGCCAGTTCCAGTTGGTCCTGCTCACCTCTGTTTTATGTCTAGCTCTTCTCAATTTCTGGCCATTGGCTATAGGCTGACTGAAGGCCTGCAGAGATGATAACTACCCAAAGGCAACAGCTTCCTGTCACTTTTGCCTCACCCCCTGCCCTCCTGTGATGGGGAATCTTGGTTTTTCAGACTGATCAGTCAGTGACTCCAAGTGCACCTCCTAGGCTTTCATTTCCCAGTTTGTCCCGCAACTATGTAAGGTCAATTTCTATACATTTGAGCTCTCTTCTTCCATGGTTGTCAGGGAGAGGTGCCACTCTGATCAAGCCTTGACTACTACAGATACTCAGGATATTTAAACATATCCCCTGGGTGTCTTGTCTGTGTGCTAGGCACAGTGATCAATAACAACTAGTATAACATAGTGCTCCCCTTGGAATCTAATATCTCTCTTTAGTTTACTTCTACACCCCCAGGGCTGGGTATCATGCCTGGCATATGGTAGCTGTTCCATAAATAGTATTTGTATGAATAATGATATTTATATATTTTTGGTGATATATACATATGCAAATATACTATATCTGTTATGTACATGTCTATTATATACATACATATGTATGTGTATATGTATATGCACATCTTGTATCTATATATAAGATTTATAAGTTCTTTTTCTTTATTGCTTAATTTAGCACTTAAATGCCTTTGGTGTTTAACTTTATCCCAATTGTGTTTCTGTTCAGAATATTCTTTAGGAAATGCAATGTAGACTACTGGATAAGTGTAGTACAGTGTAATTTCTAATACCAAAAGAAAAATCTCCATAGTTCCTACTACTGTCATTCCAATTTTATTACCATATATATTTGACAGTTTGCCTAGGATATTCCTTTTCTTCCTCCTCACACCTCACAACTCCAGAAAAGTTGGTTTTTTAGTCAAATATTATCTTCAGGGCCCTCAGAGTATATGTGCCATACTCTGACATATGTCAAGGACATACAGACTCTCCATATATATGGAGAATGCTCCATGTCTCATCTAAACCTCCATCCTAAAATATCCTAGTCTATCTTCTCTCTTAGTTATTTGTTTTTACAACTTCCCATGTCAGATGCGCAGTGATTTTTTTTTTCCTTCTGTATTGGGGATTGAATGCAGGCCTATCACCTTGAGATATATTCCCAGCCCTTCTTTTACTTTTTATTTTGAGACTGTGTCTTGCTAAATCAATAAGTTGCCCAGGCTGGGCTGGAACTTATAATCCTTTTATTCAACCTCTCAACTGCTGGGATTATAGGTGTGTGCCACTGTGCCTTGCTTGCTTCTATATTTAATGGCTAAAACACCCTATTTTCATATAAGTATATTTTTGAAAAATCAATTGATTTATTGTAAATTTAAAGTCAAGTATTTTCTGTTTACATTTAATGTTATTGTGATTCTCCATAAATTATTTTCTGAAACTGATTAGTAGCTAAGGCACGTGTGGAACTAGGAAACTATCTCCAGGCACTAGAAATTATATTGTGCTACTTAGGCAGGCTTCTACTCTGCCTCCCCCAAAAGATGTTCTGAATAGGAAAACAGTCAAGGGCCAAGCCAAACACCAAAGGTATTTAAATGCCAAAATAAGCAAAAAAGAAGGAAATCTAACATTTGTGCTCAAAATAAATACATAAAATTTAAAGAAAATGTAGAGAAAAACTAAGAAATAAGACCTCACAGATGAGGATGTAGCTGAATGGTAGAGCACTTGCCAAACTCAGCCCTGGGTTTGATCCCCAGCACTGTTAAAAAAACCCAAAACAGGCCAAAGTACATTTATAGACCATCCAGCATACGTATCATGTAAAGTGGTAAAGCATTAACATATAACCCTGAGAGACAAAACCTTTAATGCACACACTAGGTAGCATACTTAGTTCCAGAGGGTTTTATTTTTAATCTTTTTTATGACGGTATATAGTTTTGAGTACTTAAAGACTACATAACAATTGATAAGAACTCTGTCAATATTATTCCATGCTTGGTTATAAAACCTAGCTTTCTTCTATACAATAGTTGAAAGAAAATAATAAACCAATCAAACCTTCACAATAGCATGAAAAGAATAATACTTAGGAGTAAATATAACAACAGAATGCATAAATGTCTTTATAAATGTCTTTATCCTAAAGACTACAGAACATTATTTAAAGAAATGAAAGAAAATAATGAAACTAATAGAATAAAATTTAATTTTTTAAAATTACATAAACATTTTAAAAATTAGTAGAAAAATGAAGAGATACTTCAGGTTTGTTGACCAGAGGAATTAATGATTTAAATTGATTGTGGTAATGGTTATACAACTTTGTTAGTGTAATAAAACTTTTGAATTATATACTTTAAATAGACAAATTATATACTATGTGAATTATATCTCAATTAACTTTATATGAGGTATAGGTACCTATATAAAATATATAAATATTTACATGGAATATTTATACTTTTTATATTGAAGGAACTGGTATACAGTAAAAATCATTAAAATGTTCTCCAAGCATTTCCAGTGTTCTGGCTATGTAGGCACATGAATATGAAGACCAAAGGTCCCGACCCTTCTTGCACCTGGATATGTTTGCACCATTCTGTGGGAGCTGTAGGCAAAGTTTTACCCTTAAGATAGGCCAATGGGTCTTTTCCCTATCAGACCTCAGTCTCTGGTTAAAGGTAATCAGGTGCAACATTTACTTCGAGGTGTCCTACTTTCTTCTTTTTCTCCTATATCTCTAAATGTTGAAATACTTATGGTGCTTAAACTTAAAAAAGAAGCTAAAAAGCAATGCTGAAATGTATGTGTTCTTAGCATACAGATGATGGATACATTTCTTTTTTTTCATTAAGTTTATTGGTACATTTTAGGTATACAATGCAGTTACATTCATCATTGGGAACTTGTACCTGTACATGATATATCATGGTTGATGGACACATTTCTTGAAAAAGAAGGGTATTATTCAGGCTTGTCTTCTTCACACCTGAACGTCTTTAGCTCCTTTCATCAATTATGACTTTAAGCATCAAGTTAAGAACTGTAGAAAAAAATTAATGTTTGCTCATCCATCACTTAGATCTAGATTATAAAATAGATATTTCATGTTCAGGTCCTGATAATCTCTGTAATTTCATTTATAGTAATAGCACCCTATTCATAGTTACAGAACCATGTGCTACATACTATGCTTGAGTTGAAGGCACACTAGTGCCAACGGTGGGCAAAATCCCCACTCTCAGAGGACACCCAGTTCATTAGAGTAGACAGAAATCATCACAACAGGGAAGTTCTAGATGTATAACAACTGCTAAACTGTGGAAACCTGGGCGTTTATGAGTGGAGGTGAATTCTACATGGAAACCTGAGCCAGAGTAGTCTGTCAGGTGAAGGTCTGAAGGCGATGGGAGGTGGTGGGAGGTGATGGTCCTTGGTGGCAGTAGCTCGAGGCGTGAGCAATGCAGGCTGGGGTAGCGCACATGAGAAGGTGCTGGTGAGGGAAGTCTAACTGAGAGGCACATGGGGTAAGAAAAGGGTGTGAGAGGAGTTGAGCAAACTAGCTGGTGATGGGACAGTCAACGCTTCAGCACTGGGGTGATTGTCAGACTTTGTTGAGGATCAAAGGAAAACTATGGCAGGTTTTAAGCAGTACAGATTTGTGATCAGATTGTTAAAGAGATCTCCATGTCTGCTCTGCGAAAAGCTTCAAATTTGCATATCCTAACAGAAATATTTTTAAAAAGAAGTTCAATTGCCCATCTTTACACCAGAATTTTCATGGCTTCTAAAAGTCAGATGAAGGCTAAGCTTTATTTATAAGAAATGAGAAGTAAAACGCCATTTTACGTGGATAACTGGGTTATTCGGGGACAAAGTGTAGAAAGTTTGTTTTTCAGCAATGTTTTTCCTCATTCCAGGCATTTGAATTTTGAAATCCAACAAAAACATGAACAAAGACACTTTTCTATTTCTAGGACAAATGTCACAAAATCAAACAAATGGAGCACTAGAGAAATTTTCTGAGGCTCAGAGAGCAGGGTAGGCTGTGTGTAGTGGAGTTTGTGGGTGTTGGTATGCTGAAAATTCAACTGCTTCTCTTTTAATTTTGATTTTTTTTCCCAGTACCGGGGATTGAAGCTGACTTTGAAAGAAGTCGAGTAGGATCTAAATTCAAGTCCTAGCGATGTGTAACAATACTTTGAAAACTCACTAGTTCTACCAAATGCAAAATTATATTAGCATTTGAAATAGATGAAATTAATTTCTGAGTGGCCTAAAGACATTTAAAAAAAATTTTAGTCATTAGTTACTCAACAAATACCATACTTATTTTTATTGATATTGCCTTGTGAAAGAAATAGTACTTCTATGGGCATAGAAGGATGAAGAGAAACAGCCATCTGTAGGAGTTCATTTTTTCTACACACATCACTTTTAAATACAAAGCAATCCTATGGTTTATTTAGGAGACTTAACAGAATAGATCTAATCTCATCTTCACAAATGAAATAATATTCTTCCTAAGTTATTTATATAACAATTGATCAATAACTCCACTAGGCATGATTTCGGAAAGAAAAGTTGGGCTACATGCTGTGAAAGGTATATTCATGGGACAGTGGAAGACACTTTTTGAAATCATAGCTGCCCATGGAAATTTTAAGATGCACTGCCTTTTATTGGCACTACTGCACGCACACCAAAAGGGCTCCATTGTGATTTGTAAAAGGCACAGATAACACTGAAATGTGCCATCCTGGTCCACACAGCACCATGTCTAGCATGAAATCACAGGCCATGTGCTGTATGTGGAAACTGAGTGATTTTCACTTTCTATTATGATTTATATCATTATTCACTCCCCACTGTAATCTCTTTGGGGAGGGTTGGTTGCCATTAATGTATGCTGCCAATCAAATCCTGTTCCTTTCCTCACTCTTTTTTCATATCTGAATGACAGTAGAAGAAACAGACAAGAATAGATGTTTCCATATAACAAAAACAAATCACAGAATATATGATCTTTAGCCAACATTGTGATCATGTGCTTCTTTTCACATGTCAATAAAATCCAGGTATTTGGATTTTTTCTCACACAAAGAGCTATAAATTAATTAAAATGGATAATTATTCTAGATGCTTAATGTAGAATAATTTCTTTACAGTAATGACTAAGACTTGAGTATTTATAAATTAACTTATTTCAAAGTGTCCATTTAGATTACAATCTTACTTTAGTAATATGGAGTCTCAATACTTTCCTAATTTGTGGGGTTTGTTGTTATTTTTCCTAGCAGAAATTTAATTCAAAAGAAATTCTGGTTTTATACACAGATTAGGGCACTGATGCTAATTCTTTTTATCTAGGAGGTTAGATTTTCATATTAAAAAGATCTTTTTTTTTTGCCTATGGCAAACATTTAGCAGGTATTATTAGAGGCCAGGCATAGATTTAGATTCTGAAATACGTAAACATCAAATCATAGTTTTCCTATTTGAGGAAGCATACCATATGTATATGTATACATATATAAAAATATATATGAAATATATGTATACATATATATATGAAATACATGTATTTCTCAGATAACGCAAGCAGAATAGGAACATGGAAGACAGCATTACTGAGGAAAGAACTCTGAGCTGAAACACTACTTACTGGATAAAAGATAGTTTGCGAGATGAAGGAGAGGGAAGATAGAAGGTTCATGAAATGTTCATGAAAGAGCCCAGTGTCTCATGGGTTTACAATTTCCATAAATGAATTTTAAGTGGGACACAAACCTTCAAACAATAGCAAATATCATTGATGAGAAGATTGAAATAGTGTACCTTTTCTTGAAAAGAATAAAACAAAGACTTGTGTAAGAAAAGATGTTCATCAAAGCATTATTTATTTTAAAAGATCAGAATAACCTAAAAACCCAATAATAAGGATAAGTAAACCAGTTAGAGTGTATCCACATGATAGGACATTGGAAGGCCATAAAAAGTAAGATATTTTAAAAATAATTATAAGTGAAAACAATTGCTTATTTTATAACGCTGAATGAAAGAAGAAAACATGTGATCCCTGAAGGAAAATGATAAGTAAATGCGCTTTTATTGGTGACAAAGCTGAAAACTGCTGCCTAGGGGGTTTACATTCCCTAAGAATACAACTCTTTAGAAGCAAATAGAATTAGATGGGGGAGAGAATCAAGGATAGGCCTTTTCTCATATAGGCCTGGGAAATGATTGTTTTCTATTATGACATAGGCTCTCTCTCTCTCTTTTTTTGGTACTGGGGATCGAACTCTGGACTTTGTACTTGTGAGGCAGGCGGTGGAACCACTGAGCTAAATCCCCGGCCCCGGGTTTTGGGTTTTTTTTCTTATTTTTCAAAGTCATGTCACACACAGCCCAACTTTCCTTCTTTTCACAGATGCTGGGCTCTGATACTTGTTGCCAGAAAAAATTCCACAGCATTATGTTGTTATGCTTTTCTAAAGCATCTTACAAGCAGAGTGAAGAGTTTCACATTTCTAAAATATCTAAGTTGCATAACGTGGTCAAATTCTTTACACTTGTGGAAACACATGTTTTGTGTTAATATTTTTTATTGTAATACACATAACAAGATTTACCACTGAAAGCATTTTAAAGTATAAGTTTTGGTGGTAGTGAGTCATTCACAAAGTTATGCAATATGACTGCTCTCTAGTTCCAGAAATTTTTTACCACCCTAAATGAAACCCTGTGTGTTACATTTTTAAAGTCAGAAGATGCATAGGTGGTCATGGTAGAGATGTTTTCAGAAAATCTCTGTAATTCTTCCCCTCTTAAAGAAAGGAGATACTGTGGACCCCCAAGTTGTAACTGGTGTGACATATGAACAACTTGGATTACGACTGGAATTTTAGTTTTAACTTATGACCAAAGTCTTGAGTTACAACCTGAATGCCAGCTGCTTGTGCTTCCAGAAGGTCTCAGATACAGATTTAACCCTTAAAGAATTCTGGAAGGAATATTACAACATCCTTTCCTGTGTGGGGTTAATTGAGAAATCCTGGGCCAAGGTCTCTCTAAGGACACTGAGATCAGCCTGGAAGCAAGTGTGGCCTAAAATTCTACCAGAGAGAGACTTTGAAGGCAATTGACCAACTTGAGTTACAACCAGCCTGTGGGAACAAATTGAATTTGAAAGTCAAGGGTCCACTGCAATCTTTTGCAGTTATGAGCTGCAGCTTTCAGAAACTACCCATCTGAAATCACATCTATCTTAGTCACTTTCTTGTTGATGAGACATGATACCTGATATCTGCCACTGAAAGAAGGAGAGGTTATCTGGGCTCAAGGGGTTTTAGTCCTTAAATGCTTCGTGTCCCATTTTTGGAATGCTCAGACCAATGGAACATGACAAAATGTTTTCTCTTCAAATTCTTGTTCCTTGAATTTTTCTAGGTAACATATTTGAATTTCATGCAAAAATTCAAAAAAATTTCAACGTTCAGCATAATGGTTAAGAGGTTTCAGTCCATAGTCTACAGGCTCCAAGGCAGAAATGATGTGGTGGAAGAGCCTAGGCACAAGAAAGTTGCTCTTGTCACGGAGGCCAGGAAGCAGATAGAGAAGGAGGAGCCGGGAAGGAAGATATATCCTTTCAGGTCTTGCCCTCAGCGATCTGCCTCTTCCAAGCAGGCCCCATCTCCCAACAGTAACTCCATCCGTACTGCCTGCCCCCATGACTCAATCACCTTCCAAAAGCTCTGCCTATGAGTGCATGAGGCCTTTGGGAGACTTTAAAAAAAAATCTAAACCATAACAACATCTGATCTGTCTTTACCAGAAACTGAATTCAATGAGGTGAATATAGATATAAATATCTGATTAAAAGTGAAAGTATTAAAATGCTACTATACACACAAACTATTGAATACAATTCAATAATAGTTCACACACACACTTATACTTTGTTCCCTATTGTTGATAAAATGTCACTTGAATATTTGTACTGTCTCTTCAAAAGCAAATAGCTGAGTAGTACTCTTTGACACCCTATGTATGAAAGCACTTGTGCTGATGATTTCCCCTTTTCAGGGCATGGATTACTCATTAGCCGATGCTAGAACTCTGGGTAATGTCCTCCGCTCATCTAACCTTTGACACAAATATTTACTGAGTACTTTGCACTGTCCCATATGCTACTAAAGACTCAGGCATACAATTAGGAACTAGATTCATAAGGACCTATGCTTTACCCAAATTGTTTATTTCACCCATTTATGGTTACTTTTGAAGTGTAGTCACTATGACTGCTGAAAACTCAAGTCCATCCTCTCTCTTAGTCTTCTGTTCTGGTGATATCTCCTATCTCTCTGTCTTCATTTGTTCAATATAAAATGACCAGGTGATATACTGAGCTAGTATTGTGCTAGGTGATGGGGGGGGGTACTATCACTAGCAAGACAGGTAGAAGGAGATCATGTAGCCTAGTAGGAAAGATGGCTGTTTAATAAACACATTCAATAAAGTGTAGCAAGAGTAGAGGTACAAGATATGATGGAAGAACTGTGTGTGTCTGTGTGTGTGTGTGTGTGTGTGTAGCTTCATTTAGTCAAGGAGGTGAAGGATCTCATCCCTGAGAAAGTTAAAGTCAGGATAAGATATGAATGAAAGGCATAAATTAGTTTGTTAATAATTTAAAACAATTTTAGTTTTAATATTTCATGTAAATTGACACTTGGCTCCTTTTATGCAAAATGCCAAGGTGTTAAATCAGTCATTTAGTCAAACATTGAGTAATATAATGTCAATGTACCTAGGCATCTCTTCTCCTAATTCCATGAGTTTCCACAACAAGGGATCTGCCTGGTGCCAGGATAGAATAGAGGGCAATGGCCACTCAGTCAGGTCAAGAGCCTTGGGATCACTTTTGACTCTTCTTTCTTCACAGCTCACAATTAATTAATCAGGAATTCTGTTGGCTTTCATATCAAGATAGATGGAGAAAAATCTTACTGTTTTATCACTACCACTAGTGTTTAAGCCATCATTGATCTCTCACTTGGATTATGGAGATCTCCTCCAACTGACCCTTACTATCCATCCCTTCACAGTCTATGCTCAACATGGCACTCAAAAAAAGAAACTCCTTAGAAAGCAAAGCAGATGGCAATACTTCTGCCTCAAACCTGCAATTGCTCCCTGCCCTGCCTCTGTGACAGCTGACCTCCAAGAAGGCTTCCAGCTTTTCTCCCAACCCTATGTTCATGCCATAAGAGTTCCCGCCCATGCAGAATCAGGAGTCAGGGTATGATTTACAGAGATAGATCACATAAGACACCATGTGTGCCTCTGTCCCTTCCTTTCTCTGAGAGAAGCCAGTCCCATGCAGACTCCTCAAGCAGTTCCATGGAGAGAGCCTCCCCCACAGTCCACTCCAACTTGCTAGCTGTGTGACTTGCCTCCTCCAATGTCATCCACTCTTCAGATGGTTGGAGTCCCGGCTGACATCTGACTAACATTCATGAGGAATTCCAAGCCAGCACTGCTCAACTGTCACCCCCAGATTCCTCATGCACAGTAACTCTGGGAGGAGGAAAAGAGTAATTACTGTTGTTTTAATTCACAAAGTTTGGAGAGATTTGTTATGTGGCAAGAGGGTGAGTACTGTTTTCTCTGGTGTGTGTCCCCTCCAGTCTCATCTCCAACTTCTCCCCCCCTTACTTGTTCACTGGGCTTCAGCCACTCAGGCACACTCATTGTAGGGTATTTTTTCTCACTTATTTTCCTCTTCCTGAGCTGATTTTCCCCTCATGTGTCTCTAAAGCTTGCTCCCTCATTTCCTTAAGGCCTTGGCTTACTTGGTCCTTTGCCCTGCCTATTTCTACTTCACCCCCTTACCCATCTCATTTTTCCCCAATACCTATTACCACTTGACCTACTTGTTTGTTTGTATAAAGATTGTCTTGAAGATGACTTCTTATGTTTGATTTAGTATAAAAATATACTTGATTCAGCTAAATCTCTAGTACCTACAGTCATTATTTAAATGGACTCAAAAATATTGATTGGAAGTATTGGATGTGGGCAAGAATAAAGGAATAGATAGGGCAAATGCCACCACTTCAGATGGGCACTAGGGGACACCATGGCCACTGGCATGAATGGAGGAGTGTGTAAGTGGATCAGATTGTATGTGTTTCCTTGGGAAAGTTTTAAATAATACTCATATCATATAATTTTGGTACAGGTATTCTATAGACAATTCTAATGGGTCACAAGGATTTTAACTTCATCGAACTCTGTTTCTATGGCTTAGGTATACTTAAGTCATATGCCAAATTCTTTCAGCTGTATATTTCAGTCAAAGAATACCAGTCTATCACCATAATTGTAACAATATCTTAAGTATTGTTATCCTCAAAATGCTACTTAGAAAAACAAAAGTTCTGTGGATAAATATACCATGAAAACAACATGTATTCCTCCTTTAGAGGATTCTCCTATGCATGACATATTAAGAGCAAAGAAACTTATGTACTTTGTCTAATTCATTATTCTTCAAGTTTATTCTGAAAAAAGTTTTCTTCTTAGCATAGAACTGGAGAGCTGATCTCAAATACAGTGACTGTTTCCTACATGTCAGTTTTGTACCTATCACACCTTCTCACTATTATAGGAGGCAACTATTACTATTATAGTTTCCATTTCACAGATGAGGAAACTGAGGCAACTTGACAGAAATGCACAGAAGGTGAATAAATTGTTTATGATTATGCAGTCATAGCTGCAGGTACAGAATTCATACCCAGACATTGTTCATGTGGTCATCCATGTGAATGAGAAGTTTGAGCTCCTTAACTGATGATACTGCTTTGTAAATTTACTTACACTAATAACAATCATAAGCCATGCCTTCTATTTTCAAGAGTCTTATCTTAGATGTTTTTCTTTGTAATAAGGGTTTCAAGCTGCTACCTCTCAAACCTGTTTCCAAAAGCTCTGATGACTGATAAAAACTTAACTCACTGCATTTCTAAATTTACATGTGGTTTAACAGGAAGAAAGTCTCCAGCTGGAAGAACCTGATCTAGTGGTAGAAGTTCACGCAGTAGCAATGCAACGGCAGGTTCTCTGGGCTTTGGGCCCAGACTTCTTGTAGAATGGTGGTTCTCCAAGTGAGGCCCCCAGGCAGCAGCTGCAGCATTACTGGGAACTTGACAGGAATGCAAATACTGGTCATGCTCCTGGCCAGTGGAAACAGAAATCAGAAACCCTGGTCATGGGCCCAGCAGTAAACAGTTCAGCCAGTCCCACAGGTGACTCCATGCACCCTCAAGTTGAGGTGGTTGGTTATCTGTGCACCCCTGTGTAATTCAGGCCTGCTGATGTGAGTCACCCACAGAAGGCAGAGGTCAGCATGGTCTCATCAAGGATACATTTATGTCTGAATATACTAAGTGGTGATTTTATAGCATTTCTCTTTATTTATTTATTTTTTTTGTTTGGTACGGGGGATCGAACTCGGGTCCTTGCGCTTGCACAGCAGGCGGCGAAACCGCTGAACTAAATCCCTGGCCCATTTCTCTTTAATTTTTAAAATATATTTTAGTAATATATCAAGTCTACTTTCTTTAAATACTTTTCTTACATGGCTAATGAAAAGAAGAGCTTTGAAATTTTCTTGGCTTTTAAATAGACTCTATTTGAGTAATAGAAGACTTTCCCTAGAATCCAAAAGGAATGCATTTAATGCAGGGTGGAACTTTATTATAGATAATAAGCTACGTATGTTTCCCCTGTCTGGCAAGTGATAATTGCCCTTTAATATTTTGCTTTCTTGTGTTGTAAAAGACTCAAAATAACATGCACAGTAAAATCTGTAGGGGTGTGCTGGGGCAAACTTAATCACACACATCTTCTCTCTTTCTGTGATATTGAAGCTGTATCTTGAAATTGCTGAAAGTGGGGATATTTACACCACAGAAATTGGCAAATGTTACAAATCACCCCTGGCTTTTTTTTTTTAATTAAGAGAGCCAACTATTAAACATTTACCAGCATACTACTGAAAATTGTAAGAGTGCTCCTAAAGCATTATTTGTGAAATAAAAAATAGGAGGAATATGTGATTATCTCTAGAGGAATACTGAATTCAAAAGAATACTATGCAGCCACTAAAATAAAATCAGGTATATCACCAAGGACATTTTTGTTGAGTGAGCAAAATTTGCAGAATAAAATATATAGTATGCTTCTACTTTTTGTAAGCAGTAAATGAGCATATATATGTGTATGTGTATGCATACATATGTAAATTTGTTTTGTATGTATATGCTAGAAAAATATATGAAAATATATCATATGTTCTGTTAATATACTTATTTTTTTGTGATTCCAGGAATTGAGCCCAGGACCTTTACACTGGGCTACGTTCCCAAGCTATTTGTTTTTTAATGTTTTCTGAGACAGGGTCTCTCTAAGTTGCTCAGGCTGGGCTGGAACATGCCATCCTGCTTCCGCCCCTCAAATTATTGAGATTATTAGTGTGTACCACCCTGCCTGGCTATATATTTACTCTTTTTTTTTGTTTTTGGTACTGTGGATCGAACTTGGGTCCTTGCACTTGCGCAACAGGTAGCAAAACCACTGAGCTAAATCCCCGGCTATATTTACTCTTAATATGCAGGAATTAGGAAGGCAGAACAGCAAGGGCCCTTCACTATTTTTTGTTTATTTTGTTTGTTTGTTTCTGAGATAGAGTCTCACTGTGTAGTTCAGGCTGGTCTCGAACTCACTAAGTTTCCTGGGTTGGGCTCCACCTTGTGGTCTTCCTGCCTCAGTCTCTTGGGTGCTGGGATTACAGGCCTGTGCCACTCTTACTATTTTATATACTTTTGTAATATTTGGATTAAAAATATGGATATATAATTTTTGTGATGAATTTTTCTGTGATTAATTTTGTTGTCTTTGTCAGAAAATATATTTATTATTGATAGTAAGTAAAATTGTCAGTATTCATGTAAGAGGCTGCATAAACCAAGGTTGCTTTTATATATATATATGTATATATTTTTGGTACCAGGGATCAAACTCGGGTCCTTGTGCTTGTGCAGCAGGCGGCAGTTGCTTTTATATTTATAAAAATGTCTTATTTCATTTGTTATCATTGTTCCAGTTAAAGAAGAACATTTTCTCTCCTTTTTCTCTTACTTGCATGACCACCATAATAAGTTAATATGAAATAGCTCTTATATAGTCAAAGAAAAGGACGAAAGAAGAAAGGATCAAGACACAGCCTAGGCAGTTCCATACAGCACCTTTTCCTGGAGCTCTGTGTCTTCCTGCTCCTTCCTTTCCCTACTCCAATTAGCTCAGCCTCCCCACCTGCTCCCAGCTTTGCTAGAGGTGAAGTCACCAAAAAGTGGAGCCTGGAATGAAAAGACATATCATATGGTCAGTAGAAGTGGAATAGAAAGTCCAAAGGTACAGAGCACTGCCCTTCTCTTTTATTTTTCATAAATTGGGTTTACTAGTACAGAATAGTGTCCTTTGATGACTGATTCCTGATCTAGACCTTGACTCTCAAACTGTTATTGATCAAAAAATGACATGAGGGCTGGGGATTTAGTTCAGTGGTGCTACCGCCTTGCAAGCACAAGGTCCTGAGTTTGATCCCTGATACCAAAAAACAAAAACAAAAACAAACCAAAACATGATATGATTCTGTTGGGTTCATTTTCGAGTGCTTCTCTTTAATTGGCTTCTCTCTCTTTTTTTTTTTTTTAAATTCTTTTATTGGCACATTTTAGGTATACAACACAATTACATTTCTCACTGGGAATTGTACCTTTATATAATGCATCTTGGTTCTTATTTTTTCCCCATTCCTAGCCCTCCCTTCACACCCTCCACCCTTCCCTATTTACAAAGACTTTACTTCCATTTCTCATCATTTTTCCTTTCCCTTCTTTCCTTTCCCCTGCCCCTCCCACTACCCCTACCTCTTTGGGCCTTTTCTTCCTATTTTGCATTATTGATTATTCATTCTAATCATTGGTACATTTTAAGTATGCAATATAATGACATTCATCATTGGAAATTTGCACCTTTACATAATCTCTCTTGGTTCTTATTTTTCACCTTTGCCCAACCCACCATTCAATCCCTACATCCTTCCCTATTTACAAAGATTTTGTTCCTATTTTTCCATTTCCTCATATTAATCCCATTCCCTTCTATCCTTTCCCCTAGCCCTCCCACTTCCTTCCCCTTTGCCCCTTTTCTTCCTATTTCACATTGCTTATTACACATTTAGTCCTTATTTACACTTTCAGTTTCTCACACCAGAGAAACTATTCGGAATTTATTCATGTGTGTCCTATTTATTTCACTTAAGAGTATTGCCTCAATGTGCATCCACTTAGCTATAAATGTCTCTAATTAATCATTTTTTATGGCTGAGTAGTACTCCATTTTATAAAAAAACCCCACATTTTCTTTATCCAGTCTCCAGTTGATGGGCATTTGATCTGTTTCCAAGTTTCAGCTATCACAAACTGTGCTGCTATGAACATGGGCTCACATATATCACTGTGGTATGATTCTTTTAATTCTTTGGGGAAGATCCCCAGCAGTGGAAGAGCAGGGTCAAATGGGACTTCCAGTCCTAGTTCTTTGAGGTATCTCCATACTGATTTCCACAGTGGTTGCACCAGTCTACACTCCCACCAGCAGTGGACCAGGGTTTCTCTTTCCGCACAGCCCCGCCAGCATTTGTTATTGGTTGATTTCATGATAGCAGCCATTCTTTCTGGAGTGAAGTGGAATCTCAGGGTTGTTTACATTTGCATCTCTCAAATGACCAGTGATGTTGAACATTTTTTCATGTATTTATTTGCTGTTTCTACTTCTTTGTCTGAGAAATGTCTGTTCATTTCAGATGCCCATTTTCGGATTGGGTCTTTAAATTTGGGAGGTCTGATCTTTTTAAGTTCTTTATAGATTTGAGATAGTAGTCCTTTGTCTGAGGAAGAGCAGGTGAAGATTTTTTCCCACATGTGGGTTGTCTCTTCACACTGCTGGTGGTTTCTCTTGCTGTGCAGAAGCCTTTTAATAAGAAGAGATCCCATTTGTTGATTGTTTGTGCTAGTTCACGGACAACTGAGGTTTTGTTCATAAAATTTTTTCCTACACCAATGTCTTCAAGGGTTTTACCTAACCTCTGTTCCAACTGGTTCAGAGTTTCTATTTTAATATTTAGATCTTTAATCCATTTTGATTTTAGTTTAGTGCACGGTGAGAGATACAGGTCTAGTTTTAATCTTTGGCAAGTTGAAGCCCAATTTTTCCAGCACCATTTACTAAAGAGGCTATCTTTCCTCCAGTGAGGGT
Source organism: Heterocephalus glaber (assembly GCF_053883595.1). NCBI lineage: Eukaryota > Metazoa > Chordata > Mammalia > Rodentia > Bathyergidae > Heterocephalus > Heterocephalus glaber. The sequence goes on from NW_028258156.1 coordinate 5,873,347, forward strand.
GTTTGGCTCCTTTGTCGAAGATGAGATGGCTGAGTGTGTCTGGTGTTCTTTCTGCACCTTCTAATCTATTCCACTGGTCCTCAAGTCTGTTTCTTTGCCAGTAATATGCTGTTTTTATCACAGTAGCTTTGTAGTATAGTTGCAGGTTGGGGATTGTGATACCCCCTGCCATGTCTCTGTTACCTAGAATTGCTTTTGCTATTCTGGGTCTCTTCTTGTTCCAAATGAATTTTTGGATTGTTTTCTCAAGGTCCATGAAGTATGCTGCTGGGATCTCAATTGGAATTGCATTAAATCTATATAGCAGTTTTGGAAGTATGGCTATTTTCACTATATTAATCCTTCCTACCCAGGATCAGGGGATGTCTGTCCATTTTCTGATATCATCTTCAATCTCTCTTTTCAGAGTGCCATAGTTTTCAGAGAAGAGGTCTTTGATTTCTTTCTTTAGGTTGATTCCTAGGTATTTCAGTTTTTTGGATGCTATTGTGAAAGGAATTATTTGCCCTATTTCTCTCTCAGTGAGTCTGTCATTTGTGTAGAGGAAAGCTATTGATTTTTGTGTGTTGACCTTGTAACCAGCTACTTGACTGAATTTGGTTATTAAGTCTAGAAGACTTTTGGTGGAGTTCTTGGGGTCTTCTCTATAGAGTATCATGTCATCTGGAAATAATGACAATTTGACTTCTTCATTTCCTATCTTTATTCCTTTTATTTCTTTCCTTGTCTAATTGCTGTGGCTAATGTTTCCAGAACTATATTGAACAAGAGTGGTGATAGTGGACATCCTTGTCTTGTTCCTGATTTTAGTGTGAAGGATTTCAGTTTTTGACCATTTAGTATGATATTGGCTGTTGGTTTTTCATAGATGGCTTCTATCAGTTTGAGGTAGAGACCATCTATTCCAATTTTTTGTAGGGTTTTTATCATAAATGCATGTTGGATTTTGTCAAATGCTTTTTCTCCATCTATGGAGATAATCATATGGTTTTTGTCCTTGGCCCTATTGATATAGTGTATTGCATTGATTGATTTGCATATATTGAACCATCCCTGCATCCCTGGGATGAATCCCACTTGATCAGGGAGTATTGTCTTCTTGATGATCTTCTGCATTCTGTTTGCCAGTATCTTATTAAGGATTTTTACATCTATGTTCATTAGTGAGATTGGCCTATAGTTCTCCTTTTCAGTTGGGTCTTTCTCTGCTTTGGGGATCAAGGTGATGCTTGCTTCCAGGAATGAATTTGGGACTATTGCTTCCCTTTCAATTTCATTGAAGAGTTTAAACAGTAATGACAGCAGTTCCTCTCTAAATGTCTTGTAGAATTCAGCAGTGAAGCCATCAGGGCCCGGGCTTTTCTTAGTTGATAAGTTTTTAATAACATTTTCAATTTCATTGGTTGATATTGGGTTGTTCAGAATTTTTAGGTCTTCTTTGTTCAACTTTGGTAATTCATATGTATCTAGGAATCTGTCCATTTCTTCTGTGTTGTCCATCTTATTGGCTTATAGGTTCTGAAAGTAGGTATTGATGATCCTCTGGATTTCTGCTGCATTTGTTGTAATTTCACCCTTTTCATTCCTAATTGCATGGATTTGGGCCTTTTCTTTCCTTTTTCTGACAAGGTTGGCTAAGGGTTTGTCAATTTTGATTCTTTCAAAGAACCACCTCTTGGCTTCATTGATTTTTTGTATCATTCTCTTAGTCTCCATTGCATTGATTTCTCCTCTGTTCTTTATAATTTCCTCCCTTGTATGAGCTTTGGGGTTGTCCTGCTCTTTTTTTTTCTGGAAGCTTGAGGTTCAGCATCAGGTTGTTTAATTGGGCTCATTCTGTTTTCCTAATATGTGTATTCACTGCTATGAATTTCCCTCGTAAGACTGCTTTCATTGTGTCCCATAGATTCCGATATGTTGTATTGACATTGTCATTTAATTGAAGGAACTGTCTTATTTCTTCTTTAATTTCCTCTGTGACCCATTGGTTATTCAGAAGTGTGTTGTTCAATTTCCACATATTTATGAAATGTTTTGAGTTTCTTTTGCTATGAATCTCCAATTTCATCACACTATGGTCTGACAATATACAGGGCATAACTTCAATTCCTTTGCACTTACTTAAACATGTTTTATGTGAGAGTATGTAGTCTATTTTGGAGAATGACCCATGTGCAGCTGAGAAGAATGTGTATTCTGATTTTGTGGGGTGGAAGACTCTGTAAACATCTGTTAAGTGCATTTGTTCAAGAGTTCGATTGAGTTCTAGTATTTTATTACTTATTTTTAGTCTAGTTGATCTATCTGTGACAGTGGGGTGTTGAGATCCCCCACTACAATTGCATTAGTGCACATATGACTTTTCATGTCCGTTAGTATTTGTTTTATATAGTTGGGCGCACTAGAGTTTGGTGCATATTTATGATTGTCATCTCTTCCTCTTGGATTGTTCCCTTTACAAGGATGTAGTGTCCTTCTTTGTCTCTCTTAATCAGTGTTGGCTTGAAATCTACTTGATCTGCAAAGAAGATAGCTACTCCTGCTTCTTTTTGGGTTCCTGTCACATGTAGTATTTTTTTCCACCTTTTAACTTTCAGTCTATGAGTTTCCTTTTGAATTAAGTGTGTTTCTTGTATGCAGCATATTGTTAGATTTTTCTCCTTGACCCATTCTGCCAGTCTATTTCTTTTGATTGGTGAATTTAGACTATTAACATTGATGGTTATAATTGAAATGTATTGACTTTTCATTGCCATGACTTTTTCTTTTTGTTGGGTTCTCCCCCTTTTCGTTTAATTTCTTGTCATGCCAGATGGGTTCATTCTGCTTTGCTTCCTGGGTCTGTGATCCTCAATGTCTGTTCCTAGGATATTGTGTAAAATTCTTTGGGGTGCTGACTTGGTAGTCACGAAGTTCCTAATGTGCTCTTTGTCATGACAGTATCTTATTTCTCCATCCATTTTGAAAGATAGTTTTGCAGGGTACATCAATCTGGGTTGGAGGCTGTTTTCTTTTAAGGCTTGGAATATGTCACTCCTAGCTCTTCTTGCCTTGATGGTTTGTGTTGAGAAGTCTGCTGTGATTCTGTTGGGGTTTCCTTTGTATGTGATTTGTTTCTTGTCTCTGACTGCTTGAAGAACTTTGTTCTTCTGTTATGTTTCTGGAATCTTAACAGTTATATGCCTATGTGTAGATATTTTTTGATCAAGGCTATTTGGAGTCCTATATGCCTCACTTATCTGTATGTCAAGGTCTTTTCCCCTGCTTGGGAAGTTTTCTGCCATTATTTCTGTGAAGAGATTTTTTATGTCATCTGCACTCTCTCCTGTTTCTTCATTGACTCCAATCAGTCTTATGTTACTCTTCTTTGCATCATCTAGCAGCTGCTGGATTGATTTCTCATGTTCCCTTATAATTTAGAAGCAATTTTTCTTTTCCTGGTCACTAATTGCAATCTTATCTTCTATATCTGAAATTCTGTCCTCACATTGGCTCATTCTGCTGTGTAGACTTTCAATGGAGTTTTTCATGTCCTGGAAATCTATTTGCATCTGTTTTATGGATTCCATTTGTTTCTTATGTTGGGATTCCATCATGTTCCTCAGGTCCTGTCTCGATTTATTAATCATGTCTTGCACTAGGGGCACAATTTCTCCTGTTATCTGAGAAATTATTTCTGATTTCCTTTTTTCCAGATCCCCTTTTGTTGCTAGTTCAGTGGGTCCAGGTGATTGAGTATCAGAGTGTTCCATCTCATTTCCCTTTGGGGTTGCTGTAGGTGATTTGGAAGTCTGGTTTTGAGACTTATTTACATGTTTTCTCATTTCGAGTAGGGGGGCCTGTTGGCGCCTGCAGGGATTACCTCCTCTGAGGTGGGAGAGGTGGACAGGGGCCAGGAGCAGTGGTAGGGATGGTGGCCAAAAGCCCTTTCCTGTGGGCTGGGAGCAGCAGCAGGGAGGGTGGCCAGGAAGCCCCTTCCTCTGGACCAGGAGCAGTGGGATGGCAGCTCAGAAGCCCCTATCTGTGGGCTGGGAGCGGCGGGACTCAGTATGATGGTCTGGTGGTCCGATGTCCTCTGTGTCTTTGTAGTGTGGAACCAGGTGGCTGTACAGAGGAGCGGGGAGGGGAGGGGTGGGTGGGTGTCCAGTGGATTGTTGATTCTGCGTGTTCCATGTGACTTGCAACCTCGGTAGCTCGGCTTCTCTTTTTAAGTGCATTGTTTTCTTACTCAAAAAAGTGTTCTACTTCTGGAATTAGAGTTTTGCATGTTCTAAAGTTGATTTTATCCTCCCTTCTCCAGCATGCTCTGTTTGGCATGATTGACACAGTGCATGTACTGGTTAGCCAGAGCGGAGCAGCTGTGCGTCTGGTGGGTGTTCTCACAGTAACACTGGAGGATTTTGGCCTACAGATCAGCACAGATCAGATGATATTCATACCTCTCGAATTTTGCTTCTTCTTCAGCAGCTTTCTGATATTGCTCAGTGGCAATTTTGTAGAACTTTGTAGTACTCCTCTCCTCCCGTCTATCCTGCTTGTATTTTTCTTCTGGTACTGGGGATCGAACTCAGGACCTTGAGCTTTTGAGGCAGGCACAGACCCACTGAGCTAAATCCCCGGCAGCCCCCTAGCATCCTTCTTCTTTATCATTTGGTCTTTCCCTTCTAGCTGCTTAGCCAAGTGCTTTGCCTTCGAGTATTCTTCCTCACTTGTTATCCTCTCTTGAAGGACAGCTCTGGTTAACTGCTCATTGGCCACAGCCCTGTCTTGTTCCAGGTCCTTGCTTTGTTTTAGATGTTTCTGATTCTCATATTTCTTCTTGGCTTGCTCCAATGCCAGTTCTTCAGCCTCTCTTCTTTTCAATTCTTCATCAGAAACCGAGGCACCATAAATACGAGAGTACTGCTGAGACTTCAAACCAGATGGGGAGGATTCCTTCATTTGATCAATTACATTTTCTGAAAGCCAGATGCGCTTCACTCTGATGTTCTCATTTTCATCCACCTCGACGGTGACCCAGTGTGTGCTGGCAGTCTTGCCCATGGGTCCTGCCTCTGTCCTCTCTATTGTGGACCCATGAGCACTTCAGGGCCCATGAACACATGCTCATGGAGGATTGGACACTTCTCTTGCCCTGTGGGAGCCTCTGTGATTAATGTTTTAAAACTTCTAGTTTTGATGAAATAATTATAAATGCTTCTCTTTGGCTCTCTCACTAGATGGTGAACTGCTCAAGAGCAGAATTTTGTTTTCTTTTTCTTCCTGCTTCCCACAGCATAAGGTATACCAAAGGAATCCAATAGATAGATGGACCTGCCAAATGGAAAAATAAATCTTTCATATTAGCAATAAAGTTGTTTGGTTGGCCCTGCACAGCTCCATACAGAGTAAGCAGGCTTCATGCAGTGCAGTGATAGCATGGATGTATGACTCAGAAAGACACTTTCCTCTGAAGAAGGGAGCCAGTGGGGACCTTATCAGAGGTAGCCCTGATCAACTCTGGACTTCCTGTGGTGGGCAAGGGGGTGCTAGAGTGTGCTCCTGAATAGCAGCAATATAGGATAATAAAAAGGGCAAGGACTGGGGAGGCTGGAGAGAGAAAGATGGGCTGAAACACAGTACCTGTAGCAATGCAGATGCAAGGTGGTAAGCACATAGATTGAGGTTGGCATGGAATCCATCTTCTTCCTCCTTTTATAATTGTAGAAAAATAGGTAAATTTTTGAAGAGCTTAATAAAAAGAGACAAAAGATGATGGGGACTGAATAAGCAGGAAGAAGAAAGAAATATCTCTATCTATCTGTTTATCTATCTATCTAGCTAAAGTTTTTGGCCTGGACATCCAAACATTGTCAAGAACAGCACCAGTTGGAAGAAGAAGCCATTTTGGAAGATGAAATAGTTAATGATGGTGGGACATACCGAGCTGTGGAGGAGTTGGGCCATGCAGGTGGACTTTTACTGGGGATAGTTGAAAATAAAGGTTGGGGATGCACTTTCAGGAACCAACATAGGTGTGAGATTGTAATCTAACAATGGATGCACTTCTCCATGGAAGGAAGGGGAGAGGGTGAGGGGGGCAAACAGACCTGCAAGAGAGGAGGCCAAAAAGCAACAAGAGAAATGGAAAGAAACCCAGGAAGCAACACTGTCACAATAATCAATTTTCCTACTGAGGAATCAGTAGGAGAACAACCTGAGCATGTCTGACCTGAGCCCTGGTGAGGAATGCAGGAAAGTCTGGAGGACAGGACGGCAGATAGGAAGTAAAGATGCACTAGACCTGGGGAGCCCCTACAAAGATCAAACTCAAGCTGGGCAAAGGTCTTCCCATAGATGGGGCCTGTGTGATTTTTTTCATGGTGAGTGGGCAGAGTGCAGGCATGGGAGGAGATCACCAGGGTCTGAATTCTTTCCTAGCAGCATGGACTTGGTCAAGTCATTAACTCTCCTGGGTTACAGATTCCTAATTTATGGAATGAAGATTTTTAATTTCATTTCTTTTTCTTTTTTTTTGACACCAGGGATCAAACTTGGGACCTTGTGCTTGAGAGGCAGGCAGTGGCACCACTGAGCTAAAAATCCCTGGTTGGTTTCATTTCTTAAGGCACTTAAATGAGAAAGCATCTCACTTGATGCTATGGAAGGCAACAAATAAATATTAGGGTTTTTTTCCCCCTCTCTGGGATCTCAGTAATAGTAACAAAGAAAGTATTCAATGGGTCAATCCTGGACTGTTGACCTGTGGGTAGGACTTTACAGAAGGTCAAGGGTCAGGGAGAAGGGAGAAGGGAACACCCAGTGGTGGAGTGCAGTGCTCAGAGTATACAAATGATTTGGGTCATTGATAGACCTGGGAAATTTTAGGGGTGGGCAAATGGGAGAGTTTCGGTAATCCTCGGCCATGGATTAGGCGAACCAAGCCTTATAGGTGGCATAGCCCAGGAACTCATCATAATTTAAAGTCTGATCTTTAACACAGGAGGCTTACGGATTTGGTTTTGTCAGGGTATGAGGGGCCCATCAGACCTTGAGGCTGGATTCACTGTCAGCTGTAACAGTTAGGTGACTTTTGTACTAAATCACTAAAAGTACAACTCAGAATTGTTTGAACAGGCAACTGTTCAGCTCATATGTCTGAAAGTGCAGCAATTGGGCTGCTTTGGACATGACCTATTTCAGTCCGATGTCCATTCTTCTCCTCCTGTTGTGTGGCAGAAGTACAGGTGGAGGAGAAGACCAGGCTCTGAAGTTTGGGCTAATTTAATCCGATCATGAAAATTTCACCCTCTGCCTCCCTCTTGACAATGATTGGCTCAGGAATAAGCAAACCTATGTCAATCTGGACTAATACCATTTTAGGGAGGAATTATTCTCCCTTTTGAGAGACAGAACCATGGAAATTCAATCTCTTCCACTAGATATGAAGGAGGAAGTGGGTATCTTGAGAAGCTATCAGTTAGCCAGTAAGTATGAAGGCATTAGATTTTGGGGTGAGGCATTATGGGCAGCGCAGCAGAGAAAAGGAAAGAATCTATTTCCTGATAGATCACTGAGCTGCCAGATCAACTGACTCTAGAGTCTGTTTTACCACTGGAATGTGTGCTTTGTAAGACATGTTGTTTATTATTGAAGTATTTTGTCTGATAATATGGATTTCAGGCTAGGTTTGATCCAGGCTTTGGGTTGTGTCCCTCTATAATTAGCTTGGCCCTGCTATTCCTTTGTATCTGTTTTGTTCTCAGGCTGAATTCCCTGACGTATTGGTCAGGGTTCTTCAAAGAAACAGAATCAATAGGGGTGGGAGGGGAGAGGGAGAGAGAGAGAAAATTTATTTTAAAGAATTGATTTATTTAATCCTGGGAGCTAGCAAGTCCAAAACCTACAGAGTAGGTCAGCAGGCTAAAGGCCCAGGGAAGAATTGGTGTTGCAGTGTTGTATGGAGGCAGTCTCCAGGAAAAATTTGTTCTTCTTCATGTAACCTCAGTCTTTTCTCTTACAGCCTTAAACTAATTGGATAAGGCCCCCTCACAATATGGAGAGTCATCTGCTTTACTCAAAGCATACTGATTGAAAGTTCACCATATGTTTAAAAAAACCATCATAGCAACAACTACAAGGGTGTTTGACCAAACAAGTGAGCATTATAACCTAGTCAAATTAACATGTACAATGAACCATCACAATAGTAAACTGGCTTCCTGTGATTTCCAAGAGCTACATGCTTTCTCTTTAATCATCAGGACTAGAGATCATCTCAGTTCCAGTTTTCTGAGCATGATTTTTGAGTTTGACTCAGAATAGTCAGGGTTAGGTCATGTGCCCACATTTGAACTAATTGTCATCCTGGTGGAATGTGATGACTGGTTTAAGACACACAGACCCCAGCCAGAGCTGGAAGTGGGGTCAGATAGTGCAGAAGCACCAGAGATGTAGGGGAAGGATAGAGAACTAATTGGAAAAAGTTTATTGATTGGAGAGGGACAGAGGAGACAGATATCAGATAAACAACTGCATGTGCTGGCCATCTTGTCCAAATGCAAAAGAGATAGATAATTTCAACCATAATAAAAACTTAATCATTTATGTTAAAAATGGAAGTGTAAACCAGACTAGGATGTTAGTATCAGTCAGTACATGTTATGCTCACAGAAAAGTTCATAGGAAGCCCAAATGTGGTCAGAAAGTCACTGTGTGAGTATGGAATCCAACTTAATAAAATGTGCTGCAAACAAATATTTATTAACTGTCTACGAGCTGGGGTGAATTAAAAGCTCATATCATCAAGTCATGGTAGACAAATAGACTTGCTTATACCAGGAAGCTTATACTTGCTTATACCTCCAAATTTTGGTGCTAGTGGTGGAGACATGTAGCTAAATGTTCACTCTTCCTGCTCCTACCATTTTATCCCAAGGTTGCTGGGCTTTTGTAGTAAGTAATGCCATCTTTCTTCAGGCTAAGTGGAATACATTGAGAAGATTTCAACTTTTGTGTTTTACAATCCTCCTCGATTAGAATTTAGCAGACTTAGTCTCCTTAAGTATTTTAACACTTAAATATTGAGTTGTATGTGTATTATGCTGCTCTGAAGAAAGTCCTCTGTTTGGTTGTCACAACCACCAACCTCCCTACTCATGCTGTGTACAGCATCCAGGATCACTTTTTGTCCTTCAAACCAAAACTCTTGAGAAAAACCAGTTTTGCTATAGTATAATTGATGTACAAAAACTTGTACATATTTAATACATACAATTTGATGAGTTTGGACACATATACATGTAAAACTATCACCACAGTCAAGATCATAAACATTTCCATCACCTCTAAAATTTTCCTCATGCTTCTGAGCATATACATACTTTTTCTGTGGTATGAGCACGGTGACCAACCCTCTTCACAACTTTTAAAATGTGCAATACAGTATTGTCAGCTATAGATGCTAAGTTGTACAGCGGAGCTCTAGAACTCATTTGTCTTGCATAACTGAAACTTTATATCCAATGAACAACTCTTCCTGTTTCCCTCTCTCTCCAGCCCCTGGAAACCACTATGTTTTTGATTATTTTAAATACTTAAAACAGGTAGAACTATGCACAATTTGTCCTTCTGTGGCTGGCTTGTTTCACATAGCATAATGTCCTCCCAGTTCATTCATGGTATTGAGTATGTCAGGATTTCCTTCTTTGTTAAGGCTGAATAATATTCCATTATATGTATATAGCAGATTTTCTTTATTAATTTACTCAGCAATGGACATTTGTATTGCTTGTACCTTTTGGTTATTGTGAATAATGTTACAATGAACATGGGAATGCAGATAGCTCTTCAAGATCCTAATTTCAATACTTTTAAATATATACCCTGAATTGAGGTATATATGGTGGCTCTATTTTTCATTTCTTAAGGAACCTCTTTATTATTTTTTTACTTTAGCAACCACACCATTTTACATTACTGCTAACAGGTACAAGGGCTCCAACTTCTCTACATCCTATTATAACAAATAACATTTGTTATTCTTTTATTCTTTAATAATAGCCATCCTGACAAGTATGCAGTGATATATCATTGTAGTTTTTTTTTTATTAAATTCTTTTATTGGTACATTGTAGGTATACAACACAATTACATTTCTCATTGGGAATTGTACCTTTACTTAATACATCTTGGTTCTTATTTTTTCCCCATTCCTAGCCCTCCCTTCACCCCCTCCACCCTTCCCTATTTACAAAGACTTTATTTCCATTTTTTCCATTTCTCAGCATTTTTCCTTTCCCTTCTTTCCTTTCCCCTGCCCCTGCCCCTCCCACTACCTCTGCCCCTTTGGACCTTTTCTCCCTATTTTACATTATCAATTATTCATTCTAATCATTGGTACATTTTAGGTATACAATATAATGACATTCATCATTGGAAATTTGCACCTTTACATAGTCTCTCTTGGTTCTTATTTTTCACCCTTGCCCAGCCCTCCTTTCAACCCCTCCAGTCTTCCCTATTTACAAAGATTTTGTTCCTATTTTTCCATTTTCTCATAATAATCCCATTCCCTTTTATCCTTTCCCCTAGCCCTCCCACTTCCTTCCCCTTTGCCTCTTTTCTTCCTATTTCACATGACCTATTATACATTTAGTCCTTATTTACACTTTCAGTTTCTCACACCAGAGAAACTATTTGGTATTTACACATGTGTGTCCTATTTATTCCACTTAAGAGTATTGCCTCAATGTGCATCCACTTAGCTATAAATGTCTCTAATTTCTCATTTTTGATGGTTGAGTAGTACTCCATTTTATAAAAACCCCACATTTTCTTTATCCAGTCTCCAGTTGATAGGCATTTGGGCTGTTTCCAAGTTTTAGCTATTACAAATTGTGCTGCTATGAACATGGGCTCACATATATCACTGTGGTATGATTCTTTTAATTCTTTGGGGAAGATCCCCAGCAGGGGAATAGCAGGGTCAAATGGGACTTCCAGTTTTAGTTCTTTGAGGTATCTCCATACTGACTTCCACAGTGGTTGCACCAGTCTACACTCCCACCAGCAGTGGAGCAGGGTTCTTCTTTCCTCACAGCCCCGCCAGCATTTGTTATTGGTTGATTTCATGATAGCAGCCATTCTTTCTGGAGTGAAGTAGAATCTCAGCATTGTTTTCATTTGCATCTCTCGAATGACCAGTGATGTTGAACATTTTTTCATGTATTTATTTGCTATTTCTACTTCTTTGAGAAATGTCTGTTCATTTCAGATGCCCATTTTTCGATTGGGTGTTTAAATCTGGGAGGTCTGATCTTTTGAAATTCTTTATAGATTTGAGATAGTAGACCTTTGTCTGAAGAAGAGCAGGTGAAGATTTTTTCCCACATTGTGGGTTGTCTCTTCACACTGCTGGTGGTTTCTCTTGCTGTGCAAAAACCTTTTAATAAGAAGGGATCCCACTTGTGGAATGTTTGTGCTAGTTCACAGGCAACTGAGGTTTCGTTCATAAAATCTTCTCCCACACCGATGTCTTCAAGAGTTCTACCTAACTTCTGTTCCAACTGGTTCAGAGTTTCTATTTTAATATTTAGATCTTTAATCCATTTTGATTTTAGTTTAGTGCATGGTGAGAGATACAGGTCTAGTTTTAATCTTTGGCAAGTTGAAGCCCAATTTTCCCAGGACCATTTATTAAAGAGGCTATCTTTCCTCCAGTGAGGGTGTTTGGCTCCTTTGTCGAAGATGAGATGGCTGAGTGTGTCTGGCATTGTTTCTGCATCTTCGAATCTGTTCCACTGGTCCTCAGGTCTGTTTCTTTGCCAGTACCATGGGGTTTTTATCACAGTAGCTTTGTAGTAGAGTTGCAGGTTGGGGATTGTGATACCCCCTGCCGTGTCTCTGTTACCTAGAATTGATTTTGCTATTCTGGGTCTCTTCTTGTTCCAAATGAATTTTTGGATTGTTTTCTCTAGGTCTATGAAGTATGCTGCTGGGATCTCAATTGGAATTGCATTAAATCTATATAGCAGTTTTGGAAGTATGGCTATTTTCACTATATTAATCCTTCCTACCCAGGATCAGGGGATGTCTGTCCATTTTCTGATATCATCTTCAATCTCTCTTTTCAGAGAAGAGGTCTTTGATTTCTTTCTTTAGGTTGATTCCTAGGTATTTCAGTTTTTTGGATGCTATTGTGAAAGGAATTATTTGCCCTATTTCTCTCTCAGTGAGTCTGTCATTGGTGTAGAGGAAAGCTATTGATTTTTGTGTGTTGACCTTGTAATCAGCTACTTGACTGAATTTGGTTATTAAGTCTAGAAGACTTTTGGTGGAGTTCTTGGGGTCTTCTCTATAGAGTATCATGTCATCTGCAAATAATGACAATTTGACTTCTTCATTTCCTATCTTTATTCCTTTTATTTCTTTCTCTTGTCTAATTGCTGTGGCTAATGTTTCCAGAACTATATTGAACAAGGGTGGTGATAGTGGACATTCTTGTCTTGTTCCTGATTTTAGTGGGAAGAATTTCAGTTTTTGACCATTTAGTATGATATTGGCTGTTGGTTTTTCATAGATGGCTTCTATCAGTTTGAGGTAGAGACCATCTATTCCAATTTTTTGTAGAGTTTTTATCATAAATGCATGTTGGATTTTGTCAAATGCTTTTTCTGCATCTATGAAGATAATCATATGGTTTTTGTCCTTGGCTCTATTGATATAGTGTATTACGTTTATTGATTTGCATATGTTGAACCATCCCTGCATCCCTGGGATGAATCCCACTTGATCAGGGTGTATGATCTTCTTGATGATCTTCTGCATTCTTTTTGCGAGTATCTTATTAAGGATTTTGGCATCTATGTTCATTAGTGAGATTGGCCTATAGTTCTCTTCTTCAGTTGGGTCTTTCTCTGCTTTAGGGATCAAGGTGATGCTTGCTTCCAGGAATGAATTTGGTAGTGTTGCTTCCCTTTCAATTTCACTGAAGAGTTTAAACAGTAATGGCAGCAGTTTCTCTCTAAATGTCTTGTAGAATTCAGCAGTGAAGCCATCAGGGTCTGGGCTTTTCTTAGTTGATAAGTTTTTAATTATATTTTCAATTTCATTGGTTGATGTTGGGTTGTTCAGAATTTTTAGGTCTTCTTTGTTCAACTTTGGTAATTCATATGTATCTAGGAATCTGTCCATTTCTTCTGTGTTGTCCATCTTATTGGCGTATAGGTTCTGGAAGTAGGTATTGATGATCCTCTGGATTTCTGCTGGGTCTGTTGTCATTTCACCCTTTTCATTCCTAATTGCATGGATTTGGGCCTTTTCTTTCCTTTTTCTGATAAGATTGGCTAAAGGTTTGTCAATTTTGTTGATTCTTTCAAAGAACCACCTCTTGGCTTCATTGATTTTTTGTATCATTCTCTTAGTCTCCATTGCATTGATTTCTCCTCTGATCTTTATAATTTCCTCCCTTGTATGAGCTTTGGGGTTGTCCTGCTCTTCTTTTTCTAGAAGCTTGAGGTTCAGCATGAGGTTGTTTAATTGGGCTCATTCTGTTTTCCTAATATGCATATTCACTGCTATGAATTTCCCTCATAAGACTGCTTTCATTGTGTCTCACAGATTCCAATATGTTGTATTGTCTTTGTCATTTAATTGAAGGAACTATCTGATTTCTTCTTTAATTTCCTCTGTGACCCATTGGTTATTCAGAAGTGTGTTGTTCAATTTCCACATGTTTATGAAATGTTTTGAGTTTCTTTTGCTATGGATCTCCAATTTCATTGCACTATGGTCTGATAATATACAGGGGATAACTTCAGTTCCTTTGCACTTACTTAAACATGTTCTATGTGTGAGTATGTGGTCTATTTTGGAGAATGACCCATGTGCAGCTGAGAAGAATGTGTATTCTGATTTTATGGGGTGGAAGACTCTGTAAACATCGGTTAAGTTCATTTGTTCAAGAGTTCGATTGAATTCTAGTATTTCATTACTTATTTTTAGTCTAGTTGATCTATCTATTTGTGACAGTGGGGTGTTGAGGTCCCCCACTACAATTGTTTTAGTGCATATATGACTTTTCATGTCCGTTAGTATTTGTTTTATATAGCTGGGCACACTAGTGTTTGGTGCATAGATATTTATGATTGTCATCTCTTCCTCTTGGATTGTTCCCTTTACAAGGATGTAGTGCCCTTCTTTGTCTCTCTTAATCAGTGTTGGTTTGAAATCTACTTGATCTGCCAAGAGGATAGCTACTCCTGCTTTTGTTTGGGTTCCTGTCGCATGGAGTATTGTTTTCCACCCTTTAACTTTCAGTGTATGAGTTTCCTTTTGAATTAAGTGTGTTTCTTGTATGCAGCATATTGTTGGATTTTGCTTCTTGACCCATTCTGCCAGTCTATTTCTTTTGATTGGTGAATTGAGACCATTAACATTGATGGTTATAACTGAAATGTATTGACTTGTCTTTGCCATGACTTTTTCTTTTTGTTGGGTTCTCCCCCTTTACATTTAATTTCTTGTCATGCCAGATGGGTTCATTCTGCCTTGCTTCCTGGGGTTGTAGTCCTCAATGTCTGTTCCTAGGATATGGTGTAAAATTCTTTGGAGTGCTCGTTTGGTATTCATGAAGTTCCTAAGGTACTCTTTGTCATGAAAGTATCTTATTTCTCCATCAATTTTGAAAGATAATTTTGCAGGGTACATCAATCTGAGTTGGAGGCTGTTTTGTTTTAGGGCTTGGAATATGTCACTCCAAGCTCTTCTTGCCTTGATGATTTGTGTTGAGAAGTCTGCTGTGATTCTGATGGGCTTTCCTTTGTATGTGATTTGTTTCTTGTCTCTGACTGCTTGGAGAACTTTGTTCTTCTGTTGTGTTTCTGGAATCTTAACAATTATATGCCTATGTGTAGATTTTTTTGATCAAGGCTATTTGGATTCCTATATGCCTCACTTATCTGTATGTCAAGGTCTTTTCCCCTGCTTGGGAAGTTTTCTGCCATTATTTCTGTGAAGAGATTTTTTATGTCATCTGCATTCTCTCCTGTTTCTTCATTGAGCCCAATCAGTCTTATGTTACTCTTCTTTGCATCATCTAGCAGCTGCTGGATTGATTTCTCATGTTCCCTTATAATTTAGAAGCAATTTTTCTTTTCCTGGTCACTAATTGCAATCTTATCTTCTATATCTGAAATTCTGTCCTCACATTGGCTCATTCTGCTGTGTAGACTTTCAATGGAGTTTTTCATGTCCTGGAAATCTATTTGCATCTGTTTTATGGATTCCATTTGTTTCTTATGTTGGGATTCCATCATGTTCCTCAGCTCCTGTCTTGATTTATTAATCATGTCTTGCACTAGGGGCACAATTTCTCCTGTTATCTGAGAAATTATTTCTGATTTCCTTTTTTCCAGATCCCCTTTTGTTGCTAGTTCAGTGGGTCCAGGTGATTGAGTATCAGAGTGTTCCATCTCATTTCCCTTTGGGGTTGCTGTAGGTGATCTGGAAGTCTGGTTTTGAGACTTATTTATGTGTTTTCTCATTTTGACTGGGGCGGGGGACTGTTTTTGCCTGCAAGGATTACCTCCTCTGAGCTGGGAGAGGTGGGACAGGGGCCAGTAGCAGCGGTAGGGATGGTGGCCCAAAAGCCCTTTCCTGTGGGCTGGGAGCAGTGGGAGGGATGATGGCCGGGAATCCCCTTCCTGTGGACCAGGAGCAGTGGGATGGTGGCTCAGAAGCCCCTCCCTCTGGGCCGGGAGTGGTGGGAGGGATGGTGGCCTGGAAGCCCCTTCCTCTGGGCCAGGAGCAGCGGGACAGAAGGTGGCCCAAAAGCCCTTTCCTGTGGGCTGGGAACAGCGGGAGGGATGGTGACCGGGAAGCCCCTTCCTCTGGACTAGGAGCAGTGGGATGACGGCTCAGAAGTCCCTACCTCTTGGCCGGGAACAGCGGGACTCAGTACCTTGGTCTGGTGGTCTGGTGTCCTCTGCGTCTTTGTAGTGTGGAACCAGGTGGCTTCCTGTCTTCAGCGGGATGATTTGGTGTCTTCCACAGGACTCCTGACCTCGGTAGGGCTTGCACAGACCTTCCTGTGTTCAGCGGGCTGATTCTGTGTATTCCACGGGACTGGGGACCTCGGTAGGGCATGGGCAGACCTGCCTGTCTTATCTCATTGTATATCTCTTTATAAACAAAATCAGATCCGGCATGCTTTTGCTTAAAGCCTTTCAATGGCTTCCTGTTATCCTTGATAAAAATTCAATCACTTATATGTGGCTTTGAGGACCTTCATTTCCTTTAACTTGTCCCACATAGCCCAAGCATTGACTTTACATACATGTTAATTTCTCATCTCTTAGCCTTTGTGTGCACTACTTACTTATTGCCTAAAACACTTCCTCCTTTGTTTAACTCTCTTCTTCCTTTAAGCATCACATCTACCAGAAAGCTGCTCTTCCCATTCTGTCCTCCAACCTGGCTATTTGCCTCCTATGTTTTCCCTTGCCCCTACCCTGCAAACACCCCAGCTCAACATTCATCATTTTTTCCCCCTCTGGATATCAGTTTCATGAGATGGGGCATGTTTGTATTGTTTGCATTCTATACCCAGTGTCCTGTTTGGTATCTTCTACCTAAAGATTCATATGCAATCAATATCTGTGAACAACAAAGAGAGTAAGTGATTGGAGAGATGAGCAACTCCTCATGGCTGATATATTTACTAAGTACCTATCTTGGGCAAAGTGTTGCACCATGTTACTGCGATCCAGAAGTATTAGATTAGCTCCTGTGGATAACTCAGTCAGAGAGACAGGATGTCAGAAACAGACAATTTATAATATAAGAGAGTGTATCATGATACACATACAGTGTATCATGTAGATGAAGATTTCTTGGCCTTAGTACTATTCCCATTTTGGACTACATAGTTCTTTCATGCAGGAAGGTATTCTGTGCATTGTTAAACTGTATAGCATCATCTTTGTCCTGTGCTTCCAAGATGCCAGTAGCATCTTTGCCAATTTCCAGTTGTGACACCAAAATGTCTCCAGACACTGCCAGATATCACTGACAGCAAAATGACCTCTAGTTGTAGACCACTGTTGTAACACTAGTAGTCTGTGGCTTAGGGTGAGAATGAAGACCCTGTAGTTGGGGCAGGAGCGGAAGACTCATAAAGCTCATGGAATATCTGTTACAGTTTAGATCAAGAATGTTCTCCAAAGGCTGTGTGCACTCATACATGGAGCTTTTGAAAGATGATTTAATTATGGAAGTTATATAGTTGATTTGATGTTAGGAGGTGGTGTCTGGTTGGAGGAGACAAGTCACTTGAGGTGTGGTCTGGAAGGGTATATCTCTCTTTCCAGCTCTTTGCTTCTCTCTCTCTCTCTCTGTTTCCTGGCTGCTATGATGCAAGCAGCTTTCCTCCATTATGTCCCTCTACCATGACATTTCTACCTGGGAGCCAGCTGATCATGGACTGTAATCTCAGAGTCAAATAAAGCTCTCCTTTAAGTTGTGGGTGTTGGACATTTTGTCTCAGTGATAAGGACAGTGACTAAGACAGATTTTGGCACTGAGAGTGGGTCACTGCTGTGACTGTTACCTCACTATGTGGTTCAGAAATCTTTGGAACTGGCTTATAGGAGGAGTTTGGAAAAGTTTGGAGATGATGGCGAGAGAGGCCCTAGAGTGCTGTAAGCTGAGCTTGATGGGACATTCTGATCACAACTAAGAAGACCAGAATGCTAGTAGAAATATAAGTAAGGACCAGGCTCAAGAAGTTTTAGTTGAAAACAAGGACTCCATTGGCAGTTGGACTTGAAACTATGTATGTTATTCTCTGGCAGAAAATTTGTCTACATTTTGCTCATATTCTGAGACTTTGTGGGAGACTAAGATAAAGAACAGCCGACTAATTAATTTGCCAGGGGAAATGTCAAGGCATCCCAATGTTCAGGCTGTGGTGTGAGTACTACTGGCTGCTTTTAGCCAGGTTTTTACTGAAAATCAAGAACAAATGGCACATCTGTGTGATTTTAAAAGTTATTAGTTTCCTCAGAAAGGAATCACTTGTAAAATTTTGTCAGAGGAGAGCTTGGTTGCTGAAAAATTAGCACTAAAAAGAAGCCAAGTACTGTGCATCAGGAGAATAGGAAGGATGATTTGAGGGCATCCCAGGATCAACAAGATCCCATGATTCTCAGGTTCAAGGGCCCAAAATTGAAAGGTTTGCTTTGAGAAGAGAGCTCCAGGATGGTCTGCTTGGGAAAGGCCTCCTAAGGAATTGATTTGTCAGATTCATTTCACATTGCTCAGCCACCCTGGTACTTGGAGGCTGCTGGAGCCATAATCCAAAGGGTCCCAGCTACTGCTTGAGCTGTTAGCAGACCTTGGCATCATCCATGTGGTGCTAGTTTTGCAAGCTTGCAGACTGTAAAAGTTGTGGGGTCATGGAGGATTCCACCCAGATTTTAGAAGGTTTAGAAGGCCAGGTAGTGTGTACCTGAGAGGGCAGTACACGAAGCTGTTAGAGGGAAGCCAAAAATGCAGTGAAGACCAAGAATGTGGAACATACACCAAGGAATGCCACAGGCAGTGGGTAAGACCAGCCCAAGAGAAAGGCCATAAGAGCTGCAACCTGCAATGCTTCAGGGACAGGGTTGCCCAAGCCATTTGGAGATGACATCTCATTACAACTTGCCTCGGGTGCTGGATATGGAGGTATAAGATTTAATGTTTGCCCTGCAGAATTTTGGTCTTGCTTTGGTCCAACTTCTTTCTATTTCTTCCTTTTGGAATGGGAATGTTGAGCCAGGGATGTAGCTCAGCAGGATAGCACCTGCCTGGAATGAGAATGTTTATCCTGTGCCATTGTATGTCAGCAGTGTTAAACTTCCTTTTTTATTTTTACAGGGGCTCACAGTTAAGAGTTTGCTGATACTGAATAGTTTCTCTAGTGTGAGAAACTGAAAGTGTAAATAAGGATTAAAATGATTAACATGAATAATTGATAATTTGAAATAGGAAGAAAAGGTCCAAAGGGTTGGGGGAAGTGGGAGGGGAAGGGGAAAGGAAAGAAGGGAAAGGGAAAATTATGAGAAAAGGAAAATTTGGAAACAAAGTCTTTGTAAATAGGGAAGGATGGAGGGGGTGAAGGGAGCACAGGGAATGGGGAAAAAATAAGAACCAAGATACATCATGTACAGGTACAAATACCCAATGATAAATGTAAACGTATTGTATACCTAAAATGTACCAATAAAAGAATTTAAGCAAAGAAAAAGAGTTTGCTTTGAATCTCAGAAGAGACTTTGACTTGGAATTTTTAGCAGTGCTGAAATTCTTAAGACTTTGGCAAATCTTAGAGATGGACTAAATGCATTTTGCATAAAAAGATTTGTGTCTTTTGGGGGCCAGGGGCAAAATACTATGACTTGGATCAAGAAAGTCCTCCAAAAGCCTCATGTGATCATAGGCAGGGCTTTTGGAAGGTGATTGAATAATTGAGGAGATATGTGACTTGTTAGGAGGTGCATTGGGTTGGGAGAGGTGGGTCACTTGATGCTTGACCTGGAAGGGTCTGTCTTCTTCCCCAGCTCCTTGTTTTTCTCTATATATAGTCTTAGGAAAAATCAGAACTCTATTTAAAAATGAAATTATTCTTAGTCTAAATAAATTTAATAAAACTTTAAGTAAATTACTACCACAGAAAAAATACACAAGTATACAAGTCACATAACTGAAAACTGATGTGTGAGCAAAGGGTTTCCAAAATGAATGGTGCCTAAACTACTTGACTTCTCCTTAGTTTTTAATCTGAAAAGTGCCAGTTTTAGATGTTTCAGGAAATAGACTGTTTATATTCTTTGGTCATCAAGGTAGTTCTATATCTAGTAAATAGTATCACCAAAGCCAACAGGGAAAGCCAATTAGGACAAAGGTCACTCAGCAGTGTTGTTCTCTGGGGTGGTAGGGAGGACTGTTGCCTCAAGGCTCACTGTGGGTGCCAAACCCTTAGCATACACACCTCTCTGAAAGAGTCAGCTCCTTAAATGTTTGTGGAATTGAACTGAATTCCCTTAATGAACTTCAAACAAGGCTTCAGGTGACTTTGAATTAAACCAAATCAGTCCTCTCAACCTCTGGTGGCTCATCACCAATGGAAGAAAACACATTTCACATCTGCTCACAAAGCAGAAAGCCTGCTGGCTCCAACACAAGCCTGTTCTGTGCTTCAGTTACCAGTTGAAAATTCGTCTCTCAACAGTCCTGTGATTCATGTGCTGTGCTGTGTTTGGCAAATGAATTTTGCAATTGTGATGTGCATTGTCATCTTTGTTATTTCAAGGTAGATCAAAGAATGCCACTAAATGTTAAGTACATGAAGGAAACCTGGATATAGGATCACACAAAAAAATCAAATAAATAAAATGCAAAACACTCTTTAAGTGATGGATTGTGTTTTCAGGATCTGTTTTTAAAGAGCTACTGAAACCCTCTCCTCCCTAAGAAGGCCCAAAATACCCAGCTGAGATTTTCCTCACAGCATTTTTTGAATCAATTCAAGCTCTGTGGATGAGTCAGTAAGTTTCTATTATAGGATTCATAAAAATTCAATGCAGTCATGTAAACAATGAAGTTTTTTTAAAAAAATAAAAAGCAAATAAATATACTTTGACTGCTAATTACCCTGTAGAAGTTGGGTAGTTTCCTGTTCTTAGATTTCCCAAGGGTCTTTCATTCTTAAGACTTACTTTCAAGCAGACAAAAACATTATATTTTTTAAATTCATGGAGAGAAAGGGAGAGACAGAGACAGAAAGACACAGAGAGACAGAGAGAGACACAGAGAGATACAGAGTGAGATGGAGGGATCCAGAGGTTTCTAACTATGGCACTTGGAATATAGTCATGGTAGAACTACTGTGTGGTAATTTTTTTCTCAGGATTTTCCACTTTGATTTTTCTTTAACTATCAACTTTCACTTGCCTGTAGCTAAAATCAACTTTAGAGAGTCAGAATTCAGTAGCCATTTCCTAATCTTTTTTAGAGTGAAAACCTTGTATTGAGTTCTGAAAGTCTTTTTCTCACTAGGAATGTTGATTCTTTCCTCTGTGACCATCCCAGCTCATTTCTGCTTAGTCTGCCTCCCAACAATGACAGAGAAAATAGTAGGGTTTTCAGGTATGTTGATCACCAGTCGCCAGAGAGGTGACAAAGAGTGGCAGCCTTAGGGTGCATTCACAGAGATTTTGAAGTTATTAAGCTCCAGTTAATTCAGAAGGGAAATGAACACCATGAAGGGTGCTTTGGACTAGGATGATAGGTCTTCATCTTCCACTGTGTCCTAGAGGCAAAAGGGCCACTTTTTGGCGTGGGAGGCTGCCATAAAAGAGAACTGAAAGCTAGAAGGCAGAAAAGCCCTAAGTATTTAATAAAAACAATACCATTCAATACACTAAGCACTCTTATTGGGCATGAGGCATAGGAAACTCAACCTTTGCTGGGGGCAAATGGAGCCTGACACATGGAGGAACTTGGTGAATATTTGTTGAATGAATGAATGAACGAATGAACGAATACCTCAATTGGGATATGGCAAAATTCATCTGGCTTGTCTGCTTTTGACTGTCAGGACACATGGTGTGTTGTGACAAGTTATGAAATATATAACAACCAATTGGGAAAGTATTATAAAATATTGGGATTCTGGAATTATTTTTCTTCTCCCTTTTTTTAAAAAAAGAAGTTGGAGCTGATTCAAGGTTACGTCTATAAAGGTGTTTCTTCACTTTTTTTTCATTCTAATATGATTTCTTTTGATAGTTACTGATGTGCTGTTATGCTTGTGATTACAAATGACTGTGCAACTCATGATTATAGCTACTTCTGTGTATTTTTTTATTTTTTTAGTTTATTGGATTATTTTATGATAATTACCCAAAAAATATGGAATGCTTCATAAATTTGCATGTCATCCTTGCGCAGGGGCCATCCTAATCTTCTCTGTATCGTTCCAATTTTAGTGTATGGGCTGCCGAAGTGAGTACTACTTCTGTTTATTTTTTAATTTTACCCATGAATACATTTCTAACAAGCAAGAAGGTGAGGGTAGATGAAGGGCGTAGGTAATGTGTGTCTGTCTCTGCTTTGCATGAAAACAGGAGTGATGCTGCATGCGTACCTGTCAATACTGTGCATGAGTTATCATCACAAAATCAAAGGCAGAGCAGTGATGCACATAGACTTGGCAATGTTATTTATATTAAAAACATTAAAATTTATATTCTATTTTCTATCTGTAACAATAGAAAACAGAGACTATATTTGTTTTCTAGTGGCATGTGCTTTCTTTATTAGTATTAACTTTGGAAGTTTAGAAAAACTGAATCTTAAAAGTGTTCAATTAAATAGTCAGATTAGTGATATATAGATATGTGCAGTATATATATATATATATACTTTATTCCTCATATAAATGTATTTTAATAGCTGACATGTTAAAATAAAAATATTTGGCCCTCTTTGGTTTATTTTGCCACAATATCAGGAGGGAGATTTAAAAATTGAGGATATCTCAAAAATGATCGGTTTTGTATCCTTATATTATTACATCACATCCATCAGAGTGGAGAAAGCAAAACTGAAGGCTCCTAAGAGACAGTGAAGTCCAGCAGTTAAAAGCACAGGTTTTGACACAAGATTGCACAGGTTGAAATTCTGGCCTTGCCACTTGCTGGCTTTTCTGTCCTTTGGATCTCATGTTGGAATACACATGGCAGAAAGCCGGCATTTAATAAATGCAAACAAATGGTACCTAACTTTAATCTTTATCATTTGTTATTCATTTGGACATCTTTCTTAAACATTTTTGCTTTTCACTCTGAGGATTTTTTTAAAGCATGCATCAGTAAAAATCATTTTATAACTCAAAATATTTTTGACTTAGACTCAGGTAGGACTTGTATGTTTGCTTGGGACACAGAAATCTTATCTTTTGCTAGTTCAGCACCATAGGTGTGTGTTTTTGGTGGCATAAAGTGCAATTCATATACCTTCTCACTCCATAATCTTTTCTGCTGTAGGTCTGAATCAAATGGTGCAATTCTTCAGCAAAAGCTAAAATGGAATAAAAGATATGCTTTCAGCTTCAACTCTTCCCCTTAAAAAATGGCTCTAAATACCTCACTTTCATCCCTGCAGGAGCATCACATTCCTGGCAAATTAAGAAAAAAAGAATTATGTTCGTGGCTCTTTATTATCTAGCTAAATTGGTTTTAGTTTTCAGTTGGCAAGAGTAGTGGTCCTAAGAGCTTGCACAACTTGCTGTGTTTGAGCTGATTCCAGAATAGGAGGAATTCATTTTCATCTTGAAGTTTTTAGCACTCAGGATGTCATTCTGAGAGAACAAACAAGTCAGCATTTGTCTTGGCGAAGACAGAGTGGCAATGTGAGGAAAATCTTCTTCCACTCAAGATAGACCCCAAGCTGAACGCGAGATCAGCACATCTCACACAAGCCAATACAGAGAGTGCTGTCCACAGATGGTGATCCTGCTTAGCCTGCTCCCTGCCAGGCTGTGGTGCCTGGGAAGGCAGACATTTCTGCAGCCTGCCTGGAGCTGGCCTTGAGAAGGAGAAAGAAGCAGAGTGGTGTGGGAACCGCCTCCAGCACCCTAAGACTCCATTCTGCCTGAGCTTGTCTTGCAGCAATCTGCAAACTAAAACATCTTATCCAGAAGGGGACTTTTATATCTCTTGATTTTTAGTTCCCTGAATTGCTTGGTATAACTATCCAAAAACTCAATACCCTGCTGCTAAGGAAGCCATGCAGAATGCTCCCAATGTGTTCCTTTCTGGGGGTGATGTCAGAGCAGGGCTGTACCTAGTCAGTCCTTAGCTCTGCATCCGTATTCTATGCGCATCTCTCACAGTGCCAGCCCAGTAAGTCGTGCTCTGCAAACTAGATGACACTTCCAGGCACACACAAATCCACCTCCACTGGGGCGGGGCTGCCAAAAGCATAACTGCTTGTCATGTTGAGGGCCCTCCCTCGGATTGCTGATTGTTAGGCAGAAACAGAACAGGTTTGGCCCTGGCCACAAAAATGTGAATGGAGACTTTCATTTTGAAATGACAGCATTGTCACCAGAGGGTCCATTTCGAGCCTATTCTTTGAAAGCTATAGCAGCTTTGGCAGCCTTGTCTTTGCACTATTCTGCCTCCTGAGACTGCAGAAAAGTGATTTGGAGCCTGTCATGCCGTTTCCCCTGCACTACAGTCCCACTGGGCCGTTGAACAGAAATTCATCTAGCCAGGCTAATTTACAAACATGTTATTCTCTGCCTGTGGTCTTGTTTTCATCACAACTTTTAGAAGCCTATGCGGTTTGCATCCAAAGCTATATGCACCTCTATATTAAGAATGTCTTAGTTTTTCCTCATTAATATTAAACATTTCTAATCTATTTTCAAAATAAAATAAGATCTGAGGGTGTTCAGAACATAATTATTTATTTAGCTTTGAGACAAAAAAGCTTACAGAAACTTGACCTCCAAGTGTATTTGTTCCAAGAGGGACTCTCAGTGGGGAAGTCAGGCTGCCTGTCTGGTAGAGAAGCTAAGACTTCAGCCAAGACTTTAAAGTGTCTCTTCTTGTATCACAATAGTTAGTTTATCTCTCAAGGTACCTTGTTAGTTATGAGACAAAGGTATTTCCAAACCAGCCTATTCCAAAGTCATTAAAATATTTTCATTCAAAAAATATAAATATTGGGGGGTCAGCATCATGATTGATACTTGTCAAATACTTAATAGCACAAAAGGCATGTGCTTATAGCTTGATATTTGCTATGTCCTTGGTCTATAATAGGTTCATAGAAAACTGTAGCTTGGACAATTGTGGTATATTTTCTGATGAAGAAGCACCATTCACTTGTATATACACATCTCTATTACCTTCATACAAAGCTTCTGTCTTTATTGCTTTGTCATGAGATGGAATGACTCTGCACATTACAGCTAGAAACTTAAAAAGCTGTCTTAGTCACTTTCCTCGTTTCTGGGACAAAATACCTGACATCCACAATTTAAAGGAGAGATTTATTTTGGCTCACGTTTTAGAAATTGGACTCCTTGCATGGCTGGTGACATGGTAGAAGGACCTGGGTAGAGGAAACCTGATTGCCTCATGGTGGACAGAAAATGAAGAGTCAAGGTGAGAGGGGGATGAAGTGGGTATATCCTTATGGATCACACTGTTAGTGACCCAAGTCTTCTGATTAGAACCCTCCTCCTAGCAGCATGTCAGCTATAATGGTCTCATAATCCAATTACTTTCTAAACACACAAGGCTTTGGGGGCCATTTTAGATCTAAACCATAAAATAAGCTAGGAACCTGTTTGGATACCACTGTATTCTAGAATGAGGAAGCAGGCAAAGGATGAAATTGTGCCCATTGCAGACCTGTTTCCAAATAATAAGCAACGTCTTGTGAATTGCAGAAGCCAGCCCACAGAATGCATACTCAGAGTCTAGGTGAGAAGTTAGGTCTTGAGTTTTTTATCTTTTCAGGCATAAGCATGTTTTAAAGAGAAGATGGTTTCACTGAAAGGTTTTTTTTTTTTTTTGAATCCTGGCTGGGCTAGAGAGAAAGCTACAGGGTTGGAACATCAAAAGGCCAAACTTTTAGCATATAAACAACTTTCAAAAGTTAAGCCATTTGTCAGTGTCACTCAACGTGTTTAGAAGACTGAGAGGTTGAAAAAAAAAATCAACCAGCTGCATGTTGTGTCTTCTTTCCTTTTTTCTCCCTTTGTGTCTCACTGAGGCCTAGAACAACACAGAGGCATGCAGGAGCAGGGTGTGAGGGAATTGTTCCTGTTTGTTCTCTTGCCTCAGGCACTGTCTAAGGGAGCATTTTGGAGTTAGCCTCATGATGCTGAGATGAGTTCTAAACAAACTCAGATGTCTTAGGTCACATAGGTTGCCTGCTGAAAGCCCATGTGTCATAGACACTTTCTTTCTAACAGTGCCATTGCTCTTCCCTGGCACTTAGCTGCATCCCTAGGGGATTCCAGACACTATTAAGACTTGTAAGAGAGGAAGGACTGTAAAGGAGAACAAAGCCCTTCACAGAGAAATATTATAATCTGAGGAGCCTCCGAATTCAGGATCTTACATCATAATTCTAAATATGACAATAAATTTTCTGAAAATTTCTTGCTGTTACCTCTCTTAACATGGGAGCAAGTGATAAGCTGCACCGGATATTCTATCAAATACTATTTGACTGCTAATGGCACTTTTCTATTTGATGTTACTTCCATCATAATCATCATGAACCTCAATTTAATGATGGACAAGGAAGTAAGGCTCAGGCCACGTGCCCAGGACAGTAAAGAAAACACCAATTTGTATGAAAAGCAAATGCAAACTGCTTCCAGAATAGGATGGTCAGATAAAATAATGTCACAAAGGAAAATCTGAATTTCACATAATGACAATTTTTTAAGTGTAAATGTAACCCAAACATTTTGTGAAACATACTTAACCTAAAAATATTACGTTATTTATCTGGAATTCAAATTTAACTGGGCCTCCCATATTTTTATTTGCTGTATCTGTCAGGTCTACTCTAGAAGATCTTATTTATCAGGGGTCTCACAAATCAGAGAATTATTCTGAGTTGGGGAGTCCTAACAAAGGTTTGGAGTTGAGTTCCAGATAAATAGGACAATTCAGCCCATTGTGTATGCCTTGTGTTCTAAAAATGATACCAGATTCTGCTCTGCCCTCCCCTTCCCTCCCCTTCCCTTTTTCTCTCTTCTCTTCTCTCAGTACCCAGAAAACAGATTAAAATGAATTCCTTATCAGGGGACTTGTCACCTCATTCATCATTCTACAAACATTAGCTGAGTGTCTATTTGTTAAGTGTTGTTCTGGCTTCTGAGGAGCAGGAATGGGGGCACAGAGTTTCTACCCTGATGAAGCACCCACTGAAGGGGTACTGAAGGCCCCTACATCCATAGCTCTAAGTCTATTTTCTGGATTCAAAAGTCCAACCCACTTTTTTTTTTCCTATCTGCAATTTGATACCTGCTAGGTACAAATTGGATTCTGTAGGTACAAGAGAAATAAAGACAAATAAAATATTTTTGAGTGCAGAAGCTTGTAAGGGTGACATGAGACTCTATGTCAACAGTTATAATGAAAGTCAGCTTATGACAACAACAGTGAAAGGAGTTTGTTCTCATAGAGGAGCCATTACAATATGTCAGTTTAGGGATATAGGAAGGTTTTATACAAAAATATGAGATGGGCTTGAGGAATGTTGAGCTATTCCCCATAGCTCTAGATATACAATCATTAATCATGAAATTTTAGAATTGGAAGCATCCTCACATGTCTATATATCCAAACATTCTTTCTATTGTCTATGTCTTTTTGTTTTTTGCTTAAATTTGTCTCACATTTTTCTGAACAGTCTATTGCACTGTTGTAAAACTAATCATTAAAAATAGCATTTCATAAAAGCTGAGTTGAAGGCAGCTACTCCAAGCTTGACGTATTGATTCTATGTCTGCTGTTTGCCCTATTGACCACTTTAGTCAAGTTCCTGAATGAAAATATAGAATATAAGTTTGCTAATATAATTTTGAGATAGAAGGATAGGCATGATAGCAAACACTGCAAATGACATTAAAAAATTAAAGGTTAGTAAGGTAAGATGTAATAACAATGCATGTAAAATCCTGCATTTAGATTCAAAATTATCAATTACAGAATAGAAAAGGACTGCTTTTGTGGGAACTCCCACGAAAGCAACTTAAGAGTTTGAACTAATTCTTAACCTAATATGAGCCAACAATGTGATATGACTGCTACAGAAGCTAATAATCTGGGGCCACTCAGCTAGAGGAGCACCAACATCATGGAAAGGAATAGCCCTGGTATATCTTCCTTAGTCAGATCATGTCAGTATGCCGTGTTCAGCTTTGCATGCTAGATTTAAAAAGGTGTATGTATACATAGTCACCATTATTCCTGGAAAATGGGGCCTCTTTCCTGGACACAGGCTTGAGAGAGTCCCATATATCATAAATATCAGTACAGAAGTTCTTTTGTTTTTCCTTTATGCCTTCTAAGAAAAAATTTTAGAAAGTTTGGTAATTGGTTGATTAAAAGGTTATACTGGAAAAGGGACACACAGGCAGAACTGGACCCTATTCAACCTCACCAGAGGACAGAGGATACAACATGACAGAGTAGTGAGAAAGACAGAGGATATGATTAGAAGGAAATTCTCCATTGTCTGGAGACCACGCAAACTTCTGGGCCACTCAGGTTCATGTTGGCCACCAGAAATCTCTCAAAGTAATTATCTAGGTAGACTGGACTTCCTCGCTCACCAAATTCCTTTGAAAGGTAGTTTGAGAAAGTACTTAGAACTGCCTCAGTTGGAAAGATGAGACAGTGGCAGAAACTATCCAGTGGACTCACTGCAACAGTAGTAAAAAGATCACCAGATCTGTCCTCATCCTACTGCCTGTCCTGGGATCCTGGGCCCAGGACCAATTTCTACCTGGACCCTGCCCTAACAGATCTATGTCCCCATTCAGGAAAGAGCATGACTTCTTTTGTCCTTTGAATTTCAAGGGCAGTTCTCTAGGATGGCTGTGGGGTCCTAGGTGGAAACTTGGGCTGGTCATGGGCAAAGTTTGACTTAAAACTTTTGAATATTTGGACATATGTTAAGTGACCTTTTATGTTCTTCTATAGAGCTGTAAGTGTCAAAGCATAGACAAGTCATTGAAGTGAATTGTTTTAGAGAAGTTTCCCTCTGTTAGAGTTTTACTAATGATCTCAGAGAGGCTGAGCATCTGTATCCCTAATCCTGCATTTTTTAAACAACAAATGAATCATTCTATGTAAAATACCTAGTACAGGGTCTGATATATAATAAATGTTTAATAATGTTAATTTTAACATTCTTTTACTTAGGTTCTGTGAACAACTACAAATATTAGAAAGTTTCACAAGCTTCACCATGATCTGAGCTTTGAAATCCTATTCATGCAGGATGATTTTTTTGTGTTTGACCTAGATTCTGAGCCCCTTGTTCCATTGTTTTGGGTACTGTGTCTTTTAAAAATAAGGATTTCCTCCACTCCAAGCACTTTGATATCCATAATGGTTTTTATAGACGCTTAGATGCTTTCTCCTTTCTTTCTCTTTCAGAGTCTGTGTGTGTGTGTGTGTGTGTGTGTGTGTGAGAGAGAGAGAGAGAGAGAGAATAGAGACATCATTTATTTCCTCAAATGTTTCACTGTTTGTGAGACCTATTATTACTCCCTTTTAGTTTCACATTATGGATTTCATTATAAACCTTTCACACCTATCTTTTCTTTAGCCATTTTGAAGATAACCTAAAAGACAGAGCACATGTTGGAGCGTGCTTCAATTTTCCTTTGTATCAAGGCTCTTTGATTTTGGATTACAGACATGGACACTGAAGTAGAAAAGGATTTATTGAAATGACATGGAGGAAGGCTCATAGACTGAAAGAAGACCTTGGGAGAGCAGTCCTGAGGCCAGCTCTGGGAATTTTAGAGAAATCCTTGGGTTAGGAAGTGAGTCACCTTTCACTACCTCCCTATGGGTCTGGGCTTGGCATTCCAGATCTGGGAAGTGAGGCTCTGATTGGCCAGTGTGAAGAGGAGTGAAGGCCTGTGATTGGCAGTCCCATCATGGGGCTCACTTAGGGCAGATCTCTAAGGAAAGGAATACTAAGGAGAAACCCTCATCATATTTTATTAGCAACATTTGAGATTATTGTGGAGGTTTTCATCATTTTGTATTGTCAATCCATTCAGGTTGAAACCTAGAAAAATACTTTTATTTCATGCTGCCTGTTATCTGCTCTGCCTGCTTGAATATTCAAGATTTACTCCAAGAAAGGAACAGGAAGAATAGAAGAAAAACAGGTTTGCCATGGGGCGGCATTGTGAAGGTATTTAGCTTTGGTTCTGTTATTGAAGTGTCTTTGAGACAGGCAGGAAGGGCTGTGCGAAGTCCAATTGGAAGTAAGGATCTTGAACTCACAATAAAAATCAGGACTAAGACAGTAGATTTAGAAGATTGCTAATATTATTCAATCTTTTAAATAGATACTCAGGAACAATTATTAAATGCCTTCTACAAACCAGACATTGTACCAGGGCCAGAATCACAAAGTTACATAAATCAAGGAGGCAATTTAAGAAGCATGGGTAGTGTTTAAGAGACGATGAACAAATAAATCAATAATTGCAACATAATGTGCATTAGGGCAATTCTTGAGGTCTCCCAAGGGATACAAGAAAGGCGCTTTAAGTGGTTCCCCATCTTCTGATGTCACTTGCATTAATAGGATATGTTGCTCATGGCTTTGACCTTGTTTTGATCATTAGAATTTGTTCCTGTTATGGACTGGTCCTGTGCTCCCTCCCTTGGAGTTCTCATCTCCAACCAGCACCTTAGCAAGCCTTTACCATTTGGTAGACTCTCGTAGTCCTGGAACTGACAACAAAATATCTTAGAGGTAGAGAGTTGCTATAGATGAACAACTGATGATAATAAAGACATTCAATTAAAATATATTAAAGACATGCAGACATAGCCTGAAAAATCTTTGGGGGCAGTATCTGTTATTTTTGATACTTTTTATTTCTCAATATTCCTTAGTCGACTGTTTTCTTTTCAGCACAAGTAATTACTGTAGCAGCAAAAGTATATATATGAAAAAAAACACCTCTTGGTCATCCAACTAAAATTACTATTTCAGTTGTACTATTTAACTTCATTAGGGCCCTGGAACAGATGACCTAAAATAGAAATAATTCAGAATCCATTTTCAATTTTCTCAGCTCCCAAATCTCTTTGAATGCATATTTGTTCATTAGTTTCAAGCACTTGTTCTGAACATAGAGTACAACATAATGTTTTTGCAAGGAGTGCTGACACACTTTTTAGTACTAATGCTTAATCTGCATTATTTTTTCCTTTAAATTATATTGTATAAAAATGTAATTAAAAGAAAAAATATATGACTCTTAGAAGATGTTAATGAGTGTTTTATTTTAGTTTGCTTTTCCCAATTACTTTAAGTACCCCGTTCTTGGCCTTAGTACTTTATTATCTTTTAACAGAATGCTTGATGTTTCAAAAAGGTATTTATTTATGTATAAAGGCATGCTTATCAGCTTTTGAGGAAAAAATTCAGTCTTAAAGTTTATGTAACATCTCCAAGTTAAGATGTTAAAATTAAACCAGCAACTTTAAAGGCAATATTTAGCTCCCTCCCTTACCTAGTCTATTTCCTGGGAGTCCTGGCATTTAGGAGTGACATTGAAAGGTGGGAAGAACAATCAGGTGTCATGCTGATTCTGTTACCACCAACTCATATCAACTGATAAAAGACCTCTAGGGGAATGAGGTATGCTCCTCTGGCAAAGTTTCACATCAAGGTGGGTAAAGTAACAAAGATCGCAGAATGCATGGCTCTTGTGCTCAGGTCTCTATGTGCATTGAAATAGGCACCTGGAGGGAGATCATTGGCTCTTTGTATCCTCCTTTTATTACATAACTGAACTGCATAGCCACAGACTCCCAAAATTTGTCTTCTACTTAAACACTCAAGTCCATGTAAGTTTCTCTGTCTTGTGATTTTAAAACTATCTTCCTTACATAACTTTTTTCTCTTTTTATGCTCCTTTTTCCCGAATCTTGCTGATCCATACTTAATCATTTTTTTAATTAAAAAAGTTTAATTTTGGTAGAATACACAGAACGTAAAATTTACCATTCTCTTTTTAAGTTCACTGTCCTATTTTTAAGTGCTATATAGTTCAGTAGGGATAAGTGCACTCATATTATTGTGCAACCAATTTCCAGAACTCTCTTTGCCTTGTAAAACTGAGACCTGTACTCATGAAACAATCAGGTTCGATCCTATCCTTCCCTTCGTCCCTGGTAACCACAGTCACCATTCTACTTTCTGAAAGTTTGAATAGTCTAGGTATCTCATGTAAGTGAAGTCAGCAACATTTGTTCTTTTATGTCTGACTTATTTCACTTAATGTCCACAAGGTTTATCCATATTGTAGCATGTGTCAGAAATTTCTTTTTGAGGTTGAATAATATTCCATTGTACGTATATGCTACATTATATTAATCCGGTTATCTAGTAATGGATATCTAGGTTGCTTCCTTTTTCTGATTATTATGAAAGATGCTGCTGTGAACATAGGTATGCAATGTCTCTTTGAGACCAATCTCTCTTTTTTTGATGACGCACACTTACCTATTTTTTTTAAGAAAACTTTTGTCATGGAAAATTTCAAACATGTGAAAAAGTAGAGAACAGTATAATGAATTTCAGAATACCTGTCACTCAGTTTCAATAGTTATCATCTTGTAGTGTATAGTCACATTTCTCCTACATCCTTACCCATTATACCTAGTCTGGATTATTTTGACGCAAATCCCACACATCATGTAATTTTACCTGTTAATATTTCACAATGCATCTCTAAAAAAATAAGAATTTTTTAAAGAGGTAAAGCATAAAGGTGTTTTTTACAATAAAAACAGTAATTCTTCATTATTAGTAGTACTTTGTGTTCACAGTATCCCAATTATCTTAAACTTTTAATCTTAAATTTATTTTTTTAAATGAATTTTATTGGTACATTTTAAGTATACAATATAATGACATTCATCATTGGAAATTTAAACCTTTACATAATCTCTCTTGGTTCTTATTCTTTCCCCATTCCCCTGCCCTCTCTTCAACCCCTCTATCCCTCCCTATTTACAAAGACTTTGTTTCCATTTTTAATTGTCTCATCTTAATTCCATTCCTTTCTTTCCTTTCCTCTACCCCTCCCACTTCCCCTTCCCCTTTGCCCCTTTTCTTCCTATTTCACATTATCTATTATACCTTTTAGTCCTTATTTACACTTTCAGTTTCTCACCTAGAGGACCTGGTCATAATTAGCATTGTGACCATTGGCAAGTTACTAAATGCTCTGGACCTCCATTTCCTCATCTATAAAATGTGAATAAAACTCACCTTATAACTCAACAGCATAAAACTCAACAGATTATCACTACTAATCACTCTTCTTTTTGCCTCTTCTTCGTAGTCTCTCTCTTGCTCATGGAAATCTGACAGGAACTGTGATGCCCTTTATCCTTGGCTCCAAGGGTATAGCTTAATTTCTCCCCCTTGTATGTCAAAGAACTCTCATCAACTCTACTCCTGCCTATCCAACTAGAGCTGCAGCACATGGGCCTGATCACTTTGGTGGAGAGTGGATTCACTTTGTTCGGTCTCCACTTTCTACTGGTCCTTCTCTCAGGAAGCCATAGCTAAGTGAAACAAAATTGAGTTACTCCTCTTCTTAGTCTTTAGATCCCTTCGTTTTTAGGTATCCTTTTCAGTAAAACATTTTTTAATATGGGCACCAGTCTATGTTTATACGTTTGTAAGTTATATACATATGATTTCTGCTAATGTGTTTTGTGCATTTTGAAAACAGATGCACACAATACCAAAGTTTTCAAAGAATGTGGAAAGACAGTCAAAAAAAGAATTCAATCCTTTTCTTCATGCATCCCTAATAGATCATCATGAGCTCTCTCTACTGCTATCTGACCTCTTGGTTCTTGTAGGAAGAATGTTCTCCTGTTGGAGTCTATTCTGTCAGACATCCTATTTTTTTTTTTTTTTTTTGGTACTAGGGATCAAACTCAGGTCCTTGTGCTTGCACAGCAGGCGACGAAACCACTGAGCTAAATCCCCAGCCCAGACATCCTATTTTTGATGGATCTGCCCACTCTATAACCCAAGAGTGGCTCTGCTGGCTGGAATAAATCTCTGTTCTCAGCACAGTAGCATCACCCCAGGCCAGGATCATCTTCCTTGATGTGCTACTTGTGAAGTCCCCAGGCTCAGAAAAGTCGATGCCTTTTTGAAATTCTTAATAATATTAGCTTTGAACTTGTGCTTTGTAAGTGAAGAGCTATGAGACAAGGTAGCATGGCTGTGAGCAGAGAAATGTGAATAATATAGGTGTCTACTGATTCTTGCTGCCCCATTCATATAGGTATAGCATTGGTGATGCCTCATGAGCATAGCCATTGTGATGGGCCCACCACAAGTGAGAATCCAGTGAAATGCAGAGTGAATGCAAAGTAAGTGAGCTATGGGAACCACCCAGAGTATGGTAGAACTTACATATTTCAAGAAGTGAAATAAAGCCAGGGATTTAGCTCAGTGGTTCCAGCGCCTGCTTCGCAAGTGCAATGGCCCAAGTTCGATCCCCAGCACCAAAAAAAAAAAAAAAAAAAAAAAAAAAGTGAAATAAAAACTATGGAATTAGGTTTTTGCCGTGTTTCCACCATTCTGATAAGAATTAAATACCCACTTGTGTACCTATGAGCTGGAAAATTTGATTGGTTAATTTCAGTGATTTTGCATACATGCTGTTATATTTACCTTTAAAATGGGCATTGCACAATGTAAAGATGAATGAAAGTATTTGTACCAATAATTTAAAACTTTAATTTTTGCCTACATAAGATACTATCAGATAGAAAATTTTAAAATGCCACGAGAAGTTGAGAGAGAAAGACTAACGAAGAAAGGAACAGGTTTCTTTATATATCTTAATACTCTTACTTACTTTTTCTTCCTGCTTTCTGAAAAAGACATTGCACATTTTTATTTCTCACTATAACCAGCTCTGTCCCTGGTCCACTGGATGATCTCCAACTGACTAAACTGTGTCTATCAGGAGTGAGTGCACCCTGTTCTCCCAGAAGAAAGAGCAAAGATTCTCATTTAGCCTTAAAAAAAGACATGCCCTCCCAAAACCATGGTTAATTACGTTCAACTGATACTGTGCTTCATATTTCATTCACTCATTCAACAAAGATTTGTGTATTTCATTGAATTCAAATGTAAACAATATGATGTTTACCATTTTCTCAAGGGATTTGGTACCTAGTCTATGCTGTCAATGACCCAGCAGAAAACTTCTGCTAAAATGTCAAGCTCTCAGCTAAAAAAAAATCCTGCTATGGAAACTCGAGAACTGAGCCCTGCAGCAACTACTCTTCTGAATGCTGTGCCCATGCCCAGAAGCTAATGACTTCCAGAGGCAGCCATGGCAAGAATGCATTGGGACACTGGCCACTGTGTCAAAGATCATGTCAAGAAAAGAAAGTCACCAGTTCCAAATATTTCAGAGGTGAAAAAGGTCATTTGTGTAAATACTGTGTCCTCCACATTCAGCTCACCATAGTATGCACTTTGTCACAATTTGGGGTCACCAACTGTCACTGAGGCAGACACAATCCAAATGAAATTGCTCAGTCTCTACCAGCCAGGTGTTACTCTTACACCTTAGTTGACTGACACTTTGTTCTGGGAGTGGACATGGGTCAGATTTTTACTACTGGAGTGGATAAAGTCAGTGGCTCCTAAAGTGTAGTCTATGGATGGACACCTGTGGTTCTTGAGATCCTTAAGTGGCCTCATGAATTTAAAGCCATTTTCAAAACAATGCAGAAATGTTACTTGCCCTTTCACTCCTATTCCCTTTTGATGTATAGGATAGATTTCCAGATTTCTGCCTAGGGGTCTCTATCCCTACAGGGCTATAGGCTTTTCTATTACATGGAGACTTAGGTTATGGAACCCCAAGACATGAGCTCACTTCCTTGGCAACATCTCCAAACAGAACTTGGAACCCTTGTTAATGGGTGTCACA
This sequence comes from Heterocephalus glaber, assembly GCF_053883595.1. Taxonomy (NCBI): domain Eukaryota; kingdom Metazoa; phylum Chordata; class Mammalia; order Rodentia; family Bathyergidae; genus Heterocephalus; species Heterocephalus glaber. The sequence goes on from NW_028258156.1 coordinate 5,909,147, forward strand.
ACCTAGTAACAGCCATCTCCCAAACTCACTTGGCCAGAGACGGTCAACAGCAAACATGCTGAGCTGCTTCTCCACTTTGAGAGGCCGCAGCCTCAGGGCCTCAGGCAGAGAAAGTATCTGTGAAAGATTAAGAAGATGGCTGACTCCATCCAGACACTGCAGGCCATGCTGCAGCAGCCACATGATTGCCACAGTCACCCCAGTGAAGGTCTCCCCGAGAGTGACCACCAGTGACCTACCAAAATCAAGGTACCCCAGTGAAGTCTCCCTTAGCCCAAATAATGGCACAGAAACTGGGAAGAGCATGGGGCAAGTATCACCAGGCCCAGAAACACCCAGTAGCTCTGGCCAGTTCTCCCCAGAACCAGGCACAAAAATCCTAGAGAGTCAAAGTCCAGGGGGGCAGACCGAAGTCACAGCCACCAGCCCCCAAGAGACACTGAGAAGCCTGGTGTACATCCACCCGGGCCTGGCTGCCACTATTGGAAACAACTTCATAGAGAGCCTTGCAGGATTCTGGCCAGTGTGGTCCCTGCAGGCAGTCAGGCCGCTCTCATTCTCTGATCCCTTCCTGCCCATTTTCCTGGGCAGCCAACCCATCTATGGTCCCTTCTTCCCAGGCACCTCCACCACCCACACCTCTACCCGATCAGCCCTGATTTTGAGACAAGACATCATGACAAGGTCTCTTGAGAATTCCATTTCTTCTGAGGGCCTATGTGATAAAGATCGAGATGTGTGGTGTTTGGACAATAAACAGCTCTTCACCACACACTGGGTAGAGGAGGAAGGACACCCGTATACTGTGTCACCTCAGTTGGAGTTAGAAGAAGCCATTAGGCTTTCTGAGCTAAAGAAAGGTTCTGAGAGCTTAGTTCATTCATCGCCTTGTATACCAGAACATCCTAAAGTGCCTTGTCCAGAAGAAGAGAAATCCATCCACTACAGAGCTGCAGGCTGCTGGAGAAAGCTGTACTACATGAATGGCCACACTTTTCAGGCCAAATCCTTCAGCAGGCGAGCTCCCTGTGCTGTCTGCACAGACCGTGCAGGGGGACTTGGCTGCCAGGTGTATAAGTGCACCAACTGCAAACTCTTGGTTCACAAAAAGTGCCACAAACTTGTCACAATTGAATGTGGGCAGCATTCTTTGCCATCAGAGCCCATGGTGCCAGTCAATCCATCATCCATGGCTTCAGACCCTGCACACACAGCGAGCCCACATAACCTTTCAACTCATGAGGTTTTAGAACAAGTTGATGAAGAGAATGAGGCAGGGAACAACAGGGAAAGTGGCAAAGCTTCATCTGGTTTAGGTCTTGAGGACTTTGATTTGCTCAGTGTGATTGGTAGAGGAAGTTATGGGAAAGTACTGTTAATCCAACTGAGAAAATCAGATTGTATGCATGCCATGAAAGTAGTGAAAAAGGACCATTTCTATATTCATCGGGCAGAGAGAGAGAAGCGCATTCTACAACAGACATCCAATTTTCCTTTTTTAGTTGCACTGCATGCTTGCTTCCAGACAGAAAGCAGACTGTTCCTTGTTCTAGACTATGTCAATGGGGGAGATCTACTGTTTCATGTGCACCAACAAAGAATGCTTCCAGACGAACATGCCAGGTTTTACTCTGCAGAAATCAGTTTAGCAGTCAACTACCTTCATTGGCAAGGAATACTTTACAGAAATTTAAAATTGGAAAACGTATTACTGGACTCAGAGGGCACATTAAACTCATCAATTATTGCTTGTGTAAGGAAGGCTGATAGCCAGGAGATACGACCTGCAGTTTCTGTGGCACTCCTAATTATGTGGCTCCAGAAATTATAAGTGGGGAAGATTACAGTTTCAGAGTAGACTGGTGGAATCTTGGAGTACTGATGTATAAGATGATGATCGGAGAGTCTCCATTCCCTCTTGATGAGAGCTCTGATAACCCTTATGAAAACACAATCAGGTATCCCTTGCAAGTAATTTTGGAAAGAGACATTTTCATACCTTATTGTCTGTCTGTAAAAGCTGCAAGCATCCTGGAGAGTTCTCTGAACAGGGACCCAAAAGAACGACTGGGTTGTCATCCTTACAGGGGCTTTGCTGATGTTCAGGAGCATCCATTCTTTCAAAATGTGGACTGGGACATGATGGAGCAAAAGTAGATGGTGCCTCCTTTTAAACCAAATATCTCTGAGGGATTTGGTTTGGACAACTTTGATCCTGAATATACTAAAGAACCTGTCTGGCTCACCCCAGATGATAATGACATCGTGCGGGAGCTTGATGGATATGATTTTGCAGGTTTTGAGTATATCAATCATCTTACAATGTGTGAAGAAGAGTGGGTCTGATCCTCATTTTTCAACTATGGATTTCACTTATGTTGCCATTTAATGCTTGGAAAAACTTGTCACCAGCCTGGATAGAATTAACGATTTCAGAATTTTCTGGAAGCTAGTTTTAACTTGTCGTCTTGAAGTTATATTTAGATATAATACTTGATTCTTATAGTCTATAATAGAGAATATGGAATTTTCTGTTCATAGATTAGATTTTTATGAACTGATTTAAATAACAATGAGGTAATCGCTTGTTAACCACACTTGTATATACATTCCATTTGTTGAGTGGGACATAATGCCTAATATTTTTTCTTTTTACTTATGATACAAGAAAACAATTTGTCTTTGCAGTAAAATGTATTACCTATGCTAGTTTCTCTCCAACCACATTACCTGTGCCTTTTGGGCTCAGTTTATGTAGTTTATGTTCAGGAAAATCCAAAAAATAGCAACAATTTTGAATAAAAATACATATACTTGTATCTTTTTTTTGTGAAGAAGGTACAATATATGACTACAGGCTTTGGAGGGGTGATAGTTCTCATGAGGTGGGGCATCTGAAAATGGTTGGAGGATGGTTTCTTAAATGTTTACAAATTTTAAATCGTTCTGAATTCAAAACTAGATTGTTAACTAATATTAGGATGCTATATCATCCTTCTGTTTTAGTATCATTTTTATGCCAATGATTTGAAAGGTAACCATCATCATCTAAATGTAAATAAGTTATAATGGTACAATCTTAGTTTAATTTGCTTTTGGTTGATGATCAAGTTTTGAATTTAGAATGGTTTGGGATTTGTGAACATTCAATAAATTATCTTTTAATCTTTTTCAGATGCCCCATTTCATGAGAGATATTGCTTTTCCAAAGCTTGTAGTCATGTATTGTCTTTTCTTCATATAATTTAGTTGAAACTAATGAAAACATCAAAGGAAAATGTTTATTGATATTCCTATGTTCATTTCCGATCAATATAACATTCAGTGTTGACAATTTTATTAATCAATTTTTTGTCACTGCAACCAAATACCCAGGAATAACAATTTAAAGGAAGAAAGATTTTTGTTTCACAGTTTTAGAGAATTCAGCCTATGTGACTGGCTTCAAGGCAGAAACATCAAGGCAGAAATGTGTAGTAGAGGGAAGCTCCCCACATCATGGCAGCCAGTAAGCAGAGAGAAAGGGAAAGAGCCAGAAAGGAAAGGGCTGGAGACCAGATACAGTCCAAGATCACACTTCCATGATCCACCCCTTTCAACTAGGCCTCACCTTCTAAGTCTTCATCACCTCTCAATAATGCCATCAAATTATAAATCTATCAGTGGATTAATTCATTGTTGAAGTTAGAGCCCTCATGATCCAATCACTTCCAAAATGCCCACCTCTGACCACATGAGCTTTTGGGGGATCCTAACCATAATAAAACTCTAATAATTATGAAATTATTAGTTAGAGTTGAGCCATGTACATGTGAATAAGTACATTATCCCCCCCCCCCCGCCGATTCCCCCTTGTGTAGCAGCCATTAATTTATCCTAAAACACTTGCCAGACTGTAGTAATATCTTCTAGTATGTTCCAACAGACTGTTCTGGCAGGTTTACTTTCCTTCTGGCAGCATCCATCCATCATCCTGCTCCATCTTGGATGGGTTCTGCCTGGGCTAGTTTAGCAGCTGTTACCTTGGAACTTCTTTTCCCATCACCCTGGGAATCCTGCCCCCCCACCTCAAGGCCCCTGATTCCTGGGGCACACCCTCATTTTTTTTGTTTATTCTCTTGTTTTAGTGCAGCACATCCTCTAGTAGCTTCCTTAGAAATATCTTAGGCATTCTGTGAAATTTTTAGGAGGCAATTAATTGGACATAGGGTGGTAAGAGAGAAACAAGTAAGGAATGATTCTCAAGCCTTTACATGAAGCACTTAAAAGACTGAGTGTGTAGAAATTTGAGTAGATGTGACACTGGACTAAAGTCACTGAATACTTTGAGTTCCCAGGGATGTTTGGTACAGCAAATAGCAGTTATCTGTTTGAATTTCAAGAAAGACATTAGAACACAGATTCTGAGTTTGTTGTTGTCTTTCTGAATATGGTTGCTAAACTATGAGAGCAAATGAGATTGGTTGGGAGAAAGGGAGTAGTAGAAGAAGAGCACGAACAAGCCAACAATAAATCCCAGTTATATATGAATGTTTAAAGTATAAGCCAGGAACCAGATCCCATGAAGAAATGCAAGAAAAAAACAGAGAGATGGAAGATTCAGGAGAAAATAGGGATAAAGGATGAGAAATAGATGATAAGAATGTATAGTGGAAAATTTTAACTGGGTATATGAAAATAATGGTAAAGTGACAAAAGGATAAATATCTAAAGATGTTTGCTATAATCGTGTTTATAGTAGTAAAAACATGGAAGCAAACTCTCATTTATCCTCTAGGGAACTTGTTATATAAATAATGGTGCACAGAATCACAGGAATACTATGCCCCTGTCAAAAATTACACAGGCTTATGCTTATTGACATTTATACCTATTGTTCAGGAAAAGCAATGCAAGTTACTGAAAAAATGAGTATTGCATGATGTAATTTATGTAAATCTCTATACACATAGCCATCTGCTTGTGCATGTGTGCATAGACTAGAATGATGTTTGGAAGAATATTCACCAAAGTGTTAGTGGTGATTATTTCTGGAAGAGGAGATTTGGGTGAGTTTTGCTTTCTTCTTTGCATCTTAAGTATTGTTTAAATTTGTTATAATAATTATGCAACAAAAGAGCTATTTTTAGAAGTTACAATGTTGTTTTTAAATACTGAAGAGAAGCTGAGTTGTTAAATATCATAAAATGGGAACAGAAAAGATTTAGAACAAGCTGAGGAATGAATGGTACATGAAGATAATGAAATGTTAAAGATTTTTCTAGAAACATGAATGAGTTAGGAGGGCACAAATGAAATAGAGTTATAGGTAGAAGATTAGACAATAACTTCCTATCCCTAATTCACACTTTTCCCCCTTAATTCATTCTGAAGTGTTGCTAAGTAAATTCCCCAAATATTTCATCTTGTACCCCCATGCCAGATTTCAATGGCTTCTGCCTAGTGAAGCTGAATTTGTTCATTTGTCTTTCAGAGGCCTCTATAATCTGAATTGAATCACTTCCCCATATTAACATGCTCTTTTATTCAAACTAACTTTTCTGATCAGGAATTTAAATATGTACTTACTGATCATATATGATCGCTCAAGCACTCGTAAAATCATTGGGTATCTGAGGACAATATGGCTCCTACTGTTATTGTACACTTAAACCAGTAAGGATGTCAGACATAAACAAATGTAACAGTACAGAATAATAGGGGCTATAGCTGAATGATGTGCCAGTTGTTTAACCACTCACATGGACAATGGAGATGCTTTTTATATTTGCCATTGCTTTTGTGGCCCGCCTCCTTACCCATTTATTCTTAAATCTTCCTAACTTTTCCGATCATAAATCAAGTTCAAATTTGCCATCATTCTTCTTGTTACTTGTAGGGTACTTACTTTTAAATGATCCCTTTATGCTTTGGATCATATGATACCTCCGATTTTTATTAACTACTTATACTTATGAAATACCTTTTCTTCCATGAAGAGGTGACCATGAGCTTTGAAAAATTGTTACAGTACCTAGCACAGGGTTATACAATGAATACCTGCTAAAATTTATCAGGAAGTGTGACATCCAAACTATTTAACATTTTAAAATAAGTTAACTTTGGAGGTGGTATATTTGAAAGGATTCTAATACATCTTCAGATAATACCAATTCTTGGGGGTGGGAGGTTAAGGTTGACAGCATGAGGATAGTTCAGAAGGATCAAATTTAAAGTTATAAAAATATTAGTGAAAAATTGGAAAATAGTCAGAATCCGATTGAGTTGCATATGTAATAAATAAAACCCAAGCCCAATTATGTAAGACAGGTAATAAAAGCTTGATTATTATTCAAGACTATAAAAGTATGAGAATGTTCTAAGTATGATGTGGCATTATGAGACTGTAGTTAAAAAGATAATCGCAATAGTGGATATGTAAACAGAAAGATGACCTTGCAGGGGCTAGAAGGTCATCTTTATACTGTATGTAATATATATATTGTCCTTTCTAGGATGCTGCATCTAGCTTTTATTTTAATACTTGAAAAAAGGACATGAAAACATCTTGGAACGCCATTTCCCAAATTTTGTGGCATTGAGTATTAGATCAGCAGGATATTAATGGGTGTTCCATTTTTAACATACTTTAATAAAACTGGAAAGTGCTGTTTTAGAAGATCCTCAAATGTTTTAACATGATATGAAAGACCCCCAAATAGAGTTTAGAAGAGAAGGTACTTTTTTTCAAGAGTAAAATAAAACTTAGGGGAAAATATGTGGCTGTAAGTAGTGGAAGGTTATTATAGGCTGGGTACCTCATGGCTGCTTTATCTCCATAAAGTCAGAAATTGACATAGTGCAGCATGAGAGAGAGATGGGTTAGAAATGGACTGCCTGGTGAGGGTGTGAGAAGGAAATATTAAATTATTATTGTGAGAGAGTATATCATCTTCAACTTTAGACAAGTGATAGGAAAGACAGAAAACCATTTAAGGATGATTTATGTGTCTTGCTGCCTGGAGCTGCCAGGCAGGTGACCCTCTGAATTGATTTCTCACTCTAGAATTCCATGCATTTGGTACTATGGGGGATATGACTATAAGAAGATTTGGTTCCAGCTCCACTTCTGCCACCAAGCCACTGAACCATCTACAAAATGACCATCATGATTTCTCATACTATCCTGCAGGAATTTCTCTAGGATTCATTACACTATGATTGTAAGGTACTTTGAGCTTCATGGAGAAAGACATTTAAAGTATATACAGTAATAAGTCAAATAATATGAAATTGCTGGCATTTGTTCATTTGTGACATATAAAAATGGCAATTCCATATGGCCTAACCTACCAAAATTCATCATTCATTGAGCCTGCTGTGTGACAGGCATGGGCTGGTTCTAGGGATTTGAAGATAATTAAAACATTATTCCTACCCTCAGGGAGCTCTCAGATCAGTGAGGGAAATGGACCCGTCAATAAAACATTGCAATGTAGTAGAAAAATGTTACAGTGAATGTATTACAAGATGTTGAGGATAAAAGAAAAGGAGCTGGTAATTTCATTGGGCCAGGAGGGGAAAGCTATGGAGAAGCAAGCAAAGGGTAGCTTTGTGGCAGAGGCGACGTTGATGTAGGCTGGATTTTGAAGGTTGAGTAATTCACCAAGTGGGGAAGGACCACTTCAGACCAAGGTCAGCTGTGCCAGGACAAAGAGATAGGAAAAAGCCTTTCTGAAGGAGCAATTGTTTAAATATTAAATAATAAGACAAGGAGACATTAATCAAACTCTCAGTTACCCACTATTGTTAAGATGTCCTTTTGTTTAATATTACTTCATTAGTATTTATCATATATTGTTCTTGTTAATAAGGTCTGTACAAGCTTTTCAGAAAGGCTGCAGCACAGAATGCCTTTCTGCAGGAAAAAGAGATGAAGTTGGATAGGTTGCCAAAGCCTGGTTATGAAGACCCCAGTGTCCAAAACAAGAGGATCTGCCTTCTGCAGGTACTGGGAGACACTAGAGAATCTTAGGTAGGGTGGTGACATAAGCATGTTTACATTTTGGAAAAGAAAGACCACTGTGTTGGTCTCACAGAGGAAAGGTGAAAAGTAGGTGCCAGTGGAGGCAAAGGCAACAAACAGCTGTGGAACAGAAAAGAGAGAATCCAATGAGTAGCACCATGTAAGGGATAAGAGCAGTTTGAGAGGCAGAGGGAGAACTGAAGAATATGAGTCACCAAAGTACAGAGAGAATAAGAAGGATTCAAGAAAGTGAAATAAATGCAGTGTGAAAAACACTGAAATCTATCAGTTGGATCTAGAGGTTGGTCACTGGTGATCTTAGCAAGGGTAATTCCAGAGAAGTGGACAGAGGTCATATCTCTGTTGATCAAAGTGTGAATGACAGGTGAAGATCTGGAAGCAATGAATATACTAATACAGTAATTTTAAAGGTTAGCTGGAAAGGAAAAAAAAAAAATGACAGTTAGAGGGGCCTGCAGAATTGAAGGAAGCTGTGGTGATGTTTATTTTGAAGGACTAGAGATTGGAGATTGGAGATTGATGTTTATTTTGAAGGACTGGAGCAGGTGTTGTGTTGGGGGATAGAGGCGGGAAGAAGGCAATACAGTAGTTTCAAATATCTTCAAAGGTACCCTTCTTCCTTCCAGACCAGGGAGAAATGGGTAGTAAGGGTGAAGGCAGATATAAATTAGATGATGAGGCTGGTGGGATAGGAGTTGTTATCTCTTGACTTCTTTTCTGTGCATGTAGGGGGGCAAGGTTATCTTTGGAGAACAGGTGGGTTAGGTTGAAGGTGGAATAGGAGAGCTTGTGAAGAGGTTGGGGGATGTGAGGTGACTGCTGAGAGGTGGCCAGGGTGGGGCAACACCTGCCAAGCAGTACTTGGAGCTGAAACCACCATGGTGACTGTGACTTAGGTATTGTATTACGGTCTCCAAGTGTTTGGCAGCACAGATATGGCAGATTAGGAGTGGGGATCCTGGAGGTGGTGAGAGAGTAGTAAGGAGGGGGTCACTGAGAGGGAGTGACTGGTAGATGAACCATCTGCATATGATTCAGGCTATGGAGGAAGAGCAATAGAGCCCCCACAGAACTGATAGGATGAGAGTGATGGATGGATTTAGGAGACAGGACAGATCTGGGTTCAATCCCAGTACTAAAATATAAAGAGAAAAAGAAAAAGAAAGAAAATAGAAAAGAAACAAATTGCATGCAAGAGTGAAAGATGGGGATATTGCAAACGTGTTTCTTTGCTTAAGACAGCAAGGATTTAGAATAGATGATGAATCAGATGCCAAATTTAGGTAAATATACTCCATCAAGTTCAGTCTCTAAGCATAGCCTTCAGCCAATTGGTTTCATGTGCCATAATATCCTATAATACTTATTTCCTTTTCTTTCCTTACATTAGGATTCTGGATGATCCCTTTTCTTTGATGAGGGGGACTCTAGCTTCCTGTCTTCTCTTTCCCAGCTTTCCTCTATCTGGTTTCTCCATCATTTGCTGCCTTCCCAGGAGGGTGGATGGCTCATTAACAAGTGTTGTCTGTTCTTGCCAATCCTCATTTACCTGCCCAAGGAGCTCATTCCAACAGTTTTAGGGGCCAGAAAGATTCACTTTTGAATACCTTTCAGAACCCAGATCCTGTTTCTCTTTTCCCAGAATCCTTCTTTTTCCCCTGAATTCTGAAGTTTCTACATGGCTCCACCCCCACATAAGAAATTGTTTGTTACCGGATCCATTCTGCTCCTGCAAAGCTGTTTGACAAGTTCCACATGAGAAGTTTGAAATTGATTTGTCATCTGTAAACATCTTAAAACCTTAACCCACAGAGGAACAGTGCCATTTTCAGTATTTTTTTATTTAGATGTGGTAGTATCCCAAATATTGAACCTTGAGATTTTCCTGTAGATAAGTGCTGAGTAAATCCACTTTAACTCTACTATCTGTAACAGCTTTGCCCTCAGCAGGAACCACAAAGCTGTATCAAGTTAAAAGTTCTGACTTCAGGATCAGGAAAACACAGTCCAGCTTCCTTTTGTGTAGCTAATTCAGGGCCTCCTCGGGAGTCTTTCTCAGCTTCACAATGCCCCCAGTGAAATGAGTCAGCATTTCTGTTTGCTTAACTCCTAAGGTTAACAAAGCACCAAGGGGTATATGGTTTGTCCAAAGTCATGGTGCAGGATCAAGGCAGGCTAAAGTGAGACCCAGGACTTGTTTCCACTAGGCAGGATTCCTTGAACCTTGTTGAGTCTACTGGAAATGATTATGTCAGTACAAGTTTGTCTTTAGTCCACTGGCAACTGTGATTGAAAGACTCTTCCTGGGATTAGTTCAGACCCTACTGTGAAGTTCAGATTGCTGTTTGAAGGGATTCTGATGGTTTCTGCCAAATGCATTACTTAGATCTGGAAGTGAGAAAAATGATGCAAGATGGCAGGGACGTGAAGTGAAGACCAAATAGATCTGCTTTGTTCCTTTGTTTTTCAACTGGCAGTAGTACCCCCCGCCCCCCATTCATTTTCCCTGAAAACAGATTGGACTTTCAAGATCCAAGTTCATCCTTGTGCACTGGTATAATTCGTCTGCAGAAACTCCTGTTCCAGTGTGCCAGGGAAGAAGGGTGGTTTCTGATTAATAGTATTCTAAATTTATTGTGCATTTTCTTAGCCCCTTTTTTGTGAACATAATTTTAAAAAGACAGGAATCCAGTATAGTGGATGTAGGTTTTTTTTGTTGTTGCTGCTCTTGTTCTTTCATACAGCTTGTCACTTTGATACATGTAAAAACTCATAGCCCTCTTTCATTAATAATTGATCATAAACTCATCTATAGCCATGATAAACAGCAGCACAGTGAAATTGCTAATTGCCTTAGCAATTTAGGATCTTCGAAGCGAAAAAGACTTTGGAAATAATCTGGATCAGCAGCCTACTCAAAGAAGACATTCATCCTCCAGTATTTTCTATGAGATATCTATCTCAGTGCTCCTTAAACTTTGCTACATGTAAGAATCACCGAGGAACTTTTAAATACCCCCTGTCTGAATTCCTTCCCAAATCAAATAAGAATTCCTGGGAGTGGGACCAAGGTGTCTGCATTTCTTGGAGCTTCCCAGGGAATGACAGTGTGCAGTGAAATTTTGACCAGTCAACTAGCTTTGGCATAGCTGTACTCTGGAGTGAAGAGTCTGTGCTTAGGGGGTTGGCTATTCATGATGGAAAGCTCTTCCTATCAGCATTAATGCCTCCCAGCTATTCCCCTGCTGGGTATGTTCCCAAAAGAATTAAAAGAATCATACCACAGCGATATATGCGCACCCATGTTCATAGCAGTTTGTAATAGCTAAAGCTTGGAAGCAGCCCAAGTGCCCATCAACTGGAAACTGGATAAAGAAGGTGTGGTTTTTAAATAAAATGGAGTAGTACTCAGGCATAAAGAATGAGAAACTAACTAGAATCATTTATAGCTAAATGGATGCATAGTGAGGCCATACTCTTAAGTGAAATAAATAGGACACACATGTGTAAATACTGAAAATAGTTTCTCTAGTGTGAGAAACTGAAAGTGTAAATAAGGGTTAAAATGATTAAAATGAATAATTTATAATTTGAAATAGGAAGAAAAGGTCCAAAGGGTTAGGGGTGGTGGGAGGGGAAGGGGAAAGGAAAGAAGGGAAAGGAAAAATTATGAGAAAAGAAAAAAATGGAAACAAAGTCTATGTAAACAGGGAAGGGTGCACAGGTAATGGAGAAAAAATAAGAACCAAGATACATCATGTACAGGTACAAGCACCCAATGATAAATGTAAATGTATTATATACCTAAAATGTGCCAATAAAATAACTTAAGAATTAAAAAAAAAAGAAGTTAAGTCCTCTGTGGAAGCTCCATGGAACCAGTCAGCCCCCTCCTTCCTTGGTCATCCAAGGAAGACACCTGAAGGGAGTAAACCATTTGCAACACATGAAATTGTTTTACCTATAATTTTCCTTAATATGGCCCAAAATATGAATGAAAGTAAAACTTTCAGACATATTATTCTATCATGTGATATTTGATCCACTCTTTAGCTATTACCCTGTTCTAGGTTCATTAGTTTGGCTTCTTGATGAAACAATTGAGGATAACTATAGAGTAAGGGTTAAGTTTCTATCAATGTTAAAGCCAATAGATTTTCCTCCCTCTTATCACCTGTTGTGTTCCCAGTGGCCTGGGCCTTGCAAAGTCTCTGTCTCCCTGTTTGTTTCTCTCTCTCTCTCTCTCTCCCCTCTCTCCCCTCTCTCTCTCTGTGCCATCCTGCTAGTCTCAACTCTCCCACTGTCTGCAGGTGAGCCTAGGGGACAGCAAGGTTCACAGATGAGCAGCAGAAAGAAGAAAACAGAAGAGAAGATCCTGATCCAGCACCACTGGTTGAGTGCCCATATTCTGGGTCCTATCCTTTGGATTTGAGTTCTGGCTTCCTCAGACTGCAGGAACAACTTTGGGCAAAAATCTTCACCTATTTGAGCCTCAGATTTTTTTTTTTTCATCTGTAAACCAGGAAAAATAATAGTAACTAACTTCTATGAAACAAAAAGATAACCTGTATAATGTACTTGGTATAATGTTTGAGATATGTATAGCTAAAGCTGAATAAGAATTAGCTCTTACTGCAGGACTACAGCCTTAGTTTCCTCCCTCCACCACTCCCAAGCTGGCCCTGGTCTACAGGCCATCACCTACTCTCTCCTAATTTAAGCTCTCATGTGGGCTGCCCCACAACATTGTTGACCATAGCACCTTCCAGTCTTCCAGTCTCCTCTCTCTGAACCTGTGTACTACTTAGCTTGGATTTTCAAGTCTAACTCTTTGCTGTTCAACACCTCACCTGGGCTCATTGTCCTCTCAAAGGCACTGAGGGAAAATGATCACTTTTATTTCACTGGTTCACATGGACTGGAAGGGAGAATTAGCAGCAAAAATTTTATCCTGGATAAAGTTTTTTTTTTCCTGTTTTCAGTGGGACCACATGAAATTGAACTTGGAACTACAATTTGCCCTTCCTATAAAGCATGCCAGGAAAATCTTTAAGGTTTTAGTGGAGACTGGAGGATAGATCCTTATTTCTCTTTCTATTTAACAAACATTAAATTTTTGACCAGGGTTTCTTGAACTCCAATACCGGCAATCTGCCCTTTATTTTACTGACTTCTTCATTTTATTTTATCAGTGCTCCCAGTGAAACTCTGGAAATGTGAACTGTTAGGCCTTGTATACCAGCCAAGATTTAAAGGGTGCAACAGATGCAAGAATTTTGAACTACAGAACATTGCTTCCAATATGTGTCAGCGGGCAACCAAATGCCTTTTTGTGGGAGTCCCTGCTCTCTCTGTTGGGTAAATGGATGGCTTTCCAGGGATGCTGCGTGAAAGAGTGATTTTTAAAAAATGGGTATAGGCAGCTGCAAGATAGATTCTTCAACCCAGTATATATTTCTGACTGTTTAAAAACAAGTTTAAAGTAGATCCTATAACCATTCAACCAGGTCCCCTGAAGTCTATTCAAAAGCCATTCACTAGTAAAGTAAAAACGAGGTTGGTAAATTAAGTGTTGCTGATCATTTCTCAGGTACCTAGTTTCACACGTGTCAGAACAGTTTTACATAGCTCATATTTGAATACTCCACTTCATTATCACCAGCAGATGAGAAAAAAATGTTTGGCTGTAAGACCTCAGAACCAGTATAAATAAAACAACCCCTAATATTATTCTCATTTTAAATTATAGTCTCTTGATTTTTTTCCACTGTAATTTTCATTCAGTTGGGTCTCAGTGGGAGAATCTTTCCTGAGATCAGGGTGGGCTTGCACTCCTTTATCAAAAACATGAATTTACCTTGCCTGCACAGACAAGTAGACACATCCCTAAATACACTTGTAAGAGTACCTGCATGAAGAGGTTCCCAGCAGGCAGACCTGGCCTTAATATATAAGGAGAAAATAAACTGTATATTCACTCCCTGGAAGATAGAGCACATTTTCTCTGAGTTGAGTTTTTATTGCTTCTATAGTGATGATGGGTTAGTCACTGATGTATTGTTGGGTGGGCCATAGTTCAGTGGAGCAGAAGTACTTCTGCAATATTAACTTCATAACACCATTCTGGAATCAAGCATGCTAACCATCTTAAGATAATTAATAGGCACATAAACTTATAAATATTTTAATGCTGTCCTGGAGTAGACTTTATGTCATTTCCTTTTGCTTGATTCATTCATTCATTCATTTATTCATTGAATAAGTATTAATTCATTCATTACTGTTTCTGACTTGAAAATATGAGCAGCACATTTACTGTTTCTAAAATTTATGTACTGAGTCTCCCTTGTCCTTGAGTTATATGGATACCAGAATAAAACAAAATCAATATTTGTCCTATTCATCCTGCATAAATATTTTCCCAGACAAGCGGCTATTTACCATACTCAGTCAACATAAACTGCTAGAATACAAGAAGGTTGCCTGAAATGTTCTCTTCCCCATGGGTCTGTAACACAGCCCAGGGAGGGGCACAGGCTCTGACCGTGTGCCTATCATAAGGAGCCACACTGCCAGCATTTGCATACATTACAGCATTCCAACCTTATGCACATCCTAGGAGATAACTGTTTTCTTTCATCTCATTTTATAGATGAGAACACTGGGATTCCGAAAGCTTTAGTAATTCTCTTCTTAAAATGTTCTGCTTTCCTGTTTCAATTGACACATTTTCCTGGTTTTCTCCTCCATCTGCTTCTCAGCCTCTTTACTCTTTCTCTTCTTCCCTTTCATCTCTGGTACAATTTTGGACACTATCTCTACTCCCTGGTGATCTCATCCAGTATGATGGCTGTAAATACCATCCATATGCTCAAGGCTGTTCAGTGTTTATATCTAGCCCAAACCTCCTCCATCATTGCCAGACTTTTATGCCCAACTGCCTACTTGAAATCTACACTTACATCATGGGTGTAAAAATCTGGAACTTGTGTCAGACTCCTTTCTTAGTCTTACACCACACCTCCAACCCATCAGCAAATTCTTTTCATTCTTTTTTTTTCAAAGTGCATTTAGAATACAACCTCTTCCTACTATCTCCACCATCACCCAAGCCCTTCATGCCTTTCTCAGATGTGACCTTCTCATCAAAGGCTATTCTGGCCACAGTGTTTAAAATTGCACTCCTCACTTTTTACCCTGCTCTATTTCCCCTTTCTAGTTTAGTAGGGCAAAATTGGAGATCTTGATTTTTTTCCTCTCTAGGTCTCTTTCTCCTTGAATTTGAACCACTTAAGTAAATAGCTCCACTATTCACCTTGATTGCTTATACAAAAAACCTAGGAGCCCTTTTCCTTATCACCCCCAATTCATAGCAAAAATGTCTTGAAACTCTGTTGGTGTGTCTCCATCTCTAACTTTGCCTAAACTAATGCAAAACATCTATTTGACTTCTTCCTTCTCCTTGTAAGAATGCAGATTTGATAACCAGAGATGCTGAAGCCATTTGTGACTATGAGAGAAAAGGCACCAGAATCAGAGACATTTGCCCTGATGTAAAAGATCTAAAAGTCACACTTTCAGACATCATGTTTTGAATGAAAAATAACTCTTATTTGTTTAATGCAAAGTGGTCAGATTTTTTCACTGCAAATATTCCCAAGTGAAATATCTTCTTATTCCACTCCCATCAATACATATCTACACAGCAGCCAGAGAGATTTTTTTTAACAAAACCATAAAAAAGATTTGTTCAATATCAAAATATTTTCTGAATAGTTATGTGCTAGGAATGATTCTAAGTGCATACATTTGGAAATATACCAGGGGAAAAAAGCAAAGTAAGAATATACTAATGAACAAAGCAAAGACTATCACTTTGTGGAAGGACAAATATAGTCAACACAATAAAAAAGCGAATTACACAATGTGTTGAAAGATGAAAGGCATTATGCTGGGGGAGGGAGAATAAAACAGGCTAAGGTTGACTAGAAATGAGGAGTGCAATTTTAAACACTATAGTCAAGTTAGCCTTTGATGAGATGGTCACATCTGAGAAAAGACATGAAGGGCTTGGTTGATAGTAGAGATAGTAGGAAGAGGTTGCATTTGCAATACACTTTTTTTTCTTAAATTCTTTTACTGGTACATTTTAGGTATACAATACATTTACATTTATCTTTGGGTGCTTGTACCTGTACATGATGTATCTTGGTTCTCATTTTTTCCCCATTACCTGTGCGCCCTTCACCCCTAAACCCTTCCCTATTTACATACTTCGTTCCATTTTTTTTCTTTTCTCATAATTTTTCCTTTCCATTCTTTCCTTTCTCCTTCCCCTCCCACCACCCCTACCCCTTTGGACCTTTTCCTATTTCAAAGTATCAATTATTAGTTATTAATCCTTTTAGTCCTTATTTACACTCTCAGTTTCTCACACTAGAGAAACTATTTGGTATTTACACATGTGTGTCATTTATTTCACTTAAGAGTATCGCCTCAATACGCATCCATTTAGCTATAAATGACTCTAGTTTCTCATTCTTTATGGCTGAGTAGTACTCCATTTTATAAAAAAAACCACACATCTTCTTTATCCAATTTCCAGTTGATGGGCACTTGGGCTGTTTCTAAGCTTTAGCTATTACAAACTGTGCCACAATAAACATGGGTACACATATATCTCTGTGGTATGATTCTTTTAATTCTTTTGGGGAAATACCCAGCAGGGAAATAGCTGGGTCAAATGGGATCTCCAGCCTTAGTTCTTTGAGGTATCTCCATACTGATTTCCACAGTGGTTGCACCAGTCTGCACTCCCACCAACAATGGAGAAGGGTTCCTTTCTCTCCACACCCCTGCCAGCATTTGTTACTGGTTGATTTCTTGATAGCAGCTGTTCTTTCTGGGGTGAGGTAGAATCTCAGTGTTGTTTTCATCTGCATCTCTCAAATGACCAGTGATGTTGAACATTTTTTCATATGTTTATTTGAGGCTTTTACTTCTTTGTCTGAGAAATGTCTGTTCATTTCAGATGCCCATTTTTGAATTGAGTCTTTGAATTTGGTGGGGTCTGATTTTTTTCAATTCTTTATATATTCTAGATAGTAGTCCTTTGTCTGAGTTACAGCTGCTAAAAAATTTTTTTCCCGCATTGTAGGTTGTCTGTTAGCTCTGTTGGTGGTTTCTCTCGCAGTTGCAATACACTTTGAGAAACAAGAATGAAAAGAATTTGCTGATGGGTTGAAGGTGTGGCAAAAGACTAAGAAAGGAGTCCAAAACAACTTCCAGATTTTTGCTTGAAGAACTTGAAGGGTGGAGTTGCTATTAGCTCAGATGAGGAAGGCTGAATATAAAGGTAATTTGTGATCTGAGACAGAGACATCAGTTTGAAACATGTTGAACTGTCACTATTTATCACACATATGAGAGGAGATGGTGTTAAATAAGTAGTTGAATGTGTGAATCAAGAGTTCAGTTAACCAGTCTACACAGCAGAAACAAGTTGTGAGTCATGGCCTGTAGATGGTAATTAAAGCCATGAGATTGTATGAGATCACAGAGTGTAGTTAGAAAATAAAGAGAAGACAGGTTCTAGATTTCATGCACCGCAGCATTAGGAAATTGGGAGGAAAGACAGAGAGGAGGAGACTGAGAAACAGCCAGTGAAATTAGAAAGTAAACAGAAATTGAGATGACCTGGAAGCTAAATTAAGAAATTATGCTAAAGAGGAGAGTGATCACTGCTCCTAATATCAAGTAAGATGAGGATCAAAATGAATCATTGGATTCATGCAACGTTGAGGTTGTAAATGGTGTGAGAGCAGTTTCCATGAACTTTTGGGGGAAAAAGCCTATTCAAATGGATTTAACAGAAGGTGGGAGGACAATGGTAGCACCTGAAAGGATTTGTACTGCAAAAATAAGAAAAAAATTAAGTGTGTCTAGGGACTTTTTTTGTAAAGGTGGGAAAATAAAAACATGTTTGTGTAATAATAAGGATGATCACACACAGAAGTACAACTGGATAATGTAAGAGTGAAGTACAACTGGAGTGATGTCCTTCAGCAGATATACATAAGTGGAGAGATTTGCTTTAGATAGTGTGGTTTTCAAATATGTCCACAACACTTTGGCGCTCCTCCCTTTGAAAGGTGTAGCCTACTTTCTTCTCCCTGAATATGGGATGAACTCAGTGAACTGGTTCTAACAAATAGAATATGACAGAAGTGATGGTGTGTGACTTCTGAGGTTAGGTTGTAAAAGGCACTGTGGCTTCTCTCTTGCTCCTTCGATCACTCACTCTGAGGGAAACTGCTGCCACTATTTTAGGATCCTCAGACAGCTCTATGGAGAAGTCCATATGGTGAGGAATGAGGCCTCCTAACCAACATCCATGTGTGTGCACCATCTTGGAAGCAGATTTCTCCAGGACCAGGGCTGCTTCCAATAACTATAGCCCAAGTGGACACTTTCACCACAACTTCATGAAAGACTGAACCAGAACCTCCAGCTAAATTACTGCTTAATTTCTGACCCATAGAAACTGTAAGATGATAGATATTTATTGTTTTAAGCCACTAAATTTTGGGATAATTTTTATGTAGCAATATACAACTAATACCGAGGGGGAACCCAAGATTGTTCAGGTGTAGCAACAGGCATCATGTGAGCACAGACACTACAGTGGGTGAGGAGAAGTGACATGAAGTATTTGTAGAGCCTCTCCTCAAATTACCTCAAGTGAGGAACTGGTGGAGCTTTTCCTCAAATTGCTTCAGTTTTCCCTGTGAGACAGAGAGCACACAATCCTACTAAAATGTGGGCAAAATGACAGCACCTCCACTGAAGAGCTGTAAGTCCTTGGACCCCATGCTTAACATTTTTGTGTCTGTTTCCCTGCCTCTGAAATGGGCACCCAGTTAGCTCCTTCTTCATAAAGTTGTTACAAGGATTAAATAGGTCAACATAGGCAGATTAAACTAGTACCTGGAATGCAAGAAAACCGACATAGTTATTATTTATTATTATCTTTAAAAACCTCTCTATAGGCCAGGGATTTAGCTCAGTGGTTCTACCACCTGCCTCGCAAGTGCAAGGTCCCAAGTTCGATCCTGGGTACCAAAAAAACCAAACCAAAACAACAACAAAAAAACCTCTCTGGTTCCTCTGTCTCACAGGTCTCAAAGTGCATCCCCACTCCACAATGTCCCCGTTGCCTGGGAACTTGAGAGATGTACACATGTTCAGACCCAACCTGGAACCACTGCACCTCTTGGGGAAGGGCCCAGCAATCTGTCTCTTCACAGGCCCTCCAGCTGCAGCAGATGACTGCTCAAGTCTGAGAGCCGATGGTTTATCTCATCTTCCTACTTACTTAATATTACTACCACAGGTAGACATTTTCTTGTTTACTTATTCACACGATTAATGCCTGTCTTTCCTACCACAAATAAGCATTCCATGAGGGCAGACTTATCAATCATGTTAATTGCTATATTCCCAACTGCTAACATAGCCTCTGACACAAAGTAAGCACTGAAACAGTAGTAAAAAAATAGACAAATGAATTGAATGAACTTGGACAATGTCATATATTAACTAATGGAACTTATTGACAGTGACTCCAGGACAGGCTTGCCCCATCTGACAACCAAAAATCAATGGCAACTTAATTCCCAGTCTTTACTCAGCAGCCACAAGTTTCCCATAGAGAACACTGTTCACAACAGAAGTCCTCAGCTTTAGAAAAGCCTGACTTCCAAATATGACCTCCCAGTACATGCATGGTTGCAGCAGAGCCACGCCTCCTGGTGTTTGGAGATGGGTGCTTGCTCTTCCCTTTGCACTGTGTCGGATGCTTTATCATTTTTCCTGTAATTGTCAGTTGGCTGTTTTTCTGCCATGGCAACAGATTACCCTTTCTCTGTGGCTTTTAGGAGGTATGTTTGGTGAAATGTCCATTTTGTCTCCAGGAGGCTGCTATACATCTGGATAGATTTTTTTTTCACTTTGGATTTTAGTAGAGAGAAGATTGAGAGTACCCATATTCCTCCCTGTGATGCCAACTTCTCTTAGCTTTTCTCTTACTCCTCTGCCCATTTCCTCTGTCTCCTCTGCCTCACTTTCTCACTGCTGCAGTATTAGTGGCTCTAAGAGTCTATCAACTCCCTTTACATGCATATTCCAATTGTGATCTTCTTCGTTCTGGGGCAGGATTTCTAAGCAGATCTTTTTGTTGGCAAATCCACCTGGGTGTCTCAAAGGAAGCTTGGTGCAGTGTGTCCAAGCCTAAATAATTTACTTTTCCTTTTTCCCTTCCTTGTCATTTTAAGTCTTTTACTGGTTAGTGGCATTACCATTCTGTAACTCAAAAAAGAAATTTGGAGTGATTTTTGTTTCATCCTTTCTCTTTTTTCCTGTATCTTATCAGTCTCCTGCTCTTTGAGGTCTTACTCCCTTATTATGCTTCACATCACTCACTCCCTGACCCAATCTCCAGTGCTATTCAGAGTTGATACCTTGCACCATGCGTCCCTATTGCAAATCTTCAAGCATCTCACCTGGACTGCTTTAATCATTTTACTAATGTTTTTGTTAACTGGGCATATGTCTCTCTATATTCTCCATACCAGTAATCAGTAATTAAATAATTTTGTTCCTTAAATTTTTTTATTGGTACATTTTAGGTATACAATATGTTTACATTTATCATTGGGTATTTGTACCTGTACATGATGTATCTTGGTTCTTATTTTTTCCCCATTCCCTGTCCTCCCTTCACCCCCTCCACCTTTCCCTATTTACAAAGACTTTGTTTCCATTTTTTCCTTTTCTCATAATTTTTCCTTTCCCTTCTTTCCTTTCCCCTTCTCCTCCCACTTCACCTATCCCTTTGGACCGTTTCTTCCTATTTCAAATGATCAATTATTCATTTTAATCATTTTAATACTTATTTAAACTTTCAATTTCTCACAGCAGAGAAACTATTTGGTGTTTACACATGTGTGTCCTATTTATTTCACTTAAGAGTATGGCCTCAATATGCATCCATTTAGTTATAAATATCTCTAGTTTCTCATTCTTTATGGCTGAGTAGTACTCTGTTTTATAAAAAAAACCACGTCTTCTTTATCCAGTTTCCAGTTAATGGGTACTTGGGCTGTTTCCAAGCTTTAGCTAAGTAATTAAATAATTTTAAAATGCAAAGTAGGCCCCATTTTCTCCTTTGCTTTATGTGGTTTTAAAAGTCCTATGCTACAGAACATGACACAAATCTCAGTACACCAGGCCCTGCATTTCCAATCCCAATATCCTGACCCATGCCTTGCTTCCAAACCTGCTATAATAGACTAAATTGTGCCCTCCACACCTCCAATTCATAGGTTGAAATCTAACCTCTCATGTGATGGTATTTGGAGATGGGAACCTTTGCAAAGTAATTAGGTCATGAAAGTGGAGCCCTCATGAATGGGATCAGTGCCCTTATAAGAAGGAACAGGAGAGAGACCTCTGTCTGCTGTGAGGACACAGGAATGTGATAGCTGTTGCTAAGCCAGGAAGAGAGCCCTCACCAGGACTAGAATCAGCTGGCACCGAGATCATGCTACTACCCTGCCTATAGAACTGTGGGGAAAAAATTTTTTGTTGTTAAACCACCATTGTCTATGGCACTACATAAGGTGATGGTGGCCAGAGGAGACACCAGTTTAGCCTTTGCACTGACCCTCTTAGCATCAGCAGCCAGTCAGGGTCCCTTCTGACCATACTGTCTCCTTAGTTATCAAGTAGAAATGAACATGCTCTTTTCTAAGCCTGCTGTTGAGGTTTTGTCACAATAACAACTCCAAATTAGAATAGCAGTATGGTACTTCTCTCTTGCTCATTTATGTGAGAGCTGGGTTATGGACTGCAGGTTCGTTCCCCCTGCCTCTGGATTGTAAGACCTGAACTGAATAGGCCGCTGCTCCCTGGGAAGGCTCTCCTTGCAGAAGATATCAGAAGGGCAAATAAGAGGCCTAGTTGAAACCAATGGCTGCACATCAAGCCTCTGCTCATCTGTAACATGCAATATGCCTGTTCACCATTCATTGGCTGCAGCAAGTCCCATGACCAAGCCAGCATCGGTGAGCTTGGGAAGTTTACTCCTAGAAAAGGACAGGATGCATGCCTGGGGAAAATCTGACAATTTATGCTGCTGCCCAACAGCTGGTACATATTTTCATTATAACCTTTATAACCTTTTCTTTGTTTACATTTCTCCTCTAAACTTTAAGCTCCTAAGGGTAGTGTCTGATTTGTTTTTTATACTTTGCCAGGCCTCAGCATAGTTCTTGAATGGGTAAATAGATGACTGAATTAATGACTGGCCCAATATTTCAAAAGGGAGAACACAAGGAGAAGATGAGTTTGTTGAAGATGATGCTTTCAGCATCAACCTCATAGGTTAAATACATTCGGGGCACTATTCTGGTAATGTAGTAGTCATTTTTATTTTTTTAATTAATTATTTATTTATTTATTATTTTTATTTTTAAATATATATATATATATGTGTTGGTACATTTTAGGTATAAAATACATTTACATTTATCATTGGGTGTTTGTACCAGAACATGATGCATCTTAGTTTTTATTTTTTCTCCCATTACCTGTGCACCCTTCACCCCTTCCACCCTTCCCTATCTACACAGAGTTTGATTCCATTTTATTTTTCTCATAATTTTTTTCTTTCCCTTCTTCCCTTTCCCCTTTCCCTTCCACCATCCCCAAACCCTTGAACCTTTTCTTATTTCAAATTATCAATTATTCATTTTAATCATTTTCATCCTTATTTACACTTTCAATTTCTCACACTAGAGAAACTATTCGGTATTTACACATGTGTGTCCTATTTATTTCACTTAAGAGTATGGCCTCAATATGCATCCATTTAGCTATAAATGTCTCTAGTTCTTCATTCTTTATGGCTGAGTAGTACTCCGTTTTATAAAAAAACCCCACATCTTCTTTATCCAGTTTCCAGTTGATGGGCACTTGGGCTGTTTCCAAGTTTTAGCTATTACAAACTGTGCCGCTATGAACATGGGTACACATATATCACTGTGGTATGATTCTTTTAATTCTTTGGGGAAGATTCTCAGTAGGGGAATAGCTGGGTCAAATGGGACCTGTAGTCCTAGTTCTTTGAGGTATCTCCACACTGATTTCCACAGTGATTGCACCAATCTACACTCCCACCAACAATGGAGAAGGGTTCCTTTCTCTTCACACCCCCACCAATATTTGTTATAGGTTGATTTCTTGATAGCAGCCATTCTTTCTGGGGTGAGGTGGAATCTCACTGTTGTTTTCATCTGCATCTCTCGAATGACCAGTGATGTTGAACATTTTTTCATATATTTACTTGCTACTTTTACTTCTTTGTCTGAGAAATGTCTGTTCATTTCGGATGCCCATTTTTGAATTGGGTCTTTGAGTTTGGGAGGTCTGATTTTTTTCAGTTCTTTATATATTCTTGACAGTAGACCTTTGTCTGAGCTACAGCTGCTAAATATTTCTTCCCACATTGTAGGTTGTCTCTTAGCTCTGTTGGTAGTTTCTCTTGCAGGGCAGAAGCTTTTTAATACAATGAGATCCCAGTTGTTGATTCTTTGTGCTAGCTCCTGTGCTACTGAAGATTTATTCATAAAGTCTTTTCCTATGCCAAGGTCATTTTTAATATACCTACTAAGAGCTAATATGCTCTGAGTTCTCTACCATCAACTTGGAATCACTCTCCTGGGAAAGGGCTAGTAAGCTTAAAACAGTCTGAATGTTTTGATTGACTGCCTTGATTTTAAATTTTCTCAAATCTTAAATATAAACACTCATAATTGTATAAGCTTTTCTTTCTTATTTTTCAAAAGCTGTCATTAAAGAAAACTAATTAGGTAGTTGTAAAATATAGATAGCCACAGGACTTCAAAATAATAGTAAGGGAGAATGGGAAGTTAGATGAGGGCAGAGGTTTTTAGAATTCAAGGAATTCTTACAACCCTGAAATTTTAAAATGTTCAGTGTGTACCTACGTGTACTTTTCTAGAAATAGACTATAGTTTTGCATCATGTTCTAAAAGGGGTTTGTAAATCACAAAAGGTTAAATAAGCTTATTGTAACAGAGAGAAGATAGAAGAAAATCCATTTTTATTTATTCTTTGTCAATAGCAATAATAATAATTTAATCAACATTTACTTTGCGTTTGTCATGGTTCTATGTTCTTTTGTTGATATTCTCATTTAATTTGCAAAACAAATTTGCTATTTAATTGGCAAATGAGGAGGCTAATGTCTAGGAGATAAATACTGTAAGTTGTTCCAAATTACTTGCCTAGTTAGTAATACAAAGAGATGCCTCAGTGCTGTGCTCAGGCACCATGCTGTATTTCCTTCACTCCTCAACTTAATTTTACTTTATCCTCTCTTTTAATAATTTTGGTTTAAAAATAGCATTTAAATTTGTATCACTGGTAGTCACAAACTGGTCATCCCTTAGATTTCTGGCAGGGCACCCCATTTTCACAGCATAGGTATAACTAACGTGATAACTCAACACTTGGATATACTTCCATTATTATGCAATTTTACTCACAGATCAGCCTCAGATTCCAAGTGGAAAAGTTGTGGTGCCTCACCTAATTGGCAGGCACTATGCAAGTCCTGTTCAATCATTAAATTCTGCTCATTAGGTTAATGATAAGCAAATTTCTGGTATCCCTGATAATATAAAACATTCTAGCAGCAATAAATTTGTATGAAATTTATTTATCAGCTCTTGGGTAAGTGGTTGCCAATCCCTAGAAATAGCTCCGTGTGCTATGGAAATGTACGTGCTGAAGATAACACTGAAAATCTGTCTGATTTCCAGAGGTCCTCTTTCTGAGAGATATTTAAATGAGGACAATAAATTGATTGTACTAAATGTGATGAGTGACAAGCTGTATCACTTGAATGGGTGTTGGGCTTATTGTCTGCCTGAATTTAAAGATAAATCAGTGTTAGACACTGTAGCTAGAGTCCAGCTTCCCATTCACCTTTCACCTTTGAGTGGTTTCTGTACTCATTTGGCATTTACATTTGCAAAGTGCTTTGGCCCTCAAATGTCACTGTGGATGCAAGCGCATTTTATGATAGCTGCTTCAGAGGAGAGACTGACAGGGCTGTAGACAGTGGTGGGCTAATCTGGGTCCCGGAGCTCCTTGAAGCAGGGACATGGATGGTCCTCTGGCATTTCTATCCTCATATACTTTATTGTTTCCCTTTTCCTCTTCTCTTTTTCACCTTTTAAGCCTTCCAATTATACTCCGCAAATACTCTTAAATTCCAGAAATGCTTAAGAGAAGGGCATCTGGTATCAAATAGGCTTTAGTCCAGCACAGGTGACCTTTGGCAATTAATTCAACTTTTCTAAATCTCATCTGTAAAACTGGACTAGTAAAGCATCACTTATAGAATTGTTATGAGATCTTAATTTACTTACATCATATATATATATGATATTATATATAGTATGTATTTAGAATACTTGTTATAAATTTTGTTACCAATAACAGCAACAAAGCAATATGGGGTAGAATACGAAGAGAGGTTTACCTCTGTACCATAGAATATAGGCTGTGGGATTTTTTATTAAAGGAGAAATTATTAAGGTCTAAAGCAAACTGAGATGTCTTCAGGGGGCTGGCGACATTTGTGCCTACTGCAATAGATGACAGCCTTTGGATAAGCAGACCAGAAAGGGGGGAAAAACTCTGGTGGTTTCATATTTCTTTAAGTTCTTTGAAACTTCTATAAAAATAGAGTCTAATCCCCTGACCTTTAAATGTGGGCTTGTGTTGGTACCTGGCTTCTAATGAATAGAATATGGTAGAAGTGAAACTGAGTGACTTTAGATGCTAGATTAGAAGATGTGATACTGATTGTCACTCTGTCGCACATCCACCTACCTACTCACCCACCTCCTATCTACCTATCCACTTACTTATCCACCTATCTACCTACTTATCTAATATTATCAATGGATTTTGGACAGTTAGTTATTACCATGGTAGGACAGAAGGCTGGGACAATAAAATAAACTCCTGGGTGCACTAAACTGCTACCGTTTGTAGCATGGCATGTTTCAACAGACCCATTCTGAGATCCTGATAAAACCACAAAAGCAGAAAGTTTCATGAAATGAGAAATTATTACCAAGAAAAAAAAACCCTAAATAAGTCCTTTAGCTTCATTTGTTGTTAGTCAACTTAAAACCACTAAGTTTGGAGGTCACACTGCTGGGCAATATATTATTAGTTTCCCACTAGCTTTTCTGTGGATAAAACATTTGACATGTAGGTTATAACAGTTGCTTCAGTTTTTTCTCAGGGGCCTGATGGCCACTTTTGCTGAGAACATTGACTCTTCACTTGGGTCTACAGATGGTGGATGGGTGACTAAAATGGAATAAAAGTCTTGGCCTCTCTGTCTTTGTATTGTGTCGCTCCCCTTTGCTGTTTCAACCTTTGAGTCAGATTTTACTCAGCTCTGCATGTAGACATGTTTATCATTTAAGAAATGTTTTATCCAAGATAATGATACAGGGTTAGCTTGGCCTAGTGCCCAGTGGAGCTGGAATGTGTCTTTTCTGCCCAACCCTTGTATTTTTTCAACAGCTGAAGCACTAACAGTCCTTCAGCCCTATCACAAGGCTAGGATGTTTATGAAAGATGATGACAGCAGCTGTAAGAGTAACACAGCAGTTCTTGAGCAAAGCTGCCTGCCTGTTAATACACCAAGTACAAGGCCAGTACATTTTGCTCAGGACAGTGGTGCCAGATACATAAGCATTCAATAGCTTCTGGGGCAAATTGACCATGACTACCTGGTGATCCAAGTCCACTGCAAGGGGAAACAGGCTTTGGACCCATGCTCCTGGCTAATGAAAGTGACCAGGCTTTCACTTACCCCAGGAAATTCATAAAAACCTGCTGCTGTCTTTGTTCTGCAAGCAGCAGCTTTGTCACTCTTTTGACCAATTGCTCACTGCTTTCCCCAAAATCACAGTTTGGTGGAAGCCCTCCCTTGCCCCTCTCTCCTCAAGAACACTTTGCCTAAACAACTGTATGTATTTGCAATATTTGGCCAAATCTTGCTTCTAACAGCTCTCGGTCAAAAGATCCCATCATTTGGTATCATATTGTTGGGCTGATATACCTACCTACCTAGATTGATCATTTATATCTATCAATCTACCTACCTACCTACCTTCCTGCCTTTGGAGCCCAGAGCTACATTGTATGAAGTCAGGTACCCTGAAGCCAGGTACCCTGAAGCCACCATGGAACCATGTGAGGAACCCGCTGACAAGTAGAGATACATGCCCAAGGAGCCTTAGCTTCTCCAATCCCAGCAGTTTGGTTTTCTCAGTGCTGGCATCAGATATACAAGGAGACTTCAAATAATTTCAGTTCCAGCCACCATAGGACAGTAACTGTTTTAGAGACCCTGATTGAGAACTACCTAGTTGATGCCAGTCAACACCTAGAACCCTGAGAGAAAATAAAATGTTTTAATCCACTAAATTTGAGAGCAATTTGTTACTCTGCTATAGCAACTGGAACAATAGCCAAAAGCATTAGAGCACTTAGAAGTCAAAAGCAAATTTATAAAATAAATATCAAAACTGCAAAACCAGTAGTATTAAGTTAAATTCCTTAATTTACTTTGATGGATGATGTTTTACAGGGTCCAAACTGAAGCAAATGCCATTGAAAGGGGATTCTGCTGAGCTTTTGGAAGATTGACATGTGCATGGTGGGTGATGACTCAGCTCTCCACCACATAGCTCCACCCCAACTACCTTCGCATGTGCAGTATACAGTGACACCTGGCCATCACAAAGTGCTCATATATCACCAGTGTGTTCTGTTCTTGCCCCTGTTCTTTTCACATCAGCCCTCAACGAGAAAAGATGTTCTCCTCGGTGCCAATGGGAGTGCCAATGGGAATACACAAATCTAGACACTAATATCGAGTGTCAACATTCAATTATAAGGGGATCATCTAAAGAGCCCTGACTTTCAAAAATGCCTATTTTGGGCTGGAGGGGTAGCTCAGTGGTCGAGCACTTGGACTTGCCAAGCATGAACAAGGTCCTGAGTTCGATCCCCAGCACTGCCAAAATAATGATTTCTGAAAGAACAAATAAATGGGGGGAAGCTAAAAAAATGCTTATTTCTTCTTAGATTAATATGAAAATGTAAGATTTAAAAGCTCTTGTAGGCAATTATCAAACAGGCAGAAAGTTTTAGTATGCTTTGCAGGACTTCAAGGAAGGAGATTTGTTCCAGGCTAGTTCTAAACAAAAGTTTAGCTGAAATGGAGTAGAGTTGTGTTACAGCTCGCATGAGAGTCTGAACTATTAGGATGCAGGCATTACTGGTTCTCAAGTGCGGGAGGGGCAGGATGAAAGCTCTATGCAAAATTCATCTCTCAGTGGTACAAATACAATGAGTTAAGCAAAAGTGAGGCTGGACCCAAGGAGATTGGCAAATGGTTTCTTCTACTGTACTAAACTTAGCACTTAAAAAAATCAGAGTTGGAAAATCACACTGTGCTCCAAAGTACGTGCAATTATTATATATCAAAAATAAAATTTAAAAAAGTATTCACCAAGTTCTCGTAGACTATGTGATACTCTATTGGGATCTTTGAAAAATATAGTAGAAATTGTGAATTGAATTTAGTTTCAGAACTCAAGGATTTATGGTGTTCTTCCTTCCACTCCTGTTTGTCATTGATAAATGATACAACCTTGGTCAGACCATTCATGTCCCAGCACCTCTGAGCCTTCATTTATCAAAAAAGGGTAATGATATATACATTCTTTCCATGTTATAAATATTAAATATTAAATATATATTAAATCTTCAAGAAATTTCAAGCCTTCACAGTTTAGAATGAGTTTATACCTTTTAGAGAACATTTCAGTGTTAGATCATATGTACAAGGAAATGTTTAAACTGTCACAAAAGAAGAGATGATGCTTTTTTAATTTTTTTACTGCACAAGCCAAATTGTAACAGCATTAATAGAAATTTCAAGAATGGATGAAAGCCTTCAGAATTCCACAGCTACCAAATATCAGTTTTAAATTTTTATGGCTCTTGTTAGCTTATATACATAAATGTATTTACAATGCACAATATAGATACATTGTATTTTGCTTTTTTCAGTAAACTTTAGTATTGTCATGCAATTCTATTCTATTTATACTTACATTTTTATAATAGTCCATCAAATACTTATAGCACAGTTCATTAGGTTAATTTCTATATTGTTTGAAGCACATCTATATGTGTAACAAATTTCTTTCCTTTCCTCCCTCCCTCTTTCTTTCTTTTTTGGAAAAGGGAAAGAGAGAAGACTGTAAAGCACCAAAAATGGGATTATTGAGGCCAAACAATTTTTTTAAAGAAATTGTTTTTTGAACTTCATTTTAAACTAGTTTAAAAGAAATCGTTTCTTGAACAACCTTTTAAAATAGGAGGTATTAATGTGTTTTGAAAAGTCAAACTTTGGAGTATAGTTGAAAACAGCATAGATAGGATCCAATTGGTAGATCCTCTCATTGAAATTCTTAATTTCTTTGAGTCAGGGGCATGGGAAAAAGCAGGTCACTTTCTGAGTCCCTTTGAAGTCTTTTGAGGTGCATCACTGTGACCCACAAGCAGGCTTTTGTGGGAACGGGGCTTGTTGATTGGGCTAAGCAAAGCTGTGATTGAATCAGCTTTGGCTGAGATGTGCTGGAGAGTAAATACAGACTTAGTCCCCAGTGATGTCAGATGAACAACAGCTGGAGAACATCTTTACTCCTAGCCAGACCAGGTAAAACTTTCATGTTCAGCTGCAGACAGTTCACTGACTTCAGAGTGACCAGAGATCTATCTGCCTGCTTGCATTCATCATTCAAGGATAGCTGAGCTGCAGAAGCATGGCAGAAGGACAGGGGGTACCAATCCTTCCAGAGAGCAAGTAAACAAGGTCATCAAGTGTCAGGAAGCAAGTTAAGCTGTAGCAATATTAGCCCACATCTCCAAAGTTGCTTTCATTTTTTTACAGTCACTTTCTTGACAATTTGGAGCTAGGATCTGGGCCTTTCAATGGCTGAAGCTTCAACGTCCAAATTCCCTGAATTCTATCATACAGGCTGCTGCACTGCCACCAGGAAATTGAAACAAGATCACAATGCAGCAAATTCTGCTCTGACACCATGGTCGCAGTGCTTATTGAACTGCTTTGCAAACATTGTAAATATTAACTGTGCAATTGTGTGCCAAACTGAGTTAGGTAAGATTGAAACAGTGATGACAGGCATTCAAAGTTGGAGGTAGTAAGACAAATGATAAAAAAATTTCTGTTTTGTTCTTTGCTTTTATGGCTAGGTGGAAACATCGTTTTTCGGGAAGTACCAGGCAGCACCTCCATTCTCTAAATACATTAATTCTCAACCCTGACTGACTTCTGAATCCCCTAAATACAGAAAACTAGGCCCTGCCCTCATTAATTGCATTTGACATTTCTGTGTGTATGTGGGGTGGGGGTGGGTGGAGGCACTTCTGGAATGTAAAATTCTGGATCAGAACTGAAGACTACTGTTCTTGCTAATGGAGAAGGAATCTGAGACATAGATTTAAGTATAACACGTGGTCATTGTTACTTACATATGCATATTTCTTGCTCAATAGCTTCAACATTATGAGTCTTCACAGAAATCTTGCCCCTTACTTCCTTAGCACTAGATCCCCAGGAGGAGCTTCTGATGTTTTTTCTCCTCAGGTTTTTCCCAAACACAATGCAAACATGGATAGATGCCACCTATTTTTGCTTCTGCAGCATGGACAGTGCCCTTTGGTTTCCGTGAGAATTAAGACTCCTCAAAGAGGAAGAGAGGCACTCTTTGCCAAAGGTGAAGGCTGAATGTGGAACTGTTGTAGCTCAAAGAGGGTGGAGGAGCTCCAGAAAGACTCAGAAAAGCATAGTTATCAGAGTAGAAGGGGCCTCATCTTAGGTGTGAGGGAATTGAGGGGAAAGAGCTTGGTACGTAACGCAAGATCATACACAGGCAGTTAGTGGGACAGCTGGGTCTGGAACTCAGATCTCTTAGTTTCCTTTCCACCATGCACGGGGGAGAGGAGGCGAGCTTTGATGAGTCCTTTGAGAGTGGGCACACTGTCGCTCTTCAACCTGAGCAGCTTTGCCAAAATATGTTTTATATGAGGCTTTGAGAACGGGTTGAAAACTATGGCACACTTGAGCATACCAATGGTTCTGGTTTCAGTCACCATATTTTTTGCAGGTTTTGCTAATCCACCAGAATTATTTATAGAGCATTCACAAAGGTTTCCAGTTCTTTGAAACAGACACACACAATACCCTGTTTAGAGCCTCCTCCAAACCCTGGATTGTGCACATTCTAGAAGGTAAGAAATTAACCTTTTAATGGCTTTATGTAAAGACATTTTTCTAGATTTACAACAAATAGCCTATTTTCATTTTATGATCTCTTTAAAAATTCCTTTGCAGATTATGTATAGATATGCACATTCCTAGCCATAACCTTTCTGAAATAAAAACAGTCATGACAGTTTTCTATGTCCTTTGCCATTTGCAAAGATTATACCATTTAATTCTTACAACAGCCCTGTCACATTGGCTCCATTTTAGGCTGTGTTCTTTATCTCTCACAGTTCTAGTGGGAAGGAGATTGAAACCCAGATATACGCCTGATTCCACTAAGACCAAAGTGTGGCTCAACTCATAAACTTGATTATGAATACATTTTTAAAATTTGGCTGAGGCATATAAAAATCTCTGCATTTTCTTTTTATTGTCTTGGGGTTTGTTTGTTTGTTTGTTTGTTTTGAGGCAGGGTCTTTCTATGTAGGTCAGGCCGGTTTTAAACTCACTACATAACTCAGGCTGGGCTTGAATTGAGAGCGATCTTCCTGCTTCACCCTTCCAAATGCTGAGATTACAAGCTTGCACTACCACACCTGGATTATGTATTTCCTTTCTCAATCCATCTTCAAATAGAACACATTTTGCTCACCTCTTATCAGCCTAAAGAAACAAACAATAACTTATTTCAAGAAAAATTAAAATTGCCTTAAGCCTATGACAGACAGAAGTCATATCCAGGCAGGACATAAGAAAGGGGTAAGACCCCAGAGATAAGGATGGGGCACCACTTGCACCTGCTAGATAATTTCCTCACTAGTAAAGGCACTGTCTAGGAGCTACAGTTGCATACTTGAATGATTGGGCTTTCTGTCCTGAAGAACTCATAGTCTAGTGAGAAAGAGAGATTCATAGATTGGCAATTCCAACATAATGTGATAAGCATTCAGTTAGGATGCTATAATTTGTATCTGGACTGTCCCCGGAGGCCCATGTATTAAAGACTTAGTTCCAAGTTTGTGGTGCTATGTGGAGGTGGCAGGAGAAAGTGGGAAGTTTCAGGTCATCAGGGGAGTTCCCTTGCAGGGATTGCAGGAATGTCTTAGTCACTTGCTGAGATAGAATACCTGACACCCACATTTTAAAGGAGAAGAGGTTTATTTGGGCTCATAGTTACAGTCCACAATCCATAGTTGGCAAGCTCCAACATACAATAGCATGGAAGAGGGGAATGGTAGAGGAAAGCTATTATGTCATGGTGGGCAGGAAGCAGAGAGTGAAGGGAGGAGCCAGGGAGGGAGATATACCCTTCCAGGTCACATGTCCAGTGACCTGCCTTCTCTGTTTACTCCCCACCTCATACAGCAAGTCAGCTTTAGCACTCCCATGGTTCAATCCTCTTCCAAAAGCCCCACCTATAAGCACATGAGGTTCTTGGGAGACATCTAGATATTAACCATAACAAGGACTTCTTGTGTGTGTCTCTCTTTCCCATGGAGTTAGGGGCTTCCTCTCATGTGCTCCTGCCAAGATATACTGACTCAACACAGTCCCCCAAAACAATAGGCCTTACTGACCATGGACTCTGAGCCAAAATAGACATTTCCTCTTTTTAAGTTGATTATCTCAGATATTTTGTTGCAGTAATAGAAAGCTGACTAACACATAGCACAAAGTACATTTTGAGCAGAGAGAAGAGTAAATAAATCCACTGTATGAGGAAGGGCTAGTCCGAGAAGATGATTTAAGAGCTTTACCCACATGCTAAGCCTGGAAGGAGGGAAAGCTAGCCTGACAGAGAAAAAGGTTGAGGAGCAGGTGGGGAAGATATTTTGGCAGAGAGGAAGCATAGAACACACAGTGGCACAGGAGCGCTGTGAACAGATGTATGTATGGGCATGCAGAGTGAGAGATGGGAAAGAGATTGGTGAGCTCACAGGGGATCTTGGGTGTTATGCTAAGAAGGTTGGAATTCTTTGTAGACACTGGAAAGGCATTTAAGAGTCTTAACTCCTCAAAGAACATGATCAAATTTGCATTTTAGGTCAATCACCCTAACTGGCTATCAGCTGTTTCCTCTGTCACCTGGGATGCCTATAATATGTAACCTTCTCCAAACAATTATTATGAGCAACTCTCAGCTCTTTTTCTTTTCCTACTCAGGGAAGCACACAAGGAAGTACAAATAAGAATAGAAATGTGGTAGACTGAAAAACTGGCCATAATTTTCTACTTCTCCTTGTATCCACATCTTTTATAAAGTACGTTTGTTACTCCTCCCGTCAACATGTAAAGTCTATAGACTGGCTTTGTGTCTTGCTTTGGCCACAAGAATGGGAAGAAAGGAACAGTGTGCCAGAGCCAGGACTCGGCTCAAAAGCTGTGCACATTTCTTCTATCGCTCCTAGACTCCAAGCTCCCTCATGTAAACAGACCTGGCTAGCCTGCTGCAGGAGGAAAGTCCATACACACCAGCCCCAGGTCAGCTCTGCCATCCAGACAGGCGTACCCACACACACCACACCAGGCCACAAATACACAAGGGATTCCTGTGATGCACAGAGCTCAGCCCAAATTTCTGACCCACTGTAAGCTAAGTAAGTAGTGGTTATTTCAAGCCATTACATTTGGGATGGTTCGTTAACCTACAAAAACTAGTAGATGGAATGTTTGTTAGCTGCTCTAATTTTTCAGAGTAAATCATTTGTTATTCTTGACACTTTAAACATCATGAGTAACACATTACTCGGAACATGTTGGGATGTTGCCAACATAATGGCAAAGAAGAATAAAGAGTATTTCTCAAAAAGGCTTCTACTTTGGGGAAGATGGAGCAGATGTGCTATTCCTTACTCCTCTGTTAAGTATAACCAAAACTCCCATATGTTAGATCTAAAACAAATGAGAGTTTGAAAGAGAAAAGTCAGACCAGTTAGTGAGTATGCGAACAGAGGAATGACACAGTGGTGAGTTCCCTTGGGTTTCTTTTTGTCTCATATGTCCCAGACTTGGAAATGAAGAAGCCAGAAAACTGGGAACTCCAACAGACACAGACAAGAAAAAAAGTTCCAATATAAACCTTCCTTTCTAGTTTAAAGGGACAAGAAAATGGGTTGAGCAACAAGACCAAAACCTTTTAGACAATAATCACTCTACACTGGCCAAAGATCACAGGAAAAACCACAGTCCCAGCTCCAGCCACACTAGGAAAAGGTGTGTGGGAGGCTAGAGTTCCACTCTGGAGAGGCTACAATGAGGCACTTTAGTGATGTCAGAGAACAGCAGCAAGCAGGGACTTTCATCTGACCAGCTGGTTGGTAGTGAGCAGCTCCTGACCAGCCACTGTATCAGCAGGAACTATGCTGCAGACTGGACTTCTACCTTCCCCTTCTCCCTGGAATAGTGTCATAGGAGGACTCATGGAGAGGCAGGACTTTAACTGTAGCCAGCAGTAATGAGGCCACTCTCACTAGAGTTGTCAATAGAAACCATACAGAGAGTTGCAGCTCTCATCTACATCCAGCAGTATCGAGAGACCTCCCTCTCTGGATGTTGGTGGAACCTGAGTGGGGAACATGGGGTTCTACTTCTACCTGGCAGTAATGAAGCAG
This sequence comes from Heterocephalus glaber, assembly GCF_053883595.1. Taxonomy (NCBI): domain Eukaryota; kingdom Metazoa; phylum Chordata; class Mammalia; order Rodentia; family Bathyergidae; genus Heterocephalus; species Heterocephalus glaber. Next base: position 5,944,260 of record NW_028258156.1, read on the forward strand.
TACTCCCCCCACCAATATTTGTCCCAAATACTCTGTTGTATAGTTCAGGAAAGTACCTAAAGAAAGTAAACTCTCCCCACAAACCTCTTCTTTGGACCAGGCTAGGCCCACATGCCTCATGCACAATTACTAGCCTGTGGTTCTGACACTATAAGATTCTGTCCAGCTCTGGGCAGAATTACCATGGATGGATCAGCTCCAGGCTCCTGTGTCACATTTGTATCCACTAAAGCCATAAACCTGTGTTACACCTTTAACCCCAAACACAAGACCACCATAGAACTGAGCCAGGACTAAGGTCTATACTTCTCTGACTGCTTGTTGCTGAGTTGGACTCATGGTCTGATACCACTGCAACCAGCCCACAGGTGATGCTAGCTATACTACAAAGCTATACTTCAAGCTATACTACAAAGCAATAGTGATAAAAATGGCATGGTACTGGGACAAAAACAGATACAAGGGTCAATGGAACAGAACTGAGGATACAGAAACTTCCCAGACATATTCAGTTATTTGATCTTTGACAAAGGGGCTAAAAGCATATGTTGGAGGAAGGATGGTACTTTGTGATAAATAGATGGGTTTTGGGTTGCAATTTGGGCACTTGGCCTCTAAAAGTTTGCCATCGCTGGCCTGAAGGCTCTGGCTGAGCTCTGATCTGCAAATGGGGCCTTCATTTACTACTAGTGCTTGGTCTTACTGCAGGGCTGGCCCTGGGTTTTAAAATAAACCTTGATTTAGATTTTATGCATGACCTGCTTCCAGCCATGTGGAGTCCAGTCCCACTCTGCCTCCTGAAGTTGGAGGAGGTCAAAGGGGTGGTGGAGCTGTCAGCCACCTCCATATGAAGCTCCACAGCTTGGTCATAAGTGAGCTGAGGGTAGGGTTGGTGAGGCTCTGCCTGGCACTGGGTTTCACCGTGGTGGTCTTGGTCCTAGGTTCCAAGTAATGGCACGGACTTCATTCTCTCTCCTTCCCCAAAGTGGGAGACACCTGCCTCTGCACTGGGGTGCATGCAGTTGTGTGTGGGGGTACTCCTCTGTGTTTCAATAGTCTTTTTATTTGTTATACTAAAAGCAGGTACTACAGTCTCTCACTTGATTTCCTTAGCTCTAGTGCTGATAGTCTAGTTTGTGAGTAGAGCTAGCTGTTTAACTTCGTGTGTCTGTAAGGAGAACTTGCCAAATGATCTTAATCAGCCACCATTATTACTCTGCAGCCTTACTGCCTCTTTCTCTTCCTCCTCCTCCTCCTTGTTTTTTTGTTTTTTTGGGGTTTTTTTGGTGCTGGGGAAGAATGGACCCATAGCCTCACAGATGTTAGGCAAGCACTCTACCACTGACCTACATCCCAACCCTCTCACAAAGATTTTCAGATCATCCATGGCAAAAATGTTTCAGTGAGCAATGAGCATTCACAACCATGGCTGAGACAAATAAAAAGTAGACACCCTCAGCAAAGAAATAGAAGATTTAAAGAAGAGCCAAATGGAAATTTTATTTTATTTTAGAGTTTATTTCTTTAATTTTTCAACTTTTATTAGTACAATCACCAAAATAATGAGCTCAGTAGATGGAGGGGCCAGAAGAAAAAAATTAGTGAACTAGAAGATAGGACAATAGAAATTATTCAGTCCCAACAGTCAGGGGAAAATAGATTGAAAAACAGTGAACAGAGCCTTAGGGATTAGTGAGACTGTAACAAAGATGAAACCTTTGCATCATCAGAATACCTAAAGCAAAGGAGAAAGAATGGGGCCAACATGCTTTGCTTCGGCTGCGGTAGCTGCAAGCTAAAGGCTTGCTGGAGACTCGGACCCTGGCTTGTGGCCTGGGAGAGGCATGGGCCACCTCCCTGGCATTACTAGTTGGGCTGATGGCTGCTAACAGCTCAACAATCTGGGTGTCTGCACTCCTGCAGCCAATTGTATAGACTGGATCAGTGACTGCATGTGGCCTCCCGAGTGGTTTGAGACTCTCACCTGAGACCCGCTCTGAGGACATCCTGTCTTTCATCCTTCTCTGCCTTGTCAATAAAGATATTTCCAAGAACTTGGGTTGGGGAAGAAATTAAGCTGAAAAATACTAAAAAAAATAAGGGTAGAAACTTCCAAATTTGGCAAGAGATATAAACTTACAGATTTACAAAGCTAAGTAAATCCCCAAAAAAGATGAACTCAAAAGAAATCCACAGGAACACACACATAGCAAAATTAAACTAGGCTGGGGATTTGGCTCAGTGGTAGTGTGCTCGCTTAGCATCTACAAGACCCTGGGTTCATTCTCCAGTGCTGCACAAAGAAAAAAAAAATTAAACTGCTGAAAACTAAAGACAAAAATGTCTTTATATCAGTCAGAGAAAAATAACCCCTCATCTGTAGGAAAAAAAATGTTGAATAACAGTGTCTTTCTCCTTAGAAGCCATGGGGGCTGGAAGGCAGCAGCACTACATTTATCAAATGTTGAAAGAAAAGAAATGTCATCCATAGTCCTAAAGCTAGGGAAACTAATTAATTATTGAATTTTATCAAAATTAAAATTGTTGTTCTATGAAAGACCTTGTTAAAGGTATGAAAAGACAAACTACAAATTTGTAGATCACATATGCAACAAAGAACCACTAGAACATATAAATAACTCACGATTCAAGTTGAAAAAGCAATCCAATTAGAATATGGACAAAAGACATGGAGACACATTGCACTGAAGAAGATAAACAGATGGCAAATAAGCACACAAAAAGATGCTCAACATCATTAGTCATTTGGAAGTGGAAATTAAAACCACACTGAAGTCATATACACACCTATCAGAAGGTCTAAAATAAAAAATAGTGACAGCATCAAATGCTGGTAAAGTTTTGAAGAGATTAGGTCAGTCATGTACTGCTGGTGGAAATGTAAAATGATACAGCCCCTTTGGGAAAAAAGTTATGTCTTAATGAGAGGGTGGGGTGGAAGGGAAGTCTTCTAAGTCTTCTATGTCATAGACAACATCTATATCTTGGTTGCGGGATTGTAAGCTATTACCTCTGGGGGAGGCTCAGTAAAGGGCACAGGGGAATCTCTGTTTTTTTCTAATGACTGCATGTGAATCTACAATTATTTTGAAGTTTAATTTAAAGATAAGTTTGTCCTTGAAATGCCAGTGCTCTGTAAAATAATGGTACTGTATGAAAAACAATTTCCATGATTAAATAAGCTTGGCAAAACTGGGGTCAATAAGATAAGGAGTTTTCTTTGCTACAGGATACCTCACAGCCTTGCTTTTACATATTCTGCCAAAAGTCATGTCAGAAGACTTGCTAATAAGGCTGCTGTAAGAATTAAATGAAGATTCAAGCAAAAGGGTATACAACTCCTGACACAAATGTTATGATTCTCATAATCATCATTATTATTTCATTCATCATTTACCACAATCCTATTACATAGGTATGATTATATTAAGTTTGTCAAAATAGGTCAATTGAGGCTCAGAGAAGTAAAGTAATTTGAAAGGACACATCTGATAAAAAGCAGAACTAGGATTTGACCTCAGATTTGATTCTCAAATATATGATATTATTTATGATGTAGTGTTACCTCAAGATGTATGATTTTTTAAAAAAATCCAAAAGTAAAATTGAAAATTTCTTTTGCATGAAATTCATGCATGTTACCTAAAAAAATCAAAAGAACAAGAATTTAAAGAGAGAAAATATTATGTTCCATTATTATGAGTGTCCCAAGACTGGAACACTAGGCATTGAAGGGTTAAGACAAGTAATTTAAAAAATTTTAAATGCGGTAGATACATAGAAAAAGAATTATATTTATAGGTATTTATCCCAGAATTATTTACATGAACAAAAATGTGAAAAGAAACTTAATATCTGCTAGTAGAGGTATGATTTAAAAACTATGAAACATTCTTATGATTGTAGTCATTAACAATTATGTGCCAGAAAAGTCATGATATAGGAAAAATGCATATGCTATACTCTTTAAGTGAAAAGAAGCAAGAAACCCTCAACTTTAAAGAATGTGTACAAACACATATGCAAAAGATAATACATAAAAATATCCAAGGTGTCTACCTCTGGGTCCAGAATATCATGAATGATGATTATCTTCTCAACTATAACTTCCAAAATTTCTACAATAATAATTCAGCAAAATATTAGCAATAGTCTATTTCCCACAGTTGTTTAAACTCAAAACTTCTCTAATATGAACATCATCAGGCCTGTGTTTTAAGTAGTGCCATATAGTTGGAGGGTGGGATACTCCCAAGAGGATTTGGAAGAACTCTCGTGTCAAGGTGCTTTATGCCCAGGGTCATGTTGGAGGTGAGAGTGGGAAAAGAGATGCAGGACATCAAAGGAAATTCCCTGCTATATGAGGATATTAGTCAGCAGCCAGGGTGAAATGTGGGAGGATACAGATTTGGCTCCCCCCATCTGCCTCCCTAGCTCCTTCTGTTCATATTACCACTGACAGACTCTGCGGTTACATGGACACCAGGGTAGATGTGTGTGTGTGCGTGTTGAATATCAAATGACTATCAAAAAGGGATTTTTATTTTTGTGCCAATTTATTGAAAATAGTAATAATAAAGTAGTCATGACAACATTATTTTACAGCCAGGGTAGACTTTTATCCATATAAAATATCATTTATATGTCTTTTCATTTGCAATGTGAATTCCTCTGGGCATTGAATGTGTAACAGATTATTTAATGACCAGGTGCCTAACAGGGATCTTAAACTTAACCTTAAACTTGTCCACAGATCTCTTGGTTTCTTCTGAGAGCTGTTCTCCCATCCTTTACCAACTCAATAAAATGTACCTCCATTACTCATTTGCTTAACTTCCAATTGACAAACTGTTCCTATTTCTTACATTGTCTTAGATCAGGGTGCTATTACAAAATACCATAGACTGAGTGACTTTAAAACAATAGATATTCCTTTCTCATAGTTTCGGAGGCTAGAAGTCAGATATCAGAATGCCAGAATGGTCTATTATGGTCCCACTTCCTGTTGCATACTGCTGACTTTTCACTGTATTCTTATGTGGTAGAAAGAGAGCTAGACAGCTCTGAGGTCCTTTTTTATAAGAACACTAATCCATTCATGAAGGCACTCTCGTGATCTAATCACCTCCCAAAGGCCCCATCTCCTAATACCATCATATTGGGGTCAGGATTTCAACATAGGAATTTGGTGGAGTGAGGTGGAGACAAACAGACACTCCATAATAGCTTTGCTTTTATCTCTAGCCTATCCTAGTTTCAGCTCTACTTCCAAAATATATTTGAAATCCATCCACTTCTTCTAACCACATTGGACCCCACTAGTCCATTTCATGCCAAATGTATTTGGACTTGCACATTTTGCCCTCTAACAAGTCTTTTTGCTTCTATTCCTACTTCCTACTCCTTATAGACCAACCTCTGCCTGGCAACTCAAGTGATCTTTTACAAATGCAGATCAGATAACCGCAAACTTGTTAGTGGTTTTCCAAATGCTTAGAATGAAATCCAGATCCTTTATATTGACATCAAAGTTTTACCTGATTGGACCCTGTCAACGTCCCTGACTTCACCTCCCTGCCATGCCCATTTCCAAAGTCTTCTTATTGGTCTGCAGTAGTACCAAGCTTGTTCCCCTCAGGGGGGTCTCTGTCCTAGCTCCTCCCTCTGTCTGAATGCTTTCCATCCAGACCTTCCTGTCATTCACACTTTTGCTCAACACCATCTCTTCATTAGTTACCTTCATTAACTACACAATTTAAAGTCACTGTCATTTCACTCTGGTTCATTTGCTTCACAGTGTATTCTTTATCTGAATAACATCTGCTTTCCTTCACAAGAATATGAAACCCAGGGAGTAGGAATCTTGTCTGTCTTGTGTCCCACACCCCTAGAATAGTGCCTGGAAGATAAAATAATTATGTAATGAATGAACATATATTTAATGTTATAAAAACTAGGTGTTCTCATATTGATTGGTACTTATCAAGCATTATAAATTATATTTATATTCTAAAAAGCATTTTAAAACACAACTAGATTATTTTAGGAATGAAATATGTTCATATATAAAAGTGAGTGGCTGCTTACTGTTAGCAAGTACTTCTACTTGGTCATAAGAGGATTCCACTAACTGCTAAGAGGGTACAGACACAGAGGAACTGTTAGTGTGGGACAGGGCTTGGGAGCCTAGGCAAGCCCAGGGTGGGGACTAGGAAGACTGCAGAAAAAGGAAATAAGGATCCAGTCAGACAGCTAAGGACTTACAGCAGGAGAATGGGGTCACTGGGCAAAGCAGAGCAAAGGGTGATGTATGGATATGTGGTGGCTTCAGGAACAGCTGCAGTGAATTGCAGGCTCTGGCCATTTGATATGTTGCAGGAAGAAATGATAAAACAGATGAAGCCCTGAGCTATCAGAAATTGGAATATGAGACAGGTCTATAAACAGGAACTCAGACTTAATGATAAGAAGGGTCTCTGTGGTTACAACTGATGCTCAAGATGGAGTCTGAGTCTGGAGTTCAAGGCAGAAGTCCAGCTTTGTATCCTGGGTTCCCTACTAAGCTGGATTGCAGCCAGCATATGTGACTAGAAATAGAGGCTGGGTTAGAAGTCTTTCTGTCCTTCTGCCAAGGTCTGTGTGGCCCCTGGAGCTATATTCTCAGCTGTGACAACAGAAGGAGTAACTTGGAGAACTGTGAACTCTGATGTGACTGGCTGGAATTGCAAGCAGAGCTTCTGGGAGTTTAAAGTGCCCAATGCACCTATTACGCAGAATAGGCTAAGAACATTGGCTGTACTGGACCACAGACAAAAGGGACAGCATCATCCCTGCTGGTAGGGAGGGACACCAAGGGGTCCTGAAAACCAGGCAGAGTCTGATAAATTCTAGTCCATGAACTTTTACTCTTCTTTCACTTACTAGTATAAGAAAGACTTAAATTGAGAGTTATAGCTTGGGGCCAATATAGGGAACTAATTATTTTGTTTGAAGCAGTGTTTCTTAGTGATTTAAAATGAAGGCTTGAGAATCATACAGATTTAGGTAAGAGTCTAGCTTGGCCACTTCTTAAATCTTTCAATGAGAAATGAGGTAAATAGTAGTAGCTATCGATCTGATGAGGCCTTTGTAAGAATTAAATAGGATTCTCTATGTAAGGTATCCAGGCTGTTGAGTAGCTAAATTAATAAAATACTTAGCACCTCTACATCTTAGGAATACTAATTTTATTAGCTGAAACCTTTCTTTAAAAATTACAGCATTCATTTTTTAAGATCACACTATCATTTAGATAATGTAATTTTACAGAACATTTACTTTCTATAATTTTGTGTTAGGACTCTTTTGATTGCAAACAGCAGAAACCAACACTGGCCTCCTTAAGGAGGAGAAAAGGTAAATTACTGGGAAGGATACATCATACCAATAGTGCTTGAGCTACAATAAAGCCAGGAACCACTTAGTGCAGCTTTAAATGGGAAAACACATCTAAGTCAGATGTGTAGTTTTCTAGCCTCAGTGTCTCTCTTCAAATTTTGCATCTCTACCATTTTCTTGGCCCATCTGAAGACTAATCTACAGGAACAAAGCCACTGAGATTCATTTTCTATTGCTATATGACATATTATCGCAAATTTAGCAGCTGAAAACAATGCACTTTTCTTATAAACTCACTCCATGGGTGAGGAGTCTGGGTATGACCCAACTGGGTCTCACCAGGCTGGGTTCTTGTCTGAAAACTTTGGGGGGAAATCCACTTTCAAGCTCATTCACTTCTTTGTGGTTATAAGTCTGAGGTCCTATTTTGTTGCTGGATGTCAGTTAGGGGTGACTTTCAGCTGCTTAAGACTGCCTTCTGGTCTTAGCCACATGGCCCTCTCAAACATGGCCCTGTCTTTCCTTAAAGCCATCAAGAGATGCTTTCTCCAATCTGCTGCAATGGAGTCTCTGTAACATGATGTAAGCACAGAATTGACAACACCTTCATATTTGCAAGAATTGCCACACAAAAAGGAAGGCCATTATTAAGAGCATGTCTAGCAAGAGGTAAAGGTCTTGGAGAACTCTACTGAGTTGAACTGTTTTACCCCAAATTCATGTCTATGCAAAGCCAGTGAGTATGGCCTTATTCAGAAATGCTTTGCTCATGTGATCAGTCAAGACGAGATCATATTGGGTTGAAGATGGGCTAAAACCAAAGACTGTTATCCTTCTAAGAAGAGGGAAATGTGGGTGGAGAGACACAGGGAAGGAGGCCATGTGAAGTTGGAGAAAGAGTTGGAGTTACCCTGCCATGAACGAGGGAATGCTAAGGATGCTGGCAACCATTAGGAGCTAGAAGTAAGGAGGGATTCTTCCTTAGGGCCTTTGAAGGGAGCATGACCCTGCTGACCACCTGATATCAGATTTCTAGCCTCCAGAACTGTGAGAGAATAACTTTCTCTTGTTTTAGGCCACTAATTTGTGGTACTTTGTTACAGCAGCTTTAGGGAACTAATATACTGACCACTTTGAATTCTTCCTATCATTCATAAATGATTATGCAAATGAAAGGGAGTAGCAGTCCCAGGAAAGGAATGTCCAGGGCAGATCACTCTCTTGGTGATTAGGACAGATCAGCTAGTAGATTCCTTCCATTTTCCAAATTTTGGTTTCATATGATTTTTATTTTTTCTTTTTATTTATGAAAAAAATTATACTTAAGAGTTGTAACAATAGCATAATGAACTCATGGATAGCCCTTGGCTAGACTTATCCATTGTTATTCCTATACATAGTTCTTTTGTCAGACACCATGGAACGGATAAAGGCATTGAGTCAGAAAGATATGAATTGCAGCGAAAGTATTCACCATCCTTGACTTTGTGATTTTAGAAATGTCATTTTTAAGCACCTTGAGCTTTTGTTTAATCATGCACGAGATGAGACTGGCAATGCCCTTGCATAGAGCTAGTTGGCATCAGATAAGACAGCCCTGGAAAGCACCAGCAGAGAGACTGACAGTGTGGGTGTCTAATACATATGTGTTTTTCAATTCCTTACATTGTTTGTCATGATTTTTTAAATGAAAAATTTTTGTCCCCCTTCTCATGAAAAGAACATCTCTCTTTTATTACCCTAGGCTGAAGCTGCTTCTGGCAGACGAAAGGGACCATTTTCACATGAATACATCTTTGCACTGGCCCAGGGCCTGTCCCTGCTCATGTAGCACCTCTAGTCCAAAGAAGCCAGCCCCTTATTTCTTTACAACTGGGTTTCCCTCATAGGTCCTATGGCCCTGGTGACCACAGGATGCTGCTCACCTCTCTTCCCCACCTTGCACCTTCTTGGTGCTCTTTGTTATGGCCACTATACTCTGCTTGTCTGTCTACACTGTACCAAAGCCACAGTGGCAAAACCACTGGTCTGAGTTGCTTGAAGGGACATAAGCCCATCTACCTCATAGTGGTCAAGTTCCAAGGTCACATAGTGATTTATAGGAATGTAGGGGAGACTGAGACCCTTCTGATGAGAGTATGGTAAAGCACGGACTTCTGTACCTAATGCCTTTCATGGTTTAGAAAACCAATTCAAATTTTTACTCACAGCTTTCTTCTCCTGAGTCTTGGAGAGGGTGTGATGGTGAGGGTGGGGGTGGATCCAAGCAACAGTGAGTCTCTGATAACAGGAGTCTTCATTCTACTCCAATGGTTAAAGGCCTACTCCAGCGGTATTTAGTATTGTTAAAGTAATGGTTAAAGGCCAGAGTATTTCCTTAGGACAAGTTCTTTCTAAATAGGCTCTTCAAATTGCCTATCCCTCCAGATTCTGTTATCCCCCTTCACCTCCAGAAGTGCCCAGATATTTCTGAATTACAGCACTGAACAGAATTGAGGTTGTCCCTAGGAGTTTCCTTGGCAACTATATCAACAGGCCTCAATGAGCTTACCTGTATCCCTAGAGCAATAGATGTGCCCAGAAGTGCTGGATCCTACCGTAAGCAGAAGTTCCAGTTAAGACTTTGACTTTGTTTATTGCAAAACATCATTTAATTCCTTTCCTTATCTTCATTGCCCACTTTCTCTTTTTCCCTTTCTTTTCACATATCAAGATTTCAATTCAAAGGGTACATCCTTCTGAGTTTTCTTCCTTTCTAACAAAGGAATAATTTCAGAATACTCATAAGAAAAGTAATGGCAGTCAAACAAGAAAATCAACCAAGCAATATATTTACTTCAGTTGAATTTATCAACTCAACACTGATAAAAATATTAGGGTTGAACAGAAACAAGTGGAAAAACAAATTTTTCTTTCACATACTTTAAAATTTTCAGTGGCATAGGAGTTCCATCTACCATTTGAAATGTTCCACATGGGGCACATTCAAAACCTAAACCTCCAATGGCAATGTAGTTTAGTACTTAAGAAAAATTACTGTGTGTCAGAATATAGCATTATTGCCAGAGGAACATTTCAAATAGATAAAAGTCAGGGTAAAGATAAAACAACCATTTTAACTGAACAAACATTGAAAGATTTTTGTTCAAAAGCTCTTGTTGAGTGGATTTCTCTGAGTTTGCTGTTAGGTTTTGGTATTTCCAAGTAAGAGAATTATAGTCTTGCCAGCTTTGGTTAGTATTCTACATTTTTAAAGTTTTATTTATTAATTTTTAAATTCACACAGAAAAGAAAATACAGTGCTTCCAATTTGTCAGTGAAATATTTTGTGTGAATTATAGGATAATCAGAAGACAGGGTTCCTTCCCCAGTGAGGAACTTATGAATTATTTACATGAAAGAAAGTCACTCACCTGGCACTATTTAAAAATAAAATTTCAGAAGGGTGTGATGGCACATGCCTATAAACCCAGCACTCTGAGAGGGTGAGGCAGGAAGATTCAAAGTTTCAGTGCAGCCTGAGCAATTTAGGAAGACTCTTGAAATAAAAAACAAAACAAACAAAGGATGTGGATGTAGCTCAAAGAGAAGGCCTGGGTTCAATCCTGAAGAAGGATTTCTCCCGAAGAAGAAATATTTTTTAAAATACATGTTGTAGTATTATTAATGTCAGATTAGCCAGATCTGTTACCTTCAGCTTGTAAACTAAGGAAGTACAGTGGACTCTTGAGTTACAACCAGCCTAACATATGAACAACTTGGGTTATGACTGGAATTTCAGTTTTAACTTATGACCAAAGTCTTGAATTATGACCTGAATGCTGGCTGCTTGTGTTTCCAGATGACCTCAGATAGAGATTTAACCCTTAAAGAGTTCTGGAAGGAACATTACAACATCCTTTCCCGTGTGGGGTTAATTGAGAAATCCTGGGCCAATGTCCCTCTAAGGACAATGAGATCTGCCTTTATACAGGAGAGACTTTGAGGGCTGTGTAGAGGAGCCTGAGCCTTCAATTGACCAACTTGAGTTACAACCAACCCTAGCAAATGAATTGAGTTTGTAAGTCAAGGGGCCAATGTAGTACAACCTAGTCAGTAAATGAAAATTGTGCTGTTGTGGTGGTTTAAATCCTATCTAAAGTTCATAGTTTCATTTGCATACAGAATTGGCAGCCCAAGGTGCATGTGTGAGCTCTGGTATGCCTGCTCTCGGGAAGGCCTGTGGGAGCCTGACTAAAGCTGAGAAAAGAGAGGAAACAATGATTAACTTACACAGCCTGGGAATCAATTATCTCTATCCAACACATTCAATACCAAAGCAAGCTGATCTCACTATCAGAAGCTTCAGAGCACAGAAACAGATGATGGTTCTGTGGCAAACATTCTTTTCCCAAACAGTCTACCTATGGTTAGTGAAATCATGGAAAGGCGTCTGGCATCTGGCTGTTGGTGCTCCTCTGCCTTTTCCTGGGCTCAGTTGACACCTCTGCTTTCACCCTTTAATAATGTGCAAATATCATCTGAAGTTCTACTGAATCATCCCACTAACACACAGAGATCCTTGGAAATGCCCTAATGTGGCTCTTTAATTATCCAGCAACATGTGTAGCAGCAGATGACAAACCAGAACTCTGAGGAAGGAGAAATGTTTACGGGACTATGAGGCTAAATTGGAAATGCAAATTCGTTATGATTATAATAAATAGCATGGTTTGAGCTTTCTTTTTTTTAATCAGTCTCATTTTTATTCTGTCAGGAAGGGAAGATAAAGTATCACTCTTTTTAAGTATCTTATATTTTTCAGTGGAAAATAAAGTTAACTACCATTTTTCCAATAACTTATTTTCCTTTTTAAAATAACCACTCTGTGTCTCTATCAGGTACATTATCCCTTATACTCAATGTTAGGATGAAATTTACAAATTTGCAATCTTGTGATCCATCCTCTGGGTATCAATGGAAGAAAATGAACAACAACAAAAACCCCACTGTGACATTAAAATTTTCGGGCTACAGTGAGAGTCTTTGTGGGGAGATGCCTAATTCCAGGTCCCCTCAGAAGTCCTGGCATGTTAGGGTAGGAAGTGAGGGAATCTTGTTTATGACAGTCTCCAGTGGAGTTTCTAGGATGGTAAAGTAACAAGATATGTTGGGACTGTCTTGTACCCTCAAGACTAAGACTTGTGAATGATTAACAGAAGAGAAAATGACTATCTCTGAGGTTTCATGAATGATCCAGTATGGACAGGGAATTTATATTTGGAGCAGAATAGAGACATCAGAACTCGGCTCTGGTATATGTCATACTGAGAGATACATTGCGTAGTCATTTATGTATTTTCTCTATATAACCCTAGGGCCTGGGCCACCATCTAGCAAATGGTAGACATTAATATTTGTTGAGTTAGTTTGTGTTTTCTTTCCACCTGTCTTCTAGGGAGCTTGACCAGGTTTAAAGATGCAAAGAATTTGTAAGAAGCAACAAGACAAATTTTAGCAATTATTCTAGGAACGTGTTAAGCAATAAAGAAAATATGGTTACAAAATTTGGGAGTTGTATTGGTCAAGCTATGTCAGGCAATGCTATGGTAACAGTCATTAAAATCTCAGAGACTTAAAGACAATGAAAACTTATTTCCAACTTGTGGACAGTCCAATACAGATATTCCATTCCAGTTGTTCTGTAGGGTAGCTCTCTTGCAAGGGTGACAAAATACCTGACACCCACAAGTTAAAAGAGGAAAGATTTATTTGGGCTCATTGTTTGTAGAAGTTCCAGTCCATAGTCCGCAGGCTCCAAGTCAGGACAGCATAGTAAAGGGGCACAGTGAGGGAAAAACTCCATGGTGGACAGGAAACAGAGAGTCAAGGAAGGACCCTGGAAGGTAGATATACTCATCCAGATCACGCCCACAGAAACTCACCTCTTCCAACACTAACCAAAAGTCAGCTAGCATCTCCATGATCCAATCACCTTTCAAAAGCCCTGCCATGATCACATGAGGCTTAGGGGGGACATCTACCATAACCACACATACAAACCATAATAACATGTTCCAAGAGAGAAAAAATAATTTGATAAGTAGCCAAACTTTGGTATGAAAAAAATTTAACAGTACCGATAAAGGAGAGTAACAACATGAGGCTAGTAGCTAGAGAAACTAAGCCTCAATAATATTGTCCATGAGTCAGCAGTCATGAAGACCAGGGGAAGTGCAATTAAACAATAGCAAAAACCAGAGAGGCAGATCAAGGTTGGTGCAGGCACACTGAATAATAGCAGAGCAGCAGAAGCGAAGGCCAGACACTAGAGTGTGAAGGCCTGGGCTACATAAGTTCAAGGTCTTCAAGGAGAAGCTTTTTGAGGTATTGATAGGAAAAGAAAGTTACTTAAGGGGCTGTGGTTTAGGCAGATGTCCTTTTTAGGGCCAGATACTTAGACCACTTTCATAGTTAGCCACTTCTTGGTTGTAATATCTAGATTTCTGAAAAGTGAAGTTTATTAGTTACAAGATGGATAAGCTTAAAAATACACAAATACATAAAATACTCATGTCTTTTTTGATTGAATATCAGCTATTAACCATATATATCATTCTGTAATCCTTTCAGTTGTCCTATAATGTACTAATTTCCTTAGTTTCTGTGACGAAACAAAAATTTAGAGAGAATTTTACCTTGTTATATGCTTTGTAAGTGGTAAACCTAGGATTTGAACACAGTGAACCTGGCACTTTATCCCGAGCTATGGTACAATACCACATATATCTATACTGTCCATAATGTATGTGCATATGTAAAAATCCATATTTAAGGAGGGAGTTGTCAAATAGCAATTGTTGCATAACAAACCATCCCTCAGATCTAGAGGCTTAATGACAACTCTTCATTATTTTTCACAAGGCTGTGGGTTGGCTGAGCAGTTCTGCTAATGTGGGCTGGGTTTGGCTGATTTGGGTTAGTGTATCTCATGCTTCTCTGGGAAGCCAGCAAGTTAGGTGGGGACTGCCTGGTCTGGAATAGCCCCAGCTAGATGATAGGGCCCTGTTCCAGGGGGTCTCATCCTCCAAGAGCCAGCCCTGCCATTCTCATTTATGGCAACAGCAAGATTTCAAGAGGCATGGGAACATATAGGGCTTCTTGAGGACTGAGCTTAGAAATGGCACATCACCACATTTGCCTTGTTGACCAAAGTGACTCACAAAATGAGTGCATATTCAAAAGTAGGGAAGTAGGATCCATTTCTTAATTGGAAAAGGTGAAAGATCATTTTGCAAAGGGCTTGGATATGAAGAGGGGTAGAAAATAGGGCTATTTTTTGCAATCAACCTACTATATCTAATGTTTTAGTTATTTTCCTCCATGAAAGTAAGAAGTAGATAACAGAAAGATATGTTTGCTAAAGTGTGGTTTTATTAATTGGTCTGGTAGCATATGAGTCTTCTAAAATATGTATCTTTCTAGTCCCTCTGATCTAAAAAAAATTGAAAGGGACAATGTGTGAAATGGATAAATACTTCTTTTATATAGGGAAGCAGGGAACAAAAATATCTACTTCTGGGTATCTGATTCATTAAAACAGAAAATAGTCTTGCAAAAGCAAAACAAAACCGAAAATTTGACTTCCTGTATGCCCTGCAAAGAAGACAGGGGGTGAGAGGGAAGAAGCTGTGAATGTGTGATGAGCAGCTGGCTTTTATTTTTAAACACATATTATTACCACTCAGATTTTCTTCTAGATAAATGGAAGGGGATTTACTAACAAATTCTCATGCACAGGAATATCATTTCAAGGAGGTGCTAATGAGATTGACATGATCTTTTCAGAATGAAGCGTTCTTTTGGTAATCTATTTTTTTCAGTGTACAGAATGAGAGAAAGAAACACATAGTTAATGCTGAAACGTGGAAAATACTCTAGATTCCTTGTAAGTCCTCAAGAAATACTTGGAATGCCTGAATCAAGCTTTATTCCCTAAGGAAATAGGTTTTTCCTTCAGGAAGTACAGTTTGGATATTCACAAGTGTGTTTTCATGCTATACTCTTGTAGCACTGAAGGCCTTTGCTCAGAGTGAATAATGTAATACCATCCCTAATAATTAAGATGCTATAGTATTATTTTGAGGTACAAAGGTTTGAGCAAACTAAAAGTGTAACATTTAGAAAGACGCAGAGAGAGTCAACCAAATGTTTCCACTTTTCTGAAACTACCAGGTAGTAAAGCAATTGACCCATAAGCAAATTGTTTTATAAGTTTCACGGTCAATTTGTGGAGCTAATTTCTATAAATGCTCATCAAGGGTGGTAAAATGTGTGCAAGGATCAGTAAGATAATATAAAGGACTAAGTAAGTAAGTAATGGTGAGTGTGGTGAACTGTAGAATACATACTACACCTAAGGGGAACTGAATAAAACTTAAAACTAACAAGCCAAAGCACTAGGCAAGTCACATGAGGCAAGTTAATGGGTCAGATCCAACCTGACCGTGCCAATTCTAGATCAATAGAAAACTAGCAAATCTAATCACAACTTCTCTCTTACCAAATCAACACAAGGATTAAAGAGTTTTTAAATTCTAACAGTTTTTTTCTCTCTCCTTTGGAAAGTTAAAATAATATTAAAAAATTATATGTCAACTTCAAGAAGCCCATATATATGTGATCATCAACTCTGACACTGCACATTGAGTTTGCTCTGGAGTTGTCTACACACATCAGAAAATGTAAAAACAAGTATTTGGGAATGACAAAGATTCTAAACTCCATATTTGCTCTTAAAACATAGGCAAAATTTAGACAAAGGGTTATTTTTTCTTGTATTAGACTTAACTAACATATTTTTAACTAACATACTTTGAGAACTGAATATGGTTGGGATCCACTGTGGCCCACCTTTTGGTCAATGTCAATGGAGAACAGCAGAAAATCAGAAAATATATAGACATTTGCCTATATGGCCTCATGTGAAATACCTACACATATAAGAAATCTCCTATTTTTCCCAATAAGAAATCACTAAAAATGTGGCTGGAATCACTTTTTAAAGGATTCCCCACCATGTCTACCAATGTGGCATTTCCAAATTGCTGGAGAACCCATGTTTTTGATGTTGTGTGTGATACCATCACTGGAAGTGTCATCACAAAGATAAAGTACCCATTTGTATAAAATTAGGCCACTTGCCTTTATTTTTGTTCATTTTGTTAGTGTTTATGTTTGATCTCCATAACATAAATGTGAACTTTTGCCTTTTAAATATCTTTAAGAAGATTCTATAGGCATCAGCAATTACACTTATGAAGTGATATTCCAGAAATTAACCAAATCTGTATTAAATATCTTTGTTTCTTATCTTCCTGATACCATCACCTGATTAAAAAATTATTTGAATCTGGCACTGAATGAGATAATTTTAGGTCAATGTACCTTCCCCAGTCAACACCTAGCAGTTCAAAATAAATTACAGAAAGGGCCCACAATACTTGGCTATGATTCCTTTAAAGGATACTTTTGAAAAGGGGACCAAAGTGAAGCTTAGTGATAGAGTGCCTTCCTAGAACGCTCATGGCCCTGGATTTGGTCCTTTATACAAAAAAAAAAAAAATCAGTTTACAATAGGTCTATAAGCTAATCAAACAATTCCAAAATTATTTAGTCTTCCAGAAAAGACCAAAGGGATGGAGGTGGGATGGTGTTCTTAATGTCTAACAAAGCATCTTAGAAATTCCCTCTTCTCTCTGCCACTATTTTCCACACAGCAGCAGCTGCTATTTCATAAATCTATTCCCCACTCCCCACTACAGAATTCTTCCCCCACATGCACCCAGTACAACGTCTCCCACTCACATCAGCAGCTGACAAATCTGTTTCTCTCATCCTTGCTTCCTCTCACCTCCACATGGCTTCTCTGTTCCTTTTCCACCTTTCACCTCCACCCAAAAGCTCCCCTTTGATGGTCCCTATGAAAACACTCTGAAAAGTGTAGTCTGATCTTTTTCTCCATTTGTTCTTCTTTGGGAAATCTGTCCATTCCCCAGATTCTGTACCATAAGAAAAGTCCAGGTGCTGGCAGTCACAAAGGAAGAACCCTTAGAAAGAAAGGAGAAAGCCTTTGTAGTCATCAGTCCTTTTAATCTTTGCTCTACTTGAATGCACACATCTTGTCTTGCGTGCCACCCTGTGGAATTGTATAACCATGTCAAGGAAGTTACAAGCCCCTACATGTCACTAAAAATGTAATCTCAAATATAATGCTAAAGTCTTCTCATTTCCTAAACCCTGTATTGTTTCATTTGATTGGCACATATTTCTTTCAAGAATGTTTCTACAGGAATTTTGTGTTAGGAAAAGTTAATCTTCATGCGCTCCAATATGTAAGAAAAGAGGTCAGCTGGTTGAAATTTTACCTTGCATTTACCAGAAAAGGAGGAAACAAGCAGACTCTGAGATTTTGCTAGTTTTTTAGTGGAATGAGAATAATATTTCTGAATTAATTCAGAGAATTTTCATCCATAGCCTGTTCTGGCATTCCACCTAAATTTAGTGACTTCAAAGAACAATCATCCCTGTAGGTCCTGAATTTGGACAGGGCTTAGTTGTGTAATTCTTGTGCCATGTGGTTAGAGCTGTGGGAGTCAGTGGAATTCAGCTGGCAGCTGGCCTTTCTTAGAGGATCTATGGGAATTTCACTCACATGCCTGGTATTTGGTGGGGTGCCTGGAAAGCTGGATTCCATTGTACCCCTCTCATCTCCATGCTATCTCAGAGCCTTTCCCTATAATCTTTCCAGGATATTTAGTCTTTCACATAGAAGTCCAGGGTTTCAAGAACTAGTGTTCCCAAAGACAGAAAGGAGGATCTGCTAGTCTTTTAAGGATAGCCAGAAATGTGCACATTGTGCCCTTCACTATATTCTGTTGGTTAAAACAGGTACAAACTCAACCACATTAAGGTGAAGATTCCTGTCATTTGTCATTAAAAAAAAATGTGGCTATCTCTAATTCATCATATTCCCTTATAATCAAGATCTATGCCTGGATGACAGCTCATGTGGTTTCTTCCACAGAAGGAGTTGGCAAACTGGCCCACAGACAAAATCTGGCCTTTCACTCATTGGTGCAAACTTAGCCCAGATCTGTGTATCTCCTTGTTGTCCTTTTGAATGAGTCTTCTAGGACCTATAAAAACATCCAGATGTAGGGCAGTTTGAGGTCATGAATGGTGGAGAGTGAGCAATATGTTCTTCTGGCTTTCCTGGGGAAGGAGAAGAATCTCCTTTAAGAGACTTGTGCTCAGACACTGCTAGTAGGTCAGACCGGGATACTAAAACAGATAAGCTGTGATAGAACTCCTTGTTTGGGGCCTGCTGGGTGTTACAAAGGCCTTTGATCTTTGACAAATAGTTGCACAGAGATGGACAGTCCTGAGGAGGAGCAAGTAGGACAAATATCTGAAAGAAGACACACCTCTGTGGCCATCAGTCCAAGGACTAGCTCAGAGACCTCACTCTCCAGCAGAGCACAGAAATCTGAAGCTGTCTATAGGGACACAGATCTTTGCACATACATTTCCCAAACTTGCCCACCCTCCCCAAGAAGAGCAGGAAGAGGAGAGGGCTGAGTCACCTAGGAGAAATGACTTATACTGGAAGAGACTGGGCTTCCATAAATTGTGGCAAGTTCAAAGTTTGTATCTGAGAGCCCCCTCCCAACTAATCAATAAGATAGGCCTGAAGACTGTTAGGTTATTTATAGGAAATAAACTACATTTATTGGCACATCTGAGTATAAAGTATAAAATTTAGAACCTGGTACTGTAAACTTTTCTTATCTTCTTTTAGGTTAAATCTATGCTGTAAAGGTCTTAACATCATTGCCATGCTTTAACATCAAACTTCTAATAGAACTGAAATGAACCTCCTTTTGGAGAGGAAGAGGACATTCCTGTGGTAGGTCATAAAGTGAAGTTTATGAGCAGTTTGGCCCACTTCCACTGTGGTTTGGTTGGATAATGACCTTGGGCAATGCAGTGTAATATAATGTTGAAAGGGAGCCATTAAGGCTAGATTCCTACCAGGAAAATAACAGTGGAGTTAATTCAAATGACTCCCTAGCAAAGTTTCTGCCTCCACCCCAATAACACTATCACTTTGTTTAAGATGGTAAAGCGTGCAGGGCCACTTTTTTTCTTTGTTAATGAAGAAATCACTGGCTGTTTGAAAACAGCAGGAGTAATTCTTAGCTGGTGAGTTCCAGGGCAGATGTGGCAGTGTGAATTTTCCCTCTGGCTAGGGTCATAGAATGGTTTGAGTAACTGCCTGAAGACCTAGGGAAGGAGGATCCCAGGATTGAAAATAAGGGACAACTTTTCTCTGTGGGAGCCAAATGTTTCTTGTCAGGCATATAAAGCCATCTAGAAAAATTTAGCTGTTAGTAGAGTTAGCCTTGGACAAAATTTCAAGGTTGGTTATCTATTGATGTATATAAAGCCAGCTCCAAACCTAGGGGCTTATAGGTCAGTTTTATTATAGCTTATATGCCATTGGCTGACTGAGCTCAGCTGGGTTGTTCTACTCCATGTGCTATCAGTCACTTGTAGCTCATTTGGTTCTGGAAAACATAAGGTGGTATTGGAAGCCTCAGTGGAGGCTGTTGACTAGAGAATCAGTGTCCTTCACCACAAAGTTCTCTATGTGGCCAAGGAAGTTTGAAGTTTCCAGTCCTCCTAAGACCTCCTCTTACAAGTCTCAGAATTTCATATCTGGCACATTTTATTGGTCAAAGCAATTACAGGGCCAGCTCAGAGTCAAGAGGAGAGGAACCAAGCCTTACTTTTTGGTGTGAGCAGTGAGACTACAGTGAGGGGAGGGAATGTTGGGGGCTTTATGATTCAAAGTTCTTCAAAGAGACAGAATCAATAGGAAAGATTCCCATGCTACCATATTGATATTGGATAAGTTTCTATCCTATTCTATCTTACCTGGAACCAATAATATAAGTTTCTTTTTATCCAGAGAAACTAAACCAATAGGAGGGTGAGAAGAAGAAGGGGGCAGAAAGGTTGGGAGGAAAAGGAGAGAGGTTGAGATTGAGAGAATTTTAAGAATTGGCCCATGGAATTGTGGAGGGTGACAAGTCTAGAAGCTATAAGACGGGTAGTTGGGGTCCATAGACAATCTGCTCCAAGATGCTCTCCTTGCTTGGGGAGGTCAGTCTTTTACTATTAGGTCCTTCAACTGATTGAATGAGGCCCACTCACATTACTAAGGGTAAGTTGTTTTACTCAAAGTCCACCAATGTAAATGTTAACTTCACACATACAAAATACCTTCATAGAAACATCCAGAACCATGTGTAACCAAGTATCTGGGTACTGTGGCTTGGCATCATAGGGACCAGCCTTGGTACCTGCCTACCACAGGATGCCATGAGCTTTTCTGTCCACATTCCTCCTAGTCATACCTTCCTATCTGTTCACGCCTATTTCTCTGTGTATTCCTTTATTCAGGCTTCCACCTCCAGGATTCTCTTCCCTTCCAGACCCATGGCTCTATCTTTCTTCCACTCTTTTATTTTTCACAGGCAGCACAGTCAACAAAATCTTTTCAACCTTAGCCATTACATGGGGATGTCTCACTTGTTTGACACTCAGGGAGTGCAGTATATGAAGGACTGTGGTGAATGAAGCAGAAGGAACACCAGTCTGGGGGACTAGAGGACATGCCTAGTAGACATGCATGTGGACAGGCATTTCTAGAGGACATGGCTAGGGACCTCACCTGTCAGGCTCCAAGTTTCCCCATGGGTTTCAGATTGAGCACTCTAGAACTTCAATCTGTGTATCTGTTGGAGAAGACCAGAAGAGTCCAACACTTGCTCTTTCCTCCCAGGCACCATATGTGCTCTGCAGCAGTGGCCATCTGTAGTCAGTGTTGTCTTTTTTGTTTTGTCTTGTTTATAAAAAGCAGAAATTTCAGGGGAGATAAAAGGGGAGAGCAGCACCTTGCCCAGACAGTGGGAAAAGATTAGTTTTTAGCAAGCAGAACTTGGAGATTTGTGGGCAAAAAATTCCTACTTGTATTTAAGGGAGAGCATGTGTTACCCTCTGAACAAGGTGGAAAACATCATAAACTTGCTTTTCATACCTTTCACCCAGTGCCTGGTTATGGGATAAATGCAGAGCAAGTGTGTCCACTTTTGTAATCTTTTATAGCTTTTCCAGTGTTTTGACTCAAGGAAGTCCCTTTGTTTGAACATTTCTTTCTTCCTGAGAATGAGTATTAAAACTTACCTATACACACATACACTTTCACACACTACATATCTTCAATAGGTTGGTGAAAAGAAAGAACACTTTTAATTAACATCCAGTAGAAGAGTAAACATAATCTCAGGTATCTGAGATAAGAAAAACTGAGTTCAAAATACATATGTATATCTCTACAAATACATATGTAGATACACAGGAAAAGTTCTATAACTACCCCATATAACTGTAGTTAGACTGAGTATTGGGATGGTGAATAGGACATTTCACATTTTATTCCACATATTTGTGTTGTTTTAATATCTTACACCAAGCAAGAATTCATTTATTTTTATAATTAAAAAATTGTGAAGTATAGCATGTTTTAGTTTGCAAGCACTGCCATAACAAAGTACCACATCCCAGGAGGCTAAAAGAACAGAAATTCATTGTGTCAAAGTTCTGGCACAGAAGATTAATGTGTCAGAAGGGTTGCTTCCTTCAGGGGGCTTTAGAATCAGCTCCATGTCTCTCTCCTGGCTTCTGGTGGCTTTCTGGCCATCTTTGGTATTCTCTAGCTTATAGAAGCATCTCCTGGATTGTAGCTTGTATCTCCATATGACATTCTTCCTCTGTGTGTGTCTGTGTCAAAATTTCCTCTCTTTATAAAGATTCTAGTCATATTGGATTAGGTGCCCACCCTACTCTAGTATGATCACATCTTAACTAAATTCACCTTTAACAACCCTATTTCCAAATCAAGTCACATTCCGGTATAATGGTGTTCAACATATGAATATTTACAGGAACATAATTCAACCCATCACAGAGCATAAAGCAAAGATGGGTGTCTTGTACTCTTTTATTAAAACAACTTTTCAAAGAATTGCTGGGCAGGAGCTCCACGAGACCATGGTCTGGTCATTGTCTTCTCTAAGCTTCAGTTCTGCTCTGTAAAATGGGGCAAAGAATACTGGCTGATGGAATTGTCAGGGGAGGGGTGGGGCAAATGATATAATGCGTGCAAAAGGGCTTCATCCTGCGCAAAGGCTCCTGGTAAGGGACGTTTCTGGAGGTTTGGGCAAGGAGCTCAGCTGCTCTCATACTGTGACTGGAGATGAGATGTACAGTCTCAGAAAGCAAGCACCTGGAACAGTGAGGAGAAACAGGCATGTGCCTAGCCCTTGTGACCAAGAGGTGACAGGTGTCACATCCAGCTTTCCTTCAAAACTGTAAGGTGCTATTGTTAAGTTTAACCTGTGAGAAGGGATATTAGGAATAAAATTTGCATATTTTAAGGCTTTATTTCAGTACACAGGAAGACTGTTTTCATTTGAACCAGTCTTTAATTATTTTCTGTGCATCAAAGCATAATCAAAGGGAAACACAAAGTCAAAAAGAAACAGATTTGTGACCTTGGTTTAGACTAGAACAATAGTTCTTAACCTTATTTGAATCACAAATATTTTGGAGAATCTGATTAAAAAATAGTTGCTGGATTGGGGATTTAGTTCAGTGGCACCCCGCCTTGCAAGTGCAAGGTCCTGAGTTTGATCCCTGGTACCAAAAATAAATAAATAAAAATACATAGATGCTTACCTCAGAAAAAAGCACTTCGACATTTTTGCCTATCATTTCCAGGTTTAGAATCTCTGATTTGAATAAAAATCTTTAAAAAGTTAAGGCCACTTACATACTCACAGAAGGCTTAAGAAAGGGAGTAGTTTAGAAGGGGCCAGATTCATTATAGTCTAATATTTTTAAAATACTTATTCTCACTAAAAGACAATTGAAAAGTGTTCTATACATCCTGTTACTGTACAAACATGCTCAGAGATGTCCCAGGAACACTGACCTTTTAACCCTGAATGAAGGTTTTCTGAGAAGTACCCTGCTAGATGATTCTCAGTTCACTCCCAGTGATAAGTTCTGATGGTAGAAACTGACACTGTCACCAGGCTTTGCATCAGGGAAGAGGCAAAGTGCAGCAGTAGGTCTTTGAGTTCTAGAAGTTTAGTTCCTGCAAATGTGGGAGAATATCTGACAGCATGAGAGTGGCTTCCTGGAAGGCAGTCTAGACAGCACATGGGAAGAGAACCCTCAGAACAGAGGATCCCTGAGATAGGGGATTCAGAGCTCTGCTCCTCTTCCCATAGGGGTGGGGAAATAAAATTGCCAGGCAGGTTGAGGGAGCTGATGATAGGGCAGATCAACAGTTTCATTCCCAGGTGCGTCTTCTTTAAGAACTGGGTCTGAGCTCTCTGTGCCTCAGTATCATTGGGCGGGATGGCATGGTTGGAATGCACCATAGTTTCCAGGGGTGGTAAAAGGTCTTTGGGAGATCTTTGAGATTTTCTGCCCCTGAGAGTGGTCCAGAAGCAGCATCTGGTTCCTGAGAGCCTGTGAGAATGTAGGAAGAACCCAAGGTGAGTTAGACCTGCAAGAGCATTGTGGTTGGGCATGAAGAACAGAAACCACATGGATCAATGAACAAATATCAGGGGGACACATGGTGCCTCCCCAAGGGCAGAGGGTAGGATGGCCACAGTGAGACCTTGACAGTATGTATAGCTTTTTCCTCTTACCCTCTACCTTCCAGCTCACTTGCACCCCCAGACATACTGAATGATTAAATTAAACAGGAATACCAAAAGGAAAAAGAAATGAAGTTTATTATATATAATGGGTTGGTTGAGTTGGTTGAGTTGGCATGCATGCGCGTGCACACACACACACACACACACGCACACACACAAAATATGGATACTTATAATTAACCAAAGGTATTTATTAGATAGGCTCACAGGATCAGAATCAAGATAGTGTGCAATGGCAGTTTGCATGTCAGAGCTGGAGATCCAATAGCTAGGGGCTGGTGCTTGCAGAATAAGGACAACAGGTCCCATTTGACCCCACTATTCCACTGCTGGAGATCTTCCCCAAAGAATTAAAAGAATCATACCACAGTGATATATGTGCACCCATGTTCATAGCAGCGCAGTTTGTAATAGGTAAAACTTGGAAACAGCCCAAATGTCCATCAACTGGAGACTGGATAAAGAAAATGTGTTCTTTTTATAAAATGAGTACTACTCAGCCATAAAAAATGAGAAATTAGAGACATTTATAGCTAAGTGGATGCACATTGAGGCGATACTCTTAAGTGAAATAAATAGGACACACATGAATAAATTCTGAATAGTTTCTCTGGTGTGGGAAACTGAAAGTGTAAATAAGGACTAAATGTATAATAGGTCATGTGAAATAGGAAGAAAAGGGGCAAAGGGGAAGGAAGTGGGAGGGCTAGAGGAAAGGATAGAAGGGAATGGGATTAATATGAGTAAATGGAAAAATAGGAACAAAATCTTTGTAAATAGGGAGGACTGGAGGGGTTGAAGGGAGGGCTGGGCAAGGGTTGAAAAGAAGAACCAAGAGAGACTATGTAAAGGTGCAAATTTCCAGTGATGAATGTCATTATATTGTATACCTAAAATGTACCAATGATTAGAATGAATAATGGATGATATAAAATAGGAAGAAAAGGTCCAAAGGGGTAGGGGTAGTGGGAGGGGCAGGGGAAAGGAAAGAAGGGAAAGGAAAAATGCTGAGAAATGGAAAAAATGGAAATAAAGTCTTTGTATAAATAGGGAAGGGTGGAGAGTGTGAAGGGAGGGCTAGGAATGAGGAAAAAATAAGAACCAAGATGTATTATGTAAAGGTACAATTCCCAATGAGAAATGTAATTGTGTTGTATACCTACAATGTACCAATAAAAGAATTCAATAAAAAAAAAAATAAATGCCTTGTAGAATTCAGCAGTGAAGCCATTAGGGCCCGGGATTTTCTTAGTTGCTAATTTTTAATTACATTTTCAGTTTCATTGGTTGATATTGGGTTGTTCAGAATTTTTAGGTCTTCTTTGTTAAACTTTGGTAGTTCACATGTATCTAGGAATCTGTCAATTTCTTTTGTGTCGTCCATCCTATTGGCATATAGGTTCTGGAAGTAGGTATTGATGATCCTCTGGATTTCTGCTGGGTCTGTTGTAATTTCACCCTTTTCATTCCTAATTGCATGGATTTGGGCCTTTTCTTTCCTTTCTCTGACAAGGTTGGCTAAAGGTTTGTCAATTTTGTTGATTCTTTTGAAGAACCAACTCTTGGCTTCATTGATTTTTTTGTATCATTCTCTTAGTCTCCATTGCATTGATTTCTCCTCTGATCTTTATAATTTCCTCCCTTGTGTGAGCCTTGGGTTTGCCCTGCTCTTCTTTTTCTAGAAGCTTGAGGTTCAGCATCAGGTTGTTTAATTGGGCTCGTTCTGTTTTCCTAGTATGTGAATTCACTGCTATGAATTTCTCTCGTAAGACTGCTTTCATTGTGTCCCATAGATTCCTATATGTTGTATTGTCTTTGTCATTTAATTGAAGGAAGTGTCTGATTTCTTCTTTAATTTCCTCTGTGACCCACTGGTTATTTAGAAGTGTGTTGTTCTATTTCCACGTGTTTATGAAATTTTTTGAGTTTCTTTTGCTATGGATCTCCAATTTCATCACACTATGGTCTGATAATATACAGGGGATAATTTCAACTCCTTTGCACTTACGCATGTTCTATGCATGAGTATGTGGTCTATTTTGGAGAATGATCCATGTGCAGCTGAGAAGAATGTGTATTCTGATTTTGTGGGGTGGAAGACTCTGTAAACATCTGTTAAGTTCATTTGTTCAAGAGTTCGATTGAGTTCTAGTATTTCATTACTTATTTTTAGTCTAGTTGATCTATGTATTTGTGACAGTGGGGTGTGAGGTCCCCCACTACCATTGTATTAGTGCATATATGACTTTCCATGTCCGTTAGTATTTGTTTTATATAGTTGGGCGCACTAGTGTTTGGTGCATAGATATTTATGATTGTCATCTCTTCCTCTTGGATTGTTCCCTTTACAAGGATGTAGTGTCCTTCTTCGTCTCTCTTAATCAGTGTTGGTTTGAAATCTACTTGATCTGCCAAGAGAATAGCTACTCCTGCTTTTCTTCGGGTACCTGTCACATGGAGTATTGTTTTCTACCCTTTAACTTTCAGTCTATGAGTTTCCTTTTGAATTAAGTGTGTTTCTTGTATGCAGCATATTGTTGGATTTTGCTTCTTGACCCATTCTGCCAGTCTATTTCTTTTCATTGGTGAATTGAGACCATTAACATTGATGGTTATAACTGATACGTATTGACTTATTATAGTCATGACTTTTTCTTTTTTGTTGGATTCTCCTCCTTTGCTTTTAATTTCTTGTCATACCTGTTGGATTCATTCTGCTGGGCTTCCTGGGATTATGATCCTCATTGTCTTTTCCTAGGATATTGTGTAAAGTTCTTTGGAGTGCTGGTTTGGCATTCACAAAGTTCCTAAGGTGCTCTTTGTCATAAAAGTATCTTATTTCTCCATCAATTTTGAAAGATAGTTTTGCAGGGTACATCAATCTGGGTTGGAGGCTATTTTCTTTTATGGCTTGGAATATGTTACTCCAAGCTCTTCTTGCCTTGATGGTTTGTGTTGAGATGTCTGCTGTGATTCTGATGGGCTTTCCTTTGTATGTGATTTGTTTCTTTTCTCTGACTGCTTATAGAACTTTGTTCTTCTGTTGTGTTTCTGGAATCTTAACAATTATATGCCTATGTGTAGATTTTTTTTGATCAAGGCTATTTGGAGTCCTATATGCCTCACTTATCTGTATGTCAAGCTCTTTTCCCCTGCTTGGGAAGTTTTCTGCCATTATTTCTGTGAAGAGATTTTTTATGTCATCTCCACTCTCTCCTGTTTCTTTATTGACTCTAATCAGTCTTATGTTATTCTTCTTTGCCTCATCTAGCAGCTGCTGGATTGATTTCTCATGTTCCCTTAGAATTTTGAAGCAATTTTTCTTTTCCTGTTCACTAATTGCAATCTTATCTTCTATATCTGAAATTCTGTCCTCACATTGGCCCATTCTGCTGTGTAGACTTTCAATGGAGTTTTTCATGTCCTGGAAATCTATTTGCATCTGTTTTATGGATTCCATTTGTTTCTTATGTTGGGATTCCGTCATGTTCCTCAGCTCCTCTCTAGATTTATTAATCATGTCTTGCACTAGGGGCACAATTTCTCCTGTTATCTGAGAAATTATTTCTGATTTCCTTTTTTCCAGATCCCCTTTTATTGCCAGTTCAGTGGGTCCAGGTTGTTGAGTATCAGAGTGTTCCATCTCATTTCCCTCTGGGGTTGCTGTAGGTGATCTGGAAGTCTGGTTTTGAGACTTATTTATGTGTTTTCTCATTTTGACTGGAAGGGGAGGGGCTGTTGGCACCTTCAGTGATTACCTCCTCTGAGCTGGGAGAGGTGGGACAGGGGCCGGTAGCAGCGGTAGGAATGGTGGCCCAAAAGCCCTTTCCTGTGGGCTGGGAGCAGCAGGAGGGATGGTGGCCAGGAAGTCCCTTCCTCTGGACCAGGAGCAGTGGGATGGCGGCTCAGCAGCCCCTACCTCTGGGGTGGGAGTGGTGGGAGGGATGGTGGCCTGGATGCCCCTTCCTCTGGGCCAGGAGCAGCAGTTCAGAAGGTGGCCCAAAAGCCCTTTCCTCTGGGCTGGGAGCAGCAGGAGGGATGGTGACCGGGAAGCCCCTTCCTGTGGACCAGGAGCAGTGGGAGGGTGGCTCAGAAGCCCCTACCTCTGGCCCTAGAGCAGCGGGACTCAGTACCTTGGTCTGGTGGTCTGGTGTCCTCTGTTTCTTTGTAATGTGGAACCAGGTGACTGCCTGTCTGCAGTGGGGTGATTCATTGTCTTCCATGCAACTCGGGACCTCGGTAGGGCGTGCACAGACCGGCCCGTCTGCAGCGGGCTGATTTGTGGTCTTCCGTGTGTGGTAAACCAATTATAGAATGTCACATTCTGATTATTTTGGAGACGGGAGCAACAAGTTTGTTCAAAAAATCATTTGGTTTATTACTATATGAATAAGGACCTTGTGACTGAATTCCAGGATAAATTTCTAAATCAAAAGCATAACAAGCCTTTGCGTCTACAAGGGAATAAATTTTTATGCCATATTTTGAAGGATTTTTCTTTTGACATATATTGCCTGAAGCTACAGCGACTAGAAATTCTTCAAGATGTTTATCAACAGTCATGGATTCAGATGGTGTGTAAACTGTATGACAATTACTCACAAATCTCTCAAACAATGAATGAATAGCAGCCACATTATCAGCTCTTTTTCTTTCTTGGCAAGTGGTTTTGCCATCAAACCTCAGGCAGTTTTGAAGGAAATCAAATCTCCTCAGTGTCATTGTTATTCTACAGACCTCAAGTCCATACCTATCAGTTTTACATAAGTCTTTTACATTCCTGAAATTACCATGAGAAAGCCCTGTGAAGTACAGCAGACCTATGAGTGCTTTTGATTCAGCTAGTGACGTGTCACAATGAAAACATTTTTTAGTATCGCTTCTGGTGCATACAGAACATTTTACTTGTATTTCAACATTTGTGTATTTTACAACATCTTGTAGTATTTCATCTGCTACAAACAATTTCTAACATTGAATGGCAGTGCTGGCATTCTGTCCAATAGGTTTCACCCCTGCCAAGATCCTCACTATATTTTTGGACCTAGTTCTAACATTGGATCATTACATTTGGTTGCATGACCATTTTGTACCATTTCAACCAGTCAAACACATACTCACATTGCTGCTTTCTTTGTCATCTAAATCAAGGAGGTCTGTATTCCCTCTGTTGGTTGATTCTTGCTCCATTTCACTATCACAGGAATTTCGGTTCATATGGCCAATGTTGAAGTCATTATCATCTTCATCATCCATGCATAAGTAATCTGATGATTCACTTTTGACCTCCTCCAAAACTTGCAAATCTGGTTTTTCATGTACCATTATACTGAATTGGGCTACTTCTACCAGAAAAATCAAAAGAAAACATTCCCCAAAAAAATCCTTAATGCAGAGAAATTTAGCAATGAGCATTTCATGGGTAAAGTTCACCTATTGCTGCTTTGGAGCTCTTGTACACATCTTGCCATTTGTCTATCAAGTCAGTGAGTGCACAGATGGATTTTCCCTTTCCCCAGACAGAGCTACTGTGCATCACACCCATATTCCATTATGGTAAAATACAAATTTATATAACAGAAAAGTGTTGTGGGTGTATTTTATTCCTGTGATCCTCAGGTAAACACACCCAAAACATGTTAGAGCATTATGCAGGTAAAAATCCTGGCTTGACATTTTTGCACATGTACACACCTTCCTGTTGGTTGTACTAAGTGGGTAAACACAAAGATTGCTTCTTGTATCCCCAGTAGACACACAGCCAGCTACTATTATCCTAAAGAACATAGTTAAGGTAGAAAAGTATTGGATGATTTTTTTGTAACACGATGCTCTTCCCTATTAATCACACACTGGCTTCATCCTTCTTTCCCTTTTTGTTTCATCCACAATCAGGGTGGGTCTTTCAGTTTCCTGGCCTACATGTCAATCATCTCTGGAAAAACTCCTGTAGAAATACCTAAAGCTTTGTTTTCCTGGGCATCTCTTAATCCAGTCAAGTTGACAATCAAGATCAACCCTCATGCATGTTAGGCAGATAGTCAGACATTGGTGGGCCTGAAGGACAAATGGAGGTTCAAAATAACATGCTTTAAAGGCCAGTGACAGCTAAATGAAGAAATAAAAGATCCCAGTGACTGTACATTTATAATCATTTCTTTGGTTTCAGACCCAGAGTGATTCCACAGAGCACAATGACATTTTAAGTTTATACATTGTGCATATTCATTTTGACACAGAACACACCACACAGCATACCAGGTTACCACAGCCCATGGCACAGGATATCAGAAAGGGAAAGATTCTGTAGAGATTCTCCTGCCTTGGGTTAAGACCTTATTTAGATTAGAACTTTTTTGCTAATTTTTTTACATGATTAAAGCCCCAAGGGAACACTGACTATCTGAAAAGAACAAGGAAGATATTTTGCAATTCCAGAGTAAAATCTAAGAAAAATGTTGATAAGCATCACAATCAGTATAGTTTACTGCACTCCAGGAGTAACATGTCCATTAAAAGACATCCAGACTTGTACTTGTGGCAGATGCCTTCATGGTACTCTCCACCTGCTTGCTTGAAAGTGTAAAACTCAGACCTGGGGATTTAGCTCAGTGGTTACGCCGCCTACCTTGCTAGCCCAAGGACACGAGTTCAATCCCCAGTACCAAAAAAAAAAAGGGAGTGTAAAACTCTATCTGCTCTATAATAAACTATCTATGCTTCTGCATGGCCACCTGTGTGTCTCAACTGAATTCTTTCATTAAAGACACTAAGAACCCAAGAATGAGGGGCAGTTCCTCCCAGCATCAGGACTCTGCTTCCTGGTGACTAACCAAATACATTTCCTACCTTCCAGAGATTGTAGCACATTGGTCTATTTTCTTATAAACCTATACAAAGAAAAATTATTATTTTGACAAGGATATCTCATTTTCTTTTACTTAGAACATTTGTATAACTTAACTTTAGTTATACTGGTTTCTAAGACATCAGCAGCCTGGGTTTCATTCTTCCAGAATTATGAGGTTATGTTCCTTTTTATAGTATTGAATTAAAATGGCTTGAGCCACCAGCCTATATAAAGTGACAAATGGAGAGCCATTCCAGACACTTCTGGGACTCTTTAGAGGGCTCCTGTAACTCCTTTATAATGGATGAGGTCTCCTCCACTGCAACCTCACTCTAAGGTCTGGGTTTCCATGGCACACCTTATGTCACAGGCCACCCTGTTTCCCACCCCTCACCATAGCACCAATAACAGCAGGCTGTGCTTATAGCAGATATTAAAGTTTGGAGCAGGGGCAGTTGCATCTAGAAAACAACCTGCCATCAAACAATAGACATTCTCCAAGCAATCCTTCTCTGAGAAGTCCTTGCTGCCCCTTGATTTCCCCTCCCTCCTCTAGTCTCCTGCCATGATGCTCAGGCTTCCCAGGGTGATCTAGTATTTTTTTTCCTCTTTCTCTATGTAGAGCAATGTAGCCTTTACTTTGTTCTGTTTTCTTCCTTTCCCTGAAGATTCATATTTTATAGCCAAATTGGCAATAAACATCAAAGACCCTACTTAAGATGGCCAGCATCAGCATTTTGAAATCACAATTGTTTTTTTTCTGTGGCTCCAGTCATCCAGGGAGAATAAATGGATGTGAAACTCACCCTGATTTTGGGCAGGGAAGTTCATTAAAGGGGTGTTCATTACTTGCAGTCCTCCAAGTGTCCTCTTCCTTCAAACCTCATCCACTTTCCAGCCACTTCTGATGGGGTGAGTGAGCAACAAGACAACATGGTCAAGGTGTTCATTTCCACGACGTCTTATTGATCCAGAAGATGCGGATCAATTGGTTTAGTAGCAATCTACATTCACATTGTTAGGACAAACAAAACAAACAGCAGCCAGCACAACCTGGTCTTTTCACAAACACAGTCCATGTCCTTCTTCAGGAAGAATCATATATTTGAGCTCCTTAACTGTAGAAAAAAGAAAAGAAAACCAGAAGCATGGAAAGGAGAAACCCTAGGTAAAAGATGAGTGAAAATAGCAGGCACACAAAGAATGGAGCTATTTAGAATACTAAAGCCAAGAAACAAGTCAGTAATAATTACTAACATA
This sequence comes from Heterocephalus glaber, assembly GCF_053883595.1. Lineage (NCBI taxonomy): Eukaryota > Metazoa > Chordata > Mammalia > Rodentia > Bathyergidae > Heterocephalus > Heterocephalus glaber. Next base: position 5,976,609 of record NW_028258156.1, read on the forward strand.
AAAATGTGAGCTTTATTCTCTTTTCAGGTTTCACATTTTACATGCTGCATGATAGCAGTTTGGCTAGGAGGAATTTACTTAGGAAAACTAAATATAGTATTACTTATAAAATTGTGTGGTTTAATGTTGGAAATGTTTTTTTATTAAGGGAGAAAATAAATTTCAGGGTGTCCTGGTACAGCTCTTATTACACTCTGGAGCAACCAGGATAGAATGGACCAGAAGGCCCCCAGCACTCCCCTTACACCAGCCAGGGCAGTACCTGTGGACAAAGAGCCTGATTGTTCCAAAAGGGTTTAGGGGACCTGCCCCAAATCATCCCTTCTGCAGCTTCCTGTGCATCTAGTAGCAGTCACCATGGGGTCAAGAGTCCTTGACTAGAGTGATCTGAGCCCTTGCAATATTTCTACATGGGGAAGGACCCTTTTAAAAATACGAATGGTTTGGAGACACTTTTCCTGAACCAGGATGCTTTACTTCTCACTTCTTTTGGGAGTTGACTCTTCTGAAATAGGATATTTGCGCCAACAGCCAATTTTACAAAGTATGTGTACAAACACATTTCCATCTTTTGAAGGCGCTGGCATGATTTGTTTATCAAATTAGGCATCTGAAAAAGAAAATTAGTGTTTTGAGGGCACATTTTAATGCAAAGATGGAAGAGAAGAAAGGTCTATTCAAACACAGGTGCTTAAGTGATTTTTCAAGTAAGGTACATGGATACCATGGTGTAATATGCAGATGTAAAAGGGAATGAGGTCATTCTCAATGCATTGGTAGAGAAAGAACTCCAAGATACATTATTGAATTTAACAAAGAGAACAGTTTACCACCATTCATGAGGAAAAGGGTAAAATAAGAATATATATATATATATATATATATATATATATATATATATATGAATTTATTTGCGTAGGGCTACACTAGAATAATATACCCCAAAATAATAAAATGATAATTCACAGAAGGTGAGAGTGGATTATAATGGGATGGGGGAGCAGGATAGGTGCAGATAAGGGTGGAAGTGAGACTTCTTACTACATTATTCTGATTTTGTTTTGCACCATTGGGGTTTGAACCCATGGCCTTTGTACTGAGCTAGATCCCTAGCTTTTATTTATTTATAGATAGGGTCACCCTGAGTCCCTTATTGAACCAGGGAAGGCAAGAACCTGTTATCCTTGAACCTGCCTCAGCCTCCTAGAATGCTAGAATTACAGGGATGAACCATTACACCTGGCTATTATTCTATTATTTTGATTTTTTAATAATGTGACTATATTCCCAAAGATATGAATAAATAAAGGAAAATAATATATAAACCTACTCCCTTTCTCCATCTACTGAACTCAGCTTTTTGGTCTTTTAAGGCCCAATAAGTCACCCCAACATTGACTTATTCACCATAAGCATGGAAACCTTGCTGCATGTTAGTGCTGTGCCTGGTACCTGCCAGGCCTGGGGATGCCCTGGTGAGCAGGGCAGATTCCTGACTGCTGGGCTACCAAGCAGACAACTTGCTGTGTGAGAGGAAAGCTGCAAGAGCTCGCCTGGACTCTTGAACCCTTAGGCTCCCCCGCCCCTAATACACTGTCTTTTGAGCTCCCAGACACCAGCTTTCTCCTCTACTAGCACAGCCCATGTTTCTCAGGTCTGTCTCTCTGTCTGTCTCTGTCTCTGTCTTTATCTCCTTCCTTCCTTCCTACCTTCCTTCCTTCCTTCCATCCTTCCTTCCAGTACCACAGATTGAACTCAGGACCTTGCATTTGCCAAGCAGGTGTGGTGCCACTGAGCTACCTCCCTGGCCCACAGGTATATCTCGGAAGTCTGTGAGTTCCTTGCACATTCACTTATAGGCCCACTGGCCCAGCTGGGTATGTGCAGTGGGCATCAAATGAGGAATTTGTTTGAATGAGTAAACTGATAAACTGCTTCTCATGTAGGCACCCCAAGAGGAAACTGAGTAAACTGAGTAGCCAAGGGGGAAGAAGGAAGGGTCCTGGTCATTGAAAATGACTGCTAAAGGCTCTGGAGCAGGGGAAGGGAATGTGAGGTTCAAGGCTTGTCTCATCTTAATTAGGTCTTAACAGAAATGGACTACCCTCATCAACTTCTGCCCAGGAACGAGGTCTCTCCAGGAAACTGAGAGAGACACAGATCAGACTTTGAACCTAGAATACTGGACATACAAAGTACAGATAAAACTGCTCCTGTATCTCCAAACTTGGCAAGTTCTCTGGAACACCTGCCTGTGGACACTGAGGTCATTAAATGTAGTAAAGACAAACGAGGTCGAGTTCATGTTGCACAGTGAAATACCAAGAAATTGAGATTCAGACCAGGAGATAGCACTGTTATTTGTCTTAGAGATTTACCTGCTGCATTTCTGCCTGAAGAGATTCTTAACCTGATCAATTCCAAACCTATGCCCTTGTTTTTCAAATGTGGCAACCTAAATTATTTACTGAAAAGAAAACATTTCTTCAAGCTTTGTATTTTCCTTAGTTACAGATTGCCTGCTGGGGTCAATTCTGCAAGCAATTTATGACGACTCGGCCTGTGGCCTCCCCTTCACAACAACACATGTCAGGTGGATAACTCTCCCAGCCTGAGCATCAAAGCAAGCTGTCCGCTCACAAGGCAGTTCCTGCATGGTAAGCATTTATGCATGTGATTTTGCCCATTGTGACAATTCAGCACAGGGGGATAGCCAGTGAGGACAGTCTCCCCTCCAGCTTTTAATTAGCACAGGGTCAGAGATGGGTGAAAGTCCTTGGGGAGTGGTCACAAAAGATCAGGGTCATAAAGGGAAGGTGGCCTGGACTGTCAGCTTCATCTTTGGACCTGATAAGCTGCAGGTCAAGTTGAAAAGAAAGTCACTGAGCTTGGTCAGCAGCTGAGGGCCGCCAGCATCAGCATTAAGCTAATGAGACAGAGACAAATTAGAACCGTTTTCAGGATCAACAGCTGTCCTTGGGCCTCCTGCTCATAACTGTCTTTGTGTTTCCCTAGAGCTGCTTTAGGTGTAGATCTGGGAGGAGAGAGAAAACCTGGTTTGACTACAAGAGGGTGCCCTAACAGGGTCGGTTGGCTCAGAATCTGCCCTACCTTTTTCAAATTGTGCATGAGACTAGAAGGAGATGCACAGAGTCGAAACAATAGGAAGGAAGATTGATTCCAGAGAGATAACAATAAGCCAGGAGTCTGAAGGCAAAGCTGCACAATGAACAGAAATCTAAGACAAGGTAACAAATAAGAATGGTATAATAGAAATAAAATAAGCAACATAAGGAGTAGGGGAAAGGCAGAAAATTAAACATATAAGAGCTTTAGAATGGATAAGCAGATGCGGGTTTAGACAAAAGAGGAGACACATAAAAGACATTGAAAACAGAAAGTGAGATGGAGAAAATATATAGGTAATATATACTCATGATAGAAAAATCAGATGTACAATGTAGAAAATTAAGATCCTCTGTAATTGCCACCTGCATGCCATCCTTCAAAATAGCTACTGTTAACGGTTTGGTGTGTATTCTGCCAGTTTGTTTTTTCTTTTTTCCCCCTTGTAGGTACATAAGTTTAGATTACCAGGAAAGGACAGGTGAGGGAGCCAGCTGAAGGGAGAGCTGTGAGGACGTGTGTGGCCTGGAGACATGGCAAATGCTGCCTGGACCAGCGGTGGACCTCAGCCCAGGCTGGAACTGTTGGAGAGTCAGTGCTCAAGAGTGACCCTTTATCCAATGTGCAGTGATCCTTATGGGAAACTGCCCCAACTTCCTTGCCTCTTAGGGGAACCATTATGAGAAGTGTTCTACATTTTTTCCCAGAGTGTCCCTATGGTATTTGGCCCCAGTTGCTCCGGTGGTAACCTGTTCATTAATGGACCTGTTCTCACTTTTCTTTCCTTGTCTCATTTTCCTATTTCCAAAGTAAAACAGAATAAGGCAAAACAAGACAAATCATTTGTACTTAAGTCTGTGATTCAGAATCTACTTTGGAGAAAACTCAAGTTAAGATAGAACATGATGCAGCAACGATGGGAATGGGGGAAATAGACAGATCTGTGACATATTTAAGACATGATTTGCCCATTATAAGGGCAAGCAGGGTGAAGAAGAACGGTTTATCATAGTTGACTTTCTAAGTTTCTAGCTTATATAGTTGGCCAATTTGTGATGACAGTAGCTAAAACAGTTCTACACAGCATATAGCACTCAGGAATGGAGGAAGATGCCATTAAACCCCAGCCATGCTGAAGTGGTTGCAGAACATCTGGCCAGGAACACTCCATAGCACCTTCCAAACTGAAGCTCCATTCTCTCAATCTCTCTCTCTCTCTTTCAAGTTGTAATGTGCACTAGTATAAGTGCTGAAAAGTCCTCCAGGAAATAAAATTGTTTAATTCTCCTAGTTTCTTTGGCCCTAGAACTTACCTCTTCTCTTTTTCCCACATAAAAACTCAGAGTTTAGTTTTAAGGCACACTTTCCAGGAAAAAGCTACAGTGGATTTCAATTTTTCATCACTGACTTGGAAAGAATTTTGAGTTTTTTCTGTGTTGGGCCAATATATGAGATGGGCCACTTTACCAGTAGTTGAAGTTGGTCTATGTTATAGCTTGTGTTTAGATGTCCGCCCAAAGCCTCATGCAGTCATAGGTGGATTTTTCACAGGTGGCTGGAATCTGTGAAAATCTTGGGGCACACCATTAAAGACTGTTAGGGTTCACTTTTGTAGGTTCAGAGTTCAGAAGGCAAATCTTAGCTGAAGGAACAGATTAGAAAACCACTAGGTTATCAATATAGTGAAAATGGCCATACTTCCAAAACTACTATATAGATTCAATCCAATGCCAATTGAAATTCCAACAATATACTTCATAGAACTAGAGAAAACAATCCAAAAATTCGTTTGGAACCAGAAGAGACCTAGAATAGCAAAAGCAATTCTAGGCAAACAGAGACCTGGCAGGGGGTATTACAATCCCTAATTTGAAACTACACTATAAAGCTACTGTGATAAAAACAGCACGGTACCAACAAAGAAACAGACTCGAGGATCAGTGGAATAGATTAGAAGATGCAGAAACAACTCCAGACATACTCAGCCACCTCATCTTTGACAAAGGAGCCAACCACCCTCATTGGAGGAAAGATAGCCTATTTAATAAATGATGTTGGAAAAACTGGATTTCAACCTGCCAAAGATTAAAACTAGACCCATATCTATCACCATGCACTAAACTAAGATTGAAATGGATTAAAGATCTAAATATTAAAACAGAAACACTAAACTTGCTGAAATATAAGTTAGGCAGAACTCTTGAAGACATTGGCATAGGAAAAGACTTTATGAACAAAACCTCAGTAGAATGGGAACTAGCACAAATAATCAACAAGTGGGATCTCATCTTATTAAAAAGCTTCTGCACTGCAAGAGAAACCACCAACAGAGCTAAAAGATGACCTACAATGTGGGAAAACTTTTTAGCAGATATACCTCAGACTATTTAGAATATATAAAGAACTTAAAAAAATCAGACCTCCTAAATATAAAGACTCAATTCAAAAATGGGCATCTGAAATGAACAGACATTTCTCAGACAAAGAAGTAAAAGCAGCAAATAAATGTATGAAAAAATGTTCAACATCACTGTTCATTAGAGAGATGAGGATGAAAACAATACTGAGATTCCACCTCACCCCAGAAAGAATGGCTGCTATCAAGAAATCAACCTATAACAAATGCTGGTGGGGTTGTGGGGCGAAAGGAACCCTCCTCCATTGTTGGCAGACTGGTGCAACCACTGTGGAAATCAGTATGGAGATACCTCAAATAACTAGGACTCGAGGTCCCATTTGACCCAGGTATTCCCCTGCTGGGTATCTTCCCAGAAGAATTAAAAGAATCATACCACAGCGAAATATTTGCACTCATGTTTATAGTGGCACAGTTTGTAATAGCAAAAGCTTGGAAACAGCCCAAGTCCCCATCAACTGGAAACTGGATAAAGAAGATGTGGGTTTTTTTTTTTATAAAATGGAGTACTACTCAGCCATACAGAATGAGCACTAGAGACATTTATAGCTAAATGGATGCATATAGAGGCCATACTCTTAAGTGAAATAAATAGGGCACACATGTGTAAATACTGAACAGTTTCTCTGGCTTGAGAAAGTGAAAGTATAAATAAGGATTAAAATGAATAATTGGTAATTTCAAATAGGAAGAAAAGGTCTAAAGGGGTAAGGGAAATGGGAGGGGAAGGGGAAAGGAAAGAAGGGAAAGGAAAAATTATGAGAAAAGGAAAAAAATGGAAACAAAGTCTTGTAAATAAGGAAGGCTGGAGGGGGTAAAGGGAGCACAAGGAATGGGGAAAAAATAAGAACCAAGATACATGATGTACAGGTACAAGCAACCAATGAGAAATGTAAACATGTTGTATACCTGAAATGTACCAATAAAAGAATTTAAGCAAAAAAAAAAAAAGAAAAAAAACAAACAAAAAAACCCCAAACCACTAGGTTATTAGGTGAAAAATAAATGCTCAACAAAAAGTAAAATAACTGATTCCTAAGTGCTATAGAATTAATAGAAAGCAAGAAAAAGTATGATTTTTTCATTCTTCCTTCCTCATTTACTATATGAATTTTCTCATGTGTTTTTAAATTTACAAATTTCTCCTAATCCTTCGTAAATTAGAAAACACCACCAATTAATTTACACTGAAAATCAAAAGCAACAAGAAGGCAGGAAAATCACATGTAAATTTTGAATAAAAGCTGTGAGACTGATTGATTTTGTAATAAGCATTGAAAAGAAAGGCAGAAAGGAACATTTAGTAAACACCTGTTGTGTTGCTTTATTATACACCAACCAAAGAGTACTGAATTCCTTAGATCAATCATTTTAGGATTCTGTAGCTTTATTCCAATCATGTGGCCAGTTCTTGAATAATTTTTGGTTGTCTCTTTTGGAATTTTCATTTTGATATTCTTTTATAATAGCCCACTATTGACATTTGAGGGTAGACATGCATTTTTAGTCATTCCATAGTAATTTAAAGAATATGCTGTGATATGTGATGGATTAGCAAAATAAGGTGGGACCATAAAGGGATGAAACTGATGTTGAATATGTCCTGTAAAGATCTCTGGAGACGTTTTCTTATGAGAGTGTACAAATATATTGAGCAGTATCTGGGAATGAGAGCTTAGCCTTAGCTTTTAAGGTGTCTTTCTTGAAACATAGTATTTCTTTGAATAAATTCTGACTCATTTTTTAAAAGAATAACCTAGGACATTACAGTTATGCTCCAGATGTGGTAAATTAAAAACTAAGACAATGAAATGCAAACTGCAGATGTAGAAGGAATTTAGGCTCAAAATTATGGGACAAGAAAGCATAAAATGAGAAAACAATAAAAATACAAGAATAAGAAAATGTGAGAAAGGTGACAGAATTAAAGTAATGGTAAAAAGAAATGAAGAATGGCAAGGCACAAGGAAGTATAACAAATGAGGTGGGGAATAAAGCAGTGAATGAGAGAAGAGATTACCCAGTAAATTAGAGATGTTCATTTTATGGGCAAGGAAAAGAGGAAATGGAAAAGAATATTAATAAAATTAATCACAGCAACAGTGCTCTGGGGAAATGTATAATGAAGGAATTAGTGAGCAGAAAGAATGGATGAGGGAATGACAAAATGAAAAAATAAAGACTTCCAATGATTGAGCAATTGAGACCATAAAGATAGAGGTAATGGCAAGAAAAGAACAGGCTTTCCTAAAGATGGAAATAAAATTAAATATGTGAATGAAGGAGTATCCAATAAAAAATAAGCAGAATGGGAAAAAAAGAGATCTGCTGTGAAGAAATGAAAGGGAATGAATACTTCTTTCCAAGGTAATCAAAACCTTGTGTGAAGTTCTGAAGTTTTCTTAGGGAGCTGCTGCTGCTTCTGAGGAAGAGAAGGGCCAGGAATCCTGGTAGGAGAAATGAACAGCAGCCAGGGGTAGACAAAAACCACTGAATTGTAGAGATGCAAAGGCAACCTCCACTTAAAAGTCATCCCAGAAAGATAAAACCTTTAAACCTCATTCTTTCCCTTGCTATTTTCTTTTGTCTGAACTACTTTACAATCAACTTTCTTCTCTAATCTTAGTTTATCATTTAATTAAGTAGGAGAAATAAATCTTGATGTTATTACCAGGAGATAGGGAAACAAAAAGTATTTCAGTGGGTTCCTAAATATCTCCTGATGCCTATTTAGTTTGGTACATGGCCTCCATCCCACTAAAGATTCCATTTTCCAGCCTCCCTTGCCAGTAGTTGTGGCCATGTGACTATTTGCTCCAGTAGTTGGTGGGGAGGCATGAAGTCCAACACAACTGAGTCTTGCCCTTACATGAACTGGCTATGCATTTCCACTTCCTTTCCTCATTCCCACTGCCTGGGAGAGGGTGAAAGTGGGAGCCACAGCCACATCAGCTCAGCAATAGAAGCCACTGATTGGGCAAGCAGAGCAGAGCTGAGCCATGTAGAGCATTCCTTGCCAGATCTGGATCTTTATGTGAGAAGGAAGTTTTCTCTTAAGAGACTGCCTTTTGAGCTTTCATTGTTATATCAGCTTATCCAGTGCTCTAATTAATAGTACATTAACTGATCTTGGAACAACACATACACACATATTATCCCAATGTAGGGTTGGCTATATGTTAAATATACATCATTTCAGATGTAATGATGGATTTATAGCATATATAGAAGATAGTGTATATTCTATATATCTGTATCTACACATATCAGACATAGGAATGGATATGTGAAATCTCCCTCAAGAGTTAGAATATAGAAAATCAATTTCTATTTTTCAGAAAGACTGTTCTAGATTAAGAATAAAACCTGTGACTCCCAAACAGCGCACCCGTGGCTTTTAGTCCTTCAGAATATTTACCATCAGTTGTGAATTGACTTGCAGTTGGGGGAGAGGGAGGGCTTATTTAAGAGTTAAGAGCAGAGATTCCAGAACCAAACTGCTGGATTGGCATGGCAAGTCTATCATTTTCCGGCTGTGTGGCCTTGGCAAATTGACTTCTCTAGGTCTGCATCACTGTTCGTTAAGAGGGGGAAGCTAATAGGACTTGTTTCTAGTTGAGGTGTGATAAAGCTCTTAGGACACTTCTTGAAACATAATAAGCATAAAAAAAGAACTTGCTATGATTGCATTTGTTATTATTGTTATTAACATTTTTTACCTTTCTAGGGTTTTCTGTAAAGTAGCCTGGGTCAGTAATATACCTATTCAATGGAAGAGCCAGGTATGGTGGCACATGCGTGTAATCCCAGGACTCTGGGAGGCTAAGGCAAGAGGGTCTCAAGTTCAAGCCCAGCCTGGGTTCCACAGTGTCTTATTAAGACTCTGTCTCAAAAAATTTAAAAAGGGCTAGGGGTGTACATGGGGTAATCAAAAATACGTTGAGTGTTTAATTTTTAAAACACCTTTATTATAGTAAAAGACACATTGCCATTAATGCCCCTCAAAATACTCCCGCTTGCTTTGAACACACTCCGTTGTTCTTTGCCACTTTCTGAAACAATTCTGAAAGTCCTCTTTTGCTGCAAAAGATCCTTAGTTGTGCTGTCATGGTCGACTTGATGTCCTGAATCGACCCAAAATGATGACCTTTCACGATCACTTTGGGGAAGAGCCAAAAGTTGTACAGTGCCAGATTTGGGGAATAAGGTGAATGAGGACACACCATAGTTTCACAAGCCTGCCTTTCCACTGGATAGCACGTGGCTGCACCATTCACTGTTTTTTTTCATCATGTCTCATAAAGACACTCACTAAACTGGTCTTCCAGAACTGCTTCTGAAAAGTGGCTTTCAGAAACGATTAGATACGTGTGTTTAAGGCAAGGGGAAGGACTTTGAGGAGGATTAATGGCAAAGCATCTGCTGCTGTAATACATTTTAAAACCTTTTAAAAAATATTTATTATGTATTTTGATCACAATTTGCAGGTTTGTGCAAAGGTCCTGGGTTCACCCCCCAATATCACACACACACACACACACATTTGGGGGGGAGAAGAAAAGGAAGGAAAGGGAGAAAAAAGAAAAAGAAGGAAGGAAGTAGGGAAGGATGGAAAGAAAATGACTGAAAACTTGTTCTGGCTTCTTAGAAGAGGCTCTAAGGTCTGCACTTTCCACAGATAGGTAGTATCATTTATTAGTAGTTATTTTTCTCTCAAGTCTTACCTTGAAAGGTGTATATGAATCACTAACATGGAGAATTTTATGTAACTTCTAAAATGCTCAGTATAAGCCTCAATATCAGTGAGAACTTGTTAAGATCCTGGAACACAGATACAATTAAGTTAGCTCAAATAAAGTGCGAGAGTTAATGTAACTTCCCCAAGGTGACATAGTTGGTGTGTGAAGCTGAGATGAGAACCTTGGTCCTTTGATTCTAGAATTCTTGCTCTTAATTTTTAAAATAACCCTGGATGTCACATCACAATTCACTCATCATTTAAGCTGGCGCCAGCCCCGGGGTTACCCTTATTCTGGTACCCATCTCAGGAGAGGGACCTCATTAGCGCTTACTGAGTCTGATGTGTACATTTGGTTTTACCAGCTGTCTGGGTCTGGGTTACTTGATACAACTTTGCACCGGGCCAAGCCTGAAGATGGCCCTTCACCTCCTTCCTATTCCTTTTCTCCTCCCTACTTCCTTTCTCCTCCATAGATTAGTTTGACTAATATTGTAGACCCTGGATGGCACAGCCCTATGTCCGCATACACTTTGAATCCTTCCCTTGGTCCCTTCCTGCACATGCCCCGATCACGAAACAATCATGCTTTGTTCTGCCTAGGCCACATAGGCCATGTAGCACTCTTTGCCCCTCCTCTTCCTGTTTGCCTTCCACTATAAATAAAGAGTGCATGGGACTCTAGGCAGCCATTAGCTCCCAACAAGCTATGGCTCCACCTTGTCCCAACTTTCAATATATTCTTGGTTTCTTCATTTTTTCTTCACCTCCCACTGCTCTCTCCAACTTCGGACCCTATGCTGTGCAGGTCACAGTACAACTTGACTTTCCAGACCTGATCTATCAGTGTATGCTGTGAAGGGAGTGACTCTAAGAAGAGATAACTTTGAGCATACAACCCTTCAAAACCTATCTTCAAAACCTCAGCTGTGCAGAGGACATCAGATTTGTGAGTAGATGAGCACCTAAGGGGACATGTTTGTGGGAACAGAGGAGGGAGAAAGAATTAGCTATCCCCACTATATGGCCAGGATCATGGGCCCTACAAGAGGAGATGGGAAAACTCAGAGGGAGAACATGGGGAACACAGTGCCTCAGAACTACTGTGAATGGAAGAAAAGGATCCCAGCAAAGACCTCAGGCTTATAATAGCAAATGTTCCTCAGAGCTGTGTCCTTTGGATTTGAAAATTAGATGGCCTAGGAACTTTTCTGTGAGAAAAACAAGGAAAACAAGGCCATCACTGACTGCGAAGCATAGATCAGAGCCTTATGGAAAGTGAGGAAGTAGAGTCCGCAAGTTTAACTACATTTCAAGCTAAGCTTGGAAGGAAAAGCAAGTTCCAGGGCAGTTGGTAGATGGGAAAGGTTACAGGGAGAGGGTTCCCAACAACAGGAAAATTCTATCACCTCCAAATAGCTCCACAAGCTAGAGACCAAGCCTGTAATACATGGGCCTTTGCAGTACACTGCAGATCCAAAGATAGCATTCACTCATTCATCACTCCACAAATATGTATAAAACGCCTGAAATGTGCCTTGTACCCCTGTAGGAGCTGGAATTACAGCAGCAAACAAGCTGGATGCAGTCTCTGCTCCTGTGGGTCTGACATTTGAGTCATGGGAAGACAGACAATGAACATATAAACAAATTATAGACAGTATCACCCAATTCCCCATTTTGTAAGTGAGGATATGGGTAACCTACTTTCCCCCTTCCTCTTCCTCCTCTCCTCTCCTACTTTTTCATTTCTCAATTTTGCCACTTATACTTTAATTTTACATTGCTAGAACATTATGTTCTAAAAACATAATCATTTGGGGGTTATGTTTATAGTTTATACTAAAAAATGAAAATCAATAAACTGTTTTCATTGCTGTATTTAAATAAACACTGTTCACGGCACAGCTAGTAGTATACAATGATTGTCCTTTTTTTCTGGCAGTGTTTCATAGAACTCAGGTGCTAGAGCCAGATTGCTTGGGCTTGATCCTGACTCTGTCACTCACTATTAGTACCTATAAGTGTTTATATTGTTTATATGGTTGTGAAGATTAGACAACTAGTAAACATATAATGCTTAGAATATCTCCTAGTCTGTAGTTTATACTCCATTAGTGGTATCTATTATTAATACATTTTTACTTCTCTCCTGTTCATTCTTCTTTGTTTTACAGGATATCATCTTTATTATCTTCCTAAGTCATTTCACATTCTCAAGGATAGTATTAAATCCTTGGATACTCACATCCCCAAAGTCTCCTCTTTCCTGGAGTCCTTTATCCTCCAACTACAAATAAGATTACTTACGCTCTGGGTCTGCTACACAGTTGTCTTTTGAGGATCTCCTTTTACTACTGTTCTGAGTTATATCCACTGTTGTCTGGTTCTTCTGTGATGTGAGATAGATCAAAAATGCTACTTAAGGTTCAAGGAAAAGAAAGATGACACCTGGAGTTAGGTAAAATGACTTTGACTTTAGATCAAGGATGCCCATGAGATTAAGGATACATAACAGTGTAAGTGAACTCAGCCTCCATCTCAGAACTGCCCTTGTTTATCTTCAAAGTTCAAAGTCCAGTAATACCAGGGCCCAGAGAAATACGGAATCTTCTTGGTCAGAGGACTCTAGGACTGTAGGCCGTTTGCCTTTTAAGTCCTCCATAGGAGGGGAGCATAGCATGGCAATCCATGTTCTCTGGACTTGATATTAGGCTTTAGGCTCAAAATATCCTGCTGTTCCATGATGATATACTGTACCTTCACTCTTGTGTTTTGCTTCTCATTGTGATATTGAGCCTATGTGAGGCTTTAGTGTGGCTCTCTCCTTCTTGGTTTAGCCTTGACTTATTTTTGTATTAGAGCACATCCTCAAATAATTTCCTATGATAAAAGACTTTATGAACAAATCCTTAGTAGCACAGAATTAGCACAAAGAATCAACAACTGGGACCTCATCTTATTAAAAAGCTTCTGCACTGCAAGAGAAACCACCAACTAAGAGACAACCTAATGTGGGAAAAAATTTTTACCAGCCGTTCCTCAGACAAAAGTCTACTTTCCAAAATATATAAAGAACTGAAAAAAATCAGATCCCCAAAATATAAAGATGCAATTCAAAAATGGGCATCTGAAATGAACAGACATTTCTTAGACAAAGAAGTAAAAGCAGCAAATAAACATATAAAAAATGTTTGACATCACTGGTCATTCAAGAGATGCAGATGAAAATAACACTGAGATTCCACCTCACTCCAGAAAGAATGGCTGCTATCAAGATATTAACCAATAACAAATGCTGGTGGGGTTGTGGGGAAAGAGGAATCCTTCTTCACTGTTGGTGGGAGTGCAGACTGGTGCAACCACTGTGGAAATCAATATGGAGATACCTCAAAAAACTAGGATGAGAGGTCCCATTTGACTATTCCTCTGCTGGGTATCTTCCCAAAAGAATTAAAAGAATCATATCACAGTGATATATGTGCATCCATGTTCATAGCAGCACAGTTTATAATAGTTAAAACTTGAAAACAGCCTAATTGCCCATCAACTGGAGACTGGATAAAGAAGATGTGGTTTTTTTTAATTTTTTAAATGGAGTACTACTCAGCCATAAAGAACAAGAAACTAGAGACATTTATAGCTGAGTGGATGCACATTGAGGCCATACTCTTAAGTGAAATAAATAGGACACACGTGTAAATACCAAATAGTTTCTCTGGTGTGAAAAACCAAAAGTGTAAATAAGCATCGAAATGTATAATTGATAATTTGAAATAAGAAAAAAAGGTCTAATGGAGTAGGGGAAGTGGGAGGGGTAGGGGAAAGGAAAGAAGGGAAAAGAAAAAATTATGAGAAAAGGAAAAAATGGAAACAAAGTCTTTGTAAATAAGGAAGGGTGGAGGGGGTAAAGGGAGGGCACGAGAATGGGGAAAAAATAAAAACCAAGATACATCATGTAAAGGTAGAAGATCCCAATGATGAATGTAACTGTATTGTATACCTAAAATGTACCAATAAACTTAATGAAAAAAATAATTTCCTATGATAAGTAGTGGAGGACAAAAATTTCCAAATCCTTGAACATTTAAAATGCCTTTTTCTTCATGCTTGATCTTTCTACATTTTTTCTAACTTGAGGAAATCAGAGGCCATGATAATTTTTGTTTCTTTGTATACCACGTATGGTAACTTCCTTCTGGAAAGCTTCGCAGATATTCTCTTTATACTCAGTATTCTGGGATTTCACAATTTGCTGTGAATGTTTTTATTTCCTAAGCTGGACACTTGGTGGTTTCTAAGTATGAGCATTTCTATCCTCCAGATCTTGGAAGTTCTTTTACATTTTTAATTTAGTGCTTTCTTTCCCTCTGTTTTTTCTCTCTCTCTCTCTCTTTTGGTCTCTTACTCTGATCTCCTAAACTGATACCCTATAGCTTTTATCTATTTTAAATATTTTCTATCTTTCTTTTTTGTATTTCTTTCTGAGACATAATTCTAATTTAGTTTTTGACCTCCTTAACTTAACTCTCTATTTCAGTGATTTTATTTTTTTATGTATAAGCACTTTTCTTCCATTCCTATTTTAATGATGAAAGGCCTTCTCAAGTGTCTCTGAGGACACTTAATTTTTCCTCAAAGTTCTTTCTTGTTTCTCTTATTCCTTCTGTTGTTATACTTTTTCCTTTGCTCTTTTTTATCTCTTTCTTTTGTGTTGAAGGCTTTCCTTAGATGACTTGTAATTCTTGGTTAGCTAATCATTTTTTAAAGATGAGGCCTTGAACTTGATCAAGAATGTGATACAAAGCAGGTTATTGATTGGCCGGCTTCATTTTAGTGTGAACAGGCATGGAGATGGCACTTATTCTGAAGACTCCATAAATGCTAGAATTCAGAGGCCTCCGTATTTTAAACATTTGTATTTGTCAACTCTCCCATTGCTGATGCAAAATACCCAACACTCACAACTTAAAGAAGGGGTTTATCCGGGCTCACAGATTGAGGATTCAGGCCATGGACCGCTGGTCTCAAGGCAAGAATAACATGGCAGAAAGACATGACATGACAAAGCTTCTCAATTTATGGGAGCTTGAAGGCAGAGCACAGTGTAATAGCCAGAGAAGAAGAAGTGAGGGATCAGATATAGTCTCCAACATTATACCCCTATGATCCAGTTCCTCTAATTAAGTCCCACCTCTTGATGACCATTCACCTATGAACTCATCAATGGACCAAGAGGTTAGTATTCTCACAATCCAATCACCTCTCCTAGGCATTTATAAATCCAATTAAACTGACAATCAAGATTAACCATCACACCATTCATTTCTCTGGAGAACATCCCTCTAATTAGCCTGAGGTGGAAGTGATTACATAAAACCTCTGCATTTCTGTATTTGAACTGGAAGTATTGGTATAAATTCTTCTATCTCCTATTTGTAATTCCTTTCTAAAACACAGAGTATTCTAGTTTTCAAGGATATGGGATATAGAATTAGAATTTGCTTCTGCTTTTGTTCTCTAGTTTAGGCTATACATAGTAGCCAGAATGTCCTGTTTTTTAAACAAACTTTTGTAACTTCAGAAGTTTCAAATTTATAGAAAAACTATGAAGATGATACAGAAAATTCCCGTGCAGCTCACACTCAGTTTCCTCTATTACTAACATTTCACATTAGTAGGGTGCATTTGTCACAGCTAATGAATCAACACTGGTACGTTATTATTAACTGAAGCTCAGACTTTATTTAGACTCCCTTGGTTTTTACGAATGTTCTTTCCCTGTTCCAGGATCCCCCATTGCATTTAGTCATCATGTCTTCTTTGGCTGTTTTTGATTTCATGAGGTTCTCAAATTTTCCTTATTTTTAATGACCTTGAGGAGTTCAGGTGTTTTGTAAACTGTCCCTCAACTAGGATGGTCTGATGTTACTCTTACAATTAGACTGAGGTTATAAATTTTTGGAGGGAAGACCACAGTGGTAAAATATTCTCATTACATCATGTTAAGAGTAAGTACTATCAGCATGACTTTCACTGTTGATATTGACCTTGGACATCTGGCTGAGGTGGCATTTGTAAATGTCTCTGCTCTGATGTTAGTTTTTTCTTCCTTTCCTGTGCTTTCTGGAAGGAGGTCAATATGTACAGTCTACACTTCAGGGGTAAGGAATTATGTTCCACCTCTGTGAGTGTAAAATCTCTATATAAATTATTTGGGATTCTCCTGCACAGAATGCACTTTAAAAGTCATAAATCATATTATTTCAAGCCTCAATTAAAATATTTTAATGATTTCTCAGCATTCTTAGAATAAAATCCAAACGTTACCATGGCCATGGTTTATGCCATCTGATCCCCAGTTTCTGTAGTTCCTATGAACCATGGCTCCACACCATCCACATCCACCTCTTAGGAGCTGCCCATTAGGTTCAGTGTGATCTGCCCTGACCTTCTTCCCTGACTCCATCACATCCACTCTTTCTCTCTCTCACTGTATGCAGTCATGCCGGTCTACTTTGTATTTCTAAAAAATATCAAGTATATTGTCATCTTAATGTCTTCCCCTAGTTTTTCCCCTAGTTTTTTTTCTTGTCATGGAGGTCTTAGCTTAAATGTATCTGACTGTATAGTCTAAGCCAGCCCCAATCTGCTTTCTATCAAATCATCCTGTTTTACTCTTATATAAATCATTAGTAATATAGTATATCAATCCTCTTAGTAATTTCAGGGTCATATTATGCCTATTTGTATTTCCACTCATCTAGAATGTTCAGGTGTTTTGAGAATTATCTTTATCTATCTTGCCCACTGCTCTAATACCTTTACTCCAAACTATGCCTGTTACTGTGGCAGTGAATAAATGAGTGATTTCACTTACTTTCCTCAGGAGGCAGGTGGAGGTAGAAGAAATAAATATATGAAATCAGTCTACCATCTTGAATCAGAAGTTTCTGCAATTATATTTGAGTAGTCGAAAGGGGGAAAAGCTGATGATTAACTAAGAAATCAGTAAATAAAGCAACACAGAATGCACTTTTTAAAAGGAAATCTATTACATGGCTTTCAGTCAATAAATCACAGCACTCTCCAGTGCCTAGCTTTTCAGTTCACTTTAGGTTAAGTGAACCATAACTAAGTTGGGAGCTTCATTATATTTGCAAGGTTAAAAGCCCTGTCACATCCAGTGTTACCTTTTTAATGAAAAGCAGGCTTCCCAGACCTAAAAATCTGCATTAATATATTTCATGGCCTGGGAATAATTTGGGCTAGAAGTGAGCCAAAATTCATCTCTACTTCCTTCTTAGTCACACACAGTAGAAATCTTTCAGTAGACAAAACCAAACTCTTTAGGTATGAATTTGCATCTTGGGGATCCACTGACCAATGGGCTCTTTCCTCTCTTTCAGGAATGTACTCAGATAAACTAATTAAAGAAAGAGAAATCTCGGATATTCACCATAAATTGGATATATAGATAGACTATATTCATGCAGCCAAAAGGGAATGCAAGAAGGACTTTTCCACTCATTTCTGAAATGTATACCATAGGGTTGGTAGGTTTTCAGTCTAATTTTCACATAGTGGCTACGGAAGGGCTGATATTTGTGATATACTCACAGTGCCTAGCACTGCATTCTAAGATCTGCCTATGAATCCAATAGAATAGGGCTCCAGTCCACATTATTACCCTCTCACAACCATGTTCTACTGTCCTCCTTCCCCAGCTTCCAAGAATGACCAACTTTACCATAAATCATTGATGCTTTGTGTAGAGCTTAAGAAGCATTTAGATACAGAAATTCCACCACCTTGAGGTCCCATAATTTTCCATCAGCACGTGGAG
This sequence comes from Heterocephalus glaber, assembly GCF_053883595.1. Lineage (NCBI taxonomy): Eukaryota > Metazoa > Chordata > Mammalia > Rodentia > Bathyergidae > Heterocephalus > Heterocephalus glaber. The sequence goes on from NW_028258156.1 coordinate 5,994,735, forward strand.
ATAGGGATTTTATATTGTTGTTTATTGTTAATTATTTTATTTTATAGCTTGGTCTTATTCATTATTTATTTTATTTTTGCTGCATAATTCAAACTTACATAGCCATTTTACACCTATGCCACTTAGGTGTGGTCCAAGGCCACATTTTTGTCATCACTTTGGAGCTTGTTAGAAATGCAGATATTTGGGTTCCAATCCTGATCTGCTAACCAGAGCCTCCCATGTGACCCATATGCACACTGAAGTCTGATCAGTGCTGCATCAGGGCTGCTCCATACTGTGTAGATGGCACTGAAGAATAATCGGCCTCCAAGGTCTCCATAGTGTTCACTGGCTGGGTTCTGAATCTTTTCATGTCCTCTTAGTTTCTGAAGTGGTTTTGGTATGGGTTGTTCACAAAATTCATGTTCAAATTTAATTTCCAATGTAATAGTGTCCCAACCTTTATAAAATAACTAGGTCATGGGGTCTGCTCATTCATGAATGGATTAAAGCCTTTCTTGAGAGACTAGGCTAGGTCTCATGGGATAGAATCTTAAGGGACTGTATTAGTTAATGCAAAAATAGGTCACCCTTTGTGCTTTGGCCTCTTCTGCACATGTTCACTTGTCACTATCACACATGTTCCTACCATGGGAGGCCATCTGCTATGAAGCCCTTACCAGAAGCTGAGCAGATGCCAGCACCATGTTCCTGGATGAGTAGATTTATGAACTAAATAAGTTTCTTTTCTTTATAAGGTACCTGGCCTCCATCCTTTTGTTACAGCAACACAAAACAGACTGCCTCTGACTCCTTGCCTTGTCTTTCTTTATGTAGCCTCATTGTTAATATCTGACATCTGACTCTGGTTCTGTGGTTTTGGCCTTTTTTCCCCCTCCATAAATAAGATGGGGATTCTTCTTCTGGCCCTATCAGTAAGATGACTAGGGAAAGATGTGAAAAAGCAAAGGACCTAAGAGAACACCAAAAAAGTGACAAAGAGAAACCTTTTGAAGTAGGTTACAAACCTCTGTTAAAAAGTATTTTAGTGGAAGACTACAACATTCCTGGAATTCAAAATAAAAGTTGCAGCTCCAGGATTAAAGAACTAAAACTATCCCAGAACCTCCACCAGCAGTAATTAATGGGCATTTACACCAGCATTATATTGTCAGTTCACTTCATCTATGTCTGACTTAGCTGCTGTGCCTCTTAGATCAAATTGAGAGAGGGAGAGAATTTGATAACTCAATCCAGCCATGGAGTGCTTCTCTGTGCATCATGAATGTGCTTGGTAGTGGTCCAACCAGGTACAGTTCAGAGTGAATTTACCAGGTAAAAATCTCATAGCTGAGGAGGCTGAGGGTGACATAGGTGATTCTAGCTGGAAGTGTAAGTGGGGGATATAAGCATCTCTTATGCAGTACTTTAAACCGTAGTGAGGGAAGTCTACACTGAGCTTTGGCATAACCCTTATTTTTCTAGATCTGCTGACTCATAATTTTTCCTTAGAATTCTAGGCTCACTAGATTATGATGCCTGGTTTAACATAGTTTCAGATATGCTTAGGATTATCTTGTGTGTTTATAAGACTCATAAGATGTAACATTTCTTGAGGATATATCATTTCAGTCATATGGGTATATCATTTCTTGAGACAGTATCCAACTAACAACATTGTACATAATAGAAATCTATAAATGACTATAGAATACCTTCAAACACATTTAAATATTAGGTCATTTGGGCTGGGGATTAAGCTCAGTGGTTTCACTGCCTGCTGTGCAAGCGCAAGGGCCCAAGTTAGATCTCCGGTACAAAAAAAAAAAAAAATTAGATCATTTTAGGTTTAACCTAGAAGATAGTGATGTTTCAGTTCAAAATTTTTAATGAGCACAATTCTGAATCTGTCTGTTTCAGTAGATGTTTTCTTTGAAACTTTTGGTTTTGTGAAGAAAAAATTATATATAGGTTTGGTTGAGAGTTCTACAAATAATAATGGTTCATTTTTGTTTTTATACACAGAATATTCAATGCAAGTTCTTGACCAATATATAGTAACACAAATAGACCTTAATTACAATTCTCTACAAGGAAAGGGAGAAAATTTAATGCCCTTCTTGTTCTCCCTGCTGGCACTTGGTTTTCAACTAAATCATCTTGATTAATGGGTTTTGATGATATTTTAAAACTTTCTAATAATGGAGATGCCAAATCACCTTTGGTTAAACCATTCTGGTATGTATCTCCCATGGGAATTCTTCCATATAATTACTTTCAATTCCTGGCATAGCAATTTGCATTCTTAGCCTTGTTTTTTTTTATTATTGTTGTTTTTTTGGAGGGGGGCATGGCAGGGTCTCTCTGTACTTCAGACTGGCCTTGAACTCATTATGTAGGCCAGGTTGGCCTTGAACTTAAAGTGATCCTTCTGCCTCAGCCTCCCAAATGCCTGGATTATTGGTGTGTGCCACCATGTCTAGCTGCATTCTTAGCCTTATTTTCAACAGCGTGGGTCACTGCCTCATAAATATCCTAGAAAATCAGACTTTTCAAATCTTAATTAACTACAGTCTAATTGACTACAGGCTCCCAAGTGACAACAAAAGAGGAAATGAATTTGTCCACACAGTTTGACACACAAGTGGCCTAAGAAATGTAGTGTAAGAAGAAGTGTAAGATTTAAGTTTATCTGATAACCATGCCTACGTATAATGTTGGGCAGTTGGAGGGCAGGACACATTTAACGAGCTAAACACACAGGAAACTTCAGTGTGGGTTCCTAAGGACATGGTGAGGGTTGAGAATGACAAGTCTAAGATGACGTTAACTTTAGTTAGCAACAGAGTATATTTTTCCACATCTGTCAAGTGGAAGAGAAGGTAAGCACATTTATAAACCAAGGAAAAACCCTTACAGTGAAATAGAACTGAACTGAACTAGATCAAATGAAAATTTGGACAGAGATGTTAGTTTTCCTTTGATTACTTAAAAAGAAAAGGAAGACATTCTAAAGCAAATTAATAGAATGTAGAGAATTTTAGGGGATGTGTTTTACCTGCCTAAGAAAATAAGCAGCCTAGGTTCTTCACATTTGATATGCAAATCTTAAATGATCCTTTATTGCTTGAAGCAATTTTGCCAAGAACTTTATATGGGGAAACATTGTAAATGATTCCCTTATAATAATTCTTTGATCCAAAGCAATAAAATATTCTAATTCAGATTCTAATTTAATGTATCCTTCTCCAATTGCTTCATTTACTTAGGCTTTACTGCATTTCTGTTCCAGAAAGAAATGCTTAGGGATAATAGGATAAAAAATATTTTAGGAAATATAATTTCTCTAACAGTGAAGATTTTCCTTGACCAACCTCTAAGGAAAAAGGAATAAAAGAAGATGGGGCGCAGACTGGGAATTTTTACATAGAGCCAGTCTAGATTTAGGCAAAATAATACAACCTCCCTTGAGTATTTACCATGTAGTCTCACACTCTAGAAAAGGGACAATGTCATCTCTTAAAATATCTAGTTGGGATTTCTTGAGACAAGAGGGCAAAAGATTATGCAACACTGCTGGATATTTTTGAGAAATGCTCAACAAAGCTGACAGAGTGGCATTTGCTCTCAAGGCCTTCGGGTGCTTCTTGAAGCTTGTTTTCACCTTGGCCTTCAGTCTCCTGGGGATGTAGGCATTCTCCTGGCTTGAGCAGTGACCTTGTGGGGTCAAGGCTGCCTCCAGCAGCAGCGCTGGGTCTGTTGCGGCAGGAGAGAAGGCTCCTGTGGTGACTGTGTTCAAGTGGAAAGTTCTTGGTGAGCAGATGTCACAGCAGGCAGTTCCTGGCAGAGTCCTAGCTCTCCAGAGTACTCTCAGCGCTGGGTTGCTGAACTCTGACCTCAAGGCTTCCTGTTTTGCGGTTCAGTAACTCGTGCTTTAAAGTCTGACTAGCAACTTTTCAGTCAGTTGGCTTATTTTGCAGGGGGGGGCTCTCTTAAAATGCCATTTGTAGTGCACGATCAGCCTAATCCTATTTGTAAGTATAGTATCACACATAATAAACTATTTGACTTGCAAATTTCCCAGTGTCATTCATCTGACAACTTTTGTGCCAGGTTATACTGCCTGAGAGAACTGCTTTCATTAATAAAATCTCAAGACAGATGCTTTTGCAGTTTATTTCACGCATGTTAGTGTGAATTATAAGAAGGGGATATTCTGAAAGGAAAAATGTTCTCTATATCCTTGTGTCAGATCATTTGTCCCAGCTGGTCAAATCACTGAAGGGTATAGATTAGGTATTGAATAACAAGATTTTATTTTGGATTCAGTCCCTACTTGGTTGTGTGACCTTGGACCAGGCTCTTCACTTTCAAGGAGTTAAGCTAATCACCCTCTCGTCCAGGTAGGCCTCCCCAAAGCCCCCATGTGAGTACCTTTCAAAACACCTAATACAACTAATGGCATTATAGTGAAGTGAGTTATTGCTAGTGGATTTCCCTCATTAGAGTGAAAGCTCCACACTGTGGCTTGAGTGGCCCCACCAAAGTTGTGTTTAAATTTAACCCTCACTGTGAGGTACTAGGAGAGTGGAAACCTCTCTTAGCTGGGACCTTTGGGAAGCAATTAAGATTAAATGAGGCCATAAGAGTGGGGCTCTGAGAGGACAGAGGCCTTATAAAAAGATGAGGAAAGACCTGAGCTAGGACATTTTGGCTTACTATGTGATGTCCCGTGCTACCTAAGGACCCTGTAGAGTCCCTACCACCAAGACAAACCTCATCAAATACAACCATACCATTTGAACATCATTGTCTTCAGAATAGTGAAGCAAGTAAACTTCTATTCTTTATAAATTACTCAGTCTCTGGTATTTAGTTATAGTAAGAGAACACAAACTAAGACAATTTTATAAGGGCAGAGACTGTGTGCTACTCATTTTCAACCCCCAGGCACCTAGTAAGTGATGGCACATCGTAGAAAATCAACACATTTGCTGATCAGAACTGAGCTGAGTTCTTTCCAGCTGGAAAAGCCCATGATTCTAAATTAGAGACTTCTTAAAAACTTCAGGGAAAAGTGGAAATGGAAATATAATCAGGTAATAATTGCTAGTGAATCTGATCATAAATGATTGCCAAGTTGCAACTAATGATTTTCATCTGTAATAACATAATAGAATCATCTAGCGAACTTAATAACATAAACAAAGGCAATGGCCCCTCACACACATTAAGTTCTGATTTAATTGGTCATTATTCCCACCCCTTTTTCAGGGTAGGATCATGACAATCTTTAATCCTTTCTTACCAGGTGATTCTGTGTGCTGAGAGGGCTGAGAACCAAGGGACTAAGCCTTACATACTTACCTTATCTCTTTAGAGTTTTTAAACCTCATACATAGAATTTCAAACAACTAATACCTATTTATTGTATGAATACAGAAAAAAATATGTAAACAGGAAGAAAATGACAAAGGCACCTGTTATACAGAGATCATCACTTTTTATAATTTTCTAGGTATGCATCTTTTTCTCTAAGAAAAACAGATTCTGTTTCATAGCTAGGATATTTTACTCACCAGTATGTTGTAAATATTTTTCTATGTCAATAAAAACATTTCTTCACCACAGTTGAATAAATTTTCATGGAAAGAACAACTACATTGTGCTCTTTCAACCTTTTTCTTTGCAGACTTGAGGTACAATTTTGGATATATTTGCAAGTTAGATTTGTTTTTAAAATAGTACTGTTTTCATTAACATCTCAAACTACCATTTCCCATGAAATGCAGCTAATATGGAATATTTGCTAGTTATGGGTTACCTATTTTATTATATATGTATGTAGTCTTTTAGATACAACTGGAGCTCTGAGGATAAAAGATCAAGCTAGATCGTTTGGATTTTCGTGATTGTATTAATACCAACCAACCTATACTTAGACACGAAATTTCATTGGGAGATTTTTCATAAATGCTTTGAATCTTATACATAGGATAAATTAAACCATGATATTCAGGTATCAAAGTGTATAACATTTTATATGTAAAATGATAAAATTGAATTTTAAAAAATAAATCCTATATAAATAAGCTTGATGTTTAATTTACATTGTAGTTTGGAAATAGAATGCTAACAAAGTTGCAACCTAATATTTATAAAGAGTAAAAAGAAAAATGAAATTATTTTTTGAAATCATCAAAGCATAGGCAACAAAAGAAAAAATATATACATATAGGATTACATCAAACCAAAAAGCTTCTGTGTGGCAAAGGAACTAATAAATAAGGGACCAATCTATGCAGCAGGAGAAAATATCCTCAAACTGTACATTTGAGAAAGAGTTAATATCTAAATATACCAGAACTCAAACAAGTCACCAGCAAACCACAAATAATCGAACTTAAAAAATGGGCAAAATAACTGAACAGATATGTCTCAAAAGAAGGTATACAAATGGCCAATAGGTATGAAAAATGTTCAACATTAGGCAGCTGCAAATCAAAACTATAATGAGATATCATCTCACTCTAGCAAGAATGGCTATTATAAGAATAGAAGATAAGAAGGGCTGGCGAAGATAGGGAGAAAGGGGGAACTCTTATACACTGTTGATGGGGATATAAATGAGCTGTTGTGGAGAAGAGTATAAAGTTCCTCAAAAAATTAACAATAGAACCACTATATGATCCAACAATCCCACAACTGGGTTTATATCCAAAGAATATGAAACCAGTATGTCAAAAAGATATCTGTACTCCCATGTTTATGGTACAGTATTCACAATAGCCAAGATCTAGAATCAACATAAAGTGTTCATTGATAAAGAAACTGTCATATATGTATATAATTAAATATGATTTAGCTAGAAAAAGATAAAATTCTGTTATTTGTAGCAACACAAATGAAACTGGAGATCATAATATTAAGTGAAATAAGCTAGACACAGAAAGACAAATACAGCTGGATTTACTTAAGTATGGAACCTAAAAAACTGAGCTCATAACTGTAGAAAGCTGAATAGTGGTTCCTAGGGGTTGGGAAAGTTAGTCAGGAGTGGGGGTCACTGCAGAGAGAAGGAACAAGTTCTGATGTGCTATCATAGGTGATTATACTTAAAATTATTTAGTATAATTCAAAATAGTGTTTTATTAGGATTTTGAATGTTCTCATCATAAAGAAATGATAAATATTTAGGATGATAGATAAGATTAATATACTTATTTGATCATTATACAATATATAAATGCACCAAACAATCACACTGTACCCCACAAGATTTATAATTATTAATTAACTAATTAAAAATTTTAAAATCACTATAGATATTGGTGGGGATTGTCAGGTTATCAAGGTATCTCCTGAATCTCCTAGAGATTCAAAATTCAGACACTTTCTTTCCCTCACACAATTTCCTACTCTCCCAAAGAAAAAATTCCAGAAACTCTGGAAAGTACTTGTTATATTGAGGCACTATTGCTAATATAATCACAGACACAGGGTAAATTTAATCCAGTCTCTCTCAGAGTCCACACTTGCTGGGGCATATGAGAAAGTCAATGGATTCACCACTCTTTCCCAATACAGTGTCTGTTTTATTATGCATGTATTCCTTGCTTACTATCCTTAATTCATTCCTGAAAACATGCCACTAAGTAAAACATAAATATTTTCATTTATTCTTAATGGGAGATATGATTAATTTCATCCCAATCCAAGATGTCTAACCAATTTTCATAGGTAGAAAGAAAACATTTCAGTTGAATGCTAAAGGCAAATTTATGTCAGTAATATATAAGACTGGAAAATAAATGTAATTTGTAGGTGAAAAGTGATAATAATATATTGAACTCACCGATGGTGAAAGAGAAGTCTGTGTGGTTAGTAGCAGGTGGAGAAGGCTGTGGGGTGTGGCAGGTGGAGGACAGTGAAGTGATGAACTCAGACAGTGTTTTGGGGGCTCATGAGTATATTCAAACTGCACTTACCAATGGAGATAAAGCACAATAAAACACTTTTAGGGCAGTACAAAGGTGAGGGCCTTGGAAACCATGCAGGAATTGTGTACGTGCACCACAGATAAGAGCGATAGTATCTGCTACTTGCTTTTCCCCATCACTTGGTATATGGACCAAAGCAAAATACTTTGGGTTCACCCAAGCATGGGGCACAATTCAAAGTCATTGAATGTGACAGTTGCTAAGTATAGATTGTTGAGTTGAGTAAGTTATGGGTAAGTGTTTTGAACTAAAACCGTAACGTTTAAATAGCATATCTCCGGTTGTGTTTACTTAGTGTGTTTCAAAAAGTCACTATCCCCAAAATTAAAAAATAAATATCATGTCATTTTCTGCAAACTGGTTTGATTTTCCAAGACAAAATGGTGAAATATCACTAACTGAAAAGTCTGTGAGTTAAGTTGGTGCAATATGCCCTGTATGGAGACAAGTTTTTGGTCCTTTAAAGGTTAGTAATATGGGTTTGGATGTGTCATTCGTCTGAATCATTTCACTCACCTGGATAAAATCCAGGATTTTTAATAATGATTCTGCCTTTTAATTTTTCTAATTTTAATTTCCATTAAAGAGACAATTTACTGGTAATTCAAAGATTCATGTGAGTACAAGATGGATTTAAGATAATAGTGGAATCTATAATGAATGCACAAAAAGGTTATACAAAGCACACAGTAGTTATCACATTTGTCAAGAACAGTTGAGTCTCCCCAGTGGCAACAATCATTCCCTTTGCCAGCCAGTCTTTCATTGTTATGTTAATAGCTCCGTCAGATTTGCAGTCATGTACATTTTCGGGCATCAGGCATTCCATTTTGTTAGAGCATGGGAACTTTTGACTTTAGGAAATAAAAATGTCTTAGATATGATTTGCTACTTGTTTGGCATTAGCTGTTAAATGATTAGAGCGGCACTTTAGAAAGACAATGAAAGAAAAAACTAAATATTAGAGAAAGATGCTCACCTTGACTTTCAGAAGCCTGGACTACGTTTTCTAAGCAAAGAATAAACCTCTAATCTTTTCATTTTTACAGTGACATTACTGAATGATTAGGCATCTTAACCAAGTCAGAAACTGAATGAAGCAACAAGGAATAATTTTAGTTTTGCCATCCAGTGTGTGGGAAGTGGGAAACAATATGTCTTAATTTTTTATGAAAAGAAAACATTAGAAAGACTCTAAAAATAAAACATTCGTTTCACAGCCCTTCAGGCAACCTACCAACTTCCTACCAATTTAAGCTATCACTCCAAGGGGAAAGAGGCCTTTAGTGATTTTTTTTTTTTTTTGGATGGGAAAGGTGGGGGGTTGGAGGGCAGAACATAATGAAAGTCTTGTCTTGCTACTCTGCATTTTTACCTTGAATTTATTAGATGTATGTGTTTCCTTGCTGTAATACATTATGTACTCCCTCTAGTGTCAGAATTTGTATATGATCTGAAACCCAGTTTGACAAAGTGCTGCTATAAACATTAGAGTAGGGTTCAGGCTCCTAATTATGCCATATTTCAAAGATATTAAAGGCCACCCAATAACATGAAGAACAGCCCGGCATGAAGTTTCCCTGGCTCAGGAAATGATGCATACTTTAACCTGTGTTTTGAAGAGACTCTTCTAAGCCTTGCGCATCTCCCCCACTCCATCAAAGTGACTTATAAGTAAGCTTAGAGCTTTATTAAAGCTTTAAGTCCCTTTAACAATCTGAAATATTTATTAAATTCTAATTGTGAAACAACAACAAAATGCTGCATAAAAACAAACAAACAAAACCCACCAGAGATAAAAGAAAACCTCAGCCACGAGGTATAAGTCTTGCAGGACTACCATAAAATGTTATTGTGAAGATGCTGCCGTTTATTTGCTATTTTTTCCTCATGTCTTTTTCAGGAACCAGAGATTAAAATGGCTGTTATTTGTCTGTTTATATCACATCATGCAATGTAAAGACCTTGGCTGGTGACCTCTCCAGCTTACTACACCCCTTCATTCTTCTCCTCTTCTTCCCCACCTTGTCCAGCGGCCTGCAGGAAAGCTGACACCACCTCAGCTGCAGAGCACGTGACCCATTTCTGACCAATGAGATGCACTAATTCTTCAGCCTGCTGGACAAGGCTCCAGAAGTGACACTTTTTCTTGGATGCAGACAATGCTGATGTGGGACTGGAAACCACTACCTCCATCCTGTTATTCAGTGTGTGGATGAGGCTAACACTGTGGGGGAAGGTTTGAGATGAGTAAATCACAGGGTGACAGAGCAGAAGAGTAGACAAATCAGCTTAGGAGCCCACATTATTGCTGGGCTTATGGTATGGGAACTAATATGTGCATTGCTGTTTAAATCCATTTAATTTGGGATTTTTATTACTTACAGTCAAAATTATCTCTATGCTTTAAATTGTTGTCATGTTTAATGAAACTATCTTATATTGAAAGCCCAATTACATATAAATCCAATTTTACATCCACTGTCATGGTATGTCATGCAGAAAAATAGAACAGAATACACTGGTCAGTTAATATATTCATTGTGTATTATTGTACATAAGGTACCCCAAAACTTAGTCACCTAAAATTATAATACTAAATTGTTATTATCTTTCGGAGTTTTTACGAGCCTGGAATTTAGGAGCAGCTTAGCTGGGTGGTTGCATTCCAGATGCCAGGTGGGACTACCATCATCTGAAAGCTTGACTGAGGCTGTAGGATCTGCTTCCAAGATGGCACAGTGATAAGGCCAGCAAGTTGGTGCTGGGTATTGATAGGAGGACTTCTTGCTTCTCCACACGAGTCTATCCATAGGTTATTAGGGGTTCTTAGGACATGACCTATGACTTTCCTCAGAGACAGCGATCCCTCCAAAAAGGAGTCAGGTAGGAGCTATTTTTTAATGACCTAGCTTCAGATGTCATACAGCAGTATTTCTACTATGTTTTATTTACTAAAAATAAATCTCTGAATTTAGCCTGCATTCAATAGAAGAATAGGTTCCACCTTTTAGAAAAAATAAGCTCTATTTTAAAAGCAGTTTTAAATTCACAGCAAAAATTGAGCAGGAAGTATAGGGTTTCCATAAAGTCTTTATTCCCATACATATAACCTCCTCAAGTATCAACATCCCAGACCAGAATGGCATATTTTTAGCTACATCAGAACATCATTATTACCAAACCCCATAGTTTACATTAATGTCCACTCTTGATGCTGTAGATTCTATAGGTCTTAACAAATGTATGACATTTGTGATTTACCATTGTAGTATTGTATAAAACAGGTTAATTGCCCTAAATATTTATGCTCTGCCTGTTCAACCCTTCCTACCCCCAAATCCTTGCCAATTTCTGAGATTTTTACTATCTCCATAGTTTTGCACTTTTCAGAATATCATATGGTTGCAATCATATAGTTTGTACATATACATTGAAGTTTCTCTGTCTTTCCATGGCTCAATAGCTGACTCCTTTTTACTACTGAAAAATATTCACTGAGTGAGTGTATCATAGTTTATTTATTTATCCATGCATCTACCAAAAGATAACTGGATTGTTTTCAAGTTTTGGCAGTTATAAATAAAGGTACTATAAACATCTGTTTTCAGGTTGTTGTGTGGACATAACTTTTCAGTTTATTTGGTAGATATCAAGGAGGACAATTGCTAGATCAAATGGTAAGAATATGCTCAGCTTGTAAGAAGCTGCCCATCTATCTTCCAAAGTGGTTATGCCACTTTGTTTTTCCACTAGCAGTACATGAGGATTTCTGTTGTTTCACATGCTTGCCTGCATTTGGTGTTGACAGTGTTTTGGATTTGGGCTATTTTAATAGATGTGTAGTGGCATCTCATTGTTGTAATTTGCATTTACCTCCTGATATACTATGTGGAACATTTTTTCATTTGCCTAATTATTATCTATACATCTTTGACAAAGTGTTGGTTTAGAGATTTTTACTATTTTTAAATTTAAGCCATTTTAAAATTTAATTTTTTATTTCTGAGTTTTAGGAATTCTTCATACACTTTGGATAACAGTTTTGTAGCAGTTTATTTTAAAGTACCTTCTCCCAGAGGAGGAGGCTTCCAGGCTGCCTTAGCATTGCTGCCACCTCAGAGGAGGTGAGCCATTTGGGTGCCAGCAGCACCCTCCCCTCTGTCAAAATGAGAAGACATGTAAACAAGCCTCAAAGCCACTCTACCAGATCACCTACAGCAACCCTAAAGGGAAATGAGATGGAACACTCTAATATTCAACCACCTGGACTCCCTGAACTGGCAACAAAAGAAGATCTGGAAAAAATGAAATCAGAAATAATTTTTCAGATAACAGCAGAGATTGTGCCCATAGTGCAAGACATGATTAATAAATCTAAAGAGGACACAGATAAAAAAAAAATAGAGGATCTGAGGAACATGATGGAATCCCAACATAGGAAACAAATGGAATCCATAAAACTGATGCAAACAGATTTTCAGGGCATGAAAAACTCCATTGAAAGTCTACACAGCAGAATGAGCTAATGTGAGGAGAGAATTTCAGATATAGAAGAAAAGACTGAAATTAATGACCAGGAAAAGAAAAATTTCTTTAAAATTGTAAGGGACCAAGAGAAATCAATCCAGAAGCTGTTAGACAATGCAAAGAAGAATAACATAAGACTGATCAGAGTCAATGAAGAAACAGGAGAGAGTGCAGATGACATTAAAAAACTGTTCACAGAAGTGATGGCAGAAAACTTCCCAAGCAGGGGAAAAGAACTTGACATAGAGGTAAGTGAGGCATATAGGACTCCAACTAGTCTTCATCAAAAAAAATCTACACATAGAGATATAATAGTTAATATTCCAGAAACCATCAGAAGAGCAAAATTCTACAAGGAGTTAGAGAAAAGAAACAAATCACATACAAAGGAAAGCCCATCAGAATCACAGCAAACTTCTCAGCACAAACCCTAAAGGCAAGAATAACTTGGAGTGACATAGTTCAAGCCCTAAAAGAAAACAGCCTCCAACCCAGATTGATGTACCCTGCAAAACTATCCTTCAAAATTGATGGAGAAATAAGATACTTTCATGACAAAGAGCACCTTAGCAACTTCATGAATACCAAACCAGCACTCCAAAAAATGTTAAACAATATCCTAGGAACAGACATTGAGGATCACAACCCCAGGAAGCACACCAGAATGAATCCATCAGGCATGACAAGAATTTAAATGCAAAGGGGAAGAATCCAACAAAAATTAAAAGTCATGACAATGATAAGTCAATATGTATGAGTTATAACCATCAATGTTAATTGTCTCAATTTACCAATCAAAAGAAATAAACTGGCAGAATGGGTCAAGAACCAAGATCCAACAATATGCTGCATACAAGAAACACACCTAATTAAAAAAGAAACTCATAGACTGAAAGTTAAAGGGTAGAAAACAATACTTCATGTGATAGAAACCCCCAAAAAAGCAGGAGTAGCTATAGTATTTGCAGATTAAGTGGATTTCAAACCAACACTAATTAAGAAAGACAAAGAAGGACACTACATCCTTGTAAAGGGAACAATCCAAGAGGAAGAGACGATAATCATTAATATCTATGCACCAAACACTAGTGCACCCAACTATATAAAACAAATACTAACCATCAGGAAAAATCAAATGAGCACTAATACAATAGTAATGGGAGACCTCAATACCCCACTGTCACAAATAGATAGATCAACTAAACAAAAATAAGCAACAAAATACTAGAAATCAAACTCTTGAACAAATGAACTTAACAGATGTTTATGGAGTGTTTCACTCCACAAAATCAGAATACACATTCTTCTCAGCTGCATATGGGCTGTTCTCCAAAATAGACCACATACTCGCTAATAGAACATATTTAAGTAAGTGCAAAGGAATTGAAGTTATCCCCTGTATATTAACAGACCATAGTGCAATGAAATTGGAGATCAATAGCAAAAGAAACCACAAGAATTTCAGAAACATGGAAATTGAACAACACACTTCTGAATAACCAATGGGTCACAGAGGAAATTAAAGAAGAAATCAGAGAGTTCCTTCAATTAAATGACACTGACAATACAACATATCAGAATTTATGGGACACAATGAAAGAAGTCTTATGAGGGAAATTCATAGCAGTGAATACTCATATTAGGAAAACAAAACAAGCTCAATTAAACAACCTGATGCTGAACCTCAAGCTTCTAGAAAAAGAGCAGGACAACCCCAAAGCTCATATAAGGGAGGAAATTATAAAGATCAGGGCAAAAATTAATGCAATGGGGACTAAGAGAATGATACAAAAAAAAAATCAATGAAGACAAGACTTGGTTCTTCAAAAGAATAAACAAAATTGACAAGACCTTAGCCAACCTTATCAGAAAAAGGAAAGAAAAGGCCCAAATCCATGCAATTAGGAATGAAAAGGCTGAAATTACAACAGACCCAGGAGAAATCCAGAGGATCATCAATACCTACTTCAAGAACCTATACACCAATAAGTTGGAAAATTCAGAAGAAATGGACAAATTCCTAGATATGTATGAATTATCAAAGTTGAACAAAGACCTAAAAATTCTAAACAACCCAATATCAATCAATGAAATTGAAAATCTAATTAAAAACTTACCAACTAAGAAAAGCCCAGATCCTGATGGCTTCACTGCTGAATTCTACAAGACATTTAGAGAGGAACTACTGCCATTACTGTTTAAACTCTTCAATGAAATTGAAAGGGAAACAATACTCCCAAATTCATTCCTGAAGCAAGCATCACCTTGATCCCCAAAGCAGAGAAAGACCCAACTGAGAAAGAGAACTATAGGCCAATCTCACTAATGAACATAGATGCAAAAATCCTTAATAAGATACTGGCAAATAGAATGCAGAAGATCAAGAAGAACATACACCCTGACCAATATCAGAATTTTGTGTTTGAGTATTTGCAGTGAGGCCAGTCAGCATAGTTGTGTGTGTCCTTCAGTTACTGTTAGCTGCGTAGGTGCTGGTTAGAAGAAAGCAGAGTTAGATTTAATGAGGGTTGTGTTTTGCTGGGGAAAAGAGGGAGTATAAGGTGAACCAAAGGATTCAAGATGAGAGAAGAGGAAATTGAGAACCTACAGGCAAAGAGGCAGTAAAAAGTAGTCAACAGATTGGCTATTTGGTGGGTTGAAGACCTTTTGAAATCATTATACTGGGAGGGAGATAGAAACTTAGGAGATGATGGTCAGAGAGGAATGATGAAATTGACAGTATGAAGAGGGTGCACTTGTTACCAGTGACTCAGTGTAAGGTATGGTTACGGGAGTGGATGGGCTGACAGTGGTGGTGCGAGGGAGTGTGGAAGATCATGGGAGAAATGGAAGTCAATGGTGGAAAGTCAGGGTTTTGGAAGAATCATCTCTGTGGATACTGAAATCATCATTAATTATATCAAGGACCCAGTTGAAGGAGGTTGAGTACATCAGGTACTAAAATCCTCATGGAACAAGGAGGAGTGACCTGGAGGTGTGTGATGACTATGACAATTTTACTACAGTCTTTAAAGGCAATAGTACATCAAACATGAATCTGGGCATACAACCGCAGCTCACTTAACTTCTTCCTAGGCAGTTGAGGGAGATCATTTATCTTTGCTGGCAAATAAGCACAATGTCTCTTTTACAGATATCAGTTAGTGCAGCTGTGTTTAAGCAACTGTTCCATATCGAAAGTAGAGCATCACAGTGCTCCAGAATTTCCTGGAATTGCCTGAGGGAGTATGGGAATGGAGGAGTTGTGAGATGGGGTATGGAAGGGAATTGTCCAATGAAAAGCAAAATGAAGAGATAGTCTCTGTGTTTTCTACTCTATGTCCATCCAACCTGAGAAACTTTATTTTTTGTTTCTGTTGTTCAGGCTGTGTGTGTGTGTGTGTGTGTGTGTGTGTGTGTGTGTGTGTGTGTGTGTGTGTACAGGACATATGCAACTTTTAAGGTTCTTTCTATGCTTATGAATTTAAAACTCAGAGAGGATTTCAAACACAATCTTTGTAAATACAGTCAATTTACTACATGAGTTTTCATTGTGAAACACAATTATGATAAGGGACATATGGTTTAAATCATTCCCCACCTAAAACTTTATAATAATGGAATGGGTTAAAGTTATTCTGGTCTACTTGAAATAAAATTTTCAGGAATTCCGCTTTTATTGGGAACAATTTATTGCTCCTATTTTATTTGCAAAGTTTTTATTCCAGTAAAGGAAACAAGTTTAGGTGGAGGTGTATAACACGCACAGACAAATATAACCATTGTTTTTTCTTTATTTTGCACTGATATAATTTTATTGTGGCATACGTTTTGTCAAGATGTGACATTACCTCAGGGTAGACTGACACATTCTCCTGACTTTGCAGTGTAAATGTTTTGACTCAATGAATGTTTCCTTCAGTACAAACACTGAAAGCTGACAAATCCATTTTGCTAAAGAACCTCTTGGATTATGCACCATTCATCACCAAGACAAAGGCTGACCACCAAAAACTTGCTTTTTTGTTAGTTTTAAATCATAGAGAAAAGCTTAGGGTTTTATCTTTCCTCCTCTATATGAAAGTCAAGAAATCATCTTTTTCCCATTTATCTTTCCCTGGAACAGTGATCTTGCCTTCTCTTAATAGCAAAATCACAGATGAAATGAATAAGCAATGACTTTCTTGCTTCAGTGACCAATGTACTGAGTCAAAAAGGCTTTGCTTATCTGATATTTGAGGATATTTGCTTGGAAATAATGATATTGGCTTACTCACTTTCCTTTGAAGTTCTCATACACCTAGGGTAGCACCTACTCCAGGGATATTCTGGGGTGACTGTGCAGAGTGGCACCAGGGAAAGCCACAAACTATTTTGTTCAGTTTGAAGCCTGGAGCTGTTGTGCATTATTGTTCTTTAATTACAACTCCCTGAGAAGGTTCACAACAATTTTGTAAATTTGTTTTTACATGAGTTTTTTGAAAAAAAACATTTTGAAGAAAAATGAGTTTTTTCTTCATTGCTAAGAAGCTGAGCAGTGGACATTCCTCTCTTCTGGTATTAATGAGGCCTAGTTGCCAGCTCCTGTCAATGCAACAGAGAGTTTGGGTCTCTGGATTTCATGGTCACTCCCTGAACCTTGTTGGAGTGCTGTGATTAGGAAAGATCTGGCACAGGAATCAGAGTGAGATATATATAAATTTAGGCCTGTATTTAAGTCACTCAAACCCAATCATCTTGGACAGCCTATCCTCATGTAGGTTGGTAGGGGTGAGTCTTGGTTTATTTTAGTAGGATACATTTGAGTTTGAACATTAACTCCTTTACCACATATCTGATAGATGCAAGCATGACAAAGAATGCATCAAGGCAACTAGAATACTATATTTGGAGTCAAAAGGCTTCAAAACCTGGCTCTGATAACAACAGTCCAATAATCAATTACATTTAACTTCTCTGAGTTTCCATCTTTCATCTGTTTCACAGAGCTGCTGTGGGGCTCAAATGGAACTTTCCAACAACTGTCCAGATACAAGGTTTATTGATTATGAAGGCAATTGTATATATCTGAAAGACATTCAAAGGTCATTACTATTTAGCCTCTTCTTGTAGACAA
The DNA here is from genome assembly GCF_053883595.1 of Heterocephalus glaber. Classification (NCBI taxonomy): domain Eukaryota; kingdom Metazoa; phylum Chordata; class Mammalia; order Rodentia; family Bathyergidae; genus Heterocephalus; species Heterocephalus glaber. The sequence goes on from NW_028258156.1 coordinate 6,012,363, forward strand.
ATAAATGTTAAGTTGTTCCTATGGGATTAGGTTGATGCATATCCAATGACCAGCATAATTTCTTCCACGTAAGTCCTGCAATTGCTACTGGCTAAGTGAATGAATAAAGTGAAGAGTGAGGATGTGTTGTAATGAAATGCTGAGAAACATAAGTGTGTATGGTTAGCTGGGCTTTCACTACAAATCTCACTAAATACTCACAGGTGCTCATATAGTTCATTGGCTCAGGAGGGTTTGGAGGGTCCCACGTGCTGTGATGGGAAGGGATAACCCCAGTTGGTTGGTGCCACAACAAATCTATGACATAGAACTGTCTGAGGGGTGCTTCAGGCAAGAATAAAGTGAGGGAGAAAAACTGAGAGGCAGAGATTTCTGGCAGCTTTTTCTTGGACTTGAATCTGATCTTTCTGGATTGTAACATCTCCACCATTCTCAGGATAGTCCAGAGCCTTAGTGTGCCTGGGAATATTAGCCAATGTAATCATGGATATTCTCTGATGATCTCACAGGTGTACAGCCTTTTACGTGGAGGAGAGAGGATTTCTTTTCAAGTTCAGTTCATTAAGTTCTACTTAGAATATACTGCACAAAGGTGAAGAAAGAGTCTCATCTTAACAGGTAAAAAGTTCAATAAACAGTAAATTTATCTTTCTTCTTAAAATCTTTAGAGATCTGAGGTTGCAGATGACCAAATAGCCTCAAATCCAAAAAAAGACAGAGCCTTCCAGGGGAAAATGGGAAGAAAATTCCTGCTTAGCTGAGCAGAGACAGCAGGTCCACACAAGTGCATATGGGGATTCAGCTAAAACTTTAAACAGTTGCAGAAGTCAAGTGTGGACTAGGAAGAGAGCATGGAATGCTAGGGAGGCAGTCACAATGGGAGGTCTTTTCACTGAGAAAGACCAGACTGGCTGGAAGAGGGGAGATGCAAAGTATTATGTGCAGATATCCTCACCTCTAGGAGATGGAGTTTAATTCCCCTCCTCTTGAGGGTTAGCTGAACTTAATGACTTGCCTCCCATGAATAGAGCATGGATAGTGAAAAAAAGGAGCTCTACAGTGGAGGAAGCTAGGGGGTGATCAAGGAGACCAATGGTTAAGTCTTGTGGACATAATCCCCCCCACCCCGGTTTGATGCTATGCGGAGCCCACTACATTTTTTTCTTTGTTTGTTTGTTCATTTTGTTTTTAGTATCTAACATTTATGTTCAGTTACAATATGCCAGCCCACATGCTACACACTTTAGATGTACTATCTTATGTAATCCTCCTAATCACTCTTTGAGTTACATATTCTTATTATCTTTTTAAATTAAGTTTATGGGTACATTTTAGGTATAAAATACAGTTACATTCATCATGAGATCTTGTACCTTACATGATGTATCTTGGTTCTTATTTTTTCCCCATTCCCCTGTCCTCCCTTCACCCCCTCCAACCTTCCCTGTTTACAAAGACTTTGTTTCCATTTTTTCCTTTTCTCATGTTTTTTTCTTTTCCCTTCTTTCCTTTCCCCTACCCTTCTCACTTCCACTACTCCTTTAGACCTTTTCTTCCTATTTCAATTATCAATTATACATTTCGATCCTTATTTATACTTTCAGTTTTTCACACCAGAGAAACTATTCGGTATTTATACATTTGTCCTATTCATTTCACTGAAGAGTATGGCCTCAATGTGCATCCATTTAGCTATAAATGTCTCTAGTTTCTTGTTCTTTATGGCTGAGTACTACTCCATTTATAAGAAAACCACATCTTCTTTATCCAGTCTCCAGTTGATGGGGAATTGGGCTGTTTCCAAGTTTTAGCTATTACAAACTATAAGGCCACTACATCTTTATGGTGTTTATCCTCCAACCCAGTCCCCAGTCTAATCATGAGAAAACATAGGACAAATCCAAATTGTGGGAGATCTTGCAGAATACCTGACCAGTCCCCTTACAAGGTATCAAGGTTGTGCAAATCAGGGAAAGAATGAGCAACCCAATTAAGATGAAACTCAGGACATATGATGGCTATGGAAATGTTCTATATGTGATCTACATATGTTTGAAAACTTAGTACATACTAAAAGTTATATGTAAATTATACTGCAATAAACCTGACTTTAAAAAAATGATATAGGGAACTTATACATAAGTGAAGCTTAGTAGAGAATGAAAGTCAAAGTCTCACTTTTACAGTACTGAAGAAAAATCATATTTACTTCAAAGTCCTTTTTCAAACAATTGAAATAAATATGAGAGATGGTCCAAGTTTTCATTTTCTGTAATACAGTAGGAATATTTAAGCCATCTCAGCACTTCTGGTACAGTAAATAGAATCACATTGCAACAGAAACTCAAGGTGAAAGTAGGCCAGTTTCTCCTCTACTATATCAGCTATAGCATGAGAAAATTTCTCCCGTGAATCTTCAAATTTAAAAAAGTAATGGAGTAAAAATTCTTATCATTCTTGCTTCACTTTGCTTTTTTACTTCATTTATGTAGAAGATCAGTTTGCATCTCTACATATAGAGCTGACCTATTCTTTGGAGCTTGGGGCCTGTCATAGTCAGGGTTCCTCAGAAACACAAGGCCAATAGGTGATAGATAGATGACAGGGAATTTATTAGGAGAATTGGCTCACACAATTATGGAGGCTGAAAAGTCCCATAACAAACCATCCACAAGCAGGAAAGCCTGGGATTCTGGTGACCTGGTTCAGTACAAGTCCAAAGACATCAGAACCATGGAAGCTGGTGATTCTCCTAGACCAAGGCTGAAGACCTGAGAATTTGGGAGGGGGAGGACTAAAGTCTGGATAGCTTGGAGTTCTGCTCTCTGTGGATAGGGGAGGAGGAGCATATCCAAGCTCGGGAGATAGACACGTGCACTGTCTCGGGCCTTTGCTAATTTGATGGTGCCCAGACAAACTAAGAGTGTGTCTTCCTTCCTGGGCCAATCAGACTCACATATGGATCTCCACTGGAAACATCCACCCAGACACACCCAAATCCAATGCTTTACCAGGTTCCTGGGTATTCCTTAATTTAATTCCTAGGTGATTTCTCAGTTTGTGAAGTTGACAACTAAAATGAACTCCCAGAGTCCATAACTGCATGGTATTCTACTGTATGTCTGTACCGTGATTTATTTCACCAGTTTCTTATCAATGGGCACCTAGAATATTCCCATGAATTTGTTCTTTCAAACCATGCTTTGTACATTTCTTCATGTGTACATCTTTGCACATATTTGCAAGAATAACTGTAGAATGAATTCCTATACATGAGTTCACTGTATTGCTATTTATTTTGAGATCTGTTGAAAAATTGTTTTTCATAGACAGTGTGCCAATGTTTGCTTCCTACTCTCACATCTGACTGTGCCTGCTTCTTTTTTTGAAATTAAATTCTTTTATTGGTACATTGTAGGTATAGAACACAATTACATTTCTCATTGGGAATTGTACCTTTACATAATGCATCCTGGTTCTTATTTTTTCCCCATTCCTAGCCCTCCCTTCAAGCCCTCCACCCTTCCCTATTTACAAAGATTTTATTTCCATTTCTCATCATTTTTCCTTTCCCTTCTTTCCTTTCCCCTGCCCCTCCCACTACCCCTACCCCTTTGGACCTTTTCTTCCTATTTTACATTATCCATTATTCATTCTAATCATTGGTACATTTTAGGTATACAATATAATGACATTCATCATTGGAAATTTGCACCTTTACATAGTCTCCCTTGGTTCTTATTTTTCATCCTTGCCCAGCCCTCCCTTCAACCCCTCCAGTCCTCCCTATTTACAAAGATTTTGTTCTTATTTTTCCATTTACCCATATTAATCCCATTCCCTTCTATCCTTTCCCATAGCCCTCCCACTTCCTTCCCCTTTGCCCCTTTTCTTCCTATTTCACATGACCTATTATACATTTAGTCCTTATTTACACTTTCAGTTTCTCACACCAGAGAAACTATTTGGAATTTATTCATGTGTGACCTATTTATTTCACTTAAGAGTACTGCCTCAATGTGCATCCACTTAGCTATAAATGTCTCTAATTTCTCATTTTTTATGGCTGAGTAGTACTCCATTTTATAAAAAAACACACATTTTCTTTATCCAGTCTCCAGTTGATGGGCATTTGGGCTGTTTCCAATTTTTAGCTATCACAAACTGCGCTGCTATGAACATGGGCACACATATATCACTGTGGTATGATTCTTTTAATTCTTTGGGAAAGATTCCCAGCAGTGGAAGAGCAGGGTCAAATGGGACTTCCAGTCCTAGTTCTTTGAGGTAGCTCCATACTGCTTTCCACAGTGGTTGCACCAGTCTACACTCCCACCAGCAGTGCAGCAGGGTTCCTTTTTCCCCACAGCCCTGCCAGCATTTGCTATTGGTGGATTTCATGATAGCAGCCATTCTTTCTGGAGTGAAGTGGAATCTCAGCGTTGTTTTCATTTGCATCTCTCCAATGACTAGTGATGTTGAACATTTTTTCATGTATTTATTTGCTATTTCTACTTTTGTCTGAGAAATGTCTGTTCATTTCAGATGCCCATTTTTGGACTGAGTCTTTAAATTTGGGAGGTCTGATCTTTTGAAATTCTTTATAGATTCGAGATAGTAGACCTTTGTCTGAGGAAGAGCAGGTGAAGATTTTTTCCCACATTGTGGACTGTCTCTCCACACTGCTGTTGTTTTCTCTTGCTGTGCAGAAGCCTTTTAATAAGAAGAGATCCCACTTGTTGATTGTTTGTGCTAGTTCACAGGCAACTGAGGTTTTGTTCATAAAATCTTTTCCTACACCGATGTCTTCAAGGATTCTACCTAACCTCTGTTCCAACTGGTTCAGAGTTTCTATTTTAATATTTAGATCTTTAATCCATTTTGATTTTAGTTTAGTGCATGGTGAGAGATATAGGTCTAGTTTTAATCTTTGGCAAGTTGAAGCCCAATATTTCCAGCACCATTTATTAAAGAGGCTATCTTTCCTCCAGTGAGGGTGTTTGGCTCCTTTATCGAAGATGAGATGACTGTGTGTGTCTGGCACTGTTTCTGCATCTTCTAATCTTTTCCACTGGTCCTCAGGTCTGTTTCTTTGCCAGTACCATGCTGTTTTTATCACAGTAGCTTTGTAATAGAGTTGCAGGTTGGGGATTGTGATATCCCCTGCTATGTCTCTGTTATCTAGAATTGCTTTTGCTATTCTGGGTCTCTTCTTGTTCCAAAGGAATTTTTGGATTGTTTTCTCAAGGTCCATGAAGTATGCTTCTGGGATCTCAATTGGAATTGCATTAAATCTATATAGCAGTTTTGGAAGTATGGCCACTTTCACTATATTAATCCTTCCTACCCAGGAGCAGGGGATGTCTGTCCATTTTCTGATATCATCTTCACTCTCTCTTTTCAGAGTGCCATAGTTTTCAGAGAAGAGGTCTTTGATTTCTTTCATTAGGATGATTCCTAGGTATATTTCAGTTTTTTGGATGCTATTGTGAAAGGAATTATTTTCCCTATTTCTCTCTCAGTGAGTCTGTCATTGGTGTAGAGGAAAGCTATTGATTTTTGTGTGTTGACCTTGTAACCAGCTACTTGACTGAATTTGGTTATTAAGTCTAGACGACTTTTGGTGGAGTTCTTGGGGTCTTCTATATAGAGTATCATGTCATCTGCAAATAATGACAATTTGACTTCTTCATTACCTATCTTTATTCCTTTTATTTCTTTCTCTTATCTAATTGCCATGGCTAATGTTTCCAGAACTTGAACAGGAGTTGTGATAGTGGACATCCTTGTCTTGTTCCTGATTTTAGTGTGAAGGATTTCAGTTTTTGACCATTTAGTGTGATATTGGCTGTTGGTTTTTCATAGATGGCATCTATCAGTTTGAGGTAGAGACCATCTATTCCAATTTTTTGTAGGGTTTTTATCATAAATGCAGGTTGAATTTTGTCAAATGCTTTTTCTGTGTCTATGGAGATAATCATATGGTTTTTTGTCCTTGGCTCTGTTGATATAGTGTATTACATTGGTTGATTTGAGTATATTAAACCATCCCTGCATCCCTGAGATGAATCCCACTTGATCAGGGTGTATGATCTTCTTGATGATCTTCTGCATTCTGTTTGCCAGTATCTTATTAAAGATTTTTTCATCTATGTTCATTAGTGAGATTGGCCTATAATTCTCCTTTTCGGTTAGGTCTTTCTCTGCTCTGGGGATCAAGGTGATGCTTGCTTCCAGGAATGAATTTGGGACTATTGCTTCCCTTTCAATTTCATTGAAGTGTTTAAACAGTAGTGGCAGCAGTTCCTCTCTAAATGTCTTGTAGAATTCAGCAGTGAAGCCATCAGGGCCCGGGCTTTTCTTAGTTGATAAGTTTTTAATTACATTTTCAATTTCATTGGTTGATATTGGGTTGTCCAGAATTTTTAGGTCTTCTTCGTTCAACTTTGGTAATTCATATGTTTCTAGGAATCTGTCCATTTCTTCTGTGTTGTCCATCTTATTGGCGTATAGGTTCTGGAAGTAGGTATTGATGATCCTCTGGATTTCTGCTGGGTCTGTTGTAATTTCACCCTTTTCATTCCTAATTGCATGGATTTGGGCCTTTTCTTTCCTTTTTCTGACAAGGTTGGCCAAAGGTTTGTCAATTTTGTTGATTCTTTCAAAGAACCAACTCTTGCCTTCATTGATTTTTTGTATCATTCTCTTAGTCTCCATTGCATTGATTTCTCCTCTGCTCTTTATAATTTCCTCCCTCGTATGAGCTTTGGGGTTGTTCTGCTCTTCTTTTTCTAGACGCTTGAGGTGCAGCATCAGGTTGTTTAATTGGGCTCATTCTGTTTTCCTAATATGTGTATTCACTGCTATGAATTTCCCTCATAAGACTGCTTTCATTTTGTCCCATAGATTCCGATATGTTGTATTGTCATTGTCATTGAATTGAAGGAACTGTCTGATTTCTTCTTTAATTTCCTCTGTGACCCATTGGTTATTCAGAAATGTGTTGTTCAATTTCCACATGTTCATGAAATGTTTTGAGTTTCTTTTGCTATGGATCTCCAATTTCATTGCACTACAGTCTGATAATATACAGGGGATAACTTCAATTCCTTTGCACTTACTTAAACATGTTCTATGTGTGAGTATGTGGTCTATTTTGGAGAATGACCCATGTGCAGCTGAGAAGAATGTGTATTCTGATTTTGTGGGGTGGAAGACTCTATAAACATCTGTTAAGTTCATTTGTTCAAGAGTTCGATTGAGTTCTAGTATTTCATTACTTATTTTTAGTCTAGTTGATCTATGTATTTGTGACAGTGGGGTGTTGAGGTCCCCCACTACAATTGTATTAGTGCATATATGACTTTTCACGTCCATTAGTATTTGTTTTATATAGTTGGGTACACTAGTGTTTATAGATATCTATGATTGTCATCTCTTCCTCTTGGATTGTTCCCTTTACAAGGATGTAGTGTCCTTCTCCATCTCTCTTAATCAGTGTTGGTTTGAAATCTACTTGATCTGCCAAGAGGATAGCTACTCCTGCTTCTTTTGGGTTCCTGTTGCATGGAGTATTGTTTTCCACCTGTGAACTTTCAGTCTATGAGTTTCCTTTTGAATTGCGTTTCCTGTATGCAGCATATTGTTGGATTTTTCTTCTTGACCCATTCTGCTAGTCTATTTCTTTTGATTGGTGAATTGAGACCATTAACATTGATGGTTGTAACTGAAAAGTATTGATTTGTCATTGCCATGAATTTTTCTTTTTGTTGGGTTCTCCCCCTTTACATTTAATTTCTTGTCATGCCAGATGGGTTCATTCTGCTTTGCTTCTTGGGGTTGTGATCCTCAATGTCTCTTCCTAGGATATTGTGTAAAATTCTTTGGAGTGCTGGTTTGGTATTCATGAAGTTCCTAAGGTGCTCTTTGTCATGAAATTATCTTATTTCTCCATAAATTTTGAAAGAGAGTTTTGCAGTGTACATCAATCTGGGTTGGAGGCAATTTTCTTTTAGGGCTTTGAATATGTCACTCCAAGCTCTTCTTGCCTTGATGGTTTGTGTTGAGAAGTCTGCTGTGATTCTGATGGGCTTTCCTTTGTATGTGATTTGTTTCTTTTCTCTAACTCCTTGTAGAACTTTGTTCTTCTGTTGAGCTTCTTGAATGTGAACAAATATATGCCTATGTGTAGATTTTTTTTGATCAAGGCTATTTGGAGCCCTATATGCCTCACTTATCTGTATGTCAAGGTCTTTTCCCCTGCTTGGGAAGTTTTCTGCCATTATTTCTGTGAAGAGATCTTTTATGTCATCTCCACTCTCTCCTGTTTCTTCATTGACTCCAATCAGTCTTATGTTATTCTTCTTTGCATCATCTAGCAGCTGCTGGATTGATTTCTCATGTTCCCTTAGAATTTTGAAGCAATTTTTCTTTTCCTAGTCACTAATTGCAATCTTATCTTCTATATCTGAAATTCTGTCCTCACATTGGCTCATTCTGCTGTGTAGACTTTCAGTGGAGTTTTTCATGTCCTGGAAATCTATTTGCATCTGTTTTATGGATTCCATTTGTTTCTTATGTTGGGATTCCATCATGTTCCTGAGCTCCTGTCTAGATTTTTTAATCATGTCTTGCACTAGGGGCACAATTTCTCCTGTTATCTGAGAAATTATTTCTAATTTCATTTTTTCCAGATCCCCTTTTGTTGCCAGTTCAGTGGGTCCAGGTGGTTGAGTATCAGAGTGTTCCATCTCATTTCCCTTTGGGCTTGCTGTAGTTGACCTGGAAGTCTGGTTTTGAGACTCATTTACGTGTTTTCTCATTTCGAGTGTGTGTGTGGGGTGCTGTTGGTGCCTGCATGGATTACCTCCTCTGAGCTGGGAGTGGTGGGACAGGGGCTGGGAGCAGCGGTAGGCATGGTAACCCAAAAGCCCTTTCCTGTGGGCTGTGAGCAGCGGGAGGGATGGTGGCCAGGAAGCCCCTTCCTCTGGTCCAGGAGCAGTGGGATGGTGTCTCAGAAGCCCTACCTCTGGGCCGGGAGCAGTGGGAGGGATGGTGGCCCGGAAGTCCCTTCATGTGGGCCTGGAGCGGCGGGACAGGAGATGTGTGCCTGCTTCTTGATATCCATCTTACTCAAGAGTATCTTTTAGAGAAAACAGCTATTATGAATAAGATTAAGCATTGCTTTTATGTTTAAGAGCATATTTTTTTCTTTTCTATTCTTTGACCTGCTGATGCACATTCCTTGTCTATCTTTTCTTTTCATTTGTTGCTTTTTAAGGAGCACCTTATATATTAAATAAATTATCTTTTTTTGCTATTTGTTTCATTTTCCTCTTTGTGAAGTATTTATCTTTTAACTATTCATGCAACGTTGTACCCATGCATAAAATGTTTATTTTTGTTATAAAACTTATTGATAGTTTCTCTTATGGCTAATAGAATTAGAGTTACATTTGTCAAGGCATTCCCCATGTAATCTTTATTATTTTCCTTTAATTCTTTAAGGTTTCAGTTTAGATTTTACCTAGTGTAAAAAGTAGAGTGGGGCTCCCTATTTATCTTCTTCCTGGTAGCAGTTCATTTGTCCTAATGGTGAGTGATCCATCTCAGCTCTGATTTGAAATGAGGAGGGACAGCTTCTGAAATTGAAGGAGCTCACAGGGCCTGTAAAATTTCCTTTGCAGCAGTCATGACCTCTAGACATTGCCTTGCTACACCATATGCAGCATTGGAAGCAAGGCCTTCATATGAGGCCTTCAAGAAAGCCAGGGCTGGTTCTCCTCCCCTCAGTGACCCTGGGGTTGTGTTGTGCCACTGAGCATTCTGCCTGGACTGTGAGAACACTATAGACTTGTGCTCTCATGAGGCTCTTATAAAATTTCAAAATATCTGCTCAGTTCTATTTTTTATGAGGGTAAGTTTCTCCAAAAAATAAGCCCTTCTCTAGGTGTTCCACTAGAGGGTGCTTCAACTATACATATTTACTTATGGGTAAACACACCACCTGTGTTTGTGTGGCCTGCAGACACATGCCACGCAGCAGCTTTTTCATCATCCATGACACAGGAGTACAACTGATTAATTCTCCCCTATTCCTTCCATGCATGATCAGCTGGTCTTCCCAAAGATTCCTCTTCTCCCAGAACCCAAAGATTTGAGAAATGGCAATCTACTAGAATGGAAACTGTTAGCTCTAGTGGGAAAGGACTTATGAGCTGGTCTGTCCTTGCTTCCTTTTCTGGAAGAGGAATTTGGGGAAGATTTTGTCTTTAAGGGATTCTTCCAAATTGTAGTGAAAAAGAGGGCTAGCACTTGATAGTCCTGGACACTCTAAAGTCCTGGAGTTAAGCTTGCAGTTGGATGGAGCCGTAAGTGGACTGACGCTACTTGGAGTGAGTGAGAGTCCCTGGTGGCTGGGAAAGTGCCATAAAGGAGTGAAAGTTGCTGAGTAAGTCAAGTACTTTGGGATCAGCAATCATGGAAGAGAAGCTAGAAGATGGAGACATTTTAAAGGAATGTCCTTTTTAACAAAGGAATTGCATAAGTGGGTTAAAATGATTACTTTTGTCTAAAAATTTAAAGAGGATAAATAAGAAAACTGGAAATAAGGAGTTCAGTGAGAAAAGCCTGAAATATTATAAGGTGATGAGGAGAGTCTGGGTAACTGACTTTGGAGTCAAATATAAAAAGGCACCCATAAGGTACAGTGAATGGAATTATTTAAAAACTTTGTGCTACAAGTTACAGTCATCTGGGAGACCTTTTTGTAAACCTTGATTTCTGGGATCAGGAACTACATAAATAAAGTATTTTTTTGTTTAAATTTCCCAGCTGGTTCCAATGCATAGCCATGTTCAAGAAACAATATCCCAGATCAGTGACTCTCAAACTTGCACGACTGTCAGAATCACCTGGAGGACTTGCAGACAGACAGAAACTCACACACACACACACACACACATGCACACGCACACACACACAAACACACACACACACATGCTCATGCCCATGGCTGTACTATATCCTTGAGTTCAGTAGGTCTGGGATAGGTGCCTAACTGAGTGCTTGAAATATGGCTAGTCTGAATTGAAATGTGTGTAGTAAGTTTGAAATACACATCAAATTTCAAAGACTGCCCCAAAAATTGTGAAGTATGAAATATTTTATAATGATTTTGTGCTAAAATGACAATATTTGGATCTAGTGAGTTAAATGGAATATATAATTAAAGTTCATTTCATTTCCTTTTAGTTTTTGAAATGTAGCTATTAAAAATGTAAAATTACTGGAATCACATTTCAAAAGATTGGTATCTAATCAATACCCTGTTAAGTGACTTGGATTGAGATGTGTGAGAACTTGCTTTATGGCTTACCTACTATGTGAGGTATTTAGTAAATGTTCTGTGTGCATTTGAGAAGAATGTATTTTGTCCTGTTTGACATAAGGTCTATATATGTCCCATCAAAGTGACCAATCAGATTGCTCAAATCTCCTGTATCCTTTATAATTTGTTTGTTTTCTCAGTTATTGAAAGAGGTAAAACACTCTTAATTGGGCCTTCTTTTCATTATCTAACCTGCCAACCTTTGGCTTTTAATTAGAGTAATAGTCCATTTACATTGAAAGCCATTGTACACATGTTGATTTTAAGTATAATTTCTTGTTATTTGTTTTGTGTGTCCCATATGTTTTTATTCCTTTACTCATATTTTGCTGCTTTCTGAGAGATTAATAACTTCTCCAATTATTCTTCTTTAAAAAATGTAAAATTACATTTGGGTTTGCATTATATTCCTATTGATCTGTGTTACTGTATTTTATTTGTTTATTTATTGTGTGTGATGTTAGGGATTGAATTTAGGGCCTCCTGAATGACTGGCAAGTACTCTATCACTTAGGTATCCTCTGAGCCTTTGTGCTGGTTTATATAAGCATTTTGTAAGGGCTGGTCCTTAAACCACTTGCTTAAGAATCATTTGGAGTTATTGTTAGAAAGACAAATTTTCTAGCCATGACTTACTGATTCAGAATGTCAAGAGTCAGTCTTCACTGGACCATGTCATTGTAGGAGCAAAGGGAACTTCCTTTCTACCCTCCTAACACTTGATAATTGAGTCTGCTGAAATAAACTAACAATAGATATGTTAACAGGAGAAATGACACACACATTTATTATGTGCATGAGAGCATTACAGAAAAGTGGGTTATTGGGCATCAATAACCAAATGATACTTAGAAGGTTATCGATCCTTCTTCATAGAGAAGAGGTAAGAGGATGTTGCAGGTAATTTTAAAGAAAAAATAAATTTTTTTTTGTACTAGGGATCAAACTCAGGTCCTTGTGCTTGTGGGGCAGGCAGCAGAACCACCGAGCTAAATCCCCAGCCCAAGAATAAATAATTTTTAAGGGAGATGACATGGTCCAATGTGGATGAGGAATCAAGAAAGAGTATATTAAGGATTCTCCATCTTCATAACAAATCTCAAGTGAGGTATGATCTGTCTGCATTCACTTAAATTGGAAAAGCAGAAACGTGGAACATTGGTCTCCTCTCTACTCAAACTGTAGACATAGACTAATGGCATCAGCATCATGTGGGGCTTACTAGAATAGTAAGTCTTAGACCTTACCCCAACCTACTGACTCAAGACCAAATTTTAACAAGGTCACAAGGTGACTCAGTTGCACATTAAAATTTTTCCATCATTTTATTAAAGCATATTTTACATATATATTTCATCCATTTCAAGCATATAATTCAATAACTTTTAGTAACATTACTAACTACTGCAATCATCACATAAAAGACCTTAAACACTTGTATTAGCCCAATATGATCCTTCATGCCTATTTACTGTCAGCCTTTTTCCTTTCCATGCCCTTCCCACACAATCAGTGATCTATAGATTTGCCTTTTCTAGACATTTCATGTAAATGGAATCATACCACATGTGGTATTTTGCTTCTTTTATTCAGCATAATGTTGTTTGAGGTTTTTCCATATTGTACAAATATCAGGACTTCATTAAATTTTATTGCTGAGTAACATTCCATTGCATGGATATACCCCATCATCGGTTGATGGACATTTAGTTTTCTTTCAAAGTTTTGAACTATTATGAAAAAAGCTATGCAGAATCTGTATGTGCAAGTCTTTATATGGACATATGTTTTCATATCTCTTGGAGAAATACTTAGGAGTTCTATTAATCAGCTTTCACACAGCTGAGACACAATACCTGATATCCACAACTTAAAGGAGGACAAGTTTAATTTGGCTTATGGTTTCAGAGGATTCAATCCATGGTTGGCTATCTCCAAGCCAGAAATATCAAGGCAGAAAGGCATGGTGGAGCAAAGATGCTTAGTTTGTGGTGGCTGGGAAGCAGAAGATTTAAACAACACCAGAGAGGATGGAGCCAGGGACCATATATTGTTTAATTTTTTATTTTTTATTTTAAAATTAATTTTATTGGTACATTGTATTGGTACATTTTAGGTATACAATTCGTTTACATTTGTCATTGGGTGTTTATACCTGTACATGATGTATCTGGGTTCTTTTTTTTTTAATTTTTAAAAATCTGTATTTTAGTTCAATCTTTCTGTGCATGGGCCCAGGTGTGCATTTGTGTGTTAATGGTTACCTTATAGAATATAATGTGAATCTTTACCTTTCTTATCACTGTCTATTCTCAGATTATATACTATTTAACAAACAAATCTTAAAGCAATATAACTTCATTAAGTACCTCCCCACACTTTGTTTCTTTTGTTTTATATTTTCAAAATGTCTCCAGCATGTATTATTATTAATTTCCCTTAAGAAATCCATAGTTAGGCAGGGGATTTAACTCAGTGATGCCATGCTTGCCTCACAAGCACAAGGTCCTGAGTTCAATTCTCCCATACAAAAAAAGAGGAAAAAATCAATGCTTATAGTCAAATCATATAAAATTTATATAAAATAGGTATAAAATTAAAATAATAACATTTAATATAACCATATATTACCATTTCTAGTTATTTTCTGTATATCTGAAATTCAATCTTTCATCATTTTCTTTCACCTGAACAATTTATATGAAGTCTTCTTAGAAAAACATGTGGCCAGGGATTTAGCTCAGTGGTGCTGCTGCATGCCTCAGAAGTGCAAGGTCCTGAGTTCGATCCCTGGTACCAAAAAACTCCCCCAAAACAAAAAAACATGTTTTATAAAGTCCTGTTTCACATTAATTTAAAAAATACATTTAGAAAAACTTCAAATATGCCTCAAAGTATTCATAAAAATTATAAAAATAAAATTTGGGAAAATATGTGCTGTCTGATCTTTAATCATTTTCACCCTTAATATTTTATCACATTTACATCACAATTTTCTATCTAGCATCTATTTTTTACTTATTTATTTACTTTTTATAAGATTCTTTCATTGGTACATTTTCGGTACACAACACAATTACATTTCTCATTGGGAATTGTACCTTTACATAATGCATCTTGGTTCTTATTATTTCCCCATTCCTAGCCCTCCCTTCACGCCCTCCACCTTTCCCTATTTACAAAGATTTTATTTCCATTTTTTCCATTTCTCATCATTTTCCCTTTCCCTTCTTTCCTTTCCCCTGTCCCTCCCACTACCCCTACACCTTTGGACCTTTTCTTCCTATTTTGCAATATCAATTATTCATTCTAATCATTGGTACTTTTTAGGTATACAATATAATGACATTCATCATTGGAAATTTGCACCTTTACATAATCTCTCTTACTTCTTATTTTTCACCCTTGCACAGCCCTCCCTTCAACCCCTCCATTCCTCCCTATTTACAAAGATTTTGTTCCTATTTTTCCATTTACTCATATTAATCCCATTCCCTTCTATCCTTTTCTCTAGCCCTCCCACTTCCTTCCCCATTGCCCCTTTTCTTCCTATTTCACATTACCTATTATACATTTTAGTCCTTATTTACACTTTCAGTTTCTCACACCAGAGAAACTATTCGGTATTTATACATGTGTGTCCTATTTATTTCACTTAAGAGTATGGCCTCAATGTGCATCCACTTAGCTATAAATGTCTCTAATTTCTCATTTTTTATGGCTGAGTAGTACCCCATTTTATTAAAAACCCCCACATTTTCTTTATCCAGTCTCCAGTTGATGGGCATTTGGGCTGTTTCCAAGTTTTAACTATTACAAACTGTGCTGCTATGAACATGGGTGCACATAGATCACTGTGGTATGATTCTTTTAATTCTTTGGGGAAGATCCCCAGCAGTGGAACAGCAGGGTCAAATGGGACTTCCAGTCCTAGTTCTTTGAGGTAGCTCCATACTGATTTCCACAGTGCTTGCACCAGTCTACACTCCCACCAGCAGTGGAGCAGGGTTCTTCTTTCCCCATAGCCCCGCCAGCATTTGTTATTGGTGGATTTCATGATAGCAGCCATTCTTTCTGGAGTGAAGTGGAATCTCAGCATTGTTTTCATTTGCATCTCTCGAATGACCAGTGATGTTGAACATTTTTTCATGTATTTATTTGCTATTTCTACTTCTTTGTCTGAGAAATGTCTGTTCATTTCAGATGCCCATTTTTGGATTGGGTCTTTAAATTTGGGAGGTCTGATCTTTTGAAATTCTTTATAGATTCGAGATAGTAGACCTTTGTCTGAGGAAGAGCAGGTGAAGATTTTTTTCCCACATTGTGGGTTGTCTCTTCACACTGCTGGTGGTTTCTCTTGCTGTGCAGAAACCTTTTAATAAGAAGAGATCCAACTTGTTGATTGTTTGTGGTAGTTCACAGGCAACTGAGGTTTTGTTCATAAAATCTTTTCCTACACCGATGTCTTCAAGGGTTCTACCTAACCTCTGTTCCAACTGGTTCAGAGTTTCTATTTTAATATTTAGATCTTTAATCCATTTTGATTTTAGTTTAGTGCATGGTGAGAGATATAGGTCTAGTTTTAATCTTTGGCAAGTTGAAGCCCAATTTTTCCAGCACCATTTATTAAAGAGGCTATCTTTCCTCCAGTGAGGGTGTTTGGCTCCTTTACTGAAGATGAGATGGTTGAGTGTGTCTGGTGTTGTTTCTGCATCTTCTAATCTTTTCCACTGGTCCTCAGGTCTGTTTCTTTGCCAGTACCATGCTGTTTTTATCACAGTAGCTTTGTAGTAGAGTTGCAGATTGAGGATTGTGATACCCCCTCCCATGTCTCTGTTACCTAGAATTGCTTTTGCTATTCTGGGTCTCTTCTTGTTCCAAAGGAATTTTTGGATTGTTTTCTCAAGGTCCATGAAGTATGCTTCTGGGATCTCAATTGGAATTGCATTAAATCTATATAGCAGTTTTGGAAGTATGGCCATTTTCACTATATTAATCCTTCCTACCCAGGAGCAGGGGATGTCTGTCCATTTTCTGATATCATCTTCACTCTCTCTTTTCAGAGTGCCATAGTTTTCAGAGAAGAGGTCTTTGATTTCTTTCATTAGGATGATTCCTAGGTATATTTCAGTTTTTTGGATGCTATTGTGAAAGGAATTATTTTCCCTATTTCTCTCTCAGTGAGTCTGTCATTGGTGTAGAGGAAAGCTATTGATTTTTGTGTGTTGACCTTGTAACCAGCTACTTGACTGAATTTGGTTATTAAGTCTAGAAGACTTTTGGTGGAGTTCTTGGGGTCTTCTATATAGAGTATCATGTCATCTGCAAATAATGACAATTTGACTTCTTCATTACCTATCTTTATTCCTTTTATTTCTTTCTCTTGTCTAATTGCCATGGCTAATGTTTCCAGATCTATATTGAACAAGAGTGGTGATAGTGGACATCCTTGTCTTGTTCCTGATTTGAGTGTGAAGGATTTCAGTTTTTGACCATTTAGTATGATATTGGCTGTTGGTTTTTCATAGATGGCTTTTATGAGCTTGAGGTAGAGACCATCTATTCCAATTTTTTGTAGGGTTTTTATCATAAATGCAGGTTGGATTTTGTCAAATGCTTTTTCTGCATCTATGGAGATAATCATATGGTTTTTTGTCCTTGGCTCTATTGATATAGTGTATTACATTGATTGATTTTTGTATATTGAACCATCCCTGCATCCCTGGGATGAATCCCACTTGATCAGGGTGCATGATCTTCTTGATGATCTTCTGCATTCTATTTGCCATTATCTTCTTAAGGATTTTTGCATCTATGTTCATTAATGAGATTGGCCTATAGTTCTCCTTTTTGGTTGGGTCTTTCTCTGCTTTGAGGATCAAGGTGATGCTTGCTTCCAGGAATGAATTTGGGAGTATTGCTTCCCTTTCAATTTCATTGAAGAGTTTAAACAGTAGTGGCAGCAGTTCCTCTCTAAATGTCTTGTAGAATTCAGCAGCGAAGCCATCAGGGCCTGGGCTTTTCTTAGTTGATAAGTTTTTAATTACATTTTCAGTTTCATTGGTTGATATTGGGTTGTCCAGAATTTTTAGGTCTTCTTCGTTCAACTTTGGTAATTCATATGTTTCTAGGAATCTGTCCATTTCTTCTGTGTTGTCCATCTTATTGGCATATAGGTTCTGGAAGTAGGTATTGATGATCCTCTGGATTTCTGCTGGGTCTGTCGTAATTTCACCCTTTTTATTCCTAATTGCATGGATTTGGGCCTTTTCTTTCCTTTTTCTGACAAGGTTGGCTAAAGATTTGTCAATTTTTTTGATTCTTTCGAAGAACTAATGCCTGGCTTCATTGATTTTTTGTATCATTCTCTTAGTCTCCATTGCATTGATTTCTCCTCTGATCTCTATAATTTCCTCCCTTGTATGAGCTTTGGGGTTGTCCTGCTCTTCTTTTTCTAGAAGCTTGAGGTGCAGCATCAGGTTGTTTAATGGGGCTCATTCTGTTTTCCTAATATGCATATTCACTGCTATGAATTTCCCTCATAAGGCTGCTTTCATTGTGTCCCATAGATTCTGATATGTTGTATTGTCATTGTCATTGAATTGAAGGAACTGTCTTATTTCTTCTTTAATTTCTTCTGTGACCCATTGGTTATTCAGAAGTGTGCTGTTCAATTTCCACGTGTTTATGAAATTTTTTGAATTTCTTTTGCTATTGATCTCCAATTTCATTGCACTACAGTCTGATAATATAGAGGGGATAACTTCAATTCTTTTGCACTTACTTAAACATGTTCTATGTGTGAGTATGTGGTCTATTTTGGAGAATGACCCATGTGCAGCTGAGAAGAATGTGTATTCTGATTTTGTAGGGTGGAAAACTCTGTAAACATCTGATAAGTTCATTTGTTCAAGAGTTTAATTGAGTTCTATTATTTCATTACTTATTTTTTGTCTAGTTGATGTATCTATTTGTGACAGTGGGATGTTGAGTTCCCCTACTACAATTGTTTTAGTGCATATATGACTTTTCATGTCTGTTAGTATTTGTTTTATATAGTTGGGCACACTAGTGTTTGGTGCATAAATATTTATGATTGTCATCTCTTCTTCCTGGATTCTTCCCTTCACAAGGATGTAGTGTCCTTCTTCATCTCTCTTAATCAATGTTGGTTTGAAATCTACTTGACCTGCAAAGAGGATAGCTACTCCTGCTTTTTTTCAGGTTCCCATCACATGGAGTATTGTTTTCCACCCTTTAACTTTCAGTCTATGAGTTTCCTTTTGAATTAAGTGTATTTCTTGTATGCAGCATATTGTTGGATTTTACTTCTTGACCCATTCTGCCAGTCTATTTCTTTTGATTGGTGAATTGTGACCATTAACATTGATGGTTATAACTGAAACGCATTGACTTTTCATTGCCATGAATTTTTCTTTTTGTTGGGTCCTCCCCCTTTACATTTAATTTCTTGTCATGTCAGATGGGTTCATTCTGCTTTGCTTCTTGGGGTTGTGATCCTCAATGTGTGTTCCTAGGATATTGTGTAAAATTCTTTGGAGTGTTGGTTTGGTATTCACGAAGTTCCTAAGGTGCTCTTTGTCATGAAAGTATCTTATTTCTCCATCCATTTTGAAAGATAGTTTTGCAGGGTACATCAATCTGGGTTGGAGGCTGTTTTCTTTTAGGACTTGGAATATGTCACTCCAAGCTCTTCTTGCCTTGATGGTTTGTGTTGAGAAGTCTGCTGTGATTCTGATGGGCTTTCCTTTGTATGTGATTTGTTTCTTTTCTCTAACTGCTTGTAGAACTTTGTTCTTCTCTTGAGCTTCTGGAATGTGAACAATTACATGCCTATGTGTAGATTTTTTTGATCAAGGCTATTTGGAGTCCTATATGCCTCACTTATCTGTATGTCAAGCTCTTTTCCTTGCTTGGGAAGTTTTCTGCCATTATTTCTGTGAAGAGTTTTTTTATGTCATTTGCACTCTCTCCTGTTTCTTTATTGACTCTAATCAGTCTTATGTTATTCTTCTTTGCATCATCTAGCAGCTGCTGGATTGATTTCTCATGTTCCCTTAGAATTTTGAAGCAATTTTTCTTTTCCTGGTCACTAATTGCAATCTTATCTTCTATATCTGAAATTCTGTCCTCACATTGGCTCATTCTGCTGTGTAGACTTTCAGTGGAGTTTTTCATGTCCTGGAAATCTATTTGCATCTGTTTTATGGATTCCATTTGTTTCTTATGTTGGGATTCCATCATGTTCCTGAGCTCCTGTCTCGATTTATTAATCATGTCTTGCACTAGGGGCACAATTTCTCCTGTTATCTGAGAAATTATTTCTAATTTCATTTTTTCCAGATCCCCTTTTGTTGCCAGTTCAGTGGGTCCAGGTTGTTGAGTATCAGAGTGTTCCATCTCATTTCCCTTGGGGGTTGTTGTCCGTGATCTGGAAGTCTGGTTTTGAGACTTATTTACCTGTTTTCTCATTTCGACTGGAGGGGGTGGGGGGCTGTTGGCTCCTGCATGGATTACTGCCTCTGAGCTGGGAGACGTGGGACAGGGGCTGGGAGCAGCGGTAGGGATGGTGGCCCAAAAGCCCTTTCCTGTGGGCTGGGAGCACTGGGAGGGATGGTGGCCCAGAAGCCCCTTTCTCTGGTCCAGGAGCAGTGAGACGGCGGCTCAGATGCTCCTACCTCTGGGCTGGGAGCGGCAGGACTCAGTGTAGTGGTCTGGTGGTCCGGTGTCTTCTGTGTCTTTGTAGTGTGGAACCAGGTGGCTGTACAGAGGAGTGGGGGTGGGGTGGAGGGTCCAGTGGAGTGTTGATTCGGCGTGTTCCATGAGACTCGCGACCTCCGTAGGGCGTCAGCAGACCTGACTGTCTGCAGCGGGTTGATTCAGCGTGTTCTGCATGACTGGCGACCTTGGTAGGGCGTGCACAGACCTGACTCTCTTGGTTATTTTTTACCCCATTACCTGTGCGCCCTTTACCCCCTCCACCCTTCCCTATTTACATAGACATCATTTCCATTTTTTTCTTTTCTCATAGTTTTTCCTTTCCCTCTTTTCCTTTCCTCTTCCCCTCCCATCACTCCTTCATCTTTGGACCTTTTTTCCTATTTCAAATTATCAATTATTCATTTTAATCATTTTAACTCTTGTTAACACTATCAGTTTCTCACACTAGAGAAACTATTCAGTATTTACACATGTGTGTCAGGGACCTTATATTGTATCATCCAAGGTCACTGTTCCAAATCTACCCAGACCTACCCAGAAGCATGCCTTATTAATTCCATACTAATCTAATCAAATTGATATATCACTATTAGTGGTCACAGGGTAGAATCAATGGGTCAAATGGTAATTCACAATAAAATTTGAGAAGTACTCTTTTAGGTATATTTGGTGTGTGCCATGATGTGATAATCCCTTGTTTAATGGAATGTGCATGGGCTTGGAAGTTGTTCAGGTCTGGGTAGTACTTTGTTCTGTTACTAGCAATTGTGTGATGTTGAGTACATAACTTTATTTGATCTGAGGTAGTTTATAATTCCTACTGCATAAGATTTCTGTGAGAATTGAGATACAAGGGTCCAAACTCAGACATGGATCCAGAGGCTAAATTTGCTGCCTGATCATGAGAAAGTTACCAAACCTCTCAAAGTTTATTTCTTTGTCTGTAAATGTGGGATGATAATACTCATTGTTGGGCCATTATTAGGGATAAACAAAGTAATACAAAAATAAATATTAGGTGCTAACATATAAAGCATTTAGCTAAATGTGGTCACAGAGGAAATGTTGGGTCACTAAAAAATGTTTTTTACATCTTATATCTTCCCTAAGAAAATAATCAATTAAGAGGACACACACACTCATGCTGTTATTTTGCTTTCCTTCAGGTGGTAGAATCTGGAATTTCTCATAAGCAAATTTAAATCTTCATGAGCTCACTTGTGATTTATAGGCATCCAACTTTGAAGCCTTGCCGATGGTGCTGAGATTTCACTTCTGGGACATGCATGTGCATATGCACACTGATTGGACATGTGTTCAGAGAAGTTCAGAAGCTCTCTGAGCACCACATTTTAAAGAAACATCCACCTTGGGTTGCATTATCTCCACTTAGCAGAGCAAAGAAATTAACCTGCAGCAGCCAAGGGGTCAGGGTCAGTGAGTTTAACTGACTGTTATTTTCAGAAAATTCTAGTACCAGCTTTCAAGGGAAAAGAGAACACGTCAGTGCCTCCACTGGCCCCTGTCACCCAGACACACATTATGCTGACAAGCTCTCCCCCTCATTCTAATTTAAAGAACTCTTGCAGAAAGTCAGACAGTTACACACAGGATGACAGTGCCTAGTTCTGAGAACTTCTGCACAGAGTCCATCCTTAGGTGAAGTCCAGTGTCTTTGACCATTCTCACCCCTTCCTGGGCTCCAGTGGCTGGAAGCTGACATCATCTCTCCCTCTCCATTGGCAGAGAATCCTCATCAGTGAAACCATCTTGCATTTTCTGCAGGCCAAGCTGTGTTCACAGTTTGTTCTAGGTTGCTCAGTGGAGAAGTGAAGGCTCTTCACTAGAAAGCCACCATATTACCCTTTTCAGGCTGCCTTAACAAATATCTCAGACTTAAGTATATCTGTGTCTTAAGTACCAAAAGTTTATTTTTTTTCCCCAGTTGTAGAGGCTGGAAAGTCTCAGACCAAGGTTTGGCTGGGTTCAGTTCAAAGTGAGAGCTTTCTTCTTGGCTCGTGAATGGCTGTCTTTTCCTTATATGCCACAGAGGAAGTCAGTGAGCTCTCCTGGTGCCTATTTCATAAGAATATCAATACTATCAAGTCAGCACTCCATCCTTATGACCTCATTTAATCTTCATTACCTCCTTTATAAGTCCCATCTGTAAATACAGTCACCTTGGGGATTAGGGCTTCAACATATGAGTTTTGGGGGGACATCCAACTCAGTTCATAGCAGCCACATGCCAGAAGGTAGTTTAGGAAGACCCCAGTTTCGAGAGTTCAACTGTTCTCCTCTTTTGGGAGGGGTGGGGCAGTGTAAGAGCAAGAATGAGAAACACCTGCTATGAAGGCAACATAAGTCCTGCCTTAGGCCCAAGGAACTGAGCTCCAAATCATTAAAGTTCACAGAAATGAAATGATTGTTACTGCAAAAACAGAGGGTAAGATAGTGGATATCTAAAAAGGAGGGAAAAGCAAAAGCCTTCTGATTCAGGCACAAATTGCTTAGCTGTAATTGTCTGTGTAAACTGTGGTCGCACAGCCTTCTCTCAGCATTTAGCAGAACCATTAAAGCATATTAGATCTCTGCTGGGGCTTAATGACAACAGGAATCATCCCAATTCAGAAGGCAATTATTTATCTGCTGACCTTTTACAAAGTGGTGAGTTTTTCTTTGGGATTTTTAACAGTGACTGATATTTCCAATAAACTTGAGTCTCTCCCCTCCCCCCAGCCAATTGTTGATATTTGAATGTCATGAAACTAAAAACTGTGAAATTAAGCCTGCTGTGTGAGCTATGGAAATGGGGAAGCTGAGATGAGGCTGTCGGTCCCTCTCATATAATATCAGTGGAACATTATCATACAAATTATGGGAAATATCACAAAACTCGAGACATAGTGGACTCATGTGATGATGAGAATATGTCCTGTTGTTTGTTTGGAAGGGTTAATGCCGATTTCTTTTCTTTCTTTCTTTTTTGTTTTGGTGGTACTGTGGATTGAACCCCGGACCTCATTCATGCTAGCAAGCACTCAAGCACTCTACATGCAAGCTACATCCCCAGCCCTTTTTAAATTTTATTTTGAGACAGGCTCTTGTTAAGTTGCCTAGACTGGCTTTAAACTTGCACTCCTCCTGCCTCAGGCTCCCAAGTAGCTGGGATTACAGGATTACAGGCATGCACTACTATACCCTATTAATGCCAATTTCCTCAATGCAACACTGCTCTGGTTTCTGGTCATTCTGGAAGATTTCTCTGTATTTACTTTTCAGTTTCCATTTCAATCAGCTGTGATAGCATGTGCTATTTTCTTTGTAATCTGTACAGACCCGAATCTGTATGATTGTGTCTGGACCACCCATCACAGCACACAGATTTCCAAGGGTGCTTTTATGGATTATTCTGAGATGCATCTATAAAATCAAAGCATGTGTGCATTGGTGGACTGCATTTGTGTCAATGTGATTAGGGATGTCTCTCAGACACAAAGGAGATTGCCATCCTCACCTATGATTTATAAATAAAAATGCTGTGACCAGATTGTTTTCAAATGTAGGCCTTATTATTATTTGGGTATGGCGAGGCCAACAGATCAAGAAACAATTGCCATGGAAAAGATGGTTGTGCCCAACAGTGCCCAAGAGAACAAGATATGTCACACTGTAGGGACCACACAGGGAAGCATTGGGTGGATTAAAAGGCAGGAAAGGGCAGGAGGGGTAAATTTGGGCAAGAGCTTTTACTGGGGGAAGCAGGGCAAGCAGGCTAACAATAGGTTGGTTTGAATATTTCTGCAGACTACAAGGCTAGGGGTTTTCCTAGCTGTCTGGTACATGGCCCTGAAGTGATTAGGGTAGGAGAATAGTGGCCTAGAATGTGAGAAGCCAGAATGAGCCTGACACAGAAAGTAAAAGGTGTAGGATTTAGATTGGTTCATTGATAAATGAAAGGCCTGCCTGGAGGTAAGTTTTTTTTCTATCTCTAGGGATTGGTTTATCTTTTTTTCCAGGGTCAAAAAAGCTCCAGATGTCAAAACATCAGAAACATGTGCAGAGACTAAATTGCTGTGCATCAGAACTCATGCACAGAGGTTTCTGTTTCTGAACCATAGAGTCACAATTTCCAGCTGGAAAGAGGCATCCAAATCACCTTACCTTCTTATATGGATGAAGGAAGTAGGAGCCCAGAGACCAGGTGGCCTGCTCAAGGCACCAAGCATTATGACTTCATTCTCCTCTATCTGGTTCCTTTCTACCCCCTTCTGATCTATCTACTGCTCTTCAATTTTACAACCCAGACCCTCCCCAGCTCCTTCCCGAGACACACGTACATACGAGTTTTCTCATTCTTCTACCCAGTTTCCTAGGCAGGAGCTGTGACTGGTTCATTTTGCTTTGGGCTAGTGTCAGAGAAAAAGAAATTGGTTTATTGGAAGTGATCTCCTTTAAACCATGCTGGGAAGCTAAATAAACAATGTCTGATGGGAATCTCAGTGTTTCCTTCTTCATAAATTCATCCCTAGGACCCCACATCTATTTCAAATGCAGTCTCAGGTCTGTAACTTTTCTTTTGATGCTGTTACAGAAACCAGCATCTAGAGTACAGAAATTTCTTTTTCTACCATGCTGAGAGGGGGATGTATTATATATTGCAGTGTGTAGGTTCAGTGCTGAGCTGAGTTTCAGATTTGCACCATGAGCCACCTTCCCTTCCTCAGGCTGTATGGTTACTCAACAGTTGTTTTTGACCCTGGATGCACATTAGAATCACCTTTAAATATCGAACTCTTGAGCAACCCTCCCAGACATTCTGATTTAATTGATCTGGGGTGGGGTCCAGGAAATGAAATAGTTTTAATGATCCATAATGATCTTAACAAGGAATGCAGCAAGGAATGAAAATCACTGAGCTACATAGAGATGAGTATGAGTGACAAAACTAACCGTCAGAGACAGAGAGGTCCCTCTAGATCCTCCTAAGAAGATGATCCATATCCTGAAGCAACTACTAATCATAAGGTCTTCTAATTTCTCACAAGATCTCTCTAGTCATTCCTGCTATTCAGACTGAATACAAAGCCTGATGACCTCCATTCCCCTGAAAATCCTTCTGTGGTTCTCCATTGCCTGTGAATAAAGCAGAAAGTCTCCAGCATGGCTGTTGTTTTCTAAATTTCCACCACTTAATCACACTTACGGGGTCGGTGAGTCAGGAATGCAGATAGGACACAATAGGGGTAGCTTGTCTGTGCTCCACAGTGGCTGGAGTCTCCGCTGGGAAGACTTAGGGTCTGGGAGTGGCTTGACTGCCAGGGGCCAGAATCATCTGGAAGCCTTATCACTCACACCTCAGGGGGTTGATGCTGCCTGTCAGCTGGGGCCTCAGGGACAGCTGTTGACCTGAACTCCAACATGTAGCCTCTCCTGTATCCACGGTGACCTCAAGCTGGTGGTACTTAGCTGGGGGCTTTGTGCTGCAAGTGTCCCAGCAGACCAGGCTGAAAGAGATGTTATCCTTTCTGACATAGGCCAGGAAGTCACATAGCATCCCTTCATTCTAACCATTTGTCAAGGCAGTCATAAGCCCACTCAGATTCTAGGTGAGGGGACACAACCACTTCTAGTGTGGTGGTGGTAGTAGGGGGCAGTGAGCTCCCATTATAGAGGGCAGTGGGAGGGGAAGCATTATTGAGCTATCCTTGAAAGATTCCCTCAGCTGTGGTGGCGGCAGCACATTACTGTGCTCTTCATCTTTGCCTAAAGGATGGTAGGGGTTTTTTCCCATTAAGTTTATTGGTACATTTTAGTTTTCAGATGGCACAGTGCTCTTTCATGCCACCTTCCCTGTGTTTTTCCTTTTTCTAGAACGATGGTCTCCCCTACTCATATCCCACATTCTAATTCTCATCTGCCCAATAAGGTTCAGCCCCAGCCTCCCCTTCTCAGGCAGCTGTGGGTGGTGTGCAGTGCTCCCTCTCTACACCGCCGTGCTCTCTGATTTCCCCAGACGTGGGCCTAATCTCACTGTGCATTTGGTGGCTTACTTCTCCCTTGTCCTCATTAATCTGAAAACTTCTTAAGGGTAAGGTCCTTCTTCAGATCCTCCCACTTAGCACTATTTGGCATATAGAGATTGTTCAAAATATAGTAGCATTTTATTACATAGTTCCTGTTATTGTGGGGTACACACACCTCATAAAACTCAGGTTGAAAAATTATACTTGTCTCCTTGACCTGCAATACCTCCCCAATATTTAAGAAATGGGGGAAGCCAGTGGAGAAAGGGACTCACTGCTTTGCACCACTGCAAAACTTGGACCTTAGCACTAGGCAGTCATTTACAACTATCTTGGCTTCTCATTCCAGTTACAAAAAGACCTCCCCTGAGTTTTAGTAATAAATTTGTTAATGTTGGTAAAGTGTTTAGAAGATGGAAGGAGCTGTTTATGGGCTAAATATTATTATTAATAATGGTACTAAGATTGATTATTCATTTCCACAGCACTTCTCTGATTCGGTCTGTGAAAACTGGAAATTGGCTGTATAAAATTGGCTTATCTGCTCCATTTGCTGCTGTCAGGAAAATCAATGAGACACGTATGAATATTCTCTTATGCATATAGCCATTTTCAAAGTTACATAATCATCAATATTTATTGTAAGCAGTTATGGAGAAAATGGATGAATATTTAACACATGAGGACATTTAGGTATTATTAAATGTACTTGGCCAAGCAAATTTTGAAGCTACATTTTGACTTTAATTTAAAAAAGAAAATCCATATTTTTAATTAGATACATGGTCATGTTTGGGAAGCTGTCACTGGAAAGGTCTCAGAATTTGAGGGCAGAAACAACTTCTGAATTGCAAAAGCAACTCTGTGCCCTTGGGCCCAGCCAGAAGTTCTAGATAATTAAAAGATTGTTCATCTAGAGAATTCCTGATTTGATTGGAAGGACAGTATCCTAATGTCAGATATGGGGTATCTCTAATTTAGAGTCACATGTTCTTCTATGGGTGCTTGATGCCCCATATGAGGACTGATGGCAGACTTTGCAAGAAGGGACGTTGGTCCTGGGATAGTTTAAAGGTATAGAATGATTCCAAAAGCATCAGAAATACTGTGAAGTAGAAGGCTGTGGAAAGAGTATTGAAGTGGAAAGTGAACACAAGTGGGCTCTAATCCATTCTCAGCCACTAAACAGCTGTATGGATTTGGGAATAATTTCTGAGGTTCTGATTTTTCCTCATCTTGAAATGAACTAGAAGGTCTTTGACATCTGTGTTAGTTTCTGTTGCTGTAACAAATATCTTTCATAATCAGTTTATAAAGAGAAAAGGCATAATCTCTGCTTGTAGTTTTAAAGGATTCAGTCCATGGTAGGTGGCCTGGATTGTCCCTGTTTGGGGCCTGAGGTGAGGCAGTGTATCACGGTGGGGAGCATACAGTAGCACAAGCTGCTCACCTTGTAGCAATAGGAAGCAAAGAAAAGAAGAGGAAAGGTCTGGGATCTCATTACCTCTTTAAAGGTAAAGACCCCAGTGTCTGGAAGTAGACTCTACCTCTTTTTTTTTTTTTTTCCAGTATTGGGGATAGAACTCAGGACCTTGTGTTTTCTAGGCAGGTGTGGTGCCACTGAGCTAAATCCCCAGCCTGCCTCTACCTCTTAAAGTTTCCACTATCTCTCAATAGTAACATGGGCTGGGGACCAAGTCTTTAATACATGGGGCTTTGGGGAACAAACATCCTTTAGAGAACTCACTTTCAATAAATTTTTAAATGTTGTATTGAATTCAGTGAGTAAAGCACCAACATTTGCTTGGCTCTACTTCATACCCCTTGCCCTAAACCTGCTCAATAAAAAGCTCCAGACATTGTGTTTTTATTTGACCTTTGGATAAGAGCCAATGAGACAGTAGCTCCCAGGTCTGACCCAGCTGGGCCCACAGACTTTGGCCGTTCTCAGTACTTCTGGGCTTAGAGAAAGTGTTGTGACATACGATAAGGGTTAGAAAATTTTTTCTGGAAAGAACTGGATACTAAAGAGTAGGTGTTTCCTATTACAATTAACTCAACTTTGCCCATGAAAGCTGCAACAGAAAGTATCTAAACAAACAGATACGGTTGTGCTCCAATAAAACTCACTGGACACCAATTTGAATTTCATACAACTTTCATGTCTTACAAAATATTATTCCTCTTTTGATTCTCCTCAATATTCAAAAATATAAAAGACATTTCAGTTTGAGGGCATACAAAACCAGGATGGCTGCCCTTATTATGACTGAGAGGAGCAACGGTCCTGAGACCCATTTCCGTTTAGGGAAGGGTCCATCTGTACTCCTCACAGTAAGGTTGGTGAGATTGAACATGTCCCCCAGAGGCACATTTTATCCCCTCTCCAGAGACAATCTATGAAATAGAAACAGCTGCTACCTCTACTTTCTTCTTAGTTCCCAAGCAGAGGCAGCAGCACAGAGAAAACATACCCTACTAGGGAATGGGTCATGGCCCAAGTACCCTGTCTTGCCCTGAGAAGTAGTGGATGAGCCATGTAAGAACCTCCTGCATTTGTCAGGGATCTCCAGAGAAACAGAACCAATGTCTTTATAATATTATTATACAGATCTGGCTCACACAATTATTGAGGCAGAGGAATCCTATGACCTTCTGGAGACCAAACAGAGCTGATAATATGAGCTCTAGTCAAAGGGCAAGAAAAGATCAATGTCTCAGCTCAGTCAGGTAGATGAAGTTCCTTCTTCTCAGACTTTTTGTTCTATGCAAATCTTTCATTGATTACATAACACCCACTCATAGCAGGGAGGGAAATCTGCTTTACTCAGCCTATGGGTTAAAATGTTAATTTCATCCAGAAATACCCTCACACACACACCCAGAATAATGTTTGACCAAGTACCTGGGCAAGCCATAGCCCAGTCAAGTTGACATATGAAAGTAACCATCACACTTTCCTGGTAGCACTGTTGGATTTTGTTTATCTCTGGGTCATGCCTAACATAAACTTCATCAAGAATCAAGATAAAAACCCTACAGAATATTGGAATAGATGGTCTTTATCTCAACCTGATAAAATCTGTCTATGAAAAACCAATAGTCAACATCATACTAAATGCTCAAAAACTGAAATCCTTCACAGTAAAACCAAGAATGAGAGAAAGATGTCCACTATCACCAGTCCTGTTCAATATAGTTCTGGAAACATTAGCCACAGCAATTAGACAAGAGAAAGAAATACAATGAATAAAGATAGGAAAGGAAGAAGTTAAAATGTCATTATTTGCAGATAACATGATACTCTATATAGAAGACCCCAAAATCTCCACCAAAAGACTTCTAGACTTAATAACCATATTCAGTAGAGTAGCTGGATACAACATCAAAACTCAAAAATCAGTAGCCTTCTTGTACACAAATAACATATTCATTGAGAGAGAAATTGGGAAATAATCCCTTTTACAATACCATGCAAAAAAATGAAATATCTAGGAATAGATCTAATGAAAGAGGTAAAGGACCTCTACACTGAAAACTACAGCACTCTGAAAAAGGAGATTGAGGAGGATATCAGAAAATGGACAGACATCCCCTGCTCCTGGGTAGGAAGGATTAATAGAGTGAAAATGGCCATACTTCCAAAACTGCTATATAGATTTAATGCAATTCCAATTGAGATCCCAGCAGCATACTTCATGGACCTTGAGAAAACAATCCAAAAATTCATTTGGAACAAGAAGAGACCCAGAATAGCAAAAGCAGTTCTAGGCAACAAAGACAGGGCAGGGGGTATCACAATCCCCAATGTGAAACTATACTACAAAATGGCTGTGATAAAAAACTAAACAAAACAAAAAACAGCAAAGTACTGGTGAAGAAATAGACATGAGGATCAACAGAACAAATTAGAAGATGCAGAAACAACTCCAGACATACCCAGCCTTTGACAAACATCTTTGACAAAGGAGCCAAATACCTTCACTGGAGGAAAGATAGCCTCTTAAATAGACAGTGCTAGAAAAACTGAGTTTCAACTGGCCAAAGATTAAAACTAGACCTAAATCTTTCACCATGCACTAAACTAAAATCAAAATAGATCAAAGATCTAAATATTAAACAGAAACACTCACCTGCTGGAAGAGAGGTTAAATAGAACTCTTGAAAACATTGGCATAGGAAAAGATTTTATGAACAAAACCACAGTTGCATAGGAATTAGCACAAAGAATCAACAACTGGGATTGCATCTTATTAAAAAGCCTCTGCAAAGCAAGAGAAACCACCAACAAAGTGAAGGGACAACCTACAGTGTAGGAAAAAGTTATTACCAGGAATCACCCTGCAGGACAGGCAGGTCTACCCACACGCTACCAAGGTCCCCAGTCACACGGAACACGCCGAATCAGCCTGCTGCAGACAGCCAGGTCTGTGCACGCCCTACCGAGGTCCCAAGTCATGTGGAAGATGCCGAATCACCCCGCTGCAGACAGGTAGCCACCTGTTTCCACATTACAAAGAAACAGAGGACACCAGACCACCAGACCAAGGTACTGAGTCCCGCTGCTCTAGGGCCAGAGGTAGGGGCTTCTGAGCCACCATCCCATTGCTCCTGGTCCAAAGGAAGGGGCTTCCCAGTCACCATCCCTCCTTCTGCTCCCAGCCCAGAGGAAAGGGTTTTTGGGCCACCTTCTGTCCCGCTGCTCCTGGCCCAGAGGAAGGGGCTTCTGGGCCACCATCCCTCCCACTGCTCCCAGCCCAGAGGGAGGGGCTTCTGAGCCACCTTCCCACTGCTCCTGATCCACAGGAAGGGGCTTCCCGGCCACCATCCCTCCCGTTGCTCCTAGCCCACAGGAAAGGGCTGTTGGATCACCATCCCTACCGCTGCTCCCGGCCCCTGTCCCACCTCTCCCAGCTCACAGGAGGTAATCCGTACAGGCACCAACAGCCCCCTGGCCCAGTCAAAATGAGAAAACATGTAAATAAGTCTCAAAATCAGACTTCCGGATCACCTACAGCAACCCCAAAGGGAAATGAGATGGAACACTCTGATACTCAACCACCTGGACCCACTGAACTGGCAACAAAAGGGGATCTGGAAAAAATGAAATCAGAAATAATTTCTCAGATAACAGGAGAAATTGTGCCCCTAGTGCAAGACATGATTAATAAATCTAGACAGGAGCTCAGGAACATGATGGAATCCCAACATAAGAAACAAATGGAATCCATAAAACAGATGCAAATAGATTTCCAGGAGATGAAAAACTCCATTGAAAGTCTACACAGCAGAATGAGCCAATGTGAGGACAGAATTTCAGATATAGAAGATAAGATTGCAATTAGTGATCAGGAAAAGAAAAATTGCTTCAAAATTCTAAGGGAACATGAGAAATCAATCCAGCAGCTGCTAGATGATGCAAAGAAGAATAACATAAGACTGATTAGAGTCAATGAAGAAACAGGAGAGAGTGCAGATGACATAAAAGACCTCTTCACAGAAATAATGGCAGAAAACTTCCCAAGCAGGGGAAAAGAGCTTGACATACAGATAAGTGAGGCATATAGGACTCCAAATAGCCTTGATCAAAAAATATCTACACATAGGCATGTAATCGTTAAGATTCCAGAAACTCAACAGAAGAACAAATTTCTCCAAGCAGTCAGAGAAAAGAAACAAATCACATACAAAGGAAAGCCCATCAGAATCACAGCAGACTTCTCAACACAAACCATCAAGGCAAGAAGAGCTTGGAGTGACATATTCCAAGTCCTAAAAGAAAACTGCCTCCAACCCAGATTGATGTACCCTGCAAAACTATGTTTCAAAATTGATGGAGAAATAAGATACTTTCATGACAAAGAGCACCTTAGGAACTTCATGAATACCAAACCAGCACTCCAAAGAATTTTACACAATACCCTAGGAACACACATTGAGGATCACAACCCCAAGAAGCAAAGTAGAATGAACCCATCTGGCATGACAAGAAATTAAATGTAAAGGGGGAGAACTCAACAAAAAGAAAAAGTCATGGCAATGACAAGTCAATACATTTCAGTTATAACCATCAATGTTAATGGTCTCAATTCACCAATCAAAAGAAATAGATTGGCAGAATGGGTCAAGAAGTAAAATCCAACAATATGCTGCATACAAGAAACACACTTAATTCAAAAGGAAACTTATAGACTGAACGTTAAAGGGTGGGAAACAATACTCCATGTGACAGGAACCCAAAAAACAGCAGGAGTAGCTATCCTCTTTGGAGATCAAGTAGATTTCAAACCAACATTGATTAAGAGAGATAAAGAAGGACACTACATCCTTGTAAAGGGAAGAATCCAAGAGGAAGAGATGACAATCATAAATATCTATGCACCAAACACTAGTGTGCCCAACTATATAAAACAAATACTAACAGACATGAAAAGTCATATATGCACTAATACAATTGTAGTGGGGGACCTCAACACCCCACTGTCACAAATAGATAGATCAAATAGACTAAAAATAAGTAATGAAATACTAGAACTCAATCGAACTCTTGAACAAATGAACTTAACAGATGTTTACAGAGTCTTCCACCCCACAAAATCAGAATACACATTCTTCTCAGCTGCATATGGGTCATTCTCCAAAATAGACCACATACTCACATACAGAACATGTTTAAGTAAGTGCAAAGGAATTGAAGTTATCCCCTGTATATTATCAGACCATAGTGTGATGAAATTGTAGATCCATAGCAAAAGAAACTCAAAACATTTCATAAACACGTTGAAATTGAACAACACACTTCTGAATAACCAATGGGTCACAGAGGAAATTAAAGAAGAAATCAAACAGTTCCTTCAATTAAATGACAATGACAATACAACATATCAGAATCTATGGGACACAATGAAAGCAGTCTTACTAGGGAAATTCATAGCAGTGAATACACATATTAGGAAAACAGAACAAGCCCAATTAAACAACCTCATGCTGAAACTCAAGCTTCTAGAAAAAGAAGAGCAGAACAACCCCAAACCTCATACAAGGGAGGAAATTATAAAGATCAGAGGAGAAATCAATGCAATGGAGACTAAGAGAGAGATATAAAAAAATCAATGAAGCCAAGCATTGGTTCTTTGAAAGAATCAACAAAATTGACAAATCTTTAGCCAACCTTGTCAGAAAAAGGAAAGAAAAGGCCCAAATCCATGCAATTAGGAATAAAAAGGGTGAAATTACAACAGACCCAGCAGAAATCCAGAGGATCATCAATACCTACTTCCAGAACCTATATGCCAATAAGATGGACAACACAGAAGAAATGGGCAGATTCCTAGATACATGTGAATTACTAAAGTTGAATGAAGAAGACCTAAAAATTCGGAACAACCCAATATCAACCAATGAAATTGAAAATGTAATTAAAAACTTATCAACTAAGAAAAGCCCAGGCCCTGATGGCTTTGCTGCTGAATTCTACAAGGCATTTAGAGAGGAACTGCTGCCACTCCTGTTTAAACTCTTCAATGAAATCGAAAGGGAAGCAATAGTCCCAAATTCATTCCTGGAAGCAAGCATCACCTTGACCCCAATGCAGAGAAAGACCCAACTGAAAAAGAGAACTATAGGCCAATCTCACCAATGAACATAGATGCAAAAATCCTTAAGAAGATACTGGCAAACAGAATAGAGAATATTATCAAGAAGATCATACACCCTGAGCAAGTGGGATTCATTCCAGGGATGGAGGGGTGGTTCAATATACGCAAATCAATCAATGTAGTACACTGTATCAATAGAGCCAAGGACAAAAACCATATGATTATCTCCATAGATGCAGAAAAAGCATTTGACAAAATCCAACATGCATTTATGATAAAAACTCTACAAAAAATTGGAATAGATGGTCTCTACCTCAAACTGATAGAAGCCATCTATGAAAAACCAACAGCCAATATCATACTAAATGGTCAAAAACTGAAATCCTTCACACTCAAATCAGGAACAAGACAAGGATGTCCACTATCACCACTCTTGTTCAATATAGTTCTGGAAACATTAGCCATGGCAATTAGACAAGAGAAAGAAATAAAAGGAATAAAGATAGGAAATGAAGAAGTCAAATTGTCATTATTTGCAGATGACATGATACTCTATATAGAAGACCCCAAGAACTCCACCAAAAGTCTTCTAGACTTAATAACCGAATTCAATCAAGTAGCTGGTTACAAGGTCAACACTCAAAAATCAATAGCTTTCCTCTACACCAATGACAGACTCACTGAGAGAGAAATAGGGCAAAGAATTCCTTTCACAATAGCATCCAAAAAACTGAAATACCTAGGAATCATCCTAATGAAAGAAATCAAAGACCTCTTCTCTGAAAACTATGGCACTCTGAAAAGAGAGATTGAAGATATCAGAAAATGGACAGACATCCCCTGCTCCTGGGTAGGAAGGATTAATATAGTGAAAATGGCCATACTTCCAAAACTGCTATATAGATTTAATGCAATTCCAATTGAGATCCCAGCAGCATACTTCATAGACCTTGAGAAAACAATCCAAAAATTCCTTTGGAACAAGAAGAGACCTAGAATCACAAAAGCAATTCTAGATAACAGAGACATGGCAGGGGGTATCACAATCTCCAACTTGAAACTCTACTACAAAGCTACTGTGATAAAAACAGCACGGTACTGGCAAAGAAACAGACTTGAGGACCAGTGGAAAAGATTAGAAGATGCAGAAACAACACCAGACACACTCAACCATCTCATCTTCAACAAAGAGCCAAACACCCTCACTGGAGGAAAGATAGCCTCTTTAATAAATGGTGCTGGAAAAATTGGGCTTCAACTTGCCAAAGATTAAATCTAGACCTATATCTCTCACCATGCACTAAACTAAAATCAAAATGGATTAAAGATCTAAATATTAAAATAGAAACTCTGAACCAGTTGGAACAGAGGTTAGGTAGAACCCTTGAAGACATCGGTGTAGGAAAAGATTTTATGAACAAAACCTCAGTTGCTCGTGAACTAGCACAAACAATCAACAAGTAGGGTCTCTTCTTATTAAAAGGTTTTTGCACAGCAAGAGAAACCACCAGCAGTGTGAAGAGACAACCCACAATGTGGGAAAAAAATCTTCACCTCCTTTTCCTCAGACAAAGGTCTACTATCTCGAATCTATTAAGAACTTCAAAAGATCAGACCTCCCAAATTTAAAGACCCAATCCAAAAATGGGCATCTGAAATGAACAGACATTTCTCAGACAAAGAAGTAGAAATAGCAAATAAATACATGAAAAAATGTTCAACATCACTGGTCATTCGAGAGATGCAAATGAAAACAATGCTGAGATTCCACTTCACTCCAGAAAGAATGGCTGCTATCATGAAATCCACCAATAGCAAATGCTGGCAGGGCTGTGGGGAAAGAAGAACCCTGCTCCACTGCTGGTGGGAGTGTAGACTGGTGCAAGCACTGTGGA
Organism: Heterocephalus glaber; assembly: GCF_053883595.1. NCBI lineage: Eukaryota > Metazoa > Chordata > Mammalia > Rodentia > Bathyergidae > Heterocephalus > Heterocephalus glaber. Next base: position 6,048,013 of record NW_028258156.1, read on the forward strand.
AATCAGTATGGAGCTACCTCAAAGAACTAAGACTGGAAGTCCCATTTGACCCTGCTGTTCCACTGCTGGGGATTGTCCCCAAAGAATTAAAAGAATCATACCACAGTGATATATGTGCGCCCATGTTCATAGCAGCACAGTTTGTGATAGCTAAAAATTGGAAACAGCCCAAATGCCCATCAACTGGAGAGTGGATAAAGAAAATGTGGGTTTTTTTATAAAATGGAGTACTACTCAGCCATAAAAAATGAGAAATTAGAGACATTTATAGCTAAGTGGATGCACATTGAGGTGATACTCTTAAGTGAAATAAATAGGACACACATGAATAAATTCCAGATAGTTTCTCTGGTGTGAGAAACTGAAAGTGTTAATAAGGACTAAATGAGTAATAGGTAATGTGAAATAGGAAGAAGAGGGGCAAAGGGGAAGGAAGTGGGAGGGCTAGGGGTAAGGATAGAAGGGAATGGGATTAATATGAGTAAATGGAAAAATAGGAACAAAATCTTTGTAAATAGGGAGGACTGGAGGGGTTCAAGGGAGGGCTGGGCAAGAGTGAAAAATACGAACCAAGAGAGACTATGTAAAGGTGCAAATTTCCAATGATGAATGTCATTATATTGTATACCTAAAATGTACCAATGATTAGAATGAATAATGGATAATGCAAAATAGGAAGAAAAGGTCCAAAAGGGTAGGGGTAGTGGGAGGGACAGAGGAAAGGAAAGGAAAGAAGGGAAAGGAAAAATGATGAGAAATGGAAAATATGGAAATAAAGTCTTTGTAAATAGGGAAGGGTGGAGGGGGTGAAGGGAGGGCTAGGAATGGGGAAAAAATAAGAACCAAGATGCATTATGTAAAGGTACAATTCCCAATGAGAAATGTAATTGTGCTGTATACCTACCATGTACCAATAAAAGAATTTAATTTAAAAAATCAGGAAAAAAAAGTTATTACCAGCTGTTCCTCAGACAAAAGACTACTATCTAGAATATATAAAGAACTTAAAAAAATCAGACCTCCCAAATTTAAAGACTCAATCCAAAAATGGGCATCTGAAATGAAAAGACATTTCTCAGGCAAAGAAGTAGAAACAGCAAATATGTGTATGAAAAAATGTTCAACATCACTTGTCATTTGAGAGATGCAGATGAAAACAATGTTGAGATTCCATCTCCAGAAGAAGCAGCCAAAGAATGGCTGCTATCATGAAATCAACCACTAACAAATGTTGGTGGGGCTGTGGGGAAAAAAGGAACCCTTCTCCACTGTTAGTGGGAGTGTAGTCCGGTGCAACCACTATGGAAATCAGTATGGAAATTCCTCAAAAAAACTAGGATTAGAGGTCACATTTGACCCAGCTATTCCCCTGCTGGGGATCTTCCCCAAAGAATTAAAAGAGTCATACCACAGTGATATATGCGCACCCATGTTTATAGCTGCACAGTTTGTAATAGCTAAATCTTGGAAACAGCCCAAATACCCATCAAGTGATGATTGGATAAAGATGTTTTTTAAAAATGTAAAATGGAGCACTACTCAGCAATAAAGAAAGATAGACTAGAAATATTTATCACTAAATGGTTGCACCTTGAGGCCATACTCTTAAGTGAAATAAATAGGACACACGTGTAAATACTGAATTGTTTCTCTGTTGTGAGAAACTGAAAGTGTAAATGAGAACCAAAATGCATAATAGATATTGTGAAATAGGAAGAAAATGTTGAAAGCGGATGGCAACTAAGGAGGGGGGTGGGGGAAAGGAAAGAAGGGAAAGAAAAAAAGAAAAAAGAAGGAAAAAAAGAGAACCAAGACAGGCTGCCTGGCAACCATACCACATTCTGCTAAGACAGTAAACACGAGGTCTGCCTGCCTGCCTGCCAGCATCTGTCCCATACGCTGTATCTTCCCCGCCAGTCTCTGGAGGAACCTCTTATATGCCCATCTGTGGCCCGTACTACACTTGTGCTGTGGCTCTCAATCACTTTCATCTGCTTAAGCACATGACTTCAGCAATTCTTCTACTTACATTATGAAATTTCCCTTCTCTTATGGATTATTTCTCTTTGCATATAAATGGAGAATTATTTCTCCCATCTTAAACAGAAGGACATACACATTCCCTGTCATCCACTTGTTTCTCCTGCTATTATTCCATTTGCTTCCTTTATAGAAAAGAGTAGTCTCATCAGATTAGTGGTCCAGCCTTCTCCAGGATGACTTCATCTTAAATAACTACATATGCTGTGGATCCAGTTTCCAAGCAAACTTAGTACTGGGGCGTAGGACTTCACTACATAAATTTTTGGGGACACAATTCATCCTATACTACTCTCCATTCAGTTATTCCTATCTCAGTTAATGTTGTCTCCATCCTTTAGAGTTTTAGGCCAAAAATTAAAAAAGAAAAAAGGAAGATACTCTCAAATTCTATTACACTCTATACCTAACACATCAACAGGTCCGACTGACTTTGCCTTTAAAATATATCGCAAATCTCATTGTTTCACCATCTTCACTGCTACCGCCTGGTCCAGGCAATGCTCAGTTCTTGTCTTTTGACTGTAGCAGTTTTCCAACTTGTTTCTTGTTTCCTTCCTGGCATTCATAATCTAGCCAGTAACTCTCACTAACATAGTAGCAAGGATGATTCATTTATGCATTAGTCAAATTATGTCATTCTTCTGCTTAAAACTCTCCATATGTTTTCACAATCACTTAAAGTGAGAGTCAAAGTCTCAACAAGGACCTTTGTTGTCTGGCACTCCATGGTGAGCTTGAGCCTCCATCACTCCACTCTAGTCATTTTGGCACCTTGTTGTTCTCTAAACACACTAGGAATTCTCATGTTTGGAATGCTTCCTCCTCATGGCTCCCCCCTCTGCTTCTTTCCAGTGTTGGTCAAAATGTTCTTTGCAGTGTGGTTTGCTCAAACACAAAACTGCAGCCCCTTTCCTTTATAAATTGAGCTCATGTCAACAAAAGAAGCCAAAAAAAAGTTGTACTCAAGATATTTTGTGCAATTAACCTTCTATATGCAAATCATTTCAAAACAGCACTTACTCGATTTGTCCACAAATAAGCAGATACAAGCAGGCACTTAGATCAGATAAATGTCTGAATGTCATATTTTTTTCCCTTTTGGAGTAAACAGGCTCAAATCTGCCAGAATGTATGGCTGTGACTTGGCAGCAGCCAATGTTGCAGGAGATCATAAGCCTTGCTCAAGGGCAATGGAGATTGCTCTTCAGGCTCATACAACATTCATGGAATCCCAGCTATTTTCAGCATGGATAGTATTGCAGCCAGGAGACTTGAGACTTGGCCTCAGAGGAAATTAAATTAATGTTTTTACACCTTGATCTCATAAACATCCAAGTGTTTGACATGAGCTTAACTGAGAAATTTGGAATGCTTCTCACAGCATGCATTTCATACAGCCTTTGGCATTGTTGGGTTCTCTGAAACTCTAGATGTTCTGTCAACCAAGGAGGAAATGAGGGACTCCAACCCCTGCAGACGTTCACGCCCTGGGCCCTGTCCACTCACCTGCTCATGTAGCCAGCAAAATCCCTCCCAGTCGCAGCTGCTGGTTGCCAATTAGCCTTCCTAGTGGACACTCTGCTTCTCCGACCCTCAAGCCCGTCTGGCGCACGCACTCATGCTTCCTTCTTTCTTTCTTCTTCCAGACAACCTCTGATTCCCTGCAGGGTTTGTAAGTGATAGAGGTTTGTCTTTCCCTGTTTTTATTTAGGGGTCTGGAGAGGACAACTTTGACTTTTCACATTATTCAAAACTGCATCTCTTATATATTGTTATTAAAATTGTTATTGACATTGGCATAGGTCTTAGTCCTTTTTGTTGCTATAACAAAAATACCTGATGCTGCATACTTTATCAAGGAAAGAAGTTTATTTGGCTCATGGTTCTGGAAGTTGGGAAATTCAAGAGCATGGCATCAAGGAGGGTCTCTTGCCACTTCATCTCAAGGCATTTAGTGTACAGAAGGGGCAAAGCACTGGGGACAGACTCACTTTATAACAATGCCCTCAAGGTAATGAACTCACTCCTGGTGAAAATCAAGCTACACTCGTGAGAAAGGTATTAATCATCTTCAGAACCTAATCATCTCTTAAAGGCTTCACTTCCCAACCCCATTAGATTGGGGTCCAAATTGCAACATGAGTTTTGGAGGGAATAAACCACATGTGAGCCATAGCAGTACTGGATATGCCATTTACTCTTTCTGGGACAATTATAATTCTTCGTATTTATCTCATAAATCCTTAACTCATTGTCTTCAGTTGTTCTCCCCGTACATTTGCTTTCTGCAGAAACATTCATTCTGATGATTTATCTTCTTCATTTCTGTACAATGTTAGTCTCCAACTTCACTAATTCCCTTCTTTTAACCTTGTAGTCCAGGTCTTACAGTGCCTTTGGGATCTTGGCTTATAGGAAGCTGAATGTGGCCTGCCTTAGATTCAAATCCTTGAAAAAGACTGAGGTGGTATCTCCCTTGGCCAGTGCCTCCCTCCCCAGGCTCTGTCACTATATTTCTACTTGCCTGCTCTATTTCACACCATCTGCTCCATTAAGAGGGGTTCTCAGAGTTGTCATGAGGATTACAAAGCGTTAGCAACAGCTGGTTAAGCATATTTGTGCTACAGTAGAAACATGAGGGTTGGGTACAATAGCACAATATGGGCTTCTCTGGCAAGGAAGAGTAATAGGTGACAGATGTGGTACATGATGTTTCAGAGCTAGAGACCAACATGACCCAGGCATATCTCAAAGGCAGTGTAAATCCAGCTGCAGTCAGGTGGAAATAAAATCAGAGCCTGGACAACTGCAGCTGGATGGCTGGATGATACCCTCTGGGAATTGGGTAAGATGATTACTTTAGATGTGACACATTCACAAAACCACTGAATTTCTCTGTGCCTTTGTTTCCTTATCTAAAATTTGATAATTATGGAAGCTATCTCATAGACTTTTCATGGGAGTTATGTGAGGTAATAAATGTAAAGTTCTTGGTTCAGTATCACATAGTAAAAAAAAAAAGTCAGCAATGTTAGGAATTATCATTATCATCTTCCTTGCCATCTTCCCTGTATTAAGTGTGGGTGAATATGCCCATTCAAGTTTGCAGTATTCTGTGGGGCAGTTGTGAAGGAAAGAAAAATGAAAATGGATTTGACTCACTTTGCTACTCATTGAAGAAATGTCTATCAAGTACTTCTTATATGGTAGGCATGGTTCCAGTATCAAAACTACAATGACGAGCCAAACAGAAAATCACAGTATTCTTGTCCCTATGAAAGGAGAGAGCAAAAACACCAAGGAAGAAAGAAATGAAATATATGACAAAAATATCAGAGTGTGATACAAATGCTGCAGATGATCGAGACAGGTGGCTGGCTCAGTGGGTACTTTAATTTGGAAAGTCTGAATGACAAGCAAAGGATGTGATGGTCAGAAGGCAGAGATAAAAGGAAGGCACAGCAGCGCAAAGGCCCTCGGTAAAGAAGCAGCTTGCATCTGAGGAGTGGAGAGGATAGGAGGATAAAGAGGGAAGTGGTACTGGGTGCATTCAGAGAAGGAAGCAGGAGACAGATGTTATAGGGTTCCAAACCCAGGACAAGGGCTTTGAATTTTATTCAGGGGCCCCAAGTGATTGGTACTGGCCTAGTCTTCTTGTAGGAAACACTGATATAACCAGAAAAAAAAAATTATGGCTTTCAGACATTGGATACAAGGCAGAGCAAAACTGTGATCCTTGAGAGAAAAGAAACCTATGAAGTGAGCCTGCCCATCCCCTGGCTCTGTGTGATGCACTTTCTGTAACACTACGCAAAGAACTGGAGCACAGACCAAGCAGGGCAATGCCATTGAGCTGAGCAGCACAGGCTGGGGATGGCCTGGCAGCTAGAGCTTCGCAGGCCAGAGTGCTGGGGTCTGCTGTTGAAGGAAAGAAAACAGACACAAAACATAATTAAGCAAACAAGTGATGAGAACTGTGCTATGGGTGATGAAGGAAAATCCTTGACGTTACTGTGGGGAGTTAAAGAGAGGGTCCTGGAGAAAGTGACCTTTAATCTGGAGGGAGGAGAAAAGAAACCGGGTAAGGATAGGGAACGAGCACTGGAGCAGAACAAATGCAAAGTCCCATGGGAAAGGAGTCCCTGTATTTGATTTGAAAGGTTTCTGGTAAAGCAAAAAAGCTGAAGTTGAGAGAGTGAGAGGGAGAGAGACAAAGACTGGGTAGTTGCCAGATTATGAAGGGATCTTTTCCCCGTATCATCTCTAGGAACTGAATATAAAACTGTAAGCTATAAACAACACAGCACAAGACACTTTCAAAGACTGGTTTCTAGGAATTTAATTTATTGTTGCAGACCAAAGTTTGAGATGCATTCATCTTTGGTTTTAAATTGCATGAGAATCACCAAAGCCCCTCAGAAGTGCTGGGGTTACCTTGACAGGGCAGAAGTCCGGTGCGAGGTGCGAAGCTGTGGATACCTCCGCAGGTAGGAATGTTTTAGAGAAACCTCAGACCCCACATCTCAAGCACTGAAGAAGCCAACTGGAAAATGGATTGCGCTGCCAAGGAACACAGACAGCATCCTCTGTCTTTGGTCAAATTACTGAATTAGAAAGGGGGGGTGGTGTTTAAAACGAATGGAAGTTTTTAACATTAATCACCATCTAATGATGGCAAAGCCTGGGAGATGTCAGGTTTTATTTGATAGATTTATCCTGAAAGTGATAGTTACACTGACAGTTGACGAAATTAATGGTTTGATTTTATGGAGGACCGACAGGATAAACTGACTCTGACAGGCTAAATGAAGACAAGGCTGTTGCAGAATGTAAAACGTCAACTTCGTATTTTGAGTATAATGTTTTACAGGGTGTTGATACTGATTTCTAAGCCTTGCGGATATGTATAAGTAAATGAAAGTTCAGGAGAACACACTGTTTTAAAGAGATGACATTATAGCGGAGTGAGGAATTAATAATAATTAAATAGCATCTTCAACCACGTACATTTTGAAATATACAGATTTATAGAGTCAAAAAAGCAAAGCAAAACAAACAAGTTCATGGCTTGTATTTGCAGTTTTCGTATATATCTAAATCCCCTGCGGGTGTTCTCTGAGGAATAATGTGTCTCTGTATCCCTAGTGCCCAGCATACTGAGATGCACACAGCTGACACTCAATAAATGCTCACTGCAAAAATGTGTGGCACAGCTATCGATATTACCTGTTGATGCCAAGTAATTAGTAAACAGTCATCATTTTCTAATTTACCTGATACTGCATAATAACCATCCAAATTATTTTTATATAAAAGAACAAATTGCAGGATTCCATGGAAAACATGCTTCACTAAACTTCATACCCTCCAGGATAGTTTAGAAAAAATATTTTATCAGAATGATAAATTCAACACTACTGAACTAATTTAATTGTTATCAGTTTTTCTGTATCAAAGATATAGTTTTTTGTTGTCATTTTTCAGAACTGGAGATTGAACCTGAGCTACATCCATATCTTTTTTCCTCCACCTCTTCCTCCTCCTCCTCCTCCTCCTCCTCCTCCTTCTTTTTCTCCTTTAAGTTTTGAGACAGGATATTGCTAAATTGCACAGGTTGGGCTTGAATTTGTCATTCTCCTGCCTCAGCCTCCCAGAGTGCTAGGGTTACAGGATTGCATCACTATACCTGGCTTTTTGTCCCCTCTTTTTTTTTTACAAAATTATTTTTTCTGGAATTTTAGACCAGCCTTTTGTTTTTGTTGTTGTTGTTATTATTATTATTATTGCTATGGTTCGGTTTTTTGAGACAGGGTCTCACTATGTAGCTCAGGTTGGCCTCAAAGTTGCTATGTAGCCCAGGCTGGGCTTGCACTCATGGTCCTTCTGCCTCAGCCTTCAGGCACTGGGATTACAAGTCTACACAATTCCCCCTTCCATTTCCTTCCTAAGGAGAAAATTTTGTAGCAGAGATATGATTCACTGATTTTGTGATCCTATCAAATTTTACTCTTTATAGTTATTTCCATAAATTTTCTTCTAAGGTCAATTCCCCTGGCTTCAATTATAAAGATCTCACTTTTGATGATATACTTTCATCAACTTTTAGTCATAACAAATTTCACCATGTGTAGTTTTAACTATCATTTTATTTTGCATTGATTTTTCCCAATACTGATCTTCAAATATCAGAGAACAATCCAACAGAAAATCATGAGCAATGTTGTGAAATGTAGCTATGTGAAGAAGACCAAGGTTGGGAGAGATGGGACAAGAGAGGAGATGAGATAGAAGATGGGAGAGAGATAGGGAAATAATGCTTTTATGAGATTATGAAGTCAAAAATGTCTAACCTTAATTAGAGGAAATCATTGAGTTCTTTTACTTCCCCTCCTTGGATGTCATTGAGAATAAAGTTATCCTGTATTTTCACTAAGTGAAAAAAATCACATTAATCTGCTAAGAAATTTCATAAATGCTGAATTACAGTCTTCTTGGAAATTTTCATAATAGTTCCTCATCTTGAGTAGCATCACTCTTCTGAAGCTCATCTTTGAAACACAATGCTCTGGGCACATTTCAGAGGTGAAAGACCCAACACTGAAATGCAGGAACCACTTATAAAGTTGGAAGCACATCCAGAGATTCCTCTGGCATCCTCTCCTGTTATTATCCATTAAAATGCTCATTCTCTGAGAGATTGCTATAAAGCATTACTTTCCTGTAGATTTTTGACCACACACTTCTTGGTAAAATATCTATTCAAATCACTTGCCCCCTTTTATAATGGGCTACCTACTTTTTAAAAAATTAACTTGTAACATTCTTTATATTTGTGAACATTAGTTTATTACATGTATTGAAATATCTACCAAGCTGTGGTTGTCTTTTCACTTTTTATGGAATCTATGGATGAACAGAACTTCCTAATTTCAATGTAGTCAAATTTAGCCATTTTATTTTACAAATCCTTCTTTTAAAAATACTTTCCTCTTCTGAAGTTATAAAATGATGTCTTTATAATATATTCTAAAAGTTTATTGTTTTGCCTTTTATATTTAGGATTTTGATCTACTGGAATTAATTTTGCATGCACTATGGTATTCACTAGAGGTTCAGCTTTATTTTTTTCCATAACCCAATTTCCCCAGATCTATATATTTAAAAAATCATCTTTTCTTTGCTGATTCTTTTTGTGTTCTCCATTTCTCTTACACCTTAGATGTGTCATTTGTCCCCATCTTTCTGTCTCAAGCAAATTCTTTAGAATTTCTGTGGACAGAAAAAATGTCAATTTTTATCTTAAAATGTCTTTATTTCACTCTCCCCACCCATTTTCACTGGATATGGAATTTTAAGACAGCAATTATTTTCTTTTAGTACATCACTCCAACATAGTATTTGACTCCACTGTTGCTCTTGAGAAGGAAGCTGTCCATCTAATTGTCATTTCTTTGTAGGCAGCCTGGTCTCTCCCACCTCACTCTAGCTACGTTTTGAATCTTCTCTTCACCTCTGATGTCTTGTGGCTTCACTACATTTCTGGGAATATAGTTATATTGGTTGTGACTCATGGGTACAATGTTCTTCCACCAAAAGTAAATTTGATCAAGAAGAAGAATTTTCATCTGCTCTCCCCCAATTTTTTTTTGACTAGGAAGGACTCAATCATATGTATATCCATGAAAAAGGATCAGAGAACTTGAAGATATGTAAAAAAAGAGGTTAATAATTGATGGACTGAGGTCCTTGAGAAAGGGGCAAAGCATAGGGTTCACAGCCCAGGACAACAAAAATTTTTCTGTTGGAAGAGGAATGATGGGCATGGGTATACTTAATATTTGTTGCCAAGGAGTAATTATGAAGGGAGAAAGGTAATGATGTTTTTGCTTGGTGGCTTCCATTTTGTCTGAGAAGGGGTTGGATCATTTATCATTTAGTAATTCTGTGAGGTGCTAGGAACATGGTAGAGAACAAATCAAGCATACTCTATGCCTTCAGGAAGCATATGTCCCACAAAAGGAAACCGACAATATGTATTACAGAAAAAAAATATCCAATCGTGCAATTGTGAAATGCTATAAAGAATAAAGTACTATTTTATAAAGAATAAAGACTGAGTCTTCTTTAAATAAATACAGTAGTTAAGGTTGGCATCTCCAGGTGGTAAATTTTATGCAGAGAGCTAGAGGACAAGAAGTCAAGCATCCTGAAAGTTTCCCTGAATAGAGAACAATAGGCAAAGAGGCTGGGGTGGGAAAGAGCTCTGTGCTTTTGGGGAATGCTCAGAGGGTAGGCTGGCTAGAGGACAGCAAGTGAGGAGAAAGAATGAGCAAGGTGAGGTTAAAGAGGTGCCTGGGTAAAAACATCTGGGATTCTGTGGGCCATAGAAAGAGGTTTCTATTTTTGCCCAAGTTAAATGAACAGTTCTTATATGTTTCTTTAATCAGAAAAGTGACTTGATATGACTCTTCTTTCTCAAACTGCATCATATTCTTATGGCTCTTGTTCCTCTCTGTCCCAGGTAACTGTAGTTATTGAACTAATATTAGGCTTTCTTAAATATATTTGTCACATATATATGTATATATACCAGAAGATATATATATATACACACATACATACACACATATGTGTATAGATTATCATATATGCTTGTATATATAATGTACAGGTTATCACATTCATTATACATTTATAACTTATTGTCATTATTTTAAAGTAGTTAACATTAAATTGATGTTATCTTTTACATATACTCTTTACTGCATCTTGATTTTCTAATTCGGTAATACCTCATGGAAACTTCCCTATGTCAATCAATATAGCTATTACTTTCTCTTTGACTGAAATATATTAAAGATTCTTCTTATGTTTTAATGACTTTGTTTCCATTTTTTTGGCCATTATAAATAATGCTGAACCTAACCATCTTGTACATTTATCCTTACGTACTCATGATATGTCCAGAGGATAGATATATTCTCAGGCTTGACATAATTATATTTGTATTTTTTACATTAAGATGTTTCTAGATTCTTTTTGAAAGTTCTTACTAGTGAACATTTATACCAGCAATATATATGAGTACCATTTTCTTCTAGACTTGTCTTTAGCTTCTAGATTTTAGTCTTTGTTAAATTTTCTCACAAGCTCTCAAATGTATCTAAAGTAGTATTTTTACTATTAATATTGATTTTATTAAAAAGCATTTAAAAATGTTAAACTACTTACATTTTTTTTGTGTTTGTGATGGGTTTCTTCTAGATCAGCAAGTATTTGTTCCATGCTAGTTATTAAATAGTCCATTCTTTTTCCCTAAGTGGACACATCATCTTCAAAATATACTAAATTTTCAAATATGAAGATGTTTATTTCTGAATTCTTTATTATATTACACTGGTTTCTTCCATCATTATGCTCCATTGATCTAGTTATATATTGATTTGATCATAATAGTATTAGATTTTAATATATCTTATTATATTTAAATTATATTTTAATAACAAATGAAATAAGTTCCCTTCAATGTTCTTCTTATTCATACTTTTCATAACTATTCTTTTCCATTTCATAACTTTTCTTTTCCATTTCCAGCCTGTCTACCTAAAAAGAAGTAAATAAATAACTCCCAAACAAGCAAAAACCATCCCCACAAAGAAAAAGAAAACTCTATTGGCATTACAATTAGAATATCAAATTTATTTGGAAAAATGGAAGATTTTAAACATGTAATTTCTTATTCAAGAACATTATATGTTTTCCTTTTACTTAGATCTTGTTATGTATCCTTCATTAAGATTTTGTAATTTTAATCATGTTAATCCTGAGTCTCTTTTGTTGACTTTACTCTTAAATATTTAATAATTTTTTATTACTCTTGCAAAATTACCCTGCACACATGCCTTTCTATTTCTAGGTATTTCTTGGTATAGTTGGAACAATTTGAAAAGATATATATTGTTTCAGGCAACTTGATAAATGATAGTATTACTAACTCTAGTAAAGTTCTTAGAGTTACTTAGGAAAGTTACAAGGAATGAAGATTTAAGTGTTCAGACCAAGTTGTGCTCCCTTGAGAGGCTGGAGAGTTATGCAAAGGTTTGTTCCTGATTATACCCCCTACTAGACTGTAGCAATAATTTTGTGCCATATAAAATTCCAGGAAGACTGGAGTGAGCCTGTCCCAGCTCTGAGGGTTCCCACTCTGTGTACAGCCCCTCCCAGGCTGATCGGTTCCATGTTCATCTGTGTAAGGCTGGGCCTGAGGGGTCAATTTTGCTTCCAAAACATCTTAAGTGTCCTCACTCTTCTGATGCTTCATTTGGAGCCGTGCACCTGTTGGTGAGGGTTTTGAGTGCCAGGAACTCGCACCTCCATCTCAGGATGTTGGTGTGTTGCTGCTGCAGATCCCAGGTCTGCTGATTTTTTTCTATTTCCTCCAGTGAGCCTTAATTACATTACCCAAGAGTTGCTGCTCTCTGTCAATTGGTGTCTGCTTTGAACATCTGTCAATACAGCAGAAGGTCATAAAAGATCATAGAAGTTTTCCTCATAGCCCTCTCTGACTCATTTAATACTTTTAACCTGGCATTCCTCCTTGTCTGATTGTAATGTTGCCACTTGTGCTTCTTGTCTCTTTGTTTCTGCAAGGCATCTCAATACCTAACATTTTCTTTGCAAACATTCCTCATGTATTTGCTTCCTATGATTTTACACAGTTTGTAACTAAACTCTTCCTGACACATAGGTGAGAGCACACTTGGCCAGACAAGACCCCAGAAGGTCAGTGTGTCGGCAGCAGACAGGGAGTGAGTCTGAAAAGGCAGATTGGTCCTGAAACACTCAGAGCCTTGGAAATGAGCTTTACGTTTGTCTAGAACCAGTGAGAAACCACTGAAAAATGTGAGGACATGGGCAAAAGGAGGCAGAAGCTCCTCAGGTTGCATTGAGAAAAGACCACTGTGCTGTGGATGATATTTTGTGGCAATATTGGGGCAAAGGGGACAGGGAAAGTCAGTTAAGAGGCTATAGCAGTGCAAGAGCCCAAAGGAATAGCAGTGACAGCTTGGGCTAAGTGTGAGGGTGGAGGTGGAGAGAAATGAATGGATTCAAAATTCATCTAGGAGACAAAATTATCAGATTTGGATCTATTCAATTCTCCCAGCATCCCCATTAGGTAGGGTCTGTGGTAAAACCAAGTTCATAGATGAGGAAACAGAAGCACTGAAAACTACAGTCATTTACCCAGGTTAGGAAGTAGTTTCTTCATTCACAGTTGAATTGGGTCTAGGGGCAAAAAAAAGAGGATGGAGGACAGGGAGGGATTAGAGGACTCCTGGGTTCTGGTTTGGTTAGACCAGGTGGATGGCAAGCTATACACTGGCCTAACAAGCCTAGGAAAAGGATCAAGTTTGGGGAAGGAGTTTAATTTCACTTTAGTTTTGAATTTTGAACACAAGAAGTTTAAGAAACTCATGAGACATCCAAGAAATGTCAAGTAGGCAGCTGAGCATACAGTTCTGGGACCAAAAGAGATTCCAGGCTGTGGATGTTAACTATGTTAGTCATCAGCATAATTATAGGCATCATTAATGTTATGGGCACTCATGAGATCATGGGTAAGAGAGTAAGAGGAGGAGAGACCTAGAAAGATTGCTAATATTTAATGGCTAATGAAGGAAGATAAACTTGGAAAGCAGAAAGGCAACAAATGATCCACTCTGTTGGAAGAAAATCAGGAGAATGATATGTGTTAAGGAAGAAGGGAAAGGAAAAATTATGAGAAAGAAAAAAAATGGAATCAAACTCTGTGTAAATAGGGAAGGGTGGAGGGGGCAAAGGGTGCACAGGTAATGGGAGAAAAAATAAAAACTAAGATGCATCATGTTCTAGTACAAACACCCAATGATAAATGTAAATGTATTTTATACCTAAAATGTACCAATGTATATATATATATAAAAAGCCAAGGAGGAAAAATTTTTTAAATGAGGAAGTGGCTAATAGTGTTTATTGCTAAGAGGTAAGTTAAGATGAAGATAAATACAAGCAGAAGTTTGAGTGTGTGGGAAACAAAGGAAGGGTAGCAGAGAGTTGTCAAGGAGACCGTTAGGAGACTGTAGTTGTAGTCCAACATGGGACGATGATAGCTTGCAGAAAATGGTCACTGTGGCAATGGAGAAGAGAAGATGAATTATTTATAGGCATTGGGCAAGATTTGCTGATGGATTGAAATCACGGCTGGTTTCTGGGTTTCAATCTACTGCATCTGGGCGAATGATGTTGCCATTTACTATCATGGGAAAGAGATGAGAACAAATGGATTTCAGAGTGGAGATTAAGGCAGTTTAGGCCATGCAGAGTTTGAGATGTCTATGAAATATTCATTGATATATGACGTTTAGTAATTTTGGATACAGAGAAAAGGCCATGGTAAGAGTACAGATTCTTCACCACTGGCTTGACATCTAAAACATGGCCATCTACTGAAAATGACATGAAGGTGCTGAAGTAGGGGACTCAGAGAGTAAGGATAGTTTTCCAAGGGGATGGAAGAATAAATGGGTAAGGGACATTTATAGGAACTTCATGGCTTTGATCAAGGCAAAGATTCTTCATTTGAATGGCATTTGTACACAGAGCTGTGTGATTTTTCCCCGTCTGGGCTCAGCAGCCTAACTGTAAGACCTAGACCAGGGACCAGAGTCATCTAGGCTCCAGCTAGGTCTGTATTTATTTTTTTGATTTCCCACACCTTAAGTGGTTGACTTGGATACTGCAGTGAACTAATTAGGTGGGAAGAACCAGCTGAACATCAGCATGACCTGGGCATTCTGGATGTTCATATCTTCTCACCTCAGGGATGTTGGCACAAATGAGAGTCAAATATGAGCTCATGGTACCCATCTGGACACCTACTATCTGAGTCAATTTCCCCATCCCTACTCCCACAGTCTGCTTTTTCCCCTCATAGTTCATTCTCCACATTACCAGGGTCCTAAATCATGAATAATTCATGATTCATGGTGAGGGCCGCCTAAGTTATAACCTTCATTACCTCTCATCCAGACTGTGGCAAGAGCCTCATAATTGGTTTTCCTATTTCTGGTCTTATCTCTCTCCAATTTGTCTTTCAAGTTGCCAGATTAATCTTTTTGAAACATAGCTCTAATCCACCCTCTCCCCAGCCCAAACACCCCTAATAGCTCCCTATTTATAGAATGGTAATGTGCAGACTCTGAACAGCAGTGCCCTCAGGGTTCCCAGTAGCGAGCTGGGTATGTGGCTGGGACACCTGTGCCCTCCTTGTTCTACCTCACTAGCTCTGTGTTTACCTCTGTTTACACAGCAGCCCCTGGAGTATTGTTTCAGGCTTTACAGAATTAGACTTCATTATTTTTTAGAGAATAGAGCTCCAGATAGCCAGGCCTTTCAAAACCTAAGCTCAATTACATGTTAGGCCAGGTTTCCACTGCTCTATCTTCTGTACTCCTTGGCCCTAGCTAAAAGTTGCTGTTGTTAATACTTCTTCACATTTGCTTATGCTATGTCCTTTATTCAAACTTCCCTTCTATCCCTAAATGCCCAAATGCAACCCATCTTTCAAGGATCCAGTGATTCCTTCTCCATGAACCATCCATTCTTGGTTTCTGCCAGTTAAAATCATCTCAGTTGAAATCATCTCTCCTCCTAGGTCCTGAGAACATTTTTACCTGACTGTCTCTTAAAATGTTCAACAACCTTATTTGCAACATGAATGAATTCATTTCCCAAACTTGGGCTAGAAATAGATCCACATCTCCTTCAACAAATATATATTAAGTACCTATAATAAGCTAAATAGAATTCTGGGTGCTAATGAACAGCAGGAAATAAAATAGCCCCTGGCCTTTTGGAATTTACATTTGAATAGGATAAGAGGTAATAAACTGGGAAATACATAATGTGAGATAATGGCTACTTCTATGGGTAAAAGGAAAGGAGACAGGGAAGAGGGTGAACACTCAGAAAGCGAGTACAGTAAGGTCATAAAGGAAAACCTCCCAAATATGGTATTTGAGCAGACTCCTGATGAGTGAGGTGCTCTTGGGGAAGAGCATAGGGTCAGCATGTGCAAAGACCCTGAGGTGAGGGCATGTTTAGGACACAGCAAAGAAGCCAGCTTGCCTGGTGTGAGTGGGCAGAGTTAAGCTTATAGGAAATGAGGTCAGGGTGAAGGGGGTATGAGGGAGATTCTATAGACCAGTGTGAGGATTTGAGCTTCTATTCACTTATATATCAAATTAATTGCTTGAGCACTCATATGTTTATATTAGCAGAAAGTCTATTATTGCACTTTTGTGGGGGTACCAGGGATCAAACTTGGGTCCTTGAGCTTGTGAGGATTATTGCACTTTTGAGATCTCTCTTCCACTTTAAGTTATTAACAACTAAGGGTTTATTTGGTACAAAGGACTTAGTCCTGCTTCTAAGTAGTCACTTTGGTTGGTTCATCACCATTATTGTTTTAGTTGTTCCCACATGATGACACCATAGGACACTTGTCCAGAGCAGCCTGCTGGATAGTTTTCCATCACTATGATCATGCTTCAGTGAGTCACAGTTCCTGCCCAGGCCCCAGTGGGGCCTTCTGCTAGAGCTAAAGAATCACAGGTCTCATATGTCATCTGCTCAGCCATTGTTCATAAAGCTTGCTTAAACACATGATGAACCATTGTTAGTAAGCTGTTGTTAGAAACGCTGACCACTGTGCCAAGCATGCAGTGACCTCCTCTATGGCTGCCCATTGGGCAGACATCACCCCACCCGACAGTAACCCTGGTACATGCATAAACTCAGCAGGACTCCCCTCCACTGGAGTAGTGCCATGCACCTTTACAAATAAAATTCAACTCTGCATGTTCAGCACCGAGATACAAAGCCATGAACACTGAACTTCCATCTTAGGATGATTTCAGCTCTTGACACAGAAGAAAAGGACTGCAAACTACTTAGATTCCATCTCACCAGACATTGCATCTTATTTTTTCCACGGAGGGGAGGCTAAGTGACAGGAGGGACCTGTCTGATTTCCTTGAGTCACCTCCACAGTGACCAGTTCATGAATAGCACTTGGAAACCATTTGGGGGAATGAAAACTGATATATTTTGAATGACCAAATCAATCTTTCATTAGTTGTGAAGTGTTTTCAAATGGGCTGCCGGTGAGAAAATGATTTTTCTGTTCTCCTTCAAGCAGCCGGTATTTGTGGACTGACTTATGTACAATGGTGTTTTCAAGTTTTATTTTATTTTATTTTATTTTATTCTGATGGACTCTGCTGTGCCAGATGCTCTCACACTGCTATGAGCTAGTCAAGAGATGACCTCAAAAGTGGGCCACGGAACTAGGAGGAGGCGACAGTGTGTTTGTGTTTTGTATGAAAGGTGGAGTGGGGTGGGGTGGGGTGGAAGGAGAGAAGCTGCAAATAGTGAGGAGTGAGGGAAGAGAGGCCCAACAGGGTGCGGGAGTCAGCTCTCCAAAAAAGACTCCATTCAGGAGCCTCAGCCTGGAGAGCCAGAGACACAGAGGGAGTACGAGGAAGGACTGGGAAAGCCATCGACACTTTTGGGGACTTTTTCATATCTTTCTGTTGGCTGGGAAGTTTAATCAGCCGTTCCATTTCACCTGCCTCCAGAGAGTCCAGGCAAACTGGCCACCAGGAAATCAAAACTGGGCAGGTCAGAGGAGAAAGTCTCCACTTTTACAGCCCTTCTGAGCCTGCAATGATCATTTCTTCTGAGAGAGCCCTATAAACTGGGGTTTCTCTACCTTGCGATTTTCTCTTTAAGCTGTTCCCTGGCGCTCCATTAATTAGCAAGTCTCTTATTTAAACGTGACTCGCTCATCATGCTCCTGCTTGTGATCACAGTGAAGTCATCATGCTGAATTGGGTACCGGCTCGTTATCTCTATGGCAACCCTCTATAATCACCCATGAAAAAGTTTGTGCCTTCACTCTAGGCTCCTGGGAGAGAGAAGCAGGGTGATGAGAAAGACAAGTTCTTATTCAAATACAAATAACCCCAACAATAGCTCCACAAATTACTCTGTGAAGTAAATTGATTTGCAGAATCACTTCTTTAGTTAGGTCTGACACAATGGCCTCTCATCTGACCTCCTTCTCAGCTCATGTTTCTATAAACCATTTAAAGGAATATACCTTCTCTTTACACCAACTCTCCTTTTAGATGTCTGCTTTTTGTAAAGCAGTCGGTATTATGATGTGTTAATTTAAAATTAATCTCTTTTCGTAATTCACTTGCATTCTTTCACTATAAGCCCCTTCCTCTCCCAAGTAAAATAAAACCACCCATCAAATATAAATATGTGCTCTCTCTGCTCCCACCCTCACCCCCAGGCAGCTCAGAGAATGATCCAGATAGGCTACAGTGAAACCTCAGGTCCATTCTTCAGCCCCATCAATTACTTGGATTCTAGGACAGTGGTCAAGCAGAGACCACACATGGGCTGCAGTGCTGCCAATGAAGCTGAAGAAGCCATAACACTCTTAAAGATCTTTGCTGCAAGGCAATGACTCTGTGTACATTACACCCACTCATCTTTCTCACTCTCGTGAGATAATCATGTTCTGACTCATGCCAATCAGAGTGGGATTTCTGGGAAACAGACACCTGCTAGGAAAAATAGCACTGCCTGGTCATTCCCTCTTTGTGCTCAGGCTGCTGTCTCCCTTGCCCCTTTCATCATGGGAGAAGAGGGTGTCTTTGGATTGGTCCTTCAGGAGAGTTTCAAGCCATGTTCCTCAGGTCATAGTGCCAACCTGTCATGGAGCGTGGAAACCTCAGTTTCCAGGTGGCGATGCTGACACCCTCTGCCTCTTATTGTCACCATCACCTTTCCTCAGCCCATTACTTCCTCTTTATATATACTATTTCTGAATAGCTAATGGAATGACAAGGTGATAGTTTTAGGGTTAGACCATTTGCTATGTTTCAGTGATAAATGTAACATATATCTAGGCAGGACGACATAATATGTACTTAATGTCACCTTTGCCCACACTGGGATGTTAATGATCAGAGTTGTCAAATGCAAAATAGGTGGTGTTAACTTAGCCTGATGAGAAGTGCTTGCTGGCTCCTGATGTGATATGTTATTTTTATAAAAGTTTGTCCATAACCAATTTATCCATTGGAGACAGTGCACACAGTACCTATGACCATGATACTTTTATGGACCTCAAAAATGTTTTAGCTTATTTTAAAGTCATAAGAAAAAATTTAATATCATCCAGCTTGTATTATATTCCTCTAAAGAGTCAATGTAGTTATAAAGGACCAGTCACATTGTGTGTGTGTGTGTGTGTATAAAAATGGATTCCTGAAGGGAAAAGTAGCTAGACCCACAATAGGCCCCGAGTGTGGTCATAAACTTTGAACCTTCTGGCCATAAACCTTGAACCAACAAATTACACACACAAAGATGACGGCCTAATGATGTAACATATAGCAGCAGTTAATAGTATGAATAGTCAGGGTTGAATGCTAAGCTATTGGTCTTTTAAAACAATGTATATTGTGTGTGTATGTGTGTTCATGCACGAGAGAGAGAGACAGAGAGAGAGATTTGAAGGTCTTCTACAAATCTACATTCCTGTATCCTTAGTCTTCATCAAGTAGCTTTTTTCTGAAGTTTTCTTGAAATTTTAGGAATTGTCCTTTGTTTCTTGAGAACTAAAGAAACTGACTTGGTCATTTCTCATTATGAAACAGTTCATGTTCCCAGCTCCTTGGAAAGTCTGAAAGGATACTCTTGAAAGCTGGTTATTTTAGAAGAACATTAATCATGCTGATTCTCCTGTCAACTGAGGTTATACCATCTGATCTTCCATTTCCCTTGTCATAATCATTTATGCTCTATCCCTTGACATGACACATAAGTTCTTTTTATTATATTACACATTAAATACACCAGACCACACTAAAAACTCTTAGTTAGCCAGTAAAATATAAAGTGGGTCCAGCTCGATCTCCTCTTAAAAGCATCTCTTACAGATGTGCTTTAAGATCCTGATTAAAGCTCTCTTACCCATGGGGCAATGAAGATACCCAAATGTCACAAAGGGTGCAAGAACCTAAAAGGGTTCAGTTGGTCATTGTATATTTTATTTTTGTTTTTTCAAGAGAAAGATTATGGGAGATTGGTCCATTCTAAACATGGAAGAAAGGAAATCAGTCTTCATTGAGCACTTCTGTGTGTTAGGTTGTATACTGGACTTTTTACAATGTTGCCTTCTTTGAGTCCCATAATCTACCTGTTATCTTTATTTTATAAGTAGGACACCACCTTTTAGACAAGTGATTTACCCTAAACCACACCGCTACTAATTGGTAGAACTAGGATGTAGATCAAGTAGCTTTTTATGCTACTCAAAGTAAAACTTTAAGTCCCAACAAGGTATACTCATCTCTTACTACTGTCCCCAGTGAGCACTTCACTTCAGTTCCTCTGACTCCTTGCTAATACTCGAATATACCAGGGACGTTCCCACCTCAGGCCTTTGCACAAGCTATATCTTTTTGACAACTACACATCCCTTGATACCCAGATGGTTACCTCTTTCACTTACTTCAGGCTTTTGTCCAAAGTCAACCAATGAAATTTCATGACCATATTAACATTGTTTCTCCTTTTCTCCTTTGATACACTATTCTCTTCTCTCATCTTGCAGCTATCCGTAACACTTCTCAATTTCTGGCTTACTTGTTTTTCTTATTGACTGTCTCCCCTACCTAGAATGTAAGCCACTGAAGATAATATCCTTATGTATTTTGTTTACCTGTATCTAATGCCTAGCACATAGCAAAGGACATTTGTTACTGAGTAAAGAGCAGACTATCAACCTACTGGGTAATTTCCTGAGAACATGTATGTTGGCATGATGGGCATCTGTGGCTTTGGGCTATCAGGAACACCTTCACCTCTCTAATGGTCATAGGATTCTTCTGTCCTATAAGAGACCATGTTCTTTGAGGGGAGTAGTTTGCATTCCCAACCCACTTCCAAGGGCAGGCGCATGACTCTGGCCTTGGAGGCTCTGTCTTCTTGGCCGTTGTAATTGTAGCTATCAGCTCAGAACTGAGCATGTCTAACCCGGGCCAATGCAAATAGTATTTGTGACCTTTCTGATGACAGGTTTGAGGTTATTTTTCCACTGGGCTTGCTAAATTGTCAGAATAAGGGCCTGGGAATCTGTCTCACCAAGTGGCAAGAGTTCATTTGAAAGGCAGAGGGAGAAATGGACCCCTGACATTATTTGATCTTTGGAGTCACACATTACTAAAACTGACTCTGCTCTGTGGAGTTCAACTGTGTAACTAAATACATTCTGTGATTTTCTAAGATTGAGTTTCTGTTATTTGAAGCTTAAAGAATCATGAGAAACTAAAAGCACCACAATTTTCTGGTATAAAAGTCTCAATTCCATTGCTAAAACCTGTATAAGTTTTTTTACCTCAAAGTGATTACTTTGAGAACACCGATGCAGTCCAAACAAGATTAATGTATGTAATTTAGGATGTTACAAAAGCCTCTTGTATTGTTTGTGGTGCATCTAATTTTTTATAATTAACTCAGCCAATGTATTTAGCACTATTAATTTTATTCAGCTTTAAATTAGTAAATTAATGCCTAGTAAAGATTATGGAGCTCGAAATAAGGAAAAACATGAAGAACCTACTTATGCTAGGTTAATTGCAAAATAAATGGTGGACAGGGCTGCCATTTTAATCCAGCCCTTTATCTTAGTATCCCTCTTGCATAATGCCTCTTACATGGTTGATATTTGGTATATTTTTACTGAATAAATAAAAAAATTGAATGATTAAGTATACTGTTCTTAATATTTTATTAGATCATAGACTTCAATGAAAATTCTTCCCAGAAAAATGAACACACACACACACACACACACACACACACACACACACACCCCTGTGCATAAAATGTCTTGGTTTTGCAGTTTCCTTGAAATACTCATAAACTTGCAAATTGTACCTAGATCCTAGGTTAAAAATTGCTTTGAATAGTCACACTAATATATGGCCCAGACAGTATTTCCACCTAGATCTTTGATCTTGAGAAGGTCTTACACCCTGTAAACACAGTCTATCAAGGCAGGATATTGCATTGACAGCTGAGTAGCTAAACAGCTTTAGAATTAAGGTTGATTATAATCACTGATAAGTACATGTACAGCCTCAAGTAACTTAGTTAACCCTTTTGAGGTTGCTTCAGTCTCCAAATATGTAACATAAAAATACTAAACCAACTTCCTCGTAGGTCTGTGGTGATGACTAAATTAATGGGTGCACATTGAACAATTAGCACAGTTCTTATAATATAGTAGGCATTCAATCAATGTTAGTTGCTAATGGTGTTAAGTCCATTTACAAAAGGTAATATTTTAGATAGAGTGAGCTCATTTTGTCTACCATAGTTCCGGTGGGAATGCTGCCAGTGAACAGAAAAGTAATGATTATCTTCTTTGGATTCTATTATTTGGGACATGAAGTTATATTTCTACACATTAGAAAAAAATTGATATTTCTGGCCTCTGTGTAGTCATCAAGACCTTTATTTAAGAGGAATCCATGGGCAAAAAGGAACTCTTATATATTGTTGATGGGAATGTAAACTAGTACCACTACTATGGAAATCAGTATGGAGAGTCTAAAAAACCCTAAAAGTAGAAATTCTGTTTGATCCAACTATTCCCCTTCTATGTATCTTCCCGAAAGAATTAATGACATCACATTACAGCAATATATGTATACCTATGTTTATAGTAACCCAATTCATAATAGTTAAATTTTGGAAGCAGCCTATAATATGCCCATCAACAAATGAATAGATAAAGAAATTTTAGTATTTACACACAATGGATTATTACTCTGCTATAAAGCAAGATAAACTTGAATCATTTGTAGGAAAATGGATGTGTCTCAAGATCACAATATTACTTGAAATAAATCAGACACACAAGCTTAAATATTGCATGGTTTCTCTTACATGAAAAACCCAAATTATAAATAAAAAGCAAAATAAAAGATAACAGGAAGTAGGGAGATAGATCTTTCTCAAATGGGAAGGAGATCAAGAGGTGGAGGGAAGGGAGAAGAAAGAGGTAAGGTAAGAGAGATGGTTATGGTTTATATCTGGATATCTCCCTCAAAGCCTCAGGTGCTCGTAGGCAGGGCTTGTTAGAGGTGAAACCTGGTTGATCTCTCCACCAGCTTCCTACCACCATACCATGAGCTGTTTCTCCTCTGCCATGCCACCCTGCCTTGGAGCCAGCCAACTATGGACTGAAACCTCTACAAATTGTGAGCTGAGATAAATCTTTCCTCCTTTAACTTGTGGGTGTTGGGTATTTTGTCCTAGCAATGAGAAAGTAACTAAGAGTGTTGAGAAAAGAAATTAAGATGTGTTATATACATGCACCAACTCCACACAAGGAATGTGGACATTATGCACTGAAAACATGTACTAATAAGAAAAAGAAGTTGATCAAGCAGCCTCATGAAAGACCCAGCCAGAGTTGTCTGTTCAATTTCTAGGCATAGAACTGGTTATTTTAGCTGTCCAGACCAGAAAGACTTCATTTGCTTGAGAAAACTTCCCAATCAAAAAATTTACTTTTTACATCATTAAAAGCAGGATGTAAAAAATTCATGGAAACAAAATGAGGCAATTTCAACATGTCCATTGGCCAACTAAAAAGCATCATTAATTATTTCCTCCATTCTGTCCTGACTCACTACCAATTCATACAACAATATTTATAGAAGCTCTACTATATTCCAGATGCCTTTCCAGGGTCTGAGGGTCATCCTCTTAGACTACTATCTCCTTCTATAACTCCACCAGTACCTCAAGATTTTGGAATGGGGGTATTACTGAGCATGAAGAAGAAATGTCCCAGGTCACAGATCAGTCTGAAGCAGACTGAGGACGAGTCTCCATCTTAAATGACCTCACTTTCAATCTCAAACACCTTTGCAAGCTATGAAGGGACCTAAATATGAGGCTCTGGGTTAAGGAAAACAGTGTACTACATTTGGAAAGTTATAAGCCTCCTCTGGTGACATTGATTGCTTTGTAAAACACATTGCTTGTCTGAGACAACTCATCTATAAACCACTATTTTTTGGGTACCAGGGATCAAACTCGGGACCTTGCGCTTTTGAGGCAGGCAGCGGAACCACTGAGCTAAATCCCCGGCCAAACCACTACTTTCTAACTACTACTCTTACTGTATCCCAAAAGGAGAGGGGCTAAACCAGGCATTGGCAAAGTTTTTCTGTCAAGGGCCAGATCATAAATATTCTTAGTTTTGCAGAACATATTGTCTCTATAATAACAACACAACTCAACCACTGAAGTTCAAACAGCCATAAGCAAGCATAAGCACATGACCATAGTTCCCAGGAGATTTCGCATGCTGGGTCCCAATGGCCAGCTCTTAGCATCTGACTGCCTCCTTTCCCAGAGAAAGACAGGAAGCAGGTCATACTCATCTTAGCATCCCTAGAGTTGAGCAGTACCTAACACATTACAGATGCTCAGGTTGGTGAATTCAACGAATTCAGTAGGAGGTATATTCCTAATGGTGAAATCATTGCTCCTAACTCGAACTTCCTCACCCAGAATAGGCCTGAAGATGGAAGTCTAACGTGGAAGCTTTTTTCTCTCTCTGAGAAAAGCCTAGGGTTAACCTAGATAACCCCTGAAATCCCTCCTAAACTTGAAAAACTTGAGGAAAAGACAGAAGGCAGAAACTAAAGTCTCTTGAATGTATCCTATATTGCAGCTCTCACTTCCAAGTTTAGGGAGACTCTAAATATGAACTATGTATTGCACAACATGTAAGACATTGTTCTTCTATTGACTTGCAGGCTAGAGGATGATTTTGTATCCTATTGATTGAACTTATCATTAAGCCACCGTGGCTAAAAAGTGCTGCATCATGCTCACTGCAATAGTTTAAATCGTCAGCTGCTCTCTAAAAAGCATGTCCAATGATTTCCTGAGCAAACCACTCATCATAGCTTCTGACTTCCGTCACATAAAACAAGTGGCTGCTATACTAACCAGGTGAGTTCCTATTGCTAAATATCAACAGCAACAGCCTGAACATTGCTTGTTTAGAGGGTTTAGATTTTTACAGAATAGTGAGAGAATGTCTCATCATGTTCCTTTTAGGGAGAAAAAGCAGGGAGAGAAAGGCTGAATGAAAAGGCCCCACAATCCTCTGATTACTAAAGTTGAAATAACAGAAGGGTGATTTATACCAACTGTCATTATAAATAAAAGAATCTGGGTTTGTTTTGGAAAGATGTTAAAAGTGGAGAAGGTGAACTAAATGCTTTTTTACACTTTATGCTTCCTCTTCATTTTTCCTACATGTAGCACTACTGAAAAAAAATCTCTCCTAAGTGAGAGAAGCCCTGCCTGCTTCCTGGGCCAAGGTCTCTGAAAAACCCATAGAAAGAACAGGACAAGCATTTAAAAGGACAATGAGGATCAGGATTTAAAATACACTTTTTACATTCAGTCCATTCTCTGGATTTTATAGTCATTAGTCACAGAGAAAGGTGAAGATATTATTCTGTGGGTGGATTGTGTCAGAAGAAATATAGAACACAAATACTGCAGGTATAGTGTCTAGCCTCATACCTGATTGTGTTCATATTCTTAGGCAAGTTACTTATGCATTCTATGCTTCAGTTTTCTTGTCTATAAACTGGAGGCAACAATAAAGCAGATGGGATAGAGTTAGTGTGTCAATTCAGTGATAGTGCAACTCAGCAGTAACAGAGCCCAACATGTGTAACACACAGTCCTTTGGCTGAAAGGTGAATAAAATACAAAATAATTTCAAGAAATTTTATTAATTTGCATCTTGCCTTCCTATATCTGAGGATGAAGATCTTTTAAACTTTAATAGTTTAATCTGTGAACATATACAGTTAATTTTTCTTTTTGGCATTCCAGTAAAACAAATTTATATTCTCTCTCAAATTCCCATGATGCTACCAGGGTCAGAAGTGTCATGTTTCAACAAGATGGCTTTGACAGGAGATGACAGTTTGATTAAAAACTTCCACTAGAAAAATTGCCCTATAACTTTGGGTCCCTAAAGCACCAGCAGAATAAGCCAGGTGGTGACTGCCCTCTAACAAATATAAATGACACAATTGTTTACTTGGTACAATTTTAATTCAGCCTTAAAGCTCTTTACAGTCAATGTTAGTAACTGAGCCCTTCTAATGGAAGATTAAGTGTCCTGAGGCAAAAAAGAAAAAAGATCTTTGTTCTGATATTATGAGATCAATAAGTGCTGGAAGCCACTAAGCTATATAATGACAAGGTTCTGAGTATGTATATATAAAAATACAGATCTATTTCAGCCCAAAGTCTATTGCTATGGCTTAAAATGTATGGAAGAAGCTAATATTAGTAAGTGAGAAATCACAAGTGTTATTTCATTTTGTCCTTTTGTATGGTTTTAAAATAAAATTTATCTGCTGCATAATGTTTCTAGAGAGGTCAAATTGAATTAAGAGTAAGGTTTTAGAAATGCTTTGCTGAAACATTGGTTATTTAATAGTATCATTTTTACTCAAAGCTCTTAAATATGAGGATGCATTTAATTCTGTAAATTACTGAACTGAAGTGATTCCATCATGGAGCCACAGGTCACTGGAATCCAAGTTTTCATTTAGAGACAAGCACTGCTTCTTTCAATAGAACACATCTCTCTCAGTGCCTTACCTTTTCAGGGACTCTTGGGCTGGGTCACTATTTAATCCATATTTGGCTCATGTCTTGACCCAAAGGGATTGTGGATTAAAAATGTTATCCTCTTCCTGTGCTAATGAGTATGTTAAAATACCTACAATCTTTACTTCCCCTTGGGGTCAAAGATAATAGCAGCATCTGGTAACCTCTAAGAAATTAGGTGATTAGGAATTCTGCCTTTCAATCTCCTGGAGCTAGTTCCTCACATCTCTTTCAAAGAAGTTTTACCAAGTGCATTAGACAAGCACACCTACGTAGCGCTGAAGGTCACACACCTGCTGGTTTTTTGAACTTCTCTGTTATGGAGTATAAGACCTCTACCTCTCTTTGCTTAGGGTGAGTAATCCTCTTGCCCAAGGGTTGCTGGCCAATGCAGTAGCATTGGTTTCTTCTTGACATTTTTTTTCTGTTAGAAGTCCTAAAAATTTCAACTTTCTATTGACCCAATTTTCTGAACCTCATAAGGCACAGGGCAATGGTGTATAGTAATTAAAAAAATCAGATGCAGGTACCCAATAATTTGTCAAGGTAGAAAGGTAATCACGTTGTACCTGACCTGCACTGTGATGTACACTTATTCTGTTGCTGAAATGGGCAGCTCTGAATGCCCCTAAGTAGCAGATTTTAAAGTAAACAATCTCATTTGGAGAAATGTCTCCCTGTATAGACTTTCACTTTCTAACTTCAGATTTCAGAAATCCTCATGTGCTTGACCATTTTTGGAAAAAACATGATACTAATATACAGCCAGCCATCACACCTGCATTTAAATCAGGCAAATTCTAGGGGAGAGAGAGAGAGAGAGAGAGAGAGAGAGAGAGAGAGAGAGAGAGAGAGAGAGAGAGAACATGAGCTGAATATCATGGGTTTGTGCTCAGGTGTCAGGAGGAGGAGGAGGTGAAAGCCCATTCTTCACTCATTCAGCTCACCTCCTTGTCAGGCAGTAGGAGCATCTCGACACATGTATGATTCTGATAGTTAAAAGATGTATATTTCCCTTTTAAAATGCCTGCTACACTGAGGCAAGTATTTCATTGATACTCTACTAAAGAGTGTAATCTTATCCAATGCTGGGGAAAAACTACTGTTGGCGAACTTCCTGAGATACGAAGATCCTAAAGGGATTTTAAGGATAATAATGCCTAGAGGCACAGTTCATTTTATTTTGTCTTTAGGACAAATATAGTATGAGATGTTTCTCTCTTGTATTTTTTTCTGTAGACAATTTTCATGAACCGAAGCTAAGAGACTATATCCACTGCTCACTTTAGTCAAAGGATTTGTTCCTTTTAGAGAGCTTAAACTTGTATATTGTTCATGAGCTACATTAGGAGCAGAGAAACCGAGCATATCACATTAATAACATAAAGTTTTTGTCCACAGATCTGATTTTATCTTCAGAAACATCTTCTGGGAGGGTGGAGGATCTTTGCAACTGGTGAAATAACCATTGACAGTGATAGATGAACACCTGCATGGCCACAGCAGGCATTTAGAGGGCATATTGACTTAATTTGTGGATGACAGGAGTCTGGAAAGGATAGTAGAGGCTTTGGCTGATAGAATTAGGATGCAAGAAGATTTTGACAGGCTGGAGCTATGGAAGAAGTCTAACAAGGTGGATTTTTAGCAGTAATAGGTAGAAGATCTGGGATTTAGATTATTCAGCTACCCTACTACTGGGTATCCTACTACTGGCTATCCTACTACTGGGTATATAGGTAAAAAGAATGAAATAAATATATCAAAGGAATACCTGCATTCCCGTATTCATTGTGGCACTATTCACAATAGCCAAGGTAAAGAATCAACCAAGGTATCCATGGACAGGTGAATGGATAAAGAAAATGTGTCATATAACACAATAGAATATTATTCAGCCATAAAAAAGAATGAAATTCTGTCATTTGTGGCAATATGGGTAGAACTATTATGTTATTATGTTAATTGAAACAAGCCAGGAGTCAAATTCTACACATTCTTACTCATATGTGAAAGTTTAAAATCGTATTTTAAGGAGATAGAAATTAGAATATTGGTCATTAGAGCCAAGATAGGAAAAGTAGGGGGATAGGAATAGGAGAGTTGTAGTGGGTACTAAAATCTAGTTAAATAGGAAAAGTAAGTTTTAGTGTTTTATAGCATAGTTCAGTGACTATAGTTTATATTAATTTATTATATATGTTATAAAGAGCTAAAGATAGGAGTTCAAATGTTCCAAATACATAAAAAAGATCAATATTTAAAGAGAATGAAATACTAATTTCCCTGATTTGATATGTACCTATTTTCACACTCTTTATTCTCCATTAATATGTACAATTGTTATGTTTTAATTAAAGAAAAAAGGTAGGACTCATGGTGGTTTGATGCAGGTTCCTGGTGTGTATGTGGTGGTGTTAATGATTTAGCAGCAGCAGATGTGCAGATTTGAGGATGTTGGTTTAAAGCTAGTTCAGGGAGAATGGCAAGGCTGCTTTAATCCAGTGAGCGCTTAGGTTAGAGAAATAGAACTAAAAACAACAGGGAACTTTTATGATAAGGGTGTGTGTTGGGCAGTGGGAAAGAAGTGTCAGTAACACCTTTCATTTTAGAAACTATTCTTCCTTTGTTGAATACATCACATTCTTCAGCATCTTCCTAGATGTATGCAAATTTTTCACATTTGATCTCTAAAAAACATTTTTTATTCATTAAGTTTATTGGTACATTTTAGGTATACAATACGATGATATTCATCATTGGGAATTTGTACCTTTACATGATGTATCTTGGTTCTTATTTTTTTCCCCATTCCCCTGCTCTCCCTTCAACCCCTCCACCCCTCCCTATTTACAAAGACTTCGTTTCCATTTTTTCCTTTTCTCACATTTTTTCCTTTTCCTTTTTTCCTTTCCCCATCCCTGCCACTTCCTCTTCCCCTTTAGAAATTTTCTTCCTATTTCACATTATCTATTATGCATTTTGATCCTTATTTACACTTTCAGTTTCTCACACATCTGTCCTATTTATTTCACTTAAGAGTATGGCTTCAATGTCCATCCATTAGCTATAAATGTCTCTAGTTTCTTATTCTTTATGGCTGAGTAGTGCTCCATTTTATAAAAAAAAAAAAACCCACATCTTCTTTATCCAGTCTCCAGTTGATGGGCAAATGGGGTGATTCCAAGTTTTAGCTATTACAAACTGTGCCTCTATGAACATGGGTGCACACATATTGTTGTGGTATGATTCTTTGAATTCTTTTGGGAAGATACCCAGTAGGGGAATAGCTGGAACCTCTAATTCTAGTTTTTTTAAGGTATCTCCATATTGATGAAAAATGTCATTTTTATCAACATTTAATTGGTAGGCTTAGTAGGAAATTTTAGATTGTAAATATTTTTCTTTATAATTTTAAAGTTACCTTAGCCACTATTTTCTGGATTTTAGAAATATTGTTGAGAAATCCTAAGGCATTCTAATTTTTGTCCTTTGTACAAAACCTGTTTGCTTTTTTTCTCTCTGAAAATTTGTTCTCTTTGTCCCAACAGTTCTGAAAACACATGACATGCCCAATTGATTGTGTTGGGCTTACTGAGATTTCTTTCATATTGGCACATCCTTCCATTCTGAGAAACTTCTTGAACTATTTCTGTGATGACTTCTTTCCCTCAATTTTCACTTTCTATAATTATTATTATTGATCTTCCTGTTATCTGATGCCAGACATTGTTCTATCCACATTAAAATATTAGTTCTTTTAATATTCATTACAATCCCTTTTTCCATTTTCTTTTGCTTTTTGCTCTATTATGGGGAAAGATTCCAAATTTTCTTTTGAACTTTTTTCCATTTCTTATGTTTCACTTTCTAAGAGATCATTTTTTGTTGTTGTTCTCTAAATGAGTCTTTAAAAAATAGTATTCTTCTCTTTTTAACATCTTTTCTCTGAGGATACATTTTGTTTTTATCTTTTTTCCCCTCTATCACTAATCTCTGTTTCATCCTATGTGCTTTTGGTCTCTCTCATATCACAGATTTTCCTCAAATATCTGATGATATTTGGCTATTAATTCATATATAAAATTCAGATATTGAGAAGATAATTCAAAACTTTCAGCACTTGACCATAGCACTGTGGTCTTAGTAGAATAATATGGGAGGAGAACAATTGATAACCGTATTTTTAGATTTTTTTTCTTCAGGATGATTACATTCCCTAGCATGGACACTTACAGTTGCTTGACTGGCTAGAATATTTCTGGTTTCCAGGATTATCAGAACCTAGGGAAGTGTTAAAGCCATTTACATGGGACTTTGAGTCCTATTGTCAGGAAAATCCCAGGCAAACTTAGTTGGTCACCCAAGTATTGTCTTCCTGAACCCTTCCTCTAGTGAGCTGTTGTTTCTGAACCCACCTGGTGGAAGTGAAGGAGAGTGCTCACTGGACAGGGAGTTGCATGCACTGATGCTGAGGTTTAACTCTGCTCCCAGCCAGGGGCCACAGCTGGCTTCCTGACAGATCCAGAAGCAGATTAATGCTGAGTCTCCCAGGGCACTTGGTGAAGTCCTCAGATTATGTGAGATTATGTAAACACTTCTGTATAGGGCATTCTTTTATCTTCAGTATATACCACTGCCTTTAATTATTTTGTCAGTCTCACGGAGACTTTCTGACTTACCCATTCCAGAGACTTCAAGAGGGGAAATTGGGAGTCATTTAGTTATATCTGAGTCTCACTGCTTGTCAAACAGACACTAAACCATTTCCACTCTTTTAGTTTCCATTTTCCCTTCCACTTTCCAAGGTACTTGATACCACTTGCTCTTGAGCCTCCAGGGGTTCTGCCACAGATGCCAGATTGCATTTGGTCTGTTCTTCAGCTTTTTGAAGTCTGCTGAGTTAGATGCCATTTGTTCCCTTCATACTGATGTTTCTTTTACTATTCTCCTTGTGGCTTTATGTCTTTAAAACATCTATTTACTATGAGTTTAGTGGGATTTGGCAAGGAAATGAAGATTAAATCTGTCAGTTTAATAAAGAGATTAGTATAAGATTTATTATTATTATTATTGAAGCATTTTTAGTAGCAAAAAAGCTGAGTACTAACTGAAGGCCTTGCAATTTAATTATGGAATTCAGTGTGATTTACCCATACCTTGGAGTATTAGATAATCATTAAAATGAAAAAGTTATATCTATACTGGCCTACCTGAAGAATTTCCACCATGTGTTAGTAAAGGAAAAACAAGCCCCATAAAGTGTGGTTCCACTTTTTCTAAACAAATGGCAAAATCTCTGTAAATATAAAAATATATTTATTATTTTATATTAAAATTGATTTTCCAGTTTGGGCAGGTACAGGTAGGAAGAGAAGTGAACAGAGAAGAAAAAGTAAGACTATAATAAAATAAAATGTGAAACATCCTATTAGTGTAGTTTTCTCTATATACTTTGTGTATATGCATAGTGTAGGGAACAGGGAAAGGGGAGATTACCACAACCCTGCAGTGGCTCCTGGTCTCCTGTGAGCCATGACAGCATGAGGCAAATTAAAGAATAAAGACAGGAAACGAGACTTAGAGAAGAACCTGGGTTCTGGGCCTGATCAGTGCTTCTCTGGGCAGCAAAGACGAAAGCACCCCTGAGCTTGCCACTATTTATTGGGTTTATAGGGAGTGACAGATGACTCAGAGGGTGGTGATAATCCTAAATTGACAAGGATCTTATAATCAGAGGAAGTATCTGATGTCTTGGAGGGTGGTGGTAATCTTAGGACCACGAGAATCTTATGTTGATGAGGATCTTAGACTGATGAGAAGCTTATGTTGATTAGGATGGTAAGGTCAGCAAAGATGTCCTTACAACAGTAGGTGAGATGAATTAAACTGATAAAGAATTTGTCCCTCCCCAGGTGAAACCTTTCTCTTACTCCTTGGTTTTCAAGGACCCAGGGTGTCTTCAGCTGATGTTACCTTGCCCTTGAGTGTCACAGCATCACGGGACCATTGAGGTCTCAGCTGTGACCAGAGACAAAAGTGGAGTTATATTTCTGTATGTCATAGCCAGCCTGTCGGCAAGAAGACTAGGCCTAATCATAATTTAATTGCAAAATGATTTTTCCCCAAAATTATGTAGAATGGCTCCTAACAGCATAGAAAGATGTATGAACACATGGTTTCAGAAACATTGACAGTGATTCATCCTTGGTCATAGGATTATCTTTGCTTTTCTCCTATAAGTTTCCTTTTTAATTTTTTAAAAAAATCTTTAAAAGTTCAGGGATACCTAAGGTCTATAAGTGGATGCAGCAGTTTATTTCTATCATCAGAACTGCACAGACTTGGTAGTCAGAGATGTGACTTCAAACTGACTCTAACATTAATGAAGTAATTTACTGTGAAGTTAGGAACAAGGCCTGCCTGGAGTTTGAATCCTCACTCCACCTTCTCCTGAATGTGTGACTTCAGCTGCGCCTAATTTCTCTGTGCCTTAGTTTCCTGACCCAGGAAGTGAGGATAATGATACTACTTCTGTCTTAGGAGTAAAATGAATATTACAAGAGTTAACATTTGCTTACTGGTTAGATCAGTGCTATATGCATGCTTGATTCTCTCTTCTTTCTCTTCCTTCTCTAGTTTTAGTTCATACATATCTGTGTTATTCTATTTTACTCTTGTTTTAACATTTTAGTTATACTTAAAAAAACCTTTTTCATACTTTTCCTAGAGCAGTATGGCCAACCTTTTAGAGCCTTTAATGATATAAACAGCCCACTGAGGCACATGTTCCATAGGTTCACCACCACTGTCCTAGAGTTTACAATAAACACTTTCAACTAACATGTCCATTTGCAAATAACACTGTGCCTTTTCATATATAGTGCACATACCTCCTAACAGAATATTTTCAATTCCTTCCTCACATCTCTTGAGACATCTGTCCTTCACCTAATACATTACTATTATTAATCTATACAAAAAGCTCTTTTAGATCTATCAAGTAAGTCTCTGGTGCTCTTTTTTCCTTTTATTGATCCAAGTTTCTTGGATCCATTTGTCTTTTGCCTAAATAACTTCCTTTAACATTTCATGCATAAAATCTTGCTGGTGAGAAGTTTCTCTATTTTTTTGCCAGGCATGGTGGTCTGTGTCTGTAATTCCAGCACTCAGGAGGCTGAAGCAGGAAGATTGCCAGGAGTTTGAGGCCAGCATGGACTACATAGTGAGTTTAAGGCAAACCTGAACTACATAGAGAGATTCTGTCTCAAAACAAACAAACAAAAATTCTATTTTGTTTTTCTGGAGACTTTTTATTTTTTCTTCACTTTTGAATAATAATTTTGCTATATCTAGAATTCAAGGTTAAGAGCTTTTTTTCAATTCTTTAAATATTTCACTTCACTTTCAACTTTTGTGCATGGTTTCTGACAAGACACTTGCTAATAATTCTTATCTTATTCCTTTATAAGTGAAGTGTTTTCATTCATCTGGCTTCTTTCAGTATTTTCTCTTTGCCTTTGATTTTCTTCCAATTGTGTATATGATTGGTTTTTCTGGTTTGTTTTATATTTATCCTGTTTGTTTTTTCTGATCTTCACTGGTCTATAATTTGGTGTCTGACATTACTTTTTGAGAAGTTTCCAAACATTATTATTTTAAATATTTCTGCTTCTCACTTTCTAGTATTCCAACTATATATTCTCTCTGTATGTGTCTCCTCCTCCTTCTTCTTTTTCCTCCTCCTCCTCTTTGTCCCTCTTCTCCTTCCCCTCCCTCCCTTCATCTCCTCCTCCTCCTCCTCTTCCTCCTCCTCTTGTGCCTGAACCTTGCCTTATTCCATGAAGAGGAAAGCCATTCCTCTCTCTCTACCTCCTTCTAGCCCTCCTGGTTTGCCTTAGGGAAGGGGGCATACCAACCACAGTCAACAGAGATCAGAGATTCAAGAACATAACCTGGGAAGATTGCAGCCAGGGAAGGGAAAACAAGGCAAGGAAAAACATTCATGAACAGTATAGCCCATAACTCATGCCCATGGGCTCCTTTCAGTTTGGAATACTTACCGCCATTCATGCTCACTGCTTCTTTCCACAGACACATCAAGTTTGGTGGTGAGTCCATTAAAGGCACTCTTCATTTCTACAACAGTGGTTTCCCTTTTTTTCTAGCACTTTCTTTTGATTCTTTCTTAGACTTTCCTTCCCCCTCCCTACATCATTCATCTGTTCTTGTATGTTTTCTGCTTTTTCCATTAGGGTCCCTAACATGTTAATCATAGTTATTTTAAATTTCCTATCTGATAATTCCCACATCTGTGTCATGTCTGAATCTAGTTCTGATGAAAGTTTCTCTTTCTCAGACTGTGCTTTTTCTTGCCTTTGGGTGTGCCTTATAATTTTTCTATATCTATTGATGGGAACTGAGGTAAATAGACTATTTGTGTGAGGATATATGTTAATCTCAAGTGAGCTGCATTTACTCCTTATTTACTTGCTTTTGTCTCCTTCACTGCCTTTGGGCTTCTCTAAATATTCTCCTCAGAGAGGGTCTGTGTCTTGTAAATTTTCAGCTTGAACTGTTATCATACTAAGGCCCTGTTGGTGAGGGAACATTCTATACTGTTCGGATTAACTCATGCCTTTTGTGGTCATGCATTTATGGGTTGTATCACTCATATGGTTTTCTATGTTGGAGCTAAAGCTGAAAATCTCCATGTATCTTTTTAAAACTTAGTTTCTTAAACTCCTGGAAACTCACCTTCGATATTTATAAAGCAGGAATAACAATACCCACCTTTGGTGATTGTGGGAAATAAAGGAGAAAGTATGAAGTGCCCAGCACATAATTCCTCAAAGTGCTGGCCATTAATACACAGCCCCTTCTCACCACCCAGTGAAATCACTGTTGGTGTCTGGGCAGATCCAGAAAGAACCCCGTATGGGCAAGTGGAGGAAATTCAGTATCAGAAATCTAAGGGCGGGGGGGCTTTCAAAGACTTTTTCATCTCTGAGTTTCCACAGTTCTCTTGATCCCATTTTCCAAATCTGGTCACTCTTGAAGAGAAAGTTAATTAACAGAATATGCAAATTAAAGAGGAGCTATAATACTAATTAACATTTTATATCAACAGCTAATCCAGTTTTGAACATGTGCAAATCAAGACATCAGTGTCTCTGTAGCTGACAGAACTTCACACTGGAAAATTGCAATCATGTTTCTATCACCATAGAACTGAACAGCATGGAAATGACAGCCTTTGAGCCCCTTCAGCTAACAAAGGTTCTCACAGGTCAGCAGACCAGTGATGACTCTGAGCATTTTCTCAGCCTGTCCTGGTGGAAGCCCTCAGGGACAGGTGTCAATCCCAGAACCAGAGAGTGGTTGCTTCACTTACTGGCCCTGACCCTTTTGATCACAGGAAACTAAATCTGTACGTTCTCAAAACGTGACAGACAGACATAGCTGTGCTTTGCTGGTGGATCATGAGGACTTGTTAAACAGGTGCCTAGTGACTCTCAGAGGAGAAGTTGTATCAACACAGGAATTGAGTCACTCTTAGGAGTTCCTGTGGAGCAACACCAGTCAAGTGTGCTTTGCACAGCATTAACTGAAGACCTGTACCTGAATTCTAGGGGTCACATGCCTTCTGTGCCCAGAATCAGGAATTCTGCAGAATAAGGTAAGAGAGAATCAGAGATTCTCAAAAACTCCCCCCAAATTGCTGTTATGGCTCTGTGGCTGGGGAGGTGTGCTGGGAATTGAATCCAGGCTGTTTGCCCTGAGGTACATTCTCAGTCCTTTTTTATTTTGAGACAGTGTTTGAGACAAGTCACTAAATTGCTCAGGTTGTGCTCAAACTCAAGATCTTCCTGCCTCAGCCTCCTAGGATTACAAGCAAGTGCCACCATGCCCAGTGCATTATGACAATTTTGCACATGGTCTGACATGCTTTTTTCCTGAATACTTCCTTCATCCACACTTTTCAACTTCCACTGAGGTTTTTCACTCTCATCTGTTTACTTAAATGGAACAAAGCTCTCAAATTTAAAATTAAAATAAGAAATTGAATAGGTCCATAGACTTCATATTCTCTTCTATGCCTTTTCTGATTTGACAGAGTAATATTTTAATTACTTATGCTAGTTAAGAATACTGAGAACCTTGGGCCGGGGGTTTAGCTCAGTGGTTTCGCTGCCCGCTGCACAAGTGCAAGGACCCGAGTTTGATCCCCAGTACAAAAAAGAAGAATACTGAGAGGCTGGGAGTATAGCTCCATGATAGAGTATAAACATAGCATGCATGGGGCCCTGGGTTCAACCCCCAGCACCACAAACACACTAAAGATTGAGGTTTCATCATATTATTATAGCATTATTTTGATAAAAAAAACCAATCAGAATTACCTTTAAAAAAGAAAGATTTGGCTTAACTAGAGTCTTTGTAGGAAACAACTTCCAACTCAGATGGTTCAAGAGACCTTCACATAGGAACTTGTTATGTAGGTGTAAGCAGGGGTAAAGGAATCATGGAGGGAAGCTGGAGCTCCTGGAGACAAAGAGCAGTGAGAAACCATTTCTATCTCTAGGGCTGGAGGGGCCAGGGGAGTGAGCCAGGTGAGCTGAGACCTGGAGGAGGCTCCACCGTTATCCCGCCCTGGGCAGGGACCCTAATCAGAGCCCCAATCCTCCATAGAAAGGGAGTGGGAATTGACACACTGCCTTGATCTCCTAGGTGAGGCAAGTGTGGGTTCCCTCTCAGGCTCATGCAGTGCTGGGTCCCATGAGAGTGAAGACACCCTTAAACTTTGCTGTGGGCAGTTTTCTGGCTTCAGCCAAATCCCAGCCCTCACCTTGGCCTAGCCAATAAGGCTGTGCACACTGCTGGCAGGGACGCATTCTGTGGTGTTCTATCCCTTGGAACTCACAGAGAAGGGCTTAGAAAGGAAGAGGCTGGATCTTGGGGGGCAGGGAAGAGTCATAGATAATAACAACAGCATTATTTTCTCAAGTCACAGCAACAATTTCTAGTTTTAGGTCTCTTTCTTACATGACCCTTTTGTTTGTATTGCTTTTCAAGGACAGATTCTTGTTAAAGAAAGAAAATAAGTTGATTACAGTCATTTACACACAAAAGCAAATTTGATATTCTTCTGACTATTGTCAATTTAATATTTTATGTAGCTTGTTGGGACTTAGTTCTATGGGAAAAAGAAAAGGAGAGGGGTCATCTCTTCTGTTTTCTCCTGAGGCTCCTTCTGTTCATTATGAAGGTTTGCATTTTTAAGGCCCAGCTGTGAATTTCATTAGTGGAACCAGTAGAGCTCAATTTTACTGGCAGAAATGAACACAGGGTTGAATGAAATTTAACTAATAATGATGAAATCAGAAGCATAGAAACTTTTCTCCTACACATTCAATGCCTCCCTTTTTAGCAAAAAAAAAAAAAAAAAAAAAAAAAATCAATACTTCCTGGCAATCACTGTATGTGTGCTGATGAAGAGTGGATACCCACTCAGGCTCAGTGGTCAGCCGAGTGTGGCCTAGCTGTGCCATGCAGGTCCTTTCCAGTATTTTCCCACAGGTCTTCAAATCATCCCTGCTGTCTGGGGAGCCCATCTGCCAGTGACTGGTCCATGTGGACCTTGGGAATACTACCAGGCTGGTTAAATGAGCATCAAGTAATAAATCAGAGAATACCAAGAGACCACTACACACACTATTAGTTCTGTATGTGCCACTGATAAGAGTTCTAAAATATGAAAGGGGATGCTTTTAGAATAAAGCTCTTTGGTATAAAATCAGCCTCACTGTAGAAATTGCTGT
This sequence comes from Heterocephalus glaber, assembly GCF_053883595.1. Taxonomy (NCBI): domain Eukaryota; kingdom Metazoa; phylum Chordata; class Mammalia; order Rodentia; family Bathyergidae; genus Heterocephalus; species Heterocephalus glaber. The sequence continues at coordinate 6,086,724 of NW_028258156.1, forward strand.
TGAGAATTTTAGTTTCCTCAGTTGTGGTGGCAGCTGAGAAAAACATAATTGGAAACAATTGCGTATTTAACTATGCCAGGCCCCGCTAGGCACGCTGCAGGCACACCTGCACCATGGTGGCCATGCACCTGAAGCAGGAGCTGTGGGTCGTCCTTTTGTAGAAATGTAAAAAGGAAGCTTGTGGGGGGAAAGCCCAGGAGCCTGGCCTCCACTGCCCTGATCTTAACTAGGCCACAGCGGACAAGAGTTGATAAAACTTTATTTTTATTTAAAAATATATTTAGGAAAAGATGTTTTTATATGTAAATGTAAAGACCATTATTAAAGGCTACTAGGAGGATAGAAAGCTTCCTGAGAAAACTGTAAAGTTTTCCTCTTCAAAGAGAAGCAAAACATAAAATTTTTCTCATTTTCTTTTTCCATCATTTGTTGAGAGAGAGAGAGAGAGAGAGAGGGAGGGAGGGAGAAGTTGAAAGGAATAGTAGCTGGCTAGGGAACCCTCTAGGTGCTGGCAATTCTGGAACAAGCAAGAGAGACACAGTTCACCTGTGTGCAGCTCCTAGCAGAATGGAAAAGTCTTTACAAAACACCTATGGAAATAAGCAGGTCACAAAATGGCAAGTAGGAAATGAGGATTTGGGGATTTAAAAAAGAAAAATATGTGTATGTAACTGCAAGAATATTTATCAAGACTTTCTAGGTGGCAAAATAGAAATTGAATCTCTGCTTGCAGTTTTCATGTAAATATTCTAGAATTAACCCATGACCATGAGTTCTTAAGGCAGGCAATGGTCTCCTTCTTTGTAAGGCAGCATCAGACTGGTGCTGTGCAGAAGTGGGATCAGAGGGTGGTTGTTGATCCAGAGAACGGCCAGCCACATAGACTCCACAGCCACTCTTGGTATCCGTGTGGTCCGAGGTGAGTACTGCACAGTGTTTTCATTTGTTTTACTGGATGGATTGTTTGAATGTGTTGGGTAGATTCATTGTGTGATCCAGTTATAATCAGAAAAGAAAATTCTGACCAGTACAGGAAGCTGTGACTCAGTTGAGCCTTCATATGACTGGTTAGTGGCCAGAATTTTTGAACCTTTGAAATTTTGCCCTTCACACTGCTATAACTATTATATTCTGCTGAGATGTGTTAGTTGTCCTGAAAAAAATGAAGATAGCATTGGACTAATAGGACTGTTAATAGATTTTATTGTTTTGATGAGTTCTTCAAATTATGCTATTAGGTATAGAACATTATTTAGAAATTGTTAGAATACATAATTTGGGTCCATTGATTTTATACTACGCATACCCATAATTTGTGTTGTGGATTTGTTTTGTTCATGTGCAGGCTTTTTAGACTTTGAGAATAGCAAAGAACAAAGTGTTATGTATGCACTTCCTGGGATGTGAAGGGCTCTGAAATGTAGTTCTGGCTTGGACAGATAAGCCAGTCAATTTAAGTTATATTAAATGACTTCACTTTTAAATAGAGCTTTAATTTCAGCCTAGTTGGAAAGGGGCAGGGATGATAGGATGAAATTTAAAGTCCTTAACAATTTCTTTTAGGACATGACTTTCCAGATCTGAGCTGGGAGGCAATACAGGATAATCTATTATAGTCAGTGCTTCAGGGGCTAAAATAGCATCTTGGCCATTTACATCAATCCCAGACTTTCTCTCTCCCAAGTCAGGTTTTACCTTACTTCCTCTTATGTCTAATCCCTTCAAGCTTTTATAAAGCTTTTGTTTTAAAATTGTTTTTAATTAACTTATAACCTGAAAGCTGAAAAACTTTGCAAATAATAAGCATATACCTCAATTAATTAAAATAAAGCAATCACACCATTGTAACCACCACCCAGGTCAAAATCCAGAATAATTGCTGGAACCATGCCCTCTCCCAATTACTTCCTCCTCATTCTTTCCCCCAAATAACCACTGTCTTGACTTCTGACATCATAGAATATTTTTTGCTGGGTTTTTAATATAAATCTATTCATTCATATGGTTGTGTGTGGCTATAGCTTGTTCATTTAATTTCTGAATGGTATTCTTCTATTAGTACACATTAGGCTTATTGTGAGTGTTATGGATCCTTCTGCTATGAACAATTAAGTCCGTGTCTTTTGATTCCATGCTTTTCTGTGGGGTGTACATCTAGAATGGAAGTGCTGGATATTATAATATGTTATATTCAACATTACTATGTGATGCCAAGCAGTTTTCCAAGGTGGTTTAGCACTTTAAACTTTACTAGTAACATACAAATGTGCCACATTTTTGCTAATACTTGGTCTTGGTCCTGTCCATCCAGCTATTCTGATGAGTTTATTCTAGTGTTGTGTTGTGAGTTTAATTTGCATTTTCTCCTCGATTGCTATGGAGATTGAATACCATATACTGTAATATATTTACTGGTCCCTTATTAGAGTCTTACCATTTTTCTTTTGTATTGTTTGCTAGTTCCATTGCTTTATAAGATTTGTTATACTCTAGATATAAATTATATATGTTGTATGATTTCTCTCATTATATGTAGCTTTTCTTTTTCACACTCTTCATAGTCCTTTTTGCACTAAAATTTTCAATTTTAATGTAGTTCATTTTATTCATATTTTCATTTGTTGTCATTGTTTTCTATGTCCTGATAAATCTTTAATTACCCCAAATTCAGAATATATTTTCCAATGTTAGCTTCTCAATAGCTACATTATTTTATCTTTTATATTTAGATCTATAAGGCTCCCTGGAATTGCTTTGGGGGTATGATAAAAGATAGGATTTCACCAGCTTTATTAGGATTTTAAGGTGCCACAGCTAAGTAGATACTTGCTTTCCATCACTTATAATTTTTGTTTTATACCTATAAGAGATATTTTGCCTCCATCTAGAAAAATGCTTAAATCATATATCATTCTCATGAGTTAATACAATGAAAAATGTAGGCAATAAATTGATTAGTGTGTGAGTGCCCACAGATCGGCCCTTTAATTCTTCCTCTTGTTTTCCCTACAAAGGATTTCTGCTCTTTGGGTTCTGGCTGGTCCAACTAATGAGGAACCCTAGAGGAAGAGAAAAGGATGGAAGGTCTATAGGGTGGGTGTTATTCCCCCAGCTCCCTCCCCTCCCAGCTCTTCCCTCTTTCAAGGCCACAGCTCCAGGCTTCCAGGCAGTCACCTTCTCCCAGCCTAATTACCACTCCCTCTCCTCTTGCTTCAAGTGAAGGGGTGCTGACTGCTGTTTACTGTACTGCCCAGAAGTACTCCACTATCTTTTGCTGGTTGTCTTGAATCCTACCCATAGGTTCATAAATGATTACTTTATTAAACTATCTTCAATTTTCATGTTCTACTTGGTCCCTACTGGGACCTTATATAATGCAGTAATGGTTATCTTTAAAGTACATTCACCCACTAAAATTTTTTTAACTCACTGTCATCAAAGTTTATATTTTCATCATAATATTGTCTTTGAATCTAGGCCACGAAAAACATTTGAGATCCTGCATTTCTTAAGTAACATTTCCACTATTGTGTCTCAAATTTTATTTATTTATTTATTTATTTTATTCATTAAGTTTATTCGTACATTCGAATTTTCTTACATGTGACTGGTGCCCATTTTTTCAAGTTTTGATCCACCAACGATGACAATCACATAACAATGGCAATTGTAAGATGCCCCCTGATTTCAGAAATGTTGGTATATTTTATCATAGATCTTATAATCAATGAAATGCTATAGCCGTACTGATGAAAACAACAAAAAATGCTAAGACCTTCACATATGATATTACTGTCTTCAATGCCAGTGATAATCCTCAATGGCAAATATTATCCTTTTTATACAGGTGGAAAAACCTCAGGCTTGAGTTAAGTACTTTGCTCAGGATCACACACCAAGGTCACACATCTAGACAGTAGCAGAACTGGGATTCAAAATCAGGTTTGTCTAATGCCAAACCTGTATGACCCACATGCTCACATGGCTATGTGGCCACCTGGAGATGATGAGAGATCATGGTCTATTCAATGAATTGCTAATAGTCTGGCCAATCCCTAGGTTTCTTCCTGAAACTCCCATTAACTACTACCTCAATTCTAGGTCTTCGACTTTAATGATTTTGTCATCTGCCCCACCAAATAAGTCATCTATGAGAGTAAAGGCTAACTGGCCATGAGATTGTATTGTTTCAATCATATGGCAGTTTTGTGTGTGTGTGGGTGGGAGGGGGAGTGGACATACAGCAGTGCTACTCCAGTCACGTCTGTGAATAGGCAGCAGCAGCAACTCCTGGAAATGTGTTTAAAATGCACATTCTTGGGCCCTGCCCCAGAGCTACTAAATCAGAAACAGTGGGGCCTGGAAGTAAGGATTTTCACAAAGCTCTAGGTGATTCTTAAGCACATTAAAGTTTATGAAGCATAGGTATACAGTATTTTGAAAAGGTAGGATTTATGGTGACCTCAGTGTATTTGCCATTGAATTTAATTTTTGGACTGTAATCATTTGTCATGATATGCCAATTTCATTGGATTAACAAAAGTCTAGGAGATTAGTAAAGTACACTCCTGCATGTGTCTGGCTGGGTCATGCAGGCATGGCCTTGGGGACTGTACATGGTCTTTTGCCATTTCCTCTCTGGTACTGTTCCCCTGCTCTGCTTCTCAGCCAGCATGAACTGAATAGCTTTGCTCCACTACACCTTTCTGGCATAATATTCCTGCTTTGGAGCCTGTGGGCCATGGACTGAATACCCAGAACTGTGAGCCAAATAAACCTCTTTTCCTTTAAGCTATCTATGGATGTCAGATAGTATGTCCAGCAATGGAAAAGTTGACAAATACATAGGCTAAAAAATACATATTCATTTTTACACATTAAATACACCAAAGCGTGTAAAGTTCATTATTTCCTGTTCTCCAATTCCATGCTTTGGAGGTAACATTTAACTGTGTGATAGAAATCCATTCACACCAATCTATGTTTATTCACACTACTTAAACATAAATATTCCTGTATGGATGTTTTATATTTTCTTTCCTTTCACTTGTCTTTTCTGTTTATGCATAAAGGAGCTAGAAAAAATCCCTGAGCTACTCAAGCTAGACGTCCTAGTCTTCAAACATTCAACAAACACTTGCCAACTGGGTTTCAGGTGCCAGGCCCTGTGCTAGCTGCTGTGGACTCAGTGGTGGACAAGACGATGCTGTCTGAATTTTATGGCGGGCACTCCAGTAAGGTAGCAGAGGCACAAAAGGCAATCATGATGCAGTGTGATCAACATCCACAGAGGTTCCAGGAAAGGTAGTTCAGAGAGGGAAAAGGGCACCCAACCTGCCTAGGAGTGTCACAGAGGCTTCCTGGAGCAGATATCAGGCAAGCTATGGCCCGTTAATTGAATGGGAATTAGTCAGATGAAGACAGGCTGGTGCTCATAATAGAAGGACCAGGATGGTAAGTTTGGAAGGATTTGCAAATAAGGAATATGAAGGAAAGAGAGATCAGGATAGAGGTACAATCAAGGTACCAGTCCTGAAGTTACTTGAAGATTTTAGCCTCTCCTTTCTTTACCATATTGTATGGGAATATGATTCTCCTAAGAAAGACAGACTTAAAATGGGAAGGGGAACAAGGGAGGAAGGAGGAAGAAAGGAAGGGACAAGGAAAAAAGTGAAAATAGAAGAAAAAAATAGAAACAAAGCTTTTGTACATAGGGAGGGGAGGGAACTTGAGGCAGGGAATGAGATAAAATAAAATAAAATTTATTAAAAAAAAAGAAAAACAGACTTGGTAAAAGAGAGATCACGTCTTGAGGACCTATGTGCAGGTACCAGGTGTCACACAAATGAGACAAGATTTGAGTAGCTGCCATAAATTAGAACAAAAGAGAAAATGATGAGAGGCTTTCTGAAAAATCTTTTTCTTTCTCTCTCCTGCCTCTCTCTCTTTCCCTCCCTCCTCTCTTCTATCTCTCTCTTCCACTGTCTTTGGTAAAACCCTATGCCAACACTTTATGAACAACCACAGTAAAAGATCTCTGATATTTCTCATGACTTCTAAATACAACCACTATTTATTTGAATGAAAAACTTCATTGAGCATGAGCCAGTTATATTTGAGTTGCACCTCTATTATCTTAATCCTGACCACAAACGTTTTCAGTAGCCAATAGTGAAGTGCCCTGTGGTGAAGTGCCCTAGGGCAGGAAGCCACTTAGTGAAAAAGGCTGCATGGCATGGCACATGGTGTGCTGAGCCCATGACAGGCCATAGAACAGTTACACCCCTTCCTTCTGCTCATCTGTCTCTAGAAGAGTTGCTGCAGAGTTGCCTAACTTTATGCAGCACTTTATATAGCCTCTTAAATCTTACTTTCTTATATGTTGCTAGTATGGGCTCACGATAAAGCATTCAAACACTATAGAAGGGCACACTATGGGTAGAGTGTGGTGCTCATGCTTTCTTCACCCTACAGCTAACCAGTGTGATGTCTACATTGCTAGGATTATTTCTATATGCATATACAATTTGCAGTATTCATAAAAATGAGATTTTACTATCTAGTCCATAAATAATTTCTTTTCGTAAAACTTAATGCATCAAGGATATCTTTTCATGTCCGTACATGTAGAGCTACCTTTTTTTTCTTAACTGCTATAGTGCAGATTACCATACTTTAATCCTCTGTTAGTAGACATGTATCTTATTATCAACTTCCTCTATCAACAGATTAATGGAGATGGAGACACACACATCATGTATAATGCAATTTATTCTATGAGATAAATTCCTTGTAATAGAATTAATGCCTCAAAGGAATACATTAAAAAATCTTTCCTCACACTGTTGCCTAAACTGGGTATTTTCAATTTATTCTTTAATCTGTGTCTTGCTTAAAGGAAAAAGTTCCTCACACTAGTGTTAAAACAAGTATTTCTATAGTTTCTACTGTAGCCTTGGTTTTATTTATAAATGCAGATTTTTAAAATCAGAGATCAATAAGCTGCCTGTCTTTATAATGCTTTTGTTGGAACATTGCTACTATTTGTTTATATGTTGTTGAGTCTGCTTTTGTGCTGCAATAGCAGAATTGAGTAATTACCAGAAACTGCATGGCCCTAAAACCTAAAATATTTATCATCTTGCCTTTCCTAAAAAATGTGGCCCAACTAATGCCTAGAATTTATCTTATCTTATTGTTTGCTTTTGTGAGGCAGGAACTTAACTTTGTCTTTTTAATTGATATGAAACCATTCAGTGAATGGTTAATTTTTTCCCTACTGGTCTAAAATTGTCATATGACAAATTCTTGTATGTTTATGAATGGTTTTACTTTGGTTTCTAGTTTATACTATTGAGTAATTGTTCTTGTCCTGTATTAATACTATATTTTCATTTCTTTAGTTTTATAGTACTTTTGCTCCATACTTGTATAGTTTTAAGTTTTTATGTTTAGTAGGGAAAGTCCTTGTTTTTTTTTTTCAAAATGATTTTTATCTTCATTTTTGTTCTCTCAGATGAATATTAGGCTTTTCTTGTAAAGATACTAAGGGGTTTGCTATCAGTATTTCATTCATTTTAATTTGAGAGACAATTAAAATCTTTACAATATTTTGTAACAGGCCTCATGTCCTCACCACATTAAATATTACCATCTTTTTAAATCTTTTCCAATGAGTAAATAATAAGGATGTTTCATTCTAACAATTACTAAAGATTAAAAGTAGGTATTTTTAGCTTATTAGGAATTTTCATCAGCTATTTTTGAGATGAGACAACATCTCCAACTGATAAGTGCAAAAAACCAGGAATTTTACTACAGCACCAGGCACTCAGTTTCCTTGGTGAAAAAAAGTTTCAATGGGAACACATTAATCTCTGAAATAAAGTCCTCAGCAAACATCCTCCCTGTTCACTCAACACTGCTGCTTCAAAAGGCTTCTCCATCTCCCACTGCCTAAATCAATTCTTCATTAGCCATGTGCTGAATGACAAGTGCAAGGAACCCTTTCTACAGGGCGAGCCCAGGGCCCAACCACTGTGGCTCCCACTCCTGCACTGCCCTTGCCTCCGGAGAGAGGAGGGTGTCAGTGTTGTCCCTGAGAACAGCCCCCAATAACAAATGGTGGCAGGGCAGTGAGGAAAAAAGGAACACTTCTCCACTGTTGGTGGGAGTGCAGACTGGTGCAAATTCCTCAAAAAACTAGGGCAAGAGGTTCCATTTGACCTAGCTGGCCCCCTTTTTGGTATCTTCCTGAAAGAATTAAAAGCATCATACCACAGTGATATATGCACACCGATGTTCTTAGCAGCAGTTTGTAATAGCTAAATCTTGGAAAATATCCCATCGACTGATGAATGGATAAAGAAAATGTTGGGTTTTTTATGCAATAGAATACTACTCAGCCATAAAGAAGGATAAGCTTGAGACATTTCCAGGTAAATGGATACACCTTGAGACCACACCCTTAAGTGAAATACACCAGACACATGTGAATATTGCACTGTTTCTCTGGTGTGAGCAACTGTAAGTGTAAATAAGGACCAAAATGTATAATAGATATTAGGAAATAGGAAGAAAATATTCAAATGGGAAGGGGCACAAGGGAATGTGAAATAGGAAGAAAATGTTCAAATGGGAAGAGGGAGAGGGAAAGGAAGGAAGGGAAAAGAAAAAATGAGAAAAGAAAGATAAAATTGAAACAAAGCTCTTGTAAATAAGAAGGAGAAGTGGGGTAGAAGAGAGGGGAAGGGAATGGGAAAAAATATGAATCATGATAATAGCCTCCTGGTGCTCAGGCCTCCCGACTCCACCCCACCCCTCTCCTATCAAAGCTCCCAGTCACTTTCTGTTCTGCAGCTAAGCACCCACACTTCCCAACTGAGATCTTCCCCCACCCCGAGTTAGACCTATGGCTCACTTTATCTTTCTCCACTCATCTTTGTAAAACCTGCTCACAGTAGGCTCTCTCTGGGAAAGAAACTCATAAACTATGTCATCAAGCTTTTAATGTTTAATCACGATGAATAAAGTGCCCTGAGCACCCTTCACTGAGTATATATTACTTGCGTTTTAACAGGACCATATTGTATTGGAACATGGAGCAGGTTAATGAGGAAGGTATTTCAGAGAGAAAGAGCCTTCCCACCTGCCACTGCCTCCCAACCAGTTCATGTTTACTGCTGCCAGTGAAGAATTAATCATGTAGAGTGCTGGACTTGGAATCAAAAGAAACTCATTTGAGTCCCTCTTTTGGGCAGGCTCCTAACTCTGCTGTCTTAGACCCCTTGCCTCCTACCGAGAACAATGGATTGATGTTTAACTTTGCAAGATCACTGGAAAGACTGATGACACAAAAACGTCAGTGTGGCTTAAAATAGCAGTGTGTCAAAACTCTGTGGCAAGAAGAATTTGTAGTTGGAGATGGTGGAAGTGTGATGCCACGAACTTGGTGGCTCATGGGCCTCCCACCAAAGACCATCAGGATCACTGAGACTTGTGAATTGCAGGGCAGAGCTGAGGTCTGCAATAACTGGTACTGGTGATTGGCTCTTTCCTACAAATGCAGCTGCTGATATATGCTTTACTTTGGCTTGCCTTTGAATATATTACAGGGATTATGTCATTGAAATACCTCCTGAGGCATTTCTCCTCCCAGCAATTTAGTTTTCAAAGTGGCTCCTTCTGCCATTACTGCTGTTTAGTGGCTCTAAGGGAGGGGAAGATGAATGCTGCTCAGGACAAAGGATGAGAAAGCTGGGGAGCAGGGTGGCTGACATGACAGCGGGCATTCAAATAGGAAGAAAGGAGCCCTTTTGCCTGAAAGAGAGTGAAACAGATGAGGTCAGACTATATGGTTCAGATGCTACTGCTTTTGAGGTCCACTCACTGTGTACAGGAACACAGAAAGAGGAGGTGAGAAAGCCCAGGAAAAGTGAAGGGGTCTGTAGGATGCTCTTCTCAAACCTGGTGTTCAGAAATAGAAAGGAAGTAATAATATGAAATGTGTAGGTGGGAAAAGGGGTGACATAATTCCCTCTGCTTCCCTAAGGTCTCAGTATGACAAGAAAGCAGAGGAGAGTATCTGAGCAGCCCACTGAATGGGGTCAGAGGCAGGGTGCATGACTCAGCAGCACAGTCCCACTGAAGGCTCAGCAGACAGGATCTACCAAGCTTGACTTGGACCACCCTGAAAGAAGAGATCACAAGTGACTATAGCCAAGAGCAATCCAAAAATGGATGGGGTGAGAGCAGAGGCCACTGTTGCCCAGATACCAGCGGAAGTAAATTACAACTTCTTTAGAGCAAGAATTCCCTGGAGAAGGGCAGCACTTTAGTCAAGGGTCTTTACTCAACACCAGCTGCTTCTCACACTTAGATGTCTTGGAAGAGGAAGCGAACTTTTGAAAGAAAGAAATAGTCCAAATACGGCACTCAAGATTTAAACTGCTGATCTATATACCTGAAATGAGTCAGAGGAGATTAAGTTATGGTTGATTAGCAAGCTTAACTCTGCTATCCATCAATGGAAAATTCAGTTCCACTAGGAAGGCATGAGAGAAGTTACTTTTTTTGAAGAAAAAAAAAAAATGTACTATGCACCACAACAAAAATCTTTACTATGAGTGAGTAAAACAGCTCACCTTTAACATGTTAGCAGATCCCATTCAGAAACTACAATGTTAACAGTGAGGAAGATCATTTTTAGTTCTGTAGTATAAGCAGTTCCTCTAGAGTAACCTCATATTATTCTTTCAGGATGTAATTGTTATTTCTCATTTTGTTAAGAGACTACACCAACAATTTCTGATATACCAGAAATAAGAGTAGACAATTCCTAACAAGTTAAAGATTTTTCAGGTGCCTTCTAACTCTTGATCCTTATAGAATACTAACATAGATTTTTATTATAATGAAAAAATGGCCAGGGAAATGGGTGTCTTTTTCACTTACTACATCCCTCACCCTTTGATAGGTGAGATGTGGGAGAATATAGGCTACATCAAAGCAAACAAATTATACAGTTACACATGGGTTTCTACAGAGCCATTGTTTCTCCTTGCTAAGATCAGATTTAATGGGTATCTAAAGCAATGCCCCATTCAGATCTTCTAAAGACAAACTATATAGTGATATCCTAAAATCTGTGACTCAAAGGCTATAAATCACCAATGTGCTTCGAGTAAGAGGACATGTTAGGGTCTACATCTTTTTTTTTTTTCCCATTTGGGTCCTTAAGGACTCCAGATTTAAAAGGCCGGCTTGATTATGTACCTAAATTAGCTGCTAAAATTCCTTTTCTGTAAAACCATTTCAAATTATAGTTTGACTATACACATGTCTATTTTCTCTGTCTTTAGAGAGAGGGAACTATAATTTTTTTAAACATTCACTCTTTGCTCGGTATTTTGCCAAGTATTTTTTATACATTCCCTGATTTTATTCTCACAGTTGTATGAGGCTGGTACTATTATTCATTTTTCCAGTGTATGAAACTAAGAGAGAAAGAGATTGTACCTTGTCCTCAGCCATCCAGTAGGAAGGAATGGAGCAATAATATAATTGTAAAGGACTTGTTTTTTCTGTACCCATATGTCTTTAGTAAGAACTCATTTTCTCATTACTCTGTAGTTTCCTTAATTTTATGTGGTATAAATTCATATACAATTTCCATTTTCTTTGATGATCGCCTTTTTGATATACTAGTCTGAATATATTTGTAAAGCTTTTGCATATATGTGAGAGACATAGAGGCTGACTGCTGTTTTGTGCACATATAGAACACAGCAATGAGGAAAGAATCAACATCTATGAGATTCAGGTGAGTAAAAGTCTAGAACTAAGATGATACAAACAAAATATACAATTTTTAAATGCAAAACTGATTTCACAAAAAGTGTTGGGAACAAGTTCAAGTATGCCCAGAGCTGACTTAAGGCTAACATAAAGGTGGACCACTAAGCCTTCAGCCCAAGTGAAGTGGGGAGGTAGAACTGAGATTTCAGCATTAACAAAGAGTTCTCAAATTGCTGTTTTATTGCACATACAACAAATTATGAAAAGATGGATTGTTGGCGACCGGCCCAGTGAGACAATTAGTTTGAAGCTCCTGCGGCCGTCCCAGGCCACGCCCATGGCACAGTGAGGTCCCCTTAGCCGCGCTCAGTCCCCCCGCCCCCCTTTCTGGCTTTTCTGCTACCTGGTCTCACACTACAGAGGCACAGGAGATTATAAAGATCCTTGTCCTGAGCGCCACAAGACAGAGCGGAAGTTAGTAACAGAAAGAGGGCTTCTCAGGCTCCTCGAAGAAAACTGAAGCTCAGCAGAAAAGTAGAGAACCTCTACAATAAAAGCACATCAGACCACTGTACTTGTCTACTGCTGGCTTGCTCAGACTCATTGACTTGTATATGCACAGGGATTCCTACATTGCCTACTGTGACAGCACAGACATACCTGAAGGAAGCCCATAATTTCTATTGCTATTTGCAAAAAAGAAAAAAACAATTTTTTCTTATTTTTAATTCTTAATTTTTACTTTTTTTCTACTCTTCAAAGTTTTACTTTTCTTTCTTTTCTTTCTTGTATCTTTTCTTTCTCTCTTACTCATTCTCTCACTGTCCCACATTGCTCCTCATCTCCCCATTTGTTCCTTTCTGCACTGAATTTGGATTTCTCCTTTATTGTTTTTTTCTTCTCTTTTTCCTTCTCTTGATTATCATTAGGTTTAAGTGAAAGTAAATTTAGTATCTAGCCTCCCTGTTGCTGTTAGGTGATTCTATTCACATCTTTGTTCTTTCATTCTGCCATTTTTCTCTTGCCTTTAACAACTTCTTAGTGTTTATGTGATATTTCTGTGTCTTCTGGCCTCACCGCCTATCTTACCTGTTCTTTCTACCTGTTCCTCCCTCCCCAACTCCTTTTAACTCCCCACCCTAAAGGGGAAAGATGCTATATTGAAGAGTTTATCCATTATAAACTTATGTTGGGTTGGTCCTTGGTTTTAATTTAACTCACATAGTTAAAAGTGATAGATGAATAATTGCCACAAATTGTCATTTTCTAAGCTGTGCTTGATACTATGGTATTGCTGACTATGTCATTTGGGGTAACATGTTGTGATTGATCTAATTAGCTTTTCTTCCTGGTATAAGAAAAATATAATAGCGTCAGAGTCATTAGAGTCTCAAAAGCCAAACACATGCTACATCTGGAAGACACCTCTGAAAAGCAATCATTCCTCAAGGACTTTAAACACAAGCAACAAAGATACCTACATTAAGCAATGTTGAAATATCAACCCAGGAATTAAATCAAGGACAGTACCAAAAACAAAAATAAGAAGACACGTAAGCAAGGCATAAATGCAAACTTCCACACTACAAAAAGGAAATTCTGGGGGAAATGAGGTGGAAAAGTCTGATAAGCAACCACTTGGACACCCTGAACTGATAGCACAGGAAGTAACAAAGCAGATGCATGAGGCTCTAGGAAATTTCAAAACAGAAATAATCTCCCAGATAAATACAGACATGGTGAGCAGAGTGAAAGACATGATTAGAAGCTCTAGAACAGAAACAGATAAGAAAATAGATGAGATCAGAAACATGCTGGAAGCCATGAATGCCCAGCATAAGAAAGAAATGGAAAACATGATCACCCAACATAAGAAATGGAATCCATGAAACAGATTCAAACAGATATTCAGGAGATTAAAAAGTCCATTGAAAGCATGCAGAGCAGACTAAGAGAATCTGAAGACAGAATATCAAATATAGAAGACAGGATTGCAGTTAAGGACCATGTAAACAGAGATTTCTTAAAGATAGTAAGGGACCATGAGAAATCAATCCAGCAGCTGATAGATGATGCAAAGAAGAATAACATAAGACTCATAGGAGTCCAGGAAAAACAGGAGAAAGTACAACGGACATAAAAAAAACTGTTCACAGAAGTAATAGTAGATAACTTCCCAGACAGAGGTAGAGAATTGGACATACAGATAAGTGAGGCACATAGAACTCCAACCAGCCATGACCAAAAATATTACACCTAGATACACAATAGTCAAGATCCCAGAAACCCAACAGAAGAACAAAATTCTACAGGCAGTTAGAGAAAAGAAACAAAGCACCTACAAAGGAAAGCCCATCAGAATCACAGCAGATTTCTCAACACAAACCCTCAAATCAAGGACAGCCTGGAGTGAAGTATTTCAAGCCCTAAAAGAAAATAACTTCCAACCTAGACTGTTGTATCCTGAAAAATTATCTTTCAAGATCGATGGGGAAATTAGATACTTCCATGACAAAGAAGACAAAGAACACCTGAGAAATTTCATGAACACCAAACCAGCACTCCAAACAATTTTAAGCAATATCTTAGAAAAAGACAATAAAGGTCACAGCTCCATGAGGCCAGCAGAGAGAAGGCATCATGCAAGGTAAGACACTAAAGCAAAAGGGGGGAAAATAAGAAATAAAAGAGCCAACAAGAGTAAAACATCACGACAAGGATGAGTCAATATCTGTCTATTATAACTCTCAATGTTAATGGCCTCAATTCACCAATCAAAAGAAATAGACTGGCAGAATGGATTAAGAAGCAAAACCTAGCAATATGCTGTATACAAGAAACACACCTAACTCAAAAGGAAATCCATAGACTGAAAGTAAAAGATGGCAAACAGTTCTCGTGACAGGAACCTAGAAAAAAACAGGGGTAGCAATCTTATTTGCAGACAAAGAAGATTTCAAAAAAAAACTAATTAAGAGAGACAAAGATGGTCACTACATCCTTGTGAAAAGAACAATCCAAGAGGAAGAGATGACAATCCTAAATATATATGCACCAAATATGAATGCCTCCAACTATACAAAACAAATACTAATGGACATGAAAAACCAAATAAGCACTAATACAATTGTAGTGGGGGACCTCAATATTTCACTATCACAAATAGATCATTTAGAAAAAAATTAACAATGAAATTCTAGAACTAAATGAAGCTATTGAACAAATGGACTTAATAGATGTTTACAGAGTGTTCGACCCCACAAAATCAGAATACACATTCTTTTCAGCTGCACATGGGTCATTCTCCAAAATAGATCACATTATAGCTCATAGGACATATCTAAGTAAATGTAAAGAATCGAAGTTATCCCCTGTATATTATCAGACCCTAGTGCAATACAATTGGAGATCAATAACATAAGAAACTGCAAAACTTCCACAAACATATGGAAATTGAACAACACCCTCCTGAACAGCCAATGGGTGACAGAGGAAATGAAAGAAGAAATTAGACAGTTTCTACAAGTAAATAATAATGCCAGTACAACATATAGGAATCTGTGAGACACAATGAAAGCAGTTCTACAAGGGAAATTCATAGCAGGGAATGCCCATATTAGGACAACAGAGAGAACTCAGTTAAATAACTTAATGCAGAACCTCAAGTTCCTAGAAAAAGAAGAGCATAACAAACCCAAAACTCATACAAGAAAGGAAATTATAAAGACCCGAGCAGAAATCAATGCAATGGAGACTAAGAGAACCACACAAAAAAAATAATGAATCAAAGAGTTGGTTTTTTGAAAGAATAAATAAAATCAATAAACCTTTAGCCAACCTTATCAAAAAAAGGAAAGAAAAGGCTCAAATCCATGCAATTAAGAATGAAAAAGGTGAAGCCACAACAAATCCAGCAGAAATCCAGAGAATCATCAATACCTACTTTGAGAACCTGTACTCTAATAAAATGGAAAACACAGAAGAAATGGACAGATTCCTAGATATATATGAATTGCCAAAATTAAATGAAGAAGATATAGAAATTCTAAACACCTCAATAACAATGAGTGAAGTTGAAAATGTAATAAAAAACTTACTAACAAAGAAAAACCCAGGTCTGGATGGCTTCACTGCTGAATTTTACAAGACATTTAAAGAAGAACTAATGCCATTACTCTTTAAACTCATCAAGGAAATTGAAAGGGAAGCAATACTTCCAAACTCATTCCTGGAAACAAGTGTTACTTTGATTCCAAAACCAGGGAAAGACCCAACCCAAAAAGAGAACTACAGGCCAATCTCCCTAATGAACATAGATGCAAAAATCCTCAACAAGATACTGGCAAACAGAATACAGAGGGTCATCAAGAAAATCATACACCCTGACCAAGTCAGATTTATCCCAGGGATGCAAGGATGGTTCAACATCCATAAATCAATAAATGTAATACACTATATTAACAGAGTAAAGGACAGAAACCACATGATCATCTCAATAGATGCAGAAAAAGCATTTGACAAAAATCCAACACCCATTCATCATAAAAATGCTACAGAAAATTGGAATAGGAGGTCTTTATCCCAACCTGATTAAAGCTATCTATGAAAAACCAACAGCCAACATCATACTAAATGATCAAAAACTGATAACTTTCATGCTAAAATCAGGAACAAGAGAAGGATGCCCATTATCACCACTCCTGTTTAATATTGTTCTGGAAACATTAGGCATAGCAATTAGAAAAGAGAAAGAAATAAAAGGAATAAAGATAGGAAAGGAAGAAATTAAACTGTCATTATTTGCTGATGATATGATACTTTACATAGAAGACCCAAAAAACTCAGTCAAATGTATTCTAGACCTAATTGACAGATTCAGTAGAGTAGCTGGATACAAGGTCAACACTCAAAAAACAATAGCCTTCTTATACGCAAATAGCAGACCCATTGAGAGAGAAATTCAGGAAATAATTCCTTTTACAATAGTGTCTAAAAAAAGGAAATATCTAGGAATCAACCTAACAAAGGAAGCAAAAGACCTCTACACTGAAAACTACAGCACTCTGAAGAAGGACATCAAAGAGGATATAAGCAAATGGAAAGATACCTCTTGTTCCTGGGTAGGAAGAACCAATATAGTGAAAATGACCATACTTCCAGAACTACTATATAGATTTAATGCAATGCCAATTGAAATTCCAACAATATACTTCACAGAATAAGAGAAAACAATCCAAAAATTCATTTGGAAACAGAGGAAACCTAGAATAGCAAAAGCAATTCTAGGCAACAGAGACATGGCTGGGGGCATCACAATCCCCAACTTGAAACTATACTACAAAGCTACTGTGATAAAAACAACATGGTACTGGCAAAGAAACAGACTCAAAGATCAGTGGAATAGATTAGAAGATGCAGAAACAACTCCAGACATACTCAGTCCCCTCATCTTTGACAAAGGAGCCAACCACCCTCATTGGAGGAAAGATAGCCTATTTAATAAATGGTGTTGGAAAAACTGGATTTCATCCTGTCAGAGATTAAAACTAGACCCATACCTATCACTGCACACTAACCTAAGATTGAAGTGGATTAAATATCTAAATATTAAGTCAGAAACACTAAACTTGCTGGAAGATAAGTTAGGTAGAACTCTTGATGACATTGGCATAGGAAAAGACTTTATGAACAAATCTTCAGTAGCATGGGAACTAGCACAAAGAATCAACAACTGGGATCTCATCATATTAAAAAGCTTCTGTACTGCAAGAAAACTACCAACAGAGCTAAGCGACAACCTACAATGTGGTAAGAAATATTTAGCAGCTGTAGCTCAGACAAAGGTCTACTATCAAGAACATATAAAGAACTGAAAAAAGTCAGACCTCCCAAATTCAAAGACCCAATTCAAAAATAGGCATCCAAAATGAACAGTCATTTCTCAGACAAAGAAGTAAAAACAGCAAATAAACATGAAAAAATGTTCAACATCACTGGTCATTTGAGAGATGTAGATGAAAACAACACTGAGATTCCACCTCACCCCAGAAAGAATGGCTGCTATCAAGAAATCAACCTATAACAAATGTTGGTGGGGGTGTGAAGAGAAAGGAACCCTTCTCCATTGTTGGTGGGAATGTAGATTGGTGCAATCACTGTGGAAATCAGTATGGCGATACCTTAAAGAACTAGGACTGCAGGTACCGTTTGACCCAGCTATTCCCCTACTGGGAATCTTCCCCAAAGAATTAAAAGAATCATACCACAGAGATATATGTGCACTTATGTTTATAATGGCACACTTTGTATTAGCTAAAGCTTGGAAACAGCCCAAGTGCCCATCAACTGGAAACTGGATAAAGAAAATGTGGGTTTTTTTTTTATAAAATGGAGTACTACTCAGCCATAAAGAATGAGAAACTAGAGACATTTATAGCTAAATGGATGCATATTGAGGCCATACTCTTAAGTGAAATAAATAGGACACACATGTGTAAATACCGAATAGTTTCTCTAGTGTGAGAAACTGAAAGTGTAAATAAGGATGAAAATGATTAAAATCAATAATTGATAATTTGAAATAAGAAAAGGTCCAAGGTTTGGGGGATGGTGGAAGGGAAAGGGGAAAGGGAAGAAGGGAATGGAAAAATTAGGAGAAAAATGAAAATGGAATCAAACTCTGTGTAAATAGGGAAGGATGGAGGGGGTGAATGGTGCACAGGTAATGGGGAAAAAAATAAGAACCAAAACATATCATGTACAGTTACAAACACCCAATGATAAATGTACAGGTATTTTATACCTAAAATGTACCAATAAATAAATATATATATATATATATTTTGTTTTTGTTTTTGTACCAGGGATCGAACTTGGGTCCTTGCGCTTGTGCAGCAGGTGATGAAACCACTGAGCTAAATCCCCGGCCCAATAATATACATATTTTTAAAAAGATGGATTATTTAAAAATACTAGACCCATTAGCTTAAATTGTTGTGCCTAGGCTCTGGGTGAGAGGAAGTCTCTGTAGATGTATTATGTACTAGGTAGCTTTCTTGTTGTCAGGAATAAATACCTGATACCTATAAAAAAGGATTTGTCTCATGGTTTCAGAAATTTCAGTCCATGATTGGCTTCAAGGCAGAAACATCATGCCAGAAGGATGGCAAAGGAAAGTAGCTTAACTCATGGCACCTGAAAAGCAGAGAGCAGAGGAAAAAGGGCAGATGGGAGGCTCTCAGGGACCAAATACAGTAATGTTTCAGTTCACAAACACTTTTGTTTAAAATAAATTGGTTTGTAAACAAAAGAATTTGGAAAACTTTTTTTTTTTTGAAAACTCTACATCAAGTGACAAATACAACCACAGCTGTCTTTCTGACAGAAACACAAATGTGGCCATCTTTTCCAAAATCATGGAACAAATTAAGTTCATGAACCAAGGTACCACTGCATAGTACTTAAGGTAATGTTTTTATGACCAAACCATATATAACCAGAAGTATTCTTTACTAATTTCTTAGATGTTTTGCAATCCAATTAAGTTGACAATCAAGATTAACTATCACAACAGGCAACTGAAACCATAGTTGAGCATCATGTAAGTTTAGGAGATAGATTTATACTGGTCTCATGATCCAAGAATCACAAAGCCAAGACATTAATATAAAATGGTTGGCAATTTCTTTGGAACACCTGATAAGTA
Organism: Heterocephalus glaber; assembly: GCF_053883595.1. Taxonomy (NCBI): domain Eukaryota; kingdom Metazoa; phylum Chordata; class Mammalia; order Rodentia; family Bathyergidae; genus Heterocephalus; species Heterocephalus glaber. The sequence continues at coordinate 6,106,225 of NW_028258156.1, forward strand.
TAAACAAAACTATTCTGAAGGAAAATTCTGCAATTCAAATCATATGGAGTTTCTATGGGAAAAGGAGCACTACAGGTAAGTAGGAGTAAGAAGAAAAATACACAATAGGATGGTAGAGCCTGAAAGACCTATGAAAAAAAGTTGGAAACAAGAAGAGACGTTAGACTAAATTGTTTGGATACAGCATAGATTAATAACTAGGCAGGAAATGGGAGAGGGATTAAAAGATTTGGAACATATAAATGAGAACTTATATTCAATAAAATTTCAAGAACAAAAGAATAGAACAAGCAAGACAGATGACATTTATAGAGATAATGACTTATCAAAAGACATAAATCCTTATATTTAAAAATGATAAATTCCTACAAAGATACATAAAAGGAAATATCTCAAAACATATGATCAAGAAATTTCAATCACCAGGACAAAAACAAATTCTTAAAAGCAACCAGAGAGGAAAAGAGAAAATCAAAAGAAAAGAATGGGAAGAACAAAAAGATAGAAAACCAAATGACTACAGATTTAGCAAGATCAACAATAGAGGCTCAGGAACCAAGGAGCAAAGCCGCCCCCAAGGCAGAGGAAGTGAAGCTTCTGGGCCACCATACCACCGCCCCCAACACTGAGGAGCAGAGCTTCCCCCAGTGCAGAGGAGATGGACCTACTGGGCCACCATACCACCTCCCCCAGCCCTGAGGATCAGAGCTGCCCCCAGTGCACAGGAGGTGAACCTTCCAGGCCAGCATACCACTGCCCTCACTGCTGAGGAAGTGAGCCAAGTAGGTGCCAGCAGCACACATCCCTCCTCCCTCACCGCCATTGAAATGAGAAGACACTTAAACAAGTCTCAAAACCAGACTTCCAGATCACCTAGAGCAACCCCAAAGGGAAATGAGATAGAACACTCTGATACTCAAACACCTAGACTCACTGAACTGGCAACAGAAGAGGATCTGGGAAAAATGAAATCAGAAATAATTACTCAGATAACAGCAGAGATTGTGCTCATAGTGCAAGACATGATTAATAAATCTACAGAGGACACAGATAAAAAAGTAGAGGAGCTGAGGAACATGATGGAATCCTAACATAGGAAAACAAATGGAATTCATACAACAGATGCAAACAGATTTCCAGGAGATCAAAAACCACAGAAAGTTTACACAGCAGAATGAGACAATGTGAGGACAGAATTTCAGATATACAAGATAAGATTTCAATTAGTGACCAGGAAAAAAACTATTTTCTTTAAAATTATAAGGGACCATGAGAAATCAATTCAGCAGCTGCTAGACGATTGAAAGAAGAATGACATAAGAATCATTGAATTCAATGAAGAAACCAGAGAGAGTGCATACAACATAAAAAAACTGTTCAGAGTCCCACGGAAGACGCCGAATCAGCCCGCTGCAGACAGGCAGGTCTGCACACGCCCTTCCGAGGTCCTGAGTCACCCGGAACATGCAGAATCAGCCTGAGCCCCGGCAAGAATCCACTGGATCCCCACCCGCACTCCTCTGTACAGCCACCTGGTTAAACACTACAAAAGCACAGAGGACACTGGACCACCAGACCATGGTACTGAGTGCCGCTGATCCCGGCCCAGAGGTAGGGGCTTTTGAGCTGCTGTCCCACTACTCCTGGTCCAGAGGAAGGGGCTTCCCGGTCACCATCTCTCCCGCTGCTCCCAGCCCAGAGGAAAGGGCTTTGGGCCACCATCTGTCCTGCTGTTCCAGGCCCAGAGGAAGGGGCTGCCGGGCCACCATCCCTCCCAACGCTCCCAGCCAAGACGTAGGGGCTGCTGAGCCGCCATCCCACTGCTCCTGGACCAGAGGAAGGGGCTTCCAAGCCACCATCCCTCCCGCTGCTCCCAGCCCACAGGAAAGGGCTTTTGGCCCACCATCCCTACCACTGCTTCCGGTCCCTGTCCCACCTCTCCCAGCTCAGAGGAGATAATCCGTGCAGGCAAAAACAGCCCCTCCCCAGTTGAAATGAGAAAACATGTAAATAAGTCTCAAAACCAGACTTCCAGATCACCTACAGCAACCCCAAAGGGAAATGAGATGGAACACTCTGATACTCAACCACCTGGACCCACTGAACTGGCAACAAAAGGGGATCTGGAAAAAATGAAATCAGAAATAATTTCTCAGATAACAGGAGAAATTGTGCCCCTAGTGCAAGACATGATTAATAAATCTAGACAGGAGCTCAGGAACATGATGGAATCCCAACATAAGAAACAAATGGAATCCATAAAACAGATGCAAATAGATCTCCAAGAGATGAAAATCTCCATTGAAAGTCTACACAGCAGCATGAGCCAATGTGAGGCCAGAATTTCAGATATAGAAGATAAGATTGCAATTAGTGACCAGGAAAAGAAAAATTGCTTCAAAATTATAAGGGAACAAGAGAAATCAATCCAGAAACTGCTAGATGATGCAAAGAAGAATAACATAAGACTGATTGGGCTCAATGAAGAAACAGGAGAGGGTGCACATGACACAAAAAATCTCTTCACAGAAATAATGGCAGAAAACTTCCCAAGCAGGGGAAAAGAGCTTGAAATACAGATAAGTGTAGCGTATAGGACTCCAAATAGCCTTGATCAAAAAAAATCTACACATAGGCATATAATTGTTAAGATTCCAGAAACTCAACAGAAGAACAAAGTTCTGCAAGCAGTTAGAGAAAAGAAACAAATCACATACAAAGGAAAGCCCATCAGAATCACAGCAGACTTCTCAACACAAACCATCAAGGCAAGAAGAGCTTGGAGTGACATATTCCAAGCCCTAAAAGAAAACAGCCTCCAACCCAGATTGATGTACACAGCAAAATTATCTTTCAAAATGGATGGAGAAATAAGATACTTTCATGACAAAGAGCACCTTAGCAACTTCCTGAATGCCAAACCAGCCCACCAAAGAACTTTACACAATATCCTAGGAACAGACATTGAGGATCACAACCCCAGGAAGCAAAGCAGAATGAACCCATCTGGCATGACAAGAAATTAAATGTAAAGGGGGAGAACCCAACAAAAAGAAAAACTCATGGCAATGACAAATCAATACTTTTCAGTTATAACCATCAATGTTAATGGTCTCAATTCACCAATCAAAAGAAATAGGCTGGCAGAATGGGTCAAGAAGAAAAATCCAACAATATGCTGCATACGGGAAACACAATTCGAAAGAAAACTCACAGACCGAAAGTTCACGGGTGGAAAACAATACTCCATGCAACAGGAACCCCAAAAAAGCAGGAGTAGCTATCCTCTTGGCAGATCAAGTAGATTGCAAACCAACACTGATTAAGAGAGACGAAGAAGGACACTACATCCTTGTAAAGGGAAGAATCCAAGAGGAAGAGATGACAATCATAAATATCTATGCACCAAACACTAGTGCACCCAACTATATAAAACAAATACTAACGGACATGAAAAGTCATATATGCACTAATACAATTGTAGTAGGGGACCTCAACACCCCACTGTCACAAATAGATAGATCAACTAGACAAAAAATAAGTGATGAAATACTAGAACTCAATCGAACTCTTGAACAAATGAACTTAACAGATGTTTACAGAGTCTTCCACCCCACAAAATCAGAATACACATTCTTCTCAGCTGCACATGGGTCATTCTCCAAAATAGACCACATACTCACACATAGAACATGCATAAGTACAAAGGAGTTGAAGTTATCCCCTGTATATTATCAGACCATAGTGCAATGAAATTGGAGATCCATAGCAAAAGAAACTCAAAACATTTCATAAACATGTGGAAATTGAACAACACACTTCTGAATAACCAATGGGTCACAGAGGAAATTAAAGAAGAAATCAGACAGTTCCTTCAATTAAATGACAATGACAATACAACATATCAGAATCTATGGCACACAATGAAAGCAGTCTCAGGAGGGAAATTCATAGCAGTGAATACGCATACTAGGAAAACAGAATGAGCCCCATTAAACAACCTCATGCTGAACCTCAAGCTTCTAGAAAAAGAAGAACAGGACAACCCCAGAGCTTATACAAGGGAGGAAATTATAAAGATCAGAGGAGACATCAATGCAATGGAGACCAAGAGAAAAATACAAGAAATAAATGAAGCCAAGAGTTGGTTCTTCGAAAGAATCAACAAAATTGACAAACCCTTAGCCAACCTTGTCAGAAAAAGGAAAGAAAAGGCCCAAATGCATGCAATTAGGAATGAAAAGGGTGAAATTACAACAGACCCAGCAGAAATCCAGAGGATCATCAATACCTACTTCCAGAACCTATACGCCAATAAGATGGACAACACAGAAGAAATGGACAGATTCCTAGATACATATGAATTACCAAAGTTGAACGAAGAAGACCTAAAAATTCTAAACAACCCAATATCAACCAATGAAATTGAAAATGTAATTAAAAACTTATCAACTAAGAAAAGCCCGGGCCCTGATGGCTTCACTGCTGAATTCTACAAGATATTTAGAGAGGAACTGCTGCCACTACTGTTTAAACTCTTCAGTGAAATTGAAAGGGAAGCAATAGTCCCAAATTCATTCCTGGAAACAAGCATCACCTTGATCCCCAAAGCAGAGAATGACCCAACCGAAAAGGAGAACTATAGGCCAATCTCACTAATGAACATAGATGAAAAAATCTTTAATAAGATAATGGCAAACAGAATGCAGAAGATCATCAAGAAGATCATACACCCTGATCAAGTGGGATTCATCCCAGGCATGCAGAGATAGTTCAATACGTGCAAATCAATCAATGTAATACAATATCTCAATAGAGCCGAGGACAAAAGCCATATGATTATCTCCATAGACACAGAAAAAGCATTTGACAAAATCCAACATGCATTTATGATAAAAACTCAACAAAAAATTGGAATAAATGGTCTCTACCTCAAACTGATAGAAACCATCTATGAAAAACCAACAGCCAATATCATAATAAATGGTCAAAAACTGAAATCCTTCACACTCAAATCAGGAACAAGACAAGGATGTCCACTCTCACCACTCTTGTTCAATATAGCTCTGGAAACATTAGCCACAGCAATTAGACAAGAGAAAGAAATAAAAGAAATAAAGATAGGAAATAAAGAAGTCAAATTGCCATTATGTGCAGATGACATGATACTCTATATAGAAGACCCCAAGAACTCCACCTAAAGTCTTCTAGACTTAATAACCAAATTCAGTCAAGTAGCTGGATACAAGGTCAACACACAAAAATCAATAGCTTTCCTCTGCACAAATGACAGACTCACTGAGAGAGAAATAGGGCAAATAATTCCTTTCACAGTAGCATCCAAAAAACTGAAATACCTAGAAATCAATCTAACAAAAGAAATCAAAGACCTCTTCTCTGAAAACTATGGCACTCTGAAAAGAGAGATTGAAGATGATTTCAGAAAATGGACAGACATCCCCTGCTCCTGGGTAGGAAGATTAATATAGTGAAAATGGCCATATTCCAAAACTGCTTTATAGATTTAATGCAATTCCAATTGAGATCCCAGCAGCATACTTCATGGACCTTGGGAAAACAATCCAAAAATTCATTTGGAACAAGAAGAGACCCAGAATAGCAAAAGCAATTCTAGGTAACAGAGACATGGCAGGGGGTATCACAATCCCCAATCTGCAAGTATACAGCAAAGCTACTGTGAGAAAAACAGCAAGGTACTGGCAAAGAAACAGACCTGAGGACCAGTGGAAAAGATTAGAAGATGCAGAAACAATGCCAGACACACTCAGCCATCTCATCTTCGATAAAGGATCCAAACACCCTCACTGAAGGAATGATAGCCTCTTTAATAAATGGTGTTGGAAAAATTGGGCTTCAACTTGCCAAAGATTCAAACTAGACCCATATCTCTCACCATGCACTAAACTAAAATCAAAATGGATTAAAGATCTATATATTAAAATAGAAACTCTGAACCAGTTGGAACAGAGGTTAGGTAGAACCCTTGAAGACATCAGTGTAGGAAAAGATTTTATGAACAAATCCTCAGTTGCCCATGAACTAGCAGAAACAATCAACAAGTGGGATCTCTTCTTATTAAAAGGCTTCTGCACAGCAAGAGACACCACCAGCATTGTGAAGAGACAACCCACAATGTGGGAAAAAATCTTCACCTGCTCTTCCTCAGACAAAGGTCTATTATCTCGAATCTATAAAGACCTTCAAAAGATCATACTTCCCAAATTTAAAGATCCAATCCGAAAATGGGCATCTAAAATGAACAGACATTTCTCAGATAAAGAAGTAGAAATAGCAAATAAATACATGAAAAAATGCTCAACATCACTGGTCATTCAAGAGATGCAAATGAAAACAACACTGAGATTTCACTTCACTCCAGAAAGAATGGCTGCTATCATGAAATCCACCAATAACAAATGCTGGCGGGGCTGTGGGGAAAGAGGAACCCTGCCTCACTGCTAGTGGGAGTGTAGACTAGTGCAACCACTGTGGAAATCAGTATGGAGATGCCTCAAAGAACTAGGACCTGAAGTCCCATTTGACCCTGCTATTCCAGTGCTGGGGATCTTCCCCAAAGAATTAAAAGAATCATACCACAGTGATATGTATGGGCCCATGTTCATAGGAGCACAGTTTGTGATAGCTAAAACTTGGAAACAGCCCAGATGCCCATCAACTGGAGACTGGATAAAGAAAATGTAAGTTTTTTATAAAATGGAGTACTACTCAGCCATAAAAAATGAGAAATTAGAGACATTTATAGGTAAGTGGATGCACATTGAGGCAATACTCTTAAGTGAAATAAATAGGACACACATGTATAAATACCGAATAATTTCTCTGGTGTGAGAAACTGAAAGTGTAAATAAGGACTAAATGTATAATAGGTAATGTGAAACAGGAAGAAAAGGGGCCAAGGGAAGGAAGTGGGAGGGCTAAGGGAAAGCATAGAAGGGAATGGGATTAATATGAGAAAATGGAAAAATAGGAACAAAATCTTTGTAAATAGGGAGGGCTGGAGGGGTTGAAGGGAGGGCTGGGCAAGGGTGAAAAACAAGAACCAAGAGAGACTATGTAAAGGGGCAAATTTCCAATGATGAATGTCATTATATTGTATACCTAAAATGTACCAATGATTAGAATGAATAATCGATAAGGTAAAATAGGAAGAAAAGGTCCAAAGGGGTAGGGGTAGTGGGAGGCACAGGGGAAAGGAAAGAAGGGAAAGGAAAAAATGCTGAGAAATGGAAAAAATGGAAATAAAATCTTTGTAAATAGGGAAGGGTGGAGGGTGTGAAGGGAGGGCTAGGAATGGGGAAAAAATAAGAACCAAGATGCATCATGTAAAGGTCCAATTCCCAATGAGAAATGTAATTGTGTTGTATACCTACAATGTACCAATAAAAGAATTTAATAAAAAAATATAATAATAATAAATAAACTGTTCACAGAAGTAATGACAAAAAACTTCCCTAGCAGGGGAAAAGAACTTCATATACAGATAAGTGAGGCATATAGGACTCCAAAGAGCCCTGATGAAAAAAAATCTACACATAAGCATATAATAATAGTTAAGATTCCAGAAACCTCAGAATAAAATTCTATAAGCAGTTAGAGAAAAGAAACAAATCACAGCGAAGGAAAGCCCATCAGAATCACAGCAGGCTCCTCAACACAAACCCTCAAGGCAAGAAGATCTTGGAGTAATGTATTTTCATCCCTAAAGGAAAACAGCCTGCAATCCAGATTGATGTACTTGACAAAACTATCTTTCAAAATTGATGGAGAAATAAGATACTTTCATGACAAAGAGCACCTTAGGAACTTCATGAACACCAAACCAGCAGTCCAAAAGATTTTAGACAATATCCTATGAAAAGACACTGAGGATCACAACCTCAGGAAGCCCAGCAGAATGAATCCATCGGGCATGACAAGAAATTAAACGCAAAGGGGGAGAATCTAACAAAAAGAAAACATCATGACAATGATAAGTCAATACATATCAGTTATAACCATCAATGTTAATGGTCTCATTTCAGTAATCAAAAGTAATAGACTGGCACAATGGGTCAAGTAGCAATATCCAACAATATGCTGCATACAAGAAAGACACTTATTTCAAAAAAACCTCATAGACTGAAAGTTAAACGGTGAAAGACAAAACTCCACATGACAGAAACCTAAAAAAAAGCAACACTAGCTATCTTCTTTGCAGATGTGGTGGCTTTCAAACCAACACTGATTAAGAGAGACGAAGGACACTACATCCTTGTAAAGGGAACAACCCAAGAGGAAGAAATGACAATCATAAACAAATATGCACCAAACACTAGTGCGCCAAACTATATAAAACAAATACTAATGGACATGAAAAATCAAATAAGCACTAATACAATAGTAGTTGGGGACCTCAGTACCCCACTGTCACAAACACACAGATCAACTAGACAAAAAATCAGCAACGAAATGCTAGAACTCAATAAAACTCTTGTACAAATGAACTTAACAGATGTTTACAGAGTGTTCCACCCCATAAATCAGAATACACATTCTTTTCAGCTGCACATGGGTCATTCTCCAAAATAGACCACATACTCGTTCATAGAACATGTTTAAGTACGTGCAAAGGAACTGAACTTATCCCCTGTATATTAACAGACTATAGTGTAATGAAATTGGAGATCTATAGCAAAAGAAACTGCGAGCATTTCATAAACATGGAAACTGAATGACACACTTCTGAATAACTAATGGGTCACAGAGGAAATTAAAGAAGAAATCAGACAGTTCCTTCAATTAAATGACAATGACAGTACAACATATCGGAATCTATGGGACACAATGAAAGCAGTCTTACAAGGGAAATTCAAGCAGTGAATACTCATATTAGGAAAACAGAGCAAGCTCAATTAAACAACCTGATGCTGAAGCTCAAGCTTCTAGAAAAAGAAGAGCAGGGCAAATCCAAAGCTCATACAAGGGAGGAAATTATAAAGATCAGAGCAGAAATCAATGCAATGGAGACTAAGGGAATGATAGAAAAAAAATCAATGAAGCCAAGAGTTGGTTCTTCAAAAAAAATAAACAAAATTGACAACCCTGAGCCAACTTTATCAAATAAAAGGAATGAAGGGCCGGGGATTTAGCTCAGTGGTTTTGCTGTATGCTGCGTAAGCGCAAGGACCCAAGTTTGTTTCCCGTTACCAAAAAAAAAAAATAAGGAATGAAAAGGCCCAAATCCATGCAATTGGGAATGAAAAAGATGAAATTACAACAGACCCAGCAGAAATCCAGAGGATCATTAATACCTACTTCCAAAACCTATATGCCAATAAGATGGAAAACACAGAATGGATGGATTCCTAGATACGTATGAATTAACAAAGTTGAATGAAGAAGACCTAAAAATTCTAAACAACCCAATATCAACCAATGAAATTGAAAACATAACTAATAAGTTACCAACTCAGAAAAGCCCAGATCCTGATGGCTTCACTGCTGAATTCTACAAGACATTTAGAGAGGAACTGCTGCCACTACTGTTTAAACTCTTCAATGAAATTGAAAGGGAAGCAATACTCCCAAATTCATTCCTAGAAGCAAGCATCACCTTGATCCCCAAAGCAGAGAAAGACCCAACCAAAAAAGAGAACTACAGGCCAATCTCACTAATGAACAAAAATCCAAAAATCCTTAATAAGATAGTGGCAAATAGAATGCAGAAGATCATCAAAAAGATCACACACCCTGACCAAGTGGGATTCATCCCAGAGATGCAGGGATGGTTCAACATACGCATATCAATCAATGTAATGCACAGGCTGGGGATTTAGCTCAGTGGTTTTGCCGCCTGCTGCGCAAGCTCAAGGACCCACGTTTGATTCCCGGTACCAAAAATAAAAAAATAAAAAATAAAAATAAATATAATACACTATATTATTAGAGACAAGAACAAAAACCATTTGATCATCTCCATAGATGCAGAAAAAGCATTTCACAAAATCCAACATGCATTTATGATAAAAACCCTACAAAAAACTGGAATAGATGGTCTCTGCCTCAATCTGATATAAGCCATCTATGAAAACCCAACAACCAATATCATACTAAATGGTCAAAAACTGAAATCCTTCACACTAAAATCAGGAACAAGACAAGGATGTCCACTATCACCACTCCTGTTCCATATAGTCTTGGAAACCTTAGCCACAGCAATTAGACAAGAGAAAGAAATAAAGATAGGAAATGAAGAAGTCAAATTGTCATTATTTGCAGATGACATGATACTCTATATATAAGACCCCAAGAATTCCACCAAAAGTCTTCTAGACTTAATAACCAAATTCAGTAGAGTAGCTGGATACAAGGTCAACACAGAAAAATCAATAGCGTTCCTCTACACGAACAACAGACTCACTGAGAGAGAAATAGGGAAAATAATTCCTTTCATAATAGCATCCAAAAAACTCAAATACATAGGAATCAACCTAATGAAAGAAATCAAAGACCCCTACTCTGAAAACTATAGCACTCTGAAAAGAGAGATTTAAGAGGATATCAGAAAATGGAGAGACATTCCTTGTTCCTCAGTAGGAAGAATCAACATAGTGAAAATGGTCGTACTTCCAAAACTGCTATATAGATTCAATGCAGTCCCAATTGAAATCCCAGCAGCATACTCCACAGACCTTGAGAAAACAATCCAAAAATTGATTTGGAACAAGAAGAGACCTAGCATAGCAAAAGCATTTTTATGCAACAGAGACATGGCAGGGGGTATCACAACCCCCAACTTGAAACTATGCTACAAAGTTACTGTGATAAAAACAGCATGGTACTGGAAAAGAAACAGACCTGAGGCCCAGTGGAACAGATTAGAAGATGCAGAAACAGCTCCAGACACACTCAGCCACCTCATCTTCGACAAAGTAGCCAAACACCTTCACTGGAGGAAAGACAGCCTCTTTAATAAATGGTGCTGCAAAAACTGGGTTTCAATGGGCCAAAGATTAAAAGTAGACTTATATCTCTCACCATGCACTAAACTAAAATCAAAATGGCTTAAAGATCTAAAAATTAAAACAGAAACACTAAACTGATTGGAAGAGAGGTTAGGTGGAACTCTTGAAGACATTAGTGTAGGAAAAGATTTTATGAACAAAACCTCAGCTGCCTGTGAACTAGCCAAACAATCAACAAGGGAGATCTCTTCTTACTAAAAAAAACTTCTGCACAGCAAGAGAAACCACCAACAGTATGAAGAAACAAACCACAACGTGGGAAAAAATCTTCACCAGCAGTCCCTTGGACAAAGATCTACTATCTCGAATCTATAAAGAACTTAAAAAAATCAGACCTCCCAAATTTAAAGTCCCAATCCAAAAATGGGCATCTGAAATGAACAGACATTTCTCAGACAAAGAAGTAGAAATAGCAAATAAACATGCAAAAGTGTTCAACATCACTGGTCAGTGGAGAGATGGAAATGAAAACAATGCTGAGATTCCACCTCACTCCAGAAAGAATGGCTGCTATCATGAAATCAACCAATAACAAATGCTGGCAGGGCTGTGGGGAAAGAGGAACACTACTCCACTGCTGGTGTTGAGTGTAGACTGGTGCAACTACTATGGAAATCAGTATGGAGATGCCTCAAAGAACTAGGACTGGAAGTCCCATTTGACCCAGATATTCCCCTGCTGGGAATTTTCCCCAAAGAATTAAAATAATCATACCTCAGTGATATATGTGCACCCACATTCAAAGCATCACAATTTGTGATAACTAATACTTGGAAGCAACTCAATTGCTCATCAACTGTAGACTGGATAAAGAAAATATTTTTTTTTATAAAATGGAGTATTACTCAGCCATAAAGAACGAGAAACTAGAGACATTTATAGCTAAGTGGATGCATATTGAGGCGATACTCTTAAGTGAAAGAAATAGGACACACATGTGTAAATACTGAATAATTTCTTTAGTGTGTAAAAGTAAATAAGGACAAAAAGGTATAATAGATAAAGTGAAATGGGAAGAAAAGGGGCAAAGGGGAAGGGGAAGTGGGTGGGGTAGGGGAAAGGAAAGAAGGGAATGGAAGTAATATGAGAAAATGAAAAAAAGGAAACAAAGTCTTTGTAAATAGGGAGGGGTGAAGGGGTTGAAGGGAGGGCAGGGGAATGGCGAAAAAATAAGAACCAAGAGAGATTATGTAAAGGTGCAAATTTCCAATGATGAATGTCATTATATTGTATACCTAAAATGTACCAATAAAATTAATTTTAAAAAAATAGAGGCTGAGGGTCAGTGGAATGCTAGCTGCAAGGTGTTGAGAGAAAATAACTGCAGATTTAGAAAACTGTGTCCATCTAAAGTGTTGTTTCATAGTTAGGATAAAGTAAAGGCATTTTCAAAAAATACTGCGAGAGGTTACCATTTCAAACCCCTATCTAAAAATACTACTATAGGATGTATTTAGAAAGAAAGAATTTTAATTCAGCAATAAGGAATACATTGGAAGAACAGTGAATTTAAAAATTGGTTTATATGGGTAAATATTTATAAGTAAGCATTGACCGTATAATTTTAAAAAAACAGAAATGTTTATTTCTAGATTGGGCAATAAACAAAAAAAGTGTCTAGAGAAGGTTATTGAAGTTAGCCACATTCTAACATTTTTATTTCATTCAGGAGAAAGGTAAAGCATATACTATACAAACTAATGGAGGAAGGAAGAAGAATAAAGAAATATGATTTAATCAATAGAATACAAGAAAAAAGTTTAAAAAGAAGTAAATAAAAAGCATGATCAACATAAAGGACCATAAGAGAATAAGACAGTAGAAATATACAATCCTTCTATATATCAGTAATTATAATTAATATACAGTCTAGGGCCTTTACCAATAAAAATACAGTCTAAATTTGTGATTTAAAAGAAATGTTATATACACTTCTATTCACATTTCTAAATAGCTAAATTTTGTTACAAGGGATAATACTAGACTTTAGTGGCTTATGAAAATTAAAGGGAAAAGGATGAAAGAAATAGATAAATATCATTTTTTTTTCAAAGCTTGTATAAACTGGGCTTGTTGATGCATGTAATCCCAGCACTCTGGACATGAAGGCAGAAGGATTGTAATTTGAGCCCAGCCTGGGCAACTTAGTGACTTAGTGAGACCTTGCTAAAATAAAATGAAATAAAATTAAATAAAATTAAAAAGAGCTGTGGATGTACCTTAAGTATGAAAGCCCTGAGTTCAATCCCCAGTACATAGAAGAAAAGAACTAGTATAGCTCCATTAAAATTACACACATAATATTTCTAATATTAATAGAACTGTATTAGAGGACAAAATAGCCAGTATATATTGAGAAAAGATCCCAGGTCTTTCTAACACTAAAGTCTACATCTCAGCAGTATAATGCATGATATAATTCAATAATTTAAAATCCTTGTAGGTAAAAAGTGTAACACAAAGAAAATGTCTAGGCAGGCAAACTGGCCTGGGTTGGAGTTTCAGCTTCACCACTTCCTCTGTGTTAGCTGAGTTGATTTATCTCACTTTAATTCTTTGTGGTTTGGTTTCCTCATCTATGAAATTCAGCCAGCAATATCTCTCACTCATGGTTTAAGTGAAGGTTAAAAGAATGAAAATATGTAAAGGACCAATTTATGCTAGTTCCTCAACTATGAATGTTAATTCCTTCATAATTTATTTCTTATCATGAAAAGAAACCTGCAACTTACTTATGATTTCAGAAGGCAAATAGCTATTTCAGATTTCAAGTTGAAGTCATTTTTCTTATAAAGAGCTAATTATCCATGAAATTAAATATTTATGCATTCACAGAACCAATGTATTTATAATGTTAGAATATGAAAGTGGTTGGTTGAGAAATGCAAAACATTCTTAATGTCTTCACATCTGCTGTTTCTCCATCATGGGAATATTTTAAAATTAGCTTTTACAATTATCTAAAGAGAATGTGCTGTAAGGTCGATTAGAAAGGTACCATGCAGTTGAACATTTAAATTCAGGTGTAAATGCTGACTGCTGGCTGAGATTCCCACTTATGAGGACCTCAATACACTGAACATTTTTCCCCATATGATAAAATCATAAATGGTGATTTGTGTCCCAAGAGGAGTGACTAACTGTCCCAATTTTCCTGGACCTCAGGTTTTTCCCAGGATGCACACTTCCTGATGCTAAACCTGGGACAGTCTTGGGGAAACTGGAAACCTCCACCCCAGGCTAACACCCCCTGAAGTGATCTGCCTGGATCAGTCACAAATGCTGGGGCCCTCCCCTGCCAAATGCCAGAGTTGCTGCGTTACATTTGGACTCTGACAGTCACCTGGCCTCCACTTGTGAAGTAGGTCTGGGATCTATGTGGAGGACAAAAGAGAGGCAATTTATGTCTTACACCCCAGAGCAGCATATTCAAGGCCCACAGTAGCACATCTTTCCAAAAAATGACACTTTTGGTACTTACTCTTCTCATATTGTTGCCCAAAATGAGCCAGTCATTTTCAGGGTGGAGCTGTGAGCAGCAAGAGAGGATCAGATGTTGTGCTATCCCCTCCATGGTCCTTAGTCAATAGAGCTTAGACAATAGAGCTCACCCTTAGATGGATGGCCAATTACTGCTCAAATCCCAGGCAAGGATTTGAGACTCCCAATTGGAGCTTTGCTTAGGCTTACATGAAGCCTTATTTCTAGGAATTAATGTAGTTAATAATGATCTTGACATCCATAAATGTAGAGCAGCCTACTCAACAGCTGCCATGACATTTCCACTGCCCACATACACTAGTGCAAATGGTTTCAGCCTCCCCTGTTCTCCCATATCTCTTCCTTTATGCTTCTATTTAAACTCGATAGTGATCTGTCTTGTAATATAGCTACTTAAAGCATGTGTCTTATCTCTTTTATAAATGGCTAGGGAAACTGTCTCATTCACATTTATGTCACCCCTGGAACCTAGCAAAGTACCTGTCAGAGAGCAACTATTCAATGAGTGCTTCCAAAATTGATAACATCTTCAGGACTCCAGAAACTCATCAGAGATCAGCTGGTTCCATTTTAACCCAGTCAATAACCCAGTCTCTTAGGAAGAATGACTATATTAAATATGCTCTGCCCTCATTGCTTATTCTTGCATTAAATTCCGTAGATCAGTTAATTTATAGGTAGCTCTCGTTTAAAAAGACTTGGCAGTGGGCCGGGGTTTTAGCTCAGTGGTTTTGCCACCTGCTGCACAAGGGCAAGGACCTGAGTTCAATCCCTGGTACCAAAATAAATAAATAAATAAATAAATAAATAAATAAAAGACTTGGCAGTGATAAAAAAGATATTGTAATAAATGAAATTTAAATTATTCTAGGCCACTTTTAATTGAAAAACCATTGAAATGATGTTATTCTTTCACAAAGAAACATTTCAGGTTATTCTCTGACCATTGGATGCATTCTGTCTTCTCTGAGATCATTCCCAGTATTTTCTCACTCTGAACCTACTGTGTGTCAGGTGACAAGGTCAGTGTCATCATTCTTCCTATAATTGTAAAGCATTTCAATTCTGTAGCATGAGAATGAGATTAACTTGATAGCTATTTCTTAGCACATTTAAAAATGAGCCTAGATGACACATACAATTAATTATATGTTATTCTATTTCAATTTTTAAAAGAGAAGCTTCCTCTGTGATTTTGCACTGAGCTAATTGTTCTAATAGGCAGAAGAAAAGGCAATAATTTTAGTTGTGACAATATCATAATCTTCCTACTCAGAACTATAATAGAATATTACACTGAAACACTCCACTCAAAATATTATTTACCTTTACGATGATAGAAAAGGTACATTGTTTAGTTTTGATGGCATTGTAACTTATTCTGCATGGAGGAGCAAAGAAACATTTTCTATTGTATACATGGCAGTAAGTAACCCTATATGTCTAATGTTTGTGCATTAGAAAGACAGAGGAGGAATAATCAGCTGCCATCATATTCAGTTTTCTGTCATCGGTAATACTTGTAGAATCTGCACATGGGTGCAGTTTGGGAGCATGTGCAAGAGGATTTAATTTCATCTCAAGTGGGGTTGTCTCCTTAGAACAGTAAAATTCAAAGTTTGAGGATCAAGAGTAACTCAAAAGTAATCAAAGCATGTACTTCTCTCTCATATCTCCATGTTTTCTCTCTCATATTTGCCATTAGCTATACATTTTTCAAATTTCAGCTCAAGCCTCAGCTGCCCTAGGAAGTCTGCCCTGCCTCTTGCATCTCCCCAGCCTGGGAAAGGCATCCTTCCCTCTTCCCATAAAGCCATGTACGGCTTGTTGTTAGGGAGGGAGGAGCTACCTTTGCCCTTGAAATAGGGAATATCAGTTTTGAGCATATTTAATTTGAAGGACCTATAAGATGCCCAAGTATTAGCCATGGCTTGCAGAGGCTTCTCGCCCTGTGCTCTATTCTCTTTTCTTGTTTCCTTCTCATGCTCGAGGAGTTGCTCTTCTGACTGCTTCATTGCACCACATTGAGCCAATGGTTGGAGATACTGTCAAAAGGTAATATCCCCTCACACATGTCCCCTCTCTTCTTCCATCAGTTGCTAAATGTGGCTTCCTGACCCTTCTTGTCTACATGGCTGTTGAGTAAGTGAATTTGGGAATCTATGTCAAAGACCTTTTTCTGTGACTTTCCAGATTTGATTTGGAAGCAGGGGCAACTTGGAGGCACAGGCCTCATCCAGGCACCCTGGCAGCTTACTTAGGAGACTCTGCATTTGATTTCCTTGGACACTTGCCCACCTGGTACTTTTCTCCCTCCTTGACAATTGATTTATTAAGGGACACCTCGCCCCCATCAAGAAGCTACAAAGGCCGGCATGATGGGCCTATCTACATCCCAAAGGTACAACACTTCATCTTTGCGCTTCCAACAATGCACAATAATCTATCTCCCTCATTAGATAGTAAATTCTATAAGAAACTGTTATTGACCTTTGTATCCCCAGAGCTTAATACAATGTCCAATATATAATAGGTGCTCAGAAAAGGTTGAATAGATGAATGAATGAATGAATGAGTTTGTCCATTCTTGGATCTGCTTCATCCATCCAACCTCCAGCTATTCTGCATCAGACTGTCACAGGAATAGCCCTGCATATTCCCTCCATAAGCTGTGCCTGACCCACCTGTTGAGCCCAGCTAGTCAACTCACCCAGAACTTCTGTGACAATCACATTCTCTGTTAAGTCTTTTCTACATAGTTCTGCCCATTTCATCTCTTATGTAGTTTGGCTTTTTGTTACTCTCTAATTTAAATGTGCCAGAGTTATGTTGTTCTTACCTGGGTCATTTATGATCTTCTCTCTACAAACTTATCCTGGAAAACATCATCAGGTAGGGCAAAGTATGCAAGTAGAGGATTTGCTATCTAGTCCTCCAACCTTAATGAGGTAGGATAAGTCATTTACTTTTCTTAGGCTTTAGTTTCCTCATCTACAAAAATTGAGGTGATAATCATCTGCTTTACGGTGACATGGGCATAGTATATATGCTACTTCATTTCATTTATCCTACTAGTTTCTCTTAGTTCATTGAAAAATAGTTTTGTGCTATTATCTGTTTGTTTTTGGTAATAGAGAATCTTTCATGTCTATGTCTTGTACTCTACAACTACTTTGAAGATGATACACAGTGTACTAGCTATTCTTATTCTTTTATTATTTTGTTATAAAATTTTGTTTTATTTTCACATAAATAAAAAAACAAAAAATAAGACAATGCCATCTGTAAGGAAATTATGCATAATTCATACTGTACAGATTATAGACTAGAACCAAGATAAGGGAGACCTTAGTAAATGCTTCCAGATTTGCTTGGTAATGACTGTTTTGTTCATAGACCTCTCATTAATGGAGGTTGAGTTGTTCTTACTGTAACTCTAGTGAAGGTTGCTATTATTTGTTTATTTATTTTTGCGGTGACAAGTAGGTAACCCAGCACCTTTAAGCCTATTCCAAGTATAATCACCAGGCTAAAATATTAGATAAATACTATAATAAGAATCTATAGGAATGAAGCTTTGCATCTTTTAAAGTTTGCCATCATTGTATATATTAAAAGTAATTCATATTTATGATGGGTTTCTGATTTTTCCTTATCCCTTCCCTTCTGTTGCTTCTTTGTAACTTGTCTTAATTTGAATTTTGACCCCAGTGTAGAGTTACATGGAAAGTTAGGCAGGAATTATTATCTCCATTTCATGAATGAAAACTCCAAAGTTCAATGAATCTGAAGGTCAGAGAGCTTTGGCTGCCCCTTCATCAGGACCATAGAGTTTCCAAGCAAAAAGGTTCAGTTTTCCTCAGTAAAATGAGGTGAAGAAGCAGTGAGCCCAAGGGCTGTATGAGTCAAGCATGGGCTGTTTAATGTTAAACTCTCCAGGCATTTAGGTTTGGTGGAAGTAAGAGTTTAGAATTTTTGCTTAAAATAAAAGTCCTGGATTATCTTTCAATGGTTCCTATATATTATTCCTATTCAGCCTACTCCATATAACTAAGAGTTCTATACACAATGATAAATACTCAGAATATCTACACTTCCAAGTGGATCTTTGAGTCGTGTTTCTTTGCATAATACTAACTTTAATAAAGAAAATCTCCAAATATAATAATTAAGAAAGAATGATGTTATGTGACAATAAATTATGACTTATTTGACCTTTGAAGATTTTTTAAAACAGTCTGCACTTCAGTATTTAGTTCAGATAACAAAAATAAGATAAGGAAAATTTTGGGGAAATCACAGAACAATTTTATCTTAATTTTATTAAAAGGATTTTGCTTTGTAGCATCACTGATTTCATTTGGCTTAAGAAATGTCAGAATTTTTTACACATAAAGAATACTGTATATATGCTGTAAGATTTGCTAAGTCATGATAGACAGTCTTGCACTACATAACAATCTGGTCCATGATGGACCACACATAGGACAGTGACCCCATAAGATTATATCACCTACTGATGTCACAGCCATCCTAGCTTTTAGTGGACTCTGAAGTTTGTACAATCAGAAAACCATCTAATGATATATTTCTCAGAAGGCATCCCTGACATTAAGCAACACATGACTGTATATTATTGGGGGGGGGTGCCAGCAATTTTAAAATGTCATATGAAAATATTTGTGCACTTTTTTACTATTGTGGTACAAAGTATCAGTATGGGATGAGACTCATTTTCTTTGACTTAGAAATTATATGTAAAAATCTAATAATATTAATTTTAAACTAATCCCATGTAGATCAGTAATTGAAGGAAAAAGTTGGATAACCTTTAGCTAAGTTAATTAATGAGTCCTGTGTTGTGTGAAAAGGTAATCGTCCTGCACTGTGTATCTCTGACTCAAATTCTAAGGGAGGTGACCTAAATAGATGTACTGACCTCAGCAGTTTCAAATGGTAGCCATCAGAGGCATGTACCTATTCAAATTCATTGAAGTTAAATAAAATTTAGTTTCTTATTTAGCTTCTTATTTGTATTAGCCACATCAAGTGCTCAAAAGCCACATGTAACTAGTGACTGTCATATTAGACAGTGTGATTGAGGACAAGTTCTATGAGACTGAAGTCCCTTCCGCTGAAGGCATAGGTTAACAAGATTAAGAAGGATTCTAGGTGAAGGAGGAAGAGAATACAGAATATTTTTCCAAATTAACCTTTTCCTAGTCAATGTGTCTCTAAATACTTCTTTGTCACACACACACACACACACACACACACACAGAATTTTAGTCATCATAAATAATCCTATCTTTTTATCTTTCATAGCTATTGCTTTAATACTGATAAAACAAACCTTCAATTTTCTTCATGAGGGAGATTATAATTTAATAAATAATATAAAATAATTCTGCCTATTGTAATAGCACATTGTCAATTGAAGAGAATACACTTTTTAATGCGTGGTATTTTATTTAAACACACATATACAATGACAAAGGAAAACACTATAGAATTCAGCACAATGGTCTCATGCATTGGTAGGACAGGCAGACATTCATTGTACAGAATGAAATATGGGTGGAAAATAGGAAAAGCCTGGAAAGCAAGTTTTATTTCCCATCACCACATAGAAGGGTCTTCAAGCCTGTAAAACACAAGGAGCAGAACATGTGAAAGAAGCTGGGAGGCCTCCAAGAGTGAGAAGTTCAGTTCTGAACTGAAAAATGATCAGTAACTCTTAAGAAGCCTCCTGTCAGCACTCCAAACAAAAAGCCACATGGAAGAGCAGCCCCTGAGACAGCTACATACTGTGCCAAGGCTCAGCTGAGAGGCTCTCACTCGTGTTAATGGGTGTCTCAGTCAAATCTCTGGAGGAGTATTTAAACGGCTCTGTATATATAAAAGGAGCTGAGGAACTCCACAATATTTCTGAAGATCAAAATATAATACAAGAATTACACAAACTGTAACAGGAAAGTTAGTGTTGCTCAACTCTGAATTTGCTTCTGATGTTTTCTTACAAGCCTTTTTATGCAGCAAGATGCTATTTATTAACTATAAAGAGCCCTTTTAAATATAATAGTATTCATAAGCAACTTCAAGGCTATCAACTTTTGTCGCCTTCTAATTGCACATGATTGAATCTGTCAATGAGAGTACAATTAGCTCTATTTCATGCACTGTTATTTCAGGTCATAAAACAAAGCCAGCAGCAGAATTATAAGTAGGTCTGAATCATTATTTTCCTAACTTTAAGTAGACAAAGCCTTCCCTAAACTTCACTGTGACAAGCATTATATACCTATCCATGAAACATTCAAAGGTACGTATTGCTTAGTATTAAAAACAATCCTTATGAATTTTCTGTCTGTTTCTCTTGCATTTGCTGTTTATATCTGGGCTGGTATATGAGGTTTTATTCTAGCTCAAATCATTGTTTCCCTTTGAGAAACAAATCTGCCAACTCTATCCTTGTGCCCTTCATTCTGGCTGGCCATTTCACAAGTGAACTAAGGGAGAGGGGAGGGGAGATGGGTTGCCCCGTGGATTCTTTAGGGAGAACCTTGATGAAGAGTGACACAGCAGTCACACACACTAAGTGTTCTAGTGACCTCTTCTGGGGAAGTCAGTTTTTGATGTGGTAGAGCCCTGGGCTTCAGACAGACAAGGTACCAGGGAGAAGAGTGGGTCCTGTGCATTGTGACTGTACTGTGCATGGATGAACTCAGGAGGCAAGGACAGCATAGTCAGGGGTCATAAAAATAAAGGACTAAATGTATAATAGGTAATGTGAAATAGGAAGAAAAGGGGCAAAAGGGAAGGAAGTGGGAGGGCTAGGGGAAAGGATAGAAGGGAGTAGGATTAATATGAGAAAATGGAAAAATAGGAACAAAATTTTTGTAAATAGGGAGGGCTGGAGGGGTTGAAGGGAGGGCTGGGCAAGGGTGAAAAATAAGAACCAAGAGAGACTATGTAAAGATGCAAATTTCCAATGATGAATGCCATTATATTGTATACCTAAAATGTACCAATGATTAGAATGAATCATGGATAATGTAAAATAGGAAGAAAAGGTCCAAAGGGGTAGGGGTAGTGGGAGGGGCAGGGGAAAGGAAAGAAGGGAAAGGAAAAATGATGAGAAATGGAAAAAATGGAAATAAAGTCTTTGTAAATAGGGAAGGGTGGAGGGCGTGAAGGGAGGGCTAAGAATGGGGAAAAAATAAGAACCAAGATGCATTATGTAAAGGTACAATTCCCAATGAGAAATGTAATTGTGTTGAATACCTACAATGTACCAATAAAAGAATTAAAAATATATATATAGGCCAGTTAGGCTTCTTTTGGGTAGCAGACCAGGATGTGTCAGAGAATCCTCGCTTAATGGCGAACACATAGATTTTCTTGGGCACCTTTTCCTTGAACAGATCCACACTCCAATATTTACTGAGGCTACAGATAAGTTCCTAAGAATAAGACGTCATTCAATAGTCATTTGCTGAATGTAATAAATTACTGTGTTGAACTACAGTACGTCAAACAGTAATCTGGAGCACTTGGTCTTTCTATAGATTCATGTAAAACTAGAAAGGCTGGAGTCACATGAGTAACATTTCCTAGAACATAGGGACACTCACCCTAGTGTAGGCAAATTAAAGATTCTCCAAGCCAAAATGGATAGTTGTTTATTTTCATTTAGAGTTGTGGGCTTACTCTATACTCTCCCAATTCTAATGCTAGACATTCTATACAAATTCTGAGCTAAAAGTTACTTATATTTAGAATTTTCAAAGGTGCACCAAATAATATAGGCTAGAAAATGCAACCTCAAGGAAGTTTAGAGATTTGCCAATGAGCAAAAAGAAAAGTCCTCCCTGCCTGGTTATCCATTCCCATTTCTCCCCCACCCCAGGTCTGGAAGCCCCCATCCCAATGCCTCCCACCTTCCCCTGGACACCTGGAGCTCTGTGACAATGTCCCCACCATAGACCTTGTCATACCTAGTTCTGGGGACATTTTCTGTGCTTTCTCTCATTAAGAGGTCTGAAATCAACGTCTCAGGGCTAGATCGTTTTCCATATCTAAAAAAAAGAGCAAAGGAAAAGTCATTTAAAGTAAGCTTGAAAAAGCCATAAAAATTTTAGGGAAAAAAGAAGTCTACTATCTGGATACTAAACCTGAAAGCTATTTTCAGTTGTTCATCTGCTAACTGCTGATATAGGTACCTGCTAATCTAGTTATATGAAGCCATCAGAAACATTATTATAAATGAGATTTAAATTTTGTACTATCTAAATTTGTTTAAATAACTTAATTTGAACTCAACCAAAAGTCCTAGTCAAATGTTTCTTTTTATACTACCATCAATAATATATATTATATAATATATTATTTATGTATGTGTGTATAATAACTGACAGAAAATTAAAAACCATAAAAGCATGATTTATAAATGTTTCCATAATTAGTTGATTGGCTATAGATCTGATGATACATAGCAGTTTAAATCTTAATATCACATAGACCACATGATATGCCCGAAACAGCCCTCCAAGGGGTAGGGCGACCTGCAGAATGATGTTCAAAACCTACCTGTGTCTCTGAATCTGTTGTCTAACTTATAAAAATAAAATCATAACTCTTGCTTAAATGGGAATCTTTGTGAAAATCCAAAGTGAAATGTGAGTCCAAATGCTTTGATAGTGACAAAGTGATACTCAAATACACATTACTGCCACTGAAATGCATCCATCCTTACAGCTACCACCAGATCCTGGGTCTTGTATTTTCCGTATTTATTCAAGGTACCAAAAGCTAAAAGCCTTTCCTGATGCTGTGACTTTAACCTTCCCTGTAAGTACAAAGGGATCCTATTGGTGCATGGAAATGTGTTTATGAGATTTCTTTTTCCCTCATATAGCAGAATCTGGCTGGGACAATGTGCGATGCAAGGTTACGTTTACCTGTGAAGGTAGTATACATACCTGCTTCAGGATGCTGCTAAAAGAGTTTGGAAAGTCCACATCCAATTATATATTTTGAAGAGGTTATTTCCCCTTTCTCTGAAAGGGATTAGACAGGAGCAGCTGCTTTGTTTACACATGAAAACGTAGCCTGGTGTGGACTGATTAACTAATAGGTACAACAGCTGAACAAAGCTGCCAGAGGGTTTGCTCCAACTGCCTATCAAGTACAACTAAATCCAAATGTTTTGGGAAAATGTCCTATTATTGCTGAGAGTCAAAGGAAAAAATGTCTCTGCTCCCTCTCCCATCATTTGTAAGATTTCCTCAAAGATTTTCTGGAGTTGCGATACCAAACCCTAGGCTGCTGCCTCTTTTTAGTTATTGTGTCTATCAGTTGATTTTACTAATCTTAAAACTCTTAGACAACCTTAATTCACTTATCTTCATCATGCTCCAATGAATAAAAGAACTGGCAACTGTTTTCTCCAATTTACCAGTAAAGAACCTAAATCTGTAATAGCACGATTTACACAGTCATAAACTGGCACCCAGGACAGCAATGTTCACTACTCTTCCTTCTCTAATTAATTCTGTATTATCCTTCTTTTCTACAATGCTTTTACTTCCAAAGAGAGTCTCTGGGGCAAAAATTCTCAAACCTGGCTGCACATTATAATCACCTGGGGAGCTTTAAAAAAAATTATGAAAGCCTAGGCCCCACCTCCAGTGGGTCTAATTTAATTGGTCAGGGGTGCAGGCCAATGTCCATATATTTTTAAAGGACCTCAGGTGATCTAATGTGCAGCCAGGATGGAGAAACAGTAATCTGGGGGTGAGTTTCTTAACCTTAGCACCACTGACATTTTGGGCCAGATAATTCTTTGTTGTAGGGGACCGTCCTGGTCATTCAAGGTTGTAGCAGAGTCATTGTCCTCTAAGCACTAGATGCTAGTACCACCCACCTCTGGTTGTGACAACAAAATTTGTCTCCATTGACAGATGTTCTGGGGACCATAAAATCACCCCAGCTGAGAACTATAGGTCCAGGGAACTATGTGAACAAAATGTGATGGACTCATACTCTACAATAAGCAATGCATCTTTCAGAAGCAATAAACCAGGGGTGGATACAGCACTGGCATACAGTTTTAAAACATGGACTGAGTAGGGAAAAAAGAATGATTTCAGATGACCATACATGCCAAACTAAAACAATCATAAATGATGCTCTCATTTTCAAAGCACATACTTGTGCATATGAGTGGGCATCTGTGGTGGGAAGGCAATGATTTCAAATTGAACAGATGCCAGGGAAGTAGGAGCTTCTGATGGCTTCTAAACA
This sequence comes from Heterocephalus glaber, assembly GCF_053883595.1. Classification (NCBI taxonomy): domain Eukaryota; kingdom Metazoa; phylum Chordata; class Mammalia; order Rodentia; family Bathyergidae; genus Heterocephalus; species Heterocephalus glaber. Next base: position 6,131,076 of record NW_028258156.1, read on the forward strand.
GGAATTAATATGAAGACGACAAAGAGAAACTCCCTTAGGGGCCAGCTGCCTGCCTAACCTTCCAATGCATCCCTTCCTGCATCCCTGCCAATGAAACTCAGGTCCCTTTCCCTTGCTTTTTCCTCATCAGACCTCACTGATTATTGATGGTGCTGACAACATTCAAGAAACTCATTAGGAGAGCTCCAATTCCATAGCCCTTCCAAAAAGCTTTCATGAAATGTTCATGGTTCTGTGACCTGTAAAGTGGAGATAACTATATTCACTTCAAAGCTCTGAGGTGAAGACTGAATGAAATGCCCAGGCAAACATTTTGATATGCTACTTTATTCAGTGGCAATTACCTTTGTAAAAATGAATTCTACTGTCTATCAGGCTGTAACTAAATGACTAGCAAAGGTTTTCTTAGAAAAAGCAACAGTTACTCTGGACTGAATGATAGCATAAGCAAAAGTTTGGAGAATTAAATTTCTGAGAAGTCTATAGAATTTAATACATTACTGCTTTTTGCTAATTGAAATGATCAGATTTTAAGAGATTTCCAACCAATATTATTTCATTGATTCTGTACAAACTGGGATGTTTTCATAAGGCTTTTAAAACATACCTTATTGATGAAATAAAGAAGATAACTATTTTAAAAGTATAAATTCTTCCCCATTTGGAACCTTTTAAACTACGCTTTGACTTGTAAACAGCAAAAATATGATTTAAATAAACCCAAACAAAAATACCAGTACTTTATAATACATAACTGAAATCTGTTAATTAAATAACATAAATGTTTCTAAAGGGCTTATTCTTCATAGCTCCTTAATGTCCTTTAATCTCAATAATTAAAATAAGAATAAACGATTTACAACTAATATTGCACCAATTTTGGAAAGAAATTTTAAATCCTACATTATCTGTAAAATAGTTTGGATTTGGCTTTTCATTTAATATTTGATGTTGAGACTGAAAATGTGGTATTTTATTTTGACTTTCTGGACATTTAGAATAAAGTTAACAATTTATCAGATTTTGGGCAAGCCCTGGATTTATGCTACAGTTACAGTACTAGACCAGTGTAAAATTTGTCTTAAAAAGCAAGTGGACACGTTCTTACTATCAGGTGGGGAAATTCTGTATCTTAGAGCAACTGTTTTTATGCTACGTCTCTAATTATTGGGATGGGAGTTCTCAAGAATGGAGCTGAGACTGTACCGAGAAAAGAAGCTCATAGTTGTATTTGTCTTTGTCTAAACACTGACACTCAGTTCACTGAGGACAGGTTGGAAGGTCTAGCCACCTCTGCCGTGCCCAAGCTTTTCCTCCTTGGTTTTCTTCAGTGGTTGTTCTGTTTCCCATAGACACCAAGTTCGCCTTTCTTCCTATAGCCTTCCTGGGGGCACCATTGTCCCTTCGCCCCTTTGGAGTTTTCCTATGGAGGTTTCTAGACAGGCCCCCAGCTGCTCAAAATAAAAAGAGACCCTAGGAGGTCCCCAGACCAAAGCCTGGGGAACCTGACCCTGGATTCACAACTTAGTGATTGCAACTGGAAAGGGACTCTACCCAATTTGTGTATTTTGTGCCCTGCTGAGTACGCGCCTGATACTGTCCTACCCTGGGATGTGGGGGAGAAAGTCCCAGTCGCCTAATCTCCCCAGGATCTGCGGGTGTGCAGATCGCTCCCCCTTGTGTCCTGCGGAGCCCACCCACCTCTGCCTGGTGATGAGGTTGATGTAGTGTCGCAACGCCGAGTAGTATCTGGCCATATCTTCCGCCGGTGCGTCCTCGCCGGGGTTGTCTGGCTTGGTGGGGTATGCTTCAGCCAGCGCACCCAAGCACACCAGCAGGGACAGGGCGAGGGTCAGTCCGGACAGGCCCAGTCGGTTGCTACCGAGCATCTGAGGAGACAGAAGGCTCAGTGCAGGGAACTTGGGATTCCGAGGACGCACGCGCGCGCCCCTCTCCTCGCTACCACCCGCGACGCCCAATCCGCTCCCATCTCAGTCCCGCAGGAGGAAGCTGAGCTTGGTGAGCAGCACTTTGGAGCTTAGGACATCTTGTGCCCTGGCCTGGCCCCTCTGCCCCGCCCCCAAACTCGAGCAACTTGTCCCAAGTCGCAAGGATGAAGAGTCGCGCGGCGACTTTTAAAGCAGAGTTAGATGTTCCTTCCTCTGAGTTAAACAATGACCGCTTTCCTCCCATCTCCAAACCCTTCTTGGAAGAGGAAACTTTGTTACTTTTGGTCAGCCTGGCTGCAAGTGACGGCTGAGATTCCGTCGGGGTGACAACTGAGGTGGCAAGGGGGAAGAGAACTGTTCCCAGGCTAGCCCGTCTCGGCTCGGATCCCGAGGCTCCTGGGGACGCGGGGTCCCGACGCCAGGGATTCCTCCCTCGGGAACCTGCCCAGGAAACCTGCTTCCCGCGCGCCGAAATCTGGGCTTCTGGGCTGCGTCCCTGGGGAGACCGCCAGCCGCCCAGGGAAGGGGTCCCGTGTTCTCCTTCCACGTCCTCCAGAAGATAACCCAGGGGGCCGCCCAGCCAGGAGGGCCCCGGGGAAGGGCTGATGGACACTCAGACGGAACTAGAAGGGACAAGTGGAACTTCGCCGCCACGAAGGACTGGCGGCGTCCGGGGGTGAACCCGGCCAAGTCCGGCGCGCAGAGGTCGGGGCCCGGGGCGCAACCCTCGCAGGGCTCCCGGGCTCCGCAGAAGGGTCTCGCGCTGGGGCGAATTCGGCGGCATCCCCTTCCAATCGGGTCCCGGCGCTTACCTTGGCTGGCGAGCGGGCGTGGCTGGGCGGCAGGTGCTCAGCTGCGGGGCGCGCCTGTCCGAGGGATGAGAGCGGACTGCCGGGGTGCGGAGAGCGGGTCGCAACTGAGCTTTTATGGAGCTCCCTCGCCGCGCGGGAGGGGCCTCGGGCAGTCACGCTTGGGCGAGTCCCACCCGCCACTTCCCGCCCCCGGGTGGCGGGGGAGGGGCAGCCGTACGAGAGTGTCAGCTTCGGGAGCCGCCCACACCCAACTCTCCCTCCCGGCTCTACGGCGGGGCGGGGGGGGGGGGGGGCGGACTGGGACAGCGAGGGCGAAGCCGCGCCCTCAAAGTGCGCTGGACAGCGTCACCCCAAGGTGCCTGCCCTCCGAGGTCCTGTTCAGACCCCGCTTTCTTCCACGCCCGGTCTAGTCCTGCTAGAGATGAGCGCAGCCAGGTCTCTGTCTCCTGCCGCCGGGATGACTAACCCATTGGGTGGGGGCAGAGGGTCCCCGAATTGTGTACTAGATGGAGCATCCCCGCGGCACCCTCGCGGGGCACAACCGCGCTCTCTCGGAGGGAGGCAGCTGGACCCGCAGGTTCCTCCCGAACCCACAGGTACAGTAGAGGGGAGGAGACGGCCGCCCAAAGTCCTGAGCTCGAGGGCCCCCAAAGCGCCCCGCGAGGAGCCTACAACGCGCCCGAGGCTTGGTTCCCTTCTTCCCCTGGTTTTTCTAGATTAGCCCTGCCCAAACTCTTGCCCCTAAGCAGCAAGCCCAGGTAGGTCTCAACCTGAAAGAGTGAAATAACTCTACTCAAGACTCCCAGAGGCAGAACGATGTAAACAGACTTCCTTGTTTGCTAGAAAAGAGTGTTTCCAGTTTCTGGAGACTTTTTGGTTCGAAGTGGCGAAAAGGACCGGCAGTTTACCTCTAGCCCTTGTGAAGTCCTAAGTGCGTTCAATGAACGTTGAGTCTATAGATTCTGAATGAAACGAAAACAGGTACAAAATGACCAACTTTAATTTCCACATCGCGTTAAACCTATTCAATGAATTTGAAGGGTACAGAAATTATTCCTACAGAATCGGTGTTGCACAGTCTACTGAAATCTTGTTTCCTGAATGAATGCTCCTGGAAGTCTGAATCTTTCAGCTAAAATGGTACGTTGGGAAAGTAGAGTGAACACATTATTTTAATGCTACGATAACAAGTGATTCTATTAAATTATTAAATTGACACTTGTTTTGTGCTGTTTGGACAGTGAATTAAATATCAATTACTGTGAGGAAGGCAGAGAGAGAGAGAGAGAGAGAGAGAGAGAGAGAGAGAGAGAGAGAGAGAGAGATTGTGTATATAATCAAATGAAAATTGAAAGACCAACGTCCCTTTCAGCTGGGTGACTGTGCTTTCCAAATCGCATTACACACGTCTGGGACATAATATCAAGACTCTCAGAGTGGCTCTTGTGAGAGCCTTTGGTTTTAAAAAAAAACAAAACAAAACACCAAAGCATCTAACTTATAGCCTTTTCTTGGTAAGGGGAAAGACACTGTCTACTGTTCAGTAAAATAATCCTATTTTTTCAGTACATCACAGATTCCTATCGGTTAAAACCTAGACTTAGCAGACGTCATTGAATTTGGAAGAAATTATTTCTAAGGAAGTGCATCACTCTGGAATGGGGAACACTATAGAAAAACAAGAAGCCATTCTCAGAGTACAGCACCTGGAGAATAAAAGTCAGAGAGTGATGTGTCCTATGGGCATCTCCACATCCTTGTTTCTTTTCTCTCCAGGCAAAGCTGGGCAGTCACCTGGCCTTTGGCTCTAAATGTTCTCTCTCAGGACTGTGTTCTATCAATTGCCTCCTCTTTCCTATAGTTTTCTGTACACTTCCCTCAGCCTATAATTGTTTTGGTTTTGTGGCATGAACAAAACAGAGCAAAATCAAACCCAAACAAATAAAACCAACTGTCACTCAACACAGCATCTCCTTCCATCTGCTGTCATTTCACTCTTCTGTTTCAAAGTCAAGTGTGTGTATTTATATGATTGTTTTAGTAGCTTTGTTGAGATATTAAAATGTACTAAGCTACAAATGTTTAAAATATTCAGTTGGATATATATATCCACAAAGCCAACACTACAATTAAGATAATGAATATATACATCTATTTCACTCCCCCAAATTTCCTTATTTACCTTAATTACCTTTGAAATTCCTCTCTTCTGCTTCCCCCGACCCCTTCCTGTATCAATCTGCTTCCTATCACTATAGATTTATTTGTATTTTCTAGAATTGTGTACAAATATAATTCCACAGTATGTATTATTTGTCCACCTTCTTTTACTCAGAAGCATTATTTTTAGATCCACCCATATTGAAGCATACATCAATAGCTCATCCTTTTTATTGCTGAGTTTTCCGTTATATGACATACCTCAAATATTTTAATCAATTTGACTACTCATGGACTTTGAGTTGTTTCCAGTTTAAACTTTTATAAATAATGTTGCAATGGCATTCATTTACAATTTATTGTAGGGACACAATCTTTCATTTCTCTATGGAAAATCCAAGCAGAATAACTGAGTCATATGGTGAACGTAGACTGAGCCAGAGTTCACTGATGGTCTGTCTCTTTTGCTTTTTTTCTCTGTGTATCTTATTTTGGATAGTTTCTATTGCTATGCTTTTGAGCTCACTAATCTTTTCTTCTGCTTTTTGTGCTTACTGTGAATTTTATCCAGCCATTTTTCACCATAGTCAATGTCACTCTCATATTTGGAACTTCAGTTAAATTTCTTTTATGTCTTCCACATTTCAATGTACTAATTCTTTAGTTTCTGAATATATATTATCATTTACTTTTGTAGTACTTCAACCATCTGTGTCATTATGTGTTATGGTTGATTTTTCTCCACATTATGGCTTCTATTTTCCTTTGTACACCTTGTAATTTTTGATAGGATATCAGACATTGTGAATTTTAACAAATTGTTGTGTAATGGATATTTTTGTATTTCTGTAATTAATTTTTACTTCGTTCTGGGACCCAGTTAAAAACTTGGAAACAATCCACTGGGTCTTGCACTTAATATTTTCCCACTTTTGAAGCAAGACCCTTCTTAAACTAATTAATGCCCTCTGAAAGGGAGAAGTTTGCCCCTCCAGCTGTTGAGACAGGCACTATTCCCAGACCTTTGTGAGCCCTGAACAACCTTTACTTTCATCCTCTTGTGTGGTTCTTTTTCTAGTCTTGAGTGGTTATTTCACTCTGAAAATTTCTATGAAGTATTTCAGATTTAGATTATCTAAAATGGACCTTCCATTAACAAATTCCTAATAGTGTATAGTACTAAGTCCTAAATATTTTCAAAGTCCTTAATATGCAGCACAAAGCTGCATGTATTTTGGTCCCTACCTACCAGCTAGGCTTATCTAACACACTTTTTTCTTTCACTGCCTATATTCCTGACCATTGGCTTTCTTGCTACTTCTTAAATCTGCTAGTCACCTTTTCCATTGGGCCTTCACTGTGCTATGTCCTCTTCCTCTGGAATATTCTGTGTCTTAACTCTTTACCTGGCCAACACTTACTTACACATCCTTCTAGTTTCTCTTTGAAGTGTCATTTCCTCATAGAAGATTTCCCTGGTCATTCAGGCTAGTTTAGGTCTCCTATTATAATCCGTATGGGACTCTTACGCAGCTCATTAATTACATGTAGCTACAGTTCAATTGTGTATGTGTTATCTAGTTATTGTATTGCTATTTGTTAAATGTCTAATTCATTGATTTCACAAGCAAAGGAACAGTGCATTTTTATTTACTGCTGCATCCCTAGTACTCAGTAGATTCCCAATAAATGTGTTCATCAGAATAAACGCCTTTATGCAATTGCGGTTTATAACTGAGTTTTCGAAGGGTCTGCTATAATTTAGAATATGGATTGGCAAACTATACCCTATGTACTGCCTTCCCCCCTGCTGATTTTTGTAAATACAGTTTTATTGTAACAGTCATGTCCATTCACTTACATAGGTGTCTATGGCTGCTTTCCTACTACGTGGAAAATTTGAAAAATTACAACAGAAACTGCATAGCCCTCAAAGCCTAAACTAATTATTCTCTAGCCCTTTATAGACAGTATGCAAACCTCTGATTAGAACTTAAATATTGTACATAAATCACAGGTAAAATAAGCAGTTTGAGGGTCTTTAATATGCTAATCTTTTTTCTGCTCAGGACCTTTGCTTATGCTATTTTATATGCCTGGAACATTCTTCCTTCTGTTGATCTTTGCTAGAAAACTACCACTTTTCCTTCATGTTTTACTTTTTGTGTTATTTCCCCATGATCCTACAATCTAGAACTGTTCCTCTCTGTCTTACCTCACTGTATGGTTCCCTAATATCCTAAAATTTTTCCTTTAATGATCTTCTCGTATCTGTATCCACCTATTTAGTTGTATAATCATTTGATGTCTGTAATGTTTCATAATTGTAAGCTCCATGAGAACAAGGATGTATGCTTTGTTCACTAGTATAGTCTCAATACACAGGGTAATACTTAGCTCTTAGTAGGTGCTCAATACAAAATTGTTTAATGAAACTGAGATTTGGTATGTCATTATATATAATTTGTAGCCATGGTCTTCTAGGGTTTTGGTGGTCCAACAAATAACCTCCTCACCTCAAAGGGAAATGGTTGAGAGAAGTCAGGCATAGAGATAAATACACTGGGTTTAATGCTAATAAACTGAGTGGTAGGATATACCTTTAGCTCTACTTGCTTTTTTTTAAGAAACAAAGTTTAGTCTTTCCATTTCTATTTTACTTCAAACAACCCTAACAAAGCAATTTTACATGCTTTGTTTCCTTTCTAGAGTTACTTCTAATTTTAATGACTTCTTTTAGCAGCCACATATGTATATTCAAACAATATGCTTATTATTTATCTCACATAAAAGCATTTTCTTTCAGGTGCCTGCCTCAAGAGAATTTAAACACATAGTTAATATAGAATGTTAGGAAGGAATAAGAAATAAATGTAATTATCTTTTTTAATACCTTTATTCCCATGGACCATAGAAAGCTTTGCAAATAACAATAAACCAAGCAACATCCTCTTGGGATGGAAACTTCCCAGTGGACATGGAATTCAAGAAACAGCACAAGTAATTTTGATGTTAGAATTTGAAGGGAAGGAGAAGGACACAAAATTTATATTTTGTAGTAACCTAGAAGACAATCTGTATTTATATTATCAGAGTTAAAAAATATGAGAAATATCAGAGGTAATAATCCAACAGTGTAGTTTTAATTTTTAAAATAATCTGAATTATTTTTTCTTAGTAAGTTTATGATGCTTGCATTTATATTATTTAGTTTCTAAAATTAATTTTAAAATTAGATAATACATAAACAAAACCAAAAATATACCTTAAAAAGATGCACCTTAAAAAGTCTTGCTCCTATCATTACTAACATTTGCCCCATTTCCTGCCTTCCACTCAGGTAATCATTTTTATTAATTTTCTGTAGATTGTTGCTGACTTCATACAAATAAAAGCAAAAGTGAACATTTGTTCTTACATTTCTTCTTTTCTAGTAAACAAAAGGCAAAGACTATAAACAAACTGTTCATCTTTATTTTATTATTTAATGCTATTCTTGAACATCTTTCCATTTTAGAGTTTCAAAGCCACCTTCAGTCTTTTAAAAAAACATTTTTAAGTGCTTAAAAATGATTCCATTGTATGGCAGTATTATGATTTATTCTACTAGTACTTTCTCAATGGGCACTTTGGTTGCTTTTAATCTGTTGCTATTAAATAATACCCAAACTAGTAACTTTATACATATATCATTTCTTATATGCATAGATATATCTGTAGGAAAATTTCTTAAAAATGGGATAATGATGGGGCTGGGGATTTAGCTTAGTGGTTCTGCTGCCTGCCTCATAGCCTCAAGGACATGAGTTCAATCCCCGGTACCAAAAAAAAAAAAAAAAAAGGGTTAATGAGTTCAGAAGATATTTGTAAATCTCGTAACCCCCTTGCCATATTGATCTTCACAGGGGATTTTAAAAGTCTTACTCCCATTAACAATCTGAGATCTGTCTATTTTCCTACAGCTTAAATAATAGTGTGGTCATATTTTGGGTTCTGATCATCAGATATCTATGAAGGGGGTATTTCAGGGTACTTTAGATTGAATTTATTTTATTATAAATGATGTTAAGCATCCACTCTTATGTTTACAAGTCATCTGAACCTGTGTTTGTAAGATGTCTGTTAATATTCTTTGATCACTGTTTTTCTGGGCTGTTGATTTTTTTAAATCAATTTCACTTATTTCTTTAATAAATATTTTGAAGACCTATTGTGTACCAGGCACTGGACTAAGCACTTGAGATGCACCCAACATCGAAATACATATCAGGCATACAGTGTAATGAGAAAGTAAAATAAACATGTGAAGAAAATAAATGAGATGCTTTGTTAGAAAGTGATGAGTCCCAGGAAGAAAGGGAGAGTAAACACCTCAGGGGCTTGAAGAGGTCAAGGAAGAACTTGAGGTGAGGTGGGCACTTGACAAAGACTTGAGGTAAGTGCAGGAGTGAGCTGCTCAGATAATGAGGCTAGAGAAAACCTGCTGTGAAGACCCTGAGAGGGACAGAGCCTGGTATTTCCCAATCAGCAAGGAAGCCAGTGTGACCAAAACAAACAGAGGGCAGAGGAGAGCAGGAGATGCTGAGTTCACAGAGATGGTGGAGGAGGAAGATCATAGCTGGCCTGACATGCTCTGGATGAAGTGAAGGTTGGAGACTCAATGCAGGTTTGAAGTAGAGGAGTGATGTGATTGAACTGGTGTTTTTAGGAGGTCACTTGTCACTTGGGTGTTCTGTTGTAGACCAGATGGTCGGGACCTGAGTGGAAGGAGGAAGCCAGCTACGTGGTTAGTGGAGTGACAGGGAAGAGATGTCATGGGGCCTAGGACCAGGAAGGAAGCAGGGGAGGGCTGAGAAATTGTTGGATTCCAGACATAGTGGCACAGGCCTATACTAGAGGTTCTGAGAGGCTGAGGCAGGAGGACCTAGAGCTAAAGGCCAGCACAACTTAGTGAGACCCTGTCTCAAAATGAAAAGATTTTTTTGAGACATTGTCTCTCTGTGTAGTTCAGCCTGGCCTTGAACACCGTATCAAATGATGTTGCAGAGAAAACTGAGTACAGGCTAAAGTTGACCCCTTGCATGATCAGTATGGGGATCCTGAGGAGAGCGTTTGTGACCATGTGTGGTGGTAACACTTATAATCCCAGCTATATAGGATGCTATGTTAGGAGGACTGAAAGTTTGAGGCTGCCCAAGCGACTTGGTAAGATCTTGTTTCAAAAGCACAGAAAGGGAAGGGATGTGTAGCTCAGTGGTGTAGCACCACTGGGTTTGATCCCTAGTACTGAAAGAAAAAACCAAAAAAGAGTAGTTTAGGGGGAGTGGCAGTACAAATACCACAGGATTGGGTTTGAGAGAGGGAAAGAATGTGCTTAAAGATGTTAGAGACCCCTTCCTGTGGGGGGTTTCAGTACAAAGGATAGAAAGACTGGCCATAACTGGTGAGGGAACTAGAGTCAAAGAAGGGTGTTTTGAGATGGAAAAGGGGAGTATGTTGCCCTCACCAAGGGAATGATGAAGAAGAAGGAGAAAATGATCATGGAGGAAAGAGATTTTATCTCCTTGTGAAATGAGTTGCAAAAATTTATTGGTGGCTTTTAATTTATTTACTTTAATGTATTAGTTTTGTCTTACAGATGTTTCAAATTTGTAGTTGACTCTTGTGTGGCTTTTTTTGTTTTTGTGGTATTGGAAATCGAACCCAAGGCTCTTGTACTAAACTAAATCCACAGCCCTTTTTTATTTTTTATTTTGAGGTCTTGCGAAGTTACCAAGCTGTCCATGCTGGGCTCAAACTTGCAGTGCTCTGGCCTCAGCCTCCCAGAGTGCTGAGATTATAGGTGTACGCCATTATATCCCACTTGGTTTTGGAGTTTTGAGTCTCAATTTATAAGGCCTTCCCAAATTCTATAGTAGGGGTTTACACAGCCTAAGGGCCAATTCAGCCTTTCACCCTTTTTTTATAAATAAAGTTTTATCAAAACAGACACACCATTTGTTTACACGGTGTGGGTGCCTTCTTTTGCACCACAGTGGCAGACCTAAGCAGTCCTGACAGTAGCCATATGGTCCACAAACTTAAAATATTTACTATTTGATCTTTTATGGAAAAAAAATTGCTAATCCTTGCTCCATATTAAAAATAGGAAATTTACCCATTTTTTCTTCTGCTTTGATAACTTCTCTCTCCCTTTCCTTCCTTTCTCTCATTTGTTCCTTCCTCCTTTCCTTCCTTCCTCTCTTTCCTTATTTCTTCCTTCTTTCCTTCCCTCTTTTCTGTACATCTTTCTCACTTTTCCTTTCTTTATTTTTTGACATTAATACCTGGAATTTATTCTGACATAGTAAATAAATTAGTGTTTCAACTTTATATTTCTCTAGATTATTTTTCCTTCATATCATTTATTAAAAAGTTCATTAATTTTCTTGTAGCTTTGCGATGCCACCTTTAGCATAAGCCGTAAAGAATGTAAGTGTCTATGCTGATTTCTGTATTTCCTGTTCCATCCCATTAGTCTTTTTGGCTGTACAGGTACAAATACCAGCTGCTTTAGGAATGTGGCTTAACATGTCCTTAAGGGCCAGGGATTCAGCTTAGTGGTTCCACCAGCTGCTTTGCAAGTGCAAGGACCCAAGTTGGATCCCCAGTACCAAAAAAAAAACATGTCCTTAAGGCTGGTGCAAATACCCCATCATTGCTCTCTCTAATCACAGTTTTTGATTTATTAGTAATGTTTTTTATAGGCTGGATATATCTTTAATATTCTGTCATTTTATTTTATACTATATGGGAGGTTGCTTATTTTAATAGGGGCTGCTATGCCCTCTGTTTCTATCCTTTTTTTTATGGTCTATGATAGATTCTTGTTTCTTGCTTTGCCAATTTGGGAATTATATTTTATTTCCTCTAGTATTATCTTAATAAATTTTAATACTTTGAAATGAACAGTGGCTATTATTTTAGCTGCCTATGCAGTTGCCACTTCCGTCTTTTCTTTGCTAACAGACCTTGATTCAGTTCTGAAATCAGCAATTTTGGCCAAGAAGTTAGATTATAATCTTATATCCTTGCTAATGGTTTAGTGTTGAATATATGACCCATTTCTGGCAGATGTAATATTAAGATAACTAGGGGCTTTTAGCAAATGTATTTCCTCTTGCAAAAGTAGGAGGCATGTCTTTTATCATAATTCCATTTTCTTCCCTCTTTGAATACTGTTTAGTGCAGATGTGATGTTTATAGCTATGGCAGCCGTCTTGTGATCATGAGCATCAACACTGCAAATACAGTGAGGCTGACAGAGCACAAAGATCAAAATGGCCTCAATCCTTGATGAAATCAGTGAGTTGCCAAGCCAATATTGGGACTATTTTTCCAGATCTTGTTAAGTATACAGTAAATGTCTATATTTTTAAAGCCCTTGTTAGCTGCATTTTCTGGTACATGTAGCCAAAAGCGTTCCTAATTAGCAAGCAATTTAAATTTCTACTTCTAGAGTTTCTATACTTTTTTCTTCTATTAAATTTGCTATTTTGTTATTTTATTTTCAAGGTTTTTTGTTAAGGGAAATCTGTATTTAGTTCTTACTTCATCTTTCTATTTGTAATAGATTTTCTTTTAGTTTTCCTCTCTTGCTATCTCATCTCTCTCTTTCTCTGTCTCTCAGGAGGAGAACTAATTTAGGCCTATTACGATCCTTATTTTGGAAGCTTCTGGTTTTTGTTTTTATTTTTGACTATTCGTATTTTTATGCATTTTGTTAGATCGGGGAGAAGGGAAATTTCTTGATTCTGTGTGTCCCAGATTGCTATGAGGTTGAAGCAGGGTTAATTAACAACGCTACTTTTCTTACTATACATTTTTAGCAGTGTCTCGAAGTTCATGTGTAAGAAAATTAGGGCAATTATGAAGACTATTTGCACTAAAATTTATCTGAAATATCAGATAATTGCAGAAAAAAGATTATTTTTCAATTTGAAAGTATTCTGATAATAGCTGCAATTCTCTCCTGTGCCTTACCTTTGCAGGCATAGACTGAGGGTTCTGAAATAGCACCCATCGTGCTGAGCACAGACTGGCTTTGTATTCTGACCAGTTACAGTTGGTTTATCATTGTCCTTATTATTAGTAGCAGCTCAAGTCCTGTGCTTCTCATCACACTGACCCCTACACTAGCAGAGTGCTTATTTTTATGAGAACCAAGTCTTAATGTGATTGTGGCAATGGTAAGTGGGTTCTGTCATACTGCAGGCAGGCTTTCTAGGAAGTTACTCAGGAGACAGGGTTGATCATCCTGAGGGCCTGTTGAGGAGTCTTATCTCCATTCCTCATAGAGGTGAGCTTGAAGAAAATTCAATTTCCAGGAGAAGGTACTGTCATGGAAACATGTAGGTCCCTTAAAACCCATTGCAGGACACATCCAGCTTTCCGGGATTCCAGAAGCTGGAAAGTGGCCATTGTTTCCCAAGCCTTGATTGCCATTAGAGTTCAGATGTGATTTAAATCAGATCCAATTGCTGGAGACTTTGATACAAAATTGAGTTAAAACAATAATGAGATGGCCCATTTTCTCCATGTAGTTTAAGCATTAAACAAACTTTAGCCCAGTATGGTGGTGCATGCCTTAATCCCAACACTCTGGAAGATTGAAGCAGGAAGATCACAAATTCCAGTCAGCAAAGGCCCTTGGTTCAATCTCCAGTACAACCAAAAAGAAAAAAAAGTTCACCAGCTCTGAGTTATGAAAGGACTAAGTTGTGTGGGGAGAGAAATAGGCTGTGGGCACCCTCTTCTTAGCCCAAACTGAGGCAGAGGCAGCATGCCCAGGAGCAGATGGCCCTGGCAGAAGATTTCAGATCTTGCACCTGTCTGCAAGAAAGACAGCTGTGCTCATGGCAGCCTGGTTCTATGATGCGTTTTGGAAGACATTTCTTGAAGATCAGCCTGGATCCTGTTTCCTTACCACTCACTTCCAAAGGGTCAACTTTAATAAATCCTCTTCTACTTGAAGAAACTAGAACAGATTATGAGTCTTAAAACTGAGAGCTCTGACCAACAGCAGGACCATGGGAGTAAGGCTGTTAAGTTGGGATTTTACTACCACAGATGGGATCTCTTAAAAACAATTTCAAGAGATGAGATGTTTCAGGAATGGGAAACACAGGCTGTGTGAGTACCCTCATCAGTCTACTTCCAGGGGTTGATGTGAACTGATGGGGTAAGAAAAATGGTTGTACCGGGAGCCGGGGGATCATGCTCAGAGATGCACTCTACTGTAAGGGCAGCTGTGCCTCAAAGCATGAAAGGGCAGACACAGCCACAAGACTACCAGGCACTCTCCTTGCAGGAAGACTGTGCACCAGTCATGTTGCTTTGGTGTGCAATGACAGAAAACTGAAGTTCCACAGTCCAAGACCATGAAGTGAAGTTGAAATCTCACAAAATATGAGGCCCAAAGCCAGGCATCCCTACTACAAGTTAATTTAGCAGCTCATGATGCTATCAAGCTCCAGGTTATTTGCACTGTTCTCTGCATGGTAGCTTCGACTTGTGGACTCACTCCCTAGAAGGTTGTTAGATGTCTGCCCCATAAGTTAGATGCTGTGGCCATACAAACTGATACCTTCCAAGAAAGATGTATATTTTTATGGATGGGTTTTGTTGTTGTTGTTGTTGTTGTTGTTGTTTGGGTGTCTTTGTGCAGATGCTTCCAGCAGCTACCTCTTTCCTTTTTACTAGTTTTATGGATTTGTCTAAACCATTCTCTAGCAAGAAGAATGGGAGCAGAATAACTGAATTTAATCAATGGGAATTTAGGATGGATTGAGAGATAAGAGTCATCTCTCCCTGAGAACTAACACCCAAATAAAAATCTTTGCTGTGACACCAAAGAAGAATGGGAGGGTGGCTACTGGCAACTCTCAATGTCAGTCCTCGGGTTATAGTTTGTGGATGTTTCCTTGTGTTTTAAACATGAGATTTTTTTGCCTGCTCTGTGTGTGTGTAAAAGTAATATGCTAGTAAGTAGGAACAACTTTAACAGGTTCAAAAATGCCTAGAGGAAAAGAATTTTCTACCCATCCTTATGCCTTAACTTAATAAAAAAGTTATGAGATATAGTTGAGAAAATTAAAAAGTTCTAAGCAGAAGGAGGAAAATAATATGTTCATGTGCTAAAAGTACAAACCTTGAAAAGATTTTCCGCAAATTTATCCATAGGTTTAAAACAATCCCAGTTATAGCTCAGCAAAGATTTTCTAAGAAATAGACAATTTATTTCTCATGTTTGTGTGAAAATGCAAAGGGCATAATATCCAAGAAAAGCTTAAAGCAGAGAAAGCTAGAAACTTATAAAGTTACAATTATATAATACAGGAAATATAATCAAAACAAAGGAAGTGTATAGTCCAAAAATATATCCACAAATATACAATGTGACTTGATTATGAAAGTTTCAATACAGTGAGAGAAAGGATGATGTTTTTAAGTACAGTAAAACCTTGGTCTGTGAGCATACTTTGTTCCAGAAACATGCTTGTAATCCAAAGCACTTGTATATCAAAGTGAATTTGCTTATAAGAAATAATGGAAACTCAGATAATTAATTCCACAGCCCCACAATATTCACATAAAAATGATTATAAGTACCATAATATAGTACAAAATAATAAAGAAAATACAAGATATAGAAAAATATAAACAAATTAACTTCCACTTACCTTTGAAAACCTTCATGGCTGGTGTGAAGGAGATGAGAAGAAATTTATTGTGTAGGATGACTTTCACTATCACTAACAGAATCATTGCTAGCTATTGGTTCAAAGGAATTTTTTTCTGTTTGGGCAACTTTAACAAGGAATCTTTCCAATAACGCTGGCTTTTGCCTCCTTTTGAGGATTCCACAGAAATGTGATATCGCATTGCCATTAAACAGATTTATTGCTCACACTAGGGCAGTGTTTTCTACAAAATTTTGCACTATTGCCCACACTTTACCCACCTCCCTAATCTCATTTGAAGTGAAGATTCTTCCACCTTTTTGTCCTCTTCCTCCTCAGACAAGATATCCTCCATAACCTCTTGCTGTTGGGAGATGATCATCCACAATCCTGCAGTGAGACAGAGGGAAGAATCATTGGCTCAGTTGTGATCATGTGACATCGGGCAGCATGTACTACTTGTATTGCAAGACATTGCTCATTTATCAAGTTAAAATTTATTAGAAATGGTTGCTTGTCTTGTGGAACACTCACAGAATAAGTTACTCAAAATCCAAGGTTTTACTGTAAATAATACTAACTATATCGGATATCTACCTGGAAAGAGTAGGTAATATTTTTCCTCCATTTATTTGAACTTTTTATTTTTTCAACTATATTTAGTAATTTTCTGTATATATCTTTTCTAAGATTAATAAAGTTCTCTATTTTTCCTAATTTGCTAAAAGATTTTTTAATCACAAATAGCTTTTGAATTTAAAATATTATTTTTCTGCCTTTTCTGACATGACCATATGACTATATTTCATTCTGGTAATATGTTACATTTACACTGATAAATTCTCAAATTTTAAGACTTTCATATTCTTGAAATAAATGTCATTTAGTTATGATATATTTACCTTTTATACCACTGGAGTTACTGTTTTTACAAATATTTGTATATATATTTGACGATCAAGTTGGCATGCAGTTTCCTTTCATGTAATTTTCTTGTCCTATTTTGAAATAAGTTTCACCAGCATCATAAAATATGTTAGAAAATGTTTCTTCTTTTTTCTTATCTTGAAGAATGTTAGTAGGGTTTTTGTTTACTTTGTCAATTTGGTGAGGTCTGTTTCTATAGAACCTTTCTCATTTTCTCCACATTTCCAAATTTATTGGCATAAAATGGTCCCTCATATCCTACTATTATTGTTTAGTATTTCTGCTATCCATAGTGATATACCTTATTCATTTCTAATACTGATACTTTGTGACTTGTCCATTTTTTTCTTGATCTCTTTCTAGATGTCCATTAACATTGCTAATCTGTTCAAATAACAAATTTAACTTTCTAAATTTTCTTTATTTAATATTTATTTTCTAATTTAGTTATTTCTTCTCTTATTTTAAATATTTCCTGCTCTCTTTAGGTTTAGTTGCCATTCTTTTTCTAACTTCTTGACAATGATACTTTTCAGCCCCTCTTCTTTTTAAGATATTAACTTATTCTTGTAAATTCCTCCTCTCTCCAACTTCAGCTGCATCCCATAAGTTTTTTTAAAAAGAGGCATAAAGGGATTTATTTGGCAGAATTTTAAGAGTACACACTCAAAGAGTATAATGCAGGCTCTCAAGAGACAGTGGCATTATTTTCTAGAACTGGGAACATTTATATTTCTATTGAGAGGGGGTAAATCTGTTAAATTCGTCAGATTACAAGAAGCTCTGTCTTGGCCCTGGCTTATGGGAAACATAAAAAAGAATGACCCATCCACCAGAAGGATAACAGTTTAAAACAAATAAATAAATTGAATTTTCTCAATCTGCTCCTTTAGCTTAAGATTGGGTTTATGCTCTGTATCAACAAAGCAAGTTTATGGACTTGCCATATCCCTAAAGAATCTTGGGTATGATGGGTGTAGAAGGAAAGAGGCATATATTAACCTAGGGAATACTTACATTGATGGAGTTGAGTAACTTTGCGTCTCAGAAGTTGCAGTCTTCTTTAAAGTATAATTTTTCTAAAACTATTATTTTCCTTGTCTTCTTCCTATTTATCTTTATTTTTCTATCCTACCCACCCCCTGACTTTGATCTTTTATTCTTAAAAGATACAGAGGAGTCAAAAGTCTGTGTTCATATGGCTGCTTCAGACTAAGGAGAGACTCTGAGCCTGCCTAGCCAGGGATCAGAAGTCTCACTCTGACTGATCCAAAGGAGACAAAGGAAGCTGGGTTGTGTTGTTTGTTGAACCAGGATCCTTTGATAGTCAGTCATGGTTCTGATACCTCATTACCTCCTGCTGCTGACTTGCCAAGAGAAATGCCACCAGACAGGGTCCAAAGAGGTCCCCAAAGTGGATACTGACTCATCTCACCCAGGGGACACACTGAAGGTTAGAAAAAGAATTTTCAGGACACATAAGTAAGAGTCACAAAGGGATTTAATAGGCAAAATTTTTAAAGTACACACTCAGAGAAATAGAGTGTAAGCTCTCAAGAGAGAGGCTCATAAGTTTTATCTCACTTAAGTGAAAATATTTTCTAATTCACATTATGATTTCTTCTTTAACTCATGCATTCTAATTAGTATTGCACAATTCCCAAACAGTAATTTTCTAGTTTTATTTTTATTATATTTTCTTTAATTTCACTGTGATCATAGACCATCCTCTGTATGATTTTGATCTTTTGAAATTGAAATTTGTTTCATGGTCTTACATAATATTAATGTATTAAATGGTAAATTTTAGTAAATACATATATACTTCCTATTAGCCACAGCAACGTCATCATTCCTGAAACTCTCCACCCTGTTTCAGTGAAGTAGGGAACTCTTCCCCTCTTCACTCTACACCATATCCCTGGAAACAGGCTTACTGGGCTTAAAGAGTAAATGTGGGGTTTAAGGTTTCATGAAGTAGGAAGGTGGGATAATACAGTGAAGGGAAAGGAAATTTGATGGGATATTTGTCTCTTGGAAAGTCACGTTACCTTCTTCCAGTGGCCCCTTTCCTTCCCAAGATTTAAACCTGAGTCCTTGGACTGAACTCAGGAAAATCATAACCAGATGCTATGCTGTTCTCTCCAACTGCCCTTTTCCCCAACCTTGCTTCTCTATTTTTGAGGCCCATGTATTAAAGTATACTAATTACTCTGATTCTTGATAAGCCTGCCCTCCTGATCAGACCCACTTAGACCTAAACTATGGACCCACCCTATGCTGAGCACCTTTCTCCTGTACCACTCCATGCCTGGCTCCATCTGGACACTGAGATTTCATGGAAGGCACCACAGGTACCCTGTCTTCTGCCTTATGGTTCAGCCAGTGGAAGGTGCTGTGGGATGGAGGAAGAGAAAACAGGTCTTCATTTCCTCCAGTTTACTCCCTGCTAGGTCTCCATAAACAGGTACTCAGATTGGCACAGCATCTGTTAGGTGGCTCTCTTAGACTGCAGATATTTTCCCCAGCTTCTGGTGATGCCTCTCTTCCCTGTCCTTGCTTGGCTTGATGGCTAAGCTTGCTCCCTGTTGCTGGTCTTCAGGTGCTGCACCACCCTTCTTTCAATTACTCCTTCCTCATCTCTGTGGTCCGTCCCTATATTCTCTCCTCAGTTACCCAGGGAGGGTGCTCTGGGGTGCTGAGATCCTGATGAGTCTCCTGGCTACAACACTTGGTCTCAAGTTATAAATGTTCCATTTTATTTCTGTTTCTAGGAGGTATTGGTTGTGTCTTTGCAGTAAATGCTGCAGTAAAAAGGACAGCCATGGCTGATACCTTAGCTACCACCACACCACACATGGACATGAGGTCTCTGTACAGAGATTCCTGATTGAAACTCAGTGACAGCCATAAGGAGTTTTCTCTGTTCTATTGTTGTCTCTCTCCTGCATCGAATGCCACCACATAAAGGACAAATCAACTGTGCAGACCACAGACAGTAAATTAGGAAAGAGGAAAACTACAGACTATACTATTACCATAAAGGGGGACAGTTTACAGCCCAGGAAGGAGCCTGATCAGTATTGTGGAGACAACTTTATCTGAATCTAAGACTATGGAGAAGAGATCTTTCCAGGTTGAACAATAGAATGCAGTGGGCTTGAAATCCCAGTAAATGCTCATACTGCTCAGATAAACTTATTCCCGGTAGCCACTGCACATCATTCCCATCCTCATGCATTATTGACATTCCCACCGTACTAAATACAGGATGTTTCCACAGGAGTAGGAATATTTAAGGAAATACTACTGCTGCCCAGATAGTATTGTTAATGAAATCAAAAAAGTAATGTTCAAAGCACGGAAAATAAACACTTTCTTAGAGCAGTAGTCTTTATGAAATACAAGTGATATGGTGAGCTAGTGGTATAATGCCTGTTGCAGACATTTCTCTGCCTACTTGCAAACCCATCAACCACATTATGAGTGGCATTGTGGGCAATGCACAAAGGGATAATAACAATTAATTGAAGCCTACTGTGTATTAAGCATTGTAGTTGAACCTTTCCAATTCTAATAATAGCATTATGAGGTAGATGTTATTATTCTCATTTTACTGAAAGGGAAATATAAACTCAGAAACATAACAGAAATTGTCCAAGGTCACATAATAAGAGACAAGCAGACACTTAACTCAAGAGCCTTAAGCTGAAGTGACTGATTGGTTCTACTGGCTATGATGAGTAAGTAGGACTGAGTACATCTCTACATACATACACAAAGTGATATAGTCAGGATGAAATATGATTGAGTCAGTACACAGTCCAAACGGGTGGTGAATAAAATACATGTAAGATATATGTGACAGAGAGAGAGAGACAGAGAGACAGAGAGTAAAAGATGGAACAATATTTCAGAAATTAGAAAAACTGACCGGTCATATGACAGAGCATAGAAAAGGAATAAATTTGACAACTGCTAAGAAGGACCTTGGAAGACAAATTAATGAAACTAAGTCTGGAGGAAATATAAAATTTGAATAGCACCTATTAAAGAAAGTAGATTCCTAGCTTGAAAACCTACCTATATGACAACAGCAGGCTCATAAACATTTTAACTGATAAATTATATCAAACAATTAAAGCAGAAAAAAGAAGGAACACTTCTCCCCTCATTTTAGGAACTCAACATTGTGCTAATCCTAAAACTGGATAAAGGTAATAGAAGAAAAAAGTATGAACATAGATAGAAATCTGTTTAACAAAACAAACTATTGGAAGTCAGATCTGGCAGGATGTAGAAAGTGGTTTTGTTATAGGGATGGCAGTGTTGGTTCAGCATTGGAAGATCCACCCCCAAAAGTCATCATTTTAACAGAGGAAAGGAAAAAGCCATATGATCCTGTCACTAGTTGGAGAAAAAGTATTGGACTAAATTCTACAGCTGTTCATGGTAAAGCTATCAGGAGCCTAGAAGTAGAACAGAAGAACCTTCTCAACAGATTAAAGACATGTACTCCATACTTCCAGCGAGAACGCCTTATATGAACTGAGAAGACACAACGCTTTCTCCTTAAGGTGGGGAGCAAGGGCAGATATGCTTACTCTTTATCTGTCCATTAAACTTTGAAACCTAGTCCCCATCAAAATAGTCTGGCAATAAAATGACTCAACTAGGATAGGACTGGCACGGCAGAAGCAAAATCTTTATATGTAGATGAAATGATCATCTACAGAGAAAATACTAAGAAATCTCTAGGAGCCCCTAGAACTTGCACTTGAATTTAGCAGGATTAGAAAACACAAGGTATGTATAAAAATTCAAGTCTGTGTATACTTGCTATAAATGAAGAATTTGATATTGAAATTTAAAAATTATGTAGGAGTATAAAGGACCTAGAAAAGAGTTTTGTAATATGCTTTCTATATCCTTTTAAATTCTGTAAAATCTGTGGTAATGTCTCCTAGATCTTAATATTGTAATTTTAAAAATGCATAATTGATATTGTGTAACAGGAAGAAAAGGTCTAAAAGAGCAGGGGAATTGGAAGGGGTAGGGGAAGGGAAAAAAGAGAAAGGAAAAAATATGAGAAGAGAAAAAAATGGAAACTAGGTCTTTGCAAATAGGGAAGGGTGGAGGGGGTGAAGGGAGGGCAAGGGAAGGGGGAAAAATATAAAAACCAAGATACTCATGTAATGGTACAAGATCCCAATGATGAATGTAACTGTACTTTATACCAAAAATGTACCAATAAACTTAATGGGGAGCACATTCATCACACTGGGATCATCATGAGGCTGCTTAATTGGTAAACAGTCTTCCTTCTCTTCTTAGGTCCCATCAGCCCTGTGTGAGCTCTCCTTCCAGAAGGAAACGTCCTTTTGCTATGTTAAATAAATCTTGTCTTTTAAAATGAAAAAAAAAAAAGAAAAAGAAAAGGAAAGATATTTGGTTTGTGCAGTGTAAGGCACAGGGAAAGAGGACGTAACTAGAACCTCTGTAGTAAGTCCTAGTCTCCTGCGAGGCAGGGCAGCACAAGGCAAATTACCGGAAAGGTAGAAAAATGAGACTAAGAAGCTGAGCTTTGGGTCTGATCAGTGCTGCTCTGGGCGGCAAAAACTAAAGCCCCCAGCTTACCTCACCTTTTATTCAGTACTCAGTACATCGGGAGAAACAAATGTAACAAATGACTTGCAGAGAGTTCAGTACATCCCTATAAACAAGATGTAACAATCCAAGAACAATGAGGAACTGAGTAGATGTGTGTTCTTCCCAGGATGTCTTCAGCTGGTGTAATCTTGTCCTGGAGAATCACAGCATCACGGGATCATTGAGATCTCAGTTGTGACTGGAGGCCAAAATAGAATTATGTCTCAGAATTCCATAGCTGGGCTGTAGGCAGGAGAATTAGGCTAACCAAATGATTTTACCCTAAAATTATGTAGCGTTGCTCCCGACAGTGGAGCCCAGAAAGAAAGCCACAATGGTCATTCTGTTGTGGATTCAGTTGAGGCCGTGGGAACAAAAAGAGAGTATGAAGAAACATATAGAAAGAAAACTCAAGAGACCATGACACTGACCCAATAACAATAAGAAAATAGAAAACAATTATCCATTTATCTATTTCCACAAATATTATTTAAGTGCTTTCTTTGTACCTGGAGTAGTTTGGGGTCCTGGACATAAATAGTAATGAACATGACAGGCAAAATGACATTTACATTCCAATGGCAAGGGCCTGGGATTTAGCTCAGTGGTTTCAACACCTGCTGCGCAAGCACAAGGACCCGAGTTCAATCTCTAGTACCAAAAAAAAAAAAAAAAGAATACATTCCAATTGAGGAGGTACTATACACAATAAACAACAACAACAAAAAATGAGATGCAGCCTCAACTAAGTAATTTGTTCAAGGGGCCAGATAGATGTTGGGAAGTTTAGATCACAGCAGGTGTCTATAAGGATGAGGAAAGACTCAAATGAAGTGGAGAAGTGGACCATGTGACTATCTCTTAGAAAAGCATTCAACTGGATCTTTTTTGTTTTTGTTTTTGCCAGTACCATGCTGTTTTTATCATGATAGCTTCATAGTATAATTTCAGGTCAAGCATTGTGATGCCTCCTGTCTTGCCTTTGTTGCCCAAAATTGCTTTTGATACTCTGGATATCTTCTGGTTCTGAATGAATTTCAGAATTGTTTTTGCTAATTTTGTGAGGTATGCTGTTGATATTTTGACGGGGACTGCAATAAATTTGTGTAACAATTTTGGAAGTATGATCATTGTCACTATATTGGTTCTTCCTACCCAGGAACAAGGGATATCTTTCCATTTTCTGATATCCACTTTGATCTCCTTTTTCAGAGTACTATAGTTTTCAATGTAGAGGTCTTTTACTTCCTCTGTTAGATTGATTCCTAAGTATTTCTTTTTTCCTTTTTTTTTCCCTAGATGCTGCTGTGAAAGGCGTAGTTTCCCTAATCTCTCTCTCAGTTAGTTTGCTATTCGTGTACAGGGATGCTATTGATTTTTTAGTATTGACTTTGTATACAGCTATGCTATTGAATTTGGTTATTAAATTTAGAAGTCTTTTAGTTGAGTTTTTGGGTTCTTCTATGTAGAGTATCATGTCATCTGTAAATAATAATTATTTAACTTTTTCCTTTCCTTATTCCTTTTATTTCTTTCTCTTGTCTAATTGCTGTGGCTAATGTTTCCAGAACTATTTTGAACAGAAGTGGTGATAATGGACATCCTTGTCTTGTTCCTGATTTTAGCGTGAAAGATTTCACTTTTTGATCATTTGGTCTGATGTTAGCTATTGGTTTGTCATAGATGGCTTTTATCAGATTGAGTTAGAGACCATCTATTCCAATTTTTTGTAGGGTTTTTATCATAAATGCTTGTTGGATTTTGTCAAATGCTTTTTCTGCATCTATTGAGATGATCATATAGTTTTTGTCCTTGGCCCTATTGATGTAGTGTATTACATTGATTGATTTGCATATGTTGAACCATCCCTGCATCCCTGGGGTGAATCCCACTCGGTCAGGGTGTATGATCTTCTTGATGATCTTCTTAGACTTGATGATTTGCTGTGTTAAGTTCATCAGTATCTTACTGAGGATTTTTCCAACTATGTTTATGAGGGAGATTGTCCTGTAGTTCTCTTTTTTGGTTGGATCCTTCTCTGGTTTTTGCATCAGGTTAATGCTTGTTTCCAGAATGAATTCAGGAGTATTACTTCCCTTTCAATTTCATTAAAGAAGTTGAAGAGTAGTGGCATTAGATTTTCTCTAATTTCTTGTAGAATTCAGCAGTGAATCCATCAGTAGGTTTTTAATTACATCTTCAATTTCCTTGACTGGTATTGGTTTATTTAGAATTTTTGTATCTTCTTGATACAGCCTTGGTAATTCATATGTATCTAAGAATCTGTCCATTTCTTTTGTGATTTCTATCTTAATAGAATATGGTTTCTCAAAATAAGTATTGAAGATCTGGACTCTGCAAGATCTGTTATGATTTCACCCTTTTCATTCCTAACTGGATGGATTTGAGGCTTTTCTTTCCTTTTTTTTTTTTTTTTTTTTGATAAGGTTGGCTAAGGCAACTACAAACACACTCAGCCACCTTATCTTTGACAAAGGAAGCAAACACCTTCACTGAAAGAAAGATAGCCTCTAATAAATGCTGCTGGAAAAACTGGCTTCCCACAGGCTGAAGATTAAACCTAGACCCATATCTTTCACCATGCTGTTTCTCAGACAAAGGACTAATATCTAGACTATATAAGGAACTCAAAAAATCAGACCCCCCAAATTTAAAGACCCAATACAAAAGTGAGCATCTGAAATGAACTACTCAGATGAAGAAGTAGAAACAGAAAAAAATATATGAAAAAATGTTCAATATCACTGGTCATTCAAGAGATGCAAATTGAAACAACAGCTGCCATGTGACTCCAGAAACAATGGCTATTATCAAGATATCAACCAGTAACAAATGCTAGCAGTGTTGCAGGTAAAAAAGGAACCCTTCTCCACTGGTGGTTGAAGTGTAGACTGGTGCAATCACTGTGGAAATCAGTGTGGAAATTCATCAAAAAACTAGGATTAGAGGTTCCATTTGACCCAGCTGTTCCCCTTCTGGGTACCTTCCCACGTTTATAGTGGCACAGTTTGTAATAGCTAAATCTTGGAAACAGCCTAAATGTCCATCAACTGATAAATGGATAAAAGATGCAGGGTTTTTTCATACAATGGA
This sequence comes from Heterocephalus glaber, assembly GCF_053883595.1. NCBI lineage: Eukaryota > Metazoa > Chordata > Mammalia > Rodentia > Bathyergidae > Heterocephalus > Heterocephalus glaber. Next base: position 6,156,408 of record NW_028258156.1, read on the forward strand.
GTACTACTCAGCCATAAAGAAGGATAAACTTGAGGCATTTCTAGGTAAATGGATGCACCTTGAGACCATGCTCTTAAATGAAATAAATCAGACACACATGTTTAAATATTGTATTGTTTCTCTGGTGTGAGAAACCAAAGGAGTAAATAAGGACTAAAGTGTCTAATAGATATTGGGAAATCAGAAGAAAATGTTCAAATGGGAAGGGGAACTAGGGAGGGGGGATGGAAAAAGGAAGGAAAGGAAAAGAAAAAAGAGAACAAAAGGAAAAATGGAAACAAGGCTTTTGTAAATAAGGAGGAAAGGAAGGGTTGAAAGGATGGGAGGATGGGAGGGGGTTGGGGAAAAAAGAAGAATCAAGATATATCATGTACAGGTATAAACCCCCTAAGATGAACATGATCATTATGTATATCTAAAATGTACCAACAAAATTAATTTAAATATTTTAAAAAAGCATTCCAGGCAGACACTACAAGAAATGCAAACGTCCCAAGACACCCCATTTTGCCTGTGTGCGTAACAGCACGGTAACAAATAACCAATGGGGAGTGAGCAAGGTGGAAATTGAATGTAAGGTTGAGGCATAGGCCAGGTCTAAAGGGGGTTGGGCCTTAATGGTCAGGGTGAGGACTTGATTTTCTATTCTGCATGAAACAGAAATTGAAGGGCTTTAAGAAGAGAATACATGATCTGGTTCACATTTTTAAATGATCATTCTGGACATTTCATGGAGAGCTAATGATAGAAAAATAGTAGAAACAGGGAGACTACTTAGGAGGTTATTGCAATCCAGGTGAAAGTTGCTTGTTGGTTAGACTAGCAAAGGTGAAGGTAGAGAGAAACAGTAGGATTGGGGATATGTTTTAAAGGTAACATAAATAGGACTTGCTGATGCGCTGGATATGCTATATGGGATAAAGAACAACAGAAATCAAGAAGGTACTTCTGTGAGGCTTTCTACTGTCCGGTTTCTCAAAGTCTGCCTGAGGATGGGGGTTATCTTTGATTGTTTGATTTTCCTACACCTCAATCAACAATAGACTCTACCTTCAAAACATGTCTTGCAACTTTCCAGTTCCCACCACATCCTGTGCAACCACACCGGCCCATGCTCTATCATTTCCTCCTCATGAATGCCCCATAGCCAGGCCCCCTGCTTCTACTCTTGTTCCTTTCCAGACAAGCCTTTCACACTGCCAGATGCAACTGATCTCTGCTACAAACAACCTGAGCGAATTCTTGGAGTAAGAAATACTTACAATAAAACGCTAATTTCTTAATCTCAGATTACAATATTTTAGCTGCTGTGTGCCTGGCAATGTGCAATCTTCTCATCCTCTCCTCTCCTTGTACCCTGAACTGTAGTCACTTTTGGACTCTCTAACTCACCAGACCTTTGCACTCCATGGTCATTGTATCTGCAAGGCTCTGTCTTACATATTGCCAACCTCTTATCTCAGCTGTTACCTCCTCAACCTTCCAGATCACTGAAGTCCTTGTTTACATTAAAAGGAAGAGTCTAATTTCCTTCTCTTTGAATTTGTCCTGGTTTAAGGGCCTTGCTTGACCAATAGAATGGCATATAAGGGACATCTTAGGAGTTCTCCTGCTAAGATTTTTTTAACTTCAGCCTGGGCTCTGAGAGTTGCCAGGTGAGAAGTCTGCCTGACCTGACCCTGTCATTCTGGAGAGGCCATGTGTAGGCACTCCAGTTAACAATCTCAGCCTACCAGCCCCCAACTCAAACTTCAAACATCCACAAACCAGCCATCAGGTGAGTACCACCTGGATCATACTGTGCAGGGGAGAAGAATAGCCCAGCTGAGCCCTCCCCAAATTCCTCATCTACAAAATTACAAGGCAATAAAATCATCATTGTTTTAAATTACTAAGGTATATAAAAATAAATAACTAGAACACTATTATAATGTAATTCTTTGCAAACAACTATCACAATTTGATATTTTCTTCTTTAGTTGATCTATTGTCTATCATTAACCTATCTATCTTCTTATCTGTTTTCCTATCATCTATTTTACCTCCACTAGAATATCAGCTTCATGAGAGCAGAAACTATCAGTCTTATTTATAGCCGTACAGTTTTAGCATCTAAATCAGCACCAGTACACAGGTGCTACATGAACACTGTCAAGCAAAGGAATCTCTTCATCTCCCAATATCCATAACTAAGAGTGGCAAGGATGGTTGAACACACACACACGTACACATGCACACACACACACACACACACACACACGCATGCATGCACACCTGCATAAATTCCCTTCAAGGTTTATAGAGCTAACAAAAGGCAAAGCCTGGGTTTGTAACTAGTTTGACTTCCTATCAGTACCTTTAAACACTATTCTCTTGTAAAGAAACAAGAAAAAGGGAAATAGTCAAGGATACTTCAAGTCATCAAACCACGTAAGTACAAGAAAAAAGGAACCAAGAGAGGGGGAAAAGAAAGGAATGCTGCTCTATAATGACTGACTCCTAACTCTTCCTAACCTATGCTTTTGGGAAAATTGATAAAGAAGGCTTCTGACTTGAATTGCTGGCTGGATGTTTTTGCAAAAGTAGAGAGAGACTCAAACATAATTTGAAGTAGAATATGCAGCAGTTAGGAAAAGAATTAATTAAGAATATTTTTGATATGTTCATAGAGAAATAAAAGTTGAATCCTGATTCCAAGGATGAAAAAGTATCTACTAAAAGAGATGAAAGCATACTTCAATTTCCAAAGAGAAATAATCCTTGAGCCAAAAAACTTAAGGTTAAAACTAAAATAATGTATTATCTAAATGAATTGGAAATATAAGTAAATATTAGCTTATTAAAGAGTCGATCATTACCGATAAATTTCTAATCAAGAAAAACATAAAGCTGTATTTTTTAAAAGAAAAAGCCAAAAAAAATTAACCTTATTCAATCATAAGTTACATTAAAAACAAATTTTAAAAGTGAACGAAATAGCAGAAAAAAACGGCAAAAGGAAAAATAAAACCAAAAGTTAATTCTTTGGGAAGTCCAGTAAAATAACCTGTCAAGTCCAATTGAAGATAAAAAGAATAAAACTATGGTACACAAGAAAAGAGAAAGCAGCTTGAACCATGAATCCCAAAGAGATTATAGAAATTAAAAGATAATACTATGTGTAAGTCTAAGGTGAGAAATTTCAAAATCTAGAGGAAATTGATAATTTCTTAGGTAAAAACAAATCTACTAAAATTGACTAAAGAAGGAATTCAAAACATAAACCAATAAACACTAGAAAAGTAATTAATGATGTTTATTTGAAAAGAACTAGAATCAGATGGTTTTACAGCTGAGTTCTACACAATCTTTAAAGGAAAAAAAATCATATTGATGTTTATTTTAAACTATTCCACACCACAGGAAAGCTGGCATAATCTTCTTTAAAAATTACTACATGTTGGGCTGTGGATTTAGCTCAATGGTTCCACTGCCTGCCTTGCAAGTGCAAGGTCCCAAGTTCGATCCCCCGTACCAAAAAAAAAAATTACTACATGTTTGCAGTATATGATGTTTACATTCCTTGTGTGGCATCGGTACATGTACATAACATACTTTAATTCCTTTTATCATCCCCTTTCCCTCCTCTCCCTCTCTGCTCCCTCCATCTCTTAATCTACTTCCTATTTGAGAAAGTTCTGTCTCCCTACTTCCTATCTTCTATTTTGCTCTTTATTTATAATTTGGGCTTCTCATATAACAGAAACTATACAATATTCAAGCTTGTGTGTCTGATTTATTTTAATTAACATTATGGTCTTGAGGTGCAGCCGTTTTCATACAAATGATTCAAGTTTATCTTTCTTTATGGCAGTATAGTGCTCCATTTTGTATAAATACCACAAATTCTTATCTGTTCATCTGTTATGAACATACAGGCTGCTTTCAAAATTTAGCTATTATGAATTAAGCTACAATAAACATGGGTATGCATGTATCACTGTAATATAATATCTTTAACTCTTGTGAAGATATCTAGAAGAAGAATAGCTGGATCAAATGGAATTTCTAGTTTAAAATTTTTTAGGAATCTCCATACTTATTTGCATAGTAGTAGTATTAGCTTACATTCCCACCAACAATGTATAAGGGTTCCTTTTTGCTCATGGATTCCTACTTCAGTAAAGGTCTTGATGACTACAAAGAGGGATTGTAATTTTATTCCATAGGCCATATATATCAACTTTTTATAATGTATAGAAAATAGAACTTCATGTCCCAAATAATAGAATCCAAAGAAGATAGGAAAAATCCTATCATTACTTTTCTGCTCACTGGCAACATTCCCTAAGCCATGGTCGACAAAATGTATTTAAAATATTATCTTTCATAGAAGGACTTGATACCATTAACAACTAACATTGATTGAATGCCTGCTACATAGCAAGAACTGTGCTAATTATTCTATATGCAGCCTTTAATTTAGTCATCACCACAGACTATGAGGAAGTTGGATTAGTATTTTTATGTTACATATTTGGAGACTGAAGCAACTTCAAAGGGGTTAACTAAGTAATTTCAGCTTGTACATGTACATATCAGTGATGATAACCTTAATTCTAAAGCTTTTTAGCTTCTCGGCTGTCAATGCAATATCCTGCCTTGATAGACTGTGTTTACAGGGTTTGTTTCTAAAAGCAAAGATCTAGGTGGAAATACTGTCTGGGCCATATATTAGTGTGACTATTCAAAGCAATTTTTAACCTATGATCTAGGTACAATTTGCAAGTTTATGAATATTTCAAGGACACCGCAAAACCAAGACATTTTATGCAAAGGGGTGTGTGTGTGTGCGCACATGTGTGCGTGTGCATGCACCCATTTTTCTGGGAAGAGCTTTCATCAAAATCTATGATCCAATAAATATTAAGAATAACGTATTTCTTAATCATTCAATTGTTATTTTCTCATTTTCTGTTTTTTTTTTCCTTTCTTAAAATATAGTTTTCTCTTCTTTGATATCTGTCATTTATCTATCTGGAAAAAAGCAGTCCCTGAACTGATCTGACATTCCCAGCTAGAACACTGTGTTATTATCAACTGATGCAACACAGCTAAGCCATGGTGCCCTCCTGTTGAACATAAACAATCTCACAGAACATCCTCTTTAAAAAAAGTCACCATGTAGCCCACAAAATACCAATGTCCTTCTCTCTTGCCTGATGTGATTGACTGCAGCTTCCTTACAAATCACAGATTCATCCTCACTCTAATCTTCTCTCCCTGTAGAGATTTATTTAGATATTCAGCCAGTATTGCCTCTGCTTCTTGACAACACCTAACCTAGAACAAACCTTTGCTTCCCTAGAGCCTTCCCCATACTACCCAATCAAAGCCCAAATCCAGGTTCTTTCTACTCTTCTGATTGAAGTGCTTCCTTCTCCTCTCTCTACCCACCCCACCAGCTCCAGGTCCTCCGTCACAATGAACGAGGGAAAGATGTCCAACTTGTTTAGTTACATGTGCTCCTGCTGGCCTTTTGCTGAAGAAAATTTAGGATTTTATATTTATACATGTAGTCAAATATATACATAATTTTTAAAGAATTCATGTCATGATTCTATGTCATAGATGTATATGATATACGTGGATTAAATATACAGAGTCTGCCAAAAACTGCATACATCTGGAAAAGAAAAAACTTGTATAAACATTTTAATACTAAATTTATTGAGACATGAGATTAATACAAGCTACTTTTGACCTCTGCTATTACAAGAGGTGCTCAAAGTGGTGGCCATTAGCTTTCAGACATTTATTAGTACAGTGAACTGCTGAAGTATGTATGCATTGTTTTGGCCAATTCAGTATATGTCTTCAATTCACATACAATATATGAAAATGGCCATGTGTGTTCTAATCCATTACAGTTTGTTTTAGTAGTTTTGATGCTCAAATTCTCCCAGTTTTGTCACCAAGAGATCCTTCAAGGTGGCTTGTGTGACCCTTTAAGGTGGCTTGTGTGACCCTTTGGACAGCACCATTGGTCTCTGAAAGCACCTTTGGGTTTTGCACACAAAGCTGTCCCAGGCTCATCTGTCATATACCCTGCCCCCGATCTGGAAAACCTTTAAAAAGTCAAGAGCTTCAGATGTTGCTTTCATGACCTGCTAGTTTAAGTTAAATTTTCACAATGTTCTCAGCAAATAATTTTAATTACTAATATTATTTATTAATTTATGTATTAATATCTATTAATATCAACATTAATATTAAGTAATATTACTATTTTTATTTGATAATATTGAAAGTATTCATACTTTTTGACCCAGCAATTCCATTTGGGGATTCTACAGAAATAAAAGCAGGAAAATGTAGGATACACCCATAGGGCTGTTTATTGCAACATTCATTATGTTGGCAGAAGAGTGAACCTGAGTATCCACCAAAGGGAAATGGAGAGCTAAATTAGGCTTCATCAAGAGTATAGAATATTATGCAACTCTACTGTAAAAGTGAGTTAGAACCATGGATGGAAAACAGCCATGAAACTGACAAGCCAAAGAAACATTTTATAGAGTATGACATATAATATGGCTTAATTTGGAAGAAATTCTATATTTATATTTTTGTTATGAAGGAAGAATTTTAACTCTTTATTAGCTCAAAGGAGTGGGAATGGATCCAAACCATCTTTGACTTATAAATTGTATTACTTAGTATGTAATATAGATAGATGATAGAGATCGAGATAGATGCATTCTTTGCTGTTATTATGAGGGATTGAACTCAGGGCCTTCACAACTGACCTTCATCCCCAGCCTTTGTTATCTGAGACAGGTCTTACTAAGTGGCCCAGACTGGACTTGAACTTTTCAGCCTCCTATAGCTAGGTTATAGCGACACACCACCATACCAGGCCAATATACTCCTTTTTATTTAAAAAATAAAACAGAAGAAAAATAAGTAAACAATAACTCAACTGAAAACCAGACTTTGAGTTGAAATTTTTCTTTAATAGGCTACCCATAAGACAAAAGGTAGACATTTTAGGGAGAAAGGGAACCGATGAGAGCTCCTTCTCCAAGTCCTGGGCTTCTTTGGGGAGAATGGCATCTGAGCACCCACTGCAAAGCACCCAGTCACCATTCTGAGGCCCAGCTCAGGGGTACAGTTTGGATGGAGCTGCTCATACTTCTTTACCCACTATTACCACAAGAAGAGCCCTTGACTCCTCAATCAATGGAGAAAGTTCACCTTGTAGTATCATAGATGGCCCTGTAACTAAAGTTTGCATTTAGCCATTCACCACAAAATGTACACACATATAGAAATTTTATGGGATCAGGGACAAAACAACTCTGAGTAAAGTACCTGAGGTCATTATATTTTGGTGATTTAAAAATAAATTAACAGAACTTTTCAAAGATAGGGGCACTAAAGCCAAATGGAAAAGAGAGTTGAAATGAGAAAAAGGTTCATCCTCTCCACGGCGGAAGGACTTTCTACCCAAAGTAATGTCCATTTTCCAGGTGAGTGGGTTTGCATTCTGGCTACACTAATGCAATGGTTCTATGTCTGAGTAATTTTTGACTTCTACTCAGCAATTCTAGCTCTACTGATAAAGCCTTCTTGTGGATGAAAATAGTATGTTTACTCTTATTGAAAATGCATTTCCATGTGAGAGTAAATTGTGACAAACAGAAAAAAATTACTACTAAAAATGCTATAAACAAACCATGGTTCTGCTCATGATCATGAGAGCTTTCAGTAATCACATATTCTGTGGTTTTCGTATAATTTTCTGATGGGAAAACAGCCCCAAGCCATTTTTGTTTGTTGTTTTTAAAGCATGAAGCATTATCCAGAAAGTACACTTTGCCAGCAAGCCTACTGTTATAGGAACAGGAAAACTAATAATTCTCTTTCTCTGATTGCATTTCTCATTTATCTTTCTGGGGTTTCAGCAAAGCTCAGAGGAGACAACTATCCCCCTGTATAGTCACACGGGTTGGTTTTAAGGCTTGGTGCTTTGGGCATCCATTTGTCACTAGCTACTGCTTAATTACCCTGAATAATTTAGATACCTCAGGGGTGGGAGAGGGGGATGGTGACTATTGAATCTTCTCCCCAAGCACAAATACTTAAAATTTCAAGTTTCATCTGAGGGCACCATAATTTCTTCCTCTACTGACTATGAGGCAACAATTTTAAGTCTTAGAAAATATCCTTGTCAAATGAATTTTATCTTCTGGGGAGGGGAGAAGTTATTTTTCTACTTGCTCTTTCTTTTCTTGTCAGCCCTTTCTCTATGAAGGTTGGTGATTGTGCCAGCTCCATTCTCTGCTTACAGGAAGTCCCTTCTTGCCTTCCATTCACTGTGTAGCAAGCTTGGGGTCAAGCTTGGCAAATGCCCAACCAATACTTCAGACAACAATTTCTGTCTATCGAGGCTTGCGCATGAAACTTAGAGTTCTTAGTATAAAATATTTGTTCTTTGTCCTTTTTTCCAGTACTGAGGATTGAACCCAGAGCCTTTACACTGAGCTATATCCTGACTCCTTTTTTGTATTTTTGTATTTTGAAACAGTGTCTTGCTAAATTGCCCTAGCCTGGGTTGAACTTGTGATCCTGCCTCATTTTCCTGGAGTGCTGGGATTACAGGTGTGATAAATTATTTTTAATATAAATGCAATTTATTGAAAAAAAAACTTACCAGCTAGTACAATGCCAAGCACTTAATATACAATAAATATTTGTTAATTGAAAAATTCTCAATCATGTATTTTTCTGGTATATACAAAGCTTGGGTGATGAGAATACATGGAAAAGTTGTGATGGGGTGATACAGACTAATAAAGAGTGGAGGGGATATGTAGATGCTGTGGTCAATGGGCAATGTTTCACACCAGAATCACTTTCCTACTGGATAGAGGATATAGAACGGTACATCTTGAGAATGGAATTTGGCCCCGGCTCCTAGCCAAGATCCTGGAAGTCAAAACATTGCACTAAGTCATGTGTGCCTCTTGGCACAAGGACACCTTTGTCTCACATGATATAAAAGTAACAGCAGTGGCAGTGAAAAAAGAAAGAGAGCTGCTGGGCTGCACTACTGGGCAAGTCCTGTCCCAGAACAGAACCTTGTGGCGAATGTTGCTTCCTGACCTGGAGATGTATCATACCCTATGTTTGACTTTCTAATTCCATGTGTTTTCTTGATCTTTTCCTTCATTCTATTACACTATCTATTTCAACTTTTGGAGTGGTGGCTTTATCCACAGATCGAGCCCCCAAATCTGATTAAAGGTGCACCTCTGTTGGCAAATTTACCTTGTCAACACTGAAGTTGTTGCTTTTTCCCTGAAATTAATAAGTAATTCATAGGGGGCCGGGGATTTACCTCAGTGGTTTCGCCGCCTGCTGCACAAGCACAAGGACTTGAGTTTGATCCCCGGTACCAAAAACAAAAACAACAACAACAACAAAAGTAATTCGTAGGAAGTTACTTTGAGCTTGTGTAAGATATATCTGCTATCTCACTCAGTTGCCACCCTTAGCATCCATTGATGATTCCTTTCTCCTCCTTTTTAAGTTACTTCTTGTACTTCACAGTATTTTCTCAAGTTAAACTGGTAATGTGCTTCCTTCCTTTATATAAAATATTTTGTAATTATTTGGGAAATTCTATAAAACTAGAATTTTAAACTGTAATAATTTTATTCATCAGTGTTATAAGAATTTTGTGGGAAACATTTAAACTCTCTATTCTTCCCTGTATGTGAAGAATTACAGCAGAGAATTCTAATGCAATTAAACTAATCCCATAATTTAGCAACACTGTTTAAATACTCATTGATTAAAATGCACTAAAAGTAAATCCTTAAGAAGACATCAATTTGATGAGTCTCAAAGTAGGTTTCAAGGTAACAGGTGAAGATGAGAAAGTTGGAGACGAAACACTAATTTAGTTTGTTAAACCCACAATAATAAAGGCAGACTTGAATTATCTTGAAATGATGGATGGATTTTTAAGATATACCATTTCCTGCAGCAAAACAGCTTTCAATTTGAAATCAAATGATGACTAATTATTTTTCACACTCTGTTTCCTTGAAATCGCGAGTTTTAAGAATGTTTATTTGAATCATAAAGCTTTCTGTTTGATTCTGCACAATTTCTCCATCTCCTAAGATGCTCCTTCTCTGCCTTTAACTTGGAAGATGTAAAATCTATTCATGGGTGGTGAACAGAGAAGAGTTGGGGAAGAAATGATGGAAATCCTACTGGGCAGAAAATATGAAATTATTCACCCAGGACAGAAATATATTAGTTCAACTCTCTATAGATGTGGCTGTTTTCTCTTAGGATGCCAGGAGGATGTGGTTTTAGAAGTCTTCAGCAGTGAAGAGAATAAATCACCTCAGTGATGTCAATGGAAGCTCTTAGTCATGTGGTTCAGTCTTGTAAATCTCCACTGGCTCAGTAAATAGCACCATCTACCCATAGAACGCCATCTCCCAGCCTTGGCTGTACAATGCGACCACTCACTTGTCTTCTGTTCTGAGAATCTGATGTTACTGGTCTAGGATGTGGCTTGACATTCAGGGCTTTTAAAAGTTTTCCTGATGATTTGAATGGCCAACCAAAGATGCTGTGAGTCACTACTGGAGAAGGTTTGTGTTGCTCCCTTAAGGTCAGGAAATAAAATGTTAGTCTCCCTATTTATGCAGACTTTTGTGAATCACTGTTTTTTCAAGATTCCTTTTATTCGTACTTCTATATATATGATTGGACCCAGGAACAATTTATCAAAGCTACTTTGTGTACTTGGGGTTACTAAAAATTTCAGATACTAATTCACTAAAAATATCTTCCTTGGCTTAAGTATCACTTTAGAGAATATTGAATTAGAAATACCTGTTTTTCTTGTTCAATTATCTTACTGTCATAATTTCTTCCTCTTCCCATGTGTTTCCATCACTATGATGCTTTCTGATCACAGTGGCCATGACTGAGCTGACCCTGGGGTTGTCGTAATTGCTATAAAGGGTCATTTATTGAGTCCTCCTAGCTACAAAATGCTTCAGGCATAAGCACATTTTAAACACAAAATCATCCACTTTAAAATAGCTAGAAGAAAGGCAAGAAGCAGAATCTAGGATGTCTCTACAATCACTACGGATCTATTGAGGAAGGCATTTTGGAGGACATTTCTTCTCTGTGGATTAGTCCACTACTCACCCCAGCACTTCCCTTGGCAATTGTTACTGGCTTACAGGTGACCGCGTGTTCTAGGGTCTCCTGAAAGGAGTGGGTTATACTCATTGTTGAGTCAGGTTAATACACTTTCTCTTGCAGAACATGCGTAAGGAAGCACAGAGCTATGGTTTCCACCAGATACTATTTTGTGACGTGAGGTAAAAGAGTTTAAATTAGATAGGAACTGAATCAGACTCAGTGGTTAGGTTCAATGTTGACCTTGTGGGGATATTTGATTAGGTTCTCATCCAATATGGTTTGCGAGAAGAATTGTGGAAAGAATTCAGTTGGTGAATCGAGGTGTACTAAGTTGAGGAAATTCCATTTCATTCTTAGTTGCTACAAGTGTTTACTATGAATGGATGTTTAAGTTTGTGAATTTTTTTTGTACATTTAACATGATCCTGTTTGTTTCTTCTTTAATTTTATAGATTACATTAATTTTATGGATTTTTGAATATTGGATAAGCCTTGCATTTTTGTAACAAATTGCACTTGCCATTGCATAATATTCTTTTAAATATATTTCTTGGTTTGATTTTATTGAGGAATATTGTCAAATTATTTTATTTAAGATGTTTTTGTCTATATTGATGAGGGATACTTAGCTGTAGTTTTATTTTACTGTCTTTTCCTGGTTTGAATACCACCGTAATGCTTACTTTGTAAAATCACTTATAAAATATTTCCTCCTCTTCTAATTCCTGGAAAAGAAAATATTATTTCTTCCCAAATTTTTGATGTAATTCAACCATAAAATAGACTTCAAGGACTGTACATTTCTTTTTCATGAGACTTTTAATTTGGAATTCATTTCTAAAGCATGTGTAATACTAGTCAGGTTATCTGTTTCATCATGGATGAGTTTTATGCCTTTTGAAGATTACCCCATAGTATCTTAAATTGTTGACTTCATATAATTCACATGTGTAGAGTTATTTGCATTATTGACTGATCTTTTTTAATTCATCAATTTTATTGGTACGTTTTAGGTATACTATGCTCACATTCATCATTGTGAATTTGTACCTTTACATGATATATCTCGGTTCTCATTTTTTTCCCCATTACCCTGCCCTCCATTCAACCCCTCCACCCCTCCCTATTTACAAAGACTTTGTTTCTATTTTTCCATTTTCTCATATTTATTCCTTTCCCTTCTTTCCTTTCCCCTACCCTGACCCCCATTCCCCTACCCCTTTGGGCCTTTTCTTCCTATTTCACATTATCTGTTGTACATTTTGATCCTTATTTACACTTTCAGTTTCTCACACCAGAGAAATTATTTGGTATTTACACATGTGTGTCCTACTTATTTCACTTAAGAATATGGCCTCATCTGAAATGAATAGACATTCTTCAGACAAAGAAATAAAAGAAGCAAATAAACATATGAAAAAATGTTCAACATCACTGGTCATTTGAGAGATGCAGATGAAAACAGCACCAAGATTCCACCTCACCCCAGAAAGAATGGCTGCTATCAAGAAATCAACCAATAACAAATGCTGGGGGGGGTGTAGAGAGAAAGGAACCCTTCTCCATTGTTGGTGGGAGTGGAGACTGGTGCAACCACTGTGGAAATCAGTATGGAGATACTTCAAAGAACTAGGGCTAGAGGTCCCATTTGACCCAGCTATTCCCCTACTGGGTATCTTCCTCAAAGAATTAAAAGAATCATACTACAGTGATATATGTGCACCCATCTTTATAGTGGCACAGTTTGTAATAACTAAAGCTTGGAAACAGCCCAAATGCCCATCAACTGGAAACTGTATAAAGAAGATGTAGGGGTTTTTTTTATCAAATGGAGTACTACTCAGCCATAAAGAATGAGAAACTAGAGACATTTATAGCTAAATGGATGCACATTGAGGCCATACTCTTAAGTGAAACAAATAGGACACACGTGTAAATGCCGAATAGTTTCTCTAGTGTGAGAAACTAAAAGTGTAAATAAGGATTAAAATGAATAATTCATCATTTGAAATAGGAAGAAAAGGTCCAAAGGGGTAGAGGAAGTGGGAGGGGAAGAGGAAAGGAAAGAAGGGAAAGGAAAAATTATGAGAAAAGAAAAAAATGAAAACGAAGTCTGTATAAATAGGGAAGGTTGGAGGTGGCTTCAATGTGGATTCATTTAGCTATAAATGTCTCTAATTTCTCCTTCCTTATGGCTATGTAGTACACAATTTTATATAAAAAAAAAACCCACATTTTCTTTATCCAGTCTCCAGTTGATGGGCAATTGAGCTGTTTCCAAGTTCTGGCTATTACAAACTGTGTCACTATGAACATGGGTGCACATATATTGGTGTGGCATCATTCTTTTAATTCTTTTAAGAAGATATCAGCACAGGAATAGCTGGGTCAAATGGGACCTCTAATCCTAGTTTTTTGAGGTATATCCATAATGATTTCCACAGTGGTTGCACAAGTCTACACTCCCACCAAAAGTGGAGGAAGGTTCCTTTTAACCCACAACCCCACCAGCATTAGTTATCTGTTGATTTCTTCATAGAAGCCATTCTTTCTCAGGTGAGGTGGAATCTCAATGTTGTTTTTATTTGGATCTCTTGAAGGACCAGTGATGCTGAACATTTTTCCATATGCTTATTTGCTTCTTTCACTTCTTTGTCTGAGAAATGTCTGTTCATTTCATATGCCCATTTTTGGATTGGGTCTTAAAATTTGGGAGGTCTGATTTTTTTAAGTTCTTTATACATTCGAGATAGTAGGCCTTTGTCTGAGGGACAGCTGGTGAAAATTTTTTCGCACATTGTGGGTTGTCTCTTCACACTGCTGGTGGTTTCTCTTGCTGTGCAGAAGCTTTTTAATAAGAAGAGATCCCACTTGTTGATTCTTCGTGCTAGTTTACATGCAACTGAGATTTTGTTCATGAAATCTTTTCCTATGCCAATGTCTTCAAGAATTCTACCTAACCTCTCCTTTCCAACTAGCTTAGTGTTTCTGTTTTAACATTTAGAGCTTTAATTCATTTCAATTTTAGTTTAGTGCATGGTGAGAGATATAGGTCTAGTTTTAATCTTTGGCAAGTTGAAACCCAATTTTTCCAATTTTTTATTAAAGAGGCTATCTTTTCTCCCTGAAGGTGTGTGGCTGCTTTGTCAAAGATGAGATGACTGAATGTGTCTGGAGTTATTTCTGCATCTTCTAATCTGTTCCGCTGACTCTCAGGTCTGTTTCTTTGCCAGTACTATGCTATTTTTATCACAGTAGCTTTGTATAATTTCAAAATGGGGATTGTGACACCCCCAGCCTTGTCTTTGTTGCCTAGAATTGCTTTTGGTATTCTAGGTCTCTTCTTGTTCCAAATGAATTTTTGGATTGTTTTCTCAAGCTCTGTGAGGTATGCTGTTGGAATTCCATTGGGAATGCATTGAATCAATATAGCAGTTCTGGAAGTATGGCCATTTTTACTATATTGGTTCTTCTTACCCAGGAGCAAGGGATGTCTTTCCATTTTCTGATATCCTCTTTGATCTCTTTTTTCAGACTGGAATAGTTTTCAGAGAAGAGGGCTTTGATTTCTTTCGTTAACTTGATTCCTAGCTATTTCATTCTGTTGGACGCTATTGCAAAAGGAGTTGTTTCTCTAGTTCTTCTCTTAGTGAGTCTGTTATTCATGTACAAGAAGCCTATTGATTTTTGTGTGTTGACCTTGTATCCAGGTACTCTACTAAATATGGTTATTAAGTCTAGCAGACTTTTGGTGGAGTTCTTGGGGTCTTCTATATAGAGTATCATGTCATCTGCAAATAATGGCATGAGAATATCATGACATCTGCAAATAAATGACTTCTTCATTTCCTATCTTTATTCCTTTTATTTCTTTCTCTTGTCTAATTGCTATGGCTAATGTTTCCAAAACTATATTGAACAGGAGTGGTGATGGTGGACATCTTTGTCTTGTTCCTGATTTTAGTGTGAAGGATTTCAGTTTTTGACCATTTAGTATATTAGCCATTGATTTTTCATAGATGGCTTTTATCAGTTTGAGATAGAGATCATCTATTCCAATTTTCCAATTTCCAATTTTCTGTAGGGTTTTTAACATGAATGTGTGTTGGATTTTGTTGTATGCTTTTTCTGCATCTATTGAAATGATCTACAGTCTTTATCCTTGGCTCTATTAATATAGTGTATTACATTTATTGATTTGCATATGTTGAACCATCTCTACATCCCTGCGATGAATCCCACATGGTCAGGGTGTATGATCTTCTTGATGATCTGCATTCTGTTTGCCAGTGTCTTATTGAGGACTTTTGCATCTATGTTCATTAGTGACATTGGCCTATAGTTCTCTTTTTTGGTTGGGTCTTTCTCTGCCTTTGGAATCAAGGTGATACTTGCTTCCAGCAATGAATTTGGGAGTATTGCCTCCCTTTTAATTTCACTGAAGATTTTAAATAGTGGTGGCGATAGTTCTTCTCTAAATGTCTTGTAAAATTCAGCAGTGAAGCCATCAAGACCCAGGCTTTTCTTACTTGGTAAGTTTTTAATTATGTTTTCAATTTCATTGACTGATACTGGGTTGTTTAGAATTTTTAGGTCTTCTTCATTCAACTTGGTAATTCATATGTATCTGGAAATCTGTCCATTTCTTCTGTGTTCTCCATCTTATGAGCATATAGGTTCTCAAAGCAGGTATTGATGATCCTCTGGATTTCTGCTGGGTCCATTGTAATTTCAAGCTTTTCACTCATAATTGCATGGATTTGGGCCTTTTCTTTCTTTTTTTTGATAAAGTTGGCTAAGGATTTATCTATTTTATTTATTCTTTTGAAGAACCAATTCTGGGCTTCATTGATTTTTTTATTGTTCTCTTCGTCTCCATTGCATTGATTTCTGCTCTGATCATTATAATTTCCTTCCTTGTATGAGCTTTGGGTTTGTCCTGCTCTTCTTTTTCTAGAAGCTTGAGCTTCAGCATAAGGTTGTTCATTTGAGCTTGCTCTGTTTTCCTAATAGGAGTATTCACTGCTTGAATTTCCCTCGTAAGACTATTTTCATTGTGCCACATCGATTCCGATATGTTGTATTGACATTGTCATTTAATTGTAGAAACTGATTTCTTCTTTAATTTCCTCTGTGACACATTGGTTATTCAGAAGTGTGTTGTTCAATTTCCATGTGTTTATGAAATTCTTGTGGTTTCTTTTGCTATTGATCCCCAATTTCATCACACATAGTCTGATAATATACAGGGGATAAGTTCAATTCCTTTGCACTTACTTAAACATGTTCTATGAGCAAGTACGTGGTTTATTTTGGAGAATGACCCATGTGAAGCAGAAAAGAATGTGTATTCTGATTTTGTGGAGTGGAACACTCTGTAAACATCTGTTAAGTCCATTTCTTAAAGAGTTTGATTAAGTTCTAGTATTTCATTGTTTATTTTTTGTCTAGTTGATCTATCTTTTTCTGACAGTGGGATATTGAGGTCCCCCACTACTATTGCATTAATGCTCATTTGATTTTTCATGTCCTTTACTATTTGTTTTATATAGTTGGGTACCCTAGTATTTCATGCATATATATTTATGAATGTCATCTTTTCCTCTTGGACTGTTCCCTTTATAACATTGTAGTGTCCTTCTTGGTCTCTCTTAATTAGTCTTGGTTTGAAATCCATTTGATCTGCAAACAGGATAGCTACTCTTGCTTTTTAGGGGGTTCCTGTCACAGGGAGTATTGTTTTCCACCCTTTAACTTTCAGTCTATGAGTTTCTTTTTGAAATAAGTGTGTTTCTTGTATCCAGCATATTGTTGGATCTTGCTTCTTGATTCATTCTGCCAGTCTATTTCTTTTGATTGGTGAATTGAGACCATTAACGTTGATGGTTATAACTGATATGTATTGACTTGTCCTTGTCATGACGTTTTCTTTTTGTTGAATCCTCCCCCTTTGCATTTAATTTCTTGTCATGCCTGATGGATTCATTCTGCTGTGCTTCCTGGAGTTGTGATCCTCATTGTCTTTTCCTAGGATATTGTCTAAAATTTTTTGTATTGCTGATTTGGTATTCACAAAGTTCCTAAGGTGCTCTTTGTCTTGAAAATATCTTATTTCTCCATCAATTTTTAAAGGTCGTTTTGCAGGGTACATCAATCTGGTTTGGAGGCTGTTTTCTTTTGGGCCTTGAAATACTTCACTCCCAGCTCTTCTTGCCTTGATAGTTTGTGTTGAGAAGTCTGCTGTGAGTCTGATGGGCTTTCCTTTGTATGTGATTTGTTTCTTTTCCCTAACTGCTTATACTGTTTTGTTCTTCTTTTGGGTTTCTGGAATCTTCACCACTATATGCCTACATGTAGATTTTTTTTTTATCATGGCTAGTTGGATTCCTATATGCCTTACTTCTCTATATATTAAGTTCTTTTTCCCTGCTTAGGAAGTTTTCTGCCTTTACTTCTATGAACAGTTTTTTTTTATTTTGCACCCTCTCCTGTTTCTTCATTGACTCCAATCAGTCTTATGTTATTCTTCTTTGCATCATCTAGCAGCTGCTGAATTGATTTCTCATGGTCCCTTACTATTTTTAAGAAATCTTTCTTTCTCTGGTCACTAATTGCAATTCCATCTTCTATATCTGATATTCTGTCCTCACATTGGCTCATTCTGCTGCATAAACTTTCAATGGAGTTTTTAATCTACTGGATATCTGTTTGCATTTGTTTTATAGATTTCATTTCTTTCCTGTGATGGGATTCCATCACATTCCTCAGTGCCTCTATTTTTCTTATCTGTGTCTACTCTAGAGTTATTAATCATGTCTTTCACTGTGGATGCAATCTTTGTTGTTATCTGAGAAATTATTTCTGATTTCATTTTTTCCTAATCCTCTTTCATTGCCAGTTCAGGAATTCCAAGTGGTTGCATATCAGATTGTTCCATCTCTTTGCCCCTTGAGTTTGCCTTAGGTGATCTGGAAGTCAAGTTTTGAGACTTGTTTACATGTTTTCTTATTGCAACAGATGCAGCCTGCTGTACCTTTGTTGAGGTGATGCTTTGCTCACCCAGTGGGCTTCAATTCCAGGCAAGCCTCAGAGAGGCCTTCTCTATGGTGCTCACCAGTGCACCAATTCCTGGGTTCAGAATGGTTGCCTTCTGGATCTCTGAGCAGGCTTCTGACTGGCACCCGCACACTTAGGATCGTATCTGGACATGCCTCTGGTTGGTCTCTCCCCACTTGCATAGCTATTGTCTGGGAGGACCTTTGGCTAGGGGCTGTGCACCCAAGTCACTGGTGTCTGAGTGGGCTTCTGGGTGGGGTTTGAGGGCAATTACCAATGGTATCTGGGTGTGCCTCTGGCTGTGGTCTTTGTGCCTGTGCAGCTGTTTTCCAAGTGGCCCTCTGGTTCAGGCCTGTGAGCCCAAGATGCTGACATCTGGGCAGGGCCCTGGATGGGACCTGTGCACCTGCACTCCACGTGGGCTGGGATCTGCCTGGTAGTCTTTTAATGTCTGTAGGGCTTGTAATTATTTTTCCTCTTACATTTATGATAATAGCAATTTCTTCCCTCCTCTCCTTCCTTTTATCAGTGTTGCTTACAGCTTACTAATTTTATTGCTCTTATTGAAAAAATAAAACAAACTTTTATTTTTCTGATTTCAATTTCATTGATTTCTGTCTGACATCATTTCCTTTCTTCTGTCTTCTTAGTCATTGGGGGTTTTGTTTGTTTTTCTTTTTTTTGAGAGTCTCACTGAGTAGCCTAGGCTGGCCTTGAACTTACTCTGCAGCCCAGGTGGGCTTGAAACTAATCTTCCTGCTTCAGCTTCCTGAGTGCTAGGATTACAGGTATGAGCCACCACTCTCGACTTCTGTTTGCTTAGTTTTATTTTACTCTTTTTATTTACTTTCTTAAGGAAAAAGTTTAGATTAATAATTTGGAAGTTTTTCTCATATTGGTATTTCATGGTGTGCATTTTCCCCTGAGTACTTAGTTTTCAGAGTCCTCAAATCACTCCTCATTGCCAACTTTCTATGTTATATAGCACATCCAGTGGGAGCCAATATGCCTCCCTGGGGTGCCCCAGAATCAGCTAGTTATTTTAATATAATTTTTCTAGGAATTTTCTCCCAACAATAATAGCAGCAGCAACAAACTCTATAACTCTACTTCACATTATCCAAGCATAGGAAACCTGCATTTATAAACAGCTATGTAAAAGTGTGACTCTTTTCTGGTGAGTTGTCAGAAGTGCATGCTTAAAGCCAGTGGCTGCCATGATAAACTTTTTTCACTATTATTGCTTAACTTTGGAACAATTTATGATTAATTATTCTTCCAAACTCTTCTGTTACAGAAGATAATTTCTTAATTTTTCTTTACAGAAGAAAACTAAAACCCTCACAAGAGAAATATTTGGGGTGTCTAAAGGCTCAGTCCACCCCTCAGTTCAAATGTTTCAAGAGAAAAAAGATCCCCTGTAGACATTCCATTGCTCTCACACCCCATGCTTAACCCCTAGTTCATTTGGCTAGACATAGAAATATTAAGTAGATTCAAATAAATTAAAGTAGCTGATCTTATTGCATCCATTTGTTTTCCAGTGTTTATAAAGGACAAAAAAAAAAAAGACAACCCAGGATTATGCCTCTATACCCCGATGCCACAGACTTTTGCTCTTTACTCTCCACAGTCAATGATATAATGACACTCATTCCCTCTCTACCCAGCCCATATTTTCAATATTTAATATTTGAATTTGCTAGGAAGGCAACACTCCTCTAGTAATCTGTCTTTGTAGTCATGGTCAAGCTTCTCTTTATTAATTCATATAGAAATCAATGTAAACAATGCACGACTCAGATGGATAGATCACATTAGCTCCTTAAATTTCACATTTTATCGCAATGGCACAAGTTGAGTCCTTCCAGCACCTCAATTGTAATCTATTTTCCCTCCCTTTATCTGCTGAAATCAAGCACACCCCTCAAAAACATAAGAATTAAAATATTTTCTGTCACTTCTACAACTCTATAATTTTATCTTTATGTTTGTAGTTGTAAAATTAGAGTGTGGGAGTTTGTTTCTAAAAATTTGTATTTGAATCAGCAAATTTAAACTTATCAACTGGACAGGTCCTTTCTGGCATGGACTAGCTGATGAAGAATCCTCATATATGTTTTACCCCTATAATACCAATTTTCAAAGAATTTGAAGACAGAAAAAAATATGAATTAATTCCTCTAATAATTCTTCTAGTAATTTATAAGGCTGCCCCAAAATCCTATGGCACCTTTACAAAAACCATCCATCACATTTGGGCAACAGGTGTGCAGCTGGGTGAGTGAGAAGGGAATTTTTGTGGCAGTGAATCAGGAGTCCACTCTCTGGGCAGTGTTTTAGGCTCTGGTATTCCTTTATTCTTCTGTCTGAGACACACAGCACTCTCTGACCTGTCTGAAACTCTATTTTGGCTATAGTCAACTTCTGGCAGCATCCCAGACACAGATTGTCTCCATCTGGATCATAATATTGAAACAAACATGATGTTTAGTAAAACATGGAGTGAAATCAGAAACTGTCAGCATCAGAATATCTGTGTCCTAGGAAGAAAAAAACCCTTGCATTTCTCAAAGAAGCTCTGATTTCTTGGTAATTAGTTCATGCTTCCTCTACCAACTGCTCAGATGCATCATGTTTTGTCTTTTTGTTTGTTTGTTTGTTTGTTTGTTTGTTTTTGGTAATCCAGTCATGACATACTGAGAGCCAGATACAGCTTGGATTTTAGTTATATCCTAAGCCATACAAGTAGAAAAAGCTATGATCACCGGTACTTATACTTACTAGGAGCATCATGGGGGGACACTGCCAGGCCTATTCATCAACCACAGATTCCCTGCTTGGATGTCTTTCAGTTTTTCTTTTCTTTCCCCTCTGGGGTTTTCTGCTATAACAGGGTATGGTAGAGCTGAATGAGCTCTGGTAATCCCCCAGCTAAGCTAACAGCTCTTCCTTTCCTTCTGAGAGTTTCAGTACTATTGCCTCTCTTCCCTTTGGTTTCATTGGCCTTGGGAAAACCACACATGAACTAGCACAGCTTCCATCTCATTAGCTCATCTGTGATTGGTAATAATATACCACCAATTACAGAGGAGTTAATTAGTTTATAAAATACATGTTGAGTCAGGACAGACAGTATATAATTTTTAATTTGGATGTATGCTATCCTCCCTTGTATCTTTCCTATGCATTTCATCCTGCTGTGGATCCAGTCTGTGATGCTGGTCTAGGTCTTTCAGAAAAATCCCCTTGGCACAGGTGTCAATCAGTTATACAAATTGAGAAACTTTTAAAAAGAATTTACCTCAAAGAGATTCATCTAGGCCAGTTAGAGGCATAGGTACATGAGAGAAGCTCAAAGGAGGGGTACCAGGAAGTGCAGGTAGTCAGAAATGGGGAGGCAAACAATTTTAGATATCAAGAGTCAACCTGAAGGAGAAACCTACCAGATTGAGTCTAGTATTGAGAAGCAGTGGGCTAGCTAGAAGAGGAAGCAGGGCTGGCTCTGTACCATAGCACTCCTTTATACCCCAGATACAATGAACACGCCATCTTGAGAATGAATCTAACTTTCTGAGGGTAGCAGGACCCCCAAGAAAGGCTCTTAACCTGTTCTCCTTCCCCTTTGGGAGAGGAAGCCCAGTTAGTGAGATATCCAGAGAAATTGAAAGCCAGAGTCATATGAAAATGGACTAACCTAGTGCTGGAAGTGCTCCTGGTATCAACTCGGTAGATGGTAGCGATGCTTCTAAACATCCTATGATTGGCTCCCACAAAAATAATTAACCTGTCCCAAAAAGTGCTAATGTTGAAAAATACTGCCATAAATGGTAGACCTACCTAAGCCTTAAACTTCTTTTTCCATTTTCCTCTTCTGTGCATGTAGGTGAAACACAATAAACTACAACAAACAAAACTGCCCAATAAATCAAATCAAATCATCAATTTCCTATGGAGGCAAGAAAATGCTAGCTATCAAATTTTCCATCTGTTCCACAGAATTAGCTGTGAAGCCTTTTTGGCACATTTATTCCTCCTCTGAGCAAGAAGTGACAGCATCGTTTAAGAGTATGTTTTTTTTTTCTTTTTAGGTATGTGCATGAGAGGACAGCAGGCTTGGAGGAAAATATGAAAGTTCTGATCAAGCCATAAAAGGGTAAAAAGCACACACTCAGGCTGGATGACCACACAGAGAGCTATCCATCCATAATAAATGAGTAATATTACATAGCTCATCTAAGGTTTCAGGGATAGAAAGATAAACTTCTTTAAAGAGAGTTCCCTTACAAGCAAGAAAGTCAACCTTCCCCTGAAAACTTTCAGACTGGGGAGGGAGAAAAGGAATTGGGTAAGTCTGGGCTGCAGAATCAGAGCAGTAGGTGGGGGAAGCAGCCAGTGAGCCAAGGGAAGAATAGCAAGTAGACCTTTGAGATGAGGAGCTAAAGCAACAAGCTCTTGTCCCTTGGAAAATATTATTGTTATTCTGCCACTGGCTTTCCATTCCATGAAGTTTTAGACCCTTTGGAAAAGCCAAGAAAATTGATCTTAGCTGATCAACAAAGTAGCCCTGACTCCCAGGGACACCTGCCTGGAGCAGAAGGAGATGTAGGAAAGAGGAGAGTTGCCTGGGGTGTGCAGTGCTGATGTCAGTGGACAGCCAGGTCAGGCAGCAGGTGGGCTTCGTGCTGAGAGCTCCAGGTGAGACTTGGGTCTGCCAGGGGGAGGCTGTGAAGGCTTCATCTCCATTTGTGTAAAATACCCAATTCTATTAGATCATAAATAAGATTTCCTCCAATTCTGAAAGTGTCTGGTTTCATCATTCATTTCTACTACATATTCAAAATCAGATAGGGCCTACAATTTTGGATTTTTTTTTAACTTCAGCTTTCTTTCACTAGCTTTTCTATGTCCCTAATTTAATAGTTTAATTTAATAGAAGAATATTAATTTGAAGAATATTTTTGTACCTAAAAATACTTGTTTGAAAAAATAATAATGCAGTTTTGAGGGAGCCAGTTACTCATAGACTTTGTCTTGGTTTGTCATCCTGCCACGAGCTAACCTGGAGATAAGGTTTGGAATGTAAGCACTTTTCCTAGGAAGTGATCCAGAAACATGGATAGGTATGGGGAAGTGACACAAGGAAGAGAGGGAGGAACAGGTGTGCTCTGCATCACCTTTATGCTGTAGAATGCAACCCACAGGTCTCCAGGAGCCAGGAAGGTCCTTCCTCTTAGTGGTGAGAGGTGGAGGTGTTTACCACTGGGTCCTTCTCCTGGGTGAGTATGTGCCACATTGGCCACTACGTTCTTTGTCCAGGCTGAACCGTCCTTGCATAGAGTCACAGGTGTTCACAGGAAGCAGCTTTGATGTATAGACATGAGTGCCAGCACGACTGGGAGAAATTCTAGCAGCTACTGCCACAAGACCTGCAGCCGTAGTGAGTTGGGAAGTACATAGCCATTTTATTCATAGTAGTCTCTGGATTTTCAGGTCTCTGGATTTGGACTCTGTGGTCAAAGGTAAAATTTCCTCAGAGCTCAAGAGGAAGAGATGACAATCATAAATATATATGCACCAAATACAAATGCCCCCAATTATACAAAACAAATATTAATGGACATGAAAAACCAAATAAGCACTAATACAATTATAGTGGGGGACCTCAATACCCCACTGTCAAAAATAGACAGATCATCTAGACAAAAAATCAACAAGAAAATAATAGAACTGAACTAAGATTTTGAAGAAATGGACTTAATAGATGTCTACAGAGTGTTCTACCCTACAAAATCAGAATACACATTCTTTTTGGGTGCACATGGGTCATGCTCCAAAATAGACCACATGCTAGCTCATAGAACATGTTTAAGTAAATGCAAAGGACTTGAAGTTATCCCCTGTATATTATCAGACCTTAGTGCAATTAAACTGGAGATCAATAGCATAAGAAACTGCAAGAGCTGCACAAACACATGGAAATTGAATAACACTCTCCTGAACGATGAACACAATGGGTCACAGAGAAAATTAAAGAAAAAATTAGACAGTTTCTACAATTAAATGACAATGCCATACAACATACAAGAATCTATGGGACACAATGAAAGCAGTTCTACAAGGGAAATTCATAGCAGTAAATGCTCATATTAGGAAAACAGAGCAAGCTCAAATAAATAACCTAATGCTGAACCCAAAGCTCCTAGAAAAAGGAGAGCAAGACAAACCCAAAGCTCATACAAGGGAGGAAATTATAAAGATCAGAGCAGAAATCAATCCAATGGAGACTAAGAGAATGATACAAAAAAAATCAATGAACTGAAGAGTTGGTTTTTTTGAAAGAATAAACAAAATTGATAAACCCTTAGACAACCTTATCAAAAAGAGGAAAGAAAAGGCTCAAATTCATGCAATTGGGAATGAAAAAGGTGAAGTCACAATAGACCCAGCAGAGATCCAGAGGATCATCAATACTTACTTTGAGAACTGTACTCTAATAAAATGGAAAACACAGAAGAAATGGACAGATTCCTAGTTACATATGAATTACTAAAGTTAAACAAAGAAGATATAAAAAGTCTAAACACCCCAATTATAATCAGTGTAATTGAAAATGTAATTAAAACGTTACCAACAAAGAAAAGCCCATGTCCTGATGGCTTCACTGCTGAATTCGACAAGCATTTAGAGAAGAACTATCACCATTACTCTTTAAACTCATCAAGGAAATTGAAACGGAAGCAAGACTTCCAAATTCATTCCTGGAAGCAAGTGTTACTTTGTTTCCAAAACCAGGGAAAGATCCAACCAAAACAGAGAACTACAGGCCAATCTCCCTAATGAACATAGATGCAAAAATCCTCAACAAGATACTGGCAAACAGAATAGAGAGGGTCATCAAGAAGATCACACACCCTGACCAAGTCGGATTTATCCCAGGGATGCAAGGATGGGTCAACACACGTTAATCAATAAATGTAATACACTATATTAACAGAGTCAAGGACAAAAACCATATGATCATCTCAATAGATGCAGAAAAAGCATTCGACAAAATCCAACACCATTCATGATAAAAACCCCACAGAAAATTGGAATAGATGGTCTTTATCTCAGTCTGATGAAATCCATCTATGACAAACCAACAGCCAACATCATACTAAATGGTCAAAAACTGAAAATCTTCATGCTAAAATCAGGAACAAGACAAGGATGTTCACTATCACCCCTCCTGTTCAACATAGTTCTGGAAACATTAGCCACAGCTATTAGACAAGAGGAAGAAATGAAAGGAATAAAGACAGGAAAGGAAGAATTTAAACTGTCATTATTTGCTGATGATATGATACTCTACATAGAAGACCCAAAAAACTCTGCCAAAAGACTTCTAGACTTAATTGATAGATTCAGTAGAGTAGCTGGATACATCAACACTCGAAAATCAATACCCTTCTTGTACACAAATAACAGACTCACTGAAAGACAAATTAAGGACACAATTCTTTTCACAACCTCATCCAAAAAAATTAAATATCTAGGAACCAATGTAATGAAGGAGACAAAAGACCTCTACACTGAAAACTACAGCACTCTGAAAAAAGAGATTGAAGAGGATATAAGAAAATGGAAAGACATCCCTTGCTCCTGGGTGGAAGAACCAACATAGTGAAAATGGCAGCACTTCCAAAACTACTATATAGAGTCAATGCAATCCTGATTGAAATCCCAACAGTATATTTCACAGAGCTAGAGAAAACAATTCAAAAATTCATTTGGAACCAGAAGAGACCTAGAATAGCAAAAGCAATTCAAGTGAACAGAGACATAACAGGGGGTATCACAACCCCCAACTTGAAACTATACTACAAAGCCATTGTGATAAAAACAGCATGGTACTGGCAAAGAAACAGACTGGAGGGTCAGTGGAACAGATTAGAAGATACGGAAACAACTCCAGCCATAATCAGCTACCTCATCTTTGACAAAGGAGCCAACCATCCTCACAGGAGGAAAGATAGCCTCTCTAATAAATGGTGTTGGAAAAACTGGATTTCAACCTGCCAAAGATTAAAACTAGACCCCTATCTTTCATGAAGCACTAAACTAAAATTGAAGTGGATTAAAGATCTTTATATTAAAACAGAAACACTAAACTTGCTGGAAGATAAGTAAGGTAGAACTCTCAAAGACATTGGCATAGGAAAAGATTTTATGAACAAAACCTCAGTAGCACGGGAACTAGCACAAAGAATCAACAACTGGGATCTCATCTTATTAAAAAACTTCTTCACTGCAAGAGAAACCACCAAAAGAGATAAGAGACAACCCACAATGTGGGAAAAAATTTTTACCAGATGTTCCTTAGACAAAGGTCTACTATCTAGAATATATGAAGAACTCAAAGAAATCAGACCCCCCAAATATAACGACCTGATCCAAAAATGGGGATCTCAAATGAACAGACATTTTTCAGACAAACATGTAAAAGCAGCAAATAAACATATGAAAAAATGTTCTACATCACTGGTCATTAGAGAGATGCAGATGCAAACAACTGAGACTCCACCTCACCCAGAAAGAATGGCTGCTATGCAGAAATCAACGAATAACAAATGTTGGCGGGGCTTCGGGGAGAAAGGAACCCTTCTCCATAATCCCATTCCCTCCTGTCCTTTCCCCTAGCCCTCCCACTTCCTTCCCTTGGCCCCTTTTCTTCCTATTTCACATGACCTATTATACATTTAGTCCTTATTTACACTTTCAGTTTTTCACACCAGAGAAACTATTCGGTATTTACACGTGTGTCCTGTTTATTTCACTAAAGAGTATCACCTCAACGTGCATCCACTTAGCTATAAATGTCTCTAATTTTTCATTTTTTATGGCTGAGTAGTACTCCATATTATAAAAAAACCCCACGTTTTCTTTATCCAGTCTCCAGTTGTTGGGCATTTGGGCTGTTTCCAAGTTTTAGCTATCACAAACTGTGCTGCTATGAACATGGGTGCACATATATCACTGTGGTATGATTCTTTTAATTCTTTGGGGAAGATTCCCAGCACTGGAATAGCAGGGTCAAATGGGACTTCCAGTCCTAGTTCTTGGAGGTATCTCCATACTGATTTCCACAGTGCTTGCACCAGTCTACACTCCCACCAGCAGTGGAGCAGGGTTCCTCTTTCCCCACAGCCCCGCCAGCATTTGTTATTGGTGGATTTCATGATAGCAGCCATTCTTTCTGGAGTGAAGTGGAATCTCAGTGTTGTTTTCATTTGCATCTCTCAAATGACCAGCGATGTTGAACATTTTTTCATGTATTTATTTGCTATTTCTACTTCTTTATCTGAGAAATGTCTGTTCATTTCAGATGCCCATTTTTGGATTGGGTCTTTAAATTTGGGAGGTCTGATCTTTTGAAGTTCTTTATAGATTCAAGATAGTAGACCTTTGTCTGAGGAAGAGCAGATGAAGACTTTTTCCCACATTGTGGGTTGTCTCTTCACACTGCTGGTGGTTTCTCTTGCTGTACAGAAGCCTTTTAATAAGAAGAGATCCCACTTGTTGATTGTTTGTGCTAGTTCACGGGCAACTGAGGTTTTGTTCATAAAATCTTTTCCTACACTGATGTCTTCAAGGGTTCTACCTAAACTCTGTTCCAACTGGTTCAGAGTTTCTATTTTAATATTTAGACTTTTAATCCATTTTGATTTTAGTTTAGTGCATGGTGAGAGATACAGGTCTAGTTTTAATCTTTGGCAAGTTGAAGCCCAGTTTTTCCAGCACCATTTATTAAAGAGGCTATCTTTCCTCCAGTGAGGGTGTTTGGCTCCTTTATCGAAGATGAGATGGCTGAGTGTGTCTGGCGTTGTTTCTGCATCTTCTAATCTGTTCCACTGGTCCTCAAGTCTGTTTCTTTGCCAGTACCATGCTGTTTTTATCACAGTAGGTTTGTAGTATAGTTTCAAGTTGGGGATTGTGATATCCCCTGCTATGTCTCTGTTACCTAGAATTGCTTTTGCTATTCTGGGTCTCTTCTTGGTCCAAATGAATTTTTGGATTGTTTTCTCGAGGTCTATGAAATATGCTGCTGGGATCTCAATTGGAATTGCATTAAATCTATATAGCAGTTTTGGAAGTATGGCCATTTTCACTCTATTAATCCTTCCTACCCAGGAGCAGGGGATGTCTGTCCATTTTCTGATATCATCTTCAATCTCTCTTTTCAGAGTGCCATAGTTTTCAGAGAAGAGCTCTTTGATTTCTTTCATTAGGATGATTCCTAGGTATTTCAGTTTTTTGGATGCTATTGTGAAAGGAATTATTTGCCCTATTTCTCTCTCAGTGAGTCTGTCATTGGTGTAGAGGAAAGCTATTGATTTTTGTGTGTTGACTTTGTAACCAGCTACTTGACTGAATTTGGTTATTAAGTCTAGAAGACTTTTGGTGGAGTTCTTGGGGTCTTCTATATAGAGTATCATGTCATCTGCAAATAATGACAATTTGACTTCTTCATTTCCTATCTTTATTCCTTTTATTTCTTTCTCTTGTCTAATTGCTGTGGCTAATGTTTCCAGAACTATATTGAACAAGAGTGCTGATAGTGGACATCCTTGTCTTGTTCCTGATTTGAGTGTGAAGGATTTCAGTTTTTGACCATTTAGTATGATATTGGTTATTGGTTTTTCATAGATGGCTTCTATCAGTTTGAGGTAGAGACCATCTATTCCAGTTTTTTGTCGGGTCTTTCTCATAAATGCATATTGGATTTTGTCAAATGCTTTTTCTGCATCTATGGAGATAATCATATGGTTTTTGTCCTTGGCTCTATTGATATAGTGTATTATATTGATTGATTTTCATATATTGAACCATCCCTGCATCCCTGAGATGAATCCCACTTGATCAGGGTGTATGATCTTCTTGATGATCTTCTGCATTCTGTTTGCCATTATCTTCTTAAGGATTTTTGCATCTATGTTCATTAGTGAGATTGGCCTATAGTTCTCTTTTTCAGTTGGGTCTTTCTCTGCTTTGCGGATCAAGGTGATGCTTGCTTCCAGGAATGAATTTGGGAGTATTGCTTCCCTTTCAATTTCATTGAAGAATTTAAACAGTAGTGGCAGCAGTTCCTCTCTAAATGTCTTGTAGAATTCAGGAGTGAAGCCATCAGGGCCTGGGCTTTTCTGAGTTGATAAGTTTTTAATTACATTTTCAATTTCATTGGTTGATATTGGGTTGTTCAGAATTTTTAGGTCTTCTTCGTTCAACTTTGGTAATTCATATGTATCTAGGAATCTGTCCATTTCTTCTGTGTTGTCCATCTTATTGCTGTATAGGTTCTGGAAGTAGGTACTGATGATCCTCTGGATTTCTGCTGGGTCTGTTGTAATTTCACCCTTTTCGTCCTAATTGCATGGATTTGGGCCTTTTCTTTCCTTTTTCTGACAAGGTTGGCTAAAGGTTTGTCAATTTTGTTGATTCTTTCAAAGAACCAACTCTTGGCTTCATTGATTTTTTGTATCATTCTCTTTGTCTCCATTGCATTGATTTCTCCTCTGACCTTTATAATTTCTTCCCTTGTATGAGCTTTGGGGTTGTCCTGCTCTTTTTCTAGAAGCTTGAGATTCAGCATGAGATTGTTTAATTGGGCTCGTTCTGTTTTCCTAATATGCGTATTCTCTGCTATGAATTTCCCTTGTAAGACCACTTTCATTGTGTCCCATAGATTCTGATATGGTGTATTGTCAATGTCATTTAATTGAAGGAACTGTTTGATTTATTCTTTAATTTTCTCTGTGATCCATTGGTTATTCAGAAGTGTGTTGTTCAATTTCCACATGTTTATGAAATTTTTCCAGTTTCTTTTGCTATGGATCTCCAATTTCATCGCACTATGGTCTGATAATATACAGGGGATAACTTCAATTCCTTTGCACTTACTTAAACATGTTCTATGTGTGAGTATGTGGTCTATTTTGGAGAATGACCCATGTGAAGCTGAGAAGAATGTGAATTCTGATTTTGTGGAGTGGAAGACTCTGTAAACATCTGTTAAACTCATTTGTTCAAGGGTTCAATTGAGTTCTAGTATTTCATTACTTATTTTTAGTCTAGTTGATCTATCTATTTGTGACAGTGGGGTGTTGAGGTCCCCCACTACAATTGTATTAGTGCATATATGACTTTTCATGTCCATTAGTATTTGTTTTATATAGTTGGGTGCACTAGTGTTTGGTGCATAGATATTTATGATTGTCATCTCTTCCTCTTGGATTCTTCCCTTTACAAGGATGTAGTGTCCTTCTTCATCTCTCTTAATCAGTGTTGGTTTGAAATCTACTTGATCTGCAAAGATGATAGCTACTCCTGCTTTTTTTCGGTTCCTGTCACATGGAGTATTGTTTTCTACCCTTTAACTTTCAGTGTATGAGTTTCCTTTTGAATTAAGTGTGTTTCTTGTATGCAGCATATTGTTAGATTTTGCTTCTTGACCCATTCTGCCAGTCTATTTCTTTTCATTGGTAAATTGAGACCATTAACATTGATGGTTATAAATGAAAAGTATTGATTTGTCATTGCCATGACTTTTTCTTTTTGTTGGGTTCTCCCCTTTTACATTTAATTTCTTGTCATGCCAGATGGGTTCATTCTGCTTTGCTTCCTGGGGTTGTGATCCTCAATGTCTGTTCCTAGGCTATTGTGTAAAATTCTTTGGAATGCTGGTTTGGTATTCACAAAGTTCCTAAGGTGCTCTTTGTCATGAAAGTGTCTTATTTCTCCATCAATTTTGAAAGATAGTTTTGCAGGGTACATCAATCTGGGTTGGAGGCTGTTTTCTTTTAAGGCTTGGAATATGTCACTCCAA
Organism: Heterocephalus glaber; assembly: GCF_053883595.1. Taxonomy (NCBI): domain Eukaryota; kingdom Metazoa; phylum Chordata; class Mammalia; order Rodentia; family Bathyergidae; genus Heterocephalus; species Heterocephalus glaber. The sequence continues at coordinate 6,187,549 of NW_028258156.1, forward strand.
GCTCTTCTTGCCTTGATGGTTTGTGTTGAGAAGTCTGCTGTGATTCTGATGGGCTTTCCTTTGTATGTGATTTGTTTCTTTTCTCTGACAGCTTGGAGAACTTTGTTCTTCTGTTGAGTTTCTGGACTCTTAACAATTATATGCCTATGTGTAGATTTGTTTTGATCAAGGCTAGTTGGAGTCTTATATGCCTCACTTATCTGTATGTCAAGTTCTTTTCCCCTGCTTGGGAAGTTTTCTGCCATTATTTCTGTCATCTCCACTCTCTCCTGTTTCTTCATTGAGCCCAATCAGTCTTATGTTATTCTTCTTTGCATCATCTAGCAGCTGCTGGATTGATTTCTCATGTTCCCTTAGAATTTTGAAGCAAATTTTCTTGTCCTGATCACTAATTGCAATCTTATCTTCTGTATCTGAAATTCTGTCCTCACACTGGCTCATTCTACTGTGTCGACTTTCAATGGAGTTTTTCATGTTCTGGAGATCTATTTGCATCTGTTTTACGGATTCCATTTGTTTCTTATGTTGGGATTCCATCATGTTCCTGAGCTCCTGTCTAGATTTATTAATCATGTCTTGCACTAGGGGCACAATTTCCCCTGTTATCTGAGTAATTATTTCTGATTTCATTTTTTCCAGATCCCCTTTTGTTGCCAGTTCAGTGGGTCCAGGTGTTTGAGTATGAGAGTGTTCCATCTCATTTTCCTTTATGGTTGCTGTAGGTGATCTGGAAGTCTGGTTTTGAGACTTATTTATGTGTTTTCTCATTTTGACTGGAATGGGGGGCTGTTAGCACCTGCATGGAATACCTCCTCTGAGCTGGGTGAGGTGGGACAGAGGCCGGGAGCAGGGGTAGGGATGGTGACCCAAAAGCCCTTTCCTGTGGGCTGGGAGCAGCGGGAGGGATATTGGCCGGGAAGCCCCTTCCTCTGGACCAGGAGCAGTGGGATGGTGGCTCAGAAGCCCCTCCCTCTGGGCCGGGAGTGGTGGGAGGGATGTTGGCCTGGAAGCCCCTTCCTCTGGGCCAGGAGCAGCGGGACAGAAGGTGGCCCAAAAGCCCTTTCCTCTGTGCTGGGAGCAGCAGGAGAGATGGTGACCGGGAAGCCCCTTCCTCTGGACCAGGAGCAGTGGGACGGTGGCTCAGAAGCCCCTACCTCTGGGCCGGGAACAGCGGGACTCCGTACCTTGGTCTGGTGGTATGTTGTCCTCTGTGTCTTTATAGTGTGGAACCAGGTGGCTGCCTGTCTGCAGTGGGGTGATTCTGTATCTTCCGTGTGACTCAGGACCTCGGTAGGGCATGCACAGACCTTCCTGTGTGTAGCGGGCTGATTCCGTGTATTCCATGTGACTGGGGACCTCAGTAGGGCATGGGCAGGCCTGCCTGTGTGCAGCGGGGTGATTTGGCCACTTCTATATCTTGATTCTTGTTTTTTCCCATTTCCCTTGCCTCCCATCCACCCCTCCACCCCTTCCTATTTACAAAAGCATTGTTTCCATTTTTCCTTTTCTCATATTTTTCTTTCCCTTCTTTCCATCCCCCATCCCCCTTCCCTAGCTCCCTTTCACCTTTGAACCTTTTCTTCCTATTTCCCAATATCAATTATACATTTTGGTCCTCATTTACACTTTCAGTTTCTCACACCAGAGAAACAATTTGGTATTTACACATGTGTGTCCTATTTATTTCACTTAAGAGTATGGTCTCAAGGTGCATCCATTTAGCTATAAATGTCTGTAGTTTATCATTCTTTATGTCCAAATAGTACTCCATTTTATTTTTAAAAAACACATCTTTTCTATCCAGTCACCAGTTGATGGGCATTTGGGCTGTTTCCAAGATTTACCCACTACAAATTGTGCTGCTATAAACATGGGTGCGCATATATCATTGCTGTATGATGCTTTTAATTCTTTCAGGAACATATCCAGGAGGGGAACACTGGGTCAAATGAGACCTCTAATCCTAGTTCTTTGAGGTATCTCCACACTGATTTCCACAGTGTTTACACCAGTCTACACTCCCACTATCAGTGGGGAAAGATTACTTTTTCCTCACAACCCCTCCAGCATTTGTTATTGGTTGATTTCTTGATTGCAGCCATTCTTTCCGGAGTGAGATGGAATCTCAGCATTGTGTTCATTTGCATCTCTCCAATGACCAGTGATATTGAACATTTTTTCATAAGTTTATTTGCTTCTTCTACTTCTTCATCTGAGAACTGTCCATTCATTTCAGATTCTCATATTTGGACTGGGTCTTTAAATTTGGGAGGTGCCTAATTTTTTAAAGTTCTTTATATATTCTAGATAGTAGACCTTTGTCTGAGGAACAGCTGGTAAAAAAATTTTCCCACACTGTGGGTTGCCTCTTCACTCTGTTTGTGGTTTCTCTTGAAGTGCAGAAGCTTTTTAATAAGATGAGATCCCAGTTGTTGATTCTTTGTGCTAGTTCCCGTGTGACTGAGGTTTCATTCATAAAGTCTTTTCCTATTCGTGGTGTCAGTCTTATAGGACTTTGGCAGGAGAGATGGGGGAGGAGAATACCTAGACAAAGCTAACAACATGAAGAACAGCACAAGCTGGAGTGTGCTGGTGCATGCCTATAATTCCAGCTACATAGGGGGCTCACAAGTTTAAGACCAGCCTGAGAAACTTAATGAAATCCTATCTTAAAACAAAAACAACAAAAGTTTTTTTAAGGTTTGGGGATGTAGTTCAGTGAGAAGACCCTGAATTCAATCCCCAGTATTACAAGTGTGAAGAGTTCAGATTCAGAGATATAGAAAAGTCTGATTTGGCTGCAAAGGGGATGGGACTGGGTGAAGCCTAGGCAGTGGAGATTGTTTTCTCAGTGTGATCCTTTGGAACCCCATCCAATATGACAGTCTGTGGTTAAAAATGTAGCTGGTTGTATATGGATATTTTTAGTTTATAATATTTTCTTTACTTTTTGACCTTCCTTCATTTAATCATGTAGACATTCTATACCATTCCCTCAGGAGATCATAGAAAGTAGAGAATAAACAGCAAAACTCCTCACTCGAGAGATGGGAGGGGGAGTGGTTAAGACACAAAATGGAATGATGCAGAGTGACACATCTACAGAGGACCTGCCCAGTACATATTTTAATTACAATAAAAAGAGGCCCCATGTCCAGGACTGGAGACTTATTTCAAAAAACAGTAGTAGCAGCAGAGGACAGTGGCTTGGTGCTAATCCAGGTAGCTTTGTTCCAGGCCACTTGAGAAAGCCATTGAGTTTGAATCCCAAACAGGCAGCTTATCTCTCAGTCACCAAAGTGGAGCAGCTCAGCCAAAATGCTCACAGGACCTCCAGGAAATGCTTCCCTGAGCCTGACAAGTTGGATCCTGACTGCTGTGCAAGTTTCTAGAAAATTCAGCATCTGTGGTTTCTTCTGCCTGCCACAGCCTCTCACTCTCATTAATTTTCACTCCCTTTGACTCTGATTTCTATGTCCATCTCCCCCAGAGTGTCCTGCAACCTTCCTCCCAAGCAGAGGCCCACTCTGCCTTCCCTGGGACATGGCTGCTTCTGCCACTAAGACTCCAATCTCAGTCTGTTCCTCAATTTTCCATGCTTTGCTCCCCTGCTCAGCATCCTAGAGACAGATGTGCAGGCCATTTGGCCCAGGTCTGCTTGCTTTCTGTCAATTGGGTTTGCCAAATTGGAAAAGCCAGGAGAGATTCAGAAGGTAGAAAAGTCAACAGCTATAGATTTCCTTCAGCACTAGCTTTTCTCCTTATTGGAGGAAACTTGGCAGTAGTCATAACCTCTAAGTGAATCACAATTTCTCTCTCTCTTTTTTTTTGTACCAGGGATTGAACTTGGGACCTTGTACCTGCAAGGCAGGCGGCAGAAGCACTGAGCTAAATTCCCAGCCCTGTGAATCACAATTCTTGTTAGATAATTCCCAAGCAGCCCCACTACTGTGGGAAGGAATATACTGAATAGTGATGGGATCAGTTGTAAGGGCCAGTCCTGAGAAGCAGGAAGGGTTAGCTTAATAGTTAAGGCCTTTGGTTAGGAATTCTTAAAGGTTAATGTTTAAGCCTTAAGGTTAATCTCCTTTGTGTCTGTTTCCCTACTTTAAACTTATCTTCATTTAGGAAGTTGGTGTTAATATTATTTGTTTTTAACCTAACTTCCCATGGGGCAGTGATACGAAAGGTCAAATCATTTTCTTTGCAGCCCAGTACCTAGCGAAGTGGCTAGTTCAAGGTAGGTAAAAACAAAAATTTTTTTTTCTAAATCAATGGAAATGTGATTCCTTTGCTTAAATGGCCTCTAACATAGAAGTTGTCATTCAATCCTACGTAGCTACAAAATCCCCCAGTCCTTCCGACAGCAGAGAACAGTGTCCTATGATGGTTTGGAGTCAGGCTGATTCAGTTTGCCTCCTAACTTAGCTACTAACAAGCTCTATAGCCTATGTCAAGTTGTTTACCTCTCTGTGCCTCAGTATCTCATATGTAAAATGAAAAAAATAATAGTACTTACACAATGGGACGTTTTATAGATTCCAGGTACATATTTATCATCCAAAAGTTGTTGGTTATTTTTGCTGTTAGTACACAGGGAAATCCTCTGCCAGCATACATATTTGCTAAGAAAATTATTGTAAAACTGACATTGTAAACTAAGATATTCTAGGCCATATGAAAATAATGATGTTGAGGTGTTTAACAGATCTGTAAAAGATTTCAAATGAATCTCTTAAAGGAGTTGGGAAAATGGAGTTAATGCTGTGGTTCTCAGCAAGGGACGACTTTGTCTCCAGGGGACAGTTGGTAAAATCTGGAGACATTTTTTGGCTGTCACAACTCGGATATGTAGTTTCATCTCGTGGAGATTAGGGATGCTGCTGAATATCCGACAATACACAGGATTGCCCTCCACAGTGAATTATTTGGCCAATAGCACCAACTTGGTTGCTGCACAAGAGAAATCCCAGACACCCAGGCCAGGGACACCTGAGCCTTGGCATCACCCTGAGACCCTCATTTGGCAAAGCCAAACTAAGCTCCTACTCTGGGCTGTGGGTGTGCTTTTGAAACACATCACGATCTCTCTCTGTGAGCTGCCTGCCAGTATCAGGAGCAGCTCCTACACCAGGAATAGGCTGCTTCCATCAGCATTTTCTTGGGTAAGATACTTTTTAATGTTTACAATGTAACCAGGAAAGGTAAACAATTAGAGAACAATTGGGAACGTTTCCACTCATGTCCATTTGTTCTTGGAACTCATGACCAACATTAGAGTCACAAAGAACAGGGTTGGCGTTCCAGGTACTGGTAGACAACAGGGGACATTAAGCACCCACCTCTCTGGCCACAACATGTTGTCTCATACATTGTGTTTGCCAATATCAGGGTCTGTCATTATCTGTTAGATCCTGTGACATTGGTCTTGCCTGCTAAAAGCTTTAGTCTCATTTCATCTCTTTAAAATCTCATTTATATGTATTTGGTGCCGATTTCATTTGTAGCATTACTTTAGTGGGTTATTGTTTTGTTTTGCTTTTTGCTTTTTTTCTTCTCTAATTGATTCTTATTAGATTTTAAAGTTCTGGAAAGAATTATCATATTAGTAAGAATTGAGACAAACCACCTTAAAAGTCATTTATGTGTTTATTCATTGCTTCATCCCCAATGCATCGAGTCCTACAATGCATGATTGGGTCCTACAATGTACGTACAACAGGCCCTATGTAAGCTAAGCTTATAGAAATGAATATAACAGCTCCCAATCTAGATAAATAATATGAATTATTTTTTAAACTGTTGTACATCTTATAATTCAGCAATTCAATTTTTTAAGAACTAACTAGGGATGTGTTCACATGTGCAGGCAAATATACAGATGTAATGATCTTTACTGGACTAGAAGAAAATTGGAAACAACCCAAATGTTGATCAATGTAATAATTGCTAAATAGAAAATGACATATGCATAGTATGGTATTTTATAAAGTTAACACAAATGTTCTACTCTTTTAGGTAATAACACAGGTAAGTCTCCAAGAGATACAGTCTTGGAGAAAAGGTCCCCAGGGATACACACCAAGCTCAGAGAAGTGTTTACCTCTGGGAATATGGGAGGGGAAGGAATGTGGAGGAACACTGGTGGTCAAGGGAGAATTTAATACTTTTCCCCAACACCATTTATTGAGGAGACTATCCTTTTCTCATTGTGTGTTCTTAGCATCCTTGTCAAAGACCAGCTGACTATAAAGAGGTTTAATTTCTGGGTACTCTCTTCTGTTCTATTGGTCTATATGTCTGTCTTTATGCCAGTATCACACTGTGTTGATTACTGTAGGTTTGTTTGTCTTACATTTTGACATTAGGAAATGTAAACCTCTCGCTTTGTTCTTACTCAGGATTCTTTTGGCTATTCAGGGACTTCTGTAGTCTCATTTGAATTTTAGGATTTTTTTTTTTACTTCTGTGAAAAGTGCCATTGACATTTTCATAGGGATTACACTGAAACTGTAGATTACATTGGGTGGTATGGACATTTTAGCAATACTAATTCTTCCAATCCATGAATACAGGATATCTTTCCATGTATTTATTCCTTCTTCATTTTCTTTACATGTTCATGGTTTCAACTGTACAGATCTATAAGGAACAGGAATGGGGATGTTGCCATCGACCCCTGCAGTAGGTCTGTAGTCTCCTATGAGGCACTGCAACAAAAGCTGATAAGAGTAAAGAAAGAAATGAGACTTACAGAGAACTGGGTCTTGGGGACAATCTATGCTGCTCTGTTTAGCAAAGACAAAGGCCCCCAAGGACATCCGGTATTTATTGATTACAAGTGTAGGAAGAAAGTGAGCAGGGTATGCTTTGAAGACATTTAGTGATGCAGGGCCAAACATCTGACATGATGGCACCAAGCAGGGCTGTAAGGGAGAAGGCACTGCTTATCTTGTTTGGAGAGAACAAACAGGAACTGGAACTAGGTGCAATTATCCAGCAACCCAATATCAGTGAGAAGCCATAATTCAAGAGAAAGGATTTTAATTGGGGTCACACTGACCTCATCTGCACATAACTCAGCAGAGCCCTGCCACTTCACAGACCAGGTCTTAGGTCTCCGTGGCAGCCACTGGGGGAGGAGCTCTACTCGCCTAGTCTGCCATCTGACATGCCCATTTGAGTCATGTAGGGCTTTGACCTGACTTCTAATATAAAACAATATAGCCGAATTATGGAAAGCACAAAGCATGTGCCACTTACAGTCCACTAGTACTGGGCAGGGATCTCCTACACAGATCTTTCATCTTCTTGGTTAAATTTATTCTAAGCATGTTTTTCTTTTTGATGCCATTCTAAATGGGATTTTAAAAAATTTTGGTAGACAGTTGTTAATGTATAGAAATGCAGTTTATTTTTGTGTATTGATTTTGTGTCCTGCAAATTTACTAATATTTTTATTTTAAAAACTATAGTTTTATTGTTTATGCATTTTTAATTTAAAACTACTAAAAACCATTAATTATTGCAACTAGCAGGTAGAGTGGTAAGAAAAGGAAGGACTGGCTCCACATGAGTGCATCAGGAAGATTTCAGAGAAATAGGCAAACTAAGTCTTGAGAGGGCTAGCAGGAGTCTGGCAGGCTGAAGTGAAGGGAAGAAGCATTATCACATACAGGAAGACAGTAAAGATGCAGAGAGGAAACCACCCTTGGAGCATTTCCAGTGGACAGGAGTGGATGCTGAGGGGGATGGATCTATCTGGGAGGTAAGAATACACTGGAAAATTAAGACTTTTACATATCATACTGAGGAGTTTTGAACTTTCTCCTGTAAGCAATGGAAAGCCTACAAATGAGAGATGACAGGACCAGTTGTTGAATTTAAAAATGTCAATCAAGTCTCTCCTGCAGATGCAGAGGACAGATGTGCTCATTAGCCAGCCAATTTTTGGCATCACATTGGATCATCACATGCCCATACTGGCTTTCCTTATATGGTGTGGCATGTAGAGACACTTACTATTACTTTTATAAACATTTCAAATATAAAGTGTGAAGTATGAAAATTAAACATATAACAACCAATAACCAGATTTTAGAAAATTTTAAACTTAAAGTACACCATATGTATGGGAGAGTAAGCATCATACAAACACATATAATTAACCACAATAGAAATCAAGGCATAAACATTACCAACATTCCAGGAGGGTCTCTCATGACCTCCTCAGAAATTTCCTTCCTTAAAAGTAACTGCTATTCCAACTTGATCTGGAATTGACTTTCTAGTATAAGGAGAGGTAAGAATCAAGGGTTTTTTTTCTGTGTTGCATTCAAATTGGTCCAGCCCTATTTATTGAAAAGCACACCACTCCAAACCCCTGCATGGCAGTGTCACCTGTGTTGCAGAGCAAGTGACTCTGTATGTATGAGTCAGGTTCTGGATTCCACTATTTGTATATCCTTGCACCAATGCTATATTTTGTAATGCCCTTGTTTATAATTTTTGGTAGTATTGTATGAGTCATCCAGCTCTGTTCTTCAAGATTTAAATGCTATTCTTAACACATTATATTTCTATGTAAATTTTACAGATTTTCATTCATCCCAGAATGCTACTGGAAGTTTTATTGGATTTCATTGAATTTGTGAACCAATTTGCGGGACAATTGCTATCTATACACTATTAAATCTTCTAATTTGTGAACTTGGTATAAGCTTACAACTATTTTAGGACTTCTCAAACTTCTTTCAGTAACAGCTGAACAGTTTAGAGATCCTTTGTTAGATTTATGTCTGTTTTAATTTTTAGGAAAATTGTGTAATATTTCAATTTTTATTGTACAATTTTTGCTGCTTGATATAGTAATGCAGTTGATTTTTAAATACATTTAATCCATTCTGGTTAATATGTATAATCTTAATATATTATCTGAATATAATTGTGTTGTGTGTAAATAATGACAGCCTTATGTATCATTTTCAATTTCTATATCCTTTATTCCTTTTTCTTACCTTATTACACTGGTTAATACCTCTAGTACAATATTAAACAGAAGTGGTAATAACAGACATACTTGCTCTATTCTGATCTTAATCTATTCAATATTTCAACAGTCAGTATGTTAGTTGTAGACTTTTTATTATACTGAGAAAGTTTCCACTTGATCTTAGTTTAATGTTTTTGAGTAATGGTCATGTTATCAAATACTTTGGGGAGATCTAGTCAAATGATCATATGATTTTTCTCCTTTATCTGCTAATGTAGTGAGGTACATGCTTGATTTATAAGTGTTAAAGCAAACTTGATTTCTGGAATAATGTTCATATTAATTCTCAGAGTTGGATTTTTTTGGATTTTCTGAGTAGGTCATTAGATATGTTTCAGGACAGCTTCCTCTCTTCACTTTAAACCTCCTTCTTCTTACTGACTTATAACATTAGCTACAATACTCAATAATAGAGCATAGTGTATTTATATATCCACACACATATATAATGAAATATACATATATATATATTCTTCATTTGTACCTGGGAATGCGTTTGATGGGTTTATCACAAAGTGATGATTATTGTAATTTTCAAATGACTACTACTAATCAGATTAAAGAAGTTTCCTTCTATTTTTTGCTTGGTAAGAGTTACTTTTTTACTTTTTTTTTTTTTTTTTTTTTTGGTACTGGGGATCGAACTCAGGACTTTGCGCTTGCGAGGCAGGTGGCGGAACCACTGAGCTAAATCCCTGGCCCAGTTTTAAATGGAAGTGGGAATATCTTATCCATAGATAATAGTGTGTGTTTTTCTTCTTGAATCTGCTAATATAATGTATACCAATGACATAGTTTTAAAACTATATTCACATGTGACGATGATTTTGAAAATCCCCTTCTCAGCTTTGCTTACTTCTTCTTTACTTATAATTTTTTCATCTATTTCCATGAGTTACATTAGGTTTATAATTTTCTTTCCTTGTTTTGGTTTTATTAACCTCAGAAAATAGGTTGGTGGCTATCTCTTCTTTTAACTTCTCAGATACAATTTGTCTGAAATGAAAATTGTTTCTTACTTTGTGGTTTGGTCAAACTTTTTTGATCTTTGACTATTTTAGAAAGAGCAAGTAGAGATATTTGACTGGCAAACTTATACTCAGTATTTGCTTAATTTAAATGTCTATTTTTTTCTTAAAATAATTTTGTTTATATAGATATTTTTAGAAAACTAACAATTTCATCTAACTTCTCTAATTTGTTGACATAGAGTTGATTATAGTATTTTCTCATAATTAAAAAAAATCGAGGTACAGTCTACATAGAGTGAAATGTGTTATGTAAAATTAGTTTATATTTATAAATACATACATATATCTACTTCAGTAAAGAAACAGAATCTTTAAAATAGTTTAGAAATTACTGTGCCCCTGTAGAGTCATACCTTCTTTGTCCCCAGTAACTAACCATTGTTTTATTTCTGTCACATAATAATCTAGAATATATGTGATTATTCATGAACTTCATAAAATTAGATAACATAAAAATGGAAAAATTAAGTAATTTTGTAAAAATGGAATAACATGTTCTATTTTATATCTTGCTTCTTTTGTTCAACATAACATATTTGTGATTCATCCATGTTGGATATACTAGTAACATGTTAGCTTTCTGTCACTGTGACAAAATGCCTGAGACAACCAATTTATAATAGAAAAAGTTGATTTAGGCTTATGGTTTCAGAAGGTTCAGTGCATGGGTAGCTGGCCCCATTGTTTTGAGCTTGTAGTGGCACAGTACCTCATGTTAGGGATATGGAGCAGAGGAGGGCTTTACATCTCATGGTAGCCAGGAAACAGGGTGGTGGGAGAATGTTGGGGTTTTAATACCCCTTCAAGGGGACAACCCCAGTAACCTAACTTTTCTACTAGGCTCCACCCTCTAAAGGTTCCATCATCTCCCTATAGCACCAGACACACAATGACTTGAAATGTGAAATATCTAAAGGAAGTCCTTGTAAAGAAAGTGATTAAGCTCCTTTGTCCTTATGAATGGAGAAGAGAAATGACTGACTGAAGTCTAAACCAAGTCACTTGTAACAGATTCAGCTGCTCTAGTTATTTCTCATCTCTGGAAGGATGAGGAGTTTGTTTTTGTTTGCTTTGTGGTGCTGGGGATCAGATTCAGAGCTCTGGGCTCATTAGGCAAGTGCTCTACCACTGAACGATATCCCCAGGCTGGATGAGGAATCTAGCAGAGGGAGTCCTATTCTCTGGGGAGAAAAAAGAAAGTTAAAAAAAGAGAAGTTTAATAAAGAAGACTGGGGAGAAAGGGTAAAATTTAAAAGTTCATGTATTGGGACCAGACAAAAGTGACAGTCCCACAATATTGTATACGTACTGAGTGTTGTCAGACTGTACAATTTCCTAGTAGTTAAAATGGTGGAGGAAATAAGTCCATGTATATAGAACCTAAATGCTGTCTGTGCAAAACAATGTTGATTTTGATATTCTCCACCCATTCCCCACTAAACTTTTGAAAAAAGAGATTAGATTTGAGCTTATAGAGTACAATTTTTTGGACTTAATGTAAGAAACATTGTTTTACCCATCTGAAATATCCAAGTATGAAATAAGCTCTCCTGGAGGGGATTGGGTTCATCCATTGGTGGATTTAAGCACAGACTGTAAATGTACTAGGAATTAAAGATTGACTCATGGGCTGGTGTACTAGAGTGATTCTAAGGTTTTGCCAACCCCAACTCTGATTCATGTTTCTTCCCATTTAAAAATTGTCCATGACTTTTGCCTTACCAACATATATGTATCTTCTTTAAATACATAACATTATTTCATTAAGGAAACTATTCAAAAGGTCTTGCCATTAGGTGACAGTGAGTCAGATTTCCAGAAGATTAGGTTTTGCTTAGACTCTCAAGTTATTCCTCTGGTGCAAATGAATTATAAGGGTAGGTTTCAAATTAATGTTTGAAATAGTAAGAAAACAATTATTTTGCAAAGAAAGAATAGCAATTGCCATTTATTACAGTTATTTTTGCTACAAACATCCCAAATTTAGCTGTGTAAAATGACAACCACAAATTGTGCGTATCAGGAGTTCAGAAAAAGCACAACAGAGATGGCTCATTTCTCTTCCAGAATGCCTGACCTGAAGACTTGACAATCTAGAAGTAATTCAGTTGTTGGGGCCGGAGTCATTTAGAGTCATCATTTTCTTTTTCTTTTTGGTACCAGGGATTGAACTCAGGTCCTTGTGCTTGCAAGGCAGGAGTCTAAATCCCTGGCCTGAGTCATCTTAATTAATACATGCAGTGCATGGGCAGGGGTCATTGACAGGAGCACTTCTATGTGGCTTCTCTATGTGGTCTGGCTTCCTCACTGGGTGTATGCTCAGAGGGGACTCCAAAAGCGAGTGTTGTAAATGACAAGGTGGAAGCTACCCTTTATAACTTAGTCTTGGGACATTATGCATTATCACTTCAGCTGTATTCTGTTGTTTACAAGCAAATCATAACCCCATCCAGATTCAAGATGGAAGAGACCTGAACAGATCAGCAAAGTCACAATGGAGAAAGCATGTAGTATGAAAGATGATTTCACAGCCAACACTGAAAACTACGATATGTTGCACTGTTGACATTCCTCTGTAATATCATAAAGATGTTTCTCACATCTCCCAAAACTACTTTCCCTTCCTCCCACCATTCTGGAAGCACTTGCCTCTCTGCACTCCTTATTATAGATAGCAATGATTTGCAAGTTACTTCCTTTTTCTTTTATCTATTGCTACTTTTGATAAATATCATCTCAAGGCATACCACTCTTTTATCTTCTTTATTATTCCTTCCTTTTCTCCCTCTTTCATGTCCCTTTCTTTGCTCCATTTATCAGTGTGAGGGGGTGATTCTCAACTCTTAAAATGAATGATAAAAATGTGGAAGAGGATACAAAGGAAAAGGAGGCTGGATGTTTGGACATGTGCTTAGGCACAATGGGCAACCAGCATTTTCATGTGCTAAGGAGGCCTTTCTAAGAATCTCAGAAGTCTTTCTCAGCCTTTCTGGGTAAGGCAAAATTCCCTTAAGAACAAGATCTTAAATGAAAATCTGTATTTAGCCAGGTGTGGTGACATACACCTATAATCTCAGCACTAAGGAGGCTGAGGCAAGTGGATCATGATTTTGAGGCCAGCCTGGGCTACAGAGAGAGTTTAAATCCAGCCTAGACTGCATAGTGAGACCCTGTCTCAATAACCAAACCAAACCAAACAAACAAAACACTCTTTTATTTTTATCATATTTTATTTCAATTATATTATATATATAATTTTATTATATTATATATAATTATATATACAGCATAAATAAGTTTTTGTAGTTTGGCCTGAGATTGGAATATGTATTCCAAATTCTTTTTTTTTTTTTTTTTTTTTTTTGAGACAGGGTCTCACTGTGTAGTTCAGGCTGGCCTTGAACTCACTATGTAGCTCAGGTGGCCTTGAACTCACGGCAATCCTCCTGCCTCAGCCTCCCAAGTCCTAGGATTACAGGAGTGAGCCACCATGTTCAGCACAAATTCTTAACTAATGACTAACAAATGAGCTTTAGAAACCTCAGACCTTGCAAGTTGAGGGTGGCCCGTGTATGCTGATGAGGCCTGGAGCAGTGGATGACTGCTTAAGTAGGATTCCCTACTTGCTTAAGTGGGGAATCCTGGCCCAGGGAGGAAATCCTCAGAGCCAATAAAGTCAGAGCCTCACTCTGCTAAATTCTCAGAGCCTCACTCTGCCAACTGTGGCACACAGCCAAGTTATCAGCAGCCTTTAGACTCCAAAGCCTCTGGTCCTTCCATTCTGCTCTCCGCTTTCCTGGAGTTAGGCAGCAGGGGAAGCTGAGAAGGTAGGCAGCCTGTTGCCCTGCCCCAATGAAACCTTACTTTTCAAAGTCCATTCTGGAACAAACTATAGGCTCCATCAGGTTTCTGAGAATTTGTGTCCTGATTAGGGGCTAAAGAGGGTAGATCTCTACTAAGGAAACCCAAATAAAGCTCTGCACTTCAGTAGGAGCTCCCTCAGAATGGAGGCAATGAATAATGTGGAAGATTAGAGTGTGGAATAAATCCCACGATGGGATCTTGCAAGAACTTTCTCAGTTAAGTATACTGGTTATCAGATTTAACCTGACGCAACTATAACTCACTGTCGGGATTACTAATTCACGCAAATGTGACCTGACCCTTATGAAATTATAGGAAAATAAGAAAACAGTTGTGGCTGGGATTGGGTCACAGGAAAACATATCCAATTCTCCAGTGAAATAAAAAGCATGGAATCTTAGGAAATAAAACAGACTCTTGAAGTTAGAGCTACAAGGAAAAATGTTAAAACCTGCTTTAGCAGGTCACCCACCTGCTGGCCATCTCTCATCATCAGCTAAACACATGCTCTGCCTTCAGTCCTGCAGAAGCCAAGAATCAGTACAGCACTATTTCTCATCTTCAGATTGTACAGTGAAATCAGTGATTGATCTTGCCCACTTCTTTACCACTCCATGCCTCTTCTGTCATTCCATAAATCCACTGCCCATCAGAGTTCTCCTAGGACCACACATTCCCCCATGCATCACAAGTACTTCCAGAAACAGTCTCTCATGGAGACTACCTTAAACATTGCTCTATTCCTAGGAGTTTTTTTTCAATAGGTCCATTTTCACATGGGGATAATTTTCTAATTGGAAAGCAATAGACACAACTTATATTCATTTTTAAAGAAAAAAATCCTCAGCACTAAGGAAGTTAGAGTTTCCCTGCTGGGATGTTAGGCTACTGAATTATTCTCCTCCAAGCTATTTGTAGACCCATTAATTGAGAAATTAAAGAAATAAGGGCACATATGCATATGTAATTAAACTGCCCATTTGTTTCACATCCTTGCTGAAGCAAGGAAGATGTTAATTTTCTGGTGAGTTTCTCTATGCCTAGTAAATCTTGATAAATTCTGCACTAAGAAAGGACTGCTCCCACCTTTAATGTGTCAGAGATCTTCCCCCTTCCTTCAAGCAGATTTAGTTCTTTGAAGAGTTAATGTCAACTATAAGGAATATTTCTGTTTGTTATGCCTCTTGGCACAGTGAATGCTAATGGGCCCTTCCTGCCATTAAATGATAAAAATTTCCTATTGGATTTTGTGGTTTGCCTGAGGCTGTGGGGAGGGGTTTTCCTGAGACCAGCCACTGGACTGCTGCTTTGTTTTCAGCACACCATTCATTTCCTCACTGTTTTGCTTTATCCAAAACTCTATTTGATTTCCCTGTCTGTGGTTCTCCTCCCAGGCTGGTGTCTGCCGTCCATCACATGCTGTCATGCTGCCTCTGCAGATTCATTGTCCTCTTTAAGAGGATTCTGGAAGAAATGATCATCCATGCCTTTGGCCTCTATGTGTATCAGCTCTGATCCATTCCTTTCTACGGTTAATTGGCCCTTCTCTCCCATTTTTATTTCTAAGGAAGAAAACACATATATGCTTTCCTCTAGGAAAAAAAACACATGATAAATACCAAAGTAAAAGAGAAGAATTGTGCTTTGCACAGATTTTAAACAGCCAGCGATAATGACTGGCAGCAGTTCTTTCCATATTTTTTACACTGATCATTTTCAGTAATAATTTATTTTCCCAGGTTTTTTCCAGGACAGCTCCCATTTCAAATATTCTTCCCCACTATTGTCCCTTTAGATAAATGTATTTACAAATAAGAAAGAAATAACAACTCCTCCGGTGATAAAATGTATCCTGAATTTGAAGCCCCAAAACTATAAGCAAGTTGAGCATCTTAGGAAGCAGAGATGGGTGTTGAATGGCACAGAGGCAAATGTAGCATATTTTTAAAGGGTGTGTGTGTGTGTGTGTGTGTGTGTGTGTGTGTGTGTGTGAGAGAGAGAGAGAGATTTTGCTGCAAAGTAGAGGAAAATACTAAGAGATCAATACATAAGTATAAATAGGTGAATTGTCAAATTAAAAAAGAAAAAGTACATATTAGAACCAAATAGATATGGAATCTTGACTCCATCTAATATGTCTTGAGCCTCAGCCACATAGGAAATGGAAATACTACTACTCACCTGATACAGTGGTTCTCAGGCTGAGAGAGTTAAGGCTTGTAAAGTCCCTAGCATAGTGCCTACCACAAAGTATTACTTTTAAAAATGAATATTCATGCAAGAATTCTTTGAAGTAGCATAGCTGTGTTACAGTTAAAATGAGATTTCCTAGAAGGGCTGAAAGGCAGCAGGTGAGGAGAGAAGAGTATATGACATTCCTTACTATCCCACTACTTTTACTGGGGCTTGTTTTAAACCAAATGAACCTAGCCTCTAGCTTCTGGCAAGACCTGGAGCCCAATAGTTCAGGAGTGGATGAACTAAGCACTCTAGTGGCCCCAGGGCTTTCTTGGATGGCACTTGTTAGAGATATGGTGTCACTTGTGTCCTCCTGGAACATAGATCTAGCTCTAAAGCATCTTAGAGAAACTCTGTCCTATCCTGATTGCACTGGCAGGGCTGCTGCAGGGAAGTTTGCCTATCAAATGAATCTGCTTGCCTCTTCTTCATCCTGGGGCCCACAACATGATTGAGGAGCGATTTGCTGCCTCAAACCATCCACAGGTGGCCTGGGGATTTAGCTCAGTGGTTCTGCCGCCTGCCCCAAAAGGGCAAGGACCCGAGTTTGATCCCTGATTAATGCTCCCATTACAAGCTTGGCTTTAATGCCCTAGGAAGCTTGGCAGCATCTGTTGGTGAATTGTTTTTTAGAGCAGATTCTGGAAGAGGGTTCTGAGTTAGCTATAAGTAGGAATGGATCTAATTAACCAATGGCTCTCAAAACTCGGTGCCTTCAGTCTCATCTGGTGGGCTTATTTAAAAATGCAGACTCCTGGACGCTAACCCCAGTGGTTATGATTTAGTAGCTACTTCAATAACCTAAAAAAATGAGTTTCTCAATGTATCTGGCGTTTGTTGGCTCCTGTGTGCCAACCTCAGGCTAAGGGCTTAATGTACATGAACCATTCCTGTTTGCTCTCTGTGCTAAGAAGCAGCTGCCACTGTGTAGAGAGCTGGAGAAATCAAGGTATAGTAAGGTTATCTTCTCACTAAGGTCACCCAGCAGTTCAAACTCAGTTGGTGGGTGATCCCTGAAGCCTTTTCGACATAGGCCACTCTTGCTTGATTCACAGTCTCACGCCCATGAGCTTCTAACTGATGCCCCAAACCTTCTTTATATGAACTGAACTAAATTTGTTGAACTTGGATAGGCTCCATGGTGGTGAACATATGGCATGCTTGTTATTGTGCTTTTCTTTTAAGATAAAAGATGTTAATGTATGAGGTTTTTTTCTAAAACTAAAATCTCAGTATTCAGGTTGAATTGCAACTTTGGTACTTTGTGATAAATGTGTGGGTTTGGGGTTGCAGTTTGGGCACTCGGTCTCTGAAAGGTATGCCATCACTGGGCTAAGTATATGTTTCTAACTTTGCTTATAAAACAACCAAAACTTTAACAGCACTTTCTAACTGTCCTTCTGAGTAATCCAGAGCCCTAAAAGGCCCCATCTTGCCTTATAAAAGAACGATTACTAGGCATAAAAGAAGATCCAAATGTTTCTTACCCACCAGTAAAAAAAATCATTGCACACATCTTTATACATATTTCTTGACTCTGAAGTAAAGATGTAATAAATCACTATTTCTGTAATTCTTTTAGGTTTTTTTCTACATTTCAATAGCAATAATGTCCTTTCAATATGTGTTTACATCTTGTTAGTCTAAACTGGGTGTAAGACAGTTTGAACTGGTTGGCTTTATTATTTTTCTGGTATTTGTTACAGACCACCCCTTGATTGCTGGTGTTGGCTCATAGACTACTTAGTCCTTGCTTGCTACAGTTCCCCAGAAACATTATTGTTATGCTTCCAAATGGCACTCCAGAAAACTAAATATTATTGCATCAGCCATTCTACATAGCATGGCTTTTGGATGCTACAACTGAGCCCAAAGACTGAAACCCTTTGTTAATTTCACTAGCAACAAAAGCATGTGTCTATTTGGTAAAACATAAATAGGGATCTCTAAACATGGAGAAGGAATTTCCACTTTCAGTTGTAAACACTAGGACAAGGATAACAATAATTTTGAGGAGCTGTTAGGAGAGTCTTTCAGATGTTTTACTTAACCACCAGGGGAATCCAGTGAAGGCATAGGATACGGACAGACAACTCCCCAGGTTATCTGGAGGTTGTGCTCATAATTTGAAATACATTAAACTGGAAGCACTTAATGATTGATTTTCTAAAGTCTGGATAACTAGAATGTATATGCTAATCTTAAGTACAGGTCTCCTATTTTTTATGGGCAACAGAGTGGAGCATTGTTCTGGAATCTTTTTGTCAATTAATAAAGCTAGATTAGATTCTAGAACCTCATTTTCAACACATAATATTCCATTTCCACTAATTAGAGCCACTGCAACCAACTGTGCTGGGCATTCAGGGCCCTGGGGCTCCTGGCTGAGCCTGAGCGGGGTTGAGTGGTCTCTCAGCCCACATTCTGCTTCTGAGACTGACACCAGGCTGTATCCACCCAAAGGCCTCATCTGCCAACAAGGCATGCACCTGCAGGCTTGGCCACCCAGGTGGAACCCAGGTCACCTAAGGTTCACCTGTCCTCTCTTTCTTGCTCATGCTACATGATAAATGTGTCTGTTGTTACTAACAATAAAAAGGATAGAATCAGGAACAGAGTGTGGAGCAATGAGTCAGAGTATGGAGTTTCTTACAGACAATATTATTCTGTTTCATCTTATAGTTGACTGTTTGGATACTCATAAATAAATGTTAAATATTATTTATAATACAAATAATTTCTCATGGTTAAAAATTGAATTTCAAGCCTCTAGTGAATTAAATATAAACAATTAACAGAGAAGTATCTTGGAGGAAAAGTAAAGATGAGTTATTCCTTTAAATAAAAATTATGCTAAACTTTAAAAGGAGGTAACCATAACAAAGGAAAATGTGAAGTGATACCAAAGGACAGTGCTTAGCTTATAAATGCCACAGCAAATCCCAAGCCCTTGAAAAGGGAGTGCTATAAAAAGCAAACATGAAGCTCACTGCAGAGACCCCGTGGTAAACCTGAACAAAAGCACCAGCAACTCAAAGAGGTAGATTCATTCATCCAAGTCTTTGGAGGTTCTGCTTCCAAGAACCAAGGCGATTTTGATTTCTCTTTCTCTCCAGAGGATACTTAGCAGTGTCTGGAGACATGTTTGGTTGTCATAGTTGAGGAGCAGTATTGTCATTAAACAGAGGTTAAGGATGCTGCTAAAACATTCTACAATGTACAATACAACCCCGCCCATCCATAACAAAGAATAATCCAATCCAAAATGTTATCTGGAAATGTTGCTCCATCAGGACTGCATTCATCCCTGAGCAACACACACACACACACACACACACACACACACACACACGCACATGCTGGCACAAATGCTCTAAATAATTAAGAGCTTTATTTATCTTTCAGAATAAGTAGTACAGAGGTTGCCAGCCCAAAGCTTATGTTACAGTTCAATGATGTCATTAAGAACCCAGAACCCCTGGAAAGGGTCTTAAAAAATTCACATTTTAGCTGGGTAACTTATCAAAAGCCAATTGAGCTTGCTGGTAATAAAGAAAGGTCATAGAATTTTACATAGGCCAGTGATTGGGTTGACTATAAATACTCCTTTCCTTTTCTGAAATGCCTGTGCCTCTAACCTGCTTTAACTGCCCAGCAAAACTCAATCCAAGAATTTCAGTCTTGGGGACAAGGTGAAGTTCAGGGCCAGAAAGGGACACTGAAGAGAAATAAATTTTTAAAAATCTTAAAAATAAAGTGAATGAAATGGAGCTTTTCTTACAGGAACAGTAGCCAATAGGTTGGGTCTATCTCTTTGCAGACAGGTGCATAATTCATGGTAAGAAGCCTTAGACATCTGAGAGTAGAAAAAAAGAGATGCCAATTGGGAAAGAGATATTAAAGTTGTTTTTAATTGAGCAAGGTTAACGATTAAAGTAAAGCCTAAGGTAAAGTCAACAGCAAATTTAAAAATATAGTGTGAGGATTTTACAAAGGTTTTCTGACAACCAATATATAAATAAGTAGAGGGAAAGAACAGAAAAGTCAAACACAGATTCCATAGTATTATTACAATGCAAGACCCAATGATTAAGACAACAAATATCATAATCATAAGTCTTTGAGTCCATCGCCATTCCATCGCAGTCCAGAGTAAAGGGTGCTGAAGTTTAATCTGAACTTGGAGGGAGAGTTGAATGATATTTTTCTAATTAGTACAATAATGAATAAAATCTTCCATGGATGTGAAAAGGAAAATGGTATCTGATGAGACATATTTTCCTGGCCATGACCTTGTCTATAAGTCAGGGCAAATAGGTGGATTGACCACAGAGACATCGATCCTGAAGAGATCAGGCCATAAGATGGTCTCTTTAAAACAGCGTGGTTACTCTCTGAAATTGTCAAAGAAGTTCCCAACGCTTAACTTTTCTTGCCACCCTACTACTTGTGCATTTGTTGGTGGTTTCCAGGGGCAGCCGTTATTTCCAAAGGACCCCATAATCTTAAAGTGGCTCATTATGCTAGCCTAATGAAACAGTCCTTTAAATGGGAAGCCCTTTAGTCAATTTATAAATGAGACCTTGGCAGCCACAAAACAAATTTCTGCTAAGCATTTCTTAAAAGACTGCTTAGGAGGTGGTAGATCAGGATTTATGGAGCTCTAAAATGGTCTCTCTAGAAATTTGGTACTTTTTATTTCTTTTGCTTTTATAGTTCTGTTCTGATTTCCCTTGAAACAATATTTGTATCTCAGAAAATCTTTTATAAGACTGAAAGATTTATACTTTTTAAACACTTATTCTCTCTCTGGGAACTTCAGTGTGTTGGGAAGGAAAGCTACTTAATTCTATGTTTTGAAGAGCTCCTCAAATACAGTGGAAGATGTCAGTAAATACTTAGTAATCAATTTCAGAGGCATTTTCACAGAATGATCAAAATGGCACAGCTGTACATACATTGTGATTAGAGTGATATGTTTTAACCTATTTAGAGTTTCCTTAACAGCATGTTTATTATAACAGCATGTGTTTTGAAAGAGACTGAGGGAGAAAAAAATAAATCTGTACATAATGACTGTGAGTGTGTCCTCCAATTGCATTTCTATTTCAGGGACACATAGGATGTACTTGAAAGGTCACTGATTAGTCCAGTTCTGCATCAGTCCATCAGTGTTTTGAAACAGTCCGAAGAAAATAATAGCCAGTGGAGGTTTATCAATATAATAAAGTAAAACAGGGAAATATGGTTTATAGATTATTTTCTCTAAAAGGATGTTTTCAAATCCAACAGAAAGGCAGTGTAATGGCACATTGTGGACATATTTCACTGATTTCTGAACAAACTTGATTTCTAGATTGGATGGTTATTTTACATTAAAATGTAGATTGATCTGGCAAAGTTTGGAACAAAATTTTATTGAGTAAGCATCACAGAAAAGGATGTTATCCTGAAGATAGTGGAAACCGTCTGGTGCTCTACTACTTTTAATGTCAAGCATCACCTGTTTTAGTGCAAAACAGCTTGATTACCTTTGAATCAACAGGTCCCTGGGTTGTGAAGTCCAACCCATGGACCTGCCTATCATTCATGACCACATTGGCAGCTGATACAAACACAGGTGCATATATGCACTACTACTTCTCCCTTTTTGCTCTTTTTCAATCTTTCACACAACTGACATGAGTCTAAAGTCTTCAGTTTTATTGCCTGGCAAACACACTTAGCCATTCTACCTCACTAAGAAAACCCTGGAATTGTTTAGGTGTCAGTTAACCACATGTGACAGTTCAGGTTGTCACTTTAAATGGATTTAACTGTATTAAGAGAATGCTGGAGAAGTCACGGGAGTACTACATTCAGTAGTGGATTAACCCACTGATGTTCATAGCTGATGCACTGTTAGGAAGTGGGGCCCAGTTGGAGGCTGGTCAGTAGGGGTGTGACTTCAGAGTATATCTCTTACTGAGGCTCTTCCCCTGTACTTTGCTTCCTGGCCGTCATGAACTGAGCAGCTTTGTTCTGCCATGCCCTTCAACCATTATGTTTCTGCCTTAGAGCCAATCAACAATGAACTGAATTTCTTGAAATTGTGAGCCAAATTAAACCTCTCCTCCTTTAAGTTTCAGGTGTTGGGTATTTTGTCACAGCTGAGCAATACATCATGTGTCTCAAAGAAACCTGACTTTTACCTAGTACTTGCTTCCTCCTCTCACCCAGAGGAAGAATCTTGACTGATGGCATATGGTACTTCTATTCTTCTTCACTTTGGTTCAGGAATGGGCTTTTGGTACAATTTATAATTTTCTCAGTGAAATATAAAGTGAAGACTGTGAGAAGATCCTCAGAATATTCTCAACTTTAAAAAGTTAAACAGGCATCTGAAATAAGCAGACATTTCTCAGACAAAGAAGTAAAAGAAGCAAATAAATATATGAAAAAATGTTCAACATCACTGGTCATTTGAGAGATGCAGATGAAAACAACACTGAGATTCCACCGCACCCCACAAAGAATGGCTGCTATCAAGAAATCAACCAGTAACAAATGGTGGCAGGGGTGTGGGGAGAAAGGGACCCTTCTCCATTGCTGGTGGTAGTGCAGACTGGTGCAACCACTGTGGAAATCAGTATGGAGATACCTCAAAGAACTAGGACTAGAGGTCCCATTTGACCCAGCTATTCCCCTGCTGGGTATCTTCTCAAAAGAATTAAAGAATCATACCACAGTGATATATGTGCACCCATGTTTATAGCAGCACAGTTTGTAATAGCTAAAGCTTGGAAGCAGCCCAAGTGCCCATCAACTGGAGACTGGATAAAAAAGATGTGTTTTTTTCATAAAATGGACTACTACTCAGCCATAAAGAATGAGAAACTAGAGACATTTATAGCTAAATGGATGCATATTGAAGCCATACTCTTAAGTGAAATAAATAGGACATACATGTGTAAATACCAAATAGTTTCTCTAGTGTGAGAAACTGAAAGTGTAAATAAGGGTTAAAATGATTAAAATGAATAATTGATAATTTGAAATAGGAAAAAAGGTCCAAAGAGGTAGGGGTGGTGGGAGGGGAAGGGGAAAGGAAAGAAGGGAAAGGAAAAATTATGAGAAAAGAAAAAAAATGGAAATGAAGTCTATGTAAATAGGGAAGGGTGAAGGGGTGAAGGGTGTACAGGTAATGGGGAAAAATAAGAATCAAGATACATCATGTACAGGTGCAAACACCCAATGATAAATGTAAACATATTGTATACCTAAAATATACCAATAAAAGAACTTAAGAACAAAAATAAATAAATTTTTTTTAAAAGTCCTTAAGAGCAGTTCTTATCTTTTTTGGAAGTCGATGTCTACATCAATAAGAGCATCCATCTTGGAGCCACAAGAGTAGCTAACACATGAGGTGACAGAGCAGAAAGAAGGGAAGAAACCAAGTCCCTTATTACACCACTGAGAGGCTGAATTAACCCACCCTCTCCACTAGTGGTGACCACCATGTCAATACAGTGGGCCCTGTGATGTGCCTCAGATTCCTTCTTCAGGACAGAGGCACTCATTTCTTCAGCCATCAGAAATATTCCTTCTTCCTAACTTGGGGAGTTATCTCACTACAGATGTGCCCCATCCCTAGGGGAAGGCTGGGTTCTGATTTACACAGGGATACAAAGTCCAAACCACATTTCTTCAATGGGGAATAATCAAAGACTACCAAACTCTGGGGCTTCTGATGGATCAGCTAAGGCTTTATTTCATTACAGTTTAATGTCTTCCTTTGTCCAGTCCTGCTCGCCTTATTTCTATGTATGTGTTGCTCATAAAAGCACTTGCCAATAAATCTGCACACCAGACTCCATCTGAGCCTATATCCAGTCTCACTAAGCATACATTTAAATAATCACTTCCTTGCTTTTCTTTTCATTTTGCCACCTAAAGACACATGCTTCTATAAACACTGTATTTTACATTTGCCTGCCACATCCCCAAGAAGATTCTCCTAGAGTTATAGTCATACATCATATATATATATATTATATGCATATTTTATATATATATATGTATTTGAATGCCTGCCTTTTTCACTAAATATTATGTTTATAAAATTTCATGAATTACTGTGTAATGTTCAAACTTTATTAGTTTTCATTATGTTTACTGTACTTTATGTAGATAGTCACCATGATTTATTATTGATAGACATTAGGGCAGTTAGAGTTTGGGGCTCTGGTAACAATCTTGCTGTGAGGAGCCCTGTACATTTCTCTGATACACACAAGCATGTGTTGATGGTTAGGACACTATCTTTAATCAAGTGTCTGTTCAAAATTATTTCTCTAACAAGTGCCTGTCTTTTTCTTGCTAAGCTCTGAGATTCATTCTGAATCCTGGATATAAGCCATTCATTCCCTTTATATGTTGTACATGCCACTGCTCTCAGGGGCTTGATTTTTCACTCTCTTAATCATGAATTTTAATAAAAATAACTTAACTTTAATGTGATCAAGTATCAGTGTCTTTCTTTATGCTTAGTGCTTTTGAATTGTGATTAAGAAATATTTACCTCTCCAATGTCATGAAGATGTTTTTTGGTGTTACTTTACAGATGTTTTATTATTTTGTCTTATACTTTTTGGTCTATAATCTACTTGCAACTGTTTATAGTGGATAGTGTAAAATCCTTTCATTTTTCTACATGAATATTTAAATGTTCCAAAACCTCAAAAAAACACCATCCTATCTCTCTGCTCTCAGCAACACTATTTTCATAAATCTAATGTCTATATATATGTGGTTCTGATTCTGTTATGCAGTTCTAATGGTCTATATTTTGTTCTTTATATCAATACCAAAGCCTAGTAACTGTTATAATGCTGTAATTAATATAACTAAGTATATGTAGCTTGTCTGTTAGACTTAGGCCTCACACCTTAAGAATATTTTAGGTTTTGTTGATCCTTCATATTTCAAAGAAACCTTTTGATTAGCTTATCAAGTTCCATAACACTCCATTGTCCCTGTACTCCATTAATTCCCACAAATCAAACTTTGAACTGGGATCATTTTCCTGTGTGTGAAAAAATCCTAATTATTTTCTTTGTTATGTGTTTACTGATGACAAATCTGTTTTGTCTTTATTCTTAACAGATATTTTTGCTAGATATAGAATTCTAGAATGGTAGTATTTTCTTTTACCACACTAAAAATACTATTTCTATATTTTCTGAATTCCATTATTTCCATGAGATATTAGTTATATAACTGCTGTCTCTTTGGAGAGAATTTGTCCTCTTATACATATTAACAGATATTTGATAGTATATATATATGCTAATATAGGTACTACATATATAGAGAGATCTTGATTGAAGTTTTTTATTTATGAATGTATTTCTTTTTGAAAATTCTTGGGTGGTATATCTCTTTAAATATTGACTATGTGCAATTCTTTCTGTCCTCTCCTTCTAAGCCTTCACTTGCATAGATTTTAGATATTTTTACTGTCACCACAATGCTGCTACCTCTTTTGTTTTTCCATCCTTTATTTTCTGTGCTTCATTCTGCATATTTTCTTCTGACCTGTATTTTAGTCAAATGATTTTCTGTGCAGTTCTGTACAGTCTTCTGTCAAACCCATTCACTGAGTTGATAATTTTATTGTACTTTGATTTCTAGAATTTCTATTAGATTCTTATTTGAAACTGCTATTTTTTTAAAAAAAAATAAATCCCCAAGCTCCAGCTTGATCTTCATCTCCTCAAACACTTTAAGGACAGTTATCTTTAAATTTATGTTTGATTCTAGTATCTAGAGCTGCTGTGGATCTTTTTCCCATTGTCTGTTGTTTGTCCTTGTTTGCATTTTACCTTGCCTTGTCTACTCATGTATGTGAATTTATCTGATTATGTTTTAGATATTTTATTTGAAATTTTGTTTGATAAATTATTTGAAATCTAGGATAATTTGTCTTCCTCATATGAAGGTTTCCATTTTTTTCTTCCAGCCTTCCATAGGTATTAGTACTCTATCACCATAATCCATCTCAGGAATTAATAGTTGCTAGGTCATCCAGATGTTTCAAAGGTAGACTACCTTTGAAGCCCAGTTTAATTTCACATCATCCTTAATTCTGGGATACAGATTTTCAGAGTCTTGATTCAAAAGGCTTCTATGGAGAATAGAGTCAGACCTGAAGCCCAGTTTGTCCTCCTACACTAAGAGGCTTTCAAAAGCAGAGCTTAACCTCCCAGATATCTCTTCTGTATCAGTACATGTCAACAGGGTCAAAGCAGCTCCAAATTTCAGGCTTACCTCTTTGGATTTCTGTCATTTCCTGGACATTAGAGTTGTAATTTTTCTTTACTATTTTAGCTCCCAAATGTTCTCAATTAGATCTTTAAAAATATTTTTCTAGCTTTTATAGTTCTCCTAAATAAAAGAGTAGGTCCAGATTACCTAGTTTATCATTACTAGAACTCTAAAAATTTATTTCACTCAGCAGAGATAGGCCATGTCTAAGTTACTTTTCTCATTGCTGGGACAAAATACCTGACACCAACAAGTCAAAGGAGGAAAGATTTATTTCAGCTCACAGTTTCTAGAAGTTTTAGTTCATATTTAGCTGCCTCCAAGGCAGAGTGGCATGGCACAGGGACATGGCAGAAGAGAAACAGTCCATGGTAAGACAGGCAGGAAGCAGCAAGCAGCAAGCCTGCCTTCCCTCTCTCTCTTTATAGTCCAACCAGGATATAAACTTATTGATTGGTGCCAACCACATCCAGGGTGGGGCTTCCATGATCCACACCCAGGACTATGCTAATCCAATCAGTGGACTAATCTAGTACCACACACCCTTAATTCCAGTATCACATGCCCTAGATCCAACTAGCTCCTCATGAGCACATGAGGCTTTGGGGGGATATCTAGATATAAGCTATAACAGACTTTCATATATTCTATTAAAAATAAAAGTCTCATGATCTCCTTTAATATTCTCTTATATTGCCTATTTTTCTCCTCTTATTCATTTGAAAACTCCTCAAAAGAGTTTCTATTTTGATACCTCCAGTTCCAGATCCACTTTTCATCTTTGAGGACTATGGATTTTATCTCCAACATTCCACCAAAACCTCTTAGCCAAAAACTCTCTGGTCAAGGCCCTGTGACTTCCATGATGCCAAATCAAATGGTCTAGTCTCAGTCCTCATCTTATATAGCCTTGCTGAGGCATTTAACACACTTTCTTCACTATGATTCCAGGAAATCACATTCTTGTGATTTTTCCCTTAATGCTTACCTAATCATTTCCTCTAAATCCTTATTGCTGAATCATTCCCAACCTGTAAATTTTTTAAATCCCCTGGAGTTTAGTTCTTGAACTTCTCTACCTATATTCACTCCAAGATGATTTCATCCCATCATAGCTTTAATTCTAGCTATTCAATTATGACTCCCACTTTTGTATCTGTAGGCCCAATCTTTCCTCCTCAGCTTACTCCTTAATATCATCCTCTTGGAAGTCAAGTAGACATCTCAGACCTAACATATCCAAAACAGCAGTATTGCTTCTAATCCTAATCTTTCCTAGTGTTTCTGATCTTAATAAATGGCATAACCGTTTAACTAGTATTTTAATCTCTAAACTTTTCTGTCATCCTTGATTCTAAATATATTATGAATTTGATTACTTTTCCAATTCCTTGAGTATAGCCCTGCTTTATGTGTATCAGTTTTAAATGGTAGAGTTGGAGAAAACTCAACTATGGCAGCTTAAACTAGAAATCGTCAGAGAAGAATTCCTGAGCCAAATCTTACCTGATATCTGTTTCAGTAAAGTTTTATTGGAACACAGCCATTCTCATTCTTTTACATATTATGGCTGCTTTTTTTGCTATAATAACAGAGTCAAGTAAGCCTAAGAAATTTAGATCTTTGACAGAAAAAGTTTCTGATCCCTGGCTTTAGGGAGTCATCAATAAGTTCCTGTAAAGGATCCAGAGGCATGCTGTCAAGAATGGATAAAGAAATCCAATGATGTCATGAAGAACACAAGATCTTTCTAGCTCTCTACTCTCATTCTTGACATTGCTTCATAGTTCCAAACTGATTACTGCACCTCTAGGCCTTGTTTTCATAGTCTAAGAAGGAAGAAGGTAATAGGCTAAAGACCAAAGAGAAAATGTTTCATATCAATCATTTCCAGTTAGCAAGAAAGCAAAGATCTTCCCAGTGCTTTCTCAGCAGGCTACCCTTCCTTCTCATTGGCCAGAACCATGTTATGTGATTTTCCAGATTGTCCGGTGTAAAGAACAAAAGGAGAAGAGGTGGAGAACTGATGTGAGCCAATGTGCAGTGTGTGCCATTTGAGGGGAGTGTCCTCCCCAGGATTGCCCAACTGGTCTCTCTGCTCACCCACCTGCCTTCACAGGCTGCTGAATACACTGAAACTGGGCTGGTCTTTCTCAAACACAAACCTCATATCATCACTTTGTTCAAATCTTTCAGTGGATCCCACTAAGAATAAAAACCAAAGCCTCACTGAATCTGACCCCTTGCTACTTCCCAGTCTCCCTCCTACTCTTTCCTCTCCAATTCATGCTCATTCAGCCACATCAGCCTCCTGTATGTGCTTCAAACACAAAGATGGAAACCTGCCTTGGGAGCTGTGCTAAATACATCCTGCTCCTGGGTCTTCACATGTTTTCCTCCCTCACTTTATCCTTATCCTTCATCACATGTCGCCTCTTCACAGAGGCTTCCCTGGCATCACTCTCCCCTCCTTATCTGCTCTATTTTTGTTTCTAGCCACTTATCAGTATCTAACATTTTAACTGATTTCTCTTTGCTTATTTGTATATTGAATGGGGGATCACAACTGTGTTTGCTTCACAACTACACTTCCTGACCCTACAAGGTATAGAGTAGGACCAGTATTTATTGAAGGAGTGAGTTGATTCTCATCTCATTAAACAAAACTAGTTTTATTTCAGAACTCATTCTTCCTGATTTTCATAAGCAAACACTCTGTTCTGTGAGTCTATAGCCTTATTCCGTTCCCTGTTGTCTCTGGGTAATCCTGAGCATGTCAGTCAATCTCTCAGAGTCTCAGTTCCATCACCTAAAAACAGGATCTGGGAGGAAGTCTAGCCCTCCACACTTCTGTGTTCTTGGAGAATGTCAGCTAAAAGACACCTCACAGACACACACACTCCTACCTAGAGATGAAGCAGGAGGCTGCTTGCTGTTCTATACACTTTTCCTTGTTCCTTAGAGATTGGCTTTCCTCAGTGCTCTTTCACTCTTTTGAGCCTTGTCTTTTCAACAAAGATTTATTACATGGCACGGAGGCAAGGTAATGAATCCTTGCTCTTTCAAACAGCCTTTTATTTACTTTTCAATATCAACGGCCAGATCCATGATAGATGGTAAGCACTGGGCATGTTCACATTTGCTTTCATGATTGAGCTTTTGTTGCATTGTCCCAGGTTATTTGGCAGTCTCTCCATGTCTCGTGTCCTACGTGGTATCTGCACCTGAATTTTCTGAACCTTCCTCTATACATATGGCCATGCTGGGCTTCTGAGAAAGGGCAAAGAAGGAAAAATAGGCAGCCCCTAAAATGTGTGAGTCAATGTTGTGAGGCTTCTTCAGGTAACCAGGGAGAGAAAGATCTCTTCGGCTGTATCTGACTGTCACCTACCATGGGAGAGGGGAAAGCTAGAGACTGGGCTCAGTGTGGGGCACCCCACTGAGGCCAGCAGAGTGGGAACACCCTGAACCCTGCAGGAACACCAGGGTTCAAGCTGCCAGAAGAGGAAGAGAGAACTGCCCAATTTGGGGAGCTAGGGCCTCTTCCTCTAAGTCCTTTTGTGTAAACTTCCTGAAAAATGATGCCATCATGAGTGACCATTTTGAATTGACTCAAACAAAAAAGACAAGTGGAAAATTCCCATATCTCTGCCTCATATCATTGATGATTGATGGATGAATTAGGGAAAGCAGTTCCTCCCCCAGTCCCCAGCAAATGGCCAGAACACTTACTTTTTTCCATTGTGTATTTGTCATGATGTAATGTGTCATTTAATGATTTTATAGCATCACAACAAATGGAACCAGAGAGCAACACAGTCCATATGTCTGCTCTAATCACGTGTTTGTGACTCAGTTCACTTTAGACATTACAAGGTACAAATATTCACAATATACCCTACTTAAAACATACACCCAGAGAGTCACTATTTTAATTATATCTATCCTTCATTCATTTAGTATTTACTGATCACTGTCATCAATAATTTCTGAGACCTCCAATGAGGGTAAGTGTATCCCAGACTCTATAGAGTTTAAGATTATCTTTACAATGTTGCTTTTTTCCTAACAAAAAGTATATTCACTTAGAATAAAACTAGATTATATTCTCAGCTGCACAAGCATTCATTGCCACCCAAGAAAAATATATTTTCCTGGGGTTAAGTCAGCCTTGCAATAAATCTTTTTCTAGATCAAAAGTTATTAGCCAGCCATTAGTCTTGTTATTTCCAAGTCAAAATTAATATTTGTGCTGATGGAATCTTTTATCCTGGTGATACTTTCCAATATGTAATTAGAAAACAGATTCAGTGTGTATCCAGAGTGGGTGCTCATATTCTGCAAAACATTGAAATCAGTTCACAGGAGTTTTAAAGCTCAATAAAGGCCTAGAGTCATGAGCCCTGACTCTACAGACAGACATGTATACACACTCCCTCAAGTCACCAGACATTACATGGTGAAACTGAGATTGTAAACATTTAATTTTCTGCTGTTTTATACCCATTGCCTTTGAAGTTGATACAGAAAAAAATACTTTTTCCAAAACTGGATGGATATAAATATGACATTAAAAACACCACCTTACATTTTTAGGGGGGGAATCTGTAGTGTAGTGTACTGACTTCTCATTCAGGAGGAAGGTTCATTTAACAACACCCAGCAATAATCCATTACTGTATGAACATTCAGAACTCCTTTGGGCAATAGAAATTATTCCCAGCGGTTAAAATAATTAAAAAGTTATCACCAGAGATTCAGGCTAGTTATTTATGTTAAAGCTGTAAAGGACTTAAATTTCTAAAATGTAAATAAGAAAGGCCACATTTGTTTTATGTGTTTTATTGTTTGTAAATATATAATATATCTCTATATCTACAAATAATCTAGAGTTACCTGCTAATCTTGCAGTTTCTGAGAAAAAGGAATGCTCCCTCAAAGTCCATGGATATGAATGAATATAGGCCCAAGGAAAGAGGCATAGATATGAAAAACATCTCTGCCTAATCAAAATTTGTGTTTTAGAAAATGTCTACATTCTGGCTTGCTGTCAAAGTAAATGAATGTCAGTAATGCAAAAGCTTTGAAAAAGAAAAGGTAATGAAAAGTCCTCTTCAGGAGGTACATTATCCTAGTTATTGGTAGTTGCCCAGAATTTAGAATATTCCAAGTAGTGTCAATAGTCTCCAGATACTGGGTTGGGTTGTGTTCAGAACCATGCAATTTTCCAAACCCAGAGCTTCTATTTCTGGACAAGTGTGAAGAATCAGCTGTACTTTTTAATTCTAGTAGTCGATAGAGGAGACAAGCACTTTGAGTGTATTTTTCATCAAACTCAAAACAGGCAATCTCTCTTTGATATCCTGGCTGACAAGTTCAGGACATTCAGAGCAGCAAATGCAAATACCTCAAATCTGAAGTAAATCAAGCTTGTTTTGTTAGTTTCTACAATGTGCCTTTAAAATCCATCCTTTCTCTAACTGCTGAACACATACTATCCCCCTGAATAAATCCCTCTCCATACAACAACCCTCTCCTACACAGAGCTTCAGGCCCACACAAGCTTCTTTTTCACTTTCACTCAGAACCAAAACTTCTAAGCAGGTCTCTCTCACCCTGCTTCATAACCTTTCCTCATTTTTCACAACTGTCAGAAGGAGCAGAGGCTAGTGTGCTGAGAGGCAGCCCCACAGGTATAAGGATAAAAGATGCCAGCATCCTCGTTCCATGACATCCCTTTTCAGAGCATAAACTTCTCACCACACTGAAACATTCATTATGCCATTCAGAAGTAGAGGTCTAGTGTGACAATTTGCTGTAAAGTGCCTCTGTGATTATAAAGAGAAAATCAGTCATTTAATCTGCTGGGATTGTTCATCAGACTGACAGACATGCTCAGTGTGGAGCCAAGAGTTTGCACCTGGTCAGGAAACTGCAAGATGGGACAACGGTTCCTCTGTTGCTAATAATTATGCCTTGGGTTTAATCACCAACTTCATGCCTGTCAAAATGGAAGCCGAAGACTGGGGAGATGATGAAGCAATAGGTATTTAAATCACGGAACATTTTTCATTCAATTAGTATGGTGATGAGGCGCTCTGTTTGTTAGAGATCCTAGCTGATGCCGACAGTATTTTAAATTAAGGTTAGTTGGAATGACGGCAGCAGAGTTTGAGAAGTGACATACTACAATGAATGTGTCAGTTCTCTCTGAGCTGGAGATAGACTTTTGATGGCCTGAATCATAGCTTAGAAAGCTGAGATTGAAAAAGAAAAAGTAATTTGCTGCCTAACCCATGTTCATAATAGTTTCTCTTCCTTTTAGCAAAAAATGAGAAGAGGAGTTAGGAAAAGACTAACAGCCTGGAGGAAGGAAATGGATGGCTGTAGTCTGTAAATTCAATTAGCACATCATTAATCTATTTAGGCAGCTGGACAGTCTGGGCTTATTACTTAGGATACTGTATCAACTCAGCCCACTTTGTAGTAGTCTAATTGCTCCATTGTACAAAGCACACACCAGGAAGTGATAGTGTCACCACTTGGGCTTTGAGGCTGGCAACTAGACAATTTCTTTTTTCAACAAATATTTTTATGACACTCAATCATATTTTTTCCTGGGAGGCTCCTTCTTGATGTTGTACTTTCAGTTAAAATGACTAGTGAAATTATCTTCCATTTTTCCCTTCTTTCCACAATTTGCAAAATTCCACTCATTCCAAGAATCAATAATCTTCATTAATAAATGGTATGTGATACTTCTGCAAGGAGGTCTCCCATATTGATGCCCACTCTGTCATGAATCTTAAGATTGCAATAGGCTTCTCCCAGAAATTCAGAAAAACACTCAAGAGAGAGGTCTCATGGAGATACCATGTTTATTGTCACAAAGTGGCAACTGAAAAGAAGTTTAATTGGTTGAACAGTTGGGAGCTCAGCTATTTAGTTTAGCATCTGAAAGCAAAAGAGAAATGAAAGAAGACAAGAATAGCTCTTGTTGGATAGGGCTAAAAGAACCAACTGAAGTTATCTCTTTTTTTTTCATTAAGTTTATTGGTACATTTTAGGTATAAAATACAGTTACATTCATCATTAGGATCTTGTACCTTTATATGATGTATCTTGGTTCTTATTTTTTCCCCTTCCCCTGCCCTCCCTTCACCCCTTTCCCCCTTCCCTATTTGCAAAGACTTAGTTTCCATTTTTTTTCCTTTCTCATATTTTTTCTTTTCTCTTCTTTCATTTCCCCTATGCCTCCCACTTCCCCTACTCCTTTAGACCTTTTCTTCCAATTACACAATATCAATTATACATTTTTTAAATTATAATATCAAGATCTAGGAGACATTACCACAGATTTTACAGAATTTAAAAGGATATAGAAAGCATATTTCAAAAATCTGTTTTAAAATAAATTAGACAACTTCTAAGAAGTACCTTGGAAGAAAAAGTAATGAAACTAACGCTGGAGGAAATATAAAATTAAAATTAGAATAGCACCTATTAAAGAAAGTATATTCCTAGCTTGGAAACCTGCCTATGTGACAACAGCAGGCTCGTATACATTTTAACTGATAAATTATATCAAACATTTAAAGCAGAAAAAAGAAGGAACACTTCTCCCCTCATTTTAGGAAATCAATATTATGCTAACACTAAAACTGGATAAACCTAATAGAAGAAAAAAGTATGAACATAGATAGAAATTTGTTTAACAAAACAAACTATTAGAAGTCAGATCTGGGAAGGAAGCTCCCCGCCTCCATCCCAGGCTACTAGGGCAGAGAAGCTCAGCCAGTCCCAGCACCCAGAAGGAAGCTCCCCACCTCCATCTCAGGCTCCTAGGGTGGAGAAGGTGAGCTGGTTCCAGCACCCAGAAGGAAGCTCCCCGCCTCCATCCCAGGCTCCTAGGACAGAGAAGGTTAGCCTGTTCCAGCACCTGGAAGGAAGCTCCCCGCCTCCATCCCAGGCTCCTAGGGCAGAGAAGCTCAGCCAGTCCCAGCCCCTGGAAGGAAGCTCCCCTGCTGCCATCCCAAGCTCCTAGGGCAGAGAGGGTGAGCTGTGTGGGTGCCAGAAGCACCCATTCCCATGGAAATGAGAAGACACATAAACAAGTCTCAAAAACAGACTTCTGGATCACCTACAGCAACCCCAAAGGGAAACAAGATGGAACAATCTGATACTCAACAACCTGCACTCTCTGAACTGGCAACAAAAGAGGTTCTGGGAAAAATGAAATCAGAAATAATTACTCAGATAACAGCAAAGATTTTGCCCATGGTGCAGACATGACTAAGAAATCTAGAGAGGACACAGATAAAAAAATAGAGGATCTGAGGAACATGATGGAATCCCAACATAGGAAACAAATGAAATCCAGATAAAACAGATACAAACAGATTTCCAAAAGATTAAAAACTCCATCGAAAGTCTGCGCAGCAGAATGAACCAATGTGAGGATAGAATTTCACATAAACAAGATAAGATTGCAATTAGTGACCAGGAAAAGAAAAAGTTCTTTAAAGTTGTAAGGGAACATGAGAAATCAATCCAGCAGCTGCTAGACGATGCAAAGAAGAATAACATAAGACTGATTGGAGTCAATGAAGAAACAGGAGAGAGTGCACATGACATAAAAAACTGTTCACAGAAGTGATGGCAGAAACCTTCCCAAACAGGGGAAAAGAACTTGACATGCAGATAAATGAGGCATATAGGACTCCAGCTAGCCTTGATCAAAAAAATATCTTCACATAGGCATATACTAGTTAGGATTCCAGAAATCCAACAGAAAAACAAAATTCTACAAGCAGTGAGAGAAAAGAAACAAATCACATACAAAGGAAAGCCCATCAGAATCACAGCAGACTTCTCAATGCAAACCCTCAAGGCAAGAAGAGCATGGAGTGATGTATTTCAAGCCCTAAAGGAAAACAGCCTCCAACCCAGATTGATGTACCCTGCAAAACTATCTTTCAAAATTGATGGAGAAATAAGATATTTTCATGACAAACAGCACCTCAGGAACTTCATGAATACCAAACTGGCACTCCAGAAAATTTTAGACAATACCCTAGGAAAAGACAATGAGGATCACAACCCCAGGAAACCCAGCAGAATGAATCCATTGGGTGTGACAAATTAAACGCAAAGGGGGGGCGGGAATCCAACAAAAAGAAAAAGTCATGACAAGGCTTTTAAAACTTTTGACTTCATCTCTCTAATGAGTGTATAATTTGATCTTGTTATTGTACTGATTAGTATTTTTCTGATTCTAGAGTTGCACACCATTCCTTGTGCTATATTGGCTATTTATCATCTTCTTACATTTTAATTGGGTTGTCTATTAATGAGCTCTAAGAATTCTTTATATATTCTGGTCATAGTTTATATATATTGTAAATATGGTCTGTTTAAGGACTACTTTTCATTTTAATGATGTCATTTAAAGTTCTAAATTTTGATGGAATCTCATTTATCAATTTTTTTCTTTTATACATCATGTTTTTTGTATCCTAGGTAGTTCTTGCCTACCCTGAATTCATAAATATTTTCCCTTATAATTTCTTCTTAAAGTTTTATACTTTTGGGCTTTCTTATTTAGGTTCACAGATCCCTTCAAGTTATTTTCATGTATGGAAAAAAAGGGTTGAGGCTAATTTTTTATATACAGATACCAGGTGTTCTAGTGACATTTGCTGCAAACACTATCTCTTCCTTGGCTCTTGAATTGAGTTTATATTCTATAAAATGCTAATGTTAAATAATCTTTCAAAACTCAGTGGACCATATATGTGTGGTTCTATTTCTAGATTCTCTGTTTTATTCCAATGATCTATATGTCTTTCCTTACACCAACACTGCCTTGATTACTGTAGCTTCAGAAGAAGACTTAAAATTAGGTATTAAACGTATTCCAACACTGTTTTTGTTTTTGTTTTTAACTTTTCTAGGTCCTTTGCACTCCTACATAACTTTTAAATTTCAATATCCAGTTCTTCATTTATAGCAAGTATACACAGACCTGAATTTTTATATATACCTTGTGTTTTCTAATCCTGCTAAATTCAAGTACAAGTTCTAGGGGCTCCTAGAGATTTCTTAGTATTTTCTCTGTAGATGATCATTTCATCTACATATAAAGATTTTGCTTCTGCCGTGCCAATCCGATCCTAGTTGTGTCATTTTATTGCCAAACTATTTTGGTTTGGGCCTATGTTTCAAAGTTTAATGGACAGATAAAGAGTAAGCATATCTTCCCTTGTTCCCCATCTTAAGGAGAAAGCATTGTATCTTCTCCATTTATATAAGGCATTCTCGCTGGAAGTATGGAGTACATGTCTTTAATCTGTTCAGAAGGTTCTCTTCTACTTCTAGGCTCCTGAAAGCTTTTACCATGAACAGCTGCAGAATTTAGTCCAATACTTTTTCTCCAACTAGTGACAGGATCATATGGCTTTTTCCTTTCCTCTGTTAAAATGATGACTTTTGGGGGTGGATCTTCCAATGCTGAACCAACACTGCCATCCCTATAACAAAACCACTTTCTACATCCTGCCAGATCTGACTTCCAATAGTTTGTCTTGTTAAACAAATTTCTATCTATGTTCATACTTTTTTCTTCTATTATCTTTATCCAGTTTTAGGATTAGCACAATGTTGAGTTCCTAAAATGAGGGGAGAAGTGTTCCTTCTTTTTTCTGCTTTAATTGTTTGATATAATTTATCAGTTAAAATGTATATGAGTCTGCTGTTGTATATAGGTAGGTTTTCAAGCTAGGAATATACTTTCTTTAATAGGTGCTATTCAAATTTTATATTTCCTCCAGAGTTAGTTTCATTAATTTGTCTTCCAAGGTACTTCTTAGAAGTTGTCAAATTTATTTCAAAACAGATTTTTGAAATATGCTTTCTATATCCTTTTAAATTCTGTAAAATCTGTGGTAATGTCTCCTAGATCTTAATAATGTCATTTAAAAAATGTATAACTGATATTGTGTAACAGGAAGAAAAGGTCTAAAAGACCAGGGGCATTGGAAGGGGTAGGGGAAGGGAAAAAAGGGAAAGGAAAAAACATGAAAAGAGGGAAAAAAAATGGAAACAAGGTCTTTGCAAATAGGGAAGGGAGGGCAAGAGAAGGGGAAAAAAATAAGAATCAATATACTCATGTAAAAGTACAATATCCCAATGATGAATGTAACTGTATTTTATACCGAAAATGTACCAATAAACTTAATGGGGGGAAAAAAAGAAATCAGATCTGGCAGTATGTAGAAAGTGGTTTTATTATAGGGATGGCAGTGTCGGTTCAGCATTGGAAGATCCATCCCCTAAAGTCATCATTTTAACAGAGGGAAAGAAAAAGCCATATGATCCTGTCACTAGTTGGAGAAAAAGTATTGGACTAAATTTTACAGCTGTTCATGGTAAAAGCTTTCAGGAGACTAGAAGTAGAACAGAACCTTCACAACAGATTAAAGATATGTACTCCATACTTCCAGCAAGAAAGACTTATATGAATGGAGAAGACACAATGCTTTCTCCTAAAGTTGGGGAACAAGGGCAGATATGTCTACTCTTCCTCTGTCCATTAAAGTTTGAAACATAGGCCCAAACCAAAATAGTCTGGCAATAAAATGACACAACTCGGATAGGATTGGCAAGGTAGAAGCAAAATCTTTGTATGTAGATGAAATGATCATCTACAGAGAAAATACTTGTATTTGAATTTAGCAGGATTAGAAAACACAAGGTATATATAAAAATTCAGGTCTGTGTATCCTTGCTATAAATGAAGAATTGGATATTGAAATTTAAAAGTTAAGTAAGAGTACAAAGGACCTAGAAAAGGAAAAAGAAAAAGAAAAAGAAAAAAATGTGTTGGAAGACGTTTAATACCTAATTTTAAGACTTCCTCTAAAGCTACAGTAATCAAGGCAGTGTTGGTGTAAGGAAAGATATATAAATCATTGGAATAAAACAGAGAATCTAGAAATAGAACAACACATATATGGTCCACTGAGTTTTGAAAGATTATTTAACAGTAACATTTTATAGAAAGTAAACTTAATTCAAGAGCAGAGGAAAAGATAGTGTTTTCAGCAAATGTCACTAGAACACCTGGTATCTGTATATAAAAAATTAACCTCAACCCTTTATTTCCATACATAAAAATAACTTGAAAGGATCTATGAACCTAAATATGAAAGACTAAAATTATAAAATTTTAAGAAGAAATTATAAGGGAAAATGTTTATGAATTTAGGGTACACAAGAATTTCCTAGGATATTAAAAACATAATGTTTAAAAGAAAAAAATTGATAAATGAGATTCCATCAAAAATTAGAACTTTAAATGACATCATTAAGAAAATGAAAAATAGTTCTTAAATGGACCATAGTTATAATGCATAAAACCTATGATCAGAATATATAAAGAACTCTTAGAGCTCATTAATAGACAACCCAATTAAAAAGTAGACACAAGAAGATGATAAATAGCCAGTACAGCACCAGGAAAGGTGTGCAAAACTAGAATCAGAAAAATACTAATCAGTACAATAACAAGATTGAATTATACACTCACTCAGGAGATGAAGTTAAAAGTTTTAAAGAAACAAATGTCAGCTTAGGTGTGAACCAGTTAGAACTTTCTAATACTGCTAATGTGAATGTAAAATGACAAAACCATTTAGGAAAAATATAGAAATTTCTTGTATTACTGTTAATAACCAACAGTCCTGTTCTTAAGTTTTTACTTGAGGTGAATGAAAACACATGTTCCCAATACATTTGTACATACAAGTTGACTATCCCTTATCTGAAATTCTTGGGACCAGAGTGTTTCAGATTTTTGTTTGAAATCCACTTGATCTGCAAACAGGATAGCTACTCCTGCATTTTGGGGGGGGGGTTTCCTGTCACATGCAATATTGTTTTCCACCCTTTAACTTTCAGACTATGAGTTTCTTTTTGAATTAAATGTGTTTCTTGTATGCAGCATATTGTTAGATCTTGCTTCTTGACTCATTCTGCCAGTCTATTTCTTTTGATTATTGAATTGAGATCATTAACATTGATGGTTATAACTCATACATATTGATTTATCATCGTCATGACTTTTTCTGTTTGTTGGATTCTCCCCCTTTGCTTTTAATTTCTTGTCACGCCCAACAGATTCATTCTACTGGGCTTCCTAGGGTTGTGATCCTCATTGTCTTTTCCTAGGATATTGTGTAAAATTTTTTGGAGTGCTGGTTTGGTATTCATGAAGTTCCTGAGGTGCTATTTGTCATGAAAATATCTTGTTTCTCCATCAATTTTGAAAGATAATTTTGCAGGGTACATCAATCTGGGTTGGAGGTTATTTTCTTTTGCGCCTTGAAATACTTCATTCCAGGCTCTTCTTGCCTTGAGGGTTTGTGTTGAGAAGTCTGCTGTGATTCTGATGGGCTTTCCTTTGTATGTGATTTGTTTCTTTTCTCTAACTACTTGTAAAATTTTGTTCTTCTGTTTGGTTTCTAGAATCTTAACAATTATATGCCTATGTGTAGATTTTTTTGATTAAGGCTAGCTGGAGTCCTATATGCCTCACTTATCTATATGTCAAGTTCTTTTCCCCTCCTTGGGAAATTTTCTGGCATCACTTCTGTGAAGAGTTTTTTAAAGTCATGTGCACTCTCTCCTCTTTCTTCATTGACTCCATTCAGTCTTGTTATTCTTCTTTGCATCGTCTAACAGCTGCTGGATTGATTTCTTGTGATCCCTTACAACTTTAAAGAAATTTTTCTTTTCCTGGTCACTAATTGCAATCTTATCTTCTGTATCTGAAATTCTGTCCTCACATTGGTTTACTCTGCTGCATAGACTTTCAATGGAGTTTTTAATCTCCTAGAAATCTGTTTGCATCAGTTTTATGGATTCCATTTGTTTCCTATGTTGGGATTCCATCAAATTCCTCAGCTTCTCTATTTTTTTATCTGTGTCCTTTCTAGATTTATTAATCATATCTTGCACTATGGCACAATCTCTGTTGTTATCTGAGAAATTATTTCTGATTTCATTTTTCCCAGATCCTCTTTTGTTGCCAGTTCACGGAGTCCAGGTGGTTGAGTATCAAAATGTTTCATCTCGTTTCCTTTTGGGCTTATTTTAGGTGATCTGGGAGTCTGGTTTTGAAACTTGTTTAGGTGTCTTCTCATTTCAATGTGGGAGGGGTGGGCTGCTGCTGGTACCTGCATGGCTCACCTCCTTTGTGCTCATGGTGGGGTATGGCAGCCCGGAAGCTTCCTCTTGTGCACTGGGAGTGGCCACTTCCTCTGTGCTTGTGGAGTTGCAGTCATCTCTTAATTATTCGTCAGATGATGTATGCTGTGGAATTTTCTGAGAAAATTTTAAATTCAAGCTGTGTTCTTCCTCGCTAGTGTCAAAGAGGCACCCCATCCTATTGTATATTGATTGCTGTGTGCTCTGAGAATATTAAAAGCTCATTTTAATATTAAGCCAAATACTAAGTATTTGTGTATCATACACACTTCTTTTCTTGTTCCTATAGCAGTGCATGGGATATGCAGAGAGCTGGCTTTCAGAAGACCAAGGTTCAACCACAATAGTTAAACTTGGATTATATTCAGGATCACATAAGACTGGATGCTGAGAATGCAGCAATTGAGTTCTTTTTGAAAAATCTACTTGATAATAAGCTCTAGCCAACTAATACATGAATCAAAACAACTCTGAGATAGAGAAGCTTTATGGTAAAAAATACAAGTGAGCAACAAATCTATTTAAATTTGGAGCTCAAACTTCAAATCCTGAAGTAACAGTGTTATTCCCAAATCCTGGAAATTATGAATATATCATAGAATATAAATGTTAAAAATCTAACCATGTGATCTTGAGCATATAACTCTGGGCTTCAATTTTCTCATGTGTAAAAGTGAAAAGATGAATTACTGAAGTTCCTTCTAGTTTTAGCATTGCATGATTT
This sequence comes from Heterocephalus glaber, assembly GCF_053883595.1. NCBI lineage: Eukaryota > Metazoa > Chordata > Mammalia > Rodentia > Bathyergidae > Heterocephalus > Heterocephalus glaber. The sequence goes on from NW_028258156.1 coordinate 6,229,031, forward strand.
TACCCTCTTTAAAAGGTAACATGTTTTGAGTTAATGATGGGCCAAATATTGTACAGTAGTACAAATATGCCATGCTGTCGTTGACTCATTTGCTTCTTCCAACAGCCTTCAGAGACAGGTACACTTATTCCCCCCATTTAGAGAGGAGGTCACTGAGGCTTACAGAGATAGCACTGATACCTGTTCTATAGGCTCTGAATTTCATCCTCCAACAGAACTGGCATGTGCCTCACAGTAACTGGCTATTAGGTGTGTTTTTCCCTCTTTGTTCTTTTTTGTTTTATTAATACTGTTATTGCTCTTATGAAAATACTATTTGTTTTTAAATTTAAATATCAATCATTATATAAATGCATGAACAATAAAACAAAAATAATCCACATCTTCACCACCAAGAAAGATTTGTTAATACGAGATGAAAAGTATTATAAATATCTTACTGGACACATATACTCCTAACTGGAGCTAGAGAGACATACAGACAGAAGGTAGAAAAAAATGTAATTATTTCTAGAAATAAAGTATATGGAATTATATTTTATTTGATTCTAATAATAAAAAAGGAAACTGAAGAAACTACTGTTCTTGACATTAGTCTTCTGCAGGATTATTTTCTAAAGAAAATCCCTACTGTTAAGAAAATAACACTATGAAAAAAAATGAGAGATTGGAGTCTCACTTGTATGTACTTAACTTTATATTTCAATTTCAAACAGTATTCTGAACAGTATTCAGACAGAAGGGGAAAGTAACACTTATTTCCACCTTCTGATTTTCATTCATTATATTGCTTTTTTCCTCTTACTTTACCAAGATTTTAAATATTCATACTCATTGTGATACTCATAATTCCATGGACTGGAGAGTTACACTTGCATTTGTAGTTTGGGCTCTAAGCTTAAGTGGATGTATTGCTTACTTGCCTGTTTTGCTACACAGCTTCTCTATTCCTGAGTACTTTGTTTTGATTCATGTCTTGGCTGGCTGGAGTTTACCTTCAAGTAGATTTTTCAAGGACTCAAAAATGTTGAATTCTCTAAATTTTTTGTGTGCTTAGAAATATTTCTCTGATGCTTTTATATATGTACAAACACTTGACTGAATTTATTATTTTTGGGTCATAAATTTTTCTCTCACAATTTTATACACATTTCTATGTGGCCTCCAGATATTGCGATTGTGAGAAATCTGAGGCCAGCACCATTTTTCCTCTTGGTAGTAATATAATATATTTTTCAAGCTTGGTGCCTAAAGATTTCTTCCTTTACCCTTTACTATAATAATATAATATGTCTCCATGTTGGACAATCTTCATCAGTTTGTCCTGGGGGTACAAAGAGGAGGTAGTGGATTATTTTATTCTTCAGATCTTATTTGAGGCAAGGTATGAGCATGCTTCCATGATGTGTTGTGGAGAATACTAGATGAGTTTTTTCCCCAAATAAAAATCTGTTCCCCTAATTTTCTAACTAGAAAATTACTTTGTCTAAAACTACATCATTGTTCAATGTTGTTTCCCTAGTACTTAGTAGTGCTTAGCACTCAACAGACATGCCATAAATATCTAGTGAAAAAGAACACTTGATAAATGGTGTAGGAAGGGCAAAGGAGAAGCTAAGAAGTGGAACAGGTTCTGGAAGTGGAAGTGAAAATTCTACATAAACTTTACTTTTTCTCTCTGTTTTGTCTGAAACAGCAATCCTTTAAATGATCTTACCCAATTTTAATCGACTCAGTCATCTCCATACTACTTTCAGAGTTATCTTCCTAAGCAAAAATCTGGTATGGTTACTGTCTGCTTTTAAATTCACAACATAATGTCTTCCCCAACCTCACCCTAAAATTTTCCCATGTTATCTCCAATCATGCTTAAGCATAGATAACACACCCTCTCCCCAGAAGGTATGGGCTATTTTCAGGGTTCCAAGCCTCTGTATTGCTGCTGCCTCAGGGGTGTGTGCAGCCTGAATACATGTAAACATTCCTGCAGATTCATCTTACACCTCACATCCTCAGCCTTCTGACTCTCTCAAGCAGCATTACATGCTCCTGTGCACTCATAATACTTTATGCACTACTCAATTATCATATATACATTTTATGCATCTCTTTCAAATTTCAAGGTCATTTTTGTATTTCTCTCAAGCCAGTCATCACTGAGAGCAACCCAGTACAGTTCCTGACATGCCCTAAGCCCCCATAAATGCTGACTGAATGCAGAAGCACATTTTATCACTCACATTTACGACTTGCTAGAGGAAGAGTCTACAAATCTTAATGCATATTTTCTTCATGCTGTAGAATGCATAGACTGTGTAAGTTTTTAATAATCTTTTAAAAAAACTATTTCATTTCTTCAGAAAGAGATGTTTTCAATCCCAAGACCATTCCCTGCAACAAATGTCTAACATGCCATTTATGAAGCTGGAGCAAATGAATTATAGCTCTTTGATTTCCTGGCCTAAGTTCCACCATGTGGTTCAGACTTACTGTTTCTCTCATTTGTTCTCATGACAACTCCAGTGGTAAGCAGCATTGTGCCCTTGGGCTCGCATAAGTTTCCAGCTTTGTCTGCAAGGCTGTATTTGCTTAATACAGGCACAGCAGTGACTTTAAGAAACCTGAGGCCTTTTGTATCCTTCCATTTTTTCCCTTGGTCATAAAGGTGTGTTTGGATAATTATATCATAAAACTAAAATATTTCAATATACTTAGAATTCAATAATGAAGTATATAACATAGCAGGCCATTTAACTGCCTGTTTCAAAAGGGATTCCACTGCCTTTATGTTTAATAGATTACTGCTTTGTCACATCGCCACCCTCATGAAGGTACACTTAAACATTACCAAAGAAATGATTAGTGATATGAAATCAGAAACTCCTGTCACAACCTGTACAGCTCCACTGACAGGTGAGCAAAATGAGAGAAGATTCCTCCTAACAGAGAAAACAAGCCAATAATCAGGACAATCACACTGAGCACTGCAGGGAGTGGCTGAGAGAAATTCTGATTCCTGAGTTCAGCTCTTCCTGCCTCATTTTACCCCACAGAAGAGATCAGACACAGGCTACAGAGTGTAACTACTCAATATTATAAAAGTAGAGTCTTTTTTAAAAGTTTTTTTCCTATCATCTAAGCCTATGTGAGGCTCCAGAGCAAGGGATATAAATAAAACAGGACAAGGATTCACTGAATCAGATGATGAATAACGAAATTATCAGAGGAATAATTTTAATGAACATCCAAGGTTTGTTTTCTATAGAAAGAGAGAAAATGATATTTAAGCAAGTTATTATTATAACCCATTCTCTCCCAAGACAATAAGCTCAATTTCTCAGGCACTTGTGGTAAACTATTCACAATATTTTCATATTGTTCCTAACATCATTATTTATCCTGCTAATACTAAGTTTTTTACAACATAAACCAGAATTTGCTCTGAATTAGCTCCACAGATAATGAATGTAAAGGCCAGCAAAACAACCACGTCACTGACCATTTAATCCAAAAGAAATATTAGCATAAAGGGAATATTATCGTAAAATAAATATTAGCTTAACATATGAGTTAACTTGCATAGGATACAGGCATATTAGTTTTAAGATGATAGTTTGAAACCATCCAAGATGTGGGGTATTACTATGTAGAAAAAGTATAGGCTTTAGAAAAAGACTTGGATATTGTTATGATTTAGAGCTAAAAGTCTCATTGTTTGGAAGGTGATTGGATCATGGGAGCACCCACAAGTTAAGCAAGGAAAGGTTTATTTCAGCTCACAGTTTGTAGAGGTTTTAGTTCATAGTTGGCTGGTTTGAAGGCAGGGTGGCATGGCAGAAGGACACTGTAAAGGAGAAATACCCATGGTAGAACAGGCAGCAGCAGCAGAAGCAGCAACAAAGCATGTTTCCCTTTCCCTTTTATCCCACCCAGGCTACAAGAGTTTTGAATTCTGTCACTGCACCCAAGGTGGGGCTTCCCATTATCCACCAGAAGTATGCTAATTCCAATCAATGGACTAATTTAATGCCATACACCCTTAATCCCAGTATTCCATGCCCTAGATCCAGCCAGCTCTGAAAAGTCCCACCTATGAACACATGAGGCTTTCAGGAGACATCTAGGTACAAGCCATAACAATATATGTGAGGGGAAATGTAGAAAACTCAAGATAAATAGAAAGCATAAAATAAAATAGTAGCAAAAATTCCAAATATATAATTAATAAAAAATGAAATGGGTTCTAGTTTCAACTAAGAATAATAGTGGCCAGATTTACCTTTCAACCGGAAAAAACTAAAAACTTTGATGAAATACAGTCTTGCTTTGGCAGCACATATACTAAAATGGCAATAATTCAGAGAATATTAGTATGGCCCCTGGGCAAGGATGACATACATGTTCATGAAGAATTCTATATTTTTCATTATTGGGTTTATCAATATCCAGTTTACATTTGACACTATTGTTGTTGTTGATATTACTACTTTAGCCATAGTAACAGTTGTTGCTATTAATTAGTCTTATCCATGCACCAATATCTAGATTGCTAGAGAATCATAAATAATGTTGCTCCTTATTCCTGAGGAACTGACTATTGAGCCCAATAAGCTGAAAACTCCCATGCCAAATAAGTGGAGGTGGTTAGATCCTTGAATAGCGGCAAAGACCAATAATTAGTTATGACCAGAGGACATCTCGGGAAAGTACAAATTGACTAAAGAGGTCTCCATATGAGAAACAAAGCTACCTAGTATAATCATTCTGCAAGCCTCAGCATAGTAAACAAGCAAAAAATAGAAATATGAGAAGATAAGACATCAAAATGCCTCCAAAAACTCCCAGCTCCCCCAAAGCCAATCCAAGGGACATTGTGCAGGAGGTGTTTGATGAACTCAAAGAAGATATAATTAAACAGATAATGATCCTAATGAAAGAAATAATTGGTGAGTCTAGAGAAGGCAATAATAAAAACCTGGAGTAGCTAAAGAAAGAAATGCAAATCATTTATATTTTAAGTTTGTAAATTGTGTAGTATGCAAATTTTTAGTTTAATTACTTTTTTTTTTAATGTCTTAAATGCCCAGCATAGAAAAGAATCAGAACCCATAAGAAAGTTCCAAATAGAAATTCAGGAGATTCTATTAATAAAATTAATAAAAGTTCTATTGAAAGTATGAGCAACAGTATCTTCTAATCTATTCCACTGATCCTCAGGTCTGTTCTTTTGCCAATACCATGCTGTTTTTATCACAATAGCCTTGTAGTATAGTTTCAAGTTGGAGATTATAATACCCCCAGCCATATCTCTGTTGCTTAGAATTGCTTTTGCTAGCCTGGCCCAGAGGAAGGGGCTTCCGGGCTGCCATCTGTCCCGCTGCTACCAGCCCAGAGGTAGGGGCTTCTGAGCTGCCATTCCACTGCTCCTGGTCCAGAGGAAGGGGCTTCCAGGCCAGCATCCCTCCCACCATTCCCTGGCCAAAGGAAAGGGATTTTGGGCTGCCATCCTTCCTGCCATTCCTGGCCCAGAGGAAAGGGCTTATGGGCCACCTTCTGTCCCGCTGCTCCTGGCCCAGAGGAACAGGCTTCCAGGCCACCATCCCTACTGCCACTCCCAGCCCCTGTCCCACCTCTCCCAGCTCAGAGGAGGTGAGGCACACAGGCACCAACAGCACCCCTCCACCCCCCAGTCAAAATGAGAAAACATGTAAATAAGTCTCAAAACCAGACTTCCACATCACCTACAAAAACACCAAAGGGAAATGAGATGGAACACTCTGATACTCAAACACCTGGACCCACTGAACTGGCAACAAAAGGGGATCTGGAAAAAATGAAATCAGAAATAATTTCTCAAATAACAAGAGAAATTGTGCCCATAGTGCAAGACATGATTAATAAATCTAGAGAGGAGCTGAGGAACATGATGGAATCCCAACATAGGAAACAAATGAAATCCATAAAACAGATGCAAAGAGATTTCCAGGACATGAAAAACTCCATTGAAAGTCTACACAGCAGAATGAGCCAATGTGAGGACAGAATTTCAGATACAGAAGATAAGATTGCAATTAATGACCAGGAAAAGAAAAATTGCTTCAAAATTAAAAGGGAACACAAGAAATCAATCCAACAGTTGTTAGATGATGCAAAGAAGAATAATAAAGGACTGATTGGAGTCAATGAAGAAACAGGAGAGAGTGCAGATGACATAAGAAAACTGTTCACAGAAGTAATGGCAGAAAACTTTCCAACCAGGGGAAAAGAACTTGACATACAGATAAATGAGGCATATAGGACTCCAACTAGCCTTGATAAAAAAAAATCTACACATAGGCATATAATTGTTAAGATTCCAGAAACTCAACAGAAGAACAAAATTCTACAAGCAGTGAGAGAAAAGAAGTGAATCACATACAAAGGAAAGCCCATCAGAATCACAGCAGACTTCTCAACACAAACCCTCAAGGCAAGAAGAGCTTGGAGTGACATATTCCAAGTCCTAAAAGAAAACAGCCTCCAACACAGATTGATGTACCCTGCAAAACTATCTTTCAAAATGGATGGAGAAATAAGACACCTTCATGACAAAGAGCACTTCAGGAACTTCATGAATACCAAACCAGCGCTACAAAAAATTTTAGACAATACCCTATGAAAAGAAAATGAGGATCACAACCTCAGGAAACCCAGCAGAATGAATCCATTGGGCATGACAAATTAAACGCAAAGGGGGAGAATCCAACCAAAAGAAAAATTCATAGCAATGATAAGTCAATATGTTTCAGTTATAAGAATCAATGTTAATGGTCTCAATTCACCAATCAAAAGAAATAGATTGGCAGGATGGGTCAAGAAGCAAAACCCAACACTATAATGCATACAAGAAACACACTTCATTCAAAATGAAACTCATGGGCTGAAAGTTAAAGGGTGGAAAACAATACTCCATGTGACGGGAACCTGAAAAAAAGAAGGAGTAGCTATCTTCTTTGCAGATCAAGTAGATTTCAAACCATGATTAAGAGAGACAAAGAAGGACACTACATCCTTGTAAAGGGAAGAATCTAAGAGGAAGAGATGACAATCATAAATACCTATGCACCAAACACTAGTGTGTCCAACTATATAAAACAAATACTAATGGACATGCAAAGTCATATATGCACTAATACAATTGTAGTGGGGGACCTCAACACCCAACTGTCACAAATAGATAGATCAACTAGACTAAAAATAAGTAATGAAATACTAGAACTCAATCAAACTCTTGAACAAATGAGCTTAACAGATGTTTAGAGAGTCTTCCACCCCACAAAATCAGAATACATATTCTTCTCAGCTGCACATGGCTCATTCTCCAAAATAGACCACATACTCACACATAGAACATGTTTAAGTAAGTGAAAAGGAATTGAAGTTATCCCCTGTATATTATCAGACCATAGTGCAATGAAATTGGAGATCCATAGCAAAAGAAACTCAAAACATTTCATGAACACGTGGAAATTGAACAACACACTTCTGAATAACCAATGGGTCACAGAGGAAATTAAAGAAGAAATCAGACAGTTCCTTCAATTAAATGACAATGACAATACAACATATCGGAATCTATGGAACACAATGAAAGCAGCCTTATGAGGGAAATACATAGCAGTGAATACGCATATTAGGAAAACAGAATGAGCCCAATTAAACAACCTCATGCTGAACCTCAAGCTTCTAGAGAAAGAGCAGAACAACCCCAAAGCTCATACAAGGGAGGAAATTATAAAGATCAGAGGAGAAATCAATGCAATGGAGACTAAGAGAATGATACAAAAAATCAATGAAGCCAAGAGTTGGTTCTTCGAAAGAATCAACAAAATTGACAAACCCTTAGACAACCTTATCAGAAAAAGGAAAGAAAGGGCCCAAATCCATGCAATTAGGAATGAAAAGGGTGAAATTACAACAGAACCAGCAGAAATCGAGAGGATCATCATTACCTACTTCCAGAACATATACGCCAATAAGATGGACAACACAGAAGAAATGGACAGATTCCTAGATACATATGAATTACCAAAGTTGAATGAAGAAGATCTAAAAATTCTAAACAACCCGTATCAACCAATGAAATTGAAAATGTAATTAAAATCTTATCAACTAAGAAAAGCCCGAACCCTGATGGCTTCACAGCTGAATTCTACAAGACATTTAGAGAGGAACTATTGCCACTACTGTTTAAACTGTTCAATTAAATTGAAAGGAAGGCAATACTCCCAAATTCATTCCTGGAAGCAAGCAACACCTTGATCCGCAAAGCTGAGAAAGACCCAACCAGAAAGGCGAACTATAGGCCAATCTCACTAATGAACATAGATGCAAAAATCCTTAATAAGATACTGGCAAACAGAATGCAGAAGATCATCAAGAAGATCATACACCCTGATCAAGTGGGATTCATCCCAGGGATGCAGCGATGGTTCAACATACCCAAAACAATCAATGTAATACACTATATCAATAGAGCCAAGGACAAAAACTATATGATTATCTCCATAGACACAGAAAAAGCATTTGACAAAAGCCAACATGCATTTATGATAAAAACCCTACAAAAATTGGAATAGATGGTTTCTACTTCAAACTGATAGAAGCCATCTATGAAAAACCAACAGCCAATATCATACTATATGGTCAAAAACTGAAATCTTTAACACTAAAATCAGGAACATGACAAGGATGTCCACTATCACCACTCTTATTCAATATAGTTTTGGAAACATTAGCCACAGCAATTAGATAAGAGAAAGAAAAAAAAGGAATAAAGATAGGAAATGAAGTCAAATTGTCATTATTTGCAGATGACATGATACTGTATATAGAAGACTCCAAGAACTCCACCAAAAGTCTTCTAGACTTAATAACCAAATTCAGTCAAGTAGCTGGATACAAGGGCAACACACAAAAATCAATAGCTTTCCTCTACACCAATGACAGACTCACTGAGAGAGAAATAGGGCAAATAATTCCTTTCACAATAGCATCCAAAAAACTGAAATACCTAGAAATCAACCTAATGAAAGGAACCAAAGACCTCTTCTCTGAAAACTGTGGCACTCTGAAAAGAGATTGAAGATGATATCAGAAAATGGACAGACATCCCTTGCTCCTGGGTAGGAAGGATTAATAGAGTGAAAATGGCCATACTTCCAAAACTGCTATATAGATTTAATGCAATTCCAATTGAGATCCCAGCAGCATACTTCATGGACCTTGAGAAAACAATCCAAAAATTCCTTTGGAACAAGAAGAGACCCAGAGTAGCAAAAGCAATTCTAGGTAACAGAAACATGGCAGGGGGTATCACAATCCCCAACCCGCAACTCTACTACAAAGCTACTGGGATAAAAACAGCATGGTACTGGCAAAGAAACAGACTTGAGGACCAGTGGAACAGATTAGAAGGTGCAGAAACAACGCCAGACACACTCAGCCATCTCATCTTCGATAAAGGAGCCAAACACCCTCACTGGAGGAAAGATAGCCTCTTTAATAAATGGTGCTGGAAAAATTGGGCTTCAACTTGCCAAAGATTAAAACTAGACCTATATCTCTCATCATGCACTAAACTAAAATCAAAATGGATTAAAGATCTAAATATTAAAATAGAAACACTGAACCAGTTGGAACAGAGGTTAGGTAGAACCCTTGAAGACATCGGTGTAGGAAAAGATTTTATGAACAAAACCTCAGTTGCCCGTGAACTAGCACAAACAATCAACAAATCGGATCTGTTCTTATTAAGAGGTTTCTGCACAGCAAGAGAAACCACCAGCAGTGTGAAGAGACAACCCACAATGTGGGAAAAAACCTTCACCTGCTCTTTCTCAGACAAAGGACTATTATCTCAAATCTACAAAGAACTTAAAAAGGTCAGACCTCCCAAATTTAAAGACCCAATCCGAAAATGGGCATCTGAAATGAACAGACATTTCTCAGACAAAGAAGTAGAAATAGCAAATAAATACATGAAAAAATGTTCAACATCACTAGTCATTCGAGAGATGCAAATGAAAACAACCCTGAGATTCCACTTCACCCCAGAAAGAATGGCTGCTATCAAGAAATCCACCAATAACAAATGCTGGTGGGGCTGTGGGGAAAGAGGAACCCTGCTCCACTGCTGGTGGGAGTGTAGACTGGTGCAACCACTGTGGAAATCAGTATGGAGATACCTCAAAGAACTAGGACTGGAAGTCCCATTTGACCCCGCTATTCCACTGCTGGGGATCTTCCCCAAAGAATTAAAAGAATCATACCACAGTGATATATGTGCACCCATGTTCATAGCAGCACAGTTTGTGATAGCTAAAACTTGGAAACAGCCCAAATGCCCATCAACTGGAGACTGGATAAAGAAAATGTGGGTTTTTAATAAAATGGAGTACTACTCAGCCATAAAAAATGAGAAATTAGAGACATTTATAGCTAAGTGGATGCACATTGAGGTGATACTCTTAAGTGAAATAAATAGAACACACATGTATAAATACCTAATAGTTTCTCTGGTGTGAGAAACTGAAAGTGTAAATAAGGACTAAAATGTGTAATAGGTAATGTGAAACAGGAAGAAAAGGGGCAAAGAGGAAGGAAATGGGAGGGCTAGGGGAAAGGATAGAAGGGAACGGGATTAATATGAGAAAATGGAAAAATAGGAACAAAATCTTTGCAAATAGGGAAGAATGTAGGGATTGAATGGTGGGCTGGGCAAGGGTGAAAAATAAGAACCAAGAGAGACTATGTAAAGGTGCAAATTTCCAATGATGAATGTCATTATATTGCATACCTAAAATGTACCAATGATTAGAATGAATAATCGATAATGCAAAATAGGAAGAAAAGGTCCAAAGGGGAAGGGGTAGTGGGAGGGGCAGGGGAAAGGAAAGAAGGGAAGGGAAAAATGCTGAGAAATGGAAAAAATGGAAGTAAAGTCTTTGTAAATAGGGAAGGGTGGAGGGGGTGAAGAGAGGGCTAGGAATGGGGAAAAAATAAGAACCAAAATGCATTATGTAAAGGTACAATTCCCAATGAGAAATGTAATTGTGCTGTATACCTACAATGTACCAATAATAGAATTAAAAAAAAAAAAGAGAGAAGCCAATTAAAGAGAAGCACCCGAAAATGAACCCAACAGAATCATATCATGATTTGGTTTGTTTTTGTTTTTGTTTTTTTTGGTATCAGGGATCAAACTCAGGACCTTGTGCTTGCAAGGCGGTAGCACCACTGAACTAAATCGCCAGCCCTCATATCATTTTTTGATCAATAACAGTTTGAGAGTCAAGGTCTAGATCAGGAATCAGTCATCAAAGGACACTGTTCTGTACTAGTAAACCCAATTTATGAAAAATAAAAGAGAAGGGCAGTGCTCTGTACCTTTGGACTTTCTATTCCACTTCTACTGACCATATGATATGTCTTTTCATTCCAGGCTCCACTTTTTGGTGACTTCACCTCTAGCAAAGCTGGGAGCAGGTGGGGAGGCTGAGCTAATTGGAGTAGGGAAAGGAAGGAGCAGGAAGACACAGAGCTCCAGGAAAAGGTGCTGTATGGAACTGCCTAGGCTGTGTCTTGATCCTTTCTTCTTTCGTCCTTTTCTTTGACTATATAAGAGCTATTTCATATTAACTTATTATGGTGGTCATGCAAGTAAGAGAAAAAGGAGAGAAAATGTTCTTCTTTAACTGGAACAATGATTACAAATGAAATAAGACATTTTTATAAATATAAAAGCAACCGCCGCCTGCTGCACAAGCACAAGGACCCAAGTTTGATCCCTGGTACCCAAAAAAAAAAAAAAAAAAAAAAAAAACATATATATATATATAAAAGCAACCTTGGTTTATGCAGCCTCTTACATGAATACTGACAATTTTACTTACTATCAATAATAAATATATTTTCTGACAAAGACAAAAAAATTAATCAGAAAAATTCATCACAAAAATTATATATCCATATTTTTAATCCAAATATTACAGAAGTATATAAAATAGTAAGAGTGGCACAGGCCTGTAATCCCAGCACTCAAGAGACTGAGGCAGGAAGACCACAAGTTGGAGCCCAACCCAGGAAACTTAGTGAGTTCGAGACCAGCCTGAACTACACAGTGAGACTCTATCTCAGAAACAAACAAAATAAACAAAAAATAGTGAAGGGCCCTTGCTGTTCTGCCTTCCTAATTCCTGCATATTAAGAGTAAATATAGCCGGGAATTTAGCTCAGTGGTTTTGCTACCTGTTGTGCAAGCGCAAGGACCTGAGTTCGATCCCCAGTATCAAAAAAAAAAAGAGTAAATATATAGCCAGGCAGGGTAGTACACACTAATAATCTCAATAATTTGAGGGGCAGAAGCAGGATGGCATGTTCCAGCCCAGCCTGAGCAACTTAGAGAGACCCTGTCTCAAAAAACATTAAAAAACAAATAGCTTGGGAACGTAGCCCAGTGTAAAGGTCCTGGGCTCAATTCCTGGAATCACAAAAAAATAAGTATATTAACAGAACATATGATATATTTTCATATATTTTTCTAGCATATACATACAAAACAAATTTACATATGTATACATACACATACACATATATATGCTCATTTACTGCTTACAAAAAGTAGAAGCATACTATATATATTATTCTGCAAATTTTGCTCACTCAACAAAAATGTCCTTGGTGATATACCTGATTTTATTTTAGTGGCTGCATAGTATTCTTTTGAATTCAGTATTCCTCTAGAGATAATCACATATTCCTCCTATTTTTTATTTCACAAATAATGCTTTAGGAGCACTCTTACAATTTTCAGTAGTATGCTGGTAAATGTTTAATAGTTGGCTCTCTTAATTAAAAAAAAAAGCCAGGGGTGATTTGTAACATTTGCCAATTTCTGTGGTGTAAATATCCCCACTTTCAGCAATTTCAAGATATAGCTTCAATATCACAGAAAGAGAGAAGATGTGTGTGATTAAGTTTGCCCCAGCACACCCCTACAGATTTTACTGTGCATGTTATTTTGAGTCTTTTACAACACAAGAAAGCAAAATATTAAAGGGCAATTATCACTTGCCAGACAGGGGAAACATAAGTAGCTTATTATCTATAATAAAGTTCCACCCTGCATTAAATGCATTCCTTTTGGATTCTAGGGAAAGTCTTCTATTACTCAAATAGAGTCTATTTAAAAGCCAAGAAAATTTCAAAGCTCTTCTTTTCATTAGCCATGTAAGAAAAGTATTTAAAGAAAGTAGACTTGATATATTACTAAAATATATTTTAAAAATTAAAGAGAAATGGGCCAGGGATTTAGTTCAGCGGTTTCGCCGCCTGCTGTGCAAGCGCAAGGACCCGAGTTCGATCCCCCGTACCAAACAAAAAAAAAAAATTAAAGAGAAATGCTATAAAATCACCACTTAGTATATTCAGACATAAATGTATCCTTGATGAGACCATGCTGACCTCTGCCTTCTGTGGGTGACTCACATCAGCAGGCCTGAATTACACAGGGGTGCACAGATAACCAACCACCTCAACTTGAGGGTGCATGGAGTCACCTGTGGGACTGGCTGAACCGCTTACTGCTGGGCCCATGACCAGGGCTTCTGATTTCTGTTTCCACTGGCCAGGAGCATGACCAGTATTTGCATTCCTGTCAAGTTCCCAGTAATGCTGCAGCTGCTGCCTGGGGGCCTCACTTGGAGAACCACCATTCTACAAGAAGTCTGGGCCCAAAGCCCAGAGAACCTGCCGTTGCATTGCTACTGCGTGAACTTCTACCACTAGATCAGTTTCTCCAGCTGGAGACTTTCTTCCTGTTAAACCACATGTAAATTTAGAAATGCAGTGAGTTAAGTTTTTATCAGTCATCAGAGCTTTTGGGAACAGGTTTGAGAGGTAGCAGCTTGAAACCCTTATTACAAAGAAAAACATCTAAGATAAGACTCTTGAAAATAGAAGGCATGGCTTATGATTGTTATTAGTGTAAGTAAATTTACAAAGCAGTATCATCAGTTAAGGAGCTCAAACTTCTCATTCACATGGATGACCACATGAACAATGTCTGGGTATGAATTCTGTACCTGCAGCTATGACTGCATAATCATAAACAATTTATTCACCTTCTGTGCATTTCTGTCAAGTTGCCTCAGTTTCCTCATCTGTGAAATGGAAACTATAATAGTAATAGTTGCCTCCTATAATAGTGAGAAGGTGTGATAGGTACAAAACTGACATGTGGGAAACAGTCATTGTATTTGAGATCAGCTCTCCAGTTCTATGCTAAGAAGAAAACTTTTTTCAGAATAAACTTGAAGAATAATGAATTAGGCAAAGTACATAAGTTTCTTTGCTCTTAATATGTCATGCATAGGAGAATCCTCTAAAGGAGGAATACATGTTTTTTTCATGGTATATTTATCCACAGAACTTTTGTTTTTCTAAGTAGCATTTTGAGGATAACAATACTTAGGATATTGTTACAATTATGGTGATAGACTGGTATTCTTTGACTGAAATATACAGCTGAAAGAATTTGGCATATGACTTAAGTATACCTAAGCCATAGAAACAGAGTTCGATGAAGTTAAAATCCTTGTGACCCATTAGAATTGTCTATAGAATACCTGTACCAAAATTATATGATATGAGTATTATTTAAAACTTTCCCAAGGAAACACATACAATCTGATCCACTTACACACTCCTCCATTCATGCCAGTGGCCATGGTGTCCCCTAGTGCCCATCTGAAGTGGTGGCATTTGCCCTATCTATTCCTTTATTCTTGCCCACATCCAATACTTCCAATCAATATTTTTGAGTCCATTTAAATAATGACTGTAGGTACTAGAGATTTAGCTGAATCAAGTATATTTTTATACTAAATCAAACATAAGAAGTCATCTTCAAGACAATCTTTATACAAACAAACAAGTAGGTCAAGTGGTAATAGGTATTGGGGAAAAATGAGATGGGTAAGGGGGTGAAGTAGAAATAGGCAGGGCAAAGGACCAAGTAAGCCAAGGCCTTAAGGAAATGAGGGAGCAAGCTTTAGAGACACATGAGGGGAAAATCAGCTCAGGAAGAGGAAAATAAGTGAGAAAAAATACCCTACAATGAGTGTGCCTGAGTGGCTGAAGCCCAGTGAACAAGTAAGGGGGGGAGAAGTTGGAGATGAGACTGGAGGGGACACACACCAGAGAAAACAGTACTCACCCTCTTGCCACATAACAAATCTCTCCAAACTTTGTGAATTAAAACAACAGTAATTACTCTTTTCCTCCTCCCAGAGTTACTGTGCATGAGGACTCTGGGGGTGACAGTTGAGCAGTGCTGGCTTGGAATTCCTCATGAATGTTAGTCAGATGTCAGCCGGGACTCCAACCATCTGAAGAGTGGATGACATTGGAGGAGGCAAGTCACGCAGCTACCAAGTTGGAGTGGACTGTGGGGGAGGCTCTCTCCATGGAACTGCTTGAGGAGTCTGCACGGGACTGGCTTCTCTCAGAGAAAGGAAGGGACAGAGGCACACATGGTGTCTTATGTGATCTATCTCTGTAAATCATACCCTGACTCCTGATTCTGCATGGGCAGGAACTCTTATGGCATGAACATAGGGTTGGGAGAAAAGCTGGAAGCCTTCTTGGAGGTCAGCTGTCACAGAGGCAGGGCAGGGAGCAATTGCAGGTTTGAGGCAGAAGTATTGCCATCTGCTTTGCTTTCTGAGGAGTTTCTTTTTTTGAGTGCCATGTTGAGCATAGACTGTGAAGGGATGGGATAGTAAGGGTCAGTTGGAGGAGATCTCCATAATCCAAGTGAGAGATCAATGATGGCTTAAACACTAGTGGTAGTGATAAAACAGTAAGATTTTTCTCCATCTATCTTGATATGAAAGCCAACAGAATTCCTGATTAATTAATTGTGAGCTGTGAAGAAAGAAGAGTCAAAAGTGACCCCAAGGCTCTTGACCTGACTGAGTGGCCATTGCCCTCTATTCTATCCTGGCACCAGGCAGATCCCTTGTTGTGGAAACTCATGGAATTAGGAGAAGAGATGCCTAGGCACATTGACATTATATTACTCAATGTTTGACTAAATGACTGATTTAACACCTTGGCATTTTGCATAAAAGGAGCCAAGTGTCAATTTACATGAAATATTAAAACTAAAATTGTTTTAAATTATTAACAAACTAATTTATGCCTTTCATTCATATCTTATCCTGACTTTAACTTTCTCAGGGATGAGATCCTTCACCTCCTTGACTAAATGAAGCTAAACACACACACACACACACACACACACAGTTCTTCCATCATATCTTGTACCTCTACTCTTGCTACACTTTATTGAATGTGTTTATTAAACAGCCATCTTTCCTACTAGGCTACATGATCTCCTTCTACCTGTCTTGCTAGTGATAGTACCCCCCCATCACCTAGCACAATACTAGCTCAGTATATCACCTGGTCATTTTATATTGAACAAATGAAGACAGAGAGATAGGAGATATCACCAGAACAGAAGACTAAGAGAGAGGATGGACTTGAGTTTTCAGCAGTCATAGTGACTACACTTCAAAAGTAACCGTAAATGGGTGAAATAAACAATTTGGGTAAAGCATAGGTCCTTATGAATCTAGTTCCTAATTGTATGCCTGAGTCTTTAGTAGCATATGGGACAGTGCAAAGTACTCAGTAAATATTTGTGTCAAAGGTTAGATGAGCGGAGGACATTACCCAGAGTTCTAGCATCAGCTAATGAGTAATCCATGCCCTGAAAAGGGGAAATCATCAGCACAAGTGCTTTCATACATAGGGTGTCAAAGAGTACTACTCAGCTATTTGCTTTTGAAGAGACAGTACAAATATTCAAGTGACATTTTATCAACAATAGGGAACAAAGTATAAGTGTGTGTGTGAACTATTATTGAATTGTATTCAATAGTTTGTGTGTATAGTAGCATTTTAATACTTTCACTTTTAATCAGATATTTATATTTATATTCACCTCATTGAATTCAGTTTCTGGTAAAGACAGATCAGATGTTGTTATGGTTTAGATTTTTTTTTAAAGTCTCCCAAAGGCCTCATGCACTCATAGGCAGAGCTTTTGGAAGGTGATTGAGTCATGGGGGCAGGCAGTACGGATGGAGTTGCTGTTGGGAGATGGGGCCTGCTTGGAAGAGGCAGATCGCTGAGGGCAAGACCTGAAAGGATATATCTTCCTTCCCGGCTCCTCCTTCTCTATCTGCTTCCTGGCCTCCGTGACAAGAGCAACTTTCTTGTGCCTAGGCTCTTCCACCACATCATTTCTGCCTTGGAGCCTGTAGACTATGGACTGAAACCTCTTAACCATTATGCTGAACGTTGAAATTTTTTTGAATTTTTGCATGAAATTCAAATACGTTACCTAGAAAAATTCAAGGAACAAGAATTTGAAGAGAAAACATTTTGTCATGTTCCATTGGTCTGAGCATTCCAAAAATGGGACACGAAGCATTTAAGGACTAAAACCCCTTGAGCCCAGATAACCTCTCCTTCTTTAAGTGGCAGATATCAGGTATCGTGTCTCATCAACAAGAAAGTGACTAAGATAGATGTGATTTCAGATGGGTAGTTTCTGAAAGCTGCAGCTCATAACTGCAAAAGATTGCAGTGGACCCTTGACTTTCAAATTCAATTTGTTCCCACAGGCTGGTTGTAACTCAAGTTGGTCAATTGCCTTCAAAGTCTCTCTCTGGTAGAATTTTAGGCCACACTTGCTTCCAGGCTGATCTCAGTGTCCTTAGAGAGACCTTGGCCCAGGATTTCTCAATTAACCCCACACAGGAAAGGATGTTGTAATGGTCCTTCCAGAATTCTTTAAGGGTTAAATCTGTATCTGAGACCTTCTGGAAGCACAAGCAGCCAGCATTCAGGTTGTAACTCAAGACTTTGGTCATAAGTTAAAACTAAAATTCCAGTCGTAATCCAAGTTGTTCATATGTCACACCAGTTACAACTTGGGGGTCCACAGTATCTCCTTTCTTTAAGAGGGGAAGAATTACAGAGATTTTCTGAAAACATCTCTACCATGACCACCTATGCATCTTCTGACTTTAAAAATGTAACACACAGGGTTTCATTTAGGGTGGTAAAAAATTTCTGGAACTAGAGAGCAGTCATATTGCATAACTTTGTGAATGACTCACTACCACCAAAACTTATACTTTAAAATGCTTTCAGTGGTAAATCTTGTTATGTGTATTACAATAAAAAATATTAACACAAAACATGTGTTTCCACAAGTGTAAAGAATTTGACCACGTTATGCAACTTAGATATTTTAGAAATGTGAAACTCTTCACTCTGCTTGTAAGATGCTTTAGAAAAGCATAACAACATAATGCTGTGGAACTTTTTCTGGCAACAAGTATCAGAGCCCAGCATCTGTGAAAAGAAGGAAAGTTGGGCTGTGTGTGACATGACTTTGAAAAATAAGAAAAAAAAACCAAAACCCGGGGCCGGGGATTTAGCTCAGTGGTTCCACCGCCTGCCTCACAAGTACAAAGTCCAGAGTTCGATCCCCAGTACCAAAAAAAGAGAGAGAGAGAGCCTATGTCATAATAGAAAACAATCATTTCCCAGGCCTATATGAGAAAAGGCCTATCCTTGATTCTCTCCCCCATCTAATTCTATTTGCTTCTAAAGAGTTGTATTCTTAGGGAATGTAAACCCCCTAGGCAGCAGTTTTCAGCTTTGTCACCAATAAAAGCGCATTTACTTATCATTTTCCTTCAGGGATCACATGTTTTCTTCTTTCATTCAGCGTTATAAAATAAGCAATTGTTTTCACTTATAATTATTTTTTAAATATCTTACTTTTTATGGCCTTCCAATGTCCTATCATGTGGATACACTCTAACTGTTTTACTTATCCTTATTATTGGGTTTTTAGGTTATTCTGATCTTTTAAAATAAATAATGCTTTGATGAACATCTTTTCTTACACAAGTCTTTGTTTTATTCTTTTCAAGAAAAGGTACACTATTTCAATCTTCTCATCAATGATATTTGCTATTGTTTGAAGGTTTGTGTCCCACTTAAAATTCATTTATGGAAATTGTAAACCCATGAGACACTGGGCTCTTTCATGAACATTTCATGAACCTTCTATCTTCCCTCTCCTTCATCTCGCAAACTATCTTTTATCCAGTAAGTAGTGTTTCAGCTCAGAGTTCTTTCCTCAGTAATGCTGTCTTCCATGTTCCTATTCTGCTTGCGTTATCTGAGAAATACATGTATTTCATATATATATGTATACATATATTTCATATATATTTTTATATATGTATACATATACATATGGTATGCTTCCTCAAATAGGAAAACTATGATTTGATGTTTACGTATTTCAGAATCTAAATCTATGCCTGGCCTCTAATAATACCTGCTAAATGTTTGCCATAGGCAAAAAAAAAGATCTTTTTAATATGAAAATCTAACCTCCTAGATAAAAAGAATTAGCATCAGTGCCCTAATCTGTGTATAAAACCAGAATTTCTTTTGAATTAAATTTCTGCTAGGAAAAATAACAACAAACCCCACAAATTAGGAAAGTATTGAGACTCCATATTACTAAAGTAAGATTGTAATCTAAATGGACACTTTGAAATAAGTTAATTTATAAATACTCAAGTCTTAGTCATTACTGTAAAGAAATTATTCTACATTAAGCATCTAGAATAATTTTCCATTTTAATTAATTTATAGCTCTTTGTGTGAGAAAAAATCCAAATACCTGGATTTTATTGACATGTGAAAAGAAGCACATGATCACAATGTTGGCTAAAGATCATATATTCTGTGATTTGTTTTTGTTATATGGAAACTTCTATTCTTGTCTGTTTCTTCTACTGTCATTCAGATATGAAAAAAGAGTGAGGAAAGGAACAGGATTTGATTGGCAGCATACATTAATGGCAACCAACCCTCCCCAAAGAGATTACAGTGGGGAGTGAATAATGATATAAATCATAATAGAAAGTGAAAATCACTCAGTTTCCACATACAGCACATGGCCTTTGATTTCATGCTGGATATGGTGCTGTGTGGACCAGGATGGCACATTTCAGTGTTATCTGTGCCTTTTACAAATCACAATGGAGCCCTTTTGGTGTGCGTGCAGTAGTGCCAATAAAAGGCAGTGCATCTTAAAATTTCCATGGGCAGCTATGATTTCAAAAAGTGTCTTCCACTGTCCCATGAATATACCTTTCACAGCGTGTAGCCCAACTTTTCTTTCCGAAATCATGCCTAATGGAGTTATTGATCAATTGTTATATAAATAACTAGGAAGAATATTATTTCATTTGTGAAGATGAGATTAGATCTATTCTGTTAAGTCTCCTAAATAAACCATAGGATTGCTTTGTATTTAAAAGTGATGTGTGTAGAAAAAATGAACTCCTACACATGGCTGTTTCTCTTCATCCTTCTATGCCCATAGAAGTACTATTCCTTTCACAAGGCAATATCAATAAAAATAAGTATGGTATTTGTTGAGTAACTAATGACTAAAATTTTTTTAAAATGTCTTTAGGCCACGCAGAAATTAATTTCATCTATTTCAAATGCTAATATAATTTTGCATTTGGTAGAATTAGTGATTTTTCAAAGTATTGTTACACATCGCTAGGACTTGAATTTAGATCCTACTCGACTTCTTTCAAAGTCAGCTTCAATCCCCGGTACTGGGGAAAAAAATCAAAATTAAAAGAGAAGCAGTTGAATTTTCAGCATACCAACACCCACAAACTCCACTACACACAGCCTACCCTGCTCTCTGAGCCTCAGAAAATTTCTCTAGTGCTCCATTTGTTTGATTTTGTGACATTTGTCCTAGAAATAGAAAAGTGTCTTTGTTCATGTTTCTGTTGGATTTCAAAATTCAAATGCCTGGAATGAGGAAAAACATTGCTGGAAAACAAACTTTCTACACTTTGTCCCCGAATAACCCAGTTATCCACGTAAAATGGCGTTTTACTTCTCATTTCTTATAAATAAAGCTTAGCCTTCATCTGACTTTTAGAAGCCATGAAAATTTTGGTGTAAAGATGGGCAATTGAACTTCTTTTTAAAAATATTTCTGTTAGGATATGCAAATTTGAAGCTTTTCGCAGAGCAGACATGGAGATCTCTTTAACAATCTGATCACAAATCTGTACTGCTTAAAACCTGCCATAGTTTTCCTTTGATCCTCAACAAAGTCTGACAATCACCCCAGTGCTGAAGCGTTGACTGTCCCATCACCATCTAGTTTGCTCAACTCCTCTCACACCCTTTTCTTACCCCATGTGCCTCTCAGTTAGACTTCCCTCACCAGCACCTTCTCATGTGCGCTTCCCCAGCCTGCATTGCTCACCCCTCCAGCTACTGCCACCAAGGACCATCACCTCCCACCACCTCCCATCGCCTTCAGACCTTCACCTGACAGACTACCCTGGCTCAGGTTTCCGTGTAGAATTCACTTCCACACATAAATGCCCAGGTTTCCACACTTTAGCAGTTGTTATACATCTAGAACTTCCCTGTTGTGATGATTTCTGTCTACTCCAATGAACTGGGTGTCCTCTGAGAGTGGGGATTTTGCCCACCGTTGGCACTAGTGTGCCTTCAACTCAAGCATAGTATGTAGCACATGGTTCCATAACTATCAATAGGGTGCTATTACTATAAATGAAATTACAGAAATTATCAGGACCTGAACATGAAATATCTATTTTATAATCTAGATCTAAGTGATGGATGAACAAACATTAATTTTTTTCTACAGTTCTTAACTTGATGCTTAAAGTCATAATTGACAAAAGGAGCTAAAGACGTTCAGGTGTGAAGAAGACAAGCCTGAATAATACCCTTCTTTTTCAAGAAATGTGTTCATCAACCATGATATATCATGTAAAGGTACAAGTTCCCAATGTTGAATGTAACTGTATTGTATACCTAAAATGTACCAATAAACTTAATGAAAAAAAAAGAAATGTATCCATCTTCTGTATGCTAAGAACACATACATTTCAGCATTGCTTTTTAGCTTCTTTTTTTTTTTTAAGTTTAAGCACCATAAGTATTTCAACATTTAGAGATATAGGAGAAAAAGAAGAAAGTAGGACACCTCGAAGTAAATGTTGCACCTGATTACCTTTAACCAGAGACTGAGGTCTGATAGGGAAAAGACCTACTGGCCTATCTTAAGGGTAAAACTTTGCCTACAGCTCCCACAGAATGGTGCAAACATATCCAGGTGCAAGAAGGGTCGGGACCTTTGGTCTTCATATTTATGTGCCTACATAGCCAGAACACTGGAAATGCTTGGAGAACATTTTGACGATTTTTACTGTATACCAGTTCCTTCAATATAAAAAGTATAAATATTCCATGTAAATATTTATATATTTTATATAGGTACCTATACCTCATATAAAGTTAATTGAGATATAATTCACATAGTATATAATTTGTCTATTTAAAGTATATAATTCAAAAGTTTTATTACACTAACAAAGTTGTATAACCATTACCACAATCAATTTAAATTGTTAATTCCTCTGGTCTACAAGCCTGAAGTATCTCTTCATTTTTCTATTAATTTTTAAAATGTATATGTAATTTTACAAGATTAAATTTTATTCTATTAAGTTTCATTATTTTCTTTCATTTCTTTAAATAATGTTTTGTAGTCTTTAGGATAAAAGTTGTGCACTCTGTTATTATATTTACTCCTAAGTATTATTCTTTTCATGCTATTGTGAAGGTTTAATTGGTTTATTATTTTCTTTCAACTATTGTATAGAAGAAAGCTAGGTTATATAACCAAGCATGGAATAGTATTGACAGAGTTCTTATCAATTGTTATGTAGTCTTTAAGTACTCAAAACTATATACCCTCATAAAAAAGATTAAAAATAAAACCCTCTGGAACTAAGTATGCTACCTAGTGTGTGCATTAAAGGTTTTGTCTCTCAGGGTTATATGTTAATGCTTTACCACTTTACATGATATGTATGCTGGATGGTCTATAAATGTACTTTGGCCTGTTTTGGGTTTTTTTAACAGTGCTGGGGATCAAACCCAGGGCTGAGTTTGGCAAGTGCTCTACCATTCAGCTACATCCTCATCTGTGAGGTCTTATTTCTTAGTTTTTCTCTACATTTTCTTTAAATTTTGTGTATTTATTTTGAGCACAAATGTTAGATATCCTTCTTTTTTGCTTATTTTGGCATTTAAATACCTTTGGTGTTTGGCTTGGCCCTTGACTGTTTTCCTATTCAGAACATCTTTTGGGGGAGGCAGAGTAGAAGCCTGCCTAAGTAGCACAATATAATTTCTAGTGCCTGGAGATAGTTTCCTAGTTCCACATGTGCCTTAGCTACTAATCAGTTTCAGAAAATAATTTATGGAGAATCACAATAATATTAAATGTAAACAGAAAATACTTGACTTTAAATTTACAATAAATCAATTGATTTTTCAAAAACATACTTATATGAAAATAGGGTGTTTTAGCCATTAAATATAGAGGCAAGCCAGGCACAGTGGCACACACCTATAATCCCAGAAGTTGAGAGGCTGAATCAAGAGGATTGTAAGTTCCAGCCCAGCCTGGGCAACTCATTGATTTAGCAAGACACAGTCTCAAAATAAAAAGTAAAAAAAGGGCTGGGAATATATCTCAAGGTGATAGGCCTGCATTCAATCCCCAATACAGAAGGAAAAAAAAAATCACTGTGCATCTGACATGGGAAGTTGTAAAAACAAATAACTAAGAGAGAAGATAGACTAGGATATTTTAGGATGGAGGTTTAGATGAGACATGGAGCATTCTCCATATATATGGAGAGTCTGTATGTCCTTGACATATGTCAGAGTATGGCACATATACTCTGAGGGCCCTGAAGATAATATTTGACTAAAAAACCAACTTTTCTGGAGTTGTGAGGTGTGAGGAGGAAGAAAAGGAATATCCTAGGCAAACTGTCAAATATATATGGTAATAAAATTGGAATGACAGTAGTAGGAACTATGGAGATTTTTCTTTTGGTATTAGAAATTACACTGTACTACACTTATCCAGTAGTCTACATTGCATTTCCTAAAGAATATTCTGAACAGAAACACAATTGGGATAAAGTTAAACACCAAAGGCATTTAAGTGCTAAATTAAGCAATAAAGAAAAAGAACTTATAAATCTTATATATAGATACAAGATGTGCATATACATATACACATACATATGTATGTATATAATAGACATGTACATAACAGATATAGTATATTTGCATATGTATATATCACCAAAAATATATAAATATCATTATTCATACAAATACTATTTATGGAACAGCTACTATATGCCAGGCATGATACCCAGCCCTGGGGGTGTAGAAGTAAACTAAAGAGAGATATTAGATTCCAAGGGGAGCACTATGTTATACTAGTTGTTATTGATCACTGTGCCTAGCACACAGACAAGACACCCAGGGGATATGTTTAAATATCCTGAGTATCTGTAGTAGTCAAGGCTTGATCAGAGTGGCACCTCTCCCTGACAACCATGGAAGAAGAGAGCTCAAATGTATAGAAATTGACCTTACATAGTTGCGGGACAAACTGGGAAATGAAAGCCTAGGAGGTGCACTTGGAGTCACTGACTGATCAGTCTGAAAAACCAAGATTCCCCATCACAGGAAGGCAGGGGGTGAGGCAAAAGTGACAGGAAGCTGTTGCCTTTGGGTAGTTATCATCTCTGCAGGCCTTCAGTCAGCCTATAGCCAATGGCCAGAAATTGAGAAGAGCTAGACATAAAACAGAGGTGAGCAGGACCAACTGGAACTGGCAGGGCATCTCCACATCTTTCTATCACTGATCTGACTGTGATGGCCATCAGAGAATAATGGCTACATCATCTGCCTTCCAATCTCAGGCATGCTGTATAGGGACAAGACTTTCCCAGCTTAACCAGCTCAACACAGTATAAAACAAAACATAGCAGCATCAAGATTACAATATGTTGTACAGGCTGATCCTAGGGTGGTCCTTATGATTCTTGCTCCCCAGTTTCCACACCTTTGTACAACACCATCCGTCTGACTAACTGCTGCAATCTTCGATTTACAGTTGATCAAAAGAAGCAACAGAGAGATCCTGGAAAGCAGCGGCATGGACCAGAACCATGCAGCTGCAGGCAGATCCCAGCCAGGGCCCTGCCCCAACCTGAGGGGTGTGGGCACACTAGCCCAAGCCAAAGGGCTGTCCAGAGAAGAGCTGCACAAGTGCACAAGCATCAACCAGAGGCCAAACTTATACCATCAGTAAGTGTGTTGGAGACCCTAGGCAGAAGACTGCTCAGACACCAGGGTCTGGGGTACACCTCCCCCCAGCCAAAGGCCCTCCCAGACAGCAGCTACATAGAGGGGCAAGCCCTAGTCAGAGGCACATGTAGATACCATCCCAGAGTGCACAGGCCCCAGCCAGAAGCCTGCCAGACAACAGGTCAGCTCAGGGACCCATAAGACAACCATTCTGAACCCAGGAATTGGTAGACTAGAGAGCAGCAGAGAAAAGGTTGCTCAGTGGCTTGCTGACAATTGAAGAACACACCATGACTGGATGAGCAAAATGTTGCTTCAACAAAGGCACAGCAGGCTGCCTCTGTTGAAATGAGAAGACACATATATGTCTCAAAGCCAGACTTCCAGATCACCTAAGGAAATCCCCAAGGGAAATGAGATGGAACAATCTGACACTCAACCATCTGGACTCCCTGGACTGGCAACTGACAAGCTGAGGAACATGATGGAATCTCAACATAGGAAACAAATGGAATCCACTAAAAAGATGCAAACAGATTTCCAGAA
Organism: Heterocephalus glaber; assembly: GCF_053883595.1. NCBI lineage: Eukaryota > Metazoa > Chordata > Mammalia > Rodentia > Bathyergidae > Heterocephalus > Heterocephalus glaber. Next base: position 6,254,972 of record NW_028258156.1, read on the forward strand.
GATTAAAAACTCCACTGAAAGTTTATGCAGCAGCATGAACAAGTGTGAGGATAGAATTTCAGATATACAAGATAGGATTGTAATCAGTGACCAGGAAAAGAAAAATTTCTCAAAAATAGTAAGGGACCATGAGAAATCAATCCAGCAGTTGCTAGACAGTGCAAAGAAGAATAATATAAGACAGATTGGAGTCAATAAAGAAACAGGAGAGAGTGCAGGTGACATTAAAAAACTGTTCACAGAAGTAATGGCAGAAAACTTGCCAAGCAGGGGAAAAGAACTTGACATACAAATAAGTGAGGCATATAGGACTCCAACTAGCCTTGATCAAAAAACATCTACATGCAGGCAGATAATTGTGAAGATTCCAGAAACCCAACAGAATAATAAAATTCTACAAGCAGTTAGAGAAAAGAAACAAATCACATACAAAGGAAAATGCATCAGAATCACAGCAGACTTCTCAACACAAACCCTCAAAGCAAGAAGAGCTAGAAGTGACATATTTCAACCTCGAAAAGAAAACAGACTCAAACCCAGAATGATGTAGCCTGCAAAACTATCTTTCAAAATTGATGGAGAAATAAGATACTTTCATGACAAAGAGCACTTGAGGAACTTCATGAATACAAAACCAGCACTCGAAAAAATTTTAAATAAGATCCTAGGAAAAGACAATGAGGATCACAACCCCAGGAAGCCCAGTAGAATGAATCCATCGGGCACAAAAAGAAATTAAATGCAAAGGGGGAGAATCCAACAAAAAGGAGAAGTCATAACAAGCACAAGTCAATCTATGTATCAGTTATAACCATCAAAGTTAATGGTCTCAATTCACCAATCAAAAGAAAGAGACTGGCAGAGTGGGTCAAGAAGCAAGATCCAACAATATGCTGCATACAAGAAACACACCTAATTCAAAAAGAAACTCATAGACTGAAAGTTAAAAGGTGGAAAACAATGCTCCCTGAGTCAGGAACCCGAAAAAAAACAGGAGTAGCTATCCTCTTGGCAGATCAAGTGGATTTCAAACCCACACTGATTAAGAGAGACAAAGAAGGACACTACATCCTTGTAATGGGAACAATCCAAGAGGAAGAGATGGCAATCATTAATATATATGCACCAAACACTAGTGTGCCTAACTATATAAAACAAATACTAATGGACATGAAAAATCAAATAAGCACTAATGCAATAGTGCTTATTTAGTGCTTATTTTAGTGCTCAATACCCCACTGTCATAAATAGATAGATCTAGACAAAAAAAGCAATAAAATACTAGAACTCAATCAAACTCTTGAACAAATGAACTTAACAAATCTTTACAGAGTGTTCCACCCCACAAAAACAGAATACACATTCTTTTTAGCTGCACATGGGCCATTCTCCAAAATAGACCACATACTCACACACAGGACATGTTTAAGTAAGTGGAAAGGAGTTGAAGTTATCCCCTGTATATTATCAGATCATAGTGGGATGAAATTGGAGATCCATAGCAAAAGAAACCATAAGAATTTCATAAACATGGAAATTGAACAACAAAATTCTGAATAACCAATGGGTCACAGAGGAAATTAAAGAAGAACTCAGACAGTTGCTTCAATTAAATGACAATGACAATAAAATATATCGGAATCTATGAGATACAATAAAAGCAATCTTACAAGGGAAATTCATAACAGTGAATACTCATATTAGGAAAACAGAGCAACCCCAATTAAACAACCTGATGCTGAACCTCAAGCTTCTAGAAAATGAAGAGCAGGACAAACTCAAAGCTCATACAAGGGAGGAAATTATAAAGATCAGAGCAGAAATCAATGCAATGGAGACTAAGAAAATGATACAAAAAAATCAACGAAGCCAAGAGTTGGTTCTTTGAAAGAATAAACAAAATTGACAAACTCTTAGCCAACCTTGTCAGAAAAAGGAAAGAAAAGGCCCAAATCCATGCAATTAGGAATGAAAAGGGTGAAATTACAACGGACCCAGCAGAAATTCAGAGAATCATCAATACCTACTTCAAGAACCTATTCACTAATAAGTTGGAAAATTCAGAAGAAATGGACAAATTCCTAGATATGTATGAATTATCAAAGTTGTACAAAGAAGACCTAAAAATTCTAAACAACCCAATATCAATCAATGAAATTGAAAACGTAATTAAAAACTTACCAACTAAGAAAAGCCCAGATCCTGATGGCTTCACTGCTGAATTCTACAAGACATTTAGGGAGGAACTACTGCCACTACTGTTTAAACTCTTCAATGAAATTGAAAGGGAAGCAATACTCCCGAAATCATTCCTAGAAGCAAGCATCACCTTGATCCCCAAAGCAGAGAAAGACCCAACCAAAAAAGAGAACTATAGGCCAATCTCACTAATGAACATAGATGCAAAAATCCTCAATAAGATACTGGCAAATAGAATGCAGAAGATCATCAAGAAGATTATGCACCTTGACCAAGTGGGATTCATCTGAGGGATGCAGGGATGGTTCAACATACACAAATCAATCAATGTAATTCACTATATCAATAGAGAAAAGGACAAAACTATATGATCTTCTCAATAGACGCAGAAAAAGCATTTGACAAAAGCCAACACACTTTTATGATAAAAACCCTACAAAAAATTGGAATAGACAGTCTCTAGCTCAATCTGATGAAAGCCATCTATGAAAAACCAACAGCCAATATCATACTAAATGGTCAAAAACTGAAATCCTTCACAGTAAAATCAGGAACAAGACAAGGATATCCACTATCACTACTCCTGTTCAATATAATTTTGAGAACATTAGCCACAGCAATTAGACAAGAGAAAGAAATAAAAGGAATAAAGATAGGAAATAAAGAAGTCAAATTGTCATTATTTGCAGATGACATGATACTTTACATAGAAGACCCCAAGAATGCCTCCAAAAGTCTTCTAGACTTAATAATCAAAATTCAGTAAAGAAGCTGGATACAAGGTCAACACACAAACATCAATAGCTTTCCTCTACACAAACAACAGATTCACTGAGAGAGAAATAGGGCAAACAATTCCTTTCAGGACAGCATCCCCAAAACTGAAATACCTAGGAATCAACCTAACAAAAGAAATCAAAGACCTCTTCCCTGAAAACTGTAGCACTTTGAAAAGAGAGATTGAATATGATATCAAAAAATGGAAAGACATCCCTGGGTAGGAAGAATCAACATAATGAAAATGGCTTCCAAAGTATTTTCCATAATGAAAATACTTGTAAAACTGCTATATAGATTCAATGCAATTCCAATTGGAATTCTAGCACCATACTTCACAGACCATGAGAAAACAATCCAAAAATTCATTTGGAACAAGAAGAGACCTAGAATAGCAAAAGCAATTCTAGGCAACAGAGACATGGCAGGGGTTATCACAACCCCCAACTTGAAAGTATACTACAAAGCTACTGTGATGAAAACAGCATGGTACTGGCAAAGAAATGGACCTGAGGACCAGTGGAACAGATTAGAAGATGCAGAAACACCTCCAGACACACTCAGCCACCTCATCTTTGACAAAGGAGCCAAACACCCTCACTGGAGGAAAAATAGCCTCTTTAATAAATGGTGCTTGAAAAATTTGGTTTCAACTTGCCAAAGATTAAAACTAGACCTATATCTCTCATCATGCCCTAAACTAAAGGAGAAATGGATTGAAGTTCTACATATTAAAACAGAAATGCTGAAACGGCTGGAACAGAGATTAGGTAGAACTCTTGAAGACATTGGTGTAGGAAAAGATTTTATGAACAAAACCTCAGTTGCCTGTGAACTAGCACAAACAATCAAGTGGGATCAATTCTTATCAAAAAGCTTCTGCACAACAAGAGAAACCACCAGCAATGTGAAGAAACAACCCACAATGTGGGAAAAAATCTTCACCTGCTCTTTCTCAGACAAAGGACTATTATCTCAAATCTATAAAGAACTTCAAAAGATCAGACCTCCCAAATTTAAAGATCCAATCCGAAAATGGGCATCTGAAATGAACAGACATTTCTCAGACAAAGAAGTAGAAATAGTAAATAAATACATGAAAAAATGTTCACCATCACTGGTCATTCGAGAGATGCAAATGAAAACAATGCTGAGATTCCACCTCACTCCAGAAAGAATGGCTGCTATCATGAAATCAACCAATAACAAATGCTGGCAGGGCTGTGGGGAAAGAGGAACCCTGCTCCACTGCTGGTGGGAGTGTAGATTGGTGCAACCACTGTGGAAATCAGTATGGAGATACCTCGAAGAACTAGGACTGGAAGTCCCATTTGACCCCACTATTCCACTGCTGAGGATCTTCCCCAAAGAATTAAAAGAATCATACCACAGTGATATATGTGCACCCATGTTCATAGCAGCACAGTTTGTGATAGCTAAAACTTGGAAACAGCCCAAATGCCCATCAACTGGAGACTGGATAAAGAAAATGTGGGTTTTTTTATAAAATGGAGTACTACTCAGCCATCACAAATGAGAAATTAGAGACATTTATAGCTAAGTGGATGCACATTGAGGCGATACTCTTAAGTGAAATAAATAGGACACACATGTGTAAATACCAAATAGTTTCTCTGGTGTGAGAAACTGAAAGTGTAAATAAGGACTAAAATGTGTAATAAGTAATATGAAATAGGAAGAAAAGGGGCAAAGGGAAAGGAAATGGGAGGGCTAGGGGAAAGGATAGAAGGGAATGGGATTAATATGAGAAAATGGAAAAATAGGAACAAAATCTTTGTAAATAGGGAAGGATGTAGGGATTGAATGGTGGGCTGGGCAAGGGTGAAAAATAAGAACCAAGAGAGACTATGTAAAGGTGCAAATTTCCAATGATGAATGTCATTATATTGCATACCTAAAATGTATCAATGGTTAGAATGAATAATCAATAATGCAAAATAGGAAGAAAAGGTCCAAAGGGGTAGGGGTAGTGGGAGGGGCAGGGGAGAGGAAAGAAGGGAAAGGAAAAATGATGAGAAATGGACAAAATGGAAATAAAGTCTTTGTAAGTAGGGAAGGGTGGAGGTGGTGATGGGAGGGCTAGGAATGGGGAAAAAAATGAGAACCAAGATGCATTATGTAAAGGTACAATTCCCAATGAGAAATGCAATTGTGTTGTATACCTAAAATGTACCAATAAAAGAATTTAACAACAACAAACAAAACAGCTTCTGCACTGCAAAAGAAACCACCAACAGAGCTAACAGACAACCTACAATGTGGGAAAAAAATTTTAGCAGCTGTACCTCAGACAAAGGACTACTATCTAGAATATGTAAGGAATTGGAAAAAATCAGACCCCCCAATTCAAAGACTCAATTCAAAAATGGGCATCTGAAATGAACAGACATTTCTCAAAGAAGTAAAAGCAGCAAATAAATATATGAAAAAATGTTCAACATCACTAGTCATTTGAGAGATGCAGATGAAAACAACACTGAGATTCCACCTCACCCCAGAAAGAATGGCTGCTATCAAGAAATCAACCAATAACAAATGCTGGTGGGGGTGTGGAGAGAAAGGAACTCTTCTCCATTGCTGGTGGGAGTGCAGACTGGTGCAACCACTGTGGAAATCAGTATGGAGTTACCTCAAAGATCTAGGACTAGAGTTCCCATTTGACCCAGCTATTCCCCTGCTGGGTATCTTCCCCAAAGAATTAAAAGAATCATACCACAGCGATATATGTGCACCCATGTTCATAGTGGCACAGTTTGTAATAGCCAAAGCTTGGAAGCAGCCCAAGTGCCTATCAATTGGAACTGGATAAAGAAAATGTAGTTGATAATTTGAAATAAGAAAAAAGGTCCAAAGACAAAGGGGTGAAGGGAAGGCAAGGAGAAAGGAAAGGAGGGAAAGGAAAAACTATGAGAAAAGAAAAAAATGGAAATTATATCTGTATAAATAGGGAAGGGTGGAGGAGGTGAAGGGCTCACAGGTAATGGGGAAAAAAATAAGAATCAAGATGCATCATGTACAGGTACAAACACCCAATGATAAATGTAAACGAATTTATAACTAAAATGTACCAATAAAAGAACTTAGGAAAAAAAAAAAGAAAGTATGAGCCACAGAAACAACCAATATGAGACAAAGTGTCAAGTTTAGAAGACAGGGCTGTGGCTGGCGATCAATTAATAATAAACACCATAAAAACAACAAGAAAACATGAACAGCTGCTAGATGATGCAAAGGAAATTAATCTCAGATTAATCAGAGTTAATGAAACAACAGAAGATATCACAAAGCCCATAAAAAAGCTTGTTTTTAGAAGCAATAGCAGAAAACTTTCTAAACATGGAAAAAATTAACATACAGATAAGCAAGACATACAGAGCCCTAAATAGCCATAACCAGAAAAGAATCACCCAAGACTCATCATACTTAACATCCCAGAAATCCAACAGAATAGAATTTTAAAAGCTGTTAAAGAAAAGCAATGACTCACTTATAAAGGAAAACCCATCAGAATTATAGTAGACTTCTTAACACAAACCTTAAAGTCAAGGATAGTTTGGGGTAAAGTGTATCAAGCCCTAAAAGAAAAAACTTCCAGCACAGATTGACATATCCTACAGAACTGTCTTTCAAAATTGACGGAGAAATAAGATATTTCCATGATAAAGACCACCTAAAGAAATTCATGATCACCAAACTAGCACTTTAAAAATTTCTCAAGGATATTCTAGAAGGAGGTAAAGAAACTAACAATGCCAAAAGACCCAGTAGAATGAATGCACCAAGCAGTACAAGTAAATATGTAGAAGATAAAGAAAGAGAATCAGCAACAAGAAAATAGTACAATGACAGAATTAAGTCAATACCTGTAACCATCAATATGAGCGGTCTCAGTTTGCCAATCAGAACTCAGAAATTAGCAGAATGAATGGGGAAATAAGATCCAACAATATGCTGGAAACAAGGAACAAACTTAATCCCAAAAGAAATCCACAGACTGAAAGTCAAAGGATGGAAAATACATTCCATGAAAAAGGAACCTGAAAACAAGCAGGAGTAGCTACCCTATTTTCACACAAACCAGATGTTAAGTCAAAACGGATCAGAAGAGGCAAAAGTCACTCCATATTGATTAAGGGAACCATTCAACAGGAAGAGATAATTATAAACATATGCACCAGTCAACAGTGCACCCAATTTCATAAAACAAACACTACTGGAAATAAAAGTCAGATAAATATCAGTACAAGTATCACTGTGCCTCAATACCCCACTATGGCAAACAGACAGGTCAACTAAACAAAAAAGTCAACAAAGAATATCAGAATTAAACCAAATCTTTGAAAAAACAAGTAATATATACAGAGTGTTCTACTCATCAACAAGAGAATACATATTCTTCTTGTCAGCACACAGCATTTTCTCCAGAGCAGATCACAGGGGGAAAAAAAAGCATGGTTAAGTAAATGAAAAATAATTTAAATTTTACCATGCATATCATCACATCATAGTGCAATGAAACTAGAAATCAATGGCAAAAGAAACCACAGAAATCATGCAAATGCATCTAAATTAAGCAACACATTCTTGAATAATCAATGGGTCACAGAAGAAATTAAGAAAGAAATACAGTTCTTAAAATTAAACAATAATGCTGGTACAACAGAGCAGAACTTATGGGGCACAATTAAAACAGTCCTAAAAGGGAAGTTCATATCTGTGAATGCCTACATCAGAAAAACAGACTGAGCCCAAGTATATAAACTAATGATGCATCTCAACATCCTAGAGAAACAAGAATAATCCAAATCAAGAGCTAGGACAAGGTAGGAAATAATAAAGAACAGAGCAGAAATCAATGAAATATAGACTGGAAAAAACCCCCAAAGAATCAATGGATAGAAGAGCGGGTTATTTGAAAAAAATAAACAAAATAGACAAATACTTAGCCAATCTTACCAAAAAATTAAAAGGAAAGAAAAGACACAAATCAATGCAATTAGAAATTTAAAAGGTAAAATCACCACAGAGAGCGCCAAAATCATGAATATCATCACTACTTCACAAACCCAAATGCCAATAAATTAGAGAATTAAAAAGAAATGGAGCAATTCCTAGATACATATGAATTACCAAAATTGAACCAAGATTTTAAAATCCTGAATAATCCAATAACAGGCAATGAAATTGAAATAGTAATAAAAATCAACCAACTAAGAAAAGCTCATGACCTGATGGATTCACTGCCAAATTCTATAAGAACTTTGAGAAATATCTAACACCAATACTCCTCAAACTCCTTAATGAAATTGAAAGGGAAGGAGTACTTCCAAAGTCATTTCTGGAAGCTAGCATTACTCTGATTTCAAAACCAGACAAGGATCCAAGCAAAAAAGAAAACTATCAGCTGATCTCTATAATGAAGACAGATGCAAAAATCCTCAACAAGATATTGGCAAAAAGAATGCAACAAATCATCAAACAGATGATTGAAGCCATGACCAAGTAGACTTCACGTCAGGGATATAAAGATAGTTCAACATATGCAAAGGAATAAATGAAATTTATCAGATAAACAGAAGCAGGGACAAAAAGCACATGATCATGTCAAGAGATGCAGAAAAAGCCTTTGACAAAATCTAACATCCACTCATGTTAAAAACTCTGAAGAAAATAGGTATAAAAGGACTTTATCTCACCTGGGCTTGGTGGTGCATGCCTGTAATACTGGCACTTGAGAGCCTGAGGTAGGAGGAGTTCAAAGCCAGCCTGAACTACACTACATACTACACAGTGAGACCCTGTCTCAGAAAAAAAATAAATAAAAAAGGAAGAGGACCTTATCTCAAGCTGATAAAAGCCATTTATGACAAATCTACTGCCAACATCATATTAAATGGGAAAAAAAACTAAAAGCTTTCGGTCTAAAAATTAGGAACAAAACAAGGATATTCACTATCACCACTCCTGTTTAACATAGTCCTCAAACACGAACAAAAGCAATGAGGCAAGAAAAAGAAATAAAAGGGATACACGTAGGAAAGAAAGAAGGGAATGTATTATTATTTGCAGGTGACACAATCTTCTTATAAGACCCAAAAATTCCACTGCCTCCTAAAATTAACAACTAAATTCAGACATGTCACAGGATACAAAATCAACACACAAAAATCAATAGCATTCCTCAACACTAAGATCAATTCACTGGGAAAGAAATTAGAAAACCAATACTATTCACGGTAGCATCAAGAAAAATTAAATTCATAGGAATTAACCAAGAAAGTGAAAGACCTCTACAATGATAATTAAATCATTCTGAAAAAGGAGATTGAAGAGTCCATCAGAGAATGGAAAATTTTTCCCTGTTCCTGGATAGGCATAATATAGTCAAAATGGCTATACTTCCAAAACTGATATATGGATTTAACACAATCTGAAACAAATACCAATATCATTCCTCACAGATCTAGAGAAAACAGTCGAAAAACTCATACGAAACCAGAAGAGACCCAGAAAACCAAAAGAAATTCTGGGTAACAATAGCAAACTAGTATACTTGGCAATCCCAGATTTGAAGTTATATTACAAAGTTATGGTGATAGAAACAGCATGATACTGACACAAAAACAGAAATGTGGCCAGTGGAATAAAATAAAGGAAGCAGATACAAACCCAGACACATTCTACTATTTGATCTTCAAAAAAGGGGCCAAAAATATACACTGGAAGAAAGACAGCCTCTTTAATAAATGATGCTGGGTGTCTTAGTTACTTTTCTCATTACTGAGACAAAATACCCAACACCAAAAGTTAAAGGAGGAAAGGTTTATTTATCTCACAGTTTGTAGAGGTTTCAATCCATAATTGGCTGGCTCCAAGGCAGGGTGGCATGGCAGACAGGCATTGCAGAAGAGGAACAGTTTATGGTGGGCAGAAGGTAGCAAAAGAAGCAAGGGAACTTAGCACCTCTTTTCTGCCCCTTTTATATTCTATCTAGGTTACTGAAATTGGGGTGGTGCTAAACCAATAAGTGGACTAATTTAGTAATCACACAACCTTAATCCTAGCACCCTTAATCCTAGTATCGCACCATGAATCAATCACACACTCAAGATTCAGCCACCTATGACTGAATGAGGCTTTGGGGGTACATCTAGATACAAACTATAATGCTGAGAAATTTGGATATCCACATGCAGAATACTGAGTCTAGACTCATATATATCACCATATAACTAAGCTAATATAAAAATGAATCAATGATCTAAATGTTAAAATAGAAACATTTAATCTACTGGAACATAAAATAGGTAAAACTCTTGAAGACATAGGCAAGGACTTTCCAAATAGAACCCCAATGGCACAAGAAATAATACCAAATATCAGAAAATTGTATCATATCAAATTAAAAACTCCTCCACATCAAGGAATCAATCTCACAGATTGAAGAGACCACCTATTGATTGGGAAATGCCAACTACTCCTCAGAGAAAAGACTAACATCTAGAATATATAAAGAACTCAAAAAAAGTAGATCCTCAAAATAAAAGAACCAGTCAAAACACAGGCAAGAACAATGAATAGACACTTCTTAGAAGAAGTACAGAAGGCCAATAAATACATGAAAAAATGTTCAACATGACTGGCCATTAGAGAAATGCAAATTAAAATAATACTGAGAAGCCATCTTATTACAGAAAGAATGGCTATCATCAAGAAATCAAATAAAAACAAATGCTGGAGAGGATACAAAGAAAAAGGAACTCCTCTACGTTGTTGATAGAAATGTAAACTAGTGTAAGCACTATGGAGATCTGTGTGGAGATTCCTCAAAAAGTTATAAATAGATGTTCCGTTTGACTCAGCTACCCCCTTTCTAGGAATATTCTCAAGAGTTAAAGTCATCATATTACAGTGATACATGTATACCCATGTTTATAGTAGCACAATCCATAAGAGTTAAATCTTAGAAATAGCCGGTATTTCCCTCAACAGATGGATAACAAAAATGTATTGATACACAATAGAGTACTGCTCTGCCATTACAAAGGATAAACCTGAGACATTTGTAGGTAAATGGGTGTACTTTGAGACTATATTATCAACTGAAAGAAACCAGACACAAGTTTAAATATCACATGGTTTCTCTTATATGAGAAACCCAGAATATAAATACAGAGCAAAATAAAGGATAGATAATAGAAAGTAGGGAGATGTCTTGCAAATGGGAAGGGATGGAGAGGGGAGGGAAGGAAGGAAAAAATGATTTTAAAAAGAAAGAATTGAAAATAAAAATGGAAATAGAACTTTTTCAAACAGGATATAGATCAAGACTTGGAGCAAGGAGGTGTGGGACAGGAAGGGGAAAAAGAAAGAATTAAGATGTGTTACGCACATGTACAAACTTCCCACAATAAATGTACTCATGTTTTGCAAACATGTACTAATAAAAATACATAGTTATTTATTTTGCTTAAATTCTTGTATTGGTACATTTTAGGCATGTAATACATTTATATTTATCACTGAGTGCTTGTGCCTGTACATGATGTATCTTGGTTCTTATTTTTTCCCCATTACCTGTGAGCCCTTCCCTGCCTCCACCCTTCCCTATTTACACAGACCTTGTTTCCATTAGGCGAAGTGGGAGGGGAAGGGGACAGGAAAGAAAGGAAAGGAAAAATACATAATAATTTAAAGAAAGTCATTCACTCCTCACAAAAACCTGAAAACATTTAACAAAATACAAGAAATAGTGGTTTTTAAGACACAGGATATTGGTAGCAAAAGAAAGCAATCCCCAGGAGACAGGAGACAAATGAAGTGAGCCCTACAGACACTTCAACTTGATGCCTTCAGAGAGTACCAGGCAGCACATGGGGAAGAGTGCAGGCAGAAAAATTCAGGTGGAGTTGGGAGTAAGAGAAAATAAAGGCAGAGTTTGCAGGTCAGAGTACTACAGAGGAAGGGGCTGCACAGTGAGAATTTTAGGGATCTACAGAAGGTCCTTACTGAATATTCAGAAGAAACTGATCATTGTGTACCTATGAGGAAACTACCCAATGCCATGGGAATAAAACTACCCAAAAGGATTGGAAGGAACAGTCCCCAATTGGCATACTGACCCAATGATAGTGCCTGTTCCCACCAACCAGGCTGGAAAACTGCATGATTCACTATATGTAGTACTCAGAAGGACTATGCCTTGGTTGGGAAAAGTCAGTCATGGGATAAATGGTAGCTCACTAAAAATCTTAAAAGCAAGACTAAAAAAGATCAAACTGTTTTTAAATAACTGAACTGCATGCCAGGAAAAAAATAAAAACTCAAGAATATTTACAGGAATGAAAATATGTAACATCCAATATGCTAAAATTCACAAAATCTGGCATTCTATAAAAAATTATCAGCAGGAATTTATGACCTATCAAAAGAGAAAAATCTATCAATGTAGATCCAGAACTGACCCTGATGTACAATTATCAGTGATTGCAAAAAAAAAAACAACCAAGAACCAAAAAACATAATCTATACCTAATATTCAATATGTTAAAAATGTTTAGTGGAAATATGAAAATATAAGAAAAACCTGAACAAATATGTTGGTGGTAAAATCTACAACACTTGAGATTAAAAAAAAAAATACTGGATTAGATTTTAGGAGACTAAAAATTTCAGAACAAATTCATGACCTTCAAAATAGAATAGAATCACCAGGGATTTAGCTCAATGGTCTCACCACCTGCTGGGCAAGTGCAAGGACGCGAGTTCGATCCCTGATACCAAAAAAAAAAAAAAAAAAAGAATATAATCAGTTTGAAATAAAATACACAGAAAATAATTTAAATAACAAAACCAATACTCCAAGGAACAACTTTAAGCAATCTAGTGGTGAAACCTTAGATCCAAAGGTCTGAATGAGCTCCAAGCATATGAAACATGAAGAAAATTCTACAAAGATACATAACAATCAAATTGCTCAAAACAAGAGACAAAGAAAAGTTTAGAATCAGCCAGGAGGGGAAAAAAATTACATTATGAAGAAAGAATCAAAAATAAAGATGACAGCAGATTTCACTTCAGAATCAATAAATATAAGAAGACAATTGGAGCAATAGCTTTTAAAAACTGAAAGAAAGCAACATGAAATCTGTACTGAGATTTGAAAAGAATAACTTTTCAAAATGAAGGCAAAATACTTTTTCAAATATGCAGTCTGAAACAACTAGTCTCCAGCAGCCAAGAACTACAAAACTACAGGTGGAAGGAAGACCTTTACACAAAAGGAAAATTATATAAGATGGAAATATGGATTTACATTAAAGGGATAAAGAACATTAAAATGGTTAATAGATGAGTAAATGTGTACTTTTTTCCTTATAATTAAAAATTGTTTAAAAAGTCATTGGTTATTTAGCCAAAATTAATTACAATGTATTGTGGAGTTTAAGTCATATGTAAATGTAAAGTATATGGTAACAGCACAAAAACTAGAAAGGTAGACTCTGATACCCTAACGTAGATTATTGTAGCATCCATATGCTTCATGTGAAGTGGTACAATAATTTGAAGATTGTGATAAATTAATAATACTCAACATAAAAACTAAAGCAACCAAAGAATTATAATAAGCCAACAAAAGTGATTTTTTAAATAAAAAATATACAATGCAAAAGAAGTCATAAAGAGGAGAAAGGTAACAATAGACAAGATACAAATGAAAAACAAATAGTAAGGTGAAAAAGACTTAAATCTAGCTATATTTATATATACATTTAAGTGTAAATGGTTGAAATACTCCAAATACAAAAAGACACAAAATGATTGTCAAACTGGTAACAAAGCAAGACTCTACTACATGCCATCTATAAGCAATGCACTTTAAATATAAAGGCATAAATAGGTTAAAAGGAAAAGGGTGAGAAAATGTGTCAAACTAGTGAAAAGAAATATGGAATAACTAATAATACCAGTCAAAGTCAATTTTAGAGTAAAGCATATTACCCATAACAAGATAGTCATTTAATCATTAGAAAGTTGTTTATTGATGGAAAGAACATACATAGTAATCCTATAGAACTAGAATGAGAAAAAGAAAAATCTACAAATATAGAAATTTCAATACACAATTAACATTTATAAATCATTCCATCCTCAAACAAGAAAATACACATTATTTTCCATTGTGCAAGAAATGCTATCAAGATAGACTATAAAATGATATCAGTGAATTTAAAAGATTAAATTCATACAGGGTATGTTCTCTGACCAAATGGAATTAAATTAGAGCTTAGCAGTAAATGTACATCAATTAGCTTTTCCAATTAAAAAACAAAGACGGTCATATTTGGCATGAGTCTATGCACATATACACAAATACAGTTGTATACTATTTGCAAGTGACACACCTAAAACACAAAGGCCCAGAAAAGTAGAAAAAAAAAAAACCCTGAGAAGTGTGTAGAAAGATCTTATGGCTACTTTCATAAATAATAAAGATACCTTAAAATAAAAAACATTATTATAATAACTAATATTATTACACAGTGAAAACATTTTAGTTTGCCCTAAAGATAAAACAATTATTAAACTTTTTGCAATGAAAAATATAATAGAGAAATCTCAAAGAATTGATGAAAAAGAGCCTGCCTCCTGGAACTAAGTGACTATAACAAAGTTAAAGGATACAAAGGTAATGTACAAAAGTTAATTGTTTTCCTATATACTAGCAATGAATTCAAAATTCAAAACACAATACCATTTGCATTAATAGGCAAAACTGAAAGATTTGGGAATAAGTCTAACAAAATATGTATAGTATCCATATGAGAAGAATTATAAAACTCTGATGAAATCAAAAATCTAGATAAATGCAAAGCTATTCCATTTCCATGGATAAGAAGATTGAATAGTGTTATGACTGTTCTTCCTAATTTATCCATAGATGAGTGCAATCCCAATCAAAATTCTAGTGAGTTATTTTGTGAGTAATGAAATATAGATTCTAAAACTCGTATGGAAAGGCAAAAACCCAGAATATCCAATACTACAGAAGAATAAATGTGGAGGGATGACACTAATTAACGTTAAAACTTACTGTGAATCTAAAATAATCAAGACTGTCCAGTATTGTAAAAGAACAGTCAAATAGATTGATGGAACAGAATAGAAATGAATATGCTTCAATAAAAAAGTGAGAAAAAAAGTACAAAAATAGAACCACATGCACACAGTAAACTGACCTTTGACAATGGAGCAAAGTCAATTCAATGGACAAAGAACAGTCTTTTCAATAAATGGTATCCAGACAATTGGACATTCATGTATCAAAAAATGATTCTAGACACTGACCTTATAACTTTCACAAAAATCTATTCAAAATAGATCCTAAACCTACAGGTAAAACGCAAATTTATAAAACTTCTAGGAAAGAACATAGAAAATCTATTTATTAGATTTAAAGTATTAAAGTAATTAAATCAATGGTTGAAATCTTCCCATAAATACCAGGATAATGGTTATTTCCAGGATTGGGGAAGTGGGGAATCCATGAGAAATAACACACAGAAAACATCACGCATTAATGTTAATGTCCTATTCTGGAAGGTGAGTTAAATAATATAAGTCCATTTTATTACTATTCTTTTTTTCATTAAGTTTATTGGTACATTTTAGGTATACAATACAGTTACATTCATCATTGGGATCTTGTACCTGTACATGATACATCTTGGTTCTAATTTTTACCCCATCCCCCTGCCCTCCTTCACCCCTTCCACCCTTCCCTAATTACTATGCTTTATATTTTGCATATGTGTTAGAAATGTTATTTGTTTGCATTTTTCAAGAAAATGTATGCTATCTCAGGAGTAGTTTATCTTTAAAACTACCTTTTAAAGCAAGAAAATCTAATATATATGTTAGCCTCTGAGGCAGTTTTCTATATTAGAAATATTAGAAAGTGTTCATGTGAAGACATCACAATACAAAGGGCCATCCTTGAAACTGAAACTATGACATCATCAGAACCATTATACAGTATTAACATGGACTTGCACATACATGCATACATACATTCACGGAATAAATCCCCAGGACTACCACACTTGGACTTCGTGCAGTTTTAGAAAACGCCAATGACTTTAACAGTGAAGAGCATTCAGCGAGTCCTGAAATATCCCAATCAAATATTAGCCTAGTTCATGCACATTAATCTACTAAAAGTATTAAAATAAGTGTCATATGTAAAAGGTTTTTGTTGAGGGGAGATGCTTTCTAACTAGAAGTAGAATTGCTGGGCCAACGGAAATGTAGGTTTTCCACTTGATTAGATTTGCTAAATTGCTCTCTGAGGTGTTGGTACCAATTTAAACTATCAAAGTTCCTATATTTTCCACATCTTGAAAACAGTTTGTCAGACTATAAAATGTTTGCCACTATGAAAGCATGCAATATTTCTATATTTATTTTATTAGCCTGTCTAGATTTTCAGTGACTTTGTCTTTTTTGTATGTTTACTGTCTATCCAAGAACCCTCTTCTATAAATGATATATACACAGTTTATTCTCGTTATTCATGGTATTAACAGTTTTAAAGATGATAAAACATCAATTAGCAAATACTAAATCATTGCTTCTAAAGAAAGTGTTAGGTAAAAGCACTATAAGTCTTAATATTAAGGGTACAAAAACTTTTTTGCAGTACTGGAAATTTAACCCAGGCCTTCACACTGAGCTACATTACCAGCTCTTCTTTTATTTTTAAATTTTGAGAAAGTCTCAGGGTCTTGTTAAGTTGCCAGATTTCCCAGGATGGGGTGGAACTTGTGATCCAATACTGAAATTACAAGAGTGCACCACTCCACCTGGCTAATTTTTTAAGAAGAGATGAATTTGCCAATATAGAATCCACAAATTATGGAGGTCTACTGTGTGTGTCTAAGACATGATCAGAATATATGGTTAAATTTTAAATCAAAAACTTTTAAATTTATTACAGTGAAACACACATTGCCATTAATCACCCTCAAAATACTCCTCCGAACTTCCAACACACTCATTCCATCATTCTTGCCCTTTCTGGAGCAGTTCTGGGAGACCTTTTAGTGAGTGTATTTAAGAAGTAAGATCAAAAATATGGTGAATGCTGTTGTTGCGTGCCAAAGGAAAGTCAGGCTAATAAAAACGTTAGAGTGTGTCCTCATCCACCTGATGCACTGGATCTGGAAACATGTGACTTCTGGGTCTTCCCCAAAGTCAAAATGACCATGAAACATAAGCATTTTGAATCAATCCAGGATATCAAGGCAGCCATAACAGGACAACTAAAGACACTCAGGAAAGAGGACTTCCAGAACTACTTCAAAAAGTGGCAAGAATGATGGGATCAGTAGGTTCCAGGTGAGTAGGAGTATTTTGAGGGAAATTAATGGAAATATGTCTTTTAGTGTAATAAATATTTTAAGATTTTAAAATTCACTATAGCTCCTGATCACACTACATATATGTGAACATGTTTTATATTTCTCGCCAATTTTGCTATGATGATGTATTTCTTAATTTATATAAGTTGGGGTTTTTTTAACTGATGGATTTGGATTAGGATTGCTTATACTTGGATTTAATTTAGGAAAAATTGAAGGTTTAGCAATACTGCATCTTCTGGGCTATAAAGAGATTTTTGTATATAGATCTCATTTGTACAATTTGATAAACCAGCTATTAACTCTATATGTGTTCTAGTAGTCTTTAAGATTCTACAGCATTTCTACATCAACAGTTATGTTATCTGTGAAGAAAAAGAGAAATTGTTTGCTTTCCAACACAAATAACTTGTTTCTTTTTACTACTTCGTTGCACTGATGTTGGCTGTTAGCTGTATGTTTCTTGTAGATGTCCTTTTTTTTCCCATAGTTAGATGAGAGATTTTACAATTAGTGTACATTGGATTTTAAATTCCTTCTCTGTGTTTATTGAGATTATTTTTAAAATTTTTTAATTTCTATTTTAATGTAATACAAGTCAATTCAATAAAGAAAATATAAAAGCTGTTCTATGAAAAAAATTTTCATAACAAAAATAATTAGAGAATAATAGTAAGACACTGTGTATCATGATCTTAAAAGAATATATTTTCACTTGCTAATCTATCTCTCAACTTATTTCCTAATTTCCTAATTTCCTAACTACATATTTTTTGCGTAGAACATTTTAATTATTAACAAAGTGTCTCACACTCAGTATAATTTTGAACAATTTCTATTTCACAATATCTATTATACTTTTTGGTCCTTATTTACACTTTCAGTTTCTCATACCAGAGAGACAATGCGATATTTACACATGTGTTTGATTTATTTCACTTAAGAGTATGGTTTCAAGGTGAATCCATTTTTTTATCTCTTATTTTGTTAATATGGGGAATTAATTGCTTGATGTTTGAATGTTGAACCAGCTTTGAATTCCTGAGATAAACCTTCTTTGGTCATGATATATATTGTTAGATTTAATTTTCTAAATTTATTTATAGTTTTTGCTTCTATGTTCATACATTGCATTATTGGAATGTATTTCTGTATTTGGTGCCAGTATAGTACTGGATTCACATATTATTTTGGAAGTATTTTCTACTCAGTTCTTTCGAAGAATTTGTATAGAATTGGTATTATTTTTTTTTCTCCCTTGAATATTTGGCAGAACTCACCAGTAAAACTATCTAGGCCTAGAGTTTTCATTGTGAGAAAGTTTTTAATGCAGTGGACATAAGATATCCAGTTTATTTATTCCAGCATAGTCATATATTTCATCTAAATTATCAAATTTATTAGCATAAAATTATTCATAACATTCTCACATTCTTTCAATGTTTATACAGTCTAGAGTCATGTCATCTCTTTTATTCCCAATATTAGTAACTTGTTTCTTCTCTCTTCTCCCTGATTACTATAGCTAGAGATTTATTACTTTTACTGGTCTCAGTGAATTAGCATTTAGTATCATTGCTTCTGTTTTATATCTTATTGATTTATTCTCAAATATTATTTCCTTTCTTCTACTTACTTTAGAATTAATTTTCTTTTATATTTTCTTTTTAATTAATACATAATAATTGTGCACATATATGGGAGTATAGTGTAATGTTTCAACACATATACAGTGTGTACTGATCATATAAAGATCTTTTCTTGTTTTCTAAGGTTGAAATTGAAGTCATTAATTTAAATCTTTCTTATTTTCTAATAAAGATGTTTGAGACTATAAATTTTCTTTTGTATGACTTCAGCATTATTTCACAAACTACATGTATTGTGTATTCTTCAGTCCCCTCAAAATAATTTCTAATCTTCCTTTAAATTTCTTTCTTGATCCACAAGTTATTAAACAGTATAGTATTTACTTTCAAAATATTTCCATCTTTTACATAGATTTTTTTAATTATGGAGTTCTAATTTAATTTCATTGTGGATTAGGAAACAGGCTTCCTATGTCTCAAATCTTTTCAATTTATTGAGAGTTGTTTCAATAGCTTTTTAAATGTTTTGTCTATTATTGACAGAAATGTTAAATCAAGGTTTTAAATATTAAGTGGTGAAGCTTTTTAATTGTGCAATTTAAAATTTCTCACATTCATACTAATTTTTTTGTCTTTTTATTTGTGATATGGGTATATTAAAATTTTTGTTTTGATTGTGAATTTGTTCATATCTTCTTGAAAGCCTATTAGTGTTCCTCCATACATATTGAAGCCAGGTTATTAATTGCATACAAATTCTTAATTGTTATATCTTTTGGGGAAATTGTTTCATAATGCAAAATGTGCTTTATTATCACTATTGATACTTTTGTCTTTAATTCTACTTTGTACTATATACATATTGCCATGTCAAACCCTGTTTGTTTCTATTTGTCTAATATATATTTTCCAATATTTTATTTTTAATTATCTGATATAGCTGTGCCTTATGTGAGTGTAAATAACATTTGTTTATTTGTTTTAATCAAGTAGGATTCTTCAGAGTTCTTTCTATAGACTTTTTTAAAAATCTCATTGCCACCTGGGTGTGGTGACATGCCTGTGATCCTAGCATTCTAGGAGGATGAGGTAAGAGGATTGTAAATTCCAGCCCATCCTGGACAACTTAGTGATTTGGTAAGACCCTGTCTCAAAATTTAAAGCGGGCCCTGCTCCTGCCTCACAAGCACAAGGTTCTGAGTTCGATTCCCGGTACCCCCAAAAAAATTTAAAGCAGGGGTGGGGGTGTCCTGGGGATGTAGCTCTGTTGAAGCCCCTGGGTTCAATGACCAGTATCTAAAAATATAATTACACATGCTACCCCCCTCAACACTTCCTGGTATCTACTGGGGAGTAGATAAACATAGGAACTTCCCTACTCCTCCAGATTAAAAATCATTGTTCTGAAAAAAATTGTAGCTCTAATAAGACTTGAAACATATTAGGGTAACTGATGTAGTTGCATTAATTTCTATACCTTTGTGCTGTGTTTTCAATGTAC
Source organism: Heterocephalus glaber (assembly GCF_053883595.1). Taxonomy (NCBI): domain Eukaryota; kingdom Metazoa; phylum Chordata; class Mammalia; order Rodentia; family Bathyergidae; genus Heterocephalus; species Heterocephalus glaber. The sequence continues at coordinate 6,275,479 of NW_028258156.1, forward strand.
CATCTTTCTTTCACTACTTCCCTACTTTATTTTCTTTTGTCTTCCTTTACTCCTCCATTGTGCCTTTTGGGTTGATAAAATTATCTTTCCTTTATTTCTTCTGTGATGGTCTGAAAGCTATAGATTGCATTTCTATTATTTTGGGTCATTAATTTTAAACTGTAGGGTTTTTTTGACAAAGCCTAATATAAGTTAGCATCCTCACCTTTTTAAACAAAGAATAATCTTAGTGGTTAATATCCTGCTGGATTCCATGCTTCATTTGTCTGCATTTACTTCCTAAATTTTATTTCCACTTCTCTTGTACACAAACAAAAATGTTAATTTTGAAACATCAGTAGTTAATTTAACCTCTCTCTCTCTCTTCCTTTGTTCATTTTGCTTCTTATATTGCATTTCTTTCTTTTTTTCATTTCTGAGTTTCCTTTTTTACTTGGAGAAGTGCATGTTTTAGCAGTTCGTTCAACAGGAGTTTGTGAGTGGATTATATCTGGATACAGTACAGGATCTCACAATCCATTCTCTATTTCACTTGATGTCTCTTTGATATTTTTCTCTCTTAATTTCTTTATTCTACTTTCTAGATGAATTCTCAATACAATTTTCAAATGTAGTAAATTCTTTTTTATTGTTTCCAGTCTAGAGTTTATTCCTTTTAGGGAGTTCTTCATCTAAATTTCTACATATTTTAATTTCTAGTTTTTAAAATTAGTTTTTTATATTCTCTTATTCATGATTTTATCCACCTATCTTTAATCTCACAAAATCTTTTATGGTTATTATTCCTTCATTTATGTCTAAACACTTAAATATAATTTATTTTAGGATTATATTGAGATGAAATTTTTTTAAAAAAATTAATTTTCTCATGGTTCTATTGGTTCACTCTCTTAGAGTGGGTTTTCTTTAGGTGCTTTATTATTTTCCTTATATTTTCCCTAGTGTCACCATTCATTCCCTTTACCCCAGTGTTTTTGCAGCTATTGTATTATTTGAAAACTAACAAGAAAATAACCCCCAGAATGATTTTTCAGGACGCTCGTAATATAAGCCCTTCCACAAAAATACACCCCCTTTAATATCATCAGGGACCTCATCTTATCAAAAAGTCTTTGCACAGCAAAAGAAATCACCAAGAGGGTGAAGGGGAAACCCACAGAGTGGGAAAAATTTTCTCCAGCTGTTCCTCAGACAAAGGACTCATATTTAGGATATATAAAGAACTCAAAAAATCATACCACCAAAATTTAAAGACCCACTTCAAACATGGACATCTGAAATGAATAGACACTTCTCAGAAGAAGTACAAATGGCAAATAAATCTATGAAAAAATGTTCAACATCACTGGTCATCAGAGAGATGCAAATTAAAATGATACAGATTCCATCTTACTCCAGAAAGAATGGCTATTGTCAAAAAATCAACCAATAACAAATGCTGGTAGGGCTGTGGGGAAAAAGGACCCCTTCTCCACTGTTGGTGGGAGGGTAGACTGCGGCAACTACATTGGAAAGCAGTGCAGAGATTTCTCAAAAAACTAAAACTAGAGATCCCATTTGACCCAGCTATTCCCCTTCTTGGTATTTTCCCAAAAGAATTAAAAGCATCATACCACAGCAATATATGCACATCCATGTTTATAGCAGCACAATTTGTAATAGCTAGATCTTGGAAACAGCCCAAATGTCCACCAACCAATGAGTGGATAAAGAAGATGGGGGCTTTTTTATACAATGGAGTACTACTCAGCCATAAAGAAGAATAAATGAGAACTTTCTAGGTAAATGAATATACCTTGAGACCATACTCTTAAGTGAAATAAATCTGACACATGTAAATATTGCATTGTTTCTCTGGTGTGAGAAACTAATAGGCTAAATAAGGACCAAAATATATAATAGATATTATGAAATAAAAAGAAAATGTTCAAATAGGAAGGGGAACTAGGAAGGGGAAAGGGGGAAAGGAACGAAGGGAAAAGAAAACACAGAAAAGAATAAAAAGTGGAAATAAAGTTTTTGTAAATGAGGGGAAGAGAGGTTGAAGGGAGGGGAACGGAATGGGAAAAAAAGAATAGTCAAGATATATCATGTACACATACAGATTCCCTATGATGAATGTGATCATTATGTTATATCTAAAATGAATCAATAAATGTAATTAATTAAAAAAATAAAATCTTACAATTGGGGAAAAAAAGATCTTCAGCCAGACCGATGCATTTAGCAAATTCATTGCAACACATGATGGACATATTGAATTATAAAATGATAAAATTAATATATAATTGAATATAAATAATCTTATTAAGATTAATACTTAAAATAAATAATATAAATTATAATTAAGCATTTGTAAATGCCAAAGTGGGCACCTTTAGAGGAGAAGTAAATGCCTATGTAAACAGACAAAATCAAGGCTTATTGCCAAATGAAAAATCAGAGTACAGATACAACATATGAATAATTTGCACACTTGATAACTAATGGACATGGCTGTGTTAATAAAAATCTTCATAATTCAATACATTATGTGTTGTACTGGTGCACTATGAGCAGGCTACATGGACAGGAAGTGCTCATTAAAGCAGAGCTCTATTGCTGGACCAGAGATTAGGGCTAATGATTTACAGAATATGGAGTCACAAGAAATCCAAGCTAGAATGTGGGATTTGGAGAATTATGATGAGTTCCAGAAAAAGATGACATGACTGTATTTGAATAAATGTATATTTTTGTACATGAATAAATGTACATTGTTCCACATGGATAAATGTAAATTGTAAAATAAGACATCCCCTGAAAATAAGCCCTATTGCATTTTTGAAACAAAAATTAATATAAAACCTGGTCTTATTTTGGAGGAAATATGGTACACACCTTGCCTTGTACTTGTACTTTTCAAACAAATAAAAAACTTCTTTTTAATTGCCAGTATTAAGTCCAGTGTGGTGACACACACCTGTAATCTCAGTACTTGGGAGGCTGAGGTGGGAGCATCTCCATGAGTTCAAGGCCAAAGGGGGATACATAGTTAACTTAAGACCAGCCTTAAGTACATAAGGCTGTCTCAAAAAAAATGCCAGTATTAAATTTGATATATACAAGCTATAGCTTTTTTTCAACTTCCTTTCATGTTAAGAAACCTCACTTCTGCCCCTGGTGTTACTCTGTGTGGAACTGATTACTACTTATCTGCACACAGCTCCTGTCTGTGCCACAGGAAACTGAGTTTTGGCCAACTTTGAGCATTCTGGATTCAGAATTCAGGGTTAAATGCATCTACTTTTATTTTTTTTTCTACATAGACAGCTTGTTCTTGTGCATCAAATGTCTTTGGAATGCATGCACACACATGTGTGTGTAGTAGTAGTAGTAGTAGTAGTAGTAGTAGTAGTTTAAAATATGAACTCATACTACCATCTCTTGAAAAGACACAGAGAGAAGAGTTTCTCAACCTTGTATAGGCTGAGCTCTATCTTGACATTTATAAAAATCTATGTACAGCTTCTTACATAAATCCTTTTACACTATTTGAAATTTCAAAATACTATAAATAAAGTTATGACCATCTTGACAGGGAGGTGGACAGGGAGGTTGACAGGGAGGATAAATTCTTTCCCTAAGCTCTTTTTAAATTACACATTCTATTTCCTCTCCCCACTTCCTGTGCCTGCCCAGGAGTAGGTAGACATAGGAACATCCTAACTCCTCCAGGTAGCACATTGTTGTCCTAAAAGGAAACCTGTATCTCTAACAAGATTAGCTCTGAGAAACTTAGAGAGGGAAAGTGCTAATAAGCAGGGAATCTGTATGAGTACGAACAGCCAGAGCAATGCCTGCAAAAATCAACTGAATGTTCTGGCATGAACAAAATAACCTTGTACTGGACCCAGGGGAGATAGCTGATCGCCATGACAATCTACAGCTAGGCCGTACTCACCCTGGTCAGTTTGTTCTCAAATTCTAACTGTGGAAAGCAATAAACAGGACTATCAGTGAAAACATTTATTTTATTCACAAACAACTTCATGACAACATTTATAGAAAGCAAAATTTAAAAACATCAAAATCCCAGTTGGTAAATGGAGACCAGGAAGTTCTCATGAGAGAAAATACAAATTGTTCTAACATGCATATATGTGTTATCCTTTAGTTAATCAAAAATATAGAAATTTATGTATTTTTTTACATCTAGGAAGACTTTTTAAAAATAGTAACATTAAAATACAAGATTGGTATTAAAATAGTATATTCATTCTTCCTGCTACATTGAAAATTTGCACAATCCTTTGGAAAAACAAAATGTATCTGGAGCTTCAAAAAGGGTTAATTATTGTTTAGTCAGTAATCCAAACCCTAGGAATTTATTTTAAGGAAATATCAAAAAACTTATATACCTGAAGGTGTTCATGCAGCATTATTTACAATACTACAATTAAATATTGAAGAGGAAAGAGCACCCAACTTTTTAAACAGTTTATGGAAATGTAATTAACATCCAATACATTACACATAAAAACTATAATTCAATAAATGGTGACATATATGTATATCTAGGAAATCATCACCATAATCAACATAATGAACATGACAACTTCTGACATATTTAATTGAGCAAAAACAATTAGGGCCAGACACTTGCTAAGTGAGGCTCCCGCAGCCATCACCATACCCACTGCCAGGCCTGAAGACCATCCAGGAAAGGGAATGTGAGTTACTGAGAGTGCAATCTTCATGCTGAGGAGGTTTGTGCTCCCCTCTCCTTTATGGTGTTCCCTCAACTTGCCAAGAAATTGGAACTCCAGAGAATAACTCACAGAGATTGAAGGTGCCTACTGCCAAAAGGAAATGAGCTTCTACCCACTGACTAGATAGGCACCAAGCTGCAACACTTGCAGGCCCACTTTGAGGATGGCTTTTGGCTGGAGATGGCTGAGAGCAGGAACTTGTGGAAGCAACTCACCAGCAGCAAGAAGAGATCATTATGTAATCAGCTTGGGTAAAAGATGATGTTCCACCTAGTAGCCTGCTGTGTCTCTGGGAGGCTATAGAGGAAAAAAACTAGTGGCTTTCCTGGCTCCTATAGGGAGCTGAGGGGTAAAGAGGCAAGAACCACATTGCCCATTCACCAAGTGAGGTGATGCCCAAGCAAGATAGGGCATAAGCTAATGGCATGGCTTAAAAGTAACCCGGCAGTCACTTTCTGAGATGGTCCTCAGAGACAGAGGTGATCAAAATCACGAGGGTCAAAGACCCTGTCGGCAGAACTAAGCAGCAGCCAACCAGAGTGACCAGTAGAAAGATCACGCCCAGTGCCCACTAGCAACAAGTGACATATGGGGCATATCTTCCTTCCTGTCTCCACTTCCTCTAATCCATACTTCAACCTTCTAGAAAGAGAGGGATGACAAAACAAAACCCATTCTCCCTGATACAGGTTCTGAAGGCCAAGACTTACTTTAGAGAGGGATGGGAGGAGAGGAGAAGATTGGATTTAAAAGTGGGCCAGACAGAACTTTTAAAAATAAGAGATAACTAAAGCTACAGGATCATCCTGAGATGTCACAGCAGGACAGCAAAGACAGGTGGTGAGGAAGGAGACAACAGACTGTGCCTCATGGACCTTAGAGGATGCATGACACCAAACTAAAAACATGAGGGCCAAGGATTTAGCTCAGTGGTTTCGCCGCCTGCTGTGCAAGCACAAGGACCTGAGTTCAATCCCCGGTACCAACAAAACAAAACAAAAAAACATGAAACAGATGGTAAAAAACATTAAAAAGTTCAGGAAATATAGCATATCAATGTAATACATTATACTACAAAAAATATATACTTGTGAAGAGCTATGTAGAAAGCAGAATGTGTTGATACACTATCATCCTAAGTAACAACATTAATGAAAACAACAAAACACATAATAACTATTAAAACAGGTATATATGGATAAAACATTAAACAGTGTAAAAATGAAGCGCATTTGTTAACATGGGATAATTGTTACTTTTCATTTTATAATACGAAAAAGGGGGAAATCACTTGTAATCCCATTTTACTAGTGAAGAAAAGTATAAGCTAGTCATAGCAGCTCGCACCTGCAATTCCAGCACTCTGAAAGGTTGAAGCACAAAGATTGCAAATTTAAGCCCAGCCTGGACAACTTACCAACTTAGTGAGATCTTGTCTCAAAATAAAAACTTTTAAAAGGGCTGGGGACATAACTCAGTAAGAAATCCCTGGGTTCAATCCCTAGAACCATAAAATAAGAAAGTATATTTGTTTCCCACCTTCTTTTCTCTTCAATGATTGGATAAATTGTTTTGAACACTTATTTGCCAAGTCCAGGCTGGGGCAGATGCTGTGCACAAAGCCCAGAGAAGAGCTGGTGGTCTCACTGCTCTACACCTGTACGTACCCATGGGGACACATGGTGCCAGGGCTGTGCGGCACAAAGGGAACTGCACAGAGCACCAAGAGACCACCTGAAGGCCCCAAAGGCTTCTGGGAGAGAGAGACAAGTATGGGGAGAAGGGGCCTGGAAGGTGGCCAGGTAAAGAGGCTGGAGACAAGGGCATAAACTGTAAGCCCAGAGACTTGGGCGAGGTTCTATAGAAGAACTAAATGAAGTTTGCTTGGGCTGCAGCATGAAGTACCAGTTGGAGCTGCAGGTTGGCAGAGCAGGGATTCAGAGGGGGAAGCTGGGTCAGGCCTCACAAATCTGATTTTAATGTAAAAGCAATTTAAGATCAAAAGCATTTCAAAATAAAATATAGGTTGTTTAAAACAAAAGATAAATATGGGCTTTAAAATAATTTTACCCTAAAAATAAATGTGGATTTTTTTTCTGGTACCAGGGATTGAACTCAGGACCTTGCACTTGTGAGGCAGGCACAGCGGCACCACTGGCCTAAATCCCCACCCCTTAAATGTGGATTTTAAAATAAAATTTTAAAGTAAATATTATTCTAAAATAATTATATATAAGCAAATATATACACAGACACTCATAATGCTTATGTAGCTGAATTTCTTACTTTCTAGGAAGTAGAATGCATGTTTGAATTTGGAACATTCCAACTTTCTTCTATAATATTTTCAATTCTTCACATTTAGTTTCTTGTACATCCTGGGACACAAACAAGCATGTGGAAGGCTCAGGATTTTGCTGGGTCTCAGGCAGGCTTTAGGCATATCAGTTCCATCCTTGGCCCTCTGTCCTTTCCCCATTTCCGGTTGGCTGGCCTTCCCCGGTCATTCTTAGAGGTCACAGGCATTGAAAGGTGGCACAGAAACTTCACAGCATTTCTATCCATTAATTCAGTGCTATGGTTTGTATCTGGATGCCCCCCCTAAAGTCTCATGAGGTCATAGGGCTTTTACAGAGGTGGCTGATTCTAGAGTGTGTGACATTGGGATTTAGGGTGTGTGATTACTAAACCAGTACACTAATGGTTTGGCATTGCCCTAATCCCAGTAGTCTGGATATGCTAAAAGGGGCAGAAAGACACTGTTAAAGTCCCTTGTTGCTTTTGCTACCTTGTATCAAGCATGAACTGTTCCTCATCTGCGACACCTGCCTGCTAAGCCACTCTGCCTTGGAGCCAGCCAAGGATAGACTGAAAGCTCTATGAACTGTAAACCAAATAAACCTTTCCCCCTTTAACTTTGGGTGTCAGGTATTTTGTCTCAGCAACATGAGAAAAGTAACTAAGTAATTTAGATTCACCAGTTTCAGCTGGTCATTATCCACTGCAAATTTGTCAGGGCCAACTAGAGGCCTGGGTTTCCCAAGTTTTTCCCAAGTTTTTCAATACAAGAGAAGTTGAAGTGAAAGGTATAAAGGAGAATCTTGCTGTTGACAGTTGAGTGTTTAAATGGGGATCTTGACAATGAACTACTCAGAGTTTATGCGACAGTGATGAGACAGCTCAAAAGAAGCACATCTCCGAGACGTGACATTTCTGTCCCAAAGACCATTAACAGAAAGTCAGCTCATCCAGTGCATCTGCAGAAATGATGTCACCTTGTGTATCAGAGCCCGCTGCAGTATTCCAATCCATCTTGGGCCAGTGCAAATTGAAATCCTGTAAGAGTTCACTCCCCATGGCCACAGGCTTCACAGAATCTACTTCGTCTCTAGTAAGTAGCCCAAGAAGAAAGAGGCTATCTCTGTCTTGGAGGAAGACTTTCCAGAGTGAAATTTTTCCCTTATAATTTTGTTTAAGTTTGAGTGTGTTTTTTTCCCTCTCACTTTGAACACACTTAATCTCATTGTTCTTGCCACTTTCTAAAGCAGTCCTGGAAGTGTTCCTGAAAGTCCTCTTTCATGAATGTCTTTACACAGTATGATCAAAAATACAGGGAATGCTGCTGTTGAATGCCAACTAATAGAAAGGTAGGCTCATAAGAGATTATAATGTCCTTATCTACCTTATTCATTGAATCTGACACCATGTGACTTCTGGCTGCAAAATGTTCATGAACAGTAAATGTTCTAAATTGATTCAGGACATCAAGGCAGCCATGACAGCACAATTAAAAGACACACAAAAGTAGGCTTCTAGAGCTATTTCAGAAAGTGGCAAGAACAATGGGATAAGTGTGTTTGAAGTGAGGGGCAGTATTTTGAGGGAGAGTAATGGCAATGTGTCTTTTACTCCAAAAAGTTTTTAAAATTTAAACATCCCCTGCATTTTTTTTCATACTCCATATAATCTGAGGACTATATCAAGTGCCCTAAGAGACCCAGCTTTAATCTGCCACTGGGCCTGTCAGGAAGTCAGCTGTGGCCACTGGCTGGGAGCAGAGCTAGACTTCAACATCAGTGTATGCAACTCCCTGTCCAGTGAGGACTTTCCTTCACCTGCACTTCTTCTACCTCAAGCACTTTCACCCAGCTAGCTCAAAAACAATGGCTCACCCTGACGGAGGTGGAGGAAGTGTTTGGGAAAACAATACTTGGGGTGCATAACTTGTCCTAGGTTGCCTAGGATTTTCCTGGTGTAGAACTCAAAGTACCACATCCTGGGCCTCCAGATGGAAATCAGGGAATCTACCCCTTTTTCCACTCCTTGTACCAGATCCAAGATCTGAGAAAGGAAAACAATTAAGGTTAAGTCAGCTGGGAAATTGTGTCCGTTACAGAAGATTAATGTTTTGTTCCTGTACTGGATTGACTCTGTGTTTGCAACTGAAAGTAACTGTAGGACTACTACCTATTACTTAAAATGAGCAGAAAAACCAGCTACTTCTAAAAGAACAGCTGATTAAAACTTTTTAATGGCTGACAGCCTTTCTAGCCAGAAGTAGTGATGGTGGGGACAAAAAAATTAAGTTGTATCTCATTATATGTATTTATACCACACACATATAAACAATATAGAATTTTTAAAACCAAACAGCACTACATAACACTCGCTTTTTCCAGCACATCTACCTATAAACCTAAACATCCTGTATACTTTAAAATTTACAATGCATTCATAGAATTTAGTATTGTCTTGCCACTTCACATGAGGCAGAGTCATATTTAAGAATGTGCAAATAATTCCTACACAAGTCTGTGCCAGTGAGTACACTGTTAATGGGACAATGCCCGGCAGGCCAAGGACCAAGAGCGCTGGCATCACCTTGGAGTATCAGGAACACAGAATGAAGGTTCACCCAGACCAACTGAAGAGGAATCTTCATTTCACAAAATTGGTCTCCAAGGAGTTCTCTGGTACAGTGAAATCTGAGAAGCACTAATCCCAGGAATCTTTTTGACTGGCTGAAAAGTATATCATTGTATGAAGAGCCATAGCCTAGAGTCTAATCTCTTGATTCTAACCAGCATTAAAGTTCAGCCACTAGATGGCCAGGAGCCATTTATTAGAAATCTTTGTTGGACCCAATCAACGTCATTGCCCTTCAGTGCCAGAGATAATTCCTGCTGTGTGAGGTTGCAGCCAAACCAAAATCCGGGTCTAAGGCTACACTGGAGAGGCGCCTCCTAGATAACTGTTGTCAGAATGGTTTTAAAAATGTTTACTATGTTCTGCTAACAGATGCTTCCAAAGGGAACAGGAAGCTGGTGCCTTCTCTGTCTGCCATTCAGTAGGGCTGAATACATTCCATTAAATCGCCTGCAAACTTTGCTGAAGAGCCCAGCAAGCAGCAATGAAAATTACACAGCGACTCCCAAGTACTTCAGTGGGTAATCAGCTGAAATTGAGCTGTTTTCCATATTCTTTGCTGATAATGCAAATGGAACCTTTAAAGCAAACAGCTCCAAGTTACCACACATCCTACAAGCTGAAAGGCCCATGTGGTCCCACAGATGGTCCCCTGCACACCAAACCCTGTGCACAGAAATTGGTTCCGACAGCTATCAGCGGCCAGATCCACCATTCGCCTGCACGTTAGCAAATGGCCAGGCTGAGCTAGGGGTTTGCGGGTGCAGAGCTAATCATCTGGACAAATTAGCTGTCAGAAAGTAAAAGCAACTCCAGGAAAGTGGCTGGGTCTGTCTAAAGTCCTTATGATTTTCTTTCTGCCAAGCTCAGCTTTTTCCTTGACTGGCATGCACCTGTGCTTCCCTAGGGAAAGGGACTCTGGGTTCATGAGTATAACCTAGGACTCCAGGCCTAAACTGGCCTCAGGCTTTAGCTGCCCTAGGAATATCAACCAAAGCAGAAAACAGCTGTAGAGATTAGACTAAAGAAAAGCTGGCTCTTTCCTCTAAGATTTTCTTAGGGCTTCTAGAGTGGAGGAGTCATTTTGGGAGTACCTGAGAGGCCAAGAGAAGAAATAATGGAAAAGGAGATGGCATGTCATGCGGTGGGAATCTACAAGGTCTGGCACCCAGGCCTGGATTCAGATGCCAACCTGCCATGCCCTGGCTATGTAGCACTAATGGTGTTTAAACTTTCTGACCCTTAATTTCTGTGAATAATAACATCCTCACAGGTAAATCCCTGTAGGTGATGTCACCTAGAACATGGTAGGTGTTTGATAAATGTGCTTCCTCCTTCATCCTCTGAAAATGAATCAAACCTCACACCCTTCCTCTCTGTCTCTTTACTCACATCCCCAACATCAGAGAAGAATGTGAAGCTCCATAAAGAACACGTGTCACTTCCAGGTAGTTATTACAGGCAAAACCTGTACTTCTGTACTATTTACAGCAATACATTTTTATTCAAAAGAGAAGTTTTCTAAGGAGCATTGTACATTAACTTGGACATAAAAATTTTACTTCTGAAAATGCAGAAAGCAATCATAGATACTCACAAAGATTTAGTGTCTCCCCTATACCTGGAGTATTCCTTTTTTATTTTTAATGTTTACACAATTATATGAGTAAAAAATGAATATATGTTATTGTAAAAAAATAAATAAGTGGAAACATACATAAAATATGAAAGTCACCTTTTACTTTCATATTCCATTGCAATCCTTTCTGTGTTTATCCTTCTAAATACTTTCCTAAGCACTCACAGTGTATGTATGCGTACATGTTATAGTCTCTGTGTCTCTAATATCATTTATTACATTGTTTGTCCTCACCTTGATTTGAAATACCATGTTAAAAATGGTTTATTGATACAATGTAATATTATACAGAATAAGGAAACTCTCAATATTGATATGAACGCTCACTAGGCTATATTATTTTGCAAAAAGAGAATAAAGCATGGAAAATGTTTATACTATTGGTATAGGAGAGCAAATAGCATATTAGTTTTTGCTTATGCCTGCACAACAGCATATTTAAAGAATAAACAAGAGCATGTCATTATCTGAAGGAAGCTGGAGGTTGCAGAATGTGGTATATGGAACAGAAGTGAGAATAATACTTACAAGTTAGATCCCCCATGACTCCCAAGTGTCTATGTCCTAATCCTCTGAACCTGTGAATGTGTTAGATTGTATCCCAAAGTAGAATAAGGTTACAGATGGAATTAAGGCTGCTAATCAAATGAACTTTAGAGAGAGAAGATAGCCCAGGTTATTCCTAATGGCATCACAAGGGTTTTAAAAAGTAGTTCCTAAAATTAAAAAAATAAAATAAAATAAAATAAAAAGTAGTTCTTAGTGCTATTTGTTTTCATCTTTTCTTGATCAAATTATTGTCTTATTAATCTTTTCAAAACTTTCATTTTCATCACATTTTCAAGTATGCTTATTTATGTTCTGTTTCATTTTAACTTTAATCTTCAAGCTGAAAACTTAGGTCACTTTCAGTTTTTATTTCTAATAAACATTTTCATGGCTATAACACTTCTGTCATACATCACAGCTTGTAACATGTAGGGTCATTTATTTTTAAAATTTTATAATTTTTAAATTTACTTTTGTATTCAGAATACAAAGAATGTCTTTAAAAAGTTCAAGGGAGGCTCTTCTTGACTAGACTTTTCAAATTATTTTCTTTTGCAACTAATTTTGTACTGGTTTTAAGTACTCTTCTAAATGCAGAGGTGATCATGTTTCTCTCTTTGTGGCATCTCACTTACTCTCACCACAAATCTAAATTCTCACAGGGTACCTTCCAAAGACATTCACACAGTCAGGCCTGTTCACTTGTCCAGTTTCCTTGCTCACTGTTCCTGCTGTCTTTCTCCCAGTTCTTCCACCTCCTACACAATCTCCACCCCTCCCACCATGATTCTCTTCTTATTCCAACTACCTACTCTTCTTTATCAACTCAGTCCATGTCTTCTCATGAACGGACCATGATGCTCTCTTGTTACAGGAGCTTAGCAAGTGTTCTCTATGGCAAACATTTTTCTCATTTCTATTCCACTAACTGAATAGTTCTTGCCTATTGATTGTGATGTTTAAGCTTAACTATGTCAATTTGATTGGCTTGGGATCCACCTAAGGTATTGGTGGAGCACACTTCTGGATGTGTCCAGGTAGGTTATGGAAGTATGACCTTGGGTATTGTGGTCCCTGGCCCCTTCCTCTCTGGTGCTGTTACCTTGTTCTGTTTTTCATTTACCATGAACTAAGCATCTGTGCTCAGTCCTGCCTTTCTGCCATGATGTTCCTGCCTTGGAGCTTGCTGATCATCGACTGAATCCTCTGAACTATGAGCCAAATTGAGCCTTTAAATTGTAGGTATTAATTGTTGTGTCCTAGCTACTGGAAAGCTGAGTAATACCATGCATGCTTCAAGTATGAGAATAGACATCAGTTTTTCCAGAAAGCCTTCTGCCAAAGTAAAAAAGCCACTGCTAGTTTCCAAAAAGCATGGTCAGGACCTCCCCATCACATTGCACAGCTCATTTACCTGTCTGTATATTCTACTAAAATTACAAACAACTTAAGAGCAAGAAACTGTGTCTTGTCCATTCTCCTGTTTAGTTCCCTTCTTGGCAGCCCATTTCAGTATTCCTGGAGCTTGGTGAATATTTGTTGAATATTCACTCATTCCACATATGCATGCATATAAATAGGAAAAATGGAAAGAAAAATATATACAAAAACATTTTCAGCTGCTATTTTTTAAAGGACTTACTACCTTCTAGGCAGTGTACTAAGAATATTATATGTGCCATTTATTCATACAATGATGGTACATAGATTATCTTTGGGGAAAACTTGGGAAGGTACTTGTTTTCTTCTTTTCACTTTTTCAATTTTACCAATTACAAATATCCTTTATAAAAGTCAGAGAAAATAGTTCTTTAATGTTATCCTTTGTCTAGGGAGGTCTTGCCATATACACAAGTATAAAATACATCTAGGTCATGGCCTTCTCTCAAACTTGGCATTGTGGAGAAGGCACTAACTAGGCCAATGCAAGCTCAAAATGTGTTGTGACCTCTCTCTAACTCCCCCAGAGCTTCAGTCCGTGGGATGGTCCAAGGCACCTTCTGGCTCTGTACATATGGAACTTGTTTGTTTTTCAAACCTGAAAGTTGAGAAAGTGCCACAAACACAGCTGCTGCTTCCTCAGGCATTGCTCATCTCTTATTCCTTCTGAAGCTGTGAAGAAATTACAGCCTCATCCTTCTAAATGCTCTTGAATCACCAATGCAAAATAACACACCTTACTTGAGCAGCAGCAATATTATTCTTGAACACGTTCACCTCTATTAAGCTACAACCCATCCTATGAGGCACATACAAATTCTCACACATTAACATTCCTAGTTTATGTTCACCATTCTCAGAACCTTTATTTTGGGCCTTTGCTTAATGTGCAATTGTTTGAACAATAAAAACTGATTTTTTTCATTCACAATAGAGCTTTGTGCAAGCAAGTGCATGTGCTTTTCATTCAAACATAAATAGCCATACTTGGTTATGAATGAAATCAGTGGTTATTGTACTAATAATTCATAAACATGAATTAAATATACCTAAAGATAAACAAGTTTTATTCCTCACCTTCAACTCCAATATCTCTCCCCTTTCTCATCCTCTACATCAAAAGGATATTTAGAAATAAATTATGGATTCATAAGAAATATAGCTCTATCTTTTGTAACCTTAGTAAACATGAATAAAAAATGCTTAGGCATTAAATCTGCAGTTTTTATTCCTCTGCCTGTGTACTGGTTTCATACCACACTCAATGCCTTTTTGCTTAGGTGAAGTTATAAGAAAGGTAATGCAACATCTGGCACATTTATTTTCATTCCTGAAAACTTCAACCTTGTCAATTAAAGGTCTCATTTTAGCTGTGATATTTTATGACTACTCTTTGCAGTTTATGATGATAATAGCGACCATATACCAGATGGCTCCTATGTGCCAGTTATGTTCATCCTCATAAAACTCTCCTGGGTAGTTGTTGTCCCCAGTCTAACCAAGCAGAAGCCAAGTCTTAACAAGGTGAAGTACCATGTCCATGGTCACAGCTACTAAATGGTGCTAGGGATTTAGCTCAGTGGTTTCGCTGCCTGCTGTGCAAGCGCAAGGACCCGAGTTTGATCCCTGGTACAAAAATAATAATAATAATAATAATACCCTCAATTGTTTGCCACAGCTACTAAATGGAGACACCCAGGTTAAAACCCCGCCCTTTGGTTGTCAACAAAATAACTAGAGAAAGAAAAACAATGAAAATTATCCCCCAACATGTGTGGTTATTTCTCATAAAGAATATATGAACAAATAAGCTCCTATACTTTTTTTCTTGAAAGGATTATTTTTTATTGGTACATTTTAAGTATACAATATAATGATGTTCATCATTGGAAATCTGAACCTTTACATAATATATCTTGGTTCTTATTTTTCCCCCTTCCCCTGCCCTCCCTTCAACCCCTCCACCCCTCCCTATTTACAAAGACTTTGTGTCCATATTTTTCTTTCCTCGTATTGAATCCATTCCCTTCATTCCTTTCCCCAACCCCTCCCACTTCCCTTCCCCTTTGGAAACTAAAAGTGTAAAACAAGGATCAAAAGGTATAATAGATAATGTGAAATAGGAAGAAAAGGTCCTACACTTTTTTGAAGTTTCTGTTTGTCTTAGGCTCCAGCACTAACTTCCTCTCAGGTAGAGTTGAGTGCTTAAGAAAAAGCTGCCTTGAGCCAGGATCCTTACATCCCACGCAAAATGAGATGATAGAGAACTGGGAGTGGTGGAGGCCTTAACATGGACCCTGAAGTAGGAAATTTGCAGAAATTCAAAGATCAGGAGCATAGGGTGCAGGTATCCAGGCATAAAGATCAAATAGAGACTACCACCACTATCTCTCATATCCCACACACAGATCTTCTGAAGCCACAAACCACTGACAACATGTCATGACAAGATGTACTTCTGGAAAGTGCAAGGTACAAGGAATTTGTCTTGCATAAATTTCCTCCTCATGTCTTCATCAGTGATGAAAGAAGATTCTGAGCCATTACCAGAAAGTAAAGTGTTTCTAGTAAAACAGTAACAAAGCATATCATTCCCCAGTCAAATGGAAGTAAAAACTAGCCATTGAATCAAACTAAGTTAATTCCAAATGCAAGTTTCTAATACACATATCACCTGGTAATACAGACCCTCCCTTGGTATCCAAGGCCAGTGGCGGGGTAAGGAGGAATGGAGTATGTTCTTTCTTACCAAGTCCTTTTTTTTTGATACCTCAAAACAGAAGGAGAACACTGCATTTCCTTCTACTCTGGGAGGGAAAGGACAATTGTAGGTGATAGGGTTCCATTTAACATCTTAGTTCCATATCAACAGGGAAAAACATTTTCTTCTCCAAGATCATAGTAAGATCAAAATCTGAGGAGCAAGAATTATGCCTGCCTGAGTGAGTAGACCACATAAGGTGCCAAAAGCAGAGACCATTGCGATGGGGGAATCACTAAATAGATTGGGCCACAAGCTAAATTGGGGCCCTACAGAGTTATCATCTAATATCCAAGATCAAAGAGCTTGAGAATCAACTGAGAGGATCTGAGTCATTGTCAGGAAGAGGCTGCTCTTTGAGACCCTAAGTTACCAACAATTAACAGTGCAAATAAAAGAGGCAACAAGAGAGGGTCCATGGAGTCTGTCCTAAAGAAGCTGAAAAACCATCATCACAGGTGGTCCTTACTGTGCATTTACTCCTTGAAAACCTTGCAATCATCCCAAACCCTGAAAAGGGGAGCTGACCATAGAGCCCAAGCCTTAATCCATTATTCAATACTGCTAAAGAACCTGCTGCCTCCCTCAGTCCTGGGCACATCCTTCTTAAGTGCTAACTCTAAGCAAGTGTTCTGAACCAAGGAAGTGACTAATTCTAGAACCTCCTTTAGCTACTATGACAAATCACTTTACAGATGCTATGCTCTATAGTGGCGCCAGCACTCTAATTGTCCTGTGGAAGAATAATCAATGCCAGCTGTGAGCAGAGAAATGCAAAATCTTCAAAATGTACCACAGAGCCAGACCCTCTGTGGCACAAGAGGACCAGTCATCACCCACGTCACTCAATTCTTGCTGTGCTCTAGAGGCTGTGCAGGGGAGGAACCTACCAAGTCGGCAACCTTTGTTTGGCCTGGGGCGATTTCCCACGAAAAGGACAACTCTGGCTTGACTGCCTTCTGTTTCCATAGTTGTATTCTTCCTGTACTTTGCCCAGATTGGGCTTCATACTTTATATCATGCCATTTGGGCTGTTAAAAAGAGGATCTTGCTTCAGGGGCTCAATAATATACCATTTCTTAGAAATGTTTCAAACTATGTACTTGGCTTATATCTGTTAAGTTTTTAGTATATTTTTAAAATTATAGAAAGCCAACCAATCTCTCCTCACTCAAAGAACCGTGAAATACACACAAGTCTCTGTAGTTCCTTTTGTATTTTGTACTGTGCTCCTTCACAAGGCATAGTCTGTTCTGACTTCTCCAACTCTGACATTAGTGAAAAGGAGGTTTATTCATGGAGCTGGTTGAGAGAGAGTAGCCATGAAATCTCCATCTTTCCTTATCTGAAACAGGAATGAAACCGGTTATCTTCTAGCTCACAGGTGGAAATGTTTCAAGTTTAGGGATGAAGGGTCTGGAGAATATTTCACTCTTGATTAAGGAGCAGGAAGGAGGGCTGGGGATTTAGCTCAATGGTGCCACCACCTGCCTCGCAAGCGTAAGGTCCTGAGTTCGATTCCCAGTACAAAAAAAAAAGGAAAGAGGAATTAATTTTTGGATAGAGGTAAATAAGAAATACAGACGACTGGATAGGTGACTTATTTGGCTTAGAGAACAAAGTTTAGACCTTAAATTGGACAATTTTGACTTCTGAACGAACTCAGCATGTAGTACCTGGCAAAATACAGCAGTATATGGCATGGGCTTTAGTATCTGAGTGCCCTAGGTTCAAATTCTGCCCTTACCACTCTTAAGGCTGTGTGGGATCCACTGTGTGACTTTGAAAGAAGTACTCAACCCCTGAAACACTCCTTCCTCTCTGGAATGTGGTGATAATAATATAACCTCTCAGGGATAATTCTAGAATTAAGTGAGAAAATATGGCTATGGATCTTAGCCAAATGCTGGTGCCTGGTAGCTTTCATTATTATTTTCACTGCAAACATCAGTAAATTATGTATGCAAGTTAAGTATTAAAAATGGAAATTTAATATTAGGTGACAGGTAGCTCATCAAACCGCAAAGAGGAAGAAAAGAGGGCTCAGGAAGAGACAAGAGCCATTGTGTTGGTTCAGGTACTCCTGAAGCTGATGCCAATGTGGGATTAGTTGTTTACAAGTTTAATTGGCATCAATGCCCATTAAAGGGTGTGGGGAAGGAGCTGGAGAAGACAGGAAGTGTCTTTGGGCTATGGTGGAGAGGACAAAGGAAGTAGCATTAGGCAAGGAGGAACCCTACTATAGCTCAGCTCTGAGAACTTCTCAGGCAAGTCAGGAGGAGTCTTTGGACCAAGCCTCCAGGTTGAAGAATCCTGTGTCTTGCAGGAGTGAGCCTATATTCAATGCTGCTGTGCAGTCCTTGTTGGGGGCAGGCCATGGGGTGGGGGATTGGAGATAACATGGCAGTAGATCCAGAGGAGGAACCACTGGAGCCATCAGCCAGCTCTGTTCCCTGAAGCAGCAAATCTGATGAGAGCAGGAGTTGCATTTCATGGCTACTAACACCAGGAATCAAAGGCTGTTGGGGAACATAAGAGCCCTCCTTATTTGTGTACGTGTCCCATTTCTGCTTTTTTTTGTGATTTGTTCTTCCTTATCTCCAGAAGCCACTTCTATTCCTCCATCTATAAACTCAGAATGCCTCAGTTACAAGGCTCCCCTTGAGTGGGTTCAGCCAGCAAAAGATGAACAACTATCCCTCTATGCCCCAATTCCCAGTTAATGGGAAAATAAACTAATTGGCATCCTTGAGTCATGTCCATGCCTGGACCAGTAAGCTATGTCTAGGAAGTATAAGTTCATGGATATTTTCATGGGACTGGAGGGGAGGAATAATTTCCAGGAAAGTAACAATAGTGTAGTAGGAGTCTAGGGCATGGCAACATGGCTAGAGCAGTTTGGCACAATCGGGACCAAGCTGAGCCCTGCACCAGATACCAATCTACTGATGCATATGAGAGCTCACTGAACCTGACACCTGATATCAGTCTTCATGAGATCAAGTGGGACTACCTGAACCAACTGTCAAAGAAACATAAATGATGGCAGTAGTTGACTTTGCTGCCATTGCCCTCTTGTTCTTGCAGTGGTCCATACAGTATCTTCTCCTTTCCTTCAAAACATCCTTTTCTCCCTGAGCACTCCTTTTGCACTTCTACTTTTTCATTTCTTTTTCTTGTTTCTGCCTTAAAATAAAATGAATTGCCCTGTCTAATTCATTTGATTGGGACAAATAAGAACCTAGAAAACACTGCTGGTCCCTCCCCCATCCAATAACTGTAGGGGTAGAGGTGAAACAAAAAGACAACTTGAGAATATTCAATAAATGATGCTGATATTACTCGTGGTGTCACTTTAAAATATTTCTCAGCATATAAAATACAACATTACAGATTTTCTAACTAGCTTAAGTTTCAGTTCTGCAAGCATCCAACAGCCTGAATAACAGTTTCATTTCCAAGGTGGTCAGCTAGCAATATCAGAAACTACACACTCCAGGGGAGACTACTGGGTCTGTTTCAGCGATCTGTGCAGCAATCAATGCCCCAGACTTTGTGAATTAGCAAAGTGAAGGTCAGAAATGGGCCTTTGTTAATCAGCATGATAAAAATCACAGGTATTTGAAATATACCTGTGATTGACTGAAATGTTTTAGAGATACATTCCTTTATCTGGTACCAGTCCAGTGTTGTTGTCATCGCACCCTTAGAAATCAGACCGTGTTCGGCAATTAGTTATGAAGATTTCTGTTTTTCTGAAATATTCAGCATTTTCTTGGCCTTATATAACAGGATGTTAACTAGTGAGCAGCTGCTATATACGTCTGTTTCATAAATAACTGTACACGCGACAGGATTTGGTTTGAATCTTACTTCCATATCACACAGCTGTCAGCTGATGAGGAAGTCACTAGCTGTCATCCATTTCACTCTTCTATGGCATCTGCTCTTATCACCATAAAGAGAACTTTATGGGTGGGATGGACTAGACGAGGCTGCAGCAATGATAAGAGCTATTAAATCACTCCCCAAACCCTCAAATCCCACCTGAAATTGAGCTTGAGTTTTCTTCTTCTTGTCACAGTTTGTTTGATTTCAGGACTCTTATCCTGAGACTTTACTAGATGAGAATAGAAGAACATATTTTGACATCCCAACCCTCTGCCCTGACCATTATACACACTCCCCAAGGATTCTTGAATAGAGGAATGAATGGCTAAAAACTGTGCAACATCATTCCACTCTGCTGTGCAGTTCTAACATGATTGTTCACTCCTCTCCAGCTTAGGCTAACCCTCTCCTCTCTTCCCTCTCCCCGGGGCGTTCTCCTGCCTCCCTCAGCCCTCTAGCCCCTTGGTGGCTTTTTAGTAGGGTCAGCAGAACTAGTGACTAATGTAGAACAACCTGCTTTTTCAAAGCCTGACAGATAATAATAATAATAGTCAATCTCCAGAGTCTTGAAAATGCCCACCAACTATTGTGACATTGCAAAAAGGAAGCAGCTGCAACAGAAGAGAGAAAACAGAGGCTGAATCAGAAAAGTCTAAGCCGTATTTGTCCTGATCATGTAAATACGGAGATGGTGCCTTCAGTCCCCTGCATGTTCAGCATAAGACTTTGCTTCACTTAACACAAAACTAAAACCTCACTAAAATTTCCATTATTCGTTTGACAGTTTGTAGCTTTTCTAGATCTTTGATTCTCATTCCTGAGATTGCATGTTTTTAATACATATTAATATCACTACTGAGGATTGAAAAACTAGGTAAAGAAAGGAGCAAAGTATTTTAAAGGCAATTTGGCTGTAAATAAGGTAGTAACTGAGCCTACAGAGTAAGCTAACCAGGGTGCTGGTGATGGGGAGTGGACTCCTCTTTCCTATATCGGCCTGCCTCCCAGCATGAGGGATACTCTAGAGATGTCTGCAGAGACCCCCAGATTTCCACTTCAGCATGGTCCAGTGTGATGGCAGTGGTGAGGTGACATACAAAGTGAATCCATTCTTTGCTAACTTTGACATAGTTTAGACATTAAGTATCTTTGAGTCTTGATTTTTTTAGGTGTAAAATAGTCAGAATAATTCCTCTAATTAACTTATGGAGTGGTTATAAAATAAAGATACGAATGTAAACACTTTTGTTAATTGTGCATACGGGGATGTATTGATAAAAGATTATCATTGTAATTATTTTTCTCAGTAACATCCACCATCAACAAGTCCATGAGCTATCTAAGCAGGGTTGACTGGGCTCCTTTAAAAATATATGAAAAAATGTCAGGCACACTAATGCATGCCTCTAATTCTAGCATTCTGGGTGGCTAAGGCAGGGGGATCCAAAATTTGAGGCCAGCCTGGGCAACTTAGAGATTAAACAAGACCTTGACTCAAAATTTTTTTAAAAAAATATTTTTTTTAAGGGCTGGTCATATACCTCAGTACAAAGGCCTGGGTTTGGTCTCTATTACTATAAAAAAGAAAGAAAAAAGATAAGAAAGAAGAAAAAACGGTAAAAAAAAAACCCTATCTGTCCTACCCACTTTGGAAAGAAAAACTCTATCGACTGCAAGCTAAATGAAAACTTTACAGTGGACCCTCAAGATATGACCAACCAGCCTCACATATGAACAACTTGGGTTATGACTGGAATTTTAGTCTTAACTTACAATCAAATTTGTAAGTTATAACTCAAATGCTGGCTGCTTGTGAAATTGTAAACAGACTTGAAATGCCAAAAAAGCATAAGTCTGAGCCCAGATGTGAGTGTTTGTGGACATAATTTCAGTCACTGCATTATATAGTTTCGCTATCAAAATGGCCCCAAACAAGCTAGAAAAAAAAAAAGCTAAGGAAGAAAGGGAAGGTAAAGAAATAAAGCAATCACCACAATTGAAAAGAAGAAGGAAATTGTGGAGAAATATGAGAGTGGCATTCATGTGATTGATCTCGCTAGTATGTACAGCATGTTGAAATCCACTATCTCAACAATTTTACAGAGAAAAGATCTGTATAAGGAAGCTAGTGTTGCTATAGATGTTACTCAACTTAGTAAGTCACCATCAACAGTGTTAGACGAGGTAGAAAGGCTACCATTAATGTGGATAAATGAAAGGCAAATGGCAAGTTATAGCCCGAGTCTATAATTTGTGAAAAAGCTAGGGCTCTAAATGCAGCTCTCATAAAGGATAATCCACCAGCAAGTAATAATGTTGAAACATTTCATGTTGTTAAGGGGTAGTTTCACAATTTTAAAGTGAGGACTGGTGATAAAGTAGGTATGGTAAAGCAGCCAGTGTTGATAAAAGGGCTGCTGAAAATTATGTACACCACTTTGAAATGATGGCACTGAGAAATCGCTTTTGCTTTCATCAAGTTTTCAACTGTGATGAAACTGGCCTTTTCTGGAAGAAAATGCCCAGGAGAACATACATTACCCAGGAAGAGAAGAAAATAATAGGTCACAAGCCTATGATGGATAGACTGACCTTATTGATATGTACTAATGCGAGTGGTGTCCTCAAGATAAGACCTCTCTTGGTTTATCGCTCTGAGACTCCTAGAGTGTCCAGAAAACATAGTCATGAAGAATAGAACCTTCACAGGTTTTTGTCCCTTTTTTCTTAGTTTTACTAGAGTTATAAATTAATCTGACGTTGTTGTTGAATCCAGACTTGAGCCTGCTGTTTCAGGCAGACAGCTGCATATTGTCATATACAGGATGAAACATGGGAAGGGATAGAGCTTTCTCTCCTATCATATTCTATATATCCAAAAAGAAAAGTCAAAACCTTCAATTTCCTCCTGCTATGGGCTAGATTGTTTATTCTCAAAATTTACATGTTTTAGCCTAATGTCATGGTATTTAGACATGGGGTCTTTGAATCATGAGGGTGGAACCCTCATGATGGGATTTGTGCTCTTATAAGAAAAGACCAGATCTCTGTCTCTTGTCTCTGTCTCTGTTCCACCCCCCCAGCCCCCTTCTCCTTCTCTCATTTCCTCCCTTATTCTATTTTCTTTCTCTGAACCAAATCAGCCAGCACCATGATCTTGGACTTCTAGACTTCAGTACATGAGAAAATAAATTTCAGTTGTTTAAACCACTTAGCCTATCATACTTTATTATAGCAGTCTAAAGTGACTAATATACCTCAAGCAGTAAAAGGCTCAAATGGATTTCACTCTGAAAGTTAAAATGTAAATGAAGGGGAAAAAAAGAGTTATGAGGAACAGGAAGGACATAGATACTTTCCTGTATGTTAGGAAAAAAATTCTAAAGAATGAAGATTCTAAAAATTTAATATTAAACATTTTAAAATTATAAATAAATAAATTTATATATTTATAAATTTAATTGAAATAAAGGACAATTTGAGAGAATCATTCTGCTTTTAGTCAGGCAAGAAAGCTATGAACTTCTGTAAAAATTAACAAACAAGTTACATAATATCAGTACACAATAGCACAGGGTAAACACTCCCATTCCAAAAGGGAAAAGGGAGGACTAAGAGGATAGAAAAGAATTGGACCAAAGCAAGATCAAAAACCATCAGGGCAAACATGAAATCCTATACTTCTGTGTCCAGCATCCAGGAAAGATGGTGGTAAAATGTGAGTTCTAAAGACCTTGAGTGGTCCCATTCCTATGATCTTGCTGCTTGCAGCCCATATGTTCTTGCTCTTGGGCTGGCTCCACTCTTAAGCTGCAGCCTTCCTTGGCAGATGTTCATATTTCTAGCATCTTCAACTTTACGAGGTTTCCACTAGATCTTGGGCTTCATTCCATGTTTTCATGCACTTCCCATCTCAGGGGCTCTTTCCCTGGCATCCAGACTTTTCTTTAAAATCTGGGTGAAGCCTCCCTATCCCAAAACTCATACATTCTGCATGCTGGTAAAATGAGTATCATGTAGATAACACCAAGATCTGTGGTCATCAGAAGCAGTAGCCAGGCCCCCTTGAACCATGGCTACAGAGGACTCTAGGTGCCAGGATGGCTGAGCAGAGTGAAATAAATACCAGGGAACCAATTCTCTGGGAGACTCTTCTTTTCTATTTTCACAAATAAACCAACTTTAATAGATATTACCTTGTATTTATATAGCAAATTCTTCAAGAACCTTAACTATTTTACAGACATTATTTCAAATTAATCACTACAACAACCCTGTGAGGTAGATATTATCCCCATTTTACAAGACAGAGAGACTGAAGCACAAAGAGGTTAAGTGATTTGCCAAATTTTCAGTTAAGGTCACTGAAAAGCCAGGATCTGAGCACCTTAGCATCCCTGCTCCCAGAAAAATACCTCATGAAAGAATCTTTACTGAAAAGTATCTTTAAAATAAAGTATCTCTCGCCCCAGAGGAAGTGGCTTCCAGGCCACCATCCATCCTGCTGCTCCATGCCCAGAGGAAGGGGCTTCTGAGCAGTCATCCCACCACTCCTGGCTTAGAGGAAGGGCCTTCTGGGCCACTGTCCATCCCGCCAATTCCAGCCCAGAGGAAGGGGCTTCTGAGCCCCATCCCACCACTCCCAGACCAAAAAAGGGGCTTCTAGGCCACTGTCTGTCCAGTTGCTCCTGGCCCAGAGGTAGGGGCTTCTGGGCCACTGTCCCACCTCTCACAGCTCAGAGGAGGTGAGCCATGTAGGTGCTAACAACACCTCCCTCCCACCCCAGTCAAAATGAGAAGACACATAAATAAGTCTCAAAACCAGACTTCCACATCACCTACAGCAACCCCAAAGGGAAATGAGATGGAACACTCTGATACTCAACCACCTGGACCCCCTGAACTAGCAACAAAAGAGGACCTGGAAAAAATGATATCAGAAATAATTTCTCAGATAAGAGAAGAGATTGTGGCCATAGAGCAAAACATGATAAATAAATCTAGAGAAGAGCTCAGGAAAAGGATGGAATCCCAACATAGCAAACAAATGGATTCCATAAAACAGATGCAAATAGATTTCCAGGACATGAGAAACTCCTTTGAAAGTCTACACAGCAGAATGAGCCATTCTGAGGACAGAATTTCAGATATAGAAGGTAAGATTACAATTAGTGATGAGGAAAAGAAAAACTGCTTCAAAATTGTAAGGGAACACGAGAAATCAATCCAGCAGCTGCTAGATAATGCAAAGAAGAATAACAAAAGACTGATTGGAGTCAAAGAAGAAACAGGAGAGAGTGCAGACAACATAAAAAAACTTCACAGAAGTAATGGCAGAAAACTTCCCAAGCAGGGGAAAAGAACTTGACATACAGATAAGTGAGGCATATAGGACTCCAAAAAGCCTTGATCAAAAAAAATCTACACATAGGCATATAATTGTTAAGATTCCAGAAACTCAACAGAAGAACAAAGTTCTACAAGCAGTTAGAGAAAAGAAACAAATCACACACAAAGGAAAGCCCATCAGAATCACAGAAGACTTCTCAACACAAACCATCAAGGCCAGAAGAGCTTGCAGTGACATATTCCAAGCCAAAAAGAAAACAGCCTCCAACCCAGATTGATGTACCCTGCAAAACTATCTTTCAAAATGGATGGAGAAATAAGATACTTTCATGACAAAGAGCACCTTAGGAACTTCAAGAATACTAAACCAGCACTCCAAAAATTTTAGACAATATCCTAGGAACAGACAATGAGGATAGTAAGAACAGGAAGCACAGCAGAATGAACCCATCTGGTGTGACAAGAAATTAAATGTAAAGAGGGAGAATCCAACAAAAAGAAAAAGTCAAGACAATGATAAGTCAATACGTTTCATTTACAACCATCAATGTTAATGGTCTCAACTCAACAATCAAAATAAATAGATTGGCAGAATGGGTCAAGAAGCAAAATCTAACACTATGCTGCATACAAGAAACACACATAATTCAAAATGAAACTCATAGACTGAAAATTAAAGGGTGGAAAACAATACTCCATGTGACGGGAACCTGAAAAAAAGCAGGAGTAGCTATCCTCATTGCAGATCAAGTAGATTTCAAACCAACACTGATTAAGAGAGACAAAGAAGGACACTATATCCTTGTAAAGGGAACAATCCAAGAGGAAGAGATGACAATCATAAATATCTATGCACCAAACACTAGTGCGCCCAACTATATAAAACAAATACTAACAGACATGAAAAGTCATATATACACTAATACAATTGTAGTGGAGGAACTCAACACCCCACTGTCACAAGTAGATAGATCAACTAGACTAAAAATAAGTAATGAAATACTAGAACTCAATCGAACTCTTGAACAAATGAACTTAACAGATTTTTACAAAGTCTTCCACCCCACAAAATCAGAATACACATTCTTCTCAGCTGCACATGGGTCATTCTCAAAAATAGACCACATACTCACACATAGAACATGTTTAAGTAAGTGCAAAGAAACTGAAGTTATCCCCTGTATATTATCAGACCATAGTGTGATGAAATTAGAGATCCACAGCAAAAGAAACTCAAAACATTTCATAAACACGTGGAAATTGAACAACATACTTCTAAATAACCAATGGGTCACAGAGGAAATTAAAGAAGAAATCAGACAGTTCCTTCAATTAAATGACAATGACAATACAACATATCGGAATCTATGGGACACAATGAAAGCAGTCTTATGAGGGAAATTCATAGCAGTGAATACACATATTAGGAAAACAGAACGAGCCCAATTAAACAACCTCATGCTGAACCTCAAGCTTCTAGAAAAAGAAGAACAGGACAACCCCAGAGCTCACACAAGGGAGGAAATTATAAAGATCAGAGGAGAAATCAATGCAATGGAGACTAAGAGAATGATGCAAACAAATCAATGAAGCCAAGAGTTGGTTCTTCAAAAGAATAAACAAAATTGGCAAGCCCTTAGCCAACCTTATCAGAAAAAGGAAAGAAAAGGCCCAAATCCATGCAATTAGGAATGAAAAGGCTGAAATTACAACAGATCCAGAAGAAATCCAGAGGATCATCAATACCTACTTCCAGAACCTATATGCCAATAAGATGGAAAATAGAGAATAAATGGACAGATTCCTAGATAATTGTAAATTACCAAAGTTGAACAAAGACCTAAAAATTCTAAACAACCCAATATCAATCAATGAAATTGAAAATCTAATTAAAAATGTACCAACTAAGAAAAGCCCAGATCCTGATGGCTTCACTGCTGAATTCTACAAGACATTTAGAGAGGAACTACAGCCATTACTGTTTAAACTCTTCAATGAAATTGAAAGGGAAGCAATACTCCCAAATTCATTCCTGAAGCAAGCATCACCTTGATCCTCAAAGCAGAGAAAGACCCATCTGAGAAAGAGAACTATAGGCCAATCTCACTAATGAACACAGATGCAAAAATCCTTAATAAGATACAGGCAAATAGAATGCAGAAGATCGAGAAGATCATACACCTTAATCAAGTGGGATTCATCCCAGGGATGCAGAGATGGTTCAACATATGCAAATCAATCAATGTAGTAAACTATATCAATAGAGCCAAGGACAAAAACTATATGATTATGTCCATAGATGCAGAAAAAGCATTTGCCAAAATCCAACATGCATTTATGATAAAAATCCCACAAAAAATTGGAATAGATGGTCTCTACCTCAAACTGATAAAAGCCATCTATGAAAAACCAACAGCCAGTATCATACTAAATGGTCAAAAACTGAAATCCTTCACGCTCAAATCAGGAACAAGACAAGGATGTCCACTATCACCACTCTTGTTCAATATAATTTCGGAAACATTAGACATTGCAATTAGACAAGAGAAAGAAATAAAAGGAATAAAGATAGGAAATGAAGAAGTCAAATTGTCATTATTTGCAGATGACATGATACTCTATATAGAAGACCCCAAGAATTCCACCAAAAGTCTTCTAGACTTAATAACCAAATTCAGTCAAGTAGCTGGATACAAGGTCAACACACAAAGATCAATAGCTTTCCTCTGCACAAATGACAGAGTCACTGAGAGAGAAATAGGGCAAATAATTCCTTTCACAGTAGCATCCAAAAAACTGAAATACCTAGAAATCAATCTAACAAAAGAAATCAAAGACCTCTTCTCTGAAAACTATGGCACTCTGAAAAGAGAGATTGAAGATGATTTCAGAAAATGGACAGACATCCCCTGCTCCTGGGTAGGAAGATTAATATAGTGAAAATGGCCATATTCCAAAACTGCTATATAGATTTAATGCAATTCCAATTGAGATCCCAGCAGCATACTTCATGGACCTTGGGAAAACAATCCAAAAATTCATTTGGAACAAGAAGAGACCCAGAATAGCAAAAGCAATTCTAGGTAACAGAGACATGGCAGGGGGTATCACAATCCCCAACCTGCAACTCTACTACAAAGCTACTGGGATAAAAACAGCATGGTACTGGCAAAGAAACAGACCTGAGGACCAGTGGAACAGATTAGAAGATGCAGAAACAACGCCAGACACACTCAGCCACTTTGATAAAGGAGCCAAACACCCTCACTGGAGGAAAGATAGCCTCTTTAATAAATGGTGTTTGAAAAGTTGGGTTTCAACTTGCCAAAGATTAGAACTTGACCTATATCTCTTGCCATGAACTAAACTAAAATCAAAATGGATTAAAGATCTAAATATTAAAATAGAAATGCTGAACCATTTGGAACAGAGGTTAGGTAGAACTCTTGAAGACACTGGTGCAGGAAAAGATTTTATGAACAAAACCTCAGTTGCCCATGAACTAGCACAAACAATCAACAAATGGGGTCTCTTCTTATTAAAAGGCTTCTGCACAGCAAGAGAAATCACCAGCAGTGTAAAGAGACAACCCACAATGTGGGAAAAAATCTTCACCTGCTCTTTCTCAGACAAAGTACTATTATCTCAAATCTATAAAGAACTTAAAAAGATCAGACCTCCCAAATTTAAAGACCCAATCTAAAAATGGGCATCTGAAATGAACAGACATTTCTCAGACAAAGAAGTAGAAATAGCAAATAAATACCTGAAAAAATGTTCAACATCACTAGTCATTCGAGAGATGCAAATGAAAACAACGCTGAGATTCCACTTCACTCCAGAAAGAATGGCTGCTATCAAGAAATCCACCAATAACAAATGCTGGAGGGGCTGTGGGGAAAGAGGAACCCTTCTCCACTGCTGGTGGGAGTGTAGATTGCAACCACTGTGGAAATCAGTGTGGAGATACCTCAAAGAACTAGGACTGGAAGTCCCATTTGACTCAGCTATTCCACTGCTGGGTATCTTCCCCAAAGAATTAAAAGAATCATACCACAGTGATATATGTGCTACCATGTTCATAGCAGCACAGTTTGTAATAGCTAAAACTTGGAAATAGCCCAAATGCCCATCAACTGGAGACTGGTTAAAGAAAATGTGGTTTTTTAATAAAATGGAGTACTACTCAGCCATAAAAAATGAGAAATTAAAGACATTTATAGCTAAATGGAAAGAAGAGAATGGAATTAATATGAGACAATGGAAAAATGGAAACAAAATCTTTGTAAATAGGGAAGGATGTAGGGGTTGAAGGGTGGACTGGGCAAGGGTGAAAAATAGGAACCAAGAGAGATTATGTAAAGGTGCGAGTTTGCAATGATGAATGTCATTATATTCTATACCTAAAATTTACCAATGATTAGAATGAATAATCGATAATGCAAAATAGGGAGAAAAGGTCCAAATGGATAAGGGTAGTGGGAGGGGCAGAGGAAAGGAAGAAGGGAAAGGAAAAATGATGAGAAATGGAAAAAATTGAAACAAAGTATTTGTAAATATGGAAGGGTGGAGGGGGTGAAGGGAGGGCTAGGAATGGGGAAAAAATAAGAACCAAGATGCATCATGTAAAGGTACAAGTTCCCCAGGAGAAATGTAAATGTGTTGTATACCTAAAATGTACCAATAAAAGAATTTAATAAAATAAAATAAAGTATCAATAGTAGTATGTTATGAAAATGAAATCTTTCTATTGCCATTGAACAAGGATCCTAGGGTCTCTTCCCAAAGGATAAGTAGACACTTTTATATCCTTAAACCTGCCATGGGTGGGATCTTTTGGATTTCTCAGATGGTTTCAAGGCTCTTTCTTCTTGAAATACTTTCTTTCTTTTTAATGGCACTAATTTCATTAGAAGCCACACTTCCTTTGTCCCCACCTTTACACATAGTTTTTGCTATCCCAAAATTTAAGTTTTTCAAAATTTTCTGCTCTGTCTTTTGCCTCTGATTCTCACTATAAATCTGGATAAAAGCAGCCCGCAGTAACCATGCCACAGCCTGAATGTTGGGCTGCTTTAAAATTTGGTCCACCCGATCAATTAGTTCACTGTCTCTTAGTGCTCTTAATCTCAGTCTCCCAGAAAATCTTAAGACATGGACAGAATGTAGACAAATTTTCTTCCAGAGTGTAATGCATATGGCTTCTAGTTCAACTGCCAGTGATGTCTGCCCCTGTTCCCAACTGAAGCCTCCTGAGCCTGGCCTTTACTATCTACATTCCTATCAACATTCTGGGCTTCTGAGTTCTGACCAGAATCACTCACCAGGCTCTGCTTACAGCATTAAAGGGCTTTTCCAAAGTCCTCCCACAAATCAGTTCCAAAATCTTCTAAATCTTGTGGTCAGGTAGAGGTCACAGCAATGACTCCACTTCTCTGGTACCATTTTCTGTAACAATTACTTTCTGTTGTTGGAATACAGTACCCAACACCCACAATTTAAAGGAACAGAGGTTTAATTTGCTCATGGTTTCAGTCCATGATTGGCTTCCTCTGAAACAGGAACTTCATGATAGAAGGGCATGGCAGAGCAAAGCTGCTTATTGTGGCTGGGAAGCAGAGCAGGGCAACAGTACTACAGCAGAATGAGGGACAAGACATAGACCCCAAGACCATGATTCCACGACCCACACAGACATACCTTGGGGTGGAACTCAAAGCCAATCAAGTTGGAATTCCACCCCAACCACTACACAGATATACCCATCAATTAAAAAAAATTGACTCCTAGAGTTTGTAGAATCCTGACATTCCAGACTTCAAAGGTCCTATTTCTTCTTAATGCCAAATGACATTAAACCATGCTCCTATTTGCTTGCCCCCAGAAGGTGCTCTCTTTCCTATGGTTTCTCCCCCAGGTGTTTCATTACATCCCCTGGAGGGTGTTTCCCTGTCATCTTGATCTTGAGCTCTGCTCCAACTGCAAAACACACACACACACACACACACACACACACACACACACACACACACACACAAGACCGTGCTGCTGCTGCTCTCTGCTTCATCCAGAGTACAGATCCAGGGATACCTAGGATTTATTGAGAAACTGAAGACACAGGGAACTTGTAGTACAACTTGTAGTAGTCCCTTGTAGTACAGGGAACTTGAAGTTGGATGCTAGCTATGGCTGGCTGCCCTTAAAATACCCAGGTCGAAGCCCTCTCAATGAAGCCTATACCTGGGACCCTCCCCTTCCAGCCCTCACTACCACAAGTTCTACCCCTTTTCCTCTAAGAGATGTTCCTTGTATGGGGTTCATCTCCTACAGGCTAGAGAGAGACAAATTTTCTCTTACTTGAACTCTGGGCCTAACATCAAGTCCTCAAATGCTTTATTCTACCACCACCCAAATACTGTATATGATGTGATTCCACTTATATATGACATTTTTTATTAAGTTTATTTATTGGTACATTTTAGGTATACAATATAGTTACATTTATCATTGGGATCTCGTACATTTACATGATGTATCCTCGTTCTTATTTTTTCCCTATTCCCCTGCCCTCCCTTCATCCCCTCCACCCTTCCCTATTTACAAATAATTTGTTTCCATTTTTTTCCTTTTCTCATATTTTTTCTTTCCCCTTCTTTCCTTTCCCCTATCCCTCCCATTTCCCCTATTCCTTTAGACCCTTTCTTCCTATTTCATAATATCAATTATACATTTTGATCCTTATTTACACTTTTAGTTTTTCACACCAGAGAAACTATTTGGTATTTACATGTGTGTCCTATTTATTTCACTTAGTATGGCCTCAATGTGCATTCACTTAGCTATAAATGTCTCTAGTTTCTCATTCTTTATGGCTGAGTAGTACTCCATTTTATTTTTTAAAAAACCCCACATCTTCTTTATCCAGTCTCCAGTTAAGACAAAGCCATGGGACATAAAAACAGGTCAGTGAATGACAGGGGTTGGAGAAAGGGTTGAAGGTTAACTATGAGGAATATGTTGCAGTAAAGGAAATGTTCTATATCTTGATTGTGGTCATCATTACACAAGTATAAGGATTTGTCATAGTCATTGCACTGTACTTTATCAAGATTTAATTTACTGTATGAAACCATACCTCTACAAATCTGACTATTTTTGATGTCAAGCAATACAGTATTACCATCTTTGATTTGTACACCTACTAGGAAACAAGACAAAAGTTTTTCCAGCACAGGAGGTCAATAATAAATTCATATTATTTTCTAAAAATAAAAGCAATTCAGGGAACCATGCTTTTCAAGGCAACATCTTCACAACAACCACTAAATATTACCTTTCCTTACACTATTTTGAGAGCTGGGAAGACTATTTTAGAAATAAGCTAGTTTCTATACTGCCCAATCATTTTTAAATATTGACTTGTTGCATGTATACTATATAATTTCTTGAACGGAATTTGTGTCTAATAATCAAAAAACAAACCTTTTCTCAGTGAAATTATATGTATGGCTGAGATAAAAGGTGTAGTTTCACTCAAGTATACATAGGCATTAAGGGAGCAAAGATAGTTTCTATGATGAAGATATTAACTAGGAAATATTGTTTCAATAAAATTTCTGTGTATTTGTATGACTTGGGGAGCTTCATTTCTTTCATACAGAGAGAATTTTGAATTTCTTTGAAAACAAGACACTCTTTACACAAGTAAAGATTTAAAATTTTTGTTATTTTTAAGGAGGAATTTTCCATTGCTGTCATGTAAGAACAGATTATCGCTGATACTCTGCTCTTGTGTGTGAATTAGAAACAGAAGCCCTTTCCTTCAGCCAAACATAGACCACCCAGGGACGTCCAACCTGACCTGTAGAGATGAGACTGGATTTCAGACTCCAACGGCCCCTCAGAGGAGAGCTTTGGGCATGGGAAGGCTTCAGTCCTATTGCCCCTAAAGAAAGAGAAATATTCATTTCAGGGAAAAATATGCTTAAACTATATAGAATCATGAGAAATATGAAGGGACAGCCATAGCTTAGCTCCAGCCCCTATACAGTGGAATCAAGCTGTGTTCTTGATGCCCCAGAAAAAATGTTTCAGACAAATAAAAGAAAGAATAATCCTACCCATACGACAAGTATATCAAGAGCTGGTCCTCATAGGTAGGAGAACTTGGATCTAGGTGAGAGGAAATAATGAATGACACAGAAAAACCTGAGGAGTTTAAAATGCAGATGCTATATGTGACTGAGACATTTTCCACTCTTTCAATAGCTTAAATCTTCCTTCTTGTCTCTAAAAACCTCACAATTTGACTGTAATTCTGTTTACTTGGGGGAGCTCACACTGGCCTCTATAAATTAGTGTAAATATCTTTCCTCTAGTAGAAAGAATGGCTTTCTTTGGCTCATAATTAAAGGATCAAAGTGGGTTCTGGTTAGTCCCTAATGGAGGGGTTTGTTAACCACATTTGCAAATCATTGCAGCTACCTGCTTCTAGTCACTTATCCACTGTAGAAGACAAAAAAAAAAAAACAAAAAAAACAGGAAAACTGAGCAGAAGGAGCTGAGCTCTGGTGCTGGGCTGGTGAGCTCTTCAATCTACTCAACATAAGTGATCTCAAGCACAGCAGTTCTGACCTCCCAGAACCACTTAATCTGATGTTGTGGGTGGCAGTGGGGACTCTGGGTCAGTAAGCTACTGCTTCACCAGAAGTCCTCTTCAGAGCCATTGTATAAGGATTAAGAGAATAGCTGCTGAGGCCAGGCTGCCTAGTTTGAATCATGGCTCTGCCAGTGTGGTTTGGGGTAAGTTAAATTCTTGGTGTTCATTTTCCTAATTTTAAACATAGAGATATACAGCACCTACCTTAAAAGGTTGCTGGAGTGATTAAATGTGAAAGAATGTTTTAGATCCTTTGTAAAGTGCTGCTTCTGTAAGGCAGAGGGGCAGTTTAGTGCTAGGAAAGAACACCCCAGACTTGGGAACAAGGAATCTTGTGACTTATTGGCATTGTGGTGTGAAATGGTTATTTGGCTGTACTCCCTGCCTGTGCATACCCATTGATTACCTCACAGCTCTGCAGGTCAGAAAGCTAGGCATGGCCTGAATGAGTCCTTTACTTAGACTAGCACAAGGCTAAAGTCAAGAAGCCAAGGAGAATATAGTCAGATGGAGGGTTACGCAGAAGGGGATCTGCTTCCAAGCTCCCTCAGAAAGTCACTTTGAATTCAGTGTGTTTTTGAAAGCCCATAATAGAGAGAGACAGTATGCTGCCTTAAGTCTCTGACCTCCTGGAAGATCTAGATGTTCTTGTAAAAGGCTCATCTGATTAGGTCAAGTCCAATCAAGATAAATCTCTTTTTGCATTAAACCAAAGCTAACTAAGAACCATAATTATATTTGCAAAATCTCTCAACTTTTCCATATAATGTAACATAATTTTGTGAATGATATACATAACCTTTGCCATAATTGATGGTTAGAAGTAGCTCAGTTTCTATACACACTGAAGAGGAGGAGATTCTATGGGAAGTAGTTTATCAGGGGTCATGCCACCACTCATAGGTTTTAGTAATACCTGGGTCCCTGGCAGAAATTTTCAAATGGTAAAGGGTTGGAATTTGGCACAGGTATATCTTTTAAGTCTCCCTCAGCTGATTCTGATGTGGCTGGTACTAAGAAACCCTAGTCTGGTCTTTTTGCTTTGAAGTCAACAGACCCCAGCACACAGCATCCTTTGCCTTTTGTGACCTCATAGTGGATCATGAACACTTTTTTTCACCTGGTGTTCGAGTGAAACACACTAGGCAAATGCTCTACTACTGAGCTATACTCTTGGCTCTCATGAACGCTTTTTTAAAGCCAGCTGATGATGTAAGATCAAGTTCTCAAGAGAGAACTCTGCATGTCAAGGAGTGTGACCAACTCCCACGGGAAGAGCTTGGAAAGGGGCCCAGTGAGAACCTGCAGCTTTGGTGGATCTCAGCGCTCCCTTCCTATATCCACACTCCTCATGGTGGTGAAAGCTATGGCAAGTGATGTTGAGATATGTCTGCCATGATGTGCAAGACATGGTTATCCTTCAAGGAGAGATGCCAGAAATATGACAGAAATGCCAGCGTCCCTGTCACTGGTCAGGTGGCTAATTAAATTTAGATGCAACACTTTTATAGTTCAAAGCTGACTTCCTGCCTATAATAGCAGCTCACCTATGTGATAATCAGTCAATGATGGCCAATTAGTTTCATCTACTCTTGCTCGGGGACCCCAACTGGATTTTGTGGCATCTGCCAAATAAAGGAAGTGGGAAGGCATTGCCTTCATCATCAGTCCTGCCTAATGTCATCTCCACAATCCCTCTTCCTCCACACCTCCCATCCAACCACCCAGCCAAGATTTGCATTCACATTCAGGAAGATTTTGCTAAAAGAAAGAAATGGTACAAAATGGTAAAGGATTCTGCAGGTTGTTTTACACACACACAGAGCCAGTGTTATCACTCCAGTCAAGTCCTGTGGAGAAGCCTCAGCAAGCAGGTTATTGATTTTCCAGGGACAGTGTCTACACTTTATTTCTGCATTATCAGTATCTCAACGCAAAGCTGACCAGGCTGCCTCCCCACCTCCACAGAGCATGGTACAGTCTGTATGTTTGGCCTCACCTTCAACACACACACACTCCTCAGAGATCTGGTATTTACTATCGTGAAGCACTCTTCTACAAAATACAAACATTTGAATGCCCTTGGCCTCATGTCCTAAGGGGTAGGAGCCACCTCAGGTGTGGCAGTAACAAAATTTCATCTTCCCCAAAGGCACCTAGAAGGCATGTGCTGCCCCAGAATGGGAACCACCAGGTGGATCTGGGTTGACTATTTGTCTTCACCCTTCAGTACAGTGGTTCTCAATCTTGGCTGAGGGTTGGGATCACCTGGGGAGATTTCAAAACCCCTTATGCATGGGTGCTACCTGCAGAGATTTTAATGTGACTAGTCTAAAGTGTTTCTTAGGCACTGAGAGGATACAAAATACCCCCAGATGATTCTAATGTGTAGCTGATGTCTTCTTTTCCAGTGCCAAATCCACAAGTTTCCAGTGGCCAACTTAGGCTGCAGTTCTACTTGGGTCTCCAGGAAGGAGCCAAAGCAGCTGCTTTTGAGTCAGGACTAATGTTCCACTCTATTCATTAGCACCCTAGCAATGGGATGTGGCACTCATTTGACTACTCTGCACCACAATCCCTGCCTGCCCAGTGATATATAATTCAGTGGGAAGCTAACTGCTAAATGAAGCAGCCACCAGCTCATCCTCTCCAGGAAACAACTGTGAAAAGGGACATGGAAAGCCGTGTACCTACTGCTTGGCCAGAGAAATAGAGAAATGTGAATCTGTAGCTTGGAAGCAGGAATCCTTCAGGCTTCCTGGGCCTTCTGTAAGGGTGACAATCACCAACAACGTGCTGGGGCCCATTAAGTATCCTTGAGTAAGCTGATTCACTATGGTGACATTCAGCTACCTACACTGGCCTCTGCAATGAGTATCTCATTCATGGGTCCCAGGAGACTTTCTTTACTCTTCTGTTCTCATTCATCTAGCTGGAGTTTCCTGAGAAGCTAGTTTAGTAGAGCAACAAAGATAAGATTTGTCTGTTTTTCTGTGTTGGAATCTCACTATCTAAAGATCTTTTTGCTGTTGCTGCTGTTGTTTTGGAAATGGAAAAGCTCTGGATTGTATGGTGGCGATAAGCCAGCCTTCCAAGAAGACAGCTGAGAAAACACACCTCTGGTTTACCTTTAGCCCCCATGTCAGAAATGCCAGAAAGTAGGGAAGTGGGGCTCTGCCATTGCCAAGTTCCAGGATATAAATCCTCCTGCCATGGCTGATTTCAAGCTGTCAGCATTTAACAACTGGCTGTCTCATCCCCTTATCCATCCTCTCAAACATGTACACAATTTTAAGTTCCCCAAGAGTACCTGTTTAAATACCAGATTTAAATACCAGGAGTGAACCCCATGGTGGTGTGTTTGTCAACAACTTGGGAAAACAGATACTCAGAGACTCTGAGAAGAGGTCCTGGGAAGTCTGGAAATAAAAATAAAAACTAAAAGACAATAGTATTGCTGGGGAGAGACTCAGATGTTGGCATGGAGAAAGAAATAAGGATGCTATCCTACAGAGGAAGGTGCTAAGCTTCCAGAAAGTCTCCAGTTTAATTAGCCCTTTTCTTCTCATTAGAAATCTAGGCAATATAAACAACATATTTTATTATATGTGCTGCCAAAGCAAGCACATAAACAACATATTTTGAAATAACCCAAAAAAGGAAGCACAAAACTGAAGACAGAGTGCCTGGGGATCCAGAAGAACAGGGGATAGGGTTTGCTGAGTTCCTGGGCAACATGGCACAGACACCATGGGGGATCCACCTATGGAACTGCAGGGATGCAGGGACCATCTGCCAATGAGGAGTTGAGCAGCCTGGGGGAAGTCTGGCCTGCTGAGCAGACACCATCTCTATGCTATTTCTAAATAGAAGTGTTACCCATGCTATTGTTCAGATAAAACTCTCTTCACAAAGCAAGCCCCAAAAGAAAATGAGAGATTCATACACTATTGCTTTAAGCAATAAACATGGCTTCCATAATGATGGGGGTTCACTGCACACCCATATAGCCAATAAAGATAATAATACAAAGGTAGCATATCCGTGCACCAAGTGCCATTTACTTACTTTCCACATAGCAGCATTTTATTCTTAAAATCAGGTAAGTGCTATTATTAAGCCTAGGTTACAGATAAGGAAACCAAGGCATGGGCCACTTATACAATTTGCCTACACTCATATGCTAGTGAATGGCAGAAGAGACGAAAGCCTAGCAGTGTGGGTTGAGTCGTAAGGGCTCTTCTGTGACTGAGATCTCCCCCTTTACCACTCAGGGCCAGCCTTTGTGCATCTGGACATTCTCCTGAGTTTCCTTTTTGACCGTGAGCTCCTCCACAGCAGGGATCCTGAGTATCTGACTCATCACAGAGAGAAGACTGCTTCTATCTTGCAAGACACAGGTACTACTGGTTCAGGTTTCTGGGCCCTGACTCTGCTTCTCCTCCCAGAGGATGAAGGAGCCTTGCTGACACTGAGTCTACACAAGGACAAGGAGGAGTAATGATTGTAATGGTCCCTTAAATGAAAGCAGATTGCTAGTGTGTGTTCTTCGAGGTGTGCCTATAAGGGCAGAGCTAAGGCAAGAACAGAGGTTTCCAGACCAGCCCAGACCTCAGCCAACTGTGCCTAGGGAGGCAGTCTTGCTGACTCGCTGTGGGCTCTGGGCCAAAGGGTCTCTGCTGAGACTCGCCACTCCTGCTCCTACCCACATGGCCTGCTCACGCCCCCAAAAATGTACAAGTTAGTAATTTCGGCTAATAAAACAAAAGGCTTTATTTAAATGTATATATCATACCTGAATCTCTGAAGTCACAATAAGCATTTGTTGGGGACTGAATGAATGAGTGAATAAATGGGGGGGGGGTGAGTTTCTCTCAGCTGCCTGGTATTTCTGAGGAAATTCGCATGCCATGACTTACACCAGGTAGATTTTCTGATCCCTTTCCTACATCTCTTGCTCTCCTCAGCCTTGGAGAAGGTGCATCAAGAACTTACCTACCAACTCTGTCACCCTGGCTCTGCTGTGCCCTGCATGTGTGGCACAGATGCATCACAGGCATCTCACACATGACTGAGCCTCCAGCGTGCATATCTTTGAGTCACAGAGAAAGTAAGGCTTAAGGTTCTGGGTCCACACCCCTATAGCCACACACTCTTTCCCAGGATAGGAGAGGAATTCAGCTTCTCACCTCCTTCTGTCTTCCTGGGTTTCATCCAGTAAGGTCAGATTTGACATAATTCAGACTCAGAAGGATTCATTTTTCATTGAATTTCACGTGAATTGAATTTAAACTCAAAACAATATTTCTCCCTTTTTCTATAAAAGTCTTGGTTAAACTTTCTGTTTTCTTGTCCTGGTCTTGTGTTTGTCTTTAGAAAGAAGAAATAAAATATAAACCCTTTATAATACTGTATTATTGAAAGGCTCAAAGATTTCATGGGCACTTTTTGAAGAACAAAGAGGCATCTGTATACCCAACAGCTTCCCTGATATATTCATTGTAGCAGAAGGAGCCTTGGGATGTCTGAGCATGAAATTATTACTGTAGTTTGTCAACCATTTCGCTGAACTATTTCCTGCTTTTATATCCAGGAATCCCATTACCCTCCAGGTGCACCCCACTGTGGTTTCAAACAAGTGGAATAATGCTCAGCTTACAACTTGCAGCTGCTACCACGCACGGATGGTCCACACTGTGGCCTTGCCTGGCTCTGTGGACAGAAACCGAAGTTGTATGCAACAACTTACAAAACACACAGATGCATTTCTCAAATGTGCCCAGTGAATAATGATATGAGAAATGTTCACAGGACTATGTTCATTCTAGGGAAAACTTTAATTAAAGAAGATTTTTTAGGATCTCATATCTTGGGAAGTTCTACTGAGTTCAGGAAGGGAAAGCTACCAGGCTGTCAAGGATAAGTCACTCCACTCTAGGCTGGAATCCTTTGTACTCATAGAGAGAAAATATGCAAATGACTAAAGTTTACCAAATGGTTTGGTTAGAGTCAAAGAAAGCTTAGGATGTGATGGCAAGGGTCCTGGACAGGGAGGCAGAGCCCTGGTATCTACTTTCCATTCTGCTTGTGTCTGATGACCTTGAGTCAGTTGCTGGGTATCATTTTCCCACCTATGATGTGAAATAGAGCAGCAGGGTACCTGACAGGTCAAAAACACTCAATTAATTATTGCTGAAGAAAGAAGGGAATAATTCTCAAGCACGCTGCTGCAGACTTCAGTTTTAAAATAACATACATGCTTTCTCACCCTCCTCACCTTCTAAAGCTTCAGGATCCTAATCTTCCCCTATAAGGAGGGGTGGGACACTGCCTGGGACAATACTGTCCCCACTGTGCTGCTCAAGTACAGGAGGGAAGAAGCAGGTCTGAGCACAAGCCAGGTATGGGGAGAGTAAGCTATGGTGCACAGCCCCTCCTCACCCAGAAGTAGTGCAATGTGGTTGGTTTTTTGTTTTTGTTTTTATTTTGCCTCCTTTTAGCCTTCTATTAGCCTATTGTGTTGCTGTAAGAAAATGCCCAAGGCTAAGTACTTCATAGGGAAAAGAAGTTTATATAAACTCACAGTTTGGGAGACTGAAAGTCCAAGATGAGGCAGCCCCATCAAGTCTGCCTCTCGTGAGTGTCCCATGGCAGATGGCATAATAGTGGGAGTGTGGGCAGATGAGATCACAAGGCAAAATAAGAAGCCAGAGCAATTCGAGGGTTAGTGCCACTCTTCATATAACAACCCATTCTGTTGGGAACTAACTCACTCCATGAAACCAGCATTAATCCCTTCTGAAAGCAGTGCCCTCAATGATCTAATCGTCTTTTGCTAGGCTCCACCTCTTCAAGATTCATCACTTCTCACATTTCCACATTGAGGACCAAGCTCATGAACTCTTGGAGGACAAACCACATCCAAACCATAGCAAAGCTCTCCCAATGACTTTCTGTTTCATCCAGGTTAGGCGTTATTTCTCCAATCAGAAGCATTGGGCTCCTCTGCTCCTCCTGCCCTTTCTATTTATGTGCTGTAGTCAGAGCTATTTCTCTCAGAACCTGGTCACCAGGGATGCAAGTGCTTGCTTTCTGACACTCAATGCACCTTTGATTCAGAGGAGCAGTGTACCTCAAAATCACACTACTAAGCGGCCTTCAGAATCACTCTGATATCCTGCCCCCTGGGGATCAACCAGCAGCGTTGCCACCCCTTTGCTCTGCACACTTTTGGAGGAGTTCCTCTGAGCTCAATCCATAAATCTTCCTCTCAATATGGTGAGAAGGGATAAAAATTATAAAAGTCTGACAATTCACAGCCTCTTCTCCTCCAGCCCTTCTTTCCCCTTCAACTGCATAAAAGTCAAGTGTTGGTTACCTGGCATCCTCTTTTCTTCCATTCCCCCATCCCCTGCTTTATTTCACATGTTGGTATCATGAGCAGGGAAAGAAGATGTGTACTGGATTCATAACAAAAATAAAAGGGAAGAAAAATATTTTAAATAGGAGAAAAAAACATCTAAAAATGCTGTTAACATGGACAGAGAAGAGTCATGCAGGATTTAGAAAGTTTGGACTGTAGGGTCAAGGGTATGGGAAAAAGTTTCAAGTATTAGCTACATCTTGCATAGAATCAATTGAGAATGTGGGAAGGAAGGGGAGAAAAAAATAAAGAGAAACAAGGAGATAGGGAGAGAAGGGGGATTTTAAAATGGCTTCTCACATTAAGAATATACTTCCTTTAGGGACTAAATAGATGTTGGAATTATTATTTGTGACTCTATAATTGTTTCACAATGTGACTCTGAATGTCACCCAGTGCCAGGATTGGTCATAGACTGACCCTCTTATATTTCGGGACAGTTATTTATTCTAAGGTGGTATTTTTTTCAGGTTGGATTCCTACATCTACTTCCCCCCTCCTTGACTCTAGATAGTTCCATTTTCTCCTCCCCAAAGGCACAAACCTGTATCGCTAATTTTTGCCCCAGGGATATCAGAGTTTTGTGAAAGTCTTCATTACTTGGGAAGACAAGCTTTCCTTACTTTCAGAAATCCTTTTCTCTCCCATTTGACCCCAACTTCCTGTGCTAGCAACCAACTTCAAGGTGGTAGCCAGGGAAGAGGTGCTGGTAAAGGAAGTGGGGGTAATGCTGGATGCAAGAGTCGGGAGGGAGACAGTTACATTGCTTGGAAAGATTTGCTCAGTGTCAACATCAGCATTCTTACATAAAAATGTTCTGAAGACTGTTTTGTCTTTAAATTTGGATTTGCAAGAGCAAGTACCACTCTGTAAAAGTTGATTCCCCAGGAAGACACAAGAAGAACAGAAGTTTGAAAAACATACAAGTATATGTTGTTCCACATGCTCTGAAGGCCTATTTTAGAGCATTTCTTATCTTTGAAGTCCTTAAACTCTTCTCTACTTCTTGCCAGCAATGTCGATTAAGTGGATAACCCAAAGACAGCTGATACCATGCAATTTCCATCAAAAGCCAATTCACTGCTTTCATAACAGAGGGATGGATACTGGTAGTTAGAAAGGCAGAAGTGGCTCATCCATCTTTAAGGATAATTTATATGACTTGGACGACATTTAATTTAACAGGTCACCCAAAAAGCAAGTGATTTAATTCTGCAGATTTTTAAAAGTGCTATTCTGCTGCTCTGAGGTAAGTTTTGCCCCATATGCTTTGTTCTTATTTGACATCTGTTTTTAAGGAATAATTATAAATTATAACTTTTCCAATCATGAGCAAGGAATA
This sequence comes from Heterocephalus glaber, assembly GCF_053883595.1. Lineage (NCBI taxonomy): Eukaryota > Metazoa > Chordata > Mammalia > Rodentia > Bathyergidae > Heterocephalus > Heterocephalus glaber. The sequence goes on from NW_028258156.1 coordinate 6,318,209, forward strand.
GGATCTCAAGGTCAAACATCTGACTTTGAATCCCAGGATTAAACCTCTGTGCTTTTGGCAGGAGGAATTAAGGAAGATTTGTGAATGTGAAACGAAGTAGATCCCAGCTGTGCCCATGAAACAGAGCCTGAAAGATGAACTTTCCTATTGTTTTCCTACAATGTTCAGGCATGAGATGCAGGTGATTTCCTCTCCACAATTTTGTGAGCAAAACCCTACTCCAGCAGTTACCCTTACCCCATTAACCTCTCTTGTTCCAACCATAGAAAACCCTCCACTCCAGTCCTGAATAATGCTTCCTATTTTCAAATATCCCCAAACTGTTCACTTTTGTCCTTCCAGCCAAATGAAATATACCTGAGGGCCAACCAGAAATTCTCCTTACTTTTCCAAAATCCCACCAATCAGACTCTGCCTCAACATTTCCTCTTTTTGCTCTATAAAACTTCCCTTCCTTTCTTTTACACTTGAGTCCTTACGAAACAAAGGAATGCCAGGTGGGTATCCTTACCACGTATTTATGAAAAAGCAGCCTTTGCTAGTTTTTGTCTCAGGCTTAGTTTTTCTTCAATTTCTGGCGGGGAGCCAGTGTTATTCCCAAAGCACTGATGAGTAACAGGAAGTTTGGGGAGATATGTGATGGCCCAGATTCACCCAGAGGAGCTAAAATTTGAGCCCAGGTCTGTCTTCCCCCAAGGTCCCTCATTTCCCCCAGTTCACACCCTCAGTTTGAACAACTTCTACTGTCAAGATGCTCCAGAAAACAGAGAGAGGAAGACTGGAGCAAGTAGCTCTCGTGCCTGGAGATCAAGAAAGCAAATGGCCAAATGATCCTTAATTAGAAAGGGGCTCATAGTGTCCACAGCCCTTGACAGCACACAGGCCTGGCACTGTCAAGCATTCTGTCTCTCTGCCTTGGGTTGGATGTTTTCATCACCCCAGCTAAACCCAATATGCACTTTAACTTGGTTTCACTTACAAAGCAATATAGAATTAGAAGATGGAGGGAAATGGATCCAATTAATGCTGAATCCTGACTTCTCCTGTGATGGGCCATGAAACTCAATGCTTCTCAAGGAACTGCCTGAAGATCTTGTTAAAATTTTGGGTAAATGGGCTGGGCTGTGATCAGGGATTCTGCCTGTCCAACAAAATGCTCAGGTATAGTCAGTGCCACTGGTCTGAGGCGCCAGGTATTATTCTCAATGCTGCCATGCATTAGAATCCCTAGAAGCATGTGAAATCATACTAACAGCCAGGGCCAAGTTTCTTATTTACTTGGTTTTGAGTGGGGCATGACCCCAGTATCCCAGCAGCAGGCATAGGCACAGAAACCCCTGTGAGAGACTCTAGGGAATGAACCCTTGCAAGTCCCCCTCTGCACAAAAGGATGAGATTGCTGCACACCACATGACAAACTTCATTACTGACCACCTTTGCTCGGGTCAGTTAGGTGACCTTTCTTTTCAGTAACTCCATTTAATTTAAATGCTAATGGATTAGTGGCAATACTTTTAAGTATATGCTTCTCCATCAGGAAGATGGTTTCTCCCTCCATGGTCCCAGAAGCCATTAAGATTCAGCTTTAAAATTTGGGACACAGGGAAGATGAGGATGGGAGTTGCCTGAATCAGGGGAAGTCCACTGAATAGGGGAAGAAAAGTGGATCTCAGCTGGGGGTGGGGAAAAGAGCCACCAGTCAGGACAGGACAAGCTCTGCTGCTGGAAAGCAAGCAGGAGTTAGAGTGGGAGACTGTCTGTCTCTGACCATGTCAACATATAAAACCACAAGCTCATCCCAGGGTGGACTCTGACAGCAGAGACCAGAGGATGCCCAGGGTCCAAGGAGACAAAGGACCTCCCCACAGAGGAAGAGGAACCCAGAGGACCATGCAATGCCCAGCACCTGGGCCCAGCTTCCTTCCCCTAAAACTTCCTCCTACAACCAGATCCCAGTGATGTCAACAGATGGATTGAAACAAACAAACAAAAGTTAAATACCTTTAAGTGGCCAATTTAAATTCCCTGGTTGTGCCCCCACTACCATCAGCAGGGAGAAGTGAAGTTCCTGGGACCATTACAGGAAATAAAGAACACTACTTCTCTGTGGGCACAACTGAATTGTCCTGTGTAAGTCCCTGGCCCTAAATGCCTGCAAACATGGTTAGGCATTCTGAGCAGGAAGGCCTGATTTTTCTTTTTAAAAACAGCCTATGCATAAAGAATATGGAATGAAACACATTTCCTCTATGGGAACTTAAAGAAATAGGAAAAAGGATTTGCTATTTGGAAAAACACAATTATTGCTGGACCCAGTGAATATTGCATTAATTAAAGAACTCATATCAAAATGTTCTTTTATATCTGGCGAAGTAGAGAGAGTGTTTCTCATCAATCTGCAAAATTGGCAGGAAAGAGGTTACTGTGTCACTGGATAATCAAATCAAGTGTTCTCCTAGGGAAATTCTCTTGAGCTTTCTCAGCTTCTGAGGCCAATATTCAGGGCTTCCTCCTGCCCGGTGTATTTGTCACACCTTCTTCTAGACCTCCTACCCAACCCAAGATAAGATCACTCCAGGGGGACTTCACAAAAAAATAGGCTCTTTAGCAGGGAGGCCATAAGTCTAGGCAGTAGAAATAGTCTTCTAAAATGTTCTTTCATTGTAGTATTAACCATGTCCTTTTGTATATTTTTGATTCTTGCTGACTCTGGGGGGACTGCCCCTCCCAAGCTAGCTCATTCCCGGAGAGGAGAGAGGCTGTCCCCATGCAAACTGCCCACCAGAGCCCAGACCCCGGACTCCCTCCACCATGGGGCCACCCTAACTTGCCTCAGGACAGGGACCTGGCAACCAGGTATCCCAGCCCATGGAAGCTACTCAAGGTATCCTCTCCCCTGCCCATTTGCCGTACCTTGTCTTCTCATGGGAACCACAGTAAAAACTCTTGCCCGCTTATTCCCTTCCATTCCTCTGCCCCCTTACTGGCCCTGTGCTTCCCTGCGTGGCCTCTGTGCCCGGTTCCTGGAAACTGTGAGCTCCTTCACAACAGTCATTTCGGTGTCTGTGTGTCTCACCCTACTTGATTAAAATAAGCCCCACAGTCTTAAAACATTTGTCCCATTCATGTTTCAGCCCCAGGGTAGACCAGGAAGGGCTGCTTGCCTCATCCTTCTTTGAAGGAGGCACAGTCTCTCTACTTCCTCCGATGCCCCAGGCTCAAGACCCAGTGAAAGAAAAACCAAATGCACCAGGATGTCCGACATCTCAGGAGAGAGAATTAAGAGAAGTTGAGAAACTAGAAGGCTGAAAAGGAGGAGAAGAAATAGCTTGAAAGGTAGTTGACTCAATGTGTACTGAGGGGCTGCTCATACAGATATTTAAGAATGTTTCTTTGCACCATCCTTTGTTTCTGCACTCAGCCATGATCGTCTAACAGAAAAAATTCCCCCACCTCACCCATCCCACTCCCACCCTCCCTGGACCTCAGCCCATGAACAGAGCCTCCTGGCCCTTCCAAAGCTCAAAGGCAGAAGCGGTTAAAGTCATTGCACCACCATTTGCAGTGACTCTCTGAGTCCTCTGTTTCCTTACTAAGGCCCCTGCTTACCACAATGCTGGCTGACAAAGGGCTAACATCTGTTATGTGGCAGTTGACCATTGACAAAGCACTATTGCTCTCATCTCATTGGATTCTCCCAACAATCTTGAGGTCAGCAGAAATTAAAATCTCTGATAAAATCCCTCTTCACTCAATCAGTTCCTGAGTATTGAAGAGAAGCTCAGCAAAATTTCATTATCAGAACACACTGAATACCAACAGGATTGAAAAACCTTTCAAGGCCATTTCCTCTGACTTTGCAAGCTTTTCTCTACATAGCCAAGCAGGGCTCCCTTCCTCCCTGACATGAAACTTTAAAAAAGGGAACTTATTCTAATACCATTTGCATCTGTAATCCTTAGATCAAGATGATGTAAAAAAAAAATCCTTATTCCACCCCTTCATTCACCACTAAGGAAAAAAACTCAGATGCAGGAAGTCCAGAATATAGATATGATAAATGTATGCAGCATCCCATACAGCTAAAGCCATAATTAGGAGCCTTCTACTTGCCAGCTCCTAAGAGTCAGTCTTTAAGATGATGCAGATATTCGGAAAAACTAATAAATCCTTATAGGTGCTATGCTTCTCTTAAAAGCATATGAAAATGTAATATTAGAAATAGTTAACTTATGAATAAACCTTGCTTTGTACAGTAGATTCTTTTATAAAAACTGTGTAAGCTGTCGGAGCTTTTATGAGTCAAATTCATTTTACGTGAAAGAATCCAGTTCAGGGAGGAGGATTTACCGTTTAAAGAAATCTAATAAACATTTTTTTAACTGGAAGTACTATCATCTGACAAAAACCAGTCATCTCCTAATTTTTATATTGTATAGAATCTGTAATTTCACATGTGAGATTTCCTTGATGTGGGACATCTACAGATTTAGTTTGTAAAACAACTCATTTGAACTCTTTTAATTGGAAAACTTTTCGTTTCTTGTCTTAAAATATGATCTTATAAATAACTTCTGGTTCCTGGCTCTGGAAGGGGATCTGGATTTCCCTTTCCAGCTCCAATTTTGATAACAAACTAGTTGCAAATTATTTTACACATCATGACTTGATTGTTTCTTCTTCAGTAAAATGTAAAATTTCAATTCAGTTATTTTTATTTGATTGGTCTAACTCGGTTTAACTTTTGTACTTAACGTACATCAAGACATTAATATATATCAAGATGAATTTCCTACAAATAATTTTTACATTTTTTCCCTGTGGCTTTAATACTATTGCATTCAAGCCTGTTTAATGCTTCCACTAGGTTATAATTTTGCAAGATGTTTTATGTATTCAGCCTTGTTTACTCCTACAAAGCAAGGAATATTGCTTGGGAAAAAAAGTATATACTGCTACCCAATGGGTAATCATTACATTCATGACCTTGAGTTTCAACTGAATTTCTCTCTATGTGTTTATTAGCTCATACTCATCCAATCACCATATGTTCTCCTCAAGACAGCTACTATTACTGTCAGGGTATGCTAGTAAGATTTATTTTTGTCATTATTTATTTTTAAATCATATTTATATTCTGGCCATAAATGAAAGAAGACAGATGCATCATTTTCCCATCATTGGCAGGCAAAATGGAATATATTCAAACCAATAATTTGGCCCTTACTTCTTTGTTTAAAAAGAAAATGCTAGAATCAGGGATGTCGTATGTGGTTGCGCAGTTTGTATATTGCACAACCCTTAGGAACACCATTTGCATGCAAAGCAGTATACAACTTGCTGAAGCATATGCGGAGATCTTTGCTGAGATGAATGTAGGAATTAACCTAGTTAGAATATTTCCAAGAGAAAAAGACAATTCTAGTAGTGGGTACAGTTCCATGAGGTTTACACTAGGTAGGCTATAATCAGAGATAAGACAAATCAGAACCACCTACACAATGTCCACAGCTGACATATTTCTCTTTACTACTAAATTCTTACAATCGAAGTATAAACCTACTATCTTCGTTTTCTCATTACTTTCAAAAAGCTTTCAATTACAACTTCTGTTGATCCAATTTACTGAAACTGTGCTTGCCCTTGACACCAGTGATACAGTACCAACTACATTTCTCAGTTCTCATTTTCTTTGTCTTCTTTTCAGCATTTAATTTTTCCAACCATCTCTCTGCTTTTGGTGCCCTTTCTTGCTGAAATGATTTGTTAGGCTCAGTAGTTGGTTGGTAGGATCTGATCAGAGGGACATCATATGTGGATGAAACCTGTGTGCTTTCTTAGAAAAGCTCCAGTATGTGCCAGGCAAGAAAAGAGATCCCCTAGGCAAGTAATAGGGGCTGCCCTAGAAGGGCAAGGAAAGGAACCATCTACCTTGGGTAGGTGTTCGTCACTGAGAAGGCAGGAAAGGATGTTGTACTGACCCCATCTCTCCATCTCCAAGGCCTTATTTCTGCCCAAGGCTGACTGCAAGTCCAGAAGCCCAGGCCTTTATTGATCTAATGTAGCAAAATGCAGTCATATTGTAGTTAGAAAGAGCACTCATTTTGCCAGTAATATTTATAGATGGCTACAAGGTATTTTTGCAGCCTTTTCAAAGGATCATTAGTGCATTAATTGTGTTCAGATTCTCCTTCTTACTTCCCTGGTAGAACACCACACTGTTCCTGATACAGACATTGTGTTTGTGTTCACTGCCTGGGACAGTCTGCCTCCCTTCCTAGTTCCTTGTTATCTGGCCAATTCCTACTTGGTTTTCTATTCTCATGTTAGACACCTTATTCCTTCAGGAGTTCTCACCACCTGCTTAAGCCTGGGTTGATGTTCCTCCGTAGCCACTACTTATACACACTGCTGTGTGACCAGAAATACTCATCTGGCTGGTGCAGGAGATCATAAGGTCCCCGGGGGCAGGAAGAGCTGCCTAAAGATGTCATTGTTTTAATATCAACGATCCTTTACACAGAGCTGGGCACAAAAAAGGGGCATAGTGCTGTATGTCTTTGTTGAAAAAAAGGTAATACGATCCAATTTTACAACATACTGATGTAAATTCCAGCTGGGTGGAATTCATGCTTCAGTGCTTAAGAATGAAAATAAAATTGAAGAAAACATATGGAATTTCTGAAGAGAGGAAAAAACATTCTAAATCATGAAAATATTGAGGATGTCATCAGAGAAAAGATGGATATTTGTATAATTGTAACAATGAAAACAAAATATGACAAAGTCTATTTAAATAAGTAGAAATGCAACAGAATGAGGAGAAGGTAATAAATGCAAAGTTTAGCATTCAATAAATGGTAAAAATATGTAAGACATTATTCTATAATTGGGGAGATTCAGTAAAGAGGAAATACATGCTAAAAATACATATTGTAAAAAATGTATTACCTCACTAACAATTCAGAAATGCAAATTTCCAGTTTAGAGAAAGTATTATACACCTGTTAGAATAAATATAGATAAGCACTGATGTTCATAATGTCTGTGTAAAAATACAATTATTACTGTTGACATCGTAAGTTATTCACTTTAGAAGAGCAATATGGCAATATGAGAAAAGAGCTAGAAGGTGTTTATGTACAATACTTCACAATATTACTTTGTAGGATACATCCTAAGGAGTTAACCTAAAAGATAGCCAAAAGTCAGTTGCATAAAGAAGTTCCTAGCAGAGGTATCAGTAGATTGTGAATGTGAAACAGTGCAAAACCAGTTGATGGAACTGGTATTCATTACTGCAAGGGCATCTATCAGTGTAGCAATATACCATAAATAACCTCGTGGACTGTGTCCAGCTGTGGAAAACTGATATGAAATAATGGAAAAAGAATTCAAAATATGTATACACTGGTTGCAGTCAGAAAGTTCAGAAGGGAATTCAGAATTACTACATCCTGCTTAGCTTTTAATCTTCTCTGGCTTCATTTGTTGATAAAAATCCTGTCCCTGCCCTCTTCCCCTAGTTTTTGTTTGTTTGTGAAAAGGAAAGTACAAAAAAGAGGAAGATGTGACTGTACTAACATTTTAATTAGCATACAATGAACATAAAATTAATCAATGGCTATCATGATTATAATCATTGTTATTTAATGCATCAAGGCAAGACTTGTTTCATTAAATAAAAACTTACTAGTTAAAAGAAAGGATACCCAATGACTGCAAAAATACAAAAATACATCCTCCATCTCACATTATCTTAGTTTTGGAACATTCGCGCACACGCGCACACACACACACACACACACACACCCAGTATGCCCTTCTCCCACCTCTTCACTCTTATCCCAGTCCCCACAGAGGCCCTTCCTTCACTATTCATTTCAGTTCCTGGTTTACAGTTAAGCAACTTTAGTCCAAAATTCACATGGATTATCCCTTGATCTTTTTGAACTAAAGATACTTCATGAGCTCCAAAAAACAAAATTAATAATGTTAGGTAACCATGAGATCTGAAGAGCCTCCCTGAGGAGACAGAGAGGGGCCCAGGGAAGATGACTGCTTCAAAGCCAAGACCCAGCCTCTGGAACCACCTCAGCCAAGGTCTTCCATCTCTCTGGCTTCAGTTTCCTTTGGTTTCATAACATAGGGCTGACCTACACAATGTCTCAGGTCCTTTCCTTACATTTTATCCTTTTAGCATGTTGGGGGCATTGTGGCCAGGTATGTGATTGATTCATAGTCGAGGAAGTAACATTCCTCTAATCTTTAATTCCCCTGTTATACCTTTCTTGCAGTTTCTGAGATTTTTTTTTAAATTTATTGTCTCAATTTCTTCCTGAATCTGTTGGCATGATATTTTTTCTTGACCATTATGTTTTCATTTTTCTTACAGAGTCATCTGAAGCACTTTTTAAAATATACTTTATTTCTGGACCAGTTTTATATTTACAGATTCTGAAGCACTGTGAGACATGTAGAGATTTTTTTAAAGTACCTATGTAAAACATTCAAAATACAGTACTCATAATTTTGGCTAAAACAGCTACATTTTAAATGCTAACATATTTCTACATTTTCTCTCACTAGAAAAATAATGGAGATAAAGTAGCTGCTAATTAGAAATATATCATTTTGATTCCTAGACAGTCCTTGGAAAGAGTTAAGCAACTAAACTCTTTTTTTTTTCCTAAATAGTACAGCTCTCCTTTTATGAGACAGAAAAATGGAGTAAAATTAAGCTGTTAGGAATTCCACTATGTATAAATGTAGTGTCAAATATTTAAGCAGAAACAAACATTAAAATGTAAGCGATGAAATTAACTCTTTAAATATGTTACCATTTATGAAAGAAAAGTGGATTAATTCACCAACCATAATTCTATTAGGTGTTCTCATGGGATATTACTGCATGATAAGATTTTCTGGAGCCAGCCACTTTGCAAAGATTACACTTCTTAGAATTATTCAGGACTGACTCCTTAGAGAATTAGCTTGAGACTCAGGGACTCACTTGAGACTTAAAGGCAACCTTGAGAAGACTGATGAGGTAGAGATTTGTACATGGACCATAAAATGATCAGATAGTATGAAGGTTTAAGTTCATCTGGTTGCAGGTTGCCATCTTCATGACAGATATAATTTGTGCCTTGGTTACCAGAGTATTCAATTCCAAGCAAGAGAGTTAAATTCTTGAGAAATACAATAGCAGGTAAGTTTACATTTGAGAAACTAATAAGGAAACAGAAATGGGGCAATGATTAAAGTGGAAATGATCTAATGGAAATTTTGGGGTTTTTACTCTTGAATTAAAGTATAAAAGATATCCTACTAAATCAAAAAATACTAATTGCATGCCTTAGATTATTAACAGTGGGTACTGTGTCACTAATTTCCATGTCCTATTTTCATTCACTAAAATTTTTTTTCCTTACTATTCCTTCAGAGTGATATTTGTCAATTCATTTTGCTTTGCTGAAGAAATTTGCACAAGAAAGGGTCTTGTGACTCAGATTTCCTAAATCCTGCTTTGGGGAAATTGGTGGGAAAAAGTTTAATGAGAAACAGAATATTTACATAATCTCACAATTGTCCTGAAATCTTCTGAAGTGTCAAGGTCATAGTAGCCAGAGAAAGAGTAAGAATCTATCCCAGACTGAAGGAGATTAGAGACATAATAGTAAATATAAGACATGACCTCAGACTGGTCTCTGTGTTATGAAGGATAATTAATGAAACTTGAATTGGTCTGAAGATTGGGTGGTAGTAATGAGTCAATAGTAATTTCCTGATTTTGATGTGCATTGTGTCTATGGGGAAAATATTATAATATAGTAAATACATACTAAAATATTCCAGGGTGATGCTATCAGGTCTGAACTTGCTCACAAATGATTCTTTGTACTCTTCTTTTAGGTTTCTCTAAGTTCAAAAGAATTTCAAAATAAGAAGAAAAATATGAATATGAATATGCTGATAAGGGATCTTTGGTTGAAAGCGAAGAAACTGATAGTGACCAATTTGAAAAAAAAAAAAAGTATTTACTGGTTGGACAATGGATAGCCAGAAGGATGAGCTGAATAGAAACAGAGCCTGCAGGAGGACAGGCAGCACCCCTGTTGGTAATCACAGCCACTGGAAGTCATCTAGAATCTACCCCTGGCTAGACTTGAGCTTTGACCTCTGCTTGCCTTCCCATGTTCACGTTTGCCAGAATATGAAGACCCTTTGCTTACCTCTCTGGTTTTCCATTTCCCCTGTGGGTTCCCTATCTTATCAGCCTCCCCATATACTCTCTTTTTTGATTTTGTTCTAGGGGAGAGGGTTTATTCCAAGTTATCAGCTGACTATATCCGCCCCTCCCCCCCACAGAATATTTCCTATTTTGTCCTCTTCACAGCCATTACCAGTTCTTGAAAATTCTCCGCATTGGTTTACTGCCTCCTCATCCAGACTGACAGGCGTGAGGCAACAGCAGGCTCTGTCTACTTCACTCACTCATGCTATGCTCATGGTGCAGAAACAAGCAGGCCCCAGAGCACCTCTGCCACCAGGTTCCACAAGTCCTCCGAAGACTCACCCAGCCACCTGGCTCTTTGGATTAGTCCAAGATGGTAAAAATACATCCTTTATTTTTATTTTTTATTTTTTTGAGACGAAGTCTATGTAGCTCAGGCTGGCCTTCAACTCACTATGTAGCCCAGGTAGGCCTCAAACTTGCAATGATCCTCCTGCCTCAGCCTTCCAAGTGCTGTGATTATAGGGATGCAGCACCACACCTAGCTAAGAATACATTCTTTCTTCTGTGAGACCATTTTCACTGCCCAGCTGCTTCCTTTAAGGTCCCATCACGTCCACTTACTACACGCTGGAAGTGTCTCTTCTTTATTTGGAAAACTCTCCTTTGTTAATACCCTGTTCAAACATTACCTGTTCTGTAATCGTTCCCCATCATCTACAGCCAGGGCCCTATAGCATCTCCTACCTGTATTTACTATAGAACCTTTTACCATATTTTATTGAAATTCTTCATTTGATTTTTCTGACCCCCATTGTCATTTTCATCATCATAATTGTATCCTAAGACTAAGTACCATGCTTGCAACATATCAGAAATCCTATAAATGTTAGCAACATGTTAAAGCCTCAGAGCAGCTTATTGCTTTCTGACCAGCCTCTTTTCACATACTTGTTACTGATTTAAAAATCGCCAGGGGGGACTCATTAAAAATGCAACTCCTGGCTCTTGGTCCCAGGAAATTTTAATCAATTCATTTTTAGGTGGGGGGCTAAAATCTGCATTTTGAATAAACATGCCTGGTGATCCTGGGACAAATGTTGAGAAATGCTGTTCTAGATTATATCAATCCTTCAGCCTATTTTGCACCACTCCAGCCTGAGGTGGTCCCCTCTCTGGGCACATTGGTCTCCTAAAGAAAGGCAGATATCCACACTGATGGGCTTTGCTGTTCTGGCATTTTGATTGCTAGTTTCTTAGTTGTATTTCCCCAGAGACTGAAGCCCCAGTTGTTTTATTGAACTCCACTTTAGGTTATTTTATAACCTGCATCTTGCACTTCAACATTTAGCTTCTGTACTTCACAGCTTATAGTCCCATGTCCAGATCAGTCATCTAAGAACCCCCAGCTTGACTGCTACCCATATTATTTCCCATAATAGAACCATCAGACTCCTTGGGTCTTGTCAGCCACTGTCTGCCCAGGGTTTTCTTCATATCCATAGTTCTTTGTACAATATGGGGACACGAGGCAAGATAAATAGAAACATTGAAGAAAAAGTCACTTCTTTTTCTTTATAAATTATAAAATCAATTTTTGAAAAATTTCACTTGAAACTGGGGCTGAAGTATCTGAGTTCTCAGACTTCATTAACCAGTATCCCATTAAATGTCGTGACAAGTGAAGAGAAACCTCAAGGCTCTTCTGCTTCCTACATTGTGACACATTTTATTTTCATCCTCTTTGAGCCTCACTAAATTTGTTTTCTTATCTGCTTCCCCCAGGAAGCTAGATCTGGCGTGGTTATCCAATATCAAGATAGCCTCAGCCACACAGTATTCCTGACAATTATTCTCAGGACACAGGTGAATATCAGTGAGTGATCTGATCTTATCTATGTTATCAAGTGCAGCCCATAGGATGCTATAGAAACCCTGCTTATGATCTTAGGGGGATAATAAATGAGAGTTTTCAGCTTCCAAAAAGTTTGCATGGATTATCCCCAGGAATAACAAACTCAAATGTCCACGGGAGCCAGAAGGATAATTTAAATGCATGAATTCAGCAGATGTAAAAAAGTAAGGCTTGGTGTGGAATTTGAGAAAATGAAAATAAATCTCACTAAAAGGTATTCAAATTGGATGGGGACAAAACTGCTAGAAATTTAATACTTGCTATCCTGAAATCTTCATCTATAATCAAATATCAAGAGTTCATCTTTTCAAAAAACAAACACTATCTTAACCAGTCATAGTTGGGGTCTAGCTTAAGCTACTAACAAAACAGCTCGAAAATTTCCTGGCTCAAATAAGACAGAAATTTATCTCTACAACAGACCAGAAATAGGTGGACATTCCAGGGCTGTGGACAGCCTCCACTCCATGCACACTCTCAGGTATCCAAGCTGGAAGAGCAGCTCACCTGTTCTGCACGTGCTCACCCATCTCTGTGTCAGGCATTCCAGCCATCATCACTTCCAAGGTCAGGAGGAAGACAGGTCCTAGAAGTTGTAAACATAACTTCTGCTCAGTTACAATGGCCATGCTGGAGCACCCACGTGCACTACTAAAACCCACAGAGGGAAGTGTAATTCTAAAAGACAAGAGGATAGTAAGTACTTGGAGATGATAGTAACTTCTGCCACAGTAAAACCCAAGTGAATATCCATAAATCTAAAACTATCTCCAGTCTTTAACAATGCATTCATTGGTAAATCAATTCTGAACCAATCAGCTTTTGATCTTTGGCATTTAATTTTGCACCAAACTCATTCTCTATGAATGAAGAGAAAGTGAAAGTGAATGAAGATTCACTTGAGCACCATGGTTGTAGAAACAGCAAGAATAATGTAGTGAAAGCTGGATGGTAATGAGCTTAAGCCTCATTTAATGAATGTAATGGAAGCGATTGACAACACTTATTACTAGTACATTACACACTATGACAACAACTGCAGGAAAAAGGTAAAGACTGGTACAATTTAGTGCAAATTCAGTGGTCTAAAGTCTTATTCTTTTTATTTAAGTGCTTATTTATTGCTACTGTTTTTAACTCACGTTATTCCAAAAAGAAATGATGGAAACCTAATGTAAATACATAAAACAGAGACAGTAACAAATTAGACCTATGGAAGAAATTTTTTAAAACAAAAGCATGGCTATAAGATGATTCTAAGAAAGAGCTGACATGACTTTGGTGGTAAGTTTTAGATGATAGCATACTAGACCACAGAGAAGACTAATGGACTACAATGTTCACAGCATTCCTAAGATCTTTCTCATTTGATTTGTATCCCCTGGACTGAGCTCTTTGGATGTGTCTTGATTTTCATGCATCATGACTATCTGTGCTGTTGACCCTGCCTTCAGTAGCTCAGCTCCACTCATTTCCTTACTACATCTCCCCTGGCCAGGCCAAGCAGTTTCTTCCTCTAGAGCATTACCAGGTTTACCCTGGAAGTTTATCACATTCTCTTCCCTGCCTACCCCAGTCATATTTCTGTTATAGTAGCCATGATGTAAACTCATGTTGAATCCCAATTATTCTATATTAATATCTCATTCAACAAGTGCATACTCATTAAGGGCAAGGATTATGCCTTCTTCACTCCTCTCAATTTTTCCTTTATTCTATGACAATGTCACACACAGAGCAAGTGCTCAGTGAATGTTGAGTCTACAAACAGCAGTTTGCATTGCTAGCTGCCCACTCTAATCATCTATTTTTCCTAGCTATCCACTGAATCCCCATCTTTGCCCAAGCAACCACGAGTAAGAGTGTTTACTGCAGCACTGTATATACTTGTGAAAAGCTGGCGAAAACATAATTTGTCCATCAGAATAGCGTGTAGATGTAAACACTTAATTCATACACTAGAATACTACATAGTTGTTTAAGTGAACAGATTTATCTATATATCCATAAGAATAAATCTTATAAAGGCATTAAATTAAAAATCAAGTTTATGAATAATATGAAAGCTATAATACCATCTATGTAAATTACAATTTTTTTACAGTAAAACTTAAATTGTTTTAAAACATAAATTTTAAAAATGTGGGTCATTCTGCTCCACTTTTCCTCCAACTACTATAGTTTTCTTTTTATAACCTGTTCCAGCATGAGATTCAGGAACCAGAACAACTCTGTTCCATACAGTTAACAAGCTTCTATCCCATAAGGAAATTTAAGTCTTACATCTAGATTCCCCTGAAGGATCTCTAAGTAATTCTTCTTTGACTATTTGTGAGATGGAAAAAAGAGAAAGAAAAAAAAAACCTTGAGAAGAATGTTAATGCTTTTTAGCCTCCAAGGAACCACTTATAGTGCTCAAAGGAAATGGAATTTAAATGTATGTATTTAAAACTGAGGCAGTTAACTATGGATTTATCCATCAGTGACTGGGAAAGGTGCCAGGAAAGAAGACTGGAAAATCTATATTCCTAAGAAGGAGGTCTCAACATTGTTCTGCCTCTCTTTCAGTTGCAGAACATTAAATTCAACCCACCCTATCAAATTTCCAGTCTGGGGGAAAATGATGTAAGGAAGAATATTAAGTACAAAATCTGGCACCTAACTCTTCTCCATTTGCCCCACCTCTAGATCCAATCTCTGCCCTTCCTTGATCTGTTCCAAATTCTGAGAGACTGTGCTGGCTGGATTGTATCACCCAGTATCATTCCTGCTGGCTACCCCTGGTGGGTTGGTCCAGTGGGACGTATTACCATATGTGTCCCAGAGACACTTAGAAGGAATTATCAGAAGGACTTAGGTAGAGGGAAAAGTGAAGACTTCAACACTGGATTCCTGGATGAGTAATAGAGGAGAGGGTTTGCAGAGAAGGGTAGTGAGCTTTCTTCGGGCAAGCTGACTTTTACACACCTATTGAATACCACAGCTGAGATGCTGAGAAGTCTGCTGTGATTCTGATGGGCTTTCCTTTACATGTGATTTGTTTCTTTTCTCTAACTGCTTGTAGAATTTTGTTCTTCAGTTGGATTTCTGGAATCTTAACTATTATATGCCTATGTGTACATTTTTTTTTTTTGATCAAGGCTAGTTGGAGTCCTATATGCCTCACTTATCTGTATGTCAAGCTCTTTTCCCCTGCTTGGGAAGCTTTCTGTCATTACTTCGGTGAACAGTTTTTTTATGTTGTCTGCATGCTCTCCTCTTTCTTCATTGACTCCAATCAGTCTTATGTTATTCTTCTTTGCTTCATCTAGCAGCTGCTGGATTGATTTCTCATGGTCCCTTACTATTTTTTTTCTGCTATTAAACCCCAAGAACTGAATATAATTTTATTGGTTTTATTTTAGATGTACAAGGAATTTTGGATCATCGAGTAGCCATATATTTTTTCAAAATAGAAATAAAAGCCAGTGAGGTTGTTTGAGATGACACAGTTGTTTAGCGACATAATTGAAATCAGAAAAACCTGTAGCTGTAATGACATGAAATGTTAATCTCAAGTACACGATGATTACACCCAGGACTTTCCTCCATGCTGCAGATGTTCTTTAGGGTGCATGTTACACTGTATGTTTGGGGAAGGAGAACTTGTTAGGTATTCTTCTGAAGGGAATCAACCATTAGATCAAGAATATTTCTGGCCAAGGCTAAAAAGACGGTGAGGAAACTGCCTTTTACAGCCATCAGTTATTTTCAGACATTGTGCTACACGACTTTCATGTATTCATGGTTGATCATTTTAATACCCTGTGAAGATGAAGACCTTGGACTTCAAAAATTGAAGTCACTATTCCAATGTCCAAGGTCCAAATGCCTAAGTAGTAATAGAGTTATTTATCTTTAAGATCCAAGCTTTAGCATTGTTGCTGAGAACCAAAACATTGGAGGGTGTAATAAAATGATACCTAAGCAGAGAAGAAGTAAGAGAAGTAGTAGTCCAACAATTTAGAAGACAGACTTAGGTGACTTTAGTTTGTCTGGTCCCTTACTATTTTAAAGAAATTTTTCTTTTCCTGGTCACTAATTGCAACCTTATCTTCTATATCTGAAATTCTGTCCTCACATTGGTTCATTCTGCGGTGTAAACTTTCTATTGAGTTTTTAATCTCCTGGAAATCTGTTTTCATCTGTTTTATGGATTCCATCTGTTTCCTATGTTGGGATTCCATCAAGTTCCTCATCTCCTCTATTTTTTTTATCTGTGTCCTCTCTAGATTTATTAATCATGTCTTGCACTATGGGCACAATCTCTGCTGTTATGTGAGAAATTATTTCTGATATCATTTTTTCCAGATCCTCTTTTGTTGCCAGTTCAGGGAGTCCAGGTGGTTGAGTATCAGATTGTTCCATCTTGATTCCCTTTGAGGTTGCTTTAGGTGATGTGGAAGTCTGTTTTTGAGGCTTGTTTACGTGTCGTCTCATTTCAGGGGGAGGGGTGCTGCTGGTGCCCATACAGCTCACCTCCTCCTCAGTGCTGGGGATGGCTCTACTCCTCAGCACTGGGGGCAGTGGTACGAAGGACCAGAAGGCTTCTCCTCAGGGCTGGAGGCACCTCTGTTCCTTGACACTGGGGGTGGTGGTACAGCAGCCTGGAAGACTCACCTCCTCCTCACAAACCAAACTCAGACCCAAGTTCCACCTTGCTATTTTAGACTCCCCAGCCAAGACATCTAAAGGACAGCTGGCACACTGACAGCTGCCGGGAGACAGTGTGTTATTCACTTTTGTGTCCTCAGCACCTAGTTTGTTAGTATTTTTTTAGTGTCTTTCAATAGTTAGAGATATGGGCATCATCGATGGAAACTATAAAAGTAGCTGTGATCAGGCAAAGAAATTAATGAAAGAAAAGAAGTGAATTGGTAGCAGAGTCTCGGAAAGAGGAAGATCAGGTACAAGGGTGTTAACCCAACACACTGTAAGTCCTTCATGTATAAAATACAGAAAATGACACTCCCCCTTTTTATGACATGATGATGAGGTTAGGAGGGTGACAGGACTGGAAAATAAAAAGTATCAACATTGATCAGTTATCAACAGTTATAATATGCATCTAAGTAGTAAGGAGGAAATACCCACCAAAACCTCTAAAGACAATACTGACATGGACAATGAGGAAGAGAGGAAGAGAGGAGAAGCAGATGGTCTGCCTGGCCAGTGCATACCCATATCAAATTCTCCATGTTGGACAAGGCACGATTTCCATCCCACCCCTGACAGTGACCAGTGTTAACTTCCCAAATTGAAATATTTGTTATTCTAAGATATTTACAGAATATCCATGTATATTTCCATCTCCCTATGAATTCAGTCAATATCTACTTTTTTTTTTTTTACAAATAAGATCATCAGTGGCCAAACTCCACATCATGGAAAGGTAGTGGCATGGGAACCAAGTCACATAGGTCCATTTGGAGACAACCAAGGGCATAATGATTATTGATATTTTTTAAACCTTTACACAAGCTATGCATTTTTGCTCAACAACAACAACAACAACAAAAACCAAAAATAACCTAGTGTTTAATCCCTGTATTGGGAGGATTTATCAGGGTGCTATATTTTTCCTAATTGTTTGAATTTAAAAATGTTAAAATGAATTTCTTCCCTTCCATTATCTACTTCATCTCTTTGTTTCATCTTTTCCTTGTGCTTAGGATTTTACCACACCTGCAAAACCAATCACCTTCTTAGATATTTTCTAGCATGGTCCCAGGATCTCAGTTCTTACAGGTTTATAAAACAATTCATTCTTATGTGTGTGCCGACCATTCATCAACACTGTATTTACACTATTGTCATAATTAAACTTCAGTGTGATTTTAAATTTTCATTCGTATCATATAAGCATTTAATATAGGGCAGGAAATTCAAAGAGGTAAGCCACAGAACAAAGATACCTAACACTTTACTGAACAAAAGTTTTAAAATGCCCATTTTCCCAAAAATAAAAAAGCCAGTAAATGCTCTTTACAGTTTAAATTCAGTTTTTTAAGCTCAGACAAATGTTTTTTGATAACTTTGATATAGATGAAAGTGGAGAACATGTTTTCTCTTCTCTCTGGAGAGGAAAATGCATTATCTTCCCTTCTCAGCTTTCATGCACCTGACAGCTAACCTTGGCCTTGGGCCAGTGAGTGACTCACTTTTTCAGTTAATGCCACTGTAATGAAAGGATCTTCTGCCATATTAGTTGCAACTTACATACAGAAGAATCATAGTTTAGAAATGTCTGTGGACAACATCCCTCTCAGCCCTGAGTGCTGGGCTCCATGGTAGCTCACACATACCCTCCTTAGAAAGTCTCTGGAAGATACAGTATGAGGAGCTTCAGGATGCAGGTTCCCAGACCATGCTGAGAAGAACCCCTGAAAATGGCCATGTGTCCACTGGAACATTCATGCATGTGGGAGAGGGTGAGAGTGACAGACGGGACACTCCAGGATAGTTAGCTTACTTAGCCATGTAATTATGCAGTCCAGTCAGGTCACTCAGCCTTTCTGACTTCCTTTCTTTACCCTTAGTGGAACCAAGGGTTCTAAACTACCAGCTCCTAGCTTTTCTGAAGAATAAGTAGTAATTTAATAATCAAAGGAAGCTCAGAGGACACAAAATGGCAGCTGAGATGACTGCCCCTTGGACTCCCCAGCCTTCCTTTCCTCTCCTGGCATGTATGTCCCTAGTGTTGCTTCAGATCCATAGCATGTACTTACTCCAGAAGACTTTTCAATAAGAAGAATTTTTGTCAAACACCTTTGAGTCAGATAACAGAGGAAGCAAAACACTTAGGATATATGTAAATATAGAAATATAGATGTAGGGATTTGTTTTGCCTCTTTTTCTTCTTGTTTTTATTTTGTTTCTTACTGATACAACATTGAACAAGCAATTTTCATCTTCCTTGACCTTCATTTTCATATTTGTAACATAAGGAATATATATTCAAATGCTTACTGGGATTTTCAAGCCTAACTGTCCTGAGCCATGTCCCCCACACTAGCTCCTGCCAAGGTCAATGGCAACTTCATTCTCTTGCAGCTCAGCTGAACATTGGGGATCACCTTTGACCTCACACCCAGTCTATTAGCAAATCCTGTGGACACTACCTCCAGAAGGTCCATAACCCAAGCACATTTGCCACTGCCACCTCTCCTTGGAGAACTGAATTAGGGCTAACTGCTCTTCCTACTTCCCTCTTGCTTTCCTCCCTCCCCAACCAATTAACTGTCCAGAAGCCAGAAAGATTCTCCTAACACCTGTTCATATGTGCCTGAGGCCTCTAACAGTAAAATATGAGACAAAAGCCTCCATTTTATTTGCATACATAGTCTTAGGGAACAAAAATGAAGTATGAGTATTGGAACTGGAAAGAGATACTGTCACTACAAGAAAATGCTGTATTCCAGGGGAACCTTGTGAGGACTGTCATTAATGCCTATGGCAATGCCTTTAGGGAAAGGAAAGGGAGAGAAAGACTAGCTTTCAGTGATAAAACATTGTTTCAAGGGTATGTACATGTATGAGTCTGAAGGGTGTCCCATACCACAGGTTCAGAGTAGCTTTGGGGCAGGACCCTAGGTAGGTCACACTAACCTGCAGTAAGATACTTGCCGTAAATCAGGGTGGAAATGATTGCTACTGCTGAGGCTGAAAAAAGTGGTAAGGCTGGGGCCAAAAGGATCAGTCTGTGCCCCTACTTTACTCTCAATTATACAACAGCTTCCCATTCTCCAAGATATAGTCCAAAGTCTTCACCAGTTCACACTGTGCCTTGAAGACCTATTAAACATCCCCCATCTCAAGATTTTTGTTATCACCCATTCCTTTCCCCTCTTGAAATGCTCTACTCAAATGCCACTTTATCAGTCAATGATGGACAAAATGTACAACATTTTGTTGTAATCCATAAGATTACAACACAGCTGAGATATTCCTATTGCCTAGTTGCATCATAGAATTATAGCACATCATATTATTTGTAAACAAACCTACTGCACTGCTAGTCATATAGACATATAGCACATATAGTCATGTATAATACATGATACTTAATAATGATATAAGTTATGTTGCTGGTTTATGCATTTATTTGCTACACATTTCATCACTCTTTTAGAGTACATTCTTTCTACTTCTTATGGATTAGATCTAAAATGTCCCCTGGAAGTTTCATGTGATGAGGCTTTGGGAAGGTGGGCATTGTTTCTATGGACTGATTCATTGGAGCTGGAGCTTGATCAGAGGAGTTGGATCACTAAGGGTGTGACCTGGAAGAATGTATTCTTATCCCTGGCCCCTCTCTTCTTTCCCTCTATTTCCTGGCTACCATAAATTGAGCAGCTTCCACCATCCCTTTCTACCATGCTGTTTCTGCCTTGCAGCAAGCCAACCATGGACTGAACCCTCTGAAGCATAGTCAAAATAAACCTCTCCTTTAAGTTGCAGGTGTCAGATATTTTATCCCAGGCAAGTGACTAATACACTACTTATAAAAATAGTTTACCATACAACAGTCTGCAGTGTTATGCCAGAAGCAGCCCCATACATCTCATGTTTACCATGTCTCTCTTTTCAGTTGTTAAATTTCATTTTAACTGATACATAAAAATATTAAAACTGTATCCACTGATGGCGTACCATGCAATGTTTCAATATATGTGTACATCATGTAATGTTTTATCCATCTTCTCAAACACATATTTCTCTATGGTGAGAACATTCAATCCTCTCTTTTAGCTTTTTTGAAATATATAGTATTTTGCAATATATTGTTATATCTAGTCACCTGACTCTGCAACAGCATGCCAGAACTTCTTACTCCTAACTGTAATGTCATACCCATTAACTAACCTTCCCCTGTCCCTTTCTCCCCCTTCTTTCTTCACCTCATTCTCTGGTAAATATCATTCCGCTTTCAACTTCTATAAGATCAACTTTTTTAGATTTTACACCTGAATGAGATCCTATTATACTTTTCTTTTGTACCTGGTTTATTTCCACTTCACAGAATGATCTCCAGTTCCATCCAAGTTGCCACAAATGGCAGGATTTCATTATTTTTTTGTTGTTATTGAATAGCATTTCATTGTGTATCCATTCATTAGCTGACAGACACTTAGACTGTTTCACTTTCATGACTATTGTGAATAGTGTTGCAGTGAACATGGGAGTCCAGATGTCTCTTTGATAAATTGACTTGATTTCCTTTGGATGGGATTGCTGCATCATATGGTAGTTCTATCTTTAATTTTTGAGAACTCTACATACCATTTTCCAAAATGGCTGTACTAATTTACATTCCCATTGTGAGTGTGCATCAGTTTCCTTTTTCCACATCATCACCAGCACCTTTTATCTTTAGTCTTCTTAGTAATAGCCATTCTTACTAAGTTGAGGTGGAATCTCATTGTGGGTTCCTTTTTTTTTTTTTTTTTTTGGTACCGGGGATCAAACTAGGGTCCTTGCACTTGTGCAGCAGGTGGCCAAACCACTGAGCTAAATCCCTGGCCCTCATTGTAGATTTAAGTTGCATTTCCCTGATGTTTAGTGAGATTGAGCATTTTTTCATATAACTATTGGGTATTTGTAAATATTATTTTAAGAAATTTCTGTTAGTTCTATTGCCCATTTTTAATCAGGTTATTTGTTGTTTGTTTGCTATTGAATTTTTGAAGTTCTGGCTATTAATCCTTTATCATATGTATATTCTATAAATGGTACAAATATTTTCTCCCATTTGTAGGTTATCTCTTCACTCTAATGATTGTTTTCTTGTTGTGCAGAAAGTTTTTAGTTTTATGTAATTCTACTTATCTGTTTTTATTTTATTTCTTATGGTTTTGATGTCTTGTAAAAAACAAATTTCTTGCCACTCCAGTGTCCCAGAGTATTTCTCTTATGTTTTCTTCTAGTAGTTTCATAGTTCAGGTCTTACATTTAAGTCTTTAATCCATTCAGAGATGATTTTATAACTGTTGAGAGATGAAGATTTAGTTTCATTCTTCTGTATATGGATATCCAATTTTCTAGCACCACTTATTTATTTATTTTTTTGCTTAAATTCTTTTATTGGTACATTTTAGGTATACATTACATTTACATTTATCATTGGGTGCTTGTACCTGCACATGATGTATCTTGGTTCTTTATTTTTTCCCCATTACCTGTGTGCCCTTCACCCCTCCACCCTTCCCTATTTACATAGACTTTGTTTCCATTTTTTCTTTCTTTTCTCATAGTTTTTCCTTTCCCTCTTTTCCTTTCCCCTTCCCCTCCCTTCACTCCTTTGTCTTTGGACCTTTTTTCCTATTTCAAATTATCAATTATTCATTTTAATCATTTTAACCCTTGTTTACACTATCAGTTTCTCACACTAGAGAAACTATTCGGTATTTACACATGTGTGTCCTATTTATTTCACTTAAGAGTATGGCCTCAATATGCATCCATTTAGCTATAAATGACTCTAGTTTCTCATTCTTTATGGCTGAGTAGTACTCCATTTTATAAAAAAACCACATCTTCTTTATCCAGTTTCCAGTTGATGGGCACTTGGTCTGTTTCCAAGCTTTAGCTATTACAAACTGTCTAGCACCATTTATTGAAAAGGCTGTCATTAGAATCTTTGTTGAATATCAGCTGGATGTAGATGTGATTTTATTTCTAGGATCTCTATTCTATTCCATTGTCTATATGTCTGTTTTTATGACAATACTATGCTGTTCTGGTTGCTGCAACTTTGTAGTGTATTTTGATGTCAGGCAGTATTACACTAGTATTACACTGTATTACTACAAAGCCTTTAAGTTTGTTCTTTTTGTTCAAAATTGATCTAGCTACTTAGGAATTTTTGTGGTTCCTTACTATAAGGGATGTCTTTTCTTTCTCTGTGTGTGTGTGTGTGTGTGTGTGTGTGTGTGTGTGTCTGGTGTATCTGTGTGTGTCTGTATCCTGTTTAATTTCTCTCATCAATATTTCAAAAATTTTTGGGCGAGGGATTTAGCTCAGTGGTTCCAGCACCTACCTCGCAAGCACAAGGTCCCGAGTTCAATCCCCAGTACCAAAAAGAAAATATCCCATCAAAAATTTTCATTGTAGAGATCTTTCAATTCTTTGGTTAAATCTATTCCTAGATATATTTTGTAGCTATTGTAAATGGGGTTGCATTCTTGAGACATATAATTATACATATGTTGTACCAACATCAACTTTCTGGTTAAGGTGTTGTACTAAAATCATGTAAGACATAATCCATGGTGCTATGGCTTATGTCTAAATGTCTCCCCACAAAGCCTCATGCAGTTATAGAGGGGACTTTTCAGAAGTGGCTAGATCTAGAGTGTGTGGTGCTGGGATCAAGGGTGTGCAATTAATAAATCAGACCATGGATTTGTTTGGCATAGTTCTAGCTAGGATTAAAGGTGTGAGTGCTACACCTGCCCTGGGACAGGTAGCCTTTATAAAATACAAGAGACCGAAAGAGAGTTAGTGTGTTCTGGCATGCCTGCTTGCTGTGGACTATTTCTCCTCTGTGATGAACCTCTGGCATGCCTGCCTTGGAGCCAGCTGACTATGGACTAAAACTTCTAAATTGTGAGCCAAATAAATCCTCCCTGCTTTAACTTTGGATGTTGAGCATTTTGTCTCAGCAAAAAGAAAAGTAGCTAAGATACATAAGAAACTAGATGGACTATGTACATACTATTTCTATAACTTCTTGTAAATCTATATAATTACTTCAAAATAAAGTGTAAAAATAATAAAATTCACAGTACACTATCCTGGAGAATCTTTATAAAGTCCCTTCAAGTTCTATTAGTCTGTCGTTGTTTTATTGGAAACAAAATCACTGATCCATTAAAGAAAAAACTGCTAAGTTGGGCATAAACAACATTAAACTCTTTGGCTCTTCAAAAGACTCTGTTAAGAATACAAAAAAGCTACAGCCTGGAAAATAATATTTACAAATCACATATCTGAAAAAGAAATAATATCTACAGTATATAAAGAAATAAACAATCTGATTAGAAAAAAGGCAAAAGCTATGCACAAATATTTCATAAAAGAAGATATATAATTTTATTACAGTAAATAGGGACAAAAAGGAGGCTAATATCACTACCCATTAGAGAAATGAAAATTTAAAAGAACAATGACGTCTCATTAGACACCTATCGGAATAGCTAAAATAAAAAATAGTGATAACACCAAATGCTAGGAATGATGTGGAAAAATTGGATCATTTATACATGACTGGTGGGAATATAAAATACTACAGACAATGTAGAAAGTTTGACATTTTCCTTTCAAAACTGAAAATTGACCACACAACTCAAAAAATACTTTCTTTCCTATATACTCCAACAAAATAAAAACTTATTTTTACTCAGAAACGTGTACTCAAATACTCTTAGCAGTTTTATTCACAATATCCAAAACCAGGAAACTACCCAAATGTCCTCCAGTGGGTGAATGGCTAAGTGTGATACCTATGCACCATTAATAGCAGTCAGGGATAATAGGAACAAACTATTGATATTGTAACAAGTTGAATGAAAGTTAAGGAATTTATGAGTCAGATTTTCTTTTCTTTAAATTCTTTTATTGGTACATTTTAGGTATACAATACTTTTACATTTATCATTGGGTGCTTGTACCTGTACATGATGTATCTTGGTTCTTATTTTTTTCCCATTACCTGTATGCCCTTCACTCCCTTCACCCTTCCCTATTTACATAGAATTCATTTCCATTTTTTTCTTTTCTTATAATTTTTCCTTTCCCTTTTTTTCCCTTCGCCTCCCATCATCCCTAGACCTTTAGACCTTTCCTTCCTATTTCAAATTATCAATTATTCATTTTAATCATTTGAATCCTTATTTGCACTTTCAGTTTCTCACACTAGAAAAACTATTTGGTATTTATATACGTGTGTCCTATTTAATTCACTTAAGAGTATGGCCTCAATATGCATCCATTTAGATATAAATGTCTCTAGGTTTTCGTTTTTTATGGTTGAGTAGTACTCCATTTAATAAAAAAAAAAAACACACATCTTCTTTATCCAGTTTCCAGTTGATGGGCACTTGGGCTGTTTCCAAGCTTTCACTATTACAAACTGAGCTGCTATAAACATAGGTGCACATATATCTCTGTGGTATGATTCTTTTAATTCTTTGGGGTAGATACCCAGCAGGTGAATAGCTGGATCAAATGGGACCTGTAGCCCTACTTCTTTGAGGTATCTCCATACTGATTTCCACAGTGGTTGCACCAGTCTGTACTCCCAACCAACAATGGAGAAGGGTTCCTTTCTCCCCACACCCCCACCACCATTTGTTACTGGTTGATTTATTGATAGCAGCCATTCTTTCTGGGGTGAAGTGGAATCTCAGTGTTGTTTTCATTTGCATCTCTTTAATGACCAGTGATGTTGAACAATTTTTCATATGTTTATTTGCTTCTTTTACTTCTTTATCTGAGAAATGTCTGTTCATTTCAGATGCCCATTTCTGAATTGGGTCTTTGAATATGGGGGGTGGTCTCATTTTTTTCAATTCTTTATATATTCTAGATAGTTGTTCTTTGTCTGAGGTACATCTGCTAAAAAATTTTTCCCACATTGTAGGTTGTTTCTTAGCTCTGTTGGTGGTTTCTTTTGCAGCGCAGAAGCTTTTTAATAAGATGAGACTCCACTTGTTGATTCTTTGTGCTTGTTCCCGTGCTACTGAGGTTATAGTCATAAAGTCTTTTCCTATGCCAATGTCTCCAAGACTTCTACCTAACTTCTCTTCCACAAAGTTTAATGTTTCTGTCTTAATATTTAGATTTTAATCCACTTTGATATTAGTTTAGTGCATGGTGATAGGTATGGGTCTACTTTTAATCTTTGGCAGGTTGAAATCCAGTTTTTCCAACACCATTTATTAAAGACGGTATCTTTCCTCTGGTGAGGGTGGTTGGCCCCTTTGTCAAAGATGAGGTGACTGAGTATGTCTGGAGTTGTTTCTGCATCTTCTAATCTATTCCACTGATGCTCAAGTCTGTTTCTTTGCCAGTACCATGCTGTTTTTATCACAGTGGCTTTGTAATATAGTTTCAAATTGGGGATTGTGTTACCCTCAGCCATGTCTCTGTTGTCCAGAATTGCTTTTTCTATTCCAGTTCTCTTCTGCTTCCAAATGAATTTTTGGGTTGTTTTCTCTAGTTCTGTGAAGTATATTGTTGGAATTTCAATTGGCATTGCATTGAATCTATATAGTAGTTTTGGAAGTATGGCCATTTTCATTATATTGGTTCTTCCTACCCAGGAACAAGGGATGTCTTTCCATTTCTTATACCCTCCTTGATCTCCTTCTTCAGAGTGCTGTATTTTTCAGTGTAGAGGTCTTTTACTTCCTTTGTGTGGTTGATTCCAAGATATTTCATTTTTTTGAAGGCTATTGTAAAAGGAATTGTTTCCTGAATTTCCCTCTCAGTGACTCTGCTATTTGTGTTCAAGAAGGCAATTGTTTGAGTGTTAACCTTGTATCCAGCTACTCTACTGAATCTGTCAATTAGGTCTAGAAGTCTTTTGGCTCAGTTTTTTGGGTCTTCTAGGTAAAGCATCATATCACCAGCAAATAATGACAGTTTAACTTCTTCCTTTCCTATCTTTATTCCTTTTATTTCTTTTTCATTTCTAATTTCTGTGGCTAATGATTCCAGAACTGCATTGAACAGGAGTGGTGATAGTGGGCATCCTTGTCTTGTTCCTGATTTTAGCGTGAAAATTTTCAGTTTTTGACCATTTAATATGATGTTGGCTGTTGGTTTTTCATAGATAGCCCTAATCAGGTTGAGATAAAGACCTTCTATTCCAATTTTCTGTAGGATTTTTATCATGAATGAGTGTTGGATTTTGTCGAATGCTTTTTCTGCATCTATTGAGATGATCATATGGTTTTCGTCCCTGGTTCTGTTAATATAGTGTATTACATTTATTGTTTTATGTATGTTGAACCATCCCTGCATCCTTGGGACAATTCTGACTTGGTCAAGATGTATGATCTTCTCGATGACCCTCTGTATTCTGTTTGCCAGTATATTGTTGAGGATTTTTGCATCTATGTTCATTAGGGAAATTGGTCTGTAGTTCCCTTTTTGGGTTGGGACTTCCCATGGTTTTGGAATCAAAGTAACACTGGCTTCCAGGAATGAATTTGGAAGTCTTGCTTCCCTTTCAATTTCCTTGATGAGTTTAAAGAGTAATGGTGATAGTTCTTTAAATGTCTTGTAGAATTCAGCAGTGAAGCCATCAGGACCTGGACTTTTCTTTGTTGGTAAATTTTTTATTACATTTTCAATTCCACTCATTGTAATTGGGGTGTTAAAATTTCTATATCTTCTTCATTTAACTTTGGCAATTCATATGTATCTAGGAATCTGTCCATTTCTTCTGTGTTTTCCATTTTATTAGAGTACAGGTTCTCGAAGTAGGTATTGATGATCCTCTGGATTTCTGCTGGATCTGTTGTGACTTCACCTTTTTCATTCTTAAAAGCATGGATTTGAGCCTTTTCTTTCCTTTTTTTGATAAGGTAGGCTAAAGGTTTATCAATTTTATTTATTCTTTCGAAAAACCAACTCTTTGATTCATTAATTTTTTTGTATCATTCTCTTAGTCTCCATTGCATTGATTTCTGCTATGATTTTTATAATTTCCTCTCTTGTATGAGATATGGGTTTGTTATGCTCTTCCTTTTCTAGGAGCTTGAGATTCTGCATTAGGTTATTTAACTGAGTTCTCTCTGTTTTCTTACTATGGGTATTCACTGCTATGAATTTCCTACATAGAACTGCTTTCATTGTGTCCCATAGATTCCTGTGTGTTGTACTGGCATTGTCATTTACTTGTAGAAACTGTCTAATTTCTTCTTTAATTTCCTCTGTGATCCATTGGTTGTTCAGGAGGGTGGTATTCAATTTCCATGTGTTTGTGGGACTTTCGCGGTTTCTTATGTTATTGACCTCCAATTTTATTGCACTATGGTCTGATAAGGGGGTAACTTCAATTCTTTTATATTTACTTAGGCATGTCCTATGAGCTAGCATGTGGTCTATGTTGGAGAATGACCCATGTGCAGCGGAAAAGAATGTGTATTCTGATTTTGTGGGGTGGAACACTAGGTAAACAACTATTAAGTCCATTTGTTCAATAGCTTGTTTCAGTTCTAGAATTTCGTTGTTAATTTTTTGTCTAGATGACCTGTCTATTTGTGATAGTGGGCTACTGAGGGCCCCCATTACAATTGTATTAGTGCTTATTTAATTTCTCATGTCCATTACTATTTGTTTTATAGAGTTGGGGCATTCGTATTTGGTGCATATATATTTAGGATTGTCATCTCTTCCTCTTGGATTGTTCCCTTCACAAGGATATAGTGACCATCTTTGTCTCTCTTAATTAGTTTTGGTTTGAAATCTACTTTGTCTGCAAATAAGATTGCTACCCTTGCTTTTTTCTGGGTTCCTGTCATGTGAAGAACTGTTTTCCATCCTTTTACTTTCAGTGTATGAATTTCTTTTTGAGTTAGGTGTGTTTCTTGTATACAGCTTATTGCTGGATTTTGCTTCTTAACCCATTCTGTCAGTCTATTTCTTTGGATTGGTGAATTTAGGCCATTAACATTGAGAGTTATAATTGATAGATATTGACTCATCCTTGTCATGATGTTTTGCTGTTGTTGGCTCTTTTATTTCTTATTTTTTTCCCCCTTTCCCATTAGTTTCTTACCTTGCCTGCTGGCTTCCCTCTGTTGGGCCTCATGGAGTTGTGACCTTCATTGTCTTTTTCTAGGATATTGCTTAGAATTGTTTGGAGTGCTGGTTTGGTGTTCATGAAATTTCTCAGGTGTTCTTTGTCATGGGAGTATCCAATTTCCCCATCAATTTTGAAAGATAATTTTGCAGGATACAACAGTCTAGGTTGGAAGTTATTTTCTTTTAGGGCTTGAAATACTTCACTACAGGTTCTCCTTGATTTGAGGGTTTGTGTGGAGAAGTCTGCCGTGATTCTTATGGGCTTTCCTCTGTAGATGATTTGTTTCTTTTCTCTAATTGCCTGCAGGTTTTTGTTCTTCTATTGGGTGTCTGGGATCTTGACTATTATATGTCTAGGTATAGATTTTTTTGATCATGGCTAGTTGGAGTTCTATATGCCTCACTTATCTGTATGTCCATTTTTCCACCTCTGTCTAGGAAGTTTTCTACTATTACTTCTGTGAACAGTTTTTCTTATGTCAATTGTACTTTCCCCTGTTTTTTTGTGGACTCCTATCAGCCTTTGGTTATTCTTCTTTCCAATATCTAGCAGCTGCTGGATTGATTTCTCATGGTCTCTTACTATTTTTAAGAGATCTCTGTTTTCATGGTCCTTAACTGAAATCCTGTCTTCTGTGTCTGATATTCTATCTTCAGTTTCCCTTAATCTGCTGTGCATCCTTTCAATAGAGTTTTTAATCTTCTGAATGTCTGTTTGAGTCTGTTTCATGGATTCCATTTCTTTCTTATGTTGGTTGATCATGGTTTCCATTTCTTTCTTATGCTGGGCATTCATGGCTTCCAGCATGTTTCTGAGCTCATCTATATTTTTATCTGCTTCTGTTCTAGAGCCTCTAATCATGTCTTGCACTCTGCTCACTATCTCTGTAGTTATCTGGGAAATTATTTCTGTTTTGAATTTTTCTACAGCCTTATTCATGTGTTTTGTTACTTCCTGTGCTATCAGTTCAGGGTGTCCAGGTGGTTGATTATCAGGCTTTTCCACCTTGTTTCCCCCAAAGTTTGCCTTTTGTGGGGTGGAAGTCTGAGTCTGTGCCTTGCTTAAATGCCTTCTCATTTTTGTTTTTGGTACTGTCCTTGGTTTAATTCCTGGGTTGATACTTTGATGTTGTTTATTATAAGTATCATTGTTGATGTATTTAGGGGTTTTTTTGGTATTGGGGATCGAACTTGTGTCTTTGGACTTGTGGGGCAGGTGGTGGAACCACTGAGCTAAACCCCCGCCCCTGTTGATGTATTTAGAACCCTTATAGAATGATTGCTTCTCAGAGGTATCTTCCAGATATAGCGGGACTTTAGGTTTTGAGTCTCTAATAACTCTGAGGCTATCTCATTTTCGTTATACCAGGAAGGACAACTAATTAAATCAATCACCACACCATAGCCCAAGTGATACAATCAGCAACACAATAGCATCAAGTACCTCTTAGAAAATGACAATTTGGATACACCCTTCTAGCCAGCACCCAGAAGGAAGCTCCCCTCCTCCATCCCAGGCTCCTAGGGCAGAAAAGCTCAGCCAGTCCCAGCACTTGGAAGGAAGCTCCCCCACCGCCATCCCAGGCTCCTAGGGCAGAGAAGGTGATCTGGTCCCAGGACCCAGAAGGAAGCTCCCTGCCTCTATCCCAGGCTCCTAGGGCAGAGAAGGTGAGCTGGTCCCAGCACCTGGAAGAAAGCTCCCCGCTTCCATTGCAGGGTCCTAGGGCAGAGAAGCTCAGCCAGTCCCAGCATCTAAAAGGAAGCTCCCCTAGGGCAGAGAAGCTGAGCCAGTCCCAGCACCCGGAAGGAAGCTCTCCTGCTG
Source organism: Heterocephalus glaber (assembly GCF_053883595.1). Lineage (NCBI taxonomy): Eukaryota > Metazoa > Chordata > Mammalia > Rodentia > Bathyergidae > Heterocephalus > Heterocephalus glaber. The sequence goes on from NW_028258156.1 coordinate 6,349,037, forward strand.
CCATCCCAAGTTCCTAGGGCAGAGAAGGTGAGCCACGTGGGCACCAGAAGCACACCCCCACCCCCCCCCGTGGAAATGAGAAGACACAAAAACAAGCCTCAAAAACAGACTTCCAGATCACCTACAGCAACCCCAAAGGGAAATGAGATGGAACAATCTGATACTCAACCACCTGGACTCTGAACTGGCAACAAAAGAGGATCTGGGGGAAAATGAAATCAGAAATAATTTCTCACATAACAGCAGAGATTGTGCTCATAGTGCAAGACATGATTAATAAATCTAGAGAGGACACAGATAAAAAAATAGAGGATCTGAGGAACATGATGGAATCCCAACATAGGAAACAAATGGAATCCATAAAACAGATGCAAACAGATTTCCAGGAGATTAAAAACTCCATCAAAAGTCTGCACAGCAGAATGAACCAATGTGAGGATAGAATTTCACATATAGAAGATAAGACTGCAATTAGTCAGGAGGAAAAGAAAAACTGCTTTAAAATTGTAAGGGAACACAAGAAATCAATCCAGCAGCTGCTAGACAATGCAAAGAAGAATAACATAAGACTGATTGGAGTCAATGAAGAAAGAGGAGAGAGTGCAGATGACATAAAAAAACTGTTCACAGAAGTGATGGTAGAAAACTTCCCAAGCAGGGGAAAAGAACTTGACATACAGATAAGTGAGGCATATAGGACTCCAGCTTGCCTTGATCAAAACAAATCCACACATAGGCATATAATAGTTAGGATTCCAGAAATCCAACAGAAGGACAAAATTCTACAAGCAGTCAGAGAAAAGAAACAAATCACATACAAAGGAAAGCCCATCAGAATCACAGCAGACTTCTCAATGCAAAACCTCAAGGCAAGAAGAGCATGGAGTGATTTCTTTCAAGCCCTAAAGGAAAACAGCCTCCAACCCAGATTGATGTACCCTGCAAAACTATCTTTCAAAATTGATGGAGAAATAAGATACTTTCATGATAAAGAGCACCTCAGGAACTCCATGAATACCAAACCGGCACTCCAACAAATTTTAGACAATACCCTAGGAAAAGACAATGAGGATCACAACCCCAGGAAACCCAGCAGAATGAATCCACTGCATGACAAATTAAATGCAAAGGGGGAGAATCCAACAAAAAGAAAAAGTCATGACAAGGCTTTTAAAACTTTTAACTTCAGCTCCCTAATGAGTGTATAATTCAATCTCATCATTGTACTGATTAGTATTTTTCTGATTCTAGAGTTGCACACCATTCCTTGTGCTATACTGGCTATTTATCATCTTCTTATGTCTACTTTTCAATTGTGTTGTCTATTAATGAGCTCTAAGAATTCTTTATATATTCTGCTCATAGTTTACATGTACTGTAAATATGGTCTGTTTAAGGACTACTTTTCATTTTAACGATGTCATTTAAACTTCTAAATTTTGATGGAATCTCATTTATCAATTTTTTTTCTTTTACACATCATGTTTTTTGTATCCTAGGTAGTTCTTGTCTACCCTGAATTCATAAATATTTTCCCTTATAATTTCTTCTTAAAGTTTTATACTTCAAGTTATTTTCATGTATGGAAAAAAAGGGTTGAGGTTAATTTTTTATATATGGATACCAGGTGTTCTAGTGCCATTTGCTGAACACAGTATCTCTCCCTCAGCTCTTGAATTGAGTTTATAGTCTATAAAATGCTAATATTAAATAATCTTTCAAAACTCAGTGGACCATATATGTGTGGTTCTATTTCTAGAGTCTCTGTTTTATTCAAATGACCTATATGTCTTTCCTTACACCAACACTGCCTTGATTACTGTAGCTTTAGAAGAAGTCTTAAAATTAGGTACTAAACATCTTCCAACACTGTTTTTGTTTTTGTTTTTGTTTTTAACTTTTCTAGGTCATTTGTACTCCTACATAACTTTTAAATTTCAATATCCAATTCTTCATTTATAGCAAGTATACACAGACCTGAATTTTTATATATACCTTGTGTTTTCTAATCCTGCTAAATTCAAGTACAAGTTCTAGGGGCTCCTAGAGATTTCTTAGTATTTTCTCTGTAGATGATCATTTCATCTACATATAAAGATTTTGCTTCTGCCACACCAATCCTATCCTAGTTGTGTCATTTTATTGCCAGACTATTTTGGTGGGGACTAAGTTTCAAAGTTTAGTGGACAGATAAAGAGTAAGCATATCTGCCCTTGTTCCCCACCTTAAGGAGAAAGCATTATGTCTTCTCCATTCATATAAGGCATTCTCTCTGGAAGTATGGAGTACATGTCTTTAATCTGTTGAGAAGTTTCTGTTCTACTTCTAGTCTCCTGATAGCTTTTACCATGTACAGCTGTAGAATTTAGTCCAATACTTTTTCTCCAACTAGTGACAGGATCATATGGCTTTCTCCTTTCCTCTGTTAAAATGATGACTTTTGGGGGTGGATCTTCCAATGCTGAACCAATATTGCCATCCCTATAACAAAAACATTTTCTACATACTGCCAGATCTGATTTCCAATAGTTTGTTTTGTTAAACAAATTTCTATCTATGTTCATAACTTTTTCTTCTATTATCTTTATCCAGTTTTAGGATTAGCACAATGTTGAGTTCCTCAAATGAGGGGAGAAATGTTCCTTCTTTTTTCTGCTTTAATTGTTTGATATAATTTATCAGTTAAAATGTTTATGAGCCTGCTGTTGTCATACAGGTAGGTTTTTAAGCTAGAAATATACTTTCTTTAATAGATGCTATTCAAATTTTATATTTCCTCCAGAGTTAGTTTCATTAATTTGTCTTCCAAGTTACTTTTTGAAGTTGTCAAATATATTTCAAAAAAGATTTTTGTAATATGCTTTCTATATCCTTTTAAATTCTGTAAAATCTGTGGTAATGTCTCCTAGATCTTAATATTGTAATTTTAAAAATGTGTAACTGATATTGTGTAACAGGAAGAAAAGGTCTAAAAGAGCAGGGGAATTGGGAGGGGTAGGGGAAGGGAAAAAAGGGAAAGGAAAAAATATAAGAAGAGGAAAAAAATGGAAACAAGGTCTTTGCAAATAGGGAAGGGTGGAGGGCTTGAAGGGAGGGCAAGGGAAGGGGAAAAAAATAAGAACCAAGATCCTCATGTAATGGTACAGGATCCCAATGATGAATGTAACTGTATTTTATACCTAAAATGTACCAATAAATTTAATGGGGAAAAAAAAGAAAATGACAATTTGTGGTAGTTATTAATCTATTACCTTTAACTGTGTGAATTAAATCAAAATCAAGGACCAACCCAACATATCTTTATAGTGGATAAACTCTTCTCTACAGCAACTTTACCCTTTGGGATGGGGATTTAGAAGGAGTTAAGTAGGGAGAGATAGGTAGGTAGAAGGATAGGGGAAGGTTAGTAGTGAGGCCAGAGGACACCAGTGAGAAAAGGAAAGAGAAGAAAAGAAAAATAAAGAAGAAATATGAATTAGGGCCAGAACAGGAACACAAAGGGAGATAAAAAAACAATGCTGAACAGCAAGGGAATGAGGAAGAGAAAGAGAGAGAAAGAAAAGAGAAAAGAAAGAAAAAAGAGAAAAATATAAACTTTAAAACAGTAGAAAAAGAAGAAAAAAATTAAAAATAAGAGCAAATAAAATAGTGGTACTTTTGAAAATAAATAAAAGATAAAAATGAAGGGCATCCTTCAAGGTATGTCTCTGCTGTCACAATAGACAACTTTGGCAGCAGTGTGCAGACATAAGTCAATGAGTCTCAGCAAGCCAGTCACAGACCTGTGAGATTCAGGTACATTTCTGGCTGCAAGTCCCAAGTTGAGTTTTCTGACCTCCTGCAGGGTTGAACTCCATAAGTTTCTATTGCAGGTTCCAGCTGCCTTTCCCCTGAAGATAGTCCAGGTTCTGATGGGAGGTAATGATCCCTTCAACTTACCAAATAAGGTGGTCTGGTGTGCCTTTATTGCAGAGATTCTCTTCATTTTTCCAGTGGTCTTCAGTTATCATCAGGGCCTGAGAGAGGTCCTCTCTCTGTTGTTCACTTCTGCAGCTCAGGACAATGGCCTTTATGTTCCCCCGTGCCTCTGTAGTGTGAAACCAGGTCGCTGCACAGCCAAGAGGCTAGAGGTAGGGTCAGGGGGTTGCAGGTGCCCGTGGTGGTACACTGGCGGCTGGTGGGTATACCTGGGGGTCCTCACCATCTCCTGGTTGCAGGTGGGCATGGTGGCTCAGCCCAAGCTGGTATGCTGGCGGCTGGTGGGCAAGCCCCTGAGTTTTTTTTTTAAGGTAAAATAAAGCCAATCACAAAAGTATACATACCACATATGTCTTAGTACCTTCCTCTTGCAGAACACAATACCTGATACCCACAACTTAAAGGAGAGATTTATTCTTGTTCACAGTTTAGTCCACATTTAGCTGGCTTCAAGGTAGAAATGGCATGGTGGAAAAGCACGGTGGAAGAAAAAGTACTCAATCTATGGCATCCAGGAAGCAGAAGGAAAGGTGAGGACCTTCCCAGGTCACTCCCCCAGGGATCTGCCTCTTCTGACCAGACTTCACCTCTTAGTGGCATATTTAGCTATGAACTCATCACTGGTAAGTACAGCTCCCCCATGATCCATTCACTTTCCAAAACACATGAGAATTTGGGGGGACATTTTACATTAAACCATAGCAACATACTGTATATATTCTTCATGAGCTAACAGAACAAAGGAGAACAGACAAATAGTTGCCACAGGTCAGGGTTTCAGGAAGGAACATGTAAAGGTACTTATGAAGAGAGATCACAAGTGTGTCTTGCAGTGATGGAACAGCCAAGAATCTTGACTATAGTGGTAATTACAGGGAGCTATCTATGTGATAAAATCGCGTGCACACACACACACACACATGAATAAATAATTTTATAACAGGTGAAATCAGAATATATCTGTAGACTACACCAATGCCTATTTCTTGGCACTGATGTTGTACCATAGTTATACAAAATTTTTAATTTGGTAGAGAATAGATGAACCACCCTGCACATTTCTTTGTACCTTCTTGTAAATCTATAATTATTTTTAAATAAATAGTTAAGAAAAAATAAAAAGAAGTAACTCTTCTCTTCAGCCCCTTACTCCATCCTTTCACACATATAAAAATTGAACGTGATATTTCAATTTAGGTTTTAAGGATCAAACAACACAGGCCTATTTTTCTTTGATTGTAGACTTCTATTTAGACTAAATTATATATTAAATGAAAACATTCTATTACTAGAATAATAAGGGAGATAAATTAGGTTTGTAAAATCATGTGGCCCAAATGAAAATGCTGTAATTTACATGCTCAAAGAATCCCAAGCACAACATAAAACTGTTAGACAAATTAAAATTCCTAATAGTCAGTTTTTTAAAAAAAGAACCAAGTGAGTGAGACAGGTCTGTGCACACACTACCGAGGTCCTGAGTCACGCGTAAGACACCAAATCACCCCGCTGCAGACAGGCAGCCATCTGGTTCCACACTACAAAGACACAGAGGACACGAGACCACCAGACCAAGGTACTGAGTCCCACTGTTCCAGGCCCAGAGGTAGGGGCTTCTGAGCCATTGTCCCACTGCTTCTTGTCCAGAGGAAGGGGCTTCCCACTCACCATTCCTCCCGCTGCTCCCAGCCCACAGGAAAGGACTTTTGGGCCACCTTCTGTCCCACTGCACCTGGTCCAGAGGAAAGGGCTTCCAGGCCACCAACCCTCCCGCTGCTCCCAGCCCAAAGGAAAGGGCTTCTGGGTCACCATCCCTACCACTGCTCCCGGCCCATGTCCCACCTCTCCCAGCTCAGAAGAGGTAATCCCTGAAGGCGCCAACAGCCCCCCCGCCTCCAGTTGAAATGAGAAAACACGTAAATAAGTCTCAAAACCAGACTTCCAGATCACCTACAACAACCCCAAAGGGAAATGAGATGGAACACTCTGATACTCAACCACCTGGACCCACTCAACTGGCAACAAAAGGGGATCTGGAAAAAAATGAAATCAGAAATAATTTCTCAGATAACAGGAGAAATTGTGCCCCTAGTGCAAGACATGATTAATAAATCTAGACAGGAGCTCAGGAACATGATGGAATCCCAACATAAGAAACAAATGGAATCCATAAAACAGATGTAAATAGATGTCCAGGAGATGAAAAACTCCATTGAAAGTCTACACAGCAGAAGGAGCCAATGTGAGAACAGAATTTCAGATATAGAAGATAAGATTGCAATTAGTGACCAGGAAAAGAAAAATTGCTTCAAAATTAGAAGGGAACATGAGAAATCAATCCAGCAGCTGCTAGATGATGCAAAAAAGAATAACATAAGACTGATTGGGCTCAATGAAGAAACAGGAGAGAGTGGAATGACATAAAAAAATCTCTTCACAGAAATAATGGCAGAAAACTTCCCAAGCAGGGGAAAAGAGCTTGACATACAGATAAGTGAGGCATATAGGACTCCAACTAGCCTTGATCAAAAAAAAAATCTGCCCATAGGCATATAATTGTTAAGATTCCAGAAATTCAACAGAAGAACAAAGTTCTCCAAGCAGTCAGAGAAAAGAAACAAATCACATATAAAGGAAAGCCCATCAGAATCACAGCAAACTTCTCAACACAAACCATCAAGGCAAGAAGATCTTGGAGTGACATATTCCAAGCCTTAAAAGAAAACAGCCTCCAACCCAGATTGATGTACCCTGCAAAACTATCTTTCAAAATGGATGGAGAAATAAGATACTGTCATGACAAAGAGCACCTTAGGAACTTCATGAATACCAAACCAGCACTCCAAAGAATTTTACACAATATCCTAGGAACAGATATTAAGGATCACAACCCCAGGAAGCAAAGCAGAATGAACCCACCTGGCATGACAAGAAATTAAATGTAAAGGGGGAGAACCCAACAAAAAGAAAAAGTCATGGCAATGACAAGTCAATACGTTTCAGTTATAACCATCAATGTTAATGGTCTCAATTCACCAATCAAAAGAAATAGGCTGGCAGAATGGGTCAAGAAGCAAAATCCAACAATATGCTGCATACAAGAAACACACTTAATTCAAAAGGAAACTCATAGAATAAAAGTTAAAGGGTAGAAAACAATACTCCATGCGACAGGAACCCAAAAAAAAGCAGGAGTAGCTATCCTCTTTGCAGATCAAGTAGATTTCAAACCAACACTGATTAAGAGAGAGGAAGAAGGACACGACATCCTTGTAAAGGGAGCAATCCAACAGGAAGAGATGACAATCATAAATATCTATGCACCAAACACTAGAGTGCCCAACTATATAAAACAAATACTAACAGACATGAAAAGTCATATATGCACTAATACAATTGTAGTGTGGGACCTCAACACCCCACTGTCACAAATAGATACATCAACTAGACAAAAAAATAAGTAATGAAATACTACAACTAAATTAAACTCTTGAACAAATGAACTTAACAGATGTTTAGAGAGTCTTCCATCCCACAAAATCGGAATACACATTCTTCTCAGCTGCATATGGGTCATTCTCCAAGATAGACCACATACTCACACATAGAACATGTTTAAGTAAGTGCAAAGGAATTGAAGTTATCCCCTGGATGTTATCAGACCATACTGCAATGAAATTGGAGATCCATAGCAAAAGAAACTCAAAAAATTTCATAAACACGTGGAAATTGAACAACACACTTCTAAATAACCAAACGGTCCCAGAGGAAATTAAAGAATAAATCAAACAGTTCCTTCAATTAAATGACAATGACAATACAACATATCGGAATCTATGGGACACAATGAAAACAGTCTTATGAGGGAAATTCATAGCAGTGAATATGCATATTAGGAAAACAGAACAAGCCCAATTAAACAACCTCATGCTGAACTTCAAGCTTCTAGAAAAAGAAGAGCAAGACAACCCCAAAGCTCATACAAGGGAGGAAATTATAAAGATCAGAGGAGAAATCAATGTCATGGAGACTAAGAGAACGATACAAAAAAATCAATGAAGCCAAGAGTTGGTTCTTCGAAAGAATCCACAAAATTGACAAGCCTTTAGCCAACCTTGTCAGAAAAAGGAAAGAAAAGGCCCAAATCCATGCAATTAGGAATGAAAAGAGTGAAATTACAACAGACCCAGCAGAAATCCAGGGGATCATCAATACCTACTTCCAGAACTTATACGTGAATAAGATGGACAACACAGAAGAAATGGACAGATTCCTAGATACATATGAATTACCAAAGTTGAATGAAGAAGACCTAAAAATTCTGAACAACCCAATATCAATCAATGAAATTGAAAATGTAATTAAAATCTTATCGACTAAGAAAAGCCCAGGCCCTGATGGCTTCACTGCTGAATTCTACAAGACATTTAGAGAGGAACTGCTGCCACTACTGTTTAAACTCTTCAATGAAATTGAAAGGGAAGCAATACTCCCAAATTCATTCCTGGAAACAAGCATCACCTTGATCCCCAAAGCAGAGAAAGACCCAACTGAAAAAGAGAACTATAGGCCAATCTCACTAATGAAAATAGATGCAAAAATCCTTAATAAGTTACTGGCAAACAGAATGCAGAAGATCAGCATGGTACTGGCAAAGAAACAGACCTGAGGACCAGTGGAACAGATTAGAAGATGCAGAAACAACACCAGACACACTCAGCCATCTCATCTTCGATAAAGGAGCCAAACACCCTCACTGGAGGAAAGATAGCCTCTTTAATAAATGGTGCTGGAAAAATTGGGCTTCAACTTGCCAAAGATTAAAACTATACCTGTATCTCTCACCATGTACTAAACTAAAATCAAAATGGATTAAAGATCTAAATATTAAAATAGAAGCTCTGATCCAGTTGGAACAGAGGTTAGGTAGAACCTTTGAAAACATCAGTGTAGGAAAAGATTTTATGAACAAAACCTCAGTTGCCCATGAACTAGCACAAACAATCAACAAGTGGGATCTCTTCTTATTAAAAGACTTCTGCACAGCAAGAGAAACTACCAGCAGTGTGAAGAGACAGCCCACAATGTGGGAAAAAATCTTCACCTGCTCTTCCTCAGACAAAGGTCTACTATCTCGAATCTATAAAGAACTTAAAAAGATCAGACCTCCCAAATTTAAAGACCCAATTTAAAAATGGGCATCTGAAATGAACAGACATTTCTCACACAAAGAAGCAGAAATAGCAAATAAATACATGAAAAAATGTTCAACATCACTGGTCATTTGAGAGATGCAAATGAAAACAACGCTGAGATTCCACTTCACTCCAGAAAGAATGGCTGCTATCATGAAATCCACCAATAACAAGTGCTGACAGGGCTATAGGGAAAGAGGAACCCTGGTCCACTGCTGGTGGGAGTGTAGACTAGTGCAACCACTGTGGAAATCAGTATGGAGATACCTCAAAGAACTAGGACTGGAAGTCCCATTTGACACTGCTATTCCACTGCTGGGAATCTTCCCCAAAGAATTAAAAGAATCATACCACAGTGATATATGTGAGCCCATGTTCATAGCAGCACAGTTTGTAATAGCTAAAATGTGGAGACAGCCCAAATGCCCATCAACTGGAGACTGGATAAAGAAAATGTGATTTTTTAATAAAATGGAGTACTACTCAGCCATCAAAAATGAGAAATTAGAGACATTTATAGCTAAGTGGATGCACATTGAGGCGATACTCTTATGTGAAATAAATAGGACACACATGTATAAACACCGAATAGTTTCTCTGGTATGAGAAACTGAAAGTGTAAATAAGGACTGAATGTATAATAGGTAATGTGAAATAGGAAGAAAAGGGGCAAAGGGGAAGGAAGTGGGAGGGCTAGGGGAAAGGATAGAAGGGAATGGGATTAATATGAGTAAATGGAAAAATAGGAACAAAATCTTTGTAAATAGGGAGGACTGGAGGGGTTGAAGGGAGGGCTGGGCAAGGGTGAAAAATAAGAACCAAGAGAGACTATGCAAAGGTACAAATTTCCAATGATGAATGTCATTATATTGTATACCTAAAATGTACCAATGATTAGAATGAATAATCAATAATGTAAAATAGGAAGAAAAGGTCCAAAGAGGTAGGGGTAGTGGGAGGGGCAGCGGAAAGGAAAGAAGGGAAAGGAAAAATGATGAGAAATGGAAAAAATGGAAATAAAGTCTTTGTAAATAGGGAAGGATGGAGGGCGTGAAGGGACGGCTAGGAATGGGGAAAAAATAAGAACCAAGATGCATTATGTAAAGGTACAAGTTCCCAATGAGAAATGTAATTGTGTTGTATACCTACAATGTACCAATAAAAGAATTTAATACAAAAAAAAACCCAAGTGTGTGACAATAAACTGCTTCATTATCTCCAATATTGCATACATTTAAATGTTTGCATATCATTTCTCAGTTTAATTTGAACCAATTGTCCACAATTCAAATGTGCTTTCTCTAGATTTTCAATAGTTTCCAACTGTAAAGACTATTTTCCTCCACTGGATTTCCACCAAGAATTAATGAAAAAATCAGGAAAAAATTCTCCTTCCCTTAGATCAAAGGAGATAAATGTCAACCTGGATTCACCTTCAACTTGGATAATTAAGAAACATTGACCTATATGATGTATCGTAGGTAAAACATGGAAGACTCAGAAGGAACACTGTCCAAAGACAATGGGAACTCCTCAGAAGTGGGTATTTAACTCTAAAAAGGAAGCTGGTAGGAAGAATGATAGGAAATAAGACCAAGCTACAAAGCAAGTTATGATGAAGCAATAAGAGTGAAAGCCTATTAGGTACTAAGAGTGAATTATAAACATAGATAATTCACTAAAATGGCTATAAAAATGAATTATGAAAACAGGACTGGAAATGCTACTATTTGCAAATATCCCCTGGGTATTGTAATGTCCTTCTAATGAATATTAGCATAGAATATCCTAAATTAGTAGCCTGTGCTCTTATTATATATTTAGCATAATTAATTTCATCCCACCTTCTCAAGCTATCATTTCCTGATGAGGTTTTCCTACTTTTCTTTTTGTTTTATTCCCCTTCCTTAAAGTAAGGTTTTCAAAGACTGCCACTGTGTTCCCTGAATGGAGAAAGGCCTTTGGCTACAGATATTTGAAGAAAGGCCAATACCACCACAAACCCGATCATGGGGTCCTATGCCCCATCTGATTTGAGCTTTGACAGTTAGAACTCTAAAGACCATACTTTCAGCTTACAGCCCTTCCCAGGACAGAGCAGGCCCCAAGAAAATGAAATTGGAACTATCCCTGAAATTTCAACCTCCAAACTAGGACCAACATCCTCTTTCTTCCCCCTAGAACCTATCTCTCTTCCCTTGAAGTTGCTCCTAGAAAATCTAGGCTCCTCTCCTTGATCTTACTTTTTTAGGTAAGTCATCCTCAGTAAGAACTAGGCAAGTTTCTGTTCTTACTTTTATTGTGACAATGAAATAGATAGAGGTTAATTTATGAGGGCCCCTCCCAACCCCAGTAAAGTTCTCTCAGTGGATTTGTAAAGATCTTCATGGGAAAATGTTCATAGTACTATTTGCCTCCTAACTCCTGCCCAGTACAGTCATCCACTGAGTGTCAAAATACATAGTGATTAGAAAATGATTATGAATTCAATATGCTTCTAATTAATGTTTTATGCATCACAGCAGCATCAACCCTTATAAAACACTGGTTCATTCATGTGTGAAGCCTGTTATTAGTTCACAGCCATTATGCTATATATATGTGTGTGTGTATATATATATATATATATATATATATATATATGCTGATGGATTTCTCATAATAATTCTTCATCCCACATCCAAGTTGGAAATTACTGTCCCAAGGAATGTTCCTAAAGAAGTGAGTTAAAAACTGTTCCCAGTGACAGGAGCCAGTTAACCTGGGATTTGATCCATTAGCATGGCAATGGATAATGCATGGGAAATATAAACTATCATATAAAGGGGGAAAAAACATGCATGAGTGACTTAGAGGTTTCACTAAAAGGCCCTGGTCCCTTATTTACAAAAGCCAACTAAACTGCCTGGCCAGGTGTGGCAGCACATGTAGGAACCTTATGTCAAGCCAAGTCTTTTAGCCTTGAGGAAGAATCTTGAGCCACAATACCACTATCAGTTTCACTCACTCACTCTGTTTCTGAGTTTCTGATTTTCTTTTTTAATATTTTTTCTTAGTAAACTTGTATTGATGGCCATTTCTATGGCTTTAATTGGAAGAATGGATTTGATTATATAGTACAATATTCTATTTTCTCATGAGTGGGAGGTAACCAGGAACCTGATCTTTGTTCAAGAGAAGATGACAAGAAACTTTGCTGTCACGAGGCTTCTAATATCTCTTCATTATTTTCCTGTGATTTGTGTTGAGTACCACTATGAAAAAAATCATTTGAGAAGGAAAAAAAAGTATTGTTCCCACTAGAATGGAGGCAGCCTGAGAATCAAGGAACTTCCAACTCACATATCTCTGAGATTTGTTGTGCATTCCTGGTCCTCCCTTTACCCAGCTGCAACCATACACTGAGTTTGCTGAGCCATACTTGTGCAGTGGCAGTGCTCATTATATTTTTGTCTATGTGTGTATGTTAGTGAAAAAGGCCTTTCCTTGCTTCAAAAAAGGAAGATAATTAACATTTTTAATTTGTCTATAAGTAACTGCACTTCTTTCTGCATCTATGTCCACTGATGGTGTTCACCATCACCCTCTTGCATTCTGTTCTCTCTCTATTCTCAAAAATGTAGTAAGTTTATTAGTCCCCAAAACCTATAATGTGTACACACTTATAGGATACATAATCCAAACATACAGATCTACCATCAAGGGGAAGATATTATACATATGTAATTTAAATTAGTGAAACTGACTTGTATGTCTTTGAAAACAGAGAGCTCTGACTTCTGCTAGGGTTTTGTGTAGTTTGCATAACTTTTATAAAAACTGTGTGGATGGGCTAGAATGTGTGGTGGAATAGGCAGAGTAGGATCACTGCTGACTTGTCTGGTGCTTTATGACCTCCAGAGGAAACAAGAGCGTTCTGTCTTTTTCCTCTTTTCTCTTAAAAGAAACTAGATAATTACATAAGAATACCCAAATGAACCAAGTAGAGATATAAATAAAAATAAACATTAGAGTTGACCCCTTACCCTCACTCACAATCTGACTGGACAGGCACTACTGGAAACAGAATACAATAAAGTAAAAAGAAATCCCTCTAGAAACTCTAGCTCGCACAGGAACTGGTTAGATAATTATGTGACTGTGAAATATTTTTGGAAGAAACATATTGGTATATTTTGTCTACCTCCAGTGGAAATGAATAAATTAGATTATGTACTGTCTAAAATTTAATAGCACTTCTGTTTTGTCTTTAAAAGAAAATGTACATTATTTTAAATTAATTTTATTGGGACGTTTTAGGTATACAATATAATGACATTCATCATTGGAAATTTGCACCTTTACATAATCTCTTGGTTCTTATTTTTCCCCCTTCCCCTGCCCTTCCCTTCAACCCCTCCATCCCTCTCTATTTACAAAGACTTTGTTTCCATTTTTTCATTTTCTCATATTAATTCCATTCCCTTCTTTCCTTTCCCCTACCCCTCCCACTTCCCCTTCCCCTTTGCCCCTTTTCTTCCTATTTCACATAGATAATGTGAAACATACATTTTTTTCAAATCAAGAAGTTCCAGAAAATAAAGAACCATTTGAACTTCTAATTTTTTAAATGTGACAGACCTTTGAGAAAGCTCCTAACACTTCTGAACCAGTATCTCAGAAAAAAATATATGTGTGTGGGATGCTCTGGTTTGGATCTGAAATGTCATTATTTATATCTGAAATGCCATTGAAAAGCCTCGAGTGTTAAAAGCTTGGTCTCCAGCTTGGAGCTACTTAGAGGTGATGGAACTTCTAAAAGGTGAGACCTAGTAGGAAGTATTAGGCCCTCTTCCTCTTTTGCTTCCTAGCCACCACAAGGTGAACACTTCCTCTGCCACATGCTTCCACCATGATGTGTGGTTTCACCACAGGCATAAAAGCAATGAGCCAACCTCCAAAACTCTGATCCAAAATGTTACACTTTAGATCAAGAATGAGCCTCATTGCCTCATTGCCTTAGATCAAGAATGAGCCTCATAGGACACTTTGATTGGATGACAGGGGCTTATAGCTGACTTGCTGCTGGGAGTTGGGGTCTGGTTAGAAGAGACATGTCACAAGGCCTGTGACCTGGAAGGTTTACTTCCCTCTGGCCTTCTCTCTCTGCTTCCTGACTGCATGATGGGAGCAGCTTTTCCTCCACTATGACCCCTGTCCTGTTGTTTCACTCTGCAGCTACCCACTATGTAAGGACTGAGATTCCTAAAACTATGAACCAAAATAAATTTCTCCTCCTTTAAATTGTGAGCACTAGGTATTGTGTCTCAGCAATGAGAAAGTGACTATGACACAAACTAAACCTTTAGTTTTTTCAAGTGGATTGTCAGAGATTTTGTTACAATGACAAAAAGCTAACATAGGACTAAGGGAGAAGCGTTTAGTTTGAAATTAAATTTTGTCCTTGATCACTAAGTTCCAGTATAAGAAGCAAAGCAATCTAAGTTGTAGGCAGAAAAGAATAATTGTAAGAGTACTTCACTACTCTTAAACGGAAGTTAGAGCTTTAAATACATATATATGTGTATATATATAGTATGTATAAATATAAAATGGAGCTTAGATAATTTTTCTAATTAAGAGACTCATTGACAGAATAAATTTTCCCAGTTTTATCACAGCATGAAAAATTTTAGCTTAATATTCTACTTTATATAAAATGTTATTTTATATTTCCCATAAAATGTCTTAATCAACCAAGATACATCATGTAAAGATACAAGATCCCAATGATGAATGTAACTGTATTGTATATCTAAAACGTACCAATAAACTTAATGGAAAAAAAAAGCCTTAACCATTTTAAACCTACCTTGTCCATAAAACAATTTTTCTCTAGGAGTTATCATTGATTAACTCCTTGTAAATTTCATAATACCTTACCCATCAAGAGAGGGGCCCACCCTCTCAAATATTGTTAGTTGTTGTGATAAATTAACCCACATCATTCAATCTTATTATTGACAGATATGTACAGCTTTTCCTTCAAATTTGCCTATAGGTTCTTTTTTTAATATATAAATTTTATTTTATCTCATTCTCCCCCACCAGTTCCCTCCCCTCCCTATGTACAAAAGCTTTGTTTCTATTTCTTCCTTTATTTTCACCTTTTTTCTACAAATTCCAGATCAGAAACTGAGTTTTCTGGAAGAAACACTGAAAAAGGCTCAGTGAGTTCCATGTTCTTTTCAGGTTTTTTCATTTGTTTGTTTTTTGGTATCAGGAATCGAACTCCAGGCCTTTCGCTTGCCAGGCAGGCGTGGCACCACTGAGGTACATCCTCAGCCCCTTTTTTTTATTTTTTAAAGATCAGATGATAGGAAGGTAACAGAGGAGTGGGACCAAGCTATCCAGGATCAGTTGACAGTATCAGCACCAATGGACATCCATCTGTCTGTATCAAG
Organism: Heterocephalus glaber; assembly: GCF_053883595.1. Taxonomy (NCBI): domain Eukaryota; kingdom Metazoa; phylum Chordata; class Mammalia; order Rodentia; family Bathyergidae; genus Heterocephalus; species Heterocephalus glaber. The sequence goes on from NW_028258156.1 coordinate 6,364,653, forward strand.
GGTCCAGCCCAATAATTTCAAATTCGTAGTCCAGAAACTGATAAATTCATGAAAGTAGGCTGGTAACTATCCTAAGGTCAGTAAACAGGAGTTAATTTCCCTAGGAGCAATTTAAACTGACTCAAATATGACTGTGGTGTATTTTTAATCAGTATATGAAAAGCCTTTTTTTTCTTTTTGATCTGTCTCTAAACCACAATTTAATAATCTATAAACATATTAAACTAAAATGAAACACATCAAATGATATCTGCAAACTGTATTCATAGAATTCTGAAAAAAATGTTCTATGAAAAATCTCAATAAATAATCAGGAAAAATCAAAGATTAATAATTCTGTAAGAAGTTTCATAACTTGTTTAGTCTTTTCTCTAAAATAGGGATAACAATAGTTCAATATTATACAAAGTACTTTACCAAAACTTTTCACTTTCCAAGATCATGTTATTTGTGTAGATTTAATAAGAACATGTCCTCCTTTTTACTGGAATTTACTTGGAAAAAATCAAATTTATAACTGTCACCATGCCAGAAATATCACATGGAAAAACAAATCTCATTTTATTGGGTATGATAAGTCTGTGATTAAAGAACAGACATCATATATAGAAAAAATGTCTATACATTTTCTACAAAGACACTAGCCAGGCACCTGTTTTATGACTTATGAAATTCTAGACATACAGATGACACAGAATGATGTGTCCTGGCTGGCGAAGAGCAGCAAGAAACTTTAGAAGTTCTCAGAGCTATAGGCACTGCTGATAATACCTGAGAAGAGAACTGGGCAGCTCTCCGTTCATGGTCTCAATACACAAGCTAATAAGGGCAATAAAAATACTTCTAGCACATAAAAAGAATAAAAGTCCAGCCCTAAAGGCTTTATAAAGCTTTTAGACAGAAACTTAACTCCCAAGCCTTACTATCTTATGGCTCTGGTTTTACTAACCATATCCAAAGAAGTATTTGTGCACTTATCAACACCTCATACACCTGTATGAGTAAAACCAGCCAAATAAAAGAAAGTATCAAATTAATGATGTGAATCATAAAACTGCTAAGCAAACCTGGGTAATTAAATGGGCAGCTGTGGGAGGGATTAGAGAGTAGGAAGGTCTGCAGAAGCAATAGTGGCACTGTGCTGTCCTCCTCCATGGGCAACTGCTAACCAGGCCCCATGATCATGAAGTGCTTTGCACTGCCCAAGATCAACAATAACAAGAAACAAAACCAAGGTTACACTCATCTAGCTCTGACTCCCAAAATAAAATAAATGAAAGCTTGAGCCATTAGGTCATGGACTTCTTAAAAACACACACACACCATTGAAAACTTTATTCCTGGCTTCTGAAGTTCTACACATGAACATCTTTGAGTGTATGGTAATCAAGTGATAAAATTGCTGTTTGCCCACCATGAACATGCTACAGCAGTCTTGGGCATCTTGATTTCTTTTCTTTCAATGCTTGTAGTATATTTTATCTGGGGAGCAGTCTTTATAAGCCTGGACTCCTTTGCAAAAAAAAAAAAAATCTTTGCAATAAGCTCATTTTCTTTTTTTTTTAATTAAGTATATTTATTGGTACATTTTAGGTATACAATATAGTTACATTCAACACTGGGGCCTTGTACCTTTACATGATGTAGCTTGGTTCTTATTTTTCCCTCATTCGCTGGCCCTCCCTTAACCCCCTCCACTCTTCCCTGTGCTTTTGTCTCTGTGGCTTCTTTCCACATTTAAAACCCCTGTGCTCATGTGTAAATACTGAATAGTTTCTCTAGTGTGAGAAACTGAAAGTGTAAATAAGGATGAAAATGATTAAAATGAATAATTGATAATTTGAAATAGGAGAAGGTCCAAAGGTGTAGGGGTGGCGGGAGGGGGCTGGGAAAGGGAAGAAGGGAAAGGAAAAATTATGAGAAAGGAAAAAAAGGTAAACAAAGTCTATGTAAATAGGGAAGGGTGGAGGGGTTGAAGGGTGCATAGGTAATGGGGGAAAAATAAGAACTAAGAAATATCATGTTCAGGTACAAACACCCAATGATGAATGTAAATGTACTGTATTCCTAAAATGTACCAATTAATATATAAATAAATAAAAATAATAATAATAAAACCCCTGTGCTCAACATGTAACTCCTGTAAAGTAGCTTTGACAGATTTCTTGTGAACCTGGTTCAGATATTCTGACCCTGGCTCAGCCCTAGCTGAATAGCACCGTGGAGATGCCTGCACCATGGTCCTAAAAAGCTTTGAATGGCTCTAAACCTCCCTTGTTTGTACCTGGCAGTAACATGCAGCTATCTCTCTGGCACCACCAGGTTATCACCCCTTTTCAGCCCCACAAGTTTTATTCAACATAAATGATTCCCTTCCACACTCAGAAACAACCTCGAGAGGGAGCAAAGAGAAGGCAGGCTTGCAGGAGGTCTTTGGATATGAAATCAGTCCAAGCGTAGAGAATCCACACTGGATTAATCTTCTATTTCCTTTCCATTATGAGGCTATCTATATGAATAGTTGTTCTATTTCTCAGCCCTTATCTGCTTCTTCAAAAGTTAATGCCGCTTCCAATTACATCTTTTCCTACCCGTTAATCTTGGTTCTGAAACCAGACTACTGCTCTTCCTCGGCTGCCAGCCCTGTAAGCCAAGTCTCAATTAGCCAGGCCAACAGGGATTACCATCTTGTCATTTCACTGTTCAGACACTCTTTAATTTCCTGGAGCACACCAGCCCTCTTCCTGTCCTCTTCCCTCCCACCAAAGCACTTTTGCTAAAACTGCAGCCCACGGTGTCTCAAGCTGCCTGGTTCTTGCAGTGGATGGGGACTGACAGTTAGGCCTGCCTTTCTCAGTAGGGCCAGATACACTTTATGGTAGCAACCTTCACAGGTGAGAGTTTTCTACAGATTCTGCCAGAGTCTGTAACTGTCCCATGAGACTCTCTCATAAACCCATGTGTCAAAAAGACTTTGGCTGAAACTAGAAATGAAATGAAAAAAAAAGATTTAAAAATAAAATGAAAAAGGAGGCAATAGAGAAGAATTCAGGTTGTCAATCTCAATAACAATTGATATTTGGTTGAACACCGATTATTAAGAAGAATGCAGGATGCCCACCAGCCTCCAGCTTAGACATGCACATGGGCAGAGCAGGTGTGGGCTGAGTGCACCCTGCTCAGTCCGGCTCGCTCCAGCCACTTGCTACCAGGAGACCAAACCTGTGAGGATCCCCTGGGCACACCCACCAGCCTCCAGCAACAACAGGGCCACCCCGCCACCTCGTGGCTATACAGCTACTTGGATCCACACTACAGAGGCACGGGGGACATAAAGGCCATTGTCCTGAGCTGCAAAAGTGAACAGCAGAGAGAGGACCTCTCTCAGGCTCCCTGATGAAAACTGAAACCCACTGGAAAAGTGAAGAAAATCTCTGCAATAAAGGCATACCAGACCACTGTGCTTTGTAAGTTGGAGGGATCATCACCTCCCATTGGAACCTTGACTATCTTCAGAGGAAAGGCAGCTGGAACCTGCAGTAGAACCTGGCAGAGTTCAACCCTGCAGGAGGACAGGGAGCTCAACTTGGGACTTGCAGACAGAAATCTATGTGAATCTCACAGGTCTGTGACTGGCTTGCTGAGACTTATTGACTTATATCTGCACATTGCTGTCGAAGTTGTCTATTGTGACAGCAGAGACAGACCCTGAAGGAGGCCCTTCATTTTTATCTTTTATTTGTTATTTTCAAGAGTACTACTATTTTTTTTTACTCTTATTTTTAATTTTTTTCTTCTTTTTGTACTGCTTTAAAAATTTTATTTTTCTCTTTTTTCTTTCTTTTTTCTTTCTCTCTCTTTCTCTCCCTCGTTCCCTTGCTGTTCAACATTGTTTTTCATCTCCCTTTGTGTTCCTGTTCTGGCCCTAATTCATATTTCTTCTTTATTTTTCTTTTCTTCTCTTTCCTTCTCTCACTGGTGTCCTCTGGCCTCACTAACCTTCCCCTACCCTTCTACCTATCTATCCCTCCCTACGCAAATCCTTCTAAATTCCCATCCCAAAGGGTAAAGTTGCTATATTGAAGAGTTTATTCACTATAAAGATATGTTGGGTTGGTCCTTGATTTTGATTTAATTCACACAGTTAAAGGTAATACATTAATAACTACCACAAAATGTCATTTTCTAAGAGGTACTTGATGCTATTGTGTTGCCTATTGTATCACTTGGGCTAAGGTGTGGTGGTTGATCTAATTAGTTGTCCTTCCTGGTATAATGAAAATGAGATAGTCTCAGAGTCATTAGAGACTCAAAACCTAAAGACCAGCTATATCTGGAAGATACTGCTGAGAAGCAATCATTCCATAAGGGTTCTAAATACATCAACAGGGCCGGAGATTTAGCTCAGTGGTTTGGTTGCCTGTCCTGCAAGCACAAGGACCCAAGTTTGATCCACAGTACCAAAAGATAAAAACTAAATACATCAACAAAGATACTTATAATAAGCAACTTCAAAGTATCAACCCAGGAATTAAACCAAGGATAGTACCAAATACGAAAATGAGAAGACATTTAAGCAAGGAACGGACTCAGACTTCCATCCCACAAAAGGCAAACTTTGAGGGAAACGAAGTGGAAAAGTCTGATAATCAACCACCTGGACACCCTGAACTGATAGCACAGGAAGTAACAAAACACATGAATAAGGCTCTAGAAAAATTGAAAACAGAAATAATTTCCCAGATAACTACAGAGATGGTGAGCAGAGTGCAAGACATGATTAGAGGCTCTAGAACAGAAACAGATTTTCTTAAAAAATGAGCTCAGAAACATGCTGGAAGCCATGAATGCCCAGCATAAGAAAGAAATGGAAACCATGATCACTCAAAATAAGAAAGAAATGGAATCCATGAAACAGATTCAAACAGATATTCAGAAGATTAAAAACTCTATTGAAAGGATGCACAGCAGATTAAGGGAATCTGAAGACAGACTATCAGGTAAAGAAGACAAGATTGCAGTTAAGTATCATAAAAACAGAGATTTCTTAAAAATAGGAAAGGACCATGAGAAATCAATCCAGCAGCTGCTAGATGATGCAAAGAAGAATAACAGAAGGCTGATAGGAGTCCACGAAAAAACAGGAGAAAGTACAATTGACATAAGAAAAACTGTTCACAGAAGTAATAGTAGAAATCTTCCCAGACAGAGGTGGAGAATTGGACATACAGATAAGTAGGCATATAGAACTCCAACTAGCCATGATCAAAAAAAAAATCTACACCTAGGCATATAATGGTCAAGATCCCAGAAACTCAACAGAGGAACAAAATCCTACAGGCAGTTAGAGAAAAGAAACAAATCATCTACAAAGGAAAGGCCATCAGAATCATGGCAGACTTCTCAACAAAAACCCTCAAATCAAGAAGAGCCTGGAGTGAAGTATTTCAAGCCCTAAAAGAAAATAACTCCCAACCTAGACTGTTGTATCCTGCAAAATTATCTTTCAAAATCAATGGGGAAATTGGATACTTCCACAACAAAGAACACTTGAGAAATTTCATAAACACCAAACCAGCACTCCAAACAATTCTAATCCTAGAAAAAGACAATGAAGATCACAACTCCATGAGGCCCAACAGAGGGAAGCAAGCAGGCAAGGTAAGAAACTAATGGGAAAGGGGGAAAAAATAAGAAATAAAAGAGCCAACAACAGCAAAACATCATGACAAGGATGAGTCAATATCTATCAATTATAACTATGAATGTTAATGGCCTAAATTCACCAATCCAAAGAAATAGACTGACAGAATGGGTTAAGAAGCAAAATCCAGCAATATGCTGTATACAAGAAACACACCTAACTCAAAAAGAAATTCATACACTGAAAGTAAAAAGGTGGAAAACAGTTTTCCACACCATAGGAACCCAGAAAAAAGCAAGGGTACCAATCTGATTTGCAGACAAAGTAGATTTCAAACCAAAACTAATTAAGAGAGACAAAGATGGTCACTACATCCTTGTGAAGGGAACAATCCAAGAGGAAGAGATGACAATCCTAAATATATATGCACCAAATACGAATGCCCCCAACTATACAAAAGAAACAGTAATGGACACAAAAAATCAAAGAAGCAGTAATACATTTGTAATGGAGGCCTTCAATAGCCCACTATCACTAATAGACAGATCATCTAGGAAAAAAATTAACAATGAAATTCTAGAACTGAAGCAAGCTATTGAACAAATGGACTTAATAGTTGTTTACCAAGTGTTCCACCCCACAAAATCAGAATATACATTCTTTTCAGCTGCACATGGGTCATTCTCCAACATAGACCACATGCTAGCTCATAGAACATGTCTAAATAAATGTTAAAGAATTGAAGTAGCTCCTTGTATATTATCAGACCATAGTGCCATAAAATTGGAGGTCAATAACATAAAAAACCACAAAAGTCCCACAAACACATGGAAATTGAATAACAACCTCCTGAACAACCAATGGGTCACAGAGGAAATTAAAGAAGAAATTAGACAGCTTCTAGAACTAAATGACAATGCAAGTACAACACACAGGAATCTATGGGACGCAATGAAACCAGTTCTATGCAGAAAATTCACAGCAGTGAATGTCCATATTAGGAAAACAGAGAGAACTCAGATAAATAACCTAATGTAGAACCTCAAGCTCTTAGAAAAACAAGAGCATAACAAACCCAAAGCTCGTACAAGAGAGGAAATTACAAAAATCAGAGCAGAAATCAATGCAATGGAGACTAAGAGAACCACACAAAAAATAATGAATCAAAGAGTTGGTTTTTCAAAAGAATAAATAAAATTGATAAACCTTTAGCCAGACGTATCAAAAAAAGGAAAGAAAAGGCTCAAATCCATGCAATTAAGAATGAAAAGGAGGAAGTCAAAACAACCCCAGCAGAAATCCAGAGGATCATCAACACCTACTTCAAGAACCTGTACACTAATAAAATGGAAAACACAGAAGAAATGGACAGATTCCTGGACACATACAAATTGCCAAAGTTAAATGAAAAAGATATAGAAATTCTAAACACCCAATTACAATGAGTGAAATTGAAAATGTAATAAAAAATTTACCAACAAAGAAAAGCCCAGGTCCCGTTGGCTTCACTGCTGAATTCTACAAGACATTTAGACAAGAACTTTCACCATTACTCTTTAAACTCATCAAGGAAATTGAAAGGGAAGCAAGGCTTCCAAATTCATTCCTGGAAGCCAGTGTTACTTTGATTCAAAAACCAGGGAAAGACCCAACCCAAAAAGAGAACTACAGGCCAATCTCCCTAATGAACACAGATGCAAAAATCCTCAACAAGATACTGGCAAACAGAATACAGAGGGTCATCAAGAAAATCATACACCTTCATTAAGTCAGAATTTTCCCATGGATGCAAGGATGGTTCAACATACATAAATTAATAAATGTAATACACTATATTAACAGAGCCAAGGACAAAACCATATGATCATCTCAATAGATGCAGAAAAAGCATTCGACAAAATCCAATACCCATTCATGATAAAAACCCTGCAGAAAATTGGAATAGAAGGTCTTTATCTCAACCTGATTAAGGCTATTTATGAAAAACCAACAGCCAACATCATACTAAATGGTCAAAAACTGAAAATTTTCACACTAAAATCAGGAACAAGACAAGGATGCCCACTATCACCATTCCTGTTCAATACAGTTCTGGAATCATTAGCCACAGAAATTAGAAATGAAAAAGAAATAAAAGGAATAAAGATAGGAAAGGAAGAAGTTAAACTGTCATTATTTGCTGGTGATATGATGCTTTACCTAGAAGACCCAAAAAACTGAGCCAAAAGACTTCTAGACCTAATTGACAGATTCAGTAGAGTAGCTGGATACAAGCTCAACACTCAAAAAACAATTGCCTTCTTGAACACAAATAGCAGAGTCACTGAGAGAGAAATTCAGGAAACAATTCCTTTTACAATAGCCTTCAAAAAAATGAAATATCTTGGAATCAACCACACAAAGGAAGTAAAAGGCCTTTACACTGAAAAGTACAGCACTCTGAAGAAGGAGATCAAGGAGGGTATAAGAAATGGAAAGACATCTCTTGTTCCTGGGTAGGAAGAACCAATATAATGAAAATGGCCATACTTCCAAAACTACTCTATAGATTTAATGCAATGCCAATTGAAATTCCAACAATGTACTTCACAGAACTAGAGAAAACAACCCAAAAATTCATTTGGAAGCAGAAGAGAACTAGAATAGCAAAAGCAATTCTGGACAACAGAGACATGGCTGAGGGTAACACAATCCCCAATTTGAAACTATATTACAAAGCCACTGTGATAAAAACAGCATGGTACTGGCAAAGAAACAGACTTGAGCATCAGTGGAATAGATTAGAAGATGCAGAAACAACTCCAGACATACTCAGTCACCTCATCTTTGACAAAGGGGCCAACCACCCTCACTAGAGGAAAGATACCCTCTTTAATAAATGGTGTTGGAAAAACTGGATTTCAACCTGCAAGAGACTAAAAGTAGAGCCATACCTATCACCATGCACTAAACTAATATCAAAGTGGATTAAAGATTTAAATATTAAGACAGAAACACTAAACTTTGTGGAAGAGAAGTTAGGTAGAAGTCTTGAAGACATTGGCATAGGAAATGACTTTATGAACAAAACCTCAGTAGCACGGGAACTACCACAAACAATCAACAACTGGGATCTCATCTTATTAAAAAGCTTCTGCACTGCAAAAGAAACCACCAACAGAGCTAAGAAACAATCTACAATGTGGGAAAAATTTTGTAGCAGATGTACCTCAGACAAAGGACTACTATGTGGAATACATAAAGAACTGAAAAACATGAGACTCCCCAAATTCAAACACCCAATTCAAAAATGGGCATCTGAAATAAACAGACATTTTGCAGACAAAGAAGTAAAAGCAGCAAATAAATATATGAGAAAATGTTCAACATCACTGGTCATTTGAGAGATGCAGATGAAAACAACACTGATATTCCACTTCACCTCAGAAAGAATGGCTGCTATCAAGAAATCAACCAATAACAAATGCTGGTGGGGGTGTCGAGAGAAAGGAACCCTTCTCCATTGTTGGTGGGAGTGCAAACTGGTGCAACCACTGTGGAAATCAGTATGGAGATACCTCAAAGAACTAGGGCTAGAGGTTCCACATGACCCAGGTAATCTCTTGCTGGTTATCTTCCCCAAAGAATTAAAAGAATCATACCACAGTGATATATGTGCACCCATGTTTATAGCGGCACAGTTTGTAGTAACGAAAGCTTGGAAACAGCCCAAGTGCCCATCAACTGGAAACTGGATAAAGAAGATGTGGTTTTTTTATAAAATGGAGCACTACTCAGCCATAAAAAATGAGAAATTAGAAACATTTATAACTAAATGTATGCATATTGAGGCCATACTCTTTTTTTTTCCCTTAAAGTCTTTTATTGGTACATTTAGGTATACAATACATTTACATTTATCATTGGGTGCTTGTACCTGTACATGATGTATCTTGGTTTTCATTTTTTTCCCCATTACCTATGTGCCCTTCACCCGCCTCTACCCTTCTCTATTTACATAGACTTCATTTCCCTTTTTTTTTCTTTTCTCATAATTTTTCCTTTCCCTTCTTTCCTTTCCCCATTCCCTCCCACCACCCATACCCCTTTGGACCTTTTCCTATTTCATAGTATCAATTATTCATTATGAGGCCATTCTCTTAAGTGAAATAAATAGGACACACATGTGTAAATACCAAATAGTTTCTCTAGTGTGAGAAACTGAAAGTGTAAGGTTTAAAATGATTAAAATGAATAATTTATAATTTGAAATATTAAAAGGTCCAAAGGTGTGGGGATGGTGGGAGGGGAAAGGGAAAGGAAAGAAGGGAAAGGAAATATTATGAGAAAAGAAAGAAAATGGAAATGAAATCTATGTAAATAGGGAAGGGTGGAGGGGAAGAAGGGCACACAGGCAATGGGGAAAAAAATAAGAACTAAGATACATGATGTACAGGTACAAGCACCCAATGATAAATGTAAACATATTGTATACCTAAAATGTATCAATAAGAAAATTTAAAAGAAAAAAAAAGAAGAATCCAAGAAGCTAACTCAAAACTTTCAGAGTTCTACTCCAGTTCTGCCAGTAACTGAGTGTCCTTGCACGCAACTACCTCGCATTTTGGCTGCAATTTATTTATAAAGCCAGAAGATTTCCATTTATAGTACAGTTAAAAACAAATTTATTCTATTCTAAAACCATATTACAAGAAGTAAGTATATAAAAGAAGAGATGAATAATTGGAGTAAAGCAAAGGGACAGCCACCAAACTTAGAAGCTAGAGGATCAATCAAATAATTAGATGAGATAAAATAAATACCAAATGCCATCAGAGAAAAACAAAAGTGAGAATCACGCCAGGTCACACTGCAGACTTTGAAAAGGCCTTTGAACTGGAATCACTAAGGCCATGGGAATGGAGGCTGAAACTGGGCAATGACCATTTACTTAATATGAATCCCCAGGCTTCCTACCACAGCCCACTGACTCATTTACCTACCTTCCTCTACCACCAAAGGCTACTGGAGGTTTCCCCTAGGGGAAAAATTGAACCAGAATTACTGAAACATTGAACCAGAATGCAGAAGCACCTACTGAAAAGTGGGCACAAGTAGATGACTGAAGTTCTACCTATTGAGCCAGAAGACCATTAATCTTGTGCAGCTTTACAAATGCCTAGTTAAGCAGACAGCAGCTAAGCAGGAGGACATTGGAGTATTGTTCTCTAGAGCAACCAATGGTCCCAGAAAAATAACAGCAGAGGAAGAAATATCTCCTCTCTTCTCAGATTTAGTGGCTGAGCTTAGAAAGAAAATCAAGAAAAAAGAGATTAACAAGAGACAATTTAGTAACACAAGCATGGAAGAGAACTTGGTGATGAGTAACTCAAGGAGTGCTCTGAACTTGAGGTTTATATAGAATCTTAACAAAGAACAGTAAATTTGAGAAGAGACAAGGAAAAGGAAAAGAAGTTTAAATTTGCAAACTAAAAGGCTAAATAGAGGCACATAGAATGTGAGAACAAAGTATATTAGAGCCAAAGTAAAGACGACTACTCCCAGAAAAATATGAATTTTAGTTGTTCTGATAAGTGCTCTAGAAGTGGTGTCTTATGGATCTGGTTCTATAGATTAAAAATAAATAAAAGAGGTCCGGGGATTTAGCTCAGTGGCACCATGCCTACCTCGCAGGTACAAGGTCCTGAGTTCGATCCCCAGTACTAAAAACAACAACAACAAATAAATAAATAAATAAATAAATAAATAAATAAAAGAACAAGAAGGAATTTAGACAGCTGGTTGTGATCTCTGCACTGTTTCACAAGAATAACACAAGTTGTTGGTTGGTCATTGCTCACTTTATGTTATTTGTTTCAGGTAAGAACTGCAATAAGCAAGAAACAAAACATCCTCTAAGTCACTTACTACTCTAATGACATCAGCACACCCCCTAGGAGCTAAACTAAAGTGATTACGTGTGAAATTAATGAAATCATGAGACTTTAGAATCCAGGATGATGTAACTGCTGTCCCAAAACCCATGTCCACTAGACCTAAGAAGTAGAAGACCCCCTTTCTTTTATTTATGTCTTTGGGAATGTAAAGGCAGTAAAACAAATGTATAGGGAAAGGTAAATATATAGAGGAAACTATCAGGAGATAAGGGTCATTGAGGAAGATTTGCCATATAGAGTCCTTCTGGTACTTGGTGGGTTGGGGCTGGTAATGGTCTAGAGTTGTCTCCTGGTAATTAAGAATTCTGTCCTCCTGGTATAGGAGAGAGAAACATCTTTCCAAATTTATTTCTTGCCATTAGGCAAACAGAGGGAGGGAAGTAGCTTTCCTTTTATCTACTTCTTAGTTGCCTTCAGCTCAAAACAATCCTTATTCCAAAGAGGCATATTTTCAGGTTGTGTATTCTGATACCCTACATGACCCATAAAAATGATCCAGAAGTCTAACTGACCCCACAGACACTAAAGTGGATGAATTTCTGATCAAAGTACTCAAAATTCTCATCATCAAAATGACTGAAGAAATCAAAGAACAGACAAACAAGCAGCTTAATCAATCAATTACTAAAATGATTAATGAATGGAAAGAAGATATAAATAAGCAGCTGAATGAATTAAGGAAGACAATGTAGGCCATGGAAGACCACTTCAGCAAAGACTTAGAGGTAATTAAAAGGAGTCAAGCAAAATTCTGGAAGTGAAAATCTCAATTGAAAGTTTCAGCACTAAGAAAGTGAATCAGAAGATAAAATATCAGGACTTGAGGACAAGGCTGATGTAGTAGAAATTTTACTCAATAATAATGAAAAAATGAGAGACAATCAAGAGCTGCTAGATGAATCTAAAAGAACAAACATAAGGACCACTGAATTTTAAAAAGTAGTAGAATCAGAGACTAATGGTATAAAAAATTTATTTTCCAAAATGATGGCAGAGAAGTTGAAAAATTTAGAGAATGAACTAGGCACCCAGGTAAAAGAGGTATGTAGAACCTCAAATCAACACGACCAGAAAAGTACCTGCCCATGTCACATCATAGTCAAAAATCCCAGAAACTTGGAGTAAAAAGAATACTAAAACCTGTTAGAAAAAACTGCAAAATTACTGATACGGGCAAACCCATCAGAATAACAGTAGATTTCTCAACACAAATCTTAAAAGCCAGAACAGCAAGGAGTGAAATTTTTCAAGCCCTGAAAGAAAATACAATTGCCAACTCAGATTACTATATCCTGCAAAATACCCTTCAAAACTGATGGAGAAATAAAGACTTTCCACAATAAAGACAAGCTAAAGAAATTCATGACCAGCAAACCAACATGACAGAAAATACTTAAGAGAATACTAAACAGAGAAAAGGAGGACAGCACCCAAGAGCGCAAAGAAAAGAATAAATTTCACTGGAAGAGTAATTAAACAAAAAGGATTCAAAAACTGAAAAAACAATATAATGACAGAAATCAGTACACACCTTTCAATAACACTCAATATAAATGTTTTTAACTCTCCATTCTTAAGATACAGACTTTCAGCTTGGGTCAAAAGACAAAACCCTGTTACATGTTGCCTGCAAGAGACACACCTCATCCACAAAGACACACAGAGATTGAGAATGAAAAGATGGAAATGAGACTCCATGAAACTGGAGCCTGAAAACAAGCAGAAATAACCATGTTATTTTCTGACAAAGTTGATGTCAAACTAAAACTGGTCAGAAGAAACAAAAAGGATCAGTACATATTAGCAAAAGGAACAATTCACCAAGATAAGATAATAATTGTAAATATATATGCACTGAACATCAGTTCACTCAATTTCAAAAAACAAAAGCTAATTAATATTAAAAAAAAACAAATAGACACCAAAATAATTATAGTGGTGGACTTCAGTACCCTACTCTCACAAACAGACAAGTCAACCACACAAAAATCAACAGGAAAATTCAGAGTTAAGCTACACCCTGGAAAACATGAATTTAAAAGACATCTATAGAGCATTTCATCAAACAACAGCAGAATACACATTCTTTTCAATAGCCTACATTTCGCCCAAGTAGATATTTTAGTACATAAGACAAGTCTCAATAAATAAAAAATTAATATTATTTCTTGTTCCACTGGGATTCTGTTCAAAGAATCCTTGCCTACGACTTGTCTTCAAGATTTGTACCCATTTTACCTTTAGCAGATAGTGTTTCTGTTTTAACATTTGGATATTTCATCCATTTTGATTTTAGTTTAGTATATGGTGAGATACAGTAATGCCTCAGTTCACGAATGCTTCTGTTTGCAGACAATTCGGTTTGGAGATAAAAGTGTTCAGCAAAATGTTGCTTCTGTTTGAAAACTCTGCATCAGGTGACAAACACAGCCACAGCCATCTTCCCCAAAGTTGTAAAATAAAATAAAACCGAGGTACCACTATATATGGGTCTAGATTCAATCTTTTGCATGTGGATACCTAGTTTTCCCTGCCTCATTTATTAAAGAGACTATCTTTCCTGCAGTGTGTTTTCCTTCCCTTTGTCAAAGATCCAAAAGCTGTAGGACTCTTTCTGCTTTTCTATTTCACTGATCCACATTCCTGTTTTTGTGCCAGCACCATGCTATTTTAGTCTGCATAGCTTTATAGTATAACTTCAAGGCTGGGCTTGTGATGCCATCTGTTTTGCTTTTGTTCCCTGAATTGCTTTTGCTATTCTGGGTTTCTTCTTGTTTCATATGAATTTTAGGATTGTTTTCTCTAAATCTGTGAGAAACACTATTGGTATTTTCACTGGGTTGTATTAAATATATATCAGTTTTGGAAAAGTCGCCATTTTGATTATATTGGTCCTCCCTATTGATGAAGAGGGGATATCTAGCCATTTTTTGTTGTCCTCCTCAATTTCCTTTTTAAAAAAGTGATGTAATTTTTATTGCCAAGGTCTTCCACTTCCTTAAGTATTCATAAGTATTTTTATGCTATTGTGAATGGTATTTTTCTTAATTTCTTTTTCAGTGAATTCCTTCTTCGTGTATAGGAATGCTATTGATTTTTTGTGTTTATTTTGTATTCTGCTGAATTCTTAAATGGTTATTAATTCTAGAGGTCTTTTGGTGGAGGTTTTTTGGGTGTCGTAAGTAAAGGATCATGTCATCTGAAAATAAGCATACTTTGACTTTGTCCTTTCCTTTATGTATCCTTTTTATTTCTTTTGCTTGCCTGATTGTTGTGGGTAACGTTTCAAGAACTATGTTGAACAGGAGTGGTGATAATGGATATCCTTGTCTTGTTTCTGCTTTTAGTGAGAAAGTTTTCAGTTTTTCCCCATTTAATATGATGTTGGCAATAGGTTTGTTATAAATGGCTTTTATCAGATTACAATAACGTCCTTCTATAGCTACCTATTTTCTTCAGGGTTTTATCATGAATACATGTTGAATTTTGTCATAGGCTTATTTCTGCATCTACTGAGATGATCATGTGATTTTTTGTCCTTGGTTATGTTTATGTGATAAATTGTTTTTACTAATTTGTTTATGTTGAGTCCTCCACGCATCCCTAGGATACCAAGAATGAACAAATGGTATTATATCAAATTAAAGAGCTTCTGCACAGCCAAGGAAGCAACCAAGAGAGTGAAGAGACATTCTGCAGAATGGGAAAAATACATTTTGCCAGGTATTCCTCAGACAGAGGACTAACATCTAGAATATATGAAGAATTCAAAAAATTAGACTCAGGAGGCTTCTGGGCCACCATACCACCACCACCCCTAGCACAGAGGAGGTGAGCCACCACACAGGCACCAACACCAACCCCCTCACCCTCATCAAAATGAGAAGATATGTAAAGAAGTCTCAAAATCAGACTTCCAAATCACCTAAAGCAACACCAAAGGGAAATGAGAAAGAACACTCTGATAGTCAACTACCTGGACTCCCTGAACTGGCAACAAAGGAGGATCCGGAAAAACTGAAATCAGAAATAATTTCTCACATAACAGCAGAGATTATGCCCATAGAGCAAGACATGATTAATAAATCTAGAGAGGACACAGATTTAAAAATAGAGGATCTGAGGAACATGATGGAATCCCAACATAGGAAACTAATGGAATCTGTAAAACAGATGTAAACAGATTTCCAGGAGATTAAAAACTCCATTGAGAGCCCAGTGCAGACAGGCAGGTCTGCCCACGACCTGCCGAGGTCCCCAGTCATGCGGAAAATGCCAAATCAGCCTGCGCCCCTGCAACAATCCACTGGACACCCCCTGACACTCCTCTGTACAGCCACCTGGTTCCACACTGCAAAGATGCAGAGGACGCCTGACCACCAGACCACGGTACTGAGTCCCGCTGCTCCTGGCCCAGAGGTATAGGCTTAAGAGCCACCATCCCACTGCTCCTGGACCAGAGGAAGGGGCTTCCTGGCCACCATCCCTCCCACTGCTCCCAGCCCACAGGAAAGGGCTTTTGGGCCACCATCCCTACCACTGCTCCCAGCCCCTGTTCCACCTCTCCCAGCTCAGAGGAGGTAATCTGTGCAGGCGCCAACAGTACTCCCCCCCAGTCGAAATGAGAAAACATGTAAATAAGTCTCAAAACTAGACTTCCAGATCATCTATAGCAACCCCAAAGGGAAATGAGATGGAACACTCTGATACTCAACCACCTGGACCCACTCAACTGGCAACAAAAGGGGATCTGGAAAAAATGAAATCAGAAATAATTTCTCAGATAACAGGAGAAATTGTGCTCCTAGTGCAAGACATGACTAATAAATCTACAGAGGAGCTGAGGAACATGATGGAATCCCAACATAGGAAACAAATGGAATCCATAAAACAGATGCAAACAGATTTCCAGGAGATGGAAAACTCCATTGAAAGTCTACACAGCAGAAGGAGCCAATGTGAGGACAGAATTTCAGATATAGAAGATAACATTGCAATTAATGACCAGGAAAAGAAAAATTGCTACAAAATTATAAGGCAACATGAGAAATCAATCCAGCAGCTGCTAGATGATGCAAAGAAGAATAACATAAGACTGATTGGAGTCAATGAAGAAAAAGGAGAGAGTGGAGATGACATAAAAAATCTCTTCATAGAAATAATGGCAGAAAACTTCCCAAGCAGGGGAAAAGAGCTTGGCATGCAGGTAAGTGAGGCATATGGGACTCCAAATAGCCTTGATCAAAAAATCTACACATAGGCATGTAATTGTTAAGATTCCAGAAACTCATCAGAAGAACAAAGTTCTATAAGCAGTTGGAGAAAAGAAACAAATCACAGACAAAGGAAAGCCCATCAGAATCACAGCAGGCTTATCAACACAAACTATCAAGGCAAGAAGAGCTAGGAGTGACATATTCCAAGTCCTACAAGAAAACAGCCTCCAACCCAGATTGATGTACCCTGCAAAACTATCTTTCAAAATGGATGGAGAAATAAGATACTTTCATGACAAAGAGCACCTTAGGAACTTCGTGAATACCAAACCAGCATTCCAAAGAATTTTACACAATATCCTAGGAACAGACATTGAGGATCACAACCCCAGGAAGCAAAGCAGAATGAACCCACCTGGCATGACAAGAAATTAAATGTAAAGGGGGAGAACGCAACAAAAAGAAAAAGACATGGCAACGACAAGTCAATAAGTTTCAGTTATAACCATCAACGTTAATGGTCTCAATTCACCAATCAAAAGAAATAGACTGGCAGAATGGGTCCAGAAGCAAAATCCAACACTATGCTGCATATAAGAAACACACTTAATTCAAAAGGAAACTCATAGACTGAAAGTTAAAGGGTGGAAAACAATACTCCATGTGACAGGAACCCGAAAAAAAAGCAGGAGTAGCTATCCTCATTGCTTTTCAAGTAGATTTCAAACCAACACTGATTAAGAGAGAGGAAGAAGGACATGACATCCTTGTAAAGGGAAGAATCCAAGAGGAAGAGATGACAATCATAAATATCTATGCACCAAACACTAGAGTGCCCAACTATATAAAACAAATACTAACAGACATGAAAAGTCATATATGCACTAATACAATTGTAGTGGGGGACCTCAACACTCCACTGTCACAAATAGATAGATAAACTAGACAAAAACTAAGTAATGAAATACTAGAGCTCAATCGAACTCTTGAACAAATGAACTTAACAGATGTTTACAGAGTCTTCCACCCCACAAAATCAGAATACACATTCTTCTCAGCTGCACATGGGTCATTCTCCAAAACAGACCACATACTCACACATAGAACATGTTTAAGTAAGTGCAAAGGAATTGAAGTTATCCCCTGTACATTATCAGACCATAGTGCGATGAAATTGGAGATCCACAGCAAAAGAAACTCAAAAAATTTCATAAACATGTGGAAATTGAACAACACACTTCTGAATAACCAGTGGGTCACAGAGGAACTTAAAGAAGAAATCAGACAGTTCCTTCAATTAAATGACAATGACAATACAACATATCAGAATCTATGGGGCACAATGAAAGCAGTCTTATGAGGGAAATTCATAGCAGTGAATATGCATATTAGGAAAACAGAATGAGCCCAATTAAACAACCTCATGCTGAACTTCAAGCTTTTAGAAAAAGAAGAGCAGGACAAACCCAGAGCTCATACAAGGGAGGAAATTATAAAGATCAGAGGAGAAATCAATGCAATGGAGACTAAGAGAATGATACAAAAAATCAATGAAGCCAAGAGTTGGTTCTTCAAAAGAATCCACAAAATTGGCAAGCCTTTAGCCAACCTTGTCAGAAAAAGGAAAGAAAAGGCCCAAATCCATGCAATTAGGAATGAAAAGAGTGAAATTACAACAGACCCAGCAGAAATCCAGAGGATCATCAATACCTACTTCCAGAACCTATACAGCAATAAGATGGACAACACAGAAGAAATGGACAGATTCCTAGATACATATGAATTATCAAAGTTGAACGAAGAAGACCTAAAAATTCTGAACAACCCAATATCAACCAATGAAATTGAAAATGTAATTAAAGACTTATCAACTAAGAAAAGCCCAGGCCCTGATGGCTTCACTGCTGAATTCTACAAGACATTTAGGGAGGAACTACTGACACTACTGTTTAAACTCTTCTATGAAATTGAAAGGGAAGCAATACTCCCAAATTCATTCCTGGAAGCAAGCATCACCTTGATCCCCAAAGCAGAGAAAGACCCAACTGAAAAAGAGAACTATAGGCCAATCTCACTAATGAACATAGATGCAAAAATCCTTAACAAGATAATGGCAAACAGAATGCAGAAGATCATCAAGAAGATCATATACCCTGATCAAGTGGGATTCATCCCAGGGATGCAGGGATGGTTCAATATATGCAAATCAATCAATGTAATACACTATATCAATAGAGCCAAGGATAAAAACCATATGATTATCTCCATAGATGCAGAAAAAGCATTTGACAAAATCCAACATGCATTTATGATAAAACCCTACAAAAAATTGGAATAGATGGTCTCTACCTCAAACTGACAGAAGCCATCTATGAAAAACCAACAGCCAATATCAGACTAAAGGGTCAAAAACTGAAATCCTTCACACTAAAATCAGGAACAGGACAAGGATGTCCACTATCACCACTCTTGTTCAATATAGTTTTGGGAACATTAGCCATTGCAACTAGACAAGAGAAAGAAATAAAAGGAATAAAGATAGGTAATGAAGAAGTCAAATTGTCATTATTTGCAGATGACATGATACTCTATATAGAAGACCCCAAGAATTCCACCAAAAGTCTTCTAGACTTAATAACCAAATTCAGTCAAGTAGCTGGTTACAAGGTCAACACACAAAAATCAATAGCTTTCCTCTACACAAATGACAGACTCACTGAGAGAGAAATAGGGCAAATAATTCCTTTCACAATAGCATCCAAAAAACTGAAATACCTAGGAATCAACCTAATGAAAGAAATCAACGACCTCTTCTCTGAAAACTATGGCACTTTGAAAAGAGAAATTGAAGATGATATCAGAAAATGGACAGACATCCCCTGTTCCTGGGTAGGAAGGATTAATATAGTGAAAATGGCCATACTTCCAAAACTGCTATATAGATTTAATGCAATTCCAATTGAGATCCCAGCAGCATACTTCATAGACCTCGAGAAAACAATCCAAAAATTCATCTGGAACAAGAAGAGACCCAGAATAGCAAAAGTAATTCTAGGTAACAGAGACATGGCAGGGGGTATCACAATCCCCAACCTGCAACTCTACTACAAAGCTACTGGGATAAAAACAGCATGGTACTGGCAAAGAAGCAGACTTGAGGACCAGTGGAACAGATTAGAAGATGCAGAAACAACGCCAGACACACTCAGCCATCTCATCTTCAATAAAGGAGCCAAACACCCTCACTGGAGGAAAGATAGCCTCTTTAATAAATGGTACTGGAAAAATTGGGCTTCAACTTGCCAAAGATTAAAACTAGACCTGTGTCTCTCACCATGCACTAAACTAAAATCAAAATGGATTAAAGATCTAAATATTAAAATAGAAACTCTGATCCAGTTGGAACAGAGGTTAGGTAGAACCCTTGAAGACATTGGTGTAGGAAAACATTTTATGAACAAAACCTCAGTTGCCTGTGAACTAGCACAAACAATCAACAAGTGGGATCTCTTCTTATTAAAAGACTTCTGCACAGCAAGAGAAACCACCAGCAGTGTGAAGAGACAGCCCACAATGTGGGAGAAAATCTTCACCTGCTCTTCCTCAGACAAAGGTCTACTATCTCGAATCTATAAAGAACTTAAAAAGATCAGACCTCCCAAATTTAAAGACCCAATCTAAAAATGGGCATCTGAAATGAACAGACATTTCTCACACAAAGAAGCAGAAATAGCAAATAAATACATGAAAAAATGTTCAACATCACTGGTCATTTGAGAGATGCAAATGAAAACAATGCTGAGATTCCACTTCACTCCAGAAAGAATGGCTGCTATCATGAAATCCACCAATAACAAATGCTGGCAGGGCTATAGGGAAAGAGGAACCCTGGTCCACTGCTGGTGGGAGTGTAGACTAGTGCAACCACTGTGGAAATCAGTATGGAGATACCTCAAAGAACTAGGACTGGAAGTCCCATTTGACCCCGCTATTCCACTGCTGGGGATCTTCCCCAAAGAATTAAAAGAATCACACCACAGGGATATATGTGGACCCATGTTCATAACAGCACAGTTTGTAATAGCTAAAACTTGGAAACAGCCCAAATGCCCATCAACTGGAGACTGGATAAAGAAAATGTGGTTTTTTAATAAAATGGAGTACTACTCAGCCATAAAAAATGAGAAATTAGAGACTTTTATAGCTAGGTGGATACACATTGAGCCGATACTCTTAAGTGAAATAAATAGGACACACATGTATAAATACCGAATAGTTTCTCTGGTGTGAGAAACTGAAAGTGTAGAAAAGGACTAAATGTATAATAGGTAATGTGAAATAGGAAGAAAAGGTGCAAAGGGGAAGGAAGTGGGAGGGCTAGGGGAAAGGATAGAAGGGAATGGGATTAATATGAGAAAATGGAAAAATAGGAACAAAATCTTTGTAAATAGGGAAGACTGGAGGGGTTGAAGGGAGGGCTGGGCAAGGTGAAAAATAAGAACCAAGAGAGGCTATGTAAAGGTGCAAATTTCCAATGATGAATGTCATTATATTGTATACCTAAAATGTACCAATGATTAGAATGAATAATCAATAATGTAAAATAGGAAGAAAAGGTCCAAAGGGGTAGGGGTAGTGGGAGGGACAGGGGAAAGGAAAGAAGGGAAAGGAAAAATGATGAGAAATGGAAAAAATGGAAATAAAGTCTTTGTAAATAGGGAAAGGTGGAGGGCGTGAAGGGAGGGCTAGGAATGGGGAAAAAATAAGAACCAAGATGCATTATGTAAAGGTACAATTCCCAATGAGAAATGTAATTGTGTTGTATACCTACAATGTACCAATAAAAGAATTTAATACAAAAAAAAAAGAAAAGTACATCCTTACAACCATCCTGTTTTTCACTTTCAAAACATTGTTCAATAAATTACAGGAGATATTCAACACTGTATTTTAAGTAAGCTTTGTATTATATGATTTCACCAGCTGTAGGATAATATAAGTGTTCTGAGCACATTTAAAGGTAGGCTACACTATGCTGTAATGTTCAGGAGGTTAGGTGTATGAAATGAACCTTTGACTTACAATATTTCCAACTTAGTAGGTTTTATTAGGACATAACCACATTGTAAGTCAAGCAGATTTTGTACAAGGTACCAAGCACCTTGTGAGGCTGCAGCAGCTTGCTAATGCATTTGGGCATTTGGCCAATTTGGGGACAGCAGATGGGCATGGCCCCGAATAGAGCAGGCTCAGGAGAGCAGGTAATATATCCCTGAGGAGGCCTCTTCATTACAGGGAAGGCTCACCAGAAAGAGGCAAAGCTTCAATATATAGAGTTTTTTAATATTGGCATATGGAATTATTTTTGCAAATTATTTTCTTTCTTTTAAATGTCTTAGCCAGGATTGTTGCCAAGGCCTATAAACTGCAAAAAGCAGCTCACTTCCCCATGAGTCACAAAACATTAATGTTTACATCTGATTTTTGCTTGCTTAATGCTGGGCATCAATAACAAGGCACTGGACCAGCTGCCCCAAGTTACATTCCTCTATTTTACACCTTTAGGACCTAGACACAAATTGCGGAGGGATGAGCTTCTGAGAAACTAGAATCAACCCTACCTGCTCCAAAAGTAATCCACATGAAGCCACCACCTCAAGGATGGGTTTTAGGACTCTGAACTGTAGATTCAATCACAAGCAGGGGAAGATTCTATCAATGAGCAAAAATAGAGAATTGCATGGCTACCACAAGGATGGAGTAGTTTATCAGAGCAGAAAAAAAGTCATCTTTTTAGAATGAAAATAAGGGAAAAGCACCAATGGAATTTAGTTAAACCCAGTCTTAGAAGAGAATTAAAAAGACTTTAGCAGAACACACTGTCTCTACAAATCAGGCTTACTCAGTGACTCAAAGGAGAATTGGATCAGCTTAAGAAACAACTTCTACTCTTTCAGTCAGAGCACAGGCTGTGGGAAAGGAAAAGAAAAGAGGAAAATAAATAAACATAAAAGACATACTGATTAAACCCCAAGAAGGGAAGGATTGATTTAGGAGAAAAAACAGAGTGCTCAAAGACCAAGCAAACAAATTTGAAAGGAAAAGAAGCTACACATGGACTGAACTGCTCATTAAACCATGGTTAGGGGTGAGTGGGACATTTTAGTTAGTACCAGATTGGAGGGGGTGACAAGGCCAAGGTGACCTCACAGAGGAAGACAGGGGAAATTACAGAGAATCATGGGAATGAGGGTCTGGGGACACCAAGCTCAGGAAACTCTCAAGGTCCAGACTCTGCAAGTGGCAGGAGCCAAATCAATACCAGCAAAGAGAAGACAGCCTAGGATGATGGTTATTTAAAGGAGAGATACAGAACTTTCACCTTGATGTTAAAGGGAAAGCCCGGGGGTGCCAGCTCAAAATCTTTCAGGAATTAGTATGTGGACTTCAATATCTGGAAGCAGACATGGCCTCCATAGTGAGAAAACATGCCTCCAAATTATACAGAATTAGGTATAGGCAAGGAAAGATGTTGGGATAAAGTACAAGATGTCAGGACAAAGAAAGATTGAGCTCAGATCTGGGCTGGCTGCAAAAGAAACAAGTCCTTTTGGCTCATTTGTAAGTGTTTCCCAAACATGATGAGCTTGGGCCTGGGAGAACTCTTTGAGTCCCATTGCTTGCATAGGATGAGGTCAGCTCGAAGAGTCTGGGGTCCTTCTGATATGTGCCAAAGACCACAGGGCTGCAGAGGGAAGCCAAGCTTCACAGAAGGAGCCACCTCTTGCTACAGAATGAGCAAAACAAGGAGTGGGGTATCAGGCATCAATCTTTGAGCTGCATTTAATGAAATGAAGACTTTAGCTTCATGCTCTCTTTGCACAAATGCAAGAGTACATATTCAAATTTGAGACACTTTCATACTGCTGACACTGTATTGTTGGAGCTATGTTTAGTCTGAAAATCAAGTTCATTGAATCATCTCTGTATTGAACCATGTGTCTGGACATAAGTGGACCTGAGATATAGAAAAGGGAATAAATTTTTGGCCTAAGGTGCAATATATTGACTTGGGGCTGATGTAAGTATAGTCCCACCCTGACACATTTCAGAGGACAGATGGGGGTTGACCCCAAGTTTGGCAGCTGGGGGGTTTTAAGATGACAGAATCTCCCTACTATGATTTCCAAAAAAGTAGGACACTTCTAAAGGAAACATTATAAGAGTTTCACTAAACCCATAGCAGTCACTGATCATTTATACTACTTCTGTGCCAGTAGTTCAACAAGCAAGAATGCCAGACACTCTTGAGCAGTGGACCCTGACTATCAGGAAGAGTTGGGATTGCTGATGCACCATAAGAGTACTATGGTCACTTTGGCTCAGGGGATGCCCCTGGAAGCTAGCTAGTGATTACCCATAGGCCACAGCCCAACAGCAGCTACAGCCTAACAAGGGAAAAATGACCAGAGGTCATTAAGCCCTAGGATGAAGGCTTAGGTTACCCCATTCATCATGGACCTCTGGTCACCTTCCCAGCCCATTAGAGAACCAACTCATTACTTTAAAAAGTGGAAAACAAGCAGAAAGAAACAACTACGTATTTACTCTGCCTAGTCTATAAAAGATGAAATTATCTTACCAAAATTTGCCAAGGAGCATCCATTTAGCTATATGGTCTCAAATTTATCTTTCTTTATGACTGAGTAGTACTCCACTGTATAAAAAAACCAAATCTTCTTTATCCATTCATCAGTTGATGGGTATTTAGATTGTTTCCAAGATTTAGCTATTACCAACTGTATCACTGTAAGCATGGGTATGCAGCTAAATGGATGCACCTTGAAGCTATACTCTTAAATTAAATAAATCAGACATGGGTGTAAATATCACGTTGTCTCTCTGGTGTAAGAAGTTGAAAATGTAAATATGGACAAAAAGGCATAATAGACAATATAAAATAAGAAAAAATTGTTCAATAGGAACACTGAACTAGGGAGGGGGCAGGAGGAAAGACAAGAAGGAAAAAGAAAAAATGAGAAAAGAAGGAAAAAATGGAAATGGGCTTTTGTAAATAAAGAAGGGGCAGGAGGGTTGAAGAGGGGTAGGGGAATGGGGAAACAAAGGAATCAAGATACATCATGTAAAGGTACAAATTCCCTATGATGAATGTGATCATCATGTAAATCTAAATTGTACCAATAAAAGATCAGTTGAACAAGAAAAACAGCAACAAATTTTCTAAGCTCAAAATTCTAAGCTCTGTGTTTCTCAACTGAAAGTCAGCTCACTGTAAATACAACCTCACTGCACCATCCATATAACCTCCCTGTGATTTGGGTAGCAAACTGAGGTAATCCAAATATAAAGTTCCTGATGCTTAAATAATATAGTTTTGTCATAAACAACATAGGTCTTTATTTTCTGTCCCAGGAATTATACCTCTTCAGCCATTATGAACAAAACTATGATAGGTGAATTTATTTGCTTACAAGCAGCATATTTCTGTCCCTCTACAGTTCCTAACAAGTAGAAAGGTCTGGTAGGGAAGAGAAGAATGCAAGTGTGAGTCTTGCATATGACACTTCTAGTTGGTCATCATGGTCTCATTCTTGCACTGGTTAGTAGATTTAAACAAATACAGTCTAATATATACAGTATTTTAAAATGTGTAACATAAAGAAGGAAAAATAAATAAATTAGAATCACTGTCAAAAATTTGCCAAGGAGAAATATCTCTTTATAGAATTCCTCCAGCTTATAAATGAAGAGAAAGTGAATTAAAATCATTTGCAACTACTAAAGAATTACTGAATCTAGGCAATTATCAAATTCTAACCTTGAAACAAAGAGATATCTGAACACTGAGACCTATCTCCGGTCAGAAGCACACATCAACCATGATATATGGCCATGTTCCCCAAAATTCAGTGCTGAATCTGATCAAATCTAAGGAGCTAACTATCAATTTAGAGGAAATGTGAGGAACAAAGAAAGTACTAAGTTTCAATCCCAGGAGGCAATCAGTAAAATCTGAACTATGAGAACTCTATACCACCAACCAATTTCTTCTACCAGTAACAGTGATAGTTGTAAGGGGGGAAAAAGAGGAAATGGAGAGGAGATTCAATAGATTTAAATGATATATTAACCAGTTGCAATACTGCCACTTTTTTTGGACTGTCCACAAAGGCAAGGGTGGGAGGGAAAGGAGAAGAAAGGAGTAGTGGAGGGGGACAGAGGGAGACCAAGTCTGTGTTCTATCCTTTAAAGCAGCTCATCCTTTAAATAAAATAGCATGTTTATGCAATTAAACTTACCTACTGATTGGCTAGATATCTAGAAGCAAGACTGCTTCTTTCCATCAAAAAGGGAAAAACTAGATGAAAGCCTAGGTGGACTTGAACATTTCATGATTTTGGAAATGAGAACTCAACCCTTTTAGGTTTGCAAGTAGAGCACTAATGTTTAACTCACCTGAGAGCCTCTGGAGTTTATAGCCATGGGATTGTCTGAGTCACTTATTAAAACATTCTTGTTTTTGCTCTCATATCTACTTTCTGTCTCATTACCTTCTTACAGAGAAAAGAGAGCATTTCTCCTTCTTTCTGTGAGCTAAGCATGCATTCATCTCTGCAGAAATAACACCTGTGCCCCAGTGCATTTCCTGGAGTCAAGATTCAAGGATCTCTTTTGACATGAGAAAAAGCTTGAATGTGAACATTTCAGAGTGCTTCTTTGAGGGGCAGCTTTTCCAAGATGTACACTTGTCTTTGAAGGCAAGAAATGAGACTATATTAGTTAGTATAAATACTTTCTTCATCATTTCCCCCATTTATTCTACCTGAGCAGGTGCACAGTCTTTAAACCATCAAGAAAGGAAAGCTTGCAATTTCCATCATTTAAAAAGAAAAATGACAAAACAGAGGGAAAGGGAGGGATAAGGAGGGAGATAGCATATGTGAAATTGACACATACACTGGAAGACAGGGATGGGGAGAAGGTGAGGTGGAAGGGAGAGAGGAGAAGGAAAATGATGAATATAAGATTTTATACTTTCCTTGGGCTTTTCGTTAATAGCAGATAAGCCCTTTATATCTAGAAAGACTTACAATATCTGTCTTACGGGTGGGGCGAGAAGTTAAAGACCTTCAAATTGTTCCTTAAAAAAGTGTAAGGAAGAATATTCAACAGGAAATAATTAAATAAAATTACTGGTTATTTACATTCATCCTTCCTCACCTTCTTAGGGAGGTGGATATTGTAGAAGATGATTTATTTCTTTATTTTATTTTATTTTATTTTATTTTATTTTAATATCAGGAATCAAACTCAAGACCTTGTGCTTGCGAGGCAGGCAGCAGAACCACTGAGCTAAATCCCCGGCCCCAAGACGATTTATTCTTTAGGCTGAGCACATATAAGGATGATTTTGGAGAACCCTTAGGAGGGCTAAACTGTTTTACATGACAAGATAGCAAGATAGGAAGCTCTAGAAGGGAGGAGAACCCAAAGGAGGTGCTGAGAAGCACAGGAAGGTATGGAGAAGGCATGGGAGAGAAAGTGTGAAGAGAAGACAGACAGAATGACAGAAAGGGGGCATCTTCTCTGGGGAGACAGGCACCAAGGAAAGACATGGATAAAGTAGTTACGTAAAAATTTTGTTACAGGCCGAGCAGGGCAGAGTGATTGCAGGCTGACTGGGACCTGCTTCCTCCGGCTTGCTCCACCAGCTTGCGACCAAGACAGGCTTGCGACCAAGACAGGTTTGCAACCAAGACAGGGTGAGGAGGACCCCTCGGGCACGCCCACCAGCCGCCAGCTTGGCCAAGCGGGCGCCTCCAACAACGCCCCCCCCCAAGCCACGCTTCCCCCACCACCACCACCACCTCTGGCCTTTTGGCTATGCAGCTACTTGGTTCCACATTACAGAGGCACAGGGGGACATAAAAGCCATTATCCTGACCTGCAGAAGTGAACAACATAGAGAGGGCCTCTCTCAGGCCCCCTGATGAAAACAAGCGCACTGGAAAAGTGAAGAGAATCTCTGCAATAAAGGCACATCAGACAACCGTGCTTGGTAATTTGGAGGGATCATCAGCTCCCATCGGAACCTGGACTTCCTTCAGGGAAAAGGCAGCTGAAACCTGCAATAGAACCTTGCAGAGTGCAACCCTGCAGGAGGGCAGAGAGCTCAATTTAGGACTTGCAGCCAGAAATCTGCCTGAATCTCATGGGTCTAGGACTAGCTATTATGACTCATTGACTTTAACTGTACACTGCTGCCCACGTTGTCTATTGTGACAACAGAGACATACCCTGAAGGAGGCCCTTCATTTGTATCTTTTGTTATTTTCAAAATTACCACATTTTTTTGCTCTTATTTTTAATTTTCTTTTTTTCTTTTTTACTCTTTTAAAATTTTAATTTTTCTCTTTTTTCTTTCTCTTCTATTTTCTCTCTCTCTCTCTCCCTCCCTCCCTCCCTCCCTCCCTCCCTCCCTCCCTCCCTCCCTCCCTCCCTCTCTCTCTCTCTCTCTCTCTCTCTCTCTCTCTCTCTCTGCCTTGCTCCCTTGCTTTCCCACATTGTTTTTCATCTCCTCTTTGTGTTCCTGTTCTGGCTCTAATTTGTATTTCTTCTTTATTTGTCTGTTCTTCTCTTTCCTTCTCTTGCCTGTGCCCTCTGGCCTCACTGCTAAACTACCCCTATCCTTCTACCTACTTATTCCGCCCTCCCCAACTCCTTCTAACTCCTCATCCTGAAGGGTAAAGTTCCTATACTGAAGAGTTTATCCAATACAAGCATATGTTGGGTTGGCCCTTGATTTTGATTTAATTCACACAGTTAAAGGTAATACATTAATAACTACCACAAATTGTCATTTTCTAAGAGATACTTGAAGCTATTATGTTGCTGATTGTATCACTTGGCCTAAGGTGTTGTGATTGATCTAATCAGTTGTCCTTCCTGGTATAATGAAAATGAGATAGCACGAGAGCCATTAGAGACTCAAAACCTAAAGACCAGCTATATCTGGAAGACACCTCTGAGCAGCAATAATTCCAAAAGGATTCTAAATACATCAAGAAAGATACTTACAATAAGCAACTTCAAAATATCAATCCAGAAACTAAACCAAGGACAGTACCAGAAAGAAAAATGAGAAGACATTTAAGCAAGTCACAAACTCGGACTTCCACCCCCACAAAAGGCAAATTCTGGTGGAAATGAGGTGGAAGAGTCTGATAATCAACCACGTGGACACCCTGAACTGATAGCACAGGAAGTAACAAAACACATGAATGAGGCTCTAGAAAAATTCAAAGCAGAAATAATCTCCCAGGTAATTACAGAGATGGTGAGCAGAGTGAAAGACATGATTAGAGGCTCTAGAACAGAAAACAATAAAAAAAAAAATGAGCTCAGAAACATGCTGGAAGCCATGAATGCCCAGCATAAGAAAGAAATGGAAAACATGATCACTCAAAATAAGAAAGAAAGGGAATCCATGAAACAGATTCAAACAGATATTCAGGAGATTAAAAAGTCCATTGAAAACATGCAGAGCAGACTTAGAGAATCTGAAGACAGAATATCAGATATAGAAGACAGGATTGTGGTGAACGACCATGAAAATAGAGATTTCTTAAAAATAGTAAGGGATCATGAAAAATCAATCCAGCAGCTGCTAGATGATGCAATGAAGAATAACGTAAGACTGATAGGAGTCCACAAAAAAACAGGAGAAAGTACAATTGACATAAAAAAATCTGTACACAGAAGTAATAGTAGAAAATTTTCCAGACAGAGGTGGAGAATTGGACATACAGATAAGTGAGGCATATAGAACTCCACCTAGTGACTATCAAAAAAAATCTACACCTAGACATATAATAGTCAAGATCCCAGAAACTCAACAAAAGGACAAAATCATACAGGCAGTTAAAGAAAAGAAAAAAATCACCTACAAAGGAAAGCCCATCAGAATCATGACAGAATTCTCAACACAAACCCTCAAAACAAGGAGAGCCTGAAGTGAAATATTTCAAGCCCTAAAAGAAAATAACTTCCAACCTAGACTGTTGTACTCTACAAAATTATCTTTCAAAACAGATGGGGAAATTAGATACTTCCGCAACAAAGAACACCTGAGGAATTTCATAAGCACCAAACCAGGACTCCAAACAATTCTAAGCAATATCCTAGAAAAAGGCAACAAAAGTCACAACTCCATGAGGCTCAGCAGAGGAAAGCCACCAGGCAAAGCAAGAAACTAATGGGAAAGGGGTAAAAAGAAATAAGAAATAAAAGACCCAACAACAGTAAAACATCATGATAAGTATGAGTCAATATCTATCAATTATAACTGCCTTCTTTTTTTTAAAATTATTTATTTTTAATTTTTTTATTTTTATTTATATATTAATTGGTACACTTTAGGTATACAATACATTTACATTTATCATTGGGTGTGTGTACCTGAACATGATGTATCTTACTTCTTATTTTTTTCCCCATTACCTGTGTGTCCTTCACCCCTAAACCCTTCCCTATTTACGTAGACTTTGTTTCTATTTTTTTTTCCTTTCACATAATTTTCCCTTCCCTTTCTTCCCTTTCCCCTTCCCCTCCCGCCACCCCTCCACCTTTGGACCTTTTCCTATTTCAAATTATCAATTATTCATTTTAATCATTTTCATCCTTATTTACACTTTCAGTTTCTCACACTAGAGATACTATTTTCGATATTTACACATGTGTGTCCTATTTATTTCACTTAAGAGTATGGCCTCAATATGCATCCATTTAGCTATAAATGACTCTAGTTTCTCATTCTTTATGGCTGAGTGGTACTCCACTTTATAAAAAAAACACACATCTTCTTTATCCACTTTCCAGTTGATGGGCACTTGGGCTGTTTCCAAGCTTTAGCTATTACAAACTGTGCTGCTATAAACATGGGTGCACATATATCACTGTGGTATGATTCTTTTAATTCTTTGGGGAAGATCCCCAGCAGGGGAATAGCTGGGTCAAATGGGACCTCTAGTCCTAGTTCTGTGAGGTATCTCCATACGGATTTCCACAGTAGTTGCATCAGTCTGCACTCCCACCAACAATGGAGAAGGGTTCCTTTCTCTCCACACCCCCGCCAGCATTTGTTATTGGTTGATTTCTTGATGGCAGCCATTCTTTCTGGGGTGAGGTGGAATCTCAGGGTTGTTTTCATCTGCACCTCTCGAATGACCAGTGATGTTGAATATTTTTTCATATATTTACTTGCTGTTTTTACTTCTTTGTCTGAGAAATGTCTGTTCATTTCAGATGCCCATTTCTGAATTGGGTCTTTGAATTTGGAGGGTCTGATTTTTTTCAATTCTTTATATATTCTAGATAGCAGACCTTTGTCTGCGGTACAGCTGCTAAAAATTTCTTCCCATACTGTAGGTAGTCTCTTAGCTCTGTTGGTAGTTTCTCTTGCAGTGCAGAAGCTTTTTAATGTGATGAGATCCCAGTTGTTGATTCTTTGTGTTAGCTCCCATGCTGCTGAAGTTTTGTTCTTAAAGTGTTTTCCTATGCCAACGTCATTGAGAGTTCTACCTAACTTATCTTCCAGCAAGTTTACTGTTTCTCTCTTGATATTTAGCTCTTTAATCCACTTTGATCTTAGTTTAGTGCACAGTGATATGTATGGGTCTAGTTTTAAACTTTGGCAGGTTGAAATTAAGTTTTTCCAACACCATTTATTGAACAGGCTATCTTTTCTCCAATGAGGGTGACTGGCTCCTTTCTCAAAGATGAGGTGGCTGAGTATGTCTGGAGTTGTTCTGCATCTTCTAATCTATTCCACTGATGCTCAAGTCTGTTTCTTTGCCAGTACCATGCTGTTTTTATCACAGTAGCTTTGTAGTATAGTTTAAAGTTGGGGATTGTGATAACCCCAGCGATGTCTCTGTTGCCCAGAAGCACTTTTGCTATTCCAGGTTTCTCCTGCTTCCAAATGAATTTTTGGATTTTTTTCTCTAGTTCGGAAAATATATTGTTGGAATTTCAATTAGCATTGCATTAAATCTATATAGTAGTTTTGGTAGTATAGCCATTTTCACTATATTGATTCTTCCTACCCAGGAACAAGGGCTATCTTTCCATTTTCTTATATCCTCTTTGATCTCCTTCTTCAGAGTGCTGTAGTTTTCAGTATAGAGGTCTTTTGCTTCCTTTGTGTGGTTGATTCCTACATATTTCATTTTTTTAGATGCTATTGTAAAAGGAATTATTTCCCAAATTTCTCTCTCAATGGGTCTGCTATTTGCGTATAAGAAGGTTATCATTTTTTGAGTGTTGACCTTATATCCAGCTACTCTACTGAATCTGTCAATTAGGACTAGAAGGCTTTTGACCAAGTTTTTTGGGTCTTCTATGTAAAGTATCATGTCATCAGCAAATAATGACAGTTTCACTTCTTCCTTTCCTATCTTTCTTCTTTTTATTTATTTGTCCTGTCTAATTGCTATGGCTAATGTTTTCAGAACAATATTGAACAGGAGTGGTGATAGTGGGCATCTTTATCTTGCTCCTGATTTTAGCATTAAAGTTTTCAGTTTTTGATCATTTAATATGATGTTGGCTGTTGGTTTTTCATAGATAGCCTTAATCAAGTTGACATAAAGACCTTTTATTCCAATTTTCTGTAGTGTTTTTATCATCAATGGGTGCTGGATTTTGTCAAATGCCTTTTCTGCATCTATTGAGACAATCATATGGTTTTTGTCCTTGACTGTGTTGATATAGTGTATTACATTAATTGATTTATGAATGTTGAACCATCCTTGCATCCCTGGGATAAATCAAACTTGGTCAGGATGTATGATCTTCTTGATGACCCTCTGTATTCTGTTTGCCAGTATCTTGTTGAGGATTTTTGCATCTATGTTCATGAGGGAGATTGGTCTGTAGCTCTCATTTTGGGTTGGGTCTTTCCCTGGTTTTGGAATCAAAGTAATACTTGCTTCCAGGAAAGAATTTGAAAGCCTTGCTTCCCTTTCAATTTCCTTGATGAGTTTAAAGAGTAATGGTGACAGTTCTTCTTTAAACGTCTTGTAGAATTCAGCAGTGAAGCCTTCAGGACCTGGGCTTTCCTTTGTTGGTAAATTTTTTATTACATTTTCAATTTCACTCATTGTGATTGGGGTGTTTAGAATTTCTATATCTTATTCATTTAACTTTGGCAATTCGTATGTATCTAGGAATCTGTCCATTTCTTCTGTGTTTTCCATTTTATTAGAGTAGAGGTTCTCAAAGTAGGTATTGATGATCCTCTGAAATTCTGCTGGACCTGTTGTGGCTTCACCTTTTTTCATTCTTAATTGCATGAATTTGAGCCTTCTCTTTCCTTTTTTTGATAAGGTTGGCTAAAGGTTTACTGATTTTATTTATTTTTTCAAAAAAACAGCTCTTCAATTCATTGATATTTTGTATCATTCTCTTAGTCTCCATTGCACTGATTTCTGCTCGGATCTTTATAATTTCCTTTCTTGTACGAGCTTTGGGTTTGTTATGCTCTTCTTTTTCTAGGAGCTTGAGGTTCTGCATTAGGTTTTTTTATCTGAGTTCTCTCTGTTGTACTAAGATGGGCATTCACTGCTATGATTTCCCAAGTAGAATTGCTTTCATTGTGTCCCATAGATTCCTGTATGTTGTACTGGCATTATCATTTACTTGTACAAACTGTCTAATTTCTTCTTTAATTTCCTCTGTGACCCATTGGTTTTTCAGGAGGGTGTTATTCAATTTGCATCTGTTTGTGGGTGTTTTGCAGTTTCTTATGTTATTGATCTCCAATTTTATTGCATTATGGTCTGATAATATACAGGGGATAACTTGAATTCTTTTACATTTACTTAGATATGTCCTATGAGCTAGCATGTGATCTGTTTTGGAGAATGACCCCTGTGCAGCTGAAAAGAATGTGTATTCTGATTTTGTGGGGTGGAACAATCTATAAACATCTATTAAGTCCATTTGTTCAATAGCTTGCTTCAGTTCTAGAATTTCATTGTTAATTTTTTTCCTAGTTGATCTGTCTATTTGTGATAGAGGAGTGTTGAGGTCCCTCACTACAACTGTGTTATTGTTTATTTGGTTTTTCATGCCCATTAATATTTGTTTTGTATAGTTGGGGGCATTAGTATTTGGTGCATATATATTTAGGATTGTCATCTCTTCCTCTTGGATTGTTCCCTTCACAAGGATGTAGTGACCATCTTTGTCTCTCTTAATTAGTTTTGGTTTGAAATCTACTTTGTCTGCAAATAAGATTGCTACCCCTGCTTTTTCCTGGGCTCCTTCCATGTGGAGAACTGTTTTCCATCCTTTTACTTTCAGTGTATGAATTTCCTTTTGAGTTAGGTGTGTTTCTTAAATACAGCATATTGCTGGATTTTGCTTCTTAATCCATTCTGTCAGTCTGTTTCTTTTGATTGGTGAATTGAGGCCATTAACATTCATAGTTATAATTGAGAGATATTGACTCATTCTTGCCATGATGTTTTATTGTTGTTGGCTCTTTTCTTATTTTTCCCCCTTTCCCTTTAGTGCCTTACCTTGTGTGGTGTCTTCTCTCTGTTGTCCCTCATGGAGTTGTGATCTTCATTGTCTTTTTCTAGGATATTGCTTAAAATTGTTTGGAGTGCTGGTTTGGTGTTCATGAAATTTCTCAGGTGTTCTTTGTCATGAAAGTATCTAATTTCCCCATCAATTTTGAAAGATAATTTTGCAGGATACAACAGTCTAGGTTGGAAGTTATTTTCTTTTAGGGCTTGAAATACTTCACTCCAGGCTGTCCTTGATTTGAGGGTTTGTGTTGAGAAATCTGCCATGATTCTGATGGGCTTTCCTTTGTAGGTGATTTGTTTCTTTTCTTTAACTGCCTGTAGAAATTTATTCTTCTGTTGTGTTTCTGAGATCTTGATTATTATATGTCTAGGTGTAGATTTTTTTTTTAATCGTGGCTGGGTGGAGTTCTATATGCCTACTTATCTGTGTGTCCAATTCTGTATCTCTGTCTGGGAAGTTTTCTACTATTACATCTGCATACAGATTTTTTTATGTCAATTGTACTTTCTCCTGTTTTTTTCGTGGACTCCTTTCAGTCTTATGTTATTCTTCTTTGAATCACCTAGCAGCTGTTGGACTGATTTCTCATGGTCCCTTACTATCTTTAAGAAATCTCTGTTTCCATGGTCCTTAACTGCGATCCTGTCTTCTATATCTGATATTCTGTCTTCAGATTCTCTAAGTCTGCTCTGCATGCTTTCAATGGACTTTTTAATCTCCTGAATATCTGTTTGAATCTGTTTCATGTTTTCCATTTCTTTCTTATGCTGGGCATTCATGGCTTCCAGCATGTTTCTGATCTCATCTATTTTCTTGTCTGTTTCTGCTTTAGAGCCTCTAATCATGTCTTTCACTCTGCTCACCATCTCTGTAATTACCTGGGAGATTATTTCTGCTGTGAATTTTTCTAGAGCCTCATTCATGGTGTCCAGGTGGTTGATTATCAGACGTTTCCACCTCATTTCCCCCAGAATTTCCTTTTTGTGGCATGGAAGCCTGCGTTTGTGCCTTGCTAAAATATCTTCTCATTTTTGTTTTGTGTACTGTCCTTGGTTTAATTCCTGGTTTAATATTTCAAAATTGCTTAATGCAGGTATCTTTATTGCCTTTGTTTAAAACCCTTGTGGAATGATTGCTTTTCAGAGGTGTCTTCCAGATATGGCTTGTGTCTAGGTTTTGAGGCTCTAATGACTCTGAGGCTATTTTATTTTCCTTATTCCAGGAAGGAAAACTGATTAGATCAATCACAACATGTTAGGCCAAATGTTACAATCAGCAATACCATAGCATCAAGTGCAGTTTAGAAAATGCCAATTTGTGGTAGTTATTAATCTATCACATTTAACTAAGTGACGTATAATCCCCTGTGCCTCTGTAGTGTGGGACCAGGTAGCAGAAGAGCGGGAAGGCGTGGAGGTGAGGGGGGGCTGGATTGGGCCTTGTAGGCGCCCTGGCGGCTAAGCAGAGCACCGGATGAAGGCGTGGCTCCAAGCCACTCCCAGGACCTCATGGTGCCATGGGCAAGAACCAGAAGACAGTTCAGGATCCTCAGGCCACTTGGCCCACCCACAGAGAGAAGCACCAGATGAAGCTCAATTATAACTCTCTATGTTAATGGCCTCAATTCACCAATCAAAAGAAATAGACTGACAAAATTGTTTAAGAAGCAAAATCCAGCAATATGCTGTACATGAAAAACATACCTAACTCAAAAAGAAACTCATACACTGAAAGTAAAAGGATGGAAAACAACTCTCCACACGAAAGGAACCCAGAAAAAAAAAGGGGTAGCAATCTTATTTGCCAACAAAGTAGATTTCAAACCAAAACTAATTGAGAGAGACAAAGATGCTTACTACATCCTTGTGAAGGGAACAATCCAGGAGGAAGAGATGACAATCCTAAATATATATGAACCAAATACAAATGCCCCCAACTATACAAAACAAATATTGGACATGAAAAACCAAATAAGCACTAATACAAGTCTAGTGGGGGACCTCAATACCCCCTATCACAAATAGACAAATCATCTAGACAAAAAATTAAAAACGAAATTCTAGAACTGAACCAAGTTATTAAACAAATGGACTTAACAGATATTTACAGAGTGTTCCACCCCACAAAATCAGAATACATATTCTTTTCAGCTCCCCACAGGTCATTCTCCAAAATAGAGTACATGCTAGCTCATAGCACATGTCTAAGTCAATGTTAAAGAACTGAACTTACCCCCTTTATGTTATCAGACCACAGTGTAATAAAATTGGAGGTCAATAGCATGAGAAACTGCAAAACTCCCACAAACACATTGAAATTGAATAATACCCTCCTGAACAAACAATGGGTCACAGAGGAAATTAAAGAAGAAATTAGACAGTTTCTAAAAGTAAATAATAATACCAGTACAACATACAGGAATCTATGGGACACAATGAAAGCAGTTCTATGCGGGAAATTCATAGCAGTGAATGCCCACATTAGTAAATCAGAGAGAACTTGGATAAATAACCTAATGCAGAACCTCAAGCTCCTAGAAAAAGAGGAGAATAACAAAGCCAAAGCTCACACAAGAGGGCAAATTACAAAGATCAGAGCAGAAATCAATGCAATGGAGACTAAGACAATGATACAAAGACTTGGTTTTTTTGAAAGAATAAATAAAATCAATAAACCTTTAGCCAACCTTATCAAAAAAAAGGAAAGAAAAGGTTCAAATCCATGCACTTAAAAACAAAAAAGGTGAAGTCAAAAGAGATTCAGCAGAAATACAGAGAATCATCAACACCTACTTTGAGAACCTGTACTCTAATAAAATGGAAAACACAGAAGAAATGGACAGATTTCTAGATACATATGAATTGCCAAAGTTAAATGAAGAAGATATAGAAATTCTAAACACCCCAATCACAATGAGTGAAATTGAAAATGTAATAAAAAATTTACCAACAAAGGAAAGCCCAGGTCCTGAAGGCTTCACTGTTGAATTCTACAAGACATTTAGAGAAGAATTACTGCCATTACTCTTTAAACACATCAAGAAAATTGAAAGGGAAGCAAGACTTCCAAATCCATTCCTGGAAGCAAGTGTTACTTTGATTCCAAAACCAGGGAAAGACCCAACCCAAAATGAGAACTACAGACCAATCTCCCTCATGAACATAGATGCAAAAATCCTCAACAAGATACTGGCAAACAGAACAGAGAGGGCCATCAAGAAGATCATACACCCTGACCAAGTTGGATTTATCACAGTGGTGCAAGGATGGTTCAACATTCATAAATCAATTAATGTAATACACTATATTAACACAGTCAAGGACAAAAACCATATGATTGTCTCAATAGATGCAGAAAAGGCATTTGACAAAATCCAGCATCCATTCATGATAAAAACACTACAGAAAATTGGAATAAAGGGTCTTTATCTCAACTTGATTAAGGCTATCTATGAAAAACCAACAGCCAACATCATACTAAATGGTCAATAATTCAAAACTTTCACAATAAAATCAGGAACCAGACAAGGATGCCCACTATCTACACTCCTGTTCAATATAGTTCTGGAAACATTAGCCAAAGCAATTAGAAAAGAGAAAGTAATAAAAGGAAGAAAGACAGGAAAGGAAGAAGTGAAACTGTCATTATTTGCTGATGATATGATACTTCTATAGAAGTCTCAAAAAACTCTACCAAAAGACTTCTAGACTTAATTGACAGATTCAGTAGAGTAGCTGGATATAAGGTCAACACTCAAAAAAAATAGCCTTCTTATACACAAATAGTAGACTCACTGAGAGAGAAATTAGGGAAACAATTCCTTTTACAATAGCATCCAAAAAAATGAACTACCTAGGAATCAATCTAACAAAGGAAGCAAAAGATCTCTACACTGAAAACTACAGCACTCTGAAAAAAGAGATCAAAGAGGATATAAGAAAATGGAAAGACATCCCTTCCTCCTGGGTAGGAAGAACCAATATAGTGAAAATGGCCATACTTCCAAAACTACTACATAGATTCAACGCAATGTTGATTGAAATTCCAACAATATACTTCACAGAACTAGAGAAAACAATCCAAAAATTCATTTGGAACCAGAAGAGACATAGGATAGCAAAAGCAATTCTAGGCAACAGAGACATGGCTAGGGGTATCACAATACCCAACTTGAATCTATACTACAAAGATACTGTGATAAAAACAGCATGGTACTGGGAAGAGAACAGACCCAAGGATCCGTGGAGTAGATTAGAAGATTCAGAAACAACTCCAGACATACTCAGCCACCTCATCTTTGACAAAGGAGCCAACCTCCCTCGTTGGAGGAAAGATAGCCTATTTAATAAATGGTATTGGAAAAACTGGATTTCAACCTGCCAGAGATTAATACTAGACCCATAGCTATCACCATGGACTAAACTAAGATCAAAGTAGATTAAAGATCGAAATATTAAGATAGAAACACTAAACTTGCTGGAAGATAAATTAGGTAGAACTCTTTGTTTTAATTCTTAAGTTCTTTTTTGATAACTTTTAGGTATACAATATGTTTACATTTATCATTGGGTGTGTGTACCTGTACATGCTGTATCTTAGTTCTTATTTTTTCCCCATTACCTGTGCTCCCTTCACCCTCTCCACCCTTCCCTACATACATACACTTCATTTCCATCTTTTTACTTTTCTCACAATTTTTCCTTTCCCTTCTTTCCTTTCTCCTTCCCCTCCCATCACCCCTATACCTTTGGACCATTCTTTCTATTTCAAATTATCAATTATTCATTTTAATCACTTTAACCCTTATTTACACTTTCAGTTTCTCACACTAGAGAAACTATTCAGTATTTACACATGTGTGTCCTATTCATTTCGCATCCATTTAGCTAAAATTACTCTAGTTTCTCATTCTTTATGGCTGAGTGGTACTCCACTTTATTAAAAAAAACACACATCTTCTTTATCCACTTTCCAGTTGATGGGCACTTGGGCTGTTTCCAAGCTTTAGCTATTACAAACTGTGCTGCTATAAACATGGGTGCACATATATCACTGTGGTATGATTCTTTTAATTCTTTGGGGAAGATCCCCAGCAGGGGAATAGCTGGGTCAAATGGGACCTCTAGTCCTAGTTCTGTGAGGTATCTCCATACGGATTTCCACAGTAGTTGCATCAGTCTGCACTCCCACCAACAATGGAGAAGGGTTCCTTTCTCTCCACACCCCCGCCAGCATTTGTTATTGGTTGATTTCTTGATGGCAGCCATTCTTTCTGGGGTGAGGTGGAATCTCAGGGTTGTTTTCATCTGCACCTCTCGAATGACCAGTGATGTTGAATATTTTTTCATATATTTACTTGCTGTTTTTACTTCTTTGTCTGAGAAATGTCTGTTCATTTCAGATGCCCATTTCTGAATTGGGTCTTTGAATTTGGAGGGTCTGATTTTTTTCAGGTCTTCATATATTCTAGATAGTAGTCCTTTGTCTAAGGTACAGCTGCTAAAAATTTTTTCCCACATTGTAGGTTGTCTGTTAGCTCTGTTGGTGGTTTCTCTTGCAGTGCAGAAGGTTTTTAATAAGATGAGATCCCAGTTGCTGATTCTTTGTGCTAGTTCCCATGCTACTGAGGTTTTGTTCATAATGTCTTTTCCTATGCCAATGTCTTCAAGAGTTCTACCTAACTTATCTCCCACTAAGTTTAGTGTTTCTGTCTTAATATTTAGATCTTTAATCCACTTCGATCTTAGTTTAGTGCATGGTGATAGCTATGGGTCTAGTTTTAATTTTTGGCAGGTTGAGATCCAGTTTTTCCAATACCATTTATTAAATAGGCTATCTTTCCTCCAATGAGGGTAGTTGGATCCTTTGTCAAAGATGAGGTGGCTGAGTATGTCTGGAGTTGTTTCTGCATCTTCTAATCTATTCCACTGATCCTCAGGTCTGTTCTCTTCCCAGTACCATGCTATTTTTAATCACAGTAGCTTTATAGTATAGTTTCAAGTTGGGGATTGTGATACCACCTTCCATGTCTCTGTTGCTTGGAATTGCTTTTGCTATCCTAGCTCTCTTCTGGTTCCAAATGAATTTTTGGATTGTTTTCTCTAGTTCTGTGAAGTATATTGTTGGAATTTCAATCAGCATTGCATTAAATCTATGTAGTAGTTTTGGAAGTATGGCCATTTTCATTATATTGGTTCTTCCTACCCAGGAGGAAGGGATGTCTTTCCACTTTCTTATATCCTACTCGATCTCCTTTTTCAGAGTGCTGTAGTTTTCAGTGTAGAGGTCTTTTGCTTCTTTTGTTAGATTGATTCATATATATTTCTTTTTTTTTTTTGATGCTTTGTAAAAGGAATTGTTTCCCTAATTTCTGTCTCAGTGACTCTGTTATTTGTGTACAAGAAGGCTATTGTTTTTTGAGTGTTGGCCTTATATCCAGCTACTCTACTGAATCTGTCAATTAAGTCTGGAAGTCTTTTGGCTGAGTTTTTTGGGTCTTCTATGTAAAGTAACATATCATCAGCAAATAATGACAGTTTAACTTCTTCCTTTCCTGTCTTTATTCCTTTTATTTCTTTCTCTATTCTAATTGCTGTGGCTAATGTTTCCAGAACTACATTGAACGGGGGTGGTGATAGTGGGCATCCTTGTCTGGTTCCTGATTTTAGCATGAAAGTTTTGAATTATTGACCATTTAGTATGATGTTGGCTGTTGGTTTTTCATAGATAGCCTTAACCAGATTGAGATAAAGACCTTTTATTCCAATTTTCTGTAAGGTTTTTATTATGAATGGCTGTTGGATTTTGTCAAATGCCTTTTCTGCATCTATTGAGACAATCATATGATTTTTGTCCTTGACTGTGTTAATATAGTGTATTACATTTATTGATTTATGAGTGTTGAACCATCCTTGAATCCCTGGGATTAATCCAACTTGATCAGGGTGTACAATCTTCTTGATGACCCTCTGTATTCTGTTTGCCAGTAACTATTTTTGTTGTATATCCTTTTATTGGTACATTTTAGGTGTACAATATAATTACATTCATCATTGGAGATATGCACCTTTACATACTCTCTTGGTTCTTACTTTTTCCCCCTTCCCCTGCCCTCCCTTCAACCCCTCCATCCCTCCCTGTTTAAAAAGACTTTTTGCTTTTTTTCCATTTTCTCATATTAATTGCATTCCCTTCTTTCTTTTCCCCTACCCCTCCCACTTCCCCTTCTCCTATGCCCCTTTTCTTCCTATTACACATTATCTATTATACCTTTTAGTCCTTATTTACACCTTGTTTCTCACACTAGAGAAACTATTTGGTACTTACACATGTGTGTCCTATTTATTTCACTTAAGTGTATTGCCTCAATGTTCATTGATTTAGCTATAAATGTCTCTAATTTCTCATTTTTTATGGCTGAGTAGTACTCATTTTATTTTTTTAAAAATCACATTTTCTTTACCCAGTCTCCAGTTGATGGGCATTTGGGCTGTTTCCAAGTTTTAGCTATCACAAACTGTGCTGCTATGAACATGGGTGCACATATATCACTGTGGTATGATTCTTTTAATTCTCTGGGGAAGATACCCAGCAGTGGAATAGCGGGGTCAAGTGGGACTTCCAGTCCTAGTTCTTTGAGGTATCTCCATACTGATTTCCACAGTGCTTACACCAGTCTACACTCCCACCAGCAGTGGAGCAGCATTCTGCTTTTCCCACAGCCCCACCAACATTGGTTATTGGTTGATTTCATGATATCAGCCATTCTTTCTGGAGTGAGGTGGAATCTCAGTGTTGTTTTCATTTGCATCTCTCAAATGACCAGTGATGTTGAACATTTTTTCATGTATTTATTTGCTATTTCTACTTCTTTGTCTGAGAAATGTCTGTTCATTTCAGATGCCCATTTTCCGATTGAGTCTTTAAATTTGGGAGGTCTGATCTTTTTAAGTTCTTTATAGATCAAAGATAGTAGACCTTATCTGACGAAAAGCAGGTGAAGATTTTGTCCCACATTGTGGGTTGTCTCTTCACACTGCTAGTGGTTTCTCTTGCTGTGCAGAAGCTTTTTAGTAAGAGGAGATCCCACTTGTTGATTGTTTGTGCTAATTCACAGGCAACTGAGATTTTGTTCATAAAGTCTTTTCTTACACCAATGTCTTCAAGAGTTCTACCTAACCTCTCTTCCAGGTGGTTCAACATTTCTGTTTTAATATTTATATATTAATCCATTTTGATTTTAGTTTAGTTCATGGTAAGAGATATAGGTCTAGTTTTAGTCTTTGGCAAGTTGAAACCAAATTTCTCCAGTATCATTTATTAAAGAGGCTATCTTTCCTCCAGTGATGGTGTTTGGCTCCTTTTTCAAAGATGAGGTGTCTGAGTGTGTCTAGAGTTGTTTCTGCATCTTCTAATCTGTTCCCCTGGTCCTCAGGTCTATTTCTTTGAGAATACCATGCTATTTTTATCACAGTAGCTTTGTAGTATAGTTTCAAGTTGGGAGTTGTAATACCCCCTACCATGTCTCTGTTACCTAGAATTTCTTTTGCTATTCTGGGCCTCTTCTTGTTCCAAATGAATTTTTAGATTGTTTTCTCAAGGTCCATGAAGTATGCTGCTGGGATTTCAATTGGGATTGCATTGAATCTATTTAGCAATTTTGGAAGTCTGACCATTTTCACTATATTGACCCTTCCTATCCAGGAACAAGGGATGTCTTTCCATTTTCTGATATCCCCTTCAATGTCTTTTTTCAAAGTGCTATAGTTTTCAGAGAAGAAGTCTTTGATTTCTTTTGTTAGGTTGATTCCTAGGTATTTCAGTTTTTTGGATGCTATTGTGAAAGGAATTGTTTGCCCTATTTCTCTCTCAGTGAGTCTGTTGTTCGTATAAAGGAAAGTTACAGATTTTTGTGTGTTGACCTCATATTCAGCTACTTTACTGAATTTGGTTATAAAGTCAGAAGACTTTTGGTGGAGTACTTGGGGTCTTCTATATAGAGTATCATGTCATCTGCAAATAATGACAATTTGACTTCTTCATTACCTATCTTTCTTCCTTTTATTTCTTTCTCTTGTCTAATTGCTGTGACTAATGTTTCCAAAACTATATTGAACAGGAGTGGTTATAGTAGACATCCTCGTCTTGTTCCTGATTTTAGTGTGAAGGATTTCAGTTTTTGACCCTTTGGTATGATACTGGCTGTTGGTTTTTCATAGATAGCTTTTATCAGTTTGAGGTAGAGACCATCTATTCCAATTTTTTGTAGGGTTTTTAATCATAAATGCATATTGGATTTTGTCAAATGCTTTTTCTGCATCTATTGAGATGATCATATTATTTTTGTCCCTGGCTCTTTTGATATAGTGCATTACATTGATTCGCATATGTTGAACCATCCCTGCATCCCTGGGATGAATCTCACTTGGTCAGGGTATATGATCTTCTTGATGATCTTCTGCATTCTGTTTGCCAGTATCTTAGTAAGGATTTTTGCATTTATGTTCATTAATGAGATTGGCCTATAGTTGTCTTTTTTT
Organism: Heterocephalus glaber; assembly: GCF_053883595.1. Classification (NCBI taxonomy): domain Eukaryota; kingdom Metazoa; phylum Chordata; class Mammalia; order Rodentia; family Bathyergidae; genus Heterocephalus; species Heterocephalus glaber. The sequence continues at coordinate 6,408,604 of NW_028258156.1, forward strand.
GGTTGGGTCTTTCTCTGCTTTGGGGATCAAGGTGATGCTTGCTTCTAGGAATGAATTTGAGAGTATTGCTTTCCTTTCAATTTCATTGAAGAGTTTAAAGTAGTGGCAGTAGTTCCTCTCTAAATGTCTTGCAGAATTCGGCAGTGAAGCCATCAGGACCCAGGCCTTTCTTGGTTGATAAATTTTTAATTATATTTTCTATTTTATCGATTGATATTGGGTTGTTTAGAATTTTTAGATCTTCTTCATTCAACTTTGGTAATTCCTACATACCTAGGAATCTGTCCATTTCTTCTGTGTTTTCCATCTTATTGGTGTATAGGTTCTTGAAGTAGGTATTGGTGATCCTCTGTATTTCTGCTGGGTCCATTGTAATTTCAGCCTTTTCATTCCTAATTGCATGGATTTGGGCCTTTTCTTTCCTTTTACTGACAAGGTTGGCTAAGGGTTTGTCAATTTTGTTGATTCTTTCGAAGAACCAACTCCTGGCTTCATTGATTTTTTGTATCATTCTCTTAGTCTCCATTGCATTGATTTCTCCTCTGATCTTTATAATTCCCTCCCTTGTATGATCTCTGGGCTTGTCCTGCTCTTCTTTTTCTAGAAGCTTGAAGTTCAGCATGAGGTTGTTTAATTGGGCTCACTCTGTTTTCCTAATATGAATATTCGCTGCTATGAATTTCCCTTGTAAAACTGCTTTCATTGCGTCCCATAGATTCCCATATGTTGTATTGTCATTGTCATTTATTTGAAACAACTGTCTGATTTCTTCTTTAATTTCCTCTGTGGCCCATTGGTTATTCAGAAGTGTGTTGTTCAATTTCCATGTGTTTATGAAGTTTTCGCACTTTCTTTTGCTATGGATCTCCAATTTCATTGCACTATGGTCTGATAATATATAGGGGACAACTTCAATTCCTTTGCACTTACCTAAATATGTTCTATGAGTAAGCATGTGGTCTATTTTGGAGAATGACCCATGTGCAGCTGAAAAGAATGTGTATTGCTTTTTGTGGGGTGAAGGTTAGGTAGAACTCTTGAAGACGTTGGCATAGGAAAAGACGTTATGAACAAAACCTCAATATCACAAGAACTAGCAAAAAGAATCAACAACGGGTATTTCGTCTTATTAAAAAAGCTTCTGCACTGCAAGAGAAACTACCAACAGAGCTAAAAAACATTTTAGCAGATGTACCTTAGACAAAGGACTACTATCTAGAATATGTGAAGAACTGAAAAAAACCAGACCCCCCAAATTCAAAGGTCTAGTTCAAAAAATGGGCATCTGAAATGAACAGACATTTCTCAGACAAAGAAGTGAAAACAGCAAATAAATATATGAGAAAATGTTCAACATCACTGGTCATTTGAGAGATGCAGATGAAAACAACACTGAGATTCCACCTCACCCCAGAAAGAGTGGCTTCTATCAAGAAATCAACCAATAACAAATGCTGGCGGGCATGTGGAAAAAAAGGAACCCTTCTCCATTGTTGGTGGGAGTGCAGGCTGGTAGGACCACTATGGAAATCAGTGTGGAGCTACCTCAAAGAACTAGGACCAGAGGTCCCATTTGACCCAGCTATTCCCCTGCTGTGGATCTTCCCCAAGGAATTAAAAGAATCATACCATAGCGATATATGTGCACCCGTGTTTATAGCAGCACAGTTTGTAATAGCTAAAGCTTGGGAACAGCCCAAGTGCCCATCAGCTGGAGACTGGATAAAGAAAATGTGTTTTTTAAAAATAAAATGGAGTACTACTCAGCTGTAAAGAATGAGAAACTAGAGTCATTAATAGCTAAATGGATCCATATTAAGGCCATATTCTTAAGTGAAATAAATAGGACACAGGTGTTGTAAATATCGAAAATAGTTTCTCTAGTGTGAGAAACTGAAAGTTTAAATAAGGTTTAAAAGGATTAATAACAAATAATTGATACTTTGAAATAGGAAAAGGTCCAAAGGTGTAGGGCTGGTGGGAGGAGATGAGGAAAGGAAAGAATGGAAAGGAAAAATTTTGAGAAAAGAAAAGAAATAGAAACAAATTCTATGTAAATAGGAAAGGGTAGAGGGGTGAAGGGTGCACAGGTAATGGGGAAAAAATAAGAACCAAGATACATCATGTACAGGTAGGTACAAGCACCCAATGATAAATGTAAACGTATTATATACCTAAAATGTACCAATAAAAGAATTTAAGCAAAAAAAGTAAAATTTTGCTACATTATATAGCATGTAAAATTCCCCTTACACCAAATCTCCAATCCCTGTCTCCTGCAATATCTTTGGTAAAATACGTGAGAGAGAGAGAGACACAGAGAGACAGAGAGCAGACACCTGGGTGAAACTATGACAGGACTTTGAGGACAGGTGCTTTTGTTTTCCAGGAATAAAGTACAAAAACCCAAAGAGGGGATCCATGAAGACCATTGCAAGTGAATCTCTAGCTAGGAAATAAGATGTACCGAAACTTTCACTTGGCTCATCATGCATACACTAGAATGTACTGTATCAGAACAAGGGGTGGGGAGAGTCATACAGTAGGATCTCTTAGAAAGTAATTAGAATTCTCTGCTGTACTCACCCAATTGGTTGACACAGGTGACTGGTTGGTTTGTCAGCTTATCTTACCAATTATCACCACCAAAATTACAAAGTCATAATTTGGCCATGAGTCACCAGTGGGGCAGACAGCTGTCACTATGCACTGGGCCGTGGTCCTTAACTCACTTCCTGTATGTTACAGGAAGGGGTTTCCACTTGACGTATCAGACTTCTGAGTGACCTAAGCCATACTAACCATCTGATAGTACAAGGCACATACATTTTTTAAAAAATCAATCTACAGAAAAATATCTTTTTATGGCATTCATAATAGAAATGTATTACACTGTTTAACCCAGGTATTATTTACATGGCTATACTAAATAAAATGGAATGATGGTATTTTTGAAGTCCCTATGACTAATGTCTGTATAAAATAATCTATCTGTAAGTACTGTATGGTCATAAATATTTCCCTTACCATTTAGAAGGAATTGTGCAGCAGATAAGAGAACTCAGAGAAGGAAACCATAGTAAGTATAAATTGCTACTGAAGTAAAACATATTAGAAACAAGTACACTTCCAGCAGAAAAGTCCTTCTAGAAAACAGGGATGTGAACACAATCCATATATTTATTTATTGGTGTCTGGTTACTTCCCAAACCCGTGCCAAAGGGTTTATAATGGTGAGGGGGGAGGAATGCAGCTGAGGATGCAGCTTAGTAGTAGAGGACTTGGCTAGCATGCCTGAGACCCTGGATTTGATCCCCAGTACCACAAAAAAAGTCAAGGACTGTGGGTGTAGCTCGGTGTAAAAGCAGAGGCTTAGCATGTAAAAGGAACTGGGGTTTAATTGAGAGAGAGAGAGAGACTGGTGGGAAGAAAAAAGAAAAGAAAGAATCATGTATATGAAACATGTGAAAGGGTGTGTGTGTGTGTGTGTGTGTGTGTGTGTGTGTGTGAATGAAGCTGGGTAGAAAAGAACATAAATTAATATACTAAATATCTGAGCTCCTGGTAAACCACCCTTAAAATTACATATGGTCCTGGCAGCAAAAGCCAAAAAAACCAGAATAAGATGGCTTACAAGTTCCTCATTTCCTAATATAAAGAAGTATTATATATAAGTGCATAAATAAATTTATACAAAAATAATATAAATTCATCAGTAGAGGAGAATATTTTTCTTATACAAAATTCTAGAAGACATTGACCTCATAGTCCTCATACTAAAACAATAATAACTGGATCCAATAACTAGAGGACTTTGTCCAGCTGTACCCATACTACCACATGGGCACAAAGTAAACTACTAAAATATTTCTTACCCACCAAATTATATATCAAATATTTTTTTACAACAAGGGTAATTGTTCACAGGATTCAAAACCAACTGGTTTTGGTTCTCCTGTCTACTTTCCCTCCCCAGGGAAGAGGGTGAGAGATACACTGCCACCATCAGGAATCTAGGTATTCTAGGTACTAAAATTTATTCCTGTAAAGTAAAAAATAGACCAAACATACTTCAAGGAACATTGCCATCTTAGAAAATCAGTATTATCCAAATAATAGAATCGGAGCATTAGAACCAATGTTCGGGTTTTGGGAGAGTGGGTGTTCATTAGCTTTTGTCATGGAAGTTCATTTGATGGAGCATGAATGCCTTTCCTTTTTACCATTTCTCCATTCAGACACTGTTTAATTAGGTTAATAGAAACATTTAAGGTCTTGATAGTCTTTTAATTCACCTGCACAATCAGGGACAGTCTGAATTCAATTTTAGAATGATATGGTCATTTGAAAGGGCTTTTATTTATTAATTTGAAAAAGGCTTTATTCTCTCAGAACATATTTGTGGCATCTTATTAACATTTTCCAAATTGAATGAACCTGTCTCTGTGTGTTAGCAGATAACTTAAGAGTAGGGAGAGGCTAGCAGTCATTAGCAATTTATTGTCCGTGCTGACAAATTAGGACCTGGACTGCCCAGAACATTAAGTTATAAGGGCAGCAGAGAGATCTGAAGGCCCAGTGGTGCAGGCCAGGTGACATCAAGGCACACTTCACTTCCTCCATGTGCGTCAGCCAGCCCAGGTCTTTCCCTCCCCTCACTGAGCACTGCAGAAGTTGACAGTAACATGCACTTTCCCCAGGCAGCTTTACTAAACCACCATGCCTCAACATGGTAGTAGTCTTAAGTCTTCCAAAAAAATAGGTAAGAAGAACATAAAAGCAAAGAAACAAGAAAGGGAACACTTTCTCACACATGTCAAATGCATTGAAGTGTACCCGACACAAATATATAACCCCGAACAAACATCTGTCCTGCTGTCAGGTTGGTTACAATCAGGGAAGGAGCAGAGCAGTCAAGCAGCAATGGCAGGTCTGTGCAAAGCCAGACTGGCCTCATTACACTGAAAAGAGAGATGAAGACATCTACACCATGTGTTCTTCTGGTGCCAATCATAGGTTCTTCTATCCTTTCTAGAAATAAGAAAACTACCCAGGGGCAAAATAGTGACTCACTAATATAACAGGAGTGTTATAACACAGGAGTAAAACTCAGCTCTCAACTCCTGAGATTTCAAATCTCCCCACATCATGTGACTGTGCCAATTACAATAGGGAAGAAGGAGGCTCCCTGCTATGGCTGGTAGCACAGTTCCTGTTACTCACTGAGAGCTATCCTGGCAGCTCCTGCCAAGACCCACTCTCATATACCTAGAATGGAAATTTCTGCAGGGGCAAGGGAGACTTCTAGTACAATAACTTTTCTCTAAGTCTTTATCCAGCATCCTATCTAGAACACTACTAAGAAATGGGACATAAGTTTTCCTTAAAAGTTTTTCTGGTGTCAAGAAACCAGTAAACTGAAGACTTAGTTCATGGGATGGCCCCACAGATTCCACACCAAGCCAATTCACCCACTTCACGCATAAACTTTGTGTAATATTGATAAACTGTAAATCAACCCACCTCCAAATAGTTAAAACCCACTACACAAAGAGCAGTTTCAGAATAACTGAGTTCTTTATAATTGAAGAAAATGCAGAGCCCTCAGCAATATTTCTAAAAACCCCCTTTGCTCTCCCATCTGCTTCACTTAAAATCCATACTCTTCAAAACTTTCATTAAAAAAGCAAAACAAATCCCACTCCTTTTATCCCAGTTTATAGCTATGAAGTAAATCAAGAGAAGAAAAATTAGGAGCATGACTTTGAAACCCACAAATATTTAACTGTGAACTGAGCTACCTCCAGAGGGAGGTTGTAAAAAGAAATAAAAAGCCTGGAGTCTGCCCTCAAGGTTCTCTCCTGTATCAGCAAACAAAAGGCATGTGTCCCAGGGAGTGGAACTCAGACCAAGGGATGAGAACCTTCAGACGTGGGCTAAAGAAACACTGAGTTTTCTAAGCAACTCTCCCTTTCACCTGTTCAAGAAAATTGTTCATCACCAAATGAGTAAAACAATAAAATTTCTGTTTATACCAGTAAATACGAGGGATTTCACTCAACCAAAGTGCACTCCTCATAAAGAAGTTATATCTACCAAAACTGTGAGGCATACCTGTTATTACCAATTCCTCCTGACAGTCTGTTTACTTAGATACCTGTAGCCAAGGCCTCAAGTATCCACTGTCTACCACTGAGGCTAACCCTGCAATTGGGGATAATGAATGGGATCCAGGATGGAAGCCTGTCTTCAACTCCTGGCAACAAAGAATGATGGAAGCTGGGAAGAGGAATGGTGGGGAAGGTGGGCAATGACAAACTGATGGTGGAACTAATGATTTCCTGACACAAAGCTGCATTGATTGTGCTCACATTGTGGGAAATACTTGGTTTAAAAGATAAAGGTAGCCAATGTTCCTTTGTGTGTGAGATGGAATGTCGTAAGTGCGCATCAAAATCCAGAGGTAGTGACATAGGAGATAGGGCATGACAAAGCTGGCTGGGGAAATAAGCAGGTCCTGTCAATTACAAGATCACAGGACAGCACCAAAATATTCTCAGGACCCAGTATGTGGAACTTCCCATAGATTCCCACAAGATGTGGACTGCGTATAAAGATGAGATGCCTCCAGGACCCTGTTATCATGACTCCTCACAGTAGCCTACTCTGCATCTCCTAGACTGCACTTTTATTTTTGCTTTTATCCTTTCCTCCCTGTGTTCAGCTCAAGTTCACTCTACAGAGCTAGTTCTTCCATTATCCTTATGCCCCTCACTTTTTGAATAAATTTTTGGCACTGTTTTTGGATTGCCTTGTCCAATTCTTTGTTCAAGTCAAGAAGGACCTGGAATGCTTTTGATTGGCAAGCCATTTCTAAAGGAACTACCAGACAACATTTTGGTGGAACCAGTCAGGAGATAACAGTAGGGAGAAGATATAAGAAGTTTCAAAACTATTACCAGTCAGGAGATAACAGTAGGGAGTGGATATAAGAAGTTTCAAAACTATTTTGCCTATCAAAATTTTCAATGATTATTTTTTCCCAAAGCAGACACTCTACTAGACACTAGTTGTACACTTAAATAAAGTCACCATGGCAAGTGCTTCTGTTATCTCTTGCTCCATTAAAAAAAAAAAACCTTCAAAATTAGTGGCTTAAAATCATTTATTGAATGTCCCCTCCAAAGTTCATGTTGAAATTTTATTGCCACTGTAACAGTATCAAGGAGTAGGACTTTAAGGAGGCAATTAGCTAATGGTGGCTCCACTCTCAAGAAAGGATTCAATTCATGCTGTTATTGCAAGAGAGGCTTGTTATAAGTGTGACTTCTCTCTAAGCATGATCTCTTGCTCCCATTCTCTCTCTCGCTCTCTCAAGCACATGTTGTCTCTCCCTACGGGGCACTCTACCATTTTATGGTGCAACAAGAGACACTCACCAGATTTTACCCTTTAGTCTTGGACATCCCAGCCTCCAGAGCTGTGAGAAATTGATTTCTTTTCTTTATAAATTATCCAATCTGTGGTATTCCATTACAGCAACAGCAAACAGACTGAGACATTATAGCTCATGGTTCTGAGAGTTGACTGGGCTCAGCTGAGCCTTTCTTGTTTAGGGTTGTATTAAGGTTCTCCAGAGAAACAGACCAACAAGATATGTGTCTTGATACATGGAGGGCAGAGCAGAGTATTTTAGGGAATTGGCTCACACAACTGTGGAGAATTGGTAAATCCAAAATCTGAAGGAAGGTTGACAGGCTGGAACCCAAGGATAAGTTGAAGTTTGAATCCAAGAGACATCTGCTGGCAGAATTTCCTCCTGCTCGAGGCAGTAAGTCTTTGTTCCTAGAAGATCCTCATCTGATTGGATGAGGCCTACCCATATTATGAAGAGTAATCCAGTTCACTCAAAATGTGATGATTTGAACATCAATTTCATCCAAAGAATAATATCACAGAAATGTCCAAAATAATGTTTGACACTGTGGCCCAGATAAGTTGACACAGAAAATCAGCCATCATGGACTCCCTCATATGTTGCAATGAGATAGCAACCAGGGCCAGAGCTGCCTAGAAATTCACCTGGGCTGGATTTTCAAGTCCACACAGCTGGCTGTTCCTGCCGGCTGGAAGCTGGAAGCTCATCTTAAGTTGTTAACTAGAATGCCTTTGCTGTCTGTCCATGAAATTTGGGCTTCTTTATAGCATGGTTCTGCAGACTAACTTGACTTCTTATGTGATAGATAGCTCATGGCTCCAAGATGATAGGACAGAACTACCTGACTTCTTAAAGGCTTGAGCCAGACTGGCATAGAATAAATTTCACCACAATCTAGTAATCAAGATATTACTGAGGTTAGCCCAGATCCCAAGGGAAGAGATTAGATTCCATCTCCTAATGGAATAGAAAAAAGAATTTTTAGCCATACTTAATCTAACACAGAAGGCTTCTCAGAGGAAGATCTACACTGAAAACTTAACCATGAGAAATAGTCAGCAATAAAAATAATAATGAAAAGCATTATCCATTGCTAGAAGCCTAGCCATGTTGCTGAGCATCTATCTAGTCTTTGCATTATATAATTTACATCAATCACATCTAACTTGCCACCAGGGCTTCCTGTTACCATAAACAATGCTGCAATAAGCATCTTTAGCCACTTATGGACCTATTGAGATTTTTGTTCCGATTAATACATAATCAGAAACAGCACTACTGGGTCCTGAGAGATGCAGGTACTTCACTTGGCTGATTTCTGTGAGATTGCAGTGCAGAATGCATTCACAAGTTTGTACAACTGCAATTGCAGTTGCAGTTGCTATAGGCCCATATCCTACCCAAGTTTAGCTTTACCCAACTTTCTAGTATAGCTTGTTTTCCTTTGAGTTTTCCTAAATATTAATGATTTTGTGCATTGCCCAAGAACCATTTTAGTCTCTTAGGGTTCCTCTTCTAATAACTATGCTCATAATTTTTGCCCATTTTACCACTGAAAAATTAAAACATTTTCTTTTTTCAAGTTAATATCCAAAGTTCTTTGTTTCAGATATTACTTTCTTGTCAGTTCTGGGTGTGGCAAATACCTTCTCCACACCTGTTATTTATTTACATTGTTCATGGTTTCCTCCTGAGAACAGAAATACCTATTTTTAAATATAATCAAATCTATGTGTTTCTTGCCTTCTCATCACCTTCTGGGAATTTAAGAATTCCTTCTCTAACCTGCAGTTCATAAAGTTATAACCTATATTATCTTTATAGTTTCAACTATTACGTGAAGTTGGAAAAATCTGGAGTCCAAATATATGGTGTTAATTGGGATTTAGTTTTATTTCTTCCATACAGTAAGACAAGCTTCCTAACATGATTTAACAGTCAACCATATTGACTTTGTTGCCTGTAATTCTCTTTTATTATTTTCTACTCTGTTTTATCTGTAGTTATTTTACCTTATATTTTCTGAATTTCAACTTTATCTGCTTTCTATTTCCTTTGATCTAAGTCACCATATCCATTTTCTAATTCTTTGAAGATAATAGCTTTTGGTTTTGTTAATGTGTATTTTTATTATTATTGTTCTTCTCTTGTTCATTGTTCCCTTTTTGGCCTGAAAGTTCTGCTCTTTTTTAAAAAAATTCTTAAATTATTAGCTTAGATCATTTTAATGTTTTCCTTCCTGATAAAGAACCCTTAAAATTATAAATGTCTCTAAACATGTTGCTTTAGTCATGTTCTACAAATGTTGACATGTAGTATTTTGATTGTTATTCAGTTTTAATTATTCTGTAATTTTTCTTATAAATTCTTTTCAATCAAAGTGTTATTTGGTATAAAATTGTTCGGTTTCCAGTTGTAGGAAATATTTCTCAGTAAGTTTTTTTCTGGATTCTATTCTCTTGCTCTATAATATGATTCATTAGATTTATGATTTTCTGTGGCCTAGTCCATGTTCAATATTTTTGTGAATTCAAAAGGGATGAGTTTTCTTTATTTTGTAAGTATCAATAATAAGTTTGAGCTTATTATTTATTTATATTATTCAGATCTTGTATATCACTACTATGTCTCTCATGGAAAGCATACTACTGGAGGTTCTGTTTTTATCTGGGAGAGTCCTTCTACTTAGTATATGTATTCATTTCTTGTGATTTCTGTAACAAATTACCACAAGTTTTGGTGGCTTAAAACTACAGAAGTTTATTTTCTCACAGTTCTGGAGAACAGAAGTCAGCCTTAAATCAGCTTCACTGGCCAAAATCAAGGTGTCAGCAGGCCCACCATACTCCCTCCAGAAACTTGAGGAAAGAATCTATAGAATCTATTCCTTGTCTCTTCCAGTTTCTGGTGACTGCTGATATTCCTTGGCTTCTGTTCACATCACTCCTATATTTTCTCTCTCTCTCTCTCCATTGACTTCTTTCCTGCTGAGTGTATTAAATCTCCCTCGACCTCTGTCTTATAAGGACACATGATAGCATTTAGGACCCACCTTAATGATTTATGATAATTTCTCCATCTCACCCTCTTTAACCTAACCACATCTACAGTCTTTTGTTTTATTTGGGGGTTTCATTTTGTTTTGCTTTTTTAGGTTTTGGGGCACAGGGAGCATATGAGATAACATTCTTAGGACCCAGGGGAGAGGGGCATCTCTTTCAACCCACCACAATGATTGTAAGCCATGCACTTATTTTAACTACCATCATTTAAGGCTTATTTCTGATATTTCACTTCATGATTCTCATTTACAATGCTTTAATTATACTTTGTTTATATTTTCAATTTACTATATTTTTCTGCTTCCTAGCGGATCAAAATTTTTGCTAATATAATGTTTACAAATGCTATTTGCATTCTTAGAGTTCACCTTCCAATCTCTTACCATTAGAATTACTAAGAATTTGTAGCCTCAAGAACATGTTTGCCCTAAAGCACAATCACAGTCTTTAATCTCCAGAAGCACTACCTGCAGCAGCCTCTCTTCCCTTCTCCTCCCTCATCTAGACACCAGGAATAACTGGGATGCTAATGTCCCACATCTTCAAATGAGTAAATTGAGGATTGAGAGAGTTTAAAGAATTTACCCAAAATCACAGAGCTAGTAAGCAGCAGCACTCGATCTCCAGCCACTCAACAGTATTGAGTCATTTTCAGACTTGCACTTTGTTGTGACAATATGATATGGCATGCAAAGTCATGTTCAGTTGCTTACCTCTTTTGTAAATGCAATCGGTTTGCAAATAAAAATGTAGACTCTATTCAAAGATGACTGAAGCAATCTGCCTAGCTTTTCTAAAATTGCTTTATATAGTGGAGATGCTAACAATTTTTGCAATCAAAAGACTTGGATTCTATCTTAGTTCTGCCACTTCTTGGAGAACTAAATTTTAGACACCTCATATAAACCCTCTAAGCCTCATTTTCTTATCTTTAAAATGAAGAAAATGGTATTATCTACCTCACAGTTTTTATGAGTGCATACTAATGGACATGCTTTAAAAATTTATAAATCTATTTAAAATTGACTGATTATAAAAGTGAAGCATCAAAGGTATACATGGGAGACTCTGATACACTGCAAGTATTGTCAGATTCACAGTCAGGAAGGAAAACATGAGTTCTAAATTTAATTTTTTTGTATATCCTTTTATTGGTACATTTTAGGTGTACAATAGAATGACATTCATCATTGGAAATTTGCTCCTTTACATAATCTCTCTTGGTTCTTATTTTTTCCCCCTTCCTCTTCCCTCCCTTCAACCCCTCCATAATGGAAACAAAGTCTAAGTTTAATTTTTTCTTGTTTTCCTCATCAGTCAAATAAAGAAACTCAACTAAAGGATGTCTAAAGCCCCTCTGAGCTTTCATCCTCTTTGAGTCTATTCACACAAACTATATAGAACTGGAACCAGCACTACTGTGTTCATTCTGTTTTAGTGCTACCCAGAAAGAGAAAATTTATGGTGGTGAATAAGAGCAGTGAAAGGTTGTGTTTTTGTCATGTTTTCCTTGACATCAGAATAATAGCCACAGTGAGATTTTTATTAAACTTTATTGTCAGGGTGCTGCCTATTGGTCAGAGAACAGCTCCAGGGAAAAGCACTGAGATTATATAAGTTGAAATATTACCTTATAGCTCAGCCAAACAAGGAAAATGGGAGCATCTTACTCAAGTTTTCACTGGAGCGGACTCCTGGAGCCTCTGTTCACATGGGCTACAATGAAACTCAACAATCAAGAACCTAAATTATGGGCTGGGGATTTACCTCAGTGGTTCCGCTGCCTGCCTCGCAAGCACAAGGTCCCGAGTTTGATCCCCGGTACCAAAAAAAAAATTATTAAGAACCTAAATTAAGATCTCAAACTGGATCAACAGATGCACTATTTTAACATAATTTAGTTCTAAAAAAATTAAAAACATCTATCCTTTAATAATACAAACAACTCTTTGTGAGGGAACATTCAGAAGGATAGGTCATTCATGTGAGATTCATATTAATGTAGGAGGAAGTGAATTTTTATGATTATTACAAGGGAACATAAATCTAAAGGCTTCCTAAATACTACTTTAAAGAGATAAAATAAGCTATACTTTAAATGTCTAAATTTGGTTAGTCTTTGACCAATCACGGACTCAAAACTGTGAAAAAGAGCACATATGCATACAATATTCACAAAGACCACCCCAAACCACAGTTTTGTCTCAGAAACTCTTGAATCAGCTCATGAGAAGATGAATCAAGGCCTTGATTACTAACAGTGTCCCCATCTGAAATTCAGGCGTTCCCCAGCATAGTTGTGATTTCCTGTGTTGGAAATTTATTTTTAATGTTCCCTTCCTTTCAACGTTCAGAACAAGTCATACTGGTCCCAGTATAAAGGCCATTTACAAACATCAAATTTCCATGTATATTCTTGGCTGACCATAACAGAATATTACAGGCTTGTCTCCAGATATCTGTATCTTGTTCTTCAAGCTGCCACCTGCCATATCATAGTATAACCTGGCAGCTGACTACTTTGTTCTTGTGCCTTTTAATGACAATAATTTACTGCTGTCCAAAGGTGATGGCAATTATTTTTAGACCAGTGTTTACATCCTACTTTCAGTCACAATGAACAGTTAGTTACTTCTCTAAGACAAAATGATGCCACCCTTTCCTTTCCATTATGTTATGCTTTGAATTTTGAATAGCACACACTGATTTCACAATGTTTTGGACAATATGTATATATTGTCAAGGTCCAAGGCCTCATTGTTGACTATTGCTTATCAAGCACATTCCTCACACCTGCCTAGGGAGGAATTTCACATGGAGATTCAGCTGACAGTTGAGAATTACCTTCATGAAGACAGCACTGCCCTAAGCACTTGCACAATCATGGAACAATATATTGACAGGTGGTTTGGTGATCAACTTAGTACACCCCAAGTGAGTGGAATCAGTCCGAGTGAGTGGACCTCCCTTATATGTGTCAGTTTCAGTCCCTTTATATCCCCAGAATGACAGGTGAAATTTGGGAAATCCAAATAAACTCAGTGGATTATATCAATGTCAATATCCTGGTTGTGATATTACACTACATTTTTACAAGTTGTTACCACTGGCAGAAAATGAATAAAGGGTACACAAGGTTTCTCTGTTTTATTTCTTATAACTCCATATGGATTATCTAAGCAAAATCTATTTCCTACATGGCTATTTACATGGTAATCATTCCATTGGGCTTGTTCATGAACATGGATGAGACAGTCCTTCACCTCCTGAACATCCATCTCTGAGGCTCTGGATATTTTCATCATTGGAGGTTCATTCTCATTTATTCCTATTTCCTAGTCCTAGTACTATCTCAATCACCTTTCCTTAATTGGCAACATCCAGGGTGATAAATATATCTCTGGATATACACTTTGCTAGATGAGATAACCATTGTGTTAGGACTTAGTTTTCTCTAAGGTTAATTTTGTTTTTGTTTGTTACTTCCATTGCCATTTTAGATTCTATAAATGGCACTGCTTCCTTAAATTATGCTCTTAGACTTATAGGATATGTGTGTGTTATCCCGTGTCTCTTATCTAATTTTTTAAGTTTTTATTTATTAATTTCACATTTAATTTATCATGTATTTTATTTGTCATTTATTGAGTTTTACTTCATTGCTTATGGGATGTATCATAGTTTCTACTTGTAATTTTTCTGTATTCTGGCTTGAGTCTTCTTTGAAATTATGCTGTCATCTACCTTTTACCAGATGTCTATGTTTATATTTTCTAAAGTATCCTTACATTTTTAACTCATATTTGTTTAAAAGCAAGCCTATTATTATTATTTACCTCCTCCCTCACCAAAATCAGCATCAACTGACTGGTTTTCCTTTCTGTTCCCTCTGGGCACTAGTTCAGCTGTTGTGATCTTTAAGCTAGAGAAGGTGTTTTCTGGATCAATTCAGCACACCACATGGCATGAACAGACAGCTGAGGCTGTGTGCAGTCAAAATCCAAACTTCTTTCCATTTCTGTTGAAACCACTGTACAGGATTAGCTCTCACAAGGTTTTGGGGCTGTGTCCTCTGTAGTAGAGGAAAAGCTGTTTCTCTGCTTATAACACTTATGATACCACTTATGATTCCAGACCAAGTAATTTTCCAATCCTCTGTTGACACCAACTGGGTATCCTAAAATTTAATGTAGTTCTGGCACTATCCAGAATTAGGGCAGACTCCATAGGTTAAGGATTTAGTCTCACAAGACCGTTCCCACATCAGAAGGCAGCTGCAAATGTTGAGTACCCAGGGTACCCACACTTCTGTCTAATGTGACTACAAATTGGAGTGTCCTACAATTCCCGCCTCAGGTTCAACAACTTGCTGTAATAGCTTACAGAACTCAGGGAAATGATTTATTTGTATTTACCAATTTATTATAAAGTATTTTAAAGAGGACAAAATTAAACAGCCAGGTGAAGAGGTATACAAATAAAGGTATGGAATGGTCCCAAGAGCAAAGGCTTCTGTCCTTGTGGACTTGGAGTTGCCATTCTCCCAGTAAGTGAATTCACTCACTAAAAATCCCATAGTTCAAGGATTTTTATGGTTATCTTCTCACATAGGCATGCGGATTATTAACTCAATCCCTCCACAGAGAATGGGAGTGGGGCTGAAAGTCCCAAACTTCTAATCATAGGTTGGTTTTTCTGATGACCATCCCCATCCTAAAGCTACTTGAAATCTACCAAGAGTTATCTATTAGAATAAAAGATCCCCTTATCATTCAGAAAATTGCAAGAGATTTAGGAATTTTGGGTAAAGTGCTCAAGTCCTTTATATTAAAAAAGTACATAGGGGCCGGGGGGTTAGCTCAGTGATTCCGCCGCCTGACTCGCAAGCCCAAAGACCAGAGTTCAATCACCAGTACCAAAAAAAAAAAAAGGATATAGCATATTTATATAACATCTACAACCCTCTCATATATTTTAAACCATCTCTAAATTACTTTTAATGCCTAACACAATGTAAATGCTAGAGAAATAGTTGTTACACTACATTGTTTATAGAATAAAATAAGGCAAAAGGTCTGTGTATCTTCAGCACAGATGCAGTTTTTAAAATATTCAAGTCATGGCTGGTTAAATCCTCAGATACAGAACATGCAGTTATGAAGGACTGACTATATT
The DNA here is from genome assembly GCF_053883595.1 of Heterocephalus glaber. Lineage (NCBI taxonomy): Eukaryota > Metazoa > Chordata > Mammalia > Rodentia > Bathyergidae > Heterocephalus > Heterocephalus glaber. Next base: position 6,424,279 of record NW_028258156.1, read on the forward strand.
ATGTTTTATAAAGTTATATATTTTTTCTAAACAAAGCCACTTTTCCTGTTGTTTGCCAACATCTGTAAAAAGTAGCCCTGCATAGTTTTATCACTTTGTACTTTACCACAGACAAATAAAATGAGGACAAAATTTCTAGAGAAGCAAACAAAGCCCTCTTAATCAAGCCAAACTCTTTCTGACTCAGAGTCTTCTACATGTTCTGCTCTCTTTCTAAATGCTAGTCACCAGATTTTCTCCTTTCTAATTCCTACTGGTCCGTCAGCGACCAGCTTAAATATCTATGTTTTAGAGATGCACATTCAATATTCAATGGAATTTAAGTTTCTCTTTGTTATTCTCTATCAGATGTCTCTGTTCTTTTCCTTCTTAGAATGTATCAGCTTGTAACCATATTATTTATCTGAGCCTATTTGTTTAATGTTAGTCTGTCCCACTAGCTCATAAGTTCCATAAGAGTATGGATCATATCTATTAGTTCACCACTGTCTATCTAATGCCTGTCACAGTGCTAAACAAATAATTATGGAATGAATGATCAGATAAGCGAAGGAAAAAGAGATTATATTGTGTTTGGTTTCTTCTGCATTTCCCTATTCCTAAAGTCCCAAGGGGAACAAATACCAGCTGCTATGCAGATGGTGAATATTATCATTCCTATTTCTTCTAAACTTTTTGGACAAAATATCTCAAAAGTTAGGGGCTGTCTCTATTTGATAATGTGTTTTGATACTGAAGCCAAATAAAGCCCTGTCTTTAGATAGCAAGTTGTATAAAGTGGTATAAACAGCAAATTCTTATCCAAGAATTTAGCTATAGATTAGCCGAATGTGGTTGGCACCTTACTTAAATAAACTTAGTTTCAATATGCACAACTGTGGAAAATAATGTGGGTGCTTTGCACCTTTGTTATAAGTTTAAAATGAAATAAAAAATACTAAATGCCCAGTACTACAATAATTCATCTGTGTACAATTCAGATCAATCGACAGTGGTTTCCTGGAACACTATCTAGATTCAGTGAAAGAGAGCCTTGATTGATTAGTGTCTGCCAAGAGCAAAGAAAAGAGAGTAGTGGGAATGTGCCCTGTATTTACAAACTGAGGACTAGCAAATGGCAGATACTTAATCATTTTACTTGTTATCTTTCTTTACTTCTATAAACTCTAAGTAAATATGAAATAAAAAGAACCATATAAAACATCTCAAACATAAAGCAAAAAGAACCTAATAATAATAGAGAACTTGTTAACATTAGGCCAGAAGAAATATACATCTTTTAGAAGTCACATAGAACTATTGTGCATCTAGTGGTAGATTCTAACAGTAGAATCTAACAATGTGAAATCATAAAAGTCCAGTTATAATTCAGCACAAGATCTTTGTGTCCCGGGAGTCACCTCCATCACGCTGTGGAATGGTTCAAGTGACTCACAATGGTTAGCACCCCCGTCACAAGCAGCATCAATCTGGACATCTGTCCTGTGACAAATAGAGCACAAAACTCCAAGTGCTTAAAGGATTCTGCTTCTATGAAAATACTTGATGGGTTTTCGTAAGTGGGTTAGTAAGTAGTACATTTGAACTTGGCACAAGTGTTTCCGTGCAAGCAAAATGAGGTCAGGAGGAAAGATATCACTTCGAAACAAACACTCAGCCCCTGCAACAAAGAGCAGCTTAACACAAAGCTAGCTTGGAGAGTAAAATCAGCTCATTTGGAGCCACAAGAAAACACAAAATCACTGATACAATTTTCAAAGGTATTCTGGAGTCTTCTCAAAGGACCTGAATTGTACCAAATTTCAATGTGTTAAAATATTCTGATTTTTATAATTAATATATGCACTTTTTTTTTTGGTACTGGGGATTGAACTCGTGACCTTGCGCTTGTGAGGCAGGCGGTGGCACCACTGAGCTAAATCCCCGGCCCTGCACTCTTTCCAGATATTTCAAATAAATTCAGTGTGAAGGGGGGAAACTTGTGTGTTTCTTCCCTAAATCTATCTATGCACTTCTGAGGGTTAATTGCTAGGAAGCTGTGTTGTGACTTAATGGAAACAATCATTTGGTTGTTTTGTTCTTCCAGTGAAAGCACTGTACACCTACCAGAACACTCGGCCCACCCATTGTGCTCAACGGGGCCCTGTGCCAACACCACCCTCTGGGAAGCTGTTTTGGTAACTGTACTCTGGCCCTTGGCAGCAATTTGACCACCACAATTTAGTGCTATTTGCACCATTGTCATAATGTCAAAGATAAAAAGGGGTTTGAGGGACATTCAGTGAATGACATCCCTGAAACTGCCATTTATCCCTATTTGGTGAATCTGTGAGAGAATCATTCAGAAGGACATACAGGGCTATCTTCATTTAGATCCAAAAGATCTACCTGCAAATGACTGAGTAGGGCCTAAATATGAATTGCCCAATGTGAATGCTATATTCCTTCTTCCTCCACTCCTGCCTTATTGCATTTAAAACAGCAGAACAGCCTCAGGCTTATAAAGGAGCCACCTACATTTTCGGTCCCAGCTCTGCCACTGTCTAGACTGTGTCAGGCAAGCCGCTTTATCTCTCTGGTTAATGAAAAGGTTAGGACAAGGCGATCTCTGATGTCCCTTCTAAATCAGACACTCTTTATTCTATGAAGATTGATCCATGTCTCTTTTTTTCTCCTTAACCTTTTAAGAGAGTTTCCAGCTTCCAGATGCTGGTTACCATATAAGTTTCCTGCTGTTTGTGGTCTTTAAAAGACCACCTGGGATACAACCCTGAATGGATCCCTTGGAAGAAACAGCCCAGAAATTTTTTCCTTAGACTTACCTCCCAAGAACCAAGCCAGTTTCCTCTCAAGCCTCAGAAGCCTGCACATCATCCTACAGAGAGCATTTCATGGCACCTGACCTGTGGCACCATCTCTGGGTTTCCTGATTTGTACCTGTACACAGTGCACAGGCTTCACATTAGGAATGCCTTCTGAGTTTCTACAATACATACAAATGCTGTTTTGTTGTGTAGGGTCATTTGGAAAATCTTCCTAAATGCTTCATTTGGTTCTACTGGAGGACTCCTTCATGAACTTTAAGTGGTTTCTTTCATGCCATCCATAACACATTAGTGCAGTAATTTAAGTTCCAAATAAGGCTGGTGCATGATCCATGATCCTACATTCATCATAGGTCTTTTTCAAATGGAGCAATCCAGTAAGGGATCCTTGCATGGTGAGTCCAGGTACTTTATAGTGTCAGGTTTGTAGCATCAAGGGTCCTTTGAGATAACCTCACAACACATGAAGCACAGGAAATGAGTCTTCTGACCTCAAACTCTTAACAGACCTCAAAACAGCCCTTTATTTTCTTTATTCCAAAGTGGAGACAGAATTCTGTAGTTTGTAACTGGTGCTTATGAGAGGATTTTCACTTTCAACTGTGCTCCAGATTTGTGAATTGCTTAAAATTTGATGCCATTCTTATCCCAAGAAAGTTGGTGTACATTGAAATGCTTTAGCATTCAATACCCAAATGCCCCATAAGTACATAACATTGAACCTCTGCACCTGTCCACATGCATAAGGACAGTCAGCCCCAAAGGAAGTAGCTCTCACCAGTTTCACTTCCAATGGCCTAGGTGCTTCAAAGCATGAAAGTTCCAGGCCAAAGCAGCAGTATTTCACAGATATGGCCAGACAAGCCCGACCAAGTTCCAGTAAAACATGTACTTTAAAAACAATGTCTTCCCCAGCCAAGAGGCTGTGCTAGCTGAATCTTAACTTCTGTTGTCATCATACACAGGTAAATAATCATAATCCTGGCTCCTTCTGTTGAATATTTGGGCTTGTTTCCTCTATTTCTTCTCTTTCAGGAACTCTGTGGAAAGAAGTAGCTTTTGGCAGGAGTGAAAAGCTTTATGATCATAACCACCATCTTGGGAAAATACTTGCAATGATAGTTTTGAAGCTGGGTATTGCATTGATCCACCTTTTCCTGATGATTCTTAGATCTTTCTCTCTTGACTTCAACTTTCTTCTGTCTCTAGATCCTTCTCTCATCTACTAATTGGGCATTGCTAGATGTCTTACAGTAACATCAAAATCAAAATCTCTCCTCCTAAACTGACTCTACCCTCTGTCCTCATCACCTTGGAGTATAGCACCATAGCTAGAAACCTCAACGGACTCCCCCACTCTTTTGCCTTCACATCCGGTGAACCATTAAATCTGTGTCTAATCAGGCTGCTCCACCCATCCATCCCTTCTGCTGCTGCATTCATCGAAATCACGTTCTTGCCTCCAACGCAATCTTCTTACTTCTAAGCTCATCTCTATCCAGAATGACCTTTTGGAAATGCAGATATAACCACACACTCTTCTGCTGAAAATCCCTCACTGACAGTCTATTGCTAACAGACTTAGATGTTGGTTTTGCTCAACTATATTGATCATATTCAGTGCTAGTTCTTTGTCTCATCTCCTTCTTTCATAAATCATTGTATGCCTAGAAGGTACTCAATAAATGTAATGACTTACCTTGGCCTATCTCTAACAAACAAGAGCACATCTAGAGTTAGAATCCCAAGGTGAATCTAAGAGTTTTTATAGGTGCTTGGTTTTAAAGCCCAGGATGAAATGTTGTAAATCTCTTCTCCCACTCATTGCCACTGGCTGGTCTATTTAGTCAGTTTTGTGCCCTGTGAGCTAAGGTCTTTATGTTCTTCTCCTAAAGGAAGTCTCCTGCTGAGGAGAAGAAATAGTCTGGGATTGGAAGTTTCCTGACTGTGACAGGGTAAAAAGCCGTTATTACTGCATGTGCTAACTAAAAATGCAAATCCTGCTGCCTCGAATATTCAGCAACAAAGAAGTATAGGTTTGCTTCTAAATGATTTTCTAATGTTAACCTTATGTAGCCCTCCACTCCACTTGTCTTTCCATCTTACCAATTCCTGTTTTTCTACTCTGAGCTCAAAAAGTATATCTGGCATCAACCTACACAATTTTATTAAGAAACCCATTGTGCAAATGTGGACACTGGAATAAGGGGTTATTAGAAAGAAGGATGTACATTTTAAGGACCCAGACAGAGCACACAATAGAAGCATTTTTCCTTCTCTGGAAAAAGTATTATCCTACAAACTGTAGGCTAGCAAAATCCCACAGCATTCCCTCTGAATCAGAGGCTCTCGCACAGCTGATTTGGAGGGGATCTTGGGGAAGCAGATTTAGCCTTTTAGTCCCCCCCCGTCCCTGGCAATTTGTGAACATGCTTACCATTAGCTACTGAAAAACTACAATGGAGGCTGAGCTCACGGTCAGCCCAGTCCTAACAGGGTCCATTTGCTAATTACACATAGCTACTATTCTGTTTCATTAGAATTTGAACTAAAGAACCAAAACTCAAGCCATTAGTCATTTGAGAATATAAATGGAATTTCATGTTCCTATGACTGATTGGTCTTAATTTATGGAAAAATAAGGACTCTGTGAGGACAAACAACAGGAATCAAATATATATCCTCTCCAAGGCTCATAAAATGAGATGTAATTGGTCTGGGGCTCTGCTCTTTTAGTACTCTAAGCAATATTAATATCTTTAAGAAACTAAAAGCTTCTTTTGTAAACCTGTTTGGGCTTAATTGATGATCTCAAGGTCAAAGCCAATGTATTTATGTTTTATTTTTCCTTTTACAGACCACACAACAGTGCAGGCTCACACATATATCAAATACCAAATATAAAAGCAGCATTAAGTAACATCCTCATGTATTAGCAGATGAAGGCAGGTTCAGACACCACCTCCTCTGACATGTCTCTCTCCATTGTATGCATCTTGTTGAGTGCTGCGGTTTGAATAAATGTCTCCCAAAGACCCATGTGTTAAAGTTTGTTCCCCAGTGTGGTACCCCAGTGGAACCTTTAAAAGGTAGAGTGTAGTGGAAGGTCTTCTGATCGTTAGAGGCTTGTCAGTGATGGAACTATTAAGACTCCAGTTCCTTCCCCTCTCTCTCTCTTTCACTTCAAGCCATGAGGTTAGAGGTTCCTCCTCCACACACTTCCACAATGATAGTCTGCCTCACCACCAGCCCAAAAGCAATATGTCAACTTACCATGGACTGAAACACCCAAAACAGTGAGCCAAAATAAATCTTTCCTTTTTTTAAGTTGATTATCTCTGGTATTTTTTATAGTAATGTAACGGTGATTAGCACAGTGAGATTATCTATCAATTTATACCTCACAACTTAATCTACTCCTTTCTTCTAAGAATTTGACGCTTGAGTGCAGGAAAAGATATACATATGGGCAAATGGTTGGATCATTCACTAAACAGCAGGGCCCTGAAGGCATTACATCTATTCCTTCCACCTGGATCTCCAGGGCATCCTGACTCCAACTTTCTGAGCCTGGATCTTCAGCTTTCCCTTTACTTCCTGAAGTTCCCCACATCCAATGTGGTCCCTTCTTGTTTAAGTCACCTATGGCCCTTTTCTACTGCTTGCAACCAAACCCTAATACACTATTCCACTTCTCATTTGCTACCACCACCCTACCTGAATGAGACCTGTGCTATCCTTCTAAGGAAAACCTCCACTTGTTAACCGATCTAACATTCTTTTTTATTCTTTTCCTTTTCTTTTTTTTCTGTTTTGTAGTTGTTGTTTTGTTTTGTTTTGTTTTGTTGGTAATGGGGATTGAACCTAGGGCCTTAATACTGAGCTACATCCTCAGGTCTTTTTTACTTTTTTATTTGGGGACAAGTTCTTGCTAAATTGCTAGATTGCCTATGCTGGGCACAAACTTGTAAACCTCTTGCCTCAGCCTCCCACAGTGCTGGGATTACAAACGTGCACCATCATGCCCTGCTAGCTCTAACATTCTCTAATTTTATTCTGTGATTCACTGGTTCCCTGATTCTCACTATGTCTATGACTTCTATCCCCATCTGCATAGGCAAAGATTTCTCTGCTTCTCTTTCAAGCCACAGAATGCTACCCATGCAGATCCCGTCCATCTGCTATTCAATTTCTCTAACCTCAGGCCAACTCTCCATAGGAGCTACTTTAGGCTTTCTCCATTCTCCCAAAACCCCTTCATTTTACAAATGGATGGCCTTATTCCCTGTTTATGTAATCATATTGAGGTGATTCATCATCTGGACCACAGTCCTTTATTTTATCTTTTCTTCAACCTGTCTCTATGTCATTCTTCCTCCACTCTTTTCCCTTTTATTGGCTAAACCATACCTCTTCCCTAGAATGTAGAGCACAGCTCAAAAAACTATTATCTTTCTTTTTAAAAATTAATAGTCTTATTGAGATACAATCGATATGCAAGGAACTGTATATATTTAATGTGTACAATTTGATGAGTTTGAGCTTATGCAATCATGCATGATACCATCACCACAATCAAGGTAATAGATGTACCCAGCACCTCCCAAAGTCTCCTCACACCCATCTGTTTTTGTTTTGATAGTTATGGTAAGAACAGTTAACTAAAACTCTACCCTGTTAGAAAATGTTGAAGTGTACATTATAGTATTATTAACCACACATCTCTGAGACTTATTCATCTTGTACAGTTGAAACTTCATGCTCTTTGACCAACACTCCTTAATAACCCTCTCTCTTCCCCTGCCAATCACCTTTCTGCTGTCTGCTTTTATGAATTTGACTATTATACCTCATATAAGAAGAACTGTGGTATTTTTCATTCTATATCTGGTTTCTTTCATTTAGTATAATGTAGCCCACGTTCATCCATATCATCACAACAAAATTGCCTTCTTTTTTAAGGCTACCAATATTCCACTGCATATGAGTATAATAATGCCCTTATCTACACATCTATTAAAAAACACTAAAATTAATCTATGTCTTGGTTATTGCAAATAATATTGTAGTAGACATAGTAGTACAGATGTCTCTTCAGCTAACTGATTTTATTTCCTTTGGATGTATACCCAGAAGTGGGATTGTTTGGTCATATGGTAGTTTCATTTTTAATTTTTTGAGGAAACTCCATGGTGTTTTTCATAACTGTGGCAACAAGCAAGTTCCTTTCAGGCACCATGTTCTAAGCATAAAGGACCCAAAGAAATAAAGACCCTCATGGAATACGCAGTCTGTTTATAAAAAACATATAAATAAATAATAACAATTAAAGTGATAAGAGTTTTAATTAAGTTACTTACAAGGTGTTATGGGAGGAGGCCAGTAAAGGTTTATTGTAGATGAAGAATGAACAGGAACTGGCCAGGTGAAGAAGGGAAGGACAGGTAGAGTGAAAAGAAAGAAGCATGAACAAAAAGAGAATTGCCAAAGCCATTGCCTTCAGGTAAGACCATACCTACCCACAAAGACACATCCCTGACTGGCAGACAACTGGAAATCTTAAAATTACAGTCTCATATTTTCTCATCAGTAAAGGGAGACAGAGAAGGTGGATTGTAGAAATCACCTGAAGGTGTTACCAGACAAGCATGTTAGAAAAGGGCAGCATGAGAGGTGTGGTTATTAGTGATAAGTAAGGTGATTCATCAGGTCACCATGAGAATCAGGCTTGGTAAGGGGGAAAAGGGATTAAGTGAAAATGGAGACTTTTGGGGTCTGGAAAGTTCTGTAAGGTTTAAGATTAGATTAAAAGCTTAGCAAGATATGAGGCTGTGGTCACAGGATGAGATTCAGAGTTCAACTATCTAAGGTAAATCCACCGTTGATGTTGACATAGTCCGACGTATCCAGTTATGAGTGACTTGAATGGGATAGAAAAGTTCACTGGAAATGAGAAATTGATGTTGGTGTGTGGGATGGGGCAACTCTGCAGACAATGAAGTACCTCAAGTTCTTAGGAGGAAATTGGAGTAAAGTAACAAATTCTAGATGACTTGGCTATTTACCTCTATGCTTCAGTTTCCCTATCTATAGAATAATGGTAACATTATTACTTTCACCAGAGAGTTGCTATGTGATTTAAAGCGCTAAGTGCTCTAAAGCTCTTAGAGCACTCCCTGGCACATAGTAAGTATTGTTTTAATACTAATAATTCACCAGCTTCCAAAGTCTATATGAATTTGTAGGCATGAGTCAGTTAAGCACCTCAGGACATGATACAGATGCTATGAAATGGTAGAGATTTCCAAAGTGCAGACAAGTTATGATCCAAACACTAGGCAGGGGGTGTACACTGCTGGACAGCACAGGGGGAAGGCATTTGAGCAAGTTGGTTGGACAATGGGGATTATGCTGAGCTAAAAGCATCACTTTAGCCAACTTTCAGTCAATCATTGCCCCGCAGAAATGTAAGCCTTTGTCATCAAAACTCATGTGTTTTTCAAGGGAAGTCACAAAATGTCCTTTTTTATATGAAACTGCCCACTAATAAAAAAAAGTTAGCTAAAATTCATAAAATATGGTATGATATAAAATATTAGTGAATCATCTTTCACCCACTGGCCACCAGTCTGCATCCCTAACTTTCAGGAAAGTGAGGTTCATAGACTGGAAGAAGCCTGGCAACCCAACCTCCCAGCTGCACAGCCTGTGGGATGGAGGAAAGACAAGTGCTGCCTCTCAAGAGCAAAGAATGTCTTTGCAGGTGGGAGGTGGCTTCAGTTACAGTAATGACAAGGGGTAGAAACTTTTGATGAAGAGGCTGGAGTCAAGGACTAGAGCACAGGAGGGGGAAGGTAACCAGGAGATTACACAGATGCATGTGATGAGGGTTAGAGGGATGGAGGGAGCAAGAGTGTTAGGTTGCAAATAGTACCCTGGCCTCAATTTCTGGCAAGTGACAGCAGACTGACCTTCTGACGTCCTGACTCCAGAGGAAGCCATTTTCACATCACTCCTTCATTTGCCAACATCTTCAGTTTCCCCTCCAGGGGGCTCTTCTTCATCTTCCAGATATATACCATTTTCTCTTTTGTAAAAAGCATTTTCTTTATAAAAGAAGTCTAGCACATTAGTCATTGGTTCCATTTGTATGACCGCTTGGAGTTTGGCAGCCTCTAGGCAAGAATAAACAAAATTTTTAAGAAATTAGAGCATGTATAATCTAAGCATGAGCACTAGAATGGAAGGGGAAAATGTCACACTTAAGAACCGAAAGTGATTGTAACCTGTTAGCTCTTAAGTCTGATATTTTGCCCTAAGTCTCTCTAGTTTTACCTGTAAGAAGATAGAGACAATTTGAAGAACAAATTTCACTAAGAAATTTAAAACTCTAGCTGAGCTTTTATAGATTTTACTGCAGCTTTTTCCTAAGGACCTATAACTGTGTTCAGCTACTAGTGTAGCTGGAAACGGCCAGAAGGGGTCAATAATTGGAACCCCTTTATATATCTAGCTTTATTACTATGGCATTATTCTTATACCTCTTTGGTTTTTCTTTTCTGCTGGGTGTTTACGAACAAGTTAAAGTGAGACATGTGTTGATCAATATGAACCTCTTGCTGTCTATCAAGGTCAGTTACATCTCCTCAGGCATTACTTTGGAATCATTCATAGAGCCTCTCCTCTCCGTTGTCAGTGTCAACCATCAGGATGGGTCACAGTCTTGCTTGACTATATTGCTTTCAATGAAAGCGTGGGAGACTTTTCCCTCCTGGTGACCCTCCTTTGGCACATGGTACATTTGTCCACTGGTGTCCAGCAATCTCCCTGCTCAGGAGGTTGGGTGACTTACCAAAGATGTAGGATCCTATAGAAAAGGTTCCCTCTGTCCAGGATTCTTTGTTGACCTTGAGGGACCAGGGCCAAAATATTGGCTGTACATTTAGCCCAGTTACCTTTCTAGTGTTGGTCTCCAAACTTTAGTTGTTGAACACCCAGAAGAGAAGATCAGTGATATTAGTAGTGCAGTAGGAGCAGTGAGCTTAACTATTATAATTTTATCTGGACATTAAGCACTTTTGAAGTATAAAGCACAGTGGGAGGGCTGTTATTTCTTATCAACCATGGTTGCTTTAGTAATTGAATCCCTGAAGAATGTTAACAGACAACAGTTATAAATTATATAGAGAAATTTGAGATCAAGAGCCACACATAGTATTTCAGTATGACAGTCGTGATGCCATTATCTTGGTAACACATGTCCATCTTAGTATGGAAGTCTTTCAGTCAAACACCTCCATCTGATCACAAGACATTAAGTAGTAACATTACCTAAGCAACTGTACTTGTAATCTTATTAGTTGACTACAGTTTTGTCCCACCTTGAACCTGCCTCACCTCATGAATTTGTCCCATAAAACACTTTTGAGAAGTGGGGTGAGTGGGCAGCCCACTTTTCAGTCACCCTTCCATCTGTCTTAAACAGAAGCTTTCTTTCTCGTAATAAATTTTTCCTGCTCTTTAAAAATAGCATTTTCTTTGAGATATATTACTCTTTTTTAAGTCACCATGCACTTTTTCCAGCCATTTCTTCTCTCCTGTTCCATGGGCCACTTAGATATGCCCTAATCTCAGTCCTCATCTCTTCATTTCTACTTTTTCCCTTGGAAAATTATTCATCCTCAGGTCATAATTACTATTTCTTACCTGTAACTTCCAAATCTACCCCATACTGAAGTCCAATTTCACATTTTTAATGGCCTCTGTATAAATGAGACTTTCCTTACCAGTCTATGAGGCTTAGTAATTTATTCATTGACATTTGTACTCCAGCACCTAATCTCTTGCCTGCTAAGTAATAAGTACTCAGCAATCTTTTTAAAAAGTGAATGTCTCAAATGTACATCCATTTCATATACAATATGTTCAACAGTTAATGATTTTTCTAAACGTTTATAAATACATAAAAACAAGCAAGTTTGGGCCGGAGATATAGTTCAGTGGCACTGCGCCAGCCTTGAAAGCAGACGGTCCTGAGTTTGATCCCTAGTACAACAACAAAAAAAGTATGTTCACATATCTATGTTTTTGTGAATGAAAATGTAAAGTTATTACTGATCCATGTTAAAATCATATTAATTGGCTGTTCCACTGCTCTCACCCCAGAGGTAGGGGCTTCTGGGCTGCCATTCCACTGTTCCCAGCCAAGAGGTACCAGCTTTCCAGCCACTGTTCCACCGTTCCCAGCACAGAGGAGGTGAGCCATGCAGGTGCCAACAGTAGCACCCTCATCGAAATGAGAAGACATGTAAACAAGTCTCAAAACCAGACTTCCAGATCACCTACAGCAACCCCAAAGGAAAATGAGATGGAACAATCGGATACTCAACCACCTGAACTCCCTGAACTGGCAACAAAAGAGGATCTGGAAAAAATGAAATCAGAAATAATTTCTCACATAACAGCAGAGATTGTGCCCATAGTGCAAGACATGATTAATAAATATAGAAAGGACATAGATTTAAAAAAAAATAGAGGAGCTAAGGAACATGATGGAATCCCAACATAGGAAACAAATGGAATCTGTAAAACAGATGCAAACAGATTTCCAGGAGATTAAAAACTCCATTGAAAGTCTGTGTAGCAGAATGAACCAATGTGAGGACAGAATTTCACATATAGAAGATAAGATTGCAATTAGTGACCAGGAAAAGAAAAATTGCTTTAAAATTGTAAGGGACCATGAGAAATCAATCCAGCACCTGCTAGACAAAACAAAGAACAATAACATAAAACTGATTGGAGTCAATGAAGAAACAGCAGAGCGTGGAGATGAAATAAAAAAGCTGTTCACAGAAGTAATGGCAGAAAACTTCCCAAGCAGGGGAAAGGAACTTGACACATAGATAAGTGAGGCATATAGGACTCCAACTAGCCTTGATCAAAAAAATCCACACATAGGCATATAATTGTTAAGATTCCAGAAACCCAACGGAAAAACAAAGTTCTACAAGCAGGTAGAGAAAAGAAACAAATCACATACAAAGGAAAGCCCATCAGAATCACAGAAGACTTCTCAATGCAAACCCTCAAGGCATGGAAGAGCTTAGATTGATGTATTCCAAGCCCTAAAGGAAAACAGCCTGCAACCCACATTGATGTAACCTGCACAACTATCTTTCAAAATTGATGGAGAAATAAGATACTTTCATGATAAAGAGCACCTTAGGAACTTCATGAAAACCAAACCAGCACTCCAAAACATTTTACACAATATCCTAGGAACAGACAATGAGGATCACAACCCCAGGAAGCACAGCAGAATGAATCCATTGGGTGCTACAAGAAATTAAATGTAAAGGGCAAGAATGCTACAAAAAGAAAAAGTCATAATAATGTTAAATCAATATGTATCAGTTATAACCATCAATGTCAATGGTCTCAATTCAACAATCAAAAGAAATAGATTGGCAAAATGGGTCAAGAAGCAAAACCCAACAATATAATGCATACAAGAAACACACTTAATTCAAAAAGAAACTCATAGATTGAAAGTTAAAGGATGGAAAATAATACTCCATGCGACAGGAACCCGAAAAAAAGCAGGAGTAGCTATCTACTGCAGATCAAGTAGATTTCAAACCAACACTGATTAAGAGAGACAAAGAAGGACACTATATCATTGTAATGGGAACATTCCAAGAGGAAGAGATGGCAATCATAAATATCTATGCACCAAACACTAGTGCACCCAATTATATAAAACAAATACCAACGTACATGAAAAGTCATATATGCACTAATACAATTGTAGTGGGGGACCTCAACACCCCACTGTCACAAATAGATAGACCAAATAGACAAAAAATAAGCAATGAAATACTAGAACTCAATCAAACTCTTGAACAAATGAACTTAACAGATGTTTATAGAGTCTTCCACCCTACAAAATCAGAATACACATTCTCTCAGCTGCACATGGGTTGTTCTCCAAAATAGACCACCTACTCACTCATAGAATGTATTTAAGTAACTGCAAAGGAATTGAAGTTATGCCCTGTATATTATCAGACCATAGTGCGATGAAATTAGAGATCAATAGCAAAAGAAATTGCAAAGATTACCGAAACACATGGAAATTAAACAACATACTACTGAATAACCAATGAGTCACAGAGGAAATTAAAGAAGAAATCAGACAGTTCCTTCAATTAAATGACAATGACAATACAACATATCAGAATCTATGGGGCACAGTGAAAGCAGTCTTACAAAGGAAATTCATGACAGTGAATACACATATTAGGAAAACAGAGCAAGCCCAATTAAACAACCTGATGCTGAACCTCAAGCTTTTAGAAAAAGAAGAGCAGGACAAACCCAGAGCTCATACAAGGGAGGAAATTATAAAGATCAGAGGAGAAATCAATGCAATGGAGACTAAGAGAATGATACAAAAAATCAATGAAGCCAAGAGTTGGTTCTTCAAAAGAATCCACAAAATTGGCAAGCCTTTAGCCAACCTTGTCAGAAAAAGGAAAGGCCCAAATCCATGCAATTAGGAATGAAAAGGGTGAAATGACAACAGACCCAGCAGAAATCCAGAGGATCATCATTACCTACTTCCAGAAGCTATACACCAATAAGATGGAAAACACAGAAGAAATGGACAGATTCCTAGATACATGTGAATTACCAAAGTTGAACGAAGAAGACCTAAAAATTCTAAACAACTCAATATCAACCAATGAAATTGAAAATGTAATTAAAAACTTACCAACTAAGTAAAGCAAGGTCCAGATGGCTTCATTGCTGAATTCTACAAGACATTTAGAGAGGAACTACTGCCACTACTGTTTAAAATCTTCTATGAAATTGAAAGGGAAGCAATACTCTCAAATGCATTCCTGGAAGCAAGCATCACCTTGATCCCCAAAGCAGAGAAAGACCCAACCAAAAAGGAGAACTATAGGCCAATCTCACTAATGAACATAGATACAAAAATCCTTAATAAGATACTGGCAAACAGAATGCAGAAGATCATCAAGAAGATCATACACCCTGATTAAGTGGGATTCATCCCAGAGACGCAGGGATGGTTCAACATATGCAAATCAATCAATGTAATACACTATATCAATAGAGCAAGGGGCAAAAAACATATGATCATCTCAACAGATGCAGAAAAAACATTTGACAAAATCCAACATGCATTTATGATTAAAACCCTACAAAAAATTGGAATAGATGGTCTCTACCTCAAACTGATAAAAGCCATCTGTGAAAAGACAACAGCCAATATCATACCAAATGGTCAAAAACTGAAATCCTTCACACTAAAATCAGGAAAAAGACAAGGATGTCCACTATCACCACTCTTGTTCAATAAAGTTTTGGAAATATTAGCCATGGCAATTAGACAACAGAAAGAAATAAAAGGAATAAAGATAGAAAATGAAGAAGTCAAATTGTCATTATTTGCAGATGACATGATACTCTATATAGAAGACCCCAAGAACTCCACCAAAAGTCTTCTAGACTTAATAACCAAATTCAGGGGCCACCCCCATGGCATGGTGAGGTCCACTTAGCAGCGTGGGCGCCTCCAAAGCTCAGTCTCCCCCCCACCCCCTGCACCAACTACCTTATGGCTTTTCTGCTACTTGATCCCACACTACAGAGGCACAGGAGATTAGAAAGACCCTTGTCCTGAGCGCCACAAGATAGAGCAGAAGTTAGTAACAGAAAGAGGGCTTCTCAGGCTTCTGGAGGAAAACTGAAGCTCAGCAGAAAAGTAAAGAGAACCTCTACAATAAAGGCACATCAGACCACTGTACTTGGTCTGCTGCTGGCTTGCTGAGGCTCATTGACTTGTATATGCACAGGGATTCCTACATTGCCTACTGTGACAACAGAGACACCCTGAAGGAGGCCCATAATTTCTATTGCTATTTGCAAAAAAGAAAAAAACAATTTTTTTCTTATTTTTAATTCTTAATTTTTACTTTTTTTCTACTCTTCAAAGTTTTACTTTTCTTTCTTTTCTTTCTTGTATCTTTTCTTTCTCTCTTACTCATTCTCTCACTGTCCCACATTGCTCCTCATCTCCCCATTTGTTCCTTTCTGCACTGAATTTGGATTTCTCCTTTATTGTTTTTTTCTTCTCTTTTTCCTTCTCTTGATTATCATTAGGTTTAAGTGAAAGTAAATTTAGTATCTAGCCTCCTTGTTGCTGTTAGGTGATTCTATTCACATCTTTGTTCTTTCATTCTGCCATTTTTCTCTTGCCTTTAACAACTTCTTAGTGTTTATGTGATATTTCTGTGTCTTCTGGCCTCATCGCCAATCTTACCTGTTCTTTCTACCTGTTCCTCCCTCCCCAACTCCTTTTAACTCCCCACCCTAAAGGGGAAAGATGCTATATTGAAGAGTTTATCCATTATAAACTTATGTTGGGTTGGTCCTTGGTTTTAATTTAACTCACATAGTTAAAAGTGATAGATGAATAACTGCCACAAATTATCATTTTCTAAGCTGTGCTTGATGTTATGGTATTGCTGACTATGTCATTTGGGGTAACACGTTGTGATTGATCTAATTAGCTTTTCTTCCTGGTATAAGAAAAATATAATAGCGTCAGAGTCATTAGAGTCTCAAAAGCCAAACACATGCTATATCTGGAAGACACCTCTGAAAAGCAATCATTCCTCAAGGACTTTAAACACAAGCGACAAAGATACCTACATTAAGCAATCTTGAAATATCAACCCAGGAATTAAATCAAGGACAGTACCAAAAACAAAAATAAGAAGACACGTAAGCAAGGCATAAATGCAAACTTCCACACTACAAAAAGGAAATTCTGGGGGAAATGAGGTGGAAAAGTCTGATAAGCAACCACTTGGACACCCTGAACTGATAGCACAGGAAGTAACAAAGAGATGCATGAGGCTCTAGGAAATTTCAAAACAGAAATAATCTCCCAGATAAATATGGACATGGTGAGCAGAGTAAAAGACGTGATTAGAAGCTCTAGAGCAGAAACAGACAAGAAAATAGATGAGATAAGAAACATGCTGGAAGCCATGAATGCCCAGCATAAGAAAGAAATGGAAAACATGAGCACCCAACATAAGAAAGAAATGGAATGCATGAAACAGATTCAAACAGATATTCAGGAGATTAAAAAGTCCATTGAAACCATGCAGAGCAGACTTAGAGAATCTGAAGACAGAATATCAGATATAGAAGACAGGATCACAGTTAAGGACCATGAAAACAGAGATTTCTTAAAGATAGTAAGGGGCCATGAGAAATCAATCCAACAGCTGCTAGATGAAGCAAAGAAGAATAATGTAAGACTTATAGGAGTCCATGAGAAAACAGGAGAAAGTACAATGGACATAAAAAAACTGTTCACAGAATAATAGTAAATAACTTCCCAGACAGAGGTAGAGAGTTGGATGTACAGATAAGTGAGGCATATAGAACTCCATCCAGCCATGACCAAAAAAAATCTACACCTAGACATATAATAGTCAAGATCCCAGAAACCCAACAGAAGAACAAAATTCTACAGGCAGTTAGAGAAAAGAAACAAAGCACCTACAAAGGAAAGCCCATCAGAATCACAGCAGATGTCTCAACACAAACCCTCAAATCAAGGAGAGCCTGGAGTGAAGTATTTCAAGCCCTAAAAGAAAATAACTTCCAACCTAAACTGTTGCATCCAGCAAAATTATCTTTCAAAATCAATGGGGAAATTAGATACTTCCATGACAAAGAAGACAAAGAACACCTGAGAAATTTCATGAACACCAAACCAGCACTCCAAACAATTTTAAGCAATATCCTAGAAAAAGACAATGAAGGGCACAACTCCATGAGGCCCAGCACAGAGAAGGCACCACACAAGGTAAGACACTAAAGCAAAAAGGGGGAAAATAAGAAAAGAGCCAACAACAGTAAAACATCATGACAAGGATGAGTCAATATCTGTCAATTATAACTATCAATGTTAATGGCCTCAATTCACCAATCAAAAGAAATAGACTGGCAGAATGGATTAAGAAGCAAAATCCAGCAATATGCTGTATACAAGAAACACACCTAACTCAAAAGGAAATTCATAGACTGAAAGTAAAAGAATGGAAAACAGTTCTCCACGCAACAGGAACCCAGAAAAAAGCAGGCGTAACAATCTTATTTGTAGACAAAGTAGATTTCAAACCAAAACTAATTAAGAGAGACAAAGATGGTCACTACATCCTTGTGAAGGGAACAATCCAAGAGGAAGAGATGACAATCCTAAATATATATGCACCAAATACAAATGCCCCCAACTATACAAAACAAATATTAATGGGCATGAAAAACCAAATAAACAATAACACAATTGTAGTGAGGGACCTCAACACTCCTCTATCACAAATAGACAGATCAACTAGGAAAAAAATTAACAATGAAATTCTAGAACTAAATGAAGCTATTGAACAAATGGAGTTAATAGATGTTTACAGAGTGTTCGACCCCACAAAATCAGAATACACATTCTTTTCAGCTGCACAGGGGTCATTCTCCAAAACAGATCACATGCTAGCTCATAGGACATATCTAAGTAAATGTAAAAGAATCGAAGTTATCCCCTGTATATTAGCAGACCATAATGCAATACAATTGGAGATCAATAACATAAGAAACCACAAAATACCCACAAACACATGGAAACTGAACAACCCCCTCCTGAGAAACCAATGGGTCACAGAGGAAATTAAAGAAGAAATCAGACAGTTTCCACAAGTAAATGAAAATGCCAGCACAACATACAGGAATCTGTGGGACACAATGAAAGCAGTTCTACGTGGGAAATTCATAGCAGTGAATCCCCATATTAGGACAACAGAGAGAACTCAGTTAAATAACTTAATGCAGAATCTTAAGCTCCTAGAAAAAGGAGAACATAACAAACCCAAAGCTCATACAAGAAAGGAAATTATAAAGATCCAAGCAGAAATCAATGCAATGGAGACTAAGAGAATGATACAAAAAAATCAATGAATCAAAGAGTTGGTTTTTTGAAAGAATAAATAAAATTGATAAACCTTTAGCAAAACTTATCAAAAAAAGGAAAGAAAAGGTTCAAATCCATGCACTTAAAAACAAAAAAGGTGAAGTCAAAAGAGATCCAGCAGAAATACAGAGAATCATCAACACCTACTTTGAGAACCTGTCCTCTAATAAAATGGAAAACACAGAAGAAATGGACAGATTCCTAGATACATACGAATTGCCAAAGTTAAATGAAGAAGATATAGAAATTCTAAACACCCCAATTACAATGAGTGAAATTGAAAATGTAATAAAAAACTTTCCAACAAAGAAAAACCCAGGTCCGGATGGCTTCACTGCTGAATTCTACAAGACATTTAGAGAAGAGCTATCACCATTACTCTTTAAACTTACTTTAAAGTAAGGATTCCAAATTCATTCCTGGAAGCAAGTGTTACTTTGATTCCAAAACCAAGGAAAGACCCAACCCAAAAAGAGAGCTATAGGCCAATCTCCCTAATGAACATAGATGCAAAAATCCTCAACAAGATACTGGCAAACAGAATACAGAGGGTCATCAAGAAGATCATACACCCTGACCAAGTCGGGTTTATCCCAGAGATTCAAGGATGGTTCAAAATCCATAAATCAATAAATGTAATACACTATATTAACAGAGTCAAGGACAAAAACCTTATGATTGTCTCAATAGATGCAGAAAAGGCATTTGACAAAATCCAACACCCATTCATGATAAAAAACGCTACAGAAAATTGGAATAGGAGGTCTTTATCTCAACTTGATTAAGGCTATCTATGAAAAACCAACAGCCAACATCATACTAAATGGTCAAAAACTGAAAACTTTCATGCTAAAATCAGGAACAAGACAAGGATGCACACTAGCACCACTCCTGTTCAGTATTGTTCTGAAAACATTAGCCATAGCAATTAGAAAAGAGAAAGAAATAAAAGGAATAAAGATAGGAAAGGAAGAAGTTAAACTGTCATTATTTGCTGATAATATACTTTACATAGAAGACCCAAAAAACTCAGTCAAAAGTATTCTAGACCTAATTACAGATTCAGTAGAGTAGCTAGATACAAGGTTAACACTCAAAAAAGAATAGCCAGCCTTTTTATACGCAAATAGCAGACTCATTGAAAGAGAAATTCAGGAAATAATTCCTTTTACAATAGCATCTAAAAAAATGAAATATCTAGGAATCAACCTAACAAAGGAAGTAAAAGACTGCTACACTGAAAACTACAGCACTCTGAAGAAGGAGATCGAAGAGGATATAAGAAAATGTAAAGATACCCCTTGTTCCTGGGCAGGAAGAACCAATATAGTGAAAATGGCCATACTTCCAAAACTACTATATAGATTCAATGCAATGTCAATTGAAATTCCAACAATATACTTCACAGAACTAGAGAAAACAATCCAAAACTTCATCTGGAAACAGAAGAAACCTAGAATAGCAAAAGCAATTCTAGGCAACTGAGACATGGCTGGGAGCATCACAATCCCCAACTTGAAATGATACTACAAAGCTACTGTGATAAAAACAGCATGATACTGGCAAAGAAACAGACCTGAAGATCAGTGGAATAGATTAGAAGATGCAGAAACAACTCTAGACATACTAAGTCCCCTCATCTTTGACAACGGAGCCAACCACCCTCATTGGAGGAAAGATAGCCTATTTAATAAATGGTGTTGGAAAAACTGGATTTCAACCTGTCAGAAATTAAAACTAGATCATACCTATCACCACGCACTAAACTAAGATTGAAGTGGATTAAAGAGCTAAATATAAAGACAGAAATAGTAAACTTGCTGGAATATAAGTTAGGTAGAACTCTTGATGACATTGGCATAGGAAAAGACTTTATGAACAAATCTTCAGTAGCATGGAAGATAGCACAAAGAATCAACAACTAGGATCTCATCACATTAAAAAGCTTCTGCACTGCAAGAGAAACTACCAACAGAGCTAAGAGACAACCTACACTGTGGGAAGAAATATTTAGCAGCTGTAGCTCAGACAAAGGTCTACTATCAAGAATATATAAAGAATTGAAAAAAATCAGACCCTCCAAATTCAAAGACCCAATTCAGAAATGGGCATCTGAAATGAACAGACATTTCTCAGACAAAGAAGTAAAAACAGCAAGTAAATATATGAAAAAATATTCAACATCACTGGTCATTCGAGAGATGCAGATGAAAACAACCCTGAGATTCCACCTCACCCCAGAAAGAATGGCTGCCATCAAGAAATCAACCAATAACAAATGCTGGCAGGGGTGTAGAGAGAAAGGAACCCTTCTGCATTGTTGGTGGGAATATAGATTGGTGCAACCACTGTGGAAATCAGTATGGAGATACCTCAAAGAACTAGGACCAGAGGTCTCATTTGACCCAGCTATTCCCCTACTGGGAATCTTCCCCAAAGAATTAAAAGAATCATACCACAGCGATATATGTGCATCTATGTTTATAGCGGCACAATTTGTAATCACGAAAGCTTGGAAAGAGCCCAAGTGCCCATCGACTGGAAACTGGATAAAGAAGATGTGTTTTATTATAAAATAGAGTACCACTCAGCCATAAAGAATGAGAAACTAGGGACATTTATAGCTAAATGAACGCATATTGAGGCCATACTCTTAAGTGAAATAAATAGGACACACATGTGTAAATACTGAATAGTTCCTCTAGTGTGAGAAATTGAAAGTGTAAATAAGGATGAAAATGATTAAAATGAATAATTGATAGTTTGAAATAAGAAAAGGTCCAAGCGTTTGGGGATGGTGGAAGAGAAAGGGGAAAAGGAAGAATGGAAAGAAAAAAATTATGAGGAAAAAAAATGGAATCAAACTCTGTGTAGATAGGGAAGGCTGGAGGGGGTGAAGGGTGCACATGTAATGGGAGAAAAAATAAAAACTAAGATGGACCATGTTCTGGTGCAAACACCCAATGATAAATGTAAATGTATTTTATACCTAAAATGTACCAATAAACATATTTTTTTAAAAAATAACCAAATTCAGTAGAGAAGCTGGATACAACACCAACACACAAAAATCAATAGCTTTCCTCTACACAAACAACAGACTCACTGAGAGAGAAATAGAGTAAACAATTCCTTTCACAATAGCATCCAAAAAACTGAAAAAAATAAATAAATAAACTGAAATACCTAGGAATCAACCTAACAAAAGAAATCAAAGACCTCTTCTCTGAAAACTATGGCACTCTGAAAAGAGAGATTGAAGATATCAGAAAATGGACAGACATCCCTTGTTCCTGGGTAGGGAGGATCAATATAGTGAAAATGGCCGTACTTCCAAAACTGCTATATAGATTCAATGTAATCCCAATTGAAATTCCAGCAACATACTTCACGGACGTTGAGAAAACAATCCAAAAATTCATTTGGAACAAGAAGAGACCCAGAATAGCAAAAGCAATTCTAGGTAACAGAGACATGGTAGGGGGTATTACAACTCCCAACTTGAAACTATACTACAAAGCTACTGTGATAAAAACAGCATGGTACTGGCAAAGAAACAGACTTGAGGACCAGTGGAACAGATTAGAAGATGCCAAAACAACTCCAGACACACTCAGTCATCTCATCTTCGATAAAGGAGCCAAACACCCTCACTGGAGGAAAGATAGCCTCTTTAATAAATGGTGCTGGAAAAATTGGGCTTCAACTTGCCAAAGATTAAAACTAGACCTATATCTCTCACCATACACTAAACTAAAATTAAGATGGATTAATGATCTAAATATTAAAATAGAAACACTGAATGGCATGGAAGAGAGCTTAGGTAGAACTCTTGAAGACATTGGTGTAGGAAAAGATTTTATAAACAAAACCTCAGTTGCCCGTGAACTAGCACAAACAATCAACAAGTGGGATCTCTTCTTATTAAAAGACTTCTGCACAGCAAGAGAAACCACCAGCAGTGTGAAGAGACAACCCACAATGTGGGAAAAAATCTTCACCTGCTGTTTCTCAGACAAAAGTCTACTATCTCAAATCTATAAAGAACTTAAAAAAATCAGACCTCCCAAATGTAAAGACCCAAACCAAAAATGGACATCTGAAATGAACAGATATTTCTCAGACAAAGAAGTAGAAATTGCAAATAAACATATGAAAAAGTGTTCAACATCACTGGTCATTTGAGAGATGCAAATGAAAACAATGCTGAGATTCCACCTCACACTAGAAAGAATGACTGCTATCATGAAATCAACCAATAACAAATGCTGGCAGGGCTGTGGGGAAAGAGAGACCCTGCTCCACTGCTGGTGGGAGTGTAGACTGGTGCAAGCACTGTGGAAATCAGTATGGAGATACCTCAAAGAACTAGCACTGGAGGTCCCATTTGACCCAGCTATTCCCCTGCTGGGGATCTTCCCAAAAGAATTAAAAGAATCATACCACAATGATATATGTGTACCCATGTTCATAGCAGCACAATTTGTGATAGTTAAAACTTGGAAGCAGCCCAAATGCCCATCAACTGGAGACTGGATAAAGAAAATTTTTAATAAAATAGAATATGACTCAGCCATCAAAAATGAGAAATTAGAGACATTTATAGCTAAATGGATGCACATTGAGGCCATACTCTTAAGTGAAATAAATAGGACACACATGTGTAAATACTGAATAGTTTCTCTAGTGTGAGAAACTGAAAGTGTAAATAAGGACTAAAAGGTATAATAGATAATGTTAGATAGGAAGAAAAGGGGCAAAGGGGAAGTGAGAGGGGTAGAGGAAAGGAAAGAAGGGAATGGAATTAATATGAGAAAGTGGAAAAATGGAAACAAAGTCTTTGTAAATAGGGAGGGATGGAGGGGTTGAAGGGAGGGCAGGGGAAGGGGGAAAAATAAGAATCAAGAGAGATTATGGTGTAAATTTCCAATGATGAATGTCATTATATTGTATACCTAAAATGTACCAATAAAATAATTTTTTTTTAAAAATCATATTAATTTTTCTTTACAATTTTCTGTCCCATATGAATATTTATAATCAGTGTATTTTGCTCTTAAAATCTGCTCAGGAACAATTTTCCCTTTTTTGTAAAGTAATAAATGCTAAATTTATTATCTTCAAGCCAAGTGACCTACATTCTCCCCATATCTAGGCCTCCCACCTTGGCATTATTATCAAAGCAGCTTCTCCTGTGTAGTCACACACTGTCATTTACAAAGTTCTATTGGTTCCTCCTTCACAGTTTCCCTTAGACTTCATCTTCTCGCTTCTGCTTTTTCTGCCTCCATTTTTGTCTGGACTGTCAGCCCCTCACCTTTGATCTATTAGGCATGTTACCCTACATTCTACCAGAGAAAATAATTCAAAATCCTAGTGGCATATAGCAGCAAAGGCTGTTTCTCCCTCATGGTAAGGGTTCATTATGGGTTGGCTGGGGGTTCTGCTCCTGTCTACCCACTGCAGAACCTAAAGATGATGGAGAAGCCAAATAAATCTGGAGCATTATAGTCACTAGGGTGAGGGAAATAGAGAACAGGAGGATCTTGGACTGTCAGGCAATCACATATGCTCACATTTCCAGAATTATTCGCATGGCCTCCCCAACCACAAAGGAGCCAGGAAGTAGAATTATGCCATATGCCTGATGAAAGGGAGAACTGGAAATATTTGCAAGAACTAATATCTACAATGCTTATTGGAAAAGCCTCTAGACTGATTCCTCTCAAAGCTGAGCTATTTGCCCAGCATCCTGGCCCACTGGATTTAGAGGCCCAATGATTAGCCTCTAGTCCCAGTCTCTCATTTATTCCTAGAGTGACTATCATTATTTAATTTCCTCAGATCTATTTTTTTAACAATCCTTCTCTCTACCTAGATTCCTGAGAATATATGAAATACTAGATGGAAATGCTTGCATATGTTAATGGTAATGGGTTGAATGAATAATGCAATGCTAATTCAGTGGCTGGCTTATGAAGCTGGTAACATTTATGATGACACTTATGATGATGTCCGAAGTGTGTGGGGGGGAGGTGGGAGAGACAGGTCTTCAATGGGACCTCCCCAGTGTCATAAAGCACTTCCTGTGCTCTGATGGGGTGGGAGGCTCCATGACTAGATTGGATTGCTAAGTTTGAATTATTCTCCCCATTCATCAGTTTTGTACTTCCGGCCTCTTTACAGGGAAATCCTAAGATCACATGGTCTTCACACCTGCTGAGTTTAGAAAAAGGAAGCAGAGTGATTTCTTTTCCCTGAAATAACCATCTTTCCCCCTTTACATTGTTCTCTTACTCTCTTCTCTGTCCTGACATTTTCTTTACTACCTAAAGAAGTACTGTCTTCCCAAAAGCATCTGACCTCACTCCCCTGTCATAGGATGTCTCTGTGTCACCTCCTACCACAATCAGTGGCAGCAATGCTTGATGACGACAACCTCCAAGTTGCACACATAGCCATCCTGCTTCCTCTTGCCTCTGCTCTCCACTCCATAAATACTGTGTTAATCAGCTTGGTGTCACTGTGGCAAAATGCTTGAGAAAATCAACTTAGAAAGGGAAAAAGTTTATTTTGGCTCATAGTTTCAGGTTTCAACCCATGGTTGTCTCATCCTGTTTTGGGCCTATGGGAGCACAGTATATCATGGTGAGAGCTCATAGTGGGAGAAGCCTATTCACCTCATGGCATTTGGGAAACAGAGAAACAGGAAGGGGCCAGGGTCCCAATGTCCCCTTCAAGGACACACTCCCAAACAATTCATTCCACTAGGCCCCACCTTCTAAAGGTTTCACCATCTCCCAGTAATACCAAAGCATGGCAACAAGCCCTTAACACAGAGGCCTTTTAGGGATATATCCAAACCACAACAAATACTATCTCATATCTCTTACTTTTCAATTTCTACTTCCTCTGTACTTTTCCCTACCTCTACAGTCCATGATTGGAAGCTAATTCTTCTACATTTAATGCTTGCATTTTGGAATGTACTATTTCCTTCAAAATTGTCATACATGTGTCTATTTTGAATCTCCAACCATTTTGCTAGTGGCTTCTAGCACAAACCACCCCTGAGGGTTTCTTTAAGCTTCCCCTAGACACAGAAGCTGACCAAAAAGACTCAAGCATAGGCTCAGAAGTGGAAAATTTCCTTCAGCCCCTGAGTAGAAAAGCAAAACTATTCAGAGACCAGCCTGCTCATTCTGCAGGCAGAAGTATTTTAAATATCACATGTCATCTTGAAACTCAATCCAACAGCTAAATCAGATGAGTCATCTTCAAAATACAAAGGAAAGCGGAGTTGCCTTATGGGGTGCTATGATGCACCACCAGTGATTCTTAAAGGTCAGGACCAGTAGCAGCTATTCCTCACATTTCAAAGTTAGGCTTGGGGAGACAGAGAGTAGATCACTGGTAGAGCTCAGCATGTGTGAGGCCCTGAGTTCAATACCCAGAACCACCAAAATAAAACGTTGAGCTCAGGCACCTGACTATAGGGTCAAGGCACAGCATGGATATACAGATTTCTGAGGAATGCCCTTGAAAGCAGCAGTTACATATGAATAAAGAAAAGTGAAACACACCCATCTTTGCTAAAACTTTTCCAGAGGAACATAACATCCATAACAGGGGCATTGCAGAGACAGGCAGCTCAGCCCTCAGGCTCAAATGCCTAATGCAATCAGCCCAGCTGGACGGGCCATGAAGAAAGGTTAAGGGCCCAAATCTAATGATACACCAGCAACAAGATGAACACCCAGAATGTAGTTCCTGCTGGAGGGTTTTCGGGCACACAGACCAAACAGATGGAGCATGGTGGAGACATTGGCAGAGACTCAGAGACACACGAGTGTCATGGGCCCCTGCAAAGGAGTGTTTATGTTGCCCTCTGAGGGACTGCAACCTCAAAAAGATATTGAGTCACTTTTAAGCTTGCCCCATTTAAGAGAAGCACAGACAATGGGCAATCGTTTATTATTTCTAGGAGAAATGCATCTCAAATGATAGGCCTTGAATTTCTGCTTTCAACTGGATTCCCGCTTACAGTCTCTGAGGCTCTCTTACAACAAACAAGAAGAGAGATGCTGCGATCACCTGTGTTTGCTTAGTAGGTCAACAGACTCCTGGGGGTACTGGTCACACAGACACACTCCTACAACCACAACCTGGATTCAAGAGAGAAAGGCAAACGACATGATACTACCTTGAACTTAACTTATAATAGAGAACTTGCTCCCTCCATATTTTCTTTATGTTTGGAGATATATTTGATTAATTTTTATTGAGTTATAATTGGTGTGAGGTAATTTATGTTATAATTAGTTTAAGTAGTTTATTTTAGAAACTTTCCAATGTAGTGAAATGAAACAGACTTTTTATTTCCTATAATCCTTTTTGATGATTTTTCCCTGAAATTCCTTTTATCTTTTAAGCACCTGTTGAAGTGCATAAGAATTTCTGATGTGACAGAAATCACTGCACAAAGTACTGTAAGTTATGGATGGTGGATTTTGGATGTTATGGCTCACTAAAGAGCAATAATCAGAGAATGGGAATAGGAAGCATGAAAAAGGAATAAATACCCACTTTTAGTTTTTAATTTTCAATTAACTAGTAAAAATGCCTTTTCAAAACAAAAGTTTTAAAAAAGGGAGCATCAAGACTTTTCATCCTATGAATCTATCCTTGAGGTTATGGTCCCCAATTCTTTCCATTTCAATGTATAAATTGTAAAGACCAAATACATGTGGCAGTGACAAACCTATTTACACACATTGTGGTGAAGCATTTATAGGTAATAATCAATCCTGTATCCTATGAACCATAGATATATACAGCAAACATAATAGCAGGAAGAAATTCAAAGTTGAGTGATGGTGCTATCTAAAAGGCAAAGACTTATTTTAGAAATAGCCCATATGGCTCCACTCTGAGCTTTTAATACTGACAGGCAGCTATGGAGAGAACCAGATGGTGACATAGGTAGTAATTCAAACATCTTAAATCTTCTTAACAGAATTAAATTTCAAAGGAGCATCTTAAAAACAAAGTAATGGGACACAATTATCTTAGGAATTACATACATGCAATGTGCCTTGTTATTTGTGTCCTTTTTTAGTACATAGTTATTAACTGGAATTTTGCAATATTCTAGGTGCAATTATGTACTTGATAATATTAGCAGTGTTAATTACCTATTGTATGTTTATGACAGATTTTCCTGTGTTATGCAAACATAGATGGGCAAAGTGAAATATAATCAAAATATCCCATCCAAGACAAACAGGAGAGTTAGCAGTTAAGATTAAGATTTGCTGGTATCTTCCCCAAAGAATTAAAAGAATCATACCACAGTGATATATGTGCACCCATGTTCATAGCAGGACAGTTTGTAATAGCTAAAGCTTGGAAGCACCAAAATGCCCATCAACTGGAGACTGGATAAAGAAAATGTGGTTTTTTTATAAAATGGAGTATGATTCAGCCATCAAAAATGAGAAATTAGAGACATTTATAGCTAAATGGATGCACATTGAGGCCATACTCTTAAGTGAAATAAATAGGACACACATGTGTAAATACTGAATAGTTTCTCTAGTGTGAGAAACTGAAAGTGTAAATAAGGACTAAAAGGTATAATAGATAATGTGAAATAGGAAGAAAAGGGGCAAAGGGGAAGGGGAAGTGGGAGGGGTAGGGGAAAAGAAAGAAGGGAATGGAATTAATATGAGAAAATGAAAAAATGGAAACAAAGTCTTTGTAAATGGGGAGGGATGGAGGGGTTGAAGGGAGGGCAGGGGACAGGGGGAAAATAAGAACCAAGAGAGATTATGTAAAGGTGCAAATTTTCAATGATGGATGTCATTATATTGTATACCTAAAATGTACCAATAAAATTAATTTTAAAAAATTAAGATTCACTACATAGATCAGAAAATTTAAATAATAGTGCTTTAAAAAATATTTTTTATTTAAGGAAAAATAATTCATTGAGTGGTGGTCAAGGACTGGAAAGGAAGTCTCAGGATTACTGGGGACCCAGTCTCCTTCAACTTTCTGTGCCATCCTCCTGAGTGCTTGACTGTCCATGAGGACAGAGTCATGGTCCAACACAGTTGCATATACAGTTCTGTATGTGCCAGAAGGGAGAGAATGGCAGGCAGTGCTAAAATGACGTGCTTCCCAGCTAGGGCAGGTCCTTTTGCAAGGCTTGCTGAGAAGTTCCAACTGATGACTTCTGCTTATTATTTCACTGGCCATCCTTGATAGCAAGGAAAACTGGAGAACATAGTTGTTTTAATTGAGGATAGTACTGCCTTCCAGAAACAAAACAAAGGCATGGATTCTGGTAGTAAGGAATACAAGGAGAATGGATATTGAGGAAAGAACTAAAAATCTCTGCCACAGGGTCAAAGAATTCCATTCAGGGAAATGACGATGAGACAGAAACCAGATATCCCAAGACCTTTGTAAAACAAACACCAAAAAAGACAAGAAGAGTTTTGGGAGAAATATGAGAAAAAACAGTCAGTCCAGAACTTAAGGGTCAGAAAAATCCTAATGAAGAATAAAGTAGTCATTGACCAATTGTTGATGGTCATTTTGTCTTTATGACAGCTAAGAAAATAACTGATTGCAGATTTTGAACCAATGTCCACAAACTCAAGATCCAGATTGTGAAAGCATGAGATGTCTAAGCCATGTCTCAATAATCTGGGAGATGTCAAGCAGATCAAGTCTTCAGTTCCCTGCCTAACCTAGGTGGGCAAATCTTAGAACCCACATAAAGGCCAGGCTTCTAGAATGGGTCTGAGACAGGTGTTTTCTGTACTGGGTGACCCTCAAGCCTGCAGAGTTCCATCTTGAAGTAAAAGCCCATAAGTCAGAGAGCAAAGAGCTCTTCTGCTATCTCCTGGCTTCCTGCCAGACCCCAACAAAAACACTTGTGCCTTAAATTATGGATGTCAAGAGTGCATACCAGAGAAGCCTGACTGGGTGGAAGGTAGGGACAGGGAATGGAGTTAGAATAAGTGCTTCCTACTGATCAAGGGGCTATGCTTTTCCTTGAAGTATGCTTTTTCTATGAAGTTTGAGGATTGGGTTGAATTCCAAATCAGACACCCAAGGAAGAACTATCGCCATTACTATTTAAACTGATCAATGAAATGGAAAGGGAAGCAATACTTCCCAATTATTCCTGGAAGCAAGTGTTACTTTGATTTCAAAACCAGGGAAAGACCCAACCCAAAAAGAGAACTACAGGCCAATCTCCCTAAATGAACATAGATGAAAAATTCCTCAACAAGATACTGGCAAACAGAATACAGAAGGTCATCAAGAAGATCATACACCCTGGCCAAGTCGGATTTATCCCAGGGATGCAAGGATGGTTCAACATATGTATATCAATAAATGTAATACACTATATTAACAGAGCCAAGGAAAAAAAACATATGATCATCTCAATAGATGCAGAAAAAGCATTCGACAAAATCCAGCACACATTCATGATAAAAACCCTACAGAATATTGGAACAGGAGGTCTTTATCTCAAACTTATTAAGACTATCTATGAAAAACCAACAGCCAACATCATACTAAATGGTCAAAAACTGAAATCCTTCACACTAAAATCAGGAACAAGACAAGGATGCCCACTATCACCAGTCCTGTTCAATACAGTTCTGGACACATTGGCCACAGCAATTAGAAAAGAGAAAGAAATAAAAGGAATAAAGATAGGAAAGGAAGAAATTAAACTGTCATTATTTGCAGATGACATGATACTCTATAGAGAAGACCCAAAAAACTCTGCCAAAAGACTTCTAGACTTAATAGACAGATTCAGTAGAGTAGCTGGATACAAGGTCAACACTCAAAAAACACTAGCCTTCTTGAACACAAATAACAGACTCACTGAGAGAGAAATTAGGGAAATAATTACTTGTACAATAGCATCCAAAAAAATGAAATATCTATGAATCAATCTAACAAGGAAGCAAACGACATCTACACAGAAAACTACAGCACTCTGAAAAACAGAGATCAAAGAGGATATAAGAAAATGGAAAGATATCCCTTGTTCTTGGGTAGGAAGAACCAATATAGTGAAAATGGCCATAGTTCCAAAACTGCTGTATAGATTTAATGCAATGCTAATTGAAATTCCAACAATATATTTTACAGAACTCGAGAAAAAAAAATCCAAAAATTCGTTTGGAATCAGAAGAGACCTAGAATGTCAAAAGCAATTCTAGGCAACAGAGACATGTCTGGGGGTATCACAATACCCAACTTGAAACTATACTACAAAGCTACTGTGATAAAAACAGCATAGTACTGGCAAAGAAACAGACCCGAGGATCAGTGGAATAGATTAGAAGATACAGAAACAACTTCAGACATACTCAGCCACCTCATCTTTGACAAAGGACCCGACCACCCTCATTGGAGGAAAGATAGCCTATTTAATAAATGGTGTTGGAAAACCTGGATTTCAACCAGACAAAGATTAAAACTAGACCCATAACTATCACCATGCACTAAACTAAGATCAAAGTGGATTAAAAATATAAATATTAAAACAGAAAAACTAAACTTGCTGGAAGATAAGTTAGGTAGAACTCTTGAAGACATTGGTATAGGAAAAGACTTTATGAACAAAATCTCAGTAGCACAGGAACTAGCACAAAGAATCAACAACTGGGATCTCATCTTATTAAAAACCTTCTGCACTGCAAGAGAAACCACCAACAGAGCTAAGAGATGACCTACAATGTGGAGAAAATTTTTTAGCAGCTGTACCTCATACAAAGGACTACTATCTACAATATATAAAGAACTGAAAAAAATCATACCCCCCAAATTTAAAGACCCAATTCAAAAATGGGCATCTGAAATGAACAGACATTTCTCAGACAAAGAAGTAAAAGCAGCAAATAAATATATGATAAAATGTTTGACATCACTGTTCATTCAAGAGATGCAGATGAAAACAACACTGAGATTCCACCTCACCCCAGAAAGAATGGCTGCTATCAAGAAATCAACCAACAACAAATGCTGGTCTTCATTGTTGGTGGGAGTACATGAAACAACTGTGGAAATCAGTATGGATATACCTCAAAGAACTAGGGCTACAGGTCCCATTTGACCCAGCTATTCCCCTGCTGGGGATCTTCCCAAAAGATTTAAAAGAATCATACCACAGCGATATATGTGCACCCATGTTTATAGCATCACAGTTTGTAATAGGTAAAGCATGGAAACAGCCCAAGTGCCCATCAACTAGAAACTGGATAAAGATGTGGGGTTTTTTTATAAAATGGTTTTTTACTCAGCAAGAAAGAATGAGAAGCTAGAGACATTTATAGCTAAATGGATGCATATTGAGGCCATACTCTCAAGTGAAATAAATAGGACACACATGTGTAAATACCAAATAGTTTCTCTAGTGTGAGAAACTGAAAGTGTAAATAAGGATTAAAATGATTAAAAGGAATAATTGATCATTTGAAATAGGAAGAAAAGGTCCAGTGGGGAAGGGGAAGTGGGAGGGGAAGGGGAAAGGAAAGAAGGGAAAGGAAGAGGAGGCTCCCTGGCCACTATTCCACTGCTCCCAGGGCAGGGGATGTGAGTCAATCCCAGTGCCCAGGAAGAGGCTCTCTGGCTGCCATTCCACTGCTCCCAGGGCAGAGGAGGTGAGCCAATCCCAGCGACCAGGAGAAGGCTCCCCAGCCACCATTCCACCACTCGCAGGGCAGAGGAGGTGAGCCACATGGGTGCTAGCAGCACCCACCCAACCCCCGTGGAAATGAGATGACTTCCAGATCATCTACAGCAACTCCAAAGGGAAACTAGGTGGAACAATCTGATACTCAACAACCTGGACTCCCTGAACTGGCAACAAAAGAGGATCTGGAAAAAATGAAATCAGAAATAATTTCTCACATAACAGCAAAGATTGTGCCCATAGAGCAAGACATGATTAATAAATCTAGACAGGACAAGATAAAACAATAGAGGAGCTAAGAAACATGATGGAATCCCAACATAGGAAACAAATGGAATCCATAAAACAGATACAAACAGATTTCCAAGAGATTAAAAACTCCATTGAAAGTCTATGCCACAGAATGAACCAATGTGAGGACAGAATTTCAAATATAGAAGATAAGACTGCAATTAGTGACCAGGAAAAGAAAAACTGCTTTAAAATTATAAGGGACC
Organism: Heterocephalus glaber; assembly: GCF_053883595.1. Classification (NCBI taxonomy): domain Eukaryota; kingdom Metazoa; phylum Chordata; class Mammalia; order Rodentia; family Bathyergidae; genus Heterocephalus; species Heterocephalus glaber. The sequence continues at coordinate 6,457,402 of NW_028258156.1, forward strand.
ACAAGAAATCAATCCAGCAGCTGCTAGATGATGCAAAGAAGAATAACACAAGACTGATTGGAGTCAATGAAGAAACAGGAGAGAGGGCAGATGACATAAAAAAACCTGTTCACAGAAGTAATGGCAGAAAATTTCCCAAGCAGAGGAAAAGAACCTGACATACAGATAAGTAGGGCATATAGGACTCCAACTAGCCTTGATCAAAGAAAACACTACATATAGGAATATAATTGTTAGGGTTCCAGAAACCCAACAGAAAAACAAAATTTTACAAGCAGTGAGAGGAAAAGAAACAAATCACATACAAAGAATAGCCCATCAGAATCACAGCACACTTCTCAATACAAACCCTCAAGGCAAGAAGAGCTTGGAATGACATATTTCAAGCCCTAAAGGAAAACAGCCTCCAACGCAGATTGATGTACCCTGCAAAACTATCTTTCAAAATTGATGGAGAAATAAGATACTTTCATGATAAAGAGCACCTGAGGAACATCATGAATACCAAACCAGCACTCCAAAAAATTTTAGGCAATATCCTAGGAAAAGACAATGAGGATGACAACTCCAGAAAGTCCAGCAGAATGAATTTGTTGGGCATGACAAATTAAAAGCAAAAGGGGAGAATCCAACCAAAAGAAACAGTCATGACAAGACTTTTAAAACTTTTAACTCCATCTGCCTAATGAGTGCATAACTCAATCTTGTTATTGTACTGATCAGTACTTTTTTGATTCTAGTGTTGCATTCCTTTCCTTGTGCTATACTGGCTATTTTTCATCTTCTTATGTCTACTTTTTAATTGGGTTGTCTATCAATGAGCTGCAAGAGTTCTTTATGTATTCTGGTCATAGGTTATATGCATTGTAAATATGGTCTGTTTAAGGACTACTTTTCATTTTAACGATGTCATTTAACTTCTAAATTTTGATGGACTCTCATTTATCAATTTTTCTCTTTTATACATCATGTTTTTTGAATCCTAGGAAGTTCTTGCCTACCCTAAATTCATAAACATTTTCCCTTATAATTTCTTCTTAAAGTTTTATACTTTTAGGCTTTCATATTTAGGTTCATAGATCCTTTCAAGTTATTTTTATGTAGGGAAATAAAGGGTTGAGGTTAATTTTTTATATACAAATACCAGGTGTTCTAGTGCCATTTGCTGAAAACACTATCTTTTCCTCTGCTCTTGAATTGAGTTTATAGTCTATAAAATGTTAATGTTAAATAATCTCTCAAAACTCAGTGGACCATATATGTGTGGTTCCATTTCTAGATTCTCTGTTTTATTCAAATGACCTATATGTCTTTCCTTACACCAACACTGCCTTGATTACTGTAGCTTTAGAGGAAGTCTTAAAATAAGGTACTAAATGTCTTCAAACACTGGGTTTTTTTTCTTTTTCTTTTTACTTTTCCAGGTCCTTTGTACTCCTACATAACTTTTAAATTTCAATATCCAATTCTTCATTTATAGCAAGTATACATAGACCTGAATTTTTGTATATACCTTGTGTTTTCTAATCCTGCTAAACTCAAATACAAGTTCTAGGGGCTCCTAGAGATTTCTTAGTATTTTCTCTGTAGATGATCATTTCATCTACATATAAAGATTTTGCTTCTACTTGCCAGTCCTATCCTAATTGTGTCATTTTATTGCTGGACTATTTTGGTTTAGGCCTATGTTTCAAAGTTGAATGGACAGATGAAGAGTAGGCATATCTGCCCTTGTTACCCACTTTATGGAGAAAGCATTGTATCTTCTCTGTTCATATAAGGCATTTTTGCTGGAAGTATGGAGTACATATCTTTGATCTGTTGAGAAAGTTCTATTCTACTTCTAGTCTCCTGATAGTTTTTACCATGAACAGCTGTAGAATTTATCCAATACTTTTTCTCCAACTAGTGACAGGATCATATGGCTTTTTCCTTTCCTTTATTAAAATGATGACTTTTGGGGGTGGATCTTCCAATGCTGAACCAACACTGCCATCCCTATAATAAAACCACTTTCTACATACTGCCAGATCTGACTTCTAATAGTTTGTTTTGTTTAACAAATTTCTATCTATGTTCATACTTTTTTCTTCTATTATCTTTATCCGGTTTTAGGATTAGCACAATGTTGATTTCCTAAAATGAGGGGAGAAGTGTTCCTTCTTTTTTCTGCTTTAAATGTTTGATATAATTTATCAGTTGAAATATATATGAGCCTGCTGTTTTCATATAGGTAGATTTTCAAGCTAGGAATATACTTTCTTTAATAGGTACTATTCAAATTTTATATTTCCTCCAGAATTAGTTTCATTAATTTGTCTTCCAAGGTACTTCTTAGAAGTTGTCAAATTTATTTCAAAACAGATTTTTGAAATATGCTTTCTATATCCATTTAAATTCTGTAAAATCTGTGGTAATGTCTCCTAGATCTTGATATTGTAATTTTAAAAGTGTATAATTGATATTGTGTAATAGGAAGAAAAGGTCTAAAGGAGCAGGGGAAGTGGGACGGGTAGGGGAAAGGAAAGAAGAAAAGAGAAAAAATATGAGAAAAGGAAAAAAATGGAAACAAGGTCTTTGCAAATAGGGAAGGGTGGAGGGGGTGAAGGGAGGGCAGGGGAAGGGGAAAAAATAAGAACCAAGATACTCATGTAATGGTACAAGATTCCAATCATGAATGTAACTGTATTTTATACCTAAAATATACCAATAAACTTAATGGAGGAAAAGAAAAAGAAGGGAAAGGAAAGGAAAAATTATGAGAAGAGAAAAAAATGGAAACAGTCTTTGTAAATAGGGAAGGGTGGAGGGGGTGAAGGGAGGACAGAGAATGGGGAAAAAAATAAGAACCAAGATACATCATGTACAGATACAAGTACCCAATGATAAATGTAAACATATTGTATACCTAAAATGTACCAATAAAAGAATTTAAGCCAAAAAAGAAAAAGAATGGAGACCTTGTGGTCTAGACAGTAGGGTTCCTACGCATGGCACAGTTTAAGTAGAAGCAGGGACAGGTAGGGCATTGTGAGAACCATAGAAATTTCTCTTCTCTATCACATAAAAAATCAAGACTAGATGTGGTTTATAGAGACAGTAAGGTGGAGTGAAGGAAAAGACCCCATCTCATGCCTGAAGAATCAGTGTTTTCCCTGAGGTAGGCTCAGTGCATCTTCTAAACTCAACCAGAACAAGTCCACTTTTATCTATTTGCAATAACAGGCATATGCAAACATTTTCATATAAAAAGGAGATTTCTTGACAACAACAACAAAAATCAAAAATTTTAAATCTTTGCCCTAAATGAGTGTCTGCCGGACAGTGGAAAGTGGTTTAATTGCTGAGACCTCAGCCCACACTTTAGACAGAAAACTGGGAGGGAGCTTGTACAATCATCAGACAGACACTCTTTACCTCTCATGGAAATCACCAAATCTGATAACCTACTTACCTACAACAAAAGTAAACCTTTTCTTTTGCAATTGCAAAGTCTAGGAAATGACAGAAAATTAACTCAGCAGTTTCTGAACATCTGTTAGTTACTGGCTCCACAACTAAAAGATGAAAGCTTTAAACCCTCTAACAAGAAAATGAACACATACTTATGCAACAATTTGGCATAACAATTCTAAAAGATTTATAGACCCCCTGAAGATCAAATCCACATTTAGAACCTCATATAGCTTCAGAGCTCCAATTATTACTGGAAAGACAGACTCTTTCCAGTTGTTGTTCAGTTTTTAAACCAAAAGAAGACATTTTTATAAATGTAATTATATCAAAATATTCATTAAGCAAATATTAAATATCAATAATATTCTAGTACCAGGGAATCGATTTGAAAAAGACCAGGTACCTCAATACCTTGGTTCATGACCATTTCTGTTTGCCAACAACTTTGTTCACAAACAAAAGTGTTGGCAAATTCTTGCTTCCCTTCACAAACTCTGCTTTGGGTGACAAACATGACCACAGACATATTCCCCACACAAATACAAATGCAGCCATCTCCCCCAAAATCATAAAACAAATTAAGTTTATAAACTAAGGTATCACTGTACTTGCTTCTGAGAACTTATATCATATAGAAAGCAAACATATGTAAGTTAAAACCTCAAATAATTTCAGGTACTTGCTCAGGAGGTGATCAAATTTGAACAAAGGCCAATAACAAAAATGACCAAACCAAATGAAAACATAAATAAATAGCATTATAAGTGTGAGAACAGCAAGTGACAAGGTCATTGGGTGGAAATGATCTGATGTATGAAAGAAAGAAAGAAAGAAGGCCAGAAAGTGAGGATCAAATGGGGGAGATGTAATAGGAAAAAAAGCAAGATCTAATTCTTAAGGGTTCCAGGGTTCATAGATTCCATTTTAGATTATACTGTAAGTACAATGGGAATCTATTGAGTTTCAAGAAAAGGAGCGACATGATCTAATTTGAAATTTTTCCCAATTTTTTTATTATGGTAAAATATACATAACATAGAATTCACTATCTTAAATGTTTTAAACTACACTTCAGTAGTATTAAAATACATCTTTATCATTATGTAACCACCACGCTCCATCAGCAGAACTCATTTCATCTTCCAAAACTAAAAACTTTGTGCCCAGTAAACAATAATTCTCCATTCCTCCTGGCTGCCAGGCCTTGGAAATCATTCTACTTTCTGTATCTATGAGTGTGACTACTCTAAGTACCTCATATAAGATAAATCATTTGTCTTAACTGTGATTGTCTTGTTTCACTTAGCATCATGTTCTCAAGGTACATTCATATTATAATATGTTAGAATTTTCTAAAATAGTGAAACTCACAGAAATGTTTATATTCATATCATTAATCAAGTTTATGAAGTTTTGAGTCATTATTTCTTTAAAGATAATCTCTCCTTTCACTCTCTTCTGGCACTCCACAATGCAAATGTTGGTGCAGTTAATGGTGTTTAATTGGTCTGGTAAGCGTCATTCAATTTTCTTCCATCTTTCTTCTTTCTGTTCCTTATAATCTACAAATTTCATTGTTCTATCTTCAAAGTCCACTGATTGTCTCTTTTGCATGCTTAAATTTTCCTTTGAATGTCACTAGTGAATTTTTCATTTCAGTTACTACACTTTTAAGTTCCAGAATTTCTTTTTGATTTTCTTTTAATGTTTTCTCTATTATATTTCCATTTTGCTCATTTGGTTTTTTCATTTGCCACATATCTTTCTTTAGTTCTTTGAGCATCTTTAAGGCCATTTTAAGGTCTTTGTCCAACTGATCTGCCATCAAGTCTTTTTCAGGGTGTGCTCCTGCTTGTTTCTTTTTCCTATGAATAGGTCATACTCTCTTGTTTCCTTGAATCTCTTGTGATTTGTTTGTTTGTTTGTTTGTTTGAAACTGGACACTTCAGCCTAATAATGCAGGAATTCTGAAATTCAGATTCTTCAACTTCCCTTTGCTTTTCCGTTTTGTTTTTGTTTTCTTATTGTTGTAGGCTCTCCCTGTGCCAAGGATCAGCCTGAGGTATAAACTTAAGGTCTCTCAGGTATTTTCTGAGCTTTCACCTTTCCCTGAACACACACAATAACTTTCTCATTTCCCTTGTACCTTCATTTGCTTTTGAATCTCCTAATCTTTAATGTCTGGCTCCAAAAAATAGAAAAAGAAAAAAGAAAAGGGACAAAGGCATCAGCCTTTTAAAATCCTCTAGAAGTCACTTCAGCCATAAGTAGGTGCTTGCAACAATAAACAGGCTGAACAACAGCTGCCTACATCATTACATTCTGCACCTCCTTGATCAGAAACAGAAATCAACAATCATAGAATAATCTATGATATTTGGAGGACAAGGGTCATTTTCTCCAACTTTGGTTCCCACAAATTGTGTTCAAACTGCTCTAGATACACCGATGTGACTGCCTACCATGGGACTGTGAGTAGTCACTGCCAATCTAAGAGCTGAAAATGACCAAAATTAATGCAGTTTTCTACCCAAGTCTTCCCTAGAAAGTTGTAGGACTTCAGTAGACTCCAGAGTTCCAAAATGATTATATTACAGTGAGTCTGCCAGTACAAATATTGTTTAGATGCAAAGAAAGTATCATAGTACTTTCCATGATGCCATCTCCCCAATGTGATTTGCATTTTATAAAAATAAGGCTGTTGAGTGGTTGGTGGGTTATGTAGATGTGACTGAATTAAGATTCAGTTTCAGATACAAATGACAGTATTCCCAACTTAAGAGGCTGTTGGCAGAATATCATCTTTCATTACATAAAACCTGGGGCCAATTTTCCCAGTTGGTTAGTTTAGCAGCACAGGGATGTCAGGGCTATGATTTGACTTTGCTTTTTTCCCATTCCAGTCACAAAGCAACTGCCACAATGCTCCTGTCCCTTTTTAGGGGATAAGGAATCTTTCTCTTAAATTACTCACATTTCTCCCTGTTCTACTTCATTGGTTAGTACTGTCACACATACATAAGTGTGCAGAAGTTACTAGAAAGGAAGTCCAGATTACTACAGATATACTTATCAATATTCATCCCATGGAATACATGGTTGCCCAAAGATATGAACAGAATTAGTGTTCCTTTTTTGAAACATTAAACAAAATTACTCCTTAGCAGTCATCCAAATATGCTTATGACTGAGCAAAAAAAAAAAATGAGGAAACAGGTAGAAGTCTCTTTTAAAAACATAATTACTTAGAGAACTTGTTAAATAGGTTGCTGAGTTCATCCCCAGAGTTTGTGATTCTGTACAGCTGGGGCGTAGCCCGAGAATCTGCATTTCTATCACAGTCCCCAGTAATCCCCATGTAGGCAGTCCAGAGGCAGTGGGGTAACAGCAGGAGACACAGAGAAGTGTAGACAGAGTCAACAAAAATATTTCCCTGAGATGTAGTTTAGCTGAATCAAAATTAAGAACTTAAAAAGGGATTTGTGTGTGTGTGTGGGTGTGTGTGTGTGTGTGTGTGTGTATGTGTGGTACCAGGGATCAAACTCAGGACCTTGTGCTTGTGAGGCAGGCACAGTGCCACTGAGCTAAATCCCCAGCCCAAAAGGGATTCTTCTTAATCGTGAGGTTTTTTTCCTGGCACACATAAAAAGTTTCAAGTTATGCTAAATTTCTGTAAATATAATCATTCAACGGATGTTAATGTAAAAAAAAGAAAGAAAAAATTTTGCAGCAATAACAACAAGCCCAAAACTTTTGAAAAACATCTAAATATATGGAGATGCAGAGATTAGACAAATACAATTTTAATATGAAACTTCAGCATATTAGTCTCATCTTTAACAAACCAAACCAGTAGAGGAAGCTCCCCTGCCACCATCCCACGCTCCTAGGGCAGAGAAGGTGAACTGGTCCCAGCACCCGGAAGGAAGCTCCCCACCGCCATCCCAAGCTCCTAGGGCACAGAAGGTGAGCGGCATGGGTGCCAGAAGCACACACCCTCTCCCTGCTGTGGAAATGAGAAGACAAGTAAACAAGCCTCAAAAACAGACTTCTGGATCACCTACAGTAACCCCAAAGGGAAACAAGATGGAACAATCTGATACTCAACCACCTGGATTCAATGAACTGGCAACAAAAGAGGATCTGGAAAAAATGAAATCAGAAATAATCACTCAGATAACAGCTAAGATTGTGCTCATGGTGCAAGACATGATTAATAAATCTAGAGAGGACACAGATAAAAAAAAAATAGAGGATCTGAGGAACATGATGGAATCCCAACATAGGAAACAAATGGAATCCATAAAACAGATGCAAACAGATTTCCAGGAGATTACAAACTCCATTGAAAGTCTGCTCAACAGAATGAACCAATGTGAGGATAGAATTTCACATATAGAAGATAAGATTGCAATTAGTGACCAGGAAAAGAAAAATTGCTTTAAAATTGTAAAGGAACATGAGAAATCAATCCAGCAGCTGCTAGATGATGCAAAGAAGAATAACTTAAGACTGATTGGAGTCAATGAAGAAAGAGGAAAGAGTGCAGATTACATTAAAAAAAACTGTTCACAGAAGTGATGGCAGAAAACTTCCCAAGCAGGGGAAAAGAACTTGAGATACAGATAAGTGAGGCATATAGGACTCCAGCTAGCCTTGATCAAAAAAATATCTTCACATAGGCATATAATAGTTAGGATTCCAGAAATCCAACAGAAGAACAAAATTCTACAAGCAGTGAGAGAAAAGAAACAAATCACATACAAAGGAAAGCCCATTAGAATCACAGCAGACTTCTCAACACAAACCAACAAGGCAAGAAAAGCCTGGAGTGAAGTATTTCAAGCCCTAAAGGAAAACAGCCTCCAACGCAGATTGATGTACCCTGCAAAACTATCTTTCAAACTTGATGGAGAAATAAGATACTTTCATGACAAAGAGCACCTCAGGAACTTCATGAATACCAAACCGGCACTCCAAAAAATTTTAGACCACACCCTAGGAAAAGACAATGAGGATCACAACCCCAGGAAACCCAGCAGAATGAATCCATTGGATGTGACAAATTAAACACACAGGGGGATAATCCAACAAAAAGAAAAAGTCATGACAAGGCTTTTAAAACTTTTGACTTCATCTCCCTAATAAGTGCATAATTCAATCTTGTTATTGTACTGAATAGTATTTTTCTGATTCTAGAGTTGCTCACCTTTCCTTGTGCTATACTGGCTATTTATCATCTTCTTATGTCTACTTTTTAATTGGGTTGTCTATTAATGAGCTGTAAGAGTTCTTTATATATTCTGGTCATAGGTTATATGCATTGTAAATACGGTCTGCTTAAGGACTACTTTTCATTTTAATAATGTCGTTTAAAGTTCTAAATTTTGATGGAATCTCATTTATCAATTTTTTTCTTTTATACATCATGTTTTCTGTATCCTAGGTAGTTCTTGTCTACCCTGAATTCATAAATATTTTCCCTTATAATTTCTTCTTAAAGTTTTATACTTTTAGGCTTTCATATTTAGGTTCATAGATCCCTTCAAATTATTTTCATGTATGGAAATAAAGGGTTGAGGTTAATTTTTTATACACAGATACCAGGTGTTCTACTGCCGTTTGCTGAAAACAGTATCTCTTCCTTGGCTCTTGAATTGAGTTTATAGTCTATAAAATGTTAATGTTAAATAATCTCTCAAAACTCAGTGGACCATATATGTGTGGTTCTATTTCTAGATTCTCTGTTTTATTCAAATGATCTATATGTCTTTCCTTACGCCAACACTGCCTTGATTACTGTAGCTTTAGAAGAAGTCTTAAAATTAGGTACTAAACGTCTTCAAACATTGTTTCATTTTGTTTGTTTTTTAACTTTTCCAGGTCCTTTGTACTCCTACATAACTTTTAAATTTCAATATCCAGCTCTTCATTTTTAGCAAGTATACACAGACCTGAATTTTTATATATACCTTGTGTTTTCTAATCCTGCTAAATTCAAATACAAGTTCTAAGGGCTCCTAGAGATTTCTTAGTATTTTCTCTGTAGATGATCATTTCATCTACATATAAAGATTTTGCTTCTACCTTGCCAATCCTATCCTAATTGTGTCATTTTATTGCCAGGCTATTTTGGTGGGGACTATGTTTCAAAGTTGAATGGACAGATGAAGAGTAGGCATATCTGCCCTTGTTACCCACTTTATGGAGAAAGCATTGTATCTTCTCTGTTCATATAAGGCATTTTTGCTGGAAGTATGGAGTACATATCTTTGATCTGTTGAGAAAGTTCTATTCTACTTCTAGTCTCCTGATAGTTTTTACCATGAACAGCTGTAGAATTTATCCAATACTTTTTCTCCAACTAGTGACAGGATCATATGGCTTTTTCCTTTCCTTTATTAAAATGATGACTTTTGGGGGTGGATCTTCCAATGCTGAACCAACACTGCCATCCCTATAACAAAACCACTTTCTACATACTGCCAGATCTGACTTGTAACTTTGTTTTGTTAAACAAATTTCTATCTATGTTCATACTTTTTTCTTCTATTATTTTTATCCAATTTTAGGATTAGCACAATGTTGATTGCCGAAAATGAGGGGAGAAGTGTTCCTTCTTTTTTTCTGCTTTAATTGTTTGATATAATTTATCAGTTAAAATGTATATGAACCTGCTGTTGTCATATAGGTAGTTTTTCAAGCTAGGAATATACTTTCTTTAATAGGTGCTATTCAAATTTTATATTTCCTCCAGAATTAGTTTCATTAATTTGTCTTCCAAGGTACTTCTTAGAAGTTGTCAAATTTATTTCAAAACAGATTTTTGTAATATGCTTTCTATATCCTTTTAAATTCTGTAAAATATGTGGTAATGTCTCCTAGATCTTAATATTGTAATTTAAAAAATGTATAACTGATATTGTGTAACAGGAAGAAAAGGTCTAAAAGAGCAGGGGAATTGGGAGGGGTAGGGGAAAGGAAAAAAGAGAAAAGAAAAAATATGAGAAAAGGAAAAAAATGGAAACAAGGTCTTTGCAAATAGGGAAGGGTGGAGGGGGTGAAGCGAGGGGAAGGGAAGGGGAAAAAAAAAAGAACCAAGATACTCATGTAAAGGTACAAGATCCCCATGATAAATGCAACTATTTTATACCTAAAATGTAGCAATAAACTTAATGGGGAAAAAAAACCAAACCAGTAATAAAAAAAATATGTAGAGAACTCAAATAATTAGAATGATTTAATAGATACACTAAACTTTGAGCCCTCCATAGAATACACTATGTTCAAGAGTAAATGAAGAATTAATAAAAATAAAACATTCACAAAAATATATATCAAATATTGCACACTAAAGGAGACTTCCTTAAATGTCAAAAAACAGTAAAAGAATACTATAAATTTTTCTTTAAGAATTTAAACAAAGAAACAAAAAGGAGCCCTTATCTCTACAAAAAAATTTTAATATTATATATTCATATTTACATTTATATTACAATACTATATATTCAAAATGAATATATATATTCAAAAAGGAAAACAAAACTGTGATAATAGAACACAGCTGTCCTTCTACAGCCTACTGGCACTGACCTTTAGCCTCCATGTGCTCACAATTGAATCACAGATTTGAGAAAATGAAAAGGGCTATCATGACCTTGGGAAACTTGGGTGTGTACCATCAGGAGATTATTGACTACTAACACCAATTCCACCTAAGGGACCCATCCTCCATCAGCTTTTTGACAGAGTAGTCTGTTTGTCTCTCTTTCTCTCTTTCTCTCTCTCTCTGATTCTGAATTAACTGGATAAAGGAGGAAACATACTCTAAGTAGAGAAATTACTGGTGATACAAAAATCAAATGCAACTACCCTCAAACACATTATTCTTTTTTGTGATACTGGGGATTGAATCCCAGGCCTTTGCACTGAACTTAAGTTTTTATTTTATTTTATCTTTTTTTTTTTTGAGACGGTCTCGCTAAGTTACTAAGTTGCTGCAGTGGGGCTCAAATTTGTGATCCTCATGCCTCAGCCTCTCAGAGTGCTGACATTATAGGTGTGCATCACCATTCCCAGCTAAATCTCCTTATTTCAAAAGGTCTTAAGTGTGATACATTAGCGAGGGCCTGAGGTTGGCCCTAGACTTGATTTAAGTGACCACATCCTAGGGCACACACCAGAGCATAAATGCAAGTGGTGAGTTGGTCAGGACTGCACCACAGATGAAACTAGGGGCATTCCTTTTTGTTAGCTGTCAAACCAAAGTCTATTCCTGGAAAGAGGGTATTTTGGTACAAAGGGGTTATTTATGTTATTTTATGTACTTTTCTACATGTTCAAAGTACTTCATAACTTTCAAAATGAAAGTATCCATTACTGTATTATTTACAAGAAAGCTGTAACATAGACTTTCGCATATTGTATTCTACTAATGGAAATATATATTGAAAAACAATTTCAAAATATTTATTAAAAGCTCCCAGAGTGCTGATACTCTTTAGCTCAGTAATTACATTTTGGGAAATCTGTCCTTAAGGGGGAAAATATAATCAATATATTCACTGGAATATCACTTATAATGGTAAACAATGGGAAAAGTCAAAATTTTTAAAATAGAAGAATTTTTACTTAACTCAGGGTTGACAAACTACAGCAGTCTATGGACCAAGTCCAGCCTCCCGGCTATTTCCGTAAATCAAGTTTTATTGACACAGCTGCTTTCATACCTGAGTTGGCAGATTTGGATAGCAGCAAAAGAGACTCTATGACACAAAACCTACAAATATTTACTATCAGGCCTTCTCTGAAGGGTTTGCCAACCCCTTTCTTAAATTATGGTGTATCCAGCTGGGCCTGGTAGCACACACCTGTAATACCAGCACTCTGGGATGCTGAAGCAGGAGGATCGAAAGTTCAAGCCCAGCCTAGGCAACTTCGTGACTTCACAAGGCCCTGTCTCAAAATAAAAAAAATAAAAAGGGGCTGGGAATATAGACAGTGAGAAGGCCCTGGGTTCAATTCCCAGGACTAAAACAATTTTTTAAAATTATAATATATCCAGATAACAAAATATCAAGCAGCCATTTAATATTGTGTTTATCAGAGAAATTTTAGTGACATGAATAAATATTCAGGAACTAATATTAAATATAGGTACACTATTGACTTCAAACACAGAAAACCATATGCAGATAGCTCATTTATACCCTCCAGAAATGCTTGACTAGACTGTCTCAGAGCTAGGTTTAGAAACACAAGTGTGGATGGGGGCAGGAGAGAGCTATCTGATCCAGCTGAACAGGCAGTCACACAGTGGGACCACAAGTGCACTGAAAGGTGAATCCGAGGACAGAGGCATAAACATGGGGGTACAGGGTTCAGGGTCAGGAAGGCAGTTAGAGGAAGTGGCATTTCACCCAAGTCCTAAGGAAGAAGAGTCAGCTAAAGGAGGTAAGGAGAGAAAGTGGCCAACAGACAAAGAGCAAACAGAAGGAAAAGCAGACAAAAACAAACACCTGAAAGCAAGAGAGAGTAGGTATGACCAAAATACAGACTCTAAAGGAATAACAAAGAAACCTTGTTCCTGGCTGGTGTGATTGTGGGTCACACTCCAAGGACATAAGGACAAAATCTAACATTAATATTCACACACACACACACACACACACACATTGCTGCCATCTCCGTCTCACTCCGTAGGCCCCTTTCCATCCTAAGAGGTCCATGGGCAGATGATCACGATTCACACCAAGGGAGGGAAGAGTGAGCAAAGGGAGAAAAACATGTGTCTTCAGAGGACGGAAGGCGTTGGGGAATTAGTAAGTGATCACATAGACCTTTGCTATTCAAGGAGAAATACAAGAAAAATATTTTATTTTTTATCACCTAGGTTTTCTTATCAAGATAGTGGCACTGTAGCAAACTGAGCTTCTAGAACTGTAAAGATCAAGTTGTCCTTAAAGAATGCATCTTATACTTATCGTCATACAAAAAAAATTTTTAAAGATAGGATGTATTTCTTGAAATAGCAAACTCTTTGTCTTATAAATGCTTTTGTAAATTTTAAAATTAAATATTTTTGGTAATTTCTGAGAGATCATTTTCTTTGATAGAATTTGGCTGGACAATCCTCTCTGCCGTCTACTTAACATCTAACTATGAATCACCTTGACAGGTAGTTAGTATCCAGAGTAGTGGACCTCGCCTCATATCCCCATCCTCATTTGTCCTTGTGCCTGGAGTGTCCTTAACAAGGAAGGCTGTAATTTCTTCAAAAGCCTTCTTTAAGTAATCCATTCATCTCATTCAAGTCTCATTTAATTGTTATAAGAAGCCTTCAGAAGCCATGATCCTATTTTTCTAGAATAATCTCTAGAGTACTGCTGTTCTCATTACTAGATTTAAACTTTGTCACTGAGTGTCCCAAACCTAGTGCCAATTGTAAATCATAATGTTGAATGTTCTTCCAAGTACATATTTGCAGATATCTAACATTATCCTTTCTGTTCATGTATGGATTTGCCCTATGTTACATTATATCCAGAGGACTGCAGTTGCTTGCTAAGTGATTTACCTTTTCCAAGCTATCTTACACATCTTTCAGAAACATCCTTTCTTCCATCACTCCTTTGTTTTGAAGATGTTCAATGCCTTCCCTTTAGCCACTGGATAAACTCCAAATTCATTTCCCTCAGTCCAGCATTTTTCAAACTCAGATTGCAATCCATCTACAAATTCTAATTTTTTACTAGCTCCCATTACTATAATAGAACCAGATTGTTCAGGCTCCTTTATGCTTTCTCATCACCTCTACCCCTTTCCTCCCTATATACTTTCACTTCTCTCCCTGCAACTGAATCTGGTCCTGAATTCAAGCCCAGGCAGGTCCCCTTGGCCACAAAGAAACACAGAGATCTCATCCTTCTTCATTCACCAACTCCACAGCCCACTCAGTGTGTTTTACATTTTGACATATTACATTTTTAACATATTAATTTTTCATGTGTACTGACCTTATCTCTATAGCTGGATTTTAAATTCTTTGAGAAACAAACAATGACTTACTGAACAAAGCTCAAAAAATAAATGTGTTAATATCATTCATTTTGTGATAGAAACATTGAGAAGAACTTGACCCATCTCCAGCATGGAGCTTGGCCTTGTTTGCCCTGCTGCTTCCCAAAGCTGCAAAAGCCTTGAAGCAGGGCTTTCTCCAGATTGCTGCGCTGGCAAAGCTGAAGAATCCCAATTCTGTCTGAGTTGCTCATGACATCCGGTACTGATTGGCTAAGGGCTGAAAAGCAGTGAACATGGTTCACACTCAACCCTAGTTTAGAAAAAAAATGTATTTAATCTTGAAGATTGATATTTACTGTGAAACTGAATAAAAATCACTAGTTATTGAACTGTCATCAGTCTATATTAGAGATACTATACTAGCTACATACATACATTATCTAGTTTAATTCTCATAACAGTCTTATGAAGTAAGCATTATGAAATGAGTTCCCATTTTAAAGATAAATAAACCAAGTTTCAGAAAAGTTGGCTTGCTTAAAGACACATGTGTAGAAAATGAAGAGCTGAGACTCAAGTTACTTGGACTCCAAATCCCAGAGTGTAACCCACTTCATGCCTCCCAACTCTAATCTCTCTCCTCCCTCTTTTCTTCTGATGAATGTATCATTCCCTAAGCACCATATAAACTAAGAGATTCTCATGTTATGTCAGGTATGATCCACTGAGCTGGGAATCAAGAACTTCTTAGCAGGGTCATAGCTAGAGCATCTATGCTATTCTATACCACTTGCTATGCTTTACATTTGTGGTCTCCTGAACTAAAGGCAAGTTACAGGTGACAGCACTGTGGAGACCCTCATCTGCCCTTCTCCTCCTGTCTTTCATATGATCATGAGTGATTATAATGATATGTTAGAGAAAGGCTGGAATGCATAGAAAGAAAACTGGGAAGTTAGCCTGTTGCTCAAAGCCGTGAAAGATTCCTATCTGAGGCAGGATTTACCAAGGACACTTCTTAATTCTTATGGGTTAGAGTCATCTATGTAGCCAATAAAAATTGTTATGAGTCTGCCAAGCAATCTCAGCCTCCCTTTTTTTTATTGTTTTCATCAGAAGACCTGAGAGGCCATAGGTACAGGTACACTTTATGAGACTGAGTAAAGAGGAGCTGTACTAGCTATAAAAATGAGTACAGAAATGTAGCTGAGAAGAGTGATGTCTGTCTGAGTCTAGTCCATAAGTCAGATTCCACAGGCGCTGTAACTGTAGTGCTTCTCCTCACTTTCTATGACATTTGATATATTAGCTGACACTGAGGCATATGAACTCTGATCACTGCGTGGTGTACTGACTCTAGTAGCTTCTTTCGTCCTCTGTGTGGTTGTTATTAGGGTAGAAGTTCTTCTATCCTTGCAGGCATCTGCCTCCTTTGGAAAATTTAACACTAATTGCTTTTAAATATATCCATATCAGTGGAGTTGAATTGCAGTATGTTTAAAAACTCACCTTGACTTCAAATTCTGGGAAGAAACATGAACAAAGTATTCAACATTCACTGAGCAAACACCTTTAACATGTCTTGGTGCTGACATTTGAAATGAAGTATGTCTGGAAGATGTCACCTCTGAATCTATCCTTCTGCCAGTTGAACAGCGTACTGCACATTAACCATCTCTGAAGGACAGAGAGAAGATTAATGAGGCACTCTTACTTAGTAAATTAGTCTCAGAATTTGAAATGACAGCAAAGGGGGAAAGAAAATAGTTCAACAGACTCTTATCACATACAAAAGAAAACTTTTTTTAAAACTCTTTCAAAAGTCTAGGTTCAGAACTAGTTAAATACTAAAATATGCTGGACTTGGGAGAGCTGAATTCCTGAGCAATTATCTAAATATCCTATGGCCATTTCCATCTCACTAAATGGTAGGTAATATTGTCCTCAGTGTCAATTGCTACATACTAATTCTCATTTCTTTGTGTTTTCTTCCTTATCAGATTTGCCCAAGACGATTTCATTACCATTTTAATTTTTTGTATCCTGTTGAATTCCACAGGCCAGCACTTAGATGACTCCCTTGTGGATATGTTAGCTGCCTTGCACCTCCCTTCCTTTACTGAACCCACTTGCAATATGTGACAACATAGATAAACTTGAGGACACTATACTAAATGACATAAGCCAAGAACAGGATACTGCTTGGCTCCATTTATATGAGTTATCAATAATAGTCAAACTCATAGAAACAGAAAGCAGAATGATGGTTATCAAGGGGAAAACATAGGGATCTGGACAGTTGCTTTTAAAGGGTTATAAAGTTTCAGTAATGCAACATAAATAAATTCTAGAGATGTGCTATACAACATTGTGCCTATGATTAACAATATTCTACTATGCATTTAAAAATCTGTTTAAAAAGTAGATTTCATGGTAATTGTTCATACTGCAAAAACTCAGTATTTCCAAGTTTGAGTAATTGCCTGAGAGCAGAAAGCTAAAAATCATTACAGCCACCACGTAGTGTACCTTTCCTCCTGTGATAATGGGTTAATTGTTTATTCTCCCATCTAAGAAGGACTGTTCCACCTGTGACCTAGGTCCCATCGCTTCTCATCTCCTCACAGACTTTACACCAACCATTGTCTTTTTTTTCTCTTTCATATTATCGGTTTCTTCTTCCCAACTGCACCTTTCTCGTTGTCAGACAAACATGCTGCCTTGGTGTGCAGGTGGTTTGAATGTGTACCCTAGAGACCGCTAGGTCCTTTCTGAGTGTGGCAGTGTTGAGGTGGTAGGACCTATAAGAGGTAGGGAGTAGTGGAATATGGCTAGGTCACTGGGAGTACTGGCCACCGTACCCTATTTAGTTCCTGAAAAAGTGAATTGCTATAAAAAGTCCAAGACTGGCCCCTGAATCTCCGGCTTCCTGTCTGGCCTCTTCCACACATATTCCTGCTGTTGTAATGAGACTCTCACTAGTGGCCAAACAGGTGGAGCAACCCAAACTGGATGGACATACTAATGGAGGGATGGAGCCTCCAAAACTCTAAGCTAAATAGAACTTTTTTCTCGGTAATTTGTTTTAGCAATATAAAATGGACTAATACATATCCCTACTGGCATCCAACCTTAACAGCATTAGAAAAACATTCCATTGACCTCACATCTTCCTCCAGCTACTGCCCTGGCTTTCTACCAACTTTCCCAGTAAACATCCTTAAAACGTTATCTGTACTCCTTGTTTTAACTTCCTTTGATCCCACTCTCTCTTCAATACATTTCAGTTTTGATTTTTTGCACTGACTTAAGTATGGCCTGACTTAAATTCTATTAATAATTTTTTTCATTTTTCAAAAACATTCATAACTATATTTATTTAGATCAAGAATCAAATAACTTTCTGTTTCCTACTATGGAAGGCAAGGAATTGAGACTTTTTGCTTTCCCTGGCTCCTTTACAATTTCTAGGGCATCATTAATTCAATTTAAGGTTTTAATTAAGCCCACCATTATTCTATTTAACATTCTCTTTTATAATTTTAAGTGTTACATTCAACTTGGCAACCATGTTTAGTTATTACACCTATTTCTGTACATTTGGTATCATTGCTCCCAAGTATGTCTTTTTTTTTTCTATTAGAACTCACAATTTAATATAGGATCAGCATTCAGTGAACTGATAGACATGTGCAAATGTACTTTTAGGAAGACTATTTAACTGGTATTCTAAAAATATTAGATATTAGAGTGCCAATTTATAGCCTTCACACACAAATTGAGGTAGACTTAGAATTTCTTCATAACAATCTTTTTTTCCAGATGAGTTCTGTAGAAGAGCAAATCTCAACATTGGCAATGTTATCTTGCTTCCAGGAGTGACGGCCATGACAAGACTCACTCATCTGTCAATTTTTATAAAATTCCAAAAGTGATTATCATGAAAAGATGGTGTTGAAAAGCATTGTCAAGAGCAATCCTCAAATTTTTGTTGTTCTAGATTGCTAAAATGTCTAAGAGCAATCTGATACCATTTCTTTGTAAGGTCACTTATTTTATCTTCTTCCATGCCTGATTTATATCTAAACTCTACCACTTTGTATGGGATTTGTGTGAAGTACATGAACTGTGAACCTCAGATTCAGTTTCCTCTGCTGATGAAGTTTCTCTTTTTTGCCTTCAATATAGATTTTTATTTGACAGCTATGCTTTTTTAATGAGCCCCTTCCTAAAGCAACTTTCTATTTATAGAGGTGATTTCTTCTGATATACTAAAATCCATCAAGCAAACGCGTTCTAAAATTTTCTTCTAATTCTCACAATAAGTCTAACTGAGGTTTCAAACAACTTTCATTATTATAGTTAAGTCAGTTCAGCTTTTCTTTTGAGGCACTATTTAAGATATCACATGTGTGCATTCTAATTAATCCTCAGGACACCTGGGTGACACAGGAAACTCTTCTGCTTCCCTCTGAGCCCACATGCCGGTTGCTAACTCCAATTTTTTTTCACACTCTTGTAGAATTCTGGTAAAGGAACTAAGGAGTTGTTACTATTCTCCATGGTTCCCCCTCACCCACTGATCCTCACAGGCTAAGGAAGACTCATCTGCTTTGTGAAAAAGAAAAAAACATCACTTCACTGTGTTCCACTTCCTTCCTACCACACAGAAGCAGAAGCAGAAGCAGGTGAGTCAAAACTTCTGCAGCCCCAGGTGGTAGTGGAAGTCTATATTAGGATTCTCCAGAGAAGTAAAACCAGTGACAGATGGGGGTGGGGAGGAGAGGAAAGGGGAAAGAGAAAAAAGAAGAGGAAGAGGAAGAAAAAAGAAAAGGGAGGGGAGGAGAAGACAAGAGAGGAGAGGAGAGGAGAGGGACAAATGAGAGGAAGATTATAAGAAACTGGATCATGGGCCAGGGATTTAGCTCAGTGGTTTCGCCGCCTGCTGCACAAGAGCAAGGACCCAAGTTCAATCCCCGGTACCAAAAAAAAAAAGAAAAGAAAAAAAAGAAACTGGATCATGTAATTATGGAGCCTGAGAAGTCTCAGAATTGCATTTGGCAAACTGGAGTCCTAGAAAAGCCAAAGGTGTAATTCCAGCCCAAAGGTTGACTCAAGATCAAAGAAGAGCCCATGTTTCAGTTTCAGTCTGGATACAAAGTCTGCAGTTCCAGCTCAAGGCAGCCCCCTATAAGGAGTCTGCTTTTGCTTGTGGGAAGGTCAGCCTTTGGTTCCATTCAGGCCTTTAGTGATAGGATGAGGCCTACTTACATTAAAAGAGCAATCAGCTTCGCTCACTCTACCAATTCAAACATTAATCTCAGGCCAGCGATTTAGCTCAGTGGTGCTGCAGCCTGCCTCACAAGCGGAAGGTCCTGAGTTCGATCCCAGGTGCCAAAAACAAACAAACAAACGTTGATCTCATCCAAAAACACCCTCATGGACACACCCAAAATAATATTTGACTAAATATCTGGGCACCCATAGCCCAGTCAAGTTAATACATAAAATGAACCATCAGAGAAGTTAAATGAGCTCAGCTCAGGGAAGATATTGTGCAGAAAGCTTCATCTCATTTCATCTCTATTATTCACGTTTGTTTCTTTTTTTGTTTACATGCTTGCTTGCTTGGTTGTTTGAAAGGCTTTTTATCCAGGCCTCAAACTTGCTTTCCTTCTTCCTCAGCCTTCCAAGTAGCTAGGATTACAGGCTTGTGCTTTGTCCAATCCAGCTTTCCTGGTGAACTTCAAATAAAAATAGCATGGCTGACACTCCACTTCCATCTTCATGTGATAACTATATCTCTTAACTTGATCAAAACCCATGCTGAAGGATAATTTGCATGTAATTATCAAATCCCCACAAGCAGACCTCACTAACAGTTACTGATAACATATTTTTCCTAATTTCTTCTAGTCCTTCCTTCCCACTTTCTGTCTTCTTCCCACTTTCTGACTCAAGTAGGATCCTCTCTATTCATTCTGGTTTTCTGGTGATTTTCAATCCACTTCAAAACTTATTGACCCCTCTGTGGCCCCATTGAAATCCAGATGTATTTTCTGTAAATAGTGCTTGGATTGACCCTGAAATACCCATCTCATGGTGCTCCATCAGCCACCATCTTGTTTTCTAACCCTGACAGAGTATAACAAGAGATATTGCCTTCTGGTTCATAATTTTCTATACTAAAACAAGCTTGACATCACAAAGTATCTTTTTGGTTTTAGGACCTGAATATATCCCCACTCCAAAACTTCTTTAAGAAAAAACTTTGAAGAGCTTATGTGTGCAATAAAAATGCATCTATTAAAAATTCTCATCAAAAGTTTTTAATCTGAATCCATCAGTCAAGCCTCTAGGCTAAACTTCTAGATTTCAGGAAATAAAAAGGACTAGAGGAACAAGTTAAATGTTCCAAGAGGAAATAGTCAGATCCAAAATCTATAAGATAATCAGACTGAGCTCTTCAAAGAGTCAAGATTCTAAAAAGTTAATCCAAAATATCAACCAAATGCAATGTGTAAATTTATCCTGGAAATTAGTTCAACAAAAGGAGGAGGAGGAGCAGAAGCAGCAGCAGCAGCAGATACAAGCTCCTTGATTTCATTTTGGAACAATTCTGGAAATTTGTATGTGAACCACAGTTTAATAATATTAATAAATTACTGTTACTTTCCTAAAGTAAGGTAATTGTAAAAATAGAGCCCTTATTTTTAGGAGTAGTGTGTACTAAGCAATGGGGTGTTATGAAATTTACAAATTACTCTCAAAATTTACACCAATACAGAAAGAAAAGGAAAGTGTAGCAAAATGTTAGCAATTGTTAAATCCATGTGTATGGCATGTGTGTGTGTGAGTGTGTGTTCACAGCACTATTTTTTTATAAGTGAACTAAGATTGTTTTAGGGTTCTATGTGTATAGTATAAATTTGGCTCCTTCCCAATTCTCTTTAAAATGAAATTTATGAAGACCCTCCTCATCTTACCCAATATTCCACCCTGATCATTCTTACCTGCATCCTAATTTCTTGGATTTCCTGGGGAGCTGAGAAACTAACCCCCAAGCAATTTCCCAAAGTGCAATCTCTGTTGAAAATTTCAGAGTTCTCAGCCTCTTATTCAATCAGTCTAGAGTAGGGTCTGGAAATCTATTTCTCTTCATTTTTCCAAGGTGATTCTATGAGTAGCCAAGTTTGAAAACCACTGTCTCAGATAACAAACATTTGTCCTTGATGATCACTTGTACACTACAACACAGAGAGGCACCTCAGAATAAGCAAAATAAACAGAATTCTTATTTTCCCTTCCCCAGCTCCATATTCCCTTCCTCCCTCAATTCTGATACTAAGACTCAACCCGGTGGGTTGGCATCACTGTGCTGTCTGCTCTCTGGTACGTTGGACCATCTGTGTATCAGATGGCTTTTCTCATGCCTCTTCTCTTACCCCCAGTGCCTTAGAAACTCCTCATTCCAGCCTTCCTGACTTCCTAAAGCAGCACATCTCAAATACCCTCTAATACCCCAAGGATAGAAAGGCATTCAGGTTAGGAGCATTGATGGGCTTACCAAAACTCCAGTGCCAAAGCACAAGACTACAAGCTGTCTGAAAAAGCAGGAGTAGAGAATTATCTCCTATCTTCTGCTGCCTCCTGCTGTTGTCTGTGAGGCCCAAGGAGACCTTCCCAGATAAACACAATCCCAGTTAGTTTCTTTCTTTTTTATGACACAGGTAACATATAAATACAATCTCTTTTTTTTGTACTGGGGATCAAACTCGGGCACCACTGAGCTAAATCCCCAGCCCTGAATACAGTCATTTTAAACAATACAGATAGCTAAAGTAGCAATGTGCTATATCCAGTCTCCTTTCCTGGAGTAACTAATAGCATCTCAGTTTGCTGTTCATTTTTTCACATCGTTTTTACTTACATATATCAAGTTAAATACATGGTTTTCAAGGTAAGGGGTTAGATTTTTCCCCTCAGGATACACTAGGCAATGTCTAGAAATAATTTTGGATGTCATAACTTGAAATTGTTACTAGCATCTAGAAGGTAGAAGCCATAGATGCTGCTAATCATCCTACAATGCACAAAACATTCCTCCCTCCCAGACACCCAGGCAAAGAGTCATCTGACCCAAAATGTCAATAGTGCTACAGTGAAGAAACTCTAAGCTAAGCTGTATGAAACTGCAATGACTGATGAATTTTGACCTTTGAAAAGGTAATATCATGTGGTACAACCTAAATATTTGTACAGTCATGGAAACACACCATTTTGTTTGTGGTCATTTTATATAAATAGTTATTCCATATGTCTGAGTCTATAACTCTTTTTCCTTTCACAAAATACTTAGACGATTCTTCACATCAGGAGCAAGAGATCAGTCTGATTCTTTTCCAGCTGCTGTACAGTATTCTTGCTGAGATGCCTCCATGTAGTCCTTTTGATTGCTCCCCTTTGGAGAAATGTTAGCTATTTTCCATTTAGTAGCATAACAAGCCACACTACAACAAGCAGCTTGACCCATTCCCTTCTCCCCACACTGGGCAGTTCTTCAGGTGGGGCTGAGGATGGGGGACTCCGAGGACCAGAGAAGAACTGCTGATGATGAAGCACGAACAGTCTGATCTCTGAGGGGGTGGGAAGCCCTGCTGTCAGGACAGGTTGGCTCCTTGGTGCTTCTCAGTCCACCTTAAGCCGACTTTGCCACCAGCTCACATAACTGCTATTCCCCTGCACAGCAAAGGTTAAACCGTGCCATGGCCATGTACAACAGAGCAGTGTGAGTTCTGAAATGCTTTTGTTAGATTTCCCACCCTGCTATTCTCCCAGGGTGAGTGAAGACCCCAGGGAATGATTTACACCTTGTGCCTCCATCCAGGCTTCTCCAGAGTTTCTGGGCATTCCTGTCACACCTCTTG
The DNA here is from genome assembly GCF_053883595.1 of Heterocephalus glaber. NCBI lineage: Eukaryota > Metazoa > Chordata > Mammalia > Rodentia > Bathyergidae > Heterocephalus > Heterocephalus glaber. The sequence continues at coordinate 6,480,804 of NW_028258156.1, forward strand.
AGACCTGCTCAAATACCAACACACATCGCTCAGCGAAACAAACCCCCCCCTATTTTCTGGGTGTGCAGTATCCTTACATGCATAGAACCAGAGTCAGAAGAAACCTTTGTGTTTCCACAAATGGTTTCAGTCCTTTAATTATCATGGAAAACTGCATGCAGGCTAATCTGAAACAAAAAGACACCCTTCTCCACAAGTTCCAAGAGAATAGCATATTGTTATCTGAAAGAGTAATTTATTTCCACATAATTGGCTCTATAAAGGGCATCTTCGGTGTCCAATTCCCTAAATAACTTGGGGCCTACTGTTGCCAGCACTGACCCCACTGGGGAAGGGGAGCTGTAATTAATTGACTCATTTATGATTAATGTATTCCAGCTTTCCTTTGCTGCCATTCTTCGCTGCAAGAAAATTGCCCGGCCCTCTGACTCTATTTCCAAGGACCCAATTCATTAAGGAATCTGGATGACAAGAAGTTGGTTGTTAATGGAAGATCTCTTAAGGCCACACCTTTCCTGTGTGCCCCTGTCCTTCTCAGGAGTCCATTTGAGAAAGGAACTTTGCTCAGTTCTCGTAAATAGGCTCTCAATACACAGCAGTAAATGTCTGTTTTAAAGATGTTTTTTCTTTTGTTTTGTTTTTAGTTTCCTGGTTTATCTAACCACTATGGTATCGATAGTAGGTATGTAGATAAATGGGCAGGAATGGAGAAGGGACAAGGGAAGAAAGAAGGAGGAAGACCCACAAATGTATTTCTAGTAGCCTTTCCCTCACCATAGCAAAAAGGCTATTTGAGGTCCAACGTGTTTGTAATGAGGAAAGAATATAATGTAACATAAGTTGTCAATATTTTTCTTTGCTTATTCATTGTGTTTTTTGAACATTTTATTGTACCTTTTTAACTGCCCTTATTTAAACTCAAATTCATGGGAGAAGGTAACTCAATAACTTGGGCATATAGTACAGTTCTTTATCCAACCAGTACCATTTTTTCAAGCAAATCTAGATAGCAGGCATCCCCTATATCTGCTTTTTCTCTGTTCTCCATTAAAACCATGTTGCCCTAAGTTTCCCCCATTCTCTTCAGGCCCGCTAGATACGCAAATCCATTATTTAGAAAGTTGTGCTGCCCACACCTCCCATGGATGATTTATGTTTACTAGTTGCAACTTGTATTCTTTCTCAGGGGTGATATATTATTGCTTTTAACAGGGCACCCTGACAAACCCCCTAAACACCTTGCTATTCTATTACCAATCATGCTATTTCCCTCCTAACCATGACTTTGTCAGGTGTCCAATGGCTGGGTCAGGGTTTAGGATTTCACAACATCCTGGAAAATCCCAGTGTGATCACAGGATCCCAGAATAGCAGATGGAGTCTTTTATATAAACATACAGTTAGAACTTTTCCTAATCTTCTAAAATGATGACAGCCTCCGAGTGAACATGTGTCAGTCCCTACATACAATAACCAGAAGATGTCAATGGCAAGATCATTCACAATCTCTTTCAAGAAGTTAGATGAATTATTGTTATTTACATTTTACAGATGAGAAAACTGGTGTCAGGAGTAGATACTCATCTTCATGCCATCCCATTGAGGTCACAAATTCATTGTTCACCAAATTTGTAATTCTTTTCTGTTAATACTGATTCAATAAATAACAATAATAATAAATGTGTAATTTGAAGAATCAAGGCAGTAAGGGGATTGAGTATGGGCTGTACCCCAGTGCACAGAGTTCAGAACTGATAATGCTATGAGAACCTACATGGCTGGATTCCAAGGGATTCTTTCTTTCAGGTGCTCAATTTGGCAAGATTCCAGCATGCACAGTTTCAAAGACTTGAACTCGAAGCAGATACCCCAGACTCTTGGCATAGCCATTGTCATTCTTTCACAGCAAAAGCTCACAAACCCAATCTGCACAGGAGAATCACCTAGAGAGCTTTTAACAAATACAAATGTCCAATTCTATGCAACAGTCCAGAGAGATTCTGATTTAGTTCATGTGGCCTGGGACTCGGGCATCACATTAGGTTGAAAGCCTTCATTCAGGTGGCTCTCATGGTTAACAGGATTGAGAACCACTGGTCTACAGGTTTCCATGGCCCACAGCTACCATTAGTGCTCAGAAGTGCTGCTTATTTGCTCTTCTCTGCCTCTCCTGAGGCCTATCCTCTCAAATTTCTTCTGACAATTCCTTCTATGAAGGCTTCCCAAACAGCTTCTCAAGATTGTCCCAAGATTGTCCTAAGATTGTCCCAAGATTAATAAACATGACCTTTCTCACAAGGAGCATTGAGAGGACAGTAGAAAACAGGAAAGTTTGCATTATTATTTATCACTGAAAACTTATTTAGCACCTACAATACGCTGAAATAAAGGATTTGAAGATTGCCTTATCTGGTTTTCAGCTGCTATGAGCACAGTTAGTCATGTGGTTTTATATTCCTCAGTTTAACTGCCTGTGAAGTTAATAGGTAGATGCAGTGCTGGGGTTGAGCTGGTTCAACTCTGAACTCAATATACATCTTCTAAAGAAAAGAGCAATTGTTGCCTCTAAGATTACAAAAATCCAATTAAGTATCACTTCCCCCTGCTGCTAGATAGACTTAGACCCTGGAAGTAATGTTAATGACACCACATGAACATCCAGGACAATCAACATGCCCCTTTTACTGAAATCACACCCTGGCCAGCAATTAAAGAGAAAGTGTAAAAATTTTAATGCAATCCCCTGGCTTTTAGTTGTCAAACAAAGTACTTTGAAAGGCAGGGGGTGATGAGGCTGAGATAATTTTAAAAAGAAATATGTGCCATTATTCTGTTCTCTCTCAAAGAGGACATATTCAAAGTCAGCAAAACAGATTACACAGATATTTTCCCCTAAAGATGCGTCTTTTGGGATCCACTACCCCAACCTATGTGTCCCTCCATGTGCTTTCTACTGTAATTAAGATATATGTGCTTCTCTGGGCTTTGGGAGCTGCTGACAGACAGCTCAGCCGCCAACAAAGTACAAGTTGCCAAAGGCAGATGCTCAATGTTAGATGGTGCCCCAGGCAGAGCCAGCCTCTGCAACTACACCTGGGACCTAACCAGACTACAAAGCAGGATGTTAAAATTAAACAGTTTCAAAAATATAAAAACTGACATTTGATTTACACTACTGCTTTTCCTTTAAAAGATGAGTATAAAAGGGCTTTCCCATGATTGAGTGACTCCATCTGGCTCTTGCCCCTTGTCCTGCCAAGCCCTCAAAGGTAAACCCCCAATCTTCTTCAGGGATCTCTTTCCCTCTCAGAATGACTTTGGATAGGGCTACTTTCTTTTCTTCTCCGTAACATGAGTTTGACTCCTCATTTTATAAGAAAAAACAAGGTTGCTACCATGGGCTGAACTGTGCACCCTCAAAATTTGTGTTGAAGCCCTAACCCCCCAGTAACTTAGAATGTGACTGTATTGGAGATATGGCTTTGAAAGAGATGCTTACATTAAAACAAGGCTATTTGGGTGGGTCCTAATGCAACAGAAGTGGTGGCCTTAAAGAGGAAGTAACTGAGACACAAGAGATGTGTGCACACAGAGAAAAGATGCTATGAGGACACAGCCGGAAAGTGACCACCTGCAAGCCAAGGAGAGAGCCATCAGGAAAAACCAAACTGCCAAGGCCTTGACCTTGGACTTCCAACCCTCCTGAACTGTGAGAAAATTTCTGTTCTTTAAAGCTACCCAGTTTGTGGTATTTTGTTATGGCTGCTTTAGCAAACTAATACAATAGTGCCTTGTTGATGTAACTGAATACCATATTGACAAACAAAGCTAAGAATACTGACAAGTCTCACTGTTGAGGAAGACTGAGTACTCTCCATCAGTACAGTTGGCCCTCTGCATCCCTAGGTTCCACATCAGTGGATTCAACCAACCTTGGATTAGAAATGCTTTTTAAAGAAATCACATCTGTACTGAATATGTACAGATATTTTTCTTGTCATTATTCCCTAAATAATACTATAACAACTACTTACATAACATTTACATTGTGTTGGGTATTTCTAGAGATGACTTAAAGTATACAGGAGGATTATGTAGATAGATTATGGGCAAATACCATGAGACCATCTATATACAGGACTTATGCTTACATGGATCTTGGTATTCTCAGGAGATCCTGGAACCAGCCCTCTATGGATGCTAAGGGAAAACTATACTATGCAATAACATGGTAGCTCAGGAGAAATTTCAAGACAGTGCTGGCTCTGAGGAGAACTGATCTTCCCTCAAGGACCTCTTGAGACTGACCTGTTCATAAATACAGTAAAATGTGTTCTTGGGTATTTGCCAAACCTTGAAGAATCCAAGAGAGTGACAAGAGAGTCAAGAGAATGACACCAAATTCATAGACCAGGAAATGTTCCGTCTGAGCTGGTAGGGTACTAAGAAGACATCCCATAATTCTTATTTCACTCGTGGTTAAAAGTGAGGTATAATTTCTCGCTCTTTATGGCTGAGTAGTAGACATTTATAGCTAAATGGATGCACATTGAGGCCATACTCTTACGTGAAATAAATAGGACACACGTGTAAATACCGAATAGTTTCTCTGTTGTGAGAAACTGAAAGTGTAAATAAGGATTAAAATGAATAATTGATAATGTGAAATAGGCAGAAAAGGTCCAAAGGGGAAGTGGAAGTGGGAGGGGTAGGGGAAAGGAAAGAAGGGAAAGGAAAAATTACAAGAAAAGGAAAAAATGGAAACAAAGTCTTTGTAAATAGGGAAAGGTGGAGGGGGTGAAGGGAAGAAATGGGGAAAAAACAAGAACCAAGATATACCATGTAAAGGTACAAGTATCCAATGATAAATGTAAATATATTGTATACCTAAAATGTACCAATAAAAGAATTTAAGGGAAAAAAGTGAGGTATAGCTGATAATTTCTGAGAACTTAAAGATAGAATGTCCTAGAAGAGTCTGTTGTCAATTTTTAAACTTAAGAACAGCTTGGAGTGTGGATGACAGCACTGTAAAGCAGTCATTGTGGTGAAACGACTCTCACCGCATGACCAGGGCCTGAGAGAGGAGTCTCCCAGAAACCTGTCATACACAAGCTCATCTATATCCTGCTTGCAAAGGGAACCCTCCAAAGTCGCTTCTGCAACAATAAAATTTTCTAATAAAGTGGATATTTTGCGGGGTGAGCTACAGGAGATGAAAGGTACCATCTCACACTAATGTGTAATATTTATTAACCAGATAATATATGCCAGATGATGTCAAGTTCTATAGACCTTTGCCTCAGCTCTGGAGGGGGATGAGGTGGCAGAGAGTAGGGAGGGGGGCCGTCCTATTTCCGTTTGCCAGACAGCCATTGACATGTTTAATCTCCCAGAATATTGCTTCATTAAATTTGATGAAAGCTCCCTGCCTTCTCAGAATGACTTCCATTGGTGCTACAAGTCACAAGACCAAAATTCACTGGGCTCACAGCTAGGCCAGCGTTCTGTTTGTCTTAGTGTATTTAAAGTGTTATAACAGAATATCACAAAGTGGATAGTTTAAAAACAATAGAAATGGATTGTTCACAGTTCTGAAAGCTAAGAAATGCAAAAATAGGGAATGGCAGATTCAGTGTCTGGTGAATTTGCTTTCTGGTTCATAGAAGGCACCTTCTCACTGTGTTTTCACATGATGTAGGATGCAAACAAACTCCCTTAGGCCTCCTATATAAGGGCATTAATCTCATCTATGAAGTTTCCATCTTCATAACCTACTCATCTCCCAAGTGTCCTATCTCCTAATACTATCACCATAGGAGGGGGTGGTTAGGATTTCAATATTTGAATTTGTGGGGATACTAACATTCAGGACATTGTATTTCACCCCAGTGCCCCCAAAATTTGTGTCCTCCCATGAGAAAAAAAAACATTCATCTCACCTCAGTAGTTCAAAAAAGACTTAACTCATTCTACCATCAACTGTCAAGTCTGAGTCCAAAGTCTCATCTAAATATCATCTAAATCAGATTTGGGTGAGAGTCAAGGTATGATTCATCCTGAGGCAAATTTATCTCCAGCTGCGGAACTATGAAATCAACCACAGCATGTGCTTCCACAGCACAATGGTGGGACAGGCATAGGGTAGACATTTCTATTCCAAACAGGAAAGATAGGAAAGAAGAAAAGAATAACATTTCCCAAGTAAGCCTGAAACCCAACAGGGCAAACACTAAAGCTTAAGATTTAACCTTCCTTGGTCTAAGGCTCTCCCTTCCAGGCCCACTGAGTAGAGGGCCTTCCTTCCACACGCACTAGGGCTGGGATCCCCTGCTCACCTGCAGCTTTGCTGGGCTGCCAGGGTTTCAGGTCCCCAGGTTGTCCCACTACCACGATTTTCCTGCCATGGCCCACACCACAGCTCTCACAAGCTAGAATCTTAGGCTTGCAGTACTCCTGCACTGGAATTATATGCTAGTGACTCTATTAATTCTGAGGTCTCAGAATGACCTTCACTGAGCACTGTCCTAATGGGGGCTCCATAGCTCTTTGGCTGGGTCCCACAGCTCCTGGAGTGATTCTCTGAGACCTAGATGGTTCCCTGTTGTGCTTTCTATTAAACTTCTGTTCCTGACCATTTAGGCATTCTCTAAGAAGATCGAAGCTTTCTCATTACCCCTTTCTTCCTGAGCCCTCACAAGAATCACTCTTAATGTTCCATTCACTACAGTGTAGGCTTTTCCTATCACGCATCTCCAAACTCTTTCAGCCTCTACCCATTAATCCAATTCCACATTTTCAGTTATTTGTCATGGAAACATTCCCACTTCTTGGTAACAATTTTCCATCTTAGTCCATTTGGGCTGCTGTAACAAAATACTCTATACTGGGCAATTTATAGGCAACAGAAATTTATTGCTTACAGTTCTGGAGGCTGGGAAATCCAAGAAAAGGCAGAAGCCAATATAATGTCTTATGAAGGCTCAACTTTCTGGCTCAGAGATGTGGCCTTCCACTGTGTCCTCAAGTGATAGAAGGAGCCGATGAGTTTCCTTCAGCTTCTGTTTTATAGGGCAGAGCTCTCATGGCCTAATCACCTTCCAAAGGTCCCCATTTTCTAATACCATTAGTAGAGGGGGTAGGATTTTAACATATGAATTTTGAGCAGACAAAAACCTTCAGAACATGGCACTGCCATTAACAGCCCCATATGGGTCTCTTATATCAGCTATTCGTTCTGTCAAGTGATTTATTATCAATTTAAACAACTACTGTTTATAGCTTTCTTTTTCTTGTTTGTTTGTTTATGGTACAGAGATTGGACCCAAAGCCTTCAAACTGAGCTATATCTATCTTTTTTATTTTGAGACAGGGTTTTGCTAAGTCACTAATTTACCCAGGAGGGGCTTGAACTTGCCATCCTTCTGTCTCAGCCTCCCATAGTGCAGGGATTACAGGTGTGCACAACCGTGCCTGACTGCTTAGTTTTCTACATTAAATTACTTTAAAATCTAAGACACCCCCCCCTTCATTCAATAGTTTCTCTCCTTTTTCATTGGACTTCCATTATAATTTTAAATACTGTTACTCTTAGTTTGGATAAATGTTTAATTTTTTATTACTTCTAAACTTTAGTTTTCAGTTTCTGGACTCCAAAATGCTGCCTGCCCACTAGGTAAGAAGAAAATGATCCTTTGAATACCCAGTGAGGTCCTGTTGAAGAATCTTTATAGATCATCTTAAAATGTCACTTTGTTCTGTGCCTATTTATCCTTATATGAAAGTATAACTGTTCATTTCACAGACTTTGAAAACTGGGTTTTCTTTCTAGAAGTTTACTTCATGTGAGGCCCTCTTTGCATTCCTTTCCAGGAGGAAAAGCAATTCCTTCTTCAACTGTCTCAAAAAATTTACGCTTCTGAGAAGACTTCATTTTGGAGAGGTGTTATAGTTTAGATCTGAAATGTCCCCCGAAGGCTCATGTGTTAAATCCTCGGTCCCTAGCCCGTAGCACTATTTGGAGGTGGTAGAACCTTTGTAAGTGGGGCCTAGGAAAGGAAGTTAGATCTCTGGGGGTGTGTTCTTGAAGAGAACAATGGAATTCCAGTCCCTTTCTGTCACTTTGCTTCCTGACCACCACGAGATGAGCAGCTTTGCTCTGCCATGTTCTCTCCACCATGACATACTGCCTTGCCACAGGCCAAAAGGCAACAGAGCTGATTAACCATAGACTGAAACTTCTGAAGCCATGTGCCAAAATAAATCTTTCCTCCTTTTAAGGTGATTATCTTGGGTATTTTGTCACCATGATAGAGGAGTGCCTATCGCTAACCCCTTTTCAATTCCTTGAAAAACTTTTTTTGCTGGTCTATAACACTCTTTTTTATTCAAACTCTTCTTATTTGCTTGTGGAGTCACAGGATAACACCTGATTCTCACTACTTTACAGTTTCATTATTACCTGCTTAGGGTCTGGCACCAAAAGAAGAAATATCTCCCCAACTGTCACACAATGGTATTTCATCACTCATTTGATCTGATTTATTCTTTTCTCACTTCACAAAGATCCTGACAAGCCCTTCTCAAAGTTGGATGGCTTTTCTTAACAAATTTGTCCTCAGTTTGTAAAACTCTCTGTCCCTTGATCTCTCTAATAATCTGTCTTTGTCTTCTAGCAAAATAACACATCATTCATTATATACACTGTCAGTTTAACTAGATATATATTTTCTTATGGGGAAATTATGTTAGTAGGAGGAGTTACCCTATTTATCTAGGCTATATAAAATCTTCATCCTGCTTTTCCTAAACTTTTTCTAGATGTTATAATTTAAATAAATGGTAAGATTTATCTGACTTGAATGTTGACCCCCCCAAAAAAGTGAAAATTGCTATTGTGATCATTCTCCTGAAGTAACTGAGGGCTCACAAAAAGGAATGCACTTTCCAGGTTAGTGAAGCTAGTATTCAAATCCAACGGCGGTAGCAAAGCCTGCACTCTGAACCTCTAGCTTGGGTACCATGCATGGAGATGGTTAAGTGATGAGAAAAACAACTATTGAGTAGGAATTGTCCAGACACACATCTACTCAAGGTGACCCAAGGGAGGCGAGACTGAATGTACCTGGACAAATTAAGAGCAAAATAGAAGAACGATAAATATTTCCCCAAGTTACATATTCTATTGTCTCAAAAATATTTTTATAGGGGCCAGGGATTTAGCTCAGTGGTTCTCGTGCCTACCTTGCAAGCACAAGGTCCCGAGTTCGATCCCCGATACCAAAAAAAAAAAAAGAGAGAGAAAGAACAATAAAATAAAGATTCAAAAACAGAAAATATTAGTTATAAAAAAAATTTATATATATGTTAATTTCACTTATACTTTTAGTTAATCTTAGCTCATTGAAAAGAAAGTTTTGTGTTTCTTTTTCGTAAGAATCTTTTTGGTTTATGTCTTGTACTCTACTTTGAAGATAACAAAGTACTTATCTAAGTATTAACTATTGTTATCTCTTATTATTTTGTTATGAAATTTTATTTTTTTTCATAAAATAAAAAAGTAAAATGAGAGTTTTACTTATTTTGTCTTCTAACAGACTGTTTCTGTTTTAACATTTAGATCTTTGATCCATTTTTATTTTAGTTTAGTGCATGCTGAGAGACATGGGCCTAGATTCAATCTTCTGCATGTGAAGAGCCAGTTTTCCGCACTATTTATTAAAGAGGCTAACTTTACTCCAGTGTATGTTTTTGCCCTTTGTCAAAGATCAAATAGTTGAATGTGCTTAGAATTGTTTCTGGAGCCTCTATTCTGTTCCATTGATCCACTTGTCTGTTTTTATCCCAGTACCATGCTGTTTTTGTCACTCTAGCTTTTTAATAGAACCTCAAATCTGAGATTGGGATTCCTCCTGCTTTGCTCTTGCTGCTCAGGATTGATTTTGCTGTTCTGGGTCTCTTCTGGTTTCATAATAATTTTAGGATTGTTTTCCCCAATTCTGTGAAGAATGTTGTTAGTATTTTTATTGGGATTGTTTTAAACCTATATATTGGTTTTGGAAGTATGGCCATTTTGACTATAATGGTTCTACCTATCCAGGAACAAGGAATATCTTTCCATTTTCTAGTGTTCTCTTCAATCCTTCTTTTCAGATTACTGTAGTTTTCATTGTAGAGGTCTTACACTTTTTTGATTAGTTTAATTCCTAAATATTTTTCTGGTGCTATTGTGAATGGCATTTTTTCCTATTTTCTTTCTCATTGAGTTCATCATTGGTGTAGAGGAACACTATTGATTTTTGTGTTTTGATTTTGTATCCTGCTACATTGCTGGATTTGGTTATTAATTCTAAGGGTCTTTTGATAGACTTTTTTGAGTCTTTTTTTTTTTTGGTACCAGGCAACAAACTTGGGTCCTTGTACTTGCGCAGCAGGCGGTGAAACCACTGAACTAAATCCCCACCCCCCTTTTTGGGGTCTTTTAAGTAGAGAAGTTCATGTTGTCTACAAATAATGATGATTTGACCTCTTCCTGATCTTTTATTTCTTTTTCTTGCCTAATTTTTCTTGCCAATGTTTCAAATATGATACTGAGCAGGAGTGATGATAGTGGTCATCCTTGTCTTGTTTCTGATTTTGAAGGGAAAGCTTTTAGTTTTTCCTTATTTTATATGATGTCATAAATGGCTTTTTTTTCAGATAGGGTCTCCTTGTGTAGTTTAAGCTGGCCTTGAACTCACTATGTAGCCCAGGCTGGCCTCAAATTCACAGTGATACACTTTGCTCAGCCTCCCAAGTACTGGGATCACAGGCATGTGCCACCATGCCCAGCTGTAAATGGCTTTTATCAGATTGAGATAAGTTCCTTCTACATCTGTATTCTTCAGGGTTTTTATCATGAATGGATGTTGGATTTTTCAAAGGCTGTTTCTGTATCTATTGAGATGATCATGTGAATTTTGTCCTTGCTTCTGTTTATGTAATTATTATATTCATTGATTTGTATATGTTGAACCATCCATGCATTCCTGAGATCAAGCCTACTTGGTTATGATGTAGGACCTTTTTGACGATTTGTTACATTCTGTCTGCCATTCTGTCTGTTGCCTCTATATTCATTAAACAGATTGACCTATAGTTCTCTTTTTTGTTTGGATCCTTGTCTGGTTTCGGAATCAGTAGAATGCTACTTCTAGGAATGACTTTGGGAGTACTCCTTCTCTTTTGATTTCATTCAGAAGGAGTATTGGTGCTATATCTTATCTGAAATTCTTATAGAATTCAACAGTAAATCCATCCAGACCTGGGCTTTCTTTAGTTGGTAGGGTTTTTATTACTGCTTCAATTTTATTGCCTGTTACTGGATTATTTGGAGTTTTATACTTTCTTGGTTCAGTTTTGGTAATTCATATGTAACTAGGAATCTATCATTTTCTTCTGAATTCTCCAATTTAAAAATAATTGCTAAGAGGTCACCAGTCACGTGGAAAACACTAAATCAGCCCGCTGCAGACAGGCAGGTCTGCGGACCTGGTCCTGAGGTCAGCAGTCATGCTGAAAACACCAAATCAGCACACACCCTGGCAGCAATCCACTGGACCCCCGCCCCCCGTTCCTTTGGCCCCTTCTATGTACAGCCACCTGGTTCCACACTACAAAGATGCAGAGAACAGCGGCCCACCAGACCACTTACCAGAGCTAATCAAGTTCTCAGCATTTAAAGAATTCCTGCCCAGAAGTAGGGGTTTCTGAGCCACTGTCCCACTGCTCCTGGTCCAGAGGAAGGGGCTGCTGGGCCACCATTCCTCCTGCCGCTCCTGGCCCAGAGGAAGGGGTTTTCAGGCCACCATCCCTACTGCCACTCCTGGCCCAGGGCCCACCTCTCCCAGCTCAGAGGAGGTGAGCCACGAGGATGCCAATAGCACACCCCCCCCGGTTGAACTGAGAAAACATGTAAATAATTCTCAAAACCAGACTTCCAGATCACCTACAGCAACCCCAAAGGGAAATGAGATGGAACACTCTGACACTCAACCACCTGGACCCACTGAACTGGCAACAAAAGGGGATCTAGAAAAAATGAAATCAGAAATAATTTCTCAGATAACAGGAGAAATTGTGCTCCTAGTGCAAGACATGATTAATAAATCTAGAGAGGAGCTCAGGAACATGATGGAATCCCAACATAGGAAACAAATGGAATCCATAAAACAGATACAAATAGATTTCCAGGAGATAAAAAACTCCATTGAAAGTCTACACAGCAAAATGAGCCAATGTGAAGACAGAATTTCAGATACAGAAGATAAGATTGAAATTAATGACCAGGAAAAGAAAAATTGTTTCAAAATTATAAGGGAACATGAGAAATCAATCCAGCAGCTGCTAGACGATGCAAAGAAAAATAACATAAGAATGACTGGAGTCAATGAAGAAACAGGAGAGACTGAAGATGACATAAAAAAACTGTTCACAGAAGTGATGACAGAAAACTTCCCAAGCAGGGGGAAAGAACTTGACACACAGATAAGTGAGGCATATAGGACTGCAGCTAGCCTTGATTAAAAAAAAATCTACACATAGGCATATAATTGTTAAGATTCCAGAAACTCAACAGAAGAACAAAGTTCTACAAGCAGTTAAAGAAAAGAAACAAATCACATACAAAAGAAAGCCCATCAGAATCACAGCAGACTTCTCAACACAAAGCAACCAGGCAAGAAGAGCTTGAAGGGACATATTTCAAGCCCTAAAAGAAAACAGCCTCCAACACAGATTGATGTACCCTGCAAAACTATCTTTCAAAATGGATGGAGAAATAAGATACTTTCATGACAAAGAGCACCTTAGGAACTTCATGAATACCAAACCAGCACTCCAAAACATTTTATACAATACACTAGAAACAGCCAATGAGGATCACAACCCCAGGAAGTCCAACAGAATGAATCCATTGGGCACAACAAGAAATTAAAAGCAAAGGAGTAGAATCCAACAAACAGAAAAAGTAACGACAATGACAAATCAATATGTATGAGTTATAACCATCAATGTTAATGGTCTCAATTCACCAATCAAAACAAATAGACTGGCAGAATGGGTCAAGAAGCAAAATCCAACAATATGCTGTATACAAGAAACACACTTAATTCAAAATGAAACTCATACACTGAAAGTTAAAGGGTGGAAAACAATACTCCATGTGACAGGAACCTGAAAAAAAGCAGGAGTAGCTATCCTCTTGGCAAATCAAGTAGATTTCAAACCAACACTGATTAAGAGAGACAAAGAAGGACACTACATCCTTGTAAAGCAAACAATCCAAGAGGAAGAGATGACAATCATAAATATCTATGCACCAAACACTATATAAAACAAATACTAACAGACATGAAAAGTCATATATGCACTAATACAATTGTAGTGGGGGACCTCAACACCCCACTGTCACAAATAGATAGATAAACTAGACAAAAAATAAGTAATGAAATACTAGAACTCAATCGAACTCTTGAACAAATGAACTTAACAGATGTTTACAGAGTCTTCCACCCCACAAAATCAGAATACACATTCTTCTCAGCTGCACATGGGTCATTCTCAAAAATAGACCACACACTCACATGAAGAACATGTGTAAGTAAGTGCAAAGGAACTGAAGTTATCCCCTGTATATTATTAAACCATAGTGCGATGAAATTGGAGATCAATAGCAAAAGAAACTCAAAAAATTTCATAAACATGTGGAAATTGAACAACACACTTCTGATTAACCAATGGGTCATAGAAGAAATTAAAGAAGAAATCAGACATTTCCTGCAATTAAATGACAATGACAATACAACATATCAGAATCTATGGGACACAATGAAAGCAGTCTTACGAGGAAAATTCATAGCAGTGAATACACATATTAGGAAAACAGAATGAGCCCAATTAGACAACCTTATGCTGAACCTCAAGCTTCTAGACAAAGAAGAGAAGGACAAACCCAAAGCTCATACAAGGGAGGAAATTATAAAGATCAGAGGAGAAATCAATGCAATGGGGACTAAGAAAATGATACAAAAAAATCAATGAAGCCAAGGGTTGATTCTTCAAAAGAATCAACAAAATTGACGAACCTTTAGCCAATCTTGTCAGAAAAAGGAAAGAAAAGGTCCAAATGCATGCAATTAGGAATGAAAAGGGTGAAATTACAACAGACTCAGCAGAAATCCAGAGGATCATCAATACCTACTTCAAGAACCTATACACCAATAAGATGGACAACACAGAAGAAATGGTCAGATTCCTAGATATATATGAATTACCAAAGTTGAATGAAGAAGACCTAAAAATTCTAAACAACCCAATGTCAACCAATGAAATTGAAAACATAATTAAAAACTTGTCAACTAAGAAAAGCCCAGGCCCTGATGGCTTCACTGCTGAATTCTACAAGACATTTAGAGAGGAACTACTGCCACTACTGTTTAAACTCTTCAATGAAATTGAAAGGGAAGCAGTACTCCCAAATTCATTCCTGGAAGCAAGCATCACCTTGATCCCCAAAGCAGAGAAAGACCCAACCAAAAAGGAGAACTATAGGCCAATCTCACTAATGAACATAGATGCAAAAATCCTTAATAAGATACTGGCAAACAGAATGCAGAAGATCATCAAGAAGATCAAACACCCTGATCAAGTGGGATTCATCCCAGGGATGCAGCGATGGTTCAACATATGGAAATCAATCAATGTCATACACTATATCAATAGAGCCAAGGACAAAAGCCATATGATTATCTCCATAGATGCAGAAAAAACATTTGACAAAATCCAACATGCATTTATGATAAAAATCCCACAAAAAATTGGAATAGATGGTCTCTACCTCAAACTGATAAAAGCCATCTGTGAAAAACCAACAGCCAATATCATACTAAATGGTCAAAAACTGAAATCCTTCACACTAAAATCAGGAACAAGAGAAGGATGTCCACTATCACCACTCTTGTTCAATATAGTTTTGGAAACATTAGCCATTGCAATTAGACAAGAGAAAGAAATAAAAGGAATAAAGATAGGAAACAAAGAAGTCAAATTGTCATTATTTGCAGATGACATGATACTCTATATAGAAGACCCCAAGAACTCCACCAAAAGTCTTCTAGACTTAATAACCAAATTCAGTCAAGTAGCTGGATACAAGATCAACACACAAAAATCAATAGCTTTCCTCTACACCAATGACAGACTCACTGAGAGAGAAGTAGTGCAAATAATTCCTTTCACAGTAGCATCCAAAAAACTGAAACACCTTGGAATCAACCTAACAAAAGAAATCAAAGACCTCTTCTCTGAAAACTATAGCACTCTGAAAAGAGAGATTGAAGATGATATCAGAAAATGGACAGACATCCCTTGCTCCTGGGTAGGAAGGATTAATAGAGTGAAAATGGCCATACTTCCAAAACTGCTATATAGATTCAATGCAACTCCAATTGAGATCCCAGCAGCATACTTCATGGACCTTGAGAAAACAATCCAAAAATTCATTTGGAACAAGAAGAGACCCAGAATAGCAAAAGCAATTCTAGGTAACAGAGACACGGCAGGGGGTATCACAATCCCCAACTTGAAAGTATACTACAAAGCTACTGTGGGGAAAACAGCATGCTACTGGCAAAGAAACAGACCTGAGGACCAGTGCAACAGATTAGAAGATGCAGAAACAATGCCAGACGCACTCAGCCACTTTGATAAAGGAGCCAAATACCCTCACTGGAGGAAAGATAGCCTCTTTAATAAATGGTGTTGGAAAAATTGGGTTTCAACTTGCCAAAGATTAAAACTAGACCTATATCTCTTACCATGCACTAAACTAAAATCAAAATGGATTAAAGATCTAAATATTAAAATAGAAACTCTGAACCAGTTGGAACAGAGGTTAGGTAGAACTCTTGAAGACATCGGTGTAGGAAAAGATTTTATGAACAAAACCTCAGTTGCCCATGAACTAGCACAAACAATCAACAAGTAGGGTCTCTTCTTATTAAAAAGCTTCTGCACAGCAAGAGAAACCACCAGCAGTGTGAAGAGACAACCCACAATGTGGGAAAAAAATCTTCACCTCCTTTTCCTCAGACAAAGGTCTACTATCTTGAATCTATAAAGAACTTAAAAAGATCAGACCTCCCAAATTTAAAGACCCAATCCAAAAATGGGCATCTGAAATGAACAGACATTTCTCAGACAAAAAAGTAGAAATAGCAAATAAATACATGAAAAAATGTTCAACATCACTGGTCATTTGAGAGATGCAAATGAAAACAATGCTGAGATTCCATCTCACTCCAAAAAGAATGGCTGCTATCATGAAATCAACTAATAACAAATGCTGGCGGGGCTGTGGGGAAAGAGGAACCCTGCTCCACTGCTGGTGGGAGTGTAGACTGGTGCAGCCACTGTGGAAATCAGTATGGAGATACCTCAAAGAACTAGGACTGGAAGTCCTATTTGACCTTGCTATTCCACTGCTGGGTATCTTCCCCAAAGAATTAAAAGAATCATACCACAGTGATATATGTGCACCCATGTTCATAGCAGCACAGTTTGTGATAGCTAAAACTTGGAAACAGCCCAAATGCTCATCAACTGGAGACTGGATAAAGAAAATGTGGTTTTTTAATAAAATGGAGTACTACTCAGCCATAAAAAATGAGAAATTAGAGACATTTATAGCTAAATGGATGCACATTGAGGCGATACTCTTAAATGAAATAAATAGGACACACATGTATAAATACTGAATAGTTTCTCTGGCGTGAGAAACTGAAAGTGTAAATAAGGACTAAAATGTATAATAGGTAATGTGAAATAGGAAGAAAGGGGCAAAGGGGAAGGAAGTGGGAGGGCTAGGGGAAAGGAAAGAAGGGTATGCAATTAATATAAGAAAATGGAAAAATAGGAACAAAATCTTTGTAAATAGGGAAGACTGGAGGGGTTGAAGGGAGGGCTGGGCAAGGGTGAAAAATAAGAACCAAGAGAGATTATGTAAAGGTGCAAATTTCCAACGATGAATGTCATTATATTGTATACCTAAAATGTACCAATGATTAGAATGAATAATCGATAATGCAAAATAGGAAGAAAATGTCCAAAGGGGTAAGGGTAGTGGGAGGGGCAGGGGAAAGGAAAGAAGGGAAAGGAAAAATGCTGAGAAATGGAAAAAATGAAAATAAAGTCTTTGTAAATAGGGAAGGGTGGAGGGGGTGAAGGGAGGGTGAGGAATGGGGAAAAAATAAGAACCAAGATGCGTCATGTAAAGGTACAATTCCCAATGAGAAATGTAATTGTGTTGTATACCTACAATGTACCAATAAAAGAATTTTTAAAAAACAAAAAATAAAAAATAAAAAAATAAAAATAGTTGCTAATTATCTTCCAGATTTCAGCAGCGTCCATTGTGATTTTACCTTTTAATTTCTAATTGCATTGATCTGGATCTTTTCTTTCTTTTTTAATAAAATTCGCTCAGGGTTTGTCCATTTTGTTTTTTGTTTTTTGTTTTTTTTTGAAGAACCATCCCTTTGATTCATTGATTCTTTGCATTTTTTAGTCTCAATATCACAGATTTCTATTCTGATCTTTATAATTTCCTTCCTTGTGCCTCTTTTACATAATGAGTATGCATTGTTTTGGGGGAGAGAATAAAATGTTTCATTAAATGTTATGCATTTTTGACATGACTTTTACATTCATGTATAAGGTATGGTTGAAATGTAAAATGAATGTTTACATTTTTTAAATTTTATTACAGTAGAGACACATTGTCATTAATCCCCCTCAAAGTATTCCCCTCACTTCAAACACACTTATCCCATTATTCTTGCCACTTTCTGAAGCAGTTCTAGAAGTTCTCTTTGATGAATATCTTTATCAGGTATGACAAAGAAATATGGTGAATGTTGCTAAGGAGTGGCATTCAACAGAAAGGGAGGCTCATAAAAATGTTTTACAGTTCATTCTCATCCACCTAATTCACTGGATCTGGTGCCATGCAATTCTGACTCTTCTCAATGTCAAAATGACCATGAATGGTAAACATGGTAAATCAATTCAGAACATCAAGGCAGCCATAACTACAACTAAAGACACTTGTGAAAAAAGACTTCCAAAACTGCTTCAGAAAGTGGCACAAATGATGGTATGTGTGTCTGACGTGAGGGGAATATTTTCAGGTAGATTAATGGCAATGTGTCTTTTAATGTGACAACTTTTTAGAATTTAAACATTCACTATATTTTTCAGTCATACCTCATACTTTCCACCTTTCTTCCCCACCACTCCAATTTTGCTTTCTTGGGCCCATACGTCATGCAATAAGACCTTAGTGCATATTGGTCCCCTGTGGCATAAAGCACTTATCCCACGCTGTGTTTCTGAGATACTTTGAGATACTCTCAACCAAGCAGATTTAGGGGTATGGGAGTCTCCATTTCTCTGCTGAAGATATACATGTATTTTAAAATGTCAACACATGCCATAACCCCTTGTTCATTAGGATTGCTTCATTGTCAAGCCCAGATGTTCATTAAGAGCATGTATTCTAGAGTCAGAGATCTGTGCTGAATCTGAGCCATGTGAACTTGGGCAAGTTCATGTCTCTTTACATCCCACAGTTCCCTAAAGTATAAAGTGGTGTTGAGAGGAAAAGCTACCCCAGAGGAAAGAGATTATTTACACTGAGTTTAGTGGGTTTCAGCCCTTTGCTCTGGCACTACAGAGCTGTGTGATCTGAACAGATCACAGCCTTTCTGAGCTTGAGCTTTCCCACTAATAACAGCAGGAGGATAATAATAAATCTTTCCTCTCCCATCTTAGTGTGCGGACCAACTGGACCAGTGTATGAAAACTCCAAAGGGCTGTACAAATGTTAGTCATTATTTTTACAGGAGTTTCTTTTCATTCCGTGGCACCTAATCCCCTCAGCCCCATGACAATATCGTAGCCAAGACTTGGGTTGCACTGCCTCAGTTTTAGGGAAGCAAGAAGACCTAGAGCCTCCAACTACCCACATCACTGTCAAAACAAAGGAGTGATTTTAGCAGTATTTCAGCCCCATGACGAGTGCTGAGCCCAGGAGCCTGGCAAGGCACAGCCATCTGGGCATGCCCCTGAGATGACTGCTGAACTCTGCGGGTTTTAAATAGAAACCCACATGGCTCTGCCCAGACAACCATGCTGCCACAGTGGGTGTAGATATAACTCCTCCTCCACACTTAAGAGCTTTAAAATGTCATACTTCTACAGCTCTCTAAATTAAAGAGAAACTGCTCTGAACATTCACTCACCAGGTATCGGCAGGAAATTTCATCTCTGTCACTATAGCGACACCCTTCTTCCCTCTGCAGTGTCTGACAAGATTCCCCAACTAACAGGGCTCCATAGAAAGGTCGTGGGTCTCAACCCAAAGTAATTTCTGCTTCCTGAAGTTGCAGTTCATTCTTGACCTTCAGCTTCAAGCTGGATTCTGTTCTGGATGAACTCAGAGAGCTCCCTGGCCTGGGTGGTACAGAACATAAGACAATGAATTCAGCACAGTAAATAAACTTTGTCATTTTCTACAAACAGCTGTGCAGGAAGGCAGAAACATGGGGAACTCTGACAGACAAGCCCAGGAAACCACTATGCACAGTTCCTTCACTCAGCAAAATTACACTTTCCCTTGCATTCTACTATCTGCTGAAGAATTACCTTGTGGCCAGCAGGGGAGAGGACTTGACCACTCAGGCCAGTGGAAGGTGACTTGTGGTTAAATCTGAGCAGTTTGCAAAAGGGCTATTTGTAAAGGACATTTATGTCATGCCTTTGAAAAGGGACACAGACTTTCTCCAATAAAATGTTCAGAATCTACCATTTTATTGAGACTAAATCTTTCTCTGTAAGTTTATATAAACATGTCTGTTTCAGAGTTGGGAGGTCACCACAGGGCAAACAAAATTGCCCTAAAGGCCAATATCTATGAATTTGTAATTTCCTCAGATTCTGCAAAATGGAGATTTAAGTTCTATATAAGCTTCCTAGCTGTCTCCTTGGCTTGCTTTCCTATCAACCAATTTCCCCAGACAGCTGTAATTCAGACCATGTCATTCCACTACTAGAAACTTTCAATAGCCTTCCAAATTCTTAAAAGAAAATCCAGAGGTGGCCCCTCCTTCCTCACCAAGCTTACCTCCTGTTGTCTCCTTTTCACAATTCTATGTCTTACTCCAGATATTAAAGCTTCCTTGCAGTTCCACCAACATTTAGGCACATTCCTGCCTTGGGGCCTTTATACTTGTTGTTCCCTCTGCCTGAAATGCTGTTTTTGCAGAAAGCCATATTACTTTAGTCAAGTCTTTACCAAGATGGCAACTTCTCAGTGTAGCTTTTCTTCAGTGTTGTGACCCTTTCTAAAATATCAACAAATCTCTCTCTCTCTCTCTCTCTCTCTCTCTCTCTCTCTCTCTCTCTCTCTCTCTCTGTCTATCTCTAGCTCTATCTCTCCCCCCCCCACTCTGCTTAACTTTTTCTACTTGGTACTTATCACTAACTACCATACTATATAAAGGGAAATCAAACTATACGGTGAATGTTTAAGTTCTAAAAATGTATTACAGTAAAAGACACATTGCCATTAATCCCCCTCAAAATACTCCTCTTGCCTCAAATAGACTTATCCCATCATTATTGTCACTTTCTGAGGCAGTTCTAAAAGTCCTCTTTTATGAGTGTCTTCAGGAAGTGCGATTAAAAAAAAATACGGTGAACATTGTTCCCAATGCCAACCAATGGAAGGGCAGGCTTGTAAAAACATTTTGCAGTGTGTCCTCACCCACCTTTGTCAGCAGACCTGGAACCACGCAACTTTGGGCTCTTCCCCAAAATCAAAATGACCATGAAAACTAAATGCTTTAAATCAATTCAGATATTGAGGCAGCCACAACAGCACAACTAAAGGCATACGTGGAAAAGAACTCCCATAACTACTTCAAAGAGTGACAAGAATGATAGGATATTCAAAGTGACAGGAGTATTTTCAGGTGAATTAATGGCAATGTGTATTTTATTGTAATAAATCTTTTAAATCTGAACATTCATTGAATTTTTCAATCATACCTCATATACCTTACATATTAATCTTGCTTATTTTGTTCACTATTGTATACTCAGCACCTATCATGGTACCTAACATATAGTAGTTACTCAATATATATTTATTAAATCAGTTTCCACTCAAATGTTACCTCCTCTAAGAAGATTTCTCAGACATGCCTAGTTAAAGCAGATCCATGATCTATTCATATAGACTATTTTATATTCTTTGCAGCACTTACTTGTGCTTGGATTATATTATTGTTTGCATATGGACCAACAGGACCAACAGGCTGTATCACCTCCTTAATATGTTGCTAGATAGGAACTCTGTCCCTTTTGTTCACACCTACATCTTTGGCACCCAGAATAATTCCAGTCATGTTGGAACACTCAATAAGCTATAATGAATGAGTAAATGGCCAAAGGAAAAAAGGCCTGAATAGCCAAACAAATTGTCCTTTTGCATAAAGTTGTTGGAGATAAAACAAGAAATTTAGGGGACAAGTTAAATTGCTTGGTCATATTTCACTTATATTCACAGAAAACTGAAGACTCCATTCTACGGGCTCCATTTTCCTAATAAGTTGAGCTAACTACACTACAGACCAGATGACAGGCCTTAGTTTAAATAAATATTTAAAATCCTCACGGGCCTTACATTGTAGCAAAGGAGATAAACAGTAAATGTCTTAGTTACTTTTCTCATTGCTGAGACAAAAATACCTGACACCCAAAGGTAAAGGGGGAAAGGTTTATTTGGGTCACAATTTGTAGAGGTCTCAGTCCATAGTCAGCTGACTCCAAGGCAGGGTGGCATGGCAGAGGGGCATTGCAGAGGAGAAATATTAGGCAGGTGAGAGTACATTAGCCCTCTTTCTGTCCCTTATATTTTATGCAAGCTACCCACTCTAGGGTGAGTATAGCATTCACACACTTAATCCTAGCCAGAACTATGCCAAAGCAACCAGTTGACTGATTTAGTAATCACACACCCTTGATCCCAACACTACACACTCTAGATCCAGCCACCTCTGAAAAGCCCCCTCTATGACTGCATGAGGCTCTGAGGGGACATCTAGACACAAGTCATAATAGTAAGCAACTATTATAAATGCAGTGAATGTTGTACAGGCTTATAAGTATATAACACAGGTGTTTGACCTGGGTGGGGTGCAGGTATGTTTGGGAAATACTTCTCTTGGAGAGAGAAATTTTAAATATTTGTCCCAAGACCTGAAATAGCTGAGGGGTGTGGAGTCAGGGATGAGGGTTAGGATAGACTATTTTCAGCAGAGGGGACAATGTGCACAAAGCACTTGAATGGGAGAGAGCCTGACATGTTAGGTTCTGAGGAAGCACTTGCAGCAGGCAGTACAAACAGGGCTGGATTGTGCAGGGACTTGCTGTTTATGACAAAGACTTAGAATGTTATCCTATGGGCAATGGGAAGCCTCTATAGGAGTTTAGGGTGGGGAGGCATTAAAAGGTCTTCTACCAAAAAGGGGATGGATGAGAAGAAAGCCACAGTGGGGTCAGCTGTTAGTTAGGAGATTGAAGTGATGACCCAGGAACAGGAGAACCCTAGACCAAGACCACAACAATGAGATGAAGAGAAGTGGGGGATTCAGAAGAAATACACAAGACTTGGTGATTGGCATGCTGTGGTAGCTAAAGAAAACAAAGGAGATGAAGAAGACGACTTATTTTTCCCTATGCAACATGGTGGATTTTGTTATTTACAGGGATCAGACACTGGAAGAATAAAATGATTTGATGGAATACGTGGAAAATTTTATTTGG
Organism: Heterocephalus glaber; assembly: GCF_053883595.1. NCBI lineage: Eukaryota > Metazoa > Chordata > Mammalia > Rodentia > Bathyergidae > Heterocephalus > Heterocephalus glaber. Next base: position 6,503,727 of record NW_028258156.1, read on the forward strand.
ACCAAGTTTGTAAGGCATCCAAGTAGAGAAGTAAAATAGATGGTTGGATAAACAAGGCTGAAGCTTAGAATAAAGTTCCAGGCTCCATTGTTTCCTAGATGGTAATTCATTTTAGGGGATTGTAAGAGCCAATATTAACTCAACAGTGAGTAACTTGATCTTTAGCTCAAAGTGGGAGCTATAAAAAACAAAGAGACTTAAGCGTCATCACAGATCATCCTATGTGCCCAACTGGACAATGATGGGCTTTCTAATGGTAGAAAATGTCTTATTAAACAAAAAAAATCATAGGTCATTGGCTAGTTGGATTATAGTAATCCCCCTAATCTACCATCTCACTTTCCATGTTTTCAGTTACCCAGTGATCAATTATGATCTGAAAATATTAAATGAAAATTCCAGAAGTAAACAATTCATAAATTTTTGTTGTTGCTGTTGTTTTCTTTTCTTTTCTTTTCTTTTTTTTTTTTTTTTGTGGTACCAGGGATTGAACTCTGCACCTTGTGTTTGCAAGGTAAACAGAGTGCCATTGAGCTAAATCCCTGGCCCATAAGTTTTAAATGCTATGCAACTCAGAGTAGAGGTTGAAATCTCATGCTATCCCATTTAGTCCCACTCAGGACATGAATATACTTTTGTCCAGTACATCCATACTATATATATTACCCACTCATTAGGCACTTCACAGCCATCTTGGTTATAAACCAGCTGTCATAATCTTGCAGTGCTTGTGTTCAAGTAACTTTTATTTTATTTTATTATGACCCTAAAGTGCAATACGATGATACTTTTTGATGCTAAAGAGAAGCCATAACATACTCCTTTTATGTGAAGAGACAAAGGCTCTTAAATTAATAAAGAAAACAAAAAATATATGCTGAAATTGTAAAATCTATAGTAATAACAAATCTTCTATCAATGAAATTGAGAAGGAGATAGATGCTAGTTTTGCTATCCCACCACAAACTACAAGAGTCACAGCCATAGGACACAATAAATGATTAGTTAAGATGGAAAGTGATTAGATTTGAGTATGTATATATAGGAGAAATGAGTGTATATAGAATGCACTATTTCGGGGATCCACTGGGGGTCTTGGAATATAGCCCATGAATGAGGGGGAACCACTATTTAGCAGCTTCTATTTATTGATCCAGTAAAAAGTAACAAGCCCTATACATACTCCTTCTTTTGTAATACTGGAATAATCATTTTAAGTAGTTGTTGGCACATCCCTCAGCTTGAATTACCTATCTTTCTGTCATTATTATTGTTATATATAACCCCACTAAATCCTCAAAACAACTCTGAAGTAGGCATGACGATCATCCTATTTTATACAGAAAGAAGTCAAGTTTCAGAAATGTGAAGGACTCTCCCAAGATCACTCCATGAGGGGGGTACCATGTTGTAAACCCAGACCTCTCTGATTCCAAAGCCCTACTCCTAATCTCGACGCAATGAGTTTCCAGGAAGTTGTGTACCAGATGGGCTTTCTATTTCCCTGAGGTTTAAGAAATAGGTTCCAAGGCAAAAACAACTAATCTCTCTGGTAAACCTCCAATTATTCTGCCAATACTGTCATCTAAGAGATGGGGTCTGGAGAAGTGCCATTAGCAGAAAAAGGTCTACTTTACAATTAGAGAGTGGTGTGGCCAAAAATCAAATTTCTCCAGCCCACTATAGCATATGGTCCTATGGAGCCCCAGGGCCAAAAACACATCCAACTGGCTTATTTCTCAAATCTTTCCACACCTAGGGCCATGTGGGCCAACCAACAACATTCTCAGTACCTCAGTGCAACAGCGGGAGAGTGTCACTTCCTTAGTATATGACCTTGGGTAAATGTCTTAATTCAAATTTTTGTTTTCACAAGTGTTCAGTGGGGCCAGTAGCCATATTACTTTATGTCAATAATGGCTAACTATCACATAGGGCTTACTACAAATCAGGCACAACTCCAAACACATGCATTACGTGCATTAACTCATTTCCTCCTTTCCATAAACCCATGGGGTGGACTGAGTTGGACCTAGTATTAGGCTCATTTCACAGATGAGTAAATGAGGGACAGAAGTCGAATATCTTGCCCAAGGTTGAACAGTTAATCGTGACAGAGCTAAGACTCAGGCAGGCATATGAGAATTAAATGAGATATTGTATGCAAAGCCTTTTAGCTCAGCAATAGACACATGGTAAGTAATTAGTTAATGCTATGCCATTTATATTATAATTATTACTTAAAAACTGAAGCAAAAGATGACATTGAGAACAGTATAACAGCGCAACTCCAAAAAGTAAACTTCCAAGCTGTTTAGAACTGGCTTTTAAAAAAAGAAACACTATTTACAAGTCAAGATTTAAAATTCATCCTCTAGGGTGGCATCTTTTTAAGCATCCCATTTACGCAAGCAGTTCAGTAAATGCCAAGGGAGCTGAATAGTCCTGAGGACCAACTGCTGAGGGAATTCCCACATAAAAGCCCCAAACCATTTGCAGCACCATCTTTAGGGGATCATCAGTGCACTCAAGCTTGCAGTCTCTACCTCCCTCCCAGAAGAACTTGGGAAACTGCCACAACCTTTTATAAAGATACAAGAAAATAAAACTAATTGGAACAGCCGTACATTCCAAAGTGAAGCGCACTTTTAATGCTAAACTCGGTTGGAAGAGATGAAACAAGACTATGAGGCTGTGAGCAGAGATTTTTGGTATTCTTCCCACAGGGGTCTCCTCCTCAAATGTAATGACACCATCTCTGAGGGGCCTTCCTAACAGCCTCAATTCAAGCAAGCCCCTCTACCCACCCTGTTTTTCTCCATTACACAATGTAACCTCTAATTATCTCATGTAACTTGTTTTTCTTGTTTATATATTCTCTCTCTCCTCTCTCTCCCCCCTCCCCCCCCCCGTAAGAAAAATAAGTGCTGTAACAGAATATCAGGCTGTTCAGGCTGTTGTAACAGAATATGTTACAGCAGGAGAATTATAAGCAACAGAAATTTTTGTCTCACAGTTCTAGAACCCGGGAAGTCCAAGAAAAGATTCTGCTGACTCTCAAAGCCAGCCTTCTTCTCATTGCATGTTCACATGAGGGAAGGAGTGAAGAAGCTCTCCACCATCACACTGGAGGTTGGATTGTGAATATGGTGGGATACAAACACTCAGTCTATAGCCCTAAGGGTTCTATCTTGTTCATCAACATATCCCTAACACCCAATATTTATGTTCAATAAATATTGCTTGGATAGAAAAGAGAGAAATATCATTCTCTATCCACGTTCTGTAAATGTACAACCCATAGCAATCACTACAAAGATGTTCATATACTTCTACTTTCTAGCCCAGTGCTGTCCAACAGAAAAAAAACAGCTAGCCATCTACATAATTTTAAATTTCAACTGGCCACATTTTAAAAAGTAAAGGTAGGTAGAATTAATTTTAATAAATTTTACTTAGTATACTATATCCAAAATATTATCAATATATAATCCATACTTCAACATAACTAAATGAGATCTACATTTTTTGTTTGTTAAGTTTTCATCAATCTGATGTATATTTTTTTTGGTACCAGGGATCAAACTCAGATCTTTGCACTTGTGAGGCAGGCGCTGGAACCACTGAGCTAAATCCCCAGCCAAGATGTATATTTTACTTCACAGCACACCTCGGTTGAGGGAGCCATGTTTTGGGTTCTCAATAGGCATGGGCGGCCATGGCTGCTTTGTTGGACATCCGACCCTAGCACCTTGAAACTCCCAAAAGCTTCTCTCTCTTTCCTATCTCAGGAAAGTTCTCTCTCTCTGTGCTTCTGTTTCCTATTCCCTCTGCCTACAAATTCCATTCCTTCCCCACAGGCACCTTCTCATTGCTCAAGTCCCCAGAGTGTATTAAGTATTGTCTATCTGCTATATAAGAGTTGTCATTCTCCTTTAGGTCCAAGGTCTAACACAGAGCCTGGTATGTAGTGACCTTCAGTAATTATTTGTGAATGAACTATGTATGCATGAATTAGATGCCATCCCTTCCCTTCTTTCCACCTGCCTTCCTAGAGGATACAAACACACTCTGCTGAGAACTCTGATGGAGAGTATGGATCATCTTGGGCCCCAGCTGCTCTTGTATAGGTTTTTAATTTTTCTTGGACTATGAACCCTCTTTAGTTGTCTGTGGTATCTACCAATCTCAAAATAATGTTTCTGAATGCATAAAATAAAATTCACAGAAATATGAAGAAATAGTGAAGCTCAGCCGGTCCCAGCACCCGGAAGCAAGCTCCCCACCTCCATCCCAGGCTCCTAGGACAGTGAAGCTCAGCCGGTCCAGTCCCAGCTCCCCAGCTGCCATCCCAAGCTCCTAGGGCAGAGAAGGTGAGCCACATGGGCACCAGAAGCACACACCACCACCCCCACCTCCATGGAAATGAGAAGACACATAAACAAGCCTCAAAAACAGACTTCTGGATCACCTACAGCAACCCCAAAGGGAAATGAGATGGAACAATCTGATACTCAACCACCTGCACTCTCTGAACTGGCAACAAAAGAGGATCTGGGAAAAATGAAATCAGAAATAATTACTCAGATAACAGCAAAGATTTTTCTCATGGTGCAAGACATGATTAATAAATCTAGAAAGGACACAGATAAAAAAATAGAGGATCTGAGGAATATGATGGAATCCCAACATAGGAAACAAATGGAATCCATAAAACAGATACAAACAGATTTCCAAGAGATTAAAAACTCCATCAAAACTCTGCGCAGCAGAATGAACCAATGTGAGGATAGAATTTCAGATATAGAAGATAACATTGCAATTAGTGAGGAGGAAAAGAAATATGAAGAAATGTGATCAATTATAAGTAATTACAGTTGGTAATTTTTTTCTTAAAATTATGGTATGACGATATAGTACTTTTATTAACACATTGAAGGATCTAACACTGAACCTAATAACTTCCCTAATTTTTCAATAGTGGTAAGGATACATGATATCTTGAGATATCTGTCAAACTATAATGTGATATGAAAACACTTGTAGCTCTTATGTGTAGCAAAGTCTCAGACGCCACTAATTTACTCATTCACAATTGAAGAAAATATTACAGTTCAGTTAGAAAACATAAAGAGGAATTTTGCTCCCATCCAAGTTCATAAATGCTCTTGAATTCTATCTACTTCTTAACATGCACAAGCCTTGGGTTACGAATCACTACTTTAAGAGTCCAATCTCTCAATTTTCTTTTTCTATTCAGAGTGAAGCCTGAGAAGTTAATTAGAAAATGCCTCAGTGCTCCTGTCTACTGCATTCTGGGGGTACAGGATGGCAAATGTGCTAATAATAAAGATATTCTGCCGAGGCATCATGCACATTAGTCAAAAGTGTGAACTTTAGACACACTAGCCTGGCTCTGTCACTGCCTATGACCTAAATAACTATCAGCCTCTCTGAACCTCAGTTGCTTCACCCCTAAGACTTCCTATACCATAGATGGGCAGAAGGATAAAATATGATCATGAACTTACCAAAAGTGAGCAATCATGTATGCATATTGTAGAAGATACTTGGTGGAACTGCTATTGCCATTGGTCTATCCCTGCCTCGCCCTCTTTTGCTAATAGCTCCAGCATGCAACAGGTCTTCCAAACTAAATTCACAAAGCTATCCAGTCAGCAGCATTTACCATCTTTGCTCTGCTCTCAGGTAGGCTCCTTTCTTGCCCCGTCAGCCTGCTTGCCCTGGTGGAAAGAGACTGGTAGTGTTCTCTAGGCCTGACTGGCATCCCAGAGTCTACAACAGATGAGCTGGGTCAAGTTATTTTCCCCCTCTATACCTCACATTAACACCATACATAATAGGCCTCTCTTGCAGTGCGACAGTGAGAATTAAGTAAACACACCATTTTGTATAATAGATGTTAGCTGTGTTTCTTAGGCATATCTTTAAATGGAAATAAATTACCATAGAAGATATGTAAGTATAGTAAACACTATGGAGTGAAGAAAACAAACTTTCATCACAAAATGTTCATTTCCCTTTCATTGATTCTATTTCTTTTTCTAAGTTTCCCACCCACAAACCTCCAACCAAACACCTATATTTGAAAAGATAAGGCTTCCCTATCCCTGCCCCAACTGTGATGAGGGCTGACTATACTCCTGGCAAATTACTTTGAGGGGAAAGAGGGAACTCAAACAACCCTAAAGGGTAGCCAGAAATACTCCCACAGGCCATGTGAACTTCCTGTATCCCAGGAGTTTTTTGTGGGTTTTAATGGTTTCTGTGTTGATGGGAGAGTATGAATAGAGGTTCACTGGGCAGCTTAATACTGGGAACATTTCCCAAAACGCAACCATCACCTCTAACACTACCTCCTCCAATCCCACCTCCTTCACCCCACCTGCTCCAACCTTAAAATATTGGGAGATAGGATACATTCTAGGACATGTGTAAGCTTAGGGCCTGGATTTATGTCCCAACTCAGTCATTTACTATGTGGATGGACTTCAACAAGTCCATTTTTCTCTAAGCTTCAATTTTCCTCATCTGTAAAACAAAGAAAACGCTATCAGTATAGAGGTATCATGAGGACTAGAGAGTCTATAGAAAAAGCACCTAGCACATAGGAGGTATAAGGTAGGCAGCCCATATTATATAGTATAAACCACAAGAGGTGAGAGGGAAGATACACTGTCTGAAAACGAAGATGAGAAAAGTCAAGGTACAAGGTAAGAAACCAAATGAGAGACCTGATTGCCAAAGGAATTTCGGCTTGTTCAGTGCTGCTATGAAACAGATGAGAATATAGAGATGATTAGGAGGCAATTTTACGTAATACAAAAATGACTTATTCATTGGCCCAGAACAAAGCAAGAGACGAGTGCGGCCATGCACAGGAGCTTAGCTGCATGGTGGGGCCCAGTGTCTGCGAGGCCATCTTGCCACAGGGCTCATCACACACCAGCCCACCCTGCCCTCCCCACGCAAGTCCTTGCTCACCAAGAGATGTGGGAGGGAAAGCCCTATTTCACTATCAAATGTCCAGGGGAGACAAGTGACTAGATTGTCACTATTTCTTTGATAAAAAGGTTATTTTAATTTTTCAATTTTCCTTCCCTGCCCTTTAGGGACTTAATAACTAGTGACAGCCTAAAGCCCTGAGCGCACATCAAAATCCATTAACTGCTCATTCTTTGACTCTATTTCCAAGTTTTCTTTTCCTTTAGAGACATAATTGGAAGATATTAGTGTCAAATGGCTAAAAGGAGGCTTGTTTCACTATTGTACTCTAACCAGAGCTCCAGGAGTAACAGAGCTCCAGCTCTATTATTAATTTTATCATTATTATTATTATTATTTTATTACTATTATTATCTTTCTACCCTTTTGCCTACTAAATGTATCCTCTTCATCTCTCCAATCACATTTCCTATCCTCTTCCCCAACCAGCTATATTCCTATCAGATAAAAGCTAGACCTGGGTCCCACAGAAAAAAGAAGGAAGACAAAGAGGTAGCATTCACTCCTGCTACAGGCAGGGCCTTGGTCTAGATCTCAGCAGGGAAGATGTCCCCAGATACTCCATATCTATATAACGCAGCCAAATGTCCTTGCTGAAACCAGAATACAATGCCCCCACAATCTGTCCCCTCATCCTCACTTCCAGCCCTGTCCCTCACCCTTTTTGCTACTACCTGGCAGACTAAAATCCAGAACTAATTTCAAACCCTCATCCTTTACGTGGAGCTGTGCTACATCTGAAAATGTGGGACAAAGCCAAGCCTGACTCCAGCACCATTTCTTACAAGCTGTGTGACTTGGGCAAATTTCTAGACCTCTCTAAGCCTCAGTTTCCTCATTAGTAAAATGTATCTAATAATGCTTTCAAAGGATCACATGAAGCTGAAATGAGATGACACATGACAGGAGCCCAGAGCCTGATAAGGGAATGAGGGAAACTTCCCACTAAATGCGACTCCTGCCCTCTATGCTAGAAAAGGATAGAAACAAGGCGCAAAGAAGTTCCCTGTTCAAAAGCTTTTTTCTCCCATCTTAATATACCCATAAGAGATTTGTGTCAACAGTCTCTTATTACAGATGCAAGTCACCCCTGAGCTGAGCTGATCAATTCCCACCTTGTATAAATTATTTAAATTAGATCAGTACCTTCAGAGTTTGCAATTTCAGTGTTGTGATTATAATGCAGAGAAGCAAAGGTATTTTAAAAACCTTTTTTAGGAAGGAAGTAGATGGCACAGAGGAACTTTGAACCTTCAGAATACAGCAACTAGGTGGCAAGAAGTAAGGGTTGGGCTGGGGAAAGGAAAATAAAAGTGGGTAAATGAAGGGCAAGGATCCTGAGAGTGCTTCAGAAGGCCATTACCTATAACTTTGTCCCCCTTTGTCACCGTGCCTTTGGCTCTGGTGGCAACTGAAATGCCACTGACAGCCTGTTGCCTTTGGTACATGAGCCATGGATTGAGCCATCAAGATTCAGTTGTCAGCCTGTATTTCAGTTTGCCATAGTTCAGCCAGACATCTCAGGACATGCTTTTTCAGTTCCCATCCAGTCTAAGTCCCTCCCACCTAAAACCCTTCCCTGATTCCTATGAAGGTGACATAAAAAAGATAAAAACAGAAGGGAGGGGATAGAAAGAGTTGAGGACACATCAATAGGTCAGACTCCTCCTTCTCTCCGTTCTTGCACAATGGGTTCAGTGTTTCCAAACCCAAGAGCCCACCATCACCACACACGTTCTCTTCACTTCCTGCATGGATGTGGTGTTACATGTGCTTTCCAACCATCTCATCTCAAATAGCAGATGTATGAGTACAGCAATAGGACCACCCCAATTTAATACTATAAGAAGACTATGGTCCACAAAGGTCAGCCCTTTCCTAAATTCCAACAGCAAGTTATGAACGAGGCCACTTTAGGACCAAGTCACTTGACTGTTCATTCCAAGACAGGGGGTCAAGGCTCCAATCTTACAGTAGCCTTTAAATCACTATATCACAGGAGACTGAGTGCTAAGTCTCACACAAAGACCATGGGCGGGGATGGAGGAACAGCTGGTATCAACACTGCCTCTTCCAGGGAATTCCCAGGACATGTATTAAACCTTCACCTCTGTGGTCCCTAATTTTCTCATCTGTCAGAGAGGTGGGTGTGGATAATCTCTGACTATAAAGCACTGAGTGACAGGGGAGGGTCAGAAGGAAGAATTGCTGGGTAGGAAGAAAAAGCAGAAAGGATATAGGATACTTTATCTACTTCACAATTGTGCCTCTGCATAACCTCAACCACCCACTATAACATCCTATCTACAGTTGAATCTCTGCAAGACCTGAAATGACCTCAAATATGGACAGCATTGCTAGAAACCCATGGTGAGGCTCAACCCCTTCCCTTCTCAATCAGGGCTTGTCTCACAAGAACCACTGTGATTACTTCTAAAGAGTAAACAAGGTCACGCTCAGTCCTGATGCCAGACTTTCAGACATTAGTTGTATGGATCAACAACAAAGAAACCCTGGAAGTGGGCTCAGGACCCTAAAAGGGCAGGAATTTGGGTCTCAGATACCTCAAAAAGGTCTAGAAGAGCTGCATACTGTAAGTAGGCACCTCCACTTAGCCCACCTCTTAGGAGAGGAGTATCGCATAACAAGTGGGCCAGGCTGCAGCCCAGGAATCTCGACCTAAGGGCAGTTTTGCCCATAACCATTCATCCCTCCCCACCTCCAGGTATCTGCTTCCAGTTTCTGTTGCTGGCAAAGCCCACCCATTAAGACTGTTCAAATATAATGCAAATAAAGACAAAGATGTCATTTTGTCCTCCTGCAGTGATCCCAGCCATGCTTTCATAGGTATATCTTTCATTATCTTGAAAAAGAAGACTTGGAATTCTCAAAAATTATTTTTACCACAATTGAATCTTAATTTAAAAGATAAAATACTTAGTCACAGTAGCCAAAAGGTGGAAGAAACCAAATACCCACCTAGAGACAAATGGACAAACAAAATGTGTTATTTACACACAACAGAATATTCAGACATGACACTTGCTCCACCAGAGTTGAACCTTGAAAACATTATGCTAAGTAAAATAAACCAGAGACGAAAGACAATACAATGTGAGTCCGCTTATATGCAGTACACAGAATAGACAAATTCAGAGACAGAAAGTAGAATCATGGTCACCAGGGACTTCACAGAGGAGAGAGCATAGTTATTATTTAATGGGTACAGAGTTTCTGCCTGTGATGATGAAAAAATTCTGGAAATGGATAGTGGTGATGGTTGAAAACAATGTAAATATACCTAATGCCAATGAATTATACACTTAAAATGATTAAAGTGGTAAATACTAAGTTACATATATTTTGCCACAAAAATATAAAATGGGGAATGGTAAGAAAAGTTAGAACCTAAAATTACACTTCCAAAACAGTGACCTCCGGACAAAGGAAACTTCACTGAAGGAAGTTGTATAATATTTTAGCACCACCCAGGAGTTACAATTGTTCTTTACCTCTTTATCCTTACCTTATGCATTATCAAAGGTGTCTACATTTAATAAGTCCAAGAAATTCTTCCTCTTCTTCTGTTCTGCACTGCAATACCTCAAGCGGAAGGCAAACTCCAAGTTAAAAAACACCCAAGGATGATGCTAAACTCAACTTTGTTTTAAATCAGTCCTAGAGTACTAAAACTCTTCACCAACACTTAGCATAGAATTAGCCATAGGGTGGGCTTCCTTTTAATGTTCAGATTTTATAGCTTTTAAAATTAAATGAACCCTAGGGGCCAAGGATTTAGCTCAGTGGTTCCAGTGCCTGCCTTGCAAGCACAAGGTCCCAAGTTCAATCTCCAGTACCAAAAAAAAAAAAATTAAATAAACCCACTGCACCCATACTCGCTCTTGATAGGTACAGAAATTTCCAGACACTCAGAAAATGATGACACATTACAGACGTGGCTGCTGAAGCAATTATCCCTTTGTTACTTTAAAATGGCCTCACATCATTTTTAACCAGGTCTTAACCACCATGGTGGGAAACAAGGGTGCCATCTAATTAATTTTTATCTTAATTATCTGGGCAGTGGCCTGAATTCTGGGCCTCCGTTTGTCTGTGAAAATATGACATGATTGAAGGAGTTAGAAAGGAGAGAAATGGGCTCCAAAACTTTCACAAAACTGCCTGACTTCTCCCTTCAGTAAGCCCTCCCACCCCTGCCTCTGCTCCACAGGGCACCCCTCAGACAGTGACAGCAGCGTCACCCAGGAGACCCCCTCGAAGATGTGCAGCATCTGGGCACCACTCCAGACTCACTAAGAATCTCAGTTTCACCCCCTCCCACAGGAGATTCCTACATTGGATTCCTCTGTCTGGTACAACGGTTTGCCACAAACTTCATGGAAATTTAATCTCATAATTCTGGAGACAAAAATGTCCAAATTGTGTCGCATGGAACCAAAATGGAGGTACTGGCAGAGCCAAGATCCTGCCCCTGGCTTGAGGGGAGACTCTGTTCCTTGCCCTCTGCAGCTTCTGACTGCTGCTGGAGTTCCATGGCGTGTGGCTAGTCTCTACCCTCTTCTTCACATCACCTCCTCTGTCTCTGCTCCAGTGTCTCTCTGCTCTGTCTCTTAGAAGGACATTAGTGGTGGTACTTAGGTCCTGCCTAGTTCATCCAAAATAATCTCCTCATCTGAAGATCTTTAATTTAAAAACAGCCGTGGTGGCACACACCTATAATCCTAGCACTCTGGGAGGCTGAGGCAGGAGGATCACAGTTCAAGCCCACCCTGGGCAATTTAGCTACATAAAGACCCTGACTCAAAATAAAAAGAGGATGTAGCTTACTGCAAAGGCCATGGGTTCAATCGAGAGTAACACACACACAATTTAAATCATGTTTGTAAATAAAGTTGCATTTACAGGTTATAGAATTAGGATATGATTATCTTCTAAAGGGCCATGTTCCTACCTTATCACAGTCCTGCCTCTAAAAAGAAAAGTATTGCTTTCATTTGCCAATCAGACTATAACCAAAGTACATAAGTGATCTATATAAATATCATTTCCAAATGTAAATGTAGTAAATTTAACAAAAGGCCATCCTTCAAAACCTATTTCAGCAAAGAAGCTTGTAAGTTTCAAAGACAGTTCTGTGAGCCAAAACTCAATGCCTCCGAAGTATCATCCTATTACAGGCTCATAAACATGGCCCTTTCCCACCTGGAATGAGCATCAAACATTCTGATTTCTTTGCCCCATCTTGCACCTGCAAAACCAAGTCACCAAGGAAGAGTGTGGAGATTCATATTTTTAAAAGGCAGACTCCAATGATTCTACCCATCAGCCGCGTTTGAGAAACGCTACTTAGATCAATAGTTCTCACCCCTCGTTGCACATTGCGATCATCTCAAGAAATTTTTTTAAATGCTGAGGCCCAGATCCACCCAGACCAATTCAATATGCCTCTTTTGATGTGGGTATTTTCCAGATTTCCCCAGATAATTCTAAGGTGCAGCCAGGCTTGAAAACCACTGATTCCACGTTTCTGAGCCCATTGAATTAGAGAGGATTTAACAGACCAAGGTAAGCCACCCACTAAACTAAGCCTATGTGGGAATATGTGCTGAAGGGCCTCTCTTCACAAGATGGGCTGTGCCTGTGAAGCACCAGGCAATTATGAAAGTGCTTTAGAAAATCAGGCCCAAAGGAGTTCCCGCCCCAGCCACAAGAGCTGATGCACAAATTGCAGACACCCACTCAGGAGCATCCTGCACAGAGAAGAAAGCCGTGCTCCAGCTTCTCTCTTACACCCCGAACCCACCCTTCTTTCTGAAGAGGTACTTATTTTTTCTCTTCTTCTCCACCTACCTCCCCATTCTCTATCAGCGCCCATACACTTCCTTCTAGACTCATAATTCCAAAATTATAAAGTTACAGAAAAAAATTAATGTTTTATTTAATAAATTGAAAGTTTCCCTATTTCTGTGGTTTTAAACATTGAAAGGTTTACATATTTGATCTCTTCCACAGAGATTTATTTAGCTGAGGAGCCCAGAGGTGAAAATGCAACAAATCAAGTAAACAGTTCTGCAAGAAATAAAAAGAACAAGGAACAGGACATCAGAGAGAGGAGCTCTTCATGCTATAGGGAAGAATCATGCTCTATAGAAAACTGCATTATCCATAACTCATTCTTCTGCATCCTCTGACTTTGAGACTATGGAAGCTACTCTTCAACTCTAAATTTTAGATAACTGACAGTAGTTCAAAATGATCTTTGTCTATAAATAGGCAAATTCTGTCCTTTCCAGTAAAAGTTCAAACTATTTTCTTCCCCACTCAGGAGAAAAAAAGTTCTTTCCTTTGAATACTCACATCCAATTCCCTTTACACCATATACATTTATGCTTTTTGATTTTTTCCTTTGAACAAGTTATAACATCATAACAAGTTAAATCTTCACTGCATGTTCATTTTTATAGCTATATGATCATTGTGATTTTTATCCTTTTTAAAAAAATTATTCCAAAGTTACACATGACCACTTTAGATGTCAAGGAGGATAATACCCATAGTAACTGCTCACGCTTATAGATAAACCCTGAAAAACAAAGAGAACTTGCCTTTAGAAGTGAGTCTTCTAGAATATCCCAAGCAGTCTATGGCCACGTTACCCCGAGCTTGCCTGATCTTGTCTAGAGTATCCCAAGCACTTGGGCCTAAACATGTATTCTGGTTCCTTCATCTCTAGCCAAGGGAACAATTCACCACCTATGAGCCTAAACTGTTCTCCAGTTACGAGCCTGAATTCAGCAGCAGAATGCATCAGGATGATGGATTCTTCTCCCTGAAGCCTTGATTGAGAAATTTTGACTATCCAAATCAGGTGTCTCCCACAAAGCACTGTGGAGCTATTTATAGTGTCACACACACACAAACACACACAGACACACACTCACACATGCGCGCAAGCTGGAGGTTTAGAAAGGGTATCAGGATCAAGTGCCTCTGGTGTTTCTCCAAGCCCCTCAAGAGCAGTAAAGGTAATGTGAGAGACTGAGAAGCTTCCTCAAATGAAATGAAAATTAACTATGAAGAAAATTACATAACTAACTACCTAAGTGCACGACATGGCCTAGGTAAGTTATGATATTTAAATCATGTTTCTCTTAATCTTGTGATCATCAAAATTGCAAGTATTTCATCAGGATAGAAAATTTTAAACTATCATTACCTTGTCCAAATAACCTGTGCCCCCTTCATACAATACTTTAGTTATGATATTTGTACAGTTGCTTTAACCTCAATCTTTCAAGTTCTCTGAAGTTAGCCTTGCTGCTTTCACCATAGGATTCTCTACTGAGGGCCTGATCATCACCCAAATGGCTTTACCTCTCAAGTCACTATTGCAACTGTCTATCTCCTCAGCCACAATCTCTTTTTCTAGCTGGTTAAAATAATCCCATAACACTTTTTATTCAGCCTCAGTATATACTGTCTAGCTCTCCAGCTTTTCTCTGTCCATTATCATCTTCCTGTTTTCTTTTCTCTCGCTCTCAACAAATAATCCAGTATCATAGGGGAAATAGAAGTCTTCAGATGGGAATGCCCTCAGTCTCTTCCTACCAAACCTTCACAGTCACCACAGGCTCATGTGTCCTCTACTCCTGTCATCTGGATCCATCCTCTCCTGCCTGTCAGGGACTGCTTACAGACAGCCACTGGCTTCTCTGCCTGTCTGTATCTTTGACTCCTTAAAATCCATGGGGTCCTTCTCACTTGCAGATAAAACATTCAATTGCTCCCTTATTTAAAAATAAAAACAAAACTTTCATTGATTTGCATTTCCAAACAAAGAAAAATTTGGCATTTCTCTTTTCAGATACTGCCCTTTCCCTTTCTCAGCCAAACTCATTCCAACCTTCTTTTCCTTTGACTTGTTTTAACACATTTCTGCTCCTTCTCAGCTCACTAAGTCCCTCATCCTTCTCTTCCCAGCCTTTAACTGTGGGATTTCCTGAAAATTGGAGAGCGCTCTGCTCTCTCTATACCCTGGCTATGGCTGTGACCTTAGGCATCATTGATATACTGATGGCTCCCTAATTTGGAGCTTTAGTCCTGGCCCCCATCTCAGCTCCAAACCAGCACCAAACTCTTGACCATAGCCCTTAAAATTGTTTTGATCACCTTAAATTTCTCTGTCTCAATGGCTGTCACTAACAACTTAGTTAAACAAAACTGAAATTTTGAGGCCATCCCTGACTCTTCTCCCTGCCACACTCAGCCTGCATACTCACCTCAAATTCATATCTTTACTTATTACATCAAAGTTGCTACCACACCTTGCCTTGACTATTGCTTGATGAACAACCACTACCTATGCTCCAAGTGGCTCATGGGCAGGCATTTTCATAGTTTCACAGTTTGTTTTCACTCAAACATGAAAGGCCTGGAGGGGACAAGAGTTACTGGATTGCCCACTGTGAAAGAACTATTCATTCAACAACCATTTTTTATTAATATGTTTCTACTCTACCCTAGGTAATAAGAAAAGAATCATCAAAGAGTCCTTCCTCAAATTCTCACAATCTAGTGGATGCTGGCAACACTCAGTCGACAACTATAATATAAGGCAGGAAACAAAAAAAATCCTATAACCAAAATATTACGGCCAAGGGAAGTGGCAGATGCAACTCAAAAAGTGGAGAACTCTCAGTTAGTTAGGTGTTTATGAAAAGCTTCACACAGCAAACAGTGTCAATAAGTACAATCTAGGAGGAGGTAAGCTCAAGCAAAGAAGTAAAAACCAGAGAGTCCAAGGGAAAAGTAATCCAAGCTTGCTACTATAAACTAATGAGAGATGGAGCTAGACGGAAGCTCTGCTAGAAATTTACTGTGAGAAATTCTCTGAGGCACAGGAAGAGCTTCAAATATAGGATTCATCTTTTTTAAGTGACTTTGTTTTGTTCATAATTTACTTTTTTGGTAACTTCTATGATTTGGATATAGTTTAAGCATCCCACAAGGCTTCATGAGCTAAAATTTAATCCCCATTGTGAGGTATCAAAAGGGTGAAAACTTAATCCAGCAATGATGTTTAGAGATGTGGTCTGTGGTAGGTGATTAGGATTAGATAAAGTTTTCAGAGTGGAGCTCCCATAATTGAATCCTGGTGGCTTGGTAAGAAGAGAGAGAGAAACCAGAAGATGCACACACACTCCCTGTCTCCTGGCACCTCTTCCCTGAGCCATCTCAGAGATCTGCCAGCAAGAAGGGCATCACAAGATACAGCCCCTTGACTTTGTTCCTCCATAACTGGGAACCAAAATGAACCTCTTTTCTTTCTAAAATTAGCTGGCCTCAGGTATTTCATTACAGTAACCAAAAAAGAAAATGGACTAATGCAGTGACTCACCTAAAATAAAGGAATGGTTTAGGTCTCCATCACTCCATGAAGACCTGGGAATAAATAGAGAAGAACCTTGTTAATGACATCTATGCAATCAGCTCTCCGTAGTTCCCCATCATGTACTTGAGGAGATGTGCCTACGTCTTCTGCTCTCGTAGTTGCATCTGCACACTATTTAGATTGGCACCTAACAATCCAGTTGTAATGCCTAACAGATTAACATTGCCCATTCATTCACATAAATGTGAAATGCTCTTTCTCAGAGAGAATAAAACACACTAAATTTCTCCATCAAAGAAGTCACAGGCACGTGGACTTGTGCCGTTGCCTGTGCCATCATAAACAGGGTAGAAAAGATACAGCAAGATCAGGACAGTAGAAAGCAGTATATTGAAGTCTCACAGGCAGCATTTCTTATTAATCTGAGGTGCAAACAAATAATGCAAAGAAAGGAATTATGGCACAATATAGGAAGAAGGACAGAGGACAGGAAGTAACTAAACAGCCATGTGCACCATGTCACCTCTCTTGCCTGTGGCAGAATCATCAGTCATAACATTATTTCCCACTGAGCCCAGCAAAGGCCTCAGGCCATTTCTGAACTTACACTCCAAGAAACAACTGTTTATCAAAGTTGCCCCAAAAGAAGAAATATCTTTTCTATTCTTAGAATAACAAAAAGGAAGCTAGAGTCTGGAGATCTGAGTTCAAGGCCAGGTTCATACTTTTACCAGGTATGTGACCATCTGCAAATTCACAACTCTCTAAGCCACAACTTTCCACAGCTTCACTCCAACCACCTGCCAGGATTGTGGCAAGACTTCAATGTGTAGAAGAACACTTTGGAAACAGTAGTGTTCTATCAAGGTGAGAAGTTCTCCAGATGGAAAATGGTACTACTTAGCACTTCCAAAACATTCCATGTGCCCTGCCCAGAGAATACTCCTGGCATTGGTTAACTGTCTTTGGGATCATGTGTGACAAGAAGGCAGCAAGAGGAAGTCGGCAACTCCCTGTTCTTGTGTTCTTTTCTTCTGTTCTTCTCCCTCTGAAGCAGACAACAGGTGGGCCGGCAGGCTGCTATCTGCCACAACTCTCCTGGCATCCTGGAATGGCCCCTATCCAGTCTTACAATTGAAGAGCTAAGGCCTTTCAGGCTGCTGGGCTGAAGCCAGTCATTCCTTAGGGGTTTGTAACACAAGTACAAAATGCAATCACAGCTGTAGCTGAAGAAAACAGTTTATAGTAGATTAAATAATTATTTTACAAATAATATTTATATGAATTTATTTTGCATTTTGTGACAGTGTGGGAGTAGGTGCTTTGAATGGATAAGACGCTCCTAACTTAATGAGGCACAAGAATGCTCCGAAAAGAACAATTTGGCTGGAAGTTCTTGGGTTTTCCTCAGAGGAACATGCCATTGAAAGGAAAAAGAATAATGGTGTCCTTAAAAAGAGAGCGATCCTATGAAGGAGGCTGCCGAGAGCATACAGAAGGTAAGAGCCCTGTTTGTGTTCCCAGCATGCACAGTGTACAGGTTCTTGCCATTTTTATTCTGTGGTGTGGAGAATGAATTATAGGGCAGCTGAGGGGACAGAGAGACTGGTATAGGAGACTACTGGAATAATCCAGACACCAGTTAATGATAGCTGGCACAGGGCAGTGAAATGGGGAGGTGGCTGGATTAGGAATTATTTTGGAAATAGAACTGGCCAGGCTTAATGATGAGGCAAGTGGAGGAGATGAGAATGGATTTAATTCTTTTCTTTCTCACAGAACTGAGTGGGTGCAGGTGGCATTTGTTGAAGTGTGAAAGAACAGAGGGAGCAGGCTTGAGAACCCACAGTACTATTTTGAGTACTGAGAGGGTTTTTCCTTCTGACATCAAATATGTGATATCTTTTTCAATACTACTCTCCAACTTTCAAATACTAGCCAAGTGTCCTATAGTTCAATTCAATTCTAAACCTGAACACTAAGGACCAGAGTCACAGACCCCACAGGTTTAAGAGCTTAGTCCCAGGAGACTGACTGCCTTTACTTCAGATGCCAGTTGCAAGTATCAGGTCATCACTACTTCTGATGAACCAGCTATAAATCAGAGATTTCCCTGACCGCCTTCCCTAGGGTTCAATAATTTACTGGAATGGTTCACAGAATTTGGGAAACCACCTTATATACATTTGCCAGTTTATTACAAATGAACAGCCAGATGAAGAGATCCATAGCATGAGGTCCAGAAGGGTCACCTGCTCCCCCATGGAGTTGGGGCAGCACATGGTTATGTTCACCAGCTCAGAAGCTCTCTGAACTCCACTGATTAAGGGATTTTATGAAGGTTTCCTTACAGAGGGATGATTGATTAAATCTTGGCCACTGGTAATTAACCAGTCTCTATCCTTCTGCCTTCCCTAGAAGTTGGAAGTATGAATAAAAGTGATCGTGTAGCAGCTCTGAGCTCAGGCCTCCCAAGGTTTTGTGTGCTTCTGCTCTGTGTATTGATTGAGTCCTCTGCCTCTGCCATGTGAACAAACCTAAACTAGAGTGCTGGAGGATAATATGTGTGGACCAGAGCTGAGTTATCCTGGTTGTCTGAGCTGGGGCCTCAGACACAGGAAGGAGCCTCTCCAAGATCAACAAGCTAACTCACGGTTCATCATAGATATATGAGGCAGCTCAGCTGAACTGCTGAACCAGAGAGTCATGAGCAAAATCAAATGTTATTTTAAAAAGTCACTAAGTTTTATGTTGATTTGCTATGTACAATAGAAAATCAATACAAAAAAAAGAAAATCAATGCATATTCTTCTCCTGATGGAAATTTGGATTGTTTCCTATTTTTCATTTTTTAGTTGTTCAGCTACAAGAAACTCTTAGTCCTTCTAGTGTATGTGTGCATGAGATTTTGTTAGGTGTATATCTAGAGTTAGATTTTCTAGCTCAGAGAATAGATAGGTCTTCCATTTTAACAGCTGATGAGTACATATTTGCAAAACAGTTGTATGAATTCATACTTCTACCATTAGCACATGAGGGTTCACATTGCTTCACATCTTGCTTCAACACATGGAACTGATGAAACATTGAAAGGTTTGCCTTTGAGATCAAGAGCAAGACAAATATGCCTATAAATATCACACCTTTTCAACATTGTACTGGAGGTTCTATCCAGTGTAGTAAAGCAAAATAATGAATAAAACGTGTAAGTACTGGAAATGACATAAATGTTCTAAGCTCTAATCAAGATCAGCCCCTGTCCTGAAACTATCTAGAGTCACCCCATTAAAACAAAAGATGTTCAACAATTATTACTCAGGAAATTCCTAGGGTTTGAGGAGCTCTATACTAGGAACCAGAGAAAAAGACCTTTTAGACTACCACAGACAAATAAGTTTCAGAGCCTACCTCTACCATCCCATCAAGCAGGGAGCCACATATGAACCTGGGGCTCAGGGAGAAACTAGGGACCTGATTCAAATCCTGACTTTGCTCTTTCTAGAGTACATTACTATGGACAGGTACTTAATCTCTCCTTGTCTTAGTTGCTTCATTTCTAAAATTAAAATGTAAATCAGTCTGCAAGTTTCTATAAGACAAGAGAGAGCATATAAAGCTACCATCTATTCAACAAATACCTATTGATTCTATGCTGTGCACCAAGAGCCATACTGGCTGGGGCTGGGAAAAGAACATGGTAAAAAAGAAACTTAAGGGCTGGGATTTAGCTCGGTGGCACCGCGCCTGCCTGGCAAGCGCAAGATCCTGAGTTTGATCCCTGGTACAGAAAGAAAGAAAGAAACATAAATCTAGGCATGCCCACCTGTAATCCCAGCACTCCAGAAGGATGAGCCAGGAGAACTGCAAGTTCTAAGCCAGCCTGGGCAACTTAAAGAGAACCCTATCTCCAAATAAAATTTTTTTAAAATGGAAGTGTGCTGGACTCAGTGCAAAAACGCTGAGTTTAATCCCCAGTGCTGAAAAAAAAAAATCCAGCCTTCATAAATTGATGTGCCACTGGGGAAGGCAGACAATAAACAAATACATGTGTGTATGTATGGCTCATACTGGACAGGAAAAGCTATAGAGAAAACTCAGCAGGGAAGACAGATGAGAGGGAATGTCATCATCTTAAATAGAATAGTCAGAGAAGGCCTCCCTGAGAGGAGGACTTGCAAGCAGACACCTGAAGAAATTAGGGAGAGCGCCATGCAGTGAGAGGAGCAAGAGCAAAGAGGCCTCCAGTGGAAGCCCATCTGGCTTGTGTGCCTGCCGGGCCCAGCAAGGAGATTGACAGGCATGGCCAAAAATGACCCTTTGAAGAGTGATGGCACCTGCTGAGAATTTCAAAAGCACCTATTATCAGGGTGACCCATTTCATTGCATCCTGAGTTCTGTTTTTCAGATGTATATTGTTTTAACTCCCCAACTCCAATGTAATTATTTCTCTGCTCATTAATTCATTATAAGCAAAGACCAAAATACTTTTATATTGTAATTTCCCCCAGCCAAGTGCCTCAGACGTGGAAAAGGAATTGTCACCTTGGACCTGACCAAACAGGAGCAGGTGTACATGCAAACACACCAGGGCACACAAGCAAACTGCCAACTCATTCTACTGCTGAAATATTAGGTTCTTTGCCAAAATTTCCTAATCTGCACAATAGACTAAATCATTCTAAATTTATTTTCATTAAAGAGCATTCATTCTTGGGAATTCACTTCCAACATGTCATTCTCCACCAAGCCTGGCTTTCCTGAAATTCCTTCACAAGAATGCTGCCTAGATTAGCTGTACCAGCAGCTAACCTACACCTAGCCAGAATGCACCTAAGTCTCACATACCATGTTTTAACATGCAAGTGCTTTATTAGAAATATATGTTTTCTCTGCTGATCGGAAACAACTGCTGTCTAAAGGACCATAATTAGAGGAGAAGCTTCTAGACAGCTAGAGATGTACATGGATAAAGATTTTTTTAATTAATCTCCATAATTGCACTATAAAAAAAGAATAGGCACTCTAGTGAAAATAATCACTACCATTTATTGAGCCCTATCAGCCACTGTGCTAAATGTTTTACTTACCTGAGCTAATCTAGTTAAATCTTTACAGTACTCTGCCAGGTAATTATTTGCCCCATATTATAGATAAAGAAATGAGATGTCAGAGAGGATAAATCATTGTCCCGAGGTCTAGTACAGAGGGGTAGAGCTAGGATTTGAACACAGATCAACCAGTAGTGAAAATAGCACACCAAATACATACACAACAAAGATCAAAAAATGATCTCATTCTGAGATTCAGACAACTCTTTTTTTTTTTTTAGAAATGGAAGGCTATCCTTACTGATGGCCATGAAAGCCTACAGCTGGATAACTGTCCCTGTTGTGACCAGTCCCAGGGTGGTAGGGAGAGAGGCATGCTGACAGCCTGATTCCTTCCACAGGAGCAAATTAACAGACAAGTTGGACTTGGGTCCACTGCGCTAGAGTCTTTCCCTGTGAATTAGCTGTGGGTGCCCGATGTTGATGACTGAGAACAATTATACTACTCACAGCAGATGGGAGCATATGGTGCCAGTTAAAATGAATCAATGTGTCACAGCAGCAAGGTTCTCGGATAAGATTTAGAATGTTGCCAAACAATGATTATATTACCGGGGAATAAGGTTGAAAATTAATATCTTTAAGTCTATCATTGCACCTTTTTTAACCCTTATCCAATAGTTGTTGCTACAGCTCCAGTTCACAGATGAAGATACAGAGGCACAAATAGTTTACCCCAGTGTACAGAATAGTCATTACTAGAACGTAGTGTCTAGAGCAGGCCTAATAAATAGATTTCATCTTTTCCTGAGTGGGTCTTGAACTGATCAAGAAATAAAATAGCAAAGGCAGAAATAGAGCACAAAATACCCTTTTATTACAGAAAAACTAGGTTGGAAGACAAACGGTCTAGCTAATTCCCTCACAGTCAACTCAAGGACGGGCCACCTGAAGGGTAGGGAAAAATTGCTGGGTCATTGTCACTCACTATCCAGGACCAAGGAAGAAAAAGAAATCACCTCTTTCAAGATCTTTGTTAGACAATTTAATCCCCTAGCTGAAAAGCCTGGACCAAAGTCTGTTGCTAGCCAATGAAGTAACTCATTTCGTCCACTTGGGAAGTATCTATTTAGGAATGTCACTCTTTTTGTGATTTTTCTTATCAGGCTCCTTGAATCCAACTGTCCTGCTGTAAGTGGGAGGAAGGCTTCCCCCAAAGGGAATGGATGTTACCATTGTCTGTCATCCTGTAAAGTGGTTGACCCGGGCAGAAAATAAGAGTTGAGGGAGACCTTAGACTGAAATAAGGAGAAAATCCCTTTTCTCTAGGGCTAGCAGTGGCATCAGAACAAAAGATCCTATCTCCAAGGATGACGCTATAGAAAGTGAACATGTTGCCCCTTTGCTCTCTTTTAGGGCTTGTGTTTCTAAGCCACTCTGGCAGTGCTACCTGACCCCATCTTTTGTCAACCCTGACTCTGCAACAAAAGCTCACTGAGGGCTGGGCACTGCACAAGTCCATTATAGCACTGCACAGATGCTATCAACCTGAATGTCACATACTACTTACTGCCCCAGATCCATAGGCCAAGCCTCAAGTCTGGGCATTCACCTCTCCCCTGTACTTCTGACCTCAGTCTGTTGACAAGTCTCCTCCCAAGAACTCACCTGCCAAACCTCCCTTTCCAGGGTTCCTTGCAAGGAGGGGCAAGGTCTAATGTCTCTATGTCTTAGTCCATCTCCTGCTACATATAATAGAATACATGTGATTAGGTAATCTGAAAAAACAAGTTCTGAGATGTCCAAAAGCATGATGCAGGTGCTTAGTGAGAGCATTCGTGCTGTGTCATCCCATGGCAGAAGGCAGAAGGCAGAAGGGCAAGAGAGGCTGAGGCCAAGAGCCAAAGAAGGCTGAATTTGCTTCTATAACAAATCCACTCTCACCATGACCTACTCCAGTGGTAACAACAGTAATCCATCCAACCTAATCACCTCTTACTGGGCCCTAAGTACCAACACTGTGCATTGAGGGTTAACTCTCCAACACAAGGGCTTTGGGGGACACATTCAAACCATAGCACCCCTTATCACAAATATTCTACTATTTCACCCAACTAAAGACAACTTTCAAAGTTTACTATAGACATTAACTTTAAATAGAAAGCTATTTGGCTTCTGGTTATGTTAAATCTTTCTGCTTACTCCAAAGTAGTTCCTTGCCTTTATCTTTATAAAACAAGAAGGCCCACTGAAGTGTTGCTTTTGTTGTTAAAGAAGCAATCTGCCCTCAAAGGTCAAATTGGACTCCATTTCTGGAAAACAGAGAAAGTGCTGACAAGTTTTACAGTTATTGCCCACCTTCATCCTTCCTCTGCTTCTAGCCCTCAGGGTTTCAAAAATTATTAGAAATCCCATCTAGTCCCACTCCAAAACTGCTAGTCCTATCTCCAAGTATTATAGACAACTAAGTTAGTTAGAAATATTGTACGCAGTCAGACAAGGCTAGGCCCTCAAAGGAGTCAATACAGAAGATAAGAACACAGCACAGCTGTGGCTGGAGGCACATTTATCAAGATAAAGATGAAATGACTACATCTACTTCCCCAAGGAATGAACCATAATGATTGATATTCTAAATAGTCATCAGTCACCTTGGGTAGGGGACCAAGACCTCCTTACCCATCCCTTTCAGGAAAGGTTCCTGACCCAGACCTTTCAGGAAAGATCCTTGTTCTTTCCATGTACGTTTGATACTTGATTTGCTTCCCCATTGGATCAGTATTACCTAAGTGACTATACTTGTAATCTTCTTGGTTGACTATAGTTTTGTCCCATCTTATGCCTACCTTGTGGTTTTGTACCCACCTCATGATTTTGCTGTATAAAACTTCTTTGAGAAGTAGATTCATGGGCAACTGACTTTCCAGGTCCCCTCCTGTCCCTCTCAGGCAGGAGGTGTCTATCCCTCAATAAATATTGCCTACTCTTAACCTCTGTTGTTTCTAGAATTTATTGTTTGATTTTAGAAAACACAAACTTGATGTATCAGGCACCTAACAGGTTGAGAGTTACATCTATTTCCCCTATGTCATCCCTACATCACAAGCATAGAACAGATACAGACATCTTCCGGTTCCCCTCTGACCTTAATAAAATCTTATTTTTAGAGCTCTGTCAACACTTTTTTCTGCCTAATATTTTCAAGGAAGATACTAGATTATGTCAATAATAGCACTGCACAGACTTTACCGGGGATTCTTATTTTGGAGAATGTATGAAGTAACGTGTATGGAGTGCATACACCTTATAAAGACAAAGCTTTTGAGTCTTTGAGAAGAGGAAATTTGTATATTTGAAATGATAATTATAATGTACCTTGTCTTAGTCCATTCCAGTTGCTATAACAAAATACACTGGACTGAGTAATTTATAAACAACAGAAATTTATTGCTCACAGTTCTGGAGGATTGGAAGCCCAAGGTCAAAGCACTGGCAGATTGAGTGTCTGGTGAGCCCCCTTTTTTTTTTTTTGGATCAAACAGGACCTTGCGCTTTTGAGGCAGGAAGCACAACCACTGAGCTAAATCCCCAGCCCTGGTGAGTCCCATTCTTAATCACCTCCTAAAGGCCCCACGTCTGAATACTACTGCATTGAAGTTTAGATTTCAACAAATGAATTTCAGGGAACACAAACATTGAGACCATAGCACCTCTCCTCTTTCAACCCTCTTTGCTCACAAAGAAGTATATATTCTCTGGAGACGCTAACTTACCTACATTTTTTCTTCAATATTTAATTCAGCTGCATGACTTTGTTTCAAACCTCAATGCTCTTGTAAAAATCCAAGTCCTTGGGTTACTTTAATGTCTGCTTTCTGCAAAACTTCTTAATATTTATATTCAAGAGGAGCCATACAGAGAAGCCTAATGAACTGAACTTTACGTATGTAGAAAGAGGAACGTTGCCTCAGACCAATGATCTTTGATTCTTTTTACATTCTCCTTGGCCTTATCCACCCTTGAGGGGACAGCCTTAAAAGTTAGATGTAACTACACCTAAAAAAAATCTTCTCCACAAATTCACTAGACATTCTATATATAGTCTATGTGTTATTTATATATTCATTATAATCATGTATATCCAAGTATGTACAAAATATGAATAAATGCGTAAACATATAGTTGCTAGCTGTTATTTGGGTACTCGTGCCAACAAAACCTCAATTTTTCATATAACAGAAGAGACTGAGCTGAAACGCCAATTTTCAGAAGAAACACTTTTAAGTGCTTTATTTGGTGAGTTAAGAATTAGGTATCTCAGGAAGCAAAAGGCCCTGCCCTAAAACTTAGTCCCTCTAAGAGAAAGCAGCTATGTTAAATCATAGGCAGAAAGATAAGAAAAACACTTTCAGCCCTCAAATTAGGTTAATCACTGGTTATGCAATTGTGTTCACTTCTGACAGGCTTGATAGACAAACATTTTAGGGGAAACTGTATATGAGGGAAATATATTGCCATTTGGTACTTTTCATGCCTGGCACCCTCAAGGAGAAAAGAACCCATCTTTATTCTGTACACAGAACTTCCTGCTGCTTTGTTCTTTATTTAGTTCTCTTTAAAGTTCAACAGCCTTCTAATTCTTTCTCAAATTCTCCAAAATTCTAAACCACTCCATACGTGACAGAATTCTGAATAAATCCTCAAGTTCTCAAAATATAAAGAAAGTGCCCAGCCACGACTAAAAGCAGCAGCCAGTGGCTTTGCAGGGACCCTTTTTATTCTGGCCCATTGGGGTGCCCTTGCCCATCTCTCCACCTACTGACCACAGCCACTTGCTTCCTCATACACGCGGGGCCTCCCTGCTTCATCGTTACTTCTCTGCGCTAGTGGTATTGAGTCTCTCGTCATAACACACTGCTCAGTCACATTCCCCCTTTCCTGCTTCTGAACCAATGCCCAACTGCTTTCCCAAGTATCCACTCCCCTCCAAATAGCCATGTGTGTCAGGAAAGCTATCCCTTCCTTAGCTTCCTAGGGTGAATCTGAGGAGCCTAAGCCAGGACATAGCCTTGTCCTGGAGGCCACCACAGCTTAAGCTGCCCCACAGAGATTGAAATGAAAGGTTTGCATCTCATAGTTAAAGAAGAAGTTCTCCCACTCAGCCTCCCTCTTCTGGATGGGAATAAGGAAGCATGAGGCCCCAGCTGGCAATGGCATCCCCCTTCAAACTATGTGCAGAACCATCTTTCATTAAAAATTGGTGTGAGAATATCTGAAACAGATTCTTAATGTTATCATTAAGCCACGAATCAGAACTCCTATGGAGCCACCTGAGTAATAAAGCTATTTATTGCAGGGCTTCTCAGAGGCTTTAATATTCCAAAATACACTGTGACTTTCTATAAGGGGATTTTGTAATACCATCCTTTCCGACATATTTGGCCATACAGCTAGCCATGTCTCTCTCACAAACTAGAACCCCATAGAACCCAGCTTGGGCAACACTCTACTGTGGTGATTTAGGGTTTTCTGGGGCCAAAAGTTCTCCTGAGAAGTTAGCAATGAGTAACCACTGAAGACCTGGTGGTAGAAAACACATGATATGAACCAGTGGTGGCGAACCTACAGCATGTATGCCACAGCAGGCATGCAGAGCCCTCTCTGTCTGCACCTGAGCCAACTTGCCCCAACAGCTGAGCATCGGATATTCAGGTTTAATTGCAGTATTTGGCACTTTGGAGTAAATAAGTGGGTTTTAGGTTGCAGTTTGGGCCCTCCATCTCTAAAAGGTTTGCCATCATTGACCCTTAAACACAAGATACTCTGTTTGAGATGCATATTATGTCTTGACAATTTGGACACAATCAACTAATAGGGTTTTTTTCCCAAATCAAGTCTATACGCACTTATTAAATAACAGTCATGCCACCCACAAACATTTGATAGGGCATGCTTCCTCTGCTCAGGAAATTAAAATGCTAATGGCATGGCTTGAAGCCATCTGATCTGGTCATTTCTTATTCATCCATTTGTCAAAAGTCCCAAGCCCAAGCTGCTCCCTGGATTGACCCACTCCCGTCCCTGGGTCTCAGCTTAGATCTCAGCAGCAGCAGCCTCATCTTTCTACTCCTTTTCAAGTCTTAAATCTTAAATTAATCTTAATTATATAAAGAATATATTAATACATTCTCCTTATGAAACCTTATATAGTAGGCTTTCATCTGCCTTGATAGCCCTAATTCTGGTTCTCTTCCTGCCTCTTCACTATTATCAACTCTATGTGTAACTTTCTAGGCATTTTCCTGGGCATTTTACACACACACATATATGAACCTACAAAACATTCGGGGTTATATTACACTCTACTCTTGCCCTCTCTCCTCATCCTGGTTGCTGACAGCTTTAAGGCCCAGGAAGTCAAAAGGGCTATTAATTCTCAGAAACTGGGAACAAGAAGAAAAGAAGTAAATTTTACCTTTTAAGAAAAATTAATACCATTCACCATTCTGCAGAAAATGCCACATTCTCAAAAGAGCAAACACAAGATCGTTGATCCTTCTCAGAAGTATACACAGGATACTCAGGACATGGCCATCAGGCTCCCTGTAGACCCCTTACCACATCCATCAAGCATGACAGAGCAGCAGTGGTTTGAGGTGAGCAACACTCCAACCTCTTACATCATGAGGTCCAGCTCCTCACTGGGATCCTCTTCTCATAGTTGGGAGGCCAAGCCACACTCTGCTCCTCCAACCTCTGCCCCTTCCCTTCCCTTCTATCTGGGAAGCTGGAAGGGCTGCCATTTTGGATTTGGATGACTATTTTCTAAAACTTCAAGCCATGGAGAAGTGGAGTAAAGAAAAGAGTGCACCCCCGTCTAAAGTGCATATCCCTGTTTCTCGCACATCTTTCATCAGAACAAGCAATCCTGCTAGCATCTAAGTTGACAGAAACACACCCAGGGAATGCATGTTAGTGGCTGCATGTTTTTTCCAGGATCTGAGAGAGAACACAACTGGAGCCTGAGGGGCAGGGACCCCACCAGGAGGTGGCAATGAAAGGGAAGAGAGTGTAAACAGGAGTAGGACACAATCTATATGCTTGTGTCCATTTAAAATTCTCCTTTCATGCATCCTATTTCATTTTCCATTTCTTCCCACATACTGTTCTCTCACCTGCTGTTCCAGTCCTAGCCTGAAACCCTCACTTCTCCAGTTAGCTGAATCTGCCCTGACTTTCAGAAAGGAGGACATCACCCATCTCCTCCCACCTTCAGCCAGGCTACTAGTTCTTCATCTGTGTTGGCAATTCTGTGCCTTTCCACAGATATTTATCCCACTATTCTGTTATTTGGCTTAGAATAAGAACTTGACTCTCTTAGAAGTTGAGGTCATGAATAAGGGCCACATTAGTTCCTACACATCTGCAGCTACTGACAGGTAAGTAAGCAATAAAAGGTGCCCTCCCACTCACCCACAGTTGCCAATTTCCAGCTAGGAATTGGCTCCAGTAACAGGGCTCTCACTGGAGTAATGTTAAAACCTGTCTCCAAGAGCTATACCTGCAAGCTCAGGCCAGAGAAGGGCAAGTATGTACCTCTGCAACAGGAATAAATGTCATAGTGCTAACAAAGTTTGAGATATTATAACTATTGGACACCAATATGTTGACCTATATACTGTTTATGTTGCCCCCAAACAAATTATGTAAACCTTTTGTATATGAAAATTAAGCAACCCTAAGGTACATAGTGGGTTTAGTTGTGGTTTTTATGTACAGTATATACAAATCAAACAACTCTTTCTCTATTCTAGATATGGTTAAGTATACTTCTAGAATAGATTCCTTTAATATTCCCATCTATCTGGCCAAAGTGCTACATATATGTGAATCAAGAAATCCTAACATGATGCTCCTAATAAGATATGGCACTTTCTCTCACTGAATATAAGCAGCTCTTGTAGCTGGTAAGATATAGTCCTGAGACCAGATCTAGGACATAAGACACATGGGAAGTTATAACCCAAAATATATAATTTCCTTGTCTTCAAGAGAGAAGTATATATATATATATATATATATATATATATATATATATATATGATCCATTTCATTCTGCTCCTAATAGTGATAAAGGAAGCCAAAAAAACTACTGAGGCTTCTTTCTAGGTCTATAACACCTCACAAGGGTTCTACCAAAGCTGTTTCCTTTGTATCCTTTTATTTCCTGGTAGTGCCAGGATTTGCACTGGGATGGACAAAGGGGTCTCTGAATGGCAAGCTCTGCCCTTATGAGTTCCCTGCACTGGACCACCTAAAACCTATAGTTGGCCCAATTTTTCTTCTTGACGTCCTCAAAGAAAAAAAGAAAATTATAAAAAATAGCAGGTCAACAATTTGTTGTAAAAATCAAGGCCCCATATAAAACGCCATCTTCCAAAGAAGATGGAATCAATATTGATGCAATCCATAACCACACAATAGGAATATAAAGCAAGAAGATGAATGTTTCAAGATTCATACAGTCCTATTAGTTTCATTTCTGTAGCTGTACCTTGCACAACAAAAGTCTCCAACGGGGAGAACTGGCCACCTATGGGCATAATAGCCTCACTTTTCAAATAATCAAATGCCTGCATTTACTAAGGCAGGATAGTAATAGGGGGTTGAGGGACAGAAAGGCCAGGAGGTGAACCAAGTCAAAGTATGAACACAGCATAGCTTTCTTAACATCATTTTACTCAGAGAATTAGAGGGTAAAATTATGTAAAAGAAAGAGAAATAGCTTAAAACATAATTTGACATAGTGGTAGGTTCATACTCAGCATGCACAAGGCCCAGGGTTTGCTCCTCAGCAGCACTACCAAAAAACAATTGAAAATACTATGTTTAATGCAAATTTTTAAAGTTAAATGAAAAGCTAAAAGATTGTGTCTTGCCATAGGCCATTTCAGATTCTGACCCCAGCCCCCACTGTCCTTAACCCTAACCTGACTAGAGGTCTGGTTGCCTTAAGGTGCTTTGCAAATTTTTTAAAATTTAAGAAATATTGAATCTCTATAGATTTTCAAAAATGTTGAATGAAGACTGAAACCAAAAGGGTTGTCTGCATATACTTTAAATATATGGAAAATCCAATTCATCAAAACACAGCATCTTTCCATTCTATCCCTTTTTTGTTTCTGTATCACAGTTTCCTCTCTCACCCCTTGCAAAAAGAAACCTACACACATATTCCCACTGCTGACAAGCATTCTGGGTCAGCAAAGCTTTATTTGCACTGATTTTAATGTGTGTTAACCATAAACACCTCCATCTGTCCAGCATCACGGGGCTGGGCATCCCTGAAGATACAAAGGTGAATGTGATGTTATCCCTACCATGGAGAAATTCACAGGCATGGAACGGCTCCCCCTATCCATTCTTAAATGACTTTATAATGTGATAAATGAATTAATAAAGTCTCAAAGTGCTGCAGGAGCAGAGAGGAA
This sequence comes from Heterocephalus glaber, assembly GCF_053883595.1. Lineage (NCBI taxonomy): Eukaryota > Metazoa > Chordata > Mammalia > Rodentia > Bathyergidae > Heterocephalus > Heterocephalus glaber. The sequence goes on from NW_028258156.1 coordinate 6,534,704, forward strand.
GAAGGAATTCCCTGCTCCTCAAGGGAAAGATGGTCAGGAAAAATTTCTCAGATAAAGCAGCATTTAAGGTCCACTTTCAGGGTCTTTGCAGGGATTTTCTCTGAGGTGGAATCCAGATGTGCTCTGGACATTCCTCTGCCTGGCTGCCTCTTCCTTATATTCTTCCCTCATCCCAGCCCCCAGTGTCTTCATTGTCTGAGTAGTCACAGCCCAAAGACAAGTTCCTAGTTTTAAAATTATTTTATTATTGTACCAAAACTTTCTGAACATTTGCCCTGGGAGAGGATACCCCTGCATACTTCTTATGCTAATACTCACAAGAAACATATTTTATTATTTGTATTCTACTCTTTGAGGCCTAGAGAGAGTAAGTCACTGGCCCAAGTCGCAACCAGCATATAGTTGTGCTGAATTTAAAGCTAGATCAGTCTACAATCTATCCACTGCATCTACTCTCACCATTAGTTATAAGCCTCCCCACCAGCAGGTATTTGATATATGTATTTTATGAACAAAATACCACCATCTAGTCTAGCTAGTAAAATATTTGAGGAGAAGGTCATTTCTTGATGACAGAATTATGAATTTTTAAATATTTTTTTCTACTTTCATATTTCCAAAAATTCTTAGTATGAGGATGTATTATTTATAAATACTGTGCATTATTTACTCATTTCTACTGAAAGAAGCAGTATCACACATAAGAGGACAATAGAGAAATCCAAATTAGGAGATGGGTGGGGAGAATGAGCAGCTAGAGATATAAAGTGTAGCATTGTTAGGAAAAGGCCACAAAGCCCAATCTCAATGTCCTTTGAAATTTAAAAGGCTCAGAAACACTTTCTAGAAAAATCTAAAGCCAGGAAGCATCTGATTGCAAATGGAACTGGAGAAATGTCAGAGAAACAAGGCACTCAACCTTGCCATGCAAATCACTCAACCAAGCAACCCCTGGGTGAAAGAGCCCTTGAGTTCCCCACAATGTGCAGTGTGCCCCAGACCTGCTATCAGATGTGGAAACAGAGCTTTCACTTGTGATGATGGCAGTGGTGTTGTCAGCCCCTAAGCTTGGGTGCAGGGCCAAAGCTGGTATCACCATTCCAAATTCCACTCCCACCCACACTGGGCCCAGGGTGAGATCAGTCCTCCTTGCAGAGCTGGGATAAAGTGGGCTGCCGGGGAGGTGGGGCAGGGGGAGGCACAACATGAAAAACCCTGCCCTTGTCAAATCTCTGCTTTCTGTCACATGCCTGGAGGATGAGGACGAGAGGCAGCACTTTCTGCCACTTTGTCAAGGAGCACTTCTCAAGGCAGGTTTGTCACCTTCCTGCCAGAATCCTCCTCCTCTGACCTAGGCAGCTATAAGAAGCCATCTCAAGCTAGAAATCCATAGACAAGAAGATACATTTGGCATTTTTAACTCTTCTTTGATTTCTACTCTGTTTCTGTGAGGTCCTTTTCAAAATCCATGTGAGTTCACTAAGTGCTCCTAACCTATTAGAAGGTGAAGGGGGAAAAAATCAGTAATTTGAGCAAGTCAAATTATTCCTTTCTTCTGTAGCTGATACATCAAAGAGCTGGTGGATGTGGTCTTCACTGCCATTTCCCAGGAGCTGCTTATCTCAGAGGAAGAGGGTTTTATTTAAGGTGAAAAAAAGAAAAGCCAGTAAATAGATCAATTTATGTTTCTAGGAAGCACCAAATGCCAGGGCCTGGGTGCAGATAAGATTGTTTGAAACTAAAAGTGCAGCAGGGATAGCTTGTCTCCCAGTTCATTTCTAATATTCCATCTACTTATAAAGAATTGCAAATTAAAGAGAACTTCAACCCTGAGCATGTATAAGGGGAAAGAGAGTTAGTGGAAAATTCAGATGAGAGGATATCTGCAACATTCCAGAAGCAAGTTGAGAGAAAAAGAAAAATTTATATGCATCAATATATCATCAAGGGCAGTCCTGCTGGTGGAAACATATGCAAAGCTCAGAGTCATGATTAATCCCTGCTCCTGTGACCTCAGTGACACAAGCTGCTCTCTGCCCAAGCCCCACAGAGCCTGTCACAGTGAGTTAGCCTGGATCTCCTGAGCCAGATTCTCTGTGATCACCAGGATGGGAAAGCAGATATGTCACAATGCCCGTGTGCTCATGACACCAAAAGGAGGCTCTACACGTGGCAGTCTCTGTCCTCCCCTCTGGTGGAAGTTACAGAGAAAAGTCCTCATATTTCTAGGAATGCTTTTTATACCAAAAGTGAAGCACACCCTGGCTCTGGGAAAATGAGCCTGAGCTGTCAGGTCTACCCGGGGGGCCATGTGTGTGCTGTCACTCTGCCTGAGGTCCCTCCTGAGTCTCTCTCCTTACTCAAAGTGACTCTCACCCTAATTACTGCTCCTCGGGGCTGGCCACTTGTCTTCTTGTTTTTGTGAGTTTCTGTCTCCTCACTTTCCTACCTCTCATAATGGATGCACTTTCATGTTACGCTTCCCCCAGAACAGAAACAGCACCATCTTTCCCCAAAACAGAGTAGGGCTGATGCCTATGTGCTATGATTTTAAAGTTGTACCCATGTCAACTCAGACTAGCCCATCTCCAAGTCTGAAATCTTCCATTTATGATGATTTGCAGAATACAACATAGTCAAATGTATCCTTTAAAAATTCTACATATAGAGAACACTTAAAGTAGTTATTAGAGTGAAATGATTTATTTTCTCAGCTATACTTGATGACTACATGGGAGTCTGATAGTGGGAAGAACAAAGAAACACTCAGAATTTCTAGTGCAACCCAGGAAAGCCTTGATCCAGCCCAGCTCCTCCCAGCCAGTCTTCCCTGGTGCTCAAATCCATGAGACAAAGCTGAAAGAATCCTTATATGCAACATCAACCTTTTGTAAGTCTTATGTTTACATACAATACTAGACTGTTCAGCCTTGCCTGCTCATTGTTGCTTATTACTGCCCTTTAACTCCTAGCCACTTCCCATCTGAAACCAGTGGTCCAGCCACTCACTGGTAAGTGTACAAGTGTTCCCATATTTCCCATATTCATGCTCGCTCGCTCTCTCTCACTCTCCTCTCTTCCCCTCTTTCATTCCTTCTCTCACTCCTCACCCTCATCTCTCTTTCCCTCCAGCTTCCTCTTCTCTTTTGAGGATCCTAGGACTTTGGTCACTGGGTTTCCCAAGTTATACCTTATAAATATAAAGTCAGGTCAAGTAAAAGACATGGAATTAGGTGGAAAATCCCACTGAGGTTTCACATCAAACCTCTACCTTTACTTCTAGAAAAGTCTATTTGATGATTAAAACCAGTTATAACTCAGCCTTCTCTCTGAAGCCATGTATGATCCATCTCCCCCCACCCCCTGCCTCCAGCTATTCATTCATTCAAATGTAGTTCAAACTGAAAGGGGAACAAGAGGAGAGAGGAAAGGAAAGGAAAGGGGGAAAAAGAATGGAAGGAAAAAATGGAAACAAAGCTTTTGCAAATGAGGAGAGGAAGAGGGGTTAAAGGGAGGGGAAGGGAATTGAAAAAGGGAAGTATTAAGATATATTATGAACAGGTACAAATTCCCTATGATGAATATGATCATTATGTATGGTAAATATGTACTAATAAAAAATTGTTAAATAGTAATTACATGCTCATTTGACAATGTGGACGGAATGGTGAGAAAAACAGATATAAGCCCTGCCCTCCAGGAGTATTTATGTATTTACACACATGCTTCTTCCATTAGACACAGAGTTAGGGCCAAGCATTCTTTATTTCAAACTTGGCATATAGGTGTTCAAGCAAAAATTTTGCATGAATGAATGGTTGGTTGATTTCAACATTTTTTAAAAGTTGCAATTTTCTAAGAAGGAGAAATTAGATCTAGTTTAGTTATACTTTTTTACTTTTATAAACTAGCATGTTTATTCCTATTACATCTCTAGTTGACTGGCCACTGTCTTAGGCTGCTCAGGCTGCCATCACAAAATACCATATGTTAAATGGCTTAAATGACAGGAATTTATTTCTCACAGTTCTGAAAGCTCAGAAATACAAAGTCAAAATGCTTATCCTTTTGGTTCGCTAGTGAAGGCTTACTTCCTGGTTTGTAGACAGCTGCCTTCTCAATATGTCCTTTCACAGTGGAAAGAGAATGAGCTCTGGTCTCTCCTTTCCTTTTAGGGATGCTAATCCTATCATTATGGCCCACTAATTACTCTAATTCCTCTTCTAAACTGAATTACCTTCCAAAGACCAAACATTCAAATGCCATCACATTGGGAGTTAAGGCTTCATTTTATGAAGCAAACATCCATCCCCTAACAGCTACAATCTTTCATTACCCAAAACAGGGCAAACTAGAAACTTCCAGACAGGTTTGGGTTTTGGGGGGGGTTTTGGGGGGGTTTTTTTGGGTGGGGGGGTTGGTGATTTTTTTTTTTTTTTGATTAATTTACTTGAAACAAATTAGAAAAGAAAAGTTCTCAGGGACAAAAGTCATGTTTCATGGAAAAATCAGAGCCAGGAGTGGTGATCCTAAACTCCAATTCTGAAACAAACTGCTTTGGTCTTTGACCGAGTCACTTCACCTCCCTCTCTCTAAAAAGGAAGGAGCTAGACTGAAAGATCCTCAGGTTACCTTAAACTATTTAAACATGATTTTAATATCCTCACCAATCTCTGATACAGACTAAACAGTATGCTACAAACAAAAACAGTAGCTGTTTTCACTCAAGCCTGCTCCAACCATAAGGAGAGCTGATGTCCGCCAACTTATGGACACCTGTCCCCACTAAGATGTGTTGCCAGGCCTCTGACTGAAGTGCCCAGAGTCCTGCTGCAGGAAATCTGCATTCACCTTATTCAAGAAAAGACAAAAATAGAAAACAAATTGAAATTTTTCAGAGGGCATCTTGAACTTGAAAAAAAATACCTAATTCCACTTATATAGGATGATATTGAAGAATGTGCAGACATTTATATTCAAGCCTAGTAGATAGAGGAGGGGCCTCAAAACCAAAATGATACAACTTCTCAATTTTTAAAAAGACTGAGGCTTTGTAATGCTGCTGTTGATATGCTCTGTGGTTTCTATTTTCAATTCTGCCACTGTGTGATTGCAGTCAAGCAAAGATGCACCCACAGAATCCTCAAAGAACATAAAGCTGCTGATTGAAGAACTACTATACAGAAGGTTCATGTTGCTAGTTCAGGTTTCCTCTCTCTGTTTCTTCCAGATAGCCTTAATCCCAATTAGGGGTTTTAATAGAGGTAGGCTAGTAATAAAAATTAAAAGGACTCTCCTCTTTCCCCCTGCTGTTTTCTATTAGCAGTGCATTATGTTGTATTATTTTCCAATGCTTATTCAAAAGAGCTCATAAATACTATCTGGAGACCTAAGCTAGCAAGAATGATGACCACAAAATAATAAACAGCTGACAATTAGACATTTGAACAGAAGATTACATAAGCCATATCCGTGTGCATGTAGGCAGCCTGGCTCCTGTTCAATGCAGTGTATATGGTAAAATTATGTGGGCAAGAAAAGCAAATTGGTTCTTTTTCTCTGAACTCTAGTTATTCCTTTTGCTGGTAGATGGTGACTCTGCAGCTGTAAGTGGAAACTGAACTCATTGGGAAAAATTACCAATCAGTTTGCAAGGTTCATAACAATAAAACTGCCCATTCTTGAGCATCCACCGTCTGAATGACCCAGAGCCAGAAGCCTCCACATACACTCCTATCTCATACAATTCTCACTGCATTGTTAAAAGGTAGTTTTACCACCATTTTACAGATATGAAAGCTAAGACAGATTAAGCAGCTGCCCCAAGGTCACTCTGTTGGTCAATGATTGACACCCAGTTCTAAACTCACATTTGTTCTTCTACACTATAAACAGGAAACACAGGTGCCAACATAGACATGGAGGGATAAGAAGACACCTTATGCAATGGACTATGTCCTCCCAAATTCATATGTTGAAGTCCCAACCTCCAATGTATATATATTTAGTGACAGGGTTTCCAGGGAAGTAATTAAAGTTAAATGAGGTAATAAAGTGGGGCCCTAACCCAATCAGATTAATATCCTCATAAGAAGAGACACCAGAGAATTCACATTCTGTCTCCACATAAGAACACAAAGAAAGATCATATGAGCACTCAGCAAGATGGTGGCCATTGATGAACCAGGAAGGGAGTCCCCACAAGGAACCAAATCAGCCTTGTTCGTTAACGTCTAGCCTCCAGGAGTGTGAGAAAATAAGTTTCTGATTAAGCCACCCAGTCTGTGGTGTCTTGTTAAGGTAACTCAAGCAGTCTAAAACACTCTACCTACCCTGTGAACCCACTTGCCCTTCTCTAAACCTGATGATTTCTTCCATCATCTTCTGCACTGTCGTCAGTCTACTCTACCCTGCCACCAACATGCTCTTTGTAAAAGATAACTCTCATCTTTACTCTCTCTGAGGCATCTCCTCTGATTTCTCATCTGTCAGCAATAAATCTGCTCTTAATGCGTTTTCTTTGTAATTGGGGTATATCAGATAGAACAGGAATAAAATTCAAACTCCTGAGTTTGTCAAATTCATCACAATCTGCCTCCTTTCTCAGTGTTATCTTCAATCACTTTCCCCAACCCTAACCAAATATATCATGAAATATATTTTATACCACATTTTCTCCCTCCAAAACTGCAATTTCTTTTTATTTTGTATTTTTTTTTTTTTGGTATCGGTGATCGAACTTGTGACCTTGTGCATGGGAAGCAGGCGGCAGAACCACTGAGCTAAATTCCCGGCCCCCTTATTTTATATTCTTATCATACATCTGGATAATTCCTATTCACCCCTCAAGACCGCTTTATCTTTTCCTTGAAACTTTCTTTCCCAGGTGCTTTGCCTCTCAGGATTCCAGAACATAATGACACTTGCCAGATGATAAACATTCGTATGCCTGGTGCTCCCATTAGTCCTGGCATTTAGCCCTAACGCTGATACATAGATACTTCTGGTAAATATCTATTGTATGAAAAAACAAATATGTTGTCTAGACAAAGTAAATAGACCACATTAGTAGTTACCAGACTTTGCTGCACATTAGTGCAGAAGTTTCCAAACTTTATTGGGGATTCCTTAGTTACTTTGTTCGTTACTGAGGCAAAATATCTGACACCCAAAGTTAAAGGGGGAAGGTTTATTTAGCTCACATTTTGTAGAGGTTTCAGTCCATAATTGGCTGACTCCAAGGCAGGGTGGTGTGGCAGACAGGCCTTGCAGAGAAGAAACAGTTCATGGTGGCCAGAAGGTCACAAAAGCAACAAGACCTTAACAGCATCTTTTGTCTTATCCAGACTACTGGGATTAGGGCAGTTGCAAACCAATCAGCATACTGGTTTAGTAATCACATTCCCTTAATCTCAGCATCACACACTCTAGATTCAGCCACCTCTGCAAAAGCCACTTATGACTGCATGAGGCTTTGAGGGGACACCTAAACCCAACCCATAATAGGACACTTACAAAATTCTGCACTCCAACAAACCAGATCTCCAGCAAGACCAATTAAATCAGAATGTTTGGAGCTGGAAGCCGGGCATAATAAGATCTTCAAGTTATTCCAATGAACATAACCACTGGTCTATATCTTACTCATGATTTCTTTTGACAGTGGGGGAAATGGGATAAGTTTTCAAAAATGCATTTATAGTCCCTAATTATAGTAACTCAGATTTTAAAACCTAAAACCCACCAGGAATTTAGCTCAGTGGTTCTGCCACCTGCCTCAAAAGTGCAAGGTCCCAAGTTTGATCCCTGGTACCAAAAAATAAAACACCCTAAAACCTTAACTCTAACCCTAACCCTTGCTCTTGAGTCTCCAAAATTAATCCTACTGGTAAACAGTTCTTCATGTGCCTGTTTTCTTGTTGCTCCATTATTTTTGCTCTTTGCTTTCATCTCTGCCCTAATTGTATGCTTCTTTTAAATATCACTGTCCACGTTTTGTTTTACACATAAGAACTTTGTTGAGCTCCATGGTGTTCATGGGCAACTTCAAATCCAGGTTAAAACAACAAAATTTGAAACCTAGGCAGCATTGTGACTGCACACAACCACTCTGCCATCATCAGCTACTGGAGAACACAGAAGATTCACCTCAGCTCACCTGGCCTGTGGGTTTGTTCCTTGTGTTTCCAAGTAAAAATGCGTGTAAAGGAGCTTCTATAACAATAACAACGACCAGATTTCTTCATGGTAAAGGCCTTAAATTCTTGGAGCCTCTCTAGGATTGGCTTCAGGCAACTTCCGTGGCTTCTCTCCCCAGAAGACTAAGAGTTGCTACGTAATAAAGCTAAAATCAGCTGCCAGACATGGCAGTCAGAGATGGTGCTTCACAATAAAGGTGAAGCATCTAAACTTTAAAAACACAAACTCTTAGACCATTTACTATAGAAAGAATATCCCCATATGCCTACAGTGCTCCTGAGGATGCCACTCACCATAGCCAGAGTAACTAAAACACTAAATTACACTTACAACAGCAGATGTGTTTTGTCTACATTTAAAAAGATAGGGAATATCTCAAGAAGGACTTTTATATTACACAACCTCATTTAATCAGTCACTTTGGGGTACATATGATCATCCTAATGTTACAGATGAGATTCAGAGAACTTCGGTCATTTGCTCAGGGTAACACATCTTCTCAAAGTCAGGTCTAAATGTTCCCAAGGTCCACATCTTTTACAATGTAATGTACATTGTTTCTTCTGCCATGCTCACAGTTATATTGTGGGTTAAATTACTGTGAGCCAACCAAGGAACTTGTTTCCTATTTATAGCATCATTTCAGTAGGAAGAATGAGTGACTTGTGTCAAACAATTTATAAAGGAATTTTTAAAACCTTAACACCCTATTTATTCATTTCTTGGGCTTTTCCTGTGCTACCTTTGCTTCCTCTGAAAGGCCCACCTATGCCATCCAAGTAAGATAAAAGGGTCCATAAATAGTTGTGTATTTAGCCAATTCACCATGTCTTACTACTATCTATCTTACTGTCTTAGCACTGTCTACTATTTAAAGTAGATTCCTATGGCTTTATAATATTTAGAAAAACTGATCTTTTTTATAGAAATAAGACAACATTTGTCACTGATGTATCATATACAATGTATGAAAGCATTTTCTTCTTTAGATCAATTGATAGAAGTTCCTCCTCAGAATAGTGCCAAACACAGAATGAATGCTTTAAAAAATTGCCAATGAATGAATGCACAAATTAATGTGGAGAGTAGCTTCAAAAGGGCATCTCAACTTTAGCAAATGTATTTGTCTGGGGAAATCAGAATCTGGAAATAGACAGATTTTGTGAAAATCATTTCATTGAGCAATGTGCCAATGGCATGGAAAAACTGAAACAAATTTGTGAACCGATCATTTGACAAAACAATTATTCAGTAAATTGATGTTAGCAAAACTAGTTATAAGGTAAATAGGTCACTTGAAAAAGTCAGTCATTGTTTTTAAAGTCCTTCTTGAGGAACAAATGAGGCTTGTATTTTAAAAGCAAGGATCTAGTCTGACAGCTCTATGGGAATGTTCCCATGATCAAGCATGTGTCAACGTCCATCTATGTAAGTTCTCCTCTCCCCCACCTAGGTAACCCTTCCCTTCTTTTTTTGTGTACTGTAGCCCTCCAGCTACTGCTTCCTGTCATGATAAATCTCCTTTTCTCTTATCTCCATCATTCCTGTCAAGTCTACAGCTCTGAGCATTAAATGTTGAATATTTACCTCCTATCTGCTGTCACTCCTTCTCACCCTAGTCCTATCCTAATCCACCTTCCATGTCATGGACTATTTGAGACAAATAATTGTGGAGAGAATAAAAATGTATATTTTGTTTAAAAACCAAAACTATGCATTGTCTAGAGGATACCCCCCAGCTCATCTGATTCTAGATTTTCATTGCTGACTACTTCTACATACAGCACACTCTGTTGGGTTGTATGTTTCTAGCCACATCAATTATCTTTGAGGTATTTTACAACTGTATATAAATTTGTATATTTTCTACATATTTCTTGAACTAGTTATAACATGTGTCAAATTCCCCCAATGAAAGGGTCAAATAAAATCTTTAATACACGTTCAATTTTATATCTGCGTAAGAATCATGGTTTTACCTTTTTTTAATTATCTTTAAACACATTCCTTTTAATGTGCTTGCATTTGCACAGGATTTAGAATATTATGAGTGAAATGGGAGTTGTGGGTAAAAACTGTAGGCTTCTGTCTACAGTTTCTTGTACAGCCGCCACAAGCCAGGGTATCCTGGTTCACTGCTAACCTTTGACTACTCCTACTCTGTATGGTTTTTACTGTACTTTTACTTTTTATCATAATGACAATATGCAATAGTTGAACCATGAGTTATTTTAACTATTATATATGCATAAATTCATAAAGCCTATCCATTAAAGTGTGCAATTCAACAATTTTAGCATATTTGCAATTTGCAGCCATCACCACAATCAATTATAGAACATTCTCAGTCACCCCAAAAAATAACCCCACACAAATTAGCAGTCATTACTCATTTACCTCTAACCCTCAAGTCCCTGAAAATCATCTTTCTGTCTCTGTGGATTTCTCTATTATGGATAGGTCACATAAATGGAATCATATACTCTGTGGTCTTTTGTAACTGGCTTCTTTCACTTAGTATAATATTTTCAAGGTTAGTCTATGCTGCAGCATGTATTAGTACTTCATTAATTTTCATAACCAAATTATATTCCATTGTAAGGATATACCAAAATTTATCTATCCATTCATCAGTTGATGAACATTTGGGGTTTTCTATTTTGTAGTTATTATGAATAATACTGGTATATATACTCACATACAAGTTTTTTTCTGTTGGTGTGTGTTTTTATTTCTCTTGAGCAAACACCTTAGGTTAAGTTATATAGTAAATACATTTAAACTTTTTTAGGAAATGCCATACTATTTTACAAGGTGACTGCAGCAATTTACATTTCCACCAGAAAAGGAGGAGGCTGTAGTTGCTCTATGTCATTGTTAACACTTGTAATTAGCTATCTTTTTATTGTAGCCATTTTGAGAGGTTTGTCATGGCTTCTGTTTTATAGTTTATGTAATGGATTTCCTTTTCTTGTGACTATCATTTTAATTGTAATCAGTTTTTTAAATATCCTCTGAATTTGGGGAGGGGAAGGCAGGTATGTCCAAAAGTACTAAGTTATAATATTTCATCCTAGTGTCTTTCCTACTCCTTTCCTGGCTCTCTATGAAGATGCTACCCTTTTCTCTACTATCTTTTTTTTTTTTTTGTACTGGGGATCAAACTTGGGACCTTTTGCTTGCAAGGCAAGTGGCGGAACCACTGAGTTAAATCCTTGGCCCCTATCCTTCTCTACTATCTTAACTATAGAGGACCCATGTTCTCTAACTTCATGTAAGAGGGTAAGAAAAGAGAATTGGCCTCATACTCATTCCTAACACCATTTTGGAACCATGTAATTGACATATGTACTGATTTCTTCACATAGAAACCATTCTCATAGAATACTATGTTCAAATCACTGATACTACTGTATTGCCTACCACCATGTGAAAAAAACTAGTAGTTATCCCCCAGTATTCATTTTCTCCTATTCTATTTATTAGTAGAATATTCTATTTCAATTAGACACATGGTCATCCAGGTTAAGAACACAATCTCAGTCTCCCTTGAAGCTAGGTATGACCTGTAACTGGAGGTTATATATATAGCACCTGAAATATCTTCTCAAAAACCAAAAGGATGTATCCTTCCCTTTCTTTGATTCCTTTGTCTTCAAATGTGAACATAGGAGTAGTGAACCATCTTTGAATGTGCAGATGAGGCACAACCAAGTTGGCTGAGCAGCAAGAGAGAAAGATTTAAATCTCTGACAGTGTGGAATATCCAAACCCCCTCTAAACTATTATTTATGTTCAAACTGCTATGTAAAAGAGATAAACCTCTGTCCTTTTTCAGTCATTGTTATTTTGATTTATGTTAAGGCAGCCAAATCTAGACTCTGAGTCATAATATATCCCCTCATCATAACTATACCTCAACACACACTTCCTGTCCCACTTTCAAACTCCCTAAGTAAAGGGAGTTGACCATTCCATCCATTATAGACATCTTTAGTGATCATACACTTATCTGCTGTAAGATCCTTTAGTATTGAGATTTCAAAGACTCTCTTATCCAAGAGGACCTGCACTCCTACTTTATATCAGTATATCCAATCTTAATTAGCTCCTCATCAGTCCTTGTCATGTTTTTCTACTCTTATAGCTTTAATTCAACCTCTGAGACAATAGTTTAGAAAGATCTTGAGTGGGAGAGTCTTTGGATCTCAGGCTCAACTCTAGCTCTACCAATTTGCCTGCTGGTAAGTTTATTTAACCTCTCTGAGCCCCTCATTTCCTCATCTATAAAATGGAGGCAATAAAATCTACTTTATAAAATAAATCATTAGATTTCAGTAAATCTAACAGATGACTCACAAAACGAAGCCTTCAGTTTTCATTTATTTATCCAAATTTAAATTCAGCCATCCTCTCTGTCTGCCTATCATTTCCTGTGGGAGACAGTCCCATTGATTATGCCCAAAGCAGGCTATAAAGAGTTAACCCCACAAATGGCTTGTTTTAAGAAGTGAGTCTGGGGCCAGGGATTTAGCTCAGTGGTTCCACCGCCTGCCTTGCAAGTGCAAGGTCTCCAGCTCAATCCCCTGTACCAAAAACAAACAAACAAACAAAAAAGAAGCAAGTGTGACCAAAGCCTCCATGACTCAGCCAAGGTCAGAATGACTCACCCAAATTCCATTCCCAAAATTCAAACCTTCTTAACTAAAAAGATGAGGTTTTTTGTTAACTACAACCTAAATCTTGTCTGTTATGTTCCTAACAGGAATGCTTTGTATCTTCTTTTACAAGCCTTGCCTGCATCAGCAACATATCCCTAGCAATCACATGTAGCCCCAGCTTAACAATGATTGTGTCACCAATAAATATCAGCAGTTCTAGCTGGCCAGGGTCTTTGCTGCTTGCTCAGTACTCACCATCCCTGTTCCCCATTTCTCTTTCATTCTGTCTCTATGTCTTTCTTCTTGCCTTGCATCATAGCACCAATGAGGAGATCAGGATCTTCTACAGGGGTCTCCAATAATTTCCAATCAGACATTATGCCATTATGTGTTTAACCTCTCAGCTTTTCACCACTGATGACAGAATACCTGACATAAACAGCTTAAAGGAGGAAAAGTTCATGGTTTCAGAGACTTCAGTCTGTGGTCAGATGGTTCTACTGCTGTCGGCCCAAAGTGAGGCAGAACATCATGGTGGAAGGATGTGGTGAAGCAAAGCTACTCACCTCATGGTAACTAGGAAACAGAGAAAAGTGAAAAAGTTCTAGAAAAGATATACCCTTCAAAGTACATCCCAGTGACCTATTTCCTCTATGAACTCATCCAGGAATGTTCAACTTGTGCCATCTTTTTTGGGAGGGAAGAATTGTCTTTGGTCACAAATAAAATATATGTCAGCTTAATGTACATAAGTAACTAAGTAACAGCACTTTAAATTTTTAACATTCATTATTAATTTATTTAAAGAGGACAAAAAAGGCAAGCTTCAGGTAAGGACATGCTTGCAAGCATCTTACAATCTATCTCTCTGGGTGCCTCTTAACCCATTTATGTCAAAGACTGAAATTTTTTGAATTTTTGTATGAAACTCATATATGTTACCTAGAAAATTTTAAGGAATAAGAATTTGAAAAGAACATATTTTATTATGTTCCATTGTCATACACATTTCATTATGAATCACTAGGCATTGAAAGTTTAATCTAATCAAGTTGACATCAAGATGAACCATCACACCTGCCTAAAAGTAAGGCTATGTTCCAATCAAAATCACTTCCTTTTCCTCTACCAAAAGTCCTCTAGACTTAATAACCAAATTCAGTAAAGTAGTGGGATACAAGGTCAACACACAAACATCAATAGCTTTCCTCTACTCAAACAACAGACTCACTGAGAGAGAACTAGGGCAAACAATTACCTTCACAATAGCATCCAAAAAACTGAAATACCTAGGAATCAACCTAACAAAAGAAATCAAAGACCTCTTCTCTGAAAACTATAGCACTTTGAAAAAAGAGATTGAAGAGGATATCTGAAAATGGAAAGATATCCCTTGCTCCTGGGTAGGAAGGATTAATATAGTGAAAATGGTCAGACTTCCAAAACTGCTAAATAGATTCAATGCAATCCCAATTGAAATCCCAGCAGCATACTTCATGGACCTTGAGAAAACAATCCAAAAATTCATTTGGAACAAGAAGAGACCCAGAATAGCAAAAGAAATTCTAGGTAACAGAGACATGGTAGGGGGTATTACAACTCCCAACTTGAAACTATACTACAAAGCTACTGTGATAAAAATAGCATGGTACTCTCAAAGAAACAGACCTGAGGACCAGGGGGACAGATTAGAAGATACAGAAACAACTCTAGACACACTCAGACACTTCATCTTTGAAAAAGGAGCCAAACACCCTCACTGGAGGAAAGATAGCCTCTTTAATAAATGGTGCTGGAAAATTGGGTTTCAACTTGCCAAAGACTAAAACTAGACCTATATCTCTCACCATGCACTAAACTAAAATCTAAATGGATTAAAGATCTAAATATTAAAATAGAAATGCTGAACCGCCTGGAACAGAGGTTAGGTAGAACTCTTGAAGACATTGGTGTAGGAAAAGACTTTATGAAAAAAACCTCAGTTGCCCATGAACTAGCACAAACAATCAACAAGTGGGATCTCTTCTTATTAAAAAGCTTCTGCACAGCAAGAGAAACCACCAACAGTGTGAAGAGACAACCCACAATGTGGGAAAAAACTTTCACCTGCTTTTCCTCAGACAAAGGTCTACTATCTAGAATCTATAAACTTAAAAAAATCAGACCTTCCAAATTTAAAGATCCAATCTGAAAATGGGCATCTGAAATGAACAGACATTTCTCACACAAAGAAGTAGAAATGACAAATAAACATATGAAAAAATGTTCAACATCACTGGTCATTCGAGAGATGCAAATGAAAACAATGCTGAGATTCCACCTCACTCCAAAAAGAATGGCTGCTATCATGAAATCAACCAATAACAAACGCCGGTGGGGCTGTGGGGAAAGAGGAACACTGCTCCACTGCTGGTGGGAGTGTAGACTGGTGCAAACCACTGTGGAAATCAGTATGGAGATGCCTCAAAGAACTAGGACTGAAAGTCCAATTTGACCCAGCTATTCCCCTGCTGGGTATCTTCTCCAAAGAATTAAAAGAATCATACCACAGTGATATATGTGCACCCATGTTTATAGTGGTATAGTTTGTAATAGCTTAAGCTTGGAATCAGCCCAAGTGCCCATCGACTGGAAACTGGATAAAGAAAATCTGGTTTTTTCATAAAATGGAGTACTACTCAGCCATAAAGAATGAGAAACTAGAGTCATTTATAGCTAAATGGATGCATATTGAGGCCATACTCTTAAGTGAAATAAATAGGACACACGTGTAAATACTGAATAGTTTCTCTAGTGTGAGAAACTGAGAGTGTAAATAAGGATTGAAAGGTTTAATAACTAATAATTGATACTTTGAAATACGAAAAGGTCCAAAGGGGTAGGGGTGGTGGGAGGAGATGTGGAAAGGAAAGAATGGAAAAGAAAAATTATGAGAAAATTTAAAAAAATGGAAACGAAGTCTATGTAAATGAGAAGGCTGGAGAGGTGAAGGGTGCACAGGTAATGGGGAAAAAATAAGAACTAAGATACATTATGTACAGGTACAAGCACCAATGATAAATGTAAATGTATTGTATACCTAAAATGTACCAATAAAAACAATTTAAGAAAAAAAAAAAGAATGTGTATTCTGATTTGGTGGGATGGAACACTCTGTAAACATCTGTTAAGTTCATTTGTTCAAGAGTTCTATTGAGTTCTAGTATTTCATTACCTATTTTTTGTCTAGTTAACCTATCTATTTGTGACAGTGGGGTATTGTGATCCCCCACTACTATTGTATCAGTGCATATATGACTCTTCATGTCCATTAGTATTTGTGAGCTCCCAGCACAGAAGAAGAAGCTTCAGGACCACCATACCACTACCACCACCACCGTCCCCTCCACAAGCACAGAGGAGGTGAGCCATGCAGGTGCCAGCAGCACACATACACACACACACACACACACAGACGTTGAAATGAGAAGACACATTAAAAAGTTTCAAAATCAGACTTCCAGATCACCTAAAACAACCCCAAAGGGAACGAGATGGAACACTGTGATACTCAACCACCTGGACTCCTTGAACTGGCAACAAAAGAGGATCTGGAAAAAATGAAATCAGAAATAGTTTCTCAGATAACAACAGAGATTGTGCCAATAGTGAAAGACATGATTAATAAATCTAGAGAGGACACACATTAAAAAAATAGAGGAGCTGAAGAACATGATGAAATCCCAACATAGGAAACAAAAGGAATCCATAAAATGGATGCAAACAGATTTCCAAGAGATTAAAAACTCCATTGAAAGTCTATGCAGCAGAATGAACCAATGTGAGGACAGAATTTCAGATAGAGAAGATAAGATTGCAATTAGTGACCAGGAAAAGAAAAACTGCTTTAAAATTGTAAGGGACCACGAGAAATCAATCCAGGAGCTCCTAGATGATGCAAAGAAGAATAACATAAGACTGATTGGAGTCAAGGAAGAAACAGGAGAGAGTGCAGATGACATAAAAAAACTGTTCACAGAAGTGATGACAGAAAACTTCCCAAGCAGGGGTAAAGAATTGACATACAGATAAGTGAGCCGTACAGGACTCCAACTAGCCTTGATCAAAAAAAATCTACATATAGGCATATAATAGTTAAGATTCCAGAAACCTAACAGAAGAACAAAATTCTCCAAGTAGTTAGAGAAAAGAAACAAATCATATACAAAGGAAAGCCCATCAGAATCACAGCACACTTCTCAATGCAAACCCTCAAGGCAAGAAGAGCTTGGAGTGATGTATTTCAAGCCCTAAAGGAAAACAGCCTCCAACCCAGATTGATGTACCCTGCAAAACTATCTTTCAAAATTGATGGAGAAATAAGATACTTTCATGACAAAGAGCACCTGAGGAACTTCATGAATACCAAACCAGCACTTCAAAACATTTTAGACAATATCCTAGGAAAAGACAACAAGGATCACAACCCCAGGAATCCCAGCAGAATGAATCTGTTGGGCATGACAAGAAATTAAAAGCAAAGGGGGAGAATCCAACAAACAGAAAAAGTCATGACAATGACAAATCAATATGTATGAATTATAACCATCAATGTTAATGGTCTCAATTCTCCAATCAAAAGAAATAGACTGGCAGAATGGGTCAAGAAGCAAGATCCAACAATATGTTGCATACAAGAAACACATTTAATTCAAAAAGAAATTCATAGTCTGAAAGTTAAAGGGTGGAAAACAATACTCCATGTGACAGGAACCAAAAAAAAAAAAATCAGGAGTAGCTATCCTCTTTGCAGATCAAGTGAATTTCAAACAAAAATCTGAAACACTCTGGTCCCAAGAATTTCAGATAAGGGATAGTCAACTTGTATGTACAAATCTATTGTGAACATGTGTTTTCATTCGTCTCAAGTAAAAACTTAACAGGACTGTTGGTTCTTAACATTAATACAAGAAATTTCTACATTGTTTTCCAAAATGGTTTTGTCATTTTACATTTACATTAGCAGTATTAGAAAGTTCTAACTGGTTCACACCTAAGCTGACATTTGTTCTTTTAAAACTTTTAACTTCATCTCCCTAATGAGTGTATAAGTCAATCTTGTTATTGTACTGATTAATATTTTTCTGATTCTAGTGTTGCACACCTTTCCTTGTGCTGTACTGGCTATTTATCATCTTCTTGTGTCTACTTTTTAATTGGGTCATCTATTAATGAGCTGTAAAAGTTCTTTATATATTCTGGTCATAGGTTATATGCATTATAAATGTGGTCTGTTTAAGGACTACTTTTCGTTTTCTTAAACATGTCATTTAAAGTTCTAAATTTTGATGGAATCTCATTTATCAATTTTTCTCTTTTATACATCATGTTTTTATATCCTAGGAAATTCTTGCCCACCCTAAATTCATAAACATTTTCCCTTATAATTTCTTCTTAAAGTTTTATGGTTTTAGTCTTTCATATTTAGGTTCATAGATCCTTTCAAGTTATTTTTATGTATGGAAATAAAGGGTTGAGGTTAATTTTTTATATACAGATACCAGGTGTTCTAGTGCCATTTGCTGAAAACACTATCTTTTCCTCTGCTCTTGAATTGAGTTTATGTTCTATAAAATGTTACTGTTCTATCTTTTTTTTTTTTTTTGGTACCAGGGATCGAACTCAGGACACTGCTTGCGAGGCAGGCGCCAGAACCACTGAACCAAATCCCCAGCCCAAAATGTTACTGTTAAATAGTCTTTCAAAATTCAGTGGACCATATATGCATGGTTCTATTTATAGAGTCTCTGTTTTATTCAAATGATCTATATGTCTTTCCTTATGCCAACACTGCCTTGATTACTGTAGCTTTAGAGGAAGTCTTAAAATTAGGTAATAAATGTCTTCCAACACTGTTTTCTTTTTTCTTTTTACTTTTCTAGGTCCTTTGTACTCCTACATAACTTTTAAATTTCAATATCCAACTCTTCATTTATAGCAAGTATACATAGACCTGAATTTTTATGTATGCCTTGTGTTTTCTAATTCTGCTAAATTCAAATACAAGTTCCAGGGGCTCCTAGAGATTTCTTAGTATTTTCTCTGTAGATGATCATTTCATCTATACATAAAGATTTTACTTCTACCTTGCCAATCCTATCCTAATTGTGTCATTTTATTGCCAGACTATTTTGGTTTGGGCCTATGTTTCAAAGTTTAATGGACAGATGAAGAGTAGGCATATCTGCCCTTGTTCCCCACCTTTGGGAGAAAGCATTGTGTCTTCTCTATTCATATAATTCTTTTTTGCTGGAAGTATGAAGTACATGTCTTTGATCTGTTGAGAAGTTTCTGTTCTACTTCTAGTCTCCTGATAGCTTTTACCAAGAACAGCTGTAGAATTTAGTCCGATACTTTTTCTCCAACTAGTGACAGGATCATATGGCTTTTTCCTTTCCTCTGTTAAAATGATGACTTTTGGGGGTGGATCTTCCAATGCTGAACCAACACTGCCATCCCTATAATAAAACTACTTTCTACATACTGCCAGATCTGACTTCTAATAGTTTGTTTTGTTAAACAAATTTCTATCTATGTTCATACTTTTTTCTTCTATTATCTTTATCCAGTTTTAGGATTAGCACAATGTTGATTTCCTAAAATGAGGGGAGAAGTGTTCCTTCTTTTTTCTGCTTTAAATGTTTGATATAATTTATCAGTTAAAAGGTATATGAGCTTGTTGTTATCATATAGGTAGGTTTTCAAGCTAGGAATATACTTTCTTTAATAGGTGCTATTCAAATTTTATATTTCCTCCAGAGTTAGTGTCATTAATCTGTCTTCCAAGGTACTTCTTAGATGTTTTCGAATTTATTACAAATAAGATTTTTGTAATATGCTTTCTATATCCTTTTAAATTCTGTAAAATCTGTGGTAGTGTCTTCTAGCTCTTGATATTGTAATTTTTAAAAATGCATAATTGATATTGTGTAATAGGAAGAAAAGGTCTAAAGTTATAGGGGAAGTGAGAGACGTAGGAGAAAGGAAAGAAGGGAAAAGAAAAAATATGAGAAAAGGAAAAAAATGGAAACAAAGTCTTTGCAAATAGGGAAGGGTGGAGGGAGTGACGGGAGGGCAGGGGAAGGGAAAAAAATAAGAACCAAGAGACTCATGTAATGGTACAAGATCCCAATGATGAATGCAACTGTATTTTATACCTAAAATGTACCAATAAACTTAATGGAAAAAAATATGTGTATTTAACCATATATATTGTCTGCCAGAGACACACCTCAACCAAAAAGAAGATCATAGACTGAAATGAAACCATGGAAAACGATACTCCATTCAAATGGAGTCTGAAGACAGGGTGTAGCTGTCTTATTTTCAGACACAGCAGACAAAATTTCTACTCTCCCAGAGTGTATAACAAACACAAAAATTTGAGAAACACTGATGTAACACTTTTTATTTCACCACATGTAATAACACTTCAGTCAATTACAATACCTTCATTCAAACTCTAAATAACAAAGAAAGAAAAAGCTAGCACATCTGATAATAAAGAGTGAAAAAAAGCTAGCATAACTACTACATGTTTGCCTTTGAATTGGTCTAAAAGTTCATTAGCTTACTTCAAGCCAGACTGGCAATTTTGTATTTTACATTAAAGTAATTTATTAGCTCCATAGAGATTGTCACTAGAAATAGCTTTGGCCTGAAAAATCATCTTATATTATAAACTCCTTCTATTAAAGGAACCATATCTCCTTCAATAGAACAGTTTAATTTAAAAAAATTAAACATGTAGAGATAACATTTTATTTCTTCATATGTACAGTGAATTTTTCTGCCAGTGATTCCATAAAATTATCTTTATGCTTAAAATTAACAAGTTTCTAATTTACCAAAGTAGTCAAATAATATATGGCTTGATACCTAAGATAAGAACATTTTATTTTGCCTGTACAGTTTCCTTCCATAGTACTTCAAGAAAATAGTCGGAGGAAATCTACATATTAACTCTCACAAGAATATAAGGCATGAATGGATTCATACAAAAGTAGTGGACCAGTTCTTCATTTTGGATTCATCTACTAAGATAGAGAGACCTAGCAGGGGTTGATAACTCCAAGATACATCCGTTCTTCTGGGAGACACCACTTGAGGATTAATAGCACTAAGAAAGTAATTATTATCTCCTTTTTCTCCAGATATGCCTTGCATCAACAACTATACTGAAGACTTTCTAGGACAAAGATTCATGCCTCTTAATTTTATCAGCATTTATCCCAGTGTACCACGCACCATTTTAATTATAAACATGATCGTTTCAACAATCTAGTTTCTCATGCCTCATTTTCCTTCTTCCTATTAAAAGATGAATAATAGTTGCACTTCACAGGGTTGTTGTGATGATTAAATGAGATAATGTGTGATATCCATCCCACTGAGTGCACTGTAGTCATCAATTCTACATAGCCTTTAATTATGAAACAAAAAACATTCACAGACTTCATAATCCTTTAACACAAAAGGAGGTGAGACTTGAAAACTTAAAGTTTGGTCACAATACTTGAATAAAGGTGCAAGATGACTGTGCCACAGAGAACTAGGGAAACAAATGAAAAAACTATTTCAAGAAGAGTAATTGAGGGAGAAGTCTAGAAATCAGCAAGGAAGTAATGGGAACCATAACCAGCACAGAAAATCAAAGTGGGAGAGTCAAAAAGAGAGCCTAGAGAAAAAAAAACAAAGCAAACTGCAACTTCAGCTCCAGCTTCCTGACATGAGGGATGGGGAACTCCACCCACACTGCTGGAAAAAGGCAAGCAAAGAAATGCCAACATCCCCCATCACAACAGCAGACCAGCAGTTCTAATTTCAGGATAAGACACAGTCCACAAAGGCTTTAAATCCCGTCTGGAAAACTGGCTGCTCTACCCCAAAAGGAACTCATATTGGACCTCACGCAACATCCAGAACTCAAACTGCTAAACAGCCGTGTTAGATACCATCTTGCCTTGGAGGCCAGCAGCCAGCTCCCTGACACCGACAGAAGCCTTTGGCCAGGTGAATACCTCACTGGGTGGAAGACAGCACCTCACATCCTGCAGCTTCAGGACCCGTGGCTGCCATAGTCACAATCCCAAGTTCCACCTGTGCTTGCCCTGTGGAACTAAGGAAGTCTTCTCCCAGCCCACAGCCTTGGAACTTCAGCTACTGGTGCAAGGTCCTGGCTCCACCTGTGTCTCAACAACTCTAGGAATGTTATCAACCAATGCGACAAGCCTCTGTCCCACTACAGCTTACCCTGTGTGACCTAGGGACCTTTCTATCCACATCCTACAACTCCAGGACCACAGATACCAGAAGCCTAACCCCCAACACCACCCATGCTTGACCAACAGGACCCAGGGAAGGTCTTCATGTCCTACATCTCCAAGAGCACAGATATCAATGGCACAAGCCCAAATATTATGAGGACATGCCCTGAATGGCCTAAGGAAGGTCTCTTTAGTGGCCCATGGACTTTGGATCACAGCTGCTAACATCAAAAGCCCTAGTATCACTTATGCTTGTCCCTTGGGATGTGGAGAAAGTATCATCTGGATCCCACAACTCCAGGAAAGTGGATATCCATACTACAAGCCCCAGTGCCACCCACAATCACTCCATAGCAAAGGTCCCCTCTATGTTCCCAATCTCAAGTCCAGTTAACAGTGGCACAAATCTAGCACCACCAAGGCTCATCCCACAGGAACTGGGGAAGGTCTCATCCCATCCTGTGACTCCTGAACTGTGATTTCTGGTGCTCCAGGCCAAGGCAACTCTGTCATTCATCTGGAGGATCCTGAAGAAGGTCTCTTTCATGTCCTACAGTTCAGCGACCATGCTTGCTAGTGCCAAAACCCATGGTGTCACCCATACTTGCTGCAAGGACCTGAGGGCAGGCCCTATTTAGATCTATACAAAGATTGTGTCAGCTGCTCCCACAACCCCCAGTGCCATCAATGCTCAACTCCTTGGAACCTGAGGACAGGCACCTTTGGAAGCCTGCACCGACTGCAAAGTCATACAGCTACCTTCATGAATTACTGCAATCTAGATTACTGAGGACTATCACACAATTGACATCAATTCTAAGAATAGCAGTGAGACTACA
Source organism: Heterocephalus glaber (assembly GCF_053883595.1). Lineage (NCBI taxonomy): Eukaryota > Metazoa > Chordata > Mammalia > Rodentia > Bathyergidae > Heterocephalus > Heterocephalus glaber. The sequence goes on from NW_028258156.1 coordinate 6,557,708, forward strand.
TTTTGTGATTCACCTATACCAAAAATCAAAGCATCTACCCAACTGGCACCCAGGTCTTTTCCTACCAAAAATAAAATTATTCTCCTATTAAAGCTACTCAATAAAAGTAGAAAAGGTGACTATTACATAAGCTATGTAGACATTAACATAGGGACATAAGAAACATAACACCTCCAAAGGACAATAATTCTCCAGACAAAGATCTCACTTTGAAGGAAATCTATACAATCCTTGGAAAAGGTTTCAGAATGATACTAAGGAAACTCAGTGAGATGCAGGAGAATACAAATAGACAATACAGAAATGAGAAAAACAATTCAGGATGTGAATAAGAAATTTATCAGAAATAAAAATCACAAAAAAGAATCAATCAGAAACCTTGGCACTAAAAACATTAATCAAACAAAAATACAATGGAGAGCTTCCACAACAGACTAGAACAAGCATAAGGGTTTCTCAACATAAGGATAGGCCTAAGCAAAATAATTTAAAATAAGGAAGAAAAGAAGAAATACAAATGGCTAATAATTGTTTGAAAAACCTGCTGAACATCTTTGGCATTAGAAAAATACCAATTTGGGGCCCGGGATTTAGCTCAGTGGTTCCAGTGCCTGCCTCACAAGCACAAGGTCCTGAGTTCAATCCCCAGTACCAAAAAAAAAAATACCAATGAAAATTACACTAAGATTCCATCTGCCCCAAGTCAGAATGGCTATTATCAAAACAAAAATAAATGTTGGCAATGATGTGGAGAAAAAGGAGCTCTGTTGGTGGGAATGTACATTAGTAAAGGCCCCATGGAAAACAATTTGGAAGTTCTTCCAAAAAACTAAAAAGAGATCTACCATACAATCACTCTATACTACACCTGGTTCCATACCAAAAGGAAATGAAGTTAGCATACAAAATAGTACACATCCATATTTAATGTAGCACTATACTCAGAAGCCAAAAAATAGAATCAGCCTAGGTCCCCATAAACAAATGAGTGGATTTTTAAAATATGTGGTGTATAAATACACTGGAGTTTTAATTAGCCATGAGAAAGAATAAAGTCACATCATGGAGCTGGAGATTATTATGTTACATGAAACTGGCCAGACATAGAAAGGTAAGTATGACATGTCTTCCCTCACATATGGAAATGTTCAAAAAGAAGGTGACTTGAAAATATAAAAAGAATGTTTAGGGAAGGAGACCAGAGAGAAGAAGAAAAGAAGCAAGAGTAATGGGGAGGGTGGCTATGATCAAAAACATGATAAATGCATGTATGGAAATGTCACAGTGAAACTCATTATTTTGTACAATTAATATGACTGACCCTTATGGTAAAAATATTTTTAAAAATAAAATCAAATTTTTTTAAATGAAGAAAACTGATAAGACCTATGCAATACCATTAAGCAAACAAATATTTGCATTATGGAAATTCCAGAAGGTGAAGCAAAAGGGAAAGGTATTGCAAATCTATTTCATAAAATAAAATGTGAAAACTTCCCAAATATTCAAAGAAATATGGATGTCTAGATTCAAGAAGCTCAAAATATCTCAACTACATTCAACCAAATAGTTAATAATTGTGCAAAATTACTCAGCATATAATAGTCAAAAAGTACAAGACAAATAGAGAATCCTAAAAATAGTAAGAGAAAACCATCAAGTCACACATAATGGAATTATTATAAGACATACAGATTTTTCAGCAAAAATCTTACAGGTCAGAAGAAAATGGGATAACACAAAGTCCTGAAAGAAAAAAAAACTGCCAAACAATACTATACCCGTAAATATTATTCTTCAAAAATGAAAGAAATCTATTTCCTAAATAAGCAAAAGCTGAAGGAATTCATCACCACCAGACCAGCTCCAAAAGAAATATTTAAAACATATAAAATATGTTTAAATAAAATAAAATATATGTTTAAATAAAAATATTGTTTAAAATATAAAAACAATGCATACATCAAAAAATAGAAAAATCTCCAATACATACTCTAACAATCAACCTCAAGGACTCAAAAAAGTATGAACAAACCAAATGCAAAATCAGTAAAAGAAAGTAAATGATAAAGATCACAGCACAAATAAATAAAATGAAAACAATAAAAAGATCAATGAAACAAAGAGTTGGTTTCCAAAAAGATAAACAAAATGGCAAATGTTTAGCTAAAGTAACCAAGAAAAACAAAAAAGAAAAATCCAAATAAATAAAATCAGAAATGAAAAATGCAACATTACAACTGATAATAACACAGAAATACAAAAGACCATAAGAAACTACTATGAATAATTGTATACTAAAATAACTGGAAATCTTAGAAATTCATAAATTCCTGAATATATGTGACCTACCAAAATTGAATAAAAAAGGAACTGAAAATCTAAACAAACCAATAAAAAGTAATGAGAATGAAATAGTAATTAAAAGGCTCCCAGCTAAAAAAAAAAAAAAAGCCCCAAACTTGATGACTAGTGCTGAATTCTATAAAATATTGAAAGAACTTATTCCAACTCTTTATAAACTATTCCAAAAATTGAAATGGAACAAATTCTGTCAAACTTTTTTTAAAAGGCCAGCATTACCTTGATACCCAAACCAGACAACATTACAACACAAAACCATAAACACACATCCTTGCTGAACATAGATACAAAAATTCTCAATAAAATACTAGTAAACCAAATTTAAAAGAATCATATGCCATGATCAAGTGGAATTTATTCCAGGGATGCAAGGATGGTTCAACATATGCAAATCAATAAATGTAATACAATACATCAACATAATGAAAGACCATAGGATCATCTCAACAGATAGAGAAAAAGCATTTGATAACATTCAACATCCCTTCATGATAAAAAACAAATTCTGAACAAATTAAGTATAGAAAAAGGAAACATTACTTCAAAATACTATTTTCTATAAACAAACAAACAAAAAAACCATAGCCAGTATTATACTGAACAGAGAAAAACTGACAGTATTTCCTCTAAGGTAAGGAACAAGACAAGGATGTCCACTATCACTTCATAATGGAACTCTTAGCAAGAACAATTAAGCAAGAGAAAGAAATAAAGAGTATCTAAATTGGGGCTTGGGATTTAGCTCAGTGTTTTCACTGCCTGCTGTGCAAGCCTAAGCACAAAGACCCAAGTTCAATCCCCGGTACCAAAAAAAGAGTATCTAAATTGGAAAGGAAGAAGTTAAGTTATTCATGTTTGCAGATGACATGATGCTACATAGAGAAAAGCCTAAACACACCTTCAAAAAAGCTTTTAGAACTAATAAATAAATTCAGTAAAGTCACAGTATTTGAAACCAATATATAAAATGCAGCCTTTGTATACACCAAAATGAACTTATTGAAAAAGAAATCAAGAACACAGTCCCAATCACAATAACTACAAAAAATAAAATGCATAGAAATAAATTTAACCAGGGTATTGAAAGATCCATACAGTGAAAATTATAAAATGGTGATGGAAAAAATTATAGAGGACACAAAAAAATGGAAAGATATTTTGTGTTCATGAATCAGAAGAATTAATATTATTTAAAAGATCATAGCTGTGTGCACCAGAGCGGTACAACGGGAGGCAGATCACAGCCAGGACTCTGCCCTGACTCCAGAGGATAGGAAACACCCACCCAATCCAAAGGCCCACCCAGAAAAGAACTGCACAGGCCCACAAGCTTCAGCCAGAGGCCTGCCATACCATCAGCCACAGCCAAAGACCCACCTGGAAAAGAGCTACACAGGTGCACCAGCAATAGCTAGAGGCTTGCCCTGATACCATTGATAAGTGTGTGGAGACCCTAGCCAGAAGCCTGTGCAGACAACAGGAACTGGGGTATACAGCCCCCAGCCAAAGGCCCTCTGAGACAACAGCTAAATAGGGCCCCCAGCGAGAGGCACACCTAGATACCATTCCAAGTGTGCACAGGCGCAGCCAGAAACTCGCCTAGACAACAAGTCAGCTCAGGGATTCAGAAGGCCACCTTTCTGAACCCAGGAATTGGTGTACTGGTGAGCAACAGAGTAAGGGCTGCATGGTAGATTGCTGAGAATTGAAGACCACTGGGTGAACAAAAAGTCGCCTCAGCAAAGGCACAACAGACTGCATCTGTTGAAATGAGAAGACAAGTAAATAAATCTCAAAACTAGACTTCCAGATCACCTAAGGTAACCCCAAAGGGGAACAAGACAGAACAATCTGATGCTCAACCACCTGGACTGTCTGAACTGGCAACAAAAGATGACCTGGAAAAAATGAAATCAGAAATAATTTCTCAGATAATAGCAGAGATCGTGCCCATAGTACAAGACATGATTAGTACATCTGGAGAAGACACAGATAAAGAAATAGAGGAGCTGAGGAACATGATGAAATCTCAACATGGGAAAAAAATGGAGGGCTGGGGATTTGGCCCAGTGGTTCCATCACCCACCTTGCAAGAACAAGGTCCCAAGTTCAATCCCCAGTACCAAAAAAAAAAAAAATGCAATCCATAAAACAGATGCAAACACATTTCCAGCAGATTAAAAACTCCACTGAAAGTTTACATAGCAGAATGAGCCAATGTGAGGACAGAATTTCAGATATAGAAGATAGACTTGCAATTAGTGACCAGAAAAAGAAAAATTTCTTAAAAATAAGGGACCATGAGACATCAATACAGCAGCTGCTAGATGATGCAAAGAAGAATAACATAAGACTGATTGGAGTCAATGAAGAAACAGGACAGAGTGTAGATGACATAAAAAAAACTGTTCACAAAAGGGACGGCAGAAAACTTCCCAAATAAGGGAAAACAACTTGACATATAGATAAGTGAGGCAGATAGGACTCCAACTAGACTTAATCAAAAAAAAAAGTCTACACACAGTCATATAATGCTTAAGATTCCAGAAACCCAACAGAAGAACAAAATTCTACAAGCAGGTAGAGAAAAGAAACAAATCACATACAAAGGAAAGCCCAGTGCCAGGGATTTAACTCAGTGGTTCTGCCTCCTGCCTCACAAGCACAAGGTCCCGAGTTCACTCCCCGATACCAAAGGAAAGCCCATCAGAATCACAGAAGACTTCTCAATACAAGCCCACAAGGCAAAAAGAGTGTGGACTGACATATTTCAAGCCCTAAAGGAAAATAATCTCCAACCCAGATTGATGTACCCTGCAAAACTATCTTTCAAAATTGATGGAGAAATAAGATACGTTCATGACAAAGAGCACCTTAGGAACTTCCAAATCAGCACTGCAAAAATTTTTAAACAATATTCTAGGAAAAGACAACAAGGATCACAACCCCAGGAAGCCCAGCAGAATGAATTCATCAGACATGACAAAAAATTAAATACAAAGGGGGAGAATCCAACAAAAAAGAGAGTCATGATAAGGATGAGTCAATATGTATCAGTTATAACCATCAATGTTAATGGTCTCAATTCTCCAATCAAAAGAAATAGACTGGCAGAATGGGTCAAGAAACAAGATCCAATAATATGCTGCATACAAGAAACACACTTATCTCAAAAAGAAACTCATACACTGAAAGTTAAATGGTGGAAAACAAGACTCCATGTAACAGGAACCCAAAAAAAAGCAGGAGTAGCTATCTTCTTTGCAGATCAAGTAGATTTCAAACCAACACTAATTAACAGAGACAAAGAAGGACACAACATCCTTGCAAAGGGAACAATCCAAGAGGAAGGGATGACAATCATTAATATCTATGCACCAAACACTAGTGCACCCAACTATATAAAACAAATACTAACGGACATGAAAAGTCATATATGCACTAATACAATTGTAGTGGGGGACCCCAACACCCCACTGTCACAAATAGATAGATCAACTAGGCTAAAAATAAGTAATGAAATACTAGAACTCAATCGAACTCTTGAACAAATGAACTTAACAGATGTTTACAGAGTCTTCCACCCTACAAAATCAGAATACACATTCTTCTCAGCTGTACATGGCTCATTCTCAAAAATAGACCACACACTCACACATAGAACATGTTTAAGTAAGTGCAAAGGAATTCAAGTTATCCCCTGTATATTATCAGACCATAGTGCGATGAAATTGGAGATCCATAGCAAAAGAAACTGGAAAAATTTCATAAACACGTGGAAATTGAACAACACACTTCTGAATAACCAATGGGTCACAGAGGAAATTAAAGAAGAAATCAGACACTTCCTTCAATTAAATGACAATGACAACACAACATATGGGAATCTATGGGACACAATGAAAGCAGTCTTACGAGGGAAATTCATAGCAGTGAATACGCATATTAGGAAAATAGAATGAGTCCAATTAAACAACCTCATGCTGAACTTCAAGCTTCTAGAAAAAGAAGAACAGGACAAACCCAGAGCTCATACAAGGGAAGAAATTATAAAGATCAGAGGGGAAATCAATGCAATGGAGACTAAGAGAATGATATAAAAAATCAATGAAGCCAGGAGTTGGTTCTTCGAAAGAATCAACAAAATTGACAAACCCTTAGCCAACCTTATCAGAAAAAGGAAAGGCCCAAATCCATGCAATTAGGAGTGAAAAGGGTGAAATCACAACAGACCCAGCAGAAATCCAGAGGATCATCAATACCTACTTCCAGAACCTATACAGCAATAAGATGGACAACACAGAAGAAATGGACAGATTCCTAGATACATATGAATTACCAAAGTTGAACGAAGATGATCTAAAAATTCTGAACAACCCAATATCAACCAATGAAATTGAAGATATAATTAAAAACTTATCAACTAAGGAAAGCCCGGGCCCTGATGACTTCACTGCTAAATTCCACAAGACATTTAGGGAGGAACTATTGCCGCTACTGTTTAAACTCTTCCATGAAATTGAAAGGGAAGCAATACTCTCAAATTCATTCCTGGAAGCAAGAATCACCTTGATCCCCAAAGCAGAGAAAGACCCAACCAAAAAAGAGAACTATAGGCCAATCTCACTAATGAACATAGATGCAAAAATCCTTAATAAGATACTGGCAAACAGAATGCAGAAGATCATCAAGAAGATCATACATCCTGATCAAGTGGGATTCATCCCAGGGATGCAGGGATGGTTCAATATATGAAAATCAATCAATGTTATACACTATATCAATAGAGCCAAGGACAAAAACCATATGATTATCTCCATAGATGCAGAAAAAGCATTTGACAAAATCCAATATGCATTTATGATTAAAAACCCTACAAGAAATTGGAATAGACGGTCTCTACCTCAAACTGATAAAAGCTATCTATGAAAAACCAACAGCCAATATCATACTAAATGGTCAAAAACTGAAATCCTTCACACTAAAATCAGGAATAAGACAAGGATGTCCACTATCGCCACTCCTGTTCAATATAGTTTTGGAAACATTAGCCACAGCAATTAGACAAGAGAAATAAAAGAAATAAAGATAGGAAATGAAGAAATCCAATTGTCATTATTTGCAGATGTCATGATACTCTATATAGAAGACCCCAAGAACTCCACCAAAAGTCATCTAGACTTAATAACCAAATTCAGTAGAGTAGCTGGATACAAGGTCAATACACAAAAATCAATAACTTTCCTCTACACGATCAACAGATTTGCTGAGAGAGAAACAGGGCAAACAATTCCTTTCACAATAGCATCCAAAAAATTGAAATACCTAGGAATCAAGCTAACAAAAGAAATCAAAGACCTCTTATCTGAAAACTATAGTACTCTGAAAACAGAGATTGAAGAGGATATCAGAAAATGGAAAGACATCCCTTGCTCCTGGGTAGAAAGAATCAACCAACATAGGGAAAATGGCTATACTTCCAAAATTGCTACATAGATTCAATGCAATCCCAATTGAAATCCCAGCAGCATACTTCATGGACCTTGAGAAAACAATTCAAAAATTCATTTAGAACAAGAAAAGACCTAGAATATCAAAACCAATTCTAGGTGATAAAGACACAATCCCCAATTTGAAACTATACTACAAAGCTACTGTGATAGAAACAGCATGGTACTGGTAAAGAAACAGACCTGAGGACCAGGAGAACAGATTAGAAGATCCTGAAACAACTCCTCACACACTCAGCCACCTCATCTTTTATAAAGGAGCCAAACACCCTCACTGGAAGAAAGATAGCCTCTTTAATAAATGGTGCTAGAAAATTGGGTTTCAACTTGCCAAAGATTAAAACTAGACCTATACCTCTCACTATGCACTAAACTAAAATCAAAATGCATTAAAGATCTATATACTACAACAGAAATGCTGAATCGGCTGGATGAGAGGTTAGGTAGAACTCTTGAAGACATTGGTGTAGGAAAAGATTTTATGTGTGTGTTGGTTTTTTTGGTACCAGGGATTGAACTCAGGACCTTGTGCTTGCGAGGCAGGCACCAGAACCACTGAGCTAAATCCCCGGCCCAGGAAAAGATTTTATGAACAAAACCTCAGTTGCCCGTGAACTAGCACAATCAACAAGTGGAATCTCTTCTTATGAAAAAACTTCTGCATAGCAAGAGCAACCACCTACAGTGTGAAGAGACAACCCACAATATTGGAAAAAATTTTCACCAGCTGTCCCTCAGACAAAGGTCTACTATATAGAATATATAAAGAACTTGAAAAAGTCAGACCTCCCACATTTAAAGACCCAATCCAAAAATGGACATCTGAAATGAACAGATATTTCTCAGACAAAGAAGTAGAAATAGCAAATAAACATACGAAAAAATGTTCGACATCACTGGTCATTTGAGAGATGCAAATGAAAACAATGCTGCGATTCCACCCAGGAAGAATGGCTGCTATCATGAAATCAACCAATAACAAATGCTGACAGGGCTGTGGGGAAAGAGGAACCCTACTCCACTGCTGGTGGGAGTGTAGACTGGTGCAACCACTGTGGAAATCAGTATGGAGATAACTTAAAGAACTAGGATTGGAAGTCCCATTTGACTCAGCTATTCCCCTGCTGGGTATCTTCCCCAAAGAATTAAAAGAATCATGCCACAGTGATATATGTGCACCCATGTTCATACCAGCACAATTTGTAGTATCTAAAACTTGAAATCAACCCAATTGCCCATCAACTGGAGACTGGATAAAGAAAATGTGGTTTTTTTATAAAATGGAGAATTACTCATCCATAAAGAATGAAAAACTAGAGACATTTATAGCTAAATGGATGCACATTGAGGCAATACTCCTAAGTGAAATAAATAGAACACACGTGTGTAAATACTGAATAGTTTCTCTAGTGTGAGAAACTGAAAGTATAAATAAGGACTAAAAAGTGTAATAGATAATGTGAAACAGGAAGAAAAGGGGCAAAGGGGAAGGGGAAGTGAAAGAGGTAGGGGAAAGGAAAGAAGGGAATGGAATTAATATGAGAAAATGAAAACATGGAAACAAAGTCTTTATAGATAGGGAGGGGTGGAGGGGTTGATGGGAGGGCAGGGGAATGGGGAAAAAATAAAAACCAAGATGGATTATGTAAAGGTGCAAATTTCCAATAATGAATGTCATTATATTGTATACCTTAAATGTACCAATAAAATTAATTTTTTTAAAAAGTTCATACTATTAAAAGTGATCAATACATCCAATGCAGTTCCTATCAAATACTACTGATTTTCTTCACAGACAGAAAAATAATCCTAAAATTCATATGAAACCACACAAGACTCAGAATAGCCAAAGGGATCCTGAACAAAAATATAAAACTGGAGACATCACAATATCTAATTTCAAAAGATACTACAAAGCTATAGTAACCAAATAGCATGGTATGGCAGAAAAACAGACACAGAGTGATGGAACAGAGTCGAAAACCCAAATCCAGATCCATGTTTATAAAGCCAACTGATTCTAACATAGGCACAAAGAACATACATTGAAGAGATAGCATTCAATAAACAGTGCTTGCAACACTGTATATATATTTGCAGAAGAATAAAACTAGATTCTTTCCTTTCACTGTACACAAAAATCAGCTCAAAAGTGATCAAAGACATAAATGTAAAGTCTGAGACTATAACATTACTTCAAGAAAACAAAGGGAGAGTCAGGTATAGTGGTGCTGCCCATAATCCTCGTAATCTGGGCAGCTGAGGCAGGAGGATCGCTACTTCAAGTCCAGCTTGGGCATCTTAGTGATTTGGTGAGACCTTCTCTCTAAACAAAAAATTAAGAGCTGAGGACATAGCCCAGTACAAAGATCCTGAGTGCAATTCCCAGTGTCACATACACACATACACACACAGAAAAGGAAACATTTCATGACATTGGTGTCAACTATGACTTTTTAAATAAGACCCCAAAGCTACCAGAAATAAAAGTTTAAAAATGGGCAAATGGATTATGTAAAACTATGAAGCATCTGTACATCAAAAGAACTAAGAGACAACCTGCAGAATGGGAGAAAATATTTGCAAACTATTCATCTGACAAAGACTAAGATCCAGAATATCTAAGGAACTCAAAAAGCTAAACGCTAAAAAATCCAAATAAAAATGGGCTAAAGATCTGAATAGATAATTCTTTTTTTAAATATTTATTGGTACATTTTAGGTATACAATACATGTACATTTAGCATTGGGTGCTTGTACCTGAACATGATGTATTGAATACATAATTCTTAAGAGAAAAATATAAGTGGCTCACAAACATATGAAAAATGCTATTTCATTAATCATCAAGAAAAATACAAATCAAAACCACTGTGACACAGCATCTCACCCCAGTTAGAATGGCTGTCATCAAAAGACAAAAGAAAATGCTCTCAAGGAAGTAGAGAAAGGGTAACTCTTCATTGTTGATGGGAATACAAATTAGTACAGCCGTTATAGAAAACAATATGGAGAGTTTTCAAAAAACTCAAAGTAAAACGAACAATTGATAATTTGAAATAGGAAAAGGTCCAAAGGGGTAGGGGTGGCAGAAGGGGAAGGGGAAAGGGAAGAAGAGAAAGGAAAAATTATGGGAAAGGAAAAAAAAAAAAGGAAACAAAGTCTATGTAAATAGGGAAGGGTGGTGGGGGTGAAGGGCGCATAGGAAATGGGGAAAAAAATAAGAACTAAGACACATCATGTTCAGGTACAAACATCCAATGATAAATGTAAATGTATTGTATACCTAAAATGTACCAATTAATATATAAATTTTAAAAAACTAAAAGTAGAACTACTGTATGATCTAGCAAGTCAACTATATATATATATATATATATATATATAAGAGATGAAATAAATACAACAAAAAATGCTTGCATTCCCATGTTTATTACAGCACTATTCACAGTGGTTAAGATATTGAATCAACCTAGATGTCCATGAACAGATTAAGAAAATGTGTTATATATGTACAATGGAATATTACTCAGCCATAAAATGAAATCTTGTCATTTACAGCAACATAGAAAGAACTGGAGGTCAGTTTTGTTTACTAAGTTATGTTTACTAAAATAAGTCAGACACAGACAAATATCACATATTCTCAATCATTTGTGGAAACTACAAAGTTGATCTCATAGCAAGAATGGAATAGAATAGTGGTCATTAAAACCTGGAAAGGGTAGGGGGACAGAAGAATGGAAAAAGATCAGTAAGGGGCACCAATTTATTCTGGGGTTTTTTATAGCACAGTAGATTAACTATTGGTTAAAACAGTTTATGATATATTTCAACATTACTAGAAGAGTATGAAATTCTCAATATATAAAAATGATTAATGTTTGAAGAGATGGAAATGCTTATTACCATGATTTGATTATTACAGATGATATACTTTTATCAGATTACCATAATGTATCCCCCAAAAATGAAAAAATAGTGTCTCAATTTTTAAAATGTTAAAGAAAGCAAGTTGGATGTGGTGTTATAAACTTGTAATCCCAACTTCTCAGAAGGCTGAAGCAGTAGAATCTTGAGTTTGAGGCCAGCCTAGACAATTTAGCAAGATTATCTCACAATAAGTAAAAAAGTGCTTAGTCTCAACTTCAATGCTAGAGTATTTGCCTAGCATGTGCAGGGCCTAGATTTAATCCCCAGTATGAAGAGGAGGGAAAGAGAGGGTAGGGGAGGAGAGAGAAGACAGAAAAAATGGAGAAGAGAAGGCAGAGAGGAAAAAGAGATAGATTAAACTGACAGCAAAAGTACATTTTCTACGGTGCCAGGGATTAAAACCAGGACCTCACACATACTAAGCAAGCACCCTACCACTGAGCTACATCTCCAACTCCCAAAGTACATTTTTCCAATCAACGACTATATCAGAGTCTGAGGATTTACTTAATTAAAGTCATCTGTGGCTACTCAGGATAGGATTTTCACTGTGACTGTGTTAATTTCAATGTCATAGCAAACCACAACCTTCCCAACTTCCAAAAAGTCAATGAAACAATTTTTCAAGCTCTTTGCTTAGTAATAAATTTTAATAATAACCTCTAAGCATGACTTTAAACACACTGTGGAGCTGGGAAAAGGGGGAGTGATTATTTAGTGAGGAATAAAAATTATTGTTTACTTTAAAGAAAAAGAAAAGATTTCTAAAAATTTTTGTAGCAGTTCACAAAAAACTACCTAGATTTTTTTCCTAAGACAAAGTGTCATCACATATTTATCTGCTATAGCTGATGCATACATGGGGGCTGAAAAGGATGTGGTGGAAATAAAATTTTGTGAATCATAAATCGAATTGCAGAAGATGATGCAGGCCATGACTCGGACAACAATAATCATGATCAAAATTATGCTTGCATTTTTCATATGCAGTTTGTCATAGCAATTGTAATTTGCAGTTACCAGTTGATTCCCATAAATGGAACTGATATCAGATAAAAATGAATCATGATGTTCAATGAAAAGCAAATAGATTTCAAAACATTAATCTGCATAATATTGTGGGACAGTTATAAAAATATGATGATAAAACTTACATCTATACCTTAGAATAATTTTTTTCAAAAACTATTAAATATTCCAAGAATATCTGTTGTAAACAGTAATTTACTTTTTTCTGCACCAACTCTTTCTCTAAAGTAGTAATGGGAAAAAAAGAAAAGAAAAAAACTAGAGGAGAAAAAGCAGGAGGGAGAATTGTGTAATTCAGGTATGCAACATAGACATTTCATACCTTTGAAGAAAATGAAGTACAGAGATCGTCAGAATCACAATCCTTCAAGCTAGATACAACGGTTATTCCTTGTCAATAAGTATCTTTTGAAATATATGTAAGAGCTGAATACAATTATAGAACAAAAGTAATACATCAATAATTATCTCCTTTCTGTAAAACAGGAATCCAAAAGCAACATTTTAATATTTATTCTTTTGTTCCTTGATTAATCTTTACCATCCTATCCAGATATTTAAAAGCATGACACTAAATTCTTTGATTAAAAAAACCTTAACTCACACTAAAATTCCCCCAAGACCTTTCGCTTGAATATTTTCATTTTATAGAAAAAACTATTTCCACATACAGCTTATCAAATATTTTCTCCTTTAAAAAAACTACTTAAAGTTGGAAAATTTTTTCTCACAGCTATTCCAGTAGGCAGATTAATTTACTTAACTGTAATACTATTGGATTTTTGCTTCCATGTCTTATCTACTGGTAGATAGAAAAAAATTGATAGGTATTGATATCCTAGCATGGAAAGAAACTTTCTCTTTAAAGGAAAGAAGAGGAGAAAGTATTTGGGGATAAAATACATTTCAATACAATCATATTCTACTTTTCTTTAAAAATAGCTATATTCTTTTGAACAAATAAAAACAGAAAAAGGCTATTTTAAAACTATAGGTTTTTTAAGTTGATGTTATAATCATTAAAAGAAAATAAGGAATGGAGCAAGCAAGCATATTTATAAGGTAACTTATCGATTGTTATAAAACAACCTTCAGTCAGTTTCAAATTGTTCTTTCCACTTATTCATTCAAAAAACATTTGCTGAATGTATGTGATAGGTAGTTTCAAACATTACAGAGTTTATGTTTAAAGAGATGCAAACAACAAATAATTACACTGAAGAAAAATTATAATTGTAATAAGTTTCATTATCCAAAAATGTATGAATATTTGTGTCCATAACTAAATTAAAACTTTCTAAAATTTCCTAAAATCATTTCCAATAGCTACTGATATAAACATATTTGTTATATAACTCAAAACTTTTTACCTGGAGCTTATGGACTACGCACTTTTATATTTCCGGTGAGAGAACTGTGGTAGAGACTTTTTGAACAATAGAAGAAAATATATAACCAATAGACAAATCAAGTTCTTGAAATCCTTCAAGAAAGCAGTCTTAGGTTCTGTATCAAGGATTATTTAATTATTTTGGCTATTAATAAAGAATAAATTTATTTTAGTCTCCCTTACCCACCCCCCAAAAAAACTTTCATTTAAAAGTTGCCTTTACGTAAATCTTCCCCGAGATGCCCATTAAAGGACACGACGGCTGCAGAGCTACACCTGGTGGCCATTTACAAACTCACAAGAAACCGCTGTAAATCTCAGCCTGTTTAAAATGTATCCCTAATAATCAAAAATCTCTCGAGAAAAAAGCACATTATTACTTGATAGCTGGGGGAATTTAAAACTTTTAAGGAAAAACAAATATGAATATATTAAGGTAGATAGTTAAATGACAAAGTATAACACCACGTCAATGGGAGAATTTAAATGATGGGTACAAAGATAGTCACTATAAAATTCTCTTAGCTTTGCTGTATGTTGGGAAATTTCATTATACAATCTTTTTTGCGGGGAGGGTGCCAGGGATCGAACTCGGGTCCTTGTGCTTGCTGGGCAGGTGGCCAAACCACTGAGCTTAATCCCTGGCGCATTACACAATCTTGAAAAATTAAGGATTTTTTTTAATTGAAGATTTACAATTACAGATTTTCATCCATATTTTTAACCACAAACAACTTTTGGGTATTGTTTCCTTTAGAGATAGCATATTATGCCTTCATAATTACTGTGTAATGATCTATTAAGTTAATTTATATTTCATGAAAAAATTCATTTGTTCCACATTTATCCAATTTCTAATTAGATATTGATATGTGTATATGTTTGTTTCTTTTAATCCTATGTTCCTAAGACAAATTTTCAGACAGAAAATCATTGGGATCAAAGGAGATATTTGTAGGGCTTATAAGACATATGGCCAAGCTACTTTTTACCACATTAACATTTCTATCACAAGTGAAAATCTGCACCAACTTAATCAATATTATAAAATTTAGACATTTAGAACCTTTGCTGCTTTACTAAGAATAAAATACTATAAAGGTTCATTTTACTTCTTTGAATTTTTATTTTTAAACATTTTATTCTTTTATTTTCTACTGGAATCTTAATTTTTATAAATGTGTTAATTTCTTAACTTCTTATAAATTTGAATAATCACTTCATGTATTTTAAGTACTGATACTTTGTCTCCTAAACTCATGCAATTTTTGATCAGATCTCATCCTTTAATTATTTTCATTGTGTTGGTTTTATATATATATTATCCCTGTTACCTCTCATGACCTCTTCATTTCAAGCTAGAAAATATACTATTCCTCCACACACATACACACACTCTAAATTTTTTTTTGTTCAGTCTATATACACTCAATGTCAGAGGACAAATCTCCAACTAAGAAAGGGAAATAAATCAGGTGTGGTGGCACATGCCTTATAATCTCAGCACTCTGGAAGGCTGAGGCAGGAGGATTGCAACATCATTTGCACAGCCTGGTAAAGTTAGGGTTATATCCCATGGTCCTGGCCTCTTTCTGAAACAGTTCTGGAAGTCCTTTTGTAACTGTCTTTACTGGATGTGATCAAAAATACAGTGAATGCTACTGTGCCATCCAAAGGAAAGCTAAGCTCATAAAAACATTGTGGTGTGTCTTCACCCATCTTATTCACTGGATCTGGCACTCTGTGACTTTTGGTTCTTCCCCAAAGTCAAAATGAGCATGAAAGGTAAATGTTTTTTAATTAATTATATTGGTATGCTTTTGATATATGTAAGGATCACATTCATCATAGGGAATGTGTACCTATACATAATATATCTTGATTCTTCATTTTATCCCCATTCCCTTCCCCTTCCTTCAACCCATCTACCCCTCCTCATTTACAAAAGATTTGTTTCCATTTTTTTCTTTTATTCTATTTTTTTCCTTTCCCCTTCGTGTTCCCCCTTTGTTCCCCTTCCCATTTTCTTCCTACTTCCCTATATCTATCATCCATTTTGGTCTTTGTTTACACTTTGGCTTTCTCAGACCAGGAAACAATGCAATATTTAAACAATATGATATTTACTTCACTTAAAATTATGTCCTCAAGGTGCATCAAATTTACCTAAAAATGTCCCAGGTTTATCCTTTTTCACAGCAATGCAGTACCCCAGTGTACATAAAAACTACCTTTTCTTTATCCATTCATCTTTTGATGAGCATCAGGGTTGTTTCCAAGATTTAGCTATTCCAAACTGTGCTGCTATAAACATGGGTGTGCATAATTCACTGTGGTATGATGCTTTTAACTCTTTGGGGAAAATACCAAGAAGGGGAGTAGCTGTGTCAAATGGAACCTCTAGTTTTAGTTTTTTGACAAATCTCCATACTGATTTCCATATTGGTTGTACCAATTTATACTCCCATCAACAATGGAGAAGGGTTTAATTTTTCCCACAGCCTTGCCAGGATTTGTTATTGCTTGATATCTTGATGATAGCCACTCTCTGGAGTGAGATGGAATCTCAGCATTCTTTTAGTTTGCATTTCTTGAATGGCCAGTGCTGTTGAACTTTTTTTCATATTTAATTGCTGTCATCTGAGAATTACCTATTCATTTCAGATACCCATTTTTAATTAGGTCTTTAAATTTGGGGGTTCTGATTTTTTTTTAGTTCTTCATATATTTAGATATCAGTTCTTTGAGAAATATAAGGTAAAAATATTTTCCCATTCTGTGGGTTGTCTCTTCACTTTGTGGGTGGTTTCTTTTGCTGTGCAAAAGCTTTTTAATATGATGTGGTCCCAGTTGTTCATTCTTTATATTTGCCTGTGCATCTGGGGTTTTATTCCTACAGTCTTTCCCCACATCTATACCTTCAAGAGTTTTACCTATTGTATCTTCCAGTAAATTGAGTGTTTCTTTTTTAATATTTGGATCCTTTATCTATTTCAATTTTAGTTCAGTGCATGGTGAGGTGGCTGAGTGTGTTTACAGTTGTTTCTGCATCTTCTGTTCTGTTCCACTGATCCTTGTGTATATTTTTTTGCAAGTACCATGCTGTTTTACAGTAGATTTGTAGTATAATTTCAGGTCAGGGATTGTGATGCCCTTGCATTGTCTTTGTTGCCCAGAATTGCTTTTGCTATTCTAGGACTCTTCTGGTTCCAAATGAATTTTAGAATTGTTTTCCCTAGTTCTATGAGTTATGCTATTGGTATTTTAATCAAGATTCCATTATATCTGTATAACAGTTTTTGGAAGTATGGCCATTTTCATTATATTCATTTTGCCTATCGAAGAACAAGAGATATCCTTATATCTGATAGCCTCTTTGATCTCCTTCTTCAGAGTACTGTAGTTTTCAGTGTAAAGGCCTTTTACTTCCTTTGTTAGATTGATTCCTAATTATTTCATTTTTCTTGATGTGATTGTGAAAGATACTATTTCCCTACTGTCTCTTTCAGTGAGTTTATTATTTGTGTACAGGAATGCTATTGATTTTTGAGTATTGACTTTGTATCCTGCTACATTATTAAAGTTGGTTATTAATTCTAGAGATCTTTTCATGGAGTTTTGGGGCCTTCTGTATAGAGTATCATGTGAGCTTCTAATAATGATAATTTAACTTCTTCCTTTCCAATCCTTATTCCTTTCTTTCTCTTGTCTAATTGCTCTGACTAATGTTTCCAGAATTATATTGAATAGAAGTGGTGATAATGAGCCTTCTTGTCTTCTTCCTGATTTTAGAATGATTTCAGTTTTTGACAATTTAGTATGATGTTGGCTGTTGCTTTGTCATAGATGGCTTTTATCAGATTGAGATACAGACCTTTATTCCAGTTTTCTGTGGGGTTTTATCATGAACAGATGTTGGAAATTTTTATCTATGTTCATATTTTTTTCTTCTATTATCTTTATCCAGTTTTAGTATTAGCACAATGTTGATTTCCTAAAATGAGGGAAAAAGTGTTCCTTCTTTTTTCTGCTTTAAATGTTTGATATAATTCATCAGTTAAAATGTGTATGAGCCTGCTGTTGTCATATAGGTAGGTTTTCAAGCTAGGAATATACTTTCTTTAATAGGTGCTATTCAAATTTTATATTTCCTCCAGAGTCAATTTCATTAATTTGTCTTCCAAGATACTTCTTAGAAGTTGTCAAATTTATTTCAAAAAATATTTTTTAATTCTTTTATTGGTACATTTTAGGTATACATTACATTTACATTTCTCATTGGGAACTTGTACCTTTACATGATGCATCTTTGTTCTTATTTTTTCCCCATTCTAGCCTTCCCTTCACACCCTCCACCCTTTCCTATTTACAAAGACTTTGTTTCCATTTTTTCCATTTCTCATCATTTTTCCTTTCCCTTCTTTCCTTTCCCCTGCCCCTCCCACTATCCCTACTCCTTTGGACCTTTTCTTCCTATTTCGCATTATCAATTATTCATTCTAATCATTGGTACATTTTAGGTATACAATATAATGACATTCATAATTGGAAATTTACACCTTTACATAATCTCTTGGATCTTATTTTTCCCCCTCCCCCTGCCCTCCCTTCAACCTCTCCATCCCTCCCTATTTACAAAGACATTGTTTCCATTTTTCCATTTTCTCATATTAATTCCATTCCTTTCTTTCCTTTCTCCTGCCCCTCCCACTTCTCCTTCCCCTTTGCCCCTTTTCTTTCTATTTCACATTATCTATTATGCCTTTTAGTCCTTATTTACACTTTCAGTTTCTCACACTAGAGAAACTATTCGGTATTTATACATGGGTGTCCTATTCAAAAAAGATTTTTGTAATATGCTTTCTATATCCTTTTAAATTCTGTAAAATCTGTGGTAATGTCCTCTAAATTTTGATATTGTAATTTTAAAATGTATAATTGATATTGTGTAATAAGAAGAAAAGATCTAAAGGAGTAGGGGAAGTGGGAGGGTGAGGGGAAAGGAAAGAGGGAAAAGAAAAAATATGAGAAAAGGAAAAAAAACAGAAACAAAGTCTGCAAATAGGAAAGGGTGGAGGAGGTGAAGGGAAGGCAGGGAAGGGGAAAAAATAAGAGCCAAGATACATCATATAAAGGTACAAGATCCCAATGATGAATATAACTGTATTTTATACCTAAAATGTACCAATAAACTTAATGGGAAAAAAATGAATGTGTGTTGGACTTTGTCAAATGCTTTTTCTGTACCTACTGAAATGATCATGTGGCTTTGTCCCTGGCTGTGTTAATGTAGTGTATCACGTTTATTGATTTACATATGTTGAAACTTCCTGCCTCCCTGGGATGAATCCTACTTGGTTATGGTGTATAATCTTCTTGATGATTTGCTGCTGCATTCTGTTTTCCAGTGTCTTATTGACGATTTGTGTATCTATATTCAATAAGGAGATTAGCTTGTAGTTCCCTTTTTTTTGGTTGGATCCTTCTCTGGTATTGATATCAGAGTAATGCTTGCTTCTCTTTCAGTTTCATTAAAGAGTTTGAGGAGTACTGACATTAGATCTTCTCTAAATTCCTTGTAGAATTCAGTAGTGAATCCATCAGGACCTGGGCTCTTCTTTGTTGGTAGTTTTTAAATTACTTCTTCAATTTCATTGACTAATTTTGGGTTGGAGTTTTTATATGTTCTTGATTCAGCTTTGGTAATTCATGTTTCTAGAAATCTGTCCATTTCATGAGCACTTTCCATCTTCAAGTACAGGTTCTTGAAGTAGATACTGATGATTTTGTGAATTACTGCAGGATCTGTTGTGATTTTATCCTTTGCATTCCTAAGAACATGTATTTGAGTCTTTCCTCTTTTTTGATAAGGTTGACTAAAGGTTTGTCTATTCTGTTTAATCTTTCAAAGAACCAACTCTTCATTGATTCTTTCTATTATTTTCTTAATCTCAATTGCATTAATTTCTGCTCTAATCTTTATCACTTCCACCCTTGTACATCCTTTGGGTTTAGCTTGCTCTTCTTTTTCTAGAAGCTTGAGGTTCAATGTTAGATTATTTATTTTAGCTCACTCTGCTTACCTGATGTGGGAATTCACTGCTATAAATTTCCCTCTTAGGACTGCTTTCATTGTATCCCTTAAGTTCCAGTATGTCACATTGGCATTATAGTTTCACTGTAGAAACTGTCTAATTTCTTCTTTAATTTCATCTGTGACTTATTGGTTATTTAGGAGGGTGTTATTTAATTTCCATGTGTTTATGCATTTGTTTCTTTTGCCATTTATTTCCAGTTTCAATGCACTATGGTCTGATAATATGCATGGGATAATTTCAATATTTTTGCATTTATTTCAGCATGTTCTGTGTGTGGTCTGTATGTGGTCTATTTTGGAGAAAGCCCTGTGTGCAGCTTAGAAGAATGTACATTGTGTTGGTGTGGAACACTCTGTAGATAGGAACTAAGTTCATTTGTTCAAAGGTTTGGTTCAGTTCTGACATTTCTTGACTCATTTTTTTGACTTGTTGATCTGTCTATTTGTGACCATGGGGTATTGAGGTCCTCCTTACAATTGTATTAGTGCTTATCCTACTTTTCATATCCATTAATGTACATTCTTTTTTTTGTTGTTTTTTGGTACTGGGGATCAAACTCGGGTCCTTGCACTTGGGAAGCAAGCAGCGGAACCACTGAGCTAAATCCCCGGCTTCATATCCATTAATGTTTGTTTTGTATATTTGGGCATGCTGGTATTTGGTGCATATATTTATGATTGTTATCTTTTCCTGTTGAAATGTTCCCTTTAGGAAGATGTAGTGACCTTTGTCTCTTCTGATCAGTTCTGGCTTGAAATCCACCTTGTCTGCAAATAAAATAGCTACCCCTACTTTTTTCCAGGATCCTGTTGCACGGAGTTTTCCATCCTTTTACTTTTGGTCTGTGAATTTTTTTTTTAGTTAAATGTGTTTCTTGTATGCACCCTACTGTTGGATCTTGTTTCTTGATCCATTCTGTCAATTTGTTTCTTTTGATTTAATTGAAACCATTTACATTGATATTTATAATTGATAATGTATTGATTTATCCTTGTCATATTATTTTCCTATTGTTGGTTCCCTTTGTTCTCTTTCTGTTTAATTGATTGCCTTGCCTGGTGGATTTGTTCTATTGAAATTCATGAAATTGTTGTATTCTTCATTTTATCTTAGCCAAAAGGCCAAGTGATTAATTGTCCTTTTCTACAATATCTTTCAGAACTTTTTGGAGTGCTGGTTTGGTGGCCATGAATTTCTTTGGGTGTTCTTTATCATGTAAGTATTTTATTTCTCCATCAGTTTTGGAGGGTACATCAATTTGGGTTGGAGGTTGTTCTCTTTTAGTGTTTGAAATACTTCACTTCAAGCCCTCCTTGACCTAAGGGTTTGTGTTAAGAAGTCTGCTGTGATTCTGATAGGTGGACTTTCCTTTATAGGTGATTTTTTTCTTTTCTGTAACAGCTTTTAATATTCTATTCTTGTGTTGAATTTCTAGAATCTTGACTATTATATGCCTTGGTATAGTTTTTTCATCATGGCTAATTGGAGTTCTATATGCCTCACTTATCTGTATGTCAAATTCTTTTTCCATGCTGGAGAAGTTTTCTGCTATTAGTTCTGTGTACAGGATATTTTATGTCCTTGTGATATCTTCTGATTTTTCATTGATTCCCATCATATGTTATTCTTCTTTGCATCATCTCACAGCTGTTGGATTAATTTTTCATGGTCCCTTGCTATTTTTAAGAAGTCTTTCATTTGATGATCACTAACCACACACCTGTCTTCTAGACTTGATATTCTATTCTCACATTGGTTGATTCTGCTTTGTATATTTTCAATAGAATTTTTAATCTCTTAGATATCTGTTTGAATCTGTTTTATAGATTCCATTTCTTTCCTATGTTGTGCACTCATGGTTTCCATCACTTTCTGCTCCTCTATTTTTTTTTAATCTGTATCTACTCCAGATTCACTAACCACACCCTTCATTATGGTCATCATCTCTTCAGTTATGTGTGTCATTATTTCTGAAGTTTTTTTCTAGAGACTCATTCAACTGCTTTGTTACTTCTGCTACCATTTCAGAAAGTTCAGCTGGCTGGCTTTTTATTTCTTCCACCTCAATCCCCCCTGGATTTGCCTTGGGTGAGCTAGAGGTCTGGGGTTTCATCTTGCGTTCATGTCTTCCCATTTTCTATTTTTTCATTTGTTTTCTGCACTGTTGCTTTTAAATTGCTTAAGGTAGGTGGATTACTAGTATCAAGACCTCCTTAAGAAATTACTACTTTTCAGAGATGTTTTCCAGGTGTAGCTGGATTTTGGCTTTTGAGTCTGTCCCAAGATCCTCCCTCTTCAATTTATTAGGGATGAGAGGTTGCTGCTTGTTTGGCCTAGCACCCGGTTCTTTGGTACTGGACTATGGTATTGTTTATGATCCCCAGACAATCTCAGTAGTGGCATACAAGGAAGAACCACTAATCACAACAACTATGTCCTTTTGGCTAAAGTAGTACAATCAGCAATAACAATAGCACCAAGCACAGTCTAGAAAATGACACTGTGTTAAATGTTGATTTGCCAGATTTAACCATATGTTTTAGTTACTTTTCTTGTTGATGAGACAAAATATGCAACACTCAAAGTTAAAGAAGGAAAGATTTATTTACCTCACAGTTTGTAGAGGTTTTAGTTCATAGTTAGTTGGCTGGCACCAAGTCAGGATGGCATGGCAGAGTGGCACTGCAGAGGAGAAACAGTCCATGGCAAAGCAGGACAGGCAGAAGGCAGCAAGCAGCAAGTGACCAGCTCTTTCTGTCACTTATATTCCATTCAGGCTACCCATGCTAAGTGCAGGTAGCACTAATCACCCAGGGTGATTAAGAGGAACTATTAATCCTACCAAGAATTGCCAAACCAATTAGTGGACTAATGTAGTAATCACACACCCTTGATCCCAGAATACTCTCTAGATCCAGCCAGCTCTGAAAAGCCCCACATAGTGACTTTGGAGGGACATCTAGACAGAAGCGATAACACTATAGGTACAAGATTTATAGTTACATAATAAAATCTAAAACAAATCAGAAAATTATATACAATAAATACCCCCTCAGTAGAACAATTTTACCCTCAGGGAGAAAATTTTAAAGGGACAAGAGGAAAAACAGAGAAATAGAAGAGAAAGAGAATCGAAGCAATGCTGAAGGACAAAGGAAGATTACCTACGCTTTGGAAACTGGTGAACAAGACAGGAGGGAAAGAAAGAAGGAAAAAATAAAAACAAGAACTAAACAAAACAAAACAATTAAGATCAATGTTCATGTTTGTGAAAAAAAACAAAAACAATCAAGAAAAGAAAAAAAAGATTTCTCAGTGATTTCAAGGCTGTGGTTATCTTCTAAGGACTACAGTTTTTGTGGTAGTGTCCAGTTCAGGGTGTGTCTCCACTGTCACTGGTAGAAAAAGAACATGAACAGAGCCCAGATCCATACTGGATGATCCCAGAAAGGCTCCAGTAGGATTAGGGAGGAGTTCTGGATAATTCCAGCAAGCTTGCAGTAGGACTTAGTCTGATGCTAAGAAGCATCAGTTCCACAGAAGTTCAGGCTGATCCTGGCCTCTGGTTGTTGGGTTGGGGCCTGAGTTGTTCAGCCTACAACACTCTGGGTATCTCTTGTTGGCCTGACCTCAGATCCCTGACCCTTGATTCATCTGTGGTTGTCCCTCACCCAGTCCCTGAGAGCCCTGAGATCAAGCCAACTCATGGCTGCTCTGAGTCCCAGATTCAGTTGGCCCTTCTCTTAAATGGCATCTGGCCAAGCACCCTCTCCAGCAGACAAGGCAAAAGGTTACAACAGCTGGAGTCACCAGCTGTTGTAGCTCACAGCATCCACTGCTATGTTCCACCAGTACTTTTCTCCCTGGAGGCCTCTGGAGTCACCTGCCCTCACTGTGTCTCTGTAGATTCAAGCCTCCTCTCTCATGCTGCTAACTGGGAGTAAGGGAAAAAGTGCAGTTTGCCAACTCTTTTTTCTGCATTGAGGTCTGTCTCTTTACTTTCCCTGTGGGCTCCAATTCTCCCTTCAGATCCTTCTTGGGTCCCAGACATCCACCTCCGTCCTTTTCTTCCCCAAGTTTTTAGTTCAGGTGTCTGGATTCTGAATCTCAGAGAGGCTGGTTTGCTGCTATTTACCACTCTGCCATCTTCCCAGAAGTCTTCAGGTAAATGTTTTGAATCAATTCAGGACACAGAGGCAGGCATGATAATGCAACTAGAGATAAAAAAGAGGGCTTCCAGAACTGCTTCAGAATGTGGCAAGAATAAGTGTGTTCAAAGCATGGGCAAGTACACTGAGGGAGATTAATGGTAATATGTTTTTAATGTAATAAAACTTTTAACATTTACCATATTTTTCAATCATATCTCATAGGAAGATTGTATATCACTATAAATAGTGTTACAATAATCAAAGGTAGCCAGGCATCTCTTTGGTAGGCTGATTTCGTTTCCTTTGGATATATGCTCATAATTGCAAGTGTTGGATCATACAATAATCCTATTTTTAGTTTTCTGAGGAACCTTGATATTTTTCTTCACAATGGCTGTACTAATTTTACATTCCCACCAAAAGCATATGAGAGTTCCTTTCTCATCACATCTGCACAAGCATTTTTTAAAAATAACCATTATAGGGCCGGGGATTTAGCTCAGTGATTCCGTTGCCTGCCTTGCAAGTGCAAGGTCTCGAGTTCGATCCCTGGTACCAAAAAATAATAATAATAATAATTACCATTATAACTGATGTGACAATATCTCATTATGAGGTTTGTTTCTGGTTATTTGCAGTGCTGAAGATCAAATCCAAGGCCTCATACATGCTTGGCAAGCACTCTATCATTGAGATACACCCCCAGGCCCTCATTGCAGTTTTGATTTGTTTTGGTTAATGATATTAAGAATTTTTCATATATTTGTTGACCATTTTTCTTCTTTTGAACTGTAGCTACTCAGATCCCTTGTCCTATTTTCAATTAGATTATTTTTTTTGTAGTTAAGGTTTTTAGTTCCTAATACATTCTAGATATTAAGCCTTTGTCAGATAAATAATTGGTGGATATTTTCTCCCCTTCTTTCTTTTTAGTAGTACACATGTGTAGAACATAATGTTTACAGTCTTTCTGGAGAGTTGGTACACGTACATAATATACATTCATTCCTTTTCACATCTTTTTCACCTTCCCTCCCTCCACCTATCTCTTGATCCCTTCCTTTTTTGTACATATTTGCAATACATAATGTTTGTATTCTTCATGTGCAGTTGATATATGTATGAGACACATCTTAATACCTTTTTCATCCCCTGTCCCTCCTCTCCCTCCCCTTCCCCTCCATCTCTTCATCTCCTTTCCCTTTGAGAAATATCTCCCTATTTCCTACTATCTACTTTTTGTTCTTTTTTTTTAATGGTTGTGAAATATAGTAATCTTAATTTTTTTTCTTAAACTCTTTTATTGGTACATTTTAGGTATACAATACATTTACATTTCTCATTGGGATCTTGTACCTGTACATAATGCATCTTGCTTCTTATTTTTTCCCCTTTCCCCTGCCCTCCCTTCACCTCCTCCACCCTTCCCTATTTACAAAGACTGTGTTTCCATTTTTTTCCATTTCTCATCATTTTTCCTTTCGCTTCTTTCCTTTCCCCTGCTACTCCCACTACCCCACCACTTTGGACCTTGTCTTCCTATTTTCCATTATCAATTATTCATTTTAATCATGGGTATATTGCAGGTATACAATATAATGACATTCATCATTGGAAATTTGCACCTTTACATAGTCTCTCTTGGTTCTTATTTTTCACCCTTGCCCAGCCCTCCCTTCAACCCCTCCATCCCTCCCTATTTTCAAAGACTTTGTTTCCATTTTTCCATTTCCTCATATTAATTCCATTCCCTTCTTTCCTTTCCCCTACCCCTCACACTTACCCTTCCCCTTTGCTTTTCTTCCTATTTCACATTATCTATTATACCTTTTAGTCCTTATTTACACTTTCAGTTTCTCACACTAGAGAAACTATTCAATATTTACACGTGTCCTATTTATTTTCCTTAAGAGTATCACCTCAATGTGCATCCATTTAGCTATAAATGTCTCTAATTTCTCATTTTTTATGGCTGAGTAGTACTCCATTTTATTTAAAAAAACACATTTTCTTTATTCAGTCTCAAGTTGATGGGCATTTGGGCTGCTTCCAAGTTTATGCTATTAAGAATTGTGCTGCTATTATATCATTGTGGTATGATTCCTTTAATTCTTTGGGGAAGATACCCAGTAGGGGAATAGCTGGGTCAAATGGAACTTCCAGTCCTAGTTCTTTGAGGTATCTCCATACTGATTTCCACAGTGGTTGCACCAGTCTACACTCCCACCAGCAGTGGAGCAGGGTTCCTCTTTCCCCACAGCCCTGCCAGCATTTGTTATTGGTTGATTTCATGATAGCAGCCATTCTTTTTGGGGTGAGGTGGAATGTCAGCATTGTTTTCATTTACAGCTCTTGAATGACCAGTGATGTTGAACACTTTTTCATATGTTTATTTGCTATTTCTACTTCTTTGTCTGAAAAATGTCTGTTCATTACAGATCCCCACTTTCAGATTGGGTCTTTAAATTTGAGAGGTCTGATCTTTTTAAATTCTTTACAGATTCAAAAGAGCAGGCCTTGGTCTGAGGAAGAGCAGGTGAAGATTTTTTCCCACATTGTGGGTGGTCTCTTCACACTGCTGGTGGTTTTTCTTGCTATCAGAAGCTTTTTAATAAGAAGAGATCCTACTTGTTCATTGCTTGTGTTACTTCACGGGCAACTGAGGCTTCCTTCATAAAATCTTTTCCTACAGGAATATCTTCAAGAGTTCTACCTAATCTCTGTTCAAGCCAGTTCAGCATTTCTATTTTAATATTTAGATCTTTAATCCATTTCAATTTTAGTTTCGTGCATGGTGAGAGATATAGGTCTAGTTTTAATCTTTGGCAAGTTGAAACCCAATTTCTCCAGAACCATTTATTAAAGAGGCTATCTTTCCTCCAGTGAGGGTGTTTGGCTCCTTTACCAAAGATGAGATGACTGAGTGTGTCTGGAGTTATTTCGCCATCTTCTAATCTGTTCCATTGCTCTTCAGGTCTATTTCTTTGCCAGTACCATGCTGTTTTTATCATAGTAGCTTCATAGTATAGTTTCAAATTGGGGACTGTGATACCCCCTGCCATGTCTCTGTTACCTAGAATTGATTTTGCTATTCTGGGCCTCTTCTTGTTCCAAATGAATTTTTGGATTGTTTCCTCAAGGTCCATGAAGTATGCTGCTGGGATTTCAATTGGGATTGCATTGAATCTATATAGCAATTTTGGAAGTATGGCCATTTTCACTATGTTGATTCTTTCTATCCAGGAGCAGGGGATGTCTTTCCATTTTCTGATATCCTCTTCAATATCTTTTTTCAAAGTGCTGTAATTTTCAGAGAAAATGTCTTTGATTTCTTTTGTTAGGTTGATTCCTAGGAATTTCAGGTTTTTGGATGCTATTGTGAAAGGAATTGTTTGGCCTATTTCTCTCTCAGTGAGTCTGTCATTGGTATAGAGGAAAGCTATTGATATTTATGTGTTGACCTTATATCCAACTACTCTACTGAATTTGGTTATTAAGTCTAGAAGACTTTTGGTGGAGTTCCTGGGGTCTTCTATGTAGAGTATCATGACATCTGCAAATAAGGACAATTTGACTTCTTCATTTCCTATCTTTATTCCTTTTATTTCTTTCTCTTATCTAATTGCTGTGGCTAATGCTTCCAAAACTATATTGATCAGAAGTGGTGATAGTGGACGTCCTTGTCTTGTTCCTGATTTGAGTGTGAAGGATTTCAGTTTTTGACCCTTTAGTATGATACTGGCTGTTGGTTTTTCATAGATAGCTTTTATCAGATTGAGCTAGAGACTGTCTATTCCGATTTTTTGTAGCATTTGTATCATAAATGCGTGCTGGATTTTGTCAAATGCTTTTTCTGCATCTATGGAGATAATCATATGGTTTTTGCCCTTGGCTCTATTGATATAGTGTATGACATTGATTGATTTGCATATGTTGAACCATTCCTGCATCCCTGGGATGAATCCCACTTGATCAGGGTGTATGATCTTCTTGATGATCTTCTGCATTCTGTTTGCCAGTAACTTATTAAGGATTTTTGCATCTATGTTCATTAGTGAGATTGGCCTATAGTTCTCTTTTTCAGTTGGCTCTTTCTCTGCTTTGGGAATCAAGGTGATTCTTGCTTCCAGGAATGAATTTGGGAGTATTGCTTGCCTTTCGATTTCATTAAAGAGTTTAAACAGTAGTGGCAGCAGTTCCTCTCTAAATGTCTTGTAGAATTCAGCAGTGAAGCCATCAGGACCTGGGCTTTTCTTAGTTGGTAAGTTTTTAATGACATTTTCAATTTCATTGATTGATATTGGGTTGTTTAGAATTTTTAGGTCTTCTTTGTTCAACTTTGGTATTTCATACGTTTCGGGAATCTGTCCATTTCTTCTGTGTTTTCCATCTTATTGGTGTATAGGTTCTGGAAGTAGGTATTGATGATTCTCTGTATTTCTGCTGGGCTCATTGTAATTTCAACCTGTTCATTCCTAATTGCATGGATTTGGGCCTTTTCTTTCCTTTTACTGATAAGGTTGGCTAAGGGTTTGTCAATTTTGTTGACTCTTTCAAAGAACCAACTCTTGGCTTCATTAATTTTTGTATCATTCTCTTAGCCTCCATTGCATTGATTTCTGCTCTGATCTTTGCAATTTTCTCCCTTGTATGAGCTTTGGGTTTGTCCTGATCTTCTCTTTCTAGAAGCTTGAGGTTCAGCAACAGGTTGTTTAATTGGGCTCGCTCTCTTTTCCCAATATGAGAATTCATTGCTATGAATTTCCCTCATAAGACTGTTTTCATTGTGTCCCATAGATTCCGATATGTTGTATTGTCATTGTCATTTAATTGAAGGAACTGTCTGATTTCTTCTTTAATTTCCTCTGTGACCCATTGGTTATTTAGAAGTATATTGTTCAATTTCCATATGTTTATAAAATTTTTGCAGTTTCTTTTGCCATGGATCTCCAATTTCATCACAGTATGGTCTGATAATATACAGGGGATAACTTCAATTCCTTTGCACTTACTTAAACGTGTTCTATGAGCGAGTATGTGGTCTATTTTGGCGAATTACCCATGTGCTGCTGAAAAGAATATGTATTCTGATTTGGTGGGGTGGAAGACTCTGTAAACATCTGTTAAGTTCATGTGTTCAAGAGTTTGATTGAGTTCTAGTATTTCATTACTTATCTTTTGTCTAGTTGATCTATCTATTTGTGACAGTAGGGTATTGAAGTCCCCCACTACTATTGTATTAGGGCATATATGACATTTCATGTCCATTAATATTTGTTTTATATAGTTGGGAGCACTAGTGTTTGGTGCATAGAGATTTATGATTGTCATCTCTTCCTCTTGGATTCTTCCCTTTACAAGGATGTAGTGTCCTTCTTTGTCTCTCTTAAGCAGTGTTGTTTTGAAATCTACTTGATCTGCAAAGAGGATAGCTACTCCTGCTTTTTTTCAGGTTCCTGTCACATGGAGTATTGTTTTCCACCCTTTAACTTTCAGTCTATGAGTTTCATTTTGAATTAAGTGTGTTTCTTGTATACAGCATATTGTTGGATTTTGCTTCTTGACCCATTCTGACAGTCTATTTCTTTTGATTGGTGAATTAAGACCATTAACATTGATGGTTATAATTCATACATATTGATTTGTCGTTGTCATTACTTTTTCTGTTTGTTGGATTCTCCTCCTTTGCTTTTAATTTCTTGTTGTGCCCCAATGGATTCATTCTGTTGGACTTCCTGGGGTTGTGATCCTCATTGGCTATTTCTAGTGTATTGTCTAAAGTGTTTTGGAGTGCTGGTTTGGTATTCATGAAGTTCCTAAGGTGCTCTTTGTCATGAAAGTATCTTATTTCTCCATCCATTTTGAAAGATAGTTTTGCAGGGTACATCAATCTGGGTTGGAGGCTGTTTTCCTTTAGGGCTTGGAATAGATCACTCCAAGCTCTTCTTGCCTTAAGGTTTTGTGTTGAGAAGTCTGCTGTGATTCTAATGGGCTTTCCTTTGTATGTGATTTGTTTCTTCTCTCTAACTACTTGTAGAACTTTGTTCTTCTTTTGGGTTTCTGAAATCTTAACAATTATGTGCCTATGTGTAGATTTTTTTTGATCAAGGCTAGTTGGAGTCCTGTATGGCTCACTTATCTGTATGTCAAGTTCTTTTCCCCTACTTGGGAAGTTTTTTGCCATTACTTCTGTGAACAGTTTTTTTATGTCATCTGCACTCTCTCCTGTTTCTTCATTGACTCCAATCGGTCTTATGTTATTCTTCTTTGCATCATCTAGCAGCTGCTGGATTCATTTCTCATGGTCCTTTATAATTTTGAAGCAATTTTTCTTTTCCTGGTCACTAATTGCAATTTTGTCATCTATATATGAAATTCTGTCCTCACATTGGCTCATTCTGCTATGTAGACTTTCAATGGAGTTTCTGATCTGGAAATATGTTTGCATCTGTTTTATGGATTCCATTTGTTTCCTATGTTGGGATTCCATCATGTTCCTCAGCTCCTCTCTAGATTTATTAATCATGTCTTGTACTACTAGCACAATCTTTGCTGTTATCTGAGAAATTATTTCTGATTTCATTTTTTCCAGATCCTCTTTTCTTGCCAGTTCTGGGAGTCCAGATGGTTGAGTATCAGAGTGTTCCATCTCATTTCCCTTTATGGTTGTTGTAGGTGATCTGGAAGTTTGATTTTGAGACTTGTTTAGTGTCTTCTCATTTCAACAGTGGTGGGGAAGTGCTGTTGGCGCCCACGTGGCAGCTTACCTCCTCTGAGTTGGGAGTGGTGGTATGGCGGCCCAGAAGCCCCTTCCTCTGGGTTGGGAGTGGTGCAACCTACTTTGTTCTTTATTTATACTTTGGGTTTCTCATATAAGAGAAATCATGTGATATTTAACTTGTGAGTCTGATTTATTTCACTTAACATTATGGTCTCAAGGAGCATCCATTTTCCTACAAATGACTTGTTATCTTTTTTTTTTTAATGCCAGAGTAGTACTCTGTTGTGTCTAAATACCACATTTTCTTTACCCATTCTTTAAGTTGTCTCTCTGCTCTTTGTTTCCTTAGCTGTGCAAAAGCTTTTTAGTTTGATATAATCTCATTTGTCAATTTTTGTTCTTGTTTCCTGTGCTTTGGGAGTTATAGCAAGAAAAATTATTTCTTATACCACTGTCTTAAAATGTTTCCCCTGCATTTTAGTAGTTTCATAGTTTCAGGTTCTACATTTAGGTATGTAATCAATCTTGAGTTGATATTTGGACCATGTGAGAGATGAGGCTCATTTCAATCTTCTCCATATGGATATCCTGGCACTGCATCTTAAAAAGGCTGTCCTTTCTCCAAGATATGTATGATGTTTTTAGCACTTTGGTCAAAGATGAGTTGGCCATAGGTATGAATTTATTTATGGGATCTCTGTTCTGATGTTTGTGTATGTGTTTGTTTTTATCCCAGTCCTATGATATATTGGCTATTAAGCTTTCTAGTATGTCTTGAAACTGGGTATTGTGATCCCTCTAGCTTTGTTCATTTCACCCAATACTACTTTGGTTCATTGGGGTATTTTGTGTTTCCATATAAATTTTAGGATGATTTTTCTTTTTCTATGAAGAAAAACATTAAATTTTTCATAAGAACTGCATTTATCTGCAGACTGCTTTGGGTAGTATTTTAACAATTCTTCCAAAAACCTTGGCATGGTGGTACACATCTGTAATCCCAGTATTCAGGAGAAGAACTGCAACTTCAAGGCCAGGCTAGGCTACACAGCAAGTTCAAGACCAACATGGACTACATAGTAAGACCCTGTCTCAATGCTCCCCTCAAAAAAATTTATTTCTTCCAGTCTATGAACATGATGTTTTCCATTTATTTGTTATCTTCAGCTTCTTTCATCAATACATATTTTCACCTCCTTGGTTACATTCATTACTTAGTATCCTAAGAATGGGACTTTTTTTTATATTTTTTTCAGACCACTCATTTTTAGTGTATAAAATGCTACTAATTTTTTATGGTGATTTTATATCCTGCAACTTTATAGAGTTTATTATTTCTAAAAAGTTTTCAGTAGAATCTTTAGAGTTTTTCTCTTTTTCATTAGAATATATTTGCAATACAGAGATTATATTCAGTTTGAGGATATATATATAATATATATTATATCTCACATCCTGGTCATTTTTATTCTCATTGGACCCCTCACCCTCCCCTCTCCCTCCTTCCCAAGATTCCCTTCCATCTCTATCGAGTCTACCCCATTTCTTAGCATGTCTCTTAAAATTATCCACATTTTGGGTTACTCATATATTAGAGAAACCACACAATATTTAAACTTTTGTCACTGACTTATTTCACTTAGTATTATCTCAATATGCATTCCTACAAATGACTCAAATTTAGCCTTCTTTAAGGATTTTTATAGATATATTACTATATATATAACATATATATTATATATTGTCTTAGTTACTTTTTGCATTGCTGAGACAAAATACCTAACACCCAAAGTTCAAGAAGGAAAGGTTCATTTTAGATCACAGTTTGTAGATATTTCAGTCCATAGTCAGCTGGCTCCAAGGTAGGTGGCATGGCAGAGGGCCATCACAAAGGAGAAACAGTTCGTGATGTGCAGACAGAAGACAGCAAGCAGAATGCACCAAAGCAGCAGACAGGCAGATCTGTGCATGCCCTACCGAGGTTCTGAGTTGCGCGGAAGACACTGAATCACCTCACTGCAGACAGGCAGGTCTGTGCACACCCTACTGAGGTCCCCAGTCATGCAGAACAGGCTGAATCAGCCCGCTGCAGATAGGCAGGTGTGTGCACACCCTAGCAAGGTCCTGAGTTGCGCAGAAGACACCAAATCACCCCACTGCAGACAGGCAGCAACCTGATTCCACACTACAAAGATGCAGAGGACACCAGACCACCAGACCAAAGGACTGAGTCCCACTGTTCCCAGCCGAGAGGTAGGGGCTTCTGAGCCATCGTCCCACTGCTCCTGGTCCAGAGGAAGGGGTTTCCCGGCCACCATCCCTCCAGCTGCTCCCAGCCCACAGGAAAGGGCTTTTGGGTCACCATCCCTACCGCTGCTCCCGGCCCCTGTCCCACCTCACCCAGCTCAGAGGAGGTAATCTGTGCAGGCCCTAACAGGGATGGTTCAATATACAAAAATCAATTACAGTAATACACTATATCAATAGAGCCAAGGACAAAAACCATATGATTATCTCCATAGATGAAGAAAAAGCATTTGACAAAATCCAACATGCATTTATGAAAAAACCCTACAAAAAATTGGAATAGATGGTCTCTACCTCAAACTGATAAAAGCCATCTATGAAAAATCAACAGCCAATGTCATACTAAATGGTCACAAACTGAAATCCTTCACATTAAAATCAGGAACAAGACAAGGATGTCCACTATCACCACTCTTGTTCAATATAGTCCTGGAAGCATTAGCCACAGCAATTAGACAAGAGAAAGAAATAAAAGGAATAAAGATAGGAAATGAAGAAGTCAAATTGTCATTATTTGCAGATGACATGATACTCTATATAGAAGACCCCAAGAACTCCACCAAAAGTCTTCTAGACTTAATAACCAAATTCAGTCAAGTAGCTGGTTACAAGGTCAACACACAAAAATCAACAGCTTTCCTCTACACCAATGACAGACTCACTGAGAGAGAAATAGGGCAAATAATTCCTTTCACAATAGCATCCAAAAAACTGAAATACCTAGGAATCATCCTAATGAAAGAAATCAAAGACCTCTTCTCTGAAAACTATGGCACTCTGGAAAGAGAGATTGAAGATGATATCAGAAAATGAAAAGACATGCCCTGCTCCTGGGTAGGAAGGATTAATACAGTGAAAATGGCCATGCTTCCAAAACTGCTATATAGATTTAACGCAATTCCAATTGAGATCCCAGCAGCATACTTCATAGACCTAGAGAAAACAATCCAAAAATTCATTTGCAGCAAGAAGAGAACCAGAATAGCAAAAGCAATTCTAGGTAACAGAGACATGGAAGGGGGTATCACAATCCCCAAATGCAACTATACTACAAAGCTACTGTGATTAAAACAGCATGGTACTGGCAAAGAAACAGACCTGGGGACCAGTGGAACAGATTAGAAGATGCAGAAATAACTCCAGACACACTCAGTCATCTCATCTTCAGTAAAGAAGCCAAACACCCTCACTGGAGGAAAGATAGCCTCTTTAATAAATGGTGCTGGAAAAATTGGGCTTCAACTTGCCAAAGATTAAAACTAGACCTATATCTCTCACCATGCACTAAACTAAAATCAAAATGGATTAAAGAGCTAAATATTAAAATAGAAACTCTGAACCAGTTGGAACAGAGGTTAGATAGAACCTTTGAAGACATCGGTGTAGGAAAAGATTTTATGAACAAAACCTCAGTTGCCTGTGTACTAGCACAAACAATCAACAAGTGGGATCTCTTCTTATCAAAAAGCTCCTGCACAGCAAGAGAAACCACCAGCAGTGTGAAGAGACAACCCACAATGTGGGAAAAAATCTTCACCTGCTTTTCCTCAAAGGTCTACTATCTCAAATCTATAAAGAACTTAAAAAGACCAGACCTCCCAAATTTAAAGACCCAATCCGAAAATGGGCAGCTGAAATGAACAGACATTTCTCAGACAAAGAAGTAGAAATAGCAAATAAATACATGAAAAAATGTTCAACATCACTGGTCATTCGAGAGATGCAAATGAAAACAACGCTGAGATTCCACCTCACTCCAGAAAGAATGGCTGCTATCATGAAATCAACCAATAACAAATGCTGGCAGAGCTGTGGGGAAAGAGGAAGCCTGCTCCACTGCTGGTGGGAGTGTAGACTGGTGCAACCGCTGTGGAAATCAGTATGGAGATACCTCAAAGAACTAGGACTGGAAGTCCCATTTGACCCAGCTATTCCACTGCTGGGGATCTTCCCCAAAGAATTAAAAGAATCATACTACAGTGATATATGTGCACCCATGTTCATAGAAGCACAGTTTGTAATAGCTAAAACTTGGAAACAGCCCAAATGTCCATCAACTGGAGACTGGATAAAGAAAATGTGGGGTTTTTTATAAAATGGAGTACTACTCAGCCATCAAAAATGAGAAATTAGAGACTTTTATAGCTAAGTGGATGCACATTGAGGCAATACTCTTAAGTGAAATAAATAGGACACACATGTGTAAATACCAAATAGTTTCTCTGGTGTGAGAAACTGAAAGTGTAAATAAGGACTAAATGTATAATAGGTAATGTGAAATAGGAAGAAAAGGGGCAAAAGGGAAGGAAGTGGGAGGGATAGGGGAAAGGATAGAAGGGAATGGGATTAATATGAGAAAATGGAAAAATAGGAACAAAATCTTTGTAAATAGGGAGGACTGGAGGGGTTGAACGGAGGGCTGGGCAAGGGTGAAAAATAAGAACCAAGAGAGCCTATGTAAAGGTGCAAATTTCCAATGATGAATGTCATTATATTGTATACCTAAAATGTATCGATGATTAGAATGAATAATCGATAATGTAAAATACGAAGAAAAGGTCCAAAAGGGTAGGGGTAGTGGGAGGAGCAGGGGAAAGGAAAAAAGGGAAAGGAAAAAATGATGAGAAATGGAAATAAAGTCTTTGTAAATAGGGAAGGGTAGAGGGCGTGAAGGGAGGGCTAGGAATGGGGAAAAAATAAGAACCAAGATGCATTATGTAAAGGTACAATTCCCAATGAGAAATATAATTGTGTTGTATACCTACAATGTACCAATAAAAGAATTTAATACAAAAAAAAAAAAAAGAAAGAAACAGGAGCAAAAACCCAACTTAAAAGTTTTGAGTTTCACCAGAAAAGAAGGTCCTGTAAAGTTCTGCCCTGTAAAATTTTACCCAAAGGGATCTTGTTTGGTGAAAAGATAAGCATTAAAGTGAATAAAAATTTTTTAAATAAAATAAAATAAAAATATTCTGCATCAGAACAATAGGAAAGATCCCTTGCCAGCATCACAGGAATAAGCAAGGCTTTTTTTATCCAATCTGCCAATCTGTGTCTTTTGATTAGAAAATAAAGATCATCTACATAGTTATTACTGAGAAGTATTGACTGATTCCTGACACTGCATTATTTTTCTGTTGCAAATGATTCCTATATTTTTCTCTTTTGCTTAACTGTTCACCCTGTTTGATGTATACATTCCTTTAGGCTCTTTGGTGTTGTTGGCCTCATTTTCTCTGTCTAGGATTTGCTTTTCGAAGTGCTGGTTTGGTTATCATGCATTTTTTTTTTTTTTTTTTTTTGGTGCCGGGGATCGAACTCTGGTTCTTGAGCTTGCAAGACAGGTGGCGAAACCACTGAGCTAAATCCCCAGCAATCACGCATTTCTTAAGGTGCTCTTTCCATGCAAAATCCTTGTTTCTCCATCAATTTTGTAGGACCCATTAATCTGGAAGTTTTTTTTCTTTTAGGGCTTAAAACACTTCATACCGATGTCTCTTGGTCTTTAAGGTTTTGAAAATTTGGCCATTATTCTGATAGAATGGTTTGTCTTTCTAAGTTATTTGATGCTTTTTTCTATCACCTCTTACTGTTCTGTCCTTGCACTAGATTTTTGAGTTTTAACTATGATATGTCCTGGAGGAGTTCATTTTTGATCATGGCTATTTGGGTTTTATAGGCCTATTTACTTGGAAGTTGATTTGGAAAGTTTTATGCTATGATTTAAGTAAATTGTTATACCTTTTCACTGTCTTAGCATTCCTTAATTACTGTAATTTGTAACTTAGTGGGGGGGGGGTTGCATCATCTATCAGCTGTTGGATCCAGTTTCCAATATCTCACTGTTTTCAAGGTATCTGAGTATATGATCTGCTGCATCAGCCTTATCTTCAAGCTCTGACAGTCTCTTCACACTGGTCATATCTGCTGCCTCTACTTTCAATAAAATTTTTATATCCTGGATTTCTGTTAGTTATCTTGTCATGGTTTCTAATTCTTTGTTTAAATGGTCAGGTGTCTTGTAGCATCTTGGTTAGTTCACCCAACATTTTTGTATCTTCTCTAAGCTCAATGATCATATTATCACTTAAATCCCTTATTTGTTTAGTTACATTATCTTTAAGCTAGCTGAAGATCTTATGGATCTGCTTGTTTATCTCCATGAACATTTTAATTATGTGGTTTCTCACCTTCCCACATCAGTGCCCATAGTATCAGCTTTTGGTGAATGAAAATGGGGGTGTGGGTGGTCTTGATTCCTTTTTTTCTCATATTTCTATTGTTTTTTGTGCAGAGGTTTGAGAATTAATTAGAGTAGAAAAACTGTCACTAGTATGGAGACCTCTAAGTGTATATGGTATTTCCTTATGAATTGATCTTGGCTTCAGTTATATTTGGCTACACATACACATCTTCACCCTAGTCTCCAAAGTAGGATCACTCCCAGTCACTGTGTTGCAAAGAGAGAACCACTAACAGTTATATCAGTATCAAACACAAAGCCAAGGCAGAAAAACTGAAGATCAAACTTTTGTTTCTCTTTGCCTAAGAAGGCAAGTAAATAAGCAGGACTTCTATCTGGGGAAAAAAAAATTGCTTTTCTGGTGGCTGAAAATAAATTCTTCTTCTCCATCCAAAACCAAAGTAATTGTACTGCCTGTGACGCTCACTTGAAGAAGACCATACAGCAAGGCAGACTTCTTTTTTTAATGTCACCTCAAATTGATGACATATACTAACCCCAAACATCTATTGAAACACCAAGTTTTCTATGTACAAGATAGTATTCCTTAATAGAGACAATGTTACTTCTTTCTTTCTAATTGGGATGTCTTTTGTTTCTTTTTCTTGTCTAAATTGCTCTAGCTAAAAGTGGTAAGAATGGGCATCCTTCTTCCCGATCTTAGAGGACACTGTTTTCACCGAGTATGATGTTAGCCTTTATTACACTGATGTACATGACTCATAACTAATTGAAAGTTTTTCTATAGCACTCTGAAAAGAAAGATTGAAGATGATATCAGAAAATGGAAAGAGATCCCTTGCTCCTGGGTAGGAAGAATCAACATAGTGAAA
Source organism: Heterocephalus glaber (assembly GCF_053883595.1). Lineage (NCBI taxonomy): Eukaryota > Metazoa > Chordata > Mammalia > Rodentia > Bathyergidae > Heterocephalus > Heterocephalus glaber. Next base: position 6,596,288 of record NW_028258156.1, read on the forward strand.
ATGGCCATACTTCCAAAACTGCTATATAGATTCAATGCAATCTCAATTGAAACCCCAGCAGCATACTTCATGGACCTTGAGAAAACAATCCAAAAATTCATCTGGAACAAGAAGAGACCCAGAATAGCAATGGCAATTCTAGGCAACAGAGACATGGAAGGGGGTATCACAAGCCCCAATTTGAAACTCTACTACAAAGCTACTGTGATAAAAACAGAATGGTACTGGCAAAGAAACAGACCTGAGGACCAGTGGAACAGATTAGAAGATGCAGGAACAACTCCTCACACACTCAGCCACCTCATCTTCAAAAAAGGAGCCAACCACCCTCATTGGAGGAAAGATAGCCTCTTTAATAAATGGTGCTGGAAAAATTGGGTTTCAACTTGCCAAAGACTAAAACTAGACCTATATCTCTCGCCATGCACTAAACTAAAATCAAAATGGATTAAAGATATAAATATTAAAACAGAAACGCTGAACTGGCTGGAACAGAGGTTAGGTAGAACTCTTGAAGTCATTGGTGTAGGAAAAGACTTTATGAACAAAACCTCAGTTGCCTGTGAACTAGCACAAACAATCAACAAGTGGGATCTCTTCTTATTAAAAAAAATTCCAGGATGGGGATTTAGCTCAATGGTTCTGCCATATGCCTTGCAAGCACAAGGTACCGAGTTTGATTCCTGGAACAAAAAAAAAAAAAAAAAAAACTTCTGCACAGCAAGAGAAACCACCAACAGTGTGAAGAAACAATCCACAATGTGGGAAAAAATTTTCACCTGCTGTTCCTCAGACAAAGGTCTACTATCTAGAATCTATCTATAAAGAACTTCAAAAAATCAGACCACCCAAATTTAAAGACCCAGTCCAAAAATGGGCATCTGAAATGAACAGACATTTCTCATACAAAAAAGTAGAAATAACAAATAAACATATGAAAAAGTGTTCAACATCACTGGTCATTTGAGAGATGCAAATGAAAACAACGCTGAGATTCTACCTCACTCCAGAAAGAATGGCTGCTATCATGAAAACAACCAATAACAAATGCTGGCGGGGCTGTGGGGAAAGAGGAACCCTCCTCCACTGCTGGTGGGAGTGTCAACTGGTACAACCTCTGTGGAAATCAGTATGGAGATACCTCAAAGAACTAGGACTGGAAGTCCCATTTGACCCAGCTATTCCCCTGCTGGGGATCTTCCCCAAGGAATTAAAAGAATCATACCACAGTGATATATGTGCACCCATGTTCATAGCAGCACAATTTGTAATAGCTAAAACTTGGAAGCAACCCAAATGCCCATCAACTGGAGACTGGATAAAGAAAATGTGGGGTTTTTTTTTTATAAAATGGAGTACTACTCAGCCATAAAAAATGAGAAATTAGAGACATTTATAGCTAAATGGATGCATATTGAAGCCATACTCTTAAGTGAAATAAATAGGACACACGTGTAAATACCAAACCTTTTCTCTAGTGTAAGAAACTGAAAGTGTAAATAAGGACTAAAAGGTATAATAGATAATGTGAAATAGGAAGAAAAGGGGCATAGGAGAAGGGGAAGTGGGAGGGGTAGGGGAAAGGAAAGAAGGGAATGGAATTAATATGAGAAGATGAAAAAATGGAAACTAAGTCTTTGTAGATAGGGAGGGATGGAGGGGTTGAAGGGAGGGCAAGGGCAATGGGGAAAAAATAAGAACTAGGAGAGATTATGTAAAGGTGCAAATTTCCAATGATGAATGTCATTATATTGCACACTTAAAATGTTCCAATAAAATTAATTTTAAAAAAATTTTAAAGAAAGTTTTTAATCATGAAAAAACATTTAATTTTGTCAAATGCTTTTTCTTTGTCCACTGAAATGTCATTTGGTTTCGTCTTTCATTCTGCTGTCATGCAACACATTTATTTGCATATAAATTCAATAGGATCATGGTGTATGATCCTTTTAATATACTGTTGAACTTGGTCTGATGGTATTTTGTTGAGGATTTTTGCACTTGTGTTATTAGGGATAGTGTCCTATAATCTTTTATTGTAGCACCTCTATCTATGGTTTGAAACTGTTCTCAAAATTCATGTATTAGAAACTTAATTCTCGGGCCAGGGATTTAGCTCAGTGGTTCTGCCGCCTGCTTCGCAAGCACAAGGACCCAAGTTCGATGCCTGGTACCAAAAAAAAAAAAAATTAGAAACTTAATTCTCAAATGTGTATGTTAGTGGCTTTTGGAGGTGGGACCTTTGGAAGTGATGAGATCAGAAGAATTCTCCTTTAGTGAATGGACTAAAGAATTATTAAAGATTGGGAGCTAGTGCTCCCCAGATCGTGGTGCCGGCTACAAGTGTAGCCGCCGCTTTCACAATGGTTTGGGTCTGGACTGTGCCACAACCTCTCGGGAGACATGGAGACATGGATCGTCGGAGCCTCTTTAGTGTCGAAGTTTGGGCCGCAGGCATCTTGGCGGCAGCGGGAGAACAGAACATACCCAAGAGAGCATTCAGCGTTTCGAGCAACAGGCAGGGCTGAGAGATGCTGGCTACATACCGCACAAGGGCCTCACCACTGAGAAGACCAAGAACCTTGGAGTGGCAGAAGCACTCCATAAACTAAAGCTGCAGAGTGGACAGCCAACAAAAGAAGAGAAGCAGGCTGCATCAGCCCAAACCAGCCCAAGCAGCACCTCTCATTCTTCCTCGTGGCAGAAGTCCAGAGGCTGATTCACGTCAGGTTCCTCCGCAGCCTCAATGGGCCCAAATCCTAGCACCATGGATCCCGGAAGTGGGGATAAGTTTAGAAACTCATTAGATAAATGGAATGTCTCTGGACCAAGACCCCTCCAGAAGTCTAATTCTGGAGGTTTTGCTGTCCAGGACTTTGTAGCCCTCTCCCATGGAGCTGATCCGTGCCCAGGCCACCCGAATGGCTGAAGATTCAGCAACCTTCAAGCCGCCCAAGATGGACATCCCAGTGATAGACACGAAGAACCCACCACCGAGGACCCATAATCTCAAACCACATGACTTAAATGTGCTCATACCTACTGGGTTCTAGAGTGTTTTCCATCCCAGGGTAGAGGGTTTCTTGTGTCCCACTTCCCTTGGCTCTCAAATAGGAATTGTATATTTTTAAACTTCTTAAATGGAGGCTACCACTGGAAATACAATTAATTTTTGAGAAACAGTGTAAAGCTTGTACTTGTGTGGAAGAAAAAAACCTTTACATACTCTATCTTGGTTCTTATTTTTTCCCTTCCCCTGCCCTCCCTTCAACCCCCTCCACCCCATCTACAAAGTTTTTGTATCCATTTCTTCATTTTCTCATATTAATTCCATTCCCTTCTTTCCTTTCCCCTACCCCTCCCACTTCCCCTTCCCCTTTGCCCCTTTTCTTCCTATTTCACATTATCTATTATACCTTTTAGTCCTTATTTACACTTTTAGTTTCTCACACTAGAGAAATTATTCAGTATTTACACAAATGTGTCCTATTTATTTCACTTAAGAGTATCACCTCAATGTGCATCCATTTAGCTATAAATGTCTCTAGTTTCTCATTCTTTATGGCTGAGTAATATTCCATTTTATTTTTTAAAAACACATTTTCTTTATCCAGTCTCCAGTTGATGGGCATTTGGGCTGCTTCCAAGTTTTAGCTATTACAAATTGTGCTGCTATGAACATGGGTGCACATATATCACTGTGGTATAATTCTTGAGGCATGGAGGGGTTGAAGGGAGTACAGGGGAATGGGGAAAAAATAAGAACCAAGATGGATTATGTAAAGGGCAAATTTCCAATGATGAATGTCATTATATTGTATACCTTAAATGTACCAATAAAATTAACTTTTTAATTAATTTTTTAAAAAAGAAAAATGAGTTTGGAAGTATTCCTCTTTTATTTCTTTCAAGAACTTGAGGATTGGACACTAATTCTTCCTTAAATATTTGGTAGAATTAACTACTGATGCCATCAGATCCTGAGATTTTCTCCATTGTTATGCTTTTTATTATTTTTTTTAATTTACCTATTCTAGGCCCATTCAGATTTTCTACTGCTTCATGATTTGGTCTTGGTGAATTGTATGTCGGTAAGAATGTATCCATTTCTTCCAGGTTATCTAATTTATCGGCATTACTCTCTTGTGGTCCTCAAATTTCTGTGGTATCAATTGTAATGTCTCCTCTTTCATTTATAATTTTATTTGATCTTCTAGGTCAAGCTAAAGTTTTGTCAATCTTATTTTCATTTAAAAAAAGAAAATCTTTAGTTTCTTTGCTCTTTTCTATTGTTTTACTAGCCTCTACTTCATTTATTTCTCCTCAGACCTTTATTACTTCCTTTCTGCTGATTTTGGTCTGTCCTGTTTTCCAGCTCCTTGAGATATAAAGTTAGGTTGTTTCTTTTTTCTTAATATAGGTGTTTACTTCTACAAATTTCTTTCTCACAACTGCTTTTATCTCATAGGTTTTGGCAATATAGTATATTTGGTACATTTTCATGTCTCTCAAGATGTTTTTTATTACCCTATTGTCTTCTTTGATCCACTGCTTGAGAAGTTTGTTAATACACATATATTTATAAATTTTCCAGTTTACAATTTTTACAATTTTACAGTTGTGTTTCGATTTCTAGTTTCATACTGTTATGGTCATAAAGACATGATTTCAATCTTACTAAATTACTTATTGGTTAAGACATGTTTTGTGGACATGATCTACCCTGGAAAGTATTCCATGTGCTCTGGAAAAGAATTTGTATTCTGGTGGATGGAATCCTCTGTGTACGTATGTTAAATCCATTTGGTCTATAGTGTTGTTCAAGTCTGCAATTTCCTTACTGATTTTATGCCTGAATAGTCTATCAACTGCTCAATGTATTTAAGTTCCCTATTATTGTATTGCTGTTTTGCCCTGTAATTTTGCTATTTCTTTTATATATTTACATGCTTCAATGTTGAGAGTATATATAAGTGATGAATTAAGCCCTTTATCATTATATAATGACTTCGTGTTTTGTGATAGTTTTTTTACTTAAAGACTATCTTGTCTCATATAAATATAGCCATCTCTGCCGTCTTCATGTTACCATTTACATGAAATATCCTTTTCCATCCTTTTACTTTTAGACTGAGTTTAAAACTAAAGTGATGTCTCTAGTAGGCAGTATATGGTTGGATCTTGCATTTTGTGTAGGTTTTTTAGTTTTTTATCCACTTGGCTTATTATTTATCATTTGAGAATCTGATTCACTTATTTTAAAAATAATTATTTATAAAGACATGATTGGCATTTTGTTTTTCACGGTTTTTAGTCCTTTGCTCTATTCTTCCTCTCTTGGATTCTTCATAATTTGATTATTTTTTTAATTGAGAGGCTCTGATTCCTTCACTTGATACTGCAAGTATTTACTACTTTTTCTCCTTTGTGGTTACAAAGGAGAGGCTTACAGTTATAATGGTCTATTTTTAGCTAACACAATTTCAACCAACTTCTCCTGCCCCTAACATTTTATGCTGCTGTCACATTTATATTTTTTCATATCATGTACCCATCAGGAAATTATCATAACTATAATTTTAATACTTTTGTTATTTAATTTTTATGTTTCATGAACCACTAGTATTATTTTCAATTTGATATATTTTTACCTTTACAATGAGTTTTACACTTTTCTATTTTTAAGCTATTAGCATTCTTTCATTTCAATTTAAACAATTCCCTTTAGTGTTTCTTGTAAAATAGATCTATTGGTGATTAAACACTATGGCTTTTGGCTGAAAAATTCCTTCTCTTTCCTACATTTCTGAAGGATTACCTTGCTTGGTATAGCATTCTTAGCTGGACAGTTTTTTTGTTTTAGTTTTGCTGTTTTGTGTGGTTTTGTTTTTCCTTTTAGTATTTTGTATATACTATCCACTTTTTTCTGGCCTGCAGGGTATCTACTGATAGTCTTATGGAGGTTACTTTGTAAGTGATTTGTTGCTCTTCTCTTGCTACTTTGAATTCTTTGTCTTGACTATTGAGAATTTGTGTCCCCATGAGATCTATTTAATCTATTTAAGGCAGTGTATCTACTAGGGCAGCCCTGGTGCTTGAGGCCACAAGGGCCAGCCTAGCACTAAGGCAGGTATATGTGCTGAGACCACACGTACAGGTCTGGAACCTGGATCCTCAGGTTCTTGCAGCCTGGGTCTGTAAGGGCTGACCTAGCACCAGAGTATAGTGGAGTGAGCCCAGATTCTGGTTCTACAAGAGTGTGGACCACAAAAGCTGACCTAGCTCTGGTCAGCTAGACTGGTCTAGAATCTGAGTCCAATGCAGTCAGCATAGAGCCTGGAGCCATTAGAGCCATCTTGGTGGTATGGTAGTCCAGAACCTTAGTTCTGCCTGGAATCTAGGTCTGCAGTAGCCAACCTGGCTGTGGGGCTGACCTGGGACCACTAGGGTTAGCTGGCTCTGGGGAGGGCCTTAGAGCCTGGGGGTCAAGGGTTCCAACCTAGAACTGGAGAGGGGCTGACCACAGGACCATAGGACTCAATCTGATCTGGAAGTCTGGTGCGGGGGTCTGTAGCAGAGCCTGCTATTTCCTTCATTCTGTTCAAAAAAAAAAAAAAAAAAAAAACACTGGTGCTAGTATATATGAACTGCCAAAAGTAATTGTGAGACTGAACAAAAAGGCAAACAGATCAAAGATTACACAGGTGGGGACTTACTAACAGAAGCATGGTCAAGGGTGGCTGCAACACCAGTGGGCTTATAAGTGATAAAAAGTGACTTCATCCAACCCAAAATATACCTGGTTTATCTCAAGCTGGTATCAAAGATGTCAGGCATGTTCCTGGCACTGACAGTACCAGGGTCCACTTGTAAAGCTCCACATACCATTCTAACCAATCTTAGTAAGGAGCAATATTGACAGCTACAATTCAAGATGGCTGCAATCAGATCAAGCTGAATCTCTACACACTCAATCCCCTATGCAGAGGATATCTCTTTCCATACTGTGCTTCTGGGCTTGGGGAAGGGATTGCAGGAATAATGGGAAATTTTTCTTCCTACCCTCTTCATATATCTTCTATTTCTATGCTATGATCAAATGCTATCATCTCTCACCAGATTTCACAGCTCCTGAAAAGGTATTTTCACATGTGAACAATTGTTTAAATTGATGTTTCTATGGGAAGGAAAGCCCTGGAAAGTCCTATTCTATCATCTTGCTAATGTCACTCTCCTAATCTGTATGATTTGTGATGAAAAACTAGCTATTAATCTTATTGTGGATAGCTTGTATGTGATGACCCATTTCTCCCTTGCTACTTTTGACTTTCAGTAATTTGATTATGATGTGTCTACTTGTGTGTCTCTCTGAATTTATCTTACTTGTAGCTCACTGAGCTTCTTGCATATGCAGATTCATGTTCATCAAATTTGGGGATTTGTCATCCATTATTTCTCCAAATATCCTTTCTGTTCTTCTCTCCTTTCTTTCTGGAATTCTTTATGCTACTGGTATGCTTGCTGCATGGTATCCCAGAAGCTTCTTAGCTCCTGTCAAGTTTTCTTAATTTTCTTTCTGTTCCTCAGATTAGAAAATCCCAACTGACCTACCATTACAACCACCAATTTTCTTCTTTTGTCCTTTCAAATATGCTATTGAGTCCTATAATAAATTTTTCATTTACATTATTATACTTTTTACCCCACAATTTCTATTTGGTTCTTTTTTTAAAAAAAAAAAAGCTTGAGTTTTTTATAGCTATAAAAATACGAAGTTGATAACCTTTATTTCACAAAGATTCTCGATACAATTATTATAATAATCCATACATTATGGTTTCTAAACATTTACCCACTTATGGTTTTTGTGAGAGGCTGTTGTCTTTCATGGTTCAGGGATAGTTTAGATGGCTGATGTTTGTAAGAGCCCATCTTTTCTTCCTTTCTACTCAGCAAGTTAGTCTCTTCAGAAGTCTTGCCAGATATTTTCTTTGTTTGCTTCTGCCTGTTGCTGCTTAATTTGATAGATTTCATTTTCTAGTTGCACAATAGTCCGTTCAATCTCGTAATTCTTACTGACCAGGGACACCCAATTTGACTCCATTTCTCTCAATTTAGATCCAGCTGTGAGTTGCATGTTTTTCCGCTGCCAGTTTAAATCTTGAATATGTTTCCTTCACTTCTGAAGCTCTTTCTGTGCATGTTCAATCATATGAACTAGATTTTCATTATATACTTTCCAGGCATTACATCCATGCTGTGACATTAGCTCCAGATTCTCAATTCGTACTGCTTGGTGCTCTAATTGGGCCATAGAATTGTTTACTCATTCTTGCCATGCACTAATGTCATTTTTCTGACCTGAGGAAGGGGCTGGAAGTTCATATCGTTTCATACTGAACAATTCAATTGGTTGTCGAGCAGCCAGTTTTTCAAATTCATTTCTCATTAAGTCAGTTTCGAAAGCAGAATAATCCGGGGCTTTTAAGTAGCTCAGGTAGTTCTTGGTAGGTTGGTATCTGCGAGTTTCCCCCTCTACCAGAGCCGCAGCCGCTTCCCGCACGCCTGGCGCACGCCTTGATCAAAATACGGCAGCGCATCCACCACCACCTCTCGGGCCACCAACCCCGTGCCCGCCATGGCACAGAACGCACTCCCTCCTGCGTTTTTCTCTATTCTGGTTCTTTCTCTTTATTAGTATTTTCCATTTGGTAAAACATTGTTCCATGCTTCTAACACCTTAAATATTTGCTTTCATTCTTTAAACATATGTATAATAGTTGATACAGTCTTTGTGTTACTAAGTTCAACATCTAGACTTCTCTGGGGACAGTTTTTATTGACTGATTTTTCTTGCATCTTTCAGGCCATACTTTACTGTTTCATTGCATGTTGATTTTTTGTTCAAAACAGGAAATTTTAAATAATGTGGCAACTTTAGAAATCAGACTTCTCGGGCGTAGTCGAAGGTGCTGTTCTGAGGGGTAGGTGGCGGTGCACGGGCCGAGCAGGCCAGGGACTGGGCCGCCGAGCTGCGCTCGCTCGCTCGCTCGCTCCACGGCGTTGGCGGACGGATCCACGCGGTGAAGAGGCCCATGTCTGAGCCGCTGGGAGCCGAGGACCATCCAGACACAGCGGGACCTAGCACACGCGGCCACCGAGGACAGGGACAGCACGGACCATGGCGCTGAAGCGGATTAATAAGGAATTTAGTGATTTGACCCGTGACCCTCCAGCACAATGTTCTGCAGGCCCAGCTGGGGATGACATGTTCCACTGGCAAGCCACAATTATGGGTCCTAATATTTTTCTCTTCACAGAATGACAGCCCATATCAAGGTGGTGTATTCTTTTTGACAATTCACTTTCCTACAGACTACCCCTTCAAACCAGGTTGCATTTACAATAATTTATCATCCAAATATTAACTGTAATGGCAGCATTTGTCTCGATATCCTAAGATCACAGTGGTCTCCTGCTTTAACTATTTCTAAAGTTCTTTTATCCATTTGTTCACTGCTATGTGATCCAAACCCAGATGACCCCCAGTGCCAGAGATTGCACGGATCTATAAAACAGAGACAAGTACAACAGAATATCTTGAGAATGGACTCAGAAGTATGCCATGTGATGCTACCTTAAAATCAGAATAACTTGCATTATAGCTGGAATAAACTTGAAATTACTGTTCCTTTTTTGATTTTCTTATCTGGCTGCTCCCCTATCAGACCTCATCTTTTTTAATTTTATTTTTTGTTTACCTCCCTCCATTCATTCACATGCTCATCTGAGAAGACTTAAGCTCTTCCAGCTTTGGACAGTAACTGCTTTTAGAAACTGTAAAGTAGTTACAAGAGAACAGATGCCCAAGAGTCAGAATTTTTTTTAAAAAATGGAGCATGTGTAGTATGTGGCCAATGTCTTCACTCTAACTTGGTTATGAGACTAAACCATTCCTCACAGCTCTAACTGCTGAAGAAGCCAGCTGAGGGGGGGAGATGGATGCTCGGTTGTCAAGGCAAGGAAGCAGCATTATTCTAGCAGCATCCATTCTTGTTAAGCCTTCCACTGTTAGAGATTTGAGGTTACGTGATATACTTTATGCTCATAACTGATGTGGCTGGAGAATTGGTATTGAATTTATAGCATCGGCAGAACAGAAAATGTGAAGCATTTTATGCATGTCAATAAAGGAATGACCTGTTCTTGTTCTACAGAGAATGGAAATTGGAACTCAAACACCCTTTGTATTCCAAAATAGGGTCTCAAAACATTTTGTAATTTTCATTTAAATTGTTAGGAGGCTTGGAGCTATTAGTTACTCTATCTTCCAAAACACTGTTTAATACAGCACTGAGTAAATGATGCAAGTTGTCAATGGATGAGTGATCAACTAATAGCTCTGCTAGTAATTGATTTATTTTTCTTCAATAAAGTTGCATAAACCAAAAAAAAAAAAAAAAAGAAATCAGACTTCTCCCCTCAACTTGGGATTTGTAGTTATTCCTCTATTTGCTGAAGGTGATAATCAGTAACTTTTCCTGGACTAACGCTATGAGGGTTGTATTCTTTGTCATGGTCCATTTTGCTTAATGGTCACCTAATGACTGGGCATACATTTCTTTGAATGCCTAAAACAAATAAGTTTCCCAGCCCTTACTGAGCAGCTCCATGTATCTGCTGGGGCATACTTACAACATTCTGACAGCTTAAAACTCTGCATTACTTTTTCTATCTTGCTTTTCAGAACTTCCAAAACATTCAAAGATGTATGATTAGGCCTTTTGGGGTATTTCCTGGATACGTGCAAAGCCCTGAATATGCACACAACCTTCTAGATTCCCATGAATCTGTCAGAGCTTTTCAATTTATCCTAGGAGATCTCATTTTCTGTTAAATTATTTGCTCCAATTCACTGTCAGACAGCTGCCATGTTAAACAATTGCTGTGGCTTGTTTTAAACAAATGTCCTAGGAAAAGAATTTTTCCCACTGAGTTTTTGAATCAGGTGAAAACAAGTGCTGCTAATGGGTCTTTTTCAGCAAGCCACAAGACAGGTCAAATAGTGGCAGTTCTACTGCAATGGGACTTTTGAATAGCTCCAAACATTCTATTACTTCCACTGATGTTAGGCTACTTCTTTTCACAGCTAACATGACTATGGGAGGCTACTAGTTTACAAAGGTACTACAGAGCTGGAGATGAGGCAATGAGAATAGGTAAATTAAAACTCCACAAAATTTGATATTATTACCAACGTCCATCTATTTTTCTTTAATATTCTTCTGATTACTGCAAGCCTTTGATTAATTTCCAAAATTCTGAAAACTTGATTTTGACCTTTTTTTTGTAACATTTTTGTGCTTTTATTAAAGACTATTATATTTCCACAGCTCCTTATCAAAACTTTTTTTGTATATAATTTTAATGACAAAAGATATGGTTATGCCAGCCACTAATAAGACATAGATAAATACATTGTTCACTGAGTTAAAAGATAAGATGCTAAGAAGAAATCTAACAAATGCTGGCATTAAAATACATGTTGAAATGACTTTTCACTATGAAATGGACCAGAGGCTTCCCATTAATTTTTCCAGAGATGGTTTATACCTTTAGTCCTCTCATTTTCAAAAGTTTGACCTAAAACAGTACCGTTCATTATTACTTTAGTAAAATGTGCTGTCCTTGTCTTTATCCTTACCTCCAACCTTTCCCTGCTGAAATTATTGTTTAAATATTTTATTCTAAACAAATAGGAATATGTGATTTAGCTGTTCATACGTTTTATCAGGATTTCATCTCTTACAGAACAACTCAAGAACTCTGATCTGTCACCAAAATTCTTTTCCAGGGTTATTTCTCAACTCCTTCATAACTGTCCTATGTTACAGATAATCTGTTGGTCTTTCCCAAATCCATACTTGGAGCTTTCTTAATTTCCATGGTCTGCAATGCCCTTCCTCCAGTTCTAATCAAGCAATATTCTACTGGGCTCCTCTAAAATGAGTCAAATGTCTATTCATCAACCTCAGTATCCCTTCCTTTCTTCTTCCTTTAGGGCTTATCTTAGAGCATATCATATTTTCCAACATTCAAGACTACCTACAAAGTAGCAAATACATCTGTTTGCCTTCATAACAAGAGACATTCAAGAAGCATTTGGGTAACTGAACAGATAAGCTGAAATTTGTTACTTCTCACTACTCATTAATATTTGCCATTTAAAAAATGAAATAAAAATAAATACTATCTAACAGTATCCCCCAAAATCTGATTTTCACACTGGTTTCACAAGAGGTGACTTGCTAAATAGGATGTGAAGGAAAAAAGGATGTCACTGTTTTGGCAAACACTGGCCTAAATAAAACTAAACAAGTTTCTCTCCTACCGAACTTTTTAGAATCTTTACTATATAACATGCATGGTCAATCTCCAATTTAGCTCCCATTGTGGGTTTCTTTTTTTTGGTACCAGGGATCAAACTCGGGACCTTGCGCTTGTGAGGCAGGTGCGGTGCCACTGATCTAAATCCCTGGCCCTTAGCATCCATTGTGTCATAAACAACTAGTCCCAGAATTCATTTCTGTGCTAAGCATCCCAAAGAGCTAGTGTTCAACAGAACACACTTAGGAAAAGCTGGTATAATTCTTTAAGTAGTGAGTGTAAATAAAGTAGTCTATCCTTGCTTGCTCTAACTATTCAAGTTTGCTTTAAATCTATGTGCTGCCCCTTTAATACTGAATCAACTAAAAACAACTTCTATAATAGAAAACTCAAAAATTAGCAATGGCTTGACTATATGGCAATGGTTCCGGGTTTTTTTTTTGTTTTTTTTTTGGTACCGGAGATCTAACTCGGGACCTTGGGCGGAACCACTGAACTGAATACCCGGGCCTCCCTTTTTATTTTTAACTGATACATAAAAAACAGTACATAAGTATGAGATACCATATGATGTTTTGATACACGTATACCCTACTGCATGGTGTTCAAATCAGGATCTATCTCCTCAAACATTTATCATTTCCTTATGGTAAAAACATTCAAAACCTTTCTTGTAGCTTCTTTTAATATCTATAGCCATCCTACTATATAATAGAACATCAGAACTTCTTTCTCGTAATCATAACTTAATGCTCCTTAATCAACCTTTCACCATCCCTCCCTCCCAATAGTTAGTATTCAGCAGAATGACTTAAAGGTCTCATTAAAACAGATTGCTAGACTCCACTCCCTGGAGATTCTGATTTATTAGGTATGGAGTGCAGCCAAGAATCTGCATTTCTGACAAGTTCTCAGGTAATACTGAGGCCACAGGTAAAGGAACCACAAGTAACATACAATCTTGAGCCTAGTACAGATGACACAGAATATTAGGGACACCAGTTCTTTTCAATTTAATGCTCCATCATTCCAGTTCACAACTTGCATCCTCAACGTCACCTCATGATCCAAGCAGGTTACTCAGGTTCTAGCCATCATGTCAGCTTTTAGGCAGTAGGAAAGGGGTGAAAGCAAAAGAATATATCTTCCACCCACATTAGCTCCTTTAAAGAGCCTTATTATTAAAAACTTATCTCAAAATGCCTCAATTTACAGAGATAATGGTAACTGTAGTCTTACCAAGTATAAATATACTTCCACCCTAAATCAATTGCTGGGAATGTTACTAAGGATGAAAGGAAAATTGGATATTGATTAGGCAACACTACTTTAGTCTATATACATATCAATTACCAATTCCAATGGCTTTGCCTCCAAATTATCCCATAAATCTGTTCCATGTTTCATCTCTACTTTCACAGATCTTGCTTTTATCATCCCTCACTTCATTTATTATAATCACCTTCCAACTAGTCTCCCTACCTCCTATCCTGATAGGTAGAAAACTGACTTTGAGAGAGCTAAAGCTGCTTGTGCAGTACTCATAAGTCTTCAATAACTCTATGTTCCCTTCACAGAAATTAGGTATAAGCATTTTATTATTTTTGTACAAAGCTCTCATCTGACTATTCTTTCCACATCTTATATTTTACACTACTAACCACAACAAATTGTGTTCCCCTTCAATATCTTTATAATACATTCTCTACTAGCTAATTAAGATACTCTTGTCACTCTCTTTTACTAATCACCCTTTAAGATTTAATTAAGAAACATGCAGAGCAAGATAGTGGCTAAGATCCTCTAGTGATCTTCTCCCCAAAGACATACTAAGTTGAACAGCTATTCTCAGACCAAATTAACCTTCACAGGAGATAAGGAAATCAGGAGAGAGATCATAGTGCCTGCATTTAGTGTAACAAAATGAAAAGATGTACTAAAGAAGGCAAAAAGGAAAGAGTTGACCATGTTACCCTCTCTCAACTCCAAGCAATGGAAAGAAACATCTCCTCCTTGGGGAAGGGAGAGAGAATTATGCCCAGGTCTTAGACTTGAAACAGCATACGAGGCCTGCCATGGCAAAACCCAGTGATTGGTAAAACCCCATGATTCCTACCACCAAGCCAAGACCCACAGACTGAGTTACTGGAACTCTGTTAGGCCAGGCTGTTTACATCACCCATCCTCAGACCTTGGATGGCAGAGTGAGGAACAAGACTCCCCCAAAGCTGCCACAGGGTTTTGTTTTGGAGCCCAGTGGCAAGCTCACCTTAGCAAGACCAAGGAACCAGAAAGCCTCCATTTGTAGGCCAGAGTTCACAGTCAGAGCCTCTAGACCTTGAAGTAAGCCCAGGGCACATTTATCCCTCTTACTGACTGTGTAGGCCCTGCAGCTGTTAGATTCACGTGGTACCCCAGCTTAGCATCAGCCTAAGTTACCACGTGTCTGTCCGCCTTCACCAACAATACTCCAACCTTGGGCACAAAGATCCTGCTTACTGGGAGTAGGACAAGAGTAAGAAACACAAGACTGGGCCGGGGATTTAGCTCAGTGGTTCCTCCGCTGCCACACAAGCACAAGGTCCTGAGTTCGATCCCTGGTACAAAAAAAAGAGAGAAACACAAGACTTTGCCATAATACTTAGTGAAAAATAACACTGGACAGATCACAACAAACTTCGTCCCCAGAACTGCCTGTGGAGCCTCTGGAACAGCCCCAGTGCCAGAGGAAGACAGGCAGTCCCAGTCTATCAGACGACTATTCCATGTAACATACGGCTAGTTTCAGCAGTCTTGGACCATGAGTCCACCTCAGCAGTAGGCAACTCATAATAGTGTGGGTCTTGGTTCTAACCATGTTAGTGGGCCATGGACTCAGGGTATGATAGAGCTTGGCAGCATTTGTGGCCACAGGTTGACACAGAGTCTAGGGATGGTCCTCCAAGGTGACAACCTAGAGCCAGGCAGAATCCTACAATGCCTGACCACAGGCCCAAGACTTGATGCATCTGGACATCCAGGCCTATCCTGGCTCCAGGGAAAGACTTGTGAGAACAGATACTCTTTCTAGGAATCCTTCTGGTTCTTTCTGAACAGTACATCAACAGTATATTTGAGACAAACCTGGGCTTAGACTGCCCTCTAGTATGGAAACAATAATGAATCAACAACCACTTTCCAATAAACGTGGACCTATGTGCCATCCAGTGCTGAAATACTGGAAGTGACTGCAGACTTAGAAAAGGCAAGTAACCTACTTAGACTTTTTGGGACGATACACAAATAGCCACATTAGGAAGGCTGAGATAAACACCTAATCCTTCAATGCTCAGATGACATTACAATGCTAACAAGCATCAAGAGCTTTCAGAAAAACATGACTTCACCTAATACTCAAAATAAGGTGCCAGAAACTACTAGATAGTAATTAGTATGGAAGATCTCACACATACAGAATTTTTAAAACCTCTTTTAAGGAAACAGTGAGATTGATGAAAACAGAAATGTTTCAACACTCTAACCAAGAAATTTAAAGACGTGGAAGCAATTTTTTAGAAGTCAAATTCTTCAGAAAATACATGCAGTGATATTTAAAATGTGATAGAAGGCATCAGTAGCAGGACAAAACAAACAAAAGAAAGACAGTGTG
The DNA here is from genome assembly GCF_053883595.1 of Heterocephalus glaber. NCBI lineage: Eukaryota > Metazoa > Chordata > Mammalia > Rodentia > Bathyergidae > Heterocephalus > Heterocephalus glaber. Next base: position 6,612,324 of record NW_028258156.1, read on the forward strand.
CCTGAATGAGTTATTTGAAAAGACAGTTGGAAGAGAAAAATAAAAAGGAGGAATGAAGTATGCTTATGCCTGTAGGCATGTATAATCTTTTGACTTTCCTAGGCCACACTAAGAGGGAGAAGGATTGTTTTGGGACACATATAAAGTACACAGAATTTACATAAGCAATATAACATCCTTTTTTTATATATTTGTTATAATATTTTTAGAAGGAAAGTGGCCTGCACGCTGCAGGTTGGACACACCTGTACAAGAAATTTGGGACCGTATTTACCACTTACCAGTATGACCAAAAGTTCCATACAGGATCCATACAGAACCAAAGATTTAAATACAGGATGACCGATGGCGGGGTCGGGGCGGGATCTGGACCGGCTCCTCAGCAACGCGCAGGCGCCGCGCCGAGCCGAGCCTCTCCTGCTCCCTGTAGGACTCAAAATGGCGGCGAGGGAAACCTGGAGCAGTCCCTGAGCCATTGACAGGAAAGAGGGCGGCGGTGGCGGGCTGGAGAAGGATAGCCGCGGATGCTGGCACCAGTGCGGACGGCGATGCTGGTGGCGGCAGCGGGGGTGACAGCAGCTGTCCCAGCAGCAGCGGCGGGAGGAGCCTCTGGGAAATGGATGAAGAGGTTGCTGGATCCAGGGTTGAAGGTTCAAAAAGGCCTCTGAGATCACACTCTGAAGAAGCAGCAGATGGAGTGCCTGAGTGACTGAAGAAAATGGGTGCTAAGGCATCCAACAATCCTCATTCATGTTCCCCGACGGTAGGGGGAAATTCACAAGCCCAACAAACTTTTATAGGGACATCATCCTCTTCTCAGCAAGGCTATGGTTGTGAGTCAAAATTGTATAGCCTTGACCATGGCCATGAGAAACCATAAGACAGAGAAAGAGAGAACCTCTGACCTTTGCTACCCTCAAAAAGAAATTTATAAAGCGTCGAAAATCTAATAGGTCTGCCGATCATGCCAAGCAGATGCAAAAACTCCTCTCTGGATGGGATGTTAGAGATGTCAATGCGTTAGTAGAAGAATATGAGGGAACTTCAGCCTAAAAGGAACTTTCTCTACAAGCCAGTTTGGCTAGACCAGAAGCCCGGACATTGCAGAAAGATATGGCTGATCTTTGAGTGTAAGTATTGTACTGATCGAGACTTAATATTTCAAGAAACTTGTTTTCCTGTTTATGGTGCCATTTTGGCAGCAAGGTGTCCATTTTTTAAAACACTGCTTGCTTCCTCGCCTGAGTATGGGGCAGAGATAATAATGGACATCAATACAGCTGATATTGTTATGCCCATGTTTTCTGCTTTGTTACACTCCCTTTATACAGGAGAGTTTGGAATGGAGGACTCAAGGTTTCAAAATGTTGACATCTGGGCCAGGGATTTAGCTCAGTGGTTCTGCTGCCTGCTTCGCAAGCACAAGGTCCCGAGTTCGAACCACGGTACCAAAAAAAAAAAATTGTCGACATCCTTGTTCAACTTAGTAAAGAATTTGGAACACCAAACTCCTTTGATGTAGATATGCGTGGACCCTGATTACATGTGTTATTATGATGTTGTCCTTAGTTTTTCTTCAGACTCTGAACTGGTTGAAGCTTTTGGGGGAAATCAGAACTGCTTAGATGAAGAGCTGAAAGCCCACCAAGGCTATTATTTCTTCATGGTCTCCATTTTTTCAAATTTTATTACAAAAGAGGATACGGACTGGTGAAGAAATCAAAGTCCGAACTTTGAGGACTCCCACAAGAATTATATTAGATGAGTCCATTATACCAAAAAAATATGCAAAGGTGATACTACACTGTATGTATACCGACATGGTAGACCTCTCCATTTTACACTGTAGCTCCTCTGTGGGGAGTCTCAGTGAAGTTCAGGCTCTCGTTGCAGAGAAGCCAAACATGGCCAGGGCAGAAGAAGCCATGTAACTTTGCCACACAGCACTGTTCTTGGAATTTAACATGCTTGCACAAGGTATGAAATTCTGATGTTTATTTCTGAAATTACAAATTTGTCTTCCACTGTGAAAACACAGCCAATTTGTTCTATGATATCAGTGTTTGGGATGTGCAAGGTCAGTTTTTTTGAGCCTACAATTATGACATCTGAGACAGATGAAGGATCAGTATTAATGCGACTGTTTTTAATATTAAAATCAAGCATTCAGTTCTAACTAAGCGTTAAATGAGACTTCAGACTCTTTCCTAATGTAAAATGATAGGTGTGAGATATATAATTACCCAACTACACTCTCCACTCAAGCTTTGAAACTAGCCCAGTTTTCCTGATTGCAAGGTTAGATTCTCATATTTACATTCAATGCTTTGTTAACGTTTAAATGTTTGGAATTAAAATAAATTCATTATAAAAATGAAGACAGCCACATTTATATATAAATTTATTTGGGTGAGAGAATTGAGTAAGCCTTCTGATTTAAATTTTAAAATACTTTGTATCTTACTTTTAATCAACTTGTATATCAGATAGTCGCCTACAGGGTATAAAGCACAGTGCTAAACTCACATGCCTTATTAAGTTACTTTCAACCTAAAATTTTAAATTAGGAACAGCATTTTTTGTGATAGGCAAATTAATATATGAAAGTTACATTTGTAAAGTAAATATCTGTTGATAACTATTAAGAATCTTGACATTTCAGAGCTGGAAAGAGATCTTTCATGAGAGAACAAAGGAGTTTGCTGTCCTACAGAAAGGGAGAATACAGTTTTCTGTGACCATATATTAAAGGAAACAAGCTATATGACCTGAGATTACTTTAGAAATGTAATTAAGTTAGTGCATGTTAACTAAAAGAATATTAGAAGCCACCAATTACAATGTTATCAGATAATAAGCCAGGCACAAGGACACATGCCTGTAATCCCAGTTACTGTACTTGGAAGGCTGAGGCAGAAGAATTTAAATTTGAGGGCTGCCTGGGCAACTTAGCAAGATATTACCTCAAAATAAAATTTTTAAAGTGCTGAGGATGTAGCTCAGTGATAATATTCTTCTCTAGCATGCTGGAGGACCTGGGTTCAATCCCCATTACCGCAAAATATGAATCATGCAATAAAAGACTATTTAAATATCAGACCATAGAAAAATATGTCAAAAATAACCTATCAGTGACCTACCATTCTTCTTTAAAATCAAATTTGTCAGAAAAAGCTTCTACAGAAAAATTGGAAGTCTGCAACATTACTAAAAAGGTACAACAATCTTTATTTTCTGTAATTGTTTTTTAGTTTTTAATATGCTTAAACAATTAAAAATAATGAAATGTTTCCATTCAACCCAGCTGTTCCCTTTCTAGGTATCTTCCCAAAAGAGTTAAAGACATCATATTACAATTACACATGTATACCCATGTTTACAGCAGCACAAGTCATAATAGCTAAATTTTGGAAGTGGCCTGTATGTCCATCAACAAATGAATGGTTAATGAAAATGTGGTTTTTATACATAATGGACACCGCTCTGCCATAAAAAAGGATAAATTTTAGTCATTTGTAGGAAAATGGATCACTATAAGACCATAATGTTAAGTGAAAGAAATCAGACACAAGTTTAAATATCACAGTTTTTCTCATATAAGAAAACCAAAATAAAAATAAAGAGCAAAAAATAAGTTTATAGAAATGGGGAGGTAGATCTTTTGGAAAAGGGAAGGGGACCAAGAGATGAAGGGAGGGAAAAGGAATGGAGAGGAGAAAAAGATGAAAAAAAGAATTAAAATGTCCTTATAAAACCAACTCCCCACAATGAATGTACTCATTATGTGCCACAAACATGTACTAATAAAAAATTTAAAGGATAAAAAATAACCAAAATGTATCGTATATACTTTGCATATTTAAAAAATGAGAATATATTCCTTAATGTAACTTTTTAAAGTTTTGAGTGAAAAGTAAAATTATGAGGCAGCTCTCGGATCTTTGGTAAAAATAAATAAATAAATAAATAAATAAATAAATAAATAAATAAATAAATAAATAAATATAGGATGACAAAAAATGGCTTTTTTGTTCATTTTTATAACAGGAAATATAAAAAGGACAATTTTATTAAATTTACTCAATAAAAGAATTGACTGGCTGAAATGACGCCTGCCTGAGCCATGCTCGGGACAGTCCGTACTGTCAAGTGCTGTCAAGTGCACTACACTCGGGGTAAACTGTTAAGTGGTTAAATGAGTAAATATTCAGGTTATGGGTTTCAAAAAGGACTTGAGAATGCCAAAGGGGTAGGAAATTTTTTCAAACAAACAATAAAGATAACTTCTCAAACCTGGAGGATATGCAACAAAATCTATCCCATGACATCTTTCAAAGGTGAAAGATCAAAAAGAAAATGGGGCTGGGAATTTAGCTCAATGGCTTTGCACCTGCCTTGCAAGGGCAAGGCCCTGAGTTCGATCTCCAGTACCAAAACAAAAGAAGAGTCTCATGGTTGCAGAAGAAAAGAAACAATATATAAGGTATCCTAATTCACCTGACAGCAGATTTCTCAGCAGATGTTTTGGTCCAAGACAATATGGTACAAGGTTTTCACAGTACTAAAGGAAAAAAAATGTCATCCAAGAATAGATTGTTCTCAGAGGAAAGGGGATCAAAAGATAGAGGGAGGGGTAAGGAGACTAAGAATAAGGGATGAGGAAATATATATATTTCCTCTTGCTGAATTAGCCCCTTTATCATATAATAATCAAACTTGTCTCTCTTTGGTGCTTTTGACTTATTATCTACTATAGTTAAAGCTATTTTTTATTTCTTTTTATTCTGTTTGGATTCCATCCTTTTACTTTCAGTCTTCAGAGGTGAAGTTCAGATTTTTGTAAGCAGCAAATAGTTGGGCCTTGATTTTTATCCATTCAGTTTTTAAATTGGAGAACTTAATCTTGTTGATAGTTATGGACTTACTATAGCCATTACATAACTTGTTTTCTGGTTTTGTTGTAGTTCCCCTTTCTCCCTTTCTCACAGTCTTCTTTTGCTGCTAAGTGATGTACTGTATCATGTTTAGATTCATTATTTTGGGTTGTCTAATGTATATATTTTCTTTGTTAAAACATTTCATTGTGGGCCGGGGATTTAGCTCAGTGGTTTCGTTGCCTGCTGCGCAAGTGCAAGGACCCGAGTTTGATCCCCAGTACTTTAAAAAAGAAGAAAAAAAAGAAAAAAAAAAAACCATTTCATTGTAACTATTTTTAAATAATAGCAACTTATTATGATCAAAAGGATGAACAGAAACTGCAGGCATGGTGGCACATGCCTGTAATTCCAGCACTCTGGGAGGCTGACAGGAAGATTGCAAGTTCAAGCCTGGCCTGGGAAACTTAAAGTGATTTATTGAGAAAAACATAATGAAAAAAAAAATAATGAAAGCTGGGACTGGAGATTTAGCTTTGTCTTCAATAACCAGTACCACAGAAAACAAAACAAAACAAAAACACCCTAAAACCCAGAAACAAAAGGTCAAGAGATGTACAGCAAAAGAAACCACCAACAGAGTGAAGAAACAACCCACAGAATGAGAAAATACTTTTACCAGCTATTCCTCAAAGGACTAATATCTAAATACAGAAAGAACTAAAAAAAAAAAAAATCAGAACATGCAAATGTAAAGACTCAATCCAAAAATAGGCATCTGAAATGAATAGACACATTTCACATGAAGAAGTACAAACAAGAAGTAAACATATTAAAAAATGTTCAACATCACTGGTCATTCAAGAGATGCAAATTAAAACAACACTGAGATTTCATTTAACTCCAGAAGAATGGCTATCATCAAGAAATCAAGCAATAACAAATCCTGGCAAGGCCATGGGGAAAATGAAACCCTTCTTGTAGAAATGGCAAACAAACATATGAAAAAAATGTTCAACATCACTGGTCATTCGAGAGATACAGATGAAAACAACACTGAGATTCCACCTCACCCCAAAAAGAATGGCTGCTATCAAGAAATAAACCAACAACAAATGCCAGTGGGGCTGTGGGGAAAGAGGAACCCTGCTCCACTGCTGGTGGGAGCATCGACTGGTGCAACCACTGTGGAAATCAGTATGGAGATAACTCAAAGAACTTGGACTGCAAGTCCCATTTGACCCAGCTATTCCCCTGCTGGGTATCTTCCCCAAAGAATTAAAAGAATCATACTACAGTGATACATGCTCACCCATGTTCATAGCTGCACAGTTTGTAATAGCTAAAACTTGGAAACAGCCCAAATGCCCATCAACTGGAGACTGGATAAAGAAAATGTGGCTTTTTAATAAAATGGAGTACACTACTCAGCCATCAAATATGAGAAATTAGAGACATTTATTGCTAAATGGATGCACATTGAGGCAATACTCTTAAGTGAAATAAATAGGACACACGTGTAAATACCAAATAGTTTCTCTAGTGTGAGAAACTGAAAATGTAAATAAGGACTAAAAGGTGTAATAGATAATGTGAAATAGGAAGAAAAGGGGCAAAGGGAAAGGGGAAGTGGGATGGGTAGGGGAAAGGAAAGAAGGCAATGGAATTAATACAAGAAAATGAAAAAAAGGAAACAAAGTCTTTGTAAATAGGGAGGGATGGAGGGGTTGAAGGGAGGGCAGGGGAAGGGGGAATAAATAAGAACCAAGAAAGATTATGTAAAGGCGCAAATTTCCAATGATGAATGTCATTATATTGTACACCTAAAATGTACCAATAAAAGGATATATTAAGAAAAAGAAACCCTTCTCCACTGCTGGGTCGAGTGTAAATTGGTAGAACCAATATGGAAATCAGTATGGAGATTTGTCAAAAACTAAAACTAGAGGTTTCATTTGACACAGCTACTTCCCCTCTTGGTATCTTCCCCAAAGAGTTAAAAGCATCATACCACAGTGATATACGCACATCCATGTTTATAGCAGCACAATTTGGAATAGCTAAATCTTGGAAACCCAGATACACATCAATAGATAAATGGATAAAGAAAATCAGGATTTCCCTCATATCATGGCCCCCAAGCGCCAGGCTCCACTCAACCCTCTGACCAAAGAGCCCTGACAGTCTCCGGGCCCCAAGTCCGAGATAGCATCTGCCTCGCCGGGCCTACCCAAGGGAGAAAAAGAACAAGAAGCAATTGAACATACTGATGAAGTACAAAATGAAACAGACTTAATGAACAAGCTGTGAGGAGATATTGAAAGTAGAACAAAAATGTAATAAACTTAACCATTTTTTCAGAAGAGGTCAGAACTGATCGGCAAAATCCCAAATTTTGGGGTAACAACATTTGTTAACCATCTACAAGTGTCTGCGCTGCTTGGCGAGGAAGACAAAGAGGCACTGCATTATTTGACCAGAGTCAAAGTGACAGAATTTGAAGATATACAATCAGGTTACAGAATAGATTTTTATTTTGATGAAAATCCTTACTTCAAAAATAAAGTTCTCTTGGGCCAGGGATTTAGCTCAATGGTTCCGCTGCCTGCCTCGCAAGTGGAGGGACCCAAGTTCGACCCCCAGTACCAAAGTAAGTAAATAAAGTTCTCTCCAAAGAATTTCATCTGAACAAAGAGTGGTGATCCATCTTCAAAGACCACTGAAATCAAATGGAAATCTGGAAAGGATTTGATGGAACATTCAAGTCAAACACAGAATAAAGCCGGTAGTAAGCGGCAGCATGAAGAACCCAAGAGCTTCTTTACCTGGTTTACCGACCATTCTGATGCAGGCACAGATGAGTTAGGAGAGGTCATCAAAGATGCTATTTGGCCAAATCCCTTGCAGTACTACTTGGTTCCTGATATGGATAATGAGGAAGGGGAAGGAGAAGATGATGATAATGATGAAGAAGAAGGATTAGAAGACATTGATGAAGAAGGGGATGAAGATGCAGGTGAGGATGAAGATGATGATGAAGTGGAGGAAGGAAAGGAGGGTGAAGGAGATGACTAATGAACACTGATGGATTTCAACCTTTTTCTTTTTTTAATTTTCTCTAGTCCCTAGGAGCAAGTTGCAGTCTTTTTTCCCCCTCTTGTGCTGAGTCGTCCTGTTCTTAAAGTCTTTCCTCAAACACCATGGTTCTCAACTTATTTTGTGGGGAGATACCTTGAGCAGAATACAATGGAAAAGGGATCTCTAGAACTTTCTGTTCTAAATTCATTTTGATCCCCTCCTGTCCACACAAACTGTATGATATCAACACCACCATGCTCTGTGGGAAAAAAGAAAACCCTTCTGCTGCCTTCACTCTGCTGGAAGCTGGAGGGTGCTAGGCCCCTGTGAAGTAGTGCATAGAATTCTAGCTTTTTTCCTCCTTTTTCTGTATATTGGGCTCAGAGATTACAGTGTCTCTATGTAAACATGGACAGTTAGCACTTACCAACATGTACCTACTTTCTCGTTTAAAAAAGAAAAGAAAATTTTTTAAATGGGGTATAGAAGGTCACCAAAGGGTGGGTTTGAGATGTTTGGGTGGGTTAAGCGGGCATTTGACAACATGTCTTCTCCTTTGGCATGTTTAACTGAGATGTTAACAGATATCCTTGCAGTTTAAGATGACACTTTTAGAATAAAATTCTCTCCCAATTAAAAAAAAAAAAGAAAATCTGGTTGTTATACACAATGGAGTACTACACTGTTATAAAAAAGGATAGACTGGAGACATTTTTAAGCAAATAGATGCACTTTGAGAACAATTTTAAGTGAAATAAATCAGACATACATGTTTATATATCGCATTGTTTCTCTTGTGTGAGAGACTCAAAGAGTAAATAAGAACCACAGATATTGGGAAGAAGGAAGAAAATGTTCAAATGAGAAGGGGAACAAGGGGGGGGGCGGGATAAAAGAAGAGAAAAGGAAACAAGTAGAAAAAAATGGAAACAAAGCTTTTGTAAATGGGGAAGGAAAGGTGAGGTGAAGGGAAAGGAATGAGGAAAAAAGAATCAAGATAAATTATGTACAGGTACAAATTCCCTATGATGAATGTGATAATGTATACTCAAAAAAATCAATAAATTAAAAGATGAAGAGAAAATATATTAACAAGAAAACTCTGTATCTTCACTCCATTCTTCCCTGCATACTAAACTTTTGATACCCCATTTTATATTTTTATCACCTATCTCTTAACATATTAATGTAGGTATTATCTTCATTGTTTTCTAGTCTTTATACTTAAGATACAGATGACTTTTTTTTACTTTTTTATTTATATATGTTTGCAGGATATAAAGATTACATGCCTTGTGGGAAGTTAGTACATGCACATAACACAATAATTCTTTTTTCATTCCCTTCCTCTTCTCTCCCTCCTCTTCGCTCCATCTCTTCCCCTTTGAGAAAGATCTCTCTCCCTACTTCCTATTATCTTCTATTTATATTTTGGTTTTCTCATATGAGAGAAACCATGCAATAATTAAGCCTATGTGTCTGATTTACTTCATTTAACATTGTGGTCTCGAGGTACATCCATTTTTCTACTATTGACTCAAGTTCAGCCTTTATGGCAGAGTAGTACTTCACTGTCTGTAAATACCACATTTTCTTTATCCATTTATGTGTGTTTTGTTTTGGTTGGCTGGGTTTTTGTTTTTTTGTGGGTTTTTTTGCAGTACCGGAGATCGAACTCAGAACCTTCCCCTTGCAAGGCAGGTGCAGTGCCACTGAGCTAAATCCCCAGGCCCCATTTATCTGTTAATGGACATACAGCCTACTTCTGATTTAGCTATTACAAACTGTGCTGCACATGGATATGCATGTATCACTGTAACATGATGTCTTTAATTCTTGTGGGAAGATACCTAGAAGGGAAGTAACTGGGTCAAATGGCATTTCTAGTTTTAAGTTTCTGAGGAATCTCCACAGTTGTACTAGTTTACATTCCCACCAATAATGTAGATGGGGTCCTTTTTCTCCCTCAGCCTCGCCAGCATTTATTATTTGATTTCTTGATAGCCATTCTGGGGTAAGATGGGATCTCAGTGTTGTTTTAATTTGCATTTCTCTAATTGCCAGAGATTATTTATGTACTTCTTCATGTATTTATTCATCAGAGAGTGTCCAATTCATTTCAGTTACTCATTTTTTTGACTGGGTCTTTTATTTTGAGGTGGTCTAATTTTTTGAGTCCTTTATGATAAAGATGATTTATACATCATATTTACAATATTACAGCATTCAGAATTTGTATAATCACTCTTACCAGTGAGTTTTACATTCTTATTCATTAATGTCACTCTAACCACTTTTATTTGACATACTGCTGAAAATCCTAACCAGAGCAATCAGGCAAGAGAAAGAAATAAAGGGCATCTAAACTGGAAAAGTAGGAAGTCAAACTGTCTCTGTACATAAATGATATGATCTTATATTTAGAAAATTCCACCAAAAAAAACTATTAGAACTATATGAGTTCAGTAAAGTTGCATGATGCAAAATCTACATTCAAAAATCAATATTGATGCTATATGCTGATAGCATATTGTCTGAAATAGAAATCAAGAAAGGAATTTCATTTACAATACACAAAAAATATTCCAGAATTTAACTAAAGAGGTGAAAGATCTCTATAATAAAAGTTACAAAACATTCATGAAAAAAATTGAAAAGGACACAAAGAAGTAAAAAGAAACCTTGTGTTCATGTATTGGAAGCATATTACTAAAATGTCCATACGACCTAATGCAATTTACAGATTCAATTCAATCCTTAACAAAATACTAATGACAATCTCCATAGAACTTGAAAACACAATTCTAAAATTTATTATCTGGAACCACAAAAAAAAGAAATAGACAAGGCTATCTTGAGCAAAAAGAACAAAGCTGGAAGCATCATACTACTTGACTTCAAAACACATAATAAAGCTATAGAAATCAAAACTGCATGATAGTGGCATAAAAACAGACACATTGACCAATGGAACATGACAGAGAGCCTAGAAGTTACTCGTGCATCTACAGTAAACTTTTTTGACAAAGATGCTAAGAAAAGGCACTGGAGAAAGGACACTCATTTTAATAAATGGTACTCAGAAACTGGTCACCTACATGCAGAAGAATGAAACTAGCTGCCAGCTGCAAAAAATCAACTCAAACTGGATTAAAGACTTAAATGCTATAAATGAAACTATGAAACTACCAGAAGACAACACTGAGGAAACACTTCAGGATATTAGAATGGGCAAAGAATTTTTGAACAAGGCCCCAAAAGCATAAACTGACAAATGGAAGTACATCAAACTAAAAATCTTTTGTACAACAAAGGAAACAATCTACAGAGTAAACAGACAACATACAGAATAGAAAATATTTGCAATTTATCCGACAAGGAGTTGGTATCCAGAATACATAATGCCAAAAACTAAATATCAAAAAATAAATTGATTAAAAACTAGGCAATATATAAATAGACATTTCTCAAAAGAAGATATACAGGGACCAGGGGTTTAGCTCAGTGGTTCTGCCACCTGCCTCGTGAGCACAAGGTCCCGAGTTCAATCCCCGGAACAGAAAAAAAGAAGACATACAAACACCCAACACACACATGAAAAGATGTTTATCACCACTAATCATAAGGGAAATGCAAATCAAAATGAGATTACCCCACTCTGAAAAGATTAAAGATCACATGTGCCCAAAGGAAGCCCCTGTATACTATTAGAGGTAATGTAAGTTACTACAGCCTTATGACACACACTGTGGAGTTGCCTAAAGGAAATTAAAACCAGAACTACCATAAATCCCATTCTTGGATATATATCCAAATGAAATGAAATCAGTATATTGAACAAACATCTGCACTGCCATGTTATATGCAGCACTATTCACAACAGCCAAGAAATGGCAACAACCTGAGTGTCCATCAAATGACAGATGAATAAGGAAACCATCATTACTTATATATCCACAATGAAATGCTATTCAGCCATTAAAAAAAAACAATGAAATCCTGCCAACTGCATCAACATGGATGGAACTGGTGGTCACTATGCAAAGCCAGGCACAGACAAACAAGTACTGCATGATTTCACTCATATGTGCATTCAGGAAACACAGGCCACATAGAAGCTGAGTGTAGAATGGTCATTATCAGGGGCCAGGAAGAGTGAAGGGGGTGGGGGTAAGGAGTGGGGATAGTGATGGGGAAAGGTTCATCAATGGGTCCTAAGTTAAAGTTAGGAGCAAGAAGTTCTGGGATGCTATTTCCCAGAAAGGTGTAAACAGGTAACAATAATGTACTGTACATCTCAAAAAGCTAGAAGAAAGGACTTTGACCATTTCTAACTTAAAAGTATACAAATATTTGAGAGGATAAGTATGTTTAACCTGATTTAAACATTACCCGATGTATACATATACAGAAACATTATTTCACTAATACACTATTTATGTTTTTGTTATCAGTAAAAATTTAATTTTTTAAAGTTATTAAGATTTAATTAAGGTATTACTTTCTCCAGAAAGCTTTCCCTGAAACTACTCAACAGGATGAGTACTTTTCCTATATAATCCCATGAAGTCCAGTGCTACCATTGTATATTCCATACTGTATTATACAGATCTGCCTAAATATCTTAATTATTCAACAAGTGAGACTTTCATAAGTGCAGGCAGCATGTTTTATCTCTGTATTTCCAGAACAGCAGAGTAAATGCCAACTGTCACTTACTGAACAAAATTACCTTCATCATCAGCCAGTCAATATACCGAAAATCTGTATGACTTTTGTCTAGCAATCTAATAATCTTTCCTATTTCAAGTTATCAGTCTACTTATTCAATTTCAGTAAGTACAGACAGAAAATCCTCCCCTTAATAACTGCAAATTAAGAAAAATTGCAAAGCATACAAATAATTTTTAGGCATGACAAACACCTTTTATTTTTCACAATGTGAACACCAAAGGCACTATCCAATTAGCTCCAGAACATTTCCAGATCTTTGATCTATTAAACTGAAAGTTTTTTACAGGAACACCTGCAACAATAGAATATTAACATCAATCAATGTTAGCTTCACTATTTCTTGGTTTTTCTTTATATGTATCCAAGTTCTCCATCTTTAATTCATCTTCCTTTTTATATTGACTATATTCAATCTCTTTTTCTGGGTTTGGAATGGATTTCACCTTCGGTAGCAAGAAACATTCAGCATTTGAAACTTGCTCAGCAGTCAATGAACTTCTAAAATACATCAAACTACAGAGGAGGGATCTGACATTATCATCCTGCAAGGAAAAAGACTTTTTTTAAAAATAAAAAATTGAAACAAAAGGACAATCCTGTAATGAAGACTAAAACCTTTTTTCACTGATAGAAGCTAAAATCAAATTTTTCTATTTAAATTTTTTAAGATTCCCACCAAATTCAACCTATGTTTCATTGGAAAGGGTTATCTCCAGTAATAAAACAACAAAATTGAATTACACTGAAAAAAAGGTAAAAGAAAAAAGAATCACTGCTCAAGTCTCAAAAACAGTGAAATTCTGACATTTCATGATTTCCCCTTTTCCTTCTTTTATAAGGTACTAGGGTCAAGAATTTCGTACTATGAAAATCTCACACTCAAATTTCCCTGCCCAGAAGTGTAACTTTCTTCACCTTGTCAATTGTTTTTGGTCACAGTTTTGAAGTGATTATCTCTGGAAACTTTCTACCTCCACTACCACTATCATCATCATTGTGGGAGCCAGAATTTATCCTTTGCCAAGATTTCAAGTAACATTCTTTGTATTATCAAATGTAAACAACCCCAAGATGTTATTTTTCCATTAATTCCACCTCCCAAGGCACCTTAGTATGTCTTGTATTTACCCTTTGTGATTATTTCAATCAGAGCACATTATTACACTGAAAAAAAAAAAAAAACCTGTTCCTCAAAAACAAAAAAGTATATCTGGAACAAATTAAAAGTCTTACATTATTCTTAGACAAAAATGACTCTCATCACAAATGTGTTGGATTTCCCTAAGTTAATTTACAAAGTTTACAGGACTCCAATGAAAATACACTCAACTCTTCCTCCTTGAAACTAGGTCAGTTGACTGTAAAGGTCTTGAAGGCAAATAAGCAGGAATAGCCACAAAATCTCTGCTAAAATAGAAACAGAGAAGGAACTAGCTTTACCAAGTATTTTTTTTCTGATATTTTTGTGAATAAAACTATTTCTAACAAATTCACTTTCTTGTTGTTCATTACAAATTTATAAGAATACAATTAATTTTTGTATATTGATCTTACAACCTCCTTAATTCGTTCTAATAGCTCAGGACAAGGAATGATATCTACTCTCACCACTTCTATGCAACACTGCACAGAGATTCTAGCCATTTAGGCAAGAAAAGTAAAAATAAAATTCCAGATTGAAAAGGAGAAAGTAAAACTATCTCTCTTTACAAATGACATGGAAATATACACTAAAAACTTATGAGAATAAATTTAACAAAAGAAATTCAAAACACGTACTCTGAAAACCACAAATATTACTGAAGGAAATTATGTATGTAAGTAAGTGGAAAAGTATCTCATGTTAGGTGGCAACACTCCCCAAACTGATCCATAGATTGAAAACAATTCTTTTCAGAATCTTGTGTGTGTTTGGGGTAGAGGTAAGAGTTCTTGGGACAGAACTCAGGACCTCATATATGCTAGGCATGCACTCTAGTGCTGAACTACATCCCCAGCCCTTTTTAAAATTTGTATTTTGGTAAATAATCTCAGTAAGTTACCCAGGCTGGCCTCAAACTTAGCCTCCTATCTCACCCTCAAGTAGCTAGGATTACAGGCATGTACCACCATATCCAGCCTTATCAGAATCTTAATTGACTTCACTGTAGAAAGTGACCAGCTAATTCTGAAATTCACATGGAATTTCCAAGGATTTAGGACAAACAATCCTGAAAACCCTGAAAAAAACAATAAAGCAGAAGAATACAAATTTCTCCATTTCAAAACTGACTACAAAGTAATAGTAATCAAAATAATATGATAGTGACAAAATAGCAGATATAGACAGTTGGTCCTTGACTTATGATGGCTCAACTTAAAATTTACTTTACAATGGTAGAAAAATGATATGCCTTCAATAGAAACCATACTTCATATGTTTAATTTTTATCTTTTCCCAGATTAGAAATGTGCTCTGTCATGATGCTGAACAGCTACACTAAGCCACAGCTCCCAGTCAACCACATGTCCATGAAGGTAACCAAGCAATGGTCTACTGTTTTCTGTGTTGTTAAGCTATGACATTCAGTAGGTTAGGTGTATAAATGCTATTATGGCTTGTATCTAGATGTCCCCCCAAAGCCTCATGTGCTCGTAGGTGGGGCTTTTCGGAGCTGGCTGGATCTAGGATTAATACTAATGGGATTAAAGATGTGTGGTTCTAAATTAGTCTACTGATTAGAATTAGTAATTATTTCTAGGTGTAGATAAGGAGAAGGCTCACCTTGAGTATGAGTGGCACCACCCAAAAGGCTTATAACCTGGATAGGATGAAGGAAAAGGGAGGTTTGCACCGCTGCCGCTCCCTTCTCTACCATGGACCTTTCTCCTCTGCCATGCCCTGCTGCCATGCCACCCTGCCTTCGAACTAGCTGACTATGGGCTGAAACCTCTACAAACTGTGAGCAAAATAAACCTTTTCTCCTTTAACTTGTGGGTGTTGGGTATTTGTCTCAGCAATGAACAAAGTAAGACAAATGCATTTTCAACTTACCATATTTTCAAGTTATGATGGGCTTATCAAGATGTAACCCCATCAAAAGTTAAAAGCCATCTGTAGACCAATGGAATAGAATTCAGAGTATAGAGGTAAACTCATATATCCATGGTCAACTGATTTCAACAAGGATGCCAACACAATTCAGTGAAAAAGAGTAGTCTCTTCAACAGATGGTGCTGGTATAGCTGGGTAGCTGGTTCTAGCAGAAAAATGAAGCTAGACCCTTATTTCAACTCAAATAGATTAAAAAGCTAGATATAAGAGTTAAAATTATAAAACTCTAAGAAAAAATATAGAGGTAAATATCTAACATATTTTTGTTTTGAGAAAGGCTCCAGGCTGTTCTGGAACTATGTATCCCAGCTAGCCTTCAACTCATAATCCTGCCTTGGTCTCCCAAGTGCTGGGATTACAGGCTTCTACTAATGCATCCCACTTTGTGACTTCAGATTTGGCAAAAGACTTTTAGATATGATACCAAAAGCACATGCAACAAAGAAAAACTGGCTTAATGAAAATTAGAAACTTTTATGCTTCAAAGGACACTTAAAAAGAAAATTAAACAGCACCCACAGAATGGGGGAAAATATTTGCAAACTATATATCTATCTAATCAGGAACTTGTATCAAAATATGTAAGCAAATTATACAACTCAACAATAGAAATACAACCCAATTTAAAAAGAGAAAAAGGATCCAAATAGGGATTTCTCCAAGAAAGACATACGAGTGGCATATAAGCACAGGAAAATATGGTCAGCATCATTAATTACCAGAGAAGTATAAATCAATACTATAATGTGATAATAATTCACACTCACTAAGATAGCTACAATCAAAAGTCTGATAAGTGTTGATGAGGAAAAACTGTAACCCTAAGTGTAAAATAGTGTAACTGCTTTGGAAGATAGTTCATCAGTTCCTTAAACAAACAGTTGTACTATGACCCAAGAGTTCTACTCCTGGGTATATATATCCAAGAGAAATTAAAACATTTGTCCACTCAAAAATCTGTATACAAGTGTTTATAGTTAGCATTATTCATAATATCCAAAAGGCAGAAAGAACCTTAGTTACTTTTCTCATTGCTGAGACCAAACACCTGACACCCAAAGTTAAAGGAGAAAAGTTTATTTTAGCTTACAGTTTGTAGAGGTTTCAGTTGTGCTCACTTCGGCAGCACATATACTAAAATTGTAGAGGTTTCAGTCCACAGTCGGCTGGCTCCAAGGCAGGGTGGCATGGCAAAGGGGCATCGCAAAGGAGAAACAGGCCATGGCATAGGCAGGCAGGAGGCAGCAACAGGAAGTAGTGAGTCTACCTATCCCTTTTATCCCATCCAGGCTACAAGCCTTTTGGATGGTACCACCCACACCCAGAGTGGGGCATTTGTCTTCAGTAAATCTATTCAGACATACCCAGAAGAATGCTAATTCCAATCAGCAGATTAATTTAGTACCACACACCCTTAATCCCAGTATCACACGAACTAGATCCAGCCAGCTCTGGAAAAACCCCACCTATGAGCACATGAGGCTTTGGGGGAGTATCTAGATACAAGCTATAACAGAACCAAATGTCCATCAACAGATAAATGGAACTGGTTTTAAATCTATTTGATGGAATGTTACTTGGCCATAAGAAGGAATAAAGTATTAATTCTAGAATTCGAATGAATCTTGAAAACATTGTGCTAAATGAAAGCACCTAGTTCACATTAATTATATGATTCCATTCATATGAACGTCCACAGTAGGGAAATCTGTGAACACAAAAAATGTCCAGTGGTTAATTAGAGATAGAGTAGGGAAATGGAGATACTGGGAGAGGATAATTAAAAAGTATATGGAGGTTTCTTTTTTTTTTTTTGGTACCCAGGATAGAACTCAGGACCTTGCTCTTAAGAGGCAGGCGCGGTGCCACTAAGCTAAATCCCCAGCCCTGGTTTCTTTTTGAGTTGAAAATGTCCTACAATTGTGATGGCTGCACATATCTATGAATATGCAAAAACATTAACGAGTTGTATACCCTAAATGGATGAACTGATAGGTAGATTCTTAATAAAACTGTTTTAAAGTTATTAAAAATCATCATTGAATGACATGCCATATTTCATTGAATTTAAGACCCATTAAAATACTAAGGAAATCAAAATACTGCCAAACTACAAACTATGATTAAAAGTCTCCAATTATACATTTCAATTCTAGAAATATTAAATTGTTAAAAATAATTCATAATAAAAGTCTATTTTGAGTAAAATAATAATAAAGTCTTAAATAAAAGGAAAAGTATTTTTCCAATGACAAAAGAAAGTATATCATTAACATAGCAATTCTCTTTCAAACTAACCTATGAACTCAACATGATTCCAACTGTCAACTATTTTCAGAGAACTAAACAAGTTGGTGCCAAAATTCATATGGAAGAATAAAGTCCCAGTATCATGCAAGATGACATTACAAGGAAAATACAAGGGAAGAAAGCCAAAGCCTTCCATTACAGATATAGTATCAACAAAAGTACAATACTGGTATATGTTCAAAAACAAGTTAGTAGAATAGAAGAGTCCAAAATAGATTAATATGTGCAAACATGGCACAAGATAGAGGGGAATTATTAATCCAGGAAAAGCTGACAGACTATTCAATGAACAGTACTGGACTACCTATCTATCCATATGTAAAAATATAAAATTACATCCTCACTTCATATTATACACAAAAATGAATTTGAGTCTCTTCCCTGACTTACAAATCACATAAAAATTCCAAAATTTTTTTTTTTTTGGAACCGGGGATCAAACTTGGGTCCTTGCACTTGCGCAGCAGGCGGCGAAACCACTGAGCTAAATCCCCGGCCCCAAAACTTTTTTTAAATGTAATGAAAGATAATAATCTACTTTTTTAAAAATGATGCATAGACTTTTCTGAAGAGATCATTAAGAAGCTAGCAATAACACTGGTGTTTCTGGGGAATGAAACTGGGTAGCTAAGGGACAGGCAGATTACTTATTATAATATGTACTTCCTTTTGTAACTTTTGAGTTATGCATGACACATATATGAAGAAACTGATCTTAAAATAAACAATAAGTTATACAATAGTGAAATGGGTTGCCCTGAACTTAGAAGTAGTTTTGCAGAGGCTGAGGCCATCTGTTGTAGATATTACTAAAGGAATTTTGCTGGAAGATAGAGATGATAAATTAACTCTTTCAAGGGCCTGATCTCTAGAATTCACATTCTTCTCCGATTGTGGTATGACATTTGTAATGTCCAGACTACAACCCTGGCTTTGTTTGATAACTAAATATGATCACAAAATGCAAATGCAATCAAAGGCAATCCCATTCCTAGCATTAATGGTTACTTCATATCTTAGAATCAAATAGTACATGAGCCAAGGATTCTTACACAGTAATTTGATGTCCATGAGTACCTAACACAAGGACTTTGTATTTATTCATCCTCATTTACACACAGTGAGCAGAGTACTAAGCACATGGGTGGCAGATTATACTTTATGGTAGACAAAGTCACTGTCGCAAATGATTACAACCTCCTGGTATTCATGACCTTATGTAATCTCCTTACCTTGAGAATAGCCTGCACCTCAAGAATTGTTATCAAACGAAGACAATAGAGTAAAAGTGATAAAATACCACTTCTGTGATTTGGATCTGAAAAACTTTAACTTCTGTCCAGCAAATACACTCTCTTTTGCCTTCTCTGTTTATACACTTTCATGAAATAAGCTGCCATGATGAAAACATGGCAAAGCAAGAGCAACTTATGGCCAACAACTAGAATAGAACTGAGGCCATTCTCCCAACAACAAACTTAAGGAAACTGAATCTTGTGAATGATGCTGGGTAACATCTTTGCCCAGTCATGCTTTAAGTAACTATAGCCCAGATAACAACCTGATTGCAGCCTGTGAAAGATCCTGAAAGCAGAGGACTAAATAAGCTTTACCAAGATTCCTGACTTACAAAATGGTAGGATAGTGTGTTTTAAGTGACTATATTTTAGAATAACTTGATAGAAGGTAATTTTTCTATCAAATCTAAAAATACAAAGGTTCTAGGTATTCACTTTGGGTGAAGTGTAACCTCTGATGTAATATTACTTAATAGCAAGAAATATTAGCCATATTCAACACTAAACTTTTATTAACCTTGTTATCTCATTATCCAGGAGTAGCTGGGAAGTATAATACATACATTCATAATCTCTCAAAAATAGTCTCAAATACATTTTACTACTACCCAGGAAGTGTAGCAAGGCTCCAACACATTATTTCTAAAGTGTTAAAAAAATTCATGAGATATTAGAAGTTATTATAAGACAAAGTATTTTTGTGGTCCAAAATACACGAGTATGATCATAAAATTATATGTATTCCTTCACTGTAGTTCAAACTATCAAAATACCATGGGAACTTTTAGAACCAGACAATTATATTATCATTTAACTTTCAGATAATCTAGTCATAGTGGGTTGCCCCTTTATATGAAGAAATAAAAATTAACTTTCTCCAAATTACTTTCCTCATAGTCTATTTATAGATCTTGGTTGTTTATTTGTTCATTTTTTTTTTTTTTTTTTGGTACTGGGGATCGAACTCAGGACCTTGCGCTTCCAAGGCAGGCTTCAGAACCACTGAGCTAAATCCCCGGCCCCCCATATTTCTAAATTATTAATTTTATTTTCATTTCTAGAATCCTTGTAATCTAGCACCTAATCTAACCCATGGGACAGAAAAGTACTCAAAATATTTTGGCTGAAAACACATGAATGACAAAACTATCTCAAAAACACACATGAATTACAGAGAAAAAAAACATAGGTACTTATTGGAACATATATAAACAATATTTTTCCTAATTTTCACTTGATGATTTATATAATCTATGTGACAAATATATAACAGTAATATTAAATTATCTAACACTGGTGTAAGTCATGCACTTGAATTTTTTGCAGTACTCCTTTACTACAAATGCTACTTCAGATTCTTATAAAAATTAGGGAAAACTCTTAGTCAAATACTTAAGTTTACATTATTATACATGTTTCACACCAGTAAATGACAAAAAGTTCACATACCAAATGAAACTGATCCACTTTGGGGATTCCATCTTCATTTGTCTCAAATTCCTGATTTTGAACAAAAAGCTGTAACACAAGGGAAAAAAATGAAAGACTCTCCATGTATCAAAGGATTAGTAAGTACTAATCCTATAGAAGAGTCAAATCTGGAACTCTTTAAATTCTGGTGAATAGAGAGGAGCTCATTTTAAAAAGCACATTAACTCGGGCCAGGGATTTAGCTCAGTGGCATGGCGCATGCCTCGAAAATGCAATGTCCCTGAGTTCAATCCCCAGTAACAAAAAAAAAGCACATTAACTACTGCAGAACAAAAACACTCTGATAATACCTACCCATTTATTACAAGCAACCATATGGTTCCTGAGGCTCCTAAAATATCAATCATAGGAGATACACACTATAAACACTTTAAAAAACTATTAAATATGGAGAATTGGTTACATATACACAGATACTGAGTCCCATGTATTCATCAACCAGCCATAACAATCATCAATAATCATTTTTGTCCTATGCACAAACCCATATATATTATCTTTGAGGAAAAACTTATGCATCTCATAATTTCATCTGTAAATATTTTAGTATATATCTCTAAAAGGTACATATATTTTTGACATAACCACAATATTTTACTTTTTTACAATTTACTAAACCATATTCAAATGTTAGAAGCACTGTAATTACTACAAATCTGGAAATGCCATAAAATACAACCAAAGGAAAATTTTGAAAGGTCAAAAGAGGAAGTCAAACTGTTTATGAAGACCCCAAGAATAGAAGAACAAAATAGCAACAGGTTATCTTATACCCCACCACCAAAAGCAAGAGTTATGCAGGCTTGGTGTTTTTCAACCCCCCAAGCTAGCAACAGAAAGCAGCATAGGCAAGTTCATTCTTTCCTGAATTTAACAGGAATGCCACCAACACTAACAAGTAAGCCTGAGAGAAACAGTAAGGGTGTTCACTTGAAAACTCAAGGGCAGAGGCACTAATAGAGGAAATCATGCCACAAGAGGCTGGTCCTGTAAGTACACTCTAACCTCTATAAGCAGAACGATCCCACTAAAACAAGTGGCCAAGGAAGTATTCTCCATCTGCCACAGAAGGGAGTAGAAGGAGTATCTGCTACAACAGGCACCCAGCTCAAAAAGCTTTATCCATAAACCAAAGACTCCATTCCCATATTTAGAAGCACCAGGCAGCTCAGCCTTGGAAAGTTATTTTCCTTCCTCAAACACAAGAAGCAACACGCAATAAGCCACACAGATTAAAATATAACTGAAAAAGCTATCAAAATGAGATGGCCATTAAAACTGTGTTTAGAAAGTAATTTAGGACTTCTATATTAAATCGAAATGACATAACTAACTGCTAAAATAAAAAGTTCAACAGTGCAAGGTCCTGAGTTCGATCCCTGGTTCAAAAAAAAAAAGTTCAACAGGATCCATAATCCATTAAAATAGTAGCCAAATGTCCAGGATACACGACATTAAAATTAAAATCACGACATTCAAATAACCAAGAAAAACCACAACTACAGTGAGAAACTGAAATCAACAGCAGAATGAAGCATATGTTGTAATTATCTTACAAGAACTTGAAAACAATCATCATAAAAATGTCTTAATAATTGTAATTTTTCTAGAGTAAATGAAAAAATGGAATAGCCCAGTAAAGAAAGAGAAGTTATTTTTTTTAAATAATCAAAATTTTAAAACTGGATGGAAGGCCGGGGATTTAGCTGAGTGGTTCTGCCACGTGCCTCACAAGCACAAGAACCCGAGTTCGATCCCCCATACCAAAAAAAGAAAAACTGGATGGATACTCAGAAAATGGAAAGATATTTCCTTTTCTCAGATAGGCAGAACCAATATTGGCAAAAAAGGCATACTTCCAAAATTGATACACAGATTTAATGCAATCTCACACAAAATACCAATAGAATTCCTCACAAAACTAGAGAAAACAATCCTAAAAATCCTATGAACCAGAAGAGATCCAGGATAACACAAGCAAACCTGAGTAACAACAGCAAAGCAGGAGGTACAACAATCCTGGACTTAAGCTATACTACAAAGATACAATGATTATAAAAACAGCACAATACGGCACAAAAAAGACATGTAGATCAGTAAAACAGAATACAAGATGTAGGAAAGAATCCTAAGAATATTCACCCATCTGATGTTTGACAAATGGAAGAAAAACCTAACACTGGAGAAAACATAGGCTCTTTAACAAATGGTTCTGGGAATACTTGCTATCCACATGCAGAAAGTAAATCTAGACCCATATTTTTCATTATAAACTAAAACTAAATCAAAATGGATCAAAGATATAAATATTAAAACATAAGCAATCTGCTAGAAAATAAAGTAACAATTTGAAGACATGGGCACAAGTAAGGACTTTTTAAACAGAACTTCAACTACACAAGAAATAACATCAAGAATCAACAAATGAGATTAGATTACATTAAAAATCTTCTGCAGAGCAAAGGAAACAACTAAGAGTTAAGAGATAAGCTACAAAATGGGGGAAAAAATTTGCCAGCTACTCCTCAAAGGACTAATATCTAGAACATATAAAGAACTCAAAAAAATTAGACCCCCCCCAAAAAAAATAAAAGGCCCAGTCAACAAATGGTCAACCAAAATGAATAGACACTTCTCAGAAGAAGTACAAATGGCCAATATATACATTAAAAAAATGTTCAACATTGTTGGCACTAGAGAAATGCAAATTAAAACAACACTGAGATTCCACCTTACTCCAGAGAGAATGGCCACCACCAAGAAATCAAATAATAAATTCTGGAGAGGCTGCAGGGAAAAAAGAACCCTTCTACAACACAGTTGCCAGGAAAGTACTAGTAAAACTACTATGGAAATCAGTAGTGGAGTTTCCTCAAAAACTGAAACTAAACTTTTAAATTTTGATGAATTATTCTTTTTATGGCTGTTTTCTGTGTCCTACTTAAATATTTTCAATATTCAAAATCAGTAAGATTTTTTTCCTGTTACCTTCTAGAAGTTTTAGAAAATTCAGTTTTGCATTTAGGTTTAATACACATTTTGAGTTTGTTTTTATACATGGTGTGCAGATGAATCAAAGCTTATTCTTTGCATACGGCTACCCATTTGTTCTAGAACCACTTATTTTAAAGACACTCCATTCAGACAGAAAACCACCTTGGCATCTTTGTCAAAAGTCAATTGATCAGATATAGGCAGGTTTATTTCCACTGTCCTATTCTGTTCCATTCATTTATATGTCTAACTTTATACCACTGTCATACTGTCTTAATTTATTGTAACTTTTTTATTAAGTCTTGAAATCAGGTAGTGTAAATCCTCTAATTTTGTTCTTTTTCAAAATTCCTTTCTTTTAGGGGCCAGAGATTTAGCTCAAGTGGTTTCGCCGCCTGCTGCACAAGCACAAGGACCTGAGTTTGATCCCCTGCACCAAAAAAAAAAAAAAATCCTTTCTTTATCCCACATCCTTGGCATTTTTTTATAAATTACAGAATCTAACTGCCAAAAAAAACCCCAGCATTTTTGTTGAAACTGCACTGAATCTACAGGCCAATCTGAGAAGGACTGACATTTTAAACAAGGCTTTCAGTCCATCAGTACAGTGTATCTCTTTATCCAAGTCTTCTATAATTTCTCTCAGAAATGTTTTGTAGTTTTCAGTGTAACAGGCATTATACCTTTTATTAAATTTGTCAAAAATTCCTTATTTTTGATACTTTTGTAAATAATTTTTAAATTTCAGTTTCCTATTATTTGTTTCTAGTATATAAAAGTACAATTACACTGAAATTAAAACTGTTACCTTTCTAAATTCATGTTAGGTCTAGTAGTTTTTATGCATATTCCTAGACATTTTTTGTTGATCCTTGGGCTAGAACCTCCAGTACAATGTTGATTAGAAAAACAGATATTCTTCCCTTGTTAATATTTAATCCCTCATAATTCTTAAACCATGAGTAAGAAAGTTACTTAGTTTTCAATGAGAGTGGAAACATCTACCCAGGGGTCATTTAGAACTTATTTGCCACATACCCATGAACTATTTCCAGCTTAACATAGTACAAAATTATCTTCGTTGTTAATCCTGACTTTAACAAAACTATAACACCTATAATAGATATCAAGTTAAATTATAGAAAGTACACAATAGGTAATAGGAAGTACATCAACAGTTTATGATAAAAACTAAAATAAAAACCTACTAAAAGTCTACCACTGAAGAGTAACATATTAGGGAGAATACCATAATCACCATTTTACTTAGTGAAATATAAAGTGACTGATCCATTTCAAAAAATAACATACCCACAATAAAAGGCAGCCATATGCATATAAGTCTGAACTTGGAGAAGGAGGTTTCCCCATTTTCAATTCGGGTGATGTCAAACTCAAGCCACCAACTGTCATGTTCACTGAAGCTCGCTGACTCTACAAAAACAGTATTGTATTTTGAATATTTTAGGGGAAACACAGTTAAGGTAGCTTTATATGAAGTATTCTGCATTTAATTAATTAAAAGTTTCATTTGAAATATTTCATTCTATTGGTCTCAAATACTGTTACTGAATTTCTGCTTCTATAAAGTGCTCTTAAAATCAGTTTCAAAATTGACACTGAAATTTTCGCTACAATCTGATTATAAAATAGGATAGATTAAAAACTAGCAATCATTGATTCTTTGATTACTGGTACTCTGGTGTTCTTAATAAATTTCACAAGGGTAAAGCAGCAGTATTATTTTCTAATTCTGAAAATTTTTAATTGTTTTAAACTGAAATTCTACAAAATTGTTTACTTACTGTTTTCTAAATATACCATCTGTGACATGTTAAAGGATGGGCAGTGACAGCAATACTACCCTTAAATTCAGCCAGACCTTAGCTGTAATCCCTTCTCTTCTATTTGCTGTGTGATGCAGGCTTTAACCTCTTAAAACCTAAATTAATCTTTATAATGGAAATAATATCTACTCTATAGTTATAATTAGCACAATCCTCAGTATATATCACTAAATGTTAACTGTATCTTTACACCTATCTTCTCCACTTACTACCTTTATTTTTGCTTCTCAAAGTATAGTTCAAAGACTAGCAGCTAAGGTATCAACTGGAAACTTGTTAAGGTGCAGAATCTATATCCTAGAAATGTTGAAAATTAATTTGCATTTAAACAAGACTCCCAGGTGATTTATATGACTGTAAATTTTTCTAAAACTAAATGATTTTGATTATGGACTACTTTCCAAATTTCTCTTCCTGATTTAATATATTTTTATCTGAATGTAGTATGAAAAATGTAGCAAAATTGTGTTTAATCAGTATTTCAGAGTAAATAACTTTAACTGAAGATTTCAATAGTGTTTTGCTTAATAACAACAGGTGACAAGTGAGTATAAAAGAGGAAGAGTAATTCTTGGAGTAGTTATTTCTACAGCTGTACAAATGTTATACTTAAAGTGATCAGAATTCCTAAAAATTGAGAACTTTTTTTGCTTTAAAATTTATTTTTTTAGAAACAGGGTTTCACTAACTAGTCTGGGCTGGCCTAGAACTCATCCTGGAACTTATGATCCTCCTGCCTCAGCCTCCAGAGTGCTGAGATTAGAAGGTATGTGCCACCATGCCCAGAAGAGAAGTTTCTGAAACGCAGAATTTAGTAATTTTTCTTAGGCTAGCATCTTAATTCTCAGATAAACTATGATAAATATCACAGCAAATCAGTCTGTATTAATCCTGCATGATCTGGCTTTTGACTAGTTTTGTATTTTCACTTTTTCATCATTTTGAGCTACCATATAAAAGCTATTGAGATAACATTTATAATGGTGGCATTACCCTATGATTTGCAGGTGACCAAAGTATAAAGCATTATGACATACAGTATTCAAAAGGAATTGCTCAGGTAATTAAAGTTGTAGGGATGTGGAAAAACTAGAATCTTTATACATCATTTAAGAGAATGCAAAATGATTCACATTGAGAAAGTTAAATTCCTCAAAAAAAAAGTCACTATATAAACTAGTAATTTGCCTCCCAAGAGAAATGAAAACATGTTTACATAAAAACTTGTACACTAATATTCACAGCAACATCATCCATGACAAGCAGAAAATATAAATCCAAACATCCCATCAACTGATAAATGAACAAAACATGACATACACATACAATGCAATATTAGGACAAAAAATGAACTTTGAAAATGTTGTGGAAGTAAAATATGCCAATCATAAAAGGCCACATATTGTATGATTTTATTTATATGAGGTGTCCAGAATAACCAAATCCATAGATATAGAAGTGTATTATTAGTTTTCTTAGCCTGACTAACAGGAGAAATGGACAATGACTGCTAATCAGTAGAGCACTTCTTTTGGGGAGTGATAAAAAATATTCCAGAGCTTGGCATGTTGGTGCATGCCTGTAATTCCAGCATTCAAGAAGCTGAGACAGGTGGATCACTGCCAAGTTAGTGGTCACCCCAGGGTACATAGTGAGTTCAAGGCCAGCCTGAACTACATATACTCTGTCTCAAAAAAAAAAACTTCTAGAATTAGGTAGTAATGATCAATGTACAACTTTATGAATATACTAAAAACTACAACTGATTTGTATACTTTATGATATGTTTATATCTAAATAAGGCTGTTACTTTCAAAATAGAACTGCTGACTTAGCCATTTCAACTGTGTACATATTTCAAAATATGTTGTACATAAGTATATAATTTATTTCTCAATTAAAATAAATAAGAAACTGTTCTCACATGATCATGTATACTTTGAGATTCTATCAAAAATAAAAATTCTATCAAAAAATATTTACATGTTCTTAATTATTTGATCTTTGCTACTTTTATAAAGTAGCTATTCTGAGGTAACATGGCACCACATTAACAGCCATTGTAGTTGAACCAGTAAAACTAAATGAAAAAGCCCAAGATTCCCAGATTTTTGAAAATGCACATTATAATAAAAAAACAGCTAAGTATGTATATTTAAATTAAATGTATGATGGAGAGAGGACACCAGCAGAGGGAAATTCTTGCATAATTTCTAGCAACTGAATGTTTTCAGATGATGATAAAATAATTAATGATTAATGTTGTCAATACCATTTAGTATAATGTCAGGTTGCTCCTAAGATTTTTGATTAAAATATACAATGCAAAGGGCCAGGGATTTAGCTCAGTGGCACCGCACCTGCCTCACAAGCGCAAGGTCCTGAGTTTTATCGCCGGTACCAAAAAAAATACACACATACACACACACACACGCAATGCAAGAACTTATAAACTCTTATTCTATCACCTAGTTGATAGCAAATAACTGCTTACAGAACATGACACACTTTAACTGAATGTACAGGTCCTACAATAAATTACCATATCATGCTGAACTACTACTCAATGATATTAAATGAAGTCGAGAATTTATCTGTAAGATTATGACATTTTACCACAGATTTGGTGAAATCAAAATCTCCAACAATTCCTTGTTCACGATTTAAAGCAAATACATTGTTCTGATGAAGTGATCCATGAATTATGTCGGCTTTGTGCAATGTATGTAGGCCCTGGGCAACACCTTTCATAACCTTTAAAGCTTCCTATAGATAAGTACACAGAAAAGAGGTTAGAATATAGAAAATCTTTTAATACATGAATCTTTTCTCTAATAAAGACTGTTCTAGAGGTAAGTAAAGCTTCCTCCAAATGAACTTTTACTAAGAATACGGCAAAAAGAATTAAAGGTGAGATGAAGCCTGGATTATTTGACTGGTGACCATGTGTGTGTATGTGTAGTCTGCAGTTTCTAAGAAAACTTAGGTAACAACCATGAAAAGCAGCTGGAAAAGAAGCTTAAATAGCATAAAGTAGATAGAATCATGGCCTCCTTTATTGTTATTAACATACTAATTCTAAATTTACAGTGATAAAAATTAAAGCTGTCAATTTACATATAGCAGACTTAATAGTTATAAGCTTAGGCTTGGAACCAAAAAGATCTAATTTCAAGTTCCAACTCTACCTCTGGCTGAGGGACTCTACAAGTCACTTCATCACTCTAAGCCTCACTTTTTTCATCTGTATAACAGGATAACACTCACATCAAAGGGCTTATGTGACAGAGTAACACAAGTCAAAATTTTACATCGTATATCATGCAGTATAACCTAGATAAATATTAAGTGTTAAATATTAGGTGCTATTTTCTCATTTAATATATCCATGGAAAGTGTGTTTTTACTTACTTCTGATGATAAAGGCATACTGGCCTGAATAACACTCAGGTTTGCCCTAGGATAGTATGGGACCATGAGATAAGCCACAGGATCAGACTAAGAAGCAAAGCAGAGAATGTGACTCAAAGCAAAAATTTAACGTTTTTAGTATACACTGATTCTATAAGACAATTTTTGTTCTTTGTTAAAAAGAATTAAAAACAAAAAAAGAATTAATTACTACTCTAAAATTTGGAGTCAAAACTTACTTTAAATAAAATGTTTTCTGTAAAAGTTTAGCATAAGAACTGATTTACCTTACACAAAAACAGGAATACTAATGGCAGTAAGCCAGACTCTTCTTTGGCTTCTCTCCAAGCTCTGTGATAGGTGGCTGCTCTTTGAATCACCCTGGCTTCTGTGTCTACATCCACAGAATAGCCCTTGCATAAAAAAACAGGCACTTGTAATTTCAAAATTAAAAATTCCACTCAAATTATACATCACTCAAATGTAATAAATGATTTTATGTATGTTTAATTAGGGCTTATTTTATTTTTTTAATTTTATAAGTACTTTGTCTATCTGCTTTGAATGTTATAATTTGGAAAGGAAAAAAGCTTACTATAATGTAAGCAACTAAGGCCAACTTAAATATTCTATTATAATGATTAACAAACAGTTTCCCGTATCAATCACAAGGAGAAAATTAAAAAGCAGACTGTGCTGACAACATGGATGAGATTTTGAAGAGAAATCTAAGAGAAGCAAAACTTTCAAAAAGATGTTAGATAAAATATAGTAAGTTCACCCCAAAAAAGGAAAGCAAGTACATATTAAAAGCAGGTACTATTTGGGGCAATGTGGGATACTTTCCAGTCAAAATTAGTTTTGACAACCATACTGGAGAAACAATCATCGTGTCAGTAAACCTACATACTTTAGAAAACAAAATAATGGGTTTTTTCTTTCCTAAAACATAGCACCACCACTCCCCTTTATACTTCCCAATCTCCTACAAATCAGAATTTACTATTACCTTTAAAAGAACAGTCTGCCCATTGACTTCAGAGCGTACCAAAGGACGCTTTCTGCTAAGTTCCTTCATGGGCTCAGCATCAAGAATATCTCGTTCTAAGCTCATAGTAAGAAGACCACCAGAGTTCTAGGCACAAATTTTATTACAGATGATGAATCAAAAAATCCTACCATTTTTAAATCATCAACATAGTTAGCTACATGCTATTAGATAGAATGAAAACCATCAACCCTATTTTAAAAACAATAAAATAAAAAATGTTTAAAGTTTCATATTTTTCCTAGTTTCTCACCCTAAGACTCCTTCCATCCACAGTGTAATCACCCTACATTAAATTATTGCTATAGTTCTAGAACAGACCCTAGAAATGCCTGGGATTAACCACCCATGTTTCTAAGGGAACCTAATGGTTACTTGAAAAAATCTCGTATGCTTCCTAAAAATATTTAAAATAGTGACAAATAAAAAGGTGGTTGTAGAATCTTCATAATCTGAAGATTATTTGTACTATGAAGTAATTCTAGCACTTCTGCCTCTGCCTAAAGTCCTTAAAGGTGAAAATGGTTTTTAATTCTACTAGATATTTCTGCTACTTTCTAAAGGAATAATATTGCACACTTAAATCTGATATAACATTTCAAATCAAACTAAGTTTTACTGCAATGTAGTTTTAGTAACACAGTCTTCAGATATTTTCTAGTTTAAGTGTTGTTAGTATATTTAATCCATTAATACATAATCAACCTCCAAAAGATTCCCAAGGATACATCACAATTAAACATTTTACAGTCATCAAAGGCTTCCATAAACCTCGATTCAAACCTTTTATAATCTATAATAAAGTAAAGTTTTTAAAAATTAATTTTCAAGTCTTCTGTTGCTGCACATAATTACATACTATTCAAGTCAGTCTCTAAGCTAAACAGTTGCAAGGAAAAACATCATTTTAAAGTTTACCCTGGAAAGACTAATTTTTTAATTAATTAGAGAACTTTCATCTTACATATTTATGAAAATAAATATGTTCATGAAAATAAAATCATAAGTACCCCTTTTTATACTATATTTATTATCATGGACTTAATGACAATCTTAAAGAATAAATACAGTTGGCCACACCCATGAGAATTCAACCAACTGCAAACTGAAAATATTCTTTAAAAACTGTATGTCTGAATGTGCACTTTTTTATCATTCTCTAAGTGACACCAAATTAAAACTATTTAAATACCATTTACTTTGTAGTAAGTATTATAAATAGATTAGAGATAATCTGAAGTACATAACAGGATACACATAGGCTATATGCAAATATTAAGCCATTTTATAGAAGAAACTTTTGGTAAAGGCTGGGGAAGGAGGAGCCTAGAACCAGTGCCCCATGGATACCAAGTAACAGCTGTACCTCATCTAGCTCCTTATCCTTTG
The DNA here is from genome assembly GCF_053883595.1 of Heterocephalus glaber. Lineage (NCBI taxonomy): Eukaryota > Metazoa > Chordata > Mammalia > Rodentia > Bathyergidae > Heterocephalus > Heterocephalus glaber. The sequence continues at coordinate 6,643,892 of NW_028258156.1, forward strand.
CAGAAAATATAAAACACAGAGGTAACAAATTTTTCCCTGAGCACCAGAATTTACCGATCCCACTCCATATTGCCCCTACTACGCTAATCTCCTTGCCTTTGAATTTTGCCTGCCCAGCAAACCAAACCCACTTCAAAATATCTAACTTAACCTACTTCTTTCAAAATTTTTTGCCCGCTGGGTTAACCTAAAAGACACATTGTGTTTAAATTCCTCATAGCTAGCAGAATTCTAGCTATTCCTCATAGCTAGCAGTACTCTTGAAACAGGAGTTAAATTTTTATCACTTCAAAATTAAATATCTAACTGGATAATTCAATAACATAGCAGGACCCTGCATGGCTGTTAATCCTGATGGTCAATCTCATTGGATTAAGAAACACCTAGCAGATTAGTAGAGCACACTCCTGGATGTGGGTCACAGAGCTGCAGCCTTGCGCAGTATATATGGTTTTCTACATGTTCCTCTCATGCTGCTCCCCTGCTGTCCCCCAGCCACCATAAACTAAGCAGCTTTGCTCTGTCACACCTTGCTGACATGATGTTCCTGTCTTAGAGCCAGGTAACTATGAACTGAATACTCTTCCTTTTAAATTGTATTAGATATTGTGTCCAGCAATGAGAAAACTAAACCCCTGTCTCAAAATAAAAAAATAAGAAAAGGGCTGGGGACATAGCTCAGTAGAAAGGCCCTGGGTTCAATCCCCAACACTGTAAAATTTAATTTATTAATTAAAAAGATAAGATATGGTGGCTCATGCCCACAACCTCAGCACTGTGGGAGGCTACAGCAGGTGGATCAAAAGTTTGAGCACAGAGCTGGGCATGGTGGTGCATACCTGTAATCCCAGCACTTGGAAGGCTGCGGCAGGAAGATTGCTGCAAGTTCAAGGCCAGCCTGAACTATATGGTGAGACCTTGTCTCCAAAAAAAGTTTGAGTCCAGTCTGGGCAACTTAGTGATTTAGGGAGTACTTGTGTCAAAATAAAAATAAAAAGGGTTGAAGATGCAGCTTAATGTGAAAGCCCTGGGTTTAATCACCAGTACTGCAATCAATCAATCAACCAATCAACCAATCAATATCCATAATTCAAAAAAGGACCATGCAACATTCTGAATGAAGATGAAGATAGAGAAAAATATGCAAATTAAGATGAAAAGTAAAATGTTGTACTATGCAACTACTTACAAGTCTTGATAAAACCTTCTAATAGTACTTTTTAAATATTCATCAGGAACTTTTTATAGAAACAATACTATAAATTTAACACTGATACACAATTTGAAAATCATCACTTTTCTATACTCTCTGCAGAATAATAATTTTCAAGGGAAACAAAACTTACCATGTATTTAAGTAATCCTATTTCAGTATGAAGCAGAGGCAGCTCAGGGAACCATTTCTGCGCCAAGTTATTCAACTTTTCCTAAAGTTCAAAATATAATTTTAATTTCAGATCATTATATATTCAATTATGACAGCTGTTCTTCAGAAAATATATCAGCATCAGACTTCTTAGATATCTAATATATCTTTATCATTGAGTTTGACCTCTACTTCAAGAAATATCAAGCAAAATCAAGAGACAACTTGAACTACCATCTCATAAATGGGAAGAAAAACTTAATGATCAATTTTATGCCTTGTGTACATATATAAACACAAATATTGCCTAAGGTCAAAGTTCACACTCACTTCCAAATTAAAATGAAAAAGTGTAATACATTAATTTGAATCATAAAACTGTCCTTTCTCAAAATACTAAAAACACAGGACCATTTTTAAATAATTGCTCTCATTTAGAAAGAAAATTATAAAAGTCTTAAGGTGAAAAATGAATATGTAGCTCTACATCAATCATTCTGAAGCAAATGTGAAATTTTAGGATCCTTACAGAAGTCATACATCACATGCTTCTACACATTTGTCAATTTTTATACAAACATTCGTAAGATATTACAAACTGTCAGATGTGTTTGCTAAATAAAGCATATTTTAAATGTCCATTATTTTCATAGTATTATTTTCAAAACACTGTTTTTTAGCTAACTTCTTCCCCATAATCTCCCTCAGATATATGATACAATATTCTTTCCATTTTAAAGAAAAAAAATCCATGACTAATTCTCTTTTTAAAAAATCACAAAATTAGGGTAGTGAAGACTTAAAGATATAACCTCCCTCAAACTAGGTAGTTTTATTTTAGTAAATTCTTCAATTAAATTATATTGCTTCATTAATATTTTCATTGCAACATTATGATAAAAATGATGTCCATTAGGTTTTTATGAAGGTCTTATGCTTTATCTTAAAAAACAGTAGGCAATAGCATGTATGCATATGAACATATGCAAAAACAAGCACAAAAAAAGGAAGCCAAAAGTTGATTACTACTGTTACCACTGAGAAAGTTACAAGTGATACTTTTTTCTTCTTTATAATTTCTTATAATTTCCACATTGGTTCAATAGTCATGAATTATTTTGTTATAAGAAAATAATTTCAGGCTGAGGGTACCTGCTCAGTGTAGAGCTCTTGTCATGTGTCAGGCCCAGAGTTCAATCCCCAATACTTCCCAAAAATATTAATTTCTAAATTCACATAAATATTACTACATAGGCTAAGATGACATTTCTAGCCTTATGATTATAGTCCATTTCATAAAAAAGATATCTGGATTCAATTTCTAAAAAACCTAATTTAAATTTTAAAATACTTACATATTCCTCCTTCTCATGATAAATTTCCTGAAAGACACTACTACGTAATTGAGTTATTTCTTGTTTTATTTTTTCAATTTCAGATCCATCAGGGTCATCAGACTTTTAATCAGAAAGAAAAAATGGTTTTACAGGTTTATTAAAGTAGACTGAAAATAAATCTTCCTATAAGAATTAATGCAATTTCTATGCCTAGCATACAAAAGGCCATAGGCTCAATCCCTAGAACCAAACAAAAAGAATTAATGCAATTTCTACAGTAGAGCAGTCCATGTGATTTCTATGCATCCACCAGTACCTAGCATATAACTGACCCTTATAACACTTGTTGAATTAACTTAGGTCAGTTTATTCTAACACTAACTTTTCCAAAGCCTACATAAAAGAATCATAAAAAATAAAGACAATTACATAGATTTTCTTGTTTAATTTACTGTATATTTTCTTAAATATAAGTGGCCAACAGCAGCCATACAGCAAATGTATCAGAAACCAGAGCTGAATTCTCTGGCATTGTTTTTTAATGAGATTAGCTAGAAACAGAGGAAATAAAAGAATGACTGAATGTGTAAAGCATCTACTACAGGGAAAATGACACAGGACCCACAAAGTACTCCATGAGATTCCAACGGTGTTTTAACAAATAAACTACCTTTAAAAAGATATAGGCTTTAAAAGTTGTATTTGTTTCTCCAAAAGCTAAATAGATTGTAAAAGACCTCCTTTTTCACAGAGTAGAGCAAGATAAAATTGGAAAACTCTTAAACTCTGAAATTAGTCCTAGAACAGCTTCCACTTCACTCTGAACTAGGTGCTCAGAAGATGAAGAGACAGTAAAGTTGGGTGAAGATACAATACAGATCTTTTTAACATAAATCTTCAAAAGACTAGAGAATCACCATCTTATTCACAAAGTTTCAAGCCTAAGGAATGAATTAGTCCAGATTAGAATATCCTAATCCCTCCAGTTCTATTATTTTATGAAAGCAACTTAAAATACTTTCAAGAGATATTATATTCAGCCATTAAGACACCATGATCTTAAAAATACTTTACAACAAAAATCTATCTTTGGGGAAATACCTTATTTATTACTTGCATATTGTAGGTTTGTATTATAAACAGTCTAAACCAAAAGTTTTTCAAAAAATTTTTAAATGTTCATGTTATTAAAAACCAAGGTAGTACATAAAATATTTTAAAGAATACTTAATTATATGGGAAAATATAGTATTTACACTATTAATGCAGTCTCTTATTGATACACAGAAAAAAAGGTACAGTATGTAAAAAAAAAAGTGAGCATGTTTATGAACAACTTTTATAAAACAGAACCCAAGAAAAATGAGGTATAAACAGAGTTCAGTTAGAAGCAAATGTTTCCTTACTTCTTCCAAATTATTCTTTTCAACCAATTTCCATCTCAGTTTAGCTTTTAAGCCTTTCAGTTTCTTCTTAATGGACAGCAAGTGATCCACACTGGGGCTCGTATTTATGTATTCAGTCATTTGCTTTTTAAACTAAGCAAAAGAAAGTTACTGTATATTCAAACATATCAGACAACAATATTTACTGAACAGTCACCTATTGACCATTTATGATTTTTCTAATATTCAACTATCTGAAAATAGTAAGAAAATGCTACAATTTCAACGAGACAATACTAACCAATTTCCTACTTATCCATATTTCTAGTTATAATAATACTATTTCTAGTACTCAAAGTAGCAAAGACAGAAGAATTATTTCAACTGAGGCATAATATAATACACACATTGTCAATATGAATGCAAACTGGAATTTCTAGTGAGGATATAAATTGAAATAATCTTTTCCCAAAAGTGGTTTGACAATATGTACCAAGTTTTAATAATGTTTACTTCCTTTAATTTGAAAAGTTCAATTTTAGTAATCTGAGAAATTACACATAAAATTATATACAAAGATTACGTAAAAAATTTATGGTAGAAAATACCTTTATACTAGAATGATAATTTAGTCATTCAAAATGGCAGTACAAAAGAATCATTAATCATATCGAGAAATATTCATAATATACTATTAAATGAAGAAAGTATTTTCAACATGGCTTACAAGATAATGCAATGCATGCTGTATGTGTTTACGAGTGGGTGTGGATATGTGTCCATCCAAAAAGGAAATACTATAAAACTATCTTAGGCTAAGGACTTTAAGAACTTTTAATTCTTCTTATCTTTCTGTATTAGCAAATTTCCTACATTAAACTTGTATACATATAAAAAAATGACAAACATGTTTTCAAGTACATAAGAAAATCAAAGAATAAAAATCAAAATATGTATCAACAAAAGTCATCATTCTCATTTTACTGTCAATTCAATGATAGCAATGGCTATACTGCTTTTGCAGCAAAACAATGAGCATTGTTTACCAACACAATGAGCATTGAACTACTTGAGAAAAATTCAAGTATTGAAAATTTTAAAGCTCTAATTTATAAGACCAGTAAGAGAAAGCATAATCCAACCTCAATACTGTCTTTGTACTTGGATTGTACAGTGGCAATGAGCTTCTCCTCTAAATGGATCTTCTGCAGTACTTGACTATAAGTATTTAAAATGATCTCCCTGTCTGCATCACCTTGCTCCTAAATGAAATCACAGGTGGAATTATACAGAAAGGAGTAGCCGAAATAGTTAAAACCTCCAATAACAATGGGTAAACTTCAAAATGATGCCTCTGACAAACTGCTACATCCACTTCAAATTTCTCATAATACAACAGAAGAAAGATATCAAACATGTTAATATAGAAAATGTTATCCCTATCACACCAAATATTCCTAAAACTGTCAGAAGCAGAATGTTAATAATGCATTTTTTATTGTTGCTGTTCTTTGCAGTACTGAGGACTGACCCAGGGCCTCACACATAAGCTAGGCAAGTACTCCACCACTCAGTTACCTCCCCAGCCCTTTTTATTTTGAAACAGGGTCTTGCTAGGTTGCCTAGGCGGCCCTGGAACTTTTGTTCCTTCTGCCTCAGCCTCCCAAGTAGCTGGGATTACACATGTGCCCCACCACGCCTGGCATAATAATGTATTTTTAATCCAAAGTGAATAAAACTGCAAAAAGTAAAAAAGCAATAAAAAGTATAACCACTGAGACTTTGAGAAGCATACAGAATAATTAATTGAGAAAGAATCCCCATGGACAATGTTAAGATACAAAATACTGTTAAGGAACTACACTAATTTTTAATTTCGTTTTCACAAGAACTGAGTCTTACACTCATTGAGTATAATGGAAGCAAGAATCAAATTACACAAGCAGCCCAACACGGTGATCAGAGTAGCCACCTTAGCATGAACATAGTGTTAATCACTTCAGGCCTTCACATCTGCCATGCTATGCATGTTCCTTCCTGTACATTTATTTGAGAAAACACTGGACTTAATTTGTAACTTAATATTTTAGATTTGGGCTATTTATTCACTTCATTTTTTCCCCCTACACTTCAAACTGCCATTTTTGGAGGGGGTGGAGTTTTATTCTATCCTCTTTACCTTCCTAGATACTCACATCTTAAGTAATTTTACCTCTAATTTCATGATTAACGTTGAGCCAAAATACAATTGGACAGATAGTCTCATTTCATTTATTGTACCCCGACAGCTTTATGGTTCAATAAATATATAATTTTTTACATATGTAAAATTAAATTTAAGCATTTGTAAAGTTAAAGTTACAGATCTGTTAATAAACAGGAGATGTACAGATTATGTCACAAAAATAAAACACTCAAAATTAAATGGTCGTTTAGCATCTTAAATTCCAACTGAAATAATTTTAATGTTACCTTTTCCTTCTCAAGGCAGTTTCTAATTTCTTGACTATGTAGATGATTCCATGCATATCAAGTAATTAGAAAAATCACTGCTGAACCTTGATTTGTTTAGCTTCCAAGTAATTTTCTAATGTTTTGCTCTTTAAATGGTATCACTGTTAAATATTATTTGTTTTGAGATTGTGGCCCACTAATATTGGCTGATAGATGCTGTGTATCTATATTCTTTCTTAAGTACCAAAAATAAGGTGCTGGGAAGGAGAAAAAAACTTTTCCAATATAAATATGTTGCTCAAATTATGTGTATTATTTAAAAAGAAAAGGAAACATAACCCAGGAGTCTAAGTTAAATCTAATATTGTTAATACTGAACTTGCAGGTGCAAGATGGTATACATTGCACCCTCTGGAAGCATTTTCCTCTAGCAGATAAGCTGCTCACATTTTTTTAAATTGGCCATCTCCTAAGGAAGTGTAGCATGACATCAGTACCAACTGCATGTGTAAATACATCATACCAGCAAACCATAGAATATAAATTATCATCATTCATGTAGTATCTACAAATTTGTAACAATGGGGAGGGATAAAAAAAATGACATGGTATTTAATAAAACAATAAAAATATTCTATCAAAAAAATCAAATTACATAAATGGCTGATCTACTAGGATTAACAGGGGCTTCCTGAATTAAATATTAGATTTCTTAATGTAAAATAATCTACTAAAATGAAAACACCAAGAAGAATAAGACTTTTCACTGTATATGGATTAGAACTTGACAGTATTACCCTTTCAAACAGGCCTATAACAGAAAAACTAAGACCAGTCTTAACTTTCTGATTAACAAGAGAAACTATATTATTGGTTCATACATTCCAATTAGCATAAGAAATCACTGCTTAAAAGGAAGCAATAAAAGACTATCAATACTCACAATCTGAGATATCTCTAGCTCTTTGCAAACACATGACTCAGCATTCTCTAAGATTTCATCAATACTACCGATTGTGTCTTCATAAGCCAGTGGTTCTCCCAAAGACAGATCAAAAACCTCATTTTCAAAAATAAAAACAGAAAGTATCTCAATTAATTAACTCAATTAGCACTCATTGTGCCCTTGTATCCGAAACAGAGCATTAGGCTATACCTTGGGCAATGTAGAGAAAATAAGATTACAGTAAAAAACAAAAAAGATACTTACCCTCATAAAACTTATGTACCAGAGGAGAAAAGGTACCTATACACAGCATACCTAAAGAAAATTAGTGGTTGGGGGAAGTACAGGAACAATGCAGAGGACAAGTAAGAGAAAAAGAAAAAAAAATGTCTTTCAACAATAATACAAGGAGGAGTCTGACAAAAAGCTAATAAAAAACTTTGACCACTCAGGTCCTAAATTTATATCTAATAGGGAAGAATAGACAATTTCAGCTCTTGAACAAAGAAATATGATTAAAAATACATAATTTGTTTTATGCCACAAATGCCACTGAGCAGGAGTTCTTACCTTTAGGGTATTCTGGAACCATGCTACAAGATGCTGCAGAGAAGCCTCTGTTTCACTCCTAACACTGGTGAACTCCTCTCTTTTATCACATTTCCAATCATAAAATGTTCTAAGTATTTCTTCAGAGTTTATTCCTTCTTTGGCCTGTCCATACACTGCTTCTAAAGAAGCTGATAAATCCTACAGAGAGAAATAATTCTGCATATTAACTGCAGATTATGATTCAAGCACTATGTTAGAATCCAAAAGATAGAAAAGTTAGTATATTAAGTCTCCATTTACGAGAATTTTATAAGTAAAACTTAAAACTTAGAGATGAAAACACAAAACTATCTATAAAATGTTTTATGTGGACTACAACAGTTAAAATTTATTAAGTGAATTAGTTACAAATGTAAGCTTTATATTCTTAGGATTAATTACATATAAATTACCCTTCTGATTTTAAGTAAGAATCACTATTGTTTGTCTTGCTAGATAACAATAAACTACCCACAAAAATATACACATATTTCAAACTAAGTAAAATTATTAAATACATATGTAATTTAAAGCACTTTTTAAAGGAGTAGAAGAGAATCTAAGCAGCTAGCATAGCCTGCTGCCTCTCTCTAGGAATCAATCTCTAGAAATGCTACAGAGACAGAGGAAAGTGTAATAGATTCCAGAAATTTTTATCACAAAAGTCATGAGAAACCCTGCAAAAGACAAAAGGATGATTGGTGCTTAGCACTAAGTAACTATAGTCCCTGAAAATAAGAGAAGGCTTAAAACACAGCACGAGATAACCTGTGGGAAAAGAGAACTTTTTTCATCTGCTCAAATCTCTCCCTTTCACTGGGCAGAAAAGTAGCAGCACCCAGTTGAGAGTCAATGAGACACAGACCACACAACACAGATGAGGCAAAAATTGACAACCAATACAAAGAACTGTCCAGCCCCTAAGTATTCTTTCTTCCTTTTCCCTTAAATACCTGGCAACATTTACATCCAAGAGTGACAGCTCCCAGAAAACAGCAGTGGCTGGCTAGGGATTTAGCTCAGTGGCACTGCACCTGCCCCATAAGCGCAAGGTCCTGAGTTTGTTCCCCAGCACTGGAAAAATTAAAAATTTTTAAATTTTTTTTAAAAAGACCAGTGGCTGAGGTACAAAGGACTAGGAGATTTGCTGAAGATTAAGACCATCTAGGAAAGGAGAAAAAAGGAACAGTTGAGCTTTGATTACAACACTGGAAGTTCTGCACTCTAAAAAACCTCATTCTATTCCCTAAACCCATGCGAAGTCTTAAAAATTGAAGTCCAGGCTTTCACAGAAGAACAAATATTAAACTGATATCAATAATTATGAAAATAAGACAATGGATTCTCAAAGGTCAAAAGAAAAAATAACCTTTGGACCTAACATTTCATGGCCAGCTAAATAACCATTTATGTAGAAGAATGAAGTAAGATACCTTGAAACATTTATTATCTCACAAATTCAACTACATAAAGACCTTTTAGAAAGTACTCTTGGGGAAAAAAATTCCATTACATAAACAAATGGAAATAAAACTAAGATCACAGTTTTTTTTAATAAGATGAGATTCCAGGCCCCCCAGCAACCAGCCAGCTGAGGGTGAGGACCTGGGCTGAATGGAGCCTTGCTCCTTCCCACCCATGCCCCGCCCCCCAGCAACCAGCTTAACAGCACCTGCAGTCACCTGTGTGTCCCGTCCCGCCCGCAACGCCCCCCCCCCTTCTGGCCTCCTGGCTGTGCAGCTACCTGGGTCCACATTACAGAGGCCATAAAGGCCATTGTCCTGAGCTCCAGAAGATAGAGCAGAAGTGAATAACAGAAAGAGGGCCTCTCTCAGGCTCCCTGATGAAAATTTAAGCCCACTGGAAAAGTGAAGAGAATCTCTGCAATAAAGGCACACCAGACCACCATACTTGTTAAGTTGGAGGGATCATCACCTCCCATTGGAACCTGGGCTATCTTCAGGGGAAAGGCAGCTAGAACCTGCAGTAGAACCTTGCAGAGTTCAACCCAGCAGGAGGACAGGGAGCTCAACTTGGGACTTGTAGCCAGCAATCTGCCTGAATCTCACAGGTCTGCTACTGGCTTGCTGAGACTCGCTGACTTATATCTGCACACTGCTGCCCACGCTGTCTATTGTGACAGCAGAGACATACCCTGAAGGAGGCCCTTCATTTTTATTTTTTATTTCCAAAATTTTTTTGCTCTATTTTTAATTTTTTTCTACTCTTCAAAATTTTTTTTTCTTTTTTTCTTTCATTTCCCTTTTCTTTCTCTCTCTCTCTCACTTGTTCTCTCACTGTCCCACATTGTTCTTCATCTCCCTTTTTGTTCCTGTTCTGACCCTAATTCAGATTTCTTTTTTCTTTTCTTCTCTTTTTCCTTCTCTCAGTTGTCATTAGTTTTAAAGGAAAGTAAATAGAGTTTCTAGCCTCTCTATTGCTGTCAGGTTGTTCTGTTCTCATCTTTGTTCTTTCATTCTGTCTTTTCCTCTTGTCTTCAACAGATTCTTAGAATTTGCGTGATCTTCCTGTGTCCTCTGGCCTCACTGCTAACCTTTCCCTATCCTTCTACCTATTTATCTCACCCTCCCCAACTCCTTCTAACTCCCCATCCTGAAGGGTGAAGTTGCTATATTGAAGAGCTTATTCACTATAAACATATGTTGGGCTGGTCCTCAATTTTGATTTAATTCACACAGCTAAAGGTGATAGATTAATAACTACCACAAATTGTCATTTTCTAAGCTGTGCTTGATGCTATGGTCTTGCTGATTGTATAATTTGGGCTAAGGAGTTGTGATTGATCTAATCAGTTCTCCTTCCTGGTATAATGAAAATGAGATAGCCTCAGAGTCATTAGAGACTCAAAACCTAAAGACCAGACATATCTGGAAAACAGCTCTGAGAAGCAATCATTCCATAAGGGTTCTAAATACAAGCAACAAAGATACTTACAATAAGCAATTTTGAAGTATCAACCTAGGAATTAAACCAAGGACAGTACCAAAAACAAAAATTAGAAGACATTTAAGAAAGGCACAAACTCAGACTTCCACCCCACCAAAGGCAAATTCTGGGGGAAATGAGGTGGAAAAGTCTGATAATCAAGCACCTGGACACCCTGAACTGATAGCACAGGAAGTAACAAAACAGATGAATGAGGCTCTAGAAAAATTCAAAACAGAAACAATTTCCCAGATAGCTACAGAGATGGTGAGCAGAGTGAAAGACATGACTAGAAGCTCTAGAACAGAAACAGATAAAAAAAAAATAGATGAGCTCAGGACCATGCTGCAAGCCATGAATGCCCAGCATAAGAAATGGAAACCATGATCGCCCAACATAGAAAAAAAATGGAATCCATGAAACACATTCAAACAGATATCCAGATTAAAAACTCCACTGAAAGTATTCACAGCTGATTAAGGGAATGTAAAGATAGAATATCAGATATAGAAGACAGGATTGTGGTTAGTGACCATGAAAACAGAGATTTCTTAAAAAGAGTAAGGGACCACAAGAAATCTATCCAGCCGCTTCTAGATGATGCAAAGAAGAATAACATAAGACTGACAGGAGTCTATGAGAAAGCAGGAGAAAGTACAATTGACATATAAAAACTGTTCACAGAAGTAATAGAAAACTTCCCAGACAGAGGTAGAGAATTGGACATACAGATAAGTGAGGCATATAGAACTCCAACTAGCCACGATCAAAAAAAAAATCTACACCTAGACATATAATAGTCAAGATCCCAGAAACCCAACAGAAGAGCAAAATCCTACAAGCAGTTAGAGAAAAGAAACAAATCACCTACAAAAGAAGGCCCATCAGAATCACAGCAGACTTCTCAACACAAACCCTCAAGTCAAGGAGAGCCTGGAGTAAATTATTTCAAGCCCTAAAATAACTTCCAACCTAGACTGTTGTATCCTGCAAAATTATCTTTCAAAATCGATGGGGAAATTAGCTACTTTCACAACAAAGAACATCTGAGAAATTTCACGAACACCAAACCAGCACTCCAAACAATTCTAAACAATATCCTAGAAAAAGACAATGAAGGTCACAATTCCATGAGGCCCAAAAGAGGTAAGCCACCAGGCAAAGCAAGAAACTAAAGGAAAAGGGGGAAAAATAAAAAATAGAGCCAACAACAGTAAAACATCATGACAAGGATGAGTCAATATCTATCAATTATAACCATCAGCCTCAATTCACCCATCAAAAGAAAGAGACTGGCAGAATGGATTAAGAAGCAAAATCCAACAATATGCTGTATATAAGAAACATACCTAACTCAAAAAGAAATTCACAAAGTAAAAGGTTGGAAAACAGTTCTCCACATGAAAGATTTCTCAGACAAAGAAGCAAAATTAGCAAAGAAAACATATGAAAAAATGTTCAACATCACTGATCATTCAATTCGAGAGATGCAAATGAAAACAACACTAAGACTCCACCTCACCCCAGAAAGAATGGCTGCTATCAAGAAATCAACAAATAACAAATGCTGGTGAGGCTGTGGGGAGAAAAGAACCCTTCTCCATTGTTAGCAGGAGTGCAGATTGGTGCAACCACTGTGGAAATCAGTATGGAGATACCTCAAAGAACTAAGACTAGAGGTCCCATTTGACCCAGTTATTCCCCTGCTGGGCATCTTCCCAAAAGAATTAGAAGAATCATACCACAGTGATATATGTGCACCCATGTTTATAGTGGCACAGCTTATAATAGCTAAAGCTTGGAAACAGCCAAAGTGCCCATCAACTGGAAACTGGATAAAGAAGATGTGGTTTTTTTATAAAACGGAGTAATACTCAGCCATAAAGAACAAGAAATTAGAGACATTTATAGCTAAATGGATGCATATTGAGGCAATACTCTTAAGTGAAATAAATAGGACACACGTGTAAATACCAAATAGCTTCTCTGGTGTGAGAAACTAAAAGTGTAAATAAGGATTAAAATGATTTAAATGAATAATTGATAATGTGAAATAGGAAAAAAAGGTCCAAAAGAGTAGGGGAAGTGGGAGAGGAAAGGGAAAGGAAAAATTATGAGAAAAGGAAAAAATAGAAACAAAGTCTTTGTAAATAGGGAAGGGAGGACAGGGAATGTGGAAAAAATAAGAAACAAGACACATCATGTACAGGTACAAGCACCCAATGATAAATGTAAACGTACTGTGCACCTAAAATGTACCAATAAAAGAATTTAAGCAGAAAAAAAAAACCCTGAGATGACAGAAATAAGTTCTAATGGAGCAGTAATTGATACGCAAATCAATTAAATTATCAATTAAAAGATAAATTTATAGGTTGGATTCTTTTAAAAATTGATCGGTGTGTTATCTAAGAGAATTTTTAAAACTAGATACAAATAAAGATGAAATGATGTATAAAATAAATATTGACCAATAAGAAAAGTGGGATAGAAATTTTACAAGGAAGTAAAATTTTACCCCAAACCACCCTAAGTGAAGAAATAAGGTTACATAGTATTTAAAAAGGAAACATAGTTTTTAAAATTATAACACATAGGTCCCGGGGATTTAGCTCAGTGGTTCCACTGTCTGCCCCAAGCATAAGGTCCCAAGTTCGATCCTTGGTACCAAAAAAAAAAAAAAATACAACACATAGGGTTGGGGATTTGGCACTGCACCTGCGTCACAAGCACAAGGTCCTGAGTTCAACCCCTGGTTCCAAAAAAAAAAAAAGTGTTCGGCAAAAATACAACACAGAATTATGTACAGAACACATGAAAATGATATTAAATGACTGTTGCTGGCATATGTATTTACTATACTACACATTTTATTACTTTAGAGTATACTCTCACTAATTAAAAAACAGTTAACCTGGACGGGGATTTAGTTCAGTGGTTCTGCCGCCTGCTTCAGAAGCACAAGGACCCACCTGAGTTCGATCCACGGTATGTATGTAACTGCCCCTAAAGACCTCCCACTGGGATAAGATGTAGAGGTAGAAGACAGTGATATTGATGATCCTGACCCTGTACAGCTCTTTAGTGTTTGATTTCCTCTCTATTGGTCCCCCTTGAACCTGCTTTGGGAGAGCTGGGTGTCTTTGAAGGCATTTTATTGCCTTGTTTTTCATGTACCTGTGTGTTTAAGAGTGTGTGGGTATGCATGCGCACATACTAAAGGTTGAGGTGAAAAAAAAGAAGAGAATTAGCTGCTGACATGAAAATCTCTAAAGTTCTGTTTTCCAGTAATGTGTTCTTGGCTTTGTCAAGAGGTTTAGTTTACCACACTTCAACCTATTCAATTTAAATGAGTTGGACTCTGTCTGTCATAGCTCAGTAACATCCTGGCCCTGGAAAGCAGCTTCTTTTCAGGAAACCACAGCTCCGGTAGCCCAATCATGACCACATTATGAGGCATGAGCCCTCCTACAGGTGCACCAAGAGAGGACCCAGCCACTGGGGCTCTGCCAGATGCAGAGTGCAGCCTTTTCTACCCTTCAGGTGCTTCAGCACCCTTGAAGCATCAGGCTCTCCCAGTACGGGATGGCCTCTGCCTCAGTCTTTGTTTGAACTCCTGAGGCAACCTCAGCCCTACTGGAGACTCTTCCCACCTCACTGCCTCTCTTCCTCAGTTTCTTATTGTTATGAATGCACACTGCTCTTGTCCTTCAATAGGCCCAGTACACATTATCACCATTTTGTCTCCAGGTATTTTTCCTACAACATTATAATCTTCATTATCACTATTATCACCATCACTTTGATTCAGAACCAACTCAGTTGTCTCACCATCAGTGCACAAATGAACAGACAGCTGTATTATCAATGTTAATTATTTTTCAATGTTCACTTCTAGCTTACTCACAGAATTTTGAATTCAGAATAGGATTCTGAAGGTATATTTTCTGCATTTTTCAGAGGACAAGTATAGAGGTATAGTGAGGAGCCGTCTTTCAAAGGTTATGCCTAAACTTGCTGCTTATGGAAACATAAGCCCCTGCATCTTCCTTTCCCCTGAAACCACAATGACTACAGCCACACTCTTCCAGCTACAGTCAGCTTTATAACTACATTAGGTCCCAGTGGAACACAGCTGTGGCAGGACCACTGAAAAATATGTACTCTGAGATCTTGGTTGTAATTATGAAACAGAACAGAGCTCCCTAGGTGTTTGGGACAGGCAATTTCAGTGGATGATGAAAGAAGACTTGAAGCCTGAGCAGAGAAGTGTGAATGCATACAGGCACAGAACTTGAGACATAGGTAGCACAAGAAACACGAAAAAACAATACAATATGACTCCTCCAAAAGTTAATAACTTCATAGTAAGTGATTTCAATGACATCAAAGAGGAGAAAATACCAGACAAAGAATTCAGAAGAATCTTCATGTAATGAAACTAGAAATCAACAGCAAGATAAGCCACAGAAACTCTACAAATATGGAGATTCAACAATTCACTTTTGAATGATCAGTGAATCATCGAAGAAATCAGGGAGGAAAATTTAAATTCTTAGAATCAAATGATAATAAAAATATAATATTCCTGAATCTCTGGGATAGGGCCGGGGATTTAGCTCAGTGGTTTCGCCGCCTGCTGCACAAGCGCAAGGACCTGAGTTCAATCCCCAGTACCAAAAATAAAAGAAAAAAAACAGAATCTCTGGGATACAGAAAAAGCAATCCTAAGACAGATAACAGCTGTGTATGAGAGCCTACCTCAAAAAAATCAAAGTGATCTAGGGCCAGGGATTTAGCTCAGTGGTGCCACCGCCTGCCTTGCATGCACAAGGTCCCGAGTTCAATCCCCGGCACCAAAAAAAAAAAAAACAAAGTGATCTCAAAAAAGAAAAAAATAAACTATCTCAAGGTCTTACAAAAACAAACCCAACATAAGGAAAGAAATAAAAGCTAAAATTAAAGAGACAGAAACTAATAGAAAAACAATACACAAGATCAATGAAACAAAGTGTTGGTTCTTTGAAAAGATAAACAAGATCGATAAACCCTTCTCCAAATGGTGGGGGGCAATTAGACCCAATACATTTCTAGATGAAGAAGGATGTTAAAACAGACACCACTGAAATCCAGCAGAGGATTACTAGGGACTATATTGAAAACCTACATTGTAATGAATTGGAGGATCTAGAAGAGATTAATTCCTAGACACAGGTAACTTATCAAAACCGTTTGAACAAAGATGATATTTTTAAAAAACCTAAAAAGATTAGTAACAAGCAATGAAACTGAAACAGTAATAAAATGTCTCCCAACAAAGAAAACCTAAGACACAAAGGATCACTGATAAATTTAACTATACCTTTAAAGAAAAAAACACCAATGCTCCTCAAACTAGTCAACATAGAAAGGGAAGGAACATTTTCAAACTCACTCTACAAAGCCAACATCACCTTGATAACAAAACCAGATGAGAATAAAACAAAAAAGAAAATTACAGACTAATATCCTTGATGAACATAGATGTAACACTCCTTAGTAAAATACTTGAAAATCAAATTCAACAACACATTAAAAAGTGCATACACCATGATCAATTTGGTTTCATTCCAGGGATGCAAGTATGGTTCAACATACACATATCAATAAGTATAATACAACACATAAATAGAAACAAATGTAAAAATCACATGAACATCTCAATTGACACAGAAAAAAGCTTTCAACAAAATTCAACATCCCTTCATAATAAAAGTCTTGAAGAAACTATTTATTGAAGGATTCCACCTTAATGTAGTAAAGGCCATATACAACAACCCCACAACTGACATCATTCTGAATGGAGAAAAACTGAAAGCACTTCCTCTAAAATCTGGAACAAGGAAAGCATATTCACTCTTACAATCTTCCTCAATACAGTTCTTGAAATTTTAGCTATAGCAATAATCAAGAGAAAGAAATAAAAGGGATACAAATAGAAAAAAGTCAAATTATCCTTGTTTATAAATGAGACTATACTCAGAAAACCCTAATGATTCCAAAAAAAAGATATTTAGAGCTAATAAATTCCGTAAAGTAGCAGGATATAAAATCAACATTAAAAGACTGTTAACTTTTCTATACAACAGTAATAACCTGCTAAGGAATATATAGTGGACCTTTGAGTTATGACCAGCTTCATATATGAACAACTTGGGTTACAAATAGAATTTTAGTTTTAACTTACGAGCAGTCTTACAATCCAAATGCTGGCCACTTGCACAGTTACAAATAAAGATTCACGATGCCAGAAAACTGTATGTAAGCATATGTAAGCATCAGTTCCACATATCTGTGGACAAGGTTTTGGTCAGTGCTTTATATAATTGCTATGATTACTGCTATCAAAATGGCCCTTTAAAAAAGCTAGAAAAGAAGCTAAGGAAGGAAGGGAAGGTAAAGTAAGCAATCACAGGAGCCAGGGATTTAGCTCAGTGGTTCTACTGCCTACCTTGCAAGCTCAAGGACCCAAGTTCGATCCCCAGTACCAAAAAAAAAAGAAAGCAATCACAATAGAAAAGAAGGAAATTGTGTAGAAATATGAGTGGCATTCCTGTGATCAGTCTTCCTAATACATGCAGCATGATCCACTATCTTGACAATCTTACAGAGAAAAGATTTGTATAAGGAAGCTAGTGTTGCTAAAGGTGTTACTCAAATTAGTAAGTCATGATCAAGAGTTAGGTGATGTAGAAAGGCTATTATTAGTGGGGATAAACAAAAGGCAGATGGCAGGTTATAGCCTATCTGAGTCTATAATTAGTGAAAAAAAACTAGGGCTATAAATGCAGATCGCATTGTGTAAAGGATAATCTATCAACAAGTGATAATGGTGAAACAGTTCATGCCAGTAAGGGGTGGTTTCACAATTTTAAAGCGAGAACTAGGATTCTTAGCATGACTACACATGTTGAAGCAGCCTGTGCTGATAAAAGGACTGCTGAAAATTACATACACCACTTTAACAGCATGACACAGAGAAATAGCTTTTGCTGTCATCAAGTTTTCAACTGTGATGAAACTGGTCTTTTCTGGAAAAAAATGCCCAGGAGAATATACATCAACTAGGAAGAGAAGAAAATGCCAAGCCACAAGCCTATGAAAGATAGGCTAACCTTTTTGCTATGTGTCAATTGAGTGGTGACCTCAAGATAAAGCTTCTCTTGATTTATCACCCTGAGGCCCCTGGAGTGTTCAGGAAACAAAGTTGAAGAATAGGCTAGAGATCATGTGGAATCTAATGCAAAAGCCTGAGTAACAAGAGTACTTTTTCTTGAGTGGATCAGGGAGGCTTTCTATCCTACTGTTAAGAAATATCCAGAGGACAAAGGTTTACCACTCAAGGCTCTCCTCGTCATGGACAATGTTCCTGCTCACCCATTAAATTTAGAATTGGCTGAAGAATTCCCATGGCTCTCAAGTCGAGTTCCTCCCACCTAATAAAACTCCTCTACTGCAGCCTATGGACCAGCAGGTTACAGTTAATTTTAAGAAGCTATACACCAAGGAACTGTTCCTGAAATGCTTCCAGATGATCTCAGATACAGATTTAACCCTTAAAAAGTTCTGGAAGGAACATTACAACATTCTTTCCTATGCAGGTTAATTGAAAAATCCTGGGCCATTGTCTCTCTAAGGACACTGAGTTCTGCCTGGAAGAAAGTGAGGCCTAAGACAGAGGCTTTGAAGGCTGTGTAGAAGAGCCTGAGCCTTCAACTGGCCATGTGGTTGATGACACTGTCACCATGGCAGTGCCCATAGACTTGCAGGTAGACAGTGGTGACGTTGAGGAACTGCTTGAGGAACATTCACAAGAACTATCTACAGAGGAACTTCTGCACCTTCTAGCTGAGCACCAGAAAATGGCAGCTGAGACGCTTTCTGAAGAGGAGGGGGTATATCAACAATCAGTGAAATACAAGTTCTTCGAAAATAAAGGAAATCCTGAAGAACTTGACAAAGCTACAAACATTTGTAAAGACCTACCCAAAGAAAAGGCCAATCACTGCATTCACTTGCTTAATGATAATGTTATATCATACTACAGAACAGTGTTAAAGAAAAGACAGGAATAGACAACCTTAGATCAGTTTTTAGTTCTGAAAGCATTGAAACCTAGTGAGCCAGAAGAAGATCCTAGTGGGCTACAGACTCTCCCAAGGAAAGGACACCAGAGAGCCAGATTCCTGATGTTCTTATGGAAGGGTACTCTCCTTCCAAACAATAAACACTTTTCATTTCATCCTCCCTTCCTGCAAGCCAAAGATGTCAACTTGAATGATGAATACAATAAGAAACTGTTGTTTCTGGTAAACTAGGCACATTTTATAACTTTTTGGTGAATATACTAGGAAAATTATTGGTATTTCTGGTAAATTATGTACATTACACAACCCTTTTATATTATGAAAAGGTTAGTTAAAGGGTGCTTTGGGAGGTTCAGAATTTATTGTAGGTATTTCATTATTTCTTATGGGAAAAACTGTCTTGACTTACAATCAACTTGTGTTACAACCAACCCTCATGAAGAAATTGAATTTGTAAGGGTCCACCATATGAAGAAAACAATTCCACTCGCAATAGCTTCAAAAAAATAAATTCCTAGGGCTGGGGATTTAGCTCAGTGGTTCCGTCGCCTGCCTCACAACCACAAGGTCCTGAATTCAATCCCCGGTACCAAAACAAAAATTAATTAAAATAAAATAAATTCCTAGAGATCAATTAAACAAGGAAGCGAAAGCTTTAGAATGAAAATTTCAGAACACCAAAGAAAAAATTAAAGACAACAGACAACAGAGAGACCATGAGAGGTCATATTTATGGATTAGCAGAACACAGTATTATTAAAATGGCCATATTACCAAAAGCTATCTACAGAGTCAATGCAATCACCATCAAAATACCAATGATACTCACAGAACTAGAAAAAACAATACTAAAATCCACATGGAAGCACAAAAGACTCATAATAGCCAAATTAATCCTGAGCAAAAAGAGCACAGCTAAAGGTATCACAATACCTGATTTCAAAATATACTATAAAGTCATAGTAACAGAAATAGCATGGTACTGGCCCAAAAACTGACACACAGACCAATGGAATAGAAGACATAGAAACAAACCCATACAATTATAGCCATCTGATTCTTGACAAAGGGGCCAAAAAAATACATCAGTGAAAAGACATCCTCTTTAACAAATGGTGCTGGGAAAACCAGATAAACACTTGTAGAAGACTGAAACTAGATCCTTATCCCTCACCTTGTACAAAAATCACTTCAAAGTGGATCAAAAACCTATGTGTAAACCTGAAACTGAAAATGCTAAAAGAAAACAGTAGAAACACTGCCACAGGCACAACAACTTGCCGAACAGAACTCTGACAGCATAGGAAATCACAAGAAACCAACAAATGGGACTAATCAAATTTTAAAATTTTTGAACAGCAAGGGAAGCCAACAGTGAAGAGACAGCCTATAGAGAAAATCTTCGCTAGCTACTCTTCCAACAGAGAATATCCTCAACATATAAAACATTCAAAAAACCCAATCAATAAATGGGCAAATGAACAGACACTTCTTTATACACACACACACACACACACACACACACACACACACACACACACAAATGAAATATTCAGCCATAAAGAGCAAAAGCATGTTACTTGCAAGAAAGCAGTTGGAACTGGAGACCACCATGTTAAGTGAAATAAGCCAGATTCACAAAATCAAAAACATTTCTCTCATAAGAAATTTAGAAAAAAAAATTAAAGAGATGATATGAAAGTAGAAGGAAGACTGTTAGAGAGGAGAAAGTAGATCAAGGGAGAAAGAAAAGGGTAACAAAGGGAAAAGATTAAAATATGTTATATTCATGTACAAGTATGCCAAATGAAACCTAACTAATACGAATAACAAAAAAAGGAGATTTCCTGGTTGTAGGTCTTCAACTTAAGTTTACCAACATGTAGTGAGAAAAAATAACCTTTAGAGGGTAAGGTAAAATTTGTACAAAGGTAATTTCTTACTAAACTACCACCCTTCTATATTCAAGGTTTATTTTACCATTCTGAAGAATGCCATTTATACAATTCCATTTAAGAAAATGTTTCAAACCAGGGCCACAATGGCTCCTGAACCATCATCAAAAGTGTTATCTTCACCCAGAGCAAAATAAAAGAGGAACCACTGGAGATACATAAATAATAAAAGAATTAGAAGAGATAAATAAAAAGGTGGTTGTTCCAAATTTTAAGATCAAAGAGAAAGCAGAGTACTAACAGATAAATGAAAACCAAGAGTTTGAGAGAGTTGCCAGGGGGACATCAATATATAAAAACTAATAGTATTCTTGCATCAAAAGTAATGAAGAATCAGCCGCCTGCCTCGCAAGTGCAAGGACCTGAGTTCGATCCCTGGTACCAAAAAAAAAAAAAAGTAATGAAGAAGAGCTGGCAATGTAGCTCAGTAATAGAATGCTTGTCTAACAAGTATAAGGCACCACCCAGTTCTGCTAAAAAATAAAAAGCAACTGAAAAAATGGAAAGTAGTATTCACAAAACAAAAATATAAATATCTAGAAGTTAAATGAGAAAATGTATAAAGACTTGCAAGGAAAAATTTTAAGCAATATTACAGGACAAAAATAGATATAAGTAGAGAGAAATAGTATGTTAATAGGTAGAACGACTTAACAGTGTCATGCTTATCCACCCCAAATTAAAGTCATTGGAGGGGTGACAAGACAGGGCAGAAATAAAAATAACACCATACTATAACACCAATAGCTACTGTACTCTAACCCCTGCTTATATCAGGGGAAGAACTCTCCTAATTTTAGAGCCAAATCTAACATAACACTTTAGAAAGCAACAGGCAACAGGGTCATTTATGCCTGCTAATGTTCTTATCTCCAATGTTAGTTTCCCCAATGAATGCCACTCCAGTAAGCCTGGAGTCTGGCATTTACCTTGTTTGCAGAACAGATACACTCTATACATAAACACTAAATATATTAATAAAAACTTTTAATTCCATCAAAAAACTAGAATTTAACAAGAAAATACTTATGCATATACAGTACTACCTGAAATCTAAAGATAAATACTAATGTCACCTCTCAAAAGGTAAACATATGATTTAATGCACATTGAATATATTTTTAATTCCAACCTGCAATGTCTTTAAGCGTTTATTAAGTGGTAACTCATCTACTTCCAGAATAAAAATTTGTACTGCCATGTCTAGCTTCTGTTGCACTTCATTTCTTTTGGCAATCAAAATATTCCCTTCACTCTGGAGGAAGGAAAAAACAATAACCACCATTAGTATATCAGGTGTTTTTCACACATTTACCCATGTTTACAAAAAGGAGTGACTTTAAATTGTAACATTCGACAAACACAGTAGTATAAATTTAGAACAAATATTCCTCTCTTGAGATCAAAATGACAAAGAAATTCCTTTCCTTTAATTAAAAATAAAATATTTAAATTCAACAATCCTGCCCTGCTAATCTATTTTTTCCTACTTCCACAATAAATTTTTTTTCTGAAGAAAATTATACAAGTTTCTATTATTATACACTGCCTTCCTCCTATACCCACTCCATTCTCAACTCATCTACTCATCTTTCAAGATTTAGTTAACACATTCAAACCAGATGGCAGTAAGATATATGAATTGCAGCCCGGCAGGAACAGTTACACTCCACCAAGCTAAAACCTTCAATTTGTCCAAGGGGTTACATTTGAAAATACGTGCATAAAAGATATCCAAAAATCCTATGCATTATCTCTACTATTGTATTTACCATACTATATTGAAACTACCAATATATCCATTCCATAGCTCCAGAAAGATAGAAGGGATCATGTCATTAAAACTTTGTGTCCCTAAAGAACGAGAAACTAGAGACACTTATAGCTAAGTGGATGCACATTGAGGCCATACTCTTAAGTGAAATAAATAGGACACGTGTAAATACCAAATAGTTTCTCTGGTGTGAAAAACTAAAAGTGTACTAAGGACCAAAACATATAACTGATATTGTGAAATAGGAAGAAAAGGTCTGAAGGAGTAGGGGAAGTGGGAGGGATAGGGGAAAAGAAAGAAGGGAAAAGAAAAAATATGAGAAAAAGAAAAAAATGGAAACAAAGTCTTTGTAAATAGGGAAGGGTGGAAGGGGTTGAAGGGAGGGCAGAGTAATGGGGAAAAAATAAGAACCAAGATACATCATGTGAAGGTACAAGATCCCAATGATGAATGTAACTAATACCTAAAATGTACCAATAAACTTAATGGAAAAAATTTTGTGTCTCTATCACCTATAGCAATATCGGGCATACATACTTAAAAGCTTAAACTTTTGGATAGTTTTTCTTGCATATGCTCAATAAGACTATTTTCTAACTATAAATAAAAAGAAAATAATTTCATGTAAACCTTACTTCTTTTACCAAAAAAAAAAAAAATCCATTTGGTAATCAAGGAAAGAATATGCTAAATGAAAGTAACAATGAAGTACAATAAAATAAAATGAAAACCTCATTTGAATGGTGATTATGATTGTGTATCCTATAACCTACTCTTCAGACTACCAAATGAATTCTTTTTTTCTAGTATTGGGGATTGAGCCCAGGGCTTCATCCATACTAGACAAGTACTATACTATTGGGCTATATCCTCAGCCCTTTTTTATTTATTTATTTATTTATTTATTTATTTATTTACAGCCCTTTTTTATTTTTGAGACAGATTTTTATTTTGAGACTAAGTTGCCCAGGCTGGCCCTGAACTTGTGAACCTCCTTCATCAGCCTCTAAAATACCTGGAATTACAGTCCTTCATCCAGCTCTATCAAATGAACTTTTAAATATTAAAACATCGGCAGTGGTAGAAACAAGTATTTCCTTTTTTTTTAAGTCATATTTATACTACTAAAATACCAAGTCCTACAGCTACATTAAGCCTCTTTCTGTCTCTCTCTGTCCTATGCTCAATTCACAAAAACAAGACCATAAAAAGCAGTTCTTTTTCATCTTTTTATCCTATTACATAAAAATACATTAAGCATTTTAATATTGACCTGTGGTTTAAATGGAAAGAATATAATTTGCACACATTTCAGGGTTCAAATTTCATATTAACATTCAGAACTATAAATTCTTGAGCAATTTCTTTAGCTCTTGTGAGCCTGTTTCCTCATAAAAGAAAAGCAAAAATACCCGTTTAAAAGTTAATGTAAGATAGTTTTAGAAGTATCCATAACATTGCCATGTTTGAGATTCAAAAATGATTAATTCTATCGCTTTTTACTTCCATAATAAAAGTGAGCCATTACCTAATACACAAAATAACCCAATTCTAATTCCTTCTCCAAATTAAACATTCTTTGTATTTCCAAGAGCCTACTTATCATGCTCATACTTCTCATTCAACTGGTCAATCTAGGCGTGAATAGGAACCACAGACGCAGAAACCACCAGTATTTAAGGTGAGACAATCTAAATATAAAAAGAGAGCTACAGAAAGCTATGACAGTTGTGGGAAATATCTTTACAAGGAAGACAAGGAGATCTGTTCAGCTCAATATAATAAAGTATAGAAAACAACAGGAAGTAAGTATACTTGTATCTAAACTAATAAAGAATTCATACAAAACATTTCCATCTTCATACCCCTCCCCACACAAACAGCTACCTCTCAACACTAGATGGCTTAGACAGTATTTAAATAGTACACGAGAGTCCAATACTATAACAAAACACATCACTCAAACCAAATATTAAGATTAACATTAGCAGGTATGGAAGCCACCCTCATTCACAGGCATCAGATGAGCCCCTCAAAAGTCACTATTTCTTATAAGAATTCCCTAAGTTTAGCTTTCGGAGTCCCTCAAGAGGATGCCTGCAAGAATTCCCATTAAGAATTCAATCAATCCCAACTCAGTCATCCCAATCCACATACAATTCACTAATCAGTTATACTGTGAACAATCTTACCTGGTAACACAGTTGAAATATTTTATCAGATTTCCAGTGGAATTGAGTTAATCAAAGATCAAACAGCACACAACAAGGAAAGATTTAGTTAACCATTTATCCACAATCACCAATTATCTATCACACCTTTCTTCAAGGTAATATTTTATAGTATATTCATGTTAACAATTTGTATGCAAATAAAGTACACATATAAATGCAAATAAAACATTTGATGCAAATAAACTATCATTACAGTATCTGCAGTCCCTCTGCTTTTTCAATACTATTTCTTTATGGTCAACAGATAAAAAACTCAATAGAGAAAATTCTCAACCCACCATATTATTACATGTTTGGATCTCCTCCTGAACCAGCTTGTATTGTGCCCAAATTTTCTCTAACTCATTCAAAGAAGCTACAGTGGTAATGCATCCTTCATCCAACACTTTTATAGCATCTGAAAGGTCATTCCCAAAACGAACAGTGATGCTGACATGTCTATTTTTTAAAAAGATAAAAAAATTAGAGATGTGGCATGAGAAAAACATACATACAGTAGTCATCTAAAAGTCACTATTTGCAGTACAGGCTATGAAGAGGCACTATTTGAAACTTTACATAAAATCATATGTAACTTTTAACATGCTCCCAATGGCTTGACCACTGGTGGTACATGCATGACTGTCCCATTGGGCAGGTTGACGAATGGATCTAATCACTTTTATCAGAGTTTTTACTAATAAAATTAATAAAAAGTCTATAAATGAACCAAATCTGATTAGTTGCTTGTATCTAAATAATTACTGCCCAAATACATTTATTAATACAATTTATACCAATTAAAGAATTATTACAATAATCAACAAACTTATTTCATTAAATTTTTTTTGGTACTGGAGATCAAACTTACGACCTTGCGCTTGCAAGGCAGGTGGCAGAACCACTGAGCTAAATCCCCAGCCCCTATTTCATTAAATTTTTTAAAATTTTATATTCATGAATTTCTTTAAAATATTTTATATATGGTAACAGCTGATTTGTATGGAGTACACAAAACATCATAATGTGTCTGGCTTTTTTCTGCAGCCACAGCAGCATCCGCTTTTTTTCATTTTTACTAGTACATATTTTCCATACATAATGGTCACATTCATCATAGGGAATTTGTACCTGTACATATTATGTCTTAATTCCTTTTCTCCAATTCCTCTCCCCTCTCTTCAACCCATCTTCCCCTCCCCATTTATAAAAGCTTCGTTTCCATTTTTTTCCATCTTTTCCCTTCCTTCCCTTCCCTCTTCCTCCTTCCTTGTTCCCCTTCCCATTTGAACATGTTCTTCTCACTTCCCAGTATTTGTCCACCATTTTGCTCCTTAAATATTTATTGGGTTTCTCACTCAAGAGAAACAATGTGATATTTAAGCTTGTGTGCCCGATTTATTTCACTTCAAATGATGGTCTCAAGATGCATCCATTTACCTAAAAATGACTCAAATTTATCCTTCTTTATGGCAGAGTAGTACTCCATTGTATATAAATGCCATATTTTCTTTATCCGTTCATCTATTGATGGGCGTATGAGCTGTTTCTGAGACTCAGCTATTATAAATTGGCAGCACCCACTTTTTCAGATAATTTTCAGTAATATTCTCTACTTTGTTTCCATGTGTTTCTCACCAATCCTAAATAAGCTTCTTTCGAGTGAAGATTTTTCAAATAATTTGTGCCTGTGGCATTTCATCACAGGTTCAGTTTATCAATAATTAATTCTCTAAATTTTAGAGAAATGGAAATCTTATGAGTACCCCACTGCTAGATAATACATATTTACAACTTCTGTACCACAAATTAGCTGTATTACAATTTTTTATACTATTTTAATATTTTCCTTAGGCAACTGTAATATGATGACATCTGGTGGGCTAAATCCATGGCTTTCTGTGCCTTATTGTAATCAAAGACAAGATGAAGTTTTATGTTTCCAGGCTTTCCTTCCGTCAATGTACACATATGATTTTTACAAGGTATTAACATACAAACAGTTCTTCTATCAGTCCATCTAACAAATTTTACAGAACAATTTTCAAAGTTTATAATTTTGTTGCATTTTTGTTTTTGTAAAGGTAAAAATTTTCAATTTGGCTGCACTGTGAAAAAAAATACATTTCTTTTTGTAAAAGTTCTTGTGCTAGCCAGGCATAGTGGTGCATGCCTGTAATCCCAGCACTCACAAGGCTGAGGCAGGAGGACTGCCATGAGTTCAAGGCTAGCCTGGGATACACAGTGAGTTCAAGACCAGCCTGGACTATATAGCAAGATCTTGTCTCACAAAAACCAAGAAAGAAAGGGGGGGGGCTGGTTCTTGCGCTAAGGGTATACTCGAATAATAACTATGCATATAATGTGCAGTATTCAAAGAATAAGCCATTCGTTAATTTCAAAACATCGTAAGAATGCCTATGCATCAAAGGGTTTGCTCTTTTTCCAGCACAGACATCTGAATCATAGGTGTAATCATATGGCAAACTTAATTTATATAATTTTATCCCTATTTGTACCATTTTCCTTTGATGTACTGGCAAAAATGCAGACATCCTCACTGTAAGATCATACTTTCATCTATTATTACAGTTTTTTCCAGGTTTTACTTCATTCTTCGAATATGTTAATCATGTCTTCCATGATTTTTCTAAATTTATTCAAGGGATCCTCAGTTCTCCATGTGGTATTGTCAGAGAAATGTAAACAGTTCGAAAAAGCCAAAAAATAATCACATTGCATAGCATTCTTTTTTTTTTTTGGTACCAGGAATCGAACTTGGGTCCTTGCACTTGCACAGCAGGTGGCGAAACCACTGAGCTAAATCCCCAGCCCTACATAGCATCTTTCCATGTCCGCTGGGATACATATTATTTTCAGACCAATAAAATCTAATATCTGGTAAGGGTACTACCACCATAACCAATAATACACCTACAAAAATTTTCATCTTGCTAACTACAGATTCCCAACATCACTGATGTTTTCGTCTTATTGCACTAAGCTCCACTGTATGGCATATTTGTTTCAACTATAATTTTGAGTATATTATCAGATATGAATCATTTACACAATGCAAAACGTTCATTGTAGTGAATATTTCTTATTAGAAATTCCACATTCTGTAGTTCTGTGTGTTTATGATCGATCATGCTTCTTTCTTAGCTGCCATTCTTCCTCTTGATCTTCTACATCCACATCCAAATTCATACTATGTTCATTGAATGTACTGGCCACAAGATTACATTCATCTAACTCTAATGCATCTTCATCCGAAGACTAATAGATCCTGACTTTTTTCCTCTGATGAGATATAATTATAGATTCATCCATTTTCTGTTTGACACTCTGAGAAAAAATTTTACAAAATTGAAATACTCTTAAAATTGAAAAGTGAATAGGTTACAACACACATATATGTATACAAAAATCATACATTACTTACAAATGAAAATCCCAAATGAAGATGAGAAGACTCGCCAAGGAACAACAAAGGAATAATAAAAATTTACCACTGAGCTTAGTAATCTAGTTGTAAAATAACAATGACTGTTTTTCTTTTAGCATCTTATATTAACAAAAAGAGCATACACAGGTTAGCTATACAACATCAATCAATTTCAAATCAGTCACCGAGTAGCCAGACATACCAATTAAGCCCCATTGTGAGCTTATTAATACAAACTTTTAATTTAAAAATGCAGAAAAAATAAATTTTTAAAGATTTTATATAAAAAGACAACTTCAAAGTCTGAAGAATTTAAAATGATACCAAATGGGCCTTCAACCTCTGCCCTACAATCAGATTTATAAATACTTCTCTCAAATTTTTAAATACAGCCAGTTTTGTTAATGAGACAGGATCACAGTCCTTGTGCATTCCTGAATTTAAATAATCAAAAAAAGGAAGAGCAGTTAATTAATAAAACTTACAAGGTTCATTCATATTATTTTTTTTGCAGCTTGCAAGTAAAATGCCACCATTTTTTTTTGGTACCGGGGATCGAACTCAGGACCTTGCACTTGCGAGGCATGCAGCAGCACCACTGAGCTAAATCCCCAGCCCTAACTGCCACCATTGTAACAGCACACTGTTTCCTCATATATGGATTAAAATATATTGTTATTTTGCATCTGTGCCCAGTGCCACATTGTCTGTAATCCCAGCTACTTGAAAGGCTGAGGCAAGATGATCCCAAGTTTGAGGCCAGCCTGAGCAACTTAGTGAGACTGTCTCAAAATAAAAAGTGCTGAGGATATAGCTCAGTGGTAGAACATTTGCCTAATGTGTACAAGGCCCTGAGTTCAATTCTAACACCACAAAAAATATATACATATATAACATTTAATTCATAATATACATATATAATATACAATATATGTGTATAATATAATCATAATATGTAAACATAAATACTGTATATATGTGCATTTTGGCCCAAAGTCTGGCTCATAGCATTGCCAGTGTAGACCTTGATTTTTGGTAGTATATCAAAAGATAATTAGATGCCAGAAGCACCAAATTACTCAAACTCTTGAAAATCTTACAAACCACATGCCAAGTGATTTATACTGGAAAATACAATCTCCACTGAGGGGAAAAAACAACATGCAATACTTATTCAGGGCAACATCTCGATATTTCGAAGTGCGGGAGAAAATCAACTACTGGTTTTAAATCCACTGTACACCATGAAAAAGGAATAAGATTATTCTGACAATTATCCATAATTTGAGTGACAAATTATCCCTAACTGATAAAGCAACCCTCTACTCAGATTAAAATACCTACAAATGGTATGTCGAATACAGACCTTGAGAAACCCTTCATGAGACTTGTTAATTAATCTCTTCTCTTCTGACTCTGATAATCACTTTGCAAATAATATATTTTTTCTTTAGACAGATTATAATTAATTTACTGAAACCTTTAGTTTCAGTATACTGAAAACAGCCCCCAACAAAATAATTGGATATGGTAGTTTCCCATCAAACTACCACTTAGAAGTTATTTTGATTTTTTTTTTTTTAATTTCACTCAGAGATGACCTTAAAACACGATAGCTCCAAATACTGATAACAGAACCCGGACAAAAATTATGAAATTAATTTTAGGAATAATTATCTTTAGTTTCTCATAAAAATACAAAGATTAAATTTCAAAGTAATAATAAGTGGATACACAATTTAATGCACCAAGTAACTGGCAATTATTTTAAATTATCCTTCTCAAAAATATGCTCTTACATACCTAATTTCTTTTAGTATTTCTACTTTAGTGGCCAGATTTTTCATTCTGGTACCTACTTGAGTCTTCAGACTACTTTCTAAATGTTTGGTCAAATTCATTGTAGTCTCTTTCTCTTGCTGAAATAAGGAACAAACAAATCCTAGTAAGACCCAAATAAGAAACTATATGTGCTATTATTTAAATGACTTTAAGCATAATTAATAAAATTTTAAAGATTATAAAATGTTAAGTGTCAGTAATGGGGGGATGAATACAAACAAAATATACTGTACACATTCAAACCCTCCCAAAATAATGTGAAATAGGTATGGCAAGACAAGGGAAGTAAAGGACAAGTGTGAATATGATGAAAGTAGGTTATGTGCATGTATAAATCTGCCAAAATGAAACCCATAATCTATATGACCAATGAAAAAAGAATGAAAAAAATGTTAGTCACAGAACTGAACTGAATTGTCAAAACAGGGTCCCAGCAGGTGTCAGAGAATTAGAGAATTGATGTGTAGTGTCACAAAAAAACATACACTTGAAAACCACACAAGGGCTACGAATGTACCACAGTGGTATAGCACTTGCCTAGCATGCACAAGACCCTGTGTTTAATCCTCAGTCATCCCTCCCCCTCAAAAAAAAAGAAAACACACTATTCTTGAAGTGGAAAAAAAAAAACTGAATCTGACTCTGAACAAATCTTGAGATCTAACTATCATAAAAGGAAACAAATGAAGACAAAGAAAACAAGCATGCAGATTAAACAATTTAAGAAATATCAACCAAAATACAATGTATGACCCTAACTGGGATTATGACTGGAAGAAATCAATTGTAAAAGTAGAGCCATGTGGGAAATCTGAACATTACCTGGACATTAAAGGCCATTAAGGAATTACTGCTTAATTTCAGTATGTATAGTATTATGGGTATGGTTTGGGGGAATTTTTTGTTCATTTGGGAGTGGGGGATGCTAGGAATTAAAACTAGGCCATGCACTCTGCCACTGAGCTACAATACCAGTCCCTGATTATAATATTTTTAAAGTTCTTTTCTTTTTTGGTACGGGGGATCAAACTCGGGACCTTGCACTTGTGCAAGGCAGGTGGCGGAGCCACTGAGCTAAATCTCCAGCCCTAAAGTTCTTTTCTATTAGCTATAGCTACATATTGAAGAATATGAAATATTATGAATAGAATTTGTTTTAAAATAATCTATGAAGTACAGATTTAAGAAAAGACTGCCAAACCCAAGACTGAAAAAATTGATGATGAGTACATGAAGACAAATTATTCAATTCTCTTTCCTGGAATGTTTGAAAATTTCCTTAGTGAAAAATCTTTCAAAAGAACATAAAATAAAATGTAAATGAAAAATGATTAAATATCAACAAAATCCAAAAATTATTAGTTTGAACTATAAGAAAAAAATTCATCTGTAAATAAATGTAAGGAAAGAAAAAAATGAAGAAGAAAGGCAAGGAAAAGAAAGGGGAAAAAACTGGCCAGAAGTTAAGTAAGAGTAAATTAGTATGCAAATTTCCCAGTTGAATATTCGTTACCTTAAACCAGTGATGGCAAATCTTTTAGAGGCCAAGAACTCAAACTGCAATCTAAAACCACTTATTTATCCCAAAGTGCCGACACAGCAATTAAACCTGAATACTGAGGTATTAGTTTAGAAAAATCTCATACATTAGCATTTCTTTTTTTTTTTTGGTACCAGGGATCAAACTCCGGTCCTTGCGCTTGCACAGCAGGGGGCGAAACCACTGAGCTAAATCCCCAGCCCAGCATTTCTTGTCTTAAAGGACAACACCCATGCCATAGGTTCACCACCACTGCCTTATGCTTTGATCATACCTGCAGCTCCTGAGAAGTCTGTTCTACTTTCAATTCTAATGCCTTGTAACTTTCAAGAAGAATCTCCTTCTCTGCTTTAAGCTTTTCATTTTCTTCAATCAGTTTCTGGTCCTGCTTAATTTTTGCCAGGCTGACATTAGATCCTAAATTAAAGGCACCAACAGCCAAACTTTCCCTATTAAAAATAAAATTCATTTTTTAAAAACACTGTAAAAGACTGACAGAGTTCACAAATTAAAATTATCTTGGGTTTTTTTTATACCACTTTATACTACACATTTAGAGTTAATACTGGAAACTAAAATATTTACCTAATTCAATATTTCTTAAAAAGTATCTAATGTAATGTAAACTCTGTCTTATGACTGAGTTACACTTCAAAAATACTGACTCCAACTCTCCTATATTCCAAATTCCCCATGGTACTACCTACTCCAGAGATAAGATAAAAGACATTTCTGAATCATTTCTTCCAATCCCTCTCCACCATCATCCCCATTCTATTTGACAGTCTAGTTCCTAAAGCATGGGTAAGATCTCATAAAACAGCTGTATCACCCAAGATACAGAATCATGGCTTGAATCACAATACACAATACTATATATATAAAAATAAATGTGACTTTTCCTTCAAGTTGGTAATTAAAAATAATCCAAAAAAGGAAGTCCTAAAGAAAGTATACATGTCTGAGGTGACAGATGTGCCAATTTCCCTGATCTCATCATTACATAGGGTACACATGTACGAATATATCACATGGTATGCCATAAATACGTTCAATCACTGTCAATTGCAAATAAAAAGGGTTTTTTAGAGGTGAACTCCTTTGGAATAATAAAATTCCATCACAACAAGTTTTCATGGGAAGATCAAAGAACGTTTCTTTTGTTAAAGAAGAAAAGGCAGAAAATACTTACAGCCAAAGAAAAACAACAATTTTTTCTTTGTTTGGTGCTAGGGATTGAAGCCAGAGAATCATATGTGCTAAGCATATGCTCTACCACTGAACTATATCCCCACCATTCCCAACTTCAAATCTGGTATGAAATTCTGGCTGTGCCTAATTCAAATTTAGAGACAGATTTTTATTTTTGATAGATGTATTCAAAGGATTTGGCATGAAAATTGGATTTATGAATTTTAAAAACTTCAGCAATGATTTTTCTTTTAAACTTCTTTGTTAAAGAAAATATTCCTGCTAGGGCCAAGGATTTAGCTCAGTGGTGCGGCCACCTGCCTCACACACAAAAAAGATAATTATATGAAAATATTTCTGCCAAAGCAAAGGAACACACTTGAAAAACTTTTATTAGTATCATCCATCAAAATTACTATATAATATTCCACAAGCATAAACAAGCATCCCCTTCTACAAGGGCTACCATACATTTGAAAATTGTTAAAACTAAAAACCCCATCACACTCTTACTTTGAAAATGTCACGTGATTCCCTGAATCATTTTCATTCTTCAAGTTAACACTCAGCTTCCCATCTATGCGCCCCTTTGGCCTACTAAAGTTTGATTGGTTTGATCTGTGACCCCACAAGGGAATGGGATTCTTGAGATTCCTGAGAGCAAGCTGACTAGGATCCAATTTTTTCTCTTCACAGACGTTAGTGCTAGAAGTGAGTTGACATTTTTCTGCAAATCCTTTCTTAGCCACCTCTTCTCCTATATCCACACTGTCATACTCAGCCTGAGCAATAACTGTTCCATCTTGACTGGTTGCTTTGATTCTCATTTTTATTTCCTTTTCAAAAATCAAGCTACCCAAAAAGGTTCTGCCCTAAGAGAGATAGGAAAGAAGACATAAACCAGCTACTTCAACATATTTTTCTATTCACTAATTTTACTTCTATGCATTTTTTTCCAAGCATTGTATTTCAATGTATTTCCCTTATTGTTGTCTACATGCAAATATACTTGTACATGTATATTCCAATTACACACTCATTAAAATCTTCCTTTCCAGAAGTAGTTAATAACCACAGAGGCAGCCATATTTACAAATTTATACATGTACACTAATTAATTAAATATCCTAGAACAATTTTTTTTGGTACCTGGGACCAAACTCAGGACCTTCAGATTGTGACAAGTGGCGGCACTACTGAGCTAAATCCCCGGCAGCCTAGAACAATATTTTTAACCCAGTAGATTGTTCTTACTATTCTTATTCCAACTAAATATGACATTCTGAGCTACACTACATAAAAATGAATTTCTGGTATCTAGAAAAGGTACTCAAGGGCCAGGGATTTAGCTCAGTGGTTCCAGCGTCTGCAGCGCAAGTACAAGGTCCCGAGTTTGATCCCCAGTACCAAAAAAAAGAAAAGGTACTCTATTTCCACAAAACTGAAAAAAAATTGTTTAAAGGCAAATCAGGTTTCATGGTTTTGAAGACATGAGCAGGAATGAGCAGGAACAAAAGACCAGAAACTCGGGCTGGGGATTTAGCTCAGTGGTTCTGGCACCTTCCTCAAAAGCACAAGGTCCCAAGTTTGATCCCCGGTACCAAAAAAAAGAAAGGCAAAAAAAAAAAAAAAACAGAAACTCAAAGCATAAAACATCAATAAAATTTTTTTAAATCAACAAACTGATATTTTGGAATGCGAGATGCTAGAAATTAGCCCATTAAAAACTTTGAAATATAATTTTTAAAGGTACAACAGCAGTATAATTGTCATACGATAAGCCACATGAGAAATTAGGTGCGTGCTGATTTTTAATTATTGATTACTAATCCACCACACTGAACAAAGATATAACTAACATGTTTGAAACTGGAATGTATCTTGAACTTAATTTTAATAAGAACATATCTACTCTTCTAGAAATCTGTTAATTCCTAAAGTTATTTTGATACAGTCTAAATACTCATCTTTTCCCAAATTCCAAAGGTCTTCCCCTGATTCCCACTCTATACTATAAACTACTCATTTTTCAGAATCTATAAAAGATAAATTTAAAACATAAAATGGGTGGGATATTGCTTAAATTTCCTGCTTTGTATCTTCCTTGAAAGAGGGATATAATTAAACTGATGGGCCATTAACTCTCTTAGACTTCTATTTTTAGCTATATTCCCACTAGATAAATATGAAAAACAATATAAAATATATATAAATAAAGCAAACCAAAGAAATCATACCAATAATAATCAGAAAAATTAGAGTCTTAAGATCAGGCAAGGCAGGGGGAAGATGGTGCATACCTGTAATGGCAATATTCTGGGAGGTTGAGGCAATAGGACCACAAAGTTCAACACCAGTCTGGGAAACTTAGTAACTTAAGTGAGACCCAGTCTCAAAATTTAGAAAGATAGGGGGATGTAGCTCATCTCTGGGGTACAATCCTCAGTACCATCAATCAAAAAAAAATAGAATTTAAAGATGGAATGAAAAACTAGAAAATGCAAGCTGGATATATTTAAAGAAATAAAACTCTTTAAGATCCAAGAAATTAAATGATATTGTTAAGGATTAAATATTTTCTACCTCTTTTTAATTGTACAAACATATAGAGGGTACAGTGAGACCTATGTAGGAGTTCTTTTTTGGTGCCATGGGCTCCTTTATCAGTCTGGTGAAATCAATGCACCTCTTCTCAGAATAACATTTTTAAATGCATAAAATACATAATATCTCATTTCACTGAGATATAATTTAACTCGAAGATAAGAACTCCTGGGCCTAGAATAATTATCTGAAGGAGTAGAGGAGATTCAAACTATACAACATTCAAGGATTACCAATAATCATTATTTTTAAAAAATAATTTTTTAACCTAAATAATCAAAATGCCAAAGTACTTAAACAAAAACACAGGTCTTACAATTTTTTCAAAGTATAAAATTTATAAATATAACCATTATATCAAGAGTCTGGCCATGGTGGTGCGTTTCTATAATCCCAGGACTTGGGATGCTGAGGGAAAAGGTTCACCTCAAGTTCGAGGCCAGACTGGGCTATTTAGAGAGTTCAAGGCCAGCCTGAACTACATGGTGAGAACTTGTTTCAAAAAACCAAAAAAAGAAAAGAAAATGTAAATACAAATAGCAGATTTGATCCAGAAGGCTTCAAAAACTCAGGGAGATCAAAACACATTCAAAAATAACATATTCAAAATGTCATTCACTAGCCAGAAATGGCAGTGCACACCTGTAATCCCAGCACTCAAGAGGCTACGGCAGGAGGAATGCCGAGAGTTTGAAGCCAGCCTGGACTACACAGTGAGTTCAAAACCAACCTGACCTACATAGCAAGACTCTGTCTCAAAAAGCCAAAAAAAAGTTTTCAAAAAATTTTTTCTTTTGGTACTGGGGATCGAACTTGGGACCTTGCACTTTCGAGGCAGGCACCAGAAACACTGACCTAAATCCCCAGCCCTGATTTCAAAAAATTTAATTCCCTGAAATACATCACATTATCATTCTGATCAATTAGATATAGTTTTCTGGTTAACCTAGTACCTACAAAAACCCTTAGTTTCAACTATTAAGTGTCAAAGCCTATCTAAAATCTAAGTACAACTGCTACCCCTACAAAGTGAGTGTTTGAAAATTATTGCTGGAACATGTGGAATTCTTAATATATCCAGAAATTCAGTCCTCGAAGAGCATATGAATCCAAATGGAAATACTCTACAAACGTTTCAATTACCTAAGCCTGAATGTTCTAAAGGCATAAACCCCTTGCTCAGAGATTTTATGTAGATATATGATTTTTAAATTTCACTCTGAAGTAAAGTTCCTTTTAGTTATAGTAACTAATCAAAATTAATACAAAACTGTTCAAGCCTAAATCACATATAATCACAAAGACAAACCCTAAAAACAAAATAAAATCTGAATTTTCCTCAGTTCTAACAAGCAACATGAATGACAATGTAGAGAGGAGGTGAGCCAATCCCAGCACCCAGGAAGAGACTCCCCAGCCACCATTCCACCATTCCCAGGGCACAGGAGGTGAGCCACACGGGCACCAGCAGCACCACTGCCCCCCCCCGCCCCCTGTGGAAATGAGAAGACACGTAAAGAAGCCTCAAAAACAGACTTCCAGATCACCTACAGCAACCCCAAAGGGAAAGGAGATGGAACAATCTTATACTCAACCACCTGGACTCCCTGAACTGGCAACAAAAGAGGATCTGGAAAAAATGAAATCAGAAATAATTTCTCAGATAATAGCAGAGATTGGGCCCATAGTGCAAGACATGACTAATAAATCTAGAGAGGACACAGATAAAAAAATAGAGGATCTGAGGAACATGATGGAATCCCAACATAGGAAACATGCAATCCATAAAACAGATACAAACAGATTTCCAGGAGATTAAAAATTCCATTGAAAGTCTACGCAGCAAAATGAATGAATGTGAGGACAGAATTTCAGATATAGAAGATAAGATTGCAATTAGTGACCAGGAAAAGAAAAATTGCTTCAAAATTATAAGGTACCACGAGAAATCAATCCAGCAGGTGCTAGACGATGCAAAGAAGAATAACATAAGATTGATTGGAGTCAATGAAGAAACAAAAGAGAGTGCAGATGACATAAAAAAAATGTTCACAGAAGTAATGGAAGAAAACTTCCTAAGCAGGGGAAAAGAATTTGACATACAGATAAGAGAGGCATATAGGACTCCAACTAGCCTTGATCAAAAAATATCTACCATAGGCATATAATAGGATTCCAGAAACCCAACAGAAGAACAAAATTCTACAAGCAGTTAAAGAAAAGAAACAAATCACACGAAAAGGAAAGCCCATCAGAATCACAGCAGACTTCTCAAGGCAAACCCTCAAGACAAGAAGAGCTTGGAGTGATGTATTTCAAGCCCTAAAGGAAAACAGCCTCCAACCCAGATTGATGTACCCTGCAAAACTATCTTTCAAAATTGATGGAGAAATAAGATACTTTCATGATAAAGAGCACCTGAGGAACTTCATGAATACCAAACCAGCACTCCAAAAAATTTTAGACAACACCCTAGGAAAAGACAATGAGGATCACAACTCCAGGAAACCCAGCAGAATGAATCCTTTGGGTGTGACAAATTAAATGCAAAGGGGGAGAATCCAACAAAAAGAAAAAGTCATGACAAGGCTTTTAAAACTTTCAACTTCATCTCCCTAATGAGTGTACAATTCTATCTTGTTATTGTACTGATTAGTATTTTTCTGATTCTAGTGTTGCACATCTTTCCTCGTGCTGTACTGGGTATTTATTATCTTCTTGTGTCTACATTTTAATTGGGTTGTCTATTAATGAGCTCTAAGAGTCCTTTATATATTCTGGTCATAGGTTCTATGCATTGTAAATAGGGTCTGTTTAAGGACTACTTTTCATTTTAATGATGTCATTTAAAGTTCTAAATTTTGATAGAATCTCATCAATTTTTTTCTTTTATACATCAGGTTTTTTGTATCCTAAGAAGTTCTTGCCTACCCTAAATTCATAAACATTTTCCCTTATAATTTCTTCTTATAGTTTTATAGTTTTAGACTTTCATATTTAGGTTCATAGATCCCTTCAAGTTACTTTTATGTATGGAAATAAAGGGTTGAGGTTAAATTTTTATACACAGATACGAGGTGTTCTAGTGCCATTTGCTGAAAACACTATTTTTTCCTCTGCTCTTGAATTGAACTTATATTCTATAAAATGTTAATGTTAAATAATCTTTCAAAACTCAGTGGACCATACATGTTTGGTTCTATTTATAGAGTCTCTGTTTTATTCCAATGATCTGTATGTCTTTCCTTACAACAACACTGCCTTGATTACTGTAGCTTTAGAGGAAGTCTTAAAATTAGGTAATAAATGTCTTCCAACACTGTTTTCTTTTTTTTTCTTTTTACTTTTCTAGGTCCTTTGTACTCCTACATAACTTTTAAATTTCAATGTCCAGTTCTTCATTTATAGCAAGTATACATAGACCCAAATTTTTGTATATACTTTAGGTTTTCTAATCCTGCTAAATTTAAATACAAGTTCTAGGGGCTCCTAGAGATTTCTTAGTATTTTCTCTGTAGATGATCATTTCATTTACATATAAAGATTTTGCTTCTACCTTGTCAATCCTATCCTAATTGTGCCATTTTATTGCCAGACTATTTTGGTTTAGGCCTATGTTTCAAAGTTTAATGGACAGATGAAGAGTAGGCATATCTGCCCTTGTTCCCCACCTTTGGGAGAAAGCTCTGTATCTTCTCCGTTCATATAAGGCATTTTCGCTGGAAGTATGGAGTACATATCTTTGATCTGTTGAGAAGGTTCTGTTCTACTTCTAGTCTCCTGATAGCTTCTACCATTAACAGCTGTAGAATTTTGTCCAATACTTTTTCTCCAACTAGTGACAGGTTCATATGGCTTTTTCCTTTCCTCTGTTAAAATGATGACTTTTAGGGGTGGATCTTCCAATGCTGAACCAACACTGCCATTCCTATAATAAAACCACTTTCTACATACTGCCAGATCGGACTTCTAATAGTTTGCTTTGTTAAACAAATTTCTATCTATGTTCATATTTTTTCTTCTATTATCTTTATCCAATTTTAGGATTAGCACAATGTTGATTTCCTAAAATGAGGAGAGAAGTGTTCCTTCTTTTTTCTGCTTTAAATGTTTGATACAATTTATCAGTTAAAATGTAAATGAGCTGCTTGTTGTCATATAGGTAGGTTTTCAAGCTAGGAATATACTTTCTTTAATAGGTGCTATTCAAATTTTATATTTCCTCCAGAGTTAGTTTCATTAATTTGTCTTCCAAGGTACTTCTTAGAAGTTATCAATTTCAAAAAAGATTTTTTTTTTTTTGTACCAGGGATCGAACTCAGGTCCTTGTGCTTGCGCAGCAGGTGGTGAAACCACTGAGCTAAATCCCTGGCTCTCAAAAAAGATTTTTGTAATGTGCTTTCTATATCCTTTTAAATTCTGTAAAATCTGTGATAATGTCTCCTAGATCTTGATATTGTAATTTTAAAAATGTATAATTTATATTGTATAACAGGAAGAAAAGGTCTAAAGGAGTAGGGGAAGTAGGGGCGGTAGGGGAAAGGAAAGAAGGGAAAAGAAAAAATCTGGGAAAAGGAAAAAAACAGAAACAAAGTCTTTGCAAATAAGGAAGTGGAGGGAGGGGGTGAAGGGAGGCCATGGAAAGGGCAAAAAAAGTAAGAACCAAGATACATCATGTAATGGTACAAGATCCCAGTGATAAATGTAACTATTTTATACCTAAAATGTACCAATAAACTTAATGGGAAAAAAAAAGAATGACAATGTAAATGACACCTAGGTGTTTTATACTTATACTCTGTCATATATAGAATACCATATATTCTTTTAGAAATGTCTTTTAACTTTTAACATGGGAAAGGTGTTAAATAAATCTTTAGAGACAGAAACATATATTTACTTTTTTTAAATAATTAACAATTTAAAAGAGAATTTAACTTTCAAATAAATCCTGTCATTGGTTTAGAATACAGAAATTTCAACCATTAAAAAAGATTAACATGGGCTAGGGATTTAGCTCAGTGGTTTCACTGCCTGCCTCGCAAGCGGAAGGACCCAAGTTCAATCTCCGGTACCAAAAAAAAAAAAGATTAACGTTACTTTTTTGATATATTTTGTTGTTTTTCAAATTTCTAAGTTGTATTCAAAAAATAAGAAAGCTTCATTTGCTTACTACTTTTTTCTACCAAATCTTGTATATGTGTATTAGAAAACAGGCTAATAGACTGTTCAACCCAAATTCCAGTCATTAGCTCTCATTCTCTGGATTCTACACATAACCTTTAAAGTATGAAAGCATATATGAAATACTCAATCACTGCTTTATCTTCAGTAATTTGTAAGCACCATTCTGAATAGCAAATTCAACCATGCAGCCAGATGGGTGTGAAAAGTATTAGTTTAAAAATGTGTGAAAGATATTTCAGTGTCCATGACACTCCCTGTGAAGCATAGGAAGTTTTTCGTTTTTACTCACTTCCTACTACTCATCCATTTATCCAAATTAGGCATAAAAAATTAATAAAATATTTGTGTCTACCAAGACAGTCTTTTCTCTACAGAACTCATCATCATGTGAGGAAAGAAGAAATTACAACTCCACACGTCTTAAACATAGAGTGACTAAAACAGATGCAGAGAGACAGATGGGGTGTGTCAGCAAAGACTTCATATAAGAGATCACAAATGAACCTTGAGCTGAGAACTAATGGCTAAACATACGTTTTCTAAACAGAGATATTCAAACACACCTTATTTTCCAGAAAAGTCTGACAATTAAATCTAACCCAAAAATCTTTTTACTGAGCTAAACATCCAAATACAAACATCTGCATTTAGTATCTATAAAGAATTTATTCATTTAGTACGTATAATCTATGAAGCATATGAGAATTTTCTCCACTGAAGTTTATACCTTCAGTTCCAAAAATAACGTTTTTAAAAATACTTTTTTCTCAATTCATGTTTGTGTCGATACAGATCTGTGTATATATCATCTTACTATGAAAACTGCAGTGGATTGAATTCTACCCCTGGCTCGGCATTAATTATCATTTGGGCTTTAAGTAAATCATTTAATTGTTCTAGACCATAATTTCCTCATCTGTAAAATAAGATGACAGCACATAAATTCTAAGGATAATAAATTTAAGAAGCTATGGTTCTGTTCTGGGCATTTTGCAGGAAATTTAAAATAAGACTCTACCTTCTTCAACACGTTCATTAAAAAAGTAATAAACTAGATTTTAAACCAAAAATTTAGGGTATAATTTTCATATACCTCTGCACCTGCCTGACAAGTACAAAGTCCTGAGTTCAATTCCCTGTACCAGAAAAAAAAAATTTTTTTATTACACCTAGACTTTACAGAAGTCTGAAGTCTCAGTTATACACACAGAAATTTTTTGGTTTTTTTGGCGGGGAGGGGCGTTGAGACAAGGTCTCACTATGTAACCTGGGCTGGCCTCAAACTCGTAGCAATCCTCCTCACTCAACCTCCGGAGTACTGGGATTACAGGCGTGCACCACCATGCCTGGCTAGAAATGTTTTTCTATGTAACTACATTATAGACAAACTTAGCATTAAACATACCTACAACACTCTAAAAACAAGAAGTAAGA
The DNA here is from genome assembly GCF_053883595.1 of Heterocephalus glaber. Classification (NCBI taxonomy): domain Eukaryota; kingdom Metazoa; phylum Chordata; class Mammalia; order Rodentia; family Bathyergidae; genus Heterocephalus; species Heterocephalus glaber. Next base: position 6,686,231 of record NW_028258156.1, read on the forward strand.
ACCTCGGATTATAAACTTAATTTGTTTTGGGGAAGATGGCTGCATCTGTGTTTGTATGGGGAAGATAGCCATTGTCATGTTTGTCATATTTGATATGGAGTTTGGGAATGGAAGCAAAATTTTGCTGTTTTTGTGAACTGAATGGTTTGTGAACTGAATTGTTTGCAAATGGAAGCGTATGTCAACCAAAGTATTACTGTACAAGGTTTCAAATTTCAATTACTGTTCCTTCTAATGATTAAATCATGTTTCACATAAACCACTTGAATTGCTAATAAAGCAATTACAAATCTGAATACTTTGAAATGTAACATCTCTCATCAGTACTACCACTCACCGAAAGAACCATCATTATTACGTAATAGATTTAATAGGAGGTAAGATGCTTCTAAGTCTACCCCTGAAATTATCAAATGTCTTCCAAATGTTACTAACCCATAAATTAATGGAAATGAATACAAACTAGAATACAGATTACCAAAACACCATTTCCAGTTACTGCAACAAATTGTATAAGCCTCTGCCAAAATGATAAAATCTGATTAATTATAACCCCACTAGTTTTAAATTTGTGGTACTTATGGCCAGGTCTAGATTAAAGATCATTGTTATTTAATAGTTTTACAAAAACAAATGGTAACAGAGTAACTATATTGATCATTTTCTCAATATAAGATACAATCATTTTAAACTTTTACACCATAAGGAACTATTCATATTTTATTTTTTTTAAATATATATATGCACACATATACATATCACATTATCACTTGTATCTATTCATCAGGAACGTTTACCTAGCAAAGTTACATTATAAAACTGCTTTTGAATTATTTTGTTTTATATGCTTGTGGTGCTACAGATAGAACCCAGGACCTTGCACATACCAGGCAAGTGTTCTACCACCAAGCTATACCCCAGCTCTGAATTATTTTACACTTGATCTTAGCCAAAAGGCTGAGAAATAATTGATTTTATAATTCATTTTTATTAATTTATACAAGCTTTTATATTAAACAAAGTTAATGAGCTTTAATTATAAAAATACTTATATTTTCCAATCACGTAGTTTTATTTTCCTTAACAAGAACATTCAAAATCTGTTACTTGCCTGATCAAATTGAGTAACTTCTTGGCCAGAAGGAATCTGTAGTCCCCAAAGTCTATATTTTTTGGCAACGCTAGAAAACTGCAGCTCCAAAGGAATTTCTACTATGTCAGATCGGTTTAGAATTTCCGTATTTCCATAGTCAATGTATCTCACCAGACACTACAAAAAATTGGACATAAATAGTAATATTGCACCTAGATTAAAATCTCCAAAGAAACCACAATTTGCTGCTTTCTATTAATTACCTAAAGTTAAGATAGCACTTTACCTAAAATTGAAAAAATATTCAGAAACAGAGCTCTAGTAATATCCTCAAAAAAAGAAAATTCATAAATAAATCAGTAAAGAATACATCAATAAATCAATAAAGAAATCAGTCATTTCTATGTTTGGTATTAATTTTCAATGGTACCACTTCTCACTTTGGCATATCTTTAAGCCATTGGTATTTTAAATAAACATAAGTCTATTAAGCTTAGCCCTCTATTATGCTTTCTAATATTAAAATCAATCAACATTTTTAAACTCAAGTTGGAAAATAATAAAATCTGAAAAGAAAGGGAGTTATCAAACTTCCTTTGATCACTTTCAGCTAGGCTCAAATTGATTAAATTTACCCTTAGCCCCAGCTATTTAAAAATTGGGGGGAAGTTTTACAAAGTCAAATGTCATCTTGTCTTCTAATTTAAAAAGCAAACACAATTCAAAATTAAATCTCCAATTGTCAAATTATGTGGAAAAGTTCTATTAGAATGGTCTATTTCACTAAAATATAACATCATCTATGCAATAATAGTTTTTTTAAAAATACAAGCCATTCAGAGTATTCATAAAATTATTTCATCTTATCACTTTATTATACCAAGAAAAATATTTACAAAACATACACAATATATAAGTCCAGAAAGCAGATGTAGAAAAATAAAAGCCTAAAACTGTTTTTATATAACCTACAATGTGCAATTACTACCAGTTATTCAGAATCTCATTTTCCCAAATTCTGTTAAAAATCTTCCACAATGTAAAAAATAAAGCTGCTTAAACAAAAAAAAAAAATTCATCTCATTTAACCTAGGCACAAGGAAGGGGCAAACGAGTCTTTATTATTAATAATATTCATAACTAAGTAAAATAGATGCCTAACTTCATGACCATTAAAATGTCTTTACCTATTCATCAGTCTCAATAAAATGAACTTTCACAGTTGCTCATTAACAAGAACCAAACATAATCATTAAAAACTGAGGTACAAAGAACCAACTAGTCACCAAAGTAATCTGCAACTTATATCATCTATTATTAGACAATCTGAGGTGATTAAATTCAGGATTAATTTCTTTCCTGTTCCGTAGGGGGGAAAATGTGTTTTAATAAATTTGTAAGTTCACTAAATCAGACCTTATCACTACTATGAATAAGCATTGCTGGGTTAAATAAGCATCAAATTTTGGAACTAGAATATTCCTTAAGGCCAAAAAAAATAAAAAGCCTGAACACATATTTCCTGCCTTTTCATCACTGATGATCTTCAATACTTTACATCTGTACCAACATTTATCTTCAGAAAATAATCCACCATAAATCTACAAAGAGAAAGCAAAATTATTTGGTTTTTGAAGAAAAGCATGCTAAGTTGATCAGAATAAAGATCACTATTTATTAAACACTTATTGTTTCAATAAGCACTTTATACACAATAACTTAAGTGCTTGGGCCAGGAATTTAGCTCAGTGGCGCTGTGCCTGCCTCGAAAGTGCAAGGTCCTGAGTTCGATCCCTGGTACTGCCAAAAAAAAAATAATAATAACTTAAGTGCTTCACATACAGTAACATTTAATTCTCACAAAGACTCAATGAGGCAAGTACTTTTATTTCACCACTGGGTATCCAAAGTCATAAGCTAATATGCAGAAAAAACAAAATTCAAACTTATGGGAGAGATCATCATGTTTGACTAGGGACAAGAGCAAGGGAGGGACTCTGCAAACCAGGCACTGAAGAAAAGCAAAGACACAAGTATATGTACAAAAGAGAGTAAGAATTAATGAGTGCTTAAAAGAGTATATTTCAAGGAAATGTCAAGGTCACCCTTAACAAAACTAGGCATACAAAATCCAAACATAAGGGAAGGGGATTTAGCTCAGTGGTTCCACCGCCTGCCTGGCAAGCTCAAGGTTCCAAGTTGGTTCCTGGGCACAAAAAAAAATCCAAACATAAACTAATTACAAACACATTAAGAGGCTCGGACAATACCAGTTTCCCTCCAACATCTCCCTCCCTCTGCATCCCTCCTCTCACTCCTAGGAGTCTCCCCTCAAACCTGAACAACATTAGCCCTTTTCTCCAGCTATAAAAATAACCTCAATAGAGTATGGTTGCCAGGCATGGTGGCACATGCTTGCAATCCCAGCACTTGGGAGACTGAGGCAGAAGGATCACCATGAGTTCAAGGCCAGCCTAGGCTACATAGTGAGTTCAAGGCCAGCTTGAACTACATAGCACAGACCTTGTCTCAAAACAAACAAACAGTGTATGACCTACTTGTTCTTTTCATGTTATTTCCCTACCTCTGTCTCTGACTTACTCCTTTCCTTTTTCTTTTTATTCCCCCTCTTTCCACATCCCAATCTAATTGACAGCAATATAGGTCAGTCTGTAAGGAGTACTAATAAAAGAGTGACAGTGTTAAAACAAGTTTTAAAGTACATGGTTGGATCTGTTGACATTGTTATAACTTGTAAGTATCCTCCCCTTACAATACAGTGTCTGAGTCTAATCCTATTTAAGTAACTTGAGGAGGCAGACAATACCGAGAGGTAAAGAAATCCAAGATCCTATCACTAGAAAGCAATACTAGCTAAAAGGATCTCCATTCTAGCCACAGTCTTTCCACTTTAGTTGATCATCAAAAATAGGCACACACACCAAAAAACAGAGGCATGAAGAAACAAGGCAACAAAATGCCTTCAAAAACTCCCAACTCCTCCAAAGCAGATCCAAGAGGCATTGATGGGGAGAAAAGCAGAAGGCAAGCAGTTAATTTACTCAAAATGATCAACAAAGAAACAAACTCAGTGAGCCCAAATATTATATAACAAAAAAAACCAACAGTAGATCTAATAAACTGATCAATGAGCATAAAGACTCAAATAAAAAACAAGTACAAAAATGATTTAAAACACAAATAACAAATTTGCCAAAGAATTACAGTCCATGAAAAGGTGCCAAATGGAAATGAAGAAAAATAATTCTACTGAAACAATGAGCAGCAGAAGTGAACTAGTGAGGAGAGTTACCAGATCCAGAAGATAGGTCTGATGTACTTGATCACATCCTTACAGAGGCATTAAAAACAATAAAAGCAAGGAACACTGATCCAATAGCTACTAAAAGAAACAAAGAAGGCTAACCTAAGACTAACTGGAGTTAGAGAAAAGTCAGAGGACAAAACATACGAAATTTTAAAATCTGTCTATAGAAATCATAGCAAAAACCTTCCGAGAGTGGAGAAAGAATTCAACATATCTAGGAATGGGGAAAAAATAAGAACCAAGATGCATTATATAAAGGTACAATTCCCAATGAGAAATGTAATTGTGTTGTATACCTACAATGTACCAATAAAAGAATTTAAAAAAAAAAAAAAAAAGAATTCAACATACAGTTAAGGAAGGCATATAGAACCTAAAATAACCACAACCAGAAAAGAATTTCTCCATAACACATTCCAGTTAAATCCCAGATGTCCAATGCAAGGACAGACTCTTAAAAGCTGTTAAGAGAATAGCAACAAATCACTTATAAAGGTAAACTCATTGGGAATACAACAGACTTGCCAACACAAAACTTAAAAGGCTAGGAGAATCTGAAGTATATCAGGATAAAAAAAACAACTTTCAACCCAGACTAATATAACCTACAAAACACTATTTCAAAATTGGAGAAATAGGGGCATTCCATGTCAAAGAACACCTTAAGAAAGTCATAACCACCACACGAGTACTCAAAAAAATTCTCAAAGATACCAAAGAAAGAGAAAATTCCAAAGGGCTGACTGGAATGAATACGTCAAGCAGAGTACATATTCACAATCATTTAGTGAACCTCAGCACCTCTGACATTTTTTTTTTCTGGTCCTGGGGACTTAACTCAGGACCTTGCACTTGTGAGACAGGCACAGCACCACTGAGCTAAATCCCTGGCCCACCTATGACATTTTTGACTGGATGATTCTTTGGAGAAGACAAGAGGGCTCCCCTCTGTCCTACACAATGCAGAATATGCCAGCATCTTCTGGACTTCATCCACTAGATACCAGCTGTGATACTTCCAGTTGTGACAATCAACAATGTCTCCACACAATGTCAAATATCTCCTGGGAGTCAGAGTGTGAGAATACAAAAATCAGTCTAGGCTGATAATAATCACTTTAACCACTTAACCAGTTAGGGGCATAACGCCAACTTTGTCTTAAAGGCACAGAAACATGGGTATATAATATTCACATTTATTACTTAGAATATTTCTATTGATGAATTATTAATTTTAATTTTGAGTTTTACATTAAACAATGACTAACAGGAAAAAATAAAATATAAAGTATTGAAATTTTAGTATTTGAGTGTTTATAAAAAAGCATCAAAATTTTCCAACATCAACTGTTTTTTGGTGTAAAAAGTCTAAAATAACAACAGAAATAAATTCCTATATGAACTACAATGAAAATACCAATAGAACTTCACAACAAAAATAATCTTTATTTCAAGGCAATCTTCACACATGACAACAGCACATTCCACACACACGTATCACACTGACAGAAAATGTGTTTTGCTTTTCTGGCCTTTTTGTATGACATACTTGGTATCTCACTGGTCTTGCTGTTTTTATAAATTATAACCAAGAATATGGCTCACCTTCTTTGGATCAAGATTTCCAAAAACTGAATTGGCATAGGGACAAACTTTAGACAGTGAGCAACCAATCTTCATAATGTCCTTATTTCTATTAATATTCTAGAAGAATAAAGTATAAGATTCAGTAAAATATTATTTAATAGTGCCGTATTATTTAAGATTCTACTAAGCATGATATGCTGCACACTAGATTTCACTGAATTTCAAAATACACATTAGAGCCAGGCATGGTGGCTCATGCCTGTAATCCCAGCACTTGGGAGGCTGAGGCAGGAGGATTGCTTCAAGTTCGAGGCCAGCCTAGGTTACACAGTGAGTTCAAGGCCAATCTGAACCACACAGCAAGACCCTGTCTCAAAAAAAAAAAAAAAAAAACACTAGATTTCAAACTCTTAATATAAGGAATATAAAATATCTTGTTCATATTTTATGCTAATTATATTTTGATCAAAATTTTTGATGTGAGTTAAATAAAATGTATATTTATTAAAATTAATTCTACCTGTTCCTTTTTATTTTCTTCAATATGACTGCTAAAAATATTTTTAAATTATTTATGTGGGTCACCTATTTCTACTAGAAACTACCAGTAAGAAAATACTGCTTAACCATGTTCCTACATAATAAGCTTAAACATATAAACTATCGTTCAATCTGGGGCACCATTAAGACTGACAAAGGTACTATTAATACAGAAACATTGGGCATTGAAACATTGCAACCACACTTTAGAGAGTATACGCATAAGGAGAAATACAAAATTGCCAGGAGTTTTCTGTATCACATTTCTACAATATTTTTACATTACTTAACTGAAAAAAAAAAAGAATTGGCTTATTCTTCTACAACTTTTCTTCTCATAAATTCTTCTTTTTCACACATTGCCAGTTTACCCCTGCCCCCAACAAGGAGTTCCCATTTACAGGAAGTATAGAAAAATGTAATTCTCTTCCCTCCCATATCATATATATTTCACAAAATCAAAACTCAATGTGCAACTAAGGGATTCTCCATCATTAGTGCTTAACTTTGTATTTAAAGTTGAATACATTACTTGTTTTGCAGCTAGCAACAGAAAATTAGAAATGTTTAATCACTGGTTCAAATTTTGGAATGAGAAAAATATGTCTCAAGTTCAAATTTAAGCCACTAGAAAATAATGACTGAGTTTTCCTCTTCCAGGGACAGTAAATACAGGTGTGGCAGCTTACAGAGGTTCTCTGAGCTGACTTAAGAACAGTCAGCATTTGACATACTACCATCACAAGCTTTCCACAATACAGACCCTAACAGAAACAGGGTGTGCCCAGCCCCTGGTAACAGATCATTTGCCTTTACACCAAAAAGGATAGGAAAGCACAGAAATTTCTGCATGTGGAGTGTGCCTAAGCGAGTGCCTAAACTTCAAAGAGTCTATGCTATGGGACCTAAAATTATTATGTGATTATCTAAATCAGTAAGAATTATGTGTTCCATGAGTGCCAATGTGTCCATGACTAGATCAAGCATGCTTTCCTCACTGAGGAGCAGAAAGTCATTCGTGAATATGGTGAAGGGACAAACAGTCAGAAAGTAAAACTGAAAAGAACTGAATTTGTTTTCATTTTTTTAGACGGCAGATTTAAAAACTTCTTTAAAGAAACTTTCTTCTAAAAAAACCCTAGAGGGAGCTATAACTTCACAAATATAATAGATGCTAGCCTCCTGCAATTTACACTGCTTAGAATATTGGTAATAAATTAAGTATAACTCAGTAACAATCTTGCTGGTTCACTTTTGAATTTTTAACCTAGTCTTATTATTCCTGGATATTTATTTTGTTTTTGCCGTACTAGGGATTGAATCCAGGGCCTCACACTGAGCTATGATCCCAGACCTTTTTATTTTTTATTTTGAAACAGGCTCTCACCAAGTTGCCCAGGCTGGCCTCTAACTTTCAATCCTCCTATCTCAGCCTCCCAAGTACCTACCTAGTTGTATAGGGATGCATCATTACACCCAGGATTCCTAAGATTTTATTTTTGTTTTTGTATTTGGTGTTGTTCTGTTCTGTTTTGTTTTGTTTTGTTGTTAAGAGTTGGATTAGGAAGGGGAAGGAAGACAGGAAATCAAGCAGGCTGCAATTTACCTGAGCCCAAAATGTAACTGCATCTTCTACATGACTTCCAACCACATCTTCAACTAAAACCAAATTACAATGCAAAGAAAATTAGAAATTATTATCATCTGAATTTTATACCCCAAAATAATTTTTAGTGTCAATACCTTCATTGTAGTGTGTATCTTCATCCCTTTGGACAATTTCTGAAAAACTAAATTCAACATCTCGAATTAGGTTATAATAATCTATCAATTAACAACAAAAAAGACTAAACCACAAAATATTCAAATTTGTACAACTGCTGTTTTGCCCGAAGGAAGTTATCAAAATTCAGACTCTATATTAAAAATGACCTGAAACATTTTCTCCAATAATTCTTGTTTTGAGTATACTGTAGTTTGCAATTTCACCACATGTAATCTGTATTCCTAAAATTATCTTTAGTCAAACTTTTACTCTGAAGAAGATAATTCATGTACATTTTGTTTGTTTTAGTGTTCCTGGTTTTTTTAATAAATTTTATTTTTTATCCCTTTCCCTCCTCAAGCCCTCTCCCTTTCCTAGGTACAAAAGCTTTGTTTCCATTTTTTCCTTCTATTTTTCCTTTTTTTCTTGTCCCTTCCTTTCTTTTCCCTTGTTCCCCTTCCCAATTAAACACTTTCTTCCCATTTCCCAACATTCATTATACATTTCAGTCCTTATTTCCACTACATTTGGCCACTTACATTAATCAATACTTTGGGAAAAACTGTGTATATACTTTTTAAAAAATAATGCCCTCTTAAACAAGTGTTGAACTTTCACAATGTAAGCAAAGACAAACACTACAAATACTTGAAACTGGTAGTCTATCTTTTTTTAAAAAAAGACACATTGGGTACTATTTTTTTAAGAATCTTTGGGATTAAAGACATTTTAAAATGATCAAATTTTGCCCATTATCTCAAAAATAACTTTTTAATTACACAAGACTGTACTATCTGCAAAATATTTCAAAAGAAATGTTCACTACAAGTTTATTCCCTACACACTGGAATACTGTACTTTCCATTCATAGATGTTAAAAGAAAATAAAAATATACTTTTGGTTTTCTAGTGTTGAGTTCCAGCTAATTTTCTTTTCAGAAAGTTATTTATGCAAGGTATACATCTATCTTGATAAGCACTGGAGTTGATGTGATTGGCTGGCATGCTTTTCTCCCACCCTCTCCAACACTGTTTCTGTGACGTATCAACGAAGTATATTATATATAATAAATAGGCCCCCAAAAATTTTAACAACAAAACCCCTCCATGGAACTGCCTTATACCTGGCATGTTAAGGGGACGGATATATATATATATATATGGATTTTTTTTAAAGCTTTAACAGTTACTAAAAGCACCACTAACACAAAAGTTTCAAATGCTCTCTCAAATATGAAAAGAGAAGAGTTATTAACACTACAGAGCATCGAGATGTCAAAACAAAGTTTTTTAAATGTTGATCAAAACGTGGTTTTAAAATAGAACTGACAGTATTTGTAAAACCAAGTTAGAACCCATTTAGAGAGATTATACTCTTCTCTGTAAGACGGTAAGTCTGAAACAGTAAAAATAAAAATGTTTGTTTTGGAAATCCCACCACTTGTTCTAAAAAGCTATTTTCTAGAATAGTCTTATTTAAAATGACTTGCCCCAGGCCAGGGATTTAGCTCTGGTTCCAGCGCCTGCCTCGCAAGCACAAGGTCCTGAGTTCGATCTCCGGTAACAAAAAAATAGATAAAATGACTTGCCCAGAAGATGAAGGAACAGATGCTGTACCCATTTTTTGCGAACGTGGATTACCAAAGGGTCCGTCCAAGTCTGCACTACAAAATGAGAATTTGGAATAAATCCTTAAAGGTTATTTTATGAGAGATTTCGCAGTTTAAATGGCACCGAATTTGCAAAAAGGGGAGGAAACAATTCCACCCAGGGGGAGGCCCAGTCTTCACAAAACCCTCAACCCCAAGTTCTCTACAAGCCACTTTCGCATCCGGTCACCACACTCACACACCTGGTGCCTGGCGCCCCTTAGCGGTGGCAGGCGGGGGAGGTGGAGGCGGGGGAGGTGGAGGCGGGGGAGGGGGCGGGGGGAGGCCGCGTCCCGGGCTTAGAGCCCTAACACGGGACCAGCGACTAAAATACTGTCCTGGAAGTAGCCGCCATCGCACCCCACCTGCCACAAGAAGACTACTTACCTCACACTTTCTTCCACAGAAGCGCTATTAAAGGAGCCCTGACCCCACATGCTGGGCCCCCAGCCTGCCACCCGGTGCCTCGTTAACCTTCAGCCAGCCGTCGCGCACGTGCTGACGCTTACCACGCTCGCTTCCGCGGCTTCGGACCCACACTGCGCCTGCGCGCACGGTGCTGCAACATTGTCCGGGCTGGGCTGGAGACCCGGCCAGGTCGAAAGTCACGCGGTGCCAAGGACTAGGCCCTGGAACACGCTTCGAGGCGAGGACTCCACAAGCTGCTGCCTACCTGCACGCAGAAAGCAGCGCATTAAGGACTGCTGGCGTCTTATAGGCCAGTATCCCCGCACCTGTGAGCCAGTGACTGGTTCGGTTTATCAAGAGGCCATGACGTAAAACCTTTATGTGGGGTGGCGTGGGCTTTCCTGATTTGTTCAGTAAGATGTAAATCTCACAACGTTCCAACTGCAAGCTTCTCGATGTTCTTTTTGAGAGATGGAAAGGGGAAAATTACCTGGATTAATAAAAAATGTGCTTTTCAGACAGTAGTTTTACATGCATTTCTCAAGCCAACCTTAGCATCTGTGTCTCTTACCATTGCCCTTTTGTAGGGGCCTGGAAATTTAGCTCAGTGGTTACATTGCCCTTTTGTTTTTATGACGTACACTTTGTGGCAACCCTTGCCCTCAAAGTAATTTAATGTTATCGAGGGTATAATTTACATATAACAAATTGCAGATTCAAAAGTTCACACTATGTTAACCATGAACGTTTCCATGCATCACCGAAAGCACTCCCACAAGTAAGGCAAACATGCCTATTACTCCCAGAACTTCCTTATGCCCATTTACAATGCCTTACTACCTCCAACTCTCTCTCTCTGCTTGTATCACATACACTAATTTTCATTTCCTAGAATTGATATTAATTGAATTATATGGCATGCGTTATTTTATTTGGCTTCTTTTGAACAGCATTTAATTATTTTAATAGTCATCTGTTTTGCCTTAGAGTTTGTTGATTTTTATTGCTAAACACTTGCAATGATACACATTTGGGCTATTGCCATTGTTTTAAATAAAGAGGCTATTGTGTGCAAGTCATTGGATGGACATATGCTTTAATTTCTCTTGGGTTAATGCCTATTTGTGGAATGACGCCGTGGTAAAATTAGCCAGGTGTGGCGGCACACGCCTATCATCCCAGCACTGAGGAGACTGAGGCAGGAAGATTATGGAATTAATTGAGCCTAGTCTGGACTACAGAGACTCAGTCTCAGAAAAACAAAAAAGACCAAGAGATGGAGAGGGCTAAGAGAAGGAAGGAAGAAGGGAGGGGAGCAAAGGAGGGAAAGTAAAAAGAATTAAAATGTGTTATGTACATGTACCAACTCCCCACCGTGAATGTAATCATTATGTGCTCCAAACATGTACTAATAAAATTTTTTTAAAACAAAAAAACAAGTAAGACTATTTTACAAAGTAGTTGTCTTACTTTATATTACCACCAGCAGTGCTTAGGAGTTCTAGTTGTTCCATATCGTCATTATCATTTGAAGTGATCAGTGTTAAGCTTAAATATTTATGCATTATAGGATCTCCTTGTGGGCTTTTTTCTTTTTTTTTTTTTTTTTTTTTTTTGCGGGGAGGGGGTGAGTCTGTCTCACTATGTTGCTCAGGGTTGTCTCAAACTCCTGAGCCAAAGCACTCCTCCCACCTCAGCCATGGTGCTGAGACCATAGGCATGGGCAGCACCACGCCCAACTTTCATTGTGGGTTTTTTTATTTGCAGTGTTCTCTTGACCGAAAATACTGAGCACCTTTTTTATGTTTATCATCCATCTGTGCCTCTTCTTGGATAAAGCATCTATTCAAACCTTTTCCTATTTTTAAATGGATAGTTTTCTCATTATAGACTTTCAATAGTTCTTTGTATGCTATAAATACAACTTCAGATTTGCAAATGTCTTCTCCCAGATATGGCTGTCTGCATTCTCTAAGAATATTTTAAAAGAGCAAAGTTTCAGGGACTGGAGTTGTAGCTTGGTGGTAGGGCACTTGCTTGGCATAAGCTAGGCCTGGGTTCAATCCCTGGCACAAAAAAAGAAAAAGGAAAGAAAGACAGGAAGCAAAAGTTCTTAATCACGATGAAGTCCAACTTATCAATTTTGTCTTATGGGTCACACTTTTGTGTTATATCTGACAAATCTCTAGCTAACCAGTTCGTAAGTTTTTTCCTGTATTTCCTTTTGAATTATTTGTATGGGTGTCACATTTACAATATTTTTGTAAACTTTTTATCAGATGTAAAACATGAAGCCTGGTGTGGTGCTGCATGCCTATATTCCCAGCACATAGAAGGCTGAAGAAGGAGGATCAGCGTGAGTTCAAGGCCAGCTTGTCCATAGTGAGTTCAAACCCAACAAACTACACAGCAAGATCCTGTCTCCAAAAAAAGATGAAAAACAGGAATCCAAGTTTTTTATGTATATATGGATATACAATTTTTCCACAGCATTTGTTGAAAATACACTCATTTTTCTACTAAATTGTCTTTACACCATTATCAAAGATTAGTTGAACACAGATGAGCAGGTCCCTGAATTATGTCCTTTTACACTGATCTCTTTGCTTTCTTTAGACTGTTGTCTCTAGTTTTAAGTCTTGAAGACAGACACTGTAAACCACATACTAATGTTCTTTTTCAAAGTTGTATTAGCTTCATAGTTACATGCAAACTGTAGTCTATTTAATGTGTACAGACCAAAAAATCCTGCTGAGATTTTGAGATGATGTTGAATCAACACATCACTTTGAGAATTTACATTTAACAGTATTGAGTCTTCTTATCCTTTACCATAGTACATTTATCTCCACTTATTTAATTCCTTTATTTCCCTGAGCAACACTGTTTACCCTTAACGTTCTATACATCTTTTGTGTGACTTATCACTAAGGATTTCCATTTTTATGATACTGTAAATGGTTTTTTTCTTAATCTCAATTTCTGGTTGTTTTATTGCTAGTATATAGAAATATAATTTTGCATATTGATCATATTTATTGAATCCTTGCAAACTCATTATTTCCAATGATAGGCTTTTTTATAGACTTAAAATTATCTACATAATGACCATGGTACCAGTATATGCAAATAAAGACTTTTACTTTCTCCTTTTCAACCTGGACATCTTTTTTATCTTGCTTTATGCAATGGCTAGAATTTGCAGTACAATGTTGAATGGCATTGCTGAGAGCACCATTAAGTATGATAGTACCTGTGGGATTTCAGTAGCTATCCTTTAATAGAATGAAGTTATCACCTATCTGTATTTTGTTTAGAATTTTTAATATATACATTGAATCTTTGCAAATACTTCTTTTATATCTATTGAGATGATTCAGTTTGTTAATATAATGAATTACATCAATTTTCAAATACTAAACCAACCTTGCATTCCTAGGATAAAACTTATTTGGTCATGATGGAGTATCCTTTTTCTATATTCCTGTATTAGACTTCAAAATTATTCAGAACTTCTACAGATATGCTTAAAGGGTGTATTGACTTGGAATTTTCTTTTCTTGCAATGTCTTTGTTTTGACATCAGAGTAATGCTGGACACAGAATAAATTTTAAAGAAGTCCCAGCTTTGATTTTCTGGAAATGTTTAGAATTGATATTCTTTGTTCCTTAAATATTTGGTAAAATTTGCAGTGCAGCTATTGGGCCTAGATTTTTCTTTGTGGGAAGTTTTAATTACAAATTCAACTTTTTTTTTTTTTTGGTACCAGGGATCGAATTCGGGACCTTGCACTTGCGAGGCAGGCTCCTGAACCACTGAGCTAAATCCCTGGCCCACACATTCAACTTTTAATAGATATGGGCCTAATCAAGTTATCTTATGATTGAGTGAGTTTAGTAGTTTGTATCTGTATTATGAATTTTTTAAAGTTCTTATTTTCCTGAACCCTCACCATTCCCACAAACAGGCCAAGAGCACCTTGTCCAGCATGCCCAACAATCAGGTCTCCAAGTGTGGTAAAATGGTCTCTGCCACAAGTTCCCCCTTTTTTCCCTACCCTGTGATCTAGTGATATGCCAAAAGCCCCAATGACTTATCTTGTGCCTTCTGTTTGTGTACTCTGTCCCCTCAGTAAGGACACCTGTACATGAGTTTGTGTTGGTCAGGGTTATCTAAAGGAATATAACCAATAGAATACACGTCATTACAAAAAGGGATTTATTAGACTGGTTTACAGGTTCAGAAGCTGGATAGTCCCACAATTGTCATCTGCACACTGGCCAGCCAGAGAACCCAGTAGCTATACAGTTCAAGAAGTTAGAAGCCTCAGAACAAGATGGACCAATGGTGCGACCCTCAAGGCTGAAGGCCTGCAAGCTTCCTGGAGATTCACTGATGTGAGTCCACTTTGAAAGACTGAAGAAGCTGGAGTTGGCTATTTCCAGGTAATGGCAGCAGCAAGAGACACACATGCTCAAGCAGAATCAAACTTGCAAGCACTAGCTGGTTTCCTCTTCCTGCTTTTGTTCCACCAGGCTCATATTGTATTGAATGATACCACTCATATTCAGGGAAGGTTTTCTGCCCTCAATTCGCTGGCCCACATGCCAGTCTTCTCTGGGAACACCTTACAGACACACCCTGTTACACGCAGAAGGGTGTTTTACTAATCTTCCAGGAGTCTTTTACCCAAGCAGGTTGACAGTCAAGAGTAATCACCAAACTCTTCACTTTCTCTGAGCTCACCGCCTGCTTCACTCAGCCTGCTCTCCTGGTACCTGCTCCCCCACATAGCACCATGTGATATGCCTTGTCTCCCTTCTCTAGGACATATAGCATAATAAATCCTTTAATTTCATCTATTTCTCTGTAATTTATGTGGCCATATCAGAATGACTCAAAGATCCCAGGAGGGGGACTTATTTATTATTTACAACTCCATGTTTTTCAAGAAATTTGTCCCTTTCATCTACATTATCAAAATAATTGGCATAAAATTATACTATTCCCCTAGTAGCCTTTTAATACCTGTAGAGCCTACAGTGCTGTCACCACTCTCATTCCTAACATTGGTAATTTGTGTCATTTCTCTCTCACTGATCAATCAGGCTACAGGTTTGTCAGTTTCATTGATTTCAAAACCAAAGCTTTAGTTTTATTAATTTTGTTGTTTTTATTTCAACTCACGCTGATTTTTTCTTATTCCTTATTTCCTATATACTTTCATTTTTATTTGCTCTTCTTTTTCTATCTCCATAAGGTAAATGGTGAGCTCACTGATTTAAGATATTTCTTCTTTACTAATGTAAAGCATTTTGTGCTATAAATTCCCTCTAGGTACTGCTGTAACTGCATCCCACAAATATTACTGTTTTCACACTCATTCAGTTAAAAATACTATTACCCTGTTAATTGTTTTCTTTGGCCCACAGTATTTAGACATGTGTTATATAATTGTCAAATATTTGGAGATCTTCCAGAGATCTTTGTTGTTGGTTTCTAATTTAATTTTGTGGTCTACAGCCATACCACTCTGAACGCACCTGATCTCATCTAATTTAATTTTGTGCTCAAGAGGACATACTTTATGATCTTAATCATCTTAAAAACCACTGAAACTTATCTTGTGATCTATGTGATCAGTCTTACTAAATGTTCCATTTGTATTAAAAATAGATATATTCTGTTACTGGCTTGAGTGCTCTATAAATGTCAATTAGATCAAGTTGATTAATAATGTTGTTCAAGTCTTCTATATCCATACAGACTTTATACTATGTGATCCATTGGTCAATAACACTGTCCTGCTCTATCTGAGAAGCCCTGGGACAAAAAGCAAAGGCTACCAGTATAGGTCCAGGGATTCTATCAGCTTCAAACTACTGTATGTCTTCTCCAATTATATGTATAGAGAGAGACTGCAGAAATAAACAAAGTGGAGGCAGACCCATTTTACCCATTGTGAGCTAGACTGGCTAAGACTCAATTTGTTACGGGGTTTCCATAAAATCTTATTGTAAATCGGGCGTGATGGTATATACTTGCAGCCCCAACTACTACTGTAAGGAGGCTAAGGTAGGTGGATTACTTGAGCCCTGGAGTTTGAAACTAACCTGGGAAATATAGCAAGAGCTTTGTCTAAAACAAAACAAATCACACACATGTGCACAAACTTTACTCTAACCAGTGGACCACAATGGTGTTTTCTATCCTTTGGAATCCATGTCAGTGAAGACTTGGTACTCATGGCTGAAAATTCTGAGTATTTCTCTTAATCCCCTGCATAGTTACCTTGATAACATGGTAAATGACTGCCTCTGTGAGAAAGGATCAAGGGATATTTATCAAATACATCTGAGGATATTCCTGAAAGAATCAGGGCTCTCTCTCCATCTTGAGCTATAGCTCTGAACTGCCTTGAATCTGGAAACCAGGTGAGAACTACAGTTTTCATTACCATGATGTCAGCCTTCTGCTTGCCAATTCTCAGGTTTATCAGAGAGGTGAGGTAAAGGCAGTTTCACAACTTTACACAACTTATCTTAATCAGCTGTCCTTCTATCTTGCACCTTGGAACATTATGAAGTTAAATTTATCCCAACTCATACTTTGGTGCCCATAAGTTAATTATGGGCCTCTGACAGTCAAGTTCCACAATTTGTCCTTCAAGCTTTCTGCATTCCAATCTATCTACATCTGTTGACACCACAGAATCCAGTATAATGGCATCATCTTTTATCAATTCTAGTTGTCTTCTCAAAGTTTCTTCTCAAAGTTTCTCGTATACTCTCAATAATTACATGTCTGATTGCCTTAGTTATGAGTATCATCTAGGTCTTCCCAGGGAAAATTCAGATGCTAGCTCCTCTGGTTTCAAACAACAAATCCATTCTAACATTCTCACATCCCTGAGCCTTCTGAACCATTCCTCAATACTATGCCAAATAATTTCTGGCATGTGCACTGTATCTTCAATACACCATCCTTGAAGTCTGTTAGGATCAACTCCAGACATCTGTGCCAGAGCTTGCTCAAATATCACTCTCTCCTATCAAGCTCTGCATTCTTCCCTCACCCTACTCATTGATCCAACACCCTCAAGAGCTACTCCCAGACATACTTCCTGGGTTCTAGTCAGTACACTTTGACCATAGTCTGCAGTTCAGAGTGTAATCTACCCTCCTCAAGAAAGGACTGTATTTCTCCCCTGGAGTATGCTGAGACCTAAACCTAGTAAACAGTTTGGAGTCAATGAGAAGTCACAGGGGTAGGTCTTAAGGAGGTCAAGTCACTTCATGACACAACTATCTCAGATAAAGCCTCTGCAAAATGTCAAGGCCAGGGCAGGCTGTGCTCCCTACCAAACTGGATAATGCTGTTTCCACTAGCCCAGAGGTTCTGGACAACCTAAGGGTTCAAGATTCTCAGGCTCACCAACACAAATGTCCTCATCCTGTAATTGAGGGTTCCATTCTTTTTCTGTCAGACTTTGTTGGAGGAGACTATTGAAACTGTGCTTTCTATTTCCTTTGCAGCCTTGCTATCTTTACTACTAAATTTAGATCTGATCACCACAATCTGCCCTATATCTTTGGGAGATTAGATTTTCCTTAAAGGATGCTATTGAGAGACTATGGCTTTCAAAGCATGGCTGCCACTAAGTGGTTAACATAAGTTTATGTCATTTTCTTTGTACAAGGTTTCCAAAGCAGTTAACTGTAGCTAACCAGCCTTAAAATTCCCATTAGTCACATTCCACTCCAGTAACACAGCCACTGCATAACAGCTACAGCATAACCTAACACTCCAGATTCCACTTACATTTCATCCAAACCACTGCAGTAAGTGATCCAGTCACAGAATCCCATCCTGAGTGTATTATAAGGCCATTCTTGGTACTGAGTTTACCCCATACTCAAAAAACAAAAAAAAAACCTAAGACAAATGTTCACATATAGCTAAATCATTTTGGAAGTGATCTGAGGGAGCTAGAAGTAAGGATGAGGGAGTAAAAGAGAGAAAGCTAATATAAGAATATATTGTTGGGTTGCCCGCTTCTATGGGTGACTAGTGCTCAATCCCACAGGATTTTCTGAGGAGGTTTAATACATCTCAGAACTGCCTAGTCAATTCTGATGGAAGAGGGAGCATTTATATATTGGCTTCCATGTCTTTAATTTTTTTTTTCTGGTACCAGGAATCAAATTCAAGCCCTTTCGCTTACCAGGCAAGCATAGCACCACTGAGCTACATCCCCAAGCCCTAATTTTTTTAAATAACCTGAAAACATTTAAATTATAATAGGCTAAAAATACTGTACTTTAAAGGTTTGACTAATACAATATCACTTGTTAAGAAAGAGAAAAATGCACATATAAAGTGATAAATCATGAATTTTGTCAAAAATAATATAATTCACTTACTTCAATAAATTAAGAAAACATCCCAAAATACATACTTACACATTTTAAAAAGTAACAGAGAAAATAAACTCTATTATTACATTTAAATAAGCACAGAAAAAGATATATTTAGATGATGGCTTTGATTGTCCAAGAGACTTCATGAAGGCTTTGTAGTTGATGGCAATTGAGCTTTTCCTTTGTGCTTAGCAGCCTTTTCCATTTTTATCTAGAAATATAAAACATTTATTGATATAGTAATTTGCAAACCATTCTAAAGAAAACAATGTTGCCGCACAAGCACAAGGACCTGAGTTCGATCCCCGGTACCAAAAAAAAAAAAAAGAAAACAATGTTGCACATACCTTATTTGGATTCATGCCTTATTTACCACAGATGTACCACCATAGTATTTAAGCTACTAAATACTAAAGCCAGAATCTCATCATTAAAGGGACATAATTGCACATTGTTAAATGGTTTTAACTTTATATAAACATTTCAATAAAAAATAACATACAAATAAATATTGACTTAGAGAAGAGAATACATTAAATTGTCACTAAAAAACATTTTTTAAATGCTTACAAATCTAACCATACATCTATCCTATGCATATTCCCTGCAGAATTCAGAATACACCTAATTCAGCTGCATTCTCTCTGGAACATGGACTGCTTTAAGGATGCTTTCCTAGAATTCTGGTTTCTACATTCCAACTTTTTTTTCCTGAAGGTCTTAGCTTCCTCCATCACAGTTAAAGCAAAGAAGCACATATACCCTAAGCAGCAGCCTTATAACTTTTTAGACACATATAAACCTTTTCTCTGGGGTTAAAGACCCCAGAAAACACAAAGCCCACCTGCTTCTTGCTCACCACCCATCACATTTACACATACAAGTTCCCCAGGTGGCACCACTGCCTTAACCCTGCAAAAGAAGGGGACAGAAAATAAAGGGCACAGCACAGGGAGACAAGGCTTCCTACCTCTCAAGTGGCAGGAGAAATATTAAGAAACCAGGAAGGACCTAGTAAAACCAGTTTATCCAATCCTGTCAAATAGCAAGTCATAAATTCCCAATGATAAAATCAGATCAATCTAACCTGTGCTGCTTCCCCATTTTTTCCCTCTCTCTCCTCTTTAAGTTGGCTGGCAACCTCATTCAGAAGCCATGCACTCCTAGTACTCTCACAGGTCACCTGAAGCATCTCCAGTGAACACTCTACAGCAAAGATTATTAGTCTGGGAGTCAAATAAAAAAGTATTTGAATCCAACCTGTTCCATCTAGTAAGCACTTGCGCAAGTTATTTAACCAACAGTTTCCCATTTGAAAAAAAAGACACCATAATAGCTATTCTCGGGGTTGTTTTAAAGATCTAAGTAAGAAAAGATAAGAGAAAGAAAGACAGAGAAAGAGACAGACCTAAGCACTAAATAACTCAAGAAATGTCGGGCCTTTTCCTTTTTCATTTAAGGCCAACTGTTACATTTGCAGTAACTTTTTTTTTTTTTGGTACCAGGGATCCAACTCAGGACCTCGCGCTTGCCAGGCAAGTGCTGAGCCACTGAGCTAAATCCCTGGCCCTGCAGTAACATTTTTTAAAAAACAACAAATATGCTAAACAATAAGCAAAAGCCAAAGCAGTATTTGCTCATTCAAAACAGTACTTAACAGGGCCAGGGATTTAGCTCAGTGGCACCGTGCCTGCCTCACAAGCACAAGGTCCTGAGTTCAATCCCCGGTACCAAAAACAAAAAAAATGTTAACTTCAAAATAGTACTTAACAAATATAGCCATGTAGAGTCCTAAGGGCAAACATTACCTCCTTTTCCTTCTCCTACTCTCTATCTTTTAAATTTTTATTTCCTGGAATGAACAATGTGCCCTGCACTTAGTAGATCTTTGATACTTGTTTCCTTAGTAAAATTCTGCTTTCTTGGGTAAAAGAGACTAAGCATCACCACAACAGAAGAAAATAATTTGATCTGATATGTAAAAGAAGCAACTTTTCAATAACCTCTACAAGTAGCTGGTAAACCTTGTTACAACGAGGCTTCAATCACCAAAGTCAAATTACCCTAATCATAAGAGTCTTTCTCACACATGTTACCAATGATTGGCAAAGAACAGAAGCAAAAACCAGATACCCGCATAGCATAACTCTTCAGAGAGATCCTAAACCAGTGGAGGCAAACCTATGGCACTCGTGCCATTTCAGGCTGCTTGCTTTATCACTGAAGCCTCTAAAAGGTTTGCCATCACTGCCCTGAACCATCACAGAGCTTCCTAATTGTCCCTTTTCCCTCAATGGTCTTGGTGTAAAAGACAAGAACTAACAATGTGTATGGTTATCTGTCAGCTTAGAAGAAAACATTTAGGGTTTAGGCTTCTTAGTTTTTATACTTCATTAATTAGACAGGCTGTTGAGTTTATATAAACTGTCTCATAAATCCATAAATTACATGGGGTGGAGAGTTCTAAACTATATCTCGTAAGTCCATAAATTCCAGCTTTACTCATAATAAGCAATCTGGACAGGCCATGTATATCCCTTAAAACATTCACAAATAAGAACTCCCCCCATAACCTTCCCACAAACAAATACCACTACCATATTTTCAACAGTCAACACAAGCCAGGCCTCTGGGGGAGGGACAGGAGTTTCAAAACGCGAGAAAACAAATTAATCTGCCAATGTCTGTGTTCCAGAAATGAAGACTGATTTGATTATGAGCCTTATCCTTAATGGTGCTGCAAAAGCAGCCTTTTCTTTTATCACCCTGACCATTTCATCTTCTTCCCTGATGTCCTCCTAGAGAAGACATTTCTGCCCAAAATTCATATACTGAAACTTAATCACCAATCTAATTATTAGGAAGCAGGTCCCTAATATCTCCCAGAATTCGTATGCTGAAACTTAATCACCAATCTGATATGAGAAGGTGAGCCTTTGGGAGCTCTTTACATCTTGACAGCCAAGCCCTGATGAATGGGATGAGTGCTCTATAAAAGAGGCCCCAGTGCAGCCTTGTCTCTTCCATCATATGAGGGCACAGGGAGAAAGTGCCATCTATGAACTAGAAGGTAGCCCTCAGATTCTGCAGGCACCTTGATCTAAGACTACTCAGCCTCCAAAACTGTGATAATAATTTCTGTGTTTATAAGCCGCTCAGTTTGTGGGTTTTTTGTGGGGTTTTTTTGGTACCGGAGATGGAACTTGGGTCCTTGCACTTGCAAAGCAGGTGGCGGAACCACTGAGCTAAATCCCTGGCCCCAGTTTGTGGTATTTTGTTATGGCAACCCAAACAAAGATCTCCTTAGGCCAGAGCTTTCCAAAAGAATTTTCTGCAAAGAAGGAATGGTTTTATATTAGAGCTCTCCATTAAGGCAGCCACTAGCCATGTGTGGTTACTAAGCACTTCAAATCTGGCTAGTATGAGCAAGGGAATAAATTTTAAATTTTATTTTAGTTAAATTTATATTTATACAGTCACATATGGTGAATGACTATAGTACAAATATAGAAAGTTTATATCATTGCAAAAAATTCTAGTCAACCTCTGCTTTAACTTGCATCTAGGACTCTCCCCTCTACTCCAAATTTCTTCATTAGGAAAACCACACTAATTTTCTGTCTTCTCATTTCCTCCACTCTTAGGTGGCAAATTTATTTAATGTTCTTTTTCCACATCCTCAGCTACTCAATGAGCTCTTGTCTAAGAGGATACAACAAAAGTGACAGGAGTGTCTTTACTTTTGCAGGGTTTATTACTTTCAAGAGATAATAATATCCACAAGTATAAAATAATCCTAAAAAAAGCACTTTCAGCCATATGGCTGAAATACCATTCCCCATACCTTAAGCCACTATTCTTTCACCTAGCAAAAAACAAAACTAAAACTCTTAAATATGAATATTGCTATGAAACTTATCAAAAATATAAGTCAAGGGCTGGGGATTTAGCTCAGTGGTTCCAGCACCTGCCTTGCAAGCACAAGGTCCCAAGTTTGATCCCCAGTACCAAAAAATATATATATAAGTCAAAAAGTTTAAGTAGTTGACATCTATGAAAGCAAATATCGTGTGCTAATTTTTTTAAGTTTCTGTAAGTATTAAAAATTTATGTATAAGGTGCTTTATGAGGTGCTAATGGAAATACAAAGATAAATGAAATACTTTACTTAGAGAAATGATGAAACTCACCATTGTTAAGAAGCTATGAACACATTAAGGCTACAGCTGTTGAGCCCTGGAAATTGTTAAAATGTTTTTGTTTAGTGTTTCAGTCTGTCTTAAAAGCTGTAAGATAATTTTAACTCGAGTCTGGATATACCAAAAAGCCTCTAAAAAGAAACGGTGTATGTTAAGGATTTAAAATATATCAATTTTCATTTGACAGTATTTTTAGTTAGAATACATAGTTTTTAATTGATCCATAATAATTGTGTGTATTTACAATGTACGGTGTGGTATTTCAATACATGTATATACTGTGTAATGATCATATTAGGGTAATTGGAGTATCTATCACCTCAAACATTTATCATTTCTTTATGTTGGGAATGTTCAAAATCCTACTAGTTATTTTGAAGTATATAATTAATTGTTATTAATCATAGTTACCCTGCTGGGCTATAAAACATTAGAAGTTACTCCTTCTACCCAAACACACCCCTGAACTCATTGACCAGCCTCTTACTATCCCCTCTATCCCTGACAATTACATATTTTTAAATTAAAAAGATACCTGTATAAAAAAAATAATTCAAGATACATAAAGTTTATATGGATCCTGATTACCGATTTTTTTTTTTGGTACTGGAACTCAAACTCAGGACCTTGCACTTGCAAGGCAGGCAGCAGAACCACTGAGCTAAATCCCTGACCCTACATATTGTTTTTAACTGATGCTCCATGTTCAATGTATAATCATTCTTCAGTGTTGTACTCGCTTCAGCAGCACATATACTAAAATTCTTCAGTGTCTTTATTACAAGTACATGCTTAACACAAGTCAACTTCCTAAAAACCTACCCTGTCCTGGTATCGTCTTCCAAAGAAAGCCGTATCATCCTCTTCTGGTCTCCTTAAGGAAGAAACTTGGGTACTTGTACCTGCTAACATGAAAAAATCTAATTAATATATTTATATCATTACATAGGTCCATGAAATTTTTTTTAAAACACAAAAGTTTCTTCCTGCCAAATGATAATGTTTTATTTTTCAGCTAGAAATAGCCTAAATAGCCCAAATACCTAATTCTTAGAAAGAATAGCACCACAAGACAAAAAGTAATTTTCAGTGGCAAACATTCTCCAAATATTCGCCTGGCTAATATTAAATAATATAGTACTTTGTAGATATTCCATATAAGAGTACACTTAGATTTGTCCAACTACTTTTTACATGTTACAACTAGAAATCCATGTTACGCTTTATGAGATAATGCATGGCAGTATGCATTATGATGACTTTACTGAGGCTTTATAACCAGAATAATATAAGCCGCTCTGAAGTTTTCAAAATTAAAATAATCTAAGCCATCATTCATAGTATTCACTTTGTAAAATTAATCAAGCACCTGTTTATATGCTGAAAGGAATTTTAAATTGCTTCAGTAGGAAAATCTAGTTTTCTTTGCAGGTACTCTAAGAACCTTCAAAGAAAATATTACCTTCAATATAGGTGCATGTCTTTACTGGGTCCTTTCATTTCCAAAACAGAATAGCAACTAGAATACCCATTTTTCTAGTTTCTAAAACATATAATTTCATCTTCAACAAGTCACACAAAAGTATCTAACCCCAGTCACCACAAAATACAACCATACTGTCAACTATATTTAAGAAAAGCCTTGTTGAGAAAAATAAAATAAAAAAGATTACTTAGGGGCCAGGGGTTTAGTTCAGTGGTTCTGGCGCCTGCCTCGCAAGCGCAAGGTCCCAAGTTTGATCCCCGGTCCCAAAAAAAAAAGCTTACTTAGACTAGGCAAGGAATATCCATACCTCTGAAAACTCTGAGTCTATCCCTGGAAGAGGCTGGACCATTTGACCTAAGCCTCTTCCAAATTCACCTTCAGAGCTTCATTTTAATAGAATATTATCATTCTTACTACAGGTAGCTGTAGAAAGCAATCAACCATATTCTGTATTTGCTGAAAAAGACCCCTTGAGGACCTTGACCACTGCATCACATAGGATCACTATACAGGCTTCTTTAAATTCATTGTTGTGTCAAGCATGGTGGCACACACCTGTAATCCAAGCACTTTGGGAGGCTGTGGCAGGAGGACTGCAAGTTTGAGCCCATGCTGGACAGCTTAGCCTATCTCAAAATAAAAAGGGCTAGGGATGTAGCTCAGTGCAAAGGCCCTGAGTCCAATTCCTACTTACAATAAATAAATAAATAAATACATAAATAGGTGTTGTAACATTCATTCACACTAAGGAACTAATGCTTCTTCCTTTCTAATAAAGAAAAGTATTTAACTGACAGCAAATGCCCCTGTATCTTGGGTTCCACTACACACAGTTAAAACTGAGGTTTAATGCAACAATTATATCAGTCTCAAGAACAATTGTGTTCTTTTCCTTGTTTTCATTTTTTTACTTCAGTGTGTATTTAATCATTCCTTCACTGAATGCTGTTTTCGTAAGCAGCCTTAACATGCTTTGTAGAGAATGTCGGGATCCATGAAAATACAAAATTTAATATTTAAAATATTAAATACCTAATAAACCATACAATTTCAGGAGCCAGGGATTTAGCTCAGTGATTCTGCCACCTCGCAAACACAAGGTCCCAAGTTTGATCCCTGGTACCAAAAAAAAAAAGAAAAAAACATACAATTTCCATCTTCAAGGCCTGGAATGTAGTTCAGTGGCAGAGAACGTGCCTGGCATGTACGAGGCCCTGGATTTGATCCCCAACATTAAAGAAAAAAAACCCTTCAATTTCCATCCTCCATGCTTTTGTTCCTTTTTTAATAAAAGAAATACAAATTACTACTGCTTAAAATTAATTCTACTTGCTTTTAATTTATAAATGATGAAAACTCTCCTAACCTGTGATCATCTCCGGATTACATCCCCTAGAGAGAACTCCAAAGATCAAAGCAGTTAGTCCACTAGAGCAGCCTCTTATTCAAACACCAGAGCAACACATACCAGAATAAAGTTTAAATCTTCAAAATTCAGTATTATCAGAATCCTTTTAATTTTCATATTTAGCTGTTTTTTCTCAATACAAAATGAAGTTCCTTGCTTTTTCACAGTGCCTGACCAATATAAAAGTAACTCAAAGTCAAATTATAATAATAGAAAAAAGTGAGAAGCCTAGAAAATAAATCAAAAGCCCTACTTTCTTACTACCTCCAAAAATATTTTTCATTCTAATTTCAATACCATCTGTCAGTGTTTCTGGAGATGTAGATGATGTTTGAAATGCTTTTAGAAATGGGTGATCCATGGACATAACTGGAGAGTCTAAAGCTTCAACTGAAGGTGCACCTAAGATATAGAGAATGAAAAATTAATCTTGATTTATAAGCATATAAACAAGTTATTATTTCTAATATGAAATAGCTTAGACTCTCAGCAGACTCTTGAAAAATACTTTCTAAATTTTTCACCAGGTGCAGTGATACACACCTAAAACCCCAGCTGCTTGGGAGGCTGAAGAAGGAGGAACAGTGTACCCAGGAAAGACCAAATTAGCTAAGAGAGTGAGACCCATCTCAAAACCAGAGGTTAAAAAAGTAATTTTTATTTAAACTTTTACCTGGCACATAAAAGCAAATGGCTAAAAAAAAGTATCTTTTCATTTCTTAGACCTTTCTCAGAGGAAAAAAAACATTATGTGCTGACACAGCTGTGTCAGCAAAGGAATACTAAACCCTAATATAGTAGCAAAACATGATCTAAAGCAAGACAATCACAATAAGGAACTTCTGGTTAACTAAGATAAAATACAGAAGTGTATTTTTAATCTAATCCTTACTGAGAAGACATCTAAAAGCAAAGTATGAAAAATAATGAAGAAAGCTCCTCTTCAGTGGAGGAAACAACCACTATCCCAAACCACAAAGAGCAACCACACAATGTGTTAACCCTCATGGACCAAAGGAAGGAAGCTGCAGAGGAAATGTAAAACTGTTCTTTCTCACAAAGCACCACTTCCCCAACACCATGGGTAGAGAGCAGGAAATGAACTTTTAGTCCTCACTGGTTTAAAAGCTAATCCTGTAGACTGGCATGGTGGTACATGCCAGTGCTCGGGAGGCTGAGGCAGAAGGATCACCACGAGTTCGAGGCCAGCCTGGGCCACATAGTGAGTCCAAGGACAGCCTGAACTACATAGTGAGTCTCTGTCTCAAAAAACCAAAAATACTAGCATCCTTGACCAATAAATAAATAAATATTAGAAAATTGAAAAGTTAATCTTGTAATGTGAACAGTATGTGACAATTGTTCAGTCTTTCCAATTCCTTCCCCCTTCCTATCCCCAGCCACTGTCTCATGTGGCAGTGAGACTATAAGGAGGGGCTCAGGGCCTTCCAGGTCCTTGTGCTGTCCTCTGGTTGCTGCCATGTGTTACTGGTCTTCAATGCCCCAGGCGGCCTAACTTGTAATCTGGTCTCTCAGCTTGACAGGGCCCAGTGGCCTCACACTTGCTCTCACTAGAACTACAGACCCCCACGATGCTGGCTACTTCTACTGAATCTCCCTATCTGGGGACCCACTGTCAGCTCAGCTCTGTGGTCCTCTTTTCCCCACTATCTCACAGCTCGGATGCCTGCCAAGTACTCCCTGAGAGGTGGGAATGATAGACTCAGTCAGTATTAAATAGGAATCAAATCCCAGCCAGAGGGTGCCTCTCTCTAAGAACCTGCAAGGCTAATAGAGCGGAAGCCCCTCTGCCCCTAGGCTCCCCTACACCTGATATGAGGACAAAAATATCTTATATCTCCTCGCCTGGCTCTCACCTTTCCTCATCTCTCCTCATCCCTCAGGGGCCATCTTTATATATGAAGACACTTGGGTAATAAAATACTAGAAATCCCAAAAACTAAGATGCCAGCTATTATTTAGCAATGTGCTGAAACTACTATTAGTTAAATTAATCAAGAGTAAGAAGAGTCATAAATATTAGAAAGGAAGTGGCTAATTATTTGCCAAATAAATTAAAAACTTATTAAAATCCCTTAAGATAAGTAATAAGACTGGCAGCAACAGCAGAAAACATTTGCTTCTTTATAAACAAGTAACAATCAGAAACATAATAGAAGAAAAAATTAATGTATGATAAAAAAGATTAAATACCTAGAAATAAACTTAAGAATTGTGCACCATTTCTAAGGAAATAACTTCAGAAATCCACTTAGCTGCACAGGAAAAGACAAATGAAGAGACAATATTTTAAAATACCAACTCTTTCTACAATGATCTACACTTTCAATATGATCCCAGTTAAAATAATATAATGTTTTGTAGTGTCTCAAAATTATGGCAAAGTTCTGAATTACAAGGTAAAAACAAGTTAGGAAAATTCAGCAGTCATAATATGAAGTCATAAATTAATTTATTCACTATAAACCTACAATAATGAAAACAAAACAGTAGTTATACAGAAATAGACAACAATGAGGCAGACTAAGGAGCCCATAGCAATGTCTGGGTTGAATCCAACTCTGGTAGTTGAACACAGAACAACTGTTTTACTTTTCAGGGCTGAGTCTCTTCATTTGTAAAATAATAATAATAATCTGACTTTTAGTTGTTGGGAGGATTAAATTAGGTAATATACATGAAGTAGTTAGAATAACTCCTAGCAGTACCAAACTGCAATGATGATGATGGCCATCATCATGATTTTTGCACTTGTATTTGGGATTTCTAAGTCTATTTATTACATGAACCTAATACAATCATGGACTCATTAACACTGCAAAAGAATTTACTTATGGAATTTAACAAGCTAGTTGTGTAATTATCTAGAAGAAAAAAATATATAAAATATGACAATCTTGAAAAATGAACACACACAAGGTCCCGAGTTCAATCCCCAGTACCAAAAAAAAAAAAAGAAAGAAAAATGAACACAAACAGGAAATACCAAATATCAAAACATAATATTAAGCTGTAATAATTAAAAATATGTAATATTTACCCAGGACAATGGGGAAATAGCACAAAATAACAAATACATAGACTCTGATAGGTTCCAATTATTAGGAAAAGAATAGTATTTGGATAACTGCCATTAATTTGGACAATAATTGAAGTTAGACATACCTACTTTGCACTTAACAAAAACTAAATTCACAGTACATGAAAAAGCTAAACACAAAAAAATTGCAAGTACTGAAGATAAAATGAAGAAAAACATTTATAAAATTAGAGTAAGAAAATATGAAATGGGGAAGATGTCTTGCTTACTATTCTTTCGTTGCTGAGACAAAAATACCAGAGACCCAAAGTTAAAGGAGGAAAGGTTTAGTTTGGCTCACAGTTTGTAAAGGTTTCAGTCTATAATCAGCTGACTCCAAGGCAAGCTGGCACGGCAGAGGGGCATCATAGAGGAGAAACAGTCCATGGCAGGCAGAAGACAGCAAAAGCAAGCAAGTGACAAACTACAAGTAACTAAACAGCAAGCCTCTTTCTGTCCTTTATATTGTATCCAGGCTACCTGCCCTAGGACAGGAAGTACTCACACCCTTAATCCTAGCATTGCCCATGAATTGATCACACACTCTAGATCCAGCCACCTCTGAAAAAGCCCTACCTATGACCACTTGAGACTTTAGGGAGGACATCTAGACACAAGCCATAACAGAGGACCTGTGTTCAAAATATAAAAACTGTTTTTAAAAAATAGTTTTTAAACATTAAAAGACAAGTGACAGATGGGGGAAAATATCTTCAAAAAAAAGATTAAAATATTAGTATACAGAATATATAAAAGACTTTGCATAAGCCAAATAGAATAAAAGAAAACAGAAAGATGAGTGAAGGATTTGAACAGGCAGTTCACATAAAGTGAAATGGCCAATAAATACAAAATGATGTTCATCTCATTAATAACTACAGAAATCAAACCGAAGCAATAACAATTTCTCACATCAGGTTGGCAAAGAGAAAGTCAAGGATTTTAATAATATCAAGGATTAGTCTCAATGAGGGGAAATAGGTGAATTAAAATCACCCCTGGGAGAATTAAAAACAAATCCAGTATTTTTAAAGGACAATTTAGCAGACTGCATTAAAATGTTACATGTGCATACACTTTACCTCAACCATTAACTCTTATACCTCAACCCTATAACTGCTGAACAAAGTTATGCAAGGACACATGATAAAGTTCAAAGATTTTTATTGGAAAGGTCAGCTGTGATGGCAAAAAAGATGAAAACCTAAATATCAAGAACAAGGCTATGGTTAAACCGATAACTATAGTATGGTATACTGTACAGCAATTAAAAAGAATGAAATAGATTCATGTTGTGTGTCCTGACATAATAATAGGCCTTTAATATTTTTCTAATTAAAAAAAAGTAAAGCTGGGCATGGTGGCACATGCCTGTAATCCCAGCACCTGGGAGGCTGAGGCAGGAGGATTACCAATTCAAGGCTACCCTGGGCTACATAGCAAGACCTTGTCTCAGAATAAATAAATAAATAAATACATAAATGCATAGCTAGCTAGCTAGCTGGATGTGGTACACACCTGTAATCCTAGTACTCTGGGAGGCTAAGCCAGGAAGATTTCAAATGTGAGCCCAGCCTGGACAACTTAGCAAGAACCTGTGTCAAAAATTAAAGGGGGAGGGGGACTAGGAATGTAACTCAATGTCAAGGCCTTGGGTTCAATTCCAGTATCACCAAAAACAAACTAAAGAAGTAAACAGTCAAAAAAATGTATGTTAAAGAGAAAAATAAATTGATTGCAGCAAATTACCCTCTGGAAAAGACTAGGGTAAAGAGAAGTGTTCAACTGGCCTTTGTACTCCATTTCTATCGTTTGAATTTTTTTAACAAGAAAATGTACTTATATTTATGTAATTTTTAATAAAAGAAACAATACACCTCTGTTGTTAAAATCCCCACACATCAAGGTGTTTAAAGTAGAATATATTCAGTTTCCCAGTCATATTCAACTCTCAGAAGGATACAGCTGCTTTCAACAGTTTGGGATATACCAAACTTTCCCCTGTATTATTTAAAATCTAAATATATATAAAACCAAAAACATTGAAACTACTGGAAGACAACCCAAGGAAAACACTTGAAGTCATAGGCACAGGCAAAGATTTCCTTAACAGGATTCCAATACCACAGGAAATAATATCAACAATCAACAAATGGGACTATCTCAAATTAAAGTTTCTGCATGGCAAAGGAAACAACAGAGTGAAGAGACAACCCACTACATGGAAGAAAATCTTTGCTAGTTACTCTCCTGATACAGGACTAACATCTAGAAGATGTAATGATCTTTAAAAAATTAACACCCATAGAAGAGGAACAAGGGAGGAGAGAGGGAGAAAGGAAGAAAGGGATAAGAAAAAAAGTGAAAATAGAAGGAAAAAATGGAAACAAAGCTTCTGTACATAGGGAGGGAGGCGGGGGGGCGTGAGATAAAATAAAATAAGTTTATTTTTTTAAAAATTAACTTCCATAAAATAATAAACCCAAAAAAAGTGAGCAAATAAACAAAATAAATACTTCTCAAAAGAAGTTCAAATGGACAAAAAGTGTATGAAAAAATGTTCAACATCTCTAGCCATCAGAGAAATGCAAATTAAAACCACCCTGAGATTCCATCTCACCTCAGTCAGGATAACTACCATCAAGAATACAAAAAATGGGATGGGGATTTAGCTCAGTGGTGCCGCCGACTGTCGAAAGCTCAAGGTCCCGAGTTCGATCCCCAGTACCATAAAAAAAAAAAAAAAACAAGGACTAAGAATACTAAGAATACAAAAAACGACAAATGCTGGTGAGGATGCAGGAAAAAGATACCCTCTTACATTGTTGGTGGGAATGTAAACTTCTAAGATGAGGAAGGGGACATTCAGAAGGGAACAGAAGAGAAACAGTGATATAATGGAACTGAAATTGATTAAATATGTTTTGTTGGGCTGGGGATTTAGCTCAGTGGTTCCGCTGCCTGCCTCGCAAGCACAAGGACCCGACTTCAATCCCTGGTACCAAGAAAAAAAAAAAAAAAATATATATATATATATATATATATATATGTTTTATTTGTTAGTACTGGGGACTGAGCCTAGGGTCTTCACTGAACTATATCCCCAGCCATCTTTTAGTTTTTAAATTGCCCAAACTGGGCTTAAACTTGTGATTGTCCTGCCTTAGCCTCTCAGAGTGCTGGGATTACAGGCATGTGCCACCATGTCTGGCTATGTTAAATGTATATACCAATTTCCCAAAGTAAACCCCATCATCATGTAATATTAACATGCACTAATGAAATTTTTTTAAATGTATGCAAGAAGATATATGTATGTGCATGTGGAAATGTGTGTGTGTACAGTCAAATTTTTTATGGATGTATTTACATGTATACACATGAACATATATATATATATATATACACATAAGCACATGTATGTACGTTTCCAAAAAAGTTATTATAGTAAAAGTTATACACAACAGGATAACAGTTAAACTGTGACGTCAAACAAAGAAATATTATTTGGCTATTACAAACAATGGGAGTGTGGATTAGTATTTGGGTACAAAATAATGGAGTAGAAATGATCTATTTTTTTTGCTTCTAAATTTTCCATAATGACAATATATTGTATAGTGGCAATGAGATCCTTTCAAGTAAGGGAATACTTTTTGAAAAAAATGTGATGAATATAAAAATGCTAAACAAAAACAAAGCTTCACTACTCTTAGAACACGTAATAAAAGCCATGTGATAAGCTCACATTTTACACATCCTCACTTACCGACCCCACTGCCGTCCAATCGCATGTAGCCCTCAGCCAGGGAGCTGAAACCAGTAAGCCCTCCCATCGCTGCATAAGAAACATCTTGTCCCACTGGTTTTCCCTGAGCCAGTCTTTCTTGCTTTGTTTCCACCACGGTATCATGGGCATGTGCAGACTGACCACAAGCACAAGTGAAGCAGCTATGGAAGCCTGAACACTTGGAACCTGAGTAAGATGTAAAGGAAGTTAAAAATTTTTAAGTATAGGTACTAAACAAAGTACCTATCAAACAAAAAATTTTATCTGGCTATTACAAACAATGGGGATGAGGCCTGGGATTTGAGTACAAACACTGGAGTGGTAATGATCTTTTCCTCTGCTTTCTAAATTGCCCATAATGATATATTGTATTGTGACAATAAATGCGACCCTAAAGACATTTAGTTTGACCAAAGACAGCTGAACCTAGAACCTCTGATCCCAGATCCTGACCTCCCTCCCAGACACTGCTCTTACTTCTAAAAGATGGTAAAGTAGTAAGAAGGTATGTAGAAGGGGATAAAAATGTTATAGAAAAACCATGAGAGGCTATAAGAAACTGGGTTAGCCAGGCATGGTGGCACATGCCTGTAATCCTAGCACTCGGGAGGCTGATGCAGGAGGACGGTCATGAGTTCAAGGCCAGCCTGGGCTACAGAGTGAGTTTAAATTCAGCCTGAACTACAAAGTGAGACCCTGTCTCAAAAAAAGAAAAAGATTCTGGGTTAAACACTACAGTATCAGGAAATGCAGGCTCTGTCCTTAAACACTGAGTTAAAAGCAAGTAAGAAGGATCTAGCCCAGTGGCCAGAACAAGTAAAGAGAATATGGAAATCTCCCTGTAGATTTATTCCTCATAAAACCATATTAGAAGACCAACATATAGACCCAAAAAGGTAAATATTGATGCATGCTACAACATGTATGATTCATAAACACATTATGCTCAGTGAAAGAAGCCAGTCACACAAAAAAACCCACATATTCTATGATTCCATTTACATAAAATATCCAGAATAGGCAAATCAATAGAAAGCGGATTAGCTGGGCATGGTGAACCACACCTGTAATCCCAACATTCAGGAGGCTGAGTCAGGAGGATCACTGTGAGCTTGAGGCCAGCCTAGGCTACACAGTGAATACAAGACAGCCTGAACTACATATATCAAGATTCTGACTCAAATAGCCAAAAAAAAGAAAAAAGAAACAAATTAGTGGTTGTTCAGGGCTGGTAGGAGGGAATAAGAAATAACTTCTAGAGGGCTAGGGATTTAGCTCAATGGTTCTGCTGCCTGCCTTGCAAGCATAGCATCCCCCCAAAAGAGAAAGAAAGAACTTCTAGAGGTGGGAGTAGAGGTCAGTGATTTAGCACCTGTCTCCCATGTTCAAGGCACTGGGTTCAATCCCCACCACCATGAAACAATTCTGCAGCAGTGCCCCATTGCCCTGCCTTGCCAAGTGACCACTCTATAGTTCAGACTGGCTTTGAACTCACTATGTAGTCCAGGCTGGCCTCGAACTTTCAGCCTCTTGAGTGCTGGAATTACAGGCCTGTGCCACTACGCCTGGCAAAACCTCCATTCCTTTTATGTTTTTGTGACTGACTCTGATTTTACTGAGTCCCAGCCTCAGTGCCAAGCCCTTTAGAAAAATTTTTCTCATTTAATATTCACAACTCTGAGAGGCATTACTGGTATTATTTTTACATTAACAGCTTAGGCTGGGACTTGTTAGAATTAGTTGGAATTCCATTTTTGGTCTCTTTAGCATCAAAGCAAGTTTTCGCAATTCCAACATAATGCTGCACCCATGCTGCCTCCTTGCAAACTTGTTATTAAACACTGTGACAATGTGTGATGGAAGTGTAACTTACAAACTTAAAAACAAGTTCCTGTGCTGATAGTTTTATATTGGATCATGTCTTAGACAGTTTAAAACAGGCTTTCTCTACCTTGGCACTTTTGCCATTTGCAAACAGGTAATTCTTTGCTGTGGGGAGAACTTTCCTCTGCATCCTGTGTAGGATGTTTTGCAGCATGCCTGGCCTCTGCCTGATGGATTACAGTCATACCGCCAACCCTAGTTTTAACACCCAAAAATGTTTCTAGATGCTGCCGGAGGTCTCCCCAAGGACAGAATCACCCACCTCCAATTGATAACCACAAATGTATTATTATGAAAATCACACCCTTTTACACATTTTTAAAAATACAATATAGAGTATTTAAAAGTCTTAATGCTTTCAAAATAAACATAACTTTTAACTGACAGTTCATGTCAGTTACTTAGTCTAGATTAGGTTTGGACAGCCTCTCCAGAAAGTGGTTAAATTCCTTTGAACGCTTTGTATGCCATTTTGGTAACTATTGTACCATTGACATTTTAGTAAGTACTGGGTGAAATGGTATTCTAAGTTCATACATAACCTGATAGTGCTTATGTTATTAGTTCAACCATATTAATTGAAATTCATTGTGATGTAATTCTTTGTCTTCAAACATCTCAGAACACAATTTCAATATTAAAATTGTATGCTTTTTTATAAATAGTATGGTAGTAAATTATATCTCAATAAAGTTTGCACTAAATTTTAAAAATCTATTAGTTAAATTATTTGAATTACATGACATTGGAGTTTATGATCATCAAGCATACTATAACTCTGAGTATCAAATGAATTTTGCTTACTTGTTTAATACCCAATTGTGAAGCTGAATAAACTGATACAAAGATACAATAAATATTCAATGAAGAAATTAAAACTTTCTGCATTTGTATAATAATATATATGACTTACATGTGTTACATGCAAAGCCAGATGCGGCACTATGCTGGTCTGCAAAGTGTTTGCACCTGCAGCGAATGGGCTGGGCACCATTCAGAGGGACATAATGGTAAGCCCTGCATGGGCAGCCAGTCACACGGCAAGGCAGGGCAATGGGGCGCTGCTGCGGAATCGTTTCAAAGTCAGTTTTATGTTGTTTATACCTAAAAGAGTGGGGAGAATAAGAAATATAACACAATGTGGTATTACCGAAAATCACAATTTCTATTCCATCAAATGCAAACATGATCTACTAAGATGAAAATAAACTCCCCTACAGGCAGCATTTCTGTCTACTTTGTTCAGAAGGAATCTTCACTGGTTTTTTATTTTTGCCTATTTAAGAAGTTTCACAACAGTACAGAGAAATATAATTCCCTTAAAATACTTGTCATTACAGACTCTCATATGGATGCATATCCTAAGTATGAAAAAATTATGTGCAAAAATCATTTTTATTAAACTGCATTACTTAAATTTATTTTCATGGTTTGCCATTTAAAATTGGAGCTCAATAAACATGTGTAAATGTAATTCATTATAATGTAATTTAATTTTCAACTTTTTTTAGGTAGTCAGGTGAAATACAGGGGTGTTCTACCAGTAAGGTACCTCCTCAGCCCTTTTTATTTTATTTTGGGACAGAGTCTCAATAACTTGCTCAGGGTGGCCTGGAACTTTCAATCCTCCTGCCTCAGCCTCTTGAGTAGCTAGGATAACAGATAGACGCCACTGTGCCTGGCTTTATTGTTAACTTGTGACTTTAAACTAAACTATCAATATCTTTAAAGGCCAAGTTCTATGAAAACATTGTAAATAATCAACAGGTCACTTGCTTCCTTCTCATAATGTGCTACTCAATAAAATAATACTAATTTTTTACTCTTAACACTGACCTAAGATATATGGGGGTTTTTTTTAATTTCTTTTTTTTTGGTACCGGGGATCGAACTCGGGTCCTTCCGCTTGCGAAGCAGGCAGCAAAACCACTGAGCTAGATCCCCAGCCCCCTAAGATATATGTTAAACTAACAAGGACATACCAGTTTTCACTTAGCAAAAAGTTTCTTTAAACTACTTAATTTGTGATTATGTAATTTACAAAAGTTCTCTTAAACTGTATGTAATTTATAATTATGTAATTCACAATTATATACAGTGGCTGCAAACTCTTATAAAAAGAACCGCTTCTATTTAATATGCTTCAGGAAACTTTAAATAGTCCATCCTTTAACACAGAAAGTTTATTCTAGAATACATAGCCTTAGAAAATAATTCCATTTATACACACACACACACACACACACACACACACGGGAATGAGTAAATTGCTACAAGAAAGTTTTCAAGTTTGTTAGGAATAAAACTCGTTTTCAAATAAAAACTTTCACATAATCATAATACTGCATATAAAATAGATAAAAGCAGAATTGGAGTTTGGTCTTCCTCTCCCTAACCTGCCCTTCCACCTAGCGCAACCCTAAGTCTTTGCTTACACATCCAGGGAACACAAGATGAACAGCACTAGACCAGCTAGAGTATCAAGTGGGTACTGAAAACTTTGTTTAAGATTACTACATAACAGGGGGCCAGGGATTTAGCTCAGTGGTGCCACCACCTGCCTCGCAAATGCAAGGTCCCAAGTTCAATCACCGGTACCAAAAAAAAAAGATTACTACATAACAACATGGAAACATATTTCTGTGACTGCCACGAAAAAGCAGCTCAAGATTTTATACATGCACAAAACTAACAACTAAATGAACTCTACAAAGAAAAAATTATACAGATAAAGTATTAATAGCAGCTGGCTTTGGGCAGTCAATGTTTTACTTTTCTATTTATTCCCCCATTTTCCTTAATAATTATATATCATTTTTTTAATTCATTATGTTTATTGCTACATTTTAGGTATACAATATGATGACATTCACCATTGGGAATTTGTACCTTTGCACGATGTATCTTGGTTTATTTTTTTCCCCATTTCCCTGCCCTCCCTTCAGCCCTTCCACCCTTCCCTATTTACAAAGACTTTGTTTCCATTTTTTTCTTTTCTCATATTTATTCCTTTTCCTTCTTTCCTTTCCCCTACTGTTCCCACTTCCTGTTCCCCTTTGGACCTTTTCTTCCTATTTCAAATTATCTATCATACATTTTACAGCCCAGTTGCCCTCAACTGGAGATTGGATAAAGATGTGGTTTTTTTTAAAAAATGGAATACTACTTAGCCATAAAGAATGAGAAATTAGCAACATTTATAGCTAAATGGATGCACATTGAGGCCATACTCTTAAGTGAAATAAACAGGACACATAGGTGTAAATACCAAATAGTTTCTCTGGTGTGAGAAAATGAAAGTGTAAATAAGGATCATAATACCACTTTTTTCTGTACTAAGGCTTGAACCCAGGGCCTTTGCACTGAGCTACCTCCCCAGCTTCCCCCCTTCTTTTTTTATTTTGAGACAGGGTCTCACTAAATCACTAAGTTGTCCAGGATAGTTCAATATTGCAATCCTCCTGCCTCCCACATACCATTTTTGTTTTTTGTTTTTTATTTATTTTTTTGGTACCTGGGATCGAACTTGGGACCTTGTGCTTTTGAGGCAGGTGGCAGAACCACTGAACTAAATCCCCGGCCCCTCACATATCATTTTTATAACAGGAAAAAAAATAGTTTACATAGAGATCTCATGAGTGACAAGTACTACAGAAAAATTTCTCTATCAAAGGTGAATCAAGTTTTTGAGAGCCAATTCCATGCTACAAAAATTAAACATTGATAAGTGCCAGTTTGGCATTAAATTCTTCTAAAAATAAATTATAAAGATATTACACATTTTCCAAACATTTCTTCAGTTCTGAGAGATAGCAACACCCCCCTCATTCCTCCACAGTGTTACTAGTTGAAGTTGCTAAGTAAGTTTAATTTAGAGTCAGTCTATGTACGATATTACTCATCCTAGTAACTGCCTAACACCTGGTAAACTGCAACTCTATAAATAGCAACTTCAAAGAGACTCTCATGAATCTACCCTTCAATGGTTTCCTTAGAATAGAAAGTTAAGAGTTGTTGCCTGAAAACATGTAACAGGTTCAGTGATTTTTCTGTGAAGCAGTTTGGTCATTTGTCGGGGAGGGGTTAAGGAGGATTGAACTCAGGACCTTGCTCTTGCCAGGCAGGCGAGGAACCACTGAGCTAAATCCCCGACCCTAATCATTTTGCTCTTTACAACAGTAAGACAGTAGTAAAATTAGAAGTAGGCCATGCACTCAGCAAAATGCAAACCTCAGATACAGGTGACACATGTCAATGACTAAAGCCTCATGTAATTACCCCCATGAAAATCCCCTCATGGGATTTTCTTGGGACATAACCACTCGTCATTAAAAGCCATGTGCTTGAGTTTTTGTTTGTTTAAAGAAATGACTGGCACAGCGGTTTCTTGAGATGAGAAGGTTGATTTAGTAAATTTGAGGAGAAATGGGTCTATTTGTAGATGGGTATCATGACCAGTGTGGGTCAATTCAAGCAACTATAAACCAGTTCTCAAAAACCCAACCATCCATCCTTTACCTTGTTCAATGGTAGATGCCTGCTTCCCAAATCAACTGAAAGATCCCTCAGCAAAGCCATGGGGGCACCAATATCTTTTTTTACCAATGGCAAGAGAAAAATGGCTGAAAACAATAGACTTTATGGGTGGTTATACTATGATATGACAAAGAAAGAGCAATTTTTTTTCTTTTTTTTTTTGGTTTTTTGAGACAGTGACTTGCTATGTAGCTCAGCCTGTCCTCAAACTCTTAAAGCTCCTGTCTTGGCCTCCTAAGTGCTAGGATTACAGGCGTGCACCACTACTGCCTGGCAAAATATTTTAATTATAACTTTTTAAAACTTTAGATATTTTTACTATATTGTATAAATGTCTGCTTTTAAATGTTTCTTAATCATCACAGTGTTATTTATAGAAGGAGAATATGTTTTACTACAGCTTTTATTTTCTATTCATCAGAAAAATAGCAGTAAGAGCTGTGCATGGTCATGCAACCTTATAATCCCAGGAGTCTGGGAGGCTGAAGCTGGAGGTTCACAAGTTCAAGCCCAGCCTGGGCAACTTAATTTCTTAGCAAGATAGCTTCAAAAAAAAAGTCTGTGGATGTACCTCAGTGCAAAGGCCCTGGGTTCAATCCCCCACAAGGAAGAAAGGAAAGGAGGGAGGGAAAGAGGGAAGAAGGAAATAGCAATTAAAATATCTTACCTATGTGTACAAAAACACAGTGTCTCTGGGCCAACAAGTTTGCAATCCATTCCTGTTGGGGACCGCCAGCTCACAAACAACCTGTTTTGTAAGCGCGTAGGTAAAACTTTTCTTTTGTATTCTTCGTATTCGTCAGGAGTAAAAAGTTTCCCTCCATCGTCCTCACCAACAATTCTACAACAACAACAAAAATATGTCTTAAGCCTTGGATATTTTCCAGGTTAAAAATGCTAAACTCTAAAGTTAAACTATACCTGTATATTTAAAGGGAAGGCTGCTTTGAATTTTTACTGTAGACACGTTAACAGCCGTATTATACACAATGACGAGAAAGCTTTTGCTTGTGACAGTGTTGAACATGCTCCCCCACACTACGGCAAGTTAGCATGTGAGAAAACAGAAGCAGGAAGGCTACTCTCACCTTCCCTGAGTTCTTCCCTGACACAGGTATACAACCTCATTCCAGAGATGCCCTCCCTGTATCTGCAGAGAAAAAAACATGCTTCTCGATGAAGACACAGCAATGCAGAGAAGAATCTAAGCAGTCCTTGCTATGTTCCTCCCAGTTTACTACCATTAGGCCATCTTTTAGTGATTCCATCGTATTTTTTCAGGACTGTCATCACAACCAAGCATAAAAGTGCACACGATCTCCAGTTTCTGTGTTTTCACTTTCTGAAGGCTCCCATGCCACATAAAAATGAAATAAATTTATAAGCCTTTCTCTTGTTAATCTGTTTTTCATTATGAGTGCCTCAGCCATGAACCAAATGACGACTAAAGGAAAACATCTTTTCTGTCCTACTCTTCCCATATAAAGGGGGATAAGTTAAAAGTCAGTGATTTCATAATATCTGACTATACTGATCAAAGTTTATCAATGGAAGATTGCCAACTACTCATCTCAATTTCTCCTCTGATTTGAGGCAAACATTCACCTTCTCATTAAAAGCAGAGCCTAAACTGTTAAAAAATTCTAATGTTCCATCCATTAAAAACAGGAACAAAATAAAGTGTACACACACACACACACACACACACACGCACAAATAGAGAAGACAATATGACTAATTCCCATACCTGACCCCAAACCCGGCCAGGAGTTTAAAGTTATGCAGGTTTTAAAAACATTCTTGGATTTGCACAAGTTCAAACCCATATCTGTGTATTGGGTAATCAAGTGCTTCATTGTTTAAAATCTAAAATTTTTATGGGAAAAATTAAGCCCCTACTATTTTTATGGGAAAAGAAAAAAACTAAGAGTTTGCCTCCCTAGAGAAAAGGAGGTAGTACAATTAAAGGAAGTTGTTCAAAATAGAAGAAATTTCTCCTTAAAAATACCCCTCCTCGGCCGGGGACTTAGCTCAGTGGTTTCGCTGCCTGCTACGCAAGCGCAAGGACCCGAGTTCAATCTCCAGTACCAAAAAAAAAATACCGCTCCTCTTTTAATGTCATAAAAATTATTTTGTAGACTGCTACATAATTTTTTGGGCAATGTATATTTTTCCAAACTTTGAACCCATTAGTTGAGACAGAAAATAAAAACTAATGTGCTGTGAAATCAGCACAACCTTCTTTACTTAAAGAACTTTGATATAAAATACTAAAACCAACAGGTATTTTATTTGGGGATAAGTTTTGAGCCATATTACTTCATTATAACTACAAAAAAAGTACTAACAGGTACCAGAAAGCTCTTAAGATAATTGCAGCTCCTTTAAGAAATCATTGGCAATTAGTTCTAAACCAACTCAGAGCAAGACTACATTTTCCTTTCCAAACACCTCCCACCAAAGCACCAAAAAAGGACAACTCTGGGCAAACAAAGTTCATTTCTGGTGGAGACTTATCTTTTTTACCTTTCCCATGCATCCCCTTCCATATCTAGGCACCCAAATCTGGTTTGCCCTACCTTTCTCACATCTTAAGGTTAAGTAAAGGACTTGATGATCCCTTTTATAGAGCAGTGCTCCATGTATTTATCTTGCAAAAATAATTCCCTCCAGGCCTACCCCTGGCATTTTCTGGGCAAGAAACAACTGGAGGCCCACAACCCACATATTTAAGTATCTCTGGAGCCCACAACCTACATATCAGTATCTAACTTCTCAGTCAACACTGAGGCCCAGCAAATTGCTCCGAGAGGAACCCTAGAGAACAGAAGGCTAAAGGAGCAAGCTCTGCCTTAGGGTAAGCGCTGGTAGTAGTTCCAGCCCAGGACTCCCTGCCTCACCTAAGATCCACCTGAACCAGGCATGTGACTCACCTATCATCAAGCTCCTGACTTCACTTTTCCCACTTTTTCCAAAGAGTTCTAAGTATTACTCAAACTACACTAGCAGGGCAGTCAGCTGGGGAACCCGGCTGCCTGGGCCTCCCTAGGTGATCTGGGTTGACCAACCTCAAGCCGAGGAGCCCTTCTGCTCAAGGTCTCCCAGGCCAGCCTGGATCCACTCATCCACCTTTGCGCACACACACATCCTCCCGCCAGCCCTGGCCTGTGATTCCCACGCCATTTACCAACTGTCAACTGTCTTTCTTAGGAGATGCAGAGACATGAAAAAGCAAAACACTTCGCGGCAGGCGCGAGAGCCTTTGTCAAGCTCGGGCCGAGGAATCTAGTCCTCGAGGCAAACAGGCTGCGTTTCCGGTTTCGGGAGAGGCCCGAAAGCACCGGGTCCCGGTCTTTCTCCTAAAAGCAGCACCTCGGGATTGGGAGCACGCTGAGAAGTGCACGACTTAGCCTACTGCAATTAACATGCGAACTTAATGTCTTCTTTTATAGGCCCCGAGTGCTCACAGTAATTCTTCACAGTGCTCTGGGGCAGCGCGGATTGGACCCCGCCGTCGATCTGGAGTTAATAATCCCTCCGGGACGGAAGAGACTCGTTACTGAATGAAACTGCGTATCAGCGTATTGAGATACTGAAAGATGAAACCTGAAATTAATCTAGACCTCCTTCAACAGCCTGGGAATGGATTCCCAGAGCGCCAGCGCTCGCTCATCTGCCAGTTCCCTGCCCGCGCCACCGGGTTTGGGGAGGGGTCGGGGGTGCGGCTCGGAGCCGCCGCCACTGCCTCACCTCCGGTACTCCAGGTACTCGTCCACCGCCGCCGCGCCGCCGGAAGCCAGCGTCAGCCGCTCCATGGAGTCGGGAGGGAAAAGCGGCGAGGATACCGCTGCGCGCCCCGGGTCGGCCCTGCGCGCGCCCCTGCAGACCAGTCAGAACCGGTCCGGCCCCGCCCCGGCCCCGCCCCGCCCCGCCCCTTACACCTTTGCCCTGCCTCCATTGCCCCCGCTTTTTTTTTTTTTTTGGTGTTAGGAGTCGAACTCAGAACCTTGCCCCGGCCAGGCTGGGGCGGCGCCACTGAGCTATATCCTGGCCCTGGCCGCGCACTTCTACCAGGCCGCTCACGTAGGGGCGTTAGAATGCAAGTTGCAGCCTTCCACTGTCATCACTGGTCATCTCTGTTCCTGGGAGTCTCCCTAAAGCAACCAGAGAGTGCAGTGCCTGTGTATAACGAGTTCCTGGAAGATTGCTGCCTACAGCTCTTCTCAGAAAACTTACTTTGTCTTTTAACATCTAAATGGTGTTGAGAAGGTTTCGGTGAGTTTGAGGCCGGCCTCAGCGCAATCACTAACCATGTTTTCAATTTGGCGTCTAAAAAAAAGATCGGACAGGGAAATGCAGGTGAAGTTCAGTGGTAGAGTATGTGTTCAGTGTGCAGAAAGACCTGGGTGCGATCATCAGCACTCAATAATAACAATAATTAATAATTTGATATTAAAGCAGTAGTGTTGCAGAATTTTAAGGGACCAGAGAGACCTATGAGAATCAGGAAAATTTTAAGGTTTAAGGTGAACACCGGCTCAACAGACTCCTGTCTAGAAAAAGAGCACTACAGAGAAGTTCCAGCTTTTATATATTTGATCAAAGCGGGGTGGTCTTTTTAGTGAAGTGAAACTGGGGGGCTGGGGGCAAGTGAAGTTATAGAAGCAAACAGAAAGCAAGTTAGTCACGTCTCACAAGGTAACAGTTTTGTTCCCTGTGGATTTGGGGAGAACTGTTTACAGGACATAGTTGTGAGTCTCATCTGTATCTTTTGAGGGCATATAGTTCTTTGAAAGTTATAAAGACTTCATTTACAGGAATGTAACTGTCTGCTCTATTAGTATCAGGGC
This sequence comes from Heterocephalus glaber, assembly GCF_053883595.1. Lineage (NCBI taxonomy): Eukaryota > Metazoa > Chordata > Mammalia > Rodentia > Bathyergidae > Heterocephalus > Heterocephalus glaber. The sequence continues at coordinate 6,730,275 of NW_028258156.1, forward strand.
AGAGGGCCCCAGTCTTGAAGGAAGGCAGATTCCTGAGAAGTCAGGTTGTCGCTGGACTCTGTTAGCTAGAATCTTGTTGTTTGCCTTCTCTGTAGCAAAACAAGGAGTTACAGCTATGGGAGGGAGTGCTGCTCAGCTTGTTTCACAAGTCCTGCTTCAGTCATCCAATTTGAGTACAAAGCAAGCAACATGTTCTTCAAAGAAAGTAAAGAACAAATTTGAGGGGAAACAATTTAAATTTTTGGTGGGGTTTTTATTGGGTTTTGCAATGCTGGGGGTCTAACCCAGAGCCTCACATGTTAGGCAAGTACTCTACCATTAAGCTACTCTCTGCCTGAGTTAAGATTTTTTTAAACCTTTGAAAGACTGCAAAATCTACATACAACTTGAGTAAGCCATAAATTGGCTGAACAACTGGAAAGGGGTAAGAAATCCATCATTACTCAGGAAGGAGGAGTCCTTAAACTCTAAATGTCCCTCAGAGGCTCGGGATCAGCTTTAGCGTCTTGTGTGTTACACACCTGCCTGGTCTCTGCCCTCCACTTTACTATGGTTTGCAGTCACTGCTTTTTTTGCTTTTTTTTTTTTAACACATGGCGGGTTAGTGGTGATCTCTGCATTGAACCTGTCTATGAGCCATTTCTCCAATAGCATGTACTCATTTCAAGTTTCTGTGTTACATTTGGTAATTCTCACACTATTCCAAAAATTTTTCATATTTTTTTCCTTTTTTTTATGCTAGTGGGGATTGAACTCAGTTTGGTACTGAGTTACATCCTCTGCCCTTTTGATTTTGAGACAGAATCTCACTAAATTGCCCAGGCTGCGTTCAAACTTGTGATCCTCCCGCCTCACTCTCTCAGAGTGCTGACATTATAGGTGGGCACCACCACTCTCAGCTTTGAATTTTCTCATTATTATTGAATCTGTTGTACTGATCTGTGATCTTGGATGTTACTATTATTATTGTTCTGAGAGGTACCATAAACTGTGCCATATGAGATGTCAAACTTAGTAAGTTTTGGGTTTTGTTTGTTTTGGTTTGGTTTCAGGGATCAAACTCGGGACTGTGTGCTTTCCAGGCAGGCGGCAGAACTACTGAGCTAAATCCCTGGCCCAATAAGTGTTTGTTTTTGACTGCTCAACTGACCACTTTCCCCTTCTCTCTCTACCTCCTCAGGCCTCCATATATTCCATAAGACACAACAATTTGGAATATTAATAACCCACACCAGTGGTGGTGGACCTATGGCACACAGAGCCCTCTCTGCTGGCACATGAGCCAAGTTACCCTAGCAGCCAAGCATAGGATATTTGGGTTTAATTGCAATGTTGGCACTTAACAATAAATAAGTGAGTTTTGGGTTGCAATTTGAACACTCGGTCTCTAAAAGTTTTGGCCATCATTGTCCTACACAATGCCCTCTAAGTGCTCAAGCAAAATGGAAAAGCCTCATATCACTTAGTTTAAATCAAAAACTAAAAACGAAGCAGAAACACTAAACTTGCTGGAAGATAGGTAGAACTCTCGAAGACACTGGCATAGGAAAAGACTTTATGAACAAATCCTCAGTAGCACGGGAACTAGCACAAAGAATCAACAACTGAGATGTCATCTTATTAAAAATCTGCACTGCAAGAGAAACCACAGACAATCTACAGTGTGGGAAAAAATTTTTACCAGCTGTTCCTCAGACAAAGGACTACTATCTAAAATATATCAAGAACTCAAAAAAATGAGACACCCCCCCCAAATATGAAGACCCAATCCAGAAATGGGCATCTGAAATGAACAGACATTTCTCAGACAAAGAAGTAAAAAGCAGCAAATAAACATGGAAAACTGTTCAATATCACTGGTCATTCGAGAGATGCAGATGAAAACAACACTGAGATTCCACCTCACCCCAGAAAGAATAGCTGCTATCATGAAATCAACCAATAACAAATGCTGGTGGGGTTATGGGGAGAAAGGAACCCTTCTCCATTGTTGGTGGGAGTGCAAACTGGTGCAACCACTGTGGAAATAAATATGGAGATACCTCAAAAAACTAGGATTAGAGGTCCCATTTAACCCAGCTATCCCTCTGCTGGGTATCTTTCCAAATGAATTAAAAGAATCATATCACAGTGATATATGTGCACCCATGTTTATAGCAGCACAGTTTGTAATAGCCAAAACTTGGAAACAGCCCAACTGCCCATCAGCTGGAGATTGGATAAAGAAGATGTGGTTTTTCTATAAAATGGAGTACTACTCAGCCATAAAGAAAGAGAAACTAGAGACATTTATAGCTAAGTGGATGCACATTGAGGCCATCCTCTTAAGAGAAATAAATAGAACTCATGTGTAAATACTGAATAGTTTCTTCAATATGAAAAACTAAAAGTGTAAATAAGGTTCAAAATGTATAATTGATGATGTGAAATAGGAAGAAAAGGTCTAAAGGAGTAGGGGAAGTGGGAGAGGTAAGGGAAAGGAAAGAAGGGAAAAGAAAAAATATGAGAAAAGGAAAAAATGGAAACAAAGTCTTTGTAAAAGGGAAGGGTGGAGGGGGTGAAGAGAGAGCAGGGGAATGGGGAAAAAATAAGAACCAAGATACATCATGTAAAGGTACAAGATCCCAATGATGGATGTAACTGTCTTATATATCTAAAATGTACCAATAAACTTAATGGAAAAAAAAAACAAATGATTAAGTTTAGTGAGGAAGCCCTGTCAAAAGCAAAGATAGGCCTAGCATGATGGCACGTGACTCTAATCCTAGCTACTCAGAAGGCTGAGGCAAGAGGATTACTAATTCAAGGCCTGTCTGGACAACTTATCAATACTCTATCTCAAAATAATATAAAATAAATTTTTTAAGGGGCTAGGGATGTAGCTCAGTGATAGAGCACTACTGGATACTGGATTTGATCCCCAGTACTGGGGGGTGAGGGTGAAAGAGGGAGAGAAAGAAAGAAAAAGGAGACAGAGAGAAAGGGGAGAAAGAAAGAGTGATCCAAAATAGGCTAAAGACTAACTCCCTCAACTTGCAGTCAAGTTGTGAATGCAAAGGAAAAGTTCTTAAACTCTTAAAGGAGGGCCAGGGATTTAGCCCAGTGACACCACACCTGCCTCGAAAGCACAAGGTCCTGAGTTTGATCCTCAATATAAAAAAATAACAAACGGAAACAATACTCTTAAAGGAAATTGAAAACACTATGCCAGTGAGCAAATTATAGAGAACCAAAACAGTTTTATTGCTGATATGGAGAAAGTCTTAGTGACCCAGGTAGAAATTCAAATCAACCAACCACAATGTTCTCTTGAACCAAAGCCTAATCCAGAGGAAGACCCTAACTTCAATTCTGTAAAGACTGAGAGAGGGGAGGAAGTTGCTGACCAAAAAAAGTAAGCTAGTAGAGCTTGAATGGTGAAGTTTGAGAAAAGAAGCTGTCTCCATTCATAAAAATTCAAGGTAGGGCTAGGGATTTAGCTCAGTGGTTCTGCCGCCTGCCTCGAAAGCTCAAGGTCCTGAGTTCAATCCCCAAGACCAAAAAAAAAAAAAAAAAAAAATTCAAGGTAAAGCAGCCAGTGCTTATGTAGAAGCTGCAGAAAGTTATCCAGAACTGCAGACAAAGATAATTGATAATAAAATAAGATATAAGATGTAATCAGTCACGGATGTGAGGGCGATCTGGCTATTACATCTGTTACCCCGTTGATCACCAGGGTTGATTCAGCTGATCTGGTGTCCCCTTCCTCCCTCACCTCTCCATGTGCGCCCTTCCTGAAGCTGCACCCTCCTCAAAGAGGATGACCAACCCCAAGAGGGAAGGACCATTTCCCCAGTTGAACAAGGCATATGAGTAGCTGCACTCCCCTGCTTGAACCCCCAAACAAGCTCTCAAGATGTAATCAGTCAGGCTATCTCTGTGCCTTCCTTTCATTTTCTGTTTATCACTTCCTGTCTCTGGCTATAAATATAAACCTACCCATGTATTACAGCTGGAAGATCATTCTGAATTATTTTTGGTCCAGACTTGCCAATTCTAGAATTGCAGATGAAGCTAATTGAGATCTTAAAGACTCAGTTTGTTGAAATTTGGTCTTTTAATGCCATTAAGAACCTTCATGGGCCGGGGATTTAGCTCAGTGATGCTGATGCTGTCACCTGCCTCTCAAGCATAGGGTTCTGAGTTCAATCCCCAGTACTGAAGAAAAAAAAAAAAAGAACCTTCATGATCCATGGAGAGTTAAAATATCACCATTAATGGGAATTTGGAAGAAGTTGGTTCCAAGCCCCATGGATGACTTTGAGGGATTCCAGACTTCAGTGGAGGAGATAAATGAAGTTGTGGTCAAAATAGCAAGTGAACTAAAATTGCAAGTGGAGCCTTCAGATGTGACCAAATTTCCTGCAATCTCATGATAAAATTTTAATAGATGAGGGGTTGCTTCTCATGAATGAGCAAAGAAAGTTTTTCTTGGGATGAAATCTACTCCAAGTGAAGATGCTAGGATGCTGTTGAAATGTCAACAAAGAATGTATTTAGAATACTACATAAACTTAGGTGATAAAGCAGTGGGAGAGTCTGAGAGGACTGATCCCAATTGTGAAAGAAATTCTGTAAATGCTATCAAACAGCATTGCTCCCTACAGAGAAAGCTTTCACTAATGATTTAATGGAAGAGTTGGTAGATGCAGCAAACTTCATTGCTGTCTTATTTTAAGAAATTGCCACAGCTTTCAGCAACCACCACCCGGATCCATCAGCAGCCATTAACATCAAGGCAAGAGCCTCCACCAGCAGAAAGATTATCACTCTCTGGAGGCGCAGATGGTTGTTAACAACTTTTAGAGATATTTTTAATTAAGATGTGTACACTGTTTTTTAGACATAATGTTATTGTACACTTGCTAGACTTCAATATAAGGTAAACATAACTTTTATATGCACTTGGAAACCAAAAAATTGCATGTGATTCACGTTATTACAATATTCATTATATTGCAATGGTCTGGATCCAAACCTGTAACATCTGAGATATGCCTGGTTAAGTTATCTGAGAGATAAAATAGGCAAATAGTAAGAAAAATAACGTATTGAACTTCAATACTTTACTTCACAAGTACTTTCTTATATATTTCAGGTCCAAAAAGTAAAACATTATATAGATGTATGATTTGGGTGTCCCCTCCCTTTAAGTTTCCTCTTCCCTCACCTGAAGCTATCCTTCTGTACAAGGAGTCCCCATTCCACTTTGGCTTTTTCTCTATTTTTGTTAACTACTCTCCACCAAAGTGTAACAATTCAGCCATAATCTAATACGCTTTAACATCTACCAGGTATATGTGCATTTTATAGAGAATTTTTAAATACAGTAAGTGTCCAACAGATAAATGAGTGATGCTGAAATCAAGTTCACACCTCAGGAGAGGGCTGCCCATTCAGGATTCACCAATCACATTCTTAGTTTGCTATTGCCAGTTTTACCTCTTTTTTTTTTTTTTTTTTTTTTTTGGTACCGAGGATCGAACTCGGGACCTCAGGCTTGCGAGGCAGGCCCCGGAACCACTGAGCTAAATCCCCGCCCTCTTAGTTTTACCTCTTTATGAGTCCTGCATTCAGGCAGCAACTCAACTAACAAAGATAAATAGCATGAAATGCCGGCCTCTGTGAGCTTATAGAAAAGTGGCAGGGGAATGTTCATGTAGGCAAGTGGTATTTAATGAATCCAGAGGGAAATAATTAAAATAGCCTTAGCACACTTGTAGACTCTTCATGGAAGATTCAGGAGCAGTAAACTCTGCTGGGCAAAGAAGTCAACAAAAATATTGGGCATGACAAATTCAGAGTATGGACCCAACTAGAAAATGTTATCCTAACTTTATATAAAACTTTGCTAATTAGAATACTGTATATAGGTCTGACCTCTAATAAGATGCATAATTAAACTACAGTTTCCTCCCAAAGATAGCTAAATTGACCTAGGAGGGAGGATGGACAGAGGGCTTGAAAATTGTGTAGGCAAATGTTTGACATTTTATTTATTGAATCTTCATAAAACTGTAAGATAAAAATCATCAACATTTTGCAATGATACATAAGTTAAGAATGCCGTCTGCAAATAACAGAATAACCCAACTAACAGTGGCTTAATTAAATATAAATTTTTTGTTACTTTATGGAAGTGGGAGGTAGGTGGTTACCAGCATTGGGATTGGGTGTTTTCCCCATAGTTGTAAAAGAAATCAACAGCTCCAGAAATTATATCCAAATTCAAGGAAGGGAAAAGGAAGGCCACCAACATAAGCTATTCCTTTTCTCAAGCAAATTTTCCTTAAAAACCACCTGCAAAAGATTTTCAGTATATTCATTCATCAGAACTGTGTCACACGGCCACCTCTAGGCAGAAAGAAGGCTGAGAAAGCAAGCCTGGGTTTCCAAGCTTTGTGATGGAGTCAAAGGGTGTTAAAAATCTCTGTTGAGGGGCTGGAGATTTAGCTCAGTGGTTCTGCCACCTGCCTCCCAAGCGCGAGGTCCTAATAAATTCAATCCCCGGTAACCCCCAAAAAAATCTCTGTTGGGCTAAAAACATGCATTTGGTTGGCCAATCACAAGGCCTTGCCACAGCTTACCTTTGAACTGCCTAGTATCCATGTGTGCAATTCTTCTCACACAGGTATTTTATGTTGAATATATTCATGAGATCCTAAGGAGGCTTTTGCATCCACCTTAAAATTGAAAGTCTTCTTAATAAGAGTTGTTTGTTTGTTTGGGAGGCTGGTGGTTCTGGGGATGAAATCCGGGCCTGCATACATTCTGGGCAAGCTCTCTACCACTGAGCTACACCTCCAGCCCAGAATTTGCTCTCTTAGCCACTATGCTATCAGCATGGAATCTGTCCCTGAAAGACCTGCAAAGTTAAGCCCCAAACTTAGGGCACAACGTTCTAAACAGTATGCTGACCCTAAACACTACCAAACCCTGCCAGCAATCCAGACCACCTAGTAACTTCAAGCAGTTGATCCTTCATGGCCCAAAGAGGATCTTTGTTTAACTAAGTCTCTTAGTCACTTTCCCACTGCTGGGATTCAATGCCTGACACCAACAAATTAAAGGAGAGTTTTTTGGGGTTTTCAGTACATGTATTTTTAGAAGTTTCAGTCCGTATCGGCTGACTCCAGGACAGCAGCGGCATAGTGGAAGGGCCTGCCAGTAGGAGAAAGCTGCCCACATTGTGGCATTTGGGAAACAGAGAGAGAAGGGAGATAAACTCCAGGTCACGGCCAGGGATCTGCCTCTTCCAACCAGACTCCACCTCCTAACAGCAAGTCAGCTATACCACTCCATAATACAGTCAATTTCCAAACACATGAGGCTTTAAGGCCATTGCAGATCTAAACCATAACAACAGGGAAATACAGAATACGTGATATATAATAAATAGATCAGCTGCTTATAGAAAACTTCACTTATATTCAAATCATTTCAGATTTCGGTGTCTTTGTATGTGCTAGCAATATTTTAACCTGTTATCCTCCATCCTCAAAGCTGCTCTCTACCTTTCAAATTCAGGACAAGCATCCTGTGCTCTGGAAAACCTTCCCTCATTGAAACACCCTAAAGACAATTCTTCTTGGGCACTCTCTGTTGGAGCATTTAGTACTTTATATTATGTTTCTGTTATTCTCATCCCCCGTGGGTGGTGAACTTTTTGAAAATTCTTTGGAAAGCATCTGTCTCCCCATTTGTATATTGAGAGCAATAGAAGTACCTCTTTTATGAAAATTGAGGTAATCCCTGTAAAGCACTGGCTTAGTTTGCTTTAGTTTACATTCAATAAGGCATAGTATTGGTCAGCTTTTCATCCCTGTGACCAAATACCTTGCACAAACAGATTAAAGGAGGGAAAAATTTATTTTAGCTCACAATTTCAGAGGTTTCAGTCCATGATTGGTCTGCTGCATTGCTTTTAGGTCTATGGTGAGGCAGAAATATGCTGGAAGAGCCTGGCAGTGAAAAGCTGCTCAACTCATAGCAGCCAGGAAGCAGAGGGTGGAGGCCCCTAAGAGAAAGGGGCTGGGACCAGATATAGACCCCCAAGGGCACACCCTTCTTATCCACTGCCTTCAACTAGGCCCCAGATCCTGGTTTCATCAACTCCTAATAATGCCAGAAAATTATGATCTCATCAATTGATTAATCCACTTGATAAATTAGAACCCTTAATCCAATTGCTTCTAAAAATCCCATCATCTAGCAAACAAGCTTTTCGTGCATGAATTTGGGGGGATGATGTTTCAAGCCCACACCGTAACTGACAGACATAGATAGATAGTTAGATAGATAGATGGATAGATGCAATATAAGGCATTGAACCCAGGGCCTTCACACTGAGCTTCATCCCCAGCCCTTATTTTTAATTTTGGGACAGGGACTTGCTAAGTCACTAAATTTCCCACACTGGGCTCAAATTTACACCCTCCTGCCTCAGCATCCCAGAGTGCCAGGATTACAGGCATGCACCATCACATCTGAATGGCTTATAATTTTATAACCTTGGATAGCTGCTATAATGTTGCCATTCACTACACATTTAGCAAATGTTTGATAAATGAATGCACAATAATATCCAAAAAGCCTACTGGAGTTGTACTTAAAAAGTCTTAGAGGCTGTTAATATAGCATTAGACCTGATTTTCAATATTGTCTGTTGAAATTTCACAATCCAAATTGCTATATTGCTGTATTGCTATTTGAGGACTTTTAAATGAATTCTCTTTGAAAGGAATTCTATGTTCTAGACTGTTTGAAAATAAGATAGAAAAACAAATTTATTCAGATAAAGAAAGGATCTTCTTGCTTTTAAATTTTTGTGTTGTGCTATTTTATTTTTCTGGTACTGGGGATTGAGCCTAAAGCCCTTTCCACTGAGCTTCATCCAAGTCTTTTTTAAATTTTTGAGACAGGATCTTGCTAAGTCAGTAAGTTGCCCAAGCTGGGCTCAAACTTACAATTCTCCCTCAGCTTTCCAGAGTACTAGGATTACAGGCATGCACCATAACACCTGGCTGCTTTTAAATTTTCATAGTATTTTTATTCATCTTATATTTTCTATTTCCCTTGTGCTTTGATTCCTTTCCTTGCTTTATCATTTTAGCTATCAGTAAAGAGTAATGACTGCTTTCAAAAACTATTTCATAAACAGATCAAGTTTTGTTATAATTAACAGCATAACAAAAATTTCAGTGTATCCAAAAAATTTCTAAACTCCTTAAAAAGGCTGAATTAACTAGATTATTACCCAATAAAAATGCTAGAACAAAAGAATTTGGAAAATTCCTTTGAGAAATGGAATTTTTATTTATTATATAAAATATTTCTGACTCTTAAGTCTTTCTATTTTTTTTTTTGTACCGGGGATGGAACTCAGGACCTTGCACTTGCAAGGCAGGCACAGTGCCACTGAGCAAAATCCCCAACCCCTCTTAAGTCTTGATCTATATTTTATTTACTTTCTTGAATTCCTCAAAAAAGTATCTCTAGGGCCGGGGATTTAGCTCAGTGGTTCCGCTGCCTGCCTCACAAGTGCAAGGACCCGAGTTCGATCCCCATTACCAAAAAAAAAAAAAGAAGATAAAAAAGTATCTCTAAAACTTCCCTAACTCACTATTTACATAAATATATACAAGTTGATGAATATATGATTATTTATTTTACCTTAATTCTTTTGAAAAGAATAAAATAGTAATTATGTATCATTGTATAAAACATGTTATCTTATGTATAGATTTTATATAGTTATAATTAAAGTTTATTTTACTCTAGCAAGTTTAATTCTTTATATTTCAAGAACCTGAACCTTATTGTACAGGTAATCAGTGTTGGATCTGAGACCATTAATCCTACAATCTAAAGCCATTCCTTCCACAAATGTTGCCATATCTATTTTGCAACCAGAATTATACTAGATTCTCAGAATATAGAAGATGAATAAACAAAACAGAAAAGTCAATAGTTGAAATGGGTTGAGTTCAGTGTGTCCCATAAAGGTTTATGTTTGGAAGCTTGGTCCTCAGAATAGCATGCCATAGAAGGTAAATCTTTGTATTTGGTTTTCCAGTGGTCTTCGGGATTGAACCTAGCACCTTCTCACTGAGCTACATTCTCAGTCCTTTTTGAGTATCACTAAGTCACTAAATTGCCCAGATTGAGCTTGTACTTTCAATCCTCCTGCCTCAGCCTCCTGCCATGCTCGAATCATGCCTGGCCACAGAGGTAAATCTTTTAAGAGTGAAGCCTAATGGGAGGTGATTGGGTCACTGGGGGTGCTGCCTTAAGGGGAGATGTAGTTTTCACCAAACCCCAGAGAGTGAGTTATTTTTTTTAAAAACTGAGCTTGACACCTCCTTACTATATTCCTAACCATGTGATCTTCCTCTCTTGAATCCATTCTTGTCATTATGCCACCTGCCATGATGTGATATAGCTAAGGGGGCTGCTAGGGACTCACTAGAGCCCAGCAGGTGTTGGTGCCATGCTCTTGAACTTTCAAAACTGTAAACTAAATAAACTTTTCTTTATACTCAGTGTCAAGTATTTTGTTTTAGCAACAGCAAATGGACTAATACAGTAATGATAAGTATCATAAAGAAGAGAGCATATTGAATAGCATAACAAGTGAAGGTGATGGGCCATTATAGTTCAGGTTAGTATCTCTGATAAGGTTGTGGCTTGATCAGAATCCTGAAGGAAGCATGAGAATGAGCCACAAAGACACTAAGGAGAACTCCAGAAAATTTGCAAGTGAATCTTAGTCACGTTCTCACTGGGACAAATGACCCAACACCCGAATCTTAGAGGAAGAGAGATCTATTTAGGCTCATATTTTCACTCCATAGTTGACTGGCTCCAAGACAGGAAATATGAGACCTTATCTCAGAAAATCAATCAGAAAAAAAAGAAGCTAGGACCTGGGATTTAGCTCAGTAGTTCTGGTGCCTGCCTCACAAGTACAAGGCCCCAAGTTCAATTCCCAGTATAAGAAGGAGGAGGAGGAGGAGGAGGAGGAGGAGGAGGAGGAGGAGGAGGAGGAGGAGGAGGAGGAGGAGAAGGAGGAGGAGAAGAAGGAGGAGGAGAAGAAGAAGAAGAAGAAGAAAAGAAAGAAGCTGAATGTGGGAGTGCATGCTTGTAATCCCAGCACTCAGAAGGTGGAGGCAGGATTGCCTTGATTTGGAGACCAGCCTGAACTACGTAATGAGACCCTGTTTCAAAAACCAAAACAAAACAAAAATAAAAATTCAATGGATACCATAAAGGTAACCAATAGATTGTCTAAAATTGATTAAAAAGAAATAAATATCTTCCTAGCCATTTGGATTAGTCAATTCCCCATCGCTGGGACAAAATACCCAAACTCCACAACTTAAAAGAGAGGTTTATTTTGGTTCCAGGTTTTAGTCCCTACATGGTTGCCTGGCTCCAAAACAGAAAGCTATTCAACCCATGGTAGCCAGGAAGTAGAGCACAAGAGAGAAGGAGCCAGGACAAAAATACACCCTTCCATGTCAGCCCTCCAGTAACTCACCTCTTCCAACCAGACCCCGCCTCCTAACCGCACATACAGCTATGAACTCATGGATGGATGAGTGCACTGATGAATATAGTGCCCCATGATCCAATCACCGTCCAAACACGAGGCTTTTGAGGGTGCACTTTAGAGCTAAACAATAACAACATTCTGGTAAGGAAAGTACTTCAAGGTAACCAAATAATCCTATAGGAGGTAGGAAAATTCTTCTAAACAAATTCTAGTTAATAAATGTAAAAAGGGACCTGGGATTTGGCTCAGTGGTGCCACCACCTGCCCCGCAAGCGCAAGGACCCAAGTTCCACCCCCGGTACCAAATAAATAAATAAATACATGTAAAAAGAATGTCAGAATTAGAAAACTAAGCCATGCATGGTAATGCACACCTGTAATTCCAGCACAATGGGAAGCTAAGGCAGGAAGTTCCCAAGTGCAAGCTTAGCCTGGGCAATTTAGTGACTTAGAGAGACCCTGTTGAAAAATTTTAAAAGGGATGGGGATGGAGGTCAGTGTGAAAAGCCCTGGTTCAGTCATACACACGCACACACACACATACACATAGAAGAAAACTACTATGTTGCTCTCATATGGCATGGTCATCACTAGATAACTAAAAATCATTAGATGAAACACAATTTACAAATTTTATAATAATGGAATTAGGTGGTCGTCTCCTGAACAATTTAAGTATTACTAAAATGAGATAATCTGAAACTATGTGGCTCTTGAAATGAAATAATATGAAATACATTAACATTACTTATGGCATATTCTTCTCAAAACACTGAAATTAATCAAGTGTCTGTCAATATAACTTCTCTCTTGGTTCTTATTTTTTCCCATTCCTCTGCCCTCCCTTCAACCCCTCCATTCCTCCATATCTACAAAGACTTTGTGTCCATTTTTACATTTTTGCATATTGATTCCATTTCCTTCTTTCCTTTCCCCTACCCCTCCTACTTCCCCTTCCCCTTTGCCCCTTTCCTTGCTATTTCACATTATCTATTATAACTTTTAGTCCTTATTTACACTTTCAGTTTCTCACACTAGAGAAACTATTCGGTATTTACACGTGTGTCCTATTTATTTCACTTAAGAGTATGGCCTCAATGTGCATCCATTTAGCTATAAATGTCTGTAATTTCTCATTTTATGGCTCAGTAGTACTGCATTTTATAAAAAAACACACACACATTTTCTTCATCGAGTCTCCTGTTGATGGGCAATTGGGCTGCTTCCAAGTTTTGGCTATTACAAATTGAGCTGCCATGAACATGGGTGCACATATATCACTGGGATATGATTCTTTTAATTCTTTGAGGAAGAGTTACCCAGCAGGGGAATAACTGGGTCAAACAGGACTTCCAGTCCTAGTTTTTGAGGTATCTCCATACTGATTTCCACAGTGGTTGCACCAGTATGCACTCCCACCAAAAGTGGAGAAGGGTTCCTTTCTCCCCACAACCCCGCCAGCATTTGTTATTGATTGATTTCATGACAGCAGCCATTCTTTCTGGAGTGAGGTGGAAACTGAACATTGTTTTCATCTGCATCTCTCAAATGACCCATGATGTTGAACATTTTTTCATATGTTTATTTGCTGCATTTACTTTTTTGTCTGAGAAATGTCTGTTCATTTCAGATGCCCATTTTTGAATTGGGTCTTTATATGTGGGGGTATCATTTTTTTGAGTTCTTTATATATTCTAGATAGTAGACCTTTGTCTGAGAAACATCTGGTAAAAATTCTTTCCCACATTGTAGGTTGTCTTTTAGCTTGCTAGTGGTTTCTCTTGCACTGCAGATTTTTAATAAGATGAGATCCCAGTTGTTGATTCTTTGAGCTAGTTCCATGCTACTGAGGATTTGTTCATGAAGTCTACTCCTATGCTAATGTCTTCAAGAGTTCTGTCTAACTTATCTTCCAGCAAGTATAGTGTTTCTGATTTAATAGATATTTAATCGACTTCAATCGTGGTTGAGTGCATGGTGATGGATATGGGTCTAGTTTTAATCTTTGGCAGGCTGAAATCTAGTTTTTGCAACACCATTTATTCAATAGGCTACCTTTCCTCCAATGAGGGTGATTGGCTCCTTTGTCAAAGATGAGGTGGCTGCATATGTCTACAGTGGTTTATGCAACTTCTAATCCATTCCACTGGTCCTCAGGTCTGTTTCTTTGCCAGTACCATGCTGTTTTTATCACAGTAGCTTTGTAGTATAACTTCAAGTTGGGGATTGTGATACCCCCTGCCATGTCTCTGTTGCCTAGAATTGCTTTTGCTATTCTAGGTCTCTTATGGTTCCAAATGAATTTTTGAATTGTTTTCTCTAGTTCTGTGAAGTATATTGTCGGAATTTCAGTCAGCATTGCATTAAATCTATATAGCAGTATTGGAAGTATGGCCATTTTTACTATATTGGTCCTTCCTACCCAGGAACAAGGGATGTCTTTCCATTTTCTTATATCCCATTTGATCTCTTTTTTCAGGGTGCTGTAGTTTTCAGTGTAGAGGTCTTTTGCTACCTTTGTTAGATTGATTCCTAGATATTTCATTTCTCTGTATGGTATTGTAAAAGAAATTCTTTCCTAATTTCTCTCTCAGTGAGTTTATTTGTGTACAAGAAGGTTATTGTTTTTTGAATGTTAACCTTGTATCCAGCTACTCTACTAAATCTGCCAATGAAGTCTAGAAGTCTTTTGGCAGAGTTTTTTGGGTCTTCTATGTAAAGTATCATATGATCAGCAAATAATGATTGTTTAACTTCTTCCTTTCCTATCTTTATTCCTTTTATTTCTTTCTCTTTTTTAATAGCTATGGCTGTTTCCAAAACTATATTGAACAGGAGTGTTGATAGTGGACATCTTTGTCTTGTTCTTGATTTTAGCATGAAAGTTTGCAGTTTTTGACCATTTAGTGTGATGTTGGTTGTTGGTTTTTCATAGATAGCCTTAATCAGGTTGAGATAAAGACCTTCTATTCCAATTTTCTGTAGCGTTTTTATCATGAATGGGTGTTAGATTTTATCAAATGCTTTTTCTGCATCTATTGAGATGATCATATGGTTTTTGTCCTTGAATCTGTTAATATAGTGGAGTACGTTTATTGATTTACATATGTTGAACCATCCTTACATCCCTGGGATAAATCTGATTGGTCAAGGTGTATGATCTTCTTGATGACCTTCTGTATTCTGTTTGCCAGTATCTTGTTGAGGATTTTTGCATCTATTTTCAATAGGGAGATTGGCCTGTAGTTCTCTTTTTAGGTTGGGTCTTTCCCTGGTTTTGAAATCAAAGTAACACTTGCTTCCAGGAATAATTGGGAAGTATTGCTTCCCTTTCCATTTCATTCATCAGTTTAAAGAGTAATGGCAATAGTTCTTCCCTAAATATCTTGTAGAATTCAGCAGTGAAGCCATCAGGACCTGGGCTTTTCTTTGTTGGTAAATTTTTAATTACATTTTAATTTCACTCATTATAATTGGGATCTTTAGAATTTTTATATCTTCTTCATTTAACTTTGGCAATTCATATGTAACTATGAATTTGTCCATTTCTTCTGTGTTTTCCATTTTATTAGAGTACAGTTTCTCAAAGTAAGTATTGATGAGCCTCTGGATTTCTGCTGGATTTGTTGTGACTTCACCTTTTTCATTCTTAATTGCATGGATTTGAGCCTTTTCTTGATAAGGTTGGCTAAAGGTTTATCGATTTTATTTATTCTTTCGAAAAACCAATGCTTTGATTCATTGATGTTTTTTGGATCATTCTCTTAGTCTCCATTGCATTGATTTCTGCTCTAATCTTTATAATTTCCTTTCTTGTAGAAGCTTTGGGTTTCTCATGCTCTTCTTTTTCTAGGACCTTGAGGTTCAGCATTAGGTTGTTTGAGATCTCTCTGTTTTCCTAATATGGGCATTCACTGCTATGAATTTCCCTAATAAAAGTGCTTTCATTGTGTCCCATAGATTCCTGTTTGTTGTACTAGCATTATCATTTACTTGTAGATACTGTCTAATTTCTTCTTTAATTTCCTCTGTGACCCATTGGTTCTTTCAGGAGAGTGTCATTCAATTGCCATGTGTTTGTGCAGTTCTTGAGGTTTCTTATGCTATTGATCTCCAATTTTATGGCACTATGGTCTGATAATATACAGAGGGTAACTTCAGTTCTTTTATATTTACTTAGACATGTCCTATGAGCTAGCATGTGGTCTATTTTGGAGAATGACCCATGTGCAGCCGAAAAGAATATATATTCTCATGTTGTGGGTGGAATATTCTGTAAACTTCTATTAAGTCCATTTGTTGAATACCTTGGGTCAGTTCTAAAATTTCAGTGTTGATTTTTTGTCTAGATGATCTGTCTGTATGTGACAGTGAAGTATTGAGGTGCCCCGCTACAATTGTATTAGTGGATATTTGGTTTTTATTGTCCATTAATATTTGTTTTGTACAGTTGGGGGCATTCATATCTGGTGTATATATATTTATGATTGTCATCTCTTCTTCTGGATTATGCCCTTCACAAGGATGTAGTGATCATTTTTGTCTCTCTTAATTAGTTTTGGTTGGAAATCTACTTTGTCTGCAAATGAGATGGCTACCCCTGCTTTTTTCCGGGTTCCTGTCCATGGAGAACTGTTTTCCATCCTTTTACTTTCAGTCTATGAATTTCTTTTTGCATTAGGTGTGTTTCTTGTATATAGCATATTGTTGGATTTTGCTTCTTAATCCATTCTGCCAGTATATTTCTTTTCATTGGTGAATTGAGGCCATTAACATTGATGGTTATAATTGGTAGATACTGACTCATCTTTGTCATGATGTTTTACTGTTGTTGGCTCTTTTATTTTCTATTTTTTCCCCTTTCCCTTTTGTTTCTTGCCTTGCCTGGTGGGTTCTCTCTGTTGGGCCTCCTGGAGTTGTGACCTTCATTGTCTTTGTCTAGGATATTATTTAGAATTGTTTGGAGTACTGGTTTGTTGTTCGTGAAATTTCTGAGGTGTTCTTTTTTGTTTTCTTTTGGTTTTTTTCTTTTTTTGGTACTGGAGATTGAACTTGGGTCCTTGTGCTTGTGAAGCAGGCGGCAAAACCACTGAGCTAAATCCCTGGCCCCTCTGAGGTGTTCTTTGTTCTGGAAGTATCAAACTTCCCCATTGGTTTTGAAGGATAATTTTGCAGGCTACAACAGTCTAGGTTGGAAGTTATTTTCTTTTAGGGCTAGAAATACTTCACTGCAGGCTCTCCTTGATTTGAGGGTTTATGTTGAGAACTTGGCTGTGATTCTTTTCTTTTTTTTTTTTTGGTACCATGGATCAAACTAGGATCCTTGCACTTGCAAGGCACGTGGCAGAACCACTGAGCTAAATCCCTGGCCCAAGAAGACAATTTGGAGCAGACTCTTTTTTTGTTGTTTTTTGTTTTGGTACCAGGGATTGCACTCAGGACCTTGTGCTTGCAAGGCAGGTGCCAGAAACACTGAGCTAATCCCTGGCCCACTGCTGTGATTCTGATGGGCTTTCATTTGTAGGTGAATTATTTCTTTTCTCCAACTGCTTGTACAGTTTTTTCTGTTGAGTTTCTGGGATCTTGACTACTATAATTCTGGGTGTTGATTTTTTTGATCGTGGCTAGTTGGAGTTCTATATGCCTCATTTATCTGTATATCCAATTCTCTACCTCTGTCTGGGAAGTTTCTACTATTACTTCTGTGAACAGTTTTTTTTTAATGTCATTTGTACTTTCTCCTGCTTTTTTGTGGAATCCTATCAGTCTTATGTTGTTCTTCTTTGCATCATCTAGCAGCTGTTGGATTGATTTCTCGTGGTCACTTCCTATTTTGAAGAAATCTCTGTTTTCATGGTCACTAACCACAATCCTGTCTTCTGTATCTGATTTTTTTTGGTTCCATTCTTTTATTACTACATTTTAGGTATACAACACAATTACATTTCTCATTGGGAATTGTACCTTTATATAACGCATCTCGGCTCTTATTTTTTCCCCATTCCTAGTCCACCCTTCACCCGCTCCACCCTTCCCTATTTACAAAGACTTTACTTCCATTTTTTCCATTTCTCATCATTTTTCCTTTCCCTTCTTTCCTTTCCCCTGCCCCTCCCACTACCCCTACCCTGTTGGACCTTTTCTTCTTATTTTGCATTATGGATTATTCATTCTAACCATTGGTACATTTTAGGTATACAATATAATGACATTCATCATTGCAAATTTGCACCTTTACATAATCTCTCTTGGTTCTTATTTTTCACCCTTGCAAAGCCCTCCCTTCGACCCCTCCATTCCTCCCTATTTACAAAGATTTTGTTCCTATTTTTCCATTTTCTCATATTAATCCCATTCCCTTCTATCCTTTCCCCTATCCCTCCCACTTCCTTCCCCTTTGCCCCTTTTCTTCCTATTTCACATTACCTATTATACATTTAGTCCTTATTTACACTTTCAGTTTCTCACACCAGAGAAACTATTCAGTATTTATACATGTGTGTCCTATTGATTTCACTTAAGAGTATCACTTCAATGTGCATCCACTTAGCTATAAATGTCTCTAATTTCTCATTTTTTATGGCTGAGTAGTACTCTATTTTATTTTTTAAAACCCACGTTTTCTTTATCCAGTCTCCAGTAGATGGGGATTTGGGCTGCTTCCAACATGTAGCTATCACAAACTGTGCTGCTATGAACATGGGTGCACCTATATCCCTGTGGTATGATTCTTTTAATTCTTTGGGGAAGATCCCCAGCAGTGGAATAGCGGGGTCAAATGGGACTTCCAGTCCTAGTTCTTTGAGGTATCTCCATACTGATTTCCACAGTGGTTGCACCAGTCTACACTCCCACCAGCAGTGGAGCAGGGTTCCTCTTTCCCCACAGCTCTGCCAGCATTTGTTATTGGTTGATTTCATGATAGCAGCCATTCTTTCTGGAGTGAGGTGGAATCTCAACGTTGTTTTCATTTGCATCTCTCGAATGACCAGTGATGTTGAACATTTTTTCATGTATTTATTTGCTATTTCTACTTCTTTGTCTGAGAAATGTCTGTTCATTTCAGCTGCCCATTTTCGGATTGGGTCTTTAAATTTGGGAGGTCTGGTCTTTTTAAGTTCTTTATAGATTTGAGATAGTAGACCTTTGTCTGAGGAAAAGCAGGTGAAGATTTTTTCCCACATTGTGGGTTGTCTCTTCACACTGCTGGTGGTTTCTCTTGCTGTGCAGGAGCTTTTTGATAAGAAGAGATCCCACTTGTTGATTGTTTGTGCTAGTACACAGGCAACTGAGGTTTTGTTCATAAAATCTTTTCCTACATCGATGTCTTCAAGGGTTCTATCTAACCTCTGTTCCAACTGGTTCAGAGTTTCTATTTTAATATTTAGATCTTTAATCCATTTTGATTTTAGTTTAGTGCATGGTGAGAGATATAGGTCTAGTTTTAATCTTTGGCAAGTTGAAGCCCAATTTTTCCAGCACCATTTATGAAAGAGGCTATCTTTCCTCCAGTGAGGGTGTTTGGCTCCTTTATCGAAGATGAGATGGCTGAGCGTGTCTGGCGTTGTTTCTGCACCTTCTAATCTGTTCCACTGGTCCTCAGGTCTGTTTCTTTGCCAGTACCATGCTGTTTTTATCACAGTAGCTTTGCCGTATACTTGCAGGTTGGGGATTGTGATACCCCCTGCCGTGTCTCTGTTACCTAGAATTGCTTTTGCTATTCTGGGTCTCTTCTTGTTCCAAATGAATTTTTGGATTGTTTTCTCAAGGTTCATGAAGTATGCTGCTGGGATCTCAATTGGAATTGCATTAAATCTATATAGCAGTTTTGGAAGTATGACCATTTTCACTATATTAATCCTGCCTACCCAGGAACAGGGGATGTCTGTCCATTTTCTGATATCATCTTCACTCTCTCTTTTCAGAGTGCCATAGTTTTGAGAGAAGAGGTCTTTGATTTCTTTTGTTAGGTTAATTCCTAGGTATTTCAGTTTTTTGGATGCTACTGTGAAAGGAATTGTTTGCCCTATTTCTCTCTCAGTGAGTGTCATTTGTGTAGAGGAAAGCTATTGATTTTTGTGTGTTGACCTTGTAACCAGCTACTTGACTGAATTTGGTTATTAAGTCTAGAAGACTTTTGGTGGAGTTCTTGGGGTCTTCTATATAGAGTATCATGTCATCTGCAAATAATGACAATTTGACTTCTTCATTTCCTATCTTTATTCCTTTTATTTCTTTCTCTTGTCTAATTGCCATGGCTAATGTTTCCAGAACTATATTGAACAAGAGTGGTGATAGTGGACATCCTTGTCTTGTTCCTGATTTTAGTATGAAGGATTTCAATTTTTGACCACTTAGTATGATATTGGCTGTTGGTTTTTCATAGATGGCTTTTTTCAGTTTGAGATAAACTATTCCAATTTTTTGTAGGGTTTTTATCATACATGCATGTTGGATTTTGTCAAATGCTTTTTCTGCATGTATGGAGATAATAATTTGGTTTTTGTCCTTGGCTCTATTGATATAGTGTATTACATTGATTGTTTTGCGTATGTCGAACCATCCCTGAATCCCTGGGATGAATCCCACTTGATCAGGGTGTATGATCTTCTTGATGATCTTCTGCATTCTGTTTGTCAGTATCTTATTAAGGATTTTTGCATCTATGTTCATTTGGGAGATTGGCCTATAGTTCCCCTTTTCGGTTGGGTCTTTCTCTGCTTTGGGGATCAAGGTGATGCTTGCATCCAGGAATGAATTTGGGAGTATTGCTTCTCTTTCAGTTTCATTGAAGAGTTTAAACAGTAGTGGCAGCAGTTCCTCTCTAAATGTCTTGTAGAATTCAGCAGTGAAGCCATCAGGGCCTGGGCTTTTCTTAGTTGACAAGTTTTTAATTATGTTTTCAATTTCATTGGTTGATACTGGGTTGTTTAGAATTTTTAGGTCATCTTCATTCAACTTTGGTAATTCATATGTATCTAGGAATCTGTCATTTCTTTTGTGTTTTCCATCTTATTGGTGTATAGGTTCTGGAAGTAGGTATTGATGATCCTCTGGATTTCTGCTGGGTCTGTTGTCATTTCACCCTTTTCATTCCTAATTGCATGGGTTTGGGCCTTTTCTTTCCTTTTTCTGATATGGTTGGCTAAGGGTTTGTCAATTTTGTTGATTCTTTCGAAGAACCAACTCTTGGCTTCATTGATTCTTTGTATCATTCTCTTAGTCTCTATTGCATTGATTTCTCCTCTGATCTTTATAATTTCCTCCCTTGTATGAGCTCTGGCATTGTCCTGTTCTTCTTTTTCTAGAAGCTTGAGGTGCAGCATCAGGTTGTTTAATTGGGCTCATTCTGTTTTCCTAATATGTGTATTCACTGCTATGAATTTCCCTCGTAAGACTGGCTTCATTGTGTCCCATAGATTCTGATATGTTGTATTGTCATTGTCATTTAATTGAAGGAACTGTCTGATTTCTTCAATTTCCTCTGTGACCCATTGGTTATTCAGAAGTGTGTTGTTCAATTTCCACGTGTTTATGAAATTTTTCCAGTTTCTTTTGCTATGGATCTCCAATTTCATCACACTATGGTCTGATAATATACAGGGGATAACTTGAATTCCTTTGCATTTACTTAAACATGTTCTATGTGTGAGTATGTGGTCTATTTTGGAGAATGAGCCATGTACAGCTGAGAAGAATGTGTATTCTGATTTTGTGGGGTGGAAGACTCTGTAAACATCTGTTAAATTCATTTGTTCAAGAGTTCGATTGAGTTCTAGTATTTCATTACTTATTTTTTGTCTAGTTTATCTATCTATTTGTGACAGTGGGGTGTTGAGGTCCCCCACTACAATTGTATTAGTGCATAGATGACTTTTCATGTCCGTTAGTATTTGTTTTATATAGTTGGGCGCACTAGTGTTTGGTGCATAGAGATTTATGATTGTCATCTCTTCCTCTTGGATTGTTCCCTTTACAAGGATGTAGTGTCCTTCTTCGTCTCTCTTAATCAGTGTTGGTTTGAAATCTACTTGATCTGCAAAGAGGATAGCTACTCCTGCTTTTCTTTGGGTTCCCGTCACGTGGAGTATTGTTTTCCACCCTTGAACTTTCAGTCTATGAGTTTCCTTTCCAATTAAGTGTGTTCCTTGTATGCAGCATATTGTTGGATTTTGCTTCTTGACCCATTCTGCCAGTCTATTTCTTTTGATTGGTGAATTGGGACCAATAACATTGATGGTTATAACTGAAATGTATTGACTTATCATTGCCATGACTTTTTCTTTTTGTTAGGTTCTCCCCCTTTACATTTAATTTCTTGTCATGCCAGATGGGTTCATTCTGCTTTGGTTCCTGGGGTTGTGATCCTCCATGTTTGTTCCTAGGATATTGTGTAAAATTCTTTGGAGTTCTGGTTTGGTGTTCACGAAGTTCCTAAGGTGCTCTTTGTCATGAAAGTATCTTATTTCTCCATCAATTTTGAAAGATAGTTTTGCAGGGTACATCAATCTGTGTTGGAGGCTGTTTTCTTCTAGGGCTTGGAATATGTCACTCCAAGTTCTTCTTGCCTTGTTGGTTTGTGTTGAGAAGTCTGCTGTGATTCTGATGGGCTTTCCTTTGTATGTGATTTGTTTCTTTTCTCTAACTGCTTGTAGAACTTCGTTCTTCTGTTGAGTTTCTGAAATCTTAACAGTTATATGCCTATGTGTAGATTTTTTTGATCAAGGCTATTTGGAGTCCTATATGCCTCACTTATCTGTATGTCAAGCTCTTTTCCCCTGCTTGGGAAGTTTTCTGCCATTATTTCTGTGAAGAAATTTTTTATGTCATCTGCACTCTCTCCTGTTTCTTCATTGACTCCAATCAGTCTTATGTTATTCTTCGTTGCATCATCTAGCAGCTGCTGGATTGATTTCTCATGTTCCCTTATAATTTTGAAGCAGTTTTTCTAATTGCAAAATTATCTTCTATATCTGAAATTCTGTCCTCACATTGGCTCATTCTGCTGTGTAGATTTTCAATGGAGTTTTTCATCTCCTGGAAATCTATTTGCATCTGTTTTATGGATTCCATTTGTTTCCTATGTTGGGATTCCATCATGTTCCTGAGCTCCTCTCTAGATTAATCATGTCTTGCACTAGGGGCACAATTTCTCCTGTTATCTGAGAAATTATTTCTGATTTCATTTTTTCCAGATTCCCTTTTGTTGCCAGTTCAGTGGGTCCAGGTGGTTGAGTGTCAGAGTGTTCCATCTCATTTCCCTTTGGGGTTGCTGTAGGTGATCTGGAAGTGTGGTTTTCAGACTTATTTATGTGTTTTCTCATTTTGACTGGGGGGTGGGGTGCAGGCTGTTGGTACCTGCACGGATTCCCTCCTCTGAGCTGGGAGAGGTGGGACAGGGGCCAGGAGCAGCGGTAGGGATGGTGGCCCGAAAGCCCTTTCCTGTGGGCTGGGAGCAACGGGAGGGATGGTGGCCGGGAAGCCCCTTCCTATGGTCCAGGAGCAGTGGGATGGCGGCTCAGCAGCCTCCACCTCTGGGCTGGGAGCAGTGGGAGGGATGGTGGCCCAGAAGCCCCTTCCTCTGGGCCAGGAGTGGTGGGACAGAAGGTGGCCCGAAAAGCCCTTTCCTCTGGTCTGGGAGCAGTGGGAGGGATGGTGACCGGGAAGCCCCTTCCTCTGGACCAGTAGCAGTGGGATGGTGGCTCAGAAGCCCCTACCTCTGGGCCAGGAGCAGCGGGACTCAGTACCGTGGTCTAGTGGTCCGGTGTCCTCTGCATCTGTGTAGTGTGGAACCAGGTGGCTGTACAGAGGAGCGGGGGGCGGGGTCCAGTGGATTGTTGCCGGGGTGTGGGCTGATTCGGCATGTTCCACGGGACTCAGGACCTCGGTAGGGCATGCACAGACCTGCCCGTCTGCAGTGGATTGATTTGGCTTCTGCTGCGGGACTCGGGACCTCTGAAGGCTATTGCTTTTTTGAGTGTTGACCTTGTATCCAGCTACTTTACTGAATCCGTCAATTAAGTCTAGAAGTCTTTGAGTGGAATTTTTTGGGTCTTCTATGTAAAGTATCATATCGTCAGCCAATAATGACAGTTTAACTTCTTCTTTTCCTATCTTTATTCCTTTCATTTCTCTTTTCTAATTGCTGTGGCTAATGTTTTCAGAACTATATTGAACAGGAGTGGTGATAGTGGGCATCCTTGTCTCGTTCCTGATTTTAGCATGAAAGTTTTCAGTTTTTGAACATTTAGTGTGATATTGGCTGTTGCTTTTTCATAGATGGCCTTAATCTGGTTAAGATAAAGACCTTCTATTCCAATTTTCTGTAAGGTTTTTATCATGAATGGTGCTGGATTTTGTCGAATGCTTTTTCTGCATCTATTGAGATGATCATATGGTTTTTGTCCTTGACTCTGTTAATATGGTGTATTACATTTATTGATTTATGAATGTTGAACCCTCCTTGCATCCCTGGGATAAATCCGACTTGGTCAGGGTGTATAATCTTCTTGATGACCCTGTGTATTCTGTTTGCCAGTATCTTGTTGAGGAGTTTTGCATCTGTGTTCATTAGCGAGATTTGCCTGTAGTTCTCTTTTTGGGTTGGGTCTTTCCCTGGTTTTGGAATCAAAGTAACACTTACTTCCAGTAATGAATTTGGAAGTATTGCTTCCTTTTCAATTTCCTTGATGAGTTTAAAGAGTAATGGTGTTAGTTCTTCTTTAAATGTCTTGTGAAATTCAGCAGTGAAGCCATCTGGACCTGGGCTTTTCTTTGTTGGTAAATATTTTATTACATTTTTCAGTTTCACTCATTGTAATTGGGGCGTTTAGAATTTCTATAGCTTCTTCATTTAACTTTGGCAATTCATATGTATCTAGGGATCTGCCCATTTCTTCTGTGTTTTCCATTTTATTGGAGTAGAGGTTCTTGAAGTAGGTATTGATGATCCTCTGGATTTCTGTTGGATCTGTTGTAACTTCACCTTTTTCATTCTCAATTGCATGTATTTGTGCCTTTTCTTTCCTTTTTTTGATAAGGTTGGCTAAAGGTTTATCGATTTTATTCTTTCAAAAAACCAACTCTTTGATTCATTGATTTTTTTGTATTGTTCTCTTAGTCTCCATTGCATTGATTTCTGCCCTGATCTTTATAATTTCCTCTCTTGTATAAGCTTTGGATTTGTTATGCTCTTCTTTTTCTAGGAGCTTGAGGTTCTGCGTTAGGTTATTTATCTGAGTTTTGTCTGTTTTCCTAAATGGGCATTCACTGCTATGAATTTCCCACGTAGAACTACTTTCATTGTATCCCATAGATTTCTATATGTGTTTTGGGGGGTGTTTTGTTGGTACTGGGGATTGAACTCAGGACCTTGCCCTTGCGAGGCAGGCGCCGGAATCACTGAGCTAAATCCCCAGTCCCATAGATTCCTATATGTTGTACTGGCATTTTCATTTACTTGTAGAAACTGTTTAGTTTCTTCTTTAATTACTTCTGTAACCCATTGGTTGTTCAAGAGGGTGTTATTCAGTTTCCATGTGTTTGTTGAGGTTTTGCAGTTTCTTATGTTATTGATCTCCAATTTTATTGCACTATGGTCTGATAATATACAGGGGGTAACTTCACTTCTTTTACATTTACTTAGACATGTCCTATGAGCTAGCATGTGGTCTGTTTTGGAGAATGACCCGTGTGCAGCCAAAAATAATGTGTATTCCGATTTTGTGTGGTGGAACACTCTGTAAACATTTATTAAGTCCACTTGTTCAATAGCTTGGTTCAGTTCTAGAATTTCCTTGTTAACTTTTTCTCTAGATGATCTATTTGTGATAGTGGGGTATTGAGGTTCCCCACTAAAATTGTTAGTGTTTATTTGGTTTTTCATGTCTATTAATACTTGTTTTGTATAGTTGGCATTCATATTTGGTGCATATATATTTAGGATTGTCATCTCTTCCTCTAGGATTGTTCCCTTCACAAGGATGTAGTGACCATCTTTGTCTCTCTTAATTAGTTTTGGTTTGAAATCTACTTTGTCTGTAAATAAGATTGCTACCCCTGGTTTCTTCTGGGTTCCTGTGGCATGGAGAGCTGTTTTCCATCCTTTTACTTTCAGTCTATGAGTTTCTTTTTGAGTTAGGTGTGTTTCTTGTATACAGCATATTGTTGCTTTTTCCTTTTTAATCCATTCTGCTAGTCTATTCCTTTTGATTGGTGAATTGAGGCCATTAACATTGATGGTTATAATTGATAAATATTGATTTATCCTTGTCATGATGTTTTACTTTTGTTGGCTCTTTTATTTCTTATTTTTCCTGCCTTTCCCTTTAGTGTCTTACCTTGCCTGGTGGCTTCCCTCTGTTGGGCCTCATGGAGTTGTGGCCTTCATTGCTTTTTTCTAGGATATTGTTTAGAATTGCTTGTAGTGCTGGTTTGGTGTTCATGAAATTTCTCAGGTGTTCTTTGTTGTGAAAGTATCTAATTTCCCCATTGATTTTGAAAGATAATTTTGCAGGATACAACAGTCTAGGTTGGAAGTTATTTTCTTTTAGGGCTTGAAATACTTCACTCCAGGCTCTCCTTGATTTGAGAGTTTGTGTTGAGAAATCTGCTGTGATTCTGATGGGCTTTCCTTTGTAGGTGATTTATTTCTTTTCTCTTAACTGCTTGTAGGATTTTGTTTTTCTTTTGGGTTTCTGGAATCTTGACTATTATATGTCTAGGTGTAGACTTTTTTGGTCATGGCTAGTTCGAGTTCTACATGCCTCACTTATCTGTATGTCCAATTCCCTACCTCTGTCTGGGAAGTTTTCCACTATTACTTCTGTGAACAGTTTTTTTGTGTCAATTGTACTTTCTCCTGCTTTTTCATAGACTCCTATCAGTCTTATGTTATTCTTCTTTGCATCATCTGGAAGCGGCTGGATAGATTTCTTGTGGTCCCTTATTATTTTTAAGAAATCTCTATTTTCATGGTCACTAACCACAATCCTGTCTTCTATATGTGATATTCTATCTTCACATTCCCTTAATCAGCTGTGAATACTTTCAGTGGAGTTTTTAATCTGGATATCTGTTTGAATCTGTTTCATAGATTCCATTTCTTTCCTGTGCTGGGTGATCATGGTTTCCATTTCTTTCTTAAGCTGGGCATTCATGGCTTGCAGCATGGTTCTGAGCTCATCTATTTTTTTTTAAAATCTGTTTCTGTTCTAGAGCATCTAGTCATGTCTTTCACTCTGCTCACCATCTCTGTAGTTATCTCGGAAATTATTTCTATTTGAATTTTTCTAGAGCCTCAGTCATCTGTTTTGTTACTTCCTGTGCTATCAGTTCAGGGTGTCCAGGTGGTTGGTTTTGGGACTTTTCCATCTCATTTCCCCCAGAATTTACCCTTGGTGGGGTGGAAGTCTGAGTTTGTGCCTTGCTTAAATGTCTTCTCGTTTTTGTTTTTGGTACTGTCCTTGCTTTAATTCCTGGGTTGATATTTCCAAGTTGCTTATTGTAAGTATCTTTGTTGCTTGTATTTATCAATTTTTTTTTTTTTTTTTGTACCAGGGATTGAACTCGGGTCCTTGCGCTTGCACAGCAGGTGGCGAAACCATTGAGCCAAATCCCCGGCCCTGTTGCTTGTATTTAGAACCCTTATGGAATGATTGCTTCTCAGAAGTGTCTTCCAGAAATAGCTGGTTGTTAAGTTTTCAGTCTCTAATGGCTCTTGTACTATCTCATTTTCATTATACCAGGAAGGACAACTGATTAGATCACTCACAACACCTTAGCCCAAGTGATACAATCAGCAACACCATAGCATCAAGCACAGCTTAGAGAATGACAATTTGTTGTAGTTATTAATCTATCACCTTTAACTATGTGAATTAAATCAAAATCGAAGGCCAGCCCAACATATGTTTATAATCAATAGACTCTTCAATATAGCAACTTCACTCTTCAGGATGGGGAGTTAGAAGGAGTTGGAGAGGGAGGGATAGGTAGAAGGATAGGGGAAGGTTAGCAGTGAGGCCAGAGGACAGAGGAAGACTATGTAAATGCTAAGAAACTGTTAAAGACAAGAGGAAAAGTCAGAATGAAAGAATGAAAACGAGAACATAATAACCTAAGAGCAATAGGGAGGCTAGAAATTATTTACTTTCCTTTAAAGCTAATGACAATCAAGAGAAAGAAAAAGAGAAGAAAAGAAAAATAAAGAAGTCCAAATTAGTGCCAGAACAGGAACAAAAAGGGAGATGAAGAACAATGTAGGCCAGCAAGAGAATGAGAGAGTGAGAGAAAAGAGTAGAAAAGAAGAAAAACTAGAAAAAAAAAGAAAAGAATAGAAAAAAAATTAAAAATAAGAGCAAAAAGAAAATTATGAAAATAACAAATGAAAAATAAAAATGAGGGCTGGGGATTTAGTTCAGTGATTCTGCCAACTGCCTCGCAAGTGCAAAGACCTGAGCCCAATCCCCAGTACCAAAAATAAATACATAAAAATAAAAATAAAAATGAAAGGCCTCCTTCAGGGTATGTCTCTGCTGTCACAATAGACACCGTGGGCAGCAGTGTGCAGATATAAGTCAATCAGTCTGAGCAAGCCAGTAACAGACCCGTGAGATTTAGGCAGATTTCTGGCTGAAAGTTCCAAGTTGAGCTCTCTGTCCTCCTGCAGGGTTGAACTCTGCAAAGTTCTAATGCAGGTTCCAGCTGCCCTTCCCTTGAAGATAGTTCAGGCTCCAATGGGAGGTGATGATCCCTCCAACTTACCAAGTACAGTGGTTTGGTGTTGTTGCAGAGATTCTCTTCACTTTTCCATTGGACTTCAATTTTCATCAAGGAGCCTGAGAGAGGCCCTCCTTCTATTGCTCACTTCTGCTCTATCTTCTGGAGCTCAGGAAAATGATCTTTATGACCTCCTGTGCCTCTGTACTGTGGAACCATGTACCAGCATAGCCAGGAGGCCAGAGGCAAGGGGGAGGAATGCTGCAGGCACCCACACAGCTAAGCGGATCACTGGGGGCATGGATTGGGTGGGAAGGAGACCCACTCCATGCCAGCAAGGTCCTCACCATCCGCTCATGGGTTGGTGGGGGGCCCTATATAACAGTTTTGGAAGTATGGCCATTTTCACTATGTTGATTCTTCCTACCCAGGAGCAGGGGATATCTTTCCATTTTCTGATATCTTCAATCTCTCTTTTCAGAGTGCTATAGTTTTCAGATAAGAGGTCTTTGATTTCTTTTGTTAGCTTGATTCCTAGGTATTTCAGTTTTTTGGATGCTATTATGAAAGGAATTGTTTGCCCTGTTTCTCAGTGAGTCTGTTTTTCGTGTAGAAGAAAGCAATTGATTTTTCTGCACTGACCTTGTATCCAGCTCCTCTACTGAATTTGGTAATTAAGTCTATAAGACTTTTGGTGGAGTTCTCGGGGTCTTCTATATAGAGTATCATGTCATCTGCAAATAATGACAATTTGACTTCATTTCCTATCTTTATTCCTTTTCTTTCTCTTGTCTAATTGCTGTGGCTAATATTTCCAAAACTATATTGAACAGGAGTGGTGATAGTGGACATCCTTGTCTTGTTCCTGATTTTAGTGTGAAGGATTTCAGCTTTTGAACATTTAGTATGCTGGCTGTTGGTTTTTCATAGATGACTTTCATCAGATTGAGTTAGAGACTGCCTAGTCCAATTTTTTGTGGGATTTTTATCATAAATGCATGTTGGATTGTGTCATACGCTTTTTCTGCATCAAATGAGATGATCATATGGTTTTTGTCCTTGGCTCTATTGATATAGTGTATTATATTGATTGATTTGCATATTATCATTATCATGACTGTTCCTTTCTGTTGGATTCTCCCCCTTTGCATTTAACTTCTTGTCATGCCCAATGGATTCATTCTGCTGGGCTTCCTGGGGTTGTGATCCTCATTGTCTTTTCCTAGGATATTGTCTAAAATTTTTTGGAGTGCTGGTTTGGTATTCATGAAGTTCCTCAAGTGCTCTTTGTCATGAAAGTATCTTATTTCAACATCAGTTCTGAAAGATAGTTTTGCAAGGTACATCATTCTAGGTTGGAAGCTGTTTTCTGTTAGGGTTTGAAAAACATCACTCCAGGCTCTTCTTGCCTTGAGGATTTGCGTTGAGAAGTCTGCTGTCATTCTGTTGGGATTTCCTTTGTATGTGATTTGTTTCTTTTCTCTGCTTGTAGAATTTTATTCTTCTGTTGGGTTTCTGGAATCTTAACTATCATATGCCTATGTGTAGGTTTTTTTTTTTTTATCAAGGCTAGTTGGAGTCCTATATGCCTCACTTATCTGTATGTCAAGTTCTTTTCCCCTGCTTGGGAAGTTTTCTTCCATTACTTCTGTGAACAGTTTTTTTAATGTCATCTGCACTCTCTCCTGTTTCTTCATGGATTCCAGTCAATCTTACGTTATTCTTCTTTGCATCGTCTAGCAGCTGCTGGATTGATTTCTCATGGTCCCTTACAATTTTATTTATTTATTTTTATTTTTTTTGGTACCAGGGATCGAACTCAGGTCCTTGCGCTTGCGCAGCAGGCATTGAAACCACTGAGCTAAATCCCCGGCCCCATCCTTACAATTTTAAAGCAATTTTTCTTTTCCTGGCCACTAATTGCAATCTTATCTTCCGTATCTGAAATTTTGTCCTCACATTGGCTCATTCTGCTTTGTAAACTTTCAATGGAGTTTTTAATCTCCTGGAAATCTTTCTGCATCTGTTCTATGGTTTCCATTTGTTTCCTATGTTGGGATTCCATCATGTTCCTCAGATCCTCTATTTTTTTTAATCTGTGTTTTCTCTAGATTAATCATGTCTTGTACTATGGGCACAATCTCTGCTGTTATCTGAGAAATTATTTTTGATTTCATGTTTTCCAGATCCTGTTTTGTTCCCAGTTCAGGGAGTCCAGGTAGTTGAATATCAGATTGTTCCATCTCGTTTCCCTTTGGGGTTGCTTTAGGTGATCTGGAAGTCTTGTTTTGAGACTTGTTTACATTTCTTCTCATTTCAACGGTGGGTAGGAGGGTGCTGCTGGCGTCCGTACACCTCACCTCCTTGGCCCTGGGTGGGGCTCTGCTCTTTTCTGGGGGTGGTGGTACGGCAGCCAGAAAGGCTCAGCTCCTGGGCGCTGGGGGCCTCTGCTCCTCTGGGCTGAGAGTGGTGGTATGGTAGGCCAAAAGGCTCACCTCCTCGGTGCTGGCCAGGTCTCTGCTCCTCTGCACTGGAGGTGGTGGTACCAGCAAGAAAGTCCTAGCCAGATGGGATCCTTGACCTTGTAACTCCAGATCTATGAGTTTAACAAGCCCTTATTCGTTATAAATTATCCAGTCTCTGCTACTCATTTACAGCAACAGAAATTGGACTAAGATAATCTCTTTATCCCAGGAACTCTTAAGGTCACCAAAGAATTCATTCAGAAGGACTGAGGTCATTCCATTTCAATAATTCATCAGAATCTCAACGTGACGAGATGAAGAACTTTCAGAGGCGTGGATCCAAGTCCAGTAACAACTCTGGCCAATTTGTGAGGGCTCATCCCAAGGATATCTTCATCCAGTCACTCTATAGCGCAGCGTGCGATGTGGGGAAGGTATACCTAATCAATCTAACTTCTAGACTATGGGAACTACAGTGGACAAAGGAGCAAATAAAATACAAGCAAGAAATCAAAACATTCTCTGGGACTTTTTTCTTTTGGTACCAGGGATTGAACTCAGGACCTTGTGCTTGTGAGGCAGGCACCAGAACCACTGAGCTAAATCCCTGGCCCTCTGGGACTACTTTTTTTTTCCTTGCAGGACTATTGACTTGATTTCCTTAAATGTAAATGGAAGTTGGCTGGGGATTTAGCTCAGTGGTATTGTGGCTGCCTTGCAAGTGCAACGTCCTGAGTTTGATCCCCAGTACCAAAAAATAAAAAAGTAAATGGAAGATGAGATCTTAAAGAGTATCAGAACCACGTAAGGACTTAGGGAGAGATGGGTGGCCATTTGCAAGCCAGGAAGAGAGCCTTCTCTAGCACTGACTATGCTGGCACTCTGACGTTGGATTTCTGGCCTCCATGACTTCAAGAAAATGAATTTCTGATGTCTAAGTCAAAAAACAAAGAAACATCAAATTCCATTTTTTTAGATAATTCAGGAAATCTGTTGGCTTGTATTGTTTTCTCCTCTCCCCCATCCCCTGTTCTTTTCCAGTACTAGGGACTGAACTGTGGGTCTCACACATGCTAGGCAAGTGCTCCCCAACTGGGTACATGCACAGTACTTTTTTCCATTTTGAGACAGAATTTCACTAAATTGCCCAGTCTGGCCTGGGACTTGCAATCCTCCTGCTTCAGACTCCCAAGTAGCTGGGATTATAAATGTGTGCCACAGACCCAGCTTGTATTAAGTCTCAAGAAATGTTTATTTCAGGGCTGGGAATGTAACTAAGTGGCCGGCCACTTGCCTAGCACATGTAAGGTGCTGGGTTCAATTTCCAGCACCACCACCAAAAAAAACATAAACAAAAAAATCACAAATTTAAAACAGGTCCTACAAAATCATAAATCTGAGTATAATCTCACCATAATGGTATGAAAATGACTCTGTGATTATACAAGAAATACTCTTTGTCTTTTAAACCATAATTAAGTAGTTAGGAATAAAATATCAAATATCATGTCATTTAAGATTTGGTTTGAAACACTTCAGCAAAAAGTAAACAAATTAGAAAAAATAAGGGATGACTGGTGGTGAATGCTGAAACAAGTATAGCAAAATGTTGAGAACTACTAAAAGTAGGTAATGAGACTTTGGTGTAAAGTACTCTTCTCACTTTTGTGTACATTTGGGTTTTTTATAATTTTTTCCTTATTTTTAAAATTTTTAATTTGTATTAGTACATGTTTGCAGTACATAATGGTTATTATATTCATAATGGTTATATTCATAATGGGAGGGAGTACATGTACATAACACATCATAATCCTTTTTACTTCCCCTTCCTCTCTTTCCCTCACTCCACTGTTCTGTTTGTCTTTTTATTGGAAACAAAGTCTCACTATGTAGTTCAGTCTGGCCTTGAACTCACTGTGCAGCCCAGACTGGCCTTGAACTCACAGTGATCCTCCCTCCTCCACCTCCTGAGTGCTGGGATGACAGGCGTGTATCACCACACCCAGCACAAACCCAAAATTATGATTCCTTTTAATCATTTAACATTTATCAAATACATAAACACTATTAAAGAAAAACACATATAACACATTAAGTACAAATAATATATTTTATTTCATCCCTGAAAACAAACAAAAAAACCCCAAAAATCTCTACATCTATTCAAGAGAGAACAATTATTCCAAAACTTCACCTGGTAATGGTATGTAATTAATTTCTTCATTTAAAAGTACAGAGAAGACAAGTTTGCAAAGCTATCTTCATATTTTCTCATACTTATTTTAACAAAATATTATAATTAATGCTACTACTTAATGGTAGCATATTGTAATAATGAACAATATCTGAAACTAAATTCAATATAGTCTAAATCTAGAAGCTATCTGTACTTGAGCAGTTATTATAGAGAATAAATACTATGAAGTACAGGGCACCATATAGCAATCACATATGCTACATGGAAAATTTAAATAAAGTGTACTTTGTTCCATACTAGAATTATCAAAGATTAAGTTTTCTTGTGTTGTATACAGTAACTGTTTTCCTGAAAAGATAGTCAATCTTCATAATTTAAATGTTCTTAATTACTTTAAGTGACCATTATA
The DNA here is from genome assembly GCF_053883595.1 of Heterocephalus glaber. Classification (NCBI taxonomy): domain Eukaryota; kingdom Metazoa; phylum Chordata; class Mammalia; order Rodentia; family Bathyergidae; genus Heterocephalus; species Heterocephalus glaber. The sequence continues at coordinate 6,763,661 of NW_028258156.1, forward strand.
TAAGATGAATATCTAATCCAAATTTCCATAAAGGATACTCTTACATAACAAAGTAGTATGTTCTAAGCAATTTATGCAGCATGAATACCTGTATTATATACATCTGACTAAAGTCCTTGAGTCCCTGACTCTCCCACCAACATAACAAAAGCAAAAATTACCCAAACATGGAAATCACGTGCTTTTCCTGATGGCATAGACAAGGAGTTAAATTTTTTGTTTTTATTTTTTAAAGACAGTCTCACTAAGTCACCTAGGTTGACCTTGAACTCTCAATTTTCCTGCCTTACCCTCCTGAGTAGCTGAGATTACAGGCATGTAACACTGCACCCAGCTAAGGGGTTAAACTTTTAAATTAACATTCATGCATGTGAAAAATCATGAATATAGTTATATTTCATTTCATCATAAAAATACTTTTATTTTTCAGAATATATGTAAGAAATTTTTAAGTATGAGATTAGAGATATAACTTTAATGTTATTAAATTGCCCCCAATGTTCAGACTAGGCTACAGACAGTGGTTACTACCATTTCAAGATTATACTCTTACAAATGTAATTTTTAAAAATATACAACAACCTTCAGTTATTTTGAAGTATAGTGCAAATGAAGACATTCTTTGGGTCATGATTTCAAAACATTATTTTCAACATTATACTTCCTTTCTCTGTTCATAATCTGAATAACAAAATATAGTACTGGAAGAAAGCACATCTTCTAATAGTTGAACAGTTATATCTACTGAGAACAAATGACAGAAGAATGATTCAGTAACAATATTCTCTTGTCTGAAAACATGTATACTTAAATAAATATTTTATGGAAACAAATCCATGTCTTTTAGTGTTGTTTCAGCTTGATCTCAAACACAAAACATTTACACAAAGATCACCTACCTGCTCACTATATCAGCCATGTTGCCTTAAGGATAAGGTACAGCATGGAAGAGACGTGCCTGGAAGCAAACTAGTAACACTTAACATGTTATATACAGAATTAAGAGTTCCATAAATCCAGCAAATGCCTTGAAAATATGTCGGGCTTTTATTGTAAAGTATTACTCTCTCCCAGCCAGCAATTAAAAAACTCTTCTGTGATAGGGTATACTCCACAGTGGATACAGCAGCAAGAGGTGATCTTCAACTGCTATCTAATGCTGCCCGAGGCATTTATCCTTTTATTTGTGGTTACTGGCATCAAATTTCCATTAGTGCCATTTGTAGTATTAGTGGCTGAGCCATTCACAACAATATAGTCGACTTTGTTCTCCAGCTTCACCAAGCGTTGCAAAATGTCATCCAAAAGGACAGCAATTGTTCTTTTCAGATCAGCTGGGGGAAAAATCAGAATGCTAAGTATCAGGAGGGCACTTAATATTTGTGTTTTTATAGTTTGAAAGAAAATAGTAAATAATTATCAAGTCATCTGAGAGAAAATATACAGAGAATATATACTCAAACCACAAGTAGGGAAAGCCTATTTTACGTGGAGTTTTTTTTCCTGTTGTTTTCTTTGCTTTTCTTTCCTGCAGGGGTGCCTTTTTCAATCAGTGTTTAATACGGTTTCCAAAAGGAATGTGAGCTTTGTAAATATCTGGGAACTCACTTTTGTAGTGAACAGAACAGATTTAAAGGCTGGTTCAAAAATATTAGTCCCTCTGTAAGGAATATATTCACTTTGAGTTTCTTAAAGCAGTTTGAAAAACATATTGTGGACTAGGCAGGAAAGGTGAAAAGGTAGCCAGGAGGTGCACTGAAATATAGGAAACAGAACTTGGGCCTCCACAGACTGCAGTGCAGGCCAGACTTGGGTTCAAAGCAAACACCAGGAGTATGGTCAGTGCACTGGGCAGCATCTAGCAGCTTGGACTTCAATTTCTTCCAGAGAAAAGATGGGAAAGATTGTATCCCTAAGTTCATTGGAAGGTTAAGGTTTCAGTAGAATTTACCTGAGAAGAATAAAATGATGATTTTTTTTTTATAAAATTCTCTTTTCTGAGATTTACCAAAGGCATTAATAGATATTAGGTACTCAATATTAGGGCCAGGGATTTAGCTCAGTGGTTCCGGCACCTGCCTCCCAAGCACAAGGTCCGGAGTTCGATCTCCGGTAAGAAAAAAAAAAAAAAAAAGGTACTGAATATTAGCAATATTGTTTGTTTTGTCTTGAGTAGGGTCTTACTAAATAGCCCAGATTGTCCTTGAACTTGCTATGTAGTGCAGCCTGGCCTCAAACATCCAATCCTCCTGCCTCAGCGTCCTGCATAATACTGGTCCTTTGTTTTTGTATTAATTTTTCTTTTTTTTTTTTAATCTCAGACCAAAAAGGCAGCCTAATCTGAGATCACCAGTGAAAAATCATTTAATGTCAACAGATAAATTTGCCAATGGTTCTATCATTAAAATATCACAAAAAGAATGAACCACAAAAGAAAAAAACAAACTGAACTTCATCAAAATTTAAAACTCTGGGGTCAGTATGGTGGCACATAACCATAATCTCAGCACTCTGGAATGCTGAGGCAGGAGGATCACAAGTTACAGCCCAACATGAACAACTTAGCAAGACCTTGTCTCAAAATCAATAAAAAGGGGTATGGATGTAGCTCAGCGGTAGAGACCCCCTGGGTTTAATCCTCAGTACAACAAACACATAAAAATAAATTTGAAATATAGTAAAGACTACAGTAACCAGGGAAATGTCCAAACTAAATGTCCTCAATGCCCATGTGCTTCCCAAGCTGCATCTGAAACTACATCCTTGCTTGAGGTGTGCCACCCTCAGCAAGGTGGTCAGGACAGACCTCATGAAACAGAAGGACCTAACACCCCCACCCTGATTTAGACTTGCTAATGCTGCCTCACAACCTCCACTAAAGCCCATACAAGGAGCCAATCCTTAAGGACTGAAGAAAAACTATCCATCCTCTAGGAAAATAAAGTGGAAATTATACTTTTTTTGAGAAAAGGTCTCACTATATAGTTCAGAGTGGACTTGAACTCATTATGTAGCCCAGGTTGGCCTCAAACTCATTGAGATCCTCCTGTCTCAGACTCTCGAGTGCTAAGATTACAGGAATGAGCACTATGCCTGCCAGAAATTATACTTTTTGTTAAAAAAAAAAAAAAAGGAGCAAAGGACTTGAACAGATATTTCTTACATAAGGGATGGAAAAGCAAACAAGCATGAAAAAAGATATTTGTAGTTTATAGGAAACTACAAATCAAAGCCACAATAAGATACTACTTGACACCTATTAGAATGGCTATAATCAAAGAAATGAGGTGTTGGTGAGGGATATGAAGAATTTGAAAACCTCTTACATTACTGGTGGGAACATGAAATGGTGCAATTACTGTAGAAAATGGTTTGTCAATTTTTCAAAAAGTTAAACATAAAGTTACCTTGATCCAGGAACTCCATTCCTAGATATAAACCCTCAAAGACAAGAAATACCAAAGTTCTTATTTGTGAAGTTTTATTCATAATAGCCAAAAGGTGTACACAACCCACGTGTCCATCAAAAGATAAATGGATAAACAAAATGTGTTATATACATACAACAGAGTATTATTCAGCCATAAAAAAAACGAATAATATTCTGGATCAATGCTATGGGTGAATCTTGAAGATAATACGCAAAACAAAATACATAAAACCCAGACACAAAGCTCAAATATTGTATGGGTCTACTTACATGGAATATTTAAAACAGGCAAATTCAGAGACAGAAAGTAGATGAAAGGTTACCAAGGACAACAAAGAGAGGAATGAAGAGTTATTTTTTCTTTGGGCTAATCAAGGAATTGCCCCTCTCCTCCAAAGTACTGCTTAGTCGTCAGAGAGTTTCTTGTTTGGAGTGATTCAAGTTTTGAAAAGAAATACGGATGGTTCCACAACATTGTGAATATGATTAATATCAGTGAATTCTAACCTTAAAAATGGTTAGGTAGAGCCCGATGTGGTGGCGCATCCCTATAATCCCAGCATTTGGGAGGCTGAGGCAGGAGGATCCCAAGCGAATTCAAGGCCTCAAGGCCGGCCTGGGCTACAGAGGAGTTCAAGGCCAGTCTAAACTATGTACAGGGACCCTGATGTGTATGTCCCCTGGAGGTTGAATCCAGGTCCTCACCCAGGGCTACAACCCAGCCTTTAAAATTTTTCTAGATTTGAAAGTTTTCAAAATAAGAGATGGAGAAAGGAGAATTTCTTAAGATTTTTCAATCAAGAGTTGTAGGAGTTAAAAAAAAAAAAGTTGTAGGAGTATCTGATAAGACTAAAAGATAAATATTAGACCTCTGTTTTCCCTGGCAGCCCTTTAAAATATCTGGAGGAGGAGAATATGGGGTGGGAGTCAGGATTACGAGAACACTTAACAGTGAAGTTAAATCCCTAGGAGGTTTGATATGAATTGTGAAGATACAGTTTAATCATTGATTAGGGTTAGAAATAGCAATTAAAGGAAAAGGTAGGATGAATGAGAAATGACTATTTATTTTATAGTACTTGTGATTAATATCATGCATGCTAGTCAAGTGCTCTACCACTGAGCTATATCCCCAACGCTTTTAATTATTTTTTCATTCTGAGACTTAAGTCTTATTAAATTGCCAGGTTGTCCTCAACTTTATAATCCTCCTGCCTGAGCCTCCTGAGTAGCTGGGCTTACAGCCAATGTACCACCATACAGCTTTGATAACTTTAAAAATATTGCTGTATTCTATTTATTAATATTTTCCTAGTGAGTTTCTCATCTATATTCAGCAGAGATACTATAGGTTTTATTAGAGAAAGAGAGGGGAAGGGAACGGGGGTAAGGAAATCCCCAAGATGATAAAAGATTGAGATCCTAGAACAATTCACTACTGTAGGCCTAGGCAGCAAAGGGTTTAGGCCAGAGCCTCTCAGAAAGCTCCAGGAAAGAGGTCTACAAAATAAAGTAATAAAATAACCTTATGTGTCTGAATATATGAGGATATTTAAATAACTAGGGGGTTAAGTGGTTCCGCTGCCTGCCTCTCAAGTACAAGAACCCGAGTTCGATCCCCAGTTCCAAAAAAAACTATGGGGAGATGGAATAGAAAACTAGGTAAAGGAAAAAAATGTATACCTATTAATTCTAGGGAAAATAAGTTGCACAGGAAAGGAAATACAGTAATGTACTACATGGCTCATTAATGAATACTATTTACTAGCAATATAATTTTTTTTGGTACCAGGGATCAAACTGGGGACCTTGTGTGCTTGCAAGGCAGGCAGCGGTACAACTGAGCTAAATCCCCAGCCCCTAGCAATACTATTAATAGCAAATATTGACTATTATTCTGTTTATTCAGAGAATATTATTCTGTGTTTATTCAGAGAATATTATTCTGTGTCTCTTCACAGCATATTATTCTGTGTTTATTCACAGCATATTATTCTGTAAAGGCAACCTTGTGGGGGCAGAAGGCATTTTTGGATAAAAAAGAAAGCTAAACCCTCATTCTGAACAGTAGGAAGTTATGAGATGAAAGAATTTTAAACGAGCAGCTCTAAAGAATAGGAAATCTAAGGACTGTTAGGAGTGGGAAGTACTCCTCTTTTCATTACAAGAATCAATGCATTTGAATTGTTTAAATGCACACATGTACAACTTATAAACATTAGACTAGAGAAAATGTCCACACAATCATGTACAGACATAGTGTTCTAGAAAGAACCATCCTGTTCTCCCTGTCCCTCTCCCTCCCTCTATCTGACATCTTAAATGGACGAGAGAACATGCCATATACATAAAACACAACAGGGCTCAGGATCTGCAAGGGACAGTGGCCATAAACAAGGCTGGAGATCCAGACAACTCCTATTTCTTGGGAATAACAGAGGCTGTACAATTGATGGTTTATACTGGGACAATCAAGAGAAATTTAACTATAAACTAGATATAAAAATAGCATAGTGAGCCAAGCGTGGTGGCACATGCCTATAATTCCAGCACTCAGGAGGCTGAGGCAGAAGGATCACTGTGAGTTCGAGGCTAGCATGGGTTACATAGTGAGTTCAAGGCCAGCATGAACTGCATAGCAAGACCCTGTCTCAAAATTTAAAAAAAGAACATCATGTTACACAGAAAAAGAGCATTTAAAATACACACACACACACACACACACACACACATATATATGCACATATATTTTTGTTTTTGTTTTCTTTTTGGTACCGAGGATCAAACTCAAAACCACTGAGCTAAATCCCTGGCCCCAACACATATATTTTTTAAAAAGATATAAATCCAGTAATGAAATGTCACAATTTATAAAATGTAGTTTAATCTTCAATAATTTACATAAAACAAATATTGCAGAATGTTAGTAATTATTAAATCTGGGTGATGAATATATGAGCATCATATTTCTATTTTTTAGTATAATTAAAAGCATTTATAATAAAAAGTTAAGAAAACCTTACTTTGTAAAGACCCATACATGAAGTAGAGTTCAATCTCTGTAACTATTTTTAAATGAATATTAAGAAGACTAGGAATATTTTAGGGTTATCTTACCATATCCTGCCATAGAAGCACCATTCTCAACATCCACTGTGTTCTTATTTTCCTCTGCAAGAGCTTTCACATATCTTTTGCTTAAATCTAGTATTTGTTCACGTAACTTGACACTGCTTTGATGTCTTGGTTGCTGGAAAGTATAGTGCAGTAACATCACTCCCCAAATGAGTCCAAACACAAGCAATAATAAACTCAATTTCTGGGACATATTTTTTCTTGAGATTGTAAAAAACATTTCTGATGAAATAAACAAGTTTGATTGTAAAGCAGTAACTGGAGACAAGCTCCCAAACAAAACTTTTGAAGGAAAAAAGAAAAAACTTCTCTAATATATGTTCTTCATCTTTGGCAAGGTTGCTCCACTCTTACATTAACTCTATAAAATTGAGAAGAAAAAAGGTAGTTAGACCTAACCTGTATTGGTAACAGAATAATGATAAAAAAGAGATTCTATAGTTTTGATTTGGAACTGTATTATCTTCCTTGACAATTTTCTCCACTAGGTAAGGTTTTGGTCTTCTATCAGTTTGGTCTATGTAACTTTTCAAAATTTAACTACAGAAATGAATGTCAATTCATTGAAAATATCTGAAAAAAATCCCACCATGGTGATAAAACTGACTTCTCAGTTTAACTAAAATCATAGTCGACATATAATGGATTTACAGAAGATCTCAGTTTGTTCAAATATACCACCAACCTAAACACCTGAAAGCTATTCCTATAAAACAAAAAGTGAATTCCAAAATAAAAGTCAGAAATAAGGACAAAACATACTAGAAAATCAAAATGCCTAACAAGAATTTCCACAAGGCAAGCAAAGTACCAACATACGAAAATGTCACCAGAAGGCATTACTAACAGAAATGAGGTAACCCTAGAAAATATCCAGCCTAAGATGAACAATAAATTACCATTTTTAAGTTAATATCTTTTAAAATGATAGTAAATATAATACTGATTGTTTACTGACAAGTCTTAAAACAGGTTAAGATATTTTTCTATATTTCCAAATGTATAACTCCATATTTTAAATGCATTTTATATAAAGGAAAAGATTTAAAGATTATACATCAACACTGTGTGTACACATGTATGTGCATGTGTGGTGCTGGCATTAAACCCAGGGCCTCCTGACCAGCAGGCAAGCTGTCTACCACTAAATTACATCCCCAGCCCTTGAAAGTAATGTTGAATATTATACAAAATATCAAAATACAAAAAACATACAAAGATGTTCTATTAGATGTGTGGATTAAAGCATGTAGAAAGGGGAGAATTTTCAGTCCTGCTAATTCACCTGTCCTGCTCAGAAAACTCCCAATCTGCCACTTGGTCACCCCACAGTCCCTGACAGACCTTTAATTAAATTCTGGGGCTCCAAGGCTTAAACATCTATTCGTTTTGGTTGAACTGTACTATCTTGTGAAATCTCACAAGCATGACCATATCACTAATGAGTATATTACTGTAGTAAACTAAATGTACTGAAAATTAGAAATTAACTTTTTTCAAATTTCCTTATCTCTTAACATTGCCAGAAAAAGATCCCTTTGGATCTTGCTTTAAAATACCATTAATATCAATACTGAATTATTAAACTTTGCTTTATTAGCAAAAAGAGGTAACATCTTTTCTATTGAGACTTTACATTCTAGCTCAGAAAGCAGAGGTTATAGATTTCCAAGAAAAAAATTTTAATGCTTTACATATTTACACTGAATTTATCCTTCATAAATCTTTCATAGGCGTTGTCTTCAAGTATAACTTGTGTGTTACACTTGTGTGTTGCTCCTATTCTACCACCCAGTGGAAGGATCGACTGGGAACCTGTCCTGAAGCAGTCAAAGTGGCATGACTACCAAGGCAGAAAAGTGGTATCACTAAGATTGGAGAACATAGCCTTTAGATATTTTTGTAAATAGAGGTTAAAATATGGGGGGGGGGGGTGCACAAGTACAAAGAGGGTAGGTATTTGAATTAAATGTCACCTTATATTAATTAAACTCATTTTATGCTCACAACACCGACATTAATACATTCTCACTTAACAGGTAAGAAAACTGCGGTAAAGAGAAGTTAACTAGGAATCAGCCCTCTGCAGACAGGCAGGTCTGCGGTGCGTACCAAGGTCACAAGTCACGTGGAGCACTGGACACACCCCCACCCCACCCCACCGCCACTCCTCTGGCCTCTTCTCTGTACAGCCACCTGGTTTCACACTACACAGACGCAGAGGAGGGCCGGGGATTTAGCTCAGTGGTTCCAGCCCTGCCTCACAAGCACAAGGTCCCAAGTTCCATCCCCGGTGCCAAAAAAAAGACGCAGAGGACACCAACCACCAGAGCACTGTACTGGGTAAGTTGGAGTCATCTTTACCTCCCATCAGGACCCGGACTATCTTCAGGGGAAGGGCAGCTGGAACCTGCAGTACAACACTGCAGAGTTAAACCCTACAGGAGGACAGGGAGCTCAACTTGGGACTTGCAGCCAGAAATCTGCCTGAATCTCACGGGTCTGCGACTGGCTTGCTAAGACTCATTGACTTATATCTGCACACTGCTACCCACGGTGTCTATTGTGACAGCAGAGACATACCCTGAAAGAGGCCCTTCATCTTCATGGTTATTTTTTATTCTCAAAATTAGTATTATTAGTTTGGGTTTTTTTCTCTTTTCTTTTCCTTTGCTCCTCTTATCTTTAATTTTTTTTCCTACTCTTTGCAAATATTTGTTTGATTCTCCTTTTTTTTTCTTCTTCTTTCTTTTCTCTTTCCTTTCTCTCTCTCTTGCACTCACTCTCTTGCTCTCCCACATTGTTCATCTTCCCTTTTTATCCCTGTTTTGGTTCTTATATGGAGTTCTTTACTTTCCTATTATTCTCTTTTTTCTTCTCACCTGTGTCCTCTGGCCACACTGCTAACCATCCCCTATCCTTCCCATCTGTCCCTCCCTCCCCAACCCCTTCTAACTCCCCATCCCAAAGGGTAAAGTTGTTATATTGAAGAGTTTATTCACTATATGTTGGGTTGGTCCTCAATCTTGATTTAATTCACACAGCTAAAGGTGATAGATTAATAACTACCACAAAATGTTATTTTCGAAGATGTACTTGATGCAGTGGTGCTGCTGATTGTATCACTTGGGCTAAGGTGTTGTTATTGATCGAGTCAATGAACCTTCCTAGTATAAGGAAAATGAGATAGCCTTAGAATCATTAGAGACTCAAAACTTAAAGACCAGCTGTATCTGGAAGACACCTCTGAGAAGCAATCATTCCATATGGGTTCTAATTACAAGCAACAAAGATACTTACAATAAGCAATTTCAAACTATCAACCCAGGAGTTAAATCAAGGACAGTACCAAAAACAAAAATGAGAAGACATTTAAGCAAGTCACAAACTCAGACTTCCACCCCACCAAGGGTAAATTCTGGGGGAAATGAGATGGAAAAGTCCCAAAACCAACCACCTGGATACCCTGAACTGATAGCACAGGAAGTAACAAAACAGATGACTGAGGCTCTAGAAAAATTCAAATAGAAATAATTTCCGAGATAACTACAGAGATGGTGAGCAGAGTGAAAGACATGACTAGATGCTCTAGAACAGAAACAGATTTAAAAAAAAAATAGATGAGCTCAGAACCATGCTGCAAGCCATGAATGCCCAGCTTAAGAAAGAAATGGAAACCATGATCACCCAGCACAGGAAAGAAATGGAATCTATGAAACAGATTCAAACAGATATCCAGATTAAAAACTCCACTGAAAGTATTCACAGCTGATTAAGGGAATGTGAAGATAGAATATCACATATAGAAGACAGGATTGTGGTTAGTGACCATGAAAACAGAGATTTCTTAAAAATAATAAGGGACCACAAGAAATCTATCCAGCCGCTTCCAGATGATGCAAAGAAGAATAACATAAGACTGATAGGAGTCTATGAAAAAGCAGGAGAAAGTACAATTGACACAAAAAAACTGTTCACAGAAGTAATAGTGGAAAACTTCCCAGACAGAGGTAGGGAATTGGACATACAGATAAGTGAGGCATGTAGAACTCCAACTAGCCATGACCAAAAAAGTCTACACCTAGACATATAATAGTCAAGATTCCAGAAACCCAAAAGAAAAACAAAATCCTACAAGCAGTTAAGAGAAAAGAAATAAATCACCTACAAAGGAAAGCCCATCAGAATCACAGCAGATTTCTCAACACAAACTCTCAAATCAAGGAGAGCCTGGAGTGAAGTATTTCAAGCCCTAAAAGAAAATAACTTCCAACCTAGACTGTTGTATCCTGCAAAATTATCTTTCAAAATCAATGGGGAAATTAGATACTTTCACAACAAAGAACACCTGAGAAATTTCATGAACACCAAACCAGCACTACAAGCAATTCTAAACAATATCCTAGAAAAAAGCAATGAAGGCCACAACTCCATGAGGCCCAACAGAGGGAAGCCACCAGGCAAGGTAAGACACTAAAGGGAAAGGCAGGAAAAATAAGAAATAAAAGAGCCAACAAAAGTAAAACATCATGACAAGGATAAATCAATATCTATCAATTATAACCATCAATGTTAATGGCCTCAATTCACCAATCAAAAGGAATAGACTAGCAGAATGGATTAAAAAGGAAAAAGCAACAATATGCTGTATACAAGAAACACACCTAACTCAAAAAGAAACTCATAGACTGAAAGTAAAAGGATGGAAAACAGCTCTCCATGCCACAGGAACCCAGAAGAAACCAGGGGTAGCAATCTTATTTACAGACAAAGTAGATTTCAAACCAAAACTAATTAAGAGAGACAAAGATGGTCACTACATCCTTGTGAAGGGAACAATCCTAGAGGAAGAGATGACAATCCTAAATATATATGCACCAAATATGAATGCCAACTATGCAAAACAAGTATTAATAGACATGAAAAACCAAATAAACACTAACAATTTTAGTGGGGAACCTCAATACCCCACTATCACAAATAGATCATCTAGAGAAAAAGTTAACAAGGAAATTCTAGAACTGAACCAAGCTATTGAACAAGTGGACTTAATAAATGTTTACAGAGTGTTCCACCACACAAAATCGGAATACACATTATTTTTGGCTGCACACGGGTCATTCTCCAAAACAGACCACATGCTAGCTCATAGGACATGTCTAAGTAAATGTAAAAGAAGTGAAGTTACCCCCTGTATATTATCAGACCATAGTGCAATAAAATTGGAGATCAATAACATAAGAAACTGCAAAACCTCAACAAACACATGGAAACTGAATAACACCCTCTTGAACAACCAATGGGTTACAGAAGTAATTAAAGAAGAAACTAAACAGTTTCTACAAGTAAATGAAAATGCCAGTACAACATATAGGAATCTATGGGACTGGGGATTTAGCTCAGTGATTCCGGCGCCTGCCTCGCAAGGGCAAGGTCCTGAGTTCAATCCCCAGTACCAACAAAACACCCCCCAAAACACATATAGAAATCTATGGGATACAATGAAAGTAGTTCTACGTGGGAAATTCATAGCAGTGAATGCCCATTTAGGAAAACAGACAAAACTCAGATAAATAACCTAACGCAGAACCTCAAGCTCCTAGAAAAAGAAGAGCATAACAAATCCAAAGCTTATACAAGAGAGGAAATTATAAAGATCAGGGCAGAAATCAATGCAATGGAGACTAAGAGAACAATACAAAAAAATCAATGAATCAAAGAGTTGGTTTTTTGAAAGAATAAAATCGATAAACCTTTAGCCAACCTTATCAAAAAAAGGAAAGAAAAGGCACAAATACATGCAATTGAGAATGAAAAAGGTGAAGTTACAACAGATCCAACAGAAATCCAGAGGATCATCAATACCTACTTCAAGAACCTCTACTCCAATAAAATGGAAAACACAGAAGAAATGGGCAGATCCCTAGATACATATGAATTGCCAAAGTTAAATGAAGAAGCTATAGAAATTCTAAACGCCCCAATTACAATGAGTGAAACTGAAAAATGTAATAAAATATTTACCAACAAAGAAAAGCCCAGGTCCAGATGGCTTCACTGCTGAATTTCACAAGACATTTAAAGAAGAACTAACACCATTACTCTTTAAACTCATCAAGGAAATTGAAAAGGAAGCAATACTTCCAAATTCATTACTGGAAGTAAGTGTTACTTTGATTCCAAAACCAGGGAAAGACCCAACCCAAAAAGAGAACTACAGGCAAATCTCGCTAATGAACACAGATGCAAAACTCCTCAACAAGATACTGGCAAACAGAATACACAGGGTCATCAAGAAGATTATACACCCTGACCAAGTCGGATTTATCCCAGGGATGCAAGGAGGGTTCAACATTCATAAATCAATAAATGTAATACACCATATTAACAGAGTCAAGGACAAAAACCATATGATCATCTCAATAGATGCAGAAAAAGCATTCGACAAAATCCAGCACCATTCATGATAAAAACCTTACAGAAAATTGGAATAGAAGGTCTTTATCTTAACCAGATTAAGGCCATCTATGAAAAAGCAACAGCCAATATCACACTAAATGTTCAAAAACTGAAAACTTTCATGCTAAAATCAGGAACGAGACAAGGATGCCCACTATCACCACTCCTGTTCAATATAGTTCTGAAAACATTAGCCACAGCAATTAGAAAAGAGAAATGAAAGGAATAAAGATAGGAAAAGAAGAAGTTAAACTGTCATTATTGGCTGACGATATGATACTTTACATAGAAGACCCAAAAAATTCCACTCAAAGACTTCTAGACTTAATTGACGGATTCAGTAAAGTAGCTGGATACAAGGTCAACACTCAAAAAAGCAATAGCCTTCAGAGGTCCCGAGTCCCGCAGCAGAAGCCAAATCAATCCACTGCAGACGGGCAGGTCTGTGCATGCCCTACCGAGGTCCTGAGTCCCGTGGAACATGCCGAATCAGCCCACACCCCGGCAACAATCCACTGGACCCCGCCCCCCGCTCCTCTGTACAGCCACCTGGTTCCACACTACACAGATGCAGAGGACACCGGACCACTAGACCACGGTACTGAGTCCCGCTGCTCCTGGCCCAGAGGTAGGGGCTTCTGAGCCACCATCCCACTGCTACTGGTCCAGAGGAAGGGGCTTCCCGGTCACCATCCCTCCCACTGCTCCCAGACCAGAGGAAAGGGCTTTTCGGGCCACCTTCTGTCCCACCACTCCTGGCCCAGAGGAAGGGGCTTCTGGGCCACCATCCCTCCCACTGCTCCCAGCCCAGAGGTGGAGGCTGCTGAGCCGCCATCCCACTGCTCCTGGACCATAGGAAGGGGCTTCCCGGCCACCATCCCTCCCGTTGCTCCCAGCCCACAGGAAAGGGCTTTCGGGCCACCATCCCTACCGCTGCTCCTGGCCCCTGTCCCACCTCTCCCAGCTCAGAGGAGGGAATCCGTGCAGGTACCAACAGCCTGCACCCCACCCCCCAGTCAAAATGAGAAAACACATAAATAAGTCTGAAAACCACACTTCCAGATCACCTACAGCAACCCCAAAGGGAAATGAGATGGAACACTCTGACACTCAACCACCTGGACCCACTGAACTGGCAACAAAAGGGAATCTGGAAAAAATGAAATCAGAAATAATTTCTCAGATAACAGGAGAAATTGTGCCCCTAGTGCAAGACATGATTAATCTAGAGAGGAGCTCAGGAACATGATGGAATCCCAACATAGGAAACAAATGGAATCCATAAAACAGATGCAAATAGATTTCCAGGAGATGAAAAACTCCATTGAAAATCTACACAGCAGAATGAGCCAATGTGAGGACAGAATTTCAGATATAGAAGATAATTTTGCAATTAGAAAAACTGCTTCAAAATTATAAGGGAACATGAGAAATCAATCCAGCAGCTGCTAGATGATGCAACGAAGAATAACATAAGACTGATTGGAGTCAATGAAGAAACAGGAGAGAGTGCAGATGACATAAAAAATTTCTTCACAGAAATAATGGCAGAAAACTTCCCAAGCAGGGGAAAAGAGCTTGACATACAGATAAGTGAGGCATATAGGACTCCAAATAGCCTTGATCAAAAAAATCTACACATAGGCATATAACTGTTAAGATTTCAGAAACTCAACAGAAGAACGAAGTTCTACAAGCAGTTAGAGAAAAGAAACAAATCACATACAAAGGAAAGCCCATCAGAATCACAGCAGACTTCTCAACACAAACCAACAAGGCAAGAAGAACTTGGAGTGACATATTCCAAGCCCTAGAAGAAAACAGCCTCCAACACAGATTGATGTACCCTGCAAAACTATCTTTCAAAATTGATGGAGAAATAAGATACTTTCATGACAAAGAGCACCTTAGGAACTTCGTGAACACCAAACCAGAACTCCAAAGAATTTTACACAATATCCTAGGAACAAACATGGAGGATCACAACCCCAGGAACCAAAGCAGAATGAACCCATCTGGCATGACAAGAAATTAAATGTAAAGGGGGAGAACCTAACAAAAAGAAAAAGTCATGGCAATGATAAGTCAATACATTTCAGTTATAACCATCAATGTTATTGGTCCCAATTCACCAATCAAAAGAAATAGACTGGCAGAATGGGTCAAGAAGCAAAATCCAACAATATGCTGCATACAAGGAACACACTTAATTGGAAAGGAAACTCATAGACTGAAAGTTCAAGGGTGGAAAACAATACTCCACGTGACGGGAACCCAAAGAAAAGCAGGAGTAGCTATCCTCTTTGCAGATCAAGTAGATTTCAAACCAACACTGATTAAGAGAGACGAAGAAGGACACTACATCCTTGTAAAGGGAACAATCCAAGAGGAAGAGATGACAATCATAAATCTCTATGCACCAAACACTAGTGCGCCCAACTATATAAAACAAATACTAACGGACATGAAAAGTCATCTATGCACTAATACAATTGTAGTGGGGGACCTCAACACCCCACTGTCACAAATAGATAGATAAACTAGACAAAAAATAAGTAATGAAATACTAGAACTCAATCGAACTCTTGAACAAATGAATTTAACAGATGTTTACAGAGTCTTCCACCCCACAAAATCAGAATACACATTCTTCTCAGCTGTACATGGCTCATTCTCCAAAATAGACCACATACTCACACATAGAACATGTTTAAGTAAATGCAAAGGAATTCAAGTTATCCCCTGTATATTATCAGACCATAGTGTGATGAAATTGGAGATCCATAGCAAAAGAAACTGGAAAAATTTCATAAACACGTGGAAATTGAACAACACACTTCTGAATAACCAATGGGTCACAGAGGAAATTGAAGAAATCAGACAGTTCCTTCAATTAAATGACAATGACAATACAACATATCAGAATCTATGGGACACAATGAAGCCAGTCTTACGAGGGAAATTCATAGCAGTGAATACACATATTAGGAAAACAGAATGAGCCCAATTAAACAACCTGATGCTGCACCTCAAGCTTCTAGAAAAAGAAGAACAGGACAATGCCAGAGCTCATACAAGGGAGGAAATTATAAAGATCAGAGGAGAAATCAATGCAATAGAGACTAAGAGAATGATACAAAGAATCAATGAAGCCAAGAGTTGGTTCTTCGAAAGAATCAACAAAATTGACAAACCCTTAGCCAACCATATCAGAAAAAGGAAAGAAAAGGCCCAAACCCATGCAATTAGGAATGAAAAGGGTGAAATGACAACAGACCCAGCAGAAATCCAGAGGATCATCAATACCTACTTCCAGAACCTATACACCAATAAGATGGAAAACACAAAAGAAATGACAGATTCCTAGATACATATGAATTACCAAAGTTGAATGAAGATGACCTAAAAATTCTAAACAACCCAGTATCAACCAATGAAATTGAAAACATAATTAAAAACTTGTCAACTAAGAAAAGCCCAGGCCCTGATGGCTTCACTGCTGAATTCTACAAGACATTTAGAGAGGAACTGCTGCCACTACTGTTTAAACTCTTCAATGAAACTGAAAGAGAAGCAATACTCCCAAATTCATTCCTGGATGCAAGCATCACCTTGATCCCCAAAGCAGAGAAAGACCCAACCGAAAAGGGGAACTATAGGCCAATCTCCCAAATGAACATAGATGCAAAAATCCTTAATAAGATACTGACAAACAGAATGCAGAAGATCATCAAGAAGATCATACACCCTGATCAAGTGGGATTCATCCCAGGGATTCAGGGATGGTTCGACATACGCAAAACAATCAATGTAATACACTATATCAATAGAGCCAAGGACAAAAACCAAATTATTATCTCCATACATGCAGAAAAAGCATTTGACAAAATCCAACATGCATGTATGATAAAAACCCTACAAAAAATTGGAATAGTTTATCTCAAACTGAAAAAAGCCATCTATGAAAAACCAACAGCCAATATCATACTAAGTGGTCAAAAATTGAAATCCTTCATACTAAAATCAGGAACAAGACAAGGATGTCCACTATCACCACTCTTGTTCAATATAGTTCTGGAAACATTAGCCATGGCAATTAGACAAGAGAAAGAAATAAAAGGAATAAAGATAGGAAATGAAGAAGTCAAATTGTCATTATTTGCAGATGACATGATACTCTATATAGAAGACCCCAAGAACTCCACCAAAAGTCTTCTAGACTTAATAACCAAATTCAGTCAAGTAGCTGGTTACAAGGTCAACACACAAAAATCAATAGCTTTCCTCTACACAAATGACACTCACTGAGAGAGAAATAGGGCAAACAATTCCTTTCACAGTAGCATCCAAAAAACTGAAATACCTAGGAATTAACCTAACAAAAGAAATCAAAGACCTCTTCTCTCAAAACTATGGCACTCTGAAAAGAGAGAGTGAAGATGATATCAGAAAATGGACAGACATCCCCTGTTCCTGGGTAGGCAGGATTAATATAGTGAAAATGGTCATACTTCCAAAACTGCTATATAGATTTAATGCAATTCCAATTGAGATCCCAGCAGCATACTTCATGAACCTTGAGAAAACAATCCAAAAATTCATTTGGAACAAGAAGAGACCCAGAATAGCAAAAGCAATTCTAGGTAACAGAGACACGGCAGGGGGTATCACAATCCCCAACCTGCAAGTATACGGCAAAGCTACTGTGATAAAAACAGCATGGTACTGGCAAAGAAACAGACCTGAGGACCAGTGGAACAGATTAGAAGGTGCAGAAACAACGCCAGACACGCTCAGCCATCTCATCTTCGATAAAGGAGCCAAACACCCTCACTGGAGGAAAGATAGCCTCTTTCATAAATGGTGCTGGAAAAATTGGGCTTCAACTTGCCAAAGATTAAAACTAGACCTATATCTCTCACCATGCACTAAACTAAAATCAAAATGGATTAAAGATCTAAATATTAAAATAGAAACTCTGAACCAGTTGGAACAGAGGTTAGATAGAACCCTTGAAGACATCGATGTAGGAAAAGATTTTATGAACAAAACCTCAGTTGCCTGTGTACTAGCACAAACAATCAACAAGTGGGATCTCTTCTTATCAAAAAGCTCCTGCACAGCAAGAGAAACCACCAGCAGTGTGAAGAGACAACCCACAATGTGGGAAAAAATCTTCACCTGCTTTTCCTCAGACAAAGGTCTACTATCTCAAATCTATAAAGAACTTAAAAAGACCAGACCTCCCAAATTTAAAGACCCAATCCGAAAATGGGCAGCTGAAATGAACAGACATTTCTCAGACAAAGAAGTAGAAATAGCAAATAAATACATGAAAAAATGTTCAACATCACTGGTCATTCGAGAGATGCAAATGAAAACAACGCTGAGATTCCACCTCACTCCAGAAAGAATGGCTGCTATCATGAAATCAACCAATAACAAATGCTGGCAGAGCTGTGGGGAAAGAGGAACCCTGCTCCACTGCTGGTGGGAGTGTAGACTGGTGCAACCACTGTGGAAATCAGTATGGAGATACCTCAAAGAACTAGGACTGGAAGTCCCATTTGACCCCGCTATTCCACTGCTGGGGATCTTCCCCAAAGAATTAAAAGAATCATACCACAGGGATATAGGTGCACCCATGTTCATAGCAGCACAGTTTGTGATAGCTACATGTTGGAAGCAGCCCAAATCCCCATCTACTGGAGACTGGATAAAGAAAACGTGGGTTTTAAAAAATAAAATAGAGTACTACTCAGCCATAAAAAATGAGAAATTAGAGACATTTATAGCTAAGTGGATGCACATTGAAGTGATACTCTTAAGTGAAATCAATAGGACACACATGTATAAATACTGAATAGTTTCTCTGGTGTGAGAAACTGAAAGTGTAAATAAGGACTAAATGTATAATAGGTAACGTGAAATAGGAAGAAAAGGGGCAAAGGGGAAGGAAGTGGGAGGGATAGGGGAAAGGATAGAAGGGAATGGGATTAATATGAGAAAATGGAAAAATAGGAACAAAATCTTTGTAAATAGGGAGGAATGGAGGGGTCGAAGGGAGGGCTTTGCAAGGGTGAAAAATAAGAACCAAGAGAGATTATGTAAAGGTGCAAATTTGCAATGATGAATGTCATTATATTGTATACCTAAAATGTACCAATGGTTAGAATGAATAATCCATAATGCAAAATAAGAAGAAAAGGTCCAACAGGGTAGGGGTAGTGGGAGGGGCAGGGGAAAGGAAAGAAGGGAAAGGAAAAATGATGAGAAATGGAAAAAATGGAAATAAAGTCTTTATAAATAGGGAAGGGTGGAGGGGGTGAAGGGAGGGCTAGGAATGGGGAAAAAATAAGAACCGAGATGCATTATGTAAAGGTACAATTCCCAATGAGAAATGTAATTGTGTTGTATACCTACAATGTACCAATAAAAGAATTTAATTTAAAAACAAAACAAAACAAAACAAAACAATAGCCTTCTTGTACACAAATAAGAGACTCACTGAGAGAGAAATTAAGGAAACAATTCCTTTTACAATAGCACCCAAAAAAATGAAATATCTAGGAATTAATCTAACAAAGGAAGCAAAAGACCTCTACACTGAAAACTACAGCACTCTGAAAAAAGAAATGGAAGAGGATACAAGAAAATGGAAAGACATCCCTTCCTCCTGGGTAGGAAGAACCAATATAGTGAAAATGGCCATACTTCCAAAACTACTATATAGATTCAATGCTACGCCAATTGAAATTCCAACAATATACTTCACAGAACTAGAGAAAACAATCCAAAAATTCATTTGGAACCATAAGAGACCTAGAATAGCTAAAGCAATTCTAAGCAACAGAGACATGGCTGGGGGTATCACAATCCCCAACTTGAAGTTATACTACAAAGCTACTGTGATAAAAACAGCATGGTACTGGCAAAGAAACAGACCCAAGGATCAGTGGAATAGATTAGAAGATGCATAAACAATTCCAGACATGCTCAGCCACCTCATCTTTGACAAAGGAGCCAACCACTATCATTGGAGGAAAGATAGCCTATTTAAGAAATGGTGTTGGAAAAACTGGATTTCAACCTGCCAGAGATTAAAACTAGACCCATACCTATCACCATGCACTAAACTAAGATCAAAGTGGATTAAAGATACACATATTAAGACAGAAACAGTAAAACTGCTGCAGGATAAGTTAGGTAGAACTCTTGAAGACACTGGCATAGGAAAAGACTTCATGAACAAAACCTCAGCAGCACCGGAACTAGCAGAAAGAATCAACAACTGGGATCTCATCTTATTAAAAAGCTTCTGCACTGCAAAAGAAACCACCAACAGAGCTAACAGATAACCTACAATATGGGAAAAAAATTTTAGCAGCTGTACCTCAGACAAAGGACTACTATCTAGAATATATAAAGAATTGAAAAAAATCAGACCCCCAAAATTCAAAGACCCAATTCAAAAATGGGCATCTGAAATGAAAAGATATTTCTCAAAGAAGTATAAGCAGCAAACAAATACATGAAAAAATGTTCAACATCATTCGTCATTCAAGAGATGCAGATGAAAACAACACTGAGATTCCACCTCACCCCAGAAAGAATGGCTGCTCTCAAGAAATCAACAAATAACAAATGCTGGCGGGGTTGTGGGGAGAAAGGAACCCTTCTCCTTTGTTGGTGGGAGTGCAGACTGGTGCAACCACTGTGGAAGTCAGTATGGAGATACCTCAAAGAACTAGCACTAGAGGTCCCATTTGACCCAGCTATTCCCCTGCTGGGTATCTTCCCAAAAAAATTGAAAGAATCATACCACAGTGATATATGTGCACCCATGTTTGCTATTATAAAGCGGCACAGTTTGTAATAGCGAAAGCTTGGAAGCAGCCCAAGTGCCCATCAACTGGAAACTGGATAAAGAAAATGTGGTTTTTTTATAAAATGGAATACTACTCAGCCATAAGGAACAAGAAACTAGAGTCATTTATAGCTAAATGAGTGCATATCGAGGCCATACTCTTAAGTGAAATAAATAGGACACACATGTGTAAATACCGAATAGTTTCTCTAGTGTGAGAAACTGATAGAGTAAACAAGAGTTAAAATGATTAAAATGAATAATTGATAATTTGAAATAGGAAAAAAGGTCCAAAGACAAAGGAGTGAAGGGACGGGAAGGGGAAAGGAAAAGAGGGAAAGGAAAAACTATGAGAAAAGAAAAAAAAAATGGAAATAAAGTCCATGTAAATAGGGAAAGGTGGAGGGGGTGAAGGGCACACAGGTAATGGGGAAAAAAAATAAGAACCAAGATACATCATGTGCAGGTACAAACACCCAATGATAAATGTAAACAAACTGTATACCTAAAATGTACCGATAAAAGAACTAAAAAACTGTTTACAAAAAAAAGAGAAGTTAACTAACTTGCCCAACATCATACAACTGCACAGTGGTAAAGATAGGATTCAACCTTTGGCTCTTAACTACTGCACCTCTATAAAAGACAATAGGACAAAGCAGCAGAGACTGCAATGGTGAACTGAGAACTTGTTATGTACCTAAGTCTGACGTTAATATTTCACAAGGGTTATTTCATTTAATACTTGTAGTAACCCCACAAGAATATCTATTATTTTCACCTGAAAGATGACCAAAGTAAGATTTAGAGAGATAAACCTCCCTAAGCTTTTTATTAATGCCAACTGACTTCAGTTTGCCTAAATTCTGGTAAGAGCTAAACATCCAAAAGTTCAGAATCTGTATCTCTATTTAGAGTTTCATTGCCTTTAGAAATTCTTTAATATAGTGGCTGCCTGTTGGCAACAAAAGGGTTAACACCCCCAAAACAGTGGAACTCCATTAAAGCCATTCTGGAATTGGAACTGTTAAAGCCAGCGGCCTCATTACTAGAGGTCATAAAATAGCAACACTGATCAAAATGTCACAAGATAAAAATGTAACTCCTCCCTTGAGTCCTGATTCATCTCTAAAAGGTAAAATGTACTGACCTGCTTATCACTTCCTTATCTAAAGCTAAAAGGCCTTCTGTAAGCCAGGGAAATGATCTCCACAAACTGCAACAGTAAACTTACAATTTTAAAACAATGGGTGCTCCTTGAGATCTACAGGGTTCTAGATGATCCCCCAAATAGATATTTTTTAGACAATCACATCTGCTACCTAAACCCTTTTCCCACATCCTCAAACTCTTATAAAGACCCCAATCTCTAACCCAAACAGTGTGATTCTTTCTTGGAAATTCAGCTGTCCTCTTGACAGTGTGCTCTGGCATGAATAAACTCATCTTTACTCTCATCTTTGCTTGGGTAAATTCTTATTACTGCCCATATCACCAGCCCTCCCTCTCCAGACCTCACTCTCCCAGGGCACTTAAACCAGTTCTATTAAAACTCATAGGTTTTTCAAAGCTTCAAAAATGGAAAATCCCTTTTCTTCTATTTCACATTATCAATTACACATTGTAATCCTTATTTACACTTCTAGTTTCTCCCACCAGAGAAACTATTTGGTATTTACACATGTATGTCCTATTTATTTCACTTACGAGTATGGCTTCAATGTGCAACCATTTAGCTATATATATGGTCTCTGGTTTTTCCTTCTTTATGGCTCAGTAGTACTCCATTTTAGAAAAAAACCCCACATTTTCTTTAGTCAGTCTCCAGCTGATGGGCAACTGGGCTGTAAAATGTATAATAATTTGAAATAGGAAGAAATGGTCCAAAGGGGAAGGGGAAGTGGGTGGGGTAGAGGGTAGCAGAAAGGAAAAAATATGAGAAAAGGAAAAAATGGAAACAAAATATCTGTAAATAGGGAGGGGTGGAAGGCTTGAAGGGAAGGTAGTGGAAGAGGGAAAAAATAAGAACCAAGATACATCATGTAAAGGTACAAGTTCCCAATGATGAAACAACTGTATTGCATACCTAAAATGTACCGATAAACTTAATGAAAAAATAATAATAAAATAGTAAACATCAAAACGAAAATAGAAAATCCCAAGGCTGCAGGTGCATTAAACAAGAAAAGGAGATTCACTAAGTGGGAAAATAGTATGAGATAATCAAACATAAGAACCTCATCTAGAAAAGGTCAAGTCCTTACAAGTAGGCATAAGCTTAAGAATAGCAGGTTTCTCACCAACATGAATTTGGCATTAAGGGTAAATGGTGGTAGCAACACAAGACAAAAAATACACACGGGTAGTAGACAGGGCAGGAGAACAGCTGGTTGAAGATATGACCCTAAAATAATAAACCCCAAGAAACAGGGAGGTCTCATAAACCTAGTGACTCCCACCCAATATGAGGGCTCAAAGACCTGAGTTGCAATCTTTTTAAATAAAGAGGTCCTTATTGGTCTATAGGATTGTATACTAAGGACTGACTGTACCATCAACTAAAAAAAAGCAAAAAAAAACACCTTCATGAAAGATCTTTCCAGTCTGGATTCCATATGCCCTGGGTCTGCTCAGCACTGCCGCACTGCCCTCAACAAAATGAAAGTGGTGCAAACCACCACCTCAGAGGGAAGTCAGGAAATTCTACAGAACTATGATAAGCAATGTATATGTTTTTCAGCTTGTTGGTGTTGTTATATAATTTGTTATAGTGCTAAAAAGTAAAATATTTAATATGAAAAGGGTTATCTTTGGAAATATCAAAGTTGTGAGAAATTGGAAGCATTTTATCCCACTCTACACTAGGGAATTCCTAAAGGACACCAAGGGATAAGGTATATGTGGCAGCTACCAAGAAGATAGGACACCCTAGGCTACAGCCTTCTCCAGGTTAAAAAGATTATGTCTGATAAAGGGCAGGGGAGTTCACCCTTGAGAACTGCAGTGTTTCCAGAAGCAATTCCAAAGAAGGCTAGTAGAGGTGATTAGAATTTCTAAAAGGATAAAATTTTACCTTTGATCTCTTCTGGGGGGAATGCCCCACACTACAATCACCTGGAGAGATTTTATTTAAATCTCAGTGCCAAGTCACATCCCAGCCCAATTAAATTAGAATGCCTGGAGAAAGGAGCCAGGAATTTGTTTTTTTAAATACTAACTTACTCCTCAATGGGCAATGAAGCAGGAGAAGTGATGCCCAAATCTCAAACTTTGTTATGAAGCAGTAATGATAGCCGCAGGTAGGATGTCTAAATTCAGTCATAAGTCACCTCATCAGGTGTCACACAAGATTCCTGCCACTTGGGCTTAACCATAATGACTTTGAAAGGAAAAGGGGGAGTAGAATAGAAACCACCTGTCTTTGCTGGAACTCAAGTCTTTACTGCCATGGTGGACAAGGCCCCATTTTTACTAGACACATGTGAAGGAGTGAAGAGAAAGCAATGATACCACTTTAATCCCTACCATCTATATAAATACCCCTTTCTGTTCGCAGAAAATATAATCTCAAATAGGAAAAAGGTGAGAGAGAGAGAGAGAGAGAGAGAGAGAGAGAGAGATTGGAATTCTTTGGCAGCTGAGGGCAGTTTACTTACATACTTTTACTAATTATAAAAAGAAATAATTCTAAGCCTCAATTGTTAGGGGGAAAAAAAAAGAAAGGAAAAGGAAGGTTCAATGCCTCTTCTTTTTCTGTAATGTTCAAAGCTTCAAATAACAAAAGAACTTGCACTTTGAACCCGCCCCAGTTATCTTCGTTTCAAGTACTGGTCCAGCCTATGGAAGGCAACCTAGGTCAAAGTCAAGGGCTGAGTATGTGCAACGCCCTGGGTTCTAGGAAACATACACATACATACACACACACACACACACACAGAGCACACACATACACACACACACACACACACACACACACACAGAGGCAAGGGCTGGGGATTTGGCTCAGTGGTTCCACCACCTGCCTCGCAAGCTCAAGGGCCCGAGTTCGATCCCCAGTACAAAAAAAAAATCCTAATCTACAGAAAAGAGGCAAAACAGAAGAAAAAGAAGTCCTAGTTTCCAGCTCTAGCACCACTAAAAATATATATATCAGGATTTGAGTATTTTGCCAAATGGGGAAAAATGCTCAACATCACTAATCATTAAGGAAATGCAAATTAAAGCTATTATGAAATATCACTTCACGCCCAATAGAATGTCTATTACCAAAAATAAACTACACAAACAAAATCCAACATCATTCATGGTAAAAACCCAGAAGAACCACGGCCTGCCTTGCAAGTACAAGGTCCCAAGTTTGATTCCCAGTACCAAAAAAAAAAAAAAGAACCTTATCTAAGTCATTTATAACAAACCTTCTGCAAACATCGTATTAATTAGGGGAAAACTGCAAGCTTTCCCTCTAAAATCAGGAACAAGACAAGGACGGCCACTATCACTACTCCTGTTCAATAGTACTCAAAACATTAGCGCAATCAGGAAAGAGAAAGAAAGAAAAGGGATACATATAGAAAAGAAGTCAGATTATCATTTGCAGATGACATGCTCCTTTATACAGAAGACACAGAAATTCCACTAAAAGCCAGCATTAATTAACAAATTCAGCAAGGCAGCAGGTTACAAAATCAACACACAAAAATCAACAGTATTGCTGTACAGTAATAATGAACCCACCAAGAAAGAAATTAGGAAAACAATACCATTCACAATGGCATCAAGAATAATCTTAGAAATTAATCAGACCAAGGAAGTGAAAAAGCTCTACAATAAAAACTATAGTACTCTAGAAAAGGAGATCAAAGAGGACATCATAAACTAGAAAGCTATCCTGTTCCTGGATAGGCAGCACCAATTTGCCAAAATAGCCATACCACCGAAACATATTTATTTCTCACAGAACTACATAAAGCAATCTTAAAATTTATATAGAGCCCAAAGACACAGAATACCAAAAGTAATCCTGGGTAACAAGAGCAAAGCAGCAGGAATCTCAATCCCAGATTTCAAGTTATATTACAAAGCTAGAGTGATAAAAACAGCATAGTACAGCACAAAAACACTGAAAACAGAATAGAAGATGCAGCTATCTGATCTTTGAAAAGGGGGCCAAAAGCATACATGGGCAGATAGAAAGCCTGTTTAGCAAATGGTGCTGGGAAAGAAAACTGGCTGTCTACATGCAGAAGATTGAACCTAGACATATATCTATCACTACGTACCAAAATAAAATCCAAATAGATCCAAAGACCTAAATACTAAAACAAACAATCTGCTGGAAGATAAAGTAGGTAAACTCCTAAATACACATCCATAATTATGACCTTTAATAAAGGTAAAGACTTTATTTTTTTAAAAACCAATTGCACAAGTAATAACATCAACAAATGGGACTGTATCAAATTAAAAAGCTCCCCCACACACAACAAAGGGAATAATCAATAGAGTTAAGAGACAACCTACAGAATGGGAAAAAAATTTTTTGCAAGCTATCCCTCAAATAGAGGACTAATATCTAGAATATATAAAGAACTCAAAAAATCAGACTCCCAAAAATAAAAGATCCAAAAAAATGGGCAACTGAAATAGATACTTCTCAGAAGAAATACAAATGGCCAGTTCATACACGAAAAAATGTTCATCTCTGGCCATTAGAGAAATGCTAATTAAAACAACACTGAGATTCCACCTTATTCCAGAAAGAATGGCTATCATCAAAAAATCAACCAATAACAAATGCTGGCGAGGCTAGTGGAGGGTGAGTTCTACATTGTTGATGGTAATATAAACTAGTACAACCACTATAGAAATCAGTATGGAGATTCCTCAAAAAAACTAAAATTAGAAATTCCATCCAACCCAGCTATTCCCCTTCTAGGTATCTTCCTGAAAGAGTTAAAGACATCATATTATGGTAACATACACATATCCATGTTTATAGCAGCACAACTCACTGCTTAATCTTGGAAGCTGTCTATAGGTCCATCATCAGATGAATGGAAAAAGAAAATGTGGCATTTATTCACAATGGAGTACTACTCTGCTATAAAGGATACATTTGAGTCATCTGAAAGAAAATGGATGCACCTTGAGACTATATTGATAAGTGAAATACATCAGACACATAAACTTAAATATCACATAGCTTCTCTTACGAGAAACCCAAAGTATAAATAATTTAAAGAGCAAATAAAAGATAGATAATAGGAAACAGTGAGATAGATCTCTGGCAAATGGGAAAGAAATCTAATGATGCAAGGAGGGGAGGGGACAGAAAAATAGAAAGAATTAAGGTGTGTTATATAGCTGGGTGTAGTGGTGCACGCCTATAATCCCAGCACTCAGGAGGCTGAGGCAGGAGGATCCCTCCAGTTCTTGGCCAGCATGGGCTATATAGTGAGTTCACCAGCCTAAATTACAAAGGGAGACCTTGCCTCAAAAAAACCAAAAAAAAAAAAAAAATGTTATATACATGTACCAACTCCCCACAACGAGTATGATCATTATATACTAAAAACATGTTATAATAAAATAAATTTTTTTAAATGTTGGCAAGAAACAAGAAATTAAAACTCTTCTGCACTTCTGGTGAGAATGTAAAATTAGGCAGCTATTGTGAAAAAAAACATGGCAGTCTCTCAAAAACTAAGAGTTAGGACTCGGAGTGTAGCCCAGTAAAATCAGTGCTTAGCATGCATAAGATTCTGGCTTCAATCCCCAGTACAAACAAAAAAACAAACAAAAACTCTTAAACATAGAATAACCATATGATGCAGAATTCCACTTGAGTATATATACAAAAGAATTGAAAGGGACTAAAGGAACATTTGTACAATCAATGCACATCCCAGCATTATTCACAATAGTTAAGGTGGAGACAACCCGAGTATCCATCAACAGAAAATGAATAAACAAAATGTGGTATATAGCTGGGCATGGTTGCACACTCTTGTACCCAGCTGCTCAGGAGGCTGAAGCACAAGGATCGAAAACTAGAGACCAGTCTGGGCAACTTACCAAGAGTGTCAAAAAATAAAAGGGACAGGGCATATAACTCAGTAGAAGAGCATCCCTTAGCAAAGCATTGCTGGGTTTGATTGCCAATACCACCAAAAAAACCCCACAAACAAACAAAAAAAGCATTTTGGGCCAGGCATGGTGGCACACACCTGTAATCCCAGTACTCAGGAGGCTGAGGCAGTAGGATTCCAAGTTCAAGCCCAGAGGGGAACTCAGGGATGCCTTGTCTCAAATTTTAAAAAATAAATAAAACTTAAAAGGGGGATGGGGCTGGAAATGTAGATTGATGTGAAGGCCCTAGGTTCAATCCCCAGTACTAAAAAAATAATAATATTCTCATTCTACCCCACCTCTACCTTCAAGGTGTACTCTATCATTTTCCATATGAAATTACATACTCTATCTTTAATATTTTTCTGTGGTACTGGGCAGGGCATTGTACATTCTAGCCAAATGTTCTACTACTGAGCTATATTTCCAGCCCCTTTAAAATCTTAACCAAATTATTTTGTTTCCCAAAGGCCTGATGTCCTCATTTTTATAATGGGAACAACAATACTATCTAAACTTGATGAAGATTAAGTGATACATGAAGGCTGGGGCTATAACTCAGTGGTAGAGTGCTTGCTTAACATGCACAAGGCCCTGAGTAAGAGCTCCAGTGCTTCAAAAATAAATACATAAATCCTCAGGGCCAGGGATGTAGCTCAGTGGTTCTGGCACCCGCCTCGCAAGCAGAAGGACCTGAGTTCGATCCCCGGTACCAAAAAAAAAAAATACATAAATCCTCACACTACTTAATGAATATTAACTTTTATTATTAACATCAGGCACTTATGCAACAATGTTGCTAGTGAATCAAAATAAACCTTTCCTCCTTTAAAAAAATACAACTAATTCTTAATAATCGGAGCAATTTGAGTTAACACAAGGGATGTATTAACAGACCCAAATAAAACTCTTCTGATTAGCTCTCATGGGCTAAATTTCTACTCAGAATTTGTGGAGAAGAAATGTTTTGTTTCATGAAAGGCCCTCAAATGAAGAAATGTTTGATCTGAAGAATTATTTAGTCCTAAATGATGACATAACAGCATACTGTTGCTGAGAACAGTTCATCTTCCAAACAGCCTAAAAGGAAACAATTTACCTGTTTAAATGCTACAACAGCTACAAGGATTTCAAAACGTCATTGCTTTATTTAGCCCACACTGATCTTCTAATCCCCACACCACATTACCTTGTACCAACTGGTTTTACACATCATACTGTCCAATCAAATGTTGGAGATTTGTTTCCTTGATTGTCTCCGGTCCCTTAAAAGCAGGAATAACACACTTTTACACTACTGTCACATCTCCCACAGAACCTGGTGAATAACCAGCAGACATGGTGAAATGCCTTAATTTATTTTATTTGGGGGGGGCTAACTAGGGATCGAACTTGGGACCTTACACTTGCGAGGCAGGCGCCAGAACCACTGAGCTAAATCCCTGGCCCCCTTACTTTATTTT
Organism: Heterocephalus glaber; assembly: GCF_053883595.1. NCBI lineage: Eukaryota > Metazoa > Chordata > Mammalia > Rodentia > Bathyergidae > Heterocephalus > Heterocephalus glaber. The sequence goes on from NW_028258156.1 coordinate 6,793,143, forward strand.
TAAACATATCTCTGAGCCTAAACCCACTTTCCCCCAAGCAGCAATGTGACAGTCCTACAATATCTTTTGGGGATAGAAGGGCAGAAGATGGAAACTTGGAGGTAAAATTAAAGTATCTTTAATTATCCATTTCTGGGCTGGAAGAACATGAGAAAAAAATCAAATCTAAATCTCCTTACATTTCAAGATGAACAAACTGAAGAGATGACTTGCCTAAAATGAGACAACTTTAAAATATTCCTCGTTAAGAAACACAGGGGCAGAACAGACACAGGTAAATATCTTTCTAAATTATTGCAATACCAGTCTTACTGTCTCCACTCCAACTTATGAGATCTTTGGAGAAAAGTATTATTCAAATCTCTATCACACTACTTTGCCAAATAGCACACATGTAAACAACCATATATTTAACAATTTTTCAGTGGTTTCTCCCTACCCAGAAACCTAAAGATAAATGCATTAGAGAAACAGCAAAGAATCATCAAATATTTAAACCAGAATACCTTCCTTCTAAAAACAAGGAAAGTGAAGCACAAAAAGGATTGACGAATGACAAAAAAAAAATGGGGAAAAATTAGCCATCCCTACTCTCAACCCAGGACCAGTGTTTTTCAAAAGCAAGGAACAAAAATTATTTTACAACTAGCACTTCTTAAAAATCAAGATAAGTAGAAACCATCAGAGGGGCCAGGGATTTAGCTAAGTGGTTCTGCTGCCTGCCTCACAAGCACAAGGACCCAAGTTCGATCCCCGGTACCAAAAAAAAAAAAAAAGAAAAGAAACCATCAGAATAGATTGTACACACTACAGATTTTGTTTTGTGAAATTTTTCTCAGTTTACTTATTTTTATATACACATGTATACATAATTATACATCTATAAAGTCCTGAGATAAAAAGATCTCTTGCTATGGGTTTCAGTAAAAAAAAGTTTCAAAAACACTGCATTTCACACTGCCTGTTATGAAGTACTTCCTTGTATTTTTTATGCAAACATTGTAACAGCAACAATAAAAACATTAACAGATGGCTAATCCTACCTTAAAAATCTCTCATTCAGGCTGGGGATTTAGCTCAGTGGTTCTGCTGCCTGCTTTGCAAGCACAAGGTCCCAAATTCGATCCCCAGTACCAAAAAAAAATATCTCTCATTCAAATTCCACTATTGTATTTATTTAGTGCTATGCTTTCTATGCTATTATTATTATTATAGACAGCTAAGTTAGGTATTAATATTATAGGCAGTCAGACAGGGCTAGGCCCTCCAGGGAGTCAGGGCAGAAGATGAAAACATATTCAACTGTGGCTGGAGGCACATCTGTTGGAGGCCAGGCCTCGAGATAAAGAAGGAATGACCAGGCCTACAAACCTCCCCACGGGATAAAATACCTAGCATCCTGGCACCCCCTGGTCCAATAAACTCTAGATAGACATCAGTTTAGTGACCCCACAGTTGTTGACCCACTCTGTACCTACCTTGTGATTTTGTACGCACCTCATGATTTTGCTCTATAAAACTTTCTCTGTGAAGTGGGGTCTGAGGCTACCCACTTTCGGGTCCCCTCCTATCTCTCTGGAGCTATCTCCCTCAATAAAGTTTCCCTACTCTTAACCACAACTGTTCCTTAGAATTCATTCCCCAATTTGGGGCAACATGAATTCCTCATATCTGACATCTAGCAGGTTGAGAGTTATATTATTTCCCCTTTATCATTATGACTTACAGCTAAAAAGTATCTAACAACAATGGCAACAACGAGCAAGCAGAGACAACTCTCAGCCAAAGGTTAGCTCCTTAATAATTACTACTTATTGGCCGGGGATCTAGCTCAGTGGTTCTGGCGCCTGCCTCGCAAATGCAAGGTTCCGAGTTCGATCCCAGGTACCAAAAATAATAATAATAATAATAATACTTATTGCGGGGGAGGGCAGGGTGTATTAGCTCAGCGGTACCACACTTGCCTTGCAAGTGCAAGGTCCTGAGTTCGATCCCTGGTACCAAAAAAGAATAATCATCATCATCATCACCACCACTACTTATTGACAAAGAGGCATAGTTTCTTAGAAAAAGTCACAAGGAGCTGGGCACTGTGGTGTGCACCTGTGATCCCAGCTTTCTGGGAGGCTAAGGCAAGAGGATTGAAAATTCAAGCCCAGCCTGGCCAATTTGGCCACTTAGCAAGACCTTGCACTTTTTTAAAGGGGGGGGGGGGCAGGGAGACATGGTTCAGTGCTGGGGATGTAGTTCAGTGGTAAAGTGGTTGACTTGTATCCTAGGGGCCTAATACTAGGGAAGGAGGGAAGACAAAAAGGAAGGAAAGAGAGGTAAGAAGGAAGGGGAGACAGTACTTTCACCAGAGCCTGAGGGGCAGAGAGTTCTCAGGAAAAGACTCAGGAAAAAAAAAAAAAAAAAACCTCAATGGGAAAAAAAGACTCAGAAGCCCTCTACAGACTTGTTCCTGAAATGTAATTTCAGGGGAAAAGGTCCATTCCTAAAACATCGCCTCTACATATTGCCTAAGGCTAATATCTGGGGAAAGAAATTTAACACAGGACTTCATAATTACATCTAAGATTTGAAACACACTGCCTTGAGCCTGAAGGCATATTTACTAGGTTCAATCCACAGCACTAAAAAATTAAAAACAAAATCCACTGCCTTGATAGAAGCTACACTAGAATTCCTGCTAAGATACACAAATATCAATCTCAAAAAATCAGATCATTTTTAGATGGGATCTTTGAGTGAGAGAGAAGACAATAGCACAGAAAATTACAAAAGTAGGTAAAAGAAAAAGGGTAAAGCAGGAATAAAAATAGAAAATGTTACAGCACAAGGAAAACTACTTAATCACCGAGCTACAGTAAGAGCCTAATCTGAAATATATCATGCAGTATTAGATACTTCAATCACAGAGCCTAACCTGCCCACAGCTTCAGCCAATCATGATTCGCACCACGTAGCCACACCTCCCCTTCCACAGCTAACTAGTCTGACAACAGGCACCCTTGCCAGCAGCCACCTACAAAAAGAGCCCCAGAGGATACCAGGGTTGGCAGAAGACACTAAAGAGAATTCACAAAGAGAAACAATGAAGTTGGGTTAGGGGACTGACAAACTAAGGTTACAAAGAAGCAAGCACAATAGATAAGAGACTATGAAAAGAGAGTAAAGAGAAAGACAGCTAAGCACGTCAAAAATGCAGAAAAAACATATGCAGCTCCTGAAAGAGAGGGATTAACCAGCTGGTAAAGATTCTGATTTTCGGCAGCTTTCGAGTTCTTTCATGTGTGTCCCCTTCCTCAGAGTGGTCTGGGAGAACCATATGACCTGCAGCAGGAAAAAACCCTTAGACACAAATACAGGACTAAAACGGTTTACATCGATTTTTTCCCCCTTGTTTAAAAGAACCTTTAAAAACCCTTGGCCTTGAAAGTCTGATCTAGAAGAGTCCTTGGAATCAGACCAATTCACCATTTTAGAGATAAGGATATGGAGGACCACAATGTAACCAAAAGATACACAGTGACAGAGCTAGGACAAGGACCAAGGTCTTATTATTTCCGTAGCCATCACTCCCTGTCCTACGCTAGACTGAATAACAGCAACACAGAAACATCTTCCTCCAAATGAGTATTTTTGCCTCACATTTTAAAGTGAATCAGAAATCTTTATATGCATATATATGCCTTCTCCTACAATTTAAATACGTTTTCCACTTATTTACTCTCAGGCTCTCAGCCTTGTAAAATACATTAATTAGATTTCTCCTTCTTTTCCCCATGTAAATGTCTTTCAAAGTCATCTGTCACTAAAGAAACTACACAGACAATTTGGCAGGCCCACTGGCCTTCCCCCCCCAACTGTACATTTATAAACAGCATAAGGATATGTTATTTCATATACTGTGCAATAGTATCTGAACTCCAAATAGTACAGAACAGCCATTTTAAGTGAGAAATAAATTACAATTGAGGGCCATAAAGATTTCTCCTCAAGGGGGAAAAATAAAACCCCATCACCAATGTCAACAGAACTGAGGAGAAAACCATGAGAATAATCGAAACTGAAATGGGACTAATATGCATTTTTTCAAGTCATTCCTTATCAAATCTACTGAATACATTCCATGTGTATGAGAACAAAAACTACAACTTGGAAATACAATTCCCAAAGGGAGTAAAAATTATGAAACAGTGCAAAAGTGTAGCGAGACACAGGAAAAAGTTGACATAGGGTAAAGGCAAAGACGGTGAAGCCCCTGACAGGACTGCAGAACACCTAGATGCTCACAACACAGTTAAGCTCCTAGAAGAATCCTCACAGGACGCAGCTGGGGGTGGGGAGGTGAATAAGTCCTAGTACAGTATCTCTAGAGCTGATCCCCAGAAAAGCAGAGCCATCAATTTCCTAAGCACATCCTCAGCCATCTTACAACAGCGCAAATTAAGACGGCGGCATATTTTACAGAATTATTTGCTTAGGTTTAAGGTGAACAAAGTGTAAAATAAAGAACACACAACTTAGGGTGCTGATTAAACAAAACAAAGTATAAAACTCCCAAGTCCAAAGGCCACTTCAGTCCTGCTTAACGCAAAGTATAACGTTCAAAGGATCTTTGCAACAAATGAAGAAACCAAGGGTATTTCTGAATTCTGACAATTTAAAGCTCTGTGTTCTTACGTCCATCTGATGGATGAGGAAACTCAGGCTTAGAGCGTTTAATTAATCAAGATCACAAAAGCGGGATGATCAGGGTTCGAACCCCAGCTGTCTGAGCCACTCTTCCAACCGCCACCGCCAACAAATGACAAGGCAGTTTAAGTTCATCCTTACCGGTCACTAGGAGATAAATTCTGAAAGGGAGTTTTTTAAAGGGCATTTGACTTCCTCTTTCTCCCAAAGTAGAACCAAACTGAGCTGTCAAAACAGAAAACGAAGTGAGCGCGGCTGCCGCGGAGCTCCGCATCCCTGCAGCTCTCACGTGTCGCCCCGCTCGGCTACCACAGCCCGAGCCACACTCGCCCGCCCGCCCGCCGCCAGCCGCGACAGTCGCACCAGAGGGACAGGGACAAAAAGAGCTAGCGGCCGCCGCGCCCGCCCGACCCCAGCCCGGGTTCCGGGGCCCCGGAGAGCGGATCCCGGGCCGGGGGCGCGGCGGGGCCGGGGCGGCCCGGGCGAGACGCGGAGATGGCCCCTCCCCCGCTCCCGCGCCCCCTCCCGCTCCCTTGCCTGAGGGGTTCTAGTCACGGTGGCTGCCGCCGCGGGACTCCCGAGCCCGAGAGGCGCAACCAATGCAGAGGAGCAGGCGTCAGCGGCGTCTCGCCCTCGAGAAGCAGCCTGCAGGTCGGGATGGAGAAAGGCCGGGGCTTGGGAGTCAGGACGAGGATGTCTCCCGGCGAGTGGAGATTGTACTCTGCTGGCCCCAAACAGTCAGCTTCCGCTCCGCCTCCCGGCCCGGCCCTTCCCCCACCTGGGGCCGGCGCCCAAGGCGCGCGGCATTGTGGGGGATGTAGTTCCGGCAGGAGGAAGGGGCGGCACGTGCTCCCAGCTGCCAGACTCCAACTCCTGGTCGGCGCGACGCCGTTGCCTGGCAACCGGAGAAGGGCAACTGGCTCCTCCCTCCAGATCAAAAGAGAAACTGCGAGAAGCTATCTCAGCACTAACGCGCTGCAGGCGCTGAAAGGAGGACGGTGGTATTGTTTCTCAACCCTCTATCTGCGAACTAACTCTTCCAACACAATTGAGTTGAGGTGGAAGTTAAGTGTGTATGTGTCCATTAAAGCCAGTGGAGGTTGTTAGCCACTGGAGTAAGGCAAGAAAAGTAAAAGGACTAAAGATTAAAGAGGAAGAAACATAGTTACTCTCTTAAAGAATGATATACTTGCCGGTGATGTAGCTCAGGGACGCAGCACCTGCCTGGCAAGCGCAAGGTCTGGAGTTCGATCCCCGGTACCGCAAAATAATTTTTTTAAAAGAAATTAAAAGAATGATATACTTATGTATACAGCCGATTCAAAAGAATTTGAAGATAAATTGTTACGATTGACAGAGTTTAACAAAGTTAACAGATTTTTTTTTTAAATCTAGGTTTAGGGTTCAGCTCAGTGACAGAGCATTTGTCTAGCATACATGTGGCCCTGGGCTGGATACCTAGCATCAATAAGTAAATAAACACTTTTAAAAATTCAAGCCAGGGGGCAGGGATTTAGCTCAGTGGCACCATGCCTGCCTCACAAGCACAAGGTCTTGAGTTCGATCTCTGGTACAAAAAAAAAGAAGCCAGGCCTGGTAGCTCATGACTGTCATCCCAGCTACTGGGGAGGCAGAGGCAGGGGGATTGGAAATTCAAAGCCAACCTGGGCAACACAGTGAAAACTAGTCTCAAAAAGGACTGGGATTTTAAGTCAGTGGCAGTCTGCATCTATCCTGCAAGAGCCCTGGGTTCAATCTGTAGTACCACCAAACACAAACAAACAAAAAATATTTCTATATGCCAGAAAAAATATAATTAATTTTTAAAAGATACCATGTATAGTATCTTCAAACATCAAATGCCTGGGAATAAATCAAAGAAATGTATATTCATGAAGAAAACATTGAAAGACACCAAAGAAGGCCTAAATAATTCATAACTATAACATGTTCATAGATTGGAAAATTCAATACTGAAGATGTTAAGTCTCTCCAAATCTAGACAAAAAGTCTCAAAAGACTTTTCTGTGTGAAAGGTAGAGAAACTTGATGAGATAATTTAAAATTTTATGTAAGACCAAAAACAATCATTCATGAGAAAGAGAAATTAAAAAAAAGAGAGGACAAGAAAGATTTGTGCTATCAAATATCAAGCTTTGTTACAAAACCATAGTAATTAAGGCAGTATGGTGTTGGATCAAATATACCAATGTGACAACAGAATAGAGAGCCCAAAAAGTGTCACCCACACACACGAGAACTTGGTTCATGTTGTCATGGTGGCAGTGCCAAGCAAGCAATGCCTAAACAGTTTTCAATGAGTAATTGATGCTGAAAAAAAGTGAAATTAAACTCTTCACATTACATACAAGTAATTAGTTCCAGGTAGGTCATACATACAAATTTGAAAAGCAAAATAATAAAGCTTTGGTTGTTTTGTTTTTAAAGATAACATAAAAGCATATAGCCATGACCTCAAGGATAGGAAACAGACCTTTCAAAATAATCCAAAAACCACTACATATAACAGAAAAATGGATAAATGTGCTACACTAAGACTTAGTTTCATCAAATTACACCATTAAAAGAGTTAAAAGACAAACTTCAGAGTGGGATAAGAAATTTATAATATGTATAACTAAGAGAGGCCTTGTAACTAGAATATATAAAAACTGCATTCATAGGAAAAAATTTGAAGCTGGGATGGTGGTACATGCCTGTAATCCCAGCACTCAGGGAGGCAGTGGCAGGAAGATCACAAGTTCAAGGGCAGCCTAGGCTATATAACCAGAACCTGTCAAAAAAGGAAGGCTGGGGATTTAGCTCAGTGGTTTCACCACCTGCTGTGCAAGCACAAGGACCCAAGTTCGATCCCCGGTACCAAAAAAAAGAGAAGAAAAAGGAAGAAGAGAAAGAAGAAAAATGAAAAGAGAATGTATACTTAGGTGTTAAAGCTATAAATAAAAGTGAGGAATTGGTTACTATAAAAGTGTGATTCATGGCCAAATCTGAAAGCCCTGTGAAGAGGGAGTTGATATTGGGAAAAAGCAGGTTGGGATTAAACAAATCTATTTCTTGGTGCAGGTGGTGGTTACACCTTTATAATTTGTTAGACTTTAACATATATTTGGAAACATGTATAAGCAATAAAGTCTATTTTCCAATTTAAAATATCAATTTTTAAAGATCAATTTAAAAATAGATCTAGAATCAATTGCCTTCATTCAGTTCTAGGTTCTACAACTGTATGACTTTGGGCCTAGAATTAGGCAAGTTCTATAACCCTTCTTGCCACAACCCGCACAGCGTAGGGTCCAAAGCCAGGGAAAGCAGTGGAAGATGAAGAAGAAACCACAACTATTCTTGAAGTTTTGGAACAGGTGGAACCAAAGCTTGTTGGGAGCTAATGGCCGCCAGGAGCACCATGTGCTCTTTATTTGTAGTGGAAGGCAAACAGGAAGAGAAGGTGGGGCAAATAGTGTGTGGCCTACCTGGCCTAGGCGGAATGTAGCATGATTGTTTCACTACTGGGGCATGCGCAGGAGGGGAACAGGGAAGGATAAACAGTGTAACTGTCTCCTGGGGCTGTGCCATCCAGGGTCTACAAAATTAGCCACTGTCTACTCTATGGAAGAGAAAGGGACCAGGGAGAGGCAAAGGACCATCTTCAGGCTCAGCCCGTGCACTTACTGTTATGGTTTAGATCTATAATGACCTCCAAGGCCTCCTGTGTTTGGAAAGTGATTGGATTATTGGGGTGTTATAGCTGACGTGCTGTTAGGTGAGGTTTGGTCAAAAGAGGCAGGTCACTGAGGGCGTGACCTCCCTTCCCGCCACTCCCTTCACTCTGCTTTCTGGCTGCCTTGATGTGAGCAGCTTCCCTCCACCAGACCCTTCCTCCATGCCTCTTCTGCCTAGAGCCAGCCCATCATGCAAAGACTGGAACTTCTAAAATGAAAGCCAACATAAACCTCTTCCCCTCTAAGTTGTGGGTGTTGGGTGTTGTGTCTCAGCAATGAGAAAATGACTAAGATGCTCACTAAACCTGTTTTCCTACTTCTAAAATGTCAATCATATGGATACCGTGAATTAAAAAGAGAATATAAGGGGCTGGGGTTTTAGCTCAGTGGCACCGCACCTGCCTCGCAAGCGCAAGGTCCTGAGTTCGATCCCCAGTACCAAAACAAAAAAGAGAGAGAGAATATATATTGAGGTATATAAAGTAGTTTTCACAGTGTTCCATGCATGACAAGTCCTCAGGAAATGTCTCATCATTATGATCACATTAAAGCATTTAAGACTGAAGCAGGTAAATCATGAGATAGTCTCTTATGGTACAGAGTATAGAAGAGAAAAATTATCTAGTCTCAGCAGAACGTAGTATCTGCTGTATGGAAAGAAAAATGTGTATATATGGGAAACATCTGCATGGCAGGCAGGCACAAAGTAAAAGAGACAATACGGTTCATGTGCAAAATGAGATTATCTGGGTACAGATTTCCTTTAATCTCTACTATAGCCACATGTGACTCTTTTTGGTGGGAGGTTGGTTTGGGTTTTGTGAGACAGAGCCTTTCCCTATGTAATTCAGGCTGGCCTTGAACTCACTATGTACCCCAAGCTGGCCTCGAGTTCAAAGAATGCTCCTACCTCAGCCTCTCAAGTGCTGGAATTACAGGCATGCAGCACGACACCTAGTCACATGTGACTCTTGAGACCTTGGAGTGTAACTAATCTGAATTAAGATGTACTGTAACTGTAATGTACACACCAAATATTGACAATTTAGTACAAAGAAATGCAAACAAACTCCTAGGGTTTTAAAATATTGATTATATATGTCAAAATGATATTTTTGTATGTATCATTTAAATAAAATACATTATTAAAATCAATTTTTTTACTTTTAAAATGTAACTACAATTGAATTTAATGATTTGCCTCTGTTAATTTCTATTGAGCCATTCCCCTTATGCGGCTTAAATACTGATAAACTAAAGTTCAGGACAGTTCTTCCTTGGAAAAAATAAAACAAATCTTCAACTGAAAGAGAAAGGACTCAAAAAGATGAGACCCCCCCCCAAATATAAAGACCCAATCCAAAAATGGGCATCTGAAATGAACAGACATTTCTGAAAGAAGTAAAAGCAGCAAATAAACATACAAAAAAAAATGTTCAACATCACTGGTCATTCAAGAGATACAGATGAAAACAACACTGAGATTCCACCTCATCCCAGATAGAATGGCTGCTATTAAGAAATCAACCAACAACAAATGTTAGCAGGGGTGTGGGGAGAAAGGAACCCTGCTCCACTGCTAGTGGGAGTGCAGACTGGTACAACCACTGTGGAAATCAATATGAAGATAACTCAAAAAACTAGGATTAGAGGTACCATTTTACCCAGCTATTCCTCTGCTGGGTATCTTCCCAAAAGAATTAAAAGCATCAGGGCTAGGGATTTAGCTCAGTGGTTCCACCACTTACCTCAAAAGCAGAAGGTCCTGAGTTTGATCCCCAGTACCAAAAAAAAAAAAAAAAGAATTAAAACCATTATACCACAGTAATATATGTGCAGCCATGTTTATAGCAGTGCAGTTTGTAATAGCTAAAACTTGGAAACAGTCCAATTGCCCATCAACTGGAAACTGGATAAAGAAGATGTGGGGTTTTTTTATAAAATGGAGTACTACTCAGCCATAAAGGATGAGAAACTAGAGACATTTATAGCTAAACGGATGCACATTGAGGCCATACTCTTAAATAAAATAAATAGGACTCGTGTAAATAACGCATGAGTTATTTTCTGGTGTGAAAAACTAAAAGTGTAAATAAGGATCAAAATGTATAATTGATAATTGAAATAGGAAGAAAAGGTCTAAAGGAATAGGCGAATTGGGAGGGGAGGGGAAAGGAAGGGAAAAGAAAAAACATGAGAAAAGGAAAAAATGAAAACAAAGTCTTTGTAAATAGAGAAGGGTGGAGGGGGTGAAGGGAGGGCAGGGGAATGGAGAAAAAACAAGAACCAAGATACATCATGTAAAGGTACAAGATCCTAATGATGAATGTAACTGTATTGTATACCTAAAATATACCAATAAACTTAATCCAAAAAAAAAAAAAGTCTATGGCTGGCTTACTGAGATTAATCAACACAGATCTGGGCTCTGTCTGCCCAATCTGTCTGTCAGGAACAGCAGCAACATACCCTGAAATAAGCATTTTTTTCTTCTTTTCTTCTATTTTTTCTTGTTTTTCTTTTGTTTTCTTTTTTATTGTTTGTTCTCATTTTTATATGAATGTGAACACTGTTTTTAGTTTTCTTCTTGTTTTTCTATTCTGTTCTTCTTTTTATTTCTACCTTCTTTCTTTCCCTCCTGACTTCACCAATTTCCCAAAGTTCATGTAATCATCCTGTGTCCTCCAGTCTTGCTTCTAAACTCTTACTCTTCTATTTCTCTATTTTTCCACCAACCACTTTTAAATTTTCTCTCTGGAGGGTACAATTGCCATATTGAGAACATATTTACTGTATACAAGTTTCTGGTTTATTAAAGATTTGTTATAAAACCACAAATATAGTTCATACAATTAAAAGTGGCAAGTTAATAGTTATGACAGTTTGTCATTTTCTAGGCTTTGTTTGATTCTATTGTTATTGCTCATTGTACTACTTTAGCCAAGGGGATATAATTGTTTTCATCAGTCTTTCTTCCTTATATTTCAAGACTGAGATTGCCTAAGGGTCATAAACAATACTATATGCCAGTGCCCAAGAACCAGGGGCTAGACTAAATAGGCAGCAACTTCTCATTCCCGATAAACTGAAGAGGTAGGAACCTGCAACAATCTCAAAACCCCAAAACCAGCTACACCTGAAAGACATCTCTGCGTAGTCATTTCCTAAGGGTTCTAAATACTAGCAAGAAAGCTACAGGCCATGAGCAATTTACAGGCATCAACCCAGGAATTAAAATTAAAAAATAGTAAATGAGAAGACAGTTAAGCAAGTTGCAACCTAGACTTCCAGTTCATCAAAGGCAAACCTAGGGGTTAAAGAGATGGAACAATTTGAAAGTCACCTACTAACACTCTCTGAAGTGGTAACAGCAGAAGTAACAAAGTAGATGAATGAGGCTCTAGAAAAAAATCAAATCTAAAATAATCTCTCAGATAACTACGGAAATAGTGACAATAATGAAAGACACAGTTAATGACTCTAGAGCAGATACAGATCAAAAAAGAGAAGAGCTTAGGAAAATGATGGAAACCATGAATGCCCAACATAAGAAAGAAATGGAATCCATGGAACAGATTCAGATATCCAGGAGATTAAAATTCCATTGAATGGAGCCCGGGATTTAGCTCAGTGGTTTTGACGCCTGCTGCGCAAGCTCAAGGACCTGAGTTCAATCCCTGGTACCAAAAAAAAAAAAAAAAATTCCATTGAATGTATATCAGCACAATGAGACAGTGTGGGGACAGAATATCAGATATAGAAGACAAGATTGTAGTTAGCAATCATGAAAAGAAAGATTTCTTTAAAATAGGAAGGGACCTTGAAAAATCAATCCAACAGCTGCTAGAAGATGCAAAGAAAAATAACGTAAGATTTATTGGAGTAATGCAAAAGCAGGAGATAGCACAAACAACATTTAAAAAAACGTGTTCACTGCAGTAACGTCAAAATACTTCCCAAGCAAAGAAAAAGAACCAGACATACAAATAAGTGAGGCATAAAGAACACCAATTAGCCATGATTTTAAAAAACTACATCAAGGCATATAATAGTCAAGATTATAGGGCTGGGGATTTAGCTCAGTGGTATGACCACCTGCCTCAAAAGTGCAAGGACCCAAGTTCGATCCCCAGTACCAAAAGAAAAAAAAAAGGCAAGATTATAGAAATTCAACACAAGAACAGAATATTTTTTTTTAATTCATTAAGTTTATTGGTACATTTTAGGTATACAATATGATGACATTCATCATTGGGCATCTGTAACTTTACATGATATATCTTGGTTCTTATTTTTTCCCCAGTCCCCTACCCTCCCTTCAACCCTTCCAGCACTCCACCCTTCCCTATTTACAAAGGCTTTGTTTCCATTTTTTCCTTTTCTCATATTTATTATTTTCCCTTCTTTCCTTTCCCCTATGACTCCCAATTCCCCTTCCCCTTTGGACCTTGTCTTCCTATTTCACAAATTTACAAAATTTTTGATCATCCTTTTATATACTTATCTGCCACGTTATTTTTTTTTTTTGAGAGATGCCCAGACCTGCAGCCAATTTTTTTTTTTAATATTTTTACTTAAATTCTTTTATTGGTACATTTTAGGTGTACGACACATTTACATTTCTCATTTGGGAACTTGTACCTTTACATGACACATCTTGGTTCTTATTTTCTCCCCATTCCTAGCCCTCCCTTCACCCCATCCTCCCTTCCCTATTTAAAAAGATTTCGTTTCCATTTTTTCCATTTCTCATCATTTTTCCTTTCCCTTCCTTCCTTTCCCCTGCCTCTCCCACTACTCCTACTCCTTTGGACCTTTTCTTCCTATTTTGCATTATCAATTATTCATTCTAATCATTGGTACATTTTAGGTATACAATATAATGACATTCATCATTGGAAATTTGCACCTTTACATAATCTCTCTTGGTTCTTATTTTTCACCCTTGCCCAGCCCTCCCTTCAACCCCTCCATTCCTCCCTATTTACAAAGATTTTGTTTCCATTTTTCCATTTTCTCATATTAATTCCATTCCCTTCTTTCCTTTCCCCGACCTCTCCCACTTCCCCTTCCCCTTTGTCCCTTTTCTTCCTATTTCACATTATCTATTATACCTGTTAGTCCTTATTTACACTTTCAGTTTCTCACACTAGAAAAACTATTCAGTATTTACACGTGTGTCCTATTTATTTCACTTAAGAGTATCGCCTCAATGTGCATCCATTTAGCTATAAATGTCTCTAATTTCTCATTTTTTATGGCTGAGTAGTACTCCATTTTATTAAAAAACCACATTTTCTTTTCTTTTTTTCTTTTTTATTTTTGGTACCAGGGATCGAACTCAGGTCCTTGTGCTTTCGAGGCAGGCGGTGAAACCACTGAGCTAAATCCCCGGCCCAAAAACCACATTTTCTTGATCCAGTCTTCAGTTGATGGGCATTTGGGCTGCTTCCAAGTTTTAATTATTACAAATTGTGCTGCTATGAAAATGGGTACACATATATCACTGTGGTAGATTCTTTTAATTCTTTGGGGAAGATCCCCAGCAGGGGAATAGCAGGGTCAAATGGGACTTCCAGTCCTAGTTCTTTGAGGTATCTCCATACTGATTTCCACAGTGCTTGCACCAGTCTACACTCCCTCCAGCAGTGGAGCAGGGTTCCTCTTTCCCCACAGCCCCGCCAGCATTTGTTATTAGTTGATTTCATGATAGCAGCCATTCTTTCTGGAGTGAGGTGGAATCTCAGTGTTGTTTTCATTTGCATCTCTCGAATGACCGGTGATGTTGAACATTTTTTCATATGTTTATTTGCTAATTCTACTTCTTTGTCTGAGAAATGTCTGTTCATTTCAGATGCCCATTTTCAGATTGGATCTTTAAATGTGGAAGGTCTGATCTTTTTAAGTTCTTTATAGATTCGAGATAGTAGACCTTTGTCTGAGGAACAGCAGGTGAAGATTTTTTCCCACATTGTGGGTTGTCTCTTCACACTGCTGGTGGTTTCTCTTGCTGTGCAGAAGCTTTTTAATAAGAAGAGATCCCACTTGTTGATTGTTTGTGCTAGTACACAGGCAACTGAGGTTTTGTTCATAAAATTTTTTTCTACACCAATGTCTTCAAGAGTTCTACCTAACTTCTGTTCCAGCTGGTTCAGCGTTTTTATTTTAATATTTAGATCTTTAATCCATTTCGATTTTAGTTTAGTGCATGGTGAGAGAACAGGTCTAGTTTTAATCTTTTGTAGCCAATTTTTAAAACATGTTGTTTACTTTTTTATTATTAAGTTTTATGAGTTCTCTGTGTTTTGGATATCAATCCTTCACTAGATCTGTATTTTACAAATAATTTCTCCCAGTGTGTTAGTTGTGTTTTCCTTTTCTTAACCATGCCTTTCACAGAGCAGCACTATTGAGCTTTAATGAAGTTCAGCTTACTGATATTTTCCTCTCATGAATGATTCTTTCTTTCATGGATAGTTTTGTATCTAAGAAGTCATCATTAAAGGTCACTTAGATTTTTTTTTATGTTACCATTTAGGAGTGTCTTAATCCATTTTGTGTTGTCTTTAAAAAATATTTGGGTCTGGGAACTTTATAAAGACAAGAGTTCTTTCGTTGTGGTTTTGTGGTTTTCTTTTTTGGATTTTCAGTGCTGGGCATTGACTGAAGGCCTTGCACATGCTAGGCAAGTTCTTTACCACCTCAACTAAATCTCTACCCCAAGGTAAGAGTTTTACTTTGCCTACAATTCTGGAGGCTGGATTGGTGACTGCATCTGGTGAGGCTCTCTGCTGTATCGCTACGTGGAAGCTGACATCTCACAGTGGGAGCGTGGGCAACAGAGTGCACATGGTGAGAGAAGAAACATGGTGAGTGAGAGAGGGGGCTGCTTCTTTTAGAACCTGTTCTCCAGGGAGCTGACCTGGTGCTGCCATCCTTGAGAACTGTATTAATCATGGAGGAGGAGCCCCATAATCTAATCATCCAGCATCCCCTACCCCAACCCTGAATTCAATAGCATTACCCTGAGGACCAAGCTTCCATCACATGAAGCTTTGGAGGTTCACACCGTGTCCAAACCCCAGCCAGGAGTGTCATAGTTTTATACCTCTTTTTTATATCTTTGATATATCTTATGAAGAGTATAAGAATTCTGTCTAGATTTACTTATACCTTGCATGTGAATGTCCAGTTGCTCCATCTCCACTTGGTAAAAAGACTGTCCTGTCTCTGTGAAATCGCACCTTTGGTGACAATCACTTGACTTATTTATGTAGACCTGTTTCTGAGGCCTGCATTCTTTTGCATTGATGTTGCTTTCTGATTTTTTTCTTTCTTCACCAATTCTATCCTGTATTCCATACTATAGCTTTATACCATGAGCACAATCTTTGCTGTTAGCTGAGTAATTAATTCTGATTTTATTTTTCCCAGATCCTCTTTTGTTGACAGTTCAGAGAGTCCAGGTGATTGAGTATCAGATTGTTCCATCTCGTTTCCCTTTGGGGTGCTGTAGGTGATCTGGAAGTCTGTTTTTGAGGCTTGTTTACATGTCTTCTCATTTCCATGGCGGGGGGCGGGGGGGGGGCCGCTTCTGGCGCCTGCTCAGCTCACCTTCTCTGCCCTAGGACCATGGGATGGCGGCAGGGGAGCTTCCTTCCGGGTGCTGGGACCGGCTCACCTTCTCTCTACTATAGCTTTATAGTAAGTCCCGAAGTTGGCAGTGTCAGTCCTCTGGGGAATTTTCAGATCTTCGCCAAGATAATCTGTTTGTGTTCCCCTTGGAGTTTCTTGTCCTGGCAACATACTTTATTTAATGAACCTCTTGGGTGGAAGAGTACATCCCAGTAAGGTCATAGATACTGATGGATCACATGGCTGTGATTTTATTTTCAGAGCTAAATTTGGATGCTTCCCTTGGAATGAAGAATCCTCCCAAGCTGGAGGCTAATGCCTTTGAAGGCTTGGCTGGCATCACCCATAAATTTCCAGTCCACAGCCTCTGTGATGTGGACAGTGTCCTCGCGAGCAGAGAGAGAGAGGTCGCTGGCCACCTGTAGCCCCGCTCAGTTCAACCTGCCTCACCAAGAACAGAATATTAAAAGCTGTTAAGTTTGATTCCCAGTACCAAAAAAAAAAGCTGTTAAAGGGCCAGGGATATAGCTCAGTGGTTCCACCCCCTGCCTGGCAAGTGCAAGGTCTGGAGTTCGATCCCCAGCACCAAAAAATAAAATAAATAAAATTTAAAAATTTTTTAAAGCTGTTAGAGAAAAACAATTCACATACAAAGGAAAGCCTATCAGCATCACAGCAGACTTCTCAACGCAAACCCTCAAGGCAAGAAGATCTTGGAGTGAAGTATTTCAAGCCTTAAAAGAAAACTACCTCCAATTCATATTGATGTACTCTGAAAAGCTATCTTTCAAAACTGATGGAGAACTAAGATACATCCATGACAAAGAACACCTGAAGAAATTCATGACCTCCAAACCAGCATTCCAAAGTAGTCTCAAGGACATTCTAGAAAGACATAACAAGGACTACAACTTCATGAACCCCAACAGAATGAATCTACTAGGCAAGGCAAGTAATTAAACAAGGGGGAAAAAAGGAACCAACAATGGGAAAATAATATGACAAAGATAATGCAATACATATCAATTATAACCATTAATGTAAATGGCCTCAATGCACCAATCAAAAGAAACAAACTAGCAAAATGGATCAAGAAGCAAGATTCAACAATATATTGCATTTAATTCAAAGAGAAAATCATAGAATGAAAGTCCAGGATGGAAAACAATACTCCCTGTGACAGGAACCCAGAAAAAAGCTGAGGTAGCTTTTCTATTTGCAGACACAATGAATTTCAAGCCACAATTGATTACATGATACAAAGATTCTACATTCTTATAAAGGGAACAATCCAAAAAGAAGAGATAACAATCATAAATATATATATACACCAAATACCAGTGCACTGAACTGTATAAAAATATTAACAAACATGAAAAATTAAATAAGCACTAATACAATTGTAATAGAGGACCGCAATACCCCACTGTCACAAATAGACAGATTAACTGGCAAAAAAATCAACAAAGAAATATAGGAACTGAACGAAACTTTTGAACAAATGGACTTAGTAGATGTCTACAGAGTGTTCAGTCCCACAGCATTAGAATACACACTCTTCTCAGCTGCACGTGGGATGTTCTCCAAAACAGACCACATACTATCTCATAGTACATCCTTAAGTAAATGCAAAGCAACAAATTATCCCATGCATATTATCAGACCGTAGTGAAGTGGAAATGGAAATCAATGGCAAAAGAAACCACAGGAACTTGAAAAACACATGGAAATTAAATAACAACCTCCTGAACAACCAATGGGTCACACATGAAATTGAAGAAGAAATTAGTTTCTAAAATTAAACAATAACGCCAATATCACATCTCAGAATTTATGAGATGCAATGAAAGCAGTTCTATGAGGAAAATTTATCACACTGAATATCCATATCAGAAAAACAGAGCAAACTCAAATAAATAACCTAATGTTGCATCTCAAGCTTCTAGAAGAAGAACAAGACAAGCACAAAGCTTGCATGAGGGAGAAAATAATAAAGATCAGAGCAGAAAATGCAATGGAGACTAAGAAAACAAAACAAAGTATCAATGAATCAAAGAGTTCATTCTTTGAAAGATTACATAAAATTGACAAAACCTTAGCCAACCTTATCAAAAAAAAGGAAAGAAAAGACTCAAATCCATGCAATTAGGAATGAAAAGGGTGAAATCACAACAAATCCTGAAGAAATTCAGATCATGGATACCTACTTTGAGAACCTGCATTCTAATAAGATGGAAAAAACAAAAGAAATGGACAGATTCCTAAACACATATGAATTACCAAAGATGAATCAAGAAGATATAAAAATCCTAAATAAATGATTATCAGTCAATGAAATTAAAGATGTAATTGAAAACATACCACAAACAAAAGCCCAGGCCTGATGGATTCACTGCTGAATTCTACAAGAAATTCAGAGAAGACTTAATGCTGTTACTTCTCAAACACTTTAATGAAATTGAAAATGAAGCAACATTCTCAAATTCATTCCTGGAACCAAATTCATTCCCCCCCCAAAAAAGGACTACACCATGCCTGCCTTCCAAGCACATCCCCGGTACTGGAAAAAAAAAAAAAGCAAAAACAAAAAAGAGAACTACAGGCCAATCTTCCTAATGAATATAAAGGCAAAAATCCTCACTACTGGCCTAGAATTGAGCTCAGTAGCATTTTGCCTGCCTCACAAGTGCAAGGTCCTGAGTTTGATCTCCAGTACTAAGAAACAAACAAACAAACAAAATCCTCACTACAATACTGGCAAACAGAATGCAACAAATCATCAAGATGATTATACACCATGACCAAGTAGGATTCATCCCAGGGAGGTAGGAATGGTTCAACATCAATAAATGTAATACACCATATTAACAGAGCCAAGGACAAAAACCAGATGATCATCTCAATAGATGCAAAAAAACTTGAACACCCATTCATGATTTTTTTAAAACCCTACAGAAAATTGGAATAAATGGTCTTCATCTAAATCTGATAAAAGCCATCTATGACAAACCTAGAGCTAGCATCGTACTAAATGGATAAAAACTAAAGCTTTCACTCTAAAATCAGGAATACAACAAGAATGGTCCACTTATGACCACTCTTATTCAATATAGTTCTGGCAGCATTAGCCAGAGGAATTAGGCAAGAGAAAGAAATAAAAGGATTAAAGATAGGTAAGGAAGAAGTTAAATTATCATTATTTGAGGATGACATGATACTGTACATAGAAGACCCCAAAAACTCCACCAAAAGGGTTTTAGATTTAATATCCAAATTCAGTAGCATAGCTGGATACAAAGTCAACACTCAAAAGTCAATAGCATTCCTGTACACAAATAACAAACTCACTGAGAGAGAAACCACACCCTTCACAATAGCATCCAAAAAAAACCGAAATGCCTAGGAATCAATCTAACAAAGAAAGTAGAAGACCTTCACATGGAATACTGATACGGAAAAGTTTTAGCTAACAGTAGATTGAATATTAAGGTAGTTATAGAAGCAAAATAAGTAATGTGTTCTTTTAAGATTTGCTTTTTCCATAACTCCTTGTTTAAGGTGAGGATTATCTGACTCTAACCCGTTAACTTCATTAACCTTACAAAGTTACCATGCCAGGGTGAATTTACAATGTATATGGCCTATCTTGTGTCTGTGACTTGTAAATAGGAACTGGAATTGTATTTACATATCAAAGACCAGATTGATCAGACTGGTTTCTGGCATTCCCGTCCGCTCCAGAGAAGAAATTTTATTATTTTATCCGAATTCTGTGTCTCTGTGTATTTCTTTCTGAGATTTCTGCAACAATACTACAGTATTCTGAAAAAGGAGATCAAAGAGGATATCAGAAAATAGAAAGATATCTCTTGCCCTTGGGGAGAACTAACATGGTGAAAATGGCCGTACTTTCAAAATTGTTATACAGATTTAATCCAATCCTGATCAAAATAGCAATAGCATATCTCACAGAATTAAAGAAAACAATCCTAAAACTCACTTGGAACCAGAAGAGACACAGAATAGCTAAAGCAATTCTGGGCAACAAAGGTAAGCCAAGGGGCATCACAATCCCAGACTTGAAATTATACTACAAAGCTTCTGTGACAAAAACAGCATGGTACTGGTAAAAAAACAGACTTGGGGATCAATAGAATAGATTAGAAGATGCAGAAACAACTCCAAACACACTCGGCTACCTTATCTTTGACAAAGTAGCCAAACACCTTCCCTGGAGGACAGATAGCCTCTTTAATAAATGCTGCTGGAAAAACTGACTTTCCTTGTGCTGAAAATTAAAACTAGACTCATATCTGTCACCATGCACCAAACTACAATTGAAATGGATCAAAGATCTAAATATTAAAACAGAAACACTAAATCTTCTGGCAGAACTCTTGAAGACAGTGGTGTAGGCAAAACCCCAACAGCACAGGAAACATTACAAAGAATCAACAACTGGGATCTCATCTTATTAAAAAGCTTTTGCACAGCAAAAGAAACCACCAACAGAGTGAAGAGATAATCCACAGTATGGGGGAAAAGGAACCCTTCTCCACTGTTGATTAGGAGTGTTGACTGGTGCAACCAGTGTAGAAATCAGTGTGGTGAGTTCTCAAAAAACCTAAAGCTAGAGGTTCCATTTGACCCAGCTATTCCCCTTCTTGGTATCTTCCCAAAAGAATTAAATGCATCATATATGATGCATGATACATCAACACCCATGATTATAGCGGCACAGTTTGTAATAGCTAAATCTTGGTAACAACCCAAGCCCATAAAACAATGAATGGATAAAGAAGTAGTTTTTCATACAATGGCAGTACTACTCTACCATAAAAAAGAATAAGCTTGAGACATTTCTAGCTAAATGGATGCACCTTGAGACCATAAGTTTAAGTGAAATAAATCGGACACATGTGTTTAAATACTGCCATGTTTCTCTGATGTGAGAAACCAAAAGTGGAAATAAGGACCAAATGTATAATAGATATTGGGAAATGAGAAGAAAATGTTCAAATGGGAAGGGGAACAAAGAAGGGGGGAGGGAGAAAGGAAAGAAAGGACAAGGAAAACAGTAAAAATAGAAAGAAAAAATGGAAACAAAGCTTTTGTACATAGGGAGAAGAGGGGGGTTTGAGGGGAGAGGGAGGAATGGGGGAAAAGGAGGAGGCAGGATGTGTCCTGTGCAGGTAAAAAATCCCTATGATGAGCATTGTCATTGTGTGTATCTGGAATGTACCGATAAATGGTTTGCTAAAAATAAAATAAAAGTATGTGTTCTGAATAAAAATTTAGAAAAATAAAAAATAAACTGCAAAGTGTGTCTGTTGGTAAATTCTTCCAGCCCAGCCTCATTCTTCCCATAATAGTTACTGCAAATGATGCTTATATTTAAAAGGCACAGCTGTCTGGATGGGAAAGGAAATCTGCAGCAGTTCAGGATGGATAACAAAAGCAGTTAGTTTGAATATTTAAAAACAATCCATATGCAATTTAATTTTTACATTATCAGCTCTGCACCTTTTCATTCCTAAGTCCTTTTCAAAACATCTTTCCAAAAATTGATTTGACCATCATATAAAGCTTACCAAAGTGAAGAATTATTAGTCTAGTACACTTTAAAAAATTTTTGTTACTATAAAAGAAATTTAATTTGCTGACCGTGAAACAGACTGAGTAAAAGACTTTTAAAAATTGATTATTAAGGCCAAGGATTTAGCTCAGTAGTGCTGCTGCCTGCCTCACAAGCCCAAGGTCCTGAGTTCAATCCCCCATACCAAAAATAATAATAATTGATTATTAAAGGGCAAGAGCTGGACCAGGGATTTAGCTCAGTGGCACCACCCTTGCCTTGAAAGTGCAAGGTCCTGAGTTAGATCCCCGGTACCACAAAAAAAAAAAGGCAGGAGCTGTCAGGCATGGTGGCCCATACCTGTAATCCCAGCACTTGGGAAGCTGAGGCAGGAGAGTCACCACAAGTTTGAGGCTAACCTGGGCTTCATAGTGATTCAAGGCCAGCCTGCACTACAAAGTGAGACCCTATCTCAAAACAACACCACCACCACCAACAACAATAAAAAAGCAGGAGCTAATCTACAGCACCCCCCCCAGTGAGACCCCCACCCAACTGAGAAAGAAAAAACCCCAACAGATGCTTTCCTTGCAAGAACAGTGATGACAGAAAGCCAGCTACCACATCGCTCATTCACACCTGCAAGGAGACCAATTCTCTGAAAAACCACAAGGCCCCCACTGTGCCTTGCTGTACCTGCTCTGGCCCTGATACCCTCACCCCGTCGTGTTCACTAGCCTAAAGCCTATCACCCAAGAGACCCCCAAAATTTTCACCCTCTGAGCTGACACCCCCTCCCCTACTTAAACTCCCTTATATAAACCACGCACACCATCCTTTCTATGCCAATGGCCTTTTCACCCTTGGCACATCTGCACCCAGATGGCAATAAACTTATCGCGTGTTGCTTAGATTTTGCCTGCCTAGGCGGTCTCACTCATGCTCCACTCAAACCTTACACTAATCTAATAAAGCAAACCACTCTTACCACTCTGGTGCCTTCCATGTCCTCTTTCATCCTAAGTACAGGAGGGAGCTTCCCTCTTCCAGGGAGTTAGGAAGACTTCATATTTTATGTTTGATAAAATTCTGATCCTAACCATCAAATAACATGAGTTTGTCTCTCTATTCTTTTACAAATACAAGTTAATCGTTTATTTCAGAGAGGGCTACCAGCAACACTAGTGGAGATAGAGGGCAAAATGCTTCTTGGAACTAGGTCAGAATTGTTACCTACACACACACACACACACACACACACACACACACACACACACACAGTGCTATGAGAAAGTCAGTGGGTGCCTCAAGGCTCTTAAGAGTTTAAACTTTTATGTATTTCACAAAATTGAAGTTTTCCATCTTTTTAATACTTGCTGTTACACTGCAGGAAGAGAATGAACCCCCTACCCACAAGCCTCTGCTCACCCAGCATTTGCTTTTCCTTATGTGCAAATAAACCACCACATCTAGTATTACAGCCTTTCCATCTGCACCAATTTAAAGCATTCCCTTCATCTCTAGCTCCCTTTTCCTTGTTAACACCTTATGGGCCCTTTGGCTCATTCATTACCTTCCAGAGTTCCAGAGAAAAGAACTTGATACAAAATCAATTCTATTCTGATGTGTATGAAACACCATGGTGAAAATCAGACCCATCCAGGGGAAACTAAGCTTTAAATGGCTGATTCTCAACTCCATATATAAAATATTTAGCCCAGCCCCCTTCCCCAGCCTGAGAAAACTTGCATCTTAATTATATAATGTTCCAAACTCACTCTTGAGAAAATTCCTGTAGAGAAACTGCAGATGGGTCACATGTGGGGGTTTATCTCAGGGATAGGGTTCTAGTCAGAGCCTGGTTCTCACATCTGTTGCCTACAAAAACAGACTAAGGATGTTGCTGCTCTTCATAACCCTCCTCTAAACACCTACCGCTCAAGTTTTCTTTTTCTTAAATTCAGTCTCCTTCCAAAAGTGAAAAAGAAAATACCCTCATGGAATAGTGTTGAGACGCAAGCAATCGCACACCCAGCGGCTCTGTCTGCCTCCGCTGCTGAGGGAAACCTCGCCCTCTCCCATGCCCCCTGCGTGGGGGCGGGGGCGGGGGGAATAAATAAAAATAAATATAGAGAGATCTACCTAGGTTTACAGGATTCAACCTTCAGGGTTTCTTCAACTTTTAATCCTTATCTGTTGAGTGTAACTTTTGTAGCATCTTGCTTTTTTAAGCAAGCTAGTGAGGCATGACAGACCAGAAGTACGTCAATGTTACTGCGATGGACCTCTTTTTAGCATGTTGCAGTTTTGTTTTTAATAAATCCATAAGTGATATGACGGTAAAGGCAATTGTGTACATTTTAAACACAATGAAAATTTTAAATGTAATTTTCGCACTTGTGCATAATTTCAAAAGATTTTGTTTTTATCAATGTTGAGTAGCTCTTTGTAAGGCTTCAATCCATTTTTCTGAAATGTGCTGTTATTTAATGAAAGTAGCTAAAACGTTTTCACATCCCATGGAACTGCTGTTTACACATTGCAACTTTTTTAACTTAACCATATTTTTTAGAATTAATTTTTTTTGGAGGGAGGAAAATCCCCACTGGCTAAATGATACTAAACTGTTGTTTGAGCTCTTATAATTAGGTTTCCAGATTTTACAAAAAATATAGTCTGTAGCTTTCTAGGTTCTTCACTGAAGTTGGTTGTACATAAAGAATATAAAGTGACACTCAAATTATTTTAAATGTCTGGACCTTTCCACTAGTAATGTACTTTGGGGAATATTTTGTTCATGCATGCTTTAGCCATTCCCATTAAACTGAACAAGTCTTTAGCTTCTCTTAGTTAATGCAAGCCTTTTTTTTTTTTTTTTTTTTTTTACTGTGCTTGGGGAGAGAGGATGTAATATTTTTTTTCTCTAAATCAAATAGCCCACTCAATGCTAATTTTTAAATGTCAAATTTTGGTGAACCATCTATCTGGGAAGTAAGATTACAATATGCTTAAATTTAAGCAGTGGCTAAAACCAGAAAATTCTGGAATTTGTTACTATTAAAGCTTCACCAAGAGAAATTGATGGGAACTTTGTATTTTTGGTCAGTTGAATAGTACCAATGTCAATGTGTGGGAAATTTTTCTTAAAACTTGTTTGTGTATTATTTTGATCCATTTTCTGTGGCATTTGGTGCAACAAATCTTTGGAACTTATCTTGAAAAAAATAAAATATAACTACAGGCAAAAATAAAATCACATATGTGTTTGCATTGCATTTCTGTTGGACAAGGCCACTGCAGAAGTATATAAGAAAACTAAAAAATCAGGATACAGCAAGAACTTATTAAATGCCAAACTAAGGAATTTCTCCTTAATTTGAAGAGCCATTAAAAAGTGTTAAGTTGGGAGATGGTTCTGTGTTTGTCTATGTGAGACTCTGTTTTATTACCTATATGAATGTATGCTAAGCCAGTTTCTTCTATATTACATTGTAAATGCCTCACTCTCTACTGTTTGCAGAGATTGGTAGAAGCATTCAATAAATATTTGGTGAATGAATAAATCTTCCTCATAACTCAAGTATAAAAAATCTCTGGGGCCAGGGATTTAGCTCAGTGCTTCTGCTGCCTGCCTTGCAAGCGCCAGGTCCCGTGTTCGATCCTCGGTACCAAAAAAAAAAAATCTCTGGACACTGTATATATTCAATAGTGCTGTTTGACTCTCTGACAGGGGTTTCCCTGGACGCTTAATGGTTCATTCACCTAGTGTTATTTTCAAGACTTCCTGTTACCTCTCTACATCTTGGTAGACAGGGCAAATTATTTTGGAAGGTTTAAGAGATTAAAAATAATAATAAATGTTACTATATTTTACAGAATTTTCAACTTAGAAACCATTTTCTTAGAAGTAGTGGGATGTATTGCCAAACTCCTCCCACTCATCTGTCAAAGAGAAACCTAAAATCAAAAGAATGTAATTAGGTGCTCAAATGAATTTAATCAGCCATTCCTTTCTGGAATCAAAGACAAAAACAACAGCCAGGCTGTTGTACCAGGCTCCTCATCAGGAAGTGCCACCTTCCACAGCACAACACATTAGATGAGAAAAATAGTCTATTTCTAAAAGACAAGGGTAGTAACATCATGCTAACAAGTAAAACAGCCATTCCAGAGTTTGTGTGGTCTCTGAAGAAGAGTTAGCAACTGTTGCGCCAGGTAGCACAGGCATGTAATCCCAGCTACTTGAGAGCCCAAGGCAGAAGCCTTGCACATTCAAGCCCACAAGCCCTGCCAAAGCAGCTTGACAAGAACATATCTCAAAAAACACAAAATTTTTGTAAAGGTGGTAGGAATGGGGTGCTGGAGATGTAGCCTAGTGTAGCAGAGTACTTACCTAGCATGTATGAAGCCTGGAGTACCACCAATAAAAGAGGTGGCAACTGAAGGAAGGAAAGGAAAGTAGAACTGGAGTCCTGCTCCTATTCTTATTTGTGAGGTAGAGCATGATGCTCAGGTCTGAAATACAGGTTTGCTGAGGTCATGAAAAGAACTCTAGACTACACATATAGGAAAATGGTATCTCTCCCAAGAGCACTGTCTCCTTTGCTGAGACTTTGAAGTGAGGGGCAGAACAGTGGGAGAAAGTTGGAAATGAAGTTAGCTGCCCAGAAGGATGCCATTGTCAAGAAAGCCTAAATCCAAAAGCACCTTCCACTGGACTGTAGGGTCCCTGACCCTTCATGGACAGTTCCATTTTTCCACATAATGGTCCAAAGCATTCATTCCAGAGGAGTCTGACAGGCCAGGGGAGGAAGGGACTTGACCTTCCTCTCTTCTTTGGGGCCTGCTACCATGGAAAAAGCTCCTAAAATGGATTCAACTTTTAATAATTGTGTTTGATAAATCCCGAGGATCAAGTCACTTTACTTGGCTATATTTTAGCTTACCATTGTTATGGTTTGTGTCTAGATGTCCCCCCAAAGCCTCATGTGATAGGTGGGGCTTTGCAGAGGTGGCTGGATCTGGAGTGTGTGATGCTGGGATTAAAGGCGTGAGATTACTAAATTAGTCCACTGACTGGTTTGGTATAGTTCTGAGCAGGATTAAGGATGCCCTACCCTGGCTGTGAGTGCCATTTGCCTTAAGGGTTGGTAGGCTGGGTAAGATATAAGGGATAGAAAGAGGGTCCCTGCTTGTTACTTGCTTGTTGCCTTCCGCCTGCCCTGCTTTGTCATGAACTGTTTCTTCTCACAATGCCTCTCTCCCATGCCACCCTGCCTTGGAGCCAGCTAACTATGGCCTGAAACCTCTATGAATTGTGAGCCAAATAAACCTTTCCTCCTTTAACTTTGGGTGTTGGGTATTTTGTTTCAGCATCAAGAAAAGTAACTAAAACACTCATTCATTATTAAATGTATAGCTACCTCTCTTACTGTTTCCCAAATAGATTATGAGATTTAATAAGTTAAGATTGAAAACACTGGGCTGGGGATTTAGCTCAGTGGTTTCGCCGCCTACCCCACAAGCGCAAGGACCTGAGTTCAATCCCCAGTACCAAAAAAAGATTGAAGACACTGACAATCTAGAGAAAAAATATTATATAGTCCTGAGTTGTATTAATATTTTAGTCTAAGCATTACCTAACTTTATTATATTTAATTTTTATAATCCTAAGAGCTTTGTCTGTCATCTGTTCCACTTAACATGTTCTACAAAATTCACACATTCCAATACACTCCCCATCATACACAATTCCAATCAAAGAACAGAAAGATGCAGAACAGAAAGATGCAGCCTTGAAATTCTAGTCCTTGTCGGACCTATCTATTCCCACCCACAAACTGTCAGCCATCTCTCCTAAATTCCATAATAATTGAGAGGAGGAAAAGAAGAAAAAACTGGCAGGCATTAACTAGACTGTCTGCTCACTTGGCTGATAATAACAAATAGGGCACACACTCTCATTTCTCATACAGGTATCTTCCTCTTATCAGTCACTTCATCAGCAAGTATTTCTGGAGCACCAGCTGCCTAGGTTTGCACCTGGTGCCTTGGAAAACACATGACAAGCACAAAACAGGCCTATACTTGGTGATTTTACAAAGAGGTTAGGAAAAGAGAGTAGGAAAACAACTCCAACTGGGAAAGCAATTAAAGAGCTATGGAACCTATTACTAAATGCACTACTACTAAATGTAACAGTAGTGATAAGTATTGTAGGAATTAAAGGTTTCATAATGTTTATAATGTAAGACCAGGCGGTGGGTAGATAACATTCACTCATAAAAGGACATTGTTATATTTGGAACTCTGTTCTTCCGTTAAAATGATTGCTAGAAACTCATAACTCTACACAATTTAAAGAAACTGTGGAATCTATAGAAAAAAACATAGCGGCTGGCATTTGCAAAATTTTTGAAGCATTTTATTGTATTACCTCATCTAATTGTTATATTACCCTGAGAAAGAAACAGGAAAAATATTGTTATCTTGGTTTTTTTGTCAAGGAAACTAAGATCAGCAGAGTAAGATGACTTGCCCAAGAAGACAGTGTGTGGGTGGCAGAGGCAAGAGTAGAAACTAGGTCTTTTGAAGTATCACCTACTACTCTTCTCCTTCAATGATAGTACTAATATGTTTTCTGGACACTTGTGAAATTGGACAGGTTTTTAAAGAGAGTGTTTTAGTATAACTGCTATATAGATCAGTGTGAAGATTCCTCAAAAAACTAAAATTAGAAATTCCATTTGACCCAGATTTTCCTTTTCTAGGTATCTTCCTGAAAGAGTTAAAAACATCATATTACAGTGAAACATGCATACCTCTGCTTACAGCTGCACAATTTATAATAGCTAAATCTTGGAAGTGGCCTATGATATGGCTTGTGTCTAGATGTCCCCTCAAATCCTCATGCAGTCATAGGTGGGGCTTTTTTAGAGGTGGCTGAATCTAGAGTGTGTGATTGATTCATGGTGCAAGGCTAGGCTCAAGGGCACTAGGATTAAGGGTAGGGATGCTACCCACCCTAAGTAGTCTGGATAAAAGGGGCAGAAAGGCTATTAAGTTCCCTTGTTACTTTTGCTACCATGTAAGCACCATGAACTGTTTCTCCTCTGCAATGCCCCTCTGCCATGGGTCACTCTGCCTTGGATGCAGACAATTATGGACTGAAACCTCTACAAACTGTGAGCTAAATAAACCCTTTCCCCTTTAACTTTAGGTGTTGTGTATTTTGTCTCAGGAATGAGAGAAAAGTAACTAAGACACCTTATATGTCCATCAACAGATGAATGGATACAGAAAATGTGGTATACACAATGGAATACTACTTTGCCATAAAGAAGAATAGATTTCAGTCATTTGTAGGAAAATGGATGCACCTTGAAACCAAAATGTTAAGTGAAATAAATCAGATATACAAGTTTAAATATTGCATAACTTTTCTTACATGAAAAACTCAAAGTAAAAATAATTTAAAGAACAAAATAAAAGACAATAGGAAACAGGGAGCTAAATCTTTCACAAATGGGAAAGGCATCTGGAGATGAAAGGAAGGTAGAGGGATAGGAGGAGAAGGGAAATAAAAAGAATGCATTACGTGATACAGAAGTACTACACAATAAGACAGGCCTTTGCCTTGCCTCCATTTTTTTTCCCCACAGAATATTTTGTTTAGGAAATGTAAGTTTGTGCTGCTGGGCCCCTGCCCAATGTATCAAAATGGTTTGTGACTGGGCCAGGGATTTAGCTCAGTGACACTGCACCTGTCTCGTAAGCATAAGGTCCTAAGTTTGATCCCCAGTACCAAAAAAAATGGTTTGTGACTGTTGGAACTGTGTGACCTTTCAGAAATGTTCTGTTAAGCTCTGCCCCCTAACAAGAAGGTTCTGTTAAGCTCCACCCCCTCTCAGCGATGTTCTGTAACTGCTTAGTTTGTGCTCTGGGCAGCAGCTCCTGCTCAATGTATCAAAATGGTTTGTGACTGTTTGAACTGTACGACCTTTCAGCAATGATTTATTAAGCTCAGCCCCCTCACAAGAAGGTTCTGTTAAGCTCTAGCCCCTCTTAGGAATGTTCTGTAACTCCGTCCCCGTTTCAGTGAGCATGCTCACACAGCATGTTTCCGGAATGTTCTGTAACTCCATACCCCCCCCACCTCACTTCAGTGAGCATGCTCACACACCATCTGTTCCAGGAATGTTCTGTAACTCCCCTTGCTTCATTGAGCATGCTCGCCTACCCTGTAGATCCCTATGTAAAGAGGCTCTCATTTCTGGTAGAGGGCTCAAACTCCTCTGAGCCTGCTGGGGCTTGCTGGCATAATAAAGGGGTTTTTTCCACCTCTCCAACTGACCATCAAATTCTTGAATCTTCAAATTATGAGAGATGTGTTCCAGAGCCACCGCACTGAGTTGTAAAGCTCAGCTGTGCCTCAGAACTGTAGCACTTAGCTGTGACTCTGAGCTGCAACACTTGGCTATAGCACTGACTGCTCTGCTGCAACATATGTACGTGTACCAATTCTCCACAACGAATGTAATTGAAGCAGGAAACTGTGAGAACTCCAGACAGACCACTCTTAACACGAAGATAGGAGCAAAAAGTGGCTTTTAATGATGCTGGCAGCTAAGTGACTACTATCAGTCTCGAGAGCCCCAAATAGAAGTTTGCACTTCTTTATATATCTCTTTTTACATCTATGAAGCTTAATTCCATTGGAGTTTCCTTAGGAGTATAGCAAGCAGGATTTATACAAAGAAGGGCAGTGGAGGGTGGACAGCAAGGAGTTCTGGCAGAACTTTCTGAGTCTGTTATGCTTTGTTGGTGACAGATTACAAAAGCTGTCATGGCTACTCAGGTACATTCTAGAAAGAGCATAGTTACCTAGTTAACCCACAGTTACCTAATAACACAGTTAACCCACAGTTGCCTAATAACACAATTAACCCATAGTTGCCAAATTCTGTACATAGGGTTGGTCTCCTCTCTCATAATCATTGCATACTGTATGCATGCACTAATAAAAAAATAAAAAGAGGATGTTTCCCTCCCTTTTTCTTGTGCCTGGTATCAACTACAGGATATCAGCTGCATGAGATCAAAGATTCAGTCTTCTTCTCGGCAGCCTCTCGCCACCTGTACCAGGGCCTGACTCATATCACATGTCCTCAATGAATATTTGTTGACAAAATCAACCCTATACTTTGGAAATATTTTGGAAAAGTTTTTTGCTTAAGGCAGAAGTTCTTAGAGACCTATCTACAATTCAGTGTCTGGCTGTCCAAATACTGATTTTAGATGTTGTTGTTGTTGTTTGAGACAGGGTCTTGCTATGTATATCGGGCTGGCCTGAACTCACTGTGTAGCTCAGACTGGCTTCAAATTCAGTGATTTTCTTGCCTTAGCCTCCCAATCCTTAGCTGGGATGACAGGTCTGCCACCTTGCCCAGAAAATATGGATTTTAAAACTATAAAGTACAGAGTCTTGTTCATGAAAATTTTGATTCAGAAAGCCTTGAGTGAAGAAGCCCTAGAATCGATATTTTTTAAATGATTCTAATGAACCACTGGGTTTGGAAACTTCTGGTTCAAAGCATTTATTTCTGTTTATTCCTCCCTCTTCATCCTACTCTATAGAGAGAAGCAAAAAAGGGGATGGGAAAAGAAAAGTAAAAATGAATAAACATGTAGCCCTAGAAAGAGGCCCTAGGGAGAGTACCTGTCCCAGGTCATGACGGTTTTCTAGCTCTTAGCCCCAGACTTTCATGACTTTCTGCTGTTTCCACCTGTGGATTCATTTATGTAAATACTGTAAGCTGTGATGGTTAACTTTTGTGTCAACTTCAAGAAGAAACACCCAACTGATTGGCTTACCATAGTTTTGTGTTGACTGAATGGATTTACTAAAGATGAAAGACCCACCCTGGGCATGAGTGGCACCAACCAATAGGCTTCTAGCCTGAATGTAGTGTAAAAGGGAAAGATGGAAAGCTTGCTTCTGTTTCTTCAGAGGAGCATGAGTCTTTGCCTTTGCCTTGGACGTCTGTCTCCTAGCTTCCCTTGTGGACTCTTTAGTCTTGTAGCTCAGACCTTTCATCCCTCCATTGCAGACCCTTTGACTTCCCGATGCGGACTTGCATGGAACATTACAGTGAGCTCCAGGCCTTTTGACTGGATCCCTTGAATCTCCAGTGGGCAGACAGCCCTTTTTGCATTCTTCCATACATCTCTGCAGGGAGCCAACGTAAGCCCACTTTGTAAATCCATATATAAAATTAAATCTGTCTCACAAGTGAGCATAGACTGATACTTAAGCAGTGCTCTCATAGATCTGGTGGTCCTGTGTTGGGAGACAGGAGATGGATGGTCAGGCCTGGGGATGTAGCTCAGTGATTGACCACTTGCTTAATATGCATGAGATGCTGGGTTTAATCCCCAGTTTTTCCAAAAACAGGAACACTCTGAGGAAAAGTAAAGCAAAGTAACAGAAAAGAGACTGGCAAGTGAAGGGAACCTATTTTACACTGGGTGCTTGGGGAAAACCTACTGAAATTAGTTCCTTGTGACACCTGTGTATTCCTGTAATAAATTTGTCTGATCTGAAGTCACTTTGACTGAAGGGATTAGAGTCCTTGCTTGCAACTAAAAGACACTGTATCTTTTTTAAGTACCCAAGGCCTTGTGCATGCTAGGCAAGCACTCTACCACTGAACTATATTCCCAGCTCTATTTAGGATCTCCCTATTTGCCCCAATCTGGCCTGAAACTTTTTTTTTCTTTTTGGTAGCAAGGATTGAACTCAGGACCTTGTACTTGTGAGGCAGGCAAGGTGCCACTGAGCCAAATCCCTGGCCCCTAGCCTGAAATTTTTGATCCCCCTGTCACAGCTTCTGGAGTAGTGGGGATTATGAGTACATGTCACTACACCTGCCTTCTAATTTTTTTAAAGGATAGAGAGATAGAAAGTAAACATAACAGAGGTTCAATGACTAAGAAGTTATAGAATGAAATTTCTTTTTTTTTTTTTACACTAGGAATCAAACCTAGGAATTTTTACAGTAGGAATCAACCAGGGCCTCACACATTTCAGGCAAGCATTCTACCCCTGAACTACATACCAAGCTCTCAGCTGGATTTTAACAAGGATAACCTGGCCAGCATACCTCTACCAGTGTTGTGTGACACTGCTGGCCTCTGCAGAAGTATTTAATGAAAAAATCTTTTGAGGCAAAACCGTCATTGGTACATTTCAGATGTAACAGTCATTACATGATAACATTCATCATAGGGAATTTGTACCTGTACATAATATGTCTTGCTTCTTTTTATCCCATCTCTCCCTCCCTTTGACCCCTCTTCCCTTCCGTTTTTGTGTTGTTGGTTTTTTTTGTTTGTTTTTTTTTGGTACTGAGGATTGAACTCGGGACCCTGTGCTTGTGAGGCAGGCAGCAGAACCACTGAGCTAAATACCCGGCCCTTCCCTCTCTTATTTACAAAGGCTTTCTTTCCATTTTTTTCCTTCTATTCTCTTTTTTTCCTTATCCCTTCTTTCCTTTCTCCTTCTCCCTCCATTGTTCCCCTTCTCATTTGAACATTTTCTTCCCATTTCCCAATATCTATTATACATTTTGGTCCTTATTTCCACTTTTGGTTTCTCACACCAAAGAAACAATGTGGTATTTAAACACATGTGTCCGATTTATCTCACTTAAGAGTATGGTCTCAAGGTCCAACCATTTAACTAGAAATGTGTTATGGTTTGGGTCTATATGTCCCTCCAAAGTCTCATGTGGTCATAGGCTTGATCTAGAGTGTGTGAAGCTGGAATTGATTCATGATGCAATGCTAGGCTCAAGGGCACTAGGATTAAGGGTGTGAGTGCTACCCCCCTTCAAATAGTCTGAATAATATAAAAGGGGCACAGAGCTTTGTTATGGTTGTGGGCTAGTCACCTCTACTGGGCCGAGAAGCTGGGAACGGGTCCTCAGCAGCCGCGTCTCTTCCTTGACTGTAGCCCTGCCACTGCCTGATTGGTAGATTCATGTGGCCTTTTTAATAATTGAATAATGATGAAAATGGATCCAAGACATTAAGTTACTTCTCCACCAAAGCAGTAGAACATTCTTCACATCAAAAAAAAGAAAAGAAAAAAGAAAAAAGGGGCACGGAGACACTGTTAAGGTTCTCTTGTTACCTTTGCTGCCTTACGCGTACCATATTGTTTCTCCTCTGTGATGCTTGTTTGCCATCCCGGCCTTGGAGCTAGCCAATTATGGACTGAAACCTCTACGAACTGTAAGCCAAATAAATCCCTTCCCTTTAACTGTGGGTATCAGGTATTTTATCTCAGCAACAAGAGAAAAGTAACTAACACAAAATATTTTAAGCTTATCCCTTTTTTTTTTGTACCAGGAATTGAACTCAGGACCTTGCATTTGCCAGACAGGTGCCGTGCCACTAAGCTACATCCCTGGGCCTCCAGCACCATTTATTAAAGAGGCTATCTATCTGCCTTCCAGTGAAGGCGTTTGGCTCCTTTGTCAAAGCTAAGGTGGCTGAGTGTGTTTGGAGTCGTTTCTGCATCTTCTAATCTGTTCTATTGATCCTCTGGTCTGTTTTTTAACCAGTACCAAGCTTGCCTTTGTTGCCCAGAATTGCTTTTGCTATTCTAGGTCTCTTCTGGTTCCAAATGAGTTTTAGGATTGTTTTCTCTAATTCTATGAGATATGCTATTGGTATTTTGATTTAGATTACATTAAATCTGTATAAAAATTTTGAAAGTATGACTATTTTCACTATATTATTTCTTCCTGCAAAAAAGCAAGGAATATCTTTACATTTTCTGATATCCTCTTTGATTTCCTTTTTCAGAGTACTGTAGTTTTCCATGTGAAGGTCTTTTACTCCCTTCGTCAGATTGATTCCTAGGTATTTCATTTTTTTTGGATGCTATTATGAAAGGTGTAGTTTCTCTAATTTCTCTCTCAGTGAGTTTGTTATTTGTATATAAGAATGCTATTGATTTTTGAATGTTACCTTTGTGTCCAGCTGTGCTACTGAATTTGGTTTTTAAATCTAGAAGTCTTTTAGTGGAGTTTTTGGGGTCTTCCATATAGAGTATCATGTCATCCTCAAATAATGATAATTCAACTTCTTCATTTCCTATCTTTAATCCTTTTATTTCTTTCTCTTACCTAATTCCTCTGGCTAATGCTTCCAGAACTATATTGAATAAGATCGGTGATAGTGGACATCTTTGACTTATTCTTGATTTTAGAGTGAAAGCTTTCAGTTTTTATCCATTTAGTATGATGGTTTGTCATAAATGGCTTTTGTTAGATTGAGATAAAGAGATCTATTCCAATTTTCTGTAGAGTTTTATCATGAATATGTGTTGGAGTTTGTCAAATGCTTTTTCTGCATCTGTTGAGATGATCATCTGGCTTTTGTCCTTTGCTCAATTAATATGCTGTATTACATTCATTGATTTGCAAAGTTGAACTATTTCTGCCTCCCTGGGATGAATCCTACTTGGTAATGGTGTACAACCTTCTTGATGATTTGCTGCATTATGTTTGCCAGTATCTTATTGAGGAATTTTGCATCTACGTTCATTAAGGAGCTTGGCCTGTAATTCTCTTATTTGGTTAGATCCTTCTCTGATTTTGATATCAGGGTAATGCTTGCTTCCAGGAATGAATTTGGGAATATTGTTTAGCTTTCAATTTCAATACCAAATTCAAGAAGTAGCAGCATTTAGTCTTCTCTAAATTTCTTGTTGAATTCAGCAGTGAATCTGTCATGGCCTGGGCTTTTCTTTGTTGGTAGGGTTGTCATTACATCTTCAGTTTTATTGACTGATACTGGTTTACTTAGAATTTTTATATCTTCTTGGTTCCGCTTTAGTAATTCATATGTATCCAGGAATCTGTCCATTTCTTCTATGTTTTCCATCTCATTAGAATACAGGTTTTTGAAGTAGATATTGATGAACTTCTGGATTTCTGCAGCCTCTGTTGTGATTTCACCCTTTTCATTCTTTTTTTTCTTTTTTTTTTTTTCGGCACTGGGGATTGAACTTGGGTCCTTGTGCTTGCGAGGCAGGCGGTGGAACCACTGAGCTAAATCCCCGGCCTTACCCTTTTCATTCTTAATTGCATGGATTTGAGTCTTTCCTTTTTTTTTTTTGGTAGCAGGGATTGAACTCAGGTCCTTGAGCTTGCGCAGCAGGCGGCAAAACCACTGAGCTAAATCCCTGGCCCTAGTCTTTCCTTTTTTGATAAGGTTGGCTAGGCTTTTTAAATTTTATGTAATCTTTCAAAGAACCAACTATTTGATTCATTGAATCTTTCTTTTGTTTTCTTAGTCTCCAGTGCATTAATTTCTGCTCTGATCTTTATAGTTTCCTCCCTCTTATCAGCTTTGGGTTTGACTTGTTCTTCTTTTTCTAGAAGCTTGAGGTTCAACATTAGGTTCTTTATTTGAGCTTGCTCTGTTTTTCTGATATGAGAATTCTCCACTATAAATTTCCCTCATAGAACTGCTCTCATTGAATCCTATAAGTTCTAGCATGTTGTATTGGCTTTATTATTTAATTATAGAAACTGTCTAATTTCGTTTTTAATTTTATGTGTGACCCATTGGTTGTTCAGGAGGTTGTTATTTAATTTCCATGTGTTTATGAAGTTCTTGTGGTTTCTTTTGCCATTAATTTCCAATTTCAATGCACTATGGTCTGATAATATGTATGGGATAATTCATTTACATTTACTTAAGCAAGTTCTATGACCTAGTATGTGGTCCTTTTTGGAGAACGTCCAATGTGCAGAAAGAATGTGTATTCTGATTTTGTGGGGTAGAACACTCTGTAGACATCTACTAAGTCCATTTGTTCAAAAGTTTGGTTCAGTTTCTATATTTCTTTGTTGATTTTTTTGTTTAGTTAATCTGTCTATTTGTGCAGTGGGGTATTGAGGCCCCCCATTACAATTGTATTAGCGCTTATTTTATTTTTCATGTCCATTAATATTCATTTTACATAGTTGCATGTGCTGGTATTTGGTGCATATATATTTATGATTGTTATCTCTTCCTCATGGATTGTTCCCTTTATAAGGATGTAAAGACTTTCTTTAATAAGGAGACAAAGACTTTCTTTGTCTCTCTTATTCAGTCTTGGCTTCAAATCCATTTTGTCTGCAAATAGAATAGCTATCCATGCTTTTTTCCAAAATCCTGTCACATGAAGTATTGTTTTCCATCCTTTGACTTTCACCCTATGAATTTCTTTTTGAATTAAATGTGTTTCTTGCATGCAGCATATTGTTGGATCTTGCTTCTTGATCCATTCTTGATCCATTCAGTCTATTTCCTTTGGTTGGTGCATTGAGACCATTTATATTGGTGGTTATAACTAATATGTTTTAACTTATCCTTGTCATGTTTCCTATTGTTGATTTCTTTTTTATCCCCATTTAATTACTTGCCTTGCCTGGTGGATTCATTCTGTTGAGGTTCATACAATTGTAGTCCTTGTTATCTGTTTCTAAAATGTCCTTCAGAACATTTTTGAGTTTTGGTTTGGTGGTATGAATTTCTTCAGGTGTTGTCATGGAAGTATCTTACTTCTCTATCAATTTTGAAAGATGGTTTTGTGGGGTACATTAATCTGGGTTGGAGGTTGTTTTTCTTTAGGGCCTGAAATACTTCACTCCAAGCTCTCCTTGACTTGAGGGTTCATGTTGAGAAGTCTGCTGTGATTCTGATGGATTTTCCTTTATAGGTGATTTGTTTCTTTCTCTAACATTAATATTCTGTTCTTGTGTTGAATTTCTGGAATCTTGACTATATGCCTTGATGTAGATTTCTTTTTTTCATGGCTAATTGGTGTTCTATATGCCTCACTTATCTGTTTGTTAGTTTTTTGGTACCAGGATGGAACTTGGGTCTTTGCACTTTCAAGGCAGGCTGCAGAACCACTGAGCTAAATCCCCTGCCCTGCCTCACTTATCTGTATGTCAAATTGTTTTTCCTTGCTTGAGAAATTGTCTGCCATTACTTCTGTGAATAGGTTTTGAATGTCATTTGCTCTATCTCCTGCTTTTTTATTGACTCCTATCAATCATATATTATTCTTCTTTACTGAATCTGGAAGCTTTTAGACTGATTTTTTTTGTGGTTTCTTGATATTTTTAAAAGATCTTTCTTGTCGTGATCACTAACTAAAATCCTGTCTTCTATATCTGATATTCTGTCCCCCACATTTGCTCATTCTGTTGCATATACTTTCAATGGAATTTTTAATATCCTGGATATCTGTTTGAATCTGTTTCGTGGATTCCATTTCTTTCCTATGTTGGGTGTTCATGATTTCCATCATTTTTCTGAGCTCCTCTATTTTTTTTTATCTGTATCTGCTCTAGAGTCACTAACCATGTCTTTCAGTATAGTCACTGTAGTTACCTGAGAAATTATTTCTGATCTGATTTTTTTCTAGAGCCTCATTCATCTGCTTTGTTACTTCCACTGTTGCCACTTCAGAGTGTCCAGGTGGGAGGGTTTCAAAATTGTTGCACCTCATTGCCCCCTGGGTTTGCCTTTGGTGAACTGAAAGTTTGGGGTGGCATGTTGCTTACCTGTCTTCTCATTTTCTTTCTTTTTCTTTAGTTTAATCCCTGGGTTCAGTAAGAACAGAATTTTAAAAGCTGTTAGAGAAAAGAAACAAATCATCTATAAAGGAAAGCCCATCAGAATCACAGCAGATTTCTCAACACAATCTTGAGAAACAGACTCCTCAAGTCAAGGAGAGCTTGGAGTGAAGTATTTCAAGCCCTAAAGAAAAACAACCTCCAACCCAGATTAATATTCCCCACAAAACTATCTTTCAAAATTGATGGAGAAATGAGATACTTCCATGACAAAGAACGCCTGAGGAAATTCATGAACACTAAACCAGCACTCCAAAGTACTCTAAAGTATATTCTAGAATGAGATAACAAGGATTACAACTCCATGAACCCCAGCAGAATGAATCCACCAGGCAAGGCAAGAAATCAAACAGAAGAGGAAAGAAGGAAGCCAACAACAGGAAAATAATTCCTGGGTTGATGCTTGTAAATTGCATATGGCCAGTAGCTTTATTGCTAGTATTGAGAACACTTAGGAAGTGACTACTTCTCAGAGATCTTTGCTAGGTGTAGCTGGCTTTTGTGTTTTGAGTCTGTTGCAAGATCCTACCTCTTCAGTTTATTGGGCATGAGAATTTGACCTAGCCCATTTTTTTGACACTGGCCTATAATATTATTTATGACCCTTAGGCAATCTCAGTCTTGGCATACCAGGAAGAACAACTGATTAGAACAATTATGTCACCTTGGCTAATGTAGTACTATGGGCAATAACAATAGCATCAAACATAGCCTAGAAAATTACAAACTGTGGTAACTATTGATGTGCCACCTTTAATCATGTGAACTAAATTTGTGGTTATATAACAAAATCTAAAAAAAACCCAGAAAATTGCATACAGTAAATATGCCCTCAGTATGGCAATTGTACCCTCAGGAGAGAAAATTTTAAAGGGGCTGGGGAAAAAATAGAGAAATAGAAGAAGAGGAAGAGATTAGAAGCAAGGCTGGAGGACAAAGAAAAATTATGCACACTTTGGAGAACTGGTGAAGAAGATAGAAGGGAAAGGGAGAAGGAAGAAATAAAAATAGGAACAGAACAGAATAACAAAAAAAATTAAAACAATGTTCATATTTATATAAAAACAAGAACAAACAATGAAGAAAAAACAAAACAAAACAAAAGAGAGGGAGAAAGTGAAAAAAAATATCTACTTCAAGGTGTGTCTCTTCTGTCCCTAGTTGACAAATTGGGCACACAGAGCCCAGATCCATGTTGATTAATCTCAGTAAGCCAGCCATAGATTCATGGTGTGGTAGTGGATAATCCCAACAAGCCTGCTCCTTTAGTTCTAAAACTCAGGCTGGTTTCTGGCTGTGAGGCTGGAACCCAATTTGTTCAGGCTGCAACACTCCATGTGTCTCCTACCTGCTTGAACTCAGCTCTCTGCCACTTGAACTTGGCTCCTGCCGACTTGAACTTGGTTCTGCATCACAGGAGTCAGACCACAGCTGGCTGATGGAGTCAGCTCACAGCTGCTCTGAGTTCTGAGCTCAGTTGGCCCCACTCTAAGATGACTACTGGCCAATCACCCTCTCCTGGAGGATCTCTGAACCTAAATAACTCATCATCCACTGCAGTCTGCTGCATCCACTGCTCTGTCACACCAGTGCATTTCTCCATGGAGGGCTCTGGGGTCACCAGTAGTCACTGTGCATCTGCAGGTTTGCGCCACCCTTCCCACACAGAAAATTAGGGCTTAGGGAGAAGGCACCCGATACCACCTCCTTCTTCTTCATTGAAGTCTCTCTTCTCACTCTCTCCATAGGCTTCAATTCTCACATCAGATCCTTGCTGGGTCCTGGGGACTCACGTTCCTCCTTTTTCTCTTCCTTCTATGGCTATATTGCAGCATCTGGACACCAAATATCAGAGATGCTGTTTCTCTCCTGTTCATGACTCCACCATCTTCCCAGAAGTCTTAATGAATCTTAACTATCTCCTCATCTTTGCAGCATTTGATCCAGACTTAAAGCCCCAACAAGGAGAGGCTGAAGGATGAATACTAAGCAATCTGTTAGTATCCTGGCTGCAAAGTGAGAGAGCAAGGAGCTACCTTCTGGGACAACGAAGCACAGTATTCCCACAAACTACCATCTAATGAAGGATTCACCAAATAAGAAGGGCTTGGATACTGGGCTATCAGAAAAAGGACTGAATTCGATGATGGCTCCTATTTCTCGCATCTAGATGATCCCTGACCTAGCCCCCAGAGAAAGGCTGAAAACTAGGATCAAGTCTCAACATAGAGTAGAAGATTCTGTTCTATCCCAGGATATCTATAATATAATATATCAGCCAGGCATAAAGCCCAGGTGCTGAAGAAACAAATGTGAAGTAAAAAGAAAAGAAAACAAAAATATATTCTTGATTTATCCTTAATGTCTACATGGGGAGACAAAATGTATTTTTTTAATTTCAAAACAAAATAGCATATAGCATGAGCCAAAAAAAAGTCTTACTGTCAATAGTAGCAGTTTAGTACAGTATAGTGCTAAAACCCCTTTGTCTAGAGGCAGCCCACTTGAGTTTGAATCCTGCCTCTGTCCCTATTATGGGTGAAAGCCCAGAAAGAGAAAAAATTTACTTTATAAAAATGTGAATAATGTAATTACCTGCTGGACAGAGTTCCAGCAAAGATTAAACTGAGATAACCCATGTAAAACCCTTCATAAGAAGTCTGGCCAAGACGTGGTAAGCCCTGATACACATTTGCTAAGTTAATAGCTACTCTATTTCATCAGTATCATTTGATGGCATTGATTGTAAATCACATTGTTATTTTATGAGTTACAATGAAAAAAAATCATTCTTAATTAAAGAATGACACAATGTTTTTCAGTAAGTGTTACAGTTTGAATCTTGAAAATCCCCAAAAAACCCATGTGTTAAGTCTTGTTTCCCAGGGGGCAGCTACTGGGAGTGGTGAAGTCTGTGAGCAGCGGAGCCTTTTGGAAGGCCCTTATATCACTGAGGTGTGCCTCAAACAGGGTTGTGAGGTCTTGGCCCCTTCTCTCACTCTTGCTTCTTGGCCATGAAACATGAGGTTTTCCACCATATTCTTCCCCTCATTGCCATTGGGTACCCCCACCAGAGGCCTAAAAGCAATGGGTCTGCCTGATCATGGGCTGTGAGCAAAAA
Organism: Heterocephalus glaber; assembly: GCF_053883595.1. Lineage (NCBI taxonomy): Eukaryota > Metazoa > Chordata > Mammalia > Rodentia > Bathyergidae > Heterocephalus > Heterocephalus glaber. The sequence continues at coordinate 6,834,618 of NW_028258156.1, forward strand.
TAAACCTTTTCTCTTTATAATTTCATTACCTCAGGTATTTTGTCATAGTTATAGAAAGCTGACTAGCACAAGAACTTAGAATTTTTCAACACAACCTCATCTTCCTTGTCATCAAAAGTGTAGGTAATGCAGCATTTCTTAAAAGAGTGCTCCCAAACTATCTCTTGGATTCTCTACCAAGCTATTGACACATTCTATAAGTCATTCTGGACAGCAATTACACTCAACATGTGTGGTACCGATAATGCATTTAATTCAGTTGAACTGATGACAATTTGAATAGCCATGTTCAAACTCATGTTTTCCTTCCATTATACCCATGCTATAACTGCCATCTGGCTGACCATGATTTCTTATCCTAATTTCAGAGCTGTTTATATGTGAAAAAAATTAGTCTTGGAAATCATGAAATTCTAACAGACTCAGAAGACAAGGGTTTGTTCAGGAACTTAAACTCTGAAATTTTATTAACTGTAAGGACAAAAGGCAATAGCTTACACAGATGTTTTCAATGAATCATCTTTGTTGCGTAAACTTTGTAGAAAGCTGTTAAATTTGTAACTACAAGGCCGGGGATTTAGCTCAGTGGTTCCTCTGCCCACCTTGAAAGCACAAGGTCCCCAGTTCAATCCCTGGTTAGTGAATACTAAAATGAAAGCATTTTCAAAACTGCCATGCCAAGTATATGCAGAATCAAAAACTTGGAAGGGTAGAAGGGACCTATGTGAGACTTTATTCCAACTATTCTACATCATCCCTAATACAGGAAGGTCATTCAGTCTATTGAAATAAAATAAAAAACAACAAACTCTATCAGTGATAATAAATTCATTACTTTCAAATGAAGTTTAGCTCATCTTTAGGAAAGTTCATTTGAAGTTATCCCACATATTGAAAAGATTTTTGTTTGTTTTGCAGCACTTGGGATTGAACTTAGTGCCTCATGTATGATAGGCAAGAACTCTACCACTGAGCTACATTCTCAGTCCTTGTAAGAAATATTCAACTTGGCACAGTGCCTGCCTGGCAAGCACGAGGTCCTGAGTTTGATCCCCAGTATAAAAAAAAAGAAAGGAAGAAAAAGAAACATTCAGCTATTAGAAGGCTGAGACATGAAATTTACAAGTTTGAGGCCAGTCTAGGCAATTTAGTGAGACTTTATCTCAAAATAAAAGATAAAAAGGAATATATCTTAGCACGAGAGTACTTGCCTAGCATGGGTGAAGCCCTAGGTTCAACCCACATCACTGGAAAAATGAAAATAAATAGTCCTGTGCCATCCACTTCTTGGCCTGAGTCCCACCCTTTAGGATGATATTCTCCAGTGCAATCATCCTCCGTGACCCCTCTGTGTCTGTTCTTTTCTAAGGACTCTCAGTTCCCAAGGGTCAACAATGTGGAAAGAGCTCAGCTGTGTCATTCTTCCAGTCTACCTTGGAATCATTTATGCAGCTGCAGTCACCTGGCAGCTTCACTCACATGTCAGGTGGCTGTGTCCTTGTCGATTTTGCCTCCTTCTTTTTGTGGTCATTTGTTCCGGAGGAGTTCAGACTTCCTTAACAGTAGTGTCAGAATATAAAAAGCAGAATATTCGAGGACTCCTAAATCCAGACTAAGAACTCCCATAGAGACAGGGCTGCTGAAACCACAAACCAGCCAGCTCAGATTAAAGGGAGTAGAAAAATAGACTTCATCTCTTGGGAGGAATGAAAAAGTCAGAACACAAAGGGCCATGCATGTTAGGATGGAAGACATTTATGACCATTTCTTTTTCTTTCTTGCTTTTTTTCCTCGCACTACTGGTGATTGAACCTAAGGAGCACTAAGCTACATCCCCAGCCCTTTTTAAAACTTTTATTTTGAGACATAGTCTAAGTTGCCCAGGCTGACCACAAACTTAATCCTCTTGCCTCAGCCTCCCAAGTAGCTGGGATTAGAGGTATGTGTAATCATGCCTGGCATGACCATTCATTTGGTAACTACCACATAAAATAATAATCCTCCATTTTCCCCTCATGGAATATGGTCTTTGGTCCCTTTCCCATGGGCTCACTGCCTTTTCAACATGCCCCAGTTGGAGAAAGAGATGTGAGAACAAAGAGCAGAGGGGGGAAGCACGAGCAAGAGATACACCCTCCAAAGGCGTACCTCCATAATCTACATCCAAATGAGTCCACCTCCTAGCACACCCTGGCGTGAGCATAAGTGGATTGATCTACTGAAAAAATCACCCAAGTGAAATTCTTCAAAAGTCTGAATTACTGGGAAAAGCAATTAAGGAAAGAGGATGAAAATATTCGTGTTAGTAATGAAGAAAGTAAGGAGAGAAAAGTAACTAAGACATGGTATGCAGTTTGCTGGAGTCATCATCTGCAGAATGCCATTGAAATAATGTAAAAGAAAAGAAATTGAAAACTATTTTGCTTTGGAGTCTACTTAATTTCAACATATAAAACTGCATTGATCACACTGATGGCCAGAAGTCTCCACTGCCTTCCAATCATGATGATTCCTCTCATGAACACTGAATTGCCCCTCAAATGAGGAGGAATCAACCTGATGTAGGAAACCAAGATGGAGATATGATCTACTGGATCAAAAATTACTAAAAGCACTCCTTAAAACTGGTTCTCTTGCTGCTCTGTTGGACTGGTGTCACCCTCTCATCAGTGTGACCCTTCTGCTATTGCTCTACCTGGAGTTCATTCCTTTTCTTCCCTATCCTTTCAATTAAAGCTTTTTCTTGTGTTTTTTAATTTCTATTATCACTAAAGCAAAGAACCATGCTAGCTGGTGACAACTAGTATACATTAGGCAAAAATATAACTTAATTTTTCTAATCTAAAATAAAAAGAAACAATAATGTAAAAAAAACAACAAAAAACCATACCCCAGTTGTCTTTGTTCCTCCTAAACTGAAAGGCAACCAGAAATAAACTGAAGGGAACCAGAAAAGATATCCCATAGACATCCTTTCTTTTTTCAAAGCCATACATACTGTAAGTTTTCTTAAATTTATAGTTAGCTGAACCCAGTAGTGGGTACCTGTAGTTCCAGCTACTCAGAAGGCTGAGGCAGAAGTATTGTCCAAGGCAAGCCTGCACAATATAGTTAGGCCTTGTCTCAAGAGATGAATAAACTAAATTCTCTTATTAATGCTGGGGGTGTAGCTCAGTGGTGCCTCGCCTGCCTGGCAAGTGCAAGGTCCTGAGTTTGATCCCCAGTACCAGAAACAAAAAATCTTGTTAATGTGTACAGTACATATATACTGCTAGAATTAAGGGGTACCTGGTACATTCTAATTCCTGCTGGTCAGTCTATAGCCTGCCAGGTTTTGCTTGTGGACCATAGCACCCTGGAAGCTTGACCCGGATGAATGAGCAAGGCCTCTTGTGGGCTCATGCTAGAGGCACTTCTGGACAAGTCTATGAACAGGTGATCAGGGTTGCCCTGTACTCACTCAACCTGCCAACTCTGGCCTCTGGGCCTGGCTGTTTCTATCCCCTTGTCTTTTCCACAAGCTTTCTCTGGAGCTTGGGGCTCTTGTAAACAGTTCATAGAGTGTTTTCTGTGAATGCGTTGGGAGCAGGGACTGAAGGTACCAGGGGTGACCACAGGCTCCTGGACCCCTTTGCTGGGCAGATGGTTTTGGAGTGATGTCGGGCTGGAGCTGGTGGGACTTGTCTGGACACTGATCTCTTACTGCAGCATTTCTGTCCTTGTGCATGTGACAGGGAAGGCCAGCTCAGCAAACTGTGACCCATGAGCTCACTGCTGTGGACAGAGATCTGATCCCTGGGGCAGCAGACTCCCTGCCCGGTTGTAAACATGTTTTTCCAACTTATCTCTGAGGTGGGGGCAGCTGTGGGCTTCATCTCTGGAAGCCAAGTTCCTGAATAGAAATCTCTCTCTCTCTCTCTCTCTCTCTCTCTCTCTCTCTCTCTCTCTCTCTCTCTCTCTCTCTCTCTGGATCAGGGCTGGGGTGGGGAGTTCCTGTGTATAGGGAGGAACAGCCTCCTGTCCTGGAAGAACAAGGAATCCTGTGACAGTGCACTGTGATAGTAATCTGATTTGTTGATCACTGTCTTAGTCACTTTTCTCATTGCTGAGACAAAATACCAGACACCCAAAATTAAAAGGGACAGGTTTATTTAGCTCACAGTTTGTAGAGATTTCAGTCCATAATCCGCTGGCTTCAAGGCAGGGTGGCACATGGCAGTCAGGCCTTGCAGAGGAGAAACAGTTCATGGCAGCCAGAAGGTAACAAAAGCAACAAGGGAAATTTAACCATGTCTTTCTGCTCCTTTTATCTTATCCAGACTACCGGGTTTAGAGTGGTGCCAATCAATCAGTGTATTGGTTTAGTAATCGCACACCCTTAATCCCAGCATCATACACTCTAGATTCAGCCACCAATGAAAAAACCACCCATGACCGTGTCTGGCTTTAGGGGAACATCTAGACCCAAACCAAACCATAACAAGCACACTGCTGTGCCTGGTGAAACCAGCTTCCCTGGATCCCCACCCCTGGCTGGGCATCAGCTCTCCTCTCGCCTCCCCTCTGCTCTGAAAAAGAAAAAAAGGAATACCTGTCCTTACTTCTATTCAGGCTAAGAATTTTTTACTTAGTGATAATGGGAATAATAATAATTTCATTTACTGAGAATTTATTAGTGTATTTAACACAATGCCTGGCATTTTACTTGCATTACCTCATCTTCCTCAACAACCTAAGAAGCAGACATTGTTATCGTGTCATATTAAATGTGGGTATGGCTGACACACCAAACAGATGGGACTCAGAAGTTAGCCCAGGAAAAACAATTGTCTTTTCTCCATTGTTCTATAGGGATAAATTCTAAAACAAGCCTTGCAACTTATCTGGTCAGTTTTAGGCAATAAAAAGCCTGAATTTTAAGTTTCTGAAACAGTCTTAGCGCAGAAATTATAAATGTCCATTTCTATGTAATAAGTTAACTTCCAGCCTCAATAATCATAGTGCTGATTGGCTCAGGAAAGAATCAAGAGTGGGTGCTAAAACTAGTTGGTAAAAATTTGGTGAGGAGCAGCAGCTTTACAGTGTCTCATAGTATCTCTCTTCCCGAAACCAATTAAGTGTGAATGCAAAAATTTTAACTTCATAGTGGAGAAACCTTGCAAACACCACCTTATCCAAATGATCAAAATTAACCTGAAGGATCATGCCATAAACTGACAGCAGGCATCTCATGATGTGATGCATTAAGGGAAACAAAGCATCAGCTTTAAAATATTCGTGGTAAAAATCCAAAACTCAAGCCAGCCACGGTTGCACACACCTGTCATCCCAGGGCTCTGGGAGGCTGAGGGAGAAAGTTCACAAATTCAAGCCTAGCCTGGGAAACTTTGTGACCTAGTGAGGCTCTGTCTCAATAAAAAATAAAACAGGACTGGGGAGGTAGTTCAGTATGAAGGTCCTGTGTTCACTCCCCAATACCACCCCTCCTAAAAAAAAGTCCAAAACTTGAATCTAATCCTGAGGAAGCTTCAATAAACTGAAATGGCGGTGCTCCAAATTAAATGCTTCAAAAGTGTCTCTTCACTCTTCAAGTGTCAGGAAAAACAAAGGTTGAGGAACTTTTCAGATTAAAAAAGAATAAAGACACAAAAATGAATGTACGACATGATAGGGAGCCCTACTTTGGGGTCAGGGCCTCACAGGGTACCAATGATGACAGTTCTCTCCCAAATGCACTTATCTATTTCTCAACCTTCCCTAGCAAGGGCGGTGTGACCAGCTGAGAACTAGGATATCAGGTCTCAGCCACCACCTCTTCAACTCCAGATTTGGTGTTCTACCCATCACTTTGGAATTTGGGAATAGCTGACCATCATTTTGGGGGTGCTCACTCAAAGTGTGAACAATAGTCCTATTTGAACATTTCTATTCCATGAGGAAACTAAGGCTTTAAAAATCTAAATAACTGCCACTAGGTCTCAGGTAATAAAAAGGAGAGTTGGCTTTAAAAATGAATGTCTTCCATTTATGCTCACCAGCTTCACCTTGGTAGATGTAGCCTGTTGTTCCGGGTACTTGTATCTTTTAAATGTTGATTAAGGAATTCGCTCTCCTGTTAATTATTTATGAAGTTTTTACCATGATAAGTGCTCTACATATATTGTCTCTACTTTTATAGCCATATCATGTAGCTATTATTCCCATTCAACATATGAGAAAACTGAGGTGCAGAGAAATGAAGTGGCATACCCGGGATCTCCAGTAAGGGTAAAGCCAAGATTCAGAGCCCTGTGCATCTTCAAATTTGTGCTCATATCCACAATCCTATTCACTTCACTATATTCACTGTGCAAATTTATCTCCAGCTTTTACTTTACCTCTTTCCCAAAGAATTTGAAACAGTGCTTAATGAGATGCCTGGACACATATCAGCCTCAGAGTACAGTGGTATAAAACATTCATCCCAGGAGTGGGAAGGAATGGGCATTTGACAGAGGTGAAGGAGAGGATGATTATTCCAACACAAAATAAAAACTTAGAAGAAGCTCAAAATGAGTACAAAATGGTCCTAGTTTCCTGAAAGTGAAGGTGGAAAGGAAAAACATCACTGTGAATTAACAGCTTTCATGGTAAGCAGAAGAAACAGCAGCATTCTTATCGAGTCATAAGGGATATGTCCCTTGATAAAAGAATGTAGCTCAGTGGCTTATCACGTGCGAGTGCTTGGGTTTATTACCAGAGTGGGGGGAGGGGGGCTTATCAATTGTGGAATAGAAAACCACCCCAAAACTTAGTGATTTCTGAGGGATGGGCAGCGGGCTGGAAGGGAGCCCAGCAGGAGTGAAGAGAGGTCCATGTGGAAGTTACACCAGAAAGACGCCAGCTCAGTGGGTAGGGAGGGCAAGCCGAGGTCACACTGCGTGTTGATGGCTTCCTCCCCTCAGGTGCAAGCGCAGGCCCCATGGTCCTATCCCTTGGCCAGGCCTGCTTGGTGGAGGGGACAGTGTAGACCAGAGGAAGGGAAGGCAGCTCGGGCAGTGGTCATGTTTTAACTGCTTCTGTCTTGCTTCTCCCTCCCCAGCTTTCCTTTCTAGCAGCTCCTGTCTCTCCCTAGGGTTTCTGGTGGTAGAAAAGCTCAAGTCTTTGCGAAGCTAATGACTTCCTTCTGTGTGAGGCTTACTGGAGGCTGGACCTTGACACAGACTCCGCTGACGGCCTTTTGGACCCTCTGCTGGCTTCCTGTGAGCCTGGCACTGGCCCCTGGCCACTCCCATACTGGTGGCTCTGGCCCTGCAGTGCATACCTGAGCTTCCTGAGGATGACTTCCCTGAGCTTTTAGTTTATTAGGAACAAAGCCCTAAAAATAAAAAAAAAATTAAATAAAAAACCAGGTCTAGAATTTAGCTCAGTGGTACCACACCTGCCTCTGAAGCACAAGGTACTGAATTTGATCCTCAGTACCGAGGAAAAAAAAGAAACCAAGCCCCGATCTCTCCTCTGGATGCCCACCACAGCCTCACTTCTTAGACGCTCCAGAATCCAGGAGCCAGGGTTCACCTCTCAGGAACACTGGGGAGAGTTTGCCAGCCACTTCCAGGGTAGCCCAGAGTCATCTCTAGTCACTACTTTCCCAGCCAGTCAGATGGGAGGAAGTTGAGAACCTTCCCTGTGGCCAGGGCAGATGACTGACAGCAGGAAGACGGCCTGCACATGTCAGAGTGGACAGTGTTAATGAAGTCCAGCCTCCTGTCCTTAGGCCATGGTGCATGTGCAGAGCCCTCCCACTGCCTTTTGCCCTGCACACATGTCCATGCCACAGGCTAAATGCAGGGTCATATGAGAGGGCTTCTTGCCGCACCATGCCACCATGTCCATTCTGCCACTTTCATAGTGAGACTAATAACACCATCACCCTTTTTAAAAAAATGGCTTAAAACAAGGAACACTTTATTATTACTTTATTATCTAGGCTCAGCTGTCTAGTTAATCTTGGGGCTGAATTAGGTTGGAGAGGATCCAGATGTTTCATAATTCTAGCACCTTGGCAGGTAGCTGGGAAGATTCTCAGCTAGGGTACTGGGAGGGCAGGGCCTTCTCCACCCCTTGAGTCATGGCTGGCTCTGCACCTCTCCATGGACCCTGTCTGTGCAGTCTCTTTTTGTTGCCTCTTGAGCAGGTTAACTGGACAGCTGACAGGGGCTCAGAGCTCTCCAAAGTGAGCATTCTATGAAAGTAGAAGTGGAAGCTGTCAGACTTCTTAAAGAGTCACTTTTGCCACATTCTATTTGTTAACACGAGTCACAGGCCAACAGGATTCATTGTGAGAGGGACTATGCAAGGGACAAAGGCCTGAACGGTGGGAAGCACGGTTTGTTGGAGGCATGTTTGGGGACCAGCTACCACAGAGAGACCACCTTTTCCTGGAGCTCTCATATGAAATAATTCTACATATTCATGTAGGCATGTCACAGAAAATACAACGGTCTACTACCTCTCCCCATGACTTTTTATATTGACTCTTAAGAAAGTTAGAATATAATGTAAGATGAGAGGGAGAGATGATGAGAGTATTATTTTCTTTCTGTCTTTCTTTTCTTCTTTCTTCTTTCTTTTTGGCAGAGTCTTGCTAAATTGCCCAAGCTGGCCTCAATCTTTCAATCCTCCTGCCTCAGTCTCCTGAGTATCTGGGATTATAAGAAAAAAAGATATTTCTGAAGGAACTCGGGACTAAATTTCAAACATTTTGCTTTGTGATAATTTGAATTGATATAAAACTTAGGAAATTAATGGAAATGAAAGGGTTAATATTTCTTTCACTTTAAAGTAGTCATACAATAGTTTTAACAGGGAGCATTTTTGAGGTACAATATATGTAGTTAATAATTCAGGAACTAAGATGAGGTTACTAATGTCCTCCAGCCAAAGAGCATCAGAAACACATCTGTATTTGAAGAAGTATTAGATGCATTAGGAAGCAGAGATAATTGTATGTTTTTTATATTAATAAGCCTTAGCTAGATTTAGAGATAACTAGAATAAGGTTAGAGCCATAATTAGGGAAGATGCAGTAGTCACTTATTGGTCTGTGATAGGGAGATACGTGGACATTTTTGTGGTTTTGGAATGTGTGCGTGTTTTCTTAGTGTTCCTGAATGGCTAAGGAGTGGTAATGAGGTTTTTTTGTTTGCTTGCTTTCATTTTGGTCTTGATTTTGCAGTGCTGAGGATTGACTTCAGGCATGCAAGGCAAGCACCCTATCACTGAGCTACACCTTCAGCCTTAGTATTTTGTCTTCATCCAGAACAGTCACTGAGCACCTCATTTGATATTGGCATTCTGTGAAACTATTTTCAGGAGGAAATGTCAAGGCCTAATTGTTAGTTCCAGGCCAGCTCAGAATAACATCAAGTACAGATGGGAGTAACGTCACTAGTTACTCCCAGGTGTCAGAGATGGCTTCTCTATCTCAACTTCAATAGCAGAAAGGGAGAGAGAAGAAGAAAAAGAGAAAATTAAAGCCAGTGGTGGTGGCACATATCTGCACTCTAGGAGGCTAAAGCAGAACTGAAAGTTCAAGCATACCTTGAGCAACTTAGCAAGACCATGTCTCAAAATAAAAAATTAAAAGGCCCAGGAAATAAAATTTAAAAACAGGAAAAAAGAAGAGTTCCTGCTTCCAGAGATCCCCCTGGCTGAGGTCTGAAGCAATGATAAAGATCTTAGGCATGTTAGGGGGGCTTCTCATGCTTTTCCAGTTGACTCATGTTCATGCCAATTTGTTGGCGAGCTGTACCCCAATGTGACTCGTGGTTAGACAGGATCGATGGCCTCTGGTGGATGACCTGCAAATCCAGCCCCACAAGCTTACTCTGGGTGACAGCTGCCCTGTCTCTATCATGCTGCCGAGTTCTTTGACTTCTTGTATCCTCTAAGTTTGTGTGGGATTAGGTATGAACAACAATCAGGTATTTTCATTGAAACTGCAATCATATATAATTCCAGGTATTTATATTTTCCTCCTGTCTATCTCCGCATAACATGCTTTGTTCCAAGAAGGGTGTCAATGAGCTTTATAGTAAGAAAGAAAGATCCTTGCCTTAAACACCAAGAGGGACCAGGACAGATGTCATTGCTGTCAGGTGAAATGGAATAGCCAGGAAGACTTCTAGGGGCAGTTGTCCCTTATTGGGCCATAGAAACTTTACTACTTCCTATTACATGGAGGCATCTAAACTATAAATTCAGGGCCATGAAGTGACCTTACCAACCCTAGCTGCTTGAAGATTTCACTGGTCCTTAGATATTGGACAAATGTCTATGGGGATCATCCTTGACCACTTTCAATATGACCTTTTAAAATGAAAAACTTGGTATGCTATCCATATTTATGAAGTCTTTAAGGGGAGGGCTTCTCCAGATTTTAAATTTGTGATAAAGGCAATTTTACAGAAATAAATGTTTTCAATTCTTAAAAAAAAAATAAGAAGACCAAGATACAAAAAAAGAAAAAATTAAAAACACACTCAAAAATAAATAAATAAATGAAAAGGCCTAGAGATGTAGCTCAGTGGTAGAGTGTCCCTAGGTTCATTCTCCCCTAACCTCCTTCCAAAAAAGAAAAAGCCTTTTCTGGCTGTGGTTGTGTATACCTATAATCCCAGCACTCAGGAAGCCGAGGCAGGAAGATCACTGTGAGTTCAAAGCCAGCCTAGGCTACATAATGAGTGCAAAACCAGCCTGAATCACATAATAAGGCCCTGTCTCAAAAAATAAAACAAAGAAAGAAAAAAAGGAAAGAAATAAGGTCTTATTACAAAGGACTGAAAAAATATATTGTGACATTTTGCATCCACATAATAGAATATTAAGCAGCCATTAAAATGCAATGGAAGAATATTTAATGACATATAAATATATTCTTTATACTGTTTTGTTTTTTGGTACCAGGGATCGAACTTGGGTCCTTGCGTTTGCGCAGCAGGCGGTGAAACCACTGAGCTAAATCCCCAGCCTGTATTCTTTATACTGTTAAGTAAGGCTGATTACAAGCCAATATTTATAATAAAGGACTGAGAACATAAACACCAATGTTAATATCAGTAGATCTGGTTGATCAGATCATGGATAATTTTTTTCTTTTTTTTTTTTTAATAGCATTAAGGATCAAACCTAGTCCCTTGTGCATGTTAGACGAGTGTTGTACCATAGAGGTACATACCCAACCCCGTGAAAGAAATTTATTTTCTTTCCCATCAATCTATATTCCCAAAGTTTCTTAATGCAGGTATATCACATTTGTAACGAGAAAGGCCAGCATTGTTGTTGTTGCGGTTTTAGCATGTTTGTGTTATATAATTGTTACATTCATTTTGAGAAATCCTTTTCTTAATCATTTTCAAACCCTGTATCTATCTCCCTCTGTTGCTGTTGTGAGAACAAGATTGTCACATGAATGAAAAGCCAGTGAGACTGAAAGAGCAATTGAGGGCTTCAGACTCTAGTGTGTTAGGAGCAAGATTTACATTCTGACATAAGCTAAGGATCTGACTTACATTCTTCTCCAAGTAGAGGATCAAAAAATAGGTTTACATTTGCCCAAAAAGATTGGCTCAGCATCCTAGATTCCTGCATCATTAAGCAAAGAATAAGGGACAAATTTCTGTGTGCCAAATATCATTATAACCACTTTACACATATTAACAAGTCTTCACAGTAACCTTAAGGTGCAGATACCATTATTATTATTCCCATTTTACCCATGGGAAAAGTCAAACACAAAGATAAGTCAATAACTTGCCCAAAGTCCTGTAGGCAACTGTAGGGAACAGGGAAAGGAGACGTTACTGGAACCTTTGCAGTAAGTCCTAGTAGTCTACGAGCCACAACAGCACAAGGCAAATTCATTAATATATAGACAGAAATGAGACAGAGAAGAAGCTGAGCTTTGGCCTGATCAGTGCCGCTCCGGGAGGCAAAGACCCCAGACCCTGAGCTTACCACACCTTTATTCAGAACATCAGCAGAAATAGAAGTAGCAAATAACTGAGAGGGCAGCTGGCAGCAATGATCCTATAACAATGAGGAACTATGAGGAAGAAGATTTGGTTCCTCCCAGGATGTCTCCAGCTGGTGTAATCCTGCCCTGAAGCATCACAGCATCACAGGACCATTGAGGTCTTAGCTGTGATGGGAGGCAAAAACAGAGTTATGTCTCGACATGCCTTAGCTGCCCTGTAGACAGGAAAACTAGGCCCTAATCGAGATTTAAGTATGAAATGATTTTCCCCCAAATCATGTAGAATTGCTCCTGACAGACAACCAGTAGTAGAAACAGGATTTAACATAGACTATCCATTCCAAGGGTCTGTCTGTGCTCCTAATTTTTCTTGGTGATGAAGGCAGAATTTAAATGTATTTCTCATAAAATTATATAAATATTTCTGTACTTTCCTTAGACTTCTAAAAATCTGTACTGTATACCAATGGACAAAACCTAAATTGCATAGACCAAATAACTGACAAAAATGTTGGCCAGCACCAAAGACAGAGCCTAACAGGATTAGTGTGGAACATTACTTTAGTGCATGAAAATTGAAAATCTCTCATAATCCCATCCTCTAAAGTAGCTGCTTTTAGCTGTATAAGGTTCAAACGTCACTCAGGGCCTAGAATTGAGATGGTCATACCTCTCGGGTCATTTCTTCCTACTGTTATTGGTCAGGACAAAGGTCCTTTTATTTTTATTTGTACCATTTATTCCTTCATCCTCAATCCTATTCCCTCCCCTGACAGGAACACATGCTAGCATCTTCCAACACACTTTCTTACATTTATTTAAATAAATAGCATTGAGCACAGGGGCCAGGGATGTAGCTCAGCAGCACAGCATCTGCCTGGAAAATATAAGGTCCTGAGTTCGATCTCTGATACCAAGAAAAAAAAAATAGTATTAAGTACAAATTAGGACTCTGATCCCAGACTCCTGAGTTCTATCCCAACTCTGCCACTTACAAGCTATGTGGTCAAGAGTGAGTTACTTAGTCTTCATGTGCCTCAATTTTCCTCAATCAAAAAAAAGTAAGAGTACTGGGCTGGGGATTTAGCTCAGTGGTGCTGCGCCTGTGTCACAAGCACAAGGTCCTGAGTTCGAACTCTGGTACCGCAAAAAAAATAAAATAAAATAAGAGCACTAATTTCACAGGATTGTCATAAAGAGTTGATATTTAGTTAAGTAGCTTAATACTTATTATTAAGTGATTAAAACATATTAAATGCTATATAGATATTAAATGTCAAATAAAATGTGTGTTGTTGAAAAATAAATGACATTAAATTTCTTCTTTATTTCTCTTAATGTTCCTTTTTTTAGATCAACCCATATTATGATATATATAAGTACCACACCAATAACCAATTGCACCACTGGAGCTCCATATTATGATACATAAATCTAACTTCGTGACACATTTTGCCAGTCTATTTACTTAGTCAGACCCACCTTTAACATTGTGGGGCCTGAGGAAACAGACCAAATGGTATATCATAGTCTAAATACTTTTAAGGTTATATGTAAAGATAATGTACTATAGGCTGGGGATTTAGCTCAGTGGTTTCGCCGGCTGCTGTGCAAGCACAAGGACCCGAGTTCAATTCCCTGTACCCCCCCAAAAAAAGATAATGTACTATAAATTTAGATATTCTATGCTTAACAAATATTCCTTCATAAAGACAAAATCAAAACATATCTGTAAAGTTCTGATTTTTATATGTATGGCATAACATATAACAGGAATAAATTTAATTATGTTTGCTCATGTGTCATTGTTTTGTTGTTGGTCTCAATTGGATAAGTTACCTTAAGTGAAATAAATGGGACCCATATGTGTAAATACCAAATTGTTTCTCTGATGTGAGAAACCAAAAGTAGTAATAAGGACCAAAATGTATAATTGATATTGGGAAATGGGAAGAAAAGGGGCAAAGGGGAAGGGGAACAAGGGAGGGGGGAGGGAGAGAGGAAGGAAGGGACAAGAAAGAAAAGTAAAAATGAAAGAAAATGGAAACAAAGCTTTTGCATGTAGGGAAGGAAGGGGAGCATGTGGGGAGGGAGGATGGGAATAAAGAAGAGGCGAGGGCCGGGGATTTAGCTCAGTGGTTTCACCACCTGCTGTACAAGCACAAGGACCCGAGTTCAATCCCCAGTACCAAAAAAAAAAACCCAGCTAAAAAAAAGAAGAGGCGGGATATATCATGTACAGGTGCAAATTCCCTATGATGAGCGTTAGCATTATGTATATCTAAAATGTACCAAAAATGTTTTGCTAAAGAAAATTAGAAGAGTTAAAGACATAAGTAATTCAAAAATTAGAACTTTATCCCAAAATTTTATTTTCCTTGCCTTTATTTCACCAAAATCACTAAGGAATCTCAAACTGTAAATTTAACCCTTAACCAATGCCTAGAAACTATAGCAATATGAAATACATAAATGCCACATTTATTGCCGTACTTTTCTGCTCATTTTAACAAATATTACTTATTTTAAATTGGGCATGGTGACATACATCTGTAACCCCCAGCATTCTTGAGAGGCTGAGACAGTAGGATCATAAGTTCAAACCCAGCCTGGGCAACTTAGTGACTTATCAAGACCCTGTCTCAAAATAAAGATAAGAAAAGGGATAGGGATGTAACTCAGTACAAAGGCCTTGGGTTCAATCCCTAGAACTACAAAAAAAAAAAAAAGAATTATTCATTTTATTATCTTGTGATTTCATTCTTCATGTTTTTCACTCTGATTTTTGGGTTGTTGGTTTTTGGTTTTTTTTTTTTGAGACCTCAAACTCATGGCAACACTCCTCCCTCAGCCTCCTCAGTGCTGGAATTATAGGTGTCCACCACCACACTCAGCTGATTCACTATGATTTTTAATAGTGGTACTATTAGGAAAATAAAATCTAAATCTTTTCAGAAAAAAAAACCCTGTACTTTATTAAGCAAAATTTCCTCCATTTTGTTTTTTACTGGTAGCCAGGCCAACGTAGACAAACATTTCTTTTCCTCTTTTTTCTTCTTTAACAAGTATTAGGGATTGAACCCAGGACCTTTGCACTGAGATACATCCCCATCCCTTATTTTTTATTTATTTGTTTTTCCTTACTTTTTATTTCGAGTCAGCCTCACTACATCACTAAATTGCCCAGCCTAGGCTTGAACTTGTGATTCTCCTGTCTCAGCCTCCCAGAGTGAGTGAATTATAGGCATGTACCACCATGCCTGATTTACACAAACATTCCTGAGTGGTTACAGTTCTCATGGAATTTTTTTTGGCGGGGGGGGAACCGGAGATCATACTAGAACCTTGCGCTTGCGAGGCAGGCGATGGAGCCACTGAACTAAATCCCCAGCCTGTAATTTTTTAAATTAATTGGACGATGAAGGGAGATAATCTCAAAAACAATTACTCAAAATATTAGCCAGAGGGCTGGGGATTTAACTCAGTGGTGCCGCTGCCCGCCTCGCAAGTGCAAGGTCCCCAGTACGATCCGCGGTTCCAAAAAAAAAAAAAAAAATTTAGCCAGAGTAATCAGGCAAGAGAAAGAGATAAAATGGATACATATAGGAAAGGAAAAAGTCAAATTATCATTATTTGTAGACAACATGATCCGCTACATACAATACTCAAAAAGTTCCATCAAAATATTCCTAGAATTAATAATCAAATTCAGTAGCATAGCAAGATACAAAGTCTACACACAGGGCTGGGGATTTAGCTCAGTGGTTCCGCCGCCTGCCTCGCAACCTCAAGGACCCAAGTTCGATCCCTGGTACCGAAAACAAAAACAAAAAACAAAGTCAACACACAAAAATCAATAGCATTCCTGTACTCAATAATGAACTCACTGAGAAACAAATTAGGAAAACAATTCCATTCACAATAGCATTTAAAAAATGAAATACCAGATCCCGCCCGCCCCAAGACATGTAGCCACTCTCGGACCCGGATCTGTGCAGCAGAGGCATCTGGGGCCAGAGAGCCTTTGCTCTGAGCTCGGGAAGACCGTGCAGTGGTGAGCGGCAGAGAGGACCTCTCCGAGGCTTGGTGTTGTTGAAAATTGAATCCCACTGGGGGAGCAAAGACAGAGCAGACTACAGCAGTTGGTGAGTTGGGACCAACACCTCCTACCAAACCTGAACTTGCTACGGGGAAGGGCGGCTCAAACCTGCAGTAGAAACTTGAAGAGTTCTAACCCGCAGGAGGTCAGGGAGCTCAATTCTGGCCTCACAGCCAGAAAGCAGCCTGAATCTCATTGGACTACAGCTGGCTCACTGAGATCGATGGACTCAGCTATGCACACTGCTACCCACCTTATATACCAGCAACAGCAGAGTCATTCCTTGAAGAGGACCTTTTTTCTTTTTTTCTTCTTCTTCTTTTTTTTCCTCTTACTTCTTTTTTCTTCCTCTTCATTTCACTCCCTTCTTACTCCTGTTTTTGTCCTATTGTGTTATTTTCTTGATTGTTCTTATTGTTAAAAGAGTGTGAATACAGTTTCTAGTTTTCTTGTTGCTGTTAGTTTGTTTCGTTCTTGTTTCTGTTCCTTCCTCCACCCTTTTCCTCCTGTCTTCCCCAGTTTCCCAAAGTTTGTGGGATCCTCCTGTGTCCTTTAGCCCTATTTCTAACCTCTCCTTCTGTCTCTCTACCCCACCCCCAACTCCTTCTAAGTCTTCTTCCTGGAGGTGAAGCCCCTATATACTAACTATAAATATATTTTCAGATGCTCCTGAATTTTGACATATAACCACAAGTCTAGTTTGGGCACTTAAAGGTGTAAGAATAATAACTCCCACAATTTGTCATTTTCTAAGCTGTGTTTGATGCTATTGTTGTTGCTGATTATATTACTTTGGCCAAGGTGATGTGATTGCTTTAGTCAGTTGTCTTTACTGGTATATCAAGGCTGAGATCGCTTAAAGGCCATTACAGACACAAAACCCAAAAGCCAACTATACCAGAAAGACAATCCAAGAAGTAGTCATTCCCTAAGGGCTATAAATATTAGCAATAAACTAGTATTTATACTGGCAATAAGCAATTTACAAGTAGCAAATTTAACCAAAAATTTCAACAATAACAAAAAGAAAGAAATGAGAAGATACTCAAGCAAGATGCAAACCCAGACTTCCAGATAACCAAAAGGAAATCCAGGGGGTGAGATGGAACCACCTGAAACCCAACCACCTGGACTCCCTGAACTGGCAATGAAAAAGGGAGGATCTGGAAAAAAAATGAAATCAGAAATAATTTCTCAGATAAGAACAGAGATTGTGTCCATAGTGCAAGACATGATTAATAACTCTAGAGAAGACACAGATTAAAAAAATAGAGGAGTTCAGGAAAATGAGGGAATCTCAGCATAGGAAAAAAATGAAATGCATAAAACAGATGCAAACAGATTTTCAGGAGATTAAAGACTCCAATGAAAGTTTATGCAGCAGAATGAGCCAATGTGAGGACAGAATATTAGACATAGAAGACAGGATTACAGTTAATGACCAGGAAAGAAAAGAATTCTCAAATATAGCAAGGGACCATGAGAAATCAATCCAGCAGCTGCTAGATGATGCAAAGAAGAATAACATGAAACTGATTGGAGTCAATGAAGAAACAGGAGATAGTGCAAATGACAAACTAAAACTTCACAGAAGTAATGGAAGAAAAATTCCCAAGCAGGGGAAAAGAATTTGACATACTGATAAGTGAGGCATATAAGACTCCAACTAGCTGTGATCAAAATATCTACATCTAGGTATATAATAGTCAAGATTCCAGAAACCAAACAGAAGATGAAAATATTACAAGCAGTTAGAGAAAAGACACAAATCACACACGAAGGAAAGCCCATCAAAATCACAGCAGACTTCTCAACAAACCCTCAAGTGAAGAAGAGCCTGCAGTGAAATATTTCAAGCCCTAAAGGAAAACAACCTCCAACCCAGATTGATAAACCCTGTTAAACTATCTTTCAAAATTCATGGAGATGTAAGATACATGCATGACAATGAGCACCTGAGGAACTTCATGAATACCAAACCAGCACTCCAAAAATTTTTAAATCATGTCCTAGGAAAAACAATGAGGATCACAACCCCATGAAGCTCAATAGAATGAATATATCAGGCAAGACAAGAAACTAAATGCAAAGGTGGGGGGAATCCAACAACAGAAAAAGATCATGACAAGGATAAGTCAATACATATCAGTTATAACCATCAATGTTAATGGCCTTAATTCACCAATCAAAAGAAATAGACTGGCAGAATAAATCAAGAAGCAAGATCCAACACTATGTTGCATAAAAGAAACACACTTAATTCAAAATGAAATTCATAGACTGAAGGTTAAAGGGTGGGAAACAACATGCTATGAGACAGGAACCCAAAAGAAAGCAGGAGTAGCTATCCTATTTGTAGATAAAATAGATTTCAAACCAAGACTAAATAAGACAGACACTGAAGGAGGGGAAAGAGCTGCACAGGCACACAAGCAACAGCCAGAGGCATGCCCATATTCCATTTGTAAGTGCACACAGATATCAGCAAGAAGCTGGCAGAGCCAAAGTGGCACAGTTTTGATCAGGTCCTAGCCAGGACCCCACCCCAACCCCAGCAGGTCTGACCCACAGGCCCAGGCAAAAGCTCACTTGGAAAAGAGCTGCACAGGTGCACAAGCAATAGGCAGAGGCCTGCCCTGATACCATTGGTAACTGCATACAGACCCCAGCCAGTATCCCACTCAGACACCAGTAACTGGGGTGCACAGCCCACAAACAAAGACCCTCCCAGACAACAGCTACATGGGGGGCAGGCCCCATCCAGAGGCACACCCACATACCTTCCCAAGTGTGCACAGGCCCTAGCCAGAACCCAGTCAGGACAACAGACCAGCACAGAGATCCAGAAGGCCACCATTCTGAAGCCAGGAATTGGTGAAGAGGTGAGCAGCAGAGAAAAGGCCTCTTTGGGGCTTGCTGATAGCTGAAGACCACTGGATGAGCAAAAAATTGTCTCAACAAAGGCGCAGCAGGCTGCATCTGTTGAAATAAGAAGACACATAAATAAGTCTCGAAACCAGACTTCCAGATGACCTAAGGCAACCCCAAAAGGCAATGAGATGGAACAATCTATTACTCAAACACCTGGACTCACTGAACTGGCAATGAAAGAGGATCTGGAAAAAATGTAATGAGAAATAATGTCTCAGATGAAAACAGAGATTGTGTCTATAGTGCAAGACATGATTAATAAATCTAGAGAAGACACAGATTAAAAAAATAGAGGAGCTGAGGAACATGATGGGATCCCAACATAGAAAACAAATGGAATCCATAAAACAGATGCAAACAGATTTTCAGGAGACTAAAAACTCCATTGAAAGTTTATGCAGCAGAATGAGCCAATGTGAGGACAGAATTTCAGATATAGAAGATAACATTGCAATTAATGACCAGGAAAAGAAAAATTGCTACAAAATTATAAGGCAACATGAGAAATCAATCCAGCAGCTGCTAGATGATGCAAAGAAGAATAACATAAGACTGATTGGAGTCAATGAAGAAACAGGAGGGAGTGCAGATGACATAAAAAAATCTCTTCACAGAAATAATGGCAGAAAACTTCCCAAGCAGGGGAAAAGAGCTTGACATACAGATAAGTGAGGCATATAGGACTCCAAATAGCCTTGATCAAAAAAAAAAATCTACACATTGTCATATAATAGTTAAGATTCCAGAAACTCAACAGAAGAACAAAGTTCTACAAGCAGTTAGAGAAAAGAAACAAATCACATACAAAGGAAAGCCCATCAGAATCACAGAAGACTTCTCAATGCAAACCCTCAAGGCATGGAAGAGCTTAGATTGATGTATTCCAAGCCCTAAAGGAAAACAGCCTGCAACCCAGATTGATGTACCCTGCACAACTATCTTTCAAAATTGATGGAGAAATAAGATACTTTCATGATAAAGAGCACCTTAGGAACTTCACGAAAACCAAACCAGCACTCCAAAACATTTTACACAATATCCTAGGAACAGACAATGAGGATCACAACCCCAGGAAGCACAGCAGAATGAATCCATTGGGTGCTACAAGAAATTAAATGTAAAGGGCAAGAATGCTACAAAAAGAAAAAGTCATAATAATGTTAAATCAATATGTATCAGTTATAACCATCAATGTCAATGGTCTCAATTCAACAATCAAAAGAAATAGATTGGCAAAATGGGTCAAGAAGCAAAACCCAACAATATAATGCATACAAGAAACACACTTAATTCAAAAAGAAACTCATAGATTGAAAGTTAAAGGATGGAAAATAATACTCCATGAGACAGGAACCCGAAAAAAAGCAGGAGTAGCTATCTACTGCAGATCAAGTAGATTTCAAACCAACACTGATTAAGAGAGACAAAGAAGGACACTATATCATTGTAATGGGAACATTCCAAGAGGAAGAGATGGCAATCATAAATATCCATGCACCAAACACTAGTGCACCCAATTATATAAAACAAATACCAACGTACATGAAAAGTCATATATGCACTAATACAATTGTAGTGGGGGACCTCAACACCCCACTGTCACAAATAGATAGACCAAATAGACAAAAAATAAACAATGAAATACTAGAACTCAATCAAACTCTTGAACAAATGAACTTAACAGATGTTCACAGAGTGTTCCACCCCACAAAATCAGAATACACATTCTCTCAGCTGCACATGGGTCGTTCTCCAAAATAGACCACATAACTTGCTCATAGAACATGTTTAAGTAAGTGCAAAGGAATTGAAGTTATCCCCTATGTATTATCAGACCATAGAGCGATGAAATTGGAGATCAATAGCAAAAGAAATTGCAAAAATTACCGAAACACATGGAAATTAAACAACACACTTCTGAATAACCAATGAGTCACAGAGGAAATTAAAGAAGAAATCAGACAGTTCCTTCAATTAAATGACAATGACAATACAACATATCAGAATCTATGGGGCACAGTGAAAGCAGTCTTACAAAGGAAATTCATGACAGTGAATACACATATTAGGAAAACAGAGCAAGCCCAATTAAACAACCTGATGCTAAACCTCAAGCTTTTAGAAAAAGAAGAGCAGGACAAACCCAAAGCTCATACAAGGGAGGAAATTATAAAGATCAGAGGAGAAATCAATACAATGGAGACTAAGAGAATGATACAAAAAATCAATGAAGCCAAGAGTTGGTTCTTCGAAAGAATCAACAAAATTGACAAACCCTTAGCCAACCATATCAGAAAAAGGAAAGAAAAGGCCCAAATCCATGCAATTAGGAATGAAAAGGGTGAAATGACAACAGACCCAGCAGAAATCCAGAGGATCATCAATACCTACTTCCAGAACCTATACGCCAATAAGATGGACAACAGAAGAAATGGACAGATTCCTAGATACATATGAATTACCAAAGTTGAACGAAGAAGACCTAAAAATTCTAAACAACTCAATATCAACCAATGAAATTGAAAATGTAATTAAAAACTTACCAACTAAGTAAAGCAAGGTCCAGATGGCTTCATTGCTGAATTCTACAAGACATTTAGAGAGGAACTACTGCCACTACTGTTTAAAATCTTCTATGAAATTGAAAGGGAAGCAATACTCTCAAATGCATTCCTGGAAGCAAGCATCACCT
Source organism: Heterocephalus glaber (assembly GCF_053883595.1). Taxonomy (NCBI): domain Eukaryota; kingdom Metazoa; phylum Chordata; class Mammalia; order Rodentia; family Bathyergidae; genus Heterocephalus; species Heterocephalus glaber. The sequence continues at coordinate 6,856,356 of NW_028258156.1, forward strand.
TGATCCCCAAAGCAGAGAAAGACCCAACCAAAAAGGAGAACTATAGGCCAATCTCACTAATGAACATAGATACAAAAATCCTTAATAAGATACTGGCAAACAGAATGCAGAAGATCATAAGGAAGATCATATAACCCAACCAAGTGGGATTCATCCTAGGGATGCAGGGATGATTCAACATATGCAAATCAATAAATGTAATACACTGTATTAATATAGCCAAGGACAAAACCATATGATCATCTCAAAAGATGCAGGAAAAGCATTTGACAAAATCCAACATGCAGTCATGATAAAACCCCTACAAAAAATTGGAATAGGGCCAGGGATTTAGCTCAGTGGTTCCGCTGCCTGCCTCGAAACCTCAAGGTCCCGAGTTTGATCCCTAGTACCAAAAAAAATCAAAAAATTGGAATAGATGGTCTTTATCTCAACCTGATAAAAGCTATCTATGAAAAACCAATAGCCAATATCAAACTAAATGGTCAAAACTGAAATCCTTCACACTAAAATCAGAAACAAGACAAAGATGTCCACTGTCACCAGTCCTGCTTAATATAGTTTTAGGAACATTAGCCACAGCAATTAGACAAGAGAAAGAAATAAAAGGAATAAAGATAGGAAATGAAGAAGTCAAATTATCATTATTTGCAGACAACATAATACTCTATATAGAAGACCCCAAGAACTCCACCAAAAGTCTTCTAGACTTAATAAGCAAATTCAGTAAAGTAGCTGGATACAAGATCAACACACAAAAATCAATAGCTTTCCTGTACATGAACAACAGGCTCACTGAAAAAGGAACTGGAGAAACAACTCCCTTCACAATAGCATCCCAAAAAATGAAATACCTAGGAATCAACCTAACAAAAGAAATCAAAAGACCTCTACTCTGAAAACTATAGCACTCTGAAAAAAGAGATCAAAGAGGATATCAGAAAATGGAAAGACATCCCTTGCTCCTCGGTAGGAAGAACCAATATAGTGAAAATGGTCATACTTCCAAAACTGATTCAATGCAATCCCAATTGAAATTCCAGCAGCATACTTCACAGTCCTTGAGAAAACATTCCAAAAATTCATTTGGAACCAGAAGAGACCTAGAATAGCTAAAGCAATTCTAGGCAAGTAAGACAAGGTAAGAGGTATCACAATCCCCAACTTGAAACTATACTATAAAGCTACTGTGATAAAAAGAAAAACAGCATGGTACTGGCAAAGAAATAGACCTAAGGATCAATGGAACAGGGTAGAAGATGCACAAACAACTCCTGACATACTCAGCCACCTCATCTTTGACAAAAGGAGCCAAACACCCTAATTGGAGGAAAGATAGGCTCTTTAATAAATGGTGCTAGAAAAACTGGGTTTCAACTTGCCAAAGATTAAAACAAGGCCTATATCTCTCACCATGCACTAAACTAAAATCAAAATGGATCAAAGATCTAAATATTAAAACAGAAACACTAAACCTGCTGGAAGAGAGGTTAGGTAGAACTCGAAGACATTGGTGTAGGAAAAGATTTTATGAACAAAACCTCAGTCACGTGAACTAGCACAAAGTATCAAAAACTGGGATCTCATCTTATTAAAAAACTTCTGCACAGCAAGAGAAACCACCAACAGTGTGAAGCGACAACCCACAATGTAGGAAAAAAAATTTTACCAGCTGTTCCTCAGACAAAGGTCTACTATCTAGAATATACAAAGAACTTTTTAAAAAATCAGACCTCCCAAATTTAAAGACCCAATCCAAAAATGGGCATCTGAAATGAATAGACATTTCTCAGATAAATAAGTAGAAAGAGCAAATAAAAACATGAAAAAAATGCTCAACATCACTGGTCATCTGAGAGATACAAATGAAAACAAGATTCCACCTCAGCCCAGAAAGAATGGCTGCTATCAATAAATCAACCAATAACAAATGCTGGTGGGGTTGTGAGGAAAAAGGAATCCTTCTCCATTATTGGTGGGACTGCAGACTAGTGCAACCACTATTGAAATCAGTGAGAAGATACCTCAAAGAACTAGGATTAGAGGTCCCATTTGACCCAACTATTCCCCTGCTGGGTATCTTCCCAAAGGAATTAAAACCATCATACCACAGCGATATATGCACACCCATGTTTATAGTGGCACAGCTTGTAATAGCTAAATGTTGGAAACAGCCCAAATCCCCATCAACTGGTGACTGGATAAAGAAGATGTGGGGGTATTTTAGTAAAATGGAGTACTACTCAGCCATATAGAATGAGAAAGAAACATTTATAGCTAAATGGATGCACATTGAGGCCATACTCTTAAGTGAAATAAATAGGACACACATGTGTAAACATCAAATAGTTTCTCAGGTGTGAGAAACTGAAAATGTAAATAAGGACCAAAATGTATAATAGATAAAGTGAAGTAGGAAAAAAGTTCTAAAGGGGAAGGGGAAGTGGAGGGTAGGGAAAGGAAAAAATATGAGGAAAAAAATGGAAACAAAGTCTTTGTAAATAGGGAGGAGTGGAGGGGTTGAAGGGTGGGTGGGGGGAATGGGGAAAAAATACAAACCAAGATATATCATGTAAAGGTACAAATTCCCAATGGTAAGTGTCATCATATTGTATACCTAAAATGTACCAATAAAATTAATGAATAAAAATAATGAAATACCTAGGAATTAACCTAACCAAGGAAATGAAAGTCCTCTACAAAGAAAACTACACTACTCTGAAAAAAGCCAATTGAAGAGGATATCAGAAAATGGAAAGATAGCACATGTTCCTGGATAGGTAGAACTAATATGATCAAAAGGGCCATAGCTCCAAAACTCATATATTGATTTAACACAATACCAATCAAAATAACAATAGCATTCTTCACAGCACTAGAGAAACAATTCTAAAGTTCATATGGAACCAGAAGAGACCCAGAATAGCAAAATCTATCCCGAGCAACAAGAGCAAAGCATCATAATACCTGATTTCAAATTATACTACAAAGCTTCAGTGATAAAAATGAAATGGTATTGGCACAAAAACAGACACGTGTATCAGTGGAACAGAATAGAAGAAGCAGAAACAACCCCAGGCACATTCAGCTATTTGATCATTGACCAAGAAGCCAAAAACTTACGTTGGAGGAAAGACAGCATCTTTAGCAAATGGTACTGGGAAAGCTGAAGAAAGCAGAAGACTGAAGCTGGACCCATTATCTCTCACCATGCACTAAACTCAAACAAAATGGATCAAAGACCTAAATATTCAAACAAAAACACTCTTTATTTGCTGGAAGCAAAACAGGTAAAACTTTGAAGATATAGATGCAGGCAAAGACTTTGAACAGAACCTCAATTCCACAAGAAATAATTACCAAGAACCAACAAGTAGGATCGCTCAAAAAGCTTCTGCACAAGGGCTGAGGATTTAGCTCAGTGGTGCTGCGCCTGTCTGGCAAATGCAAGGTCCTGAGTTCAATCCCAGGTACTGAAAAAAAAGCTTCTGCACAGCAAAGGAAACCATCAACAGAATGAAGAAACAATCTATAGAATGGGGGAAAAAATTGCCAGCTGCTCCTCAAAGAACTAATATCTACAAAGTATAGAGAACACAAACAAATCAGACTCCCCCCCAAATTTAAAGACACAATCCAAAAATGGACATCTGAAATGATGTGTCTACACTTCTCAGATGAAGAGTACAGCCAATAAATACAAGAAAAAATGTTCACCATCACTGGTCATTCGAGAAATGCAAAGTGAAACTTCTGAGATTCCATCTCACTCCAGAAAGAATGGCCATCATCAAGAAATCAACCAATAGGGCTGGGGATTTAGCTCAGTGGCACCGCGCCTGCCTTGCAAGTGTAAGGTCCTGAGTTCGATCCTCAGTACCAAAAAAAAGAGAGAGAGAGAGAGAGATTAATATATAAAGAAATTGTGGTGCTTATACACAGTGGAGTACTACTCTGCCATAAAGGATAAACTCAAGTCCTCTGTAGGAAAATGGATGCACCTTGAGACAATAGTGTTAAGTGAAATAAATCAGACACATAAGCTTAAATATTACATGATTTCTCTTATCTGAGAAACCCAATATATAAATAAAGTACAAAATAAAATACAGACAATAGGAAAAAAGAGAGAGAAAAGTTATTGTAATCCAGCATTGACAATGTACTTAAAAGTATACTTTTAGTGTAATTGTTTTATACTAGTATAAGTACACTAGTTATACTTAGTAGAATTGTCTTATAATTTATATTCACTATAATTGTCATGTTTTTTGAGTTTATTAGTCCAGCTATTAATCTGTATGTATGACAATTAATTTTACAAAGACCTACCTGGTGTGGTGATGCACACCTGTAATCCCAGAACTTGGGAGGCTGACGCCAGGCGATAGGTGCAAATTCAAGGCCAGCCTGGGCTACATAGTGAGTTCAAGGTCAGGCTGAACTACATAGTGAGACTCTGTCTCAAAAAACAAAAAAACTAAACAAAAGCCAGGGATTTAGCTCAGTGGTTCCACCACCTGCCTCACAAGCTAAAGGTCCCGAGTTCAATCCCCGGTACCAAAAAAAAAAAAAAAAAAAAAAAACTAAACAAAAACAAACCTCATAAGGACTTATAAATAAATGAATCTGATACTGGCAAAAAAAATTTAAGGGGGTGGAGAAGGGGGGAAAAATAATTGAGATGTGTTATGTACATTTACCAGTTCTGCACAATGAATGTAATCATTATGCACTACAAACATGCACTAAAAAAAAATTAAAATTAATAAAAAAGAAGCCAGGCCTGTAATCCAGCACTCTGGAAGGCTGAGGCAGAAGGATCACAACTTTTTAACCCGACTTGGGCAATTTAGCAACCGAGCAAGAGCCTATATCCAAAAAAATTTTTTAGGGCCGGGGATTTAGCTCAGTGGTTCTGCCACCTGCCTCGCAAATGCAAGGTACCTAAAAAAAATTTTTTTTAAGTGTTAGGGATGCAGTTTAGTATGAAGACTCTAGCTAGTGATGGAGAATCTTTCAGAGCTTTCAATGGTAGCAAACAGCTCGCTGCAGCATGTGTGCTGTAGTTTCACCACCACTGCTAGGCTCAGTCCCCAGCACCGAAAAGTAAATAAATAAGAACAAAACTCTTATGAAGTGTGAAAGCAAGATAGACTTGCTAATTTTTCCCAAACTGCATGTTTTTTTCTATCATCAACATAACCTTTATGTTTTCCCCACAGTACTGGGGATTGAACCCAGAGCCTTCACACTGTGCCATGGCTCTGGCCTTTTTAAAAATTTTGAGAAGGGTCTAGATAATGTGCCCAGGAGGGACTCAAACTTACAGTCTTCCTGCCCCAGCCCCCCAAGTGCTGAGATTACAGGCCTGTGCCACCCCATCTGGCTTTATTGTTTGTTTTTGTTTTGTTGTTGTTGTTCATTGTTGGTGTTCGTGTTGTCACTGAGACAAGGTCTCACTATGTAGGCCAGGCTGGCCTTGTATGCAGCTCAGGGTGATCACCAACTTGTGATCCTCCTGCCTCAGCCTCCCCAGTGCTAGGATTGCAGGCATGTGCCACCATGCCCAGTTATCTTGGATGAAACTCCTAAAAATATAGCCTTACTGGGCTGGGGATTTAGCTCAGTGGTTCCGCCACCTGCCTCCCAAGCGCAAGGACCCAAGTTCGATCCCGGTACCAAAAAGAAAAAAGAAAAAAAAAAATATATATATATATATATATAGTTTTATTTTTATTCCCATTTAAAGATTTATTTAAGATGAATCTTCCCATTTAAAATCTGATCTGCAGTGCTGGGGATGCAGTTCAGGACAGCACTCAGCTGACATGTGTGCGGTCCTGCGTTCATTTCCCAGCACCAAAAACAAAACAAAAAGCTGCTGACATATTGTATCATTCTATTTACATGAGATGCTCAAAACAGGCAAATCCATAGTAGATTAGCAATTATCAGAAGATGAGGGGAAAGGCCAGGCATGGTGGCACATGCCTATAACTTCAGAACTCAGGAGGCTGAGGCAGGAGGATCGTCAGGAGTTGGACAGTCTGGGCTGCAGAGTGAGTTCAAGGGCAGCCTAAACTGCATAGCGAGACCCTGTCTCGAAAAAGAAGGAGAAGGAATATGCAATTATCCTAAAATCCACTGAATTATATACTTTAAAAGTTTTTTTTATTATTTTAAAAATTTACTCTGGGGCCAGGGATTTACCTCAGTGGTTTCGCCGCCTGCTGCGCAAGCGCAAGGACCCGAGTTCCATCCCCCGTACCAAAAAAAAAAAAAAAATTTAGTCTGATTAGCAATTTAAATTTAATATTGCCAAATGTAAGAGAAAATATGAAACACAAACATATAAATATGCATAAAAATGTTAATGAAGATAAGTTGGCCAGAAGAAGAAAGCACAGTGGAAACGTGTATGTGTGGGGCGCCCACCCGCCAACACGGACCTCGCGGCGGGATGCCCGATCTTGGGTTCCAGCAGAACCACACTGCCCCCTGGTGGTAGTCTTGGGTCCTCAAACCAGGCAGGTTCTTACCGGTCTCTTAACTCTTTTCTCCAAGGTTGTCCTCTTCTGGTTGGAAAAGATAACGCAAAATGAATTCCTTGACAAGGTTTGAAAATCCAAGCAGTTCTGGGTAGTGTTACAATCTAGTAAGCACCGAATAACCGAGCAATGTCTTAGAGTAAGAGCCGCTGTAGAACGGCAGACACACCCCGTTCATGTCATCAAATAAATGTGAGCTGAGTGTGCAAGGTGCCAGGCCCCAGGAATATGGCAGAGGATAGAACCAACTGAAATCTGTCTTCGTAGAATGTATGTTCTCTCAGGGTAAGGAAGGACAGGGAAAATGGACGCCTCTCTACCTCAGTTCATCTCATAATCACAGTGTTAGCACTGTGGGGAGAAGCTTACATCAGAAAACATAGCAACCGGGCATGGTGGCGCACCCCTGTGATCTCAGCACTTGGGAGGCTGAGGCAGGAGGATTGCCGCGGGTTCAAGGCCAGCCTCAGCTACATAGTGAGTTCAGGCCCAGCCTGAACTACAAAAGGTGACCCTCACTCAAACAAACAAACAAACAAAACTACCATATTAGCTGGGGATTTAGCTCAGCGGTGCTGCCACCTGTCTACCAAGTGCAAGGTCCCGAGTTTGATCCCGGTCCAAAAAAAAAGCATATTAAACCAGATATATAAATGGGCGGGCTGGGTGTGTAACTCAAGGGTAGAGCACTTGTCTAGTATGCAAAAGGCCCTGGGCTCGCTTCCCAGCACCAGAAAAAAGATGCCCCATTCCCCCCCACCAAAATTTAAAAATCTACAAAGCAACATTATATTAAGGTATATCACAGGAATATGCAAAGTACACATGTTGAACAACCAGGTCCCCGAAAGAGAGAATAGTGATCTGTAGCATTTGCTGATTTTTATCATATGAACACTCCTATCATGGTTGACTGCAAGCTACCAATAGTTTAACATCCAGCTCTCGTAATTCCTGCAATGTTCATGTCAGCGTTGGGAGCCCGTGCAGGTGGCTGCAGCGCACCGCCGCAGGGAGATCAGTAAGGCTGGGAGCGGGACAGTTTGTCCACAGCACCGAGGCAAGGGCTGGTGCTCGGACAGAGCTGCTGGCGGGTGAGGTGGAAGGTGGTGGAAAGTTCAGAAAATTCTCTTCCGTTTTCCTAGTGAAACAGGAAGTAAGGTCACCAGCTGAGAATAAATTTAAGGAGCCGAAAGGCTTCAAATTTTAAAAGAGAGAAATAAAATAGTTACCTAGAAGACAGTAAATAAGTTAGGGAAATATATCGTTGGGCAATGTTAAGGTTAGTGATCAAAAACGTTACAAGAGAAGGGTTGGCATAATTGAAATGTTTTCCTGCCACATTTAGCCACATGGGTGCAAGCTCTAAGATGGACACTAGATTTTATCAGAGATAGGGAAAATTGTGGGGGTCAATAGATTGTCATTAATGAGATCAAAAGTTTGATGAAATCACACTGCTAGAAGAAATGGGGTAAATGGAGGTCAGAACATGGACTGTTTGAATTGAAATGAAGGTGGAAAATGGGTGTGGTTTGCACACGCCTGTAATCCCAGCACTTGGGAGGCTGAGGCAGGAGGATCACTACAAATTTGAGACCAGCCTGAGCTATATAGTGAGTTCAAGGCCAGCCTGAAGCACACAGCAATATCCCGTCTTTAAAAAAAGGACCCAGGTTCAATCCCCAGCACCACAAGGGGGTTAAAAACTCCAGACATTGCCAAATGTCCTTTGGGAAGGGGGTCAAAATCATCTTCAGTTGAGAAACTTTAGGCTAGAGAAGAAGGTGAAGGAAGCATTCAGGAGGGCATTTAGGACATGGTTAACCATGAGTCTCAAAGGCACAGTGAAGAAGCTAGGAATAAATACAAGCTGAGCACCCATAAAATGGTATCAGTACAGCAGCAAGCAGAGCTAAACCAGCCCAGCCAACATGTTTAAAGAGGCAGTGGATTTTCTGTTTTCTGGAACGGTACTTCTGCTTCTAAGATTGTTTGGTTGTTTCCTTCCTGCTGTCCTTCCTTCCTTTTTTTCTTTCAATTCCACATGTAAGTGAGATCATGAAATATTTTTCTTTCTGTGTATTATTTCACTTAGCTTACTGTCCTTCAGGCCATTCTGGATTGTGGCAAATGAAAGGATCTCCTTTTTTTAAAGACTGAATAATATTCCACAATATTTACCTATTGATTTCATATCTTGACTATTGTGAATAATACTGTAATGAACATAGGAGTGTGGGGGCTGGGGATTTAGCTCAGTGGTTTCACCGCCTGCTGCACAAGTGCAAAGACCTGAGTTCGATCCCCGATACCAAAAAAAAAGAAGAAAGAAAGAAAATAGGAGTGTGGTGGTGGTGGTGGTGGTGGTGGTTGTTGTTGTTGTTGTTGTTGTTTGAGTCAGGATCTCCCTATGTGCTTCAGGCTGGTTTTGAACTCACTATGTAACCCAGGCTGGCCTTGAACTCATAGCAATCCTTCTGCCTCAACTTCTCAAGTGCTGGGATTACAGGCATGCGCCACCATGCCCAGCGAGAGTCCAGATATCTTTACAAGGTTGCCTTCATTTCCTCTGAGTATATACTCAACAAAAGGATTGCTGGGTCATGAGGTAATTCTATTTTTAACCTCTTTAGAAGCCTTCACACTGTTTTGTGTAGTGACTGTACACAGAGACCTTCCCAACAGTGTACAAAGGCTCTCTTTTTCCCACAACCTCATCAACACATATTTCTTCTTCTTTTTTTTTTTTTTTAACCTGTGGTTCTTTGGTTTATTTTTCAATGCTTAGTTATCTGTAACATGTTGTCAAAATTGGTTACATCCATTCTGGATAGACTCAGGCTTCAGGCTGTACTAACTGTTTACAACACTAAAAATATATGTACATTTCCTTATCCTGATTGGCTCATATGAAGAATTCCAAACACAACCTCAGCAATCTCATAATTATGGCGGTGCCTCTTTACTTTTCTTAAAACACATTATGCAAATTTGTGAAAGTATATTCTATTCCTTAAAAAAACAAAACAAAACAAAACTGGGCCGGGGATTTAGCTCAGTGGTTCTGCCGCCTGCCCTGCAGGCGCAAGGACCTGAGTTCGATCCCCGGTACCAAAAAAAAAAACTGGAAGCAATGGCAGTTTTATAGAAATAGTCCATAGCAAAACCTGGAGTGCTTTATCTAGCCAGAACTTAGGATAAAGCAAGTTTTCAGACATATCTCTTGCTTCTGAGAACCGTCATCCTAATTTGTCAGGTGACGCTGTGGTTTGGATTTGCATTTCTTCGATACTTAATGGCCTTGAGCACCATTTCACATACCTGTTGGCCCTTTTTTTTTGTTGTCCAGGATTGAATATAGGTCTTATGCAGGCTATCACATGTCCTGTCGTTGAGCTGTACCCCTACCCTGTTAGTCATTTTTGTGTCTTCTTTGATGAAATGTCTATTTAAGTCTTTTACCCTTTTTTTAAAAAAAACTGAATTGTTTTTCTGCCATCAAGTTGCATAAGTTTAAAGTTGCTTTCCTTGATGTCACCATTGCCCTGGATAAATTAATAGACCTGGCTATTCCTGTAGCTCTTAAGATTTAAGGTTCATAAAACTGCTATACAGATACAATGCCATCCTGATTGAAATCCCAACAGTATATTTCACAGAACTAGAGAAAATAATCCAAAAATTCATTTGGACCAGAAGAGACCTAGAATAGCAAAACCAATTCTAGGCAACAGAGACATGGCAGGGGGTATCACAATCCCCAACTTGAAACTATACTACAAAGCCACTATGATAAAAACAATGTAGTACTGGCAAAGAAACAGACCCGAGGATCAGGAGAATAGATTAGAAGATGCAGAAATAATTCCAGACCCACTCATCCACCTCATCTTTGACAAAGGAGCCAAACACCCTCACTGGAGGAAAGACACTCTCTTTAATAAATGGTGTTGGATGGGCCAGGGATTTAGCTCAGTGGTTTTGCTGCTTGCTGCACAAGCACAAGGACCCAAGTTCGATCCCCGGTACCAAAAAAAAAAAAAAAAATGATGTTGGAAAAACTGGATTTCAACCTGCCAAAGATTAAAGACCCCTATCTTTCACCATGCACTAAACTAAAATTGGAGTGGATTAAAGATTTAAATATTAAAACAGAAACACTAAACTTGCTGGAAGATAAGTTAGTTAGAACTCTTGAAGACATTGGCATAGGAAAAGATTTTATGAACAAATCCTCAGTAGCATGGGAACTAGCACAAAGAAGCAACAACTGGGATTTCATCTTATTAAAAATTTTTAGCATCTATGGGCTGGGGATTTAGCTCAGTGGTTTCACCGCCTGCCTTGCAAGTGCAAGGACCTGAGTTCAAGCCCCAGTAGCAAAAAAAAGCTTCTCCACTGCAAGAGAAACCACCAACAGAGCTGAGAAACAACCTACAATGTGGGGAAAAATTTTATCAGCTGTTCCTCAGACAAAGGACTACTATCTAGAATATATAAAGAACTTAAAAAAATCAGACCCACCAAATATAAAGACCCAATCCAAAAACAGGCATCTAAAATGAACAGACATTTCTCAAAGAAGTAGAAATAGCAAATAAACATATGAAAAAATGTTCAACATTAGTGGTCATTCGAGAGATGCAGATGAAAACAACACTGAGATTCCACCTCACCCCAGAAAGAATGGCTGCTGTCAAGAAATCAACCAGTAACAAATGCTGGCAGGGCTGGGGGAGAAAGGAACCCTTCTCCATTGTTGGTGGGAGTGCAAACTGGTGCATCCACTGTAGAAATCAGTATGGAGATAACTCAAAGAACTAGGATTAGAGGTCCCATTTGACCCAGCTATCCCTCTGCTGGGTATCTTTCCAAAAGAATTAAAAGAATCATACCACAGTGATATGTCCGCACCCATGTTTTTAGCGGCACAGTTTGTAATAGCCAAAACTTGGAAACAGCCCAAATGCCCATCAACTGGAGACTGGATAAAGATGTGGTTTTTCTATAAAATGGAGTACTACTCAGCCATAAAGAACAAGAAACTAGAGACATTTATACCTAAGTGGATTCACGTTGAGGCCATACTCTTAAGTGAAATAAATAGGACACACATGTGTAAATACCAAATAGTTTCTCTGGTGTGAAAAACAAAACGGGTAACTAAGGTTCCAAATGTATAATTGATAATGTGAAATAGGAAGAAAAGGTCTAAAGGAGTAGGAGAAGTGGGAGAGGTAGGGGAAAGGAAAGAAGGGAAGGGCTGGGGATTCAGCTCAGTGGTTCCGGTGCCTGCCGCACAAGCGCAAGGTCCCGAGTTCGATCCCTGGTACCAAAAAAAAAAAAAAAGACAGGAAAGAAGGGAAAAGAAAAAATATGAGAAAATGAGGACAGGGATTTAGCTCAGTGGTTTCACTACCTGCTGCGAAAGCGCAAGGACCTGAGTTTAATCCCCAGTACCAAAAAAAAAAAAAAAAAGAGAGAGAAAAGGAAAAATGGAAACAAAGTCTTTGTAAATAGGGAATGGTGAAAGGGGTGAAGGGAGGGCAGGGGAATGGGGGAAAAATAAGAACCAAGATACATCATGTAAAGGTACAAGATCCCAATGATGAATGTAACTCTATTGTATACCTAAACTGTACCAATAAACTTAATGGACAAAAAAAGATTTAAAGTTCATGTCAGCACAGGTCTAAGTGACAGTGATAAAATTCCATATGATGTTGAGGATTTGAAATATCTAAGAATGTAATCACAGAATTTTCTGGACAGAGCCAGGGATGGTGGCGAAAGCCTGTAATCCTATACAAAAATGTTATGGTAGCTGGGTGTGGTGGTACACACTGCAGTCCCAGCACTCTGAGAGGCTGAAGCAGGAGGATCCCAAGTTGGAGGCCACCCTGGGCTACACAATGAGTTGAAGACCAGCCTGAGCTACATTGTGGGAAGACCCTGTCCAACAACAACAACAACAACAAAGAATTCTGAAAACTGGAACAGGTTCCATAGAAAGAAATTAAGTTTAATCTCATTACCCTATAAAAATAGTGTTGATAGTTTAAAATGCTTTTTGAATAATCAATATATTGACATAGTTCAAAATTCAGAAGAGATGTGAAAGGTTTATGATAAAAAAAGACTCCTTTTACTTAATCTTTTCGGTTTCCCCTTCCCCAACTAAAGACAGATCTCAGCTTTTTCATATCCTTTCCGGGATGTTCTGTGTGTTTACAAGCTAGTATGAATACATAAATAGATTTTTTTAAACTCTGTTACGTTCAGCTGGGGATATAGCTCAGTGGTAAAGCATGTGTTTAGCAAGTGTGAGATTGTGGGTTCAATCTCCAGCCCTGGAAAAACAAAAAAGTGTTTTATTCTACAATACAACCACACCATTACCATATTCAAATAATTATAAATGATATTGGCATAAACTACACAGTTTACAGCTGCTTTTATTTTATATATCAATTTCATCAGTTTTTATAATCAATTTATGTTATTTAACATTTTGCAGCATTTTTTTGTTTGGTTGGTTTGGTTCTGTGGTATTGGGAATTGAACTCAGAGCCTTTGCACTGACCTATGTCACCAGCCGTTTTTAGTTTTTTATTTTGAGACAGGGTCTCACTAAGCCACTAAATTGCCCAGGCTGGGCTTGAATTTGCGATCCTCCTTCCTCAGCCTCCCAGAGTGCTGGGACTGCAGTGTGTACCACCACGCCCAGCTACCATAACATTTTTATATAGGGTCCTTCCATTCTTTGCTCATAGCATGAGATTCAACCTTAGCACTGCAATAAACTGGACAGGAAGCCTAGCATAATAGTTTTATATCCCAGGTAGATTGATTATATGCTCTTTTTCTCAGTTCACTTCTCATAGTAGCTGGGCGTGGTGGCATACCTTGTAATGCCAGCACTCTGGGAGGCTGAGGGAGGAGGATCATAAATTCAAGCCCAGCCTGTGAAATTTAGTGCCTTACTGAAACCCTATCTCAAAATTTTAAAAAATAATAAAAATTCATAGCACTTTAAAAACTGAGACAAACTCGAGGCCAGGGATTTAGCTCAGTGGTTTCGTCGCCTGGTGGGCAAGCACAAGGTCTGAGTTCGATCCCTGGCACCAAAAGAAAAAATTGAGACAAACTCGACACAACATAAAATCCACCTTTTATTTACTTTTTGTTGTTGTTTTTCTTTGTTTGTTTGTCTTTTGAGACAGAGTCTCACTATGTAGTTCAGACTGGGATTGAACTCACTATGTAGGCCAGGCTGGCCTCAAAGCAATCCTCCTGCCTCAGCCTCCTAAATGCTGGAATTACAGATGTGTATCACCATGCCTGACAAAATCTACCATTTTAAACTTTATAATTCAGAGGCTTTTAGTTGTATATCAATTAAGGATGAGGATATACTGTGAGAACATCATCATCAGGCAGTTTCGTCATATGAACAACATACAGTGAGCTTACACAAACATATCTGGCCTAGGTCAATCACTTCACTTCACATGGCCCCTCTCTCTCTCTCTCTCTCTCTCTTTCTGTAGTACTGGTGATTGAACCCAAGGCTTTCACACCAAACTACATCCCCAGTCATTTTTTGAAAAGACAGGGTCTCACTAAGTAGCCCAGGCGGCTGTGTGGCCTCTTGATGCAATGAAGTGACAACATAAATTGGAGATGTATGAAGCTGCTGCTGGTGTGACACAGCATACTCTTTCATGGTAGACTTCTTTTTTAATAAGAAGTATACTCTAAGATAATAATAGTTATAGTATACTAAATGAACAAATCAGTAACATAATCATTTATTTCCCAGTATTCTATCCTATATAAAATTTAAGTGCTATATTTTTTTCAGAGTGATGCATCACACTCTGATGTTACAATGACTACACCCACCACGAGCCCATAGGAATTTTTGAGCTCCATTATCAACTTCATATATTATAATCTATCATACCTGTGGTCTGTCACTGATTGCACCTTAGTTATGCAGTATAACTGTATATTTGCTATGTTGTACAACCATCACTACAAACTTCGGAAGATTTCCATCACCTTGGAAAGAAATCCTGTACCACAGCCTTCGGTCCCAATTCTGCCCCCAGCCCTCACCCACTGATAATTCTTACCTACTTTCTCTATGCGTGTGTCTTGTCCTGACAGTCATACAACAAAATCACACAATCCTGAGCCCCATGTGTCTGCTTTCTTTCACTGAGCATAATGTTTTCAAGGTTCACCCACAGTGTACTATGCTACAGCACTTCATTCTTTTTTAAAGAATGAAGAAAACTCAACTGTATGGATACACCTCATTTTTAGCCCATTCATCAGCTGATGTGCATTTGTGTTGTTTCTACTTTTTGGTTAGTATGAATAACACTGCTACAAACATTCATGTACACATTTTTGTGTGAACGTATGTTTTCAATTCTCTCCCTTGCATACCTAAGAACAGAACTGCTGTGTCAGGTGGTAATTCTGTGTCGAATTTTTTGAGGAATTACCAAACTGTTTTCCAGAGGCTGGAACAGTTTATATTCCCACCGTCAATATATAAAAGTTCCAATTTCTCCACATCCTTGTCCACACTTGCTATTTTCTGGTGTTTTGAATATTATTATTATAGCCATCCTGTTAGATGTGAGGTAGAATTTCACTTTGCTATTGATTTGTATGTTCCTCTGACTGGTAATATTGAGCATCTCTTCTTGTGTTTATTGATAGTTGCTTATTCTCAGGGAGTACTTTTCAAGACCCCCAGTGGTTCCCTGAAACCACAGAAAGTACCGAACCTCGTATATACTGTATTTTTCCTACAAATAAATACCTATGGTTAAGTTTAATTTATAAATTAAGTGCAATAAGAGAGCAACAATATTAAGACAATTATAACTATACTATATTAAAAGATACATGAATGTGATCAATTTGTCCTGAGATATCCTATTATACTGTAGTTACCCTTCTTGTGATGACTACGCTGGTGCCCACACGATGAGATGAAGTAAATGGATGATGTAGGCACTGCAATGTAGCATTAGCCTATTACTTAAAGGTTACATAAGCATCAGCAATGCCATACTGCAGAAATAGATCCCACAGTGATGGATCTGCAAGGGTTACTAAGTGAGTAACAGACAGGTAACATACACAAGGAGCATACTGTTCACTGGAAAGAGGGATGATTCACATTCAGGCAGGACACAGCCAGATGGTAGAAGTTTTCATCAGACTACCTGGAGTAGCACACAATTTAAAACTTATGTATTGCTTATTGCTGGAACAATCTATTTCATATTTTTGTTTTTTGTTTTTTGGTTTTTTTGGTACTGGGGATTGAACTTGGGTCCTTGCACTTGCGAGGCAGGCGGCGGAACCACTGAGCTAAATCCCCGGCCCTTATTTCGTATTTTTGGATCTTGGTTGGCCACAAGTAACTGGAACCATGAAATGAGAAACTGCAGGCAAGAAGAAACTCCTTGGTGGGCTTGGTGGCACACCCCTGTAATCCCAAGACTCAGGAGGCTGAGGCAGGAGTATTACCAGGAGTTGGAAGCCAACCTGGGCAACATAGTGAGTTCAAAGTCAGCCTGAATTACATAAAAAATATATTTTTAAAAGAAAAATAAAGGTGCTGTCTCCAGGAGCCAAAGGGGAGGGGAGGGGAGGCGAGGAGGTGTTGGAACGCAGAACCAAGCCCAGGGGAGGCAGGAATGAGGGGAAGAGGCGAGAAGGGGAAGGAGGAGGACCCTGCAGGCTGGATGGCTGGTGGCCAGTCGGCAGAGACCAGGCCTGCCAGGTCACCGTCAAGACCCCCAAGGACAAGGGTCGCTTTGGTCAGAGTTGAGAGAGAAAAATCTCCCGGAGGTTTAAGGCTCAGCAGAATCAGCTGGTCCTGATCTGAGTCTGAACCTGATCAGCTGGTCCTGATCTGATTCTGAACCTGATCAGCTGGTCCTGATCTTCGCAAGCAAGATCCTCAAGGATAGAGACACCCCAAACCAATCTGGGGTCAAGGACAGGCTCACTGTCCATCTGGTCATCGAGACCCCACAGAGGACTCAAGATCCAACTGCTGCCAGCACTTC
The DNA here is from genome assembly GCF_053883595.1 of Heterocephalus glaber. Lineage (NCBI taxonomy): Eukaryota > Metazoa > Chordata > Mammalia > Rodentia > Bathyergidae > Heterocephalus > Heterocephalus glaber. The sequence goes on from NW_028258156.1 coordinate 6,873,010, forward strand.
TTCCCCCTCCATTCCTGGCCCTGCCTCAGAGCCCTCCAGCATGCCTGCTTCACCTGTCACCCCATCCAGCCTTCCACCTGTGGCAGTACCACTCTGGAGGTGCTTCTGCACCTATTCTCTCTGGCCTGGGGGAATCCTGGGGCTGGGCAGCCTGGGCCTTGCAAGGGTCTGCCAACTTCGTGGAGCTCCAGCAGCAGATGCAGAGGCAGCTGATGCTTAACCCTGCGATGCTGTAACAGACCATGGAGAACCCCTTGGTCCAGGATATGACGCCTAACCCTGACCTCATGTGCCACATGCTCACACCTCCGGTCAGAGCAGCTGATGCGGAACCAGGATAGGTGCTGAGCAATCCTGAGCGCATCCCCAGCGGGTATAATTCCCCTGCCCATGCACATGGACATGCGGGAGCCCATGTTCAGTGCTGCCCTGGATCAGTTCAGCAACAATCCTTTCTCGTCCCTGGCCAGGAACCCCGATAGCACATCTCCCCAACCCCTGCAGACCAAGAGCCCCTCCCTCACTCCTGGGGCTCCTTGCCCCCACCTCCCAGGCCCCTGTGTCTGGTAGGGAGGACACCAGAGGATCAGGGACCAGCCAGGTGCACCCAACATTCTCCAACCCCTTTGGGACCGATGCGGCTAGCATGAGGTGGAGGATATTCAACAGCCCAGACATGCATGGACAACATGATGTAGAGGCTGGCCCAGACCCCTAACTTTACTGCTCAGATGCTAGTGACTGTGCCGCTCTTCACAGAGAACCCCTAAGTGCAGGAGCGAGCAGCTCTGCCTGTCTTCCTACAGCAGATGCAGAACATGGAGTCAACTGTCCATCCTCACCAATCCCCCGTGCCAAGCGGGCGTTACTACAGAACAACAGGGACTGCAGACTCTAAAGACTGAGGCTGGTGGGCTGGTCCCCAGTCCTGGCTTCTTCAGGGTGTCCTGGACCCCAGCACCCTGGGCAGGCAGCAACTCTGGGTGTGCATCTGAGGCCCCCACCTCCTTGAAAGCCACAGCAGCCACATCTCCTACGGGGGCTTCCAGTACCCAGCTCATGCAGTGGATGATCCAGCTTTGGGCTGGAAGTAGAAACTCACAGGTACAGACACCAAAAGTAAGATTTCAGTGGAAACTGGAGCAGCTCAACTCCATGGGATGCATCCGTTGTGAGGCCAACCTGCAGGCCATGATTGCCACAGGAGGGGACATCAATGCAGCTATCGAGATTCCTGGGCTCCCAGCTCTCCTAATTCCTTGCCCCATGCCTCCTGCTTCTCCTGGACTTAGTGCCAGACTTTGGTGCCTCTGTTACCCCAACCCTTGCACCCTGTCCCTCTGCCTTCTTCCTTGTCCTCTCCAAGCAGCAGGTGATCTTAGAGGTGTGCGTCCCAGCCCTGTAGCTCTGAGAATTTCAGTTTTACTGCTGTCTCTTAACAGAATATTCTCCGCTGGTCCTCCCTGAGCAGAGCTCTTCAGACTATTTTCACAGCTCTGCTGATTGCCCCACCTCCTTGCTCACAACCACCTTTGTAATCTTCAGACTTCTCAGTGGGCCTGCAGCATCAAAGAAGGACTAACTGGAACGGTCTTCCATCAGTACCACCAGGGCTTAGCTTGTCCTATGTGTATTTTGATAACTCACTTCCTTCCCGCCTCCTCTCTACCCCAGCCCAACAGGCTAGAATGCTGCACTGTGAAGGGGAGGGCCAGGTGGCCACAGGCTGTGGTTTTTCCTCAACTTCTATTCCAGTTACTGTGCTTCATCCAGCATTTTCTCACAGTCTCTGTTGGGCTTCCAGGAAAAGCTGGGAGATGCCTGTTCTCCTTGTCCGAAGGGGAAACTGAAACATAGAACTCTGGACAGGAATTAACAGGCCTCAGGCCAGCCCAGTATAGACTGGTGTGCAAGAGGAGGGACTGAGATTTCTTGGAGGAAGGGAATGGGCAAGACAGCCTGATCCAAAAGCTTGGGGCTGGAATTCACAGCTGGGGTATGGAAGCTCTCGTAGCTCTTTCGTAATTCTCTCAGGAGAACTCAGGCCTGGCCTGGCACAGGAGTGATATAGAGCCTGACAGAATCTGGATTGAAGAAAGAGGTTCCCTGAAACTAAGCAGTTTGACCCACAAGGAGTCACGGCTCCACTTCCTCAAAGCACATGCATGGGTCTGTTTCTGGTCTCTCTCACCAGAACAAGTAGGTCAAAGGGCCAGTCTAGCTCGGGAATACGTACATCCAGGAGAAGTAGGAACTAGGTTCCCTGAGCCTCTGGAGACTGCGCAGCTGGAAAGCAGTGTCGGACCCCTTCTGTAGCTGTCGGGCTGCAACTGGCACCCTTACTTCCTGTCACTGCTTTGGGAAAAAGCAGAAGGGCTTCTCCCTCCAGAGTTGTTGGCCTTTCAGTTCTTCACTGTTTCCTTCCAGGCCAGAAAGTGTTTTGTTTATTTGGATTTTTTTGTGTGGTGCTGGAGACTGACCCAAGGTTTCGCACACGCTAGGTAAGTGCTGTACTGCTGAGCTACATGTCCAGCACAGAGAGTTCTCTTTGAGAAAGGAGAAGGAAGAGTGGAAATGATGCTGTTAATCTGGAACTGGGCATGCTCTGTTCTAGCACAGAGGGGGCTCTCGTTACCCCTCCCTCTGCTGCATGGGCCTGCTCTTTGAGGACTCCTGGCTGATGACAGGCGGAGGTAAGAGGAATGGGTTCTGCCATGAGTGGGAAAGGATCCCAAGCATCCAGAGAAGATGTCTGCCCTTTCCCTCCTGACCTCCCCCAAGTCCTACCCTGGCCTTTGTAAATACATGGTGTGATGTTTTTTAAAAAGTAAATAAAATTAATTAAGTAAATAAAATAGGCTGTGAATGTAGCTCAGAGCAAAGGCCTTGGGTTCAATACCCAGTACCAAAAAAAAAAAAAAAGGAGAGGACAACTATATGTCAGTTTCCCGGTTTAATGATTATACTGTGGTTACATGAAACATTCAAACTTGGGAAAGCTGGGTGAAGAAAAATATTTTTACAACTTGTATTATATATATTTTAAGACAGGGTCTCTCTATGTAGCCCAGGCTAGCCTTGAACTCACTATGTGGTCCAAGCCGGCCTCCAATTCACAGCAACCCTCCTGCCTCAGCCTCCTGAGTGCTGAGATTACAGCTGTGCACCACCAAGTCCGGCTATGGAAAATTTCTAATACACAAAAATAGAATAATAAACCTTTTGTACCCATTACCCAGTTTTAACAACTAGTATTCTCCCCATAATTACACTGTTTATTTATTTATTTTTTGTACCAGGGAACAAACTCAGGACCTTGCACTTTCGAGGCAGGCACGGTGCCACTGCGCTAAATCCCTGCCATCCCTAGAATAATTTAAAGCAAATCTCAGATGTTGGATTGCAGGGTGAAGTTTTTCTAGCTCTAAACATAGCTCTAAACATCATTATCACACCTAATAAAATTAACAGTTCTTAAATAACATTGAATTCCCAGCTCTTATGCAAATTTTGCTCATTGTCTCAAAAGTTTGAATCAAGATCATAAACACTGACAATGTACTTTAAGACTCTTAGTACATAATAGTCCAACCTGTTCCCATCCTTGATTGTAACTGGTGCAGAAATTAGGTTATCTGTCCCATGGAAGTTGATTATGTCCTCTTGGTGTTTTTCTTATTTGCAATTCCACTTAACTGTTGGTTAAATGTCTCAATTAGCCTTGAGATCAATTTGAGGGACCAAGACTACTTCATAGGAGGTACTTGGTGTTTTCTATTGCATCATCGCATGCAGTGTTTCACGTCTAGTTGTCTCATTTTTCTTTTTCAGTACTGGGGATTGAACCCAGGGCCTTCACACTGAGCTTTATCCCCATCTATATTTCCATTTTTAAACTTTGAGACAGAGTCTTACTAAATCACTAAATTCCCTGGACTGGGCTAGAATTTTCAATCCTCCTGCCTCAGCCTCCCAGAAAGGTGGAGGCTTGTGTCCTGCTTAACCAAAGTGGTCTCACTTTTAATGTACTAAGATTGACCAGAGGTGTGCATAACATGAACCTGATGCCTTTTTCTCTTTTTTTGTTTTGTTTTGTTACCAGGGATTGAACTCGGGACCTTGTGCTTGCAAGGCAGGTGCTGGAACCACTGAGCTAAATCCCCACCCCCCACCCCCTTTTCTTTTTAAAAAACAGATGTCATATATGTTTAAAAATAATAGACATTGGGCCGGGGATTTAGCTCAGTGGTTCTGGCGCCTGCCTAGAAAGCGCAAGGTCCCGAGTTCTATTCCCGGTACCAAAAAAAAAAAAAACCTAAAAATAACAGACATAGTTAAATGTTGAAATTTTACCCAGGGGTAGCAATCTTCCCAATAATGCTCCGTTAACTTTCATAACATTGAACTATAGTTGAAGGACATGTCACCTTTATCATCACAAAGCATTATGGGAGCAAGACTGAAAAGTAGTATTTAAAATTGCATTACACAGCTGAGCACAGTGGTGCATGCCTATAATCCTAGCACTTGGGAGGCTGAGGCAGGAGGATCCCTCGAGTTTGAAGCCAGCACCGGCTAAGGCCAGCCTGAACTACATATCGAGACTGTCTGGGGGAGGAAAAACAATTGCATTACACAAAACCCAGCACGTTGGTGCATGCCTGTAATACTATCATTGTGAGAGACTTAGGCTGGAAGATCCATAGTTCAAACTCAGTCTGGGGAATTTAGAGGTTTAGCGAGACCCTGTCACAAAATAAATTTTTTAAAAGGGGCTGAGGTGTACTTCAGTGCAAAAAAGCCTTGGGTTCCTTCCCCGGTACAAAAAAAATTTTTTTTTCTTGCATTATCTAAGCTCAAAGTCATCTCAGAAATTATAACTATGATTGGGATTCGAGTGGGTAGATTTCAGAGGTTTTGTCTAAACTGTTTTAAGGAAATACCTATTTAAACTAGTCGAGATGGGAGTGTGGCTCACGCCTGTAATCCCATCAGTGGAGATGCTGAGGCAGAAGGATTTTGAGTTCAAGGCCAGCCTGAGCTACATAGGGAGTTCCAGCCCAGGTTGGCTACTCGAGATTCTCACAGAGAGTGGGGTTGGGGGGAGAAGTGTGGTTTTCACTACTACTCCATCTGTGCGCGTTACTTCGATGCCATTACAAAGGACAAATGTTGAAGAAAATAGTCTGCTGAAAACATCCAAAAATAAAAGCCTATTCATTACACTTCCAGTATTTCTGTTCCCTTACACGAGCATCCACGTGGACAATATTTAAAGGGGCAAAGGTCATTAAAAGCTCCTCTGATGACCGAAACTTCAAAAGGGTTGACGCGTTAGAGGCTGGTCTGAGCTCCGCGGTCATCGCTGCGGAGCGGCTCTGAGGAGCCCAAGCTCCGGGTGCGCCTGGCCCGGCGAACACAAAGCTCGGGGGCGGGGCCTCGTGGCGTCAGAGAGAGGCCCGCCCCCTTACGTCGTGCACTGGAGAAGCCAGAGGGTTTCTGGCGGCGCCGGCGCCATTTTGACGGAGCTTGCGACCGAGTGGGAGTGGAGTGGAGCGGCAGTTGTTGCCGACTCTTTCCTGCTCCCCAAGGTCCAGTCAGCGGGGTTATTAGGCCGTCGGCCCTCGAGCCGAGACTTGTCGCTTACTTAGTTCTGGGGAACGCCTGGCCGACATGAGTGATGTAGAGGAGAACAACTTCGAGGGCAGAGTGAGTACAAAGCCGCGGGAGACGTCTTCGGCGGCGGCCGGATGCCCGGGGTTCCACCCGGACGAGCGCGGTTGGGGGTTGCGGGGAGTCCTGCGGGGCCCGCGGGAACAACCTCCGGAGCCATCGCGATTTCTTCCTCGCATCCCAAGATGGCTTCTGGGTTCCACTGCTTCCCCAGGCGCTACGAATAACCCTCCGCCCCCTTTTTTGGAGGCTGACTGGTACCTGGACTCCGGTCTCCTCGGTCCCTCCCGGTCCCCGCCCCGAGGCTTCCCTGTCTCGGTTCCGAGGTGTGGGTCCCCGTCGCGGTGGGGCGGGAGGCGGCGGCCGGACGGTGGTAGGTGCTGACTGCGGCGGCGTTGCTGCGACCCCCGAGCTGCGCAGAGGGTGTCGGGGTCCCCGCGAGCGGGGCTGTCGCCTGGGCGGGAGCAGCTGGCGTGGGACTAGCTGGGGCCTGTGTCTCCTTGGCTCTCTGTTGCAGTGAGCGGCCGCGTCTCTGTTGGAACCGGCGGCGTTGCGTCTATACAGGGCGAAAGCCTTGAGGTTGAAGGTGGGACGAGCCCAGTGAAGTGGTTAGTGACGACCGCACCGACCCTTAAGCGTCCTTAAGACGTGAGCTGTGAGGGAAAAGCACCTGAGGAGCCCTTCTCTCTTGTGTCCCTTTCCCTTTCCTTTCCCTTCAAAATGAATGTGGAAATGGTGTAACGCCTGATTTTTCTAATTCCTTGATGTTGGATTTTTTTCTCTTTATATATCTTAACTTCCAATGCTTTCCTTCCTGTGACTTTTCATCTAAAAGCAGACCACGCCTTTACAGGTTTTTACAGTTTAAAAAAATCTTTTAAGGCATTTTCTGTCTTACTTTAGTCTTACATAATTGAACAAATTTCATGGCTCAGTCTTAAAAATATCTAGTCGGTTTATACTACTCTTAAAAGTTTACCTAAAAATTACAGGTACTTTGACCATTTCTCATCCCACCCCTCTCCCTCAGGAAAGAGGGCTCAGGCGAAAGTTTTCATTATTGGGAGTCGGATAAATAAAAACATCCAAAAGAATGTGTTATCCTCGACCTACACGTCCTAGAACGTTATGGGTGTTTTGGGCTTTAGTTTTGAAGTTACTCTCATAGTGGAAATTGATGGTAGTGAGTTAGTGTGAAACCCTGAAAAGAAAACAAAAGCGCCATGCAAAACGTTCCGGCTGTTTGGGTAGTCACCGGGGAAACTCAAAACACTTGAGGGGTATGATGGAGGGTATCAATTTGTCCTCTTTGGAAGTTCGTATTGCGAACACCTGAGATCCTTCGGTCAAACTAGTGGGATAGAAGCCAAAAAAAAAAAATGCTGCCTTTAAGATTGGATTTTTAAAATAAATTTGGAGCATGGATTTAGTTGAACCTGCTCATTTTATTTTTTAGGATTGTGTTCTGATTGTCCCAATGAAATCTTTAAGATCATGTCCTAAAATACTTGGTGGAAGTTGTGTTTCTTGCTTTGAAAATGTTTAGATATAAAAAGAAATTTTTTTTCTTTTTGGTACCAGGGATCGAACTAGGGACCTTGTCCTTGCGAGGCAGGCGGTGGAACCTGAGCTAAGTCCCCAGTCCTGAAAGAATTTGTTTTTCTAGCCATTCGTTTTTATTTCAATTTAACATAAAAGCTCTTCTTGGTTAATGTTTGGTTTGTAGGATGTAGACTGCTAGAGGGACTTGGATTCCTTTAGTTCCTTTAATTTCACATCTAGTGTGAAGGAAGTTAGTTCTAGGTAATTGTCACCAAGAAAGTATCATACAAGATTCCCACCTATTTTTAAAATGTGTTTAAGCATTACCAACTTATTTCATAAAAAGGGGATTACCTTTTTTCACTTGTCATAAGTATTTTTTTGTGGGTGCTACCCAAGTGTATTTTAATGTAAATTAAATCAGCAGATTGAATAATTAATACTTCAGGGCTTACCTGTTTTTTAGGTTCAGGTATTTGTCTTGCTTTGTAATTGGTTAAGGAAATAGAAGAACACTAGAAGCTTTTTTGGAGGTGAACTTTTATGTATTTCTTATACGATTTAACAGTCACTAGTGCATTTGGTTTTTAAAATACAGTGACCTTTTTCTGCTGGCCATAAACCAGCATTTTATGTAACCCATAAGATGTATTTTTATGTAATACAGCCTCTGTGCTCTTGTATTTGTATCAAAAGATGTCTAAAGGTAACGTAGGTTCATAAAAAGATTTTCAAGTACTATGTGTTGAGTTGTTTAAGTAGTTATGCTTCCAGTTTATTTTTACTAAAACAGATTAGCTGGGTGTGGTGGTGCACACCTGTAATCCCAGCACTTGGGAGACTGAAGCAGGAGGATTGCTGCAAGTTTGAGGCCAGCCCCAGCTACATATTGAGTTCAGTGTCAGCCTGAACTGCATATTGAGACCCTGTCTCAAAAAAAAAACAAAAAACCATAGAACATTGACAAGTCATTAATCAAATGTTAGGGCTACCAGAAGTGTTTGTGGAGATTAACAAACTAGTTTCTGGGTTATTAACTCTGTAGGAACTCTTCAGTGAGAAGGTTGTTTCTAATATATTTGTTTGTTTGTTTGTTTATTTTGGTACCGGGGATTGAACTCGGGACCTTGGGCTTTCGAGGCAGGCAGTGGAACCACTGAAGTAAATCCCCGGCCCATGTTTTTAATATATTAAGTTGGCACTTGAACTACAGTATCTTTTAGCTGTAATATATAATGGGGTGCGTGTGAATACCATCTCAGAAAGAGTATTTAGAATTAAATGGAAACATTATACAGGCCATGAAAGAAACAGCATTGATTTTTTTTTTTTGGCCAGGGATTAAACTCAGGACCTTGCACTTTTGAGACAGGTGGGGGAACCACTGAGCTAAATCCCGGGCCCCGAAACAGCATTAATATTAATAATGCCTCCTTCACAGCATTTTAGACTCTTATCACTTCCAATATCTTTGATACATTTTCTAACTTACATCTCATGATAATCTTGCAATTTAGAAATTTAAGTACTGAGACCCAGAAAACCATATAGCTAGAATCTGAAGCAAGTTCTAGTCCACACTATGCTGTATGTGGTTTTATTTACCTTGGTGAGGAAAGAGCACAATGCTCTTGTGTCTCAGAGCCATTAATGGAATTAGCTAAAAGCAGTTACCAAAGCTTACTTTTCCATTTTAATGTCTCTTCCATTTTGAATACTAAACTAAAAGAACTTAAGGAAAGAAAAGATAATTGGCCGAATTCTGTTTTAGGTAAGATGAGGTAAAACTCACTGGTTGAGTTTCAAGGACTAGCTATAGCTAGGGATGTTTTTTGTTTTGGCTAGGTGTTCTAAGCAGTTTGGGACACATACCAAGTTAACAAATACCTTAAGTGGAAATGTCCTTTGGAGCTGGGGATAAATTGGGCACTTGTGTGTTTTGTGTGTCATCTTCAAAAGGTAATTGTTGCCAGGCGTAGTGGCGGACACCTGTAGTCCCATCCCTTGGGAGGTTGAGGCAGGAGGATAACTGAGTTTAAGGCCAGCCTAACAGTGAGACTATGTGTTAAAAAAATTTTTTTGTTTTGCTTCATACAGCTTCAGCTAAAATGAAGATTTTGATCTCAAAACCTTTTATAAAAAGAGTAAGGAGAGTGAAAATTAAGCTTTGTAATGGGCTTTGTTGTGCTGCTGCTGCTTGTCTCCTTTGCAAAGCTTGTTGAAGCTTCTTGAATGGATGGAATATTTTTAAAAGACTTAAGAGTGGTAGCAGGTGCTTGTAATCCCCAGCACTCAGGAAGGCTGTGGCAGGGGGATCATAAGTTTTCCATCTTGGACACCTTACTGACTCAGCAAGACCCTGTCTCAAAATAAAAAATTAAAAGGGTTGGGGATGTAGCTCAGTGCAAAGGCCCTGGGTTCAAACTCCAGTACTGCTCCTCCCAACCCCACAGAACTCCTAAGGGTCCTCGTCTTCCTTAATAGATGATTAGATGATACAAGAAAAGGAGAACAAACACATTGGAACTCAAAGTTGTATGTTGTTAAAGAATAGATGTAATATGGAGCCTATAATCAGAGGCTTGCCTTTATGGAGGCCAGCCTGAACTCCATAATGAGTTCAAGACAAGCCTGGACTACATAGATAGCAAGAACCTGTCTCAAACAAAGAATATGGGAAGATCTTTTTTTTCACATTCTTTGAAATTGGATTTGTTGAGACCCTATCTTTTTTTTTTTTTTGGTACTGGAGATCGAACTTGGGTCCTTGTGTTTGCGCAGCAGGCATCGAAACACTGAGCTAAATCTCCGGCCCGAAATTGGATTTGTTAGTAAAAATGATAAATGAGTGGTGATGACAGCACCACACCTATAATCCCAGCACTCTGGGAGGCTAAGACATGAGGATTGCAAATTAGAGCCCACCTTGGACAGCTTAGTGTTAAGACCTTGTCTCAAAATAAATTTTAAGGGGGCTGGGGATGTAGCTCGTTGTGATGACCCTGAATTCAATCCTCCAGTACTGCAAAAACAAAAAAAAGCTTGGTGGATTGGACAGTTTTGGTTTGGTTTTTGGTTTTCTTTAACTGAGGTTTAACATTTTCTATAAAACTTTAATAAATATGTGTGGTGTCATAGCACTTTAGCTTTAAAAACATACTCTTGAGCAGTTTAATTTCATATATCATCAAATCCACCTATTATATATAGGTAATGCTTTACTTTCTTGGAGTAGGGGTAGCATTAGTGTTACTTTGGGTTTAGTTAGTTGAGTACTGTCAGTTATCTAATTTTAATGCTTTTTTTAAAAAAAATTGTTCTTTCTCCCTAATTTAAGCAAGGAGTTTGCAAACTGCAGGAAAAAATCTTTTGTTGTTTTTGTTTTGAGACAAGGTCTTGCTGTGTAGTGGAGTCTAGCCTCAAACTCAGTATGTAGCCCAAGCCGGCCTTGAGCTCTTGATCCTTCTCAACTTCCAAAGGGCTGGGGTTGCAGGTGTGTGCCACCACTAACCATAAAGCTCAAATTTTTAAATTTGAGATTCTTTCAGTGCAAAGCACTAATTTGTTCAAATAAAAGGATTTTGAGAAGAAGTATAAGTATTTATACCCACAGTGGATATAACTGTAATTTTATAGATCTGTTATAGATGCTTATACTTTGTACAATTTTAAAAATGAGAACAGAGCCTTGAGATCTGAAAGAATTTCAAAAGATTTAAATATTTTAGGGATGATTTTAACAAATTTTTCCTATGGGCTTAATTTTGTAAATGAAATGAATTTATTTATTTACCTGTGGAATTACCTTGTGTAACCAGTGTGAAATGATATGAATAATCACCATAAGTAGTTTCCTAGAATCTGCCTGACTCAAAGCCTTTGATAGTATCAGTGGGTGCTTAGGCATCTCCTAACCATGGGACCTTTGTAAAAGGTGTACATTTCCCATGCTAAGTGGATTAATACTGATTGTTATTTATTTATATGTCCTAACAGATTTAGCAGGACAGAAGTGAAGAGGAAAAAATGAAAACAGATGAGGAAGAGATTGTAAACACTGTAGAAAAGTTGAGAAAATACTGAAAGGGGATGTGGTTCCTCCTCTCCCCCTTGAAGATACTGTATAATATATACTTGTGTGTAGTTTTTACTGTTATAATATTCACTAAAGGTGTGAGTGAGTACCCCCTACCTGACAATAGTGTTTTCATTGAAATCAGAGCCCTGCCGTCTAACTTTATTTCATTCTTTTTTGGTACCGGGGACCAAACTCGGGACCTTGCTCTTGCGAGGCAGGCAGTGGAACCACTGGCCCATGTCAGGTTTTTTGGGGGGTTTTTTTGAGGGTTTTTTTTTGGTACTGGGGATTGAACTTGGGTCCTTGCACTTGTGAGGCAGGGGCCGGAACCACTGAGCTAAATCCCCAGCCTAACTTTAAGGTAGCAATACTTATTAAATATTGTGAGACACCAGAAGATGAGAACATAAGTAGAAAATGCTATAACTTAGGTCTTAGTAGTTTGGTGTAATTTCAATTTTTTGGCTTTTGATGTAGCTAATCCATTTATTTAGTATTGGGGATTGAACTCAGGACCTTGTGCTTGCGAGGCAGGCGGTGGCACCACTGAGCTAAATTCCCGGCCCTAGCTAATCTATTTTTGATGATACAATCTTGTTTTTTTCTACCTTTGAAATTACCACTTATACACTAACTTGAACATTACAATTTATTGTGATAGCTGGGCGTGGTGGTGCATGGCTGTAATTCCACCATTCTGGGAGGCTGAGGCAGGAGGATTGCAGGTTTGAGCCCAGCTTGGGCAATTTAGTAACTTTAGCAAGACCCTGTCTCAAAAAATTTTTTTAAAGTTGGAATGTAGGGCTGGGGATTTAGCTCAGTGGTTCTGCTGCCTGCTTCGCAAGCACAAGGACCCAAGTTTGATCCCCAGTACCAAAAAAAAAAAAAAGTTGGAATGTAGCTCAGTGCAAATACCCTGGGTTCAATCCCCAGTATTGGGGGGGGGCAGTTATTGGGCTGGGGTTTTAGAGGAGGCCGCCACCTGCCTCACAAGCACAAGGTCCCTAAATCAATCCCTGGTACCAAAAAAAAAAAACGAAACCAGTTATGGTGGCACATGCCTGTAGTCCCAGCACTCAGGAGGCTGAGGCAGGACCATCTCTACAATGAGTTTGAGGCCACCCTGGACTACATAGTGAGTTCAAGGTCAGCCTGAGCTGCATAGGAAGACTCTTGTCTCCAAAAAAAAAAAAATTATCATGATATATAAATTGTGTTTATGAGCCATATTTAAAATTTGTACGGGTGGTTATAAATTCTACAGGTAACTTCACAGTTGTGATATGAATTTAAACTTGATTATTATAAGTGCCAATTACTAAATCATTTATAAATTTTCAGAATATCTGTGAGTCTGCAGATAGAGACCACTTTAACAGAGTGAAGCTAACAGTTATGGTATTAGGGAGAAATTCTTGTTTGAAATTAATACTGTGAGCAGTCATTCTTTCTTTTTAAGGGATTGCTCTAATACCAGTTAGATTTAAGAAAAGACATGATTGGAATTATTTTTTTATCAGTCTAATGATCTACAAAAGAAATACCCCTATCATACCCAAGAGGAAGGAGGCAGAATTGTTATTCTGTAACAGAAAAATAGAATTGAGTGTATACACAAGGTTTTTCAAAAATTCCTAAAGAGGGCCAGGGATTTAGCTCAGTGGTTCCACCGCCTGCCTCACAAGTGCAAGTCCCGAGTTCGATCCACGGTACCACAAAAAAGATTCCTAAAGGAGGATATTCATAGGGCAGTCTTAAATACATTCTTTCCTCTTTGGGGACACGTAATTTAAATTTGCTAGTATATTGGATGGAAATCTCCAATTTTAAAAGTAGAGAAATACATTTTTAGAAAGTTTTATAAGTTTATATAGAATTTGTAAGTTTGGCATGTTTACTGGGCATAGAATTTGCCTGGCCTTAAATACTAAGCATATATATTGTTAGAATTTTTCATCAATAATGACTGTAGTAAAAGCTGCAGTTAGTGCTTGCTGTAGGAATTATTCATGTTCTGCAACAGTGTGTGTGTGTGTGTGTGTGTGTGTGTGTGTAACAGGCACCAAAAAACCAAAACAAAAACCTGTTTAAATGGGTTATGCTGTAAGAACTCTATGCCTGGCTTCTGATTTATAGTATATAAGTTAGACTAGAAGGCTATTGAAGGTTTCTGTTAAAATCAGTACTGTTGAAAAACCTGATAGCCAGGAGTGGTGGTGCACACCTGTAATCCCAGCATTTGGGAGGCTGAGGCAGGAGGATCACAGTGAGTTAGAGGTCAGCCTGGGCTACATAGCAAGACCCCTAAAAAAACCCAAAACCTAAAAAAAATGCTGGGGATGTAGCTCTGTGAAGACCTTGGATTCAACCCCCAGTACTACCCCCCCCAAAAAAAACCACCTGATAATAGTTCGGTTGACTCATTAATCTGCCCATTTTAATGAAGCAGTGTTTTTAATGGTTATTATATCCAGGAGCCAGGTTACTGAGGAATTTATAAAATTTGACAAGATAGCTTTAAAAACAGGTTAGTATTCAAGTGAAAACAGGGCAGAGATCACCTCTTCCCATTTTTTTTTTCTGTTTACAATTGGTTATATAGTTTTTGGTGTCTTTTTTAAAGAGTTAAATTAACTAGACATGGCGGCATATTCCTGTTTAGAAGGCTGAGATGGAAAATCACTTGAGCCCATAAGTTCAAGATCAGCCTGGATGCCATAGTGAGATCTAGTCTCAAAAACTAAATAGTTGAAATTTTTTCATAATGAAGACAGGTCAGGAATAGAAAAAGATTGCCTAGTATGTCTTCATAAAAAACTTATTGTAACCTGATTTCTAATGCAGAGTTTATGAAAATGTCATTTATTTGGTAGCCATGTTTGAGAAAAATAAGTTACTTTAAAATAGTAAATATGACCATCTTTCTGTGTAGAGTTCTTACAGTGATGAGCTATACTTTGGTATTATACTAAAATATTTTAAAGAATTACGTTTGTTTTTGTACTTGGCAGTTTAATTTTACTGACAGGTATAGTGTATTATAGAAATTAAAGCTAAGTGGACTTCCTTAACCTTGAATGATTCCAGGAAGAAATTCATATAGATTTAGTTCAGACAATAGAAGAGCAGACAGGGATCATTAGGTATTTGTGACATCCTGAATAATAAAAGGGAAACCGTTTTTTGGTACTGGGAATTGAACTTGGGAGGCGTCAGAACCACTCAGCTAAATCCCCAGCCCAACCTTTTAAAATTCATTGATGTATTTTAAAAAGATCCAGAGACTGCCCATGGTGACACACCTGTAATCATAGTACTCTGAGAGACTGAGCAAGAAGGATCCCAAGTTCAGGCACAGCTTGGGTAACTTAGTGAGACACTGTCTCAATATCAAAAATTTAAAAATCAAGTACTGGGGATGTAGCTCAATCTAAAGTCCTTACTTCAGTCCCCAGTACGAGAGAGAGAGGGAGGCTGGGGCAAGGAGGATTACAAATTCCAGCCCTGTGTTGACAGCTTCACAACTTTAACAAGATGGGGAAAAAGGTAAATTTTAGGTTTTTAACATGATTATTTCCTAAAATTAAAGTTTTCACAACAAAGCTTTCTGATATACATGTATTACAAGGCTGTGGAAATGTTCCTAGATACTATTCCAGCCACTTTTGTTCAAGAGTAGCATAAATGAATCCTCTGCCCGAGGGTCAAGCCAAAAGGATGATATTCTTGGCAGTTCCTGAACCAGGCTGTGAGGCTTGGCCATACTTTTTTTAAGTACTGAAAATGCCACTCCAGGCATCTGTCCAAGAATTTAGACAAGTATCTAAGATCTAGTGAAATATTGGAGTAGCTAAATGGGAAAGATTGATAATGAACAGAAAGACAGCTATTTTGTTTTCAACTTTAAAAATGGATAGGCCTACCATCATATTACAGATCTTAAGTCCTTTTATATTAAAACTTGAAATTTTTAAAGTTGTGTGATAGTCTTATGGCATAAATGAAAATTTGTCTGATATTACTGTTGTAAAATTGAGATAATTGCTGACATTAATAAGGCTTTAATGGAGAAATGGTCCATTCTGTTTTGGTCATAAATATCATCTGTCAAGCAAGCTTTTAATCAATTACAAATAATATTCTGAAAGTTTTGACTTATACCCAACTTTTTCAGAAATCATTTTTGTGATTTAGGAAATACAGTCACTAAAAGACAGCAGATAGATAGATAGATAGATTTTTTTTTTTTTTTTTTTTTTGCAAGCCAGAAGGGAAGTGTTAATCTAAAAGTGCTTCCTCTTTCCCTTTAGTCTTTCAATATGCTTGTTTGTCTGCAAAACATATCTTTCTGGTTAAGTCTGATTAAACAAACAAAAATGGTCAGATAAAAATGGAGAGAGGTTGTTGCTAATTTTGCTAATTTTCTAATTTTAATCTCTGGCATGTGTGCTTAATATGTGAGTTTGGATAGGTGTGTGCAACTGTTTTGGCTTGGGATGCTTTTTGCTTTAACTGTATCTTGGTTTCTTAGCATGACTTAGTGAAAGCTTATTCTGAGATCAGTAAGAATCTTCACTTCAGGTCATACAGTAGTGAAAACTTAACACTTAGGTGGGGGGATTACAGTTCATATTAGATTTATGTTTGAATTAAGTATATTGTTCACATTTTAGGAACAAGAGTGAAACATGAAAGGGGAGGAGGGTAAAGACTGGGGAAAAATTAGAGAAATTCAGTAAATTCTCTGTTAGAAACTACACTATTGAGCAATTTTTAAAACTATAAAATTGTTTTTTTTAAAAAACTAGTTATTTGCACTTTACCTGCTGGTTTTTCCATTTGGTAGATAACATTCTGAACTCCAGCAGAGTTTTATAATCCCCACGTGCTTAAATATACTAAATGTTCTTTTTCCATTAAGGTTAATGTTCGTGAAGAAATTGAAGAGTTTTTTCCAAGAATGTGGAAGATAAATCAAGATAAAAGAAGGCTAATGAAAAGTATTAAAGATCAGAAAATTAAAATTGAATGGGGGAAAAAATTGAACAGAAGATTGGTCAGATAGAAGCACTTGAATATTTTTTAAGGCTATTTTGAATTGTTTGAATTGGGGAAGAATACACGAAGTATGAAAAATGAAAAACTCAATGAAGAATGAAGAGAAGTAGAAAGCAAGAGTGAAGTAGAATTAAAAGAATCTGGAAGAATGAATGGGTCCTAGGTTAAGTAAATGTATGGTTTATGTTCCAGTGTCTGTATGATCAAGTTGTAGATGAATTTGCATGATTACTTAGTTAATAGAGAATTGGTGATCTGGTTCAAGTAGGGAATTATTGAGGACAGTTAGCAGTATTAACAATGGGCTATTAATGAGCTGAAATTTTTTTCTGGAGGGTGTTGCCTAACCATTTGTTTTTCAGGAGCAATCAATATAAATAATTACGGTACTTTAAATGTTAGGTGTTAGGCATCTACGTGACCAGTGCCATTTGTAATACTGTCTTCTTTGTTAGGAGTCTCGCTCTCAGTCAAAATCACCAACTGGAACTCCTGCTCGTGTAAAATCAGAGAGCAGGTCAGGATCTCGTAGTCCATCAAGGGTTTCCAAACATTCTGAATCCCATTCTCGATCAAGATCCAAATCCCGGTAAGTGTCTTTAAGGTAATACGTAAAATGCTCTTCAGTGGAGTTTTCCCAGCAAATGAGTTTTTGCCAGATCCCTCTATACTTCTACATTTTGTGTAGAAATTTCTACCAGAGGTTCAAAATTAAGAAGTCCTCAGACTACAGAATTTAGTAATGAATAATCTAGATAAATACTTTGATAAGAATCATCTTTCAGTACAGTTGACCTTTTGATAGAAATTAAATGTGTATGGATTGATTAAAATGTACCTGACATTTGAGAGTTAGTGTTTGACTTTATACCAATGTTTGTTCAAGAAAAAAGCAGTTTTCTCCATTGAAGACTTCCATGTACTATAATTTAATACAGAGAATGGTTGCTGTGGTACATTGTACTAGTTTGCACTAATTGCTTGTCTTTTTTTTTTTTTTTTTTTGAGACCGGGTCTCACTGTGTAGTTCAGACTGGCCTTGAGCTCACTGTGTAATAGTCCAGGCTGACCTCTCAATCCTGTTGCCTCTGCCTCTGGAGTGCTGGGACTGGTAATTTGAGAAATTTTTAAGATTTACATTCCATACATCCTTTACCAGAAGATAACTCGAATTTCGGAACTCTGGTCAGATGTAAATGAAAAAAACTCCCAAGTGATGACGAACAACAAAAGCTATAGTGATGCACTGTATGATTCGCTGTGTCAAATAGCCTGGGTATACTTGAGTGCAACAAAATTTTTAAAAACATGAACAGTGCCAGGTGTGGCAAACATCTGTAAGCAATTTAGAAGACAGCCAAGAGAATCCCAAGTTGCAGCACAGCTTAGGTGACTCAGTGAGACACCCTGTCTCAAAATTTAAATAGGGTGGGGGGGGGTGGCCCACACCTATAATCAAGAGGCAGAGGCAGGAGGATCACTCAAGTTCAAGGTCAGCCTGAACTGCATAGCAGTTTTTGAGTCTCTGTCTCAAAAGTTGTTTTTTTTTTTTTTTTTTTTTGGTACCGGGGATCGAACTCGGGACTTTCCACTTGCAAGCCACGCGTCGGAACCACTGAGCTAAATCCCCCGGCCCTCAAAAAAATTTTTTTAGGGCCAGGGGATTTAGCTCAGTGGAGCCGTGCCTGCCTCTCAAGTGCAAGGTCCTGAGTTTGATCCCCGGTACCAAGAAAAAAAATTTTTTTTTAATAAATGAAGGAAGGAAAGGACTGAGGATGTACTGTACGTAGTCCCTGGGTTCAATCCCCAGTACCATCCAAAAAAAAATTTTAAACTTTGTAAAGGGCTGGGGTTGTAGCTCAGTACAAAGGCCCTAGGTTCCATCCCCAGTAACAAAAATAAAATAAATAAACCTGGCCATGGATTGTCTTTGGCCGGGGGGGGGGGGGGGGGGGCGTTACTGGGGATCGAACTCGGGTCCTTGCGCTTGTGAGGCTAGTGGCAGAACCACTGAGCTAAATCCCAGGCCCCTGGAATGTCTTTGAATAGAGTCTGTTTGCAAATGAACATGAGACAGAAGAGTCAGTGAAAAGGCTATACTTTTCTTGAAGTTCACGGTGATTGTGATTTCTCTGTTAAGGCCAGGATCCAGTCCATCCTTAACTTACTGACCATTCAAATGTATCAACTCTACATGTGCAGAATGATACTGGATAGAATTTGGGTGTAGAAATAGAAAATGAGCATGTTTTCACCTTATATTGTGCACATACTTGTTATTCCTTTTCTCTTAATTTTTTTCCCATCATGTTTGCCACTGATAGGAGGAAGAGGTAACTCTGGAACTGTTTTGAGTGTCTCACTTTCATTCCTGTTTTAAAAAATAACAATTGATATTTTAGATGGCAAATTGGGTTATAAATTAGCTTTACTGAGGAAAATGAGGAGTATCCTATTTGAGGGTATTGCACAAACCCATTTTCTTCATACATACTTCCCTCGTTACTCCCAAATGATTACTTTTAGATACTAGACCACTTACTGTTTCCTTTCCTCCTTTTTTTATTTTATTTTATTTTTTTTTGGTACCGGGGATTGAACTCAGGATCTTGCACTTGTGAGGCAGGTGGTGGGACTACTGAGCTAAATCTCCGGCCACTTACTATTTTCTTTCCCTCTCAGAAACCTTTACTTTTTCAAGAATGTACACAATTGTTAAGCCAGCCATGGTGTTGCATGCCTGTAATCCCAGATCCTTGGGAATCTGAGGCAGGAGGATTGCAAATTCAAGGCCAAGCCTGGGCAATTTAGCATGACCTGGTCTCAGAATTGGGAAGTATAGAGGCGTAGTTCAGCTCAGTGGTAGAGTGCGTATTTACCCTGTGCAAGGCCCTGGGTGCAATCCCTAATAACTTTCAAAACAGAAGGTGCACAGTGTTAATCTCAGTACTTAACCAAGTTAGTTTCTAAATATCCTAATTCAGATTTCGTATCATCATCATTTATTTTTTAATTTTTTGTAGTGTCTTTATGTGTAGCAGGCAAGTGTTTTGCCACTGAGCTGTACCCTCAGCCCTTATTTTATTTTTAGGTTGTTGCTTTGAGACAGTATTTCACTAAGTTCCCCAGGCTGTCCTTGAACTTAGTTGGGATCCTCCTGCCACAGCCTCTCAAGTAGCTGAGATTACAAGCACGCACCACCAACACCTGACTCTCCCTGTCGTCTTGCCAATGAACCTTTGCTCTTGCTATTCCTAGAGCACTTTCCCCATCTGCCTAGCACATTCTGTTCAATCTTCCAGAGATTTATTGCTTGTTGCCTTTGTTTTGTAATTAGTTTTATTCTCTTCTCACTTGCGTTTTTATGCTCTTTTCAAGCATTGTGGCCCTTAGAATTATAAGTTTATTGAATGCCTCATACAAGTTGTTTTGTAGGACTAACATCACTATTAGTCTCTAAATTTAGTAAAGATTGAATTATATGAATGGTAAAATTTTTTTGATTAATAATAGAGACTAAAAAGTACTTATTAAAATAGATGGATATTTAGGTTGTTGATGAATTAACTTAGCACGTATTAGATTGCAGCAGGCTAAAGAAAGATTAGAAAGGAAGTAATGATTACCAGTGAATCTATAGCTAGCATTTCTATTCAGGGGAATACATAAATATATAAAGAAGATTGAAAAAACCAAACCATTTTATTGTGGCAATGGTAATATTTTACTTTTATTTGTATTCCAATGTGATACAAGTAGATATTAATAAAGAAAATGGGTTTTTTTTGGGGGGGGGTCGTTGGTACCAGGGATCAAACTCAGGACCTTGTGAGGCATGTGGCAGGCGGCGGAACCACTGAGATAAATCCCCGGCCCAAGAAAATGTTTTTTGCTGGGGGGGGGGGTGTTTGGTACCGGGGATCGAACTTGGGTCCTTGTGCTTTGGAGGCAAGCAGCGGAATCACTGAGCTAAATCCCCGGCCCCAAGAAAATGTTTTTTAAAAGTCTTCTAGGGGCCAGGGATTTAGCTCAGTGGTTTCGCCACCTGCTGCGCAAGTGGAAGGACCTGAGTTCGATCCCTGGTACCAAAAAAAAAAAAAAAAAAAAAGTCTTCTTCTATGACAAAAATAAAGCAAAATTTCATAACAAAGAATAAGATTAGTTGGGCCGGGGATTTAGCTCAGTGGTTTCGCCGCCTACTGCGCAAGCACAAGGACCCAAGTTCGATCCCCAGTACCAAAAAGACAATAACATTAGTTAATACTCTGTGTACCATAATCTTAAAATCTTAAAAGAATCTTAAATGAAGAAGTCATAGACAAAAAAGACTTACAAAAATAAAACAAATAGGGCCAGGGATTTAGCTCAGTGGTTTTGCTGCCTGCTGCGCAAGCACAAGGACCAGAATTCAATCCCCAGTACCAAAAAAACCCCAAAAAACAAAAGTAAAACAAATAATTGCACAAAACGTTCTTGTTCAATAAACTAAAAAGACCTAGCGATATAAATGAAACAAATTGGCATATATATTGAAATATTTTTGAAACCACTGAATATATAATTTGGGGACTTATTAGAACTCCCTACTTCTATCTTTTTTTAATGTTTTCTTTAACAGTTAATAGAAACTATGTACAGTAAATTTTTACTGTATTTTACCTAAGATAGCAGCCACAGAAATTTACATAGATTAGAAGGAAGATAGATGATTAAGGAGGGACCAGTCCTGTGGGATATTTTCTCAGAGCTTAAAAGTTAGCTCAGTTGGAAAGGGTTCAGCCTGCCAGAATAAGTGGATGTTAAAAAGAAAAACTAAAATCAGGCCTTTGGGTAGACAACCAGATGCCAGGACCAGCAATATTTTAATAAAGGTACCATTCTTAAACACAGCCCACATCTAGTCATCTATGTAGATTCTTGCCCCTGACTTAGGAAATACCATTCCAAAGATGTCTTCCCCATTAGGCAAAGTCTCAAACATTCATTCAATCCCAGACATAGAGATGACCTCTCCTTGCCCAGAATAGGAAGAAACCTGTGACTTTTGGACATTACTGACCCAGTCTCCTCAATTTTAGTCCTTATTTCCACTTTTAGTTTCTCTCACCAGAGAAACAACGTGGCACTCAACCATGTGTGTCCAATTTATTTCACTTAAGAGTACGGTCTCAAGATCCATTGATTTAGCTATAAATGTCTGAAGCTCATCCTTGTTTATGACAGAGTAGTATTCCATTGTATTAAGAAACCACATCTTTATCCACTTCATGGGCATTTGGGCTGTTTCTTTTTTTAAGGAAAGTAGAGCTTTAACATGTATAAGATGGAAGGGGTGAATGTCAAAGGGACAGACAGAGCAGGAAGGAGAGCTGTAGTGAGTTCAGAGAACAAGAATAAGAATACTTTTTTTCTTAGAAAAGAAAAGGGATGGGGGCTGGGGATTTTGCTCAGTACCATGACTGCCTCGAAAGCACAAGGTTCTGAGTTCGATCCCCCCCAGGGTGGGGGCGTGGGGGATGACAGACTGGGGATATCCTCCAGGGTAGAGAACTTGTTTGATCTCATTATACAAAAAAGGACAGAAGAGCCATGAACAGTCAGGGATCTGTATTTACATCCTTGGAATAATAAGACTGCTAGGCATTTGTTGCAGTTTTGTTGTTGTTGTTTTACCTAAATTTATTTCTCTCAAAGGTCGAGGTCAAGGAGGCATTCTCATAGACGTTACACTCGATCCAGATCCCACTCTCACTCTCACAGAAGACGCTCTCGAAGTAGGTCATACACACCAGAATACCGGCGGCGAAGGAGCAGAAGTCACTCGCCAATGTCTAACCGGAGAAGGCATACAGGAAGCAGAGTATGTGATATAGAAGTTACTTGTTTTTCTCTTTCCTGTGTAGTGATAGCATGATATCTTGCTTCTTGTAGAGTTAGGCCATTGTTTTTTCTTTCTATTTTTGTTTTGTTTTGGTTTTTGGGGTTTTTTGGGAGGTGGGGTTGTTGTTGTTGTTGTTTTTGGTACCAGGGATCAAACTCAGGGCCTTGTGCTTGCAAGACAGGCATGGTGCACGGAACTAAATCCCTGGCCCCTGTTTTTGTTTTTTTGAGACAAGGTCTCACTCACTGAGTAACTCAGGCTGTCCTGAACTCTGTAGCCGAGGCTGGCCTCAAACTTGTGGCAATCCTCTTGCCTCAGCCTCTGGAGTGCTGGGGTTAATGGGCATGTGTCACCAGGCCCAGCTATGTTTCTTCTTCTTTTTTTTTTTTTTTGGTACCGGGGATCAAACTTGGGACCTTAAACTTGCGTGCCAGGCGCCGGAACCACTGAGCTAAATACCCAGCCCTCATTTTTGTTTTTTTGTT
The DNA here is from genome assembly GCF_053883595.1 of Heterocephalus glaber. Classification (NCBI taxonomy): domain Eukaryota; kingdom Metazoa; phylum Chordata; class Mammalia; order Rodentia; family Bathyergidae; genus Heterocephalus; species Heterocephalus glaber. Next base: position 6,895,727 of record NW_028258156.1, read on the forward strand.
TAGAGATGGGGTCTTGCTATGTTGCCCAGGCTGGTCCAAACTCCTGAGCTCAAGCTGCCCTCCTGCTTCAGCCACCCAAGTGATTGGGACTACAGGTACACATCACCAGCCCAGCTTAGGTCATTTTTTCAGAAGTGATGTTCCAAAAACTCCTTAATTAACTGCCTTAGCTTTCAGAATTTAAAAATTAAAAAAGGAAAACCTTTTATGCTATAGATGTGCTAATAAAGGAAATGTCATCATCTTAGCAAGCCTATGTAGATTTCATGACACCTATTATTATAAAGGAACTATATTTTCTGAACTTTTGAGTAGGTTAAAAAAATGAATTTGGGGGCCGGGGATTTAGCTCAGTGGTTTCGCCGCCTGCTACACAAGCACAAGGACACGAGTTCAATTCCAAAAAATGAATTTGGGAGAAATGTGGTCCAGGAATTAAAATGAAAAGTATAAACTTGAATGAGAGAACAACATTATAATACATTCAGAGTTTTACCGTCATGGGGAGAAAAGCAAGAAAATAACAAAATATTACCAGATGTGGTAGCAAACACCTGTAATTCCAACACTGGAAGGCTGAGGAAGGGGAGGATCACAGGTTTGAGCCCTCCCTGGATTACTTAATGAGATCTCATCTGAAATTAAAAGGGTCCAAGGGTCTAAGTATAGGTCAGTGGAGACACTGGGTTTAATCCCCAGTACCGCCAAAAAACAAAAACAACTATGTGCTAATTATAGCTAACAAGCTAACATTTTTCTACATCTCTGAGGCAAGCTATCATGTTATAGAATGGAAAAATGAAGTGGGATATGTGATATTAAAGTGCTTTTATTTTAATTTACTAGCTGGCAGAACCCAGGCATTGATAGGCCTCCTGATTCTGTGCCTTTCTGCTGTGCCAATGTGCTTCTCCTACATAGGACTGACATTTACTCTTTTTTTTTGGTACCAGGGATTGAACTCTTGATCTTGCGCTTTCGAGGCAGGCAGCAGAACCACTGAGCTAAATCCCCAGCCCTCAAAAAAAAAAAAAATTTTTAAAGCAGGGACTATGTATGTGGCTCAGTAACAGAGCATGCATAGCATGCTTGAATCCCAGGGATTTAGTTCCCAGTACCACACACACAAAAAAATTATTTCCAAATGACTAGAAATAGTATATATTCTACACAAAGCATTACAGTATTTTATTGTGATTTAGATTTTTCAAAACAAAGTCTCATGGGATGGGGATTTAGCTCAGTGACATTGCACCTACCTGGCAAGCCCAAGGTCCTGAGTTCAGTCCTCATTACCAAGAAAAAAATCAAAGTCTCACTGTGCAGTTCAGGCTGGCCTTGAACTCACTGTGTAGTCCAGGGTGGCCTCACACTTGCAGCAGTCCTCTTGTCTCAGCTTCCTGAGTGCTGGGATTATAGGAATGCACCACCATGGGTGAGTATTCTGGTTTTTTGGGAGTTTGTGTGTGTGTGTGTGTGTATATGATATCAGGGATTGAACTCAGGATCTTGTGCCTGCTAGGCAGGCATGGCACCACTGAGCTATATCCCAAGCCCTATTCTGGTTTAAATTAAGTCTTTTAATTAAACTTTAATAATATCTTTATTCAATAGGCCAATCCAGATCCCAATACTTGTCTTGGAGTGTTTGGCCTCAGTTTGTACACAACAGAGAGAGATCTTCGTGAAGTATTTTCTCGATATGGACCATTGAGTGGTGTCAATGTGGTTTATGATCAGCGAACTGGGCGATCTCGAGGATTTGCTTTTGTGTATTTTGAGAGAATAGATGACTCAAAAGAGGTAAATTTACTTTTATACTTTTTCTGTTGAAATTGTGTGATTTGCATTGCATTGTATTGAATTGCTATTTAACCATTTTCAGGCTGGGGCTATAGCTGAGTGGTAGGGGACTTACATAGCCTAAGTGAGTCCCTCAGTTTAGTCTACTTCACTGCCCCCCCCCCAAAAAGGCTAATTCGTATTTCTGTAAGTATTATTTTCTAACTCAGATTTTAAACCCATCCTCAATCATTGCATTAGAATGGCCACGGTTTCAATTTTTAATTTGAACTTTCTGGTATAGGTATTTTTTTTTTCCTTCCAGTACGGGGGATCAAACTCAGGACCTTGTGCTTGCCAGGCAGGCACAGCACCACTGAGTTACATTCCTGGCCCTGGTATAGGTATATCCTGAATGAAATCTGGCCTTGTAAAGTGAGCTGTATGTGGTTGAATTAATGGAAAAAGTAAAGTGTGTGTTCACTTTTAAATAAACTATTTTGATGCTTGGGACATGATCAGATAATTCTGTATCTGTAATTAGCTCCTCATGAATAAGTATAGAACATTGTTTTCCTGTTCTTTTATCATTGTGTTGTGTCGTTGAAAATAAAACATGGATTGATACTTGTAACATAAGCAGAAAAAACAAAATTGGTTTAATTAAAACTTTGGAGCTTGGCTTGGTGGTGCATGCTTGTAATCCCAGCATTCGGGAGGCTGAGACAGAAGGATCACCATGAGTTAGTTCAAGGCCAGCATGAACTACGTAGCCAGACTGTCTCAAAAAAAACTTTGGAAATATAAATGATATTTATATCATTGATACTGGCATCTTTCACTAAAAGCCCTACAACACTGCACTGTCCTGAGTGTGGTCTCTCATACCTATAGTCCCACCTACTGTGGAAGCTAAGGCACTAGGATCATTTGAACCTATGAGTTTCAGGCCAGCCTGAGTAACAGTGAGACCCTGTCTGTTCCGGCGCCTTCCTCACAAGCGCAAAGTCCTGAGTTCAATCCCTGGTACCAAAAAAAAAAGAAAGAAAGAAAGGAGGAGGGGGGTCCTGTAGTGTGTATAGGATTGACTCTTCACAGCATGGAATCATCAGGCCCAAAATGTTAATAGCGCAAAGGTTTAGAGAAACCCTGAATAAATCTAACAAAATAATACTTTTGTCTCTAAGTCATTTATATAGCAATCTAACCTCTTAATTCCTCAGTATCTTGACTTTCTTGTTACATACGTGTGATTTGTTTGTTCCTGTCCTGAATTAAAAGGTAAAAGTGGGCCAGGGATTTAGCTCAGTGGTGCCGCCGCCTGCCTCACAAGCACAAGGACCTGAGTTTGATCCCCGGTACCCAAAAAAAAAAAAAGGCAAAAGTATAATTTAGATATATTAGAACATGCCAGGTATGGTGATGCACACCTGTAATCCAAGCACTTTGGAGGCTAAGGCAGGAGGATGACTGAGTTCAGGGCGATCCTGGGCTGCATAGTTGAGACTGTGTCTCCAAAAGGAAAGAAATAATAGAGCCAACTGTGGTAATCTCAGCACTCTGGTAGCTGAAGCAGGAGGATCACAAGATTAACCAACACAGTGGCTGAGTGAGACCCTGACTCAAAGTTTAAAAAAAAAAAAAGGTTAGGGAATGTAGCTCAGAGTGAAGCCTTGGGTTCAGTTGTCCTCTTGGTTTATTTCTGGATAAAATAAGAATGACTACATGGGTTCCAAAAACTGCTTTTAAATATTTCCATTTGCTAAATTATCATTGGATTGTTGTGACGAAGGGCAAAGTGATGGGGACTGTGAGCTCAGGTATAAAGATATTTGGAGCTCACTAGGTGGCGATATGTTACTTAAGTAATGGCTAAACTATAAACTAGTGTAGGCTTGTCAGCTGAACTGCAGTTTCTACTTTGAGTTACCCAGACTGAAATTAGGTACTACTGACCTCAGAATTATACAGGTTTCCCTAAGTTATAAGCTTCCTTGTCTGTGACCATGGCTATTGCCAGTCTTTTTGCCTAGGTTTTCTGAAATGGCTTAACAAGTGTCTACATTGCAAAACCCAAGGCTGTTGACATGCATAAAATGAAGATTGATATGTGTAAATTCATCATGCAAAGTTTGAGAAAAAGGAGCTTAGAATCTCTGATTTTTGAAGTTGCAAATAGAAAGTCTTGATCTTTTAAGAGTACAGCATCTTTTATTTTGAGACAGTCACTAAATTGCCCAGCTGGTCCCAAATTTCAAATCCTTTCTCAGCCTCCTGAGTAGCTGAGATTACAAATCTGTACCCCTGTGACCATCAAGAAGTATAGCCTTGTATCAGAGTTGGTAGGGTTTAAATAGGAATTAGCCAGAGCCAGGTATGGTGGGACACACCTACAGTGCCAGCACTCTGGGAGGCTGAGGCAGGAGCATCACAATTTCAAACCCGTCCCAGCAGTTTAGCAACTTAATTAGATCCTGTCTCAAAATTTTTTTAAAAAGCTGGAATGTAGCTCAGTGTGAAATCCCTGCGTTCAATACCCAGTCGTGAAAAATGGAAGAAGATGGGGGTCGGGGGAGGCACAGTAGCACCACATGTCAGTAATCTCAGCTACTCCAGGGTGTGAGGTTGGAAAAATCACCCCAAAAAGGGCTCCCAGGTGTTGCTCAGTGCTTCCTGGGTTCAGTTCATATATATATCCTTATTGGTTCATTCTCAGCAAGAGGCTAAAAAGTATTGCCTTAAATGTGTGCTTGTATCTCTTCAGTCATTTCTTCTTGGCGAGTTACTGAATCATATCAATGTATTAGACTCCAAACTAAAGAATGGAGTGGGATCAGAACCATAGGTGCAAAATTACGTCAGCAAATCTTTATTAAATACTCTGAAAAGAAAAACAAAACTCTGGGCTGGGTAAATTTAAACATGTTCCAGCCATGCATGGTGGTGCATGCCTATAATCCCAGCACTTCAGAGACTGAGGCAGCAGGATTTCGATGAGTTTGAGGCTAGCCTGAACTATATAGCTGCTAGACCCTGTTTTAAAAAACCAAAAGAAGAAGGCCCAGGGATTTAGCTCAGCGACTTTGAGCCTGCCTTACAAGTGCAAGGTCCTGAGTTCAATTTCTGGTACCCAGGAGGGGGGAGATTAAATATGTTCTAGACAGTGTGGAGGTCCAGAAATGTCTATATAATCCCCTGTATAAGCTGCTCAATTGTCATTTTCAAAATTAAGTTTATTTGGATTACCAATTCTTTGTGTTTAATTTTAAGTAATAATTACTGCAAGGCTAATGAATTATGATATGACTTTCTGTATTTGTTCTCCCTTATAGGCTATGGAAAGGGCAAATGGAATGGAGCTGGATGGTAGAAGAATTCGTGTGGATTATTCTATCACTAAGAGAGCACACACACCTACACCAGGGATCTACATGGGCAGACCAACTCAGTAAGACTTCAGATTTCTTAGGGCTAGGGATGTGGCTCAGTGGTAGAGAGCTTGTCTAGCCATGTGCAAGGTCCTGAGTTCGATCCTCAGCACTGCCTCCCACCCCTTACTATTTCCTGCACTGCCCTCCCTCAGCCCTGCCAGATTTCCTGAGTTAAACTGTAAGAGCCAGAAGTCCACAAGAACGTATGAATATTTGGTCATTGTGGTAATGCATGCCTGTTATCCCAGCACTCGGGAGGCTGAGGCAGGAGGATCACCTTGAGTTTGAGGCCAGCCTGAATTATACAGTGAGACCCTGTCTCAGAAAACCAAAAAAAGGGAGCCAGGAATGTAGCTCAGTGGCACCGAGCCTGCCTGGCAAGGTCCTGTGTTCAATCAGTTGGGAAAAATGTGAATTTTGGATTAATTGGAAGATAAAATGTTTTTTCCAGTAAGAATTAAAATATATTACTAAACATATTATTTGTGTATATGTGTGTGTGTGTGTGTATGTATGTATATGTATATATGATAAAACTGTCACAGTTCATTCCTGGCTCTTCTCTTGGTAGTGTACAAATAGAAAAATTATTGAATAGTAGAAAATTATCATGTACTATTCAAAAATTTATTCTCTTTTCTGTTCTTATGTGACCTGTGAGTCTTCTATACATAGGACAGATTTTATTGATTTTAGTGTTTGTTGTTTATTTTTTGGATTTTTGGTACCAGGGATCAAACTCAGGGCCTTATACTTGCCAGGCAGGCTCAGTACCACTGAGCTAAATCCCCAGCCCACTTTCGTTTAATTTAAAATTTTACTTGACGGATATATGGGTTTGGGCAACAATAGCTTATAGAAAACTAAAATGCGAATGGTGCTCCTTGTGGTTGGGAGTATGGAACACACCAAGCAAAGGGATGTAGAGTTCAGATTCACTGGCATAGGTTTAAACATCAGACTTTGCAGTTGTTTGAGTGCTCACACTCAGTGTAAGATGAGTTAATTCTCCGGCCTGGGATTTAGCTCAGTGTTGCCACCGCCTGCCTCACAAGCACAAGGTCCAGAGTTTGATCTCCGGTACCAAAAAAAAAAAAAAGATGAGTTAATTCTGTTTGGTGTTTGGGTAAGTTACTTCTTTACTTTTGACATTTATTACTTGCCTTTCAGTTAGAGGCATAATTTTAGCATTTGGTACTATTTCCCTCTTTTATTTCATCTCATTGAAACAGTCATGATGATTTGAGTGCTACATTAATAGAAAAACAGTTTACTATAGTTTAGTTTGGAGTGTTTGGTGAAAGCATGTAATGAACAAAGAAGCCAAAGCAGAATACCATGGAAGTCAGCAAAATAAGATACTTGACATGAAAGGCCTGTTTTATATTTCTTGCCATTTTCTTTTTTTAATTTATTTATTTTTGGGTACCAGGGATAGAACTTGGGTCCTTGTGCCTGCAGAGCAGGCAGTGGAACCACTGAGTTAAATCCCTGGGCCTCTTGCCATTTTTTTTAAGGTTTGTATTAAATGTTCCTGGAAAACAATCATTTGAATTGATGTGTAATTTTTTTGTACTTTTTTGTAGTAGTGGTGGTGGCGGTGGTGGAGGTGGCGGCGGTGGAGGCGGTGGTGGTGGCAGACGTCGAGATTCTTATTATGATAGAGGATATGATCGTGGGTATGACAGATACGAAGACTATGATTACCGGTACAGGTAATGTTTTAACTTGAGGTTTCTGTTTTGGGTTGGATAATAGAAGTATTATTTGGCACTTTAATGTTTGATAAATATAAAAACCTGAATGTTTGAGCGAGGTGTGGTGGCTGGGTAGTAGATACTGGGAGGATCACTTGAGCCCAAAAGTTCAAGGCAGGCCTAAGCAGCATAATGAGACCTCATCCTTAAAAAATAAATAAATAAGTAAAAAAGCTTTGTAGACAGGCATGGTGGCGCATGCCTGTATTCCCAGCACTCCTCTGAGAGGTTGAGGCAGGAGGATCACGAGTTTGAGGCCAGCCTGGGCTACATAGTCCAAGCCCAGCCTGAACTACATAGCAAGACCCTGTCTCAAAAACCTTGATGTTTTAAAAAAAAATTCTGTGTGGGGCAGAGGATGTAGCTCAGCAGCACTGCACCTGCTTGACAAGCGCAAGGTCCTGAGTTTGATCCCCAGTACTAGAGGGAAAAAAATTCTGTGACACAGAGCAGAAGTTTATCTGCATTTGTCAATATTTTGTTGTGTCATGCTTATTTCTAGTACCGTTGGCACACAACTTTCAGCGGTTTTCTTGGGTGCATTATTATTCTGAGTGATGAGAAATTTTTATTTTCATCTGCCTCCCTGGAGTGAGATTATGTGATATATTAAGTAGTCTTGTACTTTTTACAGAAGAAGATCGCCTTCTCCTTACTACAGCCGATACAGATCACGATCAAGATCTCGTTCCTACAGCCCAAGTATGTGAATTTTGCAGCATTAAAACTTCATTTCTAAATTACTTGTTTTAGGATATTTGCTGCTGTTTTGGGATATGTGTTGTGTCTTATGTTATTAGTTAGAAAAACATTGGGCAAGTTAAATAAGTCATTGTAACTTTTTTGTTGCTCTTTCTCTTTCAGGACGCTATTGATAACAGAATGGTTGCAGTTAAGGACTTGTTCCCTCCTAATTTTCTTTCTTTTTCTTTTTCAATTCTGATTTACCCCAAGCTTCTCATCCTTTCTACTCCTTAAAAACTAATTCTTGGTTTTTAGCATATACTTTTTTCAGTTATATTGCTGTTTTCCACCCCTGTTATTATAATATACTTTAATATACTTACAGATGTAATTGTCATTTTGATGACTTAAACACTGAGTAAAAAGAATCCAGTGTTATGCTTTGTAAATGATTTTTTCTTTGCCTTTAGGGAGGATTAACTCCTAGCTAATCATACAAGGGAAACCTTTTTGTCACATATTGTATTAGACATTGTATTAGAGATCTGCATTTATAACGAACTTTTTTTTTTTAAACTTTGTATTGGGGAAGATAGTAACATGAAGTAGTTCAGTCATGTCAAGTTTGTCTGGGGTGGCATGAAACAGTCACATAGTTGAGTGTAGAAAGTTTGAAGCTTCAGAAGAAAATGCTTGTACATTTCTTTTGAAGAGTGTAATTTTCAAACCCTAAAAATTAAGTCACTTTTTAGAGATGAAAAACTTGTGGATGGCTTCAAAACATGTTGTATTTGAAATATATCTGTTAAACTTTACAAACTTAAAGTGTGATTTTTGTGTTAAGATTATTAAAGTTTAAGTATTCCCTTAATCAGTGAAGGACAACCCTTATTTATTACCTAGAGCAATTGTATAATTTGCTATTAAATGGTATTGGCACATTGGTTAAGCAGGCTATTATATAGTATTAGAGTCCTTAGATGATACATGTGGGGAAAGGTCTCCTTTCAAATAAAAGCTCATTTCTTTGAAGATGGGATTGTGTCTTTATTTTAATACAGTAAGACAATAATAACTAAATTGATTTCGGGGAGGAAGGGAAGGTCTCCCTATGTAGTGTAGTTCAGGCTGGCCTTGAACTCGTAATCCTCCTGCCTCAGCCTCAAGTGCTGGGATTATAGGCATGCGCCACCATGCCCAGCCCAGCCATGACTACATTGAGAACCATTTCATACTTCCCCCACAGCTCTACAATACATGTATGAAGTTTCCCATTCTGAGTTCACTTACTCATACTTCATTTTTTTTTCAATATTTTTATTAGACTTAATATGTATAATACTTGTCTTCTTTTTATCTTTCTCCCCCACCCGATACCAGGGATCAAACTCAGGACCTTGAGCTTATGAGGCAGGTGCAGTGCCACTGAGCTAGATCCCTCGCTCCTTTTCAATCTTTAAAAACACCCCCAACCTTTTTTGTTTTTGTAAATAAAGTTGCAAATGCTGAGAATATTCACTACCAGCATCATGGTGAAGAAAAGTGCTGTGTGCCTGTAATCCCAGGACTAGAGAGGCAGTCATTAAATCCAGGGAGCACTGAGCTACATTACCAGTTGTGTGTGGGTGGAGTTTTTGAGCCATAGGATCCAATCAGAACCTCCCTCCCCCAAAGGGTCTTGCTGTGTAGTGCCTGTCAGCTTTGATCCTGCCGTGTAGCTGTAAGCTGGCCAGGGACTCTTAATACTCCTGCCTCAGCCTCCCAAGTGGTGGGATCACAGGCATGTACCACCACGCCAGTGTGAGAAGGGAACCCGTGCACACAGTAGGCAGGAATGTAAATTAATACAACCATTATGAGAAACGGTATGGAGATTCCTCAGAAACTTAGTAAAAATACCACACTCCAGCATCCAAAATAAGTGAAACAGTATGTTGAAGGGATAACCACACTCCCATATTTATTGCAGCCGTATTCACGGTAAACAGAACGTGAGGGGGGATCAGCCTGTGTCCATCAGTGGTTGAATGGATAAAATTATAATGCGGTGCATATACACGGTGAGATCCTAGTCAGCCTTTAAAAAAATTAAATCCTATCTAGGTGTAGTGGGGAGCCCAGAAGTCCTAGATACTTGGGAGGCTAAGACAGGTCAACCATTTGAGCTCAGAAATTCAAGACCATAGATGCAATCTCTGAAGGAGATCTCGATCTCATCAATTGATTTCTGGAATCCTAAGAAAGTTGACTCTGTACAAGTAGAATGTATAACAGTGACTACCAGGAGCTGGGGTAACTGGAGGAAAGGGGATGAAGTTGGGGAGGTGTTAGTCAAAGGATACAAGTTTTAGGAATAAATTTAAGAAATCTAGGGCTGGGGATTTAGCTCAGTGGTTTCGCCGCCTGCTGCGCAAGCGCAAGGACCCAAGTTCAATCCCCAGTACCAAAAAAAAAAAAGAAATCTCTTGTAAGCTTCGTACAGTGGTGCATGCTTTTAATCACAGCATTTGGGGAGACATGAGGATCAGGAATCCAAATCCCTCCTGGGCAACTGAGCTAGACTCTGTCTCAAAAAGGGCTGGGGGTGTAGCTCAGTGCAGAGGCCCTGGGTTCTGTCTCCAGTGTGTCCCCTTCCCCCCAGAAAAGGTCTGTTGTAAACCGAGCACAGTAGTGCATGTCTTACACACAACTTGAAAGCTTTATTCATCTGCTGGAGCTGGAGCAATGTAAGTGGCTGGTGCCCCTCACTTCAGTATGCTGTCATCCTGGGCTTCTTTCTGCCAGTTCCCCGCTTATCCATTTCAGCTCATCCTGCTGCTTCACCGCTGTTGCCCAAGGCTTCAGGTAACCTTGCTGAGTGGAGGGACCTGCACAGGTGGCAGGCACCATCTTGGCCCTTAGTGCATGTCTTTTTTTTTTTTTTGGTACTGGGAATTGAACTCAGGGCCTTGGGTTTGCCAGACAGGCACTGCATCCCCCACCCGCATATCTTTAAACCTGTAACTCAGGAGGCTAAGACAAGAGGATCACAAGTTGGAGGCTAACCTGGACTATATATACAGTGAGACCTTGTCTCAAAATGAAAAGATCGGGCTGGGGATTTAGCTCAGTGGTTTCACCGCCTGCTGCGCAAGTGCAAAGACCCGAGTTCGATCCCCAGTACCAAAAGAAAAAAAAAAAAACGCAAAAATGAAAAGATCTATTATACAACATAGTTACTAGAGTACACTGTATTCTTGGAAAATGGTAAGAGTAAAGTTTCCTTACCAAAAAAATAAGGGCCAGGTGGTTGGTGTACACCTATAATCCCAGCACTCTGGGAGACTGGAGGATCACAATTTGAGGCCAGTTAGATGACTTAGTAAGTGACTTAAAAAAGGGCTGCAGGGGTGGCGGGGAATTTAGCTCGCAAGCACAAGGTCACGAGTTCAATCCCTGGTACCTGGTACCCCCCCAAAAAAAGTTCAGTGCAAGGGCTTAGATTCAATCTCCAGATCTGCAAAGAACTTGTCAGAATTAGGTGCACATGTATCTATTTTGCAGGAGTGCTCAATATAAAAAAAATGGCATTTCTGGACCTGTTCTTAGTATTACTTATTTTTTTTTTTTTTCAATTCATGGAGGGGTTAAGAAAATCTTGTTTCTTTTGTTTCTCTGACTTCAGTTTAGGGGGTGGGGGGAATTGGGGAATGAACTCAGTGGGCACCGAGTTGCAGAGTCCCCAAGTTGCCCAGACTGACCACCTACCTCAGCATCCCAAGTAGCTGGGTAACTGAGATTACAGGAGTGCACCACTTGTGCTTGGCTGTTCCTTGAATCTTTTTATTATTTGTTGATTGATTGATTGATTGATTGATTGGTAGGTACTGGGCATCGAACTCAGGACCCTGCACTTGCGAGGCAGGTGGTGGAACCACTGAGCCAAACCCCTGGCCCCTGTTCCTTGAATCTTAAATCTTACTTGGGTTGTGGAGTCATTAAAAATTTGAAAGAACTAGTCCCTCCAGAAAAAGTGCACATGCTGGGTACGGTTGTGCACACCTGTAATCTAGGAGGCTGAGGCAGGAGGATTGACAGGAACTCGAGGCCGGCCTGCACTACAAAGTGAGACCCTGTCTGAAAAAAACAAGGAAAAAGTGCACATATTAAATTTTTTTGGCCACGCGTGGTGACACATGCCTGGAATCTCACCACTTCAGAGACCAACACAGAGCATCACCCTGAGTTTACACCACTTGTCTGGGCTACATAGCAAGATCAAGATCCTGTCTCAGAAATTTGTTTTGGTCTCAGGATGAAGGAGTAAGAAGGATGAAGATGTAAGTAATATGTGTATGTACCTGTTCACTATGGTAGATATATTATGTATCACAGATTACCAATAAAAAATTTTTAATTTTTTTGTATACAAGTAATGTGGATTTCAAGCTGTACATAAGATCTGTGTATGTCAACTAATAGTGGTTACTTTGTGTTTCGCGTTTATTTTTTGTTTGTTTTGTGGTACCAGGGATCAAACTCAGGACCTTGTGCTTGTATACTCTGATTATTTACACCACAGAATTCAGAATGAATTTAAGGTAACAATTTTTTTAAATGGTATCACACTATGAATGGTACTAATGAAACTAAAGAATAGTAAGATGACAAGTTGATAGAAAACCTGTATAGTATTCTTCATGAGTCCTCACAGAGGCTACTGTGATTTGCAATCCAAAGTATATCTCCACTGATGGTCACTAACCTAGGAATATTTTCTTTTTTTTCTTTTTTTCTTTTTTGGTACCGGGGATTGAACTCAGGTTCTTGCACTTGCGCAGCAGGCGGCGAAACCACTGAGCCAAATCCCCGGCCCCAACTTAGGAATATTTTCATGCACACAGTCTTCACATTTATCCATTTCAAATAATTGGTTTTTAGCCAGGCATGGTGGCCCATAACTATAATCCTAGCACTGAAAAAGCTGAGGCAGGAAGTTTGCCGTGAGTTCAAGGCCAGCCTGGAATACATACCAAGACCCTCCCCCATAAATATTGCTTCTTTGTGCATAAATTTGGGAAGATACTCCTTTGATATAATGATCAATGGTAAATTGACAAACATTTGTGAAGACTGGTACTATGCGGGCCGGGGATTTAGCTCAGTGGTTTCACCGCCTGCTGCGCAAGCGCAAGGACCAGAGTTCGATCCCCGGTACAAAAAAAAAAAAAAAAAAAAAAAGACTGGTACTGTGCAACTAAAGGTCTAAGTATCCTATTCTTGCCTGAGGAGAAGGGATACTGGGAAGTTTGTGTGTAATAAGTATGGAATTTCATTTGGAGATTAAAAAGTTCTGGAGATGACTGATAGTGATAAATGTGCAGCAATATGAATATAATGCTGTAGAATTTACTTACAAGTGGTTAAAATAGTGAATTTTGCAAGGGCCAGGGATTTAGCTTGGTGCCCCACCTGCCTCACAAGGTCCTGAGTTCAATCCCTGCTTCTGCCAAAAAAAAAAAAAAGTATACACAGCAAAAAAAAGACCCACACATAACTTTCTCTAGTGTGTTCTGCAATTTGAAGTTGAAAAAGATTAGATAACCACTGCCTGCTGCGCAAGCGTAAGGACCCGAGTTCAATCCCCGGAACCAAAAAAAAAGATTAGATAACCAATGAAATAGCTTGCATGCATTGTGACTGCTGCATCCATGGTGCCTACAACAATACCTAGCATGGAGTAGGTAACTAGATAATTGAGTGAATGGACAAGGGCAGTATGAGATAATTATGGGTAGGGCCCATTCATTTACTAAATTTCCAATCAGAAAATTCATCCAGTTAGTATAATTTGAAGATGTGGGATATAAAAAAGTATGATAAGCCAGGCATGATGGTGCATGTCTGTAATCCCTGCACTCTGGATGGAGGCTGAGGCAGGAGGTTTGCCATGAGTTTGAGGCCAATTTGGGCTACATAGTTATACCCTGTCTCAAAAATGAAATTAAAGTGTCTGGGCTGAAAATATTTCAATCATGGCCCTGAAAAAATGGTTAAGAATTACTCTCAGTTTTCTGTTGAATAAGGTAAGGAAGATGCCAGTTGGACATAATTATAAAAGTGTTGGTTCTTAGATCACCTTGAAAATTGATTTATATGGAACATTGGGATCTCTGATAATGTCAGATAAGTGAAGCATTCTGTTTGATATTCAAAGAAAATCGTGCAGACAGGTCACAATGGAAAATGTTCTTTCCTTGAAACTGAAAATGGAACATAAATACATGAATTTATTTTCAAATACTGTATAACTTTCTTTTCCCTTTGGTGCCTGTGATCAAACAGGGATTTGAGAATAGTAGGCAAGCTCTCTACAACTGAGCCACATTCCCTTAAATTCCACAAATTTTAAAAGTGCAGGACTCAGACACAAGAAAACTAAAACCATTTGTTGATTTCTATATGTAGATCCTTCATCCATTTGTATTGCTAAGATCTAGTACTATAAACATTACAATCCTTACCCCAATGTACACTTACATTTAATGGAGTCCCAGTGAGAATCCTTTATTGAGGTGCCACTTGATTCTGGATTTTGTTTTTGTTTTTGTTTTCTTTTGTGGAACCAGGTATCTAACTCAGGAACTCAGGATCTTGTGTTTGTAAGGCAGGCACATTGCCACTGAACTAAATACCCAGCCCCAAGGTGTCACTTGAAATTCAGGTAAACAGAAAAAACAAGCTTGAGCCAGATCTGGCACGTGCCTGTAATCCCAGCACTCTGGAGGCTGAACCAAGAGGATCGCAATTTGGAGGCCTACTTGGCAATTTAGCAATTGCTGAGACCTTGTCTCAAAAAAGAGCTAGAGATGTAGCTCAGTGTGAAAGCCCTGGCTTTAATCCTCATCACTTCCCCTCTCAAAAAAAAAGTTTTAATAGTTGACATCCTTATGGTACCAGAGAAATAGGTTGCAGTTTAAGGAACAGCCAAATTCACATGCAGAAGAGGAGAGGTTTTGTTAAGTGCTTACCCTGCTACCTAGAAAACATGGGACAGGGTGGGAGAGTTGGATGAAACTGTGAAGATCACATAGAAGAATACATGAAAATGAATAAATAGGACTAGGAAAGAGTCCAGATGAACTCAAGTACCCATGAAAACTTACATGATAAGATGGCATTTCAACCCAAGCATTATGGCCCATGCCTATAATTTCAGCTGCTGAGGAGGCTGAGACAGGAGAATCACAATTTCAAGGTCAGCCTGAGCAACTTAGTGAGACCCTGGTTCAAAATTTTTAAAAATAACTGGAGGAATTAGCTCACTGCAAAGGCCCTGGGTTCAATCCCCAATACAAAAGAAAAGTCATTCCATTTTGGTGGGAAAAGGAAAACCCACTAAGAGATTTACTGTTGACTTACACTAATAGTCAATACAGTACTATAAGAACAGCCAAAGGAATCAGCCCGCTGCAGACAGGCAGGTCTATGCACGGCCTACCGAGGTCCCGAGTCCTGGGGAAGACACCGAATCAGCCTGCTGCAGACAGGCAGGTCTGCATGCCCTACTGAGGGCCGAATCAGCCCGCGCCCCGGCAACAATCCACTGGACCTGCCCCCCTCCCCCTCCTCTGTACAGCCACCTGGTTCCACACTACAAAGACGCAGAGGACACCGGACCACTAGACCACGGTAGTGAGTCCCGCTGCTCCTGGTCCAGAGGAAGGGGCTTCCCAGCCACCATCCCTCCCGCTGCTCCCAGCCCACAGGAAAGGGCTTTTGGACCACCATCCCTACCGCTGCTCCTGGACCCTGTCTCACCTCTCCCAGCTCAGAGGAGGTAATCTGTGCAGACGCTAACAGCCCCCCCCCCCACGAGTCGAAATGAGAAAACATATAACTAAGTCTCAAAACCAGACTTCCAGATCACCTACAGCAACCCCAAAGGGAAATGAGATGGAACACTCTGACAACCACCTGGACCCACTGAATTGGCAACAAAAGGGGATCTGGAAAAACTGAAATCAGAAATAATTTCTCAGATAACAGGGGAAATTGTGCCCCAAGTGCAAGAAATGATTAATAAATCTAGAGAGGAGCTCAACAACATGATGGAATTGCAACATAGGAAACAAATGGAATCCATAAAACAGATGCAAATAGATTTCCAGGACATGAAAAACTCCACTGAAAGTCTACACAGCAGAATGGGCCAATGTGAGGACAGAATTTCAGATATAGAAGATAAGATTGCAATTAGTGACCAGGAAAAGAAAAATTGCTTCAAATTTATATGGGAACATGAGAAATCAATCCAGCAGCTGCTAGATGTTGCAAAGAAGAATAACAAGACTGATTGGAGTCAATGAAGAAACAGGAGAGAGTGCAGATGATATAAAAAAAATCTCTTCACAGAAATAATGGCAGAAAACTTCCCAAGCAGGGGAAAAGAGCTTGACATACAGATAAGTGAGGCATATAGGACTCCAAATAGCCTTGATCAAAAAAAAAATCTACACATAGGCATATAATTGTTAAGATTCCAGAAATTCAACAGAAGAACAAAGTTCTCCAAGCAGTTAGAGAAAAGAAACAAACCACATACAAAGGAAAGCCCATCAGAATCACAGCAGACTTCTCAACACAAACCCTCAAGGCAAGAAGAGCTTGGAGTGACATATTCCAAGCCCTAAAAGAAAACAGCCTCCTACACAGATTGATGTACCCTGCAAAACTATCTTTCAAAATGGATGGAGAAATAAGATACTTTCATGACAAAGAGCACCTTAGGAACTTCATAAATACCAAACCAGCACTCCGAAGAATTTTACACAATATCCTAGGAACAGACATTGAAGATCACAACCCCAGGAACCAAAGCAGAATTAACCCATCTGGCATGACAAGAAATTAAATGTAAAGGGGGAGAACCCAACAAAAAGAAAAAGTCATGGTAATGACAAGTCAATACGTTTCAGTTATAACCATCAATGTTAATGGTCTCAATTCACCAATCAAAAGAAATAGACTGGCAGAATGGGTCAAGAAGCAAAATCCAACAATATGCTGCATACAAGGAACACACTTAATTCAAAAGGAAACTCATAGACTGAAAGTTAAAGGATGGAAAACAATACTCCATGCGACAGGAACCCGAAAAAAAGCAGGAGTAGCTATCCTCCTGGCAGATCAAGTAGATTTCAAACCAACACTTATTGAGACGAAGAAGGACACTACATCCTTGTAAAGGGAAGAATCCAAGAGGAAGAGATGACAATCATAAATATCTATGCACCAAACACTAGTGTGCCCAACTATATAAAACAAATACTAATGGACATGAAAAGTCATATATGCACTAATACAGTTGTAGTGGGGGACCTCAACACCCCACTGTCACAAATAGATAGGTCAACTAGACTAAAAATAAGTAATGAAATACTAGAACTCAATCAAACTCTTGAACAAATGAACTTAACAGATGTTTACAGAGTCTTCCACCCCACAAAATCAGAATACACATTCTTCTCAGCTGCACATGGGTCGTTCTCCAAAATAGACCACACACTCACACACAGAACATGTTTAAGTAAGTGCAAAGGAATTGAAGTTATCCCCTGTATATTATCAGACCATAGTGTGATGAAATTGGAGATCCATAGCAAAAGAAACTGGAAAAATTTCATAAACACGTGGAAATTGAACAACACACTTCTGAATAACCAATGGGTCACAGAGGAAATTGAAGAAACCAGACAGTTCCTTCAATTAAATGACAATGACAATACAACATATCGGAATCTATGGGACACAATGAAACCAGTCTTACGAGGGAAATTCATAGCAGTGAATACACATATTAGGAAAACAGAATGAGCCCAATTAAACAACCTGATGCTGCACCTCAAGCTTCTAGAAAAAGAAGAACAGGACAATGCCAGAGCTCATACAAGGGAGGAAATTATAAAGATCAGAGGAGAAATCAATGCAATGGAGACTAAGAGAATGATACAAAAAAAAAAAATCAATGAAGCCAAGAGTTGGTTCTTCAAAAGAATCAACAAAATTGACAAACCCTTAGCCAACCTTGTCAGAAAAAGGAAAGAAAAGGCCCAAATCCATGCAATTAGGAATGAAAAGGGTGAAATGACAACAGACCCAGCAGAAATCCAGAGGATCATCAATACCTACTTCCAGAACCTATACGTTAATAAGATGGACAACACAGAAGAAATGGACAGATTCCTAAATACATATGAATTACCAAAGTTGAACAAAGAAGACCTAAAAATTCTGAACAACCCAATATCAACCAATGAAATTGAAAATGTAATTAAAAACTTATCAACTCAGAAAAGCCCAGGCCCTGATGGCCTCACTACTGAATTCTACAAGACATTTAGGGAGGAACTGCTGCCACTACTGTTTAAACACTTCAATGAAATTGAAAGGGAAGCAATACTCCCAAATTCATTCCTGGAAACAAGCATCACCTTGATCCCCAAAGCAGAGAAAGACCCAACTGAAAAGGAAAACTATAGGCCAATCTCACTAATGAACATAGATGCAAAAATCCTTAATAAGATACTGACAAACAGAATGCAGAAGATCATCAAGAAGATCATACACCCTGATCAAGTGGGATTCATCCCAGGGATGCAGGGATGGTTCAATATACGCAAATCAATCAATGTAATACACTATATCAATAGAGCCAAGGACAAAAACCATATGATTATCTCCATAGATGCAGAAAAAGCATTTGACAAAAGCCAACATGCAGTTATGATAAAAAACCCTACAAAAAATTGGAATAGATGGTCTCTACCTCAAACTGATAGAAGCCATCTATGAAAAACCAACAGCCAATATCATACTAAATGGTCAAAAACTGAAATCCTTCACACTCAAATCAATAACAAGACAAGGATGTCCACTATCACCACTCTTGTTCAATATAGTTCTGGAAACATTAGCCATGGCAATTAGACAAGAGAAAGAAATAAAAGGAATAAAGATAGGAAATGAAGAAGTCAAATTGTCATTATTTGCAGGTGACATGATACTCTACATAGAAGACCCCAAGAACTCCACCAAAAGTCTTCTAGACTTAATAACCAAATTCAGTCAAGTAGCTGGTTACAAGGTCAACTCACAAAAATCAATAGCTTTCCTCTACACAAATGACAGACTCACTGAGAGAGAAATAGGACAAATAATTCCTTTCACAATAGCATCCAAAACACTGAAATACCTAGGAATCATCCTAACGAAAGAAATCAAAGACCTCTTTTCTCAAAACTATGGCACTCTGAAAAGAGAGATTGAAGATGATATCAGAAAATGGACAGACATCCCCTGCTCCTGGGTAGGAAGGATTAATATAGTGAAAATGGCCATACTTCCAAAACTGCTATATAGATTTAATGCAATTCCAATTGAGATCCCAGCAGCATACTTCATGGACCTTGAGAAAACAATCCAAAAATTCATTTGGAACAAGAAATGACCCAGAATAGCAAAAGCAATTCTAGGTAACAGAGACATGGCAGGAGGTATCACAATCCCCAACCTGCAGCTATACTACAAAGTTACTGTGATAAAAACAGTATGGTACTGGCAAAGAAACAGACCTGAGGACCAGTGGAACAGATTAGAAGATGCAGAAACAACGCCAGACACACTCAGCCATCTCATCTTCGATAAAGGAGCCAAACACCCTCACTGGAGGAAAGATAGCCTCTTTAATAAATGGTGCTGGAAAAATTGGGCTTCAACTTGCCAAAGATTAAAACTAGACCTATATCTCTCACCATGCACTAAACTAAAATCAAAATGAATTAAAGATCTAAATATTAAAATAGAAACTCTGAACCAGTTGGAACAGAGGTTACATAGAACTCTTGAAGACATCAGTGTAGGAAAAGATTTTATGAACAAAACCTCAGTTGCCCATGAACTAGCACAATCAACAAATGGGATCTCTTCTTATTAAAAGGCTTCTGCACAGCAAGAGAAACCACCAGCAGTGTGAAGAGACAACCCACAATGTGGGAAAAAATCTTCACCTGCTCTTCCTCAGACAAAGGTCTACTATCTCGAATCTATAAAGAACTTAAAAAGATCAGACCTCCCAAATTTAAAGACCCAATCCAAAAATGGGCAGCTGAAATGAACAGACATTTCTCAGAAAAAGAAGTAGAAATAGCAAATAAATACATGAAAAAATGTTCAACATCACTGGTCATTTGAGAGATGCAAATGAAAACAATGCTGAGATTCCACTTCACTCCTGAAAGAATGGCTGGTATCGTGAAATCAACCAATAACAAATGCTGGCAGGGGTGTGGGGAAAGAGGAACCCTGCTCCACTGCTGGTGGGAGTGTAGACTGGTGCAACCACTGTGGAAATCAATATGGAGATACCTCAAAGAACTAGGACTGGAAGTCCCATTTGACCCTGCTATTCCTCTGCCGGGGATCTTCCCCAAAGAATTCAAAGAATCATACCACAGTGATATATGTGCACCCATGTTCATAACAGCACAGTTTGTAATAGCTAAAACTTGGAAACAGCCCAAATGCCCATCAACTGGAGGCTGGATAAAGAAAATGTGGTTTTTTAATAAAATGGAGTACTACTCAGCCATAAAAAATGAGAAATTAGAGACAGTTATACCTAAGTGGATGCACATTGAGGCAATACTCTTAAGTGAAATAAATAGGACACACATGTATAAATACTGAATAGTTTCTCTGGTGTGAGAAACTGAAAGTAAATAAGGACTAAATGTATAATAGGTCATGTGAAATAGGAAGAAAAGGGGCAAAGGGGAAGGAAGTGGGAGGGCTAGAGGAAAGGATAGAAGGGAATGGGATTAATATGAGAAAATGGAAAAATAGGAACAAAATCTTTGTAAATAGGAATGGAGGGGTTGAAGGGAGGGATGTGCAAGGATGAAAGATGGCAACCAAGAGAGATTATGTAAAGGTGCAAATTTCCAATGATGAATGTCTTTATATTGTATACCTAAAATGTACCAATGATTAGAATGAATAATGGATAATGTAAAATAGGAAGAAAAGGTCCAAAGGGGTAGGGGTAGTGGGAGGGGCAGGGGAAAGGAAAGAAGGGAAAGGAAAAATGATGAGAAATGGAAAAAATGGAAATAAAGTCTTTGTAAATAGGGAAGGGTGGAGGGGGTGAAGGGAGGGCTAGGAATGGGGAAAAAATAAGAACCAAGATGCATTATGTAAAGGTACAATTCCCAATGAGAAATGTAATTGTGTTGTATACCTACAATGTACCAATAAAAGAATTTAAAAAAAAAGAACAACCAAAAAATTTTAATATATATAATAAAAGGACTAAATAAATTATAAAAGCTATAAATCATGGGCCGGGGATTTAGCTCAGCAGTTTTGCCGCCTGCTGCACAAGCGCAAGGATCCGAGTTCAATCCCTGGTACCAAAAAAAAAAAAAAGCTATAAATCATTTAATGACCATTTTGATTAAGGCAAGACTGATGGGTAGAATAGGTACTAAAACTGTAGGTAAAAGTTTTGAGAATGAAAAACATAATTTGAGGATATCCCTACAAAATGTCATCAGCCATGGTGCACATATCTGTATCCCCAAATGGTCTAGGAAGCTGAGGGAAGAGGGCCAAAAGTTTGAGCCTCATCTGGACAGTTTAATGAGACCCTGTATCAGAAAATAAAAAAGGCCTTGGGCTGTAGCTCCATGCAAAGGTCCTGGATTTAATTCCTAGTACCACTGAAAATAATAATAAAGCTAGTGTGGTGACCTGTAATCTGAGCAATCGGGAAACTGAGGCAGGAGGATCACTGATTTTGAGGCCAGCCTGAACTGCATAATGGAGCCTGTCTCAAAAAACAAAACCATTTAGTGAATGTTGGAGAAAATGGTATTTGCATTGACTCAAAGTATCATACCAGACTGCTTATTAATTATAAAAGGAAGGAATATTCCTTCATAATGGAGATCTTGAAGTCACCATATTAACAAACTAATCAAATTTAGCATCATCAGTGGTGGGATAGATAACCTGACATGTTCTTCAGGATGTAATACAATATAAGGTACAATTTTGCTTATTAAGTATTGTTGCCAAAAGTGTTTAACATTCAGGATGTGAGACATTCTATAAAACTACTATGGTGGATGGCTTGGTTGGGGGGTTCTCTATATTAAAAGAGCTCTGCATTAAATAACACTAAAATGCTCTGATTTTTACATTAAAATACATTAAAACACTAAAGTGCTATGATTTTTATAAACTATGCTTAGATCTTTTTTACACCCTGGATCTAATAAAGCATCAATGAGATATTTTGGGGTTGACTGAGAAATTTAATGTGGATTTTATGTGTGGTGGTGCACACCTATAGTCCCAGCACTCGAGAAGTTGGGGCAGAAGGATCACCAAGAGTTTGAGGCCAGCTTGGACTACATAGTGAGTTCAAGGCCAGCCTGAGCTACATAGTGAGACCCTGTCTCAAAAAAAACAAATAAAAAAAGAATAAATGAGGGCTGGGGATGTACCCTAGTGGTGCCATGCCTGCTTGGCAAGTGCAGGGTCCTGAGTTCGATCCCCCGTACCAGAAAAAAAATTGAATTAATTTTCATGTAAAAATGATATTTTAAAAGAATTAAGATGTGTTATGTACATGTACCAACTCCTCACAATGAATGTAATTAGGTACTGCAAACGTACTAACAAAAAATAAATATTTTTTAAAATTAAAAAAATAGGGCTGGGGATGTAGATCAGTGGCACCACACCTGCCTGTCAAGAACAAGGTCTTGAGTTTGATTCCCAGTACCAAAAATAAATAAATAAAATTTAAAAAATAAAATTACCCGAGTTCGATCCCCGGTACCAAAATAAAATAAATAAAATAAAATAAAATTAGAAGAGAGAAAATGGCATTTTGCTTTTAAGAAGAATGTCATCATATTAGAAGATGTAGGTTGAAGTATTTGGGGTGAAGAGTTGTGATAATTGCAGTCTCTATCACATAGTTCAAATAAAAACCCAAACTGCATACATATAAAGAGATAAACCAGGGCCGGGGATTTTGCTCAGTGGTTTTGCCACCTGCTGCACAAGTGCAAGGACCCAAGTTTGATCCCCAGTACCAAAAAAAAAAAGATAAACCAAAAAAAGTGTATGGGTTGGGACTTGATTGTGCTGTTTTAAGTTTTGGCTAAATAAGAGTTTATTTAAATAAAAATTATCTCAGGGCCCGGGGATTTAGCTCAGTGGCACCGCGCCTGCCTCACAAGTGCAAGGTCCTGAGTTTGATCCCCGGTACAAAAAAAAAATTATCTCAAACCTAAACTTTAAGAAAGGAAGACATGTGGCTAAAGCATATAAAGAAAGACTGGAAGAAAAAAACCTTTAAAAATAAGAATGAGTTGGGCTTGGAGGCACATTCCTGTCATCACAGCACTCTGGGAGACTGAGGCAGGAGGATTATAAGTTCAAGCCCAGCCTAGGTAACATGGCAAGACCCTGTCTCAAACAAACAAACCATAAAAGGACTATGCCTGTAGCTCAGTGCAAAGCCCCTGGGTTGAGTCCCAGTACTGCAAATACAAATGAATAACAACAGAAAGACTTGAGGTTCACCAGCTGAGGTCAGCAGCCTATACTGTATACCAAGTCCTCATTAGGGAAACGAGGTGGCCAGGTGTAGCGGCACACACCTATAACCTCAGCTACAGGGGAGGGTGAGCAGGATGACAGATATGAGGCCAACCTGGGAAATTTAGGAGACCCTGTCTCAAACAGAAAGGGATGGAAATGAAACTCAGGGTATAGAGCACCCCTAAATTGGGTCCCCCAGAGCTGAAAAAAGAAAAAAAGAGATAGGCTAATTACTCTGAGTTGATCACTACCCAAAATATACACAAAATCACATTTACCTCAAAAATACATACAACTATGTGTCAATCGGAAATTAATTAAAATGTTTAAGAACTGATGTTCAGTGGGGTGATGGACATGTTCTAGAACTAGACAGTGGTGATGGTCACAATGTGAATGTACTGCCACTGAATTGTACACCTTAACAGTCAAAATGGTAAATTGTTTTTTAAAGTGATGCTTCAAATTTTTTTTCTAGTCTTTATCTTTTTGCGGGGGTGGGGGGGGATACCAGGGATCAAACTCAGGACCTTGAGCTTGCGAGGCTGGCTGTAGAACCACTAAGCTAAATCCCCAGCCCCCTTCTTTCTCTTTTTTTAATTTTAATTTTATATATATATATTTTGTTTGTTTTTGTTTTGTTTTGTTACTGAGATTGAACTCAGGACCTTGTGCTTTCGAGGCAGGTGGTGGCGGCATCACTGAGCTAAATCCCTGCCCCCTTTCTATATTTTTTTTCTTTTGGTACTGGGGATCGAACTCAGGACCTTGCACTTTCGAGGTAGGTGGCTGAACCACTGAGCTAAATCCCCAGCCCAACTATATATATATATATTTTTATTACTACATATTGGTCATTTGTTTTTGGTTTTCGTTTGGTTGGTTGGTGCTGGGCTTTTGGTGTTTTGTTTTGCAGTACTGGAGACTGAACCAGGGCCTTCACACTGAGCTATATCCTGACCCTTTCCCCCCTTTTTATATTTTCTTTTAAAACAGACTCTCAGTAGGTCACCAACTTGCCAGGTTGCCCAGGCTGGAGTTGAACTCTCCATCCTTTTGCCTCAGCCTCCTAGAGTGTGGGGATTATAAGCATGTGCCACCACACCCAGCTCAAAGACTGCTTGTTTTTCAGCCCTATTTTGCCATTTCTTCTCTTCCAGTAGAAATACGTCATAAAAATTTCATCTTTACTCAGTATAGTTTACCAAATGTGATTTAAAAGAATCACCCATTGTAAACCTCAGAATAAAGTGTAAATTCCGTTCTGATATCTATTCATATTTCTTAGTGTGTATATAAAATTATATATATTCTATTCATAAAATGATAAAAGTTTATGATGTTCTATATGTCCTGATCACACTGATATTGAATTATGACTACACATTTCATCACCTCTAGAAAATCGAAACCATAAAGCTTCAGGATATTTTGGTTTGGGGAAATTGGTCTATATTCTCAATCCCTAAAATCCCAAAGAAACAGTTTCTTTTTCTCTCTCTCCCTGCCCCTTTTTCCTTTCTCCCCTCCTCTCCTCTTTCCTGCTCCCCCTCACTTCCCCCCACCTTCAGGGATTAAACTGTCCTCCTGAATCAGTCTCCCTAGGAGCTGAAACATAAATCTGTAAGTGTGCACCACTACATCTGACTATTTTATTTAAAACAGGGTCACTACATGCCTTTTACAAGGTTGGATGAAGTATGTATTTGCACAAAAACAGAACAAGCCAGATATAGTATCAAACACATGTAATCCTGGCACTCTGGGGGACTGAGGCAGGAGGATCACAAATTCAAACCCAGCCAGGAAAATTTAGCAATTTACTGAGACCCTGTCTCAAAATTTTAAAAAGGGGTAGGAAAAAAAAAAAAAAATGGGTAGGGACCTAGTTCAGTGTGAAGGCCCTGGCTTCAATTCTCAATACCTCAAAACAAAACAAATGAAAACAAAACAACTCTCAGCAATTATGTTAACTTTTAATGAGAATTTGCTGCATTTAAGGCTGAATGTTAAATAGTATCACACATTCATTCAACAAATCCACAGTTTAAGGTACTAGGAAATTAGAAGTGAAAAACATAGGGCCCCCACCCCCCAAATTCTCATATCTCATGGATTTACTTGGATACCAAGATAAATTAGACCTTGCTGATCAGTTTAGATTGACACAGAGGTGTGAAAAAAAATTTTTAAGCGGTAAATGTTTTAGCTGGTGTGATTGCACACACCTGTAATCCCAGCACTCAGGAGACTGAGGCAGAAGGATACCCCCAAGTTCAAGGCCACCCTGGGCTACATGGTAAGTTCAAGGACAGCCTGAACTACATAGCAAGACCCTGTC
The DNA here is from genome assembly GCF_053883595.1 of Heterocephalus glaber. Lineage (NCBI taxonomy): Eukaryota > Metazoa > Chordata > Mammalia > Rodentia > Bathyergidae > Heterocephalus > Heterocephalus glaber. The sequence continues at coordinate 6,921,376 of NW_028258156.1, forward strand.
TTTAAAAAAAAAATTGGGGGGGGGGCGGGAATTTAGCTCAATGGTTCTGCTGCCTGCCTCATAAGCTCAAAGACCCGAGTTTGATCCCCAGTACCAAAAAAAAAAAAAAAAAAATCTGAAATTACGGCGGGGGATGTATCTCAGTGGCGCCACAAATGCCTGGCAAGAGCAAGGTCCTGAGTTCAATCCCCGGTACTGCGAAAAATAAAAATAAATAAAATAAATCTGAAATTAGAAGAAGGAGACATTATTTCTAGTTGAAGGATCAGAGAATCTTTCATGGAAAATAACTCAGTCGAGACCAGCCTACAAGTACAGTTTAAACTCTGCAACATTTGCTTCATAATTATTTTTAGTTAAATACATTGTATTACAAAATAAAAGGAACAAAGAAGGAGGTGACTTGAAAATTTGAAGTGCACAACCAAGAGCTGGAGGGAGGGAAGGAGGGAAAGGAAGGGAAGGGAGGGAAGGGGAAGGGGAAAATGATTAAGATGTGTTATGTACCTGTACCAACTCCCCACTCCCCACAATGAAAATAATCATGATGTGCTGCAAACATATGCTAGTAAAATATAATAAAATAAAATTTAAAGTGCACACCGGTGTCTGCATTATAATTTATAGATATGAAAGATTTTCACCGTATGAAACCTAACAACTCAGAAATTAAAAGAACAAATTTTGCAGGGTGGTTGTCCTGTTTTCAAAAAATTATTAGTTCTGATTTTAGATCATAAAGACTTTTCTACTTAAAATATATTTAACATTTTGAAATGGAATAAAAGTTTTATAGAATAAAAATCTTTTAGCCTATATTTTCACTACTAATAACTCCAAAGTAACAGTCTGATTAAGTGGGTTTTTTTTTAAGTGGTTTTTATTTTTATAACCATGAACTATAAACTACATAAGCTAAATAAGCTTTTCTGCTACATAATCATTGAAATTCTTCATTTAATTTCATGTAGTAAAATTTGTTAACAAAATTTCCTTTCAATTTTCCTAGTCTGAAAATTTTAGTTTCTGTAAACATGTGAACTATTGTAGGTGAAAGTAGCAGCTAAATCTCTTACAATGAATTGCTCCCTCCCCTTTATTTTAAATAAGGGAAAAGAAGAAATGTCTCCTAAATTACCTTGTTCTATCAAGCTTTTCTCTCCATCATTTTTATTTTTGGTACCGGGGATCGAACTTGGATCCTTGTGCTTGCAAGGCAGGCAGCAGAACCACTGAGCTAAATCCCCAGCTCTCTCCATCATTTTATGAGAATGAATTAATAAAATGCACAGGGAAACTCGTAATCCCAGAATTCTCAAGTCTGAGTCCTATGGCTATACTTATTTTAAATACTTAAAGATTCATCTGCACAATGTTTCTTTCCTCCTCTTTCTCTCACAGCCTTGTTATTCCCATTTTTGTTAGTTTTTCAAGTACATTACTGCTAAAGCTGTTTTTTTTGGTACTGGGGATCGAACTCAGGTCCTTGCACTTTCGAGGGAGGCAGCAGAACCACTGAGCTAAATCCCCGGCCCTGCTAAAGCTGTTTTGCAAGAAGGAGCAACTGTATTGAAATTCTTGAATTCTATAAAGAAATATCTGTGTCTTAATTGCTACTCAAATGAATGTTTCCATTCTAAATAAAGTGAGAAAGTCCAAGCCACGGATAGTACTGGATCACAAATGAAAATTTTATGTCTTTTTTCTAAACAAATCTTTCTTTTGTAGTTACAGAATATCTTTTTTCTTTCTTTCTTCCTTTCTTTCTTTCTTTTTTTTTTTTTTTTTTTTTTTTTTTTTGCGGTACTGGGGATTGAACCCAGGATCTTGGGCTTGCGTGGCAGGCACGGTGCCACTGAGCTAAATCCCCGGGCCTTTCTAAACAAATCTTACAGAATAATTCAAGAAATCACCAAGACTAGAAGATATTTGAACATAGTTATTTGAAATGAGTACTTAAAACTCTTTAAATCCAATGTATATTGTGTAAATCTAATATTTTGTTTACCTTAGGTTTGGGGTATTCTTCCAACTGGTCTCAATAGGCTCTAGTTTTTCTTCTAATAATGTATAATTTATTTGTGTAAAACTAAAATATCCAAATAGATATATCCTTGGGAAATCTAATGGAAACAGGAAACTAATTTTAAAAACCAAAGATAATTATTACTAAACGTTCATACTGACTGATCACCTAGAAAATTGACATTTGACTCATTGGTTTTGAAATTTTGCTATTTTTTGTTTTTCCTTTTTGTTTTCTTTTATTCTACTATTTGTATTATGGTAATGATTTCTTATTTAAGCATATGAAGCACAGGGTCTGATTCTAACAAAAGGAACCTTTTTAAGAAAATGAGTTGTTTAACTTGTAGAGTGGAAACAAGTTTCTTGTATTTTTTGGTCAGGACATTGGCTTGGGTTAGTGGCTCACATTAGTAAAGGATTCCTTTACTGAGAGTTTCTGTCCATCTGTCTCTGTCTCTCTCTAATTCTGCTTTCCTCGCAAACTGTTTGTTACTTAACTGAGGTATTTGCCTAAACTTTTCTTTTGTCTCCATCTCTCCCTGCATTATTATCTAGTGTCAAGTAGCAACCCTTCCCTGAATTGCATTTTATAGAATAAATAAATGTCTATACAGAAAAGAAGCTGGATGGAGCAGCTCAGTAATTTAGCAAACGTTTCTTCTTTCTCACTTATCTAAAATAGGTAAAAAGAAAAACGTAGTTCATTGGAGTTTATTGAAGGAGACTACAGGTTTCACAGAGGATCTTAAGTTTTTTCAGGGACAAAAATTTTTAGAATCTATGTAGGGAGGCCTTTCTATAAATTTTCTTTAAAGTGAAGTGGCCCAATAACTGTTGAAATTCCCAGTCTTAGTCTTTTAGCTGAAAACTAAATTCCACAACTATTTGTTGAAGGTTATTCAGTGCCTTTGTGCTGGGAAAAAGGTAAAAGGTGGTATAAATAGTTTACAGCTGTAGAAACAAAGGGCCAGGAGGTGAAAAATCTTACTTACCTAGGGTCACAGCAGGGCCAACAACGCCCAGAAAACAGTTGCCAGGACAGCACCCACTGTTCAGGAAGGTCAACGGATTCCAGGTAAATAAAGCAAGGGAAGAGCACTTTTCATTCAAAGGCAAGCCAAGGACTTTGAGCTCTTGGAGGGTGTTTTTCTTTTCAGTTCTTGTATCTAGTAAGGGGTGAGGAGCCAGGGGTATTCAGCAACAGGGTGAGCTGCAGCCTCTCCTCTCCTCCTTTTCCTCTCCCCACCCTCTCTGTCACTGAAGATTGAACCACCAGCTACATCCCTAACCCTAACATTATTTTTTTGAGACAGGGTCTTGCTAAGTCATTAAATTGTCCTGGCTGGGCTTGAATTTGTGATACTCCTGCCTGAGCTTCCCAGAGTACTAGGATTACAGGTGTGCACCAGTTGAGCTGGAGCTTCTTCCAGCTGTTTGTTCTTCAACTCTCCAGGTGACAGGAGCAGAAGGAACAGTTTGGTCCACACTATGGGAATATATATATATATTCCCCAGCTCCAGAAATTTCACTCAAGCAAAAATAAAACTCAGTTTTGATTGTTGATAAATCTGAACATAGCATTTTCAAGTTTGCTAAGAGGAGGAACATCCCAGCTTACTGCTGAGAGCATGACTGTTACAGTGCATTCCTTAGTCCCCAAGGATTTAGATAGAGCCGAGCCTTAAATCGGGGCTTTGAGAGACATGAGAGGAGCCATGTGCTAAAGAAATCATGGACTTTCTTCCTGCCAACCTCTCACATAGAACTGACTTTTCTGGAGGGCTGGGGATTTAGCTCAGTGGTTCTGCCACCTGCCTTTCAAGGACAAGGTCCCGAGTTCAATCCCGAGTACCAAAAAAAAAAAAAAAACCCCAAAACTTTGCCGGGGATTTAGCTCAGTGGTTCTGGCGCCTGCTTCGCAAGCACAAGGACCTGAGTTCGATCCCCAGTACCAAAAAAAGCCAAACCTGACTTTTCCTCAGTTTAATGACTTTAATGAGGTCCTGACTGAAGGTCCTGAGGGGAAGCAGGTGATTTTTTTTTCTTTCAAGATCTCCTCTACCCTCAAGGCTTTCAATCTTAGCTTTCAATGATTAAGAACTTCTGGCCAAGATAAATGTAGGGTTTTTTGTTTTTAAGTAATGATACTGGGTCTAAGCAAACTTTACCTTTGTTAGTATTTTTGGATGTTTTTTTTTCTGTGTGTGTGTGTGTGTGTGTGTGTGTGTGTGTGTGGTGTTGGGGATTGAACCCAGGGCTTTCACATTGAACTAGATCCCTAACTCCTTTTTTTAGTTTTTTTTAGTCAGGGTCATGCTAAATTGCTGACGCAGAACTGAAACTTTTGATTCGCCAACTTGTGATCCTCCTGTCTCAACCTTCAGAGTAGCTGAGATTACAGGCATGTGTCACCCCATGTACCCCGCCACCCCCCAGGATCAAACTCAGGACCTTGCACTTGCCAGGGAGGGGCAGCTCCACTGAGCTACACCCCCAGCCCCGAAGACTTCTAATAATCCTTTTGGTCCATCTTATTATGAAATGGTTTCAACTGAACGACATAGATAAGAGAAGATACTCTGTATAATACTCTAGTTATTAAACAAGCAGCTTTTTTGTATAAAGTATCCAATAATTTGGAATGTCTATATATGAAAAGGTAGATATATTTTCACTTCAAATACTCTAATATGTGTTACCTTAATCCCTTTATCTGTTAATTAAATAAAATTTGGAACAGCATACACTTCCAAACATAAGATCTTAATTACCAAAATTACATTTTAAAGAAACTGCAATTTACTACTATTTCCTATAATGAATTTAGATACCTTCCGGTTCACAGGTCCTTTTCCTGTTACAAGCGCTTTTTTTAAAAAAAAATCTTTTTACAAGTTCTTTAAACATTGACTTCCCTTTATACCCTAAAGTCTTATTCCTTGGCTTTACATGCACTCTACCCTGGGGTTTTGCAACAGAAAACTTTAAAACTGAACAAATATATTGGTATACCCATAGCAAGATTCAAAATCCAGAGTCTACAACTTCATATTGCATTGCAGAATTATTTTAATAATGTCAAAACAATGCAATCTGCTTGAAATGTATGGTTTTCAAAATGAATTTTTAATGAATTTCTGAATATCCAATCTCTAATTGACTGCATACACATAAAATCAAATTCTTTAATGTCCCTAAATTACCTATAAGATTATTGTTTAAAAGTCAGCATAACTGGGGGATAGGGATTTAGCTCAGTGGTTCCAGCACCTGCCTCTCAAGCACAAGGTCCTGAGTTCGATCCCCGGTACCAAAAAAAAAAGTCAGCCTAACTAGTTGATCAGTGAGTATATACTATATATATTAAAAAGCTGGAAGAAAGGATTTTGAATTTTTTTTTTTCCACTGGGGACCAAACTCAGGACTTTGCACTTGCCAGGCAGGTGCTGTGTGCTGAGCTACATCCCCAGCCCCATTTGAATGTTTTTTTACCATAAAGAAATGATAAACATTTGAGGAGATATATTTAACCTGATTTAAATATTACACAATACATATAGGTATGGAAAAATTGTACCCCATTTACAGGTGTAATTTTTATGTTTCTATGTATCAGTTAAATTTTTTATTATTTTTTGTGGTGCTTAGGACTAAACCCAAAGCCTCATGCATGCTGGGCAAATGCTCTACCACTGAGCTACACTCCCAGACCAATCTGTTGGCTTAATAGATTATACTGCAAGCTTTCATAGATTAATCCACAAGTAACAGCTTTTTATAAAATAACTCCTAAGAGTCTTTGCTTAACCGTCATGTTTTTTAATATACTGCAAAGAAACATGGGGGAGGGCCAGGGATTTAGCTCAGTGGTTCTGCCACCTGCCTCGCAAGCGCAAGGACCCAAGTTCGATCCCCGGTACCAAAAAAAAAAAAAAAGAAACATGGGGGAAAACCCCTTAAAAAACAAAGTAATTAGCTGAGGATTTAGCTCAGTGGTTCTGCTGCCTGCTTCGAAAGCACAAGGTCCTGAGTTCGATCCCCGGTACCAAAAAAAAAAAAAGTAATTGTTTTTTATATCACAGATAAAGTTACATAAAATGAAGCCACAAACTATGAAAGTCTTCCCATGAAAATCAGTAATAACTACATGTCAATCATATATTCAAGCTTTTGCTCTTACAGATTTTAAACAATAGAGACTGTAAGTGTGATCACTGGGCTACATTGTGGGAAGAAACTTTTAACTCAGTATAATCAAGAGTTACACAAACTTGAGGATTTTACTTTGCTTATACAAACTCTGTGTGCTTGGCTGTAATATATTTAATTCTATTAATTGCCAAATCCAGAGAGTAATTTATCTTATTACTATATTATCAGAAAACTCCATAGATAAAATAAATGCATTACTTACTGTAACAAAAATAAACATGTTTAAAAAGCAAATGGTCATTCTTCATTTGTTTAAAGGCAGTAAGGGTTAAAATGTTTGTTATCCTAACAGAATATGACTTTCTTCTCCACTTAATAATGAAATAATTTAGGAATATTTTATTTTTGCTTTTCTTTTTGTGAGACAGGAATATTTTAATAATAAAAGAAAAAGGCTCTTTTAAGGAACAGTTAGGAAGGGACTATCATTTGATTGAAATATCACTCTTCATGTTGAGCCACTTTATTGATATCTGCCCTAAAGCAACATTATAATCTCAGCTTTCCTAACCCCTAATAAAGAAGAGCTAGTATATAACAGGACCCAGGTTTCACTTAAAATCAGTTTCCTCTCCATATTTAAGTTTCAAAAAGCATTGTTTTCTCAACAGCAACAGACAAGTATCTTTGCTTCTTCCACAAGAACTTTTTCTCAAATAATAGTTTGATTAAAGTATCCACAATTTGCTCATGTGCACAATTAAAAGAGGTGGAACAAATCACAGGATATTTATCTACATATGTATTTAGTATTTATCTACATATTTGGTAAATGAATTAAAGATTTTAAAATATGTGACCACTATTGCTTTTATTACTTTTTAAACTGATTACATTTATGTTTTAGTAATGTTGAATATTTTGAGTGTATTACTAAATATAACTGTTTAGAAAACCACATACACAAAAACAAAACAAGGTCCAGAAAGATACAAACTTGAACATATATTTGTATTATTTAAGTTCTAAAGTTTGTATACTAATAGCCTTTTTTTTCACTAATTGCCTCTTAATCCAGTTCAATCTGTATTGTTAGTTTCATCCCTCCAGCTTTAAAAACATCATATTGAAAAATTCTGATGGTTAAGAAAAGCACTTTAAAAATAGTGCTTATCTTGCTTGTTTTAACTTGCAACCTCAGAATTTGAACACAAGTTCCATCTTGCTCTGTTCCTTCACTACTACTCCACAAAGGGCTTCCCAGCAGGAATATGTGCAGACATTTGGTGTCCAATTGCACACCCTGACTGCATTCCATACCCGACAAAACTGCCCTGAACTGGAAGATTTGTTGTTGTTGCAAAAACAGAGTGATGCTGCCTTTAACCTTATTGTCTATTTTTCTAGATTTAAACCCTTACTCAACTTTTAAAAATTAATATTGAAAACAAAATTCAACTTAATCCGTTTTAAAACAGCATAATATTTGCTCTGGATGGAAATAAACTTTGAATATATTTCTATGGCTGCCAATAAGCACCCAAAGTATACTACAATAACATTTTAATAGTTTAATTAATTTTTGATTATAGCTTTTTTTTACAAGGTCATTCATTTAAACGAAAACCAAAGATGTCTTTGTATCTTTGTAGCAAAGAAATAAAAAAACAAGCTAATTATCATAAGACATATGGTAATAGAGCCAAGTAGCAAAAATCTAGGCAATTTTCAACAAACAAAAACAAAAGATGGTGACATCATTCTGCACTTAATTGTTCCTAATAAAATACTCAGAATACAACTGCAATCATATCTGATGTGATAGTGAATTTTTACTTGACTATGATCACTTCTGTTACTTTGTTAGTATCATTTTTATGAATTCAATTTTTAATAGCTGGATTAGAATTAGACTTCTTATAAAACAGGGACCATTTTAGATTAACAGAGGATATTCAAGAGTAATATGTTTCATACTGGTTTATATCAAATCATACATATTTTAGAATGTCTTTACTCATATTATACAGAGTAAGATTTAGTTTTAAATAAGTGCTCTACCACTGACTATATCCTCACCAATATTTAGTTATTTATAAATTAAAAAAGAATTATTTTCCAAGTCTTAGAAAATTCTAGGAAAAACACTTCAGATTACAAGATATAAATAATTTGGCTTTCAAAGGAAAAAGTAAAACTAGAAAAACTGTTTGGCAGTAGAGCACCCCCAAATTATATAGCAATTGGATATATAAAGTTTCAATTATTAATACTAGGTTGAACCTCAGTTCAAACAAAATTTTGCCTTTAGGAAGGCAGTTATATTCTCTCTCTCTTTTTCTTTTTTTTTTGGTACGGGGATCGAACTCAGGTCCTTGTGCTTGTGCAGGAGGCAGCAAAACCACTGAGCTAAATCCCCGGCCCTAGGAAGGCAGTAATATTCTCAATTTAAAAATAACTGATTATTAAATTTAAATCAGTTCAGAAAAAGCAACAAAATACTACCAGTTTTTATATTTTTAAGCAATTTTTTCCTAAAAAGGAAAAGAAGTAAATGTTTTAAAAGAATGTGTTAGAAGAACAAATTTTTATGTGCCAATTTGATAAAGATTTCAGATTAGGTTCTGTCCTTTTGTGCTATTACTTATATTCCCAGATTAGGAATTTCAGCTGTTTTGAAATAAATACAAAAAACAAAAAAACTCTTAGTTTGCTGCTTCCCTCTTTAAATCTGAGATCATCAGCTTCAGAGAAGCTCAGGACCAAAACGTAAGCTGAACTCAAGAAGGAATGAATTTTAGTCAATGTGGAAATGGTAACTCCCTACCCCTATTCTTGCAAGTAAGAAATTAAAAAATGTTTATTATATCTAAAAATTAAATTTATAGACAGCATCAGTTCACCTCAAAGATCACCTAGGAGGTACTTTGAGTGTGTGTGTGTGTGTGTGTGTGGTGTGCATATCTGTGTGTGTCATTAAATGTTTCATTAAGGAAATTTTAATTCCTAAATTTTGTGGAATGGGATTCTGGGATACAATGGTCAAAAAACGAAGGGTCCAACTATAAAAACAGTAATCTAAGATTTGTCTTTTAATTATATATGGTAGAAAATGTTGAAAACTAGTAACTTCAGCATGTGCTTAGCTTTCAGATTATTTTAGTGGAGTGGGTAGTTCTTATTCTTTCCAGTGAGATTTCATGCTTGGATTACTGTCCCATTTCACACCATTAGTTAATACATGCTCTCTCTATTCCACTTATCCCCCCCCCCCCACTTAGCAAGGCAACAGGCAAAATAAATGAATTGCCACCAATGAATAAGTTTAAATGCCTAACTCTTCCCAGTCTCCTCAGGCCCCTCCCCCCACAAACAAATGCCTCTCTTTTGTTCTCTAAGGTTGGTCTGCAAACACATATGTACTTGCCAATTACCATGCAGACTTTACACTGAAGTTCTCATTTTCTCCCTTTCCTAGAAGAATATTTTAAAGTTTTCACCTCATGCTTATCTACTGAACAATTACATATAAAGTGTACCAGACAGATAAAATTCCCCTTCTTAGTAGTTGAAAATTTAAAAAAATCAATTTCTTTTAAAACCAGAATACAAATTTTTTAATACAGTTTTTTTAAAAAATAAACTTACAAATCTTTGATTCTGAGAAAACAATTGAAAATATTCCAGGTTTTAGAGTTTTGGCTTGTCTAGATTAATTTTGGAATTTATTTTACAACTTTCTCTAAAAAGTAAAATTCTTCTATTGTATCATGTCAAAATATTAAAATTGTAGGCTATATAAAACTCTCAGCCTAAAATCATTTTACAAATAATTACATCTTCACATAACCATGTCTTAGGTTTTAAAGGGTTATCTAAATTATTAACTTTATTATCTTTGGTATTGTACTATACATTCAGTCTCTAAGCTCTAATTTATTTATTCAACTCGAACCATTTGTGAGTGACTCTGATGTTTCTGAGAAATTTTACATGAAAGCTTAAAAAATACTACTGGCCACATAAATGAGATGTAGTGGAATTACACAAAATGTTAACAAAATATAAGTAATGATTATTTTTGTTTTAAAAGTTTTTCTTTACGAATCAACTCAGTTTTTAAAAGCCCCTGAAATAACTATGTTAATATTATGGCACATGACAGTTTAGTTTTTAGAGACTACAGCTAAACAGTACTGGAGCAAAGACAGTTTTTCTGAAAATTTAAGAGAGGATGCTGTAACACACTACAGCTAACAACACAGAATATTAATACAGAGTTAATACAGAAAAAAATTTCTAACTTTTTGATTTAAACCAATTCTCACGTTTTTAACATTTACTGAATTTTACCGATTTTTAACCAAATCGACTATTTTGTCAAGACTTAAAAAATGAGCAATTAAATGATCTGTGAACAAACTATTAAGGTGTATTCCTAAATGGTACATTTCCTTTTGTCCTATAAGGAAAGAGTGAGTTTTGGAGTTAGATACACCAAACACATTTATACTTCCTTCTTTCTGTCACTACAGTTCTGATCTTTACTTCTGAGAAGACCAACAGCAATTTATTTATAGGATACAACAAACCTACCAAAGGCAACAGTCTCTAGAACACAGCACTGTGGCTCTTTATCTTTTCAGTTAACCACATTAAATACGATTATTTCGTTTGTCTCGTATTTTTCCAAGCCGAATTCATATTTATTTTTTCTCGCCGCCTTCACCAAACATCAGTAAAATTAGATCATTTCAGCTACAGAAATCGTTCATCCCTCAAGGTCGGTCTCAGCTTCAACGAAAACGTGGTCTCGGCAAAGTCGATTTTACCCGGAATTTTTCGTTTGCTTTTTTTGGAAGGGTTGTTTGGTTTCCCTTAAAACAACCCGTTGGACCACAAAGGGGGTTAGAAAGGGAGCGGGCAGAGTAAGTCCATTTTCCAGGGGAGCTCAGGAAAAGTTCAGGCACTTGGAAACGTATTTTGTTGTGGTTGTTTTACATTAAAAAAAAAAAAGAAAACACATGAACGCTAAGATGCAGGCGACGAAGCCGGAAAGCCGGGACCTCCGGGCGCCGGGCGTGGGGGAGGGGAGGGGGCGCGGGCACCACATAGTCGGTCAGCCAAAGGCGGGCGGCGCTCCCAGAGCCCGACTCCGTCCCACCCTCCCTTTCTCCCCTGGGGGCTGGGGCTGCGGCTAGCAGTTAAAGGGCTGGGAGAATGAGAGACAGAAGAGGGGGACCCCACCCCACACCTCCACCACAACAAAACCTACAAGGGAGCAAAGGGTTATTTTCGCGCCACAAAAGATGGAAACCCAAAGGGCGGCTCCCGGGCCAATGAATGGGAACCAACAAACCGCTCCGGCGGAGCCAGCCGACGATGATTGGCTCCTTCTCTCACCAATCGGGAGCGGGAACGCCCTTTCCAGGGGTGGGGTCTCTCCCGGCGCCGGTTGCTGAAGTTGGGCTCTTGGAGTCGGCGAAGCTGCGCCGGAGCCCCGCCCTGGGCGCGTTTGCGCGCCGTCTGGCGGCCGGGCCCCGCCCATGGGAGAGACAGGAGATCGGCGAGGGCTTCCTGTCCTCTCTCCGTGGGTACCGAGCATCCTCGTGCTCCAGAGCGCTGCTCGCGTGTAGAAACGGAGGCCGGAGGTGCGGAGGGGTCGCTGGACGCGCGCTGCCCGTCGGTCCCCGCGGCTCTCGCCTGGAGGCTCTCAGGTGGGATCGTACCGGGGGGGAGCCCCGGAGCCCCCCGGGGCCTCCTGTCTGTCCGGGCCTCGCGCTCTGCCGTCCCTCCGCAGAGCCAAGGGAAGGGAGGCCCAGGGGCCGGGGCCCACGGAAGACCTTCCCCAGGGTGAGCTGCGCGGATCCCGCCTTCTTTCCCTGGGCAAAGCTAGAGGCAAAAGGAAACTAAATAAACCCCCTCCCATCTCCGGGGCCACCATTTTAAAAAATTTTAAACAAAAATGAACTGTAGACTGCGGAGGAAGGGGAGAGCCAGGTTACCACCGATCACTCCTCTGGTTTAAGCAGATCAGAGCCCAGGAGAGGCCCAGACGAGCGTTGGGCATTGTGTGTCCACCGCGTTCGGGTCTCGGCGGCCGGGTGTGGGGAGGGGGAGCCCTAGGGTTGCTTTTGCTCTCAGCCTGCCCAGCTCTCACCCTCAACCTGTGGATATGCATCGGTAACTGACCTTCCGTTTCTCCAGCTTTACTGCCTTCAGCTCAGCAGATAAGGAAAGGGAGTAGCTGTCCAAAAGAGTAAAAAGCCTAGGTGAAGTTCTTCCTTGGAGGAATTAATATTAATTAGAAACTACAACTGTCTCAGGAAGAACCTGGAATAGCCCATGTGCAGTTAATTTGTGTGAGAATCATTAAAAACTGGAAGTTACACGGATCGTATATTCGTTTTTGAAAATTCACCGAAGAAATTTTTGTTCTTGAAGTGCAGTAAAAGAAATCCATAATCCTTTTATTTAGCCCCCGAATATATACTTATTTCTTAAATGCTTGGAAGATTGGAAGTGGGCTGTATCCACCTCCTTTTTTTGATGTCTGAGGTTATATTACTCGTGTGTGTTTTTAAGGTCCTGGATGGAGTATCCAGTTTGTTACAATAATACACAGATTAAGTTCACAGGAGTCCCAGGAACATATTTCATCAAAACAGCACATACTTGTTTTAAATTCCAGCTGTTCGGTTTGTTTGATAGTGACAGATAAGCACGGGCTAGTAGTATTTATGGAAAATAAACAATTTATCCCATGCTTTAAAAGTAGTTATTTCCTTAGGTCTCAGTTTTAATAAGAGCCAAGTACAGTTAACAATCCACAAGCCACCATTCCATGTACTTTGTAAGCAAGGTGGACATACAAAATTTGTTCTTAGGAAAAATTAAGAGTTCAGTGATCAAGACTTTTAAAGGTATCTTTTAGAAAAGCAAATGTGAAAAAAAGCATATTTCTCAAAATAGCTTTTGATCACATGCAACAGGTACATAAACAAATTCATATTTTTAACAGACATTTTGAATCAACGGAAGGCACAAGAATACTTTTTTTTTTCTTTTCTGAACAGAGTTTCTCTTTTAGAAAGCATGAAATAGAAAAATAAGCTTCTAAAAAGTTAAACTTTATACCATAAGGACAAAGTTTACCACCAAAATGTACTTTTCGGATTGAAAAATAATACAGTTCTAAACTCTGTGATACAAGAACTTGTTTGTCCCCTCTCATGAAATGAAAACATTTCACTGAATTAAACGGAAACGAAAATACTGTGAAAGTGTGTTTACGTTTATAAAGTTGGATATGCTTGGTAAGAAAGAAAAACCAGTTAGAACAGTTGCATTTAAAATGGATGACCTGAGAGCTTCCGGTGACTTAGAAAAATCGTCATAAATGCTTTTTAAAAGAAAAATTTAACTACATTTTATATTTTACAATATTCCTCATGCTTTAAAGATAAGTCTGCCATTCATCTTTTGATAGGAAAATACGCTTACGTGCTACGTATGATTTAGTCAAAGAAGCGCTGTAACAGTTGTCAATTACTGAAGATGTTCCATTGTAAATCACAGTATTTCTCTATGCACATTTTTCTACTAATAAAAATACGAAGTCAGTTTATATTTTCACGCTGTATAGAATTTCACTTTCTAAAAATTAGCATTTTGTATCTTTTCTATGAAATACCTATTAAAAATACATCACAGTTATTTGGTGCAAAATGAATCCTTGGTGTGAGTACACAACCATTAAACGACAGAGATTTCCACAAGATCGCCAGCACTGCTTTCCTTTCCGTATTCCTGGTCTCCAGCTCAGTTTGTTGGCCCAGGAAGGCTCCACCGGGCTCAGACCCTCCACCCCCAACCATTGCACTCGTTACATACAAGGAAAATTATGAATGGCTCGCATGGTTAAATGCAGGCAAAGAGACTCGAACAGTTTTTCAAGTGCGAATACCACCTAGGGGTGACCCAGAGCGGTCTTCCTGTTTGAGTCCCAAGTTCTCCAACTAAAATTATTTTAACTACCGACCTACCCTCTCCCTCCCCTCTAGAAACCACCGGGCAAAAGGGTTTCCCTTTAAGTACGGACTTTCCCCACTTGGACTTCGCCTGCAGCCCAGGCCCCCCACGGCCCCAGGCCCGCGCCTGGAACCACCGCCCCTGCGCTCCCCTCCCCCAGCCGTGGCCAAGCCCGCCCCCGGCCTCATTTATCCCGATCCTTTTCTGAATCGAGCAACCAATGGCAAACGCGCAGCCCAGAGCCACCGCGAGCGGAGGCGGAGGAGGTGTCGCTAGCCACCCGCCCAGGACGCCGCGGGCTCCCCTCCCCCACCTTCCAGGCGCCCCGCTCCCCCCGAGGCCCGGTGAGGGTGCAGAGGGAGGGGCGCGTCCCCCCCCCCCCCCGTGTGCTTCCGTCCTTGCCAGCCTTGGAAACGTGCTCCGTGCTTGGCCGGCTTACACTTCTCTTGTCATCAAAGCCAGCAGGCGACTTCGAGATTATGACTCTTTGGTTTTGTTAACTGATTTTTATAAATCGAATGATTAAAATCACAGCAACTAGAGCTGAGGCACTGTTTAGTTATAATCTCGTATTTAAAAGAAAAAACAATCAGTATTCTAACCCTCCTGCCCTCCTCGGATCCGCTCCGACCAGATGACCCTCACTAAACTCGGGCGGTGACCATCAGCTCCCCGCGCCGCACGCCCCTCTGCGCCCCGGCTGCGGCCGCTTGAGCATATCCCCCTCCTCCACTCCCACCTCAGGGTCCCCCGCCCCAGCTCGTTTCCCCTCCCCCTCTTCCTCTCGTTCGCTCGCCCTTTTTTTTCCTTTCCTCCGAAACCCGCTCTTATTGCACTGGGATTCCTCACGTGAGACGTTGATTTGTAGTTTGAACACGTGGCTCATTCAAAAAGCCGGACACTCGGAGCGGATTTTTTCCGCCTCCTGCGCCTCCCTCCTCCTCCTCCCCTCCCGTCCCTCCTGCCAGTCACCCTTCGGGGTTCTTCTGGGGAGGCGGCGCCTGCCGCACGTAGTGTGATATTTTCACAGTCCGCTGGCCGTGCCAAAGGGGTTGGGGAGGAAGAGACAAAAAGTAGTTTTTCCCCCTCCTCCTTCCTCCTCCTTTCTCTTGCTAATCCCGCCTCCTCAGAGTTAGGAAGACTCGTCGTAGCGTTCGGGTTGTAGCTAGGTTTTTTTTTTTCTTTCTCCTTTTTTTAATATCCAGAAAAGGGAAAACAAGACCTTCGGATCTGATTTTCCGCTCCTCGTTCTTGCTCTTGCTTCTTACTGTGCTGTGTATTTTAAAGGCGAGAAGACGAGGGGAAACAAAACCCGCCGGATCTATCCATCACTGTGGGTGGTTTTAATTTTTGGTTTTCCTCATTAATTTTTTTAAAAACCAACCACTCTTCACAATGAACAAACTGTACATTGGAAACCTCAGCGAGAACGCCGCCCCCTCGGACCTAGAAAGTATCTTCAAGGACGCCAAGATCCCGGTGTCGGGACCCTTCCTGGTGAAGACGGGCTACGCATTCGTGGACTGCCCGGACGAGGGCTGGGCCCTCAAGGCTATCGAGGCGCTCTCAGGTGGGGCCCGCGGGCGGGCGGCGGGCGAGTCCCCCGTGCCCCTCGGCCTCGCCCGGGCTGGGGCCGCGGCTGCGCTCCCGGGCCAGGCTGGCCCGCGAGGTCGGCGCGGGCTCCAGCAGGCGCTGTCCCCGCGCCGCGCCCGGCTCCAGGCCCCGGCCCCGCCGGCCTCGGCCCCGAGCGCGCTCGCCGCCCGTCGTTCCTTCCCGCTTCTCTCAGTCTTGACAGGCGGCGCTGGCTTCGCTGTCTCGGGGCGTGTGGGGCGGAAAGTGGCCTCGACCCCGCCGCGCAGTGAGGCCGCGGCTGTGCCTCGCTGGAGGGGCGCGATTGCCCCGGCGTCCCTGCTCCGCCTCGCCGGGCCAGGTGGGCGGGGGCGGCCGCCAGTCGCCGGGGGAGTCGCGGCCGTAGCCGCGCCGCCCGCCGCTCCTCGGCCCCGGCGTGGGGCTGCGGCCTCCGGGGCGGTGCGCTCGGGCCCAGGGACACGCGCGGCGCGGCGGCAGGCGGGGCTCGGACGCCCAAGGGGAAGCCCGCGCTGGGGTCCTCCTTGGGAGCCCCGTGCTTTTCGGCTTCCCTTTTATCGACTCGGGCTGCCGGTGGCGCCTGGTTCGACCTGTGCTGAGCTGCACCTCTGGCCGTTCGCCCTTTCTCTCCCTCCTAGGCTGCTGGCCCCGACCCCTTACTGGCATTCGGGTCCTCTCCAACCCCACCACCAAGTGTTCCATCTGGGCCTGGTTTAAACCAGAGAGGAAGCTCGGGGCACCCCACCTGAAGAAAGCCAGCACCCCCTCTGCCCGAGTTTGTCCTATGGGGAGTGTGCTGGGAGGCGGGACAGGGGCCAGGTCGCTTTTGCAGGCCTGGTGGGGTTGGGTGACTCTTTGAGTGGGCGAGAGAAACAGAGGCTAGAATGTCACCAAAGAAGTGGTGCCACGGTTGATCTCGCTCTCCAGCCCTCACCCACGCTAAGGGGTCCTCTTTCCACCCACGCGGCGCCTGGCTTCTCTTCGGCTGAGTCTCCGGAGCCATTTGTGTCTCCAGTTATTAAGCTGTGCAGGTCCTTAGGGCGGGGAGGACCGCCGAAGTTGGCCCATGGTCTCATCTCTCCTATGTCCGCAGGTAAAATGGAACTGCACGGGAAGCCCATAGAAGTTGAACACTCGGTCCCCAAAAGGCAAAGGTGAGCCAATTTTTTTCTGTTCTCACCGCATCATTGCGGCGGGCCGGGGGCGGGGGGGGAGACGCTACGCAGTTGAAAACAACTTTTTTTTCGCTTTACATTTATGGGGCTACAGTATGGCTTGGCATTTCCCGTTTTTTACCCTTGCGTTTAAATTTATGGTAGGGGTGTGTGTTGGTGATAATCGTGGGAAGGAATCGAGTCTGAGTATGTAGGAAACTCTCCCAACAAATGTTCTCTGCAGAGCAGGTCAAGTTGCTACAACAGGAAATCAAAGTCTCAACCAGCAGTCTTCGGCAATCTGCAAGATTTTAGGAGGCAGTGAATGATCAGGAGAGGTGAAAGCAGCTGTCCGCATGCCCGGGTGCAGCGTGTCTTCCCCTCTGTCCGGGTTAGGAGGCCATGGTGGGTGCCTCTGAGAGGAAAGGAATTTGCCTTTACTCTGTTAGTGCAACAGTGGGTATTAGAATACTGAGCAAATGCTCAGAAGTCCTCTCATTCCAAAGTTATGCAGGTTTCTGCAAACACTGCCTTTGTCTATGCTCACCCCATTCCTTGGTGTATTTTTGCTTACAAATAACCACCGAGAGATGGCGAAGACTGGAAGATTAGTGTTACTTCAGCAGTGGGTTTTCGCTCCTCTGAGAGCATATGTAGCGTGTCGCTTTACAAAATATTTGCAGACAGTTTCAGCCACTCAATTATTTTGGAGAAATGGCTCCTTTCTCTAGCGCAGGCCAATCTAAAGCTCTGTAACGTTTAACTGGAAAGGCGCTGGTCCCTCCCAGTGGTGCTGGGGTTGGTTTGCCCTATTTTGGGTTTTGCACAGTAGGGTTAGAGTTTCTGCCTTCTCTCCTCCCACCCCCACCTCCACCCCACCCCCACCGGGCCAAACAATAAGCTTGAAGTTAATTCAAACCAGGGCTGCCTGTATCTGGTTAAGAATTGGTGCGACTGTGTGCTCTGGAGGGCAGGAGGATTTGCTCTCCAGATAGATAGTGACAGGGGGATGGGGAGAAGAGAAGGGAATTGAAATGTGTTATGTACTATACCAGTCCCCTACAGTGCATGTAATCATGGTGTACTGCAAACGTGTACTAATAAAAATTTTTTAAAAAATTAGGTGAGGACAAAAATGTCACCCGTATTCCTGTTTCTAATTTGAACTCTCTTCCAGGTAAAGCATTTTTACAAGAACTGTTTTTTGGTTTTTTGGGGTTTTTTTGGTAACGGGGATTGAACTCAAGTCCTTGAGCTTGCAGGGCAGGCAGCAGAAACACTGAGCTAAATCCCCAGCCCTACAAGAACTGTTTTTAAGAATGAGCTGATCTGGATTTTTATGGATTTCTGTGTACTTAATTTTCATGAGAATAATTGGAAAGATATCTGAAGGATCTGATTTAGTTCTAGTGGGGAATTTTTAGGGGTCAAATGATATAGTAGGATGTGATTCTTAAAGCTTCTAAAGTAATAGATATGTGCTGAAAAGTATCTAACTTGATCTTCATTTTGCAGGAATTGAAAAATTGAGGGAGAAATCAACCCTTTAAAAAGAATTTTTAAAGGCATAATATGTGAATTGGCTACCTTGGGAAAAACTTCAGGCATGCTGTGCAAATTCTCATTGGTTGCAGGTTTAGCCAGTGTGTCTTAGTTTTCTGACTTTTTTTTTTTTTTCCCTTCAGTGCTGGGGATAGAACCCAGGGCTTTGAGCCTGCTAGGCAAGTGCTTCACTGTTAGCTCCATCTCCAGCCTTTAGTTTTCATAAAATGTTGAATAAAAAATAGGCAAATAATTGTATTGGAAGGACTGACATTTCAATATTTGGGAGTTTTTAAATTTAAAATATTAAATATCTTGAGTTTTCCAGGTACATTTCATTGACCTGCTTGTAATTTGCCTTATCCTCTTCTTTTCCTTTCCAATCTGGTGTTAATTTCTCCCCCATGTGTAGGGAATTAAATTAGAAACATTGTCTGGTAACAACTGTTTATATTCTTAGAGGCTTTTGCCCAAGTTCAAGCCTAGCTTGGGCAATTTTTGTGAAATCCTTCTCAAAATAAAAAAAAGGCTGGGGATGGAATTCAGAATATAAGGCCCTGGTTCTATCTACAGTATCCCCCCACCCCCCAAAAAGATTTTTTTCCCAAGTCTAAAACATACTTAGTTAACTTGTTACTTCATAACGAACAGAAGTTTCTCATTTGATAAAATGTTACCAGTAGCAGCAAATATTTATTATTAAAAGCTTCTTCAATTTATTAACAATGTAGGTTAAATTTTAAGTACATTTTTCACTAGCTAAAACGCTCAGGATTTTAAATGATACACTTGCTAGCAAAGTACATAGGACTGAGTACAGAATTTTTTCTTTTTACTGAATTAAGAGAACAATTGAGTATTGTAAATGCTTGTACTGAAATGTTAAAACAAATATAGAGCCTTGTTTCTGTCCTGAGAGAAATTCACTGGAAATTTATATTACAGTTTTGTTTTAACTTTGGAGCTATGGTGCAGTTTTCCTTACCTGGACCATTCCACCATCTGCATACATTTTTGGAGCCAAGAAGGCACCCTGGTGACTACATGCCCAGTCCTTATGGCAAGGTTAAGAAGTGGTCCTCATGATTGCTTTAATAGTGAGTTGATTGTTGCAGATCAGTCTTTGCCAAGTCAGCCAGCAGGATTTTGGGGTGGAGTTCTTTAGGATTAGCAGTCATTTCATTCCTCTGTCCTGTCATCATGTGCGTATCTGATGCAGGCATGCCCACTGGTACAGCCAAGACATTTATACCTGCTATGCAAGGCATGCTGGGAACCTGGTGCTAGAGAATGCTTATGGCAGCGCTCTGAGATGGATGAATGGACTTGTACTCACCAAACAGGGAGCAGGCCTAGAAGGTGATTGGATGTTTGACAGGCTGGTCTGACTCTTACTGCAGGCTGGGTTGGGCGGGACCCCTTCAGGAAGGGGTATTGTTGAGTTGGTTTGGACTGAGCTTAGTTCCCGATTACTGAAGTCTGAAGGGAATGTGGAAGGAATGTGGCTTTTCTGCATTCAGATATCCTTCAGGTGGGGAAGATTATAGCAGTACTATGATGAGATTGAGGTCCTTTGCATCCGGAATGAAGATTACATTGGATATCTGTGATAGTGTTACGTGTTAGGTTCCAAATGTAAAAGAGTCAACATGGGGTGATGACTTTGTGGTATAGGCTTAAATTTCTCTCTCTTTCTGAGGTAAAGGTGAATGTGGAAATAGTTGTGACTTGGAAAGACTGTAGCTGAATTTGGTTGAAAGAGCCTCTGGTATCTTGTGGGACCTTGTATAAGCCCCTCTGTGATTCCATAAATAGCACGAGCACTGTTTCTTGTTTTTGTGTGTGGGCTGTTGGGCATGGGAGAGGGAATGGCAAAATTGCTGGCATGGAGAAACTAAGGATGGTGGTAGTTTTTCTCTCTCTTTCTCTTTTTCATGCCGGGGATCAAACCTGGAGCCTCACACATAAAAGGCAAGTGCTCTACCACGGAACTATACATTCCCAGCCCCAGGATGGTGGTTTTAGTTAAATTTCTATGACTTTAAAATTCTGAAATTTTCATATTTTCAGTTTTTAATAGCTGAATCAATTTTTATCAAACTTACAATTTAGTTGTGTCCTTAAGATTATATGTATAGATATATTTCACTAAAAGAGAAAAATAGAATATTACAGATATTTTTCTAATTTGTTTCCTTTAAAACAGACTATGGTACCTAAACTCAAATGTTCTTGTTTCCTTAAAAAATAAATTGAAGAAATTACTTTCATATTAGAATCTTGTGTTTACTACATAAAGTAGACAGAATTATAAAAGTCACTGGGGTTTTAAATGTACCTTGACTTTTAAGTGGCTATTTAAAAGCTAGTGTTGCATTTTAATAGCTGTTAATTATAAAATAGGATGGAGCCATGACCACCTATGTGCCCATTAGCCAGGGCATATGACCCTTTGCTGTGGGTCCGAATTCAGAGTCTTAGATATCAAAAGCTGTTTTTCCCGCTGAACTTTTGAATGTAGGTATGAATAGCTGCGCTGGTCCTTGTCAGTGTGGTACAGGTGAATCTTGTAAATTGGCAAGTTTCTCACACATGCAGATACTTGAAGTTCTGACTATTAGGAACTCGGTAAAGAATTACAAGCAGAGTTATCTTCGGAGTGCTCAGTATAAGATCAGCAATTGCTTAAGTGGTTGTAGCTGGAGGGATTTTTCTTGGTTTCATATTTTCTCAACAGCATACAGTTTGAAAGATTTCTTACTTTGACCTTAATAGAAATTTTAGAAAGTGACTGTTGATAAGTAGTTTCTACCATATGGCTATGCACCATGAACTAGAGAAGATGTTATGGAAACATGACATTTGCCTGGTGCCAGTGGGAATTGAGAGTCTTGGCTTCTGTTTGTGGCTTTTCTTTTGATTTGTGTGGTCACTGACTTTATCTGTTCAGGCCATTATAACAAACTGCAAGGGGCATATTTTGTTCTGAGGTTTTACTTCTGTTTGAAATAAATGGGTTATCAGCTAAGGCTTAAAAATACCCTTTGGAATTAGAGATCTGAGGTTTGCCCTGTAAGGAGCTGACTTGAATTTTTCTGAGATATGGTGGTAGCTCAGTTGCTTTTGCCTGTGTACTTCTTTTAGGCATCAGCAAGTGAGGGATTACTTTTACTAGGCTGTGAAATGCTTAATGAGCCACTCTGCTGCAATTGCCCTCTTATAGGACTGGGATTTTACATTAAAAATGAAGCTGTGGACCCACCTTCATCGATTTGAGGTGACTGCATTGTAATTGTCCTTAGCAGTATTCAGGCAGCAGCTTTTCTAGCAGTAACTAATTTTTTGTTGTTGTTTTTTTTGGTACCTGGGATCGAACTCAGGTCCTTGTGCTTGCGCAGTGGGGAGCAAAACCACTGAGCTAAATCCCCGGCCCAGTAACTAATTTTTGAAAGGTATGAATTATCCATTGAGCAACTCTGGCAGTTGGTTTGGTCTGGGAGGAAGGAGAGGTGGAAAGATGGTTAGCTGTCCTATTCTTAGCTGAGTTTCCTTTATCCACTGTTGATTCAAGCTTCCTGAGTCAGAAGACGGGAGGTGGCAGTGTGGTAGCAGTGATCAAAGATAGGATTGGCATTCTTAGAATCTCTGTCCTGTAACTCTGATGTTTACAAATTGGCTTGGACACCAGGATTTTGCTTGAAGGTTGTTGGCAAGCATAGTTTTGAGTGGTTCTTTAAAATTGAGTGTGTAATTTATCATAGTCTGAAGTTGCTGTTTGGCAAGGGTTCAGTATTGGTAAATAAACACAGTTGTAAATATTAACATGGTGTGTGAATTTTATTGCCCTGAAGGGGAATACATATGCATCAACTGTACATATGTTAGAGAATTA
Source organism: Heterocephalus glaber (assembly GCF_053883595.1). Lineage (NCBI taxonomy): Eukaryota > Metazoa > Chordata > Mammalia > Rodentia > Bathyergidae > Heterocephalus > Heterocephalus glaber. Next base: position 6,943,763 of record NW_028258156.1, read on the forward strand.
CCCTAAAGCCATTTAATTTTGATTAGGAAATAATTTGAAATTATCATGGAAATATTCTAAGAAAAATCTAGTACTATAAACAGAAGAAGTCTCAAGTTCTTAGAATGTCAGAATGTCAGGCATTATCTCTTAGTGCAATGGTATTTCAGTTATCTCTTCTGTGAGACTTAATGGCTCAAAAAAACTAATCAGTGTCTGTCTTTCTGTCCATCTCTTTTTCTGGTACTGGGGATGGAACCCCAGGGGTATTTTACCACTGAGCTATATCTCCACCTCCAGCCCTTCCTTCGCTTCTTTGCTTTGCTTTGTTTCTGTTTCTTTGTTTCTTCCTTCCTTTCTTTTTTTTCTTTATTTTGACAGAGTCTCACTAAGTAGCTAAGTTGCCTAGGCTGGGCTGGAAGTTCTGATCCTCTTGCCTCAAAAGTGTAGGGATTTCAGCCAAACAACTATTATTTCTCATGATTCTTTCTTTTGAATTTTGAGACAGGATCTTACTAAATCACCAGGCTGCCCAGGCTGGTCTTGAACTTGCACCCCTTCTGCCTTAGCCTCCCAGAGTACTGGGATTACAGGTGAACAGCTAACTCTTTCTCCTGATTCCATGAGTCTTGTTAGGTGGTTGGTTCAGTCCCCATGGTATCCTTTTGGGTCATTTGCTGAGGAGAGCTAAAAGGTCATAACGGGCTTCACTCATGTAACTCCTCTGTGACTTTTCTCCACATATCTCAACATTCAATAGTAGCCTGAATTTGTCTATTTGTTTGCGGTATTGAGGATTGAACCCAAGACCGTCACACTGAACTATATTCTCCAGCTCTTTTATAATTTTTAAAATTTTGAGACTGAGTCTCCCTAAGTGGCTGAGTTGCCAGGCTGGGCTTTGAATTTGCAGTCCTTCTGCCTCAGCCTCCCAGAGTGGTGGGATTACAGGCCTGTGCCACCATAACCAGATGCCTGCATTTTTTTTTTTCTTAAAGCACAGTGACTGACCACCTAGCTTAAAGTGGAAGCTCCTAGTCTTCTTAAAGGCTATAGACGCAGGATTGTTTTTGTCCCATTTCATTGATCAGAGCAAGTCATCAGGCTGTCCTAGGTTCTAGGGTGAGATGGAAATAGACTGTCTTTGGATGGTAGAGTGTCATGTGTGTACAGAGAGGAAGGAATGTTGGTGGTCATCTTTAGATTATCTTCCACAAATTGGGAGAGGCCAATAGTGCCTTCAAAAATGCTTGCATTGGGAGCCACTCCCCATTGTACTATCTGGGGAGGAGATGATGGTATTATCTGTGGAGGTAAAGAGTAGTGACCGTTCTCTATACATTTCTAAGAAGCAATGATGGGTTAGATGAGAAATTTGAGAAGAATCAATGATGACAAGATTTTTTTGGTCAGAGCAGTTGGGTATAAATTAATACCGTTTACCAAAATGGAGAACACTGGAGGAGGAGCAAATTCTTGAGTGGAAATAGGGAACATTGCTTTTGGCATATTCTGTTTCTAATACTTAACTAGAAAATTTAAATGAAGAAGTTGAGAAGGCAGTGGGATAAATTAGTCCGGAGCTCAAAGGAAAGTAAGAAGCAGAGTTGAAAATTAAGGGCTTCATTAGCTTGTGGTATTTGAAACCAGGGAATTGGACAAGGTCCCCAAGGGATGGAGTCTGAGGCTCTAGGAGGAAGAAGAGGCCAGTAAAGCACAGTGAGGGAGAATGGTCAGGCACAGGAAAGCAAACAGAACTGTTTGCAGAAGTGAAGAAAGCAGGTAAAGAACGGTGTAGTCAACTGTGCAGGATACTACAGGGCATTTGTTACTTAGGCGAATGAGTGAGTGAGTGGGGGTAGTACACACCTCATCCTTCTGGCTCTGCTGCAAGTAGTTGGATTTATGGATTTTGCAGCCATTTTTCCAGAATGCATTTGCTGGATTTTGGTTTGTTTTAATTTCTAGAAACATCTCTGAGCATATTCTGTTTGTAATTAGCGATGGAAGTCTTGTTAAGTTTGGCAGCTCTTACACAGTGGACAGGACCTGTTTGTGACATCTGGTCCTTGGCCTACCCTCATGTATTTCAACGATATTTTGGCAGCTGTGAGCTCACTTTCTTATAGACAAGTCATTCTGCTTTTTATTAACATACAGCTGGGAAATTCTCTGAAGCTGTCTTAGCTTCCAAAACAGTGGCAGTCAAGCCCAATGCTTTTATTTGGTGGTCTAAGTATGTAATGATTTGACAAGCAAAGGTTGAAACTATGGGCCAAAACATTTATGGAATCATGAGAGCTAGTTTTAAAATACTTTAATCACTGTTATTTTAGGATACTGGCATAAATTAAGCATTCTTTTCATTTTACTCATAAAAATTTTGCTGTGGGAAATAAAACCTTTTGGAAATACCTAAATTCCCTCAGTTTTGCATATTTAAAGATCTGTTCCTCGTAGAGAGCATGTTCGCCAAATTAGTATTCTATCTTTGAGGGTGATAACAGTTGCCAAAATTTGGTGATATGTTAGATCAGTTGATTTTGACACACAAGATTTGGCCCGAAAAATTCCTTTCAAGACTTTCTTTGAAAGTCCTTTGATCAATAAAGTACTACTACTTTCAGAATGCATCAAACATCTGTTTTCAGAAGGGCGAACTAATAATGATATAACTATAGATTCTTTTGTGGTTTTGGTTGCTTTACCCAAGGATTCTCCATAAAGCCCCACGAGAGATGACCTGCCTGAGGTCCCACAGGTGATTCATTAGTGGAGCCCATTTCTGGACCCTACAGCTCTGCCCTACCTGCCTTTATTCCTCCCATTTAACTTCTTCAAATCCTCAAAGAAGCTTACACAGCAGCTCAGGTCGTGTTTGCACTTGCAAGTCAGACCGGAGATGTCCTGTTTCTTGCTTTCTCTGAAGCATGGAAATCTTGTTTGGCTTCTTTGAAGGGTTGGTTTATTGTCTTACTGCAGGAAAAAGACAGGGTAGGGGGAGTCTGGAATTGGGGCTTATTATAAAATAAATACATTCAAACATCCTGTTTTAAGACAGAAAATGAAACTTTTTTTTGCCTTAATATATTTTTAAGCAGCTTCATCTTACTGTAAATGAATTGCAAAGAGGGGGCCAAAGATGTGAGAGGGAGACAGAGGCCACAGAGAGAGAGAGGCCAGGGTTTTGTCTCAGGAGGGTGATTATGATTCATGGGAGTGTGTTCTAAGATTGCAAAACAGGCACAAGTGTCCTACATGGACTCTGTTAGGCCCATTTATTCCAGCTTGTTAGCAAATTCTGTAGAACCCTGGCTTGCAGAAGGACATGTCAGTGGTCAGTGTCTGTTGTTTGGTCTTTTTTGAGACAGGGTCTTGCTGTGCAGTTCAGGCTGTCCTTGAATTCACCATGTAGCCCCAGGCTACCCTATCACTGCCTCAGCCCTCCCGAGTGCCACCACATCTGGCTGTCTCCTTTCCTCTTTGCAGTACTGAGGATTAAACCCAAAGCCTTGCCCACGCTGGGCAAGTTCTGTACCACTGAGCCATATCCTCAGTTCTCCGTCCATCTGTCCATCCATCCATCCATCTATCATTGTGAGACAGAATCACAATAAATTTCCCAGGCTTGTCTTGAACTTGGGATCCACTTGCCAGGCTTGGTGACTTACACCTGTAATCCCAGCCCTCACAAGACTAAGGGAGGAGGATGAAAGTGAAAAATACTTGTTTTTCAATCCTCACTTTCTCCTTGTATGTTCCAGGCCTTACTATTGGTTACTTGATGTACTGTTTTGCAGAAATTCTTCTAGGCATATATCCAGAAACCTTTTTTTTCCTGTATCCACAAACATTTTTTACTATAACAAATTGTGTTGTTTATAGTGTGACTTAAAATTTTTTGTGTGTGCTGGGGAGGGGAGAAGGCAGGTTTTGAACCCAGCACATGCTAGGTAAGCACTCTTATCGCTGAGCTACAACCCCAGCGTGGGATTTTTATAAATTGTTAGATTGGAAATTGCTGTGTTAAAAGATATGCACATTTAAATTTGAAAGTACTGAGCAAAAAAAAGGAAAATAAACAAACTGCCCAAAAGTGAAACCATCACATTTCTTATGTTGATGTGGTTAGTTATAATTTGACAACAAAGAAAGTTTCTTATGTGGAGTGTGAAGTGAGAATTTAAAAACTGTCTTTTCAAGCATTGAGACTTACTAATTCTAAGAACAGGGTTAGTCTTCTATCAGAGATGTTGGGCTGACTCACAAGTCTGTGTCTCATTTCATTTCTGCACCTTGTATGTAAAAATTAAGCTATAAAGATTTAAGTTCTCATAACACAGTTTGAATATCTAGTGCTCATGCTCTGCTGCACCCAACACATTGAGTTTTCTTTTTTTTTTTTTGGTACCTGGGATTGAACTCAGATCCTTGCACTTGTGAGGCAGGAGGTGGAACCACTGAGCTAAATCTCCAGCCCCTGAGTTTTCAATCTTACCTCATTAACTATCAGCAGCTTCTTATAGTGAGAACATTATTGAATCATATTCTAAGGAGAAATTTGATTAAGAATTAGCTTCTAAAAGAAGGCACTATTCAGCTTGCCATCCTAGCTACTCAGATGAGCGAGCTTAGTTAAGAGAACCAGTGGTGGTGATAAAACTGTTTGAAAAGTGATTGAGTTCTCCCTGATGATTCCTTAAATGACTATTTTCCTTTTTATTTAAATTAATTTTGTGTGCTGGGGTTTAAACTTAGTGTCTTGCACATGCTGGGCAAGCATTCTACCACTGAGCTGTGTCGCTAGCCCTGTGTGTTTTTGAGATATGGCTTCCCTGCATTGCTAGGACTGTCCTTGAACTTCTGGGGTCAGAGGATCCTCCTGCCTCAAGCTCCCAAGTAGGCAGGACTACAGCATGTGTCATTGTGCCCAGCTGGCTGTATATCAGCCAGTTCTGCAAAAATGGAGAAGGTTTTGCCCTTTCTTTGGCAAGTTAAATGTGTGTGTGTGTGTGAGAGAGTGTGTGTGTGTGAGAGAGAGAGAGAGCGCGCACTAGTTTACCTATTTCTGCATTTTTTAATGGGTACCTTGTAGATATACATAATGATCACATTCATCATAGGGAATCTGTACCTGTACATGATATATCTTGTTTCTTTTCTTCCCCACTCCCCTTCCCTCCCTTCCACTCCTCTTCCCCCCCCCTTATTTACAAAAGCTTTGTTTTAATTTTCTTCTTTCTATTGTTTTTTTCTTGTCCCTTCCTTCTTGCCCCTTTTCCTCTTCCCTTGTTCCTCTTCTCATTTGAACATTTTCTTCCCATTTCCCAATTGGATCATATTTACACTTTTGATTTCTCATAGCAGAGAAACAATGTGGTATTTAAACACGTGTGTCAGCTTTATTTCACTTAAGAGTATAGTCTCAAGGTGCAACCATTTACCTAGAAATGTCTCAAGCTTATCCTTCTTTATGGCAGAGTTGTACTCCATTGTATATAAAAACCATTCTTCATCTATTCATCGGTTATGAGCATTTGGTCTGTTTCTAAGATTTAGCTATTACAAATTGTGACACTAGAAACATGGGTGTGTGTATATTGCTGTGGTATAATGCTTTTAATTCTTTTGGAAAGATGCCAAGAAGCGGAATGGTGGGGCCAGGGATTTAGCTCAGTGGTTCCAGGGCCTGCCTCACAAGCAGAAGTTCCCAAGTTCGAGCCCCAGTACCAAAAAAAAAAAAAAAAGAAGGGGAATAGTGGGGTCAAATGGAACCTCGAGTTTTAGTTTTTTGAGGAATCTCCACACTGATTTCCACACAGGTTGCACCAGTCTACACTCCCACCAACAGTGAAGAGGATTTCTTTTTTTTCCTCACAGCCCCGCCAGTGTTTGTTACTGGTTGATTTCTCAATAGTAGTCATTCTTTCTGGAGTGAGATGGAATCTCAGAGTTGTTTTAATTTGCATCTCTCAAAGGACCAGTGATGTTGAACATTTTTTCATATATTTATTTGCTGTTTGTACTTCTGTGTCTGAGAAATGTCTGTTCATTTCAAATGCCTAATTTTGGATTGGGTCTTTAAATTTGGGGGCCTGATTTTTTTGAGTGCTTTATATAGTCTAGATATTAATCCTTTGAGGAACACCTGGCAAAATTTTTTCCCACATTGTAGGTTGTCACTTCACTCTGTTGGTGGTTTCTTTTGCTGTGCAAAAGCTTTTAAATAAGATGGGATCCCAGTTGTTGATTCTTTGTGATGTTTCTTGTGTGATCAGGGTTTTGTTCATAAAGTCTTTGCCTATACCTTTGTCTTCAAGAATTCTACCCATTCTATCCTCCAGCAGATTTAGTGTTTATATTTTAATATTTAGATCTTTGATTGACTTCAATTTTAGTGTAATGTGTGGTGAAAGATATGGATCTACTTTTAATCTTTAGAATGTGGAAAGCCAGTTTTTCCAGTACCATTTATTAAAGAGGCTATCTTTCTTCTAGTGAAGATGTTTGGCCCTTTTGTCAAAGATAAGGTGGCTGAATATGTTTGGAGTTGTTTCTGCATCTTCTAATCTGTTCCATTGATCCATGGGTCTTTTCTTTGGCCAGTACCATGCTGGGGTTTTTTTGATGTTGTTGTTTTGTTTTTGTTTTGGTACTGGGCATCAAACTCTGGACTTTGCACTTGCCAGGCAGGCAGCAGAACCACTGAGCTAAATCTCCAGCCCACCATGCTGTTTTTATCACAGTAGCTTTGTAATATGATTTCAAGTGAGGGATTCTGATGCCCCCTGCCCTGCCTTTGTTGTCCAGAATTGCTTTTGCTATTCTAGGTCTCTTCTGGTTCAACTGGATTTTAGGATTGTTTTCTCAAATTCTGTGAAATATGCTATTGGTATTTAGATCTGGATTGTATTAAATCTGTGTAACAATTTTGAAGTTTAGCCATTTTCACTATATCGGTATTTCTGCTCAAGAACAAGGGATATCTTTCCATTTTCTGATATCCTCTTCAATCTCCTTTTTCAGAGTACTGTAAAGGTCTTTTACTTCCTTCCTTAGATTGATTCCTAAGTATTTCATTCTTTTGGATGCTATTGTGAAAGGTGTGGTTTCCGTAATTTCTCTCTGAGTGAGTTTATTTGTGTACAAGAATGCTGATTTTTGAGTGTTGACTTTGTATCCAGCTATGCTGCTGAATTTGGTTATTAAATCTAGAAGTTTTTTGTTGGAGTGTTTGGGATCTTCTATGTAGAGTATTATGTCATCTGGAGATAATAATTTAACTTCTTCCTTTCCTACCCTTATTCCTTATGTCTTGTCTAATTGCTCTCATCAATGTCTATCCTGAATAAGAGTGGTGATAGTGGACATCCTTTCTTGTTCCTGCTTTTAGAATGAAAGCTTTCAGTTTTTCTTCATTTCGTATGATGTTGGCTATTGGTTTGTAGTAAATGGAATCTATCTACCCTTTTTTTTTTCTGGTACTGGGAATTGAAGTTGAGTCCTTGCCCTTGCGCAGCAGGTGGCGAAACCACTGAGCTAAATCCCTAGTCCGAGGTAAAGACCTTTTATTCCAATTTTCTGTAGGGTTTTATCATGAATGGGCGTTGGACTTGTCAGATGCTTTCTGTTAATATGGTGTATTACATTTACTGATTTGCATATGTTGAGCCATTGCTGTATTCCTGGGATGAATCCTACTTGGTCGTGGTGTATGATCTTCCTGATGACTTGCTGCATTCTGTTTGCTAGTATCTTATTGGGGATTTTTGTATCTATGCTCATTAAGGAGATTGGCCTGTAGTTCTCTTTTTTGGCTGGCTCTTTCTTTGGTTTTGGTATCAGGGTAATGGTTGCTTCCAGGTGTGAATTTCAGAGTATTGCTTCCTTTTCAGTTTCTTTAAATTGAGAATTGGCCTTAGATCTCTAAATTTCTTGTAGAGCCGGGGATTTAGCTCAGTGGTTCCGCCACCTGCCTCATAAGCGCAAGGACCCAAGTTTGATCCCTGGTACAAATAAAATAAAATAAAAAAATTTCTTGTAGAATTCAGCAGTGAATCTGTCAGGACCTTAGGCTTTTCTTTGTTGGCAGGTTTTTAATTATTACATCTTTATCTTCATTGATAGTGGTTTCTTTAGAAATTTTTTTTAAAGATAATGGTTTTAATTGAATTAATGAGATGAAAAGATAGTGAGGCCCTGTTTGGTACTTACATGAAAGAAGATTTTAAAAAATAATCACTGCAGGGGCCGGGGATTTGGCTCAGTGGTTCCAGCGCCTGCCTCAAAAGTACAAGGTCCTGAGTTCAATCCCTGGTACCAAAAAAAAAAAAAATCACTGCACAAAATACAAAGGGTGGGGTTATGCTGTGGCATTAAATTTGTCTTCATGTTTTTCTTGAGTGTTTAAGAGCAAATTAAAGTTTCCACGGCAAATTTGTTTTCAAAATGCTGAATTGTGACACAGTTGCTGGCTTCACGTTTCTGAATGCCTTTAATAGTTTCTCTGCGTTGCAATTTGTAAGTTTCCTTGTCATGACACAGTCGATAAATAAAGAAACCCAGATGATCGATGTTTTCAATTCGATCAGTAATAACCATGTGTTCATGAATCAGGTATGACTGAGGCAAATAGGTTCCAGCCTTGATGTTAATGAGTAATTCCAACAGGTTTCTAGGAGGCATAAAAATGGAAGTATTCCGAGGAATCATGCAGCACTTATCCAGGTTAAGATCTAAATAGGCAATGAGTTTCTTGTTAAAGTCATGAACAATGTTGGCAGGATCACTATCTGCAAATCCTGGGACAGGCACACTGATGAATTCAACCTCATCTTCTTTAAAGATCTTAATATTTTCTTCAATTGTCTGGTAGCGAGCAGCTGGGGTATCTGCAGAATGCTCATTTAAGATGACATCATCTTTGATGTACTTTATTCTGCAGTAGTACACGTCACCTGGTTGAAGTGCAAAATATTTGTACAGGTATGCTTCTAGAATGACTCCTGCAAGCATAAATGCTAGTCCAAAGCACATGCACCAACACCAGGCTCTTCTTTGGCCAACTGGTCCCACATCATCTGGGTCCTTGCAGTCCACGGCGACGGTGTCTGGAGGGATGATGAGCGCCTCCTCGCCGCTCTTGGGCTTGTCCTTCTTGGCCTTCTTCTGGGCCAGAGCTGAGTTGAATGTCACTGTCACCGTCACCATGGGGCGGCCTGGGGCGCCCCGGGGAGGGCTGGAGGTGCAGCCTCCTCGACTAGGCTCGGGCTGGGACTCTTACTTAGAATTTTTAAATCTTCTTAATTCAGCTTTGGTAATTCATATGTACCCAGGAATCTGTCCATTTCTTCTGTGTTTTCCATCTCATTAGAATACAGGTTTTTGAAGGTAGGTATTGATGATCTTCTGAATTTCTGCAGGATCTGTTGTGACTTCACCCTTTTTATTCCTAATTGCATGGATTTGAGTCTTTTCCTTTTGATAAGGATGGCTGAGGGTTTGTCAATTTTATTTAGTCTTTCACAGAATCAACTCTTCGATTCATTGATTCTTTGTATTGTTTTCTTAGTGTCCACTACATTAATTTCTGCTCTGATCTTTATAATTTCATGCCTTATATCAGCTTTGGGCTTGACTTGTTCTTTTTCTAGAAGTTTGAGGTTTAACATTAGGTTTATTTGAGCTTGCTCTGTTTTTCTTTTTTTTCTTTCTTTCTGTTTTTCTGATATGGGACTTCACCACTATGAATTTCTCTCATAGAACTGCTTTTATTGTGTCCCATACATTCTGGTGTGTTGTATAGGCATTATCATTTAATTGTAGAAACTAATTACTTCTTTAATTTCATCTGTGACCCATTGATTATTCAGGAGGTTGTTACATAATTTCCATTTGTTTATGAAGTTCTTGTGGTTTCTTTTGCCATTGATTTCCAATTTCATTGCACTATCGTCTGATAATATGCATGGGATAATTTTGATTTCTTTACATTTACTTAAGTATCCTTTATGAGATAGTATGTGGTCTATTTTAGAGAATGTCCCATGTGCAGCTGAGAAGAATGTGTATTCTGATATTGTGGGGTGGAACACTGTAGACATCTACTAAGCTCATTTGTTCAAAAGTTTGGTTCAATTCTAATATTTCTTTGTAGATTTTTGTTTTTGTCTAGTTGATATGACTATTGTGATGGTGGGGTATTGAGGTCCCCCATCATAACTGTATTAGTGCTTATTTGATTTTTCCTGTCCGTTAATGTTTGTTTTTTGTAGCTGGATGCACTGGTGTTTGGTGTATATATGTATTTATGATGTCTTTTCCTCTTGGATTGTTCCCTTTATAAGGATGTAGTGACCTTCTTTGTCTTTCTTAATCAGTCATGGCTTCAAATCCACTTTGTCTGCAAAATGAATAGCTATTCCTGCTTTTTCCAGGTTCCTGTCACATCAAATATTGTTTTCCATCCTTTGACTTTAAGCCTATGAATTGTTTTTGAATTAAATGTGTTTCTTGTGTACAGCACATTGTTGGATCTTGCTTCTTGATCCATTCTGCCAGTCTCTTTCTTTAGATTGGTGCATTGAGAGACCATTTACATAGATGGTTATAACTGATACGTACTGACTTGTCCTTGTCATGTTATTTTCCTGTTGTTGGTCCCCCACCCCCGTTTAATTACTTGCCTTGCCTGGTGGATTCATTCTGTTGTGGTTTATGGGGTTGTAGTTCTTGTTATCTCTTTCTAGAACATCCTTCAGAACTTTTTGGAGTGCTGGTATGGTGGTCATGAATTTCTTCAGGTGTTCTTTGTCATGGAAGTATCTTAATTCATCAGTTTTGAAAGATAGTTTTGAGGGTACATCAATCTGAGTTGGAGATTGTTTTCTTTTAGGGCTTGAAATACTTCACTCCAAACTCTTCTTGCCTTGAGGGTTTATGTTGAGAAGTCTACAGTGATTCTCATGGGCTTTCCTTTATAGATGATGTGTTTCTTTTCTCCAACAGCTTTTAATATTCTGTTCTTGTGTTGCAATAATGGAATCTTGAATATTATATGCCTTGATGTAGATTTTTTTTGATCATGGCTAGTTGGAGTTCTATATGCCTCACTTATCTGTATGTCAAGTTCTTTTTCTCTGTTTGGGCAATTTTCTGCTACTACTTCTGTGAACAGGTTTTTGTGTATGTGTGTGTGTGTGTCAGGATCGAACTCGGGACCTTGCTCTTGTGAGGCAGGTGCAGTGCCACTGAGCTAAATCCCTGGTCGATGTGAACAGGATTTTTATGTCATTTTCACTATTTCCTATTTTTTCATTTATTTTTATCAATCTTATGTTATTCTTCTTCGCATCACCTAGCAGCTGTTGGATTGATTTTTCATGGTCCCTTGTTATTTTGATTTTATTTTATTTTTTTTTCCCTTGCTGTTTTTAAGAAATCTTTCTTTTCATGGTGCTAACTGCAATCCTGGGTTTGTTTTATTTATTTATTTATTTTTTTGATAACAGGGATCAAATTCAGGACCTTGCGCTTGTGAGGCAGGTGGTGGCACCACTGAGCTAAATTCCCAGCCCTTGTTTTTTATTTTTATTTTATTTTTTTTGATACCGGAGATCGAACTCGGGACCTTATGCTTGCGAGGCAGGCGCTGGAACCACTGAACTAAATCCCCAGCCCCCCTGTTTTTTATATTTGATATTCTGTTTCCACATTGGCTCATTCTGCTGCATATACTTTCAGCGGAATTTTTTTTTTTTTTTTGTACAGGGATTGAATTTGGGTCCTTGCGGTTGTGCAGCAGGCTTCAAAACCACTGAGCTAAATCCCTGGCCCTTTCAGTGGAAATTTTAATCTCCTGGATATCTGTTTTTATCTGTTACATAGATTCTATTTCTTTCCTGTGTTGAGCATTCATGGTTTCCATAATTTTCTAAGCTCCTCTATTTTTTTTTTTTATCTGTATCTGCTCTAGAGTCACTAACCATGTCCTTTATTATGGTCACTATCTCTGTAGTTATCTGAGAGATTATTATTAGTTTTTTTTTAAGCAAAACCTTTATTGGTTCATTTTAGATATAATATTCATCATAGGGAATTTGTATGTACACAATATATCTAGCTTCTTTTTTTCCCATTCCCCACTCCCTTTGACTCCTCTTCCCCTACTTAAATACGAAAGCTTTGTTTCCTGTTTTTTTTTCCTTCTATTTTCTTGTCTCTTCTTTCCTCTGAGAGTATTTCTGATTTGATTTTTTTTCTGGAGACTAATTCATCTGCTTTGTTACTTCCGCTTGTTACCACTTCAGTGAGTCCAGGTGGGTGGCCTTCGCACTGTTCACCTCATTGACCTCTGGCTTTTTTTTTTTTTCTCTCAGTTTAATTCCTGGATTGATGCTTGTAAATTGCTAATGGCAGATAGCTTTGTTGCTAGTATTGAAAATCCTTAGGAAATTACTACTTCTCAGAGATGTCTTCTAGGTATAACTGGCTTTTGGATTTTGAGTCTGTTGCAAGATCCTACCTCTTTAATATTGGGGATGAGAAGTTGCAGCCTATTTGGCCTAGCCCCTGGTTCTTTGGCACTGGCCTATGGTATTGTTTATGACCCTTAGACAATCTCAGCCTTAGCATAGGAGGAAGAACAACTTATTAAAACAATTAGGTCACTTTGGCTGAAGTGTTACAATGAGCAATAATAATACTATCAAACAGCATAGAAAATGACAAAGTGTGGTAACTATTAATTTGCCACTTGTATCTGTAGTTGTATAACAAAATCTAAAACAAGATAATATTATATACATTATGTATGCCCTCTTTATGGCAATTTTACCCTCAGGGGAGAAAGTTAAAAAGGGATGGCAGAAAAAATAAAGAAATAGAACAGGAATATATTAGAAAGAAGACTGGAGAACAAAAGAAGAGTAGGCAAACTTTGGGAAACTGGTGAAGATAAGGAAAGAGATGGAAGAGAGAAAAACAACAAAAGAACTACAAAAAGCTAGAAATAATGTTCACATTTATATAAAAATAAGAACAAACAAAAACCAAAACAAAACAAAACTCCCCTTCAGGTCATGTCTCTGTTGTCACTGGAAGACAGAGTGGGCAGCAGAGCCCAGGTCAGTGTTGATTAATCCCAGCAAGCCAGCCATAGATTTAAGGCGGGGTAGTGGATAATCCCACAGGCCTGCACCTTTAGTTCCACTGAAGTTCAGTCTGATTTCTGCTTGTTAGGCTGGAACCCAGTTTGTTCAACATGCAATACTCTGTGTCTCTCCTCCTGACTTTGAGCTCAGCTCCCTGCTGGCTTAAACTCAGTTGTGCCTCACTTTGACATTTGGGGCCGCTAGAGGGACCCAACCTACAGGTGCTCTGAGTTCTCAGCTGAGCCCTCTCCAAGATTCTCAATGGCCAATTGCCCTCCCCTGGGGGACATTTGAACCCAAATAACCCACCAGTCACTGCAGTCCTCTGTGTCTGCTGCTGTCTTCCACCTGTGCATTTCCTCACGGAGGCTTCTGGGGCCTTCAGTAGTCACAGTGCATCTGCAGGTTCGAGCTGCCCCACCCATGCAGTGAGACAGGGCTCAGGGAAAAAATGCCACTTGGCATCTCCTTCTTCTCCTTTGAGATGTCTCCGCTCTCCTTGTGGGCTTCAGTTCTCATTTTAGATCCTTGCTAGGTCTAGGGGACCGACTTCCCTCCTTCTCTTCCTTTTGTTGCTATATTCCAGCATCTAGACAATCTTAGGGAGGCTGTTTCTGTGCTGTTCACCACTCCGCTGTCTTCCTGGAAGTCCCTATTTCTGCCTTTTGTGTTTGAGAATAAATTCATTCTTTATGGCTTAAGTACAGATTGAGCACCTGTGTTAATACTTGATTCCAATCTAGGTTTCAGGGACGAAAACGGATAAGAACGTCATCCTAGAGAAAAATACCTGTAGAGCAGTGGCTTTCACTTTTTTCTGGCTGGGTCCATGGGTGGATATTTCTGTTTTCGATCATAGCAGTGGTGTGCTGTAACAGTGATCCTAAAGGTCAGTTAAAATTTCTGCAATTAAAGAGAAGTTGTAAACAGGTGATATGAGTGTATTTGGGATTCCCTAAGAAACATGGGGGGTTGGGGTGTGGGGGTGTGAAATTAGGCTTCACCTAGGTGTTGGTACAGGTAGCCAGAAATGAATTCAGAGAGGGATGTGGAGAAAAACAGAGGCTAAGCAGGCAGTAAGGCTGGAAGGAGCAGAAGGGACAGCAGGAGTCAAGGCATGTAAGTGCGTTACATCCTGATATGTATTTAGGAACTACAAGCTGTTTAGTTAGGATTAAAAGATGCTGAAGTGTCAAGCAGTATGATCTTGAGGCTGAGCCTAAAGGAGTTTTGGAAGCAGCCTGCATGTCTAAGGGAGTGACTGTATTATTCTTGCTCTTTGGGTGTTTAACTTTAGGGGCTCCATCAGTTTAGTTCATGCCATTTACCAGGTGGTTATTTGGGATTATTGTGGAAGGGTTGATGCTTAGGTTAATTTTGAGATCTGCTCACCAAAGAACCCGATGAACTGCTTTTGACTCTTCAGTGCTTCATGGGGACAGCTGTGTTCGCAGACATAGTAATTAGGGTAAATTCGGAGTTCCCAGTCTTCTATATGATAATTAAGGTTGTTTGGGCTCATGTTATTAAGCTCACCTAAAAGATGACAATCATTAATAGTGGTGGTTAAAGGACCAGATATTGACTTTTATTAAAGGTCCAAGTCATGTAATGAACCTTTAACAGAGTGAAGTTAGAAGCAGTGGCAGAGCACAGTGGACAAGCCAGTGGCATCCATTGGAGATCTTGCTTAGCTCTGTGACTTTGGGTAAGCTGATTAAACTCTGAGCTTCTCCAAGGATCTTTTGTTTTGTTTTGTTTTTGGTACCAGGGATCGAACTCAGGTCCTGTGCTTGCGCAGCAGGCGGCGAAACCACTGAGCTAAATCCCAGGCCCTGTTTTGTTTTTTTGTTATCTGTAAATGGGAGTGATAAAATTTACTGCACAGGGTCATTGGCAGTTAAATAAGTCACCTTATGGCAATGGAGAATAAGGGTTGGATAGGTCTATTCCTGTACAATCCCATGGTATATGTCTCATGTATGTATAAATACATGTTTCATCTTTTTGTAGAATGTGGCCTATGCATGGTGGATAAGTTAAGAATTTGTACTTTATTTCTAAATGGATAGGTCTTTGAATCCCCAAAATGTATTTAATTCTGAAAGTGTATTAAGAAAGAGATCATACTTAAAAAAACTGGTACACTGAGAGAAAACTCTTGTTAATTTTAGATATAAGAAGTGGCAGTTCAGAGGGGCGAGTCTGAAAAGCCAATTTATATAGAAAGATGCCCAATCTTACTAATTATTAGGGAAATGCTAATTATAATGGAATTTTCTGCCTGTCAGGTTGCCGGAAAGTAAGAAAGATTAATGATATTTGATGTTGGCAAGAGTGTGGAGAAGTGAACTCATACAGATAAGAGTAAATTGGTGCAGACATCTTGGCATAAATGCCATTTGGTAGAAAAGGTAGAGAATTCTTCTTTTTTTTTGGTACCAGGGATCAAACTCAGGACCTTGGGCTTGCAAGGCAGGTGATGGCACCACTGAGCTAAATCCCTGGCCCCTGAGAATTCTTAATCTGAATGGTTGGGGCCAGAAGTATTTTCATATTTTGGAGTTTTGGGCCAGGGACTTAGCTCAGTGGTTCCGGCGCCTGCTGCGCAAGTACAGGGTCCCTAGTTTGACCCCCAGTACCAAAAAACAAAACAGATTTTGGAGGTTTTTTTTGAAATTTGGAATATTTGCACAGACTGTACGGGTTGAATGTCCCTAATCTGAAAATCTAAAATGCTCCAATTTTTTGAGTGGTCACATTGGCATTCAGAAAGGCTCAAATCTTTTAGTATTGTGGATTTCAAATTTTCATACAAGGGATGCTCAAGCTGTTGACTTTAGACTTTATGTAAATACCCTTCAAGTGTCATAGAAAACCCAATCATCATGGTTCTGTGCAGTTTGTAAGCATAGTTTTATATTTTATTTACTTATTTTTAAAAAATTTATTTTTTTTTGCAGTACTGGGAATCAGACTTGGGACCTTGTACTTGTGAGGCATGCTCGGCGCCAAGGCATGTGTGGTGCCACTGAGCTAAATCCCCAGCCCCCTATATTTTATTTTTTGACAATGGTCTCGCTGTGTAGTTCAGGCTGGCCTTGAAACCACTATGGAACCCAGGCTGGCCTCACAGCGATCCTCCTGCCTCAGCCTCCCAAGTGCTAGAATTACAGGTGTGCACCACCATGCCCAGCCTGTAAGCATAGTTTTAATCCAGACTATTGTACCAGGACTCTAAATCATTAAGGAGAATTTGGTAAAAAGTCTCTGGGTAGGAGTCCATAAAAAACACTGATTAGATTTATTATGCTCCACTTTTTAACCAGTGTTATGCAGATAATCTGGAACTAGCACCATTTCTACTTCTCAAACGAAGAGGAAACCTGGCTTTGATTTTGATTATCTGCAACCTTTTTGAGTTGCTTAGTTTTGAGATGTAAAAGGTAGATTTTTTTTTTTTTGGTATGGAGGATCGAACTTGGGTCCTTGTGCTTGCGAGGCAGGCAGCAGAACCACTGAGCTAAATCCCTGGCCCTAAAAGGTAGATTTTTAAAGAGAACAATAGACCTCCTTCTTTTCCTTTTTTTTTTTTTTTTTTTGTTAAAAATATTTTCAAATAATGTTAAATACTTTATAACTTTTAGGCATTTTTACTGTTTTTCTCTGCTAGCAATTTCACTTGTACAGTAGTATTTTATTATAAGGAGATACTTAGAAGCTGTACATGGTAGTTCATGCTTGTAATCCTCAACTACTTGCTGAGTCAGGAGGATTTCAAGTTTGCATTCAATCTTGGCAATTTAATGAGACCCTGTCTCAAAACGAAAAATAATGAAAAGGGCTGGGGATGCAGCTCAAGGGTGAAGCACTTGTTAGTCATGCACAAGGCCCTGGGTTCATTTCTCAGTACAGAAAGAAGAAGAGGAAAAAGAAATACATGACAAAAAGATGTAAATTTTTTCAGGTTTTTTTTGGGGGGTACTGGGAATAGAACTCAGAACCTTGTGCCTGCCAGGCAGGCATGGTGCCACTGAGCTACATCTCTGGCCCCCTTTTCAGTACTGTTTAGTAGTTAAAAATTGGAAATAGCCTGATGTCCACCAAAAGAAAATGTAGGGCTGTGAATGTAGCTTAGTGGTAAAAGTGGATGCTTAATGCACACATGGCCTTGGGTTTGATCTCTCACACATCAAATAAAGGGGAAAAAGGCAGGAAGAGAAAAAGGAGGGGGCGGAGAAAGAAGAAGATGATGTACTTTAGCCAATGGAGGTGTCGAATGCCTGTAATCCCAGCACTTGGGAGGCTGAGGCAGAAGGATTACCACAAGTTTGAGGCCAGCCTAGGCTACACAGTGAGTTCAAGGCCAGTTGGAGCTACATAGAGAGACCCTGTCTCAAAAAAAAAAAAAAAAGTACCTTATACTAACCAAATATCCTGTGGTGTATTTTGTAGTAGTTAAAAGGAATGATGTAAATTTATGAGCTAACATGAGAAAAGCAAACTGAAAGGCAAGTTATGAAATAGTTCTTAAAAGACAAGTATTTGAGGGCCGGGGATTTAATGCTTGGTGGTATTGCCGCCTGCTGCGCAAGCAAACGGACCCGAGTTCGATCCCCGGTACCAAAAAAAAAAAAAAAGAAAGACAAGTATTTGAAAAAAAACTATTATGTTCACATGTCTGCATTACAACATAGGAAAAGATCTAGAAAGTTGCTGACCAGAGTGGTTATCTCTGCAAAGGGAATCTGAGCAGGGTAGAAGCTAATATGATGCTTTGGCCTTTTTTTTTTTTATTTTTTAATATTTTTGTTTTTTTGAGACAAAGTCTCATTATGTAACCCAAGCTGGCCTCTAACTTGTGGTGATCCTCCTTCCTCAGCCTCCCAAGTGCTGGGATTACTGGCGTGTGCCACCATGGCCTGGCATTGGCCTTTTTCTTTTCTTTTCTTTTCTTTTCTTTTTTTTTTTGCTTAAATTCTTTTATTGGTACATTTTAGGTATACAGTACATTTACATTTATCATTGGGTGCTTGTACCTGTATATGATGTATCCTGGTTCTTACTTTTTCCCCATTACCTGTGTGCCCTTCCCCCACCTCCACCCTTCCCTATTTACATAGATTTTGTTTCCATTTTTTTCTTTTCTCATATGACCTTTATTTTCAATTGTAATAGTTCTGAAACTTTTGGTTCCAACACTTTGATACTTAAAGATCCCCCAAAACTTTTCTTTTTATTTATCGATCTATTATTTTATTAGCCATGAACTGAGTAATGTATTAAATTATTTTTTCCCCAGTACTGGGGATTGAACTCAGGGCCTCACACATGCTAAGTTACTTTAAGTGAATTTATAGCTACAATAAGTGTATTATGCAATAATATGTTTTGTGAAATGGCTCTGAAAGCAGTATGAAATCAGAAAAGTGAGATTGTTTCATATTTTTGTAAACTTCACTGTTTGGGAACTGAGTACTCCTAACTGCTACTATTTCAATTTGTTGTGATACTAACATTTTGACTGAAGTATATGAGAAATATATAGCCTTGCAGAGATAGGTAGTTAGAAAAGGAAGGATTATGATACTTCAGTAGTTTTTTTTTTTTTTTTTTTAGATAATTAATCTGTACCAAAATGTGACCAGGAGTGGGTTTTTTTTACATGCTGCTTGCAATGTAAAATCTGAAATCAATGTGAGATCTGAAATCTGCTTCCAGTGTGAAATCTGAACATGTTTGTATTGTTCTTTTAAATTCCACTGTGGTTTGAGTGGATCTTTTTTTGGCGGGGGGGGGGGCAGGTACTGGGGATGGAACTCGGGACCTTGAGCTTTTGAGGCAGGCGCTGGAACCACTGAGGTAAATCCCTGGCCCTTGAGTGGATCTTTATGTGTACTGAAGAACCATCAACTTTCATAGTGGAGGATAAAAGTTTTCCCAAATTCTAGTTTTTACTTAAAGCTCAAATTTAGTTATTCGGCAACAAATATTTTCAGAAAAACTGTCTTGTAAGTGACAAGCTCACTTCATTCTTTTCTCAGAAAATGTCTTCCAGGCATTGAAAGCTTAAATAACCACAGTTTATCTGAAGTTCCTTCAGGCAGATGTGGAGTGAGGGGTGCGTCTTAATTGTTTTGTGTGTGTGTGCGCTTGTGCACTGGGGGTTGAGCCTCGATGCTAGGCAAGTGCTCTGACCTGACCTACATCCTTTCCTTGTCAGCTTCTCAGTGCTTTTTCCCAGACTGCCACAGGAGGTAGCAGCAGGCTTTATGCACATTTCCCTTTTCTCCCCCCAAGTGTTTTAAAAGATGTGTATTCTGGAGTTGAGATTTAATAAAACACTAATCTTCACAGCTTCAAGGACATTGTATAAACAAAACCTTTTTTAAAAAACTGCACATGCCATTGAAGAAAATAGCAACTACTAGTACAGTTTAGTGCCACTGCTTTAATTCATGCTAACAGACAGCAGTCTTACAGACCATTGTTTGCACCATCAACAGAAATGTCACTACAGTGAGAAGGGCCAAGTTAATGTTATTATAAAGGTAGTTTGACTTCTTGGACCTCCTAAAAGTCTGGGTTCCCCAGGGTCCAAACACTGTATGTTGAGAATTGCTACTCCACTAAGGTGTAGTTTGAAATTATGCAAATATTCTTTGTGAATATGTTTTTGTATCATAACAGAGCAAGTAAGGACTTTATACAATTCCATGGCATGCTAGCTTTGACAGGGAATTTTACACAAGTCAGTTTGTGAAAAACAGGTGTGGGACAGGAAGACAAGAGAAAAACTCTGAACGCAGAGGAAAAATCTAAGTAAGTGAAACAGTATGTAAAATAAGGAGCACATAGAAGGCATAGGAGCAAAATGAAGTGCACCTGGGCATTTGGGTGTCCGCAGTCAGGCTTCGGGTTCCTCTGGTGAAAGTGAACCCTACATGTTGACACCAGGTCATGTTTAGAGAAGTGAGCAGCATGGGAGACATTTTGTTAACCCTAAAATCTTAAAGAAATTAGTTATGTTCCATCAGAGTTTCTTTTGATGGTTTACATGTTTTGAGGCTGGAAGCTTGTGGTGGCTCACTGTATTTGTAAGGATGAGCAGCTGAGGAGTCCAGCCTCTGACATATCTCAGCCAGCTTTCTTTGCTCTGGGTAACTTAGTCTTAGAAAATAAGAGATGATTTTTTTTTCTCATTTTCCCAGTGCAAACTGGAGGTATAATGGTACATGCCTGTAATCACAGTACTCTGGAGGCTGAGGCAGGAGGATTGCAGGTTCAAGCTCAGCCTGGGCAACTTAGTAACTTAGTGAGACTTTGTTTCAGAATAAAAAAGGGGCTGGGGAGGTAGCTCAGTGCAAAGGCCCTGAACACATCCCCCAGTACTGCAAAACAAATTTCAGGGCCGGGGATTTAGCTCAGTGGTTCTGCTGCCTGCCTCGAAAGCACAAGGACCCGAGTTCAATCCCCGGTACCAAAAACAAAACAAAATCAACAAATTTCAGTAGAATGGTGACCTTTCATGGTATTTCATTGTTGTTGTTTTTTTTTTTTTTTTCATTCTGTATATCTTTTTTCTAGTTTGAGAAAACTGGGTGGTTTGCTGTTTTCTTTTTCAAGTAGTTCTGTTTTGTTGAACATAGCAGTTTTTAAGTGATTCATTCATCAGTTATTTGAAGTGATGAGAAGACAAGAATCCTGTTGTTAGGAAACTTGTGAATCAGAAAGATGACCTTAGTGGGCTGATTGACAGCCACCAGGCACATGGTGCTCTGAGGCAGTTGAAATGTGGCTGCTCCAACTGAGATGTGGTGTAAGTATAAAAGATGCATTGGATTTCAAAGACAGTTCAGGCCAGGTGCCATGGCACATGCTTGTAATCCCAGCTACTAAGGAAGCTGAGGCAGAAGAAAAGCAAGTTTGAGGCCAGTGTGGGCAACTTAGCGAGACCTTGTCTCCAAAAAAAAAAAATCAGTAATAATTTTTATTTCTTTTTTTTTTCTCCCACATTGACATTTATTACATAACATTTCTAGCAAAACAAGTAACAAATTCAATAAATGAATTCACATTAACAGGTTTCATTTTGATCCATTAGCCAATTTGGAAAAGAAAATCCATACTGATCAAAGTGATAAAATTAAAAAGCACCTTTTCCTTGCTACATATAATATTTTTTAACTAAAATGCCAAGCTGTTACCAGATGCAGAATCCAACTGCAGGATTCTTACATAACGTAGATTTGTCTCTTACATTGTTTTGATGTAGTCACTTATACAGATATTTAAAAACCATATACTTGACTGGGTAAGAAACTGAAAGTACATCTGTGAGAATTATACTCTACAATAAATACCTCAATTTCCATGTCATTGAGAAACTTACTCTAAGACATCTTGAGATAACTTAATGACTCTCACTTTTGGGAAACATTTTTGGTGCTTTGCCCAAGTGCTGAGGGGCTTTTATTTTAAAATCTAGGCCTAGCATTTAAACCTCCAACATTCCCTTCCCTAGGTAACACAATTATGAATATTCAGAAATCCAGGTAACTCATACTCGATCATCAACATTTCAGAACTGAGCCTGATAATGACATTTGAAAAAGAAAGTAGAATTAGCTGAATGTATACTCCTAAAGCCACCTAAACTCATCTTTAGGTTTTATATTTACAGTGCTGACCAGAAGAAATTAAAGAAAAAAAGTTACACTAATTATTCAAGCTCTATTCCAGATGTCTGCTTATTAAGACCTGCAGTTTATGTAGAAGTGAACCATAACCCTCTGATATTAGGCCTCACTCCTTTTGTAGAGCTAACAGTAAAATACATCAATCCAAATTTTATGAAGGCAGCGCACATCTTAGGAGTAACTAGTACATATAAAAAGTATCAACATCAGTGGTTTGAATGTGAAAATTTATTTTTAAGTCAAAGTATGCAACAAATAAAACCTACAGAAAACAAATTTTTCCATCACAATCTGTTGCTTTACCAAATGATATTTTGAAAACACATTCCTTCAGTCATTATAAAGTTCTTAAAATACAAAAGAAATTAAATCTGTAACAAAGTCTAGTAGACCAGATGCTGTTGTTAGGACTTGTGTGTCGGTGTCACGCTTTCAGTACATCCCACACCATCCGCCTACACTCAGGCCGCCTTGCCCATAGTAGTCACCACTCCCTCCACCGCCAGCGCCATAGCCACCCAAGCCATCAGGAGTACCATTTCCTCCACTGTAATTGTTACCCATTCCCATCCTTCCAACAGATCCATATCTTCCTTGATTATCCATTCCATCTCTGCCATAGCCTCCCATGCCAGAACCTCCCATTCCAGAGCCGCCTCTGAGAGTAGAATTCAAGAAGAGTTCAATGTATCGATGTTGCATGTTATTTTTATCTTCAGACATGGCAGCTACTGCATCTTCATGTGTCACAAACTCTACGTCTGCTTCTCCTGTTGCTCTTCCATTTGCTCCAATATCAATATGAACTCTTACTGGATTTAGTGGTGAAAAGAAATTAGCAATGTCGTTTTCAGTTGCTTGAAAAGGCAACCCTCTCATATGTACGGAATGACCTCCATGAAAACCTGAACAGCTCCACCATAGCCATGTCCTCCCATACCTCTCCCATCTCTCATTCTGTCATCAAAGCCATCATTTCCATAGCCGTAATTATTATAGCCACCATGGTCATCAAAACCTCCATAACTTCCATGCCCAGCTCCTTAATAACCCCCTCATCCTCCTATTGGTCTATCATATGGTCCTGGTCATTGTCCCAGCAGTCTTCTTGGTGGATCATAAAATCCTTTGATTTCGTTCCTGCTACTTCTGAAGATCTCAATATACCTTGAAAGAACCGAACTATTTCCTCTTTGCCGTAACCAAATGGCAATCCACAAAGTTGAACTGTCCTATCACTAGCGTCATTTGGACCATTATGTTTCATAACCCAATCCATCTCAATACCGTTTGATTTAAATGCTTAGGAATCTGCGCCAGAAGTCCCTTGCAGTCCCACCAGCCCTGGTAACCCTGTCGAGACTGCGGAGGAAGCAAGGCCTCGGGAGGCTGGGCCCATCCGGCGCCATTTCCATCGGGAGCGCGTCCGCAATTTTTGCTTCTTATTGTTCTGCAGTACTAGGGATTGAAACCAGCACTTTCACACTCATCTACATCCCTAGCTCATTTTTATTTTTATTTTTATTTTTATTTTTATTTTTGGGGGGGTACTGGGGATTGAACTCGAGTCCTTGTGCTTGCGAGGCAGGCAGTGGAACCACTGAGCTAAATCCCTGGCCCCAAGCTCATTTTTATTTTGAGACAGGGTCTTGGTGAGTTACTGAGTCGCCCAGGCTGAGTTTGAATTTGTGATCCTCCTGCTTCAGTCTTCCAGAATGTTGGGATCACAGGCATGCAGCACCATACTCTACAGTAATTTTTTATTTTTTTGAGACAGGGTCTTGGTATGTAGTTCAGGGTGGCCTTGAACTCACTGTGAAGCTCAGGCTGGCCTCAAATCCACAGTGATCTTGCTGCCTCACCCTCCCCAGTGCTAGGATTGCAGGCACGCACCACCACACTTGGCTGGTAATTTTTATTTTAATGTCAACAGCTTTTTACTTGAATGTGGTTATTGGAAAATTTAGTATCCCATGGGGCTTTCATTTGAGGTTTGCCTTGTATTTCTCCCATCCAAGTACTAACCAGGTATGACCCTGCCTAGCTTCGAGATCAGACAAGATCGGGCATATTCAGAGTGGTGTGGCTGTAGACTGCCTTGTATTTCTAATGGACAGTACTGACCTAGAGAGCAGAAATGGACAAAGCCAGTATGTAAGGTAAGGTGTATTAGAAGGTACAGGGAAAAATAAAAACAAGGTAAAGCAGGATGGGACGTGTGGCAGGGCATGGGGTTTGGCTGCTGTTCCTGGGGGATGGTCAGAGAAACCTCTCCACTGCAGTGCTGTGTGAGCAGAGCCATGGACAAGATGATGGACTGGGTGAGCAGAGGCCTGTGGGAAGTGGGACAGCACGGCAGGAGTGTGGCGCTCAGGGCGTATGCTGCTCTCTGGGACTAGTGCTGTGACAGGCGTGGAGCTGCAGCAGGAGAGGTGTCAGTAGGGTTCGGAGAGGCAGGCAGCTGCTGGACAGAGTGGGAGGGAGAGGAGCCCCGGCAGAGTCCCTCAGATGAGACGAGAAGGCCTGGGAGGGTTTACTGAAGGGATACTTCTGACCAGATTACCTTAAAAGGGACCCTCTGCCAACTCCACCAAGAATAAACCTTGGGGTATGGGATGGCATCAGAGAAACCAGTTGGCGGCACTCACTACTTCACCCAGGTTAGAAACGGTGGTGGCTCGGGTTGTCATGCTGGTGGTGCTTGCCAGGAGGGTTAGTGTTTTGCCACAGCCAATGCCTGTATGGAGAGGGGCTGTGTGTGAGGACTGAGGAAGCTACCAAGGCTCCCTCAGCAGTTGATGGTTCAAGTCCCTGAAGGATGGGTTTCTACCAAGTATGACAAGCAGGGTTGTGAGCAGTGCAGTTGCCCTTGGGAGTTGGACAGTATAGCCTGGCCAAGTCGTTGGAGGTGTTTTAGACATGTGAGGATGGCATGGTGGGTAGGTAGGAGCAGGGGAGGAGTGTAGTCTGAGGTAAGGGAACCACTGGTGATCCTCCCAGGTGGAGTCTTTTCTTTTACTGTGCTGGGGATGAACTCAGAGCCTTGAACATTATAGGCAAGCTGTCTACCACTGAGCTCCACCCTCGGCCTTTTCTCTTTTTTTCCAGTAGTGGGGCTTGAATCCAGGGCCTTTGCAATGAACTACACCCCAAAGTTTCAGTTTGTTTTTTTTTTTGAAACAAGGTCTTCATATATAGCCCAGGCTTGCCTGGAACTCATGGTGGTCCTCCTGCTTCAAACTTCTAAGTACTGGAATTATAGGCATGTGGCACCATGTCTGGCCCTAGCCTTTTTTCTTTTTCTTGTTCTTTTTGGGGCAGAATTTTGCTAAGTGGCTAAGTTGCCCAGGCTGGACTTGAAATTCTGATCCTCTGCCTCAGGTTTCCAGAGTAATTATAGGCATTGTGCTACCGTGCTTGCTTGCTTGCTTTCTCTTGCTCGCTCTCTCTTTCTCTCTCTCTTTCTCTCTCTCTTTCTTTCTTTCTCTTTCTTTCTTTCTCTCTCTCTCTCTCTCTCTCTCTCTCTCATTTCTCTCTCTTTCTTTTCTTTCTTGTACCAAGGATCAAACTCAGGACCCTGCGCTTGCAAGGCAGCCGGCGGAACCACTGAGCCAAACCCCTGGCCCTGCTGTGCTATTTTTAAAAAATTAATTAATTAATTTTATTGGAGATTGAATCCAGGGTTTTCATAGTAAGCTACATCCCCCCACCCCTTTTAAAATTTTTAAAATTTCAAAATAAATGTTGCTTAGGCTGGGTTTGAATTTGTGATTTTCCTGCTTCAGCCTCCCAGAGTGCTAGGATTACAGGTGTGTGTGTTCCACCATGCCCAGTTTTGTGTGTGTGTGTGTGTGTGTGTGTGTGTGTGTGTGTTTTGAGGTGTGGTTTTAGTCTGCTGCCCAGGTTGATGTCAAACTCCTGGGCTGAAGAGATCCTCCTGCCTCAGCATCTCAAGTAGCCTCAGCTACGGGACTGGCTCCCTGCACCTATCTTAGGTGGAGTTTTGATGGAATGGTCAGTTTGAAACTATTGTGCATTTTTGGAAGGATGAATAGATGGAGACTGACCATGGTTAGGCTTTCAAGGAGTTTGGCTATAAAGACATTAGAGAAATAGGAAGGTATTTGGAAGGCTTGCAGGTAGAGGGAAGGCTTGAAAAAACTTTTTCAGTTTACAGGCAAGTTGCAAGCACAGTACAGATTGTCCATATACCCTTCGTTTAGTTTCCCTGTTAAAGTTTAACTGCTCTTAAATTTTCAGGGACCCTTGAAAGTAAGTTGCACACATACTGCTCTTTATCTGTAAATACTTTACTGTGTGTTACCTAAAAACAAGGACATTCTGTTACTTGACTACTGTATGTGATCAAAATAAAGAAAATTAGCATTGACACCACAGCATTTAATCTCCAAATGTTATTCAGACCTTGCCAATTGTCCAACTAATGTCCCATTTTGATCCTGGACCCGATCCAGGATTGCATACTGCATTTCGATGTAATGTCTTTGATCTCTTAATCTGGGACATTCCCTTGGTCCTTGTCTGCCTGTGATGTCCTTAATATTTGTGAGGGCTGTAAACTAGTTATTGTAGAAGGTCTCCCATTCTAAGAATCAGGCTATGATTTTTTTCCCCAGGGCTGGGGATCAAGCCCAGGGTATAACAGTGAGTTACTGTCCCCAGCCCCCAGGTTATGGGTTTTTTTTGTTGTTGTTGTTACCTGGGATCAAACTCATGACCTTGTGCTTTCGAGGCAGGGGTGGGGCCACTGAGCTAAATCCCCAGCCACTGCCCAGGTTATGTTTTTCATGGACTGCCTTAGAAGTGACATCTTCAGTGTACATTATCAAGAAGTGTGCTGTTGATTTTGTTCTGACAGCGTGATAATTTTGATCAGTTGCTTAAGGTAGTGTCTGCCAGGTTTCTCTAGGGTAAAGTGGCTAGTTTTTTCCTTTGCAATAAGAACCTCCTGGTTAGTTGCCTTGAGAATGTAAAGAACCTGTTTCTTTTTTCTTTTTTTATATATATCATGCTTTTAATACAAACTTAAAAAAATCCGGAACAATATAAATTGTACAGATTTGATCAATCTTTTTGTTTTGTTTTTAAACTAAATCTCTAAACACACCAATAAGAACCTGTTTCTTAAGAGTACTTTCACTCATTTTAGCATCCATTGATGGTTCTTGTCTGAAACTCTTATTAGCATAGTGGCTGTCAAATGGTGGCTTCTTATTAGTTGCAATTTTAGAGCTTTTCCTTCTTTCTCATATATTTTATATTGATATGGGCTTCTGGATTCTTAATTCACAGATTATAACATGTTATAATCATCATTTGTTGCTCAGTCAAAGTGAGGATTTTGAAGGTAAGAGGTATTTTAGCATGGTGGTGGTATGCCAAAGGCAGTGATTCAGCATAGATGGAAAGATGATTATGATAATCTCCTGTCCATATGATGAAACCTTTGCTTATGCTTTTTTTTTTGTACTGGCGATTGAATTTAGGGCCTTGGCACTCAGCTACATCCCCAGCACCTTCTTTTTAGTACATGTTTACAGTATGTAATGATTACATTCATTGTGGGGAATTAGTACATGTGCATATCACATCTTAATTCTTTTCTCCTTCTTCCCTCCTTCCATCTTTTGATCCCCTTCCCATTTGCAAGAGAACCTTTTTCATCTTATTTTGAGAGAGTCTCACTGAGTCACTAAGTTGGTCAGGTTGGGCTTGAACTTGTGATCCTCCTGCCTCAGCTTCCTGGATCTTCTTTACAGGTGTGCCTCATCATTCCTGGCTGCTTAGGCTTCCTTTTAACACTCCTTTCTTTTCTTTCTTTTTTTTTTTTTTTTGTGGTACTGGGGATCGAACTCGGGTCCTTGTGCTTGCGAGGCAGGTGGCGGAACCACTGAGCTAAATCCCAGGCTATGCTTCCTTTTAGATGAGTAATTTCTTGCAGACTTTAGCTATCTAAATGCAGTAAGTCTAGGATATTTTGTTCTGCAATAAATCTAGGATATTTGATTCTTTTCTGGGGGTATCTGTAAGATATCAAGTCATTTTTTGCGACTGGTGCATTGTCTCGAATTTGATAATGTGCACCACAGAAAGTACAGTAATAACTTGCATATTGAGTATGTCACTTACAGTTTAATCATGTGCAGGTTATTTTTACTGACAAGACTAACTTTAACTCATGATTGTGCATTTTTCCTAGTCTATTGCATTTTGATGCACTACCGATGTCATAACTAAAATTGGTGAAAACATTGTCACACATTTCTTCATTGTTCCTACTTACTCTTGGATCTCGGTTTTGTTTTGTTTGGTTTTTTTTGGTACTGGGGATTGAACTTGGGTCCTTGCGCTTGCACAGCAGGCGGCCAAACCACTGAGCTAAATCCCCAGCCCCTCTTGGATCTTGGTTAATGGTGTACTTATGGAAGCGGATGGAATCGCAAACTATTTTCTTGAGTTATGCTATATACAAAACATTCACAGGAAGTAAGTGAAACTAGTTTTTTGTATGGTAATTAAAAAGGTTGGAAGACTTAAAAAATATATAGTATCTATGGCAAAATTTAAAACATAAAAGTGGTTAAAATTACCTTTTTGCCTTCCAAGTGCAGGCACTGTGCAGTTTCTTGTGTTCTTTTGGGAAAGATTTAGATATAAGCATCTATGAATGTATACTTTTTAGAAAAAATACTGCTGAGCTGTATGCATTATAGTCTTTGCAAGTTTTTTTTTTTTTTTTTGGTATCAGGGATTGAACTGGGGTCCTTTTGCTTGAGAGTCAGGGGGCAGAACCACTGAGCTAAATCCCCAGCCTACTCTTTGCAAGTTTTAAAAAGCCACTTTAAAGGCACTTTGGAAAGTAGGATGGGGAAAATAGAATGTTCAATACTATTAAGGTAGTGAATCCCACTTTAGGAGGAAAGTACATTTACCCATATGTATACCAATAATACATTATAAACTGTTCAAAGATCTTTTCCTTAATTTTGTAATATCTTAGGTTTTGTTATTAGGATTTGTTACAGATTCTGATCTTCAGAAAGCTCCAGCACATGGTTTACTTCATTATAAGTTATGATGGAAAGAAGAAATGTGTTGTGTAGTATTTAACTCCTCCTCTCCCCAGAAAAAGAATAGCTCCCTTTCTTGCCACCAAGCCTCTGGAAACCACAGAGGAGTCCTTTTAAATAGCACCTTGTATCAACTGGAACTGCTTAGTGCTCTAAAGAAAATTGTGTTTTAAACTTTCTTTTAAACACTTTTTAAATTAATTAATTATATTTTGGTGGTACTGGGAATTGAACCCAGGATGCTCTTCCATTAAGCTACATTCCCAATCCCTTTTCTATTTTTATTTTTGAGACAGTGTCTTGCCCAAGTGGGGTTCAGACTTGCAGTCCTCTTGCCTCAGCTTATCTCAGTGCTGGGATTGTAAGGTGCTGATTTAAAATTAATGTTTTTTGAGATAGGGTCTCACTTTGTAGTTCAAGGTGGCCTTGAACTCACTGTGGAGCCCAGGCTGGCAGCAGTCTTCTTGTCGGTCTCCTGAGCGCTGAGGTTACAAATGTGAGCCACCATGCCGACCTTAAAATTAGCGTTGTTACAGAAAAATTTGTGAATTTTTCAGAACTATCGATCAGCTGGAAAATACTGAGATTTGATTTATAAAGTTCAAGGAAATAGTTCATGATCTTCAAAGAAATTATTTTCAATGTTTAACTGTTAGCAACATACTTTATTTTCAAAGTGACATGTACAGTAATGAATTTTTTTGTTTTGTTTTTTGTTTTTTGGTACTGGGGATCGAACTTGGGTCCTTAGCTTTCGAGGCAGGTGGTGGAACCACTGTGCTAAATCCCTGGCCCTGCAGTAATGAATTTTAAACCAACAAGTGCAGTAGTGCTGTCTTCATTCTGGATAGAAGTCCAAAATCTTTAGTGTACATTGGTGTAATTCTGAGCTTACCAACTTGTTTAAACTAATAGGTCTTGAATATGTAAACACCCGATAATTTCATGCTACATAATATATCTAAGGTAGTTGTCTTTAACTTTAAACATTTAAGTTCATTTTTAAGATCACCATTTATACTGTATCAGTCTGATTGGTACACAAAATTAACATGACCCAAAGTAAAAATATAAGCTTATTAAAGTGTCCCTTTTTCAAAATAAATTTTTTTTTTTGGTAACGAGGATTGAACTCAGGACCTTGTGCTTGCGAGGCAGGCGGCGGAACCACTGAGCTAAATCCCCAGCCCTCAAAATGAATTTTTAGGGTTTCTTTTGGTACTGGGGATCGAACTCAAGACCTTGTGCTTGCGAAGCAGGCATGGTGCCACTGAGCTAAATCCCCTGGCCCTTTGGTAAACTTTAATTTGGTTTACATATTGCCATCCTAAACCTGGATTTATCAAAGGACTAGATGGGTATTTTGGTAAAATAACATCAGTGTACTTTAACTGAAAAGTTTTTAAGTATTCAATTTATTTCAAAACACTACAGGGCCAGGGATTTAGCTCAGTGGTTCCGCTGTCTGCCTTGCAAACTCAAGGACCCAAGTTCTATCCCCGGTACCAAAAACAAACAAACAAACAAAAAAACCCCACTACAACTACTACTACAACTTCTTAAGATCTGGAGAAGGCTCTCAGTAAAGTCTGAATATATATTATATATATATATTTATATATTATATATATTTTTATATATTATATATTTAAGTTATTCTAAAAAATGAAAACACAAGAATGGAACATTATTTTCTATTGCTGACCTTGAACTAATGACATTAATTCTTAGCCACTTAAAGCTTCTTTAAGGGTTGCATTTTAAGGTTAGTGATATCTGTAGTTTGCCTTCTGTAACTTGCAGTTTCATTTTCTTTTAATTTATCTGTTTAGTTTTGTGAATGACAACCACTATGTGCAGGTACTACAGAGAGACAGAATCATTAACTTAAATTTTTGAAAGAGAAAAGTTAAACATTTTACAGTAATTTTTATCAATTTGCAAAAAACACATTTATATGAATATGAGCATTAACATATTTTTAACCATTCTCATAAGTAGCTTTAAATACACAGCTGGACTGAATTTTTCAAACTGATAAGATAATTTGCAATTTCTAAATTTCTAGAAGGGGTGGGAGCGGTCAAGGTTAAGTGTTAAGTGTTTCTCATCCTCTGTCCTTCTGCCTTATGTTTACAAGTTTTGAGATGTGTGACTTGCTATAAGTAAATTGCATCTGGCAGGTTGCTTTGTTATTTGCCCAATCTCCTAACAGTCCTGAATCTTGAAAACATATACCAAGGAGTATTTTTTCCTATTGGTTTTTCCACCTGTAGAATTCTGCAGCGAATTTTTTAGTTATCCACTTTATATGTTTAAAGACTTCCCAAGTCCTCACATACCTACAATTTTAAACATAGGGTTAAATAACAATTTAAGTGACACCCAACAGATAAATCTGTGGAGAAAGGATTTAGAATCTTCAATGCTTGTAGTTGATATTGTATTGTTAAATTTAAGATGTGTTCAAATTTTAATTATCTATAGAGTACATAAAATTTAAGTGTGTATGTATAGTGCATAAATTATTAGGATATAAAGTTAAAGCTTTGGCTTAGACCTTCCTCTTCGCTCTAGTAAAGCCTGTGTAAAAATAAAAATGACCTATGTGGACAGATGGCTGGTGGTTAGGGGTGTGGCGGAGTCCTGGTGTGCTGCCCTCCCGCCCCCATGGACAGTCTGTTCTGATAGCTTACATTTTTGCCCTTGCTTCTGGAAGTCATTCTTTAGGCAGTTATTACAGTGTTTGGCTGATTAACACATTCTTAGAACTTATAGATGTTCAAAACACTCATTTCAACATTTTTACAAGGTGTTAAAGTCTAAAGCCCAGCCCACCAAAGTACATTGTTAATGATAGATATAGTTTATGGTCCTTTTTCTAATTGTAAAGCTTTCAAAGGATTAGAACATTTGGCAAAGAGGAAGCGGCCATTTTAAAATAAACTCTTGTTGTCTGTCACAGTAAAAGCTCAAGCCAGGTAGAGGTCCTGTGGGTGCAAATGGTATCGTAAATACTGTACAGCAGAGTCACGTTTATGCCTTTGGTTCTTGGTGCCCACCCCTCCCCCGTTTCTGAGCTTTTGTTAAACGTTTTGGGCAATTGCAAAGTTGAAGTCACAGTATGCTTTTGCGTATAACACTGATTATAAGCACAGTATCATGTCCTAGATCGTTGTCACAGGAGGAATAGTTTTAGCATGGTGCTTATAAAATTGGAAAATATGTAATTCCCTTCTCCACAAAATAAGCAGGCCCTCCACCACTGCTATAGCCCCAGCCTATAACCTTTTCTTAGTGTGTGACATAGTGATGGAAGTTTTAAAGAAAAAAACAAAACACTACAACTAGGTTATTATAAAGCTTATTTAACAAAGACAAATATCTGACATTGTATTTTGAAGATTACTTTACCAGCCTAACAAGTTACAAGCACGTGAGCCTGTAGAAATGACTTCCCAGTAGAAAAGGGAGCATCTTAAAGCTTCATTGGATGCATTGGTTCTTTTATTGTCAGTTGATGCAGTTATTGTCTTAGTTATGTTTCATCACAGCTGGCGGGTGAGGCTGGATTTGTTTATCTTGAAATGACCCATTCTTTAGGCTTCCTTTCTAAAATTATGTACATTAGATAATTTCTAGTATTTCCTCTGGGAGGTTGGGATTCTTACTGGTGTGATTACATTGGATACCTTTCATTAATACATATTTTTTTTTCCCCTTACACATAAGCCAAATAGCAGTTATCTAAAAAAAGTTATAAGCCTGGCATGGTGGTACACTCCTGTAATTCCAGCACTCAGGAGGCTGGGGCAGGAGGATCTCTGAGTTCAAGGCCAGCCTGAACTACAAATCGAGACCCGGTCTCAAAAAAACCAAAGGGGGGAAACAAAAGAAGTAGCATGGGCAATGGAGTTGTAAATTTAAAGTTGGATTTCAATTGCTTTTTTAAAAAACTAATAAAATTTATTTTTTATTATTTTAGAGGGTTTTTTAAATTGTACATTTGTAGTACATAATACTTACATTCTTTGTGGGGAATTGGTACATGTACGTAACACATCTTGATTCCTTTTTCATCCCTCTTTTAATCTGTCAAGTGAGAGTTTTAATGCTGCTTTGGTATAGGATACAATGAAACTGTATTTCAAGTGCCTAGCATAGTTTTTTAACCGACTAGGAGTCACTGGATAAGTGATCATTTATGGTAGGCATTTTCATGCCCAGTAGTAATGAAGTTTTAAATTTTTGTTAAATGATTGTAATATTAAAAGTCTAGAAATGCTTAATCTCCCTGGACATTGTTGCCGTTAGTCCTGCTTGCTGAAGGACACAGCGTTCCACGCTTTTTTTTTTTTCTTTTCTTTTTTTGAGACAGGGTCTCACTTTGTAATTCAGGCTGGCCCTGAGCTCATTATGTAGCTCAGGCTGGCCTCGAACTCGGGGCAATCCTCCTGCCTCTGCCTCTGCCTCCCGAGCACTAGGATTGCAGGCGTGAGCT
Organism: Heterocephalus glaber; assembly: GCF_053883595.1. Taxonomy (NCBI): domain Eukaryota; kingdom Metazoa; phylum Chordata; class Mammalia; order Rodentia; family Bathyergidae; genus Heterocephalus; species Heterocephalus glaber. The sequence goes on from NW_028258156.1 coordinate 6,977,184, forward strand.
ACCATGCTATCAGCATTGACATAAATGCAAATTGTGCAGAATTGTTGTCCTAACGTAATAAAAGACTCCCTTTAAGTGAACAGATAATTTCATTAATATATGTACTTTAAGTTATACAACAAGATTTTTGTGAATATCCTACATTTGAAATTCCACTGTAGTTACTAAAGCAAAATGAATCTAAATGTACTGTCCTTTTGAGGTAAGGGAAGGAGGTGGCCAACTGTCTAATGGAATAATTAGAAAAGTGTCTAGTTTTCTGCAGGATGTGGGAAAGGGTAATGTGATCTCAGGTCGTATGAGTGAAAAGTACTTACAGCTCCTTTACTACCAGTGATATTAATTTAAATCAGGTACTTTCCTGAACTTCTTCCTCATGGTACTAAAAAAGCCCAAGCTTGATTTTAATGAAATTTACCATTTGTGAAAACAGTGACTTGTAGATTTTTGAGTAGAAAGGTGGAAACTTCAAAGGCACAGTGCGGTAGTAGAGATAATCACATAATGCTGTGAGTTCCAAGCCAGTCAGTTTGCTTCAGTAATCCCCAGCCCGTGACCAGTTTCATTTCATTGCTTTGCAGCAGTGCCACACCTCTCCCAGTTATCCGAAACAGATTCAAGGCAGGAAGCATATTACCTTCCTACATGGGTCAGTGTATACCTGTGGAAGATAAGGGCATTAAAAACCACAGACTATACCTTTATTATGTTTTTAAAACAGTGATAATTCATTGGTATCAAATATTCCAATTTTCTCTGCTTGTCTAATTGTTACATTTACCCTTTTACTAAACTTAATTTGAATTAGGATTTAAATAAGTTCTCCATTTAAGTTTTTTTTATTTGTTAGGTGTCTGTGCTGGAAACTTCCTAGGGTCTGGGAATCCAGATTCCCACTGTCAGGATTTTGCTGACCATGTCCTTGTGTAGTATCTCTTACTGTGCATCTCTGTCCTCACAGGACATGAGGGGTCTACAGACTTGATTGTTTCCAGAACTGTTTTTTTGTTTTTGTTTTTGATTTTTAAAAATTGACAAATGTGAGACAGTAAGAAATGAGAATATTTTAATGTGTAGTGACCAAGATTTTATTTAAGGGAGTAATGGATTAAATGTGGGGGAGTTCAGGATGGGAAAATATTGATAGAGATGAGAAAAGCATGTTGCATTTAAGTGAACCTTAGCTTTTTTTTTAAACCTGTTCTTAAGTAGTGTTATAAACATGCCCATTTCTCCCCATTAGAAGGTGAAATAGCTTAGTAAACAGGCAAAATTGGCTGCTATCAGAGACTGCTAAGGTTCCATTACATTTATAGTATGCTTTCTGCAGGGAGAAGAGTTATCTACAAAGTTGAGTAAAATTATATCTTGGAAGAAAAGAGAGTGCCCAAGACAAGGAAAGTCAGGCAGAGATATTTGGATCAAATTTGTGTACCTTTTATCATTTTTTTCTTTATGCATTAGTTTCATCAGCTGCATGACACAGATTTTTTTGTACTGATTCTCTTGTGAGCAGTAACAGTTTATTTTATTTCCATGATTTGGAATACCATTAAAATTGGAAATATAAACCATTGGGCAATATAACTCTACTTGGAAACCTTCTTCAAACTGTCAGGTAGTGAGATTATTGTAGTTTGTAAAATTGAGAAGGTGATATAATTTGATAATGATCAGCTGCAACTTGCCCAAGTAGAACACATCAGAGGACCCTGCACCTAGCAGTAATGGGAAGTCAGAAGTGTCCATGTGGAAACACTTCTGTGATAGAAATACATCGTTAATAGTTCGGTCACCCTTTCCCCAGTGCCACTCCCACCGGATACTAGAGATGGAACCCAGGGTCTTCACACTGAGCTTCGCCCCCAACCTTTTTTCAGTTTTGTGGGGTTTTTTGGTACCAGGGATTGAACTTGGGACTTTGCACTTGCAAGGCAGGTGGCAGAATCACTGAGCTAAATCCCCAGCCACTTTTTTTCATTTTTAGAATTGTTTTTTTTTTTGGGTACCGGCGGTCGAACTTAGGACCTTGTACTTTCAAGGCAGGCGCTGGAACCACTGAGCTAAATCCCCACCCCTGAGCCCAATATATATATATAAGTTTACTGGTACATTTTAGGTATAAAATACAGTTACATTCATCATTGGGATCTTGTACCTTTACATGAGTATCTTGGTTCTTATTTTTTCCCCCTTCCTCTGCCCTCCTTTCATCCCCTTCACCCCTCCCTATTTGCAAAGACTTTGTTTCCATTTTTTTCCTTTTCTCATATTTTTTCTTTTCCCTTCTTTCCTTTCCCCTATCCCTCCCACTTCCCTTACTCCTTTAGACCTTTTCTTCCTATTACACAATATCAATTATACATTTTTAAAATTACAATATCAAGATCTAGAAGACATTACCACAGATTTTACAGAATTTAAAAGGATATAGAAAGCATATTACAAAAATCTTTTTAGAAATAAATTGGACAACTTCTAAGAAGTACCTTGGAAGACAAATTAATGAAACTAACTCTGGAGGAAATATAAAATTTGAATAACACCTATTAAAGAAAGTATATTCCTAGCTTGAAAACCTACCTATATGACAACAGCAGGCTCATATACATTTTAACTGATAAATTGTTTCAAACATTTAAAGCAGAAAGAAAAAGCTATGTGATTCTGTCAGTAGTTGGAGAAAAAGTAGAGCCTAATATATTTTTTAAAAATCTGAATGTGAATCATTTAATACACAAACAGAATAAGACGTTGAGAAATTTTACTTTAAAAAAACAAACAAACTGAATCTTCAAAATCCATGGCATATTTTATGTTTACAGAACAATTCTAGTTGGACCAGGCACATTGAAAGTACTCAGTATCCACATGGGCCAGTGGCTTCTCTGTTGGACAGGGTAGTTGAAGATGAACAGCTTTTTAAAAAATGAGGCAAGGTCTTGCTTTGTACCCCAGGCCGGCCTGGAACTCCTGCCTTAGCTTTCTGAGGGCTGGGGTTACATGCATGTGCCACCATGCCCTGCTTAAAGAAGAACAGCTTTAAAAACCATTGTTAAAAATATGTTGAGTCTTGCTGGGGAAAAAATGGAATAGTATTTATAAAATTAGTTTCAATATGAAAAAATCTGGGAATGATTAATTATGAAATAATTGAAGCATATTAAAGGTTTTGTATCCAAATTCTTTGTTGGCTACTACTCTTTCTAAAAAGATATGTATAATTTACTGTATTGTGTCGATGCCAGACTTTTGAAAGGGCTACATTTTTTAGTCATACAGGTGTAATGAGGCTTTTATTTAAATAGTAACATTAATTGCCAGTTGCATGCATTACTGTTCAGTTGTTGAAATATTGATGATGACTTTTTTTGCTTAGAGCTCATTTTTCAGATAAAATTTTACATGAAGGTTAGAGAATTCTTTATTCACGGATCAAGGATCAGTTTGTGCTCTGTTTAAACTTATTTTTCTTTAATTTTTAACCAATAGATAAAACAAAATTGTACATATTAATGGTATATACTGTGATGTTTTGATACATGCTGTTTACATTGTATAATGTTTAAATCAGGTTTAACTATATCTCTTTAAATATTTATCTGGCTCTGTGTGTGGGGACAGCGGGGGATTGAACTCAGGGCTTCATGTGTGCTAGGCAAGCTCTGTACCACAGAGCTACCCCCTCACCGCCACCGCGTTTTCAAATGTACAGTGCATGATTGTCATCTGTAGTAGTTCTCCGTACTGTTCAACTGTTACTTTTCAAACAGTGATGTGTCCTCCCACCTTGCACATATCCTAAGGAAGTGTGAGAGCTTTAAATATAACCTTGCCTTGAAGGAACATTTAGTTTTCCAAAAGAAAGATATCGTAGCTGGGGGTTAGACTCAGTGATACAGCATGTGCTTAGCATGCAAAAGGCCCCAGGTTTTATTTTGAGCATGCATATTATGCATGTTTGTGCACACAGTGAAAGCCAGCACCTGTAGTTCAGTTACTTGGATGGCAGGGGAAAGAGTTGCACTCAGAAGATTGAGACCAGGCTGGACAATATAAGTAGACCTTATTTTTAAAAAAAGATACGGATGCTTTCTCAAGGTCTGTGAAGCATGCTGCTGGAATTTCAATTGGGATGGCATTGAATCTGTATAGCAGATTTGGAAGTAGGGCTGTTTTCACTATGTTGGTTCTTCCTATCCAGGAGCGAGGGATGTCTTTCCATTTTCTGATATCATCTTTGATTTCTTTTTTCAGAGTGCTATAGTTTTCAGAGTAGAGGTCTTTGATTTCTTTTGTTAGGTTGATTCCTAATGGATGCACATTGAGGCGATACTCTTAAGTGAAATAAATAGGACACACATGTAAATACCGAATAGTTTATCTGCTGTGAGAAACTGAAGGTGTAAATAGGGACTAAAAGGTAAAATAGATAATGTGAAATAGTAAGAAAAGAGACAAGGGAAAGGGGAAATGGGAGGGGTAAGGGAAAGGAAAGAAGGGAATGGAATTAATATGAGAAAATGAAAAGAATGGAGACAAAGTCTTTGTAAATAGGGAGGGCCGGGGCGGGGGTGGGGGGGGGGTTGAAGGGAGGGCAGGGGAATGGGGAAAAAAATAAGAACCAAGACAGAGTATGTAAAGGTGCAAATTCCCAATGATGAATGTCATTATATTGTATACCTAAAATGTACCAATGAAATTAATAATAAAAAAAGATGGATGGCAGGAGCTGGGCATGGTGGTAAACACCTATAATTCCAGCTTTGGGAGAATGAGGCAGGAGGATTGCAAGTTGCCGTCTTATTTGGACAACTTAGCAAGACCCTGTGTGTGTGTGTGCGGGGGGCAAGTGTGGTGGTGCAGGCCTTTACACAGTCCCACCAGGAAGCTTGCCACGAGTTCAAGGCCAGCCTAAACTACATATCAGGAGCCTGTCTCAGAAGAAGGGAGGGGGAGGGCTGTGAATGTAATTCAGTGCAGTCACTGGATTCAGTCCCCAGTACTGACAGAGAGAGGGAGAGATAGAGACAAGCAGAGGCAGAGACAAGACAGTGTGTAAATGCAAACATTAGTAAGAAGGCCAGCACAGTAAACCTTCCTTGGACTCAACCAGCCCGCACTCCTGGCTTCAGTACGTTTCCTCTCCATATCCTTGGGGCTATAAGGATCTTCTGTATAGAAGATTACATGCAATTTTGTTCCCTTTAGGTGATGCGGGGATTGTACCCAGGGTTTTTGTTTTGCTTTTTCTTGAATCTCATTAAAGAGTTTTTACACACACTCTCTCTTCTTTTTTTTTTTTTTGGTACCAGGGATCGAACTTGGGTCCTTGGACTTGCAAGGCAGGCAGCAGAACCACTGAGCTAAATCCCTGGCCCCTCATTGAAGAGTTTTTATAGATATACATAATAACATTAGATATACATAATAATCACATTCATCATAGGGAATTTGTACCCATACATAATATATCTTGATTCTTCTTTTCAACCATTCTTCTCTTATTTACAGAAAGCTTCGTTTCCATTTTTTCCTTCTATTTTATTGTTTTCCCTTTTTCCTTTCCTTTCCCCTTCCTTCCATCCCTAGTCCCCCTTCCATTTGAACTTTTTCCTTCCTATTTCTCAATTCTGTTATACATTTTGTCCTTATTTTACCTTTCAGTTTCCCACACCAGAGGAGCAATACGGTATTTAAACCTGTGTCCGATTTATTTCACTTAAGGATATGGTCTCAGGGTGCAATCATTTACCTAGAAATGTCTACTCCATTGTATATAAAAACCACATCTTCTTTATCCATTCATCCTTTGGTGGGCATTTGGCTGTTTCCAAGATTTAGCTATTATAAATTGTGCTGCTTATAAATATGGATGTGCGTACATCACTGTGATATGCTTTAAATTCTTTTGGGAAGATACCAAAAAGAGGAGTAGCTGGGTCAAATGGAACCTGTAGTTTTAGTTTTTTGAGGACTCTCCACGCTGATTTCCACAGTGGTTGCTTCAGACTACACTTCCACCAACAGTAGAGAAATGGTCCCCCCCCCTCCCCGCCCCACTAACACATGCTACATTTGGGGAGGAGGTCTGGGTGTTTTTAGGTTTTGTTTTTTGTTTTTTTTTTTAAGACTGGGTCTCGCTACATTGTTGAGGCTGACCTTGAATTCATATGTAGCCCAGGCTGGCCTTGAACTTATGGCACTCCTTCTGACTCAGCCTCCCAAGTGCTGGGATTACAGGTGTACACCACCACGCCTGGCACTTGAGTTCTTTATATATTCTAGATATTAGGTCTTTGTCTGAGGAACAGCTGGCAAAATTTTTTCCCACTCTGTGGGTTTTCTCTTCATTCTGTTGATGGCTTCTTTTGCTGTGCAAAAACTTTTTAGTAAGATGAGATCCCAGTTGTTGATTCTTTGTAATATTTCCTATGCAGTCGGGGTTTTGTTCATAGTCTTTGCCTACACCTTAGATCTGTGTCTTTAAGAGTTCTACCTATTCTATCTTCCAGCAGATTTGGTATTTGTTTTACTATGTAGATTTTTTTTTTGGTACTGGGGATCGAACTCGGGACCTTGAGCTTGTGAAGCTAAATTACCCAGCCCAATATTTAGATTTTTGACCAACTTTGATTTTAGTTTAGTGCATGGTGAAAAATATGGATCTACCTTTAATTTTTGGCATATGGACAGCCAGTTTTCCCAACAACATTTATTAAAGATAAAAGTGAAGGTGTTTGGCTCCTTAGTCAAAGAAAAGGTTGCTGAGTATGTTTGGAGTTGTTTCTGCATCTTCTAATCTGTTCCATTCATCCTTTTTTTTTTTTTGTACACCAGTACCATGCTGTTTATATCACGTAGCTTTGTAGTATAATTTCAAGTCAGGGATTCTGTTGTCCCCTGCCCTGCCTTTGTTGCTCAGAATTGGTTTTGCTATTCTAGGTCTCTTCTGGTTCAACTGAATTTTAGGATTGTTTTCTCTAATTCTGTGAGATATGCTATTGGTATTTAGATCAGGATTGCATTAAACCTGTATAACAATTTTGGAAGGATAGCCATTTTCACTATATTAGTACTTCTACCCAATAACAAGGGCTATTTTTTCATTTTCAGATGTACTCTTCCATTTCCTTTTTCAGAGTATTGTAGTTTTCCATGTAAACTTCTTTTACTTCCTTCCTTAGATTGATTCCTAAGTATTTCATTCTTTTAGATGCTATTGTGAAAGGTGTGGTTTCTCTATTTTTTCTTTCAGTGAGTTTGTGTATAAGAATGCTACTGATGTTTGAGTGTTGACTTTGTATCCAGCTGTGCTGGTGAATTTGGTTATTAAATCTAGAAGTCTTTTGGTGGAGTGTTTGGGGTCTTCTATGTAGAGTATCATGTAATCCCCAAGAATGATAATTCAACTTGTTCCTTTCCTATCCTTATTCTTTTTTTTTTTTTTTTTTTTTTTGGTACCGGGGATCGAACTCAGGTTCTTGCACTTGCACAGCAGGCAGCGAAACCACTGAGCTAAATCCCTGGCCCTCCTATCCTTATTCTTTTTATTTCTTTCTCTTGTCTAATTGCTCTGGCTAATGTTTCCAGAACTATATGAAAGAGGAGTGGTGACAGTAGACATCCTTATCTTGTTCCAAATTTTAGAGTGAAAACTTTTGGTTTTTGTCCATTTAGTATGATGTTGGCTGTTGGTTTGCCATAGATGGCTTTTATCAGATTGAAATAAAGACCTTTCATTCCAATTTTCTGTAGGGTTTTTATCATGAATGGGTTTTGGACTTTGTCAGATGCGTTTTCTGCATTTTTGGAGAGGATCGTGTGGTTATTGTCCTTGGTTCTGTTAATGTGGTGTATTACATTTATTGATTTGTGTATGTTGAACCTTCCCTGGATCCTTGGGATGAATCCACCTTGGTCGTAGTGTATGATCTTCTTTATGATTTGGTGCATTCTGTTTGCTAGTATTTTATTGAGGATTTTTATGTCTATGCTCATTAAGGAGATTGGCCTGTAGTTCTCTTTTTTGGTTGGCTCCTTCTCTGGTTTTGGTATCCTGGTAATGCTTGCTTCCAGGAATTAGTTTGGGAATATTACTTCCCTTTTAGTTTCATTAAAGAGTTTGACAAATAGCGGCATTAAGTCTTCTCTAAATTTCTTGTAGAGTTCAGTAGTGAATCTGTCAGGGCCTGGGCTTTTCTTTGTTGATGCGTTTTTCATTACATTGAACCCAGGGTCTTGCAGCTGCTAAACACATGTTTTACCATTGAGCTATATCCCCAGCCAAGATGTGAAACCTTTTAAAATAATTTTTAGGGTACTGAATTCTGAGCCCTTCACACTGAGCTATGGTCACAGTTTTTTTTATATTTTTATTTTTAGACAGGGTTTTGCTAAGTTGCCCACGCTGGGGTTGAATTTATGATCTTCCTGCCTCAGCCTCCCAGAGTTCGGGGATTGAAACTGGCAACAGTGTTCAACTTGGAAAGACAAATAATATACCTCTGTTTTAGTTAAAGACACTAACACACATGTTCCTGTGGAGAGTTGGGAGCTGGGGATGATACAAGAATCACACTAGATTTACACTTAGAGCTATGATATTAAGAGACTGAGTAATTAATTGCCTGTTTGAGTCAGGCAATCTGCTAACCACTGGAGTGTAGAACACTGGAAACGATAAATAATTTTGCCCACATGGGACTTGCCTTGTTAATAAGATCTCAGGGGCCCCTAAGCTTAAATGCGTGTGTGCATATATGTTAGGTAGTCATCTACTGTATTAGAGGATTTGTGTTGGGGCTCTGGACTGTGTGGTTGATTTTTGCTTCTGTTTTGTTTGATTTTGGTTTTTTGAGACAGGGTCTCGCTATATAATTCAGGCTGGCCTTGAACCCATGGCATCCTCCTGCCTCAGCCTCCTGAGTGCTGGGATTTTAGCCATGTGCCACCATGCCTGGCTTGGAATCTGTATTTTAAACAAGCTCAGTGGTGATTGACCCTTAGACCACACTTGGAGCCACAGACATCTCATTATGAAATGAGAGGACTGCATACTTTGTCTTTTTTCCCTTCCCTTAATCCAGTATATCACTAGAATCTGACATGCCCTTTAATTGTTGCACAAAATGTGCTTTTCTTCTAGTACCTGTGACCCTCTGTTGGCCCAATAGATGTGATTCAGTTTTTCACAGGAATTCCTAACCTGGGATGTATGTGTTCTCCTGAATCTTGAGGTTGATCCTCTTCCTTTTTTACTGACCTTCTTTGAAAGTGATTTAAAATGTCTAATTTTTTCCACTAGGCTGTAAAAACTTAGGTGAGCAATGAGAGGAACTGCTATCACTGAGCTGGTTAGAACTGTTGGAATATAACTAGTTTCTTCAGGATTCACTCTGATAATATGTAATAGGCTAGAAATAATAGCTTATTTTCCTTTTAACAATTAGGGTTCATTATAGAAACACAAAAGCTAAAGTTAAAACTGCACATGGTTCTACCAGCTAGAGCATATGATGTTCAGTATCTTGATAGTATATCTCTCTTATTTCTATTGATTTTCTGTGCGTGTGTGTATGTCTGTACCCATGTATGGATGTACACGTACCACTATTATACACACTTTTTTTTTCCTCCATGGGAATTCTCTTTTTGGAGGGGAGAGGGTACTGGGGATTGCACCTAGAGCCTTAATGTCTTCACACTGATCTACATTCCATGCTTTTAAAATTGTGTGTGTGTGTGTGTGTGTGTGTGTGTGTGTGTGTGTGTGTGGCTATGTGGCTATGTTGCCTAGGCTGAGCTTGAACTGGAGATCCTCCCACTGCGGTCTGGGATTGCAGGTGTATACCACCAGGGACACTCATGCTCTTTCTTGTGGTAAAACATTTTAAAATGAGATCATTTCTGTTTTGTTTTTTTTTCCGTGAGTAATGTAATAAACATTTTTCTTATTAAATATTCTCTCATGTTTACAATGTCTCCATGAGATTTAGTTTTATATGTTTGGTTTATTTGGTGAACCTTTTTCCTGGACCTCCAGATTCTTCCTAGTTGTCTCCATCTTCAAGTGTGTTACAGTTTACCTATGTATATAAGAAAATCCTTGAGGCAGAGGTGGCACCTGTTGTCAGAGGTTTTCATAAGACATTGCCAAATCAATAGTGAGGCAGTTCTACCAGGTGATGAGGCCAGGAGTGTGATACTGATCATTTCCCTAAATATTTGACTACTTTGAAGTATTAGCCTTTTAAGAATTGAGGTTGACTTTTTAAAGAGCTAATTCCCAACTGTATAAAATAAGGGATAGGTATAGATATAATCTAACATTGTTGAATTGAGCTTGGTTGAGTAAATTCTTCTTTGGGCATGAATTTTGTTTGTTTGGCACAGCTGGAATGACAATTTGTAGCCAGTACAGAGTGCCACCAAGTGGTAGGTTGGAGAGGCCTCACTACATTCTAAGTTATTTGAAAATGACTGATCCAAATGTGACCCCGTTTTTCAACCTGTACCAAAGAAAAAGAGGCAAAGCAGAATGAGTTACACATAAGACTTAGTTTTCTCTTCCTGTCTTCAACTGGTGTTAGCATTAGGTAGGCAGTGGAAAACTACAAATCGAATGAGGTTTTGTTTTTTGTTTGTTTTTCCTTTTTCTTTCCTTTTTTTTTTCGTTTTTTTTGGTACCAGGGATTGAACTCAGGATCTTGTGCTTGTGAGGCAGGCAGCATCACCACTGAGCTAAATCCCTGGCCCTGTTTGTTTTTTCAAACAAGGTGCTAGAAAAAAAGGGAAATTTGTAGACATGAGACTAGAGGGTTTTTGGGGGCGGGGGGGGGCGGGAACCGGAGATCGAACTCGGGTGCTTGCGCTTGCGCCGCAGGTGGCGAAACCACTGAGCTAAATCCCCGGCCCAAGACTACAGTTTTAATTAACCAAATTTGATGTATAGATTTTATTTGGATACTGATTTGAACAAACCAGTTGGTAACTTTTATTTTATTTTATTTTATTTTTTGGTACTGGGGATCGAACTCGGGTCCTTGTGCTTGCACAGCAGGCGGTGAAACCCCTGAGCTAAATCCCCGGCCCAAGTTGGTAACTTTTAAATGAGGAAAATTTGAGCGCTGACTACTCATTTTTTTTTTAGGTCAAATTAAAATACATGTATTTTGTGGTTTCATAAAACACTTACTGAAACTTAAAAGAAAGCCGAAGTAACAGCAATATATGTAAAAGTGATGATTTAATGACTAACTCTAAGCAAGACAAAGCAATAGAATTGTGCTTCTTTTGCATTGGGGACAATGAAATGTTTAGCTACAATTTCTCATACAAACATGAAACAATGTTCATACAGAATAAAATAAATACCCTTGTCACAATGAATGGGTGATGAATATACGCCAAGTTCAACCAAAGCAAAACATACACTGACAATTCTTGGAGTTATTCATATTTAAATTTAACATACTTGCTGTATTTAAAAATTCCTGTAGCTGGGGATTTAGCTCAGTGTTTCCACTGCCTGCCTCAAAAGAACAAGGTCCTGAGTTCGATCTCTGGTACCAAAAAAATTCCCATAGAAGTTCATGGTAAACTGTTTCTATTTCTAGACATTACTAAGAAGGCATATTCCATTATTAACTGTTAAAACAACTCTTAAATTTGAAATTATTACACCACATATTAAAATAACTTTATGGGCCGGGGATTTAGCTCAGTGGTTCCACCGCCTGCCTCGCAAGTGCAAGGTCCCAAGTTCGATCCCTGGTATCAAAATAAATAAATAAATAAAATAACTTTAGACAAAATGCCTTTTCCCAGAAATTAGCTGGCTTACTTAAAAATTTGAGAATTGCAGTGAGAAATAGACCTTTAAAAACACATTGATTCCATTATAACCGATGAAAAGTTAGGGCATTATTTCTGTATTCCTTACAAAATTTTCTTTACTGTAACAATTAATTTTTAAAAGTAAATATGTATTACTGGGGAAGTCAGTGTGATGGTTATTTGCCAGTTGGTTCCAATGGAGCAGAATTTAGAACTCGATTATCGACAGTAAAAGGACCCTATGCTGGTTAGCCACCCTCGGTATAGGGCATGGGCGCCTGCCAAGATCGAACCAGATGGGAGAATTTTAACAACCATTTCTTACTCATTTTTTTGTTTGTTGTTTGTTTTTCTTTTTTCCGATACTGGGGATCGAACTTGGATCCTTGAGCTTGTGCAGCAGGTGGTAAAACCACTGAGCTAAATCCCCAGCCCAAATATCTGACACCCAATTTTTTTTTTTTGGTACTGGGGATGGAACTCAGGTTCTTGCACTTGCGAGGCAGGCGGTGGAACCACTGAGCTTAATCCTTGGCCCCTGACTACTCATTTTTGATAATTGCTAACACTATGTTGTCAAAGTAATTTTGAAGATCTGCTGATATTTATAAATAAAAGTATTAAATGATAAAAATTGTGGGTGATAGTTACATTCTGGGAGGAGGAGAAGCATACAGGTATTTTCATTTATCTTGTTCTGAGATTTTTAAGTAGTTTTATGGATATTTTGTGCCTTATGAAACATTACCCATCACTACATATCAAATTCAGTATAGCACACAATTATTAAAATGACATAAAGGGAATGCAGTAGGTAAAATTCAGAATTGAGTAACAGGATTTATGGCCTGTGTCTGCCAGATAAATGGAAAGAAAACAGAGTAGGGGAATCAACTCCACCCACTTTGTGTTGGTGTGTCTCTTGAGATCTTAGACATCAAGCAATTGGGGGAATAAACATTGAGTAGATCTCTGAAAACCAGGGATCTTTACTAATCGCTTCTAGGTACAATAGTGGGGTTGTGGTTAAATTGAAATATTGTTTTTATCTTTCATAATTGTTTACTAATCTACTTTAGCATGAATTGCCATGTAAGTGGAACTTGTTGGAAGAGATGTGGGTATAGAATCAGTACGATCTAAATGATCATACTTAAGCTGATAATGGGTATATGGCTCACCTCTCTTTCTTTTCCTCTTTCCCTTTCCTTTCCCCCTCCCTCACTTCCCCCCTTCTTTCCTTCTTTCTTTCAATGTGGTATTAGGACTGAACCCAAGGATCCCTGGGCTACATTCCCTAGCCCTTTTTATTTTTGACACAAGGTCTTGCTTATTGCCCATGCTGGCCTCAAACTTACAGTCTTTTCTCAGCCTCCCAAGTAGCTGGTATGACAAGCATGCGCCACTGTGCCCAGCAATCCATCCTGGCCTTGAACTCACTATGTAGCCCAGGCTGGCCTCAAATTCATGGTGATCCTCCTACCTCAGCCTTCCAAGTGCTGGGATTACAGCGGTGGGCCATCACACTCAGCATTTACTAAAATTTTGAAGATGCTCTTTGGCATCTACACAAGCCTTTCTATTGGCTCTTTACCCTCTAATTAAACCTACTCTTTGTGACTAACTTACCGACTTTTCATCGCAACTAATAATTCCAGCACAGTGTGGATGTTATTTGTTGTGCTGAGGATTGAACCTAGGGCCTTGTGTGTGCTAGACAAGTGCTCTACCATTGAGCTGTGCTTAGCCCCACAGTAGGTGCTTTATGAAGGGTGCTGTCTGTTAGCCTGAGATCTTAACCTTTACCCCATTTTTCCCTAAGTGTGGCAGTTATTTTTTTTCCTTTTAAGCTGTAAGAAAATCACCAGAAATGTTAGTAGTTTCTTAATAGTGGAACTGTGAGCTTTGTGTTTTTCTTCCCTTTTTGTGTACTGTAACAAATTCTAACTACCAGCTGAGTGTTCATCAGGTGCCAAGTCCTATTGCAGACCCTGAATGCACGGATGAACAAGAAAGCCAATTAGTCTCCATTGTCACAAAGTATGTCCTATTCATTACTATTTTTGTGTTACAGGAGGAAGTATTTTGTTGATAGTTAAATTGAACTTTAATAACTTATTATAGTCGGTGCAATCTATTAAAATGTGAATATTTTTCTCTTTAAATTTTATTGATTTTTTTTTTTTTTTTTGACAGGGACTTGTTATGTTATAGTTCGTGCTGGCCTTGTGCTCGTATTACCCAGGCTGGTCTCAAACTCCTTTCTGCCTCAGCCTCCCAAGTGCTGGGATTACAGTGTACACTACCACTCCTGACCATGAATATTTTCTTGACTCATAAATATTGAGAATCAAACTTAAATGAAATCTAACTCTAAAAGCTCGAGTGGTAGATGATCAAAGAAGTAGGTGTTTAATTGTGCACAGCCGGCTCGAAAAGCATAGCTGAGAAGTGTGGGATTCTCAGCATGGCAAAAGTTGGTGTTTCTGCGCTGCCTGGGTTCAGTTTATGCCTTTGGTTGCCTCCTTTTCCTGTTGAGCTTTCTGGCTCCTGTACTTTCTAAGAGTGGAGCAGGGCTGGGGATTTAGCGTAGTGGTTTCACTGCCTTCTGTGCAGGCGCAAGGACCCTGGCAGAGCAAAGCTTAGGAGCCAGAGGAAAAACTGTTGGTTCATGGGTAAATGGGAAAGAGCAGTTCTGGATGTCAAAACACTTAATTGTAATGGAGATAATTCTAATGTTTCTCTAAAATGAGGCTTGAGCGATTCAGGTAATGGGAATTGGCCAACCATTTAAGGTAAATAATTATTCTGGAGTAACTTCCAATAAGTAAATGAATGTTGGATGTACATTTTGAAGAACCCTTAGACGGTCCTTGGGAAACATGGCTAATAGATTACTTTTAAAAAAAAATACTATTCGGCCAGGGATTTAGCTCAGTGTTTCTGCCGCTTGCTTCGAAAGCACAAGGACCCGAGTTCGATCCCTGGTACCAAAAAAAAAAAATACTATTCTATTTAAAGAGTTTCTTGGAAACTGTGTGAAGTGGATATTTGTTTTTATAATATGAATTATCATCTACTAATTGACTCTACATTTACATGTGTACTTTTCAGGAAATTTTTTTTTTTTTTTTTGGTACTGGGGATAGAACTCAGGTCCTTGCACTTTCGGGGAAGGTGGTGGAACCACTGAGCTAAATCCCCGGCCCAGGAAATATTTTTAGTAACATAAATACACTTCAAAAAAGTTTCAAAAAAGTTTCGTGGAGATGAATACTTACTTTCTTAACACTCTGTTGCCAGCCTTTACTGTGTCAGGTGCTTGATTAAAATAGATTATTATTTGCATGTGTGTAGCAAGTCATTCTTACTCCTTAGTTACCCAGGATAAATATTTACATAATGTAACTTTTATGATAGCTAAAGCAATGTGTAGCAGCTCTGAAATCTGTTATATTAGAAAACTTTTTATTAAATATGTTATTATTTGAATCCAGCCAATGCCTTCATACTGAGCTATAGCCCCAGGTTATTTTATTTTATTTATTTAGTATTATTTTTTGAGACAGGGTCTTGCCATGGCTGGGCTGAAATTTGCAATTCTCCTGCCTCCACCTCCCAGAGCGCTGGAATTACAGGTGTGGGCCACCATACCTGGCTTCAGTGGTATATTTTTAAGCATTCATTCATTCATGGGTTGGTTGGTTGGTTTGATGAATCCTTCAATATGTTGTCTAGGCTAGACTTTACTTCTCTTAATTGGTTCAAGTGATTTTTCCCAAGTATCTGGGACTACAGATGCTTGACACCATATTTGAGCTTTTTCTTTAAAAACCTTTTATAGAAAAATAGTACCTGCTCTGCAGTACTAATGGTTATGAGCACATGAGTTAGTTTTTTTTTTCTAAATAAAGGAAGACAGTTTATTCAAAAAAGAGGGGGGAAAAGGGAAGATAGCTACCCTGAAGAGTAGGAGGCACCGGAAAGGTAGGTACCCCATGAGTGAGGGGTTTTTGTGGGGGGCCCGAACTCAGGAACTGGCACTTGCGAGGCAGGTGCTGGAACCACTGAGCTAAATCCCCAGCCCCATGAGTGAGTTTGAAACAAATCCCAAATTAGCACTTTATCTGTAAATTCTAACTAATTGATGTTGGGAATTTTTTTCTTTTAAATTGACACTCTTCTCTTACCACCTCTTTGGTACACTGTACCCTGATGATTTGCTGTTTTTATTCTGTCATAAAAATAAAAAGTGCTCCTCCCTTTGTCCCTCCACTTTAGGATTGAGAACAGAGTAGCAGCATACCTGGATTTGGTTCATCCTTGCTTTTTTGGCGTTCTTGGCTGAATAGGCAGCAGCTGTGGCATTCTCTTGCTTTGGGGAAGGGCAAGAAACAAAGGACTAATCTGTGAATCTAGTCTAAACTGGTGTTTTGTGTCTGGAAAGAGATCGGTGTAGTTCTAATTTTGTAAAAAATTTAATGATTTTTTTTGGTACCGGGGATCGAACATGGGACCCTGCGCTTGCAAAACAGGCACCAGAACCACTAAATCCCCAGCCCTAGAAATTTAATGATTTCACCTGAGATGTCAAACTCAGTTAAGAGGGTAATTAGTATGAGGCACCTATAGTACAATCTGTCTCTTTTTCCCTGTTTTCCACACACACACACACACACGCACGCACGCACGCACGCACGCACGCGCGCTTGCCGGAGGCATTTGAGTTAAGTTGGGGATTTTTCCCCCCTAGTACTAGGGATTGCAGCCAGGACCTTCATACTGAACTACAGCCTCAGCCTTTTTAAAGTTTTTTATTTTGAGACAAGGTCTCAGTCCCTAAGTTGGCCAGGCTGGCTGGGCTTGAGGTTGTGATCCTGCTGCCAGCTGGGATTCTTAATGGCTTCTGTACTATGGACCTCTTTGACAGTCTGGAAATTGTAGAGCTCTTCTTAAATATTTTTAAATACATAAAATACATAAGATTATCCAGAAACATTTCAAAATGGTTACCAAACTTAAAACCAAAACTTAAAAAATAAAAGTTACCAAACTTAAAAAAATAGTAATATGTGCTTAACACAAGTAACAAGTTCTAGCAATATATCTAAATTTCACAGCAATGTAGATGATATTTAAAGATCCGCAGCAACTTAATGTGGCATGAAGATACCTGATTTATACTGATGTCAAAATTACAAGTAGTATTTTATGGTTTATTGCCTCCACTCAAAGTTGAAGAGAGCATTAAATTTCAGTCAGAAGACAGTGAAAATATGTGATTCTCACCCCTTTTCTCAATTCTGAGTTCTCTGAATTCAATTCATGGCCCCCTTGACTGTGATCTCAGAGTAAAAACATCTGGACTAAAGGAGACTTTCTTTGTGTCTTGGGAGGCTTAAATTTGAGGAAAAAGAGTTTGAACTCTGAATATAGTTATCAGATGAAATGTTTTTCAAACAGTTTATGTGCCAGTTTTAGTGACTTTCAAAGTATGTCATAACAATTCAACAATGCCAGATCTCCAAATGGTCCCAATATGCATCCTGCGATTAACTTTTTCTTTTTTTCCTTCTTAGACTCTATTTTCTTTTTATAAATTGTATAGTTATTATAAAATTAATATTTTTAAGTTTCTAAACTTCCTCATTGGCTATTAAGATCTTGTATTTTGTATGTTTTTGTTCTTTAAAAATATTTTTAAATTCTTCCACAGGATTCGGAAACTTCAGATACGAAATATCCCACCACACTTACAGTGGGAGGTAAGAATTTTTTTATAAGCCTATTACTAATTTTCTAAGGAGTTTTTGCCTTCTCGCCAGTCTTGGGTGTGGTAGAACACAAAATCTTCTGGCCCGTGTCTTGATGTAAATTTTCTTTGTAAGCATATGGAATATTTTTAAAACTCTGCTCTGTGAAATATTTAAAAAAAAAAAGTTAGAGTTTTGTGTAACTAGATTATCTTCCTCATGCAGTTCCATCCAGACAGGATCTTGTTGATACGAGTTTTTCTAGTGGGTTTGCCAATTACTGTACATTTAAATATGAAATTCTGTATTTGGCAGCTTTTAAAGAGATAAATACCAGCTACTAATGTTTTATTTTTTCACATCGTGTTTTATTCTTTGAAGAATGTCTTTAAAACATCACATTAAGACAAAGTTTAAAATATTTTATGAGGATAAGTTATAACTCTCATAATGATTGTTCACTCTGATGACTCTTGATCTTCAAGCGTATGATGGCACTAGTTGGCAGTAGCACCAGGTTTTCCAAGGAGCCAGGCATTGCTTGTCTCTGGTCTGCATAGACTTCCCATTAGCTGCCTTCTGCTATTGTTGCATGATCTGGAAGTTCCTCTGCTTTCTCTGAGAGGCAGTCAAACTATCCTCTTTTCTTTTTCTCTTGCTCTTTTCCTGGGTTTTCTTCATATTTTTCTGGTGGACAAGTTCTTGTTGATATCCATGGGCCACTCCGAGCACCCTGCAGGCCTAGAAGAGAAACTCAGAAAAGCAAAGGCTCCCTCATCCACGGAGCCAGTGCCACCCCTGGAGCTGAAATTGGTGGGGCAACACCTCTGCTCCCACTATGTTTTATTTAAAAGTGTTATTCTGCTTCCTTTTGTTCAGGTGGTGGCACTATAATGATTATGCATAAATACAAACTGTGTAGCACAATTGTATAGCTGGTGTCAGCAGTTTCTAAGGCATAATAATGATGTCTCCAGGAGCATTGGAGACACCAGTAGTTGAAGAGTCCTGAGAAACTTGACTCTTCTTGATGGAACTTGAAAATTCTTAAAACTCAAAAAAGTTGTGCAGGATAACTGCTCCGCTTTATGCATTTCTAATATAAAATCAAGAGTAGTCCTATGTTTCAGATTAGTCTTCTAAAGTGACATTGAATGAGTCACTAAACCAGGATCCTAAGCAAAATGCAAAATATGGTTAAAAGGTTTCTCTGGTGGTGAGTTGAAGGATGCTGGTCTGAATTTTGATTCCCCATGGTTCCCCAGTTGTAAACATTTGTGCTCAGAATATTTTATAAACACAGTGTCTTCTTCAGAGGAATATTATTACATTTAATGTTTGCAAGAAGTTGGTTCTTTGGTATACACAAAATACTTTTCAAGTTATAATATATTAAAAATATATGTTGTAGATGAAAACAGTGATTCAATATTAAGCTCCATAGTAGGGGTTTTTTTGTTTTGGTACCAGGGATCGAACTCGGGACCTTGCACTTGTGAGGCTGGCAGCGGAACCACTGAGCTAAATCCCCGGCCCCATAGTGTTTTCTTTTGCGGGGGTTAACTACGCAGTGAACCCAGGACCTTTACACCGAGCTGCATCCCAGCCTTTTAAAAACTATTTTGAGTCAGGGTCTTACTAAGTTAGTAAGTTGCCCAGGCTAGAATTGAACTTGGGGTTGTCCTGCCTCAGCTTCCCAGAGTGCTGAAATTACAGGTATGCATTACCATCCCCAGCTAGAGATTTCTCTTTTTTTTTTTTTTAGAGATTTCTTTTAGTTCATTCGTAATACCAATTTAAATTCAGATTGTTGCAGCTTCTCGAGCTTTTAGTTTATTGCATTTTTTCCTCATTCTGGCTAAAGTCTAACCTAAAAAACAAAGTTCTATTTATGTATCTGATTTTTTTTTCTTAACTTTTATAATTCATTTTACCCTTCCCATAGTCTGTTGAGGGAGCACAAGTTGGTGACACCTTTATTTTCTTGTGGTCAAACATAGGCACACAAGATTAAAATAATTATTTACATGGGAGAAGCTTAGAACTAGACTTCAGAACTCCTCACCAGTGACCCTTTTAAAATATTATTGATTGATATATTGATGCACAAAAACAAATTTACTGAGAGCTTGTTAGGAGTAAGAGGAGCTCTTTGGTGTTGTGTTGAAGACTTGAATGAGCACCATCTATTATTTCACTTTGGAGAAGGGTCACTTTGTGTACCCTGGGTATGCTGGCTGTCTTATGCCAATGTCTTAAGGTAGACCGTGATAAGTGAGCACTTCGCAGTGATGAGTTAGCACTGTTACAATGGGAGGATTAGGCTTTGAACTTGTGATTAATATGAGGATCACTGATAGTGAAACAAGGAGACTTTCTGTACCTCCTTTTGAGGCAGTAGGAAAGATCGGGTCACAGACTAAATATTTTTACCTGAAAACAGAGTTTGGCAGGACTGTTTCAGTCTAACTTTGAGTTTATAAGAAATATGGATGGGGGGACAAAGTGAAATGCCATGGAGAAACAATCAGTTAAGTCTTGAATATGGGACAGATATATACTGTTTTGCTAGACATGCAGCGGCATGAAAAAGAGTGAACTTACAAAATAACTTATCAACATAAAAAGCAAGCGCATGTCTCTAGTGAGTTATTTGTGAACAGTGTGGATAGCATGGAGTACAGTACCAAGGGGGAGTCTTATAGTTTTATTGTGCAGGGAGCATGTCAGCCTTTGGGGCCAGATGTGGAAATGTTTCCTAGCTCCTCTGTTTTCTAGATGGGTGGTCTAGTTACATGATCTGTGAATAGGATTTTAAAAATCTCTGAGCCTCTTTCCTCATTTGCGTCATGGAGATGATGATAGAGGTACTTCACTGGGTTCCTTTGAGCATTAAATAGGATTATGCGTGCTGTGGCCATTAAAACAGTGCTTGGTGCATGTAAGTACGCAGTGTGTTTTATCTCCCTGTGATAGGACAAGTCATTTGCCTCTCAGCCATACAGTTCCTGTGCTTGTCATAGTCAGATCCAGCCAGGAGCACAGAAAACATAGTAGGGACTCACAGGGGATTTTATGGGAGAATCACATAGGTGCCAGAAGTCTGAAAGAGCAAGAAGCGATTGAGAGGTAGTGACTTTGGCAAGAGGTGATGCCTGGGGGTGGGAGTTTGGGAATCTTGTTCTGAGAGGCCCAGAGCAGCTAGAGGCTGAAACCAACCACCGCCATGGTGATGCTGATAGGAGCCGCTGATGTGGGGGAAAGAGCATGTCCTGTCTTCCTCTGCTCCTGCCTCCCAGTCTCCCCCAGGGCCTTCTGATGTCAAAAATATGTGGGCATCAGCCAGGAAAGGAGCCAGAGAGCACAGAGTCCCAGCCTCAGCTTCACAAACTGAAAAGTGAACTTGAGCCTGAGAGCTTACTACCTAGCCAGTTTTCACCTAGAAATGGAAAATAGTCCCCCTCCCTGTTCTGCCATTTTCTGTGAGGTCAATGAAGAGGATCACAGAATCTGGGACCACGGTAGAAATACAGTACTGTGAGGTCACAGTGCTGTGTGACATTTGTAAAGTCTATAACAGGTCCGTTGGGTTATGCCGATGTTACATCTTTTTTTTTTTTTTTTTGGTACCGGGGATCGAACTCGGGTCCTTGCACTAGCGCAGCAAGCCGCGAAACCACTGAGCTAAATCCCCGGCCCATACATCTTTTGTTTATTGTTTGTTATCTTTATACTGACTGCTGAGAAAGAGAGGTAAGATACCTTGATACTGTGTGTCAAGCAGGGGTTATTTGGCTTCTAACCATTTAGTTCTGGATGACGATAACGCACTGATGGGCACTGGATTGGCTAAATGTTTCACTACTTAAGTGTTTATGGCAGATAAAGATACAAGGAACTAACTTTTGGAAGCACTCAGTGCTGGAGAATTAGGGAGGTTTATTTTTCCCCAAATAAGTGAAATATAGATGGAAAAATAAGAGAAGAGGGTTTCTTCGCTCTTCCCTTCCATGCTTGAGGGACTGGAAGGGAAGCTGTGGTATGAGCGGACCTGGAAGGGCTGGTCCCCACAGAAACAGTCCAGACACCACAGCTCCAGACCCTCAGATGCTCTGGGGAGGTGTCTCTGCGGTGAGGACACCCTGGGGAACTCCTCCTGGAGTGGACAGTGTGATCCAGGATGGTGATAAAGCTCTGGCAGAGCACTTGACTTTTAAGCACTTTTGATCCTTTTTCTTTCATGGCAGTTTCCCAAGTAGGTCTTCTTTCCTAAGGAGAATTAAAGGAATATCTTTCTGTAAAAACCAAATTGCCAAGATCTTAGGAAAGAACTTCCCAAAGGGAGAAATTTTGTCTAACCTTTATCAAAAGAATCAAAATTCCTGCCAGGTGTGGTATTGCACAGCTGTAATCCCAGCACTGTGGAGACTGAGGCAGAAGAATCACTGAAAGTTTGAGGCCTGCCCGAATTACACAACAAGACCTTGTCTCAAAAAAATAAAATAAAAAATAAAAAATAAATCAAAATTCCTAGTAAGTACTTTCAAAAACTGGGTGTTTAGTAGCTGATTTTCTTCTTCCTGATGGGCTGACTTTGAGTACCTGGCCAGTAAATAGATGAATGAACCTAGCATTTATATGCGGGGCACCACGTTATCCTATTTTAATCTTTTTTTTTTTTTTTTTTTTTGGTACCAGGGATCGAACTCGGGACCTTTCACTTTCGAGGCAGGCGCCAGAACCACTGAGCTAAATCCCCAGCCCCACTAAATCCCCGGCCCCCTATTTTAATCTTAACACTCCCATGACCTCACTTTATGATGAGACAACTGAGGTTTGGAGAGGTAAAGTTACTTGTCCATGGTTATGCCTTTTTTTTTCCTTTTCTTTTTTTTGAACAAGGTCTTGCTGTCTCACTATATAGGGTAGGCTGGCTTTGAACTCACTGTGTAGTCCAGGCCAGCCTCAAACTCACGGTGATCCTCTCTTTCCTCTGCCTCCCAAGTGCTGGGATTATAGACATATGCTGTCAGGTCCAGACAGTTTCTGCTCGTACTTACTCTAACAGAAAACTTCCCCCCAAACATTGGTTTCTTTCTTGAATTTACCACTTGGTTTCAACATGCCCCTGAGAGTTTGACAGGGAACCTGACAGAAACCCATCTCCTCCAAAGGTCTAGGGGAAAATGTGGTTTGGAGTGATGAATGAACATAGATTAGTTGGGGAAGTTATCAGTGAACTCCTGGGTTTAGAGAACTGTAGGGCTTATACATGGCTGCTTGCGGATGGGCCTGACCTTGCATCATTGAAAATGATCTGCTGACTGGTATGCAAGGGGATTCCATTTTCCCCTCCACACGTATGTGACTGGTGTGAGACAGATATGCTGGTCCCACCCCCTACCTCCAGGAGTTTACCATGCCCCTGTATTCTGATTTCTGCACTTTTGTTCTTTTTTTTTTTTCTTAAATTCTTTTATTGGTACATTTTAGGTATACAATACATTTACATTTATCATTGGGTTATTATACCTGTACATGATGTATCTTGGTTCTTATTTTTTCCCCATTACCTGTGCACCCTTCACCCCTAAACCCTTCCCTATTTACATACTTCACTTCCATTTTTTTTTCTTTTCTCATAATTTTTCCTTTCCATTCTTTCCTTTTCCCTTCCCCTCCCACCACCCCTAGTCCTTTGGACCTTTTCCAATTTCAAAGTATCATTTATTAATTTTTAATCCTTTTAGTCCTTGGCCAGGGATTTAGCTCAGTGGTTTTGCCACCTGCTGCGCAAGCGCAAGGACCCGAGTTCGATCCCTGGTACCAAAAAAAGGAAATAAATCCTTTTAGTCCTTATTTACACTCTCAGTTTCTCACACCAGAGAAACTATTTGGTATTTACACATGTGTGTCTTATTTATTTCACTTGAGTATGACCTCAATATGTATCCATTTAGCTATAAATGACTCTAGTTTCTCATTCTTTATGGCTGAGTAGTACTCCATTTTATTAAAAAACCACATCTTCTTTATCCAGTTTCCAGTTGATGGGTACTTGGGCTGTTTCCAAGCTTTAGCTATTACAAACTGTGCTGCAATGAACATGGGTACATATATATCACTGTGGTATGATTCTTTTAATTCTTTTGGGAAAATACCCAGCAGGGGAATAGCTGGGTCAAATGGGACCTCTAGTCCTAGTTCTTTGAGGTATCTCCACACTGACTTCCATAGTGGTTGCACCAGTCTGCACTCCCACCAACAATGGAGAAGGGTTCCTTTCTCTCCACACCCCCACCAGCATTTGTTATTTGTTGATTTCTTGATAGCAGCCATTCTTTCTGGGGTGAGGTGGAATCTCAGTGTTGTTTTCATCTGCATCTCTCGAATGACCAGTGATGTTGAACATTTTTTCATATGTTTATTTGCTGCTTTTACTTCTTTGTCTGAGAAATGTCTTTTCATTTCAGATGCCCATTTTTGAATTGGGTCTTTGAAGTTGGGGGGGTCTGATTTTTTTCAGTTCTTTATATATTCTAGATAGTAGCCCTTTGTCTGGGTTACAGCTGCTAAAAATTTTTTCCCACATTGTAGGTTGTCTGTTACCTGCACTTTTGTTCTATGTTTCCAACCTTTGTTTAGATGATCATCTTAAAGATTTTCATGCTCTCTATTTAAGTCTTATGAAAACTATCAAACATAAACATAAGGAGGCCAATATAATGAAACCTAGTTTTAATCATTGTGAATACATAGAGTCAGCTGATCTTGTTTCATTTATACATCTACCTTTTTTTTTTTTTTTTTTTGGTACCAGGGATCGAACTCGGGACCTTGCACTTGTGAGGCAGGTGGCAGAACCACTGAGCTAAATCCCCGGCTCTATACATCTACCATTTTCCCTCTTTTCTAGATTATTTAGAAGCAAGTCTTAGGCCTTATCTCAGTTCATCATTAAATACTAAAGTACATGTCTCTGAAAGTTAACTGTCACTAGAGCTTACTTAGCTAGGGCTGCTGTAACAAAATAGCCTAAACTGTGCAGTCTAAACACAGAAACTTACTGACTAGCAGTTCAGGAGGCTGGAAGTCCTAGATGCTAAGGTGTTGGCAGGTTTGCTGCTGCTTGAGGACCAAGAGAGAAGAAAGAGTTGTTCTGTGGTACTGAGAATTAACTCAGGGATTTCATGCTGACCTTCGTCCCTATCCCTTTAAAAAAAATTTAAAATACAGTATTACAGTACTCATTCATTCATTTACTTGTGGTGCTGGGGAATGAGTCCAGGGCTTTCACACTGAACTACATCTCTGGCCCTTTATTAATTTAAAAAAAAAACAAAATTTTTTTTTGGTACCAGGGATCAAACTCAGGACCTTGCTCTTGCAAGGCAGGTGTGGTGCTGCTGAGCTAAATCCCCAGCCCTAAATTTTTAAATTTTGGTACAGGGTCTCAGTAAATTGCCTAGGCTGGGCTCGAGCTAGTGGTTCTTCTGCTTCATCTTCCCAGAGTTCTGGGGTTAAGGCATGCGCCACCATGCCTGCCAGGAAGGAGTTGTTTAAAGCCTCTCCCGGCTTTCTGGGAGTTGGTGGCTTGTGGCAGCATGATTCCAGTTGTCATGTGGTATTTTTCAGTGTGTGCCATGTCTGTCTCCAAACCTCTTCATTGTATAAGGACACCAGGTATAGTGGATTAGAGTTCATTCTAATGACCTTATTTTATTTTATTTTATTTTAATTTTTTCGCCCTGGGGATCGAACTTGGGACCTTGTGCTTGTGAGGCAGGTGGCAGCACCACTGAGCTAAATCCCCGGCCCTAATGACCTTGTTTTAATTTAAAGACTCATCAAATAAGATTACATTCCTTTGTACTGGGAATTAAGACTTCATCATGTAAATTAGGGGGCATAATTTAACTCATAAAAGTTTTCTTAAAAATTCACATTATAAACTAATAGTAGACCCCACAATAGTGATCTTTTCTGTGGTTAATCTGTTCCAGGCCCCCTCAGCAATAGGGTCCCTTTCCTCCTGGTGCTTTTCTTCTCCCCCAGTATGTTTATTGAGGTTGTTTTATGCTATAGACTGTTCTGTGTTCTTATTTTCTGATACCTATGTGTGGTCACTTAACGTGTTTCTCTGACCCTTGTGGGACTTGGATTAGACACAAGTTCACTTTTATTTGGATAAGACATGGTATGTATTCTTTGGCACATAGGGTCTGTCTCTGTGCTCTTAATTGCCACTGATCATTGTTTAGATTCAATATCATATGATTGCAGGATGGTGGTAGTAGTCTAGCGCTACCATTTCTTCATATTGTTAGAATGCTTTTGTAAAGAATTGTTCTCACCTCGCAAGCGCAAGGACCCAAGTTCGATCCCCAGTACCAAAAAACAAAAAACAGTGTAAAAAAAAGAGTTGTTCTCTACAGTTGTTTGTAGTTATATTGTCAGTTGTTCTCTATAGTTACTTGATTATCTCAATATAAATAGTTTATATTTAAAAGTGGTGGAACCAATGCTTGGTCACGTCACACCCCACCCCATTTATTTAGTACATTTTATAAATATGGATGTCTTGGTACCCTACGAGGATGATCAGTGAGTTTTCGAATGTCTAGTTACAAGCTCATAAGTTTTCCATATTTGGGTTTCATTACTTGGGTCATTCTTGTGTATGCTTTCAATGTGTGTTATGATGTGTGTCTAGATGTACCCCCAAAGCCTCATGTGGTCATAGGTGGGGCTTTTTTATGGGTGGCTGGATTTAGTGTGTGTGAGGTTGATTCATGGTGCAATGCTAGGTTCAAGGGCACTAGGATTAAGGGTATAAATGCTACCTGCCCTGAGTAGTCTGGATAAGATAAAAGGGGCAGAAAGACATGGATAAGGTCCCTTGCATGTTTTGTTACCTCCTATCTGCTGCCATGAACTGTTTCTCTTCTGCAAGCCCCTTCTGCCATGTGCCATTCTGCCTTGGAGCCAGCCAACTACGGACCGAAATCTCTACAAACTCAGCTAAATAAACCTTTCCTCCTTTAACTTTGGGTGTTGGGTATTTTGTCTCTGCAACAAGAAAAGTAACTAAGACGGTGTGGGTGTCACTCAGCTCATTTTTGAAAGAATAATTGGTAGGATAGCAAATTGAATTATAACCAATAATCTTACCTAGGAGGGCAACAGGTAGTTTAGAAGAGTTGTTCATAAACCAAGTAGATTACCAAATAGCACGAGTTGAAAAATGAGGCAAAAAGAAATGAATTGTGGTGGATGAGACTGAAGTTAGGAATGAGGTTAAAAGTCTCACAGTGCTCAACACAGTGCTTTGGATTCCTTCTCCCCATTTCTTTCCATTACTGTACTCTTTCTCTCCATTTTTTTTTAAACACAGAAGTGTATTTATACAAAATTACTAATCCATGGTTGAGTTTTTATTTTGTGTGTGTTACTGGAGATTGAACCAAGGGTCGTCACACTGAGCTATATCTCACTGTGAAGCCTTTCTTAAATTTTGAGACAGGGTTTGGCTAAGTCACTAAGTTTCCCAGGCTGATCTGGAACTTGTGATTCTCCTGCCCTAGCCTCCCAGAGATCTGAGTTTTACAGGCTTGTGCTACCACCCCTGATAAATACTTATAAAGGTAGTTAAGCAGAGAGCACTTGAACTGAATCAAATGTGAACTTGGGTTTACTTAATAACACAGTATAAAGAATAGAAGATCAAACTAAATAGATTTAAATCTTGATGAAAATCAAAATGAGATTTGAGAATTAGCTATAGTTTATGGGACATCTGTGCATCTAGCTCTTTTTAAAAACAGTGATGATCTATTGGAGAAAAATGTGATATTTCAAAATGTTGAGAGGCAATTTATTCACATAAAACCATTTCAGAACAAATGTAACAAGACAGGCTTAGGAGAGCTCAAGGCAAAGCACTGACCTGTGGTGATAGTGATCTTGTAGGTAACTTTCTGTTTTGGTGCTGGGGCTAGACCAAGGCCTCGTCAATCACAGGCTGTGCCCTGAGCTACAACCCCAGCCCTGGTGACTTTGTTTTGTACCTTATGCCAAGAATTCTACATTCTCACCACCTGAGGTCCTTTTGTTTCCTTATAAAGGGAACTTAAATACTCTTAGTAGAAGCTAAAAGTAAATATGACACTTGATAGGGAACCAAAATATGGATGAATTACTGAACTGAAGGAGAAAAGAGGGAAATAGATCTCATTAAAAAAAATTATTCAAGATTCATTATCAGGAGCCAGGGATTTAGCTCAGTGGTTCTGCCGCCTGCCTCAAAAGCGCAAGGACCCGAGTTTGATCCCTGAACCAAAAAAAAAAGAAGATTCATGATCAGGAACATTTAGTCTGTTAGTTACAAATAAACTACAAATAAACTACATGGAACCTGTCTCAGCTTCCTTCAAGATGAATGAATCTGAAAATCTAATGGAGGTGGCGCACCACTAGATAAATGGTGTTCCTAGAAGAGACTTCAGGACAGGCAGATCAGCAGGCGGCAGACTTGGGGCAGCCCTGAGGGATGATATTTGTCTCACTGGCTCTACTCATGACTGTTTTGTTTTTGATTGCTTTCTGCCCACTCTCTTGTTATAATAAAATATAGAACTAGATTGTATGAAATGAACATACATTAAACTCATCTGGTTTTTCGGTTTACATGTGTTTTGTTTGTTTGTTTTGTTTGGTACTAGGGATTGAACTCTGGTCCTTGTGCTTGCAAGGTAGGCGGCAGAACCACTGAGCTAAATCCCCAGCCCCGGTTTACAGTTTTAACATACATATTTGTAAAAAACCAGTCAGGATATAGGCCAGTTCCATGACACCCAAAACACCCCTCACGCTATCCTATTCTAGTCCTGTTCATCCCCTCCCCTATATCCCTAATCCCTGGCACCCTCTGGTCTCTTGTGTTTATATTTAGCTTTGTAAGAAGTCTCCAAAATGCTGGGATTGATTACAGGTATGCACCACCATGCCTGGCTTAAATCTTTGTCAATTTTGCCAGAGATTTATCCATTTTTTTCACCTCCCTCCAAAAAAAAAAATCCTGCAGCATTTGATTTCATCAATTTTTTTTTTCTTTTTTGGTACCAGGGATCAAACTCAAATATTTTTTTCTTTTAGGAAGTATATACTTTTAGTTTTCACGTGATATTTGTGCTATTTTTCTGTTAGTGAATATATCTTGCACGTTTATAGGGTTTTTTTGTTTTGTTTTTTGTTGTTTTTGCAGTACTGAATTCTGAAGCTGGGTGTCATAGAACAAACCTCTAATCCCAGCACTTGGGAGGCTGAGGCAGGAGGATCACAAGTTTGAGGTCAATATAGGCTGCAAAATGAGACCTAGACTCCTAAAAAAAAATCTGTTATTATTATTATTAATTTGTTTTTACTGTATCTGTGTTTTAAGATAGACAAAATCTGTCTTGGTGAATGCCTCATGTTACTGAGTGATGCTCAACATTTGTAGTCAGCCCCAGTTGGTTGCTGAGTTTTTTTAATTTACCTGTTCCATCCATTCCTGAGTGGAATATTGAAATTTTTCACTGTAATCATATATTTGTTTGTTTTTTTACTTATGTTTTAAAAGCCTGTTGTTAGGTCCATTCAGATCTAGAACTGTTATGTCTTCCAAGGTGAACTAACCCTTATATCATGAAATATTGTCCCTCTTTGTTTCTGGTCATTTTCTTTTCTCTGAAATCTACTTTACCTGCAATGAAATGTCACTCCAGCTTTCTTTTGATTAATCCATTTTTTAAATCCTTTTGAGACTACCTATATTGTAATGGTTGAAATGAATTTCTTAAAGACAGAACATAGTTGTGTTGGTAGCATTCTTGGCCTTAACCCATAGATGCCACCACCTCTGCCTTCCTAAATTGTGATCATTAAGAATGATTGTAGCTGGGTGTGGTGACACTTGCCTGTAATCCCAGCACTTAGGAGACTGAGGCAGGAGTATCTCTGTGAGTTCAAGGCCAGCTTGGGCAACATAGTGAGACCCTGTCTCAAAAAACAAAAACAAGAGTGTTTCTGAACATTGCCAAATACATCTCAGGGACAACATAATCTTCCGTTGAGACTTGTCCTTCAAGTGATATCATTTTCTCTGGCTGTTTTTGAGATTTTTCTTTGTCTGACTTTCAGCAGTTAATGATTTGTGTAGAGGTAGATTTCTTTGGGTTTGCCTTGTTTTGGATTCACTGTACATTTTGAATCTATCTGTATATCTATGTCTTTTGCCAAGTTTGGTGAACCTTGAGCCATTATTTATGAAAGTACTTTCCCTATAAATATTTTTATTATTTTTCTCTTTCTAAGATACCAATAACAATTAGACCCTTTAATAAGTGCCTTTAAAAGTCTTTGTCAGGTAATTTCAGCATCTGTGTCATTTTTGGTATTTGGTTTGTCTTTTTTTATGTGAGTTGAGATTTTTTCCTAGTTTTTCTATGCCAGGCAATTCTGGATTGTATCTTGGACATTGTAAATGTTGAGGATGCTCTAGGTCTTGCATAAATACTATGGAGAATGTTATTCATTTTTTTTCTCAGGATGCAGTTAGTTTGGTTTGGGCTACAAGTTGCAACCAGCCTTGATTGAGTTATAGTTCCAGTTTCAGTTCTGTTTTTGAAGCTTCTGAAGTGGTTTTTTTTTTTTGGCTCTGGGGATTGAACTCAGGACCTCACACTTGCCAGGCAGGTGCTGTGCTGCTAAGCTAAATCCCTGGCCCTGAAGTGTTTTTGGAACTGACTCACATATGCATCACTCAGTGGTGGCCAGTCTGGGGCCTGGATGATGACCTTCTCCATGGTTAAACTCAAAAAATCCTGAACATGCTGTTTAGGTTCAGATTCAAACATATCTTGGGGCTAAAAGTAGCAGTTGCTAATAACCTTCCTGAGCACCTCCCTCTCCATGATCTTGTTAGTATTTTAGGGTTCCTGGGAATTCTCCTTTTGGTTCTGTAGCCAGAAAAGCTAGGGCCTTAAGTGCCCTGTTTGGTTGTACACTTCCTATACCACCTGTCTAGGGGTTAAGTGGCTGGAGGCAGAAGAAAAGAGCAAGATTCACTGAGTCCCCTCTGAACCGTCTCCATTGTAGTTTTAGGTGACTTTCCTACTCTCAAGCTAGGACTGCAAAACTTCTCCTCAGTTCTCTCTGCCTGTGTCCACTTAACATCTTCCATGTGTTGTGCTGCCCTAAGTCCAGGCTGCAACATAGCAGAGGGTAAGGGGATGAATAGACCTCCTTAGCTTCTGCAGTACTTCACACTCTCCTGTCCATTTGCTATCATTTATTTTTCAGAGTCTTCAAATAGCCACCTCATAATTCTGTCCAGATTTTATTTATAACTGCATTGAATGGGAGAAGCAGGGTGGACTGTGCTATTTATTCGGTTTTATCTGGATCCAGAGCCTGGAACTAAAGTTTAAATAAGTTGTTTTTTTTGAATACAGTTTTTGTTCCTTCTAAATTTCAAAAAAGGCAAATTAAATCTTTTATCTCAAGAACAGAATACTACTCATGAGTAATTTGCTTTAAAGTTTATTTTTTACTTATGGATAACCTTTTGTAGTTAAGGCTGTATAGAGCATTAGCTGTCTTTTAAAGAAGAATGTGATTTCAAGCTGTCCGACCTATGTATCAGTGTGCATTTTAGTTTAAGTGTGTAAAATCCTTGTTACACTTTCCCCAACACTGCCTTTGATTTTAATGAATAAAATAACATGGGGAAGGGAGAAGTCCCCAAGTCGGGATTTAGAACAGTAAGTCAATTGGGAATGGCAGGGCACTCTTCATCCTATTTCTAGTTTTATTAGCAACCTGAAAGGCCAGGGGTTACCTCAGTACTATGGGGGTTTCTCCCCTTTGCTTTTGCTTGCCAGAGAAGCCTACATTGTCTTGCCAGACACAGTCTTGCTCTTCAGAGTTCTTTCCATGTGAGGATGAGCAAACCTCCGATTTCCTGTGGTCTTTCCTAGCTGTCTAATATCTATATGTTGACAACTTTTCAGTGTTCTCAGGCTTTTTGTTTTTTGTTTCCTGTCTGGTGCTCAGTGAGTTGGTTGAACTGGGGTGTGTGATGCTTTTTAGAATTCGACCATCAACCCAGATAGAGATTTCTGTGTTTGTCTTGTTAGTTTTCCTTGGTCTAGTGTTGCTTTGTCTGGAACCCCCACCCTCCTACATGTGTTGTTCATATGTGTACATGTATCTTGTTTAATCAGCTTGCTCTGGTTGGTGACAGTGTGATATTTTAGACTCTTTTAAGGCCTATTTCATTTGTCCATTCTTCACTTATTTTTATGTTTACTCACATTCCTAGTTCTTGTTCTCTCTGTATTACTCTGATTTTGGGTTTTGGGTTAACCTAATAGTGTACCTGTAGGGCACACTGATCATTTAAAGGGCAGTATATGGACCTCCTCAGTTATTTTCTCAGTTGCTTCTTACAGTGAACGCTGGATATATGAAGGACATACAGTAGTGCTATGCCTACTGTTAAAGAGACAGGGTGTGGCTAAATTTCCCAGGCTGGGCTCAAACTTGTAATTCTTGTGCCTCTGCTTCCCAGAGTGCTGGGGTTATAGGCATACACCACCACGCTGGGGTCATCAGAAGGTTTTTTATTTTCTGAGATAGGGTCTCACTATATTACTAGGCTACTCTTGAACTCCGGCAATCCTTCTGCCTTAGCCTCCAGAATAGCTGGGACTATGGGCCTCTGCCGTGGTCCCTGGCTTCTGGAGTCCTTTTTATAAGGGTGGCATCAAACTTAGCATCCTCCTGCCTCAGTCTGCAAGTGGGTGGGGTCATAGCTGTGTGCCACTACCCTGGGCTTGAACTGGGGCCCTTGTCACTGAACCACAGCTCAGCCCTTTTTTTATTTTGAGACAAGGTCTCCGTGTAGTTTAGGCTGGCCTTGAACTCACTGTAGCATAGGCTGGCCCAACCTGAAGTGATCTGAGTGCTGGGATTACAGGCATATGTCACCACGCCTGGCTGAGATGCATAATTTTTATATCACATGTCCCTTAATCACCAGCCAATAACCTGCTGTAGTGTTTTTTTTTATAAACCTGATGTAGTGTTAAACTAGAGAAATAATAACTTGCTCCAATGTTGGCAGGAAAACTGGTTCATCTGGCTTTGGTGGGGAATGATGTAAAAGGTGGTATCTTCCTTAGGAATTTGTGACCTTTAAAAATGTTATATTTTGAAGGTTTTCATATATACAGAGAAAATGCCATATTGAACCCCTTGTGTCTCTAGCTTTAGAGATTTAGTAACATTCTGTTCTTGTTTTATTGATCTATATCCCCTCACTTTTTGAGGGGTGAGCCAGATGAATTATTTTAAAGCAATTTAAGGGTGACTGGTGTCATAGAAAATTTACTTCATATGCTAACATAAAACAAGAATGGGTGTATTGTGTGGCTGCTGTAACAAATTACCACAAACTTGGTGGCTTAATGCAACAGAAATTAATTTTTCCGAAGTTCTGGGGGCTAGGATTCTGAAATCTGTCCCAGTGGGTGTCAGGGCTGGTTGCTTCTAGGAGAAAATCCTTCGCTTTTTGTTTTTCAGACTCTCCTGGCTGCCTGTCTTCCTTAACGTGAGGTCTGTTCCACCACCCTCAGAGTGAGTCCTTCCAGTCTTGCTTCTGTCCTCACATTGCCTTCTTTCTCACTTTGCTGCCTCCTCTGCCTCTTTTATAGCAGCCCTTGTGAGTGCATCAGTTGAGCCCACGTGATCCCCTATCTCAGGGTCCTTAAGCACCCTGCAGAGCCTTTTTGCCATGTGAGTAACATTCATGGGTTTTATGGCAGGAGGCAGATATGTTTGGGACCAGCACTCAGTGCACCATGGTCGGACCATGGTGTAGTCAGCACTTCAGTGTCAAATTGGTGGTAGAGCCACAGCCCCGAGGGTGAGGACTGGTCAGGGAAATGGATGCAGGGAAGATTCTCCAGGACCTAGAAATCTCGTCATTTTGCCGGTCGTAGCATTCTTAGCAGAATAGCAGGTAGGAGGCACATGTTGGCGTGGGGCCAGTTGGCAGCAGATGGCCTTTGAGACATGTGAGGAGAGACAGCTGCAGCCAGTCAGGCGTCAGCCGTGGGTGTGGTGCGAGCCTCGACTTCTCAGGCTTGACCTTGGCCAGCTGACTGCATGGTGCTCTCCAGGGCCTGATGCCATTTATCTCCCTTCCTCAGTTGCTGACTTGGCTCTACCTTAGCCCTGCTTCTGCCTCTCTTGTGAGCCTTTAGTGAACTTGAGTGCTCGTTGTGTGTTAGAGGTGGATCTACTGGCCATGAGGCAGTTATTGTTTTGGTTTTTTGGAGACAGGGTCTTGCTATGTAGTTCAGATTGGCCTTGAATTCACAATGATCCACCTGCCTCAGCCTCCCAAGTGCTGGGATTACAGGTGTGCACCATCACTCCTGTCTAATGAGGAGTTTTGATGTCTTAACGAAGTCAGCTTCTCTGGATTCCACAAAACAAAACCAGATTCTTCTAGCTCTGATTTTCACTAAGTCTTTCCCAGTCTTTTCCTTGTTATTCTCTATGTAAATCTGAGAAAGTATTTTCATAAAATATAAGGCAGGGCAGTGGGCTTTCTATGTTCAAACCTCAGAAGCCCAAGAATGCTGGAGTAGACCTAGGGCAGCCTCCTACTGGCTGCTAGGCATTGGTCACAGGGAATCAGCCTTTCCCATTTGTGGAAAGGGATTAACAGTATGCCCCCTTTGGGTCATCATGAGACCCTGCAGATAACACGAGTGTCTTGCTCCTGCAGGCATGCATATCAGTAAGGTGCTGCATGGCCTTTTTCCTTTGTCTGAAATTCTCATGCCCCATGAAGTGCTTTACCTCCTCAGCTCTTCTCTCTATTTCAGGGCTTTTGGCACACATTGGCTCTGTCAGGGACCCCTGCTCCTTTCCACCTGTTAATTCCCACTAATTAGCCCACAATTTAGGTGCCACCTCTCCCACAAAGCTGTTCTGCCACGCCCGGTTTAGGTGTGTTTCTCGTATTTGTCTCATCCTTAGCACTTTGTTTTTATTGCATTCTGACTTGTGTCTGTTTTGCTTCACCAGAGCCTAAGCTATGGGGACAGGGGCTTTGTTTTCCCCATGTTTGTCACTGGGGACCCGGAACAGTGCCTGGTGTGGATCAGCTGGTCAGGGTTCACTCACTGAACACGTCTTGGTTGGAATCTGTCAGCTCCGTAACAGGTTATTGTATTTCTTAGTAGTCCACTGAAGTCTTGCATGAGGGGATGGTGAGGAGGCGAGACAGTATAAGAAAATAGGGTAAACTTATTGTCCCAGGTCATTGAGTTTCAATGATGTAGACAGAAAACAGTTGTTGAAATTTTTATTTGCCTTTTCTGTTGGAGGGAAATGGACATCTTGGTGCAAGCCCTGTTGGCCCTTCACTACCAGCGAACACGTGTTTGGAAAAGATTATCTTGTGGGCTTTTTATCTTGATTTGGTTACTTCTTTTAGGGTTTTGTGTAGCTCAGGTTTCTGTGGTTTGGCTCTCCAGGGGTAGTTTATCTTAATATTTAGCTATTTCTTTTGAAGAAGCTTAATTTCTTCTAATCTTTTTTTTAAAAGGAAAACCTCAGTAGTTTTGACACAGTGAGTCACAAGCCAGAAGCCTCTGTGAGCAATACTCCTTATGGGGCAAGGAGCAGGCTTCGTCCCCAGCTGCCAGCCTCGTTAGGGCGGATTAATGCTAAGCCCTCCTGAGGTGACACCAGCATTGCCATGTCCCCTTCCACCTGGGAGCGTGGCTGCTAATGCTCCAGGGCTGCCGAACACCGCTGCTGTTGCCCTGCTGAGCAAATATTTCTGATTTCAAATAATAATGTTACGTGATTTCTTTCCCATAAAAGACCTGGCTGCAAGTTTCTTTCTTGCTTAACCAAACATGGGCAAATCTTTCATCAGTCATTGCTTTGTTTGCATGTGGTAGTTTTATCCTGCCTTGCTGCGCATTTAATGTTTGTTTTAAAGGGGGACCTTTGCTCACATGCTGGCTTTTAGAGCCTACTTTACTTCTTATTGACAGATTTTCTTTTTCCTGGTACTGAGAGTTGAACCCAGGACCTTCACTGTGAGCTACATACTCAGCGCCTTTTTGCTTTTTACTTTGAGATATGGTCATGTTGAGGCTCTAGATTGGCAAGGGTAGGCTCAAACTTGAGATCTTCCTGTCTCAGCCTCCCAGAGTGCTGGGAATGCAGGCCGGGGTCACTGCATCTGGCCGTCACTGACAACATCATCATCATCATCATTTTTTTTTTTGTACCCAGGATTGAACTGAGAGACTTCTGTTTTTTATTTTAAGATAGAGTTTCTCTAATTTGGCCACTCTGTGATCCTCCTGTCTCAGCCTCCAGGTGTGTGCAACCACACTGGCTTTTAATTTTTAACTTTTTTTTTGGTACCAGGGATCGAACTCGGGTCCTTGCACTTGCGCCGCAGGCAGTGAAGCCACTGAGCTAAACCCCTGGCCCAAAGATGCTATTTTTAATCCTCATACTAAAGCATGAGATACTGATACTGTCCTCCAGCTGGCATGGCCTTCTATCTACGGGGAGAGGAGATGCTTTCTAATAACAACAAAACAGAGGGCTCAACTAATAAAATCAACAGTCCTCAGAACTGGGTCAGCAAGGAGGCTGCTCCTTCACTGCCAATGCTCTGTCCATCTATCTACCTATCTTTCTTTCTCTCTTTTTCTTTCTGTCTGTCTCTCTCTCTCTCTTTCTCTTTCTCTCTCTCTCTTTCTTTCTTTCTTTCCTTTCTGTCTTTATTTCCTTCCTTCCTTTCTTTCTGTCTGTCTGTCTGTCTTTCTTTCTTGTCTTTCTTTCATTCTTTCATTCATTCGTACCAGGGATCGAACTCTGGTCCTTGTGCTTGAGGGGCAGGTGGCAGAACCACTGAACTAAATCCCCACCCCCTAAATTTTAACTTTTAATTTCCCTAACTTTGTTTTCCTGTAATGGATAGTTTTAGAAACCTTGTGTTTATAAATTGCTTCATCCTTATTCACATCTGAAAATTTGTGGTGCATGCATATTACCAAGAGCCTTGAAAGCGCATACTGATTTAGCCCTCGTAATAACTTCGTGTCCTCTCAAGGCTCCAGCCCATGATGCAGGGTCAGTGTCAGGATGCACTTTTTCTCCGGCCTCCCTCCTCCTCTGGCAGGGGGCTCTCAAGGGAGACTTTCGTGACACAGTGCCCCACATCATCACGACCAGTTGTTGGCAGGTGGTATGCAGAATGAACATAGTGGTCTCCTTGGGCTGGGTGGCTTTTAGGAGCCTGTCCATTTCACCTTCCATTGAATCTCTGTTTAGTTCTGTCTCCCTGGCGATGCTGCTACCTTTACACATACAAAAGTCCTCCCAGTAGCCACGTGTGGTGGTGCACACCTGTAATCCCAGCAGTCTGCGAGATGGCAGCTGAGGCAGGAGGATGCAAGTTTGAGCCCAGCCTGGCAATTTCGTTAAACTCTGTCTCAAAATAAAAAATGAGCTAGGAACTAGGTGTGATGGTGCACACCTGTAATGCCAGCACTTAGGAGGCTGAGGCAGGAAGATCGCCTGGAGTTTGACGCCAGCCTGAGCTACATAGTGGGTTCAAGGATAGCTAGAACTACATAGCGAGACTCTGTCTCAAAAAAAAAAAGCTGAGGAGATATAGATATAGATATAGATATATATATAGCTCAGTGCAAAGGCCCTGGCCCCAATCCCTGATTCTCCCAATATGTTGAGTTCCTTATGAGTAATAAGTCTGTGTAGATCACTCATCTATCTCCTGTATTTTAATCCCCTGACCCTCAGTTTGTGTCTCTCTGTCTCTCTCTGTCTCTCTCTGTCTCTGTCTCTCTCTCTCTCTCTCTCTCTCTCTGTCTCTCAGCACAGTTTCTGAATCTCTGAGAACAAAGTTCAGAACTGGGAGTCATAATCTCTCTGGATCTGAACTGTGCCTTTTGTGGTGGGATCCTATCTCCTTGACATTTGTTTAGTGGATGGAAGGTTATACATGGACATTCCCCAGACATGAGACACCCACTGATTACAACTCAATGAGCTTTGGGGCGTTGAATATTAAAGTATTACTGATTTCCATGGTAAAAGCTATGTGTTGGGTGAGGCTTTTGAGAGCCAAGTGTTAACTTTGTAACCATGCTGCCTGGTGCTGGCATGGGTGACCAGTGCTGAGGGCACAGCACAGACTCTGTGGGGCAAGCCCCTCCCAGAGAGGAGAGAAGGTTTTCCTTGGTCATGGAAGCTGAGGTGGGTTAACTGTAAGCAAGGTGAGGAGATTTGCTGAATGCCCCACAGGACGTCAGGTGTCGGGAGATCCTCACTACAGACTCCTAAGAAACTGACCAGTGGCTATCTGATAGCCACCAGGAGTTATAACGAGTCTGTTTACATTTTAAAAAATGAGAAATCTGGGGTTGGGGATTTAGCTCAGTGGTTTCGCCACCTGCTGTGCAAGCCCAAGGACCTGAGATCGATCCCCATTACCAAAAAAAAAAAAAAAAGAGAAATCTGTCTTCCTCATGCTGACAGAAGTTCCAGTCCATGTTCGCCAGGCTTAAACATAGACATGGCAGAAGGGCTTGGGTGGAGAAAAGCTGCTTACCTCATGGTGTGCAGGAAGCAGAGAAAGGAGGATAAACCCTTCCAGGTCATGGCCCAGGGATCCACCTCTTCCAACCAGACCCCACCTCCGAAGAGCAAGGCAGCTATACTGGCTCATAATCCAGTCCCTTTCCAAACACAGGTGGCTTTAGATGCAAACTATAAAAAAAGTTCTCATGTTCACTGTAGGAAAAAATCCAGCAAAAAAGTACTTATAATTCTGATTCTGCATTAATAGGTGTGTATTTTATTGACCCACATAGCAGTGGACTGATAAACAGTCCTTCAGTTCTTTCTCTCCAAAATGATGGTGAAGTGTGGCAGCACCGTAACTGACTCTCAGCTTTTCTTGGCCTCAGCCATAAGTATGATCCTGTTCACATAAATTACTGGCCTTCTCATTTAAAACTTAAGCTTCTGGAGATCTTTTTTTTACCCCCTGCAATAATTTTATGTTTTCAGTTTTTATATTAGTACATGTTTGCAGTGCATAATGATTCCATTCCCAAGTACATGTGAGTTGGTGCATGTACATAACACATCTTCATTCTTTTCTCATCCCCTTCCCCTCCCTCCTCTTTTCCCTCTATCTCTTGGTTCCCTTCCCTTTTGCAAAAATTTATCTCCCTTTTCCTATTATCTATTTTTTATTTTTTTTATATTTTGGATTTCTCATATAAGAGAAACCATGCAGTATATCTGATTTATTTCACTTAACATTATGGCCTCCAAGGTACATCCATTTTCCTACAATTGTCTCAAGTTTATCCTGTACAGCAGAGTAATACTCCATTGTGTATAAATACCACATTGTCTTTGTCCATTCATCTGTTGATGGACATATAGGCTACTTCCAACATTTAGCTAGTTGGGATTGTATTGCTCTAAACAAAGTGTACACATATCACTGTAGTGGGTGTCTTTATCTCTTTCAGGAAGGTATCTAGTAGGGGAATTGCTGGGTTAAATGGAATTTCTAGTTTTAGTTTTTTGGGTAGTCTTCACACTGATTTCCTTAGTGGACTGCACTAGTTTGCATCCCCACCAACCATGTGGAAGGGTGCCTTTTCCCCCTACAGCCTCACCAGCATTTGTTATTATTTGATTTTTTGAAGATGGCAATTCTTTCTGGAGTAAGATGGAATCTCAGTTGTTGTTTTTTTTTCCCCATCTCTCTAATGGCCAGAGATGTCGAAGATTTTTTCATGTATTTATTGGTCATTTGTGCTTCTTCTGAGAAGTATCTATTCATTTCAGTTGCCCACTTTTTGATTGGGTCTTTTATTTTGGAGGGTCTTATTTTTTTGAGTTCTTTATATGTTCTGTATGTTAGTCCTCTGTCCAATGACTTACGACATTTTTTTCTCATTCTGTAAGTTGTGTCTTCACTCTGTTGTTTCCTTTTCTGTGCAGAAGCGTTTCAGTTTGGTTGGGTCCCATTTGTTGATTCTTGATGTTATTTCTTATGCAGTAGGGGTTCTGCTCACAAAGTCCTTTCCTACACCTATGTCTTCAAAAGTTTTACCTATTTTATTTCTAGTAGATTGTTTCTGTTTGAACGTTTAGATCTTTGATCTGTTTTGGATGTAGATTAGTACATAATGAGAGATACAGGTCTAGAGTCAGTCTTCTGATGTGAACAGCCAGTTTTCTCAGCACCATTTGTGAAAGAGTCTTTTTTTCCTGCAGTGAAAGTATTTGGCTCCTTTGTCAAAGATCAGATAGCTTAGTGTGCCTGGGGTTGTTTCTGCTTCCTCTATTCTGTTCTGTTTACCTATATGTCGGGTTTTTTGTCATTATCATGCTGTTTTTATCACTGTAGCTTTGCATTGTGATGCCTCTTGCTTTGGTCTTGTTGCCCAGGATTGTTTTTACTGTTCTGGGTGTCTTCTGGTTTTATGTGAATTTTAGGATTGCTCTCTCTAGTTCTGTGAGGAACACTGTAGGTACTTCGATTGGGGTTAGGTAAAATCTATATGTTAGTTTGGAAATATGGGCATTTTGACAATATTGGTTCTGTCAGTATTGCCCAGGAACAGGGGATATCTTTTCGTTTTCTGATGTCCTCTCCAATCTTCTTTTTTCAGAGTAGTATAGTTTTAATTGTAGAGGTCTTTCTCTTCCTTGGTTAGGTTATTCCCCAGTTTTAAAGTTCTCTTGATGCTATTGTGAATGTTATTGTTTTCCTGACTTCTCAGTGAGTTCATTATTTGTGTATAGGAACACTATTGATTTTTTTGTGTTGATTTTGTATCCTGCTTATACTACTGAATTTGGTTATTTTAGCAATCTTTTTAGGTCCTCTGTGTAGAGGATCATGTTGTCTGCAAATAATGACATTTTGACTTGTTTCTTTCCTATATGTATCCCTTTTATTTTTTTCTCTTGGCTGATTGCCCTGTGTAGTGTTATAATTACTATATTGAAGAGGAATAGTGACAGTGGGCATCCTTGTCTTGTCCCTGATTTTAGAGGAACTTTCCCCCATTTAATATGATGTTGGTTGTAGATTTGACATAAATGGGTTTTATCAGGTTGAGATAAAATCCTTCTATATCTATTTTCTTCAGGGCTTTTATCATGAATGGATGTTAGGTTTTTGTCAAAGGCCTTTTCTGTGTCTATTGATGATTATGTGATTTTAGTCCTGCTGCTTTTTATGTGGTGTATTACATTATTGATTTGCATATGTTGAACCATCCCTGCAGCCCTGGGATGAATCCTACTTGCTTATGAATTATGATCTTTTTGATGATTTGTTGCATTCAGTTTGCCAGTATCTTGTTGAGAATTTTTGGATCTATGTTCATTAAAGAGATTGGCTAGTAGTTCTCTTTTTTAGTTGGATCTTTGTTTGGTTTTGGAATCAGGGATTAGTCCACTGATGAGTTTATAGCTAAATGGAAGCCTGCCTGGAGGAGGTGGGTCACTGGGTACATGGCCTGGAAGAGTGTATCTCCCTCCTTGCTCTCTGCTTCCTGCCTGCCATGTCATAAGCTCTTTCTCCTCTGCCATGCTGCCCTGCCTTGGAGCCAACCAGCTATGGACTGAAACCTCTACAAACCATGAGCCAAAATAAACCCCTCTTCCTTTAATTTGTGGGTCTCCCGTATTTTGTCCCAGCAATGAGAAAGTAAGACAGAGGAATATTGGCATTAGATCTTCCCTGAAATTTTTGTAAAATTCAGTGGAAAATCTTGGTTGTAAGGCTGGGTGAAAAGACCTCTCCCTTTCTCTCACAGTGTCTGCCACACTGACAGACTACAGGAGTCATAGTTCTGTATGAGATATTGTGATAGACATTTTCAACATGGTAGAGTCATGTTGTATGTCAAATTTTATATTCTGTTACTTTTTATTTTTATTTTTTGGTACCAGGGATCGAACTCAGGTCCTTGCACTTGCGAGGCAGGCGGTGGAACCACTGAGCTAAATCCCCAGCCTATCCCGTTACTTTTTAAACATTCTTGTATTTTTTAAACATAGAGCTAAACTTCATGTACCATAAGATGCACCCTCCCGAAGCATCCAATTGAGTGGTTTATTATTTGGTATATTCACAAGGATAGAAACTGTTACTAATATCAAAACATATTCATTACCTCCAGAATTTTAGTTTGTACTTAATTCTTACGGCTAGAAATTATTTTCTTGAATGAATATACCACATACTGTTCATCAGTTAACGGATATTTGATTTATGTTTTTGCTATTATGAGTGATATTGTGTGGATGTTTTGTGTGAACATAGTTTTTCACTTGTTGTATATATACCTAGGAGTGGGATTAGTGGGTCATGTGGTAATTGTAGGGATTTTTTTTCCCATTAAGTTTATTGGTACATTTAAGGTATATAATACAATTGTAGTTTTGTTTTGAGGAAATGCTGTATTGTTGTCTATAGCAGCTGCACCATATTGCAGCCCTCCCAGCAGTATTATGTGTGTTCCATTTTTTTCTACATCTTTGCCAATGCTCTCTATTTTTTTTAAAGATCTGTTGCAGCCATTCTAATGGATGTGAGGTGATAGCTGTTTGTATTTGTCTTTTCCAAAATTGTCATGTTACGGGCATGCTTGTACAGACATCTGGAGAGGACTCTTGTCCAAACTGCAAGGGTTTCTTCTATTTTTGGGGGTTTTGGAAGCAGCTTGTTCAAAAAGGAACCTAACTTAGTACTTGCTAGGACATTTATTGAGTACTGTACAAATTAATGTTTGTTCATACCTTCATCTGATTCAGGAGTGTAGAAATATAGTATTTAGTACATGAAACATGGGCTAGAGAAGCTTATTTTTGCCCTTGGAAGTAGATAAAGCTCTTTGTCTGTGAAAGGACAACTTTGGTTTTCCAATACAGATGATGCCAAATACGGACTGAACTGGTGTCAGTCTGTATGTTCATGTTTCACCTAAATTGCACTGGGAAATGAAAGCACTTATTAGCCGAAGTGGTTAAGATTGTGGGTTGTGGAATCTCACAGCTGTGGTTTGAATCATTTCTCTAGTCCCTAACTATCCAAGTCCTAGCTGTATTAACCTCTCACTGCTGAAGTTTGTCCATGGGTTTGTGTGGATTCTGTGAGTTAAAGCAGATCAAATGTTCAGGGTGGTGTGGGTGCTAGAAAGCACTCAAAAGTTTATGAGCAAAAGACGCCTGGTGTCCTTGGAGAGGAGCAGAGTGGGTCACACAGGGACTCAAGGGCATTTGTTAGGTGTTTTGGGTTCTGTACAAAATACAAAGGGGTTTAGAGTTTGGGGAAGGGTGTGGCTTGATGAGCTCAGGTTTTAATAATCAGTTTAGGGCCAGAGATTTAGCTCAGTGGTTCTGCCACCTGCCCTGTAAGCACAGGGACCCCAAGTTCGATCCCTGGTACCAAAAAAAATCAGTTTAGAAAGCCAAACAAGGTGGGGCATACCCATAATCTTAGAACTCTTGGAGGCTGTTGCAGGTGGATCCCAAGTTTGAGCCCAGTTTAGACAGTTTGGAAATTTAGCAAGACCCAGACTGAAAGTTTTAAAAGAAAAAAAAAATAGCTCATTGTGAAGGTTCTGGGTTCAATTTCCAGCCAGAACCACGAAACAAAGATCAGTTTAGCCCAGCACTGTCTAATAGAAATGTAAGCAAACCACTTAACGCTCTAGATGCTCTTCCATTTATTTTATTTTTGATTTTGTGGACAGGGTCTCAGTATTGTAGTTCAGGCTGGCCTCGAACTCATTGCAATCCTCCTGCCTCAGCCTCCTGAGTGCTGGGATTTCAGGCGTGTGCCATCACACCCAGCGGGCCTGCATTTTAGAAGCACTGAGTGTTTATTAATGCTCTGGATTCCTCTGATCACAGGACTTTTTGGAATCCCAGCATGCTATCTCTTCCCCATGTTAGAGGTTCACACTTGTGAAAGTTGGCATTGCTGGAAGGTTGTGAGTCTTCACTTTCTGCAGCTCCAACACTGGAAAGTCCATGTAGGA
The DNA here is from genome assembly GCF_053883595.1 of Heterocephalus glaber. Lineage (NCBI taxonomy): Eukaryota > Metazoa > Chordata > Mammalia > Rodentia > Bathyergidae > Heterocephalus > Heterocephalus glaber. The sequence goes on from NW_028258156.1 coordinate 7,020,961, forward strand.
TGGGGGGGCTGAGTCCCCCTGGGCTTTTCCAGTGCTGAAGGACGTGTGCAGTGGGGTTTTCGAGACTGTGGATGAGGCTCTGTGTGCACGAGGGTCATTTTCAGAGTTGGATGTGGGGAACGATATGAGTGTTACCCAAACAGTTATGTTGGTAATATTTCAGAGAAATATAGTAAGGTGATGTTTAAATTTTGCATTTGAATTTTGATCAAGTATTTATTGGAAATGATTATTAGGACCTACACAATGATTATTAGGACCTTCTTATTTGTGTTTTTCATATAGCCAGACTTCCCACAGAGGGACATAAATGACCAGAGTTCCTGGGATGATTTTTACCTGTATCAGACAGGTAGTTCTGTTCCTGTAAAATGTGTTGAGCTACATTTGAAGGAAGTTTGCTTCATTTGTGTTTCTGTCTCACAAAGAAGTTGATTTAGTGGAGATGTTTCCCTCATCTTGTTGAAACAAGAAGTGGTCAAAATGACTTTCCTGGTGACCCATCCCTCCCCCATGAATAAAGCTGGTTTTGGTGTTTGGAAGGAGACAGGGGTGAATGTGTGTGTATGGTTTTTTTGTTGTTTGGTTTTGGTTTTTGAGACAGGGTCTCGCTTTATAGTTTAGGCTGGCCTTGAATGCCTGGTGATCCTCCTGCCTTAGCCTCCTAAGTGCTGGTATTACAGACGTGGGCTACCATACCCGGCCTATGTGTGTATTTTGGTAAGGTTTGCTGTGAGGTAAAAAGACATTAAATGTCCTTGCTTTGAATTTTACTTCAATTTCACTGCAGTTTTTGTACTTTGTGACTTTCCACTTACATGTATTTTTAGTATGAATTCATAACAAATACCTGCTAGCTTAAATTACTGTGGACTTGTAATGAACTAGAATTAGTTTGCTTTGCCTTTGGGTCAAAAACTATTCTGTGACTTTTTTTTTTTTTAACCCCTTATGTTTTCTTGTTCCTCACTGAGCAAAGCCTTGACTTCAAAGGTAAGACATGGTGTTTTCTCTTACTTAGAGGTTGGTGCAACTGTGTTTGGAGAGCTGCGTTGAAGGGATGACTCATTTTCACAGGGCCTTTCATATGGATTGATGTATCTACTGTAATGCCCATTGGTATCTTAGTGTCCTTTGAAACAGAAATCCAACATAGGCAAATAAGGAAGGCATGGAAATAAGGTCATATGTATACAGTGTAAATTACTTGCCAGCTTAAGCACAGAAGCCAGTGTGACTATGAAGAATAATTACTTGCAACACACATCACTAAGGTTAATAATCACTGGTCTAGTCAGGAGAATAAAGATAAGAAAAGAGATTATAAAATGATACTACGTTCATTTCCAGGATCAAGTGTTATGGAAGCAAGTGGGGAGAGAGTTCGCCCCATCTTGAGGGCATCACTGGAGCATATGGGATGTGTGGAGGAGGGAGGCAGTGCCTGAAGCTAACAGCCTCCTGGGCCGTCTTGAAGTGTGGACAACATAGCATTAGCAATTTGAAGCCAGTGAAGAGGGTACCTTCTGGCAGGAGGATAGTGTTGGGCTAGAGGCAAGCATGCCAGTCACCTGTCTTAGTTCAGATAGTTCAGAGATGAGGGGACGTGAGCAGCGGGAAGCATAGCTGGTTTTGTGGAGTGTAAGGCTGGGTGGGGCAGCAGAGGAAATCATACAGTTTTCAGGTATCTCTATTGCAGTGATCATATGTGTATATAAAAACTAGACAGATTGGAGAGAGGCATAAAGAAACTGTTATCTTCATGATAGTGATGGTTTCCTGAGTGTATATATAATACCAAAATGGATCAAGAGTGGGGTGTAGGGGCCAGGGATTTAGCTCAGCGGCACTGTGCCTGCCTTGAAAGTGCAAGGTCCTGAGTTTGATCCCTGGTACCAGGGAAAAAAAAGAGTGGGGTATAGCTCAGTGGTAGAGCACTTGTCTGACATGCAAGAGGCCCTGGGTTCTATCTTTAGCACCATCAAAAACCTTGGGCTGTTAGTTTGTAATGTTGATCCTAAGTAGCTTTATTGAGATAGAATCCACATACCATACAATCCACCATGTAAAGTATACAATTCAGTGATTTGTAGTAGCTGAACAGATATGTGTGACCATCACTACAGTGTTAGAAGATTTTCATCACTTGAAAAAGAAACTGTTGCCTTTGCTTTCCTACTCTGACTGGCCCTAAGCAACCTCTAATCTACTTTCTGTAGAGTTCACTATTCTAGATATTTCATACAGATGGAAGCAGAATATGTGGTCTTCACTTAGGTATGGATTTTGAGAGATTTGTGGAAGTATTAACAATGTGTTTTGAAAGCCCCTCCCTTTAATCAACACTGAAAGAAACATTTGTGGTTGACAGATGTTCTAAGAACTAAGAAGAAACAAAAACACGGGGAGAGATAGTTTTGTGACTGACAACAGGAACTCAGACCCCTACCTTTCTGCTTAATGCAGAGTGAGCCAGAGTGTCAGAATTTACCAAGAGTAAGTTGTGTTTAAGACTTCAGTGGGTTGGAGGAGCATGGTATCATTGGGCGATTCTGTTTGACGTGAAAGAACATAACCAGACAAATGCATGATTTCCTTCAAAATCAATTGGAGGAAAGTGTTCCGTAAACCCTTTTGAGATTTAGGGATCTTTTCATGTTATTGGAATCCTTCCCCAGTTGTAATTATCCCTAAAACTTGTGCATAACCCAGGCATAGCAGTGCACACTCTGGGAGGCTGAGGTAGGAGGATGGTGAGTTTGAGCCCAGCCTGGTGCTTTACTGATTTAGTGAGACCCTGTGTCAAAATTTTAAAAACAAATTGAGAAAAAGGGGAGCTGGGGATATAGTGAGGTGCAAAGGCCCTAGGTTTGATCCCAAGCACTGGGGGTATAAGAAGCCAAACAAAACAATTACCACAAAACAACTTATGCGTAAAACTTTGAGCAAGACATCAGAGATCCTCTGGAATCCATCTGTGATGTGGATGTTTTGTCATTTATTGGTTCAAAGCTAGATAACAGGATTGATAGTGGGCCTATTTATTTTTTTGGTTTTAGAGTCAGGTTCATTGAGGTACAATTTATATACAATGAAGTTCATCATGTTTAGTTTATTGGATTGTAGTTTTTAGTTACCCTTCTAGCAATTTTACACACAGTATAATTAACCAGTACCAATTCTATATAACTATAGAAGCAATTTTGTTTTCAATATGTTAAACCATATATTATATACAATGTATAGTGAGAATTTTTGCATATATCTTCTTGATTTTAAAAAAAGTATATGTTTTGCCAAGTGCAGTGGCACATGCCTGTAATCCCACCACTGGAGAGGCTGAAGCAGGAGGATCACTGTGAGTTCGAGGCCAGCCTGGTCACATAGTGAGTTCAAGGCCAGCCTGAACTACATAGTGAAACCTTGTCTCCAAAACAAAACAACAAAACAAATATATGTATAGATTTAGCTTATATATCCCTTTGCCAGTAGAGCTTTTGGAAAATATTAGCTTCATTAGCATTATTATTATTATTATGTGTTTAGTCAACATTGTTTATACAGCAAAGTAACTAATAATGTCTAGAGTAATAAAAGTCAAAGCGGCATAAGCTAAACTGGAGGCCAATATATTAATTATTGAAAATATTGCATTTAGGAAGAATTAAGAGTAATTAATTGACATCAGCATGTGAGTCCCTGCAGTCCCTCCTCCACTACCACTTTCACTGCCCCTGCCTCTCAGCAGACCCAAGCTGCTACGGAGCTCGGCTGTCAGGGTGGCCTCATTTAACAGCTAGAACCTGAATGGTTCCTTCCCTATAAGATGGACCTTCCTTGCCGCCTTAATTATTTAAGATAGGATGAATTAAAATATTTTGTAAGAATTCTTAATTACATATGAAATAAGATATCTTAGCTATTGAACAATTTTTAATTTGTCTTCAATATTGTAATTAGGTTGCTTTTTTCATTTTAAGGAATTAAATGCTATATATTTTCTCTTTGATTGGTATTGTGAGAGTTTTTTTTTTTTTTTTTTGGATATAAGGTCTTGCTATGTAGTTGAGGCTGTCCTTGAACTCACTATGTAGCCCAGGTTGGCCTTGAACGTGAGGCAATCCTCCTGCCTCAACCTCCCAAGTGCTAAGATTATAGATGTGCACCACCACTCCCAGCAAAGTTTCTTATTTTTTGGCCTATACATAAAAATGTGTTTGTGATCAAGACTGTATGGCAAGTTAACCTCTGAACAGGAGAGCACCTAGATAAGAGTATTTTAATGAGCTTTTCTAGGGTTCCCTCTCTCTTTTCAAATATTATGAAATATTTGACTATCTTTTTTATGCCCGTATATTCTAGGTGCTGGGGATAGACCAGGAGTAAAAAATTCCTTTTCATATTGACAGTACATAACAGTGACTTAAAACAGGTGAATGAAATTTTAATGCAGCATCATTAAATGGTCAGAATAAAAATGTAAAACTCCAGCTTTATGATTTAATGGTGGCTATAAATACAGGCAAAGATTAATGTCTTTTTATTGCTATAGCCCACTCAAGGGACATTCACTAAGTCAAAACATAACTATGAAAGATCATTCCATTTACCAGTAGGTATTCACCTTATTTAAAAGAAGGAAAAAGCATGTTCCCAAACAAGCCTTGTTAAAGATTTCAAACTGGAACCAGTAGATAAAAGCATAAAAGATAATGCATAAGATAAAGGTTCCTTTAGAACCTAGTTTCTTAAGGTTTAATAGGAAATTACCATAAAAACTTACCATGCTTCTTAATAGTTTATTTTGTTCTGGAACCAGGAAACATTTTCAGATAAGTGACCTTCAAGTTTTGCAGTTAAATTAATAAGTGGTTTGCTATGAATTTATGGAAAACATACTTTTCAAGGAAAATTTATTACAAGTCTTGGAAGAAGGGCAGCTGAATTTGGTTTATATTGATGAGACACACCTGCAGTTCATATATAATAAATGTATAGTTACTGTTTTAATAGCCTCTCCAACAGAATAATATACAGTGTAATAATACAGCTACAAGAAAGATGGTAAAAACCACTCCAAATGTACATTTTCTGACCCAGCGTAGATTTAGAAGTGTCTACTTTTTACACCTTCTACCATTCACATGCTTATTACTACTTATTATTTTAGTCTTCAGGTTTCCAGGTAGAGTGTTAAGTGGGCTTTCTTCATGTTGCTGGTCTGCCTTTAGACAGTTCTGTTGTGTTTCACTTGGAGCTGTACTAGAAGTTCTTTGGAAAGGAGCATCTTACAGATAAAACCAGTCTCGGAGCATGGGCCCTGGTCATATGACTTTGTGTATCAGGCGGTAGAGGATGCGTTTGTTTGTGTGTGTCTGAGAAGTCTGCACTTCTGTCTCCTTGAGCCTTAAGAGTCAGCAGCTGTGGCTGTGAACACTGCCGAGCCACGTGTTACTTTGTAGCCAGAGAAGTGAGAGCAGTCAGGGCTTGGGATGGGCGGGAGAGAGGTCCATCTAGTATTCTCTTTCTAGCATCTTTTCTTTAGTTCTGTAGTCCAGAGTTCCAGTGACTTTTTGGGCTCCTTTCCATCACAATGAGTGATTTAAAAACATTCCTGCCCTGGTTAATAACTTGGGAAACTCAAAATTTATAATTTTCTCTCCCCCTCCTGCTAGGTGCTGGATAGTTTACTAGTCCAGTATGGAGTGGTGGAGACCTGTGAGCAAGGTACATGTCTTCTGAATTGCTTTCAAATTTGTAAAAGGGAGGAAATAGAAAGAAAACTAACTTATTTTTTGTTTTTCTCTTCCTTTAGTGAACACTGAGTCGGAAACTGCGGTTGTAAATGTCACCTACTCCAGTAAGGACCAAGCTAGACAGTAAGCAGTTTGAAATTTTCTGTCTATATGTAGAAATTAGGTTAATCACAGTAACTTATAGTTTGTGGATTTCTAAATTGGAGAAAGGCTGGTAGGTAGCAAAAACAACTTTATTTTATACATTTTGACACTGCAATTACTCTTTTCTAAGTTTGAATGTCTATTAAGAATATGCATTGGGGGCCGGGGATTTAGCTCAGTGGTGCCATGCCTGTCTGGCAAGCTCAAAGTCTTGAGTTTGATCCCTGTACCGGAAAGGAAAAAAAAAAAAAAAGAAGAATATGCATTGGGCCAGGCATGGTGGCGCACGCCTGTATCCTCACTAGCCTGAACTACATACTGGGACTTTGTTTTAAAAAAAAAAACCCAAAAAGGGCTGGGGATTTGGCTCAGTGGTGCTGCCACCTGCTTTGCAAGCGCAAGGTCCTGAGTTTGATCCCTGGTACCAAAACAAAACAAAAAATACCCAAAAAACCAGAAACGGGCCTGGGGGTATAGCTCAGTGGTAAAAGCCTTTGCCTAGCATTTATGAAGCCCTAGGTTCTATCCCCAGCATCCCCACCCCACCAAAGAATATGCATTGGTTAAAGCTGTATTACATTTTCAATATATCCTTCATACCATTATAGAATGATGTAGTGTGAAGCTGAACTATAACCTATTTGCAAAATGACCTGGCCCTGGGTATTGTTTCCAAATTAGTGTATTTTTCTTACTAGTATGATATATTGTTGCTCTTTTATCCAATGCTGGTAAGTTCATCCTGTTTTAAACCAACAATAGTTGAATGTCTGCTTGCTGTCTTCATTCTCTAATGAATAGTATTGTCATTTAGGAGTGGAAAGACATTGGACCAATATAACTAGGTTTTAGATTTGTGGAAGAAGTATATTCCAATGTAATGAACAAATCCTCACAGATGAGACTCCCCTAGGAAAAGAAAATTCTGCAGGCTTTGAATGGCCTAAAGAACTGACTGAGCACTAGAGGAGGCCTTTGATGGCTCCACTGAGAACATAAACATGGGGAAATAGCATACCAAGTACCCCTCGGCACAATACTTCCTCCAGATACAGTGCAGACAGAAACAGGCTTTGTCCTTTCTGAGGGAAAAGTGAGAGAAAGGAGCTCACTAACTGACCCCGAGCCCTAAAGAGGAAAAGTGAAATTTCAGCTAGATTACCAAAGGCAGTACCCACTCATGGAGGGGGACTAGGAAAGGAAAGATAAGCCTGAAAAGGAGAGGGAACTTTGTATAACACAAATAGAACTTTATTTTAAAATTGGTAATTGTCCATCACGTTGTCTCTGACACATTACCTGACACCACAACAGGGGAGTAGAGGTTTGTTCTGGCTCATGTTTCACACCGTACTTGGCTGGCTCCAGGGTAGGACAGGATGGTGGAGGAGCTCACAGCATGGTGGACAGGAAGCAGACAGATCAAGGGAGGAGCCAGGAAGAGAGAAACCGTCTGGGTCACATCTATAGTAGTCCACCTCTTCTGACCAGACTCTGGCTCCTAACTGCAAGTCAGCTATACCGCCCCATAATCCAGTCACCTTCCAAACACATGAGGCTTTGGGGCCCATTTTAGATCTAAGCCATAACAGTAATACTCATGGCTCATAATTTAAATGACTTAAGGATATACATAGTACACATATTCCTCCTGGCATTGCTTTTCAGCTGCTTCACCCTCTTTGAGATAATCATACGGAAGATACATACTCATATTTTTCTGCCTTTTAACACAAATTATACTATAGCATTTGAGTGTTTTGTACACATAAATATTTTTTATAGTTGGATAGAATGTGATTGTTTGGATGTGGGATGAATTAGTTATCCCAAATTGGATATTTTGGTTGTTTCCAATCTCTTGTAATCATGAACAGTGCTGTGTAGAATCCTTTTATTATGTGGCACTTTGTGTGTGTGTGTGTGTGTGTGTGTGTGCGCGTGCGCATGCGTGTGTACATCTATAGGATAAATTCCTAGACGTAGAATTGCATTTTTTTTTTTTTGGTACCAGAGATCAAACTCAGGACCTTGCGCTTGCAAGGCAGGTGGCAGCACCACTGAGCTAAATCCCCAGCCCCTAGAATTGCATTTTTAATTGCGTTATCCTTTATAGAATTTGAAGTAAGCTGGGTGTGGTGGCGCATACCTGTGATCCCAGCACTCAGGAGGCCGAGGCAGGAGGATTGCTGTGAGTTCAAGCCCAGTCTGTACTGCATAATGAGATACTATCTCAAAAAAAAAAAGAACTTACTAGTTTAAATTCTCAGCAGCATTGTGAGATTGTTTCTCCATACTTTACAATACAAGATTTTATCAAATATTGCCAATCTAGTAGGGAAAAAGTGATAACTCATTGTTGATTTTTATTTCTCTCTTCACTGAGGCTAAAGACTTTTACTGTGTTTTAAAACAGTTTATTTTTGCTTCTGTTTGTACTTTTTGTTCATTTTGGGGTTTTTTGCCACTAGTACTGGGTATCAAACTTAGGGGTGCTCAACTACTGAGCCATCACCCTTTTAAAATTTTTATTATTTAGTTTTTGGTACCGGGGATCAAACTCAGTACCTTGCGCTTTCAAGGCAGGCACAGCACCACTGAGCTAATCCCCAGCCCCCTTATTTTATTTTTTAATTTTTGAGACAAAGTTTCACTAAATTGCCCAATCTGGTCTCAAACTTGTGATTCTCCTGCCTCAGCCTCCTAAGTAGCTGGACTTACAGGAATATACCATTGAACCCAGCCTATTAAAAATTTAAGTTTATGTGAAGTCTTGCACAGCATTAAATTGTCACTTGAGTATTAAATTGCTATTTTATAAATTTTGTTCTTCATCTGTATCATATAAGAAGAAAATTTCACCTTTTAAACCCTCAGTGGATTGGGAGATAAAAGGTGTGAGGTAGTGGAAAAGCTGAGATTCTTTGTCTTGTGTTTTACTCTTTTAAAGATCTATATTGAATACTTGGCAGAGCCAGTTCCTTGTGCATAGAAAATATAAGATGATAGGATAAGCTCAAGGATAGTTGGAGATCTTCAAAGGCCTATCGTAGTTGACTTATTTGAAAACTTATGTTGAGCTAGCAAGGTAAGGGGAAAAAACATCAATTTAACAGTTAAAAGTGAGAAAATACGTCGGAGATACAACCTATCCAGCTTTGAGAGGCGTAAGAGCTTTAGTAGAGACAAGTTAGTTGACCTTTAATTCCCTCTCCCCTTTAATAAATTTCAAAGCATGAAGAATTTAAGAACAGAGTAGACTCATTGGTTGAGGCAGAATCATTGCTGAATGTGATCCTAACATGACAGCAAGCTGAATGTGTGATGTTATTGTTTAAAAATTATGTGTAATGATAGAGATTGCAGGGTTTTATTGATTCCAAGGAAGGTTGTTAGGAATTGTATGATTTAGGTAATTAGGCAGTATAAACAAATTAGGCATTTCAATGAGTGAAGTAGTTATAATACTCTTGTTTTAATATTCATCAGTTAACTCATTAAGTACTAGCAATTGCGTTTAAGTTGCCAATGAGTAGTGAGTTTTATCCTCAAGGTCAAGCCCTCAGTGTGAAAAGGAAGCACCGCATTTGGAGAGGAAGCACCTGAACTTAGTTCCTGCCCTGTAAGAATATGGCTCCAAGACTTCCAAAGATCAAAGAGAATTAGAAAGCACTTGAGTATTTAGAGAAAGTTAGTAGGTCTAAAGAATAGAAAACTCAATTTTGTGACAGTGTTATAAAAATTGTCTGTTAAGGTTTTCTAAGTTTCTTTTTTTTTTTCCAAAGAGGTATGGAATGTGCTTTTGTTCTGTGAGGATAATAAATTTTGAGAGGCACTGATGTAGCGGGAAAGCAGCCATGACACTGTGACCTTGACCTTTGAGCTTCTTTAAAAGAAATATATTCTTCTATGTATTAGAGCAAATGGGCATGGAATACATAGTAACTGTTATTAAACCCACTTGTCCTGGGCTGCTTCTGCAGCAGCTTGAGTGGCTGGAGCTGGGAAGGCTGATGCCTCTGGGTGCTGCTCCACTGAGACCCGAAAGCTGGCTTCACACCTGCCTGCTGCCTAAACCAACGTCCAACGAGGTGTCGTTTCTCTCCCCTAACTCTCAAATGTTCAGGTCACGAGGGCCATGTTGATATTCTTAGTTGAGCTTTTATTTTAGTGTCTGGTACTGGGGAGTGTGTGGGACTGGGATGGGCCCGTGAAGGTGTGAGCAGAGCTTGGAGGTGGAGAAGGGTACACTGCAGAGTGCAGCTGCCTGGGCTGGACCCAGCCCCTACTTTTCTGGCTGTGATTTTGGTCAAGTTAATTTGTCATGGTTGACCAGTGGGAATATAGCCCTTAGTGGATGAGGCTGCTGAGAGGAACTAAGATGATGCCTCCAACACACTTACCATAATGGGTAGGTTTTGGGAGCTCAGAAGTTAGCAGCTATTAGGCATTTTCCTCAGATGTTTCGTTGCTGCTGGGGATCCCCTGCTCTCATCCAGTATACTTCGTTTCAGATAATGACTGACCACTGCTCTGAGGAGCTGAGGACCTAGCTGAAGTGTTTGCAGCTGCCTCTTTTTGTTACTTACAGCTCTGATTGCCACTTTTAAGAGGACTCCTCAAATATGGCCATTGCTCTAAGTCAGACTTTAACATGGAAATTTCTGCCACCTTGTGGCTGAGAAAAGTGAAAGGTTCAGAGCACCCGTATTATCAGACGTATAAATACTGGTTTTGTGCTCATCTTGAATTACTAAATGATTAAAGTATGAAATTAATTTTAAGAGTTTAAAGGTCGTTAAAAAGAGAAGTGTGGGTTCAGTGAATGAACTGAGGGCAAAAGAGGCTTAAGTCTCCGGCTTGCCTATTTCCCTCCCTTTTCAGGGGAGCTGAGATAGAGCTGGTAAAGACAGGCAGGACTCATGGGAGGATTTGTCACCTATGTCAAAGAAATAACTTCCTCCAGTGTGTAGGTGTTTAGTCCTTGTACTTTGTCTTCCTCAGGTTTCTTATTTCTGATGTTTATTTTTGTTAGAGAATGTTCATGCTTTGAAACTCATGCTACACAGCTCCTTTTATATCAGTGTGAGGGTCATATAGGTAGGGTTAGAAGTGTTTGAAGCAATTTGGCTAATGGATACAGGGAGGAAATTCCCATTTAAACTTCAAAACATGTAAATAGGCTTGTTATGGAAAAAAAGATAAAGCAGTAGGGCAAAGGAATTTCTTTTTTTTTGGTACCGGGAATCGAACTGGGGACCTTGCGCTTGCGAGGCAGGTGGCGGAACCACTGAGCTAAATCCCTGGCCCAAATTTATTTATTTTTGAGGAAGAGCCTCCTGTGTAGTCCAGGCTGGACTCAGTTTGTGACCCTCCCACCTCAGCCTCCCTGTGCTGGGATTAAAGGTGCTTGCCCATCATCCCTACCTTATTGGCTGTCTCTCTATCTTGCTTTCTTCTTCCTTCAGCTTAAAGCCCCACATCCCCCCAGCAACCTAACTCCTCAGCCCAAGCTCTGTCTCCTACCCCAGGTTTAAAAGCCACTGCCCCACTCTGGAGCTGGGCTGGAGTCTACTTCAGACCCCTCATGTGTTGCTGTACTTGTCCTTTTTTTTTCCCCCCTTGTCCTGTTAATAAATCTTCCTGCCTCAACTGGTCAACTGTGGGTCTTAAATCTACATAACACCTTTCCCTTTCCCTTTTTCCCTTTCTTTTTCTTTCCATTCTTCTTTCCTTTCACTTTTTCTCTTTCCTTCTTTCTCCCCCTCCCCACCTGCACTACTGGGAATCCAATACAGGGCCTTTCTACTGAGCTATATCCCTACCCCTTTGTTGTTTTTTTGTTTTTTTAAATTTTAAGACAGAGTCTTGCTGAGTGGCCCAGGCTGGGCAGGAACGTGAATTCTCCTGCTTCAGCCTCCCAGAGTGCTGTAGGCAACCACCACTTCGACTATATTTATAATGCTTATATCCTTTGCATAGTATTTATTTTTTCCTTACCACAGTTTATATATCCAGTTCTTTATTGTGTGCTTCTAGGGATATGCAATTGCTTTATTTTTTTATTTTTCTGGCAGTATCATTTTTTGTTTGTTTTGCTGCTGTTTTGTGATTTTTGTTTTTTGTTTTTTTATCAGTTTAATCTGATATTAAGAGTTACCGAAATTCCAATCAAAATACCAAAAGGATTCCTCACAGAACTAGAGAACACAATCTTAAAATTCACGTGGAACCAGAATAACAAAAACAATCCTGGCCAACAAGACCAAAGCAGGAGGCATCATAATCCCAGATTGGAAGTTACTTTAGAAAGCTTAAGTGATAAAAACAGCCCGGCACTGGCACAAAACCAGATGTGTGGGTCAGTAGAAGGGAACAGAGGGAGCAGAAACAGCCTCAGGGCACACTCAGCCATCAGATCTTTCGCAAAGGGGCCAAAAATGTAAACCAGAGGAAAGAAGCCTCTTCATAAATGGTGCTGGGAAAACTGGCTATCCACAGGCAGAAGATTGAGTTTAGGCCCATACTTCTCACCATGTGCTAAACTAAAATAAAAATGGATCACAGGGGCCGGGGATTTAGCTCTGTGGTTTCACCGTCTGTTGTGCAAGCGTAAGGACACGAGTTTGATCCCCAGTACCAAAAAAAAAAAAAAAAAATGGATCACAGATCTAAATATTGAAACACTTAATGTACTGGAAAATAAAATACATAAAACTCTTAAAAACACAGGTGTAGTCAAGGACTTCTGAACAGAATGCCAATTACATGAGAAATAATGTTGAAAAATCAACAAATAGGATCATATAAAATTAAAAAGTTTTGTACAGCAAAGGAAATAACCAACAGAATGAAGAGACAACCTTATACAGTGGGAAAAAAATTTTGCCAGCTATTTCTTAGACAGAGGACTAATATCTAGAATATATAAAGAAAAATATAAATATATTAAAATACATAAAAAAATATAAAACATTATCCCCCCTAATGAAAGACCTAGTCAAAAAATGGGCAACTGAAATGAACACACACTTCTCAGAGGAAATACAAATGGCCAATAATTACATGAAAAAATATAAAAATCTCTAGCCTTTAGAGAAATGCAAATTGAAACAACACTGAGATTCCATCTTCGGAAAAAAATACCTGTGATCAAGAAATGAAATAATAACAAATGCTAGTGAGGCTGTGGGGGAAAAGGAACTTTCTACATGACTGATGGGAATGTAAACTAATACAGTTACTATGCAAATCAGTATGAGGATTCCTCAAAAAAGTAAAAATAGAAATTATATTTGACCCAGGTATTCTCCTTTTAGGTATCTTCTTGAAAGAGAAGAAGACATCATATTACAGTGATACATGCATACCCAAGTTCATAGCAGCCAATTCATAATAGCTAAACCTTGGGAGAGGCCTATATGCCCATCAACGGATCAATGGATAAGGAAAATGTATTTATACACAGTGGAGTACAGTACTACTTTGTCCTAAAGAAGGATAAACTTGAGACATTTGTAGGAAAATGGATGTACCTTGAGACCATAATGTTAAGCGAAATAAATCAGACACACAGGCTTAAAAATTGCCTGGCTCCTTTAAACGAGAAACCCAAAATATAAATAAAGAGCAAGATAAAAGATAATAGGAAACAGGGAGATCTTTTGCAAAAGGGGAGGGGGACCAAGAGATGCGGAGGGAGGGGGAGTGGAGGGGGTGAAGAAAGAACTAAGCTGTGTTGTGTGTATGCACCAACTCCCCACAAGGAACGTGATCATTACATACTGCAGACATACTAATAAAAAAATAACAGCAGCTGAAAAAAAAGCACCAGTTTATGAAGTCCTTTGTATATAAATAATTGGGCCACATCCATAATTATGTCCCTAATATATATCCCTGTAATGTATCACCAGGCCTTTGATCATTACTGACAAGTCACGTGTTAACCTCATATTCTTTGTATGTCTTAGTGTATTCTGCAACTGTCATTGAATACCATAGACAGATTTGCAAAGAATAAAAGTTTACTTGGTCCACAGTTATGAAGACTGGGAAGTCCTAGATCAGGGAGCTGCATCTGGTGTGGTCCTCCTTGCCCTTGGGGACTCTGCAGCGCTCTGAGGAGGAATGGAGCCTCACGTGCCGAGGCAGCCTGTCCTAGCTCAGGTGTCGCTGCCTCCCCTGATAACGCCACAATCCCACTGGATTAGGGTCTCACCCTTATGACTTCATTTAATCTAATTACCTCCCATGGGACCCAAAACATAACTGGTTTATGTTTCTATTCTCATATTAATATCTCACAGTGAGGATTAAATTTCAGTATGGGTTTTTGTGGGGATTTGCAGACAACAGTGTTGAATAAGAGCTGAATTTACGGCTTTTCAGTACCGGGAAACTTCATCTTGTTAGGACCTGTCTGAGATATAGCAGTGACATCTAGGAATAAGAAAATGGAGACTTTTAGGACTGGGAGTGCTGCCCAGGGCTAGAGCACATTCTAAGGGTGGAGCTCCGTCCTAGAGTGTGTGCTTAGCACTTGCAAGGCCCTGAGTTCAGGCCCCAGCACTAGAAAACAAAACCAAAACCCATCAGCCTAATCTTTTAGTTTTACAGATGAGGAGGCTAATGCCAAGAGGGAAAATACCTTTTCAGGGTAACATGGCTACTTATTGTTCCTGCTGGACTAGAATGCTGGTCTCTAATCATCCATATTCCTTGTCACTCTTTGGGTCAGTATATGGGGAGTCCTGGGGAAGTTTGTCATCTCTGACTCCTTTCTTCTTCCTCTGCCTTCCACTCACCCTCATGTTGAACCAACTAGTCTATCAAGGCCTTTTTCCACTCTAAGCTATAGTCTACCTCAATGAACTTTCTATCAACACAGTGAAGTGCTGGCAATCAGCACAATCTGGTGCATGACTCTTAAAATAGCATTAGAGCGGAGTTGAGTAATACAAATGTTGGATAAATGTCCTCAAGTTTTATTGAACTGAGTGTATATGTTTTGAATAGTTACGATGAGTTGTTCATTTCATGTCTTGCACAGTGTGCTTGGTGAAAATATTGTTAAAAATCTCCCCAAGAACTTAGGCCACCATGAAACATAGCTGAATATCAAACTTGCTTCATTGAAAGATTTCAGCTATTGATTTAAAATTCATAAACTGAAGATCTTTTGTCAAAAAAAGAAAAGCCGTTGCTCTGCAGTTAGGTTCCCCTTATACTTTTCAGCTATGGCCAAGTTTGGAGCACTGTTTGAGGGGTGGGGCCTCTGCTTAATGGACAGCATTGGGCACACACAGTAGGGTTGTCTGCTCTCTGCCTGGAGCAGCCTGAGTTTGAGACCTCTGGAGCCCAGAGTGCACTGGTATTGTGCCATCTGACCTCTTGCGTGACCGGATCTTTTCTTTTCTCCTCCAAGAGAAATTTTTTTTAAAAAGCAGCACAGTAAAATGTAGAACTCCCCCCCCGCACACACACACACTTAAGTTGAGAGAATTATTTCTTGGAACTGCTGTGACTTTAGATCCATACTGCACAGAAGTACCTGGTAATTATGTGTTTACCTCTGATTATCTACGTGGAGAAAAGGATGAGTCAGTACATCTTTGTCACTCATGAAGTTATTAACCCCTTTTGTAACATTATTGACTTAATTCCATGGTTAAAATGGACTTCTGAAGCTAGCAGTACTCAGGTGTAAAATGGGAAAAGATATTGGTGAACATTGAGTGATACTGCCTTTATGCCAAAAGATGTAGCTGATTCCTTCATTGGGTTCAGGCTTTTTTTTTTTTTTTTTTTTTTTGTACCGGGGATCGAACTCAGGACCTTGCGCTTGTGAGGCAGGCTTTTTTTTTAACCCCTCTCAGTACTGTGGATTGAACCCAAAGCCTCACACACTAAGTAAACACTCTACCATTGAGCTATATTCCCAGCTCCTTTTAATTCTTATTTTCAGACAGGGTCTTGCTAAATTGCCTAGACTGGCCTCGAGGTTGCACCTCTCCTATCTCAGCCTCCCCATAGCTGGGATTACAGGCATGCAGCACTGTATTTAGGGGCTTTGGGTTTGGTTTGGTTTTGCTTTTTTTTGAAGAATGATGAACAATATCTTGACCTTCAAAAAGGCTTAAAGTTGCTTTGAATCTTTAGATGCTTGAAGCTTCTGTAACTCTAGCATTCTATAATAAATATGTACTGTAAGTATTAATAAAAGTTTTCAGTTGCTGTCTCTCTCTTTAAAAATAAACACAGGGCTGGGGTTTTGGCTCAGTGGTTCTACCACCTGCCTTGCAAGTGCAAGGACCAGAGTTTGATCCCCAGTACCCCCCAAAATAAATAAACCAACACAATATTTTAGGGCCTTAATCCATATTCCCTTAGAAGGGGAGGGAGGCGAGCAGGATACCGGAGCATGGTATGTTGTGGTTCCATCATCAGGACACTGGTAAGGTGTAGTACGTACCTGTTATTATCCTCTGACGCTTATGAAAAGGTCTGCTGACACGGGGATATATCAAGACACTGTATTTGGAGAAAAGCCACAAAGAAGCATACACCATGACCTGCTAGGCTTTTGAAGAAGAGACTGAGCGAGTCCCCACATTTGTAAACATGGAAAGGACTGGTTCATTGCAGAGGCGTCATAGTCCACAGCTAACCGGCAAGAGCCCGGGGGTTGCTGGTAGTGACAGAGCCCCTTCTGCTGTGTTTCTGTGTGGCGGGTCTCTGATAGTGAGGGCTCAGGCTCGTGCATGTGCTGGGATGGAAGTGAGGAAAGAGGCAGAATGTGGGTCTGAGGCGGTCAGGGAGCCTTGGTGCTTGCTTGCCTGGGTCTCTCTTCTATTTCATGCTCTCCTAACAATCTCTTTTTCCCTCTTATTTTCACATACGTCAAGAAAAGAGGTACACCTTCAAATTAAGAGATGAACATATAAGCCAGAAATAACCACATGGAGTGACTGGAGAAAGAGAATTTTTGTGCCTGTTTTTCTTTTCCTACTTGTGCTGAATTCGGGTTCCCTGGGAGCAATCTGAGTAACCTAGTTAAAATATGTGGGACCTTTTTTGTTTTCCATTTTGTTGTGTGCTGAGGAGTTATATATATTACTGGATGTGTGATTAGGGGTGCTTTTGAAATCTTTTATATATGCCCTATATACCCTCTTCTCCCTTTAAAATATGTAGCTAAGGTAGAACACGACAGTTTGGATGAATGTTGTAATAATAAATAAAAGGTACCGGATGCTAGCAAGTACATAACACGTATCCTCATATACTTAGAATTTTAAAATAGGTGACATTAACCTGTGGTGGTAGAAGTCAGGATGGGACGCTTGCCTGGTGGGCCTTGGGGGCTCTCCGGTATTCTTGTTGTGGATCTGGATGTGTGTATTCACCTTGTGGAAATTCACTGAGATATGTGCCTAAGAACTGGGTGCTTTTCCACATAAATATTATATGGAAATATTTCCATATAAATATTATAAAGTTGAAAATGGGGGGAAGAAAGCAAAATTCTTCCCAACTAGAAATGTAATGTAATGGATGGATAGAAAAGAACCTCCCTCTTTTTTTTTTTCTTTCTTCTTTTGTTCTTCTTGTTCATCAGTTCCCTGCCTTTCTTCCCAAATTAGATCATAAGTTCCCTAAGATCAGGGACCAGTTTTCTCAGATACTGGTCCATAATAAAACTAAACTTTAATTGAGTGATCGACTATCTTGAATACTAAATTCTACCTGTCTTCTGTAATGGTTGGGGGATACTTATCTATTGATGCTTTAAATGGTTGAAACATTTATATTTTAGAGGGTAAACTGAGGAGGGTATTTCTAATGTCTTTTCCATTCTGATTTGGGGATAAGAATTGCTCTTTATTTTTCTCTTGCTGCTTGAGTATTTCTGCTGCTAACTTCCTGTGTTAAAGTCACTCAAGAGTTAGAGAAAATGTTTTGTTTTTTTCCTTTCTATTTTTTTTGGTACTGGGGATCAAACTCAGGACCTTGAGCTCGCAAGGCAGGCGCGTTGCCACTGAGCTAAATCCCCGGCCCTTTTCCTTTCTATTTTTTATTGGTAGATAGCCAGTATGTTTTGGAAACCTGTCAACTTTTACCCTCATGTGGACTTGAAAGGAAAGGTGTGGGTGATGGTGGATTATGTGTGCTTGGGTTTGCTGTATGTGATGTGAACTTTCCCTCCCTGTCCCCTCGTGAACTTTCAGAGCCTTAGACAAACTGAATGGATTCCAGTTAGAGAACTTCACCTTGAAAGTCGCCTACATCCCCGATGAAGTGGCCGCCCAGCAGACGCCCTCACAGCAGCCACGCGGCCGCCGTGGGCTCGGGCAGAGAGGCTCGTCAAGGCAGGGGTCCCCAGGATCAGTGTCCAGGCAGAAACCATGTGACCTACCTCTGCGCCTGCTGGTTCCCACCCAGTTCGTCGGAGCCATTATAGGAAAAGAAGGTGCCACCATTCGGAACATCACCAAACAGACACAGTCGAAGTGAGTAGCACTGAGTGTGTGATGGGCACTAATGTCTTCTCCTTTGAATCTTATTCCAGTGTATTGTTCTGGTACCTGGGCCCTCTGAACAGGGTTGGGAGCCCTCTTTGTATAGTACTTGAGTATATGAAAAAAAAAAACCCAAACCCAAACTGTGATTTGATATCTTAGTGTTCATTTGTATAAAACCTCAAATTTTCACACGTGAATGGAAAAGAAATGATACCCGATCCCCCTCAAGTGGGAAAAGGCCCTGGCAGACAAATGGGCAGCTTCTAGGTCACTCAGTGCCTCGCTCCCTACACCCTGCTAGCCTTCAGTACTGTTGGAAGTCTCTCTCTGTGTCAGTGCATTCATCTGTGGCCTTGATGTTTTTTCAATCTTGTTTTCCTTCAGTAAAAATTTGCTCATTTTATGGTCTAATTTCATCCTGTGATTAACCCATGTGGTTTAGGATGGCTTTTTCTTCAGGATGATTTTGTTTGATAGTTTTTAAAGTTAATTGCTTTTGTTTTTGAGACAGGATCTCACTATGTAGTTCAAGCTAGGCTTGAAGTCACTATGTAGCCCAGGTGTGATCCTGCCTCAGCCTCCCAAGTGCTGGGATTACAGGTGCACCACCATGCCTGGTTTGTTTGATAGTTTTGACTGGCTGGTTTTAAGGTATTAGATTCCTGTTCAAATGAAGGAGCCAACTTTTCTGGAGTAAAAAGTAGAAAATGTTGTATTTACCACCATAGCCCCAGTGCTGAGGCCATTGCCATATGGAGAGAAGGCTCTTGCATTTGCCAGATGACTGCAATGGCTGTATGTGAACTGTATTTGAACCCTTTATGTGGGTCTCTTAAGATGCTTTCAATTTGGAAGTTCCAGCACAATATGTGTGTGTATGTATATATATATATTTATTTATTTATATTTAGTTCTTTTATTGGTACATTTTAGGTATACAATTCATTTACATTTATCATTGGGTGTTTGTACCTGTACATGATATATCTTGGTTCTTATTTTTTTCCCTATTACCTGTGCGCCCTTCACCCCCTCCACCCTTCCCTATTTACATAGATTTCATTTCCATTTTTTTTCTTTTCTCATAGTTTTTCCTTTCCCTCTTTTCCTTTCCCCTTCCCCTCCCTTCACTCCTTCATCTTTGGACCTTTTTTCCTATTTCAAATTATCAATTATTCATTTTAATCATTTTAACCCTTGTTTACACTATCAGTTTCTCACACTAGAGAAACTATTTGGTATTTACACGTGTGTCCTATTTATTTCACTTAAGAGTATGGCCTCAATATGCATCCATTTAGCTATAAATGACTCTAGTTTTTCATTCTTTATGGCTGAGTAGTACTCCATTTTATAAAAAAAACCACTTTTTCTTTATCCAGTTTCCAGTTGATGGGCACTTGGGCTGCTTCCAAGTTTTTGCTATTACAAACTGTGCCGCTATGAACATGGGTGCACATATATCACTGTGGTATGATTCTTTTAATTCTTTGGGGAAGATACCCAGCAGGGGAATAGCTGGGTCAAATGGGACCTCTCGTCCTAGTTCTTTGAGGTATCTCCATACTGACCTCCACAGTGGTTGCACCAGTCTGCACTCCCACCAACAATGGAGAAGGGTTCCTTTCTCCCTACAGCCCCGTCAGCATTTGTTATTTGTTGATTTCTTGATAGCAGCCATTCTTTCTGGGGTGAGGTGGAATCTCAGTGTTGTTTTCATCTGCATCTCTCGAATGATGAGTCAGCACAATATATTTTAATTATTTTGCCTTCTAAACATACTGTTGTGGAATATGTGGGAATTTTGACCCAAAGAAGCTTGGGTATGAACTCTCTCCACCCCTAGTCCTGTAACGTGCTGCAAGTACGTCTCTGGCCCTGCCATGACCATTTCCTGAAGGTCCTGTATACAAACAGTGTCATTCTGCAAGGTGCAGAGATGATTGGATTATTTTGTCTTTTTTTTTTTTTGGTACCGGGGATCGAACTCGGGACCTTGAGCTTTTGAGGCAGGTGCCGGAACCACTGAGCTAAATCCCCGGCCCTATTTTGTCTTTAAATTTAGTAAAGAGAAGGGTTTTATTTTCTATCTTCTGAGTAATTAAGCATGGTCTTTCTCTGAAAATAGAACTGCAGTGCTGTATGTACTTTGCTTATGTATTTGTCCCTTGCTTACGTTGGTCCATCGGGCTTAAGAGGTTTCCACATTCATCACAGGCACCTTGCCTGCACTGAGCTGGCTGACTTATTTTTCATGCAGAACTCAGAAGAATTGTATTTAGTGGTGATTGCAAGCCCAACCACCCCCACCCCTTCATGTCAACCTAGCCTGACTTTCCCCACTGTGAAGCAGGAGACATCGAGCTCTGGGTACCTGTATACAAAATTAATGGCCCTGGCCTCATAATGAAGCAGGTGTGGAAGACAGTTATAATCTAAATCAGTTTGTCTGACTTTAATCTTAAAAGTTGAAGAGCTTCTTTTTCCCTTGATCAACTATTAACCTGCAGAAATATATAGCATGGTTTCCCTACTTTGTCTTATGGCAGATTCGAGTTGTTCCTTTTTGAGCTGCTCATTTCCTTGTCAAATGAAAGAGCTATGACTTAAACTGAACTGTTTGTTTTACTTCAGGCAGGAAGTGGGGGTAGAGAAGGGAAGTTATATTTGATGATTCCTTTGCAGAGCTCTGCCAGTGGATCTAATTAGCTCTTGGCATTGAAACTAATCATTATCAGAACCTTGGTTTCTGGAATGGTCTCAGGGGCCACCCTAATCTCCAAAGCAACATTCCCTTCTCATGGGATCAGAGTTTAGTAGACTTTAACACAGTGAAAGGGTGGAAATACACAGAAGGAGGGACACACTAACATGTTACCAGGAGATAAATGTTAGTGACAGAGATTGAAGTGGTTGGGAAGATGGTTTTTGAGACTGAGACTTATCTAAGACACTAGGGGTTTTTTTGCTTTTTGTTTTTTAGTTATTTCTAGACTTTGTTTCATTTCTACGTTACTCTTATTTTTAGTTATGTTTTATTCTGAGGCAAAACTTTAGTTTTCAACAGGACATTTAGGAAAATGAAATTCAAACTTTGATTTTTTGGGTGTGATGAAGTAGTTGTTCTCATGGCCATGAGTTATGTAGCTCTTTATATCAAAGGCACATGCATCTAAGCTCTTTATTTCAAATGTGTTCTCTCTCTCACTTCCTCTCTCTGTCTCTCTCTCTCTCTCTCTCTCTCTCTGTCTCTCACCAAGTACTTAATTCCCCCTAATACACATTCAGGAGTGATTCTTTTTCTTATATTTTCTACACAATAAACTGATTATGTATTTAATTCAGAATATACAAATATGCAAATTAAAAACCAGAAGGGTGTTGGTTCACCTTGAGTTAGTCATTGTCGAGTTGGGGATATGTCTTTATAGAACTTGTTCCTTGCATCTGGTAATACAGGTAATTTTTTTCTTTATTTTGATATGGAGTCCCACTATATTGCTCCAGTTGGCCTCAAATTCCTGGGTTGAAGCAGTCATTGTGCTTCAGTCTCCTGAGTAGCTAGATTACAGGCATATGCTGTCATGCCTGGTAAATGTGCAACTTAAAATAAAGAAGTCATATTGTGATATGTTTTGCATTTTTTTCACTTAAGGCCAAGGACTGCTTACTACGTTAGTTCCTATAATTTGATCACAGTTTTTAAAAAGTAGCAGTTTGGGGCCGAGGATTTGGCTCAGTGGTTTCGCCGCCTGCTGTGCAAGCATAAGGACCTGAGTTTGATCCCTGGTACCAACAAAAAAAAAAGTAGCTGTTTGGTGAGCTGGGGATGTACCTCATTGATAGAGCACTTGCTGAGCATGCTCAAGGCCCTGGGGTAGATCTGTACCAGAAATAAAAAGAAAGCTATACAATAGCTATACAATGTAGACACACTGTTATTTAACCATGTCTTCCTAATGAGCTTTTTTTTTTTTTTTTTTTTTGGTACCGGGGATTGATCTTGGGTCCTTGCGCTTACGCAGCAGGCATTGAAACCACTGAGCTAAATCCTCGGCCCTCCTAATGAGCTTTTAAAACATAATTCAAATTATTTTTGTCTATGAAAAATAGTGCTGCAGTAAATTTTGTCAGCAGCTCTCAACTGGGGCAATCCCCCCAATATCTGGAAATATCTGCAGGCATCATTAGTTGTTACAACTGAATGAAGGGTATGGTACTGGCATCTAGTAGGTAGAGTCCAGAGATGTTGCTAAACATCCTGAAATACATAGGATATGCCATCCACAAAAAAGAATTAATCTGAACTAAAATATCAGTAGTGCCAAGGGTGAGAAATGGCACTCTTAGCCCACGAATGAGACTCTGACTATAGGAGATGTTATGAGAAGTAGAATTCTTGGGTCAATGCTCACTTGGGCAGTGCATATACTAGAATTTTTGGGTCAAAAGGTGATAAGCATTTCACCTTTCATGGGTTCTGCCAGTTTGCGACAAACTCCTTCAAGAGTGGGTGTGTACTATTACCTTCATCTCACCAACACTTAGTTTTATCTCAGAATATTTGGAGGTCTGGAAGAGAATTGCATCTTAACTGTCATGTAGACAATTACTAGTGAGTTCTGAATATCATTTGAGTCTATTGCCCATTTGCTGTTTTTTTTTGAAGCAGAATTGCCATCTCTTTGGGTTCCACATCCATCACAATTTGTTGCAGACCCTCCCTTAAGGAGACAAAATACATACAGTAACACCTCTGTTCACCAACACTTCTGTTTGCAAACAATTTGGTTCACAAACAAAAATGTTCAGCAGAATTTTGCTTCTGTTCTCAAACTCCACGTCAGGTGCCAAACAACCACAGCCATCTTTCCCACACAAACACAAACCAGCCATTTTCCCTCAAAATCATAAAACAAATTAAGTTTGTAAACCAAGGAACCTTGCAAAAGCAAGGCAGATGAGTGAGACCTGCTCATACAGTGACCAGTGGCTGTTCTGTGCAGAGCAAGGGATTCAGCCTCGGCACACACTCAGCTCCTGTTTGTTTTAGCTCAGGGAAAAGCCTTTTGTCTGAATCCCAGGCTCTGTGGTGTGGGATATTTGTTCTGTGTCGTCTAAAAGGAAGCTTTAAGCACACAGTTTGGGCAGAATGAGAAGATGTCTCTGTTTGATTGGACTGAGGGAAGAGAGGAGAGTGTTCCGGGAATTAAAATTCATCTCTCAGTGCTGATGGCTTGTCGAGAGTTTCTGCTCTGGAGGGAAATGAGTCATGCACTCTTCCCCAGTAGTCCAGTGACTTTGCAGTTGTAATTACAGGCTCTTGTGAATACACACTGACAGTTCTGTTTTCCTCTCTGCTTGTGCCCACTACTACCAGAATCGATGTTCATCGTAAAGAGAATGCAGGGGCTGCTGAGAAGTCAATTACTATCCTCTCTACCCCTGAAGGCACCTCTGCGGCTTGTAAGTCTATTCTGGAGATTATGCATAAGGAAGCTCAAGATATAAAATTGTGAGTAAAGAGGACTAACCTGTGAAAGGTTTATCTGCTGTCTTTTTTTGGATTTCTATTACACATTTCTTGGAAACTGCCGCAATCCTGTGAGCTGCAGTGGTTGGCACTATTGCTTTGGTTGTGAAGCATAAGTCCCTTAGATGTTTAATTTTCATCCATGTGTGGATATGGATCAAGAGTTGATAATAGGTAAGAGTCCAGCTGTGGAAGAAGGCAGCTAGAGGATATAGGAAACCAACCTAGGACCAAGAAGTGTCCTAGGATTTATTGGACAGGGGCCCCAGAGCCAGACTCATCCTTTACTGAGAGCCCACTGGAGCTCTGTCCTTGTCCCCTGCATGGCTGCAACCCTCAGCAGTGGCTGTGCAGATGAGGAAGTCATTGATTCTGTGCTAGGGTAAACTGGAGATTCAGTGAGGTGTTTTCGGTGGAACTGTTAGTATCTCTTGCATAGGAACTTCTGAGTGGAGGGTGGGTTCCATACCATTTTAATGTAGAATGGCACTGCACTGACAGTGGAATCCAGAGTAAGCCTCTGGAGTTCTAGCCTGGGAACCTCATCACCAATACTTCATTTGTAGAAACCTTTAAATATGTCCTAGTAATGGTGTTATAGATGAGTGCTGTATTATAAGAATGTAATTTTTTAGTATAGAGAAAATTCAAGAAAAAGCCCACCATCTGATAACCCCAGTGACATTTTTAAACAGTGATATGTGTATGATTTAGAAATAACAAAAGGTACAGAGTGCAAAGTGAAGCCTCCCCTTCCTGCTCTTGTGCTGTCTCCCAAAGTGTAACAGCTGTTGAATTTCATTTCCTTCTGTAAATTGTGGATGTCCTCTAGGTATGCGCTTTAAAATTTTTACTAGGTTTGCACTCTTTTGCCTTTGAACATTGTGTTCTGGCAGTAGGGGTTTAGGAATATAGCTCTGAGTAAGAGAGTCTGTCATAGAAGGTAGATACTCCCTGAAGTGAATAAAAGAAAAACCATTTTAAAAATTAACTCCTGTCCAAATACTTACTAAGGTATTCACCCCCTCTATGCATTCCTAGAACGTGAGCCAATTACCAACATGTACCTAACATAACATTTCCCATATGGTAGGTAGGTAGAAAGTAAATGTTTAATGAATGAATATTATCGTTTTATCAAAGAGGAAGTTAACTTTTATGATCATTTTTCTATCTATAGCACAGAAGAAATCCCACTGAAGATTTTAGCCCATAATAACTTTGTTGGCCGTCTTATTGGTAAAGAAGGAAGAAACCTTAAAAAAATTGAGCAGGACACAGACACTAAAATCACAATATCTCCGTAAGTGCTGCTTTGCTTTTGAATTAGAAAACTTTCACATGTTGTTTTTAGGCTGTACATTGTACTGTGCTTCACTTTCTCCTCTTTCCAGCTGCTTCAGCTACCTGTTACACCTGGATGTCGTTTGTCAAACTCAGTCTGTTGCCTACTACTTGTTCCTAACCCGTATTGAAAGCATTACCTGCTGTCATGAAAGAGGCAGGAACATCTGATTCTAGGAGAAGTCTTGATGTTCTCTGACATTGATTCCCAAAGCCGAAATACATAAGCAATATAGTTTATCACCCTTTGCGGTGTAACAAGTTATTCTGAGGTTTGACAGCCAGTGAGCATTGCGAGCTAGTTTGTGTAGCTCAGGACTTGAGAGCCTGTGCTTCTGGCTCAGGGTCTCCTAATGCTGCTGGCTGCTGCTGGCTGTTGGGGAGGCTTCCGCTCTTCACCACCTGGGCCTCCAGAACCGCTTGGCTGAGTGTTCACAAGCAGCAGCTGTGCCTTCTCCCTGATCCAAGACACAGCAAGGTGGGAGCTGCACGACAGCGCGGCAGAGCCTCGGGAGAGACACTGTCATTTTCCTAACACTGCTTACCTGAGCCAGGCCTATCCAGTGTGTGAAGGGACTGTGGTAAACTTGAAGAAAGGTTTCATCTCGGAGGCAGCTACCACACGGAGAGTCCAGGAATGCTCTGAAACTATATGGAAAGATTTTTCTTTTTCTGAGGGTGACTATCCTTGATTCCATTAGAGTCCCTAAAATGGTGGGAAGAGACCTGGGAACTGAGAAAGAATGATACAATTGGATACAAAATGCTGGGCAGGGCTGGGTAGAGACTGAAGAGGAGTCTCTTTAGTCTAAAATGAATAGACTTCACTTTCTTCCTTTTCTAGTTGTTTTACATTTTTAGCAAGTTTGAGAAAGAGTGAAGGAATAATACCTCATTTATCTGACTCAAGGTTAGTCTCTAACATTTTGCTACTAGTGAAAATAAGAATTTTAAGAATATAAAAGAAAGCTGTGCCGATATGCCTTGTCCTTTCAGAGTATGTTCTAGTCCTGTTCTCCACATTGTTTTTCTTTCTCATCACTTTTCCTCCAAGCCTGTTTACCAGTTTAGGCTTAGATGTTCTCAGAATTGTTAGTGGATTTTGAAGCTTTGCCAGGATCTGGATCTAGCAGGGAATTTCAGTCTTTTTTGTACTCTAAATGGTCATCACCGGACCATTTTCAGAATGTGGTCAAGGTGGAGCTGGATGTGGTGGCACACACCCTTAATCCCAGCACTCTGGCAGGCTGAGGCAGGAAGATTGAAAATTCAAGCCCAGTTTGAGCAGCTTAGCAACTGAAGGAGACCCTGACTCAAAATAAAAAAGGTCTGGAGATGTATGTAGTTTGTTGCAAAGGTGTGGATTCAATCCAGTGCCATGAAAAAGAAAAAATTTAGTTGAGGTGGATTGATTTATATCACTTTCCCCAGCCTCCTTTAATCTTAAATTCTGAAAATACACTAAGTTTTAAAAAAAACACTAAGTTGAGGCACATGAATTCTGGATGGCCTTTTAAGAATTTTTCATGTGTTTTCCTTGCTTAGTGTCCCAGAAAATACAGTTGCATGAGTTTATATTAAAACTGTACATCCTTCTAATCAGTCCATTTCAATTCACTATTAAATTGTGAAAATGATTGAACTTTAAGTGGTCAAGAAGTAAGCTGTTTATAAGACATGAACTTAAGTATACACAGTAATTTTTGAGAGGGTGGAAGGGGAAATGTTTTCTTCTTGCAGCTTTTACAATTTTTGGACTTATGTCTTTGGGGAATTTCTCATTTCCTGTCATATTTGACCACTTTTACATGATCATTATAATAGAGTTTGGTTTTAATTGGCATCTGTGGCTGAATTATTGACTCTCTTCCTTCTATAATTTCCATTTTTTTCTTCTCCTTTTTGTCAATCTGCAGATTGCAGGAGCTGACGTTGTATAATCCGGAACGCACCATTACTGTTAAAGGCAGTGTTGAAACATGTGCCAAAGCTGAGGAAGAGATAATGAAGAAAATCAGGGAGTCTTACGAAAATGATATTGCGTCCATGAATGTTAGTTTTAAATGAACATGTTTTTATTTTGATAAATAGTTAAAAGATGGTTTTTATTGTGTTCTAATGTTAATTTCTTTAGTGATGACATCATGAGAAGTGGTTTTTAACAGGTTTTTAGCATCATGCAAAGTCCCTGGCATAGAAAAGAAGACAGTCTTGGGCCAGGATTTAGCTCAGGGGAGCCGCCACCTGCCTTGCAAGTGCAAGGTCCTGAGTTTGATCCCTGGTACCAAAAAAAAGAAAGAAAAGAAAAGAAAAGACAGTTTTTGACACTAGTTTGTAGGTCATGGCTTCCTTATCTGAGGAAAGGCCAGTATCTATCTACAAAAGTTAATATCTCCCTTATGGTAATCTGAGGGACTTTAGGATAAATGAGGACGTTAGAGGTATGTGAATTGGATTTGAATCTTAGCCTAATGACTTATGAGCTGTAGCTTTGTTCTTTTGGACAATTTGCTCAGTTCCTCTGAGCTTTTTTCCTCATCTGTGAAATGGAGCTACAATTTATCTTGCATGCATACTAGAACTACAGTAGCTATTAAAAATACAAGTTTAGCAGCTAGGAGTATAGCTCAGTGCTAGAGCCCTTGTCTACCATGTTCAAGACCCTAGATTTGATCCCTAGCACCACAAAATAAATAAAACTTAAAACAGGTTTAAAACTTACCTGGTTACTCATATAAGCCATAGAGATAAAGATAATTTCAAATGATAGCCAAGTGTAGTGCCCTATAATCCCATCACTCTGGCCGCTCAGGCAGGAGGATTTCCTTGAGTTTGAGGCCAGCCTGGGCTATATAGTGAGCAGCCTCGATTACATAGTGTGACCTTGTCTTGGAAAAAAAAGTCCATTTTAAATTTTGAAATAAATGATTTAGTGAAATTCTTTAGTGAAGCTTGTCATGAAACAGTAAACCTGACAGAAGGGAAATGTTAAAATACCACCTTTTGTGAGAAAGAGCCTACAGTGCCGATCATTTTACCCCACACAATGGCCTACTGGTCTTCACATTATCATTGCTGCTTTAAATATTTCAGAAGTAGCTGAGATTAAAGCCAACCCTACAGACCTTTGAAAAGATTGTCAAGTACACTTGTCTTAATTCTATTCTCCACCTTTAAAAATTCCCACTGAGTTAAAAAAAATCCCTTCTGTGCCTCCTGTATCCATTCCAAAGATCTGTTTAGTTGCAGTTGTTACTTGGGGTGGGACCTGATTTCTAGTAGATTTGACTTTGATTTAGGCCTGTAAGACCCATGAGTGCCTAGTTTTGCCCAAGAGTAAAGGTATCTCTTCATAGAAGTTTCTGTATCCTTGATACAACTTTCCAAGAGCAAATCTTGTTCGCTTAGCCTACAACTAAAGCACGATTTCCATCCAGATGGGGTGGCCAAGGTGCACAGTGCCGTTCTGTCCCAGCACTGAGCTGGTCCTGGGGGAAGGGGGGGGGGGTGCTCTCTGCCCTCAAAGCCCCTGCTGCAGCTGTGGGTCAAGGCAGCGGCAAACCAGCCCACAGATTTAAAACTACCAAGAGATGTAAACAGATATAAACTATTTATTCAAGTATAGTCACTTGGAGCATCTGCTTTGTTCTAAAATTTGAATTGTGATACATTTTTAAAATTCATTACATAAGGTCATGATCTGAATACTGTCACTTAGCAATGCTCACTTTTCCTTGAGTCTTCTAATGTCAAATTAAAGGACCCTTTTACCATTGCAGCTTCAAGCACATTTAATTCCTGGCTTAAATCTGAATGCCTTGGGTCTGTTCCCACCCACTTCCGGGATGCCGCCTCCCACCTCAGGGCCCCCCTCAGCAATGACGCCTCCCTACCCACAGTTTGAGGTAAGATCACTTGGCATAGTTTCTTTGTGGTTGAGAGGGATTTGGTCGGG
This sequence comes from Heterocephalus glaber, assembly GCF_053883595.1. Classification (NCBI taxonomy): domain Eukaryota; kingdom Metazoa; phylum Chordata; class Mammalia; order Rodentia; family Bathyergidae; genus Heterocephalus; species Heterocephalus glaber. Next base: position 7,050,217 of record NW_028258156.1, read on the forward strand.
CTTTATCGCCCTGCCCCCCCAGTTGTGTGACATTCACTGCTAATTGTAAAAAACCTTAAGGCAGAGCCTTGTGCCCACCTGATCTCGCCTCAGGTTACATTCAGTGTGTTCTCTCCATTCTTGTCAGTAAAACCTTTCCATTTGACCTGAGTCAAAGTAGTAGACACAAGTTATGTTGAAGATTTTAGACGGTAGAGTTATCAACATGTGTTTCTAAATATAAGAAGATACAGTGAGGCCCTGTCTCAAAAAACAAAAACAAAAAGTTTGAAGGAGGGGAGGGGAAGTTAATTATTTTTAAACATTGAAGGAAAGGATTTTATAAAGGCGTTCTTCATCCTTATCACCTGGAAGTTAACTGCTTTGAAAGGTCAGGAAAGATCAGACATGGTTTTCATTTTGGGTGTGCTTTTTTAGAGAGCTAAGTTTTGCTCACAATTCTGTTTGGGTGTGTGCGCACATGTGCATGCATGTATCTGCAAACATTATAAATTGTGTTAGAAATAAATCTTGTATCTTCCTTCACAGGTATTTTCCCTAAGGTCAGAAAAAAGAAACAAGAGGTAGTAAAAATATAATTGCAACACAGCAGACATCTGACACAGTAAATAATTTTGAAAGTAGTTGTAACTCAGTTGCATTATCAAATCAACACTAATTGGTGGTAGGCTCATGTAAAATAAAATCGTCATTCTAGAATCTTCTGTCATGAATTTGGTTGTACATCCCTCCTATCTTGTTTGACTGTCTTATATATTGAGTGATACTTCCTATACTAATTCAGGGAAATGACCAAGTGGAAAAAGTTGAGGATTACATTATATCACTGCCTAGAATAATGTGTGAGTAAAAGCACATTGAAATTCTGCAGGGAACAGTAGATATTCTCATATTCATCCTCTACCCCCCCCTCCCCGAACACCATCTGTTTCTGTCTGTCTGTCTTTCTCTCTGTCTCTGTCTCTCTTAACTCAGTCTCTGTGTAGCTCAGGCTGATCTTGAACTTGCTGTGATCTTCCTGCCGCGTGTTAGGATAACAGATGTCTGGTAGCATACCTGCCTTCTTTATCTCTTTAGGTATGAGAATTTCCTTTCCTTGTCCTGGAGCTCACCAGGCTGATAGATGTTCTGAGTTCTTGCCCTCTTTTGGTGTTTCTGCCTTTACTGTCAGCACCATCTGTGTCTTCCCCTGGCACTGCCTTTTCTAAGTATATTTGGGTCTGGAAAGCAGGCATCGTGGTGTGTAATTGTCCCAGCTACTTGGGAGGCTGAGGAAGGAGGATCACTTGAACCCAGGATCATTGCCAGCCTGGGTCACATAGCAAGACCTCAAACAAAATCTCAAGTAGGAATTGATTCATTATGCCTTATCTCAAGCTTCCCCACACAGCTAAAAGCAATCTGGAGTAGCTGGTGCATTTGAACCTGGATGCTAAAGGAGCCTGGGGGAAGAGCCCTGCTCCTGCCATGAGTTGGTGTCACTGAAGGGCAACTCCCCTTGGCTCTTTTTTTGTCTGTCCAATAACAAATCTGATCTCTAAAGACTTTTAAGGTCAAACATTTGTAGTGTCTGTAGAATTTAATAATATGAAAGTTAGGGGCCGAGGTAAAGCCTAAAGTAGGAATTTGAGAGTATATGTACTTAAATTCTAACATATTCACTAGATTCTTAATTAGGAGTCGACAGACACATTTGTCATAGGGTTGGATTTAGGGCAGAAGTATCCATGGCACTTCTGTGTACAGTGACATTTGTCCAAAGCCCCAGTGTGCTAATTGAGTAACAGAACTCAGCTAGGGAAGTTCACACTGGTCACATCCCGCTGGCTCCTCTATGCCAGGTCATTCACTGCTCTGTACCCTCATTCTAAGTTTGTAAGGCGTTCATTTTTAATTTCTTCTTACTCTCTGCTGGTGACACGCTCTGGTCAGCAAAGCCTCTCATGTGGCAGTGGTGGCCTAACCAGATTCCTGGACATCTGTCTTTCTCATTTACTTGGATTCTTATATAGCGAAAATTCCTACAGTGAACAGTTAGTTAACTCTTTAAAATATAGAAATAAAAGATTATTGATAGTCTCAGGATTTAGTCAACTTTCTGATTCCATTGTATGGTTCTCTTGGGTTCCTGTGTTGTTAGAAAAATGCAGAATCTTTTAAGAGAAGTGAGATTCTGTATTAGGAATTCATATTTCTGAAGCCCTTTTTTGTTTTTTTAAATATTTGTTTTATTGGTACATTTTAGGTATACAGTATAATGGCGTTCATCATTGGAAATTTGCACCTTTACATAATCTTTCTTGGTTCTTATTTTTCCCCCTTCCCCTGTCCTCCCTTTAAGCCCTCCACCCTTCCCTATTTACAAAGACTTTGTTTCCTTTTTTTTTTTTGGTACCAGGGATCGAACTCGGGTCCTTGTGCTTGCGCTGCAGGCGGCAAAACCACTGAGCTAAATCTCCGGCCCTGTTTCCATTTTATCATCTTCTCATATTAATTCCATTGCCTTCTTTCCTCTCCCCTACCCCTCCCACTTCCCCTTTCCCTTTGCCCCTTTTCCTATTTCACATTACCTATTATACCCTTTAGTCCTTATTTACACTTTCAGTTTCTCACACTAGAGAAACTATGGTTTTTTTTACTTTTTATTTTATTCTGGTACATTTTAGATATTCCTAATGGTAACATTCATCCTAGGGAATTTGAACCTTTATATGATACATCTTGCTTCTTCCTTTCTTCCCATTCCTCTCCCCTCCCTTCAACCCCCTTCCACTCTTTATCTCTAAAAGCCTGGCTTCCATTTTTTCCCCTTCCTTTCTTTTTTACCTTGTCCCCTTTTTCTTTTCCCCTCCCCCTTCTTTGTTCCCCTTCTCATTTGAACATTTTCTTCCCATTTCCCAGTATCTATTCATACATTTTTGTCCTTATTTAAACTTTTCGTTTCTCATACCAGAGAAACCATGCAATATTTAGAAGTGTGTCTGATTTATTCCACTGAAGAGTATGGTCTCAAGATGCATCCATTTAGCTAGAAATGTCTTGAGTTTATCCTTCTTTATGGCAGAATAGTACTACATTGTATATAAAAACCACATCTTTATCCGTTCATCCATTGATGGGCATTTGGGCTGTTTACAAGGTTTAATTATTACAAACTATACTGCTGTTAACATGGGTGTGCATATATCACTGTGGTATGATGTTTTTAATTCTTTTGGGAAGATACCAAGAAGGGGAATAGCTGGGTCAAATGGGACCTCTAGCTTTAGTTTTTTTGTTTTGTTTTGTTTTGGTACCAGGGATCAAACTCAGGACCTTATGCTTTCCAGGCAGGTGCTGTGCTGCTGAGCTAAATCCCTAGCCCTAGCTTTAGTTTTTTGAGAACTCTCCACACTGATTTCCACAGTGGTTGCATCAGTCTACACTCTTAACAACAGTAGAAAAGGGTTTCTTTTTCCCCACAGTCCCGCCAGCATTTGTTATTGGTTGATTTCTTAATAACAGCTGTTCTTTCTAGAGTGAGATGGAATCTCAGCATTGTTTTAATTTGCATCTCTCGATGACCAGTGATGTTGAACATTTTTTTCATATATTTATTTGCCGTTTCTACTTCTCCATCTGAGAAATGCCTATTCATTTTAGATGCCCATTTTTGGATTGGGTCTTTAAATTTGGTGGTCTGATTTTTTTGAGTACTTTATATGGAGCTTATATGTGGGTTGTCGTGTCTCTCTGTTGGTGGTTTCTTTTGCTGTGCAAAAGCTTTTTAATAAGATGAGCTCTTAGTTGTTGATTCTTTGTAGTATTTCCTGTGAGGACAGGGTTTTGTTCATACTACTCCTATGTTCTCAAGTGTTCTACCTATTCTCTCTTCCAGCAAATTTAGTGTTTCAGTTTTAATATTTAGATCTTTGATCGACTTTGTTTTTTGTTTGTGTTGGTTTTTTTGGTACTGGGATCAAACTCATGACCTGCTGCTTGCAAGGGAGGAGCGGTGCCACTGACCTAAATCCCTGGGCTGTGATCAACTTTGATTTTAGGTTAGTGCGTGGTGAAAGATATGGGTCTAGTTTCAATCTTAAGCATGTGAAAAGCCAGTTTTTCAAGCACCATTTGTTAAGAGTCTATATTCTATTGAAGGTTTTTGGCTCATTTTTCAAAGATAAGGTGTCTGAATATGTTTGGAATTGTTTTTGCATCTTCTAATCTGTTCCATTGATCCTCAGGTCTGGTTTTGGGTTTTTTTGTTTTGTTTTGTCAGTACCATGCTGTTTTTAATCATAGTAGCCTTGTAGTATAATTTTAGGTAAGGAATTGTGATGCCCCCTGCCCTGCCTTTGTTGTCCAGAATTGCTTTTGGTATTCTAGGTCTCTTCTAGGTCCAAATGAATTTTAGGATTGTTTTCTCTAATTCTGTGAGATATGCTACTGGTATTTAGATCAGGATTGAATTAAATCTGTATAATAATTTTAGAAGTTTGGCCATTTTCACTATATTGGCTCTTCCTACCCAAGAATAAAGGCTATCTTTCCATTTTCTGATATCCTCTTCAGTCTCCTTATCAGAGTGCTGTAGTTTTCCATGTAAAGGTCTTTTACTAGGTATTTCAATTTTTTGGATGCTATTGTGAAAGATGTTGTTTCCCTAATTTCTCTCTCTGTGAGTTTATTATCTGTGTACAGGAATGCTATTGATTTTTGAGTGTTGACTTTGTATCTAGCTACACCACTGAATTTGTTCATTAAATCTAAAAGTCTTTTGGTGGAGTTTTTGGGGACTTCTATGTAGAGTATCATGTCATCCACAAGTAATGATAATTCAACTTCTTCCTTTTCTATCCTTGTTCCTTTTCTTTCTCTTGTCTAATTGCTCTGGCTAATGTTTCCAGAACTATATTGAATAAGAGTGGTGACAGGCCACAGATTTAGCTCAGTGATTCTGCTGCCTGCCTTGCAAGCACAAGAACCTGAGTTTGATCCCTGGTACCAAAAAAAAAGAATGGTGACAGTAGACATCCTTGTCTTGTTCTTGATTTTAGAGTGAAAGCTTTTGGTTTTTGTCCATTTAGTATGATGATTGCTGTTGTTTTGTCATAGACAGCTTTTATCAGATTGAGATAAAGACCACCTTTCTGTAGGGTTTTCGTCAAGAATGGGTGTTGGACTTTGTCAACCACTTTTTATCCATCCATTGAGATGATCATGGGGTTTTTGTTGGTTCTTTTAATATGGTGTATTACATTTATTGATTTGTGTATGTTGAACCATTCCTGCATCCTTGGCATGAATCCAACTTGGTCGTGGTGTATGATCTTCTTGATGATTTGCTGCATTCTGTTTGGTAGTGTCTTTTTTTTTTTTTTTTTTGGTACTGAGGATCGAACTCGGGACCTTGTACTTGTGAGGCAGGCGCCTGAACCACTGAGCTAAATCCCTGGCCATTTGGTAGTGTCTTATTGAGGATTTTTGTATCTATGCTCATTAAGGAGATTGGCCTGTAGTTCTCTTTTTTTGGTTGGCTCCTTCTCTGGTTTTGGTATCAGGGTACTGCTTCTGGGACTGAATTTTGGAGTATTGTTTTCTTTTCAGTTTCATGAAAGAGTTTGACAAGTACCAGCATTAAATCTTCTCTAAATTTCTTGTAGAATTAAGCAGTGAATGCATCAGGGCCTGGGCTTTTCTTTATTGGTAGGTTTTTAATTACATCTTCAATTTTATTGATTGATACTGGTTTGTTTAGAATTGTCTTCTTGATTCAGCTTGGTGATTCCTATGTCTATAGGAATCTGTCTATTTTGTCTGTGTTTTTTGTCTTATTAGAATACAGGTTCTCGAAGTAGGTATTGATGATGACCTGGGTTTCTGCAGGATCTGTTGTGATTTTACCCTTTTCATTCCTAATTGCATGTATTTGAGTCTTTTTTTAAAAAATAAGGTTGTCTAAGTGTCAATTTTATTTAATCTTTCAAAGAACCAACTCTTCAATTCATTGATTCTTTGTATTGTTTTCTTAGTCTCCATTGCATTAATTTCTTTTTCTGTTGTCTTTTTTTTTTTTTTTGGTACTGAGGATTGAACTTGGGACCTTATGCTTGCAAGGCAGGCAGCAGAACCACTGAGCTAAATCCCCAGCCCCATTGCATTAATTTCTGCTCTGATCTTTATAATTTCCAGCAATGTACTAGCTTTGGACTTGACTTGCTCTTCTTTTTCTAGAAGCTTGAGGTTTAACATTAGGTTATTTGAGCTCGCTCTTTTTCTGATATGGGAATTCACTGTGATAAATTTCCCTCATAGAACTGCTTTCATTGCATCTATACATTCCAGTATGTTGTATTGGCATTATTAATTCTAGAAACTGATTTCTTCAATTTCATCTCTGACCCATTGGTTTTTCAGGAAGTTGTTACTTAATTTCCATTTATTTATGAAGTTCTTCTGGTTTCTTTTGCCATTGATTTCCAGTTTCATTGCACTATGGTCTGATAATATGCATGGGCTGATTTCAAGTCCTTCACATTTACTTAAGCATGTTCTATGAGGTAGTATGTAGTCTATTTTGGAGAATGTCCCATGTGCAGCAGAGAAGAATGTGTATTCTGATGTGTAGAATGGAACACTCTGTAGACATTTACTAAGCCCAGTTGTTCAAAAGTTTGATTCAGTTCTGATACTTCTTTGCTGATTTTTTTTTGGTCCTGTTGATCTATTTGTGACAGTGGGGTATAGAGGTCCCCCATTACAATTTTGTTAGTGCTTATTTGATTTTTCATGTCTGTTAATATTTGTTTTGTATAATTGGGTGCACTAGTATTTGGCCCATATGTATTTATGATTCTTATCTCTTCCTCTTGGATTTCCTTTTATAAGGATGTAGTGACTTTGTGTCGGTTTTTTTTTGGTACGGGGGATCAAACTCTGGACCTTGAGCTTGTGTGGTAGGCGGTGGCACCACTGAGCTAAATCCCCGGCCCTTTCTTTTTCTCTTAATAAGTCTTGGCTTGAAATTTACTTTGTCTGCAAATAGAATAGCTACCTCTGCTTTTTTCCAGCTTCCTGTTGCATGGAGTATTGTTTTCCATCCTTTAACTTTCAGTCTGTGAATTTCTTTTTGAATTAAATGGGTTTCTTGTATGCAGCATATTGTTGGCTCTTGCTTCTTGATCCATTCTGTCATTCTGTTTCTCTTCTGAAGCACTTTTACAGTCTTAAATATTTGAGTGATTTGTAGCAGGTGTTTATTTGTTTGAAGTGGCACTAACTAGGGATTGAACCCAAGGCCTTTTCACTGAGCTAGATCCCTGGCTCTTTTTTTATTTTTCTATTTTTTTGGGGGGTGGGTGGGTACTGGGGATTGAACTTGGGACCTTCTGCTTGTGAGGCAGGCAATGGAACCACTGAGCTAAATCCCTGGCTATTTTACTATTTTAACAGAGTGCCTAAGTTGCCAACTTGCCCAGGCTGGACTCAAACTTGTGATTCTCCTGCCTTAGCCTCCTGAGGATTACAGGCATGCACCACACCTGGCAGTGTTTTGTTTTGTTTTTTTAAGAATGAGAGGAGGAGGCCAGTGATATTACTCTACTAAAGTGAGCCAAGAGTAAATGCAAGGAAGATCTTATGGGAATAGGTTGATCTTTGCTTCTCCTTAGATTATTTAAATTAAGTCAAATTAGGGCCAGGGATTTAGCTCAGTGGTTCTGCCACCTGCCTCATAAGCACAAGGTCCCGAGTTTGATCCCTGGTACCAAAAAAACTCACCCTAAATTAAGTCAAATTAGGTGCAATTGGAAGCAGCCAATGAGAACACAAGAGTTAGGAATTCAAGGACAGGCAAAGGAAATGATGGTTCTTATAGGAATAAAATATGGACAGTCTTAGAATCTGTTTTCTTTGCAGTACTAGTGGGCATTTTATATTTACATGCTTTTGGTGAAATAGATACTCAAATATAAACTTCGACATTGTCACCAGATGCCATCTGATAAGCCCCCTTAACTCACCCTGTGGAGTAGATTCTTGAGTCATCAGGAGGACAAAAGTACTTCAAACCTGTCAGTGTGAGAGGCCCGGGCAGATTTATTAAGTAGAGTAAGGAAGGAAATAGTGATGCCTCTGTTCAGCCCCTACCCCTGGGGCTCTAGTGCAAAGGGCCTCAGATAATTCTAATGTAACTTCCCTGTAAGGCAGGGAGTAATTGATGCTGTTCTTTACAGAAGATTGTTAGTGAATGAATGTAAAAGAAGAAGGAAAGGAAAATGAGAAGGTATGATTTGGGCAGATGTCAGTGATGGGTATGAACTCTCTGGGTGAGGACTCTAGAGAAGACATAGGCAACACTTTGAAAACTCCCCAGGTGACTCGAGCATGTAGCCCAGGCTCACAGCAGCTGCTATCATCCTACTGGGGTGAGAACCTGTGCTCCACTTCTGAGAAGCAGGTGAATGAAAAACCATGGGTGGGGGTAGCAGCAAGGGGTGAGGAGACTTGTGCTTTTATAAAGTCATCAGGAGTCTTTTGCTACCTATTCCATGTCCAGAACTATTGTTCTACAAGGAATATTTACCTATCTAGAAGGGGGACCTAAATATCAGAAAGACTATTTTCTCAGCACCAATGTGTGTGAGAGTTTGGGGTAAGCATGAACAACCACCACTTGCATACGTCCCTCTTTCTTTCTTGTTCTGTGTTTTAGAGTTGTAAGAAAACCAAAACCAAACCTTTTATATCTGTAGCACCTGTCATTCCAACTTCTAGGCACATCTAGAGGCCAACAGACCTCTGTGGGATGCTGCCATCTGTCTGTTTTCACTCTTGTGAGTTTGTTTTGGCACACAGATGCATCAGGATGCGGTTTGGCTGTGTGTTAAAGAGGAAAATGCTTCCTGAGTTTTCCTCTTTCGTAAGAAGATTGTAAGGGTACACAGTCCTTGGCTGCTGGTGGTTCTGCCCACCTTCTAGCACCAGTGTCCCTGCTGCCTCACATGCCATCCCCTGGCCCACTATGGCTGCTTGAGCTCCTGCCACTGTTTGCAGCCAGCAAGAAGCATAAAGGATCAAAACTTGACAGCAGCATCAGTTAGGAGGGTGCCTGAGGATAGCTGTCTATACTTCCACTGGCACTGTGTTGGCCAGAAAATAAAGCCTGGCCTTGTCTAGCTGCAAAGGAAGCTGAGAAACAGTCTCTACAGGAGCAGCAGTGTACCCATTAAACACAGGGTCTATTATTACTAAAGGAGAATAGATTGGACGATGCCTTGGTGGGCTGAGCATTATTACCTGTTAAAGAAACCTCCAAGAAGCCTGGGGTGGTGGGACGGACCTGTAGTCCCAGCACTCTGGGAGGCTAAGGCAAGAGGATTGTAAGTTCGAGCCCAGCCTGGACAATTTGATGACTAAGCAAGACTTTGTCTCAAAAAAGGGCTGGTGAAGGCCCCAGGTTCAGTCCCCAGTGCATGTCCCTTCCCCTCCAAAGAAAGAAAGAAAAAAGAAACCTTTCAAGCTTCCACATTCTTTCAAAAAGAACTTTAAATCCTGTAGGAGAAAACTCCATGTTCCAGATTCCACTGCTGCAGGTTATTTTAATCTAATCAAAGGGTAAACACCATTATTCACAGAATTATTTTGTATCTCTGGATACCAATTAGAGTAAATTCTAATTTTCATTAGCTGTCAGGTAGTTTTCTGGCCTAACGTTTAAGGGAAAAATTCTTCAAGGTTTTTTTTAGTATGTAACTTCAGGTTTTGGTGAGGTGTGAGTACATGGTTATAAGAGCTTTACCTTCAGTATCTCTAGATTTTGTTGTTCTTCTAACCCCGCTTCACTAATACAGCAGTCCTCTTTCATCCATGGTTTTGCTTTCCATGATTTTACTTGAGTGCAGCCAGCCATGGTCCAAAAATCTTAGTATTTTCTTGACTCTTTCGAGAGAGAGAGAGACTCTAGAAGGCTGAAGCAGGAGAATGGAAAATTTGAGCTCAACCTGGGCAACTTAGTGAAACCCTATCTCAAGATAAAAAATGAGCTGGGGTTGTAGCTCAGTATGAAGGCCCTGGGTTCAGTCCCCAGCACTAAGAGAGGAGGGGGAGACCACCTTCATGAAAACTTGGTTATAAAATTGTTTTATTTTACTAATTATTGTTTCTCTAGCTATGCCTAATTTCTAAATTAAGCTTTGTTATAGATAGGTATATACAGGAAAAGCATGGTGTATGTAGGGTTTGGGTTTTGGTTTTTGTTTGTCCTTTTTTTTTTTTAAGACAGGGTCTCACTATGTAGTTCAGGCTCGTCTTGAACTCACTAGGTAGCCCAGGCTGGCCTCAAATTCGCAGTGATCCTCCTGCCTTAGCCTTGCAGGTGCTTGGATTACAGGCGTGTGCCAGCATGCCTGGCTTCGGGTTCTGTATTATTCACAGTATTAGGCATGAACTCGGGGCTTTGGACTGCATTCCTCCTGGCGGGGGGCTACTGTATGTATCTATTATGTGTACCTAGTGTCACTGCTTTTTGAAATATAAATACATTATTGTTTTTAAAGGCAACAGTTAATTTTACCAAAGCCTCAATTTATCATTGTTTCATACATTCCTTTTGGCCTCACTTTGCTTCTTGCTGAAGAACAGTGTTGTAGGTCCGTGATGTCATTTTCTTTTAACTGGGCTAGAGAATTAACGGTTCACAGGTATTTGTTCCCAGGGTTCTGCAGGGCTCCCACTGCATTCTGGTATCTGCGCTTGCTCCTGAGGAGCCTGCCATTCCTTAGATGCTCTCAGAGAAGTCAGATTTACTTATCAAGGTCATCTTATCCTTGGTGGCCCATGACTCTCTGCTTTTTTTTTTTTTTAAATTGGTACTGCCTCCCAAGAGGTAGGTTTTGATAGGAAGATGTTCCAAAGGAGCCAACTCAGTATTTTTATACTGTTTTCTCTTTTAGAACTGCTTCATTTCTCTACTCATTTTTTCACATGTTGCTTTGTAACATGAAAGCAGAATGCTGTATCTTGTCTTTGGATAAACCCCTTGTCTCTGTTCCATTCCAGAACTCCCCCTTCCTCCCCCGACATTCTCTTTTTCCCGAAACCTGCCAGGTTGATTATTTTCCAGTAGAGCCAAAGAGTTGGTTTTTCCAACAGACAAAAACTCTGTAGTTCCTGCCTGGCAGCTGGCTCACACAGTACTTAATTGGCCAACTTCTAGTTTATAAATGACAGGAAATGCTCCTTTCAGAAATGCTCAGACAGTAGGGAAGAGGGAATTGGCAGCCAGTGAAGCACTGCGAGAGCTGCAGTTGGCATAGCGTGCACTGCCTTCACTGTATGGTCTTGGCAGCATGCAGTTGGGCTGGCAGGAGAAAGCCCACAGGGTGTTTCTTCATAGTGCTGATAGCCCTTGGGGCCTTCCCAGAGTCTCCGGAGTGATAATATCACCCTAAAATTGCTAACTTGCTGCTTATGACAGAAGCAAGAATTCAGAACACATTTTTTTTAGGTCTTAGCTAGTTTAAGCTACTCTTTAAGAAGCAAAATACATCATAAATTAAAAGGAGTTTTTAGATCAAATAATTGTTTCATGGAGTCTTTTAGTCCTTTGTAAACTTTCCTGTGGTGGGTGCGCCTCTTTTATCAATAAAAAGTTCCCAAGTAGATAACTCACTGCACATGGATATTACTTCTAAGAGGCTTGGTTACTTAGTCATGGGCGGGAACCTTTTTGGCATTCTTTTCCCTTTAAGAACTTCAATATTTTGTTCAGGTCATGGAGTTGAATAAACTTAGTTTCAGTTCCATACTAAAGTCTATGTAAAAACAAACCCCCAAACCCCGAGGAATACCTGTTTTACAAGCCAAAGGAAGCACTGGCACCCTGCCAGGTTCCTGGAGGCTGGTCTCCTTGGCAGGCATGCCTTTGTGGTATCTTAGATTTTGTTCCCCACAAAGTAAATACACTTAACCTTACTGTTTGCTCATACTTGTATCTCTCACGATAGATGATTAGGAATTACTCATTGGCAGACTTCACCAGTTATGCAAACTTTAGGTTAAGCAGCTTTGTTCTTTTGTTATTTCAAGCCAGAGCATAGAGTTTGCCAAGAAGTCCAAAGGAAGTTTTACCAATAGGCATCTGGCACAAGTCCTCTGGAAAACGGCTTGTGTCCTGTGAATCCTTCACCCCTAAAGAATGTAGCAAGGGCTTAGAAAGAAGAGTTCGGAACAATACAACTGAACATGAACTTAAATGCAAGGAATGTGTAAAAAGAAAGTGTAATGCTAATGGGTTTTTTCCAAATCTGTGAGATTTAAATCCACAGATAGAAGAGGCTTTTCATAACCATTGTTCTGTTTTGGTGTGTAAGTAAAAATGAAATTATCCGTTTATCTGGGGAATCCAAATCCTGAAATCCTGGCTTATTATGCTGAATCTCACATAAGGATGAATTTGTACCAGCTTGTGAAGGAGACAGGATGTTTATCTGAGCTGACTTGTACACTCAGAGGAAGATTTCCTTGAAAAATAATTCACGGCCAGGAGATGCTTGGTGGCCAAGAAACTGGAACAGAGGGAACTGGGTGATGTTCAGAAATGTCTTCATTAAGCTTCAGATGCCTGATGAATCAACTTTAAGTCCCAGTTGCCAAGAGTACACACGACTGTGTCCATCAGTCCAGGGCACCATTTCCCAGGGGAGAGAACATGGAGCTTGCTTCTAACTCTGCCTTTTCTGTTTGCCGGATGCTGTCACTTCTGTTTTCATCTTAATATAAGACATTTTTATATCTATGTATTGAGCCTTCACATATTTGCCCTTTATGTTGTTTTGGTCATTTCAGCCCTTCTCTACTAACAACCATTTCTTTTCCAAAGCAACCACACATTTCTCATAATTTATCTCCCCCTTCACCCACCAAGTATGGGGGACTGAACCTAGGGAGTGCTGAGCTATATTGTCTGTCTGTCCATCTGTCCATCCTTCCATCACTCGAGACAGGGTCTTACTAAGTTGCCTGGGCTAGGCTTGAACTTGTCATCCTGCCTTTGGCTTCCTCAGTAACTTGGATTACAGGTGTGCAGCATCACACTTGACTTTAACTGCTTCTTAATTATCATAGTGGGTTTATACTCCTCATCCTCCCATCCCTGAATCAAAGCAAACACATGGCAGCCTTTCACCACTATATCATTAAGATTATTGTGTTCAGCTTTTGAGGCTTCCGCCGAGTTTTTGCCTGAGCTTTCTTATAGCAACTGTCTGGCATCTTCAAGGTTAAGACAGCAGCTAAGGCTGTGCTTTGGGATGCTGGGGTTCTAAGAATTGAGGACGATGCCTGTTAAATGAGCGTCCTTTGAGAAGATTTAAAAGTTGCTCTTTGGGATTTATACCTGGAAAAAGAACTTTTTACGGAGCAAATGAATACTGTTTCTGCTGCAGATAGGGTAAATAATGCTACTTACTAAAGTTTTTGATTTTGAGCTTTTTAAAAATTTGGCAGAATGCTTGGAGCCAAATATGTGTAATAACACCATTTTTGGCACCATACTGTCTTTACTGTTCAGGTCCCTATGTTGTTATTTCTTCACCATCCATTATTTTATCTCCTTAGATTATGTGTATTTTTGTAAGCATTACAAGTTTTTTGTATTTTTTCCCATTTTCCTACTCTCCCTTCAGTCCCTCTTCCCCTCATTTATAAAAGCTTTGTTTGAATTTTTTCCTTTTCTCATTTTCTTTTCCTTTCCCTTCATTCCATTCCCTCGCCTCCCTCCCTAGTTCCCTATTTGAGTATTTTCTTCCTATTTCATAGTATCTAATATACATATATCATGTACAGGTACAAATTCCCTATGATGAATGTGATCATTATGTATATATAAAATGTACCAATAAACTAATTTTGGGGGGGGTACCGGGGATTGAACTCAGGACCTTGAGCTTTTGAGGCAGGCATGGTGCCACTGAGCTACATCCCCGGCCTACCAGTAAACTTAAATTTAAAAGAAGAATTAAAAAATTATTTCTGGAACAAGGCCCAAGAAACAAATAATTACAGAGTCATGTTAAAGTACTGTGGGTAGACCTGGGCTGAAACACATTAGATTTAGTCTAAACATTAAAAAGATCTTTATCATCACCAAACCAAGAACAACAAAATGTATGTCAGTGTTTAGAACATGTTGCCAGGTGCAGTAGTGCACACCTGTCAGCTTGGCTGCTTAGGAGGCTGAGGCAAAGGAATCACAAGCTTGAGCCCAGCCTGGGCAGCTTAACTTAGCAAGATCCTGTTTCAAAATGAAAAATAAATGGGTCTGGGGATATAGCTTAGTGTGTGGCCTCCAGTGCTTATAATGCCTGTGATGGGTTAAACTGTCCTGTAAACAACACCAAAAAACTTTATCAAGTTTTAAAGAATATAGTACAGCTGTAGCACGTTTAATGGCACCTATGGTGAAGTAAAAAAAAATCCAGTGATTAGAAATGATCAAGTCAGAAATATTTCCTGACGTGGTGTTTTGGGTTAAGTCTTACATGAATGATACATGAGGTGTCATTGAAATATATGATGAATATTTAGAGTTTAAATATTATAGTAAAACATACATTGCCATTAATTCCCTTCAAATCACTCCCCCTCGCTTCAAACACATTTATCCTGTCATTCTTGCCACTTTCTGAAGCAGCTCTGGAAAGTTCTCCTTGGAATGAGGTCTGTAAGGGTTGGAATGAGGTCTGTAAGGGGTCTGACCAAAACTACAGTGAATGCTGCACCAAGTGCCATCTAACAGGCTTGTAAAAAACATTACCATGTGTCTTCACCTACCTTATTCGCTGGATTTTGCATTGTATGACTTTTAGGTTCTTTCTCAAACTCACAATGACCGTGGAAAGTAAACAGTTTGAGTCCGTTCAGGACATCAAGGCAACCCTGACAGAACAGCTAAAGATAGTGATGGGGGATGCAGATAACTGAAGAGAGAACAAAATTTAAATGATTTTTGTTTGTGGAAAACTAGGCATGGGGTCTAGAATCATACATTGCTTTTTTCCATGAAAGTGAAATACATGGTTTCTACTAAAACGATTTCTCCCCCTTTTTTGGTACAGGGGATCAAACTTGGGACCTTGCGGTTTCGAGGCAGGCGCTGGAACCACTGAGCTAAATCCCGGGTCCTCTCCCTGATTTTTAAATAAGTTAATTGACCATAAAATAAATTGACATGGTAATTTGGAAATACGTCAATTTTAAAGTATTCTTTGACCTAGCAGCTCTTTACATAAATTCTCAGAAGTGTGAACATAGGGACACAGAGATTTATATTTTAAAGATTTGATCACACTCTTATGAATTAGTTACAAAGTGGGAGCTGATTGCATTGAAGGTGTTTATAAAAGCACCCTCTGATAGAGTAATTGTGAGGCAAAGGATTTGAAACTCTTGAGTTGTAAGTTCAGTGTCTTAGACATGCATAATATGTGTAGCTGAAACACAAAACTTGTTCCCTTCTTTGTAAAACATCATGCTTAAAATTTAGTCATCCTTATTCTTCAAAATAAACTTCAATAGATGACATGCCCTTTTTAGTATGTTGATTAGAAGTTGAAGTTTTACCAACTACATACATAAGGGATTTCTTGACTCAGAAGTCCTGGTTCAGCCAGTGAAGAGAAGGGTGGTAGGACTAGGGGAAACAGCCCACCCAAGTTGAGTTCTGTCAGCCATGTTTCTTCAGAGCTTTATTTTCTATGTTTCAAAGCACACCATGCATGTTACAAAAAGGATACTTATGTATGTGTGTGTGTACATGGCTTAGAAAACAAACCCAAGTTTAGCTCCTTGCTCTACCACCTTTGAATGTGTGACCTTGGGCAAATGATCTTCTCATCTCTAAGATGAGCATGTTGAGAGTTTTTATCAGCTGGATCAGTTGTGTCAATGAGGTCATGCACAGCACCTCACACTGAGGAAGTCCAAATGGATCTTGCTACGTGGATGCTGTATACTCCACTCCCTCAGGGTTATTTTCCTCTGAAACCTGATTTTTTACCTCACTGTGCTTTTTGCCTGGCACTACTCTTTTAAAAAACAAAGGTAACATTCAAATATGTGGTGAATGTCTAACTGGAATTCTCTGTGGACTGTGCTGGACAATAATTGAAGTTTGCTGATTTAAAATGTTTTAGCCAGGCATGGTGGAAGGCATTGGGGAGGCTGAGGCAGGAGGATAGTTGCTAGTTCGAGGCCAGCCTGAACCGTATCTTAAAAAATAAATAAAACAAAATGTTCTGGTCCTTGGTCCCAGCAGTTCTTCTTGCAAGAATATATGCCATAGAGATGTTTGAACAAGGACACAAATATTTGTGTACAAAGATTCAGCTGGGAATCATATGAGTTTGTTGAAAGTGGGAAACAATATATGCACTAGGGGGCCGGGGATTTAGCTCAGTGGTTCCGCCACCTGCCTCGGAAGCGCAAGGACCCAAGTTCGACTCCCGGTACCAAAAAGAAAAAAAAAAATATATGCACTAGGGATGAGATAAATCAGATCTGGTGTATCTATTTGAGGGAATACTCTGCCAGTACTGTGAGTAGGGATATGTGAATGACATGGGAAGACAGGCCAGGGTGTGTTTAGGTAAAAAAGCAATTAGTGGGCCGGGGATGTAGCTCAGCGGCACCATACCTGCCTGGCAAGTACAAGGTCCTGAGTTGGATCCCTGGTACCAAAAAAAAAAAAAAAAAAAAAAAAAAGCAAATTAGAATGTTATTTGTACTGTATCTAGGTATTTCTTCAGTTTCAGTCCCCCCTCTGAAACATGTCTGTCCATTTCTAGTTCTCACTAGGATTTTATCATTCTTCCTATTTGGCTGGAAAGAACTAATTAGTAAACTTTAGGCAGATAGTTGATTATGGAGTTTTAAATTACTTGGTATTGTTAAGTTGTTTTTTGGTGTGTGAATGAAATTTTTATTTATACATTGTATCTAGAAGCAGATACATAAATTCTTAGATAATTAATTTCCAAAAATGTGCAAGAAATTACTATAATTTGTTTACAAACCAAAACACATTAAAATCAGTGGACTTTGGATAGTTCATTCTGTGGTGTTCTCAGTACAAATGGTACACACCTGATTTGCAACATACAGAAAAAGTATAAACTACAGCAATCTGGATTGCAAGTACTAATTTCATGGCACTCCAACAACTATGAAATTTCTTTAAACCAACGTTACTATTACAAAATTCTGTAAGAATTTCCCAACACCTCTGGATGTAGAGTTTGGATTAGTTTTCAGAAACAGCAGCTACATACTTTTGCCATGTTATGACTCATCAATAAAAAGGATGTTTATAAAAAACCTTCCTACAGGATTAAAAAAGTATTAGAAGAAACCAAATTTGTAATTACTAACGTACCAATACCTTTAGAATTTTAAAGTTATTTATAGAACTGGCTATTGTTCCTTAGAGTATTCAACAAAACTGTCTATTGCTGGTAGTGTGATTTCATTTTCAAATTAATACTTCACATTCAATGAAAAACAATTAAGGTTTAAATCAAAACTGGCATTCCTGAAAGCAGTTAAGACTTGTAGCATTAGCAGAGACACTGCATAAATCTTAAGATTTTAGTAACTTTTGTTTTGTTTCAACAATACTGGCTCAGAAAGTATAATGTTTACTTTGTGTTTTATTTCCTATATGTCAATGATTTAGCCTTTTGGCATATGATTTTCTTCAATAGCAAGAGGGTGGCCCTGTGTAGCTGGTTTCCTTAAAACCATTTTTAGGGCCGGGGATTTAGCTCAGTGGTTTCTCTGCCTGCTACACAAGCACAAGGACCCGAGTTCAATCCCCGGTACCAAAAAAAAAAACAAAAACCATTTTTAGTTCTATGATCATTTCCTGTGATAAAATATGTAACTTTCTAAATTTTTAGATTATTGCACTGAGAAAGATAGTTTTCAAGTACTTTCCATAGCTTTATTATTTACAGAAATGCATATAGTGTCCTAGTAAACCTCAAAATAGCTTCCAGCTTCCGTCATGTTTTGTGATAAAATATTTGATTTTAAAACACCTCTGATTCACTTACTGTGGCACATGGATATAGCTCTCCTGTTTTCTTTTTTCTTACCTTAAGCTCAGATTTTAAAAAGTATATAAGAATCACTTCTAGGTTTTGTTCATATCTAAGTTACTGTTCAACAGAATCTAAAAATTTAACCAAATTGCATCCAGACCAAGCTACAGGATGATTTCTTTCCTCCATTTCCATATTTCACCAGACTGTTGTATCACATAAAGTCAGTCTTGCACATTATAATTGGAAGATTCCCTATCAACTGGCTGCCTCTACACAAATTCAGAAAATTTTGCATACAACTTTGTTTGTAAATTTAATTTTTGGCAAATACGTAATCAGGACATAATAACTTCAAATTGGATTAAAATAGAGCATATTACTTTAAGAAGATATATTATGCATGCAGAAAAGCACATCAAACATTGGCTTTCTGAATTAGAACAGTATCAACACTTGCCCTCCAAAAAATACAAAACACAGTTTTTAAAACATTCAGATGAAAATAAGAATCTTAAAACTAAATGGGTAGATTTTAAATGTATGGCATCATGAGAAAATGCAGAGATTAGGCTACATCCATGGGAGAGACAGGCTCACAGAGTTGGGACTCTGCACCATGCACTCCCAGGAGGATATTTAAATGCTTCAGGAGACACAGAGTTGCCACCTTGACATTTACCATTAATACACAGCAACTCTGACAACACCTGCCATCTAACATAGATGCGCAGGAACTTTCTACTCACTCTACACTTATTTTAAGTTGCTTAAAAATAATTTTGCAAAAAAATAGTTAAATGTCTTGCATTAATTTGATAGCAAGCTTACAACTCTGCAATAGTGCTTAATCCAAACAGCTTATACTGAACACTTACATTATATTATAGCACACTGTATTCTATCTCTTTCTTTTTTTTTTTTTTTTGGTACCGGGGATTGAACTCAGGACCTTGCGCTTGTGAGGCAGGCACCAGAACCACTGAGCTAAATCCCCAGCTCCACTGTATTCTATCTCATTAGGTGAAAACATCAAAAAAATGAAGAGGAGACTTTGTAACAAGGTACAATCAACATCCCACCAAAATTAAGTCCCTTTCCCTTTTTAGGTCAAAGTATCATAACACCATGATATTATGGCATTGTGCCTTTTCTTGGCAATATCTCAGTTCTGATCCTAAAAAGCAAACACAGAAAAAACTGAGAATGCAGGTATGTTTGAAAGATAAGAGCCAGTAAGTTTGAATACTTTACCTCTCATGTTTAAAAGGAGGTAAAAGAAAAACTTGAAGTGACAAAAGAAGAAATATCAACAAATTTCATGTTCATCTAAGATGGAAACATTTTCCTTAAAAGCTTGTGTAGCTGGAAACATTCTGAACAGGACAATCCTAAGATACTAAACTGCAGAACTGTGAAATAAATGAATGGTCTGCATTTAAAAATTATTAGGTATAACATCCCAAAGACTGAATGAATATCAAGGAGGTAAAAAACCAGAGAGATGCCAAATTACTTAAAATGTAGTTAATTTATAAAACAAATCCTTATTCTTAAATGGCAGTATATCTGGCAGGAAACAAAACTTCCATATACCTATATGGATTTAGTATTTTTCTGACATGAAGTTCCACAATTTCCAAAATTTTTCAGCTAAAGTCATTTAAGGGTTGTTTTTACTGAGAAGTGGACAAATCTAGCACAATTTAATAGCAACTACATAAAAAAATTAAATTCAACTTTAAAATAATCTCTTCTTTATATTCATATCCATCTAAAACTTTAATGTCGTAAAAGAATCTAGTCCATTTATAAAAATTGGTTGTACAATCAAGTTCACCCCCAAAAAATACTGACTAAAGAACCTGCAGATAAAACATTTAACCAAAAGAAAGTGCACATAACCCTAAAGCCCTATCAGAGGAAACTAGATCATCACATTTCTGTAGTTGTAGTTCTAGTTCCATAGGTCTTTATGCCCATTTATGCCCGAGTTTAATGACAGAAAAGGCAACAATTCCTAAATTGGTGGTATGTATTTCTTTACAATTTTTTAATGTAAGGCCATTATTAAAATACACAAAGTACAAGATGAAAATGAAGGCAACAGAAAAATTCAGCTTTTCACAACCCCAAAATAAGCACTACCTTAAAAATAATTTAGAAAAGTTTTGTAAAAGATGTTGCAGATTTGCATTCCATTAACCAAGATTATGTCAATTCATAAATCTAAATAAATCTTTTTAAGGTATGAGATTTTAAAAGCTCATATTCAGTGTATATGTAAATTGTTTTATTACACATGTTTATTCAATATTATCTTCTCAAAATGGGTCTTTTTTCTTTTGGTACCAGGGATTGAACTCAGGTCCTTCCGCTTGCGAGGCAGGCAGTAGAACCACTGAGCTAAATCCCCAGCCCTCAAAATGGGTCATTTAAAAAGACAAAAGCAATTTTCATTCTATAAGCTTCATTCAACTTCACTTAGGGTTGAATACACATGAAATGTGCTTTTAATGCATAAAAATCACAGTGGACAGCAGCAAAGGACTGGGGGGGGCAATAATCTGATAATTCACATTGTGATTATTCTGCACATTAATGAAAGATAATTCACACTTTTAGAACATCAAGACATCCCTTTTGAAAGAATCAAAATAAACCAGACTCCTCACAGACACTTCCCCACCCCTAAACAAATTGGTGACTATTACACAGAAAACTAGAACAGTTATGGCAGCAAAATATTCTGATGGCAATGAAAGTTTATAAACTGTATTTCAATCTCTTTTTCTTTTTCCCAAAGTGCACGATTCAGCGTTTTCAATCTTTCAGTAGTGCTTCTCTTGTAAATAATCCTTCATTTTGTTTGGCAAAGGCAGTTTCTGAATTAAGTCTATTCTGGTATACTGACGTATACCACAACGACACAGGGACTGCAAAGAATGCACCTGCATGAACCATGACACTGAATTGGTCAGTCTGACAGGGTAAGTTGCAGATCCGAGCAACCGAGACCTCGAATAACAAAAAGCTCCGTTTTTCAGAGTCCCTGATTAAATGCTTAATTAGATCAACTATAGAAGTATGTCCTTCCACATCTGGTGGTTCATAAAAGCTAAACCTACCATTTGAGTGCTCAATTCTGGTGTGAAGTGTTTTACCATGCGAACGAAAAGCTCAAGCTTAAAAGATAACGATCATCAGAACTATCCCGAACAAGAAAAGAACCGTCTGGCACGTTTGCTAGTTTCCCTTCTCCCTCCCAGCGAGTGATTGGTCCCCAGTACCATCCTTGTTTTGCAAATTTCTTCAGCTCCTCTGTAAGGCTTGTCATAACCATGGGACCACTACTCTGCACTGAGCCATAAACTTGTGCAACCACAGGAGCAGAGTTAGGATCAAAATTCAAATGACAATGCATACTTTCAGCCACGTGGGCATAAGTGCCAGTGAGTCCACTGAAGTTCCTTTGGATTTGATTATTCTGCATTGGAGGTAGCAAAAGGTGAAAGTGGAGGGACATCATCATGACTTGCTCTGGGACTCCCAGAGCAACAAACCATTCACAGACTGATCCGCAAAGATCTCTGGGGCAACAACTAGCACCTGGTCTACCTGATTCTCATCTTCAGCAAAAGCGCTCCCTCCCACTTGAGGAGGAACCGCAGAGACCTTCAGGGGCGAAGAACTGTCCAGACAATAGCTACGTGATCCTTCCAAAGGATACATCACCTCGTCTAAAGGCACGGTATACTGAATGTAGTCCTGAGGCAGTAACTACAGGCACATGTTCATCCAGGTGGAGATGCAAATCTCCATTGCGAGAATCAGAACTCTTAAGAGAATTATTTTGCTCTTGGCATAGTTTCAGACTGAAGGTCATGAAAATCCTTTCGAACACCATTCAATGTAGGACTCGGGCTGGAAGAGTGAACGAAGGCTTTGACTCTGACCTCCGTTTTGATGCATGTCTCCTCGGAGTTTGTGGGCCAGGGAGGCCAGGACGTGGGGCTGTAGTGATGACTGAGGAGGGAAGAGGACCTGATCGGCCTTTGTACTCTGACATCTTTGAAGACGATGGGGGCTGAGGAGGAGGAGAAGGTGTCCTCCTCATCGGCACAGCTTCCAGACGGTGTGCTGCCCTTGCCCTTTGGCTTCTGCTTAGAAGCCGCCTTTTTAATCTTTTTTGATCTGTTTTTCCCACCTTTGTCATCTTCACTGTTGATACCACAGCTGGCCGTATCTTTACCATAGCAGCTACCAAACAAGGCATCATCTTTTCCAAAGCCCCAGGCTATTGATGATGGTTGTACTACCATGAAATCAGTTTCTTCTTTACTTTTACTCAAGTTAAGACTTCCGGAAGGTTTCAAGACTAATTTTCTTCATTTTGACTAGTTACTTAATCCACAGGAATCAATTTTCTCTGTGGAATATTACCCCCAAACATCTGGAGAGGCTTCAATGCTGCATTTATGTATTTTTCCAGCTTCATTTAACCTCTGGAGCCACTTTCGGCAGCCACCGGCTCCGCTCCGACGCCCAGCGCCAGCGCGACTGCGGTGCTTGTCCCTCCTCCCCCGCAACTCTTCCTCCTCCCTCCTCCCCCAGGAAGGCGCCCGTCCAAGGCGCCACGGCCTGAGCGCCGAAGAGCCGGGCTGGACAACCCAGGGCGCCCCGGGCCCACTGTGGGCCTGGTGGGCGGCTTGGTACTGTTAAGTTTTTCTGATTTTATAATTCCTAGATAATTTTTTTACCTTTTCAGGTTCATTTGCATATGTACTTCTTTTATCTTGTCCAAGAGTTATTTTCCATTTCTCATTTCCATTTTATTGGTAAACAGGCAGAAGTTCCTTCTTGTATTCAAATAATCAATACCTTTGTTATTTCTGGAGTATTTACCAATTTTTTTTTTTTTTTTGGTACCGGTTGTCGAACTCGGGACCTTTCGCTTGTGCGGCAGGCACCGGAAGCCTTGAGCTAAATTCCCCGGCCCTACCAATTTAAATTTTAGAAAACATGCACTGGAAAGACAATAAAGACTTAAAAACTTACAAAATAAAAAGATAGGTGAACAATTAGCTGAGTCTTTCCTTCAATGATTTATGACAGTAGTTGAGATTTTTCTTGAAAAAAAATTAATTTTGAAAGACCAGCAGGGATCTGGCCCAAGAATTTTCAAGTGGAATTTTTTTTTTTTAAACCTGCAAATGTCATAGGTAGAAGTCTAGAGAACAATAAAAGACTCTTAGATTTAAATCAACACAATTAAAACTCCCACCAAGTTGTGTGAATAAACTGACCTGTGGAGTGACATATGTTAAGCACATGCTGAGGGATAAATGGAATCCTTATGTATCCATCTGTGGGCTTCTGTTGTTAACTATCAGGATCTCCCCATCAATTTGTGGTGCCCTATGCCATTCTTTGACTCTGCTTGGGGCTAGGAAGATGATGGAAACATCAATGCCACTAGTAAAATTTGGGGATGGA
This sequence comes from Heterocephalus glaber, assembly GCF_053883595.1. Lineage (NCBI taxonomy): Eukaryota > Metazoa > Chordata > Mammalia > Rodentia > Bathyergidae > Heterocephalus > Heterocephalus glaber. The sequence goes on from NW_028258156.1 coordinate 7,073,793, forward strand.
GGTGGACAGGGAATTGAACTCAGGGCTGTAAGTTTTGGTGGTTAAAGTCATGGTGTCATTTGGTAACAATAAATGATATTTTGTTCTACACCTAGTAAAAATGTCAGAACCCAGTGTTGGTTTTTTCGACATATTCTCAAAAAATGCCTGAAATAATCAAAATTCTAAATATTTCCCTGGTTTGAGATTTCAAAAACAAAACTATTGGCATACTTTTTGTTCAAGACATAGTGTTTAGGATAAAAACAAATAGGAGCTGTTTCTTAATTGTGTGTACATATTACAGTATTGATGGATTAAACAGCTTACCTGGAAACTTTCACAGCAGGAATGATTCGAGAATCCTGTGCTTGTTTTTTACCTCGTCATTCATGTGTACATTCCTTACTACAAACATCTTCTAATATCTCTAAAAATGTTAGTTGTATGCAGTATTTTTTTTAAACAAATGCATTTATACCTATTTCAGTTGTAGATACTCCAGTATCTCTTGGAATACATTTCTTGGAATTATCCTTGGAAGTGCTTGCTTTCTTTTTTGGTACCAGGGATCGAACTGGGGTCCTTGTGCTTGCGAGACAGGCGGCGGAACCACTGAGCTAAGTTCCCGGCCCTTGGAAGTGCTTTCTTAACAATTGTTAGAAGGTGAACAAACTATAAACTCCAAGAATCTGAGTACTGTTCATGCATTTTGGAACTTTTGAGCTCACATGTATGTTACTGAACCTCAGTTGGCCCACTTAAGGATCCAGTCATTGAGCTCTTGTGTGGTACATGTTCTTTGGCCCTGCCAGAATGAGTATGAAAGGACACTCAGGAAGGGCACAGTGGTTTGAGGTGATGAAGGAATGAAGTATAAAGATAAAATCCATGTATGACTTTCTAGGAGTTAGGTTCAAAATGGTTTTCCAAGGGAAGGCAGATGAAATTATATGGGAAAGTATCTTATGGCATTTAACTACTAAAATGAATTAGTTTTAATCTTGTCTGTGCTTGTGTATGAGTGCTGTTTGCACATGACTTAGTCATATATAATGAGATTCAGGGTTTTTTCTCTTAGAGAACAGTTCACTGTGTATAAGAAGCAAAACTTAAATGAGTTGGTGTCCTTCAATGCTGCCATGTTTGTTGATGTATAATCCAGAATTTCATTTACTTGTCAAGAAACTACCATGGATATAGAGGTTAGGAGATCTTAGTTTTTAATGCAGTTTTGTCCCTCTTTTCTGTTTAAACTTTATGTCTACCTATCCTTTAAACCGATAACTTAAGTGACATTTTAAACTTTTAATACAATTGTGTAAAGTAAAATTTAATACAAACGCTTTCAGAATGTGCATTTATGAGACCTCCTTGATCTGTTAAACTCTCGTCAATGTGGTAGTTTTTCTTAATTTTTCTAGTAGTATAAGTGAGAAAGTGCTCATCCCAAAGCTAGCAATTTTTAAGTTTGTAAAGCCTGATTTGTACCAAATGCATCTCCTGGCTTTCTTTTCTGACAGCAATCAGAAACAGAGACTGTGCATCTGTTCATCCCAGCCCCATCAGTCGGCGCCATTATCGGCAAGCAGGGCCAGCACATCAAACAGCTCTCTCGCTTTGCAGGAGCTTCAATTAAGGTACTGTTCCTCCCAACTGTGGCTCTCCTGGTTCTTTCACCAAATTACAGAAAGATCAATCTTCTTTCCACTTTATACCAGAAAATCCCAAACAACAGTGGCTTAAATGAAGTGAATTAACTTCCCAGGAAAATCAGTCTGGAGGTAAGCAGTCCAGGGCTGGATGGTGGCTCTGTGCTGCCAGGATCTTGGACCCTTCATGGTTCCAGATGACACCATTCAGTGCTCTGAGAACCAAATCTGTTGTCCATCCAGTAGGAGAGAAAAGGACAACAAAGCCTTTTACCTGAGGAAGTTTCCTTAGCTGCTCTGAGAAACATCTACATATATTCCAGTGTTAACTAGCCAAAAGTGGACAAACTGAAGAGGCAGCAGAGGAATCTAGTCTATTTAGCCAGGTAATATGTTCTGCTCTTCTATAGATGGTAGGGTAACACATAGCAGAGAACAACCAATGTTATCTGCTCTGACAGATCACTGTGTGTTTTGAAGATTCTGTACTTCGATGTGCTGGGGTGATATTAAACATGACTGTTTTGAGGAAACAGATTGACAAGCTTGATGTAAGAAGCTATCAGGGGTTTTTATTATGTTTTATAAACCATTTAAAAAGATTTATTTAAAAGGACATAGTACACTTACCATACAACCCATAAATCCCACTCCTGAATATGTATCCAGAACACAGATACACATACAGAAAAAAAACCGCACACAAATGCTTATAAAGTCTTTATGGATAACTCCACAAGTAAATCAAATGTTCAACTGGTGAATGGGTAAAGTATGGTCCATCTACACAATAAATATTACTGAGCACTAGAAAGCAACCAACTATGTATTGATAAAACAATTTGGAGATCACATGCATCGCGCTGAGAGAAAAGTTAGACTCAGAAGGCCACACACTGTATTATTCCATTTATATGATAATTCTGGAAAAGGCAGAACTGTAAGGAGAGTAAATTGGTGGCTGCTAGGAAGGGAAGGAAGGGGAGGGAGTGAAAGTTAACAAGGCTGCTAGAGGAGAAAGGTGAGTGAGGGATTTAGGCTGCATTTTGATTGTTGTAACAATGTATGCTTATATCTTCTAGAACTGGATACCAAAGGAGTAACTTTTATTATTTGCAAATTGAATAATTATACTCAAAACACAGAAAAATAGCCCTTACGTATTTTTTTGAAGAAAAAGGTAACAAAATTCAGGAACAGGAAAACTAGCCAAAATAAGTGGGTAGAGGGAAAGACACAATAAAAAAATCAAGTTAAGACCTGACTTTACTATTCCGCTTGTTTCATGATTGAGTAAAATAACCTTTGAGGCTGGAAGAGGAGGTGCAGGCCTATAATCCCAGCACTCTGGGAGGCTGAGGCAAGAGGATCAAAAGTTTGAGCCACCCTGTACCAGACACACAAAATAAAATCTTTGAGACATTTTCATACACACAAAAAAACCTGGTAAATCCATTTTGGGAGGACTACAGCAAACAATTAATGAATAAGAATTGGTTATTAAAGGTTCAGTTTTTTGGGCCAGGGATTTAGCTCAGTGGTTCCAGCGCCTGCCTCGTAAGCACAAGGTCCCAATTTCAATCCCCGGTACCAAAAAAAATTTTTTTTAAACCCAGGAAAACAAAAAAAAAAAACCCCAAAGTTCAGTTTTTTTCTCGCAAAGTAAGTCAGTGTCTTGTCTCTCCCTCCCCGTGTGTCCCCCTATCTCTCCACCACTAGGGACTGGAGCCAGGCCAGGGCCTTCACACTGAGCTACATACATCCCTAGCACTTTTTAAAATTTTGAGACAGGGTCTCTAAATCACTCACACTGGGCTTGAATTGGGGATCCTCCAGCTTCAGCCTCCCAGAGTGCCAGGATTACTAGTGTGAACCACCACACCCAGCTATGAACATTTTCAAATGAGGTTGAAAAAGTGTTTTGTTTCCATAAAGTCTGAAATACATAATCTGAAAGGCTGACCACACCTCTTAATACTTAGTATAGATTTACGTATGATACATTTCAATGTATGTATAGATTATTGGACATATAATATGTGGTATCACCACACTATCATTTGTATTCACTTGATATTTACATTACCCTGCACAAGCAGTGCAATGATAAGTAAAATAAGACAACGTTAACTGTACACTTATAGAAGCAGACTTGGCAGATCAAAGGGCATGTGCTTTCAGCTTTTGAGAGCTTGTATGTCATAATTTATATTCCTAACCTCAATGTATGAGTTACCTTAGCCCCAGCTCTCTCTCACCAGTATCAACAAAGGTATTTAAAAAACAAAACAAAAACACCCGGAGTGGGGAATGTAGCTATGTGGCAAAGCACTTGGCTAGCTTGTGTGAGGCCCTAGGTTTGATCCTTAGCACCACAAACAAAAATTAAAAACTCAATCCCAGTTTCAAAGTTGAAGAATGATACTTTTTTTTTTTTTCTTTTTTTGGTACCAGGGATTGAACTCAGGTCCTTGAGCTTGTGAGGCAGCGGAACCACTGAGCTAAATCCCCAGCCCCAAGAATAATACTTTTTAAAACAGTAATTTCTTGTGAATAATCGTTAAGAGCTTATACTAAAGGCAAATTATTTGCTTGTCTTACAGCCTCAAAAACAGTCTGCATAAAAGAGTACTATCAACTTTAGGGTACAAAAAATGTTAGCTTGGGCCAGGGATTTAGCTCAGTGGCACTGTGCCTGCCTCATAAGTGCAAGGTCCTGAGTTCAACTCCCAGTACCCAGTACCAAGGGGGGAATGTTAGCTTTATTGAAGGAGAGAGTAAGCATGACTTCATTAAAAACAGACTTCAATATAAACATGTATGGGAAAAGGTACAGGCAACTATCAAGTAATCTTCAGTGGTAGAATTTAGGGTACTTGTATTTTTGCTTTCTGCTCTTTTAAGTAATGATTTTTTTTGTTTTGTTTTACATAGTAAGAATTAATTTGGTTTTTGCACAGCAAATATTTAGTAAGCTTTTTTTCTTTTATAATGACTCCTACTAGCTGGGTTCCCAAATCCTCCTTCCTGTGACTGTGAGAATGCTAGTTTCTGCCTGGCTCTCTGTGTGTGTATGTGTGAGATTTCATGTATTTTATGAAAACAGAAAAGTCTGCATTTGCCTTTCTCCTTATTTTATGTTACTCTAATGAACACACTTGGGGTATAATTTAACAGTTTTAGACTTATCACCCTAGCAAACAATGTGTATAAATAGGTTAAGAAATATAGTTTTCTTTGTAAATGATATAAAAGCTCAGCAACCCTAGAGAGTATTTTTAAAAAGCAGTACCCTTTCCTCTGATACATTAGAAAATGTCATAGAAGGCAGTAATCTCAAATAAGGCTGCAAGCCAGGCGTAGTGGCACATGCCTGTAATCCCAGCACTGAGGCTGAGGCAGGAGGATCACCATGAGTTCGAGGCCAGCCTGGGCTACATAGTGAGTTCAGGGGCAGGCTGAATGACAAAGCAAGACCCTGTCTGGAAAAACCAAACCAAACCAAAACCAAACAAACACAAAACAGACTGCAGAGTCTCCAGGCATATATGAGAAGCCAGGTGGTTCTGATACAGGTGGACTGTGGAGTACTGCTGGTGTAGTGATTTGAAACATGAGCAATGGAAACAGAGCAGCTCCCCCTCTGGCTCCATTACTGCCTGAGCACAGGCTGGGCCACTCTACTCCAGCTTGTATTTCAGTCAGTCATGTACAAGTGTCACACTGGCTGGCCTAAGGTTTCTATCAATGTCACCTGAAAGTATTACAACTTGTTGCTGATGGGTCTGTTACAGATTGCTCCAGCTGAAGCACCAGATGCTAAAGTTAGGATGGTGATTATCACTGGACCACCAGAGGCTCAATTCAAGGTATGTGCACAGGTTACAAATGTAGGGGAGAACAGCAAGCAGTGCCTTTGCAGAACAGTAGACAAAATGAGTGAAAATTCATGTCTAAGACCAAAGTAGAACCATGCCCAGACATCAATGATTGCATATTTCTCCTTGGTGCTTTTACTCTAAATAGTTGGAATACTGTCTTGCAACTGCTATACACTTGTATGATAAATTCAGTTATTTTCAAGTGTCCTCAAACTCCCATATTGTAGTCATCTTTAAACTAACAAGAGTAGGGCCTGGTGGAGCATGCCTGTAATCCCAACACTCAAGAAGCTGACACAGAAGGATCACCTCAAGTTCAAGGCCAGCCTGAACTACATAGTTAAATCCTCTCAAGAAATAAGAGTAATAGTTAAGAGAAGCTATAATGGTTAAATCACCTATTCAGAATGAGTATTTTATTTTAGAGACCTTTTTTTTTCTCATGAATTCAAGACCTTCTGTTTTAAGACAGTAGTAGACATTCCTAGTCTTCTTTGACTGCTACACCTATGGCCTGATACATTAAGGATGAATGGACTGTAGTACAGTGAGATAAATTGTCTTTTCTCTAATTGTCTAAAATGAGCTTATCATTTCAACAATGACAAATGTTTTTGTGAATTGCCCTTGCAGTTTATCAGATTAGACCTGGTTCTGTTTCCTATAGTGTAACCACAACAAGTTAATGCGTGTAGCTAACAGAAGGTGTTATTTATATGTAACACCTATAATGTATGCAGTAGCTGTTAGTATATGTTGGTTATAAATATCCTAAGTGTTAACCTGATTTTGTAGCCTCTATTTACAGCAGAAATCGCCTGGCTAAGATTAAGAAACATGTTTACACAGAATATTCCTCACCAGGTTTCTAACTGGCCATTTAGACATCAGAGTGGCTCTTTGTCAGCCTGGCACAGCTGGCTATGTAGTTCTTTCCCAGGTGTTTTTGTTTTTTTTTTGAGATCTGACTCTATTTCCAAGTTGAGTGGCGAACTCACAATCCTCCTGCTTCAGCCTGAGTGGCTGGGGTTATGGTGGGCATGTACCACAATGCCTTGCTCCCAGTCTCTTTTGGTCAGGAAAATGCAATTTATTTTTCATTACCAGATAAGTTTTTACGTTTCAAGCTTGGCATATAGATGGCCATTTGCCCACAAAAAATGTGTTTTAGCTAGACTAATAATTGCCTTTAACTGTTTTCATCATAAGACTATGGCTTGGCTGGGGATTTAGCTCAGTGGTTCCACCGCCTGCCTTACAAGCACAAGGACCTGAGTTCAATCCTCGGTACCAAAAAAAAAAAAAAGACTATGGCTTATCTTTCATCAGTCACTCAGTTGCGTTATATGTGGTGCATGCAGTTATTCCAGGACTCCCTAACTTCTATCTATTACACTGTCTTTCAGCATTCAAGTTAGATTTAGGGTGCCTTGAAAGTTAGTTCAACTTTTGTGTTTCAAACATGAAACGTATCGATAGACTGTATTTTCACCTGCAGGCTCAGGGAAGAATTTATGGAAAAATTAAAGAAGAAAACTTTGTTAGTCCTAAAGAAGAAGTGAAACTTGAAGCTCATATCAGAGTGCCATCCTTTGCTGCTGGCAGAGTTATAGGAAAAGGAGGCAAAACGGCAAGTACTTCAGCAAAACCTGTGCAGTGGTATGAAAGGGAAAGCGTTGAAAGGTACTTAGGAGTTCCAAGACCCTGAATTTTGGCTAATTTATAAAAAAAGCAAGACTGCCTTGACCAAGGTTTGGAGAAAATTGCCCATTACTTGAGTGTTGGTGTCAGCTACTAGTGAAAGTAATGTGTCTTTCAGATGACTGTGTGTGACAGAAATGTCCTGTATTTGTAAAGGGCATTCAGCATCATTCTGTTGTTATAACTGAAGCGTTACATTTTTATTATACAAGCACTAAAGGACATAAACTGAAAATTTTTAAATTTCATCTATGACTTCTAACCCTGTAACTGAAAAAGAGGAAATGGCTTCCACTCTTCTAATACAATGTGTAGGTCATTTCCAAAGCTACTTACAATTTTAAAGCATTAAAAAGCATATACTTTGGAATCATATAATCAGAATTTGAATCTGGTTTTGCCATTTACTTGTATAAATGGACAAATTAGTTTCTTTGGATGAATCTTAGTTCTTATCTTAAAATGGGGACAGTGTTAAGCTCAGGCTTATTAGTGGCTAAAATGATACTTACAAAGCCACAGCTCAGTGTCTAGTGCATAGTAAGTGCTCAGGAAATGGTAGCTTTTTAAAATGCTGCTTAACATGATCTGTTTCTCTTTCAGGTGAATGAACTCCAGAATCTGTCAAGTGCTGAAGTTGTTGTTCCTCGTGACCAGACACCTGATGAGAATGACCAAGTGGTCGTCAAAATAACTGGTCACTTCTATGCTTGCCAGGCAAGTGGGTGCTAAAATAAGGCAGCTCTTTTGCCTCCCTCTCTCAAGCAGAAGCCATTTTCACACAGGTGCTACCACCTCATGAAAATATTTAAGGCTGTTTGATGCTCAACAAAAATTCTTTTTAAGAGGTGGGGTCTGTCAGTCTGTTACTTAGGCTGGCCTGGAACCCCTGGCCTCAAGGACTGATCCTCCTGCCTCAGCCTCCCATGTACCTGGGAGTACAGTCATGTGCCAGTGTGTCCAGCTGATTCTTAATACTTTTAGTCTCCCTTGTAGCAGGTTATTTCAGAGACTGCTAGCAACTGATGAGTATGTATCTCCAATCTTTAGATGGATTTCTATTTGAAGTTGTTAAAATGGAATACAGAAATTTTAATAACTTCTGATTAGGTGGATTTTTTAAAGCTCCATCTTTTTGCAGGTTGCTCAGAGAAAAATTCAGGAAATTCTGACTCAGGTAAAGCAGCACCAACAGCAGAAGGCTCTGCAAAGTGGACCACCTCAGTCAAGGCGGAAGTAAAGGCTCAGGAAAAGCCCCCCACAGAGGCAGATGCCAAACCAAAGACAGATTGCTTAACCAACAGATGGACTTTGACCCTATCCAGAATCACATGCACAAGTTGTTACCTAGCCAGTTGTTTCTGAGGACCAGGCAACTTTTGAACTCCTGTCTCTGTGAGAATGTATACTTTATGCTCTCTGAAATGTATGACACCCAGCTTTAAAAAAAAAAAAAAGAAAGAAAAAGAAAAAGGGGGAGAGGGAGAGAAAGAGCTCTGCACTTCCCTTTGCATAGTCTCACAGTATAATGAATAGTCTAATTTTTCTTAATATTCCCCCATACTGCCAGAAATTGGCTTAAATGGTGCATTCACAAAATTCATCAAATAAATTAAAAAGATTGCTCCTAAATCCAATTGTTAAATTGGATCAGAATAGAATTATCACAGGAACTTGAGATGTTAAGCCATTAGTGTAGAAAAACCATTGTTTTATTTTTAATCTAACACTAACACAAATAACCTAAGGGAAGTGCTGAATGGTGTTGGCAGGGGTATTAAATGTGCATTTTTACTCAACTACCTCAGGTATTCAGTAATACAGTGAAAAGCAAAATTGTTCCTTTTTTTGAAAATTTTATATACTTTATAAAGATAAAAGTCCAACTGTTTTTTAAAAAATGTAAAATTTAACAGCTGTCAGCTAACAGGCAAATAAGTGAAAAAGGAATTTTACTTCTGGCTGGTGACAGTAAAGCTGGAAAATTTCAGGTTTTTTTGAGGCTTCTGACACAGTTATTAGTTGAAAATCCAACAAATGTTCAAAGATATAGAGCAGTGCCTATATTTGGAGAGCAGCAATGCCACTTATTCCTTTGTTTACAGTTGGAATGTTTTTGGTGGTACTAACAGCAAAGTGGTGGTGGCAGGAGGTTTTAGAACATCTAGTTTAAATGGCTTTAGGAGACTTCAGGTTTTTTGTTTAGCTATATGACTGAATGCATAAGTGCTTCGTGCTTTGATTATCTACCTGAAGAAAGTGTATTGAGAGAGATGTAGGACTTCAAACAGGCAAAAAGCAAGCTTCAGCTTGTCTTACAGGATGCTTAGTTTGCCAGTAACCTTCGGACCAATCGGTCTACAAGCAAACTCCAAAAGATCTTATTTGTGAATAACAACAGTGACAGTGTTTAAATTAACGAAAGGCTACACATTTCTTTGCACCTGGCACTGTCATGAGCCTTGCTAAGCTATTTTTTTTTAAGTCCACTTAAAATATTACATAGAATGTAACAGGATTTCTGTATACTCTGTGCCCAATTATTAGAAGGTAAGTCAGAAGGTGGAGGACTCAAGAAAAATGTTTTGAGAATGCAATATGAATGACTGAAAACACCTGACCTTTGAAACTGAATTCATTTACCCATTCCTTAACTTGATGGCAAAGCCCAGGGTGTACAGTTGTGTGGGTGGTCTCGGAAGCCACGCTGCTCTCTGTTTTTGTGTTGCTTTCTTTCATAAGATGATCACTGTCATCTCATTACACTGATCTGAAGGGCATTATATAACCCTTTAAAACACACTGCCTCATTTGTATTTCAAGATGAATTTCTACAGACTAGTTAAGTTTCACAAAAACTGTTTTTCTGAAGATCAGCGTATTAGACATTTTGAAAATTGTTTTCCTAAATATTTTCAGAAAACCAGTTTATTTTGTAGTTTAGCCAAAAAGTGCCCTTTTTGTCACTGAATTCACCTAACATTTATAATTTTTTCATACAATGAATTTAAATTGCTGAAAAATTATGGACTGGCTTTCTGGTTGGATTTCAGGTGAGATGTGCTTAATTAAGGCCAGAGCTCTTCTGCAAAGTTTGATTTTTCTAATACTTGATTTAAAAAAAATACAGGTAGGTGCTGCATTTATATCTGCTGGTATAAATTCTGCCATATTTCACTTCTGTCCTTTTAGTGTGGCAAATCGTGTTTTCCTTTCACTTTAGCATTGATAATTTGGAGTATCTGGTACTAGCTAAGAAATAATTCTGTAATTGGGTTTTGTACTCACCGTATATGATCATTCCTCATCTATAATGTGCCCCACATGCAGCTTCATTTTCCAGATACCCTGATGCAGAATAAAGTTTTTCATCGTTAGTTACAGCTTGTTGTGTAGTATGTTTTCAAATGAATGTGATGTTTGAATTTGGTCTACACAGTTTTAATAATACTATGTCAATCTCGAAATTGGCACGACTACTTACCATTATATTCTCCAGCCTATGGTACATTAATGTAAACCTTCCTTATACTGTTCATCTGAACCAAGAACTAGTTTCTCTAATAATTTGCTTGCTTCTGTCATTTGGATTATTCTGAAAGGGAACAGAAATCCCATCCTAGAAAAACCTTGATATCTACTATTGCCCTCTAGGTATCTACTGTTACCCTCTATCACCTCAAAGTAACAGGATCAGTGGCCAGTGATCTATTTTGTTAAGATTTTTGGCCATTCCATTTATACTGAGTACTTGCATATAAGCAAAATAAAAGTCTGTGCAGAGAGCTCATGTGCCAGTGCTAACTCCAGGAAATCCTGTGGGGATTTAGCCCAGTGGTTTCGCCGCCTGCTGCGCAAGCGCCAGGACCCAAGTTCGATCCCCAGTACCAAAAAAAAAACAACAAAAAGTTTTGGTTGGAATGTACTTATTCTTGACGCAAGCATTAACTCATTTATCTGTCATCTTGGTGAGTCAGTCAGCGTGAGTGCCCATGACATAGACAAGACTTGTTCTACTGGCAACCTAACCTAGGAAGTTAGGCTTTAGGGAGCTGTATTTTCCAAGTGACTAAATCCAAATCTGAAACAGTTCATCTAGTTTTATTCACATTTGAACTCCCCTGGAGTCAACAAGGAAGTGTCCTCTTCTTCTATTCCAAGAATAAAGTCTTCAGGTAACATTTCGGGTGGTATCTGAGATAACTGGTCATCATAAGAACGTAGAGTCCATAATTTCTCTAATTCATACGTTTCTCTGGTTTCTGGAAGCATTAAATGAATCACCATGCTACCTATCAGGGATAAAAAGTTACAGTGAAGAAATACATATTTGCTTTTATTCTTGTGTTATCAGAGAGCAAACTGTGGCCCCCATCCCAGCAAAAATTACCACAGCATTGAGGCTGTGCCTTTCTCAGGGTATCCACTGTATCAACGTGTCATTACTGACGAAGTTAACTGTATCCACTAACGGTGCTGTCAGGTTTCTCCTGGGAGAAAGTGCTTCATGCACATCACATTTCTGCAAATCTTGTGAGCAAAGAAAGTACTAGGGTTTTGGGTTCTTGACAAGGCTGTTTGTAGGAAAAGCAGTTGTTTCCAGAACAAAGGGCAGCTCTGCTTACAGCTGATTCTCAGTTGAGGCAATATGAGGAATATCTAGGGACCCTGTCGCCATTGGGGAGGATAGTGCTAACACCCTATAAAACACTTGGCCCAAAATATTTATAGTGACAGTTGTGAAAAACCGTTTACTTAAGCCTAGGCATCTCTCATGAGAGCAGAAGTAGGCCTGCTTCCTGTGTTCTACCCCTGTGCTACCCTAGGGAACCTGGTGCTCAAGGAACCAGTGTCAAAACAGTGCAAAATTCATGGAGCTGGCTACAAGTGCAAGTAGCAAATTGTTTTTGTCTCTGACTCCCAAAGAGGTTTGTGTTGTCTATCAGTATCCACGAAAGTGGAAGGACAACTTAGCACGCAACTAGGATTAAACCTTAGACTACTGGGGACAGAACTGAGCTATATCCCCAGCTCTTTTTAAGATAGTTTCTCTAAGTTGCCCGGGCTGTACTCAAGTACCCCCAAGAACCTTCCTTATTTGCTCACAGGTGGGGCTTTTGGGAAGTGGGTGGAATATGGAGGCTCAGAGATGACTTGCTGTTAGGTGGGTCCCTGGAGGCCTGGCAGGGTCTATCCTCCTTCGAGCTCTATGTTTGCCATTGCCGTCCACAGCTATTCCACTGCCATGCGGCCTGGAGCCAGCCAACTATGGGATGAAACCTCTGCAAACTGTGGGCCAAAACTTCTCCTTTAAATTGCAGGTATTGGGTATTTTGTTCCAGAGATAAGAGAAGTGACTTAAGACAGTGTGTCTTCCTCCAAAAATGTATTACTGTATCTAGAATACTGAGGTTAGGTAAAGATTTCACACAGGATTAAGATCACCTGAGTTACAAATAAAACAAAATTTCAAAAAATCTTACACAGAAATGTTCTCATCGATTTTGTGAGCTGGAAATGAGATAATATCTGGCTTGATATCGATATTTATCTGTACTGTATGCCAAAATAACTTACCAAAATCCACACAGAGCCAGTCATCAGTGTCCTTCCCTTCAATCTTAACATGAGGCTCACTCTTACATTTCAGGTATTTGTACTGAAAAAAGCCAGACCATAGATTAAAGACAGGAAGAAGTCTGCCCTTACTGAGGATCCAGTAGCCTTTTTCTTGGTCTATCTGGGAACTAGCTTACTCATTTCTCATAGCTATACTTTGCCACACAGTTAATAACAGCAAAAATATTTACCCTCTAAATCCTTTCTTCTGAGCAGGCCACGCTCTTCACTCACAAGGTGCCTCTGGTGCACAGAGCGCTAGGCACACTTAGCATTTGGTCCCCACCTACATCATCCTTGTGGCTGTCCAGCTTCCTTTCACCCTTGGGTAAGGCAGGCTTTCCTGTTTTAAAACACTTTCCTGTTTTAAGGCTAGGTCTTCTTGGTGCTACGGATTTCATCTCATGTAGCTTCAGGATATGCTAATGGACAACTTCATTCTATGTGTCTATTTCCAAGAAAGCTATAAGTGGTCTCAGTTCTTAGCTTTTGTTAACACCAACAGATAGGCTTAGCAGACAAGACAGAATTTAAGCCAAAAACTGTTACAAGAGATAGATACCAACACCAAAGATCGGCTCCTAAATATATGGAATACATTGACACCTGAAGGGGGAAACAGTAGTACCACAGTAAGACTTCAGTAGCCCAGGGTCCATAATCAATAGAACAATCAGAAGAGCAAGAAGGAAAGGGATGACTTTTTTTTTTTTTTTTTTAAGGTTTTTAAAGACAGGATCTTGCTCTTTAATTCAGGCTGGCCTCGAACTTGGGGCAATCCTCTTGCCTCAGCCTCCCAAGTGCTGGGATTACAGGCATGTGCCACCATGCCCAGGGAAATGGATAACTTGAACAACACTATAGCAACCAAGTGGCCCCAAAAGACATTAACAGAGCTCTGTACCAAACAGTAGCAGAATGTCCTTTTTTATCAAGGGTCCAAGAAATGTTCTCTAGGATAATCATTTATTAGGCTACAAAAGAAACTCTAAGAATGAAATGAGATTATACAAAATATTTTCTGATCACAATAGAATAAAATGAAATTAAGAACAACTGGAAAAATCCACACGTGTGAAAATTTATACATACCCAATAGGTCAAAAAATCACAAGTAGGAAATGAGACAAATGAAAATTATCACACTCTCAAGAACTAGGGGGGGGGGAATCAAAAGCTAGCAGAGGAAAGGTAACAAGAACTAGGGCAGGAAAAAAAATCAGAGAAACCAAGATTTGGTTCTTCAAAAAAAAGATCAATAAAACTTAAATCTTTAGCTAGATTGAGTAAAAAAAGCAAACTAAAATCAGAAATGGGAGATATTACTACCAATTTTAAAAAAATAAAAATAATTTTAAGAGTACTATGGCTGAGTGTGGTGGCACACACCTGTAATCCCAGCACTCAGGAGGCTGAGGCAGCAAGACTGCCAAGAGTTCAAAGCCAGCCTGAACCAAAAAGCAAAACAGACCTTGTCTAAAAAAGCACTATTAACTGGGCTCGTGGCACCCACCTACAGTCCCATCACTCAGGAAGCTAAGGTGGGAGAGTGGCTTGAGTCCAGAAGTTTGTTACCAGCCTGGGCAACAGAGCAAGACTCCATGGAAAAAAATAGAGAAGTACTACAAACAATTATGTAACAAATTGAATAACCTAGGTAAAAGACAAATCCCTGGAACACACAATCTACCAAGACTGAATCATTTAAAAATAAAGACTGCAGAGACCAGCAGGGTGTGGCAGCACATGCCTGAAATCTCAGCACTTGGGAGGCTGAGGCAGTAAGATCTCTGGGAGTTTGAGGCCACGCTGGGCTATTTGGTGAGTTCAAGCCCAGTCTGAATTGAATAGCAAGACCCCGTCTCAAAAACAAAACAAAAGGACTGCAGAGACCTATAACTAGTAGATGATTGAAGCAGTTACTGGAATTTCCCAACCCAGAAATTGGGTCAGACAATTTTACTGGTGAATTAGGAAAAATACTTTCTCAAACTTACAAAAAAGTAAATAGGAGAGAACATTTCCCAATTCTATCAGATCAACTTCTTATTGACAGGAAAGCCAGAAACTATAAGAAAAAAAAACTAATCAGGTGTGGTGGCACACACCTATGATCCTAGCACTCTGGGAAGCTAAGGCAGGAGGACCACAAGTTTGAGCCTAGCCTGGCCAATTTAGCGAGACCTTGTTTCATAAAATTTTAGAAGGGCCAGGGTGTAGTTCAAGTGTGAAGGCCCTGTGTTCAATAATAAGTATTGCACCCCCCTAATCAATCCCTGGTGAATATTCTGTCATCAACAAAATATTACCAAACCAAACTTAGCAGCATATTAAACAGCCAGGCATTTGTGGCTCACAAATATATCCTACCTACTTGGGAGGCTGAGGCAGGAAGAAAATCACAAATTTGAGGACAGCCCAGGATGTTTCAAAATAAGGGTCAGTATAAATGGCTCAATGGTGGAAAGCTTATCTAGCGTGACTGAGGCCCTAGGTTCAATCCCTAGTACTAGAAAAAAACAACTATGCACCATAATCAAGTGAGATTCCTGGAATGCACACATTTCAACATATGAAAACCAATCAATGTAAAACATTAACAGAATAAAGGGAAAATCCACATGATAATTGATACATTTGACAAAATTCAATACCCTTTCATGATAAAATCACACAACAAACTAAGGATAAAAGGAGACTACCTCAATGTAATAAAGGCCACATATGAAAGGCACACAGCTAGCACACTCTAGCATACTCAATGATGAAAGACTGAAGCTTTTCCTTGAAGATCAGGACCAAGACTAGATGCCCACTTCTGCTACTTCTGGTCAACACAACATTGAAAGATGTAGCTGGAGAAAAAAAAGCATCCAAATTGGAAAGAAATACATTATCTTTTTGCAGGTCCAGGGATTTAGCTCAGTGGTTTTGCCGCCTGCTGCACAAGCGCAAGGACTGAAGTTCGATTCCCGGTACCAAAAAAAAAATTATCTTTTTGCAGACAAGATGATCTCATATGTAGAAAACCTTAAAGTTGCCCCCCAAAAAATAGGACTAATAAATTTGGCAAAGCTGCAAGATACAAAATCAATATACAAAAATCAGTTGAATTGCTATACACTAATAAGCAATCTGAAAATTAAAATAATTCCACTTACAATAGCATCAAAAAGAATAAAACACTTAGAAATAAATACCAAAGGAGGCACAGACTAGTATGCTGAGAACTACAAAATACTGCTGAAACAAATTAAACACAAATGGGAAAATATCCTGTATTCATGGATCAAAAGAATATTAAGATGTCAATACTTTTCAAAGCAATCCATAAATCAATTCTATCCCTATCAAAATCCAAACTTTAAGAAATAAAAAAATATCCACCCTAAAATTTACATAGAGTCTCAAGTATCCTGAATAGCTAAAATAATCCTGAAAAAGAAAAACAAAGTTGGCAGTTTTACATTTCATGATTTTAAATCTTACACTGGCCCTGGAGGTGTAGCTCAGCGGTTAGAGTGCTTAACATGTGCAAGGCTCTTGGTTCAATCCTCATCAACAAAACAACAGCAACAAAAAACCAAAAACTTAGTACACAAAGCTACAACAGTATGGTACTGTCATAAAGTCAGACACATAAACCAATGGAATAGGGAGTCTGGAAATAAACTTGTACAGATTATGGTTAAATGTTTTTCAACAGGGCTGCCAAGACCACAACAGGAAAAGGACAGTCTTTTCAACAAAGAGTGCTAAAGAAGCTGGATGTCCACATGGAAAGAAGCCTTATACTACCCTCCAAAAACTAATTTTTTTTTTTTTGGTACCGGGGATTGAACTCGGGTTCTTGTGCTTGCAAGGCAGGCAGCGGAACCACTAAGCTAAATCCCCGGCCCCCAAAAAACTAATTTAAAATGGATTAAATACCTAATTAAGGACCTAAAACCATTAAACTCTTAGAAGAAAACAAGGAAAAGCTTCATGACATTATTTTGCCAATGATTTTCCTGGATATGTTATTAAAGGCACAGGCAACAAAAGACAAAGGTGGAATCATCAAAATTTAATAATTTTGTGAATCAAAGGATGCTACCAACAGATTAAGAAAGGATTAATATTTTAAAAAACAAAGCTCCTGCAACTCAACAAAATATACCTGTTTACAAATGACCCAATGACTATAATTTCTCCAAAGAACATATACAAATGGCCAATAAACAAATGAAAATATGTTCAACATCATTAATCATTATGGGACTCCAAATCAAAACAACAATGAACTACCACTTTACACTCATAAGGATGGCCATTATAAAAAAAAAAACCCAACTGCTGCACAAGCACGAGGACCCGAGTTCGATGCCCAGTACCAAAAAAAAAACAAACAAAAAACCCAAAACTAGCATAGGCCAGGCATGGTGGCACACACCTGCAATCCTACGATCTGGGAGGTTGAGGCAGGAAGATGACAGGTTCCAGCTCAACAGAGACAATTTAGCAAGATCCTGTCTCAGAATAAAAATTTTAAAAGGGGTGGGGGCCAGGGATTTAGCTCAGTGGTTCTGCCCCCTGCCTGGCAAATGCAACGTCCCAAGTTCGATCTCCGGTACCAAAAAAAGGCGCGGTGGGGGGTGGGGGGGGTGGCTGAGTGCTCCCTAGGCTCAATCCCCAATAATCACATACATACACAAACACAGAGACAGACAGACACACACACACACACACACACACACACATTACTAGTGGGATTTTAAATTGGTATAGCCACTATGAAAGAGAGAGGGAACAAAAAATTAAAAACTTAAAGACAGAATCAGCGTATAATCCAGCAATTCCTCTTATGTACATCCAAAATTAGAAGTTGGCACATGAACAGATACTTCTATACCTATGTTTATAGTAGTACTATGCACAGCAGCCAAAAGTTGTAATCAATGAACGGATGGATAAACAGTGCGGTATATATGGTACAAACCTGTAAATATAGTTGTTATTAGTCTTAAGAAATTCTGGCACATGTTACAACATGGATGAACCCTGAAGACACAGTGCTAAGTGAAATAGTCACAAAAGGACAAATACCATATAATTTTCATGAGATAGGAAGAGTAGTAAAATTCATACAAAGCAGAATGGCAGCTGGAGGGGAAAGGGAATGAGAAGGTACTATTTAAAGGGTATAGAGTCGCAAGGTGAAAGTTCCAGCAATGGATGGTGGAACAATTAATGTACTTAAAACCACGGAATTATACACTTAAAAATGTAAAAAAAATGGCAGGACCTACAGTATGTTTTTACTACAAACAATAAAAATTTATTGACCTTCCACGTCTCTCCCTTCTCGTCTAAAACTTTGGTAAAAGTAATTTTTAGTCTCTCATTTTTCTTTTTCCAGAAACTCTGAAAACTTCCATTCTTTTTATATCCCCAAGTCTAACAATAACTCCTAAGTCTTCATCTCACTGCATCCCACTATTCCATCTGATAGAGACCCTGTTTCACAACTCTTCTCCACACACTCCTGGTTCTCTTCCTATCTCCTCCAACTACTTTTTTGGAATCTTCCTCTGCTCTGTCACATTATACCAGAACTGGTTTAGACTCCTTCTTATTTTACTATTCTTTTGGGGTTTTTTGTTTTATTTTGTTTTTTAAGACAGGGTCTCGCTTTGTAGTTCAGGCTGACCTTGAACTCACTATGTAGCCCACTCTAGCCTTAAACTCCTGGCAATCCTCCTGCCTCAGCCTCCCAAGTGCTGGGATTACAGGCATGTGCCACCAGGCCCAGCTTATTTTGGTCTTAAAAGCCTTTCCAGCTGGGTATGGTGATGCACACCTGTGATCCCAGCACTTGGGAGGCTGAGGCAGGAGGATCACTGTGAATTTGAGTCCAGCCTGGGCTACACAGCAAGACCCTGTTTCAAAAAAAAACAAAATAAGGGGCCGGGCATTTAGCTCAGTGGTTCCACCACCTGCAAGGACCCAAGTTCTATTCCTGGTACCAAAAAACAAAACAAACCAAACACCCCACCCCCAGTTGTTGCCAGTTTTCAGCAGGGTTTATTCCCCTGCAGAATGGTGCCAGAATCAGCTGGAAGCTTCCGAATACCGTATTTTCCTCATTCTGATTGATCAACTCCTTTCCTTTTCTTTCATTAGATCCCTGAATTCAGAGGGCAAGGACTGTATCTGCATCATTTTTACCTTGCCAATGACTAAGCATGATGCTTGGAAAGACTGGACATGCTCAAATACTAGAATTAAACTCTAGACCAGCACTGTCCAACAACTTTTTATAGTTATGAAAATGTTTTATGGCTGTTCAATACTATAGTAATCACCTGAAATGTACTGTACTGGTGGCAACCACACTGGACAGTGCTGTTCTAGAAATCCCTTTGGCTTACGCTGTCTTCTAGCTTGTCTCAAATTATTATTATTACTATTATTTTCTTTTTGGTCACAAGAAACAAGAATTAGAAATATCTTGACTCAACAGGGTTAGATGCTGTACTTGTTCCCAGACTGTTTTTATCAAACAACACAGAATATAAAACACATTCAGGCAAATTCTGAAAGTTTGGGCTTCCTCACATGTTCTTCAGACTGAGGCACTGCCATTATTCCACTCAATGGTGCAAAAGAGAAAAGAAATCAACCTACCATTTTCACAATGTAGTAGGCCATGGCATGTAAATGCCGAGTGGAAGTTCCACTGCCAATCACAAAGTAATCAGCATATCTCATTTCTGGAGGAACCTTGATCACACAAATGTCTCTTGCATTTTCTTGTCTCAGAAGTGAAACCAGCATATCGATGTCAAACTTTGGACCAGTATGATCTGAAATGCACAAGCATTTGTTTGTGGCAGCTCACCAAGTAGAAGACAGCCCTGTACATACCCAGAGTTGCACATGTCCCCCAGAGGAAACAAAACAACTGCTCTTCCACAAGTGTGTTTAGATCCAAAATGCTTTGTAAGTCAGCAGGGTCCAGACCTCCTGCAGCTGACCCTGGGTAGTTTCACACTGCACAGCTCAGCCTTTAAGGTCAGAGAGCTGAGGTTACACAGAGCCAACGCATATCCTTCGCCATCCCCACAGGAGGAGAACCACAATGACAAATGGCTATCCACGCAGTAGTAATGAGCAATACACCGAAAACACAAAAATGTTATACACAGAAAAACAGCACAATTTGGGGAAGAGGTGATACCCTGGTCATACTAAAACTGAACCCCAGCTATAAAGCGACAAAGAACTAAAACTGTGAGCGGAAAGGCTCTCGCTCTCTGTTCTTGCTCTTTTCTCTGACAAGATCTTGCTAAATTTTCCACACTGGTCTCGAACTTGGGATCTTCCTCCTCAGCTTCCTGAGTGCTGGGATTAGAGACATGCATCGCTATGCCGGCTCTCAGGTTTTTCTTATAAAGCAATTCTGGTTATTAACAACTGTTATTTATGAAAATGTAGCTTTTCTTCATGGAGGTTTTATTCTGTTCTTCAGCTTGGAGTACTAGCGTCTGTAAATTTATAGCTCTCCTAAATTCCAATCCTGACTCCGAAGCACCTAGTAGCAAAGCCCACGAAAACCTCTCTCTCTCAAATTCTGTAATTTCGCAGATAAGACTTGTTCACGATTTTTCAAGTTTCAAAAAAGTTAAAAGTTTAACTTTAAAAAAAAAGTGTAAAAGTTTAAAAGCGTGTGCAGCCATTACAGGATCTTCAGAGGGACCCATCTCCTAGTAGCGTTTCCTGCACATCCCTTGGCCGCAGTCCTTGGCTGTCCCTCGGAATCCTCACGGCCCAACACTCCCAACGATCCACATTCCCTGGGCCCCCAGGTAGGGAGTGGGGCTCAGGACGGTGAAGTCGTGATACCACGTGGATGTCTGGGTTTGTGAGGACGACCGCTCAGCGCGTGGCCCGTGTCTCCACTGTGAAACAGGAAGGCTGGCGGGGGCAACCTCCGAAGTCCGTCCCAGCTTTGGGTCTGTAGTTTGTGAGTCGTACTGGAAACATACAGGGGAAGCAGAGCCTCCCGTGCAGGGCGTAGCGCCCAGCTGCGCAAACCGTACCTGCGGCGCCGGGCTCCGGGCGCGCCTCACCGCCCGTCCGCTCGTCCCGCTGAGGCCTGCTGTGCAGGCCGCACACAAGGTCCGGAGTCAGGTAGGCCCGGAAAGGCGCCGGTCCCGCGGGGAGGCGTCCCAGCGCCAGCAGCTGAAGCCGGGGCATGGCAGCTACCGCGGAATCCCCTCCCCGGGAGGCAGCCCCGCGCCACAGCAGCGACCCCAATCGCAGCGCCACACGGCTGCTCGTCCCCATCGCCGTCGCCGCGCTTGAAGTCACGGGGCGGGCTCCACGGACCGGCAGGCTCTACGTCTTCTGATTGGTCAGGTCAATCAGCGCAGCCGGAAGTCATACACGTAAATCATTATGTGGGCGGGGCCAAGACCTGGACGGGGTAGGGGGGGCTTGGGCGGAGTTTGGAGCCGAGGCCGGGGAGGTCAGGGGCGGGGCAAACTTTTTTTGTTTTTAGTACCGGGAATCGAACTCAAACTCGGGTCCTTGCGCTTGCAGGGCAGGCGGCGGAACCACTGAACTAAATCCCCGCCCCTGGGCCGTTTTGATTTGCGGGTACGTTTGGTCAGAGTGCCAAGCACATAATAGGTACTCAAGAAATGTTTGACACGTTATTTAATTTTTTTAAAGCAACAACATGCTGAGCACGGTGGCATACATCTGTAATCCCAGCATTCTTTTTTTTTTCTTTTTTTTAAAATTAAATTCTTTTATTGGTACATTGTAGGTATATAACGCAATTACATTTCTCACTTGGAATTGTACCTTTACATGATGCATCTTGGTTTTTTCCCCATTCCTAGCCCTCCCTTCACCCCCTCCACCCTTCCCTATTTACAAAGACTTTATTTCCATTTTTTCCATTTCTCATCATTTTTCCTTTCCCTTCTTTCCTTTAATCCCAGCATTCTTAAAGGCTGAGGCAGGAGGGTCGCAAGTTCGAGTCCAACTTGACCTACTTAGTGACTTAGTGAGACTCTATCTCAAAAGAATAAAAAGTTGATGATGTAGTGAAGTCAGCGAGTTAACCAGAAACCCCCCAATAACCTGCGCCTGAACTTTACCCCTTTTCCTCCCCGGACTGCTTGTTCAAAGTGATGTTAACCAGCACACAGCTTACCTTGTGGTTAAGAACAAAGGACAGAACACGTTATACTGCAATCCTAACCATAAAGATAAGAATTTCCTGCCAAATCCCAAAATTGGATTTTAATCTAACCTGCAGTCCGCTTCTGTAGCCCTGTGCTTGCTCAAAGGTGAGATCATGACATACCATTATGTGGGGTTTTTTCCCTTTAAAAACTGGGTTTCCCTAGGGTCAGGGATTTAGCTCAGTGGTTCCGGCGACTGCCTTGCAAGCGCAAGGTCCCGAGTTTGATCCCCAGTACCAAAAAAACAAAACAAAACTGGGTTTCCCTGCTTGATTGGTAACAAGGAAGATGGGAGCAAGAGCTCATCCTTGGTCGCTGGCTAATTAAAAGGACTCCTTTAATTTGGACATTTTTGTGGCGTCGTCTTTTTCGCTGGGACAGCTATAACATGTAGCTCAGTGTGAAAGCCCTGGGTTCAAACCCCAGTACCACAAAGACAAAAACAAAAAACCTACAAGCACTCATTTTGGGGAAAAATTTTATAAAATACAGAAACTAATATAAGTGCCTATATTTGCCACCCCAAATATTTACAAGTGTTTCAAGTTATTTTTGAAAATTAAAAAAGTATTATAAAGTTAAGTCTCCTATGTTCTTCAGTTCCAATCCCATCCTCTTCAATTCCATTTCCTTCTGGGCATGAATTTGGTGTTTCTCCTAGTTTTTGCCACCCTTTGCAAGTTCCCTCCTGTCTCTGAGTATCCCATCAGGAATGGTCACTACAGGGCCACCGGGGATTTAGCTCAGTGGTTCCGCCTGCCTCGAAAGCTGAGGACCTGGGTTCAATCCCCGGTACCAAAAAAAAAAAAAAAAGGTCACTACTTGTAGGTAGTGAGCATATGGAAAGCAGTACAGTCATGACGCACTTGATGGGAATTTGTTCTGAAAAATGTATTGTTAGGTAGTTTTGTTGTTGGAAATGTCAAACAAATTAAGACACTAATATTTCTAGGCAATATTGGTGTGACCTTACTATACCACCATTGTATATGTGATCTGTCACTGACAAAGGCATCATTATGTGTTGCATGACATGACTGTATATCATCTGTCTACAAATTGGCCTCATAGGTGAAGAAACACTTCAGTCATTCTGATAAAACCCACTAGAAAAGGATCACCAGGAGTGTAGCTGTGGCCAGTTACAAGACAGGTGGCACCCCAGGAGGACAGAGGTGCATCTCAGTAGAGGCAGAAGGGGATTTGCTTAGGGTGTGTGCTTCTTTGAGAGTCTGAGAGACCAGAGGAAGGGGGTCATCTTGAAGTGGGTGCTGAAGCAGAAGCAGTTTAGCAATTGGGTCTCTTCGGTAATCTTTGGTCAAGAGATAGGAGAATGTTCCTGGAACTGGTGATGTCATTGGTCACTCACGAGCAGTTCATGGTCTTGGAAGGCTTGAGTCCTGTTAGAAACATTGTTTTATGTTCCATTAGGAACATCACCTCCTGATTACCAGGAGGGTTGGGAAGTGGAGTCAGGGACCTTATTCTGCAGGAATCTAATGGTTAAGAGGAATGTAGAGTGTTAGACCTGAGAGAGGAATGATGCCTGTGAAAATAAAAGGAAAGTTACAACAAAAGCAAGATTGAGAGAGGTTTTCTAAATGGAGGCCATTAGGGAAGCAGGACTTCTTTTTTTTTTTTTTTTGGTACCAGGGATCGAACCCAGGTCCTCAGCTTGCGAGGCAGGTGGGTGGAACCACTGAGCTAAATCCCTGGCCCAAGGAAGCAGGACTTCTGCATGACACAAGCTGCTGCTGGAGAAGGTGGACTTCAGCCACCTCCCCCTTTGATTGCCAGTATCTGGAACAAATCACAGTGTGCTCAGAGACTCAAGACGAATCTCAAAGGGTTATGGATTCTTGTATTATGGACATTTTTATGAAGTATGTGCATTTTTTGGTCTTCTATCAGTCACGTGCCCCCTGTTGCACAGCCTCTAGTCTCAACTCTAAGAGAAGTTTCCCCACCGAAGAATTTTTACTGACTTGTAACAACAGCTTGCCCATCTTCCCTGCCTTCTTCAGAACACTGTTTCAAACAAACTGTACTTGGGTCTCCTGCGTAGCAGTTCCTAAGACCACAAATAAAGATCTTTACTTTTATCCTTTCTGAGTTTAAACTGATTCACTGGCAGGACCTGTGTGTCGGTGAAATGACCCCTGGGGCTTTGTCATCACAGGCAAGACTGGGACGTTCCATTCACAATCAAATGATTCCAAACAGCCGTTTCTCATCACACATGCATTCAGAGACAAAGGCTGTCAGCACCGAGTCCTCACCGTTAATTACCAAAGCCGTTTTCCAGGCCATTCCCACCTGAGGAAAGACTTGGGAACAGCTGTTACACTTCGGACTAGCAAAATGCCCCACCCCATGAGAGCTGGAACCTCTACTGTTGGGCTTGAACTTCATTTTCAGATAAAGACCGGGTCAGAGGGAGAGAGTACTTTAATAATCCCTACCTTTGGAGTGCTGGGTTTGGTACTGGGAAGTTCATCAAACTGGTTTACTTACAAAGTAAACCAACCTCTGCTTACTTCATGGACGATTTATCACACAGCGACATCTCCTGATCTGTGGGCCAGAATCTTCTGCAAAAGACCCTTAAGTCCACAGATGCATCAAATATTGTCTTTGGAAGGAATAAACATATTTTCTGTACCAAATGGAGAGAGATAGCACTGGAATTCAGTAAAATTTTAAAGTATTTAAAAGTGTTGCCTCACACCACCTTTTTGTCATCCATGTATTCAATGATAGATATTTAGAGAGCCACAATTTTTTTTAAATAATGAAAAAGGTTGGGACTACTATTTTCTACCTCAGAGATCCTTCCAGACCTCTGGGCCAGTTCATCCCACCGCTGGGGAGCTGTGGCTAATGGTAAATATTCTTGTCATTTAAATTTAACCACTTTTCCCCTAGATTTCCTCTCTCTCTGTACTGTTCCTGATCTTTAAAGACCTTGCTAAGAAAAGGGCTAGAATTAAAGGGACTTCTCATAGATCTAATACGGTACATCACAAAGACTATGTGTTTGTATATTTCTACTTACAAACTATCTTGTGCTTGGCCTGATGGTGCATTCCAGTAGTACCAGCACTTGGGAGGCTGAGGCAGGAAAATTGCTTTGAGTTCAAAGACTCCCTGGGCTATGCAGTGAGTTCAAGTCCAGCCTGGACTATATAGCAAGGCCCTGTCTCCAAAAAGAAAAACAACAACCCCCCAAAACAAAGATTATCTTGTCCCTCACTTTGTATGTCCCCTAATTAAAAAGGGGGCAAAATCCTTTTAAAGAGAAGACAAACAAGGACCCATGGGGGAAGGTACTGTATCTCTGCACCCTAGGCTCCCAGGGGGTGTGGGGCCTGCATTGTCTACCTGCTCAGATGTTTAGTGTTGGATTCCCTGCCATATCCTGGGTGCTTTAAGGACAGGGTGTCCCACTTGGAGTGAGCATTGAGGCCTGAGATAAAAGGAACATTAACCTGGAAGCAGTGGTACATGATTGTAATTCCAGCTCCTCAGCAGGCTGAGGCAGGAACATCACAAGTTCAAGCCTGGCCTGGGCAATTAGCAAGACCCTATCTCAAAATGAAAATAGAATTCAGTGCAGAGTGCCCCTGGGCTCAAGCCCCACCATGGTGGGGGGCAGATGCTGTGCAGAAGGAAAGGGAAGATACCCACAAGCATTCAGGGTGCAGTTAGAGCACATTTAAGACCTAGAAGTTGAGAGGGGATGACGCAGGCTTAGATGTGGCGGTAAACAGAGGCCAGATGCTGAAGACTGTTGTACACCGGACGACTTTGGGTTTGTCCTAGTGGCACCGAGGAGCCACTGATGCGGAGAATATCTGCCTGGCCCAACATGGACAGTGAGAACGAGGCAGGACAGGCTGCTGGGGGCTGCTGTCATCTTGTAGAAGTAGCTAGGCCTTGGGTAGTGAAGATGGAAAGAAACAGATGGGTTCTGGAGAGATCTGAAAAGTGAAAGGAACAGGATTGTGTGAGGGATAGCTTCTGAGGGTGCAGAGAGGGAGTCATCCAGATGAGGATATCTGTCAGGGCCCTGCCTACCATGCTGGCCACCTCACATGTGTTTCAGAGCTTCCATTCCTGTGACATCCCTCAAATGTACTAAACCTACTGCTGGTGGCCAGGCGTGGTGGCACACACTTCTAATTCCAGCACTCTGGAGGCTGAGGCAGGAGGATCACTGAATTTGAGGTCAGCCTGGGGTATATGGTGAGTTCAAGGCCAGCCTGAAGAACATAGACCTTATCTCCAAAAAACAGTGAAAGGAGGGCCGGGGATTTAGCTCAGTGGTTCTGCACCTGTCTTGCAAGCGCAAGGTCCTGAGTTTGATCCCCAGTACCAAACAAAAAAAAACAACAACAAAAAAACAGTGAAAGAAAATTTTGGCCAGGACACAGGAGGCTGAAGAGCACTGGGTCCAGGGCTGTAATCAAAGGCCTCTCTTGCTTCTCCTCTCTCAGCAGCTACAAGCCTGCACTGCCCAATGGCCAAAGCCTGAAAATAACTGTTTCATGTATGTTATTCAGTTTTCCAGTTGAGTCCGGTGGGAGGGCAGTTCCTGCAGTAAAAATCCTTTGTGGGTAGAAGCAGATGTCTTTCACTGTGACTTTAACATTCACGCTCCTGGTTATTGATGATGATGACATTTCTTCATACGCATACTGATGTAATAGTTGTGAGGGCTGCCGTAATGGAATGTTACAGGCTAGGTGTCTTACGCAACAGAAATTAATTTGCCCGCAGTCCTGGAGGCTGGAAGTCCAAGATTAAGGTGTCTGGAGGGGTGGTTTCCGGTGAGGCCTCTCTCCACAGCTTGGTGATGGCCACCTTCTTACTGTATCCTCACATGGCCTTTCCTTATGCTACTTAACCTGTGTCCTTCCTGTCCTTATAAGGCCACCAGCCCCACTGGACTGAGCTCCGTCCTTCTGACTTCTCTTAACGTTAGTTACCTCCTTAAAGGCACTACCCTCACCCTCAAATGCAGTCACATTGGGGATTAGGGCTTCAACATACGGGGGGGGTCAGTTCATATCAACTGTCTTCATCAGATGCTCCTGGGTTTATGATGAGGATAGGTTCTCATATACCCACTGTAAACTGAAAACATGATAAGTCAAGACTGCTTTCAGTAAACCTTACCCACTGAGTAATTAGCTTAACCACACAGCATACTGCAGAGTACTGGTTTCTTTTTCCTTGCAGTTGGGTGGCTGAGGCTGACTGGGACCTGTGGCTGAGTGTTGTGCCACAGATTGCTAACCTGGAGAAAGATCCAAATTCAAAATGTGATGCACAGGTTCTACTAAATGAGTGTCATTCCTGAACCACTGGAAAATCAAGAAATCCTAAGTAGAACCATAGGCTGAGGGCCATCTATGTATTTCTGTCGTACTGAAATGCCTGTCATAGTCAGGCATAGCAGGCAGTGGCTACAATCTCAGTGTCTTGGGAGTCTAATGCAGGATTGCAAACTCGAGGCCAGCCTGGGCTACACAGCAAGACCCTGTCTCAAAATAAAAAAAATAAAAAGGGCTAGGGATATAGCTCAATGCTCCCTGGGTTAAATTTTCAGTACCAAAAAAAAAAAGGTATCATGTCCTTGCTCCTTTTCTGTATTTGTTTGTTATTATCATGTTGACTGGTTATACACTGAAGGCATATTTTCGTCTTCTCCTGGTTTATGGCACAAAGTTCTACATTCTTTATCATGTCTCTTAACAAAAGATGTTTTTGCTTTTAGTCAAGTTGAAGGTTTGCCTTTGGCTTGGGCTCCTATTGTCTTGTTTAGGAAATTCTATCTTCCTGAA
The DNA here is from genome assembly GCF_053883595.1 of Heterocephalus glaber. Taxonomy (NCBI): domain Eukaryota; kingdom Metazoa; phylum Chordata; class Mammalia; order Rodentia; family Bathyergidae; genus Heterocephalus; species Heterocephalus glaber. The sequence continues at coordinate 7,101,707 of NW_028258156.1, forward strand.
ATCATAAAGATGTCTGTGTATTCTCCTAAAACTTTCAAAGTTTTATCTGTTATAGTTCAGTCCTTGGTTCATATGGAAATGATTGCTGTGCATGGGGTCTGTTAAGGATCCTTTCTTCAATATGTGGATCTGGTTATCTCAGCAGCATTTAGGGGATGATTCCTCCCATCTCTGTCGATCTGCAATGTCAGCCTGCCAGATCCATATTCATATAAATCTGTGTCTGCCAATCCAAAAATGGGCATTTGAAATGAACACACACTTCTCAGACAAAGAGGTAGAAATAGCAAATAAACATATGAAAAAATGTCCAACATCACTGGTCATTTGAGAGATGCAAATGAAAACAACACTGAGATTCCACCTCACCCCAAAAAGAATGGCTGCTATCATGAAATCAACCAATAACAAATGCTGGCAGGGCTGTGGGGAAAGAGGAACACTGCTCCACTGCTTGTGGGAGTGTAGACTGGTGCAACCACTGTGGAAATCAGTATGGAGATACCTCAAAGAACTAGGACTGGAAGTCCCATTTGACCCAGCTATTCCCCTACTGGGTATCTTCCCCAAAGAATTAAAAGATTCATACTACAGTGATATATGTGCACCCGTGTTCATAGCAGCACAATTTGTAATAGCTAAAACTTGGAAGCAGCCCAATTGCCCATCAACTGGAAACTGGATAAAGAAAATATTTTTTTTTATAAAATGGAGTACTACTCAGCCATAAAAAATGAGAAATTAGAGACATTTATAGCTAAATGGATTCACATTGAGGCAATACTCTTAAGTGAAATAAATAGGACACACATGTGTAAATACCAAATAGTTTCTCTAGTGTGAGAAACTGAAAGTGTAAATAAAGACTAAAAGGTATAATAGACAATGTGAAATAGGAAGAAAAGGGGCAAAGGGGAAGGGGAGGTTTGAGAGGTAGGGGAAAGGAAAGAAGGGAATGGAATTAATATGAGAAAATGAAAAACTGGAAACAAAGTCTTTGTAAATAGGGAGGGAGGGGTTGAAGGGAGGGCAGGGAAATGGGGAAAAAAATAAGAACCAAGAGAGATTATGTAAAGGTGCAAATTTCCAATGATGAACATCATTATATCGTATACCTAAAATGCATCAATAAAATTAAAAAAAAAATCTGTGTCTGGACTCTTTTCAGTCCCAGGGGACTTCTTTTCTATCCCTACCCCAATACCACACAGGCTAGGTAATTGTATCTGTTTTCCAGCTTACTAGTTCTCTCTCTAGCTATGTCCAGTCTGTTCTTAAATCTTGTATTTTTTGAGGGTCTCTACAGGGTCTCCCTGTATAGTTCAGGCTGGCTTGGAACTCACTATGTAGCTCAGGCTGGCCTCAAACTTTAACCTTCCTGCCTCAGACTCCTGAGGCCTGGGATTACAGGCATGCACCACCACACCTAGCTAAATTCTTTTTAAAGACTAAAACAAACTGCAATCAAGGAAATCTGAATACTAACTGGATGTCTGATATAGGAATTATTGTTAATTATTTTACATGAGATAATTACACTGTAGTTCTTTTTTTTTTTTTTTTTTGGTACCGGGGATTGAACTTGGGTTCTTGTGCTTGTGAGGCAGGCAGCAGAACCACTGAGCTAAATCCCCAGCCCTGTAGTTTTGTTTTTTAAACAGTTCTTACTTTTTAGAAATATATACTGAACTGTTTTGTATAAAATATAATTTCTGGGATTTTCTTTAGATATAAATGATTAAGGATTTAGATGAAATAAGGCTGGCCATAAATTGAATAATTGTTGAAAGTAGATTATGTCTACATAATGGTTTTTCTCTCCTTTTGTATGTATTTTAAATTTTCTACTCTAAAAAGTAAAAATACAGCAACCTCATAAACTGTTTCTAACTTTTAATATTATGGTTCATAAATCAAGAAGCTTTTAAATAGAAGTCCCTTAAGCCTATATTGGTTGTCTGTTGCTTCTTTCACATACTTTTAGTTTTCTCTTTTGTAGCTCTAAGTGAATAATATACACTTTTTTTTTTTTTTAAAGATAGAATGTCTCTGGACATGGTGGTGCACATTTACAATCTCAGAATCCTGGAAGGCAGAGGCAGGAGGATTGCAAGTTCAAGCCCAGCCTGGGCAACTTAGATCCTGTCTCAAAATAAAAGATAATAATAATAATTTTTAAAATAATAATAATTTTAAAAGGGCTAGGGATGTAGTTCAGTGCAAATTCATCCTGGGGTCAGTCCCCAGTAATGAAAAAGAAAGGAAAAGAAGTCTCACTATGTTGTCCATGCTGGCCCTGAACTCCTTGGCTCAACTGATCTTCCTGAACAGCCTCCCAAGTAATGACTACAGATCCACGCCACTACGTCTGAGATATCATTTATATCTTGTATCCGATCATTCCAATATCTGCAGTAGTTGCCAGTCCAATTCTTTCATTGCCCTCTTGACTAATTCTTAAAGAACAAGGGAGTTGGTTTTTTTTTTTTAGTTCTTTTATTGATACATTTTAGATAGATATACAACTCGTTTACATTTATCATTGGGTGTTTGTACCTGTACATGATGTATCTTGGTTCTCATTTTTTTCCATTACTTGTGCGCCCTTCACCCCCTCTGTCCTTCCCTATTTACATAGATTTCATTTCCTTTTTTTTCTTTTCTCATAGTTTTTCCTTTCCCTCTTTTCCTTTCCCCTTCCCCTCCCTTCACTCCTTCATCTTTGGACCTTTTTTCCTATTTCAAATTATCAATTATTCATTTTAATCATTTTAACCCTTGTTTACACTATCAGTTTCTCACACTAGAGAAACTATTCAGTATTTACACATGTGTGTCCTATTTATTTCACTTAAGAGTATGGCCTCAATATGCATCCATTTAGCTATAAATGACTCTAGTTTTTCATTCTTTATGGCTGAGTAGTACTCCATTTTATAAAAAAACCACATTTTCTTTATCCAGTTTCCAGTTGATGGGCACTTGGGCTGCTTCCAAGCTTTAGCGATTACAAACTGTGCCGCTATGAACATGGGTGCACATATATCACTGTGGTATGATTCTTTTAATTCTTTTGGGAAGATACCCAGCAGGGGAATAGCTGGGTCAAATGGGACCTCTAGTCCTAGTTCTTTGAGGTATCTCCATACTGACTTCCACAGTGGTTGCACCAGTCTGCACTCCCACCAACAATGGAGAAGGGTTCCTTTCTCCCCACACCCCTGCCAGCATTTGTTATTCGTTGAGTTCTTGATGGCACCCATTCTTTCTGGGGTGAAGTGGAATCTCAGTGTTGTTTTCATCTGCATCTCTCGAATGATGAGTGATGTTGAACATTTTTTCATGTATTTGTTTGCTGCTTTTACTTCCTTGTCTGAGAAATGTCTGTTCATTTCAGATGCCCATTTTTGAATTGGGTCTTTCAATCTGGGGGGTCTGATTTTTTTCAATTCTTTATATATTCTAGATAGTAGTCCTTTGTCTGAGGTACAGCTGATAAAATTTTTTTCCCATACTGTAGATTGTCTGTTAGTTCTGTTGGTGGTTTCTTTTGGAGTGCAGAAGCTTTTTAATAAGATGATATCCCAGTTGTTGATTCTTTCTGCTAGTTCCCATGCTGCTGAGGTTTTGTTCATGAAGTCTTTTCCTATGCCAATGTCTTCAAGAGTTCTACCTAACTTATCTTCCAGCAAGTTTAGTGTTTCTGTCTTAATATTTAGATCTTTAATCCACTTCAATCTTAGTTTAGTGCATGGTGATAGGTATGGGTCTAGTTTCAATCTTTGGCAGGTTGAAATCCAGTTTTTCCAACACCATTTCTTAAATAGGCTATCTTTCCTCCAATGATGATTGTTGGCTCCTTTGTCAAAGATGAGGTGACTTAGTATGCCTGGAGTTGTTTCTGCATCTTCTAATCTATTCCACTGATCCTCAGGTCTGTTCCTTTGCCAGTACCATGCTGATTTTATCACAGGACCTTTGTAGTATAGTTTCAAGTTGGGGATTGTGATACCCCCAGCCATGTCTCTGTTGCTTAGAATTGCTTTAGCTATTCTAGGTCTCTTACAGTTCCAAATGATTTTTTTGGATTGTTTTCTCTAGTTCTGTGAAGTATATTGTTGGAATTTCAATTGGCATTGCATTGAATCTATATAGTAGTTTTGGAAGTACGGCCATTTTCACTACATTGGTTCTTCCTACCCAGGAGCAAGGGATGTCTTTCCATTTTCTTGTATCCTCTTCCATTTCTTTTTTCAGAGTGCTGTAGTTTTCAGTGTAGAGGTCATTTGCTTCCTTTGTTAGATTGATTCCTAGATATTTCATTTTTATGGATGCTATTGTAAAAGGAATTGTTTCCCTAATTTCTCTCTCAGTGAATCTGTTATTTGTGTACAAGAAGGCTATTGTTTTTTGAGTGTTGACCTTGTATCCAGCTACTCTACTGAATCTGTCAATTAAGTCTAGAAGTCTTTTGGTGGAGTTTTTTGGGTCTTCTATGTAAAGTATCATATCGTCAGCAAACAATGACAGTTTAACTTCTTCTTTTCCTATCTTTATTCCTTTTATTTCTTTCTCTTTTCTAATTGCTGTGGCTAATGTTTCCAGAACTATATTGAAGAGGAGTGGTGATAGTGGGCATCCTTGCCTTGTTCCTGATTTTAGCGTGAATGTTTTCAGTTTTTGACCATTTAGTATGATGTTGGCTGTTGGTTTTTCATAGATAGCCTTAATCAGGTTAAGATAAAGACCTTCTATTCCAATTTTCTGTAGGGTTTTTATCATGAATGGGTGCTAGATTTTGTTGAATGCTTTTTCTGCATCTATTGAGATGATCATATGGTTTTTGTCTTTGACTTTGTTAATATGGTGTATTACATTTATTGATTTATGAATGTTGAACCCTTCTTGCATCCCTGGGATAAATCCAACTTGGCCAGGATGTATGATCTTCTTGATGACCCTCTGTATTCTGTTTGCCAGTATCTTGTTGAGGATTTTTCCATCTATATTCATTAGGGAGATTAGCCTGTAGCTCTCTTTTTGGGTTGGGTCTTTCCCTGGTTTTGGAATCAAAGTAACACTTGCTTCCAGGAATGAATTTGGAAGTATTGTTTCCCTTTCAATTTCCTTGATGAGTTTAAAGAGTAATGGCATTAGTTCTTCTTTAAATGTCTTGTAAAATTCAGCAGTGAAGCCATCCAGACCTGGGCTTTTCTTCATTGGTAAATATTTTATTACATTTTCAGTTTCACTCATTGTAATTGGGGTGTTTAGAATTTCTATATCTTTTTCATTTAACTTTGGCAATTCATATGTATCTAGGAATCTGCCTATTTCTTCTGTGTTTTCCATTTTATTGGAGTAGAGGTACTGGAAGTAGGTATTGATGATCCTCTGGATTTCTGTTGGATCTGTTGTGACTTCACCTTTTTTCATTCTTAATTGCATGTGTTTGTGCCTTTTCTTTCCTTTTTTTGATAAGGTTGGCTAAAAGTTTATCGATTTTATTTATTCTTTTAAAAAACCAACTCTTTGATTCATTGATTTTTTTGTATTGTTCTCTTAGTCTCCATTGCATCGATTTCTGCCCTAATCTTTATAATTTCCTCTCTTGTAAAGCTTTAGATTCGTTGTGCTCTTCTTTTTCTGAGCTTGAGGTTCTGCATTAGATTATTTATCCGAGTTTTCTCTGTTTTCCTAATATGGGCATTCACTGCTATGAATTTCCCAAGTAGAACTGCTTTCATTGTGTCCCATAGATTCCTGTATGTTGTACTGGCATTTTCATTTACTTGTAGAAACTGTTTAATTTCTTCTTTAATTACTTCTGTGACCCATTGGTTGTTCAAAAGGGTGTTTTTCAGTTTCCATGTGTTTGCTGGGTTTTGCGGTTTCTTCTGTTATTGATCTCCAATTTTATTGCACTATGGTCTGATAATATAAAGGGGGTAACTTCAATTCTTTCACATTTACTTAGATATGTCCTATGAGCTAACATGTGGTCTATTCTGGAGAATGACCCGTGTGCAGCCGAAAAGAATGTGTATTCCAATTTTGTGTGGTGGAACACTCTGTAAACATCTATTAAGTCCATTTGTTCAATAGCTTGGTTCAGTTCTAGAATTTCCTTGTTAACTTTTTGTCTAGATGATCTGTCTATTTGTGATAATGGGGTATTGAGGTCCCCCACTACAATTGTGTTAGTGTTTATTTGGTTTTTCATGTCTATTAATAGTTGTTTTGTATAGTTGGGGGCATTTGTATTTGGTGTATATATATTTAGGATTGTCATCTCTTCCTCTTGGATTGTTCCCTTCACAAGGATGTAGTGACCATCTTTGTCTCTCTTAATTAGTTTTGGTTTGAAATCTACTTTGTCTGCAAATAAGATTGCTACCCCTGCTTTCTTCTGGGTTCCTGTGGCATGGAGAACTGTTTTCCATCCTTTTACTTTCAGTCTATGAGTTTCTTTTTGAGTTAGGTGTGTTTCTTGTATACAGCATATTGTTGCTTTTTCCTTTTTAATCCATTCTGCCATTCTATTTCTTTTGATTGGTGAATTGAGGCCATTAACATTGATGGTTATAATTGATAGACAGTGATTTATCCTTGTCATGATGTTTTACTTTTGTTGGCTCTTTTATTTCTTATTTTTTTCCCCTTTCCCTTTAGTGTCTTACCTTGCCTGGTGGATTCCCTCTGCTGGGCTTCATGGAGTTGTGACCTTCATTGCTTTTTTCTAGGATATTGTTTAGAATTGCTCATAGTGCTGGTTTGGTGTTCATGAAATTTCTCAAGTGTTCTTTGTCGTGGAAGTATTTAATTTCCCCATCGATTTTGAAAGGTAATTTTGCAGGATACAACAGTCTAGGTTGGAAGTTATTTTCTTTCAAGGCTTGAAATACTTCATCCAGTCTCTCCTTGATTTGAGTGTTTGTGTTGAGAAGTCTGCTGTGATTCTGATGGGCTTTCCTTTGTAGGTGATTTATTTCTTTTCTCTAACTGCTTGTAGGATTTTGTTTTTCTGTTGGGTTTCTGGGATCTTGACTATTATACGTCTAGATGTAGATTTTTTTTTATCATGGCTAGTTGGAGTTCTATATGACTCACTTATCTGTATGTCCAATTCTCTACCTGTCTGGGAAGTTTTCCACTATTACTTCTGTGAACAGTTTTTTTATGTCAATTGTGCTTTCTCCTGTTTTTTCATGGACTCCTATCAGTCTTATGTTATTCTTCTTTGCATCCTCTAGCAGTTGTTGGATTTCTTGTGGTCCCTTACTATTTTTAAGAAATCTCTATTTTCATGGTCTCTAACTGTGATCCTGTCTTCTATATCTGATATTCTATCTTCAGATTCCCTTAATCTGCTGTGGATACTTTCAGTGGAGTTTTTGATCTCCTGAATATCTGTTTGAATCTGTTTCATGGATTCCATTTCTTTCTTATGTTGGGCGATCATGGTTTCCATTTCTTATGCTGGGCATTCATGGCTTTCAGCATGTTTCTGAGCTCATCCATTTTTTTATCTGTTTCTGTTCTAGATCCTCTAATCATGTCCTTCACTCTGCTCACCATCTCTGCAGATATCTGGGATATTATTTCTGCTTTGAATTTTTCTAGAGCCTCATTCATCTGTTTTGTTACTTCCTGTGCTATCAGTTCAGGGTATCCAGGTGGTTGGTTATGGGACTTTTCCATCTCATTTCCCCCAGGATTTACCCTTGGTGGGGTGGAAGACTGAGTTTGTGCCTTGCTTAAATGTCTTCTCATCTTTGTTTTTGGTACTGTCCTTGGTTTAACTCCTGGGTTGATAGTTTGAAATTGCTTATTGTAGGTATCTTTGTTGCTTGTAATTAGAACCCTTATGGAATGATTGCTTCTCAGAGGTGTCTTCCAAATGTAGCTGGTCTTTAAGTTTTGAGTCTCTAATGACTCTAAGGCTATCTTATTTTCCTTATACTAGGAAGTTTCATTTACTAGATCAATACCCACACCTTAGCCCAAGTAATACAATCAGCAACAACAATGCATCAAGTACATCTTTGAAAATGACATTTTGTGGTAGTTATTAATCTCTCACCTTTAGCTGTGTGAATTAAATCAAGATCGAGGGCCAACCCAACATATAGTGAATAAACTCTTCAATATAACAACTTTGCCCTTTGGGATGGGGAGTTAGAAGGGGTTGGGGAGGGAGGGATAGATGGGAAGAAGGATAGGGGAAGGTTAGCAGTGTGGTCAGAGGACACAGGTGAGAAGGAAAAAGAGAACAATAGGAAAATACAGAAGAACTCTGAATGAGGACCAAAACAGGGACAGAAAGAGAAGATGAACAATGTGGGAGAGCAAGAGAGTGAGTGTAAGAGAGAGAGAAAGGAAGGAGAAAAGAAAGAAGAAAAGAAAAATGAAAGGAGAGAAAAACAAATATTTGCAAAGAGTAGGAAAAAAAATTAAAGATAAGAGGAGCAAAAGAAAAGAAAAAAACAAAATAATAAAACTAATTTTGGGAATAAAAAATAACCATGAAGATGAAGGGCCTCTTTCAGGGTGTGTCTCTGCTGTCACAATAGACAACGTGGGTTGCAGTGTGCAGATATAAGTCAATGAGTCTCAGCAAGCCAGTCACAGACCCGTGAGATTCAGCCAGATTTCTGGCTGCAAGTCCCAAGTTGAGCTCCCTGTCCTCCTGTAGGGTTGAACTCTGAAGAGTTGCATTACAGATTCCAGCTGCCCTTCCCCTGAAGATAGTCCGGGTCCTGATGAGAGGTAAAGATGACTCCAACTTACCCAGTACAGTGGTCTGGTGGTCCGGTGTCCTCTGCGTCTTTGTAGTGTGGAACCAGATGGCTGTACAGTGGAGGGTGTGGGGGGGGGGGGTGTCCCGTGGATTGCTGCTGGGGCGTGGGCTGATTCGGCGCGTTCTGATTCGGCGCGTTCTGCGCGACTCAGGCCGTTGCTATGGCGTCCGCAGACCTGCCTGTTTGCAGAGGTCTGATTAGGCGAGTTCCCAGCGACTCACAATGTTGCTATGGCGTCCCAAGGGAGTTATTTTTAACTGAGGCTCAGCGTTCCTGCTGAGACAATTTTCTTCTGCCAAGCATACAACAGGCTCCTTATCCAGACCACTTTAAATGAAATGTTTACGTTTGTAGTGTGAATCCTCCTCGTTCTAAGCCCACAAGAGGACCGGCTTGTGGTCAGGACTTCTCAGAGGGAACTGTTCATTTTGTTCCCTGCCACCAGCGCCACAGTTCTCCACCAGCTGAGGCTGGTAGGTAGAGTCCGCTCCGCCTCAGAGAGTGGATTTTCTCTGACCCACCCAGAGGGCGTAGTTCAGGGTCCCAGCTTCATGCAGGAGGGGTTGCAGCCCCCAGGCAGGCGTCACCATTTGTCTTTATCCCAAAGAGGGAGCCTTTAGACTCAGGCTCTGGGCCACTAGGGATGTGCATGCGTCCCCAGGGAAAGTAGCTCCCTGCTCGTTCTCTCCTGGAGGTTGGTGTTTACCGAGGCTCTGGTAGTGGAAGAATCTCGTTTCCTGCCAGCTCAGTCACACATGTAAAAGGTTTGAATGTCTTTATTCAGTATTTTTAGTTGGGCTGTATGGGAGAGGTTCCTCTGAACATCCGTTCGCCTTGTTGCTGGGAACAGAACTGACAGTTGGATATATATACAGTGTATTATTTCCCCAGAGTCATTTCCAGCAGATCCTGGGACACCCATCACGAGGGTGGGAAGATCCGGGAGCCCGCACTCTGGCCTGCACTGAAGCTCGGAGCCCCTCTGAAAGAGCCCGGCCCCTGCCTCTCTCTGTCCACTCCCAGCTCCTGGAGGAGGCCCTTTGTCGCAGGAACTTGAGAGGGTCTGGGAGTCATTTGAAGAGCCTCAATAGGTTGTGTTGTTATTAACTCATAAATCACTTTTTCCCTCAGAAAATAAAACTGAATTTGTGGCAAGGGTAAATTCTCACCCCTAAAGATAAAATTGCTTTAATTGTTTGAGAAAACTAAGAACCCAAGAAAGAGTACACGTTTTCATGGTTCTGGCTAGGTTTGATTCATTTTTCTTCTTCCTACTACTACTTTACAAATGCTTAGGGGAATAAACCTTTTCTTTGCAAATCAAGTGTCAGAAAGTCACACAGACACACACAAAATATACCAAAGTTATGCACTTGGCAAACCAGGGAGCCAACTGATGAACTTGACAGTAAGGAAATTAGACACTTTTTGTCACTAACACGACCCTCAGAAGTCCAAAACCAAACACCTGATGGTTGTGTATATTTTTATGCTCTTTTTCTTTAAACCTAAGGATGTACAAAGGGGAAAATTAGGAAGACACTTCAGCAATTGAGAAGAATTTTTTTTTTTTTTTTTTTGGTACAGGGGATCGAACTCGGGTTGTTGCAGTTGTGAGGCAGGCAGGGGAATCAGAGCTAAATCCCTGGCCAGAGAAGACTCTTTTGAGCCAAACCCAGTAACAGGTGTCTGAAGAGCCAGTGACTTGGGGGGCTGAGCCAGGAGGATCATGTGAGCCCAGGAGTTTGAGACCACCCTTGGCAAGACAAGAAAGGGGGGGGGAAGAAGGAAGGAAGAGGGGGAAGCAAGGAGGAGGAAAAGGAGAAAAAGGAAGAAGGATCTTATGAAATCTTATGTCAGGATAGACTGGTTTTGTTGAACAAAAAAAAAAGTTTGCCTTGACCTTTGTTTTCTAGAAGATATAATTCCTGTGATTTCTTAAGCTGGAGGCTTCTGTGAAAGAGGTTTCCTTACTTGAGCCACACTGAGGATCTTTGCTCCTTAGTTTCCTGCTTTGAGTTCTAAAATAACATGATTATGATCTAATTAAGACCAGAGAGTGGTTGTGTGTGTGTGGGAGTGGGGGATTGTAACAGTGTTGGAGGAGCTACTTCTGTAACTGGGACCTCCTAAGGTTGGACAAATCAGTGTGGCCAATAAGATATAAGGTCAAGGCGAGCCTTTATAAGAAAGATCCTGAGAAGAATTCTAAGCCAGAGTTCCCTTTCATGGATAACTCCCTTCCTCAACTTCTTGCCCTGCAATTTGTGTTCTGGGAACTGTTCAGGCTCTGGGTGCATGGTAACAACCCTGGAGGAAGCACTCCAGTAAACGAGCTTCCAGCTGCCACAGGAGGGAGGCCTTTGCCTTGCTGAAAGCACTCAGGACGTGCACTTTTCATGCTGGGTTTGCTCTTCTCCACTAGGGGACTACATCAAAGAGGCCCCTCCAGAAGTGAGGCAGTTTAAATGTGTGGTCTTGACTCCTGGCTTTCTGAGGTCCCCTGACCCCTGGATTATAGGGAGTGCTCATGCAGAAGCTACGGGTGGGTTTTGTGTTCAGAGTTTTTGTTGTTGTTGCTATTGTTTTTTGAGACAGTGTCTAGCTATGTAGTCCAGGCTGGCTGTGAACTCACAGTGATCCTCCTGCCTCAGCTTCCCAAGTGCTGGGATTGCAGGTGTGAGCCACCATGCCTGCCCTTGGGGTTCAGAATTTTAAACAGAACAATTATTCTATGTGTAGCAGTAAGTCATGTATGGAAATCCTGGCTACAGAGTTTGTATTTGTGGGGTTTTAAACAGCAGTCAACCAGTGAGTTTCGTTGAAGCAGCCACACAACGATTGCCGAGTTGGGCTCAGGACTTCAGAGGGGTTTCTGTTGCAGAAAAGGGCTGGCCAGGCATTCTCAGAATGCCAGGGACCCTGAGAGCCTTAGCCTGCCTAAGCTTACCACCAAGTAGACAGAGGAAGAAAAAGGCACACATATGTGAAATAGGAAAAGAACAAGAAACTATTAAATAACAGTATTACCACAATAGAATAATGCCTGATGGTCATTTTAAAACATAACTCCAAATTCTCTGGCACTTTTCCCATTGAGAGGTGCATTCTAGGGCTTGGGCTGTGGTAGAGCACTCACCTAGTTCCAGCAGGGCTCCACAGGGGATTAAAAAGAGAGGTGAATTCTATGTCCTCTCCTTTTAAGTCAGAATGGGCTGGTGTTTTGACCAATAAAGCAAGGCTGAAGTGACATCTGCTCTACACTAGAAAAGGCTGCTGAGATTCCACCTGGCCCTCTTGAATGATCCCTGTCTGGATGGCTCCTCCCAGAGCTCAACCATCCTGTTGTGAGGAGCCTAAGCTGCATGGCACGCAGAGGCCCTGGCATGCTCTGGTTGGCAGTTCCATCTCAGCCCAGCCTTCGAGCCATCACAGGCCAGGGCCCTGGCCTGAGAGGGAAGCTTTTGGACTATCCCCACCCCAGTTACTTGAGTTGTCCCGGCTATGACCCTAGACATCGTGGGAGAGAAATAGGGCTTTCCTGGCCCCTGGAATCTGGGAGCAAAATAGAGCAGTTGTTCCCACCACTAAACTGGGGATATTGTTACATAGCCATGGTAAACTGGGCCATGGAAACTGGGGTCCATCTCAATTTCAAACAAGCGGTTCAGATTGTATTAAAGAAGTTCAGCAGAGATCCTGGCAAAAGCTAGAGGTTGGGCTGGGGATTTAGCTCAGCGGCACCGTACCTGCCTTGCCAGTGCAAGGTCCTGAGTTCGATCCCTGGTACGGAAAAAAAAAAATAGCTAGAGGTTAATAAACACTTTCACCACAAACGTGTTAAAAACAGCAGAAGAAAGTACTTAATGCTGGGCAGGAGAGGAGGAGAGAAGAGGGAACCGTGCCAGTCCCAAGGCTGGAAGCAGGTGAGGAGGGAAATGTTTGCTTCTACTCATAAAATAAATGACCGAGGGTCAGGGATTTAGCTCAGTGGCGCCACTGCCTGCCTCCAAAGTGCAAGGTCCCGAGTTTGATCCCAGGTACCAAAAAAAAAAAAACAAAAACAAAAACAAAATGGCCAAGATGAGGGTCCTAGCAGGAAATGGTGGCACATGAGGGTGCATGGAAATGTGCTGCAGCCTCCAAGTATCTCTGCTCTCTGCAGTGGTCACACACAGTGAAGGGCCAGCTGTCTGGGTCATGGTCCCAAACACAGGGGCTGGCATTAGCTGGAATCCTGCTCTGGTCACCTCACACTGCAGTGCAGTGATTTCACGCTTAAATTTGAATCGCCATACAAACAAAGACACTTTATTATTTATAGGTAACATGCTTCCCAAGGGCCATGTTAACAGTTTTGAACTCTATGCCAGAGTTCAGATTTTCCCTGTAGGTGATGGGGGACAACTGAAGGCCTGGATACTGGCTTGATAATTCCACAATACCTTATTAATAGATGGGTTATTTTCTTGGTGGGGGTGGAGAAAGCCATTTGGAGGATGTGACTATACTCCAGGCCAGAAGTGACTACCTGATAAAAGAATATTGTAGAGGAAAGGACAGAGATTTTATTAAACAACAAAACAAACACACAAGGGCTTGTTACTTAAAGGTGCGTATCACAAAAATGCTCATCACTTAAGAGCATTCTGAAGGTCACCTGGTTAGGCAGAATGTTAGACATTAGCAGGCCTGGAGGTAGGCGGCTGGGGGCTACATGACAGCCAAGGATGACTCAATTCTTTTTCCCTTTTTCTTTGCTTTCTTAATCATTAGCTATAGATTCCAGCAACCTTATAGTTTCAAACTTTAGCCCAAGATGAATGTGACCTTGCTGGGGATTTAGCTCAGTGGTTCTACCACTTGCCTTGAAAACGGAAGGTCCCGAGTTCGATCCCTGGTACCAAAAAAAAATGAATGTGACCTCCTCTGAGCATTCTGATAAGGTCCAGGGCGCATACAAAGTCCAGAGCATGGGTGAGGAGTTGGCAAAACCTCAAGATCTCAAAATAAACTAAAGGGAAACATTCCAGCTAGGGAATGAACAGGAGCCTCTTAAGTTTTGGCCCCTGAAGTTGGCCAAAATGGTGCATTTTCCGTGTAAAAGAACAACGACCTTGGAGGAAGGAAATGATCTCCTTGGAGACTCATTTAATCACATAAATGTAGCGTGAGCCTTAACTCCACGCAGCCCTCTTGCGCCTGCCTTCAGGCTGAAAGGTGTGTTCCCTCTCTCTCTCTCTCTCTCTCTCTCTCTCTCTGAGGAGCTACCACTTTGCAGCAGACTCTCCCCACACTTCCTACAGCTGCCTCTGCCTGTTATCTGAAATCTCTCCTCAATGACACAAAGAGCCGTGGAACAAGTGTCACAGGTTCCTGGTCCTGTGTTAGGACCAGCAACCCAGGGTGTGAAATGGCCTTGCCCAGCCACCTCCGCTGCTGCTCTCTTTAACAGCCGAAACTCAGGGGAGGACTAGTGGAGCCTGGTGTCCCTATGGGTCCTTTCGACATCTGTGGAGCCCAGGACCGGTGTGGAGCAGCTGTTTTTCCACAGTATGAAAAACGCAGGAAGGCAGAGCTGGAGACCTTGGGACACCTCAGCCACAGCCTGAGTCAGGGAGGCAGAGCTGCCTGCTTGGGGACGGAGGGCCAGTGAGGGCTGATGTGTCTGGCAGCCTCGGGGACTCTCCTCTGAGAGATGAAGTGGAGTCCGTTTTCTGAGCTAGTCACCAGTGGCCACTGGGAATACAGGCAGAAGTAAGATCTTTAAGTTGCAGGGTGGATTTTTCAGGAAAGGGCCAAGGGGTCAGACCTCTGACAGGTTTGAATGAGAAGCTTACATTTTATTCCTCTTAGGTTGTCCTCACTGCGCATGATGAATGGAGGGGTGCCAATAACTCATCTTAAAAAAAAAACTACTAACAATTTCAAATAATAGTGCAAAGAAAAGCAAATGGAACACCAAGATTTAGTACATGCATTTCAGACTTTTTTCCTTTAGGAAGAAAATGTTACAGATTCAGCTGAAACTCCTCCCTAACCAGGCCTCCTATCAGCAGAGATAACCACAGCTCTGAATTTACTACTTAGCATCCCATGCACATGTCCATTCTTCCACTTCACTTCATCAACAATTTGTGGTATTGTCTTCAAAATGTAAAATGTCAACTAAATATTATCATGCAGTACCAATGGGCTTATTGTTGACATTATCTTTGTTCTTTTCATTTGCATTTTTCTAGTTACTACTGTGATTGAACTCTGGCTTTCTTTTTTTTTTTCCCTTTGCTGGGGATCGAACCCATGACCTTGCACATGCTGGGCGGTTCTCTGTCATTGAGCTAGATCCTACATCCCCAGCCCCAAATGAATATCTTTTCATATGTTTTTTTTTTTTTTAGTTTGGATTTTTTCTTTTGTGAATTGTTTGTTCACTAATCTTTGCCATTTTTTTCTGATTGTCTTTATCTTCAGATTCTTTCTAGGAATTCTTTAATTTAAAAATAATATTAGAAAATTACTGAGGACTATACATTCTCTATGTATTCTCTTCATATGAGCAGTAGTAAAATGATCCTACCAGTCAATTTAAGGATTAAAACGTTGCAATGCTAATAAGCATCCTTCCCACCCATGCTGTGCCCTACACCACTGCATTCCTCCTCTCCGGAGACAACATTGTGCTGAATTTTATATAATTTCCCTGCCTTCTTTTCTCTGGGCCTATAATCTATGTTTGTGTATAAACTCATATATTGTCTAGTTTTCCGTGCTTTGGGAAACCTTATATAAATGCTATCATATGGAATGCATCCTTTTGCAACTTGCTTTTCTCTATCAACATTTTGTTTGTGACAGTCTTCCCTCTTGGTGCGGATAGCTTTACTTTCCTTCATTTTGCTGATAATTCACATTCCACTGTTTATCATAAGTGATTTATTTTTCCATCCTACGGTTGATAGATAATGTTCTTCCTATTGCTCTCAATATTTTTTCTTTTTGGTGGTACTGGGGATTGAACTCAGGCATATTAGGCAAATAAATACTCTACCACTGAGCTCTATTCCCAACCCTTACCATTTGGTCTTTCACACTGTCATTCTATCAATAATCCTCCTGAGGAGATTCTTTGATTTTTTTCTTCAGCAAGCTCTGTTGTGACATTTCCATGTAGCAATTCATAGGCGATGTACAGCTAACTTCCTATGTCACATAATACAACATTTGTCATTAAAGAATAACATGACAGATCATGCAAGTACTCAATTCAAAAATTTACATTTCATATCACTGAAGTTCTCTGAATAATTCTTAATTTCTTCAGTTTGGAATAGAGTACAACAATGTTCTAGAACACAGACTGGCAAATTCTTCCTTCTCCCTCCCCTTCCCCCCCTCTTCCCCTCTTCCTCTTTCCAGGCCTGGGGAATGAACCCAGGGCCTTCAGACTTTACTAAAACCCCAGCCCTTTTTTATTTTTTATTTTGAGACAGGGTCTCATTAAGTTGCCCAGGCTGACTCAAACTTGGAATTCTGCTGCTTCAGCCTCCCAGAGTGCTGGGATTGCAGGTGTGTGCCACCATGCCTGTAAACAGCCAGAGAGTAAAAATTTTTTGGCTGTGAAGGCCATTACAGTCCCTTATCACCACTCTGTTGTTGTAATGTGAAAGCAGAGGTTGACAATATGTAAATGAAGTGTGTCTGGGTTCCAGTAAAACTTTACTTAAGGACACTGAAATCTGCATTTCATATAATTTTTGTGTGTCACAAAATAATTTTTTTTTCCAGTGCTGGGGATTGAACTCAAGGCCTCATTCGTGCTAGACAACCACATGTGACTAAGCCTTGTCCCCAGCCCTACTCTTCTTTTTACCCCCAACCATTTAAAACTATAAAAACCATACTTAACTTGTGGGTCCTGCAAAAACAGGCGAGTGTGGGCTTGGCCAGGAAGCGACAGAATGCTGACTCCAACTAGAGAATATAATTCTCCTGACATCTCTGTAAGGAAACTGGTTGCTATTGTCCTCCCCATTTTGCACAGGAGAATGTAAGCACCCAGAGATGCCAGGGGGCATCCAGTATAATTCCCCTCTCTTCCTCCTGGCTGCCATTTCATTAATGAGGAGGCAGAGGGGAAACGGCTGGCTCCCGACCACCCCTCTGGGGATGACATCAGATCAAGCTGGAGCCATTTAAACTCTGTCTCCCTTCCTCTACTCAATTTAAAATCAAATTTAAAAACTACCTCCCCAGCTACAAAACCCTTCTGCCACATTCTCATCAACAGCTCATCTTTTTTTTACTCTAAAGGAACTTATTTTTTAAAAGACCTTAAAATAAAGACTGATTAAGCTTGAGGCTTGATACTTAATTTATATCATTAAAAACTGTGACTGCAATTAACAGTAGCAATTATTACATTGTAAATTTGAGAAAGATTTCTGATTAGTGAGATGACATGGTGATATTTGGGGAGAAGTTATACATAGAAAGAAAATTGGTTAAATACTGAAATACTATTAAGGCATTCATGTCCCAAAGCGCCTAAGGGAGAATTCCAATGCCAATTTTATTCCAGAATCTCAAGGACACAGCAAATGGCCAACACAGTTCTAAGCAGAAGAGGGATTGTCCCTCTAAACTGGTAAACCGCGGAAAATTCAAGGAGGGCAACTAAGGTTTATGAAAGAGTCACAAGTGTCTGAAATACAGACATTTATAAAAGGCCTTAGGGATAAGAACTTCCTGGAATAATTTATTACCTACACATTCAATTTCCTCTGGAAGTTCTAAATGCTCAGCAAACATTAATCAAGTCAGTCTTTTAGATTATTTCCCCCATTTTACAGATAGTGATTCAGCAGAAGTCAAATGACTTGTCAGAGTAACTTGGACACTATAAATGTAAATAATTCACTATTTCAACCCTCTCCTGCCATTTGTTAGATTGGAATTGAGGTGCTAAGAGGATTTCCACCACTTCCTCGGTCATCCTGTATTTGCTGCTCTCTGCTGCTCCCTGTTGATGCGACAAGGGAGGAGCAGGTCTCAAGACCTGCCCAAAATTAGGTCCCAGGACCAGGGAGATAGGTATCAGCATCACCCAGATCTTGTTAGAAATCCAAATGAGGGGCCTTTCCCCATAACACTAAGAGACTCAGGAGGTGCTCTGCCATTTGTATTTTAACAAACCTCCGGGTGACTCTGTTGCAACTTGGAGTTAGTTTTCTGCCTTAGGTACGAATGTCTTGGCCTCAGTCATCTCAAAAATGAAGCCTCTCCAGAGTGTGACTGTCCTCAGGCCTCACATGTAGTGTACACTACTTGGCCATATACAAAGTGCTGCCACCTCCACTTATTCTCTTTCTCTGTCTCTCTCTGTACTGGGGATTGAACCCGGGGTCTCTGCAGTGAGCTTTTTTAAAATTTTGAGCCAGTGTCTCACTAAGTTGCTAAGTTGCCCAGGCTGGGCTCAAACATGCAGTCCTCCTGTTTCAGCCTTCTGGAGTGCTGAGATTACCAATTTGCACCACCATACCTGACTTTACCTCCATCAACATTTTTTTTTTTTTTTTTGAGACAGGGTCTCACTATGTAGTCCAGGCTGGCCCTGAACTCGAGGTGATCCTCCTGCCTTAGCCTCTCAAGAGCTAGATCACAGTTGTGCACCACCATGCCCTGCTACCTCCATTCATTCTTGCAGATGGATTTGCAGCAGCCCTGTGGAGTCAGTCAGGGAGGGAGAGCTGACCCATTTTGCAGATGAAGAGACTGGGAGAAGAGACTCAAGAAGGTCAAGTAAGCTGTCAGAGCTACTCAGCTTTAGATGACAGGGCTGAGTTCAAATCCAGGTCTTCTGTTTTTATCTCGATCCCCTAGGCTTCTTCACGAGCTCCATAGTGGAGCTTCTGACATTTGAGACAGATAATTCTTTATTGTGGGGGCTGTTTTACAGATTGCAGGATGGTTTGTTTGTTTGTTTGTTTGCTTTGCAGGGGTGGAGTTGAACCTAGGGCCTAGTGTGTGCCAGGCCAGTGCTCTACCACTGAGCTACATCTCCAGCCTTAGACTTTAGGATGGGTGGTAGCACCCTTGGCCTCTACCCACTAGATGCCAGTAGTACTCCACCCTGGTTGTGACAACCACAAATTCCTAAATATTGCCAAATGTCCCCTGGGTGGGCACAAAGTCATCCCTCACTGAGAACCACTGTCTTACAGCCATTGCAAGAAAGGGAGAACTCGTACAATTTCTGTTCAGCAGATTTTGCACTCTTTGGAGGTGATTTCAGAACTAAAAGCTTTTGTTCTCTAGGCCATCTAGGAAGCAAAGGAACTTGACTAAATATTAGTCCTACAATACCTTCACTGCCCTTTGCGAAAACTTACATTAATTAACACCATCTGGTATCCGGGCTATATTTAAATTTCTCTAGTCCCCAAAATATCTTTCATAGCTATCTATATATTTTTACCTCTCCCATCTAGGATCCAGCGTAGCTTCTCAGATTGTACTGGTTGCTAACTATTTCATCTCTAGGCAAACTGTGTCCCAAGGGCCAATTTTTTTTTGGCCCACCACCTGTTTCTGTAAATAGATTTTCTCTGAAATTCAGCCATGCTCTATCACTTATGTAACGTTGCTGGTTGTGTTCATGCTACAACAATGGAATTGAGTCACTATGACAGAAACTGATCCACAAAACCTAGAAGAGTTACTTCCTGGCCCTTGACAGAAAGTTTGCTGACCCGTGACTTAGTATCCTGCTTGCTGCCTGTCTTTATTTTTATTTTTAATGATGCTGGGGATTGAAACCAGAGTACTGTGAATGCTAGGCAAGCATTCTACTCTTTTTTTTTAAGCACTCTACTCTTGAGCTACAACCCCAGCCCTAATTTCTTCTTTTAAATTGGCCTGATTCAAAGAAACAGACCTGAGGACCAGTGGAACAGATTAGGAGATGCAGAAACAATGCCAGACACACTCAGACATCTCATCTTCGATAAAGGAGCCAAACACCCTCACTGGAGGAAAGATAGCCTCTTTAATAAATGGTGCTGGAAAAATTGGGCTTCAACTTGCCAAAGATTAAAACTAGACCTATATCTCTCACCATGCACTAAACTAAAATCAAAATGGATTAAAGATCTAAATATTAAAATAGAAACTCTGAACCAGTTGGAACAGAGGTTAGGTAGAACCCTTGAAGACATTGGTGTAGGAAAAGATTTTATGAACAAAACCTCAGTTGCCTGTGAACTAGCACAAACAATCAACAAATGGGATCTCTTCTTATTAAAAAGCTTCTGCACAGCGAGAGAAACCACCAGCACTGTGAAGAGACAATCCACAATGTGGGAAAAAATCTTCACCTGCTCTTCCTCAGACAAAGGTCTACTATCTCGAATCTATAAAGAACTTAAAAAGATCAGACCTCCCAAATTTAAAGACCCAATCCAAAAATGGGCATCTGAAATGAACAGACATTTCTCAGACAAAGAAGTAGAAATAGCAAATAAATACATGAAAAAATGTTCAACATCACTGGTCATTCGAGAGATGCAAATGAAAACAATGCTGAGATTCCACTTCACTCCAGAAAGAATGGCTGCTATCATGAAATCAACCAATAATAAATGCTGGCGGGGCTGTGGGGAAAGAGGAACCCTGCTCCACTGCTGGTGGGAGTGTAGACTGGTGCAACCACTGTGGAAATCAGTATGGAGATACCTCAAAGAACTAGGACTGGAAGTCCCATTTGACCCCGCTATTCCACTGCTGGGGATCTTCCCCAAAGAATTAAAGGAATCATACCACAGGGATATATGTGCACCCATGTTCATAGCAGCACAGTTTGTAATAGCTAAAACTTGGAAACAGCCCAAATGCCCATCAACTGGAGACTGGATAAAGAAAACGTGGTTTTTTTTAATAAAACGGAGTACTACTCAGCCATAAAAAATGAGAAATTAGAGACATTTATAGCTAAGTGGATGCACATTGAGGCGATACTCTTAAGTGAAATAAATAGGACACAGATATGTAAATACCGAATAGTTTCTCTGGTGTGAGAAACTGAAAGTGTAAATAAGGACTAAATGTATAATAGGTAATGTGAAATAGGAAGAAAAGGGGCAAAGGGGAAGGAAGTGGGAGGGCTAGGGGAAAGGATAGAAGGGAATGGGATTAATATGAGAAAATGGAAAAATAGGAACAAAATCTTTGTAAATAGGGAGGAATGGAGAGGTTGAAGGGAGGGCTGGGCAAGGGTGAAAAATAAGAACCAAGAGAGAATATGTAAACGTGCAAATTTCCAATGATGAATGTCATTATATTGTATACTTAAAATGTACCAATGATTAGAATGAATAATCGATAATGTGAAATAGGAAGAAAAGGTCCTAAGGTGTAGGGGTAGTGGGAGGGGCAGGGGAAAGGAAAGAAGGGAAAGGAAAAATGATGAGAAATGGAAAAAATGGAAATAAAGTCTTCGTAAATAGGGAAGGGTGGAGGGCGTGAAGGGAGGGCTAGGAATGGGGAAAAAATAAGAACCAAGATGCATTATGTAAAGGTACAATGCCCAATGAGAAATGTAATTGTGTTGTATACCTACAATGTACCAATAAAAGAATTTAATACAAAAAATAAATAAATAAATTGGCCTGATTATATACATTTTATATTAATTTTCAATTGAAATTTCAGTACCATATACATATGTATATATTTATTTTTTTTGGTACCGGGGATTGAACTCAGGGCCTTGTGGTTGTGAGGCAGGCAGTGGTATCACTGAGCTAAATCCCCAGCCCTATATACATATATCTTGAAGTAGAAAATATATATGAAATTATTGATGCTCTTTGGGGTGGTGTTATAGAACTTTTTACCTGTCAAAAACTATAAATAAAATCAAAGGACAAATGATACATTGGGAAAACAATGACAATACCACAGTATTGTCTCTTCCCATATTTATTTTTCAGGAAGGGGAGAAAAAGAATGTCGTCTAACATATGGCAGATGATTTTAATTGCAGATAGGGTGAAATCCTCACTGATCAAGGTTCCAATCATTTAAATAGAGAAACTAGTAGGAAAACTAGGGCCCTCCTTTAGAAAGTCAAAACTTATGGTTCTAAATCTGTGCTCCAGAGTGTACAGAAATTCAGGTATATAGCCACATGCCCACTCTGAGTGCAGGGCCATGTGTCTAGCATGAGGTCTGGTATACAGAAAGCACTAAATAAACATCCATGGGTAAACGAGTATCATTCCTTCACTCAGCTGGGCAGGGCAGGTTGTCACCATAATACAGTGCTCACACCTTTTATTAGATTAGCATTGTTTTCTGAGTATAAGAAGTTTGCACACCAGACAAAAGGCTCAGGCCTGTACCTATTCTGCCAGGGCCTTGGGCACATTAGGCAAAATGGGATTCAGTTGGCCTGGAACCTGCTCTTCAGGCAGGACTACACTGGTGTTATGCATATGGTTATATGGACAGCTAGAAAGTGCCCAGCCTCTCCTCCCACTTAACCTGGGTCAGAGTCTGAGGGACAGGCCTTCTCCCTACTCTTGGGAGATAAGACATCTATGCTACTGCTCACCTACGATTTATTCATGAATTGCAACAAGAAAGAAAAAGCACTGCTAAGTTATTTTATCACTTCTCTAAAGTGTGATTTAATTCAACCTCCTTAACATTCAACTTCCCTAAATCAGGGTATGTATTTTACAATAATCTTCAGAAAAAAAGAGCTAACAGTGATCCATTCCTGTGTACAGTTCACATAAACGGCACTGAAGAGTGGACTGTTGGACAGAAATAAGGCTGCAGACTTAAAGAATTCCCGCGTAGTCCTTGAGCAGTGGGTTCGTCTCCTGGTTTCCCAGGAAGAATGCGGCCCTTGTGTCGTTGAGGACGACATGTAGGCCTTTGCTTTTGAGCACCTTCTCAGTACTGTTTTTAATTGGTTTGTATTCCTTGTGTTTTCTGAAAACAAGGTGTTGGACAGTTATTAAAGAAAAGATCTTCAGCTGAAACAAATTACTTTCTACAGTCCTTCTCATGTCAGGTTCAAAGGGTTAATTCCATTTAACCTAATCAATGCTTGAAATGTGCTGGTATCTTATAAAAATGTAGTTATTTTTTTCTTTATGAAGAAATGTGTCTGCTCCTTATGATTTAAGATTATATGTCAAATAGTACATAGACATAATTTCATAAAGCTACTGACATCTGGTAGCATTTTTAGGATAAAAAAACCAGCAAAATTAACAGACTAATTTGGCATTCATCGTTTGATGGAAGATTTTCTTCTCATACACAAAATGTTTTAAAGAAAAAAGGAAAATGGCATATTTGCACAAAAATATGCCATTTACTTCTGCCAACACACTATGGAGATTGAAAGTGTTAGAATCAGAAACTTACCTGTGCACCAGGACGGCGATCACGGTGACGATGACGGCCAAGCAGCCACCTGAGATCAGGGCAGCATTTGTCATCCTGAAAGGGGAGGCTGGGTCTTAAAACAGAAGCAAGATTGTGTTAGCTGTGTCTTCCACTTAGAGGACACGCTGCTTGTAATGCCATTAAATAAATGAGGGAGGGAGCGCTTGCGGAAGACGTATGGCTCCCTCTGGGCTTTCGGTAATCATTTCCATGAAACAATACATAGTCTCTGGGTCAGCTTATCTTCCATTTAGAGAATGAGTTAGCGTGTCTGGAACACTGTGTTAAGGGATCGGGAGAGCAATGTCATAGCCTGGAGACTCCTGCTCAGGTCTCCACGGATCCAGCAGGACCCAGGTGCTGCTGGGCTTCCGTGATCCACCGTGCATAACTCGGGCCTCATCTCTCACTTCCTACCTTCCCACTGTGCTAAAAATCCTGAGAGTCACCCCTATTCCCTCCACTATTTCAAACCCCCATGTCCTCTGCTGGAATGCCCTTCCCCTGGCTCGTGGCAGGGCCCCTCTTTCATGCCGCCTCCCAAGGTTTCTTGAGGTCACCAGGTCATGTTCTCCTTTGTTACCATCTACTTTGTCTACTGTGTCTGGGCCACATTGTGGTGCCTTCCTGCCTGCCTTCCTTTCTTCCTCCCTCTCTCCCTCCTTCCTTTTTTTTTGGTAGTACTGGGGATTGACCCCAGGGCCACACATGTGCTCTACCACTAAGTTACCTCCATCCCTTATTAGAATTTCTTTAAAATTTTATTTTGGATCAGGGTCTTGTAGGCTGGCCTTGAGCTTGGATTTCTCACACCCCAGCCTCTCAAGTACCTGGGATTACAGGTGTGTACCACCACACCTGCCCACCATTATTTCTTTACATGTATTTCTCTCCTACTAGGCTATGCAAGCCACAGATTATGTTTTCTTTCTTCTCCTGCAACCCAACAAATCAATCAGTTCTGTCTCTGCCCTAAAGCATAACAGCTTACCTACTTTTTCCTCATAGCCTCTGCTACTTGTCACCAGGGCCCTCTTGTGCTTACTCTTACCTTCCAACAACCTTCCCTCCACTGTGCAGTTGGAATAGTCTTCTGAAAGCATCAACCAGATCACACTGCTAGCCAGTCAGTGGCTCCCTCTTGCACACAGAATAAAGCCCGGGCCTGAGGAACTAGATGGGCCTTTCATTCTTGCAGTTCAGGTCTCAGCTCAGAGGAGCACCTTCACCAAGAAGGGCCACAGGGTTGGCGGGGCTTCTCCCCCACAGAGTGCTGACTCTGTCCTCTGCTATATCTCCCTCCTCCATGCTCACCACTCTGCAGCTCTGACCTGGCTTTATTTTCTTCACAATTCTATCTTGTTTGTTTATTGCCTGTGTTAAATTGAACAAGGAGGAGGCTGTTGTCCCAAGGCTATTTAAGTATTTTGAATTCCTACCCAAAAAACTGCAATCTTAATAGTTAAATACATTGAAACCCTATTTAGGAGAATATTTTGTAGCCAGTCACAGCCAGTTGACTGATGGGTGCCAGGACCAAACTAGGCACCTGCCTCACTGCCACCATTCAAGAGATTTCTCTACTTGGCATCTCAGGCAACATAAGAAAGCTCACTGCTCAATAGTGGAGCTCTCTGAGCTTCATCTGGCTCTTGAGTGTTGCTCAGTTTGGTGCCTAAATAAACTGTCTGCTGGATATTGTGGTTCATGCCTGTAATTCCAGCACTTTAGGAGGCTGAGGCAGGAGGATTGACTATTTGAGCCCAGGCGGGCAATTTAATAACTTCATGAGATAAGACACTGTCTCAAATAAATAAATAAATAAATAAATAAATAAATAAATAAATAAATAGGTTGGGGATGTGACTTATTGTAAAGGTCCTGGGTTCAATCCCCAGTACCACACACACATACACACACATCAAACCTCTGTTAAATTTAATTTGCCTCAAATTTTTCTTTTAACATCTGTCACTGCTCAGAAAGGCAAAAATCTTCTTTGTCTTGTTCCTCACTTTACCTAGAATTGTATCTCATGCCCAGAACTGTGTTGGGCGTGCAGTACATGCTCAATCATTATTTGTTGAAAGAATTAGAGGTGCTTCATGAATATTCATTGGATCCATAAATACAAATAATTTAATCTAACAGTCTATGGACTTCCTCTCTCTCTTTTCCCTCCCTCCTTCTGTCTCTGTCTCTGTCTCTGTCTCTGTCTCTCTCCTCTCTCTCTCTCTCTTTTTTCTTTCTCCTTCAGTGTTAGGAATTTAATCCAGGTCCTTGAATTTGCTACACAAGTGCTCTAGCACTGAGCTATATCCCCAGCCATTCAAAAACATTTTATTTTCGGACAGGGTCTTGCTAAGTTACCTACATGGCCTAAAACTTGTGACACCCCACCTCAGCCTCCAGAGTAGCTGGGATTACAGGCGTGTGCCACATGGAGTGATTGAGCTAGACCATGTAGGTCTGGGTAAGTACAGTCTACAATATTCGCACAATGATGAAATGCCCAGTAATAAGTTTCTCAGAACATGTTCCTGTCAGCAAGGGACTATTACTATATTAGATTTCTCTTTCAATGGGGTTAAAGTTGCCCTTCATATGATTAATGAATAAATATATAAGTACATTTTATCTTGTAAAATAAGCAAGTCCAAAGGAGTCATTAGTGAGATAGTATTAGGTTGTACCTGACAATATGCAAATTATAGGGCAAAATTAGTGCAATGTGTCCACAGTTACAATCTTTCCCTTGTATTCTACCACATAGCACTTCTAAGATATAAAGGAGTCTTAAGAGAAAGTTGGTTGTAACTGAGATTTAGTTAAGGTCACTGGGGTTCAGAACTTGCTTATTTTATAAGATAAAATGTACTTAGACATTTATCGAATGCCACCAGTAACTGCAGATTTCTAAATGAAATTCCTCAGTCTGCTTTGTTAACATTTTACACACACACCCCCACCCAGCATCAGGAGGGCAAAGAGCAGTTTTCCTGGTGAGCATCTGAAGGGTAGGTGAGTTGGTCTGTTACTGCCTCTGTGCGGCAGTTAGTAGACTGGGAGAAAAGAGAGGACACACGGCAGGGTAGAGAGGAGCTGGGGTCCACTCGGCTTCCTCTTTCTCTTGGCTTCACACCTGTGCCCAAGTGGACTCTCATGAAAGCCAGATCTCAGCCTCTCCTGTTATCATGCCATTGCTATTTTTTGACACGGAGCTTTACATTTTCCTCTTGACATACAAATCTATTCAAGCATGCAATGATCATATCCCATTATTATGGGTCCATGATCACAGACAACTTGTTTTTCATCAAAAGACTTTTCTTTGATCACGGTTTCACTGAGTTTCCCTCACCACTTCCCTAAGTAGATTCACTGCTGGACTTTAATGCCAGTGTGAGTTTTGCACTGAAATAACAGTAAGCATTGATGCAAAGCCCTCAGGGGTTCAATACTGGGCACAGACTTTACCTGCAATATGAAGTGCTCTTAGGACCATAAAACAAAACTCACCTTTGCTAGCAACGGAGACCAGGGTGCTAGTGAGGGCCAGACTTGTGTTGTCGCCCAGAGTGAAGTTTACACAGTACATCCCAGAGCCTTTGAAGGCTCTTCTCACGGTCACCAGGCATTCGTCCACATCCACGCTGTTGCAGACCATGTCCTGGGCAAGCTGGCAGGCGGGGTCAGAGATGATGGTACAGACTTCCCTGGGGATGCTGGGACGGGGAGGGGTGGGAGGGGCACCCAGATCACACAGAGGGACAGAGGAACGCAATGTCAGTTTTTTAAAAAGAAAAATCATTACATTTCTATAAAGTCGGGATTTCCCTATTCTTATTCAAATCAGATGATGTTAAATTGTAGCGTGTGATTTGCTTTTAAATAAGCCTGAGGATGAGCTGCCCAAGTTTCCTCTGCATCCCCAGGAAGGTGAGGTCAGAGGACAGAAGAGGAGGAGGAGATGGCATCTCCCAAGGCAAGGGGTTAGCAGGAACTGTGTGAAGCCCAAGTCATTTCCTCTGCGTTCTGGGCCCCCTGAATGTCCAGAGATGCAGGCGCTTAAGTGCTGGGTGGAGATGTTCTTTGCTGTCAGAGTCGGCCCTGCCTGGGTTCCTGCAGAGGGATGGCAGCAGCAGCAGCGCAGCTGGCCCCAGTTTAGACTTAGGATGTCGTCTCATGAAGAAAGTAATTTTATCCTAGTGTAACTGGTGACAGCCCAGCTCAGGGACGGGAAAAACTAGGCCAAGGTCACACAGACAGCTCTTTCTGCTCCTCAGCCCCAAGCCACAGAGCTTCTTAGTCATTTCCTTTTACCAAATAAGGCCCATTGTTATACCATCCAATCTCTTGATTGCTTGATCTATTTAAACATACATATATTTTATTAGTTAAGGTATACACACGTCAATTAGTTGACTTGTTAGTATATAATTAATCGATGTAATCTCTATTAAATTATTTATATTTAGTTCATTGTACACAGTCCTGACCAAATCAAGGGAAATCAAATTATGGTAGAAAAAGCACTGTGAATTAGAGAGAGGATTATCATATAATAGTTCCACACTGGCTTCCTGCCTGCCAGAGGAGCCTCGGGGAGCACAAGAGCCAGCTCTGAGTCAGACCCCTGACCTAGGAGCCGTGCTCTCCGCCAGCACCAGCAGCTCTCTGTGGGCAAGTTCTGCAATCACTGTGGGCCTCACTTGCCTCATCTGTGAAATGGGATGATTCAGCATGAGATAGATGTAAGGTGTTAAGGACACAATAAGTGTTCAGCTGTTGATCATAATTACTATTCAAGCTAATCAATAGTTAAAGGTAATGAGCATTCTCAGCTCTACTAAAATACGTGTGCACTTGATAGTGCCTTTCTATAGCCCTCTGTAAGTCTGTTTTCGTCTGGGGCTTCTAATAAATTAAGGAATTTAACGTAGAAGGGACAACTAGTGATCAAGGCCTTTGTTCAAACCTAGGGTCCTCACTTGACCCAGCTCTCTGAGGGGGACAATACTTACATGCCCTCGCAGGTCACAGTGAAGTCCATCAGGGAGTTGTCAGGCTGAAGCTCAGGGCTCGGGACATCTGCTATCTGAATGATGTTAATCTCTAGGATTCCCTCTAACACAATAATCACCATAGAAAAATGTCAGAACACAACAGAAACAAAACCAGGCCACTGTTCTGTACACTGAATGCTGTGTCTTCTCAGTTGTGCATGGTGAAATGCTAACCAAGGTGATGGTATTAGGAAGCGGGCCATTGGCAGATGATAGGACAAATGTCCTTATAGAGACCCCCATGGAGTTCCCTTGTCCCTTCTGCCATGTGAGGACACAATGAGAAGATGGCCATCCATGAACTCAGAAGCAGGACCTCAATAGACCCCAAATCTGCTGATGCCTCGATCTTGGGCTTCCAAAGAAGCCCATAACCACAAGAAATGAATTTCAGTAGTCTCTAAGTCACCCAGTCTATGGTATTCTATTATGGAAGCCTGAAAGGACATAGGCAGCCTTCTTAATGAGTCAGCACCCTGTTCCTTAAATGGAGACAGCCTTGTTGCCAAGCAGAAACACAGCTCATCTGGGAAGCAATCTCACTCATCTCCGGGAACGCATATCCAGGTCGCATTTCCAAAGTCACACTGAACTGTTCTTTGGTTCAACCTAGATTCTTGGTGCTAGAGCCTAGGTGTGGGTTAGAAAGCAGCAACCTTCTGGGCAGATGTTTCAGGTCAGCGAGTGGCCAGCTCCTTCCAGGCAGATGTCACTGGGCCCAGGGTGCACAGGCTGGACTCTGGTCCCTGCCTGACCTCTCTGCTGAGCGACACCTTGGGGCAGTGTCCAAAATGCACAGCCATGTGTGGTGGCCTGCTCATTCCCTTTTTACAACAAGAAAAGTGACTGTGTGAAAATTAGCTAAGGGAAATGGGGAACTCTATCCTAGCTTCCTTCACCCTCCATATATCCCAAATCCTGGATGCTCAGAAGGGATTCAGGCTCATCTGCATGTGGGCCTCAAAGAGGGCTACTCTCCCTCAGAATGTGTGAGGAAGATGGGTGAGCAGCCAGAAACTTGGGAACTAGAAAAGCCTTTCCTTGTGCACCTGGCAGTACGTTGGACAGGAAGTGAGGTGTCCCTTCCCCTACCTCTACCCTCCTAGAGTTAGCAAGGGAATGGGTGACCCGAGCTGACTCCCTCATTGGTCTCCAGCCTTACCTACAATCGTGAGGGTGGCTTCAAAGTAACCATATCTGTTAATCTGGCAGTTTTCATCAGGAATCTCGCTCAGCTCCAGGGGGCTGTCACCAGCAGGCACTGGAGTGTTTGAATAGTAAGATATTTTAAAAATAGTTACTAAGAATGCAACAGATGTGCACGACATAGCCAAAAATCTAAACACATGTCTATCTGCCTTTTTTAGAAAAACATCAAGAATTCTATACTATTAAATCCATGGAGAAAAAATAATGTTTTGTTTTTTTTTTTTGAGAAAAGGTCTCACTGTGTAGTTCAGGCTGGTCCCCCCCACCCCCAGTACCAGGAATTGAACTCTGGACCTTGCACTTGCCAAGCGGGCACAGAACCATTGAGCTACCTCCCTAGCCCAGTTCAGGTTGGTCTTGAACTCACTATGTAGCCCAGGCTGGCCTCAAACTCATGCAGATAGATCCTCCTGCCACAGCCTCCTGAGTGCTGGGATTATAGGCATGCACCATCATGCCTGGCTATGCACAAATTTGAAGTAAATGTGTAAAGATTCATAGAGGTGTGAGTGCCACAAGAGATATAAGTGCTATTATAACTGCTAAATTATGTAAGTAAACGTAACTTCTTTGTTTGGTGTGCTTAGGATTGAAGTTTTTGCTGATGTCAGGTGATTACTCTACCTCTGAGCTACACCCTGCCCCAAACATAATCCCATATCTTGTTTAAACACAGGAAGCAAATGAAAAGTTGAAGTCACATTAAAATGTGTGACATGGTGATTATGATGAAATAAAATAGGCCATAATAGATGAAGTCATATTTTAATTCAAGAGGCTTTTTAGCTGTTTGAGGCCATAGGCACATTATTTAACCTATCTTTGCCTCTATCTGCTCATCTATAAAACAGGAATACTATTTAGCTGCCATCCCAGTAGTGAATCATGAGAGAAGGTATGTACAACCTGCTTCTTCTAGGTCTGCCACATAGGAAGTACTTAATAAACATATTTCCTTGTTCCAAGAATATAGAAAAAGGTAATTCTTTTCCTGTTTGAATGGCTTCCAGGTCCAAAGCTTACATTCCAAGAATCTTACTGTGATGAGCAAAGGTGTGAGGAAAGAAAAGAGTGAATACAAGACATGAACAATAAGGCTTGGATATAATTAGAGAAAAAAGCTCTAATGCTCTACTAGTTACATTTTAAAAGATGTTGGTACTACTTTAACAAGATGAAAAGTTGAAAGAAAACATGATACTGAAAATATAACCTTCTCTTCTCTTCTTTTCAAAAGGCATTGAAATAGACCCGTCTTGGGGGAGAGCATCAAAGCTTCAAAAGAGCCCCCTTTCTAACTTTGTGACATGTAAGGATGAAGCTTCCTATGAGGTTTCCCCAGGGCTTCTCAGAGCCTTTTAAAGGTGACATGCTTGTGACTTTCCTGTGTGTGTAGTTCTCAGAACATAGAGTAGTTCTCAGAACATTTCCAGAACATAGCTCCATGGCACATTGGGAAATACTGCTGGGGAGTCCAGTAAGGTCTTGACACTGCACTGGACTTAATTCAGTGGTTGATCAGCAGGATAGGCTGTGACAGGCTCTTGGGATTGTCCCTGAATTTCATGGTGGTCCTTTGGGAGTGTCTATGGGATGTTCACTCAGCCTGTCCCAATACTCACTAACATGCTCTATAGCAATAGGTTTGCTTGTGGAGAGCATTTGTTATGGTTAAGGATCTAAAATGTCCCCCAAAGTCTCATGTGTTCAGAAGTGGGACATTTGAAAGGTGATTGGATAATGGGAGTGCTACACTTATCAGGAGATTAATCCAGTGGTCCCCAACCTTTTGTGCACCAGGAACCAATTTCATGGAAGATTGGGGTGGAGCTTTGGGATGATTCAAGCACATTACATTTATTGTGTACTTTATTTATATTATTACTACACTGTGTACTTTTTTTCTATTATTATTGCATTAGATTTTCACAAAGTGTGCTCGCCCCAGGTCCTTCACATGTGCAGTTTATAGCAAGGTTCAAGTTCCTATGAGAATCTAACACTGCAGGACAGAAGTAGCTTCGGACATACACTTATCTCCTGCCATAAGCCCTAGTTCCTAACAGGCCACAGAATAGTACTGGTCCATGGCCTGAGGGTTGGGAACCCTTGGATTAATCCACTGATGAATTCACAGCTGAATTTGCTTTTAGGAGTTGGGCCAGGCTGGGAGGACTTGGAAGGGTGTATTCTTTTCCTGGGCTCCTTCCTTCTCTCTCTCTCTCCCTGTCTGCTTCCTGGCTGCCCTGGGTTGAGCAGCTTTCCTCCACCATGGCTTCCCACCACACTGCTTCCGCATTGGAGCCAGTCAGTGATGGACTGAACCTCTGAAACCACGAGTCAAAATGAACCGCTCCTGATTTAAATTTTGGGCATTGGGCAGTGTGACGAAAGCTGGCTAATACAGAACTTAAGATCCTAGTTTTCCCCTAGAAAACTACAAAATTCTTTCAGTTGAAATTCTTGACAGGCAAAATGGAGCTCTCAGTTAATGTACAGCCTCACAACCCCATCATATTTTAAATAGAATTTCTTTTTAAAAAGACCAAATAATAAAAGTTAGCAATTCTACCTTAGATAGAGTGCTTATAAAAATGCACAAGGAATTTTGTAGATATTGTATATATAAGGTCAAGGTAAGATTGAATGACTAATGGAGAGAAACAAACACCTTAAGAAATGATGGAAAGAAGTCAAACTTTACCCTTATTTCAGTATTTATGTCCCTATTGCCTAGAGGATGGTGTGAGAGGTCTTACTTCTTTTTTTTTTTTTTTGGTACCAGGGATCAAACTCAGGTCCTTGCGCTTGCGCAGCAGGTGGCGAAACGACTGAGCTAAATCCCTGGCCAAGAGGTCTTAGTTCTTTAGGAAAGTAGTATATGATACACACACACACACATATTTACACTGATCAACCTTATAAAATTTGAGGAGTTTTAAAGATTTGTTTTCCAAAAGTCTGAAAAATGAATACTAACACTATCAGCTAAAGAGAAAGACAATTTATGACATAAACAGTGCATACCCAACTGGCCCAGCTACCTGAGTCATCTCTTGAACTCTGCCACTGTTCTAAGGTTGCATTTGGTTTCTGCTTTGGGCTGTGTTTTATTATGAAGCCTTTTGCTAAAGTACAGAGCACAAATTAAATTTTTGGTCAATAATAATATAATGTGCAATAATCCAAGACCATTAATATGGTATGCTTAGCTAGAAATGCTGTCTAGAAAAAAATTACTTTTCAAAGTTGCAGGTTGACTCTTGTTACCACTGTGGGCCCCAAAATGTCCCATTCCTGACTTCCAGCTTCTGTAAGGCATTTTTGGGGTTGATTATAGTTAACAACTTTGGACAAAAATCAAGAAGCTTATTTCACAATAAAACCTAACTAATTCATTAGAGTAACTGGGCTTGTTTGTATCTTAAGTCAGACATAGGGAAAATGTTAACAGAAATTTTAAAATAACTTTTCATTGACTTAAAAATAGTTTAAACATATGCTATGAAATCGTTTCTAAGAAAAGCAAACTAGCTTTGTAAAAATGCAAGTATAAAAATTAACATTAAGTAACTTAATATTAAGTCCTTTACCTTTCAGGAATTTCTAAACATTCAAGGTATTTGTACTTTATGTTGAATGTTATACCTGAACTCCTGATTTATTTATTTTTATTTATTATTATTATTTTTTGCAGTACCAAGGATTGAACTGAGGACCTTGGGCTTGCGAGGCAGGCGAGGTGCCACTTAGCTAAATCCCCGGCCCCCATGAACTCCTTATTTATAAAGAAGACCATCAATACTTGCAGATAAAGACATTGGTTTCTCTACAGAAACACTAGAATGAAGCTATATGTTTAAATTTGTCTAGTACAGTTTTATTTGTCACCAGAATTAGGATTAAATTAACTGCCTATAAATAAGAGAATGCTGAAATGAATGATAGTATATACTCCTATGGAACACTAGCCATTGAATAAAGTAAGATAGATTTACAAGTACTAATAAAGGAGAAATGTCTATGATGTTTCTTCATTTTTTTTTTTTTTGGTACTAGGGATTGAACTCAGATCCTTGCGCCTTCGAGACAGGTGGTAGAACCACTGAACTAAAATCCCCGGCCCTCTTCAGTTTTTTGTTGGGTTTTTTTTTTTGGTACTAGGGATCAAACTCAGGTCCTTAGGGTTTCGAGGCAGGCATCAGAACCACTGAGCTAGATTCCCCAGCCCAGTTTTGTTTTGCTTTTTTTAAGTGCTGGTAATTCCAGCACTCTGGAAGGCTGAGGCAGGAGGATTGCAAGTTTGACCCTAGCCTGGGAAACTTAGCAATTTAGTGAGACTGACTTATAAAGAAAGAGAGAGAGAGAGAAAGAAGGAAAGAAATGGGCTGAAGATTTAGCTCTGTGTGAAGGCTCTGGGTTCAATCTCCAGTACCCCTCATCCCCCTAAAAAACAAATTGTAGGACATTATAGCATGAGCCACTTTACATAAACACCAAAACAATAAAGCCTACATGTATATATTGAATATATTTGTAAATGCACAGAGAAAGATCTGGAAAGAAACCCTGCCAACATTAATAGGGTTTAACTCTTGGGATGAGAAAGTGAATAGAGACTTTTACTCTAGACTTCTTTCTTGTTTGTTTGGGTTTTTTACTAGGGAACATGCATAAATATTGTAATTTAAAACATTTCAAAAAGGAATGAATCAAAATCGGTAATAATAACATATAGTGTCTCTGTTTATGTATTCTTTGTTTAACAATATCTCATTTTATTCCTAACACTTTAACAGTTTATTATTTATAGCTAACAGGCTTTGGTAAAAATTTCTTAGTCCAGACATGGTGATGGGGTGTTTCTTTGGGGCTCGGTCATGGCGCCCTCTTGTGACCAGTGAGACGATGTCAGCCTGGGCTGCTGAGAGCAGAGGATGGCCCAGTGGGGAAAGGTGGAAATGGCGGTGGTCAGGGTGGGAAATCAGATGGAAGCCAGTGCTTCCCAAAGGGGACGCTTAGGAACTTCTCGAATGTCCTCGCTGACTACTTACAGAAGTTGTTATCTGATCAATCGTTGCTCAATCCTGGTGAATTTTACTGGCCGGAGGTGCTCCGGCTTACTGGCTGAGAGATACTCTCAAGTGGCATCTTTTCTCGGGTCATTTAGGAGTTGTTTTCAAGTATGACTGGGTTTCATGGGACACTGATAGGAGTGGGCAAGCTAGGGAAGGAGGATGTGTGGGACAGGAGAGGGCCTGATGCTTCATAAAGAGCCAGCCATGAAAACTGGGGGAGAAATGGAAAAGCGACCAGCTAGAAGATGGCAGGCAATGTATACAGACAGCAAGGGCTGGTGCAAATTGGGAGGATCAGGGACACGTTTTCATGGGTAACCAAATTCTACCAGCAAAGTGACTTTAAACACACTGTTCTTTCTTTCTTATTCTAAAGGCTTAAAATGGCAATAAAGTACTTTAAATCAACACCTACAAAGTGGAATCATTATAGAGTCTCTACAGAATTCTTCTAAGTAGGCATTTCTTTATGTGTGTATGTGTTTATTTATTCATGCTGGGGATGGAAGCCAGGGCCTCAAACACAGTTGGTAAGTGCTATATCACTGTTCTACATCCCCAAGCCTAAGTTACACTATTAAGTTTCTACTTAGGGGGCTGGAGGAACAGCTGAGATTTACAGCGCTTAGCATGTAGAAGGCCCTGACTTCCAACCCTAGTACTGCTAAATAAGTAAGTAAGTAAATAAAAAAATGTATATAACCTACATCAGTGATGGCGAACCTGTTAGAGCTTTCAATGATAACAAACAGCCGGCTGCATCACACATCCCATAGATTCTCCACCAGTGAGCTACATGAATATTTTAGCCGTTAAAGAATCCCCCTCAAAGGCCACCCACAATAATTCTTACCTGAAGAAGGGGAAGGCTTTGGAAGTGTGGAAGGTGATGGACAAGGTCCGGGCACTGAAGCTTGCACAGTGAGATTAAGGTTGAAGGTTCCATTGAGCACGTAGGTGTGATTCAAAGTGTGATTGTTAGAAACAAACAGGCCGGTGTTGTCCCCAAAGTTCCACTTGTAGAAAATGGAAGACTCATTGAGGAAGTGGCTGGGATCATGAATCAGGACGTCAAATATAATGGGGAGGTCTCTGAGAAAGGTTTCATCAGACACATTTCGATCATTCTTCTGGAACATGGTCACAAATATAGGAATCTGATCTAAAGAGATACATCACAAAAAGAAAAAAGAATGCTTCATTTTAAGCAAGGGGCTACAATAATTTTTAGGTTAAAAAATAAAATCAGAGCTAACCAGCATCAAGTTTTCCTTTTATATGCAAGTTTTCTAGAGCTTCCAATAGCTATTCTAGAAAACAGATAGTATACAACAATTAAATACATGAGCTTGGGCCAGGGCCCAAATGACTCATAACCTAACCCAGAACACTTGGCCCTAATTCTTTCTTAAAGTGCTAAGGTCAACAGAAAGAAATGCTTCATCCTCAGTTAATTTAGAGCTCACACCACGCACCTGTTAACACGTACACATCTCTAACTTGTGCGATAGGAATGTATGCCCAGCCGTGTCTTCTGTAGACAGTCACCTCCATGACCTGAGGGCCAAGTGTCAGGTTGGCTGTGTTCATAGACATTCTTACCGAACACCGTCCCAGTTTCTGGAAATACTGACCTTTGAGAGGATGGAGATTTTTAGTTACTGGCAATATGACATGATCATTAAAGATGCTATTTCTTAAAGACTAGTGACAATTTAGAGATTGCTCTGAGGAGAGAAAACAGGATGAGACTATAGTGCTGTTTCACAAGAGAGACAGGGAAATAGTGCTGATTTTCATGTAAAACTTTATAAACCAAATCCACAGTTATATAACTGCATATAGTTGGTTAAGATGAAATATCTATTTATTGGGATAATTCATTTAGTCCTGACTTTACAAATAAATACTTCATATAAGTTAAGTGATTTGGCATTTGGGTTTTAAAAATTAATTTTATTGGTACATTTAGGTATACAATATAATGACATTCATCACTGGAAATTTGCACCTGTACGTAATCTCTCTTGGTTCTTATTTTTCCCCATTTCCCTGCCCCCTTCAACCCCTCCATCCCTCTCTATTTACAAATACTTTGTTTCCAGTTTTTCATTTTCTCATATTAATTCCATTCCCTTCTTTCCTTTCCCTTAACCCTCCCATTTCCCCTTCCCCTTTGCCCCTTTTCTTCCTATTTCACATTATCTATTACACCTTTTAGTCCTTATTTACACTTTCAGTTTCTCACACCAGAAAACCTATTCAGCATTTAAGCATGTGCGTCCTATTTATTTCACTTAAGAGTATGGCCTCAATGTGCATCCATTTAGCTATAAATGTCTCTAATGTGATTTGGCATTTGAAGCACAGATTTTCCCTACAGAAAATTCATTTAATGTAATAATATCCAAGAGAATTAAAAAATTATCTAAAATGTATCTTATTTTTGTAACAATATGACTACAACTTTATTGTTAAGCAGATTTCTTTAAAAGGATTGGAATCCCCCACCTTCTAATAGTATTTGGGTATAAAAATACAGAAAGCAATGGAAGAGAAATATGGTATGACGGATATACAAGGGAATGGAGTGGTCCCATAAACACATTTCTAGGGTGACTTTGAGTTGTTCCTTTTTTTCTCCAGTCCTCAAACTAACTGCCACTGGCTGCAAGTGAAAGCAATTCTTCTTCAGGGCTCCAGGACTTTTCTAATCTGATCATGGTGCCTGACACAGCCAGTGAGATGCATGCTTGTGAGACCAGGATGTTTAAATGTTCATTGCACAGTTGAACATGTGAGAAAAACACCCCAGTCTTGGGTCGGGGTGTAATTTGAAATGGCCCCTCCCCTTGAGATGCAAGGGCAGTTCTGCAGAGGCTGCAGGGGAAGTGGGGTCTCTGTGGGT
Organism: Heterocephalus glaber; assembly: GCF_053883595.1. Lineage (NCBI taxonomy): Eukaryota > Metazoa > Chordata > Mammalia > Rodentia > Bathyergidae > Heterocephalus > Heterocephalus glaber. The sequence goes on from NW_028258156.1 coordinate 7,139,229, forward strand.
AGTTACACATGAGGGCAGTGTGAGTCCCAGTGCTGAGAGCTGAGGCCACACAGTGGAGGGAGAACATCACTTAACCCTGAGACCAGGGCAAAAGATGGAAACACAAGGCAGTCTCATTAGAAAGGTAGGGCAATTTCTAGGCTGAAGGCTGACTTTTAAATAAAGACATCTGACCTGGTTAGGTTAATGCAACTTTAACTAAGCAAAAAAGCCTCAGGAGCGGCAGTGAACATGAATGATTCACTGGAAACTGTCAGGAGCGTCGTGGGAATGACAGGCCAAGGAAATCATATTTGGTAAGGTGACTGGAAGGGCCATGATGCACTGGGCAAAAGTCAGCCTTACAGAAATTGATTTAACTAGATGGGCATAATATTTGACATATTTTGTACTTTGTTCAATGGGGATGTATTGTTAATGTTTTATTTTGATGTGTGAGTAAGCTCACTGAAGAAAAAGGAGCTCACTCTAATTTCTGATTTAGAAATCTGGAGACAGATCAGATGTTAGTTTCTTTTTTGGTACCGGGGATCAAACTTGGGACCTTATGCTTGTGAGGCAGGCACCAGAACCACTAAGGTAAATCACCGGCCCTGAGTTGTTAGTTTTCAAATACTCATCACCAAGTGGCCCTGGTCACGTTTTAAGCTAAGAATTTAGCAGCCTTGCTAATAATAACTCAAATATGCTTCTTCTAAAATAACCACTTCATCAAAAATAAGGTAAATGCCATTTATAGTTTAAAAAGAGAGAGGGTAAGCTATATCAAGGAAGAGTAGTTAGATTATTTTATTTCTACACAACGGAATACTGTATTATGCAACCATTAAACTCATGTAAATAATTTTTGATGACATAGTCAAGTGCTGCATGATAGTAAGCAAGAAGTGTAATATATTATGATTGTATCCAAGAAACATTAATATTGAATTCTAATGTTAATGGTGATCATCTGTGCTGTTAAATTTGGATGATTTTTATTTTTTTGTGTGTGCTTTTCTGCATTTTCCAAATTTCCTACAAGGAACATACATTTCTTTATTTCCTAAACATTCCTTTGAGAAGATTAAAGATTAAGAGTAAATGCCTATCCAGGTGCCATCCAAATAAATGTTATTTTTTCATATTACTGTTTTAGAGACAAAATTGGGCAATTTGTTTTTTAAAAAGAGAGCTGAAGCTATTTCTTCTCCTTCTCCTCCTCCTTCTTCCTCTTTTTTTTTTTTTCTCGATTTTAATTCTTTAGTATCCCGGAGATCTTCAGGATTTCATTTTGCTTTTTCCATGTCCAGTAAGCTAAACTCTGGGGGTTAAATTCCAATTCTAAGATAAGAAAAGAGGAAGTTAAAAGTATAAAGAAAAGTAAAAAAGAGACCAAGAGAGGTTTTAAAAATCTAACCAAGCGTGTGAAAGACGTAGACAAAATTCCACTTCCTCCACCCGTGGGGGCGGGGGAACGGCTTGCCGTCGGGGAACACGTGGTGGCCGTCGGGGCCGGGGCCCCAGTCGCTGTCCTCTGACCAGGCTGCTGTCCAGTTGTAAACGTACAGGTCCGGAGACAGTCTAGAGTCTAAACAGAGAAAGAAACAAGGCACCATTGTCATCTGGGTGCCAAATGCCCGGGGCTCATCACTGAATTAAACACTTCTTACATTTTCTCATAACTAGTTTAAAAGTTGTTATGGGACTAAAAATCTAACATTCAGAATTCACCCAGTGGTATGCTTCCGACTTGTATGCTTTTTGGCATATTATGCTATATTTCAATAAAAATATTTTATCAAGAGATTTTCGGGAAAGTTTATGTGCAGCTTTCACTTAATACATTTATCTTCCAATTGGGCCTTCCAATCCCAGCCCCTGTCAAACCAAACTTCGTACGCAGGTGATCGCTCAGTGAGCTCACTCAGGTGTGGGGGTTTTTCCTGTCTCATTTGAGCCATGACTCTGTTCCCCAGGACTTCAGCACAAGAACGCCCTGAGAATACAGGCATCTCCCCCATAATCACACAGCAGTGCCATTCTGGTCGGGTCTGCACGGCACATTTGTTCATACTGTATGCACCGTTTGTCTCTTCAAATTAACCAAAGAAAAGAATCAACTTCTCTCCCCCCTCGCTCTTTCTTCCCCATGTATGGTATTTCCCAATTTAAACAAGCCATGATCAAGAGAATTTCATCTAGAAGTTCCTTCATTTTTTAATTTTTTTATGTCACTGAATTTTCCCCTTTGGGATTAGAGATTGAGCCCAGAGCCCTTCCACTGGGCTACATCCTCATTCCCTCTCCTCTTTTTTGGGGGGGGGGGGTACTGGGGATCGAACTCCAGACCTTGCGCTTGCAAGGCAGGCACTGGAACCACTGAGCTAAACCCCCGGGCCCTCCTCTTTTAATTTTTGAGACAGGGTCTCACTAAGTTGCCCAGGTGGGACCTCAGAGTGATCCTCTCGCCTCAGCCTCCCTTAGTACTGGGATAGCAATGATATTTTTGAAGAGCCTTTCTATTTATCAAGCTATTAGTTACTAAGCCTTATTACACTCAGATTGTCCTGAGTACGGTCAATAGAAGCTCCTTCAAGCTACGGTCAGTGTTCTTCCGACAAAACCTTATTAGTCTTTGAACTTTTTCTTGTTCTCTGGCACAATAAGAAGTCTAGGGCTCACCTGGTACTTTCTTGTCCTAGACATGGAATCAGTCATTTCTTCAAAGATCTCAAGTTTTAGTGATGACAGATTTTTAAAAAATTTATTTCTATTCGTATCAGTACACATTTGCAGGATCTAACAATACATTCTCCCCGGGGAGATGGTTTATGTGCACATCACATCTCTTTCCATCCCCTTCCTTGCATCTCCCTCCTCAGTGATATAGATATTTATAAAAATTTTTCATAAAATGGATTATTTCACATACAAGTGCTCAGAGGATTAGATTGTCATTTTAGAACTTTGTAAGAATCAGCTTTGTTAAAAAGAAGGGAAAACACTACAAAATAATAAATAATTAACACCCTTTAAATATTAGACATGCTATCTGAACAGAATTAATGTTTTCCTCTCGGTTGATAAAAATGAGTAAGGAATAAGCACATCAACAATTTAATAAAAGTTCTAAATAATCAGATCATAAGTGGACTAAATATCTTGGTCACTGAAGAATCTCAGTAAATAGCTCTTTTATGCTGTGTAGGACTCTAATTTCTTTGATGTTTCTGTGCTTTTTAAATTAACATATACAAAGAGCTTATCTCTTTAAGAGCAAAGCAAGGGGCTGGAGATTTAGCTCAGTGGTTCCACTGCTTGCCTTGCAAGCGCAAGGATCTGAGTTTGATCCCCAGTACCAAAAAACAAAAACAAAAAAGAGAAAAGCAAAACCAAAATGTACACATTTTAGTATTTGTACCAACCACACAGCATTTGCTTAATACTGGCCAGCAGAAATTAAATTGATCAGCAAACATTTGTCAGATTGGCCATTCTTTTTTGTGTGTGTGTAGTATTGGGGATTAAACTAAAGGATGCTCTACCACTGAGCTACAGCCACCCTCCCCTTTACATTTTGAGACAAGTTCTTGATAAATTGCCCAGGCTGGGCTCTAGTTTGAGATTCTCCTACCTCAGCCTCCTGAATAGCTAGGATTACAGTGTGTCCCACCACACTCAGTTTAAGTTGGCTATTCTCTGAATACCCAAAGAGGTTTTGATATTATTATTATTATATTATTATTAATATTATTATTATTATTTTTGGTACCGGGGATTGAACTCGGGTCCTTGTGCTTGCGCACCAGGTGGCGAAACCACTGAGCTAAATCCCCGGCCCAAGGTTTTGATTTTACTAAAATCTAAATACGAAAATCAACAAGGTATTCTCTGTCCAATGAATTGGGTACTAAGGAAAGGCTGTGTGTGACAGTGTTGCTTATAAAAGGGTCCAGACAGTGAAGTGGGTTTGGCTGACGCTGATATTGATGAGGGGCTAGGCGGGACCACACACTCCCCATCCCTATCACCTATCTTGACAAGCAAGGTGAGGGGTCCATCGAAGCATTTTGCACTTACAGAAACACCCATAAGCCGTGAGGCTTAGGCGACAGGTCTCCAGTAGTTTAGGAGAACCACTGAGTCCTTACCGTTTCTGCAGTTCTTCTCATAGACTATGTTGCCATTGGCATCTTCCTTTTGGCATCTGGGGAACACGAGGTTCACTGCAAATGTGATGTTTGAGCCCACCAGTGCTGGGGAATTACTGGTCAGGACCGCTTGCACATGGCCTCCTAGGGTAACAAAAAGTGGCAGTAACTGATCCACTATTGCTGTCTCTGTCTCTTTTGAGACAAGGTCTTGATATGCAGTTCAGGCTGGGCTTGAACTCACTATATAGCCTAGGCTGGCGGAGCTCCTCCTGCCTCAGCCTCCCGAGTGCTGGGATTACAGGCGTGTGCCACCACCCAGCCTCAACTATCTCTTTTTCCTTTCACACATAAATATACATTTAAAGTAAAGTCAAACCTACTAAAATACCTCTTTGTGGTACACTTAAATTTATTTTCTAGATGCCTAACTTTAGATTTCAGAGTACAACATTCTAGAGGGTGAACAAAAAAAGTCAGACTAAAGAATTATCTAACCACAGAAAGAACATTCATTTAAAATAATTTTTAAAATTCTGCTCAATTGGTTTGAGGAGACAAATGTTAAAAGTTTTTGTTGTTGTTGTTTCTTTTTGGGGTTTTTTTTTGTTGGTGCCGGGGATCTAACTCGGGTCCTTGCGCTTGCGAAGCAGCCGGCGAAACCACTGAGCTAAATCCCTGGCCCTAAAAGTTTGTAATGTTAAATCTTAAAACACAATGGCTAAAGGATTCATTTCTTTATCTTTTTTTTTTTTTGGTATCAGGGATCAAACTTGGGACCTTGCACTTTCAAGGCAGGCAGCAGAACCACTGAGCTAAATCCCCAGCCCTCATTCCTTTATCTTAATGGAAAGATATCTAAGATATTTTCTGATAAAGTACACTTTTTTTTTTCAGTGCTGGGGCTTGAACCCAGGACCTTGTGGTACATCTTAGGTATACAATGCAGTTACATCCATCATTGGGATCTTGTACCTTTATATGATGTATCTTGGTTCTTCTTTTTTTCTCCTTCCCCTGCCCTCCCTTCATCTCCTCCACCCCTCCATATTTGCAAAGACTTTGTTACCATTTTTTCCTTTTCTCATATTTTTTCCTTTCCCTTCTTTCCTTTCCCCTACCCCTCCCACTTCCCCTGCTCCTTTAGACATTTTCTTCCTATTATCCAGGACCTTGTGAATGCTGGGCAAGTGTTCTATCACTGAGGTCCATCCCCAGCTCTTTTAAGATTTGATTTTGAGTCAGGGTCTTACTAAGTTGGCCAGGTTTGCCTTGAACTTGTAAACTTTCTGCCTCAGCCTCCCCGGTAATAGGATTACAGGTGTTATGCCTTGTGTCTAGATAGCCTCCATAGAGCCTCATAGATGGGGCTTTTTCAGAGGTGGCTGGATCTAGAGTGTGTGATCAATTCATGATACAATGTTAGGCTCAAGGGCACTAGGATTAGGGGTGTGAGTGTTACCTGCCCTAAGTAGCCAGGATAAGATAAAGAGGACAGAAAGATGTTGTTAAGGCCCCTTTTGCTTGCCTTGCTACCTTCCGGGTGTCATGAACTGTTACTTCTCTGGGATGCCCCTCTGCCATGTGCCCTCTGCCTTGCAGCCAGCCAACTCTGAACTGAAACCTCTACAAACTGTGAGCCAAACAAACTTTTCCCCCTTTAACTTTGGGTGTCCAGTATTTTGTCTCAGCAACAAGAAAAGTAAGGACAACAGGTATGTGTCACTGTCACCCTGCCTTGCTTCAACCACACTTTTTTTGTGGTACTGGGGATCAAACTCAGGACCTTGCACTTGCAAGGCAGGTGCAGTGCCACTGACATTAATCCCTAGCCCATCCACACTTTTGAAATAATCAAAAACCTTTTCAGTGTCACAGGTCTTCCAAAGGTTACCGTTCTCATGTTAAGTAAGGTTGAGGCTAAACTTGCTTGCTCTCCAAAATATTCCAAGGGCTATGAACTTTGAATTTTCTAAGAAGATTAAAGATTATTTTATGACTTAAAAAGTGATAATGTTGGGGTAAAAGACAGACTGCCAAATCTAGGTACCACTCACTTGGCAGCCGCAGCACTACCATTCACGAAAACAACAGCAGGAGACCTAAAAAGCTCTATCATCCATGAGACTTACTGAAGTAGGAAACCACAGTTGTTTGGGTCAAATCTTTTGATTTACCTTTCCAGGAGCTTTTCCACCTTGGATCTCCTCTCTTCCACACTGGATAGAGTTTTTCATCCCAGTCATTTTCATCAGAAGACCAGCCATGTAACTGGTTGTGCTCCCGCATATAACCAGGATACCTTTCATTGCCCAGCACATCATGAAACCCTATGTCAGTATTGGAAAGACAAATTATTTTGTCTATTCAATTTCTCGTTTCCTTCTTACACAACAATGGTCAAAGAAGCTTTGTTGGAAAACAACACATAATATATCCAATACAACAAATAAATAGACAATGCTTTTAAACAAGTCTCCTAGAAATATCTTGACTATAGCATCTGGAACCTATCTCTTATGTACTTTAAAAAAAGAATAAAAACATTTTTTGAAAGCCAAAATTTTGCAATCATCACTTGGCTTCTCAGTGTCCTCTGAATATTTGGATTTGGTACAATATCATTAAGAAAAACTCCAATGCCAATGTTCTTCGTAGTAATTTTAGCATCTTTTTTCAGTCTGAACTACTCTGTTGGCTGAAGAAATGCCAGGCCTAGGAATTCTAAGAGACACACACTAGTACTGGAGATCCCACTCTGGAACAATGCCCAGAATATGATCTGTCTTGGGGAATGTTCCATATGCATTTTTTGTTTTTTTGTATCAGGGGATCTAACTCAGGACCTTGTGCTTGTGAGGCAGTTGTGGTGCTACTGAGCTAAATCCCCAGCCCCCATATGCAATTTTGTAGTCCATATTTTTTGGGTAGAGTTTGGGCTGGGGGTGTAGAAGTGGTAGGGTGTTTACCTAGTATGTGCAAGACCCTCCATTCAATCTCTACTACAGGAGGAAAAATAGTCATTTGTGTTTAGTTGATAGTGTTTTTCAAATTTTCTATATACATATGGATTTTCTATCTACTCATTATTTATTTCAATTCCCGAGAGAGGAATCTTGAAATCTCCAACTAAAATTATACATTTGCCAATTTGCTTATTTCTGCTTCCAGTTCTGACAGTTTTTGCTTTATGTATTTTGAAGCTCTGTTGTTAGGTGTGTATGCACTTAGAATTATTGTCTTCTTGATGAATTGGTTCCTTTCTCTTTAGGAATTGACTTTCTTTACCCCTGGTAATATTCCTTCTTCTGAAGAAAAATCTGGTATTAATGATTAGTCTTTAATTGGTAATTAGTCTTTTTTCCATTTTTTTTTTTTACTTTTACCTTGTGTTCATCTTTATATTTGAAGTAGATTTTTTGTAGATAGGATATAGATGGTTGTGTTTTTTAAATCTAGTCTGACAGTCTCTATTTTTTATTTGAAGTGTTTAGATAATTTATATTTAATATAATTACAAGTATTGTGGGATTCAAGTCTACAATCTTGTTTTCTTTTTGTCTCATCTATTTTTCTCTTCTTTCTTCTTTTCCTGTACTGTTTTGAATCATATTTGGATTCCATTTTATTTCCACTACTGGCTTATTGCTATACCTCTTCATCTTGTTTTACTTTGAATGGTTTGCTCTGAAAAAGAGTTTATAATATTATAATTCTTTCTAGTCTTGAATTGCTATCTTTCTTTTCACTTTGCCTGACAATCCTGGTGGTCATGTGGTTTCTACTTTCTTTGAAAATTATAGCAGATTGGTTGATTGCCTGCCTAGCCTGAATTCTTTTTTTCCCTTGCTGGCAGAGCCTCTGTTATAACCGATCAAAATCCCAGAGATCTAGCTCAAACTTTCCTTACCACTTGGGCAGGAGTAAATGATTAAATCCTGGCCAGTGAGATCTGAGAGGAAGACTTCTGGGAGCTTCTGGGAAAAGTTCTCCTCCTTTTTAAGAAAGAAGCAACTAAGAAAAAACTCCATTTTTTTCCTTTTCAGAATTGATTTGGGAGACGACAGTATAATGAGATGATATCTGGACCTGTGACAGTCATATTTAGCTATGAGGACACAAATCTGAGGAAATAGCTAACATATCAAGGTTATCAGAGAAGAAAGCTGCAAAAGAAACAGAGTCCTGGATGACACTGCTGAGCCATTGCTCTAATTCTGCCTGCTTCTGGACTGATTGCTTGAGATAATAAGTGTCTTAACCTATTCTGTTACAGCCAAAAGCTAATTGTCTATAACCCTCAGTTCCTAGTCACAATGCTGTCTTAAAATGCTCTCTCTCAAAAAAAAATGCTCTCTCACCCATTTATATTATAGGTCCTATGTCTTGGCACAGCCACGAATTTAGAGGTCAGAAAAATCTGTCTTCTTCTCTTAAATCTTGGGAGAGGCCTTCTTCAAGGAGTGGCATTTAATGAGTGTTCAGAAGAGCCTAGTTGAATGCCTGACACTAGTCTCTGTCTTCTGTTCCTCTTATCAGGTAGGGGCAGGGAGCAGCAGATGGAACTAGGGGGAACATTGAACTGGGATTCATGGGACCTTAGTTCTGTTGCTAAGCAAGCTATCTGGCCTCAGGCCATTGTTTTCTCTGAGCCTTCAAATCAGACAAAACCCAAATGTCCTGTGATTCTGTTCCTATTTGGAAAGAGATACTAAATAAGGACAGGAAATTTATATTTATCAATAAATGTTTATAACTGGAAATTCAATTTGGATTGAATCATGTGGAAAGAGCTCAGATTATTTAGCTCAAACCCCTTCACTTCATAGATGGACAACTCAGTCCTAAGAGAGTGGTGTGAGTCACGTCTAGAGTCATCTTTAACCTGGAGGAGATGAAGATTCACACCTTTTAATTCCCAGGCTTTCCATTGTTCCAGAGAATCTTCTTCCTTACAACCTGAGAGAAAGTTGGTGTTTCCAGAAATGTAATCAAAACACAGATTTCTCCTCTGCTTTTAAATGTCAGAAGTCAAGGAAAAATATAAACTTAAAAAGAGAGTAGCATGGGACAGACACAGATCAATGGGATAGAACAGAGAATCCGGAAATAGATATGTGCCAGTATGCTCTACTGATTCTTGACAAAAGGGCAAAAATAATCCAGTGATGAAAGGTAGACTCTTCCACAAAAGATGCTGTAAAAAAGTAATAAGCATAGGTAAAATCTGAAGGATTTAGAGTTAGATAAGAAGGCTTAGACCTGACATCAAAGGTATAATCCATAAAAGGAAAAACCAATGCAGTATATTGGATCTTAGTAAAATAATGCTTTACTCTGTAAAACTGCATGAGAAGAGGATGAAAAGGAGCGCTACAGACTAGGACAAATTATTTGCACATCACATTTCCAATAGAGGACTAGTATCAAAAATACATAAAGAATTTCCAAAATTCACCATTACAAAATAATAATAAAGCATCCGATGAGAAAATAGGTAAAAGAAATGTATCATCAAAAAGGATTTACAGATGGCAAAAGAACACATGAGAGGATATTCAACATCATTAACCAGTAGGGAAATGCACAGCAAAAATCACAGTGAAATATCCCTATAGATCTCTCAGTGTGACCCCAATGAGAACTAGTGACAGTACTAAATGCAGCTAAAGATGTAGAGAGAAACTGTGTCACTCATATACATTGCTGGTGGGAATGTAAACTGGTACAGCCACTTTTGGGTTTTTTGGTAAAACACAACATGCAACTACCATACGACCAAATCACTGTATTCTTTGGCATGCATCCCAGAGAAATAGACCTTATGTTCACAAAAATCTGTACATGAATATTTGTAGTGCTATACCCTATTAGCCCAAATTGGAATAATCCAGATGTCCTTCAATGGTGAATGGATGAACAGTGGCACATCCACACCGGCATAGTACTCAGCAACAAAAAGAAACAAACTATTGATGCAGCAACTTCAACGAATCTCCAGAGAATTAAGCTAAAAAACCCGCCAACACCAAATGGTTACATGCTATATAATCCCTTTGTGTCAAATTCCAGAAATAACATTATAAAAATGGAGAGCTAATTTGTGGTTGCCAGGGGCTGGGAGGCAGCAGAGTAGGAGTTGGTTTAGCTGTAAATGGACAAGAGAATCCTTGTGATAATGGAACTACTTTGTATTTTAACCGAATCAGTGCCAGTAGTGTATCTTGGTTGTGATATCATGTTTAGCATTACGTTACCACCGGGGCAAACTGGGTAAAGGGGATCTTTCTGCATTATTTCTTACAATTTCATGTGAATCGACAATTACCCTCACAATAAAAGCTAAATTTAAAAATAAAATTAGTGCACTAGTAAGTAGATATTAAAAGAAAAATGTGTGTGTGTGTGCGCGTGTGTGAATGTGTGCATGGTGGAGGGAGACATGGAGGTAAAAGTGGAATTGCATCTCTGAGGCTGTGGTCTGCGCCCGGGACTCCCAGCTCTGGCCTACAGCAGAAAGCGGATGGCGGGGCTGCCAGACACCTCCTTCAACGCCTTCTGCCTTCTTTTTACCAGGGCTGACTGCACGTGGCTAGAAATCCCTTGGTGTTTAACTCACTGGTAAATCCCACCTGCTCCCATATCTTCTGGCCAGAATACTTAGGGCAAGACGAACCCGGGAATGCTTATTACACGGCCTGGTAGGCTTGGACTCTTTCCCCAGCAGGCTGACTCAGCGCTGCAGGCGGAAGGCTGGGGCGAGGCGCGGGCTCCAAGGCCCTGCGTCCCTCTCGGTCTCTCCGGCTGCAGACCTTTGGTAGTCTGTCCAGGGAGGGGCACGGGCGGGGAGAGGTCTGTCGCCTAACAATTCCACGAGTGTCTCCCAGCCAAGCACTCTGGTTAGCCGATTTCACGAGAACTCTTGCTCGGTTTTGCAAATGAGGAAATCCGAGGCTGGCAGGGAGCCCCATCCGCTCTCCACCGCCCCAGGCGAGGCAGCCCTGGAGCTGCACCACCGAGGGCGAAGTCCATGCCCTCTGCGGCTGAACGGGACAGTCCTAGCACCAGGCTTCCCGCGCTCTCCTGGGGCCCAGACACCGAGACGCGTTGCCGGTGCCGCCTGTCCCCGTGTTTGGACCCCCTCCCCACCACCAGTGCCGACCTTCCGCGCCACGGTCACAGTGAAAGTCGTAGGAGATGGGGGAGCCCCTGGCTCGGGGCGCCCGAGTCTGCACCGAAGGGGCACCGGGGACCTCCAATCTCCCTCCCTCCCTCCCTCTCTCTTTCTCCCTCCCTCCCTGCTGCGCACTGGAAGGGCCAGAGGAATTTTAAACAGGGATGCTCTGACCCCACTCCCAAAGTTGCCCGTTTCATTAAGTGCCTCATCCTCTAAAGCATAACCAGTGTAGAGAAGAGCCTGGGCTCTTTTCTCAGTAACCTCACTGTAGCAGCAGCAAGCTCGAGCAGGTCTTTGGAGAAAGTTTATCAGGGTTAGCAAGAGCTTCTGGGTTAGCAGTGCTTCTGGGGCATTTAATGTGAGCTCTCCACCCTGTTGAATGGAAGTCAAAGTTTTGTTGGTAGAATAGCTTTATTCTCTGGATAGAGGCTGTTTTCCTTCCTCCAGCCATTGTTCGGCAAGAGAGTGGCTGGCTACTGCAATGGAAGGCAGCACCACGGGGGCCGTGTGGTTTATGCTTCCCGTGAGCCCAAAGCAAAGAATGTGAGTGGAAGCATTTTGCTATAGTTGCATTTCCAACAGTTGCAGAGGAAGAAATGAGTGTGGCCACTGCGGAGCTTCAGTCCAGTTCTGCACAGAGGACATTAATACCCATCCCTTCAGCCAAGAGCCAGAGAAAGGGAGAAACAGAAGCAGAGTTACTCACGTTTGGTGGAATCAAGGGGCAGTCTTGTAGCCAGCAGCAGAAATCCCAGGATCCTGTGGAGACTTTCCATGCTGAGTTCTCACAAGCCGGGGTTGATCAGGGCTTCCTTCTGTCTAATCCTCAGAGAGCAACAGCAGTCTCCTGGGCTCTGCTGTGCCCCTCTCTGTTTTAATAAAACTCCAGGCCTCAGGGCAGATCATGTGATGGTATTAAGCAGCATTGCCTGATGTGTTCTCTTGAATTTGACCTCTTACAACTCATGTGCTTGTGACTCACTCTCCCTTGGCATCTATTTATTCACTTTTTTTTTTTTAATTTTACAAGTCCACATCTACTAGTTTTAAGGGAATTTTCCTATCCTATGTCCCTAATTTAATTTTCTTTACCAAATAAAAGTTCAATTCTCCAACCTCATTGGTGACGAGTTTACTGTCGTCCCTTTGCTGCTCAGTCTTCCAGCTAATGTGCAGAACATGCATCTTTTCCTGTAATGTGGATGACCCAGTTCTCTGATGCTAGCAAATGTTTGTAGGTTCCGGTCCTTGAGGAGCTAGATGGGGAGGTGTCTCTCCAGTCATCTGAAATTTTGTTACACATATATGGCTTATATATATATATATATCAGAATGTTCTGGCAACAGCAGCACAGTCTTCCAGTAGCTTAGAAATGTACCACATTTAGGATATCTGTGTAATTCCATATAACTTTCAGAACAACCTGTGTAACTTTGGGTAACCACATGCAAAACATTTATGTGTTATCATTCAGGATCAACTGCATAAAACACTGCATATTTATTTCATGGCAAGGAGGCATTAAGGGTGAAAAGACAAACTTGCCTGGAACATTTTGTACAGTTAAATTATTTCTGGTTATAGAGTATTCAGAAAATGTGGCAATATGAACACTTAACTGCATGAAATCTTTCTCTATGGTGTGTCCACATGACTATTTTCAGGGGATTAGAAGTTCTGGTTGGGGGTGAGGTGAAATTTAGGGTACTGATTTATGTTTTAGGTGTATTAATGTGGAATAGAAATTAAATAATCTGTAAAACAAAGTCCATTGAGCAGAACTGGTCAACTTCCTATCCTTAGGCCAAGCAGAGCTGTTTGGAGCTCCTTTTTCAGGCTTTGAAGCAAATATGAAGGGAAAATCCAGGACAGGAACACATTATTTGTGACTACAAAAGAGTTTTAAAATACTGTGTAGGGGGCCAGGGATTTAGCTCAGTGGGTCTGCTGCCTGTCTTGCAAGCACAAGTTCGATCCCCGGTACCAAAAAAAAAAGACCAAAGTTAAATTTTGGCCGGGGATTTCGCTCAGTGGTTTCGCCTCCTGCTGCGCAAGCGCAAGGACCCAAGTTCGACCCCCCCCCCCAAACATACTGTATAAATGAATAATGAAAATATTAGTTTGATGTAAGCAATCTATATAGTTCTGTTTATTTTACAATGTGTGTGATTTTACAATTAAAAAGGTTTTCCGGGCCGGGGATTTAGCTCAGTGGTTTCGCCGCCTGCTGCGCAAGCGCAAGGAGCCGAATTCTATCCCCGGTACCAAAAACAAAACAAAACAAAACAAAAAGGCTTTCCAATTTGGGGACACTTTATTATTTTAAGTATTATTGCCCTTTGTTGCTGGTATGGTTCAGGCTTGTATTTTTGGCCACAATAGCCACCTCTGTCTCTAAAAAATTGCAAGTGTTAAATTCTTTTGTTACAAACCCTTTTTTAAATTTTTATTTTGTTTTTCTAGGGAGATGTGATAATAATTTGTCTTTTATATGTCCTCACCTTCCTGCCCAGTAAGGAGAGGTGGCAATGACTGGGGCAGTAGTCGAGATTGGCTGTTGGATGGAAGTGGACAGAAAACTGTAAATTCTTTCTTTTTGAAATTAATTCTTGATTCCAAGGAACTGTGAATTGGACAACCTGTCTCTTTTTAATCAGCAGACGGCAATATATAAAGTAGTTTATTTTGTGTTGTTCCTTGAGACAAAGCTATTTGGGATAAAGAATATATCTTGTTTGTTTTGATTTTGAAAAATGAAAATCAGAACTGTGAAAAAAGTTTGAAGCAATTCATTGAAAGAAGTGAAACATCTCAATTATTTGGGTTTACAGAGATGATTACTCTATTAAAAATGACATTGAGGAAGGCAAGTAATAGTTGTTTTTTGAGAAACGTTCCTAACTGCCTCTAAGCATCTTGATTTTATCCCGACATGAGGACCAGTATGTGAGACATAATGAGAGCAGCAGCTCCCCAAGGGGATGTGTGGAGTGGCAGGCAGCTACCACACTCAGGAATCATGGCAGGCTGCAGCAGAATTAATATTTTTAGTTTTAGAAATTGCTCCCAATGAGTGTTTTTAAGTGAGGTCATAAAAATTAGCTATAGTCCCTTCCCTACCTCTTGTAAACAGCTCCTGTACTTATTTTGTACAGCAGCTATAAGAAATCACCAGAAACTCAGAGTCTTAAAATAACATAGATTTTTTTTATCTTACTTTCCAAAAGTCAAAATTCTGAAATGATTCACACTGGGCTAAAATCAGTATGTCAGCAGCATGGTTCTAGTGACAAATCTGTTTCTTTGTGTTTTCCACCCTCTAGAAGCTTCCCACACTTCCTGGCTTGTGGTCTCCTTCCATTTCCAAAGTCAGCAATGGCTGATTGAGCCTTTCCTGTATCTTATCCCTCTGATACCAATTCTCCTGTCTCCTTTGTTTATTTACAGGATGCTTGTGATTACACTGGACCTACCTGGATGATCTAGAACCATCTCCTATCTTGTCAGTTGATCAGACACCTCCATTTACCTAAAACCTTCCTTCCTCCCCTCCCCTATGGGGAGTTACAGTGTGCACCTCTTTGAGGAGCCATTTTCCTGCCTAGCAGTTATATTATGGTGACTTGGCAGAGAATTTTACTTGTGAAGAAAGGTGGATGATGGAATAATGAAGGAAAGCATGACAGACCCGCTGAAATGAATCCTTTGACATTTGGCAGAGTGGAAAGGTAAGAATAAACCCAAGATAAAGGGATCACTTCAAAGAGAGAGACAGCCCATGTGACTACCTTGTTCTAACGGGGCCTTTCAATGTGTCATAATCAGAGTCACACTTTTCAGATTTAAGCCTTAGCAAATGACTCAGAGACTTCTGTTTCATGTCTAGCTCTTCGGTCTCTCCTGTCTGGGTGCTCTCTGCATGAATGGGTAACCAAATTCCCTTGTTCCCAAGATTTATTAAGCTTTGAAACTGCTTTCCCACCAAAACATTTTCTTTTCAAGAAAAGAGGAGAAAATGGGCCACGTTAGTGCATCCTTTTCAGTCACTTTTGTTGTGGTTTCAGCCTGAAGGAATCAGACACCAGATGCAGGCAAAGAGGTTTTCTTCTTCATTGTTGCTGCAAACATTTTTTTTTGACATGTGTCTTCCCATGGAGTTCCTGACCTCATGTGAAATCAGAGCAGTAGGTGTAGAAGAATATAGATTACCACATTATTTAAATTCTAGCTTTGTTTAGAGTGCTTTCTCTGAATTATTAGTGTAGAAAGACAGTAAGGCTTAAGTGCTTATTGTGAAGTTGGGTGTCTGTGTGTGTGTGTGTTTTGTGGTGTGTGTGTTTTGTTTGTTTTGTAGTGCTGAAGATGGAACCTGGAGCTTGCTGTGCTAGGCAAGTACTCTACCACTGAGCTACACTGAGCTACATGCTGTACTGTGCAGCTCTAGAACCAATGGTGAACGTGCTCGTTTCTACCTTCAGCAACTGGAGAACATTTGGACACACGCAAGAAGCACAATGGTGAGAGGAAGAAGGAGGAGGAACTAGGAATAGGAATGGCTTTCAGCTTTATGATAATTGGGGATTATCCAGAAATATCTCAGAGGCCTGGAACAGCAGCAATGTACCCATTTATTGGAGATAGATGATAAGGCCAAGAGAAGCAGCTAGACCAGAAATCAAAAAGGAAGTTGGCTATGGGAGGAAATCCAGGAAACTAGAGATAGAACACACCTTACAGCCTTATTCTCAAACCTAAGTCCACCTTTTTCTCAAGGGAATTTTTTCCACACCAGATAGAATTTAATTCAGCAAGCACTGGTGGAGGTCTACCTTCCAATAATGGTCATCATCCACCAAGGGATGAACAAAAATTATAGGTGCACAAGATCTCATTGGGAGGAAAAGGCATTAATCCATAAAATGGAACAATATGAGATGTTATTTGAATGTTTATTGTGGAAAGTTCCCAACATAAACACAAATAGGGAGAATAATGAACCTCCATGCCCTATCACCTGTGGATAAACCTCAAAAAGTAAGAAGACACAAAAGGTCATATGTTAGAAGCTGAGTGTGGTGGCACACAGCTATAATCCTAATACTCAGTAGGCTGTGACAAGAGGATCACTGTGAGTTTGAAGCCAGTCTGGGCTATGTAGTGAATTCAATGCCAGCCTGAACTACATAGTAAGACCCTGTCTCGAGGAAAAAAAAAAGTCACATTGCATCATCCTCTTCATAAGAAATATTCAGAATAGAAAAATCCAGAGAAGCTGAAAGCAGACTGGTGATGGGGTGATTGCTAGGGGCAGTACAGAGGATGGAATGGGGAGTATTGGGTTTTATTTTGGAGTGATGAAAATATTTGGGAACCTGATAGAGGTGGTGGTTGTATTATCACTGTGAATGTACAAGATGCCACCAAAGCACTTCAGTTAATACTGTTATGGGAATTTCACCTAAATAAGGAAGAATAATCGTTAATGATTAATCCAATAGCACCTTTCATCAGGAGTGGCAGATATGATGCTAAAAACTGAGGGTATGAAGGAGAATAAGGCCCTTGGCTTTAGGGAGCCTACAGCTTGTAGAAGACACCAGCCAGGTGAGGAAGCACATGTAGATGCTGTTAAATGTAGATGCTGTTAAATGTCAGCCAGGGTGTGAAGGAAGAGGCTGTTCAGTCCCATCTGGGTAGTGCTGTCCAGCAGAAGCATAACATAAGCCACATGTGTGAATTAAAGTTCCTGATAGCCACATTTAAAAAGTAAAAAGAAACAAAGTGATTTGAATGATGTGATTTGTTTAACTCAACATATCTAAAACATCATTTCAATGTGTCATCAACCTACAACATTATTAATGACCTATTTCACATTCCTTTTTTCACACAAAACCTTTGTAATCCAGTGTGTGTGTGCGCTATAGCACTTGTCAGTTTAAATCAGCACTTTGCAGAGCTTGACAGATGCAAGTGCCAGAGGCTACTGCCTTGGGGGCTGCACAGTTCTGGAGGGACAGGAAAGGCTTCCTGAGGGTCTGTGCCTTGGGATGCTTTAAGCAGAAAATTGTGGGAGCCTGGTCCAAGGGGTGCTGAGGATGGAGAGGACCCAGACCTGCAAGCTGTGAGGGGACCTGGAGAGTCCAGGGTGGGGAGTCCAGGCTCTGTGTGGAAGGCAAGCGGAATAGGGGGGAGGTTTTCATGCACATCTAATATTTCTTTCCCTGACTGATTTTCCAAAGGTGTGGAGATAAAAAGAGGAAACATAGGGGCGGAGTTCCCATTACACGTAATTGATTTAATGACTACTTCCCACACTCAACTGTCCGTCTCCAGCATTCTTTTCAAAGTGGAAATAAATCTTGCAAAACTCAATGGTAAAACTTTTGATCTCATCTTAGTCATCAGTGCCTTGCTCAAGATAATATTTCAGTGTTGGCCCAGAGTAAAATCTCTCAGGCAACTGATTTCAGGAGCAGTGGAGGATATGTTCCTATAACTTCAAAGTTTTTCAATTTTGTTTTGAAATAATTTTAAACATACAGGGAAGTTAAAGAATAATACAGGAACTCTCATGGACTTTTGATCTGGGTTCACCAATTTTAATATTTTTTGCCACATTTACACAATATCTATCTAATTTACATGTACATGTATAAATATATATATATGCACAGATGCTGTTGTTGTATGTTTTAAAGTGAACTGTAAATTATAGATTTCATGCTCCTTTACATTTATTGTTTTCCTTTTTCTTTCTTTATTACTGAGGGTTAAACTCAGGGTATTTTCACTGAGCTACATTCCCAGCCCTATTTTTTATTTTGAGACAAGGTCTTGCTAAATTGCCCAGGCTGGGCTTGAACTGTCCTTCCTCCTTCCTTAACTTCCCAGAGTGCTGGGATTACAGGTGTTTGCCACCATACCTGGCTACCTTTATATTTTTTAGCTGACATCTAAGATCAAGGATGTTTTCCTAACATTAGTACACTGTGGTGATCAAACCTGGTAAATTTAGCATCATTATGATATCAGCTATCCAATTTTGCAAATCATCCAAATAACATCTTTTAGAGAAGCTCCCCCACCAAGGATCTTGAATTGTATTTAGTTATGTCCATTTCATCTCCTTTGATCTGGAATATTTCCTCAGCCTACTTTATCTTTCATGACATTAATATTTTAAAAGCCAATTTTTTTTATAGAATGCCTCTCATTTTGGAGTTATGTGATGTTTAGATTTAGGTACCTGTTGGGCAGAAGTACCACATAAGTGATATTACTTCCTTTAAAGTACATCACAACTTCCTATAACCTTTGGGCATTTTTATTCATCCAATTAAAAATGATAGGGTTTAAACAAAGTACCTTCAGGCTGTTAGCGAAGGATAAGGCACAGAAGAGAGTCTAGGTCTAAGACATCCTTGCTGACTGAAGTTTAGAGGCTTATGTCAATAAGAGGGACATTTCCATTCTTGTTTATAAGATAAAGTTTCATGGACATAAAAAGTAGCAAGTTTATTCTGATTTTAGTACATACATGAAAATTCTAAAACTTAAAATCTGATTTTACAGGAAATATTCACATAAATGGAATGATACACCACTCAGCTCAAATACATAACAACATGCTCTTTCTTGTAGCAGAGCAGTTTTTATAAGAGGCTGCATTCCAGAAGGGTTCCACCTTGCCCTCCACCTTCAACATTTTCTTAGTTCTAAGTCTGGCCAGTAACTTTCTTGCACATTTATGCATTTTGTTTTAATAATCACATGAACCTAAAACTGATGGATCTTTATAGCTAAATGGTATATTTTTATTAATCCCTTACAAGAATGACTGAAAATAAAATGGGAATTTTGCTCAACACCTCTAAGTAAAGGATAAGGAAACAGAGGCAAAAGAAATCCAGTTCAGTGAAGAGGGTGCCTGCTCTACCAAATGGAACAGGATGGTATTCCAGGGCCAAGATCTTTGAGTGGAGCTGGATTCCAGCCCAGGATCACGGGCCTCACCCTCACTTCTCCCAGGGACCTGCAGATCAGGGTGGGAAGAGGTTATGGCTGGAAGTGGATACAAACTCCCTTCTTGCCTGCCTTTATACCCAATCTCCACAGAATGGAAATTCTAAGATTGCGTGTGTGCATGTGTGTGTCTGTATTAGGGAGACAGATAAGAGGTCACAAAAAGTATAATGTCTGACTGAAGTAGAAGGCACCCCATAGCTATATTTAAATTTCTGGGAGAAGTACGGATTGACTAGAGTTCATACCAATAGTCGAAGCTTAAAATATAACAATTTAGGTATGTTTTGTTTTTGTTTTGAGCAACTTTTCACCATCTTCTGACATTAGGAACCATCTACAAAGTCAGTGCTATGTACTTGATATTGGTCAAAGAAATTGTATTTGTGAAAAACTGTTTTATTTGCCCCATATAAATGTGTCATTTCTCACGATGGCCCCTACTTTTTCCAAGTTGCTCTGGGGGAGGATTGTCGTTGACTCATCTGTGTTCACACCTGAGTCTTACAGGCAGGTGAGATTATTAGAATAGGGGAGCATGGGGCAAGAGTATGGGGACAGAGCCACTAAAGTCACATATGGGGGAAAACAAACTGAGAAACACTAGTAAGGAACAAGTAGAGCAACCAAATTTTATTTTATTTTCCTATGGTGATAGAGTTCAAAACCAAGGCCTCATGCACGCTAGGTAAGTGCTCTGCCAGCTCTTAAGCAACCAAATTTTTAAACAGTATATAAAAACTATTATATCAAAACTCTTCTGGCTGGGGGTGGTGCTGCATGCCTATAATCCTAGCAATTGGGAGGCTGAGGCAGGAGGATTGCCATGAGTTCGAGGCCAGCTTGGGCTACATACCAAGTTCAAGGCCAGCCTGGACTACATAGCAAGACCATGTCTCAAAAACAACAAACTAAACAAACAAAAACCACTTTACAAAATGAACATTTCAAGACTGCTAATTTTAAAATTTACATTGCTTCCCTTGTTAGTCTTCATCGGATTTTGCCCTCTGCCAATCTGCAGACTCGAGCATGCAGAGGTTCACAAACAGGACATGCAAAATGAGCGTGTGAAGAATCAAAGGAGCCATCTGTCAGGGCATGCTCATGGGCTCTGACTCACAAGGGCCAGGTCATGTGCTGAGCTCCAGCTCCAAGTCTCTTTAGAACCTGTGAGTTCACGTCTCAGCTTCCTTTTTTATACTGTTTGTTCTTTGGCTCTAAACCATCACCACAGTTCTTTACTTTGATTGCTTGTGTAACCACCACACGAGATCACTCTGGTGATTCTGACAAGCCAGTCATTAAGAATCTAAGAGCTGTGACTACGCAAGGCCAGTGGGTCAGATACTACTCCACTTATGACCTTGTGCCATGTGACTCTGTCCAGCAGTTGAAGGGTCCTGACTGTAGAACATTATCTTTCATTAGAAAGGGTTAAGTAGAACTTATAAAAGCTACTCAGCTAAATGTTTTGCTTCTAAAATTTGAAAGACATTTAAAACTATTTGTAAAAGTTATTTTCTTTTAAAATGAGTTATTCTTATTAGCAAAGATTGGAAATCAGCTATTACTTCGTTCTGCACATTAAAAAAAAAAAGTTCAAATTTCTGGGCTCCCTTTCCAAGGTCAATAATCAGCTTCTCTCTTAGTGTTGAGGCAGTTGCCTATCTCAGAACTGCCTATCTCAGAGCTGTTCTTTTCCTCATTTGCTGATGCTATTGGAGTTTGGTGCAGATTTTTAGTTCTCAAAGGAAGGGATCCAGCCCCTGGTCTGAGGGAGCTTGTGATCCATTTTTGGCTAACGCCAGGATGGGAAGTCTGCGGGGGGAGGGCTATTTTCCTCTGCTGAAAGAGGGATAGACAGTCATGTATTGTTCAATGACAGGATATTTGGAAATATGTGTCATTAGGTGATTTCATCATATAGGTACATCTCAGTGGACTTACACAAACGTAGATGGTGTAGGCAATAGGAACTTTTCAGTACTCCATTATAATTTTTTTTCAGTGGCAGGATGAATCCCAGGCCTCATCCATGCCAGCTCCAGCACTGAGCTACATCTTTAGCCCTGTTCTGTTATAATGATGGTGACTGCTTTTCCCATGCTGGATAGTAATCTAAGTGTTTCACATGCTCACAACAACCGTTTAGGGTAGGAACTCTGATTTTACAGATGAGGAGACCAGGGAACAGAGAATAATTTGCCCAAGATCATATAGCTAGGTAGCACTGCAACTGGGATTTGAACACTTGCTATCTGCTTCCAGAATCTGCCATTGACCCCTCTTTCTTTGCTAAGAGTTTCACTAGGTATTAACAGTATCTAAAGCCACATCACCTGCACAGTTAACTTATGCTCTTGGTATTTTGAATGGGAAGAAAGTTTAGTCTTCTGTGTTAAATACAAAAGGATAATATACAGATTTTTTTTTGTCTTAAATCTTTTTTTTTCCTCAATGCTATGGTTGGAACCCAGGGCCTCATGCATGCTAGGCAAGATTTCTATCACTAAGATATATACTCAGCTCTTGATCTTTTTTAAAAGAACATTTTCCCAGAGTTTTTATTTCTCAGGAAATTAATAAACCACAGAGTAGTTTAAGTTAAAAGCCAGGAGGTTCTTTACTAGTGCCACTAAACATACCTTGGGCTTTTCCTCTAGGACCTGGGTACTGAGAATCACAAAAAGAGGTCAAAGGAAGCCATTCTGATGACCCAAACCTTTTAATCAGTGGGAAAGACTTTGGCATGTCTTTCTAAGTCTTAAAAATAAGATTGCATTTTTTTTGCTATCAACCAGACCAAAATCCTACCAGTGGATAAAATAAAATGAGGAGGAAAGAAAGCAACTAGAACAATGTCAATGAACTGTTTAAAAGGGAAAGTTAAAGATTTTTGCATTCAAGGCTCTCCAATGTTACACTGATCTTTCAGGCCAACACTTTGGAGTATGTCCAAACTAAGAAAAAAGAACAACATTCTTCACTAGCCAGCAATAACAAGAGGCATTTTCAGTGGGGTTTAACACTGGGCAGAGGCTGGAGTAAGCATGAGAATTACTAAGGGGACTGAACTGATTGAACTGATTTGTGCTGTTTACTGATGTTCAAAACTAAAAAGACTCTATTGATTCAAGTTCTCTGCCCCAGAATCCTTTCATCAAGTGTGCAAGGAACTGGCATAACACGCAAGGCCAAAAAAAGTGACACCGTGAATAAGAAAGGATCGTAAAGGAAGTAGACTTTTCTGGCAGGAACACACCAGACGCTGTGAAAGGGAACACTGCTCGTCTGTAGGGCTGGGCCAGGGGCCACAGCTGTCAGATGGGGCCTGAGCCGAACACGTGGCTTTTGCTGAGGAAACGGGTTTCTGAGAAAGAATTACTGCTGGGCCAAGGTGCTGGAGAAGAGCTCAGAATGGTGAGAAGGGCAGCTGGGGCTGGCACCAGGAGGGCACAGCAGGCCCTGAAAGGAAGCCCTGCTCCAATGAGGGCCATTGTGCTATGACATGCCAGCCCTGGGCTCAACCAGCCCACCTGGGAGGAGATGGCTGTTCTTCCAGGTCAGTTCACACCAATTCCAAGACACAGAGGGCTGCAGTATAGAGGCTTAACCCAACTTTTAAAAGGAGAAGATTATAAAAATATGCTTTAGCAGGCATAGCCTTCAGAAGGACAGCAGGCCAAAAGGGGACACCCTTGTAAGTGAGGTAGAGTAAAAGGGCAGTCAGGAAACTACATAGAGCAGGAGAGGAAGGAGGAGACAGGGGAGGAGGAAGAAGCATTAAGACTGTTCTCTCATACGCACATACATCTATGTGTGTATATTTATGTTTTATTATGAAAAGTTTCATTCGTACATAAAATTCATTCATATAGCTATTCCGTTTATCACCTTGATTTAATAATTACTAACATTTGTCATATTTTATTCACATATTTTTCATTTCTTTATTTGTCATTATTTTAAAACAAATCCTAAACACTCCCTGAATGCTTCAGTACACAGCACACTCTCACACACACACACACACACACACAACACAGTTAGATGTGATGATGCACACCTATAATCCCAGCACACTGGGAGACAAGCAGGAGGATCACAAGTTTGCACCCAGCCTGGGCAACTTAGCAAGACCCTGTCTCAAAATGAAAAATTAAAATGGGCTAGGGATGTAGCTCAGTATGAAGACTCTGAGCTCAATCACCAATACTAACATATAAAAACTGAAGCTAATAATTCCTTAGTATCACTTTATACTTAGACCACAAATTCACTATGTCACAATCTCCAAGGTCAGGAGTCTGAGCACAGCCCAGCTGGATCCTCTGCTCAGGTTCATACAGGCTGTGGTAAGGTGTCAGCTGGGCCATGTTCCTTTCTAGATCACAGGGTCATTTTCCACTTTCCTGCGGTTGTTCGCAGAATTCAGTTCCTTGCAGCTACATGACTGAGGTTCCTCTTTTCTTGCAGGCCAGCTCCTTACTGTCCCAGTTCTCTGCTGCTCTTTGCAGCACAACTCCTCAAAAGAATGTCCACATTAGCTGCCTCCATATCCTCTTCCTCTCTCTCATTTGAAACCATTTAAATCAGGGTTTCTATCCCTGCATTCCACTAGACAGCTCTTGTCTCGGTCACCATGACCTCCATAGTGTCAAATCTCACAGTCCATTCTCACCTTGTTTCACATAAGACAGCTGATCACCTGCCCCTGTGAAACAGTCTTTTCTGAATTTCAGGACTCACAGTCTCCTGATCCTTCCTTCTGAGTCTCTTTGTTGATTTTCCTCCTGCCTCTGACCTCTTGATGACACTGAGCACCCATCTCTTCCCTCCGTTAGCTACATGCACTCTCAGGGGAAACTCATGCAGTCCATGGCTTTAAAAGACTGTGGCATAATCCTGATTCCCAAATGTGTATCACTAACTTGGTCTTTCTTCCCAAACTTTAGACACATAAATAACAATAAGAACAGCAAAATAAAACAAGCAGTGCTTCTGTATGTGTATTTACTATATCAATTAAAATTACTACTATCAATTATCATCATCAGCAGCAGCAGCAGCAGCAGCATCCTCGAAAACACATACATAGTAGATATTTTGTGCCAGGCACTGTCTTAAAAAAATCACTTTACAAACATTAATCTCTTTAATCCCTCATAATAACACTACTTGGATAGATAAAATTATTCTACCATTTCATAGGCAATGAAACTGAGGCACAGGGGGGTTAAGCAACTTTCATTATCACACAGCTAATGATGTAGATACAATATAAACCCAAGCATACTAGTTCTAGAATCTGTGCTCTTACCATTATATTGTGTTGCATTTTGTTTTCCTGCCTAGTATGGTAACACTTTAAAATTTCCATATTGAAAACTGAACTCTTGATTTTTGTCCCCAAACCCGTGTGATGGGGTTGGGGTTAGCTTACTGAATATTTTACCCCAACTTCCTCCTAACCTACCTTCCACCATTACAGAGGCCAGAAAGCTGAAAACTACTTTTCCAAGACTTCTTTTATTTTTTTGGTACTGGGGATTGAACTTGGGACCTTGCACTTGTGTGGCAGCAGAAGGACTGAGCTAAATCCCTGGCCCTTCTGGACTTCTTTTTTTTCGGTACCGGGGATCAAACTCAGGTCCTTGTGCTTTCACAGCAGGCAGCAAAAAAAACCAGAGCTAAATCCCCGGCTTTTTGGACTTCTTAAAGTCAGGGTTCCAGCTAATGACGCACCTCAAGGTCCTAAAAACATGAGAAAAAGTCATCCAGGAGACCGTGAGGACACCCCTGGGCAGGCACACTGACTGCCAGTTTGGCCTTGCAGTCAGACGCGGGTGGCTGCGCCCTGCTCCTTCCGGCTTGCCCTGCCCACTTGCATCCAGGAGACCGTGAGGACACCCTTGCCCCTCCCACCCCCACACCCCCACCCCGCCCCGCAGGCCCACCAGCAACCTGCTTGGCTGTGCTGGCGCCTGTAACAACAGGCGCGCCCCCACCCACCCAGGCTCTCGGCTGTGCAACTACTTAGTTCCACACTACAGGGGGACAGGGGGACATAAAGGTCATTGTCCTGAGTTGCAGAAGTGAACAACAGAGAGAGGGCCTCTCTCGGGCTCCCTGATGAAAACTGAAGCCCACTGGAAAAGTGAAGAGAATCTCTGCAATATAGACACACCAGACCACCTTATATGGTAGGTTAGAGGGATCATCACCTCCCATTTGAACCTGGACTGTTTTCGGGGGAGGGACAGCTGGAACCTGTAGTGGAACCTTGCGGAGCTCAGCCCTGCAGGAGGACAGGGAGCTCAGTTTGGGACTTGCAACCAGAGGTCTGTCTGGGTCTCACGGATCTATGGCTGGCTTACTGAGACTCATTGACTTATAACTGACAGTACCAAAAACAAAAATAAGAAGACATTTAAGCAAGTCACAAACTCGGATCTCCACCCCACAAAAGGCAAATTCTGGGGAAAATGAGGTGGAAAAGTCTGATAATCAACCACCTGGACACCCTGAACTGATAGCACAGGAAGTAACAAAACAGATGAATGAGGCTCTAGAAAAATTCAAAGCAGAAATAATATCCCAGATAACTACAGAGATGGTGATCAGAGTGAAAGACATAATTAGAGGCTCTAGAACAGAAACACATAAAAAAAAGAGATGAGCTTAGAAACATGCTGGAAGCCATGAATGCCCAGCATAAGAAAGAAATAGAAACCATGATCACCCAACATAAGAAAGAAATGGAATCCATGAAACAGATTCAAACAGATATTCAGGAGATTAAAAACTCCACTGAACTCATGCATAGCAGATTAAGGTAATCTGAAGATAGAATATCAGATATAGAAGACAGGATTGCGGTGAAGGACCATGAAAACCGAGCTTTCTAAAAAATAGTAAGGGACCACGAGAAACCAATCCAGCAGCTGCTAGATGATGCAAGGAAGAATAGCATAAGACTGATAGGAGTCCACGAAAAAACAGGAGAAAATACAATTGACATAAAAAAACTGTTCAGGGAAGTAATAGTAGAAAACTTCCCAGATAGAGGTGGAGAATTGGACATACAATAAGTGAGGCATACAGAACTCCAACTAGTCATGATCAAAAAAAATCTACACCTAGACACATGATAATCAAGATCCCAGAAGCCAACAGAAGAACAAAATTCTACAGGCAGTTAGAGAAAAGAAACAAATCACCTACAAAGGAAAGCCCATCAGCATCACGGCAGATTTTTCAACACAAAACCTTAGGTCATGGAGAGCCTGGAGTCAAGTATTTCAAGCCTTAAAGAAAATACCTTCCAACCTAGACTGTTGTATCTTGTAAAATTATCTTTCAAAATCGATGGGGAAATTAGATACTTTCACGACAAAGAACACCTGAGAAATTTCATGAATACCAAACCAGCACTCCAAACAATCCTAAGCAATAGCTTAGAAAAAGACAATGAAGGTCACAACTCCATGAGGCCCAACAGAGGGAAGCCACCAGGCAAGGTAAGAAACTAAAGGGAAAGGGCAAAAAAACCCAACAGGAAATAAAAGAGCCACTGATGGTAAAACGTCATGATAAGGATAAGTCAATATCTATCAATTATAACTATCAATGTTAATGGTCTCAATTCACCAATCAAAAGAAATAGACTGACAAAATGGATTAAGAAGCAAAATCTAACAATATGCTGTATACAAGAAACACACCTAACTCAAAGAGAAATACATAGACTGAAAGGAAAAGGATGGAAAACAGTTCTCCACACCACAGGAACCCAGAAAAAAGCAGGGGTAGCAATTTTATTTGCAGACAAAGTAGATTTCAAACCAAAACTAATTAAGAGACACAAAGATGATCACTATATCCTTGTGAAAGGAACAGTCCAAGAGGAAGAGATGACAATTATATGCACCAAATATGAATGCCCCCAACTATACAAAACAAATATTAATGGAAATGAAAAATCAAATAAGTTCTAATACAACTGTACTGGGGGATCTCAATGCCCTATTATCACAATTAGACAGATCATCTAGACAAAAAATTAACAACAAAATTCTAGAATTGAACCAAGCTATTGAACAAATGGACTTAATAGATGTTTACAGAGTATTCCACCCCACAAAATCAGAATACACATTCTTTTTGGCTGCACACGGGTCATTCTCCAAAACAGACCACATGCTAGCTTATAGGACATGTCTAAGTAAATGTAAAAGAACAGAAGTTACCCCCTGTATATTATCAGACCATAGTGCAATAAAATTGGAGATCAATGACATAAGAAGTGCAAAACTCCCACAAACACATGGAAATTAAATAACACCCTCCTGAACAACCAATGGGTCACACAGGAAATTAAAGAAGAAATTATAGATTAAATTAAAATTATAAATTAAAGAAGAAATTATCTATAAGTAAATGATAATGCCAGTACAACATACAGGAATCTATGGGACACAATGAAAGCAGCTCTATGTGGGAAATTCATAGCAGTCAATGCCCATATTAGGAAAACAAAGAACTCAAATAAATAACCTAATGCAGAACCTCAAGCTCCTAGAAAAAGAAGAGCATAACAAACCCAAAGCTTATACAAGAGAGGAAATTATAAAGATCACAGCAGAAATCAATGCAATGGAGACTAAGAGAATGATACAAAAAAATTAATGAATCAAAGAGTTGGTTTTTGAAAGAATAAATAAAATCAATAAACCCTTAGCCAAGCTTATCAAAAAAGGAAAGAAAAGGCTCAAATCCATGCAATCAAGAATTAAAAAGGTGAAGTCACAACAGATCCAGCAGAAATCCAAAGCATCATCAATACCTACTTCGAGAACCTGTACTCCAATAAAATGGGAAACACAGAAGAAATGAACAGATTCCTAGATACATACGAACTACCAAAGTTAAATGAAGATATAGAAATTCTAAACACCCGAATTATAATGAGTGAAATTGAAAATGTAATAAAAAATTTACCAACAAAGAAAAGCCCAGGTCCGGATGGCTTCACTGCTGAATTCTACAAGATATTTAAAGAAGAACTATTGCCATTACTCTTTAAACTCATCAAGGAAATTGAAAGGGAAGCAAAGCTTCCAAATTCATTCCTGGAAGCAAGTATTACTTTGACTACAAAACCAGTGAAAGACTCAGCCCAAAAAGAGAACTACAGGCCAATCTCCCTAATGAACATAGATGCAAAAATCCTCAACAAGATACTGGCAAACAGAATACAGAGGGTCATCAAGAAGATCATACATCCTGACCAAGTTGGATTTATCCCAGGGATGCAAGGATGGTTCAACATTCGTAAATCAATAAACGTAATACACTATATTAACAGAATCAAGGACAAAACCAATATGATCATCTCAATAGATGCAAAAAAGACATTTGACAAAATCCAAGACCCATTCATGATAAGAACCTTACAGAAAATTGGAATAGAAGGTCTTTATCTCAACTTGATTAAGGCTATCTATGAAAAACCAATACCCAACATCATACTAAATGGTCAAAAAACGAAAACTTTCATGCTAAAATAAGGAACAAAACAAGGATGCTCACTATTACCACTCCTGTTTAATATTGTTCTTGAAACATCATTAGCCACAGCAATTAGAAAAGAGAAAGAAATAAAAGGAATAAAGATAGGAAATGAAGAAGTCAAATTGTCATTATTTGCAGATGACAGGATACTCTACATAGAAGACCCAAACTACTCAGCCAAAAGACTTCTAGACTTAATTGACAGATTCAGTAGAGTAGCTGGATATAAGGTCAGCACTCAAAAAACAATAGCCTTCTTATACACAAATAGCAGACTCACTGAGAGAGAAATTAGGGAAACAATTCTTTTGCAATAGCATCCAAAAAAATGAAATATCTAGGAATTAATCTAACAAAGGAAGCAAAAGACCTCTACACTGAAAACTACAGCACCCTGAAAAAGGAGATTGAGAGAGGAAGGGGCTTCTGGGCCGCCAACCGTCCCGCTGCTCCCAGCCCAGAGGTAGGGGCTTCTGAGCCCCCATCCCACTGCTCCTGGTCCAGAGGGGACTTCCCGGCCACCATCCCTCCCGCAGTTCCCAGCCCAGAGGAAAGGGCTTTTGGGCCGCCTTCTGTCCCACCACTCCTGGCCCAGAGGAAGGGGCTTCGGAGCAGCCTTCCCACTGCTCCTGGTCCAGAGGAAAGGGCTTCCGGGCCACCATCCCTACCGCTGCTCCTGGCCCCTGTTCCACCTCTCCCAGCTCAGAGGAGGTGAGCCGCGGGCGCCAACAGCACTCCCCCTGCCCCACCCAGTCGAAATGAGAAAACATGTAAATAAGTCTCAAAACCAGACTTCCAGATCACCTACAGCATCCCCAAAGGGAAATGAAATGGAACACTCTGATACTCAACCACCTGGGCCCACTGAACTGGCAACAAAAGGGGATCTGGAAAAAATGAAATCAGAAATAATTCCTCAGATAACAGGAAGAATTGCGCCCCTAGTGCAAGACATGATTAATAAATCTAGAGAGGAGCTGAGGAACATGATGGAATCCCAAGATAGGAAACAAATGGAATCCATAAAACAGATGCAAATAGATTTTCAGGAGATGAAAAACTCCATTGAAAGTCTACACAGCAGAATGAGCCAATGTATATCCACTAGCACTACTACTGTTTAATATAATTCTCAAAACACTAGCCAGAGGGCTGGGGATTTAGCTCAGTGGTTCTGCTTCCTGTCTCACAAGTTCAAGGTCCCGAGTTTGATCCCTGGTACCAAAACAAAAACAAAACACAAGCCAGAGCAATCAGTTGAGAGAGAGGGGAAAAAAGGATATGTAGAGGAAAGGAAGAATTACTTCCTTTATCATTCCTGGCAAAGGACATGATCCACTACCTAGAAGACCCAAAAAATTCCACCAGGAGACTCTGAGAATTAATAACCAAATTCAGTAGTGTAGCAGGATACAAAGTCAACACTCAAAAATCAATAGCATTCTTGTACACTAATAATGAACTCACTAATAATGAACTCTAAGAGAAAGAAATCAGGAAAACAATGCCATTCATAATAGCATCAAGAAATGCTAAATACTTAAGAATTAACCTAAGAAAGTGAAAGACATTTATGATGAAAACTAGAGAACTCTGAAAAAGGATATCAAGGAGGTCTTCAGAATTCAAAAAGATATCCCGTTTCTGGATAGGCAGAATCAATATTGTCAAAATGGCCACTCTTCCAAACCTGATAGAGACTTAATTCAATCCCAATCAAAATTCCATTACCATTCCTCACTGAACCAGAGAAAATCATCCTAAAAATTCATATGGAATCAGAAGAGACCCAGAATAGCAACAAGAGCAGGAGGCATCACAATCCTGTACTAAAAAGCTACAGTGATTAAAACAGCATGATATTGACAAAAAAACAGATACGTAGATCAATGAAACAGAATAGAGGGTGTAGAAACAACCCCTTGGCACATTCAGCTATCTAATCTTTGACAAAGGGGCCAAATACTTTCACTGGAGGAAAGATAGACTCTTGCACAAATGGTACTGGGAAAACTGGCTGTCCACATACAGAAGACTGACTCTAGACTCCTATCACTATGTACTAAACTAAAATCAAAACAGATCAAAGATCTAAATGTTAAAACAGAAACAATCTGCTAGAAGATAAAATAGGTAAAGCTCTTGAAGACATAGGTATAGGCAAGGACTTCTGAATAGCACCTCAAGGTCACAAGGAATAATTCCAATAATCAACAAATGGGATCATATTAAATTAAAGTTTCTGTACAGCAAAGGAAACAATCAAAAGAGTGAAGATACAACCTACAGAATGGGAAAAATTTTTGTCAGCTAAAAAAATTAGATATCCTCCCAAAATAAAAGACCCGATAAAAAAGCGGGGAAACTGAAATGAACACACACGTCTCAGAAGAAATACGAATGGCCATACATAAATAAATGTTCAACATCTCTGGCTACTAAAGGAATGCAAATTAAAACAACATCGAGATTCCATCTTACTCTGGAGAGAATGGTTATCATCAAGAAATTGAATAATAACAAATGCTGGCAAGGGTACAGAGAAAATTGTTGGTGGGAATGTGAACTAGAACAACCACTATGGAAATCAGTACGGAGGTTCCTCAAAAAACTAAAACCAGGGCTGGGGATGTAGCTCAGTAGTGCTTGCCTGCCTGGCAAGAGCAAGATCCTGAGTTTGATCCCTGGTACCAAAATAAAACAAACTTAAACCAGAAATTCCATTTGACCCAGTTATTCTCCTTTTTGTTACCTTTCCAAAAGAGTTAAAGACATCATATTACAGTGATATATGCATACCTATGTTTATAGTAGCACAATTCATAACAGTAAATTTTGGAAGAGGCCTTTATGTCCATCAACAGATGAATGGATAAAGAAAATGTGGTATCTAAACACAATGGAGTACTACTCTCCCATGAAGAAGAATAAATGAGTTGTTTGTAGGAAAATGGTTGTACCTTGAGACCATAATGTTAAATGAAATAAATTAGATACACAAGCTTAAATAGCACATGGTTTCTCTTATATGAGAAACCCAAGATATAGACAAAGAGCAAAATAAATGATAAATAATAAGAAGTAGGGAGACAAATCTTTTGCCAATGGGAAGGAAACCAAGAAATGGAGGGAGGGGGGAGACAGAGGAGGGGAAGGGGATGAAAAAGGATTAATTTGTGTTATGTACATGTAGCAATGCCCCACAAGCAATGTGATCATCATGTACTACAAACATGTACTAATAAAAACAGAAATTGAGAAAGAAAAGAAAAAGGTGAGAAGCAACTCTTCTAGCAAACACAGAGCCTGTGAACTATACCCTTTGGGCACAGTCACCATTTTTAGTGCCATTTTATCTCTCCTGTTCTCATTTTACTTTTGTCTTTTTCTTCTCATCCACTAGTCCAAAATCTTATTAAATGTATTTTTGTAAGTCATCTCATACCCTTTCTAGGAAAAAATATAAATCAATCAATAAAAATCAATCAATAAATGCCTCATTTAATTTGATTAAACCAAATCCTGTAGGATTAAGCATGCTTTTCCAATAAAATCCCTATAAAATAAAAATGATGGTTCAAGTCCTACTCACTTGAGCAGTATTACTGACACTAGAATTCTGACACAAGACTGACTGGGAGTCTCATGGAGTCATGAGATTTGCTGTGCAGGGCCCTGAGCCTGGTTCTGGAAGGCCTCCAGGCCTGCATGCCTTGTGACATCAAGTCAGCTGCCCAGGACTCTTAAGGAGAGATCACTACTACCCTCTCCCAAAAGCAAAAGAAATTCAAATCAACTTATTTGCCAATGGACAGATAAATTCCCAGTGACCTTTTCTGATATCTAAATGCAGCAAATCAGTCCAGCAAGTGAGTGCTTCATAACTGCCAGCTGAGGAGAAAAGAGGGGAACAGAGAAAGCCAGCCACTAAGTTAACTTGCTATGCCTATAGCTGATGATTTGAAATAGAGCAAGAAAAAGGATGCGTGAGAATCAAGGCATCACATTATGCAACTCTGATGTTTTAGGCAACATGTCAACTTCAATCATTCTTATACCACATTAGTAGTTTTGTTATATTGCGTAGCACTTATAATTTTTACTTAATATTTGCTTTTGCATCCATTTGCTATGCTTTAACTCTCATCCTAAGCAACAATACCCATGAAATCAGGAATTTGATATGCTAGTTATGCTTTTTCTAGTATATTATAAAATGAATATTTAACCATTAACATAAAAAATTGTTTATATACTTCCCAAAGTCATCTCATGCATCACCAGTGTTAGATGTGCCACTCTCTAGGACACACGGAAGGAGAAACTTGATCCTGGTCTCAGGTCTGTCCAGAAAGGTGTTGGCTGTAGTGGGATTTGGAGGATTAGAGAAACTGTTCTTCTAAAAATTCTATACATACACATATGTATTATGTATATATATTTATTATTATTATAGACTGAGACATCACTGAATTCCATAAATATAATTGATCAAAATAATCAAAGTAGCAAAGCCTTGAATATTGATTCCACATTTTAAATTAGGTAATGGCCATAGGGCAACTGGTTTTTCTTCTGCTTCAAGCATTAGTAATTTACTTAGAAATTTTAGTTCAAGATGAAAACTTTCCTTTTGAGCTCCTCTTTTCTAAAATCCATGAGTAAAAGAGAATTGGATAGCTAGGCTGAGATAAAGTGCTACTTTCAAATGATAAAGAATAGCTAATGCATGTAGCAGTAGAAAAAAATTACATTTTGGAAAACCAAATAATGATGAAGTAGAGTCTTTTATACCATTCCCCTTTGGGATTGTAGGTTTGTTATAAAACTGAGCCTTTATAACAATGTATTTACTAATGCCAACAGTGTAGTGTTTTTAAAGCCCTTGAAACGAGGGAAGTTATGTTAAATTCTTTCTTTTACAGATAGTACTTGTTCATTCAGTTTATAAAGAGAATTTTATGTATAAAACATCAGCAAATGTGTCTTGAGAGACTATATTCCAAAGTAGGCTAGAAGTTTCACTAGGAACCCTGTGGAGTTGGAAACATTCTGGGGATCTTGTCAGAAGGTGGAGGAAAAGAGCTTCTGTTGCAGTAGCTGGAAAAATGGAGTTGATGACATTTTGTCATGGAACACTGGGGATATAAAGGCAGAAAAGAAAAAACAAATTGGAAAAATAACTTTTCTGCAAGATCAAGAAAAAGCTATTTTATTAGCGACGAGACAAGGGTTGAAGGAAATACAGCCTGGGTCTTAACTGGGGCCCTGGATGGTGTTAGAGCTGAGCTCCAGGGTTTAAGAAAAGGGGCTAGGCCAGGCAGGTTTTGAGGAGGAGGAGGAGGAGGAGGAGGAGGAGGAGGAGGAGGAGGAGGATGACGACAACGACTGATTGATGATTTAATCAAGTATCAGAAGCAGAAAAGATACCCTTGAATACTTCTGAGAGTGCAAATGCATTGCTTCAGGATGACAGTATCACAATGCCAGATAAAGGGAACATGGGAGAGGTGAGACCATTCACCACAAATCCAGGGAGCTAAGACAAAGGCTATGAAGCCAGGCAGTCTAGGATCTTGCTCCTCTGAGGATGGAGAGTGGAGGGTTTTGGCAGAAGCTTCTCTCACTTGGGTCATAGCAGCTCTCAGGCAATGGTGAAAGGAAAAAGAAAATTAGAGACATCAATGTCGTTTGTTTTTTTATTGTGTTTTTGCCAGTTCTTGTGAACTGTTATGGTGGAACAGAGCTCAGAAGGTAGAATTAACTAGGAGAAAGGGGCCCCTAACACCCCAGGTGGCCAAGAGAGTTTGGAGGGCAAGTGAGGCCTCCATAGAAATTTGAAGTTGTTTTTAAATGAGAAAAAGGTTCAAAGAGACCCTCTTGTTATCAACTGGATTACATTTGGAAAAGTGCATTTGGTGAAGTCTAAAGTTACATTGCAGCCTCCAGAGTCCCCCCCCTTCAGGAGTGGGGTGTCAAAGGAACCTAACAATGTGACATATTGGTGGCATGATGTTAAGTTCCTTAAAAAAGCACAAGTCAGCAATCATGTGCTTCATGAGGTTGGTGAAGAAAGAATTGTGTGAATGTGTACGTGTGTGGTCCAAAAGTGCAACCTGACATTATGTAAAGAAACTTCTAGAAAACCCCCACTGTCTACCAATAAAAGAGATATTAAATAATTTCTGACATGGTCACGCAGTGGGACACTAGGCAGCCTCTAAAAAGCCGGAGGTAGATCTTTGTAGAGCATTTGGTAGGAAACAGTTTTCCTTGTCGTAGGTGTGAGAGTTCCAGGGCAAGGGGTCACTGCCGCTGGTGACCTTGGCTTGAGGGGCCAAACTGAGAGCTGCCCACAAGCTGTGAGGGGCTGCTTTAAGACTCATGGTCTCCTACCTGTCTGGCGAAACTGCTCCCAGGAGAAAATCTTAATCTTTTCCCAAGCAGCCATGAGCCAGGGTCTCTAGTGGGCTGACTGGAAGGCGGGCCCACGTGGAGAAGGGGATTCTGGGAAGTGTAGTTCCAGCTTCACCCCAGCACCCAGGAGGACTGGAGGGGGGCGCGCCGGTGGCCAAGGCAGGTGTGCAGCCTGCGTGGGTGAGAGAAGGGTCCCCCTAGCAGGGATCACCTCGGGGGTACGGTTTCAAAGTGAGGGGAAGAAAAGGCATGAAGGGAGCACAGTTTTTAGTGTTATTTTTGATTGGCATGTCATTGTATTCATTTATGGGGCTCATTGTGGTGTTTTGATGTTTACTCATTGTGAAATGATCAAAGCAGGGTAACAGCCATACCCAGTCGCCCTGGCTGGAAGGCTGAAGTCTTCTCAGACTCCTCCCTCGCCCACAGCTCCATGGACAGTGTCACCCCTTCTAGTCTTTTTCCATTCTCTCTTCCTGCACAGGGGATCTAGTCCTCATTCCACTCGTTTTGTGATACTACAGCCCCCTCTTTTCCCTGCAATCCACCTTGCACAGTTCTGACAAACTTAAGAAACCACTGGCACACTCAAGCTTACCTGGCAGTGGAGCCTAAGGCCTCACATCAGGACATCCTTCACCACTGCTGCCACGCACCCCTCTGCCCCTGTTCCTGCATGGACAGGCTGCTACTACCGGATTGGCTACCTCCTCCTTGCCTCCAAATGTACCCTGCTCTTTCCTGCCCTCACAT
Organism: Heterocephalus glaber; assembly: GCF_053883595.1. Classification (NCBI taxonomy): domain Eukaryota; kingdom Metazoa; phylum Chordata; class Mammalia; order Rodentia; family Bathyergidae; genus Heterocephalus; species Heterocephalus glaber. The sequence goes on from NW_028258156.1 coordinate 7,175,311, forward strand.
CTTTTGTTCTGGTACCAGGGATCGAACTCGGGTCCTTGCGCTTTCAAGGCAGGCAGCAGAACCACTGAGCTAAATCCCTGGCCTGCCCTCAGATCTTCTTACACTAGCCTCTCTGATTGGAAAGAGAACCCTTTCCATTTCTTAGTAAAATCCTTCCTACTCAGCACCTGGCTCAAAACTCATATCTGCTAGGAAGTCTTCCCCGGCACACACCAGGCACTAGTGATCTGTCAACTTCAAGGGGTTCAAGAGCTTATTGTCTGGGACCTTCCTTTTGATCCTTAATAATACACTTTGTGATTTTCCTGTGTTCTCAGCTGAATAGCACATTCTTTGAAAGCAGGAACATGCTTTGTGGTCCCTACTTCTTGCAGATGGTCTTGGTTAATGAGTGAAGCTATTTCTAAGCCTTCTCTGAAAAAGGACACTCACTTCTTTCATTTCCTATGTTCAGGATGGTCTTGAGATAGACAACTCCGGTGTGGTAAGAGCCAGAGGGCCATGTCTTACAGCAGTGTGCTCACTTTTCTTAAAAAACTTTATGTTGAGATACATATCACATCCCATACAATTCACTCTCATGAAGTGTCCAATAAAATCATTTTTAGTTTGTTTAAAGAGTTGTGCAACTATCACAAGAGCATTGACTTTTATTTATTTACTTGTCTGTATTGTTTTAAATTATTACAAACCTGTATATTAAATAAATATTATGGAGGCAAGTATAACCTAGCTTGGTGATTTTCTTGAAGTAATTAAAATAGGGTTGCCAGAAAAAATATAGGATGGTCAGTTAAATGTGAATTTCAGATAAACAATGAAAAATGTTTTGTGTAATTTAAGTGCAATATTTGGGACATACTAAGGCCAGAAAAGTATTCATTGTTTATCTGAAATTCACGTGTAATTGTGCCCTTTTTTTATTTTGCTAAATCTGGGAACTTAAATATTAAGCATGGAAGAGGAGGGTGGCAAAACATGGTTGAATTTTATCAAGCTCATGTTGTATGCATGTATGGAAATAGCATACTGATCCTCATTAATATGTGTTAATAAAACATTTTCCCTAAACAAAAATGTTAAGCATACACTGACCATATGACTTAGCCATTCCACTTTAAAGAGTTTGCAGGAGAGAAATGAAAACATATTTCTACACTGAACCTGAACATGAATGTTACAGCACCTTTATTGATAATAGTCAAAAAGTAAGACGAGCCTGTCAAAAGGAATGCTGCTCAGCTATAAATTATTGGTATATATATGAATAACATGTATGAATCTCAGAAACATTACATTCAGTGAAAGAAGTCAGACAGAATGTGAACTTCTAAACAAGCAACATTTATCTTTTTTGGGGTTGTTTTTCAGACAAGGTCTCGCTATATAGCCTAGGCTGGCCTGAAACTTGCTGCAATCCTCCTGCTTCAGCCTCCCAAGTGCTGGGATTACAGGTATGCATCACCACACCCAGCTGCAACATTAATCTATAGTGGCAGAAAGCAGATCTACTTTGCACCAGAGATGGGAGATTGCTTACTAAGAGGCACAAGAGAATTTCCTGGGCAATGGGAATGTTCTGTATTTTGACAGTGGTGGTGTTACACAGGTGTATAAAATTGTCAAAATTCATTGAACCTACTGGGAACAGGTTTATTTTATTGTGTATAAATTATATCAATAATAAGGATTCAGAAAAAGAAACAGAATTTTGTACCAAGGAGCAGTGAATTAGTAGCATGTGTTTAGAACTCCAATAAACATGTGGTGAATTTTACAATTAGCAGTGTTATTTAGTTTAATAAAACAAAGACCTTCTTCTTCCTCCTCTTCTTCTCCTTCTCCTTCTCCTTCTTCCTCTTCCTCTTCTTCTTCCTCTTCTTTTTCCTCCTCCTCCTCCCTCCTCCCCCTCCCCCTCCTCTTCTTCTTCTTCCATCTTCCAGATTCATTTATAGTTTCATAGCTCAGACCCCACTAAATCTATCTGACTAATGAGTGTCCCTGACAACCAAGGGAAGACCACTTTGTTCACTGAGGAATCTCCTTTCATCCAACAAATTATTAATTAATTGTCCTCTCTGGGCTGTGCATCACACCACGGTATGGTCAGATTGTCTGGAGATTTGTGGGACCTAGTGCTGAGCGCTGGGAAAGGGAATGAGACAGACATTAAATAAATGATCACACAAGTACACACACAAGTGTCAGGGGCATAAAAGACAATGTCGGGCCAGGGATTTGGCTCAGTGGTTTCGCTGCCTGCTGTGCAGGCGCAAGGACCAGAGTTAGATCCCGGTACAAAAAAAAAAAAAAGACACAATGTTACTGTGGAAGACTGGAATGGCTGCCTCTATCTCCTGCCTCTTTCTCCTGTTCTGCAAGGAGAATTCTCACTGGTCACTCAGCTCTGCTCTTTTCTAGGCAGGTGCTGCCTTCCCAACCCCTGCCTTCTGGGAGTGGGTGAAGTGGACAGTTGCATTGGTTCATCCCTCCCGTCCTAACAGAGCCCTGACTTTCTTTAGGGAAGCCATGCTCATAGCTGGATGACCTTCATAAGTATTTCTGGTGAAAGTTGCTGGGCAAAAAATATGAAATGCTACAGAATTCCTTTTATACAAAATATCTAGAAAATGTAGTATAATGTCTAGTGACAGAAAGCAGATCAATGGTTGCCCAGGGCTGGAGAGAGGGATCCTTGGCCACAGGAGTCCTGAGTGCATGTGACATGATCAGTGTCCTCTCTGATGGCCTCTGTTTACTCTATGAAATAGGAAGGGGTGGGCATTCCTCATAGAGAAGACAGCAGAGAAGGCACAGGAGTGCTGTGAGGGAGCAGGAGCTCCAGGGAGTGCTGCTGTGCTTCTGAGATGGCGACTTCAGCTGCCTCTGCAGCAGAGACTTCATAGGTGTGCTAGGCAGAGGTGGCAGCCTCCCAGCATGGGGCAGGGCAGGTGGCACGCAAGTGCTTGGAAGAAGAGGGGACAGAGCAAAGTAGTTTACAAAAGAATTGCTGTAGTGATGAACCATGGAATCTATGCTAGATAAATATGCAAGGCCAGAAGGCGGCTGAGTCCTTCAGAGATAGTTCTCTCTTCCCTATTGAGTTTTACTTTCCTTGTATTCAGGGAGATTAAGAAGTTTTCAAACTCAGACTAAGTTAATGCTATCTTCAAGGTTCATCTTACTTCGATTAAGAAGCTCATTTCTTGGCTGGAGTGTAGCTCAGTGGTAGAGCACTTGCTTAGCACTCAAGTACATTACTCTTTTTTAAAAAATATTATTATCAGGGATCAAACTCGGGTCCTTGCGCTTGCGCAGCAGGCGGTGAAACTACTGAGCTAAATCTCCAGCCCCAGCACTCATGTGAAGCCCTGTATGTGTGAAGCCCTGGGTTCAGTTCTCAGCACCACAAAATAAATAGAAGCTCACTTCTCTTCCCATTATGGTTTCACTTCTGTATCAAAACAAATTCATTTCCTGTGGGAACTTTTGACAGCCTGATGGTCCAAGAACTCTACCCACCCCTATTTATTTTGAATGGTCCTTTCAGCGTCTTTGTATATGTGTAACTGTTTGAATTTGTACACTGAGGTTCTTCCTTGTTCACCTTAATCTTTGGTCGTGAGCTTCTTGAGAGACTTTACCCTTTATTTGGGGGAGCATGGGAGGAGGGGCCAGTGCTGATAAGTGCTTGTAGGACTGAACCCATAGTGCAGCATTTTACATTTGATGAGCCCTTGATATTGATCAGTAACAACCCAATAAATCAAATCACTTTGCTTTTTTTTTTTTTTTTTTTGGTACCAGGGATCGAACTCGGTGTTTGCGCTTGCGGAGCATGTGGCGGCACCACTGAGCTAAATCCCCAGCCCTCAAATCACTTTGCTTTTTAAAAACACTTTTCTTATATAAGACTAATCTCTGAATTATATGAAATGTCTCTGAGTTGAGCAGCTTCTGAAATAATAGATAATTCAAGTAATATCTTCTGGTTTTGCTTTTGTTTTGTTTTGGTGGCGGGGAGATGCATAGTTTCCAAAATAGGTTTCCAAATGGAAAAAGCTTGACGGTGTCAAAAGACACTAGTGGCAAGCAATTCCTGTGGTCCTCTGTTCAGTGCTGTCAGGCTGAATGCTATTTACCTTACAAACGACCGCAGCTGCTTGAGGACTTGGGCTTGAGAAAAGAGCCTCAAGACTATTACTTAGCATACTGCTTCTTGATTATCTTCCTTGTCTAGTGTAATTAGAGAAACAAACACAAACTTTTACACAAACTAGTGAGTCAAATATAATTTCCATTTTGACCCACATATATTCGAATGTATACCCTTAATATTTCATTGTTCTGGTAACAAAATTTACATTTCCTGTATCTCCAGTCAGATATTCCCTAGAGTTATTTTAGTCCTGTTCTTCCTCAGTGTGGTTTATTTAATCCAAAAGATTTGCATGTAATTTGGCAAACCAGCACATTCACAGCAATCACTTCAGAAGTCTGGGAGCTACTTGATAATATAGTTTAGGGTACAGAAGAAAAGGCATTTTCCTGTTGGGGGGCCCCCACTTTTAAATCTTTAAAAGTTTTAAGCCTGTTTCAATTTTAATATATGTACTGCCGAAGCCAGCATTTAAGTCTATTTCAAGCATACAGAAAAGTATGGAAAATAATATAAATGACTTTACATACTCATCATTCACTGTAAAATTTTACTATTGTCACATAAACTTTCAACTTTAAAAAAAGTCACATGTGGGCCGGGGATTTAGCTCAGTGGTTCCGCTGCCTGCTGCGCAAGCACAAGGACCAGAGTTTGATCCCCGGTACCAAAAATCCAAAAAAGTCACATATGAAGCCCCCTATCTGCAAGCCCTATTCTGAATTTGGAGCTTATTCTCATGCTGCTACTCTTATGTTTAAGTATCCAAAAATAATATAACTTATTTTGCATTTTATACTTTAAATACTGTCTTGTACATATCACTCTGCACCTCTGTTTTGGGTTGTTGTTTGCACATGTAACTTGATTTGTCAGTACAGATATATCCCATTGTACCAAAATTTGTCCGTTATCTCGTGAATGGACTTCTGGTTGTTTCCATGTTTTGCTACTACAAATAATACTTCTATTTTGTACATTTTTTACATGTCTTCCTGTTCACACTTGCAAGTTTCTCACAAGTAATTGTACACACAAATCATTTGATGGCTCTTGTTAAAATGCATGCTCTGATTCAGTAAGTTTGGCATGAGACGTGACATTCTGTGTTTGTATGAAGCTCCCGGGTGACACTGATGGTGCTGGCCCTGGATCATCTTGCAGAGGAAATGAACTGTAGGTTGCAGAGGATGTGCACCTTCAATGTTATTAGATGTTGCCAGATTTCTCTCTGAAGTGCTTACACCAACTCACACTTCCATCAACCTCATACAGGTTATTACATCTTCATCACAATATTACATCACCATCAATACTAGTTACCAGATTTTCATTTTTGCCAGGTTTGATGGGGATGAAGTGGTATCTCATTAATTTGCCTTTCATGAGGACTAATGAAGTTGGAACTTTTGAGTTTCTTCTGTAGTAATTTAAAACTAATATTTGAGGGAAAGAGAATGTCTTCATTAATCAGTTCATATTTTAAGGCATTCTTAAAATATTCCCTCACCTTTTTTTTGATTTTTTTTTTGGTACTGGAGATTGAGCTCAGGACCTTGTGCTTTCGAGGCAGGCAGTGGCACCACTAGCTAAATCCCAGCCCCCCAGTAATATCTTTTTTTTTAAGTGGTGGATATAAAAGGAAAAGCAAGCCGGGAATGGTGGTGCATGCCTGTAATGATAAATGATAGCACACTGAGAGAGGCAGGAGGATGTCAAATTTGGTGATTTTTTTTTTTTTTTGGTACCGGGAATCAAACTCAGGGCCTTGGGCTTGCCAGGCAGGTGTAGCACTGCTGAGCTACATCCCCAGATCAGAGGATCACAAATTTGGGTTCAGCCTGGGGAATTAACAGAGAGGGACAGGAAAAAGGAGAGGGGGAGAGGAAATTGTCTTGCTGAGATTGTATTTGTCATCAGAAAATGTTATGCTTCATCCCACAAACAATACCCATGAGGGAAAATTGTGGGAAACATATTACAAGAATAATGTATGTGTACTGTAGAACATACTAATAAACAGAAAAAAGTGTACTCATAATTTAGTATCTAGTATAGCATGATGTTTAAAGGCATGGGCTTCTCAACCCAGTGTTTGAATTCCAGTTCAATGATTTGTTAGTTGCTTCACCCTGGACGGGTCATTTAACATCTTCAAGTCTCAGTCTTCTAATTTAGAAAACACAGATTTTTTTTTTTTTTGGTACCTGGGATCGAACTCAGGACCTTGCACTTGTGAGGTAGGCGTGGTGCCACTGAACTAAATCCCCAGCCCAACAGATCATTTTAATAGTACTTAGATTATAAGGTTGTGAGGATGAAATTAGCTATACATATAATAAGGTGCTATCTGGCACATAACAAGAGCTCATTAAAATGAGTTTAAAAAAATTTTTTTAATATGAGAAGAGGAAAAAAATGGAAACAAGGTCTTTGTAAATAGGGAAGGGTGTAGGGGGTGAGGGGAGGGCAAGGGAAGGGGGAAAAAAAATAAGAACCAAGAGATTCATGTAATGGTACAAGATCCCAATGATGAATGTAACTGTATTTTATACCTAAAATGTACCAATAAAGTTAATGGGGAAAAAAATTTTTTTTAGCAAGCCCCTCATGAGTATATTTTCCCTCTAAATTGGATAACATTGTAGTACATGCTATTTTACATCAATCTTTTGCCCACTGACTACAGAATGAAAACTTTACCAAGCTATTCCTTATTTTAGGTAATTTAGAAAGGATGCTTATGACTCTAATGTATGAATCTACTGCAATTAACCATTGTTTAATGCTTTAAGTTACCTTATTTTACTCTCATACTATATAGCTAATTCATTTTATGCCTTTTAAATTTTTATTTTTTGGTGCTGAGACTTGAACCCAGGGCCTCCCGCATGCTAAGCACTGTCTCTATCACTGATTTACACTCCCACACAGCCCCTTAGAGTTCTCCTTACTATCAGCTCACTCTCCCCCTGCAAAGCAACTGCCAGCTGTTACATCTCTCCTCATCTATGGTTAGACAACCAAGCAACTTAAATCAGTTTACTGCAATATTACCTTATTTGCAATTCTGCCACTTGTCCTAGGCCCCGGTGAGACAATGCAGCAGCTGGGAAGGGGGGCAGTTTTTGTTTTGGGGGTGTAAGCCCTACAGTTAGTCCAGCTCTTCTGAAATTGGCTCTTATTGCTCACTGTAAAAACCCAGATGAGGCAGATGCTCTTGCTGCCTTTTCCCTTTAATTCCTTCTTGGCATCTGGAAACAGACTGCCTCTGTGCCTAGGCACTTTACTCTCACCCATTCTGATTTTCCAAAGCCCTGCTGCCCCTGAGTCTAAGTCTAGGAGTTCCTACTCTTCTTGATTCCCTCTATGCCTGCATACTCCTGGATTCTACACTGTAGACTTCACTGCTTTAGTTTCTCATACTTTTAAGTAACCCATAACATTTGCTTCTGCATTTTGACAACTTTGTACTATCTGACAATTTTGGGTTCCATTAAATTTACATTTTTGGGTGTATGCACACAAAAAAATTCCCAATCAAATATTACTAAGTAGTAAAATTCAGCTGGATGAATTTGTTTCTGAAACTTGCCTAAAATTCATTTGGAATACTTGTTAACATACTTCCAAGCCCAGCGCAACGGAAAGGCCTCACAATCTGGATATGTTATCTGGGTAAACAAACACTCCAGGCCGGGTACATTTGAAAACAGTGAGTCCTTAACTTGCATCCTCTGAGAGCTTCAAGGACACTGGGAATTTCAACTGGGACATAAGTCTGGAGTCAATTGTTAGAGCCACAATGTGTCTCCCAAAATTCATGCGGAATAAAAGGTGGGGCAAAAAGGTGGATAGAAGGCGATTCAGTCATGAGGGTACACCCTGCATGGACAGGATTGGGAACCCTTATATAAGGGGCTTGAGAGTGAGTTTGTTCTCTCCTGTCATGTGAGAGCACATCTCTTTTTGGCCATTTCCCCCTCAGCCATGTGAGAATCCAACAAATGCACCATCTTGGAGAGAGCAGGTCGTCCCCATTAGTGAAACTTCTGGCACCTAAATCTTGGACTTCCAGCCTCCACAACTATGATAAATAAACTTCTGTTCTTTATAAATTACCCAGGCTCAGGTATTTTGTTACAGCAACAGGAATGGACTAAGACATCAATAGGTAGTGCAGGGTTTACAGAAGCAAGAAAATGCTGATTCAAATGCTGATTCAGCTATTAAATTGGAACACTGAAAATTCTTTATAGCTTGAGGCCAAAGAAAAAGAAACTTATGGTCTGCTTACCATCTTTACACCAGGGATGGTTTCAAACATGAAAAATAAGAATTCCTGGGTATAGATTCTGTTCCAAATGCTGGGGTTCATACAGTTCTGGAATCAAACAGTTCTTCAAAAAGTATAATGGAATTGAGCAGAAGTTAGATCCTCTAAGGACTGAATCCTTTGAATATATGCTAAAATGATTGAGAGTGTGTATCTTTTATTAGGTTATTATTTTTTAATGTTAAAAAAAATCAGGGGCAGGCCGGGGATTTAGCTTAGTGGTTTCACCGCCTGCTGTGCAAGTGCAAGGACCTGAGTTTGATCCCTGGTATAAAAAAAAAAAAAAAATCAGGGGCTGGGGACGTAAAAAACTCAACTAGCATGTACGAGGCCCTTGATTCAATACCCAAATTCTCTTTCTCTCTCTCTGTCACACACACAGAGCTTTAAAAGATAAGACAATAAAATAATATAGAGAAAATAATTTATTCAGTACAATTTTTTTTAGTTCCAAAATGGTAGTTATACAGAATAAGAAAATTATTTTATTAAATACATATAAATTATTTCAGTTCCATTTGTAATTACAGTACAAAAAAATTTCCTTCTTGTTGAGATTTTATTTTGTTATGTTTTATGTAGTCAGACTCAAGAAAAAGTTTAACTTTAAAATCCATATATATATTCTTTTATATGAACCGCATAAGATAATTTCAAAAGCCATTCCATTCCCAAGGCTGAGAGCATAGCTTAGTAGAAGAGTGCTTGCCTAGCGTATATGAGGTACAAGGTTTGATCCCTAACACTGCAAAAAAATCCCCAAAGACCCTCAATCTCTTTATTCTTTTCTGTGTTTAAAATTGCCCTTTTAGGGGCTGGGGATTTAGCTCAGTGGTTCTGCTGCCTCCCTCACAATCTCAAGGACCCGAGCTCAATCCCCAGTACCCACCCCCCCACCCAAAAACCCAAATCAAATCAAATCAAATCAAATCAAATTGCCCTTTTAGATATTTAGAAGCTCCATGGGTGGCGGCTTTAATGGAATTTTTCCTAGAGTAAATTTCTTGGATTGAAACTGTTCTAGTTCACCTGCTGTTAGTTGATCCCTGGGTGTGAATAACACATTATCTGTTGTAATGAGGACACTGGAGACTGGAAGAGAGGTAGAAGTGCTGCCACCTCCAAAGATGTTATTAGATGGCTTAGAAAAAGCAGTGTGAGAATGTGAGCCAGGACTCCCAAAACCAGCCACAGAACTGCCACTTCCAAAGGTTGGAGCCACTGGAGTTCCAAAAGGACCTGCTGCCATGGAAGGTGGAAATCCTGAAAGTCCCGGTGATCCAAAAGTGGAAGCTGCAGGGCTTTTAAATGAAAATGAAGCAGCAGAAGTGATTTCAGGTTTCCCAAATCCAAAATTCGGAGTGGAAGTAGAACTGGCAGAACTAGTAGAGGGTACAGCTCCAAATGCTGGAGAAGCCCCAAACACAGAAGGGCTTCCAGCAGGGGCAGTGACAATTCCAGGGTTTGTTTTAAAACTAAAATTCTGAGTACTAGCACTGCTGCTGTTACTTACTGGAAAACCTTAAACAGAAACAGAAAAAATAATTTATTATAGTCAGAAAATATAGCCCCATTATTCCTCTTTTTCTTATTTCTGCCATGTTTGGAAGAAACTTTTTGGAAGAGAAAAATGAAAATGAGAGGTTAGGACAAACTCACTAAATCCTATTCTCCTGTCATTTCTGCTACTTGTGATTTATCTTTACCCAAGGGAAATCTCAGGGACTAGGGAGTGGTCTTTCAATTTTGGTTTTCCCCATCTCACCAGAACTGTCACTTGACATCAGAAGTGATAGGAAAATAATCAAAGGTTCTGCTATCATAGTTGTGTATTCCCATGAAACTCTTGAGAAAACATTCGTAAAAAAATTCTCAAGTTTGAGCCATAGCTGTCTCAAAGGATATGCCCATTCTGGTCTGCCTTTCACAAATACTTGATAAGCTAAGTTCTGAGGCTCTATAATGGAAGACACCAGAATTTGCAAGAGTGATTTAAAATGGTGATTTAGGCTTTGTAATTTGAAATTTACAAAATCCTGCTCTTCTGAACTAGTGAGGTCCTGCATTACTGTATCTCTTACCTGGTGACCCAAATGTTCCTGCTTGTCCACTTCCAAATCCAAATGCAGGTGCTGCATGATTTGCTTCATCCTTTAACTCAGAGAGCTTTGAAAAAAAAAATGCAAATAGTAAAGTACTTGATGAATAATTCTCAAGTACCTGTTCTATATGCTTCACAGATATATTCATACTTTAAAAAATGTGTACTTATGTGAATTCAAATGTTTAACATGGGAAAATGGCCATAATATGATGTTGAAGAGATAGAATATAACACTGTATAAAGTATAATATCAACTAATATGAATATTCATAGAAAAATGTACATAAGTTATTAGTGATTGTCTCTCACTGAGGATTATGGATGATTTTTATTTTATTTATGCCTTTTAAATACTTTCTAAATTTAATGAGCATGTATTACAATCTGAAAAAAAATTTTTTTTTGTTTTGTTTTTTTGAGACATGGTCTCACAATGTAGTTCAGGCTGCCCTTGAAGTCAGTCACTATGTATCCCAGGCTGGCTTCAAACTTGCAGCGATCCTCCTACCTCAGCTTCTGAGTACTGGGATTACAGGTGTGTGCTCCTATACATGGCTCAGAAAAATATTTTTAATGATACATTTCAGTGTCTATGTTCTTAAGATTTGACCTACATTCATCAAGAAATCTAGACACAGGTAAAAAGAACCTTGAGGAAGGGCCGGGGATTTAGCTCAGTGGTTTCGCTGCCTGCTGTGCGAGCGCAAGGACCCCGAGTTCCATCCTTGGTACCAAAAAATAAAAAGAACCTTGAGAAGATACCCACTATAATGCTTGAACTAAAGTGGATTCACTGTTACATTAAAAACTTACTACTAAAATCCATGAAACATTTCCTATTCCTTAAATATATTTTATGTTCTTTTATCTCTACTGAAATTTGAATTCCCCTTTCAAGAAACTTGTCACTGACTCCTTTCCTCTAAGACTTTGCTAATGAAATCAGATACAATTTCTCTCATTTGTTTTTTGTTTGATTTTGTTTTTTGAGACAAGGCCTTGCTATTATACTTCAGGCTGGCCTTGAACTTACTATGTAGCCCAGGCTGGCTTCAAACTTGTGGCAATCCTTCTGTGAGTGCTGGGATTACAGGGATGTACCACCACACCTGACTTTTCATTAATTCTTGACAAAATTTTTGCTTTGATTTTCAAATTCAAAGTGAAATATCCTTTTCAAAAGAGTAACAGATAAGACACTTTCTTGAAGAAAACATTCCAATACTCACCAAAGCTAGTTTAGTTGAGGTATTCAGATTCTTCAGTTCATTCATTCTATTCCTCCATTGATTTACAAGCTGATGGACAGAATTTAGCTGAAGAGAGAAGACAGAAAAAAGTAACTTAATAACAAATATTTAAATTTCATCAATAACAATTTCACTTCTTTGCCAAAATTTAAAAAAGTTTACCTAACAGTTTTATAGCCCATCTCTTATAAAATTTGCACTGACCTGTTTCTGTTTGCCAAAGATATTCCACTCCAGTCACTTCTCCCCGTTAACCAGCTCCTTTTTTTGATGTGTTGGGGGGGGAGGGGGCAATAGGGATTGAACTCAGGACCTTTGCACTGAGCTACATCCCAAACCCTTTTTAATTTTTCTATTTTGAGAGAGGGTCTTACTAAGTTGCCCAGGCTGGGCTTGAACTTCCAATCCTTCTGCCTAAGTCTCCTGCCTAAGTCTACTAGAGTGCTGGGATCGTAGGTATGCGTAACCACTCCTGGCTCGCCAACTCCTTGTAGCCGCTGGTTAATCACAAATACCTGGCAGCACAGTTATTTGTATTTGGATGGAAGGTGACTATGTGAACTAGTTGAAACATAGGATCATGACTGTAGACAACAGAAAAATACTACCATTTCCTTCAGGTACCAAACTTATTCTATTCTATTGACTACTCACTCAATTTATTCAGATTTTTCTTTTCTTTCTTCTTCTTCTTTTTTTTTTTTGGATACATGATATGTGAGGATGTTAATCTGTATAAAAAACTGCTTTTTTCCCCCTAGCATTCACTATGGGATATGTGCCTAAAAGGTGCTCGATAAACATCTGTTAAATGATGAAAAGGTTTGATATCTGGGACTGATTCCTGAGAAATTTGTATTAAAAGTGATATTTCTAATTACTACAGCAAAATATATTATCATCATTTTAGATAACCAATTAGCAAAGAAATTTAAAAAAAAAAGAAAAAGCCTTGTCCTGAAAAAAAATAACAGTCCTCATCAACTTTGACAAAACACAAGCAAGCCACTGCAAATACAGAAAACAGCAATTGAGAGCCAATTTGTTATTCAGGTAGATGAATAGGAAAAAAACTTACATAACTCTGTAAGTTATTGCTGGTTAAGAAGTTATGGTATTCAAGTCTCAACTCCTCTGGTGAAATATCTGTAAAACCTGAAGTGAGGAATCAATTGGAATTTTAAAAATAAATACCAATAATTTTGATAGTAAAGCTAGAGGTGCTAGACAAGAAAACATGTTGGTACTGATTATCAGAAAATTTTCATAATCATGAGAAAAAATCCAAAGTCTACACTATTTAATATCTAATAAAGTATAAAATTAGAATTAAATATTTGATCTCTGTGTAAGAATTTTCTAAAAATAAGTGGAGTGGAAGAAATAACAAAAGAAAAAGAAAGATCTGGCTACATATACATTCAAACTTTAGTCTTAAAAAGTCTATCAGAGTCTATAATAAACAAATAGTAAACTATGGAAACCATAATTGTAGCATATATGATAGGAGAACAGCTAATATCCTTAATGTATAAATAACACTTACAAATCAATAAGAAAAATAAGTTAATATGGGTAAAGATAAAGAACAAGCAATTCACAAACAATTCAAATAGCCAGTGAATAAGTGAAATTAAATTTTTAAATGCAACTTAATCTACAGATAAAATGCTTTACTTATTAGACTGACAAAAATGAAAAATAAAAAATATTTATTGTTATGCAATAAATAAAATGGATATTTTCCTAAATTGCTGGTGAGGTAATCAGAATGATGCAACTTTTCTGAGGGGAATACTGTCAATAAGCATCATAAGCATTAACAATGTGCATGTTTTCTGACTTGCAATACAACTTCTATAATTAACTTCTGGAAATAATTATATATGTAAACAAAGGTTATTATGTATAAGGATGTTCATTCCAGTATTTCTAATAATAGCAATAAAACAAAAAGTAGAATAGTGAGCTGAGGGTATAGCTCAGTGGTAGAGTGCTTGCCCAGTATGCAAGAGGTCCTAGGTTCCATCCCTAGCACCAAAAAAAAGTAGAATGCCAAATGTGATTATAAGCTTAATTTTATATATACACATACATATATATATACATATATATTATGTATACACATAAATACTTTTTCCATATATGTTTTGAAGGCGATACTAAAATGTTTCAGCTGTTACCTGAAACATCAGATAAATTTAATTTACATATTTTGTACCTTCTATGTTTTCTATAGCAACAACTGTAACTTTTATAATTGGAAAAATGTATTAAGAAAAGGAAAAAATGTTCAGGATATTTTCTACAGAGAATCCCAGATATTAACTCCAAGGACATCTACATCAGTTGAAAAAACCCTAGGAATCAATGGATTTCTCTTTCTTCACATCTACTATATCAGCATCCTGTCAGTTTGTGCTCCAAAACAGAACTCAAATCTGACTAATTCTGTTTCCACTGCTGATAAGTGTAATCCAGTCAACAGCAGTGATCTTGTAACTTGTCCTGCCTTTACTTTTGCCCCAACTCCCAAAAGACTTTTTTTTCATGTAGCATGTTGAGTGAGCTTTCTCTGATCAGACCACATCCCCGTTCTGAGTAAAACTCTTCATGTGTGCCCACCCAGTGCAATTAGACCCAACATCACGGATCACTTGTCATCTCTCTGCTTTCTTGTATTACTCTTCCTTGTTTACTCTCCTTCAGTAATTTGGACCTAACTAGTACCCAAATGTGCCAATGTTGTTTCCACCTTAGGGCATTTGCACTGGGTATCACACTACCAAGAATGTTCTTCCCAAATCAGTCATGGCATAACTGACACCTTCTCTTCATTCAGGGCTCATCCCCACTATTGTCTCTCTAGAATGAATGACCACTCTATCTAAAGGAACGCTACTCCTCTAGTCACTCTCTATTCCTACCAGTCATGCTCAACCAGGGTTCTTCATTTGAACCAAAGAACACAGAAAATGATTTGAGTAACTATTTTTTTTCAGGGGTGGTACAAAAGGAGTATCATTCTAGCAGTATAGGAAAGTTAATTCATTATTTATAATGGATGCTTAAGGAGAGCAGTGCTCAAACATTTTGGTCTCAGAACTCATTTACATTTTTGTTGTTTGTTTGTTTTTTTGGTATCAGGGATTGAACTCGGGACCTTGTGCTTGCACTTGAGAGGCAGGTGCTGGAACCACTGAGTTAAATCCCTGGCCCTCATTTACATTTTAATGAAGGACTCCCAAAAAGCTTTTGTTTACATGGGTTACATATATTGATAATTACCACATCTGAAAATGAAAACTGAGAATTTCAGAAAATATTTACTAATTAATTTAAAATAAGAAATCAGAGGCTGCGGATATAGCTTAGCGGTAGATCATCTGCCCAGAATATATAAGACTTTATGGCTGGAGATTTAGCTCAGTGGTTCCTCCACCTGCCTCACATGCGCAAGGTCCCGAGTTCGATCCTCTGCACCAAAACCAAAAAACAAAGAACCAAACAAAACCAGAATGTACAAGACTTTGGGTTTGATGAAGCACAGCAAGACAAGAAAAAACAAGACACACAAAAAAATCCCAAATGAATATCCACAGATGCTTATTTTCCAAAACAAAACAAAAAACATTTAATGAGATGAATAGCATTGTTTTATGTCTGTAAATCTTTAATGTTTGGTTTAATAAGAGACTGCTAGATTCATATATATATTTCTGCATTCATTCTGTTGCAGTATGTTGAATATAGTTTCAACCTGTTGAAGGATATAAAAAAATCTATATACACACAGATATGTCATTGGAAAAAGAAGACATCAAAGGCCTTTTCAGGTAACTGTGTTATTCTTTGACATTACAACAAAACTAGTTTTTTAAAGGTTAGCTACAAAGTGGAGTCAAAAGCTAATGAGTGCCTGGGTGTGGTGGTACATGCCTGTAATCTCAGCTATTTGGAGGCTGAGGCAGAAGGATAGCAAGTTTGAGGCTGGCCTCCTAAACTTATAAATAGGGCTGGGGATATAACTCAGTACTCCCTAGGTTCAATTTCCAGTACAAAAACAACAAAACACTAATGAGCTTTTTGTGATATTATATTAAAATCTACTGGAACTGATTTATTTTGTACTTAAAATGGATTTTCAGCCATGTGTAACTTTGTAACACCAAACATTGGTCATTTAGAAAATATTGGTTCAATGAGTTAATGCAGAACTTCCAAATGTTGGAAAAGTCACTATATAATATAAAAAATTCATATTTGTTAATGTTGTCATCCATCTCATTAGAAGAAATTTTGAGTACTGAGAAGCCATCATGTTCACAGTGACAGAAGAGTTTTTCATAATTTTAATTTTTGCTTGAAAGCATAAATTTTATCATTGGCAATAAACACTGTCAGTTATTTTCTTTGAAACAACAGGCTCACTTCATTTATTCATTCAACATATCCTCCAAATACCCAAATATAAATAATCAGAGATGTCATGCTTTGCAATAAAAGATGTAAAAAAAAAAGAGTGATTCAGTCAGCTTATAACTAAAATGACCACAGATGGGTTTTCCCTCAAGATAAACATCACACTTGGGAATGGGGCAGAAGCCCTTTATGTGTGCTTACCATTTTGTTACACAGAATATTTAAAATGTATACTCAAGGCTCAAGATTTAATAAAATACTTTTTACTTTTTAAAACATTTTGTGGTATGGGGATTGAACCTAGGGGTGCTCTACCACTGACCTGTATCTCCACCTTTTTTTACTTTTTATTTTGAGACAATTGCCCAGTATTACTCAAACTTGTGATCTCCCTCAACTTCCCTAAGTGCTGGGATTACAGGTGTGGTGCCACTGTGTCTGGCTTTTACTTCTTCATCAAGAATATTCTTTCCAAAGTAACACTTAAAATTTTTCTTTATTATGATTTCTATTTTCTACTAGTAGTTTATTGACTCTGCTTCAAGAGCAGAGTCAATACTTGACTCATACTAAGATATGAGTACCAATTTTATTCATCAATGCTTTTGCATCAACACTACAAATGTCAATACAGTAAAAATGGTAATTAATGTCTTAGTTTATGAAATATTCTAGAACTTATACAGCCCCTAAGGAGTCTTAGGGAAAGGTTGCCAGATTTAGCAAATAAAAATACAGCATGCAAGTTAAATTTGAATTCCAAGCACAAATATTTTCTTAGTATGTCCCAAATATTACATGGAATATACATATATTAAAAATATTCTTTACCTGAAATTTAAATATAACTGGATGTTCTACATTTTATATATGGCAACTCTACACACAGATCAAATCAACATTCAACAATTTGAGAGCCACTGCTTTAGAACATTAGGTATCAGGTTCAATTCTGAACTGACTAAGACTTAAATACTAATTAAGAATTACTATTTAAATTGATTAAAGTCTTAGTACTTGCTATGGCTTGTGTCTAGATGTCCCCTCAAAGCCTCATGTGGTCACAGGTGGGGCTTTTCAGAGATGACTGAATCTAGATTGTGTGATGCTGGGATTAAGTGTGTAATGCTGGATTCAAGGGTGTGATTACTAAATTAGTCTACTGATTGGTTTCCAAATAGTTCTGGGTGTGGATAACGGGAAAGCCCACCCTGGGTGTGAGTGCTGCCTGCCCTAAGGGCATGTAGCATGGATAGAATATAAGGGACAGAAAGAGGGCTGCAGTCATTACTTGCTGCTTGCTACTTTGCTGCCTTCTGCCTGCCATGAACTGTTTCTCCTCTGCAATGCCCCTCTGCCATGCCACCCTGCCTTGGAGAAAGCCAACTATGAACCGAAACTGCTACAAACCGTGAGCTTATAAATAAACCTTTCCTCCTTTAACTTTGGGTGTTGAGTATTTTGTCTCAGCAATGAGAGAAATTAACTAAGACAATATTTTATTTTCTTTATAGAAAATATCACTACCTGAAATTACCTTATCTATTTGTATTCTTTTCTTCCTAGCTCTGGTGTTACAGGTGAGTTGCTTCCTCAACAAGACAAAGGCCCCTAGAGCACCTAGGAGCACCTAGACAGGGCTTGGAAAAGCCTGGTCATGAAGCTTTCAGCCCCAGGGCTGAAGGACCATGGTTAAGAAAAAATGGGAAAAAAATAACTATACTAAAGAAATGCTATCCATGTAGACCACGTAAGGTTCCTTCTCTTCAAACATTATCTCTAGGATAAGTTTCAATATGCTTTAAGGAAAATAACTTCTTAGAAGGAAAGAATGAATGAACAGAACCTAATGGTAGGCAGGATGTAACTCTTCTATTCATTTCAGGCATTTAGAAAGTTCTGAGGTTTCATATATAGGAAACTAAGAAAGCAGAGCCTCTTCCTAGGTATGGAATTGTGGTAGGTCTTGATTTTGTTAATATCTCATGAGGAATATATACACGTTGGGGGGCGGTGGGTACCAGGGATCAAACCCAGAGGTGCTCTATCAATGAGCTACATATCCCCTAGCACTTTGTATTTTTCATTTTGAGAAAGGGTCTTGCTAAACTGCTCAGGTGAGACTTGAACTTGCTATCTTTCTGCCTCAGTCTCCTTCAGTGCTACGTTTATAGGGATGTACTGCCACACTTGCTGAGAACTACATACATATCCTAAAGGAACTATATTCTCCAACCTCAATCTCTGAATTATGAAGTTCTGCTAGAATACTTGGAATCTTTAAATAATGTACGAAAATCTAACTGCAGCTAAATTTGTAGTTCATTTCTTTATTTAGCATGGTATTGGTTTTAGAAAGTAATAGTTTTTGAATATATTTTAAACACTCAATTTCTAGCCAGGGGTATAGTTCAGTAGTAGAGTACTTACTTAGCATGTATGATGCCTTGGGTTGAATCCCAAGCACCACAAAACAAAAAGCAAAACAAAACAAAAAACAAAAAAAACTTCCAAAAACAATTTCCCAGTTACCTGAAATACTAGGTTTCTTTTTCACTGGTGAATAAACAGAAAACATCCACTGCCTCGATGATTCCCAAATCTCCATATCTTTTACAATTCCTTCCCTGAAAAAAAAACCAGAACAAAAAACAAATCAGAATTTTTTTTACCCACTTGTTAAAAATTCCTTATAATTTTCAATGACTGAAATTGAAATTTTAGAAAATATACAGTTTTAGCTATTTTCCATTACATTTTCTGAAGAATCTTTTTAAAAGTAGCTTATAGGGCTGGGGATTTAGCTTAGTGGTTCTGGCGCCTGCCGCACAAGCGTAAGGTCCTGAGTTCAATCCCTGGTACCAAAAAATAAAATAAAATAAAATAAAAGTAGCTTATAGAAATACAAAGTATATTTTGTGGTTATAAATAATATCAGAGAAATTAATAATTGAACCATTAACCAATATACTTAAGAATTCTCATAAATACCCTGTATTTTTAAAAGAACCAAAGTATAATAAGTACAATACTGACTTTAACTTTTCTTTGCTTATTATCATAAACATCAATGATCATCTAATTGTGAACAACAAAAAGTACCACTGAACTGATAGAGAATCAAAATTTAAAAAGTGTGTTATAGGACATCAGGGATCATTTTATCTAATTCTTACATTTTCCCATATGGGAAACAGAACCATGTCTGTAACAGTTACTTTGTAGCAAGGGCATGAATAGATTAAGTTTAATAATGAAGTTTCACCTCATCCAGAATATCATAATAAATAAAATAATAAGTACCAGAGTAATAATAAGTATTAATTTAATAAGTATTAAATTCAGGATCACAATGAATATGAAAAGGAGAATTTTGTTTATTCTTTTATGTATTTTTTAAAAAATCAGGGCTAGTATATGTAAGGGCCTGGGGTTTGATCCCCAATGCTACCAAAAAACAAAAAACAAAAGACACCCGTAATAAACTCTAAAAATCCCAATTAAAAAAATCAGTTACATATGATACACAGCTAAAATGTTTTCTTTTTTCAAAATTTTTACTGTGGTAAAATACACATATTATAAAATTCACCACTTTAGCCATTTATAAATCTGGTACAGTAAGAACATTCACAGTGCTGGGCAGTGATCATCATTATTTCCAGAACTTTTTCATCATTATCTGCACAGAATCTCTGTATCCAGCCTTGGGCTGGGGATTTAGCTCAGTGGATTTGCCGCCTACCTTGCAAGCGCAAGGACCCGAGTTTGATCCCCGGTACCAAAAAAAAAAAAAAAAAAAAAGAGAAAGACTCTCTGTATCTTTAAATAATAACATGCCATCCCTCTCCTCCAAGCCCCTGGTGGCCTCTATTGTATGAATTTGCCTTTTCTAGGGACCTCATATAGGTGGAAAAATATGATATGGGCTCAAAATGTTTACCATTTATAGGAACCAAAAGACTAACAAGCATATTAAAATTCTGTTTTGAAAGCCAGGAGGTAAGGAAGTATTAGATAACCATGCACTGTTTTGGCAGAAGTTATAAATTTTACCACAAATGTTCTTAAGTAATGTCATGATTGTACTACACAATGATGAAGCAAATCAAATGAAATCAGTCTGAATAGGATAAAATAAAATGAAATAAAATGTTTAAGTGACACAATCACTGATCTTCAAGATAACAAATTGTTCTGACTTATCTGATACTTTGTAAAGAATTCATAATTTACAATGGATTTAAGCAGGACTAAACTTAGATATTAAAAATATACCATAAATAATAAAAAGTAGAAAAAACATAAATAACCCTAAGAAGGCATGCTACTAATAATTGGAAAGATGATATATTTTTAGATGAAATAAAGTCTAGAATGATATATAAAAAAACAGTGGTTAGCTCTGAGTGACAGGCTCCTGGCTGATTGTTCTGTTTTTACTTACTCTGAGTTTTTAATAATTACTTATTTTTTAAGAAATACTGAAGGTGCTTTTGGAAAAAAACAAGCAAATGGGTAGTGATTTTCCTTACAGAAGCTTCTTTTCATCTTTCTGCTCTTCAGAGCTAGGTGAAGCAAATGGGTTCTGAGATAATCCAAAACCTGTGTTCCTCGAAGTTGAAGTTTTAGAATCAAAAGAACTGAAGGATGGCTTTTCTTGATCTCTACTGCCACCCCACGGTGTGGATTTGGAGAAACTGGATGGCTGGATGATATTGGAATATCTCTGGCTGGTAGCATTTCCTTCATTCCTGTTACTACCTAAAATAATAAAGTTAAAAGGACACTTTTATTAATAATTTCTTTTAAATCTTGAAATTCATTATATTGTCTTATTAATTCTAGAAATTATACAAGCCTTAACAAAGCATTTCTACTCACTTTAAATGACACCCTTCTCATTTCTACTTTGTATAGGTATAGTAGCAACTAATCACATAATGTCTAACTGCATTTTTGTTTAAATAGATTCAGAGGACCATGAACCCAGAGGAAAATAAAAACATTACTACAGCTGACATAAGTTTATTAAAGATTGATAGTGGAATGGATAGAGAATAGTTTAAATTATAAACTATTTTAGGATAAAAAGATGCTTTTATCATTCTTTGTTCCCCTAATGGGCCCTATATAGCAGTAAATGTTAAAAATAAAGAAAAGTCAGGCCGGGGATTTAGCTAGGTGGTTCCAGTGCCTGCCTCACAAGCACAAGGTCCTGAGTTCGATCCCTGGTACCAAAAAGAAAGAAAAAGAAAAGCCTGAGTTCGATCCCCAGTACAAAAATAAATAAATAAATAAAATAAAATAACGTAAAATAAAAAAATAAAGAAAAGGACAATGAATTAAAGAGAATAAATAAAAGATCAAATTTTACCTCTGTCCTTAGGTAGATGTTTAAGTCTATTTGCTTAAGTCTTCCCTCTGATAAAATCTATGTATGTTATTTTTCATAGACTACAGAGGTAATTGATACATGAATATAGTATATGAGGTCTGAATAGACTCCTAGTATTTCAAAAATATCAAAATGAGCCAACAGGGCTCTTCTGTCTCTGTACTGTCTTCAATCTTTTCACTTCCTAGGTGTGATTAAGATTAAAGGTAATTCATCCTGTTTCTGATTTAGACAGAGGTATCCCCAGTTATGAAAGTTCATCCCCAACTCTAAAGTAGTTGATAGTCTAAAGAGAAAATGGAGGAGACTGCTGGACCAGATCCCAAAGTAGGAGTTGATGGTATCTTATTTTTCTTCAAAATCTTTGTTGTTGTTATTTTTTGGTACTGGGGATCGAACTCCGGTCTTTGCACTTGCAAGGCAGGCAGCGGAACCACTGAGCTAAATCCCGACCCTAAAATTAGCTCAAATTTATTTATTTTTAAGGCACATTTATAACTTTTCACAAAGGTTTTATTTTATTCTTTAATTTTTTTTAATACCGGGGATCGAACTCGGGTCCTTGTGCTTGCGCAGTAGGCAGTGAAACCACTGAGCTAAATCCCCAGCCCTCTTCCAAATCTTTTGGGGTATTACACAACTATAGAAACTGACTTCCTCCTTCTCTGTATGTTGCATTTGCCTTCATAGTTTTTGACCTTGTAATTCTAGAAGGATTAGTTTCTGGGAGCTAACATTGTTTGTCTACCGAGTTTCATTTACAATCTTTTCATCCATGAATCTATCTATTCAACATTTAATTTCTAATGACATTTAGAGGAACTTTCCAAGGACTGTCAAATATTGTTTTGTTGTCCCTGGAAACACATTCATGCCTAACAGATTCTGAGTCCTAATTTTTGGTTTGGAATAATTCACTTGAACAACTGTAAATGTACAAAAGGTCCATCTTCTAGAAGTTTAGACATGAAACTACCATGCAATTCAAGGGTCAGATGAATAGTCCTCAAAGAGAGAAGGGACAAGGAACAGAATTCCATGGTATCTTAAAGCACTAAATTCCAATCCTAAGAAAATAAAACCTAGCCGGGGATTTAGCTCAGTAGTTCCATTGCCTGCCTTCCAAGTGCAAAGTCCCAAGTTTGATCCCCCGTACCAAAAAAAAAAAGAAAACCTAATTATCCACCTGACCTTTAAATCCTTGTGTTCTGCCATTGCTTTCATGTCTGGTTTGTTCTCTCCTTGAAGACAAATGCTTTAGCAATGTCCTCAGCTCAGGGACCAGGCCAATGTGGCTTCCACATCTCCTTCATAACCCAGAGGCTTAACTGGCATCCTATCCTCCCAATGTTACTCCAAATTTTAAGGGCATATGTATTTTCCTTTGATATTATTACCGGAAGCTACATCCTAACACAGTGAGGTCCAAACACCGCAAGGAACTGGCAACACACCTTGATTCTTTGTGTATTTGACAAAAGATTCAGACACATGTGGCTGTCCTATAGTGTATAGATAGAGTTTATTGGAAAATAGATTTCCAGAGGGCCAGAGAGAGAATTTGGCTTCAAGGACGAAGGTGTAGGCACCAAAATGGCAGCTGCACTGAATGAGGTCTCATGTTATAATTATATAACTAACTGGGTCTTTTCAAGAAATAACCTTTTCTTCCTCTGAAGTCAATATTCTTTTACAAATAAAATGGGTTGTGTTTACCTACTTTAGAGGGAAGTAGATCCCTGTTTAGTCCTTAGGTAAATGTTTCCATTTGGTTTGTTTTGGGACCTTGATGTTTTTCTACGCTCTGACCCATGATCTAGACTTTTATGGGCCCTAGACCTTATCAGCACGCTCAGAGATGTTATATTCTCTTGAGCTGTTCAAACAATAAGCTTGTGTGGATTTTAACTATAGCTAATGATTAGGAAAGCAAAAGCAAAAAAAAAAAAATCACATCTTTGGTTTTAAAATAATCCCCAGCAGTCTGACTCCAGGCCTGCTAATGACTTTCTGCCTAACATTTTTCTCCTCAAAAGGTGGGACCCTAAAATTATTTAGGTCATCCTGTCACTCTGGCTATTTGCTGAGAGGGGGTGTTATGGAGAGGGAGTTAGTGTCCTTGTGCTTGCTGACTTTCAGGCCTGGAGGATCAGTCAAGGGGTCCTAAAGCTGTATCAGGACATAGGATCATCTGGAAGCGGATAGAAATGGGAAGAAATAAAGTTTAGGAGAGCATTTATTATGCATAGTCCAAATAAAAGATTAAAAGAAGAAAAACTGCAATGGTTAATAACCTTTTCCACCAAGTCCATCAGAAGCAAAAGATAAAACATAGTCAAAGAAGGGGAACAGGAAATGAACTTACAATGAGATTTATATAAGGCCTCTTATAGGCATCCAAGTTGAGGTCATATCCCCTGGAAGCACAAATGAGCAGAAGTGTAATTATAATAAAAGTTCTGATTAAGAGAAGAATACCCAAAGTGCATGCAGCCCTCAGTTGGAGAGTAGGCCAGATGGTGTGGTATTTACTTAATGAAAATCAGAATTTCATGTATCCCAGAGGTTGGCTTTTCCAGGATGACGTGGTCTCAGAAGGGGCTTGTCCCTTCCAAGGTTTCACTGAGGAATGGTGAATTAGATCAGCATTTCTTGAAACCTTGATAGCTGTTAAGAGAACAGAGAAGTACCAAGAAAGGATTCTTCTACAGAGAAATAAATTGTTGACCTTGTGGAGATTAAAAATATTGGTAGCAAAATATAGCCTGACCTGGACCTGGAATTCAGATACCTGGAACAACTTAGTATGGAAAAGAATAGGATCTCCAGGAATCAAGAAAGAGCTGACAGGAAAACTAGACATTACAGAGAAACTGAACACAATGCAGAGAAAAGAAGGAAACAGACTGGAACACCAACCTTAGCTCCTATGGAGAGGGAAACCTGTCTCTGCCAATAAAGGTAAGCCAAAGGACTGGGCCAACAGTGCTTAGCCTAAAGAAAAGTCCATGGCTACTATAAACTGCAAAAACAGTGTGGGCTTTTATGTAGAATATAACTCCTCCCAAATAGCAGGCTAGAGTTGGAGAAGAAATACATTGCACTGCCTACCATATTTCAGTGATGAACAAGAAACTACTTGGGGAAGGTGTTGTTTAAGGTTGAGCTACCCTGAGAATCAGGAGCCACAGAACAACTATACTTCACTCTATCACAGTAACTGGGTGAGAAACAACCACAAGAGATAGAGAGAAGGCATGGGCTAGGCATAGACCCCTTAAGTTTAAGCTCACACCTGGAAGGAAGCAGTTTTGCCCTCTGTGGTAAGAAGCCAGGATAGTTGCATGTGGGCTTTGGAGAGGGCTGGATTTGAAAGTGCTAGCATTAAGTCTAATGTACTGCTTGATCACCCTGCATCACTGACTATATCCAACATAAAGTTCAGCGGTCTGTTTGCTTTCCCCATCTGCTGATGTGATCAGGGATATGCCTCAATGTGAATGGTTGCCACATACTGGGGTGTACAGACAGAAGGGCCTCTGGAGCAGGGGTCACTTCACAGGCCATAGAGCTAGGTGGAAAAATAAGTTACTTGGGGCACACAAAGCGAGCTCCAACTGGGAGTAGGTGGTGTGAATGAGGACCTAGGGCAGACATCATTGACTAACCACACCTAGAAGGAAAGTCAAGACAGGACTCAGCATTCACACACAAAAATGAGTATGAAAACAAAATAGGATTTGGTAGTGGCTCATGACTCCCCTCCCCAAATATTGGGTAGATTCCATTAATGTAGACCCTAGAAAGAAACCACTCATTCAAACACACAGAAGTTTTTTTGACTTGTATCTCTTTTTCTTCATTGTTTTTTGGGGCTTGGGGTTTTCTTTTCTAAAATTTTTCTGTATTTATTTACTTTTTCTTTTCTTTTTTGTTCTTTACCATTACTTTTATCTAATTCTATTTTCTTTCACTCATTAATTGAATCCTTTATCTTATGTCTCTCTTCTTTCTCAACTTCCTTTTCTTTTTCAAATTTTACTTCTTTAATTTCCTCCTTCCTCACTACCTCCTTTGCATTAGTATTAATACTAAGCTCTATTAACCTTTACTTAGTTGATTGTATGCTATTACTGTTAATTTTTTTTATTAATGGTGGTATAATTATTGCATTTAGTGGGTACCTACTGTATGTCAATATTTGGTCTGTCCTTGCATCTGTACGATTATTGTAGGTCTCTTCTATTGTAAAGGGTGGTACAACAGTGGTAGCTTTTATTGGTTCTTATGGTATGTTAATATCCAGTTTGTCTTTGACTCTATTATCATTGCTGATTTCTTTGCTATTGCCAATGGTGGCATAGTTATTGCTATTAACTGGTTTTTACTGTATGCCAATATCTGATTTTTTATGTCATCAACATTATTACAGTTTGTTTCTGGAAAACTAGGTGCAGGGCCAGTTACAGTGCACCTCCCCTCCTCAAATTAATAGAAGTAGTTGAATCTTAGGAGAGGCAAAGGCCTATATTTAGGCATGCCTACAGTGCATCACTAGAAAGTAGACATTAAATAAAGAGATCGCCATACTAGCAACCAAGTCTTTCCATTCTTATTGACTGTCAACCCACAAGAAAAAGAAAAAAAGAAAAAGAAACACAAGAAAACAAGGCAACAAAATGTATGCAAAAACTTACAACTGTCACAAAGCAGATACATGGGGCACCGATTAGGAGGAAATCAAAAGCCAATACCTGAATTATACAAAGTGATAGAAGAGGAGACAAGCTTGGCGTGGTGACACATGCCTGTAATCCCAGCACTCAGGAGGCAGAGACAGGAGGATAGCCATGAGTTCGAGGCTAGCCTGGGCTACATAGTCAGTTCAGGGCCAACCTGAACTACAAAGGAAGACCCTGTCTCAAAAAACAACCCCTTCCCCCCCCAAAAAAAACCCCAACCAACAAATAAAAAAAAAACCCCACAGATCAATAAGGTGTTCAGTGAGCTCAAAGATATAATTGAAGCGATAATGGACTTAACAAAATAATATAAAACATGAATGACCAGTTTAGCATAGAATTAGAGTCCATGAAAAGGAGAAATCCAGGAGATAAAAAAATTCTACTGAAAATATGGCAGCAGAAGTGACCACTGTGAGGAGACAGTGTCAGTACTTAGAAGATAGGGCTGATGCAGGTGCCCAATAAGAGATACACTGAAAACAACAAGAGATCATGGAAAATGGATCCAACAGCTGTTAGATGATGCAAAGAAGACTAACCTAAGATGAACTGAAATTAATAAAAGATCAGAAGATGGCATCAGGGCATTAAAAACTTACAGAAATCATAGCAAACATTCCAGATAGGGGAAAAAATTTAACATACACATACCACAACCTATTGATCACAATGAAAGGAGTCCAAAGAAAGAAGTTTATAATTGTGAATGCCCTCATCAGAAAAACAGAATAAGCCCAAATAAATAACTTAATGATGCATCACAATGTGCTAAGTAAACAAGAACAATACAAATCCAAAGCTAGTACAAATAAGGAAATTATAAAGATCAGAGCAGAAATAAATGAAATTAATGAAATTAAGACAAAAAATACAAAGAATCAAGGAACTGAAGAGCTGCTTCTTCGAAAGAATAAACAAACTTTTAGCCAATCTTACAAAAACAAGGAAAGAAAAGACCTCTATCAGTGTAATTAGAAATGAAAAAGGCAAGGTCGTGACACAGTTGAAACACTGATTATTAGTAACTACTTCAAAAACCTGTATACCAATAAATTGGAGAATCCAAAAGAAATGGATTCATTCCTTGAATCTGAATTATCAAAGCCGAATCAGGAAGATATTAAAAAAAAAGGTGAATATCCAACAATGGGCAATGAAATTGAGGCAGGAATTTTAAAAAACCTACCAAGTAAAAAAATCCTGATGGATTGCCCAAAATCCCAAGACTTGATGGATTCATCACTGAATTCTACAAAAACCGCAGGGAAGTTTTAATGCCAATACTCTTCAAACTCTTTAATGAAACTGAAAGAGAAGACATATTGCCAAACTCATTCCTGGAAGCTAGCATTACCTTGATTCCAAAACCAGACAAGAATTCAACTAAAAAAGAAAACTACAGGTCAATCTTTTTAATGAATATAGATACAAAAATCCTCAATAAGATACTGGCAAAGAGAATGCAACAAATCACCAAAAAGATTATAAATCATGATCAAGTAGGCTTTATCACAGGGATGTAAGGATGGTCCAACATACACAAAACAATATATACATCACACAAACAGAAACAAAGACAAAAATCATGTTTATCTCCATAAACAAAAAGTCTTTGACAAAATCCAACATCCATTCATGATTAAAAAAGAACTCTGAAGAAAATAGGTATAGCAGAACCTTATCTCAATCTTATAAAAGCTGTTTAAGACAAACCTACTGCCAACATATTTAATGGGAAAAAACTGAAAGCTCTTCTTGTAGGATCAGAAGGAAGACAAGGACATCCACTAATGGCACTCCTGTTCAATACAGTGTTTGAAACATTAGCCAGAGCAATCAGGCAAGAGAAAAAAAATCAAAAGGGATATGTAGAGGAAGAAGTCATATCATCCTTATTAGAAGACAACAAGATTCTTTACATAGAAGACACAAAAATTTCTATCAAAAGCCTCGTAGAATAACCAAATTTAGTAGTGTAGCAGGATACAACATCAACACACAAAAATCAAGTGTTCTTGTACACTAATGATGAACCACTAAGAAAGAAATTAGGAAAACAATAAAATTCACAATAGTTGCCAGATAAGTTAAATACATAGGAATTAATTTAACAAAGGAAGTGAAAGCCTTCTATAACAGCACTCTGAAAAAGGAGATCGAAGAAGAGGCCATCTGAAAATGCTGTGTTCCCAGACAGGTGGAACTAATTTTATCAAAATGGCCATACTCCCAAAACAGATACTCAGATTTAATGCAATTCCAATTAAAAACACCAACAGCATTCCTCAAAGAACTAGAGAAAACAATCCTAAAAATTCATATGGAGCAGAAGAGACCCAGAATAGCAAAAGCAATCCTGGGTAATGAGATCAAAGCAGAAGACATCACAATCCTAGATTTGTTTATATTACAAAGCTACCCTGATAAGAACTGCATGGTACTGGCAACAGACATGTGGGTCAATGGAACAGAATTAGAGAATGCAGAAACAATTCCAGGCACATTCAGCCATCTAATCTCTCCTAAAGGGGCCAAAAACATGCTGAAAGACAGCCTCTTAACAAAAGGTCCTGGAAAAACTGGCTCTCCCCATGCAGAAGACTGAATCTAAACCCATGTCTCTTACCATGTACTAAACTAAAATTAAAATGGATCAACGATCTATTTATGCACAGGCATAAATAAGAACTTTCTGAACAAACCCCAAATGCACAAGAAAATTTAAAAAATTTTCTGCACAGCAAAAGAAACAACCAAGATTGAAGAGACAATCTACACAATGGGAATTTTTTTTTTTTGCTAGCTACACCTTAGAGGACTAATATCTAGAATATATAAAGAACTCAAAAAAATTAGACACCCCAAAACAAAAGATCCAGTCAAAAAATGGGCAACTGAAATAGATACTTCTTAGAAGTACAAATGGCCAATAAATTTATGAAAAAACGTTTAACATATCTGGGCATTAGAAGGATGCAAATTAAAACAATGAGATTCTGCTTTATTCCAGAAGGAATGTCTATCATCAAGAAATCAAATAAGTTGGGTGTGGTGGTGCATGCCTGTAATCCCAGCACTTGGGAGGCAGAGGCAGGAGGACTGCTGTAGTTTCAGGCCAGCCTAGACTATATAGCAAGACCCTGTCTAAAAAAAAAGAAATTAAAAAAAAATCAAATAAATGCTGATGAAGATGTTGGGGAAAAGAAACCCTTCTACACTGGTCAGAATGTAAACTAGTATAACCACTATGGAAATCAGTATTGAAGAGTCCTCAAAAAACTAAAAATAGAAATTCTATCTGACTCAGCTATTCCCTTTCTAGGTATCTTCCCAAAAGAGTTAAAGACATCATATTACAGTGATACATGCATACTCATGTTTATGGTACCATAATTCTAACAGTAAATATTGGAGAGGCATAATTCTAACAGTAAATATTGGAGAGGCCATCAACAAATGAATGGATAAAGAAAATGTGGTATCTAAACACAATGGAGTACTACTCTCCCATAAAAAATAAATGAGTCATTTGTAAGAAAATGGTTGCACCTTGAGACCATAATGTTAAGTGAGATACATTAGATACACAAGTTTAAATAGCACACGGTTTCTCTTACATGAGAAACCCAAAATATAGAGAAAGAGCAAAATAAATGATAAATAATAAGAAGTAGGGAGACAGATCTTTTGGAAATGGAAAGGGGACCAAGAGATAGAGGGAGGGGAGAGAAAAGAGATGGGAAGGGGATGAAAAAAGAATTAATTTGTGTTATGTGCATGTACCAATGCCCCACAAAGAATGTGATCATTATGTATTATAAACACATACTAATAAAAAATAAAAATTGAGAAAGAAAAGAAAAGCAGCACTACTCATGATATCTAAATCCTAGAGTGGCCTAAATGTCCATTAACAGATGAATGGAAAGAAAATGTGGTATTTATAAATAATGGAGTACTACTCTAACATAAAGGATAAATCTGAGACATTTGTAGGAAAATAGATGCATCTTTTTTTTTTCCATTAAGTTTACTGGTACATTTTAGGTATAAAATACAGTTACATTCATCACTGGGATCTTTATATATCCTTTACATGATATATCTTGGTTCTTGTTTTTTTCCCCTTCCCCTGCCCTCCCGTCACCCCCTCCACCCTTCCCTATTTGTAAAGACTTTGTTTCCATTTTTTTCCTTTTCTCATATTTTTTCTTTTCCCTTCTTTCCTTTCCCCTATCCCTCCCACCTCCCCTGCTCATTTAGACCTTTTCTTCCTATTACACAATATCAATTATACATTTTAAAAATTACAATATCAAAATTTAGAGGACATTGCCACAGATTTTATAGAATTTAAAAGGATATAGAAAGCATATTACAAAAACCTTTTTTGAAATAAACTTGACAATTTCTAAGAAGTACCTTGGAAGACAAATTAATGAAACTGACTCTGGAGGAAATATAAAATTTGAATAGCACCAAAACAGATGCATCTTGAGACTATAATGTTAAGTGAAATAAATCAGACACACCTTAAATACTACATAGTTTCCCTTATATGAGCAAATCAAAGTATAAATAACTTAAAGAGCAAAATAAAAGATAACAGGAAGTGAGGAGACAGATTTTTTTTTCAGCTGTACAATTTTATTTTTAGAATATAGCAAGTAACAAGGGCCGGGGATTTAGCTCAGTGGTTTCACCACCCGCTGCGCAAGCGGCAAGGACCTGAGTTCGATCCCCGGTACCAAAAAAAAAAAAAAAAAAAAAGAGAATAAAGCAAGTAACAAATGACAGCCACATGAAGAGATACGAACAAAGGTGTTTATGTGCCTAAATGAAACATTTTTCACATAAGTGAAATACTGATACTATATCCAAACCACTGGCCCAATTCATTAAGATTAGTAGCTTCTGGGCTAGAGATTTAGCTCAGTGGTGCCATGCCTACCTTGCAAGCACCAAGGTCCTAAATTCAATCCTTAGTACCAAAAAAAAAAAAAAAAAAAAGATTAGTAGCTTCTGCAGAGGATGAAGGGGTAGCCTTCCTATCCCAGCTTTCCCTATTAACTTTTCATTGCTCAAATTTTGTTGAAGCTTGTGGTACAACCCGTTGCCCTCGGGTAAGTGCTCTTGCCCAGAAGAGGACTGCAAGTCTGTTAATATTAGCACCAGCAAGCAGAAGGACGTTGACATTACAGATCTAGGTTAAGAATCTGGGATGGGTCTCATCAGAAAGTTGAGCTGTTTAAAGCCATTCCAAAGAATTTATGAGCTTTAAGAGTGTGCCTTTCAGAGCTATGGAACATGAACCCACAGACACTACACAGATAATTAACAAAATTTATCTGTAGAAAAATGGGGAGGAGGACAGTGTAGAAATATTTACAGAAGGAAAGTGAATTCAGAATGAAGAAATATTTATAGGAGTTTAAAAATCATTTATCTTTAACCATAATGAGGCCCCTGTGAGCTCCTAGAACCTTGGCTTTCTTCTCCTTCGGTGCTTGCTCGTTTCCTCCATTGCTCTTCCTGTTGCTTGTAAGTTTTCTTATGGAAACTCACTCTGCTCACATGTTCATTCAGAGAATTATTTTCTTTAGATTGCCCCCATGGTTTCAGCTTGCCTCTGTGCGGCTCTTGGTTGAGGGGATGAGACAAATTTGCTTTGAGATCAAATACTGGTTTCTTATTGCAGACAGGAGTCTGTGTTCTCATGGTTGTCAGCTTGAATGGAGTAATAACAGCAGCAGCAGAATTCCCCTTGGTGGTCTTTGATGTGGGTGTCCTGAACACAGCCTGGCCTTTTGGGATGTTCCCAGACATGGTCACCTGTGGACTTTCTGGCTGGAGTCTTATGCTCGTTATCTTTGTGCAGCAGGCATCGAAACCACTGAGCTAAATCCCCGGTCACTATGCTCATTATCTTTAGTAGCAGCTAAAAACCTGACATTCATTTTTGTCTCTGAGAGACCAGAACGCCTGACTGACCCTTTCAGACTCAACAGCGCTCCACTGGGTAGGGCCTTGGGCCTGGCCTTGTGAGTGCCGTTGGCTGGTGGGAGTGCAAGCCGCAGAGAGACTGCCTCCTGGAGGTATGGGTGTCATTAACCCTCGCTGACTGCCAGGCTGCTTCTTCAGTTCATGAGATGAGTGGTGTTTCTTTCTTCTCTTAATATTCATCAATGGACTCCATTGCCTTAAAATGAGCCTCACGGAGCTTTTTAAAGTTTGGAGTAGTGACTGCAGTTCTTTTCCTGTTCCCAAGTTTGGAAAACCCATCTGTATACTGAGAATTTCTTTTTGAAAGTTCCTTTGAATCTTCATTATCATTTATTTCATTTTTTCCTGAGGAAACTGCATGCTCATCTCTATGGTTTTTTGTCTGGTAGAGGAGGAATTTTTCCGGTAGTTTTGAGATCCCAGTTTTCCTGCCCTTCTTGATTCTGGGAGGCAGAGTCGCCTGGACTGTCTTGTGCCACCTCGTTTTGGTGATGTGGTCCACTGGCTCCACCAAATCTTGTTCCTCACTGTTAATCTGTACCTCAGTCTCCTCACAGGAGGGTGTAAAAGCTTGACTTTCATTCTGACTCATATTTTCCTTTTTTGCTTCCTGTTTAAGGTGGGTTTTCAAAGCCTTTAATAGCTTGTCTGCCCTCAGGTTAGCCTGGAGGCCCAGCCTCTTGGCCAAGTCTGCAGGTCGGTATATTTGAAGGAGTCCAGCTCCTTCTCTGAGGGGACGGTCATCATGTTCTAGCACTCCAGACGACTCACAGAGGACCAGGATGCCGGCCTGTGGAGCGCTGTTCAAAACTCTGGTGCCCAGATAGATCTTTTGCAAATGGAAAAGGGACCGAGAGATAAGAGGGTGGATGGAGGGTGGGGAAGGGGAAGCAAAAAGAATGAAGATGTGTTATGTACATGTACCAACTCCTCATGACAAATGTAGTCATTACATTCATGTAATTATGTAATGAATATAATCATGTATTATAAACATGTACTAAAAAAACCTTTAAAAATAAATCTATACATATAATATATATACATATATGTGTATATATATATACATGTAAACAAACTGTTGACCTTCTGGGCCCTCTTATGTATTTAAATGAGAAGTAATGTTCCAGGTTGATCAGAAGCCTCTAAGGCTCTTGAGACACTCATGGCAATAGCTGTAATCCATATTCTTGTATTGTATGCTGGAAAATACCTAGTTCACCACCACCACCACCAACAACAAAAATGTATACACACTTCAGGAAAACAAAAATAATGTTTTTTCACTAGATGGTATTACCCTAGTACGGGGGACCCTTCAGGATGTCATATATTGCAGAAAACTCACTACACGGCCAGCCCATAGAGAAGAAATTAAAACTGCATGTGCTGTAGTCTCAACGACCAAGGTTAGCCAAGCAGCAGTTCATGATACTAATAACTGTCTGGAAGCTAATGGTCACCACTTTGAATACCTCTTGTAATTGTAGAGGTCAAAGGTAACTTGTATTGATCTCATGAGGTCTCAATAAATTTGGTATTAAAATATTTATACAAGTTTTTCTTTTCCTGAAGTGTGTATACATTTTTTTTTTTTGCAGACTCTGTATTTAGCACAGATATATAATGGCCTAAAGGTTAAACCTCTATATTTAGTAAGTCAGTACATAAGAATGGTTGACCATATATCACTTCAAAGGGTCTAAGGCTTGTGGTGGCATTAGGGCCTATGCAGGTTCTTACTCATGCTACTACTGGCAAAATTACTTTCCATGAAATGTGGGGTTCCTGACATAACTTCTTTATGTAAAGTTTTAATGTTTATTTAGTCAATCCTGCCTTGCCTGAGGACTGAGGCCTCTTAAGAGAAATGGATAATATTTAATTCCCAGGGATTTAGGCACTAGCTGTGTCACTTGGGAGGTTAGAGAGGGGCCCCTGTCACTTTGAAGGGAATTAGAAGTGAAAATCTGGGGATAATCTTAGAGGAGTGATTTAGACATTTCTGTAGCCCTTTCAGACCTAGTTGGAAAAGCTTCTATCCATCCTGTAAAGGTATCAATATAAACTAGTGGATATTTAAAACCCTTGGCTAGGAGGTAACGGGGTAAAATCAATCCATCAGTTCTCACCTGGGTATTGTCTATGTCTTTGAGCTGAAGCCACTATGGCAGGGAGGCCTATATCCTTGGGAATTATTAACAGTGCATAAAGAATAGGCTTGAGAGATTTGGCCAATAGTTTTTAAAGCCCTTTGCCACTAAGGACCTTTTTGCACATCTGGTGTAGTCGGTCTCAGCTTAAATGATAGGAGTAATGTAGTTCCTTAATAGTTTTCCTTTGTGCTGAATGAGGGAGACAGTGATTTCCTGATTTAACCCATCCACCCAGCTTCTCAGTACAGTCATGGGTAAAGGCCTCAATGACCTCTTTAAGTATAAGTAAGAGATAAAAAGATGTGTGGGCACTAGAGGCAATATAGATCCAGGAGATTTAGTTGCATATTTAGCAGGTGCATCTGCTCTTTGGTTTCCTAATACCTCCTCTTGGGTTCCTGATTGATGGCCCTGGAAAAGGACTGCAGCTGTTTCAACTGGCAAGCAGACAGCTTCTAATAAGGGTAATAGTTAAGGTCTGTATTTTATAGGACTGTTTTATTTTAGCCCCTTTCTTTCCAAATAGCTGCATATGCATGAGCAGATTCCAAAGTATTGTAGTTGGGGTTTGGCAAGGGAATACATTTGATGCAGGACACATAATTTATAGGATTATTTTGATATTTACACAAAAAGTCAAATACAGAGGAGTGCAAGAGATTAACTACACACTAGAGGCCCAAAGAGTCCAGCCAAGGGCCTAGATCCCACAATAATGTCCCACACAAGCACAGCTAAAGGCTTAGAGTCCAAGGCAATGTCCTCCGTGAGTCCAGCCAGTGGCCTAGAGCCCACAGCAATGTCTCATGCTTGTCCGTATTGAGGATCTGCACCCTGAAAGCCCAAAGGCCAGTGGTGGAAGCCAAAAAACCTAGGCTGGTGGGATGAAGTCTTTGTGTCACCAGGCCAAGGGATCTACATTGGAGCCAGGAAGTGATGCTCATGGTGAAGATCAGAGCTCCCCTGATGAGAACAGCAGCCATTCCCAGTAACAGTGAGGCCTCAAGCCCTCCTCTAAGAACAGCCAAGTTCGCATCACGAAAACCATTCACAGAAAGCTTCTCCTAGAAAATAAACAGTCCTCAATCTTCGCATCAAGTTCGCATCAAGAAAACCATCCACAGAAAGCTTCTCCTAGAAAATAAACAGTCCTTAATCTTCCCCTCCAGTTCTCTTTTCTTCTTTTGATACTGGGGATAGAACTCAGGACCTTACACTTGTGAGGCAGGCAGAGGGCCAGTTCTCTTTTTATGGCTATTGGCAATAATCCTCAGGTGGATCTTCCACATCCAGAACATGCTGATTCAGTTCAGCTGGGCGTTACAAGTTGATCATTAGTGAATCCACCACACAAAGCATATTTGGAATCTGCATATTGTGAATCTGCATATTGTGGTTCACTTGCTTTTATTTAGCTCTAAGGCATAATCAAAGCAATTAATTCAGTCAGTTGTGCTGCTGTCCCTGGAGGCAGGGCTACATCCTCAATAATACCTTCCTTGTCTTTTGCCATTTCTCACATAGGATCTGCCCTCTGTAAACCAGATTATATCTGAGTTATCAAGAGGTTGGTCTTGCAGTCTGGTCGGCTAGTACAAGTCACATTAACAGTATCAAGACAATCATGGGTAACCCTCAGGGTTATTTCCTTCCTGGTCAGATGGATTGAGATCAGAAGTAGGAGTCAAAGTAGCAGGACTGAATGCAGAATGCCTATGAAGAGACAATTTTAGGATTACCAAGTAATAGAGTTTGATAACATAAAAAATGAGACTGTGAGCCAATACGGTCCTTTGAACTCTAATGGAGAAGTCACCTGAGGAGGAGAGTAGACAGACAAGGGAGATCCCAAAGTAATCTTAAGGGATTTATCAAAATAACAGAACCAGCTATGACCTTGATATATCTTGGCAATCCCTGGGCTACTGTATCTAACTGCTTTAAGAAATATTCTACCAGGCTGGGGATTTAGCTCAGTGGTTCCGCCGCCTGCCTCACAGCGCAAGGTCCTGAGTTCGATCCCTGTTACCAAAAAAAAGAGAAATATTCTACCACCTTAAAAAACTATTATTTGACTTGGTGCAACTAGCAGACAGCAATTGTAAAAGCTAGCTCAAATTCTAAAATTTCACCTAATGTTTATAATGTGGGAAATCATTTTAATTCAAGGTGGAAAAGAAAGGAAAAACAGCAAGTGCAGTGAGACAGTGTTGAATTGGTTCAATAAACTCTGAGGACCAACGTTAAAAAAAAAAAAAATAGAGGGGCCAAGGATTTAGCTCAGTGGTTCCGCTGCCTGCTTCCCAAGTGCAAGGATCTGCGTTCGATCCCTGGTACCAAAAAAACCCAAACAAACAAACAAACAAAATGAAAGAAATATTGTATCAGAATTCCTAAAGCCACACTCTGCTTCTAGTTACATATAACCTGAAAAGTATGTTAGATTGTGTCGGTACCAAAGCATGGGTTTTAAGGAGCAAGGGTTTTAGTTTATCATAAATGTACTGTCTCTTGTTCTTGTTCCCAGGAAAGTTTGATCATTATTTCTTTTCAGAAACTCATACAAGAGTTTAGCCAATAGGCCACATCCAGGAATCCACAGCTAACAGTAGCTAAACCTAGGAAAGCACAAAGTTGGACAGTGTAAATGGCCTATATTTACTCTGCTGAAAGAACTTTAGACATTGAGATTAAAACAAACCCTAGGTAGTGGACTTTTTGGACCAGAAATTGGCCCTTACACATTGAGACCCTCTTAGACTTCAATATCCCCTATCAGCCAGGAAATTTAAAGTCTGAACCAAATGATCTTGAGCCTCTGTTAGAAAAGAACAGATAAGATCATCCATATATTGTATAATAGCCCCATATGTTAAGGTTATATCATTTAAGTTCCTAGCCAAAGCTTGTCCAAAAATATGGGGACTGTTCCTGAATTCTTGGAGAAGGACAGTCCAGGTAAGCTGTTTGTTCTAACCCAGCTTCATCAATCTACTCAAGGCAAAAAGGAATTGTGACTCAGGGACCATGAGGATGCAAAGGAAAGCATCTTTAAGATCTAGGACTGAAAAACATTTGGTATTTGAAGAATTCTGATCCAGCAGAGTATAGGGGCTAGGCACCTCTGGATACATAGGAATAATTGCCTCACAGCACAGGGATCTTATACTAAATTATAATCACCACTAGGCTTCTTGATGGCAAAAACTGGGGTATTACAAGGTGTCTGACAAAGCACTAAAAGTCCATAGTGAAGGAATTTATTTATAAAGGTTGTAGCCCTGTTAGGGTTCAGGATGAAAAAAATATTGTTTACAGTGTGGGGAAGGCATGAGGACCTCTCAGCTAATTACTACCAGGATAGCAGTTCTAGCTTTCCTAGGCATGTTGGTGGCCCATAGCTGGGGTTGATAGGATGGTCAGTAAAGATAAGAGTCATTATCAGCACTGCTGGGAGAGCCAATCATTGCCATAACTGTGGGGCTGCTAGGTGGCCCAAAGATAATTTGAGCCTCCATCTTTATTAATATGTCTTGGCTGAGTATGGGGACTGGACATTCAGGCATCACTAAGAAGGCATGGATAAAGAGAAAATTATTCATAATTTATTCCAGAGGAAGAATAAAATGTTTGGTCACCAGAGGCTCACTGGTGCCTGTAACAAGACAAAAGTCAGAAGCTAAGAGTGTGCAATAGGAGGTAAGAGCAGAATGTGAGCCCCGGTCTTATCTGTGACATCCAATGTTACCTGAGGCTCCATCCCACTGATGATAATCATTAGATTGGGGGCTAACTGGAGCCTTGGCCCTGCTCATACCAGGGACAATAGCTGGGGCTCTGGACCAGGGATCCTTTGATCCTTGGGGCAGTAGGCCCACCAGTGCCCTGTTTGCCACATTTAGGCAAAGTGACTTCGGCAGACATCCAGCATTAGGGCAATTTCTCTTCCAGTGGCCCATCTGCCAGCAGTATGACACTTAGTATCTTGAAGTCTTCACAGAAGAAGCCAGCAGGTAACATTTAGTTGCCCTGTGATGCAGTGAGAAGCTCTGCATGCTTTTCTATTGGTCTTGTTTAGTCTTAACATGCCCCTTTCTTTTGTTCCTCCTCTATCCTGGTTATAAAAATCAGAATTAGCAGCATTTAGGAATTTCAGTTCTCAAAGACATCTTTAGCAATTTCCTCCTAATACTTGGAACTGACTGCATAAGAAATCTGTCTTTAAGGAAGACTTGGCCATCATAGGAGTGAGGGTCAGTTATAGTATGCTTTAAATAGCTTTAAGTCATTCAAGAAATGTAGTTGGGTTTTCATTTGGGCCCTGATCATTTGGGCCCTGATCATTTGGGCCAGCTTAAAGTGATTTACAGGTTTGACTTTACTGGCCGTTAAGACTTCTAGAATGCAAATTACAAAATGTCTGCAGTTCCACATATTATCGGGGTCAATACAGTCTCACTTAGAGGGTCTACAGGTACTGCTTCAGGCCCTATAGAGTATCTATAATCTAAAGCAGTGGTAGGAAATGAATGGAACATATGTTATTGTGTTTTTAAGACAAAAGATGTTAATGTATGATTTGTTTTTTCTAAACTAAAACCTCAGTATTCAGGTTTAATTGCATGTTGGCACTTTGTGAAAAGTGGCTTTTGGGTTGCAGTTTGAGCACTCAGTCTCTAAAAGGTTTACTGTCACTGACCTAGAGTATGTATGTCTTCAGCATAACATCCGATCCTTGCTTGGAACCTTTCTGAATTTGTAAGAGTCTGTCCCAGAATTACAATGACATTCTTCTAAGACAGTTTATAACTATGAAGATGTCAGAAGACATCCATATATATATCCCCGCCTCAGGATCATCTGAAAAAACTACCCAAGTCCTGTTTGATTTGCTTTAGGTCCTGAAAAGAGAAAGGCTGGTGAGCTCTAACTGGTCCGAATTCACCCAACACCTCCTGAAAAGGGCATATAGGGACAGGTGAGGCCATAACATTTGCTGAGAGTCTTGAGTAAGGAGCTGACACCCCTTTTTGCTTGAATTCTGAACATTAGGGTTATCTAGTTATCCTCTCAGTTAGGAGGTGGCTCTAGAGATAGAAAGTCATCCAAATGAGGGGGTTCCATTTTATTTGTGAATGTCATTACACCTGGATCTAACTTACACTGGGAATATAAATAAACCAAAGAAAGCTTGCAGAGAAGATGCCTTCAACCACTTTCCTGCCTTTTTACAAAAGAGGTCTAATTGGAGTATAGTCATAGAGTGTACTGAAAGGCAAGTTAGGATACATCTGTGAGGAAAAGAATACATGGCTCAAAAAAAGGGCATCCTCCTTCCAAGGAGAAGGAAATAAATTGGTAGGAGCTGCAAAAAGGTATCCCTCTTTGTCCACCTGTAGATAGAGATCAAGCGTAATCCATCTTGCTTGTGTCCCAGATCTGGGTGGCTGGCCTCCATGTTCTTTTTATAACTAATGGCTGACAGAATACTTCTCTCATCAGATGACGTACTACTTAGTATTCTGCCAATATCTGCATGGAAGAGGCCCAACTCATTTCCCAATGTATACACTGATATACACCACCTAACACATAACAAAAGATTATAGCTGTCTTTGACTCCATTAGCACATGAACGAGACTTAACTGATATTCTATACAAAAAAAACTCTTTCATTATTGCATATTTAGGTAAAGTTAGCAAAGCTATTAACAGTATGCCATCTTCTGTTCAAATGTGGCGTTACTCATCAAAGTGGAGGAAAAGACAACAGAAACTCTAAAGAACTCTAGAACAGAATGCCAAAACTTAGGGGAAAACAAGCTTCACATCACAGTGCTGATGAGGGTAGTTTATCTGAGGCAAAAAGTCTCATATATTTTGGAACAACTCCAAGCCTGCGGACTGCTGCAGCACAGCATAAACACAGAAAAGAAAGGCTCATGATTTTAATCCAAAGATAGAGGCAACAGGGAGAGCTCATCTTACCACTTGATGAAATCAGCAATCCAATTAACAGAACCAAAGGTGTTACTGGGAAACTGGGACCTAACAGGGTGAGGGTCCTTGTGCTTGCGCAGCAGGTGATGAAACCACATTTTTTGTGTTTTTGACAAAAGACTTCAGACAAAAAGACACGCAGGCTGTCATACAGAGTATAGGTAGGTTACTGCAAAATGGTAGATTTCCACAGAGCAAGAGAATACACCTTCAAGCATTAAGATGGGCAAGCACCAAAAATACAGTTGCAATGAATGAAGCCTCATATTTATATAATTAACTGGGGCCTTTCAAAGAACATCCTTTCCTTCCTCTGAGATCACTCTGTCCTTTTACAAATAAAATGGGCCGTGTTTACCCACTTGACAGAGAAGTAGGTCTCTGATTGCTTTTAAGTGGATGTCTCTATTTGGTTTGAAATCTTGAGGTTTTTCCAACCCCTCATCCAAAGATTTTGTAAGGGCCTTGAATCTTATCAGCATGCTCAGAGGATGTTACATTCCCTTGAGCTAAAGTTTGAAACTACAAGCTTGTGTGAATTTTATCTGCAGCTAATGATTAAGAAAGTGACGGAAAAAGGAAAATCACGTCTTCTTTTTCAAGTAGCCCTCAGGCGATTCCCTCGCCTGGTAATCACTTTCTGCCTAACAA
The DNA here is from genome assembly GCF_053883595.1 of Heterocephalus glaber. Lineage (NCBI taxonomy): Eukaryota > Metazoa > Chordata > Mammalia > Rodentia > Bathyergidae > Heterocephalus > Heterocephalus glaber. The sequence goes on from NW_028258156.1 coordinate 7,216,536, forward strand.
TAGGGCTTAATAGCTTTTTATTAGATTTTCCAAGGACTTCGCAATTTCCCCAGAACGAAGAGTCCCAACTCTGACCCAAGTTGCTTGTCTCACCACAAAATAAGAATCTCGTAAAAATCAGATTCACAACAGAAGACAAAAAACACAAGCACACAGAAGGGTAGGAGGGCAAGAAGTCTCCTCGGTCACCCCTCGAGAATTCTCGCAAATACTGCTATTCACCGACAAGGTAGTTCTGATACATATTTCTGATTTACAGTTTGGCACTAGCACCCAGGACCAAACCCCAGTCCTCATCTGCTCAACAAAACCCAAATTGCCCAATTCCCGGATGAAAAGTTCGGACAAGAGCAAGCGGTAGGTGAAGCCGGAGGTTGCCAGCAAGCGACACATAAGAGTCACCTGACCCACTCGCCCGGGGCTGAGCTCAGCATTAGGACCCACGCGAGACGCCCGGTCCCGACCAGCAAAGTCCCCAAGCCAATCCTTCCCCAGCTCAGCTGGCGGCGGAGGGTGGGGTGGGATGTCACCTGAGGACTGTTGCTGTCGTCCCCTTCCCGCACCCCTGGCACCCGGATGTTCGTTCCAGCACCGGTCTCCGAAGCGGCAACGGCCTTGAAGGAAGAACTGACAAATGGTCATTGCAAGGGCCCAGCCACTGCGTGGCCGGTTGGGCCGGGGAGGGGGGGTCTTCAGGCAAGACCAGCTAGTGAGTACCCCCAGCAACGGAACGCGCCCGCCGACTCCTATGACGCCATCGTCTTGCGCCGGAAAACGCGTTTTTCATCTAGTCCCGCTCCTAGTGTGATGAGAGGCGTGGATGTTACCCAATAGGATTGGAGAACAGCGAGTCTCTGCAGACGCGCGGGTGTGGCCTGTGAAAGGGGATAGTTGAAAGAGTACGTGGAGAAAGGGAGACGCGTTTGACCTGGGTACAAGGTTTTGAACTTCAAGGACGCTGGAGATCGGGAATGAGAGGAAATCAAATGTAGCACTTCAGCAAAGCCCCGAGGGAAGTATTGATGTGATTTGAGAGATAATGTCATTTTTAAAATTTGTAACTGCTGAGAAAGAAAAACTCGTGCAGACCAAGTGAAACTCCCCAGCTATTCATCAGGATAAGAGTCGGAGAAAGCCAGTTGTGACGTGAATTGGAAACGTTTCCTACCAGAACGTGTGACTGAGAAGGATCATCATAACTCCTGCCTTGCTACCCGCTGAGAAATCTTGTTTATTAAAGTCCACATAAACAGTGCTATTAGAAATTGAATCAGAATGAAACATCCCATTCTTGCTCTCAGGAGCTAATGTCACCTTTAACACAGAGAAGCAGCCTCAAATTTTACCCCGGTGCACAGTGTCAGATAAAGGATTTCTGAAAACAACATTCCATATATTCTTTTTTTTTGGTATTAAATTATTTTATTGGTACATTGTAGGTATACAACACAATTACATTTCTCATTGGGAATTGTACCTTTACATAATGCATCTTGGTTCTTATTTTTTCCCCATTCCTAGCCCTCCCTTCACCCCCTCCACCCTTCCCTATTTACAAAGACTTTATTTCCATTTTTTCCATTTCTCATCATTTTTCCTTTCCCTTCTTTCCTTTCCCCTGCCCCTCCCACTACCCCTACCCCTTTGGACCTTTTGTTCCTATTTTGCATTATCGATTATTCATTCTAATCATTGGTACATTTTAGGTATACAATATAATGACATTCATCGTTGGAAATTTGCACCTTTACATGATCTCTCTTGGTTCTTATTTTTCACCCTTGCCCAGCCCTCCCTTCAACCCCTCCAGTCCTCCCTATTTACCAAGATTTTGTTCCTGTTTTTCCATTTTCTCATATTAATCCCATTCCCTTCTATCTTTTCCCCTAGCCCTCCCACTTCCTTCCCCTTTGCCCCCTTTCTTCCTATTTCACATTACCTATTATACATTTAGTCCTTATTTACACTTTCAGTTTCTCACACCAGAGAAACTATTTGGTATTTACACGTGTGTCCTATTTATTTCACTTAAGATTATCGCCTCAGTGTGCATCCATTTAGCTGTAAATGTCTCTAATTTCTCATTTTTTATGGCTGAGTAGTACTCCATTTTATAAAAAACCCACATTTTCTTTATCCAGTCTCCAGTTGATGGGCATTTGGGCTGTTTCCAAGTTTTAGCTATTACAAACTGTGCTGCTATGAACATGGGTGCACATATATCCCTGTGGTATGATTCTTTTAATTCTTTGGGGAAGATCCCCAGCAGGGGAATAGCAGGGTCAAATGGGACTTCCAGTCCTAGTTCTTTGAGGTATCTCCATACTGATTTCCACAGTGCTTGCACCAGTCTACACTCCCACCAGCAGTGGAGCAGGGTTCCTCTTTCCCCACAGCCCCGCCAGCATTTGTTATTGGTTGATTTCATGATAGTAGCCATTCTTTCTGGAGTGAAGTGGAATCTCAGCGTTGTTTTCATTTGCATCTCTCAAATGACCAGTGATGTTGAACATTTTTTCATGTATTTATTTGCTATTTCTACTTCTTTGTCTGAGAAATGTCTGTTCATTTCAGTTGCCCATTTTTTAATCGGGTCTTTAAATTTGGGAGGTCTGATCTTTTTAAGTTCTTTATAGATTCGAGATAGTAGACCTTTGTCTGAGGAAGAGCAGGTGAAGATTTTTTCCCACATTGTGGGTTGTCTCTTCACAGTGCTGGTGGTTTCTCTTGCTGTGCAGAAGCCTTTTAATAAGAAGAGATCCCATTTGTTGATTGTTTGTGCTAGTTCACAGGCAACTGAGGTTTTGTTCATAAAATCTTTTCCTACACTGATGTCTTCAAGGGTTCTACCTAACCTCTGTTCCAACTGGTTCAGAGTTTCTATTTTAATATTTAGATCTTTAATCCATTTTGATTTTAGTTTAGTGCATGGTGAGAGAGATAGGTCTAGTTTTAATCTTTGGCAAGTTGAAGCCCAATTTTTCCAGCACCATTTATTAAAGAGGCTATCTTTCCTCCAGTGAGGGTGTTTGGCTCCTTTATCAAAGATGAGATGGCTGAGTGTGTCTGGCGTTGTTTCTGCATCTCCTAATCTGTTCCACTGGTCCTCAGGTCTCTTTCTTTGCCAGTACCATGCTCTTTTTATCACAGTAGCTTTGTAGTATAGTTGCAGGTTGGGGATTGTGATACCCCCTCCCATGTCTCTTTTACCTAGAATTGCTTTTGGTATTCTGGGTCTCTTCTTGTTCCAAATGAATTTTTGGATTGTTTTCTCGAGGTCTATGAAGTATGCTGCTTGGATCTCAATTGGAATTGCATTAAATCTATATAGCAGTTTTGGAAGTATGGCCATTTTCACTATATTAATCCTTCCTACCCAGGAGCAGGGGATGTCTGTCCATTTTCTGATATCATCTTCAATCTCTCTTTTCAGAGTGCCATAGTTTTTAGAGAAGAGGTCTTTGATTTCTTTCGTTAGGTTGATTTCTAGATATTTCAGTTATTTGGATGCTATTGTGAAAGGAATTATTTGCCCTATTTCTCTCTCAGTGAGTCTGTCATTTGTGTAGAGCAAAGCTATTGATTTTTGTGTGTTGACCTTGTAACCAGCTACTTGACTGAATTTGGTTATTAAGTCTAGAAGACTTTTGGTGGAGTTCTTGGGGTCTTCTATATAGAGTAGCATGTCATCTGCAAATAATGGCAGTTTGACTTCTTCATTTCCTATCTTTATTCCTTTTATTTCTTTCTCTTGTCTAATTGCCGTGGCTAATGTTTCCAGAACTATATTGAACAAGAGTGGTGATAGTGGACATCCTTGTCTTGTTCCTGATTTGAGTGTGAAGGATTTCAGTTTTTGACCATTTAGTATGATATTGGCTGTTGGTTTTTCATACATGGCTTCTATCAGTTTCAGGTAGAGCCCATCTATTCCAATTTTTTGTAGGGTTTTTATCATAAATGCGTGTTGGATTTTGTCAAATGCTTTTTCTGCATCTATGGAGATAATCATATGGTTTTTGTCCTTGGCTCCATTGATATAGTGTATTACATTGATTGATTTGCGTATATTGAACCATCCCTGCATCCCTGGGATGAATCCCACTTGATCAGGGTGTATGATCTTCTTGATGATCTTCTGCATTCTGTTTGCCAGTATCTTATTAAGGATTTTTGCATCTGTGTTCATTAGTGAGACTGACCTATATTTTTCCTTTTCGGTTGGGTCTTTCTCTGCTTTGGGGATCAAGGTGATGCTTGCTTCCAGGAATGAATTTGGGAGTATTGCTTCCCTTTCAATTTCATTGAAGAGTTTAAACAGTAGTGGCAGCAGTTCCTGTCTAAATGTCTTGTAGAATTCAGCAGTGAAGCCATCAGGGCCCGGGCTTTTCTTAGGTGATAAGTTTTTAATTACATTTTCAATTTCATTGGTTGATATTGGGTTGTTCAGAATTTTTAGGTCTTCGTTCAACTTTGGTAATTCATATGTATCTAGGAATCTGTCCATTTCTTCTGTGTTGTCCATCTTATTGGCATATAGGTTCTGGAAGAAGGTATTGATGATCCTCTGGATTTCTCCTGGGTCTGTTGTAATTTCACCATTTTCATTCCTAATTGCATGGATTTGGGCCTTTTCTTTCCTTTTTCTGACAAGGTTGGCTAAAGGTTTGTCAATTTTGTTGATTCTTTCAAAGAACCAACTCTTGGCTTCATTGATTTTTTTTGTATCGTTCTCTTAGTCTCCATTGCATTGATTTCTCTTCTGATCTTTATAATTTCCTCCCTTGTATGAGATTTGGGGTTGTCCTCCTCTTCTATTTCTAGAAGCTTGAGGTTCAGCATCACGTTGTTTAATTGGGCTCATTCTGTTTTCCTAATATGCGTATTCACTGCTATGAGTTTCCCTCGTAAGACTGCTTTCATTGTGTCCCATAGATTCCGATATGTTGTATTGTCATTGTCATTTAATTGAAGGAACTGTCTGATTTCTTCAATTTCCTCTGTGACCCATTGGTTATTCAGAAGTGTGTTGTTCAATTTCCACGTGTTTATGAAATTTTTTGAGTTTCTTTTGCTATGGATCTCCAATTTCATCTCACTATGGTCTGATAATATACAGGGGATAACTTCAATTCCTTTGCACTTTCTTAAACATGTTCTATGTGTGAGTATGTGGTCTATTTTGGAGAATGACCCATGTGCAGCTGAGAAGAATGTGTATTCTGATTTTGTGGAAGACTCTGTAAACATCTGTTAAGTTCATTTGTTCAAGAGTTCGATTGAGTTCTAGTATTTCATTACTTATTTTTAGTCTAGTTGATCTATCTATTTGTGGCAGTGGGGTGTTGAGGTCCCCCACTACAATTGTTTTAGTGCATATATGACTTTTCGTGTCTGTTAGTATTTGTTTTATATAGTTGGGTGCACTAGTGTTTGGTGCATTAGATATTTATGATTATCATCTCTTCCTCTTGGATTGTTCCCTTTACAAGGATGTAGTGTCCTTCTTCATCTCTCTTAATCAGTGTTGGCTTGAAATGTACTTGATTTGCCAAGAGGATAGGTACTCCTGCTTTTTTTCGGGTTCCTGTCACATGGAGTATTGTTTTCCATCCTTTAACTTTCAGTCTATGAGTTTCCTTTTGAATTAAGTGTGTTCCTTGTATGCAGCATATTGTTGGATTTTGCTTCTTGACCCATTCTGCCAGTCTATTTCTTTTGATTGGTGAATTGAGACCATTAACGTTGATGGTTATAACTGAAACGTATTGACTTGTCATTGCCATGACTTTTTCTTTTTGTTGGGTTCTGCCCCTTTACATTTAATTTCTTGTCATGCCAGATGGGTTCATTCTGCTTTGCTTCCTGGGGTTGTGATCCTCAATGTCTGTTCCTAGGCTATTGTGTAAAATTCTTTGGAGTGCTGGTTTGGTATTCACAAAGTTCCTAAGGTGCTCTTTGTCATGAAAGTATCTTATTTCTCCATCCACTTTGAAAGATAGTTTTGCAGGGTACATCAATCTGGGTTGGAGGCTGTTTTCTTTTAGGGCTTGGAATATGTCACTCCAAGCTCTTCTTGCCTTGATGGTTTGTGTTGAGAAGTCTGCTGTGAATCTGATGGGCTTTCCTTTGTATGTGGTTTGTTTCTTTTCTATAACTGCTTGGAGAACTTTGTTCTTCTGTTGTGTTTCTGGAATCTTAACAATTATATGCCTATGTGTAGATTTTTTTTTATCAAGGCTATTTGGAGTCCTATATGCCTCACTTATCTGTATGTCAAGCTCTTTTCCCCTGCTTGGAAAGTTTTCTGCCATTATTTCTGTGAAGAGATTTTTTATGTTATCTCCACTCTCTCCTGTTTCTTCATTGAGCCCAATCAGTCTTATGTTATTCTTCTTTGCATCATCTAGCAGCTGCTGGATGGATTGATTTCTCATGTTCCCTTATAATTTTGAAGCAATTTTTCTTTTCCTGGTCAGTAATTGCAATCTTATCTTCTCTATCTGAAATTCTGTCCTCACATTGGCTCATTCTGCTGCGCAGACTTTCAATGGAGTTTTTAATCTCCTGGAAATCTGTTTTCATCTGTTTTATGGATTCCATTTGTTTCCTATGTTGGGATTCCATCATGTTCCTCAGATCCTCTATTTTTTTTATCTGTGTCCTCTCTAGATTTATTAATCATGTCTTGCACTAGGGGCACAATTTCTCCTGTTATCTGAGAAATTATTTCTGATTTCATTTTTTCCAGATCCCCTTTTGTTGCCAGTTCAGTGGGTCCAGATGGTTGAGTATCAGAGTGTTCCATCTCATTTCCCTTTGGGGTTGCTGTAGGTGATCTGGAAGTCTGGTTTTGAGACTTATTTACATGTTTTCTCATTTCGACTGGGGCGGGGGGCTGTTAGGGCCTGCACAGATTACCTCCTGTGAGCTGGGTGAGGTGGGACAGGGGCCGGGAGCAGCGGTAGGGATGGTGGCTGGGAAGCCCCTTGCTCTGGACCAGGAGCAGTGGGACGACGGCTCAGAAGCCCCTACCTCAGCGGGACTCAGTACCTTGGTCTGGTGGTCTGGTGTCCTCTGCGTCTTTGTAGTGTGGAACCAGGTGGCTGCATGTCTGCAGCAGGGTGATTCAGTGTCTTCCGCGCGCCTGGGGACCTCAGTAGGGCATGGGCAGACCCGCCTGTCTGCAGCAGGCTGATTCCTCCAAATATTCTTAACTTTGCAGTTTCTAGTGAACATGACCCTGTAACCTATTTTCCAGTCTAGACCTGATGTCGATGCCTTCATACACAGGTTTGCTTTGCTTTGAGCCTATCAAAACAGTCTCATCAGTTTCATCTCCACTTTGCCCCCAAATCCTACAACTGCCTTTTATTTTGTATGGTGTGATATCATGTATTTCTGACGTGCAGTCTCCTTGGTTTGATGAGTTAATAAATCCGACTTTGTTGAATTCCAGGTTTGTCTCTGGTGGTTTTAGGATGATTAGACTATAGAGCTGAGCTATCACTCATATTCTTTGGATTTTGAAGACAGTGGGATCTATGGGAGCACTAGACACTATTGTAAAGACTAGTATTTTAAAAATCAATGAAATTTATTTTCAAACATTTATGGAAGTTACAGTAGAAAGCTTCCCCCACCCTCCAACCATTTGAGTCTATGTCGCAGAACTAATACCTATTACCCAGATACTGCTTCAGGAAGTGGCAAGAATGATGGAATAAGTTGTTCTAAGTGGGGGAGGATTTTGAGGGGGATTAATGGCAATCTATCTTTTACTGTAATAAAAAAATTATTCACAATATTTGTCAGTCACACCTCATATTATACATTTGATACAACGGTATATTCTACTTAACCATGACAGAATCAAAATTAGAACACTGATATTGATCTATTACTATTATCTATTTCTTAGCCTCCGTATGTACTAATAATGTTCTTTTGCATAAAAGGGTGCAGTTTGGAGTAATTGTTGCTTTACTTATATTTACTTAGTCTCTTTCAGCCTGGAACATTTCCTCAGTCTTTAATTTTCAAGATCTTGACACTATTAAAAGATTAGAGGATAGTTGTAGAAGTTTCTCAGTGAAGTTGTTTAATGTTTTCTCATGACTTGATTTATACATTATGGAAGGATCATCACAAAAATGTTGTCTTCACAATGCACCCATTAGATTATGCACAATTTAAATTTGTTCAATTTACTCTGATGTTCACTTTGATCACTCAGTTGAAGTGGTGTCTGCCAAGAAGCCCCACCATAAAATTACTCTTTTCCTCTTTGGTATTAAGAAGTTTGTGGGGAGGTACTGTCAGTATATAAAAATCTGACTCTTCATCACACTTTTAGTTCATTTTGTATATATTCCTATCGATATGGACTCATGATTCCAATTTTAGCCAGTGGGTTATAATCCATTACTATAACTTATTTTAATGCTTAAATCCCTAACTTGGCCACTTGGAGCCTTGAGTGTATATTGAAGAAGAAGACAGTATATTACTTACGGAAAAGGTCAAATTAAATTCTGGCAGGATGGACATTGAAGACCCCAGAGAAGGCTGAAAAGTCTCAAGAATTAAGAGCTGCTAGATGCCACAAGAGCTTGGATTGAGTATCTGTATAAGGTATGGTTAGAATATGGCTCCAAAAACCCGTCAAGGAAAGCAACTATTCCTACCTTAAAAAAAATTTCTCTCTCTCTCTCTGGATCTCTTATGGATCCCCAACAAAAAGTCATTCACTTATTTTATGTTCATTGACTCTCCTAGTAACTTTTCTTATTGTTGAGACAAAATACTCAATATCCAAAGTTAAAGGAGGAAAAGTTTATTGTAGCTCAGTTGTAGAGGTTTTGGTTCACAGTTGGCTGGCTCCAAGGCAGGGTGGCATGGCAGAGGAGAAACAGTTCATAGCAGGCAGAAGGCAGCAAGGAGCAAAGTAGTGAAGCAGCAAGTGACCACAGCAGTCCTCTTTCTGTCCTTTATATATATATTTTTTGGTATCGGGGATCGAACTCGGGTCTTTGCACTTGCACAGCAGGCAGTAAAACCACTGAGGTAAATCCCCGGCCCTGTCCTTTATATTCTATCTAGGGTACAAACTCTTAGGGCAGGTAGCACTCACATCCAGGTTAGGCCTTCCCATATCCACACCAAGAACTATGCCAAACCAATCAGTGGACTAATTTAGTAATCACATACCCTTAATCCCAGCATCACACACTCTAGATGTATTTACCTCTGTAAAGCCTCACCTATGACCACATGAGGCTTTGGGGGAACATCTAGATATAAACCATAACACTTGATTTTTGTGTGTGCTGAGACTTGAATCCAGGACTTGTGGATCCTTAGCATATACTCCACCACTGAATTACAACTCCAGCCCCACATGTTTACTGATTATCATAAACTCATCCTGTACACAAAAGTTATCACCAGTTTTTAATATCTCATTTTAAATATAAATAGCCATGGAACAGATATTTGGAGACAGACGCCAAACTGTTAAATATCTTCTTTACCTTGGTACATGTAGCAAAGAATAGCAAGTTAAGAGGAAATAAACACATCGAGTATAAAAAGTGTTGAAACTAAAATAACCTGAGTACAATATGAAAGAAGAATGGCATGCTATGTAAAAGGACAATAAAATAGAAAGTGTTCTTAGAAATTAAAGAGGGAAAAATTAGAGTTAGAAGATAGCAGGGAATCTCTTTTATTGATTTGTCCCAAATTAGTTTGAATTACCTTGAAGAGGAAAATTAGAAAGATGGTAGTGAAGCTTTTTAAAATTTTTTGAGATGTCTGTCAAGAGGAAGGATGGTATTTAAAAATAAACACTTACCAGGTGTTGAATGATGCAACCTGTAAAATGTCCTTTCATGTTATCAATTTATTGAGGTTTGGTGAGAACTGGTTTTAATATGGCATGTTGGAGATTAGCTTAAGTTTTTGGCATATGTTAATAGTATCAACCTTCACATATGCAGCAAATCCAAAGTTTTTGCACAGGTAAGGCAAAGGGAATAAATTGTTTTAATAAATGGCACTTTTGATTGTTAATATTGCCTCATCAAAATAGTTCATTGAAATATTTTTCATAAGATTACATGTTAAAATTTTGAAAGCCAGGCCACAAACCCATGACTGTAATTAATCATGGTTTGTCATAATGTTTTTTTATCAAAATGCTAAGCTTTCATGTTCAAATTGTGATTACCAAAAGTATAAACTGAATTGTGTAAGTAGAAGTGTCACTGCGTGGTGGTGCATGCCTGTAATCCCAACACTTGAAAGCCTGAGGCAACAGGATTGCTGCAAGTTTGAGGCCAGCCTAGGATAGCTACACAGTGAGTTCAAGGCTAGCCTGAATAAGAGTGAGACCCTGGCTCAAAAAAACCCCAAAAGTGACACTGCAAAAGATCTAACACTAACATACCAAGTATCTGCTAAAAGGAAAGTAGAACACTTTATAGAATAGGAGCATTTTGCCAAAAAAAGTAAAAGAAAATGTACTTGTTGATTATCCTGGCATTGACAACTGTGTAGAATAATAGCTTTAGGGCAGAAAAAGGCACTTGTTAGGAATTATGATACAGATTACTAAGGGAAAAACAACTTCATTATAACCTACACCAAACCTATCTATATAATTACTGTAATGTGTTCAAGTTAGTTGACAGAGTCTAAAGAGAACAGCTAATATATTTAAAGTATCTTAAGGAGTGCTGCATGTCCTACATGGGCAATTAAATTATTAATACAGTGGACTCAACTTACGAACTGAATTCATTTGCGAGGATTGGTTGTAACTCAAGTTGGTCAACTGAAGGCTCAGGCTCTACTACCCAGCATTCAGTCTCTCTCCTGTAGTACAGGCAGATCTCAGTTCCTTAAAGCCATAGGCCCAGGATTCCTCAATTAACCCCACACAGGAAAGGATATTGTAATGTTCCTTCCAGAACTCTTTAATGAGTCAAATCTGTATCTAAGACCATCTGGAAGACAAATGGCTGGCATTCAGGTCATAATTCAAGACTTTGGTCATAATTTAAAACTAAAATACCAATCGTAACCCAAGTCATATGTCAGGCTGGACGTAACTCAAGGGTCCACTGTATAACCATATTATAATATGATAAGTGGATATTCTGCCCTCAACAAATTTGGCCACATTTTAAAAGACAGAGTGCTGTGCTCGCTTTGGCAGCACATATACTAAAAGACAGAGTGCAAAATTTAAAACCCTATATAAAAATGTTCAGAATAGTGAAATCTAGAGATAGAAGGTAGACTAGTGATTGCCTAAGGCTGTAGTGTTTGGGGTGTAATGACTAGACCGAAGTGTTACCACCAAAATTCGATGTCCCCTTTGAACCTCAGAATGAAACTTCATTTGGAAATAGGATCTTTGCAGATGTGATTAAGATAAGGTCATATCTAATTGGGGCACTAAATCCAATGACTGTTGTCCTTATAAAAATACCTCATGAAGATACAGAGGAAAAGGCCACGTGAAGATGGAAGCAGAGGCTGAAGGGATGCAATGAGCAGCTGAGAAATGCCAAAAATTGCTGGCAGCCACCACCAGAAGCTGGGGGACAGGCATGAGTGGTTTCTGTCTCATAGGCTCAAATAGGAGTTAATCCTGCTGACACCTTAATATAACAACAAAGGACACCTGTCCTTCTGAACGGTGAGAAAATAAGCTGCTGTTGTTTTGAGCCACAGAGTTTGTGGTAATGTGTTATGGCAGCCATAGGAAACTAATATGGGGGGAAATCGGGAGAGATTGTTACTGAGTGATGATAACATCCTGAAATTATGGTGATGCTGGCATAAATCTGAATATACTAAAAACCACTGAAAGGTATAGTCGAAATGGGTGAATTGTATATGAGTTATATCTCAATAAAGCTGTAAGAAACCCTACATAAATATAAATATACCTGACATTATGTTTTTCTAATGCTTTTAAATTTAAATGCTCTTAGGATTTAACATTACTATAACTTCCATATAAAGGAAACAGAAAATTAAAATAGAAACACTGCTTCAAAAATTGAAAAAACTGGGGCTGGGGATTTAGGTCAGTGGTGCTGTGCCTGCCTGGCAAGCGCAAAGTGCTGAGTTCAATACTCGGTACCAGAAAAAAAATTTTAAAACTACCAAACATATTGAGAATGAAGAATGAATAAAATTGAGCAGTCTATTTTAAGTAAAAAATATTTAATATTATCAGATAAAAACAATGACGATGACAGTTTTACATGGCTCATTTCATACATAATGAAAAGGGTGAAACATTACCAGGAAAGAAATTAGTAGTTGTGTTGGCAAATAATTCACTGACCACATAAAAGCAATGAACAGGTGATGACATACATTTAAATTATTACAAAACTTTTAGAGACAACTGTATTAAATATCTCTCATGTGTTCTGCTAAGGGAAAAGAAATCATGTATCTTTTTAATTAATAAGAAGTTCAAAGTCAACATTGATACTGTGATAAATCTGTCACTGTTTTTCTAATGATCTAGAAGTTTTAAATATCTTTGTCTTCTGCTAATCACTCATTATGACCGGATTTTATTTAACAGTGGGGACTGAAGCTATAGAACACTTTTTAGACCACTGAGTAAAAAAAAAAAAATTAATGATAGGCACAAAGTTTAACATCTTATGTTAAACTGATGGAACATATTGAGTTGAATTGAATCTATTTCATGAGGATTGGACACATTGTTGAGTCTAAAAATCTGTTTATGAGGTTTTGTAGGAAAGTATGTGTATACCCTGACTTACTCTGCTTTCTTTGAAATGGAATACATTTGGCAGTAAATGAAACAAAGCAAGACAAGTAAAACTATGAGACACAAAATTGTTCCATCAGAGCTACCCATCTTGACTTATAAGTCATACTACCATATTTCTCAGTTGTGGACCAAACAGGAACAAACAGACCTAACTACATAGCACTTACATGTATATGAAAATAGAATCTAGAGCTATGATGAGGTTGCGTCAGTGATGAGCATCCCTCACTCTGCCATAATTATTACAAATGTAAAATTCATTCAAGAAATTAATATATCTAACAAATGCTTATAATTTCTCAAGTTTTCTTGCTAGATATGTTCCTGATTATGTGGCCAGCTAAATGATGGTCTAAGAGTTAAGTAAGGAAATCCATGTAAAAGAAATATTTAGCCAGGTGTGGTGGTGCACACCTGTAACCTCAGTTACATAGGAGGCTGAGACAGGAGGATTCCAAGTTGGAGGGCAGTCTGGGCAATGTAGAGTCCCTCTCTCAAGATAAAAGAGCTGGAGATGTAGCTCAGTAGAACACCTCTGGGTTCAATCTCCAAGAGTGGGGAAGGAAGGAGGGATTATGTTATAGGGATCTTACTTCACTCACTTGAAATTTCCTTCACCAAAACACCACACCAGAACTTTGTAACTAACTCTTGGAACAAAGCTCTGGTGGCCATATTTCCGAGTCTTGATGAGTCTTGAAGTCTACTCATTTTTCATGTTTCAAGGGTCTCTTCATTTGCTCCACAAGTATCAACAACACAAATTAAACAACTTGTGACTGGGAAAGCACGGACTTTGGAATTGGCCACCCATTTGTCTGTTTCAGTGTTATATTCGAGGATGTGTCCTAATCGGCCTACACCCTGAAAACCAGCCAAGACATAAACGATGGAGCCAACTGCTGCACACTTCACTGTCACGCCCTTCCATGGCATTGGTGACACCATCTTCCATTCATTTAATTTAATATCATAATACTCCACATTGTCCAGACCACCTTCAAAAGAATAAAACAACATGAATAACATGAAAAACTATGTGAACAATTCTAAGATCTCCTAATCATTTTTGTATTTTTCCAACATTTTATTTTCAAAATAAAATTTTCAAACCCAAAGATTACAAGAATTTTATAATAAATGCCCTCATATCTACTTCTTAAATTCTTTTTACTTTAACACAATATAAATTTAATCTAAAAATTTTAAAGAATCATACTGATTTTTTTTTTTCTACAAAATTAAGTGTTCTGTCCATTCTGGAAAAATAAAAAAGCAAACAATTGACTTCCTCTCCGATTAACTTTGATGATAATTGTTCAAATGTCTTTTTTCTTCTTTTAGCCATTTATAGAAAATAGCAATGGATGAGGATAGATGGAAAAGAAGTTTTTTCTTTTTTTCTGGTACCGAGGATCGAACTGAGAAACTTGTGCTTGTGAGGCAGAAGTGGCGTCACTAAGCTAAATCCCCGGCCCAGTTATTTTGTTATACTTAAAGCTTAAATGTACAGCCCAAAATGAAGCCATGACTACCTCTAGATTCAGTTCAGATTGCCCATTATTTAATAAAACTACTTAAGGGCTGGGGATTTAGTTCAGTGGTTTCCCCACCTGCTGCACAAGCACAAGGACCCAAGTTTGATCCCTGGTACCAAAAAAAAACTACTTAAGATTCTTTAGGACATAATTATTTAAGAAAATAGGGAGATCAAAATTCATCACAATAATATTGGTATTTTTTTCATGCAATGCTTAAAAATGTTTAGGAAAATTTATTATTTAGAGCCCAGATACAAGGCCAAAAGCTTCTAATGATTTTTTGGTTTTCATTTTTACAGTGTTGGAGATCTAACCCAGGCCTCTTGCAGCTGAGGCAAAGGCTCTACCACTGAGCTACAGTTCCAGTTCCTCTAAAGGGCTGCAATGTTTCACTGTTTCCAGAAACTATAAAAACAGATATAATGATATATGTGGTAAATGGTTATACTTAGATTTTAGGAAACACTTCAATAATTTAAGATGAGGAAATATAGGAAGATTGAACAGTGAATTATCACCATATACCTAAACCATTCTGACCACCCACAGCAAATATCTTGTCTTTTACAAATACCAGCCCATGATTCTTCCTGGCCTCAATCATTGGACACAGCTCAGTCCATCTGAAAAGGACAAAAGAAAGTATTCAGTGTGCTTATTTACAGGAAGTACAGTGATTTATACTAATAAGAGAGGTCTGTTATCCTAATACAAATAAATGTTCATTTACTCCTATGTATGCAAACATATGTATACACAAGATGTTTGACAGACTAGAAAACGAGTTTAACAGGGATTATGGGCTAGTTTTTTATTTTGTTTTGTTTTGTTTTGTTTGCGGAACTGGCGATCGAACTTAGGACCTTGCGCTTGGCAGGCAGGCGCTGGCACCACTGAGCTAAACTTCCGGCCCAGGGTTAGTTTTTTATAGGTGGGATAAACTGGGATTCTATTCTTTTAAACTCTGATAGAATACGAGAAACAGAGGATATCTGGAGATTATTAACACAACTTTGAAAGGCATCTATTTCCTATGGTTTACTTTTAAAATGGCAACAAAAAGAAACAGAAGAGAATATAAAGCACTAATTCTGTCACCTTTTTAAAAAAAATGTTACTGAGGATTGAACTCAAGGCTTTTGCACTGAGCTGAATCCCTACTCCTTTTTTATTCTTTACTTTGAGACGGTCTAAGTTGCCTAGGCTGAGCTCAAATTTGCTATCTTCTTGTCTCAGCCCCACAGAGTGCTAGAATTATAGGCATGTGTCACTATGCCTGGCTATATGTGGTTAATATTTATGTATATGTAGGTACATCATAAAGTCATAATGGGACCCAGGCAATCAGAATTTCCATCTTTAAAACAATACTAAGGACTTACAGCAACTTTGATTTAAAAAGTTCTATAATTTTGTCAAGTTTAATAACATCCTGTTGCTCTGCCCACAATCATAAATAACGACACTGAGAGTAAAAAGGTGGACACAGTGTTGAAGGATACCAATTTCATAGGTAGTATCATCGCACACATAAATAACACAGACAACTGTGTTTGGTTATTTTTTCTGAGAGTCCAGTGCTCCTTCTGAATACATTTCCATGACTGGCATCTGTCAATCTGAAGGTGGCCCTGGCACACAAGGCTTGTGCTCTAACAATTAACATATCCCCAAAGACCCTAAGGACAGCAGCTAAAGGGAAATGTGGCATAAGTGTAAGTCTCTAAGACAGTAATTTCTCTCTCTCCAAAAGGATTTTTTTCATAGATATGACCTTATAAAACATACCTAGGGCACAATGACTTAATCTGAAATATTAAATATTAACAATTCTTTTGTTGTGTTATATACACTGCTTTTTGTTTTAAATGGCTCCACAGCCACCACTCTCATTTTTGGAGCACCTTGTAAGGTGAGGTGGGCAGCACAGCTTATTTTTCAGGAAGCTCACACATGATTGTTCATATGAAATGGCCAGCACACAGCGTGGAAGTGGGAGAGCCAGTGAGTACGAGGTGTCCACTGCCACTCCACATGGTGAGCTTTACAGAGTGAGGTGTTATCCTGTGTTAAACTTAGTATTTGGCTTGGAAAAACTTTATGTATCTCTTTCTTCTCCAAATGTGTCAATGATATAAAGTGAGAGCGTGTTTCTGTGTGTATCTAAACCTCCTGACAGTATAGAAGAAAGCTGCACACATCCTCTTCCTTCTATAATTCATATTCAGAGTACTGTGCATCATCCCTGCTCATCCATCTCAAGTTTAGCGTTTAGAAGATTTACTTAAAATTCTGACTGTTCAAACTGTGTCATGTTGTTGCCATAGGTTAACTTTTTTGGCTTCCAATTAAACACATTCTAGTTACAAAACGCTTAAGGAAAATGTCAAAAATTGGAAAGAAGAGTTCTTACAAAAATAAGTTACACAATTTAAACATGTTAGAAAGAAAAGTGTAGTATACAACACTTATAGTGAGAATTGGCTAATTATGTACACAAAATAAAAATTGAAGAGCACTGAAGAAAACGGAGGCTTCAAACTTAACATGTAAGCTCAATATAAAGAAAAGAAATGCTAGGTCTGTACACATTCCTCAAACTGAGTATCCATCTAGTATTTTGTCTGTTCATTTTTAGTTTTGTGATGCTGGGGATTGAACCTAGAGCTCTTCCACTCCTACTGCTCTATCACGGAGCTACATCCACAGCCCTATATTCACCTACTTTTAAAAAATAATGAGGTTGGGCCAGGGATTTAGCTCAGTGGTGCCGCTGCTTGACCCGCAAATGCAAGGACCTGAGTTTGATCCCCAGTACCCCGCCCCCCCCAAAAAGGTTACAGAATTCCTTTATACTTCTCCCCTATGAATGAGAACATATTGATTTATACTGATATTGCCCAAATAAAGATCTCAAAATTTAGAAGTACAGAGTTTATATCGTTATAGGTTCAATTTTAAAAAGGTTTTTTAGAAATGGAAAAATAATTAAGCAGTAGTATGAATCAGATTACAGTTTTCCAACTAGTATGTTGCAACATGTTTTGAGCATCAGGTTTACAGAGGTAAGGTAGAGGTTCATAATGGAGGGAGAACATAAGCACTCCTACCCTAGCAAGTGCAAGGTATATTTTATTTTATTTTATTTATTTATTTTTTTGTACTGGGGATCAAACTTGGGACCTGGCGCTTGCAAGGCAGGCAGCGGAATTACTGAGCTAAATCTCCTGCCCTACAAGGTATATTTTAAAAACCACTGGAAAGCAATATATTTGATGATCTTAAGAGTTTACCAGTCTGAACACTTTAACAAATGATAAATTTCAAGGCAAGTTGCTTCTACTTTGAAATTCCTTATATTAGTAACATGGTGGGCAAAAAGTGAGAAAAGAAAAATTGTAACTGCACTTTTATTTTGGGAAAAAAGGTTACTGATTATGCTTCCATAAGTCCTTATTTTAAAATAGAAAGGAAGCACAAATAGATTAATGTATATCATTGATCATATTATATAATTAACCTGTTACAAAAAGCAATAGAATGGAAGATATCTATGCTTGGTAGTGTGTGGCAATATTTTTAAAATATAAAATATGAAGCATAAGAGTTTTGGTGCAACTTTCCAGTATAATGTTTAACTTGAACATATTTACTAAATAATTTGTTTTGGTAGAAGAACAATAATGGACAACCCAACCAAATGAACAAGTGATCTTTATTATTAAAGTTCTTTGGGTATGTCAACAAAAAGTATGACTGAGGTCTTATTTGTTTTGTTTCCTAGTGGTCTTTAATGTCACTGTGCTTACCACCACCTCCATTATTCAAGAGTGGTAAAATTGAGTAGTAAAATTCCTTTGGATACACTGAATGAGTCCTATCATTAATCACAGGTTAGAAAAACTAGCTGTGTCATTCTTTAGCATTTTGCCTTTTGAAAAGTAGTTATTCGCTTCTCACTTGATTTAAGAATAATTTTATTTTATTAATACACATTAATCCAAGCATATTTTCTTTAGGAAGTATGAACCCAAAAAGATATTATATCTGGGGGTATTATTTATTAATACCATAAGCCAATATATAATATTCTACTTAAGGGTAAATTTGTTACTGATTATAAAGTCCTTCCTTTTGTATTTCCTAACCTCTCAAACAAAAATATTTATGAATTTTGATGAATTAATCAGACATATCTCATTCATAGGTATTTACAAACAGGACCAGAAAGAGAGGGCCTCCCATGGGGTATAAGGTCAAACCATTTCTTAAGGTGAAAAGGAAGGGTCAAGGCATTCAAGTGTATGTACAGTCTTAATATAAGAACTAAATTCTTCTGCTGGGCTCCTTTTGCCTTTTTATATCTCCCACTGAGCTTGCAGAACAACTGTGAAGTTAGAGTTTTAAATTGGTACCTACGTTTCTGTGGCAGGATCATAAACTTCACAGGAATTAAGCACTCTTCCAGAAACATTGTTTCCTAAGCTCCCACCACAAACATAGATCAGGCCATTGGCTTCCACCATCCCATGGCTACAGCGCTGAGTCAGCATGCTGGGCTTCGTGTGCCAGCTTTCTGTTCTTGTATCATAGCACTCAAATAAATACAGAGCTGAATTTCCTGTAAAAGAAAAGGACCCCATCATGTTTAACTTATATGTGTTTTTGTGGTGCTGGAGTAAAATGACTGCAGGACAGAGATATAAGTAATGAAAGGGAAGAATTTAGGGTTGTGGAGTCATTTTTATACTCAACAACAACAAAAATGTAAAATAGTCTAAGAAAAAGCTAATAACCCTGTTTGACAGACCTAGAAGAACATTTTAAAAAAGATGTGTTGGCAAGATTTATTTATTAGTCATTAAACTTCAGAAGAAGAAAACTGGGTGCATTTCAAAAGAAAATAAGACACATATATGTCTTCAAGGCCAGTTGCTACATGTTGGGATTTATCTAATTTTTAAATGTTTATAGAGGGTGTGAAAGCATAGCTACTTACAGATGGTAAATCCACACCTTAAAATAAGAAAATTACAATTTCATAAACCATGCAAACTACTATCTGATCATACTCTTAGGGTCTGCTATTCCAGAATAGCTACTGCGTCATAACTAAACTATACCGTACTTCCTGACTGCTCTCAGATTCTGTGGATAAGCCCTGAAGTCACGGTCATTCCTGAGAATACTCTCAAGGTATCAAATATAAGGTGTATACTGACTGTACATTAAAAAATACATATACTCATCATATTTTGCAACTTCACACCTTACAGAATCTTGATAAAGAATTTTGGAAATAATATTAAAGATTAAGTGTTGTTTTTTCCTTCCTAAGAAAAAAGAAGTGAGAACTTTACCTATTTCTTTCTTTTTTGGTAAGGGGGATCGAACTCAGGACGTTGCACTTTCGAGGCATGTGGTAGAACCACTGAGCTGAATCCCTGGCCCGCTTTATTTCTTATCTCCCACAGTTTTGGGGTAATGCCAAATGATACAAAAATAATTACAACACAGCCATCATGATCAGAGAATAACAAATAGAAGCAGCAATGGGCATGACCAGCAATGATTTGTTTTTTTCTTTTTTTTTTTTGGTACCAGGGATTGAACTTGGGTCCTTCCGCTTGCGCAGCAGGCGGCGAATCCACTGAGCTAAATCCCCGGCCCAGTAATTTGTTTTTAGCTTTTTAAACATTTGATAGATTCAGGCTGATGGACAGACACTAGAAAATATACAGTATATACAGAGTCCACCAAATATACACACTTTTGCAGTTTGCTACCCTAATAAATGTCTAGAAACAAATGGCCACCATTCTGAGCACCTCTTATAATTGTAGAGGTCAAAGTAACTTGTATTAATCTCATGATGTCTCAGTAAATTAAGAATTAAAAGGGCCGGGGATTTAGCTCAGCGGTTCCAGCGACTGCCTTGCAAGCGCAAGGTCCCAGGTTCGATCCCCGGTACCAAAAACAAACAAAAACAAAACAAAACACAAAAAAAGAAGTAAAATATTTATACAAGTTTTCATTGTCTGATGTATACTTTTTTTGCAGGATTCTGTAGATTAAAAGAAAAAACCCACTATTTAAGCAAAAAATTGACTTAGAGTGAATGCTAAGAAATGAAGTTATCTAGTATACTACAGAACATTTACTTTCTGTCATTTTTAGGACTATGTATTTGAAATATGCCATATTATGACATTATGTGGAGAATGCATTTAAAGAGGATATTTTAAGTGACATTCAAAAAATCATACTTTTTCTTGTATACATTTGACATATAGTGGGGGGTAAAAATATAAATCAGATAAATATGCTAACCAAAAGTAAAACATTATATGAGTTAATATCAAAATAGTCAAAGAAAAATAAAAAGACTAACATTTAAATTCCATACCTTACATTTACTTGGTCTTCCTAGTTTTCCTTATAAACTCATTATTTAGCTAAAGAAATTATTTGAAAAGATGAAAGCATATAAAAGCTATTACGTGTCTAGTCTGCACCTAGAATATTCATTTAGAAAAATCATTCATTTAGAAAAAGATTACTAGATACTAAAAAGTTAGCCATCAATGAGAAAGGTTTTTATACCCACACCTACATCCTATTTTGATTAATAAGCATAAAATACCATTACTAGTCATTAGATTAAAATCTTAACACATAAAGCAAATGAAAAAGACCATTGTTTGTACTGATACAAAGAAAAAAAGTAATACAAAAAGTAATACAGATTTTAAAAGCTTGAATATATAAAAAGTTCTTAAAGGGTTATAAGTCAAATTCTGAAATCTTTAAAGCAAATAATACTACATACCAAGAAATAACTAATTTAGAACTAAAATTCAGATAGTGTCAACTAATGCTTCATCATAATAAAAAATGGGCAATTAAGAATACAGGAAGCTGGCATTCTTACAAATTCTTGACTTAAAGGATTAAGGTGAGCCTTCAAGGAAATGGGTTCTAAAATGTGACAGACATGTATTTAAAATACCAAAAAGTGTGTGAATAAATACCAGTTTATATCTAAATATGAAAGCCAAGATATCTGACTTTAAAAGAACTCCTCTTGAACAAAAATATCAAGAAGTCCTTACCTACTTCTGAGCCTCCAGAGGTATAAATTTTGCCCTCCGCAGCACAGGCAGCAAGGCTGTCTCGAGGAGTTGGAGGGCCCAGTTTAGAGTACCAGCTGTCCTTTACTACATTGTAGCAGTCCATTCGTTTTATGGGGAAAAGCTGAGAGCCACCCAAAATGTACACTACATTGTCCCAAAATACGCATGCTGCATCTCTTCGCTTTTCAAAGGGGCAGCGGATGTCTGTCCAGCTATAATCCTGAAACAGGAAAAGACAGGAAGCTTCCACTAAGGGAATAATATAATTGAAAAAGACAAAACATAGACATTGTTGAGAAAACACAAAAACCATTTTAATTTGCTCAATTTACATACAAATGTTTAGAGCTTGACACTACTGGCCAACGTAATCTGTGTGATTCTTCAGAATGTTGTCTAGCTGGGGTAGAGGATTAGAGAAAGGCATAAGACTGCTTTGGGTCTTTTCCAGCTTTAAAATAAACAAATATATTTGGCTATACGATTATTATGCTGCTTTGTATTCCTTCTGTTATTGAAGATAAATAATAATACAAGAGAACTCTAAGTAGGGGGCATGAATATGATCAAAATACATTTATACACATTGAAATTCCCTCAAAACATATAAAACAGAGCCAGGGATTTAGCTCAGTGGTTCCGCCGCCTGCCTGGCAAGCTCAAGGTCCTGAGTTCGATCCCTGGTACCAAAAGAGAAAAAAAGAAAGAGCTGACAGGAAAACTAGAAACCAGAAAGAAACTAGAGAAACTGAAAGCAATGCAGAGAAAAGAACAAAGCAGCCCAGAATGCTAACCCTGGCTCTCAGGGAGTGGGACAGGTCTTCGCTAACATAAAGTATGGTCAGAGTGGGTTGGCAGGCCCAGAGAAAAACAACAGACTAGGCTGGCAGTACTAGTCCCAAGAAAAGCCCACGGTATTGTAAACTGCAAATATAGCATGGGATTTTATCCTGTAAGTTATTCCTTCTGCATGGCAGGCTAAAGTTAGAGAAGAAACTCAAGGTGGCATCTGCCATTCTTGGGAGTAATATAATCAGGAGCCATTTGGGGAAGGGATTTATTAAGACTGAGTTACTATGGGAATGACAAATCACAGAACAACTACACTTCAGGGTCTCTGGGGTCACCCTACCAGTGGCTGGGTGGGAGATGGCCACAAAGGATAGTTGTAGATCCCCTGAGAAGTTTAAAGAGAACAAGCTAAGGCTGTGAAGAACAGGTGGTCCCATCCTCTGGTGAGAAGCCAGGCTGGTTATAGTTTTTGGAGGGGACTGGGTTTGAAAGTGCTGACATTAAGTCTAGTGGACTATTTGGCCCCTCTTGCTGACTACTTCCAGCACAGAGTTCAGTGATCTGCTTGCTTTTCCTATCTGCCAACTGACCAGGGATATGCTTTGGCTTAGACAGTTACCACATCCAGGAGTGTATGGACAAAGTAGCCTCTGGAGCAAGGTGGGGCACCTCAGGAGCCCACAGGCCATAAAGTTAGTCAGAGAAAGCAGTGAGTTGAAGCACTCAGAAGGGTACAAACACTAACATCCACCGAAGTGAATACAGTCCTGAGGCAGACACCAAACCAGATTGGCAACACCCTTCAAGAAAGGTGGAGCAGGACTCAGCCTTTATACAGCAAAAAGTGGAAGTGGAAACAAAATAGGCCCTAATTGTTAATCACTATTCCTCAACCATATCTACTAGATTCCAATACCACATGCCCTGGAAAGAAATCACTCAAACACATGCAAGAATATTTTTGGACTCATTTCTCTTTTTGTTTTTTGGGTTTCTATTCTTCCTATCTTTTGCCATTTTTGTTTTTTTGGTTTTTTTTTTTGGTACTGGGGATCGAACTTGGGTCCTTGTGCTTGCAAGGCAGGCGGCGGAACCACTGAGCTAAATCCCCGGCCCCATGCCATTTGTTTTTATTCTTTTCTCTTTTCATTTTTTTGTCTTTTTGTTACTTTTATTTATAAACTTTCTTTTATTCTTAAATTGGATCTAATCTCATTTTTCTCTCTTCTTCCTTTTGTCAAATTTTACTTTCATTTCCCCCATCTCTCACTCTATTATAATTACTAACCCTATTGTAATATTATTGAGTTTTATTCACTTTTCCTATTTAGTTGAGACTATGCTATTACTACTGAATTCTATTGTTAATAGTGGTATAATTCTTGCTTTTAAGTAGATACTTACTGTATGTCAATATTTTGTTTGTCTTGGTATCTATGTTATCATTGTAAATCTCTTCCATTGTTAAGGATAGCATAGCACTAGCTATTATTGGTTTATATGGTTTGTATTTTTATTATTGCTGATTTCATTTTTATTGTTAATGGTGGCATAGCTATTCCTTTTAATTGGTTTTTACTGTATGACCTTAGCTGGTCTGTCTTTGCACCACCAACATTACTGGGGTTTGTTTTCTTCTGTCTGACTGGTGCTGGGGATCAAGCCCTCAGAGAAGACTCTCAAATATGCTGAATAGGATGAAAAGGGATATAAACTAAACTAAACCATAACCAAACCCAAGGACACATCACAGGGAGACAGAATCAAATTAAAGAGATCTCCACAGTAGTTACAGTTTCTCTACTCTAACCGATCTTTAACTCACAGCATAAAACAATACAAACATGAGAAATCAAGGCAAGAGGATAGCTTCCAAAACTCCCAACTCCCAAGCTTGTCTCATGGACATCGAAGCAGAGGTAGTTTTTGGCAAAGAACCCAAAAACTAAGTGGTCAAAGTGTCTGCAATGATGAAGAAACAGAAAAGCAAATGCATAGGACTTTAACAAGCTCAGATTTAATTAAATAAAGGATTTTACCAATAAAATGTTCAAACTTAAAGAAGAAACAATGATTAAGATAATATAAGACAAGATGTGAATGACCACTTTGCGAAGAATTAGAAACTATGAAAAGAAGGCAAGCAGAGATAGAAGATATGAAAAATTTAATGGAAAGCATGAGTAGATTTAATAAATACGAAGACAATGTGAAAAACTGAAGATGGGTGGGTGTCATAGATTATAACTCAATGATACCTTAAAAACAAGATACCATGCAAGCTAGATCCAACAATTACTGGATGACTCAAAAAACAAACAACCTCAAAATGATGGGACTAAAGAAAAAAACAGAAGATGATTCAAAACATATAAAAATTCTATTCACTGAAATCACAGCAGAATACTTTGCAAATCTAGGGACAGAATTCAATCTTCAATATAAGAGGCATATAGAACATCAAATAGCCATGACCAGAAAAGAATCTCTCCATGACATATCACAATCAAAATTCCAGAAATTCAACAAAGAGAATACTAAAAGCTGTTAGACAAAAGCAAGCCTATCAGAATTACAGTAGTTCTCTTGGCACAAGCCTTAAAGGCCAGGAGAGCTTGGAGCTAAGTTTTTTAAGCCTTAAGGGAAATAACTGTCAACTTGGACTTTAATATCATGTGAAATTAGTATTCAAAATTGATGGAGAAATAAAAACTTTCCACAATAAAGAACTCTTGAAGAAATACAAGACCATTATATCAGCATTACAAAAATACTTAAGGGAATCCTAGATAGAAACAGGGTGGCCATCAGCACCAAAGAGCCCAAAGGAAAGTATATATCTAACTGGGAAAGTAGTTAAACAAAAGGATAAAAAGGAATCAGCACTGAAAAAATAATGCAATGACAGGATTCAATAATACCTTGTAGTAATAACTCTCAATGTTAACATTATCAATTCCCCAATCAAAAGACAGACTGGGAGATTGGATATAAAATCAAAATGCAATCATCTATTGCCTACAGGAGACACATCTTATCCAAAAGAAGTGTATAGGCTGAATATGAAAGGATGAAGAATATTACTCCGTTCAACTGGAGCCCCAAAACAAGCAGAAGTAGCTTCCTTATTTTCAGATCCAGCAAACTTCAAGCCAAAACTGATCAAAAGAGACAAAGATAGCTACTACATATTGGTAAAGACAGCAATTCAATAGGAAGAGATAATAATTCTAAGTATCTATGCACTGAATGTTGGAGCACCCAACTTCATAAAACAGTAACTGTAGGACTTAAAAGGGCAGATATACACCAATATAATTATAGCAGGGGACTTCAACACTCCACTCCCAGACAGGCCAACCAGACAAAAAATTAACAAGGAAATATTAGAGTTGAACCACACCGCTGAACAAACGGACTTCTGCACAAGGGTGACACAAATTTGTGAAGGACGGACTTAATAGATATCTATCTACAGACTGTTTTGTCAAACAACAGAATACACATTTTTCTAGGCAGCATATGGAACTTTTTCTAAAATAGGCCATAAAGTATGCTTAAAAAAATACAAAAATTGAGATAATCCCTCCAATGATACTGAATCAGAGTGGAATGAAGCTTGAAATCAGAAGCAAAAGAAATCACAGAAATTACTCAAACACATGGAGACTGAACAATATATTACTGAATAATCAATGGATCACAGAAGAAATCAGGGAAGAAATAAAAAAGTTCCTAGAATCAAGTGACAGTGGAAGCACACCAGGTGAAAAACCAACAGGACACAATGAAAACAGTTTTAAAAGGAAAGTTTATACCTGTGAATACACACATTAAAAGAATTAAGCAATCCCAAACAAATAATCTAATGATGCATTGCAAGGTCCTAGAAAAACAAGTCCAAATCTGAAATTAATAGAAGGAAAGAAATAAAGATTAGAGTGGAAATTAATGACTGAGATTAAAAAATACAAAGAATAGGGCCGGGGATTTAGCTCAGTGGTTTCTCTGCCTGCTGCGCAAGCACAGGGACCCGAGTTCGATCCCTGGTACCATAAAAATAAAAAATAAAAAAAAATTAGAAAATACAAAGAATAAATGAATTGAGAGTTAAAAAAAATATGAAAGATCAACGAATCAAAGAGTTGATTCTTTGAAAGAACACAAAGGAGATCTGGAGATGAGTGTGAGGAAGATGGGAGGAAGGGTAAGGGGAAGTAAAAAAGGCTCAAGATTAGAAATACCAATTCCCCAGGATGAACTATTTACCAAGCAAACATACACTAATATAAAAATCAAAGAAAAAAAATATACTTGTGTTTGAACATACCTGGCTCTGGTTGTGTGTACACATGAAGGGAGATGAACTTACTATCTTTGTGGGCGTTTTTGATAGTACATATACCACTAGGCCTTCAGTGAAGACTACTTAATTCCCCCAATCTACCCGTCACCCTAAACAGAGGTTGAAGATGTTTACCTTTTGATCATTGGTTGTATTACTTAGAGGATAGTGTAGTTGAGGTAACATAAGAAAGAGGGGAAAAAATCAGTGTGAAGTTAGGCTTGTCAGCTGAGTGAGTACGAAGGTTTGGCCTTAACCTACTGAAAGAGCTAGTTTCAATCTGAAGCCTATGGGTAAAGGGTTCTTTTCCATTCCCTGCATTCCTAGGTACAGGGCACAAGATAGACAGACAGTACCAGAGTCACTCATGGGGAGATGTGCATGTGTGAGGAGGGTGCACAAAATTTTATCCAAAACAAATAGAATTTAAATCAGTTAAGTTTTATTGAGTATTTCACATACGTTTCTATGCTTAGGTGCTGAGAAGATATGAAAATAGGAAAATTGGAAGCCTGGAAAAGATGTGAGTAGAAGGGTCTCTTAAATGTCACTACTTCACCCATATGAGCATACACACATACACAGGCAGACACACTAATGCATAAGGTCCTGTCTTCCTTGGTCTTGGCCTTTCCTGCCTCCGGCTGTTACACTCTGCCTCATTTTTCAAGTTCAAGATTTTTGATAGGTTTCCCTAATTTTACCAAGAGCTATCCATAATCTCAACTATAGTTTATGAAGACTGAATGTATATGGAAAAATAGATACCAAATTAGAGAGGGAAAAATGTCAAATTATATTCCAGCAAGGTGGATGCTTAAGTATCCAGACAAGGCTGAAAAATTTCAAGAATTGAGAGCCACCAGATTTCAGAGGCTGGATTGTCTGAATATCTGTATAAGGTGTGGTTAGAACTTGGCCCCCAAAACCCATCCAGGAAGGCAACTATTCCTATCTGAAAGAAAGCAAAAAAGAAATTTAGGAATCTCTTATGGATTCCCAACAACAAAAAACTAGCCATTCCTTCAAATTATGTTCACTGCCCTTTTTTGGAGGGGGCTTCCCAAGTGTATCATTTGGCATTATCCCAAAACAGTAGGAGATAGTTTGGTAAAGAAGTTCTCACTTCTTTTTTTCTTAGGAAGGGAAAAAAACCTCCACTTAATCTTGAATATTATTTCCAAAATTTTTATCAAGTTTCTATAATATGCAACAGGTGCAAAGCATGAGTATGTTTTTCCCTTAAAATACTTTTAGTGCCTTGTTAAAAAAATTGCAAAGAGTATTGTAGAAACACTACATAATATTCATAACCGTCCCTTAAGGTTTGCACTTCTTTTATGGACATGACTTTTCCTCCCTTGGTATGAAGGGTTAATCTAGGACCTTTGCCTTGAGTTATATCCCCAGCCCTTTTTTATTTTTTATATTTTATTTTTAGACAAGGTCTGGCTAAGGCACTAAGTTGCCTAGGCTGGGTTTGAACTTTTTTTTTTTCTGTTGAAACAGGGCCTCACTATGCAGTTCAGGCTGGTCTTGAATTCACTGTGTAGCTCAGGTTGGCCTTGAACTTACAGTGATCCACCTGCCTCAGCCTCCCAAGTACTGGAATCACAGGCATGTGCTACCATGCCTTGGCCTGGGCTCAAACTTGTGATCTGAGGTACTCCTAGAGTGCTTGGATTGCAGGTATACAACACCATGCCTGGGCTAACATGCTCTTTTAAAATCATATACCACATATAACTGCTGATTTTTTTCCTGCACAGAGTGGGGCTGTCTCTTTAGTAAGGACCTGTTTAAAAGCAAAGGTGGCTGTAATATCGTGAGACAAAGGCACAGTGAAACCTTTAATAAACAGTGTTTCCAACAGCAAAGTGTGTTCTGAGTTGAAAATTGTTTCATCTTCTAATACTTTGAAAACTTTAGGGGCCACGGATTTAGCTCAGTGGTTCCACCGCCTGCCTTGAAAGCTCAAGGTCCGGAGTTTGATCCCCAGAACCAAAAAAACCCTGAAAATTTTAGGGCCCAATTACTTTTAGAAACAGTTCCATAAAACCAACAGATAAAATTTCCTGTGAAATGCTACACAATGTTGTACTGGCTCATTCATCCTCATGAACTTGAGTACTCACAATGAGCCTAGGCACTGACCTCAGTGATGCATCTACTTCAGAGTTCTGGGTAAGAAAATGCACTGGGGAAAACTTGGTCCTGATGATTCCAGGAAAGATGGCACCATATGGTTTTCTGCCTTTGTAATTTACAGACTCTGATCTCCATCCTGCTGGTTTCACTCCTTGTGTATGCAGAGTCCCTTTTTCTCTAGGGCAGAGTCTCCCCTGTTTTCACCATATAAAAGTAGTGACTCAAGATCTTTATACAGTTCTAAGCCCTCAGCCCATCATTTCACTAGCCAGAGTCCAAATAAAAATTGGTGAATTAAGTCAACTTTTATTTAGACATCAATATCATAGGACATTACCATGCTACAGTTTGAGAACACCAATACTAAGAGAAATAACCAGACTGAACACAGATAATTCTTTAAGCAATCACTAAACACTTGATGCAAGTACAAGACGGGGAAATGGAGAATTGGCAGGTTTTACAAAAGAATGATAACAAGAAAAAATACCATTTCAATTCAATATAGTAACCCAACACCACTTCTATCAATATTCAGAAAAAAGTTAAGATTTTCTTTGCTATCATTTTTAGTTATCAAATAATACAAGTATTTACCTTGTGCTATCAATGATATCCAAGGACTATATAAAGACAGCAACTTAAAGGAATAATGTCTTTATTCTGGATCATTCAGTGAAGTTATACTAATTAAACAGTTCTCTCTGAAGATTAATTCCTTGAAAGTGATCACCACTTTTGGCTAGTATAGGATCCACACAAATGGGTCCCAATTTAAGGAGAGAGACATTCATTTTAATATTTCTCAACATATTAAGTCCAAAATTTTAAACTAAATCAACTCATATACAGTATTTCTCATTGAGAAGTCTACTTGAATAATGAAATAATGTTCACTTGAGGTAATATAAGATACATAATAATTTATAATTAAATTAGCATCTCTTTTAATATCAGATTTTTTAGGGAGTACTGGGGATTGAATTTAGGGTCTTTATATTGAGTTATACTCTCTTTATTTCATTTTTAATTTTAAGACAGGGTCTAAGTTGCTAGGTTACCCAGGATGGGCTTCAACTTGTGACCCTCTTGCCTTATCTTCTCAAGAATGCTGGGATTACAGCCTTATGCCAAGGACTAACTTGTATTGAAAGGTTACAGACAAATACTAGTAAATGGTAAACGTTTTTCAAGATGATTTTTTGTAGGAAAAAAAAGCAAGAGGGCTGGTATGGCTCTGATAAAAACATTTAATAAATATTGTAATGAGATTCTAATAGTGTTAGCTTTAGAGAATGTGGATATTTTTATCAGTTGTTAATTCCTCAATTATTTGAATTTTTCCATTGGAAGTCTAAACATTTGTGGCTTAGTATACAAAGGAGCAATTAATAATAGGTCATTTGTAAGAGCAAAGCAAGACATCAAATGAGAATTCTGAAGTTACAGTCTCATTTCCAGGGTTGTGCATATCTTCTCAACTGTCCAATAAAAAAAGAAAACCAAGGACAGTATTAGAACTATAGACCATAACACAGGTCTAAGAGTCTTCCCTCATTTGTCTTATTCTAGAACTAATGGTCCCTGATTCCTAAATGAAATAAAAATTCTTGTGGCCCATCTGTAGACAAAAAGAGCCATCTATTTTATTTTAAAATAAAATATTTTCTACAAAATTTCGGTTTTATTGCTTTTTCACTGCCAAAAATCAATGCCACAGTTAGGCTATTACAGAAGCTGTGGTTTGCAGAATTATAATTTACACTGTTATAATTTTAGTTTTTGTTGGGGGAAAATGTTTATAATTTTCCTTGGTATATAGCTAACACTTTGGCTAGTGCATATTTCTGTTACTGTCTACCATCTTAGACCATTAGAGGGAATTTCTTATCAGGTGGCAGAGAAAATGTCATATAATCTCACCTCAGGGATCTGCTGATTCTCGAGCTCCATAACATAATCTAAACTGCTGAGACCCTGGACCAGCTCACCTTCCCAAAGGTAGCAACAGGCTGCTCTCTTGATGCTCATAATGCTGATCAGTTCTGGAGACCAGGACATGGAAAGGAACCTGTCTGTCTTGGTAAAGACAGGAAAGAAACTAGCCTAAGCATACAGTGTTAAAATTCCTATTTGTCTTTGGGTCTAGAGCAGAGGTTGGCAAACTATGGCCTGAAGGCCAAATCTAGCCCATCACCTGTTTTCACAAATAAAGTTTAACTGGAATGCTGCCATGCCCATTTGTTTATGTACTGTTTGTGGCTGCTTTCTTTCTATGGCATCAGAACTGAGTAGTTATGGCAGAGAACATATGGCTTAAAATACCCAAATAGGTTAATCATAACCGTTACCAGTAGCTTTTCATGTGATTCACTGTCTTCTCCCTCAACCAGTACTGTGCCTTCATGGAGGTATTCTATATAGCTTGGCCAATAAATTTGAGAGACCTGAGCTTGCTTCACTTTTATATAGGACCAGTCAATAATGAACTGCTAAAAAAAAAAAAATAATAATAATAATAATAATGAACTGCTAAAGCATTATATCCCTTTTAGGAATTGTACTGAAGGACAATACAGAAGGAAAGTATGCTGCACTGGCAGATTTTCAAGCAGTTCATTGTTTTTGTCCTTTCCATCTTTACGAAGAAAAGCCTCAGGTTGGTTTTTATCAATATGGGAGCACTGCTAATGGTTTATTCAGATGAATATAAGCTGGAAATAGGCAAGAATGTTGACAAAGAAAGCTGAGGAAGGGCAATGTAGGTGGGCCTCCTGAAAGACACACAAATTTGTGTCCCACATGAATTTTTATCAGTGTTCACAAGTACAGAAGTTTTGTGTATAGAACTACATCTGCGTCTTCCATCTCTAGTCAATTCGACGCTTGCTCATAGCACGAATAGAGCTGCCAAAGTCAGTAGTCACAGAAACTAACAGATTACTACTGGCTAGTGCTGACATTGTCAGCAATACTGACTAATCCAGAGTCCTTGATTTGTTACCATACATTGAGGGAACCAGTTAGTTACCTAATAACAAGCTAACTACATTTGGATTTTTCTGTTGTTGAAAGAACAATATTTTGCCTTCACTGGAATTGATGAGATGGATTTGGATAGGCCTTTTCTGTCTGCACCCCTGACACCACCACCATATATCTTTTTACAAATGCCTTGTATATCACCACTACATTATTACATAAAATGCCTTCAACCATCTACTCCACATAGAAACGTGTATCAGGTAAGTATTCTCAGATCAAAAAAACCCTCAATCTCATCAGATATCTACAGTCAATAAAAAATGGGCTTACAAAATGATGAAAGAGACCATTATGTGCTTGGATTTAGCATGAGTTATGGATACCACCTTGCAAGTTACGTATGTTAATTTCTAGGATTGTGATTATTTACTCTGCCCCAGCAAAACATGTAGTATCAGAAAAATATGGTATTATTTCCTACATAGCCAAAACACATAGAACTAAGAAACAAGAAGTAAAAATGTGAGTGGGTCCTCTCAAAGCTTTAATTTTTTTTTTTTTTGGTACTGGGTATCAAACTCAGGTCCTTGCGCCTGCAAGGGAGGCGGTGGAAACACTGAGCTAAATCCCTGGGCCCTAACTAATTTTTTTAATTGTGTTCCTAGACCTGTGGACTCAGACTCTGCTAGCCCAACTGGCATAATATGTATTGGGAAGGACACTACAAATTGGTGATTGGTCTACAAGGTTGGATTAAAGATAAAATTTATCTTTTTTCTTTGTGATTTCTAGGTTTTCTAAATTTTCTAGAATGATAATGTATATCTTATATCAAAATATAATTACTAAAGAAAGAAAATACATCTAGCCCCACCAGCAGATTTCATTGAAAAGTGAAAGCAAAGAGTTTGAATGAATGCAATGAGTTGCAAACAAAATGAAACATGATAGAATTAGCTTCCTGCTTTCTTTGGTAGCAATTCCTAGAAAGCATTTCAGAGAAATTACAGGAACATCTGAAATCTAAGTCTTAATCCTCACCTGTAAAATAAAGATGATAACTATGTATCTAGTAAGGTATATAAAAGAACAGCATAAACTAACATTTCTAAAGGTATGAGTTATTATTCTTGGGGCAAGTAGCTATGTGTTTAGTGTTTGCAAAAATAAAACAAGAATAAAAATTACTTACCTTTGGGTTAAAATATCTACAAGACTGTGGTTGGGAACCTCCAAATAGGGCTATGCGGTAATCATGTTTCTTTCTTCTAGGCCTTGTGCCGTCTACAAGTTCTTCTCGATCCTCTGGAGAAAGTAGATGGTACCTCATTCCACCTGTAGAAAAACACATGGGAACTCTTCAAGAACTTGAGGCACTAAGGCAATGCTTTGAAAAGGTAATGCCCAGACAAAACAGTGCATTTATTTCTGTAACTATGTTTCATCATCCCTAAGTGTTGGAGGACAGTGAGGGGAAAGACATAGGAGAAACGTTTAAGCACTTGACTCCTAACCAATTTATTATGCACAACAATCACCATTATTGACTATGTATGCCACCCATTTATTACATACAAGTGAATTACCTGGCTTCTCAAGCAACAGCCACCACAAAACATTATATTGAAATCCAGATCTCCTCAGTGGTTCTTAATCTTAACTGTACATTAGAATCACCTGGGAAATCTCTGAAACTATTCCTGGGCCGTACCACAGACCAATTAAAGTATCTGGTGGTAGGGCCCAGGCTCCTTAAACACTTGCCATTTAAAATACGGTTCAAAGAGCAGCAGCTTCAGCCATCTGAGTTTGTAGAAATGCTGGATCTAGACCCTACTTTAGACCTATTGAATCAGTAAGTTTGCAAACTTAACAAAATCCCAAGGAAATTCAGATGTACATAAAACTCTGAAAAGCACTGTCTTGAATGACTTTCAAATGCAGTGAGGATTCAGAATAGGATCTTTTTCCTTCAGGGCTTCCTTAATTTGGTCAGAAGCCACTTAATCAAAAACTGTTTAAGGTATTATTTCAAACTAGTGTGGGAGACATGGATTGCCTATCAACGTTAGACAGGAACCTAGGGAAAAAACTGGAGCCTGACCTCATATTTTATTCTAAATTCCAAGTCAATATAAACTGGAATATGCAATAAAACTCTCATAAATGCATTAAAAGAAAAATAGAGTAGTTTATGAAAAAGAGGCTCAGAATGGGAAAGTCTATAAATGAAAATAAAAAGGAGCCAAGAAAAAATATTTGGATAACTATATAAAAATTTATTTACTTTATGGCAAAAAAAAAAAGAACCAAGATAGTAATAAACTGAGAAAATATAAATGAAAAGTATAGAGACATTTTATTAATTAAAATTAAGACTAGCAACTGAACAGAATATTAGATGAAGTAGCTGAATACACTTCACAGAAAAAGAACTATAAATAACTCTGAACATATGAAAACATGCTTACTGCTCTATTGAAGGAATTTACAAATCAAAACCATACTTTTTTTCACTGATCAGAGGGTCAAGATCACAAACTGTCTGGAATACAGGATATGAGGACATGTGGTAAGGTGGCACCTTCTGGCACTGCTGGTGGGGGTGTGATGGGTATAACCATCTGGAGATTCACCAAAATTACCAATGTACACACCCTTGAACCTAGAAATTCCCCCTGCTAGGAGCCTGTCAGCCTAATTGTCAGCCTACTGTTAGGAAAGTGGTTAAAAAATTATGGTACTCAATAGCTACACAACAAAATATTAAATGTGACCATTAGGAATGGAAAAGGTTAATATGTTCTCTTGAAATGATCCCCAGGAAATAGTGTGAAATGAAAAAAAAAATGTAGACCAATACACAGTATGTAATACCATTTGTGTTAAAATGTGGATTTTTATGCATCTGCACAAAATTTCATACCTGTACTTTATGTACGTGTATACACAGTCTCAAGACTGCCTCTGGAAGGATACACAGGTTAACAGTACCTCCAGCATCAAGGGACAAGGGGGCAGGGAAGAGGGCTATAAGAAAGTCCTGCTTTTTACTATGTATTTATACCTTTTGAATTGTGTATAATGTACAGTATTACTAATTTAATACTGTATCACTTTTGTACATTAGGCTGCGTTAGGACTGAGAGAAACAGTATGGAGAATAGTTTGTGAAGGAAGGAAAATCATCAATATTTAGTATTTCCTTTCCTTCTAGAGTTTGAGGAAAAGCACTGTGGCATAAGAATTGCTACAGACGGGGATTCAGCTCAGTGGTTCTGCCACCTGCCTCACAAGCACAAGGTCCTGAGTTTGATCCCCGGTACCCCCCCCCCCCCCCAAAAGCTAGAAACCTCAGAGGAGGCTCTAGGTCAGGGGTCCATGTTTTAGGTTAGAGGTTGGCAAACTTTTTTGGTAAAGGGTAGATAGTAAACACCATAAGCTTTGTAGGGCCCATTTGGTTTTGATGAAATATTCTGGATGTTTTTGTTTGTTCATTCATTTTGTTTTATAATCTTTCACAAAAGTGAAAAACGACCTTTAGCCCAAGGCTAGATTTAGCCTATGGATGGTTCTCAAAGTGTGGCTCCATGGCCAGCAGCAGCATCACCAGGTGGAAACATGTTGGAACTCCCAATGACTGGACACTAGCCCAGACCCCCTGAATGTGAAACTCTGGGGTTTGACAGCTACTGCTCCAGGAGAGTTCCACCCAAATTGAAGGTGGCATGTATAGTTTATGATCAAAATACCTGCAACAAGAAAAAAGAGCAAAAGAGAGAGATGAGGGAACTGTTTCCAATCAACAGGCCCCTGGTGAAAGTAGCTGAGTAGGGGCAACTGTGCTGACCCCAAAGGAAGCATGAGCTGTACTCCTTTGCTGATAGGTTTTTTTCCCCTCTTTTAAGAGAGGGCTGGAGAGACTTTGGTACTTTTGGACACTAAAGGAGCTCATGTTCTTTGGGCTTACTCCTTTGGGAGTTATCCCTTCCAGCATCAAGTATTATCATGTGTAAATTCTGGGCAAGAACTTGGCCTGGCTCTTTGTGGAGGACTTAAGTTATGTACCTTACTTTGGAACTTGTTTTCTTTTAGGTATAAATTAATTTGACTTATTTTATCCTACTTTTCTATCACTTTTTTCTGTTTTGCTTCCTCTCTGAAAAGGAACATAAGTCTGATGGTAAGAAGGCAACTGCAGAGCTGAAGAAGGGAGGCTGGAGGCCTTTGCCCAGTTACCCCCACCCAGGTCCCAGGGTTTTCCTGTGCTTAGTCAAGTGGGCAAAGAACAAGTCATTGTTCTTCATTAAAAAACAAAAAAGCTTCCTGTTTAAACAACCTAATCTCGCCACTTGAATTTCTCAAATAACACTCCAGCCTTTTTCTAAATCAATTTAAAATTCACATATCAACTAAGTCCTAAACCTTCAGGCCAGCTGGTTGTCTTCAACAGCTCATGCCATAAATGAAGAAAGAGTGCAACTCTCTACCCAGTGAAGCTGTAAGGCTAGAAACGTAACAGTTTGCAAATGGAGTGATAATGCAAAGTCTGATATTAGCACATATGAATCCAAAAGACAGAAGCCCTAATCTAAAGCCATTTTCTTGGTGCTGATTTTCTTTCATCCCTTGCATTTATTTAATCCTTCAGAGGTCACAGGTGAGCTGAGATATACAAACCCTTCTTACATATTAAGGAGTAACACCTGACCTATATATAACCTCTGTGAGGTTAAAGGGGTTAGTGGTCACCTGTGCACTACCTTAACACCAAGTCTACACCTTCGTTTTTAAGACACTAGGCTTTGGTCCAAGTAAATGTGTGAATTCACCTTTCCTATTTTTTTCTACCACTTAAATATCAAGGATGTGTCCTTCACTCACATTCTCTTTTTTCCCCTGGAAACCATATCAGGGTTCAAACACTGATAGTCTTTAAAAAAATTTTTTCACTTTCATTTGACAAAAACATGCCATGTGGTGTGTCATGGTTTTGGAATTACGAAAAGTTTCCATATTACTGAATATTCATGTAAAATATCTGTAGTAACTATAGAAGATTTCATTATATGAATATATCATAATATTTTTCCAATCTAGCAACAACATAGGGTTAGCTTACATATAGCATAAAAGAGATACTATTAAGTAGTAGCTGTGAGAGAAATCTAATGGATTAGCCTTCCAAACCAAGGGACAAATGACATAATAATCTCAAATGTATTACCACTCTTGAGGATACCTTAGGTGGGAATGAGCATGCTCATTACTTTTATGTATTGTATTTCCTTAAATTTAGGCCAGAATCCTGCTATACTCCAAATGAGATGGCAAAATGAATTAAGAGTTCAAAGCATATTCCAACTATCTTCTAAGAGAGGCTTTCTTACTTATTATACGTAAACTGAAATCTATCAGGCTGCCCCATTTGTGGATAACTGAACAATGAATGGAAATTCAAGAGACTGTAAGAGTTAACAGAAGTACACTTAACTCAGTATATCATAGTCATTATACTAGAAAATTACATATTCCATGCCTGTTTAAATAACAGCCTAAACTTACACTTACAGGAGAATGACAGATCAGACTTTCACAAACATCCTTTTGAGGGCATGGTTAAGATCCCAAGAGAATACAGTACAAAAATGGAGGAAATCAAACATCACAATGTAAGTAAGCATTAAGAGACCCTGGAACTCTTTTGAAGGCTTTCAGTAATAGCAGAAACCTAGAAATTGTTTTTACTGGCCCTATGAGGGTGAAAAAATAAGGTCTTGGACCTGGTCAAGATACGGAGTTGGAAATGAGATCTCCGCCTAAAGCTGGGTTGCTTGGATTGGTAGTTATACTTTTAGTGAAAGATGAGCTAAGAGAAAATATCTGCCTGATGGCCAAGGGAAAAAGTTGCCTGTAACTTGCCTGTATCAACTTCAGCTCCAAGTGGAGGTAGACTCTCTTCTTTGAGAATTTATGATGACAGCCCTGCCCTCATGCAAGTTTGATGTTTGGATTTATCCTACTTGCAAATCTAGGAAACTATAGACAAGAAAAATTCCAAGTAGTCCTCAACTGTTTTACCCTGGGGGACTTGGCAAGAACAAACACTGTTCTCTTCTTAAGGAAAACAGAGATGGGGCAGGGATTTAGCTCAGTGGTTTTGCCGCCTGCTGTGGAAGCGCAAGGACCCAAGTTTGCAAGTGCAAGGACCCGCGTTCAATCCCCAGGACCAAAAAAAAAAAAAAAGAATAGCCTGGGGTACATAGTGAGATCCTGTCTCAAAAACAAAAACAAACAGAAAAAAAGGAAAACAGAGATGTGTAGGAATTCAACCCAAGCCTCCCAATATGCCTGGAGATTAAGATCAATCAAATATAAGTACACAGTCCAAAATTACAAAACACACAAGGAATTAAGCCATTGAGAATAAGTCAGTAGAACTCACAAACAGCAGTGTGTGTTCCTCAGAGACTTCAGATATTGGTTACTCAGTACAGAATATAAAACAGCTATGTTTACAGTGTTTGAAGAAATGAAAGAGCTGGGGTGCTGTTCAGCGGCAGGGTGCTATTCAGGGGCAAGGTGCTTCCTTAGCTTGTGAAAGGGCTCGTGTTTGATGCCCAGAACCACAAAAACAAAACAAACAATAAATGAAAGAAATGAGAACATGAGTAGGAAAAAAAGATCACCAAGAATAATGAGCTAAAAATAAATAAAAGGAAAAGACAATTCACAATGTCAACAACAAAAGTATCTAAAATAAATTTAAGAATGCAGAAAATGTAAGAAATTACAACTCCTCCAATAACATATGATAATTTAAATAAATTACAATAATAAAGAAAGGTACTAGACTGAAGAGAAACTGTATGTATGTATGTATGTATATAGATAGATATGTGGATATTTATTTTATCATGTTTCAATTCAGCGGGAAAAGACAAATTATTCAATAATAGCATTAGGCCATCCTATCCAACATTTAGAAAAAAAAAATTCACATCAAATAAATTTCAGTAACATGTAAGGCTTAAAGTGGGGAAAAAAAGAAATTCATAAATTATAAGAAGAAAATTTAGATAATTAGAAAAAAAAATTTGGGGAGTAAGGAAGACCTACCAAATACATCACTAAAGCTAGACACCATAAAAAGACCAGTTCAGACTTAATATAAAAACAACATGAGATTGGAGTTGCCATTTTAACACCTTTTTAAAAATTCCTCATCTTAAAAGCTATTCCAAATACCAAGGACAGAGGAAACAAAAACTCTACATTTGATATTACTAAGAGGCTGTTACCCCAAAACACAATTAATGGAGATAGCTAGCAGATGGAGAGTGTGTGATACCTAAATGGTTGTATAAGGAGACACCAGTGAAAAGCAAGCCTGGAAAGATCACAGAGAGATACTCCAGAAGGGGGTTGTGGAGATGAAAACAAGACAATTCTGGGATTCTGAATAAAAAAACAGCTGAACTCCTTCCTAGGTCTCCTTCCCCTACCATTAGATACCTGCCATACCTCACTCTGTGGGCAGAAAGAAAGAATGGTCTTTGGAGAACTGAATCAGATATTCCAGACTCAGGAAACAATGAGAAGAGCTGAACTGAAAAGTGGGGTAAAAAATATACCCTAATCCAGCTCCCAAATGCCTGCACCCAGATTATAACTCCTTGAGAAAATAGCTACAGATAGACATCTTGGGGCTCCCAATTAAAAAACTGACCTCTAATCCCATTATCCTGCAGTTTAGCTCATGAACTGAGATGCCTGCTCTATCAGTTCTGTAGTAACTCTTTTTTTTGGTACCAGGGATCGAACTCAGGATCTTGTGCTTGTGAGGCAGGCGAGGTGCCACTGAGTTAAATCCCTCGCCAAAATGAGATAATAGTGTTGTTTTTTTTTCAGTACCAGGGATTGAACTCAGGTCCTTATGCTTCCCAGGCAGGCGAGGTGAGGTGCCACTGAACTTCATCCCCGGCTGTAGTACTCTTATATGACTGACAGATAAATCCAAGCATTTAAGAAAATCTTCAAACAACAAAACTAGGACAAGAAAATTCAAAGGTAATACAGAAAACATAGACAACATAAGAAAATTTCAAAGACAATATAACAATTACTTTGGAGTGCTCAGATATTACAGTCATGTAATAAGAGATTAGAGAATAAGTACTGCAGGGCTTGGTAGTGCATACCAATAATTCTAGCACTTGGGAGGCTGAAGTAGGAAGACAGTGAGTTCAAAGCCAGCTTGGGCTACATAGTGAGACCCTTTCTAAAAACAAAAAGCCCCCAAATCCCCAAAAAACCAGGAAGGCGATGTAGCTCAGTGGTAGAGTGCTTGCCTAGCATACATTAGGTCTTAAATTCAATCCCAAGAACAGCAAAATAAATAAAATAAAGAGCTAGGAAGAAATTAGAGAATAAGTAGAAATTTGAAGAAATTAAAAACAGAAATAAAAGGTTTAAAAGGAAAATCAAGGCTATCTCCAAAGAGGGCTATGAAACATAGATGGAAACAGAAGAGGCCAAAAAAAAAAAAAAAAAAGATTAAAGACTTAATGACTAAAGAATCATAGTATCAATAATAAAGAATGAAGAAACCTATGACTGAGAATGCTCCAACATGACAAAAAAAAAGATGCATATATATTTTAAAATATCCAAATATCAGTGATTAAAGAAAAAGATATTACTTATAAGAAAAGCATAAAAAAAGATACAAGGATCAGATTGGTTGTAGACTCCTCAAAAGTATCACTGGAAGCCTGAAGATTATGAAGCAATGACTTCAACATGCTAATTGAAAATGATTTGCAACATAATTTTATATCTAGTTTAACTATCTTTACAGTGAAATCATGAGGGAGATCTGTCAAGTCTCCAAATATTTGCCAATCATATACTCTTTATCAGGAAACTTTTAGAAGATAGGTTCCATCAAATAGAATTAGGAAGGGAAAAACTTGGGATCCAGGAGTGAAAGGACTTCTAGGCTGTATGAAGGGAAGCCCTGGGACAAGAACTGAGCTTCAGGCCTACAGAACAAACAGTCCATATTGGAACTGGCAGAAGAAAGGCTTTATCCTGGATGTTTCCATGAAATAAAAGCAGTAGCTTGTTTAACTGTACAGGTAATTTATTAAGTGGCATTTTATAAAGGTGTTGAAGGCTTGGGACTTAGCCTACAAGTCAAGAAAATGAAAAAATAGATTAATAATTATTTCCAGGCAAAAAGAGAAATGCTGTTTAAGAAAGAAAATGTGATGACAGCACATTGTTAAATAAAAAGGAAACACCAGAAACAAAGTGTATGAAAGATATTATACACAAAAGTAGAAAAAGCCTAAGCAACTTTCACTTTCTACCACATAAAACCCTATAAAATAAGGGCTGAGGCTAAGACTCCTGCAGAGGACTGAGAACCCCTAGGGATTAATTATTTAGAAGAGCAAATTCTCCCTGGCTTCTGAGTCTGATCCATTTTAATGGGTTTTAAGCCCATGAGAATTGGCTTATATGATCAGGATATATATGGATATTAAGGCAACTTACTTATCACCATCTTAAGGCATTCAGGATTGTCTTGAATAAGTGGTTCAGCTTGTACCGTTTTACTTAAGAAATTCTTTGATATAAGTGGAAACCTGACTTTAGCAAGGATATCAACCATAAATGGCTGGCGATTAGGTTCATCATATTTCAACCACCTGACTGCAGCATCATAAACCTAAGGGGGAAAAAAGGCATAGTAAAGTTCTTAGATGGCAGAAACAGTCCAATTACCTATGTTTATTCTCACACTGAAGGGGGAAAATCTCATAAGGAGACAACCAGTTATTCCAGTATTTTATTAGATATCTGCTTTCAGCCTGAAACACTTTGCCTATACTTCTGAATAGTTCACAAACTGCTCTAGTGGGTCAAGAAGGTGATATGTTTTCAAGAAGTCACTACTACTGCATAGTATAATGACAGGGAAAGCATTAAATTTATAAGTTTTAAAACAAAATATAGTGTCCTTTTTGGAAGGAGGTACACTATACTGAGAAAAGTCTATTGGTCAATGACAGCTTCAACATATGCTCTTTTGATACTAGAAAAACAGGTTTTCCAAGAGGCTTTCTATCTCAGGAGATATGAAGTTCATTCATAGTTTTATTTCAACCTTATATTCCTATATTGTGATATTGACAGACTGACGTACTTTCTAAAAACTTTAAGATATAAAAATTCTAAATTTAATAATCATAGAATATTTCTATGACCATTGTTTTCCTAAATACTGTAGCACTCATTTAATTGCACTGAACAAACTCATGAACATAATTTACTTTATAAATCATTAATTTTAATACCTTGAAAACAAATTTATTACTTCATATACGTACATATCTACCATATATATGTTTGAGCTAACTAAATTAGTTAATTTTGAGGTGGTATTAATAAGGTTCAATTTTTTTTTTTTTTTTTTGGTACCAAGGATCAAACTCACAGATAAGGCCCAAGTTTTGATCTTTCTATGAGTTAAATTTCTATGGGAAATGGTCTTTTCAAAAAATAGGGTTTTATTTTAGAATAGTTTTAGATTT
Source organism: Heterocephalus glaber (assembly GCF_053883595.1). Taxonomy (NCBI): domain Eukaryota; kingdom Metazoa; phylum Chordata; class Mammalia; order Rodentia; family Bathyergidae; genus Heterocephalus; species Heterocephalus glaber. The sequence goes on from NW_028258156.1 coordinate 7,258,910, forward strand.
ACAGAAAAGTTGCAAAGATAGTGCAAAGAATTCTCATATACTCTGCATGTAGGTAACATCAGTGTAATTGTTACAACAAGCCAATATTGTTAACTAAGGTCCATATTTTTTAAAAATTTCTTTCATTTTTATCTAATGTTATTTTTCTGTCTCTAATGTTATTTTTCTGGTTCCATGAAGGATACCATATTGCAATTAGTCATTAAATCATCTTAGGCTTTTCTAGACTGTGACAGTTTCTCAGACTTACCTTGTTTTTGATAACCTTGACAGTTCTGAGTTCTGGTCAGGTATTTTAATTTGGGTGTGTCTGCTGTTTTACTCATTAGACTAGTGCTATGGTTTTTTGGGAGGATAACCCTAAGGTGAAGTGCTGTTCTCATTACATGAAGTGTGCATGCAATCAACGTGACTTATCACTGATGATGTTAACCTTGACCAGAGGTAGCATACATAATATTTGACAGGCTTCTTCAGTCTAAAGTTACTTTTTCTTCCTTGTATATGAGTCAGTTAATTCTGATTACAGAATTGAGTTTTAGGGTTTGACATAGGGTCGTCTTGCTATGTGGCCCAGGCTTGTCATGAACTCAACTCCCAGATTCAAGTCACTGGCTCCATGTCAGCCTCTTGGGTAGCTGAGAACTGAGGCACATGCCACTGTGTGTGGTGTACTGAACTGAGCTTTTTCTTTTGGCCTAGTCAGATCATCCAGTCTAACTTGTCAGCTTACACTCTGATACTCTGAGCCAATTAGAAGACAGGGCAAAAGAACATGGCCCAGGGCAGTGGTGCTGAACCCACAGCAAGCTTGCCTTTGCATCACTGAAAGCTCTAAGGTTCACCATCACTAGCCTAGGGCAAACCTTTTTAGAACAAAAGCAACTCAAAGCACAGGATCTCATATTAGTGTACTAGTTTTCTATTGCTGCTGTAACAAATTACCACAAACAATAGCTTAAAATACAGAGAGGGATGTGGAGCTGAAAAATAAGGACTAAGCGAGTCTGCATATCAAAGTGCTTCCCCTACCAGCTCCCAAATGCCTGCAGCCAGCTTACACTTCTGACTATTTATCTGACAGCTATGTAGGTTAGAATATAAAATGGGTCACACTTAGCTAAAACCAAGGTGTCAGCAAGATTGCCTGGAGGTGCTATAGCTACAGGACAGATGACTTCCTTGCCTTTTCCAGCATCTTGCAGCTGCTGCATTCCTTGGTTTGTGGTCCCCCTTGACCTTCAAAGCCAGCAGTGGTTGATGAACTCTTTCTCGCAGGGCATCACTTTTCCACATTTAAGGACCCTTGTCCTTACACTAGACCCGTATGAATAATCCCCTCATCCCAAGATCCTTAATCACACCCTCGGTAACATAGGTTCTGGGAATTAGCATGTAGACATCTTCTTTTGGGGAGAAACTGTTTTATGGCACCCAATAGTTTTATCTCTACAAAGCAGCACATCTCTCAAACAGTTGACCCTCATAAGTACACTCGACTTATTTTTCCTTGAAAACAGCCTTTGGAATACTGTGTTAATTATAAAGATGATTATAATATGGTTATTGTAATATGACTCTTTCTCTTACCATCTATCCAAACATAGGTATAAAGAATTAATAAAGAAATTTTTACTAAGAAAAACGTGAGAAGGCAATTTAGTCACCTGATCCTCTGCTCTCACAGTCAGAGTGTCCTGGTTAAGAAGATGTGTAACTCGCTTGACATCAAGTTGTAGAAATTCATCGGTTTTGTAAACTTCAGTAAAATGCTGATGAATAAAGTCATCTGCTGTAGCTTTCAATTCAGGACAATCCAGACACTCTGCAAGCACACTTATACCTAAACACGGAAAGAAAAGAACACAAAATTGCTTTTAGAAAAACCAAATATACACTAAAGATAAAGAATGATTTCAGAAAATTTGAATTTTGTAAATCTGGATCCTTTTCTGTTCCAACAATTTGTCTATTCTTTTTTCGGGGGGGGGGGGTGTACCAGGGATCGAACTCAGGACCTTATGCTTGCCAGGCAGGCACAGCACCACTGAGCTAAGTCCGTAGCCCCACAATTTGCCTATTCCTATGCCAATACTAGACTTACGTTTGGCTAGTTTTGATATTGTGTAGGGCAAGCCCCTTTCAATATTTTTCAAACCTTTCTTGGCCACTGTTAAACATTTTCTCTTGCACATAAATTTTGAAATAAGCATTAGCTTTAAAACTCCTGATATAATTTAAATTAGGATTGCATAGAACTTTTGGACTACTTTGGGAACTTTTATTACTTCTGCAATGCAGAGAAGCTCTGTTTAAGAACATGACATATGTGAGTATGGTGGTGCATGTCTGTAATTCCAGCACTTTGGGAGGCTGGGGCACAAAGAATATAAATTTGAATCCAGCCTAGGTGACTTAGTGAGACCTTATCTCAATATAAAAAATGTAAGGGCTGGAGATGTAGCTCAGTGCACAGGCCCTGGGTTTCTTGTCTTTTTTTTTTTTTTTTTGGTACCGGGGATCGAACTTGGGTCCTTGCGCGGCAGGCGCCGGAACCACTGAGCTAAATCCCCAGCCCTAAAGCCCCTGGGTTTAATCCCAGGTAACATACACACACACACACAGAAGGAGACGTGATATATATAAAATTTACTAAGACATAAACTTATTCATATTTAGATTTTATAATGATCTCCAATATGAATAATATTTTGCTTCATACAAGTCCTGTATCAGTGGTGGTGAATGTATGGCACGCATTATCAACTGAAAGCTCTAAAAGGTTCGCCATCACTGCCCTATATATTTCCCACTCAGCCTTTTCCTAGTTATTTTACTTTATGCTTGGGAGGAAGTTTTGCCCCAACTGGCTACTTATGCTCTATATCAACAGTCTGCAAAGTACTGTCTACGGGCCAAATCTTCAACCTTTGGTATGTTTTTTTCTTAGGGTCAGCAGGTAAGATTTCTTTTCAACTATTTTTAAATAGTTGTTGACAAAACAAAACAAAACAAACCAGGAGAGGAAGACAGGAATGAGGAAAGGAAAAAAAGCGGATGGGTAAGATAAGACAAGGATCACATACGGCCCACAAAGCCTAAGTATTTACTATCTAGCCCTTTACAGAAAAACCTTGGCCAGCTCTTCTATATAAAACCACTAATTATTTTTGTGTATGACCTTGCAGCAGACCACTTTTCTAAGTATAAAAGCTGACTTTTCAGGGGCTGGGGATTTAGCTCAGTGGTTCTGCAGCCTGTCTCGCAAGTGCAAGGACCCAAGTTTGATCCCCGGTATCAAAAAAAAAAAAATTAAAAAAGCTGACTTTTCAAATGTTTCAAATTTATATTATTTTTTAAAACATCAACAACAGGTAATAAGCCAAGTGTGGTGATGCATGCTTCCAATCCCAGCACTCTGGGAGGTTGAGGCAGAAGGATCATTTTTGAGGCCAAATGGACAACTTAGCTGGATGCTCTCTCAAAAAATAAAGGGCTGGGTATGTAACTTGGTATGAAGGCCCTGAGTTCAATCCCTGGTATCATTAGAAAAAGAAAAGAAGAAAAGAAAAAGAGAAAGAAAAAGAAAATAAAGAGAAAAAAAGGTAATAAAATCATAAAAGTGCCTTCAGCATCTGTTGCTATGACTTTTGCTATGAGTATGTTTTCCTTATAGAAAATTTACTTGTTAGTAAATTATGAGATTTCTTGACACTGATGTCATCGAAACATATGGCATTTCTGAGTAAACAAAGTATTATTTTAATTAATGAGCTTTATGTTTTGAGAGTGGTTTTACGTTTAATATAGATACTACAACTGGGGGAATAGGACCATGCTCTGTCCACTCACCTGAACTTAGGCAATGCCCCAGAGCTAAGGCATTCAACCTTTGTCCTAAAGGAGGAAGAAATAAGAAGAACAAAGTCCCCTGGGCCCACTTTTGGTATTCCTAAAATTTTAGGCCAGGAGGCCTGGGTGCTAAACCAGCCATGTATTCAGGGCCCACACCACCTTTTCCTTCTCACCCAGGCCATTTTCCTTTGCACTGACATGAGAACTGCCTGTTCTAAACATTAATTTTGTCCTTTAAACTTTATTAAACTTCGCTCCTTTTCCCCTACTATTGTATGTAACATCCAGTTCTTTGTTATTCCACACAAGAATACAGAAACCAGTCCAGGAACCTATTACCCATGGTAACATCTTGGTGAACCAGCCAGGAAGGAGTAACACAGGCATGCAGACCCATGGATACTTTGACTCTGGCAAACTCAGTCAAAAGGCTTTCCATTTTTTTCCTTTCTTTCTCCCTGTCTCAAATCCCCATTTTTTTCTGACATTGGTTATCAGAGAGGCAGGAAACTGGAGGGTAGAGGAGCCTAGCGTACTCATCATCATGTGTTGGGGGGAGGGGAAGCATGTGGTCTCCACGTTTTTGAAGCCAGTTAAGATAGGCTCACAGGTCTTCCAGAAGAGTGCTTCTCTAGCCCTTCTCAGCTATCTATCACAACCTTCCAGGTTCGTAGGGCTGCTTCTTGATCCCCACCTATAGTTCTTTCCTTCTGGGGCCTTTTGGGGTTGCGTCTAATACTAGCTCTCCTCTGCTCTCTATTCCACTTGGTTCCATTATTATTATGATAATTTTAGCCTCAAGTTTATTTTCCTATTTAAAATTATATATAACTTGTGGTTGCTAAATGATTTTTCATTGTGAAGCTTTAATTTACCAGGTCACTCATGTCCTTTTGTGGCATGAGCAAGCAAAACTGTAGGGAGTTGGGGACAAAAGGGATAGGGAAGGGTGAGGGTACTACACAGAATCTCAAGTTTTAAAGCTAGGTCCTGCCTGAGCTACTGGCAGCAGTAGGGTCCAAAATCCCCCACCTCTCTTAGGCTAACAGCAGCTCAGATAGCCTTCCAAGTTTGATTCTTTTTCTCCAGGGACATGTCCTATCCCTAATACTTAAGACTGTCACCTACCAATTCCTCACCCATTAAGAGTTTCCTCAGCCCCTCTGCAAGTAAGCAAGCCACCTGCCCTACTTTCCCAGATAATGGGTCACAGTTAAACTGGCTGTTGGGCTGGGATGTAGCTCAGTGGGGTGCCTATCCCTGGTTTGGGGGGGGCATGACTGACTGGTTGTCAAATGCTCTCACCTCTGTCAGCCAGGGTCCCTAAGAGGCGCCTACGCAGAAAAACTTATCAGGGTTTCAAGGAAGTTTCTCAGTGGGGAAGTACTTACTACTCTTCCCTAGACAACCATACTGTGACGTTAGGTGATTTTATAACTGGGTAGAGGGGTCCAGCCAATAGGGCATTCCAGCTCCGGACCTCTGTCCAGGAGACAGGTTGTGGCCAAAGGAGAAGATTCAAAGGTCCAAAGGAAGTGGTGCTAGTGCCCACACAAGGCTAGCGACGTCTAGCAACTGAATCCCAAGGAGTTCAACTTTTCCAGACAACTCTGCAGCTCAACAGGTCAGAGACTGACTCAGAGGATGCCCTGTAAGGTTTCGATGTGGGGACTGATGCAGGGGATGTTCTGTAAGGTTCCCATGACTTAATCCCAAGGAGTTGGCTTTACCAGGATGTCCTGGGAGACAGATCAGGAACTGACCCAGGATGTGGCCTATAAGGTTCCCATGACTTAACTCTTACTCTTCCTGCCTACCAACCCATCATGGGATATCCCTCATCCATTCCACGTGACTCCCTAGAAGAGATGGAGAAAATGGTCAGAGGTGTCTTGTGACCAAATTTTCACGGCCCTCTACCAAAAGCCTCACCTTTTCCACAGAACTAATCCCTCGAGAGCTGATGTTGCTGAGGACTTTCTCTTATCAGCAACATCCCACATACAGTAATATAAATGATCTATTTCTTGGAAGCTTTGTAGAATTAACCTATAACATCATCAAGCCTGGAGCATTAATTTGGAACACATTTTTACCTTTTCAATTCTTTGAGGTCTTGGGATGCCTGCCTTTGAAGACAATTTCAGTCATTATCTTTTGCTTTCCTATCTATAGTTCCAATTTTTGATACCGTTTTTTGATCTTTATTGGTAGACTTACTAAGTTTTTGGCTATTTTATACAGTTCTTTGAAACAATTAGCTTTTGTCTTTTGATCAAATCTAGTCTATCAGTTTTACATTTTTACTTCAATGTTTATGCCTTAAAGTATATTTTTACAAACATGTATTAGTAAAATTTTTTTAAATTTAAAAAAATTTAATCTTTAAATGTTTGCATTTTTCCCTACCTCTTTGAGTAGAATCCTTAATCAAGAAACAATAAAAATAAATGCATTTCTTTGAAAAACATTTTAAGTCTATACATTTTCTTCTAAGAAATATTTTACATTCCAAAACTTCATTTATTGTGTACTTATTATATTTTCCTATTAGCCTGTAAATTCATTTAAAATATCCTTTTACATACTTTTCCAAAAAATAATTCTTTAGTTGCATTTCCAAGTGCTGAAAAAGGGCTGGAGGAAATAGGTATCTTTATGTGGTTAATTCTAGATTTGTTCCACTGTAATTAAGGGATAGGGCCCATGTCTCTTCTTTTTTGGTTCCTCCAGATTTTCTGTTCCTGGTGATCAATATCTGCAAACACTCCAAGGGATTTGTAAAACAACTTTTCTGGCCACAAGGTAAAACAGTTTGTGAAATTTAAACACGTGTGTCTTATTCATATACTTATACTTTTCCTAAGCCTGGTTTTTGAGATTTCTGGGCAATTCTATGAGTTACCCATTAGCCCTTAAATTCATTTCCTTTCTGTTTAAAACCAGGTCAGTTCATTTTGCTTGTATCTTAGAAATCTAACCAGTATATCCTAATCTTGAGCTCTTTACTTCATTTGGCTTAATACTTCCTCCAATACTTTTCTCAAAAGGGAAATAAGTGATTATACATTGTTTCCTTACACCATGCCAAATGAATGATGCTTTAGAATAGAATTATTTTCTCCTCTCTACCATTTACAAACCTTTTGCTATTATGTTCTGCAGATTAAAAAAATGTATTATTTCTTGCAATTCTAGGGGTCAAATAGTGGTTCTTCTGATCTGGGCTAGCTTGGGTAATCTGTTTTCAGCTGGTTGTTGGGTCAGAGCTGGATGTTCTAGAATGGCCTTGTTCACCTATCTGGTGGATCTCATGGATGTCAGCTATCCCAAATGGTCTCTAACCTTCTTTTCATGGCTATAGAAGGGTTCCCAGGGACAAAAGAGGGCAAGTCTCTTTTTCAATCCTATGCTCAGATTAAATTTGCTAATGCCCACCTCACCCCACAGGCTGAAACCACCAAACCAGAGTCACACTCATATTACAAGGAGGGAATAACAGACTCGCCTTTTTAATTTATTCCTTTCCCAGGGCTGGGTATTGAATCCGGACCTTGCATGCCTGTATGTCTTACATCCCCAGTCCCCAGCGGTCACCTCTTGATAGGAGGAACTAAAGTCACATTGAAAAGGGTTATAGGTATAGGCATGGAAATAATTTATGGCCTTTTTTTGTTATATGCTTTTCTTATGTTTTGATTTTATTGTGGTGAAATGCACATAACATAAAATTTACCAGTGGTAACATTTAGTACATTCACAATACTGTGCTATCATCATCACTATTTAGTTCCAGAACACTTTTATTACCCAATTATAAATTTTCATTATCTGGAGAGGAAAAATATCACTAAGATATATCTAAGGGAAGAAAATCTTAGTGCATTAAGCAGGCTTGGCACTCAGGGTAACTAAATCTGAAAGCGTACTTTTTTTTAAAAAGCTCAAATAAGTTTTCTTCTGTTACTCTTTGATTCCTGCTTTTCCTCCACCTGCTCCTTCTGGAAGTCTGACTTCCTATTAGTACTGCTGTTAGATCTGCATGTCTTGTCTTTTATTGTTTCATTGAATGGCTTTCTTTTCTTTGCATTTTTGTTTTGTATCATGAGGATGTTTCCCGTTTAATATTCTTTAGTTTGAATTTTAGAAGTATTTACTGTTTTTCCATTTGATTAAATATAAAAAAAAAGAAAATCATGTTTTCTTTCCCTCTCTCAAATACATCATTTTCTATTTTTAAATTCCCTACCACTAGGGCAAGCCATTTCTTACATTAAATTAGCCCACAGAAGCCATTCACTTTGGCTGACTTGACTTTTTATTCCCCCAACTATTGGATTTCCTTGAACTTTAGTCTTTTGCTCAATTCAGTCAGCATCTATAGGTTTCACTAGCAGTTGTGGAAGTCAGATTGTTGGGACTTTTTGAGCAACAGAAAATTGAGAGGTGGTGAAAATTAAGACAGGAGTTTCCCAACTGGCCTGTAATGACAGCCAGGCTTGGGGCTACACAGAAAGCAGGTAGAAACAGTTTCATAGTTCCTGAGGCAACTAGTCTGAGCTGCTGTATTTATCCTACACTTAGCCACAGGATCATACTCCTTTCTTGGCTCCTGAGCTATCATCCTCCCTTGCCCAATGTAAACAATGATGTCAGAAAGTATCCAGAGGTAAAACTCCAAAATATTCTCAGAAGACCAAAGCCTAAGATGGGCTTAGCACAAACTCATACCAGGCTATGTACTATACTTTATCCCATCACATCTACTCTCTGTTTTTTATCCACATTTCTTTGTAGATCAATCAGTTCAGTAGGAAATTTAGAGTGCCAGGGAGTTAGGAAAATATACCTAACCCATCATCTTCCAAAAATTTCTTTAAAATTATTCCTTCCTTTATATACATTGTATGAGAATATTTATGAAGGGGAAATCAAATATCTGAAATAGAAGGCTTACTGATGAACCTTAAACTGTAGCCCAGAGAGATTGAGTCTCCTCCCAGATTGTCTCTGTTACCTAGACAGGATAAGGGACTGGCCTTCAAGGGCCTCATGCATTCAGAGAAGGGGCTTTTGAAAGAGGAATGGACGATGAGGGCACTACAACTGACTTGCTGTTAGGAGGTGGGACCTGGCTGGGGGAGGTGACCACTGTGAGCATGTCCTGGACAGATGTACACATCTCCCTCTCAGCTCCTGCCTTTGTTCTCTGCTTCATGGCTGCCAGAACATGGGGGGCTTTCCTCCACCGAGCCCCTTCCACCATGCTATTTTCTTATTTAAACATGCTGAACATAGACTGAAACTTTTAAAGCTGTGAGCCAAAATAAACCTCTCTGTAGCTTATGGGGTTGGAGATTGTGTCCCAGCAACAAGAAAGTGACTAAGATGTATGGTGCTCTTTTCACTGTTGACCCATGGCTACCTTTTTAAAATTACCTCAGTATGTTCACATGCACAGCTGTTCCCCTTCCTATTCCATCTAGTCCAATTCCTTTTCTGAATACTAGAACAAGTCTCATTTTTACCCTTTTGGTTGCCTAATTCTTCTCTGAAATTCTTTCCTTCCTTTTCACCTGCCTTCCAGGTTCACTCTGTGCTCAAAAGTGAGTGTGCACAGGACAGAGTACAGCACACAAAGCAGAGAGACAGGAGGCCTGCAAAATTCTCAAGTATCTCCATGTGCCCTCGACCAGCCTGTGCCTTTGTATCATCAACACTCCTCAACTTGCCATTGGGTAAAAAATCTTAGTCTTGACTAGATCCCCAGGCCTCTCTTATTTCCTTGATTCCAATTTTCTTTGCTCCTTGCTTTCCTAGTATTCCAATCTTCTTCCCTTTTCTTTAAGCCCTGTAAGAGTAGGAAAACGTAATTACAAAGATCTGGATGTTCATTCATTGCCACTAAGAATCATCTCACAGTGGAAAGAATATCACACTCAAGAAAATTCTGATAGACTTTCCCTGCTTCTTTCTCATCACCACATAAAACATTATTTTATTAACTGCTTCAAAATTGAGATCTATATCATTTCCTTGATTACCATCATAATTTATAACCAAGGATTATATTTTCTAGTGCAAAACAGCATATTTGACAACATGGAAAGGCAGCCAAGTATAGCATAATTTGATTATATGCATTCCAATCCCAATTCCTTCATGTACCAGAGGTACTATGTGCCTTAGGCAAGTATATACATGATCTCAGGGTTGTTTTTAAATCAGCAACAGATTTTAGCATATCATAAGTACTCAGATAAAAATAAATATTCAGGGGCCGGGGATTTAGCTCAGTGGTTCCAGCGCCTGCCTCACAAGCGCAAGGTCCTGAGTTTGATCCCCGGTACCAAAAACACACACACAAAAAAAACAAAAAAAAATTCATGTTTATCATATATCATACCACCAATAGACACAATCTGTATTTCTTCCCCTTGATACATAAAACTCATTTAAAAGGCCATTTTATGTTTTGAAAAATGTTGATATAGCATTTACTGCATTTGATGCTTCCCAGGCAAATATAAATCTCTCTAAGCCACTCTTTTTTTTTTGATACCAGGGATCGAACTCAGGTTTTTGTGCTTGCGCAGCAGGCGGCAAAACCACTGAGCTAAATCCCTGGCCCTGGTCTAAGCCACTCTTAAATGTTACTCCTAGAAAATGTTCTAGTGGACAATGTCTTAAAGGTTAAGTGAGGATACTTATCCCCATGCTTTTAAAAAAATAATAAACAATGAGGATTTTAAAATAAACCAGAAAGTTGATATTTCTTACCAAGACAATTTGAAGCATCAACTTGTTCTTTCAAAAAATCAACACACATTTTCTTCACAGGTTCAATCTGATACTGGTTTGCTGCATCTAACAAAGACTGAACATTGTTGCTATTCACAGAAATTCTGCAAATAAATTAAAGTGAATATTAATGTCCCCAAATTATTATTTTAAAAAATTACTGTAGAATGTACTCTCTCATGGCGCAGGACTCTCCAATTCCATCCTTAGAGTTTTTTGCTCTGAAACATCTGGAGCACACCAATTTGCTACAATGCTTTGCTACCATAGCCCACTCCTCTAAAATAGAAATGATTCTTCTAAACTTACCTAGCAGTATAAGCAAATTCCACAAGTTGTTCAATAATATCTGGTTCAGCATCTTTAAGTTCTACTTCAAAAGACTTTGACTCAAGCATGTTAGCTAAAATGAAGAAGAGAAATAGAAATGGCATCAGCAGCACCCTGAGTTTAACTGAGGAACCAGAATATTCCAGGGTATGTTAAATATGGAGACTAGATTTAGGTTCTCCCTACTCCTAAAATAGTTTAGCAGCATTCTTAAACTGTGATGAGCAAAATGGTTGATATAGCTGGAATAAACTTGTGAGAACAATGATAATCATGTAGTCATCTATTGCTTGCCAGACTCTCATTTCTCCTAAATATCCTGGTGGGTAGCTAGAACAACAAAGGGAAAACTGGAGGCAGATACATTATTAAATTTGATTAAGATCATAAAACTGAGGCTGGGGATTTAGCTCAGTGGTTCCACCGCCTGCCTCACAAGCGGAAGTTCCTGAGTTCGATCTCCGGTACAAATAAAAAACACACACCCACATACACACAAAAACAAACAAACAAACAAAAAATCATAAAACTGTACTAAGTAGAAGAACCAGGACTTGGACTCAGTTCTCAATTCCAAATATAAGGTTCTTTTCACTACAATAGCTATATTTTATCTTTTACCTTCTCCTTTTAGTATAACCTGCTAGATATACTGTCATGAAATAGATCTGCTCGTCTGCCTTTCTACTTGAGGTTAAAAAGGGAAAAAACCATGGGTAGGGTGGTATTCAAGTAGAAGCTATATTTTCATCACCAAAGGCATCGGGCCCTTAGTGCTAATGAAAGGACATTTCTTTTCCTTTGACCAGTCATCACTTGACCACTTTGCTGTTCTACAGCCTTAAATTCTAAAGTGCTTTAGAAACTAGGAAAAATGACATATATTAGATCTCATCTAATTCTTATAGAGAAAAATAAGGTTTTATGTTAAGATACTTACTTGTGAACATTAAGTTAAAAAAATGACTGGCTGCAGCAAGGACAACACGATGAGCAGGTATCTTTCTCTCCTGGACCATGAGGATCACATCACACAGTGTTTTCTAATGGAAAGAAAAATGCATAAAATTAGAAGGGGCTTACTAGGCCTACCTTAGTAATGCATACACAGGTGCTTACCAAATGCCTTATCTCTATTTTCCACTTAAATCCATTCTTTTTCTAGCACGGAATTTGTTTATGTAAGATATGTTCAGAAAGGATTTAGAGTTGCTATCAAAATTTGGCACTGAGCTTTCCAATAGTAAAGAGGAAAAAAAATTCCTCATAATCAGCAACAAAGAAGTTTACTAATCCCTCAAGGGTTTTTTTTTTTCCCTGACACAAATCCCAAGATATTTCTCAGAGTGAGTTTTTCTGCGGGAAATTAAATGACATAATGGCAATGGCTTGACAATTTTTCAAACACAGCTATCTTTTTATATGATTTGTCCCAATTATCTTTGATAAACTCCAGAGCACAAACTGTATCTCTTAAGAAAGTAGCCCTCATAGATCTAACTTGAAATAAAACAGTGCAGATACACAGAGCAGATGAACCAAATGTTCCCCCAGCAATCTTTCCTTAAATAACTCTTCTCTCAAACACACTTCTGACAGAAACTGGATAGCAGCCAGTTTTAAATTTTGATTTTCTGACCATAGCCAAAATGGTGTCACTGTATGCTGCTGGAAAAAAGCAGATATAGAATAAGCAATTAAAATGTTGGAAAAAATAAACTATTTTTTAAAATTAAGATTTACTATAACTTGGGGGGGGGTGTACCAGGGATTGAACTCAGGACCTTGCACTTGCCAGGCATGCACAGCACCACTAAGCTATGTCCCTGGCCCCTTTATATAACTTTTATAGATGATTTTCAAGGAAAAATAAATGTCCTTTTCAAAAATCAATTAAAATTTCAATTTCTTAATGGAGCTAAAGTAACAACCTATATAGGTTAGCCAGGTACAGAAACTTTGGTGCCCACAATGTATTAAGTACTCTTCTAGGTACTGGGAATATGAGGGTATGAATATACTCAGAGTAAAAAACAAAAACCTATCCATTATATATGTGAATAATGGCTTAGTAGTTCACAGGACATGTCTTTTGCAAATTTTAAGTATTTTGCTAAAATACCTAAATATTTTACTTAAATAGTTGCTATTTCTTTTGTGAATAAAATCCAATTAAGATGGTAATGCTTGGTCAGGGATTTAGCTCCTGGTTTCGCCACCTGCTGCGCAAGCGCAAGGACCCGAGTTCGATCCCCGGTACCAAAAAAAAAAAAAGATGGTAATGTTTAAAGGCTGGGGATTTAGCTCAGTGGTTCCACCGCCTACCTTGCAAGTGCGAGAACCCGAGCTCAAGCTCTGGTACCAAAAAAATAAATAAATAAAAATATGATCTCAAAAGATGGTAATGCTTAGAGTAAGAAAGGAAGTAGGCCTGCAAGTAACTAGCTAAAAGATGCATAAAATATCACTTTTACAGAGTATTTGAAGATTTAAACAAATAAGGTCTATAGGTTAGGGCAGTGATAGTGAACCTTTTGGAGCTTTCAATGATAAACAGCCAGCTGCAGAAAGCTTGCTGTCGGTTCGCTACCACTGGGTTAGGGCTAGAAATTATATGCAGATTGATAATAGCTAATAATTACATGCACATTTTGCTAGTAAAACCTCCACAGTATGCTGAGTTTTAAAACTTTTATTTCTTTTAAATTGGGAAAGGGTGCAGCGTAGGCTCTCTGATTATTCTGTCATATAGCACACCAAAAAATATAAAGCAGCAAAATCAAGCTAACTATTTGGTTATCACCAAAACAAACTAATCAAGTTTTTAAAGTTTTGTACCCAGGGAGGGTACAAGGGCAGCTGCAGGAACTGGAAAGAGAAAATGGATAGAATAACAAGCAAATCAGATCATATCACATCGCAGATTTCTTATAGGGGAGGAATCTACAACTACTGATGGAAACTCTGAGAAAACAAGGGGCTCAACCCAAATAGCGCAAAAACACTTCCAAGACATACTCAGAAATCAGGGATTTATAAGTCAAATGAATTTACACACAACACATTCAAGAATTTGGAGAAATGGATATCTTTATATGGCAATTGAATTTTGGTCTAATACTACTCTGCAGTTGGCTATTAATGTTATATGTGTGGGGGTGAAGTGGGAGGGGTCATTTGTGTCCAAATGGTACATTCATTTGCATATACGTACCAGAATTTTCTAGTAAGTTTTCGACAAGAGATGAGACTGACCTAGAAAGAGTGGTTCTCCTCTGCTACTAATTAGCTAAGGAAGAAGTATACCTAGACAATGAGAAAAGACAGAAACCCAGGTAATTTGGAGGATGTGACAGGCAAGAAGTTCTAGGTGAGTTAAAGAGTAAGAAACTAAAAAACCCTAAGTTTGAATAATACATGTTTACCGGTTAAATGTAAGCAAAATTACCTTGCAATTCATGACTCCCTATATGTATTATATCTTTGCATTTTTAAAATTCTCAGCTTTCTGAATCTTCAGTCTCTTGTAAAAGGCACAGACTTTGTATGAGTGCTATGGTTTGAATGTCCCCTCCAAATCTCCTGTTGAAATTTAATTGCTACTGTGATGGTATTAAGAGGTGGGAACTTTAAGACATGATTAGGTTATGAGGGCTCTCCTCTTATGAGTGGATTAATACTTATGATGGCTAATCTTTGGCTGTGAACTTGATTGGCTTGAGAGATGCGCAGGAGATTAGTAAAACACACTTCTGGGTATTTGGGTGTGCCATAGGGAGTCCTTGGGGACTCTCTGCTGTCTGATCTCTTCTTCCCTAGCTCTTCCCCTGCTCTCTGCTCCTGAATGCCATGAGTTGAGCAGTTTTCCTCTGCCATGTCCTTCTGCTATGTTTCTGCCTTGGAGCCAGCCAACTATGGACAGAAACGTCTGAAACCATGAGCCAAAATAAACCCTGTCTTTTAAGTTGTGTATGTCAAGTATTTTGTTCTAGCAGTGGAAAGCTGATTAATACAGAAAACTGGCACCAGGAGTTGGGGGTGCCCGTGCCCTCTGAAGCTCACATCTTGCCACAATGTGCCCCAGATGCCAGACATGGAGTACAGGGCTGAATATTTGCCCTGGTGAGTTTCAGTCTTGCTTTGGTCTGATTCTTTTCAATCTTTCTATTCTTCCTTTTGGAATGGAAATGTTTACCCTGTGCCACTGTATACTGGGAACACGTTACTTGCTTTTTGATTTTTACAGGGGCCCACAGCTAGAGTTTGCCTGCAGCCTCAGAGGAGACTTTGTGGAAAGAACTAGTGCTTTTGTTTGTATGCAGGACAGTTACATCATGTTTGGTAGAATTATTACCTTGTTATCTCTATTTGCACATTAGGTAGGGTTTAAGATTTGGTTATCAAGTTGACAAAGGGTGGATCTGTGATGAGTAATCTTGATTATGAACTTGACTGGCTTGAGAGGTACCTAGGAAGTTAGTAAAGCACATTAAGTATGTCTGGGTGTCCTGGAGACATGACCTTGGGGACCATATCTGTTCCCTGGTCCTTTTCTCTCTCTTATCCTGCTCTCTGCTTCCCAGATGCCATGAGTTGAGGATCTTTCATCTACCACATGCTTTTGCCATGTTCCTGCCTTGGAGCCAGCCAACTATGAACTGAAACTTCTGAAACCGTGACCCCAAAACAAACCACTCCTCCTTTACGTTATGTATGTCAGGTATTTTGTCCCAGCAAAGGAAAGCTATAAAGCTGTTATAGCAGGAGTGAGTTATTGTAGAAGTGGGTTCCTGAGAAAAAGAATGAGTTTGGCTAAATTTCCTGTCTTATATCCATGCCTCCTGCCTTTTACCCTGGAATAATACAACTCAAAAGACCTGGACTTTCTTCCTGCAGAACCATGAACCAAATAAATTTCTATTGTTAATAAACTACCCAGTCTCTGCTATTCTGTTACAGTAGCAGAAAACAGACTAAGACAGTGACTTAGTCACTAACATCATTTTTAATAGGGTTTAGTTTATTTTTTATTTATCTGATAACATGTTCATCTTATACCATTTTCTTTTATGCTATGTATTATGCTTCATTTTTGTCCCTTTCTTTTACTGCCAGCTAGTTGCTATTTTCAATCCTTTTACATTTTTTTCCTCCTTTATAAACTTACAGATCTGTCAAATATTTACTAATGGAATCCTGAAGGCTATTTGTCAAATATTATTCCAGGAATGCATGGAGAGTACAAGAACAATGACTCTGTTACTGTAACTATATCAAAAGGTTAAAAGAGGAAACCTTTATGTTGAAAAATTTCAAAAGATGCCAAAAGGGTACAGGATAAAATTAAAAATTCATTTCCTGTTGAAACAAGGTATATACATCACTGTCACTACAATCATTCAACTATATTCTAGAAATTTTAGCCAAACAAATTAGTAAGACATAAACATAAATCAACTTAACCATTGCAGAACTAACATGAAAAGTTAGTAAGATGGCCAAATACAAGATAAACATTAAAAGACAATTTACTAACCTATACTGATTGATAAATCATAAAAGAAACACAAAATGAGAAAAGAAACTTCAAGTTATAACTGTAACAAAATAACTATCAAGAAATAAGCTGGGCATTGTGGTGTAGGTCTACAATCCTAGCACTAGGGAGGCTGAGGCAGGAGGATTCCTCCAAGTTTGAGACCAGCCTATGCTATACAGAAAGTTCAAGGCCAGCCTGAACTACATAGTGAGACCCTGTCTTTAAAAATCAAAAAAGAGGTCTGGGGATTTAGCTCAGTGGTTCTGCCGCCTGCCTCAAAAGCGCAAGGTCCCAAGTTTGATCCCCAGTATCAAAAAAATAAAAATAAAAAAAAAAAAATAAAAAAGAAAAACCCCCCCTAAGAAATGTGAGGAATTTCCACTAAGCAATAACAAAGATACCATTTAAAAAGTGTGGTACGGGGCCGGGGATTTAGCTTAGTGGTTTTGCCTCCTGCTGCGCAAGCACAAGGACCCGAGTTCGATCCCCAGTACCAAAAAAAAAAAAAAAAAGTGGTATGAAGCTGGAACACAAGGAATATTTAGGGCAGTGAATTATTCTGTACTACACTGTAATATTCAATTATATCAATATATCAACTTTATCAATCAAGTATCAAAAGTCAAAGCATATACAAAGAGTAAACACTAATGTAAACTGTGGACTTTAGTTAATATAGATTCATCAGTTTTAACAAATGTACATTAATGCAAGATATTAATGGCTTAACTGTGGGCAAAGGGAAGAAATGGAAACAGTACTGTTCAATTTTTCTAAAAACCTAAAACTGCTCTAAAGTGTCCTATTAATTTTTTAAAATGTACTATATGAGTCTGTTGTTCGGGGAGAGGAAAGCTATTGATTTTTGTGTTGACATTATATCCAGCTACTCTACTGAATTTGGTTATTAAGTCTAGAAGACTTTTGGTGGAGTTCTTGGGGTCTTCTATAGAGTATCATGTCATCTGCAAATAACGACAATTTGACTGCTTTGTTTCCTATTTTTATTCCTTTTCTCTTTGTCTAATTGCTGTGGCTAATGTTTCCAAAACTATATTGAACAGGAATGGTGATAGTGGACATCCTTGTCTTCTTCCTGATTTTAGTGTGAAGGATTTCAGTATTTGACCATTTAGTATGATATTGGCTGGTTTTTCATAAATGGCTTTTATCAAATTGAGGTAGAGACTGTCTATTCCAATTTTTTGGAGTGTTTTTATCATAAATGCATGTTGGGTTTTGTCAAATGCTTTTTCTGCATCTATGGAGATAATCATATGGTTTTTGTCCTTGGCTCTATTGATATAGTGTATTACATTTACTGATTTGCGTATGGTGAACCATCCCTGGATCCCTAAGATGAATCCTACTTGGTCAGGGTGTATAATCTTCTTGATGATTTTCTGCATTCTATTTGCCAGTATCTTATTAAGGATTTTTGCATCTATATTCATTAGTAAGATTGGCCTATTGTTTTCCTTTTCGGTTGGGTTTTTCTCTGTTTTGGGGATCAAGGTGATGCTTGCTTCCAGGAATGAATTTGGGAGTATTGCTTCCCTTTCAATTTCATTGAAGAGTTTAAACAGTAGTGGCAGCAGTTCCTCTCTAAATGTCTTGTAGAATTCAGCAGTGAAGCCCTCAAAACCTGGGCTTTTCTTAGTCGGTACGTTCTTAATTAGGGTTTCAATTTCATTGGTTGATATTGGATTTAGACTTTTTAGGTCTTCTTTGTTCAACTTATCTAGGAATCTGTCCATTTCTTCTGTGTTGTCCATCTTAATGACATATAGGTTCTGGAAGCAGGTATTGATGATCCTCTGGATTTCTGCTGGGTCTGTTGTAATTTCACCCTTTTCATTCCTAATTGCATGGATTTGGGCCTTTTCTTTCCTTTTTCTGATAAGGTTGGCTAAGGGTTTGTCAATTTTGTTGATTCTTTTGAAGAACCAATTCTTGGCTTCATTGATTTTTTGTATCGTTCTCTTAGTCTCCATTACATTGATTTCTCCTCTGATCTTTATAATTCCCTCCCTTGTATGAGCTCTGGGGTTGTCCTGCTCTTCTTTTTCTAGAAGCTTGAGGTTCAGCATTAGGTTGTTTAATTGGGCTCGCTCTGTTTTCCTAATATGCGTATTCACTGCTATGAATTTCCCTCGTAAGACTGCTTTCATTGTGTCCCATAGATTCCAATATGTTGTATTGTCATTGTCATTTAATTGAAGGAACTGATTTCTTCTTTAATTTCCTCTGTGACCCATTGGTTATTCAGAAGTGTGTTGTTCAATTTCCATGTGTTTCTGAAATTTTTGTGGTTTCTTTTGCTATTGATCTCCAATTTTATTGCATTATGGTCTGATAATATACAGGGGATAACTTCAATTCCTTTCCATTTACTTAAACATATTCTATGTGTGAGTATGTGGTCTATTTTGGAGAATGACCCACGTGGAGCTGAAAAGCATGTGTACCCTGATTTTGTGGGGTGGAACACTCTGTAAATATCTGTTAAGTTCATTTGTTCAAGAGTTTGATTGAGTTCTAGTATTTCATTACTTTTTGTCTAGTTGATCTATCTATTTGTGACAGTGGGGTATTGAGGTCCCCCACTACAGTTGTATTAGTGCATATATGACTTTTCATGTCTGTATTTGTTTTATATAGTTGGGCGCACTAGTGTTTGGTGCATACATATTTATGATTGTCATCTCTTCCTGTTGGATTGTTCCCTTTACAAGGACGTAGTGAAAACGATAGCACTCCAAAAAGAGAGATTGAAGAGGATATCAGAAAATGAACAGACATCTCCTGCTCTTGGGTAGGAAGGATCAATATAGTGAAAATGGCCATACTTCCAAAACTGCTATATAGATTCAATGCAATCCTAACTGAAATCCCAGCAGCATACTTCATGGACCTTGAGAAAACAATCCAAAAATTCATCTGGAACAAGAAGAGACCCAGAATAGCAAAAGCAATTCTGGGTAAAAGAGACATGGCAAGGGGTATCACAATCCCCAGCTTGAAACTATACTACAAAGCTATTGTGATAAAAACAGCATGGTACTGGCAAAGAAACAGACCTGAGGACCAGTGGAACAGATTAAAAGATGCCGAAACAACTCCAGATGCACTTAGCCATCTCATCTTGGATAAAGGAGCCAAACAGCCTCACTGGAGGATAGATAGCCTCTTTAATAAATGGTGCTGGAAAAATTGGGTTTCATCTTGCCAAAGATTAAAACTAGATCTATATCTCTCACCATGCACTAAACTAAAATTAAAATGGATTAAAGATCTAAATATTAAAATAGAAACACTGAATTGGCTGGAACAGAGGTTAGGTAGAACTCTTGAAGGCATCAGTGTAGGAAAAGATTTTATGAACAAAACCTCAGTTGCCTGTGAACTAGTACAAACAATCAACAAGGGGGATCTCTTCTTATTAAAAAGCTTCTGCACAGCTGGGGATTTAGCTCAGTGGTTTCGCCACCTGCTGCTCAAGCACAAGGACCCAAGTTCGATCCCTGGTACCAAAAAAAGCGCTTCTGCACAGCAAGAGAAACCACCAACAGTGTGAAGAGACAACCCACAATGTGGGAAAAAATCTTAACTTGCTGTTCCTCAGACAAAGGTCTACTATCTCAAATCTATAAAGAACTTAAAAAAATCAGACCTCCCAAATTTAAAGACCCAATCCGAAAATGGGCATCTGAAATGAACAGACATATTTCAGACAAAGTTGAAATAGCAAATAAACATATGAAAAAATGTTCAACATCACTGGTCATTCAAGAGATACAAATGAAAGCAACACTGAGATTCCACCTCACCCTAGAACAAATGGCTGCTATCATGAAATCGACCAATAATAAGTGCTGGCAGGGCTGTGGGGAAAGAGGAACCCTGCTCCACTGCTGGTGGGAGTATAGACTGGTGCAACCACTGTGGAAATCAGTATGGAGATATCTCAGAGAACTAGGACTGGAAGTCCCATTTGACCCAGCTATTCCACTGCTGGGGATCTTCCCCAAAGAATTAAAAGAATCATACCACAGTGATATATGTGTACCCATGTTCATAGCACAATTTGTAATAGCTAAAACTTGGAAGCAGCCCAAATGCCCATCAACTGGAGACTGGATAAAGAAAATGTGGTTTTTTAATAAAATGGAGTACTACTCAGCCATAAAAAATGAGAAATTAGAGACATTTGTAGCTAAATGGATGCCTATTGAAGCAATACTCCTAAGTGAAATAAACAGGACACACGTGTAAATATCAAATAGTTTCTCTAGTGTGCGAAACTGAAAGTGTAAATAAGGACTAAAAAGTATAACAGATAATGTGAAATAGGAAGAAAAGGGGCAAAGGGAAAGGGGAAGTGGGAGGAGTAGGGGAGAGGAAAGAAGGAAATGGAATTAATATGAGAAAATGAAAAAATGGAAACAAAGTCTTTGTAGATAGGGAGGGATGGAGGGGTTGAAGGGAGGGCAGGGGAAGGGTGAAAAATAAGAATCAAGAAAGACTATGTAAAGGTGCAAATGTCCAATGATGAATGTCATTATATTGTATACCTAAAATGTACCAATAAAATAAAATTAAAAAAAAAATTCTTTATGGCTGGGAATGTAAATCCATGATAAGACTATTTGCCTAACATGTGACTCCCTGGGTCCCATCCTCACCTCCCTGTCTCACAAATTCTCTTATACATATGTCTAAGGAATCACAAAACTTCTTTTAAAAAATATTTTAATATAATACAAGTAGATATTAGTAAAGAAAGTAGATATTAATAAAGACATTTTGTCTAAGAAAAAAAAAATTTTTAAATGTAGTAGGAGGGCCAGGGATTTAGCTCAGTGTTTCTGCCGCCTGCCTCGCAAGCTCAAGATCCTGAGTTCGATGTCCTGTATCAAAAAAAAGAAAAAAAGTGGTAGGAGATCAGATAATTGAAAAAAAAAATGGTATCAAGATAACCATTTAGGGAAAACATTAGATTCCTCACTCATAATGTACTCTTCCTCCTCTGGGAAGGTAAGCACTAGGAAGGAGGTTTTGGTCCTTTTTTCCACACATGGGACAGTGACTAGAGGATGAGCAGAGTGTGACACAGATCCCCAAACACATAGCCAGGCCTCCTTTCTGGAAGCCAGTTCCAAAACTGGACACAGCCCATTTGGGTGGGCTTGCCTCTCTAGAGTAAGGGAAAAGTGTTTCTGTTCATTGGCTGCTGTTCCTCAACCTGAGTGGCTACATGTAGTTTAGAGGACAAAGAACAAGAAGCCCAATTTTATGCTCAGGTAAAAGCTATGTCTTTCAGACTGTCTTCACTATTAATTTATCCGTCTCCTATGACTGCTTCTCAAGTGTTCAGAACCAGAAGTGGAGAAGAGTCCCTTAAATCCATTCGCACAAGCATTCGATACATCACAGAAGAAGATAGAAACTTTGGCGCTTGCACACTTGGGGGCTTTTCAGGAAGAGGCCTTTGGTTCTAGGAAAGGCTCACCTCAAAATAGCTGGGCATTTTAGGCATCTGCTGATGCAATAATCTTTTATTCTTTATCACATTTGCTAGGCTGGACTGCCAAAGGCAGCTGCTAGATCCATATGAATGCCAAAACATATGAGGTTCCAGCTTTTAATGATATGTGCTGTCATTAGCAGGAGGCCCCAGATCTGATTCTTCATCATATCCCAAGGAGGAGACTGAAGAATGACTAACCTTTGGATTTATGTGGCTTGTCAACAAGGTTCTACACTCCGTCCCTCCCAGTGTGATTTCATGTTGGCCCTGGCTATACACCCTTGACAAGACTGCAGAGTCAACCACAGTTAGGTGAGGGATTTCAATTGCTGAAAAGATAAAAGGGAAATGGAGTCTTTACTATATGGGGTAAGTAATCTTTTTGGATTACTAGAAAAGCCTCAATAAAGCCTCAATAATCCAAGACTAAGAAAAAGAAAATGCCTCCCTAGGAATCATGTCTGTTCAGAAAAGCAAAGAAAAACCGGATTAGATTTAAACAAAAACAAATCTGAATGACCAAGTGGGAAAGTGAAAGAAAAACAGAAAACCAAATTAAGCTAGAGGAAAGGGGAGATTTTCAAGAAAACCATAAGAAAAGTTAGGCCAATAGTGTTTAGAAGACAAAGGAAATTCACTTTAGTAGAACTGCCCTTTAAATGATAAAACTAAGCAAAAATGAGCTACTTTGTTGTTTATTCAAGGACAGTAATATAGACCAAACAAGAATTAAGAAAAAGAACTCTGGAGTATACTAAAATAGTTATCTCAGAGCCTAGATCTAGGAAAACTTTTATAAGATTTCTCTTAAAGCAAAAGCAAAAGCACATATACACATACACACACACACACACACAACTAGAGGGCTTTCCTTGTAAACTAGTATGACAGAATTATAGTAAATTCAGACAGACTTGAAAAAAGAGTAATTTCTTATATTAAGTAACTTTCAATATGATACTAGTGGGAAGACGGGAAGGCTGGTAGTAATCTGAATCAACACATTCCTGAACATGGATCTATTTTCTACTATGGAAAACTGAATCAGAAAATAATTAGGTGGTGATGCATGCTTGTAATGCCAGGACTGAGGCTGAGGCAGGAAGACTGCAAATTTAAGCCCAAGTAGGGCAAAAGGAAGGAATGAAGGGCAGTAAGTAGGGAAGAAAGGAGGGAGGCAGGGAAGGAAGGAAAGAAGGCATGCAGGCAAGGAAGCAGTATGTTAGCAAAACAAACATCTGGACCCAAAATTGAAAAGAAAAGAAAAAGGAGAAAAGTATTTTTATCTGAGCAATGTCAGCTTTATATGATGCAGAAAGCCAAAGAACCAACTTAAGCAGTTTAACAAGTCAGCTGGGGCAGCCTAAAAGGAGAGAAGAAGACACTCAAGACATAACCCACTTTGGCACAAATAAGTAAGGGGAATATATCTGCTGCCACTGAGTTTGCAAGACCTGGAAAGCTCAAACACTAAAGAAAGGCAAGGTTTTGAGGACTATACTGTAAAGGGCATATTGGCCCCTATGGAACTACAATCCTTAAAGGAATCTGTTATGGATTGTTCTCCAGCTGAGGTACAGGGAGATGAAAAGAAAAATGACTCCAAGAAGCAGGATTCATAGATATAAAAAATGTCACTACAAGATAGGATCACAAGGATACACAAAAGGTGCAGGACAATCAGGAAGGGCAGAATTGCGTACTACAAATGTGGATCACTCTTCTCTCAAATGGGAGGAAAGGTTCTGTCACTAGCCAGAGCTCATTCAGCACTCAACTGCCAAAAACACAGTGTTCAAAAAAGAAATTAAACTTTAAATGTGCAAGAGCGACACAAGGAAAGAAAGAAAAAACTAGGGATCTCAGTAGCTGAGTCCACTATGGAAAATTTCTAACATTTTGCCCAAGAAAAATGTCATATGCTGGAAAACCATCAATACATAAAGATAAATTATCTTCTAAAGGTCGTAAGTAGTGCCCCATTAGCCTGATGGACTGATTTCTCCCAGATGAGTTTAGTCTGACACTAAAGACTACAGATAGCCAACACAGACTGGTAACCTGTCAAAAGATAAAATTTTCTTTTCTCATGTTTTCTTTGAGAACTGTTTTCCTAGAAACAAAAGATTCTATTCTGGTTTTGGCTGGGAACAATAAGGTAGGTCAAACTGTATAATAACTTGTTAGCATCTGCGCAATAGAGAGGGGAGATTTGCTTGTATCTTTTCAGTTTTGTGGAGGTGGAGGTGAGGCTGTGCTGATTATGAGTTCTAGAGACCTTCTGATATGTTGAAAACCTGTGGCACCAACCACCTTGAAGCTGGAGACATTGGCTTTGGACTTGTTACACTAACTAAATCCATTCTGATGAGAGACAGCCCAGTCAGGGACTGCTGAAGGAGCTACCCTGACTGCACTCAAGCAACTAAGCAACTGCTTTCTGGCGGGTTAAGAAACCAGGAAAAGTAGGCATTGGGAATTCAATTGCCTTTTAAAATTTTTTATTAGTACATGTTTGCAATACATAATGTTTCCATTCCTTGTGGGGAGCTGGTACACATACACAACACATCATAATTATTTTTCTTTATCCTGTTCCCCTCCCTCTCTTCCTCCCCTTTTCATTTGAGATAGATCTATCTCCCTACTTTGCTTTTAATTGAAAGAGGGAGGGAGAAGGAGGAAGGGAGGGAAGGAGGAAGGGAGAATATGAAAATGAACATAGATATGGGAAATGAATAATTAATGCTAGGGCTCAAATGGTAAAATTTTGTGGGATTTTATGATGTTAGTGTGGAATTAGAAGGATTGTTTTAAGTTGTCATTTAGTTTAGTGCAGAATATCAGGGGAGCTATGGACGACACTAAATATTCTGAGTTGGGAAATGGAAGTGAACTTCCAGCCTCGACGTTTCTCAAGACACGGCATTTAACTTAATTTCAGTTATGGCATTAACTACCCATTTCAAAACCATCTGGAATAAATTTTAAGTAACTTGACTAGTTTGTGAGGAAATACAAAATAGCAGTTATTGGTAGAGGGGAGCACCTGCATTGTAAGCATTTAAAATAGAACAAAGTATTCCCTGTGCTAGTAAGAAAATAGAAGGCCCGAAAGATGAGGCACACTTGGAGATAAAACTTATAGCTACTTGGTCCAGCTAATTTGTGTTGAGGGTTTTGGACTGATCTTTGGTGCCTACATTCCACTACTCAGCCCTCTAAGATTTGCAACCCAGAGAGTTTATATAAAGATCATCAAATGACACAATAACACACACTACTATATTGACTTAAGAGCAAAAACTTGGTGATCCCCTATGTGCATTGCTTCTCTAGTAAATCAAAAACTGGAAAGAAATTGAGAAATTCTTTGCTTGAAAAGATCACGTGGGTGGTAGCCCTTTTAATCACCCTTGTATGCCTCCATTATCTAAGTTTTGGAATATGCATGTTCAGATATCCTACAGAGGAAAGAGAGAGATGGCTGGGGTGCAAACCTAGCCGACAGAGTCCACCATACGATACACCTTAACTCTCCTGCTTAGCAGAGGAAGACCTTAAGGAGAATGTGGTTCTTGTCAGAGTAACTTTATGATTAGTAAAAACAGCAATGTCTAATTCTCACTTAGATTTACCCTGTCTCAGTGGACAGTTAGGAAGAAATGGAGATATGAGCTAATAGTACCTCATTTTCTTTCTTTCTTTTTTTATTGTTTTTTGAGACAGGGTCTTGATTTGTAGTGCAGGCTGGCTTGAACTCACTATGTATGTAGCCCAGGTTAGCCTCGAACTCATGGCTATCCTCCTTGCTCAGCCTCCCAAGTGCTGGGATTACAGGTGTGCACCACCACACCCAGCCTCATTTTCTTTCTTTTGGAGTGGAAAAAAAAAGTTCTCCTCTCCCAGTTCTGTCAGGTCTTTTACCTCTGCCCCCAACATCACATACAGGCAGGCACACACAATTCTCCTTCTAGGGAAAAAAGCCTTTTACATCAGTTTTTCAAACTTCTTTTATAAGCAGCAAAATCCATTGTCAAATGATCTAATCTCATATAATTTATACAGTAGTTGTAAGTCTTTTGAATATATCTTTTCTTCACTGATGTTGCAGTTGCTGCCATCACCACCTCAGCATAAAGGACTATCATCTTTCATTGGACCACAACTTCCTGCTGGTCTGCCGGGAACCACTCAGAGCCCTCTCGTTCACTCACCACAGAGCAGAAAGCCATCTTTTTCAAAAGAAAACAGACATCATCCACCCCCACATATATATTTTAGAATAATGGAAAAATCTCTAGCTTTACTTATAAAGCAATGCATGGGCAAGTCTCTCGCTGCTTCACCAATTTCATCTTGCACCATCTTCCCCCACTAAGTTCTATGCCAGTTACCCTGGCCTTTAGTAAGTCTTGTATTGTCCTTATAATACAGTAGGTCTCTGCATTATGTTGTTCTCACTAAATGAGAAGCTCTTCCCTTTTGCTGCCTACCTGACCTACTCTTAAGTCAGCTCTCAGTCACCAGTTCCTCAGGGGAACTTTCCTGATAATCAAATCACCCATCTACTGCCTTCATTGTGCCTTAATAACAACCAGTATTGCAAGTTTACATTTATTTTTATACTTGCCTGACTAATGGCTCACTCTCCTAAACTACAAATACGTAAGAATATAGACTGATAGGTTTTGCTTAGTATTGCTATTCTGGAATCTAGCAAAATGCCTAGTACACAGTAGGTTTTCAGGTATTCATTTGAGGGAATGTTAGAAAGCCAAACATACAGGGAACTAGGTAAATGGTAAGGAAAGGCAGTGAACTTACCCAACTGTCTTAGTTACATTTTTCATTGCTGAGACAAAATACCCAATACCCAAAGTTAAAGGGTGAAAGGTTTATTTGGCTCACAGTCTGTAGAGGTTTCAGTTCACAGTTGGTTGGCTCCAAGACTGGGTGACATGGCAGAGAGGCATACTGAGGAGAAACAGTTCATGGCAGCATAAGGCAGCAAGCACAAAGAACAAACCAGGACCCTCTTTAAGTCCCTTATGTTATATCCAAGTCACCCACCCTTAGGGCAGGTAGCACTCTCACCCAGGGTGGGGCAGCCTTAATCCTAGCATCATCACAACCATGAGTCAATCCCAGCATCACATCCTTGATCCCAGCAGCATACACCCTAGATCCAGCCACCTTAAAAAAAAACCTCCCCTATGACTGCATGAGGCTTTGGGGGGCACATCTAGATGCAAGCCATAACACCAACTTTTGGGTTTAACTAAGGGAAGAGTTATTAGAGGACAATATTAAAAATAAGAATCAGGGGGACTATGGTTTAGGTAAAAAATGTTGGCCCAAAGGGTGTGTTCAGAGATGAGGCTTTGGGAAGGTGACTGGATCATGGGGCAATAACTACATCAATGGATTAATCTAGATGAAGCCAGTACAGTGGCACATGCCTATAATCCTAGCACTCTGGGAGGCTGAAGTAGGAGGATTACAAGCTCAAAGCCAGTATAGGCAACCTAGCTAGTGAAACCCTATCTCAAAAGTAAAACTGAATAAATAAAAAGGGTAGGAGGTGTGAGGGCCCTAGGTTCAATCACCTGTACAATCAATTAATCAATTAATCAATTAATCAATCAGTAACTATCCACTGATGAGTTCATAGCTGAATGAGCTGTTAGGAGGTGGGACCTGGTTGGAGGAAGTAGATACCCAAAGAGCACACCTGGTTGGGGGCATAACCTGGAAGAGTATATATATCCTCATCCCTGGACCATCCTCTCTTTCTGGCTCTTTATTCTCCTTCTGATTCCTGGATGCTATGAGGTAAAGTAGCTTTCCTCTGCCATGCCCAGCCGACTATGGACTGAAACCTCTTAAACTGAGCCAAAATAAATCTTTCTCCCTTCAAGTTGTGCATGTTAGCTATTTAGTCCTAGGCAAGAGTAAGCTGACTAATGTAGGTGGATAGGTTTGTCGGTTGGTTAAAATATGCTGAAATTGAGAGGTTAAAACATGCTTAAATGCTGATAGCAAGAATCTAGGATAGAAACAGAAGTTAAAGATGCTCAATAAAGATGAAATAACCAACAGTATAGCTTTTCTGAGAAAGTTAATGCTAAGAAGCCAAAGCCTTATAATTATGACTCACTATAAACAGAAAAAGAGGCAGTTTCTACACTGTAGCAAAATGAAAAAAGCCAAAGTGTTAAAAAAGATTCACAGATTAGGTGGTGGAAAAAACCAAGTTAAGACAGTTCCAGAGTAATGGCTTCTATGTATTCATGTCAAAAGAGGGGTGGTCTAATGAAAGTGAAGTGAGGGTCCAGAGAAGGTACTCATATTAGAGGAAAACAATATAATAAATGAGAGGTTGGGTTGCCTACCAGGATGGACTGCCCAGCTCCAGACAGCGCCCAAGGATTTACCGGGCCAATAATGATAGAACAATAATGAAACATTTCCCAGCTACACTTGGAAACCTTGCACAAAAAAGGTAAATAGTCATTAATGCTAAAGTTTTGCCAGATGGTCATGAAAAAAAGGATAGAGGTTCAAAAAAGCTTGGACAGGGCCAGGGATTTAGCTCAGTGGTTTCGTCGCCTGCTGTGCAAGCACAAGGACTCGAGTTTGATCCCCGGTACCAAAAAAATGCTTGGACATTGGAAAGAGAGTGAAGAGAAGACCAATAGCACCTAAACTAGATAGACAACAAGAAAAGAGAGTTGAGTACAGGAAGGTTCTATGTTGTTGGTGGGAATGTAAACTAGTACAACCACAATAGAAATCAATACGGAGTTCTTAAAAAACTAAAACTAGAAATTCCATTTGACTCAGCTATCCCCCTTTCAGGTATTTTTCCAATAGATTATGTCTTCATTTAAGTCATCATTTATAGTGATACTTTCATACTTGTGTTTATAGCAGCACAATTCATAAGAGCTAAATCTTGGAAGCAGCCATGATGAATGGATAAAGAAAATGTGGTATTTATACACACTCTGTATATACTACTCTGTAAACAGTAAATATACTACTTACACACACTGTGTATATACTACTCTGCCATAAAGAAAAACGTGAATCATTTGTAAGAAAATGGAGGCACCTCGAGACCTTAACATTATGTGAAATAAATCAGACATATAAGTTAAGTATCACATGGTTTTTCTTATATGAGAAACCCCAAATTTAAAGAGCAAAATAAAAGACAGATAATAGGAAGCAGAGATGTGCTCAATTCGGCAGCACATGGACTAAAACAGGAAGCAGAGAGAGAGAGATCTTTTCAAATGGGGAGGGGATTAAGAGATGGGGGAGTGGCAGAAAGAGGATGGAAAAGAACTGAGATGTGTAACATACATGCACCACCTCCACACAAGGGACACTGCCATCGCATGATGCAAATACACTAATAAGCCATGAAAACGGAAAAGGGGAAGGGCTCACAATACTAAGTGAAATAAGTAAGGCACGTAAGTTAAAAATATCACATGGTTTCTTTTACATAAGAAACCCAAAGTAAAAATAAACTAAAAAACAAAATAAAAGATAATAGGAAACGGAGATAGAGCTTTTGCAGAAGGGAAACGGACCAAGCGATGGAGGAAGCGGGGAGGAAAAAGAGGGGAAGAGGATAAAAAAACTCCATGTTAAGTTGAGTGTAACCATTATGTACTGAAAATATATACTAATAAAAATAAAAATTTAAAAAAAGAATAGGAAGGCCTGGACGATGGGAGTTGCCAATAGGAGTCATGAGAATTAAACAACAGAAAGTATGTAAACCCTGCAGAGTAACTGGTACAGAGTAAGTGCTCAAGAAGTGTTACTATTATTGAGTTTAACTTTGAAGGTACAGATTATCATGAGACCTAATGATGATATGTTATAATTTAGTCTTGGACAGGTAAGTGTGCAGAAGAAAAATAATTTTAGCTACCAAATAAGCCCATCTGACTGTTTAGGCAATCTAATCATCAACCACCTTTGTGGTTCTTTTATAACTCTCAATATGGCTTTAACATAGCTTTTTTTTTTTTTTTTGGTAGCAGGGATCGAACTTGGGACCTTGCACTTGCGAGGCAGGTGGTGGAACCACCGAGTTAAATCCCCAGCCCTAACATAGTGTTTAAATTCTAAGCGTGTCTTGCCTGGTGTGGTAGCACATGCCTATAATCCCAGCACTTGGGAGGCAGGAGGAGGGTCATTGTGAATTTGAGGCCAACGTGGACTACAAAGTGAAGTTCAAGGCCAGCCTAAACTACACGGAAAGACCCTGTCTCAAAAAACAAAAAAAAAAGGGAAAACTTTAACTATGCCTTAACTCATTTAATGTGGAGAGACTGCAAATACAGTAGTACTCAGGAAGGTCTGAAAACATGCCCCTCAAATGCTAAGGGACAAATGGATTCATTAACACAAAAGAAGGGTACAGCATCTGCATACATAAAGTAGTGATTATGATGCAGCCGTCTTGTAGAGCCTCTCTAATATAACAGAGAATGATATTTTTCCAGACAAAAAGTTAAGGAAATGGCTGGGTGAGGTGACAGCACTCTGGAAGGCTGAGTAGGAATATTACAAATTTGTGGGCCGGGCTGGGGATTTAGCTCAGTGGTTCTAGCACCTGGCACGCAAGCACCAAGTCCCGAGTTCGATTCCCGGTACCAAAAAAAAAAAAGAACAGCAACAAATTTGTGGCCCACTTTGGCAATTTAGTGAGATTGTGTTTCATAGTAAAAAAAATTTTAAAGGGGGTGGGGCTAGGAGCAAAGGCCCTGGGTTCAATTTCCAGTACAGAAAGAAACAAAAGACAATTCAAGAGTATACTATATGATTCCATTTATATTTATTTATAAACATGAATCTATGGCAATAGAAAAGTAGTTACTATAAGAGAAGGTGGTGATGGAGAAGGGCTCCAAGAGGATGGGGGGTTCTCTTGTGTACTGGTCATGTTCTCTTCCTATTGGTGGTCTGTTCACTTTGTAATAATTCATTAAACTAGCATGTATCCTATACTTCATCAAAAAGCTTACCTAAAAACAAAAGGCAATAACTAGCTTAGAGCTCTACAAGTAGGTACCACGAGCAAAGGTCACTATCCTGAACTGAAAAGAGTGCATGAACAAAAAGTTATCATTGAAATTAAACGGTGGGGCTGGGGATTTAGTTCAGTGGCACCACGTCTGTCTTGCAAGAGCAAGGTCCTGAGTTCAATCCCTGGTACCCCCCCCAACAAAAAGAAAGAAATCAAATGGTAATAGGCAGATCCACGAAATATTGCAATAATTTCAACCCTTTATGAAACTAGTGATAGATGAAAGTGTGGAGATGCAAACAGGGGCAACAGAATATCGGCATGGTGGTAATACAGTATGTGGAAACAATATCATCATGCTAGAAGCCATGGAGTGAGATTAAATAATAGCTGTTCAGCAAAGAATTCCATGTCCCCTCTCCAGAGAGCCTGTTTCACTATGATGTAAAAATGAATCATTTACATTTTTGTATTAAACTTTTTACTTGGGCCAGGGATTTAGCTCAGTGGTTCCGGCATCTGCCTCCCAAGCACTAGGTCCTGAGTTTGATCCCCACTACCAAAAACAACAGCAACAACAACAACAAAAAACCTTTTTACTAAATAAACTTTTGTAATTGCCCCCCCAACCCCCCCCAAAAGGCTAGCAATGACAAAAAGGATATAGAAAAAAGCTCCACAAGCACTAAAGCTGGCTAGGCGTGATGGCACACACATGTAATTCCAGCACTTGGGAGGCTGAAGCAGGAAGATCACTACGAGTTTGAGGCTAGCCTGAGCTACATAGTGAGTTCAAGGACAGCCTGGAATACATACCGAGACCCTGTCTCAAAAAACAAACAAACAAGCTAAAGCTGGTGGCTCTGCAAAACCTACTTTTTTGTCTCTGTACATTGGCAATTAAATTTGGTTCAAAAGAGGTAATTAGGTTATGAAGCTCTACTCTCACAAAGGATTAATGTAGTTCCCACAGGAGTGGCTGAGTTAACCTGACAATGAGTTATAAAGCAAGCTTGGCATTTCCCTCAGTCTTGTTCACTTGCTCTATCTCTCTCACACACAAGCGTCTCTTTTGCATCCTTTATTCTCTTCTGGTTTTCATGCAGCAGCAAGCAACCCTCATCAGAGCCTAAATAGTTGCCAGGCATGCTCTTGAACCTCCAGAATAAAGAGACTAATACACTTCTTTTCTTTATAAATTTCTCAGCCTTGGGCATTTTATTATAGCAACCTAACATGGACCACCAAGACAACCACAAGAGATGAAATGATCTAAATGGTGTTATCTAAGGTCACAAAACAAATCAGTGGTAGAACAGGGATCAAAACTGAGGTATGCTAATTTTAAAGTATTCTCAATTCCTGAAGGAATATTTCTGGGTGTATGTGGAGGGTCCCAGACAGCCAGGCACTTATTATCCTGATCCCAATGCAATGAAGTCCTAAGGGGAAGCAAAAATAATCATAAAACAAAATATTTACTAAAAACAAGAACACATAAAATTGTTTCTCATTCAAACATTTCTCCTCTGGCTCAGACCAACTTCTGTTTCTGCCAGTTTCCATCAACTGCCCTTGTCCTTGATGACATCTTTCCTGTGTTATGATGTTAAACAGAATAAACAATGTAAATCATCTGCAGATAAAACTGTGTATCTTGGGAAAGAGGCAGAACTCCAGAAGTTGATAACAAGTCCTACTGGAGAACAATCTGAATCATATTCAAATTCAGTGATAAAAAGAAAATCAGACAGATTAAGGTCAGTTAAGCATTGTGGCAGAGATTCCTTGTTGCTAACCAAACACCCACCTTCCCCTACTAAGTAACACAACCTTGGTTTTTCAATAACTGTAATTTAGTAATTGTATTAATGTTACTATACTCCCCAGTGAAGTCTAAAAAATGTATGTGAATCAATTTTTAAATGCAGGGAGCTAAACATACAGTTTCAGACAATTCCTTCCCCGAGTAAACATCCCATGCTGTAAACCAGTTGCATCCTATTTAAGGAATAAGGTAATGCTTTACAGTGTTTCAGTCCAAGCTGAAAACACTTATGCTTCGGCGAGTGGGAGCCTACCATAAAGAGACTTCAACAAGTCTGAGCACTGAACTGTTCAACTACCATTAGGGCAGACACTAGCTAAATGCACCAGCAATTTGAAGTTAGTGATACTGTAAATACAAAAGAATTACATGAAAGAACATGAATGGGAAAAGAAACACACGAAGGTTAATTTAGATAAAATAATTCAGCCATTCACAGATACTTATGTGCAAAGGCCGGTATAGATCTGTAGGCATACCCATAGAATCCACTGTCCCGGTGCACGGGTGCACTATGCTGCCGGGAGCTGGTGAACAAAGACAAGATCCCTGCCTTCAGCGTTTGCTTAAAGAAATGCGGAGTTATCATCTTCATAAAAATCTTAAATTCCTCTGCTGTTGTTCATACTCCCAGCGCAAGCACTACATAAGCAAACCAAGTTTTGCATACATCCTGCTTTGTCCTCTTGGAAAACAGGACCACGGGCAACGAAACAGGAATAGTTCCACAATCTATCAGGTACATTTTCTAAGTAGAGCTCATAGAATCAAAAAGTGACCAAGTAACTTTTCTGTTTACTCATACGTTAAATGTTGTGAAAATTCAAAAATAAATAAAATCTCTCTATCGACCATCTCCAGCGTTAAAATCCGTTCTTCTCATAACCCACCTTTCGCCGACGTGGTGTAGACTTTCCTGAACGCACCACACATCAGAGACAGAACAAAGAAATCCTCTTAACAGGGGCACGCAGTGTTCTTAGAAGATAGCAATGGTATTTACCGACGACTGTTTCTGCTCTAAATTAAGATACTGGAGGATTTGTCTTTAACTAGCTCCACCTGGGTAACACGAGGATGGGGAAGGGGGCACCGTATTTAAGAGTAGCGGATTTCAGGTCACCAACACTTGTCCCTTTTGGGGTTTGGGATTGGGCCGTGCCAGTGGGGACACAAGATCTCACGACACCTTAAACCGGCTAGCCAATGGAAGACTCCTGGCCTCACAAAGAGATAACTAGGGCAGAAGTGTTACACAACCAACACCTCCGACATCGAAGGCCAGCTCGCGGAGTCTCCCAGGAGTGTGTCTTGGAAACCACATCACTGGCGGACAAGAAGGTACTAGGATTACTCAGGAGCTGTTGAACGCGACTCTTCCCAAGCAGATCAGGAGCGTGGAAAGATGCCAGGCGGTCGAGGCCACAGAGAGAGGAGGGTCGTGCCCGCTGCGCACCGCCCAGGTCCCGGCCCCCGCCCCCTGCCCGCCCCCCGTAGGGACCGTACCTGTTTCCGCATGTTGTTCATGACGCCCATGAACCCTGCCAACAATTTAGCTTCTTCTCGAGCAGCAAGTTTCTTCTCGGTCTTCTTCTTACTGCTCTTCTCCACTCCGGAGGCTGCCATTCTCCCTCGGCTCGGCTCAAGCCCGGGGCTCGCAGCGGCGGGCGACGGGTCGCACTCTCCGGGCTCGCTGGGTCTCTGTTTTCCCAACACTGCAGTCAGGACTGCGGCTGCGGCATGTAGCGGCCAGCTCCCGGTGGGCAGGCGGCCGGCAGCACCGGCTGGATCACGGCGGGACTACAGGCCGGGAGGCTCCTCAGGCGTCCTGAGGGAGAAGACCCTGCCGGCTCGTAGGCATCTGTAGCAGAGCCGGAGCCGGGAAAAAACCTCCGTCTTCCGCTCGAGGGGGTGGAGCCTATGGCGGGAGCGGGGCGTGGCCTGAAACGTCACACCCAGGCGCCGCTCCGACACGCTGCGTACGTACTGTGGCGCGGCGGGCGTGGCGAGTGCATCCTGGGGTTTGTAGGTCCCGGACGAGCGAAAGTACTCTCCGAATTGGTCCAAGGTCGTGCGTGCCTTTTCTTGGCCAATGGCTAATTTCCCGCGTACCATTTACGTGATTCTCTGTTTTGAATGATTGGCCTGCGGAAACACTGAAATGTCTCTGTGTGATTTCCGAGAGAATAAGGTTGTTTTCCTCCCTGCAGTATCAGAACTTGGGAGTGTTGTAAGAGTCAAGTAATATTAAATGATAAAAGAATATCCCATACTTCAAATTAAAGGCTCATCACACGGAATACAAGGTTTATTTGCTTGGGATTCATAAAGTAAGAATATACAGTCCCCTTGGTGTCTCGTTGGATACAATGCCTACTTATTAGAATGGCTTATTCTGTTTCAAACGGAGATCAGATGTCAGGTGCAGAAATCTTTAGACCTAGACCTTTCCGAGTGTCCTCGGGACAACAAAACTCAATCCTAGCACTCATGGGAATGCTCTTGAAGTTATAGCTATTTATTATTTTTGGCATATAGTAATAGGGATCATTTGAAATTATTATTTTTTATTCTAAAAACTTTATACATAGCCCCTTAGTTTTCTGACTAGATATAAAAGGACTCTATAGAGATCTTTTATATAAAATAATTTAATTATTGAAGCATTATACTTTCTCTTGATGAAGACAATACAGTATAACTCAAAGGGCAAGCAGCTAGTAAGCCTTCATTTTTTACAAAAGAATAAGCTACGTTTCTGGGTAGTATTTTTTTCTTTTAACTTAGGGGTTCTCAGATGTGCTTTAATTTTAACTAGTTAATAACTTGATTTACAGTGGGCCCTATCAATATGATTTTAAAATTTATTTATTTATTTTTGCTACGCAGGAATTAAACCCAGGAGCACTCTACCTTGAGCTACATTTCCCAGCCCTTGTGTGTGTGTGTTGAGACAAGGTCTCACTAAGTTGTACTTGCTGGCCTTAAACTTGTGATCTTTTTGCCTCAGCCTCCCAAGTAGCTGTGATTACAGGTGTGCACCACTACATCTACCTGGAATCATTTAGTCTTAATGAAACTAGAAATAAGAAAAAATTCATTTACTTTATTTAGTAAATGACCCATGACAGCAAATAATAAAATCCCAGTTTTTTTAACTGAAAGGAAGTAAAAAACCTGTCTCCTAAGTCTAAGGTCTTGGGAGACACTATGATGATGTGATAGTATTCTGATGTGTAGTGAAAAGAACAGGGAACAGCATAGTTAGAAATGGATGCTGGAACAATCCTTTCAAATATCACAGGATATAAAACATCAAAATTGATGGAAAGACCATAGGATTCAGATCTCAAAGAAACCATGGACATTATGAAGTATGAAGGGTAGGCAAGAGGCTTGCCTAGATGGAAAATCCAGCATCTCAACTTTTGGCAGACTATTCTGATGTAGGGGACCAACTAAGCTGAAAATGGTATTCAAATAAGCAAAAATAATCCAAACAAGGGAAATATTTTAACTCCCAACCTGCTAAATTATCTGAAACTTGAGTTCGTGGTCTCTAAAATAGAAGAATGAATTCTAGGACAATGGAGGTTAAGAGTAGGAAAAATGTATTGAAAGATAGCTTCTGTCTAAGAGAGACAGAATGGGGACCAGAAAGTGGGTTGCCTGTCCACCCTGCTTTTCAAAGTTGTGTTTTATTTATTTATTTAGGTACCAGGGATTGAACTTGGGACCTTGTGCGGCAGGTGCCGGAACCACTGAGCTAAATCCCCGGCCCTTCAAAGGTGCTTTATAGGGCAAAGCCATGAGGTGAGGTGGGTACAAAGTGGACAAAACTGTAAGACATAATGGAAAATTACAAGGTGAGTATGAGGTGGTACAAAACCATTATTCCACATAGGTAAGTTCAGTAGATATCTTGTAGGTAGTTAGACAGGGCCAGCCCACAAGGAGCCAATGTGGACGAGAGTGAAGACACATTCACTGGAGGCCAGCATTGTAAAAGGAGAGAAATTAGCACACCCATGTAGGATGAATAGCAGTAATTGATATTATAAACAGGTATCAGCTATGGTGGGGTCTTAACCCAGCCTCTCCAGGAAATATCCCTGACCCACCCTTACTGAAAATCCTTGTATGCTTGTTATGCGCTTGCTCCCCCATTTGACCCCCATTTAATCAATATTACCTGGGTGACTGTACTTATAATCTTATTAGTTGGTCATGGTTTTGCCCCACCTCATGACCACCTTGTAAATTTCCACTGGGTCTTATAGTTTTGTCCCAATTTGTACCTGCCTCACCACATGGCTTTGCTGTATAAAACATCCTTGAAAAATGGGGTGGGCTGGCAACCCACTTTCTGGTCCCCCTTCTGTCTCTCTTAGGCAGGAGCTCTCTTTCTCCCAATAAATTTTCCCTACTCTTAACCTCCATTGTTCCTAGAATTCATTCTTCAATTTTAGAGAACATGAACTTACATTTCAGATATCTAGTAGATTTGGGAGTTAATCTCTTCCCTCTATATAACCATCATCAACCAAAAAGATTGCAAGTACAGTTATCCAGGTAATATTGATTAAATGAGGATCAAATGGGGAAACAAGTCATATACAAGAAATTTTCCAAAAGGGAATGGGCTAGAGAGATTGATGTCTATTTAGAATATTAATCACTGCTATTCATCTCTAGGGGAAGTAGGTAAGTGTAGTAGCCCTTCTCTTTTTATCCTAACAGGTGACTGTGCCTCAATTGTTTTTCTGTGCTGAGGGCTCAGCTTTGTCTAACTGCCTTATAATAATTTTTAACTAATTTAGCTATTTGCAATATTCCTCCCTCTGAAGAAGTATTGATATAGGGGGAAAAGATGTAACTCCCAAACCTACTAGATATCCAAACCTTGAGTTTGTGTTCTCTAAAATTGAAGAATGAATTCTAGGAACAATGGAGGGTAAGAGTAGGAAGATTTACTGGGAGAAAGAAAGCTTCTGCCTAAAAGAGACAGAAGGGGGACCGGAAAGTGGGTTGCCTGCCCACCCCATGGTTCAAAGATGTTTTATACAGCAAAGCCATGTGGTGAGGTGCGTACAATGTGGGACAAAACTATAAGACCCAATGGAAATTTCCAAGGTGGGCCTGAGGTGGGACAAAACCATGACCAAGCAATAAGCTTACAAGTACAGTCAACCAGGTAATATTGATTAAATGAGGATCAAATAGGAAGACAAATCACATACAAGGAATTTCCCATTTAGAATATTAATCACTGCTCTCTATCTCTAGCGGAAGTAGTACTTCTTTTCCTTTTTATAATGCTAACCAGTGAATGTGCCTCAATTGTTCTCCATGTTAGCTCCTTGCTGTGTTGGCTCCTGGAGGGCTGGTCCTGACTAACTGCTTACCTATCTGCAATATTCCCCCCTCTGAAGAAGTACCCCTAACTGCTGTGAGAGGACAAAGGGCGAAGACAGTTCTGGCTACTTCCAGCTGAAGAGGGTCATAGTTGTGATCAGCAGTTAGAGTTACTCTACAGAGTCTATCTGAAGTCCCTTGATAGGTGTCAGGCATTGTCATCTTGGTACCCCTATAGCTTTGAGTCTGGAGGAGACAAAAGCCAAAGAAATAGTTAAGAATATATGGGCTACACAGGCTGTTTTTCCACTGCAGTTGATCTTTGGGGCCTTGACGCAGAAACCTCCATCCACCAGGGCAGGATGGCCATGTCCCAGGAATCACTGAGCTTCAGAGATGTGTTTGTGGACTTCACTCTGGAGGAGTGGCGGCAGCTGGACTCTGCTCAGAAGAACCTCTACAGGGATGTCATGCTTGAGAACTATAGCCACCTGGTGTCTGTGGGGTATCTAGTTGGCCAGCCAGATGCAATCAGCTTGGGATGAAGAGAAGAGGCCTAGGGGACAGACAGAGGAACCCAGATGAGGAGCTGTCCAGGTGAGCACACACCAGAAGTCTGGCAAGTTGATGGATGGATAGATAACTACAAGGAAAGCCAAGACAACCCCCTGTGACAAGCTGCATTCAGAGACAAGGAAATACTGAAGGATGAAAGGGGCTACGAATGCAGAACATGCAGAAAAATCATGTATCTGAGCACAGACTTTGTCTATATAAGACAAAGACTCCCTAAATATCATTCATGGAGAAGGCACTCAACATAATTTAAACTTTCTTAGTTAAAACAAAAACTATGTAAGAAAGATAATGGGTGTAAGTCATATTGAAAATTATGCCTGCACTCTAATCTTGATAAAACTAACCCTGCAGAGAAATTCTTTGAAACCCATCAATAAGGAAAAACTCCTCACCATAAGGAAGCTTTTAATAAAAGGTAGCAAATTCAAGCTGGAGAGAAACTCTATGAATGTGGAAAGATATTTATCCAGAAAGCATGCCTTGTTGTGCATCAAAGAAGTCACACTGGAGAGAACCCTTATTAAAGCTGTGAATTTGCAAAAGCCTTCAGCCAAAAGTCCACCTTCGAACACACAGAATTGAAAAGCCCTATGAATGCAGTGAATGTGGGAAAATCTTTATCCAGAAGGTACCACTCATTAAACATTAAAAGATTCATATAGGGGAGAGACTTTAAAAGTATTAAATGTGGAAAATCTTTCAGTGTAAAATCAACTTTCATTGTACAACTCAGAACTCCCACAAGAGAGAAGTCATGTAAATGCAGAAATTGTGGCAAGGCCTTCAAAGGAAGGACCTCTCATTAAACATCAAAGAAGTCATTTAGGAGATAAAATGTAAAACCCATGGATAAACCTTTAAGTGAGAGAACTGTCCATTAGTTATATGTTATCATAGTGTGCATCCAGAATAATAATTTTGTAAACCATGAATCAGCCTTCAAAAAATTGCTCAGCCTTCATTAGATTTAGGAAAACTTAATGTTATAATATTCAAAACATGGAATAAACATGATAAATTCTTCACTCAAAAAAAAAAAAGAATATATGGGCTAAATAATAAGGTCAGCAGGACTTCTATGAATATAGCCAACAAGGGTTTCCACTGGGAGGAACTAGTAATAGCCTCCCACGAAGAGGATAAGGAGAAGGTCCAGGGGACTTCAGAATCCCAACATAGAAGTCGTATTGTACAGTTTAGCAGTTATAAACTGTTTATAAGGTCGAGCTGGTGGATCCCAGAAAAAGAAGTCTAGCACATTTGTCATTGGATCCATTTGTATGACTGCTTGGAATTTGGCAGCCTCTAGGCAAGAATAAACAAAACTTTTAAGAAATTAGAGCATGTGTAATCTAAACATGAGCACACTAGAATGGAAGGGCAGGTTGGGGAGAAAGTCATACTTGGAAATTGAAATAGTGATTGTAACCTGCTGGCTCTTAGATTCGTTCATTGATAGAGGTTATCTATAAGTGTAACACTTTGTCATAAGTCTCTAGTTTTAGCTGTAAGAAGAGACAATTTGAAGAAGAAATTTCACTAAGAAATGTAAAACTCTAGCTGAGCTCTTATAGATTCTACCATAGTTTTTTCCTAATGATTCATAACCATGGTCAGCTACTAGTGTAGCTGGAAACTGCCAGAAGGGGTCAGTGACTGGAGACCCTTTTTATTTTTTAAAAAATTTTTTGGAGACCCTTTTTATATCTAGCTTTATTACTATGGCATAATTTTATACCTCTTTTGGTTGTTCTATTCTTTTTTTTTACAAAAGAAAAAATACTGTTTATTCCACACAGCTACATCAAGTGGTTGGTTATTCTATTCTGTT
Source organism: Heterocephalus glaber (assembly GCF_053883595.1). Taxonomy (NCBI): domain Eukaryota; kingdom Metazoa; phylum Chordata; class Mammalia; order Rodentia; family Bathyergidae; genus Heterocephalus; species Heterocephalus glaber. The sequence goes on from NW_028258156.1 coordinate 7,299,610, forward strand.
GAGTGTTTAAGACCAAGTTAAAGTGAGACCTGTGTCAAATCAGTATGAACTTCTTGCTATCTATCAAGGTCAGTTAAGTTTCCTCAGGCATTACTTTGGAACCATGCGTAGAGCTTCTCGGCTCCTCTGTCAGTGTCATCCATCAGGATGGGTCATGGCCTTGCTTGACCATGTTACTTTCAGTGAGAGCTTGGGAGATTTTTCTCTTTGTGATGCTCCTTTGGCATATGGTACATCTGCCCTCTGGTGCCCAGCAATCTCCCTGTTCAGGAGGTTGAGTGACTTACCAAAGATGTAGGATCCTGTAGGAAAGGTTCCCTTGTATCCTGGATCTTTGTTGACCTTGAGGGGCCAGGGGTAAAATATTGGCTATCCTCATAACCCAGTTACCTGTCTAGTTTTGGTCTCCAAACTTTAGTTGTTGAACACAACTTTAGTTGTTGAACCAGTAGTTGTTGAAAATCAGTGACATAAACATTTCAGTAGGAGCAGTGAGCTTAACTATTATAATAGTTAAAACATCAAGCACTTTTGAAGTACAGTTAGAGGGCTATTTCTTAACAACCATGGTTGTTTGGTAGTTGAATCCCTGTAGAATGTTAACAGTCAACAGTTATATATTATAGAGAAACTTAAGATCAAGAGCCACACATAGTATTTTAGCATTACAATCATGATGACATTGTCTTTGTAACACATATCCATCTTATTACGGAAGAGTCTTTTAGTCAACACCTCCATCTGATCACAAGACATTAAGTGACATAAAGAAAACTCTTATTTGTTATCCTTTAGTAGGATGCCATCTAAATAGAACATACATATTGGCCTATAAATGTACCTTAGGAGTTCATAAATGTCTAGCCTCTAATTTTAGTGTGTGACATTGTTTCAACTGTTTGGTGACTGAATGTTCCTAAGTGTGGTAACCCATATAACATACATCACATAAGTTTTTAAGAAAACTACTATTTGGGCCAGGGATTTAGCTCAGTAGTTCTGCTGCCTGCCTTGCAAGCCAAGGACCCGAGTTCAATCCCCGGTACCAAAAAAAAAAAAAAAAAAAGAAAGAAAGAAAAGAAAACTACTATTTAACTGGCTATCTCATGTTGGCTTCATATATACCTCTTATCACAAGTAGCTGGAGTGCAAGAGAAAGGCAGACACCTGAGTCAAAAAAGATCATTACCATAAACAATATCCTAGAAGACTTGTACACATGGAAGGCATGAATATATATACACCATGAAATAACAATGAGTATCAGTTACATGAAACCCTTTGTCCCTTTTGTTTTGTACCAAGAGCATTTTAAACAAAAACCTCGTTTTCCCACAGAAAACTTAGACCATGACCAATATATACATATCACAATAATATGTTTAGCAATGTATTTCCCACAAGGCTATGGAAATTACTGAGGTAATTATTTTCCAGGCAGCCGCTCCTTTATTTACCAAGGGGAGTCCTGTCCAGTAGTTTTCCTAAGCCCAAGAGTGTTTATTATTGTCTTAAATTTTTAGATGACCTGTGAGAGCAAGATCATAATGATTAACACATTATTTTTGACCAATGAAAGATCCCTGAGATATTATATATCTTAAAAAATCCAAAATGCCAAAAGAAAAAAGTTCAAACAGCTGTATGTGTTTTAACAAATTGAACAGACGGAGAGACACACACATAACAGAACTTGTTTGTAAACAAGAGTGCACTCAGATGTATTTGGCCAAGTTGAATTATAATAACTTTTATAATTGTTAGGTTTATAACTATAAATAAGACTAGTGAGAACTTTGTAGATCAATTAACAGAGATCTCTTGTAATAAGAAAAGGAATAAAATCTACACCTGTGAAAGCAAAGACCATTTTAAGATGGGCTCTAAGCTGACAGTTTATCTGACTGGAATACCCAGCTATACAGGCTTCTCATTGTTGCTTTGATAACCTTAGTTGTTCGATTGCCATATGTAATTGTTCTCTCTAAAGAAACAGACTATTAAAGGTAATTTTAACTATCTCCATTGGGGGTCTGCTCAGGCCAGGTTTGCATGTAGAAGAGACTAGGTGGCACTCTTTGGAGCTAAATATGAATTTCAAACAGTAAGGGAAGAAGGCCTGCCTAGGCTCCAACCTGCTGTGCTGCAGATGTCTACCTATGACAGTTTTTCCCGTTTTGAAAAGAAACAAAGCGAAAGAAGGTATCCCTGTCTATCTCTCTTGTTCTGTGCCCAATCTAAGGTGCCCCTTAGACTTTGCCAGTGGCGGCTGACCAGAGGTGCAAGGAAGTGGCCAGAGCCAGGTTAGCTGTTCTTACCATTCTCTAATTTTTCCTGAGGGCTGAAAGACAGATAAATATGAACTAAAACCTTTACACTTATCTTTTGAGAGTTTCAGGATTAAACCTAGACCAGTTTTCTATATGGCCCAGTGATAAATGAAGGCCACCTTTACTCTGGAAGGATTCCAGGGAGGGCAAACTCACAATTCTGGAAGCTTTGTCTTGAAATCCTGCAGCCACAGAAAAGGGAAGTACCTTGAATCAAACTGCATTATTTCTCAGGAGCAGGGCAGTGGAGAAGGAACAGAAGAATGTCTTTAAGTATGGCATGAGAACTAAATCTTTACCATCTCAGGTGTAGAAGGACAATTAAGATCAGGAGCTTTTCCAGAGTGGATCTGTGATCTTTAGCAAAACATGTCTCCAGAGACAAAAGCTATGATTGACTCCCACTGCAGTGCCAAGCAGAAAAATCAAACCAATAAGCAAAGAACCCAAATGGCTGCTTTTTCCCTCTTGAAAGAGAATGAAAGTGTTCTAACTATATTGTTTAGGGCTTACCCTTTTAATGAATTACTCTGAATCTATAATATCTAATTTATGATTGAAATACCCTAGAGGCTGTTGAGCAGCTCCCTGATGTTGTAGAAACACTCCCAAAGCCATGTCTCACCTTTTATTAACATACAAACTGAAATGGTTTCCTGTAGTTAGGCACTTAGAAGTGCTTGTTTGAACTTCTAGAGTGAGGTCTGGGAATGAGGTCCCCAGGTGTCTGTCTCTTGGGTTTTTCTATAAGCTAATAGAAGGGTCACACAATCTCACTATATCCCAGTATCTGAAGGCCACAAAAGCCTGTAATTTCCAGGAATCTCCTTAGCTGTTTTAGAGTCTTGGGCTGTGGAAAGGAAAGAATTGGTTTAATTCTTTCTTCCCCCAGTCTTTGGGTTCCCTTAGTTATAATGTTCTGGAAATTGTGGAAAGAAATACATGGAGACACAGAATTCGGGTAAAATAATAAAAGTTTACTTGCAAGCAGGCAGGACCCCCAGAAACTGGTCTGGTCAGTGTCTGCACTGATGTTTGTTCTGCTTCCCCTTTTATACCCTTTATGGTCATTATCTTATCCCTAGTGGTCTTTGTTGAGTAAAAATTCCAGTTCCTGTTTAATGGTTAAACATAGGTGGTTTCTGTTAATGGTTATAGCCATAAACACATGACAGTTAAAACACGTATCCCAAGTTTGCCTAAGCATTGCAACTTTGTTTTTCAAAGTTAAGATGTTATCTATAGTAAAGCTACAGATCAAAGAGTCATATAACCTTCACTTTAAACAACAAGAACAATGGGGAAAAGCAAGTCTTAAAGGGATATATTACCTATTTTGCTTTTACAATTATTTTAATATTTAATCTACTAAGCTGTCTAAAACTTTTTCCCTATCAATAATAAGGCCTAAATATTTTACCTCAAGGTTGCAAAGTTGAGCCTTAGATCTAGAAATATTATAACCCCTGTCTGTTAGAAAATTCAGCAGATGGGCCTCGGGATTTAACTCAGTGGTTACACTGCCTGCCTGACAAGCAGAAGATCCCAAGTTTGATCCCCAGTACCAAAAAGAAAAGAAAAGAAAATTCAGCAGAGCAGATGTCTTGGCTAGAAAGCTCTTCTGAGGGGGCACATAACAGCATACCATCTACATATTGCAAGAGTGTGACTTGGGAAAAACTATAGTATTTCCTTTTATCAAATTAGGATGTAGGGATGTCCTATTTTTCCTGATAGTTGACAATTTAAAATAATTGAAGGACTTAGTTCCCATGTTTCTTAGACCTTCAAGAATACATGCCTGAAAATGTCTTCTACTTAATCTCCTGTCTGATTGGCAGGCCAGTGGGGGTCTTGTATAGGAACTGCTTGTGTTCTAGTAGAAACCAGTTGTTCCCTTGGCTGCCTGTCTTTTGAGCTTCCAAAATTGAGATAATATTTGTCTCTACATGTAGTAGCAGCTTGTAATACTACTTGTCTCTCAATATTTGATCTCTTAATATTTGAAATCAATATTTGATTTAAGAGCAACATTACATCTTTTTAATCTAGTCCACAGTCTGAGTAAGTTTTTTAAAGTCCTCAACGTACATATCAGGGTCATCTGAAAACTTTTAAGGTCTCATTTAATGTCTTAGATCACTGAGAGAAAAAGATGCATGAACATAGGTAGTCCCGTATTTGCCATTTACTTCCTGCAAGAGATGTTGTCTTTGAGGAACCTGAACAACTTAGTTAAGAATGGATATAGTGGGCGGGGGATTTAGCTCAGTGGTTTTGCTGCCTGCTGTGCAAGCACAAGGACCTGAGTTCGATCCCCGGCACCAAAAAAAAAAGAATGGATATAGCGTTGTAGAGATTAATTATGGCTGGCCTAGAAATTCCACCCTCAGCACCTGGTGGTCAAGGCTTAAAGTTGTCTTGGAAACTTTGTTCTCAGGTTCTAAAGGGTAAGGAGTAGCCTCAGGCTTAGAGGTACTGAATGTCTTAAAGGTGAGGTGTCTCCCATTTTTTGGGTGTTTTTATATTGTGTTGGTTGGGTTTTTTCGTTTGTTTTTTGGGTTTTTTTGGTACCAGAGATTGAACTCAGGAGCTTGCGCCTGCAAGGCAGGCAGTGGAACCACTGAGCTAAATCCCCAGCCCCTATGTCTCCCATTTTTCTATGTCCCACATTTACATTTGAACACAAGCAAGAATTACTTCTTAGTGTAAAGAAAATCTCAACATAAGATGATTTTGACCATTTTCTCTCTTTTACAGTATAATTCTAATTGTGAGACAGCATCATAGTACTTTCCTCTGTGTGCTTGGTTTTAGGAGATAGGCACACCATGTGTGGGTGTAGAGAAATACTAAATTGCTCATGAATATAGTCCAAAGGAGTAAGAGGCTCAGATATGGAGTTCCTAATCTGAAACAAGAGAAACAAATATGGCATCCCATAAGTCTCTGCTTGATTCCTGTGTCCCCTAGGGTATCCTCAAGGTGTCCCCCAACGTTTATATCACTCCAGGGTAGGTAGCTACCATCTGGAGAGAGAACCAGAAAATAAAACTGGTCTGGACTATCTACCCTTTGCCAGTGTATGATCTTATCTTCCTCAGATAACTCATATCCTTATTCCACTAGGTACTCTTAAAGTGCAAGTTACATTTGACTTCAGCCATAACAATCATGTTTAATGAAGGAAGTATTGCTAGCAAACCAAGAGATTTAAACCACTGCTTTCTAGTTCCCTGAAAGAGAGAGAGAGAGAGGAATAGGTCAACAGTCAAATTAGGGCACTTTTCCTACAAAAGAGATCACCTCCAGAGATGGTAAGTCAGAGATTCTGCCCTGGGCCCTAGGGCAGAGAAAGCTCTGAGAAATTTCTGTTGTCTCTCCGGTCATTTAGGCAACTTTTATTAGCAAGACAAGGCTACTCCTTTAAGGTCCATTTTAAATTTACTAAGTATTTGAAACTCATAGGTCCTCCTAGTGGCCACAATCTACATAGTAAAGGCACCCTTATCAACTTCTGAAGTACACATGAATGAAGAGAAAGCCTGACCAAAATAGTCCCACATTCCAGCTAGCATGTAAAAACACAAATGCAAGTTACCAATTGCTATTTTCCCTAGTGTAAGACAAAACAGTTGTTGCAAGTTGCCTTAGTCTGACTTTCTGGAAGAAGGACCAGTCTGACTACAAGAGATTCTCAAATGAACTCCCAACAAGTTGGAGAAAAGTTTAAGGGGAGTTTTAAACCCATTAGCAGAGAGAAAAATTCCAAATAAAGCTCAAGCTGGTTAAACATCCAAAAATCATCATGTAGCATTTTATAAGTCCACAGTCAATGTTCCAAGGTCCATAACCTATTGGAAAAGGCATTTTCCCCTTACACACATAAGTGATGAAGACCATGCCTGAGGGGAGGGGAGAAAAGGTTCAGGTAGCTTTAAATCTATCAAAGATACATTTTCTGCATTTGTCTAGAGCTCTTACTAGTAGTAGAGAAAGCAGTCCAAACCTGTAGCTCAACTCTTCATGGACACTTAAGAAAGGGCTCTGACAGCATCATTTCAGATCACTCTAAGACAGAGGATATCTGATGATCACTGACACAGTTCTCCTTTCACCTCACTGAGGAGTGCAGACAGGGACAAGATTAGGAGATCTTCTTCTGATTACCCAGATGGGCTGTCAGGAGCTAGTTTCTTCTGAGGGACCTTTGGGCATCCACCAGAGAGTAGCCCTGGCCATGACCTCTCAGTTGTCACCTCAGTTTCCACTAGTTCCACGCAATCAGAGATCTGTCTCTGAAAGGAATCCAATTGCCTATCTGGTCAACATTTCACCTCCCATTGGTGTCAATGGGAGTGGGGATTCACCAGAGGGCAAATGGAGAAACCTGTTGTCTACTTTGAGAGTGGCAGCTGCCCTAAAGGCAGTTACTAGCTGGCAGAGTAACCACTGTTTGCATTCTATAAGGGACAGATAAAAGCCTGACCTGTTTTTATCTGAGACAATTTCATAAGAGACCCCTTTTACAACATTTTTAAACAACTAAGTCCAAGTGCAACACATACAAAACAAGAATAAAATGTAATTTTAACAAAAGACAATGCATAAGAAAAACAAGAAATTTGCAAACATTTAAAACACACAACTTAAAATTCAAACACTTTTGAAACAAAAGTGAAAACAGAGGCCAGAATTTATATGAAACAAAACCCAGAATCTATAAAACAAATGTCCAGGGCCTATGAAACAAAAGTTACAATCTATGAAGCAAAAAGACAAAAGTTAGAACCTATGGAACAAAAGCAAACACTTACCTCCAACCAGTAATCTTGGTGGGACCTCAAAAATGATATAGGGGTAAGAGATATAACTCCCAAACCTACTAGATATCCGAAACTTGAGTTCGTGTTCTCTAAAATTGAAGAATGAATTCTAAGAACAACGGAGGATAAGGGTAGGAAAAATTTACTGGGAGAAAGAAAGCTTCTGCCTAAGAGAGACAGAAGGGGAACCGGAAAGTGGGTTGCCTGCCCACTCCACGGTTCAAAGACATTTTATACAGCAAAGCCATGTGGTGAGGTGGGTACAATGTGGGACAAAACTATAAGACCCAGTGGAAATATACAAGGTGGGCATGAGGTGGGACAAAACCATGACCAAGCAATAAGATTACAAGTACAGTCACCCAGGTAATACTGATTAAATGAGGATCAAATGGGAAGACAAATCACATACAAGGAATTTCCCATTTAGAATATTAATCACTGCTATCTATCTCTAGCAGAAGTAGTACTTCTTTTCCTTTTTATAATGCTAACCAGTGAATGTACATCAATTGTTCTCCATGTTAGCTTCTTGCTGTGTTGGCTCCTGGAGGGCTGGTCCTGTCTAACTGCACACAAGATGTCTAATTAACTTACCTATCTGCAATAGTATCCTTAACTGCAGTTAGGGGAGAATGGGTGTAGTTTTTTAAATCATCTAAATGCTTGGAGCTGAGAAGGGTTGATGTGGGGGAGACCACAGTTAGGGGCTGTCTCCAGAGACCTAACTTAATGAGCCCCAGACAGAAGTCATATTGTAGTTTAGGAGTTATGAACACTTTATGAGGTCAATCTGGTGGATCCCTGTAAAAGGAATCTAGCACATTTGTCATTGATTCCATCTGTATGACTGCTTGGAGTTTGGCAGCCTCTAGGCAAAAATAAACAAAAATTTTAAGAAATTAGAGCATGTATAATCTAAGCATGAGCACTAGAATGCAAAGGTAGATTGGAGAAAGTCACATTTAGAAACTGAAATAGTGATTGCAACCTGTTGGCTCTTAGATGTTTATTTATTTATTTATTTTTCCCATTAAGTTTATTGGTACATTTTTGGTATAAAATACGGTTACATTCATCATTGGGATCTTGTACCAATACATGAGTATCTTGGTTCTTACTTTTTTCCCCCTTCCCTTCCTCTCCCTTCACCCTTCCACCCTTCCCTATTTGCAAAGACTCTGTTTCCATTTTTTTTCCTTTTCTCATATTTTTTCTTTTCCCTTTTTTCCTTTCCCCTACCCCTCCCACTTCCCCTGCACCTTTAGACCTTTTCTTCCTGTTACACAATATCAATTATACATTTTTAAAATTACAATATCAAGATGTAGGAGACATTACCACAGATTTTACAGAATTTAAAAGGATATAGAAAGCATATTTCAAAAATCTGTTTTGAAATAAATTTGACAACTTCTAAGAAGTACCTTGGAGGACAAATTAATGAAACTAACCCTGGAGGAAATATAAAATTTGAATAGCACCTATTAAAGAAAGTGTATTCCTAGCTTGAAAACCTACCTATATGACAACAGCAGGCTCATATACATTTTAACTGATAAATTATATCAAACAATTAAAGCAGAAAAAAGAAGGAACACTTCTCCCCTCATTTTAGGAACTCAACATTGTGCTAATCCTAAAACTGGATAAAGATAATAGAAGAAAAAAGTATGAACATAAATAGAAATTTGTTTAACAAAACAAACTATTGGAAGTCCGATCTGGCAGTATGCAGAAAGTAGTTTTGTTATAGGGATGGCAGTGTTGGTTCAGCATTGGAAGATCCACCCCCAAAAGTCATCATTTTAACAGAGGAAAGGAAAAAGTCATATGATCCCGTCACTAGTTGGAGCAAAAGTATTGGACTAAGTTCTACAGCTGTTCATGGTAAAAGCTATCAGGAGACTAGAAGTAGAAGAGAACCTTCTCAACAGATTAAAGACATGTACTCCATACTTCCAGGAGAACGCCTTATATGAATGGAGAAGAGACAATGCTTTCTCCTTAAGGTGGGGAACAAGGGCAGATATGCTTACTCTTTATCTGTCCATTAAACTTTGAAACATAGTCCCCAGCAAAATAGTCTGGCAATAACATGACACAACTAGGATAGGATTGGCAAGGTAGAAGCAAAATCTTCATATATAGATGAAATGATTATCTACAGAGAAAATACTAAGAAATCTCTAGGAGCCCCTAGAACTTGTATTTGAATTTAGCAGGATTAGAAAACACAAGGTATATATAAAAATTCAGGTCTGTGTATACTTTTTTTTCCCCCATTAAGTTTATTGGTACATTTTAGGTATAAAATACAGTTACATTCACCATTGAGATCTTGTACTATTACATGAATCTCTTGGTTCTTTTTTTTTTCCCCATCCGTTGCCCTCCCTTCACCCCCTCCACCCTTCCCTATTTGCAAAGACCTTATTTCCATTTTTTTCCCTCTTCTCATATTTTTTCCTTTCCCCTTTTTCCCTTCGCCTACCCCTCCCAATTCCCCTGCTCTTTTAGACCTTTTTTGCCCTGTTACACAATATCAGTTATGCCTTTTAAAAAATTACAATATTAAGATCTAGGAGACATTATCACAGATTTTACAGAAATTAAAAGGATAAAGAAAGCATATTACAAAAACCTTTTTTGAAATAAATTTGACAACTTCTAAGAAGTACCTTGGAAGATAAATTAATGAAACTAACTCTGGAGGAAATATAAAATTTGAATAGCACCTATTAAAGAAAGTATATTCCTAGCTTGAAAACCTACCTATATGACAACTGCAGGCTCATAAACATTTTAACTGATAAATTATATCAAACAATTAAAGCAGAAAAAAGAAGGAACACTTCTCCCCTCATTTTAGGAACTCAACATTGTGCTAATCCTAAAACTGGATGAAGATAATAGAAGAAAAAAGTATGAACATAGATAGAAATTTGTTTAACAAAACAAACTATTGGAAGTCAGATCTGGCAGTATGCAGAAAATAGTTTTGTTATAGGGTTGGCAGTGTTGGTTCAGCATTGGAAGGTCCACCCCCAAAAGTCATCATTTAAACAGAGGAAAGGAAAAAGCCATATGATCCTGTCACTAGTTTGAGAAAAAGTATTGGACTAAATTCTACAGCTGTTCATGGTAAAAACTATAGGTCTGTGTATACTTGCTATAAATGAAAAATTGGATATTGAAATTTAAAATTTATGTAGTAGTACAAAGGACCTAGAAAAGTTAAAAAAAAAACAGTGTTGGAAGACGTTTAGTACCTAATTTTAAGACTTCTTCTAAAGCTACAGTAATCAAGGCAGTGTTGGTGTAAGGAAAGACATATAGATCATTGGAGTAAAACAGAGAATCTAGAAATAGAACCACACATATATGGTCCACTGAGCTTTGAAAGATTATTTAACATTAGCATTTTATAGAATATAAACTCGATTCAAGAGCCAAGGAAGAGATAGTGTTTTCAGCAAATGGCACTAGAACACCTGGTATCCGTATATAAAAAATTAACTTCATCCCTTTATTTCCATACATGAAAATAACTTGAAGGGATCTATGAACCTAATATGAAAGCCTAAAAGTATGAAACTTTAAGAAGAAATTATAAGGGAAAATATTTATGAATTCAGGGTAGGCAAGAACTACCTAGTATACAAAAGACATGATGTATAAAAGAAAAAAATTGATAAATGAGATTTTATCAAAATTTAGAACTTTAAATGACATCATTAAAATGAAAAGTAGTCCTTAAACAATCCATATTTACAATGCATATAACCTATGACCAGAATATATAAAGAACTCTTACAGCTCATTAATAGACAATCTAATTAAAAAGTAGACATAGTGCTGGGGATTTAGCTCAGTGGTTTCGCCGCCTGGTGCACAAGAACAAGGACCCCGAGTTCGACCCCCAGTACCAAAAAAGAAAAAAAAAGTAGACATAAGAAGATGATAAATAGCCAGTAGAGCATAAGGAAAAGTGTGCAAATCTAGAATCAGAAAAATACTAATCAGTACAATAACAAGATTGAATTATACACTCATTAGGGAGACGAAGTTAAAAGTTTTAAAAGCCTTGTCATGACATTTTCTTTTTGTTGGATTCTCCCCCTTTGCGTTTAATTTGTCACGCCCAATGAATTCATTCTACTGGGTTTTCTGGGGTTGTGATCTTCATTGTCTTTTCCTAGGGTATTGTCTAAAATTTTTTGGAGTGCCTGTTTGATATTCATGAAGTTCCTGAGGTGCTCTTTATCATGAAAGTATCTTATTTCTCCATCAATTTTGAAAGATAGTTTTGTAGGGTACAACAATCTGGGTTGGAGGCTGTTTTCCTTTAGGGCTTGAAATACATCACTACAAGCTCTTCTTGCCTTGGGGGTTTGCATTGAGAAGTCTGCTGTGATTCTGATGGGCTTTTGGCGAAGCCCAACAGACCTCCATTGCAGCTTGACAAAGTTCCAGCTGGAGGAAAGAAAGGGTGGAACGCATCGTACCCTCACGTTTTATTTTTTTCTTGCCATAATGTTTATAATCGTTACTCTGATCACAGAAGTCATTGTGTTTGTGACTAATAACAAAGTCTCCATGAGGCAAATTGGAAATGATATATTGAAATCTGATCTGGCTCACAAGTCCCAAATTCCAGTTACTCTTAGTTCTATTGCCACATCCACTTCTAAAGAAACCTCTTCTAAAACCCCCTCTGTTTCCCCACTACTATAACTTCCCCTCTTATTGTTGACATTCTATTTACTAAAGGGGTCTTACGAAAAGATTGGAAAGACAGACTTTGGATGAAAGAAGTAGTGGAAAATGGGGAAAAGAGAAAGTTAAGACAGGTAAATGCATTAAGGAGACAAGTTACTCAATATTTCTCAAAGTGCTGTAAATATCTCCTGCTCATGGACTATGAACCCAAATGACATTTAGTTAAGATGAATAGAGGTAAAGAAAAATAGAGAGCTAATAGCAACTATACTAACCATTGTTCAGTTTCTCAAGGGCCAGCTGGTGACCACGTTTGACACTTAATTGATTAAATCTCGCTTGAACCCCCCCATATAAAGATCTTGATTAAGTTACTTTCTGTTCTATTTAGGTGTGGGTAAATAAGGGGACAATTGTAATTTTTAAGTATGTATTCATGATGTTCAATGAAATGAAACAGCTTAGAGGAACTGTACTTTGTCTAACAAAAAAATAATCTTTACTTCAGTAGAAATTGCTAATGCAGTTTAAAATGTAAACATGTTCCACCCAATGCCTCCCAGCTATTGCTTAAAGATATAAAAATAAAGTAGACTGTGGAGAGCGAAAGGTTGAAATAACCTTGAGAGACCTCTGAGTCTCTTGAGAACATAATGAATCCTGGATATGCAGCTGGCACAAAAACAAGGCTGGTTACTTGTAACGAGAGTGGTTAAATAGAAAGAGTTCGAATGTCTGTAATGCAAGGGAATGTTATTCCCGGAGTTGTAAAGATACATTTGACCTTTTCCCTGGAAAATAATTAGTCGCCCGAATTATGTGCTGAGGAGGGGTTGGGGGTTATGGAAAAGGTATATAAAGGGCAATAAAGTGGGAAGAAGGGTCTCTCCTCCACCTCTCTCTCCTTTTTCTTTTCCTCAGAGGTTGTGTTTTTCTTTCATCCTCTCCCCTCCTCTCAGGTACTGTTCGACTAGTGACTGCTCGCACCGTCACAGTAGACCCTGAGGCTTCTCAGAGGGAACCTGGACATTGCTTGTGGAGGTTCTTTCTCATCGCTGTCCCAGGATATCTCCCCTTCCTACCCTACATCGACTGCAGCTGGTCTGAGGCAGGCTTTCCTTTGTATGTGATTTGTTTCTTTTCTCTCACTGCTTGTAGATTTTTGTTCTTCTGTTGGATTTCTGGAATCCTAACTATTATATGCCTATGTCTAGATTTTTTTTGATCAAGGCTATTTGGAGTCCTATATGCTTCACGTATCTGTATGTCAAGTTCTTTCCTCCTCGGAAAGTTTTCTGCCATCACTTCTGTGAAGAGTTTTTTTATGTCATCTGCACTCTCTCCTCTTTCTTCATTGACTCCAATCAGTCTCATGTTATTCTTCTTTGCATTGCCTAGCAGCTACTGGATTGATTTCTCGTGTTCCTTTACAATTTTAAAGCAATTTTTTTTTTCCTGGTCACTGATTGCAATCTTTTCTTCTATATCTGAAATTCTATCCTCACATTGGTTCACTCTGCTGTGCAGACTTTTGATGGAGTTGTGTTTTTTTTATGGAGTTTTTAATCTCCTGGAAATCTGTTTGCATCTGTTTTATGGATTCCTTTTGTTTCCTATGTTGGGATTCCATCATGTTCCTCAGATCCTCTAGTTTTTTTATCTGTGTCCTCTCTAGATTAATCATGTCTTGCACCATGAGCAAAATCTTTGCTGTTATCTGAGTAATTATTTCTGATTTCATCTTTCCCAGATCAGATCCTCTTTGTTACCAGTTCAGAGAGTCCAGGTAGTTGAGTATCAGATTGTTCCATCTTGTTTCCCTTTGGGGTTGCTGTAGGTGATCCAGAAGTCTGTTTTTCAGGCTTGTTTATGTGCCTTCTCATTTCCAGGGGTGGGGGGATGCTTCTGGCACCCATGTGGCTCACCTTCTCTGCCCTAGGAGCTTGGGATGGCAGCAGGGGATCTTCCTTCCGGGTTCTGGGAGTTTCTCAGCTTCTCTGCCCTAGGAGCCTGGGTTGGAGGCAGGGGAGCTTCCTTCCAGGTTCTGGGACCAGCTCAGCTTCTCTGCCCTAGGAGCTTGGGATGGTGGTGGGGTAGCTTCCTTCTGGGTTCTGGGACTCGCTCAGCTTCTCTGCCTTAGGAGCTTCGGATGGTGGCAGGGGAGCTTCCTGCTGGGTGCTGGGACTGGCTCAGTTTCTCTACCCTAGGAGCCTCTTAGACATTTATTAATGGAAGTTATCTATAAGTCTGATATTTTGTCATAAGTCTCTCGCTGGTTTTATCTGTAAGAAGATAGAGATAATTTAAAGAACAATTTTAGCTAAGAAATTTTAAAACTTTTGTTGAGCTTTTATATATTTTATCATAGTTTTTAAATGACCCATAACAGTGGTCAGTTACTGGTGTAGCTGGAAACTGTCAGGAGTCAGTGATTGGAGCCCATTTTTATAGCTAGCTTTATTATTATACTTTTTATTATATAGTATATTTTATACATTATATATTATATTTACTTAATATTTTTAGTTATACTTTTCTACTGGGTGTTTAAGACCAAGTTAGAGTGAGACTTGTGTCAGTGAAATTAACCTCTTGCTATCTATTAAGGTCAGTTAAGTCTCCTCAGGTATTACTTTGGGACCATGTATAGAGCCTCTCAGCTCTTCTGTCAGTGTCAGCCATCAGGATGGGTCATAGACTTGCTTGACCATGTAGCTTTTGGTGAAAGCATGGGAGACTTTTCCCTCACGGTGACCCTCCTTTGGTACACTACATCTGTCCTCTGGATTCCAGGAATCTCCCTGCTTAGGAGGTTAGGTGACTTACCAAAGATGTAGGATACTGTAGAAAAGGTTCCCTTATGTCCTGGATCTTCATTGACCTTGGAGGGCCAGGGCCCAAATATTTGCTGTCCTCTTAGTATTGTAGATAAATAAGTTAGTTAGATATCTTGTAGGCACTTAGATAGGGCCAGCCCAGGAGGAGGCAACATGGAGGACAATCAAGACATTCACTGAAGGCCAGCATTGTAAAAAGAGAGAAACTACCACACCCACGTAGGATAAATAGCAGTGATTGATATTCTAAATAGGTATCAATTACCTGGGTGGGGGACCAAGATCTTCCAAAGAAGATCCCTGACTACCCCTTACTACCAAAAATCCTTTTCATTCCTTGTACACTTGCTACTTCCTTGTTTCACCATTGGATCCCCATTTAATCAATATTACCTAAGTGACTCTACTTGTAATCTTACTAGTTGACTATAGTTTTGTCCCACCTTGAACCCACCCCACCTCATGGCTTTGTCCCATAAAACATTTTTGAGAAGTTGGGTGAGTAGGCAACCCACTTTCTGGTCCCCCATCTGTCTCTTTTAGACAAAAGCTATCTTTCTCTCAATAAATTCTTCCTACTCTTAACCTACATTGTTCCTAGAATTCATTTTTTGATTTTGATTTTAGAGAACATGAACTCATGTTTCGGATATCTACTGGGTTTGGGAGTTGATCTATTCCCCCTATATCATTAGCCCAGTTAGCTTTCTAGTTTTGGTCTCCAAACTGGAGTTGTTGAACATCCAGAAAAGAAGATCAGTGACATTAGCATGGTAGTGGGAGTATTGAACTTAACTATTATAATTTTACCTGGAGAGCCGGGGATTTAGCTCAGTGGCACTGTGCCTGCCTTGCAAGTGCAAAGTCCTGAGTCAGATCTCCAGTACTAAAAAAATTTTTTTACCTGGATATCAAGTATTTTGAAATATGAAGTATAGTTAGAGGACTGTTATTTTTATCAACTATGGTTGTTCTAGAAGTTGAACCCCTGAATAATGTTAACAGACAACAGTTATACATTATATAGAGAAATTTAAAATCAAGATCCACACATAGTATTTTAGCATGACAATTATGATGACATTATCTTTGTAACACACTTAAATATCCATCTTAGTATGGAATAATCTTCTAGTCAAACACCTCCATCTGATAACAAGACATTAAATGACACAAAGAAAACTCTAATTTGTTATCCTTTAACAGGGTGTCATTTAAAGTGGACATACATATCAGCCTACAGATGTACCTTAGAAGTTTATAATGTCTAGCCTCTAATTTTAGTGTATGACATTGTTTGGACTGTGTGGTGTTTGAGCATCCCTAAGTGTTGTGACACATATAATATATACCTCATATAAAAACTATTATTTAGGGCTGGGGATTTAGCTCAGTGGTTTTGCCACCTGCTGTGCAGGCACAAGAACCTGAGTTCAATCCCTGGTACCAAGAAAACCCCACAAAACTATTATTTAACTGTTGATCTCATGCTGGCTTGCATGTACCTCTTATCACAAGTAGCTGGAGTGAAAAAGAAAGGTAGATACCTGAGTCAAAAAAGGTTATTACCATAAACAATATCTTAAAAGACCTATACATCCAGAAAGCATGAATGTATTTAGTACACCATGAAAGAACAATCCATATCACGGTAATATGGAACCCTTTGTCCTTTAATTTAGTTTTGCACCAAGAGTATCTTACTAATAAAACCTTATTGTTTTATTATTGTAAGAAAACAGACTTTTGACAATGACCAATGTAAATATGTCACAATAATATGTCTAGCAGTGTTTATTAGGCTATATTTTCCATAAGACTATGGAAATTGGGCTGGAGATTTAGCTCAGTGGTTCCACTGCCTGCTTTGCAAACTCAAGGACCCAAGTTTGATCCCCAGTACCAAAAAAAAAAAAAAAAAAAAGACTATGGAAATTATTGGGGTCTCCTTTGTGAACAAAGACTGGAATAAATATTTTCAGGCAGCTGCTCCTTTATTTACCAAAGGGAGTCCTGTCCAGTAGCTTTCTTAAGCCCAAGGGTCTTTATTTAATTATCTTAACAAATTTTTAGAAGACCTATGAGAACCAGATCATAATAATTAACACTTTATTTTTGACCATTGAAAGAGTCCTGAGTTATTATACACAGACAACAATATATTGTATTTGTAGAGTCAGTCTTGACACATTATTTTGATCAGCTAGCCTCTTGGGTGGAAGCATGTCTTTAACTCTAATGACATTTATCTATAAGCCAACTTAAGTTATAGGCAAACATCTTTAAAAATACAAAAGGGCAAAAGGAAGAAACAATTGTTGAGCTCAAACAAAATAGCTGTATATAGCTAATTGAAGAGACAGACAAACACACATAAGATGACTTGTTTATAAACCAGAGTTCACTCAGATGTATTTGGCCGAATCAAATTATAACAAGTCTCTAATAAGTTTTAGGTTTGTAACTATAAATAAGATTAGTCAGTACTTTGTAGGTCAGTTAATTGAGATCTCTTATAATAGGAATCAGAAGAAATAAAAAATCTTTTTCACTTGTGAAAGCAAAGACCATTTTAAAGATGGGCCCTAGGTTGTCCATTCATCTGATTGGAATATCTAGTTATATAGGCTTTTCATTGTTGTTTTGATGGCCATAGTTGTTGGATAGTCATACTTGATAGCCCATACTGTTGTTTTGGTAGCCAAATGTCTGTCCCTCTAAAGGGACAGACTGTTAAAGGCAATTTTCGCTATTTCCAGGCAGCGTGCTCAGGCCGGGTTTGGATGTAGAAGAGACTAGGTGACACTCTTTTGAGTTAAGTATGAATTCCAAACAGTGCTGCAGATGTCTACCTAAGACAGTTTTTTTCCCATTTTGAAAAGAAACCAGGGGAAAGAAGGTGTCTCTGTCTATCCCTCTTGTTCTGTGCCCAATCTAAGGTGTCTCTTAGACTTCACCCCATCCAGTGCTAGTGGTGCCAAACTGGAAGTTGGAAGAAGTGACCAGAGCCAGGTTAGCTGCTCTTATTGTGCAACTGGACCCTCTTCCTTGTGATCCTGTGACCCTCTGACAATACTTAGCCATAGGATTTCCTTTTTCAGACCCTCAGCATATCTCTGAGAATAGTGGCAGGGCTGGCAAGATGTTCTGGAGAAAAATCACGAAGAGAGAGGCAGTGCTCTGGGGACTGGGGCTGTGTCTCTTCTTTAATACCTGTTTCTGCTTGAAACTGTTATTAAACTCATAAGGTTCCCTAGGAATTTTTTTATTTTATAAACCAGTCAGCATCATTCTTGAGGAAAGTAAGAGGAATTAATCTCCAATCCTATCTATGGACTGAAAGACAGATAAATTTGAACTAAAATCTTTATATTTATTTTTTGAAAGTTTTAGAATTAAACCTAGACCAGTTTTTGATATATCTTTTCTTTCTTTCTTTTTGGTACTGGGGATCAAAGTCAGGACCTTGCACTTGCAAGGCAGGCAGCAGCACCACTGAGCTAAATCCCCAGCCTTAGGCCAGTTTTTGAATATGGCCTAGAGATAAATGGAGGCCAGCTTTACTCTGGCAGGGCACCAAGGAGGGGAAACTCACCATCCTGGAAGCTTTATCTTGAAATCTAGTAGCCACAGAGGAGGGAAGTGCCTTGAACTAAACACAGTTGAAAACTGTGCTATATTTTAGGGGCAAGGCAGTGGAGAAGGGACAGAAGAGTGACTCTAAGTATGGCACAGGAACTAAATCTTAACCATCTCAGGTATAGAAAGACAATGAAGATCAAGAACTTTCCCAGGTTGGGTTTACAATCCTTAGCAAAACATATCTCCAGAGACAAAAGCTATGATTGACTCCAACTACATTTCCAAGAAGAAAATTAAACCAATAATCAAAGAACTTGAATGGCTGCTTTTTTATCTATTGAAAGAGAGTAAGAGAGAATGGAAGTGTTCTAACCATATTGGTTAGGGCTTATTTTTAAATAATTACTCTGAATCTATAATATCTAATTCATGATTTAAATACCCTACAGGTTGTTGAGCAGGTGTCTGATCTTGTATAACTGTAGACTTGTTCTTTAGATCTAGAAACTGTTTAACCCCTATCTGTTAGAAAATTCAGCAGGGCTGCCCTCCTGGGGAAGGGTTGAGAGGTGCACATGGCATCCAGCTGGGTTTAGGGTGGAGCGGGGTCAGGATGGATGAGGATGTGTTGATCACTCTGAAGATCCTTATTATTGGCAAGAGTGGGGCGGGCAAGTCCAGCCTGCTCTTGAGGTTCATAGATGATACATTTGAACCAGAACTTGCACCAGTGATAGGTGTTGACTTCAAGGTAAAAACAGTTTCAGTGAATGGAAAGAAAGCTAAACTTGCAATATGGGATACTGCTGGTTGAGAGATTTTGAACATTAACTCCCACTACTATAGAGGTACACAGGATGTTATATTATTTTATATTGTCACTAGAAGAGACACATTTGTTAAACTGGATAATTGGCTAAATGAATTAGAAACATACTGTACAAGAAATGACATAGTAAGCATGCTAGTTGGAAACAAAATCCATAAGGAAAATTGTGAAGTTGATAGAAATGAAGGCCTGAAATTTGCATGAAAGCATTCCATGTTATGTGTAGAGACAAGTGCAAAAACCTGTGATAGAGTACAATGTGCCTTTGTGGAACTTGTTGAAAAGATCATTCAGATGCCTGGACTATGGGAAAGTGAGACTCAGAATGAAGGAATCAAACTGTCACACGTGGAAGAAAATCAGAGAGGAGGAGCCAGTGGTGGTTATTGTTTTGTGTTATAAATTCTGGGAAATTCCATCTCTTGCATATTTGATGAGATAGTGACATTTTTCTGTATATAAACTCTAACTGCTATTTTAGGGATCTTGCACATAATTGTTTTGTACCATGGCAGTAAATATTTTCAATAAATTCCACACATCAGCTTTCCCAGGTAAAATGTTATGGTACACATGCACAGCTTGTACTCTACAGTTTTTTATGTAACATAATATTTGATTTTATGATTTACATTTATCATGTAATTAAAAAAAATACCCATCTAGTATATGTTACTACAAAGTCTGCTTTTGGTCTCTTTTGCTTAAATACTCCTATTAATTAATGAATGACTTGGTATGTAGAACTCCTAAAACCACTGGGAGGTAAACAGATACTGCCAAACCTGTCAGATTTCCTTTGAGGAGTAACACAGCATGACTTCAGCACTTCCCATGTCCGAGAGTCTCTTTTACTACTAAGCAAAATCTCCATACAGACTGTAGCTCATACCACTTCATAATTAAATTTCTATTTGTTCTGATGATGCTTCCAAAATAGTGTTGGTATATTAATTACTTTTTAACTCATCTCATTGATTAGGTTGTTTGTAGTTTAGATCCTGTGATAGGTACACCGGATTCAGGTTCCTTTGTGCAGTGTTTTTAGTTACATGGTGTTCAACAGAATGGCAATAAGGTTTTCCCTCATTTTAGTTTTAGAAGGATATGAATAGTGTTGATTGAAACTTAGTCCTTACCACTTATAAAACCAACATCTTTTTTCATAAATGTTGGTTGTGTTTGTCCAGGTACCATCATTGCAACTTGTGTAATGTTTATGAATATCTGTATCTTATGGTTTTCATACATGGCTAGTTGATGTTCAAAAACCCATTTCTGTGTTTTGAGGGGTGGAAAAGAAAACTAAATGACAATTTAGAAAGGCATATTCCTTCCAGATTCTAACGTGTGGTAAAATACTGTTGCAATGAAAATTTTGATAATTTACTGTAACAAGTAACCATTAGTTTATCAAAACTAACTTTTACACTAACAAATCTTTGCCACAGTATTGTTTTCTAATTTTTTGCTATAGTACATTTTATGTTTTTTCACTCTTGTTCTTTAATTTACTTTGATCTCTGCTGTTTTAAGTCTATATGTAAATAATTCTTCAAAGCTTGTCACTATAATACCCTTCAGTAGGATTCCTATACTAATTTCTTGGCAGTTTATTCTCTATGTATAATTGCAAATGACAAACATTTTTGTGGACCTTTGCAATATGTGTGAAAATGATTCTACTTCAAGTTAGGTTCTTTATGAAATATACATTTTCACATATGAAAACCTCATGTTCTACTTGGTTATCCTTATTAGTCTATACTCCATATAAGTAAAGGTTTTATTGTGTACTAATTCTGCAATGTGACTGAAAGGTAGCTAACATGTGCTTACGATTTGTCCTGTTGCATTAAACTTTACATTTGTTAAAAAAGGGGGGGGGCAGTGAGCATTTAGCTCAATGGTGCTGTGCCTGACTTGTAAGTGCAATGTCCTGAGTTCAATCCCTGGTACCAAAAAACAAAAAAAACCCTTTATGTTTGTGTATTTATGTAGAGTACTCAGGACCTTTCTCTTGCAAGGCTGGTGGTGGAACCATGAGCTAAATCCCTGGCTTATGCAGATTGTTTTGACAAAAATTTTCTATTATTTTTTGCTCCTTTGGCTGTACAGTAATCTTTCTGTACATTGAATCATTGTCTTGATTTGGTCAGGATTGGGTACATACAGATCACTTGAATATAATTTTAAGAATTATGTTTGATTTATATTGTAACCTTTCATAGTTTTTTAATAAATATAGCCTTCTGTCCCTAAAAGAAAAAAAATTCCACAGAACACAAGTGCCTTGGCTAGAGAGCTCTTCTGAGGGGGCACATGACAGCGTGCCATTTACATATTGCAACCCTGTGACTTGGGAGAAACTATAGTATTTCCTTTTATCAAATCAAGAGCTATGGATGCCTTCATCTTTTCCTGATAAATAGTTGACAATTTAAAATGACTGAAGGGCTTAATTCTCATCTTTTTTAGACCTTTAAGAATACATGTCTGAGGGGCAACCCAATTTCCAGGTTCCCTCCTGTTCCTCTCAGGCAGGAACTGTTTAACCCTCAATAAATATTTCCTAATCTTAAAAAAAAAAAAAAAAAAGGATACATGTCTGAAAATTCTTAGGCCACTGAGAGGAAAGGACATACGAATTCAAATATTCCCACATTTGTCATTTACTTCCTGTAATGGGTATTGTCTTTGAGGGACCTGAACAACTTAGTGAAAGATGGATATAGCCTCATAGAGGTTTTAATTATGGCTGGCCTAGAAACCCCACCCTCAGCACCTGGTGGTCCAGGCTTAGAGTTATCTTGGAAACTGTTCTCAGGTTCTAAACAGCATAGAGTAGCCTCAGGCTCAGTGGCACTGAAAGCCTTAAGGGGGAGGTGTCTCTTTTTTTTTTCTTTTTTCCTGTGGCCCACATTTACATTTGAACATGAGCAAGGATTACTTTTTAATGTAAAGAAAGTCTGAACATAAGGAATTTTGAGCATTTTTTCTTACAGTATAATTCTAGTTGTGAAATAGCATCATAATCAATACTTTTCTCGGTATTTTATTTTGGGTCTAGGAGGTGGGCACACCATGCACAGGTATAAAAAAATACTAAATTGGGCTGGGGATTTAGCTCAGTGCTTCCGGCACCTGCGTGGAAGGCTTAAGGTCCTGAGTTCGATACCCTGTACCAAAAAAAAATACTAAATTGCTCTTTCTCAGCATGTGAGGGTGGAACATCTTCCAATGTTTAAGAATACATTACAGAAGAGCAAGAGGTTAAACCAGAGAGAAACAAAACAGTGTCTTATAAGTCTCTGCTCAATTCTTATGCCTCCAAGATATTCCCCAAGGTTCTTCCCTCCAGGGCAGGTAACTACCTCTGGAAAATAAAACCAGACTGGACTATCTACCCTTCTACCAGCACAGAATCTTATCTTCCCAGAAAACTCATGTCCTTACTCCCATAGGTACTTCTACAGCACAAGTCACAGTTGATTTTAGCCATAACAATCATGTTTAGAGAAGGAAACATTGCTAGCAAACCAAGATATTTAAACCATTACTTTCTAAATTTTTGAAAGAAAGTGAGAAAAATAGGTCAGTGGTCAAATTAGAGCACTTTTTGACTGCAAAAGAAATCACCTCTAGAGACAGGTAGATCAGATTCTTCCCTGGGCCCTAGAGAAGAGAAGCCTGTGAGACATTGTTGTCTATCTACTCACTTAGGGAACATTCCTTAGCAGCAAGATGAGGCTACTGCTTTAAAGTCCATTTTATTTTATTTATTTCTTTATTTAGGCACTGGGGATCGAACTTGGGACCTTGTACTTGCAAGGCAGGCGCCAGAACCACTGAGCTAAATTCCTGGTTAAAGTCCATTTTAAATTCACCAAGCATTGATCCCAGGCTCCTAGGGCAGAGAAGCTGAGCCGGTCCCAGCACCCAGAAGGAAGCTCCCTTGCTGCCATCCCAAGCTCCTAGGGCAGAGAAGCTGAGCCAGTCCCAGAACCCAGAAGGAAGCTCCCTTGCTGCCATCCCAAGCTCCTAGGGCAGAGAAGCTGAGCTGGTCCCAGAACCTGGAAGGAAGCTCCCCTGCCTCCAACCCAGGCTCCTAGGGCAGAGAAGCTGAGAAACTCCCAGAACCCGGAAGGAAGATCCCCTGCTGCCATCCCAAGCTCCTAGGGCAGAGAAGGTGAGCCACATGGGTGCCAGAAGCACCCCCCCCACACACACACACTGTGGAAATGAGAAGGCACATAAACAAGCCTGAAAAACAGACTTCTGGATCACCTACAGCAACCCCAAAGGGAAACAAGATGGAACAATCTGATACTCAACTACCTGGACTCTCTGAACTGGTAACAAAGAGGATCTGATCTGGGAAAGATGAAATCAGAAATAATTACTCAGATAACAGCAAAGATTTTGCTCATGGTGCAAGACATGATTAATAAATCTAGAGAGGACACAGATTAAAAAAATAGAGGATCTGAGGAACATGATAGAATTCCAACATAGGAAACAAAAGGAATCCATAAAACAGATGCAAACAGATTTCCAGGAGATTAAAAACTCCATAAAAAAAAACACAACTCCATCAAAAGTCTGCACAGCAGAGTGAACCAATGTGAGGATAGAATTTCAGATATAGAAGAAAAGATTGCAATCAGTGACCAGGAAAAGAAAAATTGCTTTAAAATTGTAAAGGAACATGAGAAATCAATCCATTAGCTGCTAGGCGATGCAAAGAAGAATAACATGAGACTGATTGGAGTCAATGAAGAAAGAGGAGAGAGTGCAGATGACATAAAAAAACTCTTCACAGAATTGATGGCAGAAAACTTCCCAAGGAGGAGGAAAGAACTTGACATACAGATACGTGAAGCATATAGGACTCCAAATAGCCTTGATCAAAAAAAATCTACACATAGGCATATAATAGTTAGGATTCCAGAAATCCAACAGAAGAACAAAAATCTACAAGCAGTGAGAGAAAAGAAACAAATCACATACAAAGGAAAGCCCATCAGAATCACAGCAGACTTCTCAATGCAAACCCCCAAGGCAAGAAAAGCTTGGAGTGATGTATTTCAAGCCCTAAAGGAAAACAGCCTCCAACCCAGATTGATGTACCCTGCAAAACTATCTTTCAAAATTGATGGAGAAATAAGACACTTTTATGATAAAGAGCACCTCAGGAACTTCATGAATATCAAACCGGTGCTCCAAAAATTTTAGACAATACCCTAGGAAAAGACAATGAGGATCACAACCCCAGGAAACCCAGCAGGATGAATCCATTGGGTGTGACAAATTAAATGCAAAGGGGGAGAATCCAACAAAAAGAAAATGTCATGACAAGGCTTTTAAAACTTTTAACTTCGTCTCCCTAATGAGTGTATAATTCAATCTTGTTATTGTACTGATTAGTATTTTTCTGATTCCAGAGTTGCACACATTTCCTTGTGCTCTACTGGCTATTTATCATCTTCTTATGTCTACTTTTTTTTTTTTGGTACTGGGGATCGAACTTGGAACCTTGCGCTTGTAAGGCAGGAGCCAGAACCACTGAGCTAAATCCCTGGCCCTTATGCCTATTTTTTAATTGGGTTGTCTATTAATGAGCTCTAAGAATTCTTTATGTATTCTGGTCATAGGTTATATGCATTGTAAATATGGATTGTTTAAGGACTACTTTTCATTTTAATGATGTCATTTAAAGTTCTAAATTTTGATGGAATGTCATTTATCAATTTTTTTCTTTTATACATCATGTCTTTTGTATACTAGGTCTTCCCTACCCTGAATTCATAAATATTTTCCCTTATAATTTCTTCTTAAAGTTTTATACTTTTAGGCTTTTATATTTAGGTTCATAGATCCCTTCAAGTTATTTTCATGTATGGAAAAAAAGGGTTGAGGTTAATTTTTTATATACGGATACCAGGTGTTCTAGTGCCATTTGCTGAAAACACTATCTCTTCCTCGGCTCCTGAATTGAGTTTATATTGTATAAAATGCTAATGTTAAATAATCTTTCAAAACTCAGTGGACCATATATGTGTGGTTCTAGTTCTAGATTCTCTGTTTTATTCCAATGATCTATATGTCTTTCCTTACACCAACACTGCCTTGATTACTGTAGCTTTAGAAGAAGTCTTAAAATTAGGTACTAAATGTCTTACACTGTTTTGTTTTGTTTTTAACTCTTCTAGGTCCTTTGTACTACTACATAACTTTTAAATTTCAATATCCAATTCTTCATTTATAGCAAGTATACACAGACCTGAATTTTTATGTATACCTTGTGTTTTCTAATCCTGCTAAATTCAAATACAAGTTCTAGGGGCTCCTAGAGATCTCTTAGTATTTTCTCTGTAGATGATCAATTCATCTACATATGAAGATTTTGCTTCTACCTTGCCAATCCTGTCCTAATTGTGCCATTTTGTTGCCAGACTATTTTGGTGGGGACTAGGTTTCAAAGTTTAATGGACAGATAAAGAGTAAGCATATCTGCCCTTGTTCCCCACCTTAAGGAGAAAGCATTGTCTCTTCTCCATTCATGCAAGGCGTTCTCCTGGAAGTATGGAGTACATGTCTTTAATCTGTCGAGAAGGTTCTCTTCTACTTCTAGTCTCCTGATAGCTTTTACCATGAACAGCTGTAGAATTTAGTCCAATACTTTTGCTCCAACTAGTGACAGGATCATATGGCTTTTTCCTTTCCTCTGTTAAAATGATGACTTTTGGGGGTGGATCTTCCAATGCTGAACCAACACTGCCATTCCTATAACAAAACTACTTTCTGCATACTGCCAGATCTGACTTCCAATAGTTTGTTTTGTTAAACAAATTTCTATCTATGTTCATACTTTTTGCTTCTATTATTTTTATCCAGTTTTAGGATTAGCACAATGTTGAGTTCCTAAAATGAGGGGAGAAGTGTTCCTTCTTTTTTCTGCTTTAATTGTTTGATATAATTTATCAGTTAAAATGTATATGAGCCTGCTGTTGTCATATAGGTAGGTTTTCAAGCTAGGAATATACTTTCTTTAATAGGTGCTATTCAAATTTTATATTTCCTCCAGAGTTAGTTTCATTAATTTGTCCTCCAAGGTACTTCTTAGAAGTTGTCAAATTTATTTCAAAACAGATTTTTGAAATATGCTTTCTATATCCTTTTAAATTCTGTAAAATCTGTGGTAATGTCTCCTACATCTTGATATTGTAATTTTAAAAATGTATAATTGATATTGTGTAACAGGAAGAAAAGGTCTAAAGGTGCAGGGGAAGTGGGAGGGGTAGGGGAAAGGAAAAAAGGGAAAAGAAAAAATATGAGAAAAGGAAAAAAATGGAAACAGAGTCTTTGCAAATAGAGAACGGTGGAGGGGGTGAATGGAGGGCAGGGGAAGGGGAAAAAAATAAGAATCAAGATACTCATGTAATGGTACAAGATCCCAATGATGAATGTAACTGTATTTTATACTGAAAATGTACCAATAAACTTAATGGGAAAAAATAAAAAATAAAAAAATAAAAAAATTTACCAAGCATTTAAAACTCACAGGTCCACCTAATAGCCACAATTTGCATGTGAATAAAGGCACCTTTATCAGTTTCTTACTAGCAGAGAGAAAAAATCCAAATAAAAATTAAGTCGTGTTTAAACACTCCCTGCCACCACCACCAAAATAAATAAATCACCACATAGCATTCTACAAGTCTACTGTGATAGCCAACCTGGCTCCATTTGTGTACCTGACTCCATTTGTGTAAAGCTGAGTGATTTTGGGTGGTCACCTTCCCCTCCCTTCCCCTTTCGAGTCCCTTCAGTTAATGCATAAAAGACCACCACATCCTGTGTGAGTCTGCAACTATGTGTTATCTTTACTAAGTGTAAGTGGAAGACCTCCCACCCGTGTGACATTTATTTTTAATTAAACTGTGTGAAACTGCCCCTGACGCCCACTGACTTTGCAAAGTTCTGCTCCTATGAAGTTGTGCTTGTGCTCCTTCTCTCCCTGAGCCCTCCCCAAACAGAAGAGCCCTTAAAAGGACCCTGCAAACCACCTTTCCTTCATCCAGAGTCTTTTTAGCAAGAGCCACTCTGGAATGCTGGCTATGATAATAAAGGATTCCCTTTTTTTTTTTTTTTTTTTTTGCTACTGGGGATTGAACTCGGGTCCTTGAGCCTGCACAGCAGGCAGGGAACCCACTGAGCTAAATCCCTGGCCCAAGGATTCCATTTAATTCAGAGTGTGGCGCATCTCTATAGTTCCAACTTGCCTGGCTTTACAATATATTGGAGGCCCCAGTGAGATGGCCACAACAGGTGGACTGGCCTCACTGGTCCCTCCCATCTGCTGTCTGCAGCAGCAACTACAGGGGAGGTGCCCTCACTGCTGACACCGAGGTGACTGCAGAGACACCTTAGACACCCTCCAAATTTTCTGGAGTCTATCTGGTCTCCTCTGAAGGTAAGGATCCTCCTGGTTCTGGTGGGGAACAGTAGTCCTTGACAAAGGCATTCCCCGGGGCCCCTCCTAAGGTCAGGATGCTGACTGAGGTGGCCCTCTGGTCTGGTCTGGTTGCAAGTCAGCTAATCTGAGAACCCCACCCTCAATGGGCTTGGAATGTTTTAGCCTCTGAATGAATGAGTAAATGTTCACAGACAGTGTAAACTATAGACTGTTCATCAGTGTCCCAAGACAAAGAGGGGAAATTCTCTCCCTTCGGAGTTACAGGATCTGAATGAAGTCATATTTTGATTCTGTGGATGCATCTAAGAAAGGCCAAGTGGGTGCTCTTGCAATGAGATAAATACACCCTGAAGCCTGGATGGTACTTAAAGTGGCTGAGAGGCCAAGGCCAGTCGATGGACTGAGTGGTTCCTCCCCCTTTGTCTGTCACAACATCGTTCAAGGGTACACAACATAAACACCAGGGGATTTTCTCTATGTCTGGATGCCCCCATTGTCCCCAAACACTCAGACCTGTCTTCTTTCTCTGAACTGTGGCTGATCTCTTCCTACTGGGACTCCCCACACTGCTTTCCTGCCGGTTGCCCATCAGTGACAAGTCCCCTCTTCTTTCTTTTCTTTTTTTTTTTTTTGGTACCGGGATCGAACTCAGGTTCTGGCACTTGCACAGCAGGCAGCGAAACCACTGAGCTAAATCCCCGACCCCTGAGCTAAATCCCCCGCCCTGTCCCCTCTTCTTTCTAAAGATCTCCACTGACTCCCTCAGGCTGGGAATTTCCACTCTACTCTCAGGTCTTTCTTGTTTTTTTTTTTGTACCTGGGATCGAACTCGGGTCCTTCTGCTTGCAAGGCAGGAGGCAGAACCACTGAGCTAAATCCCTGGCCTTCAGTTCTCTCTTATTCTCCCTCTGAGTGTCCTTTCTGTGCCCCTTCTTTTGCCTCATCTTCCACCCTACATGGTTTCATCAGGGCCCTGTTGTTTTCCTCCCAGGTTATCGTCATTCCTCTAAATGGCATTCTGACCCCTCCCTGACCCTCTGGGCCCTTCCAGATTTTGGCTCAAAAATCCCTTTCTTCTCTGTACCAGCCCCTCTCCCCACTCCTCTCAGCTGAGGCTCTCCTGGCTTGTTGAAGCAGCTGCCAAGCCTATGGGTCTGAAAGGAGCCACAGCTGCTGAGCCACGTTGCTAGTTTTAAGCATCTGGGGCTCTCCAGGGTGAATGGCTCTGGCCCATACAAGCTGGGCTCCCGGGACTCGGTTCCCAGGCCCTCTGTGGTGCACCAGAGGAAGAGAGGGATCCTAGGTGCCAGGGCAAAAAGGGACTTGCTGCCAAAATTTCTCTGGCCCTCTCCATCTGTTCTATCCATCTACCTGTCCCCTTCCCAGGGGAACGTGGAAGGGACTTTTCCTGCAGGTACAGAGAACAAAGGAAGAAAGGGGAAGCCAAACTTGGTGGCCACTGGCTTCCCAGTGAGGTCAGCTTTTCTGCTGCCAGCTTGGGAGGCTTGGAGGTCTGAGGTCAGAGCTGCTGCTGCTGGCTGCCTGTGCCTGGGGTAGTGGTGCTGTCTGCCAGGGCCTCAAGGAGCAATGTGTGACCCTGGTCCTGGTGACTGTTGGGGCAGGGCTAGTTGCTGTGATGATGAGAAACACTTTAAAATTTTAACAGCTAGAACAAGTTATAAAAAGTTTATAATAAATAAGATGAAAATATTAAAAAGGCTACAAAGTAAAAGAGATATACTTTTGATATAAAAAGATTTTGTATGTTTATCTTATTAGAAGGATAAAGGGAGATGTACAAGACCAGAAGGCTTATGTATATAGAGAAGATATACAAAAG
This sequence comes from Heterocephalus glaber, assembly GCF_053883595.1. NCBI lineage: Eukaryota > Metazoa > Chordata > Mammalia > Rodentia > Bathyergidae > Heterocephalus > Heterocephalus glaber. Next base: position 7,329,055 of record NW_028258156.1, read on the forward strand.
TAATTATCAGAGCTGGGGTTTTAGCTCAGTGGTGCCTCGCTTGCCTTGCAGGTGAAAAGTCCTGAGCTTGATCCTTGGTACCAAAAGAGAGTAATTATCAAGGATATATATGTTTGCTTGCTGGTTCCAAGTTTGTTATAAAAGGTTTGCATTTACAGGCATAAAGTGCTTTTATTCCTTTTGATTCTGATTATATCTCTGTTAATTGACCTACAGAAGTTTTTGATTAGTCTTAATTAAAAGGGATGTTATAATTCAAATTGGCAAAATATATGAGTGCAGTCTAGTTTTATAAATATGTTTGTCTGTCTTATAGATAAATGTTATTAAAGACTTACCTTCCTTTTCTCCCAGGTTGCTAACTGATCAAAATGATGTCAAAGGTTAATTTTGATTGTAATGCATATTGCTGTCTACATTCAGTAACTCAATATATATATTCTTACTGGTTACAGATAATTGCTAATTATTATAATCTGGTTTTTACAGGGTAAAACCCCCCAGTTATTTCTGGTCTTTGTTCACTAATAGGAGCCCCAATAATTTTCATTATTGGGTCTTATGGAAAGACATACCCCCAATAAACATTGCTTAAATATGTTATTATAAAATGTTTGTATTGGTTCTCATCAAAGGGTTAAGTTCTAAATATGTTATTATGATATGTTTATATTGGTCATCTTCCAAAACAAAATTTTCAGGAGGAAAAAAACCAAGATGCTTTTAAAAGATGCTTTTGGTACCAAGCTACATTATAGGGCATAAGGTTTCATATAATTGTAATAATTATTATTGCTACTTTTCTGGTGTACAAAATGTGTTCATGTCTTCTGACTGTATAGGTCTTCTAACATTTTGTTTATGGTAATAATCTCCTTATTATCCAGGTATTAGCATTTCTCTTGTGCTCCAGCTACTTATGGTAAGATGTACATATCAAGCCAACCTGAGATAATCAAATAATAGTATTTCTTAAAAACTTATGTAATGGGTATGTTGTTATGTGTCACCATACTTGGGATGCTTAGGTGCTAAGAGGTCCAAATGATGTCACTCGCTAAAATTAAGGGCTAAACGTTATAAACTTCTAAGGTACCTTTATAGGCCATGTCCCCTTTAGGTAACATCCTATTAAAGGATAACAAATAAGGGTTTTCTGTGTGATTATTTTTTTGGTACCGGGGATCAAACTCAGGTCCTTGCACATGTGAGGCAGGCAGCAGAACCAATGAACTAAATCCCTGGCCCCTCTATGTGATATTTAATGTCTTGTAATCAAATAGAGGTGTTTGAACAAAACCTACTTCATGCTAAGATGAACATTAAATGTGTTACAAGGATAATGTCATCATGATTGTCATACTAAAATACTACGTGTGGCTCTTGATATTAAGGTTTTCTATGTAATGTATAACTGTTGTCTGTTAACATTTTACAGGGATTCAACTACTTTGCCATGGTTGATAAAAATAATAGTCCTTGGGCTGGGGATTTAGCTCAGTGGTTCCAGCGCCTGCCTCACAAGTGCAAGGTCCTGAGTTCAATCCCTGGTACCAAAAAAAAAAAAACACACACACACACAAATACCAGTCCTTAACTATACTATATATTTCAAAAGTGTTTAATGTCCAACAAAATTATAATAGTGACCTTCTCTTCTGGGTGTTCAATAACTAAAGTTTAGAGACCAAAACTAAAAGGTAACCAGGCTAAAAGACAACCAATGTCTTGGCAGCCATCAGAAGGGACCCAACTCTGGGAAGCCCAAAGGGCAGATGCCTAAAAACCAGGAGGACACCCACCATTGGACAACAATCAATTTGTCTACTGCAAGGAGAAAGGACACTGGAAAAATGAATGCCCCCATAGACCTTCTACCAAGGTACTGTCCCTCCCCACATCTGGGGAAAGGGAAGATTCAGACTGGGGGGGCTGGGGCCCCTTCTCTCTTGGCCCCCCGGGAGCCCATGGTAAATGCTAAAATAGGGACCCAACTGGTTTGCTTCCTGGTGGACCCTGGCACTGAGAGATGAACAATGTTAAACCCCCCAAGCTTTCTTCACAAACTATTCCCATCTAGGGGGCCCAGGAGCAGTCTAGAACTGCCCACAAACAAGGGAACGAACAGTGAGCTTGGGACCAAAACAAGCTACCCACTCTTTCTTGGTGATACCAGACTGCCAATTCCCCTCGCTAGGATGAGAATTCCTTTATGAGCTGAGGGCCACTATCTTCTTCACTTGGCCCAAGCTCAGATGTTATTCTGTTCTTAACTACTACTCTATGTGAGGAGCATCTCCTCTTGGGAAAGAGAGCCCAGAAGAAACGAGCCCTGAGGGCTCATTTTGGACAGACACGGGGCTGAGTTCCCAAGGTGTGGGCGGATACTAATCCACCGTGTTTGGCTGAACTCTTGTGGACAGCCATGCCTGTTTGAGTTTGACAATATCCCGTCTCTCAGAAAGCCAGACAGGGGATAGCCCCTCACATCAAGAGGTTGCTAGACTCTGGAATATTGACTCCCTGTCAGTCTCCATGGAACATTCTGCTCCTGTCTATACAGAAACCAGGGGCATCAGATTACAGGCCAGTCCGGGACTTGAGAGAAGTTAATTGGTGAGTGGTAATTCTGCACTCCACTGTCCCTAAATTGCATACTCTCTTGAGTTTGCTGTCTCCTGAGCACCAAGTGTATACTGTGCTAGATTTAAAAGATGCCTTTTTCCGTCTGCCTCTTGCCCCAGCTAGCCAGGCCATCTTTGCCTTCAAGTGGATTGATCTGACTTCCGATGATTCCTGTCAACTCTCCTGGACCTGGCTGCCTCAAGGATTCAAGAACACACCCACTTGGTTTGGTGAGGCCTTTCAGAAGGACTTGGTGAGTGTTTTATCCCATCACCCTAAACCTCACCCTACTTCAATATGTGGATGATTTGTTGCTAGCTGCTGCCAGTCTTTCAGAATGCCTACAGGGAATATGAGAGCTTCTCCAGTTACTAGAGGAGTCGGGCTATCCTGTCTTGGCCAAAAAGGCACAACTCTGTGCCTCCAGAGTATCATACCTGGAGTATGAGTTCTCAGAGGGAAAAAGAACTCTGTCTCAGGCCAGAAAATGGACCATGTCAACTACCAGGAAACGGGTATGAGAATTCCTGGGCATAACTGGATACTGTTGCCTGGGTTTAGATACCCAGGTTTGCTGGGATAGTGCAGCCCCTCCATTCTGCTACAGGAGGAGACCAACCCCTAGAATGGGGAATGAAAGAAGTAAAGGTGTTCCAGGATCTAGAACAAGCACTGGTATTAGCCCCAGTTCTGACAGTGCCTGATGCCACCAAGCCTTTTCATCTATTTGTCCATGAGGTGAGAGGAATTGCCAAAGGTGTCCTAACACAGTCCTTAGGGCCTGGAGGTGCCCTGTATCCTAACTCTCTAAAAGATTAGATCCTGTGGCTTCAGGATGGCCTTCGTGCCTTGGGAAGTAGCTGCCACTGCTTTGTTAGTCAAGGAGGCTGATAGACTGACCCTGAGGCAAGACTTGGTCCTTAAGCCCCCTACTCAGTAGAGACTCTGCTCAGAGGGGCTACTAATGCCCCTCCAGCCATGCTAATGCCAGATGATGATCCCAGAATTCTGATTTGTGACTGCAAGGAGGTGCTAGACTAAACTTGAGGGGGACACCCAGATCTGTTGGATGTCCTCCTGGCAGAGGTTGACACCAGTCTCTTCACAGAGGGAAGCAGTATGATGGTAACTGAGGTGCAGAAAGTGGGAGATGCGGTGACTACAGCTGACCAAATTATTTAGGTCCAGCCTTTGCCTGAAAGGACTTCAGCACAAAAGGCAGAACTGATCGCTCTAGCCCAGACCCTAAGGTGGGGAAAAGATAAAAAGGTTAATGTGTATACTGACAGTAGATACGCTTTCACTATGTTCATGCCAGGATATACATAGAGAGGGGACTTTTAATGGCAGCAGGGAAAACAATCAAAAATAAAGAGGAGATCTTGTCTCTCCTGGAGGTGGTATGGTTTCCCAAGGAGGTGGCTGTCATGCATATCCAGGGACATCAAAGACAGGATACTCCAGGAACAAAAGGAAACCGGCTCACAGATGGCCCACAATAAGCCCACCTCCCCCTCTGCTCCCAGCCAGTCCCATTTACAATAAAAGGGAAGACATAGAAGCAAGCCAGTTGTGAGCAAAAAAGGACCCCCAAGGCTGATGGAAGTGTCCAGATGGCCATATCTACCTCCCCCAGGTACTAGGGCTACAACTCATTCAGCAGCTACGTTCTGTTACACACCTAGGGGGTTCCAAGATGGCTGAGCTTCTAGCTCCAAGATACTGTTTCCCAAAATTACAAGAACTGGCTCACCAGGCCTCTCTTAGATCCCCAGGCTGCATGCAAGTGAATCTCTGCCAGGGCCCGTCTGCATCCCTCAGAATTTGATTCAGGAGAATGAGTCCGGGGGAACACTGGGAAGTGGACTTCACAGAGATCAAGCCACAAGCAAGCGGTATTGGTCGATACCTTCTCAGGCTGGGTGGAGGTCTATGCTGCTTGGCGGGAAACTGCCACTGTAGTGGTAAAAAAGCTGCTTCAGGAATTGGTCCCTAGGTTTGGGTTACTGGTGTCCATTGGATCTCACAATGGGCCTGCTTTTGTGGCTTCCCGGGCACTGGGTATAAATTGGAAACTCCACTGTGCCTACGGACCTCAAAGGTTGGGGCAAATGGAACAAATGAATCTACTTTGACCAAATTGATTTTAGAAACTGGTAAAGGGTGGGCCAACCTACTGCCCTGGCCATCCTTTGAATGAGATGCACCCCTTATAAGACTGGCTTTACTCCTTATGAGATTATGTTTAAAAGGCCCCTTTTTCTGCTCCCCTAAAAAGGTGAGATGCTAGAGGAAATTTCTTTTTTTTTTTAAGAGTAGGAAAAATTTATTGAAAGATAGCTTCTGAGACAGAAGAGGGACCAAAAAGTGGGTTGCCTGCCATCCCTGCTGCTCAAAGGTGTTTTATGGGGCAAAGCCATGAGGTAAGGTGGGTACAAAGTGGGACAAAACTATGAGATCCAATGGAAAATCACAAGGTGGGCATAAGGAAGGACAAAACCATGATCAAGCAGAAAGATTACAAGTACAGTCACTCAGGTAATATTGATTAAATGGGGATCAAATGAGAAAACATGTCACACAGGAGGAATTTCTGGAAAGGAAATAGGCTAGGGAGATTGATGTCTATTTAGAATATTAATTACTGCTATTCATCTCTAGAGGTAGTACCTCTTCTCTTTTTATAATGCTAACCAATGAAACCTTCTCAATTGTTTTTCTATGCTGCGGGCTAGCTTTGTCTAACTGCCTTATAATAATTTCTAACTAACTGAGATATCTGCAATACCAGCACTTTGGAGGCTGAGGCAGGAGGATCCCCACCAGTCTGAGACCAGCCTGAGCTACACAGTTAGACCTTGCCTCAAACAACAAGAAAGATACAATTATTATGAGTTTTTGTTTTTGGTACCGGGGATTGAACTTGGGTCCTTCTGCTTGCGCAGCAGGTGGCGAAACCACTGAGCTAAATCCCCGGCCCCAATTATTATGAGTTTTAAGGCTGTGGAGCACTAAACCAAGTGCGAGGGTCTTCCCGAGGAGGCGGGGTTTTCCCAAACCCATAGGATGAGTGGGGCTCAGCAGGGGAGGGGCGCCCTCTTGTGTTGAGACCCACTACACATTGCCTGTAAATGGAAAGAAAGGAACTGGGAACTTGAGTGGGGAGGTTAGTCTGTGTGCCCCCGGGGAGGTTTCTTTACCTCTCTAGGCCTTGGCTTCCTTATTTATACTAAAAGCACATAGCACTCTGTCCCTGTTAGCATCCTGGCTTTGAGCATTGTACCCTGGCCAAGCAAGATGTTAACTTTAGGGAAAGCCAGGTAATGTATTGTTAGAAACTGCCACTGGTATGTCTGCAGGTTTTCTGGAATTATAAAGTGTTCTCCTCAGCAGATGATTGGGAGGGAAAGGAGGGCAGCACCCTGTGTTGGGATAGGATGTGCAGGCAGGAGCTGGAGCTGGCATCTACTCCAGGTTTGTTTTTGTTTTGATTTTGTTTTTTGAGACAGGGTCTCACTATGCAGTTCAGGCTGGCCTTGAACTCATGGTGATCCTCCTGGCTCAGCCTCCTGTGATACCACTCCTAGCTCAGAGTGATAATAAAAGTCTCAGTCAAGAGAACACCCAAGTGCATGTCACCACTGCTGGAAGTTAAGACAGTGATGGTGTAGCATTTACTTAACTTTAGTGTGCTTGAACAGGTGCATATCTTCAGTCTCCGGGAGGGCTTCTCCCTTCCAAGGTTTGAGTTGGGAATGATGAATTCTGCAGGCAGGTCCTGGAACCTTGATGGCTTGAGGGAAGAGACCAGTACAGAGAGAGTCCTTCACTCAGAAGTTAACCACTGACTTTGTGGACCTCCCCCACAGGTGCTAACAGAACTCAGGTCCTTGCGCTTGCACAGCAGGTGGTGAAACCATTGAGCTAAATCCCGGCCCCAACAGAGCTAGAGTTTTAAGCTAATAGAAAGCTTTTAAATATAAGAGGGGGCCAGGGATTTAGCTCGTGGTTCTGCTGCCTGCCTCGAAAGTGTAAGGTCCCGAGTTCAATCCCTGGTACCAAAATAAATAAATAAAGAGGGGTCCAGTTAGGCCCAGCAAGCCTGGGCTCCACAGTGATTTCAAGAAGGTGTCCCCTGGCATTTGGTCACAAGGTTCCATTGATGTCCATATGCCAACAAGGGTCAGAAACCAACTATCTAGGACAGATTAGGAACAGAATTCAGTCCCACTGTGGAGGGGAAACCTGTGGTCTTCCCTGCAGTGTCCAGTGTCACCAGAGGCCCCATTCCACTGGTAGGGATCAGGCCAGCAGGAGCCTGGGGCCTGCTTATTCCAGAGCAACACCTGGGGCTCTGGACTGGGCGTCCTCCGGGCCTTGGGACAGTGACCCTCAGTGACCCATTGTGCCCATTCAGGGAAGAAGACTGAGGAGGCCACTTGCAGTAGGGCAGTGTCTTCCAGTGGCATCTGCCAGTAGGTGTGACACTCAGCAGGTAGCTCTGTTCTGGGGAAGCAGCCGGCAGGAAACACTGGGGGCCTCATAATGCAGCAAGAAGACTCTGGCTCCTTGGACTCTCCTTGTCACTTAATCTAAGCTTGTTTGCCACTTTGTTCCTCCTCTGTACTCTGTAATCCCACCATTCTGGGTAGCTGAGGCAGGAAGACCACAAATTCCAGCCCAACCTGGACAGCTTTGCAACTTAGACCCTTTAGTAAAGGTCAGCCATAATTCAATCCCAAGTTCATCTTCTAAATTCATGCACAGGGGCCTGGTGAGTGGAGCTCAGTTGTAGAACACTTTCTTAATGATACAGGGCCTGTGATATAGGACCAACTAATAATGTAAAGAAAGTACCATAACTCCCAACCTGCTAGATACCCGAAACTCCGGAGTTCATGTTCTCTAAAATCTAAGAGTGAATTCTAGGAACAATGGAGGTTAAGAATAGCAAGAGTTTATTGAGAGAAAGAAAGCTTCTGCCTAAGAGACAGAAAGGGGACCAGAACGTGGGTTGCCCCGCTAGAGGAAATTTCTAACCAGTCTCTGTTAAAGTACCTTTAGTCTCTTCAACAGGTACAGGGTTCTGTCTGCACCAGCATATGCACTATGCTACCCTTACCTGGCTCTGTACCCTGCTGCCCATTCCATCCAGGAGACACCATGCTCATCAAGGCCTTCCAGAAAGAGAGACTCACCCTGCCATGGAAAGGACCATACACTGTTGTGCTCATCCTACTTTTTCTCAGGCTCCTGACTCGGCCCTGTGTTCTTAATTGGATAATTAAGTTTGTAAAACCGCATATAGCCTCTGTTAAACTGTTGTACATGAGAACCTACTATAATCCCCTACCTATTCAGGAGGCTCGAGATCAGTCAATGCTTTGACATCATACTTGGAGGAGTTGGGAATGTGATAGCCAACCTGGCTCCACTTGTGTACCTGACTCCATTTGTGCAAAGTGATTCGGGGTGGTCACCTTCCCCTCCCTTCCCCCTTGGGAGTCCCCTCAGTTAATGCATAACATCACCACATCCGGTGTGAGTCTGCAACTGTATGTTATCTTTGTGACCTTTTGGTAGAGCAGTCTGCAACTATGTTGTCTTTATTACCTTGTAAGCAGAAGACCCTGCAACAATGTGACATTTATTTTTAATTAAACTGTGTGAAACTGCCCCTGACCCCCACTGACTTAGCAAAGTTCTGCTCCTGTGAAGTTCTGCTTGTGCTCCCCCTCTCCCTGAGCCCTCCCCAAATAGAAGCGCCCTTAAAAGAACCCTGCAAACCGCCTTTCCTTTGTCCAGAGCCTTTTTGGCAGGAGCCACTCTGGAATGCCAGCTATGATAATAAAGGATTCCATCTAATTCAGAGTGTGGCACATCTCTATAGTTCCAACTTGCCTGGCCTTACAATACTGCAAAGTTCCAAAGCCCGCAACCAATCAGGAAAGGTATTTTTTTTTCTACACACATGCAAATGATGAAAACCAGACTTAGGAGGGGAGAAACAGAAGCTTGGGATTGTCTCTTAAAATAAGAGATCTTTTCTTTTTCTAATTTTACATGCCTCTATTAGGAAAGGTTAAAGTGGCAGGGAAAGATCAGAAATGAGACCAGGAGAAGGAAATCTTTTTTTTTTTCATGCTCACATTGAGTTATTGAGGCAACTTGCTCACGAGTCATCAATCTCAGACTGGAAGGGCAGGAATGCGGAATCTCAAGAGCTAAGATTTCCTCCTCACCAGTGGAACATCAGACCAGTAAGGAAACTGAAGCAGAACAGCCCCAATATTTTCTCTAGAGTATAGAGAAGGATTGAACCAGAATGTCTCAGTGAAACCTGTCCCACAAGTCTTAAGAATGGCTATTGACTTTTCATCTTTTAACTGATGGATGGGGTCCCATCATTTATTAATAGGCATGTATATTTCTTATAAAAGACCTATTCTACAGCATTTTTAAGCAACTAAGTCCAAATGCAACACAAAACAAAAATAAAACATAATTTTAACAAAGGACAATGCATCATAAGAGAAACAAAGAATTTGTAAAAATTTAAAACATACAACTTAAAATTAAGACAATTTTGAAGCAAAAGCCAGAAATCTATGAAACAAAGTTAGAACCTATGAAACAAAAACAAACTCTTACCTCTGTCCAATCTTGCTGGGACCTCCAAAATGATATAGGGCACAAAGTAATCCAAAAATGGTATCCAAATAAGAAAAAATAATCCGAACAAGGGAAATATTTTAACTCCCAACCTGCTAAATATCTGAAATGCAAGTTCGTGTTCTCTAAAATAGAAGAATGAATTCTAGAAACAAAGGAGGTTAAGAGTGGGAAAAATGTATTGAAAGATAGCTTCTGTCTAAGAGAGAAAGAAGGGGTACCAGAAAGTGGGTTGCCTGTCCACCCCGCTTTTCAAAGGTGTTTTATAGGGCAAAGCCATGAGTTGAGGTGAGGCGAGTCCAAAGTGGAAAAAAACTATAAGACCTAATGGAAAATTACAAGGTGAGTACGAGGTGGTACAAAACTATGATCAACTAAAATTATTACAAGTAGAGTCATCCAGGTAATATTGATTAAATGAGGATCAAATGGGAAAACAAGTCACACACAAGAAATTTCCCAAAAGGGAATGGGCTAGAGAGATTGATGTTTATTTAGAATATTAATCACTGTAGGGGAAGTAGGTAAGTGTAGTACCTCTTCTCTTTTGATGATGCTAACCGGTGAATGTGCCTCAATTGTTTTTCTATGCAGAGGGCTCAGCTTTGTCTAACTGCCTTATAATAATTTCTAATTAACTTAGCTATCTACAATAGTTCAGCTTCTCTTATTCTCAGTCTCCTTAACTGTAAAAATAGATCCTACCACATGGAACTGGCATAAGGTTACAAAAATGCCAGCACAAGACATTCCATTTAGTTTGCTGAGTTAATGGTAATAATTATTATTATTATTATTTAATTCAGAATTTCCCAAAATTTATTCCTTGGAATATTAATCTTTTGAACCAACTTGTGCTCCTCCCCCAGAATTAGTTCTGTGGGAATACAACTGCAGGAGAACAGATCCCTAATGCTCTTAGCTGACCCAAATGCCCCTCTCCCATTCATTCCTCAGACTAACAACCTTGCAGCATTCTGAGATAGGGAGGTAATGTCCAGAACAATCAGAATTGTGTCCTTATTCTTCCCAGAACAGGATATACTACAATGCTTGATCTCAACTGATCCCAGTGATGCCAGGGCATAAAACCAAGAGCAGAGTGCACTCAGGGTTCCTCATCTCAGTGGTATGTGGGGCATAACTCCATTAACCCTGGGCAGCTTTCTTAAGCCTTGGAGAACTAGTTTGCCATGATTCCTATGCTTCTGTTTATTTTTGATCCTAATCTGTGAGTAGCAAGTCTGCTTTGCCTGATTAGTTGCATCAATATTGTGTCTGCATGTGTACAAATGGTAGTGAATCTTTGCGACAACTTTTGGAAATATGTAAGATATGTCCTTTTTGGATAAAATGCTCAAATATATTTGTGTATCAAATGTTTGGAGAAGGTTTGTTATTTCTTGAACTTATTTAACTTTGTTGTAGTCTGCTGACTTTTGAAATGTCAGCTCAGCCTACCTCCATTTTCCATAATTTCCATAAATTACTCACACCTGTATCCACTCATAGAATGGATCCCTAAAGCTGTACTTGTTCTGTGGGACAAGCTTGATTTTCTAATATACAGTTGTATCTTGGTTCATGAACTTAATTCTTTCCACCATTCTTGTCACAAACCAAACTGGACAAGAACCAAATCAAATTTCCCTATAAGGTCAACATTGAACCTAACCATTGAATTTGATTTGGTTCTCACCCAATTTGGTTTATGACCAGAATCATGGAAAGAATCAAGTTCATGAACTGAGGTACCACTGTACTTCCTTTACTATTAGGTAGTGTTGAAGTGGCTATGGGTATTTTGGGGAACTAAGGATAAATCAATCTGGCAATATATTTTGCTGTTGTCTAGTGGGATATATCTTTGTAGATCATAGTTATATACATACACTATACTCTTTTCAGACCTTCTAATTTGGGAATGGCACACAGGAATAGTCCTGACAATAACTGCATCAATCTTGACTTGTAATGAAAAGATGCAAGACCAGAGATCATATCACTATATGTCTTACAGTGTCCAGCATTGAAAGTATGTAAGTAGTCTGAAACAAGTTTGGTTGGCTGAGCCAAAAGCTGGTCTCTGGAGAATTCTTCCAATCAGTGGTACTCATTCACTTCTAGTAAAAACAATGAAAGGAATGTATGTCATGCATATATTTTATAAGACAGGATATAAATTATATAAATATGACCTCAAATTTCAGAATGTCAGAGTAAAGATCTCTGAAAAACCCCTATAAAAGCAACAAGAACACTGGGATATTGTCAGTATCAATGTTTTTTTCAGAAGGCTGGAAATTAACAAAAGCCTTGCAACAATCTAATGTTATTTATTTAAGAAAAATAGCTGAATTTCAATAAGAACAATGAGACTTGTGGAATTTTAACTTTCCCCAATCTCTTTTCCTTCTTCCAAAATTTGTGGGAGCCTTGAAAGTCAATAGCTTGATGAGTATGGTAGCTATGAGAACCAGAGGAGGCAGAATAGGTGAAGAGCCTTCCTTCTTCCATCAAAGCCCCATTTGTCAAGAATTTTGAGTACTTGACCTATCTGGTAACTTGTGCAAAAGCTCCATTCTTGGTACTTATCTTTGTTTGACCTTACTCAGAACTTACTTTGTACAAGTAGCATGACCAGCAAGACATTTGACAACAACCATAACTACCATTTGTTTAATACTGCTACTACCTAGGCAGCTTTACTAGTTAGGGCTAGCAAAAGGCTGCTCTAACCACTTAAAATGAACAACTGGGTATGAGTCAGGGTTTTCTAGACAAAAGAATCAGTAGGATATATATGAAGAGATTTATTGTAGGAATTGGCTCACACAATTATAGATTGAAGTGTGCCCTAATATTGACATCCATGAGTTGGAGAACCAGGGAAACTGGTGGTATAAGTGAGTTTGAGTCCAACGACTTAAGAACCAGTGGAGCTTATGGTGTAACTCTCAGTCTGAGGTAGAAGGTCTGAGAAATGGGAGGGTAGGGGGATGCTTGTTTAAGTCTCAGAATCCAAAGGCCTGAGAATCTGGAGTTCTGATGCCTGGAGGTAGGAGAACATAGATGTCCAGCTCCAGAAGAGACTTAATTCTCTCTTCCTCCATCTTTTTGGTCTAACTAGGACCTAAGAAGATTGGATAATGCCTGTCCACATTGGTGAGTGTGGATCTTTTTTCATTCAGTCTACTGACTCAAATACCTATCTCTTCTAGAAAAGCCCCCACAGATCTATCCAAAAGCAATATTTTACTAGGTCTCTCAATGTTCCTTAACCCAGTCAGCTTGACACCTAAAATTAACCATCACACTATAAAATGAGATGTTCATAGAGGGCTTTGAAAATTACGTAATTTTTCTAGAAATCTCTAAGGCCATGCCCATGCCCAGAGAAAACTTGAGAAGGTCTTAAACTCTCACCTATGGTTGATGTTTGAGTCTCTGTAAAAGTAGCAAGTTGTAGAGTTGTAAAACTGCCTACTGCAGCATTGAAGGTATACCCCAACAGAGCCCCTTTGAAGAGTGGGAGAATTATTGGTTTGAGGAATTTTAAGAAATCAGTGTGCAAACATTTAGCTGATGATCAGTCAGTTACCTGAGCAGAGACTTCAGTGAGGGCACATGGCAAAGAATCAGACTGTTATGGATGAGTGAGTTTGAACAATAGAGATGTGCCACACTCTGTGCCAGATTCGAGCCCATTTATTACAGCCAGTGGCCGAGGGAGGCTAGTGCCCAGAAAGTTTCCTCAGCAATGGGAAGCACTTTGATTTCTCCTTTTAAATCATACTTTCAGTTGGGGAAGGCTCAGGGGAGAGCAAGTGGAATCTTACAGAAGCAGAACCATGCCAGGTTGGGGGGGGAACAAAGAAGTTTCACACACACTAGGTGAGCTACAAAACATCATGCAACTGCCAAGCAGGATGTGGGGGTTTTGGGTGCTTTGTCCAAGCACAGGTACAAAATGGCATTGAGGCACAAGATGGAGTCAGGTTGGCTATCACAGTCCCAACTCCTCTAAGGATCATGTCAAAGCATTGACTCAATAAGAGCTTCTTGATTGGGCAGGGGGTTATACAAAGGATTGTAGTAGGAGCTCATATACATCAGTTTAACAGAGGCTACACGCTGTTTTACAAAGTTGATTATCCAGTTAAGAATACAAGGGCCAATCAAGAGCCAGAGAAAAAGCAGGATGAGGGGACCAGCCAGTCCAGTGGTAAGGGTAGTTACCCAAGGGGTCCAACTGAACAGGTTATAATGCCATGAGTTTTTACTTTCCTTCTCTTTCTGACATATATTTAGATTTTCCTTGAAGTTTTGAAGGGTATTGTGGATTACACTAGACTTGTTGGCATAGAAACAATATGCCTCCCCTAGAGCAGCACATAATACTCCTTGTGACAAGAGCACTAGATCAAGCCCCCTTCAATTCTGGAGGACCATCTCAGCTAGTGACTCTACTTGGGAGTAAAGAGTCTCAGCGGCATATTGCAGGCTTCCTAGGTCAGTGTCTACCTGTTCTGCCAAAGCTGAGAGTCCAAGTTTTCCACTACCCAATGGGGCAGTTCCAAGTGCCGCTGAGCCAGCTACCCCCAATCCCAACAAAATTGGAATGGCTATGGTGGTTGCTTCTGCCTGTACGGTAGTCCTGGAGGTGCTATGAAATCACATCCCTGTGGTCCTCTGTACACATAAACTTGAGGAAGAATTTACACCAGGATGCACAAGACTTCAGTTCTAGTATCTCCCTCAGGAATTCTGGCACACCTAGTGAGTCCTGAGGTACAAGCTAGCCAAGTGTCATTAGGGGAAAATAATCCTTCAAGGTCTCCAGAGTCATGGTTTGGCTATACACAGCATGGAAAGGGGAGTTACTCATATCATAAGAAGAAGTTGCCAGACAGGTTGCATTTCCATAAACTTCACCAATTGTCAATGGGGGCTTTGCAGAATTGCATGCTAAGGCAGTACTTGAGGCTTTGATTGAGCCCAAGACTCCCACACCCACACAATAAGGAATCTTTGCTTTTAGAAGAGCCAACAGTCCTGAGCCAGGTTTGGTTGAGTCAGGTTTAACATAGTGTGGATGGCTCCCAGCATGGAGAATAGGGAGGGAGGCAGCACACATGGGGGGTCTGCTTTATTGGTAGCTAAGAGCGGATGCTTCAAAGGAGGGATAACAGAGTGAGGCTCAAGTAAGGGGTCCTTTACCTTCATTAAGTGTCCTATTGGATGCCTTGGTGCTTGGCTTAGCAACCTGGTTTGAAAGGTAATGATTCCCCCGGGTCAGGAATTAGTCCTCCAGGGAGCCAGAAGCAGAAGCCCCAATTCATCCTGTGCCCCATTTAGAGTCCCAGGGCCTTTGTATCAGAATCGTGACTTGGAACCCATGTTTCCAAACTACATCATTAGTGACATTTGGTCCCCCACTATAGAAGGCAATCTTTACACAGCCCCAGTTAGGGCAGTAGAAGTCAGTTGGGGATCCACAACCCTTCTGTTCATATAGATTGAACCCTGGACACACATAAAAGTCATGGTTTCCCAGGTTTATGAACTGATAGTAGTAGCTTCCCCAGTCTCTTCTAACTTATTTACAGAGATTGACCTCAGGCAACCTGAGAGGTTGGCGGGGGGAAGGGGGGCTATGGATGGAACCAAAAGTGACATTACCTAGCATTTCTCCTGAGGTAAAGGGGTGAGGAGAAAGGAATGCAACTCTCCTCACTGCATCTCCCCAGAGTTCGGCCTCGTCAGCCCAAAGACAATAAGGACAAGCGTCTCAATCATGATTGGAATAACCTTAGCTTTAAAGGATCAGGTCCCAGTTCAGCAGTCCACTGTTTTGCCTGCTTGATTCATGAATTGTGAACCCATGTTGAGATTCCGTCAACCTTGAGAACTGAGGGCATTATGAGGATGACTGAGTAGGGTCCCTTCCAGGCTGTATTCAGCCCTTTACTCCAAAAGGCTTTGATGAAGACAGTATCCCCAGGCTGGAATGGGTGGCACGGTGTAGAGCTGGGCAGGGGCTAAGTAGCTCACACCTGCTAGTGAACAGTTTTCTGTACCTGTTGGAGAAACTGGAGATTCTTTAACAGGGAATGGATAGAAAATTCTTTAGTACCTCACTTTTAACCTTGGGGAGGGTATCTTTTAAGCAGGGGAGGGTGTCTTCCAAACATAATTTCATAAGGAGTAAAACCTGTTTTATAAGGGATGCATCTAACTCTAAGGACAGCCAAAGGCAGCAGGCTCACCCACCCTTCACTAGTTTCTAACATCAATTTAGTCAGAATAGATTTTAGGGTCCAATTCATCCATTCCACTTGCCCTGAGCTTTGTGGTTGGTAGGCACAGTGGAGTTTCCAATTTATACCCAGTGCTCTACTGACTGAGTTATAGAAGCTACAAAGGCGGGGCCATTGTCAGATCCAATGGACACTGGTAGTCCAAATCTGGGAATTAATTTCTGAAGAAGTTTCTTTGCCACCACAGTGGCAGTCTCCCACTGAGTAGTGCAGACCTCTGTCCAACCTGAGAAGGTATTTATGAAAACCAGGAGGTAGTGATAGCCATCCGCTGGTGATTTGATCTCTGTGAAATCCACTTCCCAGAGTTCTCCAGGAGTCCTACCTAGGAGTCTGACCCTAAGTGGTGCAGATGGGCCTTGGTGGGGATTTACTTGTACACAGGTTGGGCACCTCTGAGAGGCCTGGGGAACCAGCTCTTGCAGGTTTGAAAAGTAGTATCTTGGAGCTAGAAGCTTGGCCATCTTGGAGGCCCTCAGGTGCATGACCAAATGTAGCTGCTGGATGAGCTGTTGTCTTAATGCCTGGGGGAGGTAGAAGTGACCATCTGGATATTTCCATCAGCCTTGAGGATCTTTCTTTGCTTGCAGCTGGCTTGCTTCTTTATCTTCCTCTTCACTGTAAGTAGGGCTAGCTGGGAGCAAAGTGGGAGGAGGACTCACAGTAGGCAAGATGACTATGTATTGTCCTTTTGGTGACGTGGAACATGAATGGCCACCTCCTTAGGAAGCCAACCACCTCTATGAGAGACAATATCTCTTCTTGGTTTTTGACAGTCTTTCCTGCAGCTAGCAGAACCCCTGTCTCCTTGTAGATGCTCACGTGGACATGTAGAGTAGCAAAGACATACCTACTGTCAGGGTACACATTTATCTTCTTTTCCTTTCCCATCTCAAGGCCTGGGCCAAGGTGGCCAGTTCTGCCTTTTGGGCTGAGGTACCCTTGGGCAGAGGCTGGGCCCAAATGACTTTATCAACTGCAGTTATTGTAGCTCCCACCCTCTGTACCCCACTTACCACCATGTTGCTTCCATCTGTGAAGAGGGTGGCATCTGCTTCAGCCAAGGGGGTGTCTGTTAAGTCCGATCAGCCCCCCTGGGTCTGGTCCAGTACCTCCTCACAGTCATGAATTGGGATGTCTGGGTCATCATCTGGGATCAGTGAAGCCAGATTGAGAGCTGGTCCTGCTGAGAAGACTATGTGAGGCTGGTCAGGAAAGAGGCTTTGATACTGAGTGAGGCAGGCATTTGACATCCATCTGTTAGTAGCCCCACCGAGCAGAGTCTCTACTGAGTGAAGGGCAGTTAGGACTAGGTCCTGTCCGAGGGTCAACTTATCAGCCTCCTTGACCAATAAAGCTGTGGCAGCTACTGCCTGAAGACATGAAGGCCATCCTGAGGCCACAGGATCTGATCTTTTATACTCTTTTTTTTTTGGTACCAGGGATCGAACTTGGGACCTTGCGATTTCAAGGCAAGTGCCAGAACCACTGAGCTAAATCCCTGGGCCAGGATCTAATCTTTTAGAGAGATAGGCCACAGGGCACTTCCAGGGTCCCAAGGATTCCCTTAACAATCCCTCTTACCTCATGGATGAATAGATGAAAAGGCTTAATAACATTGGGTAGTGCCAGAGCTGGAGCTGATACCAAAGCTCTTTTCAGATTCTGGAAGGCTTCTTCTTCATCTATTCCCCATTCTAGGGGTTGATTTCCTTCTATGGGAGAATGGAGGGGCTGTGCTATCTCAGCAAACCCAGGTATTTATAGGCAACAGTATCCAGCTGCACCTAGGAATTCTTATACCTGTTTCTTGGTAGTTGGTGTGGGTATCTGGAGGATGGCCCTTTTCCTGGCCTGGGACAAGGCTTTTCTTCCTTCTGAGATTTCATAGCCCAGGTATGATACTTTAGGGGCACAGAGTTGTGCCTTTTTGGCTGATACACAGTAGCCCAACTCCTCTAGTAGCTGAAGAAGCTCTTACATCCCCTAAAGGCATTTTGAATAGCTAATAGCAGCTAATAACAAATCATCCACATATTGAAGCGGGATGAAGTTAGGGTGGTGGGATCGAAAACTCACCAAGTCATTCTGGAGGGCCTCACCAAACAGGGTGGGTGCATTTTTGAATCCTTGAGGCAGCGGGTCCAGATGAGCTGGCAGGAGTCACTGGAAACTGGATCAGTCCACTCAAAAGTGAAGATAGGCTGGCTAGCTGGGGCAAGGGGGACACTAAAAAAGCATCATTTAAATCTAGCACAGTATACACTTGGTGCTCAGAGGACAGCAAATTCAGGAGGGTATATGGATTGGGGACAGTAGGATGCAGAGTTACCACTCGACGGTTAACTTCTCTCATGTCCTGAACTGGCTTGTAATCTGATGTCTGCAGTTTCTGTATTGGTAGAAACAGGGTGCTAATGGAGACTTGCAGGGAGTTAATATCCCAAAGTCCATCAACCTCTTGATGTGAGGGGCCATCCCCTGTCTGGTCTTCTGAGAGATGGGGTATTGTCAAGGTCTCATTGCAGCAAGGGGAAAGGGCAGTCTGGTGTCACCAAAAAAGTGAGTAACTTGTTTTGATCCCAGGCTTACCAGTCATTCACTCATGAGTGGGCAGTTTTGGACTGCTCCTGTGTCCCCCTGGATGGGAACAGTTTGTGATGAAAGCTTTTCCAGGGGATTTTTAAACACTTGGTGGCAGTGTCCACCAGGAAATGGACCCATTGGCCCCCTATTCAACATTTATCATGGGCTCCCGGGGGAAAAGAGAGAAGGAGCCCTGACCTCCTCAGTCTGAATCTTCTTTTCCCCTGGACATAGGGGAAAAGTAGTACCTTGGTAGAGGGCCCGTGAGGGCATTCATTTTACCAATGCCCTTCTTGCGAAAGGCACAATGATTTCTGCCCAATGGCAGGTGCCCTCCTGGCTTTCTAGGCACTCACCCTTTGGGGTTCCCAGGGATGGGTCCCATGGGGTCCCCTTTGCTTGTTTCTTTGCTAACCATTCAGCCATGGCTGTGGCCAATTTTTGATTTTCTGAATTCCTATTGTCAAACACCTTTTGAGCTACTTCTAATAGCTGAGATGTGTTCATTCCTGGGAATCCCTCTAGTTTTTGTAATTTTCTCCTAATATCAGGTGTAGACTGAGTAACATAAGCCAAATTTATAGCTCTACTGTTCTCTGGAGCACAGGGGTTGAACAGGGTATAAACCCAGAAGACCTCTCTGTGTCTCTCCAGGAATGCACTGGGGGACTTCTCTGGTCCCTGTGTCACTTCAATAGTTTTTGACAGATTTATGGGTTTCTGAGCTGCTGCTTGAATCATGTTTAACAAGTTTTGGTGAAAGATGAGGAAAGTCTGCCTCCCCCCTGAAGAATTTGGATCCCATTCAGGCCTCTCTGAGGGAAACCTTTGCTTCAGCAATTCATAGGCCTCCTCTTCTGAGTGCCCCCCCCCCCATAAGAGCTTTCTAGCTTCAAAGCTAATCCTGTCCCATTCCTCATCAGTGAACAGTGTTTATAACAACTGCTGACCGTCATCCCAGGTCGGTAGATGAGTCTTGCAGATCAGCTCTATCAGGGAAATCAAAACCTGGGGCTTCTCAGAGAAGGGTGGATTCTGGGTTTTCCAGTTGTAGAGGTCAGAAGTGGAAAAGGGAACATATACCAGGAACAGGTGGGTTCTTGGTCCTGCCTCCCTCAAAGGCAAGAGAATCTCTGGACTGTGTCTTCCCGAGGTGGTGACCTCCTGCTGGGATCAGAGACACTCTCGTAGGCAGGGGAAAGTAGCAGGGGAAGTAGAGGAAGAAACAAGAGAGTCAGGGGCAGATGGGTCAGGACTGACAGGAGAGGAGGGTGAACTAGGGTTATACAGAGGTGGACAGGGGAGGACTTTCTCAGCATCTGACTGCTGCAGAACCGGTGTCTGTCTGTGGAGTTTGCCTATGAGGGGGAGAACAGCTTTTGGAAACAAGCAGCTTTGAATAGGCTTTTGCAGCACAGGCCTTTAGCCATGGAGGAGGGTGCTGCACTAAAGTAAACTAGGAATCAATGTAAGGGTATTGAGTGGAGTGTTCTGGTGACCTGGTAATAACCTTTCAAACTGCTTGAGCCAGGGCAGGATCCTGGGAGCCCTCAGAGGGCCAGCCCACACCAAAAGAGGGCCACTCAAGCTCACAAAAAGTGCAGAGTTTGTCCTTTGACAATTTTACTCCATAATCATCAGAAAATCCTGAGGAAAAATTTGTAACCATGCAGACCAGGGGTGTAACAATTTGTGAAGATGACGACCCCATGGTAGAGAGACTTAGAGCAGGCAGGAGATACCCAAGATTAGGAGCTGCAAGGACAAATAAAAAAAGAAGAAGAGGTCTGTACATAAAGAAAGAGGCTTTAGTGGCCTCTCAGCCACTTTAAGGACTGTCCAGGCTTTAGGGTGTATTTATCTCATCGCAAGGGCACCCACTTGGCCTTTCTTAGATGTGTCCACAGAACCACAGTATGACCCAAATCAAGTCTCGTAACTCTGAGATGGGAATCCCCCTCTTTGTTGCGGGACATGGACAGAATAGTCTATTGTTTGCACTGCCCATTGCCAGTCATTCATTCATGCAGCCATCATTCAGAGGTTAAAGACATTCCAACCCTCTCCCTGGGGATTTACCAGATTGGCTGGTTTATAGTCAGACTAGACCAGACCAGACCAAGTGGCCACCTCAGTCAGCATCCTGACCTTGTGGAGGGGCCCGGACATGCCTTTGTCAAAGACTGTTGTTCCCCACCAGAACCAGAAGGATCCATACCAGACCAGATGGGCTCTAGAAAATTTGGAGGGCATCTCTGCAGTCCCTTCAGTGTTGGCAGTGAGACTACAGGGCCCTGGAACATCTCAGGGGGCACCTACCCTATAGTTTGCTGCCAAAGATGGGAGGGATCACAGCGAGGCCAGGACCACCCAGTGTGGCCATCTTGCTGGGGCCTCCAGCTGTTGTGGACGAGTCAGTTCAGACAACAGAGATGCACCACACTTTGTGCTAGATTCATGCTCATTTACTATAGCTGGTGGCTGAAGGGGGCTAGCACCCAGAATGTTTCCTGAGCAATGGGAAGCACTTTGATTTCTCCTTTTAAATCATGCTTTCAGTTGGGGAAGGCTCAGGGGACAGCAAGCAGAATCTTACAGAAGCAGAGCTGTGCCAGGCTGGCGGGGGGAGGCACAAGGAAGTTTCGCACACTAGGTGAGCTACAAAACATCCTGCACCTACAGCAAGTATACTGTCAAGTAGGATGTGGGGGCTTGGGGTGCTTTGTTCAAGCACAAGCACTTTGTTCAAGCACAGGTACACAATGGCATTGAGGCACAAGATGGAGTCGGGCTGGCTATCCAAGACTGTACAGAATAGTCTAGGAAAGTTACAGACAACAACAAAAACAAACTCTGGGAAGGGAGTAAGTCTCAAAAAATACTGTACATAAAGTAGTAGAAAATTATGATTCCAAAACAGAGAAAAAAAGTCAATAGAAACTGCCTCACCTCACTAGAAAGAAAACAAACCAACCATTGTGGTGGGGAGGAACTGGGCCAAAGGAGAAGTGGGATGCATGTCTCCAAAGAATATACAGAGACAGTCAAAAAGCACATGAAAAGATGTTTAACATTATTAGTCATCAGGGAAATACAAATTAAAACCATAGTAAGGTACAGGTTCACACTTAAAAAGAGTCAAACATTTTTTTTTCTTCTGGCATGGGAGATTGAACCCTAGGCCTTTGCACTGAGCTACATCCCTACTCCTTATATTTTACTGTTTTATTTTGAGAGACATAGTCTTGCCAAGCTGCTAAATTTCCCAGGCTGGGCTCAAACTTGCAACTCTATTGTCTCAGCCTCCTAAAGTGCAGGGTTTACAGGTGTGCATCACGACGCTGGCTAAAACATGTCTACACTTTTAAGAGATTGACCATAGCAGGCGTTGGTGAGTATGTAGAAGAACTGGGGCTCTCCTATACTACCAGTAAGTGTGAAATACACACCTGCTTTGGACAACAATTTGGCAGTTTCTTAAAGTTGTTCATCTACCTAACTATAAGAATCAACCATTCCACTCTTTGGTATTTCCTTAAAAGAAATGAAAGCGTATATTCTTACAAAGCCTCATACAGAAATGATAAAACAGATGTATTTATAATAGCGAAAAACTAAAAACAACCTAATGTTCATGAACAGGTGAAAGGATTAAAAAGTGATATAGCTGTACAAAGGAACACAAGTTGAGCAGCCTTAATCTGAAAATCTGAAATCCAAACTACCACAGAATCTAAAATTTTTGAACACTGACATAACACCACAAGTTCTATAACATGAATCTTTGCTCCATGCACAGAATTTTAAAAAATGTTGTATGAAATTATCTTCATATGAAATGAATGGATTTTATGTTTAGGCTTGGGTCTCATGTCTAAGATATCTTATTCTGTACATGCAAATATTCCAAAATTTGAAAATAAAATCCAAAATTTGACATACTTCTGGTTCCAAGCATTTCAGATAAGGAAGAATGAACATATACTATGCAACTATACTATACTTGTAACAAATGGATGAAGATCAAAATCATTATGGAATAGAATTTATAAAAACTTTTAGACAAAGTAAAGTAATCTGTAATGACAGAAAGTAAATCAGTGATTTCTTGGGACATGGCTTAGGGATAAAGAAGAGTGAGGGGAAAAATTAAAAAGCATGAGGGTGCATTTTACACTTGATCTTAGCCAAAAGGCCGAGAAGTGATTAGGGAGGGAGCATTTTAGATAATGAATATGTTTGTTATCTTGATTATGGTGATGGTTTCACAGGTGCAAAAATGATCAAATTGTACATTTCAAGTATGAATAGTTCATTGTATGCACATTACACTTCAATTAAGTTGTTTAAAAACTATGATGCTATGGAGGTTTTTTAATATATGAGACATAACAGCTTATTATTTGAATTTCTGTAATACTTTTAAAACGCATCCAAAGATTTAACAGATTTAAGTTGGTAACAGCTTGAAGACATTGGGATTGCATTTTGTAATGAACTTTAAATCTGGATTATGACAGTGGAATTTTGAATTTTGGAAATCTTTATCAATGACGTGCAAATGTGATTTTTCAGTGTTATTTTAAATTTTTTTCAGTTAAACAAAAATAGATTTACTACTTTTATTTTTTATTAGTACAGTAAGTCCCTGACTTATGAAAGTTGGACTTGTGAAATTTCACAGGTGTACTGTACAAGACCCATAGGTTACTGTGTAAGACTCACTTTGTGGGATTATGAACAAACCTAATTTACGAATAGTTCTCCCAGAATGGAATTTATTCACAATTTGGGGACTTAGTGTATGTTTGTAACACATAATGTTTACATTTCTTGTGGGAAATTGGTACACAATACATCTTACACTTGATCTTAGCCAAAAGGCTGAGAAGCGGTCACAATACATCTTAATTCCTTTTCTCAACCCCTTTCCCTCCGCTACCTCTCCCCTCCCTCCCTCTCTTGATCCTTTCCCCTTGAGAAAGATCTCTCTACTTATTATCTATTTTTTATTTTGCTTCTTACAATTCTTGAGACTGAGCATCTTTTTGCATGTTTATTGGCCATTTGTATTTTTTTCTTTGTGAATTGGCTATTTGTTTATTTTTCTTTTGGATTTTTTTCTTATTAATTTGTAAGCATTTTTTTGCTGAGGTAGGTTTTAGGCAGATTGAGTTTAATATCATATATATGTAAAAATTTCCAATGTGTTATTGAAGATGTGAGGTGAAAATTTCCACGGAAAAGGAAACAGATGAGCCAAAGCAGATTACTGAATCAGACCTCAAGGAGTAAAAGGATCTAGCAAAGAAGTATTCAAAGTGACCTGGGAAAAGCATGTCCTCATATAACCCTAACCAGACACACCTTTTACCACTCAAGTTAGTATGGCATGTGTGACTGCAAGAAGTTGTCTTTTTAAAATTTATTTTTTAATTTTTAGTTTTCCTCCCTGAGTATATCCAAGGAGCCCCATGGGTGCTGATACATGTCCAGGTGTCTGCCCTTCAAGATGAAATTTTTTCTTAGCAAACTCAAAACTTGTGCCCTCTTGAGGCTACAGGATTCCACAGTGCTGCTTCGATGCTGGAACTCTAGAATGTGCTGCTGATGCAGTGTTGGTGAACATGTGGTGCCCTGCCTTCTGAAACCAGAGCAGCCTGAGGATTGCCCTGCCAGGGCCATTTCCTGTTGCCCAGTGACTATTCTCGCTGTTGCCACTGTTGTTAAGCTGACCTTCAGGGTAACTATGAACTATAGTAAGCCAAAAAAGCTACAGCTCAAACTGGGACACATGCTGTAATTATTGACGCCAGGGATATTGCAGACCCCAGCCCAGGCCATACTCATTCTTCACTGTGCAGAGCAGATGTGTGCTATTGGTAATCAGATGGAATCTATACTAAAAATACTAAACTCTTGCCACATTTGAATGCTTATTATTAACATGGGTACTTCCTTGGACTTTGAGCCTACTGTTGGGATGCCTGTGTTGGGGACACCTCCAATCAGTAATGGATCCAGATTGAAAGTTCACTTTCCTCAGCTGATCTCTTAATTTATCTTTTCCTGTCTTTATGGAAAATAATCTCCTAGGGATCTTGTTGCTCTTTCCTATTTCCTAATTTGGGTTATGCCACCCAACTCCTTTGAACAATTTTGATTCATTTAGACTAGAGATAGAAAGAGACAAGTTCTCACTTCCATTCCTGTCTAAGTGTACACCTATGTGAAGACCCTGACCAACATACCCTCATGGCCAGCAAGTTTCCTATAGCAATGTATATTTTTAGGGTAGAAGGAGGTGTCTGGAGCCATCAGAATGTATTGTTCTATCACAAAAGCACCTTCTGTCCCGAGTTGAATCCCCAGCAGAAGTGGATTTTCTATGACATTATTGAAGCTTAAGTATAGCTTGCTCGAGCTCCTTCCAAATGGACAGGGGAGGGCCGGGAATTTAGCTCAGTGGTTTCAATGCCTGTTGCACAAGTGCAAGGACCTGAGTTCAATCCCCGGTACCAAAAAAAAAAAAAAAGAAAAACCAAATGGACAGGGGAGGGGTCATAATCTGTTCATGTGCTCATATTATTTTTATAAAATTTGCAAAATAGGATATTTTGGCATTCATCTTCTTTTTTTGGCATTCATTTTCTTAAAGAATTTCTCTTCCTCAAATTATATAAACCTAGGCTCCACAAAACCTGAATCCATTCATGATTCCAAGCAAAACTTCATGAGAATTTTTGTTGTTGTTGTTGTTGTCTTAACAATTAGGAGGCAAGGTGGAATAGAATAAAGCTGACCTGAGTCTGTCCCTGCTTCTATTTCTTAGTATCTGTGTGATGCAAACCATGTTACTTAACCTCTCTGAACCTAGCTGAGGTTCCCCAGCTAGAAAACGGAGATAATAATGCATGTCTTGTGATACTGTTGTGGGAAAGTAGTACCTAATGGTGTTTGACATGTAGTAGCAAATCAAAAATGTTGTGTGCTACATAGTTATTGTGACTTTGTTAACTGTAAGAAAATCAGTCTTTGATGAGTGGGAAGTAATTACCCACGTTTCCTAAATATCTATTCATACCTCTTACCTAGATGTTATCAAACAGCCTTGAGCATGAAGGAAGAGGAAGTCAGAAGAATGGGACTTGGCTCTTAACTCTTAACTGAGCAATTCAATTGCCAAACACTATTTTTCCCTTGCACATCTCAAATTTTAGGTTTTCTGAGTGATTCATTTGCCTTGCCTTTCCCAATATTATATTTCTAAAAATTCATACGTAAGGAAAAATGCTCAAAAATGTTCTTTACAACTTTGCACTTTAGGTATAACTCTCAAATGGAATTTTGACATTAAAAGTACAATATAGGGCTGGGGATTTAGCTCAGTGGTTCCAGCACCTGCCTCGCAAGCGCAAGGTCCTGAGTTCGATCCCTCATACCAAAAAAAAAAAAGAAAAGAAAAGAAAAGAAAGTACAATATAAAGAGGTCAACATTCCTTTAAAAGTTATTGCAAAAGGAACAAGTAGTGGTTTTCAAATCACATGCTGCTAAGTCAATTCAAGTGGCCATGCCTGGGAATGTAATGACGTAATGGTTCCCTCTATCTCTCTCTAATTAAAGTACCAAACATATTTAGTCTTCTATTTTCATCTGATGCTGAAATTAAAATAAAGTATAATTTAGTCACAACATTAGTTTAAAATTTATGAATTCTATGCTTAAGTGTTCTAATGAAAAAGACTCAAGAATGAAAGGAAATTATCTCAAATATCCTTAAGGAATTGAAACCCAACGAGGTTGATATATTTCTTGTAATTGCTTAATTGGCTGTTTTCCTGTAATTCATACACTAATTCACTGTAACTACAGCTTATAACTGAAGTGCTGTTTTAGTTAAAGAAGACAACATGACAATAAATCATCCTATGGAAGGATTTCTGTTTAGGTTGTTTAGTTCTTCCTCTGATTTGCTAGCTACATGAATGTTGACTTGGATCTCCTGATACTTAAACAGATACATAGATACAGAATATCTCACAACCACTTTGATTCAAATGTATAAATATTTATGCAAAGCACTGAACTAGGCCAGTCACCATAATAGATTGCAAATGGAAACTTTTCTCAATACATGAATTAGCAAATAGTTTTACTTCCTTCTGTTTGCTGTTTGTTTATTGGTAATTCATTTAATAAATAGAACTAGTCTCTAGTGCCATAAACTACCTAGTAATATGGGCATTTAAACATAAATTATATAGAATAACTAATTGCCAAAGGGAATTCTGAATGTAGAAGCTATAGTCCTTGTCTCTGGGCACTTTCTAAAGCTGATACTGGAAGCCCAGTTGAGTGAATTGGGTAGTAGTGTTTCCCTGAAGAGCATAGATTACTTCCTATGGCAGACAGAAGATTATGTCTGCAGTAATACCATTAAAAAGATAACAGATATTGAGTGCTCACTAGTGATAAGTACTATGCTAAATAATACACATGCATTATCTCATTTAATGGGAACAATAAATATAATATAGGTATACTACGATCCATCCTCACTTTACAGATGAGGAAACAGAAATTTTGAGAGATTTAGCAAATTGCCTTAGCACACAGAGGTGGAGAGTGGCAGGGAATCCAACCCCAGATGCCCATACTCCTACCCTACTATACTGATCCTAAATAAAGAGAAAGGTATTTCTCCATTAGTGTCATGTACTCACCCACTGAGTGGGCCTTCCTCAGTATAACTGGACCTTAGGGGATCACCCCATGCCGTGGCTTCCCTGGTCCCCCTTGGAGCCATCCCTGCCTGCCTTTCCTCCCAGTGATGGCTGGGACTCCACAGTTGTGACTTTTCTTTCTTGCTGCTCCTGGGTGAGAGGTCAAGACCACAGCATAGCTCATCTCTTGCCTACTTGTTTGCCACCAATACCTACTTAATCCAATGCCAATTCAGGCTATTTAGGCAACGGTTATTATTTATCTACTATGTACTGGATAATAAGCAAGATACTGTATTTGGAATGGGATGAGTGTGGAGAAAATATCATTCATAAGGGCTTTAGTATGAGTATATGCAAAGTGATATGGGAACCCTGAGAGGGAAAACATTTACTTTGCTTAGGGCTGTGCAGAAAGTCTATGCTAAAAGATCTGGGTTTTAAACATGAATAGCAGTCAGCTGTCCATTCATCCATCTATCTATCTATCTATCTATCTATCTATCTATCTATCTATCTATCTGTCAGTACTGAGGGATTGAACCAGGGGGATGCTCTACTACTGAGCTACATCCTCAGTGCTTTTTATTTGGAGATAGGGTCTTGCTAAGTTGCCCTGGCTAGCCTTGAACTTGTGATCCTCCTGCCTTGGTCTCTAGAGTGGGCAGGACTCCAGGTGTGTGCCACTGTTCCCTCCTAAATAGCAGCTTTCTTGACAGAGATTATAGAATAATAATATGTGTGGCACATGGTTTCCGTGGTTACTTGCTTCAACAGTGCTTGGGCAGAATGATTGCTCAAGCCCTGACTCTGGCTAGACACTCAGAGTCAGCAGCCCTTTGCCACTTCCTTGAAACACACTTGGATTCCCTAAGGCAGTGCTGTCCATTGCTGGGCAGCTGCAGCTGCCACCTCTCCTCAGCCACAGACATGCTGATTACATCCTCCTTGAACAGGTGCCAGAACTTCCACCAGGACTGGAGGCCATCAACCACCAGATAACCTGGAGCTTTATAACTCCTACCTCTACCTGTCCATGTCTTACTGCTTTGACTGCAATGATGTGTCTTTAATGAATTTTGCCAAAAAAGTTTCTTCATCAGTCTCATGAGAAGAGGGAATATGCTGAGAAACTGATGAAGCTGCAGCACCAAGGAGGTGGCTGCATCTTCCTTTAGGATGTCAAGAAATCAGACTGTGAGGATTGGGCGGGTGGGCTGAATGCAAGGGACTGTGCATTACCCTTGGAAAAAAGCATAGATTAGGCATTAATGGAACTGCATAAACTGGTCACTAATAAAAATGGCCCACACTTTTGTGACTTTATTGGGACTTACCTGAATGAGCAGGTGAAATCCACCAGTGAGTTTGGTGACCACGTAACCAACTTGCACAAAATGGAGCCCTAATCTGGCATGGAAGAATAACTTTCTGAAAAGCACAGCCTGGGAGACAGTGATGATGAGAACTAATCCTTAGGCTGACTCCCTCTCAGCCATGGGATGTCAGGGCACAGAGGCAGAACATGAATGTTAGGTTTACTTTTATCTTTTCTGTTTGTTGTATCAAAACATCCACTTAAGTTTTAAAATTTGTACCATTCCTCAAAGTAAAGAAATTCAGTAACCCCCAAACCCCCAAGAAAAGACAACAGATAATAGTATACATCTTTAGCTATATCCTATGGTCAAGGTCTCCCATTGTCCTGGGCAAGCCAAGACGTTAAAGATGTGAAGCAGTTTCACACATGCCTCCTTGGCAATTTATGTCTTACTTGAGGACTGATGTCATTAAAAGGCTCAGTAAGAGGGAGAGTCCCTCAGCTTCTAACACAAAAAAGAGCTTTCAGAGTGTTAATTTGGTAAGTGGAGGTAAGGCTGAGTAGCATTTTCTAGAGGAGTTCTAGTGATAGGCTTCACTTATTTCGGTCATGGTTTAGGTTTAGAATCCCCCCCACCCCCGCCACTGCCATCTCATACGTATCAGATATGGGGCTTTTAGAAGGTAATTGGGTCATGAGGGTGTTATATTCAACAGTGGACTGAGCCACTGATGAGTTCATAGCTAAATGTGCAGTTATGAGGTGGGCCTGGTTGGAAGAGGTGTGTCACTGGGAGTGTGCCTTTGGAAGGTGTATCCGCCTGCCCAGATCCTCCTTCTGCTCTCTGCTTCATTTTTTTTTCTTCTTAGTACTGGGGATTGAACCTGGAGCCTCTACACTGAGCTACATCCCCAGTCCTTTTTATTTTTATTAAATTTAATTAATTAATTAATTAATTTTGGTACTAGGGCTCAAACTCAGGTCTTTGCACTTGTGCAGCAGGTGGTGAAACCACTGAGCTAAATCCCTGGCCCCTCCTCTCTGCTTCCTGGCTGCCATAAAGTGGGCAGCTTTCCTTTGCTATCCTCTTCCACCATTGTTTCTGCCAACTACAGACTGAATTCCCCCAACCATGAGTCAAATTAAACCTCTCCTTTATTTATTTATTTATTTATTTATTTATTTATTTATTTATTTATTTATTTATTTTTAGTTCTTTTATTGGTACATTTTAGGTATACAATACATTTACATTTATCATTGGGTGCTTGTACCTGTACATGATGTATCTTGGTTCTTATTTTTCCCCCATTCCCTGTGTGCCCTTCACTCCCTCCACCCTTCCCTATTTACATAGATTTTGTTTCCATTTTTTTTTCCTCATAAATTTTCCTTTCCCTCATTTCCTTTTTGCTTCCCCTCCCACTTCCCCTACCCCTTTGGATCTTTTCTTCCTGTTTCAAATTATCAATTATTCATTTTAATCATTTTAATTCTTATTTACACTTTCAGTTTCTCACACTAGAGAAACTATTCAGTATTTACACATGTGTGTCCTATTTATTTCACTTAAGAGTATCACCTCAATGTGCATTCATTTAGCTATAAATGTCTCTAGTTTGTCATTCTTTATGGCTGAGTAGTACTCCATTTTATAAAAAAACCACATCTTCTTTATCCAGTTTTCAGTTGATGGGCACTTGGGTTGTTTCCAAGCTTTAGCTATTACAAACTGTGCTGCTATAAACATGGGTGAACATATATCGCTGTGGTATGATTCTTTCAATTCTTTTGGGAAGATACCCAGCAGGGGAATAGCTGGGTCAAATGGGACCTCTAGTCCTAGTTCTTTGAGGTATCTCCATACTGACTTCCACAGTGGTTGCACCAGTCTGCACTCCCACCAACAATGGAGAAAGGTTCCTCTTTCCCCACAACCCCGCCAGCATTTGTTATTGGTTGACTTCATGATAGCAGCCATTCTTTCTGGGGTGAGGTGGAATCTCAGTGTTGTTTTCATCTGCATTTCTCGAATGACCAGCAATGTTGAACATTTTTTCATATATTTATTTGCTGCTTTTACTTCTTTGTCTGAGAAATGTCCATTCATTTCAGATGCCCATTTTTGAATTGGGCTTTTGAATTTGGGGAGTCTGATTTTTTTTCAGTTCTTTTTATATTCTAGATAGTAGTCCTTTGTCTAAGGTACAGCTGCTAAAATTTTTTTCCCACATTGTAGGTTGTCTCTTAGCTCTGTTGGTGGTTTCTCTTGCAGTGCAGAAGCTTTTTAATACAATGAGATCCCAGTTGTTGATTCTTTGTGCTAGTTCAAATGCTACTGAGGTTTTGTTCATAAAGTCTTTTCCTATGCCAATGTCTTCAAGAGTTCTGCCTAACTTGTCTTCCAGCAAGTTTAGTGTTTCTGTCTTAATATTTAGATCTTTAATCCACTTTGATCTTAGTTTAGTGCACGGTGATAGGTATGAGTCTAGTTTTAATCTTTGGCAGGGTGAAATCCAATTTTTCCAACACCATTTATTAAATAGGGTATCTTTCCTCCAATGAGGGTGGTTGGCCCCTTTGTCAAAGATGAGGTAGGTGAGTATGTCTGGAGTTGTTTTTGCATCTTCTAATCTATTCCACTGATCCTCAGGTCTGTTTCTTTGCCAGTACCATGCTGTTTTTATCACAGTAGCTTTGTAGTATAGTTTGTTTTGTTTTGTTTTGTTTTGGTACCAGGGATCGAACTCCAGTCCTTATGCTTGCAAGGCAAGTGACGGAACCACTGAGCTAAATCCCCAGCCCTGTAATATAGTTTCAAGTTGGGGATTGTGATACCCCCAGCCATGTTTCTGTTGCCTAGAATTGCTTTTGCTATCCTAGGTCTCTTCGGGTTCCAAATGAATTTTTGGATTGTTTTCTCTAGTTCTGTGAAGTATATTGTTGGAATTTCAACTGACATTACATTAAATCTATGCAGTAGTTTTGGAAGTATGGCCATTTTCACTATATTGGTTCTTCCTACCCAGGAACAAGGGATGTCTTTCCATTTTCTTATATCCTCCTCGATCTCCTTTTTCAGAGTGCTGTAGTTTTCAGTGTAGAGGTCTTTTGCTTCCTTTGTTAGATTGATTCCTAGATATTTCATTTTTTTGGATGCTAATGTAAAAGGAATTGTTTCCTTAATTTCTCTCTCAGTGAGTCTCCTATTTGTGTATAAGAAGGCTATTGTTTTTTGAGTGTCGACCTTATATCCAGCTACTCTACTGAATTTGTCAATTAGGTTTAGAAGTCTTTTGGCTGAGTATTTTGGATCTATGTAAAGTATCATATCATCAGCAAATAATGACAGTTTAACTTCTTCCTTTCTTATCTTTATTCCTTTTATTTCTTTCTCTTTTCTAATTACTGTGGCTAATATTTCGAGAACAATATTAAACGGGTGGTGATAGTGGGCATCCTTGTCTTGTTCCTGATTTTATCATGAAAGTTTTCAGTTTTTGACCATTTAGTATGATTTTGGCTGTTGGTTTTTCATAGATAGCCTTAATCAGATTGCGATAAAGACCTTCTATTCCATTTTTCTGTAGAGTTTTTATCATAATTAGATGTTGGATGTTGTTGAATGCCTTTTCTGCATCTGTTGAGATGATCATATGGTTTTTGTCCTTGACTCTGTTAATATGGTGTATTACATTTATTGATTTATGAATGTTGAACCATCCTTGCATCCCTGGGATAAATCTGACTTAGTCAGGGTGTATGATCTTCTTGATGACCCTCTGTATTCTGTTTGCCAGTATCTTGTTGAGGATTTTTGGATCTATGTTCATTAGGGAGATTGGCCTGTAGTTCTCTTTTTGTGTTGGGTCTTTCCCTGGTTTTGGAATCAAAGTAACACTTGCTTCCAGGAATGAATTTGGAAGCCTTACTTCCCTTTCAATTTCCTGGATGAGTTTAAAGAGTAATGGTGATAGTTCTTCTTTAAATGTCTTATAGAATTCAGCAGGGAAACCATCATTGTAAATTAGGATTGTTGGTAAATTTTTTATTACATTTTCAATTTCACTTATTGTAATTGGGATATTTAGAATTTCTATATCTTCTTCATTTAACTTTGGCAATTCATACGTAATCAGGAATCTGACCATTTCTTAGTACAGGTTCTCAAAGTAGGTACTGATGAGCCTCCGGATTTCTGCTGGGTCTGTGGGGACTTCACCTTTTTCATTCTTAATTGCATGGATTTGAGTCTTTTCTTTCCTTTTTTTGATAAGGTTGGCTAAAGATTTATTGAATTTATTTATTCTTTTGAAAAATCAACTCTTTGATTCATCAATTTTCTGTATCGTTTTCTTAGTCTCCATTGCATTGATTTCTGTTCTGATCCTTATAATTTCCTCTCTTGTATAAGCTTTGGGTTTCTTGTGCTCTTCTTTTTCTAGGAGCTTGAGGTTCTGCATTAGGTTGTTTATTTGAGTTCTCCCTGTTTTCCCAATATGGGCATTCACTGCTATGAATTTCCCATGTAGAACTGCTTTCATTGTGTCCCATAGATTTCTGTTGATTGTACTGGCATTATCATTTACTTGCAGAAACTGTCTAATTTCTTCTTTAATTTCCTCTGTGACCCATTGGTTGTTCAGGAGGGTGTTATTCAATTTCCATGTGTTTGTGGGAGTTTTGCCATTTCTTATGTTATTGATCTCCAATTTTATTGCACTATGGTCTGATAATATACAGGGGGTAACTTCAGTTCTTTTACATTTACTTAGACATGTCCTATGAGCTGGCATGTGGTCTATTCTGGAGAATGACCCATGTGCAGCCAAAAAGAATGTGTATTCTGATTTTGTGGGGTGGAACACTCTGTAAACATCTATTAAGCCCATTTGTTCAATAGCTTGGTTCAGTTCTAGAATTTCATTGTTAATTGTTGTCTAGATGATCTGTCTATTTGTGATAGTGAGATATTGAGGTCCCCCACTACAATTATATTAGTGCTTATTTGGTTTTTCATGTCCATTAATATTTGTTTTGTATAGTTGGGTGCATTCATATTTGGTGCATATATATTTAGGATTGTCATCTCTTCCTCTTGGGTTGTTCCCTTCACAAGGGTGTAGTGACTATCTTTGTCTCTCTTAATTAGTTTTGGTTTGAAATTTACTCTGTCTGCAAATAAGATTGCTACGCCTACTTTTTTCTGGGTTCCTGTCTTGTGGAGAACTGTCTTCCATCCTTTTACTTTCAGTCTATGAATTTCCTTTTGAGGTAGGTGTGTTTCTTGTATATAGCATATTGTTGGATTTTGCTTCTTAATCCATTCTGTCAGTGTATTTCTTTTGATTGGTGAATTGAGGCCATTAACATTGATAGTTATAATTGATAGATACTGACTCATCCTTGTCATGATGTTTTACTTTTGTTGGCTCTTTTATTTCTTATTTTTTCCCCCTTTCCCTATAGTGTCTTACCTTGTCTGGTTGCTTCCCTCTGTTGGGCCTCATGGAGTTGTGACCTTCATTGTCTTTTTCTAGGATATTGCTTAAAATTGTTTGGAGTGCTGGTTTGGTGTTCATGAAATTTCTCAGGTGTTCTTTGTCATGGAAGTATCTAATTTCCCCATCAATTCTGAAAGGTAATTTTTCAGGATACAACAATCTAGGTTGGAAGTTATTTTCTTTTAGGGGATGAAAATACTTGACTCCAGGCTCTCCTTGATTTGAGGGTTTGTGTTGAGTAGTCTGCCATGATTCTGATGGGCTTTCCTTTGTAGGTGATTTGTTTCTTTTCTCTAACTCCCTGTAGGATTTTGTTCTTCTGTTGGGTTTCTCAGATCTTGACCATTATATGTCTAGGTGTAGACTGTTTTTTTTATCATGGCTAGTTGGAGTTCTATATGCCTCACTTATCTGTATGTCTAGTTCTCCACCTCTGTCTGGGAAGTTTTCTACTATTACTTCTGTGAAGTTTTTTAATGTAAATGGTACTTTCTCCTGTTTTTTCATGGACTCCTATCATTCTTATGTTATTCTTCTTTGTATCATCTAGCAGCTGCTGGCTTGATTTCTCGTGGTCCCTTTCTATTTTTAAGAAATCTGTTTTCATGGTCCTTAACTGCAATCCTGTCTTCTATATCTGATATTCTATCTTCAGATTTCCTTAATCTGCTCTGCATGCTTTCAATGGAGTTTTTGTTTTTGTTTTTTGGTACCGGGGATTGATCTTGGGACCTTGTGCTTGCAAGGCAGGTGCCGGAACCACTGAGCTAAATGCCCAGCCCATTTCAATGGAGTTTTTAATCTCCTGAATATCTGAATCTGTTTCATGGATTCCATTTCTTTCTTATGTTGGGTGATCATGGTTTCTATATCTTTCTTATGCTGGGCATTCATGGTTTCCAGGATATTTCTGAGCTCATCTATTTTTTTTTTAATCTGTTTCTGTTCTAGAGCCTCTAAATCATGTCTTTCACTCTGCTCACCAACTGTATAGTTATCTGGGAGATTTTTTCTGTGTTGAATTTTTCTAGAGCCTCATTCATCTGTTTTGTTACTTCCTGTGCTATCAGTTCAGTGTGTCCAGGTGGTTCATCATCATACTTTTCCACCTTGTTTCCCCCAGAATTTACCTTTTGTGGGGTGGAAGTCACCTTACTTAAATGTCTTCTCATTTTTGTTTTTGGTACTGTCCTTGGTTTAGTTCCTGGGTTGATATTTTGACGTTGCTTATTGTAAGTATCTTTGTTGATGTATTTAGAACCCTTAAGGAATGACTGCTTCTAAGAGCTGTCTTCCAGATATAGCTGGTCTTTAGGTTTTGAGTCTCTAATGGCTCTGAGGCTATCTCATTTTCATTATACCAGGAAGGACAACTGATTAGATCAATCACAACACCTTAGCAATGAGGTTCTCTTCTACCAGCTCTTTCTCCCACATGCTTAGAAAACAAAACTGTGAACTTCTAGGCTTTCATCTCAAGTAAGAAATGAGAGACCTGTAAATCCAGCTTACATTTGGCTTTAGTATTGGCCATTCTATTAGCCAAAGGTAAATCAATGTGAAGTATAAATACTAAGAATCTGCTTTCTTCTCTGGCCTTCTCTCTCACCAACTTCCTGGGACTCTGGCTCTTGCCCTCAATGCTCCGGCTAAATGGATTATCATCACCAGACCCTCCCTGACCCAGGATGCTGAGGTGAGGCTGGGGTAAACTGGACAACCAGCTAGGTGGGATGTGGATAAAGATCCACAGCTAATAGGTTGAGTGAGATGGTGCCTAAAAAGAAAAGACATGCACAGAACACAGGACTCAAGATGACTCCAGGTTTATGGCTCCTGAGCACTGTATACAGGACCAATCAGAAAGCAGTATTCTCAATCCTTCATTTTTTTCCTTGTTTATTTATTTGTTTAGAGTGTTTAGTAGTGTTTAGTTTAAGAAAATGTTCAAATTTCTTCACAAAATGTCATATCTGAGAATGATGTCTTTTTTCCTCAGAGCCTACTAGTTTATATTAAAAAGTCGTTTATTTGAATCCTTCGTTTATATATGAGCCTGACCAATCAAAAGACACTGTTTCTGCTTCTTCAATTACATTGAGGGAGAAGTCAAGTGAGTTTTGATAGGACAATTTGTATCTGACATGAGGCCAAGTAAGTTTTGATAGGTCAATTGTCCCAATCCATATTTAGATGAGGTAGAAGCCAAACTAAGGGCCCCTTTCCCTACCCTCAGGGGCACTGTACACCTATTCATGGCTTATTCTCACCCTGTGTCTTCCACCTTCAGTAAATGTACAACCGGCTTCTTTTCTGTGTGCTTTGTCCATTTCTTTGTTCAGGGTACCAAGGTCCTGGAAAAAAAGCCTTGCAAGACCCTCATCTAGTTACAGTGATATTTTCTGCTTTTGGGTCTTGCTCTCTACTCTTTGCCTGGCTGGCAAAAGTTCTCACTTATCATGTCTAACTTATCATGTTTCTTCTTGCAGGAAGCCTTCTCTGATTGTACTTTCCTGCAAAAACAAATCAACACCACCACCAGCAACAAAATCCTAAGTTATTTGCTCCTCCTCTGTGCTTTCCTGCCTGAACATTTAAATAGTGTTTTACTTGTCTGTTCATACATCAGTGTTTTTTCCACTGGGACTGTCTTGTTAGCTGTGACATCTGTAATTTGGACATCTATACCGGTGGTGGCAAACCTAGGGCACACGCACCACAGTAGGCTGGTTTTTTTTTTTTTTAAATCACTGAAACCTCTAAAAGGTTCGCCATCACTGACCCATACATTGCCCATTGCCCAGCATAGACTCGATGAGCATAATTAAGTGCAAAAATGAGTTAGTTTGTTAATCTTGGTTTATTTCATAGGTCAAATTGGCTGCAGGCAGCAAGTGCTTTTTTAAAAATTCATTTCCACTAAGCTTCAACATTTACCTCTTTTTAAGTGTCCATCTGTGGTTCCTTCACAACTCACTGCAGCGTTTTTAGGATAATTGTGTTCTCCTGTGCTTATATTATCTTTTTTTTTTCCCCATGGGAACAACACTTTATTTATTCAGGGTGTAAATTTCTTTTCATAAAACTTGAAAAAGATCAAAATAGGAGATGTACAGGTAATGCCAAAGATGGGTGAAATGCACAGAATTCCCCTCAACTCTTTCACATACATTAAAAAATAAAAGTCAAAATTAATGGCAAATTCAAGAGGAAACTTTTTTTTTCTACTTAAAATGAGGACATCCAGGTCGCACCAATGACGATTCAAGGCATTTCTGGTTTTCTTCTAGATTCGGGAGGATCCTTAACTTCTCCAGCTTACAACTGAGTTGCTCTTTCCAGGCTTTTTGAAGTATCTTTAAGTTTCCCTACTAAGTCCTGTAATTGTTCCATGTTGCAGCTAAAACTAATCTCTGGGTAGGATTGGGAATCAGTGTTCTCTACATTAAAGGTCACCAAATAGGCAGGTCTTTACATCTTATGAAGTTGATTGGTCTTTATCTGATATTCCAAGCTCCAAGAAACATCAGTTATATGAGGGAGAGATCTGCCTTCCCAGTAGGAGTTCTAGGGAATTCTTATTATTCTGATATTCTGTGCAAAACAGTTCTGTTTGCTCTCAGTGAAATTTACAGTTTTCTAGATAGGTGCTCAGAGTTGACTTGTCAGCTCCGTGCTTTCCTGCCTCCAGTATATAAGTTGCAGCTGCTGCATGACGATGTTTTAAAACCACTGGGTTTTTATGTGTCAAGTCTGGGTGATCTAGCATAGCCTCGTCCGCCTGGGCATCCAGCAGGCCTTGGAAAGCCGCCCGGAGGAGAAGCGCGAAGACATTGGAGTCAAAGCAGCCGGGATCGGCCAGCATCTGGAAGCCTCTTTGCACAGACTCTGTGCTTATATGATCTTCATCCTGCCTCACCACTGTGCCCCTATCTGCAAACACAATCAGAATGACCCTTTAAAGGTGGTAAAGTTCTGATCTTTCACTCCTCACAGGCAGTCTTGTGGCCAGGCCTTTTAGCTCCTCCAGACTTATTTTCTATCCTCTTCCCTACCACACTTCCACCTACTTTTAAGTCTCTTTACTTCACAAGCATATCCAACAAAAGACAAAAACAAATAAGTTACATAACCATGAATTTCTAAATCTCCAACTAGGTTGAATACAGTTCCCAAGTATTCCACCGGTATATCAACATTCAAAATCTTTCATAATTGTGAGGAAATGATTAAAAAAATTGAAGGCAGAACATATTCACAACACACAGAAAAACTGTGTGGGAACGTATTATAAACCAAAGTGCTAACATTGGTCATAAGGAAAAGATAGGAAATGTAAGGACTAAACAGAGAAAAATGTTCTCAAACCTCTCACTGTAGCTCCTTTCATTTTAAATTTTACCACTGATTTTTAGGGAAACAAATAAGGAGTAACAGATAAACAGCGAAAATAAGGAAGTTGCAAGTATTACAAAGTTCTTTCTGAAAGGGCCCATGAGCCCATTTCTCTTGGCACAGAGCTTTGTTATTTTAACATAGTGAGATTTTGGCATTTTATTATAGCGTGATGGTTGTACTGATATATCTAAAGGATCGAGGCCAGGTAATTTTCTATGTCTCTTCTCCATGTTGGCAGTTAGGCAAGGAGAGGCTGTGAAGAGAAATCTCTCCCTCTTGGTTCCATCCGTAAAGACACCAAAATGGTCAACAAAGCCATACTCTGAGGTGGTCGTTAAGACAGCTCCTTCCTAGGAGTGAAGGCTAGGAGTGAAGAAGAAAGCCAAATTCTTGTGAACTCATCAGTCTTTATAGACTGAAGGGCAGATGGGAATCTCAGAAATGTGTGGAACAGACAGAGCTTTATAAACAAAATTCGTGAACAAAGTTATTTGTTAGAATATATCAAAGTTTTATTTAAATCATTAGTGAAGAAGTGGGAATTAGACAACCAGACAAGAATTGGTTTCCCTGAATGCAGACATAGACACATAGACACACACACACACACACACACACACACACACACCACACAGAGTTAGCTGAAGAAAACATTGCTAGTTTAGATACAAAATTGCCTAATGTTCTTCTACACGGCAAAAAGTCTATTCAATCTTTTTTTGGGGGGGGATGGGTACCGGGGATGGAACTCAGGACCTTGCGCAGGCAGGTGGCAGCACCACTGAGCTAAATCCCCGGCCCTCTATTGAAACTTTGGGATTAATTTCTCTAAAGACTTTACAACATCCATCCTGATCAGTTCCTTCAGGGGGACCCCTGACTTTCCAGTCATATAGCACCATTTCCCCTTTTATCACTTGTGGGTTGTAAATCAAATATACTTTGGAAACAATGTGACAAGGCCCTCTAGAAGGAGATGAGGCTAAACCTTGACTTCATTTGACTCTGCCTCCCTGCTAGAGTCTCCTTTCAGTATGAACTTTGTAAGTTTTGAACATTTCTCATTATAAAGGAGCCAGTATGTTCCTATATCACAACTGCTAGAATTGTGTACATAATTGGAACACATGGGCTCCTGGCATCATGTGTAGGACTTCTATCCATGACTTTTAGTATTTGGAATGTGTGAAATCTGTTTTGGCTGCTTAGAAACATCTTTTGCTTACCAGCTAATTTGGTACTGAGTTCTATTTAGGCAAAATGCCCATTCCTTCTCTAGATACCTTTGCAAACAATGCTGGTTCTCCTAAGTCTGTCTGTCTCCCCCCACCACCTCCTCTGGAGTACTGCAGATTGACTCCTTGTACTGAGCTATAGCCTCAGCCCTTTTTAATTTTTTAAAAATTTTGAGGTAGGGTATTTCTAGCCTCTTTTTTTTTTGGTACCGGGAATCGAACTCAGGACCTTGTGCTTTCAAGTCAGGCAGTGGCACCACTGAGCTAAATCCCAGGTCCTCTAGCTTGAGTCAGAGAACTGTTTATAAAACTGGGACTGAGAGTGGTCTTGGAAGAAGCATAAAAGGAACTTTTATTTTTCTACCTATGGTGCTAACATAGGAGCTGGTGCATAGTAGACATTCAGTAAATGAAGAATTCTTGCTAATGACATTTACCTAGTGCTGGAATGTGATGAAATTGGATCAATGGAGTTTGTGAATTGCCAATTAAGATTTCAGTGTCATGCAGGTGGGTATTGTGATAACTTTACCCTTAAATCCCTGATTGTGCAAAATATCTTAATTTTTTTCATTTCCTTGTATTTGTGAGACCACATTCTCCAAATTTTGTGCCTTATGAATGCTCCAAAAGAGAGTAATATGTGTTCCTAAATTTAGCTTTTTGCAATTTTTAAAGGATAATTTATCTCTTTTTTGTTAAACAATATTAACTTTTCAATGACTAGAAATGACTGAAGCATTTCATGGTTTTGTATTCACTTGGCATTGACTGCTACTTGCTTTAGATATGTAAGGAGAAAACATTTTCAAGACTGAAATATAATACATCCTTTAGCTGGTAATCTGTGATGTTGTCTTAGACTCTTACTGAGACATAACAGCCTTTAACTGTTTTGTGGTAGGGGGAGATAGGAGAGGGAGAGAAGAAAGATCTTAAATGCCTAATTGTGTTTGAGAACAATCTAGTTTTCAGAGACAATCCCAGATCACATGTGCTGTATGCTAAGCCACAACCAATCAGACAGGAGCTCTTTTCTACTTTCTGGCTGTCTTACCAGGGCGTTCAGAGGCAGTTTGAGCCCTCTAACTCAGATGTGGCCATATTTAACACTGTTGGGAACAGCTTGTAGATCCAAAAATCTGGCTTTAGTCATTGGTCTGGTCCTCTGGATGGGGCAGGATGCAATTTTGGTCTGACAAAACTGTACCTAAGGGGGGGGGCGGATTAGGAAACTTTAGAATCAAGTAAGTGAAACCTGATTTTCATAGACAAATATAAAAACCCACAGTGGAAAAAAAATATTTCCTGCTTTAGAGAAAGCTCCAGGGGGTTTTAGACACAATTCCAGCATCTTTGGATGTAGGAACCAGCCTACAAGCTGAGCTCCAACCTGACCAAGGGGTGACGAAGATGAAAAATAAAGAGACACAGAAACAAGTTAAACTCTGGAAGGCCAAGGGGCTCACGTCTCCCTCCAACCTCGAGCCCCAACTGACTGGCGCACCTTGGCTTTATTCACTCAGAGCAATCAGAGTTCCACAGGCTTCATCTGCCTCCCACCCTCCACCGCACTTCTCCGGGTAAACAACTTAACCTCGGGTGTTTTACTTCTCCCTGCAGCGTGTCGGCACACTTGCCTGCCCTCTTTCTCCTCCGTGCTCACTGAAGAGGCCAATTAGGCCTCATTCTTCCCATTTGATCTCCACACTTGGAGACCATGCCCATCTCTGCCAAGTGGGAGGTTAGTATGAATATTTTACTTCTTCCAGCAAACTGGAACCCAGTCTGTACCCAGAGGAATGGGATTTGTTTGAGACAGATTGTTTGGTTTTTCTTGTTCATGGTTCATGTCTCATCCCCATTCTATCTCTAACGTAATTTTCCTGAATGTTTGTGGTTTCCGACCTTCTCTTCTTCTCTGGTCATATGTAAATACAGGATTACAGCAAGGAAACAAATTAGAATTCAAATAGAAAATTTGTTTTATAGCCCTCCCCAAATGCTTCCTCTTTGTATCTGGTAACCTATGTCTTTAGTAATTTACAAAAAATTAGGGTCGGGGATTTAGCTCAGTGGTTCCGCTGCCTGCCTGAAAAGCACAAGGACCGGAGTTCAATTCCTGATACCACCCCCCCCATTAGTCTAGCACATTTTTTGTTTTTTAGAAAATAAACATATAAAAGTCTTGGGCTGGGGATTTAGCTCAGCGGCGTAGTGCTTGCCTGGCAAGCACAAGGTTGTGAGTTCAATCCCTGGTACTAAAAAAAAAAAAAAAAAAGTCGTAGAGGCCAGTGGAACCCTAGACTATAAGAAAAGTATGGTATAGCAACTTAATATGTTTGGGGAAAAGCAGCATAAACTCAGAACTTGAAACAGACACTATTTTCCAGCTATGTGATGTCTCAAATGGTCCCACAGCAGTGGTGGCAACGGCACTTGCCATACAATCTCAAGAGTCTGTGATGATTTTCACCACTAGAGGGAGCCTGAACTCCTTAGAATATTTAGCAGTTTCCAAGACTTGAGATAGAAAAAAAAATTTAAATGGATCAAGAAATAACCCTCTATTACCAGAAAACAAGGATTCTTTAAAAAATATGTTAGGGAAGTGCTGAAAGGGCAAAAGATCCAAATTCAAGATGTTCGAACTGGCTAAATTTTGAAAAGTTAAGAATCAAAGGATTATTTGCCTTAAGTTCATGAGGAGACTTAAGAGAAAGAAGTTAAAGTATAAAAAGAGTGGGTATAAGTCAAGAAAATGGTGAAAATGATTTAATTTTTACTTATTAGTGAAAGTAGTAAATAAGACAATACTACTTTTTTCCAATTAACTATATGTCTGAATGAAGGTTATTTTTAAAAAGAGGGTATTATATCCATATGACTCGCTTATGTATAAAATCAATCCATGTGAGAGATTTTATTTAAACCATTAGTTAATAAGGGAATCGGTGCTTTCTTACCATTTAGTCAAAAGAGGAGTCAAGGAACCACATATACAACTATAATCCCAGCTGCTCAGAAAGCTAAGGCAGGAGGATTGCAAGCTGGAGGCCATCCTGGGCAGTTTAGTGAGACTTGGCCTCAATTTCTTCTTTTCAAAAGGTCTGGGGGTATAGTTCAGCAGAGTACTTGCCTTATCATGTGTGAGACCCTGGGTTTGATACCCAGCACCACTAAAAAAACACCTCTGTATGTGTGTGCACAAAAAATAGACCACTTGAGTTTACAAACAGATGCAAATAATAAATATCAATAATCAATTGCATTCCATTGGGCAATAATATTGCATTCTGCTTTAATTTGCATTTCTATGAATAAGAATTCTTTATAATATTAGTTCACTACAATTTACAAAGGTGTAAAATAGTTCAAAGGCATGGTGGCTTGTAATACAAGCACTCGGGAGGCTGAGGCAGGACTGTGAGTTTGAGGCCAGCCTGAGTGCATAGTAAGACCATGTCTCAAAAAAATACCCCAAAACAACAAAAACAAACCTGGAAAGGTGTATCACCCAGGCTGCCAATAAACTTTTTTTCTTTTTGTCTTTTGAAAACTTTCCTGACAGTTTTCTTATAAAGTATAGAAATGTTGGGCCAGGAATTTAGCTCAGTGGTTCTGTTGCCTGCCTTGCAAGCGCAAGGTCCAGAGTGATCCCCGGTACCAAAAAAAAAAAAAGTATAGAAATGTCTTTATTTCTTTGTATACAGGAAAAAATACATACAGGGAACATTCAAAGAGGTAGATATTATCCTAATAAGGATAAAATTTGTTCACCACATTTAATAATCATGTGGGAAGATGAAGTGTTTCTAGAAAGTAAAGAATCCAGATATCCCAAGGAAGATAATTGTCCACATAGACTCAACCCATCACTACCCATAAGAAAATATCCTTACATCTTTGCTGTGCAGCACATGGTTCAACAACCAGTTTCACTGGCATCACTTGTGAGCTTAGAGATGCAGAATTTCAGAGCCTCTACCAGACTACTAAATCAGGCTTTATTTAAATAAGATTCTCCAGTGATCGGGATGCACCTTAAACTCTGCGAAACTCTAATGTAGATACCCTACTAATTACAATGAGATGTTCATAAGACAGAAGTCTCCAGTTATGCCCTAAGGCCAGACTATTATATCTGTGTGGTAAGACTTATGGTTAAGTACTGCCAGGCATAGAAAACATGAAAGAAAATATCAGTTTATAGGAGAAACCATGTATCAAGAAATTTAAATTTGTAGGAAAGGCAATTAATTAAAAACAATAGTAGTGAGTTTTAATTATAACAGATTTTTTTTTTGATACTGTGAGACCTAACTCCATTTTAAAGTTTGACTCCATCTTGAAATAAGACAGTAAAGTGGCCTTGACATAAATTCCACTTCACTGAAGTCAACTATTCCCCTAGTCTCCTTTGTGCACATAAAATAATGATAAAATGTCCTTGCTGTGGGACAACAGATAAAAAAAAAAGACACAGCTCCTAACTCAATCCCCTGTCTGCCCAGAAAACAGACGCTCCCGGGCCCATTATCTATAAAACATTCTGTCAATGTGCTGATTGTTCCTTTTTCCCATAAAATCTACATGTAGCCACCCCTCACTCCCCCCCCGCCACCATGTACACCCCATGCTTGCTAAATATCAACCAATCATGTAACCGCTAAATGGAAAATCCCCAAACCTTGCTGTAACCACAATAAAAACCCTGCTGATTTAAAATTCGTGTCTCTCAATCCTGATCCGCTGTGTCGGTGACGGTTGAGTGCCCCTGCTCGAGCTTGAATAAATGACCCTTTTGTGTTTACATCGGAATCGGCTCCTTGGTGGTCTTTGGGAACTTCGCCATCTGGGCACAACAATACTGGGGATCGAACTTGGGACCTTGCACTTTCAAGGCAGGCGCTGGAACCACTGAGCTAAATCCCCGCCCCGATAACAAAATTTTAATAACTAGTAGTTTGAGATTAAATTGCACTGGACTGTGTGATGTGATTTCAAACCCAATTGAGAAATAATCATTTAAC
Source organism: Heterocephalus glaber (assembly GCF_053883595.1). Taxonomy (NCBI): domain Eukaryota; kingdom Metazoa; phylum Chordata; class Mammalia; order Rodentia; family Bathyergidae; genus Heterocephalus; species Heterocephalus glaber. The sequence continues at coordinate 7,373,473 of NW_028258156.1, forward strand.
CATCCCAATTCTGCTATGCTGGTAATCAATATAATGTTTGGTGTGTGCTTTGTCTTTATTATAAGTTGTTTCAAATATTTACAAGAGACAGATATGTTGAATTTGTGATTCTTAAGTAGTTATTTAAAGAGTAAGGTAAGTTTATAATCAATGTTTGAATTTTAAATGATTAGATGTGTGATTTGGCCTACCAGTTCCATGAAAATTGTATGAATGTTTTGAAGAACCAATTATTTCACATTTAAGAATGTTTGGGCCAGGGATTTAGCTCAGTGGTTTCGCCACCTGCTGCTCAAGCACAAGGACCCGAGTTCTATGCCTGGTACAAAACAAAAACCAAAACAAAACAAAAAACAAAGAATGTTAATTGCTTAATGTATCAGTCAGGCTTTTGTTGCATTATAGGTGTATGAAAAGCAAGTCCCAAATCACTTTTTTTCATATTCATGTGGGTGAGGGCGGCTCTCCTGGGGACCATGAGGTGGGTTTAGGCATGTTTCATGTGTTTCTATTCTGGGATCAGTGGCTACGAGGGCTATTTTCAAGGCAGATGGGAAAAGTACCAGGGAAGAGAATAGAAACATGATGCTTCTTAATTCCTTGCTCAAAACTGACATATCTCTTTTCCCTGTCTACATTCCATTGTTTAGAACAAGTAACATAGCTAGCCTCAACATCAAAGGAGTAGGGGAGAATGTTTTGCCTATGGTAAACCATAGAAAGGTGGGGGGAGGGGTATGAGCAAATAATGTAAACTACTACACTTAATAAATCCATGAGATTAAAATGTTAGATATTTAAGCACAAATAGTACTGATCATTCTTCATACCCCTCATAAAAGATTTTGCCTATAGTTGGGCTGGGGATTTAGCTCAGTGGCACCCACACCTGCCTTAAAAGCACAAAGTCCTGAGTTCGATCCCAGGTACCAAAAAAACAAATACACAGACACACACACACACACACATAAATATATAAATTTTGCCTATAGTGAAATAATTTATTTTATTTTTATGAGATTAAATGCAGAATGATGTGAACTAAATATTTATCTGAGTATTTTTGTCACCAAGTTGCAAAATTATTCAGGATATAGAAATTGAGGAGATTTAATTTATTTAATTTGTTTATAGCTGATTTGTTCTTGTGATCTGGTAGATAATATGAGAAAGGAAAATATCCTCACCCCTGTCTCACCTGCAAGTAAATGGGGGAGGTGGGTATAGTTTTTAATATTCTTACCACCCTCTCTCTTACCCCCCAACCCAGCACTGAGAATTAAATATAGGGGTTCCCCATGCTAGGCAAGTACTCTACCACTGAGCTACATCCCCAGCTGCCAGGTTATTGTATTCTTATGGTATAAAGTAGGAGAGAGGTCCTTATGACCTTGACCTGGTTCACCAGTGCACATTTGTTAGTGCCTTGGGTTAATTGACTTAAGTTTTGGCTACAGATTTCAGTGGCTGTTAAAGTGTTTTCCTGGTCCAATCAAGGCCTAATCACCCTTCCTTGGTGGCTTGGCCTACATTTAGCTTCCTTTGGCCCCATTCAAGGGAATCTCCCTTCACTCACTATCCATCCTGAATACTCCTGCTGAGGGACCATCTCTCTCCTTGTGCAATGGCTGGCTCCTGATTCTCAACTCTGTGTCTAGGTGACATGGATTCTGAGGCAGGCTTTGGAATGTAAATTAGTCTCTGTCTCTGTCTGTGTCTCTGTCTCTCTCTCTCTCTCTCTCTCTCTCCTCAGTACTCTACTTTCCTAATTATCCTGAGGCATCTCTTTTTGAGGTGAAGCCACTCAGCATAGCTTTCCCAGAATCCCAAATAAGCAAATGACCACCTTAGAGGATGAGTTTCTTACCATTCACATTTCCCTTCCTCCATTTCCTTTTTAACTTCTTACCATCCCCTGGATCACAAGAAGTTTCTTTTTACTTTTCTTCCATCACATCCTGTTTCTAGCACAGTGAAAGACATTTTTTATAGTGTCATAGGAAAAAAGAGGAAATACTTAATGATTTGTTTGCCAAGTCTGGCTCCAAACATGTTAAGTTGGAGCCAAGAGCAATAAAAAAATCTCCTTTTTCCTTGACAGGTGTCTCACTGCAAAGTTCTGGTTTGCATGACAGAAGTTATCTACTACTTTCAGTCCTAATTACTACCCTTCACCCAGCATGCTGCTGGAGATATGCTGACCTCTTTAAAGAAAAGACATAATTAAGATGATAAAGAGAAAAGCAATAAAATTTTCAAAATACTGATGCTATTACATTGGAGCATTAAATTTGAAATATTCTGAATAACATTTCAGAAAATCATATTTGTTTCCACCTTTAGGCCAATAATATTTGTGGGCAATCTAGAACATACATGACATGAAGTTGACAAGCACTTGTAAATGCTAATTAAATTTATGTTTTGTTGTATTTAGGGCATGGAGGACAGCCAGGGATGATGAAAATTATCAAAGAATAGGAAAGAGAAATAAATGATGTGTCATTTCCAAATTACCTTCTGTAACATGCTTCTAGGCAATATGAGTCCTTGTCATGTTTGTCACCAACCCTTAATCTCTGATCAAGAGAAGTGTCATTTGGATTGTTATGCTTCCTGTGTCCTCTCTCTATTGCCAGATCCTAGGATATACAACGTTAGGACAAACTGCTACTCAGTGGTTTTCAGTAGCACAGACAGAAATTCCACCTCTTCCTGTGGTTGACTGCCATCTGGAAAGATGAAGACATTGATTAAGGGCATTATTCTAAACTGGACATAGTGGCACATGCCTGTAATCCAAGAATTCCAGCTACTTGGAAGGCTGAGGCAGAATTCCAAGTTCAAGGCCAACCTGGAAAACATAGTGAGACCCTGGCTCAAAACAAACAAACAAACAAACAAACCCCACTATTCTAACAGGAGCCATAACTCACAGAACTAATGCCACTCTTGCTCTTCAGTGCTCTCAAGAAATGGAAACCGCTTTTTATGTCCTTCTTCAGGGCATACAAATTTTATCTAGACAAGAGTTTGTAGAATTTCCTGCAGGAGGATTCAAACCAATTTCTAACTCAGGACTGGGAGATAAACTGATTTCAACAAAGAGAGCAAAAGTCCTCACCTACTGCTTCTGTTCTCCAACAATGCTGGCACCTGAGGCTGACAGAGATACCTTGGTAACAAAACACTTTGATAGCATCTTGCCTTGTGCAGTGATACTCTGAGAGTTATGGCCTTCTCAGTAGAAGATTCTGTATCCCTCCTCTATCTCTCTTATAAAACCCAGAACCTCTTTGTTGTCAAGTCTGTGGGAAAAGCCAGACTCTTGCATTGATTATTCAGTGAGGAAGAGAGCTGCATGTATTTTAGAGCCATTCTGGGCAAAAGGAGAGACAGCATTACAGAAACTTTGTTGTATTACTCACTGCTCCCAGTTGTCTGAGCTTAACTGGTACAAACACGAGGCTTGTGAAGCTAAGTTGTGTGTTCAAATGTCCACGGTGCAGTCATCATCTCAACTCTAAAGAAGCTTCTCTTTGCTCCCAAGGAAAGTGAGCAAGAAAATGGCAGGCACTTGGCTATCTCACAGCTCAGGCCTTTTCAAGTGAGTGCTTCTTGTTCCCTGAGATAAGCTGAGAGTGGTTCAGGGGCCGATGCCTTAAGGCCTTTCTGGTCTTATAAAGCTAGGAGGCTTTAATTGTATCTTGGCCTCAGGGACTCAACATTTTTAGTTTTTGCCACAAACCATATCAGATTCTACTGCCATTTATAGCTCACCAAATTTAAATATTTTGTTGTACCTAGACAGAGGTTCCTACTGGTCTTTTTATTCTAGGCACCAAATCTGGGTGGGCTCAAAGATGCCAGGAACCCCAAGAAGATCCTAAAAAAAACTCTTAATTTTTTTTATACATAAAATAATGATCTTCCTCAATTAGATGGGAAGTGGGTTGTAGGGGACAGGGGAAGGGGACGTTACCAGAACCTCTGCAGTTAGTCCTGGTCTCCTGCGAGCCACGGCAGCACACGGCGAATTACAGGAAAGGTAGAAAAATGAGACCGAGAAGAAGCTGAGCTTTGGGTCTGATCAGTGCTGCTCTGGGCAGCAAAGACAAAGCCCCCAGCTTACCACACCTTTTATTCAGTACATCGGGAGAAACAAATGTAACAAATGACTTGCAGAGAGTTCAACAGTTCACATTGGGATAAACAAGGTGTAAGGGAAGGCTTGCAGAGAGTTCAGTACATCTCCGGCAAACAAGATGTTAACAGTCCAAGAACAATGAGGAACTGAGCAGATGTTTGTTCTCCCAGGATGTTTCTTGTCCTGGAGAATCACAGCATCACTGGATCACTGAAGTCTCAGTTGTGAGCGGAGGCCAAACTGGAGTTATTCTGTAGCTGGGCTGTAGGCAAGAGAACTAGGCTAACCAAATGATTTATCCCTAGAATTATGTAGCATTGCTCCCAACAGTGGGTACCACTCCTGGAAGGGCCATTTAAGAATCTCTGGGAGAAGATGCATGTAAGTTGCTCACTGTATAGTATAGTATACTTTGGAAATGAGATTTTTACGTGAACTTTTCCTGTTACCTAGAATTTTGGCAGAGGCATCAAAGGGCAAAAATAATACAATCCGTATCAAGTAATTTAGTGTCCTAAAGAAAAAGTTAGGCCATCTTAAGGTGGTCTTATTCTTCTGGTATCAGGCTCTGACCCACGTTTAGGCTATTTTAGAGGAACAATAAGCAGTCTACTTTCAAGAGACATGGAAGAGGGGAAGGCTGATATGCGTTTCTACTTCCTCCAAAAAGGGAAGGTGCAGAAGGAAAAGTTTCACCTGCTTAACTTTATCTGAAGCCAGTGAAATAGGTTTTCATGAAGCCATTTGGAGAACTTGACGTTTCACCACTTTTCCCACAATCTATTCCATACCCAGTGAGAGAGGATTATACAAGAGAACAAACACTATGAGATGGGGACCCAAGGGACATCCTAGAGAATCTGCCACATTTGGAAGAGAAGTAAGTCCTGCAGAGAGGTTGGGTGTTAGATATGACCACAGTTTTGGGGTTTGGGGGTAAATTGCATGTACCAGGAGAAGGTAAAGGAAGGAGAGAAGGAAAAGGAAGGAGAATCCAGCAGACAAAACAAAGCCGGGATCAGGAAAAGCCAGAGAAAACCCACAGTAGTAGCATGACCAATTGGCCTTGGAAGAATGACGGTGTCTACTGTTTTCAGCATATAACTCCACTCCTCCCGCATTTCCTGAGTTCTTCAGTAATGTCTACTACATGTAGGAATGTTAGACATGAGGGATTTTATTTGTGATGTTGTGGGAACTGAAGAAAGTCTCCATTTTATCTCATGACATGAGATATAATGAGGTGCAAGGTAGAAGTAGGTCAAGAGAATATGAGAAACTAGAGTTTCGGGAACCTTGTGGCCATAGCTCACTGAAATCTTGGAGAGGTCTCCAACTTCCCTTGGCCATAGAAATGGGAGGAGACTTGAGGGGCTGGGAACTCCTCAAGACATAATTGGGGTTCATGTAAAAATGAGGGGTTTGAACAAGATTATTTCTAAATTGGTATGGGAGGGAGGAATAGAGGAAAATAGGGAGAAGGAAGCAGGGAGGGAGGGAGAGAGGGGGAGAGGGGGGAGGGTGGGAGAGAGAGAGAGAGAGAGAGAGAGATTAAAGTGGGGAAGGAGAAGGCGACAGGGAAGGGAATTCATTGATTAAACCTAGGATGACCATATGTCTTTTGTCACCTGGGCCAGTCTCAATTTAGACAAGAAATTATGTGGTCACTGAATTAAACTCCTCCTATGTGCCTGAGTCTGTATAGTTGAAAGGGAAATCAAGTAAGTTGCTTGGCTTCACACTGCTGGTAAGTGGCAGAACCTAGATTCAAGTCCAAACGTGTATCAGCTTGAAGCTCATCATTTTTTTTTCCCAGTTCTGGGGCTCAAATCCAGAATCTCACTTGTGCTAGGCAAGTGCTTTACCACTAAGCTACAGTCTCAGTTCTTTCATTTCCTTTTTCATCCTAGTGTATGAATAAAATTTTGGATATATGACCTGGCAATGTTAATATGACTGATTATGATTCATTCCCAGAGGGAGAATCTACCTTCCCTGGGTACACTGCTGCCTGCTACTTGAACAAATTTGGTTTAGATAGCACCAGGGAAGGGACAGAAGCAGTTCATTCAGTGTCTGCTGCAGGAGTCTGTGCCAAAGTCTTCTTGCAGTGGGCCTGAGTGGACTGAGTGGTGGTGCTGACTCACTGTGCTCCTGTGTTGGAGAAGATTCTCCTTGATAACTAAGGTCCCTATCATCCCTGCCCCAAGGCTTAACGCAAAATGTTGGAATCAAAAATTTCCAACCTTTCATTTGTGAGAAATAGCATTCTCTCATTCTGCCATTCTTTGGTACAAGGTGTTTCAACATAAAGTAGATCATTGTTCCTAGTCCTTACTATTTTGCTTTGAATGTTTTTGAAGACAGAATAATATATCTTCTTTCACAGGACTTGGAGCATATCTCCCTTTGAAAATAGCACACAAATATATAACCAAAAATGGAAAGTGCTGTCATCATGTTTTATGTTGCTAGTGTAAAATAGTAATATAGTAATAGTAGTAATGATGATGATGATAATGACAATGATAGTTACCATTTAGTGAAGGCTGCCAGCCACTTAGATGAGAACACATATATTTTTTATCCTCATAACAATGACATGAGATAGGATTGAATATGGTGATTTCACAGAAGAGGGGAATGAGAGTTGGAGAGATTGTAGGACTGGCCCAATTATACGCAGCTGGTAGCTGGACTTTGCATCCTGTGGGGTGACTCAGAGAGAGCCAGCAGAATGACTGTGGCATCCTATGGTCCCGGGGCTCAGGACCTCACTGGCTACAGGTCAAGAACCAGGAGGAGACAGGGAGTGGGAAAAAATATGTTCCCCAATGGCTAAAACTGCCACGGGAAAGGATTTCAAAGTTCTTTCCTAAGAAGACAAATTTTGAGTTAAAGTCTTAGGGAAACATTTTGTATTGTCAAGTCTGCCTGGGGTCAAATCCCAGCTTTATCACTTGCTCAACCTTGGGCAAATTATCTCAGCTGTTTCTGCCTCAGTGTCATGTGGATAATAATAATGCCTACTTTATGGAACTGCCAGTACTGTGAATATTAAGTTAGTTAATGAATATAAGACACCTAAAATAGTGGCTGACAATTGGTCATACATGTGGAAATAATGTAGACTTCAACTCAGAAAGTCTTGGGTTTGAATCCTACATCTGCCATTTACCAGCAATGTAACCTCAGCCAAAATGCTAGACTCTCTGGGGCTAATACATAGCTCATGTTAATAAATGGATTTTTTAAAATATGGTCTGTTTTATAAATACACCTGGAGTACTCATTCCCTAAAATTATTTCCTCCTATTTTGATAGGTCTAATTGATACCAAATGACTTGTTAAAGTCAAATTGAGGACTAGAAATACAGCTTAGTGGTAGAATATTTGTCTAGCATGTGAAAGGCCCTGAGTTTGAACCTCAGCACTGGAAGAGAAAAATCAACTTAATACTGCTTTTTTTTTTTTGGTTCTGGGGATCGAACTCAAATCCTTCCGCTTGCGCAGCAGGCAGCAAAACCACTGAGCCAAATCCCCGGCCCAATACTGCTTTGAATAAAGTAACTCAGGCTCCTATTTAAAAGATAACTAGACCTACTGCCACTACTGTTTAAACTCTTCAATGAAATTGAAAGGGAAGCAATACTCCCGAATTCATTCTGGAAGCAAGCATCACCTTGAACCCCAAAGCAAAGAAAGACCCAATCAAAAAAGAGAACTATAGGCCAATCTCACTAACGAACATAGATGCAAAAATCCTTAATAAGATACTGGCAAACAGAATGCAGAAGATCATCAAGAAGACCATACACCCTGACCAAGTGGGATTCATCCCAGGGATGCAGGGATGCAAATCAATCAATGTAATACACTATATCAATAGAGCCAAGGACAAAAACCATATGATCATCTCAATAGATGCAGAAAAAGTATGTGACAAAATCCAACATGCATTTATGATAAAACACTCCAAAAAACTGGAATAGACAGTCTCTACCTCAATCTGATAAAAGCCATCTATGAAAAACCAACAGCCAATATCATACTAAATGGTCAAATACTGAAATCCTTCACACTAAATTCAGTAACAAGACAAAGATGTCCACTATCACCACTCCTGCTCAATATAGTTTTGGAAACATTAGCCATGGCAATTAGAAAAGAGGAAGAAATAAAAGGAATAAAGATAAGAAATGAAGAAGTCAAATTGTCATTACTTGCAGATGACATGATACTCTATATAGAAGACCCCAAGAGCTCCACCAAAAGTCTTCTAGACTTAATAACCAAATTCAGTACAGTAGCTGGATACAAGGTCAACACACAAAAACGAATAGCTTTTCTGTACACAAAATACAGACTCACTGAGAGAGAAATGGGGCATTAAATTCCTTTCACAATAGCATCCAAAACACTGAAATACCTAACAAATCAACCTAACAAAAAGAAATAAAAAAGGAATCAACCTAACAAAAGAAATAAAAGGCCTCTTCTCTGAAAACTATAGCACTCTGAAAAAAGAGATTGAAGACAATATCAGAAAATGGAAAGACATCCCTTGCTTCTGGGTAGGAAGAATCAACACAGTGAAAATGGCCATACTTCCAAAACTAATATACAGATTCAATGCAATCCCAATTGAAATCCCAACAGTATCTTTCACAGAACTAGAGAAAACAATCCAAAAATTCATTTGGAACAAGAAAAGACCTAGAATAGCAAAAGAAATTCTAGGCAACAGAGACATGGCAGGGGGTATTACAATCCCCAACTTGAAACTATACTACAAAGCTACTGTGATAAAAACAGCATAGTACTGGCAAAGAAACAGACCTGAGGACCAGCGGAACAGATTAGAAGATGCAGAAACAACTCCAGACACACTCAGCCACCTCATCTTCGACAAAGGAGCCAAACACCCTTACTGGAGGAAAGATAGCCTCTTTAATAAATGGTGCTGGAAAAAGTGAGTTTCAACTTGCCAAAGATTAAAGCTAGACCTATATCTCTCACCATGCACTAAACTAAAATCAAAATGGATTAAAGATCTAAATATTAGAACAGAAACACTAAACCAGCTGGAACAGAGGTTAGGTAGAACTCTTGCAGACATTGGTGTAGGAAAAGATTTTATGAACAAAACCTCAGTTGCCCGGGAACTAGCACAAACAATCAACAAGTAGGATTTCTTCTTATTAAAAACCTTCTGCATAGCAAAAGAAACCACCAACAGTGTGAAGAGATAACCCACAATGTGGGAAAAAATTTTCACTAGCTGTACCTCAGACAAAGGTCTACTATCTAGAATATATAAAGACCTTAAAAAATCAGACCTCCCAAATTAAAAGACCCAATTCAAAAATGGGCATCTGAAATGAACAGACATTTCTCAGACAAAGAAGTAAAAATAGCAAATAAATATATGAAAATATGTTTAATATCACTGGTCATTTGAGAGATGCAGATGAAAACAACACTGAGATTCCACCTCACCTCAGAAAGAATGCATGAAATCAACCAATAACAAATGCTGGTGGGGCTGTGGGGAAAGAGGAACCCTGCTCCACTGCTGGTGGGAGTGCAGACTGGTGCAAGCACTGTGGAAATCAGTATGGAGATACCTCAAAGCACTAGGACTGGAAGTCCCATTTGACCCAGCTATTCCCCTACTGGGTATCTTCCCCAAAGAATTAAAAGAATCATACCACAGTGATATGTGTGCACCCATGTTCATAGCAGCACAATCTGTAATAACTAAAACTTGGAAACAGCCCAATTGCCCATCAACTGGAGACTGGATAAAGAAAATGTGGTTTTTTAATAAAACTGAGTACTACTCAGCCATAAAAAATGAGAAATTAGAGCCATCTATAGCCAAATGGATGTACATTGAGGCGATACTCAAGTGAAATAAATAGGACACACGTGTAAATTCTGAATAGTTTCTCTAATGTGAGAAACTGAAAGTGTAAATAAGGACTAAAAGGTATAATAGATAATGTGAAAAAGAAAGAAAAGGTGCAAAGGGGAAGGAAGTGGGAGGGCTAGGGGAAAGGAAAGAAGGGAATGGAATTAATATGAGAAAATGAAAAAATGGAAACAAAGACTTTGTAGATAGGGAGGGGTGGAGGAATTGAAGGGAGAGCAGGGGAAGGAGGGAAAAATAAGAACCAAGACAGATTATGTAAAGGTGTAAATTTCCCATGATGAATGTTATTATATTGTATACCTTATGTGTACGTATAAAATTAATTTTAAAAAGATAACTAGACTTTAGGACAGTATCTCACATTAATATGTGGCCACAGAGTGTTCCAAATAAAATACTTAGTGCTAAAAAGAAGGGAACATTGGAAAAGGTGATCAAATTATCTGCTAGGAATTTTGTCCTTGAACTTTCTCAGTGATGGAATCTGGGCACCTGCGTAGGAGGCAAAGCTGTGCGAAGTGGACCGTGAACTCTTTGCAGCTGCTGCTCATCAGGCCTCGAAGCAGGGCTGCTGCTGTGGTGCACTTGGGCAATCTCCTCAGTGTTCTGATTTCTTTTTCTTTCAAAATTACTCTTCCTCTCTATCTTCAATAAGCATATTGGGGCATATGGTTGAATTGGTTTTGTTTTTTCAAGACAGGGTCTGATTATGTTACCGAAGCTGGCCTTGAACTCCTGGGCTCAGGTGATTCTCCTGCTTCAGCCTCCCTAGCAGCTGAGACCACAGCATATGCCACTGCACTTGTCTCATATATATGGTTTTATTAGGGCCCTGTGGTTGGCCAGATGCTATGGAAGAGTGAAATCTGACAAATGAATTCATCCAAGTGTTAGTGATCTCTGTAATCTCAATATATAGTGAAGGACCATAAAGAACAGCAATCTACAAAACAAGATAAAGAAATGTGTTCCTAATAAAGACTAGACCAGTAGAGATTTTATGATAGGAGACTCACCCAAGGCCCCTCACAGCTCACAATGTCTACTCTTGTGGTCTGAATGGTTCCAGAGGTCTGGAGGCTTAGACTGTAGCATGCAGGATGCATGAAGTTACTCCATAAGCAAGCTAAGTGCAAGGCAGGACCCTGGTGAGGCTGCAGAGTCACTTCCTCTGGTTTCATGTCTTCCTCTGGAGCAGTCTTTCCCTTAAATACAAACTCAGCACTTTTGATTGCATAATATCAAAGCAGTGTCTTTCCTGCTTTAATTTATTTTTCTCAAGTCATGGTGATGCAAGACTGACTAACACCCTGCCATTCTTACTAGGATGAAATGGTCATCAATTTTAAAGACTAAGTTTTTTACAACCGAACTGACAAGTCAAAAGCAATTTTTGGTTTTCCACAAGGATCTAGGGAGTAGAACTTTCTACCACACTATTAAACATTTCTTGGCAGTGGCTTACTGAATATGCCTGACAGCTCTTGGCAGTAGCTGTAATAGAATCGTCCTTCTTCCTTCTACCACTCTAGCAATTTACAGGCGATTTACAGAACTGTCTGGGAAAGGCCATTTTCAGTCCCAAGGGACAGTAGAATAAAAAACACAGCAAATTAAGTGTTTAATTGTATCAGACCGAAGGATTAAAAGCCTTTTTCTCCTTAGGGTTCATACAAGCAAAATATCCTCTGTTAGAGAGACTTGATTACATGAGCACTTTAAAAATAAACTTCATTTATGGATTTTGTGTCATTTAAAATTGTAACAGAGAAAAACATTTGAATACAAACCTGTTCAATGCATTTTAAGAAATGTAACAAATAGATCCTAAAATATATCCCTTTTTTTTGTTAGCCTTTTGTGTGCTTTTTTTTTTTTTAAAAATTCTTTTATTGGTACATTGTAGGTATACAACACAATTACATTTCTCATTGGGAATTGTACCTTTACATAATGCATCTTGGTTCTTATTTTTTCCCCATTCCTAGCCCTCCCTTCACGCCCTCCACCCTTCCCTATTTACAAAGACTTTATTTCCATTTTTTCCATTTCTCAGCATTTTTCCTTTCCCTTCTTTCCTTTCCCCTGCCCCTCCCACTACCCCTACACCTTTGGACCTTTTCTTCCTATTTTGCATTATCGATTATTCATTCTAATCATTGGTACATTTTAGGTATACAACATAATGACATTCATCATTGGAAATTTGCACCTTTACATAGTCTCTCTTGGTTCTTATTTTTCACCCTTGCCCAGCCCTCCCTTCAACCCCTCCAGTCCTCCCTATTTACAAAGATTTTGTTCCTATTTTTCCATTTTCTCATATTAATCCCATTCCCTTCTATCCTTTCCCCTAGCCCTCCCACTTCCTTCCCCTTTGCCCCTTTTCTTCCTATTTCACATGACCTATTATACATTTAGTCCTTATTTACGCTTTCGGTTTCTCACACTAGAGAAACTATTCGGTATTTATACATGTGTGTCCTATTTATTTCACTTAAGAGTATGGCCTCAGTGTGCATCCACTTAGCTATAAATGTCTCTAATTTCTCATTTTTTATGGCTGAATAGTACTCCCTTTTATTAAAAACCCCCGACATTTTCTTTATCCAGTCTCTAGTTGATGGGCATTTGGGCTGTTTCCAAGTTTTAGCTATTACAAACTGTGCTGCTATGAACATGGGTGCACATATATCCCTGTGGTATGATTCTTTTAATTCTTTGGGGAAGATCCCCAGCAGTGAAATAGCGGGGTCAAATGGGACTTCCAGTCCTAGTTCTTTGAGGTATCTCCACACTGATTTCCACAGTGCTTGCACCAGTCTACACTCCCACCAGCAGTGGAGCAGGGTTCCTCTTTCCCCACAGCCCCACCAGCATTTGTTATTGGTTGATTTCATGATAGCACCCATTCTTTCTGGAGTGAAGTGGAATCTCAGTGTTGTTTTCATTTGCATCTCTCGAATGACCAGTGATGTTGAACATATTTTCATGTATTTATTTGCTATTTCTACTTCTTTGTCTGAGAAATGTCTGTTCATTTCAGATGCCCATTTTCGGGTTGGGTCCTTAAATTTGGGAGGTCTGATCTTTTTAAGTTCTTTATAGATTCGAGATAGTAGACATTTGTCTGAGGAAGAGCAGGTGAAGATTTTTTTCCCCACATTGTGGGTTGTCTCTTCACACTGCTGGTGGTTTCTCTTGCTGTGCAGAAGCCTTTTAATAAGAAGAGATCCCACTTGTTGATTGTTTGTGCTAGTTCACAGGCAACTGAGGTTTTGTTCATAAAATCTTTTCCTACACCAATGTCTTCAAGAGTTCTACCTAACCTCTGTTCCAGCCGGTTTAGTGTTTTTGTTTTAATATTTAGATCTTTAATCCATTTTGATTTTAGTTTAGTGCATGGTGAGAGGTATAGGTCTAGTTTTAATCTTTGGCAAGTTGAAGCCCAATTTTTCCAGCACCATTTATTAAAGAGGCTATCTTTCCTCCAGTGAGGGTGTTTGGCTCCTTTATTGAAGATGAGATGGCTGAGTGTGTCTGGTGTTGTTTCTGCATCTTCTAATCTGTTCCACTGGTCCTCAGGTCTGTTTCTTTGCCAGTACCATGCTCTTTTTATCACAGTAGCTTTATAGTATAGTTGCAGGTTGGGGATTGTGATACCCCCTGCCATGTTTCTGTTATCTAGAATTGCTTTTGGTATTCTGGGTCTCTTCTTGTTCCAAATGAATTTTTGGATTGTTTTCTCAAGGTCTATGAAGTATGCTGCTGGGATCTCAATTGGAATTGCATTAAATCTATATAGCAGTTTTGGAAGTATGGCCATTTTCACTGTATTAATCCTTCCTACCCAGGAGCAGGGGATGTCTGTCTATTTTCTGATATCATCTTCAATCTCTCTTTTCAGAGTGCCATAGTTTTCAGAGAAGAGGTCATTGATTTCTTTCATTAGGTTGATTTCTAGGTATTTCAGTTTTTTGGATGCTATTGTGAAAGGAATTATTTGCCCTATTTCTCTCTCAGTGAGTCTGTCATTGGTGTAGAGGAAAGCTATTGATTTTTGTGTGTTGACCTTGTAACCAGCTACTTGACTGAATTTGATTATTAAGTCTAGCAGACTTTTGGTGGAGTTCTTGGGGTCTTGTACATACAGTATCATGTCATCTGCAAATAATGACAATTTGACTTCTTCATTTCCTATCTTTATTCCTTTTATTTCTTTCTCTTGTCTAATTGCAATGGCTAATGTTTCCAGAACCATATTGAACAAGAGTGGTGATAGTGGACATCCTTGTCTTGTTCCTGATTTGAGTGTGAAGGATTTCAGTTATTGACTATTTAGCATGATATTGGCTGTTGGTTTTTCATAGATGACTTCTATCAGTTTGAGGTACAGCCCATCTATTCTAATTTTTTGTAGGGTTTTTATCATAAATGCATGTTGGATTTTGTCAAATGCTTTTTCTGTGTCTATGGAGATAATCATATGGTTTTTGTCCTTGGCTCTATTGATATAGTGTATTACATTGATTGAGTTTTGTATATTGAACCATCCCTGCATCCCTGGGATGAATCCCACTTGATCAGGGTGTATGATCTTCTTGATGATCTTCTGCATTCTGTTTGCCATGACCTTATTAAGGATTTTTGCATCTATGTTCATTAGTGAGATTGGCCTATAGTTCTCTTTTTCGGTTGGATCTTTCTCTGCTTTGGGGATCAAGGTGATGCTTGCTTCCAGGAATGAATTTTGGAGTATTGCTTCCCTTTCAATTTCATTGAAGAGTTTAAACAGTAGTGGCAGCAGTTCCTCTCTAAATGTCTTGTAGAATTCAGCAGTGAAGCCATCAGGGCCCGGGCTTTTCTTAGTTGATAAGTTTTTAATTACATTTTCAATTTCATTGGTTGATATTGAGTTGTTCAGAATTTTTAGGTCTTCTTCGTTCAACTTCGGTAATTCATATATATCTAGGAATCTGTCCATTTCTTCTGTGTTGTCCATATTATTGGCATATAGGTTCTGGAAGTAGGTATTGATGATCCTCTGTATTTCTGCTGGGTGTGTTGTCATTTCACCCTTTTCATTCCTAATTGCATGGATTTGGGCCTTTTCTTTCCTTTTTCTGACAAGGTTGGCTAAGGGTTTGTCAATTTTGTTGATTCTTTCAAAGAACCAACTCTTGGCTTCATTGATTTTTTGTATCGTTCTCTTAGTCTCCATTGCATTGATTTCTCCTCTGATCTTTATAATTTCCTCCCTTGTATGAGCTTTGGGGTTGTCCTGCTCTTCTTTTTCTAGAAGCTTGAGGTGCAACATCAGGTTGTTTAATTGGGCTCGATCTGTTTTCCTAATATGTGTTTTCACTGCTATGATTTTCCCTCATAAGACTGCTTTCACTGTGTCCCATAGATTCTGATATGTTGTATTGTCATTGTCATTTAATTGAAGGAACTGTCTTATTTCTTCTTTAATTTCCTCTGTGACCCATTGGTTATTCAGAAGTGTGTTGTTCAATTTCCACGTGTTTATGAAATTTCTTGAGTTTCTTTTGCTATGGATCTCCAATTTCATCGCACTATGGTCTGATAATATACAGGGGATAACTTCAGTTCCTTTGCACTTACTTAAACATGTTCTGTGTGTGAGTATGTGGTCTATTTTGGAGAATGACCCATGTGCAGCTGAGAAGAATGTGTATTCTGATTTTGTGGGGTGGAAGACTCTGTAAACATGTTAAGTTCATTTGTTCAAGAGTTCGAGTATTTCATTACGTAGTTTTTGTCTAGTTGATCTATTTGTGACAGCAGGGTGTTGAGGTCCCCCACTACAATTGTATTAGTGCATATATGACTTTTCATGTCCGTTAGTATTTGTTTTATATAGTTGGGTACACTAGTGTTTGGTGCATATATATTTATGATTGTCATCTGTTCCTCTTGGATTGTTCCCTTTACAAGGATGTAGTGTCCTTCTTCATCTCTCTTAATCAGTGTTGGTTTGAAATCTACTTGATCTGCAAAGAGGATAGCTACTCCTGCTTTTTTTCGGGTTCCTGTCGCATGGAGTATTGTTTTCCATCCTTTAACTTTCAGTCTATGAGTTTCCTTTTGAATTAAGTGTGTTCCTTATATGCAGCATATTGTTGGATTTTGCTTCTTGACCCATTCTGCCAGTCTATTTTTTTTGATTGGTGAATTGAGACCATTAACATCGATGGTTACAACTGAAACATATTGACTTATCATTGCCATGACTTTTTCCTTTTGTTAGGCTCTCCCCCTTTACATTTAATTTCTTGTCATTCCAGACGGGTTCATTCTGCTTTGCTTCCTGGGGTTGTGATCCTCAATGTCTGTTCCTAGGCTATTGTGTAAAATTCTTTGGAGTGCTGGTTTGGTATTCACAAAGTTCCTAAGGTGCTCTTTGTCATGAAAGTATCTTATTTCTGCATCCATTTTGAAAGATAGTTTTGAAGGGTACATCAATCTGGGTTGGAGGCTGTTTTCTTTTAGGGCTTGGAATATGTCACTCCAAGCTCTTCTTGCCTTGATGGTTTGTGTTGAGACGTCTGCTGTGATTCTGATGGGCATTCCTTTGTGATTTGTTTCTTTTCTCTGACTGCTTGTAGGACTTTGTTCTTCTGTTGAGTTTCTGGAATCTTAGCAATTATATGCCTATGTGTAGATTTTTTTTGGTTAAGGCTATTTGGAGTCCTATATGCCTCACTTATCTGTTTCTCAAACTCTTTTCCCCTGCTTGGGAAGCTTTCTGCCATTATTTCTGTGAAAAGATTTTTTATGTCATCTCCACTCTCTCCTATTTCTTCATTGACTCCAATCAGTCTTATGTTATTCTTCTTTGCATCATCTAGCAGCTGCTGGATTGATTTCTCATGTTTCCTTATAATTTTGAACCAATTTTTCTTTTCCTGGTCACTAATTGCAATCTTATCTTCTATATCTGAAATTCTGTCCTCACATTGGCTCCTTCTGCTGTGTAGACTTTCAATGGAGTTTTTCATGTCCTAGAAATCTATTTGCATCTGTTTTATGGATTCCATTTGTTTCCTAGGTTGAGATTCCATCATGTTCCTGAGCTCCTCTCTAGATTTATTAATCATGTCTTGCACTAGGGGCACAATTTCTCCTGTTATCTGAGAAATTATTTCTGATTTCATTTTTTCCAGATCCCCTTTTGTTGCCAGTTCAGTGGGTCCAGGTAGTCGAGCATCAGAGTGTTCCATCTCATTTCCCTTTGGGGTTGCTGTAGGTGATCTGGAAGTCTGGTTTTGAGGCTTATTGAAGTGTTTTCTCATTTCGACTGGCGGCGGGGGCGGGGTGGGGTGGGGTGGCTCTTGTCCCCTGCACGGATTACTTCCTCTGAGTTGGGAGAGGTGGGACAGGGGCTGGTAGCAGCGGTAGGGATGTTGGCCCAAAAGCCCTTTCCTGTGGGCTGGGAGCAGCGGGAGGGATGGTGGGTGGGAAGCCCCTTCCTCTGGTCCAATAGCAGTGGGATGGCAGCTCAGAAGCCCCTCCCTCTGGGCCGGGAGCAGTGGGAGGGATGGTGGCCCGGAAACCCCTTCCTCTGGGCTAGGAGTGGCGGGACAAAAGGTGGCCCAAAAGCCCTTTCCTTTGGGCTGGGAGCAGCGGGAGGGATGGTGGCTGGGAAGCCCCTTCCTCTGGACCAGGAGCAGTGGGACAGCGGCTCAGAAGCCCCTACCTCTGGGCCGGGAGCAGCGGGACTCAGTACCGTGGTCTGGCGGTCCGGTGTCCTCTGCGTCTTTGTAGTGTGGAACCAGGTGGCTGTACAGAGGAGCAGGGGCAGGGGGTTCAGTGGATTGTTGCCTGGTAGGGCATGTGCAGACCTGCCTGTCTGCAGTGGGCTGATTCGGCGTGTTCCGCGTGACCCCTGAAATATAACAATATGATTTTTTCCTTTTAACTTAGTAGACTATTATTAAAGCAGATTTAGGTTTACAGAAAAGTTGGGCAAAAGTACAGAGTTTCCATATACTCCCACTTCTCTATCCATCCCCATTTTCCCCTTCCTAACAGTTTCTCCTACTCTTAATGTAGGAGTAGGAGGCTAAGGCGTGGCAACATGGTTGGAGGAGTTGGGCTCAATCTACCAATGGAGGAGACTTGTTAACCACGGGCATAAAACAGAAGCAGTGCGGTCACCTAGTGGTGGCGCTGGTGCGTGGGCGGGGGGCGGGATACGCTGGGCGCGTCCCTGGGGTCACGTGGTGCGCAGCACCCAGAGTCCTTCCGTCTGTGGGTCCTGGAGCGAAGCAGCAAGAGCGGGGCCGTTAGGAGAATAAAGGCAGGACAGTTAGTGAATGAAAATGACGAAGCATCCACCTAACAGAAGAGGAATCAGCTTTGAAGTGGGAGCCCAGTTGGAAGCCCGGGACCGTTTAAAAAATTGGTATCCAGCGCACATAAAAGACATTGACTACGAGGAAGGAAAACTACTCATCCATTTCAAGCGTTGGAACCATCGTTATGATGAATGGTTTTGCTGGGACAGTCCTTATTTACGCCCTTTAGAGAAAATACAACTGAGAAAAGAGGGTTTACATGAAGAGGATGGATCTTCTAAATTTCAGATAAATGAGCAGTTCCTTGCTTGCTGGTCTGATTGTCGTTTTTACCCAGCCAAAGTCACTGCTGTTAACAAGGATGAATATTGTGGGTAATGCTAGGCCTAAAGAAATAGATCACAAAAGTCTTTCATCATCTCCTGATAAACGAGAGAAGTTTAAAGAGCAGAGAATAGCCACAATCAATGTGAAGAAAGACAAAGAGGATAAAGCCTTAAAGACAGAAAAGTGACCCAAGGAGCCTGACAAAAAAGGAAAGTTAATCTGTTCTGAAAAAGGAAAGGTGTCTGAGAAAAAACTTCCCAAGAACGAGAAGGAAGATTGTAGGGGACAGGGGAAGGGGACGTTACCAGAACCTCTGCAGTGAGTCCTGGTCTCCTGCGAGCCACGGCAGCACACGGCGAATTACAGGAAAGGTAGAAAAATGAGACTGAGAAGAAGCTGAGCTTTGGGTCTGATCAGTGCTGCTCTGGGCGGCAAAGACAAAAGCCCCCAGCTTACCACACCTTTTATTCAGTACCTCGTAACAAATGACTTGCAGAGAATTCAGTACATCGGGAGAAACAAATGTAACAAATGACTTGGAGAGAGTTTAATAGTTCACATTGGGATAAACAAGGTGTAACAGAAGGCTTGCAGAGAGTTCAGTACATCTCCGGCAAACAAGATGTTAACAGTCCAAGAACAACGAGGAACTGAGCAGATGTTTGTTCTCCCAGGATGTTTCTTGTCCTGGAGAATC
Organism: Heterocephalus glaber; assembly: GCF_053883595.1. Classification (NCBI taxonomy): domain Eukaryota; kingdom Metazoa; phylum Chordata; class Mammalia; order Rodentia; family Bathyergidae; genus Heterocephalus; species Heterocephalus glaber. The sequence continues at coordinate 7,392,901 of NW_028258156.1, forward strand.
ACAGCATCACTGGATCACTGAAGTCTCAGTTGTGACCGGAGGCCAAACTGGAGTTATTCTGTAGCTGGGCTATAGGCAAGAGAACTAGGCTAACCAAATGATTTTTCCCTAGAATTATGTAGCATTGCTCCCAACAGAAAATAAGGAGAACATTTCAGAGAATGACAGGGAGTACTCTGGAGACACCCAAGTGGACAAGAAACCTGAAAATGACATTGTGAAGAGTCCACAAGAGAACGTGAGGGAGCCAAAAAGAAAATGAGGCGGACCCCTTTCCATAGCTTCTACTGCTGTGGATTCAAACTCACAAACTTTACAACCAATAACATTGGAACTGAGAAGACGGAAAATATCAAAAGGAAGTGACGTCCCATTAAAACGGCCTCGACTTGACAAAAATTCATCCCAGGAGAAGTCAAAAAACTGCTCTGAAAAAGACTTATCCAGGAGACGGTCTTCCAGGCTATCCACTAATGGGACCCATGAGATCCTAGATCCTGATTTGGTTGTACCAGATTTGGTTGATACAGTTGATGCGAATCTTCTGCAAGATACATCAGCTAGTACCAAGGAATCTGAAGAAGTACCAAATGCTTTTAAGAAAACAGATGATTTTGTGACATCTAATGTGCCAGCTGTAGACCTGGACCACAAATTTAGATGCAAGGTTGTGGACTGTTTAAAATTTTTCCACAAAGCTAAACTGCTACACTATCACATGAAATATTTCCATGGGATGGAGAAGTCACCAGAGCCAGAGCAAAGCCCAGGGAAGAGGCATGTCCAAATAAGGGGCTCTTCAGCTTCTGACAAGGCCAGCCAGGAGAGCTTGACTAGGAAGTGAGTCTCTGCAAGTTCTCCGACTGCAAGAGACAAGGAAAAGAATAAAGAGAAAAAATTCAAAGAGTTTGTGAGAGTGAAACCAAAGAAGAAGAAGAAAAAGAAAAAGAAAACCAAACCTGAATGCCCCTGCAGTGAGGAGATCAGTGACACTTCCCAGGAACCATCGCCACCCAAGGCGTTTGGTGTGACGAGGTGTGGGTCCTCACACAATCCTGTAGTCCATATGAGCCCACAGCTCCATGGCACAGAAACTGGCAACCACAAAGGGAAATTGAAAGCATCTGAGGAGGATAATTTGAGTGAGTCCTCTTCTGAGAGCTTTCTTTGGAGTGATGAGGAGTATGGCCAAGATGTTGATGTGATTACCAACCCAGATGAGGAATTTGATGGAGATGACCGCTATGATTTTGAGGTGGTCCGTTGCATCTGTGAAGTCCAGGAGGAAAATGATTTCATGATTCAGTGTGAAGAGTGCCAGTGCTGGCAGCATGGAGTCTGCATGGGATTACTGGAAGAAAATGTACCTGAGAAATACACCTGTTATGTTTGCCAAGAACCTCCAGGTCAAAGGCCTAGCTTTAAGTACTGGTATGATAAGGAGTGGTTGAGCAGAGGACATACGCATGGCCTGGCATTTTTGGAAGAGAACTACTCCCATCAGAATGCTAAGAAGATTGTGGCCACCCATCAGCTTCTTGGGGATGTGCAGAGAGTGATCGAGGTTCTGTACGGCCTCCAGCTCAAAATGAGCATCTTGCAAAGCAGGGAGCATCCTGATCTGCAACTGTGGTGCCAGCCTTGGAAACAACACTCAGGGGAAGGGAGAGCTCATTCCAGACACATCCATGTGATGGACACCAGAAGCAAGCAAGAAGCCCCCAGCTATAGAACTTTGAACGGGGCAGTGGAGAAGCCCCTACCCCTACCCCAGTCTGTGGACGAGTCCTATATCACCAGTGAGCACTGCTACCAGAAGCCCCGTGCCTATTATCCTGCTGTGGAACAGAAGTTGGTGGTGGAGACACGCAGCTCTGCTCTTGATAATGCAGTCAACTCACTCCGTGAGAATGGTGATGATTCCTTTTCCCCTCACCTGGGCTGGCCTCTGGACCAAGACAGGAACAGAGGGGACAGCGACCCCAGACCCAGTCCCTCAAAAGTGAGGGACTATGTCTCCAAAAAGGTCCTACCAGAGGAAGCCCCTGATCAGAAGCTGCTGGACAGAGGTGGAGAGGGGTTGGTGAGCTTTCAGCATCAGTGGCAGTTTAACCTGCTGACACATGTGGAATCTCTTCAGGATGAAGTCACACACAGGATGGACTCCATTGAGAAAGAACTGGACATGCTGGAGAGCTGGCTGGACTACACTGGGGAGCTGGAGCCCCCGGAGGCACTGGCCAGGCTTCCACAGCTCAAGCATTGCATCAAGCAGTTGCTGATGGACCTGGGCAAGGTGCAGCAGATTGCTCTCTGCTGTTCCACATGAAATTAGGGACTCAAGACTAATGAGGCCACAATCCTAGGGTACCTGCAGGAAGAGCTTCGTATATTTAAATAAACCTAGCATGCTGAATGCATGTGATATCGACTAACTTCAGGGATCTGGCCAGGAGTGTGATGAACATTGGACAAAGAGGCCATTTTGGCTTTTGGAGGGCAGGGCACTCTCATCTGGAAGCCTACCAAGAAGGTAGCAAGTAGACTCTTGGGATTCCCTTCTTCTGTGCACCTCACTGAATGAAGAGGGTCTTTTTGCCCAAACTTCACTTGAAATCGTGCCACTGATGATGACAAATGGAATGAGAGCCAAAAAATTTAGTTGGAAACAGTTGTAAATTCAGTCTTCAGTTTATTTAATTGACTTTACGTCAGGTTGGGGACACATGCTGACCTTTCTTGTTTTGCCTGGCCTGGAGTTTAGGCAGCAGGCACCATTTTCATTTTCCAGCTTCATGGGAATGTTGGGACTTCACCGTGCTGTGGATGTTGGGAAGGAGCAGAGGCCTCAACTGTCCTGCCTTCTCTTTAGGACTCTTCACTTTTCTCACCACATCTCTTGCATGACTTTGGTACCAGGGACGAGTTTTGTATGCTTTTCACCCCAGAGTTGACTGGGTTGTGGCTTTTGTCACAGAGACCATACAGCCAATGGAGGAACTAGAACCTTACTGTAATAAGCATGTAGGAGGAATTCCAAATGAAAGCAGGGAGGGTCTGGAACCCAAAGGACAGCATTTTCTACCCACATCTTAATGTTGACAGCACCCAGTTCTATTTAAAGTATGAAAAAAATGTTTCCCAAAATTTTGAGCTCTTTCACTATAAAGATTTATTGCAAAGAATGTGGTTTGGGGAATTACCTTATTTTATATTGTCAAACTTCAGATTCTTTGTGTGCCACTTTTCTCTTTCCCTGAAGGGTATGTCCACTAGTTGGCATTTTCAGAATTGTTAATATAACACTTTGAAGTTCCTATTTGTATTACTTTGTGAGATCAAGGTGATTATGCTGCTTAAGGTCCAGGTACAACCTATTAGTACCTTTTGAGACATTTGTGTTATTTTTGCAGGTTATGGTTCCGTGTCTAATTGCTGCATTTTGTTTTTCCATACTATACAAATTTAAAGAAAATGTCCCATGCTTTGAAGAGTGACCATTTCATGTTTTCTTATCACTAAAGGCAAAAGTCAAAGCATAGTTGTCTATTAACACGTTAATTATGGGCTTATGAATCTGTAATATTATATGCTGCAAATATTTACTATGTAAATGTGAAGTAGCCAATATCTCAATGACAGTATCTCCAGAGACCTTTAAAATGATTAGGCTTTGGGCTGGGGATTTAGCTCAGTGGATCTGGGGCCTGCCTCACAAGTGCAAGGTCCCGAGTTTGATCCTCAGTATGAAAAAAAAAAATGGTTAGGCTTTAAGGCACAGGTCATTATGGTCATGAATTCAGGCCTCCGTACTAATGTTTGAGGGAATGCTGTTGAGAAATTTGTTTGCCATTTGATATAAAATGAATTATAGGACAAGCTGACCTGTATAGCTTATCCATGAGTGGGAATACATGCAGCTGTAACATTTAATAATGAAATGGACCCAATTCTATTACAAGAGGCTGTTTGCCATTGCTAACACTGGTGTTTCTGGTATAGGAAGAAATACTCAAGGAGTATGTATGGCATCTATCTGTGCTCTAGATAATTTATCAGACAGCTGCATCAGAATTGTGTGATGCTTTTCTGAAAAGGGAAGAAACAGTATGATTTTCTATAGCCACAACTGTCAGGTATGATGACTGTTGTATTATTGTTTTCTTTCCTGAAATTACATTTGAGTATCACAACTAGGGGAAGCTGTAACTTTTAAGGTAGTCAATTTCGTATCTTGTTCTAAGAGGAAAGCAGAAACTGAATTACTCTAATTTTGCCAGGTGGTTCTTACTGAGTTTATCATTTAGGTTTTGTAAAGGAAATCATCCTTTTTGACTCATTACGACTTTTGTTCTTAGGGAGGCAGGAAGACTCCCCAAGTTCTGATAACCTCAGTGTGTTTCCCTAATTTAAAGCCATGTTGAGGGGCTCCATCCTCACTTTCTGGGTCAAAGTGAATTAACCCCACGTTGGAGCACTGGAAACTGTTATTTGCAAACATTGCTGATACCATTTAGAAATATGTGCACTACCTAAGTTTTTTGTCTGAGAAAAACTATCCACCTATAAAAATTGCCTTGACAAAATGTTTTGGTTTGACTAATCATTTTGCTTAAGTGATAAGTATGCAAGGTGGATCCTTGATGAGCCAACATTGCACTGTGGATACACATCTATGTTTATGCGCTATTAGAACAGAAATGTTGCTTTGAAGCAATATTTGCAAAACACGCACACTTCTGTATCTGTATTTGGAAAAAAATAAAACAGGTTCTTTATGTTTCAAAAAAAAAAAAAGAAGAAGAAGAAGCAGTGCAGTCTGACACAGGATCAAGCTGATTCCTGCACCCAATACCGATCTTCTGATAACAAGAGCACTCGAGACCTGGGACCTGATATCAGTCTTCTAGCATGAAATCAAGTGGACCACCTGGATCAACTATCAAAGAAACAAAAGATGGCAGCAATTGACTTTGAGGCCACTGCCCTCTTGTTCTTGGAGTGGTCTGTTCTTACAGGACCCTTTTGTTAAGCACCCTAAACATCTCCTTTTTCTTACTACTGCTCTAAAATAAATGGTAAGCTTTCACATCCACCAATTCATTGATCAGAACAAATAAGAACCTGGAAAACACTGCTGGTTCCTATCCTATCTGATAACATTAACCCCTTTCATTAGTTTCATATAACATCAATACATTATTATTATTAAAGTCCATAGTTTACTTTAAGTTTGCTCTTTGTGTTGTATGTGTTTTAAATGTTGACAAATGTATAATGACATGCATCCACCATTATAGTATCATACAGAATAGTTTCACTTCTCTAAATATCTCTTGTGTTCCACTTCTGTTTCATTTCTGTCTCTTCTAACCTCTGGCAGCTATTGACTTTTTTCTGTCTCCATAGCTCTACGTTTTCCAGAATGTCATATAGTTGTAATCATACAGATTCAGACTAGCTTCTTTTCAGACTAGCTTCTTCCACTTAGCAGTATGCATTTAGGGTTCATCCATGTCTTCCATCTATGATACTTCATTACTTTTTATTACTGTATAATATTTCATTATCTATCTATCTATCTATCTATCTCTCAGTTTGTGACTTCATTCACCTACTGAAGGACATCTTGGCTTTGTCCAAGTATTGGTAATTATGAATAAAGTGGATGTAAACATTTATATGCAGGTTTTTTTGTGGACATTTTTCACTCATTTGAGTAAATACCAAGGGAGTATGACTGTTTGGTCTTATGATAAGATGTGTTTGAATTTGTAAGAAATTTAAAATTGTCTTCCAAAGTAGCCATAATGTTTTGCATACTCACCAACAGTGAATGAGAGTTTCTGTTGCTCAACATGTTTCTCAGTATTTGGTGTTGTCAGTGTTTTGGATTTTAGCCATTATAATAGGTATGCAGTGATTTCTCATTGTTATTTTAATTTGCTTACTTGCATTGTAAAGTGTCTTAAAATACTTCTAAGGCAGAAGTGGTGGTGCACAACTACAGTCCCAGCACTCTGGGAGGCTGATGAGGTGAGGACTGCAAGTTCAAAGTGAAGCCCTCAAAAAAACCCAAAAAAACCAAAACCAAAAAAAAGTCTGGGAATGTAGCTCATTGCAAAGTCTCTGGGTTCAATTCCCAGTATGGAGAAAACAAGCAAAGAAAAACATTAAAGAATCTATATCCTGGGTCTGGGGTTTTTAACCTTGAGTTAAGAGATGGGATTTAGGGCCTTCCTGAAAACATTATGAGCAATTTTCCAGAAAAGATGGAACTTATTTTTATTATTAGAATATAAAAGAATTTTATCAACACAAAAACGAAGAGATGCTGTGTCAGATAATCATTTATTTTAAAAAATTTAAATCACTCCTAACACAGTTGTTCCAATTTAGAGTCCATGTTTTTTCAAGGTTAGATTATAGGCAGTTATATATATGAACATCCAACAGACTTTTTAATGAGACAGATATAGTATTAGACACTGAGGATACATAGCTAAGAATACATGATCTCTGTTCTCTTGAAATTCAGGCAGTGTATTTTCTATTATCAAAGAGGCAGACCCCAAAGACTGTCCTGTGTTTTGATTACCTCTGGGTGCTCAGTCTTGATTGTGCCAGTAGATGTCACTGCAGTGTAAGCAGCTAACCTAATCAGCTGACCCGAGGCATGGAATTCAGTTATCTGTTTCTGTGGTGTGTGTGTGTGTGTGTGTGTGTGTGTGTGTGTGTGTGTGTAATGTGTCTATCGTATACATATTACAAAGGCATTATGTGGACTTTTTCTTACAAGATTCAGAGCTGCTGTGAGCATAAAATTGTAGTTATTTTGAAAATTAGAGGAGATTTTGAAACCTAACTAAGAATATTTCTGTAAAAGGAATGTGTACAACTAATAATGTTACAATCTAATATATAATGTTATCTGGCAACTTGAGACTTTAAAGCTTTCAAAATAATATGAAATTAATTGAAGTCTCCACATTAAAGAAAACCCACAACAACTATTACTTGTAGGCTTTTCTCCTATATAACCCAAAGACAACTGAATGCCTCTAGTTATAGTAAAAGATTTAAATTTTAGATTTTATAACAGGTTGTTTCAGAGAATATTCTATTCTGAAATAAGAATTTGGTACAAGAAAAGACTGAACTAAAGCTGAGAGGTTTGCTTAATTTTTAGTGTTCATTCAATAAATAATTTATGCTAATGCCCCAAATTTCTGAGCTTTATACTACTATTTGGAGTACCAAGTTAAATGTATTATGTCTTGTGCATAAGGAGATTGTTTTCTAGTGAGTGTGATTTTTTGAAACAAAAAATTAGAGTGGCAGTTACATAAACTCTGATTCAGTTGGATTTAACATGGTTTTTTTTTTACTATTCCAAAGTCATGAAAAGGTGAACAAGATATATTAATATACATCGTGCTGAAGTTTAGAATTGTTTCTTTAATACTAAAGAGCTGGTGTTCTAGATCCAGTTTTCTAATCAAAGGAAATGTCTAGCTCACTGCTTGGTATCCACATTCCAGAGTCTTTGCCAATGCCATCTCTTCTTCATAAAGGAAGTCACTCTGAAGAGGTCTTTTGCTTTTAAATGATGAAGTGAGTGAAAATTAAAAAGCTATTTGATTTGTACTGGGAAGGTTGGCATGGAAAACTCATTTTATGAGGCTAGAATTATCCTAATATTGAAATCAGACAAAACCATTATAAGAAGAGAACATGACAGACCAATATCATCATAAACATAGTCCTTCAGATTCCCAGTAAAATATGATCAAATCAGATTCCAGATTATATAAAAAGGGATACTGTATCATGAACAAGTGGAGTTCATTTCAGGAAGGCAAGGTAATTCACCCTATCAATAGACTAAAGATAGAAAAACAATAGCATTGTCACAATTGATTCAAACTAAGAATTTGACAAAATTTAATATAAATTCATGCTAAAAATTCTAAGCTGATTAGGCATAAAAAGAAACTTCTTCAACTTAAAAAAGGACATCTATGAAAATCTACAGCTAGCCTCATACTTAATGGCTGATGTTATTCGTTCAGGGTGCTATAACAGAATACCATAAATTATGCAGCTCAAACAAAAGATATTTACTTTTATTTATTTTTATTTTTATTTTTTTAAAAATTAAGTTTATTGGTACATTTTAGGTATACAGTACAGTTACAGTCATCATTGGGATCTTGTACCCTTACATGATGTATCTTGGTTCTTATTTTTTCCCCATTCCCCTGCCCTCCCTTCACCCCCTCCAACCTTCTTTGTTTCCATTTTTTCCTTTTCCTCTATTTTTTCTTTTCCCTTCTTTTCTTTCCCCTACCCCTTCCACTTCCCCTACTCCTTTAGACCTTTTCTTTCTATTTCACAATATCAATTGTACATTTTAATCCTTATTTACACTTTTAGTTTCTCACACCAGAGAAACTATTTGGTATTTACACGTGTGTCCTATTTATTTCACTTAAGAGTATGGGCTTAGTGTGCATCCACTTAGCTATAAACGTCTCTAGTTTCTCATTCTTTATGGCTGAGTAGTACTCCACTTTATAAAAAAAAAACCCACATCTTGCCTGCCGTGCAAGCGCAAGGACCCGCGTTCGATACCCGGTACCAAAAAAACCAAACCAAACCAAAAAAAAAAAACCAACTCACATCTTCTTTATCCAGTCTTCAATTGATGGGCAATTGGGCTGTTTCCAAGTTTTAGCTATTACAAACTGTGCCACTATAAACATGGGTGACATATGCTCACCCATGCTTATAACATTTCCTCCTTTAACTTGTGGGTGTTGGGTATTTTGTCCCAGCAATGAGAAAGTAAGACAATGACCAACTCTTCTGAGCACTGGATTTCTTATTATAAAAATGTGGTTAAGAATACCTGTATATGGGGCCAGGGATTTAGCTCAGTGGTTCCGCTGCCTGCCTCGCAAGCGCAAGGACCCGAGTTTGATCCCTGGTACCAAAAAAAAAAAAAAAAAAAAAAATAAGAATACCTGTATCACTGATATAAAAACTAAATGAGATGGTAGATATACAATCCTTAGCACTTTACTGTCACTTAATATATGCTATCATTGCTTCAGAAACTTGCCTTATTTATTAATTTATTTAGCAGTGCTGGGGATTGAATCCAGGGCCTTGTGCAAATTAGGCAAATACTCTACCACCGAACTATATTAGCAGCCTCTAAATTTCTCTATTTTTTTTCTTTCTTAAGTTTTTTTATTGGTACATTTTACGTATACAATTCACTTACGTTTATCATTGGGTGTTTGTACCTGTACATGATGTATCTTGGTTCTTATTTTTTCCCCATTACCTGTGTGGCCTTCACCCCCTCCTCCCTTCCCTATTTACATAGACATCATTTCCTTTTTTTTCCCCTTTTCTCATAATTTTTCCTTTCCCTTCTTTCCTTTCCCCTTCCCCTCCCTTCACCCCTATGTCTTTGGACCTTTTTTCCTATTTCAAATAAACAAAAGATATTTATTTCTCACCATTTTGGGAGTCAAGGAAATCCAAGATCAAGGTGCTGACAGATTGGGGTCCGGTGAGGTCATGCTGGTTGGTAGGTGGCTATCTTCTCATTGTATTCTCACATGACTAAGACAATGGACCTAGACTCAGTGTTTTTCCCTAAGGTCAGGAACAAGGAAAGATTGTCCACTCTCATAACTGCTGTCAACTTCCTGAAGGTCATAGTGCAGTAAAAGCAGAAAAAAGGCAAAGAAACTTAAAAGGAAGAAACAATTAGTGTCTCTTTTTACAGACGACGTGGGTTTTTGCATAGAAAATCTCAAAGAATCTATAAAAAAGCCACTGGAGCTAACAAGTGAGTTTCGCAGTAAAATACACAAAAATCAATTGTATCTTCATATATTACCAATGAACAATTGAAAATGAAATAAAAAATCATATCATTTTGTAATAGTACTAAAGCCATGTAATTCTTAGGTATAAGTTTAGCAAAACATGGGCAAGTTTTATATGCTGAATATTATAAAACATTGATGTTAGAATAAAAGTTTCTAAAGAAAGAAGTACTTGTGTCTATGGATTAGAAGTCTTAAAGTTTTTAGGATGCCAATTACTTCCAAATTGAGTACAGATTCAGTGCAATCCTAACTAATAAAGACCCCAGAAGACATTTTCTTTTATAGAAACCAGCAGCCTATCTTAAATTTATATGGACTAGCAAAAGATAATCAAAACTGTCCGCAAAAGGATGGCTAAAGCAACGAATAGGGAAAAGTTGGAAGACTCACACTACTACCCAATTTCAAGTTACAGTAATCAAGATAGCACAGTATTGGCAAATTAACAGATATAAATCAATGGAATAGACTAGAGCAGGAGTTGTCAAAATATGGCTTGCAAGACTAATCTGACTTGTCTTTTTTTGTGAATGAAGTTTGGTTGAAATATAGCCATGCTCACTTGTTTACATATTGTCCATAATCATTGTTGTGTTACAATGGTAAAGCTGAGTGATTGTGACAGGGAGTGTATAGCCTACAAAGCCTAAAATCTTTCATATTTGTCCCTTTACAGGAAAAGTTGGCCAAATGCCAAAACAGAATCCAGACATAGAACAGTACATATATGGCCAATTGATTTTTGACAACTATGTTGAGATAATTCAGGTGTCAATGAGTAGACTAAAAAATACTTCAGGAACAATTGGGCATATGTGTACAAAAATATGAATTATGATTCATGGCTCATGTTGTACTAAAAGCTTAACTCAAAATGGATCATAGACCTAAGTATAAAATCTAAAAGTTTAAAACAACTAGAAGAAAACATAAGTGAAAATCTTTGTGACCTTGGGTTAGGCAAAAATTTCTTACCATCTAAAAATTACAATTCAGAAAAGTTGACAAATTGGGCTTATTAAAAATGAAAAACGTCTCTTCAAGAAACACTATTAAGATGAAAGAGAAGCCACAGACTGGAAAAATACTTACCAAACATTACATAATAAAAGAGCAATGTCTTTAAAGTGTGAAGAACGCTGAGAACACAATAAGAAACCAGACAAGGCCATTAAAGAATGGATAAAATATTTTAAAAGACACTTCACAAAAGATAAAAAATGACACATAAACAATGAAAAAGTCATTAGCCATTAGGGAAACATAAATTAAAACATAATAAAGACAATGAGAGGTCCTATATATCTGTCAGTGCTGCTGAAGCTGGTGTGCCACTGAAACTCACATTTTTGTCAGTGGTGTGGAAAGGTCCCACCATTTTGAAAAACAGTATGATAGCTTCTTGCAAAGTTAAACATATACTTATTGTAAGACCCAACTCATTCTAGATTTTTACTCCAAGGAAATGAAATATATAAAGCACTATAATGAATATTTACAGCAATTTTATTCATAAACACCAAAATACAATAATACCTTGGTTCACGAACACTTCTGTTTGTAAACAAAAGTGTTCAACAAAATTTTACTTCCCTTCCCAAACTCTGCATCGTATGACAGACACAACCACAGCCATCTTCCCCACATAAACACAAATGCAGCATCTTCCCCCAAATTGTAAAACAAATTAAGTTTATAAGCTAAGGTATCACTTATAATACAAATAACCCAAATTTTCATCAACTTGTGAAGGGATAAGCAAACTATTGTACATCCATGCTATAAATATTCCTTATAATGGAATCCCATACATTGTAATACTATTCATCAACAAAAAGATAAATCTTGAATGCATTACGTTAACAAAAACCAGCTAAACTTGTAAGGCTGCATGCTAAATATTTTAATTTATATGATTGTGGAAAAGTTAAAACTAGAGAAAGAACTATGGGTTGGGGGCTTAAAACAGGGGCATATGGGAAATTTTGAGGGGTGGGTGATAAAATGTTCTAAATCTTAATTTTGATGGTGGTTATGTGACATTTGTCAGAAATCATAAAATTATATAGTTGACTGTCATGAGCAATGCTACATAGTTTTAGGGAAAAATCATTTGGTTAGCCTAATTCTCCTGCCTATAGCCCAGCTATGGAATTTGGGCTGTAGGTTGTAGGCAGGAGAATTAGGCTAACCAAATGATTTTTCCCTAAAACTATGTAACATTGCTCCTGACAGTTGACAGACTGGTTTTTATTCTATGGTAAATTATGTTTGATAAACCTGACTTTCTGAGTAAAAATTAAAAACTGCCTAACTTGTACTGGGAGGAAACCCAGGATTCAGTCTAGAAACTTAATTACAAGAAATTCAGAAGCCCTTGTCAATATTTTTGTGTTCAAAATTTTGGAACTGTGAAGTCTCAGGATATATATCTTGTGAATATCAAGAGTCAGTGGCATTGCAGTAAAGTGCAAAAGTCTAATAAAAATTCATTTTTGCACAAGAGATTTATTGGCAATCAAAAAAAGAGGTAGGCAATTCAGCCTAGAGTTTCACGCCAGGTCTCATGGAGATAAGGATATTGAGTAGCTTCTTGGAGGATGAACCAGTGATAAAATGGAAGAGAAAAGCTTTCTAGAAGAAGGGATTATCTAAGATACTAAGACTTGAGACAGTAAAGTGCATTGAGGAAAGATAAGCTTTTCTGGAAAGATTTAATTAACTCATTATATTTGTTAATTTTTTAAATTCTCATTCATTTTATATATTCTTGAGCACCTACTGTGGCCAGGTATTAGATAAGGTTTAAGAAGATAAAGATAAGTAAACCATAATTTCTTTTATACTAAAGGGTTTGTTAATTAATTGAAAGTTTGTAGGGAGAGGACTAGTGAGAGATATGGGGATTGACTGTATCTCCCACAGTTTTGGTTTGGATAACTGGATGGTGAAGCCATTAGCCAAGTTATTAAGAGAAAGAATAAATTCTAAACCCAGGTGCCTAATAGAAGTTCGTTTTTCATGAGACCTAAAACAGCAGAAATTTTGAGAAAAATCTCAGTTAAAAGAATTGCTAGATCCTTTTCTCTTCCCCAGCCGAGGACATTATCTTTGCTATTTCTCATTCAAATATAGAAATGAAATGAAATTAGAGACCTTGCAGACCGTGTCCAATTTATGCCTGAACTGTTTCACTAGTAATACAATGGTTACCTTAGAAATGAGATAAATAGAGAGTTGGTTCCTTTTGTGTTTTGAATAATTGTCTTGTTGCCTAGGCAGAAAAATCCTAACCTCAAGGGCTCTCAGTGAAAGGGTACCACCTCTTTCTCTTTGTTGGTTTATTTCACTCTGCTTTCAGATTGCCATTGAAATCTTAAGACAAGTTGTCCCAAGTTTGTTTGAAATGCCTATGTCTTCAATAACTTAAAATAAGATAATAAACATAAAATAATAAAATAATTAAAAGAATAGCTACTGAATGTCTACGTCGGACACAATGCTCAGGGCTTTAAGATATGGTTTTATTTAGTCTCGCCACTTTAAAGATGACAAAGAAGGAGCTAGGTAAGCCTAAGAATCTTGCCTTGGGCAAAACTCTTACTAACTAGTAGTGAAAAGAGCTAGTATTTGTCCTTAGGTTTATCTAACTCCAAAGCCTTTGAAATTTCCATACATCATACTGACTAAAGCCATACATAGAAAAGTAAAAGGGTTTATTTTTGTTTTTGTTTTTGTTTTGTTTTTGTACTAGTGATCAAATCCAGGGCCTTTACACTAAGTTATATCTCTCCCTTTCTTTTTCTGTTTCTTTTTAAAAAAAATCAGTGTATGTTTGCAATACATTGTAGTTACATTCCTCTTGGGGAACTGGTCCATGTACATAGCACATCTTGGTAATTTTTGATCTCATTACCCCCTCCTTACCTTCCTGTTCTCTCTGATCCTCTTCCTCAGCTCTAACAAGTCTGCCTTTTTGCTTCCTATCATCCTTCTTACATTTTGCGCTTTATGTTTTAGGTTTCTCACATAAAAGAAACTGTAATATTTAACTTTCTTGGATTTATTTCACTTAACATTATGGTGCCCTTTTTATTTTTTATTTTGAGATAGGATCTCGCAAAGTTGCACAGGCTGGCCTCAAACTTGAGAATCTCCTGTTTTAGCTTCCTGAGTAGCTGAGATTATAGGTGTGGGCCACAGTGTCTGGCTAAACCAAAAACCTTTAATGGAAAATGTAAACATATACAAAGGGAACAAAATAGTATGAGTTCCCATATATCTTTTTTTTAGTTTAATTATTAACTCAGTCAATGCTGTTTCATCTTTGCCCATGTATTATTTAGCCTTACCCTTTCCCTACTATGGAACTATTTGTAGCAAATCCAAGACATCTTATCATTTCATTTGTAAATAGTTTGTATGTGACTTTAAAGAATAAATATTCTAAACAAACAAAAACCACAGCTAACTACACGTGGATTTATACGTTTCATAGTATAGATCCAAGGCTGCCTGGGTGGAACGCTTGTTGCATGATTTAGCAGATTGTTCTGGAGTCCTTCCTGTCATGTGTGAAATAAGCCTTCCCTTGGCAGCCACTCAGAGGGACAATGAAGTCCTCTAGCGTTGAAGAGGCAGGTTTTTAAATGGTGCTGTAGGAAGCCAGGGGTCATGGTAACAGAGAAGGAGCAGGAGAGCAAGACAGGCTTGAGCTCTTCTTACTCCTTTTCAGCTAAGCTCTCTGACAGTTCCGCTTTGTTCAGCATCCTTAAGTCTGAAAGAAATTTCATTTGGAAAGAGAACAAAGAGCTTTGCTACTAAGCACCACACATGCACACATGCATGCACCAGCAAATGACTGTCTCAGATGTTCTGCTCAAGGAGAAGTTAAAAAAGAATCATGGGGCAGGCCTCTGTTCATCCTATGGTATTCTGTAGATGTAGTAGCAGCTTCCCAGTGAAGTTAAGAATACGTGTGATCAAGTGTGATTAGTAAAATCTTCTGAATGAATGATTCTCAAGCCTGCCTGCCCACTGCAGTCACTCGGTGAACTGGAAAAAAAATACTGTTGCCCTGGACTTCACGCTACAGAGCCCCCAGATCCTTGGTACTGAGCCATCTTTGGTTGCTACTAGCTAAAAACATATATTAACACATCATTTAAAGAATTATATTTTATTCAAAAACAAAATAAATACAGTATATATATAATTTATAGAAAACATCACAGTTTTAAAGATGAATGATTAAGAATATCAACAAATAATGACATTTTTGGATATTTTCTCAATTTTATATTCTTCTTTGCTTGTGAAGATACAAGATAAATGGCCATCAGCGTTCCTGGAATTGAAGAGGGATATAAAATAAACCTTTATAATTTTGTGTTTTCCATATCAGCCAGAAGGATAATATCATGTATTCATTGCCATGATCTATTATTGCCTCTTGATTACAATAAAGGACATTTTAGAGCTTTATTCTTTAGATGAATTATCTGATGTAAACATTTGGTTCAAAATCTGATTATAAGGGGTCTTAGAAAGTAGAAGACCATAAATTTCTGCTCTTCTCCAATATTGTTGCAAGAAAATATAAGCATTGAATAACTCCAGGAGCCTTTGTTGTAAATTTACTCCAAAGTTTCTATTCTTCAGGATGATAAAGAGCCCACAACCAATTTTAACATTCAAATTGAAAGCAAACATAAGAGCCTTTTACTTTCCAAGCATTCAAAATGGATGTTTCTTAATTCTATCATTTCTCACCATTAAAAATGGTACAATGATAGAGCCATAAAATAAATGTCCTGAACAATCTTTTAAGACTCATGGAAATGAATCATGAAATATTTACAGGTTGTATCCTTCTGAGCTTATAGTATAAAATTCTTTTCTCCTTTCTGTAGCTGTTCAAAGGCAGCATTCTTTCTTGGGAGCCATGATCTTTGTTGTCATGAACAAAAAAGCTTTCTCAAAATTCTCCGTGGGTGCTATTGCTGCTGTATTGCAGGGAGCCTCTGAAAGGAAAGAACAGACTCCTTAACTCATAGAGACTGGTATTGTAAGATGAATACAAATCAAGAAGGTGTACTTCCAAAATTTGAAAATGGTATTCCAGATTCAAACATATACCTCACATATCTCGCTTGAAGAAAACTGTGAGAAGAGATGGTTGGGGAGTGATGCTCACAGGAAGATGGATGCAAGGTACAAGAGTTGCTCTTGTCTGGACAACGTCTTCTGCCTGGGTGTTTATGTCTAGAACAATTTTAGCCAAGCAATCACAGGCAGAATTTTTCTATTCCCAGTAGTACTTAATAGGGTCACTTATGAATGGAAATATTTATTTTGGGATATAAATAAATATTCCAAAATATTCCCCCTTCATTCAGCAGTTAAAATTTCCCACTGGGAAATAGGCAAGGGAGGAAATGAACTTTACTGAATACTCATTATTGTCTAGGCTTTGTGGTAAGCACTTTTATATGTGTTATCTCTCTTAAACTTTATATACATATTGTCTCTTTTAATTCTTAAAAATAAAATATGAAATATTATTTTACACATTGGAAATTAAAGTTATAGAGAAGCTAAGCAACTTTCCTAAAACCATATATCAAGAGAGTGAAGCCAAGATTTAAATTACAGTTTAAGTTCAAAGATTACATTCTTTGTATGATAATATGCTGCTTCTATGCTAAAGGTATAATGAGCTAAAGTACAATGAAACCATGTGAATAACAGGATCATGAAGAGTTAGTTTGATAGGGGGTGAGGAATAGTGGGGCAAGATAGTAGAGTAGCTGTTATGGTTTAGATCTAGAATGTCTTACAAAAGCCTCATGGGTGAAGATGTGGGACTTTTGGAAGGTGACTGAATGATGGGAGTGCTATCACTGACTTGCTGTTAGGATGTGGGGTCTGACCTGAAGAGGTGAGTCAGTACAGGTGTGACCTGGAAGGGTCTGTCTCCTTTCCTGGCTTCTTCTCTTTTTTTGCTTCCTGGCCACCATGATACGAACAGCTTCCTTCTGCAGCAGGCCCTTCTACCATGCTGTTTTTGTGTTTGAGCCTGCCAACCATGGACTAAAACTTCTGAAATGTGAGCCACGGTAAATATCTCCTCCTTTAAGTTGTTGGTGTCTAGTATTATGTCTCAGGAATGAGAAAGGAACTAACCCAATAGCTAAGCAAATGGACAGTTGCATCAGGTTGACCTGAATCACAGATTCTTCACTCAGCAGCCCACTGAGTTTGGGTAAGCTACATACTTCACAGAACTACTCCAAGTGTTAAGAGATAGTGATAAATAAATAAAATATATGGTGGTCTATGGCACACAGTAAGTGCATAATAAAGGCTGGCTATACTTGTTTTTATTTTTAGGGATTTAAAGACTGATATTCTTACAGAAGGAAGATCTGGGGTCCAGAGAATTTACATGAATTTCTGAAGGATAAAGGGTTAATTAGTGATAGAACTGGAACCAAAACTCAGCTCTTTTGGTACATTCTCATCATCTTTCCAAGAAATTGTATTTCACCAGAAGATTTCAAGAGAGTTTTGGAAATAGTTACCACAGTGTATTATGTTTTGCACTCCCCACAACCTGGACTAGAACATTTGAAACCCATACTGTCTGGAAAAATTCAGGATGTGAACATTGTTTGTAGCACAATAGGCAGAGCTTCCCCTTCTTTCTAAGAGAAGATAGTTTGGTCCCTGTGTCAATCTCTTCCCTATCTCTGGGATGGGGTTCTATTTAGTCTAAAACAGTGGTTCTTGAACTTTAAAATACATGGAGGATTTGTGAAAACTCAGATTGCTGGACCCCGTCCCCAGCATTTCTGATTTAGTAGGTCTGAGGTGAGGCCCCCAGATTTGCTTTTCTAACAGGTTTCCAGGTTTCTGGCCACTTAAGCTGCTGATCTAGGGAACACACTTTGAGGACCATAGGTTTAGGGTGCTCAATGTCATTCCCCTGTTCTGGGGATGAGCAAGAGCAGTAAATTGGTCCAGTCGAACTAAATGCAGATTCATTCTCTTGGTTGGAAGATTTACTCTTGCTTATATTAGATGAATAATGAACAATGTCGTTCTAGAATTTGCTGGTGGACCTCTTATCACCGTGAGAGAAACAGCCTCAGTTGCCAGTGCTAAGATGTCACTCACGCCTTTGATGCCACCACTGAGCCACTGAATCAGCGCAGTTGGAGGCTTGATCTTCCTCTGTGCTCTGAGTCTGCCATACTATGCGAATTTCCCTGTTATTTAACTGGTTTGAACCAGAACTTCTGTTATTTTTGCCATACTTAACCAAAGCCAGATACGGTCATTAGACTCCATAAAGTGAAATTAAGTGTATTTGAAATAAGTAACATTTAAATTTGATGCTAGATTTTTCCCCTTCTGAATAACTGGCAACTTTATCTTTCATCAATGAGTTAATACATTTATAAATACAAATCTATTTCTGTGCTTTAAATCACAGAAAGTAATTTAAAAGCAGGACCTCATTCTTAATGCTTTCTTGATATACTGTGGGCAGGAAAAACAATTCTCTTTCAAAAAGATTCAGCGTGATTAGTTAGTAGATGTCAGTAAGAAACATACCCCAGTACATTTCTAAATTAGGAAACACTTGAAATTCTCAGACAAGATACACTCCTTCTAAGGAAGTTGATCCACACAATCTTAACTAGTGCCAGTTTGTGAGAGGTTCTATTCTGTTTTATAACTCCAGGTAGGAACAGAAGTGAAATAAATTGCTTCAACTCCTTCATGGTTTTTATATTGTTACTTAAAACAACTGCAACTATGGTAAGGATATTTTAAAAAAAAGAAAAACCCCCAAACAACACCTTAAATCTGCCTTCTAACATCACAGAATTGTTTCTCTCTCTCTTTTTTTTAAATTTGGGTACCGGGGATTGAACTCGGGACCTTGAGTTTGCCAGGCAGGCAGCAGAACCGCTGCACTATATCCCCAGCCCCAGAATTGTTTCTCTCTTGTAGAAACTTCCCTCTTGTTGTTTATGACTGTGAGCAAATAACATTTTTGCCTGTGATTCTCATACACTTTCATGTCAGGCTTTTCTGTGTGAAAGATCATTTTATTGTGACAATCATTTGGTTCTCTTTCAGAAAATGTATGTTGCCCGTGGACGGAGCCTATCTAAATCTTTTAGTCATTTAGGAGGGGACCAATAACAAGCTTTGAGTTTTTCTGTTTCCACTAAACCAAAGAAACTAAGTAGTAATAATAGTATTTATTGTTTTGGTTTTTTTTTACTCAGTTCTAGGCATTGTGCTAAGTGCGTCACAGTGTTTTTCATTTTATTAAATCATTAGTTCATTTAATGGACATTTGAGGATCACATAACATTTTCAGTACAGTAGAATAGAACATTTTCTACTAGCATGTTCATGATGGAAAGAAACAACAGTGTAATTTTGGATTCCAGGGTAAGAACACAAGAGATAAAAGATGAAAAATGTAGAAGTCATGTTTTCCCTGAGTTTTCACTCCCAGTCTGATATATTTTTCAAACTATCTTCCTTGATATTTCAACCAGATAGTGATAACAGGAGCTATTTTAAGACATTTCATGGCTAAACAAGTTGAAGGGTAAACATGGGGATTCAAGCACTAAAGAGGATTTTTTACTGCAGAAGTTCTTGCTGCTTTTAATATGCTGAGTCTATACAAGAAGGGGCCACATTTTGCACTATTTCCCAAACTTGTTTGACCACAACCTCTTCCCAATCTCTGTCTCCATTATCATCACAGGAAGGTCTTATAGTGTTAGGATTCCATGGCATACACACCAGGAAAGGCTTATCCAAGCTACTTTTATTTTTAAAAGATTTTTAATTCCCCCTCCACTTCTAAGCTTTCTAATGTTCTGAGAGATTCAAATTTTTTTTCTCCACAATTACTAACTTTCCACCTTATTTTCCACAATTGCTAACTTTCCACCAAATTTCTGAGACTTCAGGATTTCTAGTTTCAGACCTCATAGGCATTTCTAGTCAAATTGGAATATCTGTGAAAGACATTTAGCTTCTCAAATTCCTTAATTCCTAAAGGATGCAGTGGCTTCCATCTATGATGATTGGGTAGGTTGGGTGGGGCAGGCAGGGGGAGTTAAGAGGGCATAAGGAGGGAGGTTAAAACTAGAATTAGAAAATGTAATTCAGTAAAGAAATAAAAACTTGGCACACCCTTCTGAAAAACTGCCAACTCCTGAGTGAAACCAAAATGTATTCAAATTAAAGTCATGGATTGTATCTATCTTGGGAAGCAAAATGAAAGGGAAAACTTGGAAACTGCCTGCTTAATCTGGTTACATTTCAAAGTCAAGTACAATAATTCTGGTCGGAAGCGATGTGAGAATGCTCTTTGGAAGTTTGGCTATTCATGTTAGTCATTCCTGTTAACCATTTCCATCTCTGGATTTCTTTTGTGTAAAATGTGCAGCTGCATATTGTTGTCAGTTGCTGCATTAAGTCCATTTGGAAAGCAATAGCATAAGTAATTTTTTAAAAAGAAAGTTTTTAATTCTGTATATCTTTCTCTTTTCCAAGTGAATATAATCCACAAGACCTCAGTACTTTCTGGAAATGAGAAAAGAATGATAACATCAAGTACTGTGTATGTGTTTGTGGGGCAGTTAAGGAGCTCTGTAATTCATAACTCCCTTTTCAAAGACAGTGCTTTTTTTTGTTCCAAGTAACAAATATATTTGAATTGATTCCAGATAAAAACTATTGGGGGAAGGAAGAGGTCAGTGACCATTCTTAGAGAAACATCCTGGTACACCCTGAGGAACTAGAGTAACCGACTAATTTCACATCACCCACAGTATTAGAAAAAACAAGGCATTACATAGTTTTAGGTTAAACGTGTGGCTGGTGACCAAATCCAGTCTGTCATATTCCGTGTTTGTTCTTTAGCTCTTCTACTTTGACAATGTAAGCCTTCATGGCACTTTCCTTGGAAGTCCCTTTCAGCTGGTTCCAGACATCCCACTTGGCTTTGCCTTTGAGGTCCAACATCCCAGGCCGCTCTGTATTTATGTCCTCCACCGTGGCTTGTTTGTAGTGGCTGTAAATGAACAACATCTCTTGGTCCGTTGGCTAGGTCTTGAGGTGGTTAACCTCCTCAGCAGCTTTCTCAAACTCAGCCAGAGACATGCCGGCAGGATTACCAGAATTCTGCAGAGTCTGAGTAGGAGGTGAGGAACAGGAAGCGAGCGCGCAGACAGTGCTTTTTGTATCAGCCAGAGTACTAGTAGGAAACCAAGTCTCCCTTTCAAAATGGTTCAGCTGAAGATTTTAAAATTTTATTTTTGATTGATGAATAGTGATTGCACATATTTATGAGATAATATTTTAATTTGATACATTTTTATAATGTGATCAAATCAGAAAAATTAGCATATACATCATATTTATCATTTCTTTGGGACAAAAACATTAATAATCCTCTCTTCACCTGTTTTTCAAATACACAACGTATTATTAAGTGTAGTCACAACTGTGTACTAGAACACCAGAACTTACTACTCCTATCTAACTATCATATCATACTCAGTGACCAGTATTTTTCCTTCCCTTCCCTAGCCTCTGGTAACCACTAGTCTACTCTCAGCTTCTATGAGATCAACTTTTTAAGAATGTACGTATAAGTAAAATTAGGCAGTATTTGTCTTTCTGTGCTGGACTTATTTCCACATTATCTTCTATGTTCACCTATATTATTGCAAATGACAGGATTTCATGATTTTTAGAGGCTGGATAGTATTCCAGTCTGTGTGTGTGTGTGTGTGTGTGTGTGTGTGTGTGTGTGTGTCTCATTTTCTTTATCCATTCATTTTGTTGATAGACACTTGAGTTGATCCCATGTCTGGACTATTTACAGAGTCAGGACCTGGTTAAGGGAGCTAGCAAGGATGCTGAGGTACCAAGGATAATCAGCCATGGGAAGCTGTTACTGCTGGTAGGCCAAAGTGACAAGAGGAGCAAAGATATTACCAGCTGGAGGAGGGACTGGCCTGTAGAAGCTGAACTTGTAGATTCAGGTCACCAAAGTAGGGAGGAAACAGAAGAGAGATTCTCTGCTGTCTTTGTCCATTTGTACTACTATAATGGAATATCACAGATTGGGTAATTTACAATGAACGGAAATTTATTGGCTGTCAGTTTTGGAAGCTGGAAGTTCAATATCAAGGTGTTGCAAGTTTGGTGATTTAATTCCAGGAAGATGACTGAATACTGGCTCCTCACACGGCATGAGGTAGAATGGCAAAAAAGAGACCTCATGGCTTAATTACCTCTTAGAGGCCTACCATATAATGCTATCATATTAAGGATTAAGTTTTAACAAATGAATTTTGGAGGCAACACAAACATTCAAAACACAGCATCTGTTCTCTCTCATCCTCTTTTGGTCCTCAATTCTCCTGCTGGTGTCTCCCACTGGCCAAACCCAGACAGGAGCACAAAGCAAGAGAACCTAGAAGAAAGGCCAGGGATTTAGCTTAGTGGTGCCGTTGCCTGCCTCAAGAGAACCTAGAAGATGCAGAGCCAGGAGGAAAACCTTTTAGGGACAGACACCACTAGGCTTCCTCTGCTACACTTCTAACTTCCTCTAAAACCTTTGAGCAAAACTGTATGTGTCAATTAGGGAAATACTTTACTTTCAGAACAGAGTACAATTCCCTCATTTTTTATATGAGAGAACTAAGATAAAACAAAAGTAATTCATTCAAGTTCACATACACCGTGTGATCACAAGACATAGTAAATGTTTGCATTAAAAATGTATTTGTTAGGCTAAAAGACATACAGCCATTAATTTTCCTCAAAATACTTACCCTCACGTCAAACATACTTCTCCTATCTTTATTGTCACTTTCTGAAGCAGTTCTGGAAGTCCTCTTTCATGAGTGTCTCTGGTTGTACTTTCGTGGCTGCCTCGATTTCCTGAATCCACTCGAAACATTCACTTTTTGTGATCATTTTGATTTTAAGGAAGAGCCAAAAGTCATGTGGAACCAGATCCAGTGAAGAAGGCGGGTGAAGAAACACTGTAATGACTTTACAAGTCTGCCTTTCTGATGGATGGCACTAGGCAGCAGCATTCAGCATATTTTTGTTCACCCTTTGTAAAGACACTCATGAAAAAAAGACTTCCAGAACTGCTTTAGAAAGTGATAGGAATATGCGATAAGTGTGTTTGAAGCCAGGGGAAGTATTTTGGAGAGGATTAATGGCAATGTGTCTTTTACTATAATATATTTTTAAAAATTTGAACACATACTACATTTCTGATCATCTTTTGTATAAGAGCAATTTTAAGATATCAGCTCAATCTTGACTTTTAGTTCATTCCACTCTCCCATTTTGCATCTTCTATATTTCCTCTGAGTCTACTCATTATCTTACTTCTGTCACAGAATTCAGTTTCTCAGATCTCCTGTGTTGA
This sequence comes from Heterocephalus glaber, assembly GCF_053883595.1. Classification (NCBI taxonomy): domain Eukaryota; kingdom Metazoa; phylum Chordata; class Mammalia; order Rodentia; family Bathyergidae; genus Heterocephalus; species Heterocephalus glaber. The sequence goes on from NW_028258156.1 coordinate 7,416,304, forward strand.
CTAGGGAAGGAAAAAGAGAGATGACGCTTTTCTCTCTAAGCAGACTGGATAATTGCATTTGTCTGAATAAGGAAGACATTCTCAGTTCCAGCAAACATGACAAGGTGTGAACTGCACACAAATGACAGGGTGCCTGCTATGGTTTGGGTATGGTCTAATTGTCCCTCCCAAAAAGTTATATGTTAAAGGCTTCTTCCCCAGGGTGATACTATTGGGAAGTGATGTGATTTTTAAGAAGTGGGGCCTAGTGAGGGGCCTTGGGTCACTGGGGGTTTAAGATGGTTCTCATATTACCCTTGGCAGTTCTTGTGAGAGAGTTGGTAGAGATCCTCCTATTCTCTTTGCTCTTGGTTTAAAATACAATATTGCTCACTCCTGCATTTGCTCCCACCATTGTTATTTGTGCTATGAGGTGACACAGCCAAGGGGCAGAACTTATCATTGCACTTTACCATTTAAATTCAAACTTCCCAAACTGTGGGCTATGTAAACTTCTTCTTAACTATCCTGCATGAGTTATTTCATTCTATTGATGCAAAGTTGATTAATATGGGGACTATATTTAAACCCAGTTGGATGGATCTGAAGAACTGGCTCATCATGAGAGGTCACCTTGATCCATCCAAGTACACCCCAGGTGTGCTATTTGGCAGTCTGAGTGGGTGATGAAGGAGGTCAACATGCTGCTTCTTATAGGCCAGGAGGTGGCTTTGGCTGCTTAAGGATTTTAGGGTCTTTAGGTTGCAATCTGACTTTAGGAAAAATTGGGAAATGGTTAAGATTCCTTACTGCCCTTCCCTGGCTTAGCCTGGAGCAACTCTTATTCTTTCTTAAATGTGACCTCCCTGCTTATGTAAGGGTGTCCTTGATTGTGCTCTGTCTATCCCTTACAGCAGTGATGAGGAACCTTTAGAGACGAGTGCCCAAACTGCAACCCAAAACCCACTTATTTATTGTAAAGTGTCAACACTGCAATTAAACCTGAATACTGAGGGTTTAGTTTAGAAAAAACAACTGCTAGCCAGTCCTTTGCTACACAGGCAACCTGGCTCTCATGCCAACAAGAGGGCTCTGTGTGCCCACTGTGGTACACATGCCATAGGTTTGCCACCTCTGCCTTAGAGGTTCCCATTCAGTGAGATTTCAGCAGGGAGTCTGGTAAATGAGGATGCGCCTGAATGCTCGGTGCTGCTACTTAGCATGTAATATGTTACCCTTCCCAGTTCTCTCCCCCTATTCTCAATCCTGGCTGCTCTCTTCACATATATATCTCAATATGACCAACAGACCCTATGAGGGAATATTCTTTTTTTCCTTCTGTACTGGAGATCGAACTCAGGACCTTGCACTTTCGAGGCAGGCACAGAGCAACTGAGCTAAATCCCCAGCCCTAAGAGAGAATATTCACATACCCTAGTCAACCTGTAACCAAAGCAGCAAGGGAGGGTCCATCTGGCACCACCTCTCGGCAGAGAAGCACAGGAAAGTAATTCAGAATCTCTTTTTCTAAAACAGAACGAACCTCTTGTTGGCCTCTCTTGCTGCCTCTGGACAAAACTCTGCCTTTGCCCTCAAAGTTTATCATGTTACCAGAGGTTCACCCACATTTTCAGAGAACCTGTTCTGTCTATGAGTCACTCAGAGGAAGATTTTAATTTCACATTGCCATCCAATATCAGTTGACCTTTTTGTTACTTATAAGGACTAGTTGTCTGCATCAATATTAATCATCATCCTATTTTATGGCTGATAGTTTATGTAGTTGTAGAAACCATCACCAATTCTTTTCGCACTGTAAAGTTTGAAAATCCAGATGGTTTTTATTCTTTGCACTCAATCCCATACCTGCCTTCTGTCCCCACCCTGCTGGGACATTCTTCACTCAGAAATGCTCTCTGAGTGTCAGTGATGACATATCCTAAAGTTAAATTAGCAGGATATGTCATAGACCACTTAGTCTGAAAAGAGTCTCCTACTTCCATGTTTAGGCCAAGAACATGGAGGTATTCAGCTCATGGAGGTACTGAACTCATGTAGACTCTGACTCACAGTGAAGACTTAATAAATGACTGTTGATTCTGAATCTAAATGTGGCTGAGCAGTGATTTGCAATGAAATAGACATGCAAAGATGCTTTAAAACAGCAGAGCACCAAAAGGTCTGCATTAGTCATCAGGGAAATGCAAATTAAAACCACAATGAGATAGCACTACACACCCACCAGAATAGCTAGAATTTAAGACAGATAATTCAAATATTGGCAAAGATGTGGAGCAACTGGAATTCTCATATCCTGTGGGTGGGTGTGTAAAAGGAACAACTACTTTGGAAAATGATTTGGCAGTATCATGTAAAAGAGAGCATGTGCTTATATCCAGCAATTCCACTCCTAGACATATACCACTTAAAAGTGCTTGAACATGTATATGGAGAGGCATGTACAGAATGCTCTCAGAGATATTCTTTGTGATCCCATTCCCCTGACTGGAAACAACCTAAATGTCCACTGCTTACAGAGTCATCAAATAAACCATGACATATTCATTTAAACATCCTGCACCAATGAAAACCAGCAAACTAGAGTTACAACAAGAAACATGAATAGACTCTGCAAACCCAATATTGAAAAAAAAAAGCCATGGAATAATCTATTCCTTATGATTCCACTAAATGAAATTTAATAGGCATAAATAGACTAAAACATTGGAAGTCAAAATAAGGTATCTTTTTGAAGAAAGAATGGCGGAGGTAGCGATGGCAAGTGGGTCTGAGGAGGATTCTAGATTGAGTCAATATTGTTTTTCTTGATCTGGTTGCAATGTATGCCTTGTGACACCATTCTGAGCCATTGGTATTTTTGTTTTCTTTACTTTTCTGTATATATGTTCTGCAATAGTTGTCCCCTGCCCCACCCAATCTACTGTTTCAGTTACTTGCAGTCAACAGCATCTGAAAATGAAAGAAAAATTCCAGAAATAAATACATCATTAAGTTTTAAATTGTGAGCCATTCTGAACAGCATGATGAAATCTCATCCTGTACTGCTCCTTCCTGCCCAGGATGTGATTCATACCTTTGCCTGGCATTTCCTCATGGTATGTGCTACCTGCCTATTAGTCACTTAGTAGAGGTCTTAGTTACCCACAGGACTGTTGTAGTATTGCAGTGCTTGTGTCCAGACAACCCTTATTTTATTTAATATTGGCCCTGATGTACAAGCATGATGCTTGCAATTTTATTACGGCATATTGTTGTAATTGTTCTATTTTATTATTGGTTACTGTTGTTAATCTCTTACTGTGTCTAATTTATAAATGAAACTTTATCACAAGTATGTATGTATGTGTAGGAACAAAACATGGTATCTATAGAGTTTGGTTTCAATTTTAGGCCTCTCCTGCTGGTCTTGGAACTTATCTTTCACCAGTAAGTGGGGATACTGTTCTATCATTTTTAAAAGCTACAATTGGCAGGACTGACCCAAGTCCGTACAGCCTGCCTCTCCCAATCCTTTCAATTCATCTGATTTCCTTCAACAATCACCCTGATTCTTCTCAGCCCCAGGTAGTGTCTTCCTGCCCATGGTCTCCAGAGCTTAAGTCCTTCCTAGATACTGTCCTGATCTCAGGTATCTGTATTTGTGCTCTCCACCCTCCCCATTTTCTTTTCTAAAGCCATCAGCTTTCTCAAGGACTGGTCAGTTAATCTTTACTAAGTTTTTGATGGCTGATGTTTCTTCTTCTCTGCTTGGTGATTTTAAACTGGAAAAAAAAAATTCCTCAAGAGTGACTTTAGGACTGGGAATTTAGCTCAGGGACACTGCACCTGCCCTGTAAGCGCAAGGTTCTGAGTTCGATCCACAGTACAAAAAAAGAAAAAAGAAAAAAAAAAGAGTGACTTTAATGTTTAATACCATGGCCCAGCCCGTAGGGAGAGGTCTAGTGGATGACATCCTTGAAATGACACAGGGTAGTTGGCCCTGAACAAGTCTGCATTAAGGCAAACAGAGAAGATAAAGGAATATGTGCTTGGGCTATGCCCACATAATGGTAAGGCAGAGACTGACTTAATGATGGGCTGGGTCACTTCCACGTGACAGTGGAAGAAATGAAAGGGAGGCTTGTTCTTACTGAACATCTGATGATATTGTGCTCTCTTACTGACACTTTCTTTTGGCATTAATATAAGGGTGTGGCGATGATGACTAAGTAAATGAGAACAAAATTGAAAAGGGAAAGTGTTATTCATGTGTTGAACTCCGTTAGCCAGTATAGACCGAGGACAGTGGGCTGGCAGGACGGGTTAAGGGCGTGCTTCCTCTTGTCATTCCTTTCATCCCTCTCCCTGCTGCTGGACCTCATGGTCTCATGTCCACACTTCATCTAGTGCTCGTGCTTTTTGAATTGCTTTGGGAATTGGGTATGACTCAGCAAGGAAAGCGAGAAAGTTTCTGTGTCCTGATTGTTGCCTCTGCTGTCTGGGGCAGGAATCAACACATGGGAAATGATTCTGGAGATATTCAAGGCTTAATACAATGAGTATTAAGCCAAATGAAATTAAAATATGTTGCTCTGATGAATGCAGTGAGTGGTCAAAAGGTGAGACACCACATTTTCCAATGCTTGGCCTATTCACATGGGGATAGACGTGTAAGCCTGAAAAAATGTCATAAATCAAACTGGGACACAGAAAGAAGACTACCATGTTTCATGTGCTCTTTTAACTTGTGATTCTGAAGTTCCTCTCTGGGACGAGCATTTTATTATTGCAGAGGACCCAAAGATGACAAACCACAGTTTAACTTCCTCTGGGGAGTCAATGTTTATTACATTTACCAACACATTTTCTGTTATTTTCTGTTTTCTGGGTCCCCATCAGGCAGAGGAAATTGATATACAAGTTTATGCTTCTATACTGAATACTTTCTAGTGAGGTTTTTTGCTTGTCAGCAATAACAGGAGCTTCTCTGTAGTATTTATGAGAAGTTTGAAAGAATTTTGAATAATGGATTGACTGAAGTGAAAGGAAAGATTTCTCTCTTCATCTTATAAATAACATGCACTTCTTTTCATTTGGTTATGAGGTTAACATTTATCGTAGAACATTTTATAAATTAAAAACATGCAAAGAAGAAAATAAAATTCACCCATGATATAAACATTTGTGAAATTGTGATATACAAATATAGCATATACATGTAGTTTTGTATCCCTCTTTTCTAATGAAAAATCTTTTTCTCATATCACAAAATATTTTTTTAAAGTATGATTTATAAAAGATGCATGATAATTTCCTCTGAACAATAATTTTTTCTAGAAGATATTGTTTAATAAAATGTGGATTTTTTTTTTCATTTCCAATCACTTGAAGGTAGCAGTTAGTTATTGGCTTCTCTACCCCATCTGTATGGCTTATAAATATAGGCCAGGTTGGCTTAGTTATTAAAAGATAAAAGAAAGAAGACTTTTTATATCCTTAAAATACCTGTTGTAAAGTTTTAATTTATATGTCTTTTTAAAAAGATGTGAAAGATGTTTTCTTTTTTCCAGGGATGCTATTCTTGGAAAAACCCACAACCAATTTGAAAGGTCAAATTCTCTTCACAAAATGCATTTGGTCCAGCTTCTTTCACTTGATCCATCTGAGGGGACAAAGAGAAAACAAACTGTTTCTCCTCATATGTACTTATAATGCAGATCACTTTTATGATTTCAAAAATGTGTGGGGATTTTTCCCCATTAGCAAGTCAGCAATCAATTCTGCGGTAAATATCAGCTAGATATCTTATTTCAACCCCGTTTTGAACTTCTACCTGGAAATAATGTCAGATCCTACAAGTTTAGGGCTCAGACACCCTCAAAAAGTCTGGGCCTCCAGAATATCTGAATGACTGGCTACAAATTGAGACTCTTATCATCTTCTCTTTAGGCTTGATTAATCTGCTAAAAGGGCTCACAGAACTCAAGGAAACTCTACATATGTTTACCAGTTTCCTGAAGATACGAAAGAACAGCCAGACGAAGAGCTGTACAGGAAAAGGTCTGCAAGGATCTCCAGCATAGGAGCTTCTGTCCTCATGTAGTTGGCGCACGCTACCCTCCTGAATGTGGGTGAGTCTGGTTCACCTTTCTGCAAGCTTCCTGGGTTCAGCTGTCCAGAAGCTCTCTGAGCTCTGCCTTTTTGGTTTTTTAGAAGGGTTTTATTGCACAAGAATGACTGAAGCACGGATAGAGGCGTTGAAATGTAACTGGACGAAAGAGTATGACCTAATGCTAATAGACTGAGTAGGGAAACCAAGCAAAGCTTGTCTGTTCAGATTCTTCTTGGCCTCTCTGTGCAGCATTCCTTTCTCCAGGGTATGGGGCAGGATCCCCTTGTGAAATGGCAGTGTTACAATCTACTTTTGGACAAGGCAGCTCAAAGAATTTCTTTATGAATAGCTCCAAGGCACAAAGGCAGGGGAAGACTAGAGTATATTTCTATGGATCATCATTTGGGAGAAAAAGAAGCAGGTGAAAGGAGGTCAGACAAGGATGATTGTGTGTGTGTGTGTGTGTGTGTGTGTGTGTGTGTGTGTGTGAGAGAGAGAGAGAGAGAGAGAGAGAGAGAGAGAGAGAGAGAGAGATTGAATGACTGATTCATTGATTTACTTTCTGAAGCCAGCATCTGAGACCTAGAGTGCTCAGATTTTATAGCAAAAGACTCTTTCACCTTTATCCCTCTGAATCTCTCAGAAACCAATGCTAAAAGGCCAAATACTTTATATTTTAACCTTATTGTTCCAGTTATTTATTTTAATTAAGTTTATTGGTACATTTTAGGTATACATTATGATCACACTCATCATTGGGAATTTATACCTGTACATGATATATCTCAGTTCTTGTTTTTTCCCATTTCCCTTCCCTCCCTTCCACACCTCCACCTCTCCCTATTTACAAAAGCTTTGTTTCAATTTTTTCCTTCTTTTCTTGTATTTTTTCTTTCCCTTCTTTCCTTTCCTTTACCCCCTATTTCCCCTTCCCCTTTGAACCTTTTGTTCCTATTTCACATTATATGTTGTACATTTTGGTCCTCATTTATACTTTCAGTTTTACACCAGAGAGACAATTCAGCATTTACATGTGTATGTCCTATTTATTTCACTTAAGAGTATGGCCTCAGTATGCATCCATTTAGCTATAAATGTCACTAGTTTATTATTCTTTATGGCTCCATTAAAACAAAAAATCCACATCTTCTTTATCCAGTCACCAGTTGACGGGCATTTGGGCTGTTTCCAAGCTTTAGCTATTACAAACTGTGCTGCTATAAACATGGGTGCACATATATCACTGTAGTATGATGCTTTTAATTCTTTCGGGAAGATACCCAGCAGGGGAATATCTGGGTCAAATAGGACTTCTAATCCTAGTTTTCTGAGGAATTTCCACAGAGGTTGCACCAGTGTACACTCCCACCAACAGTGGAGAAACTTTCCTTTTTCCTCACAGCCCTGCCAGCATTTGTTATTGGTTGATTTCTTGATAGCAGCCATTCTTTCTGGGGTGAGGTGGAATCTCAGTGTTGTTTTCATTTGCATCTCTCAAATGAGCAGTGATGTTGAACATTTTTTCATGTTTATTTGCTGCTTTTACTTCTTCATTGAGAAATGCCTGTTAATTTCAGATATCCATTTTTGGATTGGGTCTTTAAATTTGGGGGGGGGTCTGATTTTTTTTAAGTTCTTTATAGATTCTAGATAGTAGACCTTTGTCTGAGGAACAGCTGGTAAAATTTTTTCCCATATTTTATGTTGTCTTTTCACTCTGCTGGTGGTTTCTCTTCCTGTGTTCCAGTTATTTAGAAGATAACAAGGGCTAGGGGTGTTATGATCCAGGAACATGAATGAAAACCACAATATGTATCATCATGGCATGGCCCATAATCCCAGAGATCTATTTATTAGTTTACACAGAGGTGGAAGATATGACCATTCCCTTGCAATACCACAGGCAACGAAGTGGAAACAACCACAGCTGGACGTCACAGATGTGGGACGTAAACACTGGGGGTTGGAGGTATCTAAGGCAGCAGCAGGAAATGGGTGGTCTCATTGTTCCCTGTTCAGCAACAGGTCTTCACTGCCAGTCTTTATGATAGTGACTCGTCCTACTCTGTCTCTGCTTCTACTGTGCTTTTGTTATCAGTCGCTTCACCCTCTACTGTAGAGGTCTCTTCTCTACCCAATGGCCTCAGATGGCTCATAACTTGTCCTGCTTATGGCTTCTCCAATCTTCTATTTCCTGACTTTTTAACTTCTGCTTCCACCATGGGAATGATTTTCTCTTTCTATTTCCAGTTCAATTCTTAACAGAGAATGAGCAAGCCGGGTGTGGTGGCACACATCTGTAATCCCAGCACTCTTGAGGCTGGGGCAGGAGGATGGCTGAGACTTTGAGGCTAGCCTGGGCTACACAGTGAGTTCAAGACCAGTTTAAACTAGGTAGCGAGACTTTGTTGCAAAAGAAGAAAATGTTTAAATGGGAAGGGGAACAAATGAGGGGGGAGGGGGAAAGGAAGGAAGGGACAAGAAAAAAAAAGACTAGAAAGAAAAAATGGAAATAAAGCTTTTGTAAATAAGGAGGGGAAGAAAGGTTGAAGGGAGGGGAGGGGAATGAGAAAAGCAGAAGCAGCAAGATATGTCATGTACAGGTACAAATTTCCTATGATGAACGTTATCACTATATATCTAAAATGTACCAATAAAATTAATAAGAGAGAGAGAGGATACATGTAGTGTAGATAGTGAGGTAGTGACTGGTTATTTCAGTTTGGGTAGAGTGTTCACATTTGGTCATTTTTAAAGTTTGCCTCTTCAGGTTATATGGCTCTGCAAAGGGAGTTGCATGGCATAGATCATGGTTTAGGCTGCTTGCTACCTCAGAGGGAGGCTCTGGACAGGTTCCCTTAGAAAAGGCATTTGACACAACAAACCCTTCAGTGACCTCTCAGGCACATATATTTTCCTTTTAATAACTAACATATCACTAAAGTAACATTTTTTTTTTTTTGGTACCAGAGATTGAACTCAGAACCTTGCACTTGCGAGGCAGATGAATCCCTGGCCACTAAAGTAACATTTAAACACATTTCATGTTGTTTTTTTAAGACAAAATTCTTGTGTTACATTTTAAATAGTCATATTACTTAGTTGTTTTCCAGCTGACTTTAATAGAAATTTATTTGAGCTATTTTTTTCCTTAACGTTTCTAAAATTAAATCACAGGGAAAATATTCACGCTTTATAATGTTCGCATGGCCTTTTTTTTTTTTTTTTTTTTTTTGTGGTACCAGGGATCGAACTCAGCACCTTGTGCTCTCGAGGCAGGTGCAGTGCCACTTAGCTAAATCCCTGGCCCTTGCATGGCCTTTTTATAAACTTATTTTTAAGAAGGTAAATGCATTTTAATATTTAATGTGGAATTGTGCTCACAGATACAGCAAAGAAGGATAGGATAAGTCTAGAATATGCTGCTTTTTAAAAAGTAGGTTAAGCCTTTCTCTTTTCATGCTAGTTGTGGAGGCAGCAGGTGGGGTCTCAATATGCAGAAGACGCTGGCGAGTTTGTGGATCTGTATGTGCCTCAGAAATGCTCTGCCAGCAACCACATTATTGGTACCAAAGACCAAGCATCCATCCAGTGAACCTGGCAGAAGTTGACAAGGTCATGGACAGCTGTAATGGCCAGTTTAAAACCTACACTATCTGTGGGGCCATTTGCAAATGGATGAATCAGATGACTCTATTCTATCATCGGCTAAGGCTGATGGCTTTGTCTCAAAGAACTTCTGAGTGGAGACAGTTGTAGATGTGGAACATTTGTCATAAATAAATGGTTAGAAACCACCACCAAAAAAAAAAAGTAGGTTAAAAGCATTTCTCTTTTGAAACAGAATGTTCCCTTAGGCATTTTTCTTGTGTTTTGCCACTAAAATATAAGTGATTATGTGTAACAGTTAGCCGCAGATTGTTATTGTTGGAAATTATTTTTATATGCACAAATTGTGTTGGAGAGTGAATTGCTAACATTAATTTGTACTTTGGTCTTACTCTGACTTAGTGGAAGATTTAACTTAGATTGACTTGTATTTTATCTCGCCAGTATAAAACGGGAAGTGAAGTTGGGCAGTAAACTGCTTCCTGTCTTCTTGCAGAAAGAAAACAAATTGTACATACATGGGCAGATTTCAGTTTCTCTCACCTCAATCCATTTTACATAAACAATTTAGCATTAGTAAAATATTACAGTGTCATCCCCTGTCTTAATTATTTTTCTCCTTGTTGAGACAAAATACCTGGCACCAAAAGTTAAAGGAGGAAAGGTTTATTTAGTTCACAGTTTGTAGAAGTTTTAGTCCATAATTGGCAGGCTCCAGGGCAGGGTGGTGTATAGCAGAGAGGCAACAGTTCATGGTGAACAGAAGATAGCAGAGCAACAAGGGCCTTTAACAGTGTCCTTCTATCTCTTTTGTCTTATCTAGACTACTTAGGGTAGTTAGCACTCACATCCTTAATCCCAGTGCCCTTGAGCCCAACATTATATCATAAATCAATTTTAGGATCACACATTCTAGATCTAGCCATCTCTGAAAAAGCACCACTTATGACCACATGAGGCTTTGGCGGACAACTAAACACAAGCCATAACATTCCCCTTGATCTGAACCCTGCGTGTATATTAGAACCAGTTGGGAAGCTTTTAAAATATTCCTATATTTAAGCCCCATCTTCCAATTTCTGATTTACTTGGTATGGGGTATGGTTTGGGCATTAATATTTTTGAAAGCATCCTAAGTGATTTTAATGAGCAGACAAAAAGCCACAAGGCAAAAGGAGAGAATACATTTCTCCTGAACTTTTGTGCCTGTATTCAAGGCACTCTATTATCTTTGCACAACCAAGCTTGTCAGGTTCTGGGTGGCCCAAATTGCTTCCTATGTCCTCTGAACGTTGCTTGTGCTTCCCATTTGGTGTTTTTCTCCAAGCATTCGAGGAGTTTCCTCCTCACATTTTTTTCTGATTTAATTCCTCCTCAGTTTTCAAGACTCAGCTCAGTTTAAACTTCTTTCATGAATCCTTCCCTGACTCCCCCTGACTCGAGGGATTGCTTGTTCCACTAGCAAGTCATCTGAACAATGAATTGTGGGCTTCTTAGTGTCATCTCTTCTATTGTTGCATTAAATGATTAATCTTTGCTTAACTCTTTACCTGTTTTTTATCTTGCTGTTTATGCTCTCAGCTTCTAGCATTTATTTGTATCCTTGACAAACCAGGTGTCTTGCACAGAGTAGGAAGCCAATATTTCCTCTGACCTTCCATCTCAGCTTTCACAGGTGTGGTTCAGGTGTTCTTCTTCTGGAATCTTGCTCTGATCCTGATTGGCTTTCCTGCCTCCAGACACCTTGGCTCTTTAATTCATCCCAACATATCAGTGGTCCACATGGCCAAAAGACAGTGAAACTGATTGTGTGTGTGTACTCCTTCACTTTCTCCTGTTTGTGATCTATTTGAACGTTTGGCTGTCCTTCCCTCTTTACCCTCTTACCCCCTCCAATCCCCAGATCTTTTTTGTTCCCCCGTTTTTTTGAGGCAGGGTCTCCCTTTGTAGTTCAGGCTGGCCCTGAATTCACTATGTAGCCCAGGCTGGCCTCAGACTCATGGAGATCCTCCTGCTTCAGCCTCCTGAGTGCTGGGATTGCAGTTGTGCTCCACTGTGCCCCTCTCGACTCCCCAGATCTTGATGGCAAAATTTAACTTCTTAGATTTTTCTAGGATGTCAGGGTACAAGATACTGTCTGGGGCTTCCTGTCTCTATTCCTTTGGGTAAACACTCCCACTGACCAGGCTCTGGCCCCAGGGACCTAAATTATCATGTCAATCCTCCAACAGTAACCCGGCCTGATCTTTCCAGATTCCCCTCAAAGAAAGTAGACACTCACATTGCTTAGACTTCTCACCCTTTAACAGAAATCGGATTGTGTTGGCCACATGTTGGAGAAAATAAAAACAGCCCATGAAAAGAAAATCGGGAAAATATATTAGAATTTTTCTAGGCTAAGGCCAAAAGCAATGATTAAGTAAGAAAGGATTTTTATTATCATTTTGCAAAAGACGTACTCCTTTTCAGGGGATCTGAAAGATTTGGATAAATGCTTGTCATTTGAATTAGCTGCTGGGAAGTAAATCCTCCTGCCCAATAATTAAAATATCAATTTTTTTCTCTTATCTTACCACAGTTAACATCATTGGGTGGAGCTTATTTTCCTCTGAGAAGGCCATAAGCCCTAAGGGCTCAGAGTTTAAGAGATCTTTACTGATCCCTTTCTTTAGCTGCCACCGCGAACCCTAGAGTCAATCATTTCCTCCGGGAGCCCGACCACGCCCATTTCTTAGACCTAGCCCACTCAAATCTACCCTCCCTCCCCTTTCATGGCTCCGCCCCAAGTCCCGCAGCAGAAGATTGTTATTGGTGAAGAAGTTGTTTTAGTCCCACCCCGGAGGGCGGCGATAGGCTGAACTGTCGTGGGGCGGTCGTGGTTGGCTGCCTGCAGACGGGTCTCTCTTCGTGCCTGTCAGAGTGGATGGGGGCAGTGGCGGCTCTCGGGTGTGGGTTGTCTGTCAGTGAGAGGAGCGGGAAGATGGCTCTCCGGGACCCGTTCTGCTAGGAAGAAGGGGGGCAGGTGGTGCTGCTACTCTGGAGAAAGCACAGCCGCCGCCTTCGTGGTGGCTGCAAGCCGCGCAGTTCGAGGTTCTGCAGTGGAGCTTCCATAGCCGCTCTGGTGAGTCCGGGGGAGCGACTCGCGCGGGGCCCCCAGGGCGGCCGGAGATCGAGAACTTTTTTGTCAGGGAGGAGCCTGGGCGAGGAGGCGGCTGCGGGGAGGGGATGGGACTTTGCGCCCGGGGCTGCGGCTTGGTTGGGGGTAACGGCTCCTGCGCGAGGCTCCGCGGGTGGGCTGCGGCCGGCGCCTGCTCACCCCGAAGTTGGGCTCAGCCCTCCCGCTGCCTGGAAGGCGGCAGCCGTGAGGGCGCGGACCCAGTCTCCCTCCTTCTCGGCGAGCAGCGGTCCAGCCCCGGGCGTGACCGGGTGCTGCAGCCTCGGCCCCTCTGCGGAGTTGGCTCCAGGTGGGAATCCCCACACCGCCCCCGGTCTGGTGCCGCTACCTCCTGCCCTCTGTCTGCACGCTGGGGAGACCTCCGCCATCCGTCCAGTCTGCTGGCCAAGATGGTCCCTGTCGACCCCGCTCCTTTTTGAAAACACCCTTTGCCTCCTTCTTTGGTCCCGCGCGGGGCAGACAGGGTTAGAGAGCAGCTGCAATTTCTTGGTTATTTACTACGCTGAAGATCTCTGCAGCCCTTGCCTCCTTCATTGCACGAGTTACTCTTCCGAGGCTGATTTTACCCTACCCCAGAATCGTTAGGGCTTTTAGTTGAAAATTGTTGCATTAAAGAGCCCAAGTTTCCATGCTTCAGCAAAACTGGGTATCCGCCCTTCAGGGTGCACGTGTGCTTTGTACCCTCAGAGTTTAGGCATTCCTGAAAGATTTTAATTTTGCCCTAGTGGTTTTAATACTGCACAGACTCGGTTCTCTGAGAAATACAATATCGCACGCCTGGCCGCTGCCGGGCTCTTCAGGTAGGGGGAGTTTGTTCCACTGGCAGCTAGCTACTCCTTATCTTGAGACTAAATACTACAGGCAGTAGGGTCCACCTGTCTTTGTGCAAATCATTTGTCCTTTGGGCTTCACAGTAGTTTTTGGAGCAGGTATGCCACATTTTTTTTTGTTCATGTAACACTTTACAGTTTGAGATTTTCAATTTGTAAAATCTTAGCTGCATAAAGTCATAAGGATTAGTTTAACTTTGTGTCAATGTGATAATCCTGGGAGGTTTGTTTATAGTGAATTTCTATATAAATAATGAATTTATATATATAAATAATGAATCCTAAGAAATCTTTAAAGTCTTACTATTCAAGAACTTTTTTGAAGTATCAAGTTTGCTTTGTAAATAATTGAAATTATGTCAAACAAATTGACATTGCATTGCCCTAGGCTTAGTAGGTACTAGGGATTTAGAAATGAATGTCGTAACTCTTGCCCTCAAATTTATTGTGTAATGTATGATGTATTAGTAACATTATAGTAAAGCAACATTTATAATACCGTGTAATAAGTGCAGAGATATGCCTAGTGTAGTAAGGAAACGTAGAATAGAAAATGGTCAACTTACCTTGAATATAGCTGGAATTGGGAGCACGTAACAGGATTTTGAAGTGCAAGGGTTAATGAAGCGCTTTCTAGAAGGAGGATGTAATAACTGAGAAAGCAAGGAGGATGAGAAACTGTGGAAGTTGGGGAAGTCACTGACAATGACTAGCCTATGTTGACAGTTGATAAGTCAACAACATTGACACTTACATGGATTGATGCAGGGTTAGTAGGAAAATGGTGGAAGATGAGAATTCTGAGGGTGGTAGAGGATCAGATCACAGCATTCTATCCTTAGCTAAAGGGATTGGATTGAAGGTGATGAATGAAAAGGCATTTATTGGGTATGTATTTTAGATTTTGACTAAGATAAGATAGAATCCAGTGGGTCCAGATTGTCTATATGGTAAGAAAGGAGGAACAAGCAAGACTCTGAGGATTTGATTTGGTACCACTAATTGGAAGTGAGGAATACATAGAGTGACAGAAGATGATAAATTCTATTTTTGAATTTGAGGAAGTGGTGGAACATTCAGCTGAAGATGTAGATAGGTATTTGGATCTATGGATGTGGAACTTATAAAGGAAATCAGGATTAGAGAGAAGCTTGGGGTTGAATTAAAGATGTATCAATTTGGTTTTGTAGAACTACCACAAGGAAGTCCATTAGCATGATTAAAGCAGCAGCCAGAGAACTGATCAATAGCAGAAATAGGTAGAATAGTCTGAAAGAGTGGTCATTAGAGAGAAAGGTAGGAGAAACATCAGGAAAGATGCTAAGGGTAGAGAGACTTTCAAAAGGAGGAGGAATGGATAAATAATCTTGAATGCTGTAAAGATGTGTCAGGAGGACCCCAGTAACCAGTGACTTTATTAGTAGTCCCTAACTGACTTTAACAAGTACAGCTTTAGGTGGCTGGTGGTTCAGAAACAATCTTCAGATGATTGGGCAAGTAAGGGTAGTTAATAAATTAGTTGCCTATGACTGAGGCTTTTCAAGAAAACTAACTCTACGTAAAGAACAGAGAAAATGATAGCTGTAGAGAAGTGCCTCTCAATCTGGGTTACACGTTTACAATCTTCTGGAGAGCTTTTAAGAATTTTGATTTCCAGAAGGAGCCTCACCCTTATTCCAATGGCAGTGGGTTAGGGCCCAAACATTGGTTATTTATTTACACAGTTTTTCAAAATATAATCAGCATATACTAAACTACACATTTTTAAAGTGTGTAATTTAACATCTGACATGTTTACAATGAAAAACCATAAGTACAATTAAAATAATGCACATATCCACACCTCTTAAAGTTTTCTTGTCTCCCTTTGTCATCTTTCCCTCTCATCCCCAGGAAACCACTGATCACTCATCTACTTTTTATCAGTGTAGATTACTTGTACTGCTTTTTGTTTTTGTTTTGTTTTTTCACAGTTCCCTAAATTATTTCAGTGTACAGAAATTGTTGAAAACCAATGCAGAAGAATATTTGAAGAAATATTATGTTTGTTTACATTCATAGGGAAGGTGAGAGTAAAGACAAGGAGGTAGGCAATTCAGGAAAGATGAAATAATTATTTGACTAGAAATGGAAGGAATTCAGAATTTTGATCAGTGAGAAAAAAGAATTTTGAAAGCAATATCTCTAACAGAATATGATGTGAAAGATAATATATTTCTTTGTTATTAGCAATGTTGTCATGTAGTATCAAGATTGTTTCTCTGGAGTACCTCTTATATATTCAGAGAACTTAGAGAAAATCTCAGTACTGTGAAAATGAATGCCCCTCAGAAAAACCCCTTGTCTGGAGCCTGAGACCCCTAGCACCACCATGCAATGCTTTGTCATTATTTGGAGGGGGGCAGATGGAATTAGCAGTTTGTCTATTGCTTATTGTCAAGAGCCAAGTACTGCCAGTCTTTTTGGCCCTCTCCTAGTTAGGCTGTACTGGGGAAACAGAACGTTTAACACTTGAAAATCTCCTGTTTAAAGCATTTGCCCAAGACGAAATCTTGCTTACTTGTCCTTTAGATATTACCTTATAAATTATTGGGAGAGGAAAATCATTCCTCTCCAAAAGGAGACAGAGAAGAGTTGTGATTAGAAGTTGTTAAAGGCACACTACTTTTTATCCCGAGAAAGGTAATACCTATGTTTTCTGCCCCTACACTTTTATTTTATTTTAAAAATTTCTGGTCAGGATTTGAATGTAGAGAGCCAGAGATTGTTCCTCATCCTTGAGTCTTACCTTTGTTGAGGGCGGGGGATGAAAGGAGAGCTAATATCTGAATATTATTTGACATTTTACTTGATCATAAAAGGTGGGATGAAATGTTTTGTCTGAATGTCTTTTATAGCTCTGAAAATTTCTTCATTGTGATAAAAAAAATCAAAGTATGAGTTCACCTAGACAGGAAAGGTAACCCTAATTTTGATGTAGCCTGAAAAAATAGGAATATCAGTATTAACATAATTTTGGATACTGTTATTACTATAGTCACAACAACATTGTAAACATTGTGTATTTTCTTAATTACTAGTGTAGTACATAGCTATTGTAGGAAATTGGGAAATTCAGGACTATATAGATAATAAATAGCATTTTTAATATCTTCACCCAGAGATACATATTATTAATATTTTGGTGAATATCTATCTGTATAGGTCTTTTAAAGTGGGTGTTTACATATTCTTAAACACAAAGAAACCATTCTATTTCTTGTCATTAAAAAATTTTGGACCATGAAATTTTGTCGCTAGCTTTCACTTAATATTTCACTTATTTTCACCAATATGAATGCTTACCCAAGTCAGTACAATATTATTCTTTACAACAAAACATCATTTAAAGTATGCATCTTATATTCTTGTATATAGATTTACCAAAGTTTATTTAACCACCTAATTGATTTTTGAAAATTTAAGCTCTTTTCAATAATTTTGAATGAATAGCAGTTAGCTTCTTGATAGGTTAAGTACTGCCCATGTCCTTCTTTCCTTAGGTTAGCCCTGAAGTCATACAGTATGCATCATTTAGTGATTTTAATAGGTACGAATAGATGGCCTTTCAGAAAGATGGAATAAATTCATGTGTGTTAGTTGTGCTTGAGAGTGTCCGCACCTTCTCCGCAGTCAGAACGGACAATTAATTCTCATTCGACAGTAGGGTTATCTTCTGTAATTGTTATTTCTATGGATTATCAGTAACAAATATTTATATTTATTTTGTGAATTATGTTACTTTTGTCTATTATAATATTGGAGATTTTAAAAAACTGAGTTATGAGAGCTCTGTAGCTTCAATTGTTACACCTTTGTCAAATTCCATTGTAAATAATTTCTCTGTTTTAAAATTTACATTCTGATTTTGGTTTTGGTATGTTTTTCTTTTTAAACAGATTTTTAACATTTTAATGTGGTTAAATCTGTCAAAAATTTTTTTTTATGGTATCTGCTTGCTTAGAAAGGCCTTTCCCATTCCCAAATTATCTAACTATTCATTTCTACTTACTTTTGGTAATTTCACAGTTTTAAAAAATATTTACATTTTTCATTTATTTGCAGTGTATTCTAATATAGAGTGACAAATCAATTCTTTTAATGCTATTTATTGAACAATTGTATTTCCCTGGAAGTTTTAAGTACCAAATCATGTATATATAATCTATCTACCTATAGTAATTGATTTTTTTAATGTTTGTTTTATTTCATTGAGCTGTTTATTTTTAATTTTTTAATATTTTTTGGTACTGGAGATTGAACTCGGGTCCTTGAGCTTGCGCAGCAGGTGGCAAAACCACTGAGCTAAATGCCCGGCCCGAGCTGTTTATTTTTGCTCCAGTGATTCTAAACTGTGGTTGTAGCAATTCTTGTCATTATCTTTTTCAAAACATTTTCAGCATTTCTCATATTTCTAAATGTAATTTATTAAGGTCCCCAAAGAACCTGATTGGAATATCTAAACTTTCTAGAAATAGGTGTGCAGTCCCTACAAAATTATCATTACTTCTTCAAGCTATCTTTTATGACTCAAGATGTAGTTTTGAATTTTTTCACTCAGTTTCTAGTTTTTTTATGTGGGTTCTGCCCCTCTGGTATTTTAGAACTTGATGCAATTATAAATAAGATCTTTTTTCATTATTTTATAAAAAGGATTATATCTGTCTGATGGACTATAGAAAATTTATTTTCATACCCTTTTCTAACTGGTTATCTTATGAAATTCTTAATTCAAATAGTTTTTATTGGATTTTATAATAACTCAGCTATACCATTTGTAAATGATGATCATTTATTTTTCTAGGCAACATTTAATTCTTGTTTCTTTTTTATTGCCTTGGTCAGAACTTCTAGAATAATGTTAAATTATAGTAACAGTGGTGGACATCTTTGGCTCATTTCTTACTTGAATGAATACAATTTGTATATTCAGATTTTTTTATGGAATGTTAAAAAAAATAGTCTTGTATTCCTTTTTTAGTTTTGAACTGTGGTAGATAGTAATTTGATCACATGTTCACATAAAGCACATTGAGTATTTTTTCTTCTTTTACCTCTTTGTTGAATTGTATTAGAAGATTCACTAATAGATTTCACTTAATACTGTTCTTTTGAGGGTAAAGGCAACTTGATAATAGCTTATCTCTTTAAAGTAGTGCTATATTTGATTTGCTATGGAGTACTCTCATAGTGTTCTTTTGTATGACCTTTTTTTTAACACTTTGGTTTTTTAAAATATGATAGATGTGTAAGAGAGGGAGGGAGGGAGGAGGAAAGGGGGAAAAGAGAGAGGGGGGAGCTTTTCATTTTTTCTTTTGGTCTGGCAACTAATCTCTTGGAAGGTTTGAAATAGTTTCGCTATAAAAATATCTAGGTCGTTGGCATACTTTATTGAGAACTTAGTATACTCAAATACTTTCTAAGTGCTTTTCATAATTAATTTCATTTAATTGTATCATTTTATGAAGGATTTTTATTCCTGTTCTACAGATAATCTGAGATGCAGAGGTTAAGTCTTATTCAAAACACGTCACTGGGGCCGGGGATTTATCTTAGTGGTTTCGCCGCCTGCTGCGCAAGCGCAAGGACCCGAGTTTGATTCCCCGGTACCAAAAAACAAAACAAAACACATCATTAGCCAAGCAAGAGAGTTTAAACTCAATTCCTATCTGATGTCATAGCACATATTTTAAAATTGGTTCTCTAATTTTTCCTAATTAGGATACTTCCCTCTCTTCCTATTATTGAGAAGTAGATTTCATCATTCGAGGATCTTATGAAGTATTTTTCCTCTTTACACAATTAGCTTCCAGCTTTTGGTAAACCTGTCAATTATTACTGGCCTGTTCTGTGTTGATGTCATATCTTCTGTTTTAACAGATATAGCTTTATATGGTTATAGTAGATGATCCTGGAATGGGGTAGGAGGAGATGGAGAGACTTAAAGTTGATATTTATATAATGTACTATTTTTTTTTTTTTTGGTACCAGGGATCGAACTTGGGTCCTTGTGCTTGCACAGCAGGCGGCGAAACCACTGAGCTAAATCCCCGGCCCATATAATGTACTTAATATAATTCACATTTTAATTTGGTGAGTTCTCAAGATTAATTTTCATTCCTCAATATTGTTTATATGTTATAAAGGATGCTAAGTGTACCATACATAAGAGATGAAAGAGTTTTGGGAACAATACTTTTCTATTGTAGCTCAAATATTTGTCATTTTTGAGCCTTACATCAGAGTAGCCTTTTAGTTATAGACATTAAGTGGTGTTTATTTGGTGTGTGTTTTCTTGAACAAAGAGTTTTTTGACAGTTGAACATTAGTGGCTTTCTTACATAAATGCATAGAGATCCATCCATTTGTACTTGACTTAATGGAAACATTTTATATCATTTCTTAAATTGTACTGTAAAGATTATTTTTAGGTTTCAGCTATTGGAAGATTTACATTTACTTTTTTAATGGTGTGACATATAGCCTTGGAAATTTTAGAGAATAATGTAAGCCTTAAAAGTGCCTAAATTAGGCAAGTCATTATGAACTCTATTTTTATCTTTTTGAACTCTTGTTTTTTCTCTTTAAAATATAAATTAACATTTAGGATATCTTTTTGGGGGGGAGGGGTACCAGGGAATAAATTAACATTTAGTTAATTCAGTTAGGGTGTTGATTCTAACAACACATGCAGACTCACAATCCCCTCTCCCTTCACTGGGGCATTAAAAAGTTGCCATTATGACCACTTTGAATTTGCTAGGCATATATGCTTTTTTTTTTTTTTTGGTACCGGGCATCGAATTCAAGGTTCCTGCTGATGTGTTACTTGATAGATGTTACTGTGGCAGACTGAGTGACAACATAGTCCACAAAGCAGTGTGCACTTCAATAGGGAGAAACTATTTTGGGAAATTATGAAGCTGCAAGTGAGTCCTAATAAGAGAATGAAGAGGAAGGCAATAATAGTTTAGAAATGAGTGGAAGTAGAAGCATCAACTAAAACGTACAAATCACACAGACTGTTAGAGAAGTGTAGAAAATTTGGAAAAGGGTTACGGAACCAGAATAATGAAGTCAGTGAAATCAAGAAATAAGAGTTTGAGAAGAGAAGATACTTGCTGCATAGTTAAAGAATGAACATTGAGAAAGAGCTGGTAGATTTGCTGGTTGTAAGGTCCTGAGGAGTTTATTCTGTAAAGGCAGTTAAGGAGCTGGAGGTTGTAGCAGTAAATGAAGCTGTTACATCAGAGAGTGATCAATGAAGAATAAATGAGGATGAAAGTAGCTAGAGGGGTATTATAATCCTTCCCCACACACTTGAGAGTGGTAAGATTCTGAAATACATTCTCAGTTGTCCAAATGATATTTTGTTAGTATATTTAGAACTATAGTTTTTGACCATCTACTATGTGTTGTGTTTTATTTGTATTATTCCTGTACTGTAGATGTTAACACCCACTTTCATAGCTGAGATTTAGAAAGTTTAAGTAACTGGATAGAAAGTAGCATGAGATGTTTGGTTTCCAAAGTTAGCATTCTGAAAAGTGTCATGAGGTCTTTTGTTCTCTAAAGTTAGCATTCTTTTTATTATGCCATGTTGCTTCCTCTGTTTACTGAACTGTATTAAAACACGAGGAAGGAGGCTATAAGAGGAATATAAGGTATGACTCCTCCTCTTACAGAAAGGAATGGAAGAAAAATTTAAATTATGCTTGAAGTAATTTGTGTTAACTGTGTTATCTATTTAAACTTTTATAGAAGGGATCCTTTAATACGTTTTCTTTTCAAACATATACTATCTAATTTTTTTTCCTGGTACCGGGGATCGAACTCAGGACCTTGCGCTTGCGAGGCAGGCGGTGGCACCACTGAGCTAAATCCCTGGCCCTAATATCTAATTTTTAGTACTTTTATTTGTTGATTAGATGCTGTATTACTCATGAAAATGATAGTTTGAAAAGAAAGAAAGGATAGGCTAAGAAAGAACATATCAAGAAAAATAAGTGCATATTTGTTTCACTATGAGAACTGCAGATATATTATACAGTTTTAGGTAGCTCCTCAGAAAGGCTAGACTCTTCATGGAAATCATATTAAGCTGATTACAGTGAAAATCAGAACAGATATTCTTCATGTCACCAGGTTATAAAGCTCTAAAGAGTTAATGTAATGTGATTTATTGAATTTGAATTCTATTAATTAGTTATTGGCCAAAAGGTCCAAGCAGATGTTTTATTTTTGTAATTAAACCTTTCTTTAGAAACAATGAATAGTTGAAAAAGAAATACTTAAAATATTTTAGGCATTAAATATTTTTATGGGAGTTTCAAGTACTTTGAGAGGAACCAATCCAGAAATTTTTGCTCTGCTGATTTTAGTTTCATATTCATCTATAAAGAAATGTCTAGGGTACATTTTGTTATATTAGTATAAGACTATATTAAAAACTTTATTTTAAAAATAATTTTATAATTCAGCTTCTGCTGAAAGAAATTGTTATCCCAGTTAATATGAATCTATAGTAGTACCGAATTATTTATTTCTGCTTTGATTACTAAAATTTTTTAAAACCAAGAAAAGCAACTACTGTGTATCAGTAAGCCCACTGAAGTTCTGATTGGGAAAAATCAAGTAGAATTTTGTGCAGTCGAGATCTGTTGCTTTTATTATTGTGCTCTATTAGTAGGCATTACTGCCGTTAACTATGTTTACTTGCACATTCTCACTGCTCCTCTCTTTTTACCCCCTCATTTTCTGTTGAACATCTGGGTCTCAATTGGCAGACTTCTTTAATGATTGAGAGTCTCATTCCAGCTTACTAAAGGGCTGTGACTCACTCTGAAACATCCACTCGCAAGTTAATTGGAATTTGGTTCTCTTGACATTTCTCTTTTCTTTTGTCCCTAGCATTGCAGCAGGGAAAACTGCCACTTAGATTGCAAAAGCTTTAAGGAAATAAAGTAGAGCTGTGCTTTGGAAAAGTATATTTCTGTATGCTATTATGTTGGGAAAAAGAGAGGGGCGAGGGGTGAATGATAGCAAAATGACTGAGACGTAGTATTTGCTTTGTGTTTTCTTTTACACTCCTCATTTTCCTCATTTAATTTTATTATTTTATTTTATTGCTTATACCCTGATTCATCTTGATTTATTTCAAAAGGGATTAAGGGATGCTTGCTTCTGCTGTGTTTTAGGTTTTCTTGTTTCTCCTAATAGATGTGAATCCCTTAAGTCAGCTACTATGTTATATTTATTTTTGTAAATTTAGCATCTAGGACATAGACATTCAATAGTATATGAATAAATGGATGATATTTAAGCATGTTTAGTACAAAAAAAGAAGAGCCAGATTAATTGCTGAATTCAGTTGGTTACAGCATTGGTGCTGGTATGGATTGACTTATGTCCCCTCATATATATATATATATATATACATATATATATATATGTGTATATATATATATATGTATATATATATATATATATGTATATGTCTTAACTGTAGAACCTCAGAATGTAACTATTTAGAAATAGATCTTTACAGAGGTTAACTAAGTTAAAATGAAGTCATCAGGATGGGTCCTAATCCAATAATACTGATGCCCTTGAAAGAATATTTACATACAGAAGGAAGACAATGTAAAAATAGGGAGAAGACAGTTGTGTATAAACCAAGGAGAAAGACCCAAAACATTCTTCTCTCATACCTCTTAAAGAGAAACAAGCCTGCTGGCATCTTGATCTAAGATTCGTAGTTTAGAAAACTCTGAGAATATAAATTTCTGTGATTAATCTGTCCAGTCTGTGGTACTTTGTTATTGTAGCCATAGCAAATTAATATAGATAGATAGCTTGTAAGGTTGCATGCAACAAAATCTCAAATACTTTTAATTTTCCCACTTCCAAGTTATAGATTGCCAAGCTTTAATGCCAAAACCTCAAAGCTTTTTACCTTTGCCCTAAGCAAGACATGGGAGAGTGAAATTTTGATAGCTTAGTACAGCAATAACTAAGCACCTTCTGTCCCATTTCCCAAATATAGCCAGTAGTAAGCAGCTGGCTAATTCTTTAGTTCAATTGAATTTGTTTGGTTTGTCAAGGAGAAAGTGTTTATGGGACATTTGTGTTCTTAAGTGTGAAGAAGCTTCTGCTAATAGACCTGGCTGCTTTTTTCAAAGCAGAAAATGGAAGAAGAAAACTGAATAAAATGCTTTTAAATACAGTGTTAATTTGAGCTAATTGCTTGTGTATAATATTAGCTACATTACTTAGCCTGTGCTATTATCAACAGGGGTAAGCATTGTCTTTTGGCTCAGGCCCATTGCTTTGGTAGTTGCCATACTCTTTGGTCATCAACCAGTTGTACTGAGTTGTCACAGCCATTTTTAGTATTTTTTTCATTAAATGCTTTATCTGTAAGCTGAATAGGTGCATTTTAAACCATTTATTTCTTCTTATTTTAAAATTGAGTAATATATCAAATAGTGCAATGTTTTGTCGATTTTTAATATTATTTTGAGATACTCTGCTGAAAGAAAATTTTGAATACATACAAAAATAAAACACTTGTTCTTTCATCATTTAGAGGCAGTTTACTAGAGTTTTGAAAGTAGGATTAACTAAGTTAATTAGAGAATGAAATACAAGTTTGAGTTCTGGAGGGGCGTGCAAAATTGTCTGTATTATAAGTCAAAGCAAAACAAAAATCTCTGACTTATAAGGAGCTAAGACTTTTGATCAAATTTTGGCATTTAAACTCCTGTCATACTTGTACATTTTTGGAGTACCTTTGTAACTGCTATGTGGGCATTGTGGTATCAGTGATAACTCTTTCTCTCTTCCCTTCCCCTCTGCTTCCTTTGGTCCCCTTTCCTCCCTTCCCCTTTTTGTGATGAGTATTCAGCGCCTCAGGTATGCTAAGCTCGTGCTCTACCTCAGAGCTACACTCCTAGATGGAGTGATATAATTTCTTATCCCCCATCCCCTTCATTCTAGTTGAGGAAGATCCTGAAACAATTTCCTCAAAATCAAATGCAAACCAGTGGCAGAGCTGGGTCTGTGAATTGAAAACTTTCACATCCTACCTTGTTCTTTATGATTGTATAGTTCTCTATGTCACTGCTGCTATATACATAGATATATATCTGCTCAACCACAACAAAATAATTGTATCAATTTAAATTCAGAAACAATTATGAGGATCAATTTTCTATTAAACCAAGGCTTTAAAAAATTTGCAAAAAATGTGAAACAACATCAATCATTGGTAATTGTTTGTTTTGAAAAATTATTTTTAATAAAATGTTATTTATGTTGACATATAATAAATTTATCATTATTTTTAAATGAATACATATTTAAAACTTTGCCATTAAAAAATTCCACATGTGATAAAATTAATCAGTATTAATAACCACTATAAACAGTCTTTGGCATTTTCAATAATTTTTAAGAGTAATATTTTGAGAACTTCTATTTATATAGTATAGAAAATGTTTGAAATAATGTTCAATTAACTGTTTTCTTTTGAAGAATGGGATAGCAGCAGTTAGAAGGTTGAACATTGCTTTTAATTATGTGGAAAAGATTTAAATGTAGCAATTAAAAATTTCAATAAACAAAAGTATTAGTGGAGTAGTAGATGTTCTACCAAAGTATTCATAGCTTTTTGCTTTTTTTTTTTTCTTGATAAACATTTGGTAATTGTTTTGTAGTTGCACAGTAAGCAGAACTCTTGTTTGAACTATGTATTACTGATTTTGTTCATTTCTTATAATTTTATCATGATACTTGTCCTTGTAATTGTTCCCCTCAAGAATGTAGGGTATGGGCCAAGGATTTGGCTCAGTGGGTCCGCTGCCTGCCTCACAAGCACAAGGTCCCAAGTTTGATCCCTGGTACCCCCCAAAAAGAATATAGGGTACTACATTGATTTGTTTTTCTCATTTATCCTCCCTTATCCTTTGCCATCTGGATTATATCCCCTTTGTGAACACAGACCAGATTTCACTGTTCTTTTGCCAATAGTGTAAAGTAATAGAAACACTTTGCATTATACTCAGTACTCAGGATTTTTTTGAATTATTAATGTTGCAATTTGATTATATGGTAATATTGACTTTTTGCATATATAAAATATTTGAATTCATTATCCCCTAACATGACCTCCCAGTCTGTATCTTCTTTTTACCTAATCTTCTCTTTCTTTGTTCCTACACTGGTTCTTGCAGGCTATAGTGTGAACAAATTATATGAATTTGAGAAGGGATGAATGATAAATTTGTCAACTTAAGGTCCTGGTCTAGTGAATAAGTAAAAAGCTCTCCCAATCACTGTGCGAAGCAATTGTAATCATATCAATGAACGCTACTGACGTAACTTTTATGGTTCAAAATTTTTACAGCAATATTTAAAAATCTATCGCATAGGCTTTGCAGTTTGTACCTTAGGTATCAGGATGAAATAGACTTTAATTTACTGAGGCAATACTTAAATCATTTAACATATACTGTGATTATATTTTGTAAAACATGGTACACCAATAATTGCTCTTATAGATTTCTACTCCTTATTACATTTTAAATCATTCATTTGTGGTATTCTTATATTTAATGAGACACATAACTTACATTAATGTGTTCTTTAGAATTCCTAAAAATGCCAGTGAGATTTTCTAAGCCAAGTTTATCTACATTCATCAATCATTCTTTAAAACCATCTAAGGATGCTATTGTGGCTCACAGTTGTATCATAGTTCTCTTCTGACAGTTTGCCTTGGCAACCCATCAGCATGAGCCTGAGGTTTTCCTGGTAGGTTGTAAAAAGCTGAGGAATGAAATAAATGACATAACAGAGAGGAAAAACATGGAAAATGGAGGCTGGAGTGGGCTGGTGTATTTTGGAGAATATAGGTAAAATTTAGACAGGTAAATTATAGTCATAATTTAGGGTGGGATGTGAGTTGGAAGATCTGATAGATCTATGATTATGATATGTTCAGGAGAAAAGGGGTGTTTCAGCACAATGAATATGGCAGTAACATGCATGGTGCACTGCAGAAGGGAGCAGGAAGGCTTTGTGAGCAGCCCATGTCAAGGCAATAAAGGCCTAGACTCAGTGCTGCTGTGGAGATGGAGAGCAGATGGTAAATTTGACAAGCATAATGAAGAGTGAAATTTACTCCTTTATTCAACGACTATTCATTAGATACTGTATGCATTTATGTTAATAATATCTGAATTGAACTTTGGAATTACTAGCACAATTTTAAATAATTTATATTTTAAAATATATGACTTCAACAGTAAACTTTAAAATTATGTATACTGGGCCAGGGATTTAGCTCAGTGGTTCCAGCGCCTGACTCGCAAGTGCAGGGTCCCGAGTTTGATCCCCGGTACCAAAAAAAAAAAAAGAATAAAATTATGTATACTGATGGTGAAGTTTTTAATTTTTTCTGGGGATTTGTGTTATTAAAAATAATTATTATACACCTTTCATCTTGCCATGTATTTTTATAGTTTATTTGATTAACAAATTGAAAGCAGCTCCTTATTTACACATGTAAGAAATCCTCTGGCAGCCAAGTGTGAGAGCTTAAACATCTGTAATCCCAGTAGGGAGGCTGAGGCAGGAGAATCAGAAGTTTGAGCCTGGTCTGATCAATTTAGTGATTTAGTGAGATGCTGTCTCAAAATAAAAAATATAAAAAAGGCTGGGGATGTAGCTCAGTGTGAGGCCATGGACTCAATCTCTAGTACAACACACACACACGCACAAAAAGTCACTTGACAAGAGGGCTTTACTTTTCAAGAAAACTTAACATTTTGCCAGGTGTGGTGGTGCACGCATGTAATCCCAGATACTCTGGACTGATGAAACAGGATCACTATTTCATAAACAAACACATTTTTTAAATGGAGGAGGGATGGGGAGTTGTAGAGCATTTCATAGCATGAACGAGGCTCTGGCTGTAATACCTAGTACTATTTTTTTCTTTTAAAAGTCTATATTTATATTCTTGAATGCTTAAGAATGTTCTAGTGCATAAAAAGTCATTTCTGTGCAGTCTTGCAATGCCAACTATCACTCTATCATTTAGCACCATGTAAATGAGATTTCTACATCAAGCAGCGCTTAAAGTAGATTGTTAGGCAGTTTAAAAGAAATTGAAAAGTACTTTAAGTTCAAAGTCATTTTCTCTGGTTAAAACCAGTGACATAAAATATGTATGAATCCACTCAAAGGACCACATTAACTATTCTTATAAAAGAATATTTTCCTTGAGTAATGTTGATTAATATATAAAGTTTGCATGTTAGAATATAAGCATAAGAACAGAGTGAGGCCATGGAGGTAGAAATCATGTTATAAATAGTATGATTACTTATGAGAAAATTAAACATAAAAAAATGCACCACTAATGGTATTGTCTTTATTATATTGAACAAAATTGTTTTTCTTTTTCTCTTCATAATTGTAAATACATTGCCCACATCATTGCTTTCACTTTTCTCTCTACTAGTTAGACCCCTGTGAAAATCTGGCTTTCAAGCTGGGCACAGTGGTGCATACCTGTAATCTTCCCTGCTAGAAAGGCTAAGGCAAGACGATTGAAAGTTTTAGGTCATCCTGGGCATCTTAGTGACACCCTGTCTCAAAATAAAAGAACAAGTACTGGGAATGTAGCTCAGTAGTAAAGTGTTTTCCTTGCATGCTTTCCAAATCTCACTACCTGAAGAAACAAAACAAAACACTTGGCTTTCAATGATTTCATTCCTTTGAAATGATTTTCTTTTCTGCATCATCTTCCTAGAAAATCAGGTTCTTCATAGTAATTAATTCTTATACACATTTGCTCCTTGACATTTCTTCTATTATCTGTTCCAGAGATTTGTATTTTTTTGCTTGCCTTGAAACCTCCCTTACCATAGGCCCTTTCCCATAGTAAACATTTTTATCATGGGTATTTATTTAGTTTGGAGCCCATACTTAGATTATATCCACTTTGGAAAAAGTCATTTATTGTTATAGCACTAACAATTACTTCTACATAGAAAGCTTTATAACATGTCTCCAGCTCTGATACCTTACCTTTTATCTAGTACAAAATTCCTTGGTTTCAGGATGACTTTTATTGCCTGCTGTGATATCAACTACTTTGGATGGTTGGTGGGATAAATGTTGTATTACAATCTGAGAATGAAATTCAAGGCCCAAACTAGTAAACATTTTAAAGTTTGTTCTTTTATTTATTCATTGGACAAATGTTTCTGTTTCTGTTATGTATGAGCCAATTTAATAAAGCTGCATTATAACTTAGATGTTAAAAAGTCAAATGAGTAATTATAAGTAAAGAGTGACCTGATTTGGAAGCAGTTTTTAATGAAAAGGTCTTGGGTTTTTGCTGATTTTAAGCCTAATGTGGGCTGTTTCTATGAGACTGGATGGCTGTGGAAAGGTATAAAATTTTAGGTTTCCCAGATAGAACTCTTGTATCCTGGTAGCTTGTTAGATTTCTTCTGGGTTATTATATTTACAGTAGATACTAGATATGTTTAACATTTCTGCCCATGGAAAGTGACTTCTAAAAAAAGCCTCTATCTACATGAGTCTATACCCTTGGTCTCAAATGTTGGACTAAGGTGAGAAATATGTCCCAAGGGCATCCAATTTCTGTGCTGGCCAGTCAGTGTGTAGTCACGCTCAAAATAAGGAATTGGCAGAGTCAGAGGTTTATTTCAAGGATTTAGAGTTGGGAAATTGAAAAATACAGGCTTGGAGCAGAGGAGAGTATAGGCCTGGAACTGAAAGGTCATGGTAGGCTTTAACAACCATCACAGGCCATAGACAGGGTATGTTAGAAAACTGTTCAGCAAATAAAGAATGCCACACATGCACTGAACAAAGCAAAGAAGTCATAGTAAGATGCACTGTCTTTAGAAAACAGAGATCTGCATTCTAGTTTCTAGCTTTTAGGTCCAATTTCCTGAAGCCCTTATTGTTCCTGCCTTTGGATTTCTGCAGGATTATTTGCAAATATTCTCTCTCTCTCTCTCTCTGCTAGTATTCTAACAGCCTTGAATAAAATCCTATGTAATATATTGACAAATTAGATAACATTTAGATAAGAGCAGCCAGGTTGGTGAGTTGAGGACTTGATACTAGAACAACACATACCTCAGTGGTTTAGCATTTTTAAAAAAGCATTCTATTCCATACTCTCGTTTGTGATGGGTTTTATGACTTGTGATTTCCTGATAGACTGAAAATGTATTTCTTGGTGGCTTTATTACACAGATACCAATCTTGTTGATACTATCTTCAGCCTCCTTTTTGTGGAATGAAGGGTTTGTAATCCCCCAAATTTGAAATTAATTTGAAAGCATGTATTATAAATAGAATTATGCTATGGATTTTGCTATGAAATTGATAAAAATCATCCATTTGGAAAACATCAACATTATGAAATTAACCTATGTATTCAGATTATACCTTGAGGCAGTATGAGTATTAGATATAAGGATTTTATGGTCATCTACATATATCCCTTTCTGTGAAAATGTTTAACAGTGTAATAAGTTTTATTTTATATTACATATTTTACTCATTTTGCTTTTAAATAATTTATTTTTTATATAGATGTAGGATGAGCAGGGATATTAAGAATCTTCTAGTTTATTCCCTGATTTTCATGAGTTTTACTTAAATAATCCTAGACAGATGAAAAATCTATCACAGTATTAAAAGAACTTTGAAATTTTAATATTTTCTCTCATAGCATATTTTAAACTGATGTTCCCAATAAGAAGAGTTATTAATTATTCTATCAAACATAAATTCTTTATTGTATTGAGTTTTCATGTTATTAAGTGTATCAAAAGTTTTAGAAATATAATAATATAAAGGAGAAAAATAAAAATGAAATTTAGTTTTTATTAGTTGAAAATTTAATAAAATCATTTGACTGTTCAGGAAAATTCTGGGAGCTGGCATCAGGATATAACTGTTTATACTAAATGAGTAAAAGCTTTTATATAATATAGTGGCAATTGTGTTATGTTTGCTCCATTGATTATGCATAGCATTTATGATGATCATGTTTAATAGTCAGTGAGTTTTGTGTTGTTCCGTGGCCATAGACTTCACTAAACTGAATTCTAGCCAACTCTTTCACAATTTCTGACATTATTATTAATAGGGGTCAAGCAAAAGAGAATATTAATAATGAAATATTAATATCGAAAATATTAATAATGAAATCACCTTTACTGGACAGTTTAGAGACTGAGTCCTAGTTACAATATGTTTTATTACAAATTTTGGAGAAAAATCTAATTCCTCGATGGCAGGGACCGTATCTCTGATCAACCTAATATTCTCCAACAGGAGTTGATGTAATGCCTTGCGCAAAGGTGGTATGTCCTAAATATTTCATTCAGATAATATTTTGGTTATTTATTTCTGCTTAACAAACCACCTTCAAACTTAGTGCTTCAAATAGCAGCTATTTATTATTGCTCACAAGTAAGAGGTTGAGTGGATTTATGTTAGTGGCAGAAGCTACAGTCATCTCAAGGCTTGACTTGGCTGAGGTGTCTAAGATGTTTCAGTCATGTGACTGCTGCTTGATTCTTCTCAGCTGGTAGCTCACCAAGGGCTTCAGTTATTTTTCATGGAGCCTTCCATGGTGGTTTGGGCTTCATACAGTGTGGCAGCTGGATTCTAGAAGGGAGAGAATTCTACATATGTATGAATGTTGAAGCTGTGGATTTCTTAAGGCCTAGCCTTAGAAGTTTTTTGGTGTTGTGTTTGGTGTGTTCTTTTGGTCAAAGCAGGTAGTAGGATTAGTACAGATGTCAACATGCCTGTTGAAAAATACTTTTTTTTAACTTCTCTTGTTAGAATTCAAATCAGATATCTTTTCCTGGACAAAATATTCTGACATTCTGGAGGACTTGAGAATAGGAAGATGGAAATGAAAAATGAGAGGAGGAATTGGTATCTTTCCTTTTCTGTCTTAGTTCTTTCAACAGAAACACACTGGGCTGGTAGCCATAGCACACTGATATCCAGTATGCTCTTATTTGTCCAAGGGCTAGGCAAAAGATGCTTACTTAGTCAAAAAAAACTTTCTTTGAATAAATATCTACACTTGATTCTTGATAACTGGATACTTGTTTTATGGTTTGTGGAGAAAATAAGACTGCCTAGTGGGCTTTTAGAAAGACTTCCCACATCTCTTTTGCCGGCTCTGTAAATTATTTTCTTTCTACCTCAAGCTGATTTATTCACTTGAAGACATAGGTAGGCAGTGAGGCAATCAGCAG
This sequence comes from Heterocephalus glaber, assembly GCF_053883595.1. Lineage (NCBI taxonomy): Eukaryota > Metazoa > Chordata > Mammalia > Rodentia > Bathyergidae > Heterocephalus > Heterocephalus glaber. The sequence goes on from NW_028258156.1 coordinate 7,448,380, forward strand.
CACTTCTTTCCAAGAACAGCATAGATCCTCTATTCCTTCACAGGACTCGCTAATTGATTGGTCAATCACTAAATGGTAAAATCCCTGAGATTAAATCAGGTTTGTTCTGTAACATAATTTGAGCATTTCCTTCTGCTTTGTTTTCCTGAAATTCACCGAAATTTTAATAATCTTGTGATGGCACTTAACTACTGGAGTGGCCTCATTGCATAGGACAAAAGTTTAAAACTTCATGATATGTCACAATGCATGTGACATGTATAGTAATTTGGTTGTTCTATAAAATTATAGAAATGATATAAGGCAAATGGCTAAATTTTTTATAGTGTATAGTTAGTACCTCATGTATAAGTTATAGTATATAGTTATATATATAGTTGTAGTCTATAGTATATAGTATATATACTGTTGTATATAGTTAGTACCTCATGATGGAGATGATGTGAAATAGTAGGAATAAAGAAATTTTCAGTTTTACAGTTTAAGTTGTCCTTTTTATATTCTTCCCTGAGTTATAATAATGCAATTATAATTTTATATGCGCCTAGCTGGGTGTGGTGGTATACACTTGTAATCCTAGGATTTTGTGGAGGGCTGAGGCAGGAAGTTTGCAAATTCAAGCCCAGCTTGGGAAATTCAGTGATTTAAATAAAAAAAGGTTGGGGATATGGCTTAGTGCGAAGGTAGGCTTCAATCAGCAGTACCACCACCAAAAAACCAAAACAAAGTGCAAGGTCCCGAGTTCGATCCCTGGTACCAAAAAAAAAAAACAAACCAAAACAAAACAATAAAACCCAAAAAAACAAACTAAAAGAACACAGTTATGTCTCTGATGACAACACTTAAATGAAATTTAGTAATCATTGGGTTTAAGATAATAATATAGTGTAGGAATTGAAAGTAAGATACTAGGTTTAGAAAGATTTTGTTATATATTGAAAATATAAAAAGTTATTTTTTGCAGACTTTATGAAATACTATGTGTAATTTTAGCAAGCTTTCTGATATAATTTTAAATACTCTACTCCAGAACATATCTGAGAAAAATAGGAAGTTAGTTACACAGCAGGAAATTTCTATTTTAATTTTGTTCCTTTTATTTTTTAAAAGAATAAAGATTTTTTAAAATGAGAGAATATATTTTGAATATTACTTGATATAACTAATTAGATTTATTAAAATTTATAAAGTTATATCATCAAGTTTTTGCCATATGTTAATAGGTGACATATTAGTAAGGGTGGGTTAGTAACTGTAGAGAATTTTCTGCTTACTGGTAGAGAGAAGCAATCTTTAAATCATTGTATCTATTTTGCAGTCACTTTACTTCCTGCCTTACCTAGTCTTAAGTGATAACCTTTAGTCATAACTTGCTCATCTTGGAGCCTAGGGCAAATGGAATGAAGTCTTTTTAAAAATATAATGTTATGATATGTGATAAGAATTAAGAAAATCTTTAATCAGCAAGCAAACACTAGTGACTTTTCATCTTCTATTTCTTTAGATAGTTATCCTGTCCTTTATAGAATGACATTGTATTCTTTCCCATATCATTCATTAAGTTTTCTGGTCTCATTTTTAGTATTTATGTACTGTACATTCTCTTCTTAAGATAATTTTCCTTTCATGAAGTTGAAAGAAACCACCTGAAAAAACGGTAATTCTACAAAGTATAGATTTGTTTTTTCAGCTTTATTAAGATATAATTAACAAATAAAAATTGTATATATTTATAGTATACAACATATTGTTTTAATGTATTTATATATTATGAGATAATTAAATCAAGCTAATTAACATATTCATTACCTCAGTACTTATCTCTGTGTGTTTGTGTAACTTTTTTTTTGGTACCAGGGATCAAACTCGGGACCTCGTGCCTGTGAGGCAGGCCGCAGAACCACTGAGCTAAATCCCTGGCCCAGTGTGTGTAATTTTTAAGATTTACTCCCTTGGCAATTTTCACATACATTAGATCTTCAAAACTTACTCATTCTTTCTAACAAAAATGTTGTACCTATTGGCCACCATCTCTCTTGAACCCACAGCTCCTGGCAAACATTATCCTACTCTGTTTCTGTGTCTATGAGTTTGACTTTTTTTAGATTCCACATATAAATGAGATCAGGCAGTAGTTGTCTTTCTGTGCGTGGCTTATTTCACTTAGGATAGTATTCTCTGGGAGCTGGCCTGACTTTGTAATTTAAAACTTAAATTTATAATTTAAAACTATATGGGTGCCATTTGAAAATTTCAATACCTATAATCTTATGGCACAGTAAATATTAATATATTAACCTACATAAATAAAAAGCTGTTTTAGGGATGTCAATAATTTTTTAAAATAGCTTTTTATTTCAAAGATTTTATGTTTTTATTTATAGGATAGTTGCAAAGGCAGTACAGAAAATATCTTCATATCCCATACCTAGTTTCTTATTCCTAATATTGTCATCTTACATTATCATTGTACATTGTGATTAGTACCACATGATTATTAACTAAATTTCAGGCTTTATTAGAATCTCACCAAGTTTTCATTATTGTCCTTTTCTCTTCCAGAATCCAGTCCAAGGTACCATATTGCACTTAGTTGTCATTTTATCTTAGTCTCCTTTGTTCTCTGAGATTTTCTCAATCCTTGTTGCTTTTCATTGCCTTGTCAATTTTCAAAAGTATTGGTCAGATATTTTGAAGGACATCCCTGACATTGAGTTTCCTATAGTATTCTTCACATAATTATATTTGGTTTATGGATTTTTGGAAAGAATATTATACATGATATTCACATGACATTACAGCTGATGTCAACCTTGATAAAGGGAGTGTTTGCCAGTTTTCTCCACTATACAGTTTTCCCCTTTTCATATTGTTTTCTTTGTAAGTAAATCACTATGTCCCACTCACCCTAAGTGAGGAGGCAGGTACTAATTTCTTCCTCCTGGAGGACAGCAAATCTTTTTTTTTTTTCCCATTAAGTTTATTGGTACATTTTAGGTATACAATGTATTTACGTTTATCATTGGGTGCTTGTACTTGTACATGATGTATCTTGGTTATTATTTTTTCCTCTTCCCCTGCCCTCCCTTCACTCCCTCCACCCTTCCTTATTTGCAAAGACTTTGTTTCCCTTCTTTTTCCTTTTCTCATATTTTTCCTTTTCCCTTTTTTCTTTTCCCCTACCCCTCCCACTTCCCCTACTCCTTTAGACCTGTTCTTCCTATTACACAATATCAATTATACATTGTTTTAATTACAATATCAAAATTTAGAGGACATTACCACAGATTTTACAGAATTTAAAAGGATATAGAAAGCATATTATAAAAATCTTTTTTGAAATAAATTTGACAACTTCTAAGAAGTACCTCAGAAGACAAATTAATGAAACTGACTTTGGAGGAAATAAAAAATTTGAATAGCACCTATTAAAGAAAGTATGTTACTAGCTTGAAAACCTACTTATATGACAACAACAGGCTCATATACATTTTAACTGATAAATTATATCAAACATTTAAAGCAGAAAAAAGAAACACTTCTCTCTTCATTTTAGGAAAACAACATTGTGCCAATACTAAAACTGGATAAAGATAATAGAAGAGAAAAGTATGAACATAGATAAAAATTTGTTTAACAAAACAAACTATTACAAGTTGACTATTCCTTATCTGAAGTTCTTGGGACCAGAAGTGTTTCAGGAGAGCAAATCTACATTTAATATTGGGAATTCTTCTGTAAGGAAGATATCTATTATTTGTATTTATTTAATTATTTGTTTAGATTAGCATGGCCTTGTTTCTGTTTTTTTAATACTTTATATTTCAATACTACATTATTTGTTTTGTTGTTCAAGTTGTCCCAGCTTTGCCCATTAGGCATTCATTCAGGTTGGCTCAATGTTTAAGAGTATGAGGTACCCATGCTCAAAATGTTTGAGAACAGCTGGCATAACAGCTTGTATAGATTATGATCATAAGATTGGGTAGCTGAGGTAGGGAGGAAAGCAGTAGTGTTGGAGGAGTATTCTAGGAATTAAAAGTTCAGGGTGTAAGATTAAAATCACCAAGAATTTAAAAGCAGTTTGGAAGACTGACAATGAGCCAGGAGCTAAGATCATTTAAGAATGGGAATCAGTAGAGCAGGGCAGGGGCAGTTGAGGTGAAATTGATTAATAACAGGAACTTGAAAGCAGTGTTGGGTGGATAGTTTGAGGGAAAGGAGAATGATGTACAGTGGTAAAATGGAGGACAGAAGAGATCTACTTTACGTCTAGGCCTACTAGTTTCTTTCAGGGCTATGTGAGGAAAAGCAGCCACTATTTAAGAAGGTTGCATGCAAGGAAAGCAGTGTTTTCTGAAAAGAAGAAAGGAACATTCAGAGAACTGGTGAAGATTTTGCCGATACTACACTGTTAGTTCCTTAAGACACCATGGAGAGATTTCCGCCTTCCAGAATTTGGATGGGACAGAAGATATGATCAAGATAGAGGATGTGCAGAGTTATGGAGATTTATGTATGAAAGATGAGTGTCATATGTGAGTCTGTAGTTGTTTATGGTACCTGATATCAACAGGGATGAAGGGAATTATGACTTTAATCCTGGTGGGCCTAAGACAGATAGTTGTGGTGAGACTGTGGAAATTTCTGGGTTGAAAGGCATTCTCTGATTCCTTTTTGAGCTCCGCAGGGAGCTCAAATTGTGGGGAAGGACAATTGTGTGGAAATTGTGGGGAGGGACAGTTTCCCTCTGAACTTGTATGCGTGTTAAACGAGTGAATATTCCTGTGAGTTCAACTATACAAATAGAGCTCCCACTTGATCTCTATCTAGCGGAAGAGTAGAGGCCTGGGCTTGACTGGTGTTAGTAATGTGTAACATATACACAGCAAAATGCTCAAATCATGAGCAGTTAGGTTTGGTGAATTAGCACCAAATGTACACTGTAAGTTAGTACCTAGATCAAGAAGCAGAGTATCATCAGAACCCAATAGATAAACCCCTCAAGAGCAGCTACTATCCCATTCTAATACAATTGATAAATTTTACCTATTCTTGAAGTTTATGTAAGTGTAATTATACACAATGTATAGACACTTTGTCTACCTTTTTTTACCCAACATTGTGACACTGACCTAATTTTAATTTGTTCATTCAGAGATATATTTGTTGTATACAATATAGTGTGTACTATACCATATTTTATCTATTTTATTCTTGATGGACATTTGGTTTATTCCTAGTTTTGGGCTATTTAAAAATTACTGTCCTGGCCGGGTATTGGTGGCACATGCCTGTAATCTCAGCATTTGTTAGGCTAAGCCAGGAGGATTGCCAGGAGTTTGAGGCCAGCCTAGGCTACATAGCGAGGCCCTGTCTCAAAAAAAATAAATAAATAAAATAAAATAAAATAAAATAAATAAGGAATGGAATGAAATAAATAAAATATTACTATTCTGATGAACATTCCTGAACATATGTTTCAGAGAACATAATGTGCATATTCCTATTGGGTATATTTTTATGGATGAAATTTTTGGATGCAAAGAACATACATATATTCAAGCTTAGAGGATACATATTTCTAGACTTTTTCGAGATATTGTATCAATTTATGTTCACATTAGTTGTGTGTGACTATTCTGATTGTTCCATATCTTTTTAAACACATGATATTATCTTTCATTCTAGCCATACTTTGGTGTATATATACTTGTGTTTGTAGTGTATTTCATCATGCCTTTTTTGTCATTAAGTTTATTGGTACATTTTAGATAAAAATACAGTTACATTCCTCAATGGGATCTTGTAGCTTTACATGGTGTATCTTAGTTCTTATTTTTCCCCCATTTCCCTGCCCTCCCTTCACCCCCTCCACCCTTCCCAATTTACAGAGACTTTGTTTCCATTTTTTTTCCTTTGCTCAAATTTTTTCTTTTCCCCTACCCTCCCCACTTCCCCTACCCCTTTAGACCTTTACTTCCTATTTCATATTGTCAGTTATACCATTTGATCCTTATTTACACTTTTAGTTTTTCACACCAGAGAAACTATGTGGTATTTACACATATGTGTCCTATTTATTTCTCTTAAGAGTAGGGCCTCATTGTGCATCCACTTGGCTATAAATGTCTGTTCTCGTTCTTTATGGCTGAATAATACTACATTTTATAAAAAAAACCCCACATCTTCTTTATCCAATCTCCAGCTGACAGGCATTTGGGCTGTTTCCAAGTTTTAGCTATTACAAACTGTGCCGCTATAAACATGGGTGTGCTTGTATAGCTGTGGTATGATTCTTCTAAGACTTTTGGAAAGAAACGCAGCAGAGGGATAGCTGGGTCAAATGGGACCTCTAGTCCTAGTTCTTTGAAGTATCTCCATATTGATTTCCACAGTGGTTGCACCAGTCTGCACTCCCGCCAACAATGGAGAAGGGTTCCTTTCTCCCCACAGCCCCGCTAACATTTGTTATTCGTTGATTTCTTGATAGCAGCCATTCTTTCTGGGGTGAGGTGGAATCTCAGTGTTGTTTTCATCTGCATCTCTCGAATGACCAGTGATGTTGAATATTTTTTCATATATTTATTTGCTGCTTTTACTTGTTTGTCTGAGAAATGTCTGTTCATTTCAGATTGAATCAGGTCTTTATATTTGAGGGTCTGATTTCTTTGAGTTCTTTATATATTCTAGATAGTAGACCTTTGTCTGAAAAACAAGTGGTAAAATTTTTTTCCCCCATTGCAGGTTGTCTCTTAGCTCTTCTGTGGTTTCTCTTGCAGTGCAGAAGCTTTTTAATAAGATGAGACCCCAGTTGTTGATTCTTTGTTCTAGTTCTCGTGCTACTGAGGATTTGTTCATAAAATCTTTTCCCATGCCAGTGTCTTCGAGAGTTCTATCTAACTTATCTGCCCTCAAGTTTAGTGTTTCTGTTTTAATATTTAGATGTTTAATCCACTTCAATTTTAGTTTAGTGCTTGCTGAAAGATAGGGGTCTAGTTTTAATCTTTGGCAGTTTGAAATCCAGTTTTTCCAACACCATTTATTAAAGAGGCTATCTTTCCTCCAGTGAGGATGCTTGGCTCCTTTGTCAAAGATGAGGTAGCTGAGTATGTCTGGTGTTTCTGCATCTTCTAATCTATTCCACTGGTTCTTGGGTCTGTTTCTTTGCCAGTACCATGCTGTTTTTATCACACTGGCTTTGTAGCAGAGCTTCGAGTTGGGGATTGTGATACCCTCTGTCATGTCTCTGTTGCCTAGAATTGCTTTTGCTATTCTAGGTCTCTTCTGGTTCCGAATGAATTTTTAGATTGTTTTCTCTAGTTCTGTGAAAGATACTATTGGGATTTCAATTGGGATTGCCTTGAATCTGTATATTAGTTTTGGAAGTATGGCCATTTTCACTATGTTGGTTCTTCCTACCCAGGAGCAAGGGATGTCTTCCCATTTTCTTATATACTCTTTGATCTCTTTTTTCAGAGTGCTGTCATTTTCAGTGTAGAGGTCTTTTGTCTTCTTCGTTAGATTGATTCCTAGATATTTCATTTTTTCAGATGCTATTGTGAAAGGAATTGTTTTCTTAATTTCTGTCTCAGTGACTCTGTTATTTGTGTACAAGAAGATTATTGATTTTTGAGTGTTGACCTTATATCCGGCTACTCTACTGAATCTGTCAATTAAGTGTAGAAGTCTTTTGACAGAATTTTTTGGGTCTTCTATGTAGAGTATCATATCATCAGCAAATAATGACAGTTTATCTTCTTTCCTATCTTTATTCCTTTTCTTTCTTTTCTTTTCTTTCTTTCTCTCTCTCTCTCTCTCTCCTTCCTTCCTTCCTTCCTTCCTTCTTTCTTTCTTTCTTTCTTTCTTTCTTTCTTTCTTTCTTTCTTTCTTTCTTTCTTTCTTTCTTTCTTTCTTTCACTGTGGCTAATGATTCCAGAACTATATTGAACAGGAGTGGTGATAGTGGGCATCCTTGTCTTGTTCCTGATTTTAGCATAAAATTTTTCAGTTTTTGACCATTTAGTATGATGTTGGCTTTTGGTTTTTCATAGATAGGCTTAATCAGGTGGAGATAAAGACCTTCTATTCCAATTTTCTGTAGGGTTTTTATCGTGAATGGGTGTTGGATTTTGTCAAATGCTTTTTCTGCATCTATTGAGATGATCATATGGTTTTTGTCCTTGACTCTGTTAATATAGTATATTACATTTATTGATTTATGTGTGTTGAACCCTCCTTGAATCCCTGGGATAAATCCCACTTGGTCAGGGTGTATGATCTTCTTGATGACCCTCTGTATTCTGTTTGCCAGTAACTTGTTGAGGATTTTTGCATCTATGTTCATTAGGGAGATTAGCCTGTAGTTCTCTTTTTGGGTTGGGTCTTTCCTTGGTTTGGGAATCAAAGTAACACTTGCTTCCAGGAATGAATTAGGAAGTATTGCTTCCCTTTCAATTTCATTGAAGAGTTTAAAGAGTAGTGGTAATAGATCTGCTCTAAATGTCTTGTAGAATTCAGCAGTGAAGCCATCAGGACCTGGGCTTTTCTTTGTTAGTAAAGTTTTAATTACATTTTCAATTTCACTGATTGTAATTGGGGTGTTTAGACATTTTATATCTTCATTTAACTTTGGTAATTCGTATGTATCTAGGAATCTGTCCATTTTTTTTTAACTTACAAGGTTATTTTATGATAATTACCCAGAAAGTCAAATGCAAAGGAGTACAAAAAATTAACCACACACTAGAAGCCCAAAGGACTCAACTGAGGGCCTAGATCCCAGCATTTTCCTGCACAAACCCAGCTGAAGGCCTAGAGCCCACAGCAATGTGTCATGCTTGTCCGTATTGAGGATCTGCACCTGAAAGGCCCAAAGGTCAGTGGTAGAAGCTAGAAAATCTACGCTGCTTAGATGAAGGATTTCTGCTACCAAGCTGAGGGATTGACATTGGAGCCAGGAAGTGATGTTCACAGTGAAGATCAGAGCTCCCCTGATGAAAATAGCAGCCATTCCCAACAACAGCAAGGCCCTGAGCTCCTCCTCTGATGAGAACATCCTAGTTTGCATCAGGAAAACCATCAGCAGCAAGCTTCTCCTACGAATCAACAAGCCAAGATCTTCCCCTCCAGTTCTCTTTTTATGGCTCTTGGTAACCGTTTTCAGGTGGACCTTCCCTGCCCAGACCATGCTGATTCTGTTCAGCTGGGCATTACAAGTTGACCATTAATCAATCCTCCACAATCCAGCCCTGGTCACCTTGTTAACCAAACACATTTCCTTAAATCATAGTCTCTAGTGGCAGATTTGTGAAAAGTTAACATATCTTGATCTCTTCAGATTTACATTAATATAGCAATTACATATACACAATTCTTATTGCACTCATTTCCATTATGGCTTCGAATTTTAAAACTCTTTGGGTTTCCATTTACATACATGTTTCCCATTTTATTAGAGTATAGGCTCTCAAAGTAGATATTGATGATCCTCTGAATTTCTGCTGGATCTGTTGTGACTTCACCTTTTTCATTCCTAATTGCATGAATTTGAGCCTTTTCTTTCCTTTTTTTGATAAGGTTGGCTAAGGGTTTATTGATTTTATGTATTCTTTCAAAAACCCAACTCTGATTTAGTTTTTGTATCATTCTTAGTCTCCATTGCATTGATTTCTGCTCTGATCTTTATAATTTCCTCCCTTGTATGACCTTTAGGTTTGTCCTGCTCTTCCTTTTCTAGAAGCTTGAGGTTTACCATTAGGTTTTTTATTTTAGCTTGCTCTGTTTTCCTAATATGGGCATTTACTGCTGTGAATTTCCCACGTGGAACTGCTTTCATTGTATCCCATAGATTCCTGTATGTTGTATTGGCATTATCATTTAATTGTAGAAACTGTCTAATTTCTTCTGTGATCTGGTTGTTCAGGAGGGTGTTATTCAATTTCCATGTGTTTGTGCAGTTCTCACAGTTTCTTATGCTATTGATCTCCAGTTTAATCCCACTATGGTCTGATAATACACAGGAGATAACTTCAGTTCCTTTGCATTTACTTAAACATGTTCTATGAGCTAGCCTGTGGTCTATTTTGGAGAATGACCCCGATGCAGTCAAAAAGAATGTATATTCTGATTTTGTGGGGTGGAACAATCTGTAGACATCTATTAAGTCCATTTCTTCTAAAGCTTGGTTCAGTTCTATTATTTCATTGTTGATTTTTTTGTCTAGATGATCTATTTTTGACACTTGGGTATTGAGGTCCCTCACTATAATTGTATTAGTGCCTATTTGGTTTTTCATGTCCATTAATATTTGTTTTGTATAGTTGGGGACATTTGTATTTGGTGCATATTTGTTTATGATTGTCATCTCTTCCTCTTGGATTGTTCCCTTTACAAGGACGTAGTGATCTTATTTGTCTCTCTTAATTAGTTTTGGTTTGAAATCTATTTTGTCTGCAAATAAGATAACTACTCCCGCTTTTTTCCAGGCTCCTGTTGCATGGAGAACTGTTTTCCATCCTTTTTCTTTCAGTTTAGGAATTTCTTTGTGAACTAAATGGGTTTCTTGTATACAGCATATTGTTGGATTTTGCTTCTTAATCCATTCTGCTAGTCTATGTCTTTTGATTGCTGAGTTGAGGCCATTAACATTGATGGTTATAACTGATATGTACTGGCTTATCCTTGTCATGTTATTTTCCTGTTGTTGGCTCTTTTATTTTTTATTTTCCCCCCGTCTCTTTAATTTCTTGCCTTGTCTGGTGGATTATCTCTGTTTGGCCTTATTGAGTTGTGACTTTCATTTTCTTTTTCCAGGATACTGTTTAGAATTGTTTGGAGTGCTGGTTTGGTATTCATGAAATTTCTCAGGTGTTCTTTGTCATGGAAGTATCTTATTTCCCCATCAATTTTGAAAGATAGTTTTGCAGGGTACATCAGTCTAGGTTGGAGGTTGTTTTCTTTTAGGGCTTGAAATACCTTACTCAAGGGTCTTCTGGCCTTGAGGGTTTGTGTTGAAAAGTCTACTGTGATTCTGATGGGCTTCCCTTTGTATGTGATTTGTTTCTTTTCTCTAACTGGTTGTAGTATTTTGTTCTTCTGTTGGGTTTCAGGGATCTTGATTATTATATGTCTAGGTGTAGTTTTTTTTGATCATGGCTAGTTGGAGTACTATGTGCCTCACTCATCTGTATGTCAAATTCTTTCGCTCTGTTTGGGAATTTTTCTGTCATTAATTCTGTGAAGTTTTTAAATATTATTTGTACTTTCTCCTGATTTTTCATGGATTCCTATCAGTCTTATATTATTCTTCTTTGCATCATCTAGGAGCTGCTGGATCAATTTCTCATGGTCCCTTACTATTTTTAAGAGATCTCTCTTTTCATGGTCACTGACCACAGTCCCATCTTCTATATCTGATATTCTGTCTTCACATTTGCTTATTGTGCTGTGAATGCTTTCAATAGAGTTTTTAATCTCCTGGATATCTGTTTGAATCTGGTTCATAGTTTCCATTTCTTTCCCATGCTGGGGATTCATGGTTTCCATCATTGTCCTGAGCTCATCTGTTTGTTTTTATCTGTTTCTGTTCTAGAGTCTCTAATCATGTCTTTCATTCTGCTCAGTGGTTATCTGGAAAATAATTTCTGTTTTGAATTTTTCTAGAGCTTTATTCATCTGTTTTATTACTTCCTGTGCTATCAGTGCAGGGTGTCCAGGTAATTAATTATTAGACTTTTCCACATCAGTTCCCCCAGAATTTGCCTTTCGTGAGCTGGTAGCCTGATTTTGTGCCTTTCTTACGTGTCTTCTAATTTCTATTTTTGTGTTGGTAATTTTTGGTTTAATTCCTGGGTTGATACTTCAATATTGCCTATTGTAAGTACCTTTGTGGTTGTATTTAGAACCTTTATGGAATGATTGTTTCTCAGAAGTGTCTTCCAGATATATCTGGCCTTTAGGTTTTAAGTCTCTAATGACTCTTAGGCTATCTCATTTTCAGTATACCAGGAAGGACAACTGATTAGCTCAATCACAACACCTAAGGCCAAGTGATACAATCAGTAACAACAATAACATCAAGCACAGTTTAGAAAATGACAATTGGTGGTAGTGATTAATCTATCACTTTTAAACTTGTGAATTAAATCAAAGCCAAGGACCAGCCCAAAATATGTCTATAGTGAATAAACTCTTCAATATAGCAACTTTACTTTTCAGTATGGGGACTTTGAAGGAGTTGGGGAGGGAGGGATAGATAGGTATGATAGGGAAAAGTTAGAAGTGAAGCCAGAGGACACAGGAAGATCACACAAACTCTAGGAAGCTGTTGAAGAGAAGAGAAGACAGAACAAAAGAACAAACACAAGAACAGAATAGAGTCGGGCATTTAGCTCAGTGATTTCGCCACCTGCCACGCAAGTGCAAGGACCCAAGTTCGATCCTCAGTACCAAAAAAACCCCAACAGAACAAAACAACCTAACAGCAATAGGGAGGCTAGAAACTGTATTCACTTTTAAAACTAATGACAATCAAGAGTAGGAAAAAGAGAAGAAAAGAAAAGGTAAGAAAAAAATTCGAATTAGGCTAGGAACAGGAATAAAAAAGAGAAATGAAGAACAAGGTGGGAGGGGAGAGTGAGAGAGAAAGACAAAGAAAAAAAGAAAAGAGGAAAAAAGGAAAAAATTTGAAAAGAATAGATAAAAATTAGAAAAAAATATTAAAAGTAAGAGAAAAAATTACTTTGAAAATAAAAAATAAAAATAAAGGGCTTCCTTCAGAATATGTCTCTGCTGTCACTATAGACAGCATGGGCAGGAGTGTGGAGATGTAAGACAATTAGTCTCAGTAAGCCAGCAGCTGTCCCTTGAGGTTTAGGCTGATTTCTGCCTGCAGGACCCAAGTTGAAATCTCTGACCTCCTGCTGGGTTGAACTCTGCAAGGTTCTACTGCAGGTTCCAGCTGCTCTTCCCCTGAAGATAGTCCAGGTTCCAATGGGAGGTGGTGATCCCTCCAACCTACCAACTACGGTGGTCTGGTGTGCCTTTATTGCAGAGATTTCCTTTACTTTTCCAGTGGGCTTCAGTTTTCATCTAGGAGCCACAGAGAGGCCCTCTTTCTCTTGTTCACTTCTGTTCTATCTTCTGGAGCTCGGATCAATGTCCTTTCTGACTCACTGCCCCACTGTGGTATGGATCCAAGTGCTGGCTTGGCCCAAAGGCCAGGGTGGGGGAGGGGGCTGTGTTGGCCCCTGCATGGCTCCACTGCTCTGTGCCAAAGGGGCAGGGACCTCATTGTGCCTTTTAATTGACATTTCCCAGATGACTAACAAAGCTGAGTACCTTCCATGTGTTAACTTCCACTTGATTAAGTGATGGTGGTGGTTTTTCTATGGAGTTGTTTCCCTTTGTTTTAATAATTTATATGTACTTTAAATGTGCTGGATGCTATATATATATATATATATATATATATATATATATATATATTTCCCATTTTATGACTTTGCCCTTTCATTCTTTTAGGGGTATCTTTTTATAAATAGAGGTTCTTCTAGTGAAATCTAATTTAACCTCCCCTCTTTCTGAAAATAAGGGTAAAATATAAAATAAAGCAGTAGATAAAATTAATCTAGGTCTACTTTTTTGTGGTCAGAGTTAGGGCAGAAACTTTGACTCCCACCTTTATTAGAATCAAAGCAAAGATAATAAGTTAAGAGATTCATAATACTCATAATATAAAAACAGTTCAGTTACTTTAAAGGAGAATTTTTCCTAGTACTGAAAATTGAGGATGTGTTTTCTCTTCTGTTGGCTTTTTTTTTTTTTCCCTGTGGGCTTTTATGTGATCCAGTGTGCTTTTGTTAACCTGTTGGACATAATTCTAAAGTTCAGTGGTTCCAAATAGTTTCATAAAACCAATAATACAGCACAAATATATGATATTTTGATAGTGTGACTTGATTCAAGGATAAGATGGGCTATTTTTATTCAAAAATAAGATACATATCATTCAGGTCATCCTTCATGAATGAATGAATGAGTAGAATCCATTCTTTGGCAAGAACTTATGTTGTTCATTAAGTATCTACTCTGATAAATGGCAGAGCAGAGGTTATATGAGTTTGAATTATTCTTTAATAGTATTTCCAGGTACTATTATAAGTGCTTTTTTTGATTTTTAAAATTTAATCCTCACAATCATCCTTCGGAAATAAATTCTGTGGTTATCACTTTTTCACTGATGAAAAAAAAAAGCAAGGCAAAATTATACTACAGGTAAGCAGTAGAATCAGGATTCAGTCTTTGGCAGTTCTGCCTCAGTTTCTACTACATTATAATGCTGATAAAAGTTAACAAACCTATGAATTGAAGTTTAGATAGAGAAAAAGTTTTCCTCCAGGAAACAGTTTTTCAGTTTACTCCCATATAGATGGATGAAAAGAATATATTATACTTTAATAACATTTTGCTTAAGATAAAAATGTCTTACATTTTCTTTACCTTTCTTTTTTCTTATTTATACTTAAGTAAAGCACAATCTTCTGAAAAACTTATTAAATATAGGATCAGTATCTTGAATATTAATCACTTTTACATTTTTAAATGAATATTAATCTATCAAGAAACCAAATGGCTTGCAGTTACTATTATAAGGAACTGAAAAATAAATACATTAAGTTACTTTAATTCTTCTATAAAGTCAGTTTTGGGTGCATCTCTTTTGCACTTTTCAAACATTGAAATTTTTTTTTTTGTTCCGAGGATTGAACTCAAGACCTTGTGCTTGTGAGACAGGCGGTAGCACCACTGAGCTAAATTCCCAGCCCTATTTTCTGCAGTTTTAAGATAAATGATCTTTTTTGAAGTTATTGAGCTGAAACTATGGAAAATTTTTCAGTATGTTTTACATTTGGCATTCCTCAAAGCTGAATAAAAATTGCAGAGCCAATTTCCTCATGTTATAATATTTATACTTTTATCAAAATTTTTTGCATTTTAAAGCTTGTTTGTACACATTTGTCTTGAAATGAATGTAGTAAGTTGTATGTGAAGTACTTTAATTTTACAAATAAAAAGTAACATCTTTACAGGATTATCTCTATAATAATCTGAATAAAATGAATTCAAATTTTTAACAGTTTTCTATGTTAATTTTCAGATTGAAGGGTTGGAACAGATGTGGAAAGATGTTCACTTCAGAGAGAGGGGTTGTGGAAGAATGGTTGTCAGAATTTAAGGTAATAGTTACTGTTCTAGTATATTACAAAGAAGGTATGTCTGGGTTTAAATTTCAATGACTTAAAATTTTATATAACTGAAAGGCTAAATGGCTGTGGGAGAAGTGTGATCTAACATATCTTAATAAGGATCTATTTACACATAAATTTTTCTAGGAAGTTCCTTTCTTCCAAGTAGTTCAAAGAGTTTACTCATTTGTTTATTTTCTGTCTTTCACAGCAGTGTTACCAAGAATAGTTATGAATGGCGATGTCATTCTTCAATGACTATATATGATTTATTGACAAAATTTTTCTTCCATGGGAGATTTGGTGGGCAGTGGAACTGGGCAGGATTGACAATGAAGAAAGGATGGGAAGGTATTACCAAGCTTTCTACTAGTGGATCTTTTTCCAGTTGGCTTATCCAATGGCTGTATAATGAGTATATAACCTTTAAGTGCTTGATAAAGAAAATGAAACATATTTTCTTATCTCAGGAACTCTTCTATGTGATCACTAAAATCGTGTTCCGTAAACCGTCTAATTCCTTTCCCCTACCCTTATGTGTCATATAATTATGTGAGTATTATGATCATAAACCAGAGAAGTGAAGAGTTTGGGCTACAATTTTCACTTTGATTTTGTTCAGCCCAATGAGCCCAAGATCTCAGGGACAGACTTAGAATCTAACAATGTTAGGCTTATTGGCTTGTTGCAAGGAGGGAGCCTGTACAACAGGTGTAATCTCACCAAACAAAGAAATTAGTATACAATTTGGAAGAAGGATACATTAAATTTAAATAAAGCAGTATTTTGATGGGATCAAAACAAAGCAGGGCTATGTAACATCCGGTCTGGACCTCAAAGTAGACCTGGGATCCTATTGTCTTGAAAACTACTAAGTTAACATAAACTTGGCATACTGTATTCAGAAATCCTTTCTCTGAAGATCTGTACCTGTGTTGGAAATCAAAGCTGGTTCTGTGTCAAAGTGACTTAGATCTTCCAGACAAGAGGGAGATGTTTCATTCGTACTTATGTAAGTTTAAATAACAAAGTATTTGATAATCTGTGACTTTAGACAACAAGACTTCTCAGTGAGTAAGAATACAGTAGTCACTCAAAATAGGACGTTGTTACATTTTCAGTTGCAGTATATTCTTGGGAGAAGCAATGTTTCCTATTAATTTTTCAGGTAGCCTTATTTGTCTCTGTTGTCCAATTCTGATGAATGGCTGGTAGATTTTTACTTTCTCAGCTTTTTTAGTCATGAATTATTCTTCTATGGATTCTCTAAGTCATCATTTAGTAATGCAGAATGTTACAAAAGTGCACTATACAATGTATATAGTGCTTTCTACATATTTTAATAGTTTAAGTTTTGTGGCTTTTTTCCTGCTTGTTATCTTCGTAAATAAGCATTTGAGATGTTTTAAAGCTTTCTTTCTGTTTCAAGTCTTTCATATGGTTTGCTATGTATTATCATTTGGGGGAAAAGGTTGCTGGAAATTGTCAAGTTTAATAGTTGAGTACGATTTCTTCTAGGGCATTCTTATGTTTAATATGAAGTAAATTTGCAGAAGCAAATATAACCAGTTACTCATTCTTTAAGATGAGAGATGTGAAAAGAAGACACAGTAAGTGATGGGTCATAGAGGAGCGATCAGTTATTAAGTCAAATAACTGAAGATTAAGACTGCTTCCCTTTCCTGCCCTCTGTTTATTCTTTTCTCTGCTTGGCTTGGCATGTAGGCACTTAGGAAGTAGAGTAAGGTGGACTATGGAGCAGGGCAACTGTATTGGCATAGTATGTGTGCCCTCATGTCAGAGGAAGTGGGTGGTTTTGTGAAAAGTTGTACAAAAGCCAGCCAAAGAGGCTGTGTTGGTAGAGTGGTTAGGTTACATTAAGCAAAAATGAGTATGTTGAGAATAACAGGAATTAGGTTTCTCTTTGAGGAATTACAAACATGGAATGGGAAACATCAAGAAAGAACTCAACGATATTGTCTTTTGAAATTATTTGTGATGTTAAATTAGATGTTTTAGTTAAATAATTTATGAAAGGAAGTTTTAAGGTATGTATATATTTTTCAATGATCCTATTTGGTTGTTTAACAATAACCATGGTGCTAATAAGGCCAAAGTCACATGACTGATTAAGTGGACAAAGAGTCACAAACCTTTGACCTAATCCTAATTTTCCTACTAGGAGGTTTTAGGATATTTGGTGAATCATATCACTCTGACTTGCTATCTGCAGAAAAATTGAAGTATATGGTCTGTTAAGATGACTTTAGCTTCTATGTTATTCTGTGGCTACAATTTAAATTCTTAACCTTTTAACCTTACTCAACAGTCTCATAAATGCACAGAGACAACAGTTTGCTTTGTGCAAATCTTTTATTTAAAATTTTAAAAAAATCTTTGAAAAAACTGTTCACTCTTTAGCTATGGTCTCTCATTAGTATTTTCTTTATACCAATAAAATGATTATGATTTCACTTTAAGATTTTATGAAGAATTTATCTTTCTTTTCAAAGATTTATTTGTAAAATATTTTCTTTGAGATTTTTGTTTTTCTCTGTGCTGTGTGTATATTTATCTACTAGATTTTCAGCCTTCTAATTTTTTTTATTTTCCAATAGTCACTGAATCTCAATATATGACTCAGAGTCAGTATTATGTATGATGTTGTTGAACAGGATTGTTTTATTTATTGGTTCTTCACCCATCTGTCCTTCTTCATTAATTCTCTTCCACCCAACCCATGTCACCTCCTTAGATTAAAAAAAAAAACCATCTGCCAAATGATACTTTAGTATGAAGCATCTGCCTTCTTCAAATTTTGCCAAGAATAATCTCAACATAAATTCTCATTATTACTTTTCATCTTCATTTCTTCCTTCTGAAACTTGAGAAACCTAGGCTGATACTTAAGAAGGCCAATTCTTCTGAACTAGTACACAAGAATATTTAAATATTTTCTATAATCGTTCTTCAATTCATCCATTTCTTTTAGAGCTCAAGTTTTCCAGGTACCATTTGTAAACAGCGGTTTTATGCCCCTCCAAAGTAGCTTTCCCAACATTTATAAATCAAAAAATGACAGAATTTTAAAAAAATGACAGAATTGTGAGTGAAGTGTAATAAGTTTGATTAACACATACACTGAAGATTATATTTTGTTGTTTTAGTGACTGTTTCAGTGTTAACCTGGATAGTATATTATTGTACCACTAATAGTTTTTTTTTTTTTTTGGTACTGGGGATCGAACTTGGGACTTTTGTGTTTGTGGGGCAGGTAGTGGCACCACTGAGATAAATCCCTGGCTCACTAATAGTTTTTAAAAGATTTGTATTTTAATTCATGTTTCTTAAATTTTATAGATATATAAATGTACTATACATATATATGTTTATATTATATGTTTATATAATGTGTTTTTATATAGATTATGTAAAATACATTTTATACATAAATTTAGGCTTGTTTCTATTCAGAGAATTAGAAATCTTGTTTATTTGAATGTTATTCCCCTTTATATAATTTTTTCCCCAGTATTAGCTTACTTTTGATCAAATAACAGAAAAGGAATGTCGCTTGGAGATCTTTTGTTACTTGGTTTTGAAATATTGAAGAATGCCCTAATCCCTTCTTTATGTAAGCAGTGCAGTGAAGCTACTCCCCCACCCTGCCCCCTGAATGATGGGAGGTTTCCAGTAGTTCACATTTACTTACCATTTCTGGTAAACAAAAGTTTCTTATTTTTGAAAATCTATTTACTTAAGGTGAAATATGATTTACTTTATTTATTTGTTTAATTTTATTTTACAATACAGGGGATTGAATCCAGGGCCTTTACACTAAGCTATATCCCCAGCCCTTATTATTTTATATTTTGAGACTAGGTCTTACTGAGTTACTAAATTCCCCAGACTGGGCTTGATTTTGTAATCCTCCAACCTCAGCTTCCCAGAGTGGTTGAATTACAGGTGTGCACCACTATGCCTGGCTATGCCTATTTTTAAAGAATCTTTTTAAGTTTAAACACTGATAGTTTTCATATTTTATTCTATTCTTTGCTATACATTCCTTCAGCAAAGATTTGAGTATGAAGCTTTGAGTGATGTGGTTGAAGAGATGAGACAGTTTTTTTTTTCAAGCAACTCAACATAAGGTGGAAATGAATCAAATATTCTTTAGTTTTCATATAAAATTCATGTGGTTTAATTTTTCCATGCCTATTTATGCACATGTACATCTACCTATAAAGTGCTAACATAATACATGTTAAATCGTGAAATATTAAGTGATAGGATAGATATGTAAGAAATAGTATATATCTTAGAATGGCTGTTAGAAATTTCTTGACACATGGTATCTACTGTATGATTAGCACTGATTGATTGATTGGAGGAATTTGGGTGAAAAAGAATAATGAGATGGGAGGTAAATATTTCTACATGGGGTATGCTTTAGAAGAATAGATCTTAATGATTGTTATAGTGTTGTTTTTCCCAGTTTCCAATATGACTTTTATACGCAAAGCTATATGACTTACTACTGTAGTTTCATCTCTCTCCATTCCTCTCTGGGCATGGTGTCTTGTCTGAATGAGGGGACGGGTCACTGGCAAGCTGTGATTCATTATCCATATTTTAAATGGTATTAGAAGAACTAGTTTTTATTGTAATGTGGATATCTTTTTTTTCCAGTTCTGAGAAGTCCAAATTTTCCACCCAATTTGTAAAGTAGAACATCACCAAGCTCAACAATCAGATCATGTGGCTCAGGAATTACTTGCAGCAGATGATCTCCTGTGCCTTTTACTTGGAAATGTTACCAGATTCTTTAGGACACAAAGCAGTATCAATATAGCTAATGAGATTTATAACATATAATACTTTAAAAATATATCTTTAGCATTACACATTCTCATTTCTAACCTCAAACTGTGATTAAAGATGAAAGTTTGGTATTACTTTACATTCCTGTTATAAGAGGATAAAATGTATTTTTTGTTTTACCTTGAATATTTTTTGAGATATAATTTATATCATAAAATTTACTGTTTGAAACCAAATGTGGTTCCACATGCCTCTAATCCCAGCACTTGGGAAGCTAAGGCAGGAGGCTTGCATGTTTGAGTCCCACCTGAGCAACTTAGTAAGACCCTAACTCACAATAAAAAATAAAATAAAGGGCAAGGATGTAGCTCAGTGCAAAGGCCCCAAGTTCAATCTCCAGTGTGAAAAAAAGGAAGGTCACTGTTTTAAGGCGAAAAGTACATTGGTTTATTGACAGTGTTGCAGCCAACACCAGCATCTAATTCCAGGACATTTTCATCTCTCCCAAAGAAACTCCATGCCTGTTAGTCACTCCTATTGTCACCTCCCACCTCCAATCTCTGGCAATAACTAAACTATATTCTGTTTCTATGGATCTGCCTATTTTGGAATTTCATAAAAATGAAATTTACTTTTTAAATTTGTTTAGACCCTTCCAGAAACATCTTTACCAAATTATGCCACAAATTTGAAAGACAAGAGCTCTTTAGTTTCATCTCTCTATAAAGTTATCCAGGAGCCACAAAGTGAGGTAAGTACTCTTATAGTTTATTGTGCTTCTGGTAGTATTCTGTTGATTGATTTTTAATTTCATTTATTGTAAAAGGGTAAGAAAATATATATATATTTAAAAACAATATAGAATGAACTCCAGGGTACCATCTCCCAGGCCAAGAAATAGAATTATTACCATATCCCAAAAGCCATCTCTGAACAGTGCCCTAAATCCCCGGCCCTTCTTGCCCCATTCTTTGTGTTTCAGTAGCCTTGAAAAGTCTAGGTCGTACATTTATTTTATTCATTCAGCAAGTATTTGTGTGCTCAGGATGAGCCATTTGTTATGGTGGGCAATAAAGAAGCAGAGATCTTATAGCACATGATATTTATCTTGAAAAAGGAAAGGGGAAAAAATTAAATAAACTTCAAAGAAATGCTTAACTCAGTTTATGAATGCTATGGTTTGCATGTTTGTTCCCTACAAAAATAATTTGGAACTTAATTGCCATTGTAACAAGTATGAAGACTCTGGACCTGCAGAGAGTGGTTAGTCCACGAGGACCCCATCCCCATGGCTGAGACTGATGCCGTTCAACAGGCTGAGTTCATCAGCCTCTTTCTGTCTTACTCTTCTGCAAAAAGCTCCTTGATCTCAGACTTCTTAGCCTGCAGATCTGTGAGGGAATAAGTTTCTCTTTGTAAATTACCCAGTCCGTGTTGTTCTATTACAGCAGCAAGAAACAACGCTAAGAACATCGATAAGCACTGATTTTCCAGGAGGCAAGGTTAAAAACAAATTCTAAGCAGCTGGGCTACTCTTTGGAAGCCTGAGAAAGTGCAAGGCATTTAAGGAATGGCAAATAGTGTGATCTGGCTTGGGCCTTTTGCCTTCCTCCTCCAAACAGCCAATATCCACTGGGGGGATTCCCCTTACTGGGAATCGAACTTAGGACCTTAGACTTGCAAAGCAGGCACAGTGCCACTGAGCTGAATCCCTGGCCCCCAGCCAATGTATTTTGAAGATGATAATCTATAGTACTTTAGATCCTGGTTCTTATAAATCCTACTATTGATAGTAGAAATAGAAAGGATTGGAAATAGTATGGAAAATTAAAATGCATAGCATTTGGAAAAAGGCACTTAAGCTGATGGTAACAAGAGTGTAAGACTAGTAGGAACTGAAGCTGGGCAGATATACTCGGTTTCAAATTGTGTGTGTGTGTGTCTGTGTGTGTGAGTGTGTGTGTGTGAGAATTACTAAGGATTGAATCCAGGGCCTTGAGTCTGCTAGACGAAGTGCTCTACCACCAACCTGTATCCACGGCCCTTTGGGCAATACTGGGATTGAACCCAGGGCATTATGCATGCCAAGCAAGCGTTCTGCTGCTAAGATATTTACCCAGCTTTTCAAATTTTATTTTTGAGATAGAATCTCACTAAGTTGTCCAACATGGCCTCTAATTTGTAATCCTCCTGCCTCAGTCTCCCAAGTAGCTGGGATTACAGACATGCACCAGCTACCCCTGGCGTGGACCTCAAATTCTATCTTCTGCAGTTTAAACTTTTTTTTGTTCTGTAGAGATGATTTATTCTGATTATTGTTTTAGGGATATGGCTATGTGGAGGATGGAATGGAAACTGGAAAAATTGAAAGCAAGACTATCTATAACAACAACCTGTGAGGGAACTGTTGAGAGCCTGAAGTTGGGTAGGATCAGTGGGAATAGGGAGAGATAGGGTAGAGAAGAATGTGCTGAAGTGTATAATTTCTTTTATACTTGAGTTTTATTTAGTAGATCCATGCACCTTTGGAAGGAAACTACCCAAACCAAGATCTTTTGTTACTTGAGTAGTTAATCTCTTTTGGAGAGGGTATAGAATAGCCCTGCTTTGACTTATTATACTATGAAGTATGTTGTAAATTTTAGATGCTAAAGGGATTAGGGATTTTATTGACAAGCAAACAAACTTTAACTGGAATAACTGCATTGAACAATCATATTTGGCTTGTGCAGCACTCCCCAGCCCACAAAGCTTCTTAATGCCTAAGTAGCCCGTGTTCTTTATTTTATTTAAAATAAAAAAATAATCTTGAAATGGGGTCTTGCTATGTTGTCCCAACTGGTCCCAAATTCCTGGGCTCAAGCAGTCCTCTTGCTTTGTTCTCCTAAGTAACTGGGCTACAGGTATGTGCCACCACACTATGTTAGCCTGTTTTTGTGAAAGATTTTTTTTTTTTAAACATATGGAATGGGTGGAAACTTTTAAAATTTCTATGTTTAGTTCAGAATTATATCACCAAATTAAGTATAGTTATATATTGTCTTTTTAAAAATAAAGTATATCTTGTTTATCATTTACTATTTAATATTTTGAAAGGCTTAAAATTATTTCTCTGTTGAAATGTATTTTAACCAAGCTACTTTGGAAAGAGTTCATAGGATAAATTTCTGATTGGCTGCTTTAGTTTATAGCATTCCTTATATTCAGAAAACTTTAATGAACACAGCTCTAGTGGTTCAGTGCAATATTTCTCAAACTATTTGTAGTGAAGGACCAAGTGTTTAGAAATCCAGTCTGTCACAGACTGATATATAATAACACAACTTGCACTGCATGTATGGCACCACATAAGTTTGATAATCCCTAGCTCACCTATATCCTGTTCAATATGTCTACTGATCACCCACTTGGTTGGTGCAAAAATATCAAGTTGCTTGAAGTTTTTAAATGTTGCACCTGATTTCTGTGTTTATATTGATGAAGACTGGTCATGGTTGCTGGTCCTCACTCTGTGGGTCACACTTGGAGAAGAACTGTTTTGGAAGGTTTTGCATATAAGTTTGTTTTGTTTTTGTGCTGATTAATATGGTAAAGACAATGTGTATTCTATATCCCTAAAAGACAATTTAATCTTTAAAAGGTATTTAAATGTGCTTCTGAAATACAAAATATAATTTACTTTAATGTTGGTCTTTAGAATATTTTGTGTCTTAATTTGGACATGTCCTAAAGAGTTTTTTGGTAGTTTTGAAACTTGAGACATTGTTTCTAGTGTTATTTTAAGTCTAGTAAATTTGGTATTTATAATAGTACTTTTCCATTATTAAGTTTTATTTACTTAGTAAATATTTATTGAACACACATAATGAATCAGACGCCTCTTAGGACTGTAGTAGAGAATAAAATAGAAATAAATTCTTTATTTTATGATTTTTTATTCTTGATTTTATTTTATTTTACTATGTAAGTTAGTGATAAAACAGTGATGTAATAAAGTGGAGTAGGTGAAGTATGTGTTGGGACTAAGGAAGTGAATTGAGATCTGAAAGAATTAGAGAGAAGGAAAATGAAGAGAGGACAAGAGCTTCCCAGCAGTAGGAACAGGCAAGTGTGTGTGTGTGTGTGTGTGTGTGTATGTGTGTGTGTGTATGTGTGTTTAGGAAGCTTATAAAGAAGCAGCATATATGGATACTATGCAGTTAGCTCAGATGGTGTTTTCAGTTGGCTATAATTTTAAGATGGTATATAATTTAGAGTTTAATAATCTTCAAGTCTGTTATGAAAGTAGCTGGATGTGTGTGTGTGTGTGTTTGTGTGTGTGTGTGTTTACTGGGGATTGAATCAAGAGGCTTGTGTATGCGAGACAAACTGCATTGAGCTACATCCCCAGCCCTTTTTATTTCGAGATAGGGTCTTGTTAAGTGGCCCAGCTGTTCTTGAAATTGTGATCCCTTTGCTTCAGCCTCCCAAGTAGCTGGAATTAAAGGTGTGTGCCACTATACAGTCCTCACACCAGCTGTTTTTTGAAAGAGCCACATAGAATCTCTTTGTGGTTCTAGGAGTAGGGAACCCAGAGTGAGCAGAGGTCAAGCTCTGAACGGTGGTCCTTGAGTAGTATTCCTCTAACCTTCCTGTATCTTTTTACCCATGCTGATCAGTAATTGTTCAATATAAAAAAGAAAAATAAAACATGATTCTTTCCTTGGTTAGTTAAGATCATTTTCCCTACTTAGTTATTAAAAAATATTTTTGTGTCACATTTTCACTCCTGGAAATCTCTCTTAGGATACAGACTTCTTAAGAGTGGATTATTGCAAAATATCATTTATAACTGAATTGTTTTAGATTTCAGGATGTACTTTTAAATGGAAAGTTGATACATGGTGATTAGATTTTCATTAGACTCATAAAAAGCCCATTTAATGCATAAAAATATACTGTTTAGGTGCAGTTCTTTAACAGAATTGTTAAAATCTAATCACCATATATGAGGATGTTTTTATGAGAAAATATTTTCAAAAATTTAACCTAGACACTAGGAACACAGCATGTTCTAATGCTCCGTTGCTTTCTTCAAATATATTCAAGTTAGGTAAATCAAACTGTTCTTGTATTTCCCACACTGTATATTATTTCATTCTTTTCTGACATTTTTCAGGTATGTTTGTAAAGGAGCTAAAAGATCTGGCTCCTTTCTTATTTCTTGTGAATGGTGTGATATTGGTTATGATGGATAGCCTTTTTGTCTCGACTTCCTTAAGTGGAAAGTGTGGATAATCATATTCTACTTATAATGCTGTAGGAATTGAACAAGTTTGAGTATATAAAGAACTTAAGAGGACAAGAGCAGACAGGTGTTGATGTTTATCTGTATTGGGTTTAAATGAGTAATTTTATTTAATCTCTTTACAATGGAATTTCTATCTCCCTTTGAATTTGTCTTCATTTAGATCTCCTTTCATTAAGCAAAAACCCTGTAATTTGGGATTTGAAACTGATTATAAAGCCTCTGAGTATTTTGATTGAGATTGATTATGTGTTCATACAGATGTTCTTGAAGGAATTTTCTAATAAGGTTTTATAATTTGCAAATACTTGTAGACTTATCAAGTTTTATAACTTGATTTAATCAAAGCCTGGCCAGGGATTTAGAGATGAAAGTTATTATAACACAAGATTACTGAGGCTTATCTCCAAGGAAATTTTTAAAATTGTACCCTGGAAGCTACATATTACCCTGACAGTCTTTCTTTCTTCCCATCACCTCTAACTCCTTTCTTCCAATTCCCGTCCCAAAACCTTTTCATGCCATCTATGAATAGAGTTATTTTCCCTCCTGACCACCGCTTTTCTGTTATCGTTACTTGACCACAGTGGATGCTTGTTGATATAAAAATCTGATGCTTGTTGTCCTATAAAGACCATTTTGAAATTGAAACAGCTATTTTTTTATGGAAGAGTAACCATTGGAAGTTATAAATTTTTTCAAAGGAGAGACTGGTTTGACTTACTCAATATTTATTGAATGTAACTTTTATTAAATCTTGTATAAATAATGACTTTATACTCAGTTTAATTACCTATTTAAATTACTTAATATCAAAATATCTACTGTAAATTGGTTTCTGTTCATTATGATTACTTGTAGTAGAATCTGTTTAATGAATTGACTTAAATCTATTGGCTATTAGTGAAGAATAGTACATTGAATAAATATAATAGCCTGATAGTATCCTTGAGAACTCAGTACTTTGTGAACCTCTTGACATATTTGATTATGTTTTATATGGTCATTATTATATCAAGATAACACTTACCTATGAAAGTTTTTTTAAAATCTTGCCTTTCTGATTTTTAAAAGAAATCTATAATATACAGTCAGCTCTAATAACTTGATAAAGTTGCAGCTGTGGTGGGAGAAGAAAAGGTATAGATGACTCCAAATTATGTCTAAAAAATATAGCGAATGTTTAGATTACCCATGGACAGTTCACATGTTTAAATAGGGATCTAGATCTAGGGCCCTGTGACTATTTACCCACCCTGCACACTAGTCATTGCTGTCAAGAGCTGCCTAAGTGAAAGCTCAGGAAGGAGGTGTGGTAGTAACTGCCCAGGTTTCCCATTGCAATTTCTTCTCCCCTGCTAGTAGCCTTTTATGTATTGGCATGTAATTTACCAGGAAGAAAGGACAGTGAGGAAAAATCTTCCTCTAATTTAGCTGTTGTAAGAAGTTAAAGAAACATGATTTTAATAAAAATACTACCTTAGAACTATATTTTAAAGTTTACACATGCTTTCATGTTTCCTTTATTGCACTGTTTGTCCTTCTGCCAAAATTCAGGTTTATTGAATAGCTTAGCAGTGAATAGTTTTGCTTCAAAAAAAAAAGAAAAGAAAACATATTTCAGTAGTTAGCAATTTGAGAAAACCTTTTATATTTCATATAACATTGTCATTCAAATAAAGCCCAGTTTGTAAATTAACATTTTATCTTTCTCCCAGTTGCTAGAACCTGTCTGTCACCAGCTCTTTGAATTCTATCGCAGTGGAGAGGAACAGTTGCTTCGATTTACGTTGCAGTTTCTCCCAGAACTGATTTGGTGCTACCTTACAGTCTCAGCCAGCAGAAATGTGCATAGCAGTGGATGCATCGAAGCTCTTCTTCTAGGGGTTTACAATTTGGTTTGTATATATTGTATTAAACAAAATGCTTTCTAGCATATAACTTCTACACCTACTGTTCATTTTAGTAAAGCTAAAATTTGTCTTTTTATACATTCTCATCCAAAATAGCTCTTTGTAGGGGAGGGAGCTATACAGGCATACATATAATTATATAAATATACTCTTTGGGATTGATTGACTTCAATTAAATAATCTGACCATTTCAATTCTTTTACAGGTATATCTGAAAAATAACAGTATTGCATTTAAAAATTTTAAAACTTAGTATACACCTCACAGAAACTTTAGGAGAAAAGATTTAGCCCTAATATGCACCAGTCATAGTTCCCTAAAATTTGGACTATCTCCAGAGTTCACACCATTGATTTAACATAGTTTGCATTACTAATAGTTTGTATATTAATTGTGATGATGTTCTAGATACTTAAAGTTTGTATTTTTTTAAGATAGAAAATAATTAAGGTCCTTTTCTTGATGTACTTAATATTTAAATCATTAGTTGATGTAGAAAATATAACTTGTTATATGTAGAAGATCAATGGCTCTTAAGATATATCTCAACCATCTTGAAAACTGTGTGTGAGTTTTAGTGAGTTACTTTTTCTTTTATTTTTCGTTTCTCTTTTTGTAATATTGGGAATCAAACACAGGGCCTCCTGCATGTGAGGCAAGCTCTTTACTGCTGAGCTACAACCCCATCCCCTACTTGAAAAAGTAGAAGAATGTATGTTTTAACTACTAGTGTTTATGAATAATTGATAATGTATTATCATTGTTTAAGATTTTAATTGTCTTTAAATTCCTTTCTACTTAGGTCTGTTTTAAAAAAATAGCCTAACAATTTAAATTTAGTATTAATATTTATGTGTAAAGAAGTAAATATTTTAAGATATTTTCTTTTACTTTTCTAGGAAATAGTTGATAAACAGGGACATAGCAAAGTATTGAGTTTTACAATTCCATCTTTATCCAAACCATCTGTATATCATGAAGTAAGTGGCATTTTATTAAAGTAAATTACTTGGTCTGAAGCTTTGATATTATCATAAATTAGGGTGCAGTAACCTGGTCAAAAGAAGTTGATAAACTTATTAGAACCCTAAAGAGTATAAAGCACCATATAAAATATTTACTATTTCAAAAATGAAATGAAAAACCAGAACTACTAGCTTTGATATAAAAATCTGATAATTAGAGACCTGTTGAAAGTACTCTTCTTGAAATACTTTTCTCTCTTTCTGATGGATAGGACTGGTTGAATGTTTTTTGTGTGTGGCAATTATGTATTTCCATTGTAGAAAACTTTGAAAACTATTATTTATTTCTCACTTAGTTTTGAATTTTAAATATCTGAATAGACAATTTGGTA
The DNA here is from genome assembly GCF_053883595.1 of Heterocephalus glaber. Taxonomy (NCBI): domain Eukaryota; kingdom Metazoa; phylum Chordata; class Mammalia; order Rodentia; family Bathyergidae; genus Heterocephalus; species Heterocephalus glaber. The sequence continues at coordinate 7,477,006 of NW_028258156.1, forward strand.
GAGTGTCTGAATATTTTTACAATATTTGATGTTCCTGATAGTCATTCTTGACGCTACATATACTTTAAATGCCACACTTTCAGCCAAGTAGCTGTTTTTTCTTTATTTGAATGTCTTTTCTTTAGCCTTCCAGTATTGGGTCCATGGCTCTGACCGAGAGCGCACTGTCCCAGCATGGGTTGTCAAAAGTCGTGTACAGTGGACCTCATCCTCAAAGGGAGATGCTTACAGCCCAGAACAGGTATGCTATGGAGTTATAACTTCTTATGCTGCTGCACTGATTCTAGTAGGCATATAAGTAATGTTTAGTGAGTTATATGTAACAACCTATTTTATTAAGTCATTTTACAAAAGAGAAACACATCTAGGTTTGTCATTGTACTTTGTTTCAGATAACATTTGGAACATTGAAATTTTAAGATGTTTCATATGGCTGTTACTTGGAAAATCTTGGTTCCTTTTAGTTTCTGTTATTGTTATGCTCATATTGTAAAAGTCTGTTCTATAAAACTAACACTGCCCTCTCATTATGGTTGGCTTCTTAGAATTGTAAAGATTGGTTAATAATCCTTTTGTTTGTCTCTAGGTTTGAAGTGTTGACATTCCTTTTGTTGTGTTACAATGCTGCCTTAACCTATATGCCCAGTGTTTCTCTTCAATCACTGTGTCAAATTTGTTCAAGGTAAATTAAAATTCAAATGCTTTCAGTATTGAAATATTACATACCTAAGTTGTTTTGTTTTATGTAATAATTTGTTTAAAACATTAAATAAGGTAAAGTTCAGCCTACCCAACACATCAAGAGTGCCCTACAAGTAATAGCCACAAAAAACATGATGAAGGATATAAAGCTGAATAACACTTACGTAGAATATCTAATCAGAAAAGGATTACGTATACTGTGTATTTGAAAGAATGGAATGGTTCTGACCTTTGGATTTTTGAAATGTGTATTTTATTTTGTTATCTGTTTTTTATTTCTTTTTACTGTGCTCTAATTTGATGTCAAGAAATAAGAAATCATGTTTTTAACTTTTCCTTGCTTAAAAAGATTAAGCTACAATGTTAAGTAAATTATATCATTGTTTGTTATGCAAACATTTAAAAATTCCTTTTTTAAAAGAGTATTTAATAGTATTTAAATATTTAATAGTGTATATGATATGATGGTAACCATATAAACCATGTGATATATTATGACTCTTGAATTTGCTGAATATGACTAGAATATTAACAGTGATTATCTCTAATTGGTAGAATTAATGATTTATTTTAAATTTTCTCTTTTGTGGTTTTTCTTTGATTTTTTAATTGTCTGTGATAAACATATTGCCTTTTAAAATAACAAAAAAGCAAAAGACTGAGGTGGTTACCTTTGATAACTCAATAGAAAACTATAGAATTAAAGAAGTTATAGAATAATTTATATATGAGGAACTTATTTAGGAAATAAAACGTAGCCAGAGGGAGAGTCTATTGAACAATACTTAGAAATCCAATTAGCTAAAACAAAACAAATGAAAAAGCGGAACTTGATGCTGAATATTATAGAATCATGCTGACCAGCTGGAGAAAGGAGTTAACAGGACAAGGGGGATGATAGAGGTGGAGAAATGGAAAGTTTTTGAGATATTTTTTGAATTACAGCAAACTTATATTTCCTGCTCTTGAAAGATAGCACCAATGTACCATCTCTCTCACTTACTGAGCCTTTCTAATATATTCTTTGCTTCAAACCTTCTAAAGGAAGAGGAGATATCCAGTTATGAATTTCACAGATCTACAAAATTTTAAAAACAAACAAACAAAAAAACCCCAAAACAGACTGGGTCGGTTATCTACATAGTGTTGTTCAATTTTACATTGGCAGGTTGTTATATTATAAATATCCACCATCAATATTAAGAAAAGGGAGGTTTTGTTTTGCTTCTTCAGTGCTAGGAATTGGACCTAGAGCCTCAAGTATACCAAACATATGCATTGCCTCCGAGCTCCATCCCCAGCCCCCAAGGGAGACTGTAACATCAAAAGAGGGTAAAGGTGGAAGAGAAGGACAATATTTATGGATTTACAAATTTATGGATTACAAATGGGACAAGGTTAGCCTTCCTCATTTCTCCTTTCATGCAGCTCAGTGAAAACTTCGTTATAGACTAAAATGTGTATAAGGACCAATATGTAAGAAGCACCAGTTTAAGGAGTAACTTGATGCAGCAGTTTTCACCTGTAGAACTTGAAACACACTAGAAAGTCCAGGTCCTACTCTGAGCAGTGAAGCACTGTCTTAGGTAGTGGGACGCAGGAATACATATATATATATGTGTGTGTGTGTACATATATATGTCTATATATATATATATATATGTATATTTTTAGCTCCACTGATGTTCTAATACCATGTTCTAATAAGAACCACTAGTCTCCAGTGACAGTGGCACATGTCTATAAAACCAGGAGGCTGAGACAAGAGGATTGCAAGTTTGAGGAGAGCATGGGCAACTTAGATCATTCCTCAAAATAAAATAAAAAGGGCTGGAGATGTAGCTCAGTGGTAAGCACTTGCCTATCAGATGTGAGGTCTTGGGTTCAATCTCTGATTTAAAAACAGACAAAAACAAACATAAGAAAACCAAAAAACCTCATTGTTGGTGTTTCCGTGAAACTACTGCTGGGAAAGTTAAGAAAGAACATGTCACTGGTTTTTGTTCTGTGTAACTCTACTGCACTGCCTTTAAATATAATTACTTGTACATTATGAGTGAAAAATTGCTAATGTGCCGATTTTACCTAGCTAAGGAACTGAGTAATCCTTCAACAAAGAACACAAGTAAAAGCTGCTTTTAAAAACAAAGAGAAATATAGATTGTTTAAAAACTAGCTGTAGGATTTTGTGCTTACTTCGGCAGCACATATACTAAAACTAGCTGTAGGATTTTGTCCAAGGAAGATTTTAGTAGATTGATACCACAACAGAAATTCATCCTGTGTAAATGTTTACCAGCTGTAAGAAAATGCAGGTGTGTGTGGGGGGTGTAAGTAATTCAAAACACTTAAGCTTTTTAATATTAGCTCTTAAGCCACAGAATGTTACATAAGAAAGACCCTATCAGATTGTCATTCCTGTCCCCTTTTTTTCATTCTACATTTTTTATTTTAAATTCCCTAGTACTCTCTGCTCAGTAGTAAAATCCAGTTATTCATTTTTCTTAATCCCTAGCCCCAATCTTTTATCAAATATTCTAGTTAGGAGATTTGTATGTTTTAAAGATGAAAGAATTAGAAATTTTACTACTATTTAACAATCTAAGACCTAGTCATATCCAGGGAAAGAAAAGTTGGCTGTAGAACTGTGATATTAAGTAAGTTATAAATGATTACATTAAAGTACAAGAAAGATCTTAATGATCTCAGGTTTTCCTGAAGATAAAAGAGATCACATGGCTTTATGGGTAATCAAGTCCTTTGGCTGTGTTACAGTTGTTTCAGATTGCCACTCAATTGGGTTTTTCATGACTATATCAAAATGATTTGCTGGGTCATGTAGGAGGAAGGATACATAAATACAATCAGAAAAAAATTAATATCTGAACTAGATTCAGTGACAAAATGTGTTTCATTCTTTTTTAATCTTCTGATTGTAATAATCTGGGGTAATAATTAAAATAATTGTGGACTTTTCTACCCTCCATCTATGAACCCACAAAGCCATTCTACTAAGCAAAAATCAGTTTAGCTACTATGAGCTTTGATTTATTACCTACACTGATGGCCAAATTGATAGCCTGTCTTTTCTTCCTATGCAGTGTGCATGGACCACTTAAAAAAGAGATAGGAAAGTGGACAAGAATTAGATTGAATAAGGTATAGCCAGAAAGTTTTTATTCTCTGGTAGTATTGAACATTATAGCATTATTAAAATGTATATATTTACTTATATTGCAAATATGTTTTGCTACCAGAATCCAGAATACCAGAATCCTTTAAATTTGAGGAAATAAGTTTTCTTTTTTTATTGTCAGACATCTCTGTTAATACAGTGCTATTGAACAGATGACTTTCTTGCCTTTTGATGCGTTGTATAAGTATTAAGAATAAAACTCTACTGATCTATTTTTCTCTCCCATTGTCTAATGGATTCCCCTGATTTTGTTTAGCTAGTGGGTCATCTAGCTGACTAATCTGGACATGAACTGCTCTGAGTTCCTGATCAGTGCATTTATTCCTCTGTACCAATGATGAAACCTGCTCCTCTCCTCACTTCCATGCCAATCTTCTTGACCACCTGAACAGATTTCTTCTTGTATTCTGACTATAAAGGGCACCTTTTGCGAGTAAGCCCCTTTTGTGGATTAATATTCCTGACTAGAAAAATTTGACCTAGGTATCAAATATATACGTGCACACATATATCTAACACAGTGTCAGTCACTTTGTTGTAATCCAGTAAATGCCACCTGTCATGTTATTGTGCCCTAATGTTGAACACAAACATCACCTGTGGTTACACAATGGCCTTTTTTGGGGGTCTCATCTGCTTACTATCACCATGCCGTAAGCTGCAGTACATATCTGATATTAGGTCATTCCTTGTTGAAAGAACATTTGGTTGGTTTTTTTCATTGCTTGTTATTTTATTTGCAAACTTCTTTTTAACCTATCTAAATTTTATCCATCTTTCATAATCCCATTAAAATGTTTCCTTCAACTATGTACTTGAACATGATTTGATTATGTGGCCTTGAAAACACACACACTTGAGGAAAGTGACAGAAGATGTAGTCTTTATTAGTTCCTAATTTTGAAGAGCAAAAGACCAACAGCAGAAAAATGCTCATTACTGTTTGAGTAATTCTTCCACTTCCTCTTTTCTCCTTAATTTCCTTCTCTCCCTCAACCTACTTCTTAAAAAACAAAACAGAAAGAGATGTTTTGAAATTATTTAATTTTATTTCATATTCTATATCTTTTATCCAGATGGCTATGAAGTAGACCTGAACCAAATTTTAAATATTTCTCAAATGAAAAATAAGAAAAACAATTGTTTCCCTTTTTAAAGTAGATTGGCACTTACTATTCTGATGATCTGAAAATCTGATAATAGTAGTTAACCTTTCTTCTTTAGATTGTCTTATATTCATGAATAGATAAACTCACCACATGTCCTCACTGGAATGGCACTTCTAATTATCTTTTAGTTTGTGACTCAGAATATATTATCAACAATCTCAAAAGTTTACTTTCACTCTGAGGCAAATGCCTCTCAACAGAGAATGAGAATGACAGCAAGTTTTTCTTCATTTAAAAATTAATACTCAGGAGGGCCAGGATTTAGCTCACAAGCAGAAAGACCCAAGTTCGATCCCCAGTACCAAAACAAAAAAACAAAAAACAAAACAAAATAAAATGATATTATTGTCAAAGAGCTTACTATCACATTCTCCTTGGGAATTACTGTGATGGTGTTGCTGATGCAAAAACTTCTCTTAAACTCAACCCCAATAATTCCACTGCTATGCTGAGAAAAGGGATATGTGAATATCATGAAAAAAACTATGCTGCTGCTCTAGAAACTTTTACAGAAGGACAGAAATTAGATAGTGCAGATGCTAATTTTATTGTCTGGATTAAAAGATCCCCAAAAGCACAGAATGGTGAGTATGGATTAGAATCTGAGGTGAGGACTCAATCAAAAATCAAGTATGACAGGTATCAAATAGACTCTCAAGTAATCATAACACTTATGATTAAGAATGTTCAGAAGAATGATATAAATGTGGAATTTTCAGAAAAAGAGTTGTCTGCTTTGATGAAACTTCCTTCTGGAGAGGATTACAATTTGAAACTGAGACTGCTTCATCCTATAATACCAGAACAGAGCACATTTAAAGTACTTTCAACAAAGATTGAAATTAAAATGAAAAAGCCAGAGGCTGTGAGATGGGAAAAGCTAGAGGGACAAAGAGATGTGCCTACGTCAAAACAGTTCATAGCAGATGTAAAGAACCTATATCCATCATCATCTCATACAACAAATTGGGATAAATTGGTTGGTGAGATCAAAGAAGAAGAAAAGAATGAGAAGTTGGAGGGAGATGCAGCTTTAAACAAGTTATTTCAGCAGATCTATTCACATGGCTCTGATGAAGTCAAACGTGCCATGAACAAATCATTTATAGACTCTGGTGGTACAGTTTTGAGTACCAACTGGTCTGATACAGGTAAAAGCAAAGTTGAAATCAATGCTCCTGATGTGATGATATGGAGTGGAGAAAATACTAAATAAATTAATTTGCTATCACACAAAAAAATTAATACTCAGAACTTCTCCCAGGAATATATTGACAAAATGTACCCTCCAAAAGAATTTTATTTTTAAAAATTAATTTTGTTGGTACACTTTTGATATACATAATGACCACATTTATCATAGGGAATTTGTATCTGTACATAATATATCTTGATTCTTCTTTTTTACCCCATTCCACTCCCCTCCCTTCAACTCTTCTTCCCCTCTTCATTTATAAAAGCATCGTTTCCATTTTTTTCTTTTATTCTCTTTAAAAGGATTTTATTTTAATACAGCTTAAGAACTTGGCAAATATCTATTTGTGACTTCAGAGTAAGCTTAAATACAGAAATAAAAGTTATGCCACTCAGCTGCTCTTTTACAAGTCTGATCTATATTTTTTGGATTTGTAAAGGGACATTAAAAAACTTCAGAGTAGAGCTCTGATGAACAGAAGAGTCAAGCATTCATGTGGCAGATAGCTTTATCACTTGATTTTGTTTTGTTTGTTTTACATTTTATTTACATTTAGTGAAAGCCATTTGAGAAAAGAATATTCTTCAACAGAGAGATCAGAAAATTGAAGAATAAATCAGAGAATTCTTAAATTATTAAAAGGAATTGATAAGAGATCCAACTAATGGTTGGCTGGATAAGTGTAGCTGGATAAGACTAGACCAGTGGTGCTGAACCTATGGCATGCATGCCGCACCAGACTGTTTGATGTCAATGAAAGCTCTAAAAGGTTTGCTATCACTGGACTAGACTCTTTTGGGTCTCAGCTCAAATGTTACCTCCTTGCCAAGATCTTCTGTGATCATATATTCTAAAGTACTACTCTTCCCACCCCAGGATAATAGTATATAAAAAAAGAGAAAAATCTAGCTGGGTATAGTGCACATGCCTGTCATCCTAGCACTTGTGAGACTGAGGCATAAAGATTGGAGGCCTGCCTTGTAGTGTGAGTTCAAGGCCAGCCTGCCCTACGTAGTGAGACCCTGCCTCAAAAAACAAAAAACTTGATCATGTTAGTGACTTACTTAAAGCAAAAAACCTTTGGTTGCTTCCCATTTTCTATAATGATGAAACCTAGCCTGTCATAAGACACTCTAGCTAGCTTCTGTCATTTCCTAGTTCCTCACATTTGTCCTCCTAAAATTTCCTCAGGCTCCTCAGTACTGTGCTGTTTCATCCCTCCTCTACTTGTGCCCTTTCTCTTGTTTTCCAGGTGAAAAATATCACTTTTTCCTCTAGGCTTAGTTTTGAAGGAACCTTTCTGAGAAGCCCTGTCTGACTCTCCAGTTCTTGTTCCCAAGTTCTATTCTGTCCTCTGCCACCTCTGGAACTTGATCAGTGCAAATATTTGCTTACCACACATTCTCCATGATTAGACTGTAAATTCCCCTGGGAATTATATCTTTCATCTAGGTCTCTAGTATCTGACATAATACCAGTTTCTAATAAACATGTACTGAATAAATGAACCAAAAAATCTTGTATTTTTATACATTGATTCTCTATTATTTACTACCATCCTTATCGTAAAGGTGAAAGATGAAAGAAACTAAAATTCCTTAGATTTGCTTATCTAGATAATAAAAGTAAGATGAGTACCTGTTCAAGTTTGGGCATGGTTTTTTGTAATGTGAAATAAAATTAGACTTGGTTTTACTTCACATGCAGCTATTTTTTTTCTGTTTCCCTGCTTTTCTTGGTTCTAAAGAATTCTGAGGTCCTCTCAATAGTATATGAATTTATTTTTATTCTTTAAAATTTCTTTGAATTGGGCCGTGAGTTTGGCTTTAAAAAATTCTTTGAATTAATGAAATTCTCAAGAAGATATTTTTGAAATAGTTTGTGGTGCTGGGGCCTTTTAAAGGGAAGGCTCAGATGTATTAAATAGAGGAAATAAAACAAAGTTCTAGGTAGTTATTACAGGAGGGATAATTACAGTCTCCTGGCTAGGATTGTATTGAGTGAAAGTGGTTTGTATCTGCCATAACATATATTAGAAAGCAGCTATTTTCTAGTAAATTTTTAAAAATAGAAATTAATTGTTTATTTTAAAAGAAGTACATGTTTATCATGGAACATTTAGGAAATACATATAAACGTAATGGAGAAAACAGGTCTGTAATCTCCAGGATCAGAGATAACAATGACTTTGTATATGCTGGTTTTAGGACAGACTATTTGTTTATTATAAACTGGGACTATGCTGTATGGGTTATTTTATACAGCCTCCTCCCACATCATTTAAATAGACTTTCAAAACATCTTTACTTATATCGTAGTATGCTTTGAGTGATTCAAAGAATTAGTCTCCTGTATTGGACTTTTAGGTGGCTTCTTATTCACTGTAGTACATACTTCTTATATTTTGTACTCCATAATTATTCCTCACTTTTTTTTATATTTCACTTTTGTTTATGATAGTTTCTTTGAAAAATAGTAAAGTCTAACGATCTTTCTTTAGAGTTCTACCCGGAGCATCATGTTTAGGCAGGATGCGGAGTATATAACTGCTTATATTTTATTTCTCTCATGATTTTTTAACATTAAAATTTTAATCTATCTTAAACTATTATAGTGTATTGCAAGGTGGTTAAGTGTAACTTACAGTAAATTTTTTGATCCTGTAGTTTGTATCAAGAACTTTGTCAAGAATCAAAGATCATACAACCACAGATCTATTTATGGCAAGTTTCATGTAATAGGTTCTATGGTAGCTAAAAATTATTAATGATTGAATTGACCAAAATTAGTGAGCCTAGTAAACCAACCAGTAAGTGAAAATATATCAACATAACTCTAGCTTTATACATTTTTTTCTGAGTCTTAACTTATTCAGGACAATGTTGCAGAGAAATGTCTTATTTGAAGTGATTGTTTCATAGAAAACTAAGTTTGCAATGAGAGTATGCCTAGTATATTATCGGGTTAAATGTTAAAAAATAAATTACCTAAATATTTACACATTTTATAAATATATTTATTTTGGTCTTTCTAGAATCTGTGTTTGTGGATATCCTCGACAGCATGTAAGAAAATACAAAGGTGTAAGTAGCAGGATACCGGTTTCTTCAGGATTCATGGTGCAAATGTTAACAGGAATTTATTTTGCCTTGTAAGTTTATCTCATACACAAAGCAAACTTTTGATCTCTTTGGAATACTATAGTTTATTAATCAATTTTACTATATTATAATCTCAGTAGATAAATAGCATATTTTTTTAATGGAAACCTTTTAATCAAAGATTGTCAAACACAAAGAAACAGCTCTAATAATCAGAAGAAATACTAATAGATCTTCAGATATTAAAACAACCAGAATATAAAATGTAACTTTTTTTCTCTGGTGCTCGGAATCAAACTCAGAACCTTGCGCTTGGCAGGCAGGTGTGGACAATGTAGCATTTTTTTTTTTTTTTTTTTTTTTGGGTACCGGGGATCAAACTCAGGTCCTTGTGCTTTCGAGGCAGGTGGTGGAACCACTGAGCTAAATCCCCAGCCCCTAATGTAGCATTTTTAAAGGATTAAAAGTAAATAGCATATTTTAGTGAAAGAATAGGAATCAAGATCTTGATAATAGTTTTGTTATTGAAAACCTACCTTTTAAAGTTGTGAAGAATTTGAAACCTGTTAAAATACTTAATTTTTCTTTAAGGACAGAATGAAAACTTAAATTCAATACTTAAATATTTTCCTGGTCTTTTTCTTTAGCATTGTAGTTTTTTTTTTTGCTAGTTTCCAAATAGATTTTTTTCTCCCCTTTCAGTGAAAATCCTTTTGGATCCAGAAACTTTAGCTTCTCAGAAGTATTTTAAATCCTCTTTGGTCAGAAATAGTATATTGTTATTACCATTAATTTCTAAACTTTCTTTTTTTTTTTTTTCGGTACCAGGGATCGAACTCAGGACCTTGTGCTTGCCAGGCAGGCGCTGGAACTACTGAGCTAAATCCTTGGCCCACCGTTAATTTCTGATACTGGTGTTTAGTTTGTTTCTTTGAACCCTATCTTTTTGTAAGCATTTAATATATTATTTATAATTTCCCTGATAACTTCAACATCTTGGTCATCTCTGAATTTATTTCTATGTTTTATCATTCACAATTTTTCCCCCTTTTGCTTGTGGTATGCATTGTAAATTTTGATTGTTCATGATTTTGTTCCAAGGTAGGAAAGTAGAGACTGTTGTAAATATTTATGTCTGAAAATGAGCATGGCTCTTTTCTTTCTTTTTTTTTTTGGTACCGGGGATTGAACTCTGGTCCTTGTGCTTGCAAGGGAGGCAATGGAACCACTGAGCTAGATCCCTGGCATGGCTCTTTTCTTTTAAACTGGTAGTGGAATTATTACAGGTAGTTAGTGGGGGTTGGGTTTTGTTCTTGCTATGGTTACTTCAGAGTATCACTTCAAATTCCTCTAGTGCTACCTGGTATTTAGGGTGGGAACTGGAGAATTTTCCTTAATATTTCTGCTCTGTCAGTAGCTTCAAGCTTTCTTTGTATTCCTGCACCGTGGAGAGGGTCTCTCTCCATGTTCTTGCCCCTCCTCCAGCAGTAGAGTGCTATTGCTTGGTTCTAGGTGTATACCAGCGTCATGATAGGATTGGGACGGCAAGTGGTGTTCTCTGTCATCCTGATTCAGCCTCAGTTCCTTTGTTCCTGCTTATCACGGTTGAGAGTTTCTCTGTTCCTGCTGCTCCTCCAGTGGTAACAGACCCCCCCTAATGATCTTAGCAGAGAATGAGGTACTTTTTCCTTTCCCTCAGAGCTTTCACTTTAAGCCATGAGGGTAAAAAGGTTTGCTGCTACTTTCCCAAAAGCCTTAATACTTCAGTTCCATAGAGAGAAAAGGGCCTGGCTGGGTCTTGTGCTTTCCCAACTGAGTAGCCACTCCTCTTCAGGCCTGCACCCCTGAGGGCAGCTTTCTCTGGTCCCCTGCCCTGTTTCCAGGCTTGCTTGTGAGTGTCTGTGAGAGATTGTGGAGAACAGCCTGCTCAGGGCTGTGAGCTTCTGTATGTTCTCCCAGAGATTTTATCTTTTCTTGCTAGCCCATGAACCAGCTTTTAGCAATTTGGCTTTTAGGAGTTTGTTAAAAAGTTTATCTGCATTCTTCTTACCCACTTGCTCTGTGGCCCAATTCTCCTTATGGTTCAGACTATGCAGTTACCCTGTGACCTCAGCTCTTTTCTGGATTCATGAAAAGTTATGATTTTGACAATTACATGGATTTATCTTATTTTTAGAATAAGAATAATGCTCTTTTCAGTGTTCAAGGCCTCACTTTCCCTCATGATGTAACTCACACGTCTTCATTTTATTGACAAATGATCAAACCTATATATCTGTTTACTTTTGTCATTTAGATTACTTTTGGAAAGGATTTGGCGTCTTTGAAAATTATGTGTATATATTACACACATACATACACTTTTTTCCCTTGTGTTTCATATTTGCAACATATATCATGTACATTGCTGAATGGCCATCAGAATACTATTCAAGATACTGAGTGGTGGTGAATTCTCATTAAAAACCATGGAATTTACCGAATAATTTGACCATTGAGTGTTCTGAACATTCTCCTAAGGTATATAATTTACTGGCTCTGGCTTGCTTGAAATTGTAACTGCTTTGAAATTGCCTTATCTGTTTTTTGATTTCTGTTCTGTAAATAGTTGTGTTCTTTAGAGAAGAAATATACATCTATAAAATTTTCTTTACTATTAATAGCTTTCAGATACAATTGACAGGAATTCAAAGATTTAAAAATACATTTTTAAGGGGAGTAGAATGTTACACACAATGTATTAATGTGATGTTACTTTCTTCAGTAACAATAAATAATTCTTCATTACATTTTGTTCTATTATATAGAATTAAGAGACACACTTTATTTAATTTTATAGATATAATGGAGAATGGGATCTAGCTCAAAAAGCACTGGATGATATTATATACCGAGCCCAGCTAGAATTATATCCAGAGCCATTGCTGGTAGGTGCCTTATTTAAATAAAATTTTGAATATGATTTTTCAGTTTAGAGCTACAAATTGAGAAGAGCTATTCATAGTGCTTTAATTCTCAATGATTTGTGTTCTTGACGTGTTTGGAAATTTTACACTTAAAGAGTATATATAAAATTTGAAAACTTTATACAGTAACTTTCTTTTTCTTCTTTTTTTTGGGGGGGGGGTCGGTTTGAGACAGGGACTTGCTTTGTAGTTCAGGTGGGCTTAAACTTAGTGTATAGGCCAGGTTCTCCTTGAACTCACAAGGATCCTCCTGCCTCAGCCTCCCAAGTGCTGGGATTGCAGACATGGGCCACCATACCTGGGTTAGACTAACTTTTTAGATATTTGATAGATACAAGAATGTTCTTCTCAGCATACTTTAGATGCATTTATGAATCAGCATTGGGTATTGGAAAACCTAATTTAATATTTTGAAATTTTAAACTTTATGACATACATATTATTTTTATCTACAGATATTCTTTGTTTAGCGACTGAGTTCCATTCCTGTGACTGGGTTGTTAAATGCATTGGTCGCTAAATGAGGAATTATACATAGTGTGTGCATTACAGTATTCAGAACAAAGGAATCTCCAACTTGATGACTTTGCTTTTATTTGCCTAACTCTTACATGCAGGATTGTAATGTATAACAGAACATAAAACTACAGTACTATACAGTACAATCATTGAAAATTATAGTACTGTATAAACAAGGTATACTGTACAAAAAAAGATATTGAGTCTCTATAAGCAAGATGCACAGAACTGTACAAAAGAAAAAAAAAAAGACAGGTCGTAAGTCTGAACAACATGCCTCATCCTAAATCTGAACAGTCATTAAATGAATAGGTAGTTAGGGTTAGGGTTAGGTTATAAGCCTTTTACTCCTTATCTAAAGGATTTATGCATCATCTTTTGAAGTATTTTGGAAAGAATATTCTTTTTGTAAGCCTGTTGACATTTATCCTCGTGTTTTATCTCAGGGTAAAATAATACATCTATTAATGCCAATCTTAAAACAATTTTTTCTTTCTTAGGTTGCTAATGCTATAAAGGCTTCATTGCCTCATGGTGCCATAAAATCTAATAAGGAAGGCACAAAGTGTATTCAAGTTGAAATCACACCAACTTCCTCTAGAATATCAAGAAATGCAGTAACTAGCATGTCAATAAGAGGTCACAGGTGGAAAAGACATGGTAAGAAACATGTAACTCTTCAAATTAGAGCACTGGTGGGTCTGTCTTGTTTTTCTCTATTTTTATGGTGCTAGAATTTCTAACTGGTGAATACTACTATAGTAGCCTGGAAGAAAGAGCTGTGAGATATCTTTAATCTAATTTATCATCCAGGAGCAAGAGACAGTAAGGAAAACGGAGCCCCTTATGTTACAGATAGAAATGAAAATGTATTTAAAAATTGTATTGGCCTTTAAGTTTTATTTGATTAGAGTAGGAGAATAGAAAAAAATGCATTTTTAAATTATTGATACATTTTTGGTTTCTATTCTTAAGGATTTGCAAATATTCCTCAATGAATGTTTCTTATTTCTCAATTGACTCTTTAGCAGGTAAACTTACATACTGAAGTAGAAGAACTCATAGAAACTTTAGACATTTTATCTGGACTTCCTGGTAAAGAATGCCATTGTGTTGATGCAGACTAGGCATTTCCATTTCTCTGAAGTTAGTCTTCTTTCCAGATTGTTTGTTTATGTTAACATTCCATCCTGTCTGCTTCATTTTATTATTTTAAAATTTCAATGCAAGTTAATATTCACTGTGGGCTTCTCAGTGCTTTCCTGTTTCTCTTCCTTCTCTTTTATTTTATTCCTTATTTAATTTCTTGTTCTTTTTGTAATTTCTCTCCTATCTATAAATTATTGCAGTGGCAAGACTCAGTGTTAAAAGAGAATTAATATTAACTTCTTCAGAAGGTGACCTTTCGATGGGATTCAAAAAACCACTTCTTGGTCACAAGCAAATGTGGTCAGAAGGGGTAAAGCAAAATCTAGCCTGTTTTCTTCTTCCTATAAACTGAGAGGAAATGGTAGCTTCTTTTCGTATATTTTACAGTATTTGGTTCCAGCTGTCTCTGTAGTCTACATAGAGGAAAATGGGAAAGTGAAAAAAATGAGGGTTATGTATGGTAAAATGGAAAGTTAATGATGAGAACAGTTGCCTTTTTTTTTTGTCTGAGAATCTAGGAGATTGTATGTCAAAAAAGAATAAGGATGAAATTATCCAGGTGTAACCCATGTCATTTTTTCTTTTTTAAGTTATCATGAGAATTTGTAGAAGTCTAATAGGAAGAAATAAAAAGGGTGATGTTGTTTGCCATCATCAAGGCAAATTATGCTACTTAAAATATACAAAGCCTAAGCATAGTTCAGTTTGTCCAATAAAAATAATGCTACTGAATAAGGCTAGATGATCACAGGTAGAAAGTATTTTAATTAGATGTGATAGTACCCTAAAGATCAGCTTTTCTACTTTGGTATTCATATGTGCAAATAGGTCCAAAGGCAACAATCCAGATCATGCTGGGGACTCTGGCCATAATTGTTCCCACATTAGTAGTACTACAGGACATACAAGAATAAAAATTTAATTTCTTTTACACTTGCCTTTCTTGCTTGGGAGGACATATTGGGAAGGGGGAGCCAAGGAGGGATGTAGGTCTTATAGTTAATGTGAAACACATTGATAGTCCTTTGTAGTTGTGAGTGTGTCTGTGTGTGTGTGTGTCTGTGTGTGTGTGTGTATCTTGAGTGTTTTAGTAGAGGGAAATATGAACTCTCTGGTAAAATGGAAGCTATTTTCCAGAAATATTTCATAGGAAATAATTAGCGAAGCAAGAGAAAAGACTAGTTGAATCTATTTTATCTATTCTCACCTGTCTTCTGGGTTCCATTTTGGCTGCCACTTGAGGGGTTTATACAGTACTCTGTCTTAGGGCTATGGCCTATTAAAGTAGCCTTCTTATTACTTTTCCCCCTGTGTTTATTCAGAGTTCACAACTGTAACACTTCAGCAACTCTTGAATATGATAACAAAAAAGTCGTAGATACAGATATAAAAGGGAATGAGCTATAAAAACAAATCACATGCATGAGCAAGTAAAGAATACAGATTAGCCTTGTTTGCCACATTCTTTAGTATAAATTCCCTTTGTCTGGTGCACTGTCAAGTATCTCTACTCTAAGGTCCCTCTTATCTGCTCCTACAGATAGGTTATATTCTCCCTGTTTAGGGTAGTCTTGGTTTTTACCACATAGTTCATCCTCATTTCAACTAAATGAGATTAGTTTCAACGTTTCAACACAGGTAATATTTTGAAATCTATTTTAAAGGTTAGTTTCAATATTTTGACACAGGTAATATTTTGAAGTCTATGTGACAATTTCATATTTTCCTAATTTTTCCTAATTTTCAGTAGATTATTCTAGCGTTGCATGGACATAGCTAACTTAATGTTTTTCAAACTTTTAAAACTTTGTGTTTAAATACATTTGAGATAATTTTAATGACTGTACAATTCCATGCCAAGCATACATTTAGAAAATAAAGTTACAATGTAGAATTGTTGCTTTTCACTTTTAAGGACCATAATTTTATAAATAACTAGTTTTATTTTTATAGTATTAATTTTCTATTACTCTATACGTGGTGGATAATTCAAGGGAAAGGTATATTTTTCGAACAGATTTTTAAGTCACCTACAAATTGAGGGCTATCTAGAAGTCATTATTTTAAAGTAAAATGCAATTAGAGGAGGATAGTAATACAATAAACTTTAAAAAGAATTAAATAATTATGAATAGGTTATGATCATAACAAGAATCAAAATGAAAATTCTAATAAGAAAAATAAGCTGAAATTTAGGGAAATAATACATTAATTTTTAAATTAATAGTGAAAAGGCAATTTTGCTTAAGTACTTTCTTCAAAAATAAATATAATAGTTAAAAGGAAAACAAAATATTTCTTTATAAGTATCCTTTAATTCTGTAGTCATTTCTAAATATTTCTAAAGCCATCTTCATCATCTACAACTGTAGCTGTAAGAGTACCTTTTCTTGAATCCCTGAATGATTCTACAGTACACCAAGATTCTAGTATACAGGCTAGAGTCTTATTTCCCTGTACTTTTCCATTTCTACCTCTCTTTCAGTGCAAGTAATTGCTAATTTTTGCCTGTTTCCCCTGACTACCACCACTATTATGACTCATTATTTTTCCATTTAAAAACAGTTACCTATACTTGTTACAACATAAACAATTTTCCACCTTTCTTTTAGGATAGTTATTGAAATACCACTCCTTCATTCTATAAAAGTCCCCTAATTCAGTTATGGTTGCAAATATTGAGTGCTTATGATTTTTGTTGACTAGTATCTAATAAAAGTCTTATCCAGTGAAATCTCAATTCTTTATTATTCCCTACCATTCTTTCCACTTATGTATTTGTGATGAGACACAAGTAAATGAAAACCACTTGGTATAGTTTAAAGCACCACATACAGGCTGATTATTAATTAGGAATTTATTTGTTTTGTTAGCTACACAATAATTGTATTCTTGGTAAGTTTCTATTGGCTACTTTTCAAATGATCCTATGATTTATCAGTTCTTTCATAAAACTGGTAATTTCTTAATTTTAGATAAACTTGTTTGAAAATAGAATCAAACACAAAAGTATACATGTTATATAATAACAGTTTAATGATTTTTGTTTTAATTGCTGTAGCTCTGAAATAGTACTCTAACTTTATTATTTGACACTTATATCACTATTACAGACAGAATTTTTAAAATGTTGTTTTTATACCTATTATTTCACTTAATCTCAAGTTAATACCAAAATAGAAATTAGATTGGACTTGTATTGCTCATTTATGTACACTAACAATATGCAATAGTTAGGTATCAATAAAAAATAATATTTATAACTAGATACCTTGCATTTTGCCCTATTTTTGGTTCTGGCATATGTTAAAATTTATTTTAATAACATTGCACTAATTATTTTGACTTAGGGCATCCAAGAGTTCCAGTTTTAAGTAGCAAAAAAGAATTGAAAATAAAAACTATATTTTTAAGTCTTCTAATTTAGTGATGCAAAATAAGTACCCTGAGAATTTTAGATATGTAAGTATATGGAATGTTTAAGTGAAAAATTCAAATTAAATACAATTCACATTTATCAGATCCAAGAAAGGACAGTTACATGTTATTATAGCATTGTCTCTCTGTAAAATTATTTCTATTTAATGAGTGCCATGATATTTAAATAAAGTTAAATGATTATAACAAAATTCAGAGTCGTTAGTGATTACATTACTGAAAAACAACTGAATAGGTGATCTGTGTTATAATTTGGTCAATGGTTTAGTACTAAATTATTAGATGAGAGGAAAAATAAGAAAAATAAAAAGGTGAAATTCACTTTCAAAACTAATTTGTAAAAAAACTGGTTAGTGATTTAGAAAATGTTAACATTTCCCTTCCTCCCTCCCTCCCTTTCTTTCCTTCTCCAATACTGGGGATTGAACCCAGGGCCTTCACACTGAACTTCAACCCCAGCCCTTTTTAGATTTTCATGTTATTAATCAAGACAGGGTCTTGCTAAAGTTTCCCAGAGTAGTCTTGACCTTGTGATCCTCCCTGCTTCAGCTTCCCAGAGTGCTGAGATTACAGGTATGCAGCACTGTGCCCAGCTTGGAAAATATTAATAAATTTCTATCATAATATATTCATAAAGCAGGAAAGTACTATCTTTATAACTACTGAACAAATGTGAAACATTAAAAGCACATATCAGTAAAATATTTTTAATATAATTGTTTATAAATATTCCAACAATTCAGATCTTTCTAGATACTGCAGAAGGTAGACTGTCATGAATCTGGAGATGGAATATTTATTTTGTGCATCAGATGTTATAACTTTAAGAAAAATTCTTAAGTTGAGGAAAAATAAAGTTGGTAAGAGTTACAGAAATATTTGAAAAAATAAAAAAATTATGATTTTAAACTCAAAATAGCCAACTTTAAGAATTGGCTATTGGAATCACTCCTACATCTCCAATTAGAAATTTATAATGCCCATGTTTTTCTTTTACAAGTTATTTATACTCATTAAGGAAATTCATAAAATTAAAAAGTTATTTGACATCTTTATAAAAAGACTTAAATGTTTTAGCATTACCTCGAGAAGCTCTGTTGCTTTCAGATTCTAAGATTCTATTTGAGGAATACATTTTGTTTTCCCAATATAGACGAAGAAACATTGGGGCCAAAAATAAGCATTTTCTTCTGAACAAGCATTGAATGAATTTTAACTGGCATGTTTGATATGAAACTTTATATTCATGGAGAGCAAAATAAGAGGAAATACATATGACTCACAGAAAAAGGACGTATTAACCAAAGAGTTAAAATACCATGTCGATATGCTTGACACATGTGAACATTAGATTTAAGAGAGGAAAGAGATTATACAGTCATGGCTTAGTCACTTTTGAAGAAAATAAAAAATCTTTTTATATTTCCAGATATAATAAAGTAAAATTTTCCACACAGAGAAGCAAGATAGTTCAGAATTGTTGATCTTATGAAGCAAAACCACTTGTTTGTAAATTACTGTGTTTTAAATTTTTATTAAGGAGATCTTAACTTTTTTAGATCTTTTTTTTTAAATGAATTTTATCGGTATATTTTAGGTATACAATATAATGATGTTCATCATTGGAAATTTGCACCTTTACATAATCTCCCTTGGTTCTTATTTTTGCCCCATTCCCTGCCCTCCCTTCAACCCCTCCATCCCTCCCTGTTTACAAAGACTTTGTTTCCATGTTTTCTTTTTCTCATATTAATTCCATTCCCCTCTTTCCTTTCCCCTATCCCTCCAACCTTCCCTTCCCCTTTGCCCCTTTTCTTCCTATTTCACATTATCTTTTATACCTTTTAGTCCTTATTTATGCTTTCAGTTTCTCACACAAGAGAAACTATTCGGTATTTACACATTTGTGTCCTATTTATTTCACTTAAGAGTATCGCCTCAATGTACATCCATTTGGCTATAGATGACTCTAATTTCTCATTTTTTATGGCTGAGTAGTACTCCATTTTATAAAAAAACCACATTTTCTTTTTTCTTTTTTGACATTTTCTTTATCCAGTCTCCAGTTGATGGTCAATTGGGCTGCTTCCAAGTTTTAGCTATTACAAATTGTGCTGCTATGAACATGGGTGCACATATATCACTGTAGCATGATTCTTTTAATTCTTTGAGGAAGATCCCCAGCAGGAGAATAGCTGGGTCAAATGGGACTTCCAGTCCTAGTTCTTTGAGGTGTCTCCATACTGATTTCCACAGTGGTTGCACCAGTCTACACTCCCACCAGCAGTGGAGCAGGGTTCCTCTTTCCCCACAGCCCCACCAGCATTTATTATTGGTTGATTTCATGATAGCAGCCATTCTTTCTGGGGTGAAGTGGAATCTCAGTGTTGTTTTCATTTGCATCTCTCGAATGACCAATGATGTTGAATGTTTTTTCATATTTTTATTTGCTATTTCTACTTCTTTGTCTGAGAAATGTCTGTTCATTTCAGACATTTTGCCCGTTTTTGGATTGGGACTTTAAATTTGGTAGGTGTGATTTAAGTTCTTTATACATTCTAGATAGTAGACCTTTGAGGAACAGCAGGTGAAAATTTTTTCCCACATTGTGGGTTGTCTCTTCATACTGTTGGTGGTTTCTCTTGCTGTGCAGAAGCATTTTAATAAGAAGAGATCCCACTTGGTGATTGTTTGTGTTAGTTCACGGGTAACTGAGGTTTTGTTCATAAAATCTTCTCCTACACCAATGTCTTCAAGAGTTCTACTTAACCCCTGTTCCAGTTCTACCTAACCTCTGGTTCAGCATTTCTATTTTAATATTTAGATCTTTAATCCATTTTGATTTTAGTTTAGTGCATGGTGAGAGATATAGGTCTAGTTTTAATTTTTGGCAAGTTGAAACCCAATTTTTCCAGCATCATTTATTAAAGAGGTTATCTTTCCTCCAGTGAGGGTATTTGGCTCTTTTGTCAAAGATGAGGTGGCTGAGTGTGTCTGGAGTTGTTTCTGCATCTTCTAATCTTTGCCAGTACCATGTTGTTTTTATCACAGTAGCTTTGTAGTATAGTTTCAAGTTGGGGGTTGTGATACCCCCTGCCATGTCTCTGTTGCCTAGAATTGCTTTTGCTATTCTAGGTCTCTTCTTGTTCCAAATGAATTTTTGGATTGTTTTCTCAAGATCTGTGAAGTATGCTGCTGGAATTTCAACTGTGATCGCACTGAATGTATATAGCAGTTTTGGAGGTAGGGCCATTTTCACTATGTTGATTCTTCCTACCCAGGAGCAAGGGATGTCTTTTCATTTTCTGATGTCATCTTCAATATCTCTTTTTAGAGAGCTGTAGTTTTCAGAGAAGAGGTCTTTGATTTCTTTCGTTAGGTTGATTCCTAGGTATTTCAGTTTTTTGGATGCTATTGTGAAAGGAATTGTTTGCCCTATTTCTCTGTCAGTGAGTCTGTTGTTCATGTAGAGGAAAGCTATTGATTTTTGTGTGTTGATTTGTATCCATCCAGCTACTGTACTAAATTTGGTTATTAAGTCTAGAAGACTTTTGGTGGGATTCTTGGGGTCTTCTAAATAGAGTATCATGTCATCTGCAAATAATGACAATTTGACTTCTTCATTTCTTATCTTTATTCCTTTTATTTCTTTATCTTGTCTAATTGCTGTGCCTGATGATTCCAAAACTATATTGAACAGGAGTGGTGATAGTGGACATCCTTGACTTGTTCCTGATTTTAGTGTGAAGGATTTCATTTTTTGACCATTTAGTATGATATTGGCTGTTGGTTTTTCTTAGATGGCTTTTATCAGATTCAGGTAGAGACCGTCTATTCCAATTTTTTGTAGGGTTTTTATCATAAATGCGTGTTGGATTTTGTCAAATGCTTTTTCTGCATCTATTGAGATAATCATATGTTTTTTGTCCTTGGCTCTATTGATATAGTGTATTACATTTATTGATCTGCATATGTTGAACCATCCCTGCATCACTGGGATGAATCCCACTTGGTCAGGGTGTATAATCTTCTTGATGATCATCTGCATTCTATTTGGCAGTATCTTGTTAAGGATTTTTGCATCTATATTCATTAGTGAGATTGGCCTATAGTTCTCTTTTGGGATGGGGTCTTTCTCTGCTTTGGGGATCACAGTGATGCTTGCTTCCAGAAATGAATTTGGGAGTATTGCTTGCCTTTCAATTTCATTGAAGAGTTTCAACAGTAGTGGCAGTAGTTCCTCTCTAAATGTCTTGTAGAATTCAGGAGTGAAGCCATCAAGACCCGGGCTTTTCCTAGTTGATAAGTTTTTAATTATGCTTTCAATTTCATTGATTAATATTGGGTTGTTTAAAATTTTTAGGTCTTCTTTGTTCAACTTTCATAATTCATGCATATCTCTGAATCTGTCCATTTCTTCTGTGTTTTCCATCTTAATGGTGTATACGTTCTCTAATTAGGTATTCATGATCCTCTGGATTTCTGCTGGGTCCATTGTAATTTCACCCTTTTCATTCCTAATTGCATGAATTTGGGCCTTTTCTTTCCTTTTTCTCATAAGGTTGGCTAAGCGTTTTTTAATTTTGTTTATTCCTTCGAAGAACCAACTCTTGGCTTCACTGATTTTTTTGTATCATTCTCTTAGTCTCATTGCATTGATTTCTGCTCTGATCTTTATAATTTCCTCCCTTATATGAGCTTTGGGGTTGTCCTGCTCTTCTTTTTCTAGAAGCTTGAGGTTCAGCATAAGCTTGTTTAATTGGGCTTGCTCTGTTTTCCTAATATGAGTATTCACTGCTATGAATTTCCCTCATAAGACTGCTTTCATTGAGTCCCATAGATTCTGATATGTTGTATTGTCATTGTCATTTAATTGAAGGAACTGTCTGATTTCTTCTTTAATTTCCTCTGTGACCCATTGGTTATTCAGAAGTGTGCTGTTCAATTTCCATGTGTTTATCAAATTCTTGCAGTTTCTTTTGCTGTTGATCTCCAATGTCATCCCCCTATGGTCTGGTAATTTACAGGGAATAACGTCAGTTCCTTTGCACTTACTTAAACATGTTCTATGAGCAAGTATGTTGTCTGTTTTGGAAAACGACCTGTGTGCAGCTGAAAAGAATGTGTATTCTGATTTTGTGGGGTGGAACACTCTGTAAACATCTGTTAAGTTCATTTGTTCAAGAGTTTGATTGAGTTCTAGTATTTTGTTGCTTATTTTTTGTCTAGTTGATCTATCTATTTGTGACAGTGGGGTATTGAGGTCCCCCACTACTGTTGTATTAGTGCTTATTTGATTTTTCATGTCCATTAGTACTTGTTTTATATAGTTGGGTGCACTCGTGTTTGGTGCATATATATTTTTGATTGTCATCTCTTCCTCTTGGATTGTTCCCTTTCCAAGGATGTAGTGTCCTTCTTCATCTCTCTTAATCAGTGTTGGTTTGAAATCCACCTGATCTGCAAAAAGGATAGCTGCTCCTGCTTTTTTTCAGGTTCCTGTCACATGGAGTATTGTTTTCCACC
This sequence comes from Heterocephalus glaber, assembly GCF_053883595.1. NCBI lineage: Eukaryota > Metazoa > Chordata > Mammalia > Rodentia > Bathyergidae > Heterocephalus > Heterocephalus glaber. Next base: position 7,499,967 of record NW_028258156.1, read on the forward strand.
CTTTAACTTTCAGTCTATGAGTTTCTTTTTGAATTAAGTGTGTTTCTTGTATGCAGCATATTGTTGGATCTTGCTTTTTGACCCATTCTGCCAGTCTACTTCTTTTGATTGCTGAATTGAAACTGTTAATATTGATGGTTATAACTGAAACATATTGACTTGTCATTGCCATGACTTTTTCTTTTTGTTGGATTCTCCCCCTTTGCGTTTAATTTCTTGTCATACCCGATGGATCCATTCTGCTGGGCTTCCTGGGGTTGTGGTCCTCATTGTCTTTTCCTAGGATATTGTCTAAAATTTTTTGGAGTGCTGGTTTGATATTCATGAAGTTTCTAGGGTTCTCTTTATCATGAAAGTATCTTATTTCTCCATCAATTTTGAAAGATAGTTTTGCAGGGTACATCAATCTGAGTTGGAGGCTGTTTTCCTTTAGGGCTTGGAATATGTCACTCCAAGCTCTTCTTGCCTTGAGGGTTTGCATTGAGAAGTCTGCTGTGATTCTGATGGGCTTTCCTTTGTATGTGATGTTTCTTTTCTCTAACTTCTTGTTGAATTTTGTTCTTCTGTTGGGTTTCTGCAATCTTAACTATTATATGCTTATGTGTAGATTTTTTTTGATCAAGGCTGGTTGGAGTCCTATATGCCTCACGTATCTGTATGTCAATTCCTTTTCCCCTGCTTGGGAAGTTTTCTGCCATCACTTCTGTGAACAGTTTTTTTTATGTCGTCTGCACTCTCTCCTGTTTCTTTATTGACTCTGATCAGTCTTATGTTATTCTTCTTTGCTTCATCTAGCAGCTGCTGGATTGATTTCTCTTGGTCCCTTACAATTTTAAAGAAATTTTTCTTTTCTTGCTCACTAATTACAATCTTTTCTTCTATATCTGAAATTCTGACCTCACATTGGTTCGTTCTGCTGTGTAAACTTTCAATGAAGTTTTTAATCTCCTGGAAATCTGTTTACATCTATTTTATGGATTCCATTTGTTTCCTATGTTGGGATTCCATCATGTTCCTCAGCTCCTCTAATTTTTTTATCTGTGTCCTCTCTAGATTTATTAATCATGTCTTGCACTATGGGCACAATCTCTGCTGTTATCTGAGAAATTATTTCTGATTTCATTATTTCCAGATCCTCTTTTCTTGTCAATTTAGGGATTCTAGGTGGTTGAGTATCAGATTGTTCCATCTCGTTTCCCTTTGGGGTTGCTTTAGCTGATCTAGAAGTCTGGTTTTGAGACTTGTTTACAGGTCTCCTCATTTCAGTGGGGGAGAGGGGGTGTGCCGCTGGCACTGGAGCAACTCACTACCTCGGTGCTGGGGGTGGTGGTATGGTGGCTCCTTCATAATTCTTGCTGTAGTTAAAGAAGTTGTTATTTATTATTGAGCACTCCCTCCTCACCCCTTCCATGGACATTTGCTGCACATTGCACAATAAGGAAGATACATATTTTCATTTCTTTTTTTTTCATTTTTTGAGACAGGGTCTCACTGTGTAGTTCAGACTGGCCTTGAATTCACTATGTAGCCCAGGCTGGCATTGAACTCATAGTGATCCTCCTGCCTCTGCCTTCTGAGTGCTGGGATTACAGGGGTAAGCCACCACATCTGACCAAGAAATACTTTTTTTTTTGGTACTGGAGATTGAACTCGGGACCTTGCACTTCTGAGGCAGGCGGCAGAACCACTGAGCTAAATCCCTGGCCCAAGAAATACATTTTTTAAGATAGTTTTATAATACATGTTGCTTACCTGTTTTTTGGTCCCTTTGGTCATGAGGGTAATTATAAAGATTCACTTCGTCCAGCAGCCTCCATATGCTACAATTCTTGAAGTTGTTTTTAAAACTTTAGACTTAATAAAGATGAGGAAAGAAGCTATTGAGGGTTTCTGAATCCATCTCAAAAAGGTAAATTCTGTCATATGCTATGTATACAATAAAGGTGAAACACTTGGCTGATTGTTCTTTACTTAAGAACATGTAATAATTCCATTGAATTTAAATAAATCATCTTGGTCCAGACTGTTTTTCTGTGTGCCCCAGGCTGCTCTTTTCTTTCCTAGAAAGTCTGTTTCTGGCTTTGGAGCCTAGATTTCTATGTCTCAGTCATTGTTTTTGTCCTTGCTCAGAGCCCACGCCTTTAACTTCCTGGTCCTTATTCTGTATTTCTGTAGCTACTTTGATTTCCTCTCATCCGCTTTGCAAATTCCTGGCTGAGATTGAGCATTGCTACAGTGCTGTCTTTTCCAACTTGGGACACACTTCATGTTCAATATTTGTGTTATATAGTGTGACTTCTACTGATTAAAAAAATGATAAAAACTTTGCAAATATTTATCTGCATATCCCTCAATGGCTACCCATTGCAATCAGAATGAAATCCAGACTCTAGTGTGGCACACATGACCTATTGCTTTGGTCTCACTTTATAACCATTTTTGCCTTGGTTCACTGGACTTTCTGTTACTTTAACATACTAAGTCATTTCTGCCTTTGGGGCTTTTTAGAGGTATGTAGGATGTTTGAGCTATAATTTGAATGATGAAAGGGTGCCACTTTGAACTCTGTTCTTTCAGGTGATTGTGTAGCCAGCATTTTTTCTTCATTCAAATCTCAGCACAAATTTCTCTTACTACAAAAATGTTCCCCAGACCACCCATTTAAAGTAGCCTTTCTTCCCTGCCATCAGACTCATAACTTGTAGTTGAGTACATGGCTGAGTGATGGATGTAGATGAATACATGGCTGAGTACATGAATGATTAAAAAAAATTATAAGGTAAACAATTTGTTCCTTCTTTTTTTGTTTTATTTAAATACAGTTCAACAACATGATAGTAAACTGAATGGGGAGTAGTCACTTATTCCAGTACTTAGAATTTTCGTATATATGTGTATTTTTTATAATTTATTCTATCTAAATTTTTTGAGTATTTTGTTTTTTGTTAAATTTTTACATTTTATTTTTGTTAAAATTAACATTTTAATATTTTGAGGAAGGCGGTGGAAACACTGACCTAAATCCCCGGCCCTTACATTTTAATATTTTAATGGCTACAAAATACAACATCGAACTGATGTTTATTTACCCATGTCCCTCATATGTAAAATAATCTTTTCTAAGTTTTTGCTATTATAAATAATATTGCAAGCTACAACCTAACAAGTGAATATATATAATAATTTTATTCCATTGACTAGAATAGATTATAATCATAAAATAACTGGATTAAAGATTATGAATTTCTCCAGGCATCTTATGCCTTTTAAAACATTTATATCATGAATTATAAATGAATGTAATATGTCTTTTGAATTTACACTAGTATTTTTTATAATTACTGTTTAAAATTGTGTGATGCTGACATTAAAAGTACAGTTTTTTAAAGTTTCTGCTTCTCTTGGTATTTTCACGTTTGTAGGTGTCTTGTGTTGTAGTCAGACTCCATTAGATTCATAAAGTAATCTGAGAGCAAAAGATTTATAAACTCTATGGGTAAATTGTTCCTTTATTAAAATTGTCATTCTTAATAATAGGGTAGCCATAAAACAAATTAGGGCAAAAACTGGGATTGTTGCATGAAAGGAGTAGATATTTTGAGTTATAGAATTACATGAGAAAAATCACAAATTTCATGATAAGTTTTAATGATATTTGAAATTTGCTTTATTTTCCCCCCCTTAAAACCAGAGGAAGTTTTTTAAGGTGAAATTATTTGAGTGTTTTAAAAAACCAATTTGGAAATGTCTATTAAAAATATTCTTCAATACTCTTTGTTTCCTCATATGGAGAAATGTTTAGCTATTTGTGCACATAGAGGTTATACAAATAAAATATTCTCTGAGAAATTGTTCTTTGGATCTTTTACAAATTATTTGAAGTTAAATATAAATAGTCTTTTTGTAAGTATGAATTAATTATAACTCCTTTTGCATAAAGTTTTAAGTTCTAGGGAAAACAGATTCTTTTTGCGCATTTATATACCCTTAAAATATCTTCTGTGTAATTTTCTTAAAGGAAAGATTAATTACCTCTCCTTATGTGTGTTGTTTTTTTAATTATATAAAACAAGTATACATTTAAAAAAAGATCTTTTTGATCTTACTAAGCATTTTACTAAATCTACATTTAGAGGTAGCTACTTTACTTTTTTTTGGTACCGGGGATCGAACTTGGGTCCTTGTGCTTGCGCAGCAGGCAGCGAAACCACTGAGCTAAACCCCTGGCCCAAACATTAACATTTTTTTTTTTTTGGTACTGAGGATCAAACTTGGAACCTTGTGCTTGAGAGGCAGGTGGCGGCACCACTGAGCTAAATCCCCAGCCCTTACTTTACTTTTCAAAACAAAGAACCTTTGCTTTTCTTTGCCACCTAAAAATTCTTATTAACATAAGCTATATATTACTTGACTAGATAAAAGAAAAATCATATTCCTAGCTTACATTTCTCATGTCTCCTGGATGTTTATTCACCTGTATTCATTCCAATAATAATTTCATCTCATAACAGGAAATTCATTCAATTCATCAAACATTTACGGGGTGCCTACTGCATACAAGCTACTTTTCCAGGTATTTGGTATGCAGCAGTGACCAGACAAAAACCTCTGTGCTCATGAAACTTACCTCTGGTAACTAAGATAAATAAATATTTGTAGGCTAGAGAGTACTAAGAAGAAGAAACAAAATGGGGAAGAGGGTATATGAAATATAGGGGGTATTGAAACTTTTGATGGCTTGACTTGGAGGGCTTCACTGAAAAGCTTCTCAGAAAAGACCCAAAGGAAATGAGCCCTTCAGCTAGCTGGCAGAAAGCATTCCAAGCCCAGAGGACAGCCAGGAAGCTAGTAAGAAAGTATGTGTGGAGAGCCTGGGCCATGGCGTTACATAGGGGAAGAAGTCAGAGATACAGTGTTCAGGAGCAAGGTCATGTAATAAGTATTTGTTTGGCCTACATAATTATCTTTTTTATCTTAGTCTGTAATTTTCCTGAGAATTAATGTTTTTGTTCTTTCTTGCTCTTTATAGATTACATGCTTTTCCTTTTATGAATTTAATAAGCAGTTTAAAAAAATCTGTTACCATTTCTTAGTGATAGCATATATATTAATTAGTCAAAGATTTCTTCTTTTGGGAAAACACATGATCTCATTTTTCTGTATGCCATTTAATTTCATGATTGAAATAAATTTAATATAATTTATTCTCAGGCTGCAGATCTTTTTCACTGTCCTGTAAATGTGATTAACAATCCAGTTGCCTTCTGCTGCTAAATGTAATATTCCTCTTGTCATTTTCTAGGTTTCCCCCCCCAAATTTCCACCATAGAAGCACTATTTTAAATTAATGACTTTCATTAGCATCTTTAAAACAAATTAAAAATTTTTTTAAAAACTAAAATTGAGAGTTATGACTTTTCTTAGGTTTTCTTCCAGAATTTATTTGTTCTGGCTCTCTTTTCAGCCAAAGTAAATTATTTGGTTTCTATGAAATGACCAGGAACCTAAGTAAATAAATTAAATCTAATTGGAAGATGTCAGAGGATTTTGAACTCAGATTGACTTTAATGAATTGAGGAATTAGAATGTATAATATATTAAAATGGACATTTGAAGTCAAAAGATTCCACTGTTTAGCTTCCTCATTGAATAATTGCATAGCTGTTTGTGAATTTCAGTTTGCTTTCTTGTAAATGGGAATCAAATGGCCTACTTCAGCGGTTTATTAACATATTGTTTTGAGGATGTAATTGCATAATATATGTGAACATTCTAAAAAAAAACTAGTGTTAGTATTCTCTATTAGGCTGTCTATGCATGTCTTAAATCTTTGTTAAGTTTTAATTCATTGGCTTTTTTCTATCTGGATAATTTCCAACATTTATAATTTTTCCTTTTGGACTGAAGGTCCCCTTATGCTCTTTTTTGAAACGGCTTCTACAATGTAAATGAGCAAGTCTTGGCTGTCACTCAACAGCCCCATGGTGATTTTGCTCTTAAGCTGCAGTGACTGACCTCTGGCATGTATCTCAGTAAGAATTTATTTGACCTCACTTTGTTTTTTCTTGTTTTTTGCTTTTGGTGTACCGGGCATCGAACTCGGTACCTTGTGCTTGCGAGGCAGGCACTGGAACCACTGAGCTAAATCCCCGGCCCAGCTAAATCCCTGGCCCTGACCTCACTTTGAAGAGAGCTGTTAGCAATTGTGAATAGGCTTGGTTGGAGCTTTTTAGTCACATTAAACCTTCCTTTGTTGGGATCCACAAGCAGCAGTGCACTACTACCTCACCAACACTGCTTGACCTATCTTAAAACTAAAAATTTCACTTAGCAAACCTTTAGTTAAAAGTATATGAAGCACTAAGTTAAGGGGAGATAATTATATGTGCACATTGGTTCACCAGCACAGGGCAGCAGAAGCTTTGAGCAGAGGACTTTCACAAGTGCATACTGCTGCTGGGTTGGAGTGTTTAGGGCACCCATGGCAACTTAAAAGTTTTCAAAATGTGAAAGAATCAGAATAGAGCAGAGGTTTCCAAACTTTGTTGTCCATTAGTCAACTGGAGCTTTTTAAACTCCTAATGACCAGGTTGTACCTCGTGCTAAAGGTGAACTGTATGCCTATGGGTGGGAGCCTGCAGCTTTTAAAGATGTCCAGGTGATTACCACTGTGCCACAGGGTCAGGAGCATGTGTCTCTGGCTTCCATTCTTTTACTACCTTGTGTTGCTTCTCAACCTTTAGCACCATTGGTGAGAGTTTGACAGTCATATTAATAAAAACATTTGAAACTAGAGGGTCATTTTCCTCTAGCAGATTTGTAGTCTACATTTTTATAGAGTATATACTGTCTTATATAAATAATCTTATGTCATTTTGAACTTTTAAGTTTCACTGCTGGCCCATTCTAGATATGTTATTTTCCTCTATCTACTATAGATACTTACTTGACAGCTTTAAATAAAACTGTCTTTTTTTCTGTATTATAGTAACTACTACAGGTTCTAAATTTGTGGAATTAGTATGAATCTGAAGAAATTAATTGCTTTATTCTATCACAGCCACAGTTATATTTACTGTAGTATGTAAGACAATATGTATATGATACAAAAACTATACCTCTTGCATTGCTAACCATGTCAAAAGTGAATAAGCATTTTCCCAGATGGCTTTGTTAAATCAGTCTCAATGTAGTCTGATTTAAAAAATAGATTTTTATGCATACAAAGGGGAATTTCTAAGTAGTATTGTTCCTAATGTTGACAAGAGCTAGAGTTTTGTCTGTACACCCTTCAGCATTTGCCTAAAGGTTGATATAAGTTCAAATAGTTACAGTATGATCTTAAAAATAATAAAAATTGTATTATCATTTATTTAAAAATTTTGTTTCATCTTCTATGTGAAATATGTGTGAAAAAATGCAGAACATGAACTGATGCTCTGTAAATTTTTTCTTTCTCATTTAAAATTAAATAACATGACCATCTTGTCTCCAGTGCTGTCTGAGTATTGTAAATTACAGAAATTTCTATGGTGTAAATACTTGGCTTAATTCATAACATTCTGTTGTCCAGTTTTTTATTTTGGAACTTTTGTTTTTCTTGTTTTGCATTTTTATTTTGTTTTGTTTTCAGCCATCATTTTGTCTTATCATCTTCAATTCTAGAGCAACCTGACAACAATAATGATACTACTGAATTGGGCATCCTTGTCATTCCTGAGATTAGTGTCACAAATGTGTCCGGAGAGAGAACCGGGAATGGGGAAAAAGGCAGAACACTAGGAGAGATTGATGCTCAGCATATGCAGGGTGTGCAGGAAACAGCCACAGATCCTAGAGCTGAGAGCAAAGGCTTGCCAGAGATCAGGAGGCAAAAGTCTATAAGAAAAATGATGGAGGATGGAATAAACTCACCTGGCAGAGTGCAGTTTTAGCAGAGCACTTTATAGCTGCACTCCAAGGTATCTCAAGGCAAAGGGCCACTGATGCATGTGTAGCAGCAGTTGCAGTCACAAAATTTTGCATGTCTTCTAATAAAGTGCATGAATTATGCATCACAATTTCTCAATGACTCAGTGCTCTTTGGAATGGTCGTACCTATATTGTCTCTCAGTAAATTGTTATGAAAACTGAGGCATAAAATTGCTTCTGGAGCAATTTTCTGCTTTATGTTTTGGTATGTAAAATTTTTTAATTTTTATATTTTTGCTATCTATTATATGAATGCTAATATATATATTACTTTAATGTTTTGACCTGTGGTATTTATAAATCTAGATTTTTTTTCTTTAGTAAGATAATCCAGAATGGAGAATGCAACTTTCTAAGAAAACACTTTAAAATATTCTAATGCTGTTTTTCAAAAAGTTCTTTGGCTATATCTTTGATTTTTACTACTTTGCTACTGGGGAAAGTTTTCCTCTAGTTTTAATGTGTGATAATTTTTCTAATTGTCTCTGATCTTTTGCATGAATAATAGAGGAACTCTTTCTAAAAACACAATAGGGTGTGGTTTATGGCATGCTTTTTATTTAATATACTCTATTACTGCATTTAATTACAGTGAACTATTTTTTACATTTATAGAATAAATTCTCAGTTTATCCTTTGATTTTGTTCTCTAATCTGTTGCTTTGTGAAATTATGCTACAGTTTAATTGATTTAAACATAATGGATTTGGGATTAATCTTTTTAAAGTTGCTTAAGCAACTTAATGTTAATTGATCTTTGTCATTTCTTTGTTTAGGAAATACAGAATTTACAGGTCAAGAAGAACTGATGGAGATATCTGAAGTTGACGAGGGATTTTATTCCAGGGCTGCCTCTAGTACCAGCCAGTCGGGTTTATCAAACAGTAGTCACAATTGTAGTAACAAGACAAGTGTAGGAAAGAACCAGAGACGGTCAGGAGGAAGCAAAACTGGAGGAAAAGAAAAAGAAACTACAGGGGAATTTTGCAAAGATCACTTTGCTCGAAAACATACACAGAGAGCCCAAAGTGAGAATCTTGAGCTTCTCTCTTTGAAGAGACTAACTTTAACCACCAGCCAGTCCCTACCTAAGCCTAGTAGCCATGGTTTGGCCAAGACGGCAGCGACTGTATTTAGTAAATCCTTTGAACAAGTCAGTGGTGTCACAGTCCCACATAACCCATCATCTGCCATTGGTTGTGGCACTGGGACAGATGCCAATAGGTTTTCTGCTTGTAGTCTCCAAGAAGAAAAGCTTATTTATGTTTCAGAAAGGACTGAACTTCCAATGAAGTATCAAGCAGGTCAGCAAAGACCTCCTAGTATTAGCATTACTTTGTCCACAGATTAATTTGTAACATAGTTTTCTTCTTATAACCAGTAAATCTGGAAATATGACTGCTTCTTAATGAAAGTGCCCTAGTTCTTTCATGCCTGTTCCTAACATGAGCCCTTAAATTCTGAAGGCTCCCTTGACTTTGATGAAGGGAATAATGTCTTGGTTAATGAAGGAAATGTCTAGGTTGCAGTAAGTTGAAATATGGTTTTGTTATTTCTTGGTTTGCCTCCCTTCCAGTTTGAGTCTTTTTTTTTCTTATAGTTATGTTATCCTAAGATTGTGGTATGACAATAAATATTGGCAGATTGTCTGATCAAGTTGGTTACATGTCCTGTGACATTTTGAGGGTTTTTTTTTTTTTTGGTACCAGGGATTGAACTCGGGACCTTGCGCTTGGGAGGCAGGCAGTGGAACCACTGAGCTAAATTCCTGGCCCTTGAGTTTGTTTTTAATACTTTCTACTTTGGTAGCTGTGTGTTTGCCCTTCTCAGTCAAAGAGCATCTCCACGTAAGGGAACTGGCTTATAAGAGATGGGGCAGAGAAGCGAGTTAAGGAATTCCATAGTCGGCCTTTTAGCCAGCTGCCCTGGAAAACAGGCACATGAAAAAACAAAAATGATTACTATGAAAAGTGCTGATAAAAAATACTTGTAGCCAGGTCATCTTTAAGATAATGACAGTTTATTCAAAGGACTGGAAAATGCCTGACAACTCACAGAGGAGTTAGCAAGTGATTATTATGTGGTTCCAGGAGATGGGCAGGGGCATTTCTGTTGATATCTTTGGAATGTTTTTATATCAAAACTAAGATTGCTGGCAGATAATGTTGTTATGAAGTGTTTGATCTGGGTTTAGCAGGTGAAAATTCCTTTAAGTTCCTAAGGTATAATAGGCCATAAAGCTGATCGATCCTGCTGCTGGACTTTGGAAATCCAAATTAGTTTGGATTCCTATAATTCAGAGCACATATCACTGAAGACTTCCTGGAAATCATTGTAAATCTTGGAACACAGCCCTGAAGATTCCAGTATCAACTGTGTAATATTGAGTTGTTTATCTGCAAATGAAGGAAATTAGATAAGTTTTTCATCTGTAAGATGTCATGAAAGAAAATATATAGTGAAATATGGACAAAGGACATTTGTATATTAACTAATTTAGAGTTGTTTATGTTTGTCTTCTTAAATAAATATGAAAAAATTAAATGTATTTCTTGATTGTGAACAGGCCTGTTTTAAATGTTTTTTTTATTATACAGAAAGGATAATCAGTTACCCTCAACCAAAAATAAAAATAAGAAAGGCAATCAAGCAGAAGCTAAATAAACTTGTATGTAGCTACCGGCGGTGGTGTGACCTCGAGATGGACATACAGGTTTGGTCTTTGGTATTTGCTAGTGGTAGCCAGTTCAGCTATGGTGGAGGTTTTCTGTGAAGCAAATATACTTAAGCAATAATTCAGAGAGAGAGAGAGAGGGAGAGAGAGAGAGAGAGAGAGAGGGAAAGAGACTGAGAGGAGGAAGCAAGGCTGAGGATGAGAGTAAATAGCTGGGGAAGCTACTTACTTGGAAACTGTACACTTGGAAGCTGCTTTCACTTTTTGTACACAGTGGTTTCCTTATTCATGGTTCCTAGTTATGGTCACAAAGAAAACATGCTTGTGTTTCCCTCTTGTACTTGCTTATGCACAGCTCAAATACAATATGTAAAAACTCGTATGTGTTGAACAGTGCCAAGCATTTATGGTGAGTATAGTTTTAAAAACCATAATTGCTTTGCCCACCAGTTTAAACCCAATTCTTCAAAAATCATGGACTAGTTTTCACTCATTAGCCTTGAATATAATGTGGGTTTTACAAAGAATGAATCTGATATTTTTAGTTCTAGTAATAGAACAGAATAAGATCTGTTGGCATAAATAGTAGTCAAAAACTGGAAGGCAATTAGATAGAGTTGATTTTGTATTAATTTAATAGTAATCCTGTGTACAGTTTAAAATATGTGTAAAATATTACTGTGAATTTCCTATTGTCTTTTCCTAATTCTTTAACAAAATTTCCCCTATGCAGAGTTACTAACAGTATTGATATTATGGTATTAAGAAGTAAGTTAAAAAGTTTGGCATTTTAAGCAAGTCAAGATGCTTAGAAATGTAGAGTAAGTTTGAAGAAACCTTAGCTGGCACAGACGAGAGAACAGATTTTAATATTCTACCACTGTAATGAAACTCGATTTTGGTATTATTCTAGACTTTTGCTATTAATATGGTCTGAGGACCAGTAAGGTAAATTGGCATCACCAGCCATTTTGGTAAAAATCCAGAATTTAAAGACCAGACCTAGTGAATCAAAATGGACATTTTAACAAGATTTTCAAGTGATTTTTATGCATGTTAATATTTGAGAAGAGAGTATCAGTACAAACAAACTGCTTGTCTAATATGTAGGATTCTCAGTGGTCTCAGAACCTTAGATCAAATAAATATTTAATATTAAATATCATTATAATATTTATTTTTGAAAGCAAATTAACTTTTTAATAGCATGGACTCATGACTTAGGTCTTCTAATTCTGAATTCCTAATGATCTTCATTTATTATTGCAGTAAAAATGTGAATTTTATATTGTTTATCATAAATAAAATCAGAGGTATAAATGCCTATAAGTTTAAGTATGTGAGGTTATGCCTTTTGTACTTAAACTTTTATACACTGCATAACAAATTTGCATATGTGTATTCTTTTCTAAAAAAATTTCTGAAGACTTCCTCAGTGGGGGTGATTCTGAATTTTGGCTTCAGGTGATTTGCACCAATGGATTTTTTTGTAGTGTGGAGTTAACAACAAAATTCTTTCATATTCCGAACCTTTGATACTATTTCAAATAAGAATTATATACTGACAGCTTTTATTATAGTCATGAAAACTGGATAATATTAACTATGGCAACAATGATTATTGTCCCTAAGACTCTCTCCATTCACTTTTTGTAAGGTAAGTTGGTTTTTTTAGGTCATATTCCTATAAAGCTGCTAATGATCACAGGCCTCCTGTGTATCCAGAATAATACCTTTATCAAGAGGAGAACTCCACAAAATTCTGCTTATGCACCTCATACTTAAAAGGATCTGAGCAGAAATTGCAGTTCTTTCCCACGTTTTAAGCCTCTAGGGATTCTTGAAATCACCCAATCTTACTCTTGAACCCCAATTGGCTGGATTTCCTGGTGAAGCTGGACCCAACACTAACCTCTTGGGATTCAAGTGGGGAGAGAAACAGAGTAGACTTTTTGAGGTTTCCCAGAGTACCCAGGGGAAAGTGTCATTCTGTCCCTAAAACCACAGGAAAGCACCCTGGAGCCCCTTATCCCACACTGTGGAACTTGTTAAGGCAAACTCTGTAAACTTGAAGAATAGAAATTTTTAGTCCTTAAATGACAGTTTGTTTTGAAAAAGCGGTATTTCATTGCCTTTTTCAACTTCTCAGCAAATCTTACTCATTTTTTTAAAAGTTGAATTAAAGGGAAGTACATTTTAAAACCAAAATGGATCAAAATGATCCCAGTTTTAAGGGATTTTGCCTATTTTGGAAGAATAAAACTAAACTGTTCAGGGTATTAAATCATAGAGGACAAAATGTATTTTGAGAATTTTTAAGGCAGTTTTATGTTTAAGTCTATAGGCACAACATCTGTATTAAAGGAAAGCACGTCAAGGAAATATATATGTTAAATGATGTAACAAAAAAATTACAAAAAAGCATTTTAAAGGGCAAATGAGGGGCAGGGATTTAGCTCAGTGGTTTCACCGCCTGCTGTGCAAGCACAAGGACCCGAGTTCGATCCCTGATACCAAAAAAAAAAGGCAAATGATTTGATGCATAATTAAATTAAGCATTGTAGGTAGAAATTAATGTATAATAATGTCTTCCCAATCTTTGAATGGAAAGTTAAAACCCTCTAGTCCTTTGATAAGCATGAAGTTATATTTTTAGATTTGTAACTTAGTGAAATTATACTTAATACATTGAGTTATTAAAAATTTTAATAGCGTTTAAATTCATTAGAAAATATAAATATGTTGTCTTTGTATTTGTAACTTGTGTATATCTACTGAGTCTAGCAGTAAACATTTTTGAAGATATTTTTATGTTTTTTATAGTGGAGTTCTAAGAGCACCTGTGTCTTCATATAAAGTTTTGATTAGAAAACTCAAGATCCTATTTTACATCCTGTTAAATTCTCTCATATGAAGCTTATTGTGTACTTCTTACCTTTACTTCTAATCATGTAATGATATTAATCTTATCCTAGTAAATATTCTTGTTTCTAATTGTATTCCTAGAGTTCACATTCCTAAAGAATGAACATGACTTTGAATATTTTTATGTGTTCTGTATGCTTTTAAGGATATAGAAATAAACTGGAGTTTACTTTTTGAAGTTTTGTATATTTGTGTAAATGTTCTCCATATGCAGTACTTTATATAGTAAGTGTTGCCTCTTGTGTTATTAAAATAAAAAATGAAAAAATATTTTCCAGATTATTTATTCATTTAAAAAGTTATAGAAATTTACAAATATCATGATATGCAGGGAGAAAAGACAGGAAAAAGACTTACGTTGGTTGAGCCCTTGAGAGCTGTTGGGGGTAAGCCATGGGACAATGACATCTCATTCCTGGCTTTGTGCTTTACATAGCCTAGGGATGAGGAGCCAGAGGTCTGTTAGTGTTCATCCAAAGAAGAGACCTTCCATGGCTCGTGCAGCAAGGCTGATTATTTGCTATACCAGAAGCACAGGCAAATTGAGATAACATTTTTTTGCCTTTTAACTTTAATGTGACTTTATCTCTTGAGTTCAGAGATAATATGCTGCTTGTACTTGGCATAGGACTATGTGCCTGAGTTGAATTGAGGCTAGCTTTGGAAAAGAATTGAGGAAATGTCTCTAATGTATTATTTAACAGTAAAAATTTAGAACTTCATTTATTGGCTCTAGGAAATATCAGTTGGTGTTATATGGAACTGCACTATTGTTTATACTTAGGAACAAAACCCTCTCTAAAAAATCTTGTGTGTGGTTAATCATATATTTGAATAATTTCATTTCATCTAAGGAACTGATTTAGAAAATATTTTCTAAATCTCTCTTAGAAGAAGACTTGTAGAAAAACAGAATAAGAACCAGCTTTCATAAACCTTTTGTTAGCTCTATGAAATGTGTACTCTTCTAGTGATTTCAATAATCCCAATAGTTGATGTGCCAATACAATCTGACTTTGTTAATATCAGCATAATTATTTTATAATGATAAAAAGACTACAAGCAAGTTTAATGACAATAATTTACCTTACATTGCTATTATGGTGGTAGTAATAGCTAATATTTATAACTAAATTATTATTTCATTTAATACTCAAAACAATCTTATAACATGAGTAGAATCCCCATTTTGCAAAAGAGGAAACTGAAGCTCTCAGGAGGATAGATGACTTGCCCAAAGTCACCTAGGTGCTGGGTGGCAAAGCCACACCCTGAACACAAGTCTTAACAGTTCTCACTTTTATCCCATCTTTCCTATAAGGTTAAGTTTTTAAAATAAAGTCAAAATTTGCTAAAACTAAATCATGGTAAATTTTGCAGAGTTTGAGATAATTGTGTTTCACTGACAAACAGTGCTAGTTATTCTAATACTACAAATATGGTAAAATGCAAAATTAAAATGAGGGTTTTTTTTTTTAACCTGTCAGATTGATGATGCTTAAAATAATTGGTACTAGTATTGGCACTGGTATAGAAGAAATCATTAGTCACTAAGATGATTGGCAGGACTACAAATGAATTGGTGGGGAATTCAGTAATATCAAACTTTAAAGTATACCATATATCCTCTGATCTTAGCAATCCTATGTTTCTACATGTGTTCCACTTTCTATGTTCTACATAAAATTTAGCTCAAATATATAAATATAAACATGCAAAGTATTCATTCTAGCATTGCTGGCATTAGAAAAAAAGCCAGTAATCTAAATGTCCTTCAGTAGCAAAATGGATAAATTATTGTTCAAACATATAGCCATTAAAAGGGATGCAAATTTATGTATGTATATAGTATGATCCCACTTTCATTATAATATGTGGAATAGTTAATATAGGTTAATAATATATATGTATAATACACATATGTTTACTGGTATGGGAGGAGGAGAGCATTATATTTCAAAGTGTGGTCTAAAGACAGCTTGCATAAGAAACCTGTATTTTTTAAAATGGAGATGCCTGGGCCTTGTGCTAATACCCTGAATCAATCACTGTGAGTAAAGCTTTGAGACTTTTATTTCTTGTCAAGTTCCTCAGTTCAATATTTATGTGGTTTGGTATGCTAGCTGACAGCAATGAGTTGGTTATTTGTTAGTGAATTGTAGTTAGAAAGGACTTCTTGAAGAGATCTTGTATTTTAAATGGGGCCTCCCTCAACATAAAGCCAGGTGATATAGACATATCAACATAGACCTGTGAGAGAAAAGTGAATTGTTCTGACATAGAAAAAATGATTTTATAGTGCAAGAGGATACATCAGTTAAATGAGCAGTCCTTAAAAATTTTTTTTGCTATTATTGACCTTCCCAAAGTAACAGGTGACCTGTTAATAAAGCAAAACTAAATAATAAAATGTATGCAATAAGAAAGTACTACTTTGATATGCTTAGCTATGTCTCAGAACCTGGAAATAAGGTATTTGTGGGAAATCTGTCCTCAAATGGTTTAAGGCATGTCTGTCAAGGAAGAAAACTGACTAGGCTTGGCAAAATTAATAGGACTGGCAGTCACAGCAAACAAGGGTCTTAAAGAGTCTTGATAAGTCAACAATTGTTTGAGAAGCAAGCTGTTTGCTCAGGTAATCAATCATATTGTTTCCAATCTGTCAGGATTTCCTTATGCAAGCAAAAAAGTCATTCCTATTTTTATTTGTTTTATTTTATTTACAATTTTATCTCTCCTGGTCATAGATTTCCTGGAATAAACAACTAAGTCCTATTGACATAGGTGAGTTGTAGTCTTATCTTATCACACTGTTGGATTCAGTTCTCTCTTTTGCATTTCCCTATGCAAAGATTGTAAGACAATACTATATACACAGCACATTGATGTGTCTTTAGTGACTTCTTAGGGTTTAACTGAAGATCTCAAGATTTCTTCTCAAGCTTCTTGACTCCTTCAGCATGTAGTTCACACTTGTTAAGTGCTGTAGTATAATCCTGATCACATTGTACCGTGATCATCTTTTCACACATCTGTCTCCCTCACTAAGCCTTAGCACTGTGGGAGTTTAGTGTAGTACCTAATATAAATAAAAAATTCTTTCACTAGATAAACTATGACTCCTATCAAAGAAACTGGTAGTAACATAGGGGAGACTGTTGACTCTCTTTTGTTCAAGAGAAGTCTGAAACTTTCGATTCTCTAATGTACATTTGCATGGAGATGAAAAGGAAGGTTGTAAAACCTGACTTTGATTCTTTTAAGTGTTCCTACATAGAAGGTTTTTTTTTGAGAAATAAATTATGACACATCATATTTCTTTCTACTGAGAGTAATAAATGGGATGAAAATTTTTCCAGACTACTGTTTGACGTTGTCTCTTCTTAGTTTCTACATATTATTTTCTCATGTGTATCTGTGGTTCGTCTGAATGATATCTAGACTCATCAGACCACAAAATAAGCAAGACCTAACTTCAGCACTACAAATTCTGACTTCTTGCCTGGCTTACTTCCTTTTATAGAAACTACAAGAATGTTCAGTGGTTGTTTTCTAGGTCTACTATCACATAATAAAGCCAGTAGTGCACTTAAGATACAATTTTTACTTTCTTTAGCCAACATGTTTCTACTTCTGTCTTGCCCTGTGCTACATAATTTTTCACTAACATTTTCTCTCATTTCACTTGAAATGGCTCCACCCCCACAACATAGCACCACTTACTCTTCTAATTTCACTCTGGTTCAGAATCTTGTTTCAATGTACATTCTTTCTGTAAAGCTTTTAATTTGTTTATATCAAGTTGTATTTGATAAGGCAGGTTATGTTTGAGAGAAGCAAGCAAGCAAACCCATGAACCATACCTACAATAGGAAATAATACACTTTCCAGTTCAATTGAAAAGAAAAAATTTGGCCCTTTTATACAAAGGGTGATCAAAATATATGGTGCGTGTTTAAATTTTTAAGTTATTAAAGTAAGACACATTGTCATAAATCCTCCTCAAAATACTCCCCTCTCACCTTGAACACATTTATTCCACCATTCTTGCCACTTTCTTGAAGCAGTTCTGGAAGTCAATTTTTATGAGTGTCTTTAGGAGGTATGATAAAAAAATATGGTAAATACTGCTGGGGCATGCCATCCACTGGATAAGCAGGCTTGGAAAAAAATTATGGAGGGCTGGGGATTTAGCTCTGGTTCTGCTGCCTGCCTCAGTGCAAGGACCCGAGTTCGATTCCCAGTACCAAAAAAAAGAAATTATGGTGTTTCCTCATTCATTTTATTCACTGGATCTGTCATTGTGTGACTTCTGGGTCTTTCTAAAGCCAGAATGACCATGAAAGATAAATTTTTTTACTTGATTTGAGACACAGAGGCAGCCACAACAGCACAATTGAAAATACTCATGAAAGAGAACTACCAGAACTCCTTTAGAAAGTAGAAAGAATGAGATAAGTGTGTTTGAAGCAAGGAAGGATATTTTGAGGGGGGTTAATGATGATGTGTCTTTTACTGTAATAAAGATTTTTTAAAAAACATTCACTATATTTTTCAATTATACCTTTTATAAGCAGTATAACACAATATACTGGTACTACTAGCTACAAGTAGAGTGTGGTATTAGAGCCTTACCAAAGATGGTTCTAAAGGACAGTAAATAAAGAAATTCTATCCAGTGGGAACAAATCTGAGCAGTGTTTCTTGCCAGCTTTGCATAGAAGGGAAGATATCCCCCCAAAACAAATCTTCACTTGATCTTAGCCAAAAGGCTGAGAAGCGATCAGAAAAACAAATCTTTACCATTTACATGCAACCAAGGGCCTGGGAACATGGAAGTAATAGGATCAAAAAGATTAGTGATAAATTTTGGAAGCTAGAAATATGGTTATACTTCTTTAAATGGGTTCAGATCAGGAACAAGACAAGGATGTTCACTATCACCACTCCTGTTCAATATAGTACTTGAAACTTTTGGCCGGGGATTTAGCTCAGTGGTTTCGCTGCCTGCTGTGCAAGCACAAGGACCCGAGTTTGATCCCAGGTACCAAAAAAAAAAAAAAAAAAAGAAAGAAAGAAACTTTAGCCAGAGCACTCAGAAGAGAAAGAAAAGGGATAACTATAGGAAAAGTCAAACTATCCTTATTCACAAATTACATGATCCTTTATGTAGAAGACTCAAAAAAAACACAACCAAAAGACTCCTAGAACTAGTAAATTCAGCAAGATAGCAGAATACAAAATCGGCACATACAAATCAATAACAGTTCTGTACCAATAATGAACCCACAAGAAAGAAATTAGGAAAATAACACCATTAACAATAACTTCCAGAAAAAAATTAATACTTAGGAATTAACCAAGGAAATGAAAGAGCTCTACAACAAAAACTACAGCATTCTGAAAAAGGAGATCAAAGAAACCATCAGAAAATTGAAAGCTATTCCCTGTTCCTAGATAGGCAGAACCAATATTGCCAAAATGGCCATATTGCCAGAACGGATAGACAGATTTAATGCAATCCCAATCAAAATACCATCAGCATTTCTCAAAGTAGTAGAAAAACCAATCTTAAAAGTTGTATGGAACCAGACAAGACCCAGAACAGCAAAAGCAATCTTCAACAAAAGGAAATCAAGAGGCATCATAATCCCAGATTTCAAGTTATGTTACAAAGCTACAGTGATAAAAACAGCATGATACTGGCACAAAATAGACATGTGAACCAGTGGAACTGAATAGAGGATTCAGAAACCTCCCAGAAACATATGCTGGAAGTGTTGGGAAAACTGGCTATACACATGCAGAAGATTGAGTCTAGCCTCATATCTCACCACATACACACTAAAATCAAAATGGATCAAAGATGTAAATATTCAAATATAAACAATTTGCTGAAAGTTAAAATAGAAAAAACTCTTGAAGACATAGGCATAGATAAAGATTTTCTGAACAGAACTCTACAAATCAAGAATCAATAAATGGAATTGAATCAAAAGGTTTCTGTACAGCAAAGGAAACAATCAACAGAGTGAACAGACAACCTACAGAATGAGAAAACAAAGTTTTTCAGGTATTCCTTGAACCGAGGACTAATATCTAGAGTATACAAAGAACTGAAAAAATTAGATCCCCAAAATGAAAGACTATCAAAAATAGGCAACTGACATGAATAGATGCTTCTTAAAAGTACAGTTGACCAATAAATACATGAAAAAATGTTTATCATCTCTAGCCACTAGAGAAATGCAAATTAAAACAACACTGAGATTTCATTGTACCCAAGAAAGAATGACTATCATCAAGAAATCAAATAATGGGCTGGGGATTTAGCTCAGTGGTCCTGCCACCTGCCTCGCAAGAGCAAGTTCCCGAGTTTGATCTCCAGTACCAAAAAAAAAAAGAAAAGAAATCAAATAATAACAAATGCTACATTGTTGATAGGAATGTAAATTAATACAACTACCCTACTACCAACATCACCTTAAATGGGGAGAAACTGAAAACTTTCCCTCTAAAATCAGGAACAATTCAAAGAGGTCCACTATTACCACCACTCTAGATAATTTAGGGATTTATTTGAACTTCTATTTCCTATCATCTATTTATCTTTCCTGTTATCTATCTATTTTGCTCTTCTCCCTCATATATACATATACATATATATCTACTCATGTAAGATAAACCATGTGATATTTAAGCTTCTGTGTCTGATTTATTTAACATTATGATCTCAAGGTGCATCTATTTTCCTAAAAATGACTCAAATTTCTCTTTATGGTAGAGTAGTGCTCCATTGTATATAAATATCACATTTTCTTTATTCATTCATCATTAATAGACATATAGGCTACTTCCAAGATTCCACTATTATGAGTTGTGCTGCTCTAAACATGAGTGTGCATGTCACTGTAATATGATGACTTTAACTCTTTTGGGAAGATACCTAGAAGCGGAATAGCTGGACCAAATGGAATTTACATTTTAGTCTTTTGAAGAATCTCCATACTGATTTTTATAATGGTTGTACTAGTTGTCTATTTTGGAGAAAGTCCCACATGCTGCTAAGAATGTATATTCTGTTGTTGGGTGGAGCAATCTATAGATATCATTAAGTCCATTCATTCAAAGTTTTGGTTAACTCTGACATTTATTTGTTGATATTTTTTAGAGGGATGATCTAGTTCATTTATTTGTGACAGTGGGCTACTGAAGTTCCCCTCCAAGCTGAGGCATGTTCTTGCTCATGGTAGATAGGGAAAGCAATCAAACTTCTGATCTGTGCTGCATTTGTCAGCAGAGAAAGGGTTTAAGCAATCTGTTAGTGCAGCATGTTAATGCCAGCATGTTCAGGCCTAGCCGTTTTTTACTACACCACCACTTGATCCTGGCTTCTCATAATGGGGTCCAGGGCCCCATGTCCTTCTTGACCTGACCTTAAACTTGTCAGGGGGTCTATATCAAGCTCATAATTGTCTATGACTGTTTCGCATGGCTGTCTCTCACCCAGCCACTGTGGGAAGGTAACACAGAATTCTGGCATGCAGTTGTTTTTTAGTTATTGAGTCTCGGTCTTAACCCCTTCTTGAAATGGCCCAATTAAACATTCTGTTTATATGGTAGGTGCTGCACTGGATTCCCTCTCCAGCTGTTGTTGTCACCCTGGAGCAAAACCCCACACAGCTTTTGCAGTTCACAATAGCTGTGGGTTCCTCTTGAGGCCAGCAGTACTCTTCCTGTCTGCTGTTTCTCCCTGGAGCCCTGACCCTGGAGGCTTACCTTGCATCTGTGGAGACATGTTTCCCTCCTAGGAGCCAAAGTGAGGTTCTAGACTGCTTCATTCTTTTCTATGCAGTTTGGTCCTTTTCT
Source organism: Heterocephalus glaber (assembly GCF_053883595.1). NCBI lineage: Eukaryota > Metazoa > Chordata > Mammalia > Rodentia > Bathyergidae > Heterocephalus > Heterocephalus glaber. The sequence continues at coordinate 7,521,406 of NW_028258156.1, forward strand.
CCATCTTCTCTGTAGCTTCTAATCTTTCTGTCAATTCCTTCCTGATCTGGAGATATTTTTTTTTCTCTTTGCCAAGTTGTTATTTTCCAGGTGTCTGGATTCTGGGTGTCAGAGATGCTTAATTTTTCTACTGATTGCTACTGTACCATTTTGGTCCCCATCCCCATTCTCAGTTTTAGATTTACGCTAATTTAATTCCATTGAAAAATAAAACTGTTACTACATTCCCTCTTTCCCGTTTTTTTGGTGCTATTTTTGTTCTAAATTTTTATATTTTACAAACCAAAAAAACATTGTTATTTATGGAATTTTCTCTATTAAAGATGAAAGATAAGGAAAATAAGATTGTGTTTGTTACATGTAGCTTATTAACCATTTGGGTATTTTTCATTTGTTTTTGTGGGTTTGAATTGCCATCTGGTGTCAAGTCCTTATTCTCACAGTTTGCTCCATGCTACCTCCTTTGTACTGTTATTGCCAAGCTTATTACATTTCTATATGGTATAGGCCCAACAATGCCTACCTATATACATATATAGTTTTATATATTTGCTTGGCAAATCAGCTAAAAAAACAAAGAAGAAAAATATGCATTTATACTGTAATGTATTTCTATTTTACTCCATAGTTTTTTGTTTTTTTGGTACTGGGGATTGAACTTGTGACCTTGCACTTTCGAGGCAGGCACCAAAACCACTGCGCTAAATCCCCGGCTCTTATTCCATAGTTTTTATATTTTTATGTGGATTCAGTCTTCCATTTGAGTTTATTTTCTTTTAGTCTGAAGAGCCTCCTTTAGTATTTCTTTTTCCTTTCTTTATTCTTTTTAAGAAACAGGGGTCTTACTGTGTTGCCCAGGTTGGCCTCAAATGCTTCTGGTGACCCTTCTCTTTCAGTTTCCCCAAGTACCTAGGTCTACAAGTGAGCTCCACCATGCTTGACTCCCTTTGGTATTTTTTGTAAGTTGTCTCTGCAAGCAATAAATTCTTTCAATCTTTGTTTACCTGGGAATGTCTTTATTTCACCTTAACTTTTGAAATAAGGGTCTTGGCTAAGTTTCTTTCAGCATTTTTACTATGTCATCCCATTGCCTCTGGCCTTCATTGTTTTGGCTGAGGAGTCAACTATTAATCTTACTGAGGAATCTCTTGATTGTGACAAGATGTCCTTCTCTGATTGCTTTGAAGATTTTCTTCTTTTTATCTTTGTCTTTCAACATTATTTGTTTGTTTGTTTGTTTGTTTGGAGACAGGGTCTCCTCACTCTAATTCAGGATGGTCTTAAACTCACTATGTACCCCAGGCTGGCGTTGAACTCATGGTGATCCTCCTGCCTCAACCTTCTGAGTGCTGGGATTACAGGTGTGTGCCACCATGCCTAGCCCTTGTCTTTCAACATTTTTACCATCACATGTCTCAGTTTGCATCTAACCTACTTGGAGTTTGTTCAGCTTTTTGGATGTGTAGATTAGTGTTTTCTCAACATATCTGAGATTATGCTATTATTTCTTTAAACTTTCTCTTTCTCTCTCTCATTATGTGTTAGTACACGTGAAGATGTTCCATAGTTCTCTGAAACTCTACATTTTTCTTCATTCTATTTCTCTCTCTCTCTCTCTCTGTCTTCAGATTTGCTAAATTTTTGCTTTTGCCACTTCAGATCTCTTTAGTAAGACTGTCTAGTGAATTTTCATTTTATTTATTCTATTTTTTCAGCTTCAGAATTTCCATTTGATTCATTTTTTATAGTCTCTGTTTATTTTCTCTATTTGATGGGACATTGTTATTATAACTTTTCTTTGTACATATAAATAATGACTACTTTGAATTATTTGTTAAACATAAAATCTGGTCCCTCTCACGTGTACTTTATTTTGTTCCCATAAATGGCTTATACTTCCCTGTTTCTTTGCATTACGTAATTTTTGTTGAAAATTGGACAATGTATTGTTGTGACTATGGGTACAGATTTCTTTCTTCCTCCTGTTTTTGTTATTTGCTTTGTTTTTTCCCTAAACACTGTTTTAAGAAAGCCTATTTTTTCTTTTTTCTACCACTATATGGGTTGTGGTTCCTTGAATGTCACTACCTTGGGATTGGATGCAGTCACATTGAGATGATAGCAGGGCTTTTTTGAGATTTTGGCAGTGTTTTCTTTGGCTGTCTTTCCCCCTAATCTCTGTCTGTTTATATGTTCAATAATGGGGTTGTAATTCATATGTTTTGCTGTTGGGTGGCTCTGATTTAATTCATATGTCTCACTGCTGGGTGGCTCTGATTTGAATTTGATTGTCTGATGCTGAATAACTAACCTGTATTAGCTTTGGTTAATAGTATAAGATGCTAAAACACAAAGAATCATTGTTATTTCATGGCTTGCTTATTATCAAGCTCAGTGGTAAATTTTTTTCTTTTTTTATTCCTTTGTTGTTCTTTGGTGGTTTTTCTCATTTTCATTTATAAGTCATATATAATTTTTGTACACATGTAATATATAATTTTGTATACAATATACACACATATTCATTTTTTCAATTTTAAGATTATTTCAATTTTGTAAAATTTTTCCCATGAGAGTATCAAACAAAGAAAATGGATGATTCACCAGATGAGTCTGTAATTATATCTCAGAGGAAAAAGTCATGATCTATCTATTGCTTTTCAGATGAAGTTGCATTAGAGTTAGACAAATGTAATATTGTGGCCAATATGAACATAGTGCAGATTTGCATATGAATGTAAAATACCAAGAGGAAGAATGGCAGCTGATAATAGAAACATGATAGAGCATGAGCACATGAAACTGAAATGTAGAATTTCTGATAAGAAATATTAATTGCATTGATTCTTTTATACTGCCTAAATTATTTGTATCTGATAATATACTTAAAATTATAGTTGAAGAAACAAACAGATATGCCATAGAGTGTGGCAAAAAAAGAAGAAAACATCAGCAGTGCTGGGAATCTGTTATAATTAACAAGATGAAAAAAATTTTTTTGGTTATGCCAATCTCCATTTATTTATTTTTATTAGTACATGTTTTCATACATAATGACCACTTTCATCATGGAGGATTTGTACATGTACATCACACATATTAACTTTTTGGCCCCTCCCCCAATCCTTCTTTCCCTATTTACAAAAGTTCTATTTTCATTTTTTACTTCAACTCTTTTTTTCCTTAAATCCCTTTTCCCTTCTTTCCCTTCCCCTCCCCCATGGGAGATGAAAAATTTTAGGTATATTAATTATGGGGATAGTACCATTACCAGATATTAGACTGTATTGATTTGAAAATAATATGTATGTCATTGGGCATATAAAGAACGCCATACAATGTGATTCTCTTTTGGCCATTTTGAACTGTTTACATTTCTCTGACAATACCACATGAAGAACTGAGGATCCTTTGAATAAATTTAGAAAAATCATGGAAGAAATTATTAACACGTTCAAGAATGCAGTAAAACCTGGAAAAATGTAGTAATAGAAGAAAATATGATTTTATGGCAAGGACATTTGTGTTTTCCCCAATACGTCAAAGGAAAACAGCACAGATACAAAATAAAATTGTATAAATTATGTTTGTCTAGTGGTTACACCTGTGATTTACATGTCTGTGCTGGAAAAAGTGGCAGTCTTTTGCACCTTTGATGCCACAGGTGCAAATTGCTCCAAAAAAAATCACTTTGTAGAAGCTTATTTAGAAATGGCAAGAAACACATGCAAGCGATGGAGAGAATGTTATCAAAAATTGTCTAAAAAAATAGGTGGTGTTGTGGCCACAGAAAAGCCAAGCACATTATGACATTTTATACACTGCAAAAATCGGCTACCTTTGTGCATGAACTGTTTTAAAGAAATTCATGAATATAAATGAATTTCTTTTAACTTAATGAAATGAATTTTTAATTGTAATAATTTAAATAGGTAGGAATAGTATTAATTAATATTTATATTTGGATAGTATTCAAATTCAAGCAACTAATTAGATTGGCCCATTTAGACTTTTTATTAAATTTATTAGTAAAAAGACTGATGAAAGTGATTAGATCCATTTGTTCCACCAGTGAAACAAGCCGCCACATGGGGAAGTAATGCCTGTTCCACTACTGGTTCGAGCCAGTGGGAATGTATTTAACTATCTGCCTCATTTGGTATCGCATGCAACTGTTAGATTCCCCCAAATTACCAGGTGATTCCTCAGTTCTCAAACCCCTGGGGGCATAAATTGCTCTGCATTCTGATCCAATTATATTCCACCAGAGTAGGTTTTGAGGCCAGTCTTTGAAGTTGGTTCTGACTGCAGGAGGGCACTTCGTAAGTTCCTTGGTTCTCTTTGGTGAACTATCTGGCCTATGGTTTAGCTGTTGCTCTTAATTAAGAGGAGCTATTTTTTTTTTTTTTTTTTTTTTTTTTTTGGTACCAGGGTTCAAACTTGGGTCCTTGAGCTTGCACAGCAGGCAGCAAAACCACTGAGCTAAATCCCCAGCCCAAGAGGAGCTATTTTTTAAAAGAGCATCCTTAGGCTTGAACTTTCCAAACTTTCAAATAAAGTCAGTTACTTTGGGGAAAGTTGGAAGGGGATGGATGAGAAATATTAAAGGGAGAGGAAGCTTTATCTTCATGGCTGTATCCACCTAGAGTAGACTTCTGTCAAGCTAAGCTGGAAGGTGTAAAGCAGGTAGTCAACTCAGCTGCTACATGTTACTGGATTTTAAAGTTCATACTGCTTGCCACTCAACTGAAAGATTTGAGAGACAAATTTGTTTCCTTGATACGTTTTAAAGATAAGAACCTCTGAGCAGCCACCAGTTGATGGCAGTCACTAGGATCCAATTTCAGCATTGTTTCCCAATGCTGCCATGCAAAAGGAAAAGGTAGTGGAAGTCTTCCTCTCTGTTCCTGAAGCCAAAACCCTTGTAAATGAGCACTTTATATGGTTACTACTTTAGCCTTGTTGTGAAATGTTACCAGCTGCAGGCTTCATTTAGACAAAAGCCCAAGAATGCAAGATGTAGAAGTTCAAAAAGATAAGTCTTTATAAGCAGCCACTTTAGCATAATAAAACATAAACATTAACATGAAATAATGACAGCAACATAATTTCTATGGATTTCTATGTTCTTTTTTTGAGTGAACATACTTCAGAAAAGTAAGCATATTATTGAAATATTTTCTTATATGAATTCACTGTAAGTTAAAGTTGGCCTGAAAAAAGAGAGAAAATATAATGATATATTTTATTATCAAAAGTAATTGGATTGCTAAAAATAAATCTGCTTATGAGTTAAAATATGAAAATTTACCCTTTTTAGTAATATTTTATACATTGTTTTTTAGTATTCCTAACTTTCCAACTATATATTTGTGTGTATATATATATATACAAATTTGTATATATATATATATATATATATACACACAAATTTGTATATATATATATGGTTCTTTGGTAAATAATTTTTATTGTAGCTGTCTCTTCTCATTTTTCATATTAAAAGAAAGCTACCCTTTTCAGGTTTAAAAAGATAATTAATATTAAATGTTAGATAGGTATTGGTTTGCCATTCCTTGCTGATGCTTATACATTTGTCGCTAAGTTGTATTTCATTTGTGCTTATTGTCTGGTCTGGTTTTTCTCTCTTTATTTCAAATATTCACATCCATATGTAATTCATACACATGAACTAAAAACCTACTCTGTAGGAAGCCCTCAGCTGGATTCAGAGAATGTAAAGATGAGAAGAATATACTCATTTATGCTAGGTCCTTAAAGAACTATGGAACCACGACAGGATGGAGATGGAGTTGATGAATTTTGTCTGAAAGAGAGATGTGATGAAAACTCAAAAAAGAGGTGCTGTGAAATAATCCTAAATATAAGAATAGGAATTTTCCAGGGGAATAGAGGAGTGCAGGATCATGGAGAAAGGAATATTAAGGCAGGGGAACTACAGAAGGAAAGACTTTTGTGTGTTCAGAGAATTATACATATGTAAAGTTAGGGAATCCCTAAGACTATCTTCAAATTCAGTAATTCACTAGGACTCAGCAGAACTCACTGGAAGCTCTTCTACTCATAGTTATGGTTTATTACAACAAAAGGATACACATCAAAATAAGCCAATGGCAGAGCTGCATGGAACAGAATCCAAGTGGAATTCACGTGGGAAGTTTCCACTTGTCCTCTCTCACTGGAGCCATGGACAGTGCTGACTTTCAGCAATCGTGAAAAAAATATGCATGGACTACTGTCAACCAGAGAAGTTGACTTAAACCTTAGTGCACAGAGTTTTTTAGGTCAGTCATGTAAGATTTGGCTAATGCCCACATGGTTGAGTTTTAGCTCCTCTGGAGGTTAAACTGATACTGCATGGTGAAGCCCCTACTATAAATCATGTTATTGGCCAAGATATTCCACAGGCATCTTCCAGGAGCTGAAGGCAAAGGTCAGACCTATCTGATTAAGATTAGGTCTTCCTATACAAGAGTGCAGTGTGTTAGAGGCTTGGAAAGTGGTCAAGGCCAGAAGGGAATCAGTGATGGAATGACAAATGGAAGAGGAGTAAATGCTATCAAGAAAAATTATATATCAAAGACATGCATGGAATTAACAGCCCTATTTGAGGAATGTGGTCTTCGTCATTATTTCCCACCACAGAGAGCCAGGAAGAGTGGAATGGAGGTACAATAAACCCCAAATCATAAGCAAAAGAAGAGCCAAATTGTCTCTGTGTCCTGGAATGCTAGGGTGAGTGTTTCACAACAGTGCCGTGGCAGAAAGTCTAAGCGATGAAAATTTATTTTTTTATTTTTTAGCAATGAAAATTTAAATTGAGTGAATAACAGAAGTGACAGCAAAGAGGGAACCCTGGGCTTCAGGACTCTTATTACCTAATAAAATAGAAGAGCATTGACGTTTTCCAAAAGGGCTTTGCCCAGTTGACCTTCTACCACTCCATTGGAACTATGCTTTATGTATTTCCCTGTTTTTCATCACACAAGCTATTTCTGAGTTAAGCTATTGGAAAGAAAATTATCTGCTCAGAAAATTTGGAGGTAAGAGAGATCTTACAGCTCCTTTAAATACATTCTTTGTGTAAGAGTAGCCCTCAGACTGACTGCATAAGAACTTTCTGGGCAGATTTCTCAGTCCCATGAACAGAAATTGTGGTTTTGCAGATTGGAGGAAGAGGGAAGTGGAGCCCAGTGATCTTCATTTTAATAAGCAAGTCAGGATCTACCTACCATTCCTTCAAAACATTTTGTACAGTTGTGATTATTTCTTTATGGTAATTTCTTCCTATCAGTCCCAAGAAAACATTTGGTTCAGTGAAATGTCTGACATCTAGAAGGCTCTCAATAAATGTTTTTGAATAGTTGTTGACTCTCCGGTTCTTACAGCTCTCCAAGATTCAAGGGTCTAGGTGGAGGAGCTGAGGAATTCTGTACTGAGGCCACCTGGAGAAACTAAGGCAATATGCCAACCTCAACTGGCCTCTGGCTAGATGTTACCAGGTACCAATACTTTCTCTGCTTTATTTTTACCATTGTTTTTTAATATGGTTATTTTTTTAAAACCCAGGTATCTTACCTGCACTAAGGAGAAAAGGGAAGTTCCCATACCTCTCCCAGATAACCCCATTGGTGGGATCCTAGACTAGCCTGGGCCAGGTGTTTGACTTGCACACTAAATAGGAGAATCATTGCTTTAGACCAGGGGTGGCAAACCTATGTGCAGTGGGCTGTTTGTATCTGTGAAGCCTCTAAAAGGTTTTCCATCACTCCTTTAGACCAACTTATCATGTAAGGTTGGAGCAGCAAAACGAAGAGAAGTTAAATAACTTGTCTGGGGTTGTATGAATACTTTGGACATATTGGTTCACATACTACTTGTAAAATCCCCTAAGAGCAGGTTGGGCGTGGTGCTTCATGTCTGCAATGCCAGCACTTGGGAGGCTGAGGCAAGAGGATTACCATGAGTTTGAGGCCAGCCTGGGCTACATAGTGAGTTTAAGGCCAGCCTGAGCTACATAATGAGACTCTGCCTCAAAAAACAGAATCCCCTAAATGCAATTATCAAATTAAAGGACATTTGTTCTTATATATTTCATTGCTAGATATATTTTCTAAAAGTAAAATACATTTTTACTGCTGTAAACATCTGTTACTTTCTCCACTCTCTAATTTCAACTTCCACCAACTAGTGTTTCCAATCTTGAGCCTCAATTCATTTTCAAATTTTAATAGGTTTATAATTGCTCTCTTAGATTGTACATTTATTAGAGAAACCCAAAAAGTTGTCAATTTTTCATTTTGTCAGTTTGATATTTCTAAGTCTTACATGTATAGTTGGCCCACATTGCCTATGAATTGAACTGAACCAGGTATTGACCTTATATATTTGAAATTCTTCTTTTATCAATAGTTTATTACCTATTTCTATCCCTTTGGTTGCTCTGAATATTTAATACTGTATCTTATGTATATCTGAAAATTGCCTCCATTTTGTCATAAATATATACCAGTTCATTTTTATGTTTTAATATTTAATGCTACCTATTTGGAATTACTTTCAGATTTAATCCATCAGATTTTGATATACTGAAGTATTTCTCATCTATCCTCTTGAATTGTTCCTGCCTCACATTACTTCTTTGTTTTCATCAGTGTATGAATTTTCTTCTTCTTAGATAAGGAGTCAGTGTGGTGGAAATATTAATTGATGTGAGGTATTATTAAGGCCATTCTGGGGGAGAAGGGGGTCAGCTGTAAAATGATGATGACAGCGCTGTTAGTACTACTGTTACTCATCATCATCATTGTCATCGTCATTGTCATCAATGATGATACTGTATGTGGTTCTTGCTTACCGATATTTCCTGATAAATTGCACTATAAAGTCGTCAAGAGAGTGACCCAGAGAATGCAACTGGTATTTAGTGTATTCTAACTTAGCAAATATTTTGATATTTTATTTAGTTTTCTTACACAAGAACAAGGCATATGTTTTAATAAGTTTATTTCCCCTCTCTATTAGAGTTTTATATTTTCTTATAAATAAATACCTTCTGTGAAATTATTAATCTTGTTAAAGAAATCCTCTATAAGTAATGTTTTATTTTTATTAAACATTTGATATCCTGTATGAAAAACCAGAATGCCTAATACTGTGTAAGCATATGTTTGCATCTCAGGAAAGGTTGAAAAGAATTATACAAAAATAAAAACATGAAATGAAATACTTTTTTTCTTTCTAGAAAATTTTCTTTAATTATATTATTAAATTCTTAAAAAGATGGTGACTTTCAGAAAATACTTTCTTGTAAGATGTGACTTTTACCATTTTCTCTTAAAAGTGTGGTAAATCATGCTTTCTACTGTGCTTTCCAGAAATAACCTCTATGGGGCCCCAAAGACAAATTTTTTAAGGTTTTAATTATTGTTTTCTTTATATTATCTAAATTATTGGTCTTACCATGTTATCTATTTTCTTTTGTTTTATCAACTTTAATATTGTGTTTGTAGTATTTTTATAGCTGTCTACTTCTGGGTAGAAATAAAATTTATTATAATATAAGAAAATTATAATACCCTCACTTTTCCTTCAGTATCTTATAATAAAAATTTTCAAACATTACTGAAATGTTGATTCCCAGTGCTTGTTACTTTATCCAGTGACTTTCCTTCACCAAAGTAATAATATGAAAAAATGTCTCTATGTTGCCAGATAGTCCCTGAGAAAACAAAATCAGGAACTACTGTTCATGGGGGATATTGTTATGTATGGGGTTTTTTGGTAATGTGTTTGTGCGAGTTTCATATTAAAGTTATGGTGGTCATAACATGAATGGTTAGCGTTTATTCCTGCTTGTTTTCTTTTTTTAGTTGTGCATGAGATCAATATTATTTCTTCCATTTTGTTTGAAAAAATTCACCAGTGAAACCAGGTGGCCTGAATTTTATGAGAAGTTTGTTGCTAACAAATTCAATTCCTTCAACAGATATACAACTTCTCAGATTTCGTTTCTTCCTGAGTCATTTTTGGTAAGTTTTACATTTCTAGGAACTTGTTCCTTTTACCTAAGTTGTCAAATTTGTTGGTATGAAGTATTTTATAATATTTTCCAATCCCTTTAATTTCTGTTGTATGTGTAGCTATAATCCCTGTCTCTTTTTTATTCTACACATAGAATATTTGGGTTCTCTCACTTTTTTTCCTGATCACCCCTACCAGAAGTTTGTTAATTTTGAGTCGTTTCCAGTTTTTGATAATTAAAAATGAAGCTGCTATGAACATTTTATGTACAAGTTTTTACGTGGACATATGCTTTTGTTTATCTTCAGCAGAGGCGTAGGAGTGAATTGCTCCGTTATATGGTAACTGTGTTGAACCTTTTGAGGAATCACTGAAGTGACTTCCACAGTACCTGCATCATTTTACACTCCTCCAGGAATATAGTGAAGAATTGCAATTCCTGAACCTGCCTGCTAACAATGTCTTTTTAAAATTCTAGCTGTCCTAGTATTTGAAATGATATCTTACTGAGATTTTTGAATTGTACTTCCCTAATGACTGATACTGAATATCTTTTTATATGCTTATCAGCTGTTTATATATTTTCTCTGGCTATTAAAATCCAATTTATCCCTTTTTTCCCATAGTCTATGTTTTAGTGTTCTTATTTAAGAAATTTTGTTTACTCCAAGGTCATAAGGATTTTCTGTTTTGTCTAGGTTTTATAGTTTCAGGTTTTACAGATAGGCTTAACTTTTGATTGTGATTTGAAAAAAGAGTCAGTGTTCATTTTTCCTCCCTATAATCGGTAGTTCCAGCACCATTTATTGAAAAGATTTTCTTCTTTTTTTTTTTTGTGGTACTGGGGATCGAACTCAGGACCTTGTACTTGTGAGGCAGGCGCAGTGCCACTGGGCTAAATCCCCAGCATAGATTCTCCTCCTCTTATGGAACTACTTTGTTACTTTAAAATATTAATTGAGGGGCTGGGGATTTAGCTCAGTGGTTCCACCGCCTGCCTCGCAAGCACAAGGATCCGAGTTCGATCCCCTGTACCAAAAAAAAAAAGAGAATGTTAAAAATATTAATTGGGTATATATTGTCACTGACTTTTTCTTCAAGTTACACACAAAATTTTTTTTTTTTTTGGAACCGGGGATCGAACTCGGGTCCTTGGTGCTTTTGAGACAGGCGGCGGAACCACTGAGCTAAATCCCTGGCCTACACACAAAAAATTAAGTTACTTCTGGACTCTATTCTGTTCTGTTGGTCCATATATCTATCTTTTGCCAATACTAACTTGTTTTGATTTCTTTATTAAAAAAATTCTTTTATTGGTACATTTTAGGTATACAATACGTTTACATTTATCATTGGGTGTTTGTACCTGAACATGTTGTATCTTAGTTCTTATTTTTCCCCCCATTACCTGTGCACCCTTCACCCCCTCCACCCTTCCCTATTTACATAGATTTTGTTTCCATTTTTTTTTTCTTTTCTCATAATTTTTCCTTTCCCTTCTTCCCTTTCCCCTTCCCCTCACACCACTATACCTTTGGACCTTTTCCTATTTCAAATTATCAATTATTCATTCTAATTAAAATGTTATTTCCACTTTCAGTTTCTCACACTAGAGAAACTATTCGGTATTTACACGTGTGTCCTATTTATTTCACTTAAGAGTATCACCTCAATGTGCATCCGTTTAGCTATAAATGTCTCTAGTTTCTCATTCTTTATGGTTAAGTAGTATTCCATTTTATTTTTTAAAAACCCACATTTTCTTTATCCAGTTTCCAGTTGATGGGCACTTGGGCAGTTTCCAAGCTTTAGCTATTACGAACTATGCCACTATAAACATCGCTGTGGTATGATTCTTTTAACTCTTTTGGGAAGATACCCAGCAGGGGAATAGCTGGGTCAAATGGGACCTCTAGTCCTAGTTCTTTGAGGTATCTCCATACTGACTTCCATAGTGGTTGCACCAGTCTGCACTCACACCAACAACGGAGAAGGGTTCCTTTCTCCCCACAACCCTGCCACCATTTGTTATTGGTTGATTGTTTGACAGCAACCAATTGTTCTGGGGCGAGGGGGAATCTCAGTGTTGTTTTCATCTGCATCTCTCAAATGACCAGTGATATTGAACATTTTTTCATATGCTTATTTGTTGCTTTTACTTCTTTGTCTGAGAAATGTCTGTTCATTTCAGATGCCCATTTTTGAATTGGGTCTTTGAATTTGGGGGATCTGATTTTTTTCAATTCTTTATATAGTCTGGATAGTAGACCTTTGTCTGAGGTACAGCTGCAAAAAATTTCTTGCCACATTGCAGGTTGTCTGTTAACTCTGTTGGTGGTTTCTCTTGCAGTGCAGAAGCTTTTTAATATGATAAGATCCCAGTTGTTGATTCTTTGTGCTAGCTCTTGTGCTACTGAAGATTTGTTCATAAAGTCTTTTCCTATGCCAATGTCTTCAAGAGATCTACCTAACATATCTTCCAGCAAGTTTAATGTTTCTGTCTTAATATTTAGATCTTTAATCCACTTTGATCTTAGTTTAGTGCACGGTGATAGGTATGGGTCTAGTTTTAATCTTTGGCAGGTTGAAATCCAGTTTTTCCAACACCATTTATTAAAGAGGCTATCTTTCCTCCAATGAGGGTGGTTGGCTCCTTTGTCAAGGATGAGGTGGCTCAGTATGTCTGGAGTTGTTTCTTCATCTGCTAATCTATTCCACTGATCCTTGGGTCTGTTTCTTTGCCAGTACCATGCTGTTTTTATCACAGTAGCTTTGTAGTATAGTTTCAAGTTGGGGATTGTGATACCCCCTGCCATGTCTCTGTTGCCTAGAGTTGCTTTTGCTATTCTAGGTTTCTTCTACTTCCAAATGAATTTTTGGATTGTTTTCTCTAGTTCTGTGAAGTATATTGATGGAATTTCAATTGACATTACATTAAATCTATATAGTAGTTTTGGAAGTATGGCCATTTTCACTATATTGGTTCTTCCTACCCAGGAACAAGAGATATCTTTCCATTTTCTTATATTCTCCTCAATCTCCTTTTTCAGAGTGCTGTAGTTTTCAGTGTAGAGGTCTTTTGCTTCCTTTGTTAGGTTGATTCCTAGATATTTCCTTTTTTTAGATGCTATTGTAAAAGGAATTATTTCCCGAATTTCTCTCTCAATGAGTCTGCTATTTGCATATAAGAAGGCTATTGTTTTTTGAGTGTTGACCTTATATGCAGCTACTCTACTGAATCTGTCAATTAGGTCTAGAAGACTTTTGACTGAGTTTTTTGGGTCTTCTATGTAAAGTATCATATCATCAGCAAATAATGACAGTTTCACTTCTTCCTTCCTATCTTTATTCCTTTTATTTCTTTCTCTTTTCTAATTACTGTGGCTAATGTTTCCAGAACAATATTGAACAGGAGTGGTGATAATGGGCATCCTTGTCTTGTTCCTGATTTTAGCATGAAAGTTTTCAGTTTTTGACCATTTAATATGATTTTGGCTGTTGGTTTTTCATAGATAGCCTTAATCAGGTGGAGATAAAGACCTTCTATTCCAATTTTCTGTAGGGTTTTTATCATGAATGGGTGTTGGATTTTTGTCAAATGCCTTTTCTGCATCTATTGAGATGATCATATAGTTTTTGTCCTTGACTCTGTTAATATAGTGTATTACATTTATTGATTTATGGATGTTGAACCATCCTTGCATCCCTGGGATAAATCCGACTTGGTCAGGGTGTATGATCTTCTTGATGACCCTCTGTATTCTGTTTCCCAGTATCTTGTTGAGGATTTTTGCATCTATGTTCATTAGGGAGATTGGTCTGTAGTTCTCTTTTTGGGTTGTCTCTTTCCCTGGTTTTGGAATCAAAGTAACACTTGCTTCCAGGAATGAATTTGGAAGCCTTGTTTCTCTTTCAGTTTCCTTGATGAGTTTAAAAAGTAAAGGCAATAGTTCTTCTTTAAATGTCTTGTAGAATTCAGCAGTGAAGCCATCAGGACCTGGGCTTTTCTTTGTTGGTAAATTTTTTATTAAATTTTCAATTTCACTCATTGTTATTGGGGTGTTTAGAATTTCTATATCTTCTTCATTTAACTTTGGCAATTTGTATGTATCTAGGAATCTGTCCATTTCTTCTGTTTTCCATTTTATTAGAGTACAGATTCTCGAAGTAGGTATTGATGAGCCTCTGGATTTCTGCTGGATCTGTTGTGGCTTTACCTTTTTCATTCTTAATTGCATGGATTTGAGCCTTTTCTTTCCTTTTTTTTTGATAAGATTGGCTAAAGGTTTATCAATTTTATTTATTCTTTCAAAAAACCAACTCTTTGATTCATTAATTTTCTGTATCGTTCTCTTAGTCTCCATTGCATTGATTTCTGCTTGGATCTTTATAATTCCCTCGTGTACGAGCTTTGGGTTTGTTATGCTCTTCTTTTTCTAGGAGCTTGAGGTTCTGCATTAGGTTATTTAACTGAGTTCTCTCTGTTGTCCTAATATGGGCATTCACTGCTATGAATCTCCCACATAGAACTTCTTTCATTGTGTCCCATAGATTCCTGTATGTTGTACTGGCATTATCATTTATTTGTAGAAACTGTCTAATTTCTTCTTTAATTTCCTCTGTCACCAATTGGTTGTTCAGGAGGGTGTTATTCAATTTCCATGTGTTTGTGGGAGTTTTGCTGTTTGTTATGTTATTGACCTCCAATTTTATTGCACTATGGTCTGATAATATAGAGGAGATAGCTTCAATTCTTTTACATTCAGTTAGACATGTCCTATCAGCTAGCATGAGATCTATTTTGGAGAATGACCTGTGTGCAGCTGAAAAGAATGTATATTCTGATTTTGTGGGGTGGAACACTCTGTAAACATCTATTAAGCCCATTTGTTCAATAGCTTGGTTCAGGTCTAGAATTTAATTGTTAATTTTTTTCTAGATGATCTGTCTATTTGTGATAGAGGGGTGTTGAGTTCCACCACTACAATTGTATTAGTGCTTATTTGGTTTTTCATGTCCATTAATATTTGTTTTGTATAGTTGGGGGCACTGGTGTTTGGTGCATATATATTTAGGATTGTCATCTCTTCCTCTTGGATTGTTCCCTTCACAAGGATGTAGTGACCATCTTTGTCTCTCTTAATTAGTTTTGGTTTGAAATCTACTTTATCTGCAAATAAGATTGCTACTCATGCTTTTTTCTGGGTTCCTGTTGTGTGGAGAACTGTTTTCCATCCATTTATTTTCAGTCTCTGAATTTCCTTTTGAGTTAGGTGTGTTTCTTGTATACAGCATATTGTTGGATTTTGCTGCTTAATCCATCTGTCAGTCTATTTCTTTTGATTGGTGAATTGAGGCCATTAACATTGATAGTTATAATTGATAGTGACTCATCCTTGTCATGATGTTTTACTGCTGTTGGCTCTTCTAATTGTTATTTCCCCCCCTTTCTCTTTAGTTTCTTACCTTGCCTGGTGGCTTCCCTCTGTTGGGCCTCATGGAGTTGTGACCTTCATTGTCTTTTTCTAGGATATTGCTTAGAATTGTTTGGAGTGCTGGTTTGGTGTTTATGAAATTTCTCAGGTGTTCTTTGTCATGGAAATATGTAATTTCCCCATCGATTTTGAAAGATAATTTGCAGGATACAACAGTCTAGGTTGGAAGTTATTTTCTTTTAGGGCTTGAAATACTTCACTCCAGGCTCTCCTTGATTTGAGGGTTTGTGTGGACAAATCTGCCGCGATTCTGATGGACTTTCCTTTGTATGTGATTTGTTCCTGCCTGTAGAATTTTGTTCTGTTGCGTTTCTGGGATCTTGACTATTTTGATTTTTTTTTTTATTAAATTCTTTATTGGTACATTGTAGGTATACAACACAATTACATTTCTCATTGGGAATTGTAGCTTTACATAATGCATCTTGGTTCTTATTTTTTCCCCATTCCTAGCCCTCCCTTCATGCCCTCCACCCTTCCCTATTTACAAAGACATTATTTCCATTTTTTCCATTTCTCATCATTTTTCCTTTCCCTTCTTTCCTTTCCCCTGCCCCTCCCACTACCCCTACCCCTTTGGACCTTTTCTTCCTAATTTACATTATCGATTATTCATTCTAATCATTGGTACATTTTAGGTATACAATATAATGACATTCATCATTGGAAATTTGCTACTTTACATGGTCTCTCTTGGTTCTTATTTTTCACCCTTGACCAGCCTTCCCTTCAACCCCTCCATTCCTCCCTATTTACAAAGATTTTGTTCCTATTTTTCCATTTTCTCATATTAATCCCATTCCCTTCTATCCTTTCCTCTAGCCCTCCCACTTCCTTCCCCTTTGCCCCCTTTCTTCCTATTTCACATTACCTATTATACATTTAGTCCTTATTTACACTTTCAGTTTCTCACACTAGAGAAACCATTCGGAATTTATTCATGTGTGTCTTATTTATTTGACTTAAGAGTATTGCCTAAATGTGCATCCACTTAGCTATAAATGTCTCTAATTTCTCATTTTTTATGGCTGACTAGTACTCCATTTTATAAAAAACCCACATTTTCTTTATCCAGTCTCCAGTTGATGGGCATTTGGGCTGTTTCCAAGTTTTAGCTATTACAAACTGTGCTGCTATGAACATGGGTGCACATTATATCACTGTGGTATGATTCTTTTAATTCTTTGGGGAAGATCCCCAGCAGTGGAATAGTGGGGTCAAATGAGACTTCCAGTCCTAGTTCTTTGAGGTATCTCCATGCTGATTTCCACAGTAGTTGCACCAGTCTACACTCCCACCAGCAGTGGAGCAGGGTTCCTCTTTTCCCATAGCCCCACCAGCATTTGTTATTGGTTGATTTCATGATAGCACCCATTCTTTCTGGAGTGAAGTAGAATCTCAGCGTTGTTTTCATTTGCATCTCTCGAATGACCAGTGATGTTGAACACTTTTTCATGTATTTATTTGCTATTTCTACTTCTTTGTCTGAGAAATGTCTGTTCATTTCAGATGCCCATTTTCAGATTGGGTCTTTAAATTTGGGAGGTCTGATCTTTTTAAGTTCTTTATAGATTTGAGATAGTAGACCTTTGTCTGAGGAAGAGCAGGTGAAGATTTTTTCCCCACATTGTGGGTTGCCTCTTCACAGTGCTGGTGGTTTCTCTTGCTGTGCAGAAGCCTTTTAATAAGAAGAGGTCCCACTTGTTGATTGTTTGTGCTAGTTCATGGGCAACTGAGGTTTTGTTCATAAAATCTTTTCCTACACCGATGTCTTCAAGGGTTCTACCTAACCTCTGTTCCAACTGGATCAGAGTTTCTATTTTAATATTTAGATCTTTAATGAGATCTTGACTATAATATGTCTAGTTGTAGTTTTTTTTTAATCATGGATAGTTGGAGTTCTATATGACTCACTTATCTGTATGTCAAATTCTCCACCTCTGTCTGTGAAGTTTTCTACTATTATTTCTGTGAGCAGTATTTTTATGTCAATTGTACTTTCTCCTGTTTTTTCATGGACTCCTATCAGTCCTATGTTATTCTTCTTTGCATCATCTGGCAGCTGTTGGATTGATTTCTCATGGTCCCTTACTATCTTTAAGACATCTGTTTTCATTGTCCTCCCTTGTATGAGCTTTGGGGTTGTCCTGCTCTTCTTTTTCTAGAAGCTTGAGGTGCAACATCAGGTTGTTTAATTGGGCTCGTTCTGTTTTCCTAATATGCATATTCACTGCTATGGATTTCCCTCTTAAGACTACTTTCATTGTTTCCCATAGATTCTGATATGTTGTATTGTCATTGTCATTTAATTGAAGGAACTGTCTGATTTCTTCTTTAATTTTCTCTGTGACCCATTGGTTATTCAGAAGTGTGTTGTTCAATTTCCACGTGTTTATGAAATTTTTTGAGTTTCTTTTGCTATGGATCTCCAATTTCATCACACTATGGTCTGATAATATACAGGGGATAACTTCAATTCCTTTGCACTTACTTAAACATGTTCTGTGTGTGAGTATGTGGTCTATTTTGGAGAATGACCCATGTGCAGCTGAGAAGAATGTGTATTCTGATTTTGTGGGGTGGAAGACTCTGTAAACATCTCTTGAGTTCATTTGTTCAAGAGTTCGATTGAGTTCTAATATTTCATTACTTATTTTTTGTCTAGTTGATCTATCGATTTGTGACAGTGGGGGGTTGAGGTCCCCCACTATAGTTGTATTAGTGCATATATGACTTTTCATGTCCGTTAGTATTTGTTTTATATAGTTGGGTGCACTAGTGTTTGGTGCATAGATATTTATGATTGTCATCTCTTCCTCTTGGATTGTTCCCTTTACAAGGATGTAGTGTCCTTCTTCATCTCTCTTAATCAGTGTTGGTTTGAAATCTACTTGATCTGCAAAGAGGATAGCTACTCCTGCTTCTTTTTGGGTTCCCGTAGCATGGAGTATTGTTTTCCACCCTTTAACTTTCAGTCTACGAGTTTCCTTTTGAATGAAGTGTGTTTCTTGTATGCAGCATATTGTTGGATTTTGCTTCTTGATCCATTCTGCCAGTCTATTTCTTTTGATTGGTGAATTGAGACCGTTAATGTTGATGGTTATAACTGAAATGTATTGACTTGTCATTGCTATGAGTTTTTCTTTTTGTTGGGTTCTCCCCCATTACATTTAATTTCTTGTCATGCCAGATGGGTTCATTCTGCTTTGCTTCCTGGGGTTGTGATCCTCAATGTCTGTTCCTAGGCTATTGTGTAAAATTCTTTGGAGTGCCGGTTTGGTATTCACGAAGTTCCTAAGGTGCTCTTTGTCATGAAAGTATCTTATTTCTCCATCCATTTTGAAAGATAGTTTTGCAGGGTACATCAATCTGGGTTTGAGGCTGTTTTCTTTGAGGGCTTGGAACATGTCACTCCAAGCTCTTCTTGCCTTGATGGTTTGTGTTGAGAAGTCTGCTGTGATTCTGATGGGCTTTCCTTTGTATGTGATTTGTTTCTTTTCTCTGACTGCTTGTAGAACTTTGTTCTTCTGTTGAGTTTCTGGAATCTTAACAATTATATGCCTATGTGTAGATTTTTTTTGATCAAGGCTATTTGGAGTCCTATATGACTCACTTATCTGTATGTCAAGCTCTTTTCCCCTGATTGAAAAGTTTTCTGCCATTAATTCTGTGAAGAGAGTTTTTTATGTCATCTGCACTCTCTCCTGTTTCTTCATTGAGTCCAATCAGTCTTATGTTATTCTTCTTTGCATCATCTAGCAGGTGCTGGATTGATTTCTCATGTTCCCTTATAATTTTGAAGCAATTTTTCTTTTCCTGGTCACTAATTGCAATCTTATCTTCTATATCTGAAATTCTGTCCTCACACTGGCTCATTCTGCTGTGTAGACTTTCAGTGGAGTTTTTATGTCCTAGAAATCTATTTGCATCTGTTTTATGGATTCCATTTGTTTCTTATGTTGGGATTCCATCATGTTCCTGAGCTCCTCTCTAGATTTATTAATCATGTCTTCCACTAGGGGCACAATTTCTCCTGTTATCTGAGAAATTATTTCTGATTTCATTTTTTCCAGATCCCCTTTTGTTGCCAGTTCAGTGGGTCCAGGTGTTTGAGTATCAGAGTGTTCCATCTCATTTCCCTTTGGGGTTGCTGTAGGTGATCTGGAAGTCTGGTTTTGAGACTTATTTACATGTTTTCTCATTTCGACTCGGTGTGGGGGCTGTTGGCGCCTGCACGGAGTACCTCCTCTGAGCTGGGAGAGGTGGGACAGCGGCTGGGAGCAGTGGTAGGGATGGTGGCCCAAAAGCCCTTTCCTGTGGGCTGGGAGCAGCGGGAGGGATGGTGGCCGGGAAGCCCCTTCCTCTGGTCCAGGAGCAGTGGGATGGTGGCTCAGAAGCCCCTACCTCTGAGCCGGGAGCCACGGGACTCAGTACCGTGGTCTGGTGGTCCGGTGTCCTCTGCGTCTTTGTAGTGTGGAACCAGGTGGCTGAACAGAGGAGCGGGCGGGGGGGGGGGGGTCCAGTAGCTTGTTGCCTGTCTGCAGCGGGCTGATTCGGCGTGTTCCTTGCAACCTTTACTTCATATATTTTAAGATTCTGCTATTAGGCACATACATATTTGTAATTGTTATGCCTTTGAAATGGATTGCTCCTTTTATCTTTACAACAGATTCCCTTTTATCTTTGGTAGTATTCTTTGTCTTATTGTCTATTTAATCTGATATTAATATGGCCTCGTCAGCCTTCTTAGGCTTACTAGTTTTTCCAAATACCCTCCTTTGCGGGCTAGGTCTTTTTTTTTGGTACCAGGGACCAAACTTGGGTCCTTGTGCTTGTGAAGCAGGCGGCGGAACCCCTGAACTAAATCCCCGGCCCTGGGCTAGGTCTTTAACATGGACTTTAGGAGGACTCAAACTTTCAGCCCATAGCAACGCCCTTGTGATTCATAGTTGAATAACACAGCTGAATTCATTTCATAGTTGAAATGAATTTCTTATAGACAGCATATTTAGGTCAAATTTTTTCAAATATTCTGCCATTAGTTGTCTTCTACTTAGTGTGTTTACGCTCTTTACATCTAATATGCTTATTGATAAAATAGGATGCATTTTATTCTATTTTTTGTTCTGTTAGTTCTTTTGTTTTTTATTTTTCTGACTTTCTCTTGGTTGCTTAATTTTAAAAGAACTCATGGTATTGTTTTTATTCCATATACTCTCAGACCTACTTGTGTCTTGTTTACTTAAAGAACATCTCTTAAAATGAGTACGTGGAGTGGTCAAAATATACAGTTAATGTTTACATTTCAAAAAAATTAATGCAGTAAAAGACACGTTATAGCACTATGAATCCCCCCTCGTTATCTTCCCCCTCCCTTCAAGTACACATACCCTATTGTTCTTGCCACTTACTGAAGCAGTTCTAGAAGTCACCTTTCCTGTCTTTAGGAGATGTGATCAAAAATTTGATGAATGCTGTTGCCAAGTGCCATTCGATGGAAAGGCAGGCAGGCTCATAAAAATATTACAGTGTGTCCTCAGCCACTTTATTCACTGGATCTGGCACCGTGCAACTTTTTGGCTTTTCCCAAAAATCATAATGACCATGAAAGGTAAACATTTTAAATCAACTCAGGACACTGAGTCAGCCAGGACAGCACAATTAAGACACTCACAAAAGGGGATTTCCAGAAGTCCTTCAGAAAGTATTAAGAATGATGGGAACAGTGTGTTCAAAGTGAGGGGGAGTAATTTGGAGGGGATTAATGGCAATGTGTCTTTTATTGTAATAGGCTTTAAAAATTTAAAAATTCACCATATTTTTTTACCTCACTGTGTATGTAATTGGGTCTTATTTTCTTATCTACTCTGATAATCTTTAACTTTTAAATTATATGTTTCAATCATTAATGTGTGTTTGTGCGTTTGTGTGTGTTGTGTGAATGTGTGTGTTTGCATGTAGTGTGGCATGGAATAGAAGAGGTCTGAGCTACATCCCCAGCCCTATTTAGTAATTTTTTTGTACAAGGGATTGAACTCAGGACCTTGTGCTTGCAAGGCAGGTGGCAGCACCACTGAGCTAAATCCTTACTGGCCCTAGCCCTATTTACTTTTTAATTTTGAGACAGAGTCTCACTAAGTTGCACAGTCTAGCCTTGAGTCTTTCTGCTTCAGCCTCCTGAGTAGCTGGAATTACAGGTGTATTCCATCATGCCTAGCTAGATCATTAACACTTTAGTGTAACTATTGATATGGTTAGCTTTAGGCTATTCATCACTTCATCATCTATACCCTCCATTTTTTGTTCTCCTATTACCACATTATTGTTCCTTAAACAATTTTCTTAGTATTCCATTCTATCTCTTGGTTATCAGTTTACCTATTTGTATTATTATTTTAATGGTTGCCCTAGGAATTAGATATACCTAACCAGAGCTTACTTTTTAATATAGTACATCAAAAGCTGTATGGGAAGCCCACCCAATAGATTTTTACTTATAACTCATTGAATAAAACTGGATCTCATCTCTACTTTTAGACCAGCCATTGTCCATGGGGTTAGAAAAACAGATTCTGGAGCTGGTGGAAGAATCCATCTATATCAAAACATACAGCTCTTTCTATTACCTGAACAAACTGATGTTTGTCAGCAAGAAAGAGGGAGAGTGAATATAAGTTAAATACCAATTAATATCTGCAAGAATTGTACAAAGTCTATCTTTTAGTATATGTTGCCCCTGTACTTACTGTTTCCATCTAGCTGTTTATTTGGGCTAGGAGTGTCCTTTACAATAAATTGTGAAAATTTGTGTAAAGCTTTCCTATGGTAGATAACAGTTACTATCTATTAGTGAGTATATAACAAATGAATTCATAGAAGTAACTATTATCTGACTACAAAAATCATATTTTATGAAGAATCAGTTCAGTTTTATTCTAGCTGATCAGAATTTCTCTCAATGAAATTACTTTACAAAAATTAGACAATCATAATGTTTTAAAAAAGCAAAACAGGAAAGAGGTAGATTGGTGCCATCAGGTGTTTACTTTACCATTTTTTTAAAAGGTGGGTGTTGTAAACCATGTTACTTATAGTCTAGTCTTTAAAAGGTGAAGTATTATTTTGAATATCTTTTCCTTAATGTATTTTAGTATAATATGGATATGCTTGGGAAAGTATCCTTCACTGGGGGAAAAAAAGAATTGGCATCTGCTATGTTTAATTAAATATAAGATGTTTGGTTTCTGAAAGCCAGGCCTATAATCCTGAAAGCACATTTCCTATTTTCTTTTCTAATAGGAGCTTGCAGCTCTTTTATTACTGATTATTGGATTATAAATTCTCTAGGGCAGAGACTGTATTTTCTATCTCATTAGCAACTTGTATGTGCAGATGGACAGGTTATTTAGTCTTATGATGATTTACAATTTAATAAATGCATACACACATTATCTTACTAAATCTCCTTAACTTTCCAAGAAGAAATGCTCCCATTTTGTGAATAAGGAAGCTAAGACATAACAGTAAACTAAGTGCCTCAGCTCCCAGGATTTGTACTTGTTAGGGTTGAGGCTGGGAACTGATCTTCAACTCAATGCTATTTCTTCAGGTCTCTCCGATTGCACTAGTTCCCTGGAATTGAGCAGTGCACAATTCTGAACAGAGAATTTCCTGCCACCTAAGTGTTTCCCAGAGGGACAGCATGGGAAATTTGAGTGAGAAAACCACTTGTTGTGGAGGGCTGTCCTACTAGGCATCCCTAGACCTCACGCACTAAGTACTGTCTCCCCGTCATTGTAACTTCCATAAACAATCCCTACATTATCAGATGCCCCCTAGAGGCTGTACTGTGTCAGTATGCTCCACCATCTGCCTCTTTTATGTCACGGATACAGGATTTACAACTACCAGGAATAAAAACACGAAGCATTTCGAACAGGTTTGATTGCATACATAAATCTTCCAATATGCAAGGTTGCTCTGAGACCCTCGAGGAAATGTTTGGAAGGGAATGAAGAGTATTCAGAATTTTTTGAGAAACAGGAGTGCCAAAGATTAGAAAAGGAGCTACAGTTGGGGTAGAAGAATCACCAGAAATAAAACTACAGGAGTAAAAATAAAAACGTTCACACAATCCTGAGGGAGGCTGAGGTAGGAAGATCTCAAGTTTGAGTCCTGCCTGGGCAACTTAGTGCGATCCTGTCTCAAAATTTTAAAACATAAATAAAGGGACTGGGAATGTAGCTCTGTGGTAGAGTTTCCCTGGGTTTAATCTCCTGTACCACAACAAACAAACAAGCAAGCAAACAACTCATACTGAGTCATTATTCTTTCTGTACTGGGCAATTTGCTAAGCCATTAACATGTGTTATTTCATTTAATT
Source organism: Heterocephalus glaber (assembly GCF_053883595.1). Taxonomy (NCBI): domain Eukaryota; kingdom Metazoa; phylum Chordata; class Mammalia; order Rodentia; family Bathyergidae; genus Heterocephalus; species Heterocephalus glaber. The sequence continues at coordinate 7,545,328 of NW_028258156.1, forward strand.
CTCACAACTGCACCATGCAATTTTTGCTACCATTACTCATAGATTAGTAAACTACCATCATCCCTTGCCACAGCCCTTAATATAACATGGAAGCAGAAAGACCAGAAAGGAGCACTGGTCTTTCTCCTTCTGTGTTTGACTGCATGTAGTTCATTCTCCACCAAACCAACCGAAGTCATTTTTGTAAAAGGAAATCATGCCATATCACTCTTTTGTTATAATTCTCCAACTGTTTCCTAGCACTGCATAAACTCTAAAGTCCCACAGTGGTCCAGAAGGTACACATGTCCTGGCCCCATAGAGCTCCTTGACCTCATGTCCTTCTATCCTGGCCCACACTGACCTCACTTGAGCCACACCAGTTCCTTGCCATTCTCAAAACAGTCAAGCTCAGTCCCACCTCAGAGTCTGCGATCAACATCCCTCCCCCGGGTACTCTCCTACCTCATGTAGTCACCAGTCAAGCCCTACCACCTGGAGGGTCCTTTTCTTGCCAAACAAACCTCCCTTCTTTACCCTGTTCTCTGCCTTGTGTTTCTTTATAGCACTTGGTGCCACTTGACACTACATTAAATGTCCCTTACACATACACACACAAAAATAAAATAAATAAATGTCCCTTTATCCTACTATTCATGGCTTCTCCTTTCACAAAAAAGTGAGCATATTACATGATGCTTGTCTTAGGTGCCCCTGAATTCTGTTCACTTACATAACTGCTTGGCACATTAATAACTCAATAAATATTTGTTGAATATATGTGATTTAGAGAAGTGCAGTAATTTTCTCAATGTTCAAAGCTAATAACGGATGGGTTCATACATTCTGAACACTCAGCCTGTCAGAGATGACTCAAGGGAAGAATCTTGGGAAGAGGAAAACAAATACAAATACAAATGGCAGAAAGGCTTAGGATAGGAGTTAGGAATGGGAGCAAGAGCTTTCTGCTCTCTGCCAGGAAATGCTCAGTAGAATCTCTTTGTCACTTGTCTTATAAATCCACGCAATAACCAGTAAGAATTGTATAAAAGGTGAAGCTAAGGTGCAGACACTTCAACAAGTCAAGAGTCTAGGTAAATTGATTCCAAAGTACACTTCTCTTCCTGGGCTTTGCAGTTGCTGGACAGCTCTGTACTTTCACCTTGCTGCCCAATTGTCTTATGAAAGGAATTCATGCAATGAGGTGTGCCCTGTACTCTTAAAATAGCTCTGTAGTGATCATTTTGAACAAATTAATTCAAGGTTAGTTCAAAAATAACTAAAGTCTCTAAAGGCTTTAGAATTGCAGAACAAGAATTGCAGTCCACCCATTGAAATTTGCTTTACAGCCTTACTTAATGTTTCATTTTACCTCTCCCACGTCTTGGCATTGTGTCCTTTGTCCCTTTTTCCTTCTGTGGCATAACTCCCTGGGAGTCTAGCTGGCTGTATGTTGATTACTTAAAATTACTTTTATAAAAGCACTTTTACAATTTAAAAAAAAATGACTTATCTCTTTGGCTAGGGGGAAGCAAGGGATGTCGACAGAGTAGATTCTCCAATGATGTGGACACAGTTTCTTGCTGGAATTTCCAAAGTCCATTTAAATATGATCTGAATTTTCAGAAGATTGTTTTTAAAATATAGACATTCAAGAAGACAGCCTTTGAGAATGCAAATCTTGAAGAACTTGGAATCTTTTCATTTTGAACATATTAACTACAGATCTTGTCTAGCTGGATATCACAGTGTGTGTACAACATGAGGAAATCATCATAATAAAAACAGCTTCCCGCCTTGCTGGTGTTTGGTGCTATTTTTGCCCCATGCCAGTTTTTGCATGTTATTGGTTAGAAAAGTAGCTGTGTACTCAAGGACCTGAAGGTTAGAAAATTAAATTATGGTCAGGTGTGGTGGCACATGCCTGTAATTCCAGCACTTGGGAGGCTGAGGCAGGAGTATCATCATGAGTTCAGGGCCATTCTGAGATACATAGTGAGTTCAAGGCCAGCCTGAACTACATAATGAGACCCTGTCTCAGAAAACCAAAAGACAAAAAAGAAAGGAAGGAAGGGAAAAGAGAATTAAATTATGACAACTAGCTAACATCCATTGAAACAGTGAATTTCAATCATTAAAGTATGATTTGCAGTATGAAAATGATACTTCCAAAACTTTCTATGTTTGTTTGCCTCACTACTGGGGACAAAAAATGACTTAATTGAGGAAAAAATTTAAGACTGCTTGAAGGTCACATAGCAATTAAGACCAAAAAACCCCCAAAGCAGCTCACAGGCAGGAATAAAGGTGTAAAGAAGGTATTTGACATGAGACATCTCACATGCCTTTGGATTTCAGGGGTCTGGTTCCCAAAAGGATGATCTAACAATCTTCAGCACCCATTGGGCCTTTTCCCATGACTCTGTGTATAATTTTCACATTTCTGTAAATTTTAGTAATATGTCTGGAAATGTTTTTGTAGAACAGTATTTAGATGCAAGTACCTCAAACAGAACTATAAATGTAGTTGTGGTTTAAAGTGTGTGTGTGGACAGGTCGTGCTGTGACACCCCAAGCCTTTACAGCCCACTGCAGCTTAGGGTAAAGGAAAGATGATAGGCGGTTACTGGGTCCCCCCCACCAACACTGCAACCCTCACATGCAATTTCTCCATCCACCCCACCTTCAGTTACGCCACTGTTCATCCATCTATATCATAATAGGTCCCAGTTTTCTGTGCTGATGAAAGAACATTTCTTTTTTGGTATCAGTAATGATAATTATTTCATTGTCCAAAAACATATACGATAAAAATAATAAAATGGTTACCATCAGTGGTTGCTGTTTCCTCCTCTGCTGATTGTATGTTAATACTAGGGTTCAATGAGGAAGTTCATTAAAAAGACACACTGGCAAGCAGACTTCATTATAATTCTCCAACAGAAAATAATGATTTGGGGAGAAAGAGAACTACTCCATAATGCAAACATCCTGTGCGTGGAGGATAAACAATGTCTTATTGATCATTGTGCTGTTAATTTAAAGTATAATTAAATGTATAGTCCTGTTTGAGAATGACTGTGCTTTAGAAGCACAAACATTAAGGGTTTTGATGTTTTATTTTTAATATTTCTACTGCTGGACATAGTAAGGGCCCAATAAATGTTGAACAATTGACTGAACACACCATTTTAGAGCATTCATATCACTTCCTTTCAGCACTTACTTCCCCAAATCTGCCCTCTGATACCCTAATTTCATTCCTAATAAACAATCCAACTACAGTTACTTTCCCAAATGTAATTTTTTTGTTGTTGTTGTTCCAGGGATCGAACTCGGGTCCTTGCACTTGCGCAGCAGGCAGCGAAACCACTGAGCTAAATCCCCAGCCCTACAGTTACTTTCAACCACTTTCTATTAGAAGAATTTGTGAATCTGGGACTACTCAAAAATGTCTTGACTCCTGTGATATCAAATGAAGCCCACATACTATTGACTGCTATGCATGTTATCAGAAGAATGAGGTAGGCCAGACTTTCTAAATGGTCCTAACTTTATGAATAGCATAGTCCTATTAGTAAGCTGAAACTCAGAGATCATCTCACACAACTTTCCCCTTTCTGACATTTGGAAGAGGTAGCTTTTTCTCTTTCTCAAAACCCAAAACACTGATCGTCATGGCTGTAAGAGAATTTTAAAAAATAAATAGTCCAATTCTCTCATTTAATAAATAAAGACTTTGAAGTTTGGAATGGTTTAATGATTAACTCAGTTAAAAGTGTCACTTCTAGAGTTACTAGAGCTAAAGAATAATGACAAGTACTTCAGGCAAGTGACAATGACTACAAAACAATGACTTCTGGAATGGACAGAAAGTGCCAAAGAATGGATGTTGAAACAATCCATTGTGGTTATTAGGAATAGGCACAGATTGAAAAGAATGAACGAGGTAGAATTACTTATATACACTAACATGGAAAGGTCTCTAAACACCAGTGAATGAAAAAGTTACGAAGCAGTATGTACTATGGGAGTTCATTTATTCATATCAAAATGAATAGTGTGTATTTTTTTCTAGACAAGGAATAGATGAATGACTATTTAAACAAAGGATGAATTCCACCCTGAAACAGTGCAGGGCTCTAGGACAAATTATGGTAGTCAAAGAAAAGTTTGTCCTTATCTAAATTATTTGAATTTTTAAAGGAGGATTTATGCATTCATTGCTTAGAAATTAATTTCATCAACCACTCAGGAGGCTGAAGTAGGAAAAATGTCTAGCTAGTTCGAGGCCAGCTTGGATAACAGTGAGACACTGTTTCAAGAAAAAAAGAAAAGAATCAATTTTAAAGAGTAATGCTATATTTGTTGTTGCTGTTGTTGTTGTTGTGCTCCACGTCACTCTCATGTCTTTGTTCCTATCACTATGGACTGTGCTCCAAGGGATTTATCCTGTTGTCTTAATCCCAGTGGAATGTTTAGATTAATTCCACCGTTTTAAAGATCATAATCTGACATACTGGGAAAGGAAGGAGTGTTTGGGGCTGATCTTCTAAAAAGTATCCATTGCCCTCTCCTTCACATTACCATTTTATACCTTGAACATAATAGTAATGATGATAAATAATAATAGAATATGTAAATACTACTCCTACTAAATGGCAATAGCTGAAAGGTCTTTGGAGCACTTACTCTACCCCAGACCCTCTCCAAAGCACCCACACACATTATCATTCTCATCTAATCTTCATCCCATTCTGTGAAGTATATCTTGTTATTCTTCCCATTTTATGGATGAAAAAAAAAACACTGAAAGTATCCAAAAATCCTGCCTATGGCCTCAGGGATGGTGGGTGGGCAGAAGCACCTAGGTCTGAATGCCTGGGGTCAGGAGTGGGCATTTATTGGAGAAACGCTGGCCACCTATGTCTGTAGGAAGAGTTGAAAACAGGTTGGAAAACAGGATTTTGTTTAAACCAGAGAATGCAGGATTTGGGAGAATCCTTCTGTCTGATCTGCTTCCCCACTGCTTCCTCCTTGAGCTCTTTTGACTCTTTTTACTGAAGGCTACAATTGCCCTTGGGTTACCAAGTCAAGTGCATAATTCTATCAGGCAGTGTGTAGTGAGGGGCAAAATATTCTCCTTTGGAGAGTAAAAATCCATCTATTGCCATGCACAGGCTTAACAACTATGTCTCAGTTACTAGTTTATTTAAAACAACTATAGTAAAATCAACAAGAACAATCTTTTAAAAGAGGTAAGGTCTGGCCTGCCTGGATCCTTGAATCATCCCTTTTATCTTAAAAATTTACTTTAAATGTCAGCTGTTTTCCTTAAACATATGGAAAAGCATGAAGTACTCATTTTTTTAACCACTGAAAATTATCAAAGTGGTAAATTTTGAAATTGTTTTTATATCTTATAGGAAGACAGGTATATTTCAGGAGGCTGATCATCTTACTCTACGTAATAATTTTCCCTCTGTCTAAACTTTAGAAATTTATTTTACTGTTTTACTGTTCACACCTAAAGCATCTCAGATTCATCATTAAAAGTTTGAGTTAGACTAGAGGAAAAGAGAGAGAGAGAGAGAGAGAGTATAATTGATAGAAGAAAAATTCCAAGATATCCTAAATTTAACTATGAAGAGAAGGAAATAAAAAGGGAATTAATCAGTTAACAGCTATGGGGAAAACCAGCAAAAGACCTCCATATTTCTGAATGTATGTTGAAACCTTGACTTATAACTCCAGGCAGCCAAACACCAGGTACCACCATCCTGGGTTTACAAATGAACTGGACTATTAATCCCAATCAATCTAGAAGCAACAAAGACTCTCCTCATGAATTGGCATTCTTGTGGACTGTCCTTAGCTTTGTATTACCCTGCCCCTCTGACCTATAGGAAGTGCAGCCTCAATGTAGACAATCTATGCTTTCCTTCTGCAAGTCTTCATTATGAAAATGCTCTTGGCTCTGAGGTTCTTCAGACATACTCTGAACTGCTCCTTACCATTGCTGCTGGTAGTTGTGGAACTTGTCCCAAGACCTGGTCCTTTTCTGTCTGGCATCCATAATGGCTCAGTAAACCCTTCTGTTTCAGACATCTCTAAGTCTCACCATTTCAGTTTAATGCTATTTTATAAATATAGCTTTAACTGGAAAAAGTAGCATAACTTGGGAGCCATATATATATATATATATGAATATATATATATATATTCATGTATTGCTTAAAGATGAGGATATGGTCCAAGGAATACATCTATAGGTGACTTTGTCATTGTGGAACAAATTAAGATAGCTATGATATCACTAGGTAATAAGAATTTTTCAGCTCCCATATAATCTTGCTGGACTACCATTGTATTCATGGTCCATCAATGACTAAAACATTCTTATGCCGTGTGTGGCCTGACTATACACACACACCTACCCATATGCCACAAAATGTACATACACATATATAATGTCCATATTTACAAATGTTTGTGCATATCACTCTTTAATTGGGAAAGTCTGCATTACTTGACAGCCATTTGATAAGCTACTTTACAATTCTCCTTTAACTCCATACAATCACATTTTTGCCTAGAGTGCTAAATTGGCTTTTTTGATTCCCACTGAATAATGCCTAGAGATGCTGCCTGTAGTTTCAAAGATGCACTAATATTTCCATGCTTCTTGTGATATTCCCCTTCTGGAAAGAACAACTCCACTTCCTCCTTTTTTCCTCCATGTGGCATGACATGTATGCAATAAAGATGAAGCGGGAGTATCATCTTTTTCTTTTTCCACTTGTAAACACAGCAAATGGATCTCCTTTCCCACTGCCTGCTCTGTACCCTCCCTCTTGCCGGGCCCCCAGATGGGAGAATGATTTAGCAGATGTGAGCCCCGACATCACCATTGTGGGGCTTATGTCACCCCTGCCAGCTTACAGGCCTCTAGGCTCTGCTGAGCTCCCTGGTTACCAGGACTACAGCACTTCCAAACGGGCGAGGAATTTTGACAAATGTGTGGAACCCATTTCTGCAAACAAAGCCATTTATTTTAGGCTGAAGCATTTGCAGCAAAATTTAAATAATTTCTCTAGAATGTGTCAAATTGAATGCTTTCATTAAATCTTTTTGAATTTCTTTGGTTGAATATTTATAAACTGAAAGCATTGTTATCTTAAATTTCTCAAGTAACTCTTTGCCATTATTACTAATAAGATGTATAGACACTTTCAATGTTCCTAAAGCAGTCTCAGGAATCAGAGCCTGTCCAGGAGAAATATCTTAGGTCATTACTGAAATGAATCAGGGCCTCAAGTGTCCTTTATTCAATATTGAATGCTTGGGACAGAAAAGGAATTTTTGTTGGGCCACAGCTGCCACTAAATGGTATCCAGCCAAGGACCTGGAGACATCCCCAATCCCATTCTCTAAAAAAAATAAACTATTTCATGGAAATATTGGTTGCTGAAAATCCTATTGAAAAGTATAATCCTAAACTAGGTGTGGTAGTGCATACCTGTAATCCCAGCTACTCAGGAGGCTGAGGCAGGAGGATTGAAAGTTCAACGCCATCCTGTGCACCTTAGCAAGACCTTGTCTCAAAATAAAATAAAGGGCTATTAATGTAGCTCATTGATAGAGTACTTGTCTAGAATGTGCAAGGCCCAAGGTTCAGTCCCCAGTCTTGAAAAAAAAAAAAAAAAGGAAAGAAGGAATCCTTTTGGTTAGATTGGTATTGCTCTTGCAAGGCCGATCACCCCAGAGGAACTGCAGGGGAAAAGAGTGAGGTACTGGGCAGCCTTGCCTGGAGAGCCTGGTCCTGTGGAGCAGTCTGTCAGCCTGGAGGAGGTCCTGAGACATGTTGCCCACTTTATTCTGCAGATGGTCAGGTCTTGTTTGCTCCAAAATGATTTCTGACACATTTAGAAGTACAAATAGAACTTTTTTCTTTACCAATCTTTCTCCCTGCACATTTTCATTAGTGCACCTTGGATATACAGAATAATGGGTTTCATCTGGGCAGATCTGTATATGCATATAACATTCTTTAATCATCCCCTACCCTCTCTTGCCCCACCCTCCTCCAGTTTCACATTTGGGGGTTTCGATGTGTGTAATGTACTGTGATCATATTTGCTCCCCCTTCTATAGGAATCTTAATAAATGTTCCTGCAGGGTCCAGGGTTTTATATGTCAAGGATATTTTGAACATGTCTCCCCCTTGTCCAGGCCTCAGGATTGGCTGCGCTCTGTTTTCCCTTCTCCCAGTGCAGTAACCTATTGGCCAGAAAGGCCCCTGCCAGAGCATATTGTGCTAGGCTGTCACTGGTGGCAGAAACTGCTGGTCTCTCTTTCCAAGACCCACAGGACACATTTGCACCTCCAGCATTTTCTGCACAAAGAGTGCACGGTAGCAACACTGAGTGTGGTTCTGAAGCCATTTGTTACGCTGCTTTGAAATTCATCTTTCTCTTTGACCTCTGAAAGTCCAGTGAGCAATCTAAACCCTCTTGCTGTTTATGTTCAGTAAGCAAACTGTTACAGTTTTGGAAATTCTTCATTTTCACTCTATTTTAGAAATAAAATAGTTATAAGCAGAAAAAAGTACTTGCTTCTCAAGGCTATAATGTTAGAGAAAATGCTTTTATTTATAACTTGAATAGCAAATTTACTCAGTTAAGAAATTAACATTGGATAAATAACATTAAAGAAGGACAAATTATTTTCATTATTGTTCCCAGGGTTGAATGCTAACATGGATAATTTGGTCAAAACATGTCTTTAACCTTTTTTGGTATGTGATTAATCTGTTGAGTCTGATTATAGCTGGCTGAATGTTTTCTCCAAAATAATTGGTTTTGAGCATTAATAATAGGTCTGTATTTGTCGATGACAATTGTTATGACTTTACTCACGTGCAGTAAAGCCCTTATAATGGATTACATAATTAACTTTCTGCAGTTGGAATAAGTGCAGTATAAATGGATTTAGAGGAATCCAATTAGAATCAAGTCAGTTAAGCACATTGACTTCTGCCAGTTTATGGCCATATTATGGTAGCTGTGTGTATTTTTCATTATTTGAAATCTCTCTTTTTTTCTTTTCTTTTTTTGCCTAGCAAGTAGTAATGGTGGGGGAATTGAATGAGATTGAAAATTCCAGAAATGAGAAGAAACAGACTAAGACCACAAGCACCAGGTGCATTAAAGGGGAGTCGAATGCTTTAGGTAAGTCTCTGGTTAGACATAACTCTAGAAAGCTCTGCTTGAGAAAGGGGGCACATTTACTCCTGTGAGGGCAACACTGCTGCATTCACAGCTTCTGAAATTACACAGTTCCTCTGCACACAGTGGCTTTAATTAAGTCAAATGAAGGTTAAAAACATAAGCAATCAAGCATTTGTCATTTTTATGTAGCAACATTCTAGAAAATTCTCAGCTGATTTTACTAATTTAAATGTCATCAGGCAATTAGCTGTGTTTTCCCATTTCTCTCTTCCAGAGTTTAGGTGCATCCTAATTTTTCTTAATTATACTTTTAAAAAATGTTGACTGTTTCACATACACAATTAGTATTAGTAAAAATGTCATCTCCTATTCATGTTCTTACACTGTTCCTTGTAAATTATGGAGTTGGATCTGTAGGGCCATTTAAGGATGAAGATCAAGTTAGAACTGCGAACTGCGATGCAAGAAGCCTGCATCACAGAGAGGTCCTTGCCCCACATTAAATGCTCACAGTTTTTCCCTTGCTGTCTAATGGAGAAGAGCATTTGTACACCAGGAGCTCATCCCAAATAAGTTTTCAAATGGGAATTTTTTTTACAACACTCTTGAGAGGTATGATAATAAGGCTCTTAGGCAATGTGTTACAGCCTTAGCTCCAAAGCTTCATTCAGATCTTCCCAGGGTTCTCCTGGCTCCTGAAGCCATCATGAACCTGAAAGTGAAGCTCTGCTGTCACAGGAGGAGGGAGCAGAGAATCTTTTTTTTTTATCAAGCATTTTATGTGTTTGTTTGCTTATTTATTTATTTTTTGGTATCAGGGTTCGAACTTGGGTCTTTGCACTTGTGAGGCAGGTGGCAGAACCACTGAGCTAAATCCCCGGCCCCTTCAAGTATTTTATATAAAAGATTCTATCCAAGCATATGTACATTAAAAAGATATTAATATTTATAAAGTCCAAGACTTATTTATATTTAAAAAGCATAAGATTTATTTATATATCTTTTAGATTCATTTATCAAGTTACTTATCATAAACACACATTAATAACCACAAACAGGCCAAAAAACATAAAAACATACAAGACAATTATACTCAATCAAGGTACACTTTTAAATAGAGTTTGTGCCGGATTACAATAACATTTTTTTCTTTTTTTCCTATTGTCTTTTATTTTGCACTCGATATACTTTTGTTACAGTGGAGTGGGCCAAAATAGTCCAGGTTCTCATGTATGACAAGGAAAGAATTGCCAAGCATACACCTCATATTATGTAGTAAGTTTATGGAAAATCCCAAGGCAGCAGCAGGAATGGGCAGAAGGGCAAAACAGAGGGAACAGGAGGCCTTTTTAACTTAAGTATGAGCCTGAATAATCATTAGGGTAGTAGTGTTTATGACTGAATGGAGGGAAGGGAGTGACTCAGTTCCTTTGTTTCTAACTGTACTACTTTGGTTTTCTCATATAAGAGAATCTATGTTATATTAAGGCCCATGTGGTGTTTTGTTTCACTTAACATTATAGTCTCAAGGTGCATCCATTTTCCTACAAATGACACAAGTTTATTAAAAAAAAGAGAGAAAATTTAAAAATCTTAAGTGCCTCTTGTTCCATTTAAGTGCCAAGTCTCTCCAACCACAAGAACACATTTTGGGGATAATAAAGAAAACTGAATATGAACCAGCTGTCATGATATCAGAGAATTATTAGTATTTTGGGGAGAGATAATAGCATTGTGATTATAGAGGAAAATGTCTTAATTTTAGGAAATGTATGCTGAAGGAGTAACGTGTCATGATGCTTACAATTTATTGTCTATATACATTGAAAATACAAGTACACACAAAGATGAAGCAAATATGGCAAATATTAGAAATAAAGCTAGATACTGGGTATATGGGCAATCACTGCACAAGATAGTTAAAGAGATTATGTATCCGTTAGAAATGCTTCTGGCTACAAATAAAATTCAGTGGACAAAGGTTTAAACTTTAAGAACATTTTTTCCTAACAAGAATGTCAAGAGTCATCCGTAACAGTTGGTTCAGCCACTTAGTGATGCCATCCAGACCCAGCTTGTTCTGCCCATAGCCTTGGCATCTGGAGTGGCTTCAGACACGGTCAGTTCATGATAGGGAAACAGCTGCTGAGCTTTAGGCATCTCAGCCACATTCAAAGGCAGGATGTGGGTGGGGCAGAGTTGAGCAAGCTCCCTCTTGCTACTTTCATCAGAAAGTGAGATCCTTCCCAGAAACACTTGGGACACTTCTGCCAAGGCCTCTTGTCTACAACAGGCTATGGCCAGTCCTTGCTGGAGAGCAGTCTCAAAATAGAATTGCCCTAAAAAACTGACATCCTGTGTGACTCATCCTCTTGAGTTTTCTGTCGGCAGTCACCCAGTGCGAAATCAGCATTCTGTTCAGGAGGAAATGGTAGCTACTTGTCATTTGCTACACAGATGCCCTTTTTCTTAGAAAGGAAATCATGCTATTTCACTCGATAACAAAAGTGACACTCAATGAAACTATAAAAAACTCATCCTGCATTGTAATCATGTTGATGTTTAACAGGAGATAAATGGTGGTCCAAAGGAGAGTTTAGATTTCTTGTCTTTGTGTACATAATCTGTTTAGGCAAATGAAATGGAAATATTTTACCATCCATAAAACTACCTTTTGCTTCACTTTCAATTTTAGTAATACATTTCAACATTCAATTTACTTGTAAAGGCTGTTCTCATTATGATAAACATTATGCAGTGGAATCGTTTATACACAACTACTCATCAGATTATTAGCCATAGTTTGTCGAGTGTCCTCTAAATGCAAGGTGCTATAATAAGTGGCTCACATTGTTCCCTCATTTATGCAGAAAGGATGTGCCTGGCTGATACAAGAAGCTGTAAATTAAATCTGAGTCATCAGAGTTAATAAACAAAGAAAACTGAAAGCTTCCAACAAACTTCCTAATTTCGCCTTCTTCCCTAGTCTGTGTGAGGCTGTCACAATAGGGTACAATGGAAACCCATTATTGATCATAACAAGTAGTAGTCGTACTAGACTTTTCTAGAGTTCCCTCCTGTCTGCTTCACTATCTCTTGGCTCAAGAGTAGGTTTTCCTTCACAAAACGTGGGGCACACTCATTGTACATGTACTGGAATGAACTCTCAGGTCAGCAATAAGCACCTAGCCATCCTTGGCACCACAGACATGTATCCAAGGAAGGGATGGTAGGAAATGGCTGCACTCCCGAAGTCTCTCTTTGTCTGATGATTCAGCATATGGAGCTGATGGTTTAGGCCTGCCTTGCTACTTCAGGGCACCTCTCAGCTGTCTACCACAGTAGCAAAGCAGACCTCAAACCAGAGGTTTAGCCCAGAAGAGATGCCCGCAGTACACCAGGGCTGCCCTGGGCCTCTTGTCACGTGTTGTCTCAGGGTAGCCTTATTGAAACAAAGCGCAGCAGAGCCAAGGCTGGCTGCAAGAGTCTCTGAGGAGCTAAAATCAAGAAGCTGGAGAGTAGTAGGTTGAGGAGAAGATAGCACACCACTGGGGAGATATACAGGGGTCTGAATGCAGGGACAAGTCAAAAAAAAAAAAAAGAGCCAGAAGAACAGATGAGCATGCAGGTAAAGAGATGAAGTTTAACAGAGCAGACCCAGACCAGTGCCTGCATACAACTTGTAGGTTTTCTCCTGACCCTCCATTTGTTCACTTAACAAATATTTTTCAAAGGTGTATCATGTGCCAGGAACTGTCCTTGGTGTGAGGAATATAGTAGAGAAAAAATATATATTTTTTCCTTCATGGAGCTTACTTTCTAGCAGGAAAAACAAATTATAAACAAGATACAGAAATAAATTATAAGTAAATTAGATAGTATGCTACTAACAAATAGTAAAGAAAAATCAGCAAAAGAAGATACATGAGCTCATGGATGCTACACTCATAACTCGGTAGCTAACAGCCTTGTATGACTAGTTAAAATAAAAATTCAGTTCCTCAGTCATACTAGCCACACTTCCTGTCCTCGGTAGTCATAGTAGCTACCCTGTTGGACAGTAAGGCCGTCTTCCCATCTTTGCAGAATGTTCCATTGGTTGGTGTTGGTCTAGAGGGAGTGCGATTTTTATTCATTATTTATGTATATATGTATATATTTATTTTTGAGATGGAATCTTATTATGCTGCCGAGGCTGCTATCCAACTTGTGGGCTCAAAGGATGCTCCCACCTCAGCCACCCAAGTAGCTGGGACCATAGGCACACACCACCACGCCCAGCTTTAGTATGCAATTTTTAGATTGGATAGGCAGAGAAAGATCCTATTGAAAAGATAACTTGTAAGTAAAGGTTAGGTGGGTTGATAGGGCTGGTGTTGTGTCCTGAGGGAAGAAGATCTGGTCGGGCAACAGCAAGTGCAAAGGTCCAGAGGTGAGGATGAGGCTCATATGGCTGGACCATCATCAAAGGTAAAGAGGAGGGAGGAGATACAAATGGAGGAGCCTGGATCCTCGAGGACTTTGTGAGCCATTGTAAGGACTGGAGATTTTGAGCAGAGTTACATGAGCTGATTTAGGTTTGTAACACAACTGCTCTGGCTGCTGTGATGAAAACAGATTGAAAGTGGGCTGAGGTGGAAGTGGGAGAGAAGTTAGGAAAGTATTGTACTAATTCAGGTGAGAAGCAAGTGTAGCAAGGGAGGTGATGCAAATTGGTTAGATTCAGGATTTTCTTTAAAAAAAAATTGGTCAACATGACAACTAATTAAGGTATGGGGTGTAACTAACAGAAGAGTCCAAGGCTTTCAGGTCTGAGTGCCAGGAAGGCTGGTGAGAAGGTTGCACAGCTGGGGATCTGTGCAGAGACACAGTGGCCTTGTGGATCTGCCTCTTCACTGTTCCTCCTGGGGACCGGGCACCCTTTGGACTTGCTTTCTACTTTCCATTCCTTGTCCCCCGTGCCTTTTGCACTTTACCTCCCTGATAGATTTCCCTCCAATTTAGGGTGGCTGCTGTATATAATAGCTACCTTCTTTCCAACACGCCCCTACTCCCACCAAAAGAGTAACCTAATACTTGCTCTCCTCCTAGCAACTAGTGATGTCACAGGCTCCTCCAGTCCTTAGCCACTACCTCACTCAACCCCACCTCAGCTCCTATAAAAGGCACTTCCTGTCCTGGCCATATTGCTTTTGTCTCGCCTTTGTTCAGAGACATCCTGGCAGATCTGTGCCCCTAATAAAGGCTTGCAGCCTGGTCTGGTCTTGGTTTTCGGCCTTTTACCTGACACTCCCCTCATCTCCAGTTTTCTTGTTTGCAGTTACACTTACTCTTTTCTCCTGACCTTTTTGCACCATGGGTTCTCCCAGCCTGAAGAACTGTGTCTACCACAGTCCTCACATTAGTAGGTCAACTCCCTCTTGGTCCTCCGATTTTGTGCAGGAGTAACTTCCACTGAAGTCCCCTGTGCTGCTTTCCCAGGACGGGTAGGCTGGCTGACACTTCCGTGTTCTTCCTTCCCGCTCCAGCCCCTTCCTTTGAGGCATGTGTTACAGTGTAATGGCTTGCTTCCTTCTTTACCTCTCTCTACACGTGATAAAAGGTGTAAGGTTGAATATTTCCCCAGTGGCCACACAACGACAAGTAAAGGCTGTTTTATGTCAAAATCAAAACAAAAACCATGAGAATTCCCCCAACTTACTGAGCAAAGCCTATGCATTTGTGTTGCCTGCATTAATTTCTGCTTAGTACTGGACTACTTTCTAAAAGAAAATTCATGCTAAATAGCATTTTACACTGTCTGCATTACAGGCAAAATTTACTTTACAAAAGTATTTAATAACATTTATGATTTGAATGTATATGTTTTAGGATCAGTATTGATCTACCTCAGGAGTCCAAGATTTTTGATTTCTGCAAGCTGTGCCTTATTGATATGGGTAAGATGAATCAAAATGAAATTAATATTTTTTGAACAAAGAGAACTGTAATATTAAGGACATTAGAATGTCTGAAAATATTGGATACAATGTGTATGTGTGTGTGTGTTTGTTTAAAGATGTCCTTGTAATCCCTGCACTTGGGAGGCTGAGGCAAGAGGACTGCTGTGAGTTCGAGGCCAGCCTGAACTACATGGTGAGACTCTGTCTCAAAAAACAAAAACAAACAAAGAAACAAAAGATGTCCAGAATTACCAAATATGGAGGACATAGAGGAACATGCATATAACATGTTTGAAGGATAATTATAATAAATAATTATAAAGTGAATCCCATAAAATGACCCCAATGAAGAGCTACAGTGTAGCCAGAATCCCTCACAGGGGCTTTCATAATCACACCCTCTTCCTTCCCAGGAGCAGGAGCCATGAGCCTCATTTTTATGGCATTTGCTGCCTTGCTTTTCTTTAAAATTTTACCACTGGCGTAATACATCCCTATATGAAATGGTTTAGTTTTGTCTTTGAACTTGAAATGAATTGCTGCCATGTATATTCTATTATGACTTGCTTATTTTGCTTAACATTGTGTTTGTAATATCCATGTTGTTGCAAGCAGCCCTGGTTTGTTACTTTTCATTGCTGTGTACTATTCATTGCACCATATACCACGGTTTATTTTATTAATCTTTCCAAAGAGTCACCTTTTGGATCAGCCCATGCCCCAGCAACAATCCACTGGACCCCACCCCCCTCTCCTCTGTACAGCCACCTGGTTCCACACTACAAAGACGCAGAGGACACTGGACCACCACACCATGGTACAGAGTCCTGCTGCTCCCAGCCCAGAGGTAGGGGCTTCTGAGCACCGTCCCACTGTTTCTGGTCGAGAGGAAGGGGCTTCCGGGCCACCATCCCTCCCACCGCTCCCGGCCCAGAGGGAGGGGCTTCTGAGCCACCATCCCACTGCTCCTGGACCAGAGGAAGGGGCTTCCCGGCCACCATCCCTCCCGCTGCTCCCAGCCCACAGGAAAGGGCTTTTGGGCCACCATCCCTACCACTGCTCCCAGCCCCTGTCCCACCTCTCCCAGCTCAGAGGAGGTACTCCGTGCAGGCGCCAACAGCGCCCCTACCCAGTCGAAATGAGAAAACATGTAAATAAGTCTCAAAACCAGACTTCCAGATCACCTACAGCAACCCCAAAGGGAAATGAGATGGAACACTCTGATACTCAACCACCTGGACCCACTGAACTGGCAACAAAAGGGGATCTGGAAAAAATGAAATCAGAAATAATTTCTCAGATAACAGGAGAAATTGTGCCCCTAGTGGAAGACATGATTAATAAATCTAGAGAGGAGCTCAGGAACATGATGGAACATAGGAAACAAATGGAATCCATAAAACAGATGCAAATAGATTTCTAGGACATGAAAAACTGCCCTGAAAGTCTACACAGCGGAATGAGCCAATGTGAGGACAGAATTTCAGATAGAGAAGATAAGATTGCAATTAGTGACCAGGAAAAGAAAAATTGCTTCAAAATTATAAGGGAACATGAGAAATCAATCCAGCACCTGCTAGATGATGCAAAGAAGAATAACATAAGACTGATTGGACTCAATGAAGAAACAGGAGAGAGTGCAGATGACATAAAAAAATCTCTTCACAGAAATAATGGCAGAAAACTTTTCAATCAGGGGAAAAGAGCTTGACATACAGATAAGTGAGGCATATAGGACTCCAAATAGCCTTGATCAAAAAAAAATCTACACATAGGCATATAATTGTTAAGATTCCAGAAACACAACAGAAGAACAAAGTTCTACAAGCAGTCAGAGAAAAGAAACAAATCACATACAAAGGAAAGCCCATCAGAATCACAGCAGACTTCTCAACACAAACCCTCAAGGCAAGAAGAGCTTGGAGTGACATGTTCCAAGCCCTCAAAGAAAACAGCCTCCAACCCAGATTGATGTACCCTGCAAAACTATCTTTCAAAGTTGATGGAGAAATAAGATACTTTCATGACAAAGAGCACCTTAGGAACTTCGTGAATACCAAACCGGCACTCCAAAGAATTTTACACAATAGCCTAGGAACAGACATTGAGGATCACAACCCCAGGAACCAAAGCAGAATGAACCCATCTGGCATGACAAGAAATTAAATGTAATGGGGGAGAACCCAACAAAAAGAAAAACTCATAGCAATGACAAGTCAATACATTTCAGTTATAACCATCAACGTTAATGGTCTCAATTCACCAATCAAAAGAAATAGACTGGCAGAATGGATCAAGAAGCAAAATCCAACAATATGCTGCATACAAGAAACACACTTCATTCAAAAGGAAACTCGTAGACTGAAAGTTAAAGGGTGGAAAACAATACTCCATGCTACGGGAACCCGAAAAGAAGCAGGAGTAGCTATCCTCTTTGCAGATCAAGTAGATTTCAAACCAACACTGATTAAGAGAGATGAAGAAGGACACTACATCCTTGTAAAGGGAACAATCCAAGAGGAAGAGATGACAATCATAAATATCTATGCACCAAACACTAGTGCACCCAACTATATAAAACAAATACTAACGGACATGAAAAGTCATATATGCACTAATACAACTATAGTGGGGGACCTCAACACCCTACTGTCACAAATAAATAGATCAACTAGACCAAAAATAAGTAATGAAACATTAGAACTCAATCAAACTCTTGAAGAAATGAACTTAACAGATGTTTACAGAGTCTTCCACCCCACAAAATCAGAATACACATTCTTCTCAGCTGCACATGGGTCATTCTCCAAAATAGACCACATACTCACACATAGAACATGTTTAAGTAAGTGCAAAGGAATTGAAGTTATCCCCTGTATATTATCAGACCATAGTGCGATGAAATTGGAGATCCATAGCAAAAGAAACTCAAAAAATTTCATAAACACATGGAAATTGAACAAACCACTTCTGACTAACCAATGGGTAAGAGAGGAAATTAAAGAAGAAATCAGACAGTTCCTTCAATTAAATGACAATGATAATACAACATATCAGAATCTATGGGATACAATGAAAGCCATCTTACAAGGGAAATTCATAGCAGTGAATACACATATTAGGAAAACAGAAAGAACCCAATTAAACAACCTGATGTTGCACCTCAAGCTTCTAGAAAAAGAAGAACAGGACAACCCCAGAGCTCATACAAGGGAGGAAATTATAAAGATCAGAGGAGAAATCAATGCAATGGAGACTAAGAGAACGATACAAAAAATTAATAAAGTCAAGAGTTGGATCTTCGAAAGAATCAACAAAATTGACAATCCCTTAGCCAACCTTGTCAGAAAAAGGAAAGAAAAGGCCCAAATCCATGCAATTAGAAATGAAAAGGGTGAAATGACAACAGACCAAGCAGAAATCCAGAGGATCATCAATACCTACCTCCAGAACCTATACGCCAATAAGATAGACAACACAGAAGAAATGGACAGATTCCTAGATACATATGAATTACCAAAGTTGAACGAAGAAGACCTAAAAATTCTGAACAACCCCATATCAACCAGTGAAATTGAAAATGTAATTAAAAACTTATCAACTCAGAAAAGCCCGGGCCCTGATGGCTTCACTGCCGAATTCTACAAGACATTTAGAGAGGAACTGCTGCCACTACTGTGTAAACTCTTCAATGAAATTGAAAGGGAAGCAATACTCCCAAATTCATTCCTGGAAGCAAGCATCACCTTGATCCCCAAAGCAGAGAAAGACCCAACCGAAAAGGAGAAATATAGGTCAGTCTCACTAATGAACACAGATGCAAAAATCCTTAATAAGATACTGGCAAACAGAATGCAGAAGATCATCAAGAAGATCATACACCCTGATCAAGTGGGATTCATCCCAGGGATGCAGGGATGGTTCAATATATGAAAATCAATCAATGTAATACACTATATCAATAGAGCCAAGGACAAAAACCATATGATTATCTCCATAGATGCAGAAAAAGCATTTGACAAAATCCAACATGCATTTATGATAAAAACCCTACAAAAAATTGGAATAGATGGTCTCTACCTCAAACTGATAGAAGCCATCTATGAAAAACTAACAGCCAATATCATACTAAATGGTCAAAAACTGAAATCCTTCACACTCAAATCAGTAACAAGACAAGGATGTCCACTATCACCACTCTTGTTCAATATAGTTCTGAAAACATTAGCCATGGCAATTAGACAAGAGAAAGAAATAAAAGGAATAAAGATAGGTAATGAAGAAATCAGATTGTCATTATTTGCAGATGACATGATACTTTATATAGAAGACCCCAAGAACTCCACTAAAAGTCTTCTAGACTTAATAACCAAATTCAGTCAAGTAGCTGGTTACAAGATCAATACTCAAAAATCAATAGCTTTCCTCTACACCAATGACAGACTCACTGAGAGAGAAATAGGGCAAGTAGTTCCTTTCACAATGGCATCCAAATAACTGAAATACCTAGGAATCAACCTAATGAAAGAAATCAAAGACCTCTTCTCTGAAAACTATGGCACTCTGAAAAGAGAGATTGAAGATGATATCAGAAAATGGACAGACATCCCCTGCTCCTGGGTAGGAAGGATTAATATAGTGAAAATGGCCATACTTTCAAAACTGCTATATAGATTTAATGCAATTCCAATTGAGATCCCAGCAGCATACTTCATAGACCTAGAGAAAACAATCCAAAAATTCATTTGAAGCAAGAAGAGACCCAGAATAGCAAAAGCAATTCTAGGTAACAGAGACATGGCAGGGGGTATCACAATCCCCAACCTGCAACTATACTACAAAGCTACTGTGATAAAAACAGCATGGTACTGGCAAAGAAACAGACCTGAGGACCAGTGGAACAGATTAGAAGATGCAGAAACAACACCAGACACACTCAGCCATCTCATCTTTGATAAAGAAGCCAAACACCCTCACTTGAGGAAAGATAGCCTCTTTAATAAATGGTGCTGGAAAAATTGGGCTTCAACTTGCCAAAGATTAAAACTAGACCTATATCTCTCACCATGCACTAAACCAAAATCAAAATGGATTAAAGATCTAAATATTAAAATAGAAACTCTGAACCAGTTGGGACAGAGGTTAGGTAGAACCCTTGAAGACATCGGTGTAGGAAAAGATTTTATGAACAAAACCTCAGTTGCCCGTGAACTAGCACAAACAGTCAACAAGTGGGATCTCTTCTTATTAAAAGGCTTCTGCACAGCAAGAGAAACCACCAGCAGTGTGAAGAGACAATCCACAATGTGGGAAAAAATCTTTACCTGCTCTTCCTCAGACAAAGGTCTACTATCTCGAATCTATAAAGAACTTAAAAAGATCAGACCTCCCAAATTTAAAGACCCAATCCAAAAATGGGCATCTGAAATGAACAGACATTTCCTCACACAAAGAAGTAGAAATAGCAAATAAATACATGAAAAAATGTTCAACATCACTGGTCATTCGAGAGATGCAAATGAAAACAACACTGAGATTCCACTTCACTCCAGAAAGAATGGCTGCTGTCATGAAATCAACCAATAACAAATGCTGGTGGGGCTGTGGGGAAAGAGGAACCCTGCTCCAGTGCTGGTGGGAGTGTAGACTGGTGCAACCACTGTGGAAATCAGTATGGAGATACCTCCAAGAACTAGGACTGGAAGTCCCATTTGACCCCACTATTCCACTGCTGGGGATCTTCCCCAAAGAATTAAAAGAATCATACCACAGTGATCTATGTGCACCCATGTTCATAGCAGCACAGTTTGTAATAGCTAAAACTTGGAAACAGCCCAAATGCCCATCAACTGGAGACTGGATAAAGAAAATGTGGGGTTTTTATAAAATGGAGTACTAGTCAGCCATCAAAAATGAGAAATTAGAGACATTTATAGCTAAGTGGATGCACATTGAGGCAATACTCTTAAGTGAAATAAATAGGACACACATGTATAAATACCGAATTCTCTCGTGTGAGAAACTGAAAGTGTAAATAAGGACTAAAATGTATAATAGGTAATGTGAAATAGGGAGAAAAGGGGCAAAGGGGAAGGAAGTGGGAGGGCTAGGGGAAAGGATAGAAGGGAATGGGATTAATATGAGAAAATGGAAAAATAGGAACAAAATCTTTGTAAATAGGGAGGACTGGAGGGGTTGAAGGGAGGGCTGGGCAAGGGTGAAAAATAAGAACCAAGAGAGACTATGTAAAGGTGCAAATTTTCAATGATGAATGTCATTATATTGTATACCTAAAATGTACCAATGATTAGAATGAATAATCAATAATGCAAAATAGGAAGAAAAGGTCCAAAGGGGTAGGGGTAGTGGGAGGCCCAGAGAAAAGGAAAGAAGGGAAAGGAAAAATGCTGAGAAATGGAAAAAATGGAAATGAAGTCTTTGTAAATAGGGAAGGGTGGAGGGGGTGAAGGGAGGGCTAGGAATGGGGAAAAAATAAGAACCAAGATGCATTATGTAAAGATACAATTCCCAATGAGAAATGTAATTGTGTTGTATACCTACAATGTACCAATAAAAGAATTAAATAAAGTGCAAAAAAACCCACAAAAGAGTCACCTTTTGGAGCTGGGGATTTAGCTCAGGGGCTGCAAGGCCCTGAGTTCGATCTTGATACCAAAAAAAAAAAAAAAGAATCAGCTTTTGGCTTTAGTAAGCCTTTTTCTATGTTTCTTTATATTTCTAGTTCACTAATTGCTGCCCTTATTTTAATATTGCTTTTCCTCTACTTTCTTTGATTTCTTTTGCTGTTCCTTTCCTTTTTAATACAGACACTTAGGGCTGGGGATTTAGCTCAGTGGTGCCACTGCCTGCCTCACAAGCACAAGGTCCCAAGTTCGATCCCTGGTACCAAAAAAAAAAAAAGAAAGAAAGAAAGAAAGAAAGAAAATAATATAGACACTTAGCTCATTAAATTCAGCCTTTTTTTTTTTTTTTTTTTGTGGTACCGGGGATCGAACTTGGGACCTTGTGCTTGCGAGACAGCCGCCAGAACCACTGAGCTAAATCCCGGCCCCTCAGCCTTTTTTTTCTCTAGTATATCTACTTAAGGCCACAGGTTTCTCTTTAGGCAGTGCAAAACTGCACTGGATATGCTTTAGATATGCTTTGTTAAAAATATGTCTTTTGTGATTGCTGATTAGACCTATGGATTACTTAGAAATATATTCCTTAATTTACAAATATGAGGAAATTCAGTTTAAACTAAATTTCTGGTTTTTGTTTCCGTTAGTTTTAACTTAATTGTCTTGAGGTCAGAAAGCATCTTCCGTATAGTTTCAATATGCTGAAACTAAGATTTTTCTCAATTCATTTTATGGCTAATTTCTACAAATGTTTCATGTGCTTAAAATGATGCTATTGTGAGGTTATTGAGTGTAGTGTTTCAATGTAAACTTTGGGTTGAATGAACACACTTACATTTAAAATGTATTTATATGTTTGCTTGTTCTATCAATTACAAAAAGAGAGGTGGTGACTTAATATCTCCCCCAATGATTGTCTAGTTTTCATTTTAATTCTGTACATTTTGTGTCATGTATTTGAGCCTTTGTTATAGGTACATAGAAAATTGGAATTTTTTATATCTTTATGATGAATTGAGCTTTTATCGTTAAAAGAAATCCTCTTTATTTCAAGTAATCCTTTTTGCCTTAGAGTCTACTTTGATATTAATTTAAGTGACTTGGATTCCTTTTGGTTAGCATTTGCATGATATATCATTATCCATTGTTTTATTTTGGCTCTTTATTATACTTAAAAAATATTTTTCTTTATTGGGGATGATGGAACATGCCTGTAATCCTAGCAGTCTGAGAGGTGGAGGCAGAAGGATTGCAAGTTCAAGTTCAGCCTGAGCAATTTAGTGACTTAGCAAGGCCCTGTCTCAAAATTAAGAATAAAAAAGAGGCTTGGGACCGTAACTCTGTACAAATGCTCTGGGTTCATTCTCTAGTAGTACTAAATGCAAAAACAAAACTTTAAGTGGCATATTTTAAAATTCAATTTGTCGATCTTTATTCTTTAACCAGAAAAGTTAGTTCATTTATACCTAATGATAACATGATATATGTAAGCTAAATCTACCTTATTATTTTGTTTTCTATTATCCAGCCATCAGTGTGTTTCTTTTTTCCTTTTTTCATCTTCTTATCATCCTTCTCATTCTTGTCTTTCTGAGCTTCTTCAGATGTTTGCAATTAACTGATTTTTTTTAGTTATGTCTAATTTGCTAGAACCTATCAACTGAATGTTTAGTTTTTACTCGTATTGCTATATTTTTTAGTCCTAAAATTTTTATTTAGTTTTTCCTTCAAAGTGCCCATGCCACTCTATTGTTTTCCATCCCTGTTCAGATTGTCTCTGGATATAGTAATTATTATTACTGTTTTACAGCTGTGGTCTGATGAGCTCGATACCTGAAGTTTCAGTGGGTCTGTCTCTACTGTTTTTTATTTATTGTAGATTTTGTTCATGGTGCTCCATTTCCTTATATGATAGGTTATTCTTGACTGTGTGCTGAGCATTATACTTAAAAATTATTGCAACAGTCCTCAGAAGCCTATGGTAATAGCCTGTTCTTTTGGAGAGGATTTTCAATTTCTTTTTTTTTTGTACCAAGCATTGAGCTTGGGTCCTTGCGCTTGCAAGGTAGGCGGTGGAACCACTGGGCTAAATCCTCGGCCCTGGAGAGGATTTTAATTGCCTTCTCCCAGATACGGAGTGGGGCCTAGCCATTTGCGTCTAACTTAAGCCTGCACTTGTTGATGGAAGTGATAACACTGGTCAGTGAAGGGACTTTAGCTCATGTTCAATGCTTAGGATTTCCCGAACCATCTAGATTATGAGCCCAAACAGGGGCTGGCTTGTTTCTGGTTTTCATGGAATCTCAGCTTAAAGCTAGTTCTTATCTTTGGTAGAATGGATTTCTTTCATCTGGTTTTCTGAGGCCACCAAAACTGCAGTTCTATTTCGCAGATGTTGCCTCTGATCAACAAATATCCTCAGGGTATCTTCCTTTTCACTTCTTCGGGTTTTCATGTTTCCCAAGTTGTTTGTTTGATATTTTCTCATTAATTTATTGACTCTTTGATGCTTTTAAGATTTTAACAAGGGGCCGGGATTTAGCTCAGTGTTTCCGGCGCCTGCCTCAAAAGCGCAAGGTCCCGGGTTCGATCCCCAGTACCAAAAAAAAAAAAAAAGATTTTAACAAATATTCTTCCCAGCTTTTTAAAGTTATGAATAAATTGTGTGTTGTTATAGTTGTACTGAATAGAAGTATCATTTTGACATTGTTTGTAAAGTGTACATATTACACGTTCTTTGGGAGAAATGCATCTTTCTGGATTTCAACCTGATCCTATCTTTTAGTCAATGATTAAAGCATGCTTTGCCTCTACTGCCTTGCAGGGAGACCGAATGTGGCACTTTGCCATGTGTGTGTTTCTGATAGAATTATATGGACATAATCTTCTCCTAACAGCGGTGTTTGGATTAGTAGTAGCTGGATCTGTATTAATATTTGGAGTCTTAATTGGAGATTGGATTGACAGGAAACCAAGAAATAAAGGTAATAGTCTTATTTCCGATTTATATGATTATGTGGTACACCGTGACCTCATTAGCTTTTTTGGTTTATTTAGTGAAATAAAATTACAAATTTGAGCTAAATTACCATACAGCATAACTTGAAAACTCTAGGAAAAGAGTTGTGTCATATTCTCTTGTGCTATATTTAAAATACTTTAATGTGGTTTTTCCTTTGTTTTTGCGATGCGAAGGATTGAACACAGAACCTCATACATGCTCTGTAAGTGTTCTAACACTGAGCTACACGCTCAGCCCTTTACTGAGGTTTTTGGATTCTAAATACAAGTTTTTAGTTTAAAATTCCTGAAAAACGCACTTTCTTTTTAATATTCTGATGTTACCCATGTATAATAACACTTGTGTTACACATATCAATGCAATTTCTGTGTGTAACAGATTTTGTACCCTCTTCCCCAAAAAGATTTTCTATCAGGTATTCCAAATAACTAGGAATTTAAATCTGAAGGCTTATTTATTCAAAGGTAGATCTCCTTTTAGCTTTTGGCTATAATATCTTTGTATACCTCCTTTGTCCAATAAAAATGTGGGATTTCCTCAGTTGTCCTATTCTTTTGATTTCTAGTCAACATGACTGTTTTTATTATACCCAGGGGCCTGGGAAAGGCATTTGCTAAGCAATTTCATGGATAAGCCTAATTTATTTAAAATTGGGAGCCAGGATTAGTGGCATATTGCTGTAGGGGAGAGGCTGAGGCAGGAGGACCACAAGTTCAAGCCCAACCTGGGCTACATAGTGAGACACTGTCTCAAAGAAAACAAAATTCTGGAATGTTATTCCTTAGGCCCAATTGATATGTTCCACCATGAATTCAATCCAGCAGAATCAGATATAGCAGTAGAAAATGTCAAGTTCCTTCATTCAGCTGGAGTATGGCTTTTCATATTATTCTACTCTCAGAGTCTGTTTTAATTCCTTTGCAAAGTCCAGCTTTTCTTTTCTTTGGGTTGTAAAGTCTTTTCCCTTAGCTGCAAAGCTGCTCTTTGCTTCCTACTGAAGCCTCCAATTGCTGATGGAAAAGACTAGCCTGTTGGCTGGTTGACATGGGGATTTGGTCAAATGCAGTAGCTCTGCACTGAAGGATGATGTGTCTGTGACCTGCCTCTTAAAGCTGAGAGTAAATATTGGGCCCCTGGCCATTTCCATTCGCAGTGGCTCACGCGGCGCTCTTCATCCGGAATGGTTCTGTCACCGCCTGCTGCGTGGTCCTGATGCTCATGTTTTCCTACAGAAGGGAGATGGACCAAATGTGGCATGGCTGGTTCACTGTGAGTGCCCCCTTCTCTCTCCCATGCCACAACGACAGCCAAATGCCACAGGCAGCCAGAATGCTGGGGGGGGTGGGGGGCTCATCTCAGTTTGTGCCCTGGCTGATCTTTTGCCAGTGCTTTCCTCATCCCAGATTTGTGAATCTGAGTCCAAATCCCACAGACAAGGAGGCAACAGAACCGCTGAGTTGGTCTGCAAGGTACAAATTAGCATCAGATCTGGTGTAATGGAGCGAGAGGAAGAAAGTGCTGAGGGTTAGCACAACATTGGCTCCAGACTTCACTGAGCATTTCTCTCTCTCTCTCTCAGATAAATAACTATGTGTGCCCCTGGGGGCTGGGGAAGACTATTTTGGGCTCCATAGTCTGCTTCCTTCAGTAGGTGGCCTGCTATGCAGTGGTCATCACCCTGGAGGCTGTGGCGAACCTGGCTGGCACAGCGCTGACCATCACCATTCAGAGGGACTGGATTGTGAGCATCACGGGGGACAACAGAGGCCAGCTGGCTGGTGAGCAGTGCAGCCCTGGGCCTCCTGGGCCTCTGATCAGTTGAGAAGTGGAGAGTGGATGCGGATGGGCCATTCAGGGCTCTGAGAGAGGTAGTGTCACACAGCGTAAAGAATGGTTTGGGTTTGAATGCAATTCAGCTGTGCCTCCTACCAGCTGTATGTCCTGGGGTGAGATACCTAATCTGTCAGGACTTGACTTTCCTTAACTGTAGAATGGGAGAAACACACAGCTCAGTGTGGGAAGGATCCTGTGAGATACAGGATTTGTAAAGTGCTTAACACTGTATCTGCACACAGAAGTGCCTAAGAAACGGTTGCCCTTGCCACTGTGGGAAGCCTACATAGGCTGCACTTTTGACGGAGCCCGCCGTCCCTTGTCAAACAGTACCTGAACGGGGGAGTGAAGATGAAGAAAAATAAAGACAAAGAGATAGAGTCGAGAGGGCTCCCAGAGACCGAGCACCCAAGTTTATTTTTCTCCTCTCTTTTATACAACAGGTGAGTTTGGTTGTTAATCATGACCCTTATCCAGAGACACCTGCTTCCTTGTTTTCTAGTTCTTTGGGAATTCCCCACCCTCATGGGCTTCCTTGTTTCTCGGGGTTACAGAACGTTCATCACGTTCCAGGGCAATCTAATTTGGCAAGGACGCGGTTCCTCATAACATAGTCTCCTTGCTCTATACAGTGGAGGGTAAGATTCAAAATGGAGCCTCTTTGGCTAACACCACTCTCCACACACTGCTCTCCATACACTTTCATTTGCAGAAGTTCCTTGGCAATTTTAGACCTGGAAAATAAGCAAACTAAAGATTAATTAAGGGCTGGGCTGTAGCTCAGCTGTGCAGCACCTGCCTGCCAAGCACAAGGTCCTGAGTTTGATTCCTGGTACAAAAAATTTTTTTCTTAATTCTGACCAGTGATAAGCTTCCAGCTTCCCAAACAAAAACTACCCTCCCAATGTGGTTGTTGATTATCACTGATATTAGAGGAAGAAAAAAATGCTTTTCCAATAATGATGCTCAATAGAATAATCTGACATCTTTGTTGTTTCTTCCATTTACCAAACGTGGATTGTTCACACTGTAATCTATTCAAGTTGCCGATGTAAAACAAATGTCCAGTCCTGTCCTGTGCTTCTGCAGTTGGTTCTCTCTACTAGAAGATGAGCATGAGTATTGAGGGCCAGGATAAAGGAAGCTATTCAGGAGGAGTCTACTAAAATACATACCTTACAAAGAGGAGAAGCCCCTTATAATCATGTTTTCTTCTTTTAATAGCATGTATTTAGATGTACTGAGGCTAAATAACACCACCCACAATAAATCGGCTATGTGAATAAAAGCTGGGTGACATAATGTTTTAGATGTCCTCTGCCTCCGGATAAAGAAACTCTTCCTAGTCTCTTAATTAATTTGAAAGAAATTGAAGATAAACCATGGATTGTGGTTCAAGTTCATTACAATTTCTTAAATGATTCAGTAAATATATTCTTCCGTGATGGTGGAAGAGTTCAGAGAATAGTTTTGGAGTCAGGATTTGTCTTTTCAGGGGCTGTGGGGAAAAGGGGTACTGGGGATTGAACCCAGGGCCTTCACACTGACTTACAGCTCCAGCCTCCCCCCCCCTTTTTTGAGACAAGATCTCACTAAATTGGTAAATTCCCCAGATTGGATTTGAATTGCAGTCTTCCTGCCTCAGCCTCCCAGAGTGCTGGGATTACAAGTGTGTACCAACACATTGGCTTCAGACTGCCTAGGTTTGAATCTCAGATCTACCATTTTCCCTCTCTGATTCTGAGCAAATATGTTTACCTCTGTGTGCCTCAGTTTCCTAATTTGCAAAAGGGAAATACACTATTAACCTCTTAGAGTTGTTCTGAGGATTAAGTAAGATGAAAATAGGTAGAAGGCTTGGAACTATGGGTCTGGAACAGAGTAAGCATTCATTCTTTCCTCTTCCTCCCCTGTCACCTGCTCCCACCATTACATATCAGTTTGAATAGAGGGTATTAAAGTTATTATTATTATTATTATTATTGGTACTGGGATTGATCCCAGGGCCTTTTCACTAAGCTACATCCATAGCTCTTTTTAAAAAATCTGAGACAGAGTCTCCCTAAGTCACTGAGTTGCACAGGTTGGGCTTTAATGTATGATCATCCTGCCTCTGCCTCCCACAGTGTTGGGATTACAGGCACTGTGCACCACGCCCAGTTGAATATTGGTGGATTTGTTAGGAGAGTGGGGCTTGATGGGCAGAAGTACTGAGATGGGTGTCAGAATAAATAATTAGCTCCAAGTCCCCTAGTCTTGCTAGTATACTAATCTGTTAATCATTTGAGCTCCAACAGAACTGACCTTGCAGGTTTTTTCAGGTTGAAATCCTAGTATTAACCTATAACTCAACCAGAGAATATCTTCTCTGTCACTGACACGTACCCAGGCCCTGGATGGCAACCCCAGCAAGTGCATGATGGGAAATTCACCAGGGGACGGTCTCCTCCACTGAGTTGCAATGTTTCCTTCCTCCCACTTCCAGAGATGAGCACAGCAGTCAGGCGGCTGGACCAGGTCATCAATATATTTGCTTCCCTGTCCGTGGGCCAGGTGATGACATGGGCATCTCATGTGATGGGTTGTGGTTTCATTCTTGGATGGCACTTGGTTTCACTTCTTGTAGAGTTTCTATTTCTGTCCAGGGTTTATCAACTAGTTCCCCAATTGGCTGTAAAACCCCAGTAACAAACAAGGGGGCACTTCCTAGAAAGGCAGCAGGAGGCTGTGAACATTCAAGGTAATGCAAGCTCAGAAAGACCTCTTGTTCTTTTTTGCTTATTTATCTTAGTGTTTCATTTCTTCTTTCCAGAACTTGTGTCTAATCATGATCTTAACACTTTGTCTGTAAATGTGCCTAGAAACAGTGATAAATCAGAAGGCTCCAGCTGTGCCATTGTTTGTGCAGTTCATATGGCTGATCTTATTGGTGGGGGTAGGCAGGCTGCTTTGTTATGCCAGTTATGCACTGCATAGCTCTGGGGGTTCCATTCAGAGAGACTCCAACGTAAGTAGCACCCATGTGGGACTGTATAGGATACAACCTGCATAACTTACCCATGGCCCTGGGGGAGGGCAAATTACTCCTTCCTGTCTCGCTCATGAACATCGTCCCCAAAGATACTAAATTAAGAGGCCAAGTGTATTCAGGAGTATGTTCTGCACTTTGGTCAGATTATTATGAATTGGCCATTCTTCTGTCAATACTGTTTAACATTTTTTTAAATTAGAAAGTCTCTAACAGTATCGTAGGTATGAAAGGAAAGAAGACCTGCCAATAAATGTGACCCTCTTCTCCCAAATGAGAGCCATCTCCGCCTGTCGACTGATAGTGTTGCCCAGTTGCCTGTGCAATGCAGTTCAGTAGTTACTTCTTATCTCAGTTTCTCTTTCTAGACTTATAATTAATTCATAACTTTTTTCTGAAGTTGTTTTAGAATGAAGTCCCACCAGATTCCACTGCATGAATAAATATACATTTTGTAAAGACCGCATGGTGGACATATTTAGATGATGAATGGATGGATAAATACCTAGGTAGATAGATAGAACTTCATGCTTCACATCTGCTATGTATCACCTGTGTGACCTTGCAAGGCTGAATGATCTGTTCCTATTCTCTGTCTTCCTATTTGTTAAGCGAGGATGATAATGGAACAGATTTCATAGGCATGTTGTGACAATTAAACAGGACAGTCTGCCCAAAGCGGTATTTCATTTTCTGGCATAGAGGAAAGCTTAAATCAATGTTAACTATCTTTTCATTGTTGTTGTTGTTATTTTTTAGCTTTTTTTTGAAGTTGCCCTGACAAAAAATTCATTTCTATCATGCAGAACCTCATCTTCCCCCTGTTCTTGGTCTAAAATGGATGTAACTTAACCTGTCCCTGTGTCTTTCCTTCAAAGCCATTTTTAGCTCCTTGAGTCCTTCACAGAACTTAATTCGTGCTGAATACTTCTCACGAATAGTTATATATTTTTTAATCTGTTTATAATTATTGTCTACTATATCCTGGAAAACTAAAAGGCTTCAGTTTACCGCCCCCACACACACCCCATAAGTATCTGTGTCTTCAGAAAAATAGCCACAGGAAGGCTCTACCCTTATTTCTGGGAACTCATTACCAAGTTTCAAGCCTTTGAAACTCTGTCCTCCCCCTCCTTGTCCCCATCTTGTCCTGTCAGTGTTGCCTTCCTGACCCGATGGTGGGTCTCAGTTTGAATTCTCTCAGGAGTGCTTCTAGGGGCAGGATTTGGGGTGAAAAGTAATCTGTTTGGAATGTGCTCCCAGGAACTTGGTGAGGGAATGGGAAAGGAGGCAGAGAAGGGACAAAAGCCCACAAAGGGAGAAGTGGAGAAATGGGGACCTCCTGAGAGACTGTGCAGGATGCACCTCACAATTGTCCCAGCAAAGTTACAGCCTGTCTGCCACACACTTTCCACGGGAGGGGAGGGAGAGAGAGAAGGAGAGAGGGAGAGAGGGGGAGGGGGGAGGGGGGGAGAGAGAGAGAGAGAGAGAATCTTCAGGCAGAGACAGAGACACAGGTGCCTGGGGACAGGAGGCCATCAGTATACACCGGGACCATCCGCCAGAGAAGCACATGTGTTTGGGGTGGGCCAAAGGGGACGTGGGCAGGTACTGACTTTCAGCTTATCCAGATTTTACTTTAGGTGAAATGGACTCTGAGGAAAACACTGACACATTCATCAGCAAACCCAGAACTTTGCAAAAACCAAAGGATCACAGGTCTAACATTGGAGGAAAACAGGCCACAGCCAAAGGGATTCTTCCATGCTTTTGAAACACGCAGAGGCTGCTCCACACGTGCTGCGAGGGCTGGGAGACATACTGCTGGCAGACCGTGTTCCTGGCCGGGCTGGGCTTGGCCTTCCTCTACATGACGGTCCTAGGGTTTGACTGCATCACGACCAACTATGCCTACACCCAAGGGATTGGAGGGTCCCTGCTTAGCATCCCAATGGCCCTTTCAGCTCTGTTGGGCCTGATGGGCACTATTCTCTTCACCTGGCTCAGGGGGCATTATGGCTTGGTCACCACGGGAGTCATTTCCAGCTGGCTCCATGTAGGCTGTCTGATGCTTTGTGTGTTTTCTGTCTTTGCTCCTGGAAGTCCTTTTGATATGGCTGTCTTCTCACTTCCATCAAACAAGAATTTTTCAAACCATGAGTTGCTAAAAAAGGACCAGAAACACATTTACCCCTTTGAAAGAAACCTGAACCAACCCATCCTCCTGGATCACTCTTCCATCCACTGGACCAATAGCATGGTTCTATTTGATGGCCAGTAGGACCCTGATCAACCCGAGTCTTATGCCTCCATCATCTTGCTCTTCTCAGGTGTGATTCTGGGAAGAATCAGTGAGGAGTGGGTCATGTTTGGCATGGGATTCTGAGGCCTGTGATTCTGAGGCCTGTGATGTGGCCAATGCAGGAAAACCTGAGAGTGAATCAGCATGAGGAATCTGGGGCGTTCGCCTGCAGCAACAGCAGACTATGGCTGCATCCTGGATGAGGACTAGAGACACAGAGCTCTCATCACACTCAGGAGGGACAGCTCAGGACCTGAGCCAGGCTGCCTGATGATGTTGGCAAGACCCCTAAGTCACAGTTTTCTGGTCTGTGACTGGGAAAACACTAACAATATCTCCCTATTAGGGGTGTCTTGAGGAGGTGATGAAATAATTCTTGTAAGTAATGGTT
Organism: Heterocephalus glaber; assembly: GCF_053883595.1. NCBI lineage: Eukaryota > Metazoa > Chordata > Mammalia > Rodentia > Bathyergidae > Heterocephalus > Heterocephalus glaber. Next base: position 7,577,696 of record NW_028258156.1, read on the forward strand.
TAGCACAAAACTCTCACAACTATAGTAGCTACACATCAAAAATGAATATTTGCCGGGCACGGTGGTAGTGTACAGCTACTCAGGAGACTGAGGCAGGAAGATCACAAAATTGAGGCCCACAAAATCTGGGCAACTTAGACTCTGTCTCAAGATTTTAAAAAATCAAAATAAAATTTTTTTTCTTAAAGTTCTGGGGATGCAGCTCAGTGGATTCAGTTCCTACTACCACAAAGAAGAAAGAGGAGTAAGACAAGGAGGGGAAGGAAGGAAGGGAGGAAGGGAGGGAGGGGGTGGCGGGAGAGAGGGAGATTAAGTCTCCTCTTCAGTCATCATCATTGTTACATTTTAGCTGTAATTTTGGTGCCTTTTCAGGTGCTGCTGTGTGAGGGTGGGTATGGGGTGGACAGTGACACGGGGAGCCATATACTAAGTGATGATGCAGATGTTTCCTGCCTCCGTTTATGTTTATTCATATCAGGAGTACAAATGCCCTTGCGGTTGGTGGTGTGATATTGCAACTGCACACCTTAAAAACACCATTGCCCGGCAGGGTGCACTGTGCCTGTAGCCTGGGCAGTGTGGTCAGGCCTGGAGGCCATGATGCCTGGCCCTGTCACTAGGAGCGGAGACCTGCAGTGTTTCTCGGTGTCCACCGCATTTCACCAAGCACGGGGCTCATCCTAGATATTCGCTCAGTAAATACTTGTTTCCACTCTAATGCATAAATTAACTTACAGAACTCTGCCTATAAGATGTGGCACATTGCTTAAAAGTCATTTCGCTTTTAAAAAAATCTAAGAACTGTAACCCTGTATGCCTTCAATTTTAAAATAATTCTCAGTGCATAATTAGCCCTCACTGCCTTGAGCACTTCACATCTTGCTGTGGCAGCATTTTCCAAATACTTTCCAACTTGGTAAGCGATGCTTGCTAAATGCCGGTGTAGAGATTCTACAGGTGAGCAGGGGTCAGAGTCCAGCCCAGTGTGAGGTCCTCCACAGGGCAAGCTGGAGGGATCAGAGGCCCTGGGCTGGTCCTGATGGCCCAGGAAGATAGGGGCCTGTCGAGGCCTGGCTGGGGGCTGCAGCAAGGAAGCTCAGGAGGACAAGGGATCTGGCTGGTACTCTATAAAGGCAGACACCAGGGGACATAGCACATTATCTCCAAATAATTCCAGAGCCCAGAGCTAAGTCCAGGGATTGAGACAGAGGCAACCAGGAGACCTCTTCAGAGCCAGTGCTGAATCTTTAGGAGAATCCAGAAGGCCAACTGGCCTCAAAGTCAACCAGACAGGCAAAGCTGGGTACGGGTCCCCTTGAGGGCAGGTACCAGAACCCTCAGGGCCAATATTCCTGCTCAAGGACAGCACTGTCATCCACACAGCTGGCTTCTGCCCTAGTTGATGCCCGCGCAGCATGTGCCAAGGCTGCTTCTGAAGCTCATTCAAATGTAGCCACTTTAGATGGATGAATGTGGGGGAAGAGAGGAGCTCAGTTCCTCCTCTCCTGAGCCTGGACCCAAGAGGAAAAATCTGGAATTGCAAGTAGATTTGAGGGCCAAGAGTATGCCCTTTGTCCTAAACATAAAAGTTTTGCAGTGAAGTGGGAGCATACATAAATACATCTAAAATGAAGTTACACTGCCTCTGAAGATGGTGTTTGCGATGGTGATCTGAAAAGATAATGAAAACACCACAAATTATGACACTGCCTTGTACAGATAGGGTGGCACAGCACTACCCATTTTACTGTGCTATCTGAAGGAATCATCCAGTGTGCTAGTGGTTTGAAACGTCCCCATTTCCAAGATGGGAAACTAAGCAGCAGGAAGTTGCATCTACCCAAGGCAACAACACTAGGCAGTGTCAGAGGCCAAATCTCACTGAGGTTCTCTGACATCTGTCCATGCTTTTTCTCCCCCTACACTGCTGCCCCACAGGCCTCTGGTCCTTTGACCTCACTGTGACCCAGCTTCTCCAAGAGAACATTCCAGAGGCAGAGCGAGGGGCTGTCAGTGGTGTGCAGTGCTCCCTGAACTACCTCATGGACCTCATCCACTTTGTCCTCGTCATGCTGGCACCACAGCCCCGGCAGTTTGGTCTGCTGGTCTTCATTTCCATACTGTTTGTAACCATGGGGCGCGTGCTGTATTTTTTTTATGCAGGAAAATGTAAGATTAAAAACACCCATGTGAATGAGACAACAACAAAGGGCACCTGGTCACCTTTAACCTGAGTGGTAGGCAGTGCTTCTCAGGGCTCTAGTGGGATGATCGCTAGTGCGCCTACCTCGTGCCATTGCTACACTTGACATCAGTCATGTCATCACTTTGCCAACAGCGCCAGTTGCTTAAGCGTGTCTGCCCTGGTGGAACTGTCTGGAGTATGAAAAGTTCATCGTTAACTGAAGCCAGAGAGACTCCTCCCAGATGACCCGGAGTGGCTAGTTTTAATTTTGCCAATATCATAATGCAGTGTTTTCATATTTTTATTTTTTGTCAGGATCTATAATTAGTCAGGGTATTCAGGTCAGTGTTAAGATTAGAGAGGTAGAACACAGTCAACGATGTTTGGTATCAATTCTTTGGATGGATTTTTGTTGTTGTTGTTGTTGTTGTTCAGCTGGTTTGTAAATGTTTTTTGGTTGAGCTAAGTGTCCCCAGTGAGGACTGAAGCTGTTTGCTAGAGAAACAGATCATGAGGAAATCTTTGTGTGGCTTATGAAGTCTGAGCCAGGCCAGTGACCCCCAGCCGACTTGGCTGAGCTTCACCTCAGTGATGCTGCTGAGACCAGCTCTGATTAAGAGCAATACTAGTTGGAGTTTCTGGTCTCTGATAAACAATCAACATTAAAACTAGCTTTCTGAGTAAGCTGGAAGAAAAACTCATTTACATCTTGGGTTAAACTAATAACAAATCATTATTTTATAAGAGCTGTAAGTTTTGTTCAGAAATGAAAACAATAGAGTTAGCATTAAAGCCCTCTTAGGCCTTCTTATGTCAGTGGTGGCGAACCTATGGTCCTCGTGTTGCTTTTCTTTTAAGACAAAAGATGTTAATGTATGAGTTGTTTTCTAAACTAAAACCCCATTATTCAGGTTGAATTGCAGCATTGGAACTTTGTGATAAATAAGTGGGTTTTGGGCACACATAAATAAGTGGGCAGTTTGGGCATGCATCTCTAAAAGGTTCGCCATCACTGGGTCAGATCTACAATGTCCCTACAGAGTCTTGTATTCAGAGGCTAAGCTTTTGGAAGGTGATTGAATCATGAGGACTCTGACTTCATCAGTGGATTAATCTGTTGAGGAGATAGTTTGATGACATTGTTGGTAGGTAACAGAGACTTAGGATTTGGGGTCCAGTTGAAGGGAGTGGGCCATGGGAGGTGACCTTGGGGCCTATATCTTGTCCCTGGCCCCTTCCCCTCTGGCTTTTTCCATTGCTCTCTACTTTTGGCTGTCTTGAGGTGAGCAGTTTTCTGCTGTGATGTACAGCACCAGAAACTGCCAATGATAGATGGAAACCTCTAAAACCATGAGCCAAAATAAACCTTTCCTGGTCGATTTTCTCAGGTATTTTGTCACAGTAATGAAAAGCTGACTGATACAGGCCTCATAGTTTAGAGAACTTTTCTGTGTGAGGGAAAGTCATATTTGGGAATAGCCTACTGTATACCCAGGAGCACCATAGCAGGTAGCAGTTGATGAGAATGACATTTTCTAAGATGGCATTTCTGCACCTCTGCAATGTTGACATTTTGGGTTACCACTTTGTGTGGTAGGGTTATCCTGTGTATTGCAGGATATTTTGTAGCATCTCTGGTCTCTACCTACTCAGTGCTGGTTAGCATCCCTCTCCCACCCACCTGTGATAACCAAGTGTCTCTAGACATTACCAAGTGTCCTGTCAGTTAAGAATCACTACTTAAGAGAAGTGTGAAAACTAAAGGAAGAATTCATTTACTGTTCAAAACAAAATGACAGCCAGGCATATTATAATAGTGCATACTTAGAATCCCAACAATCAGGAGGCTGAGGCAGGAGGATTGCTGCAAGTTCAAAGCCAGCCTGGGCTACACACTGAGTTCAAGGCCAGCCTGAACTATATAAAGAGACTATGCCTCAAAAAAAAAAAAGAAAAAAAAGTTAGAGGCTGAGGCCTAGCTCAGTATAGGGTACTCACTCGCCTAGCATGGTGAGGCCCTGGATTTAATCCTCAGCAACTTGTAGAAAATAAAAACAACCCAAAACCAAAATGACATATCAGCAAGAAAACTACAGAAGGGGATTTTACACAGACTTGCCTTTTAGAGCAAACAATGACTGAAAATGAGGGAAGGAGAGAATTCTGTGGAACATTTTTCTTAACATAAGGTAGTTCTGGTGATATTTACGGTGCTGCCTCCCCCACCGAATTTCTCTCTTCCATAAAAAAGCCTGAAACACTACATTAACACATACACACACACACACCAATTGAAGAACAGATTACGGGACCAGAACTACTCATCTGGATGCTTACTAAAGAAGCTTATTTTGAGGAGACCTTCCCTACCAAATCCTTTGGCCGTTGATTAACACATACACAAATGTTTGTCCAGAGTAGGCATAGAACAAAGGAAAGTTTAATAAATACATTCTGATGTCTTTTGTTTAAAATCTCCAGAGACATGAGCAGCATGAAAGGAAAATTTATATCAATCTTCTCTGTAGTACTGGCTCCCTACCCCTGCAACTTCTGTCCTTGAAAAAAATAGTTGCATCCCTGTAAATTCTGCATTTTAAGTGCTAATTTTACTCTTCCTTTTCCCTCAAGGTTCTGCATAGTAGAAAAGCAACATCTTCCTCTCTATTACATTGTGGGCAACTATTTGCATATTTCTAAGATTATTTTGATTCATGTTTAAGGCCAGTGTTTTCCAGTAGAAATATAATGCAAATAATATTTTAAAGTATATCTCATTCACCTGAATGTATTCAATTATTACTTAACTCGCAATCATTATAAAATTGAGATTTTTACATTTTTTCATATTCTTCACACCTGCCTTGTTTTTATACCTACAGCACCTATCAGTTTGAATTAGCCACGTTTCAAGTACTCGCTAGCCACATGTGGCTGCCAGCTGCAGTTTTAGACTCCAGGATGATTCCCAGAGTTCCGTATATTTCTCCACTATGGGAGGCCTATATGTAATAGGATGGGCTCTGTTCTGCCTAGGAGACTACCGGTAACAGGCCAGGGAATTTGTACAATATTAATGGCATTAGGCTTTATTGCATCAGCTACAATAGTCTGCTGCCCCCAGAAACAAATCAAGACGACAGATTTGACTGAGTTTTCTCTCTTCTTCTCTGAAACAGGCTGGTGTGGAGCTGTCCCAGAGCTGCAGAAGCAATGTGGAGGCTCCCCAAGACCATGAGTCCCGTGCAGTTTAGATCAACTCCACCAGGGGGCCGTCTACTTATGCTTGCACAATCCCAGACTCTGATAATTCACCATTTTGTAACAAAAAATTGGAATCAGAAATTTTCAGTTTATAAGCACAAGGTAGATGTTGGAAAGGTGAACTTTATGAGTCTATAAAATAAAAATAAGCCTTTCAAACACAGGTGTGGCTGTTTATCTGTTCAAAATGTGAGCATGGCTTTCAACCAAGCTGGCCCCAGCTTCACAGGGGTCATGTAATCAGCTTTCTAGGTCCTTATTTAGTTATCCAAAGCTCTTGGGTTCTACTTCTTTCTTCAAAGTACTTGAGATCATGAGGGAAAAAAAAATTTCACCTGGCTTCAGGGAGCCTCAAATTCAAATGACCACTCCTGTCCTCCATTTTGAAGTGACATTCAATTGCCAAATCACTCATTTGCCAGCTGTCTCTTGGCTGTTAGAAAGGTCTGGGCCAAACTGGCCAGAGCAACAACATGCAATCTAATGGCTTGTTTTTATATTCCTGCTCTCTTCTTGGTTTTATTCTAATTATTATATTGTTTATAAGCCATTTTTAGGAATGTTGTGATGAGAGTATAAAGAAATTTCAGTTTCTTTACAGTTTGTACCAACATTTTAACCTTTCAGATATTAACCTAGATACAAAGTAAAATTATCTTATAGGAGAAATCAACTGAAGCATACCCTAACCAGTTCCATCTTACAAAGTGGAAAGGGTCACTGTGGAAGTGACCCAAAGGTAAGAATTATCTCTACAATGGGACTTAAGGTACAGGTAGACCAGCAAATACAGGCATCCCTCATTTAATGATTGATTTCTGTTCCTGTGAGTGGGTCACTAAATGAGGAATGTATATAGTATGTACATTATTCGGAACAAAGAAATATTCCAACCACAATTTCTTTTGCAGTCACAATGAAAGATTCTCTTCATGCCTGGCTCTCACTTAGAATTAATAGGTCCTCTGACTTATTCAACTTCCAATTTGCTTCACTTTTCAGGGTACTTGAGCACAGAAGAATGGACTGGTAGTTTTAACAGACAGGTGGCCACCTTCTTGTACCATAGCACAAATGCTGTGCCACGGAGGCTAAGTCGGAGGCTAAGTCCGTCCCACGGAACTATGTGGTATTGCGACTACTCATCCTGCTTTCTCTGGTGATGCTCGATCTCTTGATGACGCTGGACAATTCCAGATTGCTAAGGTATAGGGATGGGGACTCGGTGAGGTGAAGGTACACTAAGGAGCATGAGGGGCACCTGAAGGGCTGTTTGTATGGGAAAGCTAGCACAACTGAGCCAGTACCCTAGGCCACTGGGCCAGGGCTCCAAGGCTCTTTGGCTGCAATAATACCTACAGGAAAGAATGACTCACGACCAATATTTGATTAATACACCCTTCAACATCATTCTCAAGACATAGACAGGTTCTTCAGCCAGCCTTTTACAGAACTATGTGCTTTGCATACCATCAAGCTTTGAGATCAAAGCAAGCCCCAATTACTTTCCAGAAGCTTTTTCCTACTTTCCTGGCCAGCTGGCTCTGGCCAAGGGTAAATTTTCTTGGCCTGTGAAACTGAGACTCCAAGGAACTCAAAACAGAATTAAGTGACAATTTTCACACCCTTTTCTGCTATCTTGCAGTGACTAGAATGAACTTTCAGACTGGTAGGGTCCCATACCCTAGGCAAGCTGTTAAAATAGAACAACGTGTGCTGATAACAATAAAGGTAAATTTTAATGCAATAGCTGCCAGGGCATGGTGGAGCGTCCATCACTTAGGAGGCAGAGGCAGGATTATTGCAGGACTTTGAGGCCACCCTGGGCTAGAGTTCAAGGCCAGCCTGAAATAGTGAGACTCTGTCTTCAAATGAAACAAAATGCCAAGCAGTATCTAACCACCATAACTTTTACTCCTACTTCTCAGGTATTTATTGTATGCATGAGTCACTTATGTCATTTACACCACAAAAAATTACTTTGACATATATTTGCTGTTCCTAACATTTCAAAATCATGTAAGGTGATGATTCCAAACCACCTTCTCATATATATAAATGAAACATTGTAAGACAACAGAAAGGATGTTCTGAAAGCTGTGTTTATTCAAGTATCAATTTACATTCTGCAAAATCTACTAAACATGAGATCTGACAAATGCATAATCATGTAACCACCACCATAATCAAGTAGAACAATTGTGGAACAAGATGTGAACAGGCAAAAAAATCTCTTGGAATCAATTCATGTTGCCAAAAGGATTAAAATCTAATCACTAAAATGACCTTTTGCATATAAAATACAGGACCATGTTTTTCAAAAAGCGAGATACTTTAGTTATGAAATAGCTACTTAGAATTGTTTTGACCTTAATGTACTAATCTTTGTAGAGTATATGAATCAAGATAGTTTCAGACTGGGACTAGATGATTAAAAAAAAAAAATGGAATTCTACAGAAATTAGTCTCTGCGGGACCAACTGCACTAAAAGGCAAAGGCACAAAATTCTCAGATATCTGTTCCTATGTGTAACTGCACCTGTCTCAAAATTCACCCCTGCTACAATAGGCATAGGGCAAAATCTCTACTTTGCATACAGATACACCTTTTCTACTCGAAAAGCTTCACCTATTCTTCCAGGCACCAGACCTGTTAAAAAAAAAAATCACAATAGGTAAGTATTAAGTCAGTAATTACTAAATAACAGCAAAAATAGTGGTTTCTAGTTTCACCCACTGCTGACTCAGTTAACATAGTAACATTTTTAATATTCAAAATCCTTTCTCTTGGCTTGAGTATTGATTTACTACAGGGGTTTCCCCCCTTTTTTGCCTAAAGCAAAAGGGTGGTGCTGATTGAATTTAGTAAATTCCTGCATATCAAATTGGCCTCAGGTAAATCCTTTAACCCATCAGAGTAGAGCATATCCAATCAGGTTAGAGTTCTCATCTTTGGCCAGGAATTCTATTCCTATTATTAGCTCAAGCCCCTAGTTTTTTCCATAGGTCCATACCTTATGTTTATCAACATCTTGAACTCCACTGAGCCTGGTTAAAAAAAAGTGACAGCAATATTAATAACGGGCTACAACTTTATCTTTGGAAGAGCAGCCACTATTTTGGCTATCTACTAAGCTATCTTTGAGGATTACATAGAACACTACCTCTAAATAGATCTTTTTTTTTTTTTTTTTTTTTGGGACCGGAGATCGAACTCTGGACCTTGCACTTGCAAGGCAGGCACTGGAACCACTGAGCTAAAATTCCCGGCCCTAAATAGATATTTTTTATAAAGCTGCAACCTCCAAATTTCTGACACTTGGGAGTCTTCTGTAATTTCCAGTTATGAGTGAAATGAAGCAAGATTCCTTATACTGTTACCATCTTTCCAACTATATCTGATACACTAGCACGGAATGGCATCACGTTTATGGTATTTTCTTAGGAAAAACTGAAACACAACTTTTCCAGATTTTTAAAAATCAAAAGCACTCATTTGTTTACCCTGAAGCTGAGATTAAACCCAGAGGTTGAGAAGTTTCCGGTTTCCACAGCCTTTAAATAGACTAGCTCTGGCTGCCGCCTTGATCTGCCAAGCTCTCTGCTTACGTCTCTCATAGGTCAAACTGAATAAACACTTTGGCTCAAGAGGAACCCTAACACCAAGAGCAATGCTAAACAAAGGGGACCCATTCCCTGTTCCGTGTGCAGGGCTATCTGTCAGATTGGGGTACTCAGGACAGGGAAAGTTGTCCAAGTGGTCTAGGGCTGAACAAGATGCCGGGAACACGGGCCACCCACACTACACTCCCTTCCTCTTTAATGACACTCAGAATGCTCAGTGAAGCCTGAGAGGATTAGTATGAGGCGAAAATACGAACTGAGACTAGACCTTTATAAGGGGATGGGGTGCCGGGCTGTCTCGAACAACGGCGAGAGCAGCGACCAGGGGCTGGCTAGGTGACCTCTTATTTATATGGGCAAGGGGTATGGGGGGGGGCATAGTGGAGGCAGCCAGTGGTGAGGTTTAAATCCATTGGCAATTTGAATTTCTCGGTGGGAAGGACTATAAGTGGGAAAGCTTCAAGGCGGTAAAGTTAGGTTATTGTTTCCCTGAATGACTTATTATCTGCCAGGAAGGTCCATTTAGGAGGTGGGCTTGCCAGAGCCATTTTATCTAGCAGAGAACTCTATCAATACCCCAAATACGGACACACGTACCCCAAGACTTAGAAACTCTTGAGAGAAGCTGTCCAGGACGGCCTCGTATGCTCTATAGCTTGGTGGGCAGAAGTCAGGTATTTAAGGCCGTGTCCAAGGCAGAACCTTGGGTTCAGATTTTTTTCCCCAGGGAAGAAAAGCCAGGCCTCCCTCCCTGAACAGCTGGAAGCGGGCCCTGCGCAGCACACCGCGCCGGCCGCCCCTAAAAGGCGGATCTGGGGGCGAAACGTGGGCTTCCTCAGTTCAGGCTCAGAGCGGTGTGTCTGACTCACGGGTCTTCAGCTCCCGCTAGACTCTCCCTGGAACCTTTTCAAAATCCCAAATGCCTTCCAAAGTGACAACTAAAAGGCATTTGTGGCGGGGAAGTGGCCGCGTGGGCGAAATTACCTCCGTTTCCAGCCAGAACTGGAATTATACTGCTCCACTAGGAAATTTCAAAATGCTTCAGAACCTCTGATCTCATCTGCTTCCTCGATAGACCATGTGCCCGTGACCCGGCGGGAGCCCCGATCCCGGAGGTCCCCGCGCAGGGCAGGGGGTGCAGGCGGCTGGGTCCACAGACCGCCGTCCAGAGTCTACTCACCCAGGAGTGCGCGCGGCCGAAAAGGGAAGGAGCTGGCGAGGCCCAGTTGAAAAGGGCCCTGGGCCGTCCTCACCCGCGCAGCAGCCAACCAAAAATTGGCCCGGACGCCCCTCCCGGGCCAGCACCCCGCCTAGCGCCTGCCTCCCCGCCCGCCCAGCCCGGAGGCCCTCGCGCGTCCCCTGCCGGGAGAAGGAGCCCTGGTCTCCCGCGGCCAGGGCCTCTCGGCCTCCCCAGTCGCGGGCTCGGACAGCACTGTGAGTATTTATCTCGCTGCAGGACGCAGCGATCACTTAGCACTCAAATAATGTTAGGTGTCTCCGCACCCTTCCCCTCTTCCCTCTTGTCTCTCTAAATTCTTCAGCTACACTCTTTATGCTTATTTTAATTTTAAATTTCACGATTAATTATGTAACGCGATTGGCTCACGTTAAAGGAAGGATAACACGTGGCGGGGAGGGAGATGGAAACTCCTTAAAGAGGGGGTGGGGCAAAGGGGGGGACTTGGGTGCCTGGAAATCCCGCCCCTGACTGCAGGCTTCCAGCGATGGCCAAAGTCTGTGAAGGCCTTCCCCAGCGAGCAGCTTCTTTCCCTGGGTCGAAGGAATGTCAGCTGGATGTCCAAACTAAACTGTGTGCAGAATGTGGTGCTGATTGAATCGCGCCCCCCTCTCAGAGATATGTTGACGTCCTAACCTACGGTGGCAGCGATCGTGAAATTATTTGGAAATAGTCTTTGCCGATGTAATCAAGCGAGCTCATTGGAATGCGCCCTTCCTATTCAACGTGACTGGCATCCTCATAACAAGGGGAAATGCATGTGAAAATAGAAATACACGAGGAGGCCATGTGAGGACAGAGGCGGAGGTTAAAGTGGCTGCAAGCCTAGGAATGCCAAGATCCTTGGCCACAAGCAGAAGCTAGAAAGAGACAAGGAAGACTTCTCCCCAAAAGGTTGTTCCTGCCCTGACACCTGGATTTTGGACTTGGAGTTGCCAAAACTGACATGACGTCTTTCTGTTGTTTCAAGTCATCAAGTGCTTCCCTAAGGTTTGGCTAGGAAGACTTCCACAACTGTAGGGAAGGAGGAGAGGAGGAGCCAACTCACCTTCCAGAAGTTAAGAATGGCATCTCCTATAACCCCTGCTCAGAGGAGCTTATTTTCCGTATTTACTTCTGCTCAGTGCCTAATGCACTTGCTGCCACAGGCTCCCAAGAGATAACTACTGAATGAATGATTGATCATCCTTGTGCCTTGCAGTATAACAGGCAGTATGATGGCAACATCATAGTCAGGCACACCCTGCGTTTAGAGATTCCATCGCTAGACATATATAAACTTGAAAGACACGAATCTTCATATTCAAGGCCTTATGCTCACATCAGGCAAAAAGCTTACTTCCTACTCTGAAGCTGGAGTTCTCTGGAAGGAAAGCTGTATAGGGAAGTTTGGAATGGGAGACATGAGGCCAGCAGCAACTGTCCCAGATCCTGAGTATCCATGCCCTTTCCCACAGGGGTCTGCAGAAGTACTAAGGAACAGCATGGCAACCCCTGTCCTACTCTACATTGTTTTTACCTTTACTCTGTCCCTGGAGTTTTGAGATTTGAGATTTCCTAAGAACTAACCACAGCACTTGATTTCATTTTGATTGGAAGGATTATTCAGTGCACCACACAGTTTTTCAGTGTCTGTTCTGTACCAGGTACTGTAGTTGGTGGAGGAGATGTGGTGTTCAATGAGAAACTGCCCATGTCCTAAAGTGAGGAGTCAAGTGAGATGGACTTGCTGATAGAAGCTCCAGCACAGTGCCAAGGGCACAACAAGGCACTCAGCCCAGCCTGCTAAGGATGCAGGACAGGCTTCCTAGAAGAGAGAGCACATGTGTGGGATTTAGCAGTCTGAGCAGGAAGCTGAGAGGACATCAAATTTAGGAGGGCAAAGAATCAAAGTGACCGAGAGAGCTCAAGAAGGATCATAGGATTGGAAGGGACTTTGGTCATCTAGAATTTTCTCTGATGAAGTGAAGCTGCATTGTGGTATTCTCCGGAAGTAGAGTTGTCATGAGGGTAGAACACAAATTTATGAGAACTGTTTCCTTCTCCACAGAATCCTGGGCAGATAGGGCATAGTGCCTGGAATGAGTGAGGAGGAATGACTCCAGAGAATAAGATTTGCCATTTATTCCCCAAAGTAGTTGAATATTCCTACCATAACACTCTTCAAGGCTCATAATGGGATAGTGATGGGGTCTTACCCAGGATGTACCTTTCTTTGGTCACCTTAAGTATGAATATAGCCCAGTATTCCTAGAATCTGGTCTGGAGTTTGGCTCAATAAAACCTGCTGAATTTCCTTTTTTGTTTGTTTTGTTTTGTTTTTGAGACAGGGTCTAGTTAGGTAGTTCAGGCTTGTCTTGAACTCACTAGCCCAGACTGGCCTTAAAGTCACAGGAATCCTCCTGTTTCAGCCTCCTGAGTGCTGGGATTACAAATGTGCACCACCACCACCCTTTAAACCCAGGGCCCTGCACATTAGTCAAATGCTCTACCCCGAGCTGTACCTCCAGCCCTCAAATTTCCTTGGTGATTGTTTGGCCTGTCTCTCACACATATGATGAACTACTGGGAGAACAGGAATCCTAAGGCATGGCTGGGGAGGAGGGAAGGCTGTGTTTTACTTCTCTGGCTAGTTTTGCTGCTATTGGGGCTGGTGGTGATTCCCAGCCTATTTGTTTGTGGTAGAACTTCTGCCAGATAAAGCCCTGGGCCTCTTGCCAGTCCTTTCCTCATTCCTTTCCAGGGGAAGGAATTTCAGTAAAATCCTGTGCAGACACCAATCTTGGCAGCATGCAGTCTTGAGGTTGTCCTGCTGGCTTCCTCCTTCAGCCTGTCCCCTGGTCTCAGTGGGGATTGGCTAAGATTCCTTTCTGATCAGGTGGGAGAACCACGGTAAGTGACCCTCCGGAAGCCATTCAGAGTTATCTTGGTTATATATCACAAACATATAATAATGAAAAAAGAAACTAAAAAATGTTATCTTGATTCAGTGTACAATCTACTGGGTACATTGTGTCATTAACTTAAATTTTGGTGGTTTTTTTTTTTGACAGTCCAAACTGATTGGAAAATAGTATTTCTCATTAGCCCTGCAACAACATGATCCTGCACTTTACTCAGTTTAAATTTTTGGCCCTCCCTTGACTTATGGGAGGTGACACCCACTGGCTCATCTTTCTCAAAGAAGAGCAAATCTATCCAAAGGCTATAAGTAGAGAGAATTTGCTCCATCTTGCTTCCTTCGTGCACAGACCCAGTGTAAGGCAGCAGTGACCGAAGGTCCAGGCTGGGATGTGAAGTGGGATAGTTTCCGCTCCAGAGACACAGTCTGATGCTTTAATTTACACTCTGTGGGGGAGGGTGGGAAGGGGAAGGGGTTGAAAAAAGAATTAAGGCCAGGAGTGGTGGTGCACACCTGTAATCCCAGCACTCAGGAGGCTGAGGCAGGAGGATAGCTATGAGTTTGAGACCAGCCCAGGCTACATAGTGAGTTCAAGGCCATCCTGAATTACATAGTGAGACCCTGTCTCAAACAAAACAAAACAAAACAATACAGAATTAAGATGTGTTATGTATGTGTACCAACTCCCCACACAGAATGTAATCACTATGTACAGCAAACATATAGTAATAAAAATAAGAATTAAAACATGTCCATTCTATGCTTTACATCTAAGGTGGTTCTGCATGTGGCAGGGGAACAAAGTGTTATTTATTACCCTCCTCCCCAATCCTACAGTTGCCTGATCCTTATCTCAGGGAGGATCCAAGACTAACATGTTCTCAGTGGACTAAAATCAGATACAGATCTGGGAATTTGCTTTCATGAGTTAATTAGCCCATTCATCTACTCTTGTGTCTGCATTTAGCACACATTTTAGTGTGTTGTTGCAGAGCAGAGTCAGCCTGTAAAGCAATTGCTGATATTATTTATGGTTTATGTGATCACTCCAGTTGCATAGCATTTTAATTGGGGTCTTTGGGCTGTTTGCCATGTGCAGGTCTCTGCCCAACAGCTTGCCTGTTCCAAGCAGCTGCAAGCTTGTTCTCAAGCCAGAAGACAATGACTGCCCTCACTGAAGCAGGTCAGTTTCCTCTGCATAATTAAGCCCTTGCAGCTGATTTCTGCAGTTCAAGAGTACAGTTGAGCATCCTGGAGCCCTGGGATGAAAAGCTCTCGTTCCAATCCCCATATGGGCACCAAATAGCCTGTTTTTAAAAATTCCCTTAGAATGGAGTTAATATGAAAAAAATGAAAAAAAGGAAACAAGGTCTTTGTAAATAGGGAGGGATGGAGAGGTTGAAGGGAGGGCAAAGGAAGGGGGAAAAAATAAGAACCAAGAGAGATTATGTAAAGGTGCATATATCCAATGATGAATGTCATTATATTGTACACCTAAAATGCACCAATAAAAGGATATACAAAAAAATAAAAATCTCCTTAGGTTTGTTATTTACAAACCTGGGTGTTGTTTCTCACAATACGCCTAGGAAACATACAAATAAAGTATAAAATAGAATGAAGTCATTTACTCAACATATCAAATATATCACCTTAACTGACAAGGAAGATCTAGCTTGTTGTAAAACAAATTTAAAACAATTTCTTTTAACTTTACCGCTTATGGTGATGAATCTCTCATTTCTTTGCTTCTCTTTTCTTTTTTTTTTTTTTTGTACCAGAGATCGAAATTGGCACCTGCCCTCCTTTGCTTCTCTGTATAGCAAAACTCCCTTAAGAGTTGTCTCTATTTGGGTGGGGGATTTAGCTCAGTGGTTTTGCCGCCTGCTGTGCAAGCACAAGGACCCAAGTTCAATCCCCGGTACCAAAAAAAAAAAAAAGAGTTGTTTCTATTTGTCTCCATTCCTCTCCTCCATTCTCTTGTGAATCTGATTGTGGTGGACAGTGCCCAGTAGCCCACCTCCTGCAATTCATGCCCTTGTCAGACCCCTGCCCTTGGTGTGGGGTGAACAGTAGAAGTGATAGGATGGCACACAAAAAGATGCCAAGCATGCTGTGTCATGAAGGAATTGCATATTAAAGCAGCACTGAGATACTACTACACACCCACTGGAATCACTGAAATCCCAAACACTGACACCTTCAAATGTTGGTGAGGATGCGGAGCAACAGGAATGCTCATTCATTGCTAGTGGGAATGCAAAATGGAGTATTTGGAAGACCATTTGTTGGTTTGTTACAAAGCTGAACATACTTTTACCACATGATCCAGGAATTTTACTCCTTGGTATTTACCCAGGGGAGTTGAACACTTATGTGCACACAAACACCTGTGCACAAATGATTATATCAACTTTATTCATAACCACCAAAATTTGAGAGGGCAAGGGGAATTTTTAAAAATCAAGATGCAATGTTTATATGTACCAATTCTCTAAAATGAATGTATTTATTATGTATTGCAAACATATACTAATAAAATTTTTTTAAAAATTGGGAGCAACCAAGATGTTCTTCTGTAGGTGAATGAATAAACTGTGGTTCATCGAGACCACAGAATATTTAGCACTAAATAAAATGAGCTATCAACTCACAAAAGGACATGCAGAAAGCTTGAAGGCATGTTACAAAGTGAATGAAGCCAATCTGAAAAGGCTACATATTGTATGATTCCAACTATTTAACATTTAGAAAAGGCAAAACTGGAGACAGTGAGAAGATCAGTGATTGCCAGACAGTGGGGGAAGGGAAGATGGATGAATGGAATGAGATTTTTGGCAGTGAGAGTAGAAATTCTGTATGATACATTCATGAAAATCCAGAGTGTCTAACACAGAGTGAACCCTAATGAAATCTATGAACTTTGCTTGGTAATGATGTGTCAGTGTAGGTTCACCAATTGTAACAAATGTACCACCTCGGAATGGGATGCTGATAGTGAGGAAGACATGTACCTCCATGGTAGAGCACTTGTCTAACAGGCAGGAGGCCCTGGGCTCAATCCCCAGCACTGGGAGGAAAAAGCCAAAGTCTTTTCTGGGGCTTATATATGTGATCTGTCCTCCATTTCACCTCTGACTTGTCTCCCTTGTTCATTTGTTCCTGGTATGCTGGCCTCCTTGCTGTCCTTCAAGCAACATATTTCTGCCTGGAATGCTCTTCCATGAGGTTGCATTTTGGCTTGCACTGTCTCTTCCTTCAGAACTCCATTCATAACCACTTGTTATGGCTGAATTGTGTGCCCCTAAATTCATATATTAAAGCCCTAACCCCAATGTGACTCTATCTTTTGGAGGTAAATAAGGTTATGGGAACTGTAGCACTAGCGTCCTTATAACAATGAGAGACAGCAGAAGTATTCCTCCCTGTGCATATGTGAGCCAAAGAAAGGGCAGGGGAAGCACAGTGAGAAGGTGGCGTCTACAGGTCAGGACAGAGGGCTCACCTGAAACCAAACCTGCTGGCGCCTTGATCTTGGACTTTGAGCCTTCAGAACTGTGAGAAAACACATTTCTGTTATGGAAGCCTCCCAGTCTGTCGTGTTCTGTGGTGGCAGCTAGGTGGACGAACAGACCCCACAGAAGAGAGATCTCACCTTTGCACTTTGTTCGGTGCCCAGGCCCTGCCTCTTAATAGCAGCCTGGCTTGCTTAATCTGCTGGGCTCTTTGCATTGCTTTAGCCCCCTTTCCTGTTTGTGTGCTTTTGTTCCTCTCCCCTGAGCAGAACATCAGTGCCATGAGGGCAGGAACCTGTACCCACAGCACCCAGCCCTGTGTCTGTCACATCTTAGACCAGTGGGGGCGAACCTATGGCACGTGTGGCACAGCAAGCTGTTTATATTATTGAAAGCTCTAAAAGGTTTGCCATAACTGTCTTAGACCATCACATACAGGTTTTTAAGGTCCATGATTGAATTGGGGTAAAATTCCTCTTTGCAAATATTGCTCTGAATTCTGCAGAGATCTTCCAGTGCTCAAACGGGGCGGGAACTGTCACAAAGCGAGCTTCAATCACATAGGTCCTTTAACTTATACAATCTCACCTATATTATTCATAGACTCAATTAGAGGTTCCATTTGACTACGTGTAACAAAAATCTGACT
The DNA here is from genome assembly GCF_053883595.1 of Heterocephalus glaber. Lineage (NCBI taxonomy): Eukaryota > Metazoa > Chordata > Mammalia > Rodentia > Bathyergidae > Heterocephalus > Heterocephalus glaber. The sequence continues at coordinate 7,595,072 of NW_028258156.1, forward strand.
ACAGGGCCTTAATGAAGTCACTTTTATTTTCCTCATACAACATTTTAGCAATGATGCAAAGAATCCTAGAGTCTTTCTGTTAAGCCATCCTTAAAATATAGCTTTAGCCCTTCTGATTAACTCCTCATGCTCACAGCTGGCTGCTGCATAGCCAGCATCTCATCTGTATTTCAGGCAAGAAGACTGGAAAATCCTGCTAAATTCAAATACAAGTTCTAGGGGCTCCTAGAGATTTCTTAGTATTTTCTCTGTAGATGATCATTTCATCTACATATAAAGACCTTACTTCTACCTTGCCAATCCTATCCTAATTGTGTCATTTTATTGCCAGACTATTTTGGTGGGGACTAGGTTTCAAAGTTTAATGGACAGAAAAGGGTAAGCATATCTGCCCTTGTTCCCCACCTTAAGGAGAAAGCATTGTATCTTCTCCATCCATACAAGGTGTTCTCATTGGAAGTATGGAGTACATGTCTTTAGTCTGTTGAGAAGGTTCTGTTCTACTTCTAGTCTCCTGATAGCTTTTACCATGAACACCTGTAGAATTTAGTCCAATACTTTTTCTCAAACTAGTGACAGGATCATATGGCTTTTTCCTTTCCTCTGTTCAAATGATGACTTTTGGGGGTGGATCTTCCAATGCTGAACCAACACTGCCAACCCTATAACAAAACCACTTTCTACATACTGCCAGATCTGACTTCCAATAGTTTGTTTTGTTAAACAAATTTCTATCTATGTTCATACTTTTTTCTTCTATTATCTTTATCCAGTTTTAGGATTAGCACAATGTTGATTTCCTAAAATGAGGGGAGAAGTCTTCCTTCTTTTTTCTGCTTTAATTGTTTGATATAATTTGTCAGTTAAAATGTATATGAGCCTGCTGTTGTCATATAGGTAGGTTTTCAAGCTAGGAATATACTTTTTTAATAGGTGCTATTCAAATTTTATATTTCCTCCAGAGTTAGTTTCATTAATTTGTCTTCTAAGCTACTTCTTAGAAGTTGTCAAACTTATTTCAAAAAATATTTTTGTAATATGCTTTCTATATCCTTTTAAATTCTGTAAAATCTGTGGTAATGTCTCCTATATCTTGATATTGTAATTTTAAAAATGTATAATTGATATTGTGTAATAGGAAGAAAACATCTAAAGGAGCAGGGGAAGTGGGAGGGGTAGGAGAAAGGAAAGAAGGGAAAAGAAAAAATATGAGAAAAGGAAAAAAATGGAAACAAAGTCTTTGCAAATAGGGAAGGGTGGAGGGGGTGAAGGGAGGGCAGGGGAAGGGGAAAAAAAATAAGAACCAAGAGACTCATGTAAAGGTACAAGATCCCAGTGATGAATGTAACTGTATTTTATATCTAAAATGTACCAGTAAACTTAATGGAAAAAAAAAAAAAGAAGACTGGAAAAGGTGAAGGGCAAAGGTGAATGAATGCCTGCTGAGTTAGTCCTCTTAAAAAGTGTTTTCCCAAAAGCTTCAGACCAGAAATGTGTTGCATGCCCGGCTCTAGCTGCAAGTGGTACTGAGAAATGCATTTTTTTAAAAATGCTGTTAGCCAGATGTGGTGATGCGTGCCTGGAATCCCAGTACTCAGAAAGCTGAGGTAGAAGGATAGCCGAAAGTTCAGGGGCCAGTCTGGCTTACAAAGTGAATTCAGGGCCACTCTGAACTACAAAGCAAGAACCTCCTCCTTCTCCTCAACAACAACACTGGGCACATTTCTACCCTGAATGAAAACAATGGTGCTTTTGTTAAAAAAAAGAAAACGAAAGAAAAGAGGCAATGGAGAAATGGAAATTGGCTAAGTGGCCAACATTGCTGGCCTCTTCCTAGCATACGAGAAAACCAGTTTCCCACTTTTCAGTACCTAAAAACAACTGACCCAGCACCATGCCCCATGGCCCTGCTTTAGTCTAGATGGAGGTCTAAGCAGGGGCACAGCACGGCATGCACAGAATTCCTGAGTGGAGGTGAGAAATTGCCTCCCCACAGATCGAATTGTCCAGGAAGCTTTGTTCAGTTGTGTGATTGTTCAAATCAACCAAGTTTAAATTCCAAAATGTCAGGGTTTGTGACTGCTTAATTTCTGTCTGTAATACCCAGGCTGCCTGAATTACATGCCAGCATTGCAAATAAATGCCCTTCACAGAAATGACGATAAATGACTCGAAGACGGTTGACTGACTTGTCTTTTCTGATTAACGCATGTTTAAGACCCACATTTGGAATCCTGGAAATAGCTGCCAGGCTATCCAAATTTGCACTGGATAATTAAATGTAGCAAAGTCACAAATGGCTTCTCCTAAATAATACTTTCAGTTTTAGAAAAATTCTGATGAAGAAAATGAATGATCCTTTTGTTCTCTCCCAGAAGCACGTGAAGTGGATTTGGCTCCTGCCCCCTGATGTGCTAAGGCCCAGTGGGAACAAGACTTTCTTGAGCTTCCTCTCGCTGTTATCCTGTGTCCCTTCTCCTCTCTTTGCCAAGAGCAGCCTGAGAGTCAGCAGTGCTGTCACGGGTGTGGTGGGAGAGCAGGGTGACTGTATTTTTCTATTGTCTACCTGCTCCTTCATGAGCCAGCGTTCTGCTGGACAGGGTCACAGGGTCCCCGGGGGACCTTACTTTTAATCCAGGCCAGTTAATTTATTCAGACTCAATAATTTAAACAGCCTTTTGAGGTAAATGTTCAGTCTATTTTTGTAAAAGGCTCTGTCTTTTGGGTTTCTGATCCCCCTTCCTTCTTGTCTCCAGATGGCATCTGCTGCGTGTGTGTGTGTGGGGGGGGACTCACAGCAGGGGACAGGACGGTTGACACCGTCTCCTGCAGGCACACTGGCCCCTAGGTCTTCTCGAGTTTGCTGCTGAACCCTGGGACCTGTCACTCATGATTACACATGGTCTTGGGTTGGGCAGACCTTGCAAAGCCACCTAGGATTATTCCAGGGTCCCTATCCTGGCCATCTTATCTTGAAAAAGCTCTCTTCCTCCATCATGTTCTATTTCTTTTTCTTTTCTTCCTTTTTTTTTTTTTGAGACAGGGCCTCACTATGTAGTTCAGGCTGGACTTCAACTCATTCTGTATCTCAAGCTGGCCTGCGACTTACAGTGATCGTCCTGCCTCGGCCTCCCAAGTGTCTGACTTGTGTTCTATTTCTGGACCTTGCTTCTTTATTACACTTATCTACCTCAATTGGCTTCCTGGAGTAAAATTTTTGGTCCCTTTTTAAATTGTTTACTTCATGTTAGAGGATTCCCTACCCTCTATGAAAGTGGATACATGTGCCCTTATCTATTTCTGTCCTTACCACTGTCTCTGTTATCTACATATATCTATCTATATCAATTACATGTATGGACTCTGATATTAAACTTCCTATATTCAAATCCCTATCCTGTTATTTATTTCTGTGTACACTTGAGCAAGTTCATTAGCCTGACCATGCCTCAGTTTCCTTATTTGTAAAACGGGGATAATAATAATATCTACTGTATAAGTTGTCAGAAAGATAAAGTAAGTAAATAAGCCAATCCTAGCCCTCAGGGAGGTTGAAGCAGAAGGATTCCAAGTTCAAGGGCAGCCTGGGCAACTAGTGAGACTTTTCTCAAAAATAAAAATAAAAATAAAAATAAATAAAAGGCTAGGGATGTAGTTCAGTAGTAGTGTTGTTTAGCATACATGAATATGAAGTCCTGCGTTCAATCCCAAGTACTACAGTCAATCAAATAAAAAGTTAATTATAGAAAGGATCTAGAGTACTCTACACATAGAAAACACCATGTATCTGCTGCTGTTATTATTATTGACTCCCTTTTCTTCTAGAATATAAAGTCCAAGAAAACAGAAGTATTATCTTTATTGTTATATCTCTTGGTCCTTAAATAATACTTGCCACACAGTAGGTACATAACAAACATTTGTTTGATGAATGAATGAATAAATGAATGCACTAAGAAAGAAAAAGAGAGACATACAACATACTTCAAAAAGGATTAACACCATTTCAACCTGGTAGAAGTTGGTAGGCGGAGTAAGTAGTATAAGGTGCTTACTCCTGTTTAGGGCTCTCCTATGCTTAGGACAGTGAGAATTGGGTCTTATATTTTCATGAATTTTTCCAATCCCCAACCTCTCTACCCCTGGGTCATTAGAGGCATAGACCTGTTGAGTGACCTGGTTCTGGGAAAGTCGCACCTCTTACCTTCAGGATTTCCTACTCTTTCTTCACAGACTCTTGGCTGCTCTCCCAAACTAGGATGACACTAGTGTTTCCAACTCTGAGAACTCAATATGTGGTTATATTTTATGTTGGCAGGGGGAGGGAACTGGAGTAGTCATGCTTGGCTGGAGTGTGTGCGTGTGCATGCATGTGTGTGTGATGAGAAAAAGCACATGTGTGTATTGTTATGAGGCATATGAGTGTGTGTGTGTGTGTGTGTGCATGTGTAATAGGAAAGGCACATGATAATGAGCAGCTCTCACTGCTTAAAACCTGGCTTTTACCACCTGACTCACTCCTGCCTCTTGCTGTGGTCTCTTTCTGGATGCTGTCTTACCTGTGTCTATAGCACCTGTCACCCTAGCTGCTGTCTCACTGGCTTTCATTCTAAATCATCTCGAAAAATATGTACTGCCTCACCCCCCAGGGTGACTGGAGTCACTGCACATGGAAATGAGCCTCTCTTTTTGATAAAAGCTTAGTATCCAAAGCAGTCACTTGAATTTGATTCTAATGTGAAGTGTATGAATTTTTTTTTTTGTATGGGGGATCAAACTCGGGTCCTTGTGCTTGTCAGGCAGGCAGCGGAACCACTGAGTTAAATCCCTTGCCCAATGAAGTGTATGAAATTTTTTAACAATCACCTTTAAGTCTTTGTTCTGCTGACTTTCTCTGCTTCTCAGAGCACACCCCTTACAGAAATGGCCTTAAGATGACAGACCATTTGATTTTAATTACCGGTGGGTAATCAGCCCATGGGGCAAAGAAATGAGCCCCGTGTGTAGCAGAGGAGGATTTCCTGTCTAGCTCCGCCCTAGTATACCCTTATGGCTCCATCCCTTTGAGTACTAAGGTCCTGACTAGCAGGGGAAAGCTGGGTAACCTGAAAGGGGTTCATAATGACAGTTTAGAAGGGTTCAAGTCCTGGAGCGTGAGTGAGTTTTCTTCTACTGGAGAAAGCACAGGCTTCATGCTAGTCACTGTTGGTGGAGACCTTGAACTTCACAGCAAGGGAACAAATCGACTCTTCCACCCAGGCTCCCAGTAGTTTAGGCTGGGCTGAAAATGTTGGGCAGGTGTTTAGATGGATCTGGTGTTGGGGAGATGGAGCGAATATATTTTCTCCTTAATGGGCCTTTACATTATAAATCAACTGGATCTTTCTGTAAGAAATTTATAAGATTCCTTTCTCACTGAGAGTAAGATATATATAAAATGTCTGCCATTTAAAATATATATTTTTGAGGCCGGGGATTTAGCTCAGTGGTTTTGCCACCTGCTGCGCAAGCACCAGGACCCGAGTTCAATCCCCGGTACCAAAACAAAAAACAAACAAACAAAAAATTAAAATATATATTTTTCTCAGTCAGGTACTCTGGGAGACACCTGTAATCCCAGCTCTGTGGGAGGCTGAGGTTGGAGGAGCACAAGTTTGAATCCCTCTTGGGCAACTTAGTGAGATTCTATTTCAAAATAAAAAGTAAAAAAGGCTGGAGATGTAGCTCAATATGAATGCCCCAAGTTTAAGCCCCATACACACACACACACACACACACAAACACACACACAAAATTTTTTTCTCATCTAAGGAATAATGCAATCTTGTTACTGTGTAATATTTCTATTAGAAGACAGAGTGATGGTTATTTAATAAGACATTAACAATTTGGCTTCTTAGCTTTCTGCTAGGTGGGTCACTTTTGTTTCAGAAGTCTCAGTGGTGGGTAATCCCTGCAGGTAACTCCTCCCTGTTTTAGGAGGACTAAACAGTATCTTCCATGGTGAAGCTGTCTGGATGTAGTCTGGTCACTTCTTCCCAAGGGATAAAATGTCTAACCTCCTCTTTTTTTGTTGTTATTGTTGTTGTTAAATTTTACTTATAAATACAGTTAAGAAAAAATATCTACAATTTTTAAAAATGAGGGCCTTTGGTCCATGAGGGATGAGCGAGGGATTTCTGAGACAGGTATGAGGAAGGAAATATGTGGCAGGGAAACTCAGAGCAAACCCAGCTGTGCACTGACGGGGGCCGTGCCACGGTGAGCCTCCCTGTAACACTCAGAGCCTCACTAAATGCAGAACTGAAAGGGTGGAGAATGAAGCCCTGCATGGTGGAACACAACTGTAATCCCGCAATTCTGGGAGGCTGAGGCAGAAAGATTGCAAATTCAGGCCTTGCCTGGGCAATTTAGTGAGACCCTGACTATCAAGAAAGAAATAAACAGATAAAGAAGACTGAGAATGTAGCTCAGTGTGAAGGTCCTGGGTTCAATCCTAAGTACCAAAGGAGGAAGTGACCTCCAAGGGTTGCTGCAGGGAGTGAGGAAGTCACACAGGTGACTTGCCCTAGCAGGGACTGACAGTAGGAATTGTAGGAAAATTTCAACCCTCCTGACACCCTTCTGAAATCAACTTTGAAGTGGAGGAACAAAGAAGTCTAGAAGGGAATCAGCTGTATGCCAGCAGAGGAGCCTCCAGAAGCAAATGGTTTGCTACCATCTTGGTTCATAGTTGGCCTGGCTGCTCTAAGTCATCACAGGTGTTTACTTGCTCATCACAATAGCACCGCACGGTGGCCACCATTGCCCCCCACCTTACAGGGGGCTGTGGCTTGTGTCACCTAAAGTCCCTGTGCAGGATCCTTAAATCCAGATGCTGCGGTGTTGGGTCTGGGGCTGATGGGAGATGTTTGGGTCCCGGGGGTGCCACCTTCATGAATGGACTGATGCTGTTCTCACTGGAGTGAGTGACTTTGGTGGAAGTGGATTCGTTCTTGCAGGAGATGGTGTCACAAAGGTGGGTCTAACATCCTCAGCTTTTCTTGCTCCAGCTCCCTCTCCTCTCATGAAGCCAGAAAGCCCTCAGCAGAACCATGTGCCAGGCCACACTCTTAGGTTTCTAGACTCCAGAACCCATTCTAAACAGAAGTGGCTTTGTCAAGACATCCGAAGATGCCATTGGCCAAGACACTGATGTCCTAGGGGAGGGGCTGTGTGTCAGAGGGTCACACCCCATGGGGTAACCTTCCTCCTCCTCCTCCTCATTCTGGGGCCTAGAAAGGTGGGTCTCAGTCCACAGTGATTCTACCTGTCCTCATCCGGAGCCACACCGACTCCCAGACCCACAACAGCAAGAGATTCACAAGGGGGAAGAATCGACTGTGAAATGAAAGCTCACCCCTGCTCCTCAAGGCGCATATGGCTCTCCTGGCTGGCTTCATAGCTCCCAAACTTTCCAAGCAGAAGAGGAAGCAGCAGCTGGGCTGTGGGCGAGGGAGTCCCTAGCCTACTCTTTTAAAACCAAAGTTTACTAACTATGATTAAATCCAATTTCAAATTCTCTTTCTTCATTTGAGGTCCAGAAAGGGAAACTCCTCCCTTCCAATAGACATGTTTCCCTTTAGCAAGCACACAACATTCCCTGGAATAGAGAAATGTAAGTGATATTGCAGATCCAGATATATTTTTGTTCCTTGCCCCTTTGATTTTTCTCAGATTGGAAATCAGATAGGAACTCCGGTGTGCATTCTGTGTTAGAAGGTCAGGAGACCAGGGACATGCGGTGGTCGGGGAAGGGGCTCCTAGTTTAGACAGGATGGTCAGGGAGGAGAGGCTGATATTTCTGAAGAGATTTGAAGGAAATGAAGGACTAAGCCTAGAGAAGAAGGTTCTGGGCAGAAGGGGCAGAGATACAAAAGCTCTGAGGCAGAAATGTTTGTGTCACAGGTGAGGGTCACCAAGTGGGAGCATGGTGATCTCTTAATGATCTCCCAAGCTGGTGGCTCTGAGCAGACCTTTTATGTCCAGGTAAGGCCTCTTGGTCCCCATCTCCGACTTACCCCTGTAACACTGTCCTCCTTCAATCTCTTGGGATCAGGGTCCAGGATAAACCTTTGCCCATTCTTTTCTCTCCTAGACTAATGCTTTTGTGTTAAACTCTGTTCTTTGTTCGCACCTTCTCGGTAGGCATAATCTGTTAATTAATAAAATCATCTGATTGGGGATTTAGCTCAATGACAGCGTGCCTGCCTTGCAAGCACAAGATCCTGAGTTTGATCCCTGGTAGGGCAAAAAAAATAAAATAAAATAAAAAATAAATAAATAAAATCATGAGTGGAAATTTTTTAAAAGTTAAAATTGACTGTTCCCATTATTTTCCATTTCAGTTGTATTAACTGTGCTTTTCTCTGAGGCAAAATTGATGCTTCACTATGGGGACACAATGCCCAAGGTAGGGGTAGGGTGTGCATGAAGAATAATAGCTTACACCGTGGCTCTTTACCACTCCCTTAGACCTGGAGATCTGGTTTGTATACCTTCAGTTCTACAAAATTGTCTTCTGGAATTGTGACCTGTGATTTTGCAACTTCCAAAAGCAATGACTCTGTTCTCAGTCCTCTTCTTAAATGACTTATCTATAGAATCAGATACCATGGGCCACATAATGCTAATAGCACCTGCCAGAGACTCCTGCAGTAAGTCTCTAGTCCCCACCTTCCCAGTGTGCAATGCAGGCCTGAGAAAAAAATACACTGAGAGAGAACTAAGAGAGAGAAAGCGGGGACGCCAGGATGCGAGGACGCCAGGATGACTAATGCTGGTGTAATTGACAGAAGCGCTGGCCAGTCCCAGGCACTGACTTTTATTGGCAATCAACTGGGGTAAAGGCAATGTGTGGTTTCTATGGAAATTAATGTAAACAAGGCTCATAAAGGACAAGACAAGGCATTTGTGAATTAGGAACAGAATAGACAAAATGTATGATTGTAATTAGAACATTGTCCTTCTAGTCAGAAGGTTTTAGTTGTGGGAATGGAATTTGGGTGTGAGTTACTCTGACTTCGACAGGTAGGTTTCAGCCAGACTCACTTCTGTAAACAAGCCAGATGTGGGGTTAGCTCTTTACAGCCTGCCTTGGACATAATATTACAGTCCTCTGCAAACAACTACCTTACCTATTACCTGATCCATGAATTCAAAATGCATACATTGAGGGCCAACAATGGGAGGTGGCACTGCAGATTCTGGGTATTGAGATGAAACACACCCCTGTTTTGAGATTCGGGGATTAAAGTCTGATGGTAGCTGGACAGGCAGTGGGTGCTGGAAGGGCCCAGGAATGCCCGGGGATGTGTCAGGGGAGGCTTCCCTTAACTTTTGAGCATGCTTTGACTCTAGTTTTGCATAGCCTGCTTCTCCTCTTGACCCTGCTTCCTGCTCACCTGGCTGTCTCAGTCTTCTGCCCTCTTTATGGGGCTGCTCATGTCCTTCTGCGGTTTGTCTCCACTATATTCTTTCCCTGGGAGATCTTGTCCTTTCTTCTGTGGCGAAGCCCAACCGACCTCCAATGCTGCTTGACAAAGTTCCAGCTGGGGGAAAGAAAGGGTGGAACACATCGTACCCTCATGTTTTATTTTTTCTGGCCATAATGTTTATAATTGTTACTCTGATCACAGGAGTCATTGTGTTTGTGACTAACAACAAACTCTCCATGAGGCAAATTGGCAATGATGTATTGAAATCTGATCTGGCTCACAAGCCCCAAATTCCAGTTTCTCTTAGTTCTATTGCCACATCCACTGCTAAAGAAACCTCTCCTAAAACCCCCTCTGTTTCCCCACTACTATAACTCCCCCTCTTATTGCTGACATTCTATTTACTAAAGGGATCTTACAAAAGGATTGGAAGGACAGACTTTAGATGTAAGAAATACTGGAAAATGGGAAAAAGAAAGAAAGTTAAGACAGGTAAATGCATTAAGGAGGCAAGTTACTCAATATTTCTCAAAATGCTGTAAATATCTCCTGCTCATGGACAATGAACCTAAATGACATTTAGTTAAGATGAATAGAGGTATAGAAAAATAGAGAGCTAATGGCAAACTATATTAACCATTGTGCAGTTTCTCAAGGGCCAGCTGGTGACCACAAGTTTGACATTTAATTGATTAAATCTTGCTTATACCTCCGCTGATATAGAGATTTTGATTAAGTTACCTTCTGTTCTGCTTAGGTGTGGGTAAATAAGGGGACAATTGTAATTTTTAAAAATGTATTCATGATGTTCAATGAAATGAATCAGCTTAGAAAAAATATACTCTGTTTAGCAAAAAATAACCTTTACTTCAATAGAAATTGCTAAGGCAACCTAAAATGTAAACATGTTCCGCCCAATGCCTCCTAGCTATTGCTTAAAGATATAAAAATAAATCAGACCCTGAGACTTATCAGAGGGAACCTGAACATTGCTTGAGAACGTTCTTTTCTCATCGCCGGCCCAGGACATCTCCCCTTCCTACCCTACATCGACATCAACTGCGGCTGGTCTGCGGCACTTCTGGCTTTTGCCTTGCTTATGCTCTACATATCCACATTTAATTAATGAATGAATTAATTATTTTTGATACAGGGTCTCCCTATGTAGTTCAGGCTGGCATCAAACTTGTGTGATCCTCCTGCTTCAGCTTCCTGGGTGCTGGGACTATAGGCATGTGCTATCACATCCGTCTCTAGGCTGTAACATCTCCATCTTCAGTCTCTTTTTGTCCCCAGACCCTACCTCATCTGCTCTCTCCAGCTCTCTACTTTTGGGCTTGTGGCTTCTGCATCCTTTTGATAGCATTCAGCCTTGTTTTTGAATCATCCCTGGCTAATGTTTCCATCCTGGTCATTGAGAGATACAATCTGCCCTGGGCTCTAGGCATCCCTACACAGTCTTCCTGAACTTGTTAAGAATGTGAGGCCCTGATGCTCTTCAGGCCATTACTTGGACATATGTTTGCAGTAAGTGTCCCTGGAAGGAGGCAATGTCTTCATCTACACAAAAAGCAGGTTTACTTCTGCCAAGTATAAAAGCAAGGTGCTCTTGGAACTTGTTGCACAAAGCACTTAAGGAACTAGAGAATCTTGTTCATTTCCCTTTTCATCGAAGCTTAAGGGGAAAAACACTCAGGGCCCTATTAAGATAAAGATTTTATAACCTTTATAACGTTCCCCTCCCCCCCCAAAATAATAAAAGTCATGTGCGTTCAACCTGACTGTGTTAACATGGTTGGCTTGGGAGCCACCCAGGGGATTAGTAATACACACTTTTGGATGTATCTGCATGGGTCATGGAACTATGACCTTGGGGTTTATATCCGGTCCCTTGGCTCTCTTCCTCTCTGGTGCTGCTCCCCTGCTCTCCTTCCTGGCCACCATGAGCTAAGCAGCTTTGCTCCACCACTCCCTTCCACCATGATGTTCCTGCCTTGGAGTCAGTCAGCCATGGACTGAATGCCCTGAAACTGTGAGCCAAATTAAACCTCTCCTTTAAGTTGTGGATGTTGGGTGTTGTGTTCCAGCGATGATAAAGCTGGCTAATACACAATAACTCTCCCCATCTCAGTTTTCCTCTCTCATAACACAGTTCTCTGCATGCAGTCATCCTTAATGGGTCCTTTTGTCACCATCATGGAATTTGGTGGGCATGGGCAACTAATACAAACCAACACAAAATTCTGGCTACTTCTTTTGTCACTTGTAATACAGTCCTTGGTCTCTGGCCCAGGAGTCTCTTGTCTTTTGAAAGACTAACTTGACTAGATAGAGAATTGTGATACATGTTCTAGGTGAGACTCATTCCTGCCTATTCATTTTCACAGTGGATGCAACTTGAGTAAATGCTGTTACAATTATCATCTCGTTTAATCCGCGGAATAATTGGACACCAGGACAGGTGATCCCAATGTTGTAGATGAGGGAAGCAAGACCAAAGGGCTGTGACATGTTCACTGTTAAGCAACTAGTAAATAGCAGGATGAGGATAAGAACTGGTTACTCCTGATTCTCTGGCCTCTCCTGGTGGGATCTTTATTGTGGTTATAGAATTGGGTCCACTGATAACTTTTAACAATGGAGTCATAAACTGCACATGTACTGATGGACACTGATACCAGCTATCAGTGCTAAGAAAATCTGAGCTTTATAGAAGACAGGTTAAATAAATTGTTAGATGTATTCTGTAAAAAAATGAAACTGTGAACTGATATGGAATAATCACTGAGAAATATTTATAGTACTTTTTATTTTGACGTACTTGAAGACGCATAAGGAGTTCCAAAAATAGTGTAGAGAGTTCCTACATGTCTTTCCCTCAGCTCCCCCAAATGATAACATCAAACAACACAATACATTGTCAAAACCAGAAATTGATGTTGTTGCAATATTATTCATCCAAACAAACTTTATTAAGATTTCTAAGAATACTTCTAAGTCTAAAAAAAGGTAAGATAGTAAGTGTGTAGCATACATCTTATTTTCTTTTTCTTGGTACCAGGGATTGAACTTGGGTCCTTGCGCTTGCACAGCAGGCGGCGAAACCACTGAGCTAAATTCCCAGCCCCCTTATTTGTTTATTTTAAAGGCAGGAGAAGGGTTGTGTGTGTTTATTCATTTCAATATGTCTAGAATATCTCAAAGGATGTATGAGAAACTAGACCAACTGAGGTGATTTCTGGGAGTACTGAGCACCGGGGGGGAGAAAAGGTAGAGACGATTTTAACTACGTATTCTTTTATTCCATTTCTATCTATTTAAAAACATGAATAGGGCTCTTGTTATGTATTCACACAAAAGAATCTCTAAATTATATTTCTGAGTGAAAATGCAAGGTAATTAGGTGTGGGCACCCTACTTACAGAAAAGGGAGTGGTGCGGAATGTCTATGAGTCTTTGCTTCCATATGCGCATGTATCTCTGGAAGAATATAAAAGAAAATGGTAACACTGGTTTGCCTCTGGAGGAAAACTGCAGCAGGGGGACAGAAATGGGAGGGAGATGTTCTGCTATATACCCTTTTGTGCCTTTTACATCGAAACTATGTGATTTTATTTCTCTTTCAACAAAATAAAAAAAATTGAAAAAATTAAAACCTAAGAATGTTTTCATTTTATAATTTTTTTCCCCCTCTACAATATTCAGCAGCTTTCCAGCCATATTCTCTGGCTAAAATCCAAATCCTTAACTTGATATTCAGGTTTTTTGTAACTTGGTCTCATTATTTCATGCTTGAGGCTTTTGTTCCCCCCAATTAAAGTGATCTCAGTCTCTCTGTCTCTGTCTCTCTTTCCTCTTAACGGTGCAGATTCTGGCATTTATTTCTTTTCTCTTCCCTTTGCCTGGGGCCATCAAGAGTCAACTCAGGGACTGTGGGTGTCGCTCGGCGGTAGAGCACTTGCCTAGCATGCTTGAGGCATTGAGCTCAATCCCCAGCACACATGAAGTCAGTTTAGGGTCAATCCTACAAAGTTTTCCCCAAGCTCCTCAGCTCTTTGTGATTTTCTCTTCTATATTCCTGTAGCAATGTATATTCTGCCCTACAGATTGTGCTATTATTCCATGCTCTATTGTTTTCTTATAAGGAGTATGCGTACTCTTTGTCTCCAAATGAGATTACCAAATCCTTGTGGGCAGTGGCTTGATAGACAGCTTTCTGAAACTTCCTTTTTCTGGCAAAGCTTTATACTTGGTTGATGTCCCAGTGATGCTCTTTGACTAATCTCTTCATTGAGAAAATTATCTTTTATGCATATGAATATGTTCATAATGCCTGAGAATTCCATGGCAATGAGAGATTACCTACACAAAAACACTCTAGCAAAAAAAAAAAGGACAAGATAAGTAAGAGTTAAAACCCAAGAAAGTACATGTTGTTTGAATACTGATGTATTTTTAAAATAACATTTCTGGGAAATAAGGTGCACAATAAAAATTTCCCTCTTTTTCATTTGGCTTATCCAATTGGCTGCATTTTAGAAACTAAGCCCTGTTTTCCTGGTAACCATGATGAATTAATTACCTTTTCTGATGTGTTATCAGCTAGTTTCTAAGGTCCTCATTTTGAGTGACAGAACTGGATTCAAATCTTGGCAGTTCTAATCTAAGAGCCTCATGATTTCTAAGTTTATCCTTCTTTCTTCATTTCATTGTATTAGGATCTAATGAATAGTTGGGTGCTGTGGTACACTCCTATATTCTTGGGAAGCTGAAATAGGATTGCAAGTTCAAGGCCAGCCTGAGCAATTATTTTGAGACAGGGTCTCAAAAAAATTCCAGCATTCTGGGAGGCTGAGGAAGGAAGATCATAAATTCAAGCCCAGTTTAAGAAACTTAGCAACTTAGCAAGACCCTGTCTTAAAAAGCAAAAAGGTCTGGGAATGTAGCTCTGTGCAAAGGCTCTGGGTTTGTTATATTTTGGGGAGCTGGGTTCCCCTTCTAGAGGTGGTTTCTAGGGATTTTTTTGTCCTGACCAAAGAATTGGTCAAAACAAGCATAAAAGGTAGTGAGATTTCACGTTTATTAAAGGTATGAAAAATGAAAAGAAACATGTTTCACATATTGAGTGTGGGCCAATTAAAAGTAGCAAAAGAAGTATACTCTACAGGGTCAGAGTGGATCACACAGCAAATCTAAGAATCAGGACTTAAATCTTCTTTCAAATGAATATTCCTTATACATCAGACAAGTAACTTTTGGAGTTGTACCAGGTGTGGTGGCATGTGCCTGTGATTTTAGCACTCTCAGACCCTTTTGTTCTTATTTAGTATGAAATTGAAAGTTTCTTGTTTTAAGTAGCAAGATGTCATTTAAATGCTGGAACTCATCTGAAATGCAGATTTTTTAGTACATAGTTGCAGTACATGATTACAGTTATTGTGGGTGATGGTACATGTACAAATACATCTTTATTGTTCTCTTCCCCCCACCCTTCCTCTCCCTCCTTGCTCCTTCAAACCGTTGGCCCCCTTCCCATGTTCAAAAGCTCTATTTTCATCATTTTTCCTTCCCTTTCTTCCATCTCTTCTTCCCTCACCCATTTGAAAAAGATCTCCCTACTTCCTCTTTATCTTCTATTTAGCTCTTTATTTATATATCTAATTTTGGTAGGAGACTTTCAAAAACAGGCCGAGATACAGCTCAGTCTGAGGCCTTGGGTTCAATCTCCAGCACCACAAAAACAAAACAACAGGCCGGGCATGGTGGTGCACGCCTGTAATCCTAACACTCTTAGAGGCCGAGGCACGAGGATCTCTGAGTTCTAGGACAGCCTGGGCTTTACATTTTAGGGGGTTCAAGGACAGACTGAACTAGAAAGCGACACTGTGGCCAAAAAAAAGACAAGAAAAATGCGTAAGGCTGTGGGAAGGAGTTAGTTGTGGGACAATGAGAGCTCTAAGAACAGTTCCTCTAGCATCCCACAGCGTCCGCAAAATCCAGGTGCTAAAATGTAAGAAACTTGAACTACACTCGGCGAAGCACCAGAAACCAACCACACAGGCCCTTCTTACGGGAGGTGCCGCGGAGGGGAAGGGCGGGATAAGAACGATGAATTACGACCTCTGCTGGCCACGCTCACGACTCCTGCCGTAAAGGCAGTGTATGGCGCGTGCGCACCTCCTTTCCCTCGCGGAGTCTCGGCGCGCTCACTTCGGTGGAGGTCCTCGGTTCCTGCGGGCCGTCGCCATGGTGAAGCTGAGTAAAGAGGCTAAGCAGAGGCTGCAGCAGCTCTTCAAGGGCGGCCAGTTTGCCATCCGCTGGGGTTTTATTCCTCTTGTGATCTACCTGGGTCAGTAGAAGAGTCTCGGAAAAGACTGAGGAGGGTTTGGTGGAGTCTCCGACTCCATCTTTGGCTTTCTGGGAGGGGAAGGAAACGGGATCCCAGCCGCGCGCTTCCTCTGAAGTTGCCTCGTCTACTGGTTTCAATTTAGCTTGAGTTCGAGTTCCTTCCTTTACTAGATGGGCAGTCTTTAACAAGTCCTTCACTGTTTTTACATCTGTAAAACTGAAATCAGGCATACTTCTCGGGATTACTGTGACGGCTTGTTGACTTTATGTATGTGAAAGCGACGAACTAGGCGGGTTTTCTAGGCGTTTCTCCTCACCTTTGGGTGGGCCCAAGTGGGCAGAGAATCTAGACACCTTGTGAATATGCCAGTATTTTCAAGTATGATTATGACAGTAGTTGAATGCCTCTGGTTTCTCATTGTACCGTGAAGAGTGTAGAAATTTTTTGGCCTCGTCTTACAGGGGAGGAAACTGAGCTATAGAAAAGTTGCACATTCCTTGCCCAAGGTCACCGGGTTGAACTTGGGCACTGGGACATAAGGGCCCAGCATTTACTGTACTGCAAGAATTTGTAAGCGCCTAGGCAAATATTTTCACCTAGAGCTGCATTGGAACGGTATCCTATTTCTAATCCTGTTTTCTTTTCTTTTTTTTTTTTTTTTAAATCTTTACTGCCCTATTCAGGCAAAGTGGTGAAAGGGAAAGTTCCAAAGTTTTTGTCCCTGGCTCTGTCAGTTTTAGCAAATAGTTTGACATTTCTGAAAGTCAATTTCACGTTTTAAAATAGGATTCTAACAGGATGCCGCTTCCAATTTATTTGAGATGTCATGCATCGTATAATATAAAGTATATTCCCTCAGTCTTGACAGAGCCTTTGATTAGGCTGGACATTTTCCAGGCAGCTGTGGTTTCTAGTTCCCTATGATCTTCTGGAAGCCACCTGTCATCCCTTGTAGGACTTAAAAACGACTTTTTCCTACTTTATTTTCACCCCTAACCCTCATCCCCCATACTGGGAATTGAATCCAGGGCCTTTGCACTGAACTACATCACCAACTCTTTTGTCATTTTTTATTTTGAGACAGGATCTTGCTAAGTTCCCTAGGATGGGGTGAAACTTGTAAGCCTCCTGCCTCAGGCTCCCAGAGTGCTGGGTTATAGGTGTGTGTCACCACACTTGGCTAACGTGAATGCAATTTTTAAAACATTGCTTCCCTAGATATTAGTAACTTTGCAGGTATCAGGTTTTAGAGCAAATATATGACATGCTACTTGTACAGCCTGTGCTGTTCCCCCTATTCCTTGCTGGACTCTTCCCTCTCTCCCTTCAGTTTTTATTTAATTATGAAATAACTATTTGGGTGGCCATACTGGGAATAACTCCTTTTAGCCGAGAAAGGTGTGGGAATCTTCATTCTTTCTCTTCTTTGTGCCACATTTAAAAAATTTATCATTGAGAACATAGAATCCTATTTTAGTCTGCTCTTGCTTTTTTTTGTCTTTGCTTCTCTATAACTAGTATCTGCCTTTCACACTCTCTCCTTTTTGAGATTCTTTTTCTACTTTTGGTTGCTAAAATCTATATCAATGGCTTCAGTCCCTCTAGAGGTTATTTTCCTTTTTATTCAATTATTTGACCATAGTGATTTTCACCCTACTGTCCAACTCAGGTTATTTGAGATTGACAGTAAGACTGTCTTTCTAGTACATACTTTTTATCTTTTTTTTCCTTAACACTGTATATAAAACTTAATTTTATGTTTAAACAAGTTTCCAAATTGTTCTTTTACTTTTTCCACTTCAGCTCTCACTAAAGCCTACAAGTATGGATTAATTTCTTGTATAATTTAGGTTTAAACATACCTTTCTGGGCTTCATGGCCTATAGTGCTATAAAATATGACAGAAAGTGATGTGACAGGAAAGAATCTGGACCTTACCAGCAAAAAAGGTTTTGAGCCATCTTTGAAAAACGATTCTCCATGATCTCTTAGTTTTCCATAAATCTTATGAGCAGAGGCTGTGATAACCCTTTATTCCTTAGAACAGCTTGAAAATCAGACAGTAAATTCCCAACTTTTGAACATTCAAGTTGAGAACTTTCACAGATACAAATAGACCTTGCATTATAAACATTTGTAGATGTGAACAAATTGCAGAAGTAGCTGTGTAGTTCAGGTTGGCCTTCAACTCACGGAGATCCTCCTGTTGCCTCAACCTTCAGAGTGCTGGGATTACAGGCATGCACCACCATACCTGGCTGGCTATAGTTCTTGACATTCTGATTTTCATCAGTTACTACAACAAAGTAGCAAGTATGTTGTCAAATGAGTTTACAAGTATATTTTAAATGGTAAGAGGTTTACACTTGATCTTAGCCAAAAGGCCGAGAAGCGATTTTTTTCTTTTTTTTTTTGTACCGGGGATCGAACTCTGGACCTTGCGCTTGCAAGGCAGGTGCCAGAACCACTGAGCTAAATCCCCGGCCCGGTAAGAGGTTTAACTAATCAACTTGTAATGAGTTGGTTTAATTAGGTTGTTGAATACTTACTGAATGATTTTTTTTCATCCTCTCTTCTATCATTAGTTTTTGCTTTGTAAAAAGGGAGGTTTGTAGGGGATAAAATAGGTACTCTCAGCTGCTTTTTTTAAAAAAAGGTCCAGTTAAAAAAAAAAAACTTTGTGTTCTTCGTAGTCTTTTTTTTTTGTTTTTTTGTTTTTTTGTTTTTTTTAGACAGAGTCCTTGCTATGTAGTCTAGGCTGGCCTTGAATTCACTATGTAGCCCAGGCTGCCTTGGGGAACTCCTCCTGCCTCAGCCTCCTGAGTGCTGGGATTATAGGTGTGCTCCACCATGCCTGGCTGTGTTCTTCATAGACTTACATGCAGTATAATTTGGGGATTTTGTTAGCTGCTGGGTAATGACTAATAATGAAAAATAGAGCATGCTAAGCTACTGTGTTAATTGTGTATACAATAGATACAAGATAGCTTGTCCTTCCCGCTAATTAGTCCTAGGTATAATTCCATACTTAGTGAACATTGGAAACTGTTCTGTAGCTCAGGTAACTAACTCTAGATAGGGTTGGTAGATCTGATATCATTTTAGTTGTCTTAGATTGGATTAAAAGAATATCTTAATCATAGATTTTTTGGGGGAGTACCGGGGATCGAACTCAGGACCTTGCCCTGTCAAGGCAGGCGGCGGAAACACTGAGCTAAATCCTCGGCCCCAATTTTTTTTTTTTTTGACTGTTGGAGTTTTAATTAGTATTTTTTCTTCTGTCCCTTCAGGATTTAAAAGAGGTGCAGATCCTGGAATGCCTGAGCCAACAGTTTTGAGGTACTGTTTCAAACATTTCAGGGAAGATGCTCATATATTAGTATTGAATCATTGGGAAGTAAAAGAATAATAATGATAGATGTTCACATAGACCTCAGCCTGTCAGTGTAGTCTTGGGCTGTTGGAAAACTATAGCAGTTTATGGACCAGTCTAGCTTCTTTACCAGGTAGCTACTTCCCTCTTCCCAAGTTTTAATTACAATGCCATGTTATAATTGCAGTGAAACATTTTTTAAAAGGAGAAGAGCAAGTTTATTTTCCTATCACATTAAAAGGCAAACTGTTTTTAGTTTTCTATATTCTCATCTTTATTTAGATGAATATAACCTTTATATCATTGTGACAAGGATACATGATTTTGTTTTTTCACCCAAAATTAGTTGATATGCATTTTTTTGGGAGATTACATAGGTTTAATTAGACTCTTTTCAATTTTTCCTTTAACAGTATAATTAACATTTTCATGCATATAACTCATAGATTTTTATCTCATCATAAATTCTTATAGGATCAGTCAAAGTGTATGAACATCTGTGGCTCTGAAAATGCACTGCCATATTCTTTTCTCAAAAGCAACCATGCTGGTGTTGGATAAGCACTTGTAAAAACTTCACATGCACACAGCACACATTTATACGTATGTATAGATATGTATGAATAAATGTCTGTTAGCTTTCCATTATTGTGACAAAATACTTCAGATAATCAACTTATATAAGGAGGTAAGGGATCAAACTCAGAACCTTGTGCTTGCGAGGCAGGCGTGGTGCCACTGAGCTAAATCCCTGGCCCATAAGGAGGTAAGTTATGGCTCATGGTTTCATTGGTTTCAGTTCATGGTTGCTTTAAGCTGTTGCTCTGGGGCTGTGTCAGCATAGTACATCATGGCAGTAGTGCCTGGCAGAGAAGGCCTAATTAATTACCTTATGGCAACTTGGAAGCAAAGAGAGAAGAAAGGACTGGAGTTCCATTATTCCCTTCAAGGGCATGGTCCCATTGACCCAACTTTCTTGTGTGTCCCACTTCTTAAAGGTTCTGCCATCTCCTAATGGCTTCACAGGCTGATGGCCAAGCCTTTAACAGATGGGCCTTTGGGTGATGTTCAGAATTCAAACTATGATAACTTGCGACAACTATGTATAGATGTATACATACATTTATAAACAGGTAGGTATATATGGTAATATACATATATAAATAATCTGTGAAGAAAGGACTGATATTCTTGGCCCTATGATGACCTTGACCACTGCATACTGGTGCTATAGGATTTCAGCTTGACCTTCTGTTGTGCAGGCATCCTCATAGTTTGCCCTAACAGACTTCACTGGCTATTCTCTTAAGTCTTCAGTTTCTTCAGAATCCTCCTTTAAGTCTTTTTTTGCCAGAATAAGCAGAAAATAATACTGATTGGGTTTTTTTTTTGGTACCAGGATCGAACTCAGGACCTTACGCTTGCAAGGCAGTTGCACTGCTGCTGAGCTAAATCCCTCTCCCTTGATTTGGTATTCTTTGTCAAAAATGCTTGAGTAGGGCCGAGCATTTAGCTCAGTGGTTTTGCTGCCTGCTGCACAAGCTCAAGGACCAGAGTTCAATCCCTGGTACCCCCCAAAAAAAAAAAAAATGCTTGAGCCCAGATTTTAAATTTTCAAGTTAGGAATGTTCAATCTATAGTAGTAATAATAATAATAATATTATTATTATTATTATTATTATTATTATTATTATTATTTGGTACTGGGGATCAAACTTGGGACCTTGTGCTTGTGAGGCAGGTGATGGAACCACTGAGCTAAATCCCTAGCCCTGTAGTAATATTATTAAGAATCATTTTCATTGTGACTTTGAAGTTGTTGTTCAGGTGCTTTACACTCATTGTCTGTAGTTGTTTCTTCAATTCTTTAGAAAAGGTCACACGGTTGATAAGTAGTGAAGTAATGTCTACCTCCAGAGCCCTCATTCTTTCCACTGGGTCACACAGCCTCCTGAAGGTGATCTTGCCTCTTCCCACAGTGTCTGTCATCTGATAATATCATCGTCTGTCCCTCTGCCTCACTGGGTTCTCCTTTCTCAGTGGAGAGGTTTTTCTTATCAAAGAGAGCCACCATATGTGCCCTCAACTTGCTCACTTTCACAATTACTGTTTTCCATGATAAAGTTCTTCAATAAATGATTTTCACTCACCATTTCCTTTCTTAGTCTCCTTTTCTCCTTTTAAACTTTTATGACATGGCTTCTTAAAACTGCTTTCAGAGCTCCCCACTCAGTTCCTTTTTTCTTGGCCTTTGTTGTTTGAATTATTAGTTTCTTTTCTTTTAAATGGGGCTTGAGGTAATGTATCTGTTCTTGACTAACTGGATAACTGTGGACCAATTATTTCCTTAAGGAAACATTACCTTAGGATATAGTATCAGATGTGACTACTGGGTTGAACTGTGTCAATATTTTTCAAGTAGTGGAAATTATCATCAAATACCTTTCCCCAAGAAGCCATTAATCTTTCTAAACTGTAGTCTCCTCTTTTATTAGTTGGGTATCATAATACTTCATAAGCTTGCCATGAGGATGAGAATATGATATATAATGTGGTAGTAGTGCTTCTAAGTAATATCAATAAACCATTAATGGTAATTTTTAATCTTTTTCTGTATATTCTCCTTTATTGCTACCTCCTCCTATGAGAACATTATTCTGGCTACATGATACTGCATGCTAATTCCAGAATAAACTATTTTCATGCCTTTGCCCCATGTGCTTATGCTCCCTCACTCTGGAATGCTCTTTCTCATTGGTTCCCACCTGATAAAAATCTGCTCCTAGGAAAGCATATCTCTGGTGTTGCCTTGTCACTGAATCTTTTCCCACCATCCTCCTCGATGAAACTAATTTCATTTCTGTGTTCCCATAGTATTCTCAGTGTCTATCGTTTTTTATCTTGTATTATACTTATTGCTTATTTGCATTACATTTTGTCCTGTAAGCACCTAAAATACTTGGTCAACAAGTGTTGAATTAATTAAATGTTCCTCAGTCTTGGTCCTTGTGCCTTAGGGTCAGAGGTGGGGATGGAATGGAATGTGTCCCTCTGTACTTCTTTTTTTGTCTTCAGTTACCCAGCAAGTTTTGACCCTTCACATTTGTGGGACTGGAAGTACCTCTACCACCACCACCAGCTTTTTCATTTCTTCACCTTTTTGGTTTTTCAGTGTTGTTTTTCTTTCTTGTGCTGTCTTGGTTATTTCTGTCATTAGAAGTGTCTTCTGGTTTACTCCCCAGGTATACTTGTTTTTAGGAAATAATTATGTACCTTGCTGGCTGCATTAGAGAGATCTTCTTTGTGGCCTACTCTTTACTCTGAAAGGAACAGAATTTTTTATGCTGTGGTTTTTGTTAGTGTAAAAAGTGTAAAATGTGTTGTTTATTAATATAAAGTCTGTTGTCTCTACATTTATTATATATGATGCTTATGTAAATTAGTGATTTGTTTCTTTTGCTAACTTGTTGAATCTTTTTGGGATTAGAACCATATTCATCACTGTAGAATTCAGGACCTTATACATGTGGCACACATGCCATGTCGTTGAGCTATGTTCATAGCCCTTAATATCCTCCATTTTCACTCAGTACAGCACATTGCACATGGTCAACAATTGCTGGTTGATAGGAATGCATTATTCACAATGCAGTATTACACTGAGTAAGAGGTAATAGATTAATAAAACATTATAAGGCAAATAAGTTAACCAACAGAATCATTATTCCTATTATCTGTGTAAGGCCAAGGAAGATTTTTATTTTGGACATTCATTACATTTGAGGAAAAAAATCCTAATAGATGAAGTTTATTTTCATATCTTAACTGTGTATAAGATATGAAAGCACCCTCATTGAAAAGACCCTCATTGGGCTGGGGATTTAGCTCAGTGGTTATGCTGCCTGTCTTGAAAGCACAGGGACCCGAGTTTGATCCTCGGTACCAAAAAAAAAAAAAAAAAGAAAAGACCCTCATTGTCATTTTGTAATACAATTTTATTCAGTTGGGATAGAAATCATTTTTTTTTTTCTTTCATTGGCCTTTTGAGACAGTGTCTTGCTATATAGTTCAGGCTGGCCTTGAACTCACTAGGTAGCCCAGTGTCTTAGTTACTTTCTCATTGCTGGGACAAAATACCTGACACTCAGAAGTTAAAGTTAGAGGAGTTTATTTTGGCTCATAGTTTGTAGAGGTTTTAGTCCACGGGCCGCTGGCTCCAAGGCAGGACAGCATGGCAGAGGAGAAAGAGCTCATGGGATGAAAGGCAGGAAGCCACAAGCCTTCCTCCTTTCCATTTTTATTCCATCCAGGCTACAAGCCTATTGGTTGGTGCCACCCTCACCCAGGGTGGGTCTTTCCTCAGTAAGTCCATTGTTCACACCTAGATCTGTGCTAAACCATTCAGTGGACTGATCCAGAATTGCACACCCATGATCCAGTCACCTCCCAAAAGCCCCATCTGTTAGCACACAAGTCTTTGCTGGAGGGGAGGAGTAATCTAGATATAAGCCATAACACACCCAGCCTGGCCACAAAACTCATGGCATCCTCCTGCCTCAGGCTCCTAAGTGCTGGGATTACAGGCATGGGCTACTGTACCTGACTAGAAATCATATTTTTTACCCAGCAGGATTTAGACATGAAACATCTTATGTCTCCTTTCTAGATCCTGTTGCTTTGGAAGTTTGGACTCTTTAGTGGCTGTAATTAATTCTTTTTTTTTTTTTTTTTTGGCTGTAGTTAATTCTTTTTTTTGTAGTTAATTCTTAAGAATTAGTTGAAGTAGAAATGGATACTAATTGCTTCTATGGATGTGGGTAGACTAAAGTTAAGATCACCTGGGTCAATCCTGCTCTTCCACTTACCACCTGTAACCATCTGAAAGCCTTTGTTTCCATAGCTTTAAATAGGGATTACCATCACAGGAGTTATGGTGGACTTTACACACAGAATCTGGCTCAAGACAGCATGTTGTTTTAGTATTAGTGATCTGGGTTTGTCAGTCCTTCCAGTTTGTGAAAGCCATTAATCATTTGTCTTTTGATTGACTTCATTTTAGTTATCAACTTATATTTTCCTTTTTATTTTTTTTTAATATTAGGTAGCCATACTCAAACCTATTTAAATATAGTTCTAATTTTTTTGTTGTTTAATAATATTGATGCTTTTAGTAATTTAGTTTTTAGATGAGCAAACAGAAATGCATAAAATCTTCTTGTTCTTAAACTGTTTAGAAAATTTTTGTATTGGGGTTTAATTTATTTCTCCTCTTCATAAACATTTTAGCCTACTTTGGGGATAAAGGACTATTTTCTCATCTGGATTTGGAAGCAATCATCGAACACAGACAACATGGAAAGTGTGTGCTCTGGCTGTATAAGAGTGGGATGTCATTCAAATGTTCACCAGTTCGATGGCATAGGGCTTTTACTCCTCAGATGTGTCTGTGACAAAGTGGAACCTCTCCTGACTTATTTATTGATAGACTTATCAAAATAAATATTTTTAACGATGTTAATGTCTTGAGTCTTTTTTGAATTGAGCATACTAGGGACTATAAGGTAAAAATTAAGCCTTCCATTACTTTTTCAAATCAGGGAAACTGTGTATGTGCTGCCTTAAAAAATAAAAACATTTCAAGCTAATTCCTAGCCATTCACTTAACAGATATATTCCTATTTCCCTTAGCATTGAATTAATAACTCCCCCAGGGATGTTCTAAGGTAGTAAGATTAGAGATAATTTTAATTTGTGACAAACTGGGCTACTCCACAGCATTGAAATAAAGTTCTTAAAAAGAAATGGGCTTTGGTGTTTTTGTTGCTAGGGGATGGAAATGGCATTGGGGAATTGTATATCTGATATATGTATAAGTGGGTTAAATGTGTCTTAAGATTTTCCTCAGTGGTGTTAGCAACCTAGAGCTAGCCAAACAAGAGCCCATGGAGAGTGCACAGAATATTGGCACTCCTTGGAAGAAAAAAAGGCAATTAATAAATGGGAACTAGCTTTCAGCTCTAGGTACTGGTTTTCTGGGTCCTTGCCATTTATTTGAAGCCTACTTTATTATTTAGCTTTTTCCATTCTTCTAACAAGATAGCTTTATTTTCTTAGTTTGGAAGATGTAATTAATGAAGGAAAGAACCTGAAATATGACACAGTTTGAGAAGTCCATTGGCTGAAGTCTTTAAACATCTACTGTTTACAGGATTATCTGTGAATGTAACCTCTCAGGTGTCTGGGGCTATCATTAGCAAAAATGTTTTCCTTGTTTTTTAAATGTAAATTCCTCTTTGCTGTGTAAGCCTGTTTTCTCAAGTTTTGTTACCTTTGCCATGGAGACGGTGAAGACTGGAGTCTACTGTGTAAGGGAGTTTTATTTTAAATGGAATTCTTGAGACTTAACTGCAGGAAGCCATTTTTGGTAAGCACTTAATATAATTGCTTCAGCATCTCTGAATCTAGGCATGTATGATTATGCTTTAAATAAGGCAGTTTTAAAATTCCATAGAATTACTTAAGCTGGTGGTCACCCCTTCCCCCAGCATTCCTTTCTATAAAGTGTGTTGTCAGTGGATTCTTGTTAATATTTTGGTGTATACTTTCTGTTGTTGCCCAGGGTTTCTAGAAATTGAGAATGGAAAGCTGTGAATGTCCATTTTGATTAAACAGTTATGTGAATAATAAAGATAACTGGTTTTGTGCTCCTTTAGGAGTTACCTTGTAGCTATCTACAAGATTAAAGTGAGGAATACAGAAACTCACACATGAGAAAGCTAAGGAACAAAGTTTAAGCACTTGTTGAAAAGGAGCTGAGATAGCACACACTTTAATATGTGAATGAATATAACAGGGTTTATGAAATGTTTGAAACTAAGCTCCTGCATTTTATTGAATTTTAGGGTGGTATAATCAAATTTGACAAACATGGTGTGTGTGTGTATGTTTTTTGGTAGTGGGGATTGAACTCAGGTCCTTGTACGTTCAAGACAGGCGGTGGTACCACTGAGCTAAATCCCTGGCCCACGTGGTGTGTTTTATGCAAGATGCTAGAAAGTCCTAGTATATAGTAGGCTAGTGAAAAACCAGGGAATAGCAGTATTTCCTGTTAGCTGATTACTTTTGATCATCTTAGGGAATTTTCTGATGTCAACAGTAATGATTATATATCAAAAGACAGACCCCATATAAAACACAATCAGTTTTAGTAAGCAGAGGTTGTTAGAATTCTGATATGTAAAAAGTTCTTCCTGTTCATTAATTTTCGACATATCCCATGTTTTTAAAGGAGTATCATTCTCCATGGAACACAAGTCACTTAAAAATATGTAACAGCTATTCAAAATTAGCTGTATATGAGTATGTGCTAAGCAAATTGATACCATTTTTTGTAAAGCTGTTCACATGAATAATAAATATTATTGATGAGAAAAAAAACCTACTACTAGGCTGGGAGTGCAGCTCACTTGTATAGCATTTGCCTAGAATATGTGAGACCCTGGGTTCAATTCCTAGCACCACACACACATAGTTCCTGACCTTAGTGAAGTCATTTTTTTTTTTTTTGGTACTGGGGATTGAACTCAGGACCTTGCACTTGTGAGGCAGGTGGTGGCACCACCCCTCAGCTATATCCCTGGCCCAAGTGTTTTGGACTCATTGACAAAATAGGAACAATAATGAACAATAATACTTGCTTCAAAGTGTTATTTCTAATTCAGACATTCTTGTTGCTGAACCTAGGCTGACATCACAGGAAAAGTTGTTAGAAGTGCCTATGTTCAGGTTCTCATCTTAAGGTTTTCATCTTAGACCATATCCCCCCCCCCCCCCCCCCCGCCACGCGCGCCTTATGTGGGATTGAACTCAGGACTTTGCTTTTGCAAGACAGGCACTTTGCCACTGAGCTAAATTTCCAGCCCTTAAACCTTTTTTTTTCCTACTGAAACCTTTTATTCTGTTTTTGTTGATGCTCAGGGAAAATGGCTTTCCCATATTTCACTTTGGCCTGGACTCAATGACCAACTTATATTGGGGCCAATTTGAACCTAAGTCAAACTGTATTTTTCTCAGGTCTATTGAGCTGATAACATGACTGGTGACTTTTAATATGATCTTTAACAAGAATTCATAAGTTGCATTGATTATGCCCCAAGAGATGAGGGACCGATGATAATTCAGATGGGTAACCTGAAGAGATTTGTCAGTTTCTTGTCCCAGTCTAGCCAGATTATTTTGAATATGGAAAAAGACTGAAACTCCCCAGCATTCTGACTGTATGCAAGTTTTTACAACATTAACCGGAAAAAAAGCCCAATGTGGCACCCAATACACCCCCACAGATACAGTCATTAACCAAATGAGCACTGAGAGTTGTTGCAGTAGGTGGATGGCTCCTTAATGGGACCTCTATGGCCTAAAAAAAGAACATTGTTGAATCCATTAGGGAAAAGAATCAGCACCAAGCCTTGAAAATACTCTCTTACATGGCATTTCAGAGCCCTGAAAGGCTTCATAAGTGTTTGTAAATTTGTCGTGATGCTTGTGGCCTTGAAGCAATGTCTGAACTTTTTCCACTGGAGTGAAAATGGCTTCTGTTGTCCCTGCAAGTATTGCCTCCAAAGCCTGGGTTTCAAACTGGAGCTCTGACATGCTTATGGAGAAGGCAACACAAATCCTCATACAGACCAAACAAGTGCCAGGGTAGTTTTTTTCTGCATTAATGGAAGGATTCCATGATACAAGTTTCAAAATCCATCCCTCCGTAACTGAAGTACTGCACCTCAGGTTTTGATTAAAATGCTACTGCTGAAAGAGGACCTTCTGAACTGGAAATGTGATTGCTATATTGCTGAAAGCTGCATAGCAGCCACACAAATAATGCTTCCTTTCACCAACAGTGGCAATGTGACGTGATATGTCTTGATTTTGAAGACATTAGCATTGGTGGTCTATTTTCATGAGCTGAATCCATCATGTTGCTTCTGATCGCTCTTGTTCATGAAGGATTTTTTTTAACCCGTGGCTCCAGCTGAGCTTTGCATTGTAGGGAATTACAGGTTTCTGGTAACTTTCTCAATTTCTTCCATTGCTACTGGTCTGTTAGGTTCTCTTCTGGAGTCAACTTTGATACCTGGATTTCCCATGGTTTCAGGTGCCAGGCCTACGCACCCGCAGGATGGCCTACGAGCAAGCCCACCCACACCCCTGGACCATCCTAGACCTGAATCACATTAGGTGGTAAGGCTTCAAAGGTGTATGTGATAAAGGTGTTTTAGTGATAAAAGGATTAGATTAGGATCTTGGGGTCATGGTCTGTCTTACCTCCGCTTCAGCTTCAGTGAATAACCGTTGCCTTCTTGTCTTAGTTAATTTCTCATTGCTAGGACACAATACCCTACACCTACAAGTTCAAGGAGGAAAGGTTTATTTTGGCTCACAACTGTAAAGGTTTCAGTCCATAGTTGGCTGGCTCCAAGGCAGGTGGCATGGCAGAGGAGAAACAGCTCATGGAATGGTGATGGGAAGTAGAGAGTGATCAAGGGAGGAAGGGGGAAGACACCCTTCCAGGCCACACCCCCAGTGACCCACCTCCTCTAACCAGGCTTTACCTCCCACCATCACATTTAGCTATAAATTCATCAGTGGACTCATCTGATTATCACACTCCCATGATTCAGTTACCTCCCCAAAGCACCACCTATGAGCACATAATGCTTTGGGGGATATATAGATATAAACCGTAACACTTTCTGCTGAACACATTTTTGTGAAGTCTGAAATCTCTGTTCTACTTCCTAGTAATTTGTCTGATAAGGTGGAGTCTTGCCCTGTTCTACAGTTTAGAGCCAAGGATCTGAAAAGAGTTGCTACAAAGATTCGTTAGATGCTTTTTTTTTCCTTTTTGGTACCGGGGATCAAACTTGGTTGGGACCTTGCACTTGCAAGGCAGACAGTGGAACCACTGAGCTAACTTCCCCACTCCCCCCCCCCCTTTTTTTATTAAGATAGAATCTCTTGTAGTTCAGCTGGCCTTGAACTCAATATGGAACCCAGGCTGGCCTTGAACTCAACTCACAGTGATCCTGCCTCAGGTTTGCAAATGCTGGGATCACTGGCTTGCGCCACCACACCCGGCTTGGATGCAGTTTTGAGTGAGGATTGTATATGCAAGAAACAAGTACTGCTTTGAGGGGGGCAGGAATGTATATTTGAGGTTATAATTAGAGATGTAGGTAAGTTGCATGGAAGCAGATAATAGGGATTTTAGAATGCTAAAAGTGTATGTTCTCTGATACACGGTGCAGAGTATTATTTAATTGAAAACAATTTAAAGCTACGAATATATATTATTAGAACTAGAAAAAAACTTTGTGGGTACTGTAACTATATTTTGATTAAAAATTCTGTGACGTATGTACTTCTTTGAAGAACCCCTTTCCTGTGATAGTATGTTAATAGTAAACATATTTAGCAGGATGCTTCTTCAAAATTTGTGTTTCTTTTGCTGTATGAGTCTTGTGAGTAATAGATTGAAAGAAGGGAAATAAAACATGTAAGAGTTAAGTGCCATGTAGATCAAGAATTTGTGTAGGCCTAGTACAGTAAATAGTAGAGACATTATTTTCACTATCATCCTTACTGTTTTCATTATTATTATTTTGGTTTTTTGAGACAGGGTCTTTCTGTGTAGTTCAGGGTGGCCTTGAACTCATGACACTCCTGCCTCAGCCTCCTGAGTGCTGGGATTACAGGTGTGCACCACCATGCCTGGCCAAATTGATTATTGTTTTCTCTTATACTGTAAGCTCATCTGATAATTTGTTACTTTTGGGTAATTGTTCTGCAATTATTGGATGCCTAGTTCTTTAAAAAAAATTCCAGTTCTCTGTTATATTCCAGTTCTTCATCATTTACCCCTATTTTTTTAATCCCTATTTTCTTTAACATATTAATTTTGAAGTCTTCTCTGCTAACTCTAATATTTGTTTCACCTCTGTATGTGCTTCCATCTCTTAGCTATTAGTCATTGTAACAAGTTATTGTAGTTTGTCATGCTAGGTGAAGTAGATAGCACTTTATAGAAGTTCTGGATCATGGTATCTTTCTCCAAAGAGTGGTGAATTCTTTTCCGGATGGGGGTTAAATTACTGGCAGATTACTTTAATTCTGATGAAAATTATGGTTAGGCCTTGCTACGGGAGGTTTATTTTAGTCTTGACCTCATTATTACTTTAGTTTAATAATACAAGTAGTTTATATTCCTCAATATGAAGTTCTTTTGTTTTTTTGTTTTGGTGACACATCTAAAGTCTTGGAGTTTACCAACATCTCCCTACTCTGGCTGGGTTAGAACTATAGAACTCCTAGGGCTTGTAGACTCAGAAATTTCTGCCCAGTTCTCCAGTTTTCTAAAAGCAATTTTCTGCTAAGGTTTTGGAATCTCATCTTGTTGTTATATAGCCTATAGTTAAGGACCTGAGAAAAATTTCTTTTTCTTTCCTTTTTTTAAAAGATAAAGTAGGGCTGGAGATTTAGCTCAGTGGTTCTGGTGCCTGCCTCACAAGCGCAAGGTCCTGAGTTCGATCCCCAGTACCAAAAAACCCACAAAAACTGGGGAATAAAAGATAAGGTCTTGCTGTGTAGTTCAGGCTGGCCTTGAACTCACTATGTAGTCCAGGTTGGGTTTGAACTTGGTGGTGATCCTCCTGCCTCAGCCTCCTGAGTGCTGGAATTACAGGCATGTGCAACCACACCAACATGAGAAGAATTTCCATAAAATTTCTAGGGGTTCTTTTTCTGGAGTTCTCCTGGGCAGTCCCCTCCTCTGTAGCCCTTGACCTGAAAGTCCTACGCATGGTGGGAACCTCAAACTGAAGTCTATGTTTTTTCTGCCTTATGAGAATGCAACTTTCTGTTCAGATTCAGCTTCCCAAGCAGGGTGAAGATGAATTTCACGTCATTCAATTCTTTTCTTTCAAGGATCCTATGTCTGTTTGGATTGTTGACCAATCCTTAAAACTTGTGGCTTAATATGCTGCAGGTTTCACTTTTTTGAATGTTTGCATGCAATTCACATATATTACTTAGAAAAATTCAAGGAACAAGAATTTGAAGAGAAAAAATTTTATTATGTTCCGTTGTCAGTGGGATTCCAAGAATGGTACATTAGGGATAAATAGATTTAATGCATTTTGTTCAGTTTATGGCAGGAAGCTAAATCTAATACCACCTCTTCTCATGGCTGGAACTGGTAGTGCAAGACTTTATTTTTTAAATTGAGAGTTGTCATTAAGAGATAGAATTGGTTTAGTGCTTTGCTGAATCTTATTTGTCTTTTTTCGTGTTAATACTTTTAAGTAAAAAAAAAAGCTCTACAGCATTGATGTGGGTGGACTACTAGATTGTTAAAATTCCTAAATGCTTTGAAGAGAATCCCCCAAGTTATTTTACAATGAAAAGGTCTCCATAGAATGATTAATTTCTTTTCCTTAAAGAACATGACTCCTGTCTGAAAGACTGTAGCTGTAGGAAACTCAGCATATGTGGATCATTTTTAGTTTTTTTTCTGTTAAATTTAGGTATAGAAGAAAAGTGTATTGTTGTGGTTTTTCTCGTCTGATTACATCAGAACATATCTAAGATATGCATAGGTCTAAAAATTATGGCAAATGAAATAGGTCTAATATGATATAGCATTTTGAAATACAACAAATTAGGACCCTTGGTGAGGAATTTAAGTGTCTTTATTTTGTTATTTGTTTGTTTGTTTGCTATGTAGTGCAGGCTGTCCTTGAACCCACTGTGTAGCCCAGGCTGGTCTCAAACTCATGGCAATCTTTCCTCAGCCTCCTGAGTGCTGGGATTACAGGTGTGTGCCACCACACCGGGGACCCTTAAGTGTCTTTTTAAAGACTGCTTAAGTTTTGAATTCTTACATATGTTAATTCCAGCAATTCATACCTTTGGAGATGACTGTAAATCATGGAGCTTCCAGTTTCCTGAAAATGGGATCATTTAAGATTATTTATAATGGCCGTCAGCCTACGTATATTGGAGAGTGCCAACTATGCCCTTTTCTGCAAAAGCAGGAGAGTCTCATAAGAGATTATTGTGTGAAAGGCCCCTGTCGGGGAAACTGGTTTGGTTCCTCCTAAGCTTTCTCTTCTTGTAGATAACAAGTGTCCTCTTATGACCTCATATGACCTTACGTGTCCTCATATGACCTTTCCTCTGTGCATATACACCCCTGATAACTCTTCCTCTTCTTAGGAGGGCAGTACTCCTAGTGGAGTAAGTCCCAGCCATAAGACTTCATTTAATCTTATTACCTGTTTAAAAGCTTTATCACCTAATCCAGCACATTCTAAGGTATTAAGGGCTAGAACTTCAACATATAAACTTTATAGTGACTCAGTTCAGTCCATAACAGTGCTGCCTTTTCTTTTTCTTTCTAAAACTGGGTCTTTCTGTATAGTCTAGGCAGGCCTTGAACTCATTATGTAGCCCAGATTTGCATCAAATTTGCCACTCTCCTGCATTGTCACTTGACTGCTGGGATTACAACCTTGTTTAATGATGTCCTTTTGTAATTTCTTCCTTCTGTGTGTAGGATAGACCTAGTGACTTGCTTCTAATGAATCAAATATGTTAAAAATGATGATATGACACTTTTGGTATGCAAATACTTTGACTTCATACTTGTTCGGTCTTCCTTTCTCTCTGGCTCTTGCTTGAGGTGAAACATACAAGATGCCCTGTTGTGAGCTTCTCTGTGGAGAGGGCCACATAGCAAGGGACAGAGAGTGACCTGCAGCCTGTGAGAAACTGAGGCCCTCAGTCCAACAGTTCACTAGGAACTCCTGCCAACAGCCACAGGAGTGAGCTTGAGATCAGATTCCTACCCTGTTGGTGTGAGGCCTGAGTGACTCCATTTTAAAATTTGGCCCCATCTTAGAGTGAGGTGGCCTGGACATAAACTCTAGTTCCAAGAAAAACCACAAGATGTACTTTGGCCACCGGCCTGTGAGAATGTTCAGCAGTCCCCTAGCAACTAGCCTAGCAACAGCTAATCAGTAGCTGCCTCAATGTCCCAGATGCTCTTCTCGATGGCCTGCAACAGCTAATCAGTAGTTACCCCAATACCCCAGTATCCCAGATGTTCTTTTCGATGACTTGAGCAGCCGTTTGCAGTTCAGCGCGCAAGGCACAGCCAATCAGGTTTAAACTTTCAAAACTTGCTAAATGCTAGCCAATCGTGTGCTTTGCGTGTGATTTGAAACCCCGCGCCTTTTTGAAAACCCCGCGCCTTGCTGTAACCTCTATAAAAACCCCTGGTGTTTTAGAGTCGGGGCTCTCAATCCTGACCCACTGCGTCGGTGTCGGATGAGAGTCCCTGCTCAAGCTTGAATAAACGACCCTCGTGTGTTTGCATCGGAATCGGCTCCTTGGTGTTCTTTGGGGACCTCGCGATCTGGGTACAACATTGGGCCTTGAGATACCTGAAGCCATGGCTGACACACTGATTGTAGTCTGGCAAGAGACTCAGAGGACATAGGTAAGCTGCCCTTGGGTTTTTGACCCACAAAAACTGAAATAATATGTTTCAAGCCATTGAGTTTTGTAGTAATTTGTTATATGGTATTAGATAACTAATTACCCTCATTATTGTTGAGAACAAATAATAGTTACCACGTATGATTATGTGTAGTACAATGCTACCTTTTTGCATATAGTATTCCCTTTAATTTTTTTTTCTTTCAGTATCTGGGATTGAACTCAGGACCTTGCGCTTGTGAGGCAGGTGCGGTGCCACTGAGCTAAATCCCTGGCCCTCCCTTTAATTCTTTTTTGAAACTTTATTTTAAAAAAATTTTTAAATAAGTATTATTTTATCCCATTCCCCCCCTCGAGCCCCCTCCCCTCCCTATGTATGAAAGCTTTTTTCCATTTTTCCTGCTATTTTCACTTTTTTTCTTGTCTCTTCCATCCTTTTATCCTCCCTCCTCCCTTGTTCCCCTTTCCATTTGAACACTTTTTTCCCACATCCCAACATCCATTATACACTTCAGTCCTTATTTCCACTTTCACTTTCTCACACCAGAGAAACATTGCAGTATTTAAACATGTGTGTCCGATTTGTTTCACTTAAGAGTATGGTCTCAAGGTCCATCCGTTTAGCTATAAATGTCTGAAGCCCATCCTTCTTTATGGTAGAGCAGCACTCCATTGTATAAAAAAAAAAAACCCACATCTTTACTCATCAGTCGGTAGGCATTTGGGCTGTTTCCAAGATTTAGCTCTTACACTCTGTGCTGCTATAAACATGGATGTGCATATATTGCTGTGGTATGATGTTTTTAATTCTTTTGGGAAGATACCAAGAAGAGATATAGCTGGGTCAAATGGAACCTCTAGTTTTAGTTTTTTGAGGAATCTCCACACTGATTTCCACAGTGGTTGCACCAGTCTACACTCCCACCAACAGTGGAGAAGGGTTTCTTTTTCCCCATAGCCCCTCCAGCATTTGTTATTGGTTGATTTAATTCTTTTTTTAAACTTTATTTTTATTAGTACATATTTGTCATACATATTGATCACATTCACCTATCCCCTTTAATTCTTGTAACAGTCAGTTTTTATCCTCAGCTTACAGGATGGGAAGTGGATTTAAAGAAGTGAGATAACATGCCCTACATCTTTTACCTAAAAAGTGGTGGAACAGGGATTTGATCCCATAGGTTGGCTCTAGACCTTGTATCAGGACAGGCTACATAATATGTGGGATCACGTGGGAAAAAATGTAGGCCCCTTGTTTAAGTGTTGCTAAGAATTTGAAGGTGGTGATATCAGAGCATTAGACTAAGATTAGGGCTTTTTTGAGTGCAAGTCTGACTGCACAGGCTCTTTGCCTGTGGAGACTGCCCCAGCTTGTGTTCTTATTATGCAATATTGCCTCCTACCTATAAGCAGGAAGATGTGTTGGAAGAGACCTCTACAGCCATTTAGACAAAATGACAAGGTCATGTGTCCCTGTCCTCATCTGGAGCCTGCAATTCCTTTCTCAGCATCCCACTGCCTTTGTAGGACAGTAAGCTCACATTCTACCTAGTTCCTTACCTGGACTTGAAGCTCCTGTGAGGCCTGCTTTTCATCAATGAACTCTTCAAACAGGCTGGTAGGAAATAGTTGTCCTGGCCAATTGAATTCCAGTATATGTTCTACTGAGGGCACATTGTCTGCATGAGAAAGACATACAGCACCAAGCAGCTCTGTACCCAGTATCAATATCGTCTGGTGAGCTTCTTTCTATCTGGGTAACCATTTCCTTGATGGCTTTTGGTGTGGTAAAGGATTAATACAACAGTTCTTGGTTGTATAACTGTAAGACCACTGTCCTTACCAAACGCTCCGAGGAGCTGACTATAGTGAAGCACACCCAGGGATCCCAGCAGTGCCTCCAGAATGTAAGGCCAAGGGCCTTACCAAATGCTCCAAGGAGCTGAAGTGGAGCACACCCGGGGATCCCAGCGGTGCCTCCAGAATGTAAGACCAAGGACCTTACCAAATGCTCCAAGGAGCTGACTGCAGCAAAGAACACCCGGGAAGGAACACACCGGACAAGTCGGAAAGTGAAACAGACCTTAGTCTGGCCAGACGGCACTCCCAAAGCAAAGTAGCTTAGAGAGGCATCAGTCCAGAGTCCGAGGCTCTTTTTATAGGGGCTTGCAGGGAAGTTAACAGGCGGAATTTACAGAAGAAGGAACAAAGGTTAGTGGTCTTACATTTGTATGTTAATTAGCCTGACATGTACTGATAGTCAGCAGATGCTTTGTAGATTGTTCTATAGATAGTGGTGTCCAGAACAAAGAGTTGGATAATTATGGCTGAAAAGGATCTTATCTAGTGTCCTGGAACTAAGAAGCATCTTTATCTATTTACTCACATTCAATCACAGTTGGGGCTAGGGGAGTTTTATGATTACAGAGTTATACAGTCCTACATAACCCCTGCATACTGTATTCCAAAAATTTTTGGGATGGGTCCTTGACCTGTCTGGTGGGAGATACCCCTAAGAGCTTGGAATGTCTAATTTGAGAAGAATGTATTTGAATACCTGGGCCTTAGGACTTGTGTTATGTTTTATATCTAAAATGTCCCCACAAAGCCTCAAGCATTCATAGGTGGGGCATTTGGATAATGGGTGTGTGATACTTATCACTGAATTAGTCCATTGATGGGTTTATAGCTGGGTGTGATGTTGGGAGGTGAAGCTGGTGGGAAGAGGTAGGTCACTGTGAATGTGGCCTGGAAGGGTATACTAGATATAGTGCACTTCCTCCTTCCTTAATCCTGCTGTGCTTCTTGCCGCTGTGTCATGAACTTTCTTCTCTGCACGCCCCTCTGCCATGCTACCCTGCCTTGGAGCCAGCCAACTATGGACTGAAACCACTACAAACTGTGAGCCAAAATAAACCTTTCCTCCTTTAACTTGTGGGTGTAGGGTGTTCTGTCCCAGTAATAAGGAAAGTAACTAAGATACCTTGTCAGATGGTTTATATTAACAGTGTGATTTTTAGATGAATATCTCATTCCCACCTCCACCCCCAACCTGGGGGCCTGGGCCACTCTATCAATTTGATCTCTGGGGATTTGAGACAATGGCTAAGGTCATTCATGTAGGCATTTTTGAAAAGCCAGAATACCAGCCCTTGGGTGAGCTTTCTTAGTAGGGAACACTTCACACATGTTAACATAATTGCTGGAGGAATTTAAAACCACTGGGAGAACAGAGCTGTTTAGCCTGCCCCACAAGTATCTTAGTTTATTTAAAAGCCCCTGGCGCCCCTTTGTCTACATTTTATGTGGTCTCCCTTTTTAGCCACATTTGACAAGGAGGTTTAAAAGGAGTACCTCTTAGGCTTGACAGAATCAACAAGAGCAAAACAAAGAACAGCCAAACATACAAAATTTTTTATAAGCCTTATTCTCCAAAAACTTTTTGGCTTATTTTGACTTTCTGGTTGTTATGGCTTGAGTCTAAATGATCCCCCAAGCCTCATGCGATCATAGGTGGGGTTTTTCAGAGATGGCTGGATCTAGAATGACACTGGAATTGCTTCATGGTGCAATGCTAGGATTAAGGGCACTACGATTAAGGGTGAGTGCTACTACCCTAAGGACAGGTAGCCTGGAAAAGATATGAGACAGAAAGAGGCTTGTCACCATTCATTTGTCTTTGCTATCTTCTGCTTGCCATAAACTGTTTCTCTTCTGCAATGCCTGTCTGCCATGCCACCCTGCCTTGGAGCCAGCCAATCATGGACTGAAACCTCTTACAGTGAGTTAAATAAACCTACCCTCCTTCAACTTTGGGTGTTGGGTAATTTGTCTCAGTAACAAGAAAAGTAATGAGTACATTAATTTTGTACTTTTTTTTTTTCAACATCTTAACACTTTTCCTTACCAAAAATATGTCCTCATACCCATCACCTCTTCTTTAACCCCTTCTCTGTTTTAAGGATTTCCTTTCTTTACAATTCCCTTGGCTGCTTGAATTTTAGAATGTTTTTGATACATTTTTCCTCTCCTTTGGTCTCAGAATTAATTCAGTGTTTATGTTCTAATTAGGACTAGTCAAATATACCCGCTATCATTTTCCTGGCAGTGTCTAGCTCCAGGAATAATTCTAGCCGACATCTTAATAGGTTTATCCCAGTTCTCTTCCTCTTGTACTTGTTCAATATATATTTGATTCTGGAGCGTAGCCTCTGCTACTGCAGCTGCCATGAGGAAGGGCTACGGTATGGCTGTTGTGATGTTATACAGCAATTTTATCCCCTTTAAATCATATTGCTCACTGACAAATGGTAGTATTTTCCTTAATCTTTGAGGTTCCAAGACATTCCTAATATATATTTTTTTAATATGTAAGTAGGTGGCCATTCAAGAACCTCCACCCAGGCAGATATTTTGGCCTCAGTCACATGTCTTATCAATCATAACAGGGGCCATGCAACACTTGCTACAGCTCTCCTGCAAGCCCATCCCATACTGGCTACCTTGGGGGATTTCAGTAATATACTGTAGTCCATTAGGTGATTGGGGACATCCCCATACTCACACAGTGAATCACACTCTTCTAGGAGGCACATCACCCCATTCCACATGAAGGAGGATGGCCATGCTGGGATTCTTCTTATGGATGCTCTCCCCTTACTCATCTTTGCATCTGTTAGAATGCTGTCTGAATACCAGATTTATGTGTGTTTCCCAGAGAAATGTCTGCCTCTAAACTGAGAGAGGACCAATCACCCAAAAAATGAGTCAGACAAGTCCAGCTTGGTGAGTAAATGAGTTTATTAGGGCTTACAGAGTAACAGATAACTTCTGTGTGACTAAAGTCACCAAGCCCCCTGGGCTAAACCACTGCTTTTAAACAGCACTAATTAAAACAACAAAAAGTAGGATCAAAAGCAAGAAGGGTCCTTGGAAAAACTTATGTGTACTCCACTCCCATCTGATCCACATCAGGAAATTCCACAGGTCTCAGCCAGCACTGTCTAGCCACAGTGGTAGGTGATCTCACACTGCAGTCTGACATACACCTTAGCACCTGGCAGGGACCCTGGACAGCTGAACAGGGGCCCACAACAAGACAGTGTTATTTTTGTAAGGGTTTGGAGAACAATTCTCATTATAGCATCCTTTCTCTTATATGATAAACCTAAAAAAGTATGCCAATTAATTAAAAATAAAGGAGAAAAGATAGAAAACCAGGAGGAAGACTGCTGGGGGATGGGAAGGGTGAATCAATGGGAAGGGGGAAGCAAAGGATGAAAAGAAGGGAATTGAAAATAATTAAGATATGTTAAATGTACTAACTTCCCAAAACAAGCCCCATCACTAAGTAGTATTA
Source organism: Heterocephalus glaber (assembly GCF_053883595.1). Classification (NCBI taxonomy): domain Eukaryota; kingdom Metazoa; phylum Chordata; class Mammalia; order Rodentia; family Bathyergidae; genus Heterocephalus; species Heterocephalus glaber. The sequence goes on from NW_028258156.1 coordinate 7,634,188, forward strand.
ATGTGCACTGAAAAAAATAATAAAAAAGAAGTAAATCCTCAGTTCTCCAAAGAATTTATCCATTTGGACAACCTTTATTCCAAAGTCTATTGAGGAATTGCTACAAGGCAACAGAGTACAAAATTGATGGGATTCAGAGCCTGGGATGATGGTGCATGCCTGTAATCCTAGTACTCAGGAGGCTGAAGCAGGAGGGACTATTATGAGCTCAAGGGTACTATGGGCTATATAGTGAGTTCAAGACCACCCTGAACGACATAGTGAGACTCTGTCTCAAAAAAGAAAAAAAATTGATGAGATTCATATTATCATTAGACAGACCAAGCACTATTAAGAAAACACACATAGGAAGAGCCACCAGCTCAGCTGCATGGGCAGAGTGGGCACGTGCTGACTGCGCCCTCCTCAGTCCAGCTCACTCCGCCCACTTGTGACTAGGACACCTAGCCAATGAGGACTCCCCCACACCCCTGGGCATGCCGTTCGGTGCCTGTAACAACAGGCCTCCTGCACCTCTGGCCTCTTGGCTGTGTAGCTACTTGGATCCATAATACAGAGGCACAGGGGGCCATAAAGGCCATTGTCCTGAGCTGCAGAAGTGAACAACAGAGAGAGGGCCTCTCTCAGGCTCCCTGATGAAAACTGAAGCCCACTGGAAAAGTGAAGAGAATCTCTGCAATAAAGGCACACCAGACCACCGTGCTTGGTAAGTAGGAGGGGTCTTCATCTCCCATTGGAACCTGGACTATTTTCAGGGGAAAAGCAGCTGGAACCTTCAATACAACCTTGCACAGTTCAACCCTGCAGGAGGACAGGGAGCTCAACTTGGTACTTGGCAGCCAGAAATCTGCCTGAATCTCATGGGTCTGTGACTTGCTTACTGAGATGCCTTGACTTATAACTACACACTGCTGCCCACGTTGTCTATTGTGACAGCAGAGACATACCCTGAAGGAGTCCCTTCATTTTTATCTATTATTTGTTATTTTCAAAATTACCACTATTTTTTTGCTCTTATTTTTAATTTTTTTCTTCTTTGATACTCTTCTAAGATTTTTATTTTTCTCTTTTTTCTTCTCTTTCTGCCTCGCTCCCTTGCTGTCCCACATTGATCTTCATCTCCCTTTGTGTTCCTGTTCTGGTCCTAATTCATATTTCTTCTTTATCTTTCTTTTCTTCTCTTTCCTTCTCTTGCCTGTACCCTCTGGCCTCACTGCTAACCTTCCCCTATCCTTCTACTTACCTATTACTCCCTCCCCAACTCCTTCTAACTCCCCATCCAAAGGGTAAAGTTACTATATTGAAGAGTTTATTCACTATAAACATATGTTGGGTTGGTTGGTCCTTGATTTTGATCTAATTCACACAGTTAAAGGTGATAGATTAATAACTACCACAAATTGTCATTTTCTAAGATGTACTCGATGCTATTGTGTTGCTGATTGTATCACTTGGGCTAAGGTGCTGTGATTGACCTAATCAGTTGCTGTTCCTGGTATAATGAAAATGAGACCACCTCAGTGCCATTAGAGACTCAAAACCTAAAGACCAGCTATATCTGGAAGACACTTCTGAGAAGCAATCATTCCATAAGGATTCTAAATACATCAACAAAGATACTTACAATAAACAACTTCAAAATATCAACCCAGGAACTAAACCAAGGACAGTACCAAAAACAAAAATGAGAAGACAGTTAAGCAAGGCACAAACTCAGACTTCCACCCCACAAAAGGCAAATTCTGGAGGAAACGAGGTGGAAAAGTCTGATAATCAACCACCTGGACACTCTGAACTGATAGCACAGGAAGTAACAAAACAGATGAATGAGGCTCTGGAAAAATTCAAAACAGAAATAATCTCCCAGATAACTACAGAGATGGTGAGAGCAGAGTGAAAGACATGATTTAGAGGCTCTAGAACAGAAACAGATAAAAAAAAAAATAGATGAGCTCAGAAACATGCTGGAAGCCATGAATGCCCAGCATAAGAAAGAAATGGAGGGCTGGGGATTTAGCTCAGCGGCACTGTGCCTGACTTACAAGCACAAGATCCTGAGTTCAATCGCTGGTACCAAAAAAAAAAAAAAAAAAAAAAAAGAAATGGAAACCATAATGGCCCAAAATAAGAAAGAAATAGAATCCATGAAGCAGAATCAAACAGATATTCAGGAGACTAAAAACTCCACTGAAAGCATGCAGGGCAGATTAAGGGAATCTGAAAATAGAATATCAGATATAGAAGACAGGATTGCAGTTAAGGACCATGAAAACAGAGATTTCTTCAAAATAGTAAGGGACCACAAGAAATCAATTCAGCAGCTGCTAGATGATGCAAAGGAGAATAACATAAGACTGATAGGAGTCCATGGAAAAACAGGAGAAAGTACAATTTACATAAAAAAACTGTTCCCAGAAGTAAAAAATAGTAAAAAACTCCCCAGACAGAGGTGGAGAATTGGACATACAGATAAGTGAGTCATATAGAACTCAAACTAGCCATGATCAAAAAAAAAAATCTACATCTAAACATATAATAAATAGTCAAGATCCCAGAAAGCCAACAGAAGAACAAAATCCTACAGGCAGTTAGAGAAAAGAAACAAATCACCTATGAAGGAAAGCCCATCAGAATCACGGCACACATCTCAATACAAACCCTCAAATCAAAGAGAGCCTCGAGTGAAGTATTTCAAGCCCTAAAAGAAAATAACTTCCAACCTAGACTGTTGTATCCTGCAAAATTATCTTTCAAAATCGATAGGGAAATTAGATAATTCCACGACAAAGAACACCTGAGAAATTTCATGAACACCAAATCAGCACTCCAAACAATTCTAAGCAATATCCTAGAAAAAGACAATGAAGGTCACAACTCCATGAGGCCCAACAGAGGGAAGCTACCGGGCAAGGTAAGAAACTAAAGGGAAAGGGGGAAAAAATAAGAAATAAAAGAGCCAACAACAGTAAAACATCATGACAAGGATGTGTCAATATCTATCAATTATAACTCTCAATGTTAATGGCCTCAATTCACCAATCAAAAGAAATAGACTGACAGAATGGATTAAGAAGCAAAATCGAACAATATGCTGTATACAAGAAATAAACCTAACTCAAAAAGAAACTCATAGACTGAAAGTGAAAGGATGGAAAACAGTTCTCCATGCAACAGAAACCCAGAAAAAAGCAGGGGTAGCAATCTTATTTGCAGACAAAGTAGATTTCAAACCAAAACTAATTAAAAGAGACAAAGACAGTCACTACATCCATGTGAAGGGAACGATCCAAGAGGAAGAAATGACAATCCTAAATATATTTGTACCAAATATGAATGCCCCTTAACTATGCAAAACAAGTATTAATGGACATGAAAAACCAAATAAGCACTAATACAATTGTAATGGGGGAGCTCAATACCCCACTATCACAAATAGACAGATCATCTAGACAAAAAATTAACAATGTAATTTTAGAACTGAACCAAGCTATTCAACAAATGGTCTTAATAGATGTTTACAGAGTGTTCCACCCCACAAAATCAGAATACACATTTTTTTGGCTGCACACGGGTCATTCTCCAGAATAGACCACATGCTAGCTCATAGGACATGTCTAAGTAAATGTAAAAGAGCTGAAGTTACCCCCTGTATATTATCAGACCATAGTGCAATGAAATTGGAGATCAATAACATAAGATACTGCAAAACTCCCACATGGAAACACATGGAAATTGAATAACACCCTCCTGAACAACCAATGGGTCACAGAGGAAATTAAAGAAGAAATTAGACAGTTTTTACAATTAAATGATAATGCCAGTACAACATACAGGAATCTATGGGACACAATGAAAGTAGTTCTACATGGGAAATTCATAGCAGTGAATGCCCATATTGGGAAAACAGAGAGAACTCAAAAAAACAACCTAATGCTGAACCTCAAGCTCCTAGAAAAAGAAGAGCATGAGAAACCCAAAGCTCATACAAGAAAGGAAATTATAAAGATCAGAGCAGAAATCAATCCAATGGAGATTAAGAGAATGATGCAAAAAATTAATGAATCAAAGAGTTGGTTTTTGAAAGAATAAATAAAATGAATAAACCTTTAGCCAACTTTATCAAAAAAAGGAAAGAAGGGCCGTGGATATAGCTCAGTGGTTCCTGTGCCTGCCTTGCAAATGCAAGGTCCTGAGTTTGATCCCTGTAACAAAAGAAAAGGAAAGAAAAGGCTCAAATCCACGCAATTAAGAACAAAAAAGGTGAAGTCACAACAGACCCAGCAGAAATCCAGAGGATCATCAATACTTAGTTAGAGAAGCTGTACTTTAATAAAAAGGAAAACAGAAGAAATGGACAGATTCATACATATATACGAATTGCCAAAGTTAAATGAAGATATAGAAATTCTAAACACCCCAATTACAATGAAATTGAAAATTTAATAAAAAATTTACCAACAAAGAAAAGCCCAGGTCCTGATGGCTTCACTGCTGAATTCTACAAGACATTTAAGAAGAATATCACCATTATTCTTTAAAATCATCAAAAATTGAAAGGGAAGCAAGGTTTCCAAATTCATTCCTGGAAGCAAGTGTTACTTTGATTCCAAAACCAGAGAAAGACACAACCCAAACAGAGAACTATAGATCAATCTCCCTAATGAACATAGATGCAAAAATCCTCAACAAGATACTGGCAAACAGAATACAGAGGGTCATCAAGAAGATCATACACCCTGACCAAGTCAGATTTATCACAAGGATGCAAGGATGGTTCAACATTCATAAATCAATAAATGTAATACACTATATTAACAGAGTCAAGGACAAAAACTATATGATCATCTCAATAGACGCAGAAAAGGCATTTGACAAAATCCAACACCCATTCATGATAAAAACCCTACAGAAAATTGGAATAGAAGGTCTTTATCTCCACCTGATTAAGGCTATCTATGAAAAACGAACAGCCAAAATCATACTCAATGGTCAAAAACTGAAAACTTTCATGCTAAAATCAGGAACAAGACAAGGATGCCCACTATCACCACTCCTGTTCAATATAGTTCTGGAAACACTAGCCACAGGAATTAGAAAAGAGAAAGAAATAAAAGGAATAAAGATAGGAAAGGAAGAAGTTAAACTGTCATTTACATAGAAGACCCAAAAAACTCTGCCAAAAGACTTCTACACTTAATTGACAGATTCAGTAGAGTAGCTGGATATAAGGTCAACACTCAAAAAACAATAGCCTTCTTATATACAAATAGCAGACTCACTGAGAGAGAAATTAGGGAAACAATTCCTTTTACAATAGCATGCAAAAAATTGAAATATCTAGGAATCAATCTAACAAAGGAAGCAAAAGACCTCTACACTGAAAACTACAGCACTCTGAAAAAGGAGATTAAGGAGGATATAAGAAAATGGAAAGACATCCCTTGCTCCTGGGTAGGAAGAACCAATATAGTGAAAATGGCCATACTTCCAAAACTACTATATAGATTTAATGTAATGCCAATTGAAATTCCATCAATATACTTCACAGAACTATAGAAAATAATTCAAAAATTTATTTGGAACCAGAAGAGACCTAGAATAGCAAAAGCAACTCTAGGCAACAGAGACATGGCAGGGGGTATCACAATCCCCAACTTGAAACTATACTACAAAGCTACTGTGATAAAAACAGCATGGTACTGGCAAAGAAACAGACCTAACGATTAGTGGAACAGATTAGAAGATGAAGAAACAACTCCAGACATACTCAGCCACCTCATCCTTGACAAAGGAGCCAACCACCCTCATTGGAAGAAAGGTAGCCTATTTAATAAATGGTGTTGGAAAAACTGGATTTCAACCTGCCAAAGATTAAAACTACACCCATACCTATCACCATGCACTAAACTAAGATCGAAGTGGATTAAAGATCTAAATATTAAGACAGAAACACTAAACTTGCTGGAAGATAAGTTAGGTAAAACTCTTGAAGACATTGGCATAGGAAAAGACTTTATGAACAAAACCTCAGTAGCACCGGAACTAGCACAAAGAATCAACAACTGGGAACTCATCTTATTAAAAAGCTTCTGCACTGCAAGAGAAACTACCAACTAAGAGACAATCTACAATCTGGGAAAAAAATTTTAGCAGCTGTACCTCAGTCAAAGGACTACGATCTAGAATATATAAAGAATTGAAAAAAATCAGACCCCCCAAATTCAAAGACCCAGTTCAAAAATAGGCATCTGAAATGAACAGACCTTTCTCAGGCAAAGAGGTAAAAGCAGCAAATAAATATATGAAAAAATGTTCAACATCACTGGTCATTCAAGAGATGCAGATGAAAACAACACTGAGATTCCACCTCACCCCAGAAAGAATGGCTGCTATCAAGAAATCAACCAATAACAAATGGTGGCAGGGGTGTGGGGAGAAAGGAACCCTTCTCCATTGCTGGTGGGAGTGCAGACTGGTGCAACCACTGTGGAAATCAGTACAGAAATACATTAAAGAACTAGGACTAGAGGTCCCATTTGACCCAGCTATTCCCCTGCTGGGTATCTTCCCAAAAGAATTAAAAGAATCATACCACAGTGATATATGTGCACCCATGTTTATAGCGGCACAGTTTGTAATAGCTAAAGCTTGAAAACAGCCCAAGTGCCCATCAACTGGAAACTGGATAAAGAAGATGTGGTTTTTTTTAATGAAATGGAGTACTACTCAGCCATAAAGAAAGACCAACTAGAGACATTTATAGCTAAATGTATGCATATTGAGGCCATACTCTTAAGTGAAATAAACAGGATACACGTGTAAATACTGAATAGTTTCTCTAGTGTGAGAAACTGAAAGTGTAAATAAGAATTAAAATGATTAAAATGAATAATTGATAATTTGAAATAGGAAAAGGTCCAAAGGTGTAGTGATGGTGGGAGGGTAAGGGGAAAGGAAAGAAGGGAAATGAAAAATGAGAAAAGAAAAAAAAAAGAAAACAAAATCTATGTAAATAGGGAAGGATGGAGGGGTGAAGGGCGCACAGGTAATGAGGAAAAAACGTAAGAACCAAGATACATCATGTACAGGTACAAGCACCCAGTGATAAATGTAAACATATTGTATACCTAAAATGTACCAATAAAAGAATTTAAGGAAAAAAAAAACAAAAAGAAACACATGGGCTGGGGATTTAGCTCAGTGGTTCTGCCGCCTGCCTCACAAGCACAAGGTCCTGAGTTTGATCCCTGGTACCAAAAAAAAAAAAAAAAAGAAAGAAAGAAAAAACACATAGACTCTCACATACAAAACCACCCTGGATATAACATTAATCACAATCAGCACTTTCTCTTTGATTCATATTGAGATTTAGGGAAGATGGGAGCTATTAAACAAACAAGACTGAATAACTGCTTTGTTAGGACCTTTTAAACATGGTTGAAGTAGTTAATACTTCAGCTCTCATGTGCATCCAACCATCCAGTTGTAACCTCTTTAGTATGTCCTTGATATGAGAGGACATAATGACAGTTTGTTATAACTCAAAAGAATATGACTGTTGGGGGATATTAAATCATATCAAGCCCCCCTACCCTTCCATACATATCCATATTGGACAGCCAACTTAAAGAAGCTCCTCCACTCAAGTCCTACCAGGGTGGGCAAGCGCTATTGGCCTTGAGCCAGATCATTCTGGACACTGCATAGAAAGAATGAGATTAGACTGTGGAATAAGATTGGGATGTTGAAGCATTTAATAACTGGTGTAAAATTCAGAACCGAGACTGTACTGCAAGGAAAGCAATGGATTAGAGTTCTCAGGAAATAAAACCAGAGTGCAGGAAGTAGATGAAACAGAAAAGACTAAAGGATGGCTCTTAAATTTCTGGCTGAGAAAAGAAGATGAAACTATTTACTGACATCTTAGGTACATTAGGGAGAAAAATAAGTTTCTTTTTTACATTTTTTTTTGTATTAAATTCTTTTATTGGTACATGGTAGGTATACAACACAATTACATTTCTCATTGTACCTTTACATAATGCATCTTGGTTACATGTTGTTTTTAAAATGCATTTGTGAGAGAGCTTTTGAACTTTTCTTTAAAAATTAAACCATTTATTTTCTTTGTTCCCATAAGAACATCATTACTAAAGTGAAAGGTGGCAAGTTTAGAAGTTTCTCGCTAAAAAGGTTCATAATTAATATAAATAACACTGGAAAGTACTCACCATATAGCATTATGGGAGAAAAAACAACAGGCAGATTGTGAAGTTGGTTATATGACATGAGCCTCACTCTGAAAACTTTAAGCCCAAGCATTGACAACTAAAGCCAAAAAAATAACCCACTAAAATGTTGAGTGGGTATTTTTAAGATTATAGTTGACATAGTCATTATTTTTTTTACTTTTATGTTTCTCAGTTTTTTCTTACAATGAACATTTACAACTTTTAAAATTAGGGAAAACAGGTTAAGAAACACATCATGAATTTGGTACCACAAAAATTCAACAGACATATTTCTTCTTCTTGGTTTTAATGAATACATTTTTCTTGATATTTTGACTTCTCAAAACCATGATTTGATAAGCCAAAACAATGGTCAGTCTTGTCTTATGTCTCATAATTTAACATCAGTAACCAAAAGTGCTTAATTTTTTCACTAACAATTTGGAGATGAATTATTGGAACCATCTCTTCCTAAATCATGTGGAACTCATATGTTGAAATAGTTGCTTCATTTCCACTAAACAATTGGACTTATTCTCCAGGTCATTAGAAAATCTTAATCCTACGGCTGCCTGAATCTGAGTCTAGAACAGAAGGAACAGGGGACTTAATTTCTCCCTGGTTTATAGCAGTGATAGCAAACATTTTAAGAGCTTTCAATGATACAAATAGGCAACTGTGGCACACATGCCACAGGTTTACCACCACTGGCCTATGGCAAACCAAAAGAATGTACTTGACCTACAGACTGGGAAACAGAAAAGGAAACTGACTTTGCTGGAAGACAAGTCTAGGTGGTGTCCAAGTATCTTGGACTTCTTTGCTTCAGATGACAGGCTTCTGAATAATCAGGATATTTAGCAATGCACACTTGAGGGGGTGTAAAGAAGAATTTCCTATCCCAAATACCTCCTCTGTGAGATAATGTTTCTTGAGATAATTTGTACTGTTGTATACATGTGTCTGCTCCCTTCATCCAGGCTTTGGCTAAAAGCTGCATTCCCTTGGCTCTGGAATTTAAAATTCCACTGCCTCCACCTCCACTATCAAAGTACAGATGTGTTATCTGCCAACAGTTCACTAGGCAGTTAATTCCCAAGTAGGATTGGGTGAGGGTCAACTAGAAGAAAAAACATTTTGGGGAGCTGGGATTTAGAGGCACTATAGAGGGTCAGCTTGAAAAGAGAGGTACAGAGCTTCTATACTAACTTCTGCCAAGCTGTGTTCTTCATAGTGCCACCCTCCTCATGTGCCCCCTGCTGCCTGGTTGGGCCAGCATCAGCCTATCTTTTCAGGATATGACAATTCCCCTCCTCCATTCCAAAAGTATTCCCATCCCCATCCCAACAAGCTGAACATCAGTTCCCAGATCCAAACTTCCCACTCCTTAGCTCAGAATCCAATTTCAGCCACAGTGCTGAGCTTCACACATCTTTGTATTCTTACCCATCTAGTCATAACTTACAGCCATATTGTATCCTGGCCATCTCTGTCCTAGTGTCATCTCTGCAAGCTAAACCAATTGCATAGTCATTCAGTTCATCACCACCTAGGTGGACTCATGGTGCTTCACCAGCTTAGCTCCCAGCTTTTCAGTGCCTCTCTCCTGGTCCACATCCACCATCTGCTTTCTATATTTTGCCTCCTGTGTCCAGTTTCACTACCTGTAGCATGCCAGGAAAGATCTAGTCTACATTGTCTCTCATTAATTTATTTATGACTGGCCTTGTTCCAGAAAAGACTTCATATAACACATATTCAGATCTCATTATATTTTCTGAGATGGGGTTCTAAGTCCATGTCACTTCTCATTCTATCTGCTCTATGAAACACAGTGGGGTTCAAAGACTGTTTCTCTGTAACTTCAATTCCTGCCCAATCTAAGACCGGTTATCAGTAATAACATAGGCCACCTTCTTACCAAAAGGAAAGAAAAGGCAAAGTACTGGTCTTGGGCTGCAAGTCAAAGCCAAGTAACATATTAAGACAGTGAAGGCAAGAGCAGCATGCCATCATGGGGTGGGGAGCTCAGACCTTTTACAAGACAGGTGCTGTTCTCCCACTCCCCCTGCTGGACACCTATGTTCTACTGAGAATTCCAAAGTTCACAAGCCCAGCCTGAGCTGACACCCATGTTTGCCTTAAAATATATAAACACCAGGGCTGGGGATTTAGCTCATTGGTTCTGCCGCCTGCCTTGCAAGCTCAAGGTCCCAAGTTTGATCCTCAGTGCCAAAAAAAAAAAAAAAAAAAATACAAACTATATAAACACCAAAGAGAAGCAACATTTGCTAACCATGTTTTATTATACACAATCTATTCATCTAGAGAATGGGAGTACCCCTCATTAGAAAAAGACAAGAGCTACTTATCAGACAGACTGCTGTGGCTCTCCATTCTGTCATTTTCTCGTTACTTGATACTAGACAAGGTATTCTGAGTATCTATGTGTACTATGATTTGGGGGTATTTTGTCCCCCAAAAATTCATGTGTTGTGCATTTGATCCCTGGTATGGTGATAGAAGAGGTAGTGGGACCTTTAAGAGGTGGGGCCTAGCAGGAAGCCCTTAGGTAACTGGGGATACTGCCCTCAGCAGAGATGATGGTATTTCTCATGAAACTCTGGTTAATTCTTGTGAAAAGGTTGTGTTAGAAGCCTGAACCTGGCCCTACTCGCTGTTAGTTTCCAGTTTTTTGATGTGATCTCTCCTTACACACACATTCCCACCATCATGTGACACAGCCCAGATGGCTCTCGTCAGAGCTGAGCCAAAGCCAGGACCATGCCCTCGAACCTCCAAAACTGTGACTTAAATAAATCTTTTATATGATTCTCCAAGTGAGAGGGAAGAATTAAAAGGAACAAATATTAATGTAGTGTACTAAAATCATAGAATTGAAGACAAAGTGCCCCATATTATCACTCCATTCTAAAGGAACCAAAGAAAAGTACCAGAAGGACATCATGAGTTCAAATTAATCTAGTTCTTTGTTAATCTACACGAAGACTGAAGTTGTAAGATGAAGTTATACAAAGAGCATCTCCTGCACACTTCTAGATTAGGGCATAAGCAGGAGGTGTGGTAGAACTACTTAGCATCTGAGTAGTTATGCTTCAGGAGGGAAAAAACAGCAATTTATGTTCAGTCAACAAATACTTTGTTATCTACTTTTTGGGGAGGGTGGTGCTGGAGATCCGATCCAGGACCTTGCACATTCTAGACAAGAGCAACATCTCTAGCCTAATATCTGCTTTTGATTAAAAAAAAATGTAATAATGTCTTACAAATTGCATTATACTTAAAACAAGTATACCCAAGGGGATCAGGATATCAAGTTCTTCTTGTGGCTCACTCACAGTCATTCTGCACAATGGAAAATTTGTCTTGCTAGTATTTCCAGGTATCTTCCAGGAAAACAGCCAGTTCAAATTATATCTTCTCACATCATAAAATTCTATTCATTTCACTAACTTGAAAAAAGAAAGGCACAATATAGAATAATAGTCAATTTATAACAAGAATGAGGCTTACCAGGTGTGGTGGCACATGCCTGTAATCCCAGCACTCAGGAGACTGAGGCAGGAGAAGCACTACAAGGTTGAGGCCAGCCTGGACCATATAGTGAGTTCAAAACCAGGCTGAACTACATAGTGAGACTGTCTCAAGAAACCAAAAAAAAAAAAAAGGATGAGGATCTTATTTCTTTCTTTAGCGCATCATCTAACATGTTAGCAATAATAAAGATATTAAAATAAGCTAATGCATTAAACATGTCCCCCATTAAATGATGCCTGGTTGCTTATTTCATGATAACTTCACAGGAAAAGTAATTTTAAATTTTCTGCAAGTTTTTAAAGTTACACGTGCTTTGCGGTGGGTATAGTGGTGCATGCCTATAATTCCAGTACTTGGGAGGCTGAGGCAGGAGGATGCACCATGTGTTTGAGGCCAGCCTAAACTATATAAGACCCTGTCTCAAAAATAAATAAATAAATAAATAAATAAATAAATAAAATAAATAAAACTTACAAAGTTGCACATGTTGAATGGGTTATTGAAAATATAGCAATAGAAACCTCCCACACTAAAAATCAAAGTTAAAGGAATGAAACAAATAGAATAAAATATCTAAGAACTAAGATATTACAAAAAGAGTAACTAGCCATAGGGATACTGGAAGGTAAAGAGAGAAAGGAACAGAAGAGATTCTGAAGTAAGAATAAAGTTCTTTTCAAAATTAGTAACAGGCTATCATGGCTTTCCTCACTAAGGCCCCCCCTACTTCCTCCAGAATGTACTTTTATCTTGCTTTTTCCTCTCTTACTCAGCCCAAGCTCTCTCTGCAGAGCCAATTTCTCCCTCACTCTTCATACTTTTACTTTTTCAAATAAAATTTGCCACTGCTTTTTGCTCTTAAAAAAAAAAATAGTAATAGACATCAAACCTTAGATCTAGGGCTCACTTCGGCAGCACATATACAAACCTCAGATCCACAAAATCTAGAAATACCAACTACCAAAAGACTAATACCGAAAAACCTACACCTAGGCATATCATACTAAAACTGTAGAAAATCAAAAAATCTTCAAAAGAAGCCAGAGGGAAAGACACTTTATTTTTAGAGAAATAATTACATGATTATCTTTAATAACTATGCAAGCAAGAAAAGAGTGGAGTGAAATACTTAAAATACTGAAAGATATGTGATGGGGAAGTGCTTTGGGGGGTCTCTAAGATCACTCTCATGTTCCACACCCACTAATGTAGGGAACAGGGAAAGGGGACGTTACCAGAACCTCTGCAGTAAGTCCTCGTCTCCTGCGAGCCACAGCAGCACACGGTGAATTACAGGAAGGGTAGAAAAATGAGACTGAGAAGAAGCTGAGCTTTGGGTCTGATCAGTGCTGCTCTGGGCGGCAAGGACAAGAGCCCCCTAGCTTGCAGCACGTTTTATTCAGTACATGGGGAAACAGATGTAACAAGTGAAAATGCAGAGTTCAGTACTTTACGTTGGGATAAACAAGGTGTAAAAAGACTGGGGGGGGGGCAGTGGAAATCTAAGGACAATGAGGAACTATGCAGATGAAGATTTGGTTCCTCCCTGGCGTCTCCCACAGGTGTGGTCTTGTCCTGGAGCATTACAGCATCCGGGGATCACTGAGGTCTCAGTTGTGACCCGAGGCCAAAATGCAATTATGTCTGGAATGTCGAGGCTGGTCTGTAGGCAGGAGAACTAGGCCTACTCAAATGATTTTTCCCTAGAATTATGTAGCATTGCTCCCAACACACTAAGATTCTCCCAGTAATGGGAATTCTCCCATAATTCTCCCATAATGGGAAGCTACACAAATCCTGTCCTATATGTCAAGGGGATCACTGGAAGTTGGAATATCCCCAGAGTCTAAGGTCCCCAGGGTCAAACCGCACCTTCCAGATGGCCCAGAGCTCACTGGAATGAAGGACTTTTGGGTATCCCCTTTTGGCTGTCACTACCCGGACTGTCACACTCTACTGCGAGCCCTGGGTAACTTTTTTTTTTTTTTGGTACTGGGGATCAAACTTAGGACCTTGCGCTTGTGAGACAGGTGGGGTGCCACTGAGTAAATCCCCAACCTGAGCCCTGGGTAACTTTAACTATTGAAGGGGACAATGTTGATCTCCTTCTTGATACTGGAGTCAAATTCTGCCAGAGAGGACATCTAGAACACCCAAATAGAGAACCAAATGGCAAACCAGGGAAAGGACAGACAGTTAATAGCACTCCAGTAAAAATTTGTCTCAAGGATCCCAACTCCTTTCCCCATCAAAGACAATACCCTCTGAAGCCTGAGTTGAAAAAGGAACTACAGGCCATAGTTGACAATCTCAAGTCATTAAGCATTCTCAGACCTTGTAGTAGTCCCTGTAACACCCCCATCTTGGGCATACAAAAGTCTAGTGGTGAATAGAGGTTGGTTCTAGACCACTGAATGATAAATGAGACAGCAGTACCACTATATCTGATGGTTACTAATCCTTACACTTTATTACCTCAGATTCCAGGGGATACTGAATGGTTCACAGTCCCAGATTTAAAAAATGTCTTTTGTATTTTCTTCCACCTGGACTGTCAATTCCTCTTTGCTTTGAAGACCCTTTTGATCAGTCTACTCAGCTGACATGGACAGTTTTACTCCAGTGTTCAGGGATAGCCCCCACCTGTTTAGATAGGCCCTGACTAGAGACCTCTCTTCCTTTGAGTATCCACAAACTAAGGTTATCCAATGTGTAGGTAATATGCTTCTCTGCTCTCCCCTGGAGGAAATTTCCAGGCAAAGTACACAGGCCCTATTGAACTCTCTGGAAAAAAATGATATAAAGTGTATCTAAAGCTCAACTTTGTTGCCCTTCTGTAAGATACTTGGGCCTGGTCCTATGCAAAGGTATGCAGAGATTGAGGGAAAAAATGCAATAAGTCTATCTCCTCCTTTTCACTCTAAAAATTTAAGACAATTAAAGGGATTTTAAAGAATCCTTGGTTTCTGTCACTTATGGATACCCAGATTTGTAGAAATAGCATGACCCCTCTACCAACTAATTAAGAAGGCTCAAGCAGTAAATATTCACACCATAATATGGGAATCTGAGGCCTGATTGGCCTTTGAGAAACTCAAACCCTTCTCTAGGCACCAGGATAGAGACTTCCAATAGGACAACATTTTAATTTATATGTGTCTGAAAGAAATGGAGTGGCTCTGGGAGTTTTGACCCAAGTTTGAGGTCCAGCACAATAACCTGTGGGATATCTCAGCCAAGAGCTAAATATGCTGTAGTAGCTAAGGGATGGCCAGCTTGCCTATGGGCGGGTCCTGCTGTGGCCCTCTTTATCTCAGAAACATCTAAACTAACTTTGAGAAAAGATCTAATGGTTTTTACTTCCCATAATGTGGCTGTGTTACAGTTGAATGGGCCAATGATATTCCAGGTTCTTATGTATGACAAAGAAAGAATTGCCAAACATACACCCAGTAGTAAGTTGTAAGTAGCTATGTTTATGAAAGATCAAGGGAAGTTGTGCTCAGGGCCAGTCCATGCCAGTAAAGGTGCTGGGGATGACAGAAAAGCACTGCATGCTGGTCAAAGGTAGCAACAAAACCCAGAAAAAAAGGAGGGAAAAAAAAGGACCAATAACTCAGGCTTTCAGAAATTAAAGGCCAGACACCTCTGCTTTTGGTGCCACCCACTGGATCTCCCATGGCACCAATGTTTTGGTGCCAGTGCTCTCACCTAGGACATGGTGATCTCCTAAGTTTTTGTTATTTTATTTTCTACCTCTCTTAGGATAATGGAAGCAGGAGTAACTGTTAGGTGCTGTTTAGAGTTAAATGGAGGGAAGGGAGTGACTCAGCTCCTTTGTGTCTAATTGTACTGTTCCCCCCTGAGAGGCCTCTTCCCAGAAAATCTTTGAGGGGAGTTGAAGGAGAAAATTCCATCTTCTATAGCTACTTCCAGCTGAATAGGGGCATTGACCCTATCTATGCAGGGACCAAAAAACCCTTGCCCTGAAAGATTTGTGAGTTTAAAGGAGGTGAGCCTTTCCTGCAAAAATTTCTTGACAAACCATGCAGATGGATGCAAGTTCTGATCTTGAGTTGTAGTCATCACCAGTAGTTTGATGGCTGTCAAACAAGAAGAAACAAATTAGACTAAGAGATTAAGTATGCAAGATCTAAATAATCAGGCTCTGAGAAGCATTAATAAAGGTGCTATCCAGGACAGTAACCAAGACCCCTAATTCCAGATATTTGGCCAGGACATCCATGACTCAAGTAGTTTTTCAAGGACTATGAAAACATGGTTAGGCAGTTTTTGTGCCATGTCTTTTTTAGACCTATTGCCAAAGCAGATACATTCTTTAAACAAATTTTTTTAGAACAAACATAACCCCTTTGTTTCAGCTGTTAAGTGATCTAGTTCCCAGTGATGTTGTACTGCTACTGCTATTAGTCTATCTGATTTTGAAAGAAGGCAATACTGTGGGCAAGTTTGTCTAGGCCAGTGGTGGAAAATTTTTTAGAGCTTTCAATGATACAAGCACCTCATTGCAGCATGCATGCCATAGGTTTGCCACCACTGGTCATGGCTGTCTGTCATGTTCTTAGGTGGCTGTTGATGATAGGAGAAAGATATGATTAGCTTTAAGGTCTCATGTAAGTAGTCACTATTTATTATCCCTATCACAGGGTGTTTTGAATAATCCATGATTATCCCAAAAGAAACAGAAAAGACTAAAAGATAGCATGTTATAACTTGGAACAGGGACCCTAAGTGTAGTGAACAAGACAGTAGTAAGACCACTCAACAATTTACTTAGAGGGAGCAAGCCATTTTACTTATCTCGTTTACCAGAGTGGTTGGTGTTTTTTCTAAAAAGAAACTTGAAGTTGTCTACTGGTTTACAGGTGTACAAAGTTCGTGGTCTCTCTTTTTTGTCCTCTGGTGTCTCAGGTGGTTTGGGCTTTACCCTAGAGAGGTGGATTCAACTATCTATTTTTTTGTACCTTATTGGCAGAAGAAGTGGTTAATAGGATTGTGAAATCTTGTACTAGGTGATATATACATATTTTTTGACGGCTTGACTATTGCATGGGAACTGGCATGGCACCAGTAGTCCTTTAGCCAAATACTTATCAATAATGGGCTCTAACCCAATCTAGCTTGATTTTAAGGAAATATTGTCTTCTGTGAGGGTATAGATTAGGATCTTTTTTTTTTTCTTCTTTTTTTGGTACTGGGGATTGAACACGGGACATTGCACTTGTGAGGCAGATGGTAGAACCACTGAGCTAATCCCTGGCCCAAGATGAGGGTCTTTTAGCTGAATGACTACTGGAGTGGCCTTGACAGTCCTTTCTGGGGTGCTATCATACCATGCTTGAAGACCAACTCCCAGCAGAGACATTGGGCTCTGTGGGGTCAGGCTGACTGTGTCCCTAGCAACTAGGAAATGGTTTGCTAGAGGTTTGAATGTTAGAATGGCCCTGAGTAGGAAAAGTACATCTCTTCCAATTATTGGTATGTGGCATGCATCACCATAAAGGCAGTTTGGAAAAGGAAATCTTCCAAATGGCAGTTTAGAGTGGAGGTAAAGAAAGCTATCTGTTTAATTATCTCAAGGCTCACAACTTTAGGATGGAATGAAAGCTCACCCTAATAGAAACTAGAACTGAATAAGTCACCTCAGTATTGTAGAGAACTGTAATTTGTCCACTACATCTAGTGTTATCCAAGACTTCTGTGAATTAATTGTAGTACTTTTGTGCAGGGGCCTTGCAGCCTGCCTCAAACACTATCACCACTCACTGTCTGGGCATTCTTTCCTGACCACCATGAAGAAGGATGATCTCATTCCTCCCTGGGGACAAGGCAGCCCCTCTTCCAATGCCGAGGATCTTTTTCCATATTCTGACAGGTCCAACAAGCAGACAGTTTCTGAGGGCATTTGTTTGCCCAGTGTCCCATTTGTTTACTCTTGAAATACTCTTGATTTGCTTTTATCACTCTTTGGATTCCCTTGGATTCCCTTAGTGATGTGAGCTTTGCCATGAGCCTTATCAAATAGGGTAAGCATGGCTTTAGCTTGCCTTCTTTTCTTATTCAGTTTTTGTTTGTCTTCTACTTCGTCATAGTTATTGAATCCTGAACAAGCTTCATTGGCCAATTGTCTTATTTCAGTTTGTGGGCCCAGTTGGAGTTTTTTTGAGCCTTTTCCTAATATCTGAAGCTGACTGACTAATAAAATACTGTCTTAGGATAATTTGACCTTTAATAGAGTCTATAGATTCAGAGTCTAAGTTAGTATATAAATATGGGGCCCTATGGTAGGTAGACCCAGACCTAATGGGGTGCGGACTCAGGAGACGGCCCTTATCTCATAAGGGTACTGACTGAGCAGGTTGTTGAGAAGGTAGCCTGTGGGGAGGAGGAGCTGACAGGAGAGAGGCCCCTCAGCATCAGCAGAGGACTGATTACTTCTGGGGTATATATATAAAGCCTCAGATAAAGGCTTGAATGTAAGGCACCTCTGACTATTTTTCTTGTTTCTTACATTAAAGATAAAATTGAAATATGGCATTATAAGGGCTGGGGCTCAGTGGCATCGTGCCTGCCTGACAAGTGCAAGGTCCTGAGTTCAATCCCCAGTACTGCAAAAGAAATATGACATTATATTTCAGGCTGCCAATGGGTGACCATGTTTTATTACATGGGAATACAAGATTTCTTAGAAGGGTATAGTCAGGTAAAACGGCCGAAGACCAAGACCAGACCAGGCCACAACAAGCCTTTATTAGGGGAATAGATCTGCCGGGCTGTCTCTGAACAAAGGAGAGACAAAAGCAATATGGCTGGGGCAGGGAGAGTCTTTTATAGAGACTGGGGTGGGGTTTGTAGGGGCTGAGGTGGGGTTGAGTGAGGTAGTGACTAGGGAATGGAGGAGCTGGTGATGTCACTAGGTGGTAGGAGGTGAGCAAGTATTAGGTTACTCTCTAGGTGGGAACAGGGGCATGCTGGAAAGAAGGGTTTGTTCTTTGGTGGGAGCAACCATCTTGGCATGACGTCACACAGGGGAGGGGGCAAGGCACCATAGGAAGAGGGCAGCTACTATACATAATAGCTGCTGAGGTGGTGGGAGACCTATCAGTTATTAGTATGGAACTCTTCCCAATGGTTGAGGATGGAATTAAAAGGAATAGATGAGGTGCTTCTCAAGATGGGTCTGTAGATAGGAGGGGTAGAAACTAGGTCTTAGAATTTTAGCAGGCTTGTTCCTGAGTCACTCTTGATTTCTGAGGACTTGACAGGGCATCTAGCCTTTCAGCTCCAGGGGTGTGACCTGGTTAGGCTGAATTTCTTGGGGTTAGGTCACAGAAGCCTTATAGAGCCTTTCCTGGATTAGTTTCACAAGGATGCCTGACAAGGCATTCTCTAGATTCTTTACAAACCCCTTTCAGTTTATATTAAAGCATTGACTGATAAAGCTGAACTCCATTGGGGCTAGATGTCTCCAGGCCTTCCTGGACATTTGCCACTTTCCCTTTGGAGATTTAGATTTCCCCCCATGCCCATAAAGTTCATACATGGAGTCCAGAACTGGGATGCCTCACTGGCTGTGTGTCAGCCAGTTTTGAAACCACCTAATATCCTGTTTTGAAAAGGATAGTAGTTGCCTCACTCAACAGAACCCCAAACTCCAGACTATTTCCCCACAGATATGAATCCATGACCCACAGGGAAATATAAACACCCTTGGCATTAAACAGAACTGCACAAGTCCAGGGAAAGTTACCAAGTACTTCACAGAGAAAAGCAACAATTCAGGTGGGGCCAGGTCTGTGTCACCCAGTCCCCTGCTATGGGTGGCTATGCAAAGGAATGGCCTACCAGTGGCCTTCTTTGCTTGTCTTGTCTTAGGTCCATCCCCACTGAGACCTGTCATACAGCCTTCAAGATAGACTTTCCACATTGTGTGGATCAACAGAATATAAGCCCAACTGATTGAGAGGAGTCCCCTGTCCTCCATAAATAGAGGCCTTTTGCCCCACAGTCTAATCACTGCCATACAGTCAGGTCAGGGCTTATCCCATATCCTCAACAGGCATCTTGGTCTCTTACAAAAAGAACACTAGAGGAAAAATGGAGTTACCCTCCTTTTTGGCTGGGTTGCTGGTTGCCCACTTCTGCTGCAGTCTCCAGAAGCCTCTGGGCTGTCAATGCCTCCATTGTCTGGGTGGGATGTTTCAGTTGCTGTGTAGTAAAGTCCCTTGGCTCCTTGTTTGGTGAGATCTTCTGAGGTTTGGTAATGTTCTCTGGGCTTGCCAGATGTTACAATTGAATGGGCTAATAATAGTACAGGTTTTTGTGTATGACAAGGAAAGAATTGCCAAATGTACACCCAATAGTAAGTAGTAAGTAGCTATGTTTATTAAAGATCATGGGAAGTTGTGCTTGGGGCCAGTCCATGCCAATAAATGTGCTGGGGCAACAGAAAAAGCACTGCACACCAGTAAAAGGTAGCATCAAAAACTGGAAAAAGAGGAGAAAAAAAAGGACCAATAACTCAGGCTCTCACAATTTAAAAGATCAGGCACCTATGCTTTCGAACTTCTCATGGGACTAGTGCTTTGGTGCCTGTGCTCTTACCTAGGGCATGGCAATCTCCTAGGCTTTTGTTATTTTATTTTCTGTCCTTTCTTAGGATAATGGAAGCAGTAATAACTGTTGAATGCTGTTTAGAGTTAAATGGAGGGAAGGGAGTGACTCACACAGCTCCTTTGTTTCTAACTATACCAGCTGGGCTCCTCAGGTCAAAAGCACTCAGACAGGCCATTCCACAAGTGTCAGCTCATCCTCCTGGAATGACCAAACTCTCCAAATTGAGAACTGCTTTTTCCTAAATCCCACCACCTTCCTCCCAGAGGAAGATTTATTAGACCATGAATATGAGCAAGTGATTCTCCAGACATATGTTGCTAGAGAGGACTTTAAAGATACCACTTTAGAGAACCCAAACATAATTCTCTTCTGTGATAAGAGCTCATTTGCTGATAGTAGGATACAAAGGACAGGATACACAGTGGTGACCTTACAGGCCACCATTGAAAGCTCCTTTCCTTATTCCCAGAAGCAGTGCCCAGCTTGTAGAACTTATAGCTCTTACTAGAGAGCTGTAGCTTGGAAAAAGGATAGAGAGTTAACATCTACACATTTTTGATACAGGGATGATATAGGAGATGAAATAGAACCTCCAAATGATATAAGGAAAATATAATTCCCAACCTGTTAGATGCCTGATATACCTGTTATAAATGATGCGTGTGATGCCACTTTGAGACAGGCTTTTTGAAAAAAAAACAAAAAGGTTTATTCCAGTGAACAGAGCCTGAAATCAGGGGCAGATTTTAGCCACTAGCTGGAAAGAATAGAGTTTATTACATCCATGTGTAGATGGGCTGACATTGAGAGATAAATATCAGCAGCTAGCTGGGAAGGAAATTAGGCTTATATAAGTCTTTAAAAGGGGGCTATGATCATAAGGAATGTTTATGACTGAGGGTCCAAGGATGGTCAGTGCAGGTGTGCAGATAATCATTGGACTTCTCAGCACCAGGGAGATTATGTATTTCATCCTAAATTTTCTTTATGGCCATCTGTTTTAGTCTGTTGTTTTCAGAGAGTGGCCTCTTTGCTTGTGAAGATCTCATTCAGGCCAAGTATGACAACATCAAATTCATGTTCTCTAAAATCAAAGAATGAATATTCTAGGAACAGTGGAGGTTACGAGTAGGAAATGTTTATTGAGAGAATAGCTCCTAAGAGGCAGAGGAGCCCCACATGGGTAGCTGTGGACCCCACTTTTCAGGGGAAGTTTTTTTTTTGTTTTTTGTCTTTTGGTTTTTTTTTGGTACCAGGGATCGAACTCAGGACCTTCCGCTTTTGAGGCAGGCACCGGAACCACTGAGCTAAATCCCCGGCCCCAATAATACCAGTTTTAAGCAAAGTCTTTTATTTTTTTTGGTACCAGGGATCGAACTCGGGACCTTGTGCTTGTGAGGCAGGCGCTGGAACCACTGAGCTAAATCCCCGGCTTCAGGGGAAGTTTTGTAGAGCAAAACCACATGGGTACAATATGGGTTAAAGCTACGAATAACCAATAAGGTTATAAGTATAGTTGCTTAGATAATAGTGATCCAATGGGAGAACAAGTCACATAACAAGTGTGCATGGAAAGAACAAAGACTTTTTCTAGGAAATGGTGGGTCTGGAGGTCTTGGTCACCCACCAGGTGATTGATGTCTATCTAGACTTCATTAGGCCAGGTGTTACACTTATCTTGTCCTTTGGGGAAATATGCAAGCCTAGTCATTTCATCTTTATCTTGAGGCCTGGTCTCCAACAGATGCATCTCCATCCACATCCACAGTTGTAATGTGTTTTTATCTTTTGCACTGACTCTGTTGAGGGCCCAGGGCCCAGCCCTATCTGACTGCCTATAATAGTTCTACCTAACTTAGTTGTCTGTAATACTTTCAAAATATGCCTTTCTAGTGCTGCATGTCCATGCAGCTATATGGAAAGAAAGGCAGTTTCTTTCAGCCATCAATTCTCCTATTGAATACTATAGAGAGATCCTCAGTCTATCTCCCATCCCAGGTGGCAGTCATATATTGCTGAGACCACCAGAAGGAATCAAATGAGATTAGTCATGGGCACCATTGACTGATTAGGCAGCCAATGCAGAAGGTCAAGAGCCCTTCCACCCAGAGTCTATACAGGTACTCTAATTCTGGAAAAATACTCTGGGAAATGCCAAACCTGTTTACAACAAGCAGAGACAGAGTGGACCCTGTCACAGGGATATCAGGTACTCCCTTATGGATGATTCTCAATGGAAGGGGAAAGACTACTCATACCCATGGCCAATCAATGAGAAAATCCTTAAAACTCTCCACTAAACTTTTCATATAGGAATAGAAAAAAAATACCAAATGGCTCAGAGGCTGTTTAAAGGAAAAGGGCTTCATCAAACAGTGGACCAGGTTGTTAGGGCATGAGAGGGTTGCCAACAGAATACCTCTCCAAATAAAAGGATTTCACCCCATGACAACCAACAAAGTAGGGGATATACTGGGGGAAGATTGGCAGATAGATTTCACCCATATTCCCAAGAGCAGGAGAATTCAATGCCTCTTAGTATGGGTAGACACTTTTACCAGTTGGGTGGAGGCCTTCCCATGTAAAACAGAGAAGGCTATTGAGGTGATAAACACTTTAACATCAGAAATTATTCCCAGTTTTGGGCTCCCCCAAAGCCTCCAGTGTAATAATGACCCTTCTTTTAAGGCCACCTTCTCCCAGAGAGCATCCTAAACCCTCAGGATTCATTACTATCTATCTTGTCCTCAGGAAAGATAGAAAAGACAAATGACTTCATTAAGTGACATCTGAGAAAGCTCACCTAGGAGACTCACTTCCCCTGGCCTATCCTACTTCCTTTGGCCCTGATAACATATCAGAAATACACCCAGACTCTAGTCCTCAGTCCCTTTGAGATATTATACAGGCACCCATTTCTCACCATTGATTTCCTAGTAGATGGAGAAATTGCAGCTCAGGTCAGAGATATAAGAGCCCTGGCTAAGTTTCAACATACTCTTCAACAACTGTCTGAGGCCTGTCCTAAGGAATCAGTACCTCCTATATTCTAACCTGGAGACCTTGTCCTGGTGAGATCTCTCCCCTTTTTGTCACCTTCTCTGGGACCAATCTGGGAGGGACTATATACAGTGATCCTGTCCACCCCAACAACTATCATGGTGACAGGAATCAAGTAGTGGGTACATTCCTGTGCCCTTATTGACATACCATAAGAACCAATAATGTACCATTCTTAACATTAGAAAAGAAATATATAATTATAGTATGAACCCTAAAACAAATTGACATACAGCAAATAGGTACTAAATGTGACAACTATAGTTCCACCACCAATAGAAAATTGCAACAGCACTAACATAGAGTTAACTATCTAAAGATGAATAAAGCTTAATGATTATACTATTAAAGACAATTAGGGGGTTGGGAATGGGAGAATGCAAAAAGAAAAATTTGAAAAATTGAACAATGGGAGATGAGAAGGAGGAGAGAAAAAGATCCTATTATCAAGTAGAATGATATTTACAAAATTAGACAAAAGTACTAGGAAAAAACCCTGTGAAATAGAAGATTAAAGAAAAAAGGGAAGAAAAAATAGTATGAAGAGCAAAAAATAGAAAAAATTAAAAGGAAAAAGGAAAAGAGAAAAAAAGTGAGAAAAAGAAGAAAGAAAACTTAATGTGAAAACAGAGAAAATATTTCCTTCTAAGATTTGCAACTTTGCAGTCTAGCACATCTTGATATTCTTCACCTAGCATTAATATAGTTGGTGGGTTGAGGTACACCTCCTATTCCACAGGCCACTCTGTTTACACCTGGATGTGGCAATGTCTATACCAGAACATACCTTTGCTCATGCTGGTGGAGAAGAATGGCAATCAGACCTCAGATCTATGCTGGTTGTAGGCAGCAGAGCAAGAGTTCAGGTATTTAATGCTGGCAGGCACTTTTAGACCCAGCTATTTCTGAGTACAACTTGAGTTGGGCTTGGCTTCTCACTGTGAGCCATGGGGCCTGTGTTCTTCTTGGCCTGACTTCAAATTTTTCAGGGGATCTCTTTCTAGCCTGCTTCCTGTCCATGACTGTCTCCTACCCAGTTGCTATAGGTTGGTCACCGTGGGAGCTCTGAAGTGAAGTTGTGTTTTAGTTGTTCTGAGTTCCAGATTTAAATAATCAACTCCTTCCTGAAATGGCACCTGATCAAGCACTCTGGTGATATGGTGGATGCCTGTGCTTTAGGTTGTTGCCTACTGTATGGAAGGAATCTCTTGGGAGCAAAATCCCACACTGATTTTTCACTTCACAAAAGCTGTTTCTCTCTAAATATCCCAGCTCCAGATGCTTACTTTGCTTTTGGGGAGCCAGGTTCCCCTCTCTGTAGGCTGCAAGAACTGGGGAGAGTCTAAATTGTTTCCTTCTTTTCTCTGCATTGTGGATCATCTTTCTAACTTCTCCATTGTTTTTAATTTTTCCCATCAGTTCCTTTCCAATTCTAGCTGATCTGCTTCTCTTTTTTCCTTCACCAAGTTGTTATTTTCCAGGGTTGGTGTTGGGGACCAGCCATGTTATGCATAGATTGGTGAGGGCCCAGATTACAGGCCCTGCAGTCCCAAGGTCAGCTGTTAACTTCTCTCAGGAACAGAGAAGTATACAAAAAACCTAGACTTCCTGGCTGTGTGGGAAAGCCATGATCACAGCACTCCCAAGACAAGATAGTTCCCAATGAGGGCAATAAAAAATGCAGGCACCTCACTTGATGTGGGGAAGGACTTTAACTTCTCCCTTTGAGATGCTAAACTTGGTCCCTATCTTGCTGTCCTAATCATTTTTTTAAATTTTCAAATGAATTTTTTAAAAAATTCTTTTATTGGTACATTGTAGGTATACAACACAATTACATTTCTCATTGGGAATTGTACCTTTACATAATGCATCCTGGTTCTTATTTTTTCCCCATTACTAGCCCTCCCTTCATGCCCTCCACTCTTCCCTATTTACAAAGACTTTATTTCCATTTTTTCCATTTCTCATCATTTTTCCTTTCCCTTCTTTCCTTTCCCCTGCCCCTCCCACTACCCCTACCCCTTTGGACCTTTTCTTCCTATTTTACATTATCGATTATTCATTCTAATCATTGTTACATTTTAGGTATACAATATAATAACATTCATCATTGGAAATTTGCACCTTTACATAGTCTCCCTTGGTTCTTATTTTTCACCCTTGCCCAGCCCTCCCTTCAACCCCTCCAGTCCTCCCTATTTACAAAGATTTTGTTCCTATTTTTCCATTTTCTCATATTAATCCCATTCCCTTCTATCCTTTCCCCTAGCCCTCCCACTTCCTTCCCTTTTGCCCCTTTTCTTCCTATTTCACATGACCTATTATACATTTAGTCCTTATTTACACTTTCAGTTTCTCACACCAGAGAAACTATTTGGTATTTACACATGTGTGTCCTATTTATTTCACTTAAGAGTATTGCCCCAATGTGTATCCACTTAGCTATAAATGTCTCTAATTTCTCATTTTTGATGGCTGAGTAGTACTCCATTTTATAAAAAAAACCACATTTTCTTTATCCAGTCTCCAGTTGATGGGCATTTGGGCTGTTTCCAAGTTTTAGCTATTACATACTCTGCTGCTATGAACATGGGCACACATATATCACTGTGGTATGATTCTTTTAATTCTTTGGGGAAGATCCCCAGCAGTGGAATAGCGGGGTCAAATGGGACTTCCAGTCCTAGTTCTTGGAGGTATCTCCATACTGATTTCCACAGTGCTTGCACCAGTCTACACTCCCACCAGCAGTGGAGCAGGGATCCTCTTTCCCCACAGCCCCACCAACATTTGTTATTGGTTGATTTCATGATAGCAGCCATTCTTTCTGGAGTGAAGTAGAATCTCAGCATTGTTTTCATTTGCATCTCTCGAATGACCAGTGATGTTGAACATTTCTTCATGTATTTATTTGCTATTTCTACTTTGTCTGAGAAATGTCTGTTCATTTCAGATGCCCATTTTCAGATTGGGTCTTTAAATTTGGGAGGTCTGATCTTTTTAAGTTCTTTATAGATTCGAGATAGTAGACCTTTGTCTGAGGAAGAGCAGGTGAAGATTTTTTCCCACATTGTGGGTTGTCTCTTCACACTGCTGGTGGTTTCTCTTGCTGTGCAGAAGCCTTTTAATAAGAAGAGATCCCACTTGTTGATTGTTTGTGCTAGTTCACGGGCAACTGAGGTTTTGTTCATAAAATCTTTTCCTACACTGATGTCTTCAAGGGTTCTCCCTAACCTCTGTTCCAACTGGTTCAGAGTTTCTATTTTAATATTTAGATCTTTAATCCATTTTGATTTTAGTTTAGTGCATGGTGAGAGGTATAGGTCTAGTTTTAATCTTTGGCAAGTTGAAGCCCAATTTTTCCAGCACCATTTATTAAAGAGGCTATCTTTCCTCCAGTGAGGGTGTTTGGCTCCTTTATCAAAGATAAAATGGCAGAGCGTGTCTGGTGTTGTTTCTGCATCTTCTAATCTGTTCCACTCATTGTCAAGTCTGTTTCTTTGCCAGTACCACGCTGTATTTATCACAGTAGCTTTGTAGTATAGTTGCAAGTTGGGGATTGTGATACCCCTTGCCATGTCTCTCTTACCTAGAATTGCTTTTGGTATTCTGGGTCTCTCCTTGTTCCAAATGAATTTTTGGATTGTTTTCTCAAGGTCCATGAAGTATGCTGCTGGGATCTCAATTGGAATTGCATTAAATCTATATAGCAGTTTTGGAAGTATGGCCATTTTCACTATAGTAATCGTTCCTACCCAGGAGCAGGGGATGTCTGTCCATTTTCTGATATCATCTTCAATCTCTCTTTTCAGAGTGCCATAGTTTTCAGAGAAGAGGTCTTTGATTTCTTTCATTAGGTTGATTCCTAGGTATTTCAGTTTTTTGGATGCTATTGTGAAAGGAATTATTTGCCCTATTTCTCTCTCAGTGAGTCTGTCATTGGTGTAGAGGAAAGCTATTGGTTTTTGTGTGTTGACCTTGTAACCAGCTACTTGACTGAATTTGGTTATTAAGTCTAGAAGACTTTGGTGGAGTTCTTGGGGTCTTCTATATAGAGTATCCTGTCATCTGCAAATAATGACAATTTGACTTCTTCATTTCCTATCTTTATTCCTTTTATTTCTTTCTCTTATCCAATTGCCGTGGCTAATGTTTCCAAAACTATATTGAACACGAGTGGTGATAGTGGACATCCTTGTCTTGTTCCTGATTTGTGTATGAAGGATTTCAGTTTTTTTCCATTTAGTATGATATTGGCTGTTGGTTTTTCATAGATGGCTTCTATCAGTTTGAGGTAGAGACCATCTATTCCAATTTTTTGTAGGGTTTTTATCATAAATGCATGTTGGATTTTGTCAAATGCTTTTTCTGCATCTATGGAAATAATCATATGGTTTTTGTCCTTGACTCTATTGATATAGTGTATTACATTGATTGATTTTCGTATATTGAACCATCCCTGCATCCCTGGGATGAATCCCACTTGATCAGGGTGTATGATCTTCTTGATGATCTTCTGTATTCTGTTTGCCAGTATCTTATTAAGGATTTTGGCATCTATGTTCATTAATGAGATTGGCCTATAGTTCTCTTTTTCAGTTAGGTCTTTCTCTGCTTTGGGGATCAAGGTGATGCTTGCTTCCAGGAATGAATTTGGGAGTATTGCTTCCCTTTCAATTTCATTGAAGAGTTTAAATAGTAGTGGCAGCAGTTCCTCTCTAAATGTCTTGTAGAATTCAGCATTGAAGCCATCAGGGTCTGGGCTTTTCTTAGTTGGTAAGTTTTTAATTACATTTTCAATTTCATTGGTTGATATTGGGTTGTTCAGAATTTTTAGATCTTCTTTGTTCAACTTTGGTAATTCATATGTATCTAGGAATCTGTCCATTTCTTCTGTGTTGTCCATCTTATTGGTGTATAGGTTCTGGAGGTAGGTATTGATGATCCTCTGGATTTCTGCTGGGTCTGTTGTAATTTCACCCTTTTCATTCCTAATTGCATGGATTTGGGCCTTTTCTTTCCTTTTTCTGACAAGCTTGGCTAAGGGTTTGTCAATTTTGTTGATTCTTTCAAAGAACCAACTCTTGGCTTCATTGATTTTTTGTATCATTCTCTTAGTCTCCATTGCATTGATTTCTCCTCTGATCTTTATAATTTCCTCCCTTGTATGAGCTTTGGGGTTGTCCTGCTCTTCTTTTTCTAGAAGCTTGAGGTTCAGCATCAGGTTAATTGGGTTCATTCTGTTTTCCTAATATGCATATTCATTGCTCTGAATTTTCCTCGTAAGACTGCTTTCATTGTGTCCCATCGATTCTGATATGTTGTATTGTCATTGTCATTTAATTGAAGGAACTGTCTGATTTCTTCTTTAATTTCCTCTGTGACCCATTGGTTAGTCAGAAGTGTGTTGTTCAATTTCCACATGTTTATGAAATTTTTTGAGTTTCTTTTGCTATGGATCTCCAATTTCATCACACTATGGTCTGATAATATACAGGGGATAACTTCAATTCCTTTGCACTTACTTAAACATGTTCTATGTGTGAGTATGTGGTCTATTTTGGAGAATGACCCATGTGCAGCTGAGAAGAATGTGTATTCTGATTTTGTGGGGTGGAAGACTCTGTAAACATCTGTTAAGTTCATTTGTTCAAGAGTTCGATTGAGTTCTAGTATTTCATTACTTATTTTTAGTCTAGTTGATCTATCTATTTGTGACAGTGGGGTGTTGAGTTCCCCCACTACAATTGTATTAGTGCATATATGGCTTTTCACGTCCGTTAGTATTTGTTTTATATAGTTGGGTGCACTAGTGTTTGGTGCATAGATATTTATGATTGTCATCTCTTCCTCTTGGCTTGTTCCCTTTACAAGGATGTAGTGTCCTTCTTCGTCTCTCTTAATAAGTATTGGTTTGAAATCTACTTGATCTGCCAAGAGGATAGCTACTCCTGCTTTTTTTCGGCTTCCTGTCACATGGAGTATTGTTTTCCACCCTTTAACTTTCAGTCTACGAGTTTCCTTTTGAATGAAGTGTGTTTCTTGTAAGCAGCACATTGTTGGATTTTGCTTCTTGACCTATTCTGCCATGAATTAAGTGTGTTTCTTGTATGCAGCATATTGTTGGATTTTGCTTCTTGACCCATTCTGCCAGTCTGTTTCTTTTGATTGGTGAATTGAGACCATTAACGTTGATGGTTATAACTGAAATGTGTTGACTTGTCATTGCCATGTTTCTTTTTTTTTCTTTTTGTTGGGTTCTCCCCCTTTCCATTTAATTTCTTGTCATGCCAGATGGGTTCATTCTGCTTTGCTTCCTGGGGTTGTGATCCTCAATGTGTGTTCCTAGGATATTGTGTAAAGTTCTTTGGAGTGCTGGTTTGGTATTCATGAAGTTCCTAAGGTGCTCTTTGTCATGAAAGTATCTTATTTCTCCATCCATTTTGAAAGATAGTTTTGCAGGGTACATCAATCTGGGTTGGAGGCTGTTTTCTTTCAGGGCTTGGAATATTTCACTCCAAGCTCTTATTGCCTTGAAGGTTTGTGTTGAGAAGTCTGCTGTGATTCTGATGAGCTTTCCTTTGTATGTGATTTGTTTCTTTTCTCTGACTGCTTGGAGAACTTTGTTCTTCTGTTGAGTTTCTGGAATCTTAACAATTATATGCCTATGTGTAGATTTTTTTTGATCAAGGCTATTTGGAGTCCTATATGCCTCACTTATCTGTATGTCAAGCTCTTTTCCCCTGCTTGGGAAGTTTTCTGCCATTATTTCTGTGAAGAGATCTTTTATGTCATCTGCACTCTCTCCTGTTTCTTCATTGACTCCAATCAGTCTTATGTTATTCTTCTTTGCATCATCTAGCAGCTGCTGGATTGATTTCTCATGTTCCCTTATAATTTTGAAGCAATTTTTCTTTTCCTGGTCACTAATTGCAATCTTATCTTCAACATCTGAAATTTTGTCCTCACTTTGGTTCATTCTGCTATGTAGACTTTCAGTGGAGTTTTTCATGTCCTGGAAATCTATTTGCATCTGTTTTATGGATTCCATTTGTTTCCTATGTTGGGATTCCATCATGTTCCTGAGCTCCTGTCTAGATTTATTAATCATGTCTTGCACTAGTGGCACAATTTCTCCTGTTATCTGAGAAATTATTTCTGATTTCATTTTTTCCAGATCCCCTTTTGTTGCCAGTTCAGCGGGTCCAGGTGGTTGAGTATCAGAGTGTTCCATCTCATTTCCCTTTGGGCTTGCTGTAGGCGATCTGGGAGTCTGATTTTGAGATTCATTTATGTGTTTTCTCATTTTTACTGGTGGGGGGTTGCTGTTGGCGCCTGCACGGATTACCTCTTCTGAGCTGGAAGAGGTGGGACACGGGTTGGGAGCAGCGGTAGGGATGGTGGCCCAAAAGCCCTTTCCTGTGGGCTGGGAGCAGCAGGAGGGATGGTAGCCAGGCAGCCCCTTCCTCTGGACCAGAAGCAGTGGGATGATGGCTCAGAAGCCCCTACCTCTGGGCTGGGAGCAGTGGGACTCAGTACTGTGGTCTGGTGGTCTGGTGTCCTCTGCATCTTTGTAGTGTTGATCCAAGTGGCTGCCTGTCTGCAGTGGGGTGATTTGGCGTCTTCCATGTGACTTGGGACCTTGGTAGGGCGTGCGCAGACCTGCCTGTCTGCAGCCGGCTGATTCAGCGTGTTCTGCGTGACTCTTCATTTCTATTGTTAGTGGAGATACGGTTGTCACTTTTGGTAAATACTGTACATAAGTATTTGGCTTGATTTTATGTTTATACTATAATTTTAGATCTTTTTTCTATAGTTAAATTGGTACATTATTAGTTCTTATGGGATATCAATATCCTGTTTGTTTTTGATGATATTATTGTTACTGACCTAGTTGGTATTACTAGGGTGGCATAGTTGTTGCCCTTAACAGGTTGTCTCTGTATGCCAACATCTCAATTTTCTTTGTGACATTAACAATACTGCAGTCCATTCCTAGAGAACTGAGTGTTGGGTTAATTACAGTATATCCTCCCCTCCAAAATTAATGGAGGTGGTCGAATCTTTACAGGGACAAAAGCCTAGTTAGCAATGCTCAGAGTATATCACTGAATAGCAGACAATAACTCGAGATCTCCATTATAGCAAAAAAAATCTTTCCACTATAAGCACCCATAAGCCACAGAACAAAACAAAAACTAAAGAGACATGAAAGGACAAGGCAATAAAATGTGTCCCCAAAACTCCCAACTCTCCCAGAGCTGATCCATGGGGCATTGAGTGGGAAGAAATCAAAAGCCACATAGCCAAATTATTTGAAAGGATAAAAGAAGAGATTTTTTTTAAAAAAACAAATCAATAAGGTACTCAGTGGGTTCAAAGAAGACATAACTAAATATATAATGAATTTAATGAAATGATCAGTGGGTTTACAGAAGACATCAATAAAAAACTAGTTGAGGGCTTGGGGATTTAGCTCAGTGATTCCGCCGACTGCCTTGCAAGTGCAAAGGCCAGAGTTCAATCCCTGGTTCCAAAATAAAAAAAGCTAGCTGAGATAAACAAAATGATACAAAACATGAATGACCAGTTTAAGAAAGAATTATAATCCACAAAAAGATGTTAAACAGAAATCCAGGAGGTTAAAAATTATATTGAAGTATGAAAAACAACTAATGTGAAGATAAGAGTGTCATTCGAGGGATGCAAATGAAAACAACACTGAGATTCCACCTCAACCCAGAAAGAATGGCTGCTATCATGAAATCAACCAATAATAAATGCTGATGGGGCTGTGGAGAAAGAGGGACACTGTTCCACTGCTGGTGGGAGTGTAGACTGGTGCAACCACTGAGGAAATCAGTATGCAGATACATCAAAGAACTAGGATTGGGTCCTATTTGACCCAGCTATTCTCCTGCTGGGTATCTTCCCCAAAGAATTAAAAGAATCATACCACAGTGATATATGTGCACCCATGTTCATAGCAGCACAATTTGTGATAGCTAAAACTTGGAAGCAACCCAGTTGCACATCAACTGGAGACTGGATAAAGAAAATGTGTGTGTGTTTTTTTTAATAAAACAGAGTACTACTCAGCCATCAAAAATGAGAAATTAGAGCCATCTATAGCCAAATGGATGCACATTAAGGCAATACTCTTAAGTGAAATAAATTGGGCACACATGTGTAAATACCGAATAGCTTCTCTAGTGTCAGAAACTGAAAGTATAAATAAGGACTAAAAGGTATAATAGATAACAGGAAATAGGAAGAAAAGGTGCAAAGGGGAAGGGGAAGTGGGAGGGGTAGGGGAAAGAAAGAAGGGAATGGAATTAATATGAGAAAAAGAAAAAATGGAAACAAAGTCTTTGTAGATAGGGAGGAGTGGAGAGGTTGAAGGGAGGGCAGGGGAAGGGGGAAAAAACAGGAACCAAGAGAGATTATGTAAAGGTGCAAATTTCCAATGATGAGTGTCATTATATTGTATACCTAGAATGTACCAATAAAATTAATTAAAAAATGCAATGGCAGGAATAAATAAAAATATTTCAGTAATAATTCTCACTATGAATAGTCTAAATTCCCCAGCCAAAAGACATAGACTGGCAGAATGAATGAAGAAAAACCCAATGATATACAGTATAAAAGAAACATATTTAATCCAAAAAAATTTCACACACTAGAAGTCAAAGAATGGAAATTAATGGTCCATGAAACAGGAACTGTTGAAAAAGCAGGAATATCTATCCTATTTTCACACAAAGTGGATTTCAAGCCAAGACTGATCAGAAGAGGCAAATATTACTACATATTGGTAAAGGTAATAATTCAATGGGAATATATAACAAGTATAAACATGCACAGAATATTGGCACAACTTCATAAAAAAAAACACTACTAGACATAAAAGATCAAATAAACATCAGCACAATTACAGTGAGGGACCTTAAAACCCCAGTGTCACAAGTGGACAGATCAAGTAGGGAAAAAACAACAAAAAAATCAAAGTTGAACCAAAACTTTGAAAAGAGAATATAATAGATATCCACAGGATATTCCATCAACAACCAAAAATTACACATTCTTCTCAGAGCACATGAGATTTTCTCTAAAATAGATCACATGCTAACTCATAAAGCAAGCTTAAGTAAATGCAAAAGAATCAAAATTATCCCATGCCTACTACCAGATCATAGTGCAATGAAACTGGAAATCAATGGCAAAAGAAACCACAGAAAGTACACAAATACATAAAAATTAAATAATACTCTCTTGAATAATCAATAGGTCACAGAAGAAATCAAGGAAAAATTAGTTTCTGGAATCAAACAATTCCAGTACATCATTGTTATGGCTTATGTCTAGTCATCTCCCCAAAGCCTCGTATGCTCGTAGGTGTGGCTTTGGGGAATGACTGGATCATGGGTGTATGATACTAGATTATGGGTATGCTAAACTGAATCAGTCCTCTGGTTGGTTTAGCATAATTTTGAGTGTGGTTGATAGATTTACTGAAGGGGGAAGGCCCATCCTTGTGGGTAGCACTATCCAATAGGCTTGTAGCCTGGATGGAATAAAAAGGGAAAGAAGGAAGTCTCTGCTGCTTCCTGCCTGCCTTGCCATGAAGTCTTTCTCCTTTGCCTTGCCACCCTTCATTGGAGCCTATCAACTGAAACCTCTACAAACTGTGAGCTAAAATAAACTTCTCCTCCTTTAACTTGTGAGTTTTGAGTATTTTGTCTGAGCAATAAGAAAGTAACTAAGACAAACATACAAGAACTTATGGGACGCAATGAAAGCAGCCCTAAGAGAGAAAATTTTTTTTTCATTAAGTTTATGGGTTTTAGGTATACAATACAGTTTAGGTATACATTTTAGGTATACAATACAGTTCCATTCATCATTGGGATCTTGTACCTTTGCATGATGTATCTTGGTTCTTAATTTTTCCCCATTCTCCTGCCCTTCCTTCACCCTCTCCTCCCTTCCCTGTTTACAAAGACTTTGTTTCCATTTTTTTCCTTTTCTCACATTCTTTCTTTTCCCTTCTTTTCTTTCCCCTACCCCTCCCACTTCCCCTATTCCTTTAGACTTTTTCTTCCTATTTCACAATATAAAAAAATATGTAACGCTTCATGAATTTGCATGTCATCCTTGTGCAAGGGCCATGCTTATCTTCTCTGTATCATTCCAATTTTAGTATATGTGCTGACGAACCGAGCACAAGAGAGAAATTTATTGCTGTGAATGTCTTCATCAGAAAAACAGAGTGAACCCAAATAAATAATATAATAACACACCTCAAGGTCCTAGAAAAACAAGAACAATCCAAATCCAAAGCTAGTACAAGGAATGAAATTATGAAGATAAGAGCAGAAACTAATGAAATTGAAACTAAGAAAATACAAAGAATCAATGAATTGAAGTGCTGATTCTTTGAAAGAATAAACAAAATGGACAAAATGTTAGCCAATCTTGCCAAAAGAAAGACCCAAATCACTGCAATTAGAAATGACAAAGGTGAAATCACAATCGATATTGCTGAAATCTAGAAGATTATTGATAATTACCATGAAAACCTGTACTCTGACAAGTTGGAGAGTATAGAAGAAATGGATAGATCCCTAGATATGTGTGAATTACCAAAACTGAACAAAGAAAATATAAAAATCCTGAATAATCCAATAACAGGAAATGAAGTTGAAGCAGTAATTTAAAAAATACCAATTAAGAAAAGTCCAGGACCCAATGTATTTATTACTGAATTTTACAACAATTTTAGGGAAGACCTAATGCCAATACTCCTCAAAGTCTAATAAAATTGAGAGAGAAGGAGTATTCCCAAAGTCATTCCTGGAAGCTACCATTACCCTGATTCCAAGGTGATAAAAAGAACCAACAAAGAGAACACAGGCCAATCTCTTGAACATAGGTGCAAAAATCCTAAATAACATACTGGTAAACAGAATGCAACTAATCATCAAAAAGATCATACATAATGACTATGTAGGCTTCATCCCAGGGATGCAGGGAAATCAATAAATGAAATACATCACATAAACAGAAGCAAGGACCAAAAAACCCCAAACCATGTATATATATGACACATGTTTGTCTTAACAGACACAGAAAAAGTCTTTGAGTAAATTCAATATCCATTCATGACTTTAAAAAACACCTAAAAAATAGGTATACAAGGAACTTATCTCAATCTAATAAAAGCCATTTATGAAAAACCAAAGATAAAATCAGAAAATGTCCACTATCACCTCTCCTGTTCAATATA
Organism: Heterocephalus glaber; assembly: GCF_053883595.1. Taxonomy (NCBI): domain Eukaryota; kingdom Metazoa; phylum Chordata; class Mammalia; order Rodentia; family Bathyergidae; genus Heterocephalus; species Heterocephalus glaber. Next base: position 7,669,966 of record NW_028258156.1, read on the forward strand.
GGCCTTGAAACATTATCCAGGGCAATCAGGAAAGAGAAAGAAATAAAAGGGATATGTTTAGGAAAGGAAGAAGTTAAATTGTCATTATTTGTAGACAGCATGATCCTCTACATAGAAGTCAAAAAATTTCACCAAAAGATTTCTAGAACTAATAATCAAATTTAGTAGTATAGCAGGATACAAAATAAACACAAAAGTCAATAGCATTCCTGTAGACCAATAATGAACTCATTAAGAAAGAAATTAGAAAAAAATACCATTCATAAAGGCAGCAAGAAAAATTAAATAATTAGAAATTAACCTAACCAAGGAAGTAAAAACTTCTGTAACAGAAACTACAGTACTCTGAAGAAGGGGATCAAAGAAAGAAGTTGGGCATGGTGGTGCATACCTGTAATTCCAGTTATTGGGAGACTGAGGCAGGAGGAGTGCCATGAGTTTGAGGCCAACCTGGGCTACATAGTGAGTTCAAGACCAGCCTGAACTAGAAAGCAAGACCCTATCTCAGAAAGAAAGAAGGAAAGAAAGAAAAAGAGAGAAAGGGGGGGGAGAGAGAGAGAGAGAGAGAGGGAAATCCTCTGTGCCTGTGCCTGGATAGGCAGAATCAATATAGTTAAAATGGCCAGACTTCCAAAATCAATATACATATTTAATGCAATTCCAGTGAAAATACCAATAGAATTCCTCATAGAAACTAGAGAAAACAATCCTAAAATTCACATGGAACTAAAAGAGACTCAGAATAGCAAAAGTAATTCTGAGAATAAGCTAAGCAGGAAGAATCACAGGCCTAAACTTCAAATTGTATTATAAAGCTATAGTGATAAAACCATAGTATTTTCAAAGAACAGGCACATGGATCAATAGAATAGAATAGAAGATACAGAAAAAACTTCAGGGGTATTCAGCTATATCATCTTTGACAAAGGGAACCAAAAATTGGAGTAAAGATGGCTTCCTTAATACTTGGTGCTAGGGAAACTGGTTAGCCATATGTAGAACATTGAATTGAGACCCATACCTCTTACCATTTACTAAACTAAAATAAAAGTGGATCACAGATCTAAATGTTAAGACAGAAACACTTAAGTTTCTGGAAGAGAAAATAGTAACATTCTTGAAGACATAGACATAGGTATGAACTTTCTTAAAAAAACCCAAATTGCACAAGAAATAACATCAAGAATCAACAAATGGAATCATATCAGATTTAAATCTGCACAGCAAGGGAAACAACCAACAGATTGAAGAGATAAGCTACACATGGGAAAATATTTTATCAGCTATTTTTAAGACAGAGGTCTAATATCTAGAATATATAAAGAACTCAAAAAAATTAGACCTCCAAAATAAAAGAATCCATCAAAAAATGGACAACTGAGAGCTGGGATGTAGCTCAGCAGCACTGGACCTGCCTAGCAAGCACAAAGTCCTGAGTTCAATTCCTGGTACAAAAAAAAAAGGACAACTGAAATGAACGCACGCTTCTCAGAAGAAGTGGGCAATAAATATATGAAAAAATGTCCAACATCTCTGTCCATTAGAGAAATGCACCTTCAGAAAACTTAACCTTCCCATTGCTGAGATTCTACCTTCAGAAAGCATGGCTATCATCAAGATATTAAATAATAACCAATGCTAGGGAGGCTGCAGGGAAAAAGGAACACTTCTACATTGTTGGTAGAAATATAAACTAGTGCAACCATTCCAGAAATCAATGTGGAGATTCTTCAAATATGGAAAATAGAAATTCCACTGACCCAGCTATTTCCTCTTAGATATCGTCCCAAAAGAGTTAGTGCTGCATGCATACCTATATTTATAGCAACACAATTCATAATAGCTAAATCTTGGATGAGGCCTGTATGTCCATCAACAGATGAATGGATAAAGAAAGTGTAGTATTTATACACAATGGAGAAATACTCTCCCATAAATAAGAAGGATAAACTTGCATCATTTGTTGGAAAATGGATTTTCCTCGAGACCATAAAGTTAAGTGAAGCAATCAGACACACAAATTTAAACATTGCATTGTTGCTCTTATATGAAAAATCTATAATATAAATAAAGAGCAAAAGAAAAGATCAGAGGAAATAGGGAGATACGTCTTTTGAAAAAGAGGAGACCAAGAGATGGAGAGAGGGAGGAGGAGAGGGGAGGGGATTAAAAAAAGAATTAAGATGTGTTATGTACATGTAACAACTCTACATGGAATGTAATCATTATGTACTTAAGACATGTACCAATAAAAATAAAATAAAAGAGGAAAAAAGAAAATGAAACAAAAACCAGTAAGAAAACCAACAACCCAATTAAAAAGTGAGCCTGAAACCTTAAGGTACTTCACTTAAGAAAATGTATAGATGGCAAACAAGAATATTCACTGAAAAGATGTTCCATATTATGTGTCATTAGGGAAATGGAAATTAAAGTAATAATAAGATACTACTACACATCTATTAATATGGCCCAAACCATACCACTGACAACATATGCTAGCAAGGATATACAGCAACAGGAACTTTTATTTTTAGGTATGTATGTATTTATTTATTTTTTAACAGGAACTTTTAATTATTCTTAGTGGTAATACAAAATGGTACATATAGCCACTTTGGAGGACAATTTGTGATTTATTACAAAATTGAACATACTGTTACTAAAAGCAATTGTGCTCTTCAGTATTTACAAAGGAGCTGGAAATTTATATCCACATAGACACTTGTACATACATAGTTATATCAGCCTTATTTATAATTGCCAGAACTTGAAAGCAACTAACATGTCCTTCTTAGATGAATGGATAAATAAATTGTGGCACATTCAGACAGGTTTAATTGAAGCACTGAAAAGAAATGTGCTATTAAGCCATGAAAAGACACAGAAAAAATTAAATGCTTATTATTTGTTTGTTTTTTGAGACAGGCTCTTGCTGTTTAGTTCAGGCTGGCCTTGAACTCACTATGTAGCCCAGGCTTGCCTTGAATTCATGGTGATCCTCTTGCCTCAGCCTCCTGAGTGCTGGGGTTATAGGCATGCACCACCACACCCAGCTTAAATACATATTATTATGTAAAAGAAGGTAATCTGAAATGACTACATATACTCATATATATGAGTCCAACTGTAGCAGGGGTCCCCTACAATTGGACCACAGACCAATATTTGTCCATAGCCTATTACATACCAGGCCACACAACAGGATGGTAACTGAGTGAAGATTCATCTGTATTTTTGATGCTTCCCATTGTTCACCATACTGCCTAGGTCTACCTCTTGTCAGATTAGCAGTGACATTAGATTTTCACAGAAGCATGAACCCCACTGTGAACTGGCCATATGAGGGAATCTAGATTGCATGCTTCTTGTCAGAATATAATGCTTTATGTTCACATATCTCTGTAAAGAGATGGACACAGAGAATATATCTTTTCTTATGTACAGAACACATATGGCTTTTTAAATTCATTAAGTTTATTGGTACATTTTAGGTATACATTATGATCACATTCATGATTGGGAATTTGTAACTGTACATGATATATTTCGGTTCTTGTTTTTTCCTATTCCTCTTCCCTCCCTTCCACTCCTCCACCCCTCCCTATTGACAAAAACTTTCCATTTTTCCTTCTTTTCTAATTTTTTCTTTCCCTTCTTTCCTTTCCTCCACACCCCTTCCTAGTTTGCTTCTCCTTTGAACCTTTTCTTTCTATTTCAAAATATCTATTATACATTTGCACAAGGACCTGAGTTCAATCCCCGGTACCAAAAAAAAAAATCTATTATACATTTTGGTCCTCATTTACACTTTCAGTTTCTCACACCAAAGAAACAATTCAGTATTTACACATGTGTGTCCTATTTATTTTACTTAATAGTATGGTCCCAAGGTCCATCCATTTAGCTATAAATGTCTCTAGTTTAACATTCTTTGTGTGTGTGTTAATTTTTTATTATTGAAGTTGTTCTTTTTTTCCCTCAAATTCTTTTATTGTTACATTTTAGGTATGTAATATGTTTACATTTATCATTGGGATCTTGTACCTTTACATGATGTATCTTGGTTCTTATTTTTTCCCCATTCCCTGTCCTCGCTTCACCCCATCCACCCTTCCCTATTTACAAAGACCTTGTTTCCATTCTTTTCCTTTTCTCATAATTTTTCCTTTCCCTTCTTTCCTTTCCCCTTCCCCCCCTTCCCCTCCCCCTTTGGACTTTGTCTTCCTATTTCAAATTATCAATTATTCATTTTAATTCTTATTTACACTTTCAGTTTCTCACACTAGAGAAATTATTCAGTATTTACACTTGTGTCCTATTTATTTCACTTAAGAGTGTGGCCTCCATTTAGCATAATATGCATCCATTTAGCTATAAATGTCTCTAGTTTCTTGTTCTTTATGGCTGAGTAGTACTCCATTTTATAAAAAACACATCTTCTTTATCCAGTTTCCGGTTGATGGGCACTTGGGCTGTTTTCAAGCTTTAGCTATTACAAACTGTGCCGCTATAAACATGGGTGCACATATATCACTGTAGTATGATTCTTTTAATTCTTTGGGGAAGATACCCAGTAGGGGAGTAGCTGGGTCAAATGGGACCTCTAGTCCTAGTTCTTTGAGGTATCTCCATACTGATTTCCACAGTGGTTGCACCAGTCAGCACTCGCACCAGCAGTGGAGAAGGGTTCCTTTCTCCCCACACCCCTGCCAGCATTTGTTATTGATTGATTTTTTTGACAGCAGCCATTCTTTCTGGGGTGAGGTGGAATCTCAGTGTTGTTTTCATCTGCATCTCTTGAATGACCAGTGATGTCGAACATTTTTTCATGTTTATTTGCTGCTTTTAGTTCTTTGTCTGAGAAATGTCTGTTCATTTCAGACGCCCATTTTTGAAATGGGTCTTTGAATTTGGGGGTCTGATTTTTTTCATTTCTTTATATATTCTAGATAGTAGTCCTTTGTCTGAGGTACAGCTGCTAAAAATTTTTTCCCAAATTATAGGTTGTCTCTTAGCTCTATTGGTGGTTTCTCTTGCTTGTTTGAACATTTTTTCATAAGTTTATTTGCTGCTTCTGTTTCTTCATCTGAGAAACATCTGTTAATTTCAGATGTCCATTTTTGGATTGGCTCTTTAAATCTGGGGGGTCTGATTTTTAAGTTCTTTCTGTATTCTAAATAGTAGTCCTTTGTCTGAGGAACAGTTGGTAAAAATATTTTCCCAGATTGTAGGTAGTCTCTTCACTCTGTTGGTTGTTTCTCTAGCTGTGCAGAAGCTTTTCCTGAGATGCCAGTTGTTGATTCTTTGTGCTAATTCTCATGTGACTGTGGTTTTATTCATAAAGTCTTTTCTTATGCCAATATCTTCAAGAGTTCTACCTCACTTGTCTTCCAGGTGGTTTAGTGGTTCTGTTTTAATATTTAGATCTTTGATCCACTTTGATTTTAGTTTAGTGCATCATGATAGATATGGGTCTAGTTTTAATCTTTGGCAAGTTGAAATCCAATTTTTCCAGCACCATTTATTAAAGAGGCTATCGTTTCTCCATTCAGGGTGTTTGACTCCTTTGTGAAAGATGAGGTGGCTGAGTATGTCTGGAGTTGTTTCTACATCTTTTAATCTGTTCCATTGATCCTCAGGTCTGTTTCTTTGCCAGCACCATGATTTTTTTTTATTTTTTTTATTTTTTTTAATCACAGTGGCTTTGCAATGTAGTTTTAAGTTAAGGATTGGGATACCCTCTACCTTCTCTTTGTTGCTAAATTGCTTTTGCTATTCTAGTTCTCTTCTGGTTCCAAATGAAGTTTTGGATTGTTTTCTCTAGTTCTGTGAAATATGCTGTTGTAATTCAGTTGGCATTGCATTGAATCTATATAGCAGTTTTGGAAGTATTTTCACTATTTTGGTTCTTCCTATCCAAGATTATGGGATGTCTTTCTATTTTCTGATATCCTCTTTGGTCTCTTTTTTCAGAGTGCTGTAGTTTTCAGAGTAGAGATCTTCAAACAGAGATGAGGTCTTTCTTTGTTAGATTGAGTCCTAGCTATTTCATTTTTTGGGATGCTATTGTGAAAGCAGTTGTTTCCCCAGTTTCTCTCTCAAGGAGTCTGTTGTTTATGTACAGGAAGGCTATTGATTTTTGTGTGTTAACTTTGTATCTCACTACTCTACTGAATTTGGTTATTAAGTCTAGAAGACTTTTGGTAGAATATTTTGGGTCTTCTATATAGAGTATCATGTCATCTGCAAGTAATGACAATTTAACTTTTTCATTTCCTATCTTTATTCTTTTATTTCTTTGTCTTGTCTAATTGCTGTGGCTAATGTTTCCAGAACTAAATTGAACAGGAGTGGTGATAGTGGACATCCTAGTCTTGTTCCTGATTTTAGTGTGAAAAATTTGTTTTTGACCCTTTGGTATGATATTGGCTGTTGGCTTTTCATAGATGGTTTTTATCAGGTTAAGATAAAGACCATCTATTTCAATTTTCTATAGTGTTTTTTTAAAATCATGAATGAGTGTTTGACTTTGTCAAATGCTTTTTCTCCATCTATTGGGATGATCATGTGGTTTTTGTCCTTGACTCTGTTAATATAGTATATTACATTTATTAATTTATGTATGTTGAACCATTCCTGCATCCCTGGGATGAATCCTACTTGGCCAGGGTGTATAATCTTGATCTACGTTCTGTTTGCTAGCATCTTATTGAGTATTTTTGCATTTATGTTCATTAGGGAAATTGGCCTGTAGTTCTCCTTTTTGGTTGGGTCTTTCTCTGCTTTTGGTATTAAGGTGATGTTTTCTTCCAGGAATGAATTTGGGAATATTGCTTCTCTTTCAATTTCATTAAAGAGTTTGAGCAGTAGTGGCATTAGCTCTTTTCTAAGTTTCTTGTAGATTTTAGCAGTGAAGCTATCAGGACCTGGGATTTTCTTTGTTGGTAAGTTTGTAATTATGTTTTCAATTTCATTAATTGATATTGGGTTGTTTAGAATTTTTATATCTTCTTCATTCAACTTTGGTAATTGATATGTATCTAGAAATATGACCATTTCTTTTCTTTTTTCCATCATATTGGAGTACAGGTTCTCAAAGTAGGTATTGATGATCCTCTGTATTTCTGTTGAATCTGTTGTAATTTAATCCTTTTCATTCCTAATTGCATGGATTTGGGCCTTTTCTTTCCTTTTTTGATAAGGTTGGCTAAGGGTTTTTCAGTTTTGTTTATTCTTTTGAAAAACCAACTCTTTGATTCATTAATTTTTTTTTGTATCATTCTCTTAGTCTCTATTGCATTGATTTTTGCTTTGATCCTTATAATTTCCTCCCTTGTATGAGCTTTGGATTTGTCTTGCTCTTCTTTTTCTAGAAGCTTGAGGTTTAGCATTAGGTTGTTTATTTGAGCTCACTCTGTTTTCCTGATATGGGTTCCTGATATTCACTGCTATGAATTTCCCTCGTGGGACTGCTTTCATTGTGTCCCATAAATTCTAGTACGTTGTACTGGCATTGTCATTTAATTGTAGAAACTGTCTAATTTCTTCTTTAATTTCCTCTGTGACCCACTGGTTGTTTAGGAGGGTATTATTCAATTTCCATGTGTTTATTGAGTTCTTGTGGTTTCTTTTACTATTGATCTCCAATTTTATTGCACTACGATCTGATAATATACAGGGGATGACAATTCATTTGCATTTATTTAAACATGTTCTAGGAGCTAGTTTGTGGTCTATTTTGGAGAATCACCCATGTGCAGCTGAGAAGAGTTTGTATTTTGATTTTGTGGGGTGGAACACTGTGTAGACATTTATTATGTCCATTTGTTCAGGAGTTTGGTTCAGTTCTAGTATTTCATTGTTGATTTTGTCTAGTTGATCTGTCTATTTGTGACAGTGGTCCCCCATTTGTGGTCCCCTATTACTATTGTATTAGTGCTTATTTGATTTTCCATGTCCACTAATATTTGTTTTATATAGTTGGGTGCACCAGTATTTGTGAATATATATTTGTCATCTCTTCCTTTGGATTGTTCCCTTTACAAGGATGTAGTGACCTTCTTTGTCTCTCTTAATTAGTCTTGGTTTGAAATCCACTTTGTCTGTAAATAAAATAGCTACCCCTGCTTTTCTGGGGGATCCCTGTTGCATGGAGTATTTTTTTCCATCTTTTGACTTTCAGTCTATGAATTTCTTTTTGAGGTAAGTGTGTTTCTTGTATGCAGCATATTGTTGGATCTTGCTTCTTGATCCATTCTCCCAGTCTTTCGATTGGTGAATTGAGACCATTAACATTGATGGTTATAACTGATATGTATTGACTTATCCTTGTCATGATATTTTCATGCTGTTGGATTTTTGTTTTCCTCCTTTACATTTAATTTCTTGCCTTGCCTGATGGATTCATTCTGTTGGGCTTCATGGAGTTGTTTCCTTCATTGTCTTTTCCTAGGATATTGTTTAGAATTTTTTGGTGGGCTGGTTTGGTATTTATGAAGTTCCTCAGGTATTCTTTCTTGTGGAAGTGTCTTACTTCTCCATCAATTTTGAAAGATAGTGTTGCAAGGTACAACAATCTGAGTTGGAGGTTGTTTTATTTTATAGCTTGGAATACTTTACTCCAGACTCTCCTTTACTTGAGGGTTTGTTTTAAGAAGTCTGCTGTGAATTTGATGGGCTTTCCTTTGTATGTGATTTTTTTTTTCCTTTTAACTAACTGCTTTCAATATTTTGTTCTTGTGCTAGATTTCTGGAATCTTGGCTATCATATGCCTAGGTGTAGGGTTTTTTTTTTTTTTTTGGTACCGGGGATTGAGCTCAGGTCCTTGTGCTTACACAGCAGGTGGTGAAAACACTGAGCTAAATCCCTGGCCTGGTGTAGTTTTTTTTATTACAGCTAGTTGGAACTCTATATGCCTCACTTGTCTTTGTGTCACATTCTTTTTTACAGTTTGGGAAGTTTTCTATGATTACTTCTGTGAAAAGTTTATTTATGTATTTTGTGTTATCTCCTACTCCTTCATTGACTCCAATCAATCATAAGTTATTCTTTTTTTGTAAGATCCAGTAACTGTTTGATTGATTTCTCATGATCTCTTGCTCTTTTTAAGAAATCTTTCTTTTCATGTTTGCTAGCCACAGTCCTGCTTTCTATATCTGAAATTCTGTCCTCACATTCACTTATTCTGCTATGGAAACTTTCAATGGCATTTTAAATTTTTTGGATATCTGCTTGGAAATGTTTCATGTTTTCTAATTCTTTCCTTTCCTGGGTATTCATGGTTTCCATTGTTTTCCTCAGCTCCTCTTTTTTTAAAAAAAAATCTGTATGTTCTCTAGAGTTATTAATCATGTCTTTCGTTATGGTCACAATCTCTGTTGTTATCTGAGAAATTATTTCTGATCTCATTTTTTCCAGGGCCTCTTTCATCTTTTTTGTTACTTACCTTGTTACCAGGTCAAGGTGTCCAGGTGGTTGGCTTTCAGATTGTTCCAAATTGTTTCCCCCTGGATTTACCTTTGTTGATCTGAAAGTCTGGGTTTTCATCTTGTTTAGGTGTCTTCTCATTTCTATTTTTCTTGTTGTTGATGTTTTTGGTTTAATTCCTGGGTTGATAACTTGTATATTGCTTATTGTAAGTATCTTTATTGCTAGTATTTAGAACCCTTAGGGAATGGCTACTTTTCAGATTGTCTTCCAGTTATAGCTGGCCTTTGGGTTTTGAGTCTGTAATGACCTTCAGGCCATCTCAGTCTTGGTATACCAGGAAGAACAACTGACCAGAACAATCATGTCACCTTGGGCATAGTAATACAATCAGCATTAACAATAGCAGCAAACAGCCTAGAAAATGACAAACTATGGTAACTATTAGTCTGCCACCTCTGACTGCATGAACTAGACTTGTGGTTATTATAAAAATCTAGAACCAACCAGAAATATGTTTGCAGTAAATAAGCCCAATAGAGTGAATTTGCCTTCTGGGGAGAAGATTTAGAAGGAGCTGGAGGAATAGAGAAATGTAAGGAGATGGAAAGGTTAGAAGTAAGGCTAAAGGACACAGGAAGATCATGCAAAATTTGGGAAACTGGTGAAGACAGGAATAAAAAAGGAGAGAATAAAAAGAAGAACAGAAGAAATTAACAGCAACAGGAAAACTAGAAACTGTATTCATGCTTCTATAAAAAGAAGAAAAATGAAGACAAAGCAAAACATGAGAAAAATAGAAACAAGAAAGGTGGGAAATGAAAAAGAAGAAGAAAAGAAAAGAAGAAAAAATGTTCCTTTCAAGATGTGTTTCTGCTGTTGCTAGTGGACAACATGGGCAGTGTACAAATCTGTGTCCGCTGATCTCAGGGGGCTAGCCATAGTCCACTGAAATTCAGGCTGGTTTTTGGCTGTGAGGCTGAAATTGCATTCCCTGACCTCCTTTGGGTTTGATCTCTGCACGGTTCTACTGAAGGCTCTAGCCACCCTTCCCATGCACCGAGTCCAGTTTCTGGTAGGAGGTGCTGACCCCAACAACTCACCAGCTGCTGCATTCCACTGTGTCTTTATTGGAGTGACTCTCTTTTCTATCCTAGTGGGCTTCAATTCTCAACAAGAAGCCCCAGAGAGGCCCTTTCTCTGCTACTCACCACTGTGCCATCTTCTTGAGCTCAGAACAATGGTCTTTCTGCTGTCTGCCAGGTGGGGCTCTCACCACACCATGCTCCTCTCCCAGGAGTGGTGGGCTCCTTGGACATATGGCTTTCTGAAGGGAGACCACTGACCAGAGATTTTGAATTACAGAGCCAGTGCAGAAATTTTCTTGAGAAAAGCAGTCACAAAAAATCAGCAACACAATTCAGTGATACAGCAAGGATACAAAACTTGCCAACTAGTGTGACATATTCGACCTGCTCAACAAGCTCAATCTGTCACTTCAAGACAAACAATAACTGTATTCATGTTGGCAGATAAAGTAGATGTTGAGAGCCATTCTACATAATTTTGGGGAAAATCATTTCATAATTAAATTATGATTGAGGCTGTCTGAGGCTTAATATCCTTGCCTGCAAGCCAGCTATGGCATGTGGAGACATAACTGTTTTGGCTCTGGGGACAGCTGAAACTTCAATGGTCTTGTGATGCTGTGATGCTCAAGAGCAAGATTACATCAGCTGAAGACATCCTGGTTCTTTGAGAGCCAAGTAGTAATAAAAAAAGATAAAGGTTTCCCCTGGGGGAAGGACAAATTCTTTATTAGCTGGCTATCTTGTCCCACTTACTATTGTAAGAATACTCCCCTTTCCACTCTCATCAACATTAGATCCTCAGCAACCTAAGATCCTCATCAACATAGAATTACCACTGCTCTCTAAGTCACTTGATACTCCCTCCAATTATTGGGTGTACCCAATAAATAATGGCTAACTCAGAGTGTCTTTGTCTTTGCCCACTCTGAGGCACTGACCTCCTGGCCCCTCATGTACTTTGAAATGAACTCAAGTCTCTGCTGTCTTTCTTTCTTTAGCCCTCGTCATCCCCCTTTCTAGGCAGTTGGAGGATTGATGGCCCTCCAATAAGAAGATGCATTGAAAGCCAAACTGCAAGTATGAAGATAATGAATGAATATTGGCATGTTTGACATATTTCAAACAGTAGCGATTTTCAAAGAGGTAGAACCAGAGCCTTCTTCCTCCAAGCTCGTGCATTATTACCCCTAAACTGGGAAGGAGATGATCCATGACCTATTTGTGAAAAAGCTAGTTAAATTTAACTTTGTCCATGCTAGAAGAGGATCAACTTTTTGAGATTGAAAATGACCTTGGCTTAAAAAATATGTTTGAGGGCTGAGGATTTAGCTTAGTGGTTTCGCTGCCTGCTGCGCAAGCGCAAGGACCCAAGTTAGATCCCCGGTACCAAAAAAAAAACAAACCCAAAAACAAAAAACAAAACAAAAAACAAAAAACAAAACAAAACAAAACAAAAACATATATATATATGTTTGAGACAACTTTAAATATCCATATATTTTATGTTCTGGATTAAAGTCAAATTGGAACATTCTGAGATTCCCATAAAGCACTGAAAAGCCTGCTGACATTTCCAACGTCCTATCTTTGTGAAGGAGGGTTTTCTGCAATGATCTAAACCAAAATGAGATTATGTAGTCAACTGGACATAAGCAACACACTTGGAGTGTTACTGTCTCCCATCAATTTCAGATGGTACCATTTAGTTCCAGTAAAATAATCTCAGGGAGCTCACTGATTCTGCATTATGGTGAGTTATATAATTATTTCATTTTATAAAAATGATGAAATAGTAATAGAAATAAAGTGCACAGTAAATGTAATGCATTTAAATCATCATGAAACTTCCTATTCCCCGAATCAAAGGAAAAATTGTCTTCTATGAAACCAGTCTCTGATGCCAAAAATGTTGGGGACTAATTAAGTATATGACATTTTAGAAAAGGTAAATCTATGGAGACAGTGGTTTTCAAGGGTTGAGGGGAGAGGGAGATGAATGGAGAGACCATAGAGGATTTCTAGAACAGTGAAACTACCCTGCACAATACTATAAAGATGTACACATGCCATTATACATTTGCCCAAACCAATAGAATGTATAAAACAGAATGAACCCTAATGTAAATAATTTATTTGGGTGATTAATACAGGTTCATTGATTGTTTTAAGTGTATCTCTCTGGTGTGGTATATTGATAATAGAGGAGATTTGCATGAGTGGAGGCAGAAGATATGTGGGATGTATGTGTACCTCTTGTTCAATTTTGTTGAAATTTAAGCTACTTAAAAAGCCTAAGCAAATAAATAAACCAACCCCAGGTAGCACAGTTAAATCTCCACATGCCTTTGTACTCAGCATTTTTCAGTAGATTGTGGGTAGAGATCGTTGAGAACATTTCCTTCTTCTTCCTCTCTTCCTGGTTCTTCTTTTTAACTAAAATATATTTATTTTTATTTTTATTCGTACATATTGTAATACATGATGATTGCATTCCTTGTAGGAAGTTGGTACATACACATAACACATCTTGTTTGGGGGCATTTGCTTATAACAGAGATTAATATCAATGAAAAAATCTGATCTGATGTAATTGTGTCTCTTCATTAACTTTCCCCTACAACATTGAGGAAGTGGCTTTGCAGTTTCTTCCTTTTATTCTTGGCTCTCTAAAATGGTTAATGGAGTAGAAAATGTAGAGGTTCCTGAAGTCATTAAACCAGTCAATACTTGTAGTAAAGGATTTTCAGCATTCAATTTTTTTTTTAGAACTTCATATATTTAAAATTTTTTCATTTTAATTGTGGCAAATCTTGCCCTGGTGCCTTTAAAATGATGGACAAAAGCCACACACAAACCTACACAGGTTAAGAATTACACTGTTCATTGTTTATTGTGTTTGGATCAACTCATTAAAGAAACATTATGTCTGAACAGTCCACATATCTCACTGTTGTGGGCTATTTTTACCCCTAGGATTGTTCTCTAAACATCCTTGCACAGGCCTTTCAAAAGGCTGATAATTCCTGTACTCTGCAGGAGCTCTATTCCTCTCACTTCTCTGTGCAGACTCTCCACAGTTTGAGTAGTATGCTTGTGCACTGGAGCTATGGTTGTTTCCTTGTTTCACTGAAAATGTTGTTTTTCTTTTTCCTCTTAAATTTTCATCCTTATTGTTGGAAAATTTGAGAGATGGCCATAAAAAAAATCATTATTCCAGTACCTTTTATCTTGCTTTTCTCCCACTAACAGTAGTCTTCAAGGAAGCTGTATTTTTAAAGTTTACTTTGTCCCAGAGAGCAGTTACCACTGAGACTTGTGAGGAAAGAGGCTATGAAATATTAGAGGTAGAAAGAGCTTGAAGGAAGCATTCTGGAAACAAAGGCTATGGTTAGTGATGTAATTTGATTGAGGTTGATTTCAGGCCTTCAAGTATTTTCTTAATTTCTACATTTTGAATCGTCAGAATCACCTTGGAATTTGTCAATAAACAGATTCCAGGCCACTGCTCATCAAATCCTCAGACTGGGATACATTGACTGGGAATGAAGAGACTAGTACAGTGGACCCTTGACTTATGAACTCGATCAGTTCCCAAGGATTTGTTGTAAATCAAGTTGGTTGAAAGCCAATACAGCTGAGATCTGGATATTTATGTGGGTACATGCTATAGATAACAAGAGGCAGATTAATCTTCATTAACCTAATTAACCCAAGTTGTTTGTATGTCAGGCTGGTTGTAACTTGAGGGTCCACTGTACAGTAAGTCCCTAACTTATGAACATTCAAGTTGCAAACTTTCATAGGTGTACTTCATAAGATTAACAGGTACGTAACTTCTGGGAAGATGGTGGAGTGTAAGAAGCAACAAATCAATATCTCCAAGATTTAGAATCCAGTCACTGGGAAATAAAAACTTGGGGAAGAAAACAAGGAGGGAGGTAGATCTCTGGACCTAGGAAGGATCTGAAGGGAAAATTGGAGCCCACAGACAAAGTGAAGAGATAGACCTCAGTGCAGAAAAAGGAAAGGGCAAACTGTACCTTCTCTCTGGTGCCTGGCTAATGGCATGAGAGAGGAGGATCAAATCTACAGAACACAGTGAAGGCGGGTGACTCCAGAGATCTCCAGGGAGAAATGCACCAGTGGAATGGAGCAGTGATTGCTGTGCACCACAACAGCTGGTGAGTGACTCCAGTATAAGTGATTGCTATGTCCCCTGGAGAAGGTGCTTGGCTGGGTGCCATTTTAGGGAGGGGTCAACTGAACTTGGGACTTGAAGCATTCATGGATTGGCTTCATCTCAGAGATCTCAGTGTTGAAATCCCACAGTGACTGGGTGAGTGACAACCACAGGAGACATCTAGAGACAGGGAGCCATGGTCAGGCCAGCAAGAGACACCCAGTGTTGTAGGCTGAATGATTCAGGTCTCAACCCCAGGACCAGAGGCCAGAATCAGCCTAAACTTTTGTGGATTTGAAAGTATCAGAATTGGCACCCAACCCTAACCCTACTGCAGGGTTGCTGGGATTATCCAGAACCCTACCGTAATCCTACTGTAGTTTTGCTGGCATTATCCAGCACAGATCTGGGCTCTAACAGCCTCCTTTGTCTACCAGTGACAGCAAAGTCACATCCTGAATTGGACACTACCACAAAACTGTAGACCACAGAAGTTAGGCTTGAAAGCAGAGAACTTTTTCTTTGCTTTTGATGTTTTTGATTCTCTGTTTTTTCTTGAGTGTGAACAACATTTTTAGGGGTTTTTTTGTTCTTGTTTTTGTTTTTTCCTTCTTTCTTTCCCTTCTATCTTCTTCACCAATATCCCAAGGCTTGGGTAATCTTCTTTTGTCCTTCTGTCTTGCATCCAATCTCTTTCTCTTCTTTATTTCTCTAGTTATTCTTCTTATACCTTTAAAATTTTCTCTCCTTAGGGTAAAATTGCTCTATTGAGTGGATATTTATTGTGTATAATTTTCTGATTTGTCTTAGACTTTGTTATATAACTGTAAGTCTTGTACTTATGGTTAAAGATGGTGTTTCAGTTACTTTTCTTCATTGCTTAGACAAAATACCTGACACCAAAAGTTAAAGGAAGAAAGGTTTGTTTAGCTCACAGTTTGTAGAGGTATCAGTCCATAATCAGCTGGCTCCAAGGCAGGGTGACACATAGCAGAGGGGCATCAGTTCATGGTGGCAAAAGATACCAAAAGCAACAAGGAAACTTAAGAACATTTTCTGCCCCTTTTATCTTATCTATTCTACTTAGGGCAGGTAGCACTCACATCCTTAATCCTAGTGCCCTTGAACCTAGCATTGTACCATAAATCAATTCCAGTGTCACACACTCCAGATCCAGCCATCTCTGAAAAAGCCCTATGACCACATGAGGCTTTGAGGGGACATATAAACACAAGCTATGAACATTCTGTCTCTGACCCCCCAAAGACATGCATATCCCTTTATGCAAAAAAGCACTTAGTCCATCTCCAAGAGTTGCCAAAGTCCTAACAGTTCAGCATTGTTGAAAAGTCCAAGTCCAAATTCTCCTCTGAGACTTAAGGCAAATTCTTAGTTGCAAGCCCCTGTACAAATGAAAAAAAAAGTTAAAATTTCCAACACTCAATTGTACAAGATAGACATTTCCATTTGAAAAATTACAAACAGGGGGATACAAAGGAATAGGATCAAAGCAAGTTGAAAATCCTGCAGGGCTTACATTAAAGTCCACAGCTCTACTTCCAGCATCCTGGGCAAGCTGTGGCAGGTTGTGAATACCAAAGGACTTGGGTGGCTCCACCCCTATGGCACTACAGATGGTTGTAGCTCCCATGGCTTCTCTCTTGGGCTGGCTCTGTGCCTTCTTTGCAGTTTTCCTCAACAATCCACCTTTGGCCTCTCCAAACTTCTGTGGTCTTCACTGCATCTTTGGCTTCACACTCACAGCTTCACACACTGTGCTCTCAGAGGCACACTGCCTGGCCTCCCAGGTCTTCTTCTGAAATCTATATGGAAGCCTTCCTGACCCAACAACTCTTGTATTCTGCATGAACCATGTAAATGGTGCCAAGGTCTGCTGCCAGCTGTAGCACTACCCAGGCTTTCTTCCCTCTTGGCTGTAGAGGTCCAGTGCCTATGAGCCAAATCCTAAGGAACAACTTCCCTAGGCTGCCACCATTCTGGAACATCATGCTCTGGGGCTCTCTTCTCAAAGGAATGACTTTCACTTTTGCAATTTTGAGGCCAAAAAGGGTGGAGTCTTGCTGATTCTTGTGATGGCTTTAGGTCATTTTTCTATTCTCCTGTTCCTTCTCAGCAATCAAGATTTCCTTTGCTCTATCTTTGCAGTCCACAGATTTACTGGAGCTTCCTTTATGGCCAAATTCAAAATGTTTTAAATCATTTTGTTGAGCTCTTTGCTATTGATTTTCAACATAAATTTGGGTAAAAGATCCCAACAGTAGCCATGCCACTGCCTCAACATTAGATGGCCTTGAAATTTGTTCTGTAAGATCAATTAGTCCATTGTCCTTAATCTTTAATCTCAGCCTCAGGCAAAGTCTCTGGACATGAGCAAAAAGCAGACAAACTTTCTGCCAAGCCATAACACACATTATGTGGATTCAAACAACCAATGTGGTGCTTCTCAGCAGAAACCTCCTGAGCCTCGTCTTTACTGGAAGGATTTCTATCAGTCTTCTAGTCTTCTGAGCTCTAACCAGAATCTCCCATCAAGTACAGCCCAAGGTATTCCAGCTCTACTTTAAATCTCCAGACCTTTCCAAACTTCTCACAAGCCAGTCTCGAAGGCTCCTGCACCACATGATCAGGTATAATCACAGCAATGAACCCACTTCTCTGGTACCAAATTCCATTTTAGTTACTTTTTTCTCATTTCTGAGACAAATGAGACTTTGGGAGAACATCTAAACCCAAGCCCTAACAGGTGGCAAATGATTAGTTATCACAGTTTGTCATTTTCTAGTCTGTGCTTGATGCTATTGTTATTACTGCTTTCACTACTTTAGCTAATGTGACAGTTGTTGTGATCAATTGATCTTCCTTGTATGCCAATACCTAGTTTCTTGGGAGTCATAAGCAATACTATAGTCCACTACCAATGAACTGGATGGTAGTCCAAACAGGCAGCAATGTTTCATCTGTAATAAATTGAAGAGCTAAGATCTTGGGACAGACTCAAAAGCCAGCTTTGCCTAGAAGACATCTCTGAAAGGTAGTCAGTTCCTAAAGAGGTCTTGATACTAGAAATAAAACTACCTACCACAAGCAATTTACAAGCATCAATGCAGTAAACAAACAAACAAAAGAAAATGAGAAAACATGGAAGCAAGATGGAACCCATAGTCTCCAAATTCCCCAAGGCAAACCAATGGGCACTGAGGTAAAAGACATAAAAAAATCTCCCAGTTGAATTTAATAAAATAGTCACAGTGGAAGTAACAAAACAGATCAATAATTCTCTTGACAAAAACCCACAGATAATTAAAGAGATGATGACCATAATGAAAGAAATGATTAGTGAATCTAGAGTAGATACAAATAAAAAAATAAAGGAGCTTAGGAAAGGCAACGAAACCATGAATGCCCGACAAAGATTAGAATTGGATTCCATAAAATGGACCCAAATAGAAATTTAGGAGATTAAAAATTCTACTGAGGCCCGGGGATTTAGTTCAGTGGTGCTGCTGCCTACCTCACAAGTGCAAGGTCCTGAGTCCGATTTCTGGTACCAAAAAAAAAATTCTATTGAAAGTATACACAGCAGAGTCAACCAATGTGAAGATAGAATCAGATCTAGAAGACGAGGTTGTGGCTGGTGATCATCAAATGAAAAATCACTTAAAAGAAGCAAGGGACCACAAAAAAATCAATCCAACAACTACTAAATGATGAAAAGAAGACTAACATAAGATTAATTGGAATCAATGAGGAATCAGAAGATAGCACAAAGGTCATAAAAAACCTATTCACAGAAGTAATGGAAGAAAACTTTCCAAGTATGGAAAAAGAACTTGAGATACAGATAAGTGAGTCATATAGAATTCCTAATAGTCATGATCAGAAAAAACTACACCAAGGCATCAAGATTCCAGAAATTCAACACAAGAACACAATATTAATAGCTGTTAGAGAAAATTAAAAAATCACCTATAAAAGAAAACCCATCAGAATCACAGCAGACTTCTCAACAAATCTTTTAAGTCAAGGAGAGCTTGGAGTGAAGTATTTCAAGCACTAAAAGAAAACAATCTCCAACCCAGACTGATGTACCCTGAAAAATTATCTTTCAGAGTTTACAGAGAGATAAAATACTTCCATAATAAAGAATACCTGAAGAAATTCATAACCACCAAAGCAGCATTCAAAAACTTCTGAAGGATATTCTAGAAAAAGACAATGCAGATAGCAATTTCAAGAATCCCAATAGAATGAACACACTAAGTAAGGCCAGAAATTAAACAGAAGGGAAAGAAGGGGGAGCAAGAAAAGAAAAATAATATGACAAGGATAACTCAATACATATCAGTTATAACCATCAAGATGAATTGGTCCAATTCACCAATGAAAAGAAGCAGATTGCCAGAATGAATCGAGAAACAAGATCCAACAATATGCTACATACAAGAAACACATCTAGGGGCTTCTGGGGCGCAGTACAGCTGCTCCCAGTGCAGAGGAAGGGGCTTCCAGGCTGCCATTCCACCACTCCCAGTGCAGAGGAAGGGGCTTCTGGGCTGCCATTCCACTGCTCCCAGTGCAGAGGAAGTGAGCTGCATGAGCACCAAAAGGATCACGCTGTCAAAATGAGAAGACACGTAAACAAGTCTCAAAACCAGACTTTCAGATCAACTACAGCAACCCCAAAGGGAAATGATATGAAACACTCTGATACTCAACCACCTGGACTCCCTGAACTGGCAAAAAAAGAGGATCTGGAAAAAATGAAATCAGAAATAATTTCTCAGATAACAGCAGAGATTGTGCTCATAGTGCAAGACATGATTAATAAATCTAGAGAGAAAGTGAGCAACATGATGAAATCGCATCATAGGGAACAAATAGAATCCATAAAACAGATGGAAACAGATTTCCAGGAGATTAAAAACTCCATTGAAAGTTTACAAAGCAGAATGAGCCAATGTGAAGACAGAATTTGAGATATAGAAGATAAGATTGCAAATAGTGACCAGGAAAAGAAAAATTTCTTTAAAATAGTGAGGGACTGAAAGAAATCAATCCAGCAGCTGATAAACAATGCAAAGAAGAATAACATAAAACTGATGAGAGTCAATGAAGAAACAGGAGAGAGTACAGATGACATAAAAAAAACTGTTCACAGAAGTGATGGCAGAAAATTTCCCAAGCAGGGGAAAAGAACTTGACATACAGATATGTGAGGCATAAAGGACTCCAACTAGCCTTGATAAAAAAAAATTTACACATAGACATATAGTAGTTAAGATTCCAGAAACCCAACAGAAGAACAAAGTTCTCCAAGCAGTCAGAGAAAAGAAACAAATCATATACAAAGGAAAGCCCATCAGAATCACCGCAGACTTCTCAACACAAACCATCAAGGCAAGAAGAGCTTGGAGTGACATATTCCAAGGCCTAAAAGAAAACAACCTCCAACCCAGATTGATGTACCCTGCAAAACTATCTTTCAAAATGGATGGAGAAATAAGATACTTTCATGACAAAGAGCACCTTAGGAACTTCATGAATCCCAAACCAGCACTCCAAAAATTTTAGACAATATCCTAGGAAAAGACAATGAGGATCACAACCCCAGGAAGCCCAGCAGAATGGATCCATTGGGCACAACAAGAAATTAAACAAAAAAGGAGGAGAATCCAACAAAAAGAAAAAGTCATGACAATGATAAGTCAATATGTAGCAGTTATAACCATCAATGTTAATGGTCTCAATTCACCAATCAAAAGAAATAGGCTGGCAGAATGGGTCAAGAAGCAAGATTCAACAATATGCTGCATACAAGAAACACACTTCATTCAAAAAGAAACCCATAGACTGAAAGTTAAAGAGTGGAAAACAATACTCCATGTAACAGGAACCCCCCAAAAAAGCAGCAGTAGCTATCTTCTTTGGAGATCAAATAGATTTCAAATCAACACTGATTAAGAGAGACAAAGAAGGATACTACATCCTTGTAAAGGGAACAATCCAAGAGGAAGAGATGACAATCATAAATGTATATGCACCAAATGCTGGTGCACCCAACTTTCTAAAACAAATACTAATGCACATGAAAAGTCATATATGCACTAATACAATAGTAGTGGGGGGCCCTACTGAGGTCCTGAGTCAGGGGGAAGACACCGAATCACCCCACTGTAGACAGGCAGCCACTTGATTCCACATTACCAAGGCGCAGAGGACACCAGACCACCAGACCAAGGTACTGAGTCCCACTGTTCCCGGCCCAGAGGTAGGGGCTTCTGAGCCATCATCCCACTGCCCCTGGTCCAGAGGAAGGGGCTTCCTGGTCACCATCCCTCCCGCTGATCCCAGCCCAGAAGAAAGGGCTTTTGGGCCACCTTCTGTCCCACTGCTCCTGGCCCAGAGGAAGGGGCTTCTGGGCCACCATCCCTCCCACTGCTCCCGGCCCAGAGGGAGGGGCTTCTGAGCCACCATCCCACTGCTCCTGGTCCAGAGGAAGGGGTTTCCCGGCCACCATCCCTCCGGCTGCTCCCAGCCCACAGGAAAGGGCTTTTGGGTCACCATCCCTACCACTGCTCCTGGCCTCTGTCCCACCTCACCCAGCTCAGAGGAGGTAATCCGTGGAGGCGCTAACAGCCCCCCGCCCCAGTCGAAATGAGAAAACACATAAATAAATCTCAAAACCAGACTTTCAGATCACCTACAGCAACCCTAAAGGGAAATGAGATGGGACCCTCTGATACTCAATCACCTGGACCCACTGAACTGGCAACAAAAGGGGATCTGGAAAAAATGAAATCAGAAATAATTTCTCAGATAACAGGAGAAATTGTGCCCTTAGTGCAAGACATGATTAATAAATCTAGAGAGGAGCTCAGGAACATGATGGAATCCCAACATAGGAAACAAATGGAATCCATAAAACAGATGCAAATAGATTTCCAGGACATGAAAAACTCCACTGAAAGTGTACACAGCAGAATGAGCCAGTGTGAGGACAGAATTTCAGATATAGAAGATAAGATTGCAATTAGTGACCAGGAATAGAAAAATTGCTTCAAAATTATATGGGAACATGAGAAATCAATCCAGCAACTGCTAGATGATGCAAAAAAGAATAACATAAGACTGATTGGGCTCAATGAAGAAACAGGAGAGAGTGCAGATGACATAAAAAATCTCTTCACAGAAATAATGGCTGAAAACTTCCCAAGCAGGGGAAAAGACCTTGACATACAGATAAGTGAGGCATATAGGACTCCAAATAGCCTTGATCAAAAAAAATCTACACATAGGCATATAATTGTTAAGATTCCAAGAACACAACAGAAGAACAAAGTTCTCCAAGCAGTCAGAGAAAAGAAACAAATCACATACAAAAGAAAGCCCATCAGAATCACAGCAGACTTCTCAACACAAACCATCAAGGCAAGAAGAGCTTGGAGTGACATATTCCAAGGCCTAAAAGAAAACAGCCTCCAACCCAGATTGATGTACCCTGCAAAACTATCTTTCAAAATGGATGGAGAAATAAGATACTTTCATGACAAAGAGCACCTTAGGAACTTTGTGAATACCAAACCAGCACTTCAAGGAATTTTACACAATAGCCTAGGAACAGACATTGAGGATCACAACCCCAGGAAGCAAAGCAGAATGAACCCATCTGGCATGACAAGAAATTAAATGTAAAGGGGGGGAACCCAACAAAAAGAAAAAGTCATGGCAATGACAAGTCAATACGTTTCAGTTATAACCATCAACGTTAATGGTCTCAATTCACCAATCAAAAGAAATAGACTGGCAGAATGGGTCAAGAAGCAAAATCCAACAATATGCTGCATACAAGAAACACACTTCATTCAAAAGGAAACTCATAGACTGAAAGTTCAAGGGTGGAAAACAATACTGCATGCGACAGGAACCCGAAAAAAAGCAGGAGTAGCTATCCTCTTGGCAGATCAAGTAGATTTCAAACCAACACTGATTAAGAGAGATGAAGAAGGACACTACATCCTTGTAAAGGGAACAATCCAAGAGGAAGAGATGACAATCATAAATATCTATGCACCAAACACTAGTGCACCCAACTATATAAAACAAATACTAACGGACATGAAAAGCCATGTATGCACTAATACAATTGTAGTGGGGGACCTCAACACCCCACTGTCACAAATAGATAGATCTATTTGACTAAAAATAAGTAATGAAATACTAGAACTCAATCGAACTCTTGAACAAATGAACTTAACAGATGTTTACAGAGTCTTCCACCCCACAAAATCAGAATACACATTCTTCTCAGCTGCACATGGGTCATTCTCCAAAATAGACCACATACTCACACATAGAACATGTTTAAGTAAGTGCAAAGGAATTGAAGTTATCCCCTGTATATTATCAGACCATAGTGTGATGAAATTGGAGATCCATAGCAAAAGAAACTCAAAAAATTTCATAAACATGTGGAAATTGAACAACACACTTCTGACTAACCAATGGGTAAGAGAGGAAATTAAAGAAGAAATCAGACAGTTCCTTCAATGTAATGACAATGACAATACAACATATCGGAATCTATGGGACACAATGAAAGCAGTCTTATGAGGGAAATTCATAGCAGTGAATATGCATATTAGGAAAACAGAATGAGCCCAATTAAACAACCTGATGCTGAACCTCAAGCTTCTAGAAAACGAAGAGCAGGACAGCCCCAAAGCTCATACAAGGGAAGAAATTATAAAGATCAGAGGGGAAATCAATGCAATGGAGACTAAGAGAATGATACAAAAAATCAATGAAGCCAAGAGTTGGTTCTTTGAAAGAAGCAACAAAATTGATAAACCTTTAGTCAACCTTGTCAGAAAAAGGAAAGAAAAGGCCCAAATCCATGCAATTAGGAATGAAAAGGGTGAAATTACAACAGACCCAGCAGAAATCCAGAGGATTATCAATACCTACTTCCAGAACCTATATGTCAATAAGATGGACAACACAGAAGAAATGGACAGAGTCCTAGATACATATGAATTACCAAAGTTGAACAAAGAAGATCTAAAAATTCTGAACAACCCCATATCAACCAGTGAAATTGAAAATGTAATTAAAAACTTACCAACTAAGAAATGCCCAGGCCCTGATGGTTTCACTGCTGAATTCTACAAGACATTTAGAGAGGAACTGCTGCCACTACTGTTTAAACTCTTCAATGAAATTGAAAGGGAAGCAATACTCCCAAATTCATTCCTGGAAGCAAGCATCACCTTGATCCCCAAAGCAGAGAAAGACCCAACTGAAAAAGAGAACTATAGGCCAATCTCACTAATGAACATAGATGCAAAAATCCTTAATAAGATAATGGCAAACAGAATGCAGAAGATCATCAAGAAGATCATACACCCTGATCAAGTGGGATTCATCCCAGGGATGCAGGGATGGTTCAATATATGAAAATCAATCAATGTAATACACTATATCAATAGAGCCAGGGACAAAAAACATATGATTATCTCCATAGACGCAGAAAAAGCATTTGACAAAATCCAACATGCATTTATGATAAAAGCCCTACAAAAAATTGGAATAGATGGTCTCTACCTCAAACTGATAGAAGCCATCTATGAAAAACCAATAACCAATATCATACTGAATGGTCAAAAACTGAAATCCTTCACACTCAAATCAGGAACAAGACAAGGATGTCCACTATCACCACTCTTGTTCAATATAGTTTTGGAAACATTAGCCACGGCAATTAGACAAGAGAAAGAAATAAAAGGAATAAAGATAGGAAATGAAGAAGTCAAATTGTCATTATTTGCAGATGACATGATACTCTATATAGAAGACCCCAAGAACTCCACCAAAGTCTTCTAGACTTAATAACCAAATTCAGTCAAGTAGCTGGTTACAAGGTCAACACACAAACATCAATAGCTTTGCTCTACACCAATGACAGACTCACTGAGAGAGAAATAGGGCAAATAATTCCTTTCACAATAGCATCCAACAAACTGAAATACCTAGGAATCACCCTAAGAAAAGAAATCAAAGACCTCTTCTCTGAAAACTATGGCACTCTGAAAAGAGAAATTGAAGATGATATCAGAAAATGGACAGACATCCCCTGCTCCTGGGTAGGAAGGATTAATATAGTGAAAATGGCCATACTTCCAAAACTGCTATATAGATTTAATGGAATTCCAATGGAGATCCCAGCAGCATACTTCATAGACCTCGAGAAAAAAATCCAAAAATTCATTTGGAGCAAGAAGAGACCCAGAATAGCAAAAGCAATTCTAGGTAACAGAGGCATGGCAGGGGGTATCCCAATCCCCAACCTGCAACTATACTACAAAGCTACTGTGATAAAAACAGCATGGTACTGG
Source organism: Heterocephalus glaber (assembly GCF_053883595.1). Lineage (NCBI taxonomy): Eukaryota > Metazoa > Chordata > Mammalia > Rodentia > Bathyergidae > Heterocephalus > Heterocephalus glaber. Next base: position 7,695,079 of record NW_028258156.1, read on the forward strand.
CAAAGAAACAGGCTTGAGGACCAGTGGAACAGATTAGAAGATGCAGAAACAATGCCAGACACACTCAGCCATCTCATCTTCTACAAAGGAGCCAAACACCCTCACTGGAGGAAAGATAGCCTCTTTAATAAATGGTGCTGGAAAAATTGGGCTTCAACTTGCCAAAGATTAAAACTAGACCTGTATCTGTCACCATGCACTAAACTAAAATCAAAATGGATTAAAGATCTAAATAATAAAATAGAAACTCTGAACCAGTTGGAACAGAGGTTAGGTAGAACCCTTGAAGACATTGGTGTAGGAAAAGATTTTATGAAGAAAACCTCAGTTGCCTGTGAACTAGCACAAACGATCAACAAATGGGATGTCTTCTTATTAAAAAAGCTTCTGCACAGCAAGAGAAACCACCAGCAGTGTGAAGAGACAATCCACAATGTGGGAACAAATCTTCACCTGCTCTTCCTCAGACAAAGGTCTACTATCTCGAATCTATAAAGAACTTAAAAAGATCAGACCTCCCAAATTTAAAGACCCAATCCAAAAATGGGCATCTGAAATGAACAGACATTTCTCAGACAAAGAAGTAGAAATAGCAAATAAATACATGAAAAAATGTTCAATGTCACTGGTCATTTGAGAGATGCAAATGAAAACAACACTGAGATTCCACTTCACTCCAGAAAGAATGGCTGCTATCATGAACTCAACCAATAACAAATGCTGGCGGGGCTGTGGGGAAAGAGGAACCCTGCTCCACTGTTGGTGGGAGTGTAGACTGGTGCAACCACTGTGGAAATCAGTATGGAGATACCTCAAAGAACTAGGATTGGAAGTCCCATTTGACCCTGCTATTCCACTGCTGGGGATCTTCCCCAAAGAATTAAAAGAATCATACCACAGTGATATATGTGCACCCATGTTCATAGCAGCACAGTTTGTAATAGCTAAAACTTGGAAACAGCCCAAATGCCCATCAACTGGAGACTGGATAAAGAAAATGTGGGGTTTTTTTTATAAAATGGAGTACTACTCAGCCATCAAAAATGAGAAATTAGAGACATTTATAGCTAAGTGGATGCACATTAAGGCAATACTCTTAAGTGAAATAAATAGGACATAAATGTGTAAATGCCAAATAGTTTCTCTCGTGTGAGAAACTAAAAGTGTAAATAAGGACTAAATGTATAATAGGTAATGTGAAATAGGAAGAAAAGGGGCAAAGGGGAAGGAAGTGGGAGGGCTAGGGGAAAGGATAGAAGGGAACGGGATTAATGTGAGAATATGGAAAAATAGGAACAACATTTTTGTAAATAGGGAGGGCTGGAGGGGTTGAAGGGAGGGCTGGGCAAGGGTGAAAAACAACCAAGAGAGACTATGTAAAGGTGCAAATTTCCAATGATGAATATCATTATATTGTACCTAAAATGTACCAATTATTAGAATGAATAATCAATAATGTAAAATAGGAATAAAAGGTCCAAAGGGGTAGGGGTAGTGGGAGGCACAGGGGAAAGGAAAGAAGGGAAAGGAAAAAATGATGAGAAATGGAAAAAATGGAAATAAAGTCTTTGTAAATAGGGAAGGGTGGAGGGGGTGAAGGGAGGGCTAGGAATGGGGAAAAAATAAGAACCAAGATGCATTATATAAAGGTACAATTGCCAATGAGAAATGTAATTGTGTTCTATACCTATAATGTACCAATAAAAGAATTTAATACAAAAAAAAATAGTAGTGGGGGACCTCAATACCCCACTGTCACAGATAGATCAACTAGACTAAAAATAAGTAATGAAATACTAGAACTCAATCGAACTCTTGAACAAATGAACTTAACAGATGTTTACAGAGTGTTCCACCCCACAAAATCAGAATACACATTCTTTTCAACTGCACACAGGTCATTCTGCAAAATAGACCACATACTTACTCATAGTACATGTTTAAGTAAGTGCAAAGGAATTGAAGTTATCCCCTATGTACTATCAGACCATAGTGTGATGAAATAGGAGATTAATAGCAAAAGAAACCACAAGAATTTCATAAACACATGGAAATTGAACAACATACTTCTGAATAACCAATGGGTCACAGGGGAAATTAAAGAAGAAATCAGACAGTTCCTTCAATTAAATGACAATGACAGTACAACATATCGGAATCTATGGGACACAATGAAAGCAGTCTTATGAGGGAAATTCATAGCAGTGAATACTCATATTAGGAAAACAGAGCGAGGCTAATTAAACAACCTGATACTGAACCTCAAGCTTCTAGAAAAAGAAGATCAGGACAAATGCAAAAGTCATACAAGGGAGGAAATTATAAATATCAGAGGAGAAATCAATGCGATGGAGACTAAGAGAATGATACAAAAAATCAATGAAGCCAAGACTTGGTTCTTCAAAAGAATAAACAAAATTGACAAACCTTTAGCTAACCTTATCAGAAAAAGGAAAGAAAAGGCCTAAGTCCATGCAATTAAAAATGAAAAGGTTGAAATTACAGTGGACCCAGCAGAAATCCAGAGGATCATCAATACCTACTTCAAGAACCTATAAGCCAATAAGATGGACAATACAGAAGAAATGGACAGATTCCTAGATATATATGAATTACCAAAGTTGAACGAAGAAGACCTAAAAATTCTAAACAACCCAATATCAATCCATGAAATTGAAAAACATAATTAAAAACTTACCAACTAAGAAAAGCCTGGGCCCTGATGGCTTCACTGCTGAATTCTACAAGACATTTAGAGAGGAACTACTGCTACTACTGTTTAAACTCTTCAGTGAAATTGAAAGGGAAGAAATACTCCCAAAATCATTCCTGGAAGCAAGCATCACCTTGATCCCCAAAGCAGAGAAAGACCCACCCAAAAAAGATGACCATAGGACAATCTCACTAATGAACAGAGATGCAAAAATCCTTAACAAGATACTGGCAAATAGAATGCAGAAGAGCATCAACAGGATCATACACCCTGACCAAATGGGATTCATCCCAGGGATGCAGGGATGGTTCAACATATGCAAATCAATAAATGTAATACACTGTATTAATAGAGCCAAGGAAAAAAACCATATGATCATCTCAATAGATGCAGAAAAAAGATTTCACAAAATCGAACATGCATTTATGATAAAAACACTCCAAAAAATTGGAATAGACGGTCTCTACCTCAATCTGATAAATGCCATCTATCAAAAACCAACAGCCAATATCATACTAAATGGCCAAATACTGAAATCCTTCACACTAAAATCAGGAATAAGACAAGGATGTCCATTATCATCACTCTTGTTCTATATAGTTTTGGAAACATTAGCCACAGCAATTAGACAATGAAAGAAATAAAAGGAATAAAAATAGGAAACAAAGAAGTCAAATTGTCATTATTTGCAGATGTCATGATACTCTCTATATCGAAGACCCTGAGAACTCCACCAAAAGTCTGCTAGACTTAATAACCAAATTCAGTAAAGTAGCTGGATACAAGGTCAACACACAAAAATCAATAGCTTTTCTGTACAGGAAAACAGTGAGAGAGTAATTGGGCAATGAATTCCTTTCACAGTAGCATCCAAAAAATTGAAATACCTAGGAATTAACCTAACAAAAGAAATGAAACACCTCTACTCTGAAAACGATAGCACTCTGAAAAGAGAGATTGAAGACAAGATTAGAAAATGGAAAGACATCCCTTGCTCCAGGGTAGGAAGAATCAATGTAGTGAGAATGGCCATACTTCCAAAACTGCTATATAGACTCAATGCAGTTCCAATTGAAATCCCAGCAGCATACTTCATGGGCCTTGAGAAAACAACCCAAAAATTCATTTGGAACAAGAAGAGACCTAGAATAGCAAAAGCAATTCTAGGCAACAGAGACATGACAGGGGGTATCACATTGCCCAACTTGAAAATATACTACAAAGCTACTGTGATTAAAACAGCATAGTACTGGCAAAGAAACAGACTGGAGGACCTGTGGAATAGATTGGAAGATTCAAAAAAGAACTCCAGACACACTCAGCCACCTCATCTTTGACAAATGAGCCAAACACACTCACTGGAGAAGAGATAACTTCTTTAATAAATGGTGCTGGAAAAACTGGGTTTCAACTTGCTAAAGATTTAAACTAGACCTATATTTCTCATCATGCACTAAACTAAAGTCAAAATTGATTAAAGACCTAAATATAAAAACAGAAACACTGAACCAGCTGGAACAGAGGTTTGGTAGAACTCTTGAAGACATTGGTGTAGGAAAAGATTTTATGAATGAAACCTCAGTTGCCCATGAACTTACAGAAGCAATCACCAAGTGGGATGTCTTCTTATTAAAAAGCTTCTGTACCACAAGAGAAACCACCGACAGTGTGAAGAGACAACCCACAATGTGGGAAAAAATTTTCACCTGCTCTTCCTCAGACAAAGGTCTAGTATCTAGAATCTATAAAGAACTTAAAAGATTCAGTCCTCCCAAACTTAAAGACCCAATCCAAAAATGGGCATTTGAAATGAATGGACATTTTTCAGACAAAGAAATAGAAATAGCAAATAAGCATCGGAAATGTGTTCAACATAACTGGTCATTTGAGAGGTGCAAATGAAAACAATGCTGAGATTCCACCTCACTCCAGAAACAATGGCTGCTATCATGAAATCAACCAATAACAAATGGTGGTGGGGCTGTGGGGAAAGAGGAATCCTACTCCACTGCTGGTGTTGAGTGTAGACTGGTGCAACCACTGTGGAAATCAATATGGAGATACCTCGAAGAACTAGGACTGAAAGTTCTATTTCACCCAGCTATTCCCCTGCTGGGTATCTTTCCCCAAAGAATTAAAAGAATCATACCACAGTGATATATGTGCACCCATGTTCATAGCACCACAGTTTGTGATAGCTAAAACTTGGAAACACCCCAAATACCCATCAACTGGCGACTGGATAAAGCAAATGTGTTTTTTAAAAAATTAAATGGATTCCTACTCAGCCATTCTGTTTTAAAAATTAATTTTATTGGTACATTTTAGGTATACAATATAATGAACTTCATCATTGGAAATTTGCATCTTTACATAATCTCTCTTGGTTCTTATTTTTTCCCCATTCCCCTGCCCTCCCTCAACCCCTCCATCCTTCCCTATTTGCAAAACAAACTACCACAAGCTTGGTGGCTTGCAACAACGGGTATTCATTCTCTCACAATTCTGGTGAGTAAAAGTCCGAAATCAAGTTATCAGCAAGGTTGTGTTCCCTCTGAAACCTATTGGGGAAGATCTTTCCATGCCTCTTCCTACCTTCTGGTAATTCCAGGTAACCCTTGGTCTTCCTTGGATTATAGATGCATCTCTCCAATGTCTGCCTTTGTTTTCATGTGAATATGGAAGAACAGATACTTCCTCCACTTCCCCTTCCCTCTTCCTGTCCTCTCCTTCTGAAATGGGATCTTACTATGTTGCCCAGGCTGTCCTCATATTCCTGAGCTTAAGCAATCTGCCTGCCTCAGTCTCCTGAGTAGCTGAGACTATATTTGTGTACACCACACCTGGCTTCTGTTTTCACATGAATATCTCCCCTATATAGTAGTCCCCAAACTTTGTAGTTAGCACCAGGGACTGGATTTTTGGAATACAAACTTTTTTAGGTGAGTAGGGATTGGGGTGCATGGTGGGTTCAGAACAGTTCAAAGAATTAGCAAATTTGATCCCTCACATGGGAAGTTCACAGTAGGGTTCACACTTAAATGAGAATCTAATGCGTCTGCTGACCTGACAAAAGGCGGAGCTCAGGTGGCAAAACAACAAATGGGGAGCAGCTGGAAATATGAGTGAAGCTTCACTAGCCTGCCTTTCACCTCCTGCTGTGAGGTCTGTTTCCTAACAGCCCACTAATGTTACCAGCCCAAGGATTGGGGTGTCTTGCCCCTGTGTATCTTTCTGTGTATTTTCTCTTCTCATAAGGTCCACCCTAGTGACCTCCTCTTATCTTGGTTACATCTGTAAAGATCTGATTTCCAAATAAGGTCATATTTACTGGGTATTAGAATGACAGTACATCTTTCTGAGGGACACAATCCAACTCATAACAGCACATGTACTTGGCATATGGCAGAGTAGTCATTTCTTTAAACTGCTTTCCCTAGACTAAGTTCTTTGAGAACAGAACTGTCTTATTCACCACTGTATCTATTGGGCCAAAGACAGAAGTTGCCACATTACACATGCTCAGAGAATATTTGAATCAATGAACTCTCTGAAATCCCAAATTCTTGGTTTCACTCTTCTTTCCAACCTCTATCTCTTTTCTCCTTCAAAGCCCCTAGTTGTCCTTTGGAATTCTGCACCTTGCTCTGCAGTCACCATATTTTACTGAACTAGCTCTGGCCTTTTATTGATAGTTGTTATTACCTTCTCTTCTCTTATCTTTACCACCACCTTAACTCAGTACACTATCCTATGTTCCCTGGACTACAATGGAGCCCTTTGAAAAGTTTCTCCAACATCCTCTACCAGCTACTTCCCCAAACATTTTTCATACTGCAACTTGAGTGATGGTATTACTATGAACATTCATTTGGCATTCTATTACTTAAAATCCACTTTCTTACCATGTGTGAGATAAATTCCAAAGTTTGAATATGGCTTCTAATTCTATTGATGCTTTGTTCCCGGTCTCTCTTTTCACCACATCTCAACCACCCTCCTTCTTGCTCTTTATGCATTGGACATAATGTAATTTTCAATATCTCAAGCATAATATACTTTCTGTTGATTTGGACCTTTGGATATGCTATTATTTCAGCCTACAAACCCTTCCTAAATACAGATCTTTTACATCTTTTCCAAAACCTCTCTTCCTCTAGGAATTTTTCATGACTACTTCCTCCTAGGTTTGATTAGATCCCTCTGTATCAGTGTCCCAGAATAGGTTCTCAGGGAACCACACATTTCTCTTTTTGTAAATCTCATTATTCTTACACTGTTTGTGAAATGTCTGTTTTCCCTGTCACAGAGTAAACCAACCAGGGCAGAGACAGTATCTATTTTGTTCACCTCTATCATGAACATTTATTGACTAATACATGTTGCTCAACACATTTTTGCTTGAAGAATGGATGTATTGATCAACTGCTAATTCTTTTTGTTTTCAGATTTGATTTTAATTTTGGGAAGCCTACTTGGGACCCATGGTCTTTAGAAATCAGAGTATGTGTCTCTTTTCTTACTTGACTCCTCTTAGTTCTTGGCCTCTGTGGACTTTCCCTTGGCCTGGAGGAAAAAGTCTATAGTGGTTATGGTTGGGGGAAGCTTTGTTAGAAGACAGAACTTTTGTATTGCTAGGGTGAGGAAGGGGAAATCTGTACCAAATTTCCAGTGTTGAAACAAGGTGCAGAAAGGAAGCCATGTTAATTTGTCTAGGTTGCCTCTCTCATCACCATTCCTTTTAAATAAATAAATAAATGTATTTATATATTTATACTAAGGATTGAACCCAGAACCTTCACACTGAGCTACTTCTCCTGCACCCCTTTACATTTTTAAAAATTTATAATATTTTGAGAGAGGGTCTTGCTAAGTCACTAAATTACCAAGGCTGGCTCCAAATTGCAATCCTCCTGCCTCAGCTTCCCAGTGTTGGGATTACAAGGGTGATGAGATGAGGGAAATAAGATAGGAGATAAAGAATATTACCAGTGGAGGAAGAAAACACAACTAGAGAGACATGCTCTGACTATTTATTGCCTCCTCTAGATGTCCTTAGAATGTTTCTTTCAAATGCTTGCTATTTTTTCTTAAAATGAAGGTACGTAAGTGTATAGAATTAACAATTTCCCTTAATACTATATTGTTATAATTTGGGTCTAGATGTCCCCCCAGAGCCTCATGTGGTCATAGGACTGACTTAGAGTATGTGAAGCTGGAATTGATTCATGATGCAATGCTAGGCTCAAGGGTGTGAGTGCTATCTGCCCTAAGTAGTCTGAATAAGATAAAAGGGGCAGAGAGCCACTGTTAACTTCCCTCTCTTGTTATCTTTGCTGCCTTTTGGCACCATATTATTTCTCCTTTCCAGTGCCTATTTGCCATCCCTGCCTTGGAGCTATCTGATTATGGACTGAAACTCTACAAACTATAAGCCAAATAAACCCCTTCCCTTCCAACTTTTGGTGTCAGGTATTTTGTCTCAGCAATGAGAGAAAAGTAATGAACACATATATGGTCCCAAGAAATGACACATCTTCTATTTGATTACCTAAGTATACTTTCTTCATTAAATATATTTTTTTAAGACCTACTTTGTTCAGCGTCTGGGCCATGAGTCTAGAAGGCAAACATGGATACACTAGAGTCTTCTTTCTTGAGGAACCCACTTGTTGGCTGGAAAGAAAAATCCATTAATTTTAAGATGTGACACATTGTGCTAGATACTGTGATATATAGGTATGTGCAGAGTTTGAGGAACCCAGAGGAGGCAGGCATAACTTCTCGTTATTATTTGGAAGCTTGCACACTGCTATCTTACATAGTGGTTGTATGATCTCAAAGGCTTTGATTGCATCTTTAAATGTCTCTCTATAATTAAATGTTTTGGGACTTTCTACATTCATTTTTTATTTCCTTGGGAGGTGATGAAACCTAAAAGTTAAGAGGAGACCTGGATGCAGGTAGACTTGGTTTCAAACCTGAGCTCATGCCTGATTTTCTAGCTGCATGACTTGCATAAGTCACTTACTCTCACATCCAGTAGAGTGTGTAAGTATTGAGGTTAATGATATGATGGCTGCAACACATTTAGCATGGCACCTAGAATGTAATAAGTATTCAATTATATCTTTCTTCAGGTGATTATAGGTTTTTTCTTTATTTTTGGTACTGGTGTTAACAAGGAACTTGTTTATATTTAGCTTTGTAAACCACAGTCATAAATGAGATTAAAATAAAAGCAAAGAAAGCCCATTTGGGTGGAGATTGGGAAACATGGGATCAGCTGACAAAAATCAGCTTTTCCATGAAAGAGGCTCTTTATCAAGAGTTGCAAACTGATGCACATAGAGGAAGTTGTAATTGTTATAAGCTCACTAGAATTGCACCTGACCAGGTCAAGAAGCAAAACTAGTCACTCTAGTATTTTTCAAACCTTGAAAGTTATCGTTAGATCCTGAAAAATTGTTCCCTCCAACAGATTCAGTTCCTGTCATGATTCTCTGTAGGCCGTCTCCCTTCATGATTCATGATTCTCTGTAGGCAGTCTCCCTTATATTTCTAAGGCCAGTAAAGGACTTTTGTTCTTTCTCTTTTGACCATTCTGAGGCCATTTTGACTTTTATTTTATCTAGCTTCACATGACACACACAGGCTTAATTGCTGATTTTTTAAAGAATGTGAAGTTTTTTGGTGAAAAGACAGCTTTAGGAAGAAAGTGTTCAAATGGGTAGGGGAACTAGGGAGGGGGACAGGGGAAGGGAAGGAAGGGAAAGGGAAAAATGAGAAAAAAAGAAAAAATGGAACAAAGTTTTTGTAAATAAGGAGAGGAAGAGGGGTTGAAGGGAGGGTAGGGAAATGGGAAAAAAAGAATCAAAATATATCATGTACAGATACAAATTCCCTATGATGAATGTGATCATTATTTATATCTAAAATGCACCAATAAACTTAATTAACTTTAAAAAAAGACAGCTTAATGATTATAAAAAATGCAACACAAGCATTTCTTTTAAAATGTATATAAATTAGCAATTTATTGAGGTAAGCTTATACATTCAGAGAAATGATCTGGCTCTGAAACAGGATATTCAAAACTGCTTAGACTTTTATATTATAATTTCAAAAACATTACATATAACATTTCAAGTGCCACTTAATAAAATTATAAATATCAATCACATATAAATTAACTCAAATTTCACATATTTAAATTATCAATAAATTAAAAATAATTAAAATAGTGTCCTAACACTCATACAGTCAGTTCTTCGTAGAGAACAAGATAAGATACTCAGTGGACAGGACATGTTTTCTGACCATAGGAAGAAATGCCCATGAACTGATCATATTAGATATCTAAGTCCAAGTCTGAACCTGCTTTCCGAATAGGCCTCAGACTATTCTGCAGGAATTCTTCAAGGCTGCACAGAACGATTTGAACTATCAAAAGCTTCTGAGTCTCATTCTGTGACTCCAGCTCCTCCAGCAGGGTGGCATTCGCAGTTGGGCTAGGGAAGACTGTCTGTTCTGTATTGCTTACCTGAAAGGAAAAGAAAACAAAGAGGATTAAACAATCACACACTGAACATATCCTTTGTGGTGGAGGAATGTTCTGTTCTGTGGGAAGATGTTTAAATTTGAGGTGAATGACACTAACTGGGGTCACCAGCCCTGACTCACCCGGGTTGCAGGAGGTGTTTTGCTCTAAGCCCACCCTGAGAAAGACTGTTTCACAGTGACTGATTTGTAACCATCCCTTTGCTGCTGTTTCCCATTAGATGGTAAACATCCAGAGGGCAGAGCCACTACCTTATTTGTCTTCCCTCCTGTTATCCAAAGCAGTATGAACAGTTGTTATTTAATAGATGAATGAAGAACTCATAGCTAAAGGCAATTTAATGGATTCTAAGTCTAGTACTTTCCTCCAGTTTTCCTCTCTATCCATTCAGTACTTGTTGAGTCCACTGATCCGGTGATGACTGGAAACACCTTTCTACAGAGCTGCTAATATGGCAATAAGTAGCTTGTGGAAGGCCTTGCACCTCAAAGTATGGCCTTGGAGTACAGTAGTACTGGCATCACTAGGGAGTACCTTAGATATATGAATCTCAGGCCCTACCCTAGACCTGCTAAAGCACACTGCAATGAAACAAGATCCCAGGGGACTCCTGTGCATAGTAAAATATGGTAAGGCCTGTTTTTGTTTTTGTTTTGGTACTGTAGATCGAAGGTGGGACTTTGGGCCTTCCAGGCAGGTGGTGGAACCATTGAGCTAAATCCTTGGCCCTGATAAAGCCTGGTTTAAGGCAAACAACTAGAAGTTGCAGAGGCAAAATTAGCACCCAAAGTTTCCTTCCAGGACCCTTTCATTGCACTTTGTTTTGTCCATCCATTCTCTGAGCCAAAACCCTTCCCATTATCTGCCATTTAATAGCTAGCTGGTGGTGGCCAAAGCCCTTTATCCCTCCTTTTCCAGTCCTTAGCCTTTGACCTTTTCTCTACATTAACTCTGGCAACAAGAATGTCACTTTCTAGTGATTAAAATATTAAAATCATTTTTGTGAAATCTGTTGTTTTAGAATGGCTCACTGAGTGGGGTTAAATATGCTTCCTTCTATCACAGACTTTTCCTATCTCTTAAGATATTAGAAATTGATGTTTAAATCCATGTAGTTTAATACAGTAATTTTTTTTTTTTTGGTACCGGGGATCAAACTTGGGACCCTGTGCTTACAAGGCAAGCATCGGAATCACTGAGCTAAATCCCTGGCCCTAATATAGTATTTTAAATCCAGTTATCAACGGTCTTTGCAGAAGAGAGCCAAAAAAAATGTTTAACTATAAGGAAGCAGTTTTCAGACCCTCTCATTAGAATGTAGCCATCTTTGTCAAAGCAGCATTGCATCCCTGAGTTGTCAGGTGCTTTCCTTAAGCTTCTCTTCTCCTTTCCCTGTGAGAGATGAGGAGCACTCACCTTAGCTTTCATGAACAGACTCAAGCTTTTGACACTAGTGTATATTTTTTCAGCTTTTTCATTTTCAGAGTCACTCTGAAGCTTGTTCTGCATGTACTGCAGGTAGATCTGGAACTTCAGAAGACCAGTGATGATTTTCAAGTGGCATGTTTCCTATGAAAAGAGATGGTAGGGGAATTGGTTACTGCTAGGAGACAAGAATCAATTTGAAAACTTAAACTTCCTACAGTTCAGCATCTTCTTTCTCTGATCCTCTAGAAAATTAGACATCATCTTTTAGGAAACTGGACAGCATCATCAGCTGTCTTGTTTTAAGTATTTGAATAGTCAGATACCATTACTGACTTTTATCTAAAGCTCTTCCTACACTCCTACCCTTGTCAATGTTGGCTTGAAATCTCCTTTTATGGAATAATCAGAAGTCAGTTCGAGTTATCTCACTGTCCAGAAGGAGAGGTATGTGGAGAATGAACTCAGCAGGGAGGATGGGCCTGGATCCTGCCACTGGTAGCCAAAGAGGAGATTCTTCCCCAATCACCTTACAAAGTTTGAAACAGCTAAACCTGCTGGGATTTCTAACATTTGACATGTGTGAAAAGTTCCAACATGCCAGACCTGGTGGTGCACACCTGTAATCCAATTACTTGGGAGGCTGAGACAGGAGTATTGCCATGAATTCCAGGCCAGCCTGGGCTACACAGTGAGTTGAAGGCCAGCCTGAACTGCATAGTGAGATCGTGTCTCAAAAAAAGAAAAAAAAAAAAAATCCCTAAACACAATGAAAATTCCTGCCTGTTCAAAGATAAACTGCCTTTAAAAAAGGTTAAGTTGGCTTCTTCATGGACTTTGTATAATATTCTTTACATCTATCCCTGTTTTTGTTGCCTTCCTGGGCCTACATATTTGCAGGCACTTCTTGCAAGAGGGAGAATTTGGCTTAAAGTAAATGTGACATGCTCATACCCAGTTGTATCCACCGTAGAAGCATCCATCTTCTATTTTTATCTTTGGGAGGTTCAGGTTGTTTAACATTGCCTTTTCCTCCTCTAGGCAATTGACATTATGTTTGCACGTCTAGGAAAGAATAGCAGAATTGTTATCATTTAAGTGCCCCTAAAACAAACACCACTAGAGGGCCAATTCATGTTCTACTACAGTCAGGAAAGTCTCTTTTAAAAAAAGGAAGTCACAACCTACTGGCATCTTGGCAAGCAAAGTCTAGTGGAATTAGTAGGGTTCAATCCCAGGTTGACCTGGAACTCTAGGCTTGTTCTTTATTCTAAATCTTAGTTTCTTCATTTCCAAATTGAGAAACATTAAACATCTTCCTTGAGTGTTTCTTTAGATATTAGATATACTGTTTATATGTGAAATGCATAGATGGTAGTTGATATTTAATAAGTGATAACAATTTTGATGATAATTTACAGTAAACAGAATTTAAACCATAGGATGTTCCACCTGGAAGGACCTGTAAGATCATCCAGTCTAACTCCATAATTTTACAGATAAGAGTGCAGAAATGGTAGAGAATTTGCCCAAGATCCTTAAGCTTAGTGATGAGAATTCTGGCTCCCAATCCTCTCTCTTTTGTGTTCTTTCTTTCTATCAAACAGAGCCGAAACACTTTGCGTTTAAAGTTGGGAGATGCTTTTACCTACCTATGACTTTGCCTATTTGGTGGGCCCTAAGGTAGTATTTTGGCTAGAATGACCCTGGAGAGTCCTAACCACTAAACTCACATAATCTAAAAGTACTGTAACTTCCCGAGAAGCTGAACATTCATTTTAGTGGCATTTTTCTAATCCTCCCAAATTCCAAGGAACAAAATGAACGTTGGTGGACCTTACTTTTCTGTCAGGGAAAAGGAATCCTTGACCATTCAGTCTAAGTGTGTAGCTAAGAATGGGTGAGGGAAAATGAGTTCCAGCTCCATTCTGTATTTTTCAGAAAGTGAAGAAACCTCCTGACACCATCAGCAAAGAAGAAATACAGAACACAATCTAGTCTAGTCTGTCCCAGAACCCAGCAGAGACCTCCCAACACATGAGCCCCTTGTCCATACTGGGGCAAGGAGAATGAATGTATGCCCACGTGGGGACCTACATCCCCATCACCAAGTTACCCACCTCACTTTTCAGTTCCTGGACATCGTGGAGGACTAGCGTAAACAGTCGAAACGCTTGTGAATTAGAGGTTGTTGGCTTACTTGACGTCGTATCAGCCCTGAAATCTTTCAGAACTTGTGAGGTGGGAGCAGCAGTAACTGTTACCAGGAGCAGCCCCCACAAGGCAAGTGGACGGAAGGTGCCTGTGCCGAAGGGAAGGGAGAGCAGCCAGTGAGCTGACAGCACAGCTGTGAGCCTGCTGTTGGAGCTGGCCAGACGCCAGCCCTCACTCAGCCACACACCTCCCTCACAAGGGAGGAGCACCATCAGCCGGCGCCTCCAGGGCTAGGGATTTCCTTCACTTACTTGTGGAGAGAAACTTCATAGCTGTTCCTGGAGGGCAGATGGAGGGCAAGATGGAGCTAGCTCTGTTTCGTTCCTGGTGGGCTCAGGAGCAGAATGAGCTTCAGACATCCCCTGTCTCATATTTATTGGGAGTTGACACTCTAATTTTGAGACTCATGGGAAAATCCCACATTTGATAAAATCTTTGATGGACGGTGGGGGTGGGGCCAGAGTGGGTGGGGCTGATTGGAAACCTCATTAAGATTGTGCAAAATGTGACGTTGTTTAGCATCGAAAAGAATCACAACTGTGGAAAAAAGTGGCTTAGGTCATCACTGAGGCTGCCCTAAGAATCAGGATCCCTCTTCCTTTACTTTCTTTTTTTTTCTAGTGACTCAGCACTTTAGCATGTCTTGAGAAAGTAAAGCTGAAGTCATGTACAATGTTTTATGAGGAGGGAAAACAGAAGCTAAAACTGGCTGTGATTTTTGAAAAACAATACTTTGATTTCCAGACAGAGATGCTAAGATTTAGTATTCCAACTTTTTCGTATTTTTTAAATACCTAAGATATTTTGCCTTGAGTTTTGCCACATCACACCACAGACCGTTAAGCCCGAGGTCACACAGAAGATATTACTACCAGTCATTACCTTACTTTATTTCCTGGCTCTTGCCATGACCAGCTGTTGCTGAATTACCTGGCTACCCTCAAATCCTATGCAGTCATTTTAGAAGGCTCCATGTGGAGTGTGCTACACATGCATAAATGACACCTTTTTGGTATTAAATCCCCACTGCCAGTTTCCTCCTCACCTGTTTCAACTCGCTTCGGGGAGGTCTACTGCTACCCTGCTCTCCCCCTAGTGGCCTCCTGGGGGATCTCCTGGTAAGGACTTTGATCGCTGTGCCACAGGGTTGTCCCTAGTGTGCCAGAGTCTCTCCACTACTGCCAGCAGTCCTGGGATCCCACTTTCCTGGGCCACTTTGAAGTGCCCAGATGGATGCTGGGCCTCCTGGAGTCCTCAAGTTGCTGAAGCCCACTTGGTTCAGGGTAGGAATGGGGGGAAAAACTACTCACTTCTTTGATGAAGCCATCAGAGAAGACCTTGTGGCATCTTCTCAAAACTCTTGCTGTATGACTGGATTTGAATCCAAAGGTGACAAGAGACTTTAGGCTCTGAATCATGCCTTGTTCTCCAGTGCCCGAGGCTACTTTATTGGGTGGAGCTCAAACACGCCTCTTCTTCTATTAGGGTGACTTCTCTGGAAAGAGAGTCCTTGGCCTCCTAAATATAGACATCAGACCAGGCTGCCCCATGAGTCTGCAGACATCCAAGCATCTCTGGATATGGCTTTAGGCTGAAACTAGAAGCCTTGTATGGCTGTCAGAAAAATTATGTACAAAACACGGTGTTAACATAACAATCAACTTCTTTGCTTTGCAAAGAAGTTCTCTTCAAGTCACTGAAATGATGACTTCTGCTATAGAGTATTTAAAACATGGATTAATTTACTTAAGTTTTGTTTTGTGCATAACATGTCAGTACCCACCTGTTGAAGAAAATGAGGTCATCTACTTTCATGTCTAAACAAGAGGCAGTGTCTTCTGGGTCCTGTGGCCATCATGGGGGTTTTTGGTTTGAAAATGAAAATGAGGAAGGATGGCAGGATGGTTTCACTTTTAGTGCTTTGTGGTCTTTAGCAGCATAGACATGCATGAGCCACCGCATGTCTCTCTCCTGCATCGAACCCACTCGCTGTAAATAGACCTTTGTGGGATGGGATTGCTTTTCCTCAGTTAACTATTTTTTAGAAAATATGACCCGGTAAAGTTCAAGTATTTGAGCTTAGTAATTCAATACAAGATACAGATTTATCTTTTCAATAAAAAGTGTTTTTTAAAATAGAGCACATGTATGTAGGATAAAATGTTTGAACAGGACATCAGGGCATCCAGGGAGAAGTAAGCCTTCCTTTCCTGGCTCCTGACCCCAGAGATAGTGTCTCTTTCATTGTATTTTCAATTAAATCATTTGTTAGCCTAATTTGGGGTTTTCTGAGCTTTCCAGGTACTCATTTCTGTATTTACAGTATGTGTTGATGTCTATACACACACACACACACACACACACACAATATACACACACAAGTTCTGAGTGGTCTGGATGCCACCATTGCAGCTCTTGGCGGTAGTGTACATGGGTTCTCAGGTCTCACAGTCAAATTGAAAGCCAGCTCTTCCACCTAATAGCTCCTTGACCCTGCCTAAGTTATCCCAAGAATCTGTGCACTATTCATTGACTTCTGCAATAAGAGTGCTTTCCTTATTGGGCTATTGTGAAGATTAAATAAAGATAGTGTTTAAAAATAAGATAGTGTGTAAAAAAAATAATCTCAGCAATGAGCACTAAATCTTTGTAACATTCCTCATCTAGAGCTTCTGCCTTAAGGAACTCTTCTGTTGTTGCTCTGTCCTGGGGTTTTACCTATGCAGTTACTATAAAGAAGCTAGGCCACTGTGCTGATAAGCTGGTCTCCCAATCATTTTCCTTCCCAACAAATGAAATCTTATATTCTGCTGAAAATTCCTTATGATGCACAGTGGAGAATAAAAGAAAATTTCCCCTCTTTTATTGGAGAACATTAAGATAACCAAATGAGGTCCTTTGATTTTTGAAAATTACCCCAATTGTATCTTGCTCCTAGACCTTTTCCAGAGCTTTCTGCCTATCATTTTTCTGTCAGAAGTTCGAAGCTTTCCCTATGCATTGTCATCTTACTACAGTTCCGGAGAGTGGTTCCCAAGCATGAGGGGGACTCACAACACCAGATCTTGTGCTTCTGGCTGCCAGCAAAGGGCTGGTTATGTGGGGATGTGAATGCCTTCTTATGTACTGCCATCATAGATCTTTATTAATATCAATGCCTTGGGTTTTCCTTGTTTTGTTTGTTTGTTTGTTTGTTTTTTGTGGGAGAAAAGGATTCTTACTCCAGAGCATGGATGCAACAACCCTAATTCTACCATGATAGATTTCTTTTTTTATATATCTCAGTGGGTTTTCAGCTTGGAGAACTCATCTCTAGTTACTTTTTTTTTTTTTCTTAGAGCAGTTTGAAGTTCAAAGCAAAATTAAGAGGAAGGTAGGAAGATTCCCCAAATACTCACTGCCCCCAAATCTCTCCTACAGTTTAATATATATGCATGATTAGGAAAGGCTGCAGTATCAGTGTTTATAAATTAATACTTTAGTTGCTGGGTTGTACCATTGTTGATTTGAAATAAGTGCCCCCTGAGACCAAGAGAGGAAGGGCAAATACTCCATTTGCTCTTTGGCTATATTCTGGAGGTTGAAAATGGGTGGGTCTATGATTCAGCAGGAGGGAGAGTATCCCAAGGAATTAAGGGAAGTCTCTGGGGGAACTTGCAGTTGTTGATAGAATGCAGATTCCCTTGTCACCAAGGCAGAAGAAATTCAAAAACTGAAACAGTGGGTGATTTAATGGCTTCTTCTGAGATAGAATCCCACTGAGCAAATCCTAGGCCTAAAGGCTGTGGGAAATGCCTTGCTTTCAGAAAAGTGTTGTTAGTATGTGAGGATAGAATATTAGGGACATATAGCATGCCTATTTAGAAAGTGTTAACTGAGCTTGAGGGGTAGCCAGGCCCAGTTACCAAAGTTCTTGACAGTTGCCAGCCTGGTCCAACCCTAATTCTGACCTCATATCGTTCTGTTGTAGCTCCTGGCTACTTCTTGGTCTGGCCTCAGCTTCTCAGAGACAATGGGTGCAGTGGGGATGGATCAGCTCCCTAAAGGTCAAGGAAGGGGCACACCTGCCCTGCTGTGTTTCATCTATTCTGTGGCCTCATTGTTTTGCTATGTAATAAGTTACCTTCCTTCTCCCAAAGTGGAAAATTCCAAGCATCTCAGGAGGGAAGTGATCTCCCTTGGGACAATAGTGTAGTCTCCCTGCCTTGGTATTCTCTTGTACCCCCTTCCACTTGTTCTCCTGGCCTGGATGGAAAAGGGTGCTGGAAATGAAGTTGTTGATAAACCAGCTGCTGGAATGCTGATTTGGTGATAAGAATTTGCTTTGTGTCCTGAAGGAGCTCCCAGGGCATGGGAAATACCTCAGACTGAGTTTCTGAGTTTTGTCTCTTCTCCATCTGTGGTATCAGCTTTCTGTATTGCTGGCTCCTAGTTCTGCTTTACAATTAGGAAGCTTCAGCTCAGAGCAATCAGTTAATTATTCTCAGTAGTCAATTTGAACGATCTTGGGTTTCTAAAGAGTTTCTAAAGAGTTAGTTCTCTGAGTTCAGTGTCATAGGCAGAAACTAAGCATGCAAAGTATTGGCTGTTTTCTCTACTCTTTTCCCTTAAAATTAAGGTACTAAGAATCCCTTTGAAAGTATCACATGTAATGGAGAGACCAGAGGATTCTGCTGGCCTGGATATGATGCATTTTTGCCTCCTTTCTCTGCTCTTTTGGCTAGTTGTTTGCTGAAAAGACTATCTTAGTTCCTCTCAATAAACCTCATTGTATGTTTTTAGCAAGCTGAATTCATCAAGGTAGTCTTTGTAGCAGAAAAACTTCCATAAAATGCTTTGGACATGTTGAACAGTCTGTACTTTTGAGACACTGGGTTTTATTATTCCTGAAGAAAGGTCCACCTGGATTGATTTAAAATTTTTCAGAAGAATTCAGGTCCAGGTAAGCTGGTCAAAGAATCATATGTGACTTCTTCAAGTTACTAGATTCTGTGTGTGTGTGTGTGTGTGTGTGTGTGTGTGTATCTGTGTGTGTGTGTAATAGAACAGTGTTCTTTGCCCTACCATGGACACAGCTCCAAGGGTTGCTACTCACTTCGTGTTTGGGAGGTCTTGTAAATCTGGGTAACTGGAAAGCCGGGGCTGGCTGGCTGGCTGGCTGCTGTGCTGCTGGGTCTCCACAGTAGTCTATGTCTGGACTGCACTATTGTGTGCCCTGAGGGATTTTTCTGTGTCTTTAGAACAGTCAGGTTCTCTTAATAAAGAAGCTGTCATATATACTTCTTCTCTGTATTTAGTTTGTTCACTGTGGGTCCAGTGAAGATAACACATACATAGTCGGGGGCAGTGTAGGCTCAGAAGTAGACTTAGATCCAGGGCTGTTTCTGTCTCAAGATGTATGGCCACTTTATTAGTCAGGCTTTTGAAGGCCCCAGTGGTCTTATTGACTTGATGTGCAGCATTCAGAAGAAGGTTAGGGTTCCATATGTTGCCAGCAAAAAGTTTTGGCTAAATGTAGGATTTCCCTGAAGTAGGCTTGTCCTTTTAAGCATTGCCAAATCCCTGGTTTCTTATATTTTATGAGTATATCTTATAAAATTGGCAGATATGAGTCTTGAGATGATGACTAACTGGAGGCTTTGGGGCAGGGTACTGTCCTGTCTCAGGGCATAGACTAGGGAGATCTTGTCTAAATTCTTTCCTAGCTCCAGCATTCTATTGATGGTCTGTGATTACTTGGATCTTTACTAGCCATGCTTGGAAACCCAGAACCTACACTTAATGGAGATATAGAAGTCTCTAAATTAGAAAAATATTTCTTAAAACTCCAAAAGTCTGATGCTGTATTTTAGTTCCCATACAAGGAGCAGTTAGTAGATCTGTTCTGGTGGCTGGGGTGCTGTCCATTTTGACATGGCCACAATCTTGGTGGTCTCAGGTAGATTAAGCAGATTCAAGAGAGGCAGAACAATGTCTGTTTTGGGACATATGAATGCAAGGAATTGGCAGATTTTTTACTTATTGTACAAGTAAGAAGAGATAAATATTCAAAAATTAAGTATTTTTAGCTTTAAAATTACACAAGTAATAGTCTCTTAAGTTAGAAAACTAAGAAAATAGGCAAAAAGGAAACAAAATTGAAAAATAACCTTATCAATTGTAATGATTGTTATCATTATGGGATAATCATTTCAGTAATTATTAATTCATACATATACATATGCAACACTAGTGTTTCAAAACTACAAAGCATTTGAAAAACTATTTTTGGTTATATTTCTTTGTATGGATAACATCTTGGGTGACTCCCTGAGTAGATGCAATGTAAACATTTCTATAGACCAGCTAGTCAGAGTTCAGAAGGGAAACATCAAGTAAGGTTACAGCTGACTCCTATATATGCACAGTATTCACTTCGTAAGGCGGGAAGAGTTTATAACAGTGGGGATAAAAGGTATTTAAAAGAATCTCTGGGGTTCCTAGGGAGGTTTAACTTACTAGTTGTTCATGCAGAAACTATAATCTCTAAATCAGTAAGTGGTGTTGATTGTTTGGCATCGTGGAAAGGAGTTTTCAGTTTGATTGCAGTTTGTTTTTTCCGCTGGTTCTGGGACACAGCCCAGTTCACTGCTCTTCTTTGTTGGTCAGATATGTGGAGAGTTATCATGGACCAAGGTGGCATCATGTCTGCTTATCTTATGTAGCTCATTGCCTCTAATATCTTGAAATTTTTTATTGGGCCTGTTTTGCAAAGCAAAAAAAAATGATAAAGAGTTTTTAGTTTCGAGATATTTCTCTTTCTACAATGGTTCTCGTTGTGTCTCCCTCAGAGGACCAGTCATGTATTATGATTGTGTTGCTTCTGCAAGAAAAACTGAATTTCTAAAGGAAACTGAAGCAAGATCCACCACAAAGCAGATAGTAGCCAGATAGCCTCCTTTAATGATGGCCCTGGAAGGTTTGTGGGTTGGAAGTAGATAGCCATTGTGTCTCTGAGGCTCCAAGGTGCAGAAAGACAGTAGTACTGGGTTTTTCAGAAATATTTACCCATCTAGATCTCTTTAAAAATATAGTCATAAGCACCACCTTGGGATAGGTTGGGTATACTGGGTGAAGTCCTGAGAAGACTCTTAGCCCTTGGATTCTATAACCACAATTTTGATTTCCTTCTAAAGTACTTTGAGTAATTGAGGATTGACATGTAGGATCGATCAGGTGTTTGTTGAATGCTGATTGCTTACTTAGATGTTTTAAATATGTTAAATCATTGAAATTTTGTGCTATGGAACTTCACTCTTCACTTTGTGATTTAATGATTTACCTGAGATTTAATGATTTACCACACAGGCTCCCAGAGTCATGAAGAAACTTGTTGGTGTTTGGATGGAGAGGTAAAATGTGGTGGGTAGGATAGGCATAGGATTGCTAGATAAAATACCCAGCTTCCCAGATAACTTTCAGATATGTACAAATAATTTTTAGTATGAATATGTTACAAATATTGTATACTTACACTAAAAACATATTCCGTATTATCTGAAGTTCAAATTTAACTGGGTAATCTTTTTTTTTTTAATTTGTTAATTCTAGCACCCTTATGTGTTGGGACTAACTTAGGTGAGAGGAGGGGATGGATGGTTGCTCAAAGCTAGGAGGAATAAAAGGAAATAAGGAGCCAAAGTGGTTTGAGCAAGACAGTAATGTGATGAAAGTATATAACCTGTGGGAGTAGGAAAAAGAACTGAGGAAACTGGGATCATGAAGGTGGGCTGGAAGGATGTTACAATCTGCAGTCATCAGGAATGTGCCAATGACAGCTGGCTTAGGCAAAAGAGAGTCAGTTGTGCCCATCTTTTCCTACTCTGCATTCAGTGAGTCTTGATGGTAGCTTAAAATAAGACAAGATGGGAATATTTATGCCATGGAAATTGCATGCTACAAATTAGAGCCTTCGCCTCACTTTCCTCTGCTTCCTATCAGGTTGTTAAATATCTTCCAGAACATATGTGGACCTAAGGAAGTAGAAGGATATTTTAAAGGCAAAATTAGTTCAATCTAGAGATTAGTTTTTATATGAATACTACTTGGGAAGTGCAAGAAAAGGAGGTATCAATGGTATTAAGAAATAGTTCATCTTCTCTTATTTCAGAGGCAGTTGGCCAGAAACTTTTTGGTTGTTTGCTTGTTTGTTTTGTGATGCTGGAGACTGAACCTAGGGTCTTGCACATACTATGCAAGTGCTCTACCACTGAGCTATTTCCTCAGTCCTTGGAAGGAACTTAAGGAAAAAGTTCTGGTTAATGTATTTTTCTTCTATGCCCCCAAATGAAGTATGTTACTTGTATAATCAGACACAAGCTACTAGCTAAATTAGGGGAGAGTTAGGAAGTGCACAGGGGAGAACTTGTACTACAGACTTAGATGCCCTTGGATTTTCCCTAGTCAGGAATTAGATCATGCCTTGGTAGATCAGGGAAGAGGCTAAGTTCAGTTCTCACGAGCCATGGGTTAAGTAAAGGACTGAATATTAGTCACAGTGAGGTAACTTGACACAGGAAGGCAGCAGCTCAGAGGACTAAAGATTTCTGATTTGTCACTGTTTCACCCAAACCAAGACAGATGATTGGACAGGCTGCCTTTGGGGTCCTGCGTGAAACAGGTGAAGACAACCCTGAGGGCTCTTAGGGTCCCTAAAGGATCGTTTGTTCTCGGATCATATATTTAGCTCTCAACTGTGCCAGAATGACAGAGAATCACTTCTTCCAGTATTATTCTTGGCATTGTATCTAGTGCTGCATTCTCCTTTCAATTCATCTCTGCTACAATTCTATTGCGTATTTCTAGGACATTGCATTAGAAAAACAAACAATGCTATTAAATACACTCTCTTGATGTCTCACAGCAGTACCCACTAATGACAGGAACCTGGTTGATGCTTGACTGTGTGGTAGCCAAATTTTAGAATATTGAGTAAAATATGAAATTCCTGAAAGAAACTTGGTTCTGTTACATGGCACAGATCCCAGGCAGGTCACATGAGGCTCTACGATACAGTATTTTTTTTTAATGTCCGAAGCACGTCGGACCCTTTAAGTGCAGGGTAGAACATGGATGTTGTGACGTCTCTATGTTCTGAACTTCTGTGGAGACTCAGATCCTGCCTCGATCCTCCAGGAAGCCTCTGCTGATCCATTTCCAGGAATAGTGAGGGTTATCCTCTGGGCTCTCCATAGAGTCATGTTCCGTACTAGCCTGTTTCCAGGCAGTGTCCTGATGGCAAAGGATTGGAGCCAAACTGCCTGAGTTCAAATCTTTATTCTGTAATTTACAGACTGTGACCTACTGGGAAGTTATTTAACCCCATGGGCTTAATTTTTCTCATTTGTAAAATGTGGGTAGCAATGGTCACTATGGCTGTTGGAACCTATGTACTTAGCATCTGTCTGGCACACAGGAGGGGTCTAATAAACAAGAGCTGTTGTTATTACTTTTCTTTCCACAATTACAGAGGGTTTCCTGAGTTAATATCAAGGATAACACAGATTCAAGCAGTTGGTGTTCAGTGTTAATCAGTGAATG
Organism: Heterocephalus glaber; assembly: GCF_053883595.1. Taxonomy (NCBI): domain Eukaryota; kingdom Metazoa; phylum Chordata; class Mammalia; order Rodentia; family Bathyergidae; genus Heterocephalus; species Heterocephalus glaber. The sequence goes on from NW_028258156.1 coordinate 7,718,571, forward strand.
AAAGGTGAGATTTCCTTGCAACTGATGTGTTGAAAATAATCAGCAAAAGTTTATAAGTAGAGAACAGCTTAAATAATAAATTTTTCTTTATGTGTTTTTCAAAAGCTATACAAAAATGAAGTATATTTGATTGCAAATTATAAAGACTAATACTATATCCAACAGTAACATGGGACTTACCTTTAGTTCACATCACAAAGCACAGATTATTAGAGCATAGATTGCAGAGACAGACTTGACTTAAATCCCAGCTCCATCCTTTCTTGGTGTGTGGCTTTGTCTAGGTGCTTCAGTTTCTTGATTTTGGGTTTCCTCATTTGTGAATGATGGCAAATAAAATTTACCATCTGGGAGTAGTTGTTATATTTTTAGCAATTTAATAATTCTAATAACTGTGCTTTAAAAATTAAATTGCTAGTTGATGCTAATTATTGTTTTATATTAAGTGGAGGTGAGACAAAGAAAAAAAAGAGAAAGGAAAAAGAAAGAAAAGGATTAAAGTAGATAAAGCAAGAAGGGAAAAGTCAATTTAAAAAACCCAGAAATTAACACAAAAAAATAATGGAAAATAAAATGGCTCATAGATTTCATTTTGTTTTAAAATATTATATTTTACTTTTTCTTTTTTTTCATAGATAACACATACCTGTGGCATCAAATTCAAAAACTACCAAAAGATACTCAGTGAAAAATAAGTAATTTCTACCATGCCTAAACCACTAGAGGTGACCACTGTTTTCTCATGATTTTTTTTAGTAATGTGCTATGGATTTATTAGCAAAATATTTGAATTTCCCATTTATTTTTATTCTTCCTATATACATGATAATACACTAATTACACTATTTTACATATTGCTTTCTTTATTCAATGTGTTTTAGCATTTCTCATTGGAGATACAGGGTTGGCTCTTCCTTTTTTGCGCTTGTAATTCCATTTATTTGACCAGTGCCCCACTGATGGAATTTTAGGTTGTTTCCAATCTTTTGTTATTACAGCTAAAGCTGTAATGAATAATCTTGTCCATGTGCGATTTCACACTTGTGAGTGTATCAGTGGGATAGTTTCCTTGAAATGGAATTGCTGACTCAAAAGATATGGGCAAATTTGACAGATAGAAACAGATAGATGTTGTAGCAATGTAACACTCCCTCCTGCCATGTTCCTCATATTGCCGTCAGCACATGATACTATCAGTCTTCTTGATCTTTGCCAGCCCGATAGGGGAAAAGACATCTCATTACAGTTTTAATTTTTGTCTCTCTTATTTAAGAAAGATAGAGCATTTGGTCAGATATTTGAGAACCATTTTATTTCATTTTCCATTGATTTGACAGAACTCTTGCTAGAGCCCAAAAGGCAAACTTTTGTTTTCACATATATTTTTAGTTTATCATTCATCCCTTTGCTTATAGTGTTTTCTGTTAGGTTTCTTTTTTTCCCTACAGAAATTTTGATTTATGTGAAGTAGACTTTATGTCCTTTCTTGTATGGTTAGGTTTTGTTACATATTTTAAAGGGTTTATTTAGGCAACTCTGATGTAAGAATATCCTACCAGCTTTCTTCAGATATCTTTAAATAAAGGGCTTCAAACTATCAGGAAAATAGAGACTGTGCTTATCACATGACAAGATGAACTATTCTTGTCATATGCAAATAAAAATACACAAAAAGAGAAAAATGTAGGTTTCTCTGGAAGGTGGAATAAGCAGGACTTTTTTTTCCCCCTCTGCATTTTTCTTTGTTTTCTGCATTGATTACATATTACAGTACTTTGATAGCCAGGAAATATTAAATAAAAGCTTATTTGACCTCCTTTAACTGTTTTTAAGGTATCCCTTGCTTCCTAGATCTCTTGGAAGGGTAGTAAAGCTGAATGTTTGGCTTGGAAGCAGTCTGTCTGGCTTCTACCCTAAACAGTCTTTTGCTGTTCCACTTCCTGGTTGCTAAATCTAGCAAAGATTTTTAGTAATCTTACCTAATTTTCCCCATTTGCAGCTCCGACCCTTCCTTTCTATTTGGCCTCACTCCCTTCACTCATTCCGCTGCACCTCCTTCTGTGGGTGCTGTTCAGGCCATTGTCCTAGCTGACCCTTGTAATAGGTGATGTTTTGGAGAGCTCAGTATGCATCAGGTGCTCTAAGTCTACATATATTATTTCATTTAGTTTTCACTACAATTTTCTAAGGGAGCTATGATTATCAACTGGATTTTCCAGGTAGGAAACCAAAGTCTTAGATGAGTATCGCCAAGTGCATTCTAGAAAAGGGTAAAGTTTTGAACCTAGGAGTCTGTGATCTTAAGAACTATGATAAGCCAGGTGATGTTCTTGCTGTGGCTTTGTGGGCCAGCTCATCCTTATGTAGCTTTATTTCTCTTCTAATTTATATGTCCCTAGCTTTGAATGCTCTCCTGCATTCTAGACAGTCCGGTGGACATTTTCATTTGGATGTTCCAGACACTTTCAGTTCAGTCTATATCTTCTAAAATTGTCTGTCTGATATTTTTCAAAGTGTTTGGCAAAAATGCTGGAAAATAAGAGCACAACAGATATGAGCACAGATATTCTATCTCTGAGGTTGATGTTTTGCTTTTAATAAGTTAGACTTAAACCATTAGCACCTACTACATGCATTAACCCTTGTCCTTCAGGGAACTTTTAATGATTCAGATACAGCTTGATTTGCATGTCCTTGCTCATTTAAGGCCAGTAAATTGTTTTTGGAAGATTGTTCTTTCCACTACTACTGTAACTTGCTTATCCTGATGGGAAGGCTCATTCATTTCCTAAAAGTGATCAGGGCTTCCTCTCAGGGAGAAATTTGCATTGAATGCTGGAATCCATTTAGGACTCCCAGGAGTTTGTGGTTCAGTCCACTAAAATTAATAATCACAGAGAACTCAAGGTAAGACATTAGATTTAAAAACAATTGTATTTCATCAGGAAGAGGAAACTTCAACCAGCAGAGGAATTGGCTTATTATGGCTTTGCAATTGGAAACATTTTCTGTAGAAAAAACATTGCCATTTCCAGTTCTCCAGGATGGTGTTTTTCCTTTAATTTTTGTAGTACCATAGTTTTAAAAAATCCTATAGTCTGCCATAGGCTCATGCAAATAGACATAAACAGGCACTTTAATTAGATATATAAGATTGAGATAAGCTTATTTAATACTCATAGTAATGAAGCCATACAATGCATACCACCTAACTCAATAACATGAATAATCCACCAAGATCAATTAATATAGCTTTCAAAGTGAAGTAAGTAATGTATAATATATCATTTTCTTGATTTATTTAACTAATTTCTTTTTCTTTCTTTTTTTCTTTTTGTGGTATTGGAGATTGAACCAAGGACCTAAGCACTGAGCTAAGTCCTTTTTCTTTTTATTTTGAGATAGAGTCTCATTAAGTTGCTAAATTGCCCAGACTGGCCTTGTACTTGTGATGCTCCTATCTCAGCCTCCCAGAGTTCTGAGATTACAGGTATGTGCCACTACACCTGGCTACAGGTGGACATCCAGGTTGTTTGGGGTTTCTTACCTCTGTAGGCAAGGCTGCAGGTACATACATTTTAACATTATGAAAACTTTGTATTTACAAATTACTAAAGTAAGATTGCTGAGCTTCAGGGTAGGCTAATTTCTAAAACTGCATTAATATATGAGCAGAGGAAGGGAAAAGGGAAGTCATCTACTTCTGTCTACCAGGTACTATGGTCGGTACTTTCCATAAGTTGTTAAGTTTCATCTTGGTCTCCTGCCCCAATCCTTCCTCTACATAACCACAGATGAGCATATCAGTCATTGCTCAAAAGCCTTGCATGGTTCCCATCACCTTCAGGGTAAAAGCTCATCTACTAAAATGGCCCAAGTCCCCCCCCCCCCCCATTTCTGTCTGTCTCATTTCTGTCTGTCTTGCTCTCTCCCAATTTCTCTTTTTCTCTCTCTATTCCAGCAACCTGAACTATTTGTAGTTGCCCACCAGGTCATTTCAACCCTCTAGGCCTTTTCTCTGATGTTCTGATGGTCTTTGTCTTTGTTTGGATGGTCTTTCCTTACCTCTTTCCCAAGCTCTTCTTTCACTTATCAGTTAGCATTCACTTAGTGTTTGGCTCTTTGAGAATGCCTTTTGTGGGTTTGTTTATGAGTTAGTTGGGCTAGATGATGCTACATGGGCTCATAACACAAATCCCAGTTGCCAACTCAAGTTGATGGCTTAGTCAATCAAATTCTGCTGTGGATCTGGTCCATTCTCTTGTGCAGCTCCCCTCAGAGACCTGCCAGTAGAGCTGATGGAGGCCCCACCATCTTGTGGTTGGATCATCTGAATCATTCAACTTCCTGGGCTGATATGGCAGGAAAAGAGAGCATTGGAGGTTATTATGTTGGAAATTAAACATATTGGCCCAGAAGTGACCATGCTACTCACATTCTCAGCTCACTGGTCAATACCATTAATCACTATAAGGGAACAGAAAGTTTGTCCTGTTACGAGGCCAAAGGAAAGGAGAACTAGACCTAGATGAGTGCTAGAAGTCTTGGCTTCAGGCAAGATATCACCATATTGGAATTATTATGTGGTCTTAGAACAATGGTTTGCATGTATCTCCCCTGCTAAAGTGAGTGTTTTGCAAGGATGAAGAACTTTATGTTGTTCATCTTCATGTCCCTAGCATCTGGCATAGCCAAAAAACATTTGTTGAACAAATATATTCATACATAAATAATTCACATTTTATAGATGGGAACACAAAAGTTCAGAGAAGTCAATTAACTCACAGAAGGTAGAAAAACAGCATTCAAATCCACATTTGCAGACCCCTAAAATCATACTTCTAGGAAAGTTAAAAGTTTAGGTAGTTAAGTAAGATTCCTAGGTTTGACAACAAGCTATTCCTAGGTCTGACAACAAGAAGGGATTCAGTCTTACAGATGGAAGAATTCTGTCTCTTTAGTATACCAAGTCTGAAATGCCCTGGGGTACTCTGATAAGGGGCCTGTGAGTCATTAATCAGACTTTACTATCCATCTCCCAGGTATAGATTTTAAAACAAAAGAAAGTGTTATATACCAGTCACTGATTAACACACTTCTCACACTTGGATATACAACCTGCAGCACTTCTATTTTGCTCTAACTAGTCAGTTATCTTTTTCTGCCTTACTAGGCAGCAGGGAAGTCTGGCCCTGTCAGCAGCAGTGCAGTTCTCCTTCAAACAGCCTCCTTTCGCTTTGACACAACTCCTTTCGAGGAACTGCTTGGTCCCTTAGCACTTGCTTCTCTGTCTTCTCCTCCCAAGATGGGCCCTAGGGAAACATGTCTGGGCACTCAGCAGTACCAGTGGTGGAAGCATGGGCCATACTTTGTCTTCTTGTTTAGCTTGCTGCTGTCTGATCTAAAAACCTGTAGCTAGTGAACATGAAGACTGCTCACTCAGTTTAGTCTGACTTGGCCCATCTGCAGTTCCTCTGGGGCAGCCCTGCCACTCTCAGTAAAGCAGTCTCTGAAATCTCACTCTCCAACACCTTTTCCCTGGACACCTTTTATAAAGCAGCCAGCCAACACTGCCAGTTACCTTTTAAGCTCCTTGCCAGAGTACAAAGGAATTTGTATACACTCTTGTCACCTGGCAGGTAAGAGGTCCTTGACCATTAAATTCAGGTCTTTTTCTACCTCATCAGAATTCACAGAGGATATTCTCCTCCTGAATCATCTTCTAGGTGTATGTATGTTATTTAGTTTAACTAATCAAAAGTAAGGTCATACAGCATACAATGCTCTGTTGTTTCTGTTTCAATTTAATATTTCTTGAAGATCTTTTTATATTCCTACAAAAACTGACCTTATTCTTTTAAGAGCTGTGTAGTATTCTATAAACCATAACAATTTATTTTGGCAGTTCCCACTGATGGACATTTCAGTTGTTACAAACGACTACGTGGTGAACATTATCATATATAGTTTATTTCATATTTGCTTGATTATATTCTTTGTCTATATCTTTAGTATTGGGATTACTAAACCAACTAGTATGTGGATTTAAGATTTGGGTAAAAAGATTTTATCACTTTGTCTCATCTACTGAAATGAAGTCACAGTTTTCCCTTAAAATAATGGCTTTAATAATTATGGCAGTTGTTAACATAACACAAGAATACATTTTGAAGAAAGAGGAGGATATAGGAAGGAACGGATGAGTCTTTTGGTATCAGTGTAATGTGGGAACTAGGATCATGAGAGTTGGGACTCATACAGACTGGGTGAGACTTCCAGTTGTGCCATTTACTAGCTCAGTGACCTCACTTTCCCCATTTACTCAGGCTGATGTGAAGAAAAATCAGATAATATATGTAAAATATTTAGCAGTTAATAAACTTGCTGTGAATATTACTCTAGTGAACCTGGAATATGCTGGATATTTAAACCTGTCCTAGGCATTGGTGAGAATATAAAAGGAAGTACTAGACTTTACTCCAGACTAATTGAAAAAAACAGAACAAACCCATTAGAAATCATCAGGAAACAACAAAGACCTTAAAAATCTCCAAGTGCCCTAAACATCTAGATGTATTTTGATCGCTTAAGTGGATAATTTTAAAAAATCAGTTCCAAAGAAATAACTTCTTTTTGAGTGTTTGAGGGTTTGGTGAACTCTCGTTAATTTTGCAAGGCCTACTTGAAAACATTTCATAAGTCATATGAAAGGATTATGTATCAACTGTATTTTTTTTTTTTTTTGTACCGGAGATCAAACTCGAGACCTTGTGTTTTCGAGGCAGGTGGGAGAACCACTGAGCTAAATCCCTGGCCCTCAACTGTATTTTCAAAAGTACAACTACAGCCATAAGTTCAAGGCCAACCTGGGTTACATAGTGAGTTTAAGGCCAGCCTGAAATACATAGTGAAACCCTGTCTCAAAAAAAAAAAAAAATAGTGCAATTACATGTTTGTCACAATTTCTGTAGAGTCAAAATTCTGAAAATTTAAAAAATATTTTATCAGCTTTTAGGTTAGAAAGAGTGTCAGGACAGAGTTGAGATCGAGTTGGTTGTTCTGATGAGTTTCAAAGGGAAATTTTAGACTGGTTTTCAGGATTTTTTATTTCGCAAAATGTGAGTCCTGTGTGTTTCTCTGGTTTGAGGATGTGGTAATGTCTGCCATGGGTCATTAGAGGAAATAATGAAACTGAACTCCAGCACTCTCCCACAAGGAGTTGGAGGGACAGTGTGAGCTATCCCCACAAACTGGCCCTGTTACATCGTATCATTAGTTATACTGTAGAAATGTTTCTTGAGACCTCCATTTTCTCCTCTATTGCTCATATCTTACAGTTTTAGGGTGAATTACACCTAGATTTAAGTAAGCTCTTCAACTCTTACTATCTATATGATCTTAAGCAACCTTTTAAAATTTATACTTGTTCATTGTCCAGTACAGACAAATCTCCATAAATGTGGACATTTCTGGAGTACTAGACATTTCTGGAGAATATCATGTGGGAGAAAGGTCTCAGTTTCTGAGAACTGTTTCAGGGAGGTGAACTGACTTGCCTAAGACTATGCAACTAACCTATGAAAAATTTAAAGATGATTCAGATTCTCCTGACCTCTGGTCCTGCATTCTGCTCATAAAAGAAGTGTCCTGCTTGGAGTTTAGTGACAAGGGAAGGGATCTTGTAGTGTCTTTTTCTACCATAAAATACCCTTCAGAAAGACAGACACTAGGCCAGTGGTAGCAAACTTATTGCACATGTGCCACAGTGGACTATTTGTACCATTGAGAGCTCTAAAAGATTTGCCATGCCTGGTCTAGACCCACCTGCTCAGCTCCAGGTGTCTCAGCATACCTGCTTCTTCCCAGCTGTCCTCAGTGCTGTTCCTTTTATGTTCAAATTCCAGGTGACCTTAGAGTCATGAAGGTGCCTTCTTCTCCTTTCCTCCATGTGCAATCTGTTAATTTTATCTTGTAAATAAATTTCAGATTGACCTCTCTGTCTCCACTGCCAACATCCCAGGCCAAGATTCTACCATTTTCCATCTGAATCATAACTTTCTATTTGGCCTCAGAGTAAACTTTTCATAATATGAATCTACTCTCTCTTATTGAAGGTTTAAACCTTGAATGGCTCCTTATGACAGCTACGTTGGAAGTTCAACATGACGGGGCCTTCAGCACCCTGTAAGTCCTATCTTGTGTCATTCTTTGCTTCTCTGTCCTTCTTCCAGACTCCTGAGTGTTTCAGCTCTTCCGGCCATGAGGCTTTTTACGTGATACCTCTCTATTGGGAGTGATTTTTTCTTTCTTCCTGTTCCTTTGCTCAGTCAGCACATTTTTGCCCTTTAGACCTTAGCTCAGGGCTTTCTTTCTTAAGAAAATCATTTTTAACTGCTTCTGACTTTTAGGATCCCTATTACAGGTACTTCTTGAACACTTTCCTGGTGTGTAAGGTAATTTCTACCTTCTATGTTGGCCAACTTCATCAATATTTTCTAATCTCAGTGTCTCAGATAGGAAATTGCAGGGGCCTCATGACTGTAAGGAAGGGAAATACTTAGTAAATCACCCTTCCTCTCTCTCTTTTGCTGAACTTCTGGGGAAATCCTTTTGACCATGAAAACCAGGGACAGGGTGAGACTGGATGACATAGAGTGTCATGGTTTCTTTAATGCTTGAAGTCTAAGTAACTCAGGAAAAGAAGCTGATAGTCTATTGAATTCCTCTACTTATGAAAATCATAGCAGTGTGGTAGTCTCTGAGACCTTTGGATTTATCATTTCATATATTTCATACTATTATAGGTCATCATTGAAAATTGCTATAAGATACACCATGTATCTAGAGAGGATCAAGATTCGTAGATGATTGGGATTTGTGTTATAGGGCATCTCACTAGGTATATATTGTGGAGGTCACACAAACTATTGGACAGAGGCCGAAATGGAGTTGGGAGGCTCTGAGGTCTTCCCTGGGGCAGCTGGGAGTGTCCCCACAAAGGAGAAATTTAGCATTGTGAAACTAGGGACTCCCCAAGTGTCTCTACCCTAGTGCTTAGTAAATGCTAGCAATTCATTTATTGCTGAAGAGTGTATAGGACTTGTGCTTTAGTCTGCAGGAAGAGATTTCTTTTTCTCCAATGAATGGGCATGTTACAATCTGTCTACCTGTTTATTAAGATAATTTGTGATCTATTCCAACTTTAAAAGGGGAATATTTCTTTTTTTTCCTGATATCGGGGATCAAACTCAGGACCTTGCGCTGGCGAAGCGGACGTGGTGCCACTGAGCTAAATCCCTGGCCTGAGAATGTTTCTTTAATAATGTAATCCTAAGTCGGAGAATCTGTAATATGCTCCTAGTGTTGGCCAAGAGGGAGCTTTTCTGATTATTTTTCATCATAAAATCACTGAACTCCTGTGTGGGCTATGAGAATTTGTTGAGAAACATGTCTTCTGCTATAATCCTTACTACAGTTTTACTTTTTCTTTTTTTGGATCTTATGGCAATGTGTAATTATTTTTAGTGTGTGTCTTTTTGTTTGTTGGTTGATTGGGTTTTAGAAAATTGAATGTTTCTTCCCTACTAAATCTTAAATTCTATAAAAGCAAGAATCTGTATTTGAAAATAATTTCTAATGCAGAGTAGGTGCCCAGCAAGCATTTACAAGTATTAATTTACTTAGTTCTGCCAGTGGCCTTGAGGTAGTTATCATTATCATCTCCATTTTATAAATGGAGCTGCCACAGGACCAGATATGAAGTAGAATGGCCTAATCAGGAGAAGTATTTTTAATGGTTCCCAAAATAGAGCTCTTGTGCTTTCAAACTGTGTGCTTGGTTGTAACCCTTTCCAATACCATTGGCAAACTAGAATAGGTGATGGTTCAGAGAGATTCATTCTGGTCTTGACATGTTTTTTCTCTTAAATGTTATTTCATATGCATACTTTTTGAAGTGGGGTATCATGTGTTGCCCAGGCTGATCTCATCTAGCTTAAGTGATCCTCCCACCTCAGCTTACTAAATGTTTGAACTATAAGCATACACCTGGCTGATTTCATTTTTTAAACTAGGTCTTTAAAATTTTTAAAGATTAGGTCTATATAAATTAGTCATGCTTATGGCTTTTGAAAGAGAAACCAACTACCACAGAAGGGTAGAAAGTGAAAAGTAAAAGAAACTTTATTCTTATTTCTTTTTTCAGGTAACTTTTTAGTTTCTATTAGCCTATATATAGTCTCCTCCTTTTTACACATAACTGTGAACATCCTATATCATGTGTTTTTAATTTTTAAACATCTATTTAGGAGATCTCTGAGTTAATATGTAGTTTAAACATATAATTTTTCTGTATTTTAAAAACTCCATTAAAACTAAAGATTTTTTTTTTTTAAAGCCCAGCATATATAAAAATGGAACAAAAGAGGAAGCAAAAGCTCTTAAAGTTTTGGAAGCAGAAAGGAAGACGAATGAGTGGCAATGGAGGTAGTAGACCTAGAAAAGCTGAACTCCAAACTGGCCATGGAAAAAGCTGAGAAACACTTGTCCTGACTCAGGATGCTCAAAGGCTCAGCGCTGACAACTGGGAGTGTGTGTGTATCAGGGCAGTGAGGAGGAGGAGTAGGAAATGTGGGTAGCAGGGTTTCTGGACTGGAATTGTAAGGCACAGACTCTGTACTGGAAATGAGATGTTTAGTGAACATAAGCATAGTGAAGTTTTCCCCTCACGATTCCCTGAGTTTAGCAGCCAGTTAGGGGGTCAAGGTAGAAGCCAGAATACAACGTAGGAAATTTGATCTGTACAATCAGAAAGACGTAAATGTGTATACTGTGCAGTGTCCTTCACTCCATAGTGAAGGTCAGAGTCAGTGAACCTTGTCCCGAAGCTTAAAGTTTCTATTTTCAGCACTGCCACTGTTTGTCACTGTTCACAAGAGGACAGCTACCTATGGGAGGATAGCATCTAATTAGGAAAAGTTCAAAATAAACAGAAAAGAAACTAGAAGGAAACATTTTGAAGGTAGTATAAAACTTGATATTAACATCTTTAGGGAAAATATTTCTTCTATGAAAGAACAGATGTTATAAAAAAAGCAATATTTGGAAACAAAAAGAATCCCTGGATAAAAAAAAAAATCCCTGGATATAGAAATAAGCCAGGAGTGAACAATTAAAAAGAAAGGTTGGATGAGGAAATTCTGAGAAAGGAGAGCAAAGGGCCGGGGATTTATCTTAGTGGTACTGCTGCCTGCCTTTCAAGTGCAAAGTCCCAAGTTCAATCCCCAGTACCAAAAAAAAAAAAGAAAGCAAAGCAAAAGGAAAGTCAGAAATAAAACAGCAACACAAACAATTTAGTGGTTGAAGCCAGGGGATCCAGCAAAAGTCTCAGAAAGACAGAGAGAACAGAGAATATGGAGAATATTTTCATGACCAAAGGGCATAGGTTTTAAGATTAAAGGAGACCAAGGATTATCCAGTGCATTGGATAAAAATAATCTCCAGTATAATTGTTAAATTTCATTACATTGGGATAAAGAAGATTCTACAAGCTTTCAAGGCATGTGAGAAGTGGGGAATTCACATGTAAGGGATCAATAATTTCTGGAAATTACAAGACAATGGACAGTACTTTAAAATACATGAAAGACATTTTTAACTGAGATTTCTATAGCAAGGCAAATTCTGAATCATGTGAGAAAGTGAAAAAAAAGACACTTTCAGGCAGACACATCTGAAAATATTCCTTAAGTGCCCCCTTTCAGTAAGTTTCTGGAGGATGTACTCCATGTAGGTAAATGAATAGGCCAAGAGAGGAAGAAATGGAAGACAAAAACCAGAAGATTCATCGCTATTGAGAAGGAAGGAAATCTGGAGAGTGGTAGAGGGAGAAGCCAGGATGACAGCTGCACATCAGAAGTAGAGAGCAATCAGTACAGATTGAGACGACATGAGTCAAGAGATGGGTTGAACTGCATCATCACCAAGTCCTCCACCATCATTCCAATATTTAAAAAAATTATGTTAAAAAACATGCAACAGAATTTACTATCTTAACTATTTTTAGTTGTATAGTTCAGTAGCACTGAGCACACTCACATCATTGTGAAACAGATCACTAGAACCTTTTCATCCTGCAAAACTGAAAATCTATATACCCTGGTCAAACAACTTCCTATTCCCATTCCCCCTAGTCTGGTAACTACTATTTTACTTTCTGTTTCTTTGTATTTGTTACTGTAGATAACTTGTAAGTGGAGTCATATGTTTTTTGTCTTTTTGTGACTGACTTATTTCACTAGCATAATGTCCTCAACTTCATCCACGTTGTAGCATATGTTGAGTTTCTTTCTTCTTAAGGCGGTATAGTATTCATTATGTATGCATTACATTTTATTCATCATCTATTGATAGAAATTTGTGTTGCTTCCATTTCTTGGCTACTGTTAATAATCCTGCTATGACTTTCAGTATGCAAATATGATTTTGTGACCCTGCTTCAAATTATTTTGGACAGGGCTGGGGATTTAGCGCAGTGGTTTCGCCACCTGCTGTGCAAGCGCAAGGACCCAAGTTTGATCCCTGGTACCAAAAAAAAAAATTTTATTAGCCGGGGATTTAGCTCAGTGGTTTCACCGTCTGCTGCGCAAGCGCAAGGACCCGAGTTCGATCCCCGGGACAAAATAAATTATTTTGGACATATATACATATATATATATATATACTTAGAAAGGGGATTACCAGGTCCTATGGTAGTCCTATTTTTAATTTTGGGAGGAACCACCATACTGTTTTCTGTTGTGGTTGGATCATCCCACCATCCCACCAACATTGTATAAGTGTTCCACTTTCTCCATACCCTGACCAACACTTAACTATTGCTTTTTTAGCACCCACCCTAATGGTGTGAAGTGATACCTCATTGTGGTTTTGATTGGCATTTCTCTGTTGATTAATGAAGTTGAACAGTTGTGATTGTTGGTCTTCTGTATATTGTGTGTGTTAGCTGCCCAAAACTATTAATAAATACCCAAGATAATCAAATTATAAGGAAAAAAGGTTTATTTTGGCTTATAGTTTTGGCAGTTTCAGTCCATAATTTGTTGGTCCTATTGCTTGTGGGTCAGTGGTGAGGCAGCTCATCTTGACAGGAGTGGGTGTTAGAACAGTACTGCTCACTTCATAGCCAAGAAGCCAATAAGAGAGAGAAAGAGACCAAGGTCCAACAATTCCCTTTGAGGGCATTTCCCTAATGACCTAAAGACCTCCTACTAAGCCCTTTCATCTTCCTCTTTTTAACTTTCTGGCCATGAGGTAAACAGTTTTGTTTTACTACACACTTCTGCTAAGATGTGCTGCCTCATCATAGGCCCCAAAGCGACAGGGCAAATTGATCATGGACTGAGTGTTCCAAAACAATAAGCCAAAATAAATCTTTTCTAAGTTTATTATCACGGTTATTTGTTGTAATGACAGAAGTCTGACTAACATATTGTCTTTGGAAAATGCTTATTCAAGTTCTTTGCTCATTTTTTTTTTTTTTTTTTTGGTACCGGGGATCGAACTCGGGTCCTAGCACTTGGGCAGGAGGCAGCAAAACCACTGAGCTAAATCCTCGGCCCTCTTTGCTCATTTTTTTAATTGGGGCATTTGATATTTTGTTTCTAAGTTGTATATATTCTGATATGAACTCCTTATCAGATATATGATTTACCCATTCAGTATTTTCACCCATTCAATAGGTTACTTGTTCACTCCGTTAATTGTTTCCATTGTTACACAAGGTTTTTACGTATGCTGTAGTCCTGTTTTCTATTTTTGCTTTTATTGTCCACTCTTTTAGTGTTATGTCCAAGAAATGATTGCCAAATCCAGTTTCATGAGGTTTTTCTCTCATATTTTCTCTAGGAGTTTTATTGTTTCAGGTCTTAAATTTAGGTTTTTAGTCCTTTTGAAGTTAATTTTTGTAGATTTTGTACAATAAGGGTAAAACTTCATTGTTTTGCATGTGGATATCTTTCCCAGCACCATTTTTAATGGGGAGGTTGGGGTTTTTTTGAGACAGAGTCTCACTACATAGTTCAGGCCAGCTTTGAACTCATGGTGATTTTCATGCCTCAGCCTCTGGAGTTCTGGAATTACAGATGTGCATCATCACATCCAGTATCCAGCACTTATTTTTTTCTTTTGAACAGTCATTTTTCCAGGGAGTGTGCTGGCACTCTTGTCAAAGATCACCTGCGCACATATGCAATTGTTTATTTCCACACTCTCTCTTCTATCCTATTGGTCTATGTGTCTGTTTTAATACCACACTGTTTTGATAAATGTAGATTTGTAATGTTCTCAGATCTAGAAGTATTCATCTTACAATTTATTCTTTATTTTTTCAAAATTGTTTTGGTAAATCAGAGTACCCTGAGGTTCAGTATGAATTTTTCTATTTCTGCAAAAATATACCATTGGGATTTTGATAGGATGAATTGAATCTGTAGATGACTTTAGGTAGTATAGACACTATACCAATCTTTATAAGATTGGTACGAAGCTAGGAGATGATGAGTCTGGCCAAAATGAGAGTATAAAGCAAGCAAATGAAAGATGGGAGACCACCGGGATGTGATAAATTACTGAACAAGACTGACCAGTGGAACACTGAAGTGAAAGGTATGTAGAAGAGTCAGTGTAATAAGCATCAAGATTCATAAACTATGGGCCAGGGATTTAGCTCAGAGAAGCACAAGGTCCTGAGTTCCATCCCCGGTACCAAAAAAAAAAAAAAAAGATTTGTAAACTAAAGAAACAAGATAATTATTAAATTAAACAAAACAAAACAAAAATAAGAAAGGAAGCATTATCATAGTATCTTGTAGTTGTTGGCCATAATTAATATTTATATGAGCACATAATATAAATACTGAATATTTAGGTTTTAAATTTTTTTCTTTTTATTTTATAAAAATATTTTCATAACCAAATAATAAGAGAATAGCAATAGTTAATTTTAAAAATATGATATATTAGGAAGAATGAGTGAGAAGGCACAGTGTTAGGACAACTAGACTTTCATTTACCCATAATAGGAGGTCAGTCATTAATCAAAAGATAGCTCACTTCGTAACTAGTAAGCCAAGGAGAGAGTATTCTTTTTCAGAGCTATACTATCCAATACAGTGGTCAACAGCCACATGATGGCTTTCAGCCCTGGGAATGTGGCTGGCCCAAACTGAGATGTACTATTAGTATAAATTATACAATGAAATTTAAAGACTTAGTACAAAAAGAATGTAAAATATCTGTTTAAGTCCATTTTCTACTGCTATAATAGAATAGCACAGACTCAGTAAATTGTAAACAATATAAGTTTTTTTGGCTCTTGGTTCTGGAGGTTGGGAAATCCAAGATCCAGGGGCTCCATCTGGTGGGAGGCTGCTTGCTGACTCATAACAGTGCAATGCATCATATGGTTAGGGAGCATGAGAAAGAGAGAAAGAAGCAGGAAACTATAGGAGTCCAGACTTCTTGTATAACTAACCTACTCCCTTGATAATGGCCTTAAAGCATTCTTGAGTGTGGAGTCCTTTGACCTACTCATCTCAGAACATGTTGCACTGGCAATTATATTTCAACATGAATTTTAGAGGGAACATTAAAATCATAGCTACATCTCATTAAGAAATATTTCAATGATATATTTTAAATATATTAGGTTAAGTAAAAGATATTGAAATTCATTTCATCTATTTCTTTTAATTTTTTTAAAAATGTGGCTGCTAGAAAATTTAAAATTGCACATGTGGTTTGCACTATATTTCAGTATTTTGTATTTGGCAAACAAGTCATTTAAATAAATAAATTACATATGTTCTAGGAGCAGTAGTTTAGAAATAAGGTGACATATAAATGCCAAAAGAAACAACTAAGGTAGCGAGAAGTGACTTTCTGAAAAAGCAGCTGGGAGATTGGGGAGGACAGGAGTAGAGAATTTCTCATTTTGTTTGAAGTTTTCTAATATTATTTTACTTTTAAAATAAGGGAATATAAGATCATTAAATACAATTTAGTTGAAATATATTTATGGACAGTTTCCCTTGTTCATTCATATATATTTACCTGAATTGTTAAAGAAACTGCATATTGTTCTACTACATGAAGTTACCGTAATTATGGTAGTCCTTTTTTGATGGATGTTTATGTTAACTTTCTATTGTGGTGACAAGATACCTGAGACAAACAGCTTATGAGTAGAAAGGACTTACTTTAGTTTTAGCTTATGGTTTCAGACCATGGTCACTTGGCCCTGTTGCTTTCATCCTTTGATGAGGCAGAACATCGTGGGGTGTGGTAGAGCATGTGGGAGGTCAAAGCCACTCACTTCATGGTAGCTAGGAATCATAGGGAGAGGGAGGAGAATCCTGGGGTTCTAACATCTTCTTTAAGGGCACGCCCCCATGGATCCAATTTTCTTCCATTAGGCCCTACCTTCTAAAGGTTCTGTTACCTCAACAAATCCATCAGCTGGAGACCAATCCTTCAACATATGAAACTTTGGGGAACATTTAACATGCAAACCATAGCAATATTTAAGTTGTTTCTGGATTTCTTTTGTCGCTTCAAATATCTCTTTAATAAATATCTTTGAACATAGATATTCACCATATTATATCTTCAATATAATTATCTAGAAGTAGTCATCCTGGCACAAGGGTACATGCATTTAAAGTTTTGGTAGACCTACCAATTTCTTTTCTGAGAAATTACAATAATGTATACTCCCATAAAAAATATCTGCTTCTCCACACTTTGATCGTCATTGAATATTATCAATGTTTTAGCCCTCACCCTTTGATTATTATTTGTGACGTTGAGTATCATGTGTATATTTTATTGCCCAGTGTTTGGTCTGTTAATGCCATTTTTTGTTTTTATTTTGAGTTGCTGTCTTATTCTAAATGATTTGTTAGAGTGGATAGATAATTTTGTGATGAATTCTGAGGGTTGTGACGAATCTCCAAGATGTTTGTCTTTCTGAAGAAAACCAATCCAGAAATGTCTGAGGAGGGAACAGGCAAGCATGTCTATGTTAGCTACATTTTGTAGTTGGCACATAAATCATTTAAGTAAACAGAACCACTTGTCCTGGAGATGAAAGGGAAACAAAAACCATAAGTAGCTAATTCTGCTGAACTCATTAGCTAATGATTAGAATGATAAATAATTGTGTTTGGGAAGAAAGTAGTTCTGTGGCCAAAAACAAATAGACTTTTGGTTCTTAGATATTTTCTATCTCTTGCATGATCCTTGTGCTTAACTTCATCCTAAATTTCCACAATTTATTTTCAATCCCAACCTTATAAAAGTCGTTTATGTTACATATACACACATATCCTCATTTTTTTCCCCATTAACTATATTGGTACATTTTAGGTATACAATACAGTTATATTCATCATTGGGATCTTGTACCATTACATGAGTCTCTTGGCTCTTATTTTTTTTCCCCTTCCCTTGCCCTCCCTTCACCCCCTCCACCCTTCCCTATTTGCAAAGACCTTGTTTCCATTTTTTTCCTCTTCTCATATTTTTTCTTTTCCCTTTTTTCCCTTCCCCTACCCCTCCCAATTCCCCTGCTCTTTTAGACCTTTTCTTCCTGTTACACAATATCAGTTATACATTTTTAAAATTACAATATTAAGATCTAGGAGACATTACCACAGATTTTACAAAATTTAAAAGGATATAGAAAGCATATTACAAAAATATTTTTTGAAATAAGTTTGACAACTTCTAAGAAGTAGCTTAGAAGACAAATTAATGAAACTAACTCTGGAGGAAATATAAAATTTGAATAGCACCTATTAAAAAAGTATATTCCTAGCTTGAAAACCTACCTATATGACAACAGCAGGCTCATATACATTTTAACTGATAAATTATATCAAACAATTAAAGCAGAAAAAGAAGGAACACTTCTCCCCTCATTTTAGGAACTCAACATTGTGCTAATACTAAAATTGAATAAAGATAATAGAAGAAAAAAGTATGAACATAGATAGAAATTTGTTTAACAAAACAAACTCTTAGAAGTCAGATCTGGCAGGATGTAGAAAGTGGTTTTGTTATAGGGATGGCAGTGTTGGTTCAGCATTGGAAGATCCACCCCCCAAAGTCATCATTTTAACAGAGGAAAGGAAAAAGCCATATGATCCTGTCACTAGTTGGAGAAAAAGTATTGGACCAAATTCTACAGCTGTTCATGGCAAAAGCTATCAGGAGACTAGAAGTAGAAAGAAACTTCTCAACAGATTAAAGACATGTACTCCATACTTCCAGTGAGAACGCCTTGTATGGATGGAGAAGATACAATGCTTTCTCCTTAAGGTGGGGAACAAGGGCAGATATGCTTACTTTTTATCTGTCCATTAAACTTTGAAACCTAGTCCCCACCAAAATAGTCTGGCAACAAAATGACACAAGTAGGATAGGAATGGCATGGCAGAAGCAAAATCTTTATATGTAGATGAAATGATCATCTACAGAGAAAATACTAAGAAATCTCTAGGAGCCCCTAGAACTTGTACTTGAATTTAGCAGGATTAGAGAACACAAGGTATGTATAAAAATTCAAGTCTGTGTATACTTGCTATAAATGAAGAACTGGATATTGAAATTTAAAAGTTATGTAGGAGTACAAAGGATCCAGAAAAGCCAAAAACAAAAACAAAAACAGTGTTGGAAGATGTTTAGCACCCAATTTTAAGACTTCTTCTAAAGTGACAGTAATCAAGGCAGTGTTGCTGTAAGAAAAGACATATAGATCATTTGAATAAAACAGAGAATCTAGAAATAGAACCACACATATATGGTCCACTGAGTTTTGAAAGATTATTTAACATTAGCATTTTATAGACTATAAACTCAATTCAAGAGCCAAGGAAGAGATCGTGTCTTCAGCAAATGGCACTAGAACACCTGGTATCCATATATAAAAAATTAACCTCAACCCTTTTTTTCCATACTTGAAGGGATCTATGAACCTAAATAAGAAAACCTAAAAGTATAAAACTTTAAGAAGAAATTATAAGGGAAAATATTTATGAATTGAGGGTAGGCAAGAACTACCTAGGATACAAAAAACATGATGTATAAAAGAAAAAAATTGATAAATGAGATTCCATCAAAATTTAGAACTTTAAATGACATCATTAAAATGAAAAGTAGTCCTTAAACAGACCATATTTACAGTGCATATAGCCTATGAGCAAAATATATAAAGAATTCTTAGAGCTCATTAATAGACAACCCAATTAAAAAGTAGACATAAGAAGATGATAAATAGCCAGTATAGCACAAGGAATAGTGCGCAACTCTAGAATCAGAAAAATACTAATCAGTACAATAATAAGATTGAATTATACACTTATTAGGGAGATGAAGTCAAAAGTTTTAAAAGCCTCGTCATGACTTTTTCTTTTTGTTGGATTCTCCCTCTTTGCGTTTAATTTGTCACGCCCAATGGATTCATTCTGCTGGGTTTCCTGGGGTTGTGATCCTCACTGTCTTTTCCTAGGGTATTGTCTAAAAGTTTTTGGAGTGCCAGTTTGGTATTCATGAAGTTCCTGAGGTGTTCTTTATCATGAAAGTATCTTATTTCTCCAACAATTTTGAAAGATAGTTTTGCAGGGTACATCAATCTGGGTTGGAGGCTGTTTTCCTTGAGGGCTTGAAATACATCACTCCAAGCTCTTCTTGTCTTGAGGGTTTGCATTGAGAAGTCTGCTGTGATTCTGATGGGCTTTCCTTTGTATGTGATTTGTTTCTTTTCTCTGACTGCTTGTAGAATTTTGTTCTTCTGTTGGATTTCTGTAATCCTATCTATTATATGCCTATATGTAGATTTTTTTTGATCAAGGCTAGCTGGAGTCCTATTTGCCTCACTTATCTGTAGGTCAAGTTCTTTTCCCCTCCTTGGGAAGTTTTCTACCATCACTTCTGTGAACAGATTTTTTATGTCATCTGCACTCTCTCCTTTTTCTTCATTGACTCCAATCAGTCTTATGTTATTCTTCTTTGCATCGTCTAGCAGCTGCTGGATTGATTTCTCATGTTCCCTTACAATTTTAAAGCAATTTTTCTTTTCCCCCTCACTAATTGCAATCTTATCTTCTATATGTGAAATTCTATCCTCACATTGGTTCATTCTGCTGCATAGACTTTCGATGGAGTTTTTAATCTCTTGGAAATCTGTTTGTATGTGTTTTATGGATTCCATTTGTTTCCTATGTTGGGATTCTATCATATTCCTCAGATCCTTTTTTTTTTTATCTGTGTCCTCTCTAGATTTATTAATCATGTCTTGCACCATGAGCAAAATCTTTGCTGTTATCTGAGTAATTATTTCTGATTTCATTTTCCCCAGATCCTCTTTTGTTGCCAGTTCAGAGAGGCCAGGTGGTTGAGTAGCAGAATGTTCCATCTTGTTTCCCTTTGGGGTTGCTGTAGGTGATTCAGAAGTCTGTTTTTGAGGCATGTTTATGTGTCTTCTCATTTCCACGGGGGGGCGGTGCTTCTGGTGTCCACGCAGCTCACCTTCTCTGCCCTAGGAGCTTGGGATGGCAGCGGGGGAGCTTCCTTCTGGGTGCTGGGACTGGCTCACCCTCTCTGCCCTAGGAGCCTGGGATGGAGGTGGGGAGCTTCCTTCCGGGTGCTGGGACTGGCTCACCCTCTCTCCATATCCTCATTTTTAAAAAAACTATGAACTGCTTTTCCCCTCCCCTTTTATTCTTTTCCTTTACTCCTTAACAGCCTGTCTTTGGGAGTAGCTGTTGCTGTGAAGACAGGACTCCCACCTTAAAGATAGGCTTGGTGTAGTAAGGACATTTACTGCTGTTAATAGTCATTGACATTCTGCTAAGGTGAAGAGTTGTTTCTGATACAGCAACTGCTGGGATATCTTAGTCAAATACCTTCTCTCTCACCCTTGAGTTAGTAGTGGAGTATCTAGGTAAAAATAAAGAAGAAAAATGTGTCATGTGGTGGAGAGGTATGTGATGGAAGTTTTGCAAGGTACAAATCAACAGAGAAAAGTAATATCCAAAAAATCTAAAAATAAGTCTCCCTCAATTGTTTATAGAAACACAGCACCAAAAAGCCCCATATAATGTCATAAGTACATATTTATCATTGAGAGTTTTTCCTTCAGCCCTGTTATGGCTTGTATGTAGATGTCCCCTCATAGCCTCATGTAGTCATAGGTGGGGCTTTTTGGAGGTTAATGGATCTGGGGTGTGTGCTGCTGGGATCAAGGATGTGATGCTGGAATTGAATCATAATACAATGCTAGGATTAAGGCTGCCCCATCCTGAGTGTGAGTGCTACCCACCCAGGTGGGTAGTCTGGATCAGACATAAGGGACAGAAACAGGGTCACTACTTGCTGCCTGCTGCCTTGCTACCTTCTGCCTACCATGAACTGTTTCTCCTTTGTGATGCCCCTCTGCAATGCCATCCTTCCTTGGAGCCAGCCAACTATGAACTGAAACCTCTACAAACTTTGAGCTACATAAACTTTTCTTCCTTTAACTTTCAGTGTCAGATATTTTGTCTCAGCAATGAGAAAAGCAACTAAAACAGCTCTTTACTCTCCCCTGACAGGGGGTTGGGCATCCTCTGCCCTTTATTTCTGTGGGAGAGGGAGGGGCCCATGACCATCTTCAGAAAATATTTGAGTGTCAAATCTTTCTGGAAGTCAGAGGCTCTTGCTTCACTTAGCAATAATTTCCTTGTCTGTTGTAACTATGGAATAAGACCAACCACTATCCATACCCTAATAATCTTCTACTGGCTTCTTATATCACTTTTATCACTTTTATCCTGGCTTCCTCAAACTAGAAGAATCTTCCTTTGAATAATTTCAAAGCTGCTTTCTGATTTATTCTCCAGGTGACGCCAAAACCATTCTCCTTTAGTGTTGAAATTTGCAGCTGAACATTCAGTTATTGTAAATAACTGGTCAGAGAAATAGAAAGCAATGGTCTTGTTTTGTCGTTGCTGAAATTTTTTCTTTTATTCTCTCTCCTGCTTCCTAACTCCAAACTCCAAGTCCAGCCACCAGAATTCACAACCTGACTCCAGACTAACAATATAAATTCAGCAAGGCTTATGAGTGCTGGTGTCATGCCAACAATGTTTTTCTTTTTGAACACACCAAGTTAAAATTATCAACTAATGCACTGTTCCAGCATTCTATGAGTCTGCCAATCCAGCCACCACAATTTTGATGTGACGTCTCATAGGACTCATCTAGATATAAGAAGCATCTCAAATTCTAATCTCCAAATATAACTAAAGTCACTTGAGATTGAAGGAGCACATATTATTGAATTAAAGCTTGATATAATTTACTCTGCAGTTAACCCCAGCATAGTTATGTAGAATACCTTATTAATGATTTCCAATAGGGTAATGTTACCTACTTCCTATTCCTCCTTGCCCAAGGCACTAGTGAATCAACTCATCCTAGGATGGTTACCAGAACTGCCTGCCTTCCAGTTTGGCTCAGATCTCTGTCTTGCATTGTCATGTTGATGCTGCTAGTCAGGGTGGGAGCAACTAAGTTTTTGAATGAAGAATCATATCCTAATCATCTCTGTATGAGCTCTTTCTAGACTTTTTGCCAACTGCTTGGCTAAGGAGGTTAAGCCTCTCATCAAAGAACTGTGCTGTGAGCCAGTGGCTTGTTGCTTGTTACTGAGAGTAACCTTCTCTCTATTTGTCTACAGACTTGTTCTGCTCAGTTCTCTTTCCTCCAGAAATCTGACACCAAATTCTGTTCATTCTTTTAGCTGGAGAAATGCCTTTTGCTTTCTTTTTCTTAAGAATGATTGTTGTCCTCTTCATTGATAAAACATGCTTAATAGAAAAAATTTGGAAAACACCAAAAAACACAAGAGAAAAACTAATTCTACCCTAAAGTCACCACTACTATTAGTTTAGTATATCTAAGTATATATTTCTGTCTAAACTTTCTAGGCATTTAAATTTATATTACAAAAGAACTATTATACTATGCTTTCTGTTTTATACATTTAAAAAATTTGCACTATGTCATATTCATCTTTTAATATTCATATAAAATATATATTCAACATTGTCATTTTTAGTGTAACAGAATTTATTAGCTAAATTTATAGGTATAGATTGCTTTTATTTTTCTATCATATCTAATACTGTAATGAACATGATTGCACAGACATTTTCGCACTCATTTGACATTTTCTTCAGAATAAATTCCTAAAAGTGAAATAGTAGGGTCAAAAGACCAGCACATTTTAAGGCTTTTTATAAATATTGCCAACTTGCCCTTCATAAAGGTGTTATAAGTTTTCACTAGCAGTGTATGGAATTTGCCCATCTCTCAGTGCTGTGGCCAACATTAGGTACTTAAGGTACTTAACATTTTTAAATCTTTGACAATTTGATAGGTATAAATGGCATCTTAGTGTTTAATATGCTGTTTCTTTGATTATGAGTTTGAATGTTTCATGGTCAGATATATTTTTTGGCAATGTGTTTAAATTCTTGGTCCTCTGTCTATTTTGTTCATCTTTTTTCTTGTTTGTTTTGATACATAGACTCTGTTAACTCACTGTCAACAATCAGAGAGGTTATGAACTTGGAATCAGGCTGCCTGGCTTCCAGCTCTTAAGAACTGTGTGTCCCTGGGTAAGTTACTTAGCCTTTCTGTTTTTTAGGTTTTGGTTTTTGTTTTTTTTTTTCATTTGTAAAGTGAAGAATCATGTGTATCCATGAGGGTTTCTGTGAGGATTAAATAATTTAATATATTCAAATCATTTAAAGCAGTCTAGTATATAGCAATGTGACTAGCAGTGTGCAACAGAACTTTAAACGTTAGATTTTTTTTCTCATAGAGATAAGCAACTTCTCCAAACTTCCTCTTGCTGAGCATATAACCAATACCCCTTCCTCTCTTCAGGCCAGAGGAGGCTAGAGCCCAGTTTCCTTTCCATAAGAAAGTTGATAATGAGCTAAAGATGGTTGGAAGTGATAAAGCAGATGTAAAGATCTGCATTGTCTCCTTGCTCCCCCTCCCCTCTGTTCCTTACTATAAAGAACCCTTGCCCACCTGTATAAGGGGAGATGGTAATTTGAGACAAATGGGCCCCTCCATGTCTGCAAAGCTAGCTTGGAATAAATTCTTTTTCCTTTTTACCAAAATACACAACCTCATCTGATTTGGTCAGTGGTAAGCAAACAAACCTAAGGTATGAACCTAAGTGGCTGGTAACAGTTTTGGCAATCCAGCCAGGAGGAAAAGTCCCTGCTCTTGAGAAGCATGCATCCCAGCAGGCAATTAGAAAATTGACTTGACTGCTCCTGGCTAGCTAAACCCATGGTCAGGACTCCGGGGACATTCCAGCAGTGGCCAAGAACACTTTTGCATCCAGGAATATCCTTCCTTTCCTATTCATGGCATCAGCTGGTTATCAACAATTTTGTTGGTAAAAGGAAAAGGTTGTTTGGGAAGTTGACAAGCTCTGCCTAATTTCCCTCTGGAAAGTGCACTCCCGGGGTTTACTGTCCCCATGATTTGGACTTTCTCTTAGGTTGTTCAGCAGTGCCATTTAAGTGAACTAAAGACCTTCACTGTTTGAAGCTATTTTAGACCTATTGCAGGTTATTCTGGGGGCACTGACTGGTCAGCAGTGCTGTTTGGGGTGAGGCAAGCATCTTCACCATTTGGGCTTAGTGCACGTCATTAGTGTGAGAAGGGATCCAGAGGTAGAAAAAAATTTCCAGGCACATGTTTTTTTGGGTTAGAGTGCTCATTTATTTTGGTTTGTTTTCCTTTGCTTTTGTTTCTTCTTTTCTTTCTTATAAAAAACCTTTATTTTAGGATGGGCAGCAAGGTTTCAGTATCTTCTAAAATTATATAAGTCGTTTGAGGCTTCTAGAAATTCTGAGGTTTCTTTGTGAGCCAATATAGAGTTCAAGGTTCTAAAAACATTTGTTGAAAAAAAAAGGTTGGATTAAGAGACTTTAAGAGAATAGAGACACTGATGGTGTAATTGAGGAGCTATGTTGTAAATTGCTCAGAAATAAAAGTGCTTGTGCAACTGTGTAGCTACCTAGAAAAGTTTTAGTTACCTGAGACCTAGAAAAAGGGGATTTTATTGTGATAAAACATGGCCTGTATAACTGAAAGACACTCTGATTTTATACAACCGTCCTTAAGAAAATACTTGGGAGTTACTTTGGCCAGAACACTCTCCGTAGTTGCTTTTCTTGCCCTTTTCTAGACAAGTACAAGTAAGAGCCTTCCATGCAGCTAATGTTAGTGAGTTTATTGGGGTTAAATTTCCCCACATTTTGGCTAATAGTCCTTGATTCATTTCAAACTGGTTGTGTTTCAAAATACTTGTCAGGGCCGGGGATTTAGCTCAGTGGTTCTGCTGCCTGCTTTGCAGCGCAAGGACCCGAGTTCGATCCCCGGTACCAAAAAAAAAAAAAAGACTTGTCAAAATTTGTTTGATGAAAACTGATTTTTGTCTCCTGCCACCTCCATGCCTTAACTAAAAAAATAGAGAAATTTGACTATAGCTGGTTTGCCTTTGTGCTTTTCTTGGTGGGGAGGATTATTTCTAAACTAATTTCTTTTTTCCACAGTAGAGGCTTTTAGCAATAGAGATAGGATAAAGTGTGTAAATTTCTAACAAGCTATGTCTAAATTTTAACTCAGTAAAATGAAAAATATCAATCTGGGGCAAGAGCTTTTAAGTTGACTGAGACCTATAATGAATTAAATCAGAAGGAAAAAAAGCTTCAGGAAATTCAAACTCAGATTAACCAGACAAGCAGTCTCCTTGGAGCTATGTATTTTTCACCTTGCTACAACCAAGGATTGTATCTTCAGATGTGCAAATTTAGGATTACATATTGCTTTAAGACTATAAAAAGAGAAATGATGCCCATAGTGTAATTTTTAAAAGCTGGGATATGATAAATTTAAATCTTCGTTTTATGTGTTGGTACAGAGGTGTGTGTATATTATATGTAATGTCTATGAGTATACTTGTGTATATATGTCCCACCAAGGCTAACTTTAAAAAAATTGTGGTAAAAATATAAAAATTTACTTAAAAATATATAGGTACTATGTATTTCTTTTTTGATTAATTCCTGTGTATTTTATGTTTTGCTGTGCTTTGGGAATTGAATTTTTCCCATTATATATGAAATTTACTGGTGAATATAAAATTTGCATTATAATGAAAGAAAACTTTTGCTTTTTGTATTATAGCTGCTTTACTAAACTACCCTTTTTGTACTAATGAATACTACTGAAGTTTTTTCTAATATTCATATCATTTGTGGCCTCTTGTGACACTTATAATTTTTTTCTTGCCTCATCACAACCGAAACTTGTAGAATATTAAATATTTTCAGTGGTTCTGAGCATTTTTGTTTCACTTTGGTTTTTACTAGAATATTGGCTGCTGATTGGAAGTAACTATGTATTCCAAGACTGGTGATATAATGAAGAACAGATTGTTTTCACTGAGCAATCATAAAGGCCATATTGCTTCCTGCATAAAATCAATTCATATTCCTGTGGTAGTTGTCTCTCAAGGGTGGAACTACTTGTCGTTTTATGTTCAGTGTGATTTAATCTGTGTTAATTATGTGATGTAATTCTCCTGAAAGCCCTATGAAGTTATTGTTACCCCCATTTTCAGATGTAGTAGCCAAAATTCAGAAAAATATGAAAAATGTTTAATTTCCAGTCACATAGCCACTATATGACAGCAAGTGACTTTTGAGCTTATCTTACCTGTCCCTACTCTCTCCCCTTCCTGTCTTATAAACTGTTAGGAATAATGACAGTTATAATTTTTTTTGGGTACCAGGGATCAAACTCAGTGCTTGGGAGGCAGGCAAGGTGCCACTGAGCTAAATCCCTGGCCCATGGAATAATGACAGTTACAAATTTTACTACTCTATAAAATCCAAAAGAAATGTGAAGAAATATGTGTAGTCTTAACTCACTAGCTCTTAAATTTTGTTGCTTATAACAATTACCTGGAGTTCCTTGAAAAATACAGATTCTAGGGCACTTCTTTCAGAAATTCCAATTCATAGTGGCTGAGAGTTATAATTTCAAAAGAGAAGATCCACAATCACTCTTCAAGAAATAACGTTTTGGACCATGTAACAGGGCTATTAGGTCAGTCAACCATACTTCATAACTGGTTGGGATGTGGAAATTTTGCCCAGAGCTAACATGGCAAGTCAAGCCCTTCCTTGTGTTCTGAGGCATACTCTTTTTTTGTTTGATACCAGGGATTGAACTCAGGACCTTCTGCTTGCAAGGCAGAAGGCGAAACCACTGAGCTAAATCCCCAGCCCTTAGGCATATTCTTAACACAGCACAGTCTCTTACATTAATCACCAAACTAATTTGTTTGTTTACTTACAAGATAAAGAAACAGGTGTTCCAGCTGAGTTGGAAATGTAAATAGTTTATTGAAATATGCTTTTCTTAAATTTCTTAAATTTTCTTAAATTTCTTAAATTAAATTTATGATGTTAAGGAATTAATTTTTAAAATATTTGCTAGGACATTCATTCAAAAGTAATTTAGAAGTTTCTCCAATTTTTTTGTTCTTTTGCCTATTACTACTTCAACAAAGTCCTTACCTGGAATTCTCTCTTTTCTGCATGGCTTAAGTCTATGAATTTAGGAGCTTTTAAGAGAGAAATTTAATATTTTAAAAATTATCACATTACATTATAAAGTGTATAAATTACTACAGCTTCAGTTTGACCAGGAAGAAATCCTTTGAATTTACAGAGAATACATTTACTGCAAAAGTATTAGGAACAGTCTGAGTTTACATGAAAATGATTGATTACTTGATTTTACTGTATTATTTTGAACTACAATTTTTCTATTAGAGAATTGATGTTTACATACATGTTAAGTTGGATTTATCTTCCCTATACATGTTCCATATTTTTAAATAGTAAGGAAAAGTTCTCACCATTTCTAAGATTGTAGATGGGAACTGATTTTATTACACCATTTGGAAAGCAGCCTGAAGGAAATGGTGACAGTAGAAGTTTTTCACCTTTAAATGAAAGGGTATTTTCATTTACTTCAAAGGACATTTTGAAAATTAAAAACAAACAAAACTCTCCAAACAGTACAAGTCAGAAAGCAGGATATACCTAGTAGAAAAGGAAGCTGTGATACCAACTTATGGCCCAGTTCCCAGTGGTGGAAGGGCTAGAACTGAGACTGAGTTCTTCAAAAAATCCATGGGTTGTGGTGAATTGATGCAGAGATTATACCAGGTAAGTGCCTTGGAGGGATGATTCCAGATTCCCAAACAACCTTCAGGTCCAGATTCACTGGGGCCTAAAATTTACCCTTCAAGTTGACTTTCCTTCATGACAGACACAGTCATCTTTTCACAATTTCATGAATAAATTGTTTAGTCTCCAATTCCTTAATTTATTAGAACAATTTCTGATATGATAAGATCAACACGGAGAAAGGTAGTGAAAGACAGAGAGCTAAAGAGAGGAAAGAACTCAGAAATGGGGTAAAACCATGGTAAGGACAGGTGACTCTCTCCCAGCCAGGATCCTAGGAGTGTGGTCTCCTCTGCTTGCCTCACTCAGCACTGCCATTCTGCTCCAGCATCAGATGGTCATTTATGAGAGGTTATCTGAATTCCTAGAAAATTTTTTTTACTGGTTGATTAAGGTTCTGCTTCCCCAGTGGGCATGTACAGGTCCTGGTTTCTACCTGGCTCAACTGGAACTTGGATTAATATTCATGGCAGAGAAAAAAGATAGTGACAATAATAGTGATGATGATGTTTTTTGGATCACACTCTTTGTTACAATAAAACTCAGGCACACTACCCACAATAACATGACATCAAATATAATACAGTTGCCAAGTGGATCCCATACTCATTTCAACTGTATTTCTTTTGGGGAAGGTTGCTCATTATAGTACTTGCCTTTTGGTGAGAGCTATGTGACTTCAGTTAGGTCACTAATTAGTCACTTGCCCACAGATCTAACACATACAAATGTTTTAAAAATTTAAAATATAATTTTCAATTACTTTTTAGTATCATAATTCTGCACTTCACAGCATTAAGTTTTATGGACCCCATTTATCCCATTGTGGCATGGTTTAGTTTTATTTTAAAAAATTATAAACTTATATTTTCTTTAGAATTCAGGCCCTTCCCTCCTATCTTCCTTCCTATCTTCTCTCCTTTGTTTTGTTTTCCCATTTCATTCATTAAATATTCATTGCATCCCAGGCACTGAGAGAGACACAATTCTTTTTTTAGAATAAATTTTATTTTATCCCACTTCCTCCCACCCCTTATGCCCTCTCCTCTCTCTACATACAAAAGCTTACTTTCCATTTTTTCCTTCTTTTTTCACTTTTTTTCTTGTCCCTTCTTCCTTTCTTCCTCCCTCCTCCCTTGTTCCCCTTCCCATTTGAACATTTTTTCCCCCCGTTTTTCAACATCCATTATACATTTCAGTCCTTATTTCCACTTTTGGTTTCTCACACCAGAGAAACAATGCAATATTTAAACATTTGTGTCTGATTTATTTCACCTAAGAGTATGGGAGAGACACAATTCTTAAGGAACTCCTAGTTGGGGTGGGAAGATTGGGGCCATTGCTAGCTAATTTGTTAGGGTTGGATAGCATAGAGGGCTGTTGAAACAAAGAGAAGGTGATCAAACACCAAAAATTCCTCCTTCTCTCTCAAGAATATAACACTATCTTTTAACTTTGTATTTTTACTTAAAAAGCCAATTTCTCAATTATATACCAGTTACTTCTGTTTCTCTCTTCACTATCATCAAAAACAGCCATAAATCACCTTTAGTGGTTTTTGATCATGTTAAGCTGCCTCTTGCTCATCTCCTTGGCCATTTTCCTAGACACTTTGAATCTTTGACACAATTCTTCCTACATTCTTGAGGGAGCCTTAGGGACCACATAACAGATACTTCTAATGTTTCATTTCCTTCGAGACATCAGTTCTAAAGATGTCCACCTTTACATTTCAGCATTTCACACAATGGCCTCACCTTGGACTTTGCCATTTAGCAGGACTGCTTCACCTTGTTAACATCCCACTCAGGTCACAGCCTCCAATTTTCCCACCCAGTCACTTTCTTATTCATTACTTCAGCTCTAGGATCTCACTGGGTCCTCCAGTTCCTTCCCGGCATTGCAAGTGGATTAGTATTCTTATAATTTTATTTTCTCAGCCGGGCAATGTAGACCTTATCCTGTATCTGCCGTGTGTGTGTTGTGTGTGTGTGTGTGTAGTGAGGAATATATGCTATATTTAGTTTCAGATTAATTAGTTTTGTTAGTATAGAAGTTATATACAGTAAAATACCAAGTCTTAAATGTGCAACCTGAAAATTTCTATGTCTATGTCCTCTAAGTAACCACCACCCAGATCAAGATACAGAACATTTCTTTCCATTGCCATAGAGAACTCCATCTGGCTCCCTTCCAGTTGATAACTACCCTCCAGATCTAACCATTATCAAGACCTATAATCAGTAGTGGTCTGGTTTTGCCTATTCTTAAGTTTCCTATAAGTAGAAAAGTTTCTACTTCTTAGAAATCAAGATTTAAATAAATTCTGTTATCCCTATATGTTATAGGTCATCAAATGGTGGGAAATGAGGTTTTAAATGTGTTCCATTAGCATGCACATGGCTATTACAATAAAAGGGAATATCTCCTCCCCATTTCTCCATCACTGAGATCTTCATCTTTCCCTCAGTGTCATCTGTCCCTGGAGACTCTTGGCATCTGAGTCATTTAGTCCTTCCATGCCTTTTTCTGACTACCATTGCAGAGTGATGCACTGTCAATGTGAACAGTGTTACATAGCTATCAGATAAACATGCTATAACTTGATGTGAGCAGAGAAGGAAGCTTAGTTTGTAGCAGGGCCTCACATATACTCTGCTTACCTCTAAGCTACACCCAAGCTTCCAGTTTGCTTTAAATTTGACTGTGCACACTCCTTTAAGTCTTCCAGTGTAGTAATATAGAGAGTTCTGTTGGTCTAATTTGCCCACATCTCTGTTGAATGAGCAAAAAACAATGTTATGATCCAAAGGAGGAGCCAAGCATATTAATTGTTTTTCTCAGTTTCTTCGTAGTTTCCAGATGACTTCTTCATTTGTTCCCAGAAATCCAGCCTGGGCCCTCTTTTCTCCTCCCTCCACACTCTCCCTGGAGAATTTTGTCATCATTGTCTGCTGTGGCTTTAGTTGTCACATCTCTATGGGTGTGACTCCTACATTTGCTCATCTCAACCCAACCTTGGACTGAGCCCTTGACCCCAAACACCCATCTTGGATATCTCCACTTGCATACCTTGCAGGCACCTCCAAGTAAACAGATCTCAAACTCCACTCAGACAGACCTTCCTCCCCTCTAAGTGTACCCTGCTGTGTACCCTCCTGTGGTCTATGTATCGATGAGGTAAAGTCTCCCTTCACCTCATCTGTGAGTTTTGCCTCATCAGATTCTCCTGGATCTGTTCCTTCCTTTTGTGTGGTCACTGCTCAAGCTTGAACCCCATGGCAGCCTGCTTGATCTTGCTCTAAACCCCCTCTACTTTTGTCTGTTCTGCTCCTACTGCCAGGAATGGGAATAGGGAGGGTGGTCTTTCTGACACAGATCTGATCGTGCCACTCTCTGATTCAAAATATTCCATGATGAGTAGAGCTCTGGACATTGGTGGAGCTGGGGCTTCAGCATCTGGGGCCAGAATGCTAGTTGAGTAACCTGTCCAGAAGGTGGAGCAGGGTTTACCAGAAATTGGGTGTTTTTTTGGAAGGGACTCCTGTGTGTGAGTAGAATGTTGCTAAGAATGCACTTAAAGTAGATTCTCCTACCCATTGTCAGGACAGGCAGCAGAGGAGTGAGGTGAGTGGTGAGATCAATGAGATAATTCAGGGTTCACCAACTGAGAGGCAGGGCTCATATCGCTTGTGGTGATTTCCTTTAAAGTGTGCTCAGACGTTCCACCCTCAGGGATTCCATCTCATTCATCGGTCATATTTTAAAGACTAATCTATCACGATTGCAAATCATCTGACTTCTCTTACATCCCCAGGGCCACTTAAAATAGAAAATAAGTCAGGAAACACGTATCTTGCCAGCATGTACACGCCCGCGTGCATGCGTGCACTCACACACACATACACGTGTGCGCACATGTGCGCAATCATTCATTCATTCACAGCCTCACAGTACTTCAGCTGAGGAGTGTAGACCACAGTATTTGAGACAATTTTTGAAAGGTCATTTGATGTCATTTATAATGTTTTCATTGTTTCTCTTCTGGGGTGAAAGCAGGTTAATGTGCAAGTGCACACATATGTCTGAATATATGTGTAATCAGATTACATGAAGCACAAAGTTTGCAAACTTTCCAATGGCATTATTAGCTCCATAATAATAAGTAATTGGGGATTAAGTTAGGTGAGTTGTCTTTGATCACAGAATAACTTTGGACAAGTTACTTAAATGTTTTGAGTCTCAATTTTCTCATCTTTGAAATGGAGATGATAATATTGTAATGGACATTATAGTTATATCCCCAAGTTCTCTTCTACTTGTCCTCCACTATGTAGCATCTACCTTTTAAAAAAGAGTGAAAGTAGTTCTCCACCTTGGAGAGTTACCTTCCAAAGATATTTGAAATTGTGTGGGCACATTCTTGGTTGTCACAATGATTGGAGAGGGTCACAACCACTTTAAGTGGGATAGATCCATTTGTGATCATGGGCTGAGTTCTGATGGGTCTAAGTTGATTAGGATAATCCTTCTTCTTTGCCGCAGGGGATATATTTATTTTTAAAAATTAATTAATTAATTTTGGTTGTTTGAGACAGGGTCTTGCTATGTAGTTCTGTCTGGCCTTGAACTCACTGCAATCCTTCTGTCTCAGCCTCCTGTGTGCTAGGATTACAGGCTTGTGCCACAGGGAATATAGATGTACTCTTTTCCTTTAAGGAACTATCACCCAAGATAGAAAATGTGAAGGAGTCTTAGAAATAGTTAAAAAGAAACATTAACAAGTGATATCATTAGTAGCAGAAGAAATTTGGCCCTTAGTCATACTCTACTTCATGTTGTTTCTATACATTTCTAATGGGGTTATCATGGACTAGAAGCTCTTTGAGGGGAGAGACACATCTTAAAATTGTCTTTTGTTCCCTATTGCATCAAGTCCAATGCTGTGCATAAAATACATCCTGTAAATTACTGCTGAGTTAAACTGAGTAGATTTTGAGGTTGAAATCTACCATAGAAGTATGTGTTTAGAAGGAAGTTCTTAGTTTATACAGGCACTGCTATACTTGGGACAGCCAAAGGACTGATTTATTGAATCAGTAATTTCTTAACATCTGAGGATTAGAAGCCCCCTTAAAGGTTATGGGACACCTCACCTTCCCTCTGGGGCAGCAGTTCCAGGTATCATCTTCTTAAAGGGTTGGAGGGGTTTTCAACAGACAGTAAAACTGCTCTTCTACCCAGAGTGTTTTTGGGAATATGGTGGGGGACATTTTCAGTTGTCACATTAGTGGGAACCACTTATGGTACTTGGTGGGCAGTGCCCAACTTTCCGTCAGAACTGCTCCCAAAAAGAATGCAGGAGATTTGGGAGTAAAGATGGCAGATTGAACACATATTTGTAGTTCTTTCTCCCCTCCCCTCACAAACCACTAAAACTAAAATATGATTGTCTTCAAGCTGCACCAAATCATGAGGATAGGCAAGGATGCCTCTCCCGCAATATTGTGAAGGCAGAAATAAAATGGACAACTGGTAACCGACTTAAAAGATCTGGAAAAGGTGAATGTTAAGCTGATAATGAGAAAAATTGTGAATTCCTTGATCATAACTTTAGAATCCCTCAGAGGTTATAGAGATGGTAATATCAGCTATCTATGGAACAATGGTGAAGGAGAGGTGACTGATAGAAAAATTGTAAACTAGTTAGACTACTTGACTCCTCTAATAACTTAGTGATGCAAGAACATTGATCCTTTCTCTAGCCTTAGCAGTTTTTTTTTCTATGAGATTTTAAAACATAGTCTTTAGACTGAGGTTTGAAAGCACAGATGAGAGCAGTAACAAGTATTATCTAAAGTACTCCTGAGCTATCAGACAAGACTCCACATTCAGACAAAAAAGTATTCTCCAGCATATCTGAGCAGCCCTAGAAGAAATATCTGATATTTCTTATGTTTGAGGTCTCACACACATACACACACAAAAACCAAGCTAGATTACTCTACCAGTGAAATCAAAATTGGACAAACAACATTCAAAGGCCAGAGCTTCCAATCAATTTTTTAATCCCTCTTGAAAGAGGAGATAACCAACCAGGACTGGTGGCACATGCCTTCTGCTTCAGGAGGCTAAGGCAGGAGGATAGGAATTTCCATCCCAGCCTGAGAAACTTAAAAACTTAGTGAGATTCTGACTTAAAAAAAAAAAAAAAAAAAAAGCTGGGGTGTAGCTCAGTGCAGAGGCCTTGAATTCAATCCTAGTACTGCCAAAAAGAGGAAGGGAAGACAACCAAAGAATAACAGACCTCTGAGACCATATAAAACATAAAGGTCAAATAATCAGATCAACAACTGGAGAAAACTAACTCAGATGGTGAAAAAGGTTACACAAGATGAAACCAATGAATGCATCAGAAAATGGAAAGATATCTTCTGTTCCTGGATAGGTAGAACTAATTTTATAAAAGTGGCCATTCTTCCAAAACTGGTATTACAGATTTAATGCAATCCCAATCAAAATATCAATAGCATTGCTCACAGAAACTAGAGAAAACAATCTTAAAATTGATATGGAACGAGAAGAGACCCAGAATAGTAAAAGCAATCCTGGGCAACAAGTGAAGAGCAGGAGGCATCACAACCTGGGACTTCAAGTTATATGACAAAGCTACAATGATACAAACACCATAGTACAGGCACAAAAACAGGCACATGGATCAGTGGGACAGAACAGAGGGTGCAGAAACAACCCTAGGCACATTCAGCTATCTGATATTTCACTAAGGGGCCAAAATATACGCTGGAGGAAAGACAGCCTCTTTAACAAACGATGTTGAGAAAACTGGCTGTCCACATGCAGAAGAAGATTGAATCTAGACTCATATCTCTCACCATGTACTAAACTAAAATAAAAATGGATCACAGATCTAAATATTAACACAGAAACACTTATCTGCTGGAAGATAAAATTGGTAAAACTCTTGAAAACATAAACATAGGTAAAAACTTTTTGATCAGAACCTCAATTGCACGAGAAATAACATCAAGAGTCAACAAATGGGATCATATCAGATTTAAAACGGGAAAAATTTTTTACCAGCTATTCCTCAGACAGAGAACTAATATCTAGAATATATTAAGAAGTAAAAAAAATTAGAACCCCAAAATAATAGACCCAAGTAAAAAATGGGCAACTGAAATGAACACACACTTCTCAGAAGAAGTACAAATGGTCAATCAATACATGCAAAAATGTTCAACCTCTCTGGCCACTAAAGAAATGCAAATTAAAACAACACTGAGATTCCATCTTACTCCAGAAAGAATGGTTATCAGCAAGAAATCCAGTAATAACAAATGATAGAGAGGAGTTGCACGGAATGCGCCAAATCAGCCCACTGCAGACAGGTAGGTCTGCAGACGCCGTAGCAATGCTGTGAGTCACGAGCAACGCGCCGATAGCAATCCACTGGACAACAACACCCCCACCCCCCACCCCCCGCTCCTCTGTACAGCCACCTGGTTCCACACTACAAAGACGCAGAGGACACCGGACCACCGGACCACCAGACCACTGTACTGGGTAAGTTGGAGTCATCTTCACCTCCCATCAGGACCTGGACCATCTCCAGGGGAAGGGCAGGTGGAACCTGCAATACAACTCTGTAGAGTTCAACCCTACGGGAAGACAGGGAGCTCAACTTGGGACTTGCAGCCAGAAATCTGGCTGAATCTCATGGGTCTGTGACTAGCTTGCTGAGACTCATTGACTTATATCTGCACACTGCAACCCACGTTGTCTGTTGTGACAGCAGAGACATACAATGAAAGAGCCCCTTCATCTTCATGGTTATTTTTTATTCCCAAAATTAGTTTTATTATTTTGTTTTTTTTCTCTTTTCTTTTGCTCTGCTTATCTTTAATCTTTTTCCCTACTCTTTGCAAATATTTGTTTTTCTCCTTTTTTTCTTTTTCTTTTCTCTTTCCTTTCTCTCTCTCTTACACTCACTCTCTTGCTCTCCCACATTGTTCATCTCCCTTTTTGTC
The DNA here is from genome assembly GCF_053883595.1 of Heterocephalus glaber. NCBI lineage: Eukaryota > Metazoa > Chordata > Mammalia > Rodentia > Bathyergidae > Heterocephalus > Heterocephalus glaber. The sequence continues at coordinate 7,755,010 of NW_028258156.1, forward strand.
CCTGTTTTGGTCCTCAGTCAGAGTTCTTCTTTATTTTCCTATTGTTCTCTTTTTCCTTCTCACCTGAGTCCTCTGACCACACTGCTAACCTTCCCCTATCCTTTTTCCCATCTATCCCTCCCTCCCCAACCCCTTCTAACTCCCCATCCCAAAGGGTAAAGTTGTTATATTGAAGAGTTTATTCACTATATGTTGGGTTGGTCCTCGATCTTGATTTAAGTCACACAGCTAAAGGTGATAGATTAATAACTACCACAAAATGTCATTTTCAAAGATGTACTTGATGCAGTGGTGTTGCTGATTGTATCACTTGGGCTAAGGTGTGGGTATTGATCTAGTCAATGAACCTTCCTAGTATAAGGAAAATGAGATAGCTTTAGAGTCATTAGAGACTCAAAACTTAAAGACCAGCTATATCTGGAAGACACCTCTGAGAAGCAATCATTCCATAAGGGTTCTAATTACAAACAACAAAGATACCTACAATAAACAATTTCAAACTATCAACCCAGGAGTTAAACCAAGGACAGTACCAAAAACAAAAATGAGAAGACATTTAAGCAAGGCACAAACTCAGACTTCCACCCCACCAAGAGTAAATCCTGGGGGAAATGAGATGGAAAAGTCCCATAACCAACCACCTGGATACCCTGAACTGATAGCACAGGAAGTAACAAAACAGATGAATGAGGCTCTAGAAAAATTCAAAGCAGAAATAATCTCCCAGATATCTGCAGAGATGGTGAGCAGAGTGAAAGACATGATTAGAGGATCTAGAACAGAAAGAGATAAAAAAAATAGATGAGCTCAGAAACATGCTGGAAGCCATGAATACCCAGCATAAGAAAGAAATGGAAACCATGAAACAGATTCAAACAGGTATCCAGGAGATCAAAAACTCCATTGAAAGTATCCACAGCATATAAAGGGAATCTGAAGATAGAATATCAGATATAGAAGACAGGATCGTGGTTAGAGACCACGAAAATAGAGATTTCTTAAAAATAGTAAGGGACCATGAGAAATCAATCCAACAACTGCTAGACGATGCAAAGAAGAATAACATAAGACTGATAGGAGTCCATGAAAAATCAGGAGAAAGCACAATTGACATAAAAAAACTGTTCACAGAAGGAATAGTGGAAAACTTCTGAGACAGAGGTAGAGAATTGGACATACAGATAAGTGAGGCATGTAGAACTCCAACTAGCCATGATCAAAAAAATCTACATCTAGACATATAATAGTCAAGATCCCAGAAACCCAACAGAAAAGCAAAATCCTACAAGCAGTTAGAGAAAAGAAACAAATCACCTACAAAGGAAAGCCCATCAGAATCACAGCAGACTTCTCAACACAAACCCTCAAATCAAGGAGAGCCTGGAGTGAAGTATTTCAAGCTCTAAAAGAAAATAACTTCCAACCTAGACTGTAGTATCCTGCAAAATTTTCTTTCAAAATTGATGGGGAAATTAGATACTTCCATGACAAAGAACACCTGAGAAATTTCATGAACACCAAACCAGCACTACAAGCAATTCTAAACAATATCCTAGAAAAAAGCAATGAAGATCACAACTCCATGAGGCCCAACAGAGGGAAGCCACCAGGCAAGGTAAGACACTAAAGGGAAAGGGGAAAAAAATAAGAAATAAAAGAGCCAACAAAAGTAAAACATCATGACAAGGATAAATCAATATCTATCAATTATAACCATCAATGTTAATGGCCTCAATTCACCAATCAAAAGAAATAGAATGGCAGAATGGATTAAAAAGGAAAATGCAACAATATGCTATATACAAGAAACACATCTAACTCAAAAAGAAACTCATAGACTGAAAGTAAAAGGATGGAAAACAGTTCTCCACACCAGAGGAACCCAGAAGAAAGCAGGGGTAGCAATCTTATTTGCAGACAAAGTAGATTTCAAACCAAAACTAATTAAGAGAGACAAAGATGGTCACTACATCCTTGTGAAGGGAACAATCCAAGAGGAAGAGATGACAATCATAAATATATATGCACCAAATACAAATGCCCCCAGCTAAATAAAACAAATATTAATGGACATGGAAAACCAAATAAACACTAACACAATTGTAGTAGGGGACCTCAGTACCCCATTATCACAAATAGACAGATCATTTAGACAAAAAGTTAACAAGGAAATTCTAGAACTGAACCAAGCTATTGAACAAATGGACTTAATAGATGTTTACAGAGTGTTCCACCCCACAATATTGGAATACACATTCTTTTTGGCTGCCCACGGGTCATTCTCCAGAATAGACCACATGCTAGCTCATAGGACATATCTAAGTAAATGTAAAAGAACTGAAGTTACCTCCTGTATATTATCAGACCATAGTGCAATAAAATTGGAGATCAATAACATAAGAAACCGCAAAACCCCAACAAACACATGGAAACTGAATAACACCCTTTTGAACAACCAATGGGTCACAGAAGTAATTAAAGAAGAAATTAAACAGTTTCTACAAGTAAATGAAAATGCCAGTACAACATACAGGAATCTATGGGACATAATGAAAGCAGTTCTATGTGGGAAATTCATAGCAGTGAATGCCCATATTAGGAAAAGAGAGAAAACTCAGCTAAATAACCTAATGCAGAACCTCAGGCTCCTAGAAAAAGAAGAGCATAACGAATCCAAAGCTCATACAAGAGAGGAAATTATAAAGATTAGGGCAGAAACCAATGCAATGGAGACTAAGAGAACAATATAAAAAATCAATGAATCAAAGAGTTGGTTTTTATAAAGAATAAATAAAATCAATAAACCTTTAGCCAACCTTATCAAAAAAAGGAAAGAAAAGACACAAATCCATGCAATTAAGAATGAAAAAGGTGAAGTCACAACAGATCCAACAGAAATCCAGAGGATATTCAATACCTACTTTGAGAACCTCTACTCCAATAAAATGGAAAACACAGAAGAAATGGGCAGATTCCTAGATACACATGAATTGCCAAAGTTAAATGAGGAAGCTATAGAAATTCTAAACACCCCAATTACAATGAGTGAAATTGAAAATGTAATAAAATATTTACCAACAAAGAAAAGCCCAGGTCCAGATGGCTTCACTGCTGAATTTTACAAGACATTTAAAGAAGAACTAATACCGTTGCTCTTTAAACTCATCAAGGAAATTGAAAGGGAAACAAGGCTTCCAAATTCATTCCTGGAAGCAAGTGTTACTTTGATTGCAAAACCAGGGAAAGACCCAACCCAAAAAGAGAACTACAGACCAATTTCCCTAATGAACATAGATGCAAAAATCCTCAACAAGATACTGGGAAACAGAATACAGAGGGTCATCAAGAAGATCATACACCCTGACCAAGTCCGATTTATCCCAGGGATGCAAGGATGGTTCAACATCCATAAATCAATAAACGTAATACACCATATTAACAGAGTCAAGGACAAAAACCATATGATCATTTCAATAGATGCAGAAAAAGTATTCAACAAAATCCAACACCCATTCATGATAAAAACCCTACAGAAAATTGGAATAGAAGGTCTTTATCTTAACTTGATTAAGGCTATCTATGAAAACCCAACAGCCAACATCATACTAAATGGTCAAAAACTGAAAACTGTCATGCTAAAATCAGGAACAAGACAAGGATGCCCACTATCACCACTCCTGATCAATATAGTTCTGGAAACATTAACCACAGCAATTAGAAAAGAGAAAGAAATAAAAGGAATAAAGATAGGAAAGGAAGAAGTTAAACTGTCATTATTTGCTGATGATATGATACTTTACATAGAAGACCCAAAAAACTCCACCAAAAGACTTCTACACTTAATTGACAGAATCAGTAGAGTAGCTGGATACAAGGTCAACACTCAAAAAACAATAGCCTTCTTGTACACAAATAACAGACTCACTGAGAGAGAAATTAGGGAAACAATTCCTTTTATAATTGCATCCAAAAAAATGAAATATCTAGGAATCAATCTAACAAAGGAAACAAAAGACCTCTACACTGAAAACTATAGCACTCTGAAAAAAAGAGATTGAAGAGAATAGAAGAAAATGGAAAGATATCCCTTGCTCCTGGGTAGGAAGAACCAATATAGTGAAAATGGCCATACTTCCAAAACTACTATATAGATTCAATGCAATGCCAATTGAAATTCCAACAATATATTCACAGAACTAGAGAAAACAATCCAAAAATTCATCTAGAACCAGAAGAGACCTAGAATAGCTAAAGCAATTCTAAGCAACAGAGACATGGCTGGAGGTATCACAATCCCCAACTTGAAACTATACTACAAAGCTACTGTGATAAAATCAGCATGGTACTGGCAAAGGAACAGACCTGAGGATCAGTGGAATGGATTAGAAGATGCAGAAACATCTCCAGACATACTCAGCCACCTCATCTTTGACAAAGGAGCCAACCACCCTCATTGGAGGAAAGATAGCCTATTTAATAAATGGTGTTGGAACAACTGAATTTCAACCTGACAAAGATTGAAACTAGACCCATACCTATCACCATGCACTAAACTAAGATCAAAGTGGATTGAAGATCTAAATATTAAAACAGAAACACTAAACTTGCTGGAAGATAAGTTAGGTAGAACTCTTGAAGACATTGGCATAGGAAAAGACTTTATGAACAAAACCTCAGTAGCACTGGAACTAGCACAAAGAATGAACAACTGGGATCTCATCTTATTAAAAAGCTTCTGCACTGCAAAAGAAACCACCAACAGAGCTAACAGACAACCTACAATATGGGAAAAAATTTTTAGTAGCTGTACCTCAGACAAAGGACTACTATCTAGAATATATAAAGAATTGAAAAAAATCAGACCTCCCAAATTCAAAAACCCAATTCTAAAATGGGCATCTGAAATGAACAGACATTTCTCAGACAAGGAGGTAAAAGCAGCAAACAAATATATGAAAAAATGTTCAAAATCACTGGTCATTCGAGAGATGCAGATGAAAACAACACTGAGATTCCACCTCACCCCAGAAAGAATGGCTGCTATCAAGAAGTCAACCAATGACAAATGCTGGCAGGGTTGTGGGGAGAAAGGAACCCTTCTCCATTGTTGGTGGGAGTGCAGACTGGTGCAACCACTGTGGAAGTCAGTATGGAGATACCTCAAAGAACTAGGACTAGAGGTCCCATTTGACCCAGCTATTCCCCTGCTGGGTATCTTCCCAAAAGAATTAAAAGAATCATACCACAGTGATATAATGTGCGCCCATGTTCATAGCGGCACAGTTTGTGATAGCTAAAGCTTGGAAGCAGCCCAAGTGCCTATCAACTGGAAAGTGGATAAAGAAGATGTGGTTTTTTTATAAAATGGAGTACTACTCAGCCATAAAGAATGAAAAACTAGAGTCATTTATAGCTAAATGGATGCATATGGAGGCCATATTCTTAAGTGAAATAAATAGGACACACATGTGTAAATCCTGAATAGTTTCACTAGTGTGAGAAACTGATAGTGTAAACAAGGGTTAAAATGATTAAAATGAATAATTGATAATTTGAAATAGGAAAAAAGGTCCAAAGATGAAGGAGTGAAGGGAAGGGAAGGGGAAAGGAAAAGAGGGAAAGAAAAACTATGAGAAAACAAAAAAAAATGGAAATGAAATCTATGTAAATAGGGAAGGGCGGAGGGGGTAAAGGGTGCACAGGTAATGGGGAAAAAAAAAAGAACCAAGATATATCATGTACAGGTACAAACACCCAATGATAAATGTAAACAAATTGTATACCTAAAATGTACTAATAAAAGAACTAAAAATAACAAAAAACAAAAAAAACCAAAAGAGAGGATGCAACAAAAAAAGGAACCTTTCCGCATTGTTGGTGGCAATGTAAACTAGTACAACCAATATGAAAATCAGTGTGGAGATTCCTAAAATAACTAGAAATACAAAGTCCATTTGACCCAGCTATTTCTCTTCTAGGTAACTTCCTGAAAGAGTTAAAACACGTCATATTACAGTGATACATGGATGCCCATATTTATAGCCACATAATTCATAATAGCTAAATCTTTATGTGGCCTATATATCCACTCAACAGATGAATGGGTAAAGAAAATGTAGTATTTATATAATGGAGTCCTACTCTGCCATAAAGAAGGAAAACTTTAGTCATTTGTAGGAAAATGGATGCACCTTGAGAGCATAATGTTAGGGACATAAATTAGACACACAAACTTAAATATCACATGGATTCTCTTTATTGAGAAACCCAAAATACAAATAATGAGCAAAATAAAAGATAGATAATAGATAATAGGAAATAAGGAGATAGATCTTTTGCAAAAGGGGACCAAGAGATGGAAGGAGTGGTGAGGTAAGAGAGGGGAAGGGGAAGAAAAAAATTAAGATGTATTATGTTCATATACCAACTCCTCACAAGGAATGTAATCATTATGTACTGCAAATATGTACTAATAAAAAATAAAAATTGTACAACAAGATTACACAAGAAGAAACTTTCAAGGAAAAAACCTTACTAATATATTTAAAGATAGAAAATATTTTAACCACAAAACAGAAATAGAAGGCTAGCAGGCACATTTAATAGAACAACAAGAAAAAGCTCTAGAGATGTGGTAGATTAACTAATGGTCAACTTGGAACACCCAGCTGAACTGAATCAGTGGGAAGACCCACCTGAAAATTGTTGCCAACAGCATAAAGAGAGAAAAGGGAAGATCATTGGCAGTTGATTTTATGGGAGAAGCTTGCAGTGGGTGGTTTTCCTGATGTGAAGTTGGTTGTTCTTTTATCACAGAAGGAGCTCAGTTCTCACTGTCACTGGGAATGGCTGCTGTTCTCATCAGGGAAGCTCTGATCTTTGCTGTGAGCCTCACTTCATGGTTCCAGTGTAGATCCCTCAGCCTGGTGGCACAAATCCTTCACCCTGCTGGCACAGGCTTTCTAACTTCCACCACTGGCCTTTGGGCCTTTCCAGCAAAGATCTTAGATATGGACAAGCATGAGATATTGATGTGGGCTTGAGGCCACTGGTTGGACTCATGGAGGACATTGCCTTAGACTCTAGGCCTTCAGCTGGGACATTGTTGTGGGGTCCAGGCCCTTGGTTGGATTCTTTGGGTCTTTAATGCACAGCTAGGTCTCTCTCATGCCTATACATTTAACTTTTTCGGTAGACTATTATAAAATAATCCTATAGGTTATGTGTCCTGTATTAAATCTTTTTTCCTTGCAAACCCTGACTACAACAAGAGATTAATAATGACATAATAAATGAATATTTTAGTAGAGAGATTAGAATATAATAATGAGGAAACATATTAGAAATTAGAATAGAGGGCACCTGGGCCGTGTGGAGTATCCTGCACCCAGAGCCAGAGGGCAGGAGGTCAATCTTTGACCTCTGCAGGGAGTCACATGCGCTGACTAGGAGCAGAAAGGCTGGCTCCAGATGAGAAGAACCTGGAATCCAACTCCAGAGGGAGAGGCAAGCAATCCAGAACCTGAGATGGTCTGAAGATTTTGCTGGGAGACCACCCCCAGAGCAGAGGAGCAGAGACACCCCCAGCACTGAGGAGGAGCCTTCTGGCCACCTTACCACCACCCTCAGCACAGAAGAGAAGGGCTGCCCCCAGCATCAAGGAGGAACCTTCTGGGCCATTTTACAACTGCCCCCAGTGCAGAAGAGCAGAGCTGCCCCAAGCCCTGAGGAGAAGCCTTCTGGGCCACCATACCACTGCCCCCAACAAAGAAGAGCAGTGCCACCCCCAGTGCCAAGGAGGTGAGCCAAGTGGGCACCAGCAGCACACTCCCCACCCCATTGAAATGAGAAGACACATAAACAAGTTTGAAAATCAGGCTTCTAGATCACCTACAGCAACCTCAAAGGGAGACAAGACAGTTTAATCTGATATTAAACCACCTGGATTCCATGAACTGGCAACAAAAGAGGATCTGGAAAAAATGAAATCACAAATAATTTTTCAGATCACAGCAGAGATTGTGCCCATAGTGTAAGACATAATTAATAAATCTAGAGAGGACATAGATAAAAAAATAGAGGCACTCAGGAATACAGTGGAATTCCAACTTAGGAAACAAATGGAATCCATAAAACAGATGCAAACAGATTTCCAGGAGAATAAAAACTCCACTGAAAGTTTACACTGCAGAATGAACCAATGTGAGGACAGAATTTTAGATATAGAAGATAAAATTGCAATTAGTAACCAGGAAAAGAAAAATTTCTTGAAAATTGTAAGGGACCATGAGAAATCAACCCAGCAGCTGCTAGATGATGCAAAGAAGAATTAACATAAGAGTGATTGGAGTCAATGAAGAAACAGGAGAGAGTACAGATGACATAAAAAAACTCTTCACAGAAGTGATGGCAGAAAACTTCCCAAGCAGGGGAAAAGAATTTGACATACAGATATGTGAGGCATTATAGGACTCCAACTAGCCTTGATAAAACAAAATCTACACATAGGCATATAATAGTTAAGATTCCAGAAACCCAACAGAAGAACAATTCTACAAGCAGTTAGAGAAAAGAAACAAATCACATACAAAGGAAAACCCATCAGAAGCACAGCAGACTTCTCAATGCAAACCCTCAAGGCAAGAAGAACTTGGAGTGACATATTTCAAGCCCTAAAGGAAAACAACCTCCAACCCAGATTGACGTACCCTGCAAAACTATCTTTCAAAATTGATGGAGAAATAAGATACTTTCATGACAAAGAGCACAATAGGAACTCCATGAATACCAAACCAGCTCTCCAAAAAATTTTAGATAATATTCTAGAAAAAGACAATGAGGATCACAACCCCAGGAAGCCCAGCAGAATGAATCCATTGGTTATGACAAGAAATTAAAAGCAAAAGAGGAGAGTCCAACAAAAGAAAAAGTCATGACAATGATAAGTCAATATATATCAGTTATAACCATCAATATTAATGGTCTTAATTCACCAATCAAAAGAAATAGACTGGCAGAATGAGTCAAGAAGAAAAATCCAACAATATTCTGAATTTAAGAAACACAATTAAAAAAGAAACTCACAGACTGAAAGTTAAAGGGTGGAAAACAATACTCCATGCAACAGGAACCCCCCAAAAAGCAGGAGTAGCTATCCTCTTTGCAGATCAAGTGGATTTCAAACCAACACTGATTAAGAGAGACAAAGAAGGACACTACATCCTTGTAAAGGGAACAATCCAAGAGGAAGAGATGACAGTCATAAATATATATGCACCAAAAACTAGTGTGCCCAACTATAGAAAACAAATACTAACAGACATGAAAAATCAAATAAGCACTAATACAATAGTAGTGGGGGACCTCAATACCCCATTGTCACGAATAGATAGATCAAATAGCCAAAAACTAAGCAATGAAATACTAGAAATTAAACTCTTGAACAAATGAACTTCACAGATGTTTACATAGTGTTCCACCCCACAAAATCAGAATACACATTCCTTTCAGTTGCACACAGGTCATTCTCCAAAATAGACCACAGAAGGCTGGGGATTTAGCTCAATGTTTCCACCACCTGCTTTGCAGTGCAAGGACCAGAGTTCAATCCCCGGTACCAAAAAACCCCCCAAAATAGATCACATACTCACTCATAGAAAATGTTTAAGTAAGTGCAAAGGAATTGAAATTATCCCATGTATATTATCAGACCATAGTGTGATGAAATTGCAGATTAATAGCAAAAGAAACTGCAAGAATTTCATAAACACGTGGAAATTGAACAACACACCTCTGAATAACCAATTGGTTACAGAGGAAATTAAAGAAGAAATCACACAGTACCTACAATTAAATGACAATAACAATACAACATATCAGAATCTGTGGGACACAATGAAAGCAGTCTTATGAGGGAAATTCATAGCAGTGAATACTCATATTAGAAAAACAAAGCAAGCCCAATTAAACAACCTGATGCTGAACCTCAAGCTCCTAGAAGAAGAAGAGCAGGACAAACCCAAAGCTCATACAAAGGAGGAAATTAGAAAGATCACAGCAGAAATCAATGCAATGGAGATTAAGAGAATGATACAAAAAAATCAATGAAGCCAAGAGTTGGTTCTTCGAATGAATAAACAAAATTGACAAACCCTTAGCCAACCTTGTCAGAAAAAGGAAAGAAAAGGCCCAAACCCATGCAATTAGGAATGAAAAGGATGAAATTACAATGGACCCAGCAGAAATCCAGAGGATCATCAATACCTACTTTGAGAACCTGTATGCCAATAAGATGGAAAACACAGAAGAAATGGACAGATTCCTAGCTATGTATGAATTACTAAAGTTGAACAAAGAAGACCTAAAAATTCTAAACAACCCAATATCAATCAATGAAATTGAAAGCATAATTAAAAACTTATCAAGGAAGAAAAGCCTGGGTCCTGATGGCTTCACTGCTGAATTCTACAAGACATTTAGAGAGGAACTACTGCTTAAACTCTTCAATGAAATTGAAAGAAGCAATACTCCCAAATTCATTCCTGGAAGCAAGCATCGCCTTGATCCCTAAAGCAGAGAAAGACCCAACCAAAAAAGAGAACTACAGGCCAATCTCACTAATGAACATAGATGCTAAAATCCTTAATAAGATACTGGCAAACAGAATGCAGAAGATCATCGAAAAGATCATACACCCTGACCAAGTTGCATTCATCCAGGGATGCAAGGATGGTTCAACATATGCAAATCAATAAATCTGATACACTACATCAATAGAGCCAAGGACAAAAACCATATACTCATCTCAATAGATGCAGAAAAAGCACATGACACAATCCAACATGCATTTATGATAAAAACCCTACAAAATAGTCGAATAGTCGGTTTCTACCTCAATCTAATCAAAGCCATCTATGAAAAACCAATAGCCAATATCATACTACATGGTCAAAAACTGAAATCCTTCACACTAAAATCAGGAACAAGACAAGAATATCCAGTATCATCACTTCTGTTCAATATAGTTTTGGAAACATTAGCCACAGCAATTAGACAAGAGAAAGAAATAAAAGGAATAAAGATAGGAAACAAAGAAGTCAAATTGTCATTATTTTCAGATGACATGATACTCTATATAGAAGACCCCACGAACACCAAAAGTCTTCTAGACTTAATAACCAAATTCAGTAAAGTAGCTGGACACAAGGTCAACACACAAGAATCTATAGCCTGCCTCTGTGTGAACAACAGACTCACTGAGAGAGAAATAGGGCAAAAAATTCCTTTCACAATAGCATCCAAAAAACTGAAATACTGGGCCAGGGATTTAGCTCAGTGGTTCTGCTGCCTGCCTTGCAAGCGCAAGGTCCCGAGTTCGATTCCTGGTACCAAAAAAAAAAAAAAGAAAAACAAAAAACTGAAATACCTAGGAAGAAATCAATGACCTCTTCAAAAACTATAGCACTGTGAAAAGAGAGTTTGAAGAGGATATCAGAAAATGGAAAGACATCCCTTGCTCCTGGGTAGAAAGAATCAACATAGTGAAAATGCCCATACTCCCAAAACTGCTATATAGATTCAATGCAATCCCCATCGAATTCCCAGTAGGATACTTCACAGACCTTGAGAAAACAATCCAAAAATTCAATTTGAGCAAGAAGAGACCTAGAATAGCAAAAGTAATTCTAGGCAACAGAGAAATGGCAGGGGGTATCACAACCCCAAACTTGAAACTATATTACAAAGCTACTGTGATAAAAACAGCATGGTACTGGCAAAGAAACAGACCAGAGGATCACTGGAACAGATTAGAAGATGCAGAAACAATGCCAGACAGACTGAGTCACCTCTTCTTTGACAAAGGAGCCAAACACCCTCACTGGAGGAAAGATAGCCTCTTTAATAAATGGTGCTGGAAAAATTGGGTTTCAGCTTGCCAAAGATTAAAACTAGACCTATATCTCTCACCATGCACTAAACTACAATTCAAGTGGATTAAAGATCTAAATATTAAAACAGAAATGCTGAACCAGCTGGAACAGAGGTTAGGTAGAACTCTTGAAGACATCGGTGTAGGAAAAGATTTTATGAACAAAACGTCAGTTGCCCATGTACTAGCACGAACAATCAACAAGTGGTATTTCTTCTTATTTAAAAGCTTCTGCACAGCAAGAGAAACCACCAACAGAGTCAAGAGACAACCCACCATATGGGAAAAAATTTCACCTGCTGTTCCTCAGACAAAGGTCTACTATCTGGAATCTATAAAGAATTTTTAAAAATCAGACATCTCAAATTTAAAGACCCAATCCAAAAATGGGCATCTGAAATGAACAGACATTTCTCAGACAAAGAAGTAGAAACAGCAAATAAACAAATGAAAAAAAAATGTTCAACGTTACTGGTCATTGGAGAGATGCAAATGAAAACAATGCTGAGATTCCACCTCACCCCAGAAAGAATGGGTGCCCTCATGAAATCAATGAATAATAAATGCTGGTGGGGCTGTGGGGAAAGAGGAACCCTGCTCCACTGCTGGTGGGAGTGTAGACTGGTGCAACCACTGTGGAAATCAATGTGGAAATACTTCAAAGAACTAGGATTCAAAGTCCCATTTGATCCAGCTATTCCCCTGCTGGGTATCTTCCCTAAAGGATTAAAAGAATCATACCACAGTGATATATGTGCACCCATGTTCATAGCAGCACAATTTTTGATAGCTTAAACTTGGAAGCAGCCCAATTGCCCATCAACTGGAGACTAGATAAAGAAAATGTGGGTTTTAAAAATTAAATGGAGTACTACTCAGCCATAAAAATGACAAATTAGAGACATTTATAGCTGAATGAATGGACATTGAGGCGATACTCGTAAATGAAATAAATAGGACACACTCGTGTAATTACCGAATAGTTTCTCTAGTGTGAGAAACTGAAAGTGTTAATATCAATTAAAATGAATGATTGGTAATGTGAAATAGGAAGAATAGGGGCAATGGGGAAGGGGAAGTGGGAGGGGTAGGGGAAAGGAAAGAGGGGAATGGAATTAATATGAGAAAATGAAAAAATGGAAACAAAGTCTTTGTAAATGGGGAGGAATGGAGGGGTGGAAGGGAGGGCAGGGGAATGGGGAAAAAATAAGAACCAAGAGAGATTTTGTAAACGTGCAAAGAAAGAAAAAGAAAAACAAAGATTACCTTAGGGACAAGCTAGCATGTTGAGCCCTTATGGGCAAAGCAGTTGATATGGAAGTATTAGAATAAGTCATAACACTGTAGAAATTGAAATATACACTGTACAGAATTGGAAAGATAGAAATTCAAATAGAAAGAAAAAAGCGAAAGAGAGGTTAGGTAAGTAAGATAAAGAAATTAAAGAATCAATCCATGAAGTACAGTATTTAAATAATAGCATTCAAAAGAGGGGACAGAGAAAGGCAAAGGAAGTAGTTCATCAAACAATGTAATTCCAAGCACATTTTCCAGGTCTGAAATTACAGGAATTTACTAACCAGAGCTGTGTATGGAATGTCCATCACAATGCAAGAACATAGACCTACACTCACAATAGAATTGTGAACCTTCAGGACACTGAAGACACTTTAAGACACTGAAGATGTTCAAGATTTCAGGGAAGACAAAAACAGGTCACATACAAAAAGCCAATTTCCAGAATGACTCCAGACTTCTTAATAGCAATACTAGCAGCTCTAATACAATATTGAACCCAGTGTGAGGTAGCATAAAGAGACGTAGTTGAAAAGATCAAGAGTTTTCCCGTGAACAACCACTCTTAAGAAGTTTAAGAAGTTTCTCTGAGATAAGCACTATTAAAGCAATGGGAAAAAACAGAAAATTGATGCAGGAAAGGGGAGAAAGCTGAAGGAATCTCCAAGCAATGATATAGGTAAATTCCAAGGTAACTCTGCCCCAGCTCTAGAGAGGGTAACCAGGATAGGTTAGAACAAGCCAGGTTAGTATAAAGTAGGAGGATTTGAAAGAGACTTTCTCAAAGGGGTAAAATGAGAAGAATATCTGATCTGTTTGAATACCTGGAGAGTAAGAAAATTCAGATGTTTGGCAGAAAGAGTTTTGGATTAGTGATGAGCAATGGGAAAACACAAAGTTATGTAGAAAAGGAAAAATAATTGTGGTTTACCTTATGACTCAGCTCTGAATAGGGCTTGTAGTTTTTAGTGTACATAAAACAATGATATAAGAAAAATTATTGTATAAATTATTTTGAAATTAAAAAAGGATGGCAAGGATGTTTGTACATATTGTGGGTGGGAAATTAAAGAATAAATTGTCTAAAATTGTGAGTAATTAATGTAGAATACCTAGTACTGAAAAAGCAAGATATAGGAATGTAAGCATGATATAAATATAAAGGCAAATCATTCTTTAAAAATTTACTAAAATATTGAAAGTTGATATTGCCTGGAAGTTATTTCTGTTCTTGCCAAATCATGTAGAACTATTCAACTCCTGCAACTATGTGTATGTGCAACTCTGATTTTTTTTAAGTGTGCCATCTCTGCTGTGTTGTCTTTTGGGAAGGTTCTATAAAAGAAATCTGAACATCCTGAGGGTGATTGGATAAAATGCCTTTAGTTTCTTCTAAGCCTGGAGTTTGATGAGCTCATAAATTTTGGTAATGAGACCATTTCCAAAGAAGTTGATCTTCCATGTGCTATAGTTTGAATGTTGTTCCCCCCACCAAAGGATCATGTGTTGGAGGTTTGGTCCTTAGGGTGTTGATGGGAGGTGGTAGATCTTTAATAGGTGGGGCTCAGTGGGGAGAACGTTAGAACTTTCATTGGAGCTATGCCCTCAGGAGGGATTGTGGGACTCCAGTTTCTTTCTAGATTTCTGTTTTGTACTATAATTTCTTCCTCCCACAAGTGTTCCTGTCACGTGTTGCACCCATAAGGATCTATGTGATACCTGAGCTTATGCCAGCACCATGTCCTTAAACCTCCTAAACTGTGAGCCAAGTGTACCCTTTTTCTTTGTAAATTTATCCTCCCTCAAGTATTTCTTGATGGTAATTCAAAACAAGTACACCATGGAGTTGTGAAAAACTTCTATCAGATGAGATACAGTTCCAGATAATCTTTAAAATCAGTTCTAGTTTTATAGTGGGGACATATAGAACAAATTCAAGACTTCTTGATCAGCCCCCTTCCAAGCACAACTAGACTGTTATTATTGAAAAACTACTCATTTCTCATACATTCATTGTTTTTGATCTCTTCTTATCCCATTCAACTGCCTGTGATTCCACTTCTAAAGTGTGTTTGTGTGTGTGTGTGTGTGTGTGTGTATGTGTGTAGGATGTGCTCAAAACAGAATAGAATATTCCACTTCTTGTACAGTTCATCAGGTAAGAGCAGACGGTTTCAGAATCAACCAGCATGGGTGTAGATTCAGTGTCAATACTTCTTAGTGTTATTTTGAATGGGTAATATAGCTTCACTGCTCTTCAGTTTCCCTATCTATAAATGAAGAGGCAGCAATATCAGTATCTTCTTCATGGGGTTGTGAGGATTAAATGTTGTGATATGTGACTAGCATTTATAATACAGACTGACAATAGTGTTAGCTATTAATTTTTTCTACAATTTTCTTTTAATGTAGCTCAAGAAACCCATTCATATTTTTTGTTTTTTGTTTTGGTACCAGGGATTGAAATCAGGACCTTGCGCTTGCAAGGCAGGTGGTGGAACCACTGAGCTAAATCCCCGGACCCCATTCATATTTTTGACAGCTCGTTTTAATTAATCAATGACACAATCAGTCAATCAACCCACATTTATTGTATGCTTACTCTGTGCTACATACTTGGAAGGAGAGGAGTGAAAGTAGCTCCTTCTCTGGGCCATGTTGACTCAGTGAGTTAGTAAAGAACTAAAATCCTTTGTGTTTGTTTTATTTTCTATTTTGAAAACCATAGATATTTTAAAAATCAACTAAGTTATCAAAGGCATACACGTACATTATTTAAAAGGCGAATTAATATTAAAAGTTTATAACAAAACAAAGAGGTTCCCTGCGCCACTTCTCACATTGTTCTATTTACCTTTCTTAGAGGCAACCACTTTGGCATCGTTTGGCCATATTTTCTGGTGTATTTTCTTGGTACTTTTGAATAACATGCCCAAGTTATACTCTTTACAACTGTGACTTTTAGACATAACCACCTATTATGATAGATGAATCCTCAACTGTCTTACATCATTCTCTCTTCTCTATCCTTTCTTGCCCTACCCTCCCATGATAATACAAGTTTTTACTAAATCAATTTCTCTATATGTATAGCTTGCCTATGCAAATAAAATTTTCAAGTTAGACTATGATTCTTTTCTTCTGAAATTCTTGACTTCCCTCTCCCCTTTTGTTTCTCTTTCTTTGTACCTACCAAGTAACAGACTTATCTTTTAACAGATACAAGATCAGCCAACGTTAGATAGTTTATTACTCCCTTTCTCCTCTTCAGTAGAGCCTGTCCTTCCTATCATTTTACTTCTTTATGCCCTCAGGTTGAGCACTCTTCAGGCTGTTACAGAGCTGATCACTTGAGACTTCCCTTTGCCATCAATCTTGGAATTCCCTATGTTTTTCTCCCAAGTTGAACTCTTCATCTCTTCCTCTTTTTGGTTTTCTCTGTTGTTTTGGTAGAGAGCATCCTCCAGCAGTCAAGTTAAGAAGGATCTTCTCTTTATCACTAGTGTTCTGAAATTTCACAGTGATGGTCTTGGGCAAGGGTTTATTTTCATCCATTGTTCTATGCCCTCAGAGGCTCTTTCAGGAAGTCTAGAAAGTCATCTTTCACTTCTGAGGAATTTGCTTGAATTATTTTATAAATGATTTACTCCCTCTTATTTTTCTGTTCTCTCTGAAACTCTTGTCAGATTTTGAAACTCCTGGATTGGTCCTCTAATTTCTTTATTTTTTCTTGTGTTATTTTACTCTGCTTTATAGACTATCTTAACTATATTTTCTGATCTTTCTTTTGAGTTTTCATTATCACTAACATGTAGATTAATTTCTAATATATGGGTTTTTTTGTAATCTGAATGTTCCATTTCATAGTTGCCTATTCTTGTTTCAAGGGTATATCATTGCCTCTTATTTCTCTGAGAGTATTCATGATGCTTTGAGCCACTATACATTTTGTTTCTTCCAAATTGTTTTTATCAATTTGTTTTGATCTATAATTTCCTTGCTCTGGGCTTTCCTTAGATATCTGGTAACCCTTGGATATGTGTTGGAGATTAGAGTAGAAACTCTGAGTTTGCAGGCTTGATAATTTTGACTTTAATTTTAGGGTTAGCTAGGAAACCTCTGATTTAATAATTTTTAAAATTTTTATTTTTATTAGTACATGTTTTTGGTACATAATGATTACATTCATTGTGGGGAGTTGGTACATGTACATAACACATCTTAGTTCTTTTTACTCCCCTTCCTTTTGGATTAATCAGATTTCCCAGAAGAAATTTTTCTTAACTTTTGCCAAGATTACAAGTAAGCTGTTGGTGCTTTGATATCCAACTGAGGATGCAGGCTGGGGAAGGAGAGCTGGGTTCTCAGCCTGTTACAATCATCACATGCCCTGGTTTGCAGTACTGTTTTCAAACTACCAACTGTGCTAGCTGACCTCCAGCAGAAAGAGTTCTTTCAAAGAATGGCCTGCACCTTACAGGAGATAGGGAAGAAGAAATGCTTATTGAGGTGGAGCAAGGAGGAAAGCAAAGGCTACTTATTACTACTTAAATCACTTTCACCCATCTCTTGTTAGGTTGTTGTTTCCATTAACTTTCCACTTCAGAAGTATCTGGAACTGTCAATTCCCAAGTCCTTTAAAGGCTCTGTAAATTTTGGGGTTTTTTGTTTTTTTGTTTTAATTCACCATTCTGTGATGTGCTAAATTATATCAGCCCTAACCACATTTGGGCTGCTGGGATCATCCCCATCTCTTTTTTTTTTTGTATATCCTTTTATTGGTACATTTTAGGTGTACAATATAATGACATTCATCATTGGAAATTTGTACCTTTACATAATCTCTCTTGGTTCTTATTTTTCCCCATTTCCCTGCCCTCCCTTTAACCCCTCCACCCCTCCCTATTTACAAAGACTTTGTTTCCATTTTTTCATTTTCTCATATTAATTCCATTCCCTTCTTTGCTTTCCCTGACCCCTCCCACTTTCCCCTCCCCTTTGCCCCTTTTCTTCCTATTTCACATTATCTATTATACCTTTTAGTCCTTATTTACACTTTCAGTTTCTCACACTAGAGAAACTATTCAGTATTTATACATGTGTGTCCTGTTTATTTCACTTAAGAGTATGGCCTCAATGTGCATCCATTTAGCAATAAATGTCTCTAATTTCTCATTTTTGACGGCTGAGTAGTATTCCATTTTATAAAAAAACCACATTTTCTTGATCCAGTCTCCAGTTGATCCCCATCTCTTTTTATTCTCTCTTTTTGCATATTGGTCCTCCTGGATTAACCCTCTGTATTATTTTAGAATATTTATCTTTTCAATTTTTTTCTTAAACATACCTCTCGGGAGATTTGTTCAACTTTATAATTTAACCCTTCTATTGAGCTTTTAAATTTCTGCTATCACACTTAGAATATCCGAGAGTTCATTCTGAACCTTGGAGAGGTTGGTGACTTGGTCAATACTGATGACCAAGCACATGTGCATCTTGTTCTGTTTGAACCTCTCACCTAACCCTGTATTCTGGAAGTGTTTCACTCTGCCCACTCCTGTGACTGGAATCCTTCCCATATGCAGACTTCCTTGTTTGCTTAGCATAATTTTTTCTTTACAATTTTTTTGTAATATTAATTTTACAAATAAATTTCAATAGGTTTGAGAGAAATAGACACAAATCTCTAACTCTGCAAGTGAAACTAGAAGTCCCACCTTTATATTTATTCATACTACTCTGGCCAAGTCATGTCTTCTCCCTGAACTTGTGTAATTATTTAAATAGGACCTCACTCCCCTACATCTTATTTATTCAAACAAAGCATATAGAGAATTTGCTCCTGTGGTTCAATATAAAAGTGGGGTGTTTAGGTGCTGGCTTTCAAGAAGTCGGCTAGGCTGCCTTCTAGAATGTGGGTCAATACACCAAACTTCTGCAGGCTAGCTATGGGCAAGATAAAGGAGACTGATACCAGATATAAGCACACACTCTGTGTGTGTAAAGGGGACAAGGCACCTTGATGTGGTGGGGCTGAACTGATGTGCACACTGAAGTAACACACAGCACATTTACCCTCAATTTGGGGCTCCTGTCACTGCTCATGCACCTCTGGAAAGCTAGCTGCATTGATGCTGGTGATTTATGATTTGCTGTGCATTTGCTTTGCAGATTGCCAATTGTCCCCTCCTCATGGAGTGGGGTTTCTTGAGCAAGCCTGGATGGTGCAGTTTGTCCTTCATGAACACTTGCCTGCAACTCCTGCTCTAACAAGAGCTCATCACCTAATTAAGACAGAGTGGGGCTGGGTGTAGCTCAGTTATACAGCACTTGCTAGGCCCTGGGTTTGACCCCCAGCTCTGCACACGTACACATGCACAAAAAGATGGAATGCCCCGTGGTAAACCTGCCAATCAAGACTAGGCAAAAGCTATTGCTATTATGTTTACATGGGAGTAGAATTTTATTAAAATGCTTAAAAAGAACAAATGTATTCCAAGCTGATATTTTAGAACTTAATGTTTAATTTCAAGTTATTCTTATTTCATCACTTGCTGATACTCACAAAAACAATCAATTGCTGGCCTATCCTAAAGTTAAACCATAATTTTGAAAGTAATAAAAACTGCTTTTTAAAACTGCCCTATAAATTGCATCAAAGCATAAAGGGAGTTTTCACAAATTTATCCTATTAGTTCAAAATAACCCATATTTTCCAGCATGTTCTAAGTTTAAAAATATATGGATGCTTTAATGGAGCATGAGGGGGGTGTGCTTCCTTTTCTCATCCAGAGCCCGGAAAGATGGTTTGATGTGAGGATTGAGCTGTAGGGTAGGGTGGAAAAGTGCTTGGGTCAAGATTGGCATTGAGTCTTCAATATCAGTGGTTTTTCCTTAAGTCCCATAGTCTTCCTCTATTCTACAGGAAGGAAAGAAAAGTCAATTTGTCCTGGCCTTGCCTGTATTAGAAAACATCTGTCCAGAGAATGGTTTTCAAGTGGGAGTAGAATACCCCTCATGACCAGAATGTGGAGTTTTTATAATAGTTCCTGAGAAGCTGGTGACTTTCAGCCTCATGGTTTCTATAATCATGCTGTGCATTATTATTAACTTTGTAAATGTTCAATGCCCTTTTAAAATTTGTGGCAATGGTATTTAAATAATTCATTTTCTGTGTTTTACTTTACATATCTGTATTGTGACTTAGACTTTAGGTGATTATAAAAGCCTCGGTTGCAGTATTGCAAAATGCAACTATTATGACATCATACTTGCTTATTTGACTTTTAGACATAGAAATAAAATTTATTCCCGATAGCATCTTTGTAAGTTTATAGTCCTTAGAAACTTTACCTTCTAAATAAAGGGTAAAAATAACATCATAATGCCAGTTAATATGTAATTTCTTTCTCAGAAGAAATGAACCTGTAATTTCTATCACAGTGAGAACAGTTTCTTTATAAAAGTATCAGTAGGATGTAAGATGCATAAACTTGCAGCTTGCTTCTAACTAAGTGGGAAAAGGAGTTGGGATTCAGGAGAGCTTTAGAGCAGAATGCTCAGCTGTCAAAGGTTCCCTAGTCTTTGGTGCAGGCGAAGAGGAGGAAATAAAGTACCAGGGATCTTGCATCATGTGGAATGTTGTGCTTAATTGTTCTTTTTATAATTTATCCTGGGAAACTTGAAGAACCCACAAAAGTAGAGAGACTCACATAATGAGCCACTATTACAAACATTTTAAAAATTAATTATTGTTACTAGTGCATATTTATAGTACATGTTTACATTTCTTGTGGGCAATTGGTACCTGTACATAACAAATCTTAATTCCTTTTTCCACCCTCTTTCCCTTCCCTTCTGCCCCTTCTCATTCCTTCTCTTGATCCCTTTCTCCTTTGAGAAAGGTCTATCTCTCTACTTCCTATTATCTAGCTTTAATTTAATGTCTTCAAGTTGGTATGGAGAAAAACAAATTTGCAAGTATAAGAAGTCTTTACAAATAGGGTGGGACTTGAAAACCACAGCCAGCCCTATTTCCTCCCCACTCAGGTCCCCTCCTTCTCCAGTGAATACGGCAGAGTACAGGTGCCTCTTAAAAGCCACTTTCTTGGAGTCACACTGAAAGAATTGAAGCCCAGCTCTGAGGTAAACTGGGTGTAAACTGAATTAATTGTAATGGACACAGGAGGAAAGGCAGGTGCTAAAAAGGCACAGTCATAAGCCTTGGGGCCTGCAGAAAGCTATCAGACACAGAACACCCTCGATTCATGGTCTTAAAATGTGCAGGGACCTGTAGTACCCAACAGCAGGTGGGGATGCAACTGAAAGTTTTGCAATCTGGGCACCTGGAATTTCCACTCACTTCAGTTACAATTGTGGCAGGTGAGTGAGTGCTCCAGGAAGCAAAGGCTTTGAGTTACTCTTTCAGAGGAATGTCATTTTTTAATATACCATACGGGAAGCCCTGAAACCCCCCAGGGCCTTCTGAAAATAGATAAAGTTAGTCAGTGGTGACATTTACAGAGTTCATACCCTCTTCTCAGGAATGGCAAAAGTTTTTCTTCTTTCTACTTAATAAACATATTTCCCTTGAGGATTTTTACCTTATGAAAGAAAGACATGGTTAAATTCTACAGTGTACTTACTAGATTTTATTGCAAAGTAACCAAGTACAAAACCAAAAGACTAGAATGCTATAGCCCATTTGGGAAGCTGTTACAATTATGTTGATAATGGAGAAAGCTGAAATGGAAGCTCTTAATTAGAAAAATTTGGGGTGAATTTGTGAAAAGTTGAAAGGAATGACTCCTCTGAGGGAGTAAAAGTATGATTTCTTAGCCCTCTATTTGGATAACAAGTGTTTTGCATGCCACAGGAACTGAGGAAAAGTTTTTATATAAACACTACAAAATTCTTTTCTAACCTCAGTAGTAAGGGTCCAGGACTCATACCTGCTTTGTAGACTAAGCAAATATAACTACATGTATCTGGCAATGGGAATGTGCTAAATGAGAAAGAAACCCAATCAGAGGTAGAGTGGCAGTAATGAGGGACAAGCCATGCTGCTCAAGCATTGCTCTGTCCTTTTCATTCACTCACACATTCATCCATCTATTTCTTCTTTCTTTCCCACTGCAGGGCCTTGGGCCTGCTCTCTCATGGCTTTTCTTTGTATTAAATCACCTCCTACTCTCCTTTTAGGTCTCAGCTAAGCTTCACTTCTTCAGGAAGCCTCCACAGACTCTCCCTCCACTGAACAGGTGGATTAGGTTCTTAGGAAACACAATCTGCTTTATATAATAGAAATTTAGAAAATATTTGTTGAATGAACAAGCTAATCCTTTCATCCATGAATTCTTTCCTTTGTCTCTTCAGTAAGTACGAATTTACTAATAACAGCTGTATGAGGGGCCTGCTAGTACAGGTAGGTCAGGACAAGGTAGACAGCAGCTTTGTGCAACCGAGAACTCAAACAACTCAGGTACCATCTTCTTCAAGATTCCAGGAAGCTGGGTGTGAGGTGGATTTCAGCATGCGTCTAGGAGTGTAAGTTCCCAGAACTACCCAGAAAGGACAGTGCTGTAAGAAACAGTGGAACTCTGTTTACACTTGTGCCAATTTCATGACTTTCAGAATTTGAGATGTAATTTTCCTGGTAAGGAAACTGCAGCCTAGAGTGTTGGTGTTATTTTGATGTCAGATAATTGATGTATTTGGTTGTCTAAGATTTCTTTGAACTGATTAAAAGTAGTTGTGGGTTGAACTATAGAAACCTGGAGTGTATTTTGGTGTCCTAGATTTGAAGGAGGCAAGATATTTTCAGAGAAGTGAAAGGATCCAGATATAGATCCCAGAGAACATGTCTGTGAAGAAAAGGGTATGGTGGGAGAGGTGACACCAACAACCCCACCGAGAGGGCATGCTGATAGGGAATGCTTCCCTCAGCAGTTAACTTAGTCACCTCTGAGTTTTACAAAAGGCAAATTTTTCTCATGGCACTGTAGAAAGTTCCAGATGGTTGTCACTTGCTTTGTTTAATTCAGCTATTCTCTTAATAGGTCATCAATTGTGTACAGAATTTTGGTTTGGTGTACCTCAAACATGCAAGGTTTTAGTGGGTATAAATCCCTTTCACATGCATTAGCTTCTTGGCCGTATGACATTTCTGTGAAGAAATTCAGAGCCAGAGACCTTGGTGGTTCGCCCACCAGCCAACTGTCAGTTTATTGGAAGAGCAAGGGCTTGAGCCTAGGTCCTCGATATAGCTCCTGTCTTCTGTCCTCTGCACCACAGATGGCTCACAGGAAAGGATGTTTTCCTCCAATAAATCGGAGACAGAGGTTTTGAAAACCTTTAAGTTCACTTTTCCAGCTTTATTAAGGAATAATTAACAAATAGAAATTGTATGTATTCATGCTATACAATGTAATGATCTCATATACACATACATTGTGAAATGTTTACCACAACTATTAATCTGTTCAGAACCCCCACATAGTTAATTTCACACCATTTGTGTCTGTATACATCTATTCTCTTAGCAAATTGATATGTAATATGCCATTTTTAACTATGCTCTCCATGCTGTACATTAGATCTCCAGAATTTACTCATCCTATATCTGAAAATTTTTTACCACTTGAATAATATCACATTCTCTTTTTCTTTTTTGGTAGTGCTGGGGATCAAACCCAGGACCTCTTGCACACTAGGCAAGTGCTCTACCACTGAGCCATTCATTTTTCTCATTGAATTCATGTGTCATGCTTCTCAGAGGCATGCATTACTTACCTGAAACTTATCACATACTGTAGCAAAAGGTGACAGAGGTAAATAGCAACTGATAAGGATACTGATTGTGAGTACCTAAGTTTACTTTGTGGCAGACATCAAGTGCTCTATACACATAAGTTCATTTAATCTCACTAAATCTGTGAAATGGAAATTATAATTATTCCTATTTCAAAGATGTGGAAGTGGAGGTAAAAGGAGTAATGAAACTTAAGGATTCAAAGTAGGTTAGTGTCTGAGATCTACTTTAATCACAAGATCAAACTGAGTTTAGAAGTTTAGTTTCAAGGAAGCCTTTTGAGTACAAAGGTAACAATTCAATACTGCATTGTGGAAAAATACTGAAACTCAGGGGCTCTAAAATATCACTTTTCTTTCTAAAGAATATTCTAAAAGCAATTACACTTCTAGAGTAAGCAATCCACATGCACAGTGCAACACTCAAAATGAGTAGAGCAGGGCCTGGGATTGTTCCAGCACCTGCCTCGCAAGCGCAAGGTGCCAAGTTTGATCCCAGTACCAAAAAAAAAAAAGACTACAGCATGTACAAAAACACCTCCTGCAGATCCCGTCTCTCCTTTGCTGCACCCCGCCTCCCATCAGTGTCTGCTGTTACCAGTTCGGGGGTTGAAAGCCTCTTTAGATATTTAATTTTTCATTTGTGCTTAAAATACAAAGACACAATGTAGCAGGGGCCCCAGCTGGGCTTCCTCCTGTCCTCTGTGAGGACTGAGGGGAATAGGCTGCCTGACAAACTTGCAGAGCCACTTTAGGGACCCAAGCTTGGCCGCACTACAGAGCTTTTAGGCTGTGAGGGAGGGGGACAGTTCTGAGGACCCAGTGGTGATATTTCTCCCCAGCCTTGACAGGCCCTCACATAGGCAGGTCTGAAACCCTTTAGTTTGGAGGGAACCCCGATGGCAGAGGTGAAGCACACAAGGCTGTTGCCCAGATTATTCCGGAAGACACCGAACCCGCTAAAGCTCTGCAGCACAGTGGGCCACTTACTGGGCAGGGAACAGCAGAGCCTTCCTCAGTTCACCCCGGGCCCTGGGAAGATACCCCACCTCCAGATTTCTGGGAGTGGTGATGGAGGGAGCCATGAGACAGGTGGGTGGCTGACAGAACAGGAGGTGCTAGAGGCCAGTGCTTCCTGGGCTGCCACGGCCTCAGGAGCGACCTCTTCTGAGTGCTTCTGGGCCAGAGGGGAGCAAAATGGTAACCTAGGCTCCATGACCTGACCACTGTGTGTATGAATACATATGCGAGTTTGGCACAGTGGCACAAGCCTGTAATTCCAGCACTCTGGAAGGCTTAGGCAGAAGGATCACAAGTTTGAACAACTTGGAGAATTAGTGAGACCCTGTCTGAAGTGGGTGGAGGGGAGAAGGCTGGGGTGCTTTATTGAGAAGGCCCTGGGTTCAACACATATGGAAGAAAAATGTCTGCTCATTCTCTTCACAGGGCATCCTCTTATTCATCTTGCTTCTTTGTTTATGTTGCTCTCCTTGCCACATGGTCCTTTTTCTTCCATTTTTCCATCAAGTTCCTACTTATCTGTTAAATCTTGATCAATCTCCTTCCTAAGCCCCCATTCCACCCTTGTCCAACTATGTCATTACCTGACATATTAAAATGATAAGTTAATGAGCCAAAGACCATGAATATCTTATGTTTAGGGGTGGTTTTGCTTAGCTTCATAGTTCTATTGCCTAACTTTCAAAAAAGATACTAAGAAAATATAGAGTTCCATAAGTGGTATCATTCTTCCATGCAAAAGATACCTTAGTGACCATTTGGTTTTCAATAATCTATCTTTTGCTACCTTGGCTAACAATAAAATATTGATAAAAACAGACCCACAGGGAGTCTGCCTGAATAAAAGCAGGGCTAAAATGTCTGCTAATCTAAAGCAGATTTTGATTTCATAGTGATCATATCAGGAACAGACTGCCCTGGAAAATGCCAAGCATTAATTCATCACCACAACCATTCAATTAACTTAGCTGTCCATCAAAGTACTGCCTGTGTTATTCAAGTTTGGGCCAGCTATGAAAAATACTCAATTGAGAAATCTCATCCTGCTTCTGTGAGGGAAATATTAGAGATGGCCTGAAGAAAGTCTCCAAATTAATATTTTCTTCCTCTTGTCACTGTATTTTTCCAATGCTTTTCTCCCCTGCACTCCAGACATAGGGCATTGAATAATTTAACTTGGAAGTAAGATTGGGATACAGAAAATGCAGTGGAGATGGGTTCATGTCTGGTTGTTTCTAAGTGATGGAGGCCAAGTAGACTGCAATTGGTACACTTCTGACATGTAACCCTTTCCTTATTTTTAGAAGATTACTAGGGAAAGAGAAAATAATCTGAATTCTCTGAGTAGGTTCATCTCCATACAGTTTCAGCTAAATGGACTCAATTTGTGTTTAAAGATTGCACGCTTACAAGTAATGATGCAAGTTTAAGACTTTATACTGTGAAAAATGGTAATTTTCCCTTTTGCATGGCAAGGGGACAAGAATGGGAGGGGGTAGGTGGGGAAATCGATGTTTAGGTCAAACATTTGAAATTTAAATGCAATCTTCTTAGTCATCACTTTCATTTCTGTCTTCTAGGGAAATGTGACACAGCTAGAAAGCAATGGAAAACACTAAGGGTTGCATCAGATATCAAAGAGGAACAAATAATACCTCAGTTGAAAATGATTTCTTAAGTGCGATTTTTTAAAGATAGTTATTTAAAGGTAGCAGCCTTTTGGGGGAAAGCTTACCAGAATTCCAGAGTCCAGCACATTCCCCATTAGCAGTGTTGGTCCAATGTTAGAAGGCAGGTTGGATCTGTTTGGCACTGTTCCTCTTCCCTATGTGGGTTTGCAAGGATGGGCAGTAAATTGATGTTCATGCTCTGTCAGGATATTTCCCTATAGAGGATGTTTTAGATTCACTCTGTAGAACAGTATGTACAATAGATTTAATGTGTTTAGGATGTCACCTTAATTCTGATAGGCCAGTGGTTTTCATTTATTCGTTTTTAACTCTGAGTCTAAGATTAGCCTACAGTGTTACTGGCACTGTATGTGACCCAGAGAGAAAGGAAGTAAAAGATGTGGTCTCAGAGAGCTCATTGGAGAGGAACCATACAAAAATGCTAACATTTATACAGCACTTTAAAATGTAAAGGTTACTTTCCACCACATTACCTCATTAACTCTCCCTAAGTTTTACTATCCCCATTTTACAAATGAGGACAGTGGATATTGGAGAGGTACAGGGACTTCCCTGGGATTACATTCCAGTAAATGACAGAATCTGATCTTAAAATAGTGTTCTAACTCTAAAACTCCAACTGATTCCATTGAAGCTGGTGATTGTGGTCTAATATCTGTACAAGGACATGCTGACAAGGCTTTGGAAATGATGTGAGTGGAAGGGGCTCTTCAGAGGTGGAATCTTGGGGAGGATGCAACAAGTATGGATTGCAAGTCAGGGGAGAAGGCTGGGAAATGACATGGGAAGACGAAGACAGGCTTTGAGTTTGACATGTGAGTTGTGGGGAGGAGAAAGACCTTCCAAGGCAGAAGAAACATGGTTGGGAGTAATGAGAGGTAGGTCCAAGAGACATTAGAGGAACTGTCCATAAGAAGTTGGGGCCAGTAGAACCTGGACCTTTCTTCTGATTGTCTTGGGAAGCTTCCAGTGGAGGGGCTAAGAGCACTCCTCAGAGGGTGTTCTGCACTGGTGCCTCAGTGGTAGAAAAGGGGGTTGCCAGGCAAGTTATATATGGAAGTTGTGTAAGGGAAGTTCTTATGCAAAATAATGAAACATGCTCCATTGCTCTGTCTAGTTACTTATAAATATTATGTATGTGCAGAAGTTGATAAGCATTCATACTCTTAGATCACTCAGAGAATAAAGTGAGAATAAAATTGTTATAAAAGATGAGGACTTCTAAGTTACCTGCAGCAATTGTTAACAATGTGTCCCTCTGTCATGGTAGGGACTGCAAATCCACGTTTCCATTAAGCATGTGCTATATCCGCCTTGGAACTTGGAGGATATTAGGTACCTAGCCTTACTCAAGGGAGGAAAATAAGACCTGATACAGACCTCGTTATGTAACTTCCGAGCCACACTACTTACTAAACCACTGAATTCTTAAAATCAAGATCAATTACTGTGTTTGAAACAAGCCAAATATCTTGCATCTGGGACTCCCAGGATTGAAGAGGGCAGCTGGTCAAGCCATGAAGACTCCTCTGCACAGTGTCACAAGTATAGCAGCACAAAACGTGATTGCAGCTTCACAGTAGATAACCCCTAGAACCCAAAGCAATAAGTACGAAGACTTACGGAGCCGGGAGAGAAGAGCTGGGGTAGAGTTCATTTTCTTTTTTTTTTTTTTGTATTAAATTCTTTTATTGGTACATTGTAGGTATACAACACAATTACATTTCTCATTGGCAATTGTACCTTTATATAATGCATCTTGGTTCCTATTTTTTCCCCATTCCTAGCCCTCCCTTCACGCCCTCCACCCTTCCCTATTTACAAAGACTTTATTTCCATTTTTTCCATTTCTCATCATTTTTTCCTTTCCCTTCTTTCCTTTCCCCTGTGCCTCCCACTACCCCTACCCCTTTGGACCTTTTATTCCTATTTTACATTATCGATTATTCATTCTAATAATTGGTACATTTTAAGTATACAATATAATGACATTCATCATTGGAAATTTGCACCTTTACAGTCTCTCTTGGTTCTTGTTTTTCACCCTTCCCCAGCCCTCCCTTCAACCCCTCCAGCCCTCCCTATTTACAAAAATTTTGTTCCTATTTTTCCATTTTCTCACATTAATCCCATTCCCTTCTATCCTTTCCCCTAGCCCCCCCACTTCCTTCCCCTTTGCCCCTTTTCTTCCTATTTCACATGACCTATTATACATTTAGTCCTTATTTACACTTTCAGTTTCTCACACTAGAGAAACTATTTGGCATTTACATATCTGTGTCCTATTTATTTCACTTAAGAGTATTGCCTCAATGTGCATCCACTTAGCTATAAATGTCTCTAGTTTCTCATTTTTTATGGCTGAGTAGTACTCCATTTTATAAAAAACCCACATTTTCTTTATCCAGTCTCCAGTTGATGGGCATTTGGGCTGTTTCCAAGTTTTAGCTGTTACAAACTGTGCTGCTATGAACACGGGCGCACATATATCACTGTGGTATGATTCTTTTAATTCTTTGGGGAAGATCCCCAGCAGTGGAATAGCAGGGTCAAATGGGATTTCCAGTCCTAGTTCTTTGAGGTAGCTCCATACTGATTTCCACAGTGCTTGCACCAGTCTACACTCCCACCAGCAGTGGAGCAGGGTTCCTCTTTCCCCACAGCCCCGCCAGCATTTCTTATTGGTTGATTTCATGATAGCAGCCATTCTTTCTGGAGTGAAGTGGAATCTCAGCGTTGTTTTCATTTGCATCTCTCGAATGACCGGTGATGGTGAACATTTTTTCATGTATTTATTTGCTATTTCTACTTCTTTGTCTGAGAAATGTCTGTTCATTTCAGATGCCCATTTTTGGATTGGGTCTTTCAATTTGGGAGGTCTGATCTTTTTAAGTTCTTTATAGATGTGTGATAGTAGACCTTTGTCTGAGGAAGAGCAGGTGAAGATTTTTTCCCACATTGTGGATTGTCTCTTCACACTGCTGGTGGTTTCTCTTGCTGTGCAGAAGCTTTTTAATAAGAAGAGATCCCATTTGTTGATTGTTTGTGCTAGTTCACAGGCAACTAAGGTTTTGTTCATAAAATCTTTTCCTACACCAATGTCTTCAAGGGTTCTACCTAACCTCTGTTCCAACTGGTTCAGAGTTTCTATTTTAATATTTAGATCTTTAATCCATTTTGATTTTAGTTTAGTGCATGGTGAGAGATATAGGTCTAGTTTAACTCTTTGGCAAGTTGAAGCCCAATTTTTCCAGCACCATTTATTAAAGAGGCTATCTTTCCTCCAGTGAGGGTGTTTGGCTCCTTTGTCGAAGATGAGATGGCTGAGTGTGTCTGGCGTTGTTTCTGCATCTTCTAATCTGTTCCACTGGTCCTCAAGCCTGTTTCTTTGCCAGTACCATGCTGTTTTTATCACAGTAGGTTTGTAGTAGAGTTGCAGGTTGGGGATTGATACCCCCTGCCATGTCTCTGTTACCTAGAATTGCTTTTGCTATTCTGGGTCTCTTCTTGCTCCAAATGAATTTTTGGATTTTTTTCTCAAGGTCTATGAAGTGTGCTGCTGGGATCTCAATTGGAATTGTATTAAATCTATATAGCAGTTTTGGAAGTATGGCCATTTTCACTATATTAATCCTTCCTACCCAGGAGCAGGGGATGTCTGTCCATTTTCTGATATCATCTTCAATCTCTCTTTTCAGAGTGCCATAGTTTTCAGAGAAGAGGTCTTTGATTTCTTTCGTTAGGATGATTCCTAGGTATTTCAGTTTTTTGGATACTATTGTGAAGGAATTATTTGCCCTATTTCTCTCTCAGTGAGTCTGTCATTGGTGTAGAGGAAAGCTATTGAGTTTTGTGTGTTGACCTTGTAACCAGCTACTTGACTGAATTTGGTTATTAAGTCTAGAAGACTTTTGGTGGAGTTCTTGGGGTCTTCTATATAGAGTATCATGTCATCTGCAAATAATGACAATTTGACTTCTTCATTTCTTATCTTTATTCCTTTTATTTCTTTCTCTTGTCTAATTGCCGTGGCTAATGTTTCCAGAACTATATTGAGCAAGAGTGGTGATAGTGGACATCCTTGTCTTGTTCCTGATTTGAGTGTGAAGGATTTCAGTTTTTGACCATTTAGTATGATATTGGCTGTTGGTTTTTCATAGACGGCTTCTATCAGTTTGAGGTAGAGACCATCTATTCCAATTTTTTGTAGGGTTTTTATCATAAATGCATGTTGGATTTTGTCAAATGCTTTTTCTGCGTCTATGGAGATAATCATATGGTTTTTGTCCTTGGCTCTAGTGATAAAGTGTATTACATTGATTGATTTTCATGTATTGAACCATCCCTGCATCCCTGGGATGAATCCCACTTGATCAGGGTGTATGATCTTCTTGATGATCTTCTGCATTCTGTTTGCCAGTATCTTATTAAGGATTTTTGCATCTATGTTCATTAGTGAGATTGGCCTATAGTTCTCTTTTTCGGTTGGGTCTTTCTCTGCTTTGGGGATCAAGGTGATGCTTGCTTCCAGGAATGAATTTGGGAGTATTGCTTCCCTTTCAATTTCATTGAAGAGTTTAAACAGTAGTGGCAGCAGTTCCTCTCTAAATGTCTTGTAGAATTCAGCAGTGAAGCCATCAGGGCCCGGGCTTTTCTTAGTTGATAAGTTTTTAATTACATTTTCAATTTCATTGGTTGATATTGGGTTGTTCAGAATTTTTAGGTCTTCTTCGTTCAACTTTGGTAATTCATATGTATCTAGGAATCTGTCCATTCCTTCTGTGTTGTCCATCTTATTGGTGTATAGGTTCTGGAAGTAGGTGTTTATGATCCTCTGGATTTCTGCTGGTTCTGTTGTAGTTTCACCCTTTTCATTCCTAATTGCATGGATTTGGGCCTTTTCTTTCCTTTTTCTGACAAGGTTGACTAAAGGTTTATCAATTTTGTTGCTTCTTTCAAAGAACCAACTCTTGGCTTCATTGATTTTTTGTATCATTCTCTTAGTCTCCATTGCATTGATTTCTCCTCTGATCTTTATAATTTCTTCCCTTGTATGAGCTTTGGGGTTGTCCTGCTCTTCTTTCTCTAGACACTTGAGGTTCAACATCAGGTTCTTTAATTGGGCTCATTCTGTTTTCCTAATATGCGTATTCATTGCTATGAATTCCCCTCGTAAGACTGCTTTCATTGTGTCCCATAGATTCCGATATGTTGTATTGTCATTGTCATTTAATTGAGGGAACTGTCTGATTTCTTCTTTAATTTCCTCTGTGACCCATTGGTTATTCAGAAGTGTGTTGTTCAATTTCCACGTGTTTATGAAATGTTTTGAGTTTCTTTTGCTATGGATCTCCAATTTCATCGCACTATGGTCTGATAATATACAGGGGATAACTTCAATTCCTTTGCACTTACTTAAACATGTTCTATGTGTGAGTATGTGGTCTATTTTGGAGAATGACCCATGTGCAGCTGAGAAGAATGTGTATTCTGATTTTGTGGGGTGGAAGACTCTGTAAACATCTGTTAAGTTCATTTGTTCAAGAGTTTGATTGAGTTCTAGTATTTCATTACTTATTTTTAGTCTAGTTGATCTATCTATTTGTGACAGTGGGGTGTTGAGGTCCCCCACTACAACTGTATTAGTGCATATATGGCTCTTTACGTCCGTTAGTATTTGTTTTATATAGTTGGGCGCACTAGTGTTTGGTGCATAGATATTTATGATTGTCATCTCTTCCTCTTGGATTGTTCCCTTTACAAGGATGTAGTGTCCTTCTTCATCTCTCTTAATCAGTGTTGGTTTGAAATCTACTTGATCTGCCAAGGGGATAGCTACTCCTGCTTTTTTTGGGGTTCCTGTTGCATGGAGTATTGTTTTCCACCCTTGAACTTTCAGTCTATGAGTTTCCTTTTGAATGAAGTGTGTTTCTTGTATGCAGCATATTGTTGGATTTTGCTTCTTGACCCATTCTGCCAGTCTATTTCTTTTGATTGGTGAATTGAGACCATTAACATTGATGGTTATAACTGAAACGTATTGACTTGTCATTGCCATGACTTTTTCTTTTTGTTGGGTTCTCCCCCTTTACATTTAATTTCTTGTCATGCCAGATGGGTTCATTCTGCTTTGCTTCCTGGGGTTGTGATCCTCAATGTCTGTTCCTAGGCTATTGTGTAAAATTCTTTGGAGTGCTGGTTTGGTATTCACAAAGTTCCTAAGGTGCTCTTTGTCATGAAAGTATCTTATTTCTCCATCCATTTTGAAAGATAGTTTTGCAGGGTACATCAATCTGGGTTGGAGGCTGTTTTCTTTTAGGCCTTGGAATATGTCACTCCAAGCTCTTCTTGCCTTGATGGTTTGTGTTGAGAAGTCTGCTGTGATTCTGATGGGCTTTCCTTTGTATATGATTTGTTTCTTTTCTCTGACTGCTTGGAGAACTTTGTTCTTCTGTTGTGTTTCTGGAATCTTAACAATTATATGCCTATGTGTAGATTTTTTTTGATCAAGGCTATTTGGAGTCCTATATGCCTCACTTATCTGTATGTCAAGGTCTTTTCCCCTGCTTGGGAAGTTTTCTGCCATTATTTCTGTGCAGAGATTTTTTATGTCATCTGCACTCTCTCCTGTTTCTTCATTGAGCCCAATCAGTCTTATGTTATTCTTTTTTGCATCATCTAGCAGCTACTGGATTGATTTCTCATGTTCCCTTAAAATTTTGAAGCAATTTTTCTTTTCCTGGTCACTAATTGCAATCTTATCTTCTATATCTGAAATTCTGTCCTCACACTGGCTCATTCTGCTGTGTACACTTTCAGTGGAGTTTTTCATGTCCTGGAAATCTATTTGCATCTGTTTTATGGATTCCATTTGTTTCTTATGTTGGGATTCCATCATGTTCCTGAGCTCCTCTCTAGATTTATTAATCATGTCTTGCACTAAGGGCACAATTTCTCCTGTTATCTGAGAAATTATTTCTGATTTCATTTTTTCCAGATCCCCTTTTGTTGCCAGTTCAGTGGGTCCAGGTGGTTGAGTATCAGAGGGTTCCATCTCATTTCCCTTTGGGGTTGCTGTAGGTGATCTGAAAGTCTGGTTTTGAGATTTATTTATGTGTTTTCTCATTTCGACTGGGATGGGGGGCTGTTAGCGCCTCCACGGATTACCTCCTCTGAGCTGGGTGAGGTGGGACAGGGGCCGGGAGCAGCGGTAGGGACGGTGACATCAAAGCCCTTTCCTGTGGGCTGGGAGCAGCCGGAGGGATGGTGGCCGGGAAACCCCTTCCTCTGGACCAGGAGCAGTGGGATGGTGGCTCAGAAGCCCCTCCCTCTGGGCCGGGAGCTGTGGGAGGGATGGTGGCCCAGAAGCCCCTTCCTCTGGGCCAGGAGCAGTGGGACAGAAGGTGGCCCAAAAGCCCTTTCCTCTGGGCTGGGAGCAGCGGGAGGGATGGTGACCGGGAAGGCCCTTCCTCTGGACCAGGAGCAGTGAGACAACGGCTCAGAAGCCCCTACCTCTGGGCCGGGAACAGTGGGACTCAGTACCTTGGTCTGGTGGTCTGGTGTCCTCTGCGCCTTGGTAATGTGGAATCAGGTGGCTGCCTGTCTGCACTGGGGTGATTCGGTGTCTTCCGCATGACTCAGGACCTCGGCAGGGCGTGCACAGACCTGCCTGTCTGCAGCGGGCTGATTCGGCGTCTTCCGCGTGACTCAGGAGCTCGGTAGGGCCTGGAGTTCATTTTCTTCTTCCTCTGAAACTTCCAGGGAGGTTCCAGGGAACATGCAATGAGAAGACACATTCTGCAAGTTAGTGCCCAAGTGGCTGCACCCAGAAGCTCGTCCAGAAGGATAGTTGCCTAATTCTAGCACAGGAATTATACTTTGCTGATGCATGTTTAATCAAGAGCATAGGCTGTAGAATCAGAGATGGTGCAATTTTCCAAAAACTTCTTAGGGATTAAGATTCCTTGGCAAAATAGTGACAAAATTATAGTGAGGATGAAGTGAAATAATGTACTTTGAGTTCCTTGGTAGATAGATTATGAGATAGAGACTTGCATGGAGGTAAGTTATTGGGGAATTCTCTTGGGATCAATACTTTTTCGAACGTGAAGATAGCTTTATTGGAGAATGTGAATTGTAATGCACTTGTAAGAAAGGCCTCACTAATACCACAGTGGCTGTGCAGCTGCAATAGCCCTTCAGAGTCTTATATCAACCTTATATTCCCACATTGCTCAGTTGGATATAGCCTGTACCCAAGAAGAAAGTATGATATTCAGTAAAGAAGTTCTTCAGCAGAGGGCAATGCCTGGAGAGGGATTCAGCTCATAGTTGCCAGCTGCCAATCCTACAGCAGGCAGGGAAATGAGTTCTTGGGCCCTGAAGGAGATGATGGGTGATGCACTGTGGATTCACTTGCATCTTATAAGTTCTGTTAATAGCGCTCTCAGAGTTTGATAGGCTTTTTTCCTGGGGAGACTTACAAGAGGGAGACAAATGGGGTAAACTAAAGTCCTCATTTTAGCAGTTATTTTAAAGGCAGAAACAGATACTCATATTCTTCTACCACTCATTCAAGCTTCCCCTTTCCCTTATCTGGTCCATGTGGCTTACTTGCTGGTTGCAGTGCTAGGCTGTGACTGTTGAACTTACTGATTTTCCATTAAGAGTCACCCAAGTAGGTCACCTGGGTGCCACAGTCTTCCCTGCTCCTGATCCGTAAAAGCAGCCCTATTGCTTCCTGGTCCTCAGTCAATTCCTCATGTCATGATGCTGACTTCCTCTTGTCTGCTGTTCTCTTGGTATGGGGGGCATGAAGTAACCCCGTGGCAGCTACACCTCATAGTTTGGTGAAACATTTACTATGTCTTCTGGTGGAAGTGGACTACCAACAATGGTGTGAGCCACTGGATCTGCATAAAGTTTATGCCACTATCTGAAAGGAATGCGATTTAATAAGGCCTCCATCATATTGCCACTACTTCCCACATTGGGTTTAAAATGTCCTGGAGTATGATTGTAAATGTAATTAATGTCTGTTCCGAGTGAACCAGAACTATTTCTGATACTGTTATCTGGTATAGATTGTAAAAAATACACACTTGTCGATCCATTGCTGCAAATGATGTACCCGAGGCAATGCTAATCTGTCAGAATCAGAGACATCTCATCTGGTAAAGCAACTGCAACTGGAGCCAATGAGTTTGCATAATCTGCAATCATTCTCCAAAATCCACTTGGCTTTTGTAGAGGCCAGACTGATAAATTAAATGGTAATGCAATGGGAATCACAGCCTCTGTATGCTTAGATCCATCACTCTCCTCAGGATATTGTACTTTTTGAAATTTTCTATCTTGGCTGGGGTGAGGAAAGGCCACTTCAGAGACTTCTGCTCAGCTTTCCCACTCTGATATATGAAAGACCACATATGTCATTCTAGTTACAAATCCAAGAATAGAAAAAATAACTACAGCAATACCTTGGTTCACGAATGCTTCTGTTCATGAGTAATTTGGTTTGCAAACAGATGTGTTTGGCAAATTTTTGCTTCTATTTGCAAACTCTACATCAGGTGACAAACACAACCACAGCCATCTTCCCCACAAGAACATGAGTTTGCTATATACTTTTTTTTTTGCTTAAATTCTTTTATTGGTACATTTTAGGTATACAATATGTTTACATTTATCATTGGGTGTTTGTACCTGTACATGATGTATCTTAGTTCTTATTTTTTCCCCATTCCCTGTGCTCCCTTCCCTATTTACAAAGACTTTGTTTCCATTTTTTCCTTTTCTCATAATTTTTCCTTTCCCTTCTTTCCTTTCCCCTTCCCCTCCCACTTCTCCTACCCCTTTAGACCTTTACTTCCTATTTCAAATTATCAATTATTTGTCCTAATCATTTTAATCCTTATTTACACTTTCAGTTTCTCACACTAGAGAAACTATTCAGTATTTACACATGTGTGTCCTATTTATTTCACTTAAGAGTATGTCCTCAATATGCATCCATTTAGCTATAAAAGTCTCTAGTTTCTCGTTCTTTATGGCTGAGTAGTACTCCATTTTATAAAAAAACCCCACATCTTCTTTATCCAGTTTCCAGTTGATGGGCACTTGGGCTGTTTCCAAGCTTTAGCTATCACAAACTGTGCTGCTATAAATATGGGTGCGCATATATCACTATCCTAAGATTATGACAGCCATGTTAGGGTCATGAGGGGAGCTAGCTAAAAGGTCAAACCAATATGCTGAGACTGGCACTGAGGAAAGAAGGGAGGATTTTGTACCTTAATAATATGTTTGAGCCATTAAACTCTAAAACTTCCTCATGGTGGCCTCCTTACCATGATAATGACTTTTTACTACTTAAGATGGTTTTTCTTTTTTGAGTTTTTTTTTTCTAAGTTCTTTTATTGGTACATTTTAGGCATATAATATGTTTACATTTATCATTGGGTGCTTGTACCTGTACATGATGTATCTTGGTTCTTATTTTTTCCCCATTACCTGTGCGCCCTTCACCCCCTCCACCCTTTCCTATTTACACAGACATTATCTCCGGTTTTTTTCTTTTCTTATAGTTTTTCCTTTCCCTCCTTTCCTTCCCCCTTCCCCTCCCTTCACCCCTTCATCTTTGGATCTTTTTTCCTATTTCAAATTATCAATTATTCATTTTAATCATTTTAACCCTTGTTTACACTATCAGTTTCACTAGTGTGAGATACTTAAGATGGTTTTATAGGTTTTCTGTTGCTTGGCACCAGAAGCACTCTAATGTAACTGATATGGTAATACTAAGTGATAGGGCTGTTAAAGCACAATGTGTAAAGTGAACAAATTTCCAGTATAACTTATTACCAATAATCACCATATAATTAACCTAAATTAGCAGGTTTATTGTATGATGGTTTTATCAAATTATCAGAATTGGTCCAGGCCTCATTTGCCTAGAGCCTCAGTGAAATTTGTATTTGAATATGTAGTTCTTACTTGCATAATTCCCCATGAATTTATCTTTAAGAAGATAATACCAAAGAAGGGAACAGAATAGGGAAGTAGAAACCTGACTGGAGGCTAGACAGCTTTTTCTCCTGATACTTGTGCAGA
Source organism: Heterocephalus glaber (assembly GCF_053883595.1). Classification (NCBI taxonomy): domain Eukaryota; kingdom Metazoa; phylum Chordata; class Mammalia; order Rodentia; family Bathyergidae; genus Heterocephalus; species Heterocephalus glaber. The sequence goes on from NW_028258156.1 coordinate 7,792,867, forward strand.
TGTATTTGCTCCAGAAGTCTGGTGCCTACATGCTAAGAGGAGGAGCCCCAGTGGGAGAGTGGGACACAATGAGTTGTAGGAGAAGGTACTAAAATGATAAAACAGGGCCAGATATAGGGTATCAAACAGAATTGAGAGATGAAGGAAGGTGAATTTGAGAGGATTTCAATATTTTACCCATGAGTATCTGTTCCCTCTGAATTCCTCTGAGATAGTGCTGCTGTGCTTGTGGAAAACTGATACGAATTTCCATCCAGGTACCCAGCTCAGGCAGACATTCCTGGACTTGGTGCTGCTACTGGTCAATGCTTGTCATCTTTGTCATTGTATTTCTCTGGTCATGCAGTGACAGTCAGGCCACTGGCATGTGACCAACTTTTGGTATATCTGGCCAGGTCAGAAGCCAACAAAGTGCTTATTCAAGGAACTGACCCCTGTCCTGCATATAATCCATAGGTATAGATTACAGTACTGACTGACAGTCAGGTATTGCTAACAGATTGAATAGTGCAGGGGTAAGCACTTGATCCAAACTGGATCAATCATTTCTCGCTTGGGAATTTGGAGGTGTTTGAGAGACAGCTGTTCTCTGCAGTTCCATCAGTAAGAGCTGTGGAGTGGCCATCTTTTCCCTACTATGAAAATAGATAAGCAAAAAAGACCAGTCTTCAGAGAGGGAAAGAGAACCACCCCTTTCCCCGCTCCAGTTCCAAATCTCCTTTTAGTATCTGTTGTGCATATCATCTTTGTTCTTCTTTGGTTGCTCTATCACATCCTGGCTTGTATTGCTATTGCAGCTTTGAACATGTAATGCTTCTCTCCCCAGCTGCAGTATTTACTCCAAAGATTTTGTTTTTATGAGTTCAGACTTGATTTTATTTACAATCAGCAATTAGTATTGTCAGCCAAAAAGTTACAAATGCTGTTATGAGAGCACACAAGGACAGCACTGGAACAGAGAACAGAGGGGCTGTGACACCTGGGATTGATACATACTCTGTCAGTATATCAAAGGGGGATCTATTGTTTTCATATTCATAGGTTTTGTGTTTGCCTGTGTGCATGTTTATCCTGTCTGCCTTTGTTCTGTTAAGTCTTTGTGTTTGCCCTTGCCCTTGCACTTCCTCTGGAAGCTTTGTTGCCAAGAAACAAGGAAAAGCCAAAGCTCTTGACTAGAAATTCAATGTTAATAAGAGAAAGGAGAAGGAAAATTGGCAGACATCAGATGTGGTTTGGCTTCTTTAAATCCATACCACAGATGATTGTATTTTTGATAACCCAAGAAATTCAGAGAAATTTGGAGAGATATAACAATCACTATGGCACTAAACATATTCTGTGCCATGAATTTGACAAGAATGACAATGGAACTGGTACTCATTCCTTGTCTTGAACACAGAGTTAATCCTGAATCATGGTTTTGATGCAAATAAAGGCTTTCTATATAGATGAGGGTGGCTTGGGAATACTGGAAATCAATTAATGTACTTGATAACAGGATTATGGATGTCTATATTTTTATTTTTATCATAAATAACACAATAGTTAAATCTAAAATTATTTAGGCATGGTAATCAGGTTATCATATCCACATGTATTAATGAATCCAACTAAATATCTGGATTTGACATTTTTTTAAATTAAGAAATTATTAAAACACATTCTGTTTTTATTATAGTATAACCTCAAAACCTATCATTCTATTTTACATGGTATATGTTAAATACATCCATTCATGAGTGAATATCTAAATAGTGATTTAGAAAAATGATTCACAAATTTTAATGTGTATTAGAATCAGCTGAGGGTCTTGTTAAACTGCAGGTTCTGATTCATTCAGTAGGTCTGGGTGAGGCCTGAGTTTGCATTTCTGACAAGCTTCTGGATGATTTCTTTTCTTTTTTGGTACTGGGGATTGAACTCTGGTCCTTGCACTTGTGGGGCAGCGGCGGCATCACTGAGCTAAATCCCCGGCTGGATGATTTCTTTACTACTTCCTGTCTTTAAATAGCAAGGATTTAGAAGACTGAAAGGCACCAGCTTCCTATAAGATCAGCAATGTCCTTGGATGTTTTCTCTCCTGTGTCCAAGGAAGAGACACAGTGGATAGGTGAACTGAGCAGTGAAGGCAGCTGGAGGCTAGGAGACCTGTATTGGAATCCTATTTATGTCACTAGTTAGTGTCATGATTTGGGGCAGATTACTGACTTTCTTTGGATTTCAGTTTCCGTTCCTGTAAAATGAGGGGATAGGGCTGATCATGTCTCAGGCTGTTCCTAGGAGGCTTCTGGCTCAGCAGGTATTCCTCAGAGTCCCCCAAGGAGGGAGAGGAGCAGTGAGGGAAATGAAGGAGCTGTTACAAGACAGGAGAACTCTGGGAATGTGTCCTGTCACTGAGGAGGTAGCTTTAAAAGAGACACAGTGGTAGATTGTGTCAAGTGCTCTCATCCAGTCCTTCAATATAGTATTTAAGGCCAGTCTGTTCACTTCTCCTATGATTGTATGTGGTGTCCTGAAATAGTGTAAAAATTAATTTTGGACCTGCCCCCTTATTTGTACCTAGTTTACTTCAGATCATTCTTCACAGTCTCCATCCCTTAGGTGTACTAGTGTGCTTGTCCTCTGAATGTCCCTGAAAGGCAAGTAAATGTTAGGGTGTAGTCTGAGGAGTGGAAAATGCATCTGGTCTTGAGGAATCACTGTATTACTCTGCAATTTCCTCTTTACCATCCTCATTACTAACATGAGTTTTTTTAGGAGGAGGCCAGGACCCTGACCCCTCACAGCTCTGATATTTACTGTATTTGAGTATTTTTCACGGCAAAGGAGGAAAAAAGGGAAATACTAACCAAATGAATCTGCAGCCACAGCAAAACTGTCCTGTCCTGGGGTGTGATCTACTCATCCTCTTGCTGCCAGGTCCCCAGTGGACCGTTTTTTCCAGTGGCTCCTTCCATATGAGACACAACTATGCATCCAGCAGCTACTGTTAGGTAGGTTCCAAGATGATGATCAGGGTTGAGGAAAACACACTAAGATCATTTATATGCCCTCTTAATTTCCAGGAAGGAGGGAAGAAAGTAAAATTTTCCAGCAATACAATTTTATAGCTTGAAACAAGTTTCGTTTTGTTTTTTTAAATCCCGTAGCAATACATTAGAGTCATCTATAATGCTCCAAGAAAATAGTGATGAACAAGTCCCCAACCCCCTAGACATTTTGGTTTAATTGGTGTGGAGTGGGACTCAGGCAACTGTTTTTATTAATTTTTAAAGATACTCAGGTGATTCTAATGTGCAACCAAAGAGGCAAGTTGATTTAATGCTTGGTTTCAGTCTTTCCTTGCTGTTTTCAGGGTGACTGTGGGCAATTGGCCCTGCATTCTGAACTGTTTGGTAAGAAACCTGTGATGTATATGGATTATTTAAAGCCACTTCAATTAGACAGTCCTGTAAAGTTAACCTTTTCTTTAATAGTGATGTGCTCTCAGACTCTTGGAATCTTTTAGCTTCTGCAGGCCTAGGTGATCTGATGGCTGGGCGGGGCGGGGGGGGGAGCACGTGGGGCGGTTAACTCTAACCCAGAACAATGCTTCTTAGGTAGCAGTAGTCATTGTTCCCAGACCCAGCAGTGGTTCTCATAAATTCAGCACACTGTATGTGGAATGTTTTAGCAAAGCATGAGCTCCTCAGATGGGAGGGGTTGCATTTGCCTCACTTTGGCAGATCAGCAAGTGTGGTGGGAAGCTGCTGTTTTATTCTTTACTTGGGAAAGAACTCCAGAGCCAGATCTAAGATTAGGCTCCATAGTTAGCCTCCAGCATTGCATATAATGACCTCATTTAATCAGTCATATTTGATCATTTTTTGTTACCTCATTTTTCCTCACAGTTTCAACAACCTGTTGACATATCCCAAATCTGCAAATTCCTCCCAATTTTCAGTTTGTAATATATTGAAAGCTTCCACCTGGATGTTGTATGCTCCCTCAAAACTCAACTTTTTTTTAACCACTTGTCCCCTTTTTATTTTTTAAAATTTTTATTAGCATGTGTTTGTAGCACATAATGATTACATTCATTGTTAGTAGATGATACAAGTACATAACTTACCTTAATTCTTTTTATATCACCTTATACTCCCTTCCCTCCTGGCTCCATTTTCCCTTTATCTTTCCATCTCTTTTTTCCCTATTATCTATCTTTCATTTTTCTTTCTATTAATATTTTGGATTTTTCATATAAGAGAAACTATGTGATATTTAATTTTGTGTGTCTAATTTATTTCACTTAATATTATGGTCTCAAGGTGCATCATTTTCTTACAAATAACTCGTTTATCCTTTTTGTGATAGAGTAGTACTCCATTGTGTATAAATACCATATTTCCTTTACCCATTCATGTACTGATGAATGTATAGTCCATTTCCAATTTTAGCTATTATGAACTGTGCTGCTATAAACATAGGCACGCATGCATCACTGTAATATGATGTCTTTAACTCTTTCAAGAAGATACCTGAGGGGGAATAACTGAGTAGAATGGAATTTCTTGTTTTAGTTTTTTGTTGTTGTTGTTGTTTGATTCCATTTAATTGAAGTGATATAACACATTTATTTAAAGTGCAAAAACAGTAAAAATTAATCTCTGATGATAAAGATCAGAGTAGTATTTACTTTTGTCGAGGGGTTTGAGTGAAGAAAGGGCACAAAGATTTCTGAACTGCTTCTTTATAGTAGGGAGCTAGAGATGTCACTGTAAAATCTGACACTGCATGCTAGCATCAGTCATGATATACAGATGACCTAGTCTCATATCTGCCTTTCAGAATCCAGGGAAGTGTGTAAAACATATATTTAGCCAGAACCCTGGCTGCAAAGGAGTCCAGAATATCTAGAGTTCTTTCTCTTTTTAGCTTTTACAGGTGACAGGCAAAAGTCAATGTTGGTCACAATAATAGATTCTGTACCTCTTGATGGGTGAACTCAAGTTTGAATAATAACCTTCGTTCTGGGAGGCAACCCTTCCAGTGGCTCTGGCTTTTTAAATGTTTGATGATCTTTGCTTTTGTGCTCTATTTCCTCCTTCAAACTCAAAAACTGTAGCCAGCACTTGGAACATGGAAAGACTCTCTTCTTGCTCCAGTGTCTCCAACAATGATTCATATATGAATTTGCAGTTTTGAAAATTTTAAGACAAAACAGACAAAGCAAATCCTTAGTGTTTTCATGGCATGTTCTAAAATGTGTTTCCACATCAGCAAAGGCCGACGATCTATAATTGCAAAGCTGGCACACACAGGGCATTTCCACAGGCTTATGATTGTTCTTCATGTATTGTAAGAGAACCTGATCTGTTTCAAATGACAACTCACAGATTTTACAGATAGCAGAGGCCTCCTGGGTAGTGTGCATCCTGTTGATGTGACACTGCAGCTGGAATGGAGTTGGAAACTGCTGATGGCAGTGCTGGCAGGTGGTATAGTTTTCCCAGCTATCACCCCTCTGCTTCTCAAATTCCAAATGGTGCTTCATGTGATTCATAAACTTAACATTTTTCAGAACTTTCAAGCAGCTGAGGCATTTAAAGGTTGAGTGAGTCTTTGGTTCTAGCTGCCCATCTCCTTTAAATTGTCCATAGTAAAAGTCACTAAGTAACAGGATCAGACTTCCTGTCTTAGGATCAAAGGTCTTGTTTTGACCTGTTAGACCTGATAAGCTTGTTTCTACCAAAGCATCAGAGCTATTTTCTGGGTCTGGATCCCTGAGAACAAAAGGTGCCTTTTCATTAGCATGAGTCCAAGGAAAAGATGTTCCATTCTGAACATTTCTTGACAAGCAGATCTTTTTTGATGGTGTACATGTGTCCATTATAGGAGAGATACCAGGAGGGGTCATAGTAGAAGAATGTACATTTGGGATTTCATTCCCGAGTTTAGATCTTTTGGGATTTCTACTGATTTTATTAGCAGTGAAAAGTTGGTTTGAATCATGAGGAGGAATGACTTCTGGTGAGCTCATTTTATAAGCAAGTTTGGATGAAGATTTAGTTGTAATGGGACTATCTGTTGATCTCGGACTATCTGTTGATCTCCATTCAGACTGAGAGTTCAGCATGGCAGCCATTGCTTTGGCTGTTGGGGTCACGTGAATTCCAGGTTGAGACACATGAGCAAGGTCTTGACTGAGGTGGCCTTTCTTTCTTTTCAAATATGAGCGTGGAGTGACTGTTCAAAATGTTTGAAATAACTGGTTTTGAATTTGAAATCACTTTGACTAAGAGAATTTCAGAATCTTCTTTCACATGTTCCATCCCAACAAAAATCAGCTCATCATCTTCATCATGCTTGTCCCTCTGATTGGATTCTCTCTCATGCTTCATAAGTAGTTCTGGTTTTTGTTCTTCACTCAAGGAGAAGTGATCTGTCATTTTAAAATTACTTTTGATTGAAGCAGTGGTCCCTTCAACTTCCACAGTTTTCTTTTCATAAATTGGCACCAGTTCCTTAAATTGAGTCTCTAGGTGTTTCAGTGCCACTCAATATTTCCTATTGGGCCACAAGGGATATCACAGTTGTAGCATCTGTGCTTCTAGCTCCCAGAAAAATCAGTCCAAAGCTCAACAGCTGGGCTTCCTGTGATCTTATATCTTGAAGCTTGCTCTTCCAAGTTTTTTCTCTCTTGTTTTAGTTTTTTGAGTAATCTCCATACTGATTTCCATAATGATTGTACTAGTTTATATTTCCACCAACAATGAAGGGTTCCTTTACCCCTGAAGCCTCTCTAGCACTTGTTATTATTTGATTTTTTATGATGATTTTTCTTTCTGAAGCAAGTTAGAATTTCAATGTTTTAATTTGCATTTCTCTAATGGTCAGAGATGTTGAACAGTTTTTCATATATTGATTGGCCATTTAGACTTTTTTTTTTTCCTAAGAAGTGTCTGTGCATTTCAGTTGCCCATTTTTTGATAAGGTCTTCTATTTTGGAAGTCTAATTTTTTTGAGTTCTTTATATGTTCTAGATATTAGTTCTCTATATGAAGAATAGTAAGCAAAATTTTTTTCCCATTCTGTAGATTGTTTCTTTATTTCTGTAGATTGTTTCCTTTGCTGTGTAGAAGCTTTTAAATTTTATATGATACCATTTTTTGATTCTTGGTACTATTTTCTGTGCAACTAGGGTTCTGTTCAGAAAGTCTTTGCCTACCATATCTATTCAAGAGTTTTACCTATTTAAGTTTGTAGCAGATTGTTTCTGTCTTAACATTTTCATCTGTGATCCATTGATTTTAATTTAGTACATGATGAGTGATATGGATCTAGATTCGATCTCCTGCATGTGGGTAGCCAATTTCCCCAGCCCTATTTATAAAAGAAGCTGTCTTTGTGTCAGTGTATGTTTTTGGGCCTTTTGTCAAAGATCAAATAGTTGAAAGTTCTTGGGGATATTTTTGCACCCTCTGTTCTGTTTCATTGATCCACATGTCTTTTTGTGCTGGTACCATGGTGTTTTTATTACTGTAGCTTTGTAACATTATTTGAAGTCCCAGATTGTAATACCTCCTTTTTTGTTCTTGTTGCCTAGGATTGCTTTTGCCATTACAGGTCTCTTCTTGTTTCATATGAATTTTAGGACTTTTTTCTCTAGTTCTGTGAGAAATATTATTGGTATTTTGATTGGGATTGCCTTAAATCTGTCTATCAGTCTTGGAAGTATGGCCATTTTAGTCTATATTGGTTCTTCCTATCTAAGAACAGGGAATATGTTTCCATTTTCTGATGTCCTCTTCAATCTCCTTTTTCAGGAGTGTTCATTGTAGCAGTCTTTCACTTCCTTGGTTAGGTTAATTTCTAGGTATTTAATTTTTCTTGATGCTATTGAGAAAGATAGATAATGTTTCATTAATTTCTCAGTGAGTTTATATTTGGTGTACAGGAATGCCTTTGGTTTTTCTGCATTGATTTTGTATCCTGGTATGCTACTGAGTTTCGTTATTAATTCTAGGAGTCTTCCAATTCAAAAATGGAAGTGGTTTCTTTTGCCATTGATTTCTAGTTTCATTGCACTATAATCTGATAATATTCATGGTATAATTTTCATTCATTTGAAATTACTAAAGGATGCGTTATGGGCTATCATGTGGTCTATTTTGGGGAAAGGCCCATGTGCTGCTGAGAAGAATGTGTATTCTGTTGTACTCTGTAGATATCTAATAAGTCCATTTGTTCAAAGGTATGGTTGAACTCTGATATTGAATGATTTTTTTTTTGTCTAGTTCATCTGTGTATTTGTGCTAGTATGATATTGAGCTTCCCTCATTATAACAGTGTTGGTGTTTTTCTGATTTCTTTTATGTTCAGTAGAGTTTGTTTTACATTTTATTTTATTTTATTTTATTTTATATTTTGTACCAGGGATCAAACTTGGGACCTTGCGCTTGCAAGGCAGGCGGCAGCATCACTGAGCTAGATTCCTGGCCCCCTGGAGAATTTTTTTATAGTGCTGGCTTTGCAGTCATTAATTTTTTGAGATGGTTTTTGACATGGAAACACCTTATTTTTCGATCAAATTTAAAAGAAAGTTTGCAGGGTATGTAAGTCTGGGTTGGAAGTTGCTATCTTTTAGGAGTTGAAACACTTCACTCCAAGCTTACCTGGCCTTAAAGGATTGTGTCTGCTGTAACTAATGGTTTTACCTTATAAGCGACTCATTGCTTTTCTCTAACAGGTTTTAAGATCCTGTTCCTGTGTTGGACTTCAGTTATTTTGACTATGGTGTAATATGGAGAGGTTCTGTGATTCTGGCCATTTTGAATTCTATATGCCTCACTTGTCTGTATGCTGAACTCTTTCCTAATATTTTGAAAGTTTTTTGCTATTATTTTGTGAACAGATTTTTATGCTTTTTGTTCTGTCTCTATTTTTTCACTTCTTCCATTTAATCTTAGATTAGTGTTTTGTGCATCATATAGGAACTATTGAATCCATTTTTCATGTTTCTTATGTTTTTAAGATATCTCTGAGTAATTGGTCTTTGAAAGCACCTATGTCTTCCAATTCTGATACTCTGTCCTCACATTGGTCACTTTTGCCGCCCGTACTTTCAATGTAATATTTAATCTCCTGGATTTCTCTCTGGAACCTTTTCATGGGCTCTAGTTCTTTGCTAAACTGTTCTTCCATGTTTTGTTTAGTTCAGCAAGCTTTTTATCAGTGTGTTTTGTAAGCTCCCTAATTGTTTTCTTATTATCTCTAGTATCTGATTAGTTATATTTTCTGTGAGTCTGGTTAACACCTTATTAATCTATTTTTTTAAAGTCTCCTCTCATTCTCTCAAATAGTTTGGCTGTGTGGCTTTTGCTTTGCTCTCCCTCAGTCCCCCCATGGATCGGCTTTGGGGATTTGGGAGACATTTTGTTGCCTTGTCTTCTCATGTTTCTAGTGTTTTTTGTTTGCTGGGTTTTGTTGTTGTTGTTGTTGTGGTTGTTGTTTGTTTTGTGCTTAGGTATGTGGTCACTTATAGTGGAGAGATTCTGTTGCTAATATGAACATCTCTTTAGTTATTCTGCTTTTGAGTATGCATTCAGGGCATAGCTAACTATGATTCTTTGCCTCTGTTCCAAGATACAGTTACCTCTGTTAAAATGGGAGGGGGATGCAGTGTATTTGTCCAAGTACCCAGTTCTCCAGTAATGGACTGCAGTATTGTTAATGTCACAAAGGTTATTCTAGTATTAGCATAGAGATAAAACCTATTAATAGCAATAACCATGTGACCCTGGACGTATCTAGTAAATAAGCCATAGTAATACTATCCAAAGCAAACTGGATATTGGCATACCATAAAAACCAATGATGTGCCACCCCAACCTTAGAAAAGAAATCCACATTTACAGTGGTACCTCAGTTCACAAACACTTTTATTTGTGAGCAGTTTGGTTCACAAACAGAAGCATTTGGCAAAATTTTGTTTTTGTTTGCAAATTCTGCATCAGGTGCTGAACATGACTGTGTCTATCTTTCCTGCATGATCACAAACATTGCCATCTTTTTCAGAATTGTGGAACAAATTAAATTGGTGAATTTGTATAGTATAAATCCTAAGACTAACCAAATATTGACATATAGCAAGTACCTACTAAATGCAATAATTATACCACCACTAATGATAGAAAAGAATTCAATAGTGGTAACTTAGAGTTACTTATCTGAAGATTAGTAATGCTTAATGCCTATACTAGTGAAGATATAGTGTACTGAGAACAACAGAGTGTAAAAAGTAAAATTTGAAAAATTAACAATGGAAGATGAGAAGAAGAGAAGAGTGAGACAAAGGATCCTAGTATGGAGTAGAAGGATATTTTTGAATTAGATAAAGGTAACAGAAAAAACCCAACAAAAAAATAGAAGATAAAGGGAAAAAGGAAGTAATATGGAGAATAAGGAATAGAAAAAGGAAAAAAAGAAAGAAAAAGAGTAAGAAAAAGAAAATGAGTTCAAAAACAGAAAACAATTCTTTTTCTGTGTTTTTGAATGAGTGGTTTCCTTCTACAGTCTACAGACTTGGAGTCCATCCAGTCTCAGTTTTCTTCACCTAGTCTTATGACCTGTGGGTTTTGACATGTGTCTCCTATTCTAGAAGGCCCCTGTTTACCCCAGGTGATGCCGGTGTCCACACCAAAATACTTTCTTGCTCAGGTTGGTAGATAGGGAAGGCAATCAGATCTCATATCTGTGCTAGATGTAGGCAGCAGGGCACAGGGTCAAATAATTATCACAGGGAGGCACTTTCAGACTCATGTGTTTCTGAGCACAACTCAAACCAGGCCTGGTTTCTCACTGTGAGGGTTGGGATCCATGTCCTACCTGACCTGAGTTTAAACTTTTCAGAGGATCTCTTTCTAGCCTGCTATCTGCAGCTGTCTCCCATGGCTGTATCACCCAGTCACTGGTGGGAGGGTAGCACTGAGAGTCCTTACTTCTGCGGAGCCAGGTTCACCTCCCTGCAAGCTGCAAGAACTGGGGGAGAGTTCAAATTGTTTCCTTCTTTTCTCTGTGTTGTAGACTTCAACCTTCTCTGTGTTTTCAACTTCTTTGTCGCTTTGAATTTCTCCTGTCAGTTCTTTGCCAAGTCCCAGTGATATCTCTCTCTCTCTCTCCCTCCCTCCTTCCCCCCTCCCTCCTTCCCCCCTCCCTTTCTTCCCCAGATTGTTATTTTCCAGTGTCTAGATGCTGAGTTTCAGAGAGGCTGAATTTTGCAACCGATTACCACTCCATCATTTTATTTCAGAAAGTGTTTTTAAATGTTTAAGTGTCCATTAGATAGGGAAATTATTCATTTAAAAAATGAGCAAAATAGCAGAAGTCCCCAGTGCTAATGGAACTGACAATATAGGACAAGCTGAGACAGGCTAAATCTTCTATAAAAGGAAAACCCCACAAACAGATGGCTGCATGAGTGAATCTTACAAATTCTTAAAGAAAAATTAGCACCAATCCTTCTCAAATTCTCCAAATATTAAAAAGGAAGAAATACTTCTAAACTCATTTTATGAAGCCAATATTCTCTCAATAACAAAGCCAAACAAGGACACTATATGAAAAGAAAACTATATACCATCATTCTTGATAAAAATAGAACAATCCTCAACAAAATATTAGCAAACTAAATTCAATAGCAATTAAAAGGATTATCCACCATGATAAAGTGGATTAATTAATATGAGGCAAAGATGGTTCAACTTATGCAAATCAGTAAAAGTGACATAGCACATTAACAATGAAAGATAAAAATCAAAAAACATCTCAATAGATTTGAAAAAGCATTTGACAAAATTCTACATCTTTTTTATGACAAATTTTAATTAATTTTATTAATACATTTTAGGTATAAAATATAGTGACATTCATCATTGGAAAGTTGCACCTTTACATAACTTCTCTTGGTTCTTATTTTTTCCCCATTCCCCTGCTCTCCCTTCAACCCCTCCATGACTCTCTATTTACAAAGACATTGTTTCCATTTTTTTCATTTTCTCATATTAATTCCATTCCTTTCTTTCCTTTCCCCTACCCCTCCCACTTCCCCTTCCCCTTTGCACCTTTTCTTCCTATTTCACATTATCCCTTATACCTTTTAGTCCTTATTTACACTTGCAGTTTCTCACACTAGGGAAGCTATTCAGTATTTATATATGTGTGTCCTATTTATTTCACTTAAGAGTATCGCCTCAGTATCCATTCATTTAGCTACAAATACCTCTAATTTCTCATTTTTTACGGCTGAGTAGTACTCTATTTTATTTAAAAGCCTACATTTTCTTTATCCAGTCTCCAGTTGATGGGCAATTGCGCTGTTTCCAAGTTTTAGCTATTACAAATTGTGCTGCTATGAACATGGGTGCACATATATCACTGTGGCATGGTTCTTTTAATTCTTTGGGGAAGATACCCGGCAGGGGAATAGCTGGGTCAAATGGGACTTTCAATCCTAGTTCTTTGAGGTATCTCCATACTGATTTCCACAGTGGTTGCACCAGTCTACACTCTCACCAGCAGTGGAGCAGGGTTCCTCTTTCCCCACAGCCCCACCAACATTTGTTATTGGTTGATTTCATGATAGCAGCCATTCTTTCTGGGGTGAGGTGGAATCTCAGCGTTGTTTTCATTTGCATCACTCCAATGACCAGTGATGTTGAACATTTTTTTATATGTTTATTTGTTATTTCTACTTCTTTGTCTAAGAAATGTCTGTTCATTTCAGATGCCCATTTTCAGATTGGGTCTTTAAATTTGGGAGGTTTGGTTTTTTAAAATTTGTTATAGATTCTAGATAGTAGACCTTTGTCTGAGGAACAGCAGGTGAAATTTTTTTCCCACATTGTGGGTTGTCTCTTCACTATGTTGGTGGTTTCTCTTGCTGTGCAGAAGCATTTTAATAAGAAGAAACCCCACTTGTTGATTGTTTGTGCTAGTTCACGGGCAACTGAGGTTTTGTTCATAAAATCTTTTCCTACACCAGTGTCTTCAAGAATTCTACTTAACCTCTGTTCCAGCTGATTCAGTGTTTCTGTTTTGATATTTAGATCTTTAATCCATTTTGATTTTAGTTTAGTGCATGGTGAGAGATATAGGTCTAGTTTTAATCTTTGGCAAGTTAAAACCCAGTTTTTCCAACACCATTTACTAAAGAGGCTAGCTTTCCTCCATTGAAGGTGTTTGGCTCCTTTGTCAAAGATGAGGTGGCTGAGTGTGTCTGGAGTTCTTTCTGCATCTTCTAATCTATTCCACTGGTCCTCAGATCTGTTTCTTTCCAGTACCATGCTGTTTTTATCATAGTAGCTTTGTAGTATAGTTTCAAGTTGGGGAATGTGATACTCCCTGTCATGTCTCTGTTGCCTAGAATTGCTTTTGGTATTCAAGGTCTCTTCTTGTTCCAAATGAATTTTTGGATTGTTTTCTCAAGGTCTGTGAAGTATGCTCCTGGGATTTCCAATGGGATTGCATTGAATCTATTTAGCAGTTTTGGAAGTATGGGCATTTTCACTATGTTGATTCTTCCTACCCAGGAGCAAGAGATGTCTTTACATTTTCTGATATTGTCTTCACTGTCTTTTCAGAGTGATACAATTTTCAGAGAAGAGGGCTTTGATTTCTTTTGTTAGGTTGATTCCTAGGTATTTCAGTTTTTTGGGTGCTGTTGTGAAAGGAATTGTTTGCCCTCTTTCTCTCAGTGAGTCTATTGTTTGTGTATAGGAAAGCTATTGATTTTTGTGTGTTGACCTTGTATTCATCTGCTTTACTGAATTTGGTTATTAAGTCTAGAAGACTTTTGGTGGCATTCTTGGAGTCTTCTATATAGAGTATCATGTCATCTGCAAATAATGACAATTTGACTTCTTCATTTCTTATCTTTATTCCTTTTATTTCTTTCTCTTGTCTAATTGCTATGGCTAATGTTTCCAAAACTATATTGAACAGGAGTGGTGATAGTGGTCAACATGTCTTGTTCCTGATTTTAGTGTGATGGATTTCAGTTTTTGACCATTTAGTATGATATTGGCTGTTGGTTTTTCATAGATGGCTTTGATCAGATTGAGGTACAGACCATCTATTCCAATTCTTTGTAGGATTTTTATCATAAATGTGCTTTGGATTTTGTCAAATGCTTTTTATGCATCTATTGAGATGATCATATGTTTTTTGTCCTTGGCTCTATTGATATAGTGTATTACATTTGTTGATTTGCATATGTTGAACCATCCTTGCATCCCTGGGATGAATTCCACTCGGTCAGGGTGTGTGATCTTCTTGATGATCTTCTGCATTCTCTTTGCCAGTATCTTAGTAAGGATTTTTGCATCTATGTTCATTAGGGAGATTGGCCTATAGTTCTCTTTTGTGTTGGGTCTTTCTCGGCTTTAGGGATCAAGGTGATGCTTGCTTCCAGGAATGAATTTGGGAGTATTGCTTCTCTTTCAATTTCATTGAAGAGTTTAAGCAGTAGTTCCTCTCTAAATGTCTTGTAGAATTCGCAGTGAAGCCATCAGGACCCAGGCTTTTCTTCCTTGGTAAGTTTTTAATTATGCTTTCAGTTTCATTGATTGATATTGAGTTATTTAGAATTTTTAGGTCTTCTTTGTTCAACTTTAGTAATTCATACATAGCTAGGAATCTGTCCATTTCTTCTGTGTTTTCCATCTTATTGGCATATAGATTCTCCAAGTAGGTATTGATGATCCTCTGGATTTCTGCTAGGTCCATTGTAATTTCATCCTTTTCATTCCTAATTGCACGGATTTGGGCCCTTTCTTTCCTTTTTCTGATAAGGTTGGCTAAGGGTTTGTCAATTTTGCTTATTCTTCCGAAGAACCAACTCTTGGCTTCATTGATTTTTTGTTTTATTCTCTTAGTCTCCATTGCATTGATTTCTGCTCATATCTTTCTAATTTTCTCCCTTGTATGAGCTTTGGGTTTGTCGTGCTCTTCTTTTTCTAGAAGCTTGAGGTTCAACATCAGGTTGTTTAATTGGGCTCACTCTGTTTTCCTAATATGAGTATTCACTGCTATGAATTTCCCTCGTAAGATTGCTTTCATTGTGTCTCATAGATTCTGATATGTTGTATTGTCATTGTCATTTAATTGTAGGAACTGTCTGATTTCTTCTTTAATTTCCTCTATGACCCACTGGTTATCAGAAGTGTGTTGTTCAGTTTCCATGTGTTTATGAAATTCTTGCAGTTTCTTTTGCTATTGATCTCCAATTTCATCGCACTATGGTCTGATCATATACAGGGGATAATGTCATTTCCTTTGCACATACTTAAACATGTTCTATGAGCAAGTTTGTGGTCTATTTTGGAGAATGACCTGTGTGCAGCTGAAAAAAATGTGTATTCTGATTTTGTGGGGGTGGAACACTCTGTTAACATCTGTTAAGTTCATTTGTTCAAGAGTTTAGTTGAGTTCTAGTATTCTTTGCTTATTTTTTGCCTAGTAGATCTATCTATTTGTGACAGTGGTGTATTGATATCCCCCATTACTCTTGTATTAGTGCTTGTATGATTTTGCATGTCCATTTGTATTTGTTTTATGTAGTTGGGTGCACTAGTGTTTGGTGCATTTATATTTATGATTGTCATCTCTTCCTCTTGGATTGTTCCCCTTACAGAGATGTAGTGTCCTTCTTTGTCTCTCTTAATCAGTGTTGGTTTGAAATCCACTTGATCTGCAAAGAGGATAGCTGCTCCTGTTTTATTTTTTTGGGGTTCCTGTTGTATGGAATATTGTTTTCCACCCTTTAACTTTCAGTCTATGAGTTTCTTTTTGAATTAAGTGTGTTTCTTGTATGCAGCATATTGTTTGATCTTGTTTCTTGACCCATTCTGCCAGTCTATTTCTTTTGATTGGTGAATTGAGACCATTAATATTGATAGTTATAACTGATACATATTGACTTATCATTGTTATTACCTTTTGTTTTTGTTGGATTCTCCCCCTTTGCATTTAATTTCTTGACATGCCCGATGGATTCATTCTGCTGGGCTTCCTGGGGTTGTGATCCTCATTGTCTTTTCCTAGGATATTGTCTAAGATTTTTTGGAGAGCTGGTTTGGTATTCATGAAGTTCCTATTGTGCTCTTTGTCATGAAAGCATCTTATTTCCAGATCAGTTTTGAAAGATAGTTTTACAGGGTACATCAATCTGGGTTGGAGGTTGTTTTCCTCTAAGGCTTGAAATATGTCGCTCGAAGCTCTTCTTGCCTTGAGGGTTTGCATTGAGAAGTCTGCTGTGATTCTGATGGGCTTTCCATTGTATGTGATTTGTTTCTTTTCTCTAAGTGCTTATAGAATTTTGTTCTTCTGTTGGGTTTCTGGAATCTTAACAATTATATGCCTATGTGTAAATGTTTTTAAATCAAGGCTAGTTGGAGTCCTATATGCATCACATATCTGTATGTCAAATTCTTTTCTGCTTCTTGGGAAGTTTTCTGCCATCACTTCTGTGAAGAGTTTTTTTTATGTCATCTGTACTCTCTCCTGTTTCTTCATTAACTCTGATCAGTCTTATGCTATTCTTCTTTGCATCGTCTAGCATCTGCTGGGTTGATTTCTCATGGTCTCTTACAATTTTTAAGAATTTTTTTTTCCTGGTTACTAATTGCAATTTTATCTTCTATATCTGAAATTCTGTCCTCACATTGGTTCATTCTGCCACATAAACTTTCAGTGGAGTTTTTAATCTCCTGGACATCTGTTTGTATCTGTTTTATGTATTTCATTTGTTTCCTATGTAGGATTCCATCATGTTTTTCAGCTCCTCTATTTTTTATAATCTGTGTCCTCTCTAGATTTATTAATCATGTCTTGCGGTATGGGCACAATCTCTGCTGTTATCTGAGAAATTATTTGTGATTTCTTTTTTTCCAGATCCTCTCTTGTTGGCAGTTCAGGGAGTCCAGGTGGTTGAGTATCAGATTGTTCCCTCTAGTTTCCCTTTGGGGTTGCTTTAGGTGATCTGGAAGTCTGGTTTTGAGACTTGTTTGTGTCTCTTCTCATTTGAAGGGGTGGGGGAGCGATGTGTGCTGCTGGTGCCTGCTTGGCTCACCCCCTCAGCACTGAGGGTGGCTTTGTTCCTCAGTGCTGGTGGTGGTGGTACAGTGGCCCAGAAGGCTCCTCAGTTCATCGAGGTTTCTGTCCATAATCAGCTGGCTCCAAAGCAAGGCAGCTTGGCAGAGTGGCATTGCAAATGATAGCAGTTCAAGGCAGATAGATGGTAGTAAAGCAACAAGAGCTTTTTTTTTTTTGGTAGTGGCAATCAAACTCAGGTCTTTGTGCTTGAGTGGCAGGTGGCAGAACCGCTGAGCTAAATCCCTGGCCCTCTACATCGTTTAAATCTAAAAATTTTCTATAAAGCAAGCATAGAAGGAGTAGGTGTACAGAGAGTCTTAACATAATGAAGATCATATATGACAAGCCTAAATCTAATATTATGTACTTAATAGTAAAAACCTGAAAGCTTTTCCTTTAATATTAGAAATGAGAAAAATATGTCCAGTCCTATTACTTCTATTCAACATAGGGCTGAAATCATAGCCAGAGTATTTAGACAAGAAAAAAAAAAGACATACAAACTGGAAAGGAAAAACTAAAACTGTCTGTATTTCCCAATGACATTCTGGTACATAGAAAATTCTGGACTTCACCAAAAAACTTTTAGACCTAATAAAGGAATTCAATAAAAGTACAGGACACAAAACTAACATATAAAAATCAGTTGTGTTTCTCTACATTAACAATGGACTATAAAAAATTAAGAACATAGTTTTTACAATAGCATCAAAAAGAATAAAATATGTGAGAATAAACTTAACCAGTGAGGTGAAATAGCTACACCCTGAAAATTATAAACTACTGACAAAAGAAATTGAAGATGTAGAAATAAGTGGAATGATATCACATGCTCATGAAGTGAAAGAGTTAATATAAAGCTCATAAGTGTTGTTAAAGTATGTATAATACCCAAAACAATCTTTATATTCGGTATAATCCCTATCAAAATTCAAGTAACAGTTTTTACAAAAAAAATTCTGAAATTTGTATGACACCACGAAAGACCCCAAATAAAACAGTCAAACTGGTTTTCAGAAAGAACAAAGCATAAAAGAATCATACTGACTGATTTCAAAGTATATTACAAAGTAATAGTCATCAAAACAATGTGTTACATGCATGTACCATCTCCACACAAGGAATATAAGCATTATGTACTGCAAACATATACAAAAAGAAAGGAAGAGGATCAAGAGATGGGTGGAGGAGGGAGGATAAAAGGGAAAGGGGGATGAAAAAAGGAATTAAGATGTGTCATGTACATGTAGCACCTTCCACAAGGAATGTGAACATTATGTACTATACACAGGTACTAATAAATTAAAATAAAAAATAAATTTAACAAGTTTTTAAAAAATACATATATAGACCAGTGAAACAGAGAGAGCAGAGAAATAGAACCAAGAACATACAGTCAACTAATCTTTTACAAAGTTGACAAGCACACAGAACAGGAAAAGGATAGTCTCTTAAGTAATTGATGCTAAGAAAATTGGATATCCATAAGCAAAGAATGAAATTAAATCTTTTTCTTATACTATACACAAAATGGACTACAGACTTAAACATGAGACCTGAAACTGGAAAAATTCTAGCAAAAAATATAGGAAAAAATTCCTTGACAGTGACTAATTGATTTTGCCAATGATTTTAAGAATATAACACCAAAAACATAGCAAAGAAAAATGAATATAAAAAAGTGGGACTGCATGAAACTAAAAGGTTTCTGTATGGCAAAGAAAACAACAAAATGAAAAGATGACCTATAGAATGGGAGCAAATATATGCAAGGTAATTATCAGGGGACTAATCCCAAAATATATTTTTTAAAAACCCTCACACACTCAATATTAAAAAATATTTAAATGGACAGAAATCCTGAACAGACATTTTCCCAAACAGGTTTTATAAATGGCCAAAAGGCATATGAAAAATTGCTCAACATTGCTAATACTCAGAGAAATGCAATTAAAAACCACAGTGAAAAATTACTTCACAGTTTTTTAGATGGCCATTTAAAAATTTAAAAGATAAGTGTTGATCAGGATTTAGAAAAAAAGACCCCTGTGCACCATTGGTGGAATTATAAATTGGTATGGCTATTGTAGAAAACAATGTGGTGTTTCTTTAAAAAATTAAAAGTACATTTACCATATGACCCATCAATCATACTGAGGGTATATACAAAGGAAATGAAATCAGTATCTCAAAGAGATAGCTACATGCCTATGTTCATTGAAATATTGTTCACCATAACCAAGATATGGAAACAAGCTAAGTATTCTTTGATGGATGGGCAGATCACAAAAATGTGAGATGTGATTTGTGTATGTATACACACACACACACACACACACACACACAGAGGAATATTATTCATCCTTCATAAAGGAAGAAATCTTGTCATTTGCAGCAAAATGGATGAGCCTGAGGACATTGTGTTAAGTGAACTAAACCAGATACAGAAATACAAATGCTCAATAATCTCACTTATATGTGGAAATTGAAATAAAAATCACAGAAACTGAGAGTGAAATGCTAGTTGCTAGGAATTTGGAGGGGAGAAATGGGGGATTTTGGTCAAAGGGTATAGACTTTCAGTTATAAGATGAATAACTTCTAAAAATCTCATATACAGTGTGGAAACTATATTTAACAATAATGTACATATTGGGCTGGGGATTTAGCTCAGTGGTTCTGGCACCTGCCTCAAAAGTGCAAGGTCCTGTGTTCGATCCCTGGTATAAAAAAAATGTGCATATTATAAACTTGAAAATGTGAAGAGTAGATCTAAGTGTTCTCATCACACACAAAAAACCCCAACAAATAATAGGTAACTATGAGGTGGTGACTATACTAATTAGCTTGATTGTGGCAATTATTTTGTAAATATATATGTATATCAAAGCACCACATTGTATAGCTTAAATATATACATTTGTATTCGTCAATTATACTCTAATAAAGCTAGAAGGAAAAAATGGAATCAAAATAAAAAGTAAGAGGAGTTGCTTGAGCAAAAGTGCCAAGCAGAAAGGTAGACTATCTGGCACAGGGGAATATAGATGGGCAAGAGAAGATGAATTTCCAGGGGTGGAAGTATTAGGCTAAAAATGTAAACTATTTTCACTAGATAGCAAGAAGCTATAGAAGGCTTTAAAGGGGTGGAAGCTTATGCAAAGAGGAATTTAAAAACTAATCTGTCAGTAGAATGTACAAGTGAAGATCTAGGCTGAGAGTAAATGTTGTGAGGGCAGAGACTCGATCTGTCTTATCATCACTGTTTTCCACAGCACCTGGCACAGTGCCTAACATGAGGCCTAATTCAATACAATTGTCAATGAAAGAATAAAGAAATGAAACATTGGCCAAAGTTCAGGTAGAAAATTGTTAAACAAAGCACCCAGTGTTGTGAGCTGAGACTAGGATAATAAAGGAAAGGAATGATTGTGTGAGAGGCAACATACAGGAGAGTCCATTTGCTATGGTGACTAATCACATGCCCAGGGGCTGAGAGAATGTGAAGTCCAAGGTGCAGAGAAGCTGTTTGGGCAACATGCTGATGAATTTGGTGTTGTTCATAAATGTACTTAATCATTTTGTTCATTCAACTGACACAATTTTAGGGAGAAGGAAAACATAAAGGTAGTAAAGCAGAAAAGAGCCTGGTGGTTTCAAGGCATCCAAAAGGTATAGTGAAGTGGAGCTCAGCATGCAAGGAGGAGAGGACAGCACATGAGACTGGAAAGCAGGTGCTAAGTGCTGAGGTGCAGGAGGTGGGAAAAGGTGGTCTAGGATTCTGGTAGGATATTAAGATGGGAGATACTTTATTACTAGCAGAGCCAGAACATGTGAATGTGACCTTATTTGATACTAAAGTATTCACAAATGTAATCAAGTTAAAATGAGGTTATACTGGATTAAGATGAGCTCTAAATCAAATGACCACTGTCCTCAGACGAGACAGAAGAGGAGGAGATACACAAAAACAGAAGATAAGAGGAGACTGGAATTACGCAGCCATAGGCAAGGAGTGCCTGGAGTCTCTTAGATAAGACAGGAAAGGATTCTCCTCTATGTAGAGCTTTCAGAGAGTGAAGTCCTCCTGAGTGCTTACCTAGCTTGTGCAAGACCTTGGGATCAATCCCCAGTACCACAAAAATGAAAGAAAGGAAGGGAAGGGAAGCCTTCGGAAACTAATATAGATGTTTACTCACTAAGGGTCATTAAGTATGATTTTACTTTTTTGATGAGTAGGCTTCTACCAAGATTTTTCTCCACACTGGTTGCACCAGTTCACATTCCTACCAATAGTACAGAAGTCTGTGTAAGTCTTCAGACACTTAGCATTATTCAGGTTTCTAGCTTTTTACTAGCCCCAAAGCTATAAAGCAATATCTCACCATTCCTTTAATTTTCTATTTCCCTTATTATCTCTTATTTTGATTATTTCATGGTATGTTGTTTTAACTTTGGAGTTTTTCTCCTTTGGAAATTGCCTTTGCTGGATTTCCTATTGGGATTGCTTTCTTTTTATTATTGACTTGCAATAACTTCATATTTAATCTAGATGCAATCCTTCATTGGTCAAAGGTATTACAAATATCTTTCCCTATTTTTTCAGCTGTCCTTGAATCTTGCTTATAGTGTCCCAGCAGTCTTTATTTTCTCTTTGCTCTCATTTATACTAAACTATACTAAATCCTTTTATGGGATTTGTTGGAATTTACTAAATGATATGACAATCTCATGTTAGAAGAATTGTTCTTTGTTCCCTTGCTCTTCGACTGTTGTACTTCTTTTTTTAACTAAGTGAACCATGCAACCATGTATTTAGTAAAATAGAAATGGTGGGTCTTATTCTATGGCAGAAAACATTGCAATTCTTTAGGAACGTTTGGAGTTTCGGTACATTTCCTTGCAGTCAGGCTGTTCACATATGGATTTGATCTTGTGTGGCAAAACCAGAAGTCACCCCCCTTCCTTCCCCTCACAGCCTCCTTAGGGAACCTGTGGAGATGGAGACACATTAGGGCCAACAGCAAACAGCTCATGGTCCATTAGCAAAGTGATAGCAGGTGTAGGGGAAATTTTAGCAGTGAGTGTTCACTGAATCATACAATGTGAGAGCTGGAAAGGACCGTGGGGACCATCTGGTTCCGCCCCCTTGTTTTGCAGATGTAGGAACTGAGACCAAGGGAAATAAAGGGGCTTGTCCAAGAAGTCACAAGCTGTCAGTGAATTGTTGGAACCATAACTCAGATCTCTCAATTCCCATTCAGTATTTTTTTTCCTTTTGCCTTCCTCAAGATGATATCAGAAGGATATTTTGGAGGGTTTTTTTTTGGGGGGGTGCTGTGGATCAAATTCAGGTCCTTGCATTTGTGAGGCAGGTGGCAGAACCACTGAGCTAAATCCCCAGCCCCATTTTGGAGGGTTTTTGACAAAAGCCAGGACTTAATCAAGGAGGTTCAGAGGTCCACAAAATTTGGATGCACTCAATATCTCAAACTTCATCTTTTCCATTCTAAGTTAGTCTCTGCCATGGCTATCATGCGCCATCCTCCACTCTTACCTTCAAGTCTGTGTCCATGCTGTGGTTGCGCATGATCACACCTGGCATCCCCTTCCCACTTCTTCCTGCCTGTTTTATCCTTCAGTGCTCAGCTCTTGAGGCTCAGTCCTACTTCCTTTGTGCCACTGCTAACTAACATGATTCCCTGTCTTCCTTCATTTTCCATAACATCTGTGATATACACAAATACAATTTAGGCTCGATTATATGCCACACTTTTTCTGAAACATTTTCATTGTACAACTGACTGAGCAAGTCACTTAATGTCTCCATGCCTCACTCAATGTTTTCACTAATGAAAAGGAGAGACTTGGCTATGATGATGCTTCTGTATCTAATATTCTGTGTCTCCATAAGATTTTCTTATAGAAAGGGACTCTTTCTTCATTTCTTTTGTAATTCCCTTAGTCTAACAGTTCTCAGCTGGAGATAATTTTACTCCCCAAGGGACATTTAGCAACATTTGGAGCTATTCTTGGTTATAACAACATGGGGAGGAAGGCGCTACTGGAATCTAGTGGGTAGAGGCCAGAGACGGTGTTAAGCAGTCTACATTGCACATGGATAGCCACAGGTTCAAGGGCAGCCTCAGCTGCACGGTGAGACCCTGTCTCAAAAGGAAATAAGTAAAGGTAAGAGGCAAAAGGATTGGGGGGAATAGCCAAAGACCATACTAGTTTTCTTTTTAAACCTGTCTAGTGTAGACACAATGAAGCCTATGACCAGTGACTGCTTCTTTTCATAAGAATGTGGCAGAGTGATTTCTTTATATGAGGAATTACGCACCTCACCTGAGGAACGATAATGGTACTGGGCTGACAAGCTGTCTTTCACCTCATGTCCATGTGGCCATTTAGTACCTTGAAAAGCCCTTAAAAGACAGTGTTTGTTCCTTGTTTTCTGAAGGGGGGGGTAATTTTAAAAGGTGTGATCTCTCTGTATATATATCTATAGATATAGATATACAGAGAGAGCAGGGATTATAAAGTGAATCTGTATAAACAGGTTTGTTTTTCAGCTAGTTATGCCTGGGTTCCTTTTCCAAATTTTCCAGTAAGAGAAAATCAAATAGGGACTTGAAACACCTCTATTTCTTTTAAAATTTCCTCATAAAGGTTTTGGAGGAAAATCTTCTGGTGCAGAGATCCAAATATAATAGACATTTTGACAGATAAATGTACTTACTGTTGCTATTTTTGGCAGATAAATATGACTTCTCTTGATAAAATGATCTGGAAAAAACACAAGAAAGAGTTATGAAAATGTCATGAGTATAACTGCACATTTGGTGGCCCCATCACTATTTCTGGTAGTGTGGAATTTTGGTTTTGCACCTGTTCTTAAAGATTGCCTTCTCAATTTCCATTCTGTTTCCTCATATCAAATAGTGATATGCAGTGAGCTGAATGTGAGAGACTTGAACTACACTGTGAACTCTATTAAGATCAGAGTGGGCCAGGGATTTAGCTCAGTGGTTCCACCGCCTGCCTCACAAGTGCAAGGTCCCAAGTTCGATCTCTGGTACTCCCAGTAAATCAGAGCATACATTAGTGGGCCACCACTTGGAATTTTTCTCCAGTTCCGTCTTTTGCAATCATTTAAAAGTGCAATGCTGAAGAGTCAGAACATTTCTTTGTTTCATCTCTGGTTTTGCTTTCATAGGTCTATTGTGCCTGCTTAGCTGGGCACAACTGAGACTGATTTTATAAGAAGCTACCAATAAACTTCAGAGTGAGCAAAGATGAGTAAATTCTTACTCCAAAGCTGGGGCCCATGGAAAGGGAGATCCTCTTTACTCTTTATGAAAACATATTATTTAGGAGGGCCATATTTGAAAGTTCTCCTAGTTCTAGTATGGAAAGAGCCACCAGCTACCTTCTTATACTGATTAAGAAACTGGATTTGCTCACAAGTTGATATCTGAGCATCTCACTGTAATTCTGATCTTCTCCTGAATGTAGAAGTTAAGAACTTTTGCAAGTAACTTGTTAGAATGTGACAGGCAGAATTATAAGATGGACCCTGAGATTCTGGATCCCTGACCATGTATGTGTGCTGCATAATGAACATGCAGGACTGTGAATGTGATCAATTTTTCTCCATGAGTAGGTTATATTCACTGTCTCAATTGACTTTAAGAAAGGTGATCTGCTGGCCTCACTGAATCACCTAAGGGTTTGCCATATTTGGTGGACTTTTTGGTTCATTAGGTGTTAGTCACCTGGTCCAACATGTTTGTTGGCCATTTTGATCCATCCTGTGGGTCAGGCACATGGATTCTGTCATGTTCATGGGCCATTTGATTTGGTCACATGGGTTGGTCACACAGATTCATTAAATGGGAAAATAGTATGAGATAATCAAATACAGGAACCTCATCTAGAAAAGGTCAAGTCCTTACAAGTAGGCATAAGCTTAAGAATAGCAGGTTGCTTGCCACCACATATTTGGTGTTAAGGGTAAATGGTGGTAGTAACACAAGACAAAAAATAGACACTGGTAGTAGACAGGGCAGGAGCACAGCTGATTGAAGATAGGACCCCAAAATAATAAACCCCAAGAAACTGGGAGGTCTAATAAACCTAATGACTCCAATATGAGGGGCCAAAGACCTGAGCTGCAATCTTTTTAAATAAAGAGGTCCTTATTGGTCTATAAGATTGTGTACTAAGGTCTGACTGTACCATCAACTAAAAAACAGCAACAACAACAAAAAATTCCATCATGAATGAAAGATATTTCCAGCCTGGATTTTTCTCTGACAGAAATTCAAGTAATTTCAAAATATATGCCTGACAGCCTGAGCAGAACAAAAAAACAGCCAGTAAAGGTGAACTCAAGTGGCTGTGAATGTGCAAAAGTAGAGCCATCCCTGTACTTCGGAATATTAAAGTTTTTTTTTAAAAAAGAGATTTCTATCTCTAATGCCTTAAACAAAGTTCCAAAGTTTTATTTATCAAGGTAAGTGCAAGAGATAGCATTTCTCAGGTAGCTAAGGGAGCCCTCATGGGGCTCCATCCTGATCTAAGGGAGCCCCACAGAGGGCTCCATTCTGATCTCTTAAGAGTTTACTGATCTCTTAGGGATGTGTTATTGCTCAAATGTCTAGTTGGAACCCGGGGTGGGGGTGGGGTCCACCTTGCTCAGTAGCTAGTTGAGCCTCTGAGGGGGATCCACCTTTTTCTCTAAGGAGTCAGTGGGCCACAGGGTATGGAGAGTTCTAAAGAAAAATAAATAAATAAGAAGGTACCGGTGCTATGCTGGCTGGAGATGTCTGCTTAGTAGTCCTTGAGTCTTACAAGGGATGCCTTAAGTACTGAATCCTTCTGTATGGGGTACCATCTGAATTACCCTAGATCTAGTCTTCTCTCTCTATGGGCCCCATGATGTGCCATGGGAAACACTCTGGAGACCCTAGCCACCTTACTATTAGGTAGTACCATGCAGGGAACAATTTGATCCTGAAGGTAGCATAGTTGAAGCCCTAAGGCTCCATCCTTGTCTTCATGAACTAGGAGATGGCAAGCAATGGGTACAGAATGGTAGTCTAATTTATACTATTTTTGGTTAGAGCATTTCTGTAAAAGACATAGAAGGCAGTGTGAAATCCCTTATGCTCAGGCCTTTTATCTCTGGAAAGGCCCAGAAACTATGGTACTTAAAGAGGCCTCTGAAGAAAAATGTTGATATCATTGCCTACCTATTTCTCAGGGGAATATGGATCTCTCTCACCTGTTTCCATGAGAGGCTAGTGATTTTCAAAAGATCCTGGTAGGTTTGCAGGTGGGACACCAGACCCATATGACCTGATTGCTGGACACAGCCTTTTTTGTGTTCAATAGTCAGGATCTAGAAGAAGATGGAAAGAGAAGGGCAAGGGAAAAAAAAGACAGAAAGACAGACCAAAGTTCTGACTGTCACAACTGGCAATACTTTAAGCACACACAGGTCATCTAAGGAAAAACCCATGCCAATTGAGGCCTGCAACAAAACTGGATGCTAGGCACATGACTCTACCAAGCTGCTGCTCAGGCCCTGTGCTGTGTGTCAGGTGGCCTATGTGCCTGAATCATAGCACTTGAGGATGGGCTGTCTGCTCCAAGAGAGGGGCTAGGCCAGCCAAAACCCTCATCTCCCACTCTGATGAAGAGGACTAAAGGGGCCTGGGGCAGCCTACAGTGCCCCTGTCCATGGACATCTCTATCTTCTGTGAAAAGCCCTGGGTGATCCTGGATGCCATGAGTAAGCAATTTCAATTCCTTTGGCTTCTGTTTTAACTTCCATTCTCTGGAAAATCCTCTTCTAGATCTATAGCCATAATTGGGGTTGAGATCCCTAGTCAGAGCTTCTTTATTCCTTCTTTGACATGTCATTTCAAAGATCATATGTTAAGTTGTGAGTTTTTAATTGTCCCATGGTGTCTTACTTCCTGACTAGGAAGAGATTTATTAGCAAAATTGGAGGTAGTCTATCTTCCCAGGCAGGTCACTGTCATTCATTACAAGGAACATCAAAGAGACATGTCGAAAGTCTCTTTGGAAAAATCAAAAGGCTGAGGCAAGAAGGGCAGCCTTGCAGACTCTCAAGATACTAGCCTTATTTCCAGTTCCCAAGGAACCATTAAAACCAGTCTATAAACCCCAGGAAGATAAATGGGCTTTGAGACAAGGGGAACTAAAAGGAGACTCTGGTGATATTTAAAAAACATACTGGTCCTTCCTCAAGAGACACAGTGGAAAGCTATAAAAACCCTTCATGATTCTTTACATATGGGAAGAGATTCTACATTGGAAACAGTCACTTGAATTTTCACAGGACTAGGACTAGCAGAAACCGTCTGACAGGTCTGCAAATCTTGCCCACTCTGTATCTACCTTATCCCTGGCAAGCCCGAACCACGTGCTTTGTTAGACCTTGTACAGAGAGGGACATTCTATGTAGAGGACATGCCACCATGTGGGGGATTTAAACAAATTTTGGTCCTAATGAACACCTTTATAGGCTGGATTGAGACCTTTCTCATTTAGAAAAGGCCACAAAGGCTGTCAAGGTGCAGTTTAGACTGCCCCACTCCTTTCAGAGTGGCAGTGGACCTTCTTTTATCTCTCATTCAAGGGGTGGCAAAAGATTTAGGAATAAAGCACCATCACCATTCTACATGGAGACCTAGTCTTCTGGAAAGGTCAAGAGAGCCAACCAGGCCCTAAAGTGAACTCTGGCAAAACTTTGCCAAGAGAGTTCTGAGATTTGGCTCCGATTATTTCCAATAGCTTTCATGAGGGTTCAAAACAAACTGGACTAAATATAAGTCTGTTTGAGATGTTATATGGGAGGCCTTTTCTATCTTCTGATATAGTAGTAGATCCAGAGACCACAAGACTCTTACAGTGTCATATTAATCCAGGCCAAGTATGACAGGCTATATAATTATATGAGAACAAAATGTTACCAGCTCCTAACCTAGGGGGATCACCTATTATCCACACTGGAGACCAAGTTCTCATTAAAACTTGAAGGGACTCCTGCAAACCAATTAAAACCAGAACGGAAGAGCTCCTTTTTAGTTATCCTTGCCATACCCACTGCAGAAAAGATAGGAGGGATAGATAGCTGGGTTTACCTTTCTAGGTAGCATAAAGCCAGCCGCACTTGAACCACTGAATAAAGAGACCACCCAGAAAAGAAAAACTATTACTGTGAACCTCTGGAAGGCCTGAGACTCCTCTTCAGAAAGGCTCCAGTACTGCTCTGTGTACAGTGCTAAGGCTATGGCTATCAGACTCCTGATGGTTTAATCTAACATCTCTCTTTCCCATAGTTTCTCCTCCACAGGAAGTGTGGGAATATGACCTGTTCCTTCTCATATTTGGTCTTTATGTCCCCAACCTAATAGTAAATTAACTCTCCTGATAAATTCACCAAGTTTTCTCCCTTCAAACAGGCAGCTCAGCGGTCCTTCACATATAGATGCTAAGTCCTTTCTTATTGTCTTCTGATTGGTTTTTATATCTTCAACCCAGCTGATGAGCCACAACATCCTAAGGTAGTTGAAGAGAACATCATCCCCAGTAGGTAGGGCTTACAGTCCCTTTAACCAGAAAATAGCTATATGCAAATGGAGACTTCCACTCTCTCAGAACCCCATAAAAAATTATGGGGATTTATGTCTTTCAGGAGGAAATGAGGCAGGAAATTAGGGCATGGAAAACTGGCTAGGGAAGTTGGTATGTGGTTTGCAGAGTGTATCTCTTTTCTTACATTTAGTTGGTCCCAACTCCTTTTGTAGAGCATGTTTCTTTTTCTACCTTTAATAAGTGTAAAACCTTGCTACCTTTTGTACCTGTTTTGTCCAATTCTTTATACAGGACAGGTACCTAGAAGCTCTAGAATAAGTCCCAAGCACCCCAGAACCCCATTAACATTTTTGGCAAGCACCCCAGAAACCTGGTAACAGTACTAACTCCTCCAAGGAATGTAATCATTATGTAATGCAAACATGTACTAATGAAAAATAAAAATTGAAAAAACAATTTTTCAAATGGGAAGAAAGGAGACAAGGAAATTGGAATCTGAAAATTGTACTTTTAAGAGAAACTTTGGCTTCAGGACCTAAAAGTTATTTGTCTTTTTTTCCTTCTAGGAAACTCACTAAAAAATTCATAAAGGCCTTAAACACACAATAAGCCTGTAATTTTGGCTCTGGGCTTGTCCTTTTCACCTGAAAATTGTGGTTTTGCCATTCTCAAGGAAACAGTGATATTAGTGCGCAGCATATTTCAGCTTCAAACACATGTAAATACCTTGCATTCTGACATAGCCTTCTAGATAGATAATCTGACAGACAGTAGGTATACACATCTTTGTTCTTTTGAACTCTGCATTAGAAAGACTGAGTCCTACTTGTTCATTTTATTTTTTTTATTTTTTATTTTTTTAATTTTTAAAAATGTTTATTTATTTAAAATGTATTAAATTCTTTTATTGGTGCATTGTAGGTATACAACACAATTACATTTCTCATTGGGAATTGTACCTTTACATAATGAATCTTGGTTCTTATTTTTTCCCCATTCCTAGCCCTCCCTTCATGCCCTCCACCCTTCCCTATTTACAAAGACTTTATTTCCATTTTTTCCATTTCTCATCATTTTTCCTTTCCCTTCTTTCCTTTCCCCTGCCCCTCCCACTACCCCTACCACTTTGGACCTTTTCTTCCTATTTTACATTATCGATTATTCATTCTAATCATTGTACATTTTAGGTATACAATATAATGACATTCATCATTGGAAATTTGCACCTTTACATAGTCTCTCTTGGTTCTTATTTTGCACCCTTGCCCAGCCCTCCCTTCAACCCCTCCAGTCCTCCCTATTTACAAAGATTTTGTTCCTATTTTTCCATTTTCTCATATTAATCCCATTCCCTTCTGTCCTTTCCCCCAGCCCTCCCACTTCCTTCCCCTTTGCCCCTTTTCTTCCTATTTCACATGACCTATTATACATTTAGTCCTTATTTACACTTTCAGTTTCTCACACCAGAGAAACTATTCGGTATTTACACCTGTGTGTCCTATTTATTTCACTTCAGAGTACTGCCTCAATGTGCATCCACTTAGCTATAAATGTCTCTAATTTCTCATTTTTGATGGCTGAGTAGTACTCCATTTTATAAAAAAACCATATTTTCTTTATCTAGTCTCCAGTGGATAGGCATTTGGGCTGTTTCCAAGTTTTAGCTATTACAAACTGTGCTGCTATGAACATGGGTGCACATATATCACTGTGGTATGATTCTTTTAATTCTTTGGGGAAGATCCCCAGCAGTGGAATAGCGGGGTCAAATGGGACTTCCAGTCCTAGTTCTTTGAGGTATCTCCATACTGATTTCCACAAATGGCCATACTTCCAAAACTGCTATATAGATTTAATGCAATTCCAATTGAGATCCCAGCAGCATACTTCATAGACTTCGAGAAAACAATCCAAAAATTCATTTGGAACAAAAAGAGACCCAGAATAGCAAAAGCAATTCTAGATAACAGAGACACGGCAGGGGGTATCACAATCCCCAACCTGCAACTCTACTACAAACCCACTGTGATAAAAACAGCATGGTACTGGCAAAGAAACAGGCTTGAGGACCAGTGGAACAGATTAGAAGATGCAGAAACAACGCCAGACACACTCAGCCATCTCATTTTCTACAAAGGAGCCAAACACCCTCACTGGAGGAAAGATAGCCTCCTTCATAAATGGTGCTGGAAAAATTGGGCTTCAACTTGTCAAAGATTAAAACTAGACCTGTATCTCTCACCATGCACTAAACTAAAATCAAAATGGATTAAAGATCTAAATATTAAAATAGAAACTCTGAACCAGTTGAAACAGAGATTAGGTAGAACCCTTGAAGACATCAGTGTAGGAAAAGATTTTATGAACAAAACCTTAGTTGCCTGTGAACTAGCACAAACAATCAACAAATGGGATCTCTTCTTATTAAAAAGCTTCTGCACAGCAAGAGAAACCACCAGCAGTGTGAAGAGACAATCCACAATGTGGGAAAAAATCTTCACCTGCTCTTCCTCAAAGGTCTACTATCTTGAATCTATAAAGAACTTAAAAAGATCAGACCTCCCAAATTTAAAGACCCAATCTGAAAATGGGCATCTGAAATGAACAGACATTTCTCAGACAAAGAAGTAGAAATAGCAAATAAATACATGAAAAACTGTTCAACATCACTGGTCATTCGAGAGATGCAAATGAAAACAATGCTGAGATTCCACCTCACTCCAGAAAGAATGGCTGCTATCATGAAATCAACCAATAATAAATGCTGGCGGGGCTGTGGGGAAAGAGGAACCCTGCTCCACTGCTGGTGGGAGTGTAGACTGGTACTTGTTCATTTTAAACCTCAAAGGGCTACCTGTGATAGGTGACTGCTGGATGCTAAGCAAACTTTTGCACTCTGCTTGTTCATGAAATACCCCAAAGAAATCACAAGGCATCCCTACTTTGGGGACTGCTCCCAACTACCAAAAGCTTTCTTTCTTCTTGTACTTTCAATAAACACTACTTTTTTTTTTTTTGCTACTGGGGATAGAACTTGGGTCCTTGAGCTTGCGAGGCAGGCGGCAGAACCACTGAGCTAAATCCCTGCCCTAAACACTCCTTTTAACTGCATTTTTGTCTATGATTTCATTCTTCAGCTAATATATATCCTAGATAATAAGTCCAAAATATGGAGTTTTGTTGTTTGCTTGGAATTTATTTGTAGATAGTGACAAATCCAGGTAATTTTTAAAGTTACAGCCCAAATAGTCCTTTTCATTTAGAATCATGATTTTCCTGTCATAGTTGTTTGGTAACTTTAAACTTGTTTTTGTTTGTTTTACTAAAATTGTTCTTTCAAGTTTCATTGTTTAAGCCCTTTCTCTCCTACATCCATTATAAACTGAACAGCCTCTCTTTCTCTCTCAATAAATTTTGAGGCTAAAACATCAAGAATTTAAGTACTTGGATAAAATAAGAGTGATAATTATTTTAAACATACGAATGTTGCTAAAAGATCAGTCCTTTATAAAATCTGTCAAAGCAGGCATATATTCTATGAGTAAAATAATGTAGGAGCTTTAATTTTTTCATTACAGTGAATGGAATATCCTTTTGAAACTAAAATCTGGACAGATGCTTTGACACTTTTCAAATGAAAAAATTAGAATTTTGGAACTTTGAATCTAAGCACTAACTCCAGATCAATTCCAACAAAGTTCCTTTTCAACCCCATAATATCTCTACAGTGAAATATAGAATAAAATGCTTGTTTTAATAAGCAAAGGGACTATTTGGTGTGAGACATATTTCCTTTTACAGAGCTTCTTTGCAATTTTTTAGAAGTCTAGTGTAAAATCTTCTACTTAAGCAGCAGTGTCCATACAAACAGCCTGGCTATTTGTATACTGGGGAAGAAAAGGGAAATTCCTACAAAGATTGCTTTTCTCCAATTGAGTATTGACATAAAAGCATCTTCAGTTTATAAATTACTAGTGACTATATTTTTAAATGTCACTTTTTCTTGTCATAAATCACCTCAATATTATCCTTGGAATTTGAATTAATCCAAAATGTTATTAGGACCTTTGACAAAAATTCAGGACATAGCCCTAGAGCATTCTGGTATGTGTAAATCCAGGATGGCTGTAGTGGAAAGAATAGTCTTATGACTTTTCAGCTATCTTAAATTGTTTTCTGCTATAGTAATTCATGTGTGTCAACTCATAAACAGATGTAATTGTTTTATGGCATCTTTTTTATCACTGCACCCTCCCATACCACCACCACAAATACAGTCACACTCCTTATCCAAACAGTGGAGAATGAACAGAATGCTATTTCATTTCTTCCAGAGTAGATTGGCAAAGATTATCTCTGGTCTGGAAATCAGAATGGGATGAGATCTGCTTCTTAAGAAAATTATAAGACCTTAGTACACAATTAAGAAAGTACCCACTTTCCTCAAGCTATTTTTCTATTTAAGCTGTTTTGCTAATTGTTATTTGGACTCAAGGAAGATACAACAAAACAAAGAGGATGGTGTAGCCTCTGTAAAATGGGAATCCAGTCCTTTCTGTTTCTCCTGAGTCTGGACTAGTGGTAAAAATAAGAGCCAATTTGACTTGCCAAAACTATTTTTATTAATTTTTTATTTTATTTTTTCTTCTTGTTTTTTTTTTTTTTTCTTTCAAGACAGGGTCTGGCTATGTAGCTCAAGCTGGTCCTGAACTCACTATGTAGCCCAGGCTGGCCTCGAACTTGAGGCTATCTTCTTGCCTCAGCCTCCTGAGTGCCAGAATTACAAGTATGCACCATCATGCCGGTACTATTTTTTTTTGGTACCAGGGATCACTTGCAAGGCAGGTGTGGTGCCACTGAGCTAAATCCCTGGCCCATTCCAGTACTATTTTTAACTCACTCAATGAATGACTATTCAGTCATTCAGATAGGAGAAGGGATGTGTAAAAGCTCTTTTCAAGTATTTGAAAAGAAAAAGTTAGTCACCTATATTCACACTATACTGTGGTAAATTCTAGATGAATGTATGATTTACAAAATGTGGAGAACAATACCCCAGAAAAATGAATATTTTTATTATCAAGAGTCAGGGAGGGCCAGGGATTTAGCTCAGTGGTTCCGATGCCTGCCTCTCAAGCGCAAGGTCCCAAGATCTCTGTAAGCCTAGCAGACAACCAAGAAGTTCTAAAAGAAAAAGCCAACTGACCATATGAAAATTTAAAATATCTACATGACAAAGTATGGTGTGAATAAAGTACAAGTGAAAATGGGGGAAAATTTACTAAATGTATGGCAAATAATTCTGATATACAAAAAAATAAGGAAAGGAAAACTCAATTAGATAAAAAATAGTAATAAGTAATAAACCTGACAATATTAAAAACAAATTAAAATTCTAATTTTATCTAAATGCATAGAAACATACCTGTAAACAGATATACTTTTTTTTCCCCAAATCAGATTTGACAAAGTTAAACAATCTGATAATGTTCCATGTCTGGTTTGATGAGAATAGAATAAGAGACAGTTTGGTGAGAATAAAAAAATAAGAGAAGCTCTTATTCATGGGAATATAAATCTTTATGATCTTATAATTTGTGCCTACTGAGATAATAACATGTTTTACTTCTACCTAGGAATTCTCCAACCAAATGATGAGAACTGACAAGGATGTTGCAGAGGAATGCTCACATCAGGTAAGGAGTCCAACCCACTTGTGTTTGTATTCGCCATAATGCTGAGAGTTTGCAAATTGGAGAATAATGTGTTTCCTAATTGTGAGACTGACCTCTCCTGAAATTGTTGATGTGATTTTGTAGTAGTGAGTCCATCAAGAGTGAACCTGTTTAGAGGCCCACTGTCTAGTGTTGTCCTCAGTTGTTGGGATCCCATGGAGGTACAGAATAGGATGAAATTTGGAGTGGAAAAGCACATGCTCTGTATACTGAAATTGAGGCAACACTTCCCTGCCTCTGCTGACAGGGCAGGGGCTTAAGGAAGCTTAGTAGTTTTCAGGAATGTGATGTATCATATCTGGGTGGTTTGGTTCATACTGAGATACCAGTAGGTAACTTTATAAATGGTGATCCACACTGAACACTTATCTCATGAGCTAGTGTGAGAAGCATGTACCTCTCTCCAGGGCTATTTTTCTTCAGTAAACAAAGCAATTAACCTTGGTGTTTTAGGATACTCTCTTATGAATTAGAATTTTTAATAATTTTCTGTTTACTTGGGAGAGTAGTTTTTTTGTTAACATCAAATGGAAGCCAACATGTGGCTGAGTTTTTCAGAGAGTAAGTACCATAACATCTGTTTGTCTGTCTGTCTCTCTCTCTCTCTCATTGTCATCATCATCATCTACTCGTGGAGAATATAACATTGTAGTTTACCATTATTGTACAATCAAAAGACCCTTTTCTAAAGTTATATTCATTTCTTAACTAACCTAAGAGATGCAAACAACCATTAACATCACCATTCATGTGCACGTACTTATGCCATTCCTTAGCTATTTCTTTTTTCTTTTTGGTACCCAGAATTGAACTTGGGTCCTTGGGCTTGTGAGGCAGGTGGAGGAACCACTGAGCTAAATCACTGGCCATCCTTAGCTATCTCTTGATCTCAGGCAGGTCAAACATTTGGCTGACCTCAGAAGGTGAAGCATTCCAAGAAAAAGGGAAGAGGTTGTACCTAGATTGAATTACTAAACCTGTGGTCAGAATCTAAAATTCTGTTAGCACAAGGAAGCTTCTAAGCATTTCTGTAACATATTTAAACACTTAAATAAAACAATGGATGACAGCCAAATAATATTTCAGAATGGGAGAAAATAATTTTAGGTGTGTTATCTTCCCTATTTAAATTAAATTGACTTGACTAACTCACTTTTTAGCTCAGTTCAAATTATGCTCATTCTTTCTTAGTTGGCTCTGTCTGTGCTGGTTGCTCCTCTCCACCCCCAATCAATATGGCATCCTATGTATCCATAAATTATATCATCCTGTTAAATAAAGATAAAAGTCACACTATTTCTGTAGTGGTCTCCATTCTACCAAGTCATCGTAATTCTGTTCAGACTAGTGATTTCTCCTATGCTTTTGTATCTCCTTTCCAGGGTCTCTGCCAACCCACAAGATACCTTGCTACAAGTAAATAAAGTAGGTGTATCTTAGAGACAATACAGTCCCATGCTAGGGTCCATAGTAGAGATAATATTTCATTTGCCATTTGCCCTTCAGCGTAGACTCCTTCTGCAGTTAGCAACCTTTGTAATGGTATGTGGTTCTTTGTTTCCTCCTACTTCTGTTCTAAAGCATACGACATATGAATGGTTAGAAAGAAGAGTGTATGTGGTGCTGGAATGAATAATATAGAGGAGTTAAATGCAGCATCAAGCCAAGTCTAGCCACAATGGCTGCATGATTCTGTGTATTCATCCTCCTTCTTATGTACAGACCGATGGTCCTAGACTTAGGAGAGTTCCACTTATGATGGGTCCACTTTACAATGGTGCCTAGGTAATACACATTTAGTAGAAATTGTACTTGGAATTTTGAATTTCAATCTTTGTCCAGGATGGCAATAAATGGTATGATATTCTCTGGTAATGCTGGGCAGTGGTCATGAGCCACAGCTCTCAGCCACATAACTATTATGAGGGGAAACAACTGACACATACAATGCACTAGATATGAATATGTTGCTAAGTATGATTTTCTGTAGTTTAAATGGATTAAATTAATATTCCACTTATGATATTTTCAACTTTCAGTAGGCTTGTTAGGTTATTACAACCTCATTGTAAGTTGAAGAGCACATGTATTTTCTTTAAAATGGGATTCTTGTGCTCTGACTTTTGGCAGACCCCACAAGTCTGACAGCAAAGTACTCAAATATCCTAAAAGGGGGAGGGGGATGGGACACCTCTCTAGGATATACATGAAGAGTGTAGTATCTGTTTTGTGGGCATTAGCTCATTGCCTGTCTCCAGGTGAAATAATAGAAAGAGCTAAGATGATGAGTTGAGAGTATCTTTTGAGAGAGTTGTCAGTGAGTGAGGGTGGAGTGGAGAGAGGGAGAGGATGTTTGGATAGAGTGAGGCATACAAAACAGGAACAAAAATCTCCTTTTCCCTTCCCTCGCTGATAATTTTCTAGGGTGGATAGGGCAGAGCTGGAGGAGGGAAAAACTTAAAATTAAATAAATTTTGGAGTTTTAACAATATATGAGGTGATAAACATGACAAGTTGATTTTTCATTGTTGTTATCCGAGAGTAACTAAGTCATGCAATGGAAGTTTTGTCCAGGAATAGAAAAGTACAAGTTTAGAAAACTTGTTTCAAAGCAGAGCAGTAGGAAGAAACACCATTGCTTTCTGTTCCACCTTTTTGAGTTTCTGTCTATTTGAGTCAGTTCTGCATTAAATACAAAGGGTCTGGCTTGTAGAGAAGTATACATGCTCTGAGTTGAGACCTCACACCTTCTCAGGGTCATCAGTCCTTTAATTATCTATGTCCTCTTGAGTGTCATTGGCCTCTTCATCTCTACTGGATCTTTGTTTGACAGTTTGATTCCTCAGATGAATTTGGCAAGGGTGGCTACTCCCTCCTTGAAAACATGTTTTTCTCTAGGCTTCTGTGCTCCACTTTTGTCTGGACTCTTCATATCTGCCTGGCTGGCCATTGCTCATCTATTTGCTCTTTTTTTTCCCACCAGACTGCTCTCCTTGACCTCTTCTCATCTTGGTCAACATTCTCTTTCTAGGCAATTTTATGCAGTGCAGGGGCCTCTTGACAGTACAGATATAAAACATTTTTATTACTAAAGAAAGTTTTACTAGTCAGTGCTGGTCTAAAGTTAGAAAACAAAATGCTTCATTATTCAACAATGTAGTCTCTAATCAGACTCAGTAAAAATAACAAGGAAAAATCAGGAGTATCTGTGTGTGCTTTCATTAAAGAAAACATTGTTTGGGTTGTAAGTGACAGAAAACCCAACTTGATTGTCATGACACAGAAGGAACAGACTGCCTGGTACATGCTGAAAGGTTGAAAGGTCTTCAGGGGAGTTTCAGGGGCAACTTAAGAGAGGTTTAGCCCATGTCCCCAGGGTCCTTCTCTTCTGTCCATCCTGAGTCTGCTCCACTTTCAACTCTTCCTATTGACTCCTTATGTATAAAACATACAAAGAAATGTATTAAAATGAATTCTCTCACATAATTATGGAGGTTAACAAAGGTCAAGATCTACAGGGTGAGTCACCAACCTGGTGACCCAGGGGAGCTAATGGTATAGTTCTAGTTGAAATCCAAAGGTCTGAGATCAGGAAAACTGATGGTGTGATTCTAGTCCAAAAGACCCAGGATGAGCCAATGGTTCAATTCAAGGAAAATCAAGCAGGACAAATTCTTTCTTACTGGGGAAAGATCAGCACTTTTGTTCTACTCAGGCCTTTAGTTGATGAATAAAGTTCACCCACATTAGGAAGAGCAACATGCTTTACTAAGTTTACCACTTCACATGTTAATTTCATCTGAAACACCACCACAGAAACACTCAGAGTAGTGTTTTACCACAGACATCTCATGGCCCAGTCAAATTGATATGTAAAATTAACTATCATAGTGTTACTGGTCTTCATTGGCCCATGTCTTTTTTCATCTTCCGAAGCCCAAGTACTGGAAACTCTACACATGGGCTGTGAGTAGATATAAGGTAATATCTAGTTAACAATATTGCAGGACTGTTGCCCAAAAAGATAGAGTGGAAGCAAGGAGCAAAAAACAGGAATCTACCACCAGCTGCTAATATGAACATTGGAAAGTTAAAGTGAGAATAGAACTAAACAAACATCAAGTGATTTCTGTGTGCTGGGCATTGTCCTAAACACTTTACTTTACCTCTAAACTGAGCTCCCTGCAACATGCACTTATATCTTTTTTTACTATAAATTTATAATGAAGAAAAAAAGCAACATTTTCTCTTTATTCCTCACTCCCAACCCTTAGTAAGAAAAACAAGAATTAGTATTTCTGAAGATATGTCTTGCTCTCTCCCCCATGGAAGGTAAAGCCTTTTTCAAATGTGACTATTCTCATCAAAGAAACAAATTTTCTGGAAGGTTGTAGGTCACTTTGGAGGCAGTCCTGAGAACATTTGTTGTCTTAGTTACTTTCTTATCAGAACAAAATACTACACACTCAGAAGTTGAAGGAGAAAAGGTTTTTTTAGTTCATAGTTTATAGAGGTCCATAGTTGGTTGTTTCCAAGATACGATAGCATGGCAGAGGGGCATGACAGAGGAGAAACACTAAATGGCATAACAAGCCATTAAACCATTAAGAAAGACACAGCAGCCTTCTTTCTGCTTTCCCTTTTTATTCCATCCAGGTGAGGCTACAAGCTTATTGGTTGGTGCCACCCACACCTAGGATGAGTCTTCCCTCTTCAATAAATTCATCATCCACACCCAGAACTATGCTAAACCAATCAGTGGAGTAATCCAGTATCACACACCCATGACCCTGTCATTCCCAAAACCCTACGAGTACGTGAGACTTTGGGGGGAAACATCTAGATGTAAGCCATAATACTTATCTACATTGTTTTCCTCCTTTACACTAAGTTTCTGATTTATTTAGACAAGAATAAAGAAACATGGTAGAATGAGGTGGAAGAGTTTGTGTAATAGTAATATTTATTCCTTACATATTTGTAAAGATTCACTATTGAACCCCTTGGAAAATGATCAGAGACCTCTGCAATGGCTTCCAATCTCCTGCTAAGTGCTACAATGCAAAATTAAAAGAAAAACTGAAAGATGGAATTAAAGAAACAGAGAAATGGGGAGCCAGGATGACCAATGCTCGTACAAGCATGGCTGAACAAGTAAAGGCCCTGAACACCCAGAGCTGTCAATATTTATTGGTGACATCATAGTTAGATTGAGGTAAAGAGGCTACGTGAGAGGATGTGTAGCTGCTCTGGACATGTTACTGATGCAGGCAAACTTGTAAAGGAAGAGACAAAGCATTCTTGAATTAGGAACAGAACAGCCAAAATATAGGTTGTGGTTAATAATTTGTCTTTTTAGTAAAGCAAGTTTTAACTCTGGGAATGGAATTTGAGTAAGTGTCACTCTGACCTCTGCAAGTCGGCTTCAACTGGACTCACTTTTCAAAACAAGCCAATTGTGGGGTTAACTCTTTACAGCCTGCACTGCTCATAGCCTGCTTTGGGCATAAGCAGTAGGGTAGTTCCCCACAGAAAACAATTTTTAATTTCTTTCAATTTCTTTAGTAGATCTAAGACTATTCAATATTCAATTCAGTTTCTTTAACAAATCTAGAACTATCAAGAGTTCCTATTCTTTTTTTTTTTTTTTTGGTACTGGAGAACTGAACTCAGGACCTTGCGCTTGTGAGGCATGCAGTGGTGCCACTGAGCTAAATCCCTGTCCCAAGAGTTACTATTCTTGTGTCCATTTTAGTAAATTTATTTTTTAAAAGATTTTATCAGTTTTATCTAAATTTTCAAAAATAAATGATGTAGCCTGAGGGTGTAGCTCAGTGGTAGAATTGCTTGACTATCATGCCTGAGGCAATGGGTTTGGTCCCCAACACTGCAAATATAAATAAATTAAAAAATAAAGTAACATAAAGTTGTTCATAATATCCTTTTATTTATTAAATGTCTAGTGATAGTCCCCTTTTTGTTCCCGATAGTTTTCTCTCTTTTTCCTGAACAGTGTTACTATTCTTACCTATTAATTCTGTTCATCAATCGTCCCTTTCTTCTACTTTCTTTGGATTTAATTTCTCTGAATTCAATTTATTGTTTTTCAAATGCATATTTGCATTTAGAACTGTAAATTTCTTTTTTGATATCATCGTATAATAATACATCACTTTCATTATCATTCAGTTCATAGTATTTTCCAATTTTATTTGACTTTGATCCTTGAATATTTTCTAATTATCTTTCTTTGATTTATATTTTAAATTTCCACTGTACTTAGGGTACATATTCCATGATTTGAATTTTCTGAAAAATAATTTAAGACTTCCTTTAATACTAGCGTAACTATTAAAATAATGTCATCAGCTCTCTTTTACCAGTGTCTACCTATATAGATGGGGTTTTACAATTTATTTAATCTAACAATCTTTTTCAAAAATTTAATTATCTGGCTCATTTAAGTTGAATGGAATTACTGACACAGTTTGATTTAAGTCCACCATCTTGCTATTTATATTTTACTTATTCACCTGGTCTTTGTTCATTTATTCCTTCTTTCTAGACTTCTTTTGGATTAATCAAGTATGTTTTATGATTCTATTTCTCTACTTATTAGATGACCAGTTATAAATTTTTATATTACTCTTTTAGAATTTCACTGCAAATTATATGATTTTTTCTTCAAGTATTGGGGATCAAACTCAGGACCTTGTGCCTGTGAGGCAGGTATGGTGCCACTGAGCTAAATCCCTGGCCCTTATAATATGATCTTTAATTTAATATAGTCTATCCCAACTTTCATGCTATATTGTTCTTACATATTTTATTTACATATGTCATAATATCTCAAGGCATCATTATCATTATTGTGAAATGAAGCACTATTTACACTTTATGTTGCTCTTCATTTCTTTTTTAGTTCCATGCATGCTATAATAGTTAGTTTTGTATTACTATATGGAATGCTTGAGGCATTTAGCTTATAGAGAAAGGTTTATTTTAGCTCATGGTTCTGGATGCTCTAGTTTGAGATTGCATAATGCCATAGTTTTGGGCCTCTTTGGAAAGGCATATAGGATAAGGGATTTATCATTGATCTAGGAAGAGGTTGCAGTTAAAATTGTAACTTTGTTAAGTCTTAGTTCATTTCAATTTTTTGTTTCACAAAATATAGCCTTTTCAGGATTTTGATTAGAGATTGGAGGAGCTTTGTGTTCTCAGGCCTAAATGATTGTAGGGGATTTGGTGCTGTGCTTTGGATGTTTGAATTTTGCTCTTTAGCCACCTCTCCTTTGCCCTAATACAATTTCAAAATCTGGAAGACCTACTCAATAGTACTTGCCTGTGTATTTGAATGGCAGAAATTCTTTCTGTATTTTGAATTTTTTTCCTTAGCATCATAAAACTAGAGGAGATTTTGTTATGCCTTTTGGAAGCCTTTCACCAAATATTCCAGCCTTCTTTGCATAGTCCTTGAACTCAGAAGATGTCCCATGGGGAAAACCAGCTGAGTCTAGCATTGCTCAAGTTTCTAATTTCTTTCATCAACCCCACGTGACTGACAAAAGTCTCTCTGGTTTCTCTTTTCCCAAGAAGATTCCTTCTTTACAAGCCAAGTATAATATTGAATCTACGCCCAGAATTCTAAAAATGTCCCAAGAACATACAACTGGTAATTTATGTAGCCTTCATTACTTCCTCATTTTCAGAGACCCTTACAACTGTGTCTTTCATAATTTATCTGGCTCGTTCTAATTGTTGCCATGTGAATTTGCCATGACTTACTATATTTTATTCAGAAATAGAAAGCCCTTGATCCTTATGTTTTTAAGGTGAAGGCCTGCTAACATGGTTACAAGTTCAAGTCTTGAAGAAGGCCATGACTTGCTTCTAGCGCTTGGATTCTGGAAGGAGTGAGGTTATATTTGTGGCCCTATCTTGGGGCCTCAATCAAGAGCTATTGCTACACTTTGTGTAGAGAAAACACCTTTTAGACTGAAGGAGAACTTTTGAATGAAGCATGTACACTTACAATCATAGTTAGCAGCAATCAAAATTGATGAAAAACCTGGACTCCTTTATTTTCCTCGATATAAATTCTGACATGACCCAAAGGTAGGAAAGGAGTCTTCCCATGTTTCTATAGATGATGCTTAAGCAGGATTCATTTTTTTAATTTTTATTTTTTGGTACAGGGGATCGAAATTGGGACCTTGTGCTTATGAGGCAGGTGGCGGCACCATTGAGCTAAGTCCCCGGCCCTAAGCAGGATTAAATTTGATTCAGAAAATCAAATAAATTTTAACACTGTTTTACAGAGGAAAGCATGGTTTTACACTGTTATTCCTAGTGGTGTGACCAGATAATTGGGTCCAAAATCAATTCACAGCTGTGGAACTTTGAATATAAAGTTTTAAATAACTTATAAGTTTACTTTGCTTTTATTGTCTCTTTTTTCACACACATATATTCAAATATGTGCATGTGTGTATATGTGTATACAATATATGAAATGTATATAATATATATTTATTCTACCTTTCCTTTTTAATCATTCGAATATAATATAGAAATTATTTATTAAATTATGCTTTTTCCTTATATACTTTTTCAGGAACAATATTTGCATTTTATTGATTCAGTGATTGATTGACTGGGACAGGGGTCTCACTACATTGCCCAGTCTGGCCACAAACTCATTGTCCTCCTGCCTCAGCTTCTCAAGTAGATAATATTACAGGCATGTATCACCATGCACTGTGCCAATATTTGCATTTTAAACTATGACTTTACTAGTTTTTAGTTCTTTGTTTTGTTACATATTTGGCCAGTTGAAGGATGTCTTCAATTTATTTCTTCTGGAAGATCTATACTGGTATAAGCACAGATATTCCTCAATTAACAACCTACCTATTTAATGACTGTTTGGGCTTACAACCCACTGTTCAGACTTACAGTCCCTCTTTTTTTTTTTTGTACAGTTCTATACATTTTGTTTATAGAGCCTCAATGTCTCTTTTTAGTATAGTATACCTTGTTTATACAGTACTGTAATTTTTTGCTGATTGTGCTGTATAGTACTGTAGTTTTAAGTTCTGTTATACATTACAGTACTGTGTATAAGGGTTATGCAAATAATAGTAAAGTCATTAAATTGGATTTTTCTTTGACCATTTCTTTGTTCTGAATATTATAATATATATATATAAGTCCTATATATATATAATTCCTCATTTAGCGACCAACACATGTAATGACCTAGTCATAGGAGCAGAACTTGATTGTTAAGGAGGGATGTCCATACTTGAATGCCTAACCATGTTTCCTACTGCCTTCAGAAATGAAAAGTAATATTGAAATCCTCCAATTGCAATTTTTGCCTATAAAGCTCTTGCACAGTGAGTAGTTCTCTACTGTGCTTATACATTGCAGTTTCCTGGGGAACTTTAAAAAATACC
The DNA here is from genome assembly GCF_053883595.1 of Heterocephalus glaber. NCBI lineage: Eukaryota > Metazoa > Chordata > Mammalia > Rodentia > Bathyergidae > Heterocephalus > Heterocephalus glaber. The sequence continues at coordinate 7,836,824 of NW_028258156.1, forward strand.
CATGCCTATCCCCAGCCACTCCAATTTAAGTGGTTTGAGATGTGGCTGGGATATCAGGATTAAAAACAAAGCAAAGAACAATTACAAAATACAAAAAAACACACAAAAGCCCTATTGTAGGTTAATGAAATCAGAGTTTCTGGGTGGATGGCTTGGATATCAGCACTTTTTCTGTTTGGGGTGAAAATTTTTCAATTTTTCCAAGTACATTGTCAGTTTCCTCCAAAGTCAATGTTGATTTTTCTTTCCATTCATGTGGATTAAAAATTTTTTAAACATTTGAGTTTTTTAATCTCCTCTCTATATCTCCCTTTTTCCTTACTCGAAATTCTCTTCATATCAGCAGATATTTTCTTATAACTTTCTCCACTCTCACTGGAGGAAGAATCATGTCATATTTTCCAAGACAGTTTTCTGAAATTTTCATGTGTATTTTTCTGGAGATTACTTTTGAATGTGTGCTTTTTTTCTATATCCAGGATGACGCTCTTTCCCTTTTTTTAATGGTTTTTGTTTGTCAGACCGTTTTGGTTATTGCTATTATGGTTTTGGTTATGGGCATTTCCTTCTCAACTTACCTCAAACAAAGCAAAGCTGATCTTATTGGTCCTACTGTCAGGCAACATGGATGATGGGTGACTAATTTTCTCAAATCTCCTTCTGTAATATGGTAGCAATAGTTCCATCTCCCAGTCCAGCTCCAAAAGTTAAGTAGGCTTTTTCTTCATGCTGTTTCACTTTAGGAGGAAATATCTTATACCTTTACATGCCTGCCTCTCCAGTACTCTGTTTGGACACAGTGAACTTATAAAAAAGAAAAAGAAAAGAAACTTCTCTCAGTATTCATTCTTACCCTGGCATTTTTCTTCACTATCCACCTATCATCCTTTTTCAGGGACCTCTCCTCAGAAAGCAACTCATAAAAGCCAGGATTCATCTCCAACCTTACTCATGACTCAGTTCTCTGGGGTTTCCGATGCCTTCCAGATGATAACATGGACTGGGAACAATAGTCACCCTGGAGAGGGATACTAGTGGGCCAGGGAATGGGTGAGTTGCCTGGTTGTGAGTACATGGTTGGCTCTCTGAGCCCATGGTCTATCAAGGGAGCAAAGTTGAAGGACATCCCCATCCTTATTCAGATAGATTAAATAAACTGAGGTAAAAACCAGGTGGGCTAGTCTCAATCCATCTACATCTGGCTTATGATTAATGCAAGTTTCTCAGTGATTCCAGTGAATATAAGAGAGGAACCACTGTTTGAATCAGCAGTTGGAACAAGTTCCAGAGACTCTAATGAGGCACAGTTTCTGACTGGAAATTTAAACTGCGTTTGAATCTGGCAACTTTCAGTGGGGGTGGGATTGTAAGAGGAAGCCAAGAAAACAAATGAATAGGTATTGCAGCCAGCCATGGGATACAGTTACCTGAGTCAGTAACTCTGCAAGGAAAGAGGAGGGACACATATAAGTATTAGGGATGAAGCAGTGACAGGACTAGGATCTGATGTAGCAGGAAGAAAGGGGAAGAGTTGAAGCCAATGTCCAGGACTCTGTCTTCACAAGTGTTAAGAAGTGCCCACCCATTGGGTCTTTTTAGAAATGAGGTATTGAAGTTGAAAGATAACATACTTTATCCACCTACTAACAAGGATTTATTGAGCATTTACCATGTGCTAAGTATCTTGCTAGATCTTGGGGACATATGACTTAGTCTAGTGGTAACATCACCAGATGGGGTCTGAGGAGGTTACTGAAGTTGAGATAAGGAAACTTATCCTCCCTAGACATAAAATGGGGCTGCAGGTTTGCTAACTTCTGTTGTGGAAAAAGAATTCCATGTGTCACTAAGAGGTACAGGAAGAGTTTGTTAGGCAGAAATTTTAGTGCATCCTCAAGAATGGTATGTGAGCATTCAGGAAAATGAGACATTCCTTCAAACAGGAACATTTATGCTTCTCTTGAAGGGATGGAAACTCTAGGAAAAGGCACCTCTGTTATAGCTTATATCTAGATATCCCCCTAAAGCCTCATGTGGTCATAGTAGGGATTTTCAGAGATGGCTGGATATAGGGTGTGTGATGCTGGGATCAAAGATGTGATGCTGGGATGGATTCAAGGTGCAATGCTAGGATTAAGAGTACCCTACCCTGGGTGTGAGTACTACCTGCTCTAAGGTTGGGTAGCCTGGATAGGATATAAAGAATAGAAGCTTGTTGCTTGCTGCTTTGTTACTTTGCTGCTTGCTGCCTTGCTGCCTTCTGTCTGCCATGAACTGTTTCTCCTCTGCCATGCCACTCTGCCTTGGAGCTAGCTACCTATGAACTGAAACCTCTAGAAACTGTGAGCTAAGTAAACCTTTTCTCCTTTAACTTTGAGTGTTGGGTATTTTGTCTCAGCCACAAGAAAAGTAACTAAGATAGATACCCCTCAAGAATACTAGCCCATTCTACCGTATGGGTCCAGTTTTGTTTTGTTTTGTTTGAATGGGTAATTTAAACATTCTTTGGATTCTCTCAGCCTGTTCTTTTATCTCAGGATCAGGTTCCTGCTCTTTCTTTTCTCCATTAAGCCAATGTATGGACTTCCAGTATTCCTGAGGTATTTTGAGTATGATGAGTCTGGAACAAAAGAAGCCTAAATTTAACCAAAGGAATGCTGATATGGATCACTGGGTAACTTCAGCTGTGTTCTGGAAGTTGCAATCTTCTTAAATGTACTCTTTTAGTTACCATTTTCTTGTCTCCTTTCTACTTTTTATTTCTTCTATCCTCCTTCAGTAAGACAGCATTTATCAAATCAATCCCACCAATGAAGGTAATGCTTCTTCTCTACTATAAAAAACATGTCAAAAAAAAAAAAAAAAAGCTGAGGCCTGGCAGGGGTGTCTAGGACATAGCATTCCGGGCAGAGCCCAGGTGACAAATTTCCTGAGAACCACAGTTCATCCGGAAGATATGGAAGAGCCTCAATGTGGCTGAGCAGGTGACCAGAGTCATGCAGGAAAGAGGATACCTTCTCTCATACTGGACCATGATATAAAGTCCCACTTTGCTCAGTCACCCTATGCATCAAACTTGTATGTAGTTGGTGATCCATTTTGTTTAAGGAATCAAGAAGATTTTTGTGCATGACTTGAAATTCTATAATATATAGGTGGTAAAATAATAAAAATGTTTTCTTTGCATAGAGCTGCTATGAATATTTATTCTGGCTTGAAAAATCAAAATAAATCTGTTTTGTGAACTTGACCAAAAGCGTGTCTTACTGTAAAGCCAGCAGATTTTTCCAGTGAGGAAATCACTAGACCAGATGTCATCTCTGTCTGAAAATGAGCAAAGGAGCACTTCTGGGTTTTCAGTGCTTCGTGCACTCTTGGGATTTCACAAAGGCTCTGTCACTTTAGTCTTCAAGCAAAACCTTTGAAGCCTTATGTGTGGTTCTCTCTCTCTCCCTCCCTCTCTCTTTCTCTTTTCTCTATTTTCACATTTTTCAGCAAATCCCTTCATAAGCTAAGTCAATTCAAAGCAGTAAAAACTAAAAAATCCCAAGCCCTTTAGGAAGCACATTCCAAATTCTGGTGGCTCATTTTCTTCTCCATTTTTAAGTTGATTTTTCCCCTACTAAATATTTTAGCCTATTTCTTTTTCCTTGAGCCTGACTTATTTCCTAGTTTGGGCCTTTATATGACTTTAGCCCCAACAGAACTCTGCTTTCCAGCCTACACTGGATATGCTCAAATTCTGCTACCTTTCTCTTGCTCTACCTTCTCACTTGCTCTCTCTTCCCCTCCTCTGCCTGTTCCTCCAGTGGTAGGGCCTGTGCTCCCTCCCCCTCCCCTTTTCTCACTCTGTACTCTTCCCCCTTCTGATTCTCATTTGCACACTGTGCTCTCTCCCCCTGGCTCTCCCACTCTCACTTTCATTCTGTCTATTACTTTCTTTCACTCTTGCTCTCAGGCTCTCAGTCTCCCTCTCTCCTTCTCATTCTCTCCCCTGTAATTTGTAAAATGACCTCCCTACCTTTGCAGTTTTCACTGTGATCTGCACAGAGGTAGCTTCTCTCTATTTGTAATCATGGGACAGTTTGAGTGGCTAATAACAAAAACCAGTTCTGACTGATTCCAAAAAGCCAGGGGAATTTATTGGAATACTACAGAGACAGCTTACAGGCTCCCGAGAATACAGTAATCAACAGAAATGGCTCTCGAGTCCTCTGCTATTAATAACTTAAACATAATGCCAGTAATTCCTAACTTTCCTGTTTTTTTCCCTTTGGTTGTTGTTCTTCCTGATTTCAAATTTGTGGGAGACAATCTGGCTAACTCAGATATAACATGGGTTCACCCACCCTTATATGCTGCAGTGCAGAGTTGTGTTACATAGATGAAACTACTTTTGGTCTGCCCTATCTACTGGGCTGTTTCCAGGGTTTGTGAACTGGGAAGCAACCAAAAAATGTTGTATGCTGAAGTATTGCTCAGTGCTTGTTTTCTGGCCTTGTGTGCAATAGATCTGCTAGAATGAACCATGTTATTGGGTGCAATTTTCTTCTTTTCTTTAACATCCACTGCTCTTCAGTAGAACTCACTGTCACTTAGTCTCGCCTGGTGCTCCAGCCTGGCTGAGATCATCAATCCCTCAGAGTCCACATCCCACACTACATATCAAGTAAACAATCACACAAACCCAAGAGTGTATAAAGAAAAAAAAAACACAGAACCTAGCCAATAAGAAATAAAGAAAACTTAGAGGATAATTACAAATAATTAGCAAAAAATTTCAAGTAGAATTGGGGTTTGATCACAGCAAGTAGAATGGTATACTTAAACTATAAAATGTCTAACTATTCATTGATTTTTTTTTCAATTTAAAACATTTTCTGGACACTAATTCTATCTAGGTTTCTACTAAAGGCCATGGGCACTCTGGTGAGAAATATTACACAAGCTGCTAACTTAAATCTTATGGTGTAGTATGAATGATCAGAAACTAAGTTCAAGGCCTTACAGAACTGTACATAATTTACAACTGTTTCACAGTTCTAAAGGAGAGGTCTGAGGGTCTAAGCATGTTTCATGGGAAATCAGCAGTCTTTCCCGAGGAACAGATGCCCATGCTGAGATTGGAAGGCCAGTAGAGGGGGTGTCAGGCAGGAGAATGGAGAGGATCCTCTCAAGCAAAGCCAGAAAGCTGTATTTAGGCTTTGGTGTTTTTTCAGGAACCTTTAAACACTGCATATGAGGAATTGGGAGTCCAGTATGCAATTGGAGCTCAGAGTTGGGAGGAGCAGGGTGAGAGGCAGATAGGGCAACAGGAAATGTCTGCCTTTGTGTGAGCAGATGACAGATTATGCTGAGAAGCCATTGAGACTGGATTTTAAACAGTAGTGTGAGACAATCAAGTTCAAGTTTTAAAATTACCTTTGTGGTTGCTGTGTAGAGAATGAAGTGGAAGACATTAAGGAAGGATATGGCAAAATGAGGGATGGATTGAATGAAATCTACAAATCACTATTTGAAATGTCTGCATACCCATAGACATGATAGTTCAAATATTTTCAGATAATTTTATGGCTATCTTCATTTTCTTTTTTTTGGTACCAGAGATCAAACTCAGGACCTTGCACTTGCAAGGCAAGTGGCAGCACCACTGAGCTAAATCCCCGGCTCCATCTATCTTCACTTTTAATCTGCCAGCCATCATGGTTCAGAGGCTGTATGAACAGAATAGTAATAACATCAAGACAGAAACGTTAGATGACTAGAATTGGCTCAGATGATTAAAGAATGATGTCACATATGAATCAATGGTAACTCCTAGGTTTTTGACTTGAGCAATTAGATAAATAGTTGGTAGGATTGCCTAAGCTCTCCTTTATTTAGTTTCCCTAGCCGGTTATCCAAAAAAAAGGGAACATTTTATTTATATCTTTGCCTCAGTTGGTCAAGTTCCTAACTCAGCCTGCACATTTAATAGATATCACATATCATCCACTGTATTAAAGATTTTGTGCCTTTTCAAGGTTATGGTCTATTTTTCTGGAAGTCTATAAATACTACATTTGGGGAAACACAGGAAATACTGAATTTCATTACTTAAAACATTATGAAAGATAGCCACCAAAACGCTAGCAGGTGGTGATTTACTCTAACATGTTTATTTAAAATATATTGAGGTATTTAAAGAGTAGCTGTTAAAATAATGGCTATTTTTTATGATGGTATGAGAGGTGGAGGTGATTTGAGTTCTTTTTTTTTAAATTTAATTTTATTGTTACATTTTAGGTATACAATATAATGACATTCATCATTGGAAACTTGCAAATTTACATAATCTCTCCTGGTTCTTATTTTTTCCCCTTCCCCTGCCCTCCCTTCAACCCCTCCATTCCTCCCTATTTACAAAAACTTTGTTTCCATTTTTTCATTTTCTCATGTTTATTCCATTCCCTTCTTTCCTTTCCTCTACCCCTCCCACTTCCCCTTCCCCTTTGCCCCTTTTCTTCCTATTTCATATTATCTATTATACCTTTTAGTCCTTATTTACACTTTCAGTTTCTCACACTAGAGAAACTTTTCGGTATTTACACATGTGTCCTATTTATTTCACTTAAGAGTATCGCCTTAATGTACATCCATTTTGACATAAATGTCTCTGATTTGTCACTATTTACGGCTGAGTAGTACTCCATTTTATTTTTAAAAACTACATTTTCTTTATTCAGTCTCTAGTTGATGGGCAATTCGGATGCTTCCAAGTTTTAGTTATTACAAATGGTGCAGCTATAAACATGGGTGCACATATATCACTGTGGTATGATTCTTTTAATTCTTTGGGGAAGATCCCCAGCAGGGGAATTGCTGGGTCAAGTGGGACTTCCAGTCCCAGTTCTTTGAGGTACCTCCATACTGATTTCCACAGTGGTTGCACCAGTCTACACTCCCACCAGCAGTGGAGCAGGGTTCCTCTTTCCCCACAGCCCCGCCAGCATTTGTTATTGGTCGATTTCATGATAGCAGCCATTCTTTCTGGGGTGAGGTGGAATCTTAGCATTGTTTTCATTTGCATCTCTCGAATGACCAGTTATGTTGAACAGTTTTTCATATGTTTATTTGTTATTTCTATTTCTTTGTCTGAAAAATGTCTGTTCATTTCACATGCCCATTTTTGGATTGGGTCTTTAAATTTGGGAGGTCTGATGTTTTAAAGTTCTTTATAGATTCTAGATAGTAGACCTTTGTCTGAAGAACAGAACGTGAAACTTTTTTCCCACATTGTGGGTTGTCCCTTCAAACTGTCGGTGGTTTATCTTGCTGTGCAGAAGCTTTTTAATAACAGCAGATCCCACTTGTTGATTGTTTATTGTAGTTCACTGGCAACTGAGGTTGTGTTCATAAAATCTTTTCCTACACCAATGTCTTCAAGAGTTCTACCTAACCTCTGTTCCAGCTGGTTCAGCATTTCTGTTTTAATATTTAGATCTTTAATTCATTTGAATTTTAGTTTAGTGCATGGTGAGAGATATAGGTCTAGTTTTAATCTTTGGCATGTTGAAGCCCAATTTTTTCCAGCATCATTTATTAAAGAGGCTATCTTTCCTCCAGTGAGGGTACATGGCTCCTTTGTCAAAGATGAGGTGGCTGAGTGTGTCTGGAGTTCTTTCTGCATCTTCTAATCTGTTCCGCTGGTCCTCAGGTCTGTTTCTTTGCCAGTACCATGCTGTTTTTATCACAGTAGCTTTGTAGTATACTTTCAGGTTGTGGGTTGTGATTCCCTCTGCCATGTCTCTGTTGCCTAGAATTGCTTTTGCTATTCTGGGTTTCTTCTTGTTCCCAATGAATTTTTGGATTGTTTTCTCAAGGTCCGTGAAGTATGCTGCTGGGATTTCAATTGGGATTGCATTGAATCTATATAGCAGTTTTGGAAGTATGGCCATTTTCACTATGTTGATTCTTCCTACCCAGGAGCAAGGGATGTCTTTCCATTTTCTGATATCCTCTTCAAACTCTCTTTTCAGAGTGCCATAGTTTTCAGAGAAGAGGCTTTTGATTTCTTTTGTTAGTTTGATTCCTAGGTATTTCAGTTTTTTGGATTCTATTACGAAAGGTATTGTTTGCCCTATTTCTCTGTCAGTGAGTCTGTTGTTCGTGTAGAGGAAAGCTACTGATTTTTGTGTGTTGACCTTGTATCCAGCTACTTTACTGAATTTGGTTATTAAGTCTAGAAGACTTTTGGTGGAGTTCTTGGGGTGTTCTATATAGAGTATCATGTCATCTGCAAATAATGACAATTTGACTTCTTCATTTCCTATCTTTATTCCTTTTATTTCTTTCTCTTGTCTCATTGCTGTGGCTAATGTTTCCAAGACTATATTGAACAGGAGTGGTGATAGTGGACATCCTTGTCTTGTTCCTGATTTTAGTGTGAAGGATTTCAGTTTTTGACCATTTAGTATGATATTGGCTGTTGGTTTTTCATAGATGGCTTTTATCAGATTGAGGAAGAGACCGTCTATTCCAATTTTTTGTAGGGTTTTTATCATAAATGCATGTTGAATGCTTTTTCTGCATCTATTGCGATGATCATATGTTTTTTGTCCTTGGCTCTATTGATATAGTGTATTACATTTATTGATTTGCATATGTTGAACCATCCTTGCATCCCTGGGATGACTCCCACTTGGTCAGGGTGTATGATCTTCTTGATGATCTTCTGCATTCTATTTGGCAGTATCTTATTAAGGATTTTTGCATCTATGTTCATTAGTGAGATTGGCCTGTAGTTCTCTTTTTTGGTTGGGTCTTTCTCTGCTTTAGGGATCAAGGCGATGCTTGTTTCCAGGAATGAATTTGGGAGTACTGCTTGCCTTTCAATTTCACTGAAGAGTTTAAACACTAGTGGAAGAAGTTCCTCTGTAAATATCTTGTAGAATTCAGCAGTGAAGCCATCAGGACCCAGGCTTTTCTTCCTTGGTAAGTTTTTAATTACGCTTTCAATTTCATTGATTGATATTGGGTTGTTTAGAATTTTTAGGTCTCCTTTGTTCAACTTTGGTAATTCACACGCATCTAGGAATCTGTCCATTTCTTCTGTGTTTTCCATCTTATTGGCATACAGGTTCTCGAAGTAGGTATTCATGATCCTCTGGATTTCTGCTGGGTCCGTTGTCATTTCAGTCTTTTCATTCCTAATTGCATGGATTTGGACCCCTTTTTTCCTTTTTCTGATAAAGTTGGCTAAGGGTTTGTCAATTTTGTTTATTCTTTTGAAGAACCAACTCTTGGCTTCATTGATTTTTTTTGTATCATTCTCTTAGTTGCCATTGCATTGATTTCTGCTCAGATCTTTCTAATTTCCTCCCCTGTATGAGCTTTGGATTTGTTCTGCTCTTCTTTTTCTAGAAGCTTGAGGTTCAGCATTGGAATGTTTAATTGGGCTCACTCTGTTTTCCTAATATGAGTATTCTCTGCTGTGAATTTCCCTCGTAAGACTGCTTTCATTGTGTCCCACAGATTCCGATATGTTGTAATGTCATTGTCATTTAATTGTAGGAACTGTCTGATTTCTTCTTTAATTTCCTCTATGACCCATTGGTTATTCAGAAGTGTGCTGTTCAATTTCCATGTGTTTATGAAATTCTTGCAGTTTCTTTTGCTATTGATCTCCAATTTCATCGCTCTATGGTCTGATAATATACAGGGGATAACTTCAATTCCTTTGCAGTTACTTAAACACGTTCTATGAGTGAGTATGTTGTCTATTTTGGAGAATGACCCATGTGCAGCTGAAAAGAATGTGTATTCTATTCTGATTTTGTGGGGTGGAACACTCTGTAAACATCTGTTATGTTAATTTGTTCAAGAGTTTGATTGACTTCTAGTATTTCACTGCTTATTTTTTGTCTAATAGATCTATCTATTTGTGACAGTGGGGTACTGATGTCCCCCACTACTCTTGTATTAGTGCTTGTATGATTTTTCATGTCCATTCATATTTGTTTTACATAGTTGGGTGCACTAGTGTTTGGTGCATAGATATTTATGATTGTCATCTCTTCCTCTTGGATTGTTCCCTTTACAAGGATGTAGTGTCCTTCTCTGTCTCTCTTAATCAGTGTTGGCTTGAAATCCACTTGATCTGCAAAGAGGATAGCTGCTCCTGCTTTTTTTCAGGTTCTTGTGGCATAGAGTATTGTTTTCCACCCTTTAACTTTCAGTCTATGAGTTTCTTTTTGTATTAAGTGTGTTTCTTGCATGCAGCATATTGTTGGATCCTGCTTCTTGACCCATTCTGCTAGTCTGTTTCTTTTGACTGGTGAATTGAGATCATTAACATTGATGGTTATAACTCATACGTATTGACTGGTCCTTGTCTTGACTTTTTCTTCTTGTTGGATTCTGCCCCTTTGCATTTAATTTCTTGTCATGCCCGACGGATTCATTCTGCTGGGCTTCCTGGGGTTGTGATCCTCATTGTCTTTTTCTAGGATATTGTCTGAAATTTTTTTGGAGTGCTGATTTGGTATTCATGAAGTTCCTAAGGTGCTCTTTGTCATAAAGTATCTTATTTCTCCATCAATTTTGAAAGATAGTTTTGCAGGGTACATCAATCTGGGTTGGAGGTTGTTTTCCTTTAGGGCTTGAAATATGTCACTCCAAGTTCTTCTTGCCTTGAGGGTTTGCATTGAGAAGTCTGCTGTGATTCTGATGGGCTCTCCTTTGAATATGATTTGTTTCTTTTCTCTAAGTGCCTATAGAGTTTTGTTCTTCTGTTGCATTTCTGAAATCTTAGCAATTATATGCCTATGTGTGGATTTTTTTTGGTCAAGTCTAGTTGGAGTCCTATATGCCTCACTTATCTGTATGTCAAGTTCTTTTCCCCTTCTTGGGAAGTTTTCTGCCCTGACTTCTGTGAACAGTTTTTCTTATGTCACCTGTAACTCTCTCCTGTTTCTTCATCGACCCCAATCAGTCTTATGTTATTCTTTGTCTTGTCTAGCAGCTGCTGGCTTGATGACTCGTGGTCCCTTACAACTTTAAAGCAATTTTTCTTTTCCTGGTCACTAATTGCAATTTTATGTTCTAACATCTGAAATTCTGTCCTGACATTGGCTCATTCTGCTGTGTAAACTTTCAATGGACTTTTTAATCTCCTGGAAATCTGTTTGCATCTGTTTTATGGATTCCATTTGTTTCCTATGTTGGGATTCCATCATGTTGCTCAGCTCCCCTATTTTTTATCTGTGTCCTCTCTAGATTTATTAATCTTGTCTTGCACTATGAGCACAATCTCAGCTGTTATGTGAGTCACTATTTGTGATTTCATTTTTTCGAGATCCTCTTTTGTTGGCAGTTCTGAGAGTCCAGGTGGTTCAGTATCAGATTGTTCCTTCTCGTTGCACTTTGGGTTGCTTTAGGTGATCTGGAAGTCTGGTTTTGATACTTGTTTACATGTCTTCACATTTTGACGGGGGTGAGGGGGTGTGATGCTGGTGCCCACGTGGCTCCCCTCTTCTGTGCTGGGAGTGGTGTATGGAAGCCTGGAAGACTCTTCCTCTGTGCTGGGATTGTTTGACTTCTGTTGTTATAGAATGGGAATGCAAAGTGTGGTGAACATGGAGATGAGAAAGAACAGACTACATGTCTAAAAAGCAAAAAATGTTGATCTCATTAAGATAAGCTACATTGGGTATAACATGGGTCTCCAACTTCTGGGCTAGGAACTCATACCAATATCTGCTAGGAAATGGACTGCACATTAGGAGGTCAGTGGTGAGTAAGTGGAGCAAGCAAAGCTTAAATGTATTACAGATGCTCTCCATTGCTAGCATTACTTCCTGAGCTCTGTCTCTGTCAGATCAGCAGTGGCCCTAGATTCTCATAGGAGCATGAATGCTACTGTGACTGTGGATGTGATGGATATGGGTTGCATGCTCCCTATGAAAATCTAATGACTGATCATCTGATGTGGAGCTAAGGTGTTGATGCAGAAACCATAGTAAATCAATTGCTTGCAGACTCTTATTAAAACCTTATTGATGAATGGCAAGTAACAAGCTGCATCTGGTGGCAGTCTTTAAGTCAGAATCTGATATTTATTTTAGTTCATATGTGGCCCATCCATTATTTTTTCTTACCCCTTCTGTCTGCACTTTTTTCCTGTCCTGCACACTGGTCTCAGTCACAGTTTAGGTAAGCCCCCAAGCTAACCCCAGCCAAATGTATTTAAAAACAAATGTCCTTGGAGAGCTTCACTGATAAGGGAAAAGACCCAATTGCGAGAAAAGAGAAGCCACTAAGGATGCCTACAAAAAGAAAGCTGCATTTAAAAGAGAATAACAGGACTCCTACTTAAATTACAGGTCCATCAGAACAGGTGATTCATATTCTTTAAGCCTATTTGAGTAATATGTGGTGACTGACTATGCAAAAGAAGCCATGAAACCTTCAAATCTGCCTTGCCACATTGAGACCAATCACACTGCATTAAAAGACAAGTCTTTGTAGATTTCAAAAAAAGCAATAAAGGTGAACACAAAGAAGGAATTATTGAAGGCCACCACTTCATCAAATGTGTCTGCATCTTTCTTAGTGTCGAACTGTATTGCTAAGCTAAGAAGACCTTTACTAATGGTGAAGAGTTGATCCTGCCTGTTGCTGAGGACATTTCTTGTGAACTTTTAGGAGGGGCTGCACTCCAAAAGGTAGCATATGTTCCTCCTTTGGCCAGGACCGTAACTGGATGAATTGATGAAATTGTAGAGGATATGAGGCACAAATGTCAGAAAAGATTGAATCTCTATGGTATTCTATCTAGGTTAATGAGGTTACTGATATTGATAACAAGGCAACAATCATTATATTTTCATGTGATACATTTATCAGAAGGATGTGAACAGGGATATGTTATCTGCACTTTTGTTACCAAGCAACACCACAGCTATAGAACTATTCAAGTCTTTGAGTGATTACATATAAGAAAAGCTGTATTAGTCATTTTGTGATGGTATATGCACAAATAAAGAGGCTGTCATGACTGGACAGCTTTCTGGTTTTTACTACTTGGATCAAGGAGGGCACTTCTGAACATGTTTCTCATATGCACTGTGTCACCCATAGAGAAGTGTTGGCTAGCTAAACAATATCACCTGGGCAGGGAACCCGCCCCATCCAGCTCACACAAGGCACATTGGCGGATGCCTGAGAGAGGTCCTGGCTTGCAGGGAACTCACTCCATCCAGCTCATGCCCATGGCTGCGATCCACTTAGCCATGAGGGCACCTGTAGGACCCCCTCTTGGCCCCCTCCCCCCCTCACTCTTCTGGCCTCTTAGCTGTACCACCACCTGGCTTCACACTACAAAGACACGGGGGACACCAGACCACCAGACCACCATACTGGGTAAGGTGGAGGGATCCTCACCTCCCATCAGAATCTGGACTGTCTTCAGGGGAAGGGCAGCTGTAACCTGCAATAGAGCCTTGCAGAGTTCAACCCTACAGGAGGACAGGGAGCTCAACTTGGGACTTGCAGCCAGATATCTGCCTGAATTGCACAGGTCTGCAACTGGCTTGCTGTGACTCATTGACTTATATTGACACCGCTGCCCATGTTGTCTATTGTGACAGCAGACACATACCCTGAAGGAGGCACTTCATTTCCATTTTTATTTTTTATTTCCAAAATTAGTACTATTGGGTTTTTTTTCTCTTATTTTTAATTTTTTCCTCCTCTTTGCAAATTTTTTTCTCTTCTTTTTTTTCCTTCTTCTTTCTTTTCTCTTTCCATTCCTTCTCTCTCACACTCATTCTCTTGCTGTCCCACATTATTCTTCATCACCCTTTTTGTTCCTGTTCTGGCCATAATTTGGATTTCTTCTTTTCTTCTCTTCTCTTTTTCCTTCTCTCACTCTTGTCCTCTGGCCTCACTGCTAACCTTCCCCCATCCTTCCACCTATCTATCCCTTCCTCCCCAACTCCTTCTAACTCCCATCCTGAAAGGTAAAGTTGCTATATTGAAGAGTTTATTCACTGTAAACATATGTTGGGTTGGTCCTCGATTTTGATTTAATTCATACAATTAAAGGTGATAGATTAATAACTACCACAAAATGTCCTTTTCTAAGATGTACTTGATGCTATGGTGTTGCTGATTGTATCACTTGGGCCAAGGTGTTGTTATTGATCTAGTCATTGATCCTTCCATGTATAATGAAAATGAGACAGACTCAGTGCCATTAGAGACTCAAATCCTAAAGACCAGCTATATCTGGAAGACACCTCTAAGAAGCAATTATTCCATAATGGTTCTAATTACAAGCAACAAATATACTTACAATAACGAATTTTGAAGTATCAACCCAGGAATTAAACCAAGGACAGTACCAAAAACAAAAATGAGAAAACATTTAAGCAAGGCACAAACTCAGACTTCCAGCCCACCAAGGGTAAACTCTGGGGGAAATGAGGTGGAAAAGTCCGATAATCAACCACCTGGACACCCTGAACTGATAGTACAGGAAGTAACAAAACAGATTGAATGAGGCTCTAGAAAAATTCAAAGCAGAAATACTCTCCCAGATAACTATACAGATTGTGAGCAGAGTGAAAGACATGATTAGAGGTGCTAGAATACAAACAGATAAAAAAAATAGATGAGCTCAGAACCATGTTGGAAGCCATGAATGCCCAGCATAAGAAAGAAATGGAAACCATGATCTCCCAACATAACAAAGAAATGGAATACATGAAACAGATTCAAACAGATATTCAAGACACTAAAAGCTCCATTGAAAGTATCCACAGCAGTTTAAGGGAATCAGAAGATAGAATATCAGATATAGAAGACAGGATCGTGGTTAAGGACCATGAAAACAGAGATTTCTTTAAAATATTAAGGGACCATGAGAAATCAATCCAGCAGCTGCTAGACAATGCAAAGAAGAATAACATAAGACTATTAGGAGTCCACGAAAAAACAGGAGAAAGTACAATTGACATAAAAAAATCTGTGCACAGAAGTAATAGTGGAAAACTTCCCAGACAGAGGTAGAAAATTGGACATACAGATAAGTGAGGCATATAGAACTCCAACTAGTGATGATAAAAAAAAAAATCTACACCTAGACATATAATAGTCAAGATCCCAGAAACCCAACAGGAGAATAAAATTCTACAGGCAGAAAAAAAGAACAAATCACCTACAAAGGAAAGCTCATCAGAATCACGGCAAATTTCTCAACACAAATCCTCAAATCAAGGAGAGCCTGGAGTGAAGTATTTCAAGCTCTAAAAGAAAATAACTTCCAACCTAGACTGTAGTATCCTGCAAAATCATCTTTCAAAATTGATGGGGAAATTAGATACTTCCATGACAACGAACACCTGAGAAATTTCATGAACACCAAACCAGCACTACAAGCAATTTTAAATGATATCCTAGAAAAAAACAATGAAGGTCACAACTCCATGAGGCCCAACAGAGGGAAGCCACCAGGCAAGGTAAGACACTAAAGGGAAAGGGGAAAAAATAAGAAATAAAAGAGCCAACAAAAGTAAAACATTATGACAAGGATAAATCAATATCTATCAATTATAACCATCAATGTTAATGGCCTCAATTCACCAATCAAAAGAAATAGAATGGCAGAATGGATTAAAAAGGAAAATGCAACAATATGCTATATACAAGAAACACACCTAACTCAAAAAGAAACTCATAGGCTGAAAGTAAAAGGATGGAAAAAGTTCTCCACACCAGAGGAACCCAGAAGAAAGCAGGGGTAGCAATCTTATTTGCAGACAAAGTAGATTTCAAACCAAAACTAATTAAGAGAGACAAAGATGGTCACTACATCCTTGTGAAGGGAACAATCCAAGAGGAAAACATGACAATCCTAAATATATATGCACCAAATACAAATGCCCCCAGCTAAATAAAACAAATATTAATAGACATGAAAAACCAAATAAACACTAACACAATTGTAGTGGGGGACCTCAATACCCCATTATCACAAATAGACAGATCATCTAGACAAAAAGTTAACAAGGAAATTCTAGAACTGAACCAAGCTATTGAACAAATGGACTTAATAGATGTTTACAGAGTGTTCCACCCCACAAAATTGGAATACGCATTCTTTTTGGCTCCACACGAGTCATTCTCCAGAATAGACCACATGCTAGCTCATAGGACATATCTAAGTAAATGTAAAAGAAATTGAAGTTATCCCCTGTATATTATCAGACCATAGTGTGATGAAATTGGAGATCCATAGCAAAAGAAACATGAAAAATTTCATAAACACATGGAAATTGAACAACACACTTCTGAATAACCAATAGGTCACAGAGGAAATTAAAGGAGAAATTAGACAGTTTCTACAAGTAAATGATAATGCCAGTACAACATACAGAAATCTGTGGGACACAATGAAAGTAGTTCTATGCGGGAAATACATAGCAGCACCCATATTAGGAAAACAGAAAGAACTCAAATAAATAACCTAATGCAGAACCTCAAGGTCCTAGAAAAAGAAGAGCATAACAAATCAAAGCTTGTACAAGAGAGGAAATTATAAAGATCAGAGCAGAAATCAATGCAGTGGAGACTAAGAGAACGATACAAAGAAATCAGTGAATCAAAGAGTTGGTTTTTTGAAAGAATAAATAGAATTGATAAACCTTTAGCCAGCCTTATCAAAGAAAAGGAAAGAAAAGGTGCAAATTCATGCAATTAAGAATGAAAAAGGTGAAGTCACAACAGATCCAACAGAAATCCAGAGCATTATCAATACCTATTTTGAGAACCTATACTATAATAACATGGAAAACACAGAAGAAATGGACAGATTCCTAGATACATACAAATTGCCAAAGTTAAATGAAGAAGATAGAGAAATTCTAAACACCCCAATTACAATGAGTGAAATTGAAAATGTAATAAAATATTTACCAACAAAGAAAAGCCCAGGACCTGATGGCTTCACTGTTGAATTCTACAAGACATTTAAAGAAGAACTATAGCCATTCCTCTTTAAACTAATCAACGAAATTGAAAGGGAAACAAGGCTTCCAAATTCATACCTGGAAGCAAGTGTTACTTTGATTCCAAAACCAGGGAAAGACACAATCCAAAAAGAGAACTACAGGCCAATCTCCCTAATGAACATAGATGCAAAAATCCTCAACAAGATACTGGCAAGCAGAATTCAGAGGGTCATCAAGAAGATCATATACCCTGACCAAGTCGGATTTATCCCAGGGATCCAAGGATGGTTGAACATTCCTAAATCAATAAATGCAATACACTATATTAACAGAGTCAAGGAGAAAAACTCCATGATCATCTCAATAGATGCAGAAAAGTCACTCGACAAAATCCAACACCCATTCATCATAAAAACTCTACAGAAAATTGGAATAGAAGGTCTTTATCTCAACCTGATTAAGGCTATCTGTAAAAACCCAACAGCCAACATCATCCTAAATGGTCAAAAACTGAAAACTTTCATGGTAAAATCAGGAACAGGACAAGGATGCCCACTATCACTACTCCTGTTCAATATAGTTCTGGAAACATTAGCCATGGCAATTAGAAAACAGAAAGAAATAAAAGGAATAGAGATAGGAAAGGAAGAAGTTAAGCTGTCATTATTTGCTGACGATATGATACTTTACATAGAAGACCCAAAAAACTCTGCCAAAAGACTTCTACACTTAATTGACAGATTCAGTAGAGTAGCTGGATACAAGGTCAACACTCAAAAAACAATAGCCTTCTTGTACACAAATAACAGACTCACTGAGAGAGAAATTAGGGAAACAATTCCTTTTATAATTGCATCCAAAAAAATGAAATATTTAGGAATCAATCTAACAAAGGAAGCAAAAGACCTCTACACTGAAAACTACAGCACTCTGAAAAAAGAGATTGAAGAGGATACAAGAAAATGGAAAGACATCCCTTGCTCTTGGGTAGGAAGAACCAATATAGAGAAAATGGCCATGCATCCAAAACTGCTATATAGATTTAATGCAATCCCAATTGAAATTCGAACAATATACTTCACAGAACTAGAGAAAGCAATCCAAAAATTCATTTGGAACCGGAAGAGACCTAGAAGAGCAAAAGCAATTCTAGGCAACAGAGACATGGCAGGGGGTATCACAATCCCCAACTTGAAACTACGCTACAAAGCTGTGATAAAATCAGCATGGTGCTGGCAAAATAACAAACCTGAAGATTAGTGGGATAGATTAGAAGATGCAGAAACAACTCCAGACATAATCAGCCACCTCATCTTTGACAAAGGAGCCAATCACCATCAATGGAGGAAAGATACCCTATTTAATAGATGGTGTTGGAAAAATTGGATTTCAACCTACCAAAGATTAAAACTAGACCCATACCAATCACCATGCACTAAACTAAGATCAAAGTGGATTAAAGATCTAAATATTAAAACAGAAACACTAAACTTGCTGGAAGATAAGTTAGGTAGAACCCTTGAAAACATTGGCATAGGAAAATACTTTATGAACAAAACCTCAATATCATGGGAACTAGCATAAAGGATCAACAACTGGAGACTTATCTCATTAAAAAGCTTCTGCACTGCAAGAGAAACTACCAACAGAACTAAGAGACAACCTACAGGGCTGGGGATTTAGCTCAGTGGTTCCACCGCTTGCCTCACAAGCACAAGGACCCAAGTTCAATCCCCACTACCAAAAAAAAAAAAAAAGAGAGACACCCTACAATGTGGGAAAAAATATTTAGCAGCTGTACCTCAAAGGACTACTATCTAGAATATATAAAGAATTGAAAAAAATCAGACCACCCCAAATTCAAAGACCCAATTCAAAAATGGGCATCTGAAATGAACAGACATTTCTCAGAACAAGAAGTAAAAGCATGAAATAAATATATGAAAAAATATTCACATGACTGGTCATTCAAGAGATGCAGATGAAAACAACACTGAGATTCTACCTCACCCCAGAAAGAATGGCTGCTATCATGAAATCAACCAATAACAAATGCTGCTGGCACTGTGCAGAGAAAGGAACTCTCCTCCGTTGCTGATGGTAGTGCAGGCTGGCGCAACCACTGTGGAAGTCAGTATGGAGATACCTCAAAGAACTAGGACTAGAGGTCCCATTTGACCCAGCTATTCCCCTGCTGGGCATCTTCCCCAAAGAATTAAAAGAATCATACCACAGCAATATATGTGCACCCATGCCTATAGCAGCACAGTTTGTAATAGCTAAAGCTTGGAAACAGCCCAAGTGCCCATCAACTGGAAACTGGATAAAGAAGATGTGATTTTTTAATAAAATGGAGTACTACTCAGCCACAAAGAATGGGAAACTAGAGTCATTTATAGCTAAATGGATGCACATTGATGCCATCCTCTTAAGTGAACTAAATGGGACACGCATATGTAAATACCAAATAGTTTCTCTAGTATGACAAGTTGAAAGTTTAAATAAGGGTTAAAATGATTAAAATGAATAATTGATGATTTGAAATAGGAAGAAAAGTCTAAAGGAGTAGGGTTGATGGGAGGGGAAGGGGAAAGGAAAGAATGGAAAGGAAAAATTATGAGAAAAGAAAAAAATGGAAATGAAGTCTATGTAAATAGGGAAGGGTGGAGGGGGTGAAGGGTGCATGGGTAATGGGGAAAAAATAAGCACCAAGATACATCATGTACATGTACAAGCACCCAATGACAAATGCAAATGTATTGTATAACTGAAATGTAACAATAAAAGAACTTAAGAAAAAAAAAACAGTATCGCCTGAATTTAGTAATGTTTTGCAGGATATGATTAAAATTTTCAACCACTTTAAAGTACATCCCCTTAACTCACACCTGTTTTCGTAGCTCTGTGATGAGGTGGACACAGAGCACACACTTTTTCTCCTAAATAGAGAAGAGAAATGTCTTTCTAAAAGCAGATCACTGGCCAGGGTTGTTGAGTTGGAAGAGCTACTCCAAATACTTCTTTTAGAAAAACAGTCACCACTGGCAGCAGATTTCAGTGACACAGAATGGGTCACAAACTTGCTTGCTAGTGTGACATATTCAACCTGCCCAGTGATCTCAATCTGCCACTTCAGAAGAGAGTGAAATAAATCAGACACACAAGCTTAAATATCACATGGGTTTTCTTTCTTTTTTTTTTTTTTTGGTACCAGGGATTGAACTCCTGTCCTTGCGCTTGCAAGGCAGGCACTGGAACCACTGAGCTAAATCCCTAGCCCCACATGGTTTTTCTTATATGAGAGAACCAAATTATAAATAAAAAGCAAAGTAAAAGATAGATTTTAGGAAGGGAGATTGATCTTTCTCAAATGGGAAGGGGATCAAGAGACAGAGGGAGGAGGGGCAGAGAAGGAAAGGAAATGGAAAAAAAAAAGAATTAAGATGTTTTATGTACATGCACTAACTCCACAGAAAGAATGTAAACATGTACAAATAGATATATATTTATCCAAGGTTTGTCACATAAGCAATTAACAAATAAATTTTTGTCACTATTATTAAAAATCAAGTGGATATTCAGATGCTATAACAGTCTTCACTAAATTAATCTTATGATTAAAAAGGGGGTTTAAATATTACTTCCCAACCACAGAAGACCCTCAGACTTGGAAATAATGTATCCACATCTCAATTATGAATAAGTTAATTGAATCATCTTTGTCCATGCTAAAAGAGTATCAATTGCTTGCGATCACAAATGATGGTTGCCTTAAAAGTATGTCTGAGACAAATTCAAATCTTCATATGTTCTTTATTAAAGTCAAGGCAAAATATGCCAAGATCACCACAAAAGCACTGAAAAGTATTATGACATTTCCAATATCTTATCTTTGTGAAGCAGCAACAGCAACCAAGACAAAATTATTGAGTCAACTGCACATAAGCAACATACATCTGGTGTCACTGCTTCTCAACACCCCCAGGTGGGACCATGTAGTAGCAGGAAAACAAGCTCAGAGCTCCCACTGGTTCTGCATTAGGGTGAGTTGTATAATTATTTCATTATATAATAAGGATATGATGGGCCAGGGATTTAGCTCTGTAGTTTCGGCACCTGCTGCGCAAGTGCAAGGACCCGAGTTTGATCCCTGGTACCAAAAACTAAAAAAAAAGGATATGATGATATAGAAATAAAGTGCAGAATAAATGCAATGTGCTTGAATCATCCTGAAGCCATCTCTCCTCCCCTACTTTATGGAAAAACTGTCTTCTTGGAAACTGTTCCTGGTGCCAAAATGGTTTGGGACTGCTGCAGCACATGATCACTTCAAAGGACAAATTGAAGTTGAGTCTCAACTATTTCAGACTCAATAAAATTTAATTTTCCTATTAAATTTTAAATAATTAATTTCTTCCTTATCTCCATCTCTTTACTCATTGAGTTAATGCTTTTGAGTGTTAGGCATTATACTAGGCTCTAAAGATACTAAGCAGCATAACTGTTGTTTCTTCCCTCCTGGAGTGGGTAGACTGACAGTAGTAAATAATCAAATAAACAAATATATCAGTACACATTACATTCAGTTCCTTGAAAGAGAAGTACAAAATTTTAAATTATAGAGAAACAGACCATAGTAAGCCTGAGAAAATGGTGATAAGTCTAAGATCCAAAGAGATGGGTTTCCCCAGGACAAAGTGGGAGGAGAATATTTTAGTATGAAAGCATACCTACCAGACCCAAAAAAAGCAAAGGACCCAGTGTCCCTGAGTAACACACCTAAAATGATTTTGATATAAGACTGAATCTGAGGGAAGGGGGCTAGAATACAAGACTATACAGGAGAAGCATGTGGAGGTCAGGCCATTCTGAACCTCTTGTCCTGTTTTTAACTGTAGATGTCATAAAAAGACAGGCAGCATGTGTTGAAGTATTCTGAGCCAAGATGTAAAATTATCTGATTGACATTGTAAGACTGTGTCTTTGGTGTAAGGATAAATATTTGGAGTAGAAATAAGAATGGATGTGAGGACAAACACCCCCAGCACAGAGGACCAGAGCCACCACCAGTGCCAAGGAGAAGAGCCACAAGGGCACCAGCATCACACCCCCTCACCCCCGTCAAAATGTGAAGACATGTAAACAAGTATCAAAACCAGACTTCCAGATCACCTAAAGCAACCCAAAGTGCAACGAGAAGGAACAATCTGATACTGAACCACCTGGACTCTCAGAACTGCCAACAAAAGAGGATCTCGAAAAAATGAAATCACAAATAGTGACTCACATAACAGCTGAGATTGTGCTCATAGTGCAAGACAAGATTAATAAATCTAGAGAGGACACAGATAAAAAATAGGGGAGCTGAGCAACATGATGGAATCCCAACATAGGAAACAAATGGAATCCATAAAACAGATGCAAACAGATTTCCAGGAGATTAAAAAGTCCATTGAAAGTTTACACAGCAGAATGAGCCAATGTCAGGACAGAATTTCAGATGTTAGAACATAAAATTGCAATTAGTGACCAGGAAAAGAAAAATTGCTTTAAAGTTGTAAGGGACCACGAGTCATCAAGCCAGCAGCTGCTAGACAAGACAAAGAATAACATAAGACTGATTGGGGTCGATGAAGAAACAGGAGAGAGTTACAGGTGACATAAGAAAAACTGTTCACAGAAGTCAGGGCAGAAAACTTCCCAAGAAGGGGAAAAGAACTTGACATACAGATAAGTGAGGCATATAGGACTCCAACTAGACTTGACCAAAAAAAATCCACACATAGGCATATAATTGCTAAGATTTCAGAAATGCAACAGAAGAACAAAACTCTATAGGCACTTAGAGAAAAGAAACAAATCATATTCAAAGGAGAGCCCATCAGAATCACAGCAGACTTCTCAATGCAAACCCTCAAGGCAAGAAGAACTTGGAGTGACATATTTCAAGCCCTAAAGGAAAACAACCTCCAACCCAGATTGATGTACCCTGCAAAACTATCTTTCAAAATTGATGGAGAAATAAGATACTTTATGACAAAGAGCACCTTAGGAACTTCATGAATACCAAATCAGCACTCCAAAAAAATTTCAGACAATATCCTAGAAAAAGACAATGAGGATCACAACCCCAGGAAGCCCAGCAGAATGAATCCGTCGGGCATGACAAGAAATTAAATGCAAAGGGGCAGAATCCAACAAGAAGAAAAAGTCAAGACAAGGACCAGTCAATACGTATGAGTTATAACCATCAATGTTAATGATCTCAATTCACCAGTCAAAAGAAACAGACTAGCAGAATGGGTCAAGAAGCAGGATCCAACAATATGCTGCATGCAAGAAACACACTTAATACAAAAAGAAACTCATAGACTGAAAGTTAAAGGGTGGAAAACAATACTCTATGCCACAAGAACCTGAAAAAAAGCAGGAGCAGCTATCCTCTTTGCAGATCAAGTGGATTTCAAGCCAACACTGATTAAGAGAGACAGAGAAGGACACTACATCCTTGTAAAGGGAACAATCCAAGAGGAAGAGATGACAATCATAAATATCTATGCACCAAACACTAGTGCACCCAACTATGTAAAACAAATATGAATGGACATGAAAAATCATACAAGCACTAATACAAGAGTAGTGGGGGACATCAGTACCCCACTGTCACAAATAGATAGATCTATTAGACAAAAAATAAGCAGTGAAATACTAGAAGTCAATCAAACTCTTGAACAAATTAACATAACAGATGTTTACAGAGTGTTCCACCCCACAAAATCAGAATAGAATACACATTCTTTTCAGCTGCACATGGGTCATTCTCCAAAATAGACAACATACTCACTCATAGAACGTGTTTAAGTAACTGCAAAGGAATTGAAGTTATCCCCTGTATATTATCAGACCATAGAGCGATGAAATTGGAGATCAATAGCAAAAGAAACTGCAAGAATTTCATAAACACATGGAAATTGAACAGCACACTTCTGAATAACCAATGGGTCATAGAGGAAATTAAAGAAGAAATCAGACAGTTCCTACAATTAAATGACAATGACATTACAACATATCGGAATCTGTGGGACACAATGAAAGCAGTCTTACGAGGGAAATTCACAGCAGAGAATACTCATATTAGGAAAACAGAGTGAGCCCAATTAAACATTCCAATGCTGAACCTCAAGCTTCTAGAAAAAGAAGAGCAGAACAAATCCAAAGCTCATACAGGGGAGGAAATTAGAAAGATCTGAGCAGAAATCAATGCAATGGCAACTAAGAGAATGATACAAAAAAAATCAATGAAGCCAAGAGTTGGTTCTTCAAAAGAATAAACAAAATTGACAAACCCTTAGCCAACTTTATCAGAAAAAGGAAAAAAGGGGTCCAAATCCATGCAATTAGGAATGAAAAGACTGAAATGACAACGGACCCAGCAGAAATCCAGAGGATCATGAATACCTACTTCGAGAACCTGTATGCCAATAAGATGGAAAACACAGAAGAAATGGACAGATTCCTAGATGCGTGTGAATTACCAAAGTTGAACAAAGGAGACCTAAAAATTCTAAACAACCCAATATCAATCAATGAAATTGAAAGCGTAATTAAAAACTTACCAAGGAAGAAAAGCCTGGGTCCTGATGGCTTCACTGCTG
This sequence comes from Heterocephalus glaber, assembly GCF_053883595.1. NCBI lineage: Eukaryota > Metazoa > Chordata > Mammalia > Rodentia > Bathyergidae > Heterocephalus > Heterocephalus glaber. The sequence continues at coordinate 7,861,470 of NW_028258156.1, forward strand.
AATTCTACAAGATATTTACAGAGGAACTTCTTCCACTAGTGTTTAAACTCTTCAGTGAAATTGAAAGGCAAGCAGTACTCCCAAATTCATTCCTGGAAACAAGCATCGCCTTGATCCCTAAAGCAGAGAAAGACCCAACCAAAAAAGAGAACTACAGGCCAATCTCACTAATGAACATAGATGCAAAAATCCTTAATAAGATACTGCCAAATAGAATGCAGAAGATCATCAAGAAGATCATACACCCTGACCAAGTGGGAGTCATCCCAGGGATGCAAGGATGGTTCAACATATGCAAATCAATAAATGTAATACACTATATCAATAGAGCCAAGGACAAAAAACATATGATCATCGCAATAGATGCAGAAAAAGCATTCAACATGCATTTATGATAAAAACCCTACAAAAAATTGGAATAGACGGTCTCTTCCTCAATCTGATAAAAGCCATCTATGAAAAACCAACAGCCAATATCATACTAAATGGTCAAAAACTGAAATCCTTCACACTAAAATCAGGAACAAGACAAGGATGTCCACTATCACCACTCCTGTTCAATATAGTCTTGGAAACATTAGCCACAGCAATGAGACAAGAGAAAGAAATAAAAGGAATAAAGATAGGAAATGAAGAAGTCAAATTGTCATTATTTGCAGATGACATGATACTCTATATAGAACACCCCAAGAACTCCACCAAAAGTCTTCTAGACTTAATAACCAAATTCAGTAAAGTAGCTGGATACAAGGTCAACACACAAAAATCAGTAGCTTTCCTCTACACGAACAACAGACTCACTGACAGAGAAATAGGGCAAACAATACCTTTCGTAATAGAATCCAAAAAACTGAAATACCTAGGAATCAAACTAACAAAAGAAATCAAAAGCCTCTTCTCTGAAAACTATGGCACTCTGAAAAGAGAGTTTGAAGAGGATATCAGAAAATGGAAAGACATCCCTTGCTCCTGGGTAGGAAGAATCAACATAGTGAAAATGGCCATACTTCCAAAACTGCTATATAGATTCAATGCAATCCCAATTGAAATCCCAGCAGCATACTTCACGGACCTTGAGAAAACAATCCAAAAATTCATTGGGAACAAGAAGAAACCCAGAATAGCAAAAGCAATTCTAGGCAACAGAGACATGGCAGAGGGAATCACAACCCACAACCTGAAAGTATACTACAAAGCTACTGTGATAAAAACAGCATGGTACTGGCAAAGAAACAGACCTGAGGACCAGCGGAACAGATTAGAAGATGCAGAAAGAACTCCAGACACACTCAGCCACCTCATCTTTGACAAAGGAGCCATGCACCCTCACTGGAGGAAAGATAGCCTCTTTAATAAATGATGCTGGAAAAAATTGGGCTTCAACATGCCAAAGATTAAAACTAGACCTATATCTCTCACCATGCACTAAACTAAAATTCAAATGAATTAAAGATCTAAATATTAAAACAGAAATGCTGAACCAGCTGGAACAGAGGTTAGGTAGAACTCTTGAAGACATTGGTGTAGGAAAAGATTTTATGAACACAACCTCAGTTGCCAGTGAACTACAATAAACAATCAACAAGTGGGATCTGCTGTTATTAAAAAGCTTCTGCACAGCAAGATAAACCACCGACAGTTTGAAGGGACAACCCACAATGTGGGAAAAAAGTTTCACGTTCTGTTCTTCAGACAAAGGTCTACTATCTAGAATCTATAAAGAACTTTAAAACATCAGACCTCCCAAATTTAAAGACCCAATCCAAAAATGGGCATGTGAAATGAACAGACATTTTTCAGACAAAGAAATAGAAATAACAAATAAACATATGAAAAACTGTTCAACATAACTGGTCATTCGAGAGATGCAAATGAAAACAATGCTAAGATTCCACCTCACCCCAGAAAGAATGGCTGCTATCATGAAATCGACCAATAACAAATGCTGGCGGGGCTGTGGGGAAAGAGGAACCCTGCTCCACTGCTGGTGGGAGTGTAGACTGGTGCAACCACTGTGGAAATCAGTATGGAGGTACCTCAAAGAACTGGGACTGGAAGTCCCACTTGACCCAGCAATTCCCCTGCTGGGGATCTTCCCCAAAGAATTAAAAGAATCATACCACAGTGATATATGTGCACCCATGTTTATAGCTGCACCATTTGTAATAACTAAAACTTGGAAGCATCCGAATTGCCCATCAACTAGAGACTGAATAAAGAAAATGTAGTTTTTAAAAATAAAATGGAGTACTACTCAGCCGTAAATAGTGACAAATCAGAGACATTTATGTCAAAATGGATGTACATTAAGGCGATACTCTTAAGTGAAATAAATAGGACACATGTGTAAATACCGAAAAGTTTCTCTAGTGTGAGAAACTGAAAGTGTAAATAAGGACTAAAAGGTATAATAGATAATATGAAATAGGAAGAAAAGGGGCAAAGGGGAAGGGGAAGTGGGAGGGGTAGAGGAAAGGAAAGAAGGGAATGGAATAAACATGAGAAAATGAAAAAATGGAAACAAAGTTTTTGTAAATAGGGAGGAATGGAGGGGTTGAAGGGAGGGCAGGGGAAGGGGAAAAAATAAGAACCAGGAGAGATTATGTAAATTTGCAAGTTTCCAATGATGAATGTCATTATATTGTATACCTAAAATGTAACAATAAAATTAATTAAAAAAATAGAATGGATGTGAGAAGAGCCCTTAGGAGGTTTTTCAAGTGTTCTGGAGAGAGATGGCCCTGACCCTTAAGGGTGTGGTAATTGAGCTGGAGAGATGTTGGATGGATTGGAGGTACAGTGTAGTATCAGTCTAGTATCAGGGCAAACAGGTCTTGGTGTTACATTGAATATGAGCATGAGAATGATCATATCAAAGATAACTTGTAGGCTTCCTCCTTGAGCAATTGGGTAAATGTTGATATCATTTACTAAGTTAAGCAGGCTCAAGGAGAATCATGAGGAGTTCCATTTGGATTTGTTAAGTTTCTTGTTAGATGCAGTTGATTATATGAGTCCAGATTTGACCCAAAAAATCAAGGCTAGAGAAATAAATGTCAAGTGGTATGTACAAAAAACAGTAATTCACTAGAATACAAGAATTAATCAAGAGGGACAGTACATAATGGAAAGAAAAGAGGCTTCAGGACAGAGCCCTGAGAGCATCTGATGTTAGAAAAGGAAAAGCCCGGAAATGACCCTGAGAAAGAAAGTCCAGGAGATAATCCTCAAAATAAGCTGCTGTAAAGTTAGAGATGAGATTATATGTGGATGAAAGTGGTTGTCAACTGTCTTGAATGATGCTGAGATATCAAGAAAACTGTGACTGCAAGAGGGTCACTGCATTTGGCAACTTGGAGATTGTAAGTGACATTAAGAAGAATAGTCTAGGAGCTAGTGGAGGTAATGGGGGCAGGGCCAGGACACAGAGGAATTATTTGTGAATAAGAAGTGAAAAGTGAAGGTATCAAATACACACAAATCTTCCAACAAGTGTGAGTATTCCCCTTCCCTCCTTCCATGTAAGAAGATAAGCTGATACAAGGAGGGGGACTGTATTGGAAACTTGTATGTGACTTCAGAACTGTTTGCTTCTATCTACCTGCTTTATATGTTGAGATTTGCTTTCTTACTGTTGATCAAATCAAAGGAGGCCATATGTTTTGGTAAAAAGGAAAAAGAAGTGTTATTCAACTACCTCTGAGGAGATGGAAGGGCCCGTTTACTTCAAATCAGTATGTCACCTTGCACGGATGGGTAAGGGTCCCTTATAGTAAGGAACAGAGAAAAATGTGAACATAGACAATACAGATCTTAATACTTGATTTATCATTTTCAGCCATCTTTGATTCATTCCTCTTTCCTGTGGGAAAGAACCTGAGCTCAGGCCTCTTGGGGCATCTGCATATTTTGTCACTCTGGCTGGGGGGAAGAAATGTTGGCTATGCTGTCAGGAGGAAGAAATTTGGAGAAATTACTTATCTCTAAAAGAAAAAGTCACTTTCAAAGTTCCACTTTGCAGTGCTGGTTACAATTCTCCCTTTGCTTTATTCTAGCCCTCAACCTTGAGGGCCTTGATGTGACACATCATCATCTGGCTGACTGGCTCCTGTTGAATTGGCATTCTATCACGAGTGGCTGGAACACAAGCAAGGGAAAGCCACCTGCTTGAGCATGACACTGTATCATTAAAGGGTGTGAAATCATGTACAAAAGATGCTAAAGTCAAAAGATGTCTAATCATTACACCTGTTAAAAAGACCTTTTGCTTTTAGGCAGTCATGCATAGGAACCCTCTTTCATAACCTCTGCAGATCTACTTATTTTGGTAGGGTTGACACACAGGTGACTCTTTGATGCTTGTAACTTGCCCCATTGTCTCTGAATGTGTATTTTTCTTCCCTGAAGGCATTGCCAATTAACCTTGGATAGCCTTGATCCTTGGTGCTGAGGTAGCTTTCCCCATGGATGGTCAGTTGGCATATCTCATATTGGAGGAGATATGACAGATGATTAAAGTCAGTGTTGTAAACCCTTCTTGGCAATATCAGAGATTTAGAAAGAGTGGCTCTTAGGCTGAGTTTATCTAGAGTCTGTTGTGAAGTCTAACCCTATTTTCTAGTCAGCACCCTAAACTATTAGAACCTTGACAAATAGTTCCAAAGCTTACAAGCAGACATAAAACAAGTCAGTAAGAGGAAAGCAAATTTAGTCTGTGCAGTAGACTTGAACTAAGAAATATAGTGACAAAGTTAATTAAAGAAATCCAATGTTCTTCAGCATATAGATAGCCATTTTTGCCAGCACCATTTGTTAAAAGGTCTATCTTTCCTCCAGGGAAAATATCTGGCCCCTTTGTCAAAGATAAGGTAGCCAAAGGTGCCTGGAGTTGTTTTTGCATCTTCTATTCTTTTCCATTGATCCATAAGTCTGGTTTTGTTTGTCCATACTATGATATTTTTATCACTGTGGTTTTGTAGTATAATTTGAAGTCCAGAATTATGATGCCCCCTACCTTGCCCTATTGCCCAGAATTCGCTTTGCTACTCCAGGTTTCTTCCGGTTCTGTATGATTTTGAGGACTACTTTCTCTAGTTCTGTGAGGAATTCTACTGGTATTTTGATTCAAACTGTGTTAAATCTGTGCAGCAGTTCTAGAAATGCAATTTCAAAATGAGATATTTTTCCCTTTTCTGATGTCCTGTTTTATTTCCTTTTTTAGAGTACTGTAGTTTTTATTGCCAAGGTCATTCACTCCATTGGTTAAGTATATCACTCACCATGAAATAAACTAAAATAAAAATGCATCAAAGATCTAAATATATTAAAACAGAATCACTTAATCTCCTGGAAGAAAAAAATAGGTAAAACTCCTCAAGACACAGGTGCAGGCAAAGACTTTCTGAACAGAACCCCAGTTGCACAAGTAATAATACCAAGAATCAACAAATGGTATCACATCAAATTAAAAAGCTTCTGCACAGCAAAGGAAAGCATAAACAGAATGAAGAGACAATTTAAGAATGAGAAAAATTTATGCCAGTTACTCCTCAGACAAAGGACTCACTCAAATCTAGAATATATAAAGAACTCAAAAACAATTGGACCCTCCAAATTCAAAGACCCAATCAAAAAAATAGGCATCCAAAATGAATAGACACTTCTAACAACCAATGAATACATGAAAAAATGTTCAACATTGCTGGCTATTGAAAAAATGCAAGTTAAAATGACACTGAAATTCCTTCTTAGCCTAGATAGAATGGCTATCATCAACAAAACAACAAATAACAAATGCTGGAAAGGCTGCAGAGGGAAAAGGAAACCCTTCTTCATTGTTGGTGGAAGTGTAAACTGGTACAACCACTATGGAAATCAGTGTATAGATTCCTTAAAAAACCAAAAATATAAATTCCATTTGACCCAGTTGTTTCCCTTATAGATGTCTTCCTAAAAGAGTTAAAGAATTCATACCACAGTGATGTATGCGTACCCATGTTTATAGCAGCACAATTTATAATGGCTAAATCTTGAAAGCAACCTATATGTTCACCAACAGATGAATGGATAAAGAACATGTGGTATTTATACACAACGGAGTACTGCTCTACCATAAAGAAAGATAAACTTGAGTCATTTGTGGGAAAATGGATGCACCTTGAGACCACAGTGTTAAGCAAAGTAAATCAGACACACAGGTTTAAATATCACATGACTTCTCTTATATGAGAAACCCAGTATATAAATAAAGTGCAAAATAAAAGAGACAAAAAAGAGGGAGAAAAAAGTTATTGTAATCAAACATGGACAATGTATCTAAAAGTATACCTTGATTTAGTATAATTGTCTTATGTGTTTTATGTTTTTTGACTTGTTAGTTTGGGTGTTAATCTATAAGTATGATAATTAACTTTATAAAGACTTATAAATATATAAACCTGATGATGGCAAAGAAAAAATTTTTAAAAGGGGGTGGAACAGAAGGGGAAAGAAAGCAATTGAGATGTGCTATGTACATGTATCAATTCCCCACAATGAATGTAATCATTATGTATTACAAACAAAATAATAAAAATGGAAAAATTTTTAAAAGCCAATATTTCTATGAAGCAAGCTTAGTTCTGCTAGAAAGTTATATCAAGCAAATATTTAAGAGTGCTCTCTTTTTGTAAGCCAATGTGAATTATCATTTGGGAGAAAACAAACAATTTACTAATGCCAAGAACAATAATTATAATTTAGTAACACCTTTAGGATTTCTTAGGTACACATACAGAACTATAAACAATTTTGAATGCAGTGTGCCAAAATTAATGTCTATATTACCAATAAGAATGTACAGTTTTGAGAAATACTATCTCTTGTGAACCAAGAGAAATACGGCTTTTGCCAGTTACATGACTATTAGCAATAGCTAATGTAACAATTTAGCAAAACAATTTAGTAACTTTTACAACATATTAAGACAACAGTCGTGGCTACCTGCATTATACTAGGGCAATTATATTTAAAAAAAAATAAGAAAAATCATATATAATTGTAGTTACTTTTAAGACAAAAATTTAAACAAATATCTAAGTAAATATGAACTTCCTAAGAATTAATTATCCTAATCATTTAAAACCTAACAAGAGTAGCCAGTTAGGGTTACACATTCTTGTATTCCCAGCACTGAAGAGGCTGAGGCAGGAGTATCAACTCAGGTTCAAGGCCAGCCAGGGCTACATAGTGAGTTTAAGGCCAGAATGAACTACAAACCAAGACCTTGTTTCTAACTCAAAAACAAACGAACAAAACTTAACCATAAAATAGAGAATACGAGAAATTATTTTGACAAATATAAAACCTCTCTTTTTAAAGTTTTGTTGTAGATTTTACTAAGAACAGATCAATATTATAAGCCTTAATGTTTTAAATAAAGATTCTGACATTATCTTTGTGCATATTTTAAATTTTGTTCTTATATATTTTTCTTAGAACAAACTGTCACTAACTAGAAACACTGTACTCAAAAAATACACTGTTAAGATATATGACCAATTTACAACAAAAATGTTAACTTTTAGACCATTACAAAATTATGCTATCTCACAAAAAGGTTATCAGTAGTTTCAAAACTCATATTATTAACTCATATTTGTATCCCAAACTGTGTCATTTATACATGTAAGTATAGAACATCTAGAAATGAACATACAGCATACTTGACATGGAAGCAGCCCCAAATCTTTATTTGTGAACCTTTCAAGACTTATCTATAAAAATAAAGTGATCTCTTAAAAAACTAATTTTAAGTAATTTAAGCAAAGACCAGATAGTAAAAGTAATAGTTTATGTATTACATAAAAGCAAGCAAGTCTTTTAGCATCTCTTAAAATTACATGCTTTAGGCCACATAAACAAACCCATTAACAGACCAGCTAAATGATAGCTATTGACTCTTCACAGCAAAAGATATTTTTTAGAACCAACTGTTATAGACTATTAAATGAGTTGTGCTTATACAAATTATTAACTTTAGGATTAACCCTCAATCACTTTGAGACTTATTCTTTAAAGCTTATTCTTTAACTTAGCCTATAGTTAGACAAAAATCTCCATTTTTAGATATTTATTGTCCCTCTAGAGTAGTTGTTCTGACACTTATTAAAAGATCAGATATATTTTTATCTTATAGTAGTGTTATACAGATGCATATATATCAACAGTATATGAAACACATTTAATAGACTTAAATACATTATCATTTATAAAATTTTAAGAAACAAAGAATACATGAATTTAGACTTACCAATTTACTTACCAATAAAGAACTCAGATATTGTATAATTTAATTTTTAACAATTACCTCTACTTTGCCCACAAAATGTAAAACATCTGACAAACTCAAGTTAATGTACCAAAACCATTTTTTTGTTGTTGTTGAGGAAAGAGAAAACTCTCAAAAATTGTATTGAATCTATATGTACTACAACAGAAAGCTATTTAAAAATCTTTGAAGAGTTTTCTGGGGCTTTTAAACTTGAATATTTTCATTGACCCCCAGTGAATTATTTTCTAACCAAATTTTTATGTCACCAAAAGCAGGCTGTCCTGGATAATAATGATACCCCTAAGTGAGTCCACTTGGAAAACCATAAAAAGAACTTTACTAATCATGGCCATTTGAAATGGCAAAGCTCAGAAGATTTAGAAATATCTACAAACTACAGGAGGATATATTGGTCCCATATCAGTGTTTTCTAGTTTGTCATTCTAGAGTCAAGGAAATTATTGCCCACGTATGTGGGGACCCATCTTTCAGGAAATTAGTAAGAAGCATGGCTGGATAATGTTTACTCAGACACAAGTAAATGCACAAGACAAAACTGTCTATTCTTTCTTTTGGACTTAGTACAGAAGCTCTCAAGTGGAGTAGCCATTTTTAACTCTTTCAACCAGTGTTTAGTAAAATACTGCTTCTTAGGACCCCTTCTACGAATGCTAGAAGCAGCCTTTATAATATTGCTATGTAACATTTTCTGAGAAGCTAAACCATTTCAACTTTTAAATGAAATAATGCCCAGGCAGTACTACATTAATATGTGTCACATTATCTCAATGTTCATCCAACTCTGATTTCTAAGTCTTTAAGATTGCAACAAAAAGAGATATAAAACAAAATAAGAAAAAAATGATTGCAACAAACCCAAAACTTTTAATAACATTTTCTTTGTTTTATTAAGTTTATTGGTAGATTTTAGGTGTAAAATACAGTTACATTTACTGTTGGGATCTTGTACCTTTACATGATGTACCTTAGTTCTTATTTTTTAACCATTTCCCTGCCCTCCCTTCACCCCCTCCACCCTTCCCGATTTACAGAGACTTTGTTTCCATTTTTTCCTTTTCTCATATTTTTTTCTTTACCCTTCTTTCCTTTCCCCTACCCTTCCCACTTCCCCTACTCCTTTAGACCTTTTCTTCCTATTTCACATTATCAATTATACATTTTGAACCTTATTTACACTTTTAGTTTTTCACACCAGAGAAACTATTTGGTATTTACACATGTGTGTCCTATTTATTTCACTGAAGAGTATGGCCTCAATGTGCATCCATTTAGCTATAAATGTCTCTAGAGATGCAGATGAAAACAACACTGAGACTCTACCTCACTCCAGAAAGAATGACTGCTATCAAGAAATCAACCAATAACAAATGCTGGCAGGGCTGTGGGGAGAAAGGAACCCTTCTCCATTGTTGGTGGGAGTGCAGACTGGTGCAACCACTGTGGAAATCAATATGGAGATACCTCAAAAAACTAGGATTAGAGGTCCCATTTGACCCAGCTATCCCTCTGTTTGGTATCTTTCCAAAAGAATTAAAAGAATCACAGTGATATATGTGCACCCATGTTTATAGCAGCACAGTTTATAATAGCTAAAACTTGGAAGCAGCCCAAATGCCCATCAACTGGAGACTGGATAAAGAAGATGTGTTTTTTCTATAAAATGGAGTACTACTCAGCCATAAACAATGAGAAACTAATAACATTTACTTCATGCTCTTTAGTCTTTTCTTTTTCCTGCCTTAACTAAGTAAGTATAGGTCTTAATCTATTTACAGGCTCTTGCAGCAGGTTTTAAGACATTTTTCATTGTATTAAAATTTAGACATAGCTGGTCAGAAGTTTACATATCTCATTTAGTGCTAATTCTCAAGGTCTCTAATATGGGGATAAAACCAGTTTAGGGACAATATGCTCCACCAAGGAAAACACAAGGGTAAACCATCTGTAGTCAAACGTCTCCATTTTTCTAGTTAAGGAATGGAAATAGCAGGAGACAGAAATCAGTTTTCAATAAAGAAGGTATGACAAATATTTTGAAACACACAATGAACCAAGGACTGTTAGCTAAAATGGAAAATGTAAACCCCGATGAGAAACTTACCAACATTAGCCAAGAAGCTGCATAGTCATTGGCTCAGAAGGCTCTTGCTTGTAGTTCCACTAGTCCAGAAAAGTCTGAGGAAAGCAGCTATGGATATTATTCTTACCAAAGTTAACCCATACTGTCTCTCAATAAAATTGCTTTTTTCTAAGTTACAGGTACATAAAACTACTTAGGGAGCTACAAGGTAGCCCAAGCACTTTTTTTCCTTAGCAGTTTACAATAGAATTTTTCAATACACCACCAGTGCCGCCCTCTATCCTTTTAAAATCTATTAATCCAAACTTTTTTATCATCAAATGTTTTAAGAATGTTGAACTCTGTATTGGCTTACAGATCAGCTTGAAACCCCAAATGGCTTACATAATTCTAGAAGGTACTGAAACCCATCCTAAAATAAAGGTGGTTATAAGAAGAAAAAAGATAAAAGAAACAAAAGCAATGAAAGCAAACCAAAACAAATGAGTACTCCAAATAAACAAAAAGAGTGCCTGGAAATATTTTTCTATCTCTGAATATACATCAGTCACTGTCCCTGAGTTACCTGTACTAGGTCCAAATGGCCACAAATGGTGAAGGTGCTTGCCTCAAAGCAAATGGCACTGCCAACTACTCAGTGTCCCAAAATGACCTGCCATAGGTCCCAAATCATTCCAAAAGGTGAAGATCCTTACCTCACCCAAATGGCACTGCTGAATGATCTAAAGGAAGGTCCAAATGTTGGAGACAGTAGATTCCTAGAGTGCACTTTCGAGGCAGAGCTTGTCAGCTTCCCAAACAACCTTTTCCTTTTGTCAACAAAATTGTTGATAACCAGCTGATGCCATGAATAGGAAAGGGAAGATATTCCTGGATGCAAAAGTGTTTCTGGACACTGCTGGAATGTCCCCGGAGTCCTGACCATGGGTTTAGCTAGCCAGGAGCAGTTAGTCCCTTTTCCAATTGCCTTCTGGGATGCATGCTTCTCAGGAGCAGGGTCTTACCTCCTGGCTGGATCACCAAAACTGTTACCAGCCACTTAGGTTCATACCTTAGGTTTGTTTGCTTACTGCTGACCAAATCAAATAGCCATATATTTTGGTAAAAAGGAAAAATGATTTATTCAAGGAGATGGAGGGACACAGTGCTTCAAATCATCATCATCTCACCTTGTGTGAGTGGGAAAGGGTCCTTTATACTAAGGAATAGAGGGGTGGGGGAGCACAGAGAGTTAATGCAGATCTTCACACCTGCTTTATCACTTCCAACCATCTTTAGCTCAGGGAGATGAGGAGCTTAGATAGATAATGCAGAGCTCCACAACTGCTTTATCAGTTCCAGCCATCTTTGATTCATTCCTTTTCTTGTGGGAAGAAACCTGGGCTCAGTCCTTCTGTGGCATCTGTGTCACTTTTTTTTCATATTATGTCACTTTTATGCCAAAGGGAAAGAAGTGTTTACTGTGCTGTCAGCAGTAGGAAATTTGGAAAAATTTCTTACCTTTAAGAGAAAATAATTTGATTTTTAAAGTTCCATTTTGAAGTCCTGGTTACATTCTTCCAAGTGTGAATATGAAGGGATATAAGGAGACAAGCCAGTGTGTAAATGGAAGGGGACTATATTGGACACTTGTGTGTGACTTCAGCTCTGAGCTCCCATAGGCCTAACATGGCAGTGCCTCACTTTGGGCCACTGCCTCTGACTTCCTCCTTTCATTCTGCTTCTTCTTTGTTTTGTGGCTGAGAATTCCTGTAGGGATCCTCTTTGGCATCATGCCTATACAACCCAGAAGCCAGGCAACTCAACACCTAAGAGATGATCCTTGGTCTGAGGGCAGTGGCAGCTAACAAATAAATACTTTTCTCTTTCATCTCTTGGGTGGATAATTTATTTTTTAATTTTTATTGGTTATGCTGTGGAACTAGAAGAGACTCAGAATAGCAAAAACAATCCTGGCTAACAGAAGCAAAGTGGGAGGCATTGCAATCCTGGATTGGAAGTCATATTGCAAAGTTTCAGTGACAAAAACACCATGGCACAAAAACAGACACATGGATCAGTAGAACAGAATAGAGGATGCAGAAATGACTTTAAGGCCATTCAACTATTTGGTCTTTGTCAAAGGGCCCAAAAACATGCTAGAAGAAAGATAGCCTCTTTAATAGATGGTACTGGGACAATGGGGTGTCCACATGCAGAAAATTGAACAGAGACCCATGTCTGTCACCATGTACAAATTAAAATAAAAATGGATCAAAGATCTAAATGTTAAAACAGAAACACTTAATTTGCTGGAAGATAAAATAGGTAAAACTCTTGAAGTCATAGGCATAGGCAAGGACTTTCTGAATGGAACTTGGTTGCATATGAAATAGTACTGAGAATCAACAAATGGAATCATATCAAATTGAAAAACTTCTGCACAGCAAAAGAAATAACCAACAAACTGAAGTTACTACCTACAGAATGGGTGGACAATTTTGACATGCATTTCAGAAATCTGCTGCTCACAAGGTCCCATGGGAATGAGCATCAGGTACCCGTGAAGGTATTAAGAAAATTCATCTATGTACTGGCTTTCCTTCTTTCCCTGTTACCACTCTTTCTCCCACCCTGGGATCCCTCCTAAGTAAACAACCTTCCTGCACATAAGCATTTGAGTTGTACTAAAGCATGAAAGGAAGAATCCAGAGAAAAAGAAAAGGACAAAGACACAGAAGAGGACAGGGATCACTAATGGAACTAAGCATTTGATTAAATGAGAGTTTGGGTCCGGAGTACTGGGGAAAGACTGCTTGTCAAAAAGAAAAAGGGCATTTCCTGTGTTGAGACAGGAATGCAAATGAATATGGGCAGTTCTGTGTGTAGTGTTGGGGTTGTACAGATGAGAGAGTTCCTCTCTATATTAGTCCTGGTTCAATCAGAGAAACAGTTTATGTTATAGCCCTAACTATCTATGTCTGTATCTCTATTCATGGAGTGATTTATTCCAAGAAATTGGTTTATCCAATTGTGGGAGAAACAGGCTGCGAGGAAGGGCAGAATGGAACTCTTGGGCAAGGCTAGAACTTCCACAGCCATAATTCATTAGAGAGAGAGATCTCAGTTCTGCCTTTAGAGCTCTTCAACTGATACAAGCAGACCTACCCAAACTATCTAACAAATCTTCCTTACTAAAAGTCAACTGGTTATGGATTTTTTTCAGTACCAGGGATTGAACCCAGGGCCTTAACTCTGAGTTACATCCCCCCAGTCCCCACCCCCAGCCCCCATTTTTGAGACAGGTGCATGCTAAGTCACTAAGTTTTCCTAGACTTGGCTTGAAATTGTAATCCTCCTGCCTCAGCCTCCCAGGGTTCTGGAATCACAGTTATGGGCCACCACACCTAGGTCAATTATGATTTTAATCATACCTACTAAGTACCTACATAGCAACACCTAGATTAGTGCCTGACTGAATAATAGGAACTATAACCTACCCAGATTTACATATCCAAAGACCACCACACTATCTAATTTTATATCTAGAGCAGGCTATCTAATAGACATTTTTTTTCAATGATGAAAATGGTTTATATCTTCGTTGTCTAGTACAACAGCCACTAGCCACACGTAACTCTTGAGCATGGTGGCTGGTGCAACTGAAGAGCTGAATTTTGGATTTTATTTAATTGATATTAATTTAAATTTAGATAGCCATATGTATCCAGTGGCTACCATCTTGGGCAGCATAGTTCTAAAGCATAAGGCAGGCTTGTCCACTGAGAATATTATTGCTAGTTAAAAAGAATGAATTGGCTGGTCAAAACTGATGAAAAAGAGCACAGTCTATTCTTATTGCCTTTCAACCCACACAGCAGGGATCTCGTAGTCACAGCTATCATCTCTGATGCTGGACTTGCAATTTCCTGGTATCACAGTTTACAAACATGAACAGTAAACATGAGATTATGACTAGCTGAGCAACCCACAGAGTAGCTGTGCATTCCAGCACAGAGCAACCAACAGCCTGTTCTCCATAGGCACAGGGCCTTTACCAGATGGCACACTCTGTATAAACAGCCAGGGCCCCTGCACTGCAGCACATCCTCTGCTTAACAGGCTACACTGCAACTCATTGGAGCCTCAGAAATACATGTGGTAGGAGAAATGTCTCTTCCATGACTAACAAAAACTTGGTGATTTCTTAAAAATTCAAAGCATATGAGCCACATTTCCTAAATACAAAGCAATAGGCTCAAACTTTGCAATGGTAATAAACCTGTTTACAACACTTAGAAATGTTAAAATATTATTTGAAAGAATCCTTGAATCAAAAGGACTCAAAATTCAAATTAAGATTAAACCGAGTGAGACAATGAAGACAATGGATGTAGCCAAAGTCAAATTAAAATACTTTTCCTAGATAGCTTTAAAATGATTTTTTAGAACATAGGGGGGAAAAAAAGAAGCATAAGTATACATTCAACTCTAGAAACTAAAAGAACATAAAAATTAATCCAAAGAAAATAGGTCATAGTAATAAAGAGAAAACTAAAGCTAAAGTATAGAATTGATCAATAAAAGCTAGAGTTCATTCTTTTATGTATGTATATTGGATGTTTGTACATGAGGAAGGAAGCTAAAATACAAATACAGTTTTAGGAATGAGAATTGTTAATAAGAAAATATATAAATATTAGTATGATTATTTAAAAATATCCAATGTTTAAAGCTTTTGCAAATAAGGAGAGGAAAAGGGATTCAAGGGAGGGGAAGGAAATGAGGAAAAAAGAATCAAGATATATCATGTACAGGCACAAATTCCATATAATGAATGTTATCATTATGAATAGCTAAAATGTACCAATAAAATTAATTTTTAAATGTAAAAAAATAAAATAAATAAATTTCATATTTAAAGAAAAAAATCCAATGTTTATTGAGAGCTTTCTGTGTTTTGACACTGATGTTGAAATAAACTAATTAAATATTCACGCTGTATAACCATTAAGTGGAAAAAGGTAAATTTATACAAACAATACTGAAAGTTGCCCACTTAACACTGACAAGTGAAAAAGGCAAGTTACAAAATTGAACACACTTGTCTCATTTTTTTCTTTTTTTTGAGACGGGGCTTCGCTATGTAGCTTAGGCTGGCTTTGAACTAACTATGTAGCCCAGGCTGGCCCTGAACTTGTGGTGATCATCCTGCCTCAGCCTCCCAAGTCCTGGGATTACAGGTGTGCATCACCATGCTCGGTTTATGATCTCATTTTTTTTTTTGGTACCGGGGATTGAACTCAGCACCTTGTGCTTTCGAGGCAGGCAGCGGAACCACTGAACTAAATCCCTGGCCCTATGGTCTCATTTTTAATAGTGCATCTACTACATTTATATCAGTACCTGCATTTCAATACCCAGAATAACCTAGGAATTAGAAGTATTACAGTATGCATGCATTTGTTTTAATAAGTATGTAGATGAGGTTTTCAAAACTACTAAGTATGTTAAACATGGAGTTGGCTTTTGGGAGACTGCTGTTTGGAGGACATTACTGTACAGAGTGTGCAAAGCAAGTCTGCTACAGCTACTTCTGTCTGCTCAGCACCCATGCATGAAGAAGACAGGCTTCGTGTGTGTCTGGCATATTTTGTGGGAGTTTTCTTCAAGCATGGCTATGGACTAATGATCTTGATAACAACATGTTGACACAAGGAATGAAAACTTGCAGTGTTGCAGTGAATTTTAGAATCCTGGAAGGGGAAAAGTTGAGATAAGCAAAGACTGGAGGGTCTTAGGCGGTATCAGTGAAACTCCAGTTGGTGGTGGTGGGAGTGCAGGTGGAGCTCAGGCTGTGGCTGTCCTTGTGCAGCAGGGCACTGAGGCAGGCAGAGGCAGTTCCAGAGCGATGCCACTGCAAAGTACCTCAGCCAGTTGGCCTGGCTTGGTGACCAGAGCTGTTCTATATTTTAACTTATCATATTTTCTCTACATTGATTCCAAACCTATCTCTTGCTTCTGGTATAGCCCTTGTATTCATTACATTTCTGTTGAGAATTGTTAAAGATGTCCTGATAATGACTTGCATTTCATGGTAGTGGTAACTTGTGAAATTACCAGCAAGCTGTTTCTCCACAGTTGGAAGAAAGATTAGTATTTACTTTATTGCTCACTGACTGAATGATGGACTGACAGAAGAATTTTGAACTTAAAAGAAACCAGCAAGACTGAATCATTAAACAAAATTTATTGAGATCTGACCTTCTTTAGCAGATGAGCTTGACATCAGTGTGAATGGGGATCAGCTGGAGCATTTGTTAATCCCTTCTTTTGGGAAGAAGGGTGGGCTGTCAGAGTTTATTTTTTAGTCTCTGGGGTGGGACATGAGGATTTGCATTTCTAACAAGCAAACTAGAGAACTCCTGTAGAGTAGCACTGCACAATAAAAATTAATGTGAGCCCCAAATATAAACCACATATGTTGTACCTGATTTTAAGTTTTCTAGAAGCCATATAACATAAAAATGAATAGGAGAAAGTCATTTTAGTAGCATATTATTTGACCTATTAGATCCAAAATAGTACCATCTCAACATATAATTAGTATTAGAAAAGTTTGTTTTGTTTTGTTTGGTACCAGGGATGGAACTCGGGACCTTGTGCTTGGGAGGGAGGTGGCAGAACCATTGAGCTAAATCCCCAGCCCAGTATTAGAAAAGTTATTAATGACTTAGTTTACATTTTTGGGAAAGGAAGTAAATCTTTGAAACCTGGTGTGTATTTTATACTCACAACACATCTCACTTGGGACCAGCAACATTTCAAACACTCAGTAACCACATGTGGTCAGAAACCACAGTGCAGTGTGAAGGCATCATGGAAGCTCACAGGTCTTAACCATTTTTCCACCCCATCACACATGAGAGATATGATAGATTCCCAGCTATAATAAGTGACTCACTGAGGCTGTATTTTCTGGAAAATGTATAGGTAGTCCAGCCCCTCATCTGTTTATAGTACGAACTAGTGGAGCTCTTATGAAAAGATGAAGCAGGCATAACATATTTGACCCATGTGAATGCTGTATTTGGGGCTGGGGGTTCAATTCCAAGTACAGCACAATGTCCTGTCCACATTTATCTAACATCTGAATCCTGTGGAGCAAGGAGACAAGATGGAGCTGGGGGTGGTAAGAAGAAAGAATTATTTCACAGTGCCTCAAAGATCATTAGAATATCAATAGCATTATTTTGGGACCTCTATAATAGAATGGACTCCAAGTTCTCAGTAATGAGTTGCATGCTCTTTCACCAACTCACAGAGGTTATATAGAATATTGTACAACCTTGATATGGCAGGGGCTCCAGTACTGTAGCAGTATCCTCATCAGCAGTTCCCAGCAGGTGCTTGGGGAAGATGGTAGAGCAAAGGCAAGGTCTAAAAACTGTCCCTGTTCAAGTGAAGTACTTGGGAACTTTTAGAAACCCATGTATAATAGAACTTAGATGGGGGGCTAGGTCCATAAAATGTGTAGGACAGAGCCAGCAGTACCTGGGTCATTACTGTCAGGCTGGCCTCATTATGCAGGTACCTTTTAGTAGCCAAGAAGAAAGATTAGGTAGAGATGGCAAAAAGACTAGAGTTAGGGCTAGTGGTTTTAGATATGCAGAAATGGAGAAATTTTGGATAGAGTTGAGGAACTTCAGGCAGGGAAAACAGCTGAAGGAAAGACCCAGGTGGCTAAGGTACATTTTGTCAAGAGCGGTATATGTTTAAAGGAAGATAGAAGGCTAGGGCTATAAAAGATGAGCAGAACCAGCTCATATTGACCCTGCAATACCAGGCTTAGGACTTTGCTTCATATGAAATGGGGAACTGTTTTTGGTGATGTGGCGGGGGGGTGGGGTGGGGAGTTGAGACAAGGTCTCACTATGTAGTTCAGGCTGGGCTTGAACTCACTATGTAGTATAAGCTAGCCTCAAACTCTCAGTGATCCTACAGCCTCAGCTTCCTGAATGCTGGGATTACAGGCATGCACTACCATGCCCAGAAACAAAATGGGGACCTCTTAAAAGTTGTTGAGCAGGACAAATATTTGGGTTAGTGGTTAAAAGATTTTTTTCATCATACAATAGTTTTTGTCAATTTTTATTTCTTATTAGTACATGTTTGCAATACATAATGAACACATTCCTTGCGAGGAGTTGATACCGGTGTATAACACATCTTAATTCTTTTTTTTTTCTTTTGGTACCAAGGATCAAACTAAGGACCTTGCACTGGGTAGGCAGGCAGCGGCACCGCTGAGCTAAATCCCCAGCCCTTTTAATTCATTTTTATCCCTATCCCCTCTCCCCTTCCCCCCCTTCCTCAGTCTCTTGCCCCCTTCCCTTTTATAAAATATCTATCCCCCTATTTCCTATTATCTTTTATTTTTCTCTTTATTTATATTTTGGATTTCTCATATAAGAGAAACCATGCAATATTTAAGCTTGAGAGCCTGATTTATTTCACTCAATATTATGGTCTCAAGGTGCATCCATTTTCCTACAAATAACTCAAGTTTGTTCTTTTTTACAGCAGAGTAGTACTCCATTGTGTGTAAATGCTACGTTTTCTTTATCCATTCATCTGTTGATGGACATACAGGCAGCTTTCCAAGATTTACCTGCTGTGAATTGTGCTGGTATAACATAGATATGCATGTTATCACTGTAATATGTTGTCTTTAACTCTTTCAGAAAGATATCTAGAAGAGGAGCAGCTGGGTTGAATTGAATTTTTATTTTTTATTTAAGAGGCTATTTTGCCTCCAGCATGTTTTGGGCCCCTTTGTCAAAGATTAGAGAGCTGAAGAATGTGCCTGGGGTTATTTCTGCATCATCTATTCCAGTGGTGGCAAACCTATGGCACATGTGCCACAGCGGGCTGTTTGTTATCATTGAAAGCTCTAAAAGGTTCACCATCACTAGTATATTCTGTTCCACAGATCCTCATGTCTGTTTTGTGACAGTGCCAGTATGTTTTTATCACTGTAGCTTTATAGTATAAGTTCAAGTCCAGGACTGTGATGCTTCTAGTTTTGCTCTTGTTGTCTATGATTGCTTTTGCTATTCTGGGTCATTTCTGGCTCCATATGAATTTTAGGATTGTTTTCTCTGGTTCTGTGATTTCTCTGCTTCTACTGGTATTTTGATTGAGACTGCATTAAATCTGTATGTCAGTTTTGGAATTATGGCCATTTTGACTGTATTAGTTCTGCCTATCCAGGAACAGGAGATATCTTTCCATTTTCTGATGTCTTCTTCAATCTCTTTTTTCAGTGTACTGTAGTTTTCATTGTAGAAGTCTTTCACTTCCTTGGTTATGTTAATTATGAAATAGTTAATGTTTCTGATGCTATTATGAATGGTATTGTTTTCCTAATTTCTTTTTTTGATGAGTTCATTATTGGTATACAGGAATGTAACTTTAGAAGTCTATTGATGGAATTTTTGGGTCTTCTCTGCAGAGAATCATGTCATCTGCAAATAATTATAATTTGACTTCTTTCTTTTCTATACATACCCCATTTAGTTCTTTCTCTTGTCTAATTGCTCCAGTTAAGGCTTCAAGTATTATATTGAACAGATATGGTGATAGTAGATATCCTTGTCTTGTTCCTGATTTTAGAGGAAAGGTTTCAGTTTTTTTCCTCATTTAATATGGTACTAACAACAGGTTTGTCATAAATGGCTTTCATCAGGTTGAGATAAGTTCCTTCTATATCTATTCCCTTCACGATTTTTTATTATGAATGGATGTTGGATTTTGTCAAAGGCTTTTTCTGTGTCAATTTAGATGATCTTGTGGTTTTTGTCCTTGCTTCTGTCTATGTGATGTATTACATTTATTAATTTGCACATGTTGAACCATTGCTGCATCCTTGGGATGAACCATTCTTGGTCATGATGTATGATCTTCACGATGATTTGCTGCACCCTATTTGCCAGTATCTTATTGGTGATTTCTATATCTGTATTCATTAAGGAGGTTGGAATGTAGTTCTCTTTTTTGGTGAGGTCTTTTTCTGCCCTTGGAATCAGGATAATGCTAGTTCCAGAAATGACTCTGGGAGTGCTCCTTCTCTTTCAATTTCATTAGTGAGTTTGAGCACTACTGGTATTATATCTTCCTTTAAGTTGTTGTAGAATTCAGGAGTGAATCCATCGGGACCTGGGCTTTTTCTTAGTTGGTAGTTTTCTTTGTTACTTTTTCAATCTCATTGCCTGGTAATGGATTATTCAAGGTTTAGTAGTTCATATGTATCTAAGAACCTATCTCTTTACTCTGAATTCTTCAATTTATTGGAGTACAGGTTTTTAAGGTGGTTAGTAATAATCTGGATTTCAGTAGTGTCTGTATTTTATATTTCTAATTTCATTGATTTGAGTCTTTTCTTTCCATTTTCTTGGTAAGATTGGTGATGGCTTTGTCAATTTTGTTTATTCTTTCCAAGAACCAGCTCTTTGATTCTTTGTATTGTTTGTTTGAGTTTCAGGTTCATTAATTTCTGGTCTGATCTTTATAATTTCCTTCCTTGTACTAACTTTGGATCTGGATTGTTCTTGTTTTTCTAGGACCTTGAGATGCACCATTATGTTATGTATTTGAGCTCACTCTGTTTTTTTTTTTTTTTAATATGGGCATTCACAGCTAAAAGGATTCTTTTCAGTGTGCTCTATTGGTTCCAGTTGTAATACTGGCATTATCATTTGATTCTAGGAACTAATTTTTTTCCTTGATTTCTTCTGTGACCCATTGACTATTCAAGATAGTATTGTTTAATTTCTATGTGTTTGCACAATTTCTGTAGTTTATTTTGCCATTGATTTCTAATTTCATTGCACTGTGATCTGATAATATACAAAGAAAATTTTGATTCTTTTGCATTTACTAAAGCATGCTTTATGAGCTAGAATGTGTTCTGTTTTGGAGAAAGTCCCATGTGCTCCTGAGAAGAATATGTATTCTATTGTTGTTGGGTGGAACACTGTAGATATCTATTAAGTCCATTTCTTTGAAAGTTTGGTTCAACTCTGATATCCTTTGGTGATTTTTTTTTGTCTAGATGATCTGTCTATCTGTGACAGTGGGGGTACTGAAGTCCCCTACTATAATTGTGTTGATGTTTATTTGATATTTAATTCTAGTAGTGTTTGTTTCATAAAGTTGGGTGTCCCAGTGTTTGGTACATACATGTTTAACATTGTTATCTCTTCCTATTAAATTATTCCCTTAACCAATATGTAGTAACCTTTGACTCTTCTGTTAAGTTTTGGCTCAAAGTCCACTTTGTCTGAAAATAGACCAGTTATTTCTGTTTATTTTGGGAGTGCCTGTTTCATGAAACATTGTTTTCCATCTTTTGATTTTTAGTCTGTGAATTACTTTTTGGTTTAAATATGTTTCTTGTATATAACATACTGTTGGATTATGTTTCTTGATCCATGCTGTCAACATGTGTCTTTTGATTCAGAAATTGAGACCATTCACATTGAGAGTTATTACTAAAAGATATTACTTTGTTCCTGTCACTGCATTATTTTCCTGTTTCCTTCCCCATCCCATTTCTGCTTAACTGGTTGTCCCACCTGGTATATTCATTGTATTAGATTTCTTGGTATTATTGGCTTCATTGTCTCTTTCTAGGATATCCTTGAGAATTTTATGTACTGCTTGTTTGTCAGTCATGAATTTCTTAAGTTTCTCTTTGTAATGGAAATATCTTATTTGACCATCAGTTTTGAAAGATATTTTTCAGGACATAGAAGTCTGGATTGGAAGTCATTTTCTTTTAGGACTTGAAACACTTCACTCAAAGCTTTCTTGGCCTTTTATGTTTAAGAAGTCTGCTGTAATTCAAATGGATTTACCTATATAAGTGATTAACTGCTTTTCTCTAGCAGCTTCTAAGATTCTGTCCTTGTACCAGATTTCTGGGATTTTTATTATGATGTGACATGGAGAGGTTCCTTTCTGATCATGGCTACTTGGGATTCTCTAAGTTCAACTATCTGTATGTAGAATTCTTTCCCCATATTTGGAAATTTTTCTGCTATTATTTCTATAAACAGGTTTTAATGGTATTTATGCTGGTTTATGATTTTTCACTAATTCAAATTAATCTTCGATTAGTCTTCATGTTGTCTAGAATCTATTGAATCCATTTTTCATATTCTCTTCTTGGTTTTAAGGCATCTCTGAGTCATTGATCATCAACATCAGCCCTAACTTCTAGTTCTTACATTCTCTATTCACATTGTTCACTTCTGCTACCAATACTTTTGGTAGAATTTTTAATTTCCTGGATTTCTGTTTGATACCTTTTTATAAACTCTAATTATATGCTAACTGGTCATTCCTGTTTTGTTTAGCTCAGCTAGCTTTGTTTTTTAGTTTCTTCCATAAATTTCTTATCATTTTGTTTATTAAGTCTATTACCTATTTGGTTATATTTTCTTTGAGCTTGCTGAGGACCTTAATAATCTGTTTTTTAAATTTTCTATTCTATCATTTTGAATAATTTGGGTGTGTTGTTTTTGTTTTTTCCCCCTTTAATGCCTCATGGAGCAGCTCTGGGGGAGCTTGGAGTTTTAGGAGACAATTTATTGCCTTGTCTTCTCATGTTTTGCAAGCACATGAGTGTGAGTGTGTCTGTTTGTCTGTTTCTCTGTGTGTCAATGCATGCTGAGGTTTGTAGATTGATTATAGTGGACAGATTTTGTTGCTAATATAGAAATCTATTTGGTTAGTGTTTGCTTTTCAGTGATGCTCTCTGGAATTGGATAACAATAGGCTTTTTCCTCTGTCTAAAGATTCATCTACTTTCATTTATTTGGGAGAGGAAGATACAGTAATTGGCCCAGCACCCAGTTTTCTTGAATGGACCATAGTATTGTTAATAACACAAAGGCAATCAGATATTAGTATACAGAGAATACCAATTAATTGCAATAACAATGCCACTCTGACAATAGCAACAAAGTCAGCAACAATAACAGCGTCAAAGAAAAACTAGATATTGACATACCATAAAAACAAAAAATGATTGATGTACCCTACAAAACTATCTTTCAAAATTGATGGAGAAATAAGATACTTTAATGACAAAGAGCAACTTAGGAACTTCGTGAATACCAAACCAGCACTCCAAAGAATTTTACACAATAGCCTAGGAACAGACATTGAGGATCACAGCCCCAGGAAGCAAAGCAGAATGAACCCATCTGGCATGACAAGAAATTAAATGTAAAGGGGGAGAACCCCACAAAAAGAAAAAAAAAGAAACATGGCAATGACAAGTCAATACGTTTCAGTTATAACCATCAATGTTAATGGTCGCAATTCACCAATCAAAAGAAATAGACTGGCAGAATGGGTCAAGAAGCAAAATCCAACAATATGCTGCATACAAGAAACACACTTAATTCAAAAGGAAACTCATAGACTGAAAGTTCAAGGGTGGAAAACAATACTGCATGCGACGGGAACCTGAAAAAAAGCAGGAGTAGCTATCCTCTTTGCAGATCAAGTAGATTTCAAATCAACACTGATTAAGAGAGATGAAGAAGGACACTACATCCTTGTAAAGGGAACAATCCAAGAGGAAGAGATGACAATCATAAATATCTATGCACCAAACACTAGTGCACCCAACTATATAAAACAAATACTAACGGACATGAAAAGTCATATATGCACTAATACAATTGTAGTGGGGGACCTCAACACCCCACTGTCACAACTGGATAGATCAACTAGACACAAAATAAGTAATGAAATACTGGAACTCAATCGAACTCTTGAACAAATGAACTTAACAGATGTTTACAGAGTGTTCCACCCCACAAAATCAGAATACACATTCTTCTCAGCTGCACATGGGTCATTCTCCAAAATAGACCACATGCTCACACATAGAACATGTTTAAGTAAGTGCAAAGAAATTGAAGTTATCCCCAGTACATTATCAGACCATAGTGCGATGAAATTGGAGATCCATAGCAAAAGAAACTGAAAAAATTTCATAAACATGTGGAAATTGAACAACACACTTCTGACTAACCAATGGGTCACAGAGGAAATTAAAGAAGAAATCAGACAGTTCCTTCAATTAAATGACAATGACAATACAACATATCGAAATTTATGGGAAATAATGAAAGCAGTCTCATGAGGGAAATTCATAGCAGTGAATACGCATATTAGGAAAACAGAACAAGCCCAATTAAACAACCTGATGCTGAACCTCAAGCTTCTAGAAAAAGAAGAGCAGGACAACCCCAAAGCTCATACAAGGGAGGAAATTATAAAGATCAGAGGAGAAATCAATGCAATGGAGACTAAGAGAACGATACAAAAAAATCAATGAAGCCAAGAGTTGGTTCTTCGAAAGAATCAACAAAATTGACAAACCTTTAGCTAACCTTGTCAGAAAAAGGAAAGAAAAGGCCCAAATCCATGCAATTAGGAATGAAAAGGGTGAAATGACAACAGACCAAGCAGAAATCCAGAGGATCATCAATACCTACTTCCAGAACCTATACGCCAGTAAGATGGGCAACACAGAAGAAATGGACAGATTCCTAGATACATATGAATTACCAAAGTTGAACGAAGAAGACCTAAAAATTCTGAACAACCCAATATCAACCAATGAAATTGAAAATGTAATTAAAAACTTATCAACTAAGAAAAGCCCGGGCCCTGATGGCTTCACTGCTGAATTCTACAAGACATTTAGAGAGGAACTGCTGCCACTACTGTTTAAACTCTTCAATGAAATTGAAAGGGAAGCAATACTCCCAAATTCATTCCTGGAAGCAAGCATCACCTTGATCCCCAAAGCAGAGAAAGACCCAACCGAAAAAGAGAACTATAGGCCAATCTCACTAATGAACATAGATGCAAAAATCCTTAATAAGATACTGGCAAACAGAATGCAGAAGATCATCAAGAAGATCATACACCCTGATCAAGTGGGATTCATCCCAGGGATGCAGGGATGGTTCAATACATGAAAATCAATCAATGTAATACACTTTATCACTAGAGCCAAGGACAAAAACCATATGATTATCTCCATAGACGCAGAAAAGGCATTTGACAAAATCCAACATGCATTTATGATAAAAACCCTACAAAAAATTGGAATAGATGGTCTCTACCTCAAACTGATAGAAGCCATCTATGAAAAACCAACAGCCAATATCATACTAAATGGTCAAAAACTGAAATCCTTCACACTCAAATCAGGAACAAGACAAGGATGTCCATTATCACCACTCTTGTTCAATATAGTTCTGGAAACATTAGCCAAGGCAATTAGACAAGAGAAATAAATAAAAGGAATAAAGATAGGTAATGAAGAAGTCAAATTGTCATTGTTTGCAGATGACATGATACTCTATATAGAAGACCCCAAGAACTCCACCAAAAGTCTTCTAGACTTACTAACCAAATTCAGTCAAGTAGCTGGTTACAAGGTCAACACACAAAAATCAATAGCTTTCCTCTACACCAATGACAGACTCACTGAGAGAGAAATAGAGCAAATAATTCCTTTCACAGTAGCATCCAAAAAACCCAAATACCTAGGAATCAACCTAACGAAAGAAATCAAAGACCTCTTCTCTGAAAACTATGGCACTCTGAAAAGAGAGTTTGAAGATGATATCAGAACATGGACAGACATCCCCTGCTCCTAGATAGGAAGGATTAATATAGTGAAAATGGCCGTACTTCCAAAACTGCTTTATAGATTTAATGCAATTCCAATTGAGATCCCAGCAGCATACTTCATGGACCTTGAGAAAACAATCCAAAAATTCATTTGGAACAAGAGGAGGCCCAGAAAAGCAAAAGCAATTCTAGGTAACAGAGACATGGCAGGGGGTATCACAATCCCCAACCTGCAACTCTACTACAAACCTACTGTGATAAAAACAGCATGGTACTGGCAAAGAAACAGACTTGACAATGAGTGGAACAGATTAGAAGATGCAGAAACAACGCCAGACACACTCAGCCATCTCATCTTCGATAAAGGAGCCAAACACCCTCACCGGAGGAAAGATAGCCTCTTTAATAAATGGTGCTGGAAAAATTGGGCTTCAACTTGCCAAAGATTAAAACTAGACCTGTATGTCTCTCCATGCACTAAACTGAAATCAAAATGGATTAAAGATCTAAATGTTAAAATAGAAACTCTGAATCAGTTGGAACAGAGGTTACGTAGAACTCTTGAAGACATCGGTGTAGGAAAAGATT
This sequence comes from Heterocephalus glaber, assembly GCF_053883595.1. Taxonomy (NCBI): domain Eukaryota; kingdom Metazoa; phylum Chordata; class Mammalia; order Rodentia; family Bathyergidae; genus Heterocephalus; species Heterocephalus glaber. The sequence continues at coordinate 7,888,175 of NW_028258156.1, forward strand.
TTATGAACAAAACCTCAGTTGCCCCTGAACTAGCACAAACAGTCAACAAGTGGGATCTCTTCTTATTAAAAGGCTTCTGCACAGCAAGAGAAGCCACCAGCAGTGTGAAGAGACAGCCCACAATGTGGGAAAAAATCTTCACCTGCTCTTCCTCAGACAAAGGTCTACTATCTCGAATCTATAAAGAACTTAAAAAGATCAGACCTCCCAAATTTAAAGATCCAATCCGAAAATGGGCATCTGAAATGAACAGACATTTCTCAGACAAAGAAGTAGAAATAGCAAATAAATACATGAAAAAATGTTCAATATCACTTGTCATTTGAGAGATGCAAATGAAAACAACGCTGAGATTCCACTTCACTCCAGAAAGAATGGCTGCTCTCATGAAATCAACCAATAACAAATGCTGGTGGGGCTGTGGGGAAAGAGGAATCCTGCTCCACTGCTGGTGGGAGTGTAGACTGGTGCAACCACTGTGGGAATCAGTATGGAGATACCTCAAAGAACTAGGACTGGAAGTCCCATTTGACCCCGCTATTTCACTGCTGGGGATCTTCCCCAAAGAATTAAAAGAATCATACCACAGGGATATATGTGCGCCCGTGTTCATAGCAGCACAGTTTGTAATAGCTAAAACTTGGAAACAGCCCAAATGCCCATCAACTGGAGACTGGTTAAAGAAAATGTGGGGTTTTTTTAAATAAAATGGAGTACCACTCAGCCATCAAAAATGAGAAATTAGAGACATTTATAGCTAAGTGGATGCACATTGAGGCAATACTCTTAAGTGAAATAAATAGGACACACATGTATAAATACCAAATAGTTTCTCTGGTGTGAGAAACTGAAAGTGTAAATAAGGACTAAAATGTATAATAGGTAATGTGAAATAGGAAGAAAAGGGGCAAAGGGGAAGGAAGTGGGAGGGCTAGGGGAAAGGATAGAAGGGAATGGGATTAATGTGAGAAAATGGAAAAACAGGAACAAAATCTTTGTAAATAGGGAGGACTGGAGGGGTTGAAGGGAGGGCTGGGCAAGGGTGAAAAATAAGAACCAAGAGAGACTATGTAAAGGTGCAAATTTCCAATGATGAATGTCATTATATTGTATACCTAAAATGTACCAATGATTAGAATGAATAATCGATAATGCAAAATAGGAAGAAAAGGTCCAAAGGTGTAGGGGTAGTGGGAGGGGCAGGGGAAAGGAAAGAAGGGAAAGGAAAAATGATGAGAAATGGAAAAAATGGAAATAAAGTCTTTGTAAATAGGGAAGGGTGGAGGGCGTGAAGGGAGGGCTAGGAATGGGGAAAAAATAAGAACCAAGATGCATTATGTAAAGGTACAATTCCCAATGAGAAATGTAATTGTGTTGTATACCTACAATGTACCAATAAAAGAATTTAATTTTAAAAAAACAAAAAAAGAAAACAAAAATGAACCATCCTTGACCATAGAATTAGATTGTTATGAAATTTTGTTTTAGTTTTCATAAAATAAAAATTTATAGTAAGACAAAAAGATCTATAATTATAATATAAATACTAAGATATACTAAATATTGAAATATCATAAATATCTACTTAATGCTACAACTGTACCTCCACTAACAATAGAAAACTGTTCAACAGTAATAGCATAGAGTTAACTATCTAAATATTTTAAAGGTTTAATTGTTATACTAGCAAAGATAGAGGGGGTGGGGAATAGGAGAATGAAAAAAGTGAAATTTGGAAAATTAGTAATGAAAGATGAGGAGAAAAAAGTGAGATAAAGCATCCTATTAAGGAGTAAAAGAAAATTAATAGAATTAGATAAAAGTAACAGAAAAGAATGAACAAGACAAAGAAGAAAAAACAGAAAAGAAAGGAAAGGGAAAAAAGAAAAAACTAAGAAGGAAAAACATTTTAAAATCCAAAACTTTCCCCAAAAAATGACTCCAAAAAAATTCCTCTGTATTTTTGAATGGTTTCTTTGCAAAACAGGCAGTCTTGAAATCTAGCAAGTCATGGTTTTCTCCACCTAGCTTTACAACTTGTGGGTTTGTGAGGCGGCCCCCACTCTGCTCCAGAGGCCCCCTCCATTCATTCAACCATCACTGTGGCAACTGTCCAAGCCAACATGTGTCCTTGTTCACTTTGGTAGATGGGGAAAGCAATCAGACCACTTATCTCTCTGTTCTGGATGTGTGCAGTGGGGTGAGGGTTCAAGCAGACCACTGGACTTAAACTGCCAATACTTTTAGATGCAGTTGTCCCTGAAAGCCACACTCATCAGATCTGGCTTCTTACATTGCATGGTGGGGCACTGTGTCCTTCCCAGCTTTACTTTAAACTTCTCAGTGGGTCTGTGTCTAGCCTGCACCCTCTCTACAACTGTCTCTTGTAGCTGTTTCTCACCTAGTCACTGTGGTGGAGTAAAACTGGAAACCCTGAAGTGAAGTTTTTCTGTAGTTGTTCTGTGGCTCAGTTTTAAACAACCCCTTTCCTAAATGTTTAAAACCCCTCATATATGTTGGATGTTGCACTGCATTTCTTCTCCAGTTCTAGCTTGCAGTGCAGAAGGGGTCGCATTTGGAGTCCACACTGTTTTTGGAGTTTACAGTAGCCATTGGCTTTTTTGGGTCCTGGCATTTCTGGCCCCATTCATTTTTTCTCTCTGCAGCTGCCAACACTCTGGTCTTACCTGATGACCTACTGAGCCGTCTGATTGTGGAGGAAACCAACACTCAGGTAGCAAAAGGGTTGGAATGAAGAAGGGAAAGAGAAGCACAAAAGAAGAAAGATAGAGATAATCCCAAGTATTTGAAACTGGCAGTTGGTACAGTGATGCTTTTATTAGATAAAAGGAAACATTTGGAATATTCTTACCAAAGTATACTAAAATTGGTTAATCCACAGCTAAGAATTGTCACCTCTTTTGAGAACATGCAATGATACTGAAGGCAAATTGCTACGTTTGTTCTGACTGTGATGCTTCAGTCATTGTGGGGAGAACAGTGGGAGGCAGAAAGTGTGACTTTTATGAAACAGTGCCCTTATAAGATGGTAAAACATTTCTGTTGTTAGGAGACATATTTTATAGCCTTTTGCTACAAGAAGGAGAAGGATTAATTCTAATCAGGTCAACTAATTCTCAGAAAAGATTTTTAATTGAACCAAAGGCAGATTTTGTCCAAATTTTAGATTGTTTGTAGAGGGACAGCAGTTCTCCAATGTCCTTCCCAGTCCCTCCTTCAAGTCCAGTGACATCCACCTTTTCTTACCAGCAGCCACCTTGGCTTTGTCTCTGCTGGCTACCTGGGCATTCTTGGGCATCCTTGGGCATCCTTGGTTGTGTCACATACGCAGCTGTGGAAGCAGTTGGTCCATTTGTTTGATGCTCCGGAGCTCGCATATCACCAAATGTGTTCTGTATTATTCCCAAGTGACAGGTTTAATTTAGAGAAATGGCTGCAAATGATAGCAAAAACCATCTTTATTTCACACTGTTGAGCCAAGAAAGAGAATAGATACACCCTATGGCAAAATGAAAGGGGGAATAAAAGAATTTTTCATTTGTATGTCATTTTCTATATGAGTCATATTTTGACCATTTCATAATTTTTGTTTTGTTTTGTTTTGATATGCTTTGTGCAAGGGAAACATTAAGGCATTTGAAAAACTCACTCAAAACTTGGATGTTTGTTTGAGAAAAAAAATTACCCTTTCATTTCCCCTGGAAGATATCTAACAACTCTGGACTTCTGACAAACATTCCCTTTTGTTGTCCCAATTCTCTTGAAGACAAAATGAAGTGACCAAATTTTTTAAGCAAATTCATAATTTGCATATTATTTGCATAATAAGGAATACAGGAATTTTCTCCTTCTGTGGGAGAAACCCAACCACAGGACCTTCCTGCATTTCATTTCTTATCTAATTCTCTGCTGTGCACACATATTGCTGTGAGAATTTTCCCTACCATACTATACTCTGACCCTCCCTTTGTCCTCCTGCCTTTGTTTAATAACAAAACTAAATTAATAAATCTCATTCTATACCACAGTGGGAAATCTATTCACTTCTAGCATATTTGGTAGAACTCCAGAGAGATTTCTGACTACCTTGTAACAGCTTCTGAAGGCTTTTGCCTCTTTCCTGGCTTTGCTCCAGAATTAATACAGTTCTTCCTTCAGTCTTGAAGGTATTGCTAACACAACCTGAATTGTGCTGGTTAATCAGTTTCCTAAAGATGAACAAAGCAAAAAGATTTACACAGCACAAAAGAATAGGAAATCTCTCAAGTATCCCAACCCTCTTCAGTATGTCTACTTCACAAGAGTCTTCTCAGGCCTAGACCCTGGGACTAAGTCACTCCATCAAGGCCATCTTTTTTCTGCCACCAAATTCCCAGGTCCCAAACCCCGTAGAAGAAAATGAAAATCATTAATTAAAACAAACTGACATGAAATCCTCTTCCCAAGAAACCAGGCCATGTTTTTCTGCTTAAAGAAGACTCCTTGGCATTTTATTAAGATGAAATTCCTTTCCTCTTCTAACAATGTTCCCCATTTCATATTAGCCTAGGCCTTATCTCAGACAAATCCCAACAAAAAAAATTTCTCCTTTAAAGATTATCAACCACCTCTGCCAACAGAGTCAATCTATAGGCAGATTTTTGTTCCCACAATAAAAACCATTCTGAAATACTCATCTCTTTGCTCTTGTGTCCTTATTTATACTCAACAGGAAAGCAATTTTTTTTTTAAATTAAAAAGGGCTATTGTGCTCACTTCGGCAGCACATATACTAAAAAGGGCTATTTCTGGAATTAGAGAATCATTAAAGGAGAAAAAGAGCCAACAAGGAAATTCATTATAAATATTACTAGGTATGAAGATATTTAAACTCTTTACAGCCAAATGAGGGAATATTATGCAATTAAAAAGAGCTACGTACTTGGGGTTCAGATGAATGACTTGCATTCAAATCTAAGTAAGTATAACCATTTATCCTGCGTTCTTGGGCAAGTTTCTAACCTCTGTGAAACAGGGACAAGCATACCTACATCAAGGTTGTTGTAAAAATTGGGAAAACTTATGTAAAGTATCTAGTAGTACTACCTCAGTAAATACTCTTCCTCCTGCTCCTTAGACTAGTGAACCGCCATCATTAGCCTGTATAAACTGGTGCCTTAAATACCTTATGATTAACCAACTGAATAAGAAAACGGACCAGTAGGCAGTTTAGAAGCCAAACCCTTTGAATCTCTTACATTTTCTCCCATCTTTTTATTCCTTCTTCTCCTAGCTGCCTCTGTCCCTTCTACTCCCCACACCTCTTTCTCCTTACTATCATATACTCTTTCTATATAGTGAGAAATTGACCATAGGATGGAGCCAAAATACAATTAGTGCTTGAACCAATTATCAAATAACATTTTATGTTTCTTCTTTTTCTTAATTCAAGTAAAAATTATAGTTTTCTTTCCCAGAAACAAAAATAAATAATCTGTTTTTAAGTATATGTATCTCTGTTGGTTTTAAAAGGTGAGGTTGGAGAGTTGTTGCTTCTCAATAAGAAAGAAGATCTCTACCTTTGCCCTAAACCTCTTTTTTCTTATTTTGATTTGTTATTTTTTATTGCATAACCACCAAGATGCAGACTTTGTAAAACAAAGAGAAAATACCACAATCATTCTGTGATCATCCAGCCAGGTATCAAAAACTTAGGAGTCACCTTGGTGCTTCTCCTTCTTTATTAGTTCACAGCAATCTGTCAACACATTCTTTTCACTCTACCTTCAACACATACTTTACCTACTCCCTTTCCTCCATCTCCAGGGCAACCACACTAGCTTCCTGAACTTCTCGAAAAGCTGATTAAGGAATCTATGCTACCACCACTCAAACCCCCCAAACTCTCCTTAACAGCCAGAATAATAAAGGTGCTAGACTTAGCAAATAAAAATACAGAACACACAATTAAATTTGAATTTACTATTAACAATGAGTAATTTTTTAGTATGTACTTTTTTTCTAGTACTGAGGATTGAACCCACAGCCTTCACACTGAGCTACATCCCTAGCACTTTTTATTTTTATTTTGAGACAGAGTCTCACTAAGTCACTAAGTTGCCCAACCTGGGCTCAAACTTGCAATCCTCCTGCCTTAGCCTCCCAAAGTGCTGGGATTACAATTGTGTGCCACTATTTTTATTGCCTCCAAATTATTCATTATATTAAATAAAAGTTATAGGAATACATTGTGGTGGATTGAGCTCCTAAATTTGGCCCAACAGATTGACCAAACCAGAATAGTGATTCATGCTAGATGCCACGTAGACTGAACTTTGAAATAGTCCAGTTTAAAAAAAACAAAAACACAAGATTTACAGCTGACCAGACGGGGCCCTGTTTACCTGAGCCAGCATGATAAGGAGGTCCCTTCTGTTTTAACCCTGTAAGCAAATAACTTTGAAACAACCAATCCCCTTTCTGCTCTTAGTTTCTGCTTCTTTCAGCCCTTTCCTGCCTGTAAAACCCACATCCTCTGCTCAGCTCATCAGAGTACCTCATTTAGATGAGATGTTCCCCATTTGTGAATTGTGATGAAAAACATTTCGATCTTTAAATTTATTTTAGTAATTGTTCATCTGAAGTTCAAAGTTACTTGGACATTCTGTAATTTTATCTGAAAATTCTAAACTTAAATTTTTTCAAAAGTACACATCAGATCACATCAATGTTCCAAAGACTTCCCCTTGCTTTTTAATAAAAGCAGAACTTTCTGTCAAGAAGCCCGCAAGGCTTCTAGGACTGACCCCATCTTCCTCTTTGGCCCTTGCTGTTCCCTCAGCCTGGAATTCCCTTCTCCAGACCTTGACTTGACCAGCTCCTTTTTGTCTTTTAGGCCTCATTGCTTTTGTCTCCTCCTTAACCAGACCTCCTGTGTCCATCTAATCTAAAGCAGATCCCCTTGACCTCAGCCACTTCCTGTCCCCAGTATTTAGTACTGTATTTGTTGAACAAATGACTCTCTCTAGTCACCAAGGAGGTAGCTTCCACTCAGCTTTATAACACTCCTGTGCTACTCTCTGTTGCTGGTTCACTGGCATCTCCATCAGAACAGGCAGATGCATCAGCCCAGGGAGGATGCAAGAAACTGCACTGTTGGCTTGCATTTCATACTTTGTTGTTATAACTGTCTGCACTGATGGTCTGACAACAAAATTTCCATGATCTATCAGTGAGTGCAAACAGCAAGTTGCAAAATGATAAATGTACTATGAGTTTTGTAATACTGATAGAACAATAAATTTCGTTGGATGAATCATGTTTTTTTAAAGGCATATTCATATACAAATGTCTGGAAAATGTCTGGGAAAATAGACACACAAATATAAAAAGGAGGTATGTCTGGAGGATAAAATTATAACTGTTTTAAATTTTTTTGCTATTGACATAATTATAATCATTTTGTATAATCAGAAAATGCAATAAAGTTATTTCTATTTTTGTAGTTTATTAGTATATGTGCATAGTACATAATGTGTACATCCCTTGTGGGAAGCTTGCATATGTACATAACACATCTTAATTCCTTTTTCACCCCCTTTCCCTTTCATTTCTATTTTCAAAAAAAGAAAAACAATTTATCCATAAGAAACTTGATATTTGAAATAAATTTTACCATAGGATATGAGCTGATGATTGACAAGAAAATAACTATGAATGACATTTTAAAAATATAAGATGATATGTTCATTCTCAGAGAAGCAGAAACCAAGACAGTCTTCTGTTTAACAAAACTCCAAAAGCTTCATGATACACTTAGTCAGCAAGACTGAGGGGAAAATAGCAACTTAAATATTACTGTTGAAAATATGAAGTGATGCAGCCTATATGAAGACCAATTTATTAATATTTATGAAAATTTGTATTGTGTAAACCAGAGGTTGGCAAGTTATAGTCCATGGGCAGTTATCTTTGTATATAGACCATGAGGTAAGAATGGATAGTTTTTTTGTTTCTTTTTTATTACTGTATGTTTGTGACACATAATAATTATGTTCATCTTGGGGAACTGGTACCTATACATATTGCATCTTAATCATTTTTATTTCCTCTTCCCTTCTCTGCCCTCTGCTCTCCCCCTCATCCCCAGGTCCTTTTCCCATCTCCACAAAGTCTACCTCCCTCTTTCCTATCATCTGTCTTTTACTTTGCTCTTTATTTATATTTTGGGTTTCTCATATAAAAGAAATCATGTGATATTTAGCCTTCTGTGTCTAATTATTTCACTTAGCATTACAATCTCAAGAATAATTTTCACATTTTTAATTAATTGAAACAAAAATCAGGAGAATATTATTTGTAACACATGAAAATAATATGAAATTTAAATTTCAGCTTCCAAAATGAAGTTTTATTGGAATGTAGCCATGCTCACTCACTTACATGTTATCCATTTTCACACTACCATGGCAGAATTGAGAGCTGAGACAGAGACCATATGTCTGGGAAAATTATCTGGACCTTTAGAGAAAGCATTGCCAATTTACTTTTAGCAGAAAACCACTGACCAGTAACTAGAGTTTGAGAAATTCATTTTATGTACTTGGGCATGTGCAAAATGAAATAATAAGCATTGTCTACAAAGCATATAATTGGGAGCAACCAAAACATCCTTTGTAGAACATTTAATTTATGGTACATCCAGACCATGCCATAGTAATGACCATAAAAAAAAAAAAGGATAAAGATGTGTTTTAGGTAATGATGTTAAAGGTGTCCAAGAAATACACTTCTGTGAAGAAAAAAAAAACTGGCCATATTGTCAAATTCTTCCATATTGAACACCTCTAGGGGCATTGTTCCTATTGTATGCTATGCAAAGACAGGCTCTGGAGTTGTATCACAGCAACTACCCTGAGAATATGCCACTGTTGTGTAAATGGAAGGGGAACATGTAGATCTACACATCTGTGTAAGTGTACACAACCTCAGGTCTTTCAGTGTTATAGGAGAAACTTTAATGGTTGCTTATTGAAGAGGAGAGAAATGGACTATCAGGGGCCAAATGGAAGGGAGGCTTTTGACTGTACCCCTTTTCAGTACACTTTTGATGTTTAAACCATCAAATGTATGGCTTATTCAAAAATTAAATAATTTTTTCAGGGATGAAAAAAATAAGTAATTCCCTGATGATGCCAACAGCCTTGTTCATTGATATGGTCTCAGGTTAAGGCAGCTGTCAGCCAGCGCACTGCTGTCCTGGTGTCTGCTGTTTCCTCTCTCCAACCAGCCTTCTGGCTTCCTGCTCTCACCCCATGATCTTCTACACAGCTCTTCCAACTTTACACATTCCTCTCCACCCCATCCCTCTCTCTACTTCTTACTGAAACTTTTGCTCCATAGGGACAAGTTCACCTTAATATTAACCCAGGGCTTAGCCCTCCCCACCTTTGGCCCTGTGGCCGATGTGGCTCAGTCTCTCTGCAGGACCCAAGTCCCCTGCTGCTCTTTCTTTCCCAGGCAGCCCTTACCGCCTTGCAGGCACCCTCTATTTTCAGCATTAAGGGGTGTTGGACAAGATTTCTTACTCTCTAGCATCATCTCTAGGCTACCAAGACACAGGTGTCTTTTTTTCTAACCTTCCTGTCTGTTCATGGCCACCTCCATATTTTCACAGTGTTCTTTCTACTCCATCATCCTTCATCACCTCACATTTTTCTTTTCCTCCATGATACCCCAAGCTTCCACTCTCACCTGTCAGAGAAGCAGCACCCTCATGTTTTAGGCCTCCTCTACTTCTGAAATCTGTACTGCAAGCTTCTCCTCAGATCACATCTCCTAGCTGTATGAACCGCCCTTGGGTCAGATCTGTTCTCCCCACTCTGATCACCATAATGAACTTGCTCAGACCTCTCTGTCCAACCCACCACTGAGCTGCCATAAGTGCCCCCTCCTCAGATCTTCCCACTGTGGTATTTTTTTTTTTACCACCAACCCATATCTTTCATGCTATAAGCTACATTCTGTGCCTATTCTGGGGTTCTGTTCTCTGATTTCAACCTATAATATGTGTAGTTCATCAAACTTTTATTGTTCTTTTCTTATATTTCTAAAGCAGCATCCAAATGGCTACTTCATCCTTCATCCCTATTTTTTTCCCTTTAAATCTAGTGAAGTGGTTCCCAAATTTTAGAATCACCTGAACTTGTAAGAGCAAAAATTCTGATGCCCAAGTCATGTCTCATACCAACTAAATTAGAATGTTTAGGGTGCAAACCAGACATCAGTACTTTAAAATGATTTCAGTATTATCAGACATCAGTATTTAGGTGATTCCAGTGTTGGCAAAGTTTGGAACCAGTGCTGTAGTGTTCTGGTTTATGCTCACTCTTAAAGAGGCCCTTGATGTTGAGAATTGAAGCCACCTGCAAAGATCCACAAAGCTTACCTCTCAAGACTGAGGATTAAAACCATCTCTGTCAATATGATATCTGTTTTTTCTTTCCAGGAAATTCTTACCTAGGAAAAAAGACTGTAAATCAATAGTAACTTCCTTATTTGCTTTTGTCTGCACAAATAATTTGCTCATCTGGGCAAACAACTCTTTTCTCTGGACAATAGATTGTCTTTCTGAGCAAATGGTTGTCAAACAATTGTTTACTTATTCAAGACTTAATTTTCACAGTCCTGTGTCCACCAATACTAAACTGTCCCATCATGAATTTTGTCTAATCCTAACCAGGTCTACCTTTAAAAGACCTGTCTTTGGCTAGGAGTAGAGCTTAGTGGTAGTGTGCATATGTGAAGCCTTGGTTTTAATGTAGAGTACCACATCCAAAAAAATTAAAAGATCTTCCTTAAAGCACTTGAACCCAGATATTCAAACTCTGTATATATTCTCCCATTTTCATTGCCTAATAGGTTTCTTTGTGGTGTTTGCAGAAGTTGACTTTTAATAATATGTCACTGGCCCTCATTTCACAACTTTAAGCTAGGAGTCTCAAATGTTGGTCATATGAATCCCATCCTTTCTTGAACATCCTGGTCCCCTGGGCATTCTCTTTTTGGAACCTCCCCTTCTTTTTGGGGGGGCGGTGGATACTGGGGGGAATCAAACTCAGTTCCTTGTGCTTGCGAGGCGGGCAGCAAAACCACTGAGCTACATCCCCAGCCACTCTCCCCTTCTCTTTTAGCCTGATTCCCATATCATCAGGTGGGCTGAAATTTGTCCAAATTGGCAAGTTCTTCATTTGATTTGCTTATCTCTTCTAACTACCAGTCAACAATTCTTTTCTGTTTAAGTTCTTGAAAATTTGATCCCCATCATACCCTCATCTTCCCAGGCACCCACTTTCCTGGCTTTCTTCTTCTGACTCATACAAGTCTGAATTGTTGCACCCTCATCTTACTAAGGACTGCTTATTGCCACATCCAGTAAGCTTTTGTCAGAGTTACGTTTGCTGACTACATTGCATTGATATTGTTACTTCATCTCTTTGTTTCTTTGGCTCTCATGACATGTCACTTTCTGGTGTCACTACCTTTCATTCTCATTCTCTCATTTTCTCTATGTCTCCCCTGCTCTTTTTGTTCCTGTCCTTGACCCCACTTATCAAGTGAGTATCCTCCAAAATTGTTATCTACTCACACTCCCTCCTTGAAGATGTTCACACTCCTGAATTCATCTCTCACCTCAGAGAAAATTTCCACATCAGTAATTCAGACACAGGATAGAGGAGATGCTTCATAGACACACACTCCTGAATTCCCAAATAAAGTAGCTGATGAAGATGAGCTCATCATTTCCTGGGAATATCTTATAGGGCTGGATGGAGTGGCCACAGAATCTACATCTAGATGTGAACAGGGAAGGGCTGCCCAACAAGAGATCCATATCCCAGAGGGGAAACGACTTGGGCAGCTCTGTTGGGTCTTAGAAGCCCTACCACTACCTTCAAATGGCTATGTATTGGTCCCAGCAGTATGGCCTATAAGACTTCAGCCTAAGGTTTCTAGATAACCCCCAACATAATTAGACTGGAATTTTCAAAAGGGAAATGGAAATGCCCTTTTGAGAAAAGAGAGGCATGCTCTCTAATGCAGCAGCAAACAAGAGTGACCTTTCTGCTGTAGTAGAGACACAGTGACTACCATGCCCCGATGTAGTCATATCACAGAAACTGAATTACAATCATCTCTGAAATAGCCCTGGGGATGTTCAGAGCTACCCTTAGCACGTCAAATTTATGTTTCTTTCACCCATCCATCCAGTAATCATTTTCTGATAAATAGGTATAAAATAAAATTTTAACAGGCACTGTACTAAGTGCTGTTGATAAACATGCAAATAAAACTTGTTTCCTTTTTCCAAAGAGCTTACACTCTGGGACTCACACAAGTACATATTCAACTAAGTGTAACCTAGTGTTAGATCTTCACAGAAATAGGTACAGAGATGTCATTTTTTATAGAGTTTAATGTTTCTCAAAGTGTTTTCAATCTCTTACCATATTTAATATTCATAGTAGCCCTACAAACTGAGCAGAGAGAATAGTATTGACCCCATGTTAGAGGAGAAGATATCAAGGCATAGAGAGGTCATGTGCAAATCTTGTGTCTAATCTGTGTCTAGGGAGTGGGGGAGGAACCTAGGCGGTCAGATAGAATTCCCTCTTTCCCCTACCTCATGCTGCCTTCCTACCACAGTTTTCTCTCTGTATAAGGAAAGTCCTAGATTATTTGTCTTTCTCCTTCAACTGTGAGAATTTCTGATTTTGTCCCTCATCCAGGGAGCTTCTGATCTGAAAAGAACAGGTGGACCTAAAACTGTCCAATATTACAATATATGGGATACCCCACCTCACAGTGTTGTTGTAAAGATTACATTATATAATGCATTAATCCACTGAAAACAATTTGTGGCTTAATAAAATAAGTACAATAAATCTTAATACATTGTATAGAAGGTATTTCTCCATGTTCTCATTAGCTTTCCAAATGCTTGCCTCTTCCAAGAAACTACAAGGGATGGATCATGAAATATCCTTCATAACTAAGGATCTGTGTTGATAACAGGATGTTGATAATCATGTTAATAACATGGGCTTTTGAAAAACAATGAGTAAGATTACATAGGTTAATCTTAGAGAGGAAGATAGCCAGATCCAGATCCTGAGTTGTATTCTTTTTCTTTTTTTTTTTTTAACTTCAGTGCATATTCTTGTGTTTCTCAAAGTACCTAACTCAGTATTGTGTTGGAAGTTCAATAAATATTGAATGTGGTTGAGGATGAGGTAGAGGAGGAAGTGGAGAAGACAGGAGGAAGAAGAAAAAAGGAAAAAGAGAAAGAAGAAGATAGGGCATCAAAATTCATGAAATGCTTTTATCTCCATAGATGTAAGTGCCAGGACTGTATTTATCTTGGCATGCGCATGTTTCCTGAGTATCCTAAGAAAGTGCAATAGTGCCAGATCTGCGTGCCTAGGAACTCTCATAACGACATCATGTTCTGGGAAATCACGCCAGAGTCACAGCAGAGCAATAGTGGTGGTGATCACTGCCCTCACATTCCTCTGGAAAGGCTGGAGCATTGCTTTGTGTTATTTTAGGCTCTGTGACCCAGGAAGCATTACTGGATGGAAATACAGTGCCCCTCCCCCCATCCCAGTGCTGTCTTGTGGTCAGTGAGGTACATGTAGTTTATGCCTCTTAAGAAATGTGGGACAAGAGCCTGAATGGAGCACCGTCAGTATGACAATAGAGGTACGTCAGTGGGCTTCATAATGGGTGGCAGAGGCCTGGACCCTGGGGAATCACTTACAGACATGGTGGTTCCTTTCTCTCCCAACCATCATCTGCTGATGGGAATGAGGTAGTGAGCAGCCAGGCCACATTACTGGAGGCTGGAGAAAGATGTTGTGAGCAATTTGTACATGATTTGTCTTTAAATAACTACCCAGAAAGTCAAATCCCCAGGAGGAATTTTTTTTATTGGCTGCTTTGTTCTTTTAAGCACGTCTCTGAAGAACACTTTTGGTTTACATGCACTTGGTCAGGCTTGTCTTACTTTTTAAATAGTGAATATTTATTGTTTAACAATTAGGAAGGAATTGGCTTTGAATTTGGTAACAAGAGCAGGCACAAGAACAATGGGCTTATTTTGTGGAATTATAAAGAAGAGAAAAAGTGCTGTCCAGGTCTACCCAGGAGTCTAGCTGGCTACAGGACAATCAGGTAATGATACAGTTAGTGTGGCTGCTATCAGACAATGCAGAACTGGCCACTCACCTCAAATATGGTATCTGCATTTTTGTCAAGTCCCCCCTCATGGAACTGAGCAAGGGCATTCCTGTAAGCTGATTCTTTGAAAAGGAAAGGGAAAAATCTCCTGGTTTGTAATGGTAAATGATTTTCATAGTGTAAATATTCTAACTATGGCTAATTTTCAATTACCAAGGTTGACCTGCTTAAAAAATTCATGAAGATTTAACAATGAACTCTCCAGCACTAGTACTGGCAGCTCCAGAATGCCTCTGGCCAAGAAACTAAATTTTTATTTACCGCCTCCAGGCTTGGTTTTACCAAATATTAGATATATGTTCTGTGGCCAGTCTCAATTTTTCCAAACTGCACTTCTCTATGCAGCTAATGTGGTAGATGCTATTGACAGCTCTGCCAACATTACCCCTCCGTTCTCTGAGAACTCCCTCATTGTAACATGGAAGACACAAAGGTGACACAGAACCTAGGGAGGAGTCAATCTATTGGCTGGCCAGTAGCAATCAACTCTCTTTTTTGATTGTTTGAACAGAGCAACCTAGAAAAGGGACTGGAGAAAAGGGGGGAGCATGGAGGGAAGGGATGGAGGAAGAGAGAGAGAGGGAAGAGGAAGGAAGGAACTAACTCCTTCTGTCCTACTGCTGCTATGTTCTTCAGTCCTTGCCAGTCTGGAAGATATCCCAGCTGCTTCCAGTAAAAGTTCTGTATTCAGGCCAGTCTGAGTGTACGTTACAACTAGTAGAGCTTTAAGTAAGGTAGAAATAATCTCCAAGGCCTTTTTAAGCTCTCTTTTATACCAATGATTCTCAAAGCATGAATTAATTGGTTAAAAATCTAATTTTTAAACAAAATATATTACTCCTACAATTTGAAAGAAATGACAACAAAGTTCCTTTCTTCCTGTTTTTAAATTTTATTTTTGTGAACCAAGCCTGACATTTCAAAGGCTAGCCTGAAAGAATATAAGGAAAAGAATGAAGAATACAAACACTGCCATTAAATGAACAGAAATGGAAAAATAGTTATGGAATAATTTCAAAACAATGAAGGCCAGAAGGAGAGTCAGAGTAGATAACTCAGATGCTGTGTGACTCTACAGTGCAGAGTATTTCACAAAATGTGCCATTAGACGTGGAAATGACTAATATTTTCTGGCAGTAGGAAACAGAGTCCACTAAGGATTTATTTAAATGAGTACAGTAAAAAGTGAAACAGGAAACTTTGGCTTAACTTCATCTTGACATATATTAAAGCACAGTTTTCACTGTTGGGTTTTAAGATGTGGGTAGATAGGAATTTTTCAATACAGAATGCTCTTAAATGGGCTGCTGCAATGAAGAGGGCTCATTGGTACATTGTATTTTTGAGACTAACATGCTTGTTTTCTGATGGGAAATCTTACTGTTGGACAGCAGAGAGCAGGTAAGAAAATGGGGCCCATAGAAGGAGTGAACTAGAGACAGGGCAGTCAGGGAGCTGGCAAGGGAGAGGGCTGAATGGAACAATTCCTCCACCAGTCCAACCCAGAGGGCCCCTGGCACAAGGACAGGAGTTCTTGGTGGAAGGCACGGGACTATCATAGGCTCCCTTTGCAGAAGTGTCAACAGAAGGGTGACTAAGGGTGAGGAGAGTACACCCAAAAGTGACTATGAGAAAAACAAACCACTTTTCTCTATGATCACCCTCTTGGAAAGGCCACCAAATGTGTGGCCATTATTCCCACACCAAGCAATTCTCCAGTTCTCTGCAAACACCAACTGCATCCTAAAATTCAATCCTGAGGCTAACTAGCTCAGTGTTAGCACAGGCCCCACAGGGTCAGCACTTAGTCCCACAAGAATCTTACCCCTTCAGATGTCAGTCACAAGTCTCAGACTGTCACCCATACTCTAACAGGCCATAAATGGAGAGTCACCTGGGCTCACAGGACTCAGGGAAATAGCTACTTATCTTTTGGGGTTTATTACAAAGGATATAGATGAACAGCCAGAAGAAAAGTATAGGGGGGTGAGGTCTGGGACTGGATGTGTTTACCAACCCAGAAGCAATCTGACCCCATCCTCTTGTTTTCATATGAAAGCTTCATTACATATACATAATTGATTAGACCATTGGCCAGCTGGTGACTAAGTCAATCTCCAGCCTCTCACTAGAAGTTATAGTCAAAATTCCAATCCTCTAATCAACTGGTTGGTTCCCCTTGCAACCAGCCCCATCCTGAAGCAATCCAGTAGCTCCCACCTTTAGTCATCTTATTAGCATAAAAGATACTTCTGAAATCCCAAAGATCTGGGGAGCTCTGTGCCAAGAAAGAGAGAAAAAGACGAAATATATGTATTATTTGTTATAAATCATCATGCCACTGTGACCAAATATGTATTAGTATGTTGGATAATCAAAAGTTAGGAACTGACTCCATTTGCTGTGTGCCACTGTACAAATGTTCTGTTGATGTACAGGCAGGCCTCTGAAGCAAGTTTGCATGGCACGGAGGCTGTGATTGCCAGCTCTGCAGTCAGGTGGATTGGGATTAGAATGCCTGTTCTACCAGTTACTTCTTGGGTGATCTTCAGCTAGTTAGGGAAACATACCATATCTTAATCCCCTTCTTTGTGAAATGGAGATTATAAGGTGATATAATAAAGTATTAAGTCTCTGTCATTTGTTCTTGACACGGAGCTCCTAAACTGAGTGACAGAAATGCTTTTTGTTGTTGTTGTTGTTATTCTGATATTGGTTCATTGACCCTGGCTCCTGGCACAGAGCTCCTAATCCCTTGGGATATCTTGAGTGGTAGGTGCATCTTTTGTTCTAATGAGGTATCTCTTGGTGGGTTCGTTACCAGAAAGACCCAGCCATCATTAGAAGCTTTGGACCTTTCCTCACCCTCCATCCTCTAGGAAGTAGAAAAAAGTGAGACTGAGTTAATTGTTGATCTTACTGACATGGTAAATCCTACATAAAAATTCCTGAACTATGAGATTTGGAGACTTCATTCGGGGAACATATGCCCATGCTGAGAGGGTGACACATCTCATCTTCACAGGAACAGAAGCTCCTGCACCCAGAATCCTCTGAGACCTCATGCTGTGTGTTTCTTCATCTGACTGTTCCTGTGTATACTTTATCATATCGTTTATTGTTTTAATAAACTGATATACATAATTAAGTATACCCCTGAGTTCTGAAAACCACGCTAGCAAATTATTTAATCCAAAAAGAGAGTTTTGGGAACTCTGACTTTTAGCTGGTTGGTGAAAAATACAGGAGACAGCCTGGGACTTATGATTGATGTCTGAAATGGGGGTTGTGCGGACTGAGCTCTTAATATGTGGAGTCTGTGCTGAGCTTGTTTAGTGACAGAATTGAATTGAACCATAAGACACTCATTTGGTGTTGAATGGACAATTGAAGAACAGGAATAAACCTATATACAGGGTCACAAAAGAGTGTTGAATGGGCATATAGAGAAAAATATAATTTATTTTTTTCCTTAGAATGATAAAATAAGTGTTACTTGACAAGAATGTTTTGTGAATTCAATGAGATAATGCATAATGAAGCACTTATCCAACTGAGTATTTAATATGTGTTAAATACTGTTGTTCTGCAATTCATCCTTGAGATAATTTACTTAAGTGATTTTCATTCTGTTTTGAAAAAGAAACAAATAAATCAGAGGTCCAGGTAGCTAACACAGTAGCTAAAGAGGACTGTCATTGATGTAGAAATTCCATCTCCTTTCTTTGGAGAGCTGGTGGCCTGAACCTCTGAATTCTTCCTACCAACTGAAATTCTCATCATATTCTACAGGAATTCAGGCATTCCTATTGAGAATTATAAACATAGGGGAAAATTTTATAATAATTGATGTTTATTGTTATAGTGTTTATTTTCTCCTGTATGAGTGGTATTTGAAGGAACCATTAATTGAAAACAAAAACAAAACTAAAACCCTGCTCGATGATGGAGAAAATGCTTGAATAAATTTAGTCATGTGCCTAGTTCTGAGAGCCCCAAGCACTGTCAGGAAAATGTGGTTTTGACTAACACACTGCTCTTTGTGGCTTTTGAAATGCTTTGAAAGACCTGAAGAGTTACAGCTGCCCTCATGTTTCCCAGAACTGTCATCTATGGGCAAAGTGATCTTGATTATCCTGGCACTCAGCAAGTGTGCTGGCTGAATCCACTGTTAACCAAAGAATTTTGCTGAGAAGTGATCTGAGAGCCACGCATGTGTCTGACCCAGGGATTTGGATCACATAACTGTGTGGTGTTTTTGGCTTCTAGCAGAGACTTAAGTAGATTCTGTGGGTGATCTTCATGTTTACTGCAAGTGATTCCATTCCAGTGAAACACCCTCCATCTGAGTATTAACAGGGTAAAGGAGAAAACTTCAAAATAACATGAGTCCTTGTACCAAGTGGAGTTTGAAAACTCTTTCACTTATTTGCCTGAGGCTATACTGGTTAGCTGTACATTCTCTTGCACTGCATGGCTCCCCCAGGAGGACCAAATGCTGGTCTCAGTCTAGAGTGAGCCCAAAGCAGTGGCCAGGTCCCACTGAGCAAAAAGCTCTGGAGTCAGGAGACCAGGGGCTTGGGATCTGGCTGGCTCACCTGCTAATGCAGTCAAGTGACTGCCACCAATCAAGGAGCATCTTCCACTTAAGGGCTGATCTAAGAGGCCTTCTGAAGAAAGAGTTTGTGCCTGGAGTCCCCACTATGGATACCCTACTTTGAAATTAGTAACTGTCTGTGGACTCTTAGGCAGGTCTTGACAGATGGTACCTGACAATTTGTTTGTTGTATAAACTGGTCCTGCTCACATTTTAATAAGAAACAGTTGGAGACACAAACAGATCACTAGCCAAGTAAATAAATCTTTTCTGATAAAATGGTAGGTAGAATGGCAACCAGTGTAGGGAATATTTTGCATACACATCCTGCCTGGTAGGGTTAAATACTTTCAATTAAGGTACATGGTCTATGTCTAATTGGGCTGTATTTACTCTTCTATAAAATGGTGATACCCACACTTACCCTTGCTGGCTCAGAGGGCTATATAATGACAAAAGGAGATCACAGGAATCAACTTTTAAGTATTGACATTAGGAAAATTTATTATAATTTTTAATAGGCCACAGTGTAGTGTCAAGAAAATAGTGTAAACTTTGGAGCCAGTGACATAAACCACAATTTATTGTTGTCTTGAATATTTCTGTAAATTGACTGGGGTTAGCTACAGAATTCTCTTGTTTTGCTCTTGCAGTCACAGTAAGACATCTGGGGCTTGCTCATATAACTGGCACTTGACACAGGCCCTTGGGTGGCAGCTCAGCCACAGCTGTCAAAGGCAGATCCATCACAAATTGTTTGGCCTGCTCAGGGTATGGCAGTTCCAGAAGAGAGTGTGCCAAGCAATTGCAAGACAGTCCAGGTAGAACTTTCAAAAACTCTTATGACCTACCCTCACAAGTGTCCAAAATCATGAAGCCTCTATTCAAAGGAAGGGCGATGAGGTGTTATCTCTTCATATGAGAAGCAAGGAAGAAAGAAACAGCTAACAGGCATTTTTTCTATCTTCATATTTATGATAATATTAAAGTAATAAAATCACATTCTAGAATTTTTGTACCTCACACAATTTTAGCAAGACATCTGGTTTGTACATATGGTCATGTTAATACAGTACTAGAGAAAATCAAATTCCATTTCAACATGCGCTGTGAGATTTTGCAATCACTTCATAGAGACAGGTAGTGGAGAATGAGTGGTATGTTGCTTCACAGAGTGAAAGTATAAAAGACTGCAAAGTTGGCCATCAGCGTAAATTCCTAGTCACTGGCTACTTTGTAAAGTCGTGTGTGTGTGTGTGTGTGTGTGTGTGTTTGTATGTGTGTGTATACAAACTAGCAATGATTGGCAGTAAATGCAGCAGTGAAAAACAAAGAATTTTTAAAACAGTACTTAAAAATTTTCCATATTGTATTTTGGTGTGTGCATTTAAAGAAGAAAACAATGACAATGATAATAATGATTCAACTGATGGCCAAAATTTCCAGCAAGTAAAACTAAATGCATACATTTAGTACATTTTCTACTATTAAATCAAACATCAACAACTTAGCAGCAAATAACATCATCCATTACTCTAAATTAATCTTGATAATTTTCACTTATTAATTATTTTTACTTATTTTATATATTGGTTGAAAGTTTGTAGTTAATTCATAAACTTGATTTAGTTTTAGATTTTCATGAAGTGGTATGAGTATAAGGCATTTACACTTCATTCACCTCAAAGAAACATTTTAATTAAAATAATTTAAGCTAATGCGATTATTTATAATATTTTCTTTGAAGGATGACTTCATTTTATGGTTAAGAAACACTAGACTAATGAATAAACTCCTATAAACCCCCAAAACATTCTCAATATAGGACTAGGAAGAAGGTAGAAAAAACACCACTATAGGCCCCATTTTTTTCCTTTCAAAGATTTTTTTGCAGACTTCTAAAATTCTGGGTCCAGTTATTTTTGCTGTGGTGGTCTTATTTTGCTTTTTAAAGATTTTTGTAATCATTTATTTTCCTTATGTGGAATATGGCACAAATTTAAACTTGCATCTTGAGGTATGTTTTATGATTTTCTACAGAAGTTTGCTTATTTGTACTCTGATGTTATCAGTCTACTTTCAATACTAAGAACATGGTGAGCTCTTTCTCCTCTCAGCACTTTTATATTCACTGTGTTCTTTTGTTTCCAAGCACTTTCCCCTGACTTTTTATGTGATTCTTCCTTTCAGATCTTTAGGTCTGTGCTTAAACATCACTTTTTCCAAATGCACTTCCATGATCATCTCTGTCTAAAGGAGGTTCCTCTTGTTTTCTCTCATCACTTTCTTTATTCCACCCATAACACTTACAATATCTCTTATTTAAAACATTCATTTTACATTTTCATGGCCTATTTCTCTAATCAGACTGTAAGTTTAAAAAGGTCAGACTCCACATTCATCAGCTTTTGTTTTGTTTTGTTTTTCAGTGCTGGGGATCAATCCCATACATGCGCAAGCGCTCTACCGCTAAGGTCCACCCTCAGGCCCTCAACCAGCATTTTGGCCATTGTATTCCCAGCACCCAGCACACTATTGGCACATAACAGAGACTTAGCAGGCATTGATTAACTTTGGAAATATGGTAATCTCTGACTTAGTGCATTCCTGGAAACCCTATCACCTAGGAAACCATTGTGAAAGTAGTGAGAACTTATTCAATGGTGAAAACACAGTGAGGAAATTAAAGAACCACTAGAAGGTGAAGGTGTATTGGTTGAGCTGCGTGGTTCAGAGCAATTAAAGTAGGGGCCAACTTCTCAATAAAGTGTAGCTTTGGTATTTGAGCTACAAATACATATACTCATTTGCTCTCCTTATTCCCATGGACTGCTTTTCTCCATAGTTTGATGAGAGAATGGAAGAGAAATAATGGTCCTTTAAGGCCCTATTCTGTTAGACAAAGGCCATAATGAGTGCCTCAGGCTGGATGAGATCAATGCAAGTTGGTACTCAATGGAGTTAGTGATCAAAGAAATGAGTTTTTAGTCCTCAGGTATTTATCCATTCATCTTAGAACTCTGTTGAGCCATATATTGGATAATTACCATTTCTCATTAACTCTAACATGCACATTTTCCCCACATTTGAATTGTCTCTGAAATTGATCTTAATAATAAATGCCATGTTTATTTGGCCAGTGTACTTGGTGGCTCTTTTCTTTACAAAGAGTAGTCTGATAACAGCACTTTGGAGCATTTGAAATAACACAAGAGGCAAGTTGCTAATATTAGTTTGTTCAGTGAAGAAACTTAGAACCTCTTTGCTAGGAGCCTTCCACTGTAGTAGCTTTTCAGCAAAATATGACCACTAGCAATTCCTGGGTAGCAGCTGCTCTTTCAGCCAAAAACTAGAGTCTGTTTCCCCTCAGCATGATTCTAGGTTGTGCTTTCCTTTGATCAATATAATGTGAGAAAAATATGCCATATGATTTCTGCGTCTTGAGAAGGTTTTCAGTTCCTTTGGGGATCCAGTTGCTTTGAGGAGCCACTGAATGATGAAGAATTCCAGGGAGATAGAGGCACACTTGGAGGAGAAGTGAGCTGTCCCAGCCAGCAGCCAGCGCCAGACCCTGAGCATGTGACTGAGGTGACCTTGCATCTTCCAGTGCCACTTGGTCTGGCTCAGAAACCACTATGTGGAGCAGAGGTGAGCCATCCCCACTAAGCTCTAGCTTAATTCTTCACTCACAGGAACAGTAAGATGATTTTTGTTTTAATCCACTAAATTTTAAGGTGTTTTTATGTAGTAATAAATAACAGATACCCACAGAATTAGAATTTGAGTCCTTCAAACTGCTCTCTCAATTTCCCCAACTTTTGAACAAACTCCTCCTAATTAAGAAATATCCTTTACACAGTCTTTGTAAATAGGGAAGGGTGGAGGGGGTGAAGGGAGGGCAGGGGGATGGGGAAAAAATAAGAACAAAGATACATCATGTAAAGGTACAAGATCCCAGTGATGAATGTAACTGTATTGTATAACTAAAATGTAGCAATAAACTTAATGGAAAAAAAGAGAAATATCCTTTAATGATGTAAATCTTAGAAAAACTGACCATATTTCTCCTACATGAGATTTCCTGGCACTAACAAAACAATTATGAAGTGCTATGAGAGGTCACAGTTTAAAAACAAATCCTGCTGGGACCATCATTTCTTCAAATCACCTTCTTATAATTTTTTCAATGTGATAGCACTTCTTGAAGTATCTGGGGCTTTCAAAAGATATTTTGTTGCATAACCTAACATAAAATGGCATAACTGATAGCAGAAACACACCTACCAATGTCTAATGCTTCTAAATAAGAAGAAATTATTGCCTAGCCGTGGCAATTCCACAAGAGAGCTACTTTGGACAACTATTGTTCAAGACCATGATTAGTTGATGATCTGGATCTGACAAACTTCAGGACCACAATGGTATAGGTTTGCCCCCCAAAACAACTTTCCTGAGAATTGCCACTCGGAAAAATTGACCTGCTAACCAAGCAGGATATCCTCAATGTGTGTGGCAGTTTCTCAATAGGAAGTATGAACATCAGGAACATTGCAAAAGGGAGGGCAAGAACTTTGAAAGATTAATATCCGGTGAGGTGTGAGGGAACTGTAAGCTACTTACTTTGCAGTAACAACCTCAGAATGAAAGCTATTTTGGTAGCCAAGTGTGGTTACACTAACCCAATAAAACCGCAGTGTCATGAAACTAGGAATGTGCAGGAATCCATGAGTCTTATTTTCCTAATCTTATTTGTTCTTTTGGAAAAAAATTCCTCTATTGCTCTATGAAATACAGTATGTGTGTGTGTACTTTGAAATAAACCACATTATGTCATTATGTCCTATGCTTCCTATTCTAGTTTAATCCATCAATGCGATGCAATAATTATAATTACTTTAACATTTCTTTGAAAGTAAACACAGTATTTATCCTCTGTGCCCACCTATCCTAAATCAGGCACTAAAATTGAGAAAGAATTATCTTTTCCAGCTTTGCTTGCCTTGCCTTCTCCAGGGACTCACTAGAGTCATAAAACCTTCCATTAGTGAGAACCCAAATTAACCTGCCATCCTAGAAAACTCTCATAGCCAGTTCTACTCCATTGCATCTACTGAGGGATGCAATCAAGACAAGTATCAGTACCATCCTTGATACAATTCAGTGCAGTGTCATACTTCACTTCATGATGGGCTTCTTCAGCCCTTTTGGCATCTGTGTACAGATCTTACCAAACTCAGTCCCCTATCAACTAACTGTATTACATGTACATTGTATTTTGCAAACCACTAGCTTAAAAATACCGTCTGTCAGCTGCTTTCAGTGTGAGACTGTCCATATCCTATATAAGATTTTTGAGGATCAGTCTTTTGTGGCTATAACCATGGCCTTGTTAGGGTCAAGCCCTCTTGGTTTAGGGAGCCATAGGTTTTTAATCAGAGATGGGCTTGGGACAGTTGAGCAACAAGGCAGTTTCTTTCCTTTTCCTATGCATTTTTACCTGTCATCTTGATTCACATGGCATAGTTCCTTGAAAGGATGAAAAAAAAGATAAAACAAAATTCACAGAATACTTCCTACTGCCTGTGGTTCATGGATACATACTTTAATATTATTTATAAGTGCGTAAGTGTATATGTCTGGATGTTCAGGCTTAGAGGCATAAAAAAAGAAATGTTTGTGGTGATTAAATGTATGTACTGGGTAAGGCTGTTTCTGATCTATTTTTAAACTCCCTAAAAACAAACTAAAAGGTAGTGACTTTTATAACAAAGCTGTCTTCTCACATGCAGAGGTGGAGTTAAGACTTTGAGGGTAGGCATACGACACAGATCAGTTTTTAATGTCATGTTAGGGATTAAAATCCCAAAGTTTAACTAAAAAGCTTCTACACAGCAAGAGAAACCACCAGCAGTGTGAAGAGACAACCCACAATGTGGGAAAAAATTTTCACCAGTGGTCCCTCAGACAAAGGTCTACTATCTCGAATCTATAAAGAATTTTTTAAAAATCAGACTTCCCAAATTTAAAGACCCAATCCAAAAATGGGCATCTGAAATGAACAGACATTTCTCACACAAAGAAGTAGACATGGCAAATAAACATATGAAAAAATGTTCAACATCACTGGTCATTTGAGAGATGCAAATGAAAGCAATGCTGAGATTCCACCTCCAGAAAGAATGGCTGCCATCATGAAATCAACCAACAACAAATGCTGGCGGGGCTGTGGGGAAAGAGGAACACTGCTGCACTGCTGGTGGAAGTGTGGACTGGTGCAACCACTGTGGAAATCAGTATGGAGATACCTCAAAGAACTAGGACTGGAAGTCCCATTTGACCCAGCTATTCCCCTGCTGGGTATCTTCCCCAAAGAATTAAAAGAAGCACACCACAGTGATATATGTGCACCCATGTTCATAGCAGCACAGTTTGTAATAGCTAAAACTTGGAAACAGCCCAAATGCCCATCAACTGGAGACTGGATCAAGAAAATGTGGTTTTTTATAAAATGGAGTACTACTCAGCCATCAAAAATGAGAAATTAGAGACATTTATAGCTAAGTGGATGCATATTGAGGTGATACTCTTAAATGAAATAAACAGGACACACATGTGTAAATACCGAATAGTTTCTCTGGTGTGAGAAACTGAAAGTGTAAATAAGGACTAAAAGGTATAATAGATAATATGAAATAGGAAGAAAAGGGGCAAAGGGGAGGGGGAAGTGGGAGGGGTAGGCGAAAGGAAAGAAGGGAAGAATTAATATGAGAAAATGAAAAAATGGAAACAAAGTCTTTGTAAATAGGGAGGGATGGAGGGATTGAAGGGAGGGCAAGGGAAGGGGGAAAAAATAAGAACCAAGAGACTGTAAAGGTGCATATCTCCAATGATGAATGTCATTATATTGTACACCTAAAATATACCAATAAAAGGATATACAAAAAAATTCCCAACGTTTAAATCTCCTTTTAACAGCATATTTAGAAGAGGAAGTCTAATCAGAAAGTAAGAAGATTATAAGGACACTAGTTCTGCAGTTCTCAAAGTGTGGCCAGAGGGCCCATAGAGGTTCTTGGATTCTTTCTGGGAGATTTACAAGGTCCTACCTTTTCCAACTACAGTTCTGTGTATGGTTAGATTTTTGTTATATTATTCAGCCAAAACAATTTAAGTAACACATTTAATGCAAAGAGCATAGGGACAGGATTCTGTCTTCTCTTATACCAGACATTAAGTTTCCAAAATTATAGCACAATGCCCATCTTCTCATTATCTTTTTCGGGGAAAATGGAGTTAATATATATGAAAGATGTTATTTATATTATTTTTGTTTTAAGTGAATGAACACATTATAACAATTTCTCTGTTTTAATTTCTAACATGGCAAATATTAATAAATATAAACAGGATAAACAAATGACCTGTAAGTTTCTCAATAAATTTTTAAGAGTGCAAAAGGGTCCTAACACTGAGATGCTTGAGAATCTGTTTAATTTTCCCAAGCTAATTCTCTAAACTGTATGCCTACATGCTATGGTTTGGATATGGTTTGAGTTTGTTCCCTAAGGGTTCATGTGTTACAAGTTTGATCGTCAGCTTGCCTGTGGTGAGGTGGTGGAATCTTCAATAGGTGGGGCCTAGTGGGAGGTCCTTAGGTTATTGGGGGCACTGTTCTTGTAAGGAAGTAAAGCTGCTCTCATGAGATCTTACATGAGTGACTTGTTAGCAGAGCAACCCTGACCTTTGAATCACTCTCTGGCTTCCTCTTTGCCATTGTAATCTCTTTCTCCCTCACACTCCAACCCACCATTGTCATCCATCATGAGGTAACATAGCTGAGGTAAGCCCTCACCAGAGCCTGTGCTATGCTATTGAGACATTCAGCCTCCAAAACTATAAGCTAAAAAAAACCTCTTTTGTTATAAATGTATCATGCCCTCAATACTTCATTATAGAAATTGCCAATAGACAAATACATTATCTAAATCTTACTTCTTTTACTTAGGCTTGTTACCACCTCCATCCTCCTCTCTAATGTCCCCCCAACTGTGTACTCATGTGCAAGGGTAATATACAAATATTTGATAACTGGCAGAGAAAATGACCAGTTGAAATGTTTGCCTAACCATAAGCAAAGATTCTGTCTGAAAACAATAGGTTCAATCTCACTGTCTCTGATCTGCTGGATCTTCCCTTCCAACTTGTAAATTTCATCTACTCTTAGTATATGAATATTCCCTCTCACATAAGACCATGAATCCTGGAGCTTAGCACAGTATCTGGTATTTCATAGGAGCTCTTGAATCTGCAGTCATTTATCTGTCCCAAACACACACTCTGCTTCATCTAGACGTTTTCCTTAAAATTTTGAAAGAACACTAGATGGAGTTTTACTGTAATGAAAAGAAATGAAAAGGTCACCAATGACTTTTATCACCAACCTAACTTACTCCAAGGAAATAGACCTTCAGATAATCTAATACTCTGCAATGTCTTGAACATCAGGAACAGATTTGCTTAAGACTTAGAGAAATGATAAAATACCTCAAAGTTCTTACTTTAACTACAGCAGTTAAATTACTCTAAATAAGACCTAATTAACACATTTCCTGCAGTGAAGTGGAATGGGTTTGTGATTAGAAATGCACGGAATGCATTTGGACATCTTATTTTCTAGCGGGATGAGATTATAAGAATTGGGAAATCCAGATGCAGGGGATTTCCAAAGGTCTGAGGACAAATCAGTTCTGACATACTTTGACCAAGTTGACAGAATGTATGACTCCTCCCACACTTGTTCTTTCCTTCTTACTTGCTCTTACAGATTGAATTGTGTACTCCTACCCACCCCTAAATCAGATGTTGAAGTCCTAACCCTTAGTATCTCAGAATATATATTTTTAGGACATATATTATTTTGGGATAGGTTTTTGTAGTGGTAATCCAGTTGAAGTGAAGGTAGGCACCAACCCAGTTTGACTGGTGTATCTATAAAAGGGGGAAATTCAGACATAGCAGTACATACAGGGGCAAGGTGATGTAAAGATACACAAAGAACACCATGTCAACATTGAGACAGATGTCTAAAGCAGAGTAGAGGGACCTAGAACATATTCTCTCTCACATCCCTCAAGTGGAACAAACCTTGCAGATTCCTTGCTTCTTGCTTCCAGAATTGTGAGATAGTAATTTTTTGTTGTTTAAGCCACCTAGACTGTTATGATTTGAAATATTCTTTAAAGGTTTATGTGTGCCCTTGAGGGCTAATCTTGTCCTCGTTCCTGCCCCCATCTCTCTCTCTCTCTCTCTCTCTCTCTCTCTCTCTCTCTCTCTCTCTCTCACCCCTTTACCCCTTCCACAGACCCAGAGACAATGGAGACAAGCAACCATGGGATGAACCATGCAGCAAAATAAAACTTTCCTCCTTTAAGTTGTTTTTCTCAGGTGTTTTGTCATAGAAGTGAAAAATTGACTAATACACAGTCTCTGGGACTTTGTAACAGCAGGCTTAGCAACCTTGCTTTTGGGTTCCCAAATGTAGTCCTGTTTTTTCTCAGGGGGAAAAACTGTCAGGGAAATAATTTTATGGAATTCTTTAGTTCAGTAAGTGAGATCTAGAGGAATAGTGGGCATTTCCTCTGTTATAGCTCTGACAACTGCTTCAGCCACACTTGGCTTACATGATTAACTTCTTGCTCCACCTTTATATTAAAGAGCTCTTCAGTAATAAGCAAGTGGAAGTGTAACCCCTTCAATGCTGGAAAGTAGGGAGTATGGCCCGGCACACATGAAAGCCAGATCCCCACAACCTTCTGGACATTGCCCTCATTTGGGAATCTCCTTCTCAGGGACTTAGCCCTCTGCTCTTCAGACCTGCAAGAACCTGACCACCTATGCACCTTGCATTCTTGAATCATCAACCACTCAGGACTTTGATGTTGCTCCTGACCTTGGCATGTCCCAAACAAAATTCATCCTCTTCCTTCTGTGCCCATACCTTCTTCTGCTCCTCACTTCCCTAGTGCCTTCACTCTTCTCATCATATGATGACCAAAGAGTCATCTTTAACCATTCTCAATGTCCCTCTGCCATCCCACCCCTGTTGCCAAATCTCATGGATTTCTTTTTGATTTTTTCTTCCTCTGACTTCCAAATGTGCCCTCTGCTACCAGTCTTGGTCAGGCTATTGGATGACAATTAGGACACCAGAAATATTTTAATGTTGAGCCACCCAGAAGGATAGGGTAAAAGATAAAAGGAAGTCAAGGAGGAATGGGATGAGAATTAAGAATGGGTTGTGGATTAGGGACCAGGTAAAACTAATAGGTTGGGGGAGTAAAGGTTGGATGGGATGATGGCATCTATTACACATATATCATGGTAATAAATGGAAGCTAAAAATTTGATGGTTTGTTTTGGGAAATTAAAAATTAGTTTGAATGTCAAAATGTCAACAGAAGGGCAATGTCACAGAAGGGCAATAACAGAGTCATAGATCACTGCAGAAACATCTTTCCACTTGCTTGAATTTTCTTTCTCTAATATTATACACATTAATACATGATTAATTGCACCATTGTATTTACTCACTTGTCAGTGAACATTTTCAGTACACTTTTGCTACTGAGATTTGACAGGAAATAAGACTGACCTAATGAATCCATTATTTTCCTACCATCCTCTCCAAGCACTCCTACTCCAAATGATTATTAAAAAGTTAGTCCCAAATGTTTATATACATAAGGCAAATGTATCACTGAATCCCTAGACAAATTTAACTCATTTATTATAATCAAAATAAAGATTAAAAGGCAACAATATTGAATGATTATTAAGATGAGCACTGTACAGCAGTATTATTTCCCTCTGATCACTTTTTCATTTCTAGGACAAAATGAAAAAATGAAGACATTCTGCAACATGTAAGAATTATCCTCTCTGCCATATTGTACATTTGTTTCCTTTGTTTACCATTTTTGCCTTCTAAGATTGAGAGCTTTTAAGCTGACTTTTTGAAATTCATACAAGGAGAACAAATTAGTTGTTTGACTTGGTACTCTTCTAACTTTTTAATGTTGCAGTGTAAAGCAGCTTCCAGTTTTTAACATGGAGGGATTAAGATATAAGCCATTTCCTCTGCCTTTCTCCCAGTTTTTCTTGTCCAGGTTCAAAATGCCAAAGACACAAGCAGGGCCCCTCTCCTCTAATCCAAGCACAAGAAAGCTTTCCATTATTCTCTCTCAGTTAACTGTCTTTTGTAAAGACATCAGTCATAAGTTACTGGAGAAGTCAATCCAATACAAATATATGACATTTAAATTAAAGTAATTGATTTATAAAAAAGATTGTCACACAGGCTTCACAGAGGGCCAGAGATAATAAATTACAAACTGCTGAGTATTTTCTAGGTGAAACCAACGAAGGAAAAGTTTGGTTTATATTGAGCAGGCATGAAGATGGATGCCATCTGCAATGAAGTGTTTGATTCATCACATAGCAAGTCTCCTTTCAGCCCTCTGCTTACTTGTGTGGACTTGGAGGGGATCCAGGGCAGAAGTAGGGGAGAGGAAGTCCATGGAAATTGCCCAGTTTTCATTATCACTCAAGTATTCTGAACGGATACAACTTGTCTGGACTTGTTTAAAATTTTTTGAGAAATACTTTACACATGACAAATGAAGTTCTGGTTACAGAAGCAGGAACTTATCGAGACTGTCCCAGGTTCATGGCAGGAGAGAACAAGAAAGAGAAACTTTTGGTTAAGGTACATATAAGGAAGTGCGTGTGGTGTGTACACAAAGATGAAGAGTCATGGGGATGAAAAGATGGGTATTCGGGCACTTGGCTATTACATCATCAAGCTACCAGGCAGCCACTTGTCTGTTGTATCCTCAGCCCTCATATACGGGTCCACATGTCAGCCATACTTGAGACATAGTTTTAAAATTCTTGATAATTGAGTGAGCACTTACCAGGTGGGCTGAGCTGTGCACTTTGCAAGTATTGTTGGATTTAGTCCCCTTAAGATACTGGGACTAAACTTAGCCCCAGTTGATCACCAGAACACTGATACCCAAGAAAGTTAAAAAATTTGCCCCAAACCACACACTTAATCTATCCATCTCCCAGAGCTTTATAAGCACCATCTCAACCCCCTCAGTGCTGCCTCTAGTGGTTTTTTTTTTAATGTTTAGAATATTCTCTCAGAATAAATACAGAAACCTTCCATCTCCCATTAACAAGCATTTCCTGAGGATTGCTA
Organism: Heterocephalus glaber; assembly: GCF_053883595.1. NCBI lineage: Eukaryota > Metazoa > Chordata > Mammalia > Rodentia > Bathyergidae > Heterocephalus > Heterocephalus glaber. The sequence goes on from NW_028258156.1 coordinate 7,919,332, forward strand.
TGTGCTGGATTATGCTAAGAGGAGCTGAAAACATATTAGCCTCTGGGGCTGGGGAAGTAGCACTCACCTAGCATGCATGAGGCCCTGGGTTCGTTCCCCAGGACACACACACACACATATATATGAATATTTACATGTATATATTTGTTATAAATCTACATATAGATATGTATGTATTTGTTGTATAGCTATACATATGTATATATATCTGAAATAGCTCTTCATTCATTCATTCATTCATTCATCTGTTCAGCAAAGTTTTCTTAAGCATTCAGGCACCATGAGGCCTAGTGTCTCAGACACTATGTGATGTGGTAGGATTAAAAAGCCAAGTAAGATTCTGTGTTTAATGTTAGTAATGATAATAACAATACTAATAATGATGGCTAACATTTACTGAACGCTATTATAAGTGCTTCACTATTCTAAGCACTATGCACCCATTTACTCAGTCAATCTCCGCAAACCTGTGAGCTGGTTACTTTTACCGTAATCTTCAGTTTACAGATGAGGAGACTGAGGCACAAAGAGATTAAGAAACTGTGTTTGATTCAAGAATCAAACACAGTTTGAAAACCAGACACCAGTGTAGGAAGTAAAAGCAACAACAACAAAAAACGTTTTTCAAAAGCAAGAAAGTGAGAGAATTTAGCGCAGTCCATGGTCATTAGGGCCAAGTAGAATCAGTGACTAAATATGCCTGTCTAGGGTTCAGAGAGGGTACTTGTCCTCCAAGTGGTCTTGTGACTCTTGGCAAGCTAGATTAGGAAGGTTGACAGAGTCTGATAAACTGGGTATTCAAGAGACAGAAATTAAATTCTTACAACTTCTTTCGGCATCATTTCAGATGTATGGGGCTGTTTCTACAACTCAGGGTCACAAGGCAGAGATAATTTTGGTTGTGCTTGGAAAAGGATCACCAAGATGCTAGTGGCTTCATACCAGTAGGAATCCTGGAGTGGTTATTTCTTTTATTAGGATTTAAATGCAATATTCATTCATTTGTTTAATAAATATCGATTAAGTGTCTACTATAAGCCTAGAAACTGTCCTATACATTCAATATACATAGTGAACAAAACAAAACAAAATCCTTGTTCCTATGGTTACCCCTCATAGGTGAGACAATAAAGCATAATAAATATGTATATTACAAAGTGAGTTAGAAGATGATAGGTGTTATTTTAAAAAGGCATAGCAGGAGGGGCTTTTTTTTGCTTAAATTCTTTTATTGGTACATTTTAGGTATACAACACATTTTATCATTGGGTACTTGTATCTGTATATGATGTATCTTGGTTCTTATTTTTTCCCCATTCCTTGTTCTCCCTTCACCCTCTCCACCCTTCCCTATTTACAAAGACTTTGTTTCCATTTTTTCCTTTTCTCATAATTTTTCCTTTCTCTTCTTTCCTTTCCCCTTCCTCTCCCACTTCCCCTATCCCTTTGGAACTTTCCTTCCTATTTCAAATTAACAATTATTCATTTTAATCATTTTAGTCCTTATTTACACTTTCAGTTTCTCACACCAGAGAAATTATTTGGTATTTACACATGTGTGTCCTATTTATTTCACTTAAGAGTATGGCCTCAATATGCATCCATTTAGCTATAAATGTCTCTAGTTTCTCATTCTTTATGGCTGAGTAGTACTCCATTTTATAAAAAACCCACATTTTCTTTATCCAGTCTCCAGTTGATGGGCACTTGGGCTGTTTCCAAGCTTTAGCTATTACAAACTGTGCCACTATAAACATGGGTGCACATATATTGCTGTGGTATGATTCTTTTAATTTCCAGCAGGGGAATAGCTAGGTCAAATGGGACCTCTAGTCCTAGTTCTTTGAGGTATCTAGTGGTTGCACCAGTCTGCACTTCTACCAACAATAGAGAAGGGTTCCTTTCTCTCCACACCCCTGCCAGTATTTGTTATTGGTTGATTTCTTGATAGCAGCCATTCTTTCTAGGGTGAGGTGGAATCTCACTGTTGTTTTCATCTGCATCTCTCGAATGACCAGAGATATTGAACATTTTTTCATATGTTTATTTGCTTCTTTTACTTCTTTGTTTGAGAAATGTCTGTTCATTTCAGATGCCCATTTTTGAATTGGGTCTTTGAAATTGGGGATCTGATTTTTTTCAGTTCTTTATATATTCTAGGTAGTAGTTCTTTGTCTAAGGTACAGCTGCTAAAAATTTTTCCCATGTTGTAGGTTGTCTCTTAGCTCAGTTGGTGGTTTCTCTTGCAGTGCAGAAGCTTTTTAATAAGACGAGATCCTAGTTGTTCATTCTTTGTGCTAGTTCCGGTGCTACTGAGGTTTTGTTCATAAAGTCTTTTCCTATGCCAATGTCTTCAAGAGTTCTACCTAACTTATCTTCCAGCAAGTTTAGTGTTTCTGTTTTAATATTTAGATCTTTAATCCACTTTGATTTTAGTTTAGTGCATGGTGATAGATATGGGTCTAGTTTTAATCTTTGGCAGGTTCAAATCCAGTTTTTCCAACACCATTTATTAAAGAGGCTATCTTTCCTCCAATGATGGTGATTGGCTCCTTTGTCAAAGATGAGGTGGCTGAGCATGTCTGGAGTTGTTTCTGCATCTTATAATCTATTCCACTGATCCTCGGGTCTGTTTCTTTGCCAGTACCATAGCAGGACATATTTAAACTAAGTCCTGAAGGAGGTAGGACTAGCCAGTGCCAGGGTCCTGTGGCCAGTGTTTCCTAGTATATTAGAGGTCAGTATGGCTAGGGCAGAGTTAGTGAGGGGCAGAAGAGCAGGAAGTGAGGTCAGAGAGAAAATGCTTGATGGGGCACATGGGAAGCAATTGCAAAGAATTTGAAATGGAGAGGGCAGTAGGAACAGAGGGATGGAGAAAGAGTTTACGGATATATTTTGAAGTCAACAGATGTCTTGATAGGTGGGCAAGTGAGGTGTCAAGGTGAAAGTCAAGGTGTCAAGGTGAAATTTTAGAAACAAATGAAAATGACAATACAATTTACCTAAATATATATTAAACAACAAAAACAGTACTGAGAGGGATGTTTGTACCAACAAATGCACAATAAAAAATTAGAACAATCTTAAATAACCTTAAAATGCACTCCAAGGATTTCAAAAAGCAAGGACCAACCAAACCCAAAATTAGGAAGAGTAAAGATCAGACCACAAATAAATAAAATTGAACTTAAAAATTACAAATATTAATGAAGCAAAGAATTTGGGGGTGGGGGGTGGAGTGGAGCCTATGTAACTTAGACAAGTCTTTAGACTAATACAGAAAAAGAAAAGACCAAATTAAATAAAATCAGATGTGATTTTACCTTTTCACCTTGTCAAGGTGAAAGATGGACAAGGTGTACATATAATATACGGTTTTTGGCTAGATCATGAGGAAAGATGGAGATGTTGTTAACTGGGACAGAAAGACTTCTTTTGGAATGGTTTGGGGAAAGATAACGGCATTCTATTTTAGATCTAGTAAGGCAGGGGAGGCTGTTAGACATTAAGGTAAAGAAGTAAAGTGGGGATTTGGGAAGTGGGCTGGTGTATAAAACAGAGGGAGTCCTTGGTACACGGTGCTATTGAAAGCCACAAAAATGGATGGAATCACAAAGGGAAGGAGAGAAAAAGAAGAAAGAAGGCCAAAGGATGAACATTGGCCCTTCAATGTGAAGAAACTGGGAAGGAGGCAGCCACGGGGACTAAAAAGGAGTAGTCACTGCTAGGAGAAGAAAGGAGAATGCAGGACCCTGGGACAAGTGGAGAATGTGTGTCGAGGAGCTTCCTGGTCTGTCTGCCCATCCACAGGAGGGACATACCCAAGTGAAAGTCATGTCCAAGCCTTTCTCCAGTTACAGGAGTCAGGACTTAGGCAAGCAATTTTAAGAGACAGAAACTTCTTTTTTTCTTGGCAAGAAGACAAAAAAATTACTTGAGCAATTTGCATAAGTGCACCCTGTGAGAAGGACCCATGTGAGTCAAGAATGAATGAAGGAGATTTGTAGCAACATCAATTAGTCATTAGCCCAGTTCTTTACCTCATGTGTACATGTGGTTTCTAACCAGGCTAGAATTTGTTTAACAAAAGAATCCTGGTTTCCTCTTCCCCCTCATCATCCTTGAAGCAAAAGATCACTTTTGAATTGTAGGTAATGCTATAGTATACTCCTTGAGGTATCTTATTTTCATTTTCTGAATTTCACAGAAAAAAAGAATATGTGGAGCCTTGATGAACACATTTCTAATTAAAACCAAAATTTGCTTGTGTTCACCAGCATTTTCACCTTCTTATGCTGCCAAAGTGCTTTCTCCAGCCTTGGAATCCTTAGTACTGGCCCCCATTAGCGACTTAACACGGTCCATTCTCAAAACTGTTTAAACATTCTTTCCATTCATTCTGCTCACCCTCTTTGGTTTGGAATGGAGCCCAGAGAAATAAGATTTGGCTGCATCAAAATATGGACTTGAGACTAGTGGAAAGCAAAGTCTGCGTCCTGGGTAAACACTGGCAAAAGCAAGGAAACCATCTGAAGACCTCATTCCATAGGAGACACAAGGTCAGGTAACAGGTGGGTTGGTGGGGCGAGCAGAGCCTGCAGACATCTCTGAGATAACAGCACTCTGTGGGCCTGGGTTGAGTCTATGAGTGGGGATTGAGCTGATAAAAGCTCCTGTCCACTCAAGCATCTAGCATTCACTTACTGCATGGCTCCAATGTCTGTTGCACAGAGTTTCCTTTTTCATGAGGTAATAATATGTTTATTTTATTATATTGAAGAAACCAGACATAGTCCAATAATGAGAGGTCTGGGAATAGATGGCATAGCATTGAGAAAACAGCTCTAGCTAGTTGAGTCAGACTGGATTGGCTTCAAATCCTAGCCCTACTTCCTTTGAAGCACTACTTAATTTTCTTGGGTCTCAACAGTTTCCTCCAAATGGAACATTATGATACATTCCTGGAGAGGGTGTTATGAAGATACCAGATGATTTGTGGAAAATAGCTGATACTGTAGTAAGGATATAATGTCAGTTTAGTAGGGGTTATATATACCATAGTGATTATCATTATTTTATTTGTTGTAGCAAAATGTACATAAAATAGCCCAAAGAAGTCTTCCCATGAAGAGGCTGAGGAAATGAAGAATCATTGTCTAGAAGAGAGGTGGCAAATTCATGATATTTTGCCCTCCATAGACATTTATAATCAATCACCACATTTCTTCTGCTCGAGCTGGGTGATGGCTTCCAAGTTGTGGCTCCAGGACAATGCCAATTAATTGGAGTTAGTTTGTGTGATGTAGCCTGTTTACCATTCACCTGGAGAAGAAAGTCCAGGGAGGCATTTCTGACAGCTTGGGTCTTGACAATCACTTTAGTAAAGAGAAGAGAATGTGACTCAAAGACAACCCTCAACAATGAACTTTAGGAAGAATCTTTAAGCCGCCGAGGCAGCTTCTAGCTATGGAAGGCAAGGAACACACTTGGATGTATGAAATCTCTAGATTCCCTTCCCCATGGTTATGAATAGGTACTGTCCAGTCTCAACACCCCAGGAAGGGGTAGATGCAGCTATGGGCAGTGAGCTTGCTGAACAGCCTGGCTCCTAGGCCACACAGTGTCTTTCAAGGCCTGAAACTTTCCAGGAAGAGGGAACTGGTTTCTCCCAGCCCCTGAGGGCAGTTTCCTGCCTGCCCACCTCCCTCCATCCCTCAAGCCCAGCCTTGCCTGGACTCAGAAGAAAGGAAGGGACTCAGTGCTCTCTTCCTTCTCCACCAGCAGCCCTGCCTCAGCCAGAGTGGCCAGTAATGGAACAGGGAATATATTCTGCCCCTTTTTAAGGTCAGGCCCATGGGTTAGAATTTAGTGTAGATCCCCCTACAGTCTAAATGTCTTAGCACAATGATGATGATGACGTTCACCTCAAGTGCAGGAGACTGAGAAATCCTTAATAATACATAGATACCTTCTGCCTGAGAACCCAGCAAGTGGGAAGAGCCAGGCGATTCTAGGTTTCAGTTTCCTAATTTGGCCTAATCCTGAGTGTTTCTGATGCTTGTTAGACAGACTTGCTGCCCTGACTGGTTGAATATGGAGGGAGAGAGGCTGTGGCAGGTACTTGCTGATGACTCATTCCATCTCAGGTTCTTTTAAAGTGGTATTTCCTGATGTGTAACCTTTTCCCCCGCAACACCTTTTTTAAGGCCCAGGAAAGAAAACTACCCATCCCAGCCCTTGGCTGAGCCTGCCAAATTCCAATATCACAGTCACCTCACAAATATCTGTTATATATTAAAGGAGGATACAGATGTAGGTCAAAGGACACAAAGTAACAGACACATAGGAAGAACAAGTCTAGAGATTTAATACACAACATGAGCTTTAAAAAAGAAGTGCACATTTCATAAAATATGTACAAAAAGACAGCAACCCCAAGAGTGAGCACCAGAGTTCTAGTGAAAACTGGTTTCATTTTATCAAAGCCACCTCTAAAGCCTTAATGTGAGAGGGAGGGAAGTTCAAACCTCAAAAACCACTTGGGGAGTTCATTGAATTCAAATCTGAATCATAAGTTTGAGGAGATAAAATTTTAATGTGTCCATAGCAAAAATGAGATTAGATTGAATTGTCGATTCACTGACTAATCATGGAAAGTAAGTGATTTCTATGAAAAAAAGCAACCACTCTATGGGCAAAGCGATAAGAACAATGGATAGAATGACTCCATAGACAAGCTCTGGGCTGTTTTCTCCTGCAAGTCTGATGTCTTACTTACATGCTAGGAATCATGTGCAGTCTTTTCCATATATTTGTTCATTCATTCCCAATAATAAGCCTGAATAGGATGTATTATTTCTCCCAATTTTCTGGTGGCAGAACCCATTTAGAGAAGTTTAAGAATGCCCCCGTCTGCCCAGAAGGGAAACTGAGAACCCTGGTGGTCCTGACTCAAATCTACTCTTTAAATGGGTTGAGAGCACAGTTTCTCAATGGCAGCAGACACAAGAGAGGCCAGAAGCCATCAGCTCTCCATCCACTTGGACCTCCCATTTGATGGCACCCTCTTTCCAAGGTTCAGTGATTATTTTAGGGTACATGTCATAATCATCTGCAGGGTTGGTCAAGTCCAGGAGGTGGGGTCCTATCCCCAGATTTTTGGACCTCTTAAGTTAGGCCTGGAGCCTGAGAATTTGCATTTCAGACCCATTCCCAGATGATGCTGGTGTGGGGACTCTGCTGAGAGCCTGCTGCTTGGAGTTCACTGCTAGTATTGCAAAGTGGATACTTTAACAACCTTTCTCTCTGTAATACAGAAACAAAAAACAAGCAGTATGGCTTTATTTGATGATTGGCGGCAATCAAAATTTCTCTATTGTAAAGAAGAGTTTTTGCAATTGTATAGACGTTCAGTAGATCCAGGTGGGGTGCCCCACATCTCAACAGTGATTTGCAGGAACCACATTTTCCTATGTGAAACAGCCCAGGGAGTTCTAGAAAGAGACCAACACCAGATGTGTTGTAGAATGCAGGCCATTTGGAGAGCCTGGTGTTCCCAGGGTGTCTGCAGTCCTCACATCCTATCTGCAGTGAGCCCCTGCAGAACCCTGCAGGCTGCAAGCTGATGGTGTTTCTGTTCCAGGCCTAGCTGCCTAGATCTGAGGCCTTCATTGATGAACAGTGTCAGAAGGCTGGGCATTCAGGACTTAACCCCAAGCCCTGTTCTCTGTCTCTCTGATTTCCACTTTTCCTCCCCACTCTTGCCATAGTTCTTTACATCCTCTAACAGTACTGTCTAATAGAAATACATTGTAGGACACATGTTATTTAATTTGTTTAGTAGCCATGTTAAAAACATAAATAGGTGGAATTGTTTTTAAGAATATTTTAACCCATACAAGGTCAACACACAAAAATCAGTAGCTTTCCTATACACAAACAACAGACTCACTGAGAGAGGAACTGGAGAAACAACTCCTCTCACAATAGCATCCAAAAAATTGAAATACCTGACAAAAGAAATCCAAGACCTCTATTCTGAAAACTACACCTCTCTGAAAAAAGAGATTGAAGAGGATATCAAAAAATGGAAAGACATCCCTTGCTCCTAGGTAGGAAGAACCAATATAGTGAAAATGGCCATACTTCCAAAACTGCTATATAGATTTGATGCAATCCCAATTGAAATCCCAACAGCATACTTCACAGAACTAGAGAAAATAATTCAAAAATTCATTTGGAACAAGAAGAGACCTAGAATAGCAAAAGCAATTCTAGGTAACAGAGACATGGCAGGGGTATCACAACCCCCAACTTGAAACTATACTACAAAGCTACTGTGATAAAAACAGCATGGTACTGCCAAAGAAATAGACCAGAGGATCATTGGAACAGATTAGAAGCTGCAGAGACAACTCCAGACACACTCAGCTACCTCATCTTTGACAAAAGAACCAAACACCCTCACTGGAGGAAAGATAGCCTCTTTTTAAAAAAATTATATATAATATATTTATTGGTACATTTTAGGTATAAAATAACATTTACATTTATCATTGGGTGTTCGTACCAGAACATGAAGCATCTTAGTTTTTATTTTTTCTCCCATTACCTGTTCACCCTTCACCCCCTCCACCTTTCCCTATTTACACAGAGTTTTATTCTATTTTTTTTCTCATAATTTTTTCTTTCCCTTCTTCCCTTTCCCCTTTCCCTGCCACCATCCCCAAACCCTTGGACCTTTTCTTATTTCAAATTATCAATTATTCATTTTAATCATTTTCATCCTTATTTACACTTTCAATTTCTCACACTAGAGAAACTATTCGGTATTTACACATGTGTGTCCTATTTATTTCACTTAAGAGTATGGCCTCAATATGCATCCATTTAGCTATAAATGTCTCTAGTTTCTCATTCTTTATGGCTGAGTAGTACTCCATTTTATAAAAAAAAAAAACACATCTTCTTTATCCTGTTTCCAGTCGATGGGCACTTGGGCTGTTTCCAAGCTTTAGCTATTACAAACTGTGCCATTATAAACATAGGTGCACATATGTCGCTGTGATATGATTCTTTTAATTTTGGGGGGAAGATTCTGAGTAGGGGAATAGCTGGGTCAAATGAGACCTCTAGTCCTAGTTCTTTGAGATATCTCCATACTGATTTCCACAGTGGTTGCACCAATCTACATTCCCACCAACAATGGAGAAGGGTTCCTTTCTCTCCACACCCCTGCCAGCATTTGTCATTGGTTGATTTCTTGATAGCAGCCATTCTTTGTGGGGTGAGGTGGAATCTCAGTGTTGTTTTCATCTGCATCTGTCGAATGACCAGTGATGTTGAACATTTTTTCATGTATTTATTTGCTGGTTTTACTTCTTTGTCTGAGAAATGTCTGTTCATTTCGGATGCCCATTTTTGAATTGGGTCTTTGAATTTGGGAGGTCTGATTTTTTTCAGTTCTTTATATATTCTTAATAGTAGACCTTTGTCTGAGCTACAGCTGCTAAATATTTCTTCCCTCACTGTAGGTTGTCTCTTAGCTCTGTCGGTAGTTTCTCTTGCAGTGCAGAAACTTTTTAATACGATGAGATCCCAGTTGTTGATTTTTTGTGCTAGCTCCTGTGCTACTGAAGATTTGTTCATAAAGTCTTTTCCTATGCCAATGTCATCAAGAGTTCTATCTAACTTATCTTCCAGCAAGTTTAGTGTTTCTGACTTAATATTTAGATCTTTAATCCACTTCAAAGGAAAGATAGTCTCTTTAATAAATGGTGCTGGAAAAATTGGGTTTCAAATTGCGGAAGATTAAAACTACACCTATATCTCTCACCATGCACTATACTAAAATCAAAGTGGATCAAAGATCTAAATATTAAAACAGAAACACTAAACCACCTTGAAGAGAGGTTAGGTAGAACTCTTGAAGACATTGGCATAGGAAAAGACTTTATGAACCTCAGTTGCCCATGAACTAGCACAAACAATCAACAAGTGGGATCTCTTCTTAATAAAAAGCTTCCACACAACAAGAGAAACTATGAATAGTGTGAAAAGACAATCCACAATGTGGGAAAAATTTTTTACCAGCTATACCTCAGACAAAGGTCTACACTCTAGAATATATAAAGAACTTAAAAAAACAGATCTCCCAAATTTAAAGACCCAATCCAAAAATGGGCATCTGAAATGAACAGACATTTCTCAGACAAAGAAGTAAAAGCAGCAAATAAATATATGAAAAAATGTTCAACATCACTGGTAATTGGAGAGATGCAAATGAAAACAATGCTGAGATTCCACCTCATTCCAGAAAGAATGACTATCAAGAAATCAACCAATAACAAATGCTGGTAGGGCTGGGGGGAAAAAGGAACCCTTCTCAATCATTGGTGGGAGTGTAGACTGATGCAACCACTGTGGAAACCAGTATGGAGATACCTCAAAGAACTAGGATTAGAGGTCTCATTTGACCCAACTATTCCCCTGCTGGGTATCTTCCCCAAAGAATTAAAAGAATCATACCACAGCGAAATATGTGCACCCATGTTTATAATGGCACAGTTTGTAATAGCTAAAGCTTGGAAACAGCCCAAGTGCCCATCGACTGGAGACTGGATAAACAAGATGTGTTATTTTTTTAAATAAAATTGAGTACTACTCAGCCATAAAGAATGAGAAACTAGAGGCATTTGTAGCTAAATGGATGCACACCGAGGCCATACTCTTAAGTGAAATGAATAGAACACACATATATAAATACCAAATAGTTTCTCTGGTATGAGAAACTGAAAGTGTAAATAAGGATCAAAATATATAATTGGTAATGTGAAATAGGAAGAAAAGGTTCAAAAGGGAAGGAGAATTAAGAGGGGTAGGGGAAAGGAAAGAAGGGAAAGGAATAAATATGAGAAAAGAAAAAAACAGAAACAAAGTCTTTGTAAATAGGGAGGGGTGGAGAGGTGAAGGGAGGGGAGGAGAAAAAAATAAGAACCAAGGTATATCATGTAATGGTACAAATTCCCAATCATGAATGTCATAATATTGTATACCTAAAATGTACCAATAAACTTAATGAATAAAAAAGTAAGCATTTTATAAAATTTTTAAAAAGAATATTTTAACCCAATATTAATATATTTAATAATACATTAAAATATTTCATGTAATCAATATAAAAAGTGACTAATGAAACATTTTACATTCTTTTCCCCCCTACCAAGACTTTGAAATCTGATGTTACTTAACCCTGACACAGGTTTCAGTTCAGACCAGCCTTCTTGCAAGTGCTCAGTTGTCATGTGGTGACTGATGGCGACCTCAGAGATGCATAGCTCTTCTGCACTTGCAACTGTTATGAGATTTGAACCTAGAAAGAATCACAAAGCAAAAATCTCCAGATACAGTTTTTTAACAAACAGGTGCAGGTACCAAAGCATGGCTGCACCTCAGAATCCCCTGAGATACCTGTTAAACATAGGACTGTCTGTACCTAACCCCAAATCTACTTAATTAGAATGGAATAGGGAGAGAGGAATTGGCAGTTTTAACAAGCTCCTTGAGAAATGTTGCTGTCCACAGAGAAACGATTTTTTTGTTTGTTTGTTTGTTTGATACTGGGGATCGAACTCAAGACCCTGTACTTGAGAGGCAGGTGGCGGCATCACTGAGCTAAATCCCCGGGCCCAAACAATTTTGAATTATCAGAGGGATAAGTATGAAATCCCACACCTGGGTGTCAGAACAGAGGGCCGATTCCAGTGTGATGATTCCTTTGGTGCTATTTAAAACAGCTTATTTTACTTGACCTTGAAGCTCGATTTGCATGGGAATGTATTCTTAGGAGGGAAACCTTTTGGCTATTTGTCAGGTTTATATTATCATCCAATTTGCAGGTTTATGTTATCAGCCAATTTGTAGCCAATTCCTATGGCTTTCTAATCTTGCTTTTTGCGATTCGTTATTTATACCAGATTTGTGTATAGAGATGTCTATGCAAGTGCTGCCACCTAGTGATTAAAAGGACAATGACACACGTTGGATTGAATGTCATTACGCACTCTGAGTAAAGACCGGTCCTGTTTAACACACAGGTTTACAGGCCCCCGTGGATCTACTGATCAGAACCACTGCTGACGTTTCAAATCAGTGGTCCTCCAAAGATGGCCCTTGGGCCAGCAGCAAAGGCATTCCTGTGAATCTGTTAGAAATGCTGTTTTTGGGTCTTGCTCCAGGCCTTCTTAATTAAATCTGAGAATGGGTCCAGAAATGTGTGGTTTAACAAGCCCTCCAGGTGACTCTAATATATAAAAAAGTTTGAGAACCATGGCTACAACCTAAAATGATGGTTTGTGAGCTTTTTAGAGTCGTGTATCCTGTGACCACTGTGGACAGTCTCCTGAAGGGTACAAGGGCAATCGCTTCTTGGCCTTTTGGCTAAGATCAAGAGTAGGATACAAGGGCACACATACCCAGACTTTAGCAGCCACTTTGTAGAGTAAAACACATGAAGCTGCCCCTGCTCCCAATCTTACCTTAGGCAGAGTGGCGGTGAGGGAAGAGGGTGGAGTGGAGCTGAAAGGCAAAATGTTCTCCTATGTGGTATGCCTAGTGGTCCAGACCCTGGTTTGACTTGGTGGTTTTTAGAATCACTGGTAGCCTATACTGTGGCTTTCTCTGAGTTAGAAAAGGGCCCCTTTACTTAGGTAAAATCACATTCTTAAAAATTACTACTTTTAAATTTTTAATAATAAAAATTTTCAATATACAAATATGTTCTATACAAAACCAAGTTTATATTGGTTTGTGTAGATTATGCAAATCAAATTCTCGATGGCAAAATAATAATCTGAATTTTTCAATAGAATGAAGAATTCAATACCACTAGAATATGATTTTTTGTTGCAAAATAGTTCCTTCTCTTGTCTTCACAGAAACAGTATTGTTACATTGGTTCACTTTAAATTGCTGGGACAAAATACCTGATATAAACAATTTAAAAGGAAGAAAGATTTATTTGACTCGTGGTTTCAGGCGTTTTAGTTCATGATCAGTGAGTCCATTGCTTTTAGGCCTGTGGTAAGATAGAAACATTATGGTGGAAGGGTGTTATGGAGGATAGCTTCTCACCTCATGGCAGTCAGGAAGCAGAAAGAAAGGAAAAGAGGCAGAGAGGAAGGAGGAAGGGCCCAGATATAGTCCCCCAGGTCATGCCCCCATGACCCACTCTCTTCAACTAGGCCCCACCTCCTGTTTCCATCACCTCCCAAAAATGCCATTAAAGTACCATCTCATCGGTGGATTGATCCACTGACAACATTACAGCCTGCATGATCCAATCACTTCCACAAAGCCCATCAGCAACCAATCCTTTAACAGAATGAGCTTTTTGGGGGACATATTAGATCTGAAACACAGCAATCATTTAGCAATTTCAATGTCTAGTTAGTCCAGTTATCTCATTTTCTGTAGAGGTGATTACAATGTTTGACAATCTTTCTTGTGAAATTATAATATTCATATATAGCATAAATTTTAGTTTTTAAATAAGATTTAATTTTGAGAAGCCGTATTTCCTACTGATTACATTCTCCATTGGCCAAGTTAACTATATCCTAAACGTCACAAAAGTACTTGAAATTTTCTGATGGATTACTGTTACGAAAGCACTGTGATACCTGAAGGACACTTATGTTAGAATTTAGAAAGCAATTTAAGGTTTTATAGTTCCTCATATATCAGTAACCCATTAATAGCACATCTCACACTATGTTTGTAAGCTATAATTGCAAATTTATGTGTAGCTAAATTAGCTTTTTTCTTAAAAACTCCAGTTAAGTATGTCATATGTCATGCAGAAAACAGATGTCTATGATATTCTTTCAGCATTATAAATCTCTCTCTCTCTCTCTTTTTTTTTTTTTTTGGTACCAGGGATCAAACTCAGGACCTTGCGCTTACGAGACAGGCAGCAGCACCACTGAGCTAAATCCCCGGCATAAATCTGTCTTTTAATAATGAGATTACCACATCTAATATTTTAAAAAATTGGTTTTAAAATCTGATTTGAGGCATGAAAGAACTGATTATGAGATTTTCAGTTGAAGATCTTTTTACTTTATTTTTTATGGTGGAGAAGTTGGTATTAAAATCAAGAATCTGTGATGTGTTTAGCATCAGTAACAGATGTTTGATAAATGTAATCACTGGTTTTCTTCAAAGAATTTTTTTTGTCAGTACCAGGGATCAAACACAGGGCCTTGCACTTACAAGCAGGCACAGAGCCACTGAGCTAAATCAGCAGCCCCTGCAAATAATTTTTTAACTGTTTTAATGCTTTTGAGAGCATAATGCACATTGAATTTAGTACCTGGATCACTTAGCTTAAGAGATCAAATAATTTTACTTAGTACATGATATAAAATTAATACTGAGTAAATAAAATTAAAGTTTATTTTTAAAAGTATAATTTTGGCTTGGATTCTGAAACTTGTATATTAAAATTATATTGAATCTTATAGATTTCTCTTTTAACTCAACATTTCCATTGTTGAAAATGGCCTCAGATTTAGGTTTGGTATGAATACTTTTTTTTTTTTGTAACACATATTTATTTTTATGCATGACCATGAAAATTTGGAAAACAGAAAAGGAAGTAGTTTTTTGGAAAATGGAAATGAAACTATTATATAGCCAACTTGGAGGTAGACTACAATGGAAAGACTTGCTGTGCTGCCCCCAGATGTTAAGTTTCTTTACCAGATACAGATGCCCCAGCAGGATTTTCAGACAGCCTTCTCTGCCAGCTGTATTCTTCAAATTTCTTCTGAGTTGAAATATGGCATTCCAGAAATTTTTTGCACTTTTCCTGTTTAATCAACAACTCCTCAACAAATTGTACGAGATGAGTTTCACCTGCCTGAGAAGCTGAGGTTTTCAGGTCTTCTATGCTCCTAGTTAAGTCTTCCTCCAGATTCAGAACACATGTTAGACCGTCTTCTGGAGTTTTCAGGTGACCTATATTGGCCCTCTGAATAAATGGAATGCTGTCCATACCCGTACATCTTCTTAGAAATATTAAGAAGTCCTTTGATTGATCTCTCTTCATTTCAGATATATCCTCAAAGAACATGGCAAAAGGAGGCATTCCTGTCGATTTTGTGAAGCAGTGGGCCAGAATTAAATACACATCACCGATATACACCTGGTAAGCTGCTACATGGTTAATACCACTTTCACATTCTGCAGGAAAGGGTTTGTGGCGCTGAGGTGCCATTGCAGCTTAGGAAAATCCAGACGTAAAATGTGCCTGAATATTTTAAATGTAGTTTTGTATTTCATGTAGCTGCGAAGGTCTTGAGCAACACTTTTTAAAAGCTCTGTGTCAGAACATAACTTTGTGTACTATTTACTATCAAATGAATGCAGAATAGGAAGTATAGTGTTCTAAAAGTATTTTAAAAGATTTTTCCCATTACAATTCATTGTTTTCTACATGTCTGCAGCATTAGAGTGTCTCTGGCCTTTAAAATGTTTGTTTTGATGTAGTTTTTATTAGTCGTCAACTTAAAACATTCAGTTTCCTTTTGTATACTAGACAACACTCTACTGAATTGTGCATATATGGAAAGAGTTGCTTTTGAAAAATAATTTAATGGTGGTTATTATTGTTCTACAAAATTTACATCAGGAGGTATATCCAAGATAACTGGTTTTTTATTTAGTTTTAAAAACATTTTAAAATTTTGAAATCAATCATAGTGGTTGTAATACTCCATTTTAAGAGTTTCATATGTATCCTTCCGCAGAGTTTTTTTTCTCTTCTTTCAAATACACACACACACACACACATATGTACATACATATTTTGGAGTTTTTCCAAAAAAAAGTATAAAGATGGGTTCACACCAAAATACATCACTGTATAATTTGCTTCTTTCATTAAAACTCTCCTCTGCCTCCACTTAATGTTATCATGGACATACAGGTAGGTACAGCTCACTTGTAACAATAATTACTTAAGGTCTTAGTTACTTTCTCATTGCTAGGACAAAAAACCCAATACTCACAAGTTAAAGAAGAAAAAGTTTGTTTTAGCTCACAGTTTTTAGAGAGTTCAGCTCATAATTGTCTGGCTCTAAGGCAGGGTAGCATGGCAGAGGAGAAATAGTCCATGGCACGCTAGGCAGGAGGCAACAAGTAGCCTCCTTTTCCCTTTTATTCCATTCATGCTACAAGCCTATTTGTTGGTGCCACCCACACCAAGGGTGGGCCTTCCCATTATCCATACCAAGAACTTTGCCAAACCAACCAGTAGACTAATTTAGTTATCACACGCACTTAATCCATATTCGCACTCTAATTCAACCACCCCTGAAAATCCCCATGTATGAGCACATGAGGCTTTGTGGGGACATCTAGATACCCACCATAACACTTAATATTTTACAGGAAGATGTCTCAATTTATTTAACTATTTGCTATTGATGGTTATTCTCAATTTTTCTTTTTTCTTTTTCTGCACTGTTAGAGATGAAACCCAAGGCCTCATGACGGTAGGCAAGTGCTGTACCACTGAGCTGCTTCCCCAGCCTACTTTCAGTTCTCATCATTGTGTACATATTCTTAAACTTTAGGCAATTTTATATCTGGTGAATAGATACTTATAAGTAAGACTGTGATATCAAAAGAAACTCTTTAAAAATTTGAAGATGCCACTAAATTAGTTTCCTAAAAGTTTGCCCCCATTTATACCTCCATCAGTAAGTGTATGATAGTATTTGTTCCTTCACAGCCTTGCCCATATCAGAATAAATCTTTTACCTTTTCTTCAGTGTGATAGATTATTTCTCACTTTGCATTCCTCTGAGATAAATAGGATATCTTATTTTTAATTTTTTTGTTTTACTTTTTTGAGACAGTTTCTCTAAGTCGTTCAGGCTATCCTTAAAGCTGTGATCCTCTTGCTTTGACCTCCTGAGTCACTGAGATTATGAGTGTGCACTACATGTACTTTGAATTTATTTTTAAATTACCCTTTTCTAGTGCTTTGAGGTGAGTATAAGACTTATTGGTATTTCCTAACTTGTTGGCATTCCACTTGTTGTACATGTTACACGTGTTTTCTCCCAGCCATCATTTCTCTAAACTTTCTTTTTTTTGTTAGTACATGTTTGCAGTACGTAACGATTACACTCATTGTGAGGAGTTGGTACATGTACATAACACATCTTAATTCTTTTTATACTCCCACTCCTTTCCCTCATGGCTGCTACATTTTTTTCTTTCCCCTCCATGTGTCCTCCTTCTTATCTCTCTTTTCCTATTATTTACCTTTCATTTTGCTCTTTATTTAGATTTTAGATTTTTCATATAAGAGAAACCCATGCAATATTTAAGCTTGTGTATCTGATTTATTTCACTCAATATTATGGTCTCAAGGTGCATCTATTCCTACAAGTGACTCAAGTTTATCTTTCTTTATGATAGGGTAGTATTCAATTATGTGAAAATACTATATGTTCTTTAACCATTCATCATAGGCTGCTTCCAAGATTTAGCTATTATGAATTGTGCTGCTATAAACATGGTTAGGGATGTATCTCTATAGTATGATGCCTTTAACTCTTGCAGGAAGATACCTAGAAGGAAAATAGCTGGGACAAATGGAATTTCTGATTTTAGTTTTTTGAGGAATCTCCATAATGATTTACACCGTGGTTGTACTAGTTTACATTCCTGCCAACAATGTAGAAGGGTTCATTTTTCCCATGGCCTTGACAGCATTTGTTATTATTTGATTTCTTGATGATGGCCATTCTTTCTGGGGTAAGATGGCATCACAGTGTTGTTTTAATTTGAATTTCTTCAATGGTCATCAATGCTAAGGATGTTTTCCATGTATTTATTAGCCATTTGTACTTCTTCCGTGAAGTGCCTATTCATTTTGTCTGCCCATTTTTAAAATTTGGTCTTTTATTTGAGGAGTCTTAATTTTTTTGAGTTCTTTATATAGTCTAGATATCAATCCTCTGAAGAATAGATGGCAAAAGATTTTCCCATTCTGTAAGTTGTCTCCTCACTTCTATAGGTTGTTTCTTTTCCTGTGCAGATGCTTTTAAATTTTATATGATACCATTTGTTGATTCTTGGTACTGTTTCCTGTATAATTAGGGTTCTGTTCAGAAAGTCCTTGCCTACACCTGTGACAACAAGAGTTTTAACTATTTTTTCTTCCAGCAGGTTAGGTGTTTGTGTTTTAACATCAGTTCTTTGATCCATTTTGATTTTAGTTTATTGCATGGTAGGATATACAAGTCTAAATTCAATCTTCTACATATGGATAGCCAGTTTTCCCAGCACCATTTGATACATTATTTTTTCTCAAACGTAAATTTTTAAACATCTTTATAAAAGAGCAGGTAGCTGAATGTGCCTAGAGTTGTTTCCACATCCTCTATTCTGTTCCATGGACACATATTTCTGCAGGGGTTTTTTTCGTGACACTTTGCTGTTTTTAATGAATGTAATTTTCTTTATAATATAGCTCAAAGTCCAGAAATATGATTAGTCTTGTCTTGCTGTTGTTGTCCAGGATTGCTCTTGCTAGTCTATGTCTCTTCTGGTTTCATATGAATTTTAGAATTGTTTTCTCTAGTTTTGTGAAGACCAGTATTGGCATTTTGATTGGAATTTTCAATAAATATGTCTATCCTTTTTGGAATTATTTGACTATATTGGTTCTGCCTAATCCGGGAACAAGGGATATCTTTCCATTTTCTGATGTTCTCTTCAATCTCCTTTATCAAAGTACTGTAATTTTCATTGTAAAGGTCTTTCAATTCTTTAGTTAATTCCTAAGTATTTAATTTTTCCTAATGCTATTGTGAATGGTATTATTTTCCTAATTCCTTTCTCAGTGGGTTCATTATTAGTGTACAGGAAGGATACTGATTTTTGTGTGTTGATTTTGTATCCTACTACATTACTGAATTTGGTTATTAATTGTAAGAGTCTTTTAGTTGAAGTTTTAGGTCTTCTATGTAGAGGATCTTGTCATCTGCGAATAATGATACTTTGACTTCGTCCTTTCCTATAAGTATCCCTTTTATTTCTTTTTCCTGCATGATTGCTTTAGCTAATGTTTTGAGTACTATCTTGAACAAAAGTGGTGATACTGGATATCCTTGTCTTGTTTGTAATTTTAGAGAGAAAGCTTTCAGCTTTTCCCCATTTAATATGCTGCTGGACATTGGTTTATCACAAATGATTTTTCTCAGATAGAGATAAGATCCTTCTATATCTATTCTCCTCAGGGTTTTCATTATGAAATTATGTCAGATTTGTCAAAGGCTTTTTCTGCATCAGTTGAGACAATCATGTAATTTTTTTAATCATTAATTAAGTTTATTGGTACAATTTAGATATACATAATAATCACATTCATTGTATAGAATTTATACTTGTACATGATATATCTTGATTCATATTTTTCCCATTCCCCTCCCCTCCATTCTATCCCTCTTGCCCTTCTTATTTACAAGAGCTTTGTTTCCATTTTGTCTTTCTTTTCATGTTTTTTTTCTTTCGACTTCCTTCCTTCCCTTCCTGCCCCACCACACCCATTCCTATTTGAACATTTTCTATTTAACAATATCTACTATACATTTTGGTCCTTATTTACACTTTCAGTTTCTCACACAAGAGAAACAATGGGATATTTATGCATGTGTGTCTGTTTTATTTCATTTAGAGTATGGTCTCTAGGTGCATCCATTTAGCTAGGAATGTCTCAAACTTATCCTTCTTTATGGCTGACTAGTACTCCATTGTATTTTAAAAAACACATCTTTTTTATCCATTCATCTGTTGATGGACATTTGGGCTGTTTCCATGAATTAGATATTAAAATTTGTGCTGCTGTGAACATTGGTGTGAGTATATCACTGTGGAATGATACTTTTAATTCTTTTGGGAAGATATTTGAAGGAAAATAGCTGGGTCAAATGGAACCTATATCCCTAGTGTTTTTTTAATGAATTTTATTGGTACATTTTAGGTATACAATATAATGACATTCATCATTGGAAATTTGCACCTTTACATAATCTTTCTTGGTTCTTATTTTTCCCCCTTCCCCTGCCCTCCCTTCAATGCCTCCACCCTTCCCTATTTACAAAGATTTTGTTTCCATTTTTTCATTTTCTCATATTAATTCCATTCCTTTCTTTCCTTTCCCCTACCCTTCACACTTCTCCTTCCCCTTTGTCCCTTTTCTTCCTATTTCACATTATCTATTATACATTTAGTCCTTATTTACACTTTCAGTTTCTCACACCAGAGAAACTATTTGGTATTTACACATGTATGTCCTATTTGTTTCACTTAAGAGTATCACCTTAATGTGCATCCACTTAGCTATAAATGTCTCTAATTTCTCATTTTTGATGGCTGAATAGTACTCCATTTTATTTTTTTAAAAAACATTTTCTTTATCCAGTCTCCAGTTGATAGGCAATTGGGCTGCTTCCAAGTTTTAGTTATTACAAACTGTGCTGCTATGAACACGGGTACACATATATCTCTGTGGTATGATTCTTTTAATTCTTTGGGGAAGATAGCCAGCAGGGGAATAGCTGGGTCAAATGGGACTTCCAGTCCTAGTTCTTTGAGGTATCTCCATACTGATTTCCACAGTGGTTGCACCAGTCTACACTCCCACCAGCAGTGGAGCAGTGTTCCTTTTTCCCCACAGCCCCACCAGCATTTGTTATTGGTTGATTTCATGATAGCAGCCATTCTTTCTGGGGTGAGGTAGAATCTCAGTGTTGTTTTCATTTGCATCTCTCAAATGACCAGTGATGCTGAACATTGTTTCATATGTTTATTTGCTGCTTTTACTTCTTTGTCTGAGAAGGGTCTGTTCATTTCAAATGCCCATTTTTGGATTAGGAACAAGCAGTGACCTAGAATAGCAAAAGCAGTTCTAGTTAACAGAGACATGGCAGGGGGTATCACAACCACCAACTCAAAACTATACTACAAAGCTACTGTGATAAAAACAGCATGGTACTGGCAAAGAAACAGACCAGAGGATCACTGGAACAGATTAGAAGGTGCAGAGACAACTCCAGACACACTCAGCCACCTCATCTTTGACAAAAGAGCCAAATACCCTCACTGGAGGAAAGATAGCCTCTTTAATAAATGGTGCTGGAAAAATTAGTTTTCAACTTGTCAAAGATTAAAACTGGACCTATATATCTCACCATGCACTAAACTAAAATCAAAGTGGATCAAAGATCTAAATATTAAAACAGAAATGCTGAACCGGCTGGAACAGAGGTTAGGTAGAACTCTTGAAGACATTGGTGTAGGAAAAGATTTTATGAACAAAACGTCAGTTGCCCATGAACTAGCACAAAAAATCAACAGGTGAGATCTCTTCTTATTAAAAAGCATCTCCACAGGAAGAGAAACCACCAAGAGTGAAGAGATAACCTACAATGTGGGAAAAAAGTTTCAGCTGCTGTTCCTCAGACAAAGGTGTACTATTTAGAATCTATAAAGAAGTTAAAAAAAGTCAGACCTCCCAAATTTATTTATTTATTTTTTTGGTTTGATTGAAAATTTATTTAACTTTACAATGATGCAAAAGTAATGTACATTCAGTAGAAAGCAGACTTTGATTTTGGATTTTGTTTTTTACATAAGTTAAGAATGTGAAGAACAATTCTCTCTTATGATGCTGGGAAGGACAGCAAAACGCAGCCCTTCAATCAGGAAGAGAAACGATCAGTGCTCTACAGTGTGCCGTGTCACTATGCTATGGTGCTCAGTACATTGGGTGTTGTAAATGCATTTTCAACCTAACACATTTGCTTTCAGGGACATAACCCAATCCCAAACCCAGGAGCATCTGTATTGCAGAATACAGTGGTTTACAGCATGGACTTGGCCTGCTCACACAATTTCCTTGCTATGTGAACATTGCCAGCCTTTCTTTCTTCTTTTTTTTTTAATTAAATTCTTTTATTGGTACATTGTAGGTATACAACACAATTACATTTCTCATTGGGAATTGTACCTTTACATAATGCATCCTGGCTCTTATTTTTTCCCCATTCCTAGCCCTCCCTTCATGCCCTCCACCCTTCCCTATTTACAAAGACTTTATTTCCATTTTTTCCATTTCTCATCATTTTTTCTTTCCCTTCTTTCCTTTCCTCTGCCCCTCCCACTACCCTTACCCCTTTGGACCTTTTCTTCCTATTTTGCATTATCGATTATTCATTCTAATCATTGGTACATTTTAGGTATACAACATAATGACATTCATCATTGGAAATTTGCACCTTTACATAGTCTCTCTTGGTTCTTATTTTTCACCCTTGCCCAGCCCTCCCTTCAACCCCTCCAGTCCTCCCTATTTACAAAGATTTTGTTCCTATTTTTCCATTTTCTCACATTAATCCCATTCCCTTCTATCTTTTCCCCTAGCCCTCCCACTTCCTTCCCCTTTGCCCCTTTTCTTCCTATTTCACATTACCTATTATACATTTAGTCCTTCTTTACACTTTCAGTTTCTCACACCAGAGAAACTATTCGGTATTTATACATGTGTGTCCTATTTATTTCACTTAAGAGTATTGCCTCCATGTGCATCCACTTAGCTATAAATGTCTCTAATTTCTCATTTTTGATGGCTGAGTGGTACTCCATTTTATAAAAAGAACCCCACATTTTCTTTATCCAGTCTCCAGTTGATGGGCATTTGGGCTGTTTCCAAGTTTTAGCTATTACAAACTGTGCTGCTATGAACATGGGTGCACATATATCACTGTGGTATGATTCTTTTAATTCTTTGGGGAAGATCCCCAGCAGTGGAATAGCAGTGTCAAATGGGACTTCCAGTCCTAGTTCTTTGAGGTATCTCCATACTGATTTCTACAGTGGTTGCCCCAGTCTACACTCCCACCAGCAGTGGAGCAGGGTTCCTCTTTCCCCACAGCCCCGCCAGCATTTGTTATTGGTTGATTTCATGATAGCACCCATTCTTGAGTGAA
Organism: Heterocephalus glaber; assembly: GCF_053883595.1. NCBI lineage: Eukaryota > Metazoa > Chordata > Mammalia > Rodentia > Bathyergidae > Heterocephalus > Heterocephalus glaber. Next base: position 7,942,398 of record NW_028258156.1, read on the forward strand.
GTGGAATCTCAGCATTGTTTTCATTTGCATCTCTCGAATGACCAGTTATGTTGAACATTTTTTCATGTATTTATTTGCTATTTCTACTTCTTTGTCTGAGAAATGTCTGTTCATTTCAGATGCCCATTTTCAGATTGGGTCTTTAAATTTGGGAAGTCTGATCTTTTTAAGTTCTTTATAAATTCAAGATAGTAGACCTTTGTCAGAGGAAGAGTAGGTAAAGATTTTTTCCCACATTGTGGATTGTCTCTTCACACTGCTGGTGGTTTCTCTTGCTGTGCAGAAGCTTTTTAATAAGAAGAGATCCCACTTGTTGATTGTTTGTGCTAGTTCACAGGCAACTGAGGTTTTGTTCATAAAATCTTTTCCTACACCGATGTCTTCAAGGGTTCTACCTAACCTCTGTTCCAACTGGTTCAGAGTTTCTATTTTAACATTTAGATCTTTAATCCATTTTGATTTCAGTTTAGTGCATGGAGAGACATACAGGTCTAGTTTTAATCTTTGGCAAGTTGAAGCCCAGTTTTTCCAGCACCATTTATTAAAGAGGCTATCTTTCCTCCAGTGAGGGTGTTTGGCTCCTTTATCGAAGATGAGATGGCTGAGTGTGTCTGGCATTGTTTCTGCATCTTCTAATCTGTTCCACTCGTCCTCAGATCTGTTTCTTTGCCAGGACCATGCTGTTTTTATCACAGTAGGTTTCTAGTAGAGTTGCAGGTTGGGGATTTTGATACCCCCTGCCATGTCTCTGTTACCTAGAATTGCTTTTGCTATTCTGGGTCTCTTCTTGCTCCAAATGAATTTTTGGATTGTTTTCTCAAGGTCTATGAAGTATGCTGCTGGGATCTCAATTGGAATTGCATTAAATCTACATAGCAGTTTTGGAAGTATGGCCATTTTCACTACACTAATCCTTCCTACCCAGGAGCAGGGGATGTCTGTCCATTTTCTGATATCATCTTCAATCTCTCTTTTCAGAGTGCCATAGTTTTCAGAGAAGAGGTCTTTGATTTCTTTCATTAGGTTGATTCCTAGGTATTTCAGTTTTTTGGATGCTATTGTGAAAGGAATTATTTGCCCTATTTCTCTCTCAGTGAGTCTGTCATTGGTGTAGAGGAAAGCTATTGAGTTTTGTGTGTTGCCCTTGTAACCAGCTACTTGACTGAATTTGGTTATTAAGTCTAGAAGACTTTTGGTGGAGTTCTTCGTGTCTTCTACATAGAGTATCATGTCATCTGCAAATAATGACAATTTGACTTCTTCATTACCTATCTTTATTCCTTTTATTTCTTTCTCTTGTCTAATTGCCGTGGCTAATGTTTCCAGCACTATATTGAACAAGAGTGGTGATAGTGGACATCCTTGTCTTGTTCCTGATTTTATTATGAAGGATTTCAGTTTTTGACCATTTAGTATGATATTGGCTGTTGGTTTTTCATAGATGGCTTCAATCAGTTTGAGGTAGAGACCATCTATTCCAATTTTTTGTAGGATTTTTATCATAAATGCATGTTGGATTTTGTCAAATGCTTTTTCTGCATCTGTGGAGATAATCATATGGTTTTTGTCCTTGGCTCTAGTGATAAAGTGTATTACATTGATTGATTTTCATATATTGAACCATCCCTGCATCCCTGGGATGAATCCTACCTGATCAGGGTGTATGATCTTCTTGATGATCTTCTGCATTCTATTTGCCATTATCTTATTAAGGATTTTTGCATCTATGTTCATTAGTGAGATTGGCCTATAGTTCTCCTTTTTGGTTGGGTCTTTCTCTGCTTTGGGGATCAAGGTGATGCTTGCTTCCAGGAATGAATTTGGGAATATTGTTTCCCTTTCAATTTCAATGAAGAGTTTAAACAGTAGTGGCAGCAGTTCCTCTCTAAATGTTTTGTAGAATTCAGCAGTGAAGCCATCAGGGCCCGGGCTTTTCTTAGTTGATAAGTTTTTAATTACATTTTCAATTTCATTGGTTGATATTGGGTTGTTCAGAATTTTTAGGTCTTCTTCGTTCAACTTTGGTAATTCATATGTATCTAGGAATCTGTCCATTTCTTCTGTGTTGTCCATCTTATTGATGTATAGGTTCTGGAAGTAGGTATTGATGATCCTCTGGATTTCTGCTTGGTCTGTTGTCATTTCACCCTTTTCATTCCTAATTGCATGGATTTGGGCCTTTTCTTTCCTTTTTCTGACAAGCTTGGCTAAAGGTTTGTCAATTTTGTTGATTCTTTCAAAGAACCAACTCTTGGCTTCATTGATTTTTTGTATCATTCTCTTAGTCTCCATTGCATTGATTTCCCCTCTGATCTTTATAATTTCCTCCCTTGTATGAGCTTTTGGGTTGTCCTACTCTTCTTTTTCTAGAAGCTTGAGGTTCAGCATCAGGTTGTTTAATTGGGCTCGTTCTGTTTTCCTAATATGCATATTCACTGCTATGAATTTCCCTCATAAGACAGCTTTCATTGTGTCCCATAGATTCCGATATGTTGTATTGTCATTGTCATTTAATTGAGGGAACTCTCTGATTTCTTCTTTAATTTCCTCTGTGACCCATTGGTTATTCAGAAGTGGTTTGTTCAATTTCCACGTGTTTATGAAATTTTTTGAGTTTCTTTTGCTATGGATCTCCAATTTCATCGCACTATGGTCTGATAATGTACAGGGGATAACTTCAATTCCTTTGCACTTACTTAAGCATGTTCTATGTGTGAGTATGTGGTCTATTTTGGAGAATGACCCATGTGCAGCTGAGAAGAATGTGTATTCTGATTTTGTGGGGTGGAAGACTCTGTAAACATCTGTTAAGTTCCTTTGTTCAAGAGTTCGATTGAGTTCTAGTATTTCATTACTTATTTTTAGTCTAGTTGATCTATCTATTTGTGACAGTGGGGTGTTGAGGTCCCCCACTACAATTGTATTAGTGCATATATGACTTTTCATGTCCGTTAGTATTTGTTTTATATAGTTGGGTGCACTAGTGTTTGGTGCATAGATATTTATGATTGTCATCTCTTCCTCTTGGATTGTTCCCTTTACAAGGATGTAGTGTCCTTCTTCATCTCTCTTAATCAGTGTTGATTTGAAATCTACTTGATCTGCCAAGAGGATAGCTACTCCTACTTTTTTTCGAGTTCCCATCGCATGGAGTATTGTTTTCCGTCCTTTATCTTTCAGTCTATGAGTTTCCTTTTGAATGAAGTGTGTTTCTTGTATGCAGAATATTGTTGGATTTTGCTTCTTGACCCATTCTGACAGTCTATTTCTTTTGATTGGTGAATTGCGACCATTAACATTGATGGTTATAACTGAAACGTATTGACTTGTCATTGCCATGTTTCTTTTTTTTTCTTTTTGTTGGATTCTCCCCCTTTCCATTTAATTTCTTGTCATGCCAGATGGGTTCATTCTGCTTTGCTTCCTGGGGTTGTGATCTTCAATATCTGTTCCTAGGATATTGTGTAAAATTCTTTGGAGTGCTGCTTTGGTATTCACGAAGTTCCTAAGATGCTCTTTGTCATGAAAGTATCTTATTTCTCCATCAATTTTGAAAGATAGTTTTGCAGGGTACATCAATCTGGGTTAGAGGCTGTTTTCTTTCAGGGCTTGGAATATGTCACTCCAAGCTCTTCTTGCCTTGAGGGTTTGTGTTGAGAAGTCTGCTGTGATTCTGATGGGCTTTCCTTTGTATGTGATTTGTTTCTTTTCTCTAACTTCTTATAGAACTTTGTTCTTCTGTTGAGTTTCTGGAATCTTCGCAATTATATGCCTATGTGTAGATTTTTTTTCATCAAGGCTATTTGGAGTCCTATATGCCTCACTTATCTGTATGTCAAATTCTTTTCCCCTGCTTGGGAAGTTTTCTGCCATTATTTCTGTGAAGAGATCTTTTATGTCATCTGCACTCTCTCCTGTTTCTTCATTGACTCCAATCAATCTTATGTTATTCTTCTTTGCATCATCTAGCAGCTGCTGGACTGATTTCTCATGTTCCTTTATAATTTTGAAGCAGTTTTTCTTTTCCTGGTCACTAATTGCAATCTTATCTTCTCCATCTGAAATTCTGTCCTCACATTGGCTCATTCTGCTGTGTAGACTTTCAGTGGAGTTTTTCATGTCCTGGAAATCTATTTGCATCTGTTTTATGGATTCCATTTGTTTCTTATGTTGGGATTCCATCATGTTCCTGAGCTCCTGTCTAGATTTATTAATCATGTCTTGCACTAGGGGCACAATTTCTCCTGTTATCTGAGAAATTATTTCTGATTTCATTTTTTCCAGATCCCCTTTTGTTGCCAGTTCAGTGGGTCCAGGTGGTTGAGTATCAGAGGGTTCCATCTCATTTCCCTTTGGGGTTGCTGTAGGTGATCTGGGAGTCTGGTTTTGAGACTTATTTACATGTTTTCTCATTTTGACTGGGGCGGGGTGCTGTTGTCACCTGCACGGATTACCTCCTCTGAGCTGGGAGAGGTGGGACAGGGGCCGGGAACAGCGGTAGGGATGGTGGCCCAAAAGCCTTTTCCTGTGGGCTGGGAGAAGTGGGAGGGATGGTGGCCGGGAAGCCCCTTCCTGTGGACCAGGAGCAGTGGGATGGTGACTCAGAAGCCCCTACCTCTGGGCCGGAGGCAGCAGGACTCAGTACCGTGATCTGGTGGTCCGTTGTCCTCCGCGTCTTTGTAGTGTGGAACCAGGTGTCTGTACAGAGAAGCGGGGTTGGGGGGTCCAGTGGATTGTTGCCGGGGTGCAGGCTGATTTGGCGTCTTCTGCATGACTTGGGACCTCGGTAGGGCATGCGCAGACCTGCCTGTCTGCAGCAGGCTCATTGCCAGCCTTTCTGTGCATCAGATGCCTTATCTGTAGGGTAAATTCTGCATAGTATATTTGTTGGCTGTTGCTATATTTGCTTAGTTTGTAGAGGTTTCAGTCCATAATCGGCTGGCTCCAAGGTGTGGTGACAGAGAGGCAACAGTTCACGGTGGCCAGAAGACAGCAAAAGCAACAAGAGACCTCCCAAATTTAAAGACCCAATCCATCATGTTCCTCTGCTCCTCTATTTTTTTTGTCAGTATCATCTCTAGATTTATTAGTCATGTCTTGCACTATGGGCATAATCTCTGCTGGTATCTGAGAAATTATTTGTGATTTTTCCAGGTCCTCTTTTGTTGTCAGTTCAGGGATTCCAGGTGGTTGAGTATCAGATTGTTCCCTCTCCTTTTCCTTTGGGGTTGCTTTAGGTGATCTAGAAGTCTGGTTTTAAGACTTGTTTACATGTCTTCTCATTTCAACGGGGGTGGAGGGGAGCTGTGTGTGCTGCTGGTGCCCATCCAGCTCACCTCCTCGGCACTGGGGGCAGTTCTGCTCCTCGGTGCTGGTGGCAGTCGTACAGTGGCCCAGAAGTCTCCTCCTCTGTGCTGGGGGTGGCTGTAGCCTTAGTTTTTTGAGGAATCTCCATACTGATTTTCACAGTGCTTACACCAGTCTACACTCCCACCAATACTGGAGTAGGGTTTCTTTTTCCCCATCCTTTTTCCTTGATAATAGCTATTCTTTCTGGAGTGAGATGGAATCTCAGCATTGTTTTAATTTGCATCTCTCAAATGACCGGTGATGTTGAGCATTTTTTCATATATTTATTTGACATTTGTACTTCTTCATTGGAGAAAAGTGTATTCATCTCAGATACCCATTTTTGACTGGGTCTTTAAATTTGAGGGATTTGATTTTTTTCAGTTCTTTATATAGTCTAAATATCAGTCTTATATCTGAGGAACAGCTGGCAGAAATTTTTTCCAATTATGCTAGTTGTCTTTTTACCACCTGGTCCCAGTTCTCTCTATGTACTTTTCAGAGACCCAGGGCTACAACTGTGTAACATCATCAGTTAGACTCATACTGGTTCCCAGACTTCACTGAGCCTAAGAATCACACCAGAAGCTTTGTAACAATGCAGATTCCTGCAGTCCTGGCACTGCAGTTTCTAGGCCATTTTTTCTGAGATGGAGCCTGCAATGTGTCTAATTCCACACCCATGTGTCCGACAATCCTAATCTGAATATGTACTATATGCCAAACAATGTCCTAGGCCCTCAGGGTACATCAAAAGACAAAAACATTTCCACTGTCATGCAGCTTACATTCTAGTGGGGGTGTACAGGTAATAAACAGAATAAGGGATTTTGCGCTATGTTAAAAGATGGTAAGTGCTATAGGGAAAATGTAGCAGGGGGTGGGGATTAGAAGAAGAGTGCAACTGCAATGGGGCCATCAGACTAAGCCTGCCTGGGAAGTTGACATCTAAGGTCTTTAGGAGAGCAGAGTGACCTTGTAGTCATCTAGGCAGTTTCTGCTATCGGATTTGGCCTGGTGGGCTGTAGGATCAGCAAGGAGGCCAGAGTGGCTGATTAGAATGAGACAGGGAAAAACAGAGATGTGCCAAGAATGGAAACATGGGCCATTTCTTGTGGAGCAGTGGTACCAATTGACTTGAGCTCTGAGTCAAAGCCTTCTGAGCAGCTTTGCCTGAGTTTGCCATTCTGTTTCCAGCACTCCAGGACATGGGGAGGACTATGTGTGTTTTAGCCTCATCTTGAGTAGCTTAATCCCATTCCCATCCTGACATAATTTATATTATGTTCAGAAGAATCACCAAGGCTGCTGCATTGACAATGCACTGCAGTGGGTCAGAGGTGGAAATGAGGAGGCTAAGGCAGTCATCGAGAGGCATACAGGGCAGAATAGTGTTAGGGCAAAATGAGGTGAGGAAGGTTGAGAATCACAGGTAGTTCTCCAGGTGACTTCCTGTTTCTGTACTTGGTATGCTGCCTTTGAACTGATAGAACTTTCAGGGGTTGGTGCCATTGCCAGCTGTGCCTATCTGCCACGCTGCCTCCAGGGTGCCCTGGGGGTCAGGTGGGGGGAGGGGGGAGACAATACATTTAGCCCTAGCAGAACCCAGTAACTTAATCCCACCTGTGAGTTGCTTACATTCTTACAAATGGAATTTACTGGGGAATCCTAGTCACCCTGGTGTACTTCCACTTGGAGCCTGAGTAATGGGTTGTCTGGTGATTTTCCAGGGAATTGCCTGGCCAAATGAAAATTTCATGAAAGTGCCATGTTTGCTTCATTAAAAGGTAAAGTCAAGGGCTGGGGATTTAGCTCAGTGGCACTGCAGCTGCCTCACAAGCGCAAGGTCCTGAGTTCAATCCCTGGTACCGAAAAAAAAAAAAAGGTAAAGTCAGGAACCTGGATAAAGATCACCAGGGCCTCTGTCACAGTTTTAGTTGAGTCTCCTCAAAATTCCCAGTACCTCGAAACAGGAACATATTTGGAATAGATCTTTGTTGGTGTAATCAGGTAAGATGAGGTCGCACTGAAATATATGACTGATTTCCTTATAGAAGGGAAAATTGGAGACAGGCTTATGCATTTTTTGTTGCTGTAATGAAATACCTGAGGCAGAATAATGCTGTAAATTAAAGAGGTTTGTTTAGCTCAGTTTTGGAAGTTGAAAGTCCAAACACCATGCTGTCTCTGTTGGGCCCATGGCAGAGGCAAGGGTGTATATGGGAGAAAGAATCACGTCACAAAACAGGAAACCAGGGGAAAACTCAGGTCACCCTCAGGCCTTTATAGAAACTTGCTCTCATGAGATCTCAGCTACCTTCATTCCTTCTAAGGGAATGTCCCAGTGTCCTGAGGAGGTCCCATTTGGCCCTACCTCCCACCACCACACTGGGGACCAAGCTTCCAAAATATGAACTGGGGGGGCAATATTCAAGCCATAGAATAGACAGAAGGGAGAATATCATGTAAGGTTCAAGGTAGATACTGGGGTAAGGGATCTACAGGCCAAGAAACACTGAAGACTGACAGCAACCCACCAGAAGCTAGAAGACAGGCACGGAGCAGATTCGCCCTCATAATCCTGAGAAGAAATCAACCCCACAGGTATCTTGATCTTGGGCCTCCAAAACAGCGAGACAGTAACATTCTGATGTCTGAACCACCCAGGGTCTGGTATATTGTTATAGCCGTCCTACCATGTAATACTCCCCATCATCTCAGACCAGACATCCCCTCCATCTCCTCAAACTGGTTCCAGTCCTGCTGGTTCTCACAGAGGCAGCCTCTCCATCTGAATAAGAGAAGGTTCTGGCAGAAGGTCCCCGGGCTGTGTCACTGCTCTCAGATCAGCTGCTCTGTGTCCCTTGGAAAGCAGAGCTGCTGTGATGCTCTCACACTGTATCAACAGTACCCCCTGGCAAACTCTGTGTTTGTGACCCACTCTGGGGCTTGTAGCAATGTTTAGCCTTTCCTTCCTATTTGGGTGGTTAGCTTTCTTCTTCTACTTCGTACATATGACATGCTCAAGTCATATGAAAGATACTTCCAGATGGGTTTCTCCAAGCCCAAGGCCAGCCTCAGCTGACAACTGTCTGTTGGCAGTAATAATGCCTAGTGCATTCTGCAGCTCTCAGGAACTGCTGCTGTCTTCTCTCACTTCTCTCATGCAGACACCTCATCTATTCTGTGTTTTGGGACTTTGTCTTACAAAGCCCACTTTTAAAGGAAGGTCACAGCCCATGGGACCTGGCCTCCTGAGACTGGCAGACTCCTCAGCAGCCCTTTCTGCTGCCACAGCAGTATATGTGGCTGGAGCCTTCTAAAGCTGGGGGGCTGGAGGTTTCACTTCTCCCATCCCACATAGGTAGCTGGGTGCTGTACCTTTGTTCAGGTGCCAAGTACCCCTGCCCATTGTGCAGGTACCTCTCAAGCTCTCTCATCTTCTTGTTCTCACCTAAAGCCAGAGCCTCTGGACTCGAGTTGAGAGGCAACCAGAGGCCTCTCTGACTTTGTTGGGCTGTCTGTCCCCAACCTCTGCCACCTCCACCAACCACCTTCCTGCCCACTCTAGGCCTGCCTACCATGCCCCTGTAATGTCCCCAAAGCTACAGCACAGTTGCTCCTGCCTTCCACACCCTGAGGCCAGCAGTTGTTTCTTTTCCTTCCCTAACCTAGAATCATGCAGATTCCTACCCCGAGACCCCATGAGGTCAGCTCCGTAGTCCCCTCTCCTTTGGCTCACTTCTGCAGAGAGAGCTACTTCAGGCCTTTAAAGTGGTGCTTCTCTAAGTATGGTCTGCAGCCCAGCTACCCCAGCCTAATGGGGAACTTGGTAGAAATGCACATTCTTAGGCCCTGTTCAGACCAACTGAATCAGAAACTCGGTTCTAGGGTTTGTAAGTGACTTAAGCCCTCCACATTCAGATTTGGGCTGGGGACAGTTTGCTCTAGTCTTTATTCCATTGTTTTGATATGCCATAATTTACCTAGCTAATTGAAAAAGATAAGAGTTTTGAATTGTGTTTTAAATAATGAATCTTGCATGGACACTACTTTAAAATTACATATTTTATTTACATAAACTGAGGAAAGGAGAAAGCCAAAATAAAGATACATTCTTAACTCTGTGAAAAGCTGCACAGATTTTGTATGGATTTGTTTATTATTACAAGGCCCATGAGGTCATAATTAGTGGTTTTGTGTCTCAGGCTTGATGAGCAATCAAATCTCATCTGCAAACACAGTTTACAGGAGAATATAAACATATCTGGTTTCAAAGTTACAGTTAGCAGTTCTGATAGTGATGAAAACAAACTTCAAAATATTAGCAAAGCTTTTTGTTCTTTTTAATAAAACTGATGTTAATGGAAACTTATTTAGACTGATTAAAACTTATTTAAACTTACTTAGACTTATTTTAATGTTGCAGTAATTGGTTGGCAAATAATCTCTAAATTCTTACCTTCTTAATGGATCAGAGCTAACCAGTAGCATCACTTATCAAAAACACTTGTATCAACAATTTCTTCAAAGCTTTCATTACAAGTTCTTCATTCAAAGCTTTCATTATACCATTAAAACTTGTGGCCTGTAATTTCAAACTACTTTTAACACAGATTGGATGAAAGAATTTGAGTTTATGTTGTTTGCTTGCTTACTTGTTTGTTTTTTCAGTCCTAGGGCTAGAACCCAGGAGGATTTTACCACTGAGCTATATCCCCACCCACACACATTTGTTTACTTATTTATTATTTAGTATTTATTTATCTAGACAAGGTCTCACTAAGTTGCCCAGACTGGCCTTGAACTTGCTGTCTTCCTGTCTTAGTCTCCTGAGTAGCTGGGATTACCAAAATGTGCCACCTGTACACCCAGTTCGGGTTTATAGTTTCTGTTTTTCTCAGCCCTCAGTAATAGGCATTTAGACTGCTTTCCTGAGCCACCTAATACATTGCTTCAGGGGCATCTTCCTACACTTGTACAATTACCGTCGAGATTAGATTCTTAGAAGTGGAATTTTTTATGTCGAAGGTTCTGTGCATTTTACATTTGATAGAATGTTGACAAATTATTTTATGAAGAAGTTGTTTCAATTTATACAGTATATTAAAATGCACTTTCCACTATCATTGCTAATACTATTTTAAAATATTTATAATATTTAAATATTTTACCAATATACAAGACAAAAGAGTGGTTTTTATTGTCATAATTTCATTATTTTAATTATATTCCATTTGGACATCTTTTCTATTCGTATTTCTTTCTCAATTTTCTGTTCAATTGCAGGGTTTCCTTACTAATCTACAAATATTCTTTATGTCAAGGAAATGTGTCCTTTGACACATGTTGCACGTATTTTTTTCTTAGTTGTTTTTCACTGAATTTTTTCACACAGAAAACTTTAACTTTTACAAAGTCAAATTGATCAATCTTTGTCTTTATGGCATCTGAGTTATAGATCATACTTTGTAAAAAAAAAAATTGAAAAACTTTTCCTTTCCCCAAGTGTTCTGAGGTACAAGGTGGAAGGGCTGCATCTGGCAATGGCCTTCTTGTTGGATGAGTCCCAAGGTGGCACTGCAGCACATGGCAGGCAATAGGGGGAGTGGGTGTGCATGTGAGGCTCTCCTGGTCTCTCTTACAAAGCTGCTGGGGTCCAGTTGTGGGAGGGCCACTCTAATGACCTTATTTATCTTATAATCAATACCCAAACATCCCACCTCTAAACTCCATAGTTGAAGTAAGTTTTCACCCTCTTAATATCTCACAGTGGGTATTAGATTGCAATATATAAAGGCTTGGGGGACACAGAGCATAAATTTATTTATTTATTTATTTGTTTATTTTTGAGACAGGGTCTCCCTATGTGGTTCAGGCTGGGCTTGAATTCACTATGTAACCCAGCCTGGCTTTGAACTCACAACAATCCTCCTGCCTCAGCTTCCCGAGTGCTGGGATTATAGGCATGCACCATCACACCCAGCTCACAAACCGTATAATATAGTGATTAGGTGAGCCAGGCTGGGGATTTAGCTCAGTGGAGCTGCACCTGCCTGGCAAGCACAAGGTCTTGACTTCAATTCCTGGTACCAAAACCAAAGAAGAAGTGAATATGCTTTCTAGTTAGTGTGCCTGTGCTTAAATCACACTTGCTATGTGATCTTGGCTGAGTCACTCAGCCTCTCTGAACTCATCAGCCTTTGTAGCCATCACAGGATATTGTGAGGTAGTGCCTCACAGGGTAAACGCTCAATTAATATTATTTCTTATTATTTTTTAATTCAGTGTTTAAGTCAATAGTTTTGCTTACTTTAAATGTTTATTCATTTAAATATTTATTCAGTTAGTTTCCATACAAGAAATAAAGTAGGGATCTCATAATTGTTTTCAAAATTAAATCTTAGAGAGGACTTTTCTAATTTTTGTATGTAGAAAATTTATCAGTTATTGCAACTCAGTTACTTGCTTATTTCTCATAACTTTTGCTAATTTCTCAGTTGATTCTTTTAGACTGCAATGAGATCTACACATAATAAGAACGTGGCTTCCTCTTTGCCTCCTTTCCATGTAAACCGTAATTTTCTCTTGTGTCTAATTGTATTTTAAAAAGCTCCAAGACAATGTTGAATATAGTGGTAAGGGTATTCCAGATAGGCTCTGACTAGGAATCTAGTGTTGGCCATTCAATGTCATCCTGGATTTGCTTGAGACATTATTTAAACTGTGAGCATTTTCTGGAGGCCTCTCTAGCATCTATTGCCTTTTCCCTTTGCCAATAGTCCCCGTATCTTGCTTTGGAAGTGACATCCATTTCTTTCTTTTTTTCCCATGAACTTTATTGGTACATTTTAGGTATACAGTACATCATCATTGGAATCTTGTACCTTTACATGATGTATCTTGGTTCTTAATTTTTCCCCATTCCCCTGCCCTCCCTTCACCCCCTCCACCCTTCCCTATTTACAAAGACTTTGTTTCCATTTTTTTCCTTTTCTCATGTTTTTTCTTTTCCCTTCTTTTCTTTCCAACCATTTCTTATTCTCAGCGCTGCGGTTTTGGGAAGAGGGACCCCATTTACACCCATGCAGGAATGCCTTCCCTGCATTTTTCAGTACACCTGTAAAAAGCACTGCCCTCTTGAGAAACAAAAATGTGTACAAACTGAGGCTGGGGATTTAGCTCAGTGGTTCTGCCGCTTGCCTCACAAGCACAAGGTCCTGAGTTCTATCCCTGGTACCCCCCCCCAAAAAAATGTATACAATCTAAAGATAATGCTTGTCTTCTAACAATGTTTTACTTTGCGTACACTGTGAGACTTAGATCAGTAGTTCCTGGTTGTTTGCTCTAAAGCAAAGGAAAATAAATCTTTTCCTATCTTGCCAAGAAGGCCAAAATGGTTATAGTCCAGACTATTTCTCTAGGTCAGTGGTGGAACCTATGGTATGTGTGCCACATGGACTATTTGTTATCATTGAAAGCTCTAAATGGTTCACCATCTCTGCTCTAGGTCAATCCTAAGGTGCCACAAAATCTGGAACCTTGATTCCCTAAATATTTACACTTCAAGGAGGAATGAGGTGGGGACCTTGGAGACATCTCTACGTTGTATGGAACCCCACAAGGTGATCTGGTCCCTGAAGGAGTTTAACTGAAGAGTTAATATGAGAACCCAGAGTGCTCTCCACCCCCATCTTCAAGGAGAAGAGTCTCTTTCTCCCCATTTCGGGAAGGAAAGGGATAGCTGCCTGTGTTCTGTATATGAACAGAGGACTGTTATTCTCTGTCCTTTGCCACACAGAGTATGCAGCCCCATATGTAGATTTTTAAAAATCTGGCTTTCCTAACATAGCCTAGGAGTAAGGATGAGAGCAAAGGAGGATTGCATAGTTGTTATTATGTCAATCATAAGAACTAATCTGTCTCTCATCCAGAATATCCCCTGTACATATTCAGGATTAAATTAATGAAATGCATAGTAAAAGTCCAACAGTACTTAATTTGTGAAACTCTTCGTTCTCCATGACACATCTAGAATTTGCACCAGCTCAAGCAGGTGATCTTTCATGAGAATGCAGTAGGTATCACCACCCCTGTATCATTCAAGATACCATGGCAGTATCAATTTTGGAAATTCCCCAGAGAGGTGGCATCACTTTTGATTTATCATCTTGGCAGAGGAGTAAGTCCCAGAAGAATCCATATGGCCCTTCCAGCCATAATAGTCCCGACTCCGTAGGACAGGAAACTAATGTGAACATTGCTAATGGCTAAGGTGATCTTTTGCACCTACACATCCTGAGAATGAGGAAATAACCACAGTAAGTGTCCATGTTGGACCCAGTATGACAGGGACATGGGCAAGTACACTATCCATCACTGGCCTCCAGGAAATGCCCTTCTACCACCTGTGGTAGTATTTCCCATCTTTGGGGAAAGCATAGTAGAAAAATAAACTTTGCTTCTTTGTTCATTGTAATAAATGTGAAATATTGTGCCCAATTTTTGGAACTATCCCAATCACTATTGTCACTATAGCAAAGCAGAGCCCTAATCCCTGAATTGCCCAGTATCTTACCCTTGTACTTATCCCTCCAACCACTGCTGGATAATTTGGTCAGTCATGATACACTGCATACCATGAGTTACCTGTCTTTCACAAAGATTATCCATGAAGTCATCTAACATATAAGCCAAACACCCCATGGTTTTATTTGCTCCCTGTTTTCTGGGACCACTTCCTAAATTAATTACTAAATGAGCTGTGGCAGGCAAAGATGGCATACTCAAGCTGGATACTCCGAGGAGAATTTACTAAAGGGGAATTTACTAAGGCATGAGCACAGTGCAAACAAGTGAGTCATGTTTAATAGGGTACCCTGGTTACCCCTTGAAGGGAGCTGTCATAAACCAAGTCTGAAGGGCCAAGAGGGCCAGGGATTTCCAGAACTCCAACAGGGACACTGTGTGGCAATAGTTTCCTGGCAGGAGCTGGAGTTTTCTATAAATGATATAGCCAGCTCTTAATGAACCAACAGGGCAAGAGCCAGATGAAAGCCCTCACCTCACTTACCTCCTACCATCTGGTCTCCCACTAGTGCTTCCCCTTAGGCAATCCCAGTTGGTAACAAAAGCAAAGGATAGACCATTGATCTGTTCCTTGCAAGTCAGTGTCTTAGGCACAGAGTAAAGTGGTTATGGGGTCACATTGATGGCATCATTCTGTGTAAAGTCTGTCAATTTGCCCAGGCCTGGATCCAATTTATAGGCCATGTTCAGAAGCATGAACTTATTGAAGGGCATGTCAAGTGAGAGGAGGTCAGTGTTCTCATTTTATGAACAAGATATCTGGTCGAGGGCGGGGGATTTAGCTCAGTGGTTCTGTTGCCTGCCTGGGAAGTGCAAGGTCCTGAGTTTGATCCCCGGAACCAAAAAAAAAAAAAAAAAAAGATATCTGGTCAATAACTACCTGACCATCTTTGAGCTTTAAAGTTGTACCACTGGTAAATAGGATTACAACCCACCATGTTGTTTAGTTCTACCACAAATGCTGCTATGCAGTTGAAGCTATAGTATAAGCAGACTCTTCTAACCATAATCAATGCCTGTGTTAGTGTGCTAGGGCCGTCATCATTAAGCACCACAAGCCATGTGGCTTAGAACAGTGGGAATTTGTCCCAGTTCTGCAGACTAGAAGTCTGAAGTCATTGTGTTATCAGAGTTCGTTGCTCTCTTCTGAGGGCTGTGAGGGAGAACCCTTTTCAGATCTCTTTCCTAGCTTCTAGAAGTTTGCTGCAATCTTTATCCCAGCTTATCAATACATCATGCCAGCCTCTGTATCCAAATTCCCTCTTTTTATAAGGAAAGCGTAGTGATCCCTAGTCCAGTAAGACTAATGATTTCATATTAACCTAATCATCTACAAAGGCTCTCTTTCCCAAAATAGGCAGTTACTGACACTGGGGCTAAGAATTCGAGCATCTTTTAGGAGGACACAGTTCAACTCATGAGTGCCCCTATTCTCAAACATATCAACTATTTATTGAGGGTCCAGTACCTTCGTAGTGCTAGGTAGAGTCAATTCGATTTAGTACTGTTTGCAAGTTGTACTTTGGCTGTACTAGGTTCTCCGAACGCTCATGGTCCAAGAATATTATAACTGCAATCAATTAGAATGATGTCTCACCTGCTTGTACCAGACAAATGGGAACTCATCAAAAAACACGTATAAAGACACCAACAGACCTCAGCACTTGGTTCTGTGTAATTGGGGTGGGTGACACTGCTCTGGGAAAGTTCTGGTTTCTTTACCCAGTGTGAAGCTCTTCTGAACAGCAGATGTCACTGTTGCCTGCTCTGATTATTCTCAATAAAAAGCCCTGGGTAGAAGAAATAGCAAAACATTTGTCAGGTGAGAAAACTTGTCCAGGACTCCTGCAACCTCTGTCTTGTCTTTGCAATTACTCACCTTATGCACTCAAGTCATCCATTTGGGATTTATCTTTGGCAAGGAATAAAAATTTCTTGGCTGGTCTTTAGTCTCTGGGACTGCTCCTCAGCCTCTACAGTTGCATGTGCTGCCGGCTCAGTATAGCAGCCTGAGAACTCTGTGATTGGGAAGTTAAGAACAGAGCCTATGCTGATCAAGCCTGTATTTCATGTCCCAGTTGCTGCAGTCAGCAGTGGCTCCTCTAGGAGGGGCCGCTGGAGTTAGCATCTGTAACGGTGTGGCTCCTATGGAAACATGACCGGGGATAGTGTAGCAGAATAGGGTGAGGAGTGTGTGGAGGGGTGCACTTATTCAAAACTCTCAATTCCCACTGTGCCCAGCAGGCTGCATTCTAGGTTGATCAGGACTGCACCTTTTAATGGCTTGTAGAATTGCAGATGGGAAGGAGGTATACTCCTAGAGGTCATGGCTCAGATAATAAAGCTCTTCCTTTCTTGTCTCCACCCTCAAACATAAAGTGCAGCCCTACCAGAAATCTGGGAAAGCATCCTAGGCTGCAGGAAGGATGGGCAGGGCTGGGAAGAAGAGGAAATTATTTCAGCTGGGCCAAGTGGCAGAGGCCTGGAGGCCATGTGGATGGGGCAGCTACACCTGGGAGGAAAGAATCGAGGAGAGGTCAGGAGAGAAGGGAAGCAGAAGTCAGGGACAAGAGCATGGCCACCTGTTGCAGATACAGTTGGAGATTTGCACAGCCTCAGCAGTTTCTGTGGTGGTCTCATTTCATGGATTCTCAGCCTCATGAATGGGTTAGAATGACAGCAATCCAGGTCTCAGTTACTTAGATAGATACAGATATTAATTTGTTCATTTTTTATTTTTTAACATATATAATTTTGTCCTTTGGGAAAATATAATGTAATAAATGTGTAACAAAATGTGCCTTAGTACTTGCTTTTGCAAGAATTTCTAAACATTTGTTAAACCAAAGAAAGTCTCTTGTCAATAGGGTAGACCTGCCATCCTGGTGACACCTGAGGAAGATCTCCACGAGAATTTGGGTGTAAATCCCTTGGAGCAGGGATCATGTCCTCATGTCTGTGCTACATGACTGGGAAACACACAATTAGCACTTGATAAATAACTGGTAGTACTCATCAGTGAAGACTTTCTACCCCTTATTTCCTTCCTTCCTCTGTCTATATGGAAAGACAACAAGCCAACAATGGTTAGGATGATTCTCGTTATTCATATTACTGGCCTGTATTATGCCCAGGCTTTGGGGAGAGGAGCACAGTTTTGGGGGCATCATGGTGAAGGGGCTAGGTGAGAAGGCTCAGCAGGAGTCAGGGTCTGGGAGGGCTCCTTGTCCCTGGTGAAGGCTGTGTGAAGGTCCTGAGCAAGGATCCATTGGGGAGGTCCCAGTGGCTGGAGAGAAAGGGAGGCACCCACCGTAGGGTCTGTATGCGTTAGCAGGATGCCTCCTTGGCAGTGTGAGGGTGAGCAAGCAAGGACCTGAGGATTAGTGAGGTGAGAGGTCCAGCACAGGAGAGGTCATGGGGGTCAGATGAAAACTGGTGAGGACTCGAACATGGGAGGACATTGGAGTGAAAAGAAGTGGACTGATGCTCAAGAGATCAAGGAGGAGGCAGAGAGTGGGCACACAGCACAGGGCCTGGGAGGGCTACTCAGTTCAGGAGAGAATTGAGCTGTAGACTATGAGAGCTGGGGAAGAGACCCTTTGCTCCCTGTTCCAGAGGATTGAGGGATAGGCGACAATTTCAGGTGACAAGTTCAGACCATTCAGAGATGGTGAAGGAAGAAAATGATGAAATAGAAACAAGGGTTCCTGGGCCTTGGATTCAGGTCATATCTGGAACGGTTTGCTCTTGTAAGGGGAAGCCCAGAGGACTGCAGGGTCTTCCCCACAGGGCCAGAGGTGTCCCTGATCCTCTCCAGACCAGGGCCTTCAGCAGCTGTTAGAAATTACTGTCCAATGTGAGTGGCTTTCTCTACAACCTTCCATGGACAGCAGTGCATCCACACTACAACTGCACATTGGCACTACTTGAGGAGCCTCAGAAAGTGGGAGGGCAGGAGTATGTCCCCAGGGATCCGGCTGTAATTGGTCCAGGGTTCAGACTGAGCTTTGGGATTTTTACAAGCTCCCAAGTAGTCCTGATGAGCAGCTGAGTTTGAGAACCAATGAGTATGGCAGGCTTGCATATGCCACCCATTCTACTAATAGCTCTGTACACCCTCTATCTCATAATGGCCTTCTAACTCGTGGTCCTCAAAGTGAGGTTCCCTAAACCAGCAGCATCTCCTAGGCACTTGTTAGAAATGTAGTTAGTTCCCAGATTGCTGTTGAATCAGAAACTCTAGGGGTGAGGCTTAGCAATATTTTTTTTTATTAAGGTTTTTGGTACAAGTTAGGTATACATAGTGATCACTTTCATCATAGGAAATTTGTACCTGTACATGATATATCTTGATTTCTTTTTTTTTCCATTCCCCTCCCCTCCCTTCAGCCCCTCTTCCTCTCTTTATTTACAAAAGCTTTATTTCCTTATTTCATTTTTTTTCTTTTCCCTTCCTTCCCTTCCCCCACCCCCTTCCCTAGATCCCTTTTCCTTTTGAACAATTTCTTCCTGTTTCACAATATCTATTATACATTCGGGTCCTTATTTACACTTTCAGTTTCTCACACCAGAGAGACAATGCAATATTTACATATGTATATCTGATTTATTTCACTTAGCCATTTGTTTTAACAAGGAAGAGAGACAGGTGAATAATCCCCAGATGAAACCACTGACTTAGCTCAAAGGAAGAAATCTCTAATGATGGAATTTCATGTATCAGTTAATTATATTAAAAATTATATTAGGAACAGGAAGACCTACTCAATGCCTCTCAAGTAACACTCAAGGAAATTTTCACATATTTCCTACTTTTGTGATTGGAGAAAAAACAAATATGTTCTGTCTATACCCCTCATACTTATATAGAATAAGAATGTATTAAATCTGGAAGAACAGACCACTGGTAATTTCTTCCTTCTTAGATGTCTTTTCTCCCAGCTGTCAGAATGAGCAGGGTTCATTTAGACCTTTCTCCTCAGTGTAAGATATGCAGTTGGTTGTCTTTCTTGAAAAAAGGCAGAAGAACCAGTCCAAGAGCTGGGGATTTAGTTTAGTGGTGCGTGCCTGCCTGGCAAGCCCAAGGTCCTGAGTTCAATTCCCAGTACCAAGGAAAAAACAAACCAAAACAAAAAAACAGCCAGTCCTCCCAGTTCCTGAGCCTGCAGGACACACTGACATGGTTCACTCATGTCCTAAGAGTTCTCCCATGCGCTGGCTTCCTGGATGAGCTGGTGCTCTATGCTTTTTTCTCACTCTCAAATCATTCTAGATCTGGGTATTGGGTAGAAGAAGGTGAGGAATACTGTGAGAGTGTATTGGATAATTGGCTTGACAATAATAAAGGTTACTCCTCCTGATTTCTGTTTACCCTTTAACTGCTTTTAATATGTTTTTTTTTAATCTAGGAGAAATTAGTAATGGGGGAATAAAAGGGGAAGCTGGTCAGTGCAGATGGTAAAGAGGGTCCTGTCTCAAGTGACTGTCTCCAGCTCTTTTCCCTGAAGGCTGTCATTTTCTTAACACTACCAGCAGAACTCCTGGTGTTTTACAAGCAAGTAGACTTGCAAAAAGCTGGGATTCTTCTCCTCAGGACTTCCCCAAACCTTAGCAATATAAGTGAATTCCATGAACTTCCAAAAAAATAGTTCTGTCTTGCAGGATTTTTCAAACACTTCCGTCTTGCAGGATTTTTCAAACACCTTTAAACATAGAAGCCTACTTAAGATATATATATATATATATATATATATATATATATATATATATATATATATATATCTTGCTCCCTAGACTGTATGCAGGGGTGATTCTTCTAATTGTAGCTGGTGAGGAGCTAGCAATGACTAACAGTGGTGGTGAGAGAAGGATTCTAAGTTTTCAGAATATTGTTCCTATAACCTCATTGCTGAATAAATGGGCAAAAGATTCCCTCTTTATTTGACAGACTGACTTTTTAAGTAGTTGATCCTGAATACTTCCATTCATCTCTAATTTTCTACTAGACCTTAAAGAGGAAGTAGAAATCAAACACATTCCCAGGAATTCCTTTAACTGCTTATGTATGATTTATGCTCTATCTACAAGCCAATGTGAGCATGTTATGGTCCGAAAATGACGTCAACTGAGCCAAGCACCTGAAGACTGCCCGGACCTCACAGCTTGGGAAGGGACGTGGGTTAGAAGCTTCTCCTCCCCACCCTTTCCTGTCCTGATGAAACAGTGACCCTGTTCCTGAAGCACCATGGAGCATAGTGCTCAGCCCAGCTTCTGGGAGCACCCAGAGCAAACCAAAGTCGGCAGGGTGCTACACTGATCATGCAGATCTGGCAGCTCATGGACAAAGTGAACTTAGTTCTATTTTTGAAAGCTGTATGTATAGATCCATTCCTATTGAAATGAGGCCAATGGGGATCAGAGGTTCAAGGATGCTTCCCAGTTCAAGACTACCAGGAAGGTGACATTGGCTTCTCAGAGGCCAGACGGTGGTCAGCAAGACTTGGGAATCGGGGGCTATGAACAGTGGAGCTTCTATCCTGATGGAGTATTGGTTGTTGTGGCACTCAGCTTCCTCTTTCTCTGGAGAACTGCCTGAACCCTAATGGGGTCCACCTCATCCCCTTGCCTATGACCAGCACCCCTCCTGCTGTGCTCAGGGTATATGGTGGCCACCAACTGAATGATACCTGAGCGTGGAATGCTGGCCTTCCTGACCCTACCCTGTGACTACTTCTGTCATAGACTGTGTGACACTGGTCTCCCATGAGCTCCAGCAAAACCCACCTCTTTGCTTACTTAGCTCTCTTCTCTGTCAGATTTAGTAAATAAAAATAACAATACTCAGTTAAATTTCAGATGACCAATGAATAATAATTTAATATAAGTGTGTCATTAAATATTTGGTTGATACTTGTATTAAAAATTATTCATTGGTTATTTAAAATCTAAATTTACCTGGCACCCTGTGTTTTATGTGGTAAACCTATTTCTACCCCTACTCCTGACAGCAAGCCTCTCATAAGTCATTTGCAAAGAATTCCTGTCTTGAGGAATTCCTGCTGTGTGAGAACCCCCCAAAGTAAGTAGGGGTGTGGAGGACAGGAAAGAAAGAAGTTTGAGCCCCTTTATTCAAAGTTGCTTGGTGAGATGCCTGTAAACAGAGTCCCTTGCAAGTGGAACTATGGTAAACTGAGGACCAGACGAGGCTCTGCTAGGCCTGAGTAACAGGGGCCACTCAGTATCCCCAGGATCTTGCTTTCCTGGATCTTACCCAGTTGAGCACCAATCTTGATGGGAAGTTGTAACAACAGACTCTGACTTAAGCAGTGTTTTTTCTCCCACCCCTAAGTTTACAGGAGATGACTGGTAAAGCCCCTCATTGTCTTTGGTCACTTCATCTCCCTAATTTTCTTCACAACCATCTGACTGCACACAGCTATGTTCACTGTGGGGCACCTATAGTGGCAGAGCCTCTGAGTACACAAGTGAAGTATGTCTAGACCAGTGCTATAGGGCTGGCTATGCAAAACAGACCCCCATGGAACTCTGATGTGTTTTACAGAATAACTTCTCACAATGCCATATTATCTGGTATACCAAGGTACTAGACTCCAGTGTGCAAATAAACCCGAGGTCTTGTTAAAATGTAGGCTCTGACTTTGTTTGTGGTAGGGTCTGTGATTCTGAATTTCTGACAGCTCTCAGGGGGTCTCAGCATTGAGAGATACCCTTCACAGAGGAGAAAGCCACCTTGGGAGGGTTAACAGCAGAGCTGGGGTTTGTACCCAGAGCCGATGCTCTTTACTGCTAAATCAGGTAAGTGGGGAAGCCTGAGGAGACTGGACAGGTAAATACATGTATTGACGAAATACTGGGCCAGGAGACTCAGAAACCTACACCAATAGTAAGACCACCTGGCTTTAGTGTTGACCACTACCTCTCACTGTACATGTTTGGGATGTCACCTAAATTTTATGTTGCTATAAGATACAGTCAGAGCAGTGACCTCTTCTCAGAGCCATTGGCTAGTTCTGACATGCCAATTGACTGATACCAAGCCTGTCAAGAGACACCCAACAACTGGGAACCATTTTAACATAACCTCAGAGAAAATTGTCCTTGTATAGCAAGGCAACCCACTGTGAAGGACTTGCCATGTCACACAGACAGGTAGCTGGACCTGGGCCAGACTGGGACCAAACACACCTTCCTTCTTCCTATCTGCTTTTCCCATTGTCTTGCAGTGGCTTCTGTTTCTTTACATTGGAACTTAGATGATTCTGTTCTGGCCCTTCTGCTACTAGCGGGCTGTGTAGGCATGCTGCAGCTATAGAAAAGGATAATGGCTTCTAATGGGAGGCAGCATCATACTCCAAGCTCAAACATAGTAGCAACCACCCCTGTGCCATGTAAGGGCATGTCATTGCTGGGAAAATGCAGAGGAGCATCAAACCATTATCAAGATAATCCACTTGTGTAGACACTGTATGTACCCAGGCAGTTCCACCCTAAGCTCATTTTCTCTCCATAGAGTCAATAGTTTAATGCCCCCATTACCTGCATCCTAATGGCAACTTCTCCCTCACTTGCCTTCTGCAGGCTGAGTGTCCCTGGGGTGAGCGGTTAATTTAATCCATGTTGGCAGCAGGGCATTTCCAGTCCCCACCTTGAGCACAGACCCATGTGTTCTTGTCACCTTTGCAGAGTAACTAAGCCTCAGTACATAAAAGACACTGTTGCTCATGAGTTATGACTAGATTCTTGAAATATCATCAGCCCCCAGGAAGCAGAACACTTAAAAGCTTTCAAAAGAGAGACAACTGCTGTGTACCTGGGAAGCTTTTCATCTTTATCTGTAAGTGATACACAAGATTATGACTGTTATGATTCATTAGGATTTGAAATATAGTTTTTAAGTATTAAGTAAGCTTAACAACAACAAAAAGTGGCCATTGACAGCCCTTTTCCAGATGTCCGTATAATGATCCTCCTTCCTGGAGCATTGTAGCATGACAGAATTCACCTCACCCATAGAAAAGTCCTTCATGTGCTCTCTCTGACAGGATCGACTCTAGTCCAATGTGGCCTGTGTGACTGAGGATAACATTTTTCATCTTAATTATAACTTTTTCAATTTAAATTTAAGTAGCCACACTTAGCCAGTGGCTATTGCCTTGCACAGCACAGTTCTAGAGAAAGCATTTTATGTATTCAACCCTCAGGAGACTTTTAGTTAGCATGTAGAATATGAAGGGAGCCCAAAGTCAGCAAGTTAAATAGAAAATATTGGCCACCCAGCAAGTTGTTTCCCCTACTTGCCCACTCCATAGGAGGTTATCTACAAGCATAATAATGTAATGAATAACATTTGTCTTCTTTTCTACTTATCCAGCAGAAAGAATTAGTTATTATGGTTCAGAGGCTATTAATGACCAAGGCTACAAACTGTAAAACACTGTACAGTGTAATGCAATTCTATTAAGGGAATGCAAAGAGAATGTCTGGTGTGGGAAGTTGGAATACCTCTGTCTAGGGCATCTTGCTCCCCTCTACGCATTTTTTCCCTTCTGTCTAGTATATATCTTTCACCCACCCTCTCCCTCACTCCCACCCTAGTTTATGATTCAGTCCCACCCTGAAGCCCTGGTAAGGACATCTCCATTCTGGCTGAAAAAGATGATAATAATGCTGTAGCAGAGATTACTCTTATTCCCCTGGGATATGAAGACAAGACATGTCTCTACTTTCTTTAAGCCAAATTGCTGAGCTGGTGGAACCCTGACTCTCAGGTGCCTTGACAGGCAGCCCAAGAGCAGCCTCTGGGTGCCACACTCAGCTCTTCTCCACTGAGGTCCTGCTGCCCCTGGGTGTAGAGGGGAGCTGGCTGAGGGTCCTGGAGCTCTAGGATCCACTCTCTGCTCTGTCACAGCTCCATCTGTTCTCCCAGGGTAACTTGTCAGTGAACATCAGTTTCCTGAAGCCACAGACAGAAAGAAAGGTGGCCTGTGTCTGTAGCCTGAGGGAATATAATGGCCCAACAGCCTTTTTAGAATTTAAAGGCTGAAAACTCCAGCAGCCACATTTTCAGAGATCAGTGGGCACATGTGGCTGGTGTTACTGCACTGGACAGGGTAGATCCAATAATCTCCATCATTATGGTAAGTTCTACTGGTCAGTGTTGATCTCTGCAGACCATGCCCTCTGAAAAGATTTTATATGTATTAAATCACTAATTTTAGAACATAACAGTGAATTAAGTACAATAATTCCTTGACTTATGAACATTTACACTGTGAACTTTCACAGATTTCCTGTATAAGACTCACTTTGTGGGACTATAAATGAATCTGACCTACAGACATTCTCCTGGATCAAAACTCATTCATAAGTTGAGAATTTCCTGTAGTGATAATACTCTTATTTTAGAGAGTAAAACCAGGTAACCAGGTGCCCAATAGCCAAGTTATGTTTCCAGTCCATATCTCTCTGATGTTGGATCACATATTACCTCACCTTGAGAGGCTATGCTCTTCTGGGACCACATGTGTCTATCACAAGACTGTGTTTAAGCACTGTGCAGAAAATCCTGTGAGAACACACAGGTAGTATTTAATAATGGGAGGAATGACTTCTTATCTGTAAGTGGTAGGCTGTATGAGAGAGTAGGAAACTTTGTTACCAACCAGTCTCAACGCCAGAGAGATGTGGGAATCTCTGCAGTCTGTCCTCACTGCATGAAGTAACCAGAGATAAACCCCAGGCTTGTTAAAGAATGGTGTGATTGTTCTTCTCTCTACTTCTGGGCACAGAAGCAGTTATCCAGCTAATGGAAACCTAATTGTGTCTAGGTTCAGGTCTTGTTAGTTTGTTACTGCAGGAATCTGTGAGAGCCTGAGTCTCAGCAACCTCCCTAAGCCCCCACCCAGGGGCTCCCAGCAGCCTTGGCTCCCCAGTCTTCTTGGTTGAAGTTGGAGAGAATGCTGGGCTCAGATGGGCAGTGTAGGGCCCTGGGGTGGAGAGGGAAGGAGGTCTCTGCTTTTCTCTGTGTTTTGGGGCATCAAAGGGGGTCTGAAAAGACAGTCTGCTTCTCCCAAAGTCAGTGGTGCATTCATGGAACTCACAAGTCTGAATAGGAAATACAAAGAACAAAGGAGGAAAAGGAGATTAAAGACTTTTTTCTTTGATTAATTTTCCCCCATTTATGCTTTGTATGCTACACATTGGATTATGCTAGACACATTTAGGAAGATTTAACTCTTGTTAATATGCCACAAAGCTGTGTAAATAGAATTTTGCCTAGATGCAGGGTTTTTTTAAGGGCAAATATAAGTAAGGATCTATTTTGTTAAGAAAACAAAATCCAAAAAATCCATGTATTTAATGGAAGATGCTTAATATTTACACTGTGTTCTTTAATTTATAAAGTACTTCTCCATAGATTATTTCATTAATTATCAGTCCTGACAATTATTATCACTATTGTATACCCTAAAGCAGATTTATAATCTGAGTGACCTTGGACAAGATGTTGAACCTTTCTCAGTATCAGCTTCCTCAGAGGTTAGGTGGCATTATTTGTCAAGGCTGTATAACACCAGTAGGTTAAATTATATCATTCAGGACCATCTTCAGGGAGAAAGAGTGGGAGAGTGCTGGAGTTAGTAGGAAGCCATCAGGGACCAGTGACAAAAAGATTAGGCCCAGGTCAGGCCTGGGAAGAAGAAACAAAGGGGAAATCCTGTAGTCAGTGTCAAATATCAAAAGGAAATGGCTGAGTGTGCCAGACACAACCTGTGTAAGACCCTCCCCTTGAGTGCAAGTGGAGCCTGTGACTTGCTTCTGAACAATAGAAAATGGTGAAGGCTACAGATGTCATCCCCGCCCCCCGCCCATTGATTGCGTTCCATTCTGTGACAGATGTTATGGGTTCCTGTTCCTCAACTAGGTTACCTCATGTGACAAAGGCAATAGATGATTTCACAGAAAGAGACTCTCCCTGGGTAGCTTTGAGGTAGGCTGCTGTGAGTGAAAGGGCCACATGGCAGCAGATTGTGGATGACGTATAAGGGCTGAAAGCCTATAGCCCCCACAAAAGCCAAGACAGTCAGACACAAGACCCCAAGGAGATTAGTTCTGCCAATACCTTGAGTGGGTGTGGAAGCAGATTCCTCCTTTGTTGAGTCTCCCAGTGAGAACACAGCCTGGCTGGCACCTTGAATGTAGCCTCTCAGAGCCTGAGCAGAGGACAACCCAGCTAAGCCATGCCTGTATTCCTGCTCTATGGCAACTCTCAGATAGACATTACTCAAGCCACATTTTATAGCAAGATAACTAATACACAAGGGTTTGAAAGATACTCTGTCCCACCAGCTGCCTGACAGGGGACATAAAAATCCAACCGTTCAAGGTCCCACAAGGAAGCAGCCTAGGAGCTCAGCTCAACCACCTACAGGAACATGTCATGGGCCACAGCATTATCTTGTGCAGGAAAGTGTGTGGGACCTCTGTCCTTAGCTCCAGACTGATGTGTCTTTTAACCCATGCTGTCTGAAAGGCAGGAGCTGCTGCTGTACTGGCTATGACCCACTGGTGGACAGAGAGATGGCCTGGTGCCCATTAGAAGCAACCTCATATATGCCAAGTGAAGAAGCCACTTCTTAGGGTGGAAGTGGAAGTGAAATGGGTTGATGTATGTTAACTGCTACTTTCTCACCTGGTGGGGCTCAAAGATAAATTTATTATTCTTCTCCTCAAGAGTTGAGGATATGAGTAAACAACAAAGAGAGAGCTTCCAAGGAGTTAATCTTACTTCCAGCAACCAGTTCATTAAGGATAGGTGACTGGAGAGTTTAAGACAGAGAGCTTAAATTATGGATTGAGATTTCTGAATCCAAACTCTCTGTCTTCTCCTAGGGCAAAACTTCACATCCCCGCTCTCTGGGATTTGAGCTTTCCTCTGAGATGGGCAAACTTTTAGGCAGAGGTGTTTGGAACTCTCTAGCCAAGTTGAAGAATACTTCGATGCTTCAAATGATACAAAGTCATGGCCATCTATCCTGTTACCTTATTTAAGTTCATAGCTGCAAACATCAGCCTTGCTCTAGCATCTCTCCAGACAGAAGGCCAACACCTGAACCCTGTATATGACAAAGGTGTAGCTATCCTTGATGATGGAACAGGGCAATGTAACATCAGCACATGAAAATTTTCCTGTATGAGCTGAGAAGAGACCATGTTTGACTCCCATGGCTGCTCTTGCTGGCCACACAGGAAACCGCATGCTACTGGTTTCCCATAGAAATTAATACCACTGTAACTGTGGCCTTTATACTCTAAATAAAACTGAATTGCAACCTTATATGCACATTAGAATGTTCTGCCATATTTAGATGAGTAACTTCAGAATCTCTGGGGAAATACTCATGACACCAGACATCAGTGTATTTTTAAAAACTCTTTGGGAGATTATAAGGTACAGGCAAGGATGAGGCCCACCAAAGTAAAGGGTCTTTTCTGCTTTATTATCTCCAGCATGTTGGCCTGAAATTGTTGACTGACCCATGGACATCCATATACATTTTAATGTAAAATAATTATATATATATATATATATGCGCACACACACTATGTATCTCCACACACATTGCAAGGATAAACATATCTGTTTATATGTATCCTTTATAGATGTATCCATCCCTTTGAAGCAATGGATACTGTCCTAGGCATAAAGCTAGAATGGCCAAAACAAGAAATTCAGTGAATTTTGTCATCCCATTTGTTTTAAAAATAAAACAAACTGCTCTCTGACAGCCAATGGGTTAGTACACTCACCTCCTCCCTTAGGAGGGAGGGAGACAGACTAGGGTGTCCAAGCGTGAAGTGTCTCCAAGAGAAGATGTGTGAATGAAAAGCTGTCCTGGCAGGGGAAGAAGAATGTGTGGAAAGAAAGAATGGAAAGATTCCTCTTACCACCCCAGGAATTCTGGAAAATTCATAGCCGTATCACCCAAAAGTCAGGGAATACTAGTTTTGAACAGTAGAAAAGGAAAAGTTTTTAGTGGTTAGACTCATTATTAGATTACTCTGTCAAGTTGCTACAAATTTTCTAAGCACTTAGTTTTAGATTGGACCTCATCATGGACTAATTACACATCATTGCCAGCCACAGTTTGAATAGCATTAGCCTAGAGGACATCAAAACCCCAAGCTGGTATTTTCAACATTTGCTAGGGGCCTAGGAATGACAGTCTGGCTAGCCAATCTCTACTCTTGGGGTGTTTGTGGAGGTAGGGGGGTTGCAGTGCTCCAGGATGGCAGCTCCAAATCAGGATCAGGAGGCCTACTGGTTGCAGACAGGAAGGCAGGACCCAGGGGGCCTCCAGGCCCATCTTCATTCACATACATGCACAGATGAGTTGCTCGAACCTAGCATGCCTTCCTGAGGCCTTTCAGAAGCTGGAGAGAGGGTAATATTTAATTCTCTCATCTCAGAAATCCCAATAGTCCCTTGAGCCTCCAAAGAACTAGTTCAAGTATGTCCTGAATCCATTAAAGATATTGCTAAATGGGTGGTGTCTCTGAGTATCTGGTTTATGTTAATGGTAGTTATTTCTTTTTCTTTCCTTTTCTTTTCAGTAGAGAACTTATTCTTCCATTAACCAGAAACACATCCTTTGAAGTAGTCGCCTCGAATGATTCATATTATCAACATGGAAACACTTGACATTTATCAAAATTAGCCTTTACTTTTTGAGCTAGTTGAAAAGACAGGGACCAGTCTATTCCTCATACAGCATATAGTTCCTTTACAAAGTAAAAAACCTGAGAAGTCGTTAGGAAAAAAAACCAATTCTACCTCATGGAAAGATGGAAGACATCGACAGCCCTAAGAAATATCACAGACAGAATCTTCAAATGACAGCAGATGGTTTTGACTTTGTTACCCCTCAATAGTTTATTCATACATTCAGATATGGGAGGTATTTTCCTCAAAAATTGAGGAAATTGTGGACCCCTCAGACCAGGGTCTACAACTCACTGAGATTCATTAGCAATACTTTCCTCACAAAATTCTGTAAGACTTTTCAGATGTTCTAACAGTAAGTAGCCCTCTGAGGATGCATTTTTCCTGGACCACACTTAGGAAGGGTAAGCATGGTCCCGAGAAGGGGTGCAGTCCCACAACTCTGCCCTGTTGCTCCAGCTGTTGCAGAGGGTGAGAACAGAGTTGCATCCAGTGGAAAATCCTGACTTTTCCTCTGAAGAATAGACTCCAATCAGGCACCTGAGAGTTTATTCTAGCTTTCCTCTTCCCTTATCTGTAATTTATTTTTCCAAGAGAATTGGCTCTGCAATACATTTGTTTACTTTGCCGCTTTGGTATATAAATCATTTCTGAATTCCTAACTTACACCCATATGGACTTTATCATCTTCAGTTCAATGTTTGTGTATATTTTTTTCTTTGTTTTGGTAGCTGATAAGGTAAATAGGGTCATACAGTAGATAGCGTCATATGAGAGGTGAAGTTTAATTTTAAAAACTGCCAAGCAACCTTCTAAAGTAGCTATACCATTTTGCATTTCCATCGGCAGCATATGACAGTTCTAGTTGCTCAACATTTTTACCAGCACTTGATATTGCCAAGTTTGTGGGACAAACTATTTAGCCTTCCCTCTTCAGTTTACTCATCCATGAAATTCACTTGTATGAGAATTAAATGAATCAGTATGTGCAAAAGAGTCAGAATAGGATTGTCAGATGAAATATAGGACACATGATTAAATGGGAATTTCAGATAAACAATCATTTTACGTATAAATATATCCTGTATAATATTTGGTACATATTTATATAGTACTATAAAAGAGTTGTTAAAATTTGAATTTAGAAAATAAAAGTGCACAATGATCAAGTTAAGTGTGAATCTCAGATGAATAACAAATATTTGTTAGTATAAATATATCCCAAATATTACATGGGATGTATTTATACTAAAAACTTTTTAGTTTTTTTCTGATCCTTTAGCAATTGTCTATTCTGCTCATTTCTAAGCTTAATTCCAAGATCAGAGCTCTTCATCAAAGAAAATTTTGGATACTCGTGAAGAAGATATAGAAAGGATTCAAAAGTTCTTGGGTGACCTTGGATTATATATTTTGGTAAGGCATTTGTTTTAAGTAAAGTTCTATTGAAGTTGAGTATACATACAAAAGTATACACAAATCACAAGAGCACAGCTGGAGCAGTTTCACAAAATCAACACACAGGCCAGGAGCCATCCCATTTCTAACTCCCCTCCTTCTAATTTGTAACAGTAGACTCATTTGGAGCTGGTTGGCTCTTAAGTAGATTTAAAATATTGTATTTTCTCCCTAGCAGATTACTTGGGAATTTCCTGAGAACTTTTCCTTCCATAATGGCTTCCTTGGTATTTCTACTTAAGTGGGTCATTATCTTTGAATAAAATTGGCAAAGGGAAACAAGTCTGAACCAAGGAAAGGGATCTTATAAATAAGGAGTCTTAGAGAATGCTGGCAAGTGCTTAATTGATTGAAAGAACCTATAATTATATTTCCTTTTAAGTCTTTTTCAGAGACCAGGCAACAGCAAATTCTTCCACACCATTCACTGTGTTCCAGGTGTTGCAAGCATTTTACATTCTTTAACTTTTGTAATCCTTACAACATTACAAGCAAGGTGTTATTATAATGTCTATTTTCCAGATGAAGAAATTGAGGCACAGAGATGTAAAGGAATGTGCTCAAGATCACAGGGGCAGCAAGCACGGGGCTGGGACCTGAGCCCAGCAGTTTGGTTACAGTCTATATTTTTAACAATCACGGTAGCACCTCAGAGATCTGGTGGGTTCCCTCTCACAGATCTATTCTCTTAGTTGGAAATGTAGCTCTTTTAATTATTTTGTCTTCACCCAATATATTTTGTATTACCTGTGGTTGGAAAAGTGAATTTTGCCTGTCTCTGTACATTAATTTGCTAGGGCTGCTTTAACAAAATTCCAGATTAGGAGGCTTAAGCAACAGAGATTTATGTTTTCGTTGCTGTCAAGGCTGGAAGTACAAGATCAAAGTGTGCTCATGGTTTGTTTCCTCAAGAGCCACAGGGAGGGATCTGTGCCAGGCTTGCAGATGGCTACCCTCTTGCTGCCTCTTCACATACTCATCCCTCTGTTTGCACATCCGTCTGGTCTCTGGGTCCCCAATTCCTCTTTTTACAAGGCCCCCAATCAGATTGGTTTAGGATCTATCCCAACACCCTCATTTTAACTTAGTCACCCTTTAAAGGTCCTGTCTCCAAATAGTCACATTCTGAGGTCTGGCTAGGACTGCAACATGTGAATTTGGAATTGGGGACACAATTCAGTCCATCGCACCAGTAGTGCTCATGGGCCCCAGCTCAATGGCTGACGCCATTGAAGAGCACCCAGTCAGATGGAAGGTGTCTGAGCTGAAAAGTGAATCAGGAGAGCAAGTCCTCAGAAAACTCCAGAACAGACACCCAGACAGCAGTCAGGACAGAGAAGGACACATGTGCCAGGTACTGATCTGAGCCAGAGGTCCCCAAACTTACTGAAGAGGCACTGGAGCTAATGGAGCACTGATTTCTCATTGCAGGTGATAAATCTTCCTAATGGCATTTCAAACACATTATTCCAGATTTAAATATTTTAATATTAATTTATTCTAATGCCCCCTCAAGTGGATAATGAACAACACCATCCAATGAATTAAAAAGAAAAAACATAGTCAAAATCCTTGCAAATTCTCTGCTCTGAAACTGAACCTAGAAAAGAGTAAAAATTATTCCATCAAAGCTCATTTCTCAGGCAGGCCTGGGGAAGCATGCCTATAATCCCAGCACTCAGAGGGCTGAGGCAGGAGAATCACAAGTTAAGGCGAGCCTGGATTACATAGTGAGACTTTGTCTTAAAGAAAAAAGAAGAAAAACACTCATTTTTCTTTTAGTTGGTAATAATGATACTCAAAATTGTAATAAGCATAAACCACTGCTAAAATTTTAGCATTGTGAGGAGATCAACAACTGAGTTTACTATTTCTCTGGGAATCTAAGTTTGGATATTGGCATAGTATTATAATAACTATTACTAAATATTTACTATGCATCTGATACTTTCCAAGTATTTTACACACATTATCTCAATCATTCTAACACTCACAGGAGCAGGTGGTCTTTACCCCTATTTTATAGATGAGAAAACTGAGATCTGAGTACTTAACATGCAGTTTAAATGAACATTGGAAATAAGGTACTTCTGGTTTTGGAATCCTTTCTCTTAGCCATGGACTGTCATGCTTAGAGCTTATTTGTACCATCAAGAAGATGGAGCACCTGCAGCAGAGCCTGCTTGAGTTCCCAAAGAGACACTGTGGGAAGCAGAGTGTATGGCACAACCCTGTGTTCTGGAACTTCGGGGAGAAGCATCCCAGAACAATGGGCTGACTGCATCAGCAGAAGCTGGATAATTGCCCATATGATTCACTCAGGGACCAGAAGGAAGGAATGAAATCACAAAACACTGTCACTTCAAAACTATATTGGAAACTACAATTCATAACCATGCGCCCCAAGCTAACACCTAGAATGAGTGGGAAGCAACTACATGAAGTACAGGGATGGTCTGAGAAATGTAGCACAGCTAACTAGCTATGGTGGGACTTAAATGGCTGGGAGAGTGACCATATTTTCCAGTTCCCAGTAGAATGAATGTTGGACCTCCTGTGTCATTTATCGACTTGCTGCCTCTTAGCTCTGAATGTGCTTTTCAATATATATATGGATTCCTTTAAGTATTTCTCCTTTAAAGTGAGCAATAAAATGTATTTTACTTATAATAAATATCTATGTATGTATAATACAATTAAAAAGAAAAGTGCTAAAGGCTTTTTTCCAGTAGAGGGCACTAGAGGGACACTGTAGGAGGAAAGGCTCTGGCCATCTCAGGGTGACTGGGGGTGCTGGCAGTATGAATGAGAGGACTTTTGGTGGAACTGGTTTCAGCCTCAGAGCATGGTCCCTCTGCAACCTCACAGCCATTCTGCAGCTGTCCCTAATGAAAACCAGAGCCCCCCCGCCCCCAACCCTGGACTCCCATGGTACACTCCCACTACCAGCTCTGACGGCCGGCTCCTCAGCCGCACCTCAGAAAGCCTCTGGTCTACCCAGAAACCCCGGAGCTCTACAACAAACCTCTGCTGTCTGGTGGCTGAGCCACACCTTCTCCAGGCAGGGTGGCCCCTTCCACATTGGTCCTTCCTCAAGTGTTCTCTCTCAGCCCAAGGGCACTCTATAGAGTTCCCTTATGTTTCTCAGCCTTTTTCTTATAGCTAATAAATCTTTATATTAAACAGAAATTTAACAATTGGACTTAGATGGCAACACACACAATGGGCTGCGCACCTGAGCCAAATCAGGCTATGGTGGTGGGCAATCTGATACTGAAATAGAACTTTCTGAGTGTAAATAAGGACTAAATGTATAATAGGTCATGTGAAATAGGAAGAAAAGGGGCAAAGGTGAAGGAAGTGGGAGGGCTAGGGGAAAGGATAGAAGGGAATGGGATTAATATGAGAAAATGGAAAAACAGGAACAAAATCTTTGTAAATAGGGAGGACTGGAGGGGCTGAAGGGAGGGCTGGGCAAGGGTGAAAAATAAGAACCAAGAGAGACTACGTAAAGGGGCAAATTTCCAATGATGAATGTCATTATATTGTATACCTAAAATGTACCAATGATTAGAATGAATAATCGATAATGCAAAATAGGAAGAAAAGGTCCAGAGGGGTAGGGGTAGTGGGAGGGGCAGGGGAAAGGAAAGAAGGGAAAGGAAAAAATGCTGAGAAATGGAAATAATGGAAATAAAGTCTTTGTAAATAGGGAAGGGTGGAGGGCATGAAGGGAGGGCTAGGAATGGGGAAAAAATAAGAACCAAGATGCATTATATAAAGGTACAATTCCCAATGAGAAAAAAAAAAAAAAAGAAGTAGAACTTTCTGCTTTTATTTTCTTTATTTTGATTTTTGTCTCAGTTTTGGTTTTGAGGGTAGTTTTAGGAGCAAATTTTTTCACTCTAATCTCAATTTGGATTATATATTTATTATTTATTCTCCAGGAAAGCTCAAAACCACTAGAAATAGACCAAAATGAAAAGATATTTGCAAGAAAAAATACAAGGAAAAACTCAGGCAGTACTCACTGCATATGTAGGGTTACAGAGTTAATGAATGAGTCCTGAAGTTGGGGCCCACCAGGGCAATGGTGGAATTGGAGAATAAGTTCATGGCCTGAAGAATCTTGGCTCAACATAATACTATAAGAAGCAAGGCATAGCCTGGCTCACATTCTTTAAACTAGGAGAAGAGTATGTGGAAAGTGTCACATTAGGAAGAAATATATTTATTCATTTATTAATTTTTACCATATTTTGGTTGAAATTTTCCTAATAAGTGGGAAGTTGAACAGACATCCTTAGTCAAGTCACATTGCCACAGCACCCAGCAGTAAGCTGGGCCATTTTGCTAACAGGATGAAGTTTTAAGGTGGCTCATTAACAGTTGAACTGAAAACTTGAAGCTATGTTTGAAATATACCCAGGAAAGCCAATGACAGCATCTTTTCAAGTGACCCAACTTTCTCTGTTTCCTCCAGTTACAAAATTAGAAAAATTTACAAAGTAAACGGCCATATCTCCCAAGCTTAAAAGCTGAGCCCTGTGTCCATCAATGGAATCAAGAAATTGAGTCCAGGTCTGTGTGAATGCTCTAGAGGAAGCTGGCATTTCCCGCACTGACTAAAGTGTGCTCCAGGGCAGATAGTGCACAGTGCATCAAACGCAGTCCCTTCATCCACAGATGGCACACCCACAGCCACTGTGGCTGGACAAACAGGTGGGGCAAAGCTAGAAGTGCTCTTTCTCTAATGTGTTGCTTTTTGTTTAATTTTGGGGTTTGGGAGTGATTTCAGGGGAAAATTCTCTTTCATCTCAATTTAGGTTGTATAAGATGATTACAATTTACTATTAAGGAGGGGCTCCAGGGGTAGAACATTTGGATG
The DNA here is from genome assembly GCF_053883595.1 of Heterocephalus glaber. Taxonomy (NCBI): domain Eukaryota; kingdom Metazoa; phylum Chordata; class Mammalia; order Rodentia; family Bathyergidae; genus Heterocephalus; species Heterocephalus glaber. The sequence goes on from NW_028258156.1 coordinate 7,977,425, forward strand.
TTTCCAAGTGGAAAACCTCGGTAGATCACACCTTAGCTTAACACACATTTCCCTTTTGGAATGAAGGTTAAAATTCCATGACATGATCCCCTCCGAAACCTAGTCCTGCATGGCCTTTTGATTTTATCTTCCTCCATTATAGTTGTGCACATTATAGCCTAGAAAAACACCTCTATGGTTTTTTTTTTCTTGCCTTTGCATGTGGTATATACTTGGTCTGAAACGTTTTTTCCCCCTTTGGCTCTGGCCTTCCCAGTAGTGTGGGGGCAAATGTTTAACAGGCTCTCTAGGAAGAAAAAGCTTCATTTCAAAAGTGTAAATACTCCTACCTTTGCTGATTTCAAGCTACCAATCAGGCCACTGAAGGCAGAGTTGGGAAGAAATGTACTTAATTGCTTTTTGCAAGCTGTTGTAAGTCACTTCAGCTCATCCTTGACTCCATCTCTCCTTTAAAATTCCACTTAAGTAGCCACTCCTCCTGGAAGTAGCCTCTGACTTTAAACTTTTCTGGCCCTAAGACTAGGCTGTATGCTCCATGACATTGTGTTTCTCTATCACTTCACTTCAGGACATTATTATACTTAGTTTCTTCTTCAGATTCAGATCCATGAAAACAGAATCACATTTTTCCTTTGTGCTTTTTGACACCTACCACAGTGCCTGGCACATAGGTGTCATCCAATATATGTTTAATGAATGAATAAGTATAGCACTGTCTTGCCAGAATGATGTAAGTTTTTCTCCTTCAGTTAGGCTATATTGTCTAATGTTCTTAGAAGTAAGCCTTCTCCAAACAACCTATTGGAATAGCTCATCCAGACTTGTTATAAATTGAGCTGTTGAATGTTTGGCTGGGTGAATTTGGCTGGGATTGGAAATAGCTGGAGAGCTGGTTTCTCCAGTTGGTTCTTTGGGACATAGAACCTCCAGATTTTAGTGTAGAACAGTACCAATAATTATAAGTTCTTTTAACCTCACTGGTTTTCTTTTTCTAATACCATGCTATTATCTGGACAGGCAGAGACCTTGCAATTGACTTTATACTTTCTTTCTAAACGTCAGGTTTACAAGGCTTTAAACTTTCCCATCAGTTTTCTAGTTCTCATGCTCAGCCCAAACCCTGCCAACAACTGCCAGTTGTAATCACGTGGAAAATATGACTTATTAAGGCACATTGGCATTAGCAAGATAGATGTGAAGAAAACTCAGCCTCAAAAGTAATTATTACTTCACATCTTGCAAATGGTGTGTATCAGAGAATTGTACGATTTTAGGGTTCAGACTGATTTACTAATGAAACTACCTACCCCAGGAATGAATTCCCTAGTCTGAAGAGTTATGCCTGGTGGGTGGCCACCCTTCTGACCTTGGCATTCAAAGCCTTCTTTGTGTGGAACATAACCATTTATCACTAAATAATTTCTCCACATTGTTTGATAGTCTCAGGGTACCAAAAAAATCCAATGGGCTAATTGTAACAATTGTAGCAAAAAGGATACAAATTGACGAATTGTGAATTTTTACTTTTTTGCTCCCTAATTCCTTATTTTTTTACCTTTAGTTCAGAACTCCTTGTTTGTGCTTTTCTTTTTACAACGAAAGAAATATTCTCACTACTGGAAATCTAATCCTACCCCTCAGATCTAGGCTAAAACACCCACTTAGCAGCAACAACAACTTCTGTTGCTGTGTCCTCTAGGTTCTTCCAAAGAAATTTATATAAATATTCTTCATATAGACCTCAGGGTCAATATTTGCAAAAGCCTTCCAGCCTCACTTTGCTAGAGCATGCATTCTGAATCTCAATCATGCCTCAGAATCACCTGGCACACATTAAAACACACACACACACACACACACACACACACACACACACCTGTCTACCTCACTCTCATTCTGAATGAAGGGATCTGCAGTGAATCCTGGGCAAGTCCAGCATGTAGCTGGAGGTGCTGGCTCTAGTGAAGTGTTCCCAGATGGCTCCTACCCTGTGCTGTGCTCTTTGCGGCCAGCCATCCTGCACTACATCACCAGATGCCTTCCGATGGCTTCCTGGTCTGAGCCACACTAGTTCTTCCCCTCTCTTATCAGTCCTCACTGCCAAGGGATTGTGCTAGTGCTTCTCATTTCCCATGTTTCATGCCTCAGGAAATAGGCCTTCCTTCCAGGTTTATTCGGCTCCCCTAACTTACACTCAACACCGTCAGTTAAAAATGGACATAAGTAAATGGTTGTAAGTTTACCCAATTTTTTTTTTGGTACTCAGGATCAAACTCAGGACCTTGCACTTGCGAGGCAGGTGGCAGAACCACTGAGCTAAATCCCCGGCCCCAACCCACTTTATAACTTAACTCACTTTTAAAGTTAAGTGATTACTGTGATTCAATCAATTACACTTTTTTTTTTCAAGGAACATTCTTTGACTACACAGCACATGCCAGTTTCTGCTCTTAAGAAACTTAATGTTATAAAGGAAAACAGAGAACCATGACAAGGAAGAAAAAGTGCCATTGGGATGCTTAGAAGTGGCATTGTCTTTCTGTTGATTTTTAAAGATGTCTGTCTTGCAAATAGAGAAAGAGAATCTGATTCTAACAGAAACTTTCATAATCAATCCAGACCTTTTTTTTCCATCTTCAAAAATTTTCAACTTCAATAATTGAACTGGCAGAGTAAATGAAGAACGAATATTTTAAATGGAGTTGGATAATTATTAAAATATTTGTTTGCCTTCTTAGGCAAGTACACAGGCCAATTCCAAATTTACTCTAAGCCATATAAACATGTCACCACGACTCGGTGGCCATTGATACTTAGCCTAAAAGAGACGGCACTTTGGGATATACAGTATTGTGACCTATCTCAGAATATTTTTTAAAAATAACACAGGTAAATAACATATTGGGAAAAGATATTAGCAATACACATATCCGATAAATGATTTGCAACCAGCCTATATCATCTACTACTGCACTACTATAAATCAATCAGAAAAAAAGATAACTTTAAAAAAATGAAAACAGACTTGAACAGACTCTTTCCTAAAGTGAATATCTAAATGTCCAAGAAACACATAAAGAGGTGCTCAGCATCATCACTCATCAAGGAAGTGCTAAGCCCACACAGTGAAATACCACTTCATGCTCAACAGAACATGTGAGGTCAGAAAACTGATAGTTCACATGTTGGCAAGCACATGAAGCAACTAGAATTCTTGTACATTGCTCCTGAGATTGTACTTTAGTGCAAACCTTTAGAAAACTGGCAAAATCCACCACTATGTGCAATAACTGTGTGATCCAACAATTCCATTTCTGTGAATACACCTGCACCAACTATTGACTTATTGTCTCTTGACAACTGACCCTTTTTGCCTGCTCAGTGAGATGGATCTTGCCTCTTTAAGTATGTTTTTTTTCTTTGCCAGCTGGTGTTGAAGTTTGCTGAGCAGAGACTACTGGTGAACCACTGTGGAGGAAGAGTTTTGCTTCCTGGTGCCAGTGTGCTGACTCCTCAGGCTCCTCAGTGCCCTCCGCTAGCATCCTGCCTGGGCAGCACGGGCAGCTGCCCCAGGGCCCAGCTCCTTCAGGGCCTGGCATCCAGTAGCTCCTGGTGGCTCACAGCTCCCCCGGCCAACCCCTTTCATCAGTATTGTAGTAAATGCATTAGGTATGACACTGCCATGAGATGAGACCCTGGAAGACAGATTTCCAGGTTCCTCTATTCTTGAGATTTCTCTTTACTTCCTAGTAGCTAATCCCTTATTACATTTATTATAAACATTATTCAAATCACACTTTCCCTACTCAAATTATTATGTGGTTTTGTTCTTCTGATTGGATTGTTATAATTGATATAATACTCAAGAATCTATCTATCTATCTATCTATCTATCTGTCTATCTATCCACCCAAAGAGATGTACATGAAGCTTCATTCATAAAAGTCAAAAATGGAAACCATTCAAATGTCCACCACCAGTTGAAAGGATAAATTGATGTAAATTCATACAATGGAATAGTACTCAGCAATAAGAAGGAGGGAGTTACCTGGGGATGAATCTCACAGACAGTGTTGAGTGTTGAGTGAAAGAAGTCAGATACAGCAGAGTATATATTATAAGGTTTCATGTATATGATGTCCAAGAACAGACAGAACAACTATGGTGATAGAAGTCAGCATAGTTGTTACCTGTAGGGCCAAGATACTAAGAAAGGGCACAAAGGATCTTTTGGGGATAGTTAATGCACTATATTTTGATTAAAAGGTAATTATAAAGGCATATATTTATGTAAGAAATCATCATTTTGTGTACTTTACTATATGTACAATATATTGTAATTTAATAGGAAACTCACTTTTTAAAATAATGTAGATAAAAGGTAATAGAAAAGAACTGTGGATACCAAGCTATGTAGACATCCCACTAACTAATTCTCTTGGCCCATCCATCTCAACAATACTCAACAACATGGACACAGTATTACAGACTCTCGTGAACTTCACGATGATAGCTATGGTCCTGAGGCCTCCACAGTGTTGGGGGTGACAGAAGGAGGTGATGGGAACTGGATGGTTTTCTCACACACACAGCCAATTAGTGATGGTAATGGACACACCTCAACCTTCTCCTCCCTAACAGGAGACTTTCTGCACATTGTGTGGCCTTTCAGAGACTCTTTCTAAAGATGCTTGTGATGAGTAATGGGGTGATTTATAGAAGAGAGCTGAGCATGTCATCCGAGTAAAGCCAACGGAGAATGATTTTGAAATAATTCTGTCACAGTTGGTTGACACTGATATGTTAGGGGTTTTTTAAAATATCTTCTTGACTGCAGTGACAAAGATTGTAGGGGAGTTGGTGAAAAGGGGAATGTGTGCCAATTTGGTGACTGTGTGAAATCATTTCACAAAAAATCAAAATAGTTCATCCCTTGCTCCCTGCCTTTCTACTCCTCTTGGGTAGGAATCAAAGGAGAAAAAGCTAGCGACAAAGCCATCTCCTCAAACTGAGGTCAGGATGAGAGACAAGTAATTCTCACTTCCAGAATCCTGGTTACGCTTCCTGCACATGTGAGAGAGTGGGCTCACTGTGCCTGCACATAGAAGCAAAGACAGGGGTCTGTGAGCTTTGAGTAAGATTCTCAGCCCTGGGCATTGCTGCAAGGATTCATTTAGCATCCAGTTACTCCATTGTTTATGCTGAGGCAGAAGGAGTTAACTCAGGATCCGATGTAGAGTCTATTAATCTATTATTTTGGGGGGAAAAAGACAGTAAAAGTCATTTATCCTTTAACTTTACTTTTCTCTTGACATTTGTTCCATTTACTGCCTTGCAGCTCCAAACCTATCCTTTCGGGGTTTTGGTTTTGCTCTGTGATTCTGGAGCTGGACTCTAAGCACTGCATTTGTCCTTTGACACAGGCTCAATGCTAAGCTTCGCCAATAGAGGGCGCAGCAGGGAGACAGCCAAGCTGCAAAGGGAGAGGACACTTCCCCTGTAACTGTCCTGTTTCCACACCGTTGTGAGCAACTTGGGAGGCAAAGGGTCCCCGCAGTGTTCATCTCAGTGGTGACAGATCTCAGAGAACTAGGATGGGTGGCCCCCCAACAGCAGATTTTTGTTGTTGTTCCTAACAGCCCCGCCTTCTCTTTCAGGGTCAGCTTGCCAATCTTACTGTACCCCCTTCTAAATCTTGAAAATCTTTCCTTCAACTTCTACTGCTATTACACCAGACAGATACCTTTTAGCAATTAATCATCCTTTGCCTTGCTAGCAATTCTTCACTAGATTTCTCCTGTTCAAATTACTAATGGGTTTGTCTCTTGACTGGTCCCAACAAGATGTAATGTGCACGGCATCTGGCTTGTGCTATTTGGTTGTTCATTTGGCTCATAGTCCCTTATGGAGGCTCAGTGCTTTGGGCTCCTAGGGAAGTAGCCTTCAGCTGCTCATGCTACATTGGATACATTTCAGGGGATTGATTTCAAGATCCTAGACTTCCACCTGTACTCTTTTTGGGGGGGTACTGGGGATCGAACTCGGGTCCTTGCGCTTGCACAGCAAATGGCGAAACTACTGAGCTAGATCCCCAGCCCCACCACCTGTACTCTTGATAACATCAACCTGAGACATACCTGCAGGCAGATTATCATGGGAAAGGTTTTCCTCTCCTAGCTTGCCTTAAGAAAGGCATATCTTATGTTTCCCTGATTTTTATGGTGCATTCCCTACAGTTGTTTTGATTAATTTTGTTTTAATAATTTTAACAGAATGTGAGGAAAATTTTTAACATACAAAGCCTTAAAATTATAGGAAATTTAAAAATCAATTTAATTTATATTAATTATTGCTCTGCAGAATTATGATAGGGTGGTTAGTAATAGATTTTTCAAGTATGAAATACCTTATTGAGGAAATGGAATGGAAATATGAAATCAAGGAAGAAAAAGATGTTTTTACTATGTTCTTGTATTTGTAAATTTGGGATGACATAAATATATAATTGCTTATCTACTCTGCTCCTTTGGACTCACACGAAAGTGTACATTAACACTTTTGTTTTAAATTGTTAATGTTACTATATGCCAGAATTACATTCTTCTCAATTAAGCATGGGAAGAGAAACGTTAGACCTCATCTTTAAAAAGTTCAAGAGGACATGTAGTTTTACAAAATAGTTTAAGGAGATATGTGAGTATATGAGATTGCCTCACTTAGGATAAACCATGAAAGAATGAAGACTGAATGAATGAGAAAATAAGTGAGCTGGATAATGAAAGCAAGTAATGTCTCCTAGGATAAATGAAAATAACACTCCCTGTTTCTGAGCTTGGGTTCAGTGACTCGGCTCCTTCTCTTGGGGAAACATTTAAGTGGAAAATGGCAGCCGCCAGAACACCCTTGATGTTGAGGCCCAGATCAGGCCCAGGCCAGCCCAAGTCTCTCCTCTGTCCTTATTTCAGAATAACCTGTGGCTGAATGAGTGGTTTATAACAGTCCATTTTCTTAAAGCCTTGTGGTTTACCTTCATCATATCATCTGTAAAATGGATAGAAAAGTTCCAAATCAGTGCCGGTTGGAATATTTCTTTTACCTTTTGTAAGGAAATGACTGTGACACAGAAAAAACACTGAACTTGGAGACAGAAGGCCTAGGTTGGTGTACTGATTTGCTAGTAACTGCTTGCATGATGTTTGTCCAATGCCTTCATGTCTCTGCACCTCAATTTCTCATCTACAAAAAGCAGACAGTGATAAGTATTTGTGGGAACCAAATGAGATTGTGCGTGTCAAAGTGCTTAACACCTGGGAGGCCCTCAGTAGATGTTTGGCCGGAGCTAAAGCACTAGGTGGCAGAGTGGTGTAGGTATACCCATCTCTCCTTGCCCTAAGGCTATGATTATTCTCCCATAAATTAACTATTTGGCTTCCATGGCTGCCCACCACTACCAGCACTGACCTTACTAAACACCCTGCCGTCCAAATGCAAAGTATGTGGAACATCTGATCCTTGCACACAGATGATTCCCACTTCCCTCCACAAATGTGGTCTGTGTAAGCTTCACGCTCCAAGTGGCATGTGTTCATTCCTTTTCTCAGGCGACATGTTTCATCTTTAGAATCTGTTGAAGTGATCATTGTCAATTATTTTTCTAGGGTCAATAGCATTATTATATATAATATAAAATATAAAACACAGGCAACCTAGCTTCTTGCCCAAGTGATTACTCAGTCTGTTCTCACATAAGTGTACAGTGCTGACTGATCCTCTAATTGATTGAATTACAGGCTAACAGTACACACAGAGACAGAAGTGATTCCTTTATAGCAGTTGATGAAAGACCTCTGCCTCCAAACCGTAGTGGGATCTCAAGCAAAAGAGGTGGACTGAGAAGGCAAAATGGTTGTATGAAAAGCCTAACCATATTAGAAAGTAATCGCCCATTATGGAGATGTGGTTGCAAGTAGAATCCGGCTTAGCTGAGTTAGAGCAGCTTTAGCCCTCGGGCCAGCAGCTTTCTCCAAAACCAGGGTTGCTCACCGAGCTCTTCATACTTCCATCCTAAAACAAGAGGTGGATTTTAACATGAGTCTTGTGATGCTCTCTGGAGAGAAAATCAGTCATTGAGCTCTATTCCAGATTTGTATTAAACTAAAAGAAGCAATGATTACAGAGACAGACAGGAAGATGGAGTTTTCACCATGTCTCAGACCCTGGATAAGGGTTCTCCCAGGTAGGGTCTCCCCACTCCCCACAGCACCACAGTGCGGCAGGTAGCATCGCCTCCACTTCACAGTTCAAGTGGAACTGAACCCCCAAGGAGGTCCCTTTGGGGACTGGACTTGAACATGTGGCTGTCTGAAACAAAGCCCATACATTTCTCTTTTGCCTTATTAATGCTAATCCTGGCTCCAAAAGGTGTAAACTCAAGAAGATAGGGGCTCTGAAAGAGATTACCATTTATATTCCCATGGAATGACCCAGAGCAGTGGTCTCAACCTTGGCTACACATTATGTCACCACTGTCCCAGGTTTGCACTCCTTTCTTGGGAGAAATCCCTCAGGACAGTATTTCTTAGCATTCAGTGGGCTTCAGGATCACCTAAAGGTTTATTAAAACAAGATTGTTGGGCACTTCCGAAAGTTTCTGTTTCTTTGTCTGGAGTTGGCCTGATAATCTGCATTTCCAACAAATGTCCTGGGTCCTCACTGCACCACTGTCTTAGGGCATCGTTTCTCAAAGTGCAATCCCATCCTGGAGCATTGGAGTTGGAATTATGGACTCAGACGCAGATCCTTGGCCCTGGCCCACATCTATAGGATCAGATCTCAGGAGGTGGGCTCCAAGGTCTGTCTCTTAAATAAGTATTCCAGGCCATTCTTCTGCTCACTGAAGTGTGAAAACTGTCTTCCAATGAGTCTTTTAAACTCTCCTTTATCTCACATACAGCCTGGCTTTTAAATATTGTCTCATTTTGAATGATAACCACACAGCCAAACTCCATTTACAATTGACCATTAGCTGCTGTTGTGACTTGCCTGTGGTTATTTAAAATGCCCATAAGGGATCTTTCAGCCCATGCTTCATAAATAAAACAGCAAAAAAACAAACAAACAAAAATCTGTTCATTGATTTTTGAAAAACTCTCCGGTTATCAAGTTTCTGACTCATCCAGGGTAAAAAGGTTTGGTTGATTAGTGTTTCATTCTTCCCCGAAACAAGTGAAATCAAGAGGAGAAGCATCAAAAAGCATCTTCCTTCTTTCTCTTTGCCTCTCTCTTATCAAACCTTGTGAACATGAGGCTCAGGCTCGGAGTTTAGAGGGTTTTGGCAGCTTGGAGCCTGGTGCCCTGTACATGCAGCTGGGCAGCTGGATTACCACCCTGGCTTCCTCACAGATGGAAAAGGTCAACCCATGCACTATTCAAAGACTGATGGCAGGAAGCAAGGCTCAGGCTCCCAGGGGCCCTTGAAGAGATGCAGGTGCTTCCCAGGGGGGCCGCCCTCAGCTGTGGACCCCATGTGAAGCCAGCTGCCAAGAAGAGTATTTATAGCTGCCTTTGCTGGCTGGCTCACACAGCAGCTTGACCAACAAGACAAAGGAAAGATGGGAAGACTGAGGTGGGAATGGCCTAGGTATCCTCCTTGAGGGATCTCTGAAGTAAATTGCCTGACCTAAAGTCACAAACACAACAAGATTTCAAGTGAGAGAGGAATGAAAGTCACACAAAGACTTCCCGTCATTCTCCCACTCTGCTGTTTGCCCAAGAGAGGCCTACTAAAGGAGGGCCTCCCCTGCCATCTACAGAACTGATTTTTAATCACTACACTTGCAGTCGGTATGGAAAAGCCTAGGAGCTCTCTCAGCACTGCTCCCAGCTCCAGTCCTGCCCAGAAGCCCCAAACTGAGCCCAGCTCCTCTATCCAGACTCCTAAGGCAAATGTGTCAGCAGAAACAAAGGCTCTTTTTTCTTTCTTGTCTTCTCATTTAGGCCATAGGTTACACAAAAAGCCGCCCAACATAGTTCTCAGTATGGCTCCCAGGTGCCATGGGACACAGCCCCAGCATTCTCTCTGGTAGCAGGAAATGCACATCTGTGAGTGTCCAGTTGTTGATTTAAGGGCCATAGTGTCCCCACTCCCATGGAAAAGCACTGGAGCCCATGAATTCTCTTGTCAGTTTTTACAGGGGTATCCTCTATACACAGCACAGCACATCAGCCGGAAGTCTCTAGGTGAAATCGTAAAATCTCTAGGGGAAAACCAACAAAACAGCAAGTGTTCCAGAAAGAGTTTCACTTCCTAACTGGCAGTGAGCTGGAGATCAAAACCTGTTACTCAGAGTCACAGATGAAATTGCTGTAAGAGGCACAATCCATCCAATTGTTCGGCCTAAGTCCCTGATGTTTCCCAGAGTCCCTGTGAGGGCCTGAAGCAGAGACTCCAGTGGCTGGTAAGAGGTTTTCTCTATGGGCTGGAGTAGAGTATCTACAGTCTGCTGGCTCCTGGAGTCCTCATGTTGGGGGTTATTTCCAAAAACCCCTTCCTGGAAGTAGAAGGTAACTTACACTTTGTTTTTCATTTTTGAAAATAAAGTAGGCAAAAGTAGGACACCTGGTTAGGGTACTAGCTAGGTCAGGGGAGCAAGGGTAAGATCACCAATCCTCGTTGTGCACTTCTGAGTTGCCTAGCACAGTGCTACACACCTTCCACAAGTCACTTCATTTAACCCTCACAATAATCCAGTGATGTAGGTGCAGCTGCTATCCTTCCTTCATAGCACAGGAAACCACAGCCTGGAGACATGAAAGGACTGGTTCTGTCACAGGAAGAGAATGGCAGAGTTCAGATTCAAATCCACTGCTTCTTAAGAGCAACAGCCTTCACCCACAGACCTCAGAACAGCACTGCTGAGTCCAACAGTCTCTGTGGCTCATCTTTTCCAACAGCTCACTGGGCTGTGCTCTCTGGCTTCCTTCCATTATACAGATTGGCGCAGAGCAGGGAATTGGGTCTCAGCACCTCCTGAGAGTCATTTTATAGGATGTGCCACTCTGGCTGGCCCCAGACTATGCTTGTTCCCTTGTCTTGTTCTCACAATTGATAACTCACCCTTGGGCTGGATATCAGCTCTTGCCTAGCTCATTTCCCAGTCTGGAGCTTGTTTAACTGGGTGATTTTTAGGCTACTTCATGTAAATCAAATTCCTGGTGGCTGCAGCCAGGTGGTAGTGTTCGGCCCCACTCCTCGATATAGTGGTGGCACCAGGGAGTAGAAGCAGCAAAGGTGACTGGCCAGTGCCACCTGTGGGAGTGCCATGGGATCCAGTGATGCTGTGTGTTGTCTTACAACCAGAGTGTTCCCCTTGTCTATTTGGAGGAACTGAGTGTGCATGGTGTGAAAGGGTATGCAAGGTATGAAAGGCAGCATCTGAAGTTATGCTGATTGTACTTGAACATCTTTGTTGTGTGTTGGGATCATTTTTTATGTTTTTGAATCAGGTGTGTTATGTTATATTGTGATTTGGATCTAAAATGATCCCCAAAGGCAAGCTGATGGGCTTTTGGAAGTTGATTGGATCATGGGGGCTTTAACTTTATCAAGTGGATTCATTCACTAATGAGATCATAATTCGATGGTATTACTGAGAGTTGATGGAAACAGGAGGTAAGACCTAGTAGAAGAGAAGGAATCCTGGGAGTATAACCTTGGGGTCTATATCCAGTCTGTTCCCCTTCTCTACTCTGGCTCTCTTATAGTCTCTCCTTCCTGGCCACCAAGGGGTGAGCTGCTTTCCTCTACCATACCCTTTCTTCCATGAAGAAGCTGTGCCTCACCTCAGGTCCACAGCAATGGAACCAGGTTTCAGTGGACTGAAACCTCTGAAGCCTTGAGCCAAATAAATTTTTCCACCATTAAGTTGTTTATCTCAGGTATTCAATCACAGCCATGAAAATCTGGTAACCCATATTTCTCTAAGGTTCAGTGACCCCCAGAGAGAATTTTCCTCCCCAGACTCTTCATGGTCTTTTATTTTCAAGTTGCACAGAAGGATTTTCACTTATGTTTTCCTTGTTTACTGTTAAGACTCCCAAGGACCAGCAGTTCCTGGAAAACAGTGATTCTTAATTAACACCTACTGAAGTGACTGATCAAGTAATAACTAAATAAGTGAATCAATCAACCATTCATCTTGGGTCCTTGATTCCCAAAGACACCAGAGAATAAGACACTAGGGTTTTTCTCTGGGTCTTTAAAAAGCACTGTCACTTTCTGAGATGTAGAAAGCATGTCAGCTCAGGTCCTGCAGTAAGAAGACACAAAACAATTTAACGTGGTGGTGGGACTTGGTGAGGGATGTACTTGTGGAAGAGAAAGAAGGAAGAACAAAGACTGGGAAAGGAAGCCCCATGAGAGTTGATGGTCTGGGGGTGGTCCTGGCGCTCCTGGAGTCAGGAGAACATAGGATGGACCAAGGAAGGTATCAGCCTCCCCAGGAGCTGAAGTTCTGCCGGCCATTTTGTCTTGCCATGGGAGGCTGTGGAAGTGGGCTGTGTGTGTGGTGATTGTCATACTCTTCCTTATTCAAGCAACATGTTCTCATCCGGTGTTCCTTTCATGTGGTGACAATGATTTCTCCCTTGCCCATACTAACTTCCAGGAGCACTGCTGAGCCCTCCTCACTAAAAGGCAGCATAGGACACAATGGCCCTCTCTCTGCCTAGCCACCTCTTCTCTCTCCAATCACTTTCCAAATGTCTCAAATTCAAATAGCCTGAACCTCACTGGAGGGCATTCCTTCCCATGACAGTTTCATCTCTATCAAAGGCATCAGCAGGCCTAGATCAAAATCTAGATTCCTCTTCCTTCTCCCTCAGTTCCTCTGCTGAGGCAAGAGCTCTCCCAGACTTGACTCCTGTCCTTCAGGTACCAGCTGCCGGGCAGCCTGCCTCTAGACCCTGAGAGACAGACACTCAACATCCTGGTTTTAGCCAGACAGTATCCGGTTGTCTGACTGAATAAACAAGCCAAATGAGCAGGCCTCTGTTGTCAGCGGAGGGACAATACCTTTGTTTTTTCTACTGCTTGCATCTGGCAGTTGGCCTCCTGTGTAAACAAGCCTCTTTACTCGAGGTAAATCACTTTCCACTGAAGAGTCCTCATTCCACCTGGAAGCCTTTCCATCCTGGGGTGTGAATATGCAGTTGTGTGATAGGTACTTCCTTCTGCTTGCTGCCATTTTTTTCACCCATGTTGTTTATAATGAGCACCATTGCCTTCTTTCAGTCCATTCACTCCTTCATTTTTTTTTTCACTCAACAAACATTTACTGAGGATATTTATCCAAAGAGAGTCATGTAGGGTGGGGTTAGGAGCATGAACTCTGCAGCCAGACTGCCCCTATGCTTATATCCCAGCTCAGCTCATCTATAATACAGGACCATAGTTGAATTATTCAACCTCACTTTTCTCATCTATAAATGGGGATAAATAGAGTGCTCATCTCAGAGCTTAATGGGGATTAAAATAGTTAAACAGTGCCTGGCATGTAGTAAGGGCAGCTAAAAGAAGTGAATCAGTAACATCAAATTCTTGTTCCCAGGGAAGTTGCAGTCAAGTGGGGAAGAATAAAGTGTAAATAATCATGATGCTGGCTGGTATGAACTATGGCTAGGATAAAGCCAGAAAGTATCTAACCTGGGACGCTTGAGATAGAACAAGACACTAAAATAATGATAATTACATAGTTCTTAAATTATGTATTGACTAAAAAATTAGTTTCATCATAATGACTGAACCATAAATAGTTCTATTCAAAGCCAAGCGTGGTGGTACACACCTGTAATCCCAGAACTCAAAAGGCTGAGGCAGAAGGATCACCATTACTTTTTGTTTTGTTTTGTTTTGTATTAAATTCTTTTATTGGTACAATGTAGGTATACAACACAATTACATTTCTCATTGCAGTTGTACCTTTATATAATGCATCTTGGTTCTTATTTTTTCCCCATTCCTAGCCCTCCCTTCACGCCCTCCACCCTTCCCTATTTACAAAGACTTTATTTCCATTTTTTTCCATTTCTCATCATGTTTTCCTTTCCCTTCTTTCCTTTCCCCTGCCTCTCCCACTACTCCTACCCCTTTGGACCTTTTCTTCCTATTTTACATTATCGATTATTCATTCTAATCATTGGTACATTTTAGGTATACAACATAATGACATTCATCATTGGAAATTTGCCCCTTTACATAGTCTCTCTTGGTTCTTATTTTTCACCCTTGCCCAGCCCTCCCTTCAACCCCTCCAGTCCTCCCTATTTACAAAGCTTTTGTTCCTGTTTTTCCATTTTCTCATATTAATCCCATTCCCTTCTATCCTTTCCCCTAGCCCTCCCACTTCCTTCCCCTTTGCCCCTTTTCTTCCTATTTCACATTACCTATTATACATTTAGTCCTTATTTATACTTTCAGTTTCTCACACCAGAGAAACTATTCAGTATTTATACATGTGTGTCCTATTGATTTCACTTAAGAGTATTGCCTCAGTGTGCATCCACTAAGCTATAAATGTCTCTAATTTCTCATTTTTGATGGCTGAGTAGTACTCCATTTTATTAAAAAACCACATTTTCTTTATCCAGTCTCCAGTTGATGGGCATTTGGGCTGTTTCCAAGTTTTAGCTATTACAAACTGCGCTGCTATGAACATGGGTGCACATACATCACTGTGGTATGATTCTTTTAATTCTTTGGGGAAGATCCCCAGCAGTGGAATAGCGGGCTCAAATGGGACTTCCAGTCCTATTTCTTTGAGATATCTCCATACTGATTTCCACAGTGCTTGCACCAGTCTACACTCCCACCAGCAGTGGAGCAGGGTTCCTCTTTCCCCACAGCCCCACCAGCATTTGTTATTGGTTGATTTCATGATAGCAGCCATTCTTTCTGGAGTGAAGTGGAATCTCAGCATTGTTTTCATTTGCATCTCTCGAATGGCCAGTGATATTGAACATTTTTTCATGTATTTATTTGCTATTTCTACTTCTTTGTCTGAGAAATGTCTGTTCATTTCAGATGCCCGTTTTCAGATTGGGTCTTTAAATTTGGGAGGTCTGATCTTTTTAAGTTCTTTATAGATTCGAGATAGTAAACCTTTGTCTGAGGAAGAGCAGGTGAAGATTTTTTCCCACATTGTGGGTTGTCTCTTCACACTGCTGGTGGCTTCTCTTGCTGTGCAGAAGCTTTTTAATAAGAAGAGATCCCATTTGTTGATTGTTTGTTTTAGTTCACGGGCAACTGAGGTTTTGTTCATAAAATCTTTTCCTACACCTATGTCTTCAAGGGTTCTACCTAACCTCTGTTCCAACTGGTTCAGAGTTTCTATTTGAATATTTAGATCTTTAATCCATTTTGATTTTAGTTGAGTGCATGGTGAGAGATATAGGTCTAGTTTTAATCTTTGGCAAGTTGAAGCCCAATTTTTCCAGCACCATTTATTAAAGAGGCTATCTTTCCTCCAGTGAGGGTGTTTGGCTCCTTTATCGAAGATGAGATGGCTGAGTGTGTCTGGCGTTGTTTCTGCATCTTCTAATCTGTTGCACTCATCCTCAAGTCTGTTTCTTTGCCAGTACCATGCTGTTTTTATCATAGTAGCTTTGTAGTAGAGTTGCAGGTTGGGGATTGGGATACCCACTGCCATGTCTCTGTTACCTAGAATTGCTTTTGCTATTCTGGGTCTCTTCTTGCTCCAAATGAATTTTTGGATTTTTTTCTTGAGGTCTATGAAGTATGTTGCTGTGATCTCAATTGGAATTGCATTAAATCTATATAGCAGTTTTGGAAATATGTCCATTTTCACTATATTAATCATTCCTACCCAGGAGCAGGGAATGTCTGTCCATTTTCTGATATCATCTTCAATCTCTCTTTTCAAAGTGCCATAGTTTTCAGAGAAGAGGTCTTTGATTTCTTTCGTTAGGATGATTCCTAGGTATTTCAGTTTTTTGGATGCTATTGTGAAAGGAATTATTTGCCCTATTTCTCTCTCAGTGAGTCTGTCATTGGTGTAGAGGAAAGCTATTGAGTTTTGTGTGTTGACCTTGTAACCAGCTACTTGACTGAATGTGGTTATTAAGTCTAGAAGACTTTTGGTGGAGTTCTTCGTGTCTTCTACATAGAGTATCATGTCATCTGCAAATAATGACAATTTGATTTCTTCATTACCTATCTTTATTCCTTTTATTTCTTTCTCTTGTCTAATTGCTGTGGCTAATGTTTCCAGAACTATATTGAACAAGAGTGGTGATAGTGGACATCCTTGTCTTGTTCCTGATTTGAGTGTGAAGGATTTCAGTTTTTGACCATTTAGTATGATATTGGCTGTTGGTTTTTGATAGATGGCTTCTATCAGTTTGAGGTAGAGACCATCTATTCCAATTTTTTGTAGGGTTTTTATCATAAATGCATGTTGGATTTTGTCAAATGCTTTTTCTGTGTCTATGGAGATAATCATATGGTTTTTGTCCTTGGCTCTATTGATATAGTGTATTACATTAATTGATTTTAGTATATTGAACCATCCCTGCATCGCTGGGATGAATCCCACTTGATCAGGGTGTATGATCTTCTTGATGATCTTCTGCATTCTGTTTGCCAGTATCTTATTAAGGATTTTTGCATCTATGTTCATTAGTGAGACTGGCCTATAGTTCTCTTTTTCGGTTGGGTCTTTCTCTGCTTTGGGGATCAAGGTGATGCTTGCTTTCAGGAATGACTTTGGGAGTATTGCTTCCCTTTCAATTTCATTGAAGAGTTTAAACAGTAGTGGCAGCAGTTCCTCTCTAAATGTCTTGTAGAATTCAGCAGTGAAGCTATCAGGGCCCGGGCTTTTCTTAGTTGATAAGTTTTTAATTACATTTTCAATTTCATTGGTTGATATTGGGTTGTTCAGAATTTTTAGGTCTTCTTCATTCAACTTTGGTAATTCATATGTATCTAGGAATCTGTCCATTTCTTCTGTGTTGTCCATCTTATTGGTGTATAGGTTCTGGAAGTAGGTATTGATGATCCTCTGGATTTCTGCTTGGTCTGTTGTCATTTCACCCTTTTCATTCCTAATTGCATGGATTTGGGCCTTTTCTTTCCTTTTTCTGACAAGGTTGGCTAAAGGTTTGTCAATTTTGTTGATTCTTTCAAAGAACCAACTCTTGGCTTCATTGATTTTTTTGTATCGTTCTCTTAGTCTCCATTGCATTGATTTCTCCTCTGATCTTTATAATTTCCTCCCTTGTATGAGCTTTGGGGTTGTCCTACTTTTCTTTTTCTAGAAGCTTGAGCTTCAGCATCAGGTTGTTTAATTGGACTCGTTCTGTTTTCCTAATATGCGTATTCACTGCTATGAATTTCCCTCATAAGACTGCTTTCATTGTGTCCCATAGATTCCGATATGTTGTATTGTCATTGTCATTTAATTGAAGGAACTGTCTGATTTCTTCTTTAATTTCCTCTGTGACCCATTGGTTATTCAGAAGTGTGTTGTTCAGTTTCCACATGTTTATGAAATTTTTGGGGTTTCTTTTGCTATGGATCTCCAATTTCATTGCACTATGGTCTGATAATACACAGGGGATAACTTCAATTCCTTTACACTTACTTAAACATGTTCTATGTGTGAGTATGTGGTCTATTTTGGAGAATGACCCATGTGCAGCTGAGAAGAATGTGTATTCTGATTTTGTGGGGTGGAAGACTCTGTAAGTATCTGTTAAGTTCCTTTGTTCAAGAGTTCGATTGAGTTCTAGTATTTCATTACTTATTTTTAGTCTAGTTGATCTTTCTATTTGTGATGGTGTGGTGTTGAAGTCCCCCACTACAATTGTATTAGTGCATATATGACTTTTCAAGTCCATTAGTATTTGTTTTATATAGTTGGGTGCACTAGTGTTTGGTGCATAGATATTTATGATTGTCATCTCTTCCTCTTGGATTCTTCCCTTTACAAGGATGTAGTGTCCTTCTTTGTCTCTCTTAATCAGTGTTGGTTTGAAATCTACTTGATCTGCAAAGAGGATAGCTACTCCTACTTTTTTTCGGGTTCCTGTCACATGCAGTATTGTTTTCCACCCTTTAACTTTCAGTCTATGAGTTTCCTTTTGAATGAAGTGTGTTTCTTGTATGCAGCATATTGTTGGATTTTGCTTCTTGACCCATTCTGCCAGTCTATTTCTTTTGATTGGTGAATTAAGACCATTAACGTTGATGGTTATAACTGAAATGTATTGACTTGTCATTGCCATGACTTTTTCTTTTTGTTGGGTTCTCCCCCTTTACATTTAATTTCTTGTCATGCCAGATGGATTCATTTTGCTTTGCTTCCTGGGGTTGTGATCCTCAATGTCTGTTCCTAGGATATTGTGTAAAATTCTTTGGAGTGCTGGTTTGGTATTCACGAAGTTCCTAAGTGCTCTTTGTCATGAAAGTATCTTATTTCTCCATCCATTTTGAAAGATAGCTGTGCAGGGTACATCAATCTGGGTTGGAGGCTGTTTTCTTTTAGGGCTTGGAATATGTCACTCCAAGCTCTTCTTGCCTTGTTGGTTTGTGTTGAGAAGTCTGCTGTGATTCTGATGGGCTTTCCTTTGTATGTGATTTGTTTCTTTTCTCTGACTGCTTGGAGAACTTTGTTCTTCTGTTGTGTTTCCGTAATTTTAACAATTATATGCCTATGTGTAGATTTTTTTTTGATCAAGGCTATTTGGAGTCCTATATGCCTCACTTATCTGTATGTCAAGCTCTTTTCCCCTGCTTGGGAAGTTTTCTGCCATTATTTCTGTGCAGAGATTTTTTTATGTCATCTCCACTCTCTCCTGTGTCTTCATTGAGCCCAATCCGTCTTATGTTATTCTTCTTTGCATCATCCAGCAGCTGCTGGATTGATTTCTCTTGTTCCCTTATAATTTTGAAGCAATTTTTCTTTTCCTGGTCACTCATTGCAATCTTATCTTCTCTATCTGAAATTCTATCCTCACATTGGCTCATTCTGCTGTGTAGACTTTCAGTGGAGTTTTTCATGTCCTGGAAATCTATTTGCATCTGTTTTATGGATTCCATTTGTTTCTTATGTTGGGATTCCATCATGTTCCTGAGCTCCTGTCTAGATTTATTAATCATGTCTTGCACTAGGGGCACAATTTCTCCTGTTATCTGAGAAATTATTTCTGATTTCATTTTTTCCAGATCCCCTTTTGTTGCCAGTTCAGTGGGTCCAGGTGGTTGAGTATCAGAGTGTTCCATCTCATTTCCCTTTGGGGTTGCTGTAGGTGATCTGGAAGTCTGGTTTTGAGACTTATTTATGTGTTTTCTCATTTTGACTGGGGCGGGGTGCTGTTGTCACCTGCACGGATTACCTCCTCTGAGCTGGGTGAGGTGGGACAGGGGCCGGGAGCAGCGGTAGGGATAGTGACCCAAAAGCCCTTTCCTGTGGGCTGGGAGCAGCCGGAGAGATGGTGGCTGGGAAACCCCTTCCTCTGGACCAGGAGCAGTGGGATGGTGGCTCAGAAGCCCTTCCCTCTGGGCCGGGAGCAGTGGGAGGGATGGTGGCCCCAAAGCCCCTTCCTCTGGCCCAGGAGCAGCAGGACAGAAGGTGGCCCAAAAGCCCTTTCCTCTGGGCTGGGAGCAGCAGGAGGGATGGTGGCCAGGA
This sequence comes from Heterocephalus glaber, assembly GCF_053883595.1. Lineage (NCBI taxonomy): Eukaryota > Metazoa > Chordata > Mammalia > Rodentia > Bathyergidae > Heterocephalus > Heterocephalus glaber. The sequence goes on from NW_028258156.1 coordinate 7,997,128, forward strand.
AGCCCCTTCCTCTGGACCAGGAGCAGTGAGACGACGGCTCAGAAGCCCCTACCTCTGGGCCAGGAACAGTGGAACTCAGTACCTTGGTCTGTTGGTCTGGTGTCCTCTGCATCTTTGTAGTGTGGAATCAGGTGGCTGCCTGTCTGCAGCGGGGTGATTCGGTGTCTTTCGCATGACTCAGGACCTCGGTAGGGTGTACACAGACCTGCCTGTCTGCAGCAGGCTGAATCGGCGTGTGTTCCGCGCGACTGGGGACCTTGGTAGGGTCAGGATCACCATTATTAAATTGGAAAATTGACCCTTCTCTATAAACCAAAATAGTTTTAACTGAAAAAATACTCTTTGCAGATGCTGCATTGCTTAGTAAACTCAAGAGAAAATGCAGCTAACTGAAATCTATTCTCAATTCTTATGTTTTCATATTGAATTATTTCAGTCCAAATAACTTCAACAAGGTATCTCTTTTCTTCTCATTCAGAGCAGTTTTATTCAACAAGCATTTTACAAAGCAAACTTGTCAAATATTTTTGTTCATCATGATTCTTTTTAATGCTTCACCAAAGTTAAAATGCTGTAAAATTGCAGACCTTTTTAATTATATTCCATTTTAGTACAGAATATAAATTGATCCAATTAAAAATAGGAGCTTCGGCAAGAGATTTTTTTCCCATAAGCCAAAGTATTACATACCCCTGAGGACCCACGGCTTAGTTTATTTCCTCCCTTGGTTTGATAGAGACAATTCCAATGAGTCCCTATATGAGCTTGTTATAGATAATTATAATTCATAAAAAGATTCACAACTTGAAATTTTTAAAATAATTATTCCAATACATTTTCATTAAGATGCAGCCAACATGTGAGGAATTATTCTAAAATAATTCAAGAGTATTGTAGAATATGTAAGTGTTACAAAGAGGTTATTCAAAGATTCATACATTTATAAAATCTGATTGTTAATAGGCAACTCAGAAAGAAAATGTACTTTGCCAGGCTGAAGTTTTGCTGTTATTGTTAGTATGTGGGCTTTGTTTGTTTTGTTTTGTTTTGCTTTGTTTGTTTTGAGGGGGATATTTAATGTACACTCTGTCGCAAGAATTTTGTACTTTAGTTACTTTGCTTTTTTAGGAATATTTGTAATATTTTGACAATGACAATTTCCTTTAGTGACGTATCAGAGTGGTTTGGACACATTTATGAATTATGTGCTCTATAACCATTTCCAAGTACATTCTGCTCTGTCTTTTCTTAATTTAGTAAGAACACTATTTTTCCATTTCCATGAGCCTGTGCTACCTCCCAAATTTGTGTTCCTATTATTACCTCAAAACACAGCTTATATTTTGTTTAATTTTTATTTTTATTAGTACATTTTTATTTTCCGATGATCCTTGGGGAGTTGTTACATGTACACAGCACATCTTAATTCTCTTGTCATCCCCTTTTCCTCCTCACCCTCCTGCCTCCCTTCTCTTTTGCAAAAGAGGTATCTGCTGTTTCCTATTATTTTTTATTTTTCTCTTCAGTTATTTATATTTTGAGTTTCTTATACAAGTGAAATCATGTGATATTTAAGCTTGTGTGTCTGGTTTATTTCACTTAATATTACAGTCTCAAGGTACATCCCTTTTTCTACAAATGACTCAAATTTGCCATTTTTTATGGCAGAATATTGCTCCATGGTATATAAATACCACATTTTTTATTCATTCATCTGTTGATGGACATATAAACCACTTCCAAGATATAGCTATTGTGAGTTGTGCTGCTATAAACAAGAGTATACATGTATCATTTAATAGGATATCTTTAATTCTTTCCAAAGATATGTAGAAGAGGAATAACTGGATCAAATGGAATTTATATTTTTAGTTTTTTGAGGACTCTCCATAATGATTTCCACAGTGGTTGTACCAGTATACATTCCCATCAACAATGTAGAAGGGTTACTTTTTCCTCTGAAGCCTCACTAGCATTTATAATTATTTGATTTCCTGATGGCAGCCATTCTTTCAAGTATTGTTTTAACTTGCATTTCTCTAATAGGCCCAATAACATACACTGGAGGAAAGATAGCCTCTTTAACAAATGGTGCCGAGAAAACTGGCTGTCCACATGCAGAAGATTGAGTATAGTCTCATGTCTCTCACCATGTACTAAACTAAAATAAAAATGGATCAAAGATCTAAATGTTAAGCAGAAACACTTAATCTGATAGAAGATAAAAAGGTAAAATTCTTGAAGACATAGGTATAGGCAAGAACTTTCTGAAAAGAACCCCAAGTGGCACAAGAAATAGCATCATGAATCAACAAACGGGACCATATCAGATTAAAAAACTTCTGCACACCAAAGGAAACAACCAACAAAGTGAAGAGACAACCTACAGAATGGGAAAATATTTTATCAGCTATTCCTCAGACAGAGCACTTACATCTAGAATATATAAAGAACTAAAAAAAATTATACCTCCCAAAATAAAAGACCCAATCAAAAAATGGGCAGGCAAATTGAATAGACACTTCTCAGAAGTACAAATTGCCAATAAATACATGAAGAAACGTTTAACATCTCTGGCCACTAGAAAAATGCAAATTAAAACATCTTATCTTTAATGTTGAACTTGTAAACTGAATTCATAGCAGCATTCTTACCAATGTCAGATGATTTTCCTGAGAATAAACTTACAAAAGTTTTACTTTGATTTCATGAATTGTTTTGAAGAAGATGAAACAAACCATCATTGAAATTAACCAATGTCTCATTTCAAATATCTGAGGACTCTAACATAAAAAAGGCCTCTTCTTTTGCTAATGGGGCAACATGTATACAGCTATCAGTTCACTTTTTGTATGTGCAGAACTGGAATAAAAATAGACAAAATTAATTTAGAAGAGTTGTTATTTGATAATTGGCAGCTGCACAAGTGAATTCTTGTTTGTGACCACAGCCTCCTTAAAACCATCTAATGTTTGAAGCAAAGATTGGCTTGTCTTCCTATTTGTACCTGGTTTTCATGTGGTCACTGATATCACCAGGACCCTTCGTGGTGGATCATAAGTGCCAGCAAACATTTTATACAAGCTATGTGTTCCTTGGCTTTTTGTTACATAGAAATTCAGGACTTAGTTTTTAAATATGCAGATTTCTTGTTTTATTCAATTGCTCCTGAAAATATTTGTTGCCAAATTTTAAAAAGATACCAAGTAGTAAAGATGTAATTTTATTCTATATTGTAAATGAAAAACGGTACAGCAAGAGTATTCATTTTATTCATTGTATACTGTATTAAAGGGCTGGTCAGTCTGTAAATCCCATTTATTTTACATAGATGCTTGTTATAGTTTTTGTCTAGATGTTCCCCGCAAGAACCTCAAGTGCTTAGAAGTGGAGCCTTTGGAAGGTGATTGGATTATGGGGACCACATAGCTGACTCACTGTTAGAAGGTGGGTTCAGGGTCGGAAGAGGTGGGTCACTGTGGATCTGACACTGAATCTTCCTTCGCAACTCCTGCCTTGGTTCTCTCTCTACTTCCTATCTGCCACATCACGAGTAGCTCTCCTTGGCCATGCCCCTCTGCCACACTGCCCTGTCTTGGAGCCTGCAGACTATGGACCAAAAGGTGAGCTAAAATAAACCTCTCCTTTTTCACGTTGTATATGTCTGAAATTTGGTCCCAGAAGTGAAGGAAGTAACCAAGACAACACCTTTACCTTTACCTCTAATTTCCAGACTACACTGACCAGGGCCTTGGTGACTTTGTGCATCCTTCAGACCACTACCTCAGACCATGGCCAGGACTCAACTGGCTGGCACACCAGATGGCCAGAAAGAACAGCAGTATGGAACCCACCTCCCACCATCTTCTAGGATCAGAAGTTACAGATATTTCATCTTATTAGCAGCAAGTCCTTAAATGGGTGATATTATTTATCACATGTTCCGGTGTTCATGTAGAAAAGCTCAATAAAAGGACAAATTATTGCTGGTTATCTTTCAGAGTTGAGCATATGTTCAAGTGAGAGCCTTGTTTATTGCCTAATGATCTTGCATATTTGCAGACAATTCCAGTAGGAGCTGGAAAGCACAATGTGGACATCTACCAAATTTACTCCAACTTACTTTAATGCAGTCATCACCAGCAGTATTTTCTAGAAAAGTGAAATATCTAAGACAAATGGTAAAACTGCATGGGATGCCGAGCACAAACAATCTTGGAAGTGTTTAGGAGAAGCAAGGTATAGGAGCTCACTGGCTATGAGAGCAGTAAGCACATCATCACACACGCACCCAATAGCAAGGGAAAAAAGATCAGGGAAGTTTTTAGGATAGGGAATACCTGCACAGAACCAGAGGATTATCAAATAATGTTAAAAGCTTCTACACAGCAAAAGAAACAATCCACAAAATGAAGAGGCAACTTGAAAAACATGCATCTGATGAAGAATTAATATCCAAAATATAGGGAACACTTACTTATACCTCAACAACAAATGAACAAATAACCTGATCTAAAGTGGGCAGAGGAGCTGAATAGACATTTTCTAAAGAAGACATGCAAATGACCAACGGGTAAATGAAAAAAGTGCTCCACTTCATTACTCAGGGAAATTTAAATTAAAACCACAATGAGATAACATCCCACACCAGTTACAATGGGTATCGTAAAAAAAAAACAAGTGTTGGCAAAGATACGGAGGAAAAAGAACTCTTGTGCACTGAGTAGGAATGTAAATTAGTACAGCCATTATGGAAAAGAGTATATATATTTCACAAAATTATAAATAGAACTACCATATGATCCAACTCTCACACTTCTGGCTATATATCCAAAGCAAATAAAATCAGTATGTTAAAGAGATGGTTGCATTTCCATGTACACTGTAGGATTATTCACAATAACCAAGACAGGGAAGCAACTTATGTGTTCCTCAATGGATAAATGGATGAAAAGAATGTAGTGTATACATACAGTGGAAACCAGTTAGCCTTAAGAAAGAAGAAAATCATGTAATATATGATAATGTGGATGGACCTGGAGGACAGTGAAATAAGAAGGACAAATACCATATGTTCTCACATATACTGTATGAAGAATATAAAGTAGTCAGCCTCATAGAAACAAAATTGATTGGTGGTTACCACAGGGTTGGGGGATGAAGAGATATTAGTTAAAGGCATTAGCAGGGTTTCAGTTATGTCCTCTGAATAAGTTCCAGAGACCTATGGTACAGCATAGTCCCTATAGGTAATAATATATACTAAAACGGTTGCTAAAGAGTAGATCTCATGTTAACTGTTTTTATCATACACAAAAATAACAGAGTGGGAGAAAACCTTTTTTGGAAGTGATAGATATTTTTCATTTGTTTGTTTGTTTTTGGTACCGGGGATTGAACTTGGGACCTTGTGCTTGCCAGGCAGGCAGCAGAACCACTGAGCTAAATCCCCAGCCCTGGAAGTGATAGATATGTTGATGGCATAGATTGTGGTATTGTTTCAAGGATATATACTTATCTCCAAACTCACCAAGTTCTATACATTAAATGTGTATACTGTTTTGTATGTCAATCATATCTCAAAAAAGTAGGTTTTCTTAAGTATAAAAAGCAGCTTTAAAAGTTGCTCTATGTAAGCCTTTTATTTATCTAATTCAATTCTAATAAAAACCCTATGCATGGATAATACTACTCTCATTTTTTACATTGTAGAAAACCAGTGTTTAGAGAGGCTAAGGAATTTAACTAGGCATGGTTAAATAATCCATAATCCTGGTACTCTGAGAGGCGAAGGCAAGAGGATTGCAAGTTTGAGCCTATCCTGGCAACCTAAGTGATTTAGCAAGACCTTTTCTCAAAATAAAAAATAAAAGGGACTAGGGTTGTAGAGGGCCTAGGTTCGGTCCCCAGTACTGGCAAAAAAAAAAAAAAAAAAAAAAATGGCTAAGGAATTTGCCTGAGGTTATCCACTTTGGAGTTGGTGAGGCTGGAATTCAAACAAGGCTCATGGCCATTCCAAGCAAGTTCACAGAACTCTGCTCTGCCCATGTATCATGAGAGATGATGAGCTTACAGGCAAAACCAGGGGTGGATCTAATGAAGGATGTTACTGGAGGTAAATGGTGACCAGTCTAACTTCAACCTAGTCCTAAGACTTGCAGAGCAGCTACACCACACCTGCTGCTCTCCATGAAGTCCTCTCAGGTAAGAGCAGCCTGCACTCACCTCTCTCCCTGTCTCTCAACCCATCTTGCTTTTTGTTTACAGATGAGTTTTAGATGTGGCTAAATTAAGTGCAGTTTACTCAGTACTGTCTTCTATAGGTTTCTTACTATCCTGCAGGTGTGCATTTGCTCTATACAGCAAAACTTCAAGCTTTAAGGTAAAAAATAATATTACTGTAGATTTCCTATGAGCCCTCACTTGGTGTTGAGCATATAGGAAACATTTAGAAAAAGGATTTATTTATACAAGGAGGGATGTCAATAAATGGCTTTTGGATTGGACTTGATTTTTCTAATAATGCATCTTAAATGTTTTAATATAGGATTTGACTTTCAACCTGCTTTAATTTTCCTTTTTGACATTCATGAGCTTTGGGTTGTCCTCCCAAATCTGCTTTTTGGTTTGTTTATACCTGGTTCTTTCATTTTAGCTGCTTGACTTTGCCTTATGCTTCCCCTTCCTGCCTTTTCTCCTGCTACATCTGAGTAACAGGTTCATTTTCTCCCAGACATTCAAGGTTGAGTAGGTCTAGATGGACAGGCAGATAGTTCTTCTTTAATACTTCATTGACCATTCCCATTGGTGTGTTACCTGATTTTAATCTCAGTTGATGGAAATTCATTGGTTTGGGCCCATCTAGCCACATCTTCATGGGACTAGAATTCTGGAACTATGTTGTGGTCCATGGCAACTGCTAGCTTTGTGTGCATATTTAAATGAATTCAATATAAAATTCAGTTCCTCAGTTACCTAGTTATATTTTAGGGCCTCAATAGCTCCACGTGGCTTATGGCTGCCTAACTGGATGGCACAACTTTGAAAGTTTTGCATCATGGCCGAAAGTTCTATAGGAACAAGGCAGATGATTTGGGGTAACAGTATGGGATAAATTAATAAACTCCAGGGCAAAACTGAGCAGTACATGAAGTTTTGATAAATGACTCTTATTTTGGCTTATTTACTATTCAATGTAATATTAGAAAAATTCCTAAGGATAAAATTACTTTGTTGGACTTATATAATCATTTACCTAAGAATCTGTTACTTCCAACAAATCTGTGACCTCTTCCAGAATGGGAAACTCCTGCACTTATAGTTATGTCTGACATAAAAAGGGCTCAAAATATACATAGATGCTTAGAAACCTCATTTAATTTTCTTTATTACTAGCTATAGCTATTAATATTATAAATTATATTCTGAGATTTACCAATTTTTTTCTTCTTACTATTATTGACGTGTTTTCTGAGAATACAAAAGGAAGAAAAAGTTCTAGAATAACATATAAATACATTTGAATGAAAATATGACAAATCTATGATGGGGGATATGGAAGGAAAAGCCCCTTAACTAACTGTGGATCCATGGAGACTTTACTTTGACTTTTGTGTGGAATTGATCAGAGCCTGTACAGGGCATTGTGACTTTTGGTGGTCCCAGGTGTGCTGTCTCAGCACAAGGAAGGTGGTGCAGACTGATGGAAAGTCAGCTTCCTATCCCTTTCCTCTCTCTGGAAGGGCTCTGTGCCAGAGCCCTGGAATGCTTATCTGAGTCCTGCAGATCTTTGAAATGAGGTCATCCAGGAAGTTGAATCCCGTTGACACAATTATCTCTGCATCCTTGGCCTTCATTCTCATGGAGAATGACTGGTGACCTTGTGGTGCTTCCTACATGGTTAAAACAGCTGTTTTGAGGCAGATGCCAAATGCAGGTCCCTCTGTAGATGCACACATCCTTCCCCAGCTGTCAGGACAGGACCAGTGGAAGGAGGTGTGCTACACTCCCACCCACACCCACACCCCATAAAGCTGCAGAGGAAGTGAGAAGAGAACTTTGTCCATGGTAGGAAATCAATCCCTGTCTCTGTCTCTGTCTCTGTCTCTGTCTCTCTCTGTCTCTCTCTCTCTCTCTGTCTCTGTCTTTCTCTTTGTCTCTCTGTCTCTCTCTCTGTCTCTCTCTCTCTCACACACACACACACACACATGCACGCACGCGCACACACTTCATATGCATGCACATTTATCATGACACAACCCAGAAGTTTTTCCTCTTCACTTCACCTTAGTTGACAACTGGGTATACCAGTTCCAAGGGCCCATTCTTTCTTGAAGAGGTGGGGGTGTCTGACTTTTTGGAATGGGATTTCTCCATAGCTCTAAGTTCATCTTTTCACATCTTTTAATATACTCTTCTTAACTGTATGTATGCACCTTGCAATGTGTTTTGTCCAACAGGAATTCTGTGTAGCAAGCTCAGATACTCCAGTTTGTGCCCCTTTTACCACACAGATCTCCCTTCCCCAAAACTGTTTTGCCCAAACCTGTCTTTGTGCTTCTGTGAGCAAAAAAAATAATCTTTCCATGGAGTTACAAATAGTCATAATGTAGAGGAAGAAGAGGGGTTGCTGATAATGAGAGGAATGCTGTGACCATTGAAGAAGTCTGGTCAAACCCCCAGGAAACTTTTGAAGTTTGCATTACTTGTGGAATATGTTATTTGAGTCCTGTTTCATTCTGAGATTTCCTGCCTATTTATTTTCTCTAGCCATATCTGTCTTCCATTTTCCAGTTGACTGTTGGCATGTACTACAAGCAGTCAGGCAGCATTTCTTGGAAGGAATATCGGGTCTGAAAGCTTTAGCGACTTTCTCTGTGAGGCTGTGTTCACAAAGCAGTTGGAAGTCTCTTGCTCTTGGGAAATGATTCTGGGAGACAAGACACATAAGACTCTCGTTGCAAGTATTTATAAAAATATTGTTCACATATCTAATCTGTGGCAGAATAACAAGCTAGACCAGTGAACTATTAGAAACCAATGAAGGGAAGGTTTCTTGTTTCCCATGGGTTAGTTAGGGAAGCAGGCAGGAGGTAACAGTAAGCAACAGTGGGCATTGACTGGTTTTGACTGCCATCATGTCCACTCACCCTTCTTGGTAATATGTCCCCAGTTTTCATTCAGGTATTGTAAAATCAAGGTCCAGGAGGAAAGCAGTGGACACAATCACAGAGGTTGGTGAAGCGGCTAATTACAGAGGTGTGGGTAGGATGATCACTATCTCAGTCCATTCAAACTACTATAGCAAAATAATATAAATGAAGTGGCTTATAAACAACAAAATGTATTTCTCACTGCTCTGGAGGTTGGAAGTCTAAGATTAAGGCACCAGAAAGTTCAGTGTCTAGTGAAGGCCAACTTTCTCACAGACCACCATCTTCTCACTCTAACCTCACATGTCAGAAGAGCAAGAGGTCTCTCTTGGGCCCCTTTTACAGGGACAGTAATCCCAGCCATGAGGGCTCTGAAGAGAGCTGACTCTGGAGAGGCTTGGGGACACCCGTTAGGAGGTATCCCTCTAGAACAACACAGCCACAGTTAGAACGACAGCAAGACTTCCTCTGATCCCCTGTAAGTGTTCCCATGATCAAATCCAACTAAAGACAGAATAAGAGAACTGGGTGATGCAATCTGAAGAGTTGGCCTCTTTGGGCACAGAGCAGTACAGAACAGAGGAGAAGGGCCAATAGAGCACAGGTATCACATCTCCTCTACCAGCCTGTGTACTCTGGGAGAGGATGACCCACTCTGAAGCACAGCAGGAAGTTCTAATTAACCACTTATCAGCAATGTTTCATCTCCCTGGCTTGGTTCAGAACACATGACCCAATTCAGGACAATGAGTCAAGAGGACAGTTTTTCTAGAGGCATTTGCTAAAGACTCCTGAGCTACTGGAAGTAGCATATTTTTTTTCTTCCTACAAGATGTAAATGAGGAAACACACAATCATTAAACCTGCTTCCAGCCATTTTGCAAACACAAAAGGAGACAGCTTTAGGATGAAGCAATCATGCCTAAAGGGGAAAAAAACATATCTTTGGTGTCATCATTGGGCCCCAGAAGGTCATCTTATCACTGTAGCTTTTCATTACTGTGCCAATACTGTCTTTTTAATATTTATCAATATTATCAAGTGGAAATTCTCACTTGCAACCAAAAGCTTCTTAATACACCCACCAGGTTGGGCTTGGAACCAAGAAACATTTCCTCATTCCATGCACCCCAGAAGTTGGAGAACCATAGGGTGAGATAAGCTAAAGTTTGATAGGAATTATTGAGATGCCAATGATAGGGAGACTTAATAACAAGGTCAAATCTAAAATGCCTGAGAGGAGTTAGAGGCTGGAATCATAGTACCAAAGGTTCCACTTCTGCTACAGACAAGATTGGAGAAAATGTGAGTCAAGAGCAAATAAAGAAGGCGGAGTCATAGCAGTATCTATCTGATAGGCTAGGAAGGCCTTAGGCAGGTTGAGAAGACTGTTCTGAATGAGGTAATCACACATTCTGCAAACAGCAGGAAACCACTGTCTCCATGTTTCTTGAGAACAGTGAGCCACACACCAGGTTCTCAGCATCATCCATCATGGCTCAGGAGAGGAAGTCTCCAGGCTCTGCCCCTGGATTCAATCACAACCAAGCCAGCCCCAGGGCAGAGTGAAGAGATTGAGGCAAGCACGTCCCTCTGAGCATTTGACTAATGTTGAGGATACCAAGGTCCGGGATACCAAGGTCCAGTGATACCAGATATTCTCCAATAACTTATTCTGTTAAGAATTTTCATAAACCCTCTATTTGATCATAAAATTAAAGTTGCTCTCCTGGCAGTGCCGATGGTAATGGGGAAGAGAATGGTAATAATACTAGTTATGTTTATGGAACACTTAACAGATGTCTGATACTAAGCCAAGCAGTTTATGTGTACCAATTTTCTTTGTCTTAAGCACATCCTAAGAAAAAATCATTTCTTCCAACAGGCAAGTAAGGGAAATGAGAAGTCTCACCAGTTGAATTTTAAGTGTGAAGAAGGGTTTTAGTCCTTTGGTTCATCCACTTTCTTTTAAAAACTGAAACATTGTATACATTCAAAAGAATACGTATAGGGCTGGGGATTTAGCTCAGTGGTTCTTCTGCCTGCTTCGAAAGCGCAAGGTTCCAAGTTCGATCCCCGGTACCAAAACAAATAAATAAATAAAAATTTTAAAAAAGAATAGGTATATATTATAGCAAATAATATAATGAACAGTCATGGATCCATAACCAGTTCAAGAAGTGGAATACAGCTGGGTGCAGTGGCACATGGCTATAATCCCAGCACACAAGGAGACTGAGGCAAGCAGGCTGCAAGTTTGAGGTTGGCTTGGGCAACTTAGTGAGACACTCTCTCAAAACTTAAAGGGTTTTTTAAAAGTTCCTTTTGATAATCTGATAGGTTTAAACATGATATTTCTCTGATTTATGATTCCTTTGTAAAACAAATGGCTCTATAAGATTTTCTGATATTAAAATAACCTTGGTCATATGTAAATCACTTTGAATATATGTTGATTTGGTTTGCAAATATTGTTGGGTTGTTGCATTTATATTCATGAATGAGATTTTCTATCATTTTTTATACAAGTCTTTCCTAATTTTGATACATTATCTTTATGAAATTGTTTGGAATGTTCCATCTTTCCTACTTATTCTTCCTCATCTCTTAAGAGTTTGTTTGATTCTTGAATATTCATTTAAAAACTAGGGCTGGGGATTTAGCTCAGTGGTGCTGCCACCTGCCTCGCAAGTGCAAGGTCCTGAGTTTGATCCCCGGTACCAACCCCCCACCCCCCAAAAAAACCTTATTAATGCTTTCATTGTGGGAAGATAAAACACAAAACCACTGAGTGAATTTATTTTAAGGTTATAAGAATAGTCAAGTTTATTCTCAAACAGGTTCAACACAGTTACACTTTTTTGGAACCTATCAATTTTTTTCAAAACTTCTTGGCAGGACATTTGTCCTGGATAATGGGGTATGCCACTCAAATATTCCCCTTGCACCCCGGGTCAGAAGCACCTGTTCCTGCTGGTGCCTGGAAAAACTAGCAGCTGACAGCTCTTACCAAATCCCTCTATGGGGATGGCTTGTGGCTGCCTTTGTAAGACTGGGCCACCTCTGTTACATCATGTGTCTAAGCCATTCCCACATCTTGCTTGGCTTGTTGTCTTCTACTTCTGTCCTCCACACAGCATGCAGAGTGAGCCTTCAAATCTTGACTCATACCCAATGTCTTTCCACTTTTTGAGAGTAAATTCCAAGTTACTGAATGGGCCACAGGATCTTTGAAGGTGTGACCCCTACTGTTTCTGAGATCCTGTCTTCTACATTGTTTGGCTCATTCTGCTCCAGACACCTCCCTGCTCCTCTGGAAGCAGGTTTAGGGGTGCTTTTTTTTGGTACTGGGGATCAAACTTAGGACCTTGCACTTTCGAGGCAGGCGCAAGCACCACTGAGCTAAATCCCCAGCCCAGGTTTAAGGGCTTTTGCACTTGTCTCCTAAATACCTGCATGGTACTCTCCTTCACTTCTTTAAGGTCTTGCTTAAATGTTACATTATCAGTCTTTCCTTCACCAAACCGTATAAAATTCCACCCTGCCCAGTCACTTACTCACCTAATGTAATCTTCCTTATTTATTTTTCCTCTTGGCATCACCATTGCTTGACATTTCTTTTTGGTTTGTGAGTTATCTGTCTTCCACTATTAGAATATAAGCTCCCTCAAGGTTGGAGTTACATGTTTTGCTCACAGCTTTATCTCCAATGTCTAGAATACAGTCTGGCACATAGTAAGAGTTCAATAAATATTTAATGAATGGATGGATGGATGACTAAATGAATGAATGCAGGTTGACTTGAAGTTAAAAATGCTCAGGGGAACCTATTTTCTCATTTACCTATATTGCTGGCTCTGCCTTTGTCTGGTAGTGTGATGCTCCCATTCACTGTTGTTATTTATCCTTTCTTTTTTTCCCCCCTTAAATTCTTTTATTGGTACATTTTAGGTATACAATACGTTTACATTTATCATTGGGTGCTTGTACCTGTACATGATGTATCTTGGTTCTTAATTTTTCTGTGTGCCCTTCACACCCTCCAAACTTCCCTATTTACATAGACTTCATTTCCATTTTTTTTCTTTTCTCATAATTTTTCCTTTCCCTTCTTTCCTTTCTCCTTCCCCTCCCACCATCCCTACCTCTTTGGACATTTTCTTCCTATTTCAAATTATCAATTATTCATTTTAATCATTTTAATCCTTATTTACACTTTCAATTTCTCACACTAGAGAAACTATTCGGTATTTACATATATATGTCCTATTTATTTCACTTAAGAGTATGGCCTCAGTGTGCATCCACTAAGGTATAAATGTCTCTAATTTCTCATTTTTGATGGCTGAGTAGTACTCCATTTTATAAAAAAACCACATCTTCTTTATCCAGTTTCCAGTTGATGGGCACTTGGACTCTTTCTAAGCTTTAACTATTACAAACTGTGCTGCTATAAACGTGGGTGCACATATATTGCTGTGGTATGATTCTTTTAATTCTTTTGTGAAGTTCCCCAGCAGGGGAATAGCTGGGTCAAATGAGACCTCAAAGACTAGTTCTTTGAGGTATCTCCATACTGATTTCCACAGTGGTTGCACCAGTCTGCACTCCCACCAACAGTGGAGAAGGTTTTCTTTCTCCACACACCTCTGCCGGCATTTGTTATTTGTTGATTTCTTGATAGCATCCATTCTTTCTGGAGTGAGGTGGAATCTCAGTGTTGTTTTCATCTGCATCTCTCGAATGACCAGTGATGTTGAACATTTTTTCATATATTTATTTGCTGCTTTTAGTTCTTTGTCTGAGAAATGTCTGTTCATTTCAGATGTCCATTTTTGAATTGGGTCTTTGAATTTGGGGGTCTGATTTTTTTCAGTTCTTTATATATTCTAGGTAGTAGTCCTTTGTCTAAGGTACAGCTGCTAAAATTTTTTTCCCAGATTGTAGGTTGTCTCTTAGCTCTGTTGGTGTTTCCCTTGCAGTGCAGAAACTTTTTAATAAGACAAGATCCCAGTTGTTGATTCTTTGTGCTAGTTCCGGTGCTACTGAGGTTTTGTTCATAAAGTCTTTTCCTATGCCAATGTCTTCAAGAGTTCTATCTAACTTATCTTCCAGCGAGTTTAGTGTTTCTGTTTTAATATTTAGATCTTTAATCCACTTTGATCTTAGTTTAGTGCATGGTGATAGATATGGGTCTAGTTTTAATCTTTGGTGGGTTGAAATCCAGTTTTTCCAAAACCATTTATTAAATAGGTTATCTTTCCTCCAATAGGGGTGGTTGGCTCCTTTGTCAAAGATGAGGTGGCCAAGCATGTCTGAAGTTGTTTCTGAATCTTCTAATCTATTCCACTGATCCTCAGGTCTGTTCTCTTGCCAGTACCATGCTGTTTTTATCACAACAGCTTTGTAGTGTAGTTTCAAGTTGGAGATTGTGATACCTCCTGCCTTGTTTCTGTTGCTTCGAATTACTTTTGCTATTCTAGGTCTCTTCTGGTTCCAAATGAAATTTTGGATTGTTTTCTCTAGTTCTGTGAAGTATATTGTTCGAATTTTAATCAGCATTGCATTAAGTCTATATAGTAGTTTTGTAAGTATGACCATTTTCACTATAGTTATTCTTCCTACCCAGGAGCATGGGATGTCTTTCCATTTTCTTATATCCTCTTCGATCTCTTTTTTCAAGTGCTGTAGTTTTCAGTATAGAGGTCTTTTGCTTCCTTTGTTAGATTGATTCCTAGATATTTCATTTTTTTGGATGCTATTGTAAAAGGAATTGTTTCCCTAATTTCTCTCTCAGTGTGTCTGCTATTTGTGTATAAGAAGGCTGTTGTTTTTGAGTGTTGACCTTGTATCCAGCTACTCTACTGAATCTGTCAATTAAGTGTAGAAGTCTTTTGGTGGAGTTTTTTGGGGCTTCTATGTATAGTATCATATTGTTAGCAAATAATGACAGTTTAACTTCTTCCTTTCCTATTTTTATTCCTTTTAAATTTCTTTCTCATTTCTAATTGCCGTGGCTAATGTTTCCAGAACTATATTGAACAGGAGTGGTGATAGTGGGCATCTTTGTCTTGTTCCTGATTTTAGTGTGAACGTTTTCAGTTTTGGGCCATTTAGTATGATGTTGACTGTTGGTTTTTCATAGATAGCCTTAATCAGGTTGAGATAAAGACCTTCTCTGCCAATTTTCTGTAGTGTTTTTATCATGAATGGGTGTTGGATTTTGTCAAATGCCTTTTCTGCATCTATTGAGATGATCAAATTGTTTTTGTCCTTAATTCTGTTAATATAGTGTATTACATTTATTGATTTACATATGTTGAACCATCCTTGCATCCCTGGGATAAATCCGACTTGGTCAGGGTGTATGATCTTCTTGATGACACTCTGTATTCTGTTTGCCAGTATCTTGTTGAGGATTTTTGCATCTATGTTCATTAGGGAGATTGGCCTGAAGTTCTCTTTTTGTGTTGGGTCTTTCCCTGGTTTTGGAATCAAAGTAACACTTGCTTCCAGGAATGAATTTGGAAGCCTTGCTTCTCTTTCACTTTCCTTGATGAGTTTAAAGAGGAATGGCTATAGTTCTTCTTTAAATGTCTTGTAGAATTCAGCAGTGAAACCATCAGGACCTGGGCTTTTCTTGTTGTTAAATTTTTTATTACATTTTCTATTTCACTCATTGTAATTGGGGTGTTTAGAATTTCTATATCTTCTTCATTTAACTTTGGCAATTTGTATGTATCTAGGAATCTGTCCATTTCTTCTGTGTTTTCCATTTTTTTAGAGTACAGGTTCTCAAAGTAGGTATTGATGATGCTCTGGATTTCTGTTGGATCTGTTGTGACTTCACCTTTTTCATTCTTACTTGCATGGATTTGAGCCTTTTCTTCCCTATTTTTGATAAAGTTAGCTAAAGGTTTTTTGATTTTATTTATTCTTTAGAAAAACCAACTCTTTGATTCATTGATTTTTTTGTATCTTTCTCAGTCTCCATTGCAATGATTTCTGCTCTGATCTTTAAAATGTCCTCTCTTGTATGAGCTTTGGATTTCTTACGCTCTTCTTTTTGTAGGACCTTGAGGTTCTGCATTAGGTTATTTATTTGCATTCTCTCTGTTTTCCTAATATGGGCATTCACTGCTATGAATTTCCAACATATAACTGCTCTCATTGTGTCCCATAGATTCCTGTATGTTGTACTGGCATTATCGTTTACTTGTAGAAACTATTTAATTTCTTCTTTAATTTCCTCTGTGACCTATTGGTTGTTCAGGAGGGTGTTTTTCAGTTTCCATGTGTTTGTGGGGGTTTTGCTGTTTCTTATGTTATTGATCTCCAATTTTATTGCACTATGGTCTGATAATATATAGGGGGTAACTTTAATTATTTTACATTTAGTTAGACATGTTCCATGACCTAGCATGTGGTCTGTTCTGGAGAATGACCCATGTGCAGCCGAAAAGAATGTGTATTCTGTTTTTGTGGGATTGGAACACTCTGTAAACATCTATTAAGTCCATTTGTTCAATAGCTTGTTTCAGTTCTAGAATTTCATTCATTTTTTGTCTAGATGATCTGTCTATTTGTGATAGTGGGGTATTGAGGTCCCCCACTACAATTGTGTTACTGCTTATTTGGTTTTTTATGTCCATTAATATTTGTTTTGTATAGTTGGGGGCATTCGTATTTGGTGCATATATATTTAGGATTGTCATCTCTTCATCTTGGATTTTTCCCTTCACAAGGATGTAGTGACCATCTTTGTCTCCCTTAATAAGTTTTGTTTTGAAATCTACTTTGTCTGCAAATAAAATTGCTACCCCTGCTTTTTGCTGGGTTCCTGTGGCATGGAGAACTGTTTTCCATCCTTTTACTTTCAGTCTATGAATTTCTTTTTGAGTTAGGTGTGTTTCTTGTATATAGCATATTGTTGGATTTTGCTTCTTAATCTATTCTGTGAGTCTATTTCTTTTGATTGGTGAGTTGAGACCATTAATATTGATAGTTATAATTGATAGATATTGACTCATCCTTGTCATGTTTTACTATTGTTGGCTCTTTTATTTCTTTTTTTCCCCCCCCCTTTCCCTTTAGTTTCTTACCTTGTCTGGTGGCTTCCCTCTGTTGGGTCTCATGGAGTTGTGACCTTCATTGTCTTTTTCTAGGATATTGCTTAGGATTGTTTGGAGTGCTGGTTTGGTGTTCATGAAATTTCTCAGGTATTCTTTGTCATGAAAGTATCTAATTTCCCCATCAATTTTGAAAGATAATTTTGCAGAATACAACAGTCTAGGTTGGATGTTATTTTCTTTTAGGGCCTGAAATACTTGATTCCAGGCTCTCCTTGATTTGAGGGTTTGTGTTGAAAAATCTGCCATGATTCTGAAGGGCTTTCCTTTATAGGTGATTTGTTTCTTTTCTCTAACTGCCTGTAGAATTTTGATCTTCTGTTGGGTTTCTGGGATCTTGATTATTATGTGTCTAGGCATAAATTTTTTTTTGATCATGGCTAGTTGGAGTTCTATATGCCTCACTTATCTGTATATCCAATTCTCTACCTCTGTCTGAAAAGTTTTCTGCTATTCTTCTGTGAATAGTTTTTTATGCCAATTGGACTCTCTTCTGTTTCTTCTTGGACTCCTATCAGTCTTATGTTATTCTTCCTTGCATCATCTAGCAGCTGCTGGATTGATTTCTCATGGTCCCTTACTATTTTTAAGTAATCTCTGTTTTCATGGTCCTTAACCACAATCCTGTCTCCTATATCTGATATTCTATCTTCAGAGTCCCTTAATCTGCTTTGTATGCTTTCAATGGAGTTTTTAATCTCCTGAATATCTGTTTGAATCTGTTTCATGGATTCTATTTCTTTCTTATGTTGGGTGATCATGGTTTCCATTTCTTTCTTATGCTGGGCATTCCTGGCTTCCAGCATGTTTCTGAGCTCATCTATTTTTTTTTATCTATTTCTGTTCTAGAGCCTCTAATTATGTCTTTCACTCTGCTCACCATCTCTGTAGTTATCTGGGAGATTATTTCTGCTTTGAATTTTTCTAGAGCCTCATTCATCTGTTTTGTTACTTCCTGTGCAATCAGTTCAGGGTGTCCAGGTGGTTGATTATCAGACTTTTCCACCTTGTTTTCCCCAGAAATTGCCTTTTGTGGGGTGGAAGTTTGACTTTGTGACTTGCTTAAATGTCTTCTCATTTTTGTTTTTGGTACTGTCAGTTATAAGTCAATGAGTCTCAGTAAGCCAGTCACAGACCTGTGAGACTCAGGCAGATTTCTGGCTGTAAGTCCCAAAATGAGCTCCCTGTCCTCCTGCAGGGTTGAACTCTGCAAGGTTCTATTACAGGTTCCGGCTGTCTTTCCCCTGAAAATAGTCCAAGTTCAAATGGGAGGTAATGATCCCTCCAACTTACCAAGTATGGTGGTCTGGTGTACCTATACTGCAGAGATTCTCTTCACCTTTCCAGTGGGCTTCAGTTTTCATCAGGGAGCCTGAGAGAGGCCCTCTCTCTCTGTTGTTCTCTTCTGCAACTCAGGACAATGGCGTTTATGTCCCCCCTGTGCCTCTATAATATGGAACCAGGTAGCTGCACAGCCAAGAGGCCAGAGGCAGGGGGTTGGGGGTTGGGGTGGTGTTGGCTGTTGTTACAGGTGCCTGCACAGCCAAGCTGGCAGCTGGTGGGCCTGCCGGGGGTGGGGGTGGGGGGGTGGGTTCCTCACGGTCTCCTGGATGCAAGTGGGTGGAGCAAGCCAGATGGAGCAGGGTACGGCCATCCACTTCAGACCACAAGGCCAAACTCCTGTTTTCTATTTTAATCAGAGAGGGGTTACCACAAATGTGCTTTGAACTTGAATCCCCCTCCTTATCCTCTAGAGTAGCTGGGATTGCAGGAGTGTGCCACTGGGCATGGCTGAGATTTCATTACTAATAGGTTTGTGTAATACTTTTGTTGTTCATCTCCTTATTTAGGGAAAATAACACACATTAGGGGAGGAAGCAGGAACATTTTCATGTAAGCAATAAATAGTTTGATATCTGTAGGCCCAAGAGATGGGTTACTGTGATGTTTTGGCCAAAGCAGCCTTTGAGTCCCTGTCTGCCTCAGAGTGAACACAAATCCTGAGCAATGGGTTAAGGTACCAGGATTGTAGCTGTCCTCTTTCCCTGTGGTGGCTCTGAGTGTCTCATGCCACCACCACCCGCCACCCCTCCCACCAAGAGTTTCTCCTCCTTCATCTTAAGGAGAAATGGATGAAGATCTCTGTGGTTTTTAGGAGTCACCAAGATGCCAGAAGAAGCCTGGTGCCCCAGGACCATGAGCATTGCTTTCTGCTCGCCCCAAACACTGTCAAGTGGAGTTGGCTTCCTGAGTGACTGGATCTGCACTGCTGCTTGCTCAGGCGCTGGATGATCACCCCAGAGTGCACCACCCTGGTGAGAGTCTGATGGTTGTGCTGCTGGTTTCTAAATGTGGGGACGTGAGTTAGTGACAAAACAGGATGAAATCCCTGAAATGGATAAAGTTGATGAGATTGAACAACACCTGGGCAGCAGGGCGAAAGGAGAGAAGCAGCACAGCTCTTGAGGAAGTGCATGCTACCTACCAGTTGCTGAAAATGCATTTCAGCCCTCTGCACAACATGGCTCCTTTCAGCCTCCACCAAGAAGATGTACTGGAGGAAGCAGACATGGAGAACACGAATGCATATTTTATTTAAAATAATAAAATCACAGGACT
Organism: Heterocephalus glaber; assembly: GCF_053883595.1. Lineage (NCBI taxonomy): Eukaryota > Metazoa > Chordata > Mammalia > Rodentia > Bathyergidae > Heterocephalus > Heterocephalus glaber. The sequence goes on from NW_028258156.1 coordinate 8,017,028, forward strand.
ATAGAAGTGGGGCCATCACACTGCTTAGTGTGCTTAGTGGATTGGGTTGTGCTAATTAATCACTGAGGGTTTCTTTGGGGTGGGTTTCCTTGGAAGTGGGAAGACTTTTCTTGGTTGGGGTTGCTGGTGGGTTTCTGACTGTCACTCTCCTCCCCATACACGAGAGGACTCTTTTCCGGAGCCAGCGGAAGGCCTGCCTCCAGTTCACACAGGTTGTGGTTTGTGTGTCAGATCCAGTGTCATCGTCCTCTGACTCCCCCAGGGAGACCGAGGAGGACTCCTTGGTGCTGGTCTTCAGCATCTGGCGAGAAAGGGAGGATGAGTTAAACAAGTGTAACCTCCCAGCAGTGCAGCCAGTGTTGACTCATTTATGGAACTCTGTTCCTTTTACTACAAATAGCCCAACTGTAAATGGCCAGTTTCAAAGTCAACACTGAAGCACAGAGGCCATCCCAAAACTGTTTTGTTTTTGTTGCGGTTTGTTTGTTGTCATAATGATTCGCCTTTGTCTTTCTTCCTACCCTCCATCTCTCTCCCAGTGCTCCTTGGTGTTTTCTCTACATCTCCTCCCTGACTCCTTTCCTTTCTGACCTCCTCCCCCTGTGCATCCTGTCAGACACCTGGGGTCCAGCCCTGCTTCCCAGAAGGTAGTGTTGCCCCAACACTGTCCCTGGCCAACCCAGCACCTCCACCAGGCCTGCCCATCCTCTCCCGGGAGGCAGCTCTGTGCTCACCTCAGCAGGTTCATCTTCCGGGAGCATTGCCGGCATCTCTGGGACTTGGGTGACTTGTGTATTTTCTGGTGGTTTGCACGTGGGCAGGTCCTCACATGTGTGGTGTTCTTCACATGGGACCTGAGCTGGATGAGGAGGGGAGCTGCTGCCCAGCTGGAAGTTTCCCTCAGGTGGTTCTCGGAGCCAGAGGGCATCATCTTTGTCAGAGTCATAGGTTTGTTTATCAGCGTCCTGAGGGTCTTCATTGTCTGGGATGTTTTCCTTCTCCAAGGAACTCTCATTGAGCTGTCTTCCATCATCCTCACTGGAATCAGGAAGCCTGGTGTCATCAGATATTTTATACACCAGCATTCGTTCATAAAGGTCCACATACTCTTCGTCATCACTCCAGGTGTCTTCGTTGTTCTTGATCTTCGTGTCCTCTTTTTCTTTTTCAGTTAATCCCATTAGCATGCCTTCATCTTGGTCTTTGAAGTTTTCAATTAGTTTATCTGCGTCCCCATGTTCATCTTCGCTGCTTTCGCTTTCCTCCTTTCTCTCCTCATTGTGACTATCTTCTGGTGCTTGTTCCTCGGTGAGTTTGGGACTGACAAGCTGAATTACTGGCCAGCTATCCACAGGGTCAGTGAATAGCCCTCTGAGTCTTAAATTCTTATTTATCCACTTATTGTTGTTAGTGACAATTTGATCAGCTCCTTCGCCTTCGCTATCTGAGTCTGTCTCCTCATCCTCTTCCACATCAGGATACATCTGTATACGCGCCTGGTTTGGGTTGTCCTTGGTGGTGTCAGAGTTATTGTCCATGCATCTTCCTAGACTCTGTGTGTCCTCTGGTCCTTCCACAGTAGTGCGGCCGTTGACTGAGGAACCCACAACATATCCTTCATGAAAGGTTGTTGTCTCCTGGTGACACACGTTACCTTTGAGGGTGATTTTGGTCTCTTTGTGGAAGGTGTGGGAATCAGGGAGATCACCCCCTACGAGGCTCTCCGGGAAATTTATTTTCATATGGGACTGCTCTGAGTCCGAGCAGTCACTGCTGGGGTTTGGGGTTGCCATGAAATTATAGTTGTATTCTGTCTCTGTCAAGTCCTGAGGCTTCAGAAGAAGAAAATAAAAAGATGTTAGGGAGAAAACAAGAGAAAACAAGACTCCTTTCCTTTCTGACCTCCTCCCCCTGTGCATCCTGTCAGACACCTGGGGTCCAGCCCTGCTTCCCAGAAGGTAGTGTTGCCCCAACACTGTCCCTGGCCAACCCAGCACCTCCACCAGGCCTGCCCATCCTCTCCCGGGAGGCAGCTCTGTGCTCACCTCAGCAGGTTCATCTTCCGGGAGCATTGCCGGCATCTCTGGGACTTGGGTGACTTGTGTATTTTCTGGTGGTTTGCATGTGGGCAGGTCCTCACATGTGTGGTGTTCTTCACATGGGACCTGAGCTGGATGAGGAGGGGAGCTGCTGCCCAGCTGGAAGTTTCCCTCAGGTGGTTCTCGGAGCCAGAGGGCATCATCTTTGTCAGAGTCATAGGTTTGTTTATCAGCGTCCTGAGGGTCTTCATTGTCTGGGATGTTTTCCTTCTCCAAGGAACTCTCATTGAGCTGTCTTCCATCATCCTCACTGGAATCAGGAAGCCTGGTGTCATCAGATATTTTATACACCAGCATTCGTTCATAAAGGTCCACATACTCTTCGTCATCACTCCAGGTGTCTTCGTTGTTCTTGATCTTCGTGTCCTCTTTTTCTTTTTCAATTAATCCCATTAGCATGCCTTCATCTTGGTCTTTGCAGTTTTCAATTAGTTTATCTGCATCCCCATATTCATCTCCGCTGCTTTCGCTTTCCTCCTTTCTCTCCTCATTGTGACTATCTTCTGGTGCTTGTTCCTCGGTGAGTTTGGGACTGACAAGCTGAATTACTGGCCAGCTATCCACAGGGTCAGTGTATAGCTCTCTGAGTCTTAAATTCTTATTTATCCACTTATTGTTGTTAGTGACAATTTGATCAGCTCCTTCGCCTTCGCTATCTGAGTCTGTCTCCTCATCCTCTTCCACATCAGGATACATCTGTATACGCGCCTGGTTTGGGTTGTCCTTGGTGGTGTCAGAGTTATTGTCCATGCATCTTCCTAGACTCTGTGTGTCCTCTGGTCCTTCCACAGTAGTGCGGCCATTGACTGAGGAACCCACAACATATCCTTCATGAAAGGTTGTTGTCTCCTGGTGACACACGTTACCTTTGAGGGTGGTTTTGGTCTCTTTGTGGAAGGTGTGGGAATCAGGGAGATCACCCCCTACGAGGCTCTCCGGGAAATTTATTTTCATATGGGACTGCTCTGAGTCCGAGCAGTCACTGCTGGGGTTTGGGGTTGCCATGAAATTATAGTTGTATTCTGTCTCTGTCAAGTCCTGAGGCTTCAGAAGAAGAAAATAAAAAGATGTTAGGGAGAAAACAAGAGAAAACAAGACTCCTTTCCTTTCTGACCTCCTCCCCCTGTGCATCCTGTCAGACACCTGGGGTCCAGCCCTGCTTCCCAGAAGGTAGTGTTGCCCCAACACTGTCCCTGGCCAACCCAGCACCTCCACCAGGCCTGCCCATCCTCTCCCGGGAGGCAGCTCTGTGCTCACCTCAGCAGGTTCATCTTCCGGGAGCATTGCCGGCATCTCTGGGACTTGGGTGACTTGTGTATTTTCTGGTGGTTTGCACGTGGGCAGGTCCTCACATGTGTGGTGTTCTTCACATGGGACCTGAGCTGGATGAGGAGGGGAGCTGCTGCCCAGCTGGAAGTTTCCCTCAGGTGGTTCTCGGAGCCAGAGGGCATCATTTTTGTCAGAGTCATAGGTTTGTTTATCAGCGTCCTGAGGGTCTTCATTGTCTGGGATGTTTTCCTTCTCCAAGGAACTCTCATTGAGCTGTCTTCCATCATCCTCACTGGAATCAGGAAGCCTGGTGTCATCAGATATTTTATACACCAGCGTTCGTTCATAAAGGTCCACATACTCTTCGTCATCACTCCAGGTGTCTTCGTTGTTCTTGATCTTCGTGTCCTCTTTTTCTTTTTCAGTTAATCCCATTAGCATGCCTTCATCTTGGTCTTTGAAGTTTTCAATTAGTTTATCTGCGTCCCCATGTTCATCTTCGCTGCTTTCGCTTTCCTCCTTTCTCTCCTCATTGTGACTATCTTCTGGTGCTTGTTCCTCGGTGAGTTTGGGACTGACAAGCTGAATTACTGGCCAGCTATCCACAGGGTCAGTGTATAGCCCTCTGAGTCTTAAATTCTTATTTATCCACTTATTGTTGTTAGTGACAATTTGATCAGCTCCTTCGCCTTCGCTATCTGAGTCTGTCTCCTCATCCTCTTCCACATCAGGATACATCTGTATACGCGCCTGGTTTGGGTTGTCCTTGGTGGTGTCAGAGTTATTGTCCATGCATCTTCCTAGACTCTGTGTGTCCTCTGGTCCTTCCACAGTAGTGTGGCCGTTGACTGAGGAACCCACAACATATCCTTCATGAAAGGTTGTTGTCTCCTGGTGACACACGTTACCTTTGAGGGTGGTTTTGGTCTCTTTGTGGAAGGTGTGGGAATCAGGGAGATCACCCCCTACGAGGCTCTCCGGAAATTTATTTTCATATGGGACTGCTCTGAGTCCGAGCAGTCACTGCTGGGGTTTGGGGTTGCCATGAAATTATAGTTGTATTCTGTCTCTGTCAAGTCCTGAGGCTTCAGAAGAAGAAAATAAAAAGATGTTAGGGAGAAAACAAGAGAAAACAAGACTCCTTTCCTTTCTGACCTCCTCCCCCTGTGCATCCTGTCAGACACCTGGGGTCCAGCCCTGCTTCCCAGAAGGTAGTGTTGCCCCAACACTGTCCCTGGCCAACCCACCACCTCCACCAGGCCTGCCCATCCTCTCCCGGGAGGCAGCTCTGTGCTCACCTCAGCAGGTTCATCTTCCGGGAGCATTGCCGGCATCTCTGGGACTTGGGTGACTTGTGTATTTTCTGGTGGTTTGCACGTGGGCAGGTCCTCACATGTGTGGTGTTCTTCACATGGGACCTGAGCTGGATGAGGAGGGGAGCTGCTGCCCAGCTGGAAGTTTCCCTCAGGTGGTTCTCGGAGCCAGAGGGCATCATCTTTGTCAGAGTCATAGGTTTGTTTATCAGCGTCCTGAGGGTCTTCATTGTCTGGGATGTTTTCCTTCTCCAAGGAACTCTCATTGAGCTGTCTTCCATCATCCTCACTGGAATCAGGAAGCCTGGTGTCATCAGATATTTTATACACCAGCATTCGTTCATAAAGGTCCACATACTCTTCGTCATCACTCCAGGTGTCTTCGTTGTTCTTGATCTTCGTGTCCTCTTTTTCTTTTTCAGTTAATCCCATTAGCATGCCTTCTTCTTGGTCTTTGAAGTTTTCAATTAGTTTATCTGCGTCCCCATGTTCATCTTCGCTGCTTTCGCTTTCCTCCTTTCTCTCCTCATTGTGACTATCTTCTGGTGCTTGTTCCTCGGTGAGTTTGGGACTGACAAGCTGAATTACTGGCCAGCTATCCACAGGGTCAGTGTATAGCCCTCTGAGTCTTAAATTCTTATTTATCCACTTATTGTTGTTAGTGACAATTTGATCAGCTCCTTCGCCTTCGCTATCTGAGTCTGTCTCCTCATCCTCTTCCACATCAGGATACATCTGTATACGCGCCTGGTTTGGGTTGTCCTTGGTGGTGTCAGAGTTATTGTCCATGCATCTTCCTAGACTCTGTGTGTCCTCTGGTCCTTCCACAGTAGTGCGGCCGTTGACTGAGGAACCCACAACATATCCTTCATGAAAGGTTGTTGTCTCCTGGTGACACACGTTACCTTTGAGGGTGGTTTTGGTCTCTTTGTGGAAGGTGTGGGAATCAGGGAGATCACCCCCTACGAGGCTCTCCGGGAAATTTATTTTCATATGGGACTGCTCTGAGTCCGAGCAGTCACTGCTGGGGTTTGGGGTTGCCATGAAATTATAGTTGTATTCTGTCTCTGTCAAGTCCTGAGGCTTCAGAAGAAGAAAATAAAAAGATGTTAGGGAGAAAACAAGAGAAAACAAGACTCCTTTCCTTTCTGACCTCCTCCCCCTGTGCATCCTGTCAGACACCTGGGGTCCAGCCCTGCTTTCCAGAAGGTAGTGTTGCCCCAACACTGTCCCTGGCCAACCCAGCACCTCCACCAGGCCTGCCCATCCTCTCCCGGGAGGCAGCTCTGTGCTCACCTCAGCAGGTTCATCTTCCGGGAGCATTGCCGGCATCTCTGGGACTTGGGTGACTTGTGTATTTTCTGGTGGTTTGCACGTGGGCAGGTCCTCACATGTGTGGTGTTCTTCACATGGGACCTGAGCTGGATGAGGAGGGGAGCTGCTGCCCAGCTGGAAGTTTCCCTCAGGTGGTTCTCGGAGCCAGAGGGCATCATCTTTGTCAGAGTCATAGGTTTGTTTATCAGCGTCCTGAGGGTCTTCATTGTCTGGGATGTTTTCCTTCTCCAAGGAACTCTCATTGAGCTGTCTTCCATCATCCTCACTGGAATCAGGAAGCCTGGTGTCATCAGATATTTTATACACCAGCATTCGTTCATAAAGGTCCACATACTCTTCGTCATCACTCCAGGTGTCTTCGTTGTTCTTGATCTTCGTGTCCTCTTTTTCTTTTTCAATTAATCCCATTAGCATGCCTTCATCTTGGTCTTTGAAGTTTTCAATTAGTTTATCTGCATCCCCATATTCATCTTCGCTGCTTTCGCTTTCCTCCTTTCTCTCCTCATTGTGACTATCTTCTGGTGCTTGTTCCTTGGTGAGTTTGGGACTGACAAGCTGAATTACTGGCCAGCTATCCACAGGGTCAGTGTATAGCTCTCTGAGTCTTAAATTCTTATTTATCCACTTATTGTTGTTAGTGACAATTTGATCAGCTCCTTCGCCTTCGCTATCTGAGTCTGTCTCCTCATCCTCTTCCACATCAGGATACATCTGTATACGCGCCTGGTTTGGGTTGTCCTTGGTGGTGTCAGAGTTATTGTCCATGCATCTTCCTAGACTCTGTGTGTCCTCTGGTCCTTCCACAGTAGTGCGGCCATTGACTGAGGAACCCACAACATATCCTTCATGAAAGGTTGTTGTCTCCTGGTGACACACGTTACCTTTGAGGGTGGTTTTGGTCTCTTTGTGGAAGGTGTGGGAATCAGGGAGATCACCCCCTACGAGGCTCTCCGGGAAATTTATTTTCATATGGGACTGCTCTGAGTCCGAGCAGTCACTGCTGGGGTTTGGGGTTGCCATGAAATTATAGTTGTATTCTGTCTCTGTCAAGTCCTGAGGCTTCAGAAGAAGAAAATAAAAAGATGTTAGGGAGAAAACAAGAGAAAACAAGACTCCTTTCCTTTCTGACCTCCTCCCCCTGTGCATCCTGTCAGACACCTGGGGTCCAGCCCTGCTTCCCAGAAGGTAGTGTTGCCCCAACACTGTCCCTGGCCAACCCAGCACCTCCACCAGGCCTGCCCATCCTCTCCCGGGAGGCAGCTCTGTGCTCACCTCAGCAGGTTCATCTTCCGGGAGCATTGCCGGCATCTCTGGGACTTGGGTGACTTGTGTATTTTCTGGTGGTTTGCACGTGGGCAGGTCCTCACATGTGTGGTGTTCTTCACATGGGACCTGAGCTGGATGAGGAGGGGAGCTGCTGCCCAGCTGGAAGTTTCCCTCAGGTGGTTCTCGGAGCCAGAGGGCATCATTTTTGTCAGAGTCATAGGTTTGTTTATCAGCGTCCTGAGGGTCTTCATTGTCTGGGATGTTTTCCTTCTCCAAGGAACTCTCATTGAGCTGTCTTCCATCATCCTCACTGGAATCAGGAAGCCTGGTGTCATCAGATATTTTATACACCAGCGTTCGTTCATAAAGGTCCACATACTCTTCGTCATCACTCCAGGTGTCTTCGTTGTTCTTGATCTTCGTGTCCTCTTTTTCTTTTTCAGTTAATCCCATTAGCATGCCTTCATCTTGGTCTTTGAAGTTTTCAATTAGTTTATCTGCGTCCCCATGTTCATCTTCGCTGCTTTCGCTTTCCTCCTTTCTCTCCTCATTGTGACTATCTTCTGGTGCTTGTTCCTCGGTGAGTTTGGGACTGACAAGCTGAATTACTGGCCAGCTATCCACAGGGTCAGTGTATAGCCCTCTGAGTCTTAAATTCTTATTTATCCACTTATTGTTGTTAGTGACAATTTGATCAGCTCCTTCGCCTTCGCTATCTGAGTCTGTCTCCTCATCCTCTTCCACATCAGGATACATCTGTATACGCGCCTGGTTTGGGTTGTCCTTGGTGGTGTCAGAGTTATTGTCCATGCATCTTCCTAGACTCTGTGTGTCCTCTGGTCCTTCCACAGTAGTGTGGCCGTTGACTGAGGAACCCACAACATATCCTTCATGAAAGGTTGTTGTCTCCTGGTGACACACGTTACCTTTGAGGGTGGTTTTGGTCTCTTTGTGGAAGGTGTGGGAATCAGGGAGATCACCCCCTACGAGGCTCTCCGGGAAATTTATTTTCATATGGGACTGCTCTGAGTCCGAGCAGTCACTGCTGGGGTTTGGGGTTGCCATGAAATTATAGTTGTATTCTGTCTCTGTCAAGTCCTGAGGCTTCAGAAGAAGAAAATAAAAAGATGTTAGGGAGAAAACAAGAGAAAACAAGACTCCTTTCCTTTCTGACCTCCTCCCCCTGTGCATCCTGTCAGACACCTGGGGTCCAGCCCTGCTTCCCAGAAGGTAGTGTTGCCCCAACACTGTCCCTGGCCAACCCACCACCTCCACCAGGCCTGCCCATCCTCTCCCGGGAGGCAGCTCTGTGCTCACCTCAGCAGGTTCATCTTCCGGGAGCATTGCCGGCATCTCTGGGACTTGGGTGACTTGTGTATTTTCTGGTGGTTTGCACGTGGGCAGGTCCTCACATGTGTGGTGTTCTTCACATGGGACCTGAGCTGGATGAGGAGGGGAGCTGCTGCCCAGCTGGAAGTTTCCCTCAGGTGGTTCTCGGAGCCAGAGGGCATCATCTTTGTCAGAGTCATAGGTTTGTTTATCAGCGTCCTGAGGGTCTTCATTGTCTGGGATGTTTTCCTTCTCCAAGGAACTCTCATTGAGCTGTCTTCCATCATCCTCACTGGAATCAGGAAGCCTGGTGTCATCAGATATTTTATACACCAGCATTCGTTCATAAAGGTCCACATACTCTTCGTCATCACTCCAGGTGTCTTCGTTGTTCTTGATCTTCGTGTCCTCTTTTTCTTTTTCAGTTAATCCCATTAGCATGCCTTCTTCTTGGTCTTTGAAGTTTTCAATTAGTTTATCTGCGTCCCCATGTTCATCTTCGCTGCTTTCGCTTTCCTCCTTTCTCTCCTCATTGTGACTATCTTCTGGTGCTTGTTCCTCGGTGAGTTTGGGACTGACAAGCTGAATTACTGGCCAGCTATCCACAGGGTCAGTGTATAGCCCTCTGAGTCTTAAATTCTTATTTATCCACTTATTGTTGTTAGTGACAATTTGATCAGCTCCTTCGCCTTCGCTATCTGAGTCTGTCTCCTCATCCTCTTCCACATCAGGATACATCTGTATACGCGCCTGGTTTGGGTTGTCCTTGGTGGTGTCAGAGTTATTGTCCATGCATCTTCCTAGACTCTGTGTGTCCTCTGGTCCTTCCACAGTAGTGCGGCCGTTGACTGAGGAACCCACAACATATCCTTCATGAAAGGTTGTTGTCTCCTGGTGACACACGTTACCTTTGAGGGTGGTTTTGGTCTCTTTGTGGAAGGTGTGGGAATCAGGGAGATCACCCCCTACGAGGCTCTCCGGGAAATTTATTTTCATATGGGACTGCTCTGAGTCCGAGCAGTCACTGCTGGGGTTTGGGGTTGCCATGAAATTATAGTTGTATTCTGTCTCTGTCAAGTCCTGAGGCTTCAGAAGAAGAAAATAAAAAGATGTTAGGGAGAAAACAAGAGAAAACAAGACTCCTTTCCTTTCTGACCTCCTCCCCCTGTGCATCCTGTCAGACACCTGGGGTCCAGCCCTGCTTCCCAGAAGGTAGTGTTGCCCCAACACTGTCCCTGGCCAACCCAGCACCTCCACCAGGCCTGCCCATCCTCTCCCGGGAGGCAGCTCTGTGCTCACCTCAGCAGGTTCATCTTCCGGGAGCATTGCCGGCATCTCTGGGACTTGGGTGACTTGTGTATTTTCTGGTGGTTTGCACGTGGGCAGGTCCTCACATGTGTGGTGTTCTTCACATGGGACCTGAGCTGGATGAGGAGGGGAGCTGCTGCCCAGCTGGAAGTTTCCCTCAGGTGGTTCTCGGAGCCAGAGGGCATCATCTTTGTCAGAGTCATAGGTTTGTTTATCAGCGTCCTGAGGGTCTTCATTGTCTGGGATGTTTTCCTTCTCCAAGGAACTCTCATTGAGCTGTCTTCCATCATCCTCACTGGAATCAGGAAGCCTGGTGTCATCAGATATTTTATACACCAGCATTCGTTCATAAAGGTCCACATACTCTTCGTCATCACTCCAGGTGTCTTCGTTGTTCTTGATCTTCGTGTCCTCTTTTTCTTTTTCAATTAATCCCATTAGCATGCCTTCATCTTGGTCTTTGAAGTTTTCAATTAGTTTATCTGCATCCCCATATTCATCTTCGCTGCTTTCGCTTTCCTCCTTTCTCTCCTCATTGTGACTATCTTCTGGTGCTTGTTCCTTGGTGAGTTTGGGACTGACAAGCTGAATTACTGGCCAGCCATCCACAGGGTCAATGTATAGCCCTCTGAGTCTTAAATTCTTATTTATCCACTTGTTGTTGTTAGTGACAATTTGATCAGCTACTTCGCCTTCGCTATCTGAGTCTGTCTCCTCATCCTCTTCCACATCAGGATACATCTGTATATGCGCCTGGTTAGGGTTGTCCTTGGTGGTGTCAGAATTATTGTCCATGCATCTTCCTAGACTCCCTGTGTCCTCTGGTCCTTCCACAGTAGGGTGGCCGTTGACTGAGGAACCCACAACATATCCTTCATGAAAGGTTGTTGTCTCCTGGTGACACACGTTACCTTTGAGGGTGGTTTTGGTCTCTTTGTGGAAGGTGTGGGAATCAGGGAGATCATCCCCTGCGAGGCTCTCCGGGGAATTTATTTTCATATGGGACTGCTCTGAGTCCGAGCAGTCACTGCTGGGGTTTGGGGTTGCCATGAAATTATAGTTGTATTCTGTCTCTGTCAAGTCCTGAGGCTTCAGAAGAAGAAAATAAAAAGATGTTGGGGAGAAAACAGTCATGTACTTAAGTAATAAAAGAATGACTGGTCAGGCATGCGCATACGCGTGCCCTCACACACACACACTCACACACACATGCACACTTTCCAAATCTGGTGAGCCCTGCCCTCGTGGCTGCTCACCTGAAAGATAAGCTCTTTCAGTCTCCAGTCCTGACAAGCAGTTGTGAGAAATCCTTCAGAGGTTGAATCTCTGTGGCCAAGAGAAAACATAAGTCTGTATTCTAGGACTGGTGATTGCCATGGGAATATCGGAACCAAGTCGTAGTGGGAGACAGGAAAATGAGGAAAGAGAGGCAGGAGCCTGCAAGGTCTATCAGTTTCCTCTCAAGTATTCTGTATGCACACCATTCAGGCTAAAGAACACTTCTTTTGTTGGCAGAAGCATGAATGTCATGGGAGTCGCTTCCCTCTTTTATTTTGGAGTCTAAGATGATCTATGTATCAGGGAATTCACAGCCTCTTTGAGGACATACAAATCAAGTGACTTGAAAGAAGCCTGGGTGTACTCGCAGCAGAAGAGCTTACAAATACTATCATAAGAGGGCTTAGAAGGGCACCGCATGCAGCAGGCTGGCAGTGGGTAGGAGACCAGGAGTAAGCTCCTGGGGCAAGGCCTTGGATCGGCCAAGTTATGGAGGAAGGAGAAGGGAGGCAGGCATGGCGGCACAGGCCTATCATCTCAGCTTTTGAGGGGATGAGGAAGAAGGATGGTGAGTTCAGGCCTGCCTAGACCATGGAGGGAGACCCAGGCTCAAAACAAAACCGAAGAACACAAAAGGGAAGAGGTAGTAGGCAGGTGGAGGAACCCCTTCTTGTGTCCATTAATTTCAGGCCCTGTCTGTCATTATATTTCTGTATGTCAGACCTATGGACGTAAGTTCAGACATACAGTATGCTGGAGTCTTATGATAGTCCATACCAATTGCTTTCCAGAAAGCTTATATCTATTTACATGGTCATCATCCCAGCAGCTAATGGCGTACTTAGCCTACCTTTTCCCATGATGCTCTAGCTATTAAATGGGTGTGGGAGAGCATGTGGTGGCCACACACACTCTCAGAATACAGTGCCCCGCCCTAATGGCTGCTTACCTGACAGATAAGCTCTAAAAGTCTTTGGTCTCGAACAGGTAATGTGAGAAGTGCTTCAGTTTTGAGTCTCTGTGGCCAAGAGAACATGTAAGAAGGTGCTCTGTTGACTATGGGTTACCATGTCAACATTGGAACCCACTTATAACTGAAGATGGGAAAGAGGAAAAAGGGTTAGAAGACTGAAGGATCTATACTCATGTTTCCAAATCACTCTGTGCACAGACATGCAGGATAAAGACTGTTTCTCCTGTTGGCAGAAGCATAAACCCCATGGGGGTGGCTTCCTTTTGTTGTGGAGTCTAAGACAATCTATGTCCTGGCAAATTTAGAGCTTCTTTGAAGAGCTAGCAATCAAGGGACTGACTAGTAGAGGACAGGCTGTAAGTGTAGCAGAATTCACAAATAATGTCCTGAGAGGACGTAGATGGGGACTTCATGATCTAGTATAACATTATTCAATATGGAACTCCTCAGACTTTCAGTGGAGCCAGAGCCCAGAGGACTGATTGGCCCAAGACCTTGCTATAAAGAAATTGCTGAGACCAGATCCTGAGATACCTCACCTCTAGGGCTATACTTTACTGCCTCATGGCCTGGTGGCTGCCTTAATTCCTTTAGAAAGTCTAGTGGTACAGGCATTCCTAGCCTAATGATTATCCCTCAGCAGACAGGACAGAAAGGATGGGAAAACAAAATATCTTGAGTTGCAAGGAAACCCTCGTAGCCACAAAGGGCTGTGATAGCCAACTGTAAATATGAAATGGAAAGTAGACCTGGGAAGTGTGGCTGATTTTTGCAGGGCAGCTTTTTTCAGAAGCTGCTCCTTTTGCTATTCCTCTACAAGTCCATTTCTTAAGGACTTTTACTCTAACCCCAAGCTGGAGGCCACCTGCATTTCATTCCTGTGGTTAACAGGCTGCACCTTGGGTGATTGTCAGATGAAATGTAAACATTGGTACCTTAATAACTATAAAAAGTTTTCTAAAAAGTATTATTGGCCCTGATGAAATGGTATAGCTAGAAATAGGCTGCATTCAAAGTAAAATGGCTAGAGGTTGGCATGTTCAAAACATTTCAAATCAGTTGAAAACTGAGAAATTCAGTTAATCAATCAATTTTACTTCATGCCATGCCAACTAGAAATTTTTTTAAAGCCCTATTTGTCTCATTGAATTAACTGACATTGGGCCAGAGCTTAATTGCATGGTTGCTTTTGATATATGGCAAACATTGATTGCTCTATTGGGTCATGATTAAATGTGACAAATAGGCAGACAGCCCCAGTTGGTTTGCTGAGTTTTTACTTGCGAAATAATTTACAACTGCCAATTTAGCAGTAGTTCTTTTCAAAAATGTGAACAACCCAGAATACAGCATTTTGTTCAGTGAATTAAAATTTTGATGCATCATACCAAAATCATTGTATCATTTAATCCAATATGGGGTTTTGGTAGGTAAGGTTATAATGAATTTAGAAATGTAGACAATGAGCTATTCTGGAATACCCATCTTTATTAGGCTTTTGCTTTGAAGATTGCCTTTTTGAAAAAGATTGGGTAAACTATGTTTTCTGACCATAAGTGTATTATTGAAATGAATATTTGAGAATCTCATCTACCCAAAGGTGGCAATAGCTAATACTTCAGTATATTTTCTTCTGGTCTTTTTATTTTTTACACTTTTTTTAAACTAATTGAAATTATACTGTATTTTGCTGTAATTATTTTTCACTTAATTATATCCTAATATTTTGTCTTCCTCATTAAATATAACTCAAATACTTTCCCATGTTATTATCAACTCTTCATAAATATTTTTTAATGCTCACAAGAATTCCACTCTATGAATGAGGACTAATTTATATGTACATTCTCTTGTTGGGCAGTTAGGTAGTTAATATAGATCCCACTAAGCAGAACATCTTTGTACACTATCACATTTTCCATATATATTTAAGTTATTTCCTTGAGCTAGAATTCTATAATTATAGAAGATTATTAATTCAAAGTCATATTTTTAGACTTTGGGGACAAATGGCCAATTGTTTTCCTAAAGGATATCCTTCTTTATATTTAATCTAATAACACAAAGAGGACTTGTCTCGCCATATTCAGGCCAGAATAGAACATTACTTTTTTGTTAATTAATATTTTAATTCTGACTTTCCTTAGGGCTGAATATCTAATCACCCCCTCCCATATCCATGAGTTCTGCATCCTCAGGTTCAACTAACTTCGGATCAAACATATTTGGAAAAAATTACATCTGCATTGAACACACACAGACTTGCTTCGTTGCTATTATTCCCTAAACAATACAGTATAGCAACTATTCATGTGGTATTTACATTGTATTAGGTATTTTAAGCAATCTAGAGATGATTTAAAATATATAGGAGGCTGTGCACAGGTTATATGTAAATGCTAGGCCATTTTATATAATGAACTTGAAATCTGCAGATTTTGGTATTTGAGGAGACTCCTGGAACCAATACCTAGCAGATACAAGGGATGGTTATATTTGTTTGTTTACTTGTAATTTTTTTTAATTGTTATTTTTGAGCAGGCATTGATCTAGTCTAATCAGAATAGCTTAACACCTTTGCCCACTGATGTATTGAAATCTCACTGCTTTCTTACAGATTTTTATGAAATCTTTATATATATACTAATTGAACATTTTTGTCTTATGTATGTCAAATATCATTGTCAATTTATTTTTTTAAAGGATCTTTCTGGCCTTGAACTCACTATGTAGCCCAGCTGGCCATGAACTCTCAGCAATCCTCCTGCCTCAGCCCCCCAGTTCTGGGATTACAGGCATGTGCCGCTACACCTGGCTGTCAATTTATTCTTTGCATTTTATTTTTAGTTTGTGTTTTGATGTGTAAAACCCCCACATTTTAATGTTATTGTATCTATCTTCCTTTTGTTAGTTTTTACAGTGAATTTAAGCTTGAAAACCAGTGATACATAGGCGATAAGGTCATTCATTATATTGTTTATTTTAACAGCAATATTGGACAATAATATACATAATTTCACTTATTCTAAGTATACAATTCAATGATTTTTTGTAAACTTAAAGAGCTATGAAAAATTCACCACCATTTAGAACATGTTTATCACCTCCAGTATAGCTTCATCCTTATTAGCAGTTCACCATTTCTACCTGAGGCTCTTGGGCAAATATTAATCTTCTTTCAGCCTCCACAGATTTCCCTATTCTGGACATTTCATATAAATGGATTCATACAATATTTGATCTTTTGTGACTGGCTTCTTTTACCTAGTACAATATGTCCTCAACTTATGAACATTCAAGTTGTGAGCTTTCACAGATATGAACAGACCTCTCATTAAAGCGAACATTCATGGATATGAACAAATTGCAAAAGTAGTTCACATGTCTACATTACCATTTTTTTTTCTCTTTCAAGGGCATCATTTATTTACATCAAGTTTAACACTGTTAGCAGTTCACAGTCAGACAACAGAGAGAATTAAATTAGAAAAACAAAACAACTGAAAATATATTACAATAACAATTAAGAACAAATACCTGACAACACTGGTAGTGTGACTCATGACTGACGCAGTTAAATCCCACTTTGTCTCACTGTGTCCTGTG
Source organism: Heterocephalus glaber (assembly GCF_053883595.1). Classification (NCBI taxonomy): domain Eukaryota; kingdom Metazoa; phylum Chordata; class Mammalia; order Rodentia; family Bathyergidae; genus Heterocephalus; species Heterocephalus glaber. Next base: position 8,032,804 of record NW_028258156.1, read on the forward strand.
TCCTTAACAATGCACACGGTGCCCAATGCTCCAGACCTCACCCTCTGCACCACATACACCTGCAGAGCACAACCTTTGGTATAAACATTAAATGAGTTTTAAAGAACCATACCATGTATCGTGAGTGGCAAAAATGCCAGGAGACAGAACTGCTCCTGATAGGTGAGGGACAGATAAGACAGCTTTCTTCCATTTTGACAGCCTGTTTTTACTGTAGCTACTTAGGACTCCATTATGAAAACCATTTTCTGAGATCTTGAGACATTACCTTGATTAGCCAGGCAAATTAGTACTCCGAGACTATAAAGGATAATGAGGTACTCACCCTTATAGTTCTTCGGTGCATATATTTGAAAACCCTTTAGGGAAATTAAAAACCATCACAGGGCCAGGTATTTAGCTCAGTGGCACTGCGCCTGCCTCGCAAACGCAAGGTCCTGAGTTCGATCCCCCATACATTACCATTTTAAGGTAACTATAAAAGTAAAAATAATTTATTTACAGTTACACTGTACTGTTACATTTTAAGGTAACTTTTAGAGTAAAAATAATTTATTTACAGTATTTGTGTGTGTGTTTGATTTCTTTATGCTTTACAATGTATATTTGTGTCAAAGGTGTACAAGACTCACTTTGTTGGACTTACAAATAAATCAGACTTATGAACATTCTCCCAGAATGAAACTCATTGGTAAGTTGGAGACTTGCTGTATAATGTTTTCATGGTTTGGCCATGTTGTAGTATGTTTCAGTGCATCATTCCTCTTTATTGCCAAATAATGATCCATTAATGGACATACCACATTTTATTTATCCATTCAACTGCAGATATTTGAGTTGTTTTCACATTTTGGCTATTATGAATACAGCTTTTGTGAACATTGATGTATAAGTCTTGTGTGGACATATATTTTTATTTCTCTTGAGAAGATATCTAGGAGTGAACTTTCTGGATTATATGGAAAATTAACTTTTTAAGAAACAGCCAACTATTTTCCAAAGTGGTGACACCATTTTACACTCTCATCAGCAAAGTTCCAATTTCTTCACATTCTTGCCATCATTTGTCATTGCAATCAAAATTTTTTACACTGAGTTCTTTTATTTGTCTCTACTTTGTTTTGTTCTATAAGAAAGTTACACGGTAAGTTCCCTACTTACGAATGAGTTCCATTCTGGGAGAAAATTCGTAAGTCAGATCCATTTGTAAGTCTGACGGTGAGTCTTACACACCTTCGACATAAATATCCAATGTAAAGCATAAAAAAAAACCAAATGCGAGGTCCATTTGTATCTGTGAAAGTTCACAACTCAAATGTTTATAAGTTGGGGACTTACTATAGTTTAAATATGAAGTGTCCTCCAAAGACTCATGTATTGAGGGCTTGATCCCCAGTGCAGCAGTGTTCAATGGCCAACAGAGGTAAATGGATCATGAGAGCACTTGCCTGAATGGGTTATTAGGAAATAGGGCCCAGTTGTTGAAAGTAGGTCCCCAGGGGCATGCCTTGAGGATGTATCTTATTCCAGCCCCTTTCCTCTCTGGCTCTTTTCCCCCTCTCTGCTTCCACGTTATGATGACATGAGCAGCTTTGCTCTATTATATTTTTCCACCATGATGTTCTGTCTCACTTCAGGCCCAAAGCAATGGAACCAGCTGACCATGGACTAAAATCTCTGAAACTGTGAGCCAAAATAAACCTTTCCTCCTCTAAGCTGTTTTTCTCAGGTATTTGGTCACAATGATGAAAAGCTAACTAACACAAAGATTTGAAATAATTTTTTCTTGCCCTATTTGTGATTTTTATTATATTAAATTCATATTTAAACAAAATACTTTTATGATTTTTTTCTCCAACTATTTCCTTTTCACATGCTTTATCTTTTTTCCTTCTCATGCAAACCAAAATAAGCATTTCCTAGAGATTTTGTCATGTGAAATTCTAGGATAAACTAATATGTTTGATTTCGATTACCAGAGACTACCTCAAATCTTTTTGGAAATAGGAAACAAGTCCTTGAAAAAAATGACACAAATGAGTATGTTTATCCTGAAAGTATTCATCTTGACTATGTGCATATTCTAGTGGCTCAGGTCATTTTGAGAACTATTCTTTTAGAATTCCCCTGCTGAGTTTGTGGCATATTATTTTTACTGTTATTCATGATGAAAATGTCTGTAGCAGATGAATTTTATTTTTAGAAAGAGCTTTAAGTTATTTGGAACCAAACATATTCAGTAAGGTGGCTGACTGAATTGAACTTGAACTATGGACTGCATGGTAACACTCCCCATGCATGAGCACACACAGGCACAAATATATACACCTGTGCATATATGTGTGCACATGCCCATGCACATGTGTGCACAAGCTTGGTGTTTCTAGGGTAAACCACAAAACATCTTTAAAAAAACAACTGTCAGTTTGTGTGTGTGTGTGTGTGTGTGTGTGTGTGTGTGTGTTCGCAGGGATTGAACCCAGGGCCTCATGTATGCAGACAGGCAGGTCTGTGCACGCCCTACCGACGTCCTGAGTCCCGCGGAAGACGCCGAATCAGCCCACTGCAGACAGGCAGGTCTGTGCACGCCCTACCGAGGTCCTGAGTCATGCGGAAGACAGCGAATCACCCCACTGCAGACAGGCAGCCACCTGATTCCACATTATCAAGGCGCAGAGGACACCAGACCACCAGACCAAGGTACTGAGTCCCACTGTTCCCGGCCCAGAGGCAGGGGCTTCTGAGCCGTTGTCCCACTGCTCCTGGTCCAGAGGAAGGGGCTTCCTGGTCACCATCCCTCCCGCTGCTCCCAGCCCAGAGGAAAGGGCTTTTGGGCCACCTTCTGTCCTGCTGCTCCTGGCCCAGAGGAAGGGGCTTCCGGGCCACCATCCCTCTCACCGCTCCCGGCCCAGAGGGAGGGGCTTCTGAGTCACCATCCCACTGCTCCTGGTCCAGAGGAAGGGGTTTCCCGGCCACCATCCCTCTGGCTGCTCCCAGCCCACAGGAAAGGGCTTTTGGGCCACCATCCCTACCTCTGCTCCCGGCCCCTGTCCCACCTCACCCAGCTCAGAGGAGGTAATCCGTGCAGGCGCTAACAGCCCCCCACCCCAGTCGAAATGAGAAAACACATAAATAAGTAAAAGTTAACTTTGATAATTCCAAATTCAAAGTTGTATTGGTACTGAAGATGTTCCCATGAGAACTTCTAATTACAAAGCTGGGCGCCTGTTGGAAAAAGGAGTCCTTACTTCCACTTTGAGCTCACTACCAAGGACATAATGAGATTCGTGTCTCCCTGGCAGGAATGTTGAACTTGATGAACATGAAGTATATCTGTGTTTTTTGTGGGCTTCTTTGGAATGCTAATGATTCATGTTTCTTACAAAAAATGTTTGGAAAAATCTTTTTTTCTTTTAATTTACTGGGTTTACCCTTACTACATCTTGATTCAAAAGAGCACTGGATTGACAACAGTGAAGCTCCACCGAAGGCAGAAAAGCAAACTTGAAAAATGTAGATGGAATTTAGCTGTGGCCTGAAGATGACAGAAGAACCCCACAGATGCTAACTGCACTACCATGTAGATGGAGTATAGACAAAGCAGCCTTGTTTGTGAGTACTTTAACATGCTGTGTGGTTTTTGGCTCCTCTATGGGCCTCAATCACCTTAACTGTAAAAGAGGCACAAAATAGAAGCCATTTCTCTCACCAGGGTGTGCTGAGGTTGAAATGTAATGATTCACCTATGGTGAATCTATAAAAATCATCTATAAAAATAACAGTGCCTCATTACAACTCATTGAAGAATTTTTTTTATATTAAATTCTTTTATTGGGACATTGTAGGTATACAACACAATTATATTTCTCATTGGGAATTGTACCTTTACATAATGCATCTTGGTTCTTACTTTTTCCCCATTCCTAGCCCTCCACGCCCTCCACCCTTCCCTATTTACAAAGACTTTATTTCCATTTTTTCCATTTCTCATCATTTTTTCTTTCCCTTCTTTACTTTCCCCTGCCCCTCCCACTACCCCTACCTCTTTGGACCTTTTCTTCCTATTTTACATTATCGATTATTCATTCTAATCATTGGTACATTTTAGGTATACAATATAATGACATTCATCATTGGAAATTTGCCCCTTTACATAGCCTCTCTTGGTTCTTATTTTTCACCCTTGCCCAGCCCTCCCTTCAACCCCTCCAGTCCTCCCTATTTACAAAGATTTTGTTCCTATTTTTCCATTTTCTCATATTAATCCCATTCCCTTCTATCCTTTCCCCTAGCCCTCCCACTTCCTTCCCCTTTGCCTCTTTTCTTCCTATTTCACATTACTATTATACATTTAGTCCTTATTTACACTTTCAGTTTCTCACACCAGAGAAACTATTTGGAATTTATTCATGTGTGTCCTATTTATTTCACTTAAGAGTATTGCCTCAATGTGCATCCACTTAGCTATAAATGTCTCTAATTTCTCATTTTTCATGGCTGAGTAGTACTCCATTTTATTAAAAAACCACATTTTCTTTATCCAGTCTCCAGTTGATGGGCATTTGGGCTGTTTCCAAGTTTTAGCTATTACAAACTGTGCTGCTATGAACATGGGCGCACGTATATCATTGTGGTATGATTCTTTTAATTCTTTGGGGAAGATCCCCAGCAGTGAAATAGCGGGATCAAATGGGACTTCCAGTCCTAGTTCTTTGAGGTAACTCCATACTGGTTTCCACAGTGATTGCATCAGTCTACACTCCCACCAGCAGTGGAGCAGGGTTCCTCTTTCCCCACAGCCCTGCCAGCGTTTGTTATTGGTTGATTTCATGATAGCAGCCACTCTTTCTGGAGTGAAGTGGAATCTCAGCATTGTTTTCATTTGCATCTCTCGAATGACCAGTGATGTTGAACATTTTTTCATGTATTTATTTGCTGTTTCTACTTCTTTGTCTGAGAAATGTCTGTTCATTTCAGATGCCCATTTTCAGATTGGGTCTTTAAATTTGGGAGGTCTGATCTTTTTAAGTTCTTTATAGACTCGAGATAGTAGACCTTTGTCTGAGGAAGAGCAGGTGAAGATTTTTTCCCACATTGTGGGTTGTCTCTTCACACTGCTGGTGGTTTCTCTTGCTGTGCAGAAGCTTTTTAATAAGAAGAGATCCCATTTGTTGATTGTTTGTGCTAGTTCACGGGCAACTAAAGTTTTGTTCATAAAAATCTTCTCCTACACCGATGTCTTCAAGAGTTCTACCTAACCTCTGTTCCAACTGGTTCAGAGTTTCTATTTGAATATTTAGATCTTTAACCTATTTTGATTTTAGTTTAGTGCATGGTGAGAGATATAGGTCTAGTTTTAATCTTTGGCAAGTTGAAGCCCAATTTTTCCAGCACCATTTATTAAAGAGGCTATCTTTCCTCCAGTGAGGGTGTTTGGCTCCTTTATCGAAGATGAGATGGCTGAGTGTGTCTGGCGTTGTTTCTGCATCTTCTAATCTGTTCCACTGGTCCTCAAGTCTGTTTCTTTGCCAGTACCATGCTGTTTTTATCACAGTAGGTTTGTAGTAGAGTTGCAGGTTGGGGATTGTGATACCCCCTGCCATGTTTCTGTTACCTAGAATTGCTTTTGCTATTCTGGGTCTCTTCTTGTTCCAAATGAATTTTTGGATTGTTTTCTCAAGGTCTATGAAGTATGCTGCTGTGATCTCAATCGGAATTGCATTAAATCTACATAGCAGTTTTGGAAGTATGGCCATTTTTGCTATATTAATCCTTCCTACCCAGGAGCAGGGGATGTCTGTCCATTTTCTGATATCATCTTCAATCTCTCTTTTCAGAGTGCTATAGTTTTCAGAGAAGAGGTCTTTGATTTCTTTTGTTAGGCTGATTCCTAGGTATTTCAGTTTTTTGGATGCTATTGTGAAAGGAATTATTTGCCCTATTTCTCTCTCAGTGAGTTTGTTGTTCTTGTAGAGGAAAGCTATTGATTTTTGTGTGTTGACCTTGCAACCAGCTACTTGACTGAATGTGGTTATTAAGTCTAGAAGACTTTTGGTGGAGTTCTTGGGGTCTTCTATATACAGTATCATGTCATCTGCAAATAATGACAATTTGACTTCTTCATTACCTATCTTTATTCCTTTTATTTCTTTCTCTTGTTTAATTGCTGTGGCTAATGTTTCCAGAACTATATTGAACAGGAGTGGTGACAGTGGACATCCTTGTCTTGTTCCTGATTTTAGTGTGAAGGATTTCAGTTTTTGACCATTTAGTATGATATTGGCTGTTGGTTTTTGATAGATGGCTTCTATCAGTTTGAGGTAGAGACCATCTGTTCCAATTTTTTGTAGGGTTTTTATCATAAATGCATGTTGGACTTTGTCAAATGCTTTTTCTGTGTCTATGGAGATAATCATATGGTTTTTGTCCTTGGCTCTATTGATATAGTGTATTACATTAATTGATTTTCATATATTGAACCATCCCTGCATCGCTGGGATGAATCCCACTTGATCAGGGTGTATGATCTTCTTGATGATCTTCTGCATTCTGTTTGCCAGTATCTTATTAAGGATTTTTGCATCTATGTTCATTAGTGAGATTGGCCTATAGTTCTCTTTTTCGGTTGGGTCTTTCTCTGCTTTGGGGATCAAGGTGATGCTTGCTTCCAGGAATGACTTTGGGAGTATTGCTTCCCTTTCAATTTCATTGAAGAGTTTAAACAGTAGTGGCAGCAGTTCCTCTCTAAATGTCTTGTAGAATTCAGCAGTGAAGCTATCAGGGCCCGGGCTTTTCTTAGTTGATAAGTTTTTAATTACATTTTCAATTTCATTGGTTGTTGTTGGGTTGTTCAGAATTTTTAGGTCTTCTTCGTTCAACTTTGGTAATTCATATGTATCTAGCAATCTGTTCATTTCTTCTGTGTTGTCCATCTTATTGGTGTATAGGTTCTGGAAGTAGGTATTGATGATCCTCTGGATTTCTGCTTGGTCTGTTGTCATTTCACCCTTTTCATTCCTAATTGCATGGATTTGGGCCTTTTCTTTCCTTTTTCTGACAAGATTGGCTAAGGGTTTGTCAATTTTGTTGATTCTTTCAAAGAACCAACTCTTGGCTTCATTGATTTTTTGTATCATTCTCTTAGTCTCCATTGCATTGATTTCTCCTCTGATCTTTATAATTTCCTCCCTTGTATGAGCTTTGGGGTTGTCCTGCTCTTCTTTTTCTAGAAGCTTGAGGTTCAGCATCAGGTTGTTTAATTGGGCTCATTCTGTTTTCCTAATATGCTTATTCACTGCTATGAATTTTCCTCGTAAGACTACTTTCATCGTGTCCCATAGATTCCAATATGTTGTATTGTCATTGTCATTTAATTGAAGGAGCTGTCTGATTTCTTCTTTAATTTCCTCTGTGACCCATTGGATATTCAGAAGTGTGTTGTTCAATTTTCATGTGTTTATGAAATGTTTTGAGTTTCTTTTGCTATGGATCTACAATTTCATTGCACTATGGTCTGATAATATACAGGGGATAACTTCAATTCCTTTGCACTTACTTAAACATGTTCTATGTGTGAGTATGTGGTCTATTTTGGAGAATGACCCATGGGCAGCTGAGAAGAATGTGTATTCTGATTTTGTGGGGTGGAAGACTCTGTTAACATCTGTTAAGTTCCTTTGTTCAAGAGTTCGATTGAGTTCTAGTATTTCATTACTTATTTTTAGTCTAGTTGATCTATCTATTTGTGACAGTGGAGTGTTGAGGTCCCCCACTACAATTGTATTAGTGCATTTATGACTTCTCATGTCCGTTAGTATTTGTTTTATATAGTTTGGTGCACTAGTGTTTGGTGCATATATATTTATGATTGTCATCTCTTCCTCTTGGATTCTTCCCTTTACAAGGATGTCATCTCCTTCTTCATCTCTCTTAATCAGTGTTGGTTTGAAATCTACTTGATCTGCAAAGAGGATAGCTTCTCCTACTTTTTTGGGGGTTCCTGTCGCATGTAGCATTGTTTTCCACCCTTTAACTTTCAGTCTGAGTTTCCTTTTGAATTAAGTGTGTTTCTTGTATGCAGCATATTGTTGGATTTTGCTTCATGACCCATTCTGCCAGTCTATTTCTTTTGATTGGTGAATTGAGACCATTAATGTTGATGGTTATAACTGAGGCTGTTTTCTTTTAGGGCTTGGAATATGTCACTCCAAGCTCTTCTTGCCTTGAGGGTGTGTGTTGAGAAGTCTGCTGTGATTCTGATGGGCTTTCCTTTGTATGTGATTTGTTTCTTTTCTCTAACTGCTTGGAGAACTTTGTTCTTCTGTTGTGTTTCTGGAATCTTAACAATTATATGCCTATGTGTAGATTTTTTTTGATCAAGGCTATTTGGAGTCCTATATGCCTCACTTATCTGTATGTCAAGCTCTTTTCCCCTGCTTGGGAAGTTTTCTGCCATTATTTCTGTGAAGAGATTTTTTATGTCATCTCCACTGTCTCCTGTGTCTTCATTGAGCCCAGTCAGTCTTATGTTATTCTTCTTTGCATCATCTAGCAGCTGCTGGATTGATTTCTCATGTTCCCTTATAATTTTGAAGCAATTTTTCTTTTCCTGGTCACTCATTGCAATCTTATCTTCTATATCTGAAATTCTATCCTCACATTGGCTCATTCTGCTGTGTAGACTTTCAATGGAGTTTTTCATGTCCTGGAAATCTATTTGCATCTGTTTTATGGATTCCATTTGTTTCTTATGTTGGGATTCCATCATGTTCCTGAGCTCCTGTCTAGATTTATTAATCATGTCTTGCACTAGGGGCACAATTTCTCCTGTTATCTGAGAAATTATTTCTGATTTCATTTTTTCCAGATCCTCTTTTGTTGCCAGTTCAGTGGGTCCAGATGGTTGAGTATCAGAGTGTTCCATCTCATTTCCCTTTGGGGTTGCTGTAGGTGATCTGGAAGTCTGGTTTTGAGACTTATTTATGTGTTTTCTCATTTTGACTGGGGCAGGGGGCTGTTAGTGCCTGCACAGATTACCTCCTCTGAGCTGGGAGAGGTGGGACAGGGGCTGGGAGCAGTGGTAGGGATAGTGACCCAAAAGCCCTTTCCTGTGGGCTGGGAGCAGCCGGAGGGATGGTGGCCGGGAAACCCCTTCCTCTGGACCAGGAGCAGTGGGATAGTGGCTCAGAAGCCCCTACCTCTGGGCTGGGAGTGGTGGGAGGGATGGTGTCCTGGAAGCCCCTTCCTCTGGGGCAGGAGCAGCAGGACAGAAGGTGGCCCAAAAGCCCTTTCCTCTGGGCTGGGAGCAGCAGGAGGGATAGTGACCAGGAAGCCCCTTCCTCTGGACCAGGAGCAGTGGGATGGTGGCTCAGAAGCCCCTGTCTCTGGGCCAGGAGCAGCGGGACTCAGTACCTTGGTTTCGTCGTCTGGTGTCTTCTGTGTCTTTGTAGTGTGGAGTCAGGTGGCTGCCTGTCTGCAGTGGGGTGATTCAGTGTCTTCCAGGTGACTCAGGACCTCGGTAGGGCGTGCACAGACCTGCCTGTCTGCAGCGGGCTGATTTGGCATGTTCTGTGCGACTCAGAACCTTGGTAGGGTTGTCATTGAAGAATTAGACAGCAAGTGATTAGAACAATGCCAGGTGAATAGTGAAGGCCATATAAGTTTGTACCAGAGAAACAAAGCATTTCAAAGGGATTAAGGCAGAGCCTGTCTCCTCGGAGAACTCTTTATGTCCTCAGGGATGTATGGTCACCTGGAGCATGCAGGAAAAGCCATCTGTGTGTGAAGGACAGGGAGCAAAAGCCATGGAATGCTGGTACCTGTTGCACAACTGGTTCTCCTTGAGAAGAAGCCCTGATTTGTAGCAAGCTTCTCACTTGATTGGCAGGATTGCATCTGGAGGCCATCTGGTGACTACAGATAGAGAAACAAGGCTACTGTCAGTGGGGATAATGATATCCACTGAGAGGGGTGGTTATGAGAATTAAATGAGTATTTGTAGCATTCTTAGGACGGTGTCTGGTTTGTACTAAATAATAAATGAACAACAAAAGCTAACTCTGATGAGTTGAGGACAACAGATGAAAGTGGAGAGGAAGAGGTCTGAAGAGGTGAGGGAAGACCAGCCAGAGGGGAGAAGAAGAGAGGGACAGATGAGCAGTTAAAGAACCTAGAGATTAGAAGGCCCTTGTTGGCATGTGTCCTTCACATGGGCAAAGTGTATCAGCAAACTGTGTTTCCTTTCATTCTCTCAAGGTTATCCACCAGGACAGTCTCAGAGAGCTTCCTGCACACTTCCAGCCCTCTTACCTGCTGAGTTATGCTCCTGAGAGCACCACCATCTAGGAAAAGAGCAAACCAAGAAACCATGAGCTGCAATTGTGAGCTGCAGAGCTGCCTAGAATAGGGTGGAGCTTTCTAAGTCTCACGTTGAGCTTCAGGCCCAGCATTTAATGTTTGCTGATATGATCTTGCCAGTTTAACTCATCGTGTATGTGTGTGTGTGTGTGTGTGTGTGTGTGTGTGTGTGTGTGTGTGTTATAGTTATCTTGCAGGATGCATGTAATTTTAGGTATTCAGGAAAATAATTGCTCTTGATTAGGACAAATGACAGTCATTGTTTCCTACTTTCACTTCAGGTTGAAGAAAGAAAGCAATGGCTTAAATCACAGAACAGGTGTTTCGGATTAGATATAGGAGACATTTCTTTTTCAGATGGATTTGATAAACCCATGAATGGGTTGCCAAAGGAAATTTTGAAGCCTTTTTCTCTGGAAGCTTTTAAAAATAGGATAGATACTCATCTGCCTGAGAGAGCTGAAGTGTAACCCTATCCAGAGACGGCATGATGGACTGGCAGTAGGGTGGGAGTGAAGGAGAAAGGAGACTGGCTGTCTCCCGAGCTCTGGTGCCCCATGATTTCATTTGATTTTTCACAGCATTTTAGATTACATGATTTATCTGATTTTAAAAATCGCTAATATTTAGTATTTAAAATTCAGAGAATACAAAAGACTATGAAGAGTAATAATCAAACAAAATCCTTTAACCCAGAGGGAACCTAAAATGATTTATTTTTGGTATGTGTATATTTTTCCAGACAGCAGTGATCTCCAAAAAATTGTGTCATACATTCCATGCTTTTGTAATCTAGTTTCTACACTTCCTATATTATGGACTTCTTTCCATGTCAATGAATACTGCTTTACAGTATTTTTGGTGACTAAACAATGTTCTGTGATATGAATGTAGGACAACTTACCCAACTAGTTTTGTACTGAGGAAGTTTGGCCTTCTTTCCCCATAAATCCTTGAACATCTGTCCTTGTGGAATTGGAATTGTCCAATTATTTCTTAAGAATGAGTTCCTTCAAGAAGAGACCCAGAATAGCAAAAGCAATTCTAGGTAACAGAAACATGGCAGGGGGTATCACAATCCCCAACCTGCAACTCTACTACAAACCTACTGTGATAAAAACAGCATGGTACTGGCAAAGAAACAGACCTGAAGACCAGTGGAACAGATTAGAAGATGCAGAAACAATGCCAGACACACTCAGCCATCTCATCTTTGATAAAGGAGCCAAACACCCTCACTGGAGGAAAGATAGCCTCTTTAATAAATGGTGCTGGAAAAATTGGGCTTCAACTTGCCAAAGATTAAAACTAGACCTATATCTCTCACCATGCACTAAACTAAAATCAAAATAGGTTAAAGATCTAAATATTCAAATAGAAACTCTGAACCAGTTGGAACAGAGGTTAGGTAGAACTCTTGAAGACATCGGTGTAGGAGAAGATTTTTATGAACAAAACTTTAGTTGCCCGTGAACTAGCACAAACAATCAACAAATGGGATCTCTTCTTATTAAAAAGCTTCTGCACAGCAAGAGAAACCACCAGCAGTGTGAAGAGACAACCCACAATGTGGGAAAAAATCTTCACTTGCTCTTCCTCAGACAAAGGTCTACTATCTCGAATCTATAAAGAACTTAAAAAGATCAGACCTCCCAAATTTAAAGACCCAATCTGAAAATGGGCATCTGAAATGAACAGACATTTCTCAGACAAAGAAGTAGAAACAGCAAATAAATACATGAAAAAATGTTCAACATCACTGGTCATTCGAGAGATGCAAATGAAAACAATGCTGAGATTCCACTTCACTCCAGAAAGAGTGGCTGCTATCATGAAATCAACCAATAACAAACGCTGGCAGGGCTGTGGGGAAAGAGGAACCCTGCTCCACTGCTGGTGGGAGTGTAGACTGGTGCAAGCACTGTGGAAATCAGTATGGAGTTACCTCAAAGAACTAGGACTGGAAGTCCCATTTGACCCCCCTATTTCACTGCTGGGGATCTTCCCCAAAGAATTAAAAGAATCATACCACAGTGATATACGTGCGCCTATGTTCATAGCAGCACAGTTTGTGATAGCTAAAACTTGGAAACAGCCCAAATGCCCATCAACTGGAGACTGGATAAAGAAAATGTGGTTTTTTAATAAAATGGAGTACTACTCAGCCATAAAAAATGAGAAATTAGTGACATTTATAGCTAAGTGGATGCACATTGAGGCAATACTCTTAAGTGAAATCAATAGGACACACATGTATAAATACCAAATAGTTTCTCTGGCATGAGAAACTGAAAGTGTAAATAAGGACTAAAATGTATAATAGGTAATGTGAAATAGATAGAAAAGGGGCAAAGGGGAAGGAAGTGGGAGGGCTAGGGGAAAGGATAGAAGGGAATGGGATTAATATGAGAAAATGGAAAAATAGGGACAAAATCTTTGTAAATAGGAGGAGGAGTGGAGAGGTTGAAGGGAGGGCTGGGCAAGGGTGAAAAATAAGAACCAAGAGAGACTATGTAAAGGGGCAAATTTCCAATGATGAATGTCATTATATTGTATACCTAAAATGTACCAATGATTAGAATGAATAATCGATAATGTAAAATAGGAAGAAAAGGTCCAAAGGAGTAGGGGTAGTGGGAGAGGCAGGGGAAAGTAAAGAAGGGAAAGGAAAAATGCTGAGAAATGGAAAAAATGGAAAAAAAGTCTTTGTAAATAGGGAAGGGTGCAGGGGGTGAAGGGAGGGCTAGGAATGGGGAAAAAATAAGAACCAAGATGCATTATGTAAAGGTACAATTTCCAATAAGAAATGTAATTGTGTTGTATACCTACAATGTACCAATAAAAGAATTTAATAATAAAAAAAAAAGAATGAGTGCCTAGAAGTGAAATTGCTATGTTAGGATGTGCCTTTTTTTGTTTTTTGTACTGGGGATCAAACTCAAGTCCTTGCACTTTCGAGGCAGGCAGTGGAACCATTGAACTAAATCCCCAGCCCTAGTTTGTGCCTTTTTAAAATTTTGCTACCCTTTGCTAGATTCCACTCCACAAAAGTCATATCAATTTACATTACCATCAATACTGTTTGAGATAATCTGCTTCTCCAATTTCTTAATAACACTGACTACTGTCCACATTCTCTGGCAACTTTCAGTGTTTTAATATGCCTTTCTTTGAGTCCCAGGAATGTTGAGGTTTTTCAGTCATTTGTATTCCTTGTGTTATTTGCCTTTTGTATCCTTTACTAATTTCTCTGCTAAAAATCTCGGTACACATACACATGTGCACACACATACATATGCACATGAACACATGCGTTCTCGCTTTTAACTGCATTGATTTGGGATATGTTGTACAGAAGTCTGCTATACAGAAGATCATTCTTTGCACTGCATTAGTTATAACTAGAGTATAATGACTTTCTGGAATCTTGGGCGTAACTATGATACTTGCTTCTGGGCCAAATGAAGCCTCAAGTTAAGTCACCAAGGAATACAGGGCACAGTATAACTTGCTGTTAAGAAGGTTATAGACATGGCCAGTGCCTATTTTATGGAATCAGGGCATGGTTCCTTGTCATTGAATGAGGTCAGAAGCACTGGGCTTGACCACTGCACACTAACACCTGAAGCACATGATTGTAGGTATGAGAGAGATGAGGGCAGAGGGAGCGCAGGGAAGCTGGGCCTTTGGGTCAGTCCTTTGGTTCCACGCCATTTAAAAGTAGCAGTATCTCCCCTTTCTCTGTCCCATCTTCCCCACCTCCATATAAGGTGCATGCCCTAAGAGACTTGAATCACTGGGGCTATAATGGATTCTCTCCTTTCCTTTCCTCCAGGCCCAGGAAAAGGGGGACATGGACAGTTTTCATACTTAGAGACTTCTGGCAAAGTAAGATTAATTGTACATGGGCAATGTAGACAGAGTGGCCTGGGGCTCTCTTCCTGAGGCAGGGCTGCTTCTGGAGACAAGGATCCAGCTGCAAGTGTGGAGAAATAGAACTCTTTATCACAATTTGTCACAAACGATGCACAAAACTAGGGCCATATTCTAGCTCTGATTACAGATTCTCTGTGATCACTCCTTATGACCTCAGCTCTGTAGTTTTGTGCGTTTTGAGCGTTTTGAAGACAATGATTATGTTGTTCATCTTATTTACGCTAAAATCCAGGTTCCTTACCTGCTCTATTAGGCCCTATCCAGCATCACTGCTTCTACCTCTGTGGCCCAATTTCTTGCCCACTCCCCACGTCACTCTGGTCCAGCTTCTCCTTGGACATACCAAGTGCATGCTTGCCCCAGGGCTTTTACACCTGTTGTTCCTTTCACTTGGAACAGACTTCCCCCCCCACACATCCACATATTTTACCTCCCCCTTCCTTCAGGTCTCTGCTTCAGTGTCACCTTATCTGAGCAGCATGCAGAGGTTGTCAGCAGGCAGCTCTCCACAGGATGTCTGTGGGGCAGGGCTGACTGATGGGAAGAAGATTAGCCTGAGCCTAGCAGAGAGCAGGGCCAAGCACTGCTCACTTGGGTGAGAATTAGCACAAGGGCCCAGGTGAAGATTCAGATTCTGAACTGGGGCTTGATTTCCTTTACTCCTCTGAGTCTACCTGTCCACTGCATAGCTGGTCTCCTGCAGAGCAGCATCCTTTCTCTTTCCTCAGCCTTCATTCCTGGGACTTCGTTCCTGTCCCACTGTGCCCTTCCTGCCTCCCCACTCTGCCCTTTCCTTACTGAGAAGCATTTTTCTCCTAATTCTTTCCGGTAATAAGTCTTACTGGCCAGAGAAGTACTTCTTTCTCTGCCAGGTATAATGTGGGGCTGGGAGTGCCTAACTCAGCCAAGTCCCTGGACAGCACAGCCCCCTGGAGGCACCCCGAGCTGGCCAGGCAGGTACACCACAGGAGACCTAGCCTCAGAAACAAGACCAAAAGTTAGTTATTAGAACTGGGCCATGGGATCAGAGGCAGGCTGGGAATCTTTGGAATCCCTGTTTCAGGCAGATAGGACTCTCCTAGAACACAGAACAGTGTTGAGATAAAGGTAGTGGTCAGATGGCTCCCGGTTTTGGTGGAAGGATGAGGTAGACAGGAACGTGAGTCATAATGTTTACCAGCTCAGCGTGGACACTGACCCATCTGAGTCAATGTCCTCTGGCCCTAAGCAGAGTCCTGGAGGCAGCACAACAGTGGTGCTAAGATGGTTCCAGAGATACTTCAAAGGCTTCTCCTACTGGTGGTCACTGCTTCTTCTCAGACTGGGGAAGATTTGTCCAAAGTATAAATGGTATAAATGCACAATTTCTTTGTGAAGGATGTATGGAAACCCAAAAAAATCAAAGACATCTGAATTTGCATAAAACAAAACCTGCAAGCATCAAATTTGCTGTCTAAAATGTTTCAAGTGGATTAAAGGTTATAAGATAAGGTGTTGCTTTCTCATTAACATCAATGTGAGCAAACATCAAAGGAATAAATACCTGAATGAGCACACCTGGGAACACCAAGACCCAACAGAAACATCCATGGCACTGTTTACATGTGTGACCATTGAGTGTCCAGTGCTGTCTCAAAGGTGCTGTGACTTAACTAGAGTTATGACCAGAACTGACCATGAAACGGTCACTGCTGGCCCATCCCCAAATTCGCTACAGTTGTGCAGGCATCATCAGCTGCTGCTATTTTAGAACATCCACCAGGCTTTTTTTCCAGTACACCATTCAGCCAAGCCCTGGACATGCTAATGGGAGGCCAGATCTTTCCCTTAGAAGCCCATTGTTGGCCAAGGAAGGAGTTTTCAGAGCTGAAAATCCCCAAGTACACAAGCTCCCCTGATGTGACATGTCCATTGAGACTAGTCTAGGACAGGAGAGATAAAAACTTATGCAACCTTTCTTCCAGGCTGCCAGGGCAGCCCCCACCACCACCTCTGAAGAAGAGGGTGGTACTAGAGAATAACTGAGGTAGGGTTTGCATACACACATGCCAAAAAATTTTGGGTATTTTGGCTGAAAATAAAAATAGGTTCATTCATCCATAGTTGATAGGTCTAATGCTTAAGCCTCATATCAAATTTTTTGATGTATTTAACTTACAGCATACCTTGGTGTTTTTTAGATTTCAAGGTAAGTAGTGGTTTCACTCCATTTAATATTTCATTATCCCTGGTGGGCATGGTGGCACACACCTGTAATCTCAATACTCAGGAGGCTGAGGCAGGAGGATTGCAGTAAGTTCAAGGCCAGCCTGGACTACATAGTGAGTTCAAAGCCAGCCTGAACTACATAGCGAGACCTTGTCTCAAAAAACCAAATAATAATAATAATTTTTTTATTGTCCCTTGAGTACCAGGCATTGTAATGGGTCTGGGTATACAAGATGAAGATACCATGGTCACTGATGGCATGAACCAGTCAACTAAACCAAAAAGTCCGGATAGTATGATAGCTCTTTGAACAGATTATCAGGGTGATTGCTTCTGAAGGGGGAACGTCTAGCAACTAGGTGTTATGTTTACACAATGCAAGAAAATCAGTTTAATTTACTTTTCTTAAATTGACACAGTAAAATTCATGTTGTATTTGTACCACTTAGTAAGTCAACAGGTTATTTCAGTAGAGGTTTCTGGGGCCCCAACCCAGACCTCCCAAATCAGAGTCTCTGTTCCCCAAGTTTTCCCAAAGAAGTGGTTCTCAGCTTTGGCTTGTTTATAGTTACCTGGGGTGCTGTTCCATTGGTCAGACTGGCTCCTGACCAATTAAGTTAGAATCTCAAGACAAGGGTTGGAGAGTAGGGAATCCAGGCATCAGTAGTCTTTAAAGATGCCCTGTAGTTCCAGTGTGCTGCCAAGGTAAAGGAAGCACTGAGTTCATGCCTGAGGAGGTCGGCACTGGGACCTTTTCAAAGCTTCTAGGGGATTCTAATGTGTACGATTTACAGCACCTGTGACCATTCTTGCAGATTTCCTGGAGCTGTTTGCTGCAGTAGTGACTCATGCTGAAGTTTTGCCCCATCAATAACTGTTATGGAGTGGCTACTTGTCCTATAATGTTTATGTTTCTAAAATAACAGTCAGGAAGTCTCTGATTCCCAAACTCTCAGGTCTTAACATTTGTCTTGGTTGTAGGTCATGTTCTCCTCCCAGAGCATTCCCAGGTGCATCCTGCCTCTCTCTCCCTCTCCCTATCTTCCCTGCTCTTTGCCCATGCTCAGGGCTGTCAGGGCTTTGTCCTTGGGGCCTTGGGTGGGAGAACTTGCCATTCCAACTTACTCCTAAGGAAATCTGTGCTGCTTACCCTAGGGAGTACTTGTGTTTCAGCAGGAAATTCTTTTGGAGAGAATTCCTTCAACCAGGCAAACACTTCCCTTGGGGCCATTCTTGATCTAGAATTGTTTTTTACAGGGCACTATGTAGGGAGCAGCTGAAAATAGACTTGAGTAATGTAGGAGTGAAATCCATTTTATCATCCTTGCCCCAGAATAAAGAGAATCTCTTGGGGGATCCAGTCAGTACAGGAAGATGATTTGGGGATTGCAGAACATTGAACAATCTCATGCTACGTCCACTGGCAGCAACAGCCCTACCCTACCCTTAGAAAGTAAATTTTAAAATGCAAGTTCAGCAATGAGAAAGCTGGAATCTACTCTTGTTTATTTTCTTCTAGCTTCCCTGATTTTGGAAGAGTTTTGTCTTTCATAGCTAGACTAGGCCTGCTACACTAGTCATGCTCTGGAGGGTGTGGTCTGCATTGGTGGCATTCTTAAATCAAAACAGACCTAACACCCCTTCATCTGTTATATTTATTATTCAATCCAGTAGAATTTCTTTTAACTATGTGATTTAAAATTTTCCTGGTCATCTATCTCTGAGAATTCGATGAAATCTCTGGTCCACCCCCCTGCCCATCACCAAATATGAAAGTCTACATTCAATTTTAAAAATTTGGGACTGGGGATGTAGCTCAGCAGTGCCATACCTACTTGGCAGGCACAAGGTCCTGAGTTCAATCCCCAGTACCAAAAAAAAAAAATTGATGATCCTCCAAGAATGGATCTAAGAATCCATGTATAACAGCAGGTTCTAGAAAGAAAAGCAGGGATTCCCACTAGGTGCCTAGACCCCAAGTCATTTTATCTGCTGACTAATTGTCTGCAATGCTCCTGTATTCACCCATCTCCATTTACAGAGCACTATGGGCAATACAAAAATAGATGAGCATTTGCAGAGGAGATAAACATTTTCACATCCCTTATCTTAGCATAGAGGAAAATCTCCCATGGTAAACCAGGGAGCAGGACTTGAAGTGGCCCTCCTTTCCACCTCGTTCATTATCCCTTCTGATGGAAATGCTACCCATTTAAGAGCAGCTCAGATGGCACAACTTCCCAGAGAGTCATGGAAACTTTCTTTGGATCCTTTGTGCAAGTTTGGAACAGAATGGCGCTTGTTTTAAATCCCCAGAGACTTTGTTTACATTTCTCTTGAGGAGTTTTAAGGTTATTTCTGTACTTGTCTTGCCCTCTTTTTTGTAAGGCTACACGTTGTGGGGAAAGATTGTCTTATCTTTGTATTCTCTGCAGTAACAACCTTTTGACTGCTCTCCAGCAGAAGATAAATGTAATTGCTGTTGTCTAATTAGTAAACACTCACTGGTTTTATTTTCTTATAATCTGTGACATATAATAAGGTATCCAACATCCAACAGGTGCTCTGGTCAACAGGTAAATTGCTGGGGTAGGGGTTGCATGGGCTTTTTTAGTTCAGTTGACTGCGCTTGGAGACTACTGACCAGACACAAAAGCAGCATAGAATTCTAAGTCTCATTTGTGAGTGAGCCATAGATAAATGTGTCTGGTCACCTACTGACCTAAAATTCCAGGAAGATCATCACCGATCATTTCTACTAAATACATTTAGTCCAGTCAATTCAGTGGGCAGGTGAACCTGACAGGCTAATGAGTAGAAGTGAACTCCAACCATCCAATACCATCTCTCCAAAGTACCTTTGTTTTGGGAGAAACTGGTTACTTTGCAATAGCCACAGGGATCTGGGAGCTGATTTTAAATGGAAGAATACCTGTTACATCCCCTCACTTACCTTACATCTTTTCCTTCTTAATTTGTCTTGTGTACAATATCATGCCACCAAACCCATCAGTTCTCATGGAATGAACAGCCTCATGCTATGTCCACTGGTACAGACAGCCTCATAAGACAATTTTATTTTCATTTTCCCTGTCCCTCCAAATCTGTTCTGCCGGGTTGCTTTTCTCCTGTTGCCAGATGAAAAGTCAGACAGTGCCACAACATTTCTGGTCCCCGTTAGACCAGACAGCAAAAATCTTCCAGTTCTTTGTCACAAGCAGTCTCCCTTTGGGGATGGATTCCCTCCAATCCCTTTGCTCCAGGGTCGATGGCTCCTTTTTTTCTGTGCCTGATATATCTACTCCTTTTCAGGCCAGCTGGACCTTCTGAATCACATATTCTGGACCTTTAGGGTTGAAGCAGATGGAAGGCTGGGGGATAGGTAAGCCCATATATGACAGCCATTTTCATATGACAGCATCATGCTTTCTAGTCTTTTCTCTTCCAAGTGCTTTTCTAGGTTTATCCTGAGATCCCTTTGGGGCCTTTATGAATACACCCACACTAACTTCACCCCTGTCCTCTGGCTGGCCTACTTGGCTCCCCCTCAGTGTCTGCTGATGGCCACACACCACTGCCTAACCTCTCAGTCTGGAGTCACACCTTCAAGGGTAGCCACCACTAGCTGACATTCCTACCACAGCTTCTATATCTGACCTTCAGGACTCATGCATCCTTCACCTAGCCATGGAAAGTGACTTCCTAAGTGCAGTTGTCTACTCTGCTGCCACAGGCCACATCAGCCTTTTCAGATGTAATCAGGCAGCAGTCCTCTGGGCCCCACAGGGAATAAATGCTAATTTTTCTGAGTAGAGACTGTTCAAGCCAGGAGCAAGGCATCATGCAAAGCAGTTAGCTCTCCCCAGAGAAAGGATCTTTTAAAAATCCTCTCAACTCTTTGTCCTCCTCAGGCTGAGGCTGAGAATAATCTTGCTGATGTTTACCTGTCCAGTTGAAGAAACTGCATGATTGTCCATCTTACAACTCACTTTAACACCTAGCAAAATTTGTAATGTCTTGGTGTCCTGTTGACACTTCCAATTTAACACTTGGTTCCAAGTAATGGCCTTGCTACTCCATCCATAGCTGAAGAACAGAAGTGAAGTCCTGACCCAAGGCCAGCCAATTTATTGGTTGACCAAAGTCCTGTGATCTGGTTGTTCCAGTTCAAATAAGCAAACAGGAATGAACAAATTTGAGTGAGCAAATCTGAACAAAATAATACACTGCCCCTAACTTGTGTTAGGAATCCAAGCCAAGGAGTCTCAATCCAGACAGAACTGGTAGTCTTGTTAAGGGAAGCAAGCCAGAGAGCTATGCAAGTGAAACAAATGGAGAGAGGTAATAGGGATTAAATCAAAAAGAGCACAAAAGAAGGAGGTCTTGCAAAATCTGGCAGAAGGGGAAAGTCTTGTTGGTTCCAGGCTCCACATAGGTAATGTTCCTGTGGTTCGGCTGGGATTGGCTCCTGGTCCTTCAACATCCATGAACTTGCCTAGTGCTTCTTCCCATCCCATGCTCTTCATTTGGGTCAACACAAGCAGGCTTCTGTTTCTTGGAACCCAAACTTGTTAACAGGAACAGGAGGCAACTGAAAGTGTAAGTGTCTTGGGTTACAAAACCCAGAGCCATTCCTTTGAAGTCTTGCTCCCCAGCAGAGGCATTAACACTGCAGCAGATCAGAGGCTCCGCACTGTGGTTCAAGTGGAAAAAACACACTGTCTGCCAGTCTGCCTAGTCAGGTGTGGGTTTCTCTTAGTGGGTTGAATGTCACCCGCCTGGAACTGGGAGGTGATACTGGCGCACAGGAAATCCTACATGTAGTTTTTGTTGTG
The DNA here is from genome assembly GCF_053883595.1 of Heterocephalus glaber. Classification (NCBI taxonomy): domain Eukaryota; kingdom Metazoa; phylum Chordata; class Mammalia; order Rodentia; family Bathyergidae; genus Heterocephalus; species Heterocephalus glaber. Next base: position 8,054,139 of record NW_028258156.1, read on the forward strand.
AATTTACAGGTTTGGAAAAAACCTGATAGTATTAGGCAGACAAGCAGCAATTTGCAGACAAGAGCTAGAGTGGCGGTCAGGTCTGGCGGCATGTTAAACTCATCTTGCAAGCTTTTAAAGCTGTTGGTGCTGGGTCCCACCCAAGTTAATTAAATCAGAAACTGAGGGAACTGCCTGGACTAGGTACTTTTGCAGATCTCCCCAAGTTATTTTAAGGTCCTGTCCAGGTTGAGAATCACTGTTCCAGGGAATAGGAGGGAGTTCTGAATAATGGAAACTCACATTCACTAAACATCTATGAATATCTGTTATGTGCCAGGCAATTTACCTAACAGCAGCTGCCATTTATTGTGTGCTTACTGTATTTGTTTGCTAGAGCTGCCATAGCAAAGTACTATAGACTAAGAGGCTTAAATAACAAAAATTTTTGCAGTTTTAGAGCCTGGAAATCTGAGATCATGGAGTTGACAGAGTTACTTTCTTCTGTGGCCCCTCTCCTTGGCTTGTAGATGGCCACCTCCCCTCTGGGTCTTCACGTGGCCTTTGGTCTGTGTGTGTCTATGTCCTCATCTCTTGTTCTTATAACAACACTGGCCATATAGGCTTAGGGTCCACTCTTTATGTATTGCTCATTACCTCTTTAAAGGCCGTATCTCCAAATAGTCACATTCAGTAGGAGTTAGGACTTCAAAATATGGATCTGAGAGGAGGCCATATGTCCTCTGAGAAATTGTCTCCAGGTTACAAATGAGGAAAGTGACACACAGAGCAGTCACAATGCTAACAAGTAATGGAGTTCAGTTTCAAATTGAGGCAGTATGACTCCAGAACTCATGCTCTTTGCTACTTACAAATTCTAGCCATTAGTGTGGTTATAGTGAGTGGAGGAAGTAACATGGAAATCACTGAACATAAGAAGGTTATCTCTTTACATCATCTATTCTTTAAGAGTCCATGAAGAAATGGGAGTAGTGGAGGAGGAAGAGGTGGAGATAAATGTTCAACTCCACTAAGTCATGCAGGGACCCAGGCTGAGAGAACTTTCACTTTTACAAAGTGCACCATCTAAAAAATGTGGATTTCTCAGTCCCTGGGACCAGGGAGGAGAGACAAAGGATCAATCACCCATGAGCTTTCCACTATTTTCCACTGACTGAAACTTGTCATTTGGGCTCCTCCTTGGCTAGAACTAGTACCATGACCCTGCTTAGCTATGAATGTTTGGGCAATGTAGGGAAGCAACAGAATACTTGTAGACAATCATTCCTTTGCTATAATCTGTGAAGTGGCTGTTATTCCTGGTGCAAGAAGCAATCTCAGGTAGATTAAAAAATTCCCCACAGAGACACAAAATTTGGAGTTGGGCCTCACATTCAGGTGACTTCACTTGACTTCTTATGCTCTGTCTATCCCATCACTGACTGTAAGCACCTGGAAGGGGCGCATGCTTAGTACTTATTTATCCTCAAGGGCATCTAGTGAGTGCTGAGGATCAACACCAGTAATAAAGTAACACTAGAAATCTCCAGGTTGTAAATACAGATAATTGTGCTATTTTTATGAGGTGTACTTTTTAAATCATGGTGTGAAGTATCTAACGCCACTCTGGGAATAGAAAGAATCATGTTTGGTACCTAAAAATAAAGAACTGATTCACTTTGGATTGCTAATAATGTAGTTTCCAAAAAAGCAGCCTCCAAGGAGCATAACTCATGTGCATATAAAAGACAACATTTACACTGTTAATGGCAGCTTTTTGCAGTTTTTGGAACTCTGCCATCCCAGATTGCTCCAGGTATAGAGTTTATAGGTTGGAAGAAATTTGTTGTATTTTTATCTCTCTACTTTACCTCTGATTACCCATAACTGTGGTTGTTTATTAATCCACAGCAAGGACAGGAGTGAGAATTCATTAAACTAAAAACTCCATAGTTGTACCTGAAACTTGACACATGATGACATGTATTAACTTAGTCAATTGTTTTGCAAGCGTTTTTTCTCTTTTTAATTGTATCTTAAAATATTACGTATATTCTCTAAATGACCATGGCTATGGTCAGAATGTTCATGTTTTCCCCAAATGTACATATTAAAGACTAATCATCACTGTGATGGTATTAGGAGGTGACACCTTTGGAAAATGGTTAGGTCATGAAGTTAGAGCCCTCAAGAATGCATTTACCGTCTGTTATGGTTTATATCCAGTGACCCCCAAAGCCTCATGTGCTCATAGGTGGAGCTTTTAGGAAGTGATGGGATCATGGGGACACTATATTTGCCAGTGGATTAGTCTACCAATGAGTTTATGGCTAATGTGCTGCTAGGAGGGAGGGCCTGGTTGAAAGAGGTGGGTCACTAGAGGCGAGGAAAGGTGTATATCCTTCCTCAGCTCCTCTCTTCACTCTCTGCTTCCTGGCTCTCATGATGTGAGCAGTTCTCCTCTGCCACATCCCTCTACTTTGCCATTTTATCCTGCTCTGGAGCTGGCTGACCATGGACTGTAAACAGGAGCCCAAATAACTCTCTCCTCCATTAAGATGTGGGTTTTGTGTATTATGTCCCAGTGACAAAAAAGTAACTAAGACATTGCCCTTTAGAAACACCCTCAGAAAGATTACCTGTCCCTTCCACCGTGTGACAACACAGCCTGAAGACCCTGCTGTGTACCACAAAATGGGCCCTAACCAGACACTAAATCTGATGGTGACTAAATCTTTGACTTCTCAGCATTGTTAGGTTTTAGAGTACTGGCCATTGCAGAATTAAAGTGTCCTTGGCATCTGCACAGGTCAGAGCAGGCCTGTAGCTAAGGAGGTGCACCCAAGTCTAGACACTCAGAACTTTTGTACATAAGAGGAATATTAAAAACAGCATCAGGGCTGGGTTTGAAGGTGGAAGTAGTAGAGTTCCCAGATAAATTTTTTGTGTGTCAGCCAGGTGGGCTATAGCATTTTGTTATAGCAACAAGTTATAGACCAAGCCAACCAGCCAAACTGATGGGCAAGCTGAGTATGACCTGGACTGGGAAGTCCTGACTTCTGCTTATGTTCTGAGAGGCTGCTCTGTCTCTGGCATCCAATGAGGACTGATGGGACTTGGAGACCACCACACACAGGTTCTTACACCCTCTGCCCTGTACCCCAGTGATGTGGTCACTTGTACAACACTCTCCTCACAACCTACAAGCCGTGTTAGGAGTTGTACCTGTATAACTCATGACAGGCTTTCCTGCCCTTCCTCTCTGATCTGGTGACAGCACACCAAGGGGAGAAAATTCCTCAGAAAGGAGCCAAGAATGCCCAGCCCTAGCCTTAGGCCAACACACCAGATATAAATAAATAAAGATTAAAAACAACTGCCTTTAATTAGCTTCATCACATGCCAGGCACCCTTCTAAGCTCTTTATATATTAACTTATTTAATCCTCCCAACAACAGCGTGAAGTACTAGGTACAACTATTATTCTTATTTTACAGATAAGGGAACTTGAGGCATAGGGAGGTTAAGAAATTTTCCCAGAGTCTCCCAGCTGGCAGTTTCAGAACCAAGTTTTAAATATAGGCAGAATGGTTTCAGATTCTGGGCTCTTTACCAGTGGAAAAAGGTTTTTTTCCAAATAGATTTTTGAAGCTGAAATAAATCGTGAGTGACAAGAGGTACCTTGTCAATCCTCTGCCATGTTTGCCTTGTTGACTCCTGTAAGGTCCAGTGTGAGACTGGGGTTCTCTGCCTGAGAGAGCAGACCAGATTCTGCCTGCAGATCCACAGGGATCTGGTTCAAATGGGCTGATCTTTAAAATGCCCTGGAACTCAAAAAGCAGCTGGTCCAATCCTGCTGCTGTGCTGCTTAACCAGTCTGGCCCTGGGAAATAATACTGGCATTAAACTCTCCCAGGGGTTCCTAATGGCAAGGCAAGTTTTGGCATCCTGGCCATAGCAGTATAAAGTATCTCCAGCAATTATAGACCAGAGCAGGCCACAGTGAAGGAGGTGGGCCCAAATCCAGTTACCCAGTGCCACTTTCATGCATGGGAGGTATATTGAAAACAGCATCCAGGCTGGATGTGAAGGGGAAAGCAGTCAGGTTCAGAAAAAATGGTGGTTATCAGTTTTTACTTTAGTGACAGGACTTTGAAAAACACCCTTGATTGTCTCTTTTTCTTTTTTACACAATTAATGCACCATTATAGAAGATGTATATCAATAAAAAGAAAGTAGGGCTGGGGATGTAGCTCAGTGGTGCCTGCCTCGAAACACAAGGTCCTGAGTTTGATCCCTGGTACTGAAAAAAAAAAGAAAGTAAAAACACTGGCATTCCTAGAAATCCAAGTTATACTGCTAATACTTGGGTGTACACCTTATCCCTAAACCTAACCTTCACCTGAATCCAAACCCTAACCCAAAACTTAAACCTAAAACTAACACTAATGCTCACCCAAACTTTAACTCTAGCCCTAAACCCAATTCTCACACTCACACCAACCCTACATCAATTTCCTGTGTCTTTCTAGCACAAGCTGGTGGCACACCATTTTCCCATCTGCCCACCTGTAGCTTCACTGAGTAAAGCACCAACCTCTTTCAGTACATAGGCTTGCCTGGAGGGGTTTCATCTGGAGTCTCTGGTCTGAAGAATCCAATAAACCTGAACAGTGAGTGGATTTGGTTTAAAGGGGGTGTGCCACTAGCTGCCACAATTACTACCCCTTTAGCAGCACTGTAACCACTGGCATTAGCTCAGAGTAACAGAGTGCACCCTGCAAGGAACTTCAGAGACCTCCTGGTGTCATCTGATACACAAGGAGACCAAGCACAAAAAGGTCAGTCCCAAGCCCATCTGCCAGTCTTTCCTGGCTGTGAATTCTAACATCCCTGAAACATAACTGTGATCTGGCAAAGAAGCCAAATAACATCTAAGGGACATGATTAATGAATATGCTACAAGAAAAAAACAGATGGGCAAACTCAGTAGAATTTGACTTTGTGTAAATCCTTTATGGCTCCTGCCTTATCTGTTTGTATAGCTGGCTGCTGCTTAGTTAAAGGAAATCCATCTGTAGTCCCAAAAATGGTTGCATTCCTCCAGTTTTTGTGACAATCTCCCATGTGTCCCTGTCTCCCTTTCTTACTATCTCTCCCAGCAGTGCAACTGGTTAGATTTGGTTAAGACTGACCTTGAAATTTTGGAGTATCTGAATAATGGCTATTTTTATCAATTTTCTTTAAAGAGATATCTATGGTATATGGCAGAGGGTGGAAAAGTTTTTCCTAAAAATCAGATAGTAAATATTTTAGGTTTTGTAAGCCATAGAGTTATCTGTTGCAGTTACTAAATTCTGCCATTGTCACATAAAGGTAGCCATAGACAATATTGTAAATGAATGAGCAGAATTCTGTACCAATAAAACTTTTTTTTATAAAAATAGGCAACCACCTTGCCCAACCTCCCATTCCACTGAATAATCAGGGCCTATCTAAAAAGTCTTTTTTTGATAAAATGTCAAAAAAGAAATTACTGAATCTCTAGTGTGTAGTTAGATCTATTCATCAAAAAGTTCACTTTGTTCTGAAAACCTTTTTCCTGCTTTTTAATGACTCCTAGAATAATGTTCTTGCTAAATGTATGTGCCAGTGACTCCACAACACAGAATTCTCTAACCCCAGACTCCATGGATGTCTGTAAGACACTCAAGCAGATAAAGGCTGGCATAGCAACCACCAATAGTAAGAATTTCGTCTTTTTATTAAGTAAAAATGCTCTAAAAGTAGTTGTTTCTGTGTAGGAATGTACTATTGTTATCTTCTGTTTCAGTTCGTTGCAAAAACAAAACCACCCCAAATCTTAATGCCTTAAAGCAAGAATCGCTTATTCAGTTTGTGAGCTCATGGATTGTCTGGATGGTTCTGTTGGTCTAAGTCGAGCTTGACTGATTATAGACTGGCCTTGCTGGTGGTCGGTGGTCAGCCAGCACATTGGTTGGGGCTGGTGCTCTTTCATGGCCTTGTCTACACTGTGGCAGGTGGTGGGCTGGCCACCTGGCAGGTAGAGAAGTTGGTACTGGCTCTCATTGCTCTCATTCTCCAGCAAGCTAACCTAGGAGTATTCACCTTGCAGTTGCAGGGGACCAAGAGAGTGACTAGAGTCCTGGAGCTCTTCCTGAAGCTTGGGCTTTTGACAATCAGGAGACCAGCCCATATTCAAGGAGTAGGGAAAGAGTGACCCTGCAAAGGACAAAGATCCAGAGAGGCATGCATCTTTGTGATCACCACTGCAATCAACCCACCAGAGGGTCTAAGAGAATAGGCAGAGTAATTGTAAGAACAGGACAGAGAACCATATTGACAGCATCATTCCGTTGAGATGAAAACAAACTCAATGGGATTAACTGGTATTTTCACAGTGTGGAAGGGTGCTCTTATTGTTGAATGAATCCAGAGCACATCTCAGGTTTTATTTCTGTCCACCTCACAGGCTTGTCTGAATTCCAACATTTTTCTTAGTCTGTGTAATTGTGCTTTGCTTTGAGAAAGCTCTAGGTATGAACAGTCACACTGTCAGAAGAGACATTAGGATGCCATTCTTTGATTGCCAAGAATTCTTACAATTTTTCTTATGTAGTTCCTTGAAATAATGAGTTCGCTATTCATACAAATTTGACATGAAATTTTTCTGGACTCTCTAATCCTATGAAACATGACACATCCATATTTCTTTCAAGACTCCTTGCATTTTAAAATAATAATCTTAGTTTTATTTTTCACCATGTTTGTATGTAGAAAAAGGCTGAATTTACCACAATAGTGCCTCTTTTGTTCTGTTGTGGTGGTGGTGGTGGTACTGGGGGTTGAACCTAGTGGGATTCTACCACCGAGCTATGTCCCCAGCTTGTTTTTTTTTTTTGTTTTATGAGAGAGTCTCACTAAATTGCCCATGCTGTGCTCAAACTTGTGATCCTCCTGCCTCAGCCTCCCAGGGTCCTAGGATTATAGGTGTGTGTCACCATACCTGGCTTGTTTTCTTTGTTTTAGGGAGTCAATGCACTTCAGGACTTGGGGAGGGGGGCGGGGTTGGACAAAGGGTCAGCAGCTGTGAGTTTTGCCTCAACTTACCAAGATGGTGCTAGAAAGTGGTAGAAAGATCAGCAGGCTTGGAGCAGGAGATCAGGGTTTGGATCTCATCAGCAAATGCTCTCTTTGCTACACATCATTTAGTTCTTCTTGTTTCCAGTTTACTAAGGTGGTACTTCTAGGGTCTATCACAACATAACTGTATGTATCCATTACTGTGTGACTTCTCTGGGTGTTAGTTTCCTTTTCTCTAAAGAGCGGCTAATGGTCCCAACCTTGCCAACTTCATTATGTGTCAGTAATCATTGAAAAAGACCAAGAATAAGTTTATAGTCAAGCTCCTAAAGATTGAACTTGAGGATACTTTGTTGCATAGCTTCCTTCTAAATAAATATTCTTTGTTTTCTTTTTTTGAGACAGAGTCACCCTATGTAGTTCAGGCTGGCCTTGAACTCACTATGTAGCCCAGGCTGGCCTTGAACTCATGGCCACCCTCCTGCCTCAGCTGGGCAGGTGCTGGCAGCTGCCAAGTGCTGGGTTTACAGGCATGCACCACCACACCTGACTTAAATAGATACTCTTTTTATACCTAATTTGGATTCATAATTTTAATTTCCTTTTCTTAAGAAGAGCCCTCAGAACTTGACTATGCCTCTGGAGATAAAATATAAAGAAGTACTTCATTAGGGCTCCACAGCTAGAATTGGGAATCCAGTTCTTTCAGGCTTTTACCTCTAACTAAGCACATGTACATCCAGAAGGAGTAGCACATAAAGGCTTATCTGCTACTTGCACTTTAGTGTGAGTGAGTTAGAGCTTTTCCTAAGCACGGGCAGGTCCTAATAGATAAAGGTGAGATAGCCTGAAGTGGGAGACCTTAGACTGAGTGGGAGAGAACCCAGAAAGAAATAGGGTGTTATGAAAGGCAAGACACAAGCAATACCAAACAGAAAGGGTACCCTCCCTGGTCCTGGGATAGGGTCTTGAACGCATATAGTTATTGAATCCTAGGGGAGGTCCAGAGATAAAAACGTAAGAGCTGGAACATCATACACAAAGATGTTGACAAAGCACTTATCTTTGGGTGACACAATTAAATTTCTTGTCTTTTTTGTATATACTTTTATTTCCCCCCGGATAGTAAGTTGACATAAATTCTTTATATCAGAGCTTTTTTAATATTTGAAAAAAATTCTACAATTCTAAGGAAATAGTACAGAGAAAATAACTCACTCCATTGGGTTAGAGCTAGACTAAGTTTCTTGGGGTTTAGATAATGCTTTGGATTGCTTTGCTATTGGATAGCTTTATATTTCCAGACAAGAGACCTATTTAAAAGAAGCATTTTCCTCCTTGAAGCTGATTCAGGCTGAATGAAATGTTTTAAAGCTACATAAAATTGAGTCTAGTTTTCTTATAGATGGTATTAAGAGACCATTAGAATTGAAACCTTTACCAGGGTTCATTCAATTGAACTCAATTCAGTTCTACAACCATTATTTATTGAGTGCCAGGATGTGGGAAGCATCCAAGATAAGTAAGACTTGATCCCTGCCCTCAAATCCTCAGAGCCAAGTGGATGAGACAGGTGCAAAGACAAGAGCCAGCCAGCTCTCTGTGGGAAGTGCTCTCACCCTGTTGACTCTTGCTGCCCCAATCTCATGGTCACAGAGAATTTTGGAGAGCTCTTCACATGTAAGGCAACTTCTCTCTATAGCTCCTCATTAACTGCCAACAGAATTCAGCTCTGTTGCCTGCCCTGGGGTTTTTAAAATGTGGTCCTCTGCCCTGCCTTTCCTATAGAGACTTGGGCCTGAAGCATAATGGAATACCCTGGAATACTTCTTCCTCTTCAAACCCACCAGCCTTTGCCCTACCAGATTTCTGTGTCACAAATACTGTGTTTCCCTCCTAAAAAGTGAAGAGAAATTCCAAACACCTGTACATTTCCCCCAGTTTCTCTTAATTGCCCCAAACATCTGTTGCCCTATCCTCCCTTGCACATTCTTCCAATAAGTGCCACAAAGTAAAGGCACAGAGCATAGCAGGAGGGGAGAGGAAGAAATAGATTCCACTTGGGAAGGACCAGCCATCCGAGAAGGTTTCCTAGAGGAGGTGCTGTTTAACTGGGTTCTGCAAAGGTGGGTGTGATTTCAGAAGACAAGAGGAAGGCTTTCTGACAAGTGGGCTCTCAGGAAGGACAGGCCCAGAGGTGGGCAAATGAAAGTAGATTTGAGGATGATGGACTTCGGCTGGGGACACTGCTCTTGAAGGAGACTGGCTCAGGAGAGAGAGTTAAAAAAGAGCCTTGGCATATCATCCTAGGGAATTTGAAATGTATTCTTTGTGCAAAGTATGGTTGAAGGGGAAGTGCTCATGGAATTATGTGTGTTGAAAGTGAGCCCCGAAGCCCTCTGCACATGGCTTTTGTTCTGATCTCTCTATAAACCAGCTTGCACGGAACTAGGCCCCAGAGGCAAGGTCCATAAACTGGAGCTTCCAAATCAGCACCCATAGGCCTGCCATGGTGCCTGCTCCAAGCACACAGAACTCTTTCCTCTTCTGCTGCTCAGTTGAGAGGTACTTACTGAGTCTAGGCAGATCTGCAGGAGCCACTGCTGACCCTCTAGACAGCAAAACTGCACGAAAAATCACTCCGTACACAATTTCAATGGATAAACCCGGGAGCCTGGATTGATCAAAAGAAACATGTTGTAAAAAGTAGATTCTCTATTATTTTGTTGTGGAAAAGACCCAGTATTCACTCTCTTGCCAGCGTCTATCACAGGACAGAGTTAGATTCAACTGAAAAGGAGGCAGACAGGTGAGCTCGTCTCAGGGAAGGGAAGGAACACATTAGAAACGTAATCCTTCCAGAATCATTCTGAAAATTGCTTTTGCTGATCCACGATGAAAAAAAACAAAGTGCATTTGATGAATTCAGCAAAATGAAATCCTGGGAAATGATCTGAGTTTAAAAAGATTTCACAGCAAAGCTTAAAAGCATTTAGCTGCTTTTTGTGAGTTGGGAAAAAGTGCACACATGCACATGCGCACACACAGGTGTGCACAGGCAGTGACGATGCATGTCTTAACAGTGTCTCTGTAAGACTGCCTGCAACCTAGGGTGGCATCATTTACTGTTCATCTCCTACTGGGCAAAACAGGTAGAGGGCTAGTGAGGCATGAATTTTAAAACAGACCTTAAGAGTAAAAGAAAATCAAATGGTCTGTTTCCTTGGAAGGAACATGATGAGTCCTTTGTGTTTGTTACTTTTGAAAAAGCTGAAGCATTGAATTTTGGGGGTGAGAGTTAATCTTGAGTTCTTATGGCTCCATCTTACACATAGAACAAAGACATCAGAAACATATTCAGAGGGCCTGCGCCCAGGGGAAGAAGCTGAATTCTTCCAATTTTACCTTTTTCTGTTGTACGCTGTCTGTTCTTGAGCAGAACATGAGCGGTTGAGAGAGGGTAATTATGTGCTCCCTCTTGCAGTCCCCTGCACAACCCACTTGCAACACCTGCACAGGTACGACACAGAGCCTATGCCCATTGACCCAGGTCTTCCTGGAATCCTGACATGGTGGAGACTGGGCATCCAACCCACAAGGGGCACTTCCATGGCAAGGCAGGGCCACCCACATAGAGTCAGTGTCTGTATTGGCTCCTGCTGCAGAACAGAAAGCTGAGGTTCTAGAAAACAAGTGAGGCACCAAGCATCTGAGGCAGTGTGTAAGATGGGTTTGAGACAGGGAGGAGCAAAGCTGACCACACTGAATTATTAGAAGACCTGTACTTCTAGCCAGATTACATAACAACCTCAGGCAGGACAGGAAACCGCAATGTTGATCTTGGTTGGTTGGGTTCCAGATGCATTTGAGCACTTACGCAAGGAATGCAATTCAAAAGTATGAAGATGGGAAATTACTTTTAAGGCTTTGTCCAGTTTCCCCTCTTGTTATAATGCTGCACCATCAGTTTTGTCTATATCCAAAATTCCACCAAGGTATTTTTCAGCCTAGAAAAGGAGCCCCACAGAGAGCAGGGCTAACAGACTGTTCCAGCATGTGCTTCTCCACTGGATTTTAACTGACCATTTGCTAAGTGCTCTGACTTGGATGTGTTTTGTCCTGACCGAAACTCATGTTAAGGCCTTGTCCCTGAATCAGTGGGATTGCGAGGGGGTGGAACCTTTAAGAGGGAATCAGGTCAGGCGGACTCCATTCTCATGAAGGGATTAGTGTAGTTCTCAGGTTATTATAAAGTGAGTTTGGTTTTCCTGGCTGCTCTCTTTTGCTTCTTCTCTTGCCATATGATCTCTTCCAGTGCAGTCACTTGCTTTTCTGCTGTGAGGCCTTCATCAGAAGCCAAGCAAATGCTGGTGCCATGCCATGGACCTCCAGTACTATCAACTAAATAAACCTCTATTTTGGGATTTTACCCACCATTAGTTATTTTTTTATAGCAACAGAAAGGGGGGCCTGAGCTTTAGCTTAGAGATGCCGTTGCCTGCCTCGAAAGCCCAAGGTCCTGAGTTCAATCCCTGGTACCAAAAGAAAGAAAGGGATGCACCAAGACACTAGGTTCCAGGCCGGGGAAGGAAGAACATACAGGAGAATGCATGGAACCTGCTCTCAGGGCCCCAGAAACTGCCCGCAGTGCAGTTGTGGCCTGGCTGAGTTATGGAGGAGGGCCCAAATTTTGGTTTGCTCCTGGAGGGGACTGCACTCCCATCAAGTCCTACTGTGTGTTTATTATAATTTATAATATATCTGAACGTTTTAAAATTATAATTTAACTCTTAAGGATAAAAGCCAAAACTATGCTCAATTTTTGCTGAAGATTTGTAGAGAACAGGGAAAGGGGACGTTACTAGAACCTCTGCAGTAAGTCCTAGTCTCCTGTGAGCCACAGCAGCACAAGGCGAATTACAGGAAAGGTAGAAAAATGAGACTGAGAAGCTGAGCTTTGGTTCTGATCAGTGCCGCTCTGGACAGCAAAGACAAAGACCCCAGTTTACCGTACCTTTTATTCAGTACATCGGGAGAAACAAATGTAACAAATGACTTGCAGAGAGTTCAGTACATCCGGGGAAACAAGATGTAACAATCCAAGAGCAATGAGGAACTGAGTAGATGTTTATTCTTCCAAGGATGTCTTCAGCTGGTGTAATCTTGTCCTGGAGAATCACAGCAGCATCACCGGATCATTGAGGTCTCAGTTGTGACCGGACATCAAAATGCAATTATGTTTCCGGATTCCATAGCTGGGCTGTAGGCAGGAGAACTAGGCTAACCAAATGATTTTACCCTAAAATTATGTAGCATTGCTCCCGACAAAGATTAAGTTTACTTTTGTTTTTGTTTCCCTCAGACAGAAACACAAGTTTATTTAATCAGGTCTAAAAGTTCGAATTTTCTCTCAGGACAAAGCAGCCACTATATACACTTAAGACACTTATTTGTTGATATATAACTTCACTGGCTCATGCAATGTGCAATGCACATGACTCTGAAGACTATAATTGGAGCAAGTGTACATGAACTAAAAAATCACAATGTCAAGTTTCAAAACTTTCCCTTAAAAGATCAGTTTTACTTCTCAGTTAATATTTGCTGCCATCAGCCTACCTCAGGACAAGAATTACCATATGCCAATTTGAGGGACTAGAGATAAAAACATCAGAATTCTGTAGTTCTTAATGGCTGAATAAAGTAACTACAAGTTAGTTTGTGTCTACATTGTGCTGAACACCTTTGTATGGTCTCAGCACATAACAGTATCTGCTAGGCTCCAAGGACCCTATCAGAATGAATAATGGTGCAACATTTTGAAAAGGAGCCAATTACTTAGTATAAGTCATTCAGAGCCCAAAATCTGAAGAATGACCAACATCAAATATTTATTTTTATAACTGTATAAATGTGATTCAAATATGTCCACTAGATTTTCCAAAAGAAACATGCTATAAATAAGCAAACTACATCTGCTCACTGATGTGTTTATGGACTCCCTAGATGTCTCATTGGGCGTAATTACAGACCACACATAGCAATAGATTTTTAGTACTATGAAGTGCAGCGTGATGGTAAGCCAGTTTAACTTTTGCACACACATGTTGCATTTCTAGATGATAATAAGTCCTACCCTGTATCTAAATTGCAATACTCTTGTCTAATTGCTGTGGCTAATGTTTCCAAAACTATATTGAACAGGAGGTGATAGTGGACATCCTTGTCTTGTTCCTGATTTCAGTGTGAAGGTTTTCAGTTTTTGACCATTTAGTATGATGTTGGCTGTTGGTTTTTCATAGATAGCCTTTAAGTTGAGATAAAGACCATCTATTCCAATTTTCTGCAGGGTTTTTATCATGAATGAGTGTTGAATTTTGTCAAATGCTTTTTCTGCATCTGTGGAGATGATCATATGGTTTTTGTCCTTAACTCTGTTAAAGTAGTGTATGACATTTATTGATTTACATATGTTGAACCATCCTTGCATCCCTGGGATAAATCCAACTTGGTCAGGGTGTATGATCTTCTTGATGACCCTCTGTATTCTGTTCGCCAGTATCTTGTTGAGGATTTTTGCATCTATGTTCACTAGGGAGATTGGCCTGTAGTTCTCTTTTTGTGTTGGGTCTTTCCCTGGTTTTGGAATCAAAGTTACACTTCCTTCCAGGTGCAACCACTGTGGAGATCAATATGAAGATTCCTCAAACAACTAGGATTAGAAGTCCTATTGGACCCAGCTATCCCTCTGCTGGGTATCTTCCCAAAAGAATTAAAAGAATCATACCATAGTGTTATATGCTCACCCATGTTTATAGTGGCACAGTTTGTAATAGCTAAAACTTGGAAACAGCCCAATTTCCCATCAACTGGAGACTGGATAAAGAAGATATGGTTTTTTAATAAAATGGAATACTACGCAGCCATAAAGAATGAGAAACTAGAGACATTTATAGCTAAGTGGATGCACAATGAGGCCGTACTCTTAAGTGAAATAAATAGGACACACATGTGTAAATATCAAATAGTTTCTCTGGTGTGAAAAACTAAAAGTGTAAATAAGGATCAAAATGTATAATTGATATTGTGGAATAGAAAGAAAAGGTCTAAAGGAGTGTAGGGGAAGTGGGAGGGGTAGGGCAAGTGGGAGGGGTAGGGGAAAGGAAAGAAGGGAAAAGAAAAAATATGAGAAAAGGAAAAAAATGGAAACAAAGTCTTTGTGAATAGGGAAGGGTGGAGGGGGTGAAGGGAGAGCAGGGAATGGGGAAAAAATAAGAACCAAGATATGTCACGTAAAGAAACAAGATCCCAATGATGAATGTAAGGGTATTGTATACCTAAAATGTACCAATAAACTTAATGGGAAAAAAAATTGCAATACTCTTGGGCTAGGCATGGTGCCATACACCTGTAATTCCAGCATTTGGGAGGCTGAGACAGGAGGATCACCATGAGTTTGAGGCCTGTCTGGTCTACATAGTGAGTTCAAGGCCAGCCTGAACTACATAGCCTATCTCGAAAAAAAAAAAGTCAATGCTCTTGATTTTCTTACCCTGCTGTATTTTTTTCTTTATTTCTATATGTGTTTCTTCTTCCATACCGTATAATTCACTTAGTCTTATAAATTATAAGAATGTCAAGCTTATAAGGCAGAGATTTTTGTCTAGTGGGTTCACTATTTTGAATCTTTTTTTTTTGGTACCAGGGATCGAACTCGGGACCTTGCACTTGCGAGGCAGGCGGCAGCACCACTGAGCTAAATCCCCAGCAGTTCATTATTTTGTTCACTAGTTTATAGATATATATATACCAAATATCTACTTGTAACTAACTGATAAAATAACTGTAAGTGCAGTCCTGGGTCCCTCAGATTATGTTCAACAAGGGCCGGACTAAGTGTCAACCTGATCAAGCTTCTGTATCATACCTCAGCAAGTCTCTCTGTTCCAAAGCTCACACTACTACTTCCTTCTCCTTGTTTAAAGAAAGAACATTGATTACTTGTTAGGAGCTAATGGATCTGGCAGTATTTCCAGACTGTTTCTCTCTCATTTCTGTCTTATCTCTGATCACAGTGCCTGGAATTTCATAAGTGTTCAGCTGATATTGATGGAAACGAAACTTAGTTGGCAATGAAATTTAGACCCTGCTTCTCCCAACACTGAACAAGTCCTCTGCAGTTTTTTTTATCACTCAGGACTTGGCTATCTCTGTGTGTCCAAACACAGCCTTGTAGGGGGAAATGCTGGTTCCGTGTGAGAGAGGTAGCTTGGAATGATTCTGTTCCTTGATGCTAGTTTGTGCCACAGCATCTCCCTCTTCTGTTCCTAAAATTCCTCCCTAATGAGTTGCCCAAGTCCTGCAGGCATCTGCTTTCCATGTTATCCTTGGTGTCATCCCTGAGTCAGCTTGGATTTAATCATGTCCCTTCTTGCTGGTTGAGCCCCATATCTCCAGTATCAGAAACATTGTTTACATTTCCCAGCTTTATTCTAGGTTATCCAAGATAAGCAGGGGTAAGAATAAAAACAGGACATAAGGGTCAAGAGATTCCTGAACAAACTCAAATGGGTCATCAGGTCTCACTGGACCAAGGGTCAAGTCTTTCTGATCTGCACTTTCTGGTGGGTTCTGTTTCCAAGAGCCAGCAGCTTGCAGCCCGCAAAATGAAGCCTCACAGCAGGAATGCTTCATGGCTGCTTCAGTTCTGGCAGACTGATGGCAAGGTTTCCATTCACTGTGCGGCTCTTGCCTGGGGCTTGGAGGAAGTACGAGAAAGGGAGTAGGACTGCCAGAATCTGTGTGTGATTACCAGGTGAGAGCTTGTGCGTAGGAAAGAAGTCCTCTGCAAATTAGATTCACTCTCTGCAACAATGACAGGGCCAAGAGGGTTGTCGTGTTATTCTTTTGTCCATTGTAACCAAGAGCAAGAGGCCAAAAGGCCTGAGCATCATTCTTTCATGATGCTATACCTCTGGGAAGGTATTTTTATAGATAGAGCCAGATCAGATGGGGCTGACTCAGAGCAGGAGGTCAGGGAGTGGAATCTAGATGCTGGCAATGGGAGAACATTCCTGTGATACCAGGATCTCTCCTTCAAAATTTTGACTGCTGTGGCCATCAGTGCCTACTTATCTTTTGGAAAGTGAATGGCTTCAGGGGCCCAGATCCTTGTAGTAGCTCCTTGTAGGTAATTGACATCATTTGACAGAATGAGAAGCTGTAGGGGGTAAGGGAACATGAAGCCTGATCCAGATGGTGTGTCCCTTGCCTTTTTAAAACGTTTTCTCTCTTGCCAGAACATTGCCCATCCCTCTGCCATACAGCCCATCCCAGGCCCCATTCTGCCACATACACTTTCTCTAACTCCAACAAAATGCGATAGGAAGTGGTCATAAACTCCAGCTGGAGTTTCAGCATGAACATGTGAGGTTGACATCACCTTTAGGTAGAGTCATCAAAAGACAAGGTAAGTCAGCTGCCTACCACTGTCTGAAGCTACCCCAGATGCACCATCTCATTGTACCCAATACAGGAGAGGAGGGATAGACACCCTGGCAGCACAAGACTGAGATTTCTGGGAGGACCCACCACCATCAAGCAGATCTACAGTCACCATTTTCTCAGCTGAAACCAGAATCATCAGGGCAGGGTGGGAAGGGAGAAGGGTAGGTGGGTGCGGCCTGTTTAGTTCTTGGCAGTGCCACAGTTTAATTTAACCCATTTGTGTGGGAACTAATTTTCTGAATATCTTTGAAAATTTAGAGAACTAACAGAGACTCCCACCTCATGTGCTTAATTTTAAGTTATAAGTGTCTACTGTTTCTGGGAAATGAATATAATCAAGCTAACCCTATAATCAGGCTTTACTGTCTATCAATATTCTTATCTATGTATCATAATCATTTCTAAATATTTGTTGTGGTCCCAGTGAACAATATGGGAAGCCCATAAGAAGTGGAAATCACTGCTAAATACTTCTTTTCCTTGTTATTGCCCTGAACTGATCTCAATTCTTGGCCAAGAGGCATGTTCAATGTGATTTGCTATTTGTTTCCTACTAGCTCTTTACAAAAGAATTGGCTTCTCAATGCAATATCTCTTTTAGAAATGTATGTTCATACAAGCGAGCTAGAGAATCTTTCTTAGCCACAAACATTAATTTTAAAAGATAATTAAATGTGCAGGTGCCAACTCACAAGAATTTATTGTATCTTTTCTGAAATGGCCAGCTTTACCCCAGGGAATGCCCTGCATAGCCTGAAAAAGGATTAGGGCAAATAAGTTCTTTTTCATTTGTTTACTTCCCCTTTGATGGATGGCCTATGACACTGTGATCCTTTGAATTAATGTCTGGGAGGAAAAAAAACAATGAAGGATAAATGAAATGTTGGTTAATTCCATTATGTCACTGATTGACATCCTGACTGGGCTCAGTCTATCCTCAGGAGACTCTATAGGAGAGCACATTTGATGGGAAATACGGATTGTGCAGTCCTAACAACCCAACAAAGGTAATCGCAGGTCCTGGGGTTGGTCACAGAGGATGTCAACCTGACAGTCAACAGAACTGGATAAATTCTTGTGTTCCCTGTCTGAGTCATGCTCTGTGAGCTTAGGAAAGTTTATAAAGACTGGGTTACTATTTTGTAATTGGAGGATCGCCCACAAGCTGAAAATTACCCCAGGTAAGCCCCAATTTCAGACCTTCTCCTTATCAGTTACCCACATGGCATTCTCTAGCCACCACCAGCTTCCTCTATTGTAAAGTGGTGATAAACAAGGTCACCTCAGGAAGCTCCTGAAAACTTTGAGGCGGCATGCAGATGTAAGCCATGTTATCCCTGTGACTGTAGGCCTTAGGGTGCCGCCTCCTTCCCTGCCCTAAACACCACACAGCAGCTGCTTTAGCAAGGGCTCCTGATTCTGGAGCTCCTTGTCTTTGTGATTCCTGATTTTCCTGTTAAAGAGTAAATCATTTTCTTTCTTTCTTTTTAAATTTTGAGACAGGGTCCTGCTATGTTGCTCTGGGCTGGTACCAGACTCGCAATCCTCCAGTGCCAGCCTCCTAAGCTGCTGGGATTATAGGCACACACCTCCGCCTGAGAGCAGACCTTCTGGTGACCATGGGAAGCCACCTACCTCAGCTCTTCTTTCAGAGGTAAGAAGCCAAGAGCTTTTTGCTGGGAAGAGCTGAAGGACTTTGCATCTGTAAGAATTTAGGTTTGTTACCTGCCTTTACCTCTCTCTAGGCGAATCCCAGGAGGGAGAATTAAGGTAAAATCTGCAATAACATCTTCCATTAAACTTCTGGAACTATATCGAATTTTGTAATATTTAAGAAATACCTTACCCTATGACTTCATTAATCAAATGCCAATTAAAATGTTGTTCTCCTTTATTATCGCTTACTCTGGTAAACAAACTGTTCTATTCCAGCCTGAAGGTTGGCACTCTTATGAAATTGAAGAAGCATCCTTGTTTCATCTTATCAGATTTGATAAGTGATAGGGAGTTTCCCCAGTTCTGCCCTAGGATGCATAGGTGTTAGTAGCACATGGCTGACCTTGATTTGCAAGGGTTGTCAACCCAGAAGGGAGTGCAGGTTAAGTACTGCACGAAGGTCATATGTGTCTTGGTCATCACAAAGCTTTGCATAAGTAACACGAGACTGAGAACTTGAAGTACAAGTCATGATATGCTGAGAATCCAGAGTCCTAGATTTGCAGCTGGAAGGCACATTACAGATGATCAAAATTCTTGCTGCTCAAGATATGGGTTGCAGGTGGGCAGCATCAGCATCACTGGAGACCTGGCTAGAAATGCAAACACACGACCCCAGAGACTGCTGTTAACAAAACTCCCAGGGCATGGAAGGCACATTAAAGTTTTAGATTCCTCTTGTTTTTTAGTTGAATGAAGTCATAGCAATAAGCAGGCAGGAGGTTATTGGTGGAGCAGGAATCATCCTAGCTCATACGTTGGTTTTTGAATCCTTGAATCAGTGAATTAGGGACATAGTCCCAAAATCTAAGCTGGACCCTCCTAATGAAATGTGCAATAGTGATATCACGCAATACTGACTCAAGGAGCCAGATTTCATGCTTGATTAAAATAAAATTTTTCTGGGCACAGTGGCACATACTTGTAATCTCAGCACCCAGGAGGCTGCGGCAGGAGGATCACTGTGAGTTCAAGGCCAGCCTGAGCTATATACTGAATTAAAGGCCAGCCTGAACTTCATAGTGAGACTCTGTCTCCAAAAACAAAACAAAACAAAAAAATTTCTGCTCAACTTATATAAATGGGTTAGTTTTCACCAAAGTGCTATAGCTCTCCTGGTGGCAGTTTATTCTGACTGCAGATAGAGCACATGGATGCCTTGAAAGTTGAAACTGTTGAGTGAGAGGAGAGCAGAATGTAGTTTTGCATTCATGTGGTAATGCAGCTCAGTATTGACATGAGATCCACCTCAAGGCCTTTGCTCCTGCTGCTCCTTTGCCTGGGATTCTCTACTTTTGAACCTTCCCAAAGCAGGATCCGTGCTATCATCTAAGTCTGATTCTGGGAGAAGCTTTCCTTGGCCGCTCTATCTAGTGTCAACTTCTCACCCCATTACATTCCCTCTGCTACTCCTTATGCCCATCACCTTGTTTTATTTATAGTGGAATTATTGAGTTTAGCAATTGATTGTCTGTCTTCTCTCCAGAAGCATTTGATGAGAGCAGGATCCTTGCCTCACTTGTAGACTGTTACATCCCTACTGACCAAAATCAGTGCTTGACACATGGTAGGTTCTCAATAATTCATTGCTGAATGAAGGAATAAGTAATTTAGAATGAAGTTTGGCATGGTCAAGGCTAGGATAATCATAAGTAAGATCTAACATTTACTGACTCTTATTACCTGCGTTGTGCACATTAACTTATTTAATTTTTTATTATTAACATTTCAAAATGCGAGTGTTACTGTTGACTGCTTGGAATCAATACCACTAAATGCCTGCTCATAAAATTAGAAAAACTCACATCGACTTCACTTCAGGAGTATTTGCTGGAGGGACGCACTAAGCAAGCTTCTGTTTAACATGGTCAGCACTGACTGACCTTCTTGAAGAACTAGTTGGACCAGGGAGACCAAAACCTCCAGTACCAAGTTTGGGTCCCTGTGCCAATCTCCTCTGAGCACATGAACAGAAACAACTAGACTTAGAGTGATGGCTCAGAATGAAATTTCCTGACACATTTTCCAAAGTGATGATGAAAAAATGGTTAATTCTTCCCCTTTCCCCCTTACACGACTTGTAGAACACTTTGTCACAGGAAGTAACTTGTGCCAGGAGGATTGTGGCACCAACCAGAGGACAGTCCTCGGTCTTCTCATTTTTCAATAATTATACGAAGCAAACAGACATGTTTTCACTCGATCAAGTTCATTTTATGAAGCCTACAGAGAGGTTAAGGGCAATAAATTTGTCCTCACAGTGGCAACTCGGGATTTTTGCTCATTTTTTCCTTCCAGTTTAAAATTTCCCAAAGTTCTCAGTTTCGGATCCATGCTCCATCTTGGTTTCCATCAGCTCTGCAAATTCTTACCAAACAGCTGCAGCCTGCTGACTCAGTGGGATGGCCTACCAGCTGACCAGGAAGTCAGCCAGAAAGGCAGGTCTCTAAGGAGAAGCAGGAGGAGGGGGAGTAACTGCCTGAGTAAATGCCTTTCATTTCAGAGAAAAGCGTTTTAAAAAGCTGTTTGACATTTAAAGTTCTATTATTATTTTTGGCAGCATGTTGAGTCCATGTCTCTTTTTTGGCTACTTTTCTAGTACTTTATGTATCTGGAAGTAAAATTTGCAATTTCAGTAACACAGGGGAAATTTTTCAGTACAATTATATGAGGTATTTAAATGTTATTTAAATGTTATCTTGTATACTCATCAAATAAACAGAAGTTAAAATGACTATATAAAATGACCTATAATGTTTATATATCAGACACAGAAAATGCCTTAAGCATTGATCAGTGCAGAATTAGTTGCATTTTTTTTAAACTCCAAAAACAATTACCCAGTGACCTCAATTAATTTATCAATGCAAAAAACCCTGGGTGGTCCCTTCCATCATGTGGTCAGTGTTAGGGCCTGATGTTTTTATTTGAGTAAATTTTTTATTATGAGAAATTTCAAACATATACAAAAGTAGGGTTGGAGATGTAGTTCAGTGGTATTTGTGAGACCCTAGGTTCAATCCCCAATATCCTCCCCCCAAAAAAGTAGAAAGACTATGTACCCATCATCCAGCTTCAACAATTATCCATTTATTGATAATGCAGGATGATGATGTGGGACTTGTATCCACTGAAAAGGATACTATTTGGAACTATAAGAAAATAGGTAGTTCACAAGTTTAACTCAATTTTTGCTTTAAGACATCAAAAGTAAGGTCAAATTCAAAAGTATTTGTTATTTACTGTGAGTCCGTAACAGTCATCGATATTGTGGTAGATATGGACCAATCATCAAAATATTGGAATGCTACTGAGTTTCCATTTTCCTTTTCATGCATAATCTCCTTATAACCCACCCTTTTCTGCACCTTGGGATGCTGATCTGTTCTACATCAAAAGTCCTTGTTATGGTTTCAATTTAAAATGTCTCCCCAAATTCTCACATGTGTGAAAGGTGAGTGCATCATGGGAGTCCAATATTCATCAGTGGATTCATCCACTGATGAGTTCATAGCTGAATATGCCATTAAGTGGTGGGGCCTGGTTGGAGGTGTGTCATTGGGGGTGTGAGCTGGAGGGTTTATTCTTGTCCCAGGATCCTCCCTTTTTTCTGTTTCCTGGCTGCCATGGGTTGAGTACCTGTCCCACCACCATGCCCCTCTGCCTTCTGCTTTTGCCTTAGAGCTAGTCAATCATGGACTGAAAGTGTTAGCCAAAATAGACTTCACTTCCTTTAAGTTTTGAGAGTCAGATATTTTGTCCCAGCAACAGGAAAGTGGCTAAGACAGTCTTCCTGTCTTCTAAGTTCTATCAGGTTGAGCTAAGGGGTGGCAGGGAGAAGAATAGCAACAGGAAGTTGCAGAGTGGCAAGCTAAGCAAAAAGGTATGTACAGGCTCATGGATGATGTGAAACTGTGCTATAGAGACTTGACTCTTCAGCTAACTTTAGTTGATTCAAAACTCCAACATCATACTAAATGGAGGAAAAACTAAAAGCCTGTTCTCTAAAATCAGGAACAAGGATACTCACTCTTAACACTCTTATTCAGTATAGTACTGGAAACTTTAGCCATAGTGATCAGCCAAGAGAAAGAAATAAAAGGGATATAAATAGAAAAGGAGGAAGTCAAATTATCCCCATTTGGAGGTGATATGATTCTACACTTAGAAAAGCCTAAAGAGTCCACCAGAAGTCTCTCAGAACTGATAAACATATTCAGCAAAGTATCAGGACAAAAAAATAAACATAAAAATTTGGTTTTTGGTCACTTTCCTATATACCAATAATGAACTTGCTAAGAAAGAAATCAGTAAAACAATTCAATCCACAACAGCCTCAAAAAAACAAAACAAAACAGGAATACACCCAACCAAGGAGGTAAAAGACCTTTACAATGAAAATTTACACATTGAAGAAAACACTAGAAGATGAAAAGATCACTTACATTCCTTGATTTGGCAGAATTAATATTGTTAAAATGGCCATTTAACCAAAAGCAATCTATAGATTCAGTGCAATCCCCATCAAAATACCAATGTCTTTCTTCACAGGGCTAAAAACAAAAGTCCTAAAATGCATATGGAAACCCAAAAGACCCCAAAGCAATCCCGAGAAAAAAGAGCAATTCTGGAGGCATCACAATACCTGATTTAAAATATACAATAGAGCCACTGTAACAACATGGCATTGGCACAAAAACAGACACATACACTAAAGGAATAGAATAGAGGATGCAGAAATAAACCCACACAACTATAACCATCTGATTCTTGACAGAGGTGCCAAAAATATGTACTGGAGACAAAACAGTCTTGTCAACAAGTGATTCTGGGAAAATTGACTATCCATATGTAGATGATTAAAACTAGATCCCTATCTCACCCTGTACAAAATTCAACTCGAAATTGATAAAAGACCTAAATAGAAGACCTGAAACTTTGAAATTACTAGAAGAAAATATAGAGAAAATACTTCAAGAAGTAAGCATAAGCAATGGCATCCTGAGTAGGACTCAATAGCTCAGGAAATGATAGCAAAAATTGACAAATGGAATTGCACCAAATTAAAAATCTTCTGCTTGGCAAAGGAAACAGTCAACAAAGTGAAAAGACAGCCTACAGACTGGGAGTAAATCTTTGTCAGAAGATTACTTTTCTGACAGAAGATTGATACCCAGAATATATAAAAAGCTCAAAAGAACTTAACACCAAGAGAACAAGTAATCCAACAAATAAATGGGCAAAAGAACAAAATAGGCACATCTCAAAGGAAGTATAAATGGCCAATAATTGCATGAAAAAATGCTCAGCACCTTTACTATCAGGAAAATGAAAATCAAAACAACTTTGACATTCCATCCCTCCCCAGACATAATGACTATCATCAAAAATACAAAAATTAATCAAATGCTGACAAGAATGCAGGGAAAAGGGAACCCTTTTACACTGCTGGTAGGAATGTAAATTAGTACACGCACTAGGGAAAATAATACAGAGGTTCTTCAAGAAGCTAAAATTAGAACTACCGTATGACCCATATGCCACTCCTTGATATATACCTGAAGGAATCAGAGTCAGCATATCATAGAGATATCATCACACCCATGCTTATTACAGCACTATTCACAATAGCCAAGTTATAGAATCATTCTGAGTGCTCACGAGTGGGTAAATGGGTAAAGAAAATGAGATTCATGTATACAATGGAGTATTATTCAGCCATAAGGAAAAATGAACTCATATCATTTGCAGAAAAATGGATGGAACTGAAGTGTATCATGTTAACCAAAATAAGCCTGATTCAGAAAGGCAAGATTGTGTGTTTTCTCTCATATGTGGACTTGGAGGTGGGGGAGACAACATGAGAATAGAAAGGAGACTATTAAAGAAGAGGAAGAGGATGGTGGGAAGTGAAGGTAAAGAAGGATAAGAAGAGGAGAATTTCATCAAAGTGTGTGCTATGCATGGATGAAAATTTCACAACAAAACCCACTATTCTGTATACTTAAAATGCACTAATAGAAACAGCATTAGGATGTTCCAGATCACTAATCATTAGGAAACGCAAACCAAAACTACAAGAAGATACCATTTCACACCCGCTATGATGGTTATTATTGAAAACAAAATAGCAAGTGTTGGTGAGGATGTGGAGGCATTGGAACCCTTGTACATTGCCAGTGGAAATGTAAATGATACAGCCTCTGGGCAAAACACTATAGCATGCAGTTCCTTTGAGGATTAAACATAAAATTACCATATGATTCAGTCATTCCACTACACATAAAATTACCATGCGATTCAGTAATTTCACTATTGGCCCTAAACCTCCAAGAATTAAAAGTAGGAACTCCGACAGGTAATTGTATATCAATATTTATAGCACCACTATTCACAATAGCCTAAGAGAGGAACAATCCAAAAGTCCATGGACAGATGAATAAACAAAATGTGTGATATTTTGTACATATATTGAACTATTATTCAGTTGTAAAAAGGAATGAAATTCTGACTCATGCTACAATATAAATGAACCTTAAGGACATTATTCTAAATGAAATAAATGAGGCACAAAAGGACAAATAGTCAAGTAGTCAAATTTATAGAGACAGAAAGTAAATTATGTATTTCTAGGGCCTGGGAGGAGGGGGAATGGAAAATTATAATCTAACAGGTACAGTTTCAATTTGGAAAGATGAAGAAATTCTGAAGATGGATGGTGGTGGTAGTGGTTACACAACAATGTAAATATACTAAATGTCTCTGAACTGTACACCTACAGATGGTTAAAATGGTAAATTTTGTAATGGGTACTTTACCATATTTTTAAAAAATTAAATGTGGATTTTGCACCTTCACCCCCAAGCAAAGCCATGAAAATTTGTTTGGAGGAGTAGGGTACACCAGTAATGACCTGGGTTAAAATCTGCTTCTTGTTTCCTGCCAGCCCACCCTGATTTATAAGAACTTCTAACTTCTTACCACCCAAAAAAACCCTAGCCTTTCTTTTTAACTTTTATGTATGTAGGTATGGACTACCAGGAGAAAGGCAAGAGCCAGGAAGCTGTCAATAAGGAAACATTTACTGCAGGGAGGGAGGAAAGAAGGGAGGGCAGCTGACAAGGCAGGGCAGGCAACAGAAGTGACACCACCAGCCCAGCCTAGGTCTTTACAGGCAATGTAGTGCTCTTCATCATGGAGACCTCTGCATTTCATCTCATAGTACAGCTACAGATATTGTATATATAGACGTGAGCATTAAGGTTGACCATAAAACCAGTTAGCCCAAGTCCACAAAGAATTTTCTATATTGTCTCTTCAATTATAACTAGTTCCCAAGGGTATAGTCTTGCTTTTTTTTTTTTTTTTTTGATACGGGGATTGAACTCAGGACCTTGCGCTTGCATGGCAGGTGGTGGCACCACTGAGCTAAATCCCTGGCCCTGATCTCGTTTTTTTTGTTTGTTTGTTTGTTTGATTGTTTGTTTGAAACAAGGTCTCACTATTAGTTCAGGTCTTGAACTCACTATGTAGCACAGGCTGGCCTTGAACTCATGGCAATCTTCCTGTCTTAGCCTCCCAAGTGCTGGGATTAGAGGAAGGGTATGGTCTTAAGGATGATATTTTAATGAAGTATATGCCAATATGTCAGAATAGCACAGTTATTTTCTCTGTATACAAGGAATGATCATCAATTTCATCTAACAGCAAGTGTAATTCTGGAATAATGGCAAAAGGACTAGATCCGAATTAGAAGACCTCAGTTTGAATACCGTATCTGCAGAAAATTAATATGCAAATACACATTATTATTATGATTACAAATCTCTTATGTATTGTTCTCATTTACTCTTTATAGGAAGCAGCTTTGTTCACTGTTGTGATGTTTCAGGCAGAGACACTCAAGCTGAGAGAAATGACTTATCTTGAAGAGTAGTTACTATTCTGATATTGAACCAGAGCTGCCTTCTTCAACACCAGAGTCCCGTGAGTTCCATCATAGTTGCCAAAGGCAGAGATCCATGGTTTTCCAGAAGACATGATCAAAATTATCTAGTTCCCTGAGTTGTTCTAGGGTAGCAATGAGAGTAAATTCTTATCCCAATACACAGGTCCAACACACTATTCTTTCTTGCTTATATTTCTTGGTTATCTTGACATTCTTATCATTTTATATCCATGATCAGCTCAATTTGTTGATTTTTTATGGAACCCTGTATGTGGGTGGAGTAGATCGTTTTAAACCCATCTTACAGATTTTTAAATTGAGATACAGAGACACCCTGACACGTCAAAGTTTGGGCACTTAATATAGCAGTGATGAATTTAGTCTATATTTCAAGACTCCTTATGTCTATGCTACTGATTTTCCTTACAGTGGACCAGTGGCTGTGTCATGGTCCTTAAGTATGATTAGAACCCTGGCCTACACTGAGCACCATGAACAAAACCCAAACCATTGTGAGCTAGCCTCTCAAATAAATAAGTTGTGGTTGAAAACAGCAGTTTTTAAGAAAAAAAAAGTGGAGACAAACTCAAAATTAGAAATATAATCTTCAGTGCTCCCAGTGCAGAAGAGGAGGCTTCCAGGCCATTGTAGCACTGCTCCCAGTGCAGAAGAGGTGAGCAGCATGGGCGCCAGCAGCACCCCCCGCCCCATCGAAATGAGAAGACACTTAAACAAGTCTCAAAACCAGACTTCCAGATTACCTGCAGAAACCCCAAAGAGGAACGAGATGGAATATTCTGCTACTCAACCACCTGGACTCCCTGAACTGGCAACAAAAGAGGATCTGGAAAAAATGAAATCAGAAATAATTTCTCAGATATGCCCTACCGAGGTCCTGAGTCACACAGAACACGCCGAATTAGCCCGCTGCAGACAGGCAGGGCTGCCCATGCCCTACCGAGGTCCTGAGTGGCAGAGAACAAACAGAATCAGCCCGCTGCAGACAGGCAGGTCTGTGCACGCCCTAACGAGGTCCTGAGTCGCGTGGAAGACACTGAATCACCCCGCTGCAGACAGGCAACCACCTGGTTCCACACTACAAAGATACAGAGGACACCAGACCACCAGACCAAGGTACTGAGTCCCGATGTTCCCAGCCTAGAGGTAGGGGCTTCTGAGCCGCCATCCCACTGCTTCTGGTGCAGAGGATGGGGCTTCCCAGTCACCACCCTTCCCACTGCTTCCAGCCCAGAGGAAAGGGCTTTTGGGCCACCTTCTGTCCCACTGCTCCTGGCCCAGAGGAAGGGGCTTCCCGGCCACGATCCCTCTCGCTGCTCCCAGCCTACAGGAAAGGGCTTTTGGGTCACCATCCCTACTGCTGCTCTCGGCCCCTGGCCCACCTCACCCAGCTCAGAGGAGGTAATCTGTGCAGGCGCTAACAGCCCCCTGGCCCAGTTGAAATGAGAAAACACATAAATAAGTCTCAAAACCAGACTCCCAGATCACCTACAGCAACCCTAAAGGGAAATGAGATGGAACCCTCTGATACTCAACCACCTGGACCCACTGAACTGGCAACAAAAGGGGATCTGGAAAAAATGAAATCAGAAATAATTTCTAAGATAACAGGAGAAATTGTGCCCCTAGTGCAAGACATGATTAATAAATCTAGAGAGGAGCTCAGGAACATGATGGAATCCCAACATAAGAAACAAATGGAATCCATAAAACAGACACAAATAGATTTCCAGGACATGAAAAACTCCATTGAAAATCTACACAGCAGAATGAGCCAATGTGAGGACAGAATTTCAGATATAGAAGATAAGATTGCAATTAGTGACCAGGAAAAGAAAAATTGCTTCAAAATTATAAGGGAACATGAGAAATCAATCCAGCAGCTGCTAGATGATGCAAAGAAGAATAACATAAGACTGATTGGGCTCAATGAAGAAACAGGAGAGAGTGGAGATGACATCAAAAATCTCTTCACAGAAATAATGGCAGAAAACTTCCCAAGCAGGGGGAAAGAGCTTGACATACAGATAAGTGAGGCATATAGGACTCCAAATAGCCTTGATCAAAAAAAATCTACACATAGGCATATAATTGTTAAGATTCCAGAAACACAACAGAAGAACAAAGTTCTCCAAGCAGTCAGAGAAAAGAAACAAATCACATACAAAGGAAAGACCATCAGAATCACAGCAGACTTCTCAACACAAACCATCAAGGCAAGAAGAGCTTGGAGTGACATATTCCAAGCCCTAAAAGAAAACAGCCTCCAACCCAGATTGATGTACCCTGCAAAACTATCTTTCAAAATGGATGGAGAAATAAGATACTTTCATGACAAAGAGCATCTTAGGAACTTCATGAACACCAAAGCAGCACTCCAAAGAATTTTACACAATATCCTAGGAACAGACATTGAGGATCATAACCCCAGGAAGCAAAGCAGAATGAACCCATCTGGCATGACAAGAAATTCAATGTAAAGGGGGAGAACCCAACAAAAAGAAAAGGTCATGGCAATGACAAGTCAATACGTTTCAGTTATAACCATCAACGTTAATGGTCTCAATTCACCAATCAAAAGAAATAGACTGGCAGAATGGGTCAAGAAGCAAAATCCAACAATATGCTGCACACAAGAAACACACTTCATTCAAAAGGAAACTCATAGACTGAAAGTTAAAGGGTGGAAAACAATACTCCATACGACGGGAACCCAAAAAAAAGTAGGAGTAGCTATCCTCTTGGCAGATCAAGTAGATTTCAAACCAACACTGATTAAGAGAGACAAAGAAGGACATGACATCCTTGTAAAGGGAAGAATCCAAGAGGAAGAGATGACAATCATAAATATCTATGCACCAAACACTAGTTCACCCAACTATATAAACCAAATGCTAATGGACATGAAAAGTCATATATGCACTAATACAATTGTAGTGGGGGACCTCAACACCCCACTGTAACAAATGGATAGATCAACTAGACAAAAAATAAGTAATGAAATACTAGAAATCAATCAAACTCTTGAACAAATGAACTTAACAGATGTTTACAGAGTCTTCCACCCCACAAAATCAGAATACACATTCTTCTCAGCTGCACATGGGTCATTCTCCAAAATAGACCACATACTCACACACAGAACATGTTTAAGTAAGTGCAAAGGAATTGAAGTTATCCCCTGTATATTATCAGACCATAGTGCAATGAAATTGGAGATCCATAGCAAAAGAAACTCAAAAAATTTCATAAACACTTGGAAATTGAACAACACACTTCTGAATAACCAATGAGTCACAAAGGAAATTAAAGAAGAAATCAGACAGTTCCTTCAATTAAATGACAATGACAATACAACATATCGGAATCTATGGGACACAATGAAAGCAGTCTCATGAGGGAAATTCATAGCAGTGAATATGCATATGAGGAAAACAGAACGAGCTCAATTAAACAACCTGATGCTGAACCTCAAGCTTCTAGAAAAAGGAGAGCAGGACAACCCCAAAGCTCATACAAGGGAAGAAATTATAAAGATCAGAGGAGAAATCAATGCAATGGAGACTAAGAGAACGATACAAAAAAATCAATGAAGCCAAGAGTTGGTTCTTTGAAAGAATCAACAAAATTGACAAACCTTTAGCCAAGCTTGTCAGAAAAAGGAAAGAAAAGGCCCAATCCATGCAATTAGGAATGAAAAGGGTGAAATGACAACAGACCCAGCAGAAATCCAGAGGATCATCAATACCTACTTCCAGAACCTATACGCCAATAAGATGGACAACACAGAAGAAATGGACAGATTCCTAGATACATATGAATCACCAAAGTTGAACGAAGAAGACCTAAAAATTCTGAACAACCCAATATCAAGCAATGAAATTGAAAATGTAATTAAAAACTTATCAACTAAGAAAAGCCCAGGCCCTGATGGCTTCACTGCTGAATTCTACAAGACATTTAGAGAGGAACTGCTGCCACTACTGTTTAAACTCTTCAATGAAATTGAAAGGGAAGCAATACTCCCAAAGTCATTCCTGGAAGCAAGCATCACCTTGATCCCCAAAGCAGAGAAAGACCCAACCAAAAAGGAGAACTATAGGCCAATCTCACTAATGAACATAGATGCAAAAATCCTTAATAAGATACTGGCAAACAGAATGCAGAAGATCATCAAGAAGATCATACACCCTGATCAAGTGGGATTCATCCCAGGGATGCAGGGATGGTTCAATATGTGAAAATCAATCAATGTAATACACTATATCAATAGAGCCAAGGATAAAAACCATATGATTATCTCCATAGATGCAGAAAAAGCATTTGACAAAATCCAACATGCATTTATGATAAAAACCCTACAAAACATTGGAATAGATGGTCTCTACCTCAAACTGATAGAAGCCATCTATGAAAAACCAACAGCCAATATCATACTAAATGGTCAAAACCTGAAATCCTTCACACTAAAATCAGGAACAAGACAAGGATGTCCACTGTCACCACTCCTGTTCAATATAGTTCTGGAAACATTAGCCACAGCAATTAAACAAGAGAAAGAAATAAAAGGAATAAAGATAGGTAATGAAGAAGTCAAATTGTCATTATTTGCAGATGACATGATACTGTATATAGAAGACCCCAAGAACTCCACCAAAAGTCTTCTAGACTTAATAACCAAATTCAGTCAAGTAGCTGGTTACAAGGTCAACACACAAAAATCAATACCTTTCCTCTACACGAACGACAGACTCACTGAGAGAGAAATAGGGCAAATAATTCCTTTCACAATAGCATCCAAAAAACTGAAATACCTAGGAATCATCCTAATGAAAGAAATCAAAGACCTCTTCTCTGAAAACTATGGCACTTTGAAAAGATAGATTGAAGATGATATCAGAAAATGGACAAACATCCTCTGTTCCTGGGTAGGAAGGATTAATATAGCAAAAATGGCCATACTTCCAAAACTGCTATGTAGATTTAATGCAATTCCGATTGAGATCACAGCAGCATACTTCATAGACCTTGAGAAAACAATCCAAAAATTCATTTGGAACAAGAAGAGACCCAGAATAGCAAAAGCAATTCTAGGTAACAGAAACATGGCAGGGGGTATCACAATCCCCAACTTGCAACTATACTACTAAGCTACTGTGATAAAAACAGCATGGTACCAGCAAAGAAACAGACTTGAGGACCAGTGGAACAGATTAGAAGATGCAGAAACAACCCCAGACACACTCAGCCATCTCATCTTTGATAAAGGAGCCAAACACCCTCACTGGAGGAAAGATAGCCTCTTTAATAAATGGTGCTGGAAAAATTGGGCTTCAACTTGCCAAAGATTAAAACTAGACCTATATCTCTCACCATGCACTAAACTAAAATCAAAATAGGTTAAAGATCTAAATATTCAAATAGAAACTCTGAACCAGTTGGAACAGAGGTTAGGTAGAACCCTTGAAGACATCGGTGCAGGAAAAGATTTTATGAACAAAACTTTAGTTGCCCGTGAACTAGCACAAACAATCAACAAATGGGATCTCTTCTTATTAAAAAGCTTCTGCACAGCAAGAGAAACCACCAGCAGTGTGAAGAGACAACCTACAATGTGAGAAAAAATCTTCACCTGCTCTTCCTCAGACAAAGGTCTACTCTCTCAAATCTATAAAGAACTTAAAAAGATCAGACCTCCCAAATTTAAAGACCCAATCTGAAAATGGGCATCTGAAATGAACAGACATTTCTCAGACAAAGAAGTAGAAATAGCAAGTGAATACATGAAAAAATGTTCGACATCACTGGTCATTCGAGAGATGCAAATGAAAACAACGCTGAGATTCCACTTCACTCCGGAAAGAATGGCTGCTATCATGAAATCAACCAATAACAAATGCTGGCAGGGCTGTGGGGAAAGAGGAACCCTGCTCCACTGCTGGTGGGAGTGTAGGCTGGTGCAAGCACTGTGGAAATCAGTATGGAGATACCTCAAAGAACTAGGACTGGAAGTCCCATTTGACCCCACTATTCCACTGCTGGGGATCTTCCCCCCAAAATTGAAAGAATCATACCACAGTGACATATGTGCACCCGTGTTCATAGCAGCACAGTTTGTAATAGCTAAATCTTGGAAACAGCCCAAATGCCCATCAACTGGAGACTGGATAAAGAAAATGTGGGTTTTTTATAAAATGGAGTACTACTCAGCCATCAAAAATGAGAAATTAGAGACATTTATAGCTAAGTGGATGCACATTGAGGCGATACTCTTAAGTGAAATAAATAGGACACACATGAATAAATTCCAGATAGTTTCTCTGGTGTGAGAAACTGAAAGTGTAAATAAGGACTAAATGTATAATAGGTAATATGAAATAGGAAGAAAAGGGGCAAAGGGGAAGGAAGTGGGAGGGCTAGGGGAAAGGATAGAAGGGAATGGGATTAATATGAGAAAATGGAAAAATAGGAACAAAATCTTTGTAAATAGGGAGGACTGGAGGGGTTGAAGGGAGGGCTGGGCAAGGGTGAAAAATAAGA
This sequence comes from Heterocephalus glaber, assembly GCF_053883595.1. Lineage (NCBI taxonomy): Eukaryota > Metazoa > Chordata > Mammalia > Rodentia > Bathyergidae > Heterocephalus > Heterocephalus glaber. Next base: position 8,086,951 of record NW_028258156.1, read on the forward strand.
ACCAAGAGAGACTATGTAAAGGGGCAAATTTCCAATGATGAATGTCATTATATTGTATACCTAAAATGTACCAATGATTAGAATGAATAATCGATAATGTAAAATAGGAAGAAAAGGTCCAAAGGGCTAGGAGTAGTGGGAGGGCAGGGGAAAGGAAAGAAGGGAAAGGAAAAATGCTGAGAAATGGAAAAAATGGAAATAAAGTCTTTATAAATAGGGAAGGGTGGAGGGCGTGAAGGGAGGACTAGGAATGGGGAAAAAATAAGAACCAAGATGCATTATGTAAAGGTACAATTCCCAATGAGAAATGTAATTGTGCTGTATACCTACAATGTACCAATAAAAGAATTTAATACAAAAAAATAATAATACTTTCTCAGATAAGAGCAGAGATTGTGCTCATAGTGCAAGACATGATTAATAAATCTAGAGAGGAGCTGAGGAACATGATAGAATCCCAACATAGGAAACAAATGGAATCCATAAAACAGATGCAAACAGATTTCCAGGAGATTAAAAACTCCACGGATAGCCTACCCAGCAAAATGACCCCACGTGAAGATAGAATTTCAGATACAGAAGATAAGGTTGCAATTAGTGACCAGGAAAAGAAAACTTTCTTTAAAATTTAAGGGACCATGATAATTCAATCCATTAACTGCTAGATGATGCAAAGAAGAATAACATAAAACTGATTGGAGTCAAATGAAGAAAAAGGAGAGAGTGCAGATGACATTAAAAAAAAACTGTTCACAGAAGTGATGGCAGAAAACTTCCCAAGCAGGGGAAAAGAAATTAACATGCAGATACGTGAGGCATATAGGACTCCAACTAGCCTTGATCAAAAAAAATCTATACATAGGCATATAATTGTTAAGATTCCAGAAACCCAACAGAAGAACAAAGTTCTACAAGCAGTTAGAGAAAAGAAACAAATCACATACAAAGGAAAGTCCATCAGAATCACAGCATACTTTTCAACATAAACACTCAAGGCAAGAAGAGCTTGCAGCGACATATTCCAAGCCCTAAAGGAAAACAGCCTCCAACCCAGACTGATGTACCTTGCAAAACTATCTTTCAAAATTGATGGAGAAATAAGGTACTTTCATGACAAAGAGCACCTTAGGAACTTCTTGAATAAAAACCAGCACTCCAAAAAATTTTAGACAATATTCTAGGAAAAGACAATTAGGATCACAACCCCAGGAAGCCCAGCAGAATGAATCTATCAGACATGTCAAGAAATTAAATGCAAAGGGGGAGAATCCAACAAAAAGAAGAAGTCATGACAATGATAAGTCAATACATATCAGTTATAACCATCAATGCTAATGGTCTCAATTCACCTATCAAATGAAATAGACTGGCAGAATGGGTCAAGAACCAAGATCCAACAATATGCTGCATACAAGAAACACACTTAATTCAAAAAGAAACACATAGACTGAAAGTTAAAGGGTGGAAAACAATATTCCATACAACAGGAATCCAAAAAAGCAGGAACAGCTTTTTCAAACCAACACTGATTAAGAGAGACAAAGAAGGACACTACATCCTTGTAAAGGGAACAATCCAAAGGAGGAGATGACAATCACAAGTATATATGCAACAAATGCTAGTGCACCGAACTGTATAAAACAAATACTAATGGACATGAAAAGCCATATGTGCACTAATACAATAGTAGTGGGGGATCTCAGTGCTCCACTGTCACAAGTAGATAAATCAATTAGATGAAAAATAAGTAATGAAATACTAGAATTTAATCAAATTCTTGAACAAATGAACTTAACAGATGTTTACAGAGTTTTCCACCCCACAAATTCAGAATACACATTCTTTTTAGCTGTACATAGGTCGTTCTCCAAAATAGACAACATACTCACTCATAGAACATGTTTAAGTAAGTGCAAAGGAATTGAAATTATCCCCTGTATACTATCAGACTATACTGCAATGAAATTAGCAGAAGAAACAGCAAGAATTTCATAAACACATGTAAATTGCACAACACACTTCTGAATAAACAATGGGTCACAGAGGAAATTAAAGAAGAAATCAGACAGTTCCTTCAATTAAATGACAATGACAGTACAACATATCGGAATCTATGGGACACAAATCAGTCTTAAAAGGGAAATGCATAACAGTGAATACTCATATTAGGAAAACAGAGTGAGCCCAATTAAACAACCTGATGCTGCACCTCAAGCTTCTAGAAGAAGAAGAGCAGGACAACCCCAAGCTCATACAAGGGAGGAAATTATAAAGATCAGAGGAGAAATCAATGCAATGGAGACTAAGAGAACAATATAAAAAAATCAATGAAGCCAAGAGTTGGTTCTTCAATAGAATAAACAAAATTGACAAAACCTTAGCCAACCTTCTCACAAAAAGGAAAGAAAATGCCCAAATCCATGCAATTAGGAATGAAAAGGATGAAATTACAACAGACCCAGCAGAAATCCAAAAGATCATCAATACCTACTTCGAGAACCTATACGCCAATAAGATGGTAAACACAGAAGAAACGGATGGAATCCTAGATACATATGAATTACCAAAGTTGAACGAAGAAGACCTAAAAATTCTAAACAACCCAATATCAACCAATGAAATTGAAAACATAACTAAAAAGTTACCAACTAAGAAAAGCCCAGGTCCTGATGGCTTCACTGCTGAATTCTACAAGACATTTAGAGAGGAACTGCTGCCACTACTGTTTAAACTCTTCAATGAAATTGAAAGGGAAGCAATACTCCCAAATTCATTCCTTGAAGCAAGCATCACCTTGATCCCCAAAGCAGAGAAAGACCCAACCAAAAAAGAGAACTACAGACCAATCTCACTAATGAACAAAGATCCAAAAATCCTTAATAAGATAATGGCAAATAGAATGCAGAAGATCGTCAAGAAGATCATACACCCTGACCAACTGGGATTCATCCCAAGGATGCAGGGATGGTTCAACTTACACAAATCAATCAATGTAATACACTATATCAGTAGAGCCAAGAACAAAAACCATATGATCATCTCAATAGATGCAGAAAAAGCATTTGACAAAATCCAACATGCAATTATGATGAAAACCCTACAAAAAATTGGAATAGACAGTCTCTACCTCAATCTGATAAAACTCATCTATGAAAAACCAACAGCCAATATCATACTAAATGGTCAAAAACTGAAATCCTTCACATTAAAATCAGGAACAAGACAAGAATGTCTACTATCACCACTCCTGTTCAATATAGTTTTTGAAACATTAGCCACAGCAATTAGACAAGAGAATAAAATAAAAGGAATAAAGATAGGAAATGAAGAGGTCCAATTGTCATTATTTGCAGATGGCATGATACTCTATAGAAGACCCCAAGAATGCCACCAAAAGTCTTCTAGACTTAATAACCAAATTCAGTCAAGTAGCTGGATACAAAGTCAACACACAAAAATCGATAGCTTTCCTCTATACAAACAACAGACTCACTGAGACCGAAATAGGGCAAACAATTCCTTTCACAATAGCATCCAGAAAACTGAAATAGCTAGGAATCAACCTAACAAAAGAAATCAAAGACCTCTTCTCTGAAAACGATACCCAGTACCAACCTGAAGGAGAAGAGGTTTGTTTTGCTTCACAGTTTCAGAACTTCCAGTCCATGTTGAGGGGGCTGAAACACACCAACAGCATGGTGGAGCAGCTGAACAGAGTAAAGCTGCTCGCCTCATGGCAGTCAGAAGCCGACAGACAAGCAAGGGGCCAGGGAGAGAGATGCACCCTTCCATGTCACACCCCAGTGACTGATCTCTTCCTACCTAGCCCACCTCCGAAGAGCAAGCCAGCTAAGTCATCCCCATGACTCCATCCCCTTCCAATAGCCCATCTATGAGCACATGAGGCCTTTGGGGGATATTCTTAACCCAAACCATAACAGGGGCCAATGGCATCTCTTTAAACAGTTGATTGCAAATGCCTCTTCATTCCCGTTTCCCACACACAAATCTGCAATGCTGAACCCTATCTTCTAACTTTATTCATTCAATCAACAAATATTTATTGAGTGCATAATGTGCAAAACACTGTTCTGCTCTCTTGGGATATTCTGGTGGACATATCTTTCCTCTAGAAGCTTACATTCTAGCAACTTTGAAGGTAATTTACAATTGGTATGGCATTAAATATGTTAATTTCTAAGTAAAGGGAAAGGGGATTCCATTAAGTATTTTGATATAGTGCCGGTTTCTAACCACAGTGTCTCAAAGTCCTTATCTACTGGCAAATAATCTTGATAGAGAATATTAAAAGGAAACAGTCCTATAAACTCAATATGTGCTCTGAATTGTCCTGACATTTGGTCCCTACTTCAGATGAGATAGCTGAGAGCCTAACAGAAGGCCCCAGATAATAGTTAGTTCTTAAGAGAATTACTTTTCTGTGATCTGGTGAAGTGTTAAGGTTAAGTTAGAGTTGAATACTAGAGAAACAGATCCTCCATAGTGGTCATTCTGAAGAAAGCTTTCTCTTTCAAACTGTTCCAAGCATTATACTAAATATTCATTGCTTACAAATTTCTGACACATATTTCATATTTATATGCAGAGCTCAGTAAATGATAGAGAAACAAGTCTTGGAAGAAATCAAGCAGAATGAATGGGAAAGGAAAGGAAAAGATAACAGACAAGTTAGTGGCTTATATCCAAAGAAGCACCAAGGTACACAAAAACAGAAATGTTTCTTTGCCGCTCACATTGCCTCCTAATCTAGGCCAATCCTTTTGAAATTAATGAGACTTTTGTTTTGCTTCGTTTTTCCAGGGGTGAGTATTGAACCTAGGACATTGCACATTCCAGACGAATTAGTCTCGAAACTTTTAAGAGACTATTTATAATTCAAGGGAATCAAAACTCTGGAAGTGTTAGGTGGTAGGGAAGTAGTGTGGCTTGTTTTCCTTTAGAAAATGTGTTAAAGTATAGATATAAATGAATTCAGGAAGTACATCTTGAAAAACTATGAAAATGTTGAGCTCTCATAGTTATTGCTTTAAATTCATGAAAGTTCCAATTAAGTAAGTTAGGGCTTTATTTTCTTCCCTTAAATAGTTATATCAAGATAATTACAGATTCTATGTATTTTTTTAATTTTAAAAAATTCAGCATATTCTAAGAGTAGATAGTTCATAGAGGAAAATACTATTCAGTATGTCTCTGAAACCATTATCTAAGTTCTAAAACATTTGCTGTTCCTTAGGCCTAGCTATCATAAGAAATTGTACTTTTGTTGATTTTTTAAAAAAAGAAAAGCAAAATGACATTTCACATTTTGTGACTTTTGAATATAGGTGAGAAGATGATAAATAATTCATGGTTAGGAGCTATGCATAAGTTGTGTTAAACTCTGGAATGTGTACTAGAAATGGAGGCAGTGAATAGAAAGATTTCTTAGTAGACCAACTGCTACACAGAAAGGTTTTAGCTGAAGTGCTTAAAAAATGTTTCATTCTGCCGTGGTATTGAAGCTGTCCCTTGTCAAGGTTTTTTTGATTTTTATTTTAAAAAGATACTTAATTAGGATTAATAAAATGACCTGGGTTTAAAAAAAAAACCTTCGTTCTTACAACTGTTTATTCTAAAGAAATTTTAATGAATTTTATTATATTTTCTGCTTTCTGAATTATTAAAGACTTTTCCTTTCATGGAACTTCTTGCTTTAATCCTGATGGGCACTTCCATTTAATTAGTGTGCAATATCTTTAGCTAAAAGCTAGAAGAATCACTTTTCCTAGATTAAATTTTAGAGAGGTTTTCTTAACCTTTGTCAATTTCAAACTGGAAAGATTGCATGTTCGTCTGCAGTGGTGAGACATGTGTGATAGAAGTCACAGTCATAGAGACAGAAAGGCCAAGAACTGGCCTGGGTTATCTTATTCTCACAAGCTTGATTTGTGTATGTGCTTTTTGATAGGGGAACATTGTTCAGAAAAAAAAAATTGCCATGAGCTGAACTACAGGTCCTCCATTTCCCTTATCAGTCTAAAAAATTGAGTTGAAGGAGGTATTGATTGGAAACCAAAGCAGTGAATTATGGACCAAAAGAGCTTTTTAATTAATAGAATTGCCAACAGCCTTGGTCTGGACCCCTAGGGGCAACTTAGAGGACGGTTTTGCCCACACTGAAGTCTCTTGCCAACATACTCTGCAGAGCCCCCACTCTCTCTCTGGACAAGCAAATAAGATCTCTCTATCACACCCTGCAGTACACCAGCCCCCTTTCAATTCACCACTGCCTCTTCCCAAGATACTGCCCTAAATATAAATCAGTATGGCCCTAAAATTTGTTAGAGAGAGGAGAACAAGTAGAATTAATTTGATTGCTACATTTTGTACTCCCACCCTGCCCCCACCCAACTGTCTGAATCTCTGTTAGGAGCTTGACAACATTAACATCATTAAAATTCAAACATTACTGTAAGTGTACCTGGAAATTTCTAGTTTTAGACAATTATTTATTGTTTACCTTTGTATTGGCAAAGTATCAAGTGTCAAACAACACACTACATAAAACAACATGAAAAGCATGAATTCTCATGACAGCTGAGATTAAAAGCTTTGGCCAGGAAAGTATTTATAATATTTTATGGGGATAATTAATGGTCAAAGTTGGGTATTTGTTCCTCAATTCTAATGAGAAATCATTGATCAAACCCTTTTCACTTGGCAAAGTGTTATGATTCCCTGTTCACCAGACCTCTAATTCCTGGAAGCTCAGAAGCCTCAAGGTTGGCAAGGAGAATGAAGGAAACATGTCCTCCTGACAGGGCAGGATGTGGGAAGGAAAGAGAGCACTGAGAGCACTAAGTTTTGTTCACAACTGAGCCTGAGAGGAGCTGATTTAGCAGCTGTGGGAGATCAACATGCCCTGGCTCTGTTTTTGGCCTTTTTAGAGATAGGTCCATCTGAATCTCCATCTTCTGAGAAACCCCAAACCCTGTCTGACTGTACTGACAACCCAGTATAGACAATGCATGGCTAGGAATGGCTAGGCACAGACTGGGTTATAGGGATATATTGGGTGGGGGTTAGTAGAGAATATGCTGAAGGCTTGTCAGAAATATTGCCTCATAACTAAGCTTGACACAAAAGTTTATAAAGAATTCAGGGCCCCTATCGATTAATGTAAGCCCAGCTGTGATTTATATATGGCAGACTCTTGAAAGAACAGAGTCTTCTCCTCTAGGTATTATAAAGCACTCACACTGCAGATATTCTCCCATTCTGAGGAAAGAATCTACTGTCCTTTTCTCCTAAAAGATCTGAAGTAAAATTAGAGAAAATGAATGAGAGGCACACAAGCATCACAGATGGATCTTAAAAACATAGTATCCATTAAAATTTGTTTTCAGTGAAAAATAATGAACTGAAATGAGATTTACAACACAATAAAATATATGTTCACTGTGTTAGTTTAGCTTTCCATCTGTGTAACAAAATACCTGAGGTGATCAACCTTATACCAAGAATAGGTTTATTTGGGCTGACAGTTTTGGAGGTTCCTGTCCCTGATCTGTTAGCCTTGTTGCTCTAGGCCTGTCACAGGGGAACACATCACAGCAGGAGGGTGTGACGAGCAAAATCACTCATCTTGCTGGGTGTGCTGCCGCACGCTAAACACCTGTAATCTCAGCTCTCAGGAGACTGAGGCAAACAAATCAGCAAAATACTCATCTTATGGCCACCTGAAAGAAAAAAAAGTAGGGGAGGGTTCCACAATCCCCTTCAAGGGCTCACCTCCAGTGACCTACAGACCTCCCACCGAGCCCACCTCTTAAAGATTCCACCACCTCCCAGTAGTGCCACCCTGGCAGCCAAGCCTTTGACCCACAGGCCTTTGGGGAACATTCAACATTCAAACTATGGCACATATTAACAACACAAACATAAAACCAATAACGCTGCCCATTTTATAAGTATGCACACATATCAAATACTTTAGAATAATATCCCCTTGTGGAGGAGGCCAGAGAAGTGAACAGGAACATGAGATGAAAGGTTTGAGTGAAATAAAACATGCAAGCGTGGACCGATGATGGTCCAGAGTGCAATTCAGTCACCTTTGAGAACTGAGGGTCAAAGATAAAAGAAGAATAATGGAATTTTGCAATTCCTGGGTAGGAGAAAGGAGAGCTGTAAGAAGGGTGGTCCCTGTGCACAGAGAAAGGAGAAGGAACTCGGCTGTGGTTCCTCCTCCATCCTTTATCAGGCTTTCCCATGAAGTCTGGACAAGGGGCCATGCCTAGGCCAAAGGTCAGCCAACTTTTTTCTACCTTATAGGAAATACTCCAGGCTGTGCAGATTGTGACAACTCAACCCTATTGCTGTGGTCTGAAAGTAGCCAGAGCCAACCCATTGATAAATGGGTGCAGCTATATACTAATGAGTATATTTTATTTAAAAAGAAATTTTAAAATTTTATTTTAAAAGAAATCAGCAGGATGGATTTGGGCTGTGAGCTATCATTTGCTGACCTCTGGCCTAGGAAACTAATCATGATAAATTGGCTTGGCTTCCTTTTACAGAGGGCCCAGAGCACAGTCTCTAAGATGATTCTGTCATTCAAAAAATATGACCTGTGAGAATACATGCAAATGCACCAGGCTTATTTAAATTCAGAGAAAAAGTGCCAGGAGTCCACGGGGGCTTCCATGGTAATAGAAACTCAGACACTCTGGGTATTGAATGCTGCGATAAATAACCTGTGGGCAGGGTTCACATCGCTTTTCATTTGATCAAAAGCATGTTTTATAAGCAAATGCACATGCTCAAGAGCTTTTCAGTGTCTGTAGCAAGTGGGATGAATTTACATCTTGGGTCTCCAAGCAGAACTACACAGGGCTCCCTCTCTGCTTTGCTCAGACATCCTGGCTAATCCTGGAAACTCATTCTGAGAACCTGCATGCCAGAGAAGAACCTGCTGCCCACACTGTAGCTATCTAAACTCACGCCTACCACTCATATTAAACCTAAGACAAAAATACAAAAACCTCAACACAATCATTTCTAGATGAATAGACCAATCAAGATCTGTAGATTCAAGCACAGTGATCATCAGTGTGATTTGCAGGTATCAAAGGAAAAGATAAACAAAATCAAGTGCCTGGACTGCTTTCACCTCTGCCTGCCCATTTGCTTCCAGTTGATAATTACTAATTATTGTCTCCAAAGGCACCTGTCCTTGTCTTGCTGCCCATTGAGCATCTCAGATTCTCTCTGGTACCAAATCTTGGCTCCTTCCCAGGAGAGGAATGGCTTCCTCTGGCACAGCAAGGACAGCATGTACACTGATGTGGCTGACTTCTGAATTCAGCCCTGTGATAATGCATTTTTCCAAGACCATCCATTTGTTCCAAGTTAGATTTTTCAAGCCTCTCCCCTGAATTCACCCACAGAATCACCCAGGAGTTCCTGGCTAAGTGAGAGGTGAGGAGGATCATTATCTAAGTATCCACATCTGTTGGGGCCCATTAAGATTTCCACTTCAGGCTCTGTACACCCCAGTGATGACAGGGAGGGAGCTTTTCAAGCAGACATAGGGGAAAACATTAATAGTTAATGTCTCCATGGACCTTTTATTCCCGTGTCTGGTTATAAATGCAGAATATTGAAATACTGAAGTTTGTTCCTGAATGAAGTACATTTTGATAATTTTCAAGCCACAAGAAATCATCCCCCATAGAGTTAATTTACCTCATTTGAAAGTTTATTGTTAGGTGAGAGTGCTAAAATATTAATGCAACTGTTTACTTCCCAATAAATAAAGGTCACCTCAATTAAAACAATGTTAAAAATGTTCATCGTAGCTCCCTCATATGAAGCCTGTGGTGCTCAGTAACAACCACATATTTGCATTTCTTCTGTTTTGCAGGAATGAAGGGAAAGACTAACTTAGAACTGCTGAGTAGACTCTCTTTCCCTTTTTCTGCCCAGATTCACCACTGCTGTGGTTTTCTGCTCTCTGCCCTGTTTTGCAGTAGTTCCCATATCTGCACCCTCTAGGTTGACCCCATATGTATCCTCTTCCCCTTCACAAATCCCCATTTCCCTAGAGGAGGAAAGGCAAGTGTTTCTCCCCTTCTCTAGGTGAACTACAGAAAAACACAGTTCATGTGAACACGCTAGGCATTGTGTGTGGAGGAGTGATAAGCTGACCAGTAGTTAATAATCATATGAATAAGTAAAACTTCAGTGCTTGCAATATGGAAGCCAGCAGGCTGAGCCCTTTGTGTGTACAGTGTTTTATCCTCACAACTCCATGAATGAAGTATTAGTGGAATACCTTTTAGATGGGAAAACTGAGGTATAGATAAGTTAAGTGATTTGCTTAGGACACACAGATCACAGGGCAGAATTTGGGATCAGGAAGCCTGATCCCTGTTTTCAGCCTCTACTTTAAAGCAGGGAAATGAACAGAGGATGTACAATTTTCATCTGGCCACTTTATGTAACTTCTCAGCCTCCATTTGGATTTACTCAGTACAAGTTTGAAATGCCAGTAGATTAATCATTCAGCACCTTATCATGTAACCAGCCCCTGTCTGTTCAAGTAATGTAAACTCTTGGGTTATTATTAGCTGAGGAGTAATTATGAATATACATGATTCATGGATGTAAATGGTGGAAGTATTAATATATTTTTCTTATATTTATCTTGTCTAAAATATTATTAAGAAGGGGTACTTTGATGTTTCCAACCTAATCTCTTAGATGGAATAGAGTTTTATTTGTATTAAATGTACATGTGGCATAAATCCTCAGTCCAACAGCACCTGGATATGATTTTGATTTTTTAAGAAAAATGTTTGTTCTACTAAAAAGATGCCACTGAACTATTTATCAATGGTGTGCTTTTCTAGTCTATTTTCCTGTTGTCTTTTGAGAATACGGCACATGAAGGAAATGACCATGCTGAGTTGGGGTTGCAGAATTACTTTTGAAATAATGCACAAAGAATTGTGCTACATGTCTGCCCCAAACTGAAGAGGTTGCTCCAATGGCATTATTCTGTCATGCAGGTGATTATCCAAAGGCAAATTTACAAGCTGACAAAACTGTGGAACAACAACAGGAAGAAGAGCCAACCTTTAGTGCTTTCTAGGGGTCAGGTGGGATGCTAAGGAGTTTACACATATTTAGCGATTCCTGCAGATTGGGTTCAATATACCCACTTAACAAGTGAGAAAACTGAGGTATAGGGAGGCAAATCCCACAGCTGGTAAAATATTGGAGCCAAGATTTAAACACAGATCTTATTGATATGTAGTTCTCTGAATCAGTGGGCCAAGTGATACAATCCCAGTTGCTAGCAGATAATTTAAATGAGCGAGGTTGATGGCTGTGAGACAGCTGGAAGTGGTGGAGCTGTAGCAAGTGAAGAGAGAATAACCTAGTAAAGAGAAGGTGCTACTCCCATCAGGCAAGACGCAGGCCCTGGCAGTCATGTCGTTTGATTTGTGCAGAGCAGCTCCAAACCAAGAGTTCACTGCAATCATTCCCAGGATTTAAATGCTGTCACTTGGTTTCATAAATGCACTCTGCAGGGTGGCAGCTCACACCTGCAGCTCATGGTGAGCCTATGGCTGCCATCTTTCACCTCTCCTGACCTGGCACCCTCCACATAGTCTCTCAGCCTCATGTGCTGGCTCTCAAATGTTCACCTTCTGTGTGACAGCACCTGAATTCAACTCTAATTCTCTACTTTGACTTTAGGAACACATGATATCAAAGAGTGGAGGAGCCAGACACGGTGAGTGTCTGTAATCCCAGCACTCTGGAGGCTGAGGATCCCAAGAGTGAGCCCAGTCTGGGCAAAGTAGCAAGACCCAATCTAAAAAAAAATTTTTTTAAAGGACTGGGGATGTAGCTTAGTGTGAAGGCCTTGGGTTCAATCTACAGTACCAAGAAAAGAAAAGAAAGAATAGGGGAGGGGCATACCTACACTGCAATTACTGCACATGTCAACTGCCCCTTCAAGGTTTCCTGAGTCCTCCCTACTAAAGACCCATGGGCTTTTTTTTTGTTCTGAGCCACAGTTGGTTTATACCTTTTCCTTGCCTATCACATTTCTGCTCTCTTCCTATTGCATAGTCAGCATCTTGGGAAGAAACCCAAAACCTTATAAATTACCTCACTCTTCCCCCTCCCCCCACGGCTGAGCTCATCATTCAAATATTTATTGAGTTAAATATAATAGTTGCAGAACAAGTGAAGCTTGTCTTTGTATTTCTATTAGGAGATAAGTTCATTTGCCTTAAAGAATTAAATATACAATTACTTTGGTCTCTAAACCTTAGTTTCCTCAAAGGTTAAATGGGAAAAATTCCATACTACCCGACCACTTCAGTGGTACAGATTGCTGGTGCATTGGAGGCACCTGGTAGAGGCCATGTCTTACTGTAATGCTCACAAGTTGCACATGGGATTTAATAGAGCAGAACCCACAGGTGCTAACCGCCAGGAGTCCTATTGCAGCTGTCCTTATGGACTGGGGTTGTGAAAGTTCTCCTTCAACATAAGCACTTTGTTGTCAAGTGTAATTAGAAGTCTGAACCTAGTTAATGTGTATTTTCTTTCATAACAGAAATATGTACAAGTTTAAATGCTGAATTGTTTAATTGCCCTCTGGGCTGAACTGTGACTCAGATTCATGTCATATTCGTAATCCCTGGTACCTCTGAATGTGATTGTATTTAGAATTTTTAGAATGGTAATTAAGGTTCAATGAGGTCATATAGGAGGACCCCAATTTAATCTCATAAGTGTGCACATAAAAGGAAATGTGGCAGGGTGGGGTGGCACATACTTGTAATCCCAGCACTTGGGAGGCTGAAGCAGGAGGATTGCCCTGAGTTCCAGGCCAGCCTGGGCCACACAGTGAGTTCAAGACCAGCCTGGAGTACACAATGAGATCTTGTTTCAAAAACACTGAAAAAAAGGAAATGTGGACATACTATACCAAGAGACACGAGGAATGTATGAACCCAGAGAAGAGGCCACACAGGGACACAGCAAGAAGGCAGTCATCTGTAACCCAAGGAGAGAAGCCGCTGGAAAAATCAAACCTGCCAACACCCAGACCTTGGACTTTTAGACTCCAGATTGTGAGAAATAAATTTCTGATGTTTAAGCCATTCAGTCTGCAGTCTTTGCTTGTGATCACCCTAGCCAGTGCAGAAGAGGAAGAAATCAATCCTTTTGTTTTTTTACCATTCTAAGTCCTTGGCTGGGACCCATGTATCAAAAGATAGCATAATAACAGATAATGATATAAATTTATTTATTATAAGTTTTATGTGACACAGGAGATTTCATAAGGAAATTAAGACCCAAAGAAGCAGTTAGTATTGACTGTTTATATACTGACTTGGACAAAGAGTAGTAAATTATGAAAAAGTAACAGGACAAAAGGACTGAGCTAGGGCAGCTAATCATGGAGAAGTGCCAAGGAAGATAAGAGTGAGTTTAACAAGGATTATAGACAGACACGGTGGCACACACCTGTAATCCCAGTACTCAGGAGGCTGAGACAGGAGAATCACTCTGAGTTCCAGGCCAGCCTGGGCTACATAAAAGACCCAGTCTTAAAAAAACAAACAAAAAAATCAAACAAGGATTGTACACATTTCTTGTGGTTTATATCCTCATCACTGATAAGAATGTTGCTTTCCTTCTATATAAGGAAGAAATCTTCCATGTGGGGTTTTATCTATGGCTTTCAAGAAGACAAAGATAGGCTCAGAGCACCTTTATTGGACCTGCTGTTTATCAAAGAGCCTTTAGCTCAAAATAACTCTTAAGCCATAGTGGCACATTTTGGGGTGGCAGAACCTACTGTTCTTCACAAACCAATACACCTTTCTATTTGGACCCTAGTCCCTGCTTAGTCATACAGCCAGAAGATGGGAAAACAATGTACTTTGGGAGTAAGGACAAGTTTTCCAAAAAACTGTCTCCTGACCTGACATACAGGGGATTTCCTGAGGACGTGGCAGATCCTGCCAGTGACCTGTCCATGCTCGTCAGGGCTTGCCCTTGAGTAGATGCCAGCCAGATTTTAAATCTGCATGCAGAAGGCTTTTTCCTTGTGGCTGAAGTCTACTCTGTCATTGTTCAAGGCAGCTGGGAGTGCTAGAGAATTGAAGCCCAGTGACTGATATATAGGAGACTCTCAACCTGTTGGATGTCAGATGTGTTGAGTTCATATTCTGCAAAACTGAAGGATGAATTCCAAGGAACAATGGAGATTAAGAGTGGGAAAGATTTATTGAGAGAGAGGTAAGACACACTCAAAAGGACAGTGTGGGTGCTCAAAGGAATGAGGCACACACAGATGAGAACTGAGAATCTTTTATGTGCTTTGGAAGGTGGAAGTATGTGGAATTTGATAATCTATAGTCTAAATCTTCTCTTTAGTCTGAGATTTAGTAGTCTTATTCTTAATCTTAGTGAGTGAGAGAGCATGGTCCATTTCTACTGAGAAAGTGGTCTATTTCTACGGGAAAACCCAAAAGAGTGGTACCAGCGACAGTATAATCTCAGGCTTCCATTTGCCTTTTAGGGAAGTATGTAAATTTGGCCATTGTGACTTTAATCTCAAAGTCTTGCCTTCTTCAGATGCACCTCCAGCCACAGTTTTGATGTGTTCTCGTCTTCTGCACTGACTCCTTCAAAGGCCTAGCCTTTTCTGACTATTAATTTCTATCTAACTTAGCTGCCTATAACAGTGGGAGTATGAACACCCCTGCTCCCTCACCCTCTATGCTGGTTTCTCAAGTTTTCCAGCAGGATAAACTCTCTTCACCCACATGGTATCTTTCTTGAAGGTAGACCTTTTATTGATTTTCCTGTATACCCCTGTGTTCCTAAGAGTACCTCTCAAGTAAACTACTGGCTCTCAAGTACTAATTGCAGGGTCCAGTGCTGGGGGAACTAGACCTAAGAAACCTACTTTCTACCCATGTGTGTCTATGTAGCCACCATATTTAAAGCTGCTGCAGCCTGCACTGCAGCCTTTCTAATCTGAGAAGTTAGCACTCGCAGTGAGTTCTTTCTGGAGTCAGTAGTACTGAGAAAGCCTCCTGTGGTCACTCACTGCAGGGAGGGGTGCTCTCACAGTCCTGTCCTTTGCATCATGCCAAGACATTTGCCTTACATCAACTGCTCTGCATCTTTTCTTTCATAAACACGAAATGCCAATCCTTTCAGTGCTATGGGCTTTTATTAGCTTGTGTCATATTTATATTTTGGCTAAGTGTGTTTGCATCAGCATTGTATGATTTTAATGCTTTGTCCTGTGGTTAAGCTACGTATTTCCTTATGAGGCTACTACAAAATCTACTGTGATGTTTGATTTGTCCAGAGGGTAGGGGTTTATTCTGAACAGGAGTCTAAGAGGCTATGATAGACTAAACTTCTTAGGAATGGTATGACCCATCGTATATGTGTGGTAAAACTTTGGTTAAGTCCCTCTGCTGCTAAGCCTTTCTTTACTTACAGTTTGACAGTGTGTGTCAGATGTAGGACTTCTCAGAGACCACTAAGAATGATGTTAAGAACACTCTACCTTAAGTAACTTTCAGCATTCTGGGGTACTTTAGCCCTCTGCAGACTATTTACACACCAGCCCTGTGATTTTGGAATCAGGTGAGCACTGGGTTAGGCCTCAGGCACATCCATTAGGAAAACCTAACCTACCATGCATTAGGGAAACCTAACCTACCTCGGGAGTTTGGCCAATGAAATCATTCATCTTTGCTCCTTCTGGAAAGATTCAATCATGGAAGCTGTCTCTGTTGCATCTTTTGTGAATCCCTTAACTTAGTGCATAAATCCTAAGAAGCATCTCCAGCTTAGGATATTTATAGAAGACATTCAGTGGCCCACCATCATGGCTTTTAATCAGTGGCTATACTATGCAGTGTCAAAGGCTAGAACCACCAGTTTCAAGGACTGTGGCTGATCCACACCACACATCTCAGCCAATTTATTTGCCTTCTGCACATTTACCAGTAAAAAGGAAGCAAAATTGCATGGTATGGTGTTATTTTCCCTCTCAGAAATTAGAAAAGTCTTTCCTATGAATTGATTAAAGTATTATGGAGGGAAGATTTCAAATCAGCCCTGAGCAAATCTACTAATTCCTGTAAATCCACTCATTACATTTGAATGGACTTCCTTTGAAGTAGGTCATTCTGTAAAATGACTAGAGTCTTAATCCTGTCTGCAGTTTAAACATGTTTAGGAAGATAATTTCTCTAGCAACCTATTGGGGTATTAGTTCAGACCTGATGCAAAAGGAATTAGCAAAGATGAACTGTTAGGCATAAAATCTCATTTGGTTTTCCAGAAGTTGTTTTCTAAAGTTTGAAAATGTTTGTTTCTAATGTGTGTGTGTGTGTGTTTTACTTTAAACAATTTATATATTTAACTGAAATGCCATACATTGCTCCCCTTTTATTTTGATAAATTTTTTTCCTGTGGTGATTTAGAGGATCATCAAGCCAATATAAATATTTCATAAATA
The DNA here is from genome assembly GCF_053883595.1 of Heterocephalus glaber. NCBI lineage: Eukaryota > Metazoa > Chordata > Mammalia > Rodentia > Bathyergidae > Heterocephalus > Heterocephalus glaber. The sequence goes on from NW_028258156.1 coordinate 8,103,530, forward strand.
TTTAGATCCACAATAACCCACATCTTTCAGCAAGAAAAACACTGAAGAGTAAAGACCTACACAACTAACTACATACAGTGAAAATCTATCTGCTCTAAGTATTTATTTATCTGAGGTACGGTCACCACACACCTGTTCAATTAAGACAACCATCCTTGTAATTTAGGATGCCTTTTTTTTTTAAGCAGGGCCTACAACACTTAGCCACTTATTAGATTCTGAATGGCAAAGCTACATCCCTAGCTTATGTCATGAATTCATGGGGAACAGGTTCCAGCAACTCAGGCTCCTCCTCATTAGATCTCACAAAGTGTGCTTCTCTGAGCAGGGCAGGGTGGTGCTTCAGTTAAACCTGGGTACCTTTCTCTTTGGCTTCCTTTTTATTCTGGTCATTTTTCTTGATGAATTTCAGGAAGCTGTCTCGATTCTTAAAGTGCTTAGTATGCTCAGTATCCACATTAATTCTCTCGGCTGGGTAACATTGTAAACTCTTCCAGTTTTGCAATGGTACCACTTGTGTGACATTCCTTTTTGAACAGGACCCATTCCCTTGATGTCTACAATATCATCCTTTTTTGTAGATTCGCATATATGTGGCCAAAGGAACAACCCCATGTTTTTTCAAAGGCCTTTAGAAAATTCTGGCCAAAAAGGTTTTATTTTGTTTTAATAATGATGCTTAAGTTTGTTACACCAAAAATTTGACATTATTTTATCATTCCTGGTGAGGGTACTGACCACCAAAGCTGTACTTGGCAGGTGTCGTCTTTTCCTGAATCCTTTCCTTCAATTCCTGTATTTGGTATCATCATCTTTTGGGATTTTGTTTCAATATGTCAACTCTTCCTTTCCTTTCCACTCCAGCTTTGACTGTTTCACAGTCTGAGTTGTTTTGTAGCTTATGTTGCCTCCCCCAGCATAGCTATGAAGCCTCCAAACTGTCCTGCTTGATACTAATTCTCAGTGCTCTAACCATTTTAACACTGGCTTCCACCATGTCCCTCTCCAGGTTAGAAACAGGCCATGCTTCCTGTGGCTTCCCTTGCACCTCACAATATTCTCTGCCAGAGTGCCAGGACCCTCTGTAAACTAGCCTATCCCCCACAGCCCTGCGTATTTTCACATTTTACTTTCCAACATGTTTTGATTTTTCCTGACCATGTCTAGGACCAGTGGGTCTTGGTTTGTGGGTTGTGTTCTATCAAACACCAAAGGGCATCATTCATAGAGATCCCTCTCTAAATGACAGGCTTCGATGCTGTATAATAGGTAGCCCTGGTCATTACTACTCCCATGACTTTGTTCTTTCCCATTCCTGGTCTAACTTCTCATTTTTCAAAACTAGCTTAGCTATGATGTCTTCCTCAACAATGCCAAATTCCACTGGTCTCCTCCCTTGAATTTCTGGAAGTCTTATAAACTCTTGCACCCAAAACAGTCTCTAGGAAGAACCTCCCTGCTGTAGAGGAGACTAACCCTTGACTTAATCATCTTTCCTTCTCACATCAGAACACAGTAGAGTTGGGGGGAGGCGGCAGCGGGAGGCAGTGTCGCTCCGGCTCGGGGCAGGCGGCCTCGAGGGCTGCAGCTATGGCGGCGGCTCCTCAGCCGCCCTCCGCGGTCGCTGCCCCGCCACTCCTTCCAGACAAAGGGAGATTTAACCAGGCCAAAAAGACAAGCAAAGCCTGCCGCAGAGGGCCTCTGGGACTGTAGCGTTTGTACCTTCAGAAACAGCGCTGAAGCCTCTAAATGCAGCATCTGCGACTTGAGGAAAGGCACCTCCACCAGAAAACCTCGGATCAATTCTCAGCTGGTGGCACAAGTGGCACAGCAGTATGCCACTCCACCACCCCAAAAAAAGGAGAAGAAGGAGAAGGTTGAAAAGCGAGATAAAGAGAAACCTGAAAAAGATAAGGAAATCAGTCCTAGTGTTACCAAGAAAAATACCAACAAGAAAACAAAACCAAAGTCAGATATTCTGAAAGATCCTCCTAGTGGAGCTAACAGTATACAGTCTGCAAATGCTACAACAAAGACCAGCAAAACGAATCACACCTCAAGGCTCCGGCTGAAAAATGTGGACAGGAGCACTGCACAGCAGTTGACAGTAACTGTGGGCAACGTTACCGTCATTATCACAGACTTTAAGGAAAAGACTCACTCTTCTTTGACATCCTCATCCACAGGGACCTCCAGTGCAGGGTCAGAACAGCAGAACCAGAGGATCTCGGGGTCAGAGAGCACAGACAAGCGCTCCTCCCGTTCCTCCAACCAAAAGGCGACAGACACATCAGCAGTAAATGATGAATCTTTCTGAAATTGCACATGGAATTGTGAAAACTATGAATCAGGGTATGAAATTCAAATCCTCCGCCTGCCCATGCTGTTTGCATCCCTGGTGAATCTTCTGTAGACATCGACCTCTTAGCAATGCTGCCAGGATAATTTCTGCTTGCCATGGGCATCTGGCCACCAAGGAATTTTGCACCCTGACAATTACTCTTGACACTTTTATGTATTCCATTGTTTTATATGATTTTCCTAACAATCATTTATAAATGGATGTGCTCCTGAATCTACTTTTTATATATAAAAACAATCTGCTGTGCACACATACACACAAAAAAGAACACAGTAGAGTTTAGTAACTATTAAAAAGTTTTGTTTAATTTTTAAATTAATTTTATTGGTACATTTTAGGTATACAATATAATGACATTCATCATTGGAGATTTGTACCGTTACATAATATATCTTGATTCTTATTTTTTCCCCATTCCCCTGCCCTCCCTTCATCCCCTCCACCCCTCCCTATCTACAAAGACTTTGTTTTCATTTTTTCATTTTCTCATATGAATTCCTTTCCCTTCTTTCCTTCCCCCTGCCCCTCCAACCTCCCCTTACCCTTTGCCCCTTTTCTTCCTATTTCACATTCTCTATTATACCTGTTAGTCCTTACATACACTTTCAGTTTCTCATGCCAGAGAAAACAGTATTTACACATGTGTGTCCTGTTTATTTTATTTAAAAGTTTTTCTCCTTTTAAAATTGTGGTTCAATCAAAAGAAATAGACTGGCAGAATGGGTCAAGAAGCAAGGTCCAACAATATGCTGCATACAAGAAACACACTTAATTTAAAAAGAAACTCATAGACTGAAAGTTAAAGGGTGGAAAACAATACTCCATGCAACAGGAACCCGAAAAAAAGCAGGAGTAGCTATCCTCTTTGCAGATCAAGTGGATTTCAAACCAAAATCTGAAACACTTCTGGTCCCAACAATTTCAGATAAGGGACAGTCAACCTGTATGTACAAATCTATTGTGAACATGTATTTTCATTTCTCTTAAGTAAAAATTTAAAAACGGAACTGTTGGTCTTAACAGTAATACGAGAAATTTCTGTATCATTTTCCAAAATGGTTTTATCATTTTACATTCACATTAGCAGTATTAGAAAGTTCTAACTGGTTCACACATAAGCTGACATTTGTTCTTTTAAAACCTTTAACTTAATCTCCCTAATAAGTGTATAATATGATCTTGTTATTGTACTGATTAGTATTTTTCTGATTCTAGTGTTGCGCACCTTTTCTTGTGCTGTACTGGCTATTTATCATCTTCTTGTGTCTACTTTTTAATTGGGTTGTCTATTAATGAGATCTAAGAGTTCTTTATATATTCTGGTCATAGGTTATATGTATTATAAATATGTTCTGGTTAAGGACTACTTTTCATTTTCTTAACCATGTCTTTTAAAGTTCTAAATTTTGATGGAATCTCATTTATCAATTTTTTTCTTTTATACATCATGTTTTTTGTATCCTAGGAAATTCTTGCCTATCCTAAATTCATAAACATTTTCTCTTATAATTTCTTCTTGAAGTTTTATAGTTTTAGGCTTTCATATTTAGGTTCATAGACCTTTTCAGGTTATTTTTATGTATGGAAATAAAGCATTGAGGTTAATTTTTTACATACAGATACCAGGTGTTCTAGTACGATTTGTTGAAAACACTATCTTTTCCTCTGCTCTTGAGTTGAGTTTATGTTCTATAAAATGTTAATGTTAAACAATCTTTCAAAACTCAGTGGACCATATATATGTGTTTCTATTTCTAGATTCTCTTGTTTTATTCCATTGATCTATATGTCTTTTCTTACGCCAACATTTCCTTGATTACTGTAGCTTTAGAAGAAGTCTTAAAATTAGGTACTAAATGTCTTCCAACACTGTTTTTTTTCTTTTTACTTTTCCAGGTCCTTTCTACTCCTACATAACTTTTAAATTTCACTTGATCTTAGCCAAAAGGCCGAGAAGCAATCATAACTTTTAAATTTCAATATCCAATTCTTCATTTATAGCAAGTATACACAGACCTGAATTTTCACATGTACCTTGTGTTTTCTAATCCTGCTAAATTCAAATACAAGTTCTAGGGGCTCCTAGAGATTTCTTAGTATTTTCTCTGTAGATGATCATTTCATCTGCATATAAAGATTTTACTCCTACCTTGCCAATCCTATGCTATTTGTTTCTTTCTTTTCTTTTCTTTTCTTTTTTTAGTACTGGGGATCAAACTTGGGACCTTGCACTTGCGAGGCAGGTGCCAGAACCACTGAGCTAAATCCCCAGCCCTATTTGTTTCTTTTTATTGCCAGACTATTTTGGTTTGGTCCTAATGTTTCAAAGTTTAATAGACAGATGAAGAGTAGGCATATCTGCCCTTGTTCCCCACCTTAGGGAGAAAGCCTTGTTTCTTTTCCATTCATATAAGGTGTTTTTGCTGAAAGTATGGAGTACATGTCTTTTATCTGTTGAGAAAGTTCAGTTCTACTTCTAGTTTCCTGATAGCTTTTACCATGAACAGCTGTAGAATTTAGTCCAATACTTTGTCTTCACCTACTGATAGGATCATATGGCTTTTTCCTTTCCTTTGTTAAAATGATGACTTATGGGGGTGGATCTTCCAATGCTGAACCAATACTGCCACCCCTATAATAAAACCACTTACTACATACTGCCAGATCTGACTTCTAATAGTTTGTTTTGTTAAACAAATTTTTATTTATGTTCATACCTTTCTCTTCCTCCAGTTTTAATATTAGCACAATGTTGATTTCCTAAAATGAGGGGAGACATGCTCCTTCTTTTTACTGCTTTAAATGTTTGATATAATTTATCAGTTATGATAAATTATATATATGAGCCTATGAGTATATAAGCCTGCTGTTGTCATATAGGTAGGTTTTCAAGCTAGGAATATACTTTCTTTAATAGGTGCTATTCAAATTTTATATTTCCTCCAGAGTCAATTTCATTAATTTGTCTTTCAAGGTACTTCACTGAAGTTGTCCAGTTTATTTCAAAAAAGATTTTTGTAACATGCTTTCTACATCCTTTTTTGTTTTTTGCTTAAATTCTTTTATTGGTAATTTTAGGTATATAATACATTTACATTTATCATTGGGTGCTTGTACCTGTACATAATGTATCTTGGTTCTTATTTTTTCCCCATTCCCTGTGCTGTCTTCATCCTCTCCTTTCCCTACTTACAAAGACTCTGTTTCCATTTTTTCCTTTTCTCATAATTTTTCCTTTCCTCATAATTTTTCCTTTCCCTTCTTTCCTTTCCCCTTCCCCTCCCACTTCCCCTACCCCTTTATACCTTTTCTTCATATCTCAAATTATCAATTATTTGTTTGAATCATTTTAATCCTTATTTACACTTTCAGTTTCTCACATCAGAGAAACTATTTGGTATTTACACATGTGTGTCCTATTTATTTCACTTAAGAGGATGGCCTCAATATGCATCCACTTAGCTATAAATGTCACTAGTTTCTCATTCTTTATGGCGGAATAGTACTCCATTTTATAAAAAAAAAACAAAAAAAACACATCTTCTTTATCCAGTTTCCAGTTGATGGCCACTTGTGCTGTTTCCAAGCTTTAGCTCTTACAAACTGTGCCGCTATAAACATGGGTGCACATATAACACTGTGGTATGATTCTTTTCTTTTGGGAAGATACCCAGCAGGGGAATAACTGGGTCAAATGGGACCTCTAACCCTAGTTATTTGAGGTATCTCAGTACTGGTTTCTACAGTGGTTGCACCAGTCTGCACTCCCACCAACAATGGAGATCTATATCCTTTTAAATTTTATAAAATCTGTGGTAATGTCCTCTAAATCTTGTTATCTTAAAAAATGTATAATTGATATTGTATAATAGGAAGAAAAGCTCTAAAGGAGTAGGGGAAGTGGGAGGGGTAGGGAAAGGAAAGAAGGGAAAAGAAAAAATATGAGAAAAGGAAAAAGGGCCGGGGATTTCGCTCAGTGGTTTCGCCGCCTGCTGTGTAAGTTCAAGGACCCAAGTTCAATCCCTGGTACTAAAAAAAAAAAAAAAAAAAAAGGAAAATAATGAAAACAAAGTCTTTGTAAATAGGGAAGGGTGGAGGGGGTGAAGGGAGGGCAGGGGAATGGGGAAAAAATAAGAACCAAGACATGTCAGGTAAAGGTACAAGATCCCAATGATGAATGTAACTGTATTGTATATCTAAAATGTACCAATAAACTTAATGAAAAAAATAAAATTGTGGTTATTTTGACTCCCCAGTTAGATTCTAAGCTCTTTTAGGGAATAGATTCTGGCACCTGAATTTGCAGCTAACACAGCACTGAGCATGGATGGGACTGGGGTTCTATAAATATTGATTCTTTGATTACTGGACATAACCTATAATTAAACTAGAAAAAAATAAATGTTGAAATCTTCAGGCAAAATCAACATTACGTCTTGTTTGATTGCAAAGATATCTAATGTGAACCAAAGGTATGATCTACGAGCAAGCAAGGCCCATTCCAAGAACTTGTCAAAACAGCCCAAGGAGAAGAAAGAATCCATCATTTTTTAACCAAGAATAATAAAGTAGATTTCAAGCAAGGCAGCTTCAATTATTTAGAATATTGAGTAGCTTTTCAGGGTTATTAGTATGCAAAGTCTAAGGCAGAAAAGCTAGAAAAGTAACATCTTTCCCCTCTTGTTAGGAATTGAAATTTTATGAAGATTACCTGTTGTCATGGCAGAAAATTATTCTAAATACATACTCAAGAGTAACTATAAAGGATCATAAAATCTGTGCTAAATGCTCAAGAAAACATAGCCCCAAGTCCTGCCATCCCATTTGTCTCTTCTGGAGTATCTGAGCTGCCTTAGGTAGACAAATACAACACTGAAATAGAAAATAAGTCACCTCCAAAGACATCTTGTCATTTTCTGCCCTCCTGTTTTATTTCTCACATGATTCTGTACTGATTGTCATTTTTTCAGAGTTATTTTTAGGATTTGAGTATAAGCGAAGTGTGGGGTTTCCATTGGGCCTTCCTGGACCAACTGCCTCCCATCTTTCCCCAAATCACTTTGCCAACATATACTGGTCCACCTCACAAACAGCAGTGTAGAGTATGATAACCTTTGTTGATTTTCAGGCTTGAGCTTTAAGTGGTGGTGATGGGAAACATCCATTTGTAACAGGTATCCACTAAGAAAATGAGTGATCCTTCAACTTGTAGTTGAATTCATACTTACTGCCTCAGTAAAAATGGGCCAGCTTACATCTGTGTTTGTTTTTGGCCTGTCTGTACATGCTACATTTAGGAAGTTAGGCTGTGCACCAAATGCTGCAGGCCTTAGAAGATTTCCTCATTTGATTGCATACTTTGAAAATTTGATGAAGCCTATGTCTCTTCTTCCAGAAAAGTACACAGGCATTTTGGTATCATTTCAGGAGGTTTTCAGCTTTCCTAAAACCCATGGACCCAGACTGAAATGAATAATGAAGATAATCTCTTACACTTTTATACCTCTGACTGTGCCGACACTATTCTAAGTGTGTTCTATAGAATAACCCATTCATTTCAACAATAATCCTATGAGGCAACTCCTGTTAACCCTATTTTGTAAAGGAGGGAACTGGGGCCAAATATGTTCCCCATTCAACCTCACAAAACTGGCTAAAAGCAAAGAGAGGGGAGGACTGAACCCAGCCGGTCTGGCCCCAGAGCCCATCCCACAATAGTGCTGCTTATTTAGAATTAGAAATCATGAGGAAAGATGATAACAAAGAAAGGAGGTAAGATAACACACAACAATGCTTCCAAACCTTTCCTGTGATTTTATGGTCTTTCAAATTTACTTCATGTTTTTTTCTAATGTCTACATGGTGAATAGATACTCAAAAGTTATCTTTCCATATATCTTGAGAAAAACTATTAAATCTTGACAAACAAAAAGCTTGTTGATCTTCTGAGACTCCTGTTTAAATAAGTATAAAATCTATTGTTACCACTATAAAAAGTACGTGAGAGAATGTTTCAAATCTACATATTAGAAAGTTAAACACTATTAGTTTTGATCTGTGTCATAAAATTGTAGTTCTATGCAGTGGCTCACCCTGGAGAGAACCATATAAGTTATGTGGAATTTACACATCAGCCCCCAGGAATCTGACAGAGAGGAGTCAAGGATAACAAACTTGTAGGTGCCCAATGGGCTACTGCAGATCCTGGTTTGTTCTAAATAAACTAGAGAACTGAGTCAGAGGCTCTCAGCTTTGACAATGAAAGCTTTGACATTTTATCAGGAATAAGCCAGACCGTTATGACTAACAGCAGCTTTCCTCTCTTCTAAGTAAATAGATGTAACAGAGCACCTATAGATGAAAATGTTTAGTTAGCAGCTCTTTTAATGGCAGTAGGAATAAGTACCCTCTTAAGGGCCTCTTCCTTGAGCCCTCCCTCTCTAGGGCCCAGGTGGTCCAGTCACATCTAATTTTGTTTTTTCATTTTTACTTTTGGTGGTGCTGGCATCAAACCCAGTTCTCACACATGCCACGGAAGCACTCTACCACTGAGCTACATCTGAAGTCCACAGTTAAGTGTTTAAAAAAGTCCTTCATTGCTACCTTTGTCGATGTTACTTTTTTTAATGGGGTTGATTTAGAAATGAAGCCTTAATATAACCCTTAGAATTTCTCTTTATTGGGTTTGATACAAAGCTTTGGAAAATGAAAATAAATTTGGGCAGTAAACCAAACACATTTACAAAGCTTATGTGCTTGTAAAAATATACTCAAATTTCATGTCAGTAGCCAATAAATATGCACATGTGTGGGTAAGTATGCATGTTTGTATAGAGATCATATTGGTTAAATACCCACTGTGGAATTTTTTGGTTTACACTGGTTCTGAATATTGAACAGGTGAGGATTATTAACAAAAGCTGAGACATGTATATTCTTATTGTTTACAGGGTGTTTTCACAAGCCTTGTTTACTTTGGGCTTTATAAACACACTGCACATTGAGTTTTATTATCTTATTTTATAGATGAGGAAAAGGCTCAGAGAAGTGAAGTGCTTGGCTGAGGTCAAAGAGCCAATAAATTATCAGTGTGAGACTTGACCCAGGCCTTTTGACTCCATGTTCCACATTTGTTTTACAATCTGCAACAGGGCTTCGAGTATAAAGGATGAGGAAGTTACCTTTTGATGATTGGCAGTAAAGAAGGTGTTTCAGGAATAACCTGTCTGGAGATTGGGAGTTTGCCTAGAGGGGGAATATGTGAGGAAAGAAAGTTGGTGAAAATCATATCTAGACCAGAGTTTGTCCATCAGGTTATGTGGCTTCCATAGGTCTCACTGGGGATTAAACAATAAGAGCACTAGCCACAGTTGAGAGGCACTTTATTGGCTTAGAATTTTGGTTTCTAATTTCTCTGGTCTTCTCAACAACCTGGAAGTTTTTTACTTATTTGAGTAATAGAAGTACTCAAAATTTTTTGGTCTCAGGAGACCCCTTTACACTGGCAAATTTTATACAACTCCAAAGAGCTTTTGTTTATGTGAATAGTTTCTATGGATACTTACTATATTAAAATTTAAAATTGGGTAATTTTGTTTGTTTTTTTGAGACAGGGTCTCACTATGCAGATCAGACTGCCTGGAACTCAGCACAGGCTGGCCTCAAACTCACAGTGATCCTCCTGCCTCAGCCTCCTGAGTGCTGTTGGGGTTACAGGCATGTGCCGCCATGCCTGGCTAAATTGAGGAATTTGTAAGTATTTATTTATAAATTTGTTTAAAAATAAACCAATTATGTATTAATAAAAATAATGCTAGGCATGTAGCTCAGTAGTGGTAGAACACTTGGTTAGCATGAGTGAGCTCCACCAAAAAAAAAAGTTTACTGCTCTTTCTTTCTTTCTTTCTTTCTTTCTGTCCTCGGGATTGAACCCAGGCCTTTTACACTGAGCTATAGTCTCCCCAACCCTTTTATTTATTTATTTAAAAAATGTGAGACAAGGTCTCACCAAGTCACTAAGTTGCACAGGCTGGGCTCGAATTTGAGATCTTTCTGCCTCAGCTTCCCAGAGTGCTGAGATTATAGGTGTGCCCCGCAAGGGCCAGATAGTTTACTATTAGTTTTAAAAGATCTTTGCAGGACATCTGGACGGGGCTTGAACAAGTCTATCATCCCTAGACCACACTGAGAATCCTTGCCCTATAGCTGCTTCAGTGTACATGAGGGCCAGGGAAATAACTGTGTCCTTGATCAAAAGGGCCACTACAGGTCACCTAGCCAAATCATCCCACAAATCCCACAAGGACAGCAATTATCTTAGGTTCCAAAAGTACTTTAAATGACAGAAAAGCCTTTATTACTTGGGGTGGGGAGGGGATACCAAACTCTTTTCACTGTAGTTTCCCTTTCTGGTCTTAAGTACACAGAGTGAGTGCAACTTCTCTTCACATTCAAAAACATTTGAAACAACTTCCATGCCAGGCATGGTGGTGCACACCTGTAATCCCAGAACTCAGGAGGCTGAGGCAGGAGGATCACCAAAAGTTTGAGGCCAACCTGGGCTACATAGTGAGTTCAAGGACAGCCTGAACCACACATTGAGACCCTGTCTCAGAAAGAAAGAAAGAAAAAACTAATCTAAACTTACTTTTCATCCCTTGGATGCTGCCATCTTCTCTAAGCTAAAGACCTTCTTTATGTTTAAGAACTTTGGAGATCTGCTGCTCCCAGTGTATTGTGCCTAGATTTATATCTTCTTTCCAGGATCTTCAAATTCCAGTTTGAGTTCATACATACTCATATTGCTGATAGACTCTAAGATAGGTTTCCTCAGTGTTGCAAATGCTTAACAGTCACATACAGGAAGCCGCTGTGGTGACTCCTTAAATGTGGAAGGGATTCCCAGTGGATGCCTGAAACTGTGGATAGCATCAAATTCTATATATACTATACAAACATACACAAACACACTTTTGATAAAATTTAGCTTATAAAGTAGACACAGTAAGAGATTAGCAACAATAGTAGTAAATAGAATGATTACCGGGTGGAGTGAAATAAAGTTTACTTGAAACAAGCACTGTGATATTGTGATAGTCCGTCTGATAAACGAGACAGCTACTAAGTGACTAGTGAGCGGTGGGACATGTATACAGAATGGGCCTGCTGGACAAAGGGATGACTTATGTCCCAGGCGAAATGGCGCAGAGTGGTGCTAGACTGGACTGTGATACCCAGAGTAGAGCACAATTTAAAACTTCTTTAATTCTGGAATTTTCTATTTCATATATTCAGACCATAGTTGATCACAGGTCAACCTATTGAAAGCAAAACTGCAAATATGGGGCTTTTGCATTCTTAAAGGCCTCTAATTTCTGGATGAGTGTGACTGACATCCTGTTTCTTTATTCTCTTAACCTAATTCAGGCTCTCCTCTCTCCAGGGTATCACTGTATGCATCCTTCCTTCCCTTTCACTCCTAGCAGAAAGGCAGTGCTATCTGTGTAGTGCTTTAAAATTTATACACGGTGTTACAAACATCACCTCATTTAATTAGCACAGAAACTGTACACAGAATACACTAATACAAACAACAGAAGAAAAGCACAGAAGCTGCTGGTATTAACTGGATCTTGTGAATTACCATTTTAACTCTTTATGTCTGGGAGCCCATAACCTGCTTTTCTGGCTGCCCAGCATTCAGCATCTCCCTATTCTAAAGCACTTTACATACTGATGCTAAAATCATCTTCCTTCCCTGCTGGTCTGAACATGCCGCCATCTGGAGTCCATTTATAGCCTCCCAGCACCCTTGGGATAATGTACTTTCTTATGACTTTAGAGATTCTGCATCTGCCAAGGCCTCTGTATTGCATTCCTTGACTTACAATAGCAATGTTGTGATTTGACACATTGATTTATTCACCCATCCATCATTCATTTGTGCATACACTTATTTACTTAGCATCAACTAGATACTAGCTACTGTATCAAATGCTAGAGAGAAATACAAAGATAAATAATTTCTGCCCTCGGGAGGTTTACAACCTCAAATAGGTCAGATAAGCACATCTGACTTAACTCAAGTACAGCACAAAGAAAAAGAAAAGATTAGCTTGGCTCTCTTGTGTCTGTTGGTTAAGTTAGTTCCTTTATTTCCCTCTTCCTCTGCCTTCCTGGGCATTCTGATACACAGAATTTGTTTTCCATAAAAGTTCTAAATAACAAAGAATGTGGTGACTTTGAATGTTTGAATTTGAAGAAGAAGTTTCCAGGATGATAGCAGTAAGTAGCATATGAAAAGGCATGAACAGATTTTGTTTCAAGATTGTAATAAATAGAAGATAAACTTATAAGGTGTGGCACCATTCCTATCAGCCACTGTCTCTGGCTAGAACCATTATTACAAATGGTATAAGAAAAATTTATCATCCCTGAGAGGAATATTTGCATGATCATAGTGCATGATGTACTACAAAATAATAGCACAGTATCACATAGGTTTGTCATGAACAGTCTGATGGCAGATAGTTCTAATTATGATTCTTGAAAACTAAAATAAAGTAAGCCTTAACATTTTTAGAGTTGAAATATGTTTTATTATTTTGCTACATTTCTCTCAACTGCATATTCATTTCATAAGAAAACAAAAATAGCATTAGTATTGAGTACACAAATGGTTCTATCTGGCATTCTTAGCAGAGGCAGTAGGGGAAGACTTGCGTTTCTGGTGTAAGGATTTACCTTCTGATCGCCCTTCTGCTCAACCTTTGCCCTCAGCAAGTTTATGCTCATATTTAACACATTTTGGTCATTTCATACTGGAGTATAGGTGGGGTTAAATGGGAAGACAAATTGTACATGAGTTTATTTTTGAAAGCTGGTGAACCAATGCAAAGTATCTTCAGTGGGGGCAGAATGCAAAGTGGGACATGATAGAAAGGGGTGAATTCTAAACAAGACTCATCAAAGTGCTAATCACTGTGATGTGGGGAGAGTCATTTGGTAGACATCCGTGCTAAACATTTATCAGAGGATCAGCAAGTAGACAGGGAGTAAAGAAACACAGGGGAAAGCCCAGGTCATCCATGGTTTCCTTGGTAGTTTTGGTAATCATACAGAGCATATTATCCAAGGCCAAAGCCTAGCAAGGGCCAGGCTTCCTCAGTTTCTTCTCTATGCCCTAGACTAGGGCCAATCTTTACTGTCATATTTTGGAACTCTGGTACATTTTTCTTTCCAGTCGTTTTCAAGAGTTCCAGCTCACTCTTCCCCTGCCTTGGCTAGGTTTTTACTTGGTGTTCCTAATTTAGTCAGTGTAACTGTTACCATAAAACTAAAGTCCACTAAACCAATTTTCTCTGACTTCTTTAAATCTACAACTATTTAAAAATATTATTTGAGCCAGGCTTTGGGGTAGACATTTATAATCCCAGCACTCTGGGAAACTGAGGTAGGAGGCTCTCACATTCAAGCCCAGCCTGGGCAACTTAGTGAAATCCTGTCTCAAAATAAAATATATTTTAAATTTTAAAAGGGCTGAAGATTTAGCTCAGTGTGAAGACCATACTTCAGTCCTCATTACCACTAAAAAAGAATAAAGAAAAAAGAAAAAATTGAACAGGTAATATATTCATATATTTTTAAAAAATATATGCAAAGTTATCCATGAAAAATCTCCTTTTCCCCCCAGGTAGCTAAGTTCAATTACTTGGAAGAAATTTTTAGGGTTTCTTTATGCATAAACAAAAATCCATATGAATTTCCTTCTTTTTATTTACAAAATACTGTGTTCTTCATACTGTTCTGAATCACGTGTCCCAGTCATCTATTGTTATGTAACAAATACTTCTAATGTATGGCTTTAAACAATTTATTATCCTCTCTTTGTTCAATGGGCAGATGGGCCTCAGCTGGGTAGTCCTTTCTCAGTACTCTCAAGCATGGTTGCAGTTAGGTACCAGCTGGTAGAGAAGTCTTCTGAAGCCTTGGTTGGACTGGGCATCCAAAATGGCTTACAAATGGCCAGCAATTGCTGCTGTTGTTTCATGGGAGGTCCACTAGCAAAGCACCTCCTCTTGTGGCTTGGCTTTCTCACAGCAAGGACTTTAGGTTCTGAGTGGGCACATCCCAAGCACAAGCATTCTAAGATAGCAGGAAGTGGAAGCTGCCAGGCCAATTAAGGGCTATTTACAGAACTGGTGAAGTCATCTCTGTGTATTCATTTAGCTCAAAGCATTCACAAGGCCTGCCCAGATTCAAGGGACTGGAGGGATAAAGCCCATGTCTTAATGAGGAAGAGGCAAATATCATACTTCAGATGAGCTTGGGGAATAGGAGATGCTATAGTGGTCATTTTTGGAAAATATAGTGTGCAGAACTAGCTGCAGTAATTTTTTGCTCATCCTAATCTGTTTTTTACTGTCTAACATCTAACCCCATTTCTGCTTCTACTGCCACAACTAATTTAGGTCCTGGTCACTTTGTATCTAGCTGGTTGTCAGAGCTATCTTTCTGCTCTCCGATTTCCCCTTATTGCTAATAGCCAGTAACACTTGCGTTTTCTCACCGTAGGTATTCCACAAGCTTTAGTTTTGTTGTCCTTCTTCTAAGTGAATATCAGCGCTGGTACCTCAGCCTTTAGCAAACATCACAAACTTCTGGGCAATAGTTTTGTGTAACCTCTGTAGTATTGGCACACAGAGGATGTACAGTTTTAAGCTTCCAATATTAAGAAAGCCAGAGATTTTATATAAAAATCCAGGTTAAACTCCACTTGAAAAACTGAATTCTTATACATGAAAGCATTCATTTATTCAACTAATATGTTCTAGATACTAAAGAGGGGGGAAAGTCCTGCACTTATGGAGTGTAATTCTAGTTACAGGGAGGCAGACAACAGACAATTAAGTAAAATATATAGACTGTTAGATGGCAATATGCTCTGTAGAGGGCATGGAGAGCCATAAGCAAAGGAGTGGTAGGAAGGGCTGCAATTTTAAATCACATGGTCATGGAGGGCTCACTGGAATGGTGACATTTGAATGTTAAAAAAAAAAAAATGAAATGAGTTGAGTAAGAGAAATGTGGATTTCTAGAACAGTGCTGTACCATATTGGTAGCCACTAGCCATATGCTGCTATCTAAATTTATATAATTAAAATGAAAGGAAGTTAAAAATTCAGTTCTTCAGTCACACTTGCCTCATTTCAAGTGTTCAGTAGCCACATGTGGCAGTGGCTGTCACATGGATAGAAAACATCCCCGCACACGGTGCTGCGGGATAGTAGTGCAAGAGGGTACAGCAAGTGCAGAGGTGATGGGGGTGGGGCGGGGGTGGCTCCTCTATTTACACATTTCTGCTCTTGCCTGTAGACTTCCTATTTTTACACTGATAATATATGGCCTTTGTCATTTATCACTTTAACCTAAGCCGGCTTTTCAAAGGCATTTTATTAATGTTTAATTTTAGACACTTGGTCAGTGCCCTAGAAGCTACAGAAAATCCAAACGCCTAGGCTTTGCATAGAAATGCTATGCAAGAGTGGATTAAGGCCAAGAAACTGGGCAAAGAGACAGGACACATGGGTTTTGTTGGAGAAGTTGGGTTCATGGGTATCCTCGAGGGTAAGAAGGCACAAGTCAGAGTTGTGCCTTGCATCAGAGTTTACCAGAAGTGTCCTGAAGACCTCTGGTGGGCCCAATGTCAACCCTTTAGTTGGTATATATAACAGGGAAGTTTGGAGTACAGGGTGCGGCAGTGGCCCCTGGGGCTCAAAGCAGTGATTACCAACAGGAGAGTATGTAGCACTGGTACATACAAGTGGTATTCAGCCATGAGAAATATTTGTGATGGGTATTTGGAAACTGCAATGGAGTAGAGTTTATTAGAGTCCTTTCCAGTAAATGTTCATGGCTTAAGTGACAGGACTTTGGAGTGTGTCACCACCATCCATTCTGATATTTCCTCCTCCATCTTCATTATGTTTTCACCTCTCCCACTAGCATAACATATTCTCAATGTCTGAGAGATCTTGTGTGACATCACCTTGGTGTTTCATCACCAGTTTTTCTCATTTCCTTTCCATATAGCTGAATCTTCCCTGCTCAGCCTCAAAGCACAGTTCAAACTTTCCTCCTTTCACTGGCTTATCTTTACCAAGCCCAGACCAGAAGCAATTCTCCCTCGGGTGGCTGGCGGAATATTCTTTATCAACACTCAGCAATTAGCAAGAGTACTGAGCCAACAGGTGTTTTTTTGAGACTGGGTCTCCCTATGTGGTTCAGGCTGGCTTTGAACACACACTGATCCTCCAGCCTCATGAGTGCTGGGATTATAGGCCTGCAGCAGCATGCTCTGCTCTTCCTTTTTTTTTTTTTTTTTTTTTTTAATAACCTGGCCACATTTCCACATATGTTTGCCAAGTATCTGGAGGTAAGGGCAAATGGTAAATCAGACTCTAACTTCTTGTAACTCTTGTCATTAAAAAAAAACTTTGTTGTTTTTTGAGACAGGATTTTGCTACGTAGCCTTGAACTCACTATGTAGTCCAGGCTGGCCTCCAACTCGTGGCGATCCTCTTGCCTCAGCCTCCCAAGTGCTGGGATTACAGGGAGGTGCCACCATGCCCAGCTGTAAAAAACTTTAACTGTGAATCCTTTATTTAACTTTTGCAAGTCATGGGGAAAAAGTGGGAACCCCCAGTGTCCTTCTGATCAGGAGTAAAAGCTCTGTCAGCCCTCTGGAAGGCAGATTGCCCTGGGGTGTGAAGACTCACAGCCCCTTGGGAGTTTAGGGTCCTGCTGGAATAGTTCTCTCAGGGCTCCAGATGGCTACCTCCTGGAAAGGTATAAACAATGACTCACACCACGGAAGTCCCCGAGTCCTCTGCAGTTTACCAAGCACATTCATCACACGCTGCAGGCTTTCAGGGCAGGTCAGGTTTCAACAAGTTAACAGAGATTCACCTTCGGGTCACCAGACTTGCACTGACTTTGCTCAACACCTATCATAAACAAGAAAAAGTTGTCTCCCCTCATCTTTCAGTATTGGATGTGGCCAGAGGGCCCAGCGTGGGGCAGAATACAGAGCCTCACAGTGTTGCCTGGGAGCAGAAAACACCGCCTATGTAGAGGTTCTTTGGCGAAAACAGTTTCTAGGAATAAAGAGTATGAAGTGAGGCTAAAGCTATACAAAAACGAGGGGAGGAAGGTAGACTTCTCAATTCCCTTGATCCAAGTCCAGGCCCAGGTTGGCTGTTGGGAGAAGGGAAGTGAAAGGAGACTTTTCAGCCCAAGGGAACAGTGGGCTTGGGGGAGGATTCCAGGAATCGCACCTGGGCAGCAGCCCATGCCCACGATGCAGGCCCGGGGCAGCTTTTCCGCTCCGGCTCGGGAGTGGGCGTGTCTGAGGGCCAAGGTCTGCGGGCGGAGGTGAGCAGCGGGGACGGGTTGCACCTGGGCGGAGGAGTGGGCGGGGTGCACCTGGGCGGGGCGGGGCGGCGCGCGCCGTTGTGCGGCTGTTGGCAGCGCGCCCGGCGCGGAGCCGCAATCGCGTCCTCTCGCTGCCTGGCGAAGGCGCGGACTGCGCGCGGAGGCAAATGCGGTAGAGAAGAGCAGCGGGCGCGGGAGCCGCCGGCAGAGCATGAGGATGGCCGTGGGCTCCGTCAGGATGCAGCCCCCGTGCGAGAGCCTGGCCTTGGCCGATGCGGCGGCGGAGGTGGGCAGCCCGAGTGCCCGGGATCCCGAGCGCGAGCAGCCGCCCGCGTCGCTGCGGCCGCGGCTGCGGGACCTCCCGGCGCTGCTGCGGAGCGGGCTCACGCTGCGGAGGAAGCGGAGCGCCGCCGGGGCCCGGGTGAGTGGTTCGGCCCGGTGGGGAGAAGGCGTGTGGAAGTTGGGGAGGTGACGGTAGGGGCGCCATTGGAGAGCGGCCGGGACGGCGGGGCAGGGGACCCCTCGGGGAGCGAGGGCTTCCCCTCCCCCTAGATGCACCTGACTTGACCCAAGAGGCACTCGGGTTCCGGCTGCCAGACTGGGCATCTGTTCGCTGCCTCTCAGCAGGGAAGCTGCAGGTGTTGGATCCTAACAGCCCCGTGACTGCAAGCCTGGGGCCGCAAGAGCGGGGTCCCAGATTGCAAGACCCGTGCGACGTGTGCGCTTGTTTGGGACGTCCCATTGCAAGCTGTGGGCATCAGGGCTGGCTCTGCCACCCGCCGTTGCCCAGGGAGAGACCCAGGATCTGGAAGTTCCTGGGGTCCGACGCTTAGGATTCTGGGACACCCCGATGAGCAGGAGAGGTCACGCCCCCCGGAATCTTAAATATTGACTTCTCGATACTGTGCACAGATGCGATTTCCTGGTGGTGCCCCTTAATGTGCTGTGAGTCCCCCTAATAACCTGAGTAGGTCATACGTGTTTTGTGTGTTAAGAGAAGCGGGAAAGGCCTGCTAATTGTCACCAGGGCTTCAGGACACTGGACAAACTTTCCTTTTCACCAGGGCTCAGGGACACTTTTGCTGGGTCCTCCTTAGCTTTAAAACAAATTTACCATCATGAAATATTGTAGTCTTTACTGAGAAGTTGCGACAGTGTAGGTGATTTGGGGCTGAAATGGAAAACAAAATATTAGTTGTCCTCTTTAAAAAAAGATTTTAGTGGGAAACTTTCAGTTCTTACAAAATGGTTCGTAGAAACTTGAGAGTCTTGGGGAGACGCACTTCGTTTGGATGGGGAAGAGTCAATCTATGCAAGTCTTCATCTTCTGCAGGTTGCATCCCTCCTCTCCTAGGTGTTTTCCTCTGATGGAGGACTGGCCATGGGCCACCTCAGATGGCTGTTCTGAGGATTAGCTGGGCATAGAGTTTCAGAACTGCCCACAGGTGATTTAATATACAACATAGAGGGATTCCCTGTGAAGAAAGCCAGCAAATGTGTCCCCAAGATGTGGTGGCTAAAGAAACGCAAGAACCAGAGTTATAGTCTTTGGAAGAATCTAGAGAAAAGTAGGTCAGATTGTGTTCCTATTATCCTTGACAGTTACTTTTTCATGGCATGGAATACTGAAGACGTAGGGCAACCAGGCAGTCTGTGACAAGAATTGCTGAGGGTTTCTGTGTAAATAGAGCTATAGTGTTCATGTCCATAGACTTGTGTCTCTTGTCTGGGATGATGTTGCATACTTTTTCAATATACATATTCTCAATACTCTGAATGTGGTTACCTTAAATAACATATATTTTGTTAACTGTCCTTGGATTCTAATACTGTATTAATTGTTTTTGATACTCAAGTTTCCTCCTCTCTTAGTTTTGAAACCACTGTCATGATTTTGGAATCTTTGCCATCAAAGGGGTAGGAAGGAATTTGAAAGAAAGGGAAACAAGTGAAATGTGTGCCTGTATTAGGTAGCTCCAGCTGCAAGAATAAAATACCACACAGTGAGTGGTTTGAACAACAGAAATGTATCCTCTCACAGTTCTAGAGCCTGGAAGTTCAAGATCAGTATGCAGGCTGATGCAGATTCTGGTGAAGGGTCTTTCCTTGGCTTGCAGATGATCACATATGTGCTGTGAGCTCCTATGGCCTTTCCTCCCTAAAGTTGAAGGGAGAGATCTCTCTTTTCCTCTTCTTATGAGGCTCCTAATCCTATCATGAAGGCCCCACCCTCATGACCCAGTCTAACAATAAATATTTCTAGAGTCTCTTCACCAAAAACTATCACATTGAGGGCTTCAACATAAGAATTTTATTGGGGACATAATTATTCAGTCCATAACAGTGGTTTGAAAGAAAGAGGAAAACAGGTAAAATATGTTCCAGACTGGTTGGCTGGTGACTTGTGTGCACATGGGGTTGGCTGGGTAGCCTCTTGGTTAGGGTGGTGGTGCTAATGCAAAGCAATCACAGCTGCCTTAGATCCTTTTGAGGACCTTCAAATTTGTGTCCAGTGGACTGCACCTGAAGGTTGGAGCTGCATGATTTCAGGGACAAGTTACAGAAATTCATTAACACTGGTAAAGAAATAGGTGTTTGTGTACACAAGTTGGTGAAGTTTTCAACTCTTGTACCAACCAGGATCCATTTTAGGAATATATGTGGCTCTTGTCCATGCTGCTTTAGCCTCCCACAAATTCGTACAATCTTACATCAACTCATTTCTTTGTAGGTTGTATTGCTCAACCCAGGTGCACTGTTGGCTATCTCTTACAGGGAAAAATGAAGCTGTCATTTGGTTAACATAGCAGAGTTCCTTCGTTCCTCTGTTCAGTCACTTCTAATTGTATTGAATTCACCATGCATACTGATTAAGACTGCCTTCTTAGAATAAGTGGGGAAAAGATTAAATTTTGATTTGTGGGAGGACCAGAGACACCTCTTAAAAATCAGTGGCAAGGTAAGGCACAGTTTGTAATTTCAACAAAACAATAATAATTTTTAAAATTTTTTAATAATGGAGATTGTAAGAGATTAGCATAATACACCCGTAAGATTTATTTCCCTGTGCTTACTTTGGGGGGGAGCTGGTGCTTTTAAAGTAAAATCCTAAATATATCATCTCACAAATGTTTCAGTTCACATCTCTGATAAGGATATTAAAAATACAAAAACTTCATCTTTTTCATACCTAAGAATATTAATAATTCCTAAATATATAATTCCCATATTCAAATTTTCTCAAAGATGTCTTTCTACGTAGAATTGTTGGAATCAGGAGCTAAATGAAGTCTGCATGCTGTACTTGATTTTTAGGCTTTTAAGTCTGTTTTATAACAGTCTTCACTTTTTTTATGCTGTTGATTTACAGGAAAGAATAGGTCATTTGTTCAGTACCATATGCCACTTGGAGCTGCTTCTTTATTTGTGCAGCCATTTAACTTGTTCTTCTATTCTCCATGTTTCCTATAGTCTGGCAGGTAGATATGAAGGCTTGATTAGGTTCTGGTTCAAAGGCAAGTATTCTTCATGGATGGAGCTATGGAAAGTCTTACTGTATCACATCATGAGGCATCTAATATTTGTATGTCTCTCTTTTTTGAGAAATTAAGAGAGACTTATGGGTTCCACTAGTATGACCATACTTTTCTACCTTTTGCCTAGTGACTTTAGCCTCATAAAGGGTTGTAGCACATTCATTTCATTAGGGTATACAAAATGGTGACAGTCTAAATCCATCATTCCTCTTACATTTATTGTTGGAATGTTGTCTGTAAAGAACTTTTTCTCATGCATTATTTAGGTCTTCTGAAATTCAGATTGTACAGGAAAGGCTTGATCCACTCCCCTTATCAATTCCATAGTACTGATTTGATACCTTACCAACTTACAGTGATAACACAATGAGTTCTTTTTTTAAGTATCATTAAAAATGTATGAATCCTAATACATTTGTTTCAGTCCATTGTAGTAAAATTTCTTTGTGACCCACAGGTTGTCCTTGCCGCCTGTATGCTTTCTACATTGCCTCAGTAGACTCAAAAATCTTTCTTTCTGGCAGGAAATATTCTAAGCTTATCTCTCTTGTCCATTTCTTGCTCCAAATTTGACATCAGCCATTTTTCCTAGGATCACTGTTTTTTTTGTTGTTGTTGTTGTTTTTGTTTTTGTTTTTTTTTACTGAAAGTGGTTCATTTTCCTTAACTTGTGCCTCTCTTTGTGGCTGCATTTTTACATTGGTCATAAGCTTTCCACCTTATTTTTTTTTTTTACTTTTTTAATCCTTCTCATTGGGTGCTTGCTTTGGCAGCACATGTACTGATCCTTCTCATTGGGCTGTTTTTAAGACTGACACTCCCTCCACCACCATAAAATAGCTTTTAACAACCATTCCCTCTTTCTATATGTGCTGTCAGAAAGCTGACACTGACTTATTTTGGTCTTTGGCTGCTGTGATATTTCCTGCAGTGCTCTACCACCATCTTCAGCCTTATGAAATCTATTTCATTTACACTAGCCAGGATGATTCACAAGGGAGCCACGTAGACTGTCTGTCGACCCTAGTCCTCCAGCTATGACCAGCCTTTAGATTAGATATCAGAAGGATGGCTGCCTTCCATCATTTAACCCCTTCTCTTTAACCAGGCTTTGCTAGGCAGTGGCCCTGTGGCAGGTGCTCTTCAAAATGGAGAAACTGGGAAGAACATCTGGCCCTCAGAATGAGATACTCTCTTTTCATGTACAGTCCTTTTCTCCTGTTAATTCCCTCTCAAAGAGGAACAAAGGTTACCCTTTACATCCAAGCTGTGGTGCTCTGAGTGTAACTCAATATCCTCCTCTGCTAGAAACTTGACTTTGCTGATTGAGAAATATGTATTGCTCTCTGTTATACTAGAATACCCAATATATTTTAATACATGTATTTGACAGCCAAAGCATGTAATTTGTTCTTTGCATTTAAGTTGAAATCAGGGGTTAACCCATCATGGTGCTTAATAATGTGCCATACATGTTTTGATACAAACTTCATTTAACTCTTTTTTTTTTTTTTTTTGGTACCGGGGATCGAACTCGGGTCCTTGGGCTTGTGCAGCGGGCGGCGAAACCACTGAGCTAAATTCCCAGCCCCAAACTTCATTTAACTCTTACAACAAACTTGTAAGTTAGATGCTGTTAGTTGCATTACACAGATGTGGAAACTGAAACACGGTTTTGACTTGCCCAGGATCACAGTGTGTGGGTGGCAGAAGGGTAGTTTGATTCCAGGAAGCCTGGGTTCCACAGAGTCTATTCCATACTCTAAATTTACTGTCTAGTTTTCCTCAAATGCTCTGAGGGCAAAGGGTCTATTTACTTAAACTACGTAACCTTGTAGTTCCTGCTGATAATACCTTGTCATTCTGAGAGTGGCCAATAAATGCTGTTCATAATGCCAGTCTTTAACTTTTCTTTCATTTGAGCTCACAAAAGCTGTGCTTGGCCTATTGGGTGCGTGGACAAGGGAGTGAGGGGAAGAACTGTGGTTATAGGTGAATGGTAACTAATATTTACCACAATTAAAAATCACATTGAGTGGGGTCACTTTGGTGGAGGTTAGTCCAACAATCTTGTGAACTGGCCCAACTTTCTTTTTTATCTACTCCTTGTGAGAAAATAAAAGCCATTAAAGGAGGCATGCATCTTCCCAGGAAGGTGAGTCAGATTAGATATGAGGGACAAGTGGCAAACTTATTTTACATACATTGACTTTGCTGCCTCTGATTGCTAACCAACCAGCACCTTGAAACTGGGTATTAGAAAACTGTGAACAGTAAGCAACAAATCATTCATAAGTAGGTGTAGAAAGAGGAGGGTCCACAGATGTGAACCATGGTTACAGATAAAGTTCAGCCATTCCTCAGGAACAGAGGAGAATGGGTTCCAGAACTTCCCTTACGTACCCCAAACCACAGATGCTCAAATCCCTTATGTAAATGGCATAATTATTGCCAATGGCCCACACACATCCACTTGTATCATCTTTAGGTTGCTTAATGAAATATTAGTGTGTAAATAGTTGTGTCACTATGTTGTTTAGGGAATAATGACAAGGAAAAATTCTATATTTTTCCCCTCCTGAATATTTTTGATCTGTTGTATGAATTTTGGATGTGGAACCCACAGATACAGAGTGCCAACCATATAACTCTATCAATGTCTCCTCCAAAAGGATTTGAGAAGAAGGAAAGGAGATTTTAGATTCATTTATTCTGTTTTAATTTCATTGATGGCAGGTTAACACTTTATTTCTGCCCTGCCCACCCCTACACTGACTGGTTGCTGGTTGGTTGGGAGGAAGAGAGCATAACCGTGGCCTCACAGAATGGGTTTGATCCCCGATGCCACTGGTCTGCCTTACAGGAGGAGTTGTGCCCTGAGCTCACTGAGCCTCTGCTTCTTCCTCTGTAATGAGATGCATCACGGGTCAGATTTTCCAAGAATAGAGACGATATAGATGAAGTGTTAGGCACATTGGAGCCTGCACATTTCCTTCCCCTGCCGGATACCTGCTGTAGGTAAATTGACTCTCATAAACATATTTATGGAAACGAAGGCACCAAAAGTTTTACTTTCGTATGCAATGTCAAATTCCATTTTAAAAAAACAGGTGATACCCTAACATGTAGTGAATATTTTAGGTGGTGTCCAAGTCCTGGTACTGTAACAAAAAAGGCTGCGTTTCATTCTTGCACTGTCTCTTAAATTGACTTGGCAGTAATTGGCAACTTGCGCAGCTAAAGGTAAGATCTAAGTCGCTAGTGATGTCTTTGAGTACTTGTGACTTTTTTATTTTTTGACTCAACGTTGCATAACAGCCCTTGTTAGGAATACTGAAGATTCCCGAGGTGGTATGTGATCTGGAAGCAGTTTGTGAGAAGTTATAAGATGTTATGTGAAGCCAAAATAATTAAACTCAGTGAGTTAGTTTTTTCGGTGGCCAACTATTATTTCAATAAATTCATAAGTGGGTGTGTCAGGTCTTAATCAGATTGAAACATTAGTAGTCCCCAAAAGGGAGACAGTGTTTTCTTCTTTGAGAACATTATGACCTGGAGAGGTGAAGAACTTTCCCATGGCCACCCAGGTAGGAAGTGGCGGAGGCAGAAAGAGAGCCCAAGACTGCCTGACTCTGAAGACTGTGGTCTTTGCCCAGTGCCACCTTACCTAAGACTTTTCCATGGTAATAACACACAGTGTTGAAACAATGGGTGCATAAAACATTTTCAGTTTTAGTAAAAAAACATGATTCATTTTCTTTCCACTCTCTTCAATGATGGCTTCTAGAACCAGATAATTATCCCAGCTTTGCCTGGAGTTTGAGCTGGCAGCTAGCAGTTGACTCCCAGTCATACCAAGGAGCATGGAGGCTTGGGGGACTAAGCTATTGTGTTATTGGGTCCAGGGAGTGTATCTACTTGGCGATTTATAAAGCAAGCAAATTCCTCTTCTGGCTTCTATGAAAAACTAGAATAAGAAGGAGAATGAGTTTCTTGTAACCTAGGATTTATGTTTTGGATGGGAGCATACTTGATATTTTAGAAACATCTCTAGTCCCAGCTGCTCTAGAGGCTGAGTCAGGAAGGTAGCTTGAGCTCATGAGTTTGAGGCAGTCCAGGCAATAAAGCAAGACCTTACCGCAGAGCAAAAGAAGCTGGGTGTGATGGCTCACTCCTGTAATCCCAGCACTCGGGAGGCTGAGGCAAGAGATCACTGTGAGTTTGAGGCCAGTCTGGGCTACCTAGTGAGTTTAAGACCAGCTGGAACCCCACAGTGAGACTCTGTCTCAAAAAACCCAAACCAAACCAAAGGAAAAAAAAGCAGAAGTAGAAGAGGAAGAGTAGGCAGAGGGGAGGGGGAGTAGGAGGAAGGAGAGGAGGGAAGAAGAAGGAGGAGGGAGAAGAAGGGGAGAAGAAGAGAAGGAAGAAGAGGAGGAGGAGGGGGAGGAAGGAAGTCATGTGTACATACCTGTCAAAGTAATTGAACCTATTTACAATAAAATAAAATAATTGAGAATACACAAATATCTATTAACAAAATTAAACTCTGGTACATTTACCTTTTAATGTATTAAGATGACTTGAAGTGAATGGCTCTTTGGTTTTTTTGGATCCTAAGCAATTTTTAAGAGTCAGAAGATAGCACTTCAGAAAAGCACACATGCAGACATAACTTTACATCTCATTTCAAGTGGGCTGTGGATGCTCTGAAGCCTGGGCTACACAGAGCCCTGGTTTGAAAGTCTCTCTCTAACCTCTTTCTAGAGAGTAGAACCGTGGTTTTGTATTTATTTTACCTCTCGTCTAACCTTCTGCCCAGAATTTGATATAAGTACTTTTCCTTGTCAGTATTTTCTTAAAATATTATATCAGTTTGCTGAATTGGAAATTGATCACTTTCAAATTTGCAAATGCTTCAATGGGTACTGTAGGTGGGAAGAAAATGATGATAGTAACTATGATTTAACAAATCTTTATGTAACACTTACCATATCGGGTTTGTTTGGAGTACTGTAAGAACAGTAACTCAACGCAAGTTTCAGCATCCTGTGACAGATGGTCTTGTTGTACCAAGAGGTTAAGTAAGGTGCCCAGGATCACCCAGTAAAGAGAGGAACCAAAACTTGAACCTAGGAGGTCTATTAAGCATACTGAGCAGTCTAGCTACAATTCTCCAGTGTTCTCTCTCTAAATAGTCATGTTTTTGCTTGATCAGAGGCTCTCTATTGCTTTCATTTTAATACTTTTGAAATCAGGATGCCTCTTATAATTGATGTGGTCATTTGTAGGAGTACTTACCCCACCCCCATAAAGCCATTGTTAAATTGATGTTATGTCTCAAAATTATTGGAGTCTTAGAATAAAAGAACTATAATAAGCCATGCTTTCATTTTTAAAAAATGCAGCTGCATAGTTTATGGAAATATCAAAGTAAATTGTAGCTTTAAAATGGCACATACAAACAAAATCCTTATTCATTTATGGATGTATGAAAAATGTAAATTAAAGATTATATTAACAGTTTCTCTGAACACTGATATTGCTTAGATAATGATTTAAATGCCGGGGAAGAATAAATTTTAACATTTTCTACAAAAAGCAAGAATAAAAACAGAAAAAAAAGCAAGAATAGCCTTAGTGGGCTGGGGATTTAGCTCAGTGGTTCCGCCGCCTGCCTCAAGGTCCTGAGTTTGATCCCCAGTACCAAAAAAAAGAAGAAAAAGAATAGCCTTAGAGTAATGTTGAAGGTGGAAGAAACCAAATTCTAATGGAGAAGTTGAAAGTAAGTGCATGTGTGTACATAATTTATTAGGGGCTTCCTCACAGTTTCTTCTTTCTTTCTTCATTTCTTTATTTTTAGACAAGGTCTTGCTATGTAATTCATGCTGGCCTTGAACTCTGTGGTCTAGGCTGGACTCATAGCAGTCTTCCTGCCTCAGCCTCCTGAGCGCTACAGTTTTTTTTTTTTTTTTAAAGAAAGTAATATTTAAATTTCTTGAAACTGAGAACCATGAGTATAAAAATAACAACAGATTTAGACTTGCTCTTGAGTCACCATAATCTGTGTGGTGACTTGGCATATATTTCCTCCTCTGACTCAATTTTACCTGCTCTGCTTAGGGAGCATTGCTTCTTGCTGATAAAAGGCTTTTCTTTTCACTTTGTATTAATGTTGACTGTAGAGAAATCATAGTTCAGGATTTCTAATAAAACAAAATGAATCTTTCCTAAAGTTAAAAAGTCCTGAAAATCAAGATTTTTGCATTTCAGTGAGTTATCTTCCTGTAATGTTTTCTAACTGGTGTAGCAATTTAAACTGGAGCCGCTTTGGTAGTTTTGTTGTTCATTTGAATTTGGCCTTGTCAAATCATTTACCTGCAGCTGTTAGGAGGTGTACATGCAAATGCTTGGGATTGCCCAACTCATGCCTTTGGTACTGACTGTAAATTTGTTTTACTCTCTTTCGTTACTCGTGAGAGGAGTGAACAGCTTATCATTTCCGCTTGCTCTAACACTCTAAATGTTGACCGTAATGAACAAACACTGCAAATGGCTTACCCGTCATCTAGTGTGGTGGATTTTTATATAGGTATGAAATCTTTTGCACAGAATGTTTTAAAGTCTAGATAAGAGGATGTGTGATAGCAATTTTTAGAGATTAGGGAAAGTGGGATGCCTATTTTGAGCCATTAAGATAGAATTTGGCTGTGGTGTAGAGGGAACATTTTTCTGTTAGCTTGTCACTTAGAGGCCTTGTGACTGCGAGGAAGTCAAATAGCTTGTCTGAGTCTCAGTTCCTAAATGGAATAGCTGTATTCCATCATGGCAATCAGTGGTGCCACAGGGGATCTGTTTTATTTTTTGCCCATGTCTGACCAAAATGAGAACAGGGGTTCTTCTCCATGGAGATGTCAGCTCTGCCTGCAGAGTGCTTCGGTCAGATCTTGGGTGAGAGGAAAGGTGGGCGCCTAACAGTCACCACATCTCTTTACTGGGGACAGGGAATATAGTGCTCTAGCAGAGGGAGCATTGGAAGCTGCAAGAGGAATCTGATTAAATGAGGAATCTGTCATGTCAAAAGTAAAAAGCACCTATTTCTGAGTCTGTTTTTAGAAGATTAAGTAGTCTGTTTGGCCATAAACACTTCTGGGGACCCTGTCAGAAGAGAACTTCATGGTAGCCCCTCTGTGTGTCTGCCGAGATCTTCCAGGTGGTTTCCTCTCCTCTTGGGGAGGAGGCTTTTTGCTGCATCATGTCATCAATGAGAGCTATTTCTTAGCCTGCAGTTGGCATCAGTATTTGCTTTCCTCTGCCATTTCAAGTTTATCACAAATTTTCAAACAGCACCTGTTGAAGCATTCGCTGTTCTTGGCACACAGTTCCCCCTTGACATATTGTAGTCTACCTTAACATCTTAAGTGAAGTTAGGTATTTAAAATTCCAGCATGTTCAGTTCATCAGCACCAGGGTCCACTCTGCCATGGTCTATCTAATGTGTTCTGTTTACAGATATATGTACACTTCATTTCATTGCTTTCATACCTCTGGAATTCGGCATTTCTTCCTTTTACAGACACAAAGGCAAGTTCCTGAGCTTTTCCATATGCCCGGGCAACCTCAGCGCCTGTGAGCGGAAATGGCCCCCACCTAGTTATGTGGTAAATGCTCAGTAAGCCTGAGCTGCTGGTTCGTTGCCTGGAGTTGCAGACAGGATGGAGTCTACAGGCAGTGCCTTAGAAGACCTGAAGGGATCTTAATGACCATAGTGGTAGAAATTCAGCAAGAAAACAGAGGCTCAAATATTGGCATGTTGCTGATGGTCAGAATAAATCAAATAGCTTCCTTGGGCTGGACCTCTCTTAGTCCCAGGATCTCCCGAGGGTTTTCTGTGTGAGGATCTGCCTCGGGCTGCCATGAAGGATGGGGCTTCTCAAACTTTAGCCTGCACCAGAATCTGGGGGATGCTTGTTCAAACACATCTATTGTGCACTTGGGGCTGCCCCCTGTGGACTTTTGTCACCAGGACTCCCCACCCTCTGGCTTGGGTCTGGATTTGGTCTGTGGTAGGTTGGGCAGAGAGAGGTCAGGGGTATCTCTTCCTCCCACTCCTCCTTGCTGCAGTGCTGGTGGGGACTGTGGCTGTTGGAGTAGCTCCCACTGGACTGTCCCTCCCTGATTGCTTTAGTTTGCTCTGTCCTCTGGTGGAGCTGTGTCCCCTCCCCTCCCTTCCCTCCAGCCCCTGTGACTAGTCCCCATGGTACAGCATGTCCCCATTGCTGTCTGAACCTTGCCTGCACATCTTTGGTGGGCTCTTTTCTGAGAGGTCTCTTTGGCTGATGCAAGAGCCCATACAAGGGCAGTGGTGGAAAACATGACATTAGGAGAACCCAGGGTGTGAAGCACTCATGAGTGGAGTGGGCTTCAGGTATGGAGAAAGCAAGGAAGCAGCCCAGGCCCTGGAATTTGGGTGGAGGATGGAGGAAGAGGCAAGGGAAGGGCCTGGCATCTGAGGTGATGCTGGATATAACCTTGGGGGGTCCTGAGACCTCCTGTACAGAATGTGACCCACGCGCCATGCCCATGTCATCCCTGTGCATAACCTTGTACCAAGCAAGGAGTTAGGTGAGGGATTTGCATTCCTCTGCATTGCCTGGCATTTTCTTTTTCTGCTCCTGCCTTTTTTCCCACACACCTTAGCACTGTCAGCTATACACAGGAGCTCTAAAACCTTGATGTGGTGCTTTGATCTTGCTAAATTTTGTCACAGTATATTGAACATGTTCTGAAATGCCTGCCAAAACTACATCCACAAGGTAACAAATGGTTGAATAGAATAATTATACCTTCAGTTCCTTTGCCCATGGGTTCCAGCAATGGGCGTGTCAACAAGATAAAAACATTTCTCATTTGGTGCTCCGCCAAATCCTTTTTTACACCACCCTCACTAGGAAGCAGGTCCACAATTACCAATTCTGTGTGTTTATCAGTTCTTTTATATTGAAATGTCATGCCAAGTTAGAAACCACTTCTCAGCTTTTATAAATAATATTAAGATAGTAAAGATTGGATACCAACATCTGAATACCTCATCTTCCTAACAAATGGAAAATCTAAAAATCTCTGTTGTAACAATTTTTTTTAAAAGAAAATTTCTCAATGAGGAAAAATCGACCCTGGAAATTTTTGCTTCATCTTTCTGGGTTTTTGTGTATTTATGTCAAGGAAGCATAGATGCCTGAGGGAGGAGGGATCCAGGGTGTGTTTTAATACATTTGAGGCAAACAATGATGATCATCTTATGTCACTCAGTGTGCCACAGGTTTGAAGCATAGGAATCCTTTGGTTTCCCTCTGTTTCCTGTTCTTCCTGGCCATTCCTTCAGTAAAGCTTGCTTGCTAGTTACCCAGAGAAGACAAGTCATTGGAAGCACAGAGAAGGGCTGAATTCTGCCAAGAGGGGGATGAAGTTTTTTCTAGATGAAGTCTCCCCCGATCAGTGGCCATGCTTGAGCATTGTCTGTTAGTAGAAGAGAGGGAAGAGGAGAGGGGTCTAGTGCAAATGACCCAAGTAGGAGTCCATCTCATGTCAGAACGAAGAGGAGCTCCATATGGAACAGGGATGTGGTCCCTCAGGCTTCCTTTTCCAGTCCAGACCTTGGAGTGAAGACAGTTCTTGCTAATCTACCTTGATGTCATCTCTATTCTAGAGTGAAAAGTCTCCCTATCCCCTAAGCTGGGAAAGGAGCCCTTTCTGTTGGGAGACCCAGGTCTACTTTCTGTGCTTAGCATTTTCTGTGGTTGGGCCCCAAGAAATCTGTACTTAGCTTTTCTCTTAGTGTTTGAAGATTCATCTCCTTACTCACTTCCCTTGGATGAGCTATCCACCTCAATTTTGGGTTTGCCTGCCTTTGGCTTTGCCATTCCTGTTTTCCTGTTCTCCTCCCTCAAGCTTTCTCCCTAAAGGCTTTTCTGTTGGGTTGTTTTCCCTGCCCCTCTGCTCTGAATCAGCTCATCCTATTGTTTGCACTCATTGTTTCACTGCTCCGCGCTCCTGTTTCTTCACCCTTGCACCCATCTGTCAGCTTACCTAGGCCCAGCTGAGGGCTCTGTTCCATCTGGGAAAGGCTGCTGGATGCCCTTTTCGGGAGTTTGAATGATGGAAGCCCACTTTTGCATGTTAGGACTCCAGAGAAGCTGACCTCTCTCTCAAATATTTCCCAGACTATTTATGTTCTCAAACCTCCAACTCCAAGAAGAGAAGAGGGCTGTTGCAGGGCTTGAGGAACCATTGCCTAACTGGTATGAATTAGGGGATAGAGCATTTGTCGACATATTGACTGCCGATTAGTGTTATATTTTCAAATGTATTAGTTTTAAATAAGGACCTCTGCCTTGGATGAAGGATATGTACAAGAAAGTATTGCTTCAATGAAGAAGTAAGATTATGAAATTTAAAACCAGTTTCATTTCTTAATGACTATAATGTAGAAGGTTCTACTTAAGCAAGTAGCTTTGGGAATAATAAACTAAATCTAAGACAAAGTAAAGCAGATTAATGATTTTGTTTGTTGTCTCTTTCCCTGTAGGCAGCATCCTGTGATGTAGTACTGTGACCATCTCACAGTGTCATCCAATGCAGTCACCTTCTTTTGACTCCTGGTACCTTTTCTTGCCTCTGAAATCTTTATTGGGTAGCTACTACATATCTGCTCTGTCTGTCAGGGTAGTGCAGTTAGCAACAGCAATGACAAAAATGCCAAAATCTTTATATGTTAGTCCAACAAAAGTATTTTGTTTTTTTCTTTTGCTTACAAAAAGAGCATTTTGTGTCGAGTGCTCTCCTGGTAGCTGTCCTCCATGAAGCCTTGCTTTTTATACATTTCCATATCAACATCTTCTTCCACAGTGACTGCAGCATGTGAAGAAAGAATGAGGAGCTGCACATGGGCCTTTCCACGCTCAGCCTGAAGTGACTTTTGCTCAGATTTCACTGGCCAAACCAAGTCACTCATTCAAGGCACTAGGAATGCCATCTTCTGTAGAGCACTGAAGGAAAAGAAAAGCCCAGAAATGCTTATGTCTACCTCAGGCACTAGAAGCTGAGAATTCAAAAATGAATACAGAGGCCCAGTTCTCAGGGACTCAGGTCCAGTGGGGAAAACAAACATGTTGATAGCTACAAGTTAGTTTTGCAAAACTATATGAATTGTAAATTACTTAGAGTAATTTCTATGACAGAACCAAAACTATCTCAGGAACAGAAAGATATAGAATCTCTCCCTGTACTTGGGATGGAAAGAGCGCTTCAGCATGGAGGTGGCATAAGAGCTGGGTTTGGTCTGTTCACTGGCGTTAGGTCCGTGTTACCTTGAGAAGGGTGGGATCTGACCTATTTTATGCACTGTATAACATCTAAATTAGTAATTTGCAGTACATCTCTGAGAAACTGACTTACCTGCTCTTTGAGTTCTCAAGAAAGAAATGAAAGCAATCTGTCAGCAGTAGAACAGATCTGGTAGTTTAAATGAAATGCAGCGCACAAGTATCATTTTAATGAAGACTTGCTAAAAATACTGAGCAATTATGTTACTGACAGTTCTTGGATCTCAAAAATTAGACTTGAAGCTACTGTATGAAAAGAACAAAGCCAACTGTAAAATAACAACCAAAGTTTGGTATTAGACAACACAGTTTACATATACAGTACTTTGACTCACCCAGAGATCCTGACATATTTGACTTTGGGTATAAATGTGAGTGATGTCTTAACATTACAGAGCATATGCTTTATAAATGAAGAAGACAGTCTCTTCCTCAGACCAAACAAAGCCGCACCCTTGTCCGCTTCATGCCTGTGGTCCCACTGACTTTCTGGCTCATCGTGCTGGGCATTCTCTTCCGTGGGGGTCTTGGCACTTGCTTCTCAGTCTGAACCCCTCCTTCTCTAGGTACCCGCTAACCTGCCATGGATCTATGCGCCCAAACCATCCTTCTGGTGAGGCCCTCGGCCCCTCCTTCAGACTGGAACATCCACCCCCTCCCCACCTTTTATTCCTCTGCCACCTTCAAACATGAATAATTGATAAATAGGTTATTTATTTTGTTTGGATCAGTCTTCCCCCAGTAGTATATAACCTATTATTATATCACCAGAATAAAGGGCTGTTGTTTATAATTCAGTAACTTTTAGAAGCAAGTAAATTTTGTTTAACAGAAATATACTACATAGCCCTTCCTGTTCCTCACATCAGCATTTGGAAACCACTTCATGCAATAGATATATATTTTTTTCTAGATAATATAAAAGTAAGACTGCATGTGGGCACAATGTAAGACATGTGAAGTGGCTGTCAGAGTCAACTGACAGAAGCATGTCTCTGGAGAGTTTAGTCCAAGTGAGTGTATGCAGAATGAAGAAAGGAGAGGCTGAAGACATGGAAGTCATGTAGGAATGTGGTCCCAGTGATGGTCGGGGGCAGTTCTGAGATGGAAGCAATGGGAAAAAGACTTTGGCAAGGGAGGGAGGCTAGGATTTAGAGATTTGCTTCCTGTTTTAATAGGCAGCTGAATGTCAACAAGGACAGAAAAATCAGTTCCTGGTCTTAATGAAATAACTGAGCAATGCGACAAAAGATTGTATTTATTCTACACCAGTGGAGGCGAATCTATGGCACGCATGCTGCAGTGGGCTGTTTGTTATCACTGAAAGCTCCAGAAGGTTCACCATCACTGTTCTATAGAGAAAGTGTCCTAGGTTTCCAACACCCTTATTTAAGAAATTCTGAGTAAGAGTGTATTATGTGTTTATTTGTGTGAAAAAATCATCTTGGTTGTGTAAGGTACCATGTATAAGAGAAAGAATGAGAAAGGAGATGCTTTTAAAATTATTTTTAAGTAATATTTTAAAATTTCAGTTTTGAATCAAAAACAGTTTTGAATCAAGGACACAGAACCAGACAGCATTTGGTGACCATCCTGGTGTTCCCCCACCCAGCTAAGGGTGTTTTTGTGGCCTCCAGCAGATGGAAGCAGACACTCCCCACCTTGTCCTCAGACTGCATCTGCCCCATGCCAGATCTCCTGGTCACCCCTTCCAGCCGGATAAGCACAGTGCCAGCTGCCATCAAGGCCAGCCTTGGTTAGGTAGAAGAAGATAAGGTGGAAGACAGCCTGTGTGGGAAGAGAGGCAGCGCACTGGGTATAAAGAAGGTGTTTATTCCCTTTATCCACTTTTGCCTTTTCCCACTTCTTAAATTTCTATATATGTGAAGCTCGGGGAATTCTTGCTTAAAGATACTCACATCTGTTTTTCACAGGAGGTTCTGGTACAGCGCTGTGACCTTCTGCAGCTGAATTCACAAATATCCCCCCCCCCCAGGCCTTCTTGAAACTGAGAACAACAAACACCACTTTTTCTTCTTGTGCTCATAAGTTTCAGAAGAGCTGTTGGTTCTAAGTGAAGTGAGGACTTGGCTCATTTATACCCCTGCCCCTACCCACCCCACCCTACCCCACACCCACCTGCCTCTCTTCTGGGTCCTCAGGTAACTGAGTTGTTCCTGGGGCTGGGCGCAGTGGAGGTCTTGTGGCCACATACTCTCTTCTGGATTGGATTTAGGATGAGTCTGTCAGGGGCCTTGATTGCAAACAAGAGACACCAACTCTGAAATCGCTGGAAAGTTGTTGGGTTGCAGATCAGCTTGCAGAATAATTAGAAGGCTGGAGATATAGCCCCCCAAGGGGGCAGGAACCAAGGACATTCTTAGTGGAGAAGCAGCAGGTGGAGGAATTCTGAGTAAGAATGCAGGAACAAGTTAGCCATGTTTCCTCTGCCACTCACCAGCTGAATGACTATGGACAAGTGACTTAACCTCTCACTGCCTCCAAGGAATCACAAATAACAAATGCATTAATATTTACAAAAAGTGCTTAGAAGAGTGAGTGGTGAAGAATAATATATCAGTGTTTAGTATCTATTGCTAATTGAGCTTGTGTGGACATAGACAGGTCCCACATTACTATGATGGTTTGACCTAAGATATTTTTAATTTGGTGATCATGTGAAAATGAATCACACTGAGCAGAAATCATACTTCAAATTTTTGAATTTTGATTTTTTTTCCCCAGGCCAGTGATACAGCTGCAAAAATTCTTACTCTGTTGGGCAGTAGAACCACAGTACCCAGGCAGCCATGAGGTTACCAGGGGGAGAAAAGATACTTAAGTGTGCTTTGTGGCTAAGCTAGCACATTCAGTTGCTTAGGAGTCAGCTTTCTGTTGATATGATAAAATGCCTAAGAATAACAATTTATAAGAGGCAAGGTTTATTTTGTCTCACAATGTCAGAGGTTTCAGTCCAGGATTGGCTGGCTCCATTGCTTTTAGGTCTGTGGTAGGGCAAAAACACCCTGGTGGAAGGACTTGGTGAAGGAGAGCTTCTCACCTGATGGGAGCCAGGAAGCAAAGAGAGAGTGAGAAACAGAGAAAAGAGGCCAGGGGCCAGAGATAGTCCCTAAGGTCATTTCCCTACTATCTATATCCTTCATCTAAGGCCCAACCTGTTTCCATCAACTTCCAATAATCCCATCAAATCACACATTAACCCACTACTGAAGTTAGAGCCCTCATAATTCAATCACTTCTCCAAAATCCCATCCTCTGAACACATGAGACTTTGGGGAACATTTTGGATCTAAACTATAACAGTCTGATTAAATGCATTTTGGTCTAATGATTATATTTTCAGTTTATGATGGATTTGTCACATGGGATGTAACCTCACTGTAAATTGAGGAACACCCATACATATGTATATTGTCAGATGCTGTTAAATGTCAGGTTTCTCTCTAGGCTACAGGCTACTTTCTTGTTGCTGGGACAAAATACCTGAAACTCACAAGTTAAAGGAGGAAAGGTTTATTTTACCTCACTGTAGAGGTTTCAGTCCATAGTCAGCTGGCTCCAAGGCAGGGCAGCATGACAAAGGGGTATGGCAGAGGAGAAACAGTCTGTGGCATGACAGAGAGGAGGAAGCAAATAGCAGCCTCCTCTTCCCTTTTATTCCATGCAGAGTATAAGCCCATTGATTAGTTCCACCACATCCAGGGTGGACCTCCCCATTATCCACACCCAGATCTATGCTAAACCAATCAGTGGATTAATTTACTATCTACCTTAATCCATATTCACACACTCATGATCCACCCACTCCCAAAAGCCCAGCCTATGAGCACATGAGGCTTTGGGGAGACATCTAGATACAAGCCATAACACCCTCCATGCCACTTCTCCCCTGCTGCACTCACTTTCCCCTTAGCACAAATTACCAGTCTTTGTTAGAACACTTTCCGCTCTTCATATATCAGTTCTGAGACATTATTAACGAAGGAGGACACAGAGATCTCAGTCTACACTTTGAACTCTAGTGCTCCTCTGCTACACAGAGGGATAGTGTAGTCAATTTTTTCTGTCACTTTGTTTCTTTTTTAAAGATTTTAAATGCTATGCTTTTATGATTATTACTAGTAATCATAAAACAATCTTTCCTCTTGTTATTTATGAGAAAAAGCCAAAAGGGAAACTCTTGTAAAAGATAAATCATCTTAATTCTATGAAAGTTTTTAGAAAGCCTTTTTAAAATTGCAGCATTAATGTTTGGAAATAAAAAGAACATGAGGTTTCTGCAGTACATATTTTTTTCATTCAACTTGGTTCAAAGAAAAGTGTATCTATCCATTCTTTGAAATAAGTCTTTCCTGTAGGGTGAGATTGGTAAGAGTGTTGGTTATTCTGCCAAAGAATATAGTCTATTTATGGAAAAGATTTACTTTGAAAAAAATCAATGACTAGTATACGTCCTGTGCATTGAACTGGTATTTTGAGTCTCAAGTTTGATTAGTCAGTCTCTCTTCCTCCCTCCCAAACACACAAGCCTACACACATAATATCTGCTTATACAATCATGCAAATCAGCCTGATTTTAAATAACTTAAGTTATTAAACATTTATTGTACTGACCATTTTGAAGATTCAAAATAGCTTTAAAAAGTGGGAGATTTTTATGGATCCCTTAATATGAGAATGATAGAGTCATTATAATGAAATGTTAACATTTAATATGAATACATATATCTATTGCAAAACTCAGTGGGCTCCGAGTTTATTTCAGCTTTCAGGCATGATAAGGGGATACTTAAAGCATTTTGTTTGAGCTGTGTATACACAGAGTATGCTTGTGTGACCCGAGTAACCATATAAAATATACTCCTTATTGTGGGTTACAGTTCAAGATTTGAGAGGCAGTGATCTAAGAAAACTGCCACAGGGTCTTCCAGTGTATCTCTGGACACCTTACAGCTGGCTGCTCTCTCAGGCATAGAAAAGCGTGAGAAAGCAGAGGGAAGGTCGTTGGAGATTTAATGTGTCACCCGCTGGTTAATAGGACTGTGACTGTGCAGAAGTGTTTGTTGTCCTGCTTGAGAGATATAGGACTTAAGTGAGGGTTATGTGAAAGGAATTGTGTGCCATGAGTTGTAGAATTAATTTATAATTGGAATGCTTTCAAAAACAAGTTTCCCCATGTATGTCAAATCTCCTCAGTAAAAAGAAATGACTATTGAAAACCTTTTATTAGCATTGAATCTACTTTAGAAATGTGGGTGAAGGTGGAGGGAGAAAGTGCTTTTCTAGGAAAAAGAAAGTTCTGTTCTCTGAAGTTGGAACAGTCTTCATTTTTACTTTCATATTTAAGGCTTTATTTATAATGATCGCTGCTGTGCTGCACTTAAGTACACATTTATAAGCAAAAAATACATGGGCACACAATTGGGCTAATTAGCTCCTGGAGCTTCATTTGTTCACCATTATGTTCCTAATGTGACTATTTAAAACCTCACAGAAGTGAAGTAGGCCTGACAGGGCACTGCATCTGTAGTTGGCATGAGGCATAGCAGTCCACAGGCAAAGTGAGAGGGTGCATAAGGAGAACGGTCAACTTGGAGCCTTTCACTATGTGCTTAGTTGGTTTTGGAGAGTATCATTTGCAAGTAAATTCCGCATTTCAGAATCCATCAAATGTTGTTTTCAAATGTTTTTGTTTTAGTTATGGTAAAATACACATAAAATTTACCATCCTAACCATTTTTCAGAGTACAGTTCAGTACTATTAAGAATATTTACATTGTCGTGTAACCCATCTCCAGAATCATACATGGTTTTAAAGCCAGAATGATATGTATGGCTTTATTATAATATATGGCCAGGATTTTAATAGTAGTTTAATGTTCTGAAATTTCCTATTACTTTCGACAGCTGTCTGTCTTCTTTTTTTTTTTCTTTTTTTTTTTGGTACCAGGGATCAAACTCAGGATCTTGCGCTTTCAAGGAAGGCACCGGAACCACTGAGCTAAATCCCCAGCCCTGTCTTCTAATTCATGACTTTTGAAATATGTAATAAGAAATCTGTGTTGCCTGCTCACTGATGTCTCTTTTCTGGGTGCACTTCTTCTTTCTTAAAATGTATTGGGCAATTGAGTACTTCCTGTAACTGTTTTTATTTCAAGGAACACCCATGATATCAAACTCAAGAGGGTGTAAAAATAATAAGCTTCAGTGGGCCTCAGGCCCCAGAGAAGGGCATATCTCTTAGAAAAAAGGAAAAAAGTTAAATCATTCAGTTTCATGCTCCATCTATGAGTTCTCAAATACTTTCCAGTCTAGTTTAGAAACTACTTTGAAAGCTGTCTTGGTGATTTCATCTTACCTTCAGTGAAAGATTGGTGTGGAAAAATAGTTAATTGCATTTTTATTTCAGGGTTCGTCAAAACCTCCTTAACTCCCATGGGTAGCTAACTTTGTCCTTCTCTGCATGTCTCATGCCTGAACACTGACTTTTTGTATCAAACTGGAAAGTTGGCATTCAAGGTACAAGGAGGAATATAATGGACAATGTAGGGCTTTGGGTTGGGAAGTAAGCTTAAAATCTTGCTTATGGCTCCAAAGAAGACGGTGTCCTATTTGCAAATGTCTCATTTAATTAAAAAGTTGAAGTACAATTCATATAGCCAAGAGTGAATAACAAATGTAGTACCTGTACTCTGGGGCTGAGAAGGGGGTTTAGAGTCTACTAAAAATGACATTGAGCCTCTGCTTTCAGATCATGTATTCAGTATAGCTGTCATATTATAACCCATGCCTAACATACAACTTGGTTGGACACAAACCTAATTAAATTCACATGGAATCCACTGGACCCCCCCCCCCTGTACAGCCACCTGGTTCCACATTCCAAAGACGGAGAGGACACCAGACCACCAGGCCACGGTGGTACTGAGTCCTGCCGCTCCTGACCCAGAGGGCAGAGAAGCTCAGCCGGTCCCAGAACCCGGAAGGAAGCTCCCCGCCCCCATCCCAGGCTCCTAGGGCAGGGAAGGTGAGCTGGTCCCAGCACCTGGAAGGCAGCTCCCTGCCTCCATCCCGGGCTCCTAGGGCAGAGAAGTTCAGCCGGTCCCAGCACCTGGAAGGAAGCTCCCCCGTTGCCATCCCAGGCTCCTAGGGCAGAGAAGGTGAGCTGGTCCCAGGACCCAGAAGGAACCTCCCCACCTCCATCCCAGGCTTCTAGGGCAGAGAAGCTCAGCCAGTCCCAGCACCCGGAAGGAAGCTCCCTAGGGAAGGTGAGCCCCGTGGGTGCCAGAAGCACCCCCGCCCCCGGTGGAAATGAGAAAACACATAAGCAAGCCTCAAAAACAGAGTTCCAGATCACCTACAGCAACCCCAAAGGGAAACAAGATGGAGCAGTCTGATACTCAACCACCTGGACTCTCTGAACTGGCAACAAAAGAGGATCTGGGAAAAATGAAATCAGAAATAATTACTCAGATAACAGCAAAGATTTTGCTTATGGTGCAAGACATGATTAATAAATCTAGAGAGGACACAGATAAAAAAATAGAGGATCTGAGGAACATGATGGAATCCCAATATAGGAAACAAATGGAATCCATAAAACAGATACAAACAGATTTCCAAGAGATTAAAAACTCCATCGAAAGTCTGCTCAGCAGAATGAACCAATGTGAGGATAGAATTTCACATATAGAAGATAAGATTGCAATTAGTGAGGAGGAAAAGAAAAATTGCTTTAAAATTGTGAGGGAACATGAGAAATCAATCCAGCAGCTGCTGGACGATGCAAAGAAGAATAACATAAGACTGATTGGAGTCAATGAAGAAAGAGGAGAGTGCAGATGACATAAAAAATCTGTTCACAGAAGTGATGGCAGAAAACTTCCCAAGGAGGGGAAAAGAACTTGACCTACAGATAAGTGAGGCATATAGGACTCCAGCTAGCCTTGATCAAAACAAAATCTACATATAGGCATATAATAGTTAGGATTCCAGAAATCCAACAGAAGAACAAAATTCTACAAGCAGTCAGAGAAAAGAAACAAATCACATACAAAGGAAAGCCCATCAGAATCACAGCAGACTTCTCAACACAAACCCTCAAGGCAAGAAGAGCTTGGAGTGGTGTATTTCAAGCCCTCAAGGAAAACAGCCTCCAACCCAGATTGATGTACCCTGCAAAACTATCTTTCAAAATTGTTGGAGAAATAAGATACTTTCATGATAAAGAGCACCTCAGGAACTTCATGAATACCAAACTGGCACTCCAAAAACTTTTAGACAATACCCTAGGAAAAGACAGTGAGGATCACAACCCCAGGAAACCCAGCAGAATGAATCCATTGGGCGTGACAAATTAAACGCAAAAGGGGAGAATCCAACAAAAAGGAAAAGTCATGACAAGGCTTTTAAAACTTTTGACATCATCTCCCTAATGAGTGTATAATTCAATCTTATTATTGCACTGTTTAGTATTTTTCTGATTCTAGAGTTGCACACCATTCCTTGTGCTATACTGGCTATTTATCATCTTATGTCTACATTTTAATTGGGTTGTCTATTAATGAGCTCTAAGAATCCTTTATATATTCTGGTCATAGGTTATATGCATTGTAAATATGATCTGTTTAAGGACTACTTTTCATTTTAATGATGTCATGTAAAGTTCTAAATTTTGGTGGAATCTCATTTATCAATTTTTTTCTTTTATACATCATGTTTTTTGTATCCTAGGTAGTTCTTGCCTACCCTGAATTCATAAATATTTTCCCTTATAATTTCTTCTTAAAGTTTTATACTTTTAGGCTTTCTTATTTAGGTTCATAGATCCCTTCAAGTTATTTTCATGTATGGAAAAAAATGGTCGAGGTTAATTTTTTATGTACGGATACCAGGTGTTCTAGCTCCGTTTGCTGAAAACAGTATCTCTTCCTTGGCACTTGAATTGAGTTTATATTCTATAAAATGCTAATGTTAAATAATCTTTCAAAACTCAGTGGACCATATATGTGTGTTTCTATTTCTAGATTCTCTGTTTTATTCAAATGATCTATATGTCTTTCCTTACACCAACACTGCCTTGATTACTGTAGCTTTAGAAGAAGTCTTAAAATAAGGTACTAAACGTCTTCCAACACTGTTTTTGTTTTTTTTTTTAACTTTTCTAGGTTCTTTGTACTCCTACATAACTTTTAAATTTCAATATCCAATTCTTTGTAGCAAGTATACACAGACCGAATTTTTATATAATACCTTGTGTTTTCTAATCCTGCTAAATTCAAGTACAAGTTCTAGGGGCTCCTAGAGATTTCTTAGTATTTTCTCTGTAGATGATCATTTCACCTA
The DNA here is from genome assembly GCF_053883595.1 of Heterocephalus glaber. Lineage (NCBI taxonomy): Eukaryota > Metazoa > Chordata > Mammalia > Rodentia > Bathyergidae > Heterocephalus > Heterocephalus glaber. The sequence goes on from NW_028258156.1 coordinate 8,145,607, forward strand.
CACATAAAGATTTTGCTTCTGCCATGCCAATCCTATCCTAATTGTGTCATTTTATTGCCAGATTATTTTGGTGGGGCCTAGGTTTCAAAGTTTAATGGACAGATAAAGAGTAAGCATATCTGCCCTTGTTCTCCACCTTAAGGAGAAAAGCATTGTATCTTCTCCATTTATATAAGACATTCTCGCTGGAAGTATGGAGTACATGTCTTTAATCTGTTGAGAAGGTTCTGTTCTAATTCTAGTCTCCTGATAGCTTTTACCACGAACACCTGTAGAATTTAGTCCAATTACTTTTTCTCCAACTAGTGACAGAATCATATGGCTTTTTCCTTTCCTCTGTTAAAATGATGACTTTTGGGGGTGGATCTTCCAATGCTGAACCAACACTGCCATCCCTATAACAAAACCACTTTCTACATCCTGCCAGATCTGACTTCCAATAGTTTGTTTTGTTAAACAAATTTCTATCTATGTTCATACTTTTTTCTTCTATTGTCTTTATCCAGTTTTAGGATTAGCACAATGTTGAGTTCCTAAAATGAGGAGAGAAGTGTTCCTTCTTTTTTCTGCTTTAATTGTTTGATATAATTTATCAGTTAAAGTGTTTATGAGCCTGCTGTTGTCATATAGGTAAGTTTTCAAGCTAGGAATATACTTTCTTTAATAGGTGCTATTCAAATTTTATATTTCCTCCAGAGTTAGTTTCATTGATTTGTCTTCCAAGGTACTTCTTAGAAGTTGTCAAATTTATTTCAAAAAAAATTTTTGTAATATGCTTTCTATATCCTTTTAAATTCTGTAAAATCTGTGGTAATGTCTCCTACATCTTGATATTGTAATTTAAAAAATGTATAATTGATATTGTGTAACAGGAAGAAAAGGTCTAAAAGAGCAGGGGAAGTGGGAGGGGTAGGGGAAAGGAAAAAAGGGAAAAGAAAAAATATGAGAAAAGGAAAAAGAATGGAAACAAAGTCTTTGCAAATAGGGAAGGGTGGAGGGGGTGAAGGGAGGGCAAGGGAAGGGGGAAAAAAAAAAGAACCAAGATACTCATGTAATGGTACAAGATCCCAATGATGAATATAACTGTATTGTATACCGAAAATGTACTAATAAACTTAATGGGGGAAAAAAAATTCACATGCTAGGAATCAAAAAAGTCAAATTATTGATAACAATTTTGGGGTGCTCACTTTTTGAGTTGTTTTCTTTCCATGTGAGATCTGACTGTTCACAGGTCAATGGCAGGAGAAAGTGATGCTAACCACTTCAGACATTGGCAACAAAGCTAAATTTCTGGGCACTGAGGTTATTAGAACAGGAACTTTGTGTCCTCTACCTGTGGAGGGCCACTTAGGAATGCAAGTGCTGTCCCATCTCTTCTTGTTCTGCTGGTTGAGCTCTCCCCACCATAGGCTCTCAGGCCCTTCTCCCTTCCTTTCACACAGTGCTCCCCTTCCTGTGTCCAAGGTCTAGTCTACTCAGAGCAGGCAGAATGGCCACGTGGCCATCGCTGAGCAGAAGGGGGAATGAGGGAGCACATCCTTCAAGCATCTTCAGTCTTGTCCTGTTGTCTCTTCTCTTCACTTAGAGGTGTATGTCATTATCCCCATCTATAAATACACTCATATTAGAGCTCGCTTAGGTTTAAATTTCTTCCTGACTGTAGACCTGTTCTTCATCTTTTACGTACAGTATAAAGAATTGCTGTTATCGTCTGTGAACTTTGCTTCATAGGGTAGAGGTGAGAAGGTGGCCGGAATTGAGATTTTTATCTTGCATTATAGGTTTTTATTCCTGGTTATAAAGGTAATATACTTAGTGTAAGAAATTTGTAAGAAAAGAAACAGTAGTCTGTCACACAAAGCCCCATTATATTAGCATTTTGCTATATTCTTTTCTATTTTAAGATAGAGTATTTTATACTCTCCAATTTTACTTTTGTTTTTCATTTTCACCAAAATATTTCCACAGTTATAAACTCTTTAACATATTTGTAATAACTGCATAATGTTTTCTCATGTTCCCAGACTAGGGTGCAGGAAGGGAGGAGCAATGGGCGTCAGGGGCAAAAAGGGAGTGTAGTGCTTTGGAATAACTGGGTTGTAAAGCCCTTTGAAGTACTACACATACCCTACCAAAAGGTCTCTTCTACAGCTCTTGCACATTGTGCTGACTGATTCCCCACTCCTCTACTCTTGGAATGTAGGCTACTTTATTGACTTCAGATCTTCCATCTGGGAACAGATTATCCACCAGTGTTAACATTCAGAAGGGTGCCTTTTAGAACATTAGAGTTGTGTTTTACTCTAGCTGAGCTGAATAATGTCAGAGAAGAAATTATTTTGTTACTGAATTTTATACAAACAGAAAGCAAGAGTACATTTGTAAATGTTCAGTATGACATTTGATTACAAGGGAAAACTCAGTTCTAAAAATAGAACCCCTTATGAAGTACCTCTCATAGTAATTATGCTTCAAGTGCAGTGAACACAAAATACATTTGATTTAAAACCATATATCAAATACATACAAATTGGGATCAGATTGTAGCTTTGCCCTTGGTGGAAACAAGTAAAGAGAGGAGTCAAAGTAGTCCAGAAAGAGTGAGCCAGAGGATTTGATAGCTCTGGTGTTGGTCCCTGTCCCCATTGTTCCTCTTGGTTCTACAATGTCCTATTTTTTGGGCCTGGTTTTGTATGACTTCTCCAACTGAGAAAATAGGAGACAATTTCACATCTAAACTCAATTAATATGTATATTGACAAGTCATCAGGAAACAGGTCAGTAGGAGAGGTTTGGAGAAGTAGTATTTTGCAATTGTCAAATAGAGGTAATTCAACACTGAGACACCTTTTTAATTCATTGTTTTCTGTTAACACCAGTAAATGTGGTTTGAGGTGGTAATGGATGCTTATCTAAATAAATAAATAAATAAGATTTACAGATTTGTTAGATGTGTTTGAGAAATGTTAGATTAAACAGATTTATTTACTATAGAGATTCTTTGACACCTGTAATATGTAATGTGCATTTCTCAGCTTTAAGGAGGGAGACTAGAATAAGCAACATCTTCAAAACTCACTTTCCTCGTATTGTAATCCTTTTTAGGAGGGTCTCTATTGATATATATAGGGGAGTTTGAATTTAGAAAAACTTGAAACAGGAACCAGTGCTTAATATCCAGCTGGAGTGGATCAGAGTGCCTCAGCCTTCACTGTGATGTGTGTCACCCGGGGCACGCATTCGAAGTCATCTTCTGCCTGGTGCCCCCTGAGAGCCTGTGTGGCTCTGCAGGAAGCACCAGGTGAGGCTGATGCTCCTGCCCACACACTGCACTTGGAGGAAGGCTGTACTGCAGGTGACTGCTGATCACTGTCACTTAGAGATGAGCTAACATGAGCCAGAGGAAGGCAATATTTGTCACTTGGCTTTCATAGCATCCCAGGAGGCTCCTTGGGAGGCCCTGGTGGACAGGAGGAGCACATCTGCAGTTGCTGATGCTCCCATGGAAGCAAGCTTCCTGGGGGAAGCCGAGGGCTGGAGTTTCCAGAAAGTCTGAGTGCCCTATGCTGAGGTATAAGGGGTGACCAGAATATGTGTTGTTTGTTTAAAGCTTTAAAATTACAGTGAAAGACACATTGCCATTAATCCACCTCAAAATATCCCTCCATGCCTCAAACACATTTATCCCATCACGCGGAAGCCATTCTGGAAGTGCTCTTTTGCATCTTTATGAGATGTGATCAAAAATACAATGAATGCTGCTGCTGAGTGCCATCCAACAGAAAGGCAGGCTCATAAAAACCTTACCATGCCCCCATACACTTTAGTCACCAGATCTGGCACTGTGTGACATCTGGGTTTTCCCCCAAGGCAAAATGACCATGAAAGGTAAACATTTTGAATCTGTTCAGGATGTGTAGACAGCCACAACAGTTCGACTAAAGACATGAACCTGCCAGATCTGCTTCAGAAAGTGGCAAGAATGATGGAATAAGTGTGTTCAAAACAAGGAAATATATTTTGTGGGGGATTAATGGCACTGTGTCTTTTATTATAATAAGTTTCTAAAGGTTATACATTCAGTGTATGTTTCAGTCACACCTCATATGCTCCAGTTGAAGGGATCCCGGTGATATTTCCTAGCACTGTAATGAAACTTTGTGCCAGAGTAGAAAGTTGCGGGGAGGAGGAAACAGTTTGATAAAATATTCTCTGGTGACTTGGAGAAAATAAAGGCTCCCTGGACAGGCCAGAAGAAATAATATGGTGAATAGACAAGAAAGAAAGTGGTTCAGTGGCAGCTGAAGAAAATCTAAACTGTGTCATTAAGTTGGGAAGGGTAAGACTATACAGATGATCTCCAACTTACTATTGTTAATCTTCACATTATTTTATACTTTATGATGGCTTCAAAGCTGTATTCATTCAGTAGAAACCGTACTTTGAATTTGGATCTATTTGTGGGCTAGCCTTTATGTGGTGCAGTCCTTTCTTGAGAGGCTGGGCAGGTGCACCAAACCTCAGCTTCCATTCGGCCAAGAACTCGTGAGGGGAAACAACCAGCTCTCCTCAGTGTGCTGTGTTGCTGAGCTAGGATGATGGATAGATAGGTGCAATGAGTGCACATTTGACTTAGTGATGAGTTTATCAGGGCATAAACCTATCATAAGTCAAGGAATATCTATAGTCAGGGCAAGAAAGTCATCAGCATAAAAGCAAAACAATACTGTTTAGCCTCCTTCCATCCTAGAGAGCAGGGTCACAAAAAGTGACCCTGTTATGATCACTTCACTTTGGAATCTGATTTCAACAAGTAGAGAAGTGATAGGGTGTCATAGCTGGAAGCATTAAAAGGAAATACAACACAAAAGGTGAATGAAATTAGTATTACTTTGTTACTGTAGTATTACTGTATTAGTGTCACTTTAGTATTACTGTTCAAATATACTAGCAAAGTAAAGGGAAGTGAAAGAGGCCAATGTGTCTATAAAGTAAACTTTTAAAGAACTTCAGATTATAAAAAGATATGTATACAAGAGGAAGGAAGGTCCTGTGACCTAGGATAAAATTTCACAAGCCCATAAGACTCAAGTGCCAGCTAACTCAGGGCTTGTGAAATAAGAACAACAAAGCTAATAATTTTATCTGTGACTAGTGCCAAAAAGAAGAAAGACACAGGCCCACTTCTTGTGGCAAAGAGTAACATGTTAACCAATGAGAGACACTATTCTTATCTGTCAAAAGGATGATCTTTTAATCCTTTATCTTGTGCAGAATTGCACAAGATAAGCAGAAACGGAGTTTTAACTTCCCTAGATGACCCTAGGGGAGCTAGAAAAATGACCTTCTATGTTAGTATTGAGTGTGCATGTGAGATTACAACACTTCTGCTAAAATTATTTGTAAAATTATGGAGGATCTGTGTTATAACCCTAGAAATATTCGAGTCAAGAATTTTATAACTTGTATAGATGATGTTGTTGTCTGCTAAGTTTAATTTTGTTCCTTTTGAATTCTAAACTAAATTATCAACTAAAAGACTTGAGAGACCCAAGGAACATACATGGTCATAACCCAGATGTATTATAGATTTAGAGTGAATTACAGGATTTCATTTATCAGCATACAGGTAAAATTTATCAAAATTGACTGTACCTAAAGTCATAAACAATGATGATGGCAAGTTGTTACCATTGACAGAAGCCCATGGAAATTCTGTACCCAGTGGAGGAAGAGCCCTGGTCCCAAGCACCTACCAACAGTTGAATAATTCCAAATTGGTTCTTCCAGACCCTGAAGTTATGAGAAATGGGGCCTAACCCTCATGGATCAAGTAGGTGGTGAATAAAATAGTCCATGTCCAAAAGATACTTGATGTGACTCCCTTAGGGAGGTTGCCAGTAGACAGATTTTCTTTCTCATGCATCCCATTCTCCCTTCTAACCAGGAGGGGCCTTGGGTGAGAGTCTTCTATCTTGGTATGCAGAGAATTCTGATAGTGTTCCATAGACCTGGCTTTGTGACAGGCACTCTGCCGCATCCTAGGGATGTTAGTGCAAAGTTATGATCCTGTGCTTTGAGAAGCTTACAGACGAGCAGTGGCGACCACATTCCTATACATACTAATAAGAAAATTTGCTGAGTGCTGCATAGTAATGATGGTTGACATGCATCATTACGTACCACCTGCTTCCCAGGCCCTATTCTTTATTCTTCACGTAATTTTAAGTTAGTGGTTCTAAAGGTGTAGTTCCAGAACCCACAGCATCAGCACCCTTCAGGAACTTACTAGAAATGCAGATATATTATGAGGCTTCACCCCAAATGCATTGAACTCAAAACTCTAGGGACCTAGCAGTTGGTTCAGTAAGTTCTCCAAGAAGTTCTGATGCATGCTGCAGTTTGAGAATCACTATTTTAAGTTGTTTATTCCTTATAGCTATGTGCAGATTTTATTTCACGCATTTCAAGAGATGGAAATAGAAGCATAAAGAAGTTAGATAACTTGTCCTAGAACACAACTTTTAAGAGGTGCAGATGGGCTTTGAGTTCAAGCAGTGTGAACCTAGAGCTCTACCCTTAGCCACCATGCAAGGATGTGTCCCAGGAGAAGATGTAAAGTACAAAGAAGGGAACTGTAAGTTTTGGAAGGTGAACAGAGCTAAAAACATTTTTAAAAGAGAATTGAACTTTTTTTTTTTTTTTTGCAAACAATGAGAATTAACTTTATGCAAAGCATTATGTTAGACACTGTGGACATGTATATGTAAGAGTGCGGTATAGGCCCTGTCTTTAAGATTCTTATGAGTTAGGGAAAATCCAAATCTAAAATACTTTGGAAGCACATAGAAGAAATTCTAATGGGAGATTTTAGGGTATGAATGCATTTTATTATAAACTAAATGAAAATTTAAATGTATGAGAGAAAGTCATTCTAGGTGGAGAATATTGTGTGGAAGATTTCAGATGTTTAAAGCAACATATTGTACTCTTGCTGGTATTTTTGTGTGTTTGGTACCGACCATCAGTCTTGTGTACTCAAGACTTATCTAGATTATGGTATATATTAGAAGTTCCAGGTTTAAAACAAACTAGGGAAAGTGCTCTTTTTTTGCATTTTGGAAGTATTTTATTGAGTTATAAGTGATGTACAAAAAGCTGTACATATTTAATGTATACAACTTATATTGTATACAACTTGATGAGTTTTGAAAGAAGACTGTGCCTTTGAAACAGTTACTGTAATCTGTGCCATGAATTCATTCATCACCTCCACAAGTTTCTTCCCATCTCTATTTTTTTGTGATAAGAATATAAGATCTCATGCAGATGAAAACAACACTGGGATTCCACTTCACCCCAGAAAGAATGGCTGCTACCAAGAAATCAACCAATAAATGCTGGGGGTGGGGGTGGGGAGAAAGGAACCCTTCTCCATTGCTGGTGGGAGTGCAGACTGGTGCAACCACTGTGGAAATCAGTGTGGAGATACCTGAAAGAGCTAGGATTGGAAGTCCCCTTTGACCCAGCTATTCCCCTGCTGGGTGTCTTCCCAAAAGAATTTAAAGAATCATACCACAGCGGTACATGTGCACCCATGTTTATAGTGGCACAGTTTGTAATAGCTAAAGCTTGGAAACAGTCCAAGTGCCCATCAACTAGAAAGTGGATAAAGAAGATGTGGGTTTTTTAATAAAATGGAGTACTACTCAGCCATAAAGAACGAGAAACTAGAGACATTTATAGCTAAGTGGATACATATTGAGGCCATCCTCTTAAGTGAAATAAATAGGACACACGTGTAAATACTGAATAGTTTCTCCAGTGTGAGAAACTGAAAGTGTAAATAAGGAATAAAATGACTAAAATAAATAATTGATAATTTGAAATAGGAAGAAAAGGTATAAAGGGGTAGGGAGAGTGGGAGGGGAAGGGGAAAGAAAAGAAGGGAAAGGAAAAAGTACAAGAAAAGGAAAAAATGGAAACTAAGTCTTTGTAAATAGGGAAGGGCGCACAGGCATTTGGGAAAAAATAAGAACCAAGATACATCATGTGCAGGTACAAGCACCCGATGATAAATGTAAACATATTGCGTACCTAAAATGTACCAATAAAAGAATTTAAGCAAGAAAAAAATATATAAGATCGCAACAAATTTTGAAGTGTGCTAGACAGTGTATTCCTAGGGCTTATCTTCTATAAGGACAATTTTGATTAGCACCTCCCACCATTTTTTGTTTTAATCTTAGGTCAAAAAGATTTTTGGCTCCAATTTCTTTTATGTAACATAAGTGAAAATGGAAATGTTCCTTAAATAGTTTTGGAGGAAATAATCTTACACTGCAGTAGTAATTTTGGTTCAACATAAGAAGAGCTCTTATTACAAACTGGCAAGTGCTAGAATATATTGCTGGGGTGATTACAAAGTTTGTCCTGCTCTGTAAGTTTCATCATTCAGAGCAGGACCTGTAAACATTTTCTGTAAAGGCCTAGAGAGAGTACTTTGGGCTTTGCACTACTTTACTCTGCCACTTTAGCAGAGAAGCGACTAGAATTGATATCTAAACAAATAACATCTGTGTTCCAATAAAACTTTCTTTACAAAAACAGTTGGCAGGTGGCTTTTGTCCATGGGCTCCTAATCTAGAGTCCCAGCTGTCTTACAGAGTGAAGGCCGTGGAATGGGCCAGGGATCCAGGAGGTCCTTTCTGGTACTGTTTGTAAGTCTTCTTTGAGTAATTGAGAAAAATAGGACTAGCATTGTAATTTCTTCTTTCACCGAAAGATTCTACATTATCACACTTAACTGCTTTGTGGCTATCAAAAATGTATGTATACCTAGGCAAGAAATATCTAAAAGACTAATACATTTTCAGTTGCCAAAGAAAGGAGGCTACTCCCAAGCTACGCTGACCTGCAATCCAAGGCCTCACACATTCTAGACAAGCGCTCTACCACTGAGTAGCACCCTTGGTCTCGGGTTAATTTCTTTTACTCATTTCTGACACATGAGTCATGTGGGAAATGAAAAAAAGGACTTTTTCCCCCATTGAAGGCCCCATACAAAATAAGTGTTTTTCACTATGATGAAATAACTGCTTTTCAAGTGAATCTTTAAGCTTTGAAGCAAATACCTAAATTGTTCAATATATAGCTGTCTGGGCACAATCTATGCCTGATCTCTTAAGGTAAGGTGGGGATTAATTGAGGCAGGGCAGAGGTGGCAGTGGAATTTGTAGATTTTGAAGTAGTAATATGCTTTATCCATTGTCTTGAGAGTCAGTGAACTCTCAAACATTGTGCGCTTGAAAAATGTCACCATTGGACAGTCAGCTCCTGCTACATGGCATAGAAACTCCTAGGCTTGCAGAGGGCATAAATCTCACTGGGATTTATGAGGCTGGTTGTGGAGAGAAGACAGAGAGCTACAAGTGGGGCCAGGGGGCATTCTGTTTGAGTGGCAGATACAGACAAGTGTTAGGAGGCTCAGGGCTTGTTTGGACTGCATGCAGCATTTGTGTGGACTGAAGAATGTGCAGGGTATAGAAGTGTGGAGAAATGCACAGGGCAGAGGTCATGGTAAAGGCTTGGGTGGAGATGAGAATGCATGTGGTTTGTTTAGCAAAAATCAGATGACCTACCTGACTAAAGCAGAGAATTTACAGAGAGAAATACTGTATCTGGAAATAATATTAGAATTTTTTTTGAACTGCGGTTGTGGGAGGAAGAAGCCCATTGCTTTTTTTAACTTTTAATTTTGAAATAATTTTATTCTTAAAATTTACAAAAATAGTACAAGAAAAGTTCTCAGAACCATCACTGAACGTCCCCAAATGTTAACATTGTTACAGAAACACATGTGTACAGTTGTCAAAACCAGCATCCATACAACTCTTAACTTAAATACAGACCTTACTTGCACTTGCCAGTTGCCTGCTAAGGTCATTGTTCTCATCCAGGATCACGTGGTCCCTGGAGTTGATCATTTCCTTTGGTCTCTTCCAATCTGAGATACTTCCCCAGTTTCTCTTGGCCTGTCATAAACTGGTCAATTTTAGCAGAGCTCAGGCCAGTTATTTTAAAGAATGTCCCTCAGTTTGGAGTGGCTGATGTTTTCTAATGAAATTCAGGTATGCATTTTGATGAAAATGTCATAAATGTATCTTTCTGAGTTCAAATGGTCATTTTGTCACCTGATAGCTGATCGTTTTTTGTCATTTTGTTAAGGTAGTCTGCTAAGCTCCACTACAAAGTGAGTGTGCTTTCTTCTGTACTTATTGAGTATTATGGGAGACACTTTGACACTGTGCAAATATCTTGTATCTCATGATACTTTCCTCCCCTCTCATTTCAGTGTCCATCAATGATTCTTGTCTGCAACATTTGTTACTGTGATGTTTCCCTAATTGTGATTTGCTGCTTTCCTCCTTTTGTTGCATTTAGTAGTTGATTGCATTTAGTAATTGGTGTTATTCTGTGAGGAAGGGCTGTCCTTTCTTCCTAACCCCTATTTGTTGCTTTATTCGGTTATTTATTTATATCAGTATGGGCTCATGGATATTTATCTTATGAGCTATAAATAAATTCTTTCGTTGTTTGGCTGCTCACAGTGTCCAATTTTGGTCAGTCTGAGCTGCTGTGGGAAGGGTCCATCTTGGAGTGCAGCTGTAACTAGGTGGGTTTGTGTTAATAAAAGTAGGGAATTCCATGACAAGTAGAGAGGTAAGCTTGTTAACCACTTTTCCTAAACCTCTAGTTACTTGATTCCTAAATTGTAAAGAGACTTTTCGTAATTCCGTTAACCATGGAAGCCCACCCTGGTAGGCAAAACTATTCTCTTATTTGAAAACACATCCTTAAAAAAAGGTACTTTCCTAAGGACATAATGAAGTCAAAATGATGAAGCTTTGAGGTTTGTTTCTGATGTACCTATCATGTCTGTTTTCCCAGAAGCTTGGGGATCTTGATAATTTATCTCTTTAGGCAGACCAGATTGTGAAATGTTTGTAAGTGTTCCCAGAACCCACTTTCCTTTCCCACTTTAGCTTTTAAGTAAGGAAACATGTTTATACTAGAATGAAGCCCTTTGATAATAGGAAGTCAAAATTAAGTTTAATTCTCCAGATGCCATTAAAAGAGTATACACTTTCAGAAGCCACGCAGGTCCTGTGCCTCAGTGGAGACGTGAAGACACTCTGGCTTAGGGCTACGTCTAGGATGGGGTATAGGGAAAACACAGGACAGGAGCAGGTTCAGGGTGGGATTTGCTGAACAGAGGCTTTTTGTTTCACACAGGCACTTGGAGGCTCAGCCTCAGATACCAGAGCTGTTGGTAAATGACTTGCATTCCCTTCCTTTGGCAGGCAGGATGTGTACTGGAGGTGAGGATTAAGGGATGCTCCCAGCCCCACAGCTGAAGTGGAGGAGGAGAGGAGCAAATTTTCTTTCTCGGGCATTTATTTTTACAGTTTTACTTAAACCCAGCTGCACGGCCTCACTCCTAGAGGTTCTTGTGCAGTGTGACTGGGGTGGGACCTTTTGGCCTGTGTTACTTGTTTCTCTTCAGTTTCCCAGGCTCTGTTTACATCCAGGGTTGAAAACTACTGGACCTAGCAGGTCCTACTTGTGGTTTCTTAATGAAGTTAGATGTACTTGTTTGTCATATTGCTCTTAAATCATCATGTTCTATGTTAAAATATACATGTATGGAGCAGCAGCTGAAGACAGGTGCAGGCTGTACACTGGGCAAATTTTTAAACCTCTTTGAGTCTGGTTTAGTCATCTGCAAAATAAAATTACTGATAACACCTACCTCACAGTTTTTCAAGGATAAGTGATAACAATGCATAAAAAATACTTAGTATAGTCTCTGGCACATAGCAGAAACTTAGTTACTATTATTTACTAACATGTAGCATGTTGAAATAGAAGGTGACTTTGGAATCAAGTCACTTTTGTCTTGGTCCTCTCTCTAACTTTCAGGTCCTGGGACTTTTTTATTAAAACACTTCATTTCTCTGAACCTCTGGCCACTTGTCTGTAAACATAGGGATAGATGGGTGCAATTACTAACATGGAGAGGTGCTTAAGACAAGGAGTTGCTCGATAAGCCTTTCTGTCACCTACCTTCCTTTCATTCTACTTTCGTAATGTGTCTCAGGGAAATGGATATTGTATAATTTCCAGTACATTGTTGACTTTGGTGTGGCCGTGTTATGTTGACATGTTATTACAAATGCTCTTGGTGGCTGTGGCGGATTGTGGGAATGTCCCTTGGATCCCTAAGGAAATGGTTGTGAGTCCAGATTGCAACCAGAGTTCACACAGAGTTTGGTTCCTTGCCCTTCTACCTCCGCAGCTGGCTCTGCTTGCCGATTTTCATAACACTGAACTCATGATCACCTTGTAATTCTCAGGCCTACAAACTGGCTGGGATTCTGTCCTTTTAATCTTGATCAATCTTTGGTGGAGATGTAAGTTTATCCTGGGGCTTCAAAAGGACCCACAGTCTTAGAAATCTGCTACACATCCTAATAGATCACCGCATTTACTGTTTTATTCTGTAATCTCTTAACATATGTGCCCACCAGTTACTTATGAAGCTTTTCAGATTCCTAAGATTGTAAGACATTCAGGTATACTTATTCTACCATTTCATCTTCATATTCTACTTGATCACCCAGAATGGGAGAAGGGACAGTGGCTGAAGGTGACAAAAAGTTGTATCATGAAACAAATTCTCGCATTATTGATAAGCCTGGCATTGTTGGTTCATGTTAGTAGCAGGGTATGTTACACTTCAGTAGCAGTTGGAATGATTAAGTCTTTCTCCCTTATTTTTCCCGCTTCTTAGTAACATAAGTAACTAAGGGTAATAATAAGGCAGCTCCTTTAAGAGCTGGTGAAACATGTGCCTTACGTCCGTTATGTCCTTCAGCAAAATATTTTTAGCAACTCTGGAATGAGTTCCATGGTTGGTTCAGACCTAGCTTCATGGACTATTATAGTTTAATTTTAAGGGACACCCAACTTAAAAAAAAAAGGTAATATATGGTTGCTAATCAATTCTCCTTTTGAGTTATGCCACTAATTTTTCTGGAAGTTCATTTGTGAATATTAAAGGATTGCTGTCTTTTAATGTGTAAAATATGAGGTTTGCCTGGAATCATTTGGAGAATCATTTTTCATAGTTCACTAAAATGGACAGGAAAAAAATGTTTGAATTAAAATCTGTTTCCACTCGTGTTGTTAGTATTCTTCTCTTTGGGATGTATATATCTTCCATGAAAGAAACAATGCATCCACATTAAGTAGTTCTGAGCAGTTGAAAATAAAGAGAAAAAAGGAATTATCGCCTTGTCTGTGGATTGTTGTCGTGAGATACTATGGTGAGCCTTTCAGGAGAGGACGCCTGGCTTTGATAGACCAGCCGTCTGACATTATTGGGCAAATTGGTAAGACCATCAGGGGGAAGAAATAATTTATGGGTTTAAAGTAAATTCTGTGTTTTGTAATAAAGGAGTTCTGTAAATTAGGGGTGATTTCTTGGTCTTGTGTCTGTTTCTGGAAGTTCCCACAGTGCCTGACCAGGAGCTCAGTGAGTGCTTCATAAACATAAAATGAGTAGAAAGCAAATTGCTACAGGAGTGGTGAGACACAGCCTTGGACTCCTGAGAGGGGAAAACCAGGGTGTTCAGTGATGGGCTGAAAACAGCTGAATGATAGTATGTGAAGGAAAGAATGTTAACGGGAGGGGAGGGTGCATTTTTCTAGGGTGTCCTTGTGGTGCTCTTGCAGGTAAATGCTGGACAGCAACCCTGGAGGTAGTTTAGAGCAGCAGTCTTGGTCCTTGGTGCTCCTCTTCTGAAATTAAATAACAGTTCTTTCCCAGTACTTGTTAAAAATGAGATGCTGGATGGGATAATCCCTGTTATTTTTTTTCCTTAAATCTATGGTCCTTGCTATTTTTGGTCAATACTCAAAGTGGTCTCTACAGAAGTACAGAGTTAGGAGAGTTGTTTTAAGTTGAACAGGTCAGTACTTTACTGAGATCCACAAAGAGCTCTGTGGCTTCCTCTGAGCTGAGGGACACGTTTGAGAACTGCTATTCTAAAGTGTTAATGAAAAGCGCATCCCCCTGGGGCCAGTGAAGAGAGGGCTTCATGGAGTCTGACAACAAATCCAGGAATTGTGTCCCATAAAAGACAGTTCTTACTATTTTGCTCTCGCCCATTCCCTGGGGGCTAGTAGCTTATCTAACAGTGTTATCTATTCATTGCTTTATCTACTCACTTTACCAGTCTTTTGAAACAAGCCTTCCAAGGGGGAAGTTTCTGCTAAGTGGGACTGTGTGAGTGTAACACTAGTGTGCAGATAGTAGATTTAGGGTGGCAGAGGAGAGAAAGACAAGTAGTTTGTTTTCTTTTGTGAAAATGCCTCTGCCCAGTTTCTTAGAATTTGTTTCTATCTAATAGCTTTCTCTTGAACTAGATCATGTGAAGTATTTACTTTTGGGGGAGGCTGTTGTTTGTTTTAGTGGATTTAGTGGATTTTGGCATTTAGATCAGTAATAAAGATTGTTGATTCTAGTCTACCATATTGATTTTTAAAACTCTTCCTGTTAGGGGAAAAATAATTTATTATGATGATCGATCTTCATATTATCAGCCTAGTGCATATGCAAGTTTTAAGTTGCTCAGTATTTCAATAAGGGAATGTATTAAATAAATCAATAGAAAAATAAATATCTCTATACAGGGTTGTGCACGACATGCTGTGAAAGCAAAGCAATAGAAGGTACCAGCACTCACTGAAGGAATGTATGGATTCCTTCAGGTGAATGCACACATGGAAAAATGGCCGCAATACAGGGCATTTAGGGACTGCCACAAGAATAACAGCAAAATCAGTAGCTCCAAACAGTAACAAACCTTTGTGGTAGGAACTTCACCCAGGAGGTGACTCCACAAATGTGGGCTCTGAGTGGCATTCAGGGAAGTGTCAAGGAAGATAAGGGTTTGAGCATGGGGAATGGTGTGACCCAAGGCAAGGATATGAGTGACAGACTCTTCTAATGAATAGATCTTGCTCAGTTGGAGAAGCCTAGTAGGAAGCTGGAGAGAGAATACTACAAGTTGAGGTAGATAGCGGCGCCTTAATGCCTGAGTAAGAGTGGTGAAAGTGGCAAAGGAAAGGAGAAATGGAATCTAAATCATGTTAAGAATAAAGTTTCAAGCACCAAATCCCAGTCTTTGCATTGTGGTTTTTCATTGGTTGCGCTCTCTAGGTTGCGAGCTGTTCAGATGGAATCCCCTGTCCTGCCGCATGAATGTCGACCAGATAGTTGCGCTCAATGAGGAGGAGGCTAATGTGTACAGCCCATGGCATGAGAGTCAAACTCGGTTTTCAGCATGAGCACTTTGGGGCCTGCTACTGATGCCTGTGTTTGCTCTTAGGGACAAAGGTTTCTGATTGATTCTAATTTCCTTTTTTTTTTTAATAGACTCTGTCAAGAAGAATTTCCAATCCATACCTTGAACATACTTCTTCCCAGGTATGATTCATTCTCATTCTCTCTCATATATATATATATTTTTTTTGTCTGTCTCTAACAAATCCTGGCGCAGAATTCTCAAGCTATAGTTGTTCCCTCTGCTCCTGACCTTATGGGGCTTCATAGGAATGCTCCAATGTCACCTACCAGGGATGACACAACCAAGATGTTTGGGATGTTTTGATCATTGTGTCATCATTCAAGATGTTCATGAGATATGAAAAAATAGATATTTTCTCATTTTCCACGTCCTTTACATGAGTATGTTGTCAGTATGGCAGAGTAAATATGTAATACTTTATTCAGTTTTCCTTATTGATAGAAACACCATATTTTACAAATAGCAGATAGCTTACACTGAAAACTTTGTGTAAGAGGAGATGTATATTTATAGTTGTCTATTAGAGAATTGTCCCGTGTGCTCACTGATGAGAACACATGAGCGTCTACATTGGATTGGAGTAAAAAAATCAATCAACAGACATTTATGTTCTTTAGCATAGCAGGAGACTGAGATTTCTGAAGGCAAGGACATTCTTATGATGTTCCCCACTGTATCCCCAGCATCTGGAAAAGATCTAGCATGTGGCAACTGCTCATCAAATGCCTCTTGAATGACTGAGTGATCGTGAAGGATTTTAGGACTAGCCAGGTGCCAGCTGCCTCACACCTCTTTCCTTGTAATACTTTGTCATCTCTGGCTTGTTCAACCTTTGATTAAAAAAAAAAAGATTTTTAAAAAATAACTTTATTATCAAACACACACACATACAAAAATTAAAACCATTCAAAGAAGAACAATGCAAGGGGAAAAAAACTACAATAATATTCAAATACAGTAGAACTCAACCAAAACAAAACTGAAAAGCACTTAAACATTTTTCCATATAACTTAAAAAAGCATCTCAAGGACCAGCAGGACACCAGAGGATGTGATTTGTTTCAGAAAGATCCCCAAAACCAACATTGAACAAATAGTGGTCTGGAAAAAAATTCCAGTTAGTTAGCAGACTACACATGAGCCAAACTTCTCCCTAATTTAAATTTGATACAGTCATATGACACGCAATGGAAACACAATCTGAGAAATATGTTATTAGGCAATTTCATTTGTGTATATCCTTGATCACACTTTCAGTTTCTCACACTAGAGAAACTATTTGGTATTTACACGTGTGTCCTATTTATTTCACTTAAGAGGATGGCCTCAATATGCATCCATTTAGCTATAAATGTCTCTAGTTTCTCATTCTTTATGCCTGAGTAGTACTCCATTTCATTAAAAAAATCACATCTTCTTTATCCAGTTTCCAGTTGATGGGCACTTGGACTGTTTCCAAGCTTTAGCTATTACAAACTGTGTCTCTATAAACATAGGTGGACATATACCGCTGTGGTATGATTCTTTTAATTCTTTTGGGAAAATACCCACCAGGGGGATAGCTGGGTTGAATGGGACCTCTAATCCTAGTTCTTTGAGTTACCTCCATGCTGATTTCCACAGTGGTTGCACCAGTCTGCACTCCCACCAACAATGGAGAAGGGTTCCTTTCTCCCCACACCCCTGTCGGCATTTGTTATTGGTTGATTTCTTGATAGCAGCTATTCTTTCTGGGGTGAGGTGGAATCTCAGCATTGTTTTCATCTGCATCTCTCGAATGATCAGTGATGTTGAACATTTTTTCATATATTTACTTGCTGCTTTTACTTCTTTGTCTGAAAAATGTTCATTTCGGATGCCCATTTTTGAATTGGGTCTTTAAATTTGGGAGGTCTGATTTTTTTCAGTTCTTTATCTATTCTAGGTAGTAGTCCTTTGTCTAAGGTACAGTTGCTGAAGAAAAAAAGGTTTTAACATGCTAAACATAAATCATTTTCTGCCCTTTTCACTTTCTCATCGTGTTATATTTAGGTGACAAAATCAGGACAATTAAGAAAGTATAAAGATGGGGTTGACGTGTTACCTATCAAATCATAATATATTATCAGTGTTTGCTCTGAGTAAAGATGGCCAAGAACTGGGGGAGTAGCCCAAAGGTAGAGCACTTGCCTAGCATGCAGGGGGCCCTGGGTTCAAATCCCAGCACTGCAAAACAAATCAAAACAACCCAATATATATTACTTTTTACAAGTGTTTATCCTTTGAAGGCTGTTCATTTTCATTTAGCCTCCTTCCCTTATGTGACATCATTGTGCTTTGGAGGAAGATGCAATTAGAAGGAGGTAGTTTTACACAGAAGGACCTAAACTTCTCTAGAACTAATGAGTACACTACTTCATCCTCCAAGAATCAAGAGACTCATATGGGAGAATTAGAAGATTAAAAAAAGAAGTTTAATGAACTTTTTATCTGATAGATGAAATTGTAAAGTACTATCGATGAAACTAAATGACTTAGAATTAACTCTGAGCTCAGCCGTTAAGTGAAGCTTTAGAGCAAATCAGCCTGCTGTCACATGTGTCATGGTTCAAGATGTTCACTAAAGAGGGAAAAATTATTTTCATCTTCCCCAAGCCCCTTATGTGAATGAATTATCAATATGGCAGAATTGGTATATAATAAAAAATACACTCTTCAATTTGCTACAGCGATAGAAACACTGTATTTTTAAACCGGTCAATATTTTACATTGAAAACTTTGTGTTTTAAAAGATTATTTATAATTATAGTTAAGTAAAGCACTTTAGCATTTGGAAAACAATTATTATAGCTTAATAGCATAAGTGTACCAGTACCAAAATAAAATAAGGTAATTATAGATCTGTACTTACACGGGCTAAAATGCCCCTCAAGCTTAAGGATTTAGTAATGATTTTTTGCATATAGCATGCCATTAGGAGCTTACAAATTGTCATGTTATCATTCTACATTTACAGTGCATGTCTGTCTTTTCTGTTTAGATTTATGGAGAGAATTCTTCTTGTGCAGGAAGAGCATTGAGGAATATTATTATCGTTCAGTCAGCTGACCTGGTAAAGGACAGAGTGAACCTTAAGGGGTTTTACAGGTAACCCAGTTTCCTAACACTTTGTCAAAGATCCTCCTTCAGGGGAAAAAAAAAGACTGCCTTAATGTTGTGACCTTGATCAGAGAGAGGTGGACCATCATGGTGTTGGCAGTGGAAGGGGCTGGTGTGTGTCTGTGGGGATTCTGGTGGTGGCTTTTCTTTTGTTAAATTTAGCACTTATTAGATTCTTGTTCTGAAGTTAGGGTGTAGAATCCCCAGCCACAGCGTGGCCTCTGCTGTGCTTCCCCTGAAATGCGATATTTTATAACAGTATTTTCCTGGGTATGTGCCGCACTGGCAACCTCAGGAGTTATAGATCCTCTGTTTAGAGACTTTACAAAGGCTCTGTGAGGACATTTGGATGCTTAGGCAGAGAGAACTGCCCAAGCCCTCCAGGTGAGAGGGAGCCACCTTCTTGGGGCACTGCAGAGTGGGGAGAGGCAGGTTGGCAGAGGACAAGAGTTGGCTGCCTGGGATAGTAAAGAAAGCAGCAATGTATTACAGCCAGCCTGGGCTATGTAGTGAGTTCCAGGCCAACCTGAACTAGCACGACCTTGTCTCAAAAAGAAAAAAAAGTAAACTATCAGCCTTTGATTTTGCCAAGAATTTAAGCTACACTACAAAATTACAAAAGAAACAGTTATCATTTATTATTACTCTTCTCTCTTAAAGAAATACTGCTGTAGTACCATAATGAGTAAAACTAGTACTCAGAATAAATGACACCAAAAAGTTGAAAGTAGTCTCAGAATAAAGGCTGTTCCTTTAAGATAAATAAATTTAGCTTTGTGAAAAATTTATTATAATATTTCTGTTTTTTCCATTGGCCACAGATGAAAAAATTTTCATTATGGCCTGGCTTTGGGAGATAATGATTCCCAGATTTTCAGAGTAAGAAGACTAATTATGTCTTTTGTATTAAGGCATAATTAATATGCAATAAAATGCACAAATCTTAAGTGTATATGGCTTGATGAATTTTTATTCATAATACACCTGTATCATCATTATCTGTGTATCCATTATCATGACATAGAGAATTTTCATGCCCCAGAAATTTCTTCCACCCTTGCAAGCAAGCATTTTTTAACATCAAAAGCTTGGCAGCATTCATATTCTAACGAGCCATTAATTAAGCAAATACAAAATCTGGGGAAGAACCACAATGAATTAACACTGTAAAATCCTTATATTTAATTAATTAGTCACACAAGTCTTTTCTTAAATTTTAAAAAATTTGTCGTGGACTAGACATTACCATGTCTGTCTACAGACAATGCTTTGGTGTATTTGGACTCCAGGAACCTATTGAAGAAGCTCTGGTATCCACTCTGTCTCGCGCTAGAGATTCTGGTCTAAGAACTAGTAGGACAGAGCCCAGGCCAAGCAGACAGCAGGGAGGAGGAGGGACTCTACTTCATTTAGAGTCTCTTCTTGTCTTTTCTTAAAATAGATGATAGTATCAACTTTAGACACATCTGAATTTTTAGAAATTAAAATTATATGTGTAAGTCTTTGATTAAGTTTATAGGATTCTTTTTAGTCACCACATAAGGCTGTTGTAAACTCCATCATCCTTCTTAGTTTTTTGTTTGTTTGTTTATTGTAGTCTCTGGTGAGATGTATGTTAATCAGGTGCCGGGAAAAAGAACCATCCAAGATTGAAGTCAGAACATATTTAGGATTTAGTGGGAGTAAAGTGGAGAGAGTGTATGTTTTGCTGTGATCAGGACAGAACTACTTTTCTAATCTGGGTCCATACACCCCAGGAGAATTCACTTTCAAAACTGAAAACTTTTCATTTGGTACTAGAGGAAGTCACACTGGCTTCTGAGACTTCAGTTTTGCACAAAAAAGTCATTAAATACCACCACTTCATTAATGTTTGATTCTAGCATCTGCATTACCTTGAATTAATTGCTAAAATTATAATGGGAG
Source organism: Heterocephalus glaber (assembly GCF_053883595.1). Lineage (NCBI taxonomy): Eukaryota > Metazoa > Chordata > Mammalia > Rodentia > Bathyergidae > Heterocephalus > Heterocephalus glaber. Next base: position 8,166,109 of record NW_028258156.1, read on the forward strand.
ACAGGAGGAGGCCAAGAATAAACAAACTTCCACTCCAAAGATTGGTAAAATTCGTATTTTGTTATAGCAGTCAATGGGCTTTGCAGCTTATCACTTCCGTATCACAATGTTCCTGCCCAGTACTGCAATGTAGTTAGATCTGCATGTTCTCAAAACAGTTTCCGGATTGAGTACAGACTGAAGATACACTGTAGGTAAGAACTGCTGTTGGTATTTAAATTGCTCTGTTCCAACCAACCCTGTTTTCTTCCTCACTGCTCATCCCTTGTCAGGTGGATATAGATATTTTCACCGAATTGCTGCAGATCTGGTCAGCAAGTCCAGGGACCAGGAGTTTAATGGATGGTTGAGAGTGATTTAAAACAACTTGATAAAATTAGGGAGCAGTGGAAAGGGATCATGTACAACTGAAAGAGTAGCTTGTCCAAGAGTAGGGCCCTTTTATTCATTAAGGTTGTCGTGGCAATACTGTGTACTAGCATATTGGTTCAGAGTCCTGACCCCTCCAAACAGGGTGAGCCCTTCTCAATGACAAAGGAGAGCTGGAAGACTGACTTTGTGGTCCCCAGTATATCTGGGGAATCTCAGGTCTCACACAGCCTTGCCACATCACTCTGTATTTTAACAAGACCCCAGGGTGACTCTTCATGATTTTTGAGAATCCCTGATCTATGAAACTTCTTGCCCATCATCTGTGAACAAACAAGCAGAGGTATCTACGTAGCCAGTCTTTGCAGCTTGGTAATTTGGTTTGTTTAGTAAATTTTATATCCTATGCTTTCATATTTCAGGTGATATCAGGCACCCAGAGCAGGTGAGGAGTTGCACTGTTTTGAGGATATGAATTAAGTTGATACAGAATTTAATCTGAGGGATAAAATTCCTTTCAAAGCCTAAAAATGCTGACTAATGGAGAGATGTTGAGGGATCTGTTAATTAACACTTTGAACCTTTAATATGAAAGGTGTCCTGTAGAATGAGAAGTTAATATTGATTGGTTTAATTGTCTGTTTTGTTGCCATCTGTTTTCTTATTTTGTTTTAAAACATTCATATATTTGACAGTTACTGTCTTTATTTTCTAAATGCTAACCTCCAGGTGAATATATCTAAAATTGGTTTAATTGCCTTAGAGCATCTTTCAAATAGTGATATTTTACCAGAAAAAGTGCTATATCAAAACTAGAATATTTGATCAAATATCTCAACAGAAAGGTCCACTACCATATTTTTTCTCACTCCAGAAAATGTAGCACCTCATGGTAATTCCTCATATGACTCATTACAGTATAACTACTAAGTATTTATGTTTGTGCCAATCACAAGGGATAGAAATACTGATGTCTTTCAGTACTGACTATTGAATAAAGATTGCCATTACATGATCCATCGGTCTTTTAACACTTTAGTGATCTTTTCTCATAAGAAAGGATAGAATACAATCACATTTCTGCAAATGAAAAAAAATATATTTGAGAAAGCTTTCTTTTATTTTTCCCTTGAAGCCAACACAGATGGGAAAGTAGGTATGAAGATACTGCTTGCAATACCCAGACTGGCACTATAGTTGTATATTTTAAGACAGATTACAGAGATGATTTGTGTCTGTGTGTGTGTGTGTGTGTGTTTAGTAGGATCCAACATACAAATCTGGATTTTATGGACTTATGATCTGCTTAACTAGATTCCCTCTGATTATATTAAAAAGATGAACAATCAAAGTTGTTGTTCTTTGAGACAGATTTTAGGATTTAATCTTTGAAGACTGGTAACCAAAACTTCATATTGTCTTGAATGGTCCCAGGTTTTTTTCTTTTCTTTGTGTGTGTGTGTGTGTGTGTGTGTGTGTGTGTGTATGTGTATGTGTGTATTTTCAAATAAGGTCTCACTATGTAGTTCATGCTGGCCTTAAACTCACTGTGTAGTGTAGACTGGCCTTGAACTTGCAGCAATCCTCCTGCCTCAGCCTCCCAAGTCCTGGTATTACAGGAATACACCATCACACCTGGCAAATGGTCTCAATTTTGTCTAATCTTCTTAGAATTGTTTTTTTTCTCAAAGGAACTAGAAAAAAAATCTATAGATGGTTGAACCAAAATTTATCACCATCAACTTGATGTATGTGGCTTTCAAGGCAGAAACATTATATAAAGGACTGATAAATTTATTCCTTCCTTCATTCAAACAAATTAAATTTTGAGAACTCACCATGGGACCTGGATTGTTCTAATTGTTGGGAATTAGTAGTTATGTATAGTTCTTGTTTTCCTAAAAATTATTTTCTAGTGGCATAAGCAGATAGTGTTCATTTGGAAAGATATATGAGTACTACCTATTAGGTGGTGAGAATTTGATTCTTATTTTTCCCCAAGGAAGTGATAGTGAAACATTAATCTGAAAGGCAAATAATCTAAAAGGCAAATGAGAAGTTAGGACATTTATTCTTGGGCTCCTTATTTAAAAATACAAGCACAGGAAAGGAGTGGTATATAATATCAATTTTATGGCAAATGTGACAGCAGATTCTTACTGTGCATGGCTTTGTTTTTGTCCAGGAAAAGCTGCGTTGGGTCAGAACTGGTTGACTGGCTTCTAGAGCACTGTCCTTTTGTCCCATGCAGAGCTATGGCCATAGGGGTCTGGCAGCTCCTATTGGACATGGGGATCATGTCATCAGGTTGGTATTGTGTGTTATAAAGACACAGCATCATTATTTGATTAAGCTATTATGCCAAAATGTACTTGGTTTTCTAGAGTATACTATAAACTGGATGGAAATTGCTTTTGAAGGTAAGTGTTTCTTATGTTCTAAGTAAAAATGACAGGTCATCTCTGGAGTCACTTATTTCTTCTACATTTTGAAAAAATAATTAGGTACTTGCGGATTTATAGACTAAGACCTGTAGAAATCTTTCCTTTACCATACCTTCCTTCCCTACTCAAAATGTGCTCTTAAACTTTTTTTTTTTAGTTAGTGACATCTTTAGTTGCTCCTAATGTGTATTTATCTTCCTGTACTTAGAGTAGTCATCAGAAACTGCTTTTACGAGTGGGATGTGTGTGCCATTTAAATTGAATCAGTAATCATGAACACTTAGAGATGTGACCTATGAACGTTAGCTGTTTTAACAGGACAGAAAATATATGTTAACTAGAAACTAAAATAGATGGCAATATCTCTTTTCTTAGCTGAGCCCAGGGAATTGAAGGATTAGAAGCCAAGCAATCTGGTTTCTTTATTTAGCTCAGTCTCTCAGGTGCTGGTTGCTTATGGAGAAGCCCTTTTTCCTATCAGTCATGAATATTGAGGACATAATCCTGCTGCCATGGTGAAAGAATGGTACAGATGAGGATGTTCCTGTAAATCTTCTTAGGCAGTAATACCTCACTTCTCATACTCTTACTTAGAAAATTGGTTCACTACTTTCGAGGAATTGGAGATATTATTAGCTTATTTGCTAGGTTCAGGATTTTGGTTAACAAAATGTTTTATGCTAATGCTTTTTGGAAAAAAACTTCACCTTTTGATTCCTTTGAAATAGGATTTTCAAACCTTGGCAGTACTGACATTTTGGATGGGACAATTCCTTATTGCAGGGAACTGTCCTGCATATTATAGGATTTTTAGTCCCTCTATCTTCTACCTTCTGGATGTCAGTGTGTCTACACACACACACACACACACACACACACACACGTACATTAAGCCTCTGGATACCACCAACTATGCCCTCAAGGGGGCACAGTCACACTCAGTTGAGAACCACTAATCTTGCTAAACTTGCTATCATGTTATATTTGTATATCACTAAAGAAATTAAATATATTTGTTTGCTTTTAGACATTCAAAAACATTTTTTGCCATCCTCTTTGAATTGACATTGATTTCATTGGCATTTATCTGTGCAGCAGGAAAATTATAAAGTATGTGTGAATATGCTGGCCAGAGCTTCAAGTAATAAGAATAGACTAGCCAGTAAAATACTTTTAAATTCAATGAGATTGTAAATATAAGTGAGGTTAGAATGCATAATTATAGTCTTAACTTCTGGCTTCACCTTTATAATTATTAGGGCTTTCAATGTATTATTTGATTTATGACTATCTAATATATTTTTTAAAGTAATACACACCTTTTTTGCTGTTTTTTTGTTTCAAACAGTGGACCAGCACCTCTACTTTCAAGATAATTATGTTTTCTATCAGTTTTCATCTGATGAATGTAGCTACTTGTACTGTGAATTTGAAAGAGAAGAAGAATGGCAAAATGGTGTCAAACTTCTGCTACAGCTTGTGCCTCTCGTTCCTGCCAGAGCTGGCATCTGTGAACTGTAAGTAGATGCTGTCTGTGCAATGTTCGCTTATCCTTAGAGAAGATGTCTTGTTTCAAGCAACTGTGTTCTACTACCTTGTTCAAAAGGTAGATGGACTATTCCCATTTCTCACATGCAAGTTCAGAAAGGTAAAAATAAATTGCTGAAGATTAAATCCAGCTCCTAAATGGCTGAACTGGTACAAAAATCCCAGACATCCGTGTCTTACCATCTGCACCACGCTACTTCTAATTGCTATATGAGTACCATATAGATCTAAATTAGGGGTAAACATATGATTGGGCTTAAATTGGAATGAAATAATCACTCACATCTTATCCACTATCCAAGTCGTGACTGTGCTAAGGAAGAGCTTAACAGGCCTTTCTGAAAATAATCTAGAAGCAACATTTGGCAAATTAAAACATGTGAATCATTATCACATAAAGATATTGAATCAGTATATGATTAAAATTAGAGGAGGCCTGGAAACAGGTCTTGAGTCATGATAAGGAGATTCTGACATGCTTTTATTTACTGATGGTGATAGTGACAAGTTTATTTCCGACATACAAGTTAAAGATCAAATTTCAGTTGAAAACTTTTATGTAGGTAGAACATCTCAGGTTTCAGAATACTTTCCCATGTTGTTGACTCTTTCAGTTGTTTGATCTTAGTAGGTCAAATAGAATTGTCCTCATTTCTTAGGTTAAGAAAATAAGTTCAGAGAGAAACACCTATGTAACCGTAACAAAGATAAGTTACTCTTAAAGCGACAATATTATCTATTTTTATCAAAGAAGTTTTAGAATATTTATGAGACTGTATTAATAGAATGATTGCACAGAATATATTTTATGTCAGATACTGTGCTAAATAAATGCATTATTTCACTTTCTATTATTATCCCTGTTTTGTAAGTGAAGAAACAGAGGGACAGAGGTCAGGTAACCTGTTTGGGGTCACAGAAGTAGCAAGCAGAGTCTTAGTGTCTGAATCCATGTCTCTCTAGTTCTGACACCTCTGCTTTTATGATCTGCTGTGGTGTGTCCTCACAAGTTATGGGGGTCATTCTAGCATCTCCATCTGAGAAATGATAAAAGCCGTAAAAGTGTTAGGCTGAGCTGTGAAATTGTTATGGATTTCCCACAACCACTGTTTACCAAGGGGCTTGTGGTGGTGAAACAAAATCCAGTTGTTACTCAGTTAGGCTGAGTATGGGAAATGTTCTTTATTGTAATATGCTCTTAATACAGGTCAGAAATGTCCTAAGAAATGTCAAGAAGCATTTCAGTAAACTCTAAGGAGCTTTCTTTTTTTTTGGTACTGGGGATCGAACTCAGGTCCTTGCGCTTGCAAGGCAGACGGTGGAACCACTGAGCTAAATCCCCAGCCCTCTAAGGAGCTTTCTAATAAGGAGTGGCATGCCCCTAACCACAGTGGCTGTGACTGGCTTTGACTCTAAAGGATTGGCATTCTCCGGAAGCTCTTCTCACACATTTCCTATCCTGTACACAGATGGAGCTGTGTGCATCCCGCACGCACATGTCGACCAACAGGGTCAGGAGGGCAGTGGAAGTAACCTTGCAAACAGTCATGATTTTAGCCCTGCCTCCCTCCCTTCACTCAGAAGCAAATTGGAATACCAGTGTGTGAGATGACCTTATACGGGAAACCCTTGACAACTTTAATTTCTGAAAATGAAAACAGTTTTAAAATTTGAGTCCTGATATTACTGTAGATTTCTTGCAGTGCTTTGTCACACTGATCACTATAAATACAAGTGTCAAGCTCTGGAGTTGAGACACTCACTATAGCATGCTTTGTTTACCAGCCACATTTTTTTTTCTTGTTCAAAGATGTGCTTTTGTGAGTGATCTGTGACTCCCACAGATAAACGGCCACTGGGGACTGATGGACCTGCCAGTCCCTTATTATGAGCACTAAATATAAAAAGAAAAATTACTGACCCATCACCAGTCTTTTCTGGAGAGAGAGGACTGTCTTTTTGGTTTCCTATACTAGAATTATAAGCCAGTTTCTATGCTATTATAGAATGTTCTTGCCCAAATTTTGGAAAGCCATGCTTTGAATTATCCAAGCTAACAATAAACTATGCTCAGAGAAAAGATGCCCAGAGACACTGTTCTCTGTCAGTTGCATTGTCACAGCCCTTTCCAGAGTTTCATGCATGAGTTCCCGTCAGAACTCCTGCTCTAACCTGGCAGTCTCTGTTCTTTCAGCTTCCAGACCATGCCAATTATTCCCTCCTAGGATGCTCTTGTTCTCTCCTCTGCTGCCATCACTGCCACCTTATTCCTCCTCCTCCTCTTCTTTTTTTAGATCTTGCTAGTTAAATTCTACCCAACCCTCAAGGGGGAGCCCCAATCCTACCTTGTGTCTAGTCTGAGATGATCTTGCTTTTCATACCTTGCTGCTCTTTCTGTTTCTTTTTAATCCATCATTCTGTGTCCTTAGCCATGTGTTGTTTCACTTTTATTCATTCTAGTGAAATGCCCTCTGGTGTCCTTTTGATTCTTCTGTTGTCCATTTATGAGGTGAAAGCCCCATTCTGTGGATCTTTTAACAACCGTTTTTGGTATTTGAAAGCTATTACAGTTTATCTAGGCAGTTCCACATTAGAGCCTTCTAATTTTCCATCTCCTCTGTAAGTATCTTTAAAATAATGGAAGAAAACTGCTTAATGTCTCTGTAAACAAAATTGTGTTCTGTACAAATGCATTACTAAAAAGAAAAATGTAATGCAGATTTGTTCATTTAAAACAGAATTTTTAAACTGGGAAGGGGAATGAAGCTGCTACTGATTTTGTTTGTTTCTTTGTTTGTTTGTTTTGGGTGGGAGAAGGGAGAGAATTGATGAAGAATGAAGAAGTAACAGCAGAGAGGTAACAACATAGAGAAAAGTAGCCTAATGGTTCCCACAGGACTAGCAAGGTGTTTCTCCCTATCACTGCCTTGCTTGAGAATTTAGGCTGTAGGAAGCTTGACTCTTGCAGCTCAGCTGATTCAGTAAAATGATTGTAATATAGTATTCTTTAAAGCCCCCTTTAAGCTGCTTAGCATGTTTTTGAGCTCAGTTTTTCTGGATTTCTCTCTGCTCCCTGACGGTCTAGCTTGTGGGTGCATGGTGAGTGCTGGGGCTCCTTGGTCTTGACAGGGAAAGACTTGGGAGCCTCTGGTGCCAGAGGGGACGCTCTCTGTATTGGAAGCACCCTGGTCATGATGACAGTGGCCAAATGCAGTGGTTGATTTTCAGTCCTTGTTATGGTTTAGACGGAGAATGCCCCCTAAAGGCCTCACTTGCTCTTGGCAGTGCTTTTAGAAGCTGGTTGAATCCTGGAGGTGCTGAACTTGCTACTGTTGGGGATGGGGCACTGGCTGGAAGTGGCAGGCCACTGGGGAGTGACCTGGAAGAGTAGACCTCCCTTCCCGCCCCTCCTTTTGCTTCCTAATTCCTGGCCGCTGAGACATGAGCAGCTCTCTTCATCTTTGTCTCTCTGACGTGCCATTCTGCCTTGGAGCCAGCTGACCAAGGACTGAATATGTGAGCCAAAACAAACCTCTGCTCCTGTAGGTGGTCTGGTTGGGGACTGTGCCTCAGTGATGAGAAAGCTGTCTCACCTGACGCGTCAACATTATTTGGCACAGCTGCTCTTGCCCTTCTGGAGAACCCTTCTTGGTTCCAGAATAACATCTCTTGTCTTTCTTAGGTTCTTTGCTTATTTTTCCTCCTCTTGACTGTGTTAATCATGTGTTTCAATGCTTTGACATCTGGGGCCTTGCTGTCCCCAGAGAGACTGCACCTCACAGAACCAGTCAGTTCATAGAGATAGGAAAGAATTTATCTGTGAGCACACCTTTTATTTTTATATACAAGGGGTGATGGAAACTTACGGGGAATATTTGAATTTTAAACCTATTACAGTAAAAGACACATTGCCATTAGTCCCCCTCAAAACACTCTCCCTTCTTTCTAACACAGTCATCTCATTGTTCTTGCTACTTTCTGAAGCAGTTCTGGAAGTCTTCTTTTTCGTCTTTATGAAGTATTATAAAAAAATACAGTGAATGCTGCTGCCCAGTGCCATGCAATGGGAAGGCAGGCTTGTAAAAAAAAATTCAGTGTTAGCAGGGCGTGGTGGTGCATGCCTATAATCCTAGCAATCGGGAGGCTGAGGCAGAGGGATAACCATAAGTTCAAGGCCTACATAGTGAGACCTTGTCTCAAAAACAAAACAAACAAAAATACATTCAGTGTGTCCTCATCCCCCTTCTTCAGTGGATCTGGCATCACTTAATTTCTAGCTCTTCCTCAAAGTCAGTATGACTACAAAAGGTAAACATTTTTAATCCATCCAGGACCTCAAGGTAGCTACAACAACTCAACCAAGACACTCACAAAAGAGGACTTCAGAACTGTTTCAGAAGGTGGCCAGAATGAGGGGCTAAGTGTGTTTGAAGTGAGGGGTAGTGTTTTGAGGAGGATTAATGATAATATGTCTTTAATATATTTTTAAAAATTTAAACACATACTGTATTTTTCTGTTATACCTCATATGGATCAGCCAATTCAGAGCCCACATCCCAACCACCTGTTCTTTTAGGCTTTCACTCTCTGGGCCACTTGTCACCTACCCTTATTTTCCAGCACTGTACAACCATGGGCCGCCCCTGGGCTCCAAGGCGCCAATCCTCAGCCTGTTTGTCCTATTTCACTTGTTACTATAGGAGCCACACACACAAAATGTTCTTGTCCACATTTCCCCTCATTTCCTCTGCCTCCTGACCACCCCTGGTGCTTGCCCATCTGCCTCTCCTGGGGTGGTGTCTCCCTTGCTCTTGGGGACTGTTAGTAACAAGCTGTCTTTCTGATGGCACTTGTCTCTGGATCTGTTGATCTCTGATTATTCAGGCTGGGCATTACTGACTAATAGAACATATATTTTAAAACACTGACCTCTGAACGTGATGTGTCCTAAGCTCAGTGTTTGGTTTGCTCTGTTTTCTCTACTCTAGCTATGCCCTCTGGATTTATCCAATGAGTGATATATTTATTATCAGTTCTACATGATGGCTTCCAAAATCAGGTCCCCGTATCCCTTTAGTATCCTACGTAATACAGCATCACTGCTACCCCGAGTACCTTCTCACCTCTGTGCCCTTTATTTGCTTTAACCTGCACGATTTTTCCTTTTCCACCTGACATGTGTAAGCAACATGAAAAATTCATTGAAATCATCAGCTTCTGGAAGGGGCTGGATTCACAGCCTGTGACCTGGTAGTTCAAGTTTAGAGTTGCCGTTCCTCTGTCCCAAACCTACCCTTTGTACTTCTGACTTTTCCTAATCACATTCTCATGATACTGAGAAAAGAAGAAATAGTATCTGGGTAAATAAGATATTTTTTGAGTATTTGTCAAAAAAATTTTCACAGTGCAACTTGGCATAAGTTCTGTGTTAGGATCATAGGGGAAGAAATTTTCCATTTATCTCTTTAAATTGTTTTTATAAAAATGTTATAAAATCAGCTGTCCTTAGTCTTTGTTATTGCTCATTATCCCTTCTCCCAAGGAAGCACTGAGTCCTCCAAAATTTCTGAAATTTCCATTGTTTATAGACAAGGCGTATTCCACGTGTGGGAACAGATTGCTTATTAGAGTACATCTATATTTAAGAGTAGTACAGGAATTGTAGGAAAAATTGAACTTTTAGGTTTGGTTGTACAGTGGACCCCGGACTTACGGACTTGATTGGTTCCCGAGGGCTGGTTACAACTCAAGTTAGTTGTAAGTCAATCCAGCTGAGATCTGGATGTTTCCCTGGGTACACGCTATAGATAACAAGAGGCAGATGAATCTTCCATTAACCTAATTAACCCAAGTTGTTCATATGTCAGGCTGTGGGTGACTTGAGGGTCCACTGTATTAGCATTTGAAATGCAGCTGTTTAATTAAATATTAATCATTAATCTTCGCATCCTAAAAATAAATGAAAAATAATGCCAGTAATATCTGGTTTTAAGTCTAGATGAGTGCATCCTTGTGCACCCTGGACCCTTAATGAAACCCATCACATTCAGTTTATTAGTGTTAGGTAAATTTACTGTCTGCATGACAGTAGCCTCATATTATGAAAACCTGTCTTCTCCTGAGAAGGTGAACAGGTGTTTGTATTCATGTTATCAAGATCTCAAAAAAGTACTCATTCTCATTCTCCTACCATCTTACTTTTTCTTTTTTCTTGAGAATTTTCTTTGTTAAATAAAACAGTCCCCTCCAGAATATAGATGTTATGGGCAGGAAAAATGGGAAGATGTTGATCAAAGGGTCCAAACTTCTGGTTCTAAGCTGAGCATGTTCTGGGGATCTAATAGGTGGTGGTGCTAATTATTGCAGTGTGTACAGAAATCACATCATCACATTGTGCACCTTGAATACGTACAATATGAATTAAGTATGAATAAGAGAAAACTTATGCTAAGTGTGATAGGGAGTCATTCAAGGATTTTGAGCATAGGCAGGGCGTGCTCTAACATATTTTGGCAAGACCACTCTGGCTCCTGGGCCCACTGTGGCTGGGACCACAGTGGTAGTGATTGGGGATGCAGGTGGGATATGGTCCAGTGGGAGATGCTGTAAGGCCTTGAAGGAAGAACCAGCAGGATTTCAAGATGGATAGAATGCAGGGCATATGATAGGGGTTGGGGTGTGGGTCAACTGTGACTTCTAACTGGAAAGAGGGAGTTGCCCTCCATTAAAGTGGGGAAGCCTTTAGGAAGGGCAAGCCTTTTTGTTTTGATATTTTCTTTTAGGGTGAATAGAATGATGATGTGTCTAGTTTACTGGTTAGAAGGGCAAGAGCAGAGGCCATTTGGTTTTTGCCATCCCTGTATCCTTACAATAGTATCCTTAGACCTTGCAAACATAAAGATCTCAGTCTCTAGCACTTTCCCTTGAAGAATTACCAGATCTGGCTTGGACTGTTTGTCAGCAGAGGCTTTGGGAAGCAGTTGTGGAGTTCCTAACAGGACATCTGCTGGCACAAACTCTTGAGGATGGGTTGTCCTTGGGAAAGTTCCTTTCTGTCACTATCACTGCCACTGTCTGGTGATTCCAACCAGAGTTTCCTTGTTTCACTTCTCTAACCACAAACTCAGAAAAGCTCACCTTCTCTCTTCTTTTTTATTCACTGAACAGCACAATTCCCTTCAGTAATAATGGAAAGTATGCAAATATCACCCTTCTTTTTCTGCCCCATTTGTTTCATTACCTACTTTGATCTGGTAATTGAGAACTTAGTCTTTCTTCGGCTGCACTGACATGTATCTTCATACATAACAGTCAGTTTATCTCCATTTTGTAAAAATACATTGAATAGGAGATGAATCTGATATTTTTGGGCATTTTGACAAAGAGCGAGGGAGGAGGATAAGGTACAAAACAGCTGCGGTGATGACAGCAGGAGAGTGGCCAAATGCTGTTCTCCTTTCTTCCTCCCATCTTCCCTTGTCGAGCTCTTTATCCATTCCCCTGAGCTTCCTGGACTCCAAGTGAGACAAACGTCGAGAGAAGTTTGGGGCCTAGACTCTCAGAGAGGGGTGGCAGGGAGGGACTGAAGGGCAGCAGAACCCAAGGGAGGGAAGAGAGAGGATCTGGTGGCTGGCTAGGGTGGGGGCACAGGAGGGAAACTAGGAGATGCGAGAGGCAAAGCCCAGATGGCGAGGCCGGAAGAGCCAGTGTGAGTCAGCTTCAGTTTAAGGAGCCTGTGAGAGCCCCATGTGGGACCCCATAAAGCTGCTGGAATCACTACCTCTAGCCGTTTAGAAGGCAGGTGGACAAATAAGGCAAGCTTATGGGGATTCAGAAGCTAGAGAAAGACTCGGGCATTCTGGGCCTAAGTCCATAAATCGTGGTGACTAAAGTGGTAAAAGTGGGATGTGGGCTGCAGACAGCTCCCAAGAGATCCCCCCCCACACACACACATATTTCCTTCAGAAGCAGCTTTGCCAGCTCGTGTTTTCTGCTGGAAGAATGATGAAAGGCAGTTTTGCTTCCGAACAGGGACTGAATTATTTGTCACTAAAGCAGCAACAGTTCAGTCGCTGCTCATGAAATAACCATTACCAGTCGCAGACACATGAGCTTCCCTTGAAATTTCACGTTCCTTTCAGCAGCTTATTGAAAACAGATTCGTGACAGAATCTGTGCTCACGCAAAATACCTCATGCCCATTAACTAATTCTTCAGGTGTCTGCGGGGTCTGAGAAACATGAAGAGACATGACCGGCCCACACTTCACTCCAGAGACAGGCAAGCCGCCGAAACCCTTGTTTGGCACTCATGCCGAGCATGTTCAGCTCTTAATTTCCTGTCAGATCTGTTCAGGCACCTCAGCTGAATCACAGAAGCCTGCTGGTTTGGTGGCCTAGGTTATACAGGGTTTCAAATCTCTTCTCAATTTGTAAGGAAACCTTCTGTGTAGAGAATCTCAATAATAGAACTTGTTATTTGAAATGTTCATTATTGTCCAGATAACTTTTTAAAAAATATGCTGTTATAGCACTCAGTTGCCGCTGTTTGTATCAGGCAGATCAGTAGCAGGCATTTGACTTGGCTAGTACATGAGTAATTGAGGTATTTGACAACCCAAGCATTCCCCACCTGCACCTTGCAAGGCTCAGGAAGGCAATGGCTTGTAATTCATTGGTCTGATTTAAAGGGTGTGACTTGTTTCCTGAAAGAGGGTTTAATAACATTGACGGAAGCAAGAAGCCAATGCCAGAATTGATCCAACTAGCTTTTCCCTTCTTACAGAGTTGCTGGCCCACTGTCCTCTGAGTAGGGAGAAGCCCTGTGGCCCTGAGAGGTCAGCGTTCCTGTCGCCAGACTGCGCTCTGATCCAGGACTCCTCTGGGCATTCCTGAGAGTCCATCCACATCCGGGCAGTATGTCCAGAGTGGCTGCTGGGGAAACAGATCTAGGAGACAAGTTTATACATTCAGTTTGATATTAGCTAGTTTTTTTTCTTTCGACCAAACCAAAGAAAATAATGTAACTTACAAGATTTTTTAAGTAGAAAATTGTATATGTTAGTATATATATTTATGTGGTGAAAATTTTTTCATGAATTAAGTTAAAAATATACATTTTCCTAAACATGTGATCATATACAGTTATAGCTCATGGACTGTGGTCTTTTGATAAAGGAGGTTCCTCTGATTTTTGTATTCTTCATAGTTCTCATTATATTGGTAGGGCTGAAATATACTATTTCACAGTGCATTAGTTGGGCTGGCTGAAACTTGAGTATAGTGCAAAATTTACATTTTGTATTTTCAAACCTTAGATTTCATTCAGATTAAAGGGAATTTCAGTTTCCCTTAAGTTCTCCTCTACTTGTGAGCATGCCCAAATCTGTAGGTCAGGTGTGTGGGGCTGACTGAGGTCTCCTTTGGAGAACAGCTTCATACTCAGGATTCCACTGGTGCACTGCAAAGGTTCTTGCTACTTATTTTGAAGGAACAGTTAGTTGTCCTGCAACAGGATTGTATTTCTATGGCTGTACTGATGTATGGTACTTGCATACTTTTACTCACAATGATAGTGTCATTTTTTTGCCCTTTATTCCTCATAACTTGGCCGGTAAATCAGGGCCACCAAAGATGAGTAATTTGTTCTTTGTTTTTCACAGGTCTCATCAGAAAATTGAAGATTCTGAAGAAAGCAGTGATGAAATCTTTGCTCGTCTAACATCTGCGGTAAGGCCATGTAATATCTCTGCTTAGATGTGCAGAGATAATGAGACTGTGTCATCAAGGGAGGCAGTTTCTGTAGTAGTATAAAGAGAGAGAGATTTTCCCCTCTGGCTGCTCATCATTGTAGGAGGCCCAAGATGAGGTGGAGGGAGACAATAGCTTTGAGTTTCTGTGCCGTGCTGTGGCCTCACTTGCAGACATTCCTAGTGGAAAGTTTCTGAAGCCTTCATTGGAGGTGTAGTATCTGATTTTCTTAATCTGTTATGATTTAATCTAGGAAAAATTATGACCTGCTACACAAAGGATAAAAGACTCTGTTTCATCACGAAAAAAAATCACTTCAGCCAGCAAAAGCCAGCAAAGGCCAAGACTTTGCTTTTTAATGTACCATAACGCATTATTTTCATTGTGTTTTTTAAAGCCACTGATCAGACTTGGGAGTAGCCTTGCTATTCACAAGTTGGCTTTGGTAACTAGTCACTGAGCTTATTTTGACAGGCTTTAGCAAACCTGTGCCCCAAAGTCTTTACCCACTGGCTTGACTGGAACCTTTTTTAGCCTTCCCAAGGAGTCTTTAGTTCTGCTTCAGCTCCATTAATAAAATGGTAATTGCAGAAAATCATGTGTCCATGTGTCTGCAGGGTGTTACAGACCAGGTCTTGTCACCTGGGCACAGCTTGAAGGATGAAAGTTTTTGCTTGTCTGGAATGCAGCTTAGAGAAGTAATTTTTGACTAAATATGATGATCAGTGGTGTAAAACTTCATGTGAAATGAAATCCTGGCAGTATGTTATGAAAAAATAGAGGAAGACCTTTGTAGTTTAAAATAGTGGGCAAACAAGGGTTCCCTATTATATACAAAATCACAATTCTAAATTAAAGAAACTACTTACTATGGGCCAGGTACTGTGTTAAATACCACATGTTTATATATACATTTTGCTAAACGACTCAGCATCACTCTGAAGCAGCTAGTATTATCTTTAGTTTGCAGATGTGAAAAATTGGAGCTGGGAATATAGTTCAGTGGTAGTGTGCTTGCCTAGCATGCTAGAGACCCTCAGTTCAATCCCCAGCAACACACACACACACACACACACACACACACACACACACACACACAAAACTTATAGAGGTTAAATAACTTCACCCAGCTAGAAAGGAACAAATCCAGAATCTGAACTCAAAATTTTTAAAACTCTTAATTATGCTCTCTTAAATGCTATGCATCACTTTTTTTCATAATGTAATGTAATGCTTTGGATAATTTCATAAATGGCAAAAGACATGTAAGATTCGATCTGTACAGTCATATCAAGAAGACAAGAAACATATACTTTAGAAGTTAAAATATGAATTTATATATATATATATTCATGTTACAGTCTAGGAGTCTGCTTACTCAAAACTAAAGCAGATGTAGGGAAATTTTTTGGTAAATTATGTATTTCTTTCAAAGCCATAGTTATTAAGGGTGTAAATTTAGGAAGTAAGCTAGACTTTGAAGCATTGAAAAAACTGAGAAGTATTTGGCAGGTGTCCAAAGACTACAAATGGAAACATGGACATCCTTAAATAGGAGTTAGAAACTGCTTCTGTACTTCCTTCTCTTGGGTATTTAAAATCAACACCCAAAACCTATTAGATCAAACAAAGGACTACTATCTAGAATCTATAAAGAATTTATAAAAACCAGACCCCCCAGATTTAAAGACCCAATTCAAAAATGGGCATCTGAAATGAACAGACAGTTCTCAGACAAAGAAGTAAAAGCAGCAAATAAACACATGAAAAAATGTTCAGCATCACTGGTCATTTGAGAGATGCAAATGAAAACAATGCTGAGATTCCACCTCAACCCAGAAAGAATGGCTGCTATCAAGAAATCAGCCAATAACAAATGCTGGCAGGGCTGTGGGGAGAAAGGAACCCTGCTCCATTGTTGGTGGGAGTGCAGACTGGTGCAAGCACTGTGGAAATCAGTATGGAGATACCTCAAAGAACTAGGATTAGAGGTCCCATTTGACCCAGCTGTTCCCCTCCTGGGTATTTTCCCCAAAGAATTAAAAGAATCATACCACAGTGATATACGTGCACCCATGTTTATAGCAGCACAGTTTGTAATAGCTAAAGCTTGGAAACAGCCCAAGTGCCCATCAACTGGAAACTGGATAAAGAAGATGTGGTTTTTTAATAAAATGGAGTACTACTCAGGCATAAAGAATGGCAAACTAGAGACATTTATAGCTAAATGGATGCATATTGAGGCCATACTCTTAAGTGAAATAAATAGGACAGGGCTGGGGATTTAGCTCAGTGGTTTTGTCACCAAGCACAAGGACCCGAGTTTGATCCCTGGTACACACAAACAACAAAACAAAACAAAAAAATAAATAGGATACACATGTGTAAATACCGAATAGTTTCTCTGGAATGAGAACCGGAAAGTGTAAATAAGGATTAAAATGATCAAAACGAATAATTGATAATTTGAATAGGAAGTAAAGGTCCAAAGGGGTAGGGGAAATGGGAGGGGAAGGGGAAAGGAAAGAAGGAAAAGGAAAAATTATGAGAAAAGAAAAAAATGGAAACACAGTCTTTGTAAATAGGGAAGGGTGGGGTGGGGGTGGGGTGAAGGGAAGGCAGGGAATGGGGAAAAAATAACCAAGATACATTATGTACAGGTACAAGCACCCAATGATAAATGTATTGTATACCTAAAATATACCAATAAAAGAATTTAAGGGGAAAAAAACTCCCATTAGAATATTTGTATTTCTTAAAGCTAAGTTTTCATGATGAAAATTGTAGAGATAAGGAAACATAAACATCTTCTCTGGGCGTGAATCAAATTGTGATTTATGTTCCAAGCCTAATTGTCAAGCTCCTGTAATGATGGGCATTAGGCTGTGTTGTGAACTGTATATGCTGGCCTTACAAAGGGACAGGGCGTGTGTGTGTCTTCTGTGTGGCTTGGTCCAGAGAAGCCACCCATTACTTGGCTGGTGAAAGAAAAGACAGTCTGAGTATCTAGAACAAAGCCCTCATGTGGTGCTGGTGGGGAGTTCACAACCATAAATTCATCGAGGAATTAAAATACCAGAGAAGTATTTAGCATTTATGAAGGCCAATCAGTGAGGCTTAGAACAGCATCTCATACTCTTGCACCATGTAACTAGACCTTCTTACACCCTTGTATTCCTTGTACAACTGAGTCCATTCATCATTTTCATCCCCTTAGAATCCTCTATGTGTGTGGTTCCGTCGTATCCTCGTGCTTTCAATTCATGCAGCTTTTATGTAGAACTTTTGTCTTTGAGGCTTTCAGCAGTATTTTCTAAATTCCTTCTTGTCGGGTTTTCAGGTACAGTTCCTGAGAAATACCACTGAGCTAAAATCTTACTTGTCATCAAACTCTAATTATATAAGAAGACAACTGCTGTAAGTCTTGAAAGATTTAGAAGGCGCTAATGTCCCAAGAAGCAAAGAGCTATGTGAGAATGTATAACTTTCAGTGAAAGGGTTAGAGAACAACAGATCTGCTATGGAATTTATTCTTTGTTTTTCTGTAGAAGAAAAAAAAGTGACTATAACTACCTTCTGTGCCATGTCAACTTCACAAAAGCATTTTCCCTGCTTAGTGTCTGGAGACTGTGGCACACCTCTACCTGTTTCACATTAGCTGTGAGCTTGTTCTCTTAAGGTTTCTAGCATCCCTTCTTGTGTCTTTTTCTCACTTTTGCCCCGTCTGGAATCCTGCTTTCTAGATAAGCAGATCACTTGTATCCTCATTATATTCACGGGGGGGGGGGGTACATGTACATAGCACATCTTCATTCCTTGTATGTCGCCTTCCTGTCCCCTCTCTCTTCCCTCCCTCCAGCTCTTCGTCCCTTTTCCATTTGCAAAAGATCTGTCTCTCTGTTTCTTTCTTTTCTATAGAATTCTCGTGGACAGTGCTTGTTACAGAGCCACCAGGAGCCAGGTCTTTTTGAGAACTGGATATCCTGTCAGTGAAAGCATGACAGTACAGAATTCAAAGACCCGGCTTGCCAATTTCTCATTGTTCTGTCTTCTTGATTCTTTCCTTCCTTTAATAGTTGCCTACTCTCCTTTTCCTTTCCTGCACGTAAAGCTCCTCTTCACTTTTCCGTGTCTCATCTCTCACCTGAAATTCCATTTTCTTTGAGGTGGCTCTTTCTCATGTCTCTGCTTACACCCTGTTTTGGAGCAGAGGGATGCAAGGTAGCTCGAATTCTTTCAGGGGTCTTTGCTGACTCAACACTTTGGATTTGAAACTCTTGAGTAATTCCTTTTTTGAGCAGTAATATCTGAAGATAGTAGTGACACCTTTTTAAATTGGAAACTTTCAAATTGGTACTCTTTTCAAAAGTTATTACACAGGATTGGATTTTTTTTCCATTAAGTTTATTGGTACATTTTAGGTATAAAATAGTTACATTTATCATTGGGATCTTGTACCTTTACATGATGTATCTTGGTTCTTATTTTTTTTCCCCTTCCTCTGCCCTCCCTTCACCCCCTCCACCCTTCCCTATTTGCAAAGACTTTGTTTCCATTTTTTTTCTTTTCTCATATTTTTTCTTTTCCCTTCTTTCCTTTCCTCTACCCCTCCCACTTCCCCTACTCCTTTAGACCTTTTCTTCCTATCACACAATATCAATTATACATTTTTTAAAAATTACCATATCAAGATTTAGACTGCATTACCACAGATTTTACAGAATTTAAAAGGTTATAGAAATTATATAACAAAAACCTTTCTTGAAATAAATTTGACAACTTCTAAGAAGTACCTTGGAAGACAAATTAATGAAACTAACTCTGGAGGAAATATAAAATTTGAATAGCACCTATTAAAGAAAGTATATTCCTAGCTTGAAAACCTACCTATATGACACCAACAGGCTCATATACATTTTAACTGATAAATTATATCAAACATTTAAAGCAGAAAAAAAAGGGAACACTTCTCCCCTCATTTTAGGAAATCAGCATTGTGCTAATACTAAAACTGGATAAAGATAATAGAAGAAAAAAGTATGAACATAGATAGAAATTTGTTTAACAAAACAAACAATTAAAAGTCAGATCTGGCAGTATGCAGAAAGTGGTTTTGTTATAGGGATGGCAGTGTTGGTTCAGCATTGGAAGATCCACCCCTATAAGTAACATTTTAACAGAGGAAAGGAAAAAGCCATATGATCCTGTCAGTTGCAGAAAAAGTATTGGACTAAATTCTACAGCTGTTCATGGTAAAAGCTATCAGGAGACTAGGAGTAGAACAGAGCCTTCTCAACAGATAAGCCATGTACTCCATACTTCCAGCAAAAATGCCTTATATGAATGGAAAAGATACAATGCTTTCTCCCTAAGGTGGAGAACAAGGGCAGATATGCCTACTCTTCATCTGTCCATTAAACTTTGGAACATAGGCCCAAACCAAAATAGTCTGGCAATAAAAAGAAGCAATTAGCATACGATTGGCAAGGTAGAAGTAAAATCTTTATATGTAGATGAAATGATCATCTACAGAGAAAATACTAAGAAATCTCTAGGAGCCCCTAGAACTTGTATTTGAATTTAGCAGGATTAGAAAACACAAGGTACATGTGAAAATTCAGGTCTGTGTATACTTGCTATAAATGAATTGGAAATTTAAAAGTTATGTAGGAATACAAAGGATCTAGAAAAGGAAAAAGGAAAAAAACAGTGTTGGAAGACATTTATTACCTAATTTTAAGACTTCCTCTAAAGCTGCAATAATCAAGGCAGTGTTGGCATAAGGAAAGACATATAGATCATTTGAATAAAACAGAATCTAGAAATAGAACCACACATATATGGCCCACTGAGTTTTGAAAGATTATTTAACATTAACATTTAATAGAACACAAACTCAATTCAAGAGCAGAGGAAAAAATAGTGTTTTCAGCAAATGGTACTAGAACACCTGGTATCCATATATAAAAAATTAACCTCAACCCTTTATTTCCATACATAAAAATAACTTGAAAGGATCTATGAACCTAAATATGAAAGACTAAAACTATAAAACTTTAAGAAGAAATTATAAGGGAAAATATTTATCAATTTAGGGCAGGCAAGAATTTCCTAGGATACAGAAATCATGATGTATAAAAGAAAGAAATAGATAAATGAGATTCCATCAAAATTTAGAACTTTAAATGACATCATTAAGAAAATGAAAAGTTGTCCTTAACCAGAACATATTTATAATACATATAACCTAAGACCAGAATATATAAGGAACTCTTACAGCTCATTAATAGACAACCCAATTAAAAAGTAGACATAAGAAGATGATAAATAGCCAGTACAGATGTGTATTGACTTATCATTGTCATGACTTGCTGTTTATTGGATTCTCCCCCTTTGTGTTCAATTTCTTGTCACACCCAGTGGATTAATTCTGCTGGGCTTCCTTAGGTTGTGATATTTGTTGTCTTTTCCTAGGACATTGTCTAAAATTTTTGGAGTGCTGGTTTGGTATTCATGAAGTTCCTAAGGTGCTCTTTGTCATGAAAGTATCTTATTTCACCATCGATTTTGAAAGATAGTTTTGCAGGGTACATCAATCTGGGTTGGAGGCCGTTTTCCTTTAGGGCTTGAAATACGTCACTCTAAGCTCTTCCAGCCTTGAGGGTTTGTGTTGAGAAGTCTGCTGTGATTCTGATGGTCTTTCCTTTGTATGTTATTTGTTTCTTTTCTCTAACTACTTGTAGAATTTTGTTCTTCTGTTGGATTTCTGGAATCCTAACTATTATATGCCTATGTGTAGATTTTTTATGATCAAGGCTATTTAGAGTCCTGTATGCCTCACTTATCTGAATGTCAAGTTCTCTGCCCCTGCTCGGGAAGTTTTCTCCCATCACTTCTGTGAACAGTTTTTTATGTCATCTGCATTGTCTCCTGTTTCTTCATTGACTCCAATCAGTCTTATGTTATTCTTCTTTGCATCATCTAGTAGCTGCTGGATTGATTTCTTGTGGTCCCTTACTATTTTAAAGAAATTTTTTTTTCCTGGTCACTAATTACAATCTTATCTTCTGTGTCTGAAATTCTGTCCTCACATTGGCTCATTCTGCTGCATAAGCTTTCAATGGAGTTTTTAATCTCCTGGAAATCTGTTTGCATCTCTTTCATGGATTTCATTTGTTTCCTGTGTTGAGATTCCATCATGTTCCTCAGCTCCTCTATTTTTTTATCTGTGTGTTCTCTAGATTTATTAATCATGTCTTGCAGTGTGGGCACAATCTCTGCTGTTATCTGAGAAATTATTTGTGATTTCATTTTTCCCAGATCCTCTTTTGTTGCCAGTTCAGGGAGTCCAGGTGGTTGTGTATCAGATTGTTCCTTCTTGTTTCCCTTTGGGGTTGCTGTAGGTGATCTGGAAGTCTGGTATTGGGACTTGTTTATGTGTCTTCTCATTTTGATGGAGGGTGGGGGTTGGGGGGTGTTGCTGGTGCCCACACAGCTCAACTCCTGTGTGCTGGGGGAGGGGGTTGTACTTTGGCCCAGAAGCCTTCTCTTGGGTGTTGGGAGCAGCTCACCTCCTGTGCACTGGGGGAGGGGGTCGAATCCCAAGTACAGTGGTCTGGTGTGCCAGAGATTGCAGAGATTCTCTTCACTTTTCCAATGGGCTTTTCCAAGGAGCCTGAGAGAGGCCCTCTTTCTGTTGTTCACTTCTGCTGTATCTTCTGGAGCTCAGGACAATGGCCTTTATGACCCCCTGTGCCTCTGTAGTCTGGAACCAGGTACCAGCACAGCCAGGAGGCGGGGGGGGGGGATGCTGGGGGGTGCTGCAGGCGCCCACTCGGCTAAGCTGGTCGCCTTGAGGTGGGACCTAGGTGGGAGGGAGCCCTGCTTCACACTGCAGAGGTCCTCACCCTCTGCTGGCTGGTCACTCAGGTGAATATCACCAGTGTCCCTTGTCCTCATCCATCCTTGTCCAGAAATCATCCTGGGAGGTCCATGTGCTGTCTCTTAAACTCCGAGTTTGTCTCACAGGCGAGTTCACTAGTGGATCCAATTCACATCTACATTGGGCGCCAAATGTAGGGAACAGGGAAAGGGGCTGTTACTAGAACCTCTGCAGTAAGTCCTAGTCTCCTGCAAGCCATGGCAGCACAAGGCAAATTAACTTATTATACAGGAAAGGTAGAAAAAATGAGACTTTGAGAAGAAGCTGAGCTTTGGGCCTGATCAGTGCCGTTCTTGGCGGCAAAGACCACACAGGATTGGATTTTGATGAATCTTTGAAAACAGAATAATAGAAACATGTTTAAGAGACCATATGCCAAGTTAGCAAGGTCTAGAAGGAGTCTTAGGTGAGTGACAGTGAAAGAATCTATCACATTGAGTACATGATGAACACAATCAAATGATAATTTTTCTTTTCTTTTCTTTTCTTTTGGTACAGGCATCAGACTCAGGACATTGCACTTGCAAGGCATGCACAGTGCCACTGGGCTAAATCCCTGGCCCTCAGATGATAATTTTTAAAACAATTTAGATATGATTTTTCAATTGAAAACACCCACTCTCCACTTATCCCCTTTCTTGGCTCTCTGCCCCTTTCTTTATGGGAGTGAAGAATTGTAGTGTAGTTAATCTCCTTCCCTCAGTCTGTCACAGACCTGAGCAGGCTTGTCTGTTCAGAGAATAAAAGGAGGGAATGACCAGCCTTCTGCATGGCTGCCTCAGGATCATGAGCATCTTGTTACCTTGTATTTTATTTCTTTTCTTTTCTTTTTTCTTTTTCTGGTACCAGGGATCGAACTCAGGACTTTGCGCTTGCCAGGCAGGTGCAGCACTACTGAACTAAATCCTCAGCCCAACCTTATGTTTCTTATCTGGGGGGGGAACATGAAATTCTTACTTGGAACCTTTAGTCTGGCTCCATTCCTTCCAGTAGCTTAGTAGCTGCTAATGTGATTTTGGGGAGAGGCATGTGAGAGAAGTTAAGTGAGCCCAAGAAGTCAGATCTGGTTTCCAGAAGTATTTAAAAAGCGTCAGTGGAAATGTAGCACACTGGTGGGGTCATATTGCTTATTTCTTTTGTGTGTAAGGAGCTGCGGAGCTTGTTACTACCTTCCTTCTTGTGCTACAGTGCTGCCCTCATCCGGCAAGTGCTTGAAGGGCTTTGGCCGTGGGCTGTAGGTCTCCAGATCATTTGGACAAAGGGTTAAACTCTTTCAGTTCTGCTTAGGTGGAATCTCAGCGTAACACTCACACACCTCTGGCTGTCAGTACCTGAACAGATTGCTCAGTGGTATATACTTCTATCTCTTGTTAGTGAAGAGTGTTATAATTCTGTGTTTCTTCTCCATCAGGATTGTTTTCTTCATTTTGGTGATAGATCACCAAATATCATAAAATACAGGTGTACACACATATCCACCTTTTAAAAATTAATTAGTAATTATCTATAATTCCAAAGAGACTCTCTGAGCCTACACAGATTATGTGGTAATCTAGTCACAGCCCTAGCTCAGAATTTTGCTTTGGTGAACAGTATAATGCATACTGTTTTGCCTACTTAAAAGAGTGAATTAGGGGGACATTTCTTTGAAAGGGCCTGTTCAGGGCCTGGGAGTATATCTCAGTAGTATAGTAAGTGCTCAGCATGGGTGAGGCCCTGGATTCAATCCCTAGCACCAAAAGTATTCAGATGGATGAGAGTGAGCAGAGCCCATTCATAAGTAAAATATATTTCAGTGAATTCCTTGCAAACAGAGCTAGAGGGCTACAGGTGTGCTTGTGCATATATATTGTAGGGATTGGGTATCTGTTGTTAATATGAAGAAGACCTCTCTGATATGCAATACACATAGAAAATAATAGACTTTTTAAATTGACAAGGGATAGAAATGTATCATCCAGCTCTCAGTCTGTGTTTTGACAGTCCTAGGTTTGTGAAATGTTACAGTGAAATCCTCTCTGAAGGAGCTGTAACAGGATGACTGTAAATATTTCATATTGGGCTGCTTCTCTGTACATTTGTTTAAAACAGCACTTCTTGTAGTTGCTTTAGATGAAATAGAATCTTCCATAGGTAAGTCAGTTTTATAGCATTATATAATATATCCATTTATGGAGAAAGATTAGGACACATAAAACAGTGAAAATTACATAAGTTTTTGGTGATGATGGAATAACATAAATTTTCAATTAGTTTATTATTGCATATTGTGCAAATTAGGACATAATGACATTTTTATGTGAGTACTAGGTAGAAATAGTGTGAATTCTTTCCTATATTTGTGAATGTCAAAATAATGGTAAATCTGACAGTTTTCAGTACTGTGGATTATGCTTTGCAATTTCCTTTTCCTTTATTTGACATTTGGATCATTCAACTTGAACATAAAGATGTCATCATTTTTTTAATTGCAGAAACAAAAATATGCCCGAATCTATCCAGAAATAACCCATTATTAACCCTAAGTATTTATTATTTGCTAGAACATTTTAGGTAGTTTTATGAAGGGTTGTAGAGATCTCAAGAGGTGGAAATGGAGGGCAAATGAAAGGATTAATTTTAAACGAATTTGGGAGTACTGGCTTGGGCTTGAGGTAGAGTAAGAGAAAGTTGTAGGAGAAAAGAGAATTTGGTGTGATCTGCTAAAGATTTTATAGCAGGCAAATCATATTCCAGAGCTAGACTACACTATCAAGTTACTATAAAGCCCTAAAAAGGCATGGATTAATTTTTCAGAACGATGATGAGGATCAGTGTTATCCTGTGATAAGTACAGTGATCCTGCAGAGATACCTTTGGCATCTACTGGCATCACGTGGTGTGGCAAAAGATACTTAAAAGATATAAGTAAGGTTACAAATGTGGATTGTCTGTGTGGAGCCAGTCTAATCATGTGCCTTAAGGGGCAGAGAATTTGCCTTTGCAAGAGTCTAAGGAGTGGCATAGAGAGGGGAGAGAGAAATTCCAAGCCTGAGAAGGATTCAAGGTGTCATTGCTGGCTGTGAAATGTAGGAGCCCGGTGCAAGGATCAGAAAGAGGCCTCCAGGAGGTAAGGGAAGCTTGCAGGTGACAACCAGGCAAGAAACAGATACTCCTGTTCTACAGTCCAGGAACTGGATTCTGCCAACATCCTGAATGAGCTGGGAAGCACATTCTCCCTTAGAGCCTCTAGTAAGGAATTCAGCCCCATGGCTACCTTGAGTTTGGCTTCCTAAGATGCTGAACAGAGGACCCAGTTGAACCAAGCTGTACCTGGACTTCTGACCCACAGCAAAATGAGACAACTAGTGGCTATAATGTTTTAAGCAGTTCAGTGGGTGCTAATGTGCTATGGCAGAGATATAAATTAACATACATTCCTTGTTGAATGCATCCCCATAATCCCTTGATTCATAATGTAGCAATTCTCCCTTGAATGTCAGAAACTGCCAGGCCAGAGTTTGTTATGTCAGTGGATACCTCTTGATGTTTCAAAGTGAATTTCTACAGCTAAAGTCTGTCTTTGTACATTTATGAAAGCCTCCAGAGTTCTGTGAAAATCTGAGTTTATTTTTGAAGTCTGGAGATATAAACACTTGAAGCAGTATTGATGGTTGTTCTTGGCATTGGGTGTGTGTGTGTGTGTGTGTGTGTGTGTGTGTGTGTGTGTGTGTGTGTGTGTGTGTGCTGGGGCTTTGTGCATGCTAGACAAGGACTTTACCACCGAGTCACATCCTGAGCCCTGTTCATGACTTATCAGTGGGACATTTCAGCTCCTTTGGTGCTAGTTGCCATGGGAATGGGCCTGGTAGGTGAAATGTACTGAGTGGAAGCAATGCTGATTGTCAGGAGTTTACAATTTAGGTGGGGAGAAAGAGCTTAAGATTTCAGATACTAAAATGAGGATTGGATGTTTATTAATTATTTTTCTGCCACTGAAACAAAATACCCAACACCTGCAACATAAAGGAAAAGTTTATTTTGTTTCATGCCTTCACAGTATTCAGTCCATGATTGTCTAGCTCCCAGGCAGCAACCACATGGTGCAAGGGCCTGGCAGAAAAAAGCTGCTCACCTCACAGCATCCAGGAAGCAGAGACCCAAGGGAGAAGCCAGGGAAAGAATATATGTTAGGCCCCGCCCCAGTGATTTGCCTCCTACAGGCCCCAACTCCCGCCAACACATTCAGCTTTTAACTCATCAGTGGATTACTCTGTTGCTAAGTATAGTGCCCCTGTGATTTATCACCTCTCCAAAGCCCTACCTCTGAACACATGAGACTTTTCGGGCGTATTTTAGTTCTAAACCATAGCAGGGTGTGTCCTTTCCTCTACTGTTCAGCTCAGTGATACAGATTATCTTGTGATGATGACAGTGATAGCAAACACTCAGACAGCACTTGCTCCTCATCAGGCCCTGTGCTGGATGTTTTGTACATAGCAGCTTACTTAATTTTACACCAGTCCTGTGAAACAAAGGGCTGTGACTCCACCCTATCCCCCGGAATTACAACTGCTCTCAAGGTTGACATACAATGGGGATTTCCTATTCCCATTTTAAGCTTTTGGATCTTAGTTCTGCAGTTTTTGTAGATAGACTTTCTAGCTGGGGAGGGTCTTAGTTGATCTGCGTTTATTCCAACATGAGTGTTTCTGATGCAACATCCCTACAAGGCTCTACAGGAACCTCCCTACAGATGGGAGACCCCTTCCATAGCAGGTCCCTAACGTGCCTGGGATTTGACTGAGGGTGTAATTCTACTGTTGCTACCACTACAGTGTTATCTCCAGAAGCACAATGATCGAGGAAAAGACAGTCTCTATGTAAGGAATGATATGTAATATGGATTAAAAGGCAGAGTGAGGCAAGAATTAGATTATATTTTTTAATATACTTAGATAAACTGTATCATGTAAATCCATTGAAGAATTATTTACAATGTTGTATGAATTTTAGAATAATTTGACCTTACCAGAAAGTAGAAGAAGTAATTTGGGACATAAGACTTAGAGATGTAATGATATAAGCATAATTAATGCTTAATAAACATCCAGTATATACTTACTTCCTTAAAATACTTTTTTTTTTTGGTACTGGGGATCAAACTCAGGACCTTGCGCTTTCGAGGTAGGCACCGGAACCACTGAGCTAAATCCCCAGCCTCTTAAAATACATTTTATAAGCCAGGAGTGGTGGTGCACACCTGTGATCCCAGAATTCAGGAGGCTGAGGCAGGAGAATCACTGCAAGTTAGAGGTCTGGGCTACATAATGACTTCAAGGTCAGCCTGAACTGCAGAGTGAGACCCTGTTTCAAAAAAAACAAAATAATAGGCCAGGGATGTAGCTCAGTGGCGCTGTGCCTGCCTGGCAAACTCAAAGTCCTGAGTTTGAGTCCCAGTACTGGAAAAAACCCAATAATAATAATAATACATTTTATATATAGAAATTTTTATTTATTAGGAAATTCATGTTGGTCACTAGTAGGGTTTCAGTAAAAATCACAGCTCAAAGATGAGAGCAGCTTTGAAAACCAAAGGAGTGGATATACATATCTGCTCCTTTGAAAAGATGTTAGTATGTTAACTTGCACTTTTTTTATTGCTTTCAAATTTCTGTAGCTTCTCCTGTTCTTTGTGCCATAAAATTCATGAGTTTTGCACAGCAAGAAATGACTTCCAACAGTTACTTTTCATTGTTGAGACTGGTGACACCCGTGTCTGTCAGGTGGCTTAGATACCCATAAAACCACTGGTTCTTCACCTACAGGCTGACAGATGTCACTACTACCCCAGGGGTGGCATGAACACCCTCATTTGGGGAAGTGGGGAATCGGGAAGGAAATATTCATAAAACAAATCTGCAGAACCATTCCTTGGCCTGGACACTTCTGATACCTTCCCACATAATCTTCATCCCTTGAACCTTACGTAGTGGACCATCTCCACTGTTGGTTGAACTAAATTATGCCTTTTTGCAACTTGTGCACTGATCAGAATTTTACCCTCTCCCTTTCAAATATTTGGAGTTAACAGTCATGTTCCTTCTAAGACATCTCCTAAACACTTGTATTTTTATCACTAAAATGTGTACTTGTAGTGGTGCCAGAGCTAGGAGCAGAATGATGAACAAAATGTCCATCTAAAGCCCAACAAAGGGAGCCCCAGTTAAAGAGGAGCTTTCTCTAGAGTATGGCAATGGCTATAGGACTTCACTCAGAGGAGGTGGGTGACAGTGAGGAGAAGATGGGAACTAAGAGGGGACCTGATGGACAAGTAAGTAACAACCACACAAGGACGGGAGGCAGAGAGGCATTCCAGACAGAATAACATGAAGAATAGTCCATTCAGAAAATTGCTAATGTGATATTTTACCAAGTTTAAAGCATGAATTAGTATGTTATTTATTTGTTGGAGTATGGATTTGAAGAGTCATACTAGACATATTAGACACTGGACTTTGAGTTATGGAGAAGTCTTTGAAGAGTTTCCTAGGAGAGATGTGATACTGTAAAATGTATATTTTAGGATTGTTAGTCTAGTAAAGAATGATGTGGGAAGAAGAGAGGTAAATTGGCGATGGTGATCAGAGTGGAGAAAGTAGGTTGAGCTAAATCAGAGATACCTCACTTCCTGTCCTGAAGCCATGGATGTATGGTGATACCATTCACTGACCTAATATATAGGACATGGAGCAGAGTTTCAAGGTGGAGGGAAATGGTATAAAAGTGATCGCCTTTGAAAGTGTTGAGTTTGGACAGACAGTCAGACTTTCAGTTCTAGAAGGTAGATGGATATAGGGCTCTACTGCCCAGGAAATCTAGATATACAGATATAATTGAGTGAAAGAACATAGAAAGTCAGGAGGGCTGAGCAAGTTAGGGGTAGTGCATACCTGTATTCCCAGCACTCTGGAAGGCTGATGCAGTAGGATCTCAAGTTCAAAACCAGTCTGGACAACTGAGCAACTTAGGGAGACCCTATCTCATAAACTATAAAA
Organism: Heterocephalus glaber; assembly: GCF_053883595.1. Classification (NCBI taxonomy): domain Eukaryota; kingdom Metazoa; phylum Chordata; class Mammalia; order Rodentia; family Bathyergidae; genus Heterocephalus; species Heterocephalus glaber. The sequence goes on from NW_028258156.1 coordinate 8,195,198, forward strand.
GCACTGGGATGCAACTTAGTGGGAAGACCCTGGGTTCAATTCCCAGTACTGGGGACTGAGGATAGATCACTAAGGAGTACCAAATCTTAAAAATAGGCAGAGAAAAAGAGGACCCTTCGGAAAAACAAGTCATAGCCAGAGAAGAAAGGTAAAAGCCTGGAGCATGTAATGTCATGAAATCCCACTGTTAAAAAGGAAGGAAAGGGCCGAGGATGTAGCTCTGTGGCACCGCACCTGCCTTGCAAGTACAAGGTCCTGAGTTGGATCCCCCCCCCCAAAAAAAAGGAAGGAAGGGTTAATAGTGTCAGATTGTGCAAGGAGGACAAGGTATACAAAGATCTCTGTCCATCAAGCTCTGTCCATCAAGTTTAGCTGCCAGCATGTGACTGTCTCCTTGTTGTTTTCATATGGATCCTCTCTATGCCTCTTGACCCTAAATAAAATGTACCCCAAACCAAATAACACTGAATGTTGGAATCCATTATTGTTTTGTAATCTGAGCATCATTCGTCTAGTAATAGTCCTAAAAGCATTGTTATGCAATCAGGTAATTCCATCCCCGTTGTAAACTCATACTGTGCTTGTGGTCAACTATTCAACTATTATTAGGTCTTTTTAATGTGACCCTCTGTCAAATGAGAATAAATAACAGACTCTTTAAAACTTAAGGGTTCGACTTTGCTCCAGTTCCTTTTGTTGATTTCAGGGCACTTCTATATATTTTAGTCTTTGAATAGCCAGCTATTTTCATAGTGATAATAAAATTAGTAACCATATCTGTGCAAATGCAACAGAATTGTCTATGTAAGAGATTCTTACATATCCCTAATTGCCTTGAAACAGACGAGTAAGCATCAGTGTATTTTATCATCCAAACATCCTTAACAAACACCTCTTTGATGTGACAGCAAATATTGGGGAAACAACTATTTATTAAATAAACTGTTAGGTGGAGGAAAGTGTTGTTTAGAGAGAGAAATACAGCTTTCTTGATTTCTAATTATTGGTTGACATTAAAAGGTAACCACAAGGTTACCCACGTATCAGAACTGTGGCAATGTTAGCTCTTCAGAATAATGAACTCGCTAATAAGAAAGCAGAATTCTGAAAAACAAAGGAAATTGTGAGCCAGCTCATGCATACTTCTTCATAGGAGAAAGTAGTGACCATTGTGGCTCAGTTTGTGTCTTGTGTAAAAAGACATTGATTAGACACATTCATTTTTTCTAGAATTCTTACAGTCCACAGTAGCTTAAGGTCTTATAGTGGTTTAAAAGTTTATTATGTTTGGAAATAAAATATAGAAGAGTATAGGATTATGTTTCATTTTATATTTAAAATATTGAGCTGGGCATGGTGACACACACCTATAATCCCAGTATTCAGGAGGCTGAGGCAGGAGGATCACCATGAGTTCAAGGCCGGCTGGACTACACAGCAAGACCTTGTCTCAAACGGGGGGTGGGGTGGGGTGGGGTGGGGGGGTGGGAGATTGAGAAAATAAGCTCTGTGTTTGCAAAATATTTCTATCATATCAAAATTTAAATGTTTCTGGATTTACTAAAGAAATTTGTAAATCATTTATTTTACTTAAAATTAGTTTTAAGTAAAGAACAACTCTTTGGTTAGCTCTCACCTCTGTCAGGCTAAGTCCGCCCTCCCAGAATGACCTTGGACTTTCTGTAGGATTCCCTGCTTTGTCTCAAGGGTCTCTTGGTCCAGGAAGCCTGGTCACTTCTTCTCAGTTAACTTCTCCCAGAGAGGAGAGGCTCCTGGCACTCAGAGTTTTCATCTGACACTTACTGTTGCCTCTCAAGTCAGCTTTTGGTACAAAACAGCTTTGCGAGCATTTGGGTTTTCGAGCTGAAGGCATTACTGAAGGATCAGAGAAAGAAGAAGACAGAATGCTGGAAATAAGATAGCTCTGATTCTTACTGAACTTCAGGGCTCCTTGGTGATCAGTCCTGTTGAGAGAGAAAACCAAAACATTCAACGTATTTCTGACTCTAGTGACTGGTAACTGGGGGAGAGGGAGAAATCAGGGTTCTGTCTTATCATCCCTGCATCATCCTCTATTTAGATATTCACAAGGGCAAATAAGCCGTTGGATGCATGTGGTTTGAATTATATTGTTTTTCTACATTGAGTAAACTGTATTTAAATTAAAATGGAAGCTTTGTAAAAAGCTTCCTTGCAATTTTCCACCTACTTGAGTCTGTCAACCTGCTGGTACAATAAATGAATCTAATCATTTGATTGGATTATGGCATAATTTTATCTCTAAGACACAGCGAAGGCCGTTTCCTTACAAATCAATTAAATTAGAGGAGAGCAAAGTAAAAAGCAAAGAGTGATTGTCAGCAGAGATGAACATAAGATTGAAAATGTGGAGCCTCAGAGAAACGAATGTGCCCTGTTCTTGGCCCTGCAGCAACCTGGAGCCCTTGAGGGCCTGCGAAGAACAGAGACCCCTGCACCTCTCCCCGGGGAAGCCGGCCGGCTCCATCATGGCTGGTGGGTCAGTACAACTGATAAGTGACTCTAATGTGCAATCAGGTTTGAGAACGACTGAAATAGATGAAAATTCAAGCCATTTAAAGAAAACTTTTCTTAATAGACAAAAGTAGTTTTCTAAACAGCCATTGGAGAACAGGAACCATGAGAAAAATAAAGAAGAGAAATTTTCAGTATGAACTTACCAGAGGGTTTTTTTTTGGTTTTGGTTTTTTGAGACATCTTCTTGCTCTGTAATCAGGCTGATCTTGGACTCATGAGGATCCTCCTGCCTCAGCCTCCTGAGTGCTGGGATTACAAGTGTGTGCCACCATGCCTGGCAGCAGAGGTTTATGGTCCCTACTCACAATTCTGAAATAGAAAAGCTCTGAAAAACAAGATTTTTATAACTTACTCGGTGGCAAAATCTAACCAAAATTGAACATATTTGGTAGCAAAACTTGAGGCTTTTTCTGGTCTTCCTCTGTCCCATTTGGTGTGAATAATCATGTATTTCATCACAGAAATATTAGTGTGTCTGACAAGTAGCTGCTCCAGATTTCACTGAAGATATGATGTAGAAAGGATAACTTTATGAAATGTACAAAATTTTGAATTCTGAAATCTGGTTAGCTGCATAGGGTTAAGAAAGGAGTTATGGGTCATAGTAGGAGAGGATTATGAAAAGAAAGGCCAAGATAATGATTGACATTTCTTCTAATTACCTAGGCAGTGGTTCAGCTTCCACATTATATAAAGAACGGTAGCCCAGGTCAGAATGTGGCTCATGGCTCACATATGTGCTTCTCAACCCTCTCAGAGGGTCCTGTTGTAGGCATGCGGAGAGAAACTAAGTTTAACCAACAACTGAAGTAGGTTTGGAAGAAAATGACCATTGTCTGGTAAGACTCCTCAGCGGCTCTCCAGGAGTCTGGGAGGATTTTAGCTGCATGGTTCTTGCTCAGGGTCTCTTAGGAGGTTGAGTTCAGAATGTAGCCAGTACCTCATCCTCTGAATGAAGGCTTGGCAGTGCTGGAGGACAGTGTTCCTTTTCCAGTGCATTAGGTCCCTTAGTCTGGAAAGAAAATTCTAGCCTCTCTTTATGCAGTCACTCAAAGTCTCTGTTTTTTCAATAAAAACCTCCTAATTTTTGCAAAGGGGACTTAGAATCCTTCTAACATGTTTTGAAGATTTCTGGTGGGAGTAGCTTAGGGCAGGGGATTGTCTCCCCTTTGAAAGTTCTTTGTCCTCTTTTCTTTGAGCCATTTCATTCCCTGAGGCCCTTTCTATATTCTCTTCAGCATTTTGTGTTGTGTATCTCCTCATGGGGGTTCCTGAATGAGTGTCCATTGCTATGGAAAATGTGAGGAAGAGACAGGTCCCTGACTCAGTGGCACTTCCAGCCCCAAAGACAGACATCAGCCACACAATCTGAAACAATTGATTACGTGGTTGCCGATGTGTTAAAGAAACAAACAAAAAAGATCTGAGAAGATGCTATGTAAGCATACAGCACATACCCAGTTTGTGTTTTGCTTGGTCAGTGCTCTCCCTTTTGTGCTTTGTGGGAAGAACAGTCTACCTTTCTTTGTTGTTGTTGTTGTTTGTATGCTAGTAGGAATCAACCTGGGGCCTCACCCATGCCCCAGGTCCCTTTGGGGTTTTTTGTTAACAATCTTTTCCAACCTGGAGAAGAAATATGGAAGCTATGCTACATTCCACCTGGCATAAAACAGATCCTCCCACTGTAGAGGTTAAGAAGATGCAATGTGTACAGGTATCTCATTTATTTTAAGTTAAAAAAAAAAGCTTAGGTTCTTTTAAAATTAAACTGGAGTTCTTGCCTTTTTCATTACAGATCTCTCATTTTTGTGGTACCTCAAAATGCTCCGTTGTTTTCCTGCTCATCTCATTCCTCCTTTCTTTCCACACCAAATTGTTGAAAAGATATGGTAGCATACAGTGTTAAGAATATACTTTCCTGGGGCTGGGGATTTAGCTCAATGGCACCACACCTGCCTCACAAGCGCAAGGACCTGAGTTTGGTCCCCAGTACCACCCCCCCACCCCCCCACCCCCCACCCCCGCCGCCAAAAGAATATGCTTTCCTTTTTCTGAGCTCTTTATATTTTGAGCCTATTTCTCATTACAGAAGGAAAAACCAAGGTCCTGTGAAAGGAATTCAGGTCTGGAAAACTGAAATACGAGAGTGAAGAAGGGTTGTTTTTGATTCTCTGTGAGCAAATAAGTGATCCACCTCATGTGTAATTTTCCGTCTCTGTTGTCACAAGAGGTCCTCCCTGGGCAGTCAGAGAATGGGAAGCCATTGGCAGGGTCCCAGTGAATGTTCAGAATCTTCATCTCTGCCTCACACCCAAGTATTTATGACACTGTGAAGGAGAAAAACTCTAAAATAGATGATGATACTACATTAAACCCAAAGCATATACAATGATTGATATTTTAATTTTATTGTTTTTTCATTTGTATACTTCCACATGTTTATAAAGGTTCTGTGTGGTCATTCTTCACTTTTGCACCCATAGTCCCTTTTCCCCCTTCAGTTCTTTAACTGTAAATCTTCTAGACATGAGCATTTTTAGAGCCAAACACTCCATGTTGGAGAGAGAGAATTATTGCCTTGGTGCTATTGTCTTGATGGTCCTGAGAGAGTCTTGAGGCATCAAAAAATCAGCTAAATCAAGAGTGTATGCTTTTGAATGGCATTCCCACCAGCCCACAGGGAAAGCAGGGCAATGACAACAGCCCCGGGCAAGCTGCCTCCTTCAGGGTGAGGATGCTGGCCACTGGGAAGGCTTCCTGAGTGGAGTCTCCAGGGGGTCTAGCACACTGCTGCTCTTGCCTTCCAGTAAATGAATATAAATTAAATTGATTCGAATAGCGAATCTGCAACTTAACCTTGAACTCCCATGTTCTCCCTTTAAAGTGTCATCACTGTAATATATTCAGCTGATCCCAGTCTGCACCTTTACCATCTCCAAACACCCAAATACACACACACACACACACACACACACACACACACACGCATGCATGCATGCATGCGTGCACAGAGAGAAAGAGAGAGAGGCTTTGAGCAGTGTCCTAAAGGAAACGAGAGCTTGGTCATTAAGAATTCTTATCACTACCAAGCATAGATTTCCCAAAGATTATTTTAATGTTATCTTTGAAAGTGACTGTGCTTAAATTTTTGTCTCTTTAGTATTTCTCTTTGAGAATGTTTTTAAGGAGGGCTTTTAAGCATTCACAGTAGGGAGGATAAGAGGGCATGTCAGTGCTAAAATTTTAGAAGATAAAATAGGGTCTAAAACACTTAGGATTTTAAAGGTCGTCTTGCCTGTTCCTGTCTTAGTCACAGGGACAATACATCTGATACCCACAGCAGCTTAAAGGAGCAGAGGTTTATTTTGGCTCACAGTTTGGTCCACAGTGAGCTGGCTCTGAGGCAGAACAGCAAGTAGAAGGGCATAGCAGATGAAAAGCTCTTCATATCATGGTGGTCAGGAAACACAGAAGGGAGGAGCAGGAAAGGAAATGCTGCCTTCCAGGTCACATTCCAAGCAACCAGCCTCTCCCCACCAGACCCCAGCTATCCACTGTATCACCCGAAGCCCTTCAAATAAGCACAGGAAGCCTTTGGGGGACGTTCTCCATCTGAACCCTAACATTTCACATTTCACCTGCCCTGTCAGCACTTGCTTTCAGGTGGAATATTATCCAAAATGATTTTTGTAAATGTGACAAACATTCATTGAGTTTGAACAGAGAACCACTTAGACCAGAAGCACCTGTCTCAGTGTTTCTAGAATTTCTATATATGCTGGTACCTTTGTGTGACAAATACTATTTAATGTCTTTGTTAGGATATCATACATATTTTAGTAATTTAATTAGTATTTTCATGGTCTCTGAATATTACATAGTTATGTTTTTGAAGTACTCATCCTGGCATACATACCAATGTTTCACCAAATATACATTCTGTCAACTAACTTTTAAGAACTAAGTCAATACGATTCTTCTGAATTTTTGGCCTGAAATTCCAATGCAGAAGATTTTCTATTACAAAACAAAACAGGGATGACAGTAAACTTAGATTTCATTGCAACAGCTCCTAATTGAGTTGCATATCTAAAAACAAAGTACTGCTTTGGTGGCTACCTTTTTCTTCTTCTAATTTGATTTTTCCCCTAATATTTTATTAGGTGCAGAGAGAGCTAGCAGCTGTTATTGCTTTGAAAGCAAGGAAGTCTGGTGAGTAGTCTCTTATGGGGTGGGAGGAAGATTATAATTCTTTGGGGAATATTCCACATACTGTCTGGAAGCTTGCAGTTGAATATCTCAGGGTGCTTTGGTGTAGAATTAGACAAGTGTCACTGTTCTTAAAAGCCATTATCCTACCATCAAAATAACATAGGATATTATATTTTTAAAGTAAAATTTCACTGCTTTGTTCTAATTTATTTAAGATTTCAAGGAAAAATTAAAAATATATTTGTAGTTCACTGCAGCCTTGAAAATGATCTGTCAGATGACATTGTGTCATAATGAGAGGAAAAAAAAGATTATTATACTGGTGGTCTTTTTGTAAGGCTATGCATATTTTTTTACCTCAAAGTATTTTTCCTACAAGTAATTTGTTTAATGACATTTCAAAACAAGCATTTTTCATAGGACTGATTACATGGATCAAATCTTATCCTACCTATAAGATATAATCTATGGAAATAATAGAAACAAAAATAGGGCTTTCACATATGTTTTGAAGGAGAGAAAAACATTCTCTACTGAAATCCAATGTGAAATGGGACTCACTGAAGTAGAAAAATGCTTGCTTAGACAGAAGAAATGTCAGAAAGAGGCATCTTGTGCTGTTCCTCCCTGTTCAGAGGGAGGAGGACAACACTGAATGGAATGAAAATCAGAAAGGAAGTCCTTGGATAATGTTAAATCAGAATAAGACTTTTCAGGCAGAAAGACTAAGCTCAAATCAAAGTAGTGACAAAACTTGAAGAAATATGAAATGGAAATGTCTTAACACAACCCATAAATTTTGTGTGTTTTTTTTCCAGTTAGAAACTGTAAGAATCTTTTTACATCTCAGTTACTTTTGAATCAAACACAGCTGTTGTATTCAGGTTACTTTCTTTGTTGATTTGGCTGACCTGGAGGACACAAAGACTGGATATTATAAAGGTGGAGATGCAGAGGCAGATGCACAAAATGGCGATCTTGGGAATTGAACAGAGAGGGCGGTGTGAATAGGGCCCCTCAGCAGACAGCATTAGATTGTGGGTATTTGTAGAGGTGGAAGCCAACATGAAAAAGGATATCAATACAAAGGTTGTAAGAGGCAGGGCTTCCACTAGAGCTGATAAAGAGACAAAACTTCAAGTCTGTATGAGTTGGAATGGCGGTGCCTTGGAGAATAGAATTTGGTTTTTTTAGTTTCACAACAAGTAGAAAAGTGGTAAAAATAAAGGAAAAAAAAACCCAAAACCAGAAAATGCTTAGTATGTCATTGCCAGAGACGGAACAAGAAATACAGAGAAGGAAGCTGGACGAAGTGGTGGTGGATTTATCCAGAGAGGGAAGGGAAGGCTTCTGATAGGGGGTGAGCCTGCAGATATCCAGACAAGAGCACTGGAGCAGAGGAATTGTCACCATGACATGCATGAGACAGCAAGGAGGCAAGAGTGGCCAGAGGCAGGTGAACGAGGTAGAAGTCTGGATGTTTGACTTAGAAAGTTGAACTTTCAGAAGGCGAAAGGAAATGAAGATGAGTAAGCAAGATCCATATATGTTACGCTGTGCAAAAAAGATGGGAATGAAGTCAGTTTTATTATACTTTGTTGTCACCATATGAGGCTAGCATGTCTGTTTTCCTACTTAATTGATCTGTGGAGCTTGGAATAAGAATACAACTTTGGCAGTTTCTCAAGAACAGAGTAAAGTGATCTCACACACGTGTACTAATGATGGCATAAATTGATAGCAGTTGTTCACTGTGTTTCAGTGTCCCTAACACTGTGATCCAGTAGCTGCATGGCTAGAGGTCTAGTCATAGGTCATGGTCAGGGATGCATGCGAAGATCAAGTAGAAAGATATTGCTTGCAGTGTTGTTTTACTAATAAAAAAGTAGAAAACTTCTCTGTCATAGGTCAATGACCAATGTGATGGAACGTTAAGCAGCTTTAAAATTTTTTAAATAATTAATATACAGTAAAATAGTAAAATTGTATATAATAGTGTATACTACTTTTCTTTTTATAACAAAAAATATCTCGATTTATTTTTCTTATTATAGTAGAGCATGCTTGAAAAAGAATTTGTAATACATTAATGTATGAAGAAGAAATTGAAAAATCACGTGTTTTACCAATATAGATGACCACTAATACTTTTGTAGTTTGTATTTCCAAATATTCTGTTACTGTGCAATTACTACTTATTTATATTATATGGACTTTAATACAATTTTAGATTTATACACACTTGTAGTAAGTGATATAAATAGTTGCCAAGGACCCTTTCTCTAAGCTTCCCAATGGTGACATCTTGCAAAGGTGTGTTTCAGTACCACAACCAAGATATTAACACAGACACACATTTCTATCTCCACAGGATCCCTCAGGTTATTTAGAGTTGCCTCCACTTTGTACCTACTCCTCTTCATTCTGTAACCCCTGACAATCACTAATCTGTTCATTTCTTTAATTTTGTCATATTGAAAATATATAAATGTAGTCATACAGTGTAACTTTGAAACTTGACTCCTCACTTGCCTGATTTTCTGCAGATGTGTTCCAGCTGTTGTGAATGGCAGTAGTTCTTTTCTTTGTACTGAATCATACTCCTCCGTGTCAATGCAGTATGGTATTTTTATGCATTTACCCACTGAAGGGCATCAGGGTTGTTTCCAGGTTTTAGCTATGACAAATGAAGCCACTACAAATACTCATGGTTAGTACAGGATTTTGTGTGAACCTAAATCTTTCTTTCTCTGAGATGAATATCCAATTGTACCATTACTGGGTTGTATGGTTATTGGGGTTTGTGTTTTTTAAAGGAACTCCCAAACTTTTCCAGAATGGCTGAACCATTTGACATTCTCACTAGGTCCAGGTTCTCTACATCCTTGTCAGCATTTGATATCACTATTTTAAAAATTTTTTAGCCATCCTGATAACTGTGTAGTGAGATCTCTTTGCAGTTTTAGTTTGCATTTTCCTGACAGCTAATAATGTTGAACATCTTCTTATGCACTTGTTTGCCACTGAATGCCATCTTAGTGGAGTACTTCTTTGAGTCTTTTCCCTATTTTCTAATTAGATTGTTTGGTTTTTCACTGTGGAGTTTTGAGAGTTTTTAACATACTCTAGATATTGGTCCTTTGTCAAAATGTGGCTTGTGTTTCTTTTTCTAGTCTTTAACTCATCTTTCATTCTCTGAACAGTGTTTCACAGAGCAAAACTTTTTATATAAAGTCCTCTTATAAATTTTCTTTTTTTACCATGTCTTTGGATTAAGTCTAAGAATTTTTCAGCTAGCTCTAAATCCCAGAGGTTTTCTCTTGTGTCTTTTTCCTTTAAAAGCCTTATATTTTATGTTTTAAGTATGTGGTCCAGCCGGGTACAGTGATGCACACTTATAGTTCCAGCACTTGGGAGGCCAAGGCAAGAGGATCACCATGAGTTTGAGACCAGCCTGGGCTACATAGTGAGTTCAAGGCCAGCATGAACTACATAGCGAGACCCTGTCTCAAAAAGAAGAAAAAAGTATATGGTCCATTTTTGGTTAGTTCTAATATAAAGTGTGAGACTTAGGTACAAGGTGTTTTGTTTTATTTTATTTTGGCCTGTGAAATTGCTCTAACAACAATTGCCATAAAGATCATCTTTTCACAAATGAAATTACTTTTGTACCTTTTGTCAAAAATCCTGTGAGTGGGCCAGGGATTTACCTAAGTAGTTCCGCTGCCTGCCCCACAAGTGCATGGACCCAAGTTTGATCCCTGGTACCAAAAAAAATCCTGTGAGTATGTTTGTGTGAGTATATTACTAGATATTCTTTGCTTTCTTTTTTTTTGTTTGTTTTGGTACCGGGGATCGAACTCGGGACCTTGTGCTTATGAGACAGGCGCTGGAACCACTGAGGTAAATCCCTGGCCCCTAGATATTCTTTTCTTTTGGACATATTCCACTGGTTTTTACCAATACAGTTTTTATTTCTGTAACTATGTATAATCCACTTTATAGGATTAATTTTTATGTCAGTAATATTGATTTGCATCATTTTATTAGCTATATATACTATAGAATTTATTTGAATAATTCTTGATTTTGTATTTATGTTTTTAAGTCTTTTTACATTATAAAAGAAGGACCTGAACATATATTGCTATGCATAGATCTTTTTGCCTTTTTTCAATTTCATATAATAAACTACTCAAAGCAGAGTAGGTAGCTCAGTAGCTAGGTGGGGCTATTTTCTCCTGTTTGTATTAGCATATATTTATGAAACATAATACATACATTCATCATGGGGGTGTTTGGTGCGTGTACATATCGCATCTTGACCCATTTTACCCTCCCTTCCCTTCCCTCCTGTTTTCCCCACTCCCAGATCCACTGCCCATCTTCACATGGTCTCTCTCCCTGTTTCCTGTCATCTCTTCCATTTTGCTCTTATTTATACTTTGGGTTTCTCATATAAGAGAAACCATGTGATATATTATCCTTCTGTATCTGATTTATTTCACTTAGCATTATGGTCTCTTAAAGTTGTGTTTTCCACATTTAGGACTTGGTGTCATCTGGAATTTCTTTATGTAACTGGTATGAGGTAGAAATCAAGTTTTATGTTTTCCTTGTGTTAAGCCATTTACCCCAGGAGCATTCATGGGATTCTCTGCCTGCATAGTTACCAACTACAAAGGTAACTCAGTCATATATGAAAGAGGGGCGAGGACCAGGAGCAGAAATGAAGGAGGAAGAGGGCAAGGGCTTGGAGTTATCTCTGGTCTCTGTATTCCATTAATGTACCTGTACCTGTACCTACACTGTCATGTTTTAATAACCAAAACTTTATAATAAGACTGGAGATGAGTGAAGGAACGAGAAAGGTTAATCTCTTTCTTCCCTTGTTCTCATCATAAGTTTAATCTGTCACATTCTGTGGAATGTGGAATAGTCTATAAGGATTTTTAAGAGTATTCAACTTGGGCTGGGGGTGTAGCTCAGTGATAGAGTACTTGGCTAGCATGCTGAAGCCCTGGGTTGGATCCCTAATTCATACCACAAAAGAAAAAGAAGTGTGTTCAACTTATAGATCAGTGGATAAATTGACACTTTTGAGGTAATAACCTAGGCTGCAGGGCATGGTGTGGATGCCTGTACTTCCGGCACTCTGGGAGGCTGAGGCAGGAGGATGGCAAGGTTGAGCCCAGCCTGGGTAATGTAGCAACTCAGTGAGACCCTGTCTTAAAATAAAGAAGGATGTAGCTCAGTGTGAAGGCCTCAAGTCAATCCCCAGGACCATTAAAAAAAAAAGGAACCTAGGCTATGTTTCAGATCATTAATACAATTTTCCCCATAAAAATCTCACATATTTTTATTTGACATATTTTTAGTACCTTATAGTTTTGGTTGCTATTATAAATGTACTATTTATTCTTTGCATTTAAAAAATTATTCTCATCTTCTCATTCTGTAATGGTTCCTTGATTTCTGTCTTTATGAAATTTCCTTTTTAAATAAATTTTATTTTTTAGAGCAGATTTAGGTTCACAGCAAAATTGAGTGCAAGGTACAGGAGTTCTCAAATGCTCCCTGCCCTGCGTATGTTGTGACCCTCACTATGAACATCCCAAACCAATGTGGAACATGTCTTATGATTGTTAAGCCTACATTGACACATTGCTATCATTCAGAGTCCATAGTTTATATTAGGGCTCATTTTTAATTTTGTATATTCTGTGGGCTTGGAAAATGGTATGTATCTGCAGCACTAATAACACCATAGATAAAGAAAGTGGTTTTGCTCCCCTACGAGTCCACTGTGCAGGCTGTGAGTATGGAACACTTGCCTGGCATGTGTGAGGTTCTGGATTCAGTCCCCAGTGCCCTGCCCACTGATTTTCTTAACTGTCTGTCTGCATAATATTACCTCTTCCATAACGTCATATAGCTGGAATTACACAGTATATAGCCTTTTTAGATTGTGTTGGTTACTTTCCTCATCGCTAGGGCAAAATACTAGACACTTGCCATTCAGAGCAGAAAAGGTTTACGTTGGCTCACACATTAGAAGTTTCAGTCCTTGCATGATCTGCGGGCTCCAGGCAGAAGTGGCCTGGTGGAAGGGTCTGGTGGAGGAAAGCTGCTCACCTCATGGCAGTCAGGAAGCAGAGAGTGAAGGGAGGGAGATTCACCCTTCCAGGCCACACCTTCAGTGACACTTCACCCGGATCTCAACAGCAAACCAGCGAAAGCGCCCCATAGTCCAGTCGCCTTCCAATCACACGAGGCTTTGGGGGTCATTGTAGACTTAAACCATGACAGTCTGGCTTCTTTTACTTAGTAATAAGCATTTAAGGTTCTCCTGTGTCTTTTCATAGCTTAATAACTCAATTCCTGTTTTGCTTGGATTCCCCACAGTTTATCTGTTCATCTACTGAAAAACATCTTGGTTGCTCCAAATTTGGCAGTTGTGAATAGAGCCACTATAAACATCTGTATGCAGATTTTTTGTGGATATAAGTTTTAACTCATTCAGGTAAATTCCAAGAAGTGTGATAAAGTGGACATCAGCGCAAATTAAATTTCTTTATAAACTACCAAACTGTTTTCCACAGTGGCTGCATCAGCAATGGATGAGAGTTCTGTTGCTCTGCAGTTTGCTGTGTTTGATGCCGTATTTTGGATTTGCACCATTCTAATTAGTGTGTGGTGATTGTTTATTGCTCATTTGTTGGATTTCCACTGTGGTTTTAATTTACAGTTCTGTAATGACATATGATGTTGAGCCTCTTTTCCTATGCTTATTTGCCATCTCTGTATCTTCTTCAGTAAGGTGTCTGTGCAGATCTTTTGCCCAATTCTTAATTAGCTTGTTCATTTTCTTACTGTTGAATTTTAAGAGTTCTTTGCATATTTTAGGTAATAGTCTTATATTAGGTATGCTTTTTGCAAAGTCTGTGGGTTATTTTATTCTTGTCAGTGTCTTTCTGAAACAGATTTTTTAAATTTACCAATTATTTCTTTCAAGAATCATGGCAGTGGTATTGCATTTAAAAAGTTATTGCCAAGACAAAGTTATGTAGATTTACTCCAGTGTTGTTACCTAAGACTTTTATAGTTTTATATTTTACATTTAGGTTTGTGGTTCACTTGAGTTCGTTTTCATGAAGGGCATAAGGTCTATATCTAAGTTCATATATTTTTACAATAAATGTTCAGTTGTTTCAAAGATGATGATCTTTTCTTTCTCTCTTTCTCCTTCTCCTCTCTCCCTCTCCCTCTGCCTCTCCTCTCTCCCTCTCCTGGTTTAGTACTAAGAATTGAACCCAGGGCTTTCACATTAAGCTATATCTCCATCTTTCTCTTTTTAAAATTTTGATACAGGGTCTTGTTAAGTTGCTAAGTTACCCAGGCTGGGCTCAAACTTTCCATCCTCCTCCCTCAGCCTCCCAGTGTGCTGGGATTCACTACCATACCTAGCATGACAATCTTTTTTTCATTATAGTGCCTTTACTCCTTTCTCAAATATCAGTTAACTGTTTTTGTGTGTGTTTATTTCTGGGCTCTCTGTTCAGTTCCACTGATTCATGTGTAGCTTTATAGTCAGTCTTCAAATCATGTAGTATCAGCCTTTCAGCTTTGTTCTTCTCCTTCATTACTATGTTGGCTCTTCTGGGTCTTTTCCCTCTCTATGTAAACTTTAAAATTAGTTTATCAATATCCACATCTATTGTCTCTTCTAGCTGACATTTTTTCTGTATATGAATCCTTGATTTTGTGTCTCATATAAGTGTTAAACTCAAATGAGTTCCAATAGCTGGTTTTAAAATTATCTTGGATTTTCTACATGACAAATACATTATCCATCAGTGATGACTATTTTGTTTCTATCTTACCAATCCAACCCATATAACTCCTTGCTTTTTAAAATGTTATTTCATTACTTAGGGCCCTGTAAAGTAAGTATGAATAATATCAAGGAAAATTGGCATTCTTATTTTTTCCTTGCTTTAATTAAAAGTTTTCTGACTGGTAAACTAAGGTGAAGATTATTTTAGAGAAAAACAATGGCAGTTCTTTTTCACAACCCCCCAAACCACAACAAATTTGGGGAGCCATCTAGGAGTAAAAACAACCAACAAAGTATGTATTACTATATTCAAAGAATCCAAATACGGAAATTCTAGAAATACTCGCTGTTTCCTCCTACATGCTCAGGGCTTGAATTGACATTGAGAGTGGATGAAACTAACAGTGGCAAGGTACAAGAGAGCTTGAATCCTAGGTGTTGCAGTCATTCTGCCTTTACAAAGTTTTCACTAGGCACCTACCATAAGCACCTGAGCCGTAAGGTGCAGAGGATACAGTAGTGACCAAAGACAAATCCAGCCCCTGCTGTTTTTAAATCACAACATATTTTTATAAATAAAATGCATTAATGAGTCAATACTGTCTGAAAAAGAAAAACTTATTATGGTGCAGTTCGGAGATGATAAAATGCAGGGCCATTAAGCACAGCCTTAATTAGAGTTCCAGCTGCAGAATGGTGCTTTCTGTTTCTTGCTTTTTAAATACCATGTTGAGCTTTTTAAAGGCAAAAGAGAAAGAAGCTGGTACACATATAATAGAAAAGTATTAAAGTGGTAGTCGGCACATCTGGAGCTTGACAGAAGGAATTGATTGCCCTCCTAGTCTATGTCTTGCAGTAAAATTGCAAATTAGGGCTCAGATTGTCATGCCAGATTCATGTCTAACTGTGGAGGGTTATTAAAATGAGCATTAGTAGAGAGGAAAAGTTTTAATTTCAGCTCAACATACAAACAGAAGTAACTACCAATCAATATAGATTCTATAAATGACTCCAGGCTCTAGCTTAGTAAAAAAAAAAAATCCATCCATTTTGTTGTAATTTTCTAAGAGGCCATTAGGAGATGCCTTTATAATTTTCTAAGAGCTAACCTTAGTGGATTTGAAGAGCATTTTAAGGTTTTGCAAGATTTACAAAAATTAGCAAGATATTCTTGTACTCTATCTTTGTTGGATGGCATATTCTACTGATAATATTGGCTCATTAGTGACTTGAAAGATGTGTTTCCTCCATTTACTAGGGACTCCACAGCCAAAGCGGATTAGCTGTCATTATCTTTGGATCTATGAAATTTGTGCCATGGTAGACTTATATTTCTGGAAAGCCAGAAATCTCATATTGGTAAATTTCCTTGGCAGTATTGAAATTTCACTGTCTTCATAGTCCATAGATAGTTGAGTGTTTTAAAATTTGCGTATCTAGGATATTAAAGTTTAGAAAAGAAAGAAGGAGTTCTAGGCTCTGTTTTTGCACAAATGGCTTTGTGACCTTCACTAACCAATTTCAGTCTGCATCATATGGAGGATGGATTAGAATCCGGTAAACTGCAGTTTCTTTCAGGCCTAATATTTATGGACAATATTTTCACTCGTTTTCTCAAGGCACAACCTTGGGACTATTCCATTTAAGAATTCTTTAAGGTGTATATGATTGAAAAACAAATTGAATCCAGTATGGTGGTAGGCACCTGTAATCCCAGCTCAGGAGGCTGAGGCAGGAGGATCTCAAGTATGAGGCTCAGTGGCAGAGTGCTTGCCTAATATACATGAGGCCTCGTATTCAGTACTCAGAACTGTAAAAAAAGAAAAACTGAAAACCAAAAAGGAAATTTATTGGCTTAGAGAATCTGTGGAGTGTAACAATCCCAGTAAAAAGAGAGGCTCTCTGTGAGGAGAGCCCTGGCAGAAGTGTGGGTATGGGATCTGGTTGGAAGAATAAAATGTTCCCACTGTTCTGGAACAGTGCTAAAACGGCAGGGTGGGGAGATCACATTGAACCCTGTGAGACACGTGGACCAACGCTAGGGCAGTGATGGCCCCACAGAGAACACCGGCAGAGGGGGAAGGGTGCCGGGCAGGTGAGAGCAGCCAGTTCCTGCTGAGGGGAATTGTCTGTACTGTCCCAGGATTTAGAAAGGAAGTGCCAGGCCTGAGGTCACACGTCGGGGGAATCACAGAGAAGCAGACCCCAGTCTTCCAGCCCAGGCCCTCAGCACTACAAGAATAATAAAGTGATTGTGAAAAGGTGTTCCTGGAAAAAAAAATAGTTGAAAAGTCAAACTGTTCTTGTTATGGATCAGGACATTGGTTTGTTGCTTTTGTTTTGTTTTCTCTTTCTAATGGCTTCAGGCTAACATGTTGTTTCTATATAAAGATATTATTTCTTTGAGCTATATAATACAAAAATATGTAACACAGTTTAGATTATAGTGTTTAGTTCTTTTACAAATGTTACTATTTTTAGTATATGTGCTGCCAAAGCCAGCACCAAATGGTACTATTTTTAATAAGCTAGAAAGACCAGAAGAAAGCCAAAGTTTTTCACATGAAATTGTTTCTTCTAGCTCTATAGATTCTTATGTTTGTTTTATCATCTTTGTATCCTCATTTCAAGAATATATCCTCAATCATCTTTGAGTCATACACTCAAGCTTAAATAGGCATTTATAATGGGTGTGTGATTTCAACAACTGGGTTGCTGTCCTTTGCCATGAGACCGAACTCTGTGGAGAACACTCAGGTAGACAAACCGGGCCCTAGTAAAATCAAGGTGAACCCACTAGACTGTGTGAAGATTTTTTCATTGCTCTGGTAATCTAGCTCAAATTCTAGCTTTCCAGGTTCGCCGATAGTAACAATTACTGGTCACCAGGATCACATTTTAGGAAAATTTAGTGGTTTTTGTTTCCCTGTTGAAGTAGGTGTATGTAGGAGTGGGGAAACTGCATGCTGACAGGATCCTCTGATGTGAAGCATCTGTGAGGTTTGAGGTCCGATGCAATTGCAAAGTCACAGCCAGGTGTAGTGGTACATGTCCATTATCTCAGCACGCTGGGAGGCTGAGGCGGGATGATTGAAAGTTTGACCCCAACAGCCCGAGCAACTTAGCAAAACCCAGAATTTTAAGGGGGTGGCTGGAATATGGCTCAGTAAGAAGGCTCTGGGTTCAATCCCCAGTACAGGAAGGAAGAAAGGGAGAGAGGGAGGGAGGGACGGATGGATGGACATAATGTATACTTTAGGGCAGGCACATTCCAAAGAAGAGAGTCTCATGTTTTGTCACAAGAAATGAAACTGATAGATTTTTAGTGGTAGACAAGGTGTTTCCTTTTGGATATTTAAAAGAAGAAACCTTTTAAGCTATAGAATCATTCCTTTTATGGTTCTCTAAATTCTTTTGGTTTTTAATTTATATATTCTTTTAATATAGCCCATATTTAGCTTTACCCTGATTCTTTTGTAAACACAAACCTCATATTAAGGAAAATGCATGACAAAACAAGATTTTAGAGTAGATAATAATAAAATCAAGAGCCAGCAAAGATAGGCTTACCTGATAGTATAATTATTGGTGACTCAGACTCCTTATGCCTTTATAATACTCTATGATAATTTTTCATTGAAAAATGTAAGTGGTATTAAAACAGAAAACTATAATGATCTTATCTTGAGTTAGTTTTTCTTTTAATCTGTGAGCCTTCTAATAATGAATGTTTGATCTATCATAACACAAGCCTGTTGGCTATATTTCAAGTAATCAAGAAATTATGCTTATTTTTTAGTGGTATTCTCAACCAGTCCTCTTTTCCCCAAGACTTTCACAGCGTGTCCTCAAAGGATGCACCTGTGTTCTCTCAGAATTGATTTTTCCACAAGGTTTGTTTTTGTCCTTTTCCTTTCCTTTGCTACCTTCTGGATGCTGTCCCTTCCAGCGTCCATCATGCTCACCTGTGGCCGGCAGAGGCCTTTGATGATTGTCATATTGCTCCACTGAATGTGTTCTTTGGCATTTGTCAACCAAAAGAAGAGAAGTAGCACGTGTTTCCCCCTGAAATAATCAACGCAGCCTTCCTGTCTTCCTGAGTGATGGGTGATCTGGGGTGGGTCCCCTGAGAGAGCTTTCCCTAACACCATGCTAACTGCTGAAGTTTGTAAAACTTCCCTCCTTCTCTGGTGCTATGATAGCTACTGTCCTAACCTTTCCAGGGATGGTTCTCTTGTCCCTGCTTCCAAAAGAACAGCCCAGCCTGTACCATGCATGTTCTCGAGCAGCGACCAGTGTAATGGTTGACAAGTTGTACCTTGGTTTTTCTTTAGTAGCCTAAAACTATAATAAAAGTCTTTAAACAGTAACTCTCAATGCAGTATAAAGTTAAAGGATATTTGAAAATTAAAACTCTTACAATAAAAATAATAGCACTGGTAAAATCCAGGAATAATTGAAAATGCATGCAGCAGATGCTTTGTAAATTTTTCCTAACTCTCCCACTGGGATACAAAGAAAATTGCCTTTAAAAAAAAAATCCCATGACAGTGTCTTTTGTAATTAGAGCTATTAAGTTGAGATGATAAATAACCATTCAGTGGCATACTATATCCCTTTGCACTGATTTCTTTTGAATAGCAAGGGATCTGAGCACATCGAGTGTAGGAAGTTGGACTCCTTTAACCCCGAGGATTGTTTAGAATTAAGTAAATTAGAAAGCAAGGCAAGATGATTTTCTTTTCATCATTTAGTCAAGTCCATTAAGATACAAAATGAAACTGATTTGCCAAAGAGGGTGAATAATTATAACCCCCACAGAGTGTACTCCAGCAGAACGCCAGGTTTTTGAAGCCTTGGGCTTTTAAAAATATACTGCCAGGCACTTTAGGTTATGTAATGAGCATTTATTATTATTTTTCATTTATTGAGCATTATTCATAATGCTCAGCTGATGAAGGTAATTAAATCACCTTAAATCGGAGCTTGTTTTTATTCTAGAGAATCAGATACTGGGAAGAACTGGACACTGACTGTCCCTGTCCCTGTAATGTGATAGCACAAGGAGCAGGTTCCTTTGGCCTTGAGTGGTCAAGGCTGTTCAGATTCCTACTTGTTATTCCATGTTTCACACACATAGGCAAACCTTGAAAGACCGTTTGCTGAGGTTTAGAGTAGAGAGTAGGGAGGTGAGTGTAAGGTGGGTACGAGGCATTAAAGGGAGCTTAGTTAAAGGCTAAGTAGTGGCTTCTAGCATTGCAGCTCCTGGGAACATGTTTTCTGTAAGGCAACTAGATGAGTGTAATGAGAGTGCCCTGTGCCTCAATTTGGTAGTAGTGCTACTTCCAAGGTCAAATGAAAGTTAATGACCATTTGTACATCAGAGATCTAAAACGCACATTTTCTTTTTTCCTCATAATGGCAAAAAGAGACATCAATTTATATTTAAATTGATTTAGATTTCAAAGCATAAACACAGAGGTATCCCTGGTTTTCGGTTTTTGTTGTTGTTGTTGTTTTTTTCAGTGAAACTTGCCAGCAGGGCTCAACTTTCTTTTTCTTTTCTTTTTTTTTCCCCATTAAGTTTATTGGTACATTTTAGGTATAAAATACAGTTACATTCATCATTGGGATCTTGTACCATTACATGAGTATTTTGGTTCTTATTTTTTTGCCCATTCCCCTGCCCTCCCTTCACCCCCATTTGCAAAGACTTTGTTTCCATTTTTTTCCTTTTCTCATATTTTTTCTTTTCCCTTTTTTCCTTTCCCCTTCCCCTCCCACTTCCACTGCACCTTTAGACCTTTTCTTCCTGTTACACAATATCAATTATACATTTTTTAAATTACAATATCAGGATCTAGGAGACATTACGACAGATTTTACAGAATTTAAAAGGATATAGAAAGCATGTTACAAAAATCTGTTTTGAAATAAATTTGACAACTTCTAAGAAGTACCTTGGAAGACAAATCAATGAAACTAACTCTGGAGGAAACCCAAAATTTGAATAGCACATATTAAAGAAAGTATATTCCTAGCTTGAAAACCTACCTATATGACAACAGCAGGCTCATATACATTTTAACTGTTAAATTATATGAAACAATTAAAGCAGAAAAAAGAAGGAACACTTCTCTCCTCATTTTAGGAACTCAACATTGTGCTAATCCTAAAACTGGATAAAGATAATAGAAGAAAAAAGTATGAACATAGATAGAAATTTGTTTAACAAAACAAACTATTGGAAGTCAGATCTGGCAGTAGGTAGAAAGTGGTTTTGTTATAGGAATGGCAGTGTTGGTTCAGCATTGGAAGATCCACCCCCAAAAGTCATCATTTAAACAGAGCAAAGGAAAAAGCCACATGATCCTGTCACTAGTTGGAGAAAAAGTATTGGACTAAATTCTACAGCTGTTCATGGTAAAAGCTATCAGGAGACTAGAAGTAGAACAGAACCTTCTCAACAGATTAAAGACATGTACTCCATACTTCCAGCAAGAACGCCTTATATGAAAGGAGAAGATACAATGCTTTCTCCTTAAGGTGGAGAACAAGGGCAGATATGCTTACTCTTTATCTGTCCATTAAACTTTGAAACCTAGGCCCCACCAAAATAATCTGGCAATAAAATGACACAGTTAGGATAGGATTGGCAAGGTAGAAGCAAAATTTTTATGTGCAGGTGAAATGATCATCTACAGAGAAAATACTAAGAAATCTCTAGGAGCCCCTAGAACTTGTACTTGAATTTAGCAGGATTAGAGAACACAAGGTATATATAAAAATTCAGGTCTGTGTATACTTGCTATAAATGAAGAATTGGATATTGAAATTTAAAAGTTATGTAGGAGTACAAAAGACCTAGAAAAGTTAAAAAAAATAAAACAGTGTTGGAAGACGTTTAGTACCTTATTTTAAGACTTCTTCTAAAGCTACAGTAATCAAGGCAGTGTTGGTGTAAGGAAAGACATAGATCATTTGAATAAAACAGAGAATCTAGAAATAGAAACACACATATATGGTCCACTGAATTTTGAAAGATTATTTAACATTAGCATTTTATAGAATATAAACTCAATTCAAGAACCAAGGAAGAGATTGTGTTTTCAGCAAATGGCACTAGAACACCTGGTATCCCTATATAAAAAAATTAACCTCAACCCTTTATTTCCATGCCTGAAAATAACTTGAAGGGATCTATGAACCTAAATATGAAAGCTTAAAAGTATAAAATTTTAAGAAGAAATTATAAGGGAGAATGTTTATGAATTCCGGGTAGGCGAGAACTACTTAGTACATAAAAGACATGATATATTAAAAAAAAATTGATAAATGAGATTTTATCAAAATTTAGAACTTTAAATGACATCATTAAAATGAAAAGTAGTCCTTAAACAGACCATATTTACAATGCATATAACCTATGACCAGAATACCTAAAGAATTCTTAGAGCTCATTAATAGACAACCCAATTAAAAAGTAGACATAAGAAGATGATAAATAGCCAGTATAGCACAAGGAAAGATGTGGGACTCTAGAATCAGAAAAATACTAATCAGTACAATACCAAGATTGAATTATACGCTCATTAGGGAGATGAAGTTAAAAGTTTTAAAAGCCTTGTCATGACTTTTTCTTTTTGTTGGATTCTCCCCTTTTGTGTTTAATTTGTCACGCCCAATGGATTCATTCTGCTGGGTTTCCTGGGGTTGTGATCTTCATTGTCTTTTCCTAGGGTATTGTCTAAAAGTTTTTGGAGTGCCAGTTTGGTATTCATGAAGTTCCTGAGGTGCTCTTTATCATGAAAGTATCTTATATCTCCATCAATTTTGAAAGATAGTTTTGCAGGGTACATCAGTCTGGGATGGAGGCTGTTTTCCTTGAGGGCTTGAAATACATCACTCCAAGCTCTTCTTGCCTTCAGGGTTTGTGTTGAGAAGTCTGCTGTGATTCTGATGGGCTTTCCTTTGTATGTGATTTGTTTCTTTTCTCTGACTGCTTGTAGAATTTTGTTCTTCTGTTGGATTTCTGGAATCCTAACTATTATATGCCTATGTGTAGATTTTTTTTGATCAAGGCTAGCTGGAGTCCTATATGCCTCACTTATCTGTAGGTCAAGTTCTTTTCCCCTCCTTGGGAAGTTTTCTGCCATCACTTCTGTGAAGAGTTTTTTTATGTCATCTGGACTCTCTCCTTCTTCTTCATTGACTCCAATCAGTCTTATGTTATTCTTCTTTGGATCATCCAGCAGCTGCTGGATTGATTTCTTGTGTTCCTTTACAATTTTAAAGCAATTTTTCTTTTCCTGGTCACTAATTGCAATCTTTTCTTGTATATCTGAAATTCTATCCTCACATTGGTTTATTCTGCTGTGCAGACTTTCAGTGGAGCTTTTAATCTCTTGGAAATCTGTTTGCATCTGTTTTATGGATTCCATTTGTTTCCTATGTTTGGATTCCATCATGTTCCTCAGATCCTCTATTTTTTTATCTGTGTCCTCTCTAGATTTATTAATCACGTCTTGAACCATGAGCAAAATCTTTGCTGTTATCTGAGTCATTATTTTTTGCTTCATTTTCCCCAGATCCTCTTTTGTTGCCAGTTCAGAGAGTCCAGGTGGTTGAATATCAGATTGTTCCATCTTGTTTCCCTTTGGGATTGCTGTAGGTGATCCAGAAGTCTGTTTTTAAGGCTTGTTTACGTGTCTTCTCATTTCCACGGCGGGGATGTATATGTGTGGGGGGGGGGGTGTGCAGTGCTTCTGGCGCCGGCACAGCTCAGCTTCTCTGCCCTAGGAGCTTGGGATGGCAGCGGGGGAGCTTCCTTCTGGGTGCTGGGACTGGCTCACCTTCTCTGCCCTAGGAGGGTGAGATGGCAGCGGGAGGGCTCAACTTTCATAAAAAATTATGTCCACTCCCTTTCCAGTTCCCCAGTGTGGACAGCTTTTTCTTTTCTGTGGAACTACTCTGTTCTCCCCTTGCTGGGCTAGTGACAGCATATCAGATGCCAGCAATGCAATCAGGGCCACTTTATTTAATGATCTAGGTTTTGCATTTGTTGAGCTAATTAGCTGATTGAGGCAACTAATGAGTGTCTTTAATATACTGTCAGCTGGGCAGCCACTCCCCTGAAGGCTGCCAGCTCCTTTATTCCTGGTGTTCTGGGGAGTGGGAGCAGCTTCCCAGATGAAAATGTGATATGTGCCACCCAGCCATGGGAGGAAGGGCCCGAGCAACCATTATGATAATGATCAGGTGCCCTAAGCAGGGTACGCATCCACTTACAATGCTGTATCTCACCCATTCTGTGCATCTAAATAAAGATTTACATAGTGGGGAGGGAATACGTGGCCAGGGAGGGAGATTGTCCATAATTTACTTTTAGAATTTATAATTCTATGATTGCCTCTCTGTGTGCCCCTGAGGTACAAAATAAAAGCAGTCTGTAGATGCTTTAAAATATTAAATATTAAAATATTAAATATTAAAATATTTAAGCCAGTGTTAGAAGATGATCACATAATTTTTTTTTTTTGGTACCAGGGATTGAACTTGGGTCCTTGCGCTTGTGCAGCAGGTGGCAAAACCACTGAGCTAAATCCCCGGCCCTGATCACATAATTTTTAAAAACTCTTAATGATGAAAATCATCTCTCTTAGGTACTAAAATATTCCTTAAGAATCCTCAGCATATACTGTTTTTATGAAGTTATGAAATTCTTTAGTAAACACAGTCACCTGTCAACATCTAGCCATCCTGGGAGTGTAGTCAGAAATTTGACTACGCTACCTCTATTACCTATGATGAATCATGTCAGCCTCAGTTTCCTTTTTTTTTCATAGAAAAAAGAGGTGTGGCTTAGTTGATGATTAGACTATCACAATAGACATGACTTTCAACTTTCAATTCCTAGGCACCAAGTGCTAGGAATTGTATCTCTCAATTATATATTGCTATTTATTTCATAAGCATGTAGAAATAATAATTGCAGATTCTTTAATTTCCATCCCAACCTTTTTTCATTTCATTGACTTTTTCTCCCTGAGAATCTATAGACAACCCCTACCAGGGGACATTTATTGCTATCATTTGCATTGATAAGTAAGAGCCATCAAGGGAAATCTTTGTCCTGGCCATATGACCCAGCTATTATCCATCATCCATCACATTAAAAGTCAATGTGTAGAAATAGCCATGAAAATGGATCTGTTCTCAGTAAAACTGAAAATGATATGAACACAGTATGTGATACTGTATGTAAATAAAGCTCCAAAGTAGTGCAGAGAACACAATTTGCTTCCATGGAACTCTGCCAGGATAAGTAATATGCCAAAAGTGACATTTACTTCATGTATTATTCTTTTCATTTATATAATACATAAATACTTAACATTTGAGAATTTATAAATCAGACTTTTTGCAAGTGGATAAACTGGCCCCAGCTGTTTGCATTCTTTCAGAAAGGTTATAAAATACTACATTCAATACTATTGATACTGCCATGTTATTGATATATGTCTGGGGGTGAGATTGGTTATATTTTCACTCTGGAGCCAATGAAGGAGTTTCTTAAGCTAAAACTGTACATTTTGACAGTAAGTGTTTTTGTTTGGAGATGTGGAAACAGGTAGATAGATTACTTTATAAAATAATACTAGGTCTTTTTCTGAACAGCTGCATCAAAGTTCCTTTTTGACCAAATAAGAATTTGGTTTTCCAGAGCAGTGATTCTCAGTTTTAATTTGCATAGCAGTTATCTGCAGCACCTGTCAATAGTGGTAATTCCTGGTCCTGGTCTCTTGGGCTTCCATGTAAGTGTGGGTAGAGGCCCCAGCATCTAAATTTTAACCAGCCCTTATTCAACCAAGGCAGTTTAGATGCCAGACTTCGACTCACATGTGTCAAAGTCTGTGTGATCTGCAGTCTTAGGAAGCGAGCTGGTATTTTATAAAGGACATTTGTTGGCCTAGTGAACCATGCATGGTAGAGAGAATTAACAATACACTTTATATTTCTGCTGCAAGCCTACTTATTGAAGAATTGTCTGATTTTTTTCAATGTTTCTCTACCTGAGAAGATACTTTCTCATGGAAATGTTAACAAAATTATGAGGATTTCATGACATTGCCAATAAAAGATTTATAAACAAAGAGAATTATTTCCAAGCTTTATTTGTTGGGGAGAGTCAGGAATAAGAAATACTCTGACTAAAGTTTCCATAAGAAACATGTCAGGAAGTTATTTTTTGGATCTGACTTGCACTGGTGTAAGAGGAAGTGAATTTGAGCCCAGCTCCCTTAAAGAGCCCTGAACCAATACCATGGCAGATCCCACATCAGTAGAACTAAAGGGCTTGCCTGCTTAGGGCGGTGGGGGGCGGTTTGCAGTACTTGGGATTGAACTCGGGGCAGGCTCTAAATACCACTGAGCTACGTCCTCAACCCTTTCTAATTTTGAGACAGGGTCTCACTGAGTTGCCCAATCTGGCCACAAATTTGTGATCCTCCTATTTCAGCCTCCCAAGTGGCTAGGCTTATAGGCTTGTGCCACCGTCCCTGGTGTCTGGTTCTCTTTTTGCCAGGCAGTGAACTTCCGTTTTTTGAAAATGCAGATATTCAATAAAAATGAAGCATTTGCTGTAAGACCTATTAAGATTAATAACTCCTCATGTTATTGTTTCTGGTAGAAGGACTGTGAGACATTTCAGATTGAGGTCATCTTTATAGCCTTAAGAAATGGTAGTTTTGTGTCCTTTTTCTCTAACTACTGTAGGGAGCAAACTGTGAAGATGCTATGTGCCCTCCTCACTTCATGGATGCTCATTTTCTTCTTTTCAATTTTTAGTTTTGTCTTAGTGTGTTTGAATGGCTCATTTCCTATATCCCAATTCTGGAGATGGACCTGAATGTAGGTTCTTTTCCTCTGTCCAGGGAGTCTTACACAGACATTCCTTGTTTAATGGTTAAGAATTGGTCACTAAATGAGGAATTGTATATAGTATGTAAATTACAGTATTCAAAACAAAGAAATAGTGAAAGGAAACTCCAACTTGATGACTGCTTTTATTTACATAACTCTTACATGCAGTACTGTAATGTATAATGAGCATGAAACTACTGCACTGTACAGTAGTCAGCAGAAATCACAGTATAGGCAAGGTATACTGTACAAAAATAACACATTGAGGCTCTATCAACAAGATGTACCGAACTGTACAAAAAAAAAGGACAGGTCATAAGTCTGAACAGTCATTAAACAGGTCTTTAAATGAGGAATATCTATTAGATATATTATCAAAATAGTTCAATGAAAACGATTTGTTTTTCTTAAAGACCACGTGCTCTCCAATAATATTTAAAATAAAATACAGCAGCCACCAACAAATCATCACATCAGATGGGTTCAGGCAATATTGATCCCTCGCATGTGTAAAAAGTCAGGGATGAAAATTATTCGAAAAGTCCAGGATATTTTATGATATAGCAATGATACAGAAAGTGCTCATCAATAATCATGTTTGCAAAACAGACACAATCCAGATATGATTTTTAACAAATCAATAAAGTGTCTATTCCTATATTTCCTCACATGCCATTTCCTGGAATCTTAGAAGCTTCCACGAATTCTTCAAGGTTACACTGACCATAGTTGATATTGCTGGAAGCTGTGTTTTGAATGTGCACTTTTGGCTCATTAATGAAGGGGCTTCTGCAGGTCATTGCAAGAGACCAGTGAAACTAAAATACTACTAAAAAGATGCCACAGAACCATGAACCTGCCTGACTCTGTAAAAAATCATTGGAAATGCAGATGTCCTTGATATATTTGGGATTGACGGAGCCACTGCTCTGTCCACTCTGCAGTAAATGCCTTGGAGGATAGAAAGACATGTAAAGTATGCAGTTAAGGAGCTTACTAGCCAGGAGCGTAAGACAAAAATTAAACACATGGAGCAATCACAGAGACAAGAATAAGAGTGATAGGGCCAGGGATTTAGCTCAGTGGTTCTGGCGCCTGCCTCGCAAGCGCAAAGTCCTGAGTTCGATCCTTGGTTCCAAAAAAAACAAAACAAGAATAAGAGTGATAATTAATCATTCAATTGTTTCCTGTGGTTTGGAAGTGTATATATAACCCTTGAGAAAATATGTGCACCTATTTGATATGAGACATTTCTATGTATCAATAAGTTTCAAAGATAGTATCACTTCTGAAGAGTTTGTTTATAACAGAGAATTTACCTCCAAGTGAATCAGTTTTATGATTCATGAGAAACTGTTAGAACCAAATAGTCTTTAGAAGTGAGCCTAATAAAAAGAGCTCAGATTAATCTTTCTGGCCCTGTGTCACAGCAGTTCTGCCTGTATCATGTGATCAACAGGTCTCATAAGACCATGTTCCACATCATTCCTTTCTGCATCAAAACAGGCAAACTATAATACTTTTTTTGGATATTGAGGCAACCTCAAGAGATACCAAAAAATGGGGGAGGGTTTTAAGCCTGGCAGGTCATTAGTCCAAATAGCATGCCTCAGTTGTAAGTCCAAACAGTCATTAAACAGGTAGGTCACTAAGTGAGGAAGATTTGTGCAGCAGACACAGATATATCATATATGTGTAAAAAAGAAAACTTCTCTACCCTGTTGTGAGGTGGATGGAGGATTGAGGGAAACTGGAGATTGTCATAAATTCCTGGCTGAGAACTCTTCTTATTGACAGTGGAGGAGTGGGAGGCATTGTCCTAGCAGCTTGTAGTTGCCCCCCTCTAACACTCAACCCACTAGGAAAGGCACTGAGCCTGTCACTGAGCCTCACAGGTGCTGGAGCAGCACACTTAACGTGGTGGCTCCTATTCCAAGCCCCTTGGGACTCTGATCCTCGGCTTCGTCACTAACTGACCAAAGGCTTAGAATCTGGCTGAAAACTAAAGAGCAGCTGGGCTGATAACCAGTGCTATAATCAAAAGGATTTCTTTCAAATATATTTTGGCTTAATTTTGGAAATCTTATGTGATTGTGTTTTCTCTTATGAGCCATGAAAATACGTTACTCAGAAGTTGTAGTGTAAAGCTCAAAATTATTCACCACACTGAAATACAGAGGAGAAATGCTTTTTTTTGTTGGTGCAGGGCAATTGCTTTATGGCCCACAGAGTCCACTGCTTACTGCCAATGAATAATATTTTAACTGTTTCTGATTTGAACCCTTTTTGGTTTTTTGTGATAAACAGTCTGTTCAGGATGTACCTCCTACCTGGGGCTAGTTTAAATCTCCTTTTTTGGACCACTACAGTCCCTGGCATGCACGAGTTGTCGGAGGCACATGGAGTCACATGCAGCCAGAGAGGACTTGCAGAGGTGACCAGGCCTGTCCCAGCTGGACCAGGGCCTCTGGGCCCTCCTACTTGCCTTGCCACATGCTGATCTTGTGCTTCACTACACTGCTTCCCTGTCCCATCAGTACAGACTTTTGCCTTTGGCAAATGCAAGCTTCATTGCAGGTCCCTGTCCCTAGGACATGTAGGAACTCCTAAAGGCTCCCCATCCTGAGACAGAAGATGTTTTGGATACTTTCTCATTGCTGAGACAAAATACCCAACACCCACAACAAGTTAAAGTAGGAAAAATTTATTTCAATGCACAGTTTGTAGAGATTTCAGTCCATAATTATCTGGCTACACAGCAGGGTGGCATGGGAGAGGAGCATCACAGAGGAGAAACAGTCTGTGGCAGAGCAAGCAGGAGGCTGCAAGCAGCAAAGCCTGCCTTCCCTCTCTCCCTTTATATTCCATCCAGGCTATAAGCCTATTGATTGGTGCCACCCACATCTAGGGTGAGGCTTCCTTATCCACACTGAGGACTATACTAAACCTATTTAGTTGTCACACACCCTTAATCCCAGTATCACACACCCTAGATCCAGCCACCTCCAAAAAGCTCCACCTATGACCACATGAAGTTGTGGAGGGACATCTGGATACCAGCCATGTAGAAAACCAACTTGGGGAAAAATAAGCTGCACCCTCCTGCCCCTTACTGTGCTCACTGCTGATTTGCTTTGAGTCTGCTGTCCCCATGAGGGGACTGGAGCAGATTTTGAGGCAATCTCCACTGTGTTCCAAGCCTGAGTTTGTGTGCAAACCACTGCCCCTATCCTCAATGTCCCCTCAACCATCTACCTGGCCCCTCTTTCGGGCCCAAGCCCAGCCAAGGAAGTTGCAGCCCACAGCTGTTACTTTCCATCTCTGCCACCTCTTTACACTTCTTCTTTGCACAGTTTATTGGAAGCAACCTAGAAACAGCCCTGAGCTTTTACAGCCTTGATTTTCTGACTTCCTCCTAAGGGGAACAAGCCTGTGGCCTGTTCATTTCAGGAAAGAAAAGTCTAAATTCTGGGCTTCCAGAGTTGGTTTTTGATGTGCAAAGGAAGAGAACATTTCTCAGTAGGTCTACTCAAACTTCTTGTCTTGCTGCAAATTTCTATCTTGGATGTTGGCATGTGAATATTAATGATTTTATCATGGCATTTCTTCTACTTTATCCCAACCACACATGTTCAGATTAGGAAAAAGCTGCTATCCACAGATGAAAATGCAAAAGAGGGCACATCACCTTACTGTGCAGTGTAAAGTCACTGCCATTGATCAAATACTTCACATGAATCCTTCCTTCCACATATCCACTCAGGGGTGATGCTTATTATCATCTACCCCCATTTTTACAAGTACTGTAATGACATTGAAGCTTAGTAAGTTAATATAGCTTGACACAGCCCATATACTAGGAAGTGCTGTAGGAGTAATGCTACATTTTTTCCAAATGTAAAAAGAATTCTCTTTAAATTACAGCAGGACAGATTTTGATGAGGGTTAAGGAAAAATTTCATATCTTCTTTCCTGGAGATTTCTTAAGCTCCCTCCCTCCATTCATTCATTTATTTAGTGGCCTATATGGTGTCATTGCTTGTATTTGCAAGCACAAAGACTCTCAGGGAATTCTTGTGGTTTCCTTCTTTGTAAGTGAAAGAATTCCACTTTTCTGTCAATAGGAAAGTTTAGCAATGGAATTAGTGACAGTTTAGAAACAAAAACTTAAAAAGCATCATAGGAGTGGCAAGAAGTTGTAATAAATATGGTTTTTAAAGTGTAGGTTGTATACTATAAACCCTTAGTTCATAGGAATATTCCATATAGATATGACCTGATTTGTTTTCTGGCTTACAATACCCAGGACAGAATTGTGTAGCTGTGAAAAGCAAATCAAAAGACAGATTCTGTCCTAGCTCAGCCACTTGCTGTGAGTTAGTGGCTTCCACAGGCTCATTTTCTTAACTCTGTAAAATGGAGCTAATGGCACCTACCTCTGGGGCTTTTGGAGGGGTTAAATAACAGGGCATGAAGCACATAGCTTTGTGCTAGTACAGTTGGGCTCAAAAGTAATTTTTTACTAGCTAAGTCTTTCAAATTTAATTCCTAAAAGAAATTGTGTAGAGTAGCGGAGTGCATTAGGATCTTTTCAAATGAATGAATATTGAAATGTCTGAGAATCGCTGCTACACAAAACTTGTACCATGTGATTATAAGAGATTGGCCTAAATCTGTCCTATCACTAGAACATGGCCTAAAAAAAAAATTATACCTCCCCAGAAAAATTGTGGGTAAAGTTAACTTGATTTTTGTTCATTAAGATTTTATTTTAGTCAGATAATGTAAAAGCCATCTTTGTGTTAAAAGAAAACATTATTTCTGGTACATTTCTTATTAAGCATAGGAATAGAATCAGGCTACTGGAATCAAACACTGATTACCTCCTTATAACCCTGGCTAATGGGGTAAATGTTTATGCCTGAAAGACCTGAAACATCTAGTGACATTACCATTTTTCTCTGTTGAATAACCTTTCCATTAACTGAACTTGTACCAAGTCTTACTCAGAAGAAAGCACTTTGAAATCTATTAAGATGTGGCAGCAAAGGAAGTTTGGAGGGTCTTGGCTGTGAGACAAAGACATAAGAATTGAAGTGGAATCCTCTCTGCCTTAGGGTGGGGATAAATCACACAGAGAGCAAGACAGTGGTAGGCAGCCCCCTTCTCTCAGTGTGGGAGCCCCTCCGGTCAAGTGTGCTGAGTGTACAGAACATGAGGCATCTGCTGGGGTACATGGGGGCTTTTCAGCTCATCTGATTTTAATCTTTTCATTGTTACAGTGTTGTCTGAATGTGGTACATTTCCAGCACACCTACATCCAAATGTTAGTAAAAGTAATACATTTCTTTCATGCAGCAGACATTTCTTATCTGCGTTATAGAAATCCATGATTTAGGAGGCACAGAGAAGACTAGGGAGGAAGGAGCTGGCAAAAGCACTTAAAAAAATGAGAAAGTCATTACGGTTCTAATTGTCAGAATGCAGTCCTAGTAGGAAATTCAAGTTTGTTCTTGCTTAGATTCTTGGCAGTAAACCTCCTGCTCTTTGTTTTCAGCATCACTGCTATTCAATTAATTTTAGACAATTTAATCTTTATAGCAGATTGGTACAGAGAAAGAGTCAGACTTGGGTACCTAACTATCTCCTCCACTGACTTCCTGTGTAATTCTAAACAAGGTAGTTATCTTCTTTCAGGATGTTTTTCCTGTTGTAAAATGATAATCTTGATAGCTCATAGAACCAGGTAAGGAGAGGACCAAGCCTACACCTGCCCTGAAATTCACTGGGATAACAGATATAGATATATATATAGATATAGATATAGATATAGATATATTCTTATTTAACTCATATTTCCATATGAAAAATTACAGCAGTCAAATTGTAAATGGAGTCTGCTTTGACCAAGGAAGTTTGTCTCAGCTACTGGAAATGTGTCAGTGCCCATTGTGGTATATATATATCACTGAGGAGTACTTTGTAAGTGAACATCAGCACATATCAAGGCCTACCAAGGCACCTTCACCAACCTGTGGACTTGCTAGCTTTTCAGAAGTGATAATTCTGAAACCAAATCATGCAAGGAGTGTTGTTCAGCCTAGACAACATGCTTTTATCCATGCGAGTGATTTATCTCTTTCCTTAGTAAGTTTGTCAGAAAAATTAGGAGTGTCAGAAAAAGGTATCAGAAAATATTTATAACTGTAATTTAACAATTTAAAACTTTACAAATAAACATTTTTACAATGTCAGAAAAATAATCAAATGAGATGATTGAAGAAATATAAACTGCTAAATTCCCAAAGTGGTACTCATCTTTGAATAATAGAAACTCACTCTCTCACTAGCCCAGCTAACTATGAGGAACAGACATTTAACAATGTTGGCACAGAGAGGTATCAAATTATTAAGTTACTCCAGCGACCACATGCCTCAGTCAAGTCTTACCAGTACCTTGATGAGAGGGATGTGGGGAAGAGCAAATGGGGTGATCCACACGGAAAGTGTATCGTGTGCCTGACAGTGGGAACTCCAGAGCAGCACAGATTCAGTCACAGATGGTGATGTTTTCCCTCACTCACGTCACCCATGCATTACGAAATGGTCTCCAAGCTCCTCAGCCCTGTGTTAGTCAGCTTTCTGTCACTATAACAGATATCTGAGTTAACTTATGAAAAGAAAAGGTTTACTTTAGGTCACAGTTTTCAAGGTTTTCCCCATTGGTTTGGGCTTGTGGTGAAGCAGCACATGGTGGGAGGCACACTGAGGAGTGAACCTGATCACCACATGACTGGGAAGTGAAAGAGCAAGGAAGAGGCCATGGTCCCACAGCCTCCTGCAAGGGGCTGCTCCAATGATCTAAATACCTCACTTTAGGCCCCACCTTTTAAAGGGCCCACACCTCCTAGTATTGCCAAGGTGGGGACCAAGCCAAATGCAATTTTGGACACCTGCAGTTCCAGGTCCAGAGTCTAGCAATGCCCAACTTACTCTTCCACTTTTGTTTTGTGATATTGACCAACGCTTAACTATCATTGTTCCCAGGCTTTCCTCCAGCTTATCTCTGTTTATGTCAGGTTACCGCCTTGACTGACCTTCCTCCCTTCCCCTTCCTCTTTGTCAGAATCTGTGTTTTCCTTGAAGCGTCCTTCATCATCTTAGCCCCTTTCCCCCAAAGTGGATCTGACATTTTATTCTACTTGCATCTCACTTCTAATGGTTACTGTCCAAGTTAGGGAACCCAGTGGACAAGAACAGTGTCCCCTAGTGAAGGCAAGACAAAGATGTCATAGGCCAGGAGTAAGAAAATGGAAGATGTGCCTAGCGAGAGATTCGGAGACTGGTAGCCTACTTTCCACCTTCAGGGCCAAGCTGAGGGATTCCACCTGCACGTTGGTCAGTGTTGAAGAGAGTAGAATGCAACCATTGAAGCTGTCACACCCACACATCCCTGGGCTAAGCCCCAGAGCATCAGAGACCCTGGGGATGGGGCTGTGGAACCTGAGTTAGCATCAGTCTCCAGTTCTCTCAGTGGGCATAAGCAGGATGGCACAATCACACGCGCACTTTGGAAACACAGTTCAGGCAGCTGCATAGAGAATAGATTGAAGGAAAGAGGTTGTGGAGGTTAATGAGCCCATGAACCGTGACAGTGGCAGAAGGGTAGATGTTCTAGAGGGAGAAGTGACGGGATTTTGCACAAGATTGTCATGAGGGCTGAGCAGAAGGATGGCCTGAAGATGCCTTAAATTCCAGCTTTGGTGCTTGGTGATGACCTAAAGTATGGCAGAGAACCCAGGAGGAGAAAGAAGTTGTGGAATGGAGTGAAGGTGATGTATGTGATCCCGACTTTGGGCTCCTCACCCCTATGAGATATATTACGCCTTCCCACCTGCCACAACAGCCTGGACGTGGCTGATGCACCAGTGTGTGAAATGAAGATGTTCCATGTGTGTTGGGCAACTTGGGCTCAGGAAGGAGAGCAGGGATCTAAACACGGATTTGGGAATAACCCACCTTTCAGTGAAAGTTGAAACTGTAGGAGCTGGTAAGATCTCCAAGGAAAGAGGCAAAGAGAGAAAAGAGAGCCCTAGGAAAAATTTCCATTTTCAGGGGCTTTGAAGATGACAGGATACAGAAGCAAGAGTTTTAAATCAACAGTCTCAAGTTCTGCGGACAAGGGGGATAGGTTGGGGCCGAGAGAACTGCTGGGGGCAGCGATGCTGCGGTCGCTGACTGGTTATGTTCCCAGAGGAGTCCTGTGGCTCTGGATAGACTAGATTATAGTGCCACAGGGAGTGACTGAGTAGTGAATACTGACCTCTCAATTTCAAATTGCAACACTAAAAAAATACAGTGATGAGGTGAAAGGCTGCAACTGCTTTTTTTTTAATCCCTAGAAGAGAATCGAGCACTTGGAAGCATGCGTGATTATCTGTGAGTAACAAAAGTGAATCTTCCCCAAGCCCCTTCTCCACAAGCTTGTTCCCCTGCCATCTCACAGGGAATGTGCTCCTTGCTGAACATGCATGGCATGCTGCGGAGGGGCCTCCTAAAATAAACATTAGGACCCCGCTGCAAGATGGTACAAAAAATAGCTGATTATTTACATAAAGTGGGGCTGCGTTCTGCCTCCTGTGGCCTGGAAATATGCTGTGTTTTCCTAACATTTTTATGTCCAAAACCCACAGAACACATAAAAGAGCCTGGCCTGATACACATCTCATTCACATTTGTGAAAGATACTGGTTGTGTTGCATTTTAATATTAATTTTTTCTATTCTTTGCTTTAATTCTATTTCGTTAAAAAAAAGAAATGAAATCCTAGCCAAGATTCATATGAATGGATTTGATGACATGCAGTATGACCAGCATTGTTCTGCTTCCTCCTTAACTGAGGCAGAGAACACAAATTGAGCTGCCACAAATACTGCAGACACGTACACGCATACAGACTAGGATAGGGTGATTCGTCTTGCTAATCTCAGTTTCCTCATCTGTGAAATGGGGAAGATTTTACCCACTTGGGAATATACAGTAGCTCAGTGCAGAAGCCCTGGGTTTAATCCCCAGTACTAAAAAAAATGTTACACAGGTAAAGAGACTATATATTTTTGCCAAAACTTAAGTTCTTGGCAAAATATCCAAGAAATTATTTTTCTTAATTACAAGTATACTTGCTAATTTCCCACATAGAGACTTGGAACACTAACTTTCTGTCTGTAGTAAAATTTTTCATTGGTTTGTAAGCTTTCTTTTTTAAAAAGGTTGGTTGATTGTTGAAGAATGGTTCCAACTCTTGTGCATTGTAGTCATTGTATGTTTAATGTTTTTGTTGTGGCTCTTATCTTTATAAAGTTGATCAGCAGAAATTAAATAAGCATCACTTTAAAAGAACATCAGTTCCCTTTTTAAAGCAGTATTAATAGTTACTGGGAGGCCAGGGATTTAGCTCAGTGGTTCCACCACCTGCTTCGCAAGCTAAGGACCCAAGTTCAATCCCTGGTACCAAAAAAAATAAAATAAAATAGTTACTGGGGGAGTTTTTTAGCATCCTTCATAGTAAGTGGGGGGAGGGGCCTGATTTTCCAAGGCAACAAGAAAGTGACATCAAGTCAAGCCCTAAGGAGGTTGTCAGCTGTAGCGCCTACTGAATCTCTCTTGACTAATTTACAAATAGATGCATTTAAACTAGATGCTCTTCTGTGAATTAGTGCTAATTAATCCACATATATTCTTGGTTCTCATGTGGGCTCTTATGTTCACTATTCAAAGTACATGCCCCAGATCATATATTTGTGTTTTTGTTATGGTAAGTTATTTTCAAAGGCTGATTCTTGCTTTTAAATCTTGTGTGTGGAGAGATAAGGGGATGGTGTGTGTTGGCAGAGAGGCTCCTAGTCCCCCTGGTCCCAGAAACTGTCATTCCTGTGTACGTGTCCTGCTGGAGGAAACTATCCCAGAATCAATATTTGTACGGGAAAATTCCCCCATCATACCCTTACTTGATCAGATAAAAGAAAAGCTAAACTCACAGATCTAGATAACTGCTTCCTCTTCCTCTTACAGCATGAACCTCACTATGGGGAAGCATGAAAAGAGAAACTGTCTTCTAATTTATTCCTTGACATTAACCTATTAAAAGTCAGAAGAATGTTCCTTTTTAGATGACTCCAACTATGTATTTCATGCATGTGATTTCATAAAGTGAACATAAATCCTTGGAAGTGCAGGATATGTAAGTTTTTGTTTCCAAGTACCATATGTAAACACTGGTAGAATGTATCGTTGGAGTTATGATTTTTCAGTACTTCCAAGAAAAGAATATTATTTGTGTGTTGGAACAGAACATTCTCTTTTCTTTATCATCGGGGTGTTGAGGTCAAGAGACCAGCAACACTGTGAGTGTCTGTCGTGTGCAGATTGAGAGAGGCTGTGAGGTACCTTTTGCCAAGTCCGTTCTCACTCTGTTAGGTGTAATTGCAGACCAGATATTTTGAAGTCATCAAAGATGTGGCAATAAAAGTAGCATTTCCAGATAAGATAAGTTCAGTGGTAGTAGAGCTCTTGCCTAGTAGGTATGAGGACCTAGATTTGATCCCCAACACTGCAGAATGAATGAATGAAGCATTGCTGATGTGGATAAGCTAGAGAAACAGTACTGTTTATCTTGTTTTGTATGCTCATTTATTCTTCCTTTAACTCTATTTCAGGATATTAAAAATTATGAGTAAATCTCAAAAGATAGTATCAACTCTCAGTCCTAAAACTATTACTCATTGTCCTGAATGTTTTATGTCCTTATTAAGTAAGGTAAGAAAAAGAAATGCCAATACTCCTGTGTTAGTGAGCTTTCCCATCCTTGGGACCCAGTTCCCAACACCCGCAATGGAAGGGAGGCGAGGTTTGATTGGCTCACAGTGGTAGGCTGGCACCAAGGCAGGAACGTCATGGTGCAAGCGTATGGTGGGGGAAAGCTGCTCCTCAGTTCATGGAAACCGGGAAACAGAGGAAGCAGAGCAGGAAATCCTGCCAGAGAGGGAGGGACCAGGGACCGTATGTAATACCCAGGGTCATACTTCCACAACCCAGCCACAAACCCCCAGACGTGTGCTTTACTAATCCCCTGGGTCAGTGATCCCGAACCTTTTAGAGACGAGCACCCAAACTGCAACCCAAATCCCACTTATTTATCGCAAAGTGCCAACACTGCAATTAAACCTGAACACTGAGAGTTTAGTTTAGAAAAAACAACTCACACATTAACATTTTTTGTCTTAAAAGAAAAACAACACATGTCCCATGAGTTTGCCACCACTGCCCTAGGTGGCTCCCAAGCCAATCGAGTTAACAATTAAGCTTAACCATTACAAACCCAGAACATTCTTGTTTCAAAAAAAAAACCATGAAGTTAGTAGGCGAAAATATTCCAAAATTTAAGTTTCTTTACTACTCCTTCATATTAAAATTTTAAACAGCAAAAACTCAAGTAAAGAACAGATTAAGTGCCAAAATATTGTTGGTATTCAAATGAAGTGATCGACATTGCTGTATTAATAGCTTGCCCTCCAGGATAGGACTTTTTGTATTATTTCCATTGGTTGAGTGTGATTCCTTGCTTCTGCACCCCACTGCATTTTAAAGTGGAGTTTGGAATGTTATTCCAGATTTTATTTTTCCCTTTATATCTTTGCCTCTAGTTTTTCAGAGAAAACATTAAGTGTTTTTCTTTCTTAAATTTCCTCCTAAGGGCAACTGTGACAACAGGGGACCCCCTTTGAACAAGCATGAATAGAGCTTTTTGCTGAGAACAAGAAAAGCTTCTGTCCACTTCTGCTGTTCTTACCTTGCCTATAGATGTTCAGTTGGTAGGAGTTATCCTAGGTTTCTGGGGAGTCTAACAGAAAAATTTCCCTCCTTTCATAAATAGTTACAAAAGAAGCAGCTTATTATATAAGTGGGTGTAGTCAGGTGGTGCCATTCCGGTCACTTGAGGATGAATTGTTTGTCCCAGTTAACATTTACAGAGTCGTACTGTGTGCATAGCACTGTAGGTGGCCTCCGTGGTAAGTACTGCACAGCAGGTAGAAAAGGCATATCAAAGCAAAAGGCACATGTGTATTCTAAAAAATACACAGCAGAGACATATTATTTAAAAGTACACAAAATAATGCAAACTGAATCCATGATTACAGCTGGTGAACTCACCGTTAGACAGGTGGGTATGCGAGAGCTTGCTTTTGGTGAAGAGGGCAAAAAGGATAAATGCTGTGGTAGAATGTCTTAGTTACTTTGTTTGTTTCTGGGCCACAATACTTGAGACCCACAACTTAAAGGAAGAAAGGTTTATTTGGCTGACAGTTTATAGAGGTTTCAGTCCTAGTCAGCTTGTTCCAAGGCAGGGGGTCAGGCAGAGGGGCCTGGCAGGGGAGAGTTGGTCATGGCATGGCAGGCAGAAGCAGAGAGGGATCAAGGAAGGAGGAGAGAGATAGGCACTTCAGCCCATGTCTCCAGGCTTCACCTTTCCACATCACAGTTAGCTATAAACTCATCAGTGCACTAATCCACTGAGTGTCACAAACTCATGATCCATTCACCTCTCTCAAAAGTCCCACCTATGAGTGCATGAGGTTTCAGGGGGACATTTAGATCTAAACCATCACATGGAGACAAGGAATTACTTACCCTGCCTAGGAGTCATCATTGGTTGCTGCTTCTCCCTCATGTTCCTTTCCCCATCACCCTGCATTCAGTTCGTTGGCAAGTTGTGTACATTCTGTCTGAAAAATATACAGCCCAACCCAGACATGGTGGTGCATGCCATTAATCCCAGTACTCTGGGTGACTGAGGAAGGGATTACAAACTTGAGCCCAGCCTGGGCAGTTTAGCAATTTAGTGAGAACTTGTCTCAAAAATCTTTTAAAGTTAAAAAAATGTAAAATCTCTGGGTTCAATCTCCAGCCACCCCACTCCCCCACCAAATACAGTTTACCTCTTTGCCCTGCACATTGTCATCTCTAGGCAAGACAGTATCAGTAGTCCCTGACTGGTCTCCCTGCTTCCACTTGCTTCTTCCCAGTCTGTTCTTCATAAAGAAGCAAGAGGTTTAGAACAGATATATCAGATCATCCAGTTCCTAATTTAAAATTCTTTTGTGGTTTCCCTATGTTCTTAGGCACAAACCTGGATTCACTGTGGCTTATACCTTGCTTGTCATGTGTCCCTGTCTCCTACCATTGGGGACTCCATCTCTCCCTTCAGATCTAAGCCCAAATATCACTTCTTCAGAGAAACACCATCATGGCCATCTCTCTACAATGACCTCCCCGAGTTGGTCTCCTGCCACTTCCCAGTTTAATCTTTTAAGGCCCTTAATGGTGACTTTTTAATTTCATTTTATTTTTTCAAAATTATTAGTTGTAGTTGTTATTGATTCTTTTCCCTGCTAATATGTGTACTTTGTGGAGCTTTCCCATCTTGCTGACAGAAATAACTCCAGTGCAAGGCACACAATACTATAGGTGCTGAATAAATATTGTTGAAATGAAAGAGCAAGTTATATGTAGAGAAAAGCCATCCAGCCATCATGCCAGGATCAGTTAATTAAAATTTTGTAGTTGAATGTCAGTGAGAAGATGGAGATTCAAAAAACCAGGGAATTGGAGGAAGCCCTTCAGTGATGAGCAGAAATTCAGATTTATTAAGATAAGCAAAACATATGCCAAAGCCTGGCACTCGTTTTCATCTTTTTTGAGACTAATTGTTTTAGCAGTTGTGTCCAAGCTGGATTAGATAAGGAAGAGGCCTACGTCAAGGGCATCGTGTAGAGGTTATTGCAACAGTGAGGAAAAGGTGCTAAGAACTTGGATAGGGAGATGCTGGGAAAGGGAAAAGTGGATTCAGGACTCTGCAGTTTGGAATTTTGTGGTAAGAATGGAACAAACAACTGAAATATAAAATAATGTGCTTCCTTTATTATAGGATATTTACACTGCCCCCAGCAAGCCACACTTTTAGAAAGTTCTTCTCTCAATTGGAGGGAATAGAAGGCTATCTGTAACCACCAGATTTCCCTTGATAACCTACAGTACTGATGCAATGATGTCAGGATGGGTTTAGGTGAAGAAGAGAATTGCGATTAAATTTTCCTATTGCCGTCAATTTATTGGATGAAGTAATATACATGAAAAATACTTAGTACTGTGAAAAGTGTTAACTTTTCATCCAAATATTTAAAATTCATGCTGTTTTTTACATTTTATGAATCTAACATTATTTTTTCTACCAAATTGCCAACCTAAAGAAAACTGAAACTTTTTTATGGTGCTGTATTTAATATTATTATTGTTACATTTAATATTATAGTGCTACAACTAATATTATTTTTTTTTTCAAAAAAGCACTTGAACAAGATGATGAAAACAATGACAAACATGTATCTGTAACAGAAGCTGAAGGTGTTCCAGATTCTCAGGTATGATCATTTCTGTTACTTCCTCCTGTGTTGAGAGCCATAGGTAATGCGGCTGTTTGCAGATAATATAGCATTTACCTTTTGTGCTCTGTAAAAAGTCATATCAGTGGGAATAAAGTGCTTAGTTTTGATACCAAGGTAAATCACAAGAAGGGCCCTCAATTTCTAATCATATTTATAGGAGGCTCCCTTATCTGAGGTTTTGCTTTCTGTAGTTTCAGTTACCCACTGTCTGAAGATACTAAGTTGAAAAGTCCAAAAATAAGTAATTCATAAGTTTTAAATCTGTGCCACTCTGAAAACCATAATAAAATCTTGAACTGTCTGGTCCTATCCCACATAGGATTCGTTTCATTCCTTTGCCCATCGTATCCGTGCTGCATATGCTACCCACCCCTTAGTCACCTAGTAATTATCTCAGTAACCCTCATGAAGTTATTGCTGGATCACAATGCCTGCCTCACTTCATTTCATTACAGGCATTGTATCTCTTATATCATCGTTAGAAAAAGTGAACAC
This sequence comes from Heterocephalus glaber, assembly GCF_053883595.1. Lineage (NCBI taxonomy): Eukaryota > Metazoa > Chordata > Mammalia > Rodentia > Bathyergidae > Heterocephalus > Heterocephalus glaber. The sequence goes on from NW_028258156.1 coordinate 8,236,721, forward strand.
AGTACAATAAGAAATTTTGAGAAAGGTCACATTCATATAACTTTTATTTTAATATGTCATTGTAATTGTTCTGTTTATTATTAGTTATTGTTAATCTCTTTCTGTGCCATTTATAAAGGAGAGTTTATTACATATGTGTGTGTGTGTGTGTGTGTGTGTGTGTGTGTATATATATATATATATATATATATATATATATATATATATATATATATATATACAGGGAAAAGCATAGCATAAGGAGGATTCAGTACTATCTGTGGTTTCAGGCGTCCGTTGGCAGTCTTGGGATGTGTCCCTTGTAGATAATGAGGAACTGCTGTATACTTTGATTCTTTGGGGAGGTACAGTGAGAGAGGATCCACTTCCAAGAGAAAACAAGGATAGAAAGTGAAGAAATGGAGGGAGAGGCCCCCCTCAGGGCAGACCTTCCCTTAAAGAAGGCAGAAGAGAGTAAGAGTTCACAGCACCAGCAGCTGGGGTTGACTAGACAAATAGTCTGTTGGCTCACCTGCCAAAGAATCTGTGCTGTCCCCTAATAGCTAAATCATGGCATGGATGTGCTTTTGGTAGCAGTGTAACTCCCAAATACTATTGTGGCATAAATACTTTGGACACTCTCATACTGTCGCCTGTTAACCATATCTAAAAATGGATCCTTTGAAGACTCTTAGGCCGCTTGACCCATTGTTCTTCATCTTGAAGGTTCTAAACCTGTTGGTTCTTGTCAGAAAAATCACATTAACTTTCTCAGTCAAGATTGCACATGTTAGCTAGGCATGATGGCTCACATCTTAGTGGGAGGCTAAGGCAGAAGGATCATAAATTGGAGCTCAGCCTAGGCAACTTAGTGACTTAGCAAGATCCAGTCTCAAAATAAAATAAAAAAATTTTAAAGGGCTGGGGTTAAATCCCTAGTACCACCACCACCTCTACTGGGGGACCGGGGGAGAGAATGTTGTAACGTTTTAATAAATACACAGCGCTTTACTGTTGTAACACTAAAGATGCTGCAGTCTACAGTCTCACTTGAAATTACACTTCAGCCTTGCAAGCAGACCTGCACAGAAACTCCCCAATTCAGTGTACTACTGAGTTGTGCTACTTAGTAGCTGAGCTGTACTGCTCAAAGGATACTTTCTCAAAGATTTCTTTAGTCATTAATTTATTGGTGGTATATTTCAAAACTTAAACTATTATCTTTTGTTTTGAACTTTTACCATGTGAGCAAAAGTCTGTTTGAATGCAATTTTATTTCTCAAAAGGACCCACAAATCTTACTCGTTGGGATTTGGGGATTTTATTCATCAACAATAATATAACCACCCATCTACAGGTTGTATGAAAGAGTGAAATCATGAAACTAGTCAATCAGTAATTACATCAAGAATAGATTCAGTTTAGGTTTGGAAGTCAAGAGTCAAGGTCATGGGGAGGCATAATTATTAGTGGTGCAGGAAGGAAAGCAGCTGTCATCTTCTCTAATGTGTGTGAGAAAGATTGATCTGCTTCCACCTAGAACTACCGGTTTGATACCATCTGTCTGAATGCCTGAGGTGGGATCAATAGTTCAAGTGTGTGAGATAAGCTTAAAGAAAACTTTCAGAATTTTGCCATCAGATTATTGAACAGAATCAGAAATAACTGTGTGTGCTTGTGGACATGTGTATAATTTACACATACAATTTATATATTTGATGTTTCATATCTATTATTTATAGAACACCTATATGCCAGACACAATCATATTTCAAATCATTGCATTCTTCACTCCAGAGTGCATTTTAAGCGGTTTAAGTGAACCTCCTCTCATTCCTTCTACTCAGTGCATGATAAAATATATTACTGTGGGAGCTGTTGAAAACTTTGGGTATATAAAAGGTTAGGACAGCCACTAACTCCAATGGGCCTTGTTGTACGTAGGTTTCCCACCAACCAGAGAACCTTAATCTCTCCTCATTCATTGGCTTCTTGTTTCCTTTTCTCCCTAATTTATGCTGTGACATGTGGACAGAGTGAAGTGAATGTTCAGACTTCACATTTGTACTTTACCTTTCCTCCAGTTCTAGTGGATGAAATACTTACATTCATATTTCTGTCTGAGGTTAGATCTTTATCTTCTCTTTCCTACTTAAGAAAATTACTCTTGAAAATGTACTCTCTCCTTCCTGCATCATCAAATGTCCCTTTCTCCTGAAGATAAATATACTAGAATGCTCCTCCTCTCAATACCAGCAAGCAAGCCAGCAACCCTGTCCTTACCAGTGCCCTTCAGCCAGGGCCTGATCCTCTCACCACATACCTCAGATTCTCTGTTGAACCATGCGCTAATGAAAGTTTTGTCCTACTACCTCAGAATAGTGTGGCCCTTTTCAAAGTCACGGATTGCTTCTATCAAATTTAATGTCAATTATATTGAGCCATCTTCTCTGATACTTGAGCAGCATTTAGTAAGTTTTCCACTTCCTCCCCCCTGAAACACTGTCACTGCTTTCCACATTATCCCTAGCGGGCTTCTTCTCCTTAGACTCCTGATTACTCCTCATCTAGCCAAATGCTAGACATTAACTCCACTCCTGAATTTATATCACTGTATTCAGGAAACCAGAATGGTACCAGTGTCCCCCTGATTTGTGTGTCTGGCCTGGACTTCTTTGAACCTTGCCCTGCTGCTAATCCTGCATCCCAGTTGGGTGTCAGGTGGACATCTTCAATGGCAAATCCTCTCTTCCGGTTTTTCAGTCCCAGTAAATAACCACTTCTTCCTTCCAGTTGTTCAGGCCCAGTATTTTAGAGACTCAAACCAAAATCTGCTGGCCCTACCTTGGAACTATATCCAGATCCTAACCACTTCTTATATCTCCACTGCTACCACCAGTTCCACACAATCTCTTGTGTGAAAACCAGTCTCCCAGCTTCACTCTCATTAATGCCTGTAATCATTTCTCTGTCCCCTCGCTCTGCTATCTCCCTTCTTATCACACATTAGCACATGATATTTCTATTTATACATATTAACTACACCCTCTATTGAATGCGAGGGACTTTGGTGCTTTGTTTGTTATTCACATCTGTAACCTCATAATCTATAGTGTATTGTTGGTCAAATAAAATCTGCCGAATGAATAAATAATTTTAAGAAGTAGGGATATATATCTGAAGAATATTAAAAGGAAGTTATAAGTTTTTAATTTAAATATTAGAAAGATTGTCATCTTGGAACAGGTCTAGTTTCAGTTGCTTTAAAACACAACAATACTTATTACTCATGATTTGACATTAAATAGTGTTAAGCTGGGCGTAATGTGCATGGCTGTAATCTCAGCACTGGGGAGCCAGAGACAGGAGGATCTGCATGAGTTCAAGGCCAGCATGGACTACAGAATGAATTTTCAAAGCCAGTATGAATTGCATAGCAAGACCCTGCCTCAAAAAAAAAAGTTTCAGAGTAGTGTTTCATGTGATACAAGACATTCCAGCAGGCTGGCTATCTAGCAGTAACAGGCTGTCTTAAATAAACTGAGATCCCTATCCAAAGACACTTCAGAAAGGACCTGGAAAACCTCTTGTGAGGGATGTTGTAAAAATAAATCTCTGACCTTGGTGGAGTTCTATTTGCTATTTGCTATCCTCCTGGAGTCTGTGATTTGGGCTACTTCATGGATTGTGTTTGTTTCTTTGCAAGTTGGAGAAATCACTAGATAAAGATATGTCACTACTCTTGGGAATAAAGTTTTAGTCATTTCTTTGCATAAATGGTTTCCTTTCTTTGATGCCCAGCAACATGGGCATCATTAGCACACACTGTTGAGACCATGAAGCTCAGGATCACATGCAGCCCCCTTCCTATATTTGTTCATTCTGCTGTGCTCAAATCCTGCAAGTTGTGTTGGTTAAAATAAAGATTCCGTAGCTCCGACTGCCCCTGCCAAGTATAACTTCAGATTTCTTTAGTATCATGCCCTGGTATGTCAGTGCAAACCATTTTGGAAAGAATTTAAGCAGAAATAATTTATAACTTGTGTATTAGAATTAACATATTTTTCTACTCCCATGGCCTACATTCACTTCCCTCATCATCATTCCTACTTAGATTCTTTGACCTAATAAAAAAAATATTATGCTTCATGGATTATTTCCAGACCCCAATAAATGAAATTTTAAGTTTTCTTTTCCTAATTTCTTATTCTTAATTAAATCTTCACCATTTTCCATGCTGCACTGGAGATGTTTTATTCATTCCCCATAGTAATTTTCCAGTTGTGAAAATGAAATTGTAATCTTGTTAACGGTGTATTTGTCTTTGGAATGCTCTGGCAGAGGTAAAGAATTGAGAAGTTTTAGACTGTTATTTTTAGGACTTTGTATCACTTCACCCTTTTTGCCCAAGCAGTTCCTGGCTAACTTTCCCATGAATTTTTAACCTCTTGCTCGGCTTTGCTTATGTAACAGGAAACAGGCTGCCAGGAACAAACAAATAGCGGCATATCAGGCACACACGTAGTAGCAAATGATTTAGTTTGCCCTGCGCTGTCTTAGACTGATACATGATCTCAACTTTAAGTCTTTAGGCATAGCATCTCTTGATTAAAACAGTGCAATTTCAGCTTTAGAAATACAAAATATTTTATTAAGGTCATGATTTAATCCAACCCGTGGGGGTGAAAAACAATGAGCTTCTGATAAGGTGAACTTGGCAGCAGTGCCATGTCCTGGGACTGTGGATTTAAGTATATCTTTGCCTTTTCTCCAACTCTCAAGGCTGGGGTGATGTGCAAGCTTCAAGAGAGAGATGACGTTGGACGCATTGAACTGGTCCAGAAGCTGGCGAGAGAACACTGTCAGTTTTTGCAGACAGACAAAAAAGAACCGGAGAAGTCTGAACATGTAAGCCTTTTTCCTCTTGGGGATGTAGGTTTAGAGGATAGAGAATGTTTCTGTCTGGTTATGTTTGAAGGAAAGAATATTTATCTTAAATTCTTTAGGTTTGGGGTCTCTATCCTCTAAAAAGCATCTTCCTTAGTATAAATGACGGTTGCTTGTAGCTCTGAGCTAGTGGTTTATGACATTGGATTATGGAAGAAGTCTTCTCAAAAGTAAGCTAGATAGAAATAGAGTATATTTAAGCAAATGTGAATATATGTCTATTATGATTCTGATTTGATGCCTTCCAAATGCAACTTTGGAAGTTTTGTTTCACTAGATCAGAGAATATGGATTTTGAAAGAACAGTCCCGTGTACTTTTATGTTTGGCATGGGGATGGATCTAATTCCCAAACAAATGTATCCTAAGTCACTAGAAATAGATAAGAACAGGACAGATTATAGATGCTCTCACCAAGTGGGAGTGTCAGAGCGAGATTTCTTGGTATCTTTTGAACACTGTGTTCCAACAAGAGTGACACTGTCTAGATGCAGTGGAAGCTGGGAGGAGGACGTTCTGCCTGGTGCCCTGAAAGCAGTTATTCAGCTTGAGCCTTGGAACTGAGAATGTTGCCCTCACCCTGGGAAGACAGTGCTGCCACTTTCTTCTGCTGTGCATTGCAGTCTGCTGATTTCATTGTTTTTAAGACTTTACTCTCAGCGCAGCACAATCCAGTATTGCTCAGGAAGGGGACCATTCCTCTGTGCTTGTAAACATGTCATTCTCTGACTTTATTTTTTCCTTGGAATTTTGTTTTCAACCCATTCTAAAGGAAAAAACAGTTGCTTTGTGTTTTTTCTGCCCCACGTCCATCAAGACAAATGACAGGGTCTTACTGAGCAGGAGAGGAGGTGACATGTTCAAGGCTGCTGGCTGTTTGGTTTTGTAACACAGCACATCCCAAGTTGTGTGGCTTCAAATTGCAACAGTTGGTTTCTCGAGGTGTGTGTGGGGGGGGTGTAACTGGGCAATTTCAAGATAGTGATTGAACTATTTCAGGGCTTAGCATTGACTTGCAAGTGCAGTTGGAAGCCTCAGTTGCTTCTGCTTTGAGAGGTACTATGGAAAAGTTCAGGGCCTTGTTTAAGTTGTTAAAAGTACCCTAAAGTTCTACTATAGCAGAGACCGACTCCCAACATATCATGACCTACATCCTACCATGTAGATTAATTTCTCAGAACAATACTTCTTTTGATTTATTATAACTAGAAACAATTGCATATGGCCTATTTTATTGAGGTCAGGAAACACATTTCCCTACATCCCAATATCTCTGAAATCAGGATACTTCTTAACTATTGATAGTATGAAAATGTCATGGTTGATACTGTGAGCATTTTTCTTTCCTAGTGATCCTTTAAATGAACACTTTATCTTAAAATTGCTCGCAAATTAGAACCACCAAATCAGCGACAACTCAAAGTAGAGCAAGATATTTAAAAATCAAACTGTAGATTGTCACATTGCCAGAGTTAATCATCAGCATTAGACCACAAAAAAATTGTATGCTTATTGACAATATACTTGTGTTGCCTTTGTCGTATACCTGCTTCAGTCCAGAATGTTATAAACAGTTTTAGCTAGTGAGATTATAATACTCTCCAAATATGTAAGTATATAAAAATCTGAACTTGATGCTGATCACTATATAGGCTTTTAGCATAAGACAGAAATTTGGTAGTTGATTTGCAATTTTGCTTATTATTATTTGCTCTGTTAACTTCAAACCTTCACTTTAGCTTTGTAAAACACAATACTAAGGGTTTTTTCTCTTGCACGATTGTAGTATGATGGATACATTAACAGCTCTGAAGTGCTTGTGCTTCTGAGAGGGAAGATGGCGTATAAGTAAGTTTTGGAATTAGGACTTTTTCCACATAGACTTTCCCATGAATCCTAAAGCAAGGAAAGGTGAATATTAAGGATCTTACTTTCTTTGTGATAAATGTAAACTCAGCCATTCTGTGATCTCCCTTCTGCCAGATGATACTGCTTGAAACAGTGAGTTCTCAATGATGTTGCACTAAATGAATTATTCAGCACATTTTTTTTACTATAGTTTATTAAAAATACAACCTGTATGTTATTTTAATCTTCCACATCCTGGACATTTACAGTAGCTATACCTTTGCTTGTCCATTAAGTTCATGGTGTCCATGAAATCAGTGTAGCATTTTCATTTTTCTTTCCAATTGCAGTCATCTGCTCTTGATCGTGGAAACTCAGATGTAACACACACCATGTACAGAGGAAACTGCAGTTTACTAATGTAAATCTAGGTCTTCCTTTTCCTGTTCTTGTTTTAACAATAATGACCAAACCCTGAAATTATATAATGCACAGAATTATTTTCTTTTATGATTTTAAAATGTTTCATCTACCTCATCTATCATTTCTTGGTCAAAGTTAGCTAAGTAGGTGACAGCAAAATTTAAGTTAGCATCCAAGTTGCCTACTGAGTTATTGTTTTTTTACTATACTCCATTGCTTCTCCAGTTCTAGAATGCCATATCCCTTTTTATACATATGCACCAAAATAAGAAAGTTACTTTGAAGCACCACTCTGCTGGGAATGGCATGAGTTTGGTAGAACAAAGCCTATGTTGCTGTTGCATCTTATTACAAATTAAAGAGTATTAGACCTTTCTGAGTAGGGATTTCTGATATTTCTTAAACTGGCAAATGCCATGATTATAAATGGGTGCAACTAGAGAAATGTTTTGCTCTGTGGTTGTCCCAAGGTGTTTCTGAAATTAAAAAATAAAAAAGTTAAATGTATAATTATCACAGGTTCCTCGGGAAGCACGTAATTTGCCTCTTTTCTGTTAACTAGCTGTAGGCAAAATTAGGCAGCATTCATTCCTAAGTATTGAAAATTGTTTTGTGAGGGCTTAAAGAGAAGGACAGAAATGGCCTGTGTCTTCTAAACATTCTGATAGAAAGATTAACACTTAGTTATTAACTTTAAAGAAATTACCTCTTGGGTAGGCTTATATTTCCTGGTATTAATTCCATGATTATGTCAGTAGATGAAGGGGCTTGTGCTACCTGGGGACATTTGTTCTTGACATTGGGGAATGATGACTAATGGTCATAGAGAAAGGCAGGGCAGGAAAGAGCATTTTACTTAAAGAAACCAGCAGGAAGACATAATTAGCTATTGGGTGATTCATAGAGAATGGAAAAGGGCAGGCCGGAGGAGGCTAAAATTCAGCTGTGAAAGACCCAGTAAACCACCCTGAGGAGTTCAGGCCTGCCTTTCTGGCCATGGAAAGCTATCAAAGAAGGGAAGTGGCACAATCAGGTGTGGGCTCTGTCAGATCTCTCTGGCATTAGATTAGAGGAAAAATTGAGTAAGGAAGAAGGAAATGTTGGAGAGAACCTTAGAAAGCTATTATAATGAACCACATGAGAAGTATTCCCTGAACCAGGACAGTGACTGGGACCCGAGAAGGTGGTCTGTATTGAGAACCATAGAGACTCTACAGTTGGCCAACTTTGATGCACAGTGGGAAGTGGCAGATACATGTGTTATTTTATATTATGGCACTTTTGAATTGTGATTAAGGTCTCTTTGGTACAGAGTAGGCATAGAAAACTCTGTTTACCACTAGAGTGGTTGGTTACCATTGCAAAAAATCCTAGATGATCCATTGGCCTTGCTTTCACAGTTCTGTAGCATATTTCAGGTGTCTGAGATCTTAGTGCTTATCTCATCAGTGAAATGTTAAATGGTGGTTCTAGCTAACAGTGTGGAGACTACATAAACTTTCTTTTCAGACCAATTCTTTTGAAATACTTTAAGCAGAGAGGATCTCTGTTTGCCCAAATGAACTGGCTTGTATGGCAAAGCTTTGACATTTTCTTTTCTTTTTCTTTTTTTTCTTTTTTGGTACCAGGGATCGAACTCAGGACCTTCCGCTTTCGAGGCAGGTGGCGGAACCACTGAGCTAAATCCCAGGCCCAGCTTTGGCATTTTCTGCAATGCTATGTGGACCTTCTTCAGAAATAACTGTGACTTAGGGTTACCCTCCTGAACTATGTGGTCTTGAGTTGGTGTGATGAATATTGTTATTCTAGAATATTGTCCATCATTCATTCATTTACTAAACTTATATTTGAGTTAATGGTGTAGAGGATTTAGAATGACCATGATGGCTCCTACTTCTTAAAATGTAAAATCTGGTTGTGGGGGAAATTTGTTGAAATGAGTAACAGAGACATGAGGAGACTATGGTGAGAATACCAAGAAAGACACATGGGAGCAAGAAGAATAATTTACAGTTGGGGAAACAGAAGTTTCTTTTATGGTAGAGGTAGAATTCGACCCAGACTTTAAAGTAGGTTTTGAGTTGGATTTAAACAATTTTAATGGAAGAAAGCATTCCTAGTGAGAAGAATTGCCTTAAAAAATGAATAGAGATATTAAAACACAACATACTTTTGAGAAATCTGAAACCATTCTGTGTTTCCAAGTACTGTACCAAGAGTTGGGAATCAGGGAGGAGATAGTTATAAGGAAAGATTTAGTGGGACATGAGATTGAGACTCCACAGTGCAGCATTTTGAGATATGAGGAGCCAGTATTTGATTTTGTAAAAAAGGAGGGTGAGGTGGGATCTTTACAAGGTACATGATACTTTGGATCTGACAGATTAGAAAGGTGAGACTGAGGAGTGGTTGGGCAGAGCTGGGTGGAGAGCAAACTTGCTCCCAGAGTGCATCTTCCCTCAGCCACCATTATTGGAGTCAGGACCCAGTAGGCTTCTGGGAAGCCAAGATGACAAGAAGCGTGATAGTCCTGGGAAAGAGAGAATAGATGAGACTGGCAGCCCTGGAGGAAGCAGACAGAATGATTACCAAAGAAAGGATGGTGTGATGGATGTGGGGAGGGAAGGGGAAAGCCGATATGCTTGCTTAGCTTACGTCTTAACTTAGATTTGAAAAGCTCATAAATGTTTGCATTTTAGTAGCAATAAAATAGCTGTATTAAAGTATATGACCAGAGGTGGGTCCTGTCTTCTAGACTATATCATTTGTCAGAAAGCTGAAATTATATTTTTCCTAAAATGTAGCTTATGCTTTGTAGTATATGAAATTATAAACTAGAAATACCAACAATAGATCCTAAATTCGTTTCATAATTTCTACTTGTAGAAATGAACAGCTATAAAATGTATGTGAGAAACTTGTTCAGCAGTAGTTTCCCAAAGAGCCTTGTCTGTATCCCTGCCTCTCCCCACCCCATTTTCTTCGGTTCCTTTGTTAAGTCTGAGGACCCACCCTTCCTTCCCCTTCTCTAATTCACTCATGAAATATGGGAGGGAAGGGGATTTTGCAAATTCTGAAGTTGAATCCTGGCATAGTGTGCTGTCTACACCAGGGTAGGGTCCCTATCACTCAGCCCCTACCGGAATTTCCCTTTCCCTGTTTCCTGCAGCCTCATCCTGGAATTCTGCCTACGTCAAAGGGTTCCTTGTTTAGGGAACACTAGGAAAGAAGTGATCTGGAGAGTTCTGGCTACTCTTACTTCCCCCCACCTCAATATTGAGGATTAAAGACAAGATTTGAGCATGCTAGGCAGGCCGTCTTCTACTGAGCTACATTTGCAAGCCTTTTGGGTCTTACTGAACTGTCCAGGCTGAGTTGCTCCTGCCTTAGCTTCCCAAGCAGCAAGAATTACAAGCATGTGGCACAGTCAGGCTACTCTTATTTTACATATTAAAAGTTAGTCTCTATCTTTATTTTAACTTTAATAATGACTTAAATGTAAGGTGGAAATCTTCAGTTTGCTCTTTATGGATTACTAAAGGGAAAGATGTTTTATCATTCTGTGTGCAAACTTGTATTATGCATCTGAGTAAGTCAAGGCAGGTAAGTCAGGCACTCTCATCACTATTTGATGTTTACTAGTAAATCGATTTAACTAAGAAATCAAAGTAGAATTTTATAATGTTGTTGCTCTGTATTGAAAGCCAGAATCCAGATGTAATAGGTAATTCATTGTATATTAAGTTGCCCACCTGTGAGCTGAGAAATTGAACTGGAGCCATGTTATTTTTCTTAATAACAAAGTCTTGACTATGTTGGGTTGGTATTAAAGTGTCTTTTCATAGAAAATAGGCTTCCTTTAGTGAGTTGTTCTAGTCCATTTTTAATCAGGATTAATCTGGCCTCAGAGTAACACAAAAGTAGTAGAAGATGGTTCTTGCCTCTGAGAAGTTTACAGTTTAGGTGGGAAAAGAATTTATTCTTGGAAAACAAGTAACCATTCAAGACAGCATTTAATGAAGTGCCTAAATAATTTCACAGGTGTTGAGAGAGAGGGAAATAAATCCAGTAAACACATTTCACAACTGCAGCCATCTATGCTCTTCCCATTTATTCAGGAGCAAGGTTACAAGTTTGGATCCCTCTGTGTGCTTTTTTAAGTTCTAAAGGGTTTTTTTCTCCAGGAAAATGGCAGCTATACTGCCGGTGCAAGTCAGCGACGTGTGCATGCTGTCTGATGGAACCATCTGCTCATTAGCTGTATTTTTAGGTTCTCAAATGCAGCCCATTGCAAGTCCTAACATTTTCTAAGTTAGTTTCAGTGATTTTTAAGAGAAGAATCTATCATTGTGCTATTTGTTTATTTTTCTGAAAATGTTCAAGTTTATTTTGAAAGGCTCAATTAAGAAAATGGATACTGGCTTACTTTAATTTATCAACTCATGTTATCAAAGGATCTTTTATTTCCTGAAATACAGATGCTGCTCCCTGGGTTTATTAGGTTCTTATTCTTATAAAATTAAAATAGCAGTATCCTCTCCAATGTACTTGGGAAATTATTAAAGTGAATTATTGAAAACTTGGTTCTTTTTCTCTGACTTTTGCACACACACACACATGCGCGCTCGTGCAGTGATGTGTCTCACTGGCAGCCGTATATATTCTTCACTACCTCCATGCAGGCATGCAGGTCTGGCCTGCTTTAACACAACAGTATTAACACTGCCTAGACGGTGTCTGGTCAGGCAACACTAGAAACTTATGGCAGTTTGGTTTTATTTGGATTTATAATGGACACTTGAAAGCAAAAAGTTACAGAAAAGATACACAGATAGATGGGCTCTCCCCGTGATAACCCTGTATCCCTGAGGCTTGGAGAAATAAAAAGATGTCAAGGAGTAGGGAAACACAAGTACCAGTTTATAGCGTGCAGTTGATCCTCAGGGACTACCCTGATACCGCTGATGCTGTACAAGAAATTCCAAGTCTGAATCTGCTTTTACTCATGTGGAAAGCTGTAGTATGGAAGCTTCTAACATGGACCTCAACTAGTCCAGGGAGTCATGCACATTGCCCTTAGGAAGAGGCAGAATTTAAGGGGTCAGAAAAGTGAGGAGACATGAGGGCTGGCCATTCCAGCAGAGGAAAGAGCAGATGGGATGATTCGAGGTGCCTGATGCAGACAGGGTATGGCGGCTATGGGGGCTGGGAAAGAAGAGCCAGGTGGCAGAGGCACAGGACCCTGGAAGTGCAGGACCTTGTGGGCTAGCCAAATATTATGTGTTTAGAGCAATATCACGCTCTTGTGAAGAATTCAAGCAAATGAGAGAAAGATGACTACACTTTGAGATTCCTCTGCTGCAGCTTGGGAATGCGTTTGAAGGAAAGCCTAGGTCACACACGGTTCTTTCAAAGCTCTCTGACCCTCCTTTCCCCACAGTCCTCTCTTGTTCCACATGAAGCAATAACCAGCATACACAACGAAGATCTGCTATGAAGCACTCAAGTCCAGGGACTTCAGTTCCAGTGAAGACAGACTATTCAGTTGTAGCTCAATTTAATTTATTAGCCTGACCCTGAAATAACACTGTACTTCATCATTTTTTTTAAAAAAGTTGACTTGGATTCAGTCCTGGCTTTACAGAAATGAATTTTAAGCATGTATATACCTATGATTTGAAATCCTTCTGTTAACAAACTTCATTCAAGCAGATGTGTTCAACTTTAAACTCAACTTCCTCTGTTATATATTTGCCTCAAATTGATTCAGCCAAAGTTTGGTGATTTCTCAGTGTTTCAGACACTGAAGTTGATAAAAATGAAAAAAAAAAGAGTTTATAAGAGGTTTCCATGTAGGATGCAAAGAACCTTTTTTTCCTTTTGCACCAAGAAGTGGGTGGAAAAGAAAAATTCCATCTGCTATCCAGTAACCCTTAATGTTGTTTTAAGATAATAAAAACAGAAGATTGCTGAAAATATCAGAACATAACATACTGTGGGCAAGTATGCAGTACATATTTTTCTAACAAATCATGTTAAATACCTCTATTATCCTTAATATAGCACCATGTTCTTATTTGTCATTACAAAATAATTTCCCTTTAATTTTTAAAAACATTGTCTACTTCATTATTATTGAAGTAAAAATAATTATTATTTAGGTCTTTACAAATCAATGCTGTAGCACTTAGGTTTGCTAGAATAGATTTTTGTGGGTTTTCTCCTTTGTGAGTTTTCTCCTGTATCAAAAATGGAGAAATAATATATACCATGTATGTTAATTTATTGTGCTTTTGTACATAATTTAGTGAAAAAGGCTCAACAATTGTTACCTTTGTAAATGTCTTCTCTGTGCAGGTTCCAGGAATGGCTGGGCATGATTGAGCCCCAGTGAGTCATAATAAAGAATTAGGAGTTGTTCAAGATCTAAGAAACACATAGTAGGAGAGGATATGGTGATAAAAAGACAATTAAGATGACAGGAAGTGGCTTGGGGGTAGGGATTTGTAAGAAGGCTCAGGAGAACTTAATGAGTCACAGGACCATATCCCAGCAAGCTTAAAGGGTGGAGGTGAAAGTAGACTATGTGAAGATTAAATTTTGGCCCCATATCATCAAAGAACGATTCTTCATTCTGATGATTTGTTAAAGTTTGCATGATCTTGCCTTGGCCAGGATTTGTAGAGGTAGAATACTCTTTATGTTGATACCTTTGTGAATAGAGTTCTAATGATCCCCTAATGGTTCAATGCATGATAAAATCCCAAACTGAATTTTATGGTCCATGGATACTTTCACATTCTCCCTCCTCAGTGAACTTACTGTTATTGCAAGTCAGGGGATTGTGATTTTTCACAATCAGTTTGAGTAGCCGGGAGTTTTCCTTTGAGAATCATAAGCATTGGAAAGAGCTTTAGATACCAGATGTCTTGGTAGCTTGAGTAAGAAACTGTTTCTTTCAAAAATTGTCATCTGCTAAGTAGGATTATAAGTAATTTCCTCTAAAATGGGCAATAAATACTATACAGTCATTTAGTTCTGTTGGAAGTTCATTAACCACAAGAAAATGTTAAAATATTTCTGTTGATGATAATCTTATAATGAAGCAGATATCTTTTAGGCACTGCCTTTAGAGGCAAAAAAATCATTAATAAAAATAGCAATTACTGTAGGTCCTTTAGGTTTGTTAAATGATGTTGTAATTCAGTCTTTGTGCTTTTAGCTCTTAGTGTTCCCAAGGTTATATTTTGTGGGGCCCTAATTTGAGGCTAACATGATTGAAGTGACCCTTGCCCTCAATAAAATGCTTTTGTTGAGCTACTTCTCCCCTATTTATTAGGAGTTACCCCATGGGAAAATTAGCAAATGAAAGAAGGCACCAACAGTTTTGTTAGTAAAAAATAAATAGAATCATTCAGGGCTTCTCATTAAACCCCCATCAAGGAGCACATACCCAAAAATTATCTCAGCATTATAAAACAACACTCAGGGGCTGGGGATTTAACTCAGTGGCACCGAGCCTGCCTTGCAAGCACAAGGTCCTGAGTTGGATCCTTGGTACCAAAAAAAAAACCCAAACCACCATTCAGTTATGTCCCTAAAAATATGAGGAAAGAGAATAATTAAAGCCATGGAGTTAATATTGTCCCCTCCAATATGTATGTCTGGAAATTTTAAAGATGTAATTGAGTAAAACTATAGGATATAAGATGGTAGAGAGAGGAGCTCATGTGTTATGGCCTAAGTTGGTGCAGCCTTACACTTGCAGATTTGAGATTAAGGAATAAACCTGTAGGACATTAAAAGGAAGGATGAGGCAGAATTAAAAGACCAGCACTAAAATCTAAAAGAAGAAATATTGGAACAAAAGAAGCCAGTTTGGGACTGGAGGTGTAGTATAGTGGTAGAGCACTTGCCTACCACGCACCAGGCTCTAGGTTTAACAGTACTGCAACAACAACTTCCACAAAAAAGCCAATTTTATTTTAATTGTCTTTAAGGAACATATTTGAATGCCAGATGCTTGTTTACCGAAATCTTTCATGACTTGTTGAACTATTAATTCCCATCTCACTTGTCATTTGGCAAGCAAATCTGACCTTAATCTCAATTTTAACTAAATCCCATTTCCATTTCAAATCAATAAGCCTAAAATTCCTGTCTTTCAGTATTATTCATAGTCTTGGCATACAGAGAAATGAACAGACCTGAGGAGATTTACCATGCCCTGGAAAAATCCCCATTAATAGAGATCAGAATGGCCCTAGGTACATTCACCTGCAGATGCCTATGCCCCTGCGCCCTACCTCCATGGTTTGCCATTTTTGCATCTTAGCTCTGACTTCTTCTACTTTGCTATTCCACATCTGGCTGGTCCAGTACCTTTGGAAAAGATTGCAGTGAAAGAGTATCCCCTATGGGCCCAAACTTGAGCTTTGAGATTGCTTTAACCTGTAGTAAAGAAGCCAGGAGTGGTGCCCTTTCTTTCTAAATGACAGACAGGGTGGTAAGATGCAGGCATCTCACCCTGGGAGACCCCGTGAAGGGAGGAAGTGTTGTGTTGTACAAACCTGTGGACAGCCCAGGGTGAACGGAGGCTGTGAGCCAAAGACAGAGGGAATTTGATGTCTTCAGAGAAGGGCCAGCATCCCTGGTGAGCAGAGCAGGCACTTGGTTTCCCCACCATTAACAGCTTGCTTCAGAGTCTCATGCTTGAGCTCCCAGAGATGATGAGCTATGAAGAAGTCATATCTTTGTGAGATATGAAGAAGTCAAATAGCTACTTAGCATGCTACCACCACTGGTGGTCATTTAGGTGCAAGACTGAGAGTTGACATTGTTGATGAGCCAGATAACTTTTTTTAAATTTTTTTTTCTTTTTCCAGTACCAGGGATTGAACTCAGGACCTTGCGCTTGCAAGGCAGGCACAGTGCCACTGAGCTAAATCCCCAGCCCAACCAGGTAATTTTTAATGTTGGTACAACTTCCTTTTTTCACACAACAGCCCAAGATTTTTAGAGAACCGGCCAAGATTAACTTATTTTTGCATTCTTTCATTGAGAGAAGCCTTTTCTAAGCACCTGTGACCTTGGCATCCTATAAAACAGCAGAGACAAATGAGCAAGATGTGATTTGAGCCCCCACGATACTACCATGGAGCAAGGGAGGAGAATGAGAAGACAGGAAAGTAAAGAAGGGCAATAGGCAGACAGAAGAGAGGTCTAGAAAGAGCTTCTAGAGGGAGAAAAGATTATCCCTTTGAATAAAGTATTTGTTTTCAGAAAATTGTTCTCACATTCCTGTGAGGTGTTTGCTAAAATAAGTATCATCTCTTTCACTTCCTGGGGGATTATCTAGTCAGCATGTAAATGGTGAAGACTATAAATCTCAAATCTAAAGGAGGTTACATCTCATATCTAAAGGTTACATACTGTCCCCATTTTCTAGCTACAGAATATATTATTCAGAAATAAATAATATGTCTTATATAGACCTTGGGCTGTTTCATTGAATTTGTTTCTGAAAAAAGACTTCATCTGAAAAAAATTTATGAGTGTTATCAGCCATAACAGTTATCAGGCAACTTGCTGGAATTTATAGCCCATTTCTACTACAGAAATTTTTGTAGTTTAAAATTGCTCTGTTAACTGAAAAAGTAATACATGGCTCTTGTAGAGAATTTATAAATAATAAAAAGCTACAAGGAAGCAAAGAAAAAGTTAGTGATAACTAAACACTGTTCCCCCTCACTTCCCTACTGTTCTCAATATTTGCATCGTTAGATTTTCCTCATTATTTCATAACACACTTTATTTAACCACCCTTTCACTTGAGGGCAAATATGTTTTCAAGATTTTGCTGTTGTAAATGATCTGTCATGACCAACTCTACAAAATTCTCTACCTAAGTTTATATTCCCAAGGATAAATTCCTAGCAGCATAATTACTGCTTACACATATGAACCTTTTATGTTTTTGCCCAGCTACTTTTCATTAAAGCTTCTGCTAGTTTTTACTTACAGCAGCAATACATGAAAGCACTTTCTTACTCTTCCATACTTTTGCCCTCACTGAATATTATGATTTTTATTAGGAGAAGTTAGGTATGTTTGCTGTGTTGATGAGGGGAGGAATACTACTTTATTCAAATTTACATTTCTTTTCTAGTGAAGTTGAATATTTACAACTTAGCTAGGGTTACCAATCTGTATTTCTTGTATAAATTATCTATTCACCTGCATGGCCCATTTTGCATTGAGATTTTTTTCCATTGAGTTGGATAACTTCTTTATAAAGGATTCAAAGTTCTGTTATATTTGTTACATATAATTTTCTCCTGACTTTTAATTGTCTTTTTTCCTAATTATTTAGTTATTTTTATACACATAGGTGAGACTGTTTGGTTGTTTGTTTGTTTGTTTATTTATACCAGGGATCGAACTCAGGACCCTGCACTTGCAAGGCAGGCAGCAGAACCATTGAGCTAAATCCCCAGCTCCAACTGTTCAGATTTTTAAAATTTATTTTGAAAATTGCCTTTAAAATTAGAAAACCATTGCCCATTTTGTGGCCAGATACTTAATATCATTTTTTTAATTTCTACTGGAATTGTAGTTTTCACTCCAGTCTTTAATATAATAACTGTGATATTTTATTTTATTTTATTTTTATTTGGTTTCTTTTTTTCGCAACAGGCCTCGCTATGTAGTTAGGCTGGCCTTGAACTCATGATGTAGCCCAGGCTGGCCCATAATTTACAACAATCCTCTTGCCTCAGCCTCCTGTGTGCTGAGATTATAGGCATGTACTACCATGCGCAGCCTTTTTATGTAATTTAAAAGTAAGGTTTTGTAGGGGAAGTGGGAGGGGTAGGAAAAAGGAAAGAAGGGAAAGGAAAAATTATGAGAACAGGAAAAAATAGAAACAAAGTCTTTGTAAATAGAGAAGGGTGGAGGGGGTGAAGGGAGGGAAGGGAATGGGGAAAAAATAAGAACCAAGATGCATCATGTAAAGGTACAAGTTCCCAATGATAAATGTAAATGTATTGTATACCTAAAATGTACCAATAAAAGAATTTAAGGGGAAAAATAAGTAAGGTTTCTTGGTTACCTATCAAAGGCATAATTTTTCTTCAGTTAATTTATTTTGTGACTAGGATATAAAAATCCATTTTAGGGCTGGGATATAGCTCAGTGGTAGAGTGCTTGCCTAGCATGCACAAGGCCCTAGGTTCAATCCCCAATTGGACGGAGTGGGGGGGAGGGAAGAAGGAGAGAGAGGAAGAGGGAGGAGGGGATCCATTTTATTCTGGAGGAATTAAAATTTTATTAACAAATTTCCTTTCAAGTTAAATATGTTGAATATAGATTTAGTGAATCACTTTTGAACTTTAGGTATTAGAGATCTAAGATTTCTTCTAGCTCTAAAATTCTTTTCTTAACTTGAAGACCCCATTCCCCAAACTGAGCAACACTCATACTTTTGATGTTGAACTCTCCAAGTGTCACCATTTTATATTGGATACCAATTAATTGCCTAGGAAACTTTGAGCAGCTTTTTTTAAAAACTCTAATTGAATATGCCTATCAATGCCAAGAATCATTCTGTTCTTTTATATTCTAAATATATTTCTATGGATAGAACTTCTAAATATGTATTCTTGGTAAAATGGTGTTGATATGGGACAGATGGCTGATCTATCATATCCAGCTAGAACTGTATCTGCTATTAGGTTATTAAAGCCATATTTTAAAGTTGGTAAATATTTGGAATTCTTTTTTTTTAGTTCAGAATGTCTAAAGAGGACAGAGATCTGAAATTCTCAAATCTTGACAAACTAAAGAACAGTAGATCTTAAGTCCCTTGAACTCTTGGAAATACCATGAAAGTGGCCTGGTTATAGCTGTTGGCTGGATTCCTCCAATGGACGTTCCCCACAGCATAGCTGTAAACCACTTTTTTTAGAACACTAATTTATATCACTTGCATAGCAATGTCTCACAGGAAGAATTCTCTCTGTGAACAACACAGTCCTCATGTTTTACTTGAACTTTCAGCCCCAGTGTCTGACACTAGGCTTCTCAACATTTGTGGAAATGGACCTGGTAGAGAAGTCAGATGCTTCCCAAGTTCAGACATTCAAATCAAATCTGGAAAATCCAAAACTGTTTCAGCTCTGGGATTCCAGTTCCTTGGAAATTTCAAGTTTTAATTTGAAAGTTTACTATCATGGAGAATCAGCCTGGACATAGCAAACAGAAAGGCAAGAAAGTTGGTCCCCCACAGCCACTCTGTAACTGTAGACAAGCCTTTGGACAAATTCATCCGAACTGGCAAAAAGTAGGCAAACTTTTAGACATTCATGGGTCACAGTATGGAGCAAGGCTCTTACTTGGGCAGGTTTCTCTGTGAGGATTTTAATATTCTTTCGCATCCTATATGCATTTGACATTGGGGAAAAGAGAAATTTTTTATCTGTACTATCACTTACATACTTCTGTTTTCAGTCAATTCTTCTCTTTCCTCCATATATATCCTCCACCTCAGCAAAAGAGCAGGGAGAGATTATACAACCAAATTAATTTTGTTTTATTTTAAACCTTATCTTTTCACTATTACTCCATGATTTTGTGTGTTTGCTTGATTTTCAAATCATTTTATCACTATTTCATTGCATTTTAAATTCTCTTAACACATTTTAATACCAACTTTCTGTAACTGTATAGTGCACCGGAAGTGACATATGTCTTACCTTTCTCCTACTCTTGTTTCCTACTGTGAAATGAAGTATCTGAGATGGTTACCACACAGACTAAAGTAGAGCTTCTCTGAAAACATCTAGGAATGTACAAAACATGGAAAAACACTACTATTTACTTAAGATGCCTCCTATCTTCTTTACACATTCCATGCTATTAGTAGTTGCTATAGTAACTAGGAATTTTTTCATTGCATAACTTACATAAATACAGAGGCTGCCCTTTCATTACTGCTGTGCCCTCTGAAGTTACACACACATGCACACATGCTTACAAAAGAGATTTGGAGAGTTCCTACACTTGAAATTTTTCTGTTTTTTAAGTTCATTAAATCATGATTTCTTTACTTTTTAAGTTTGAAGAATACTTCTGGGTCTGTTCAAAATTAAAGGCTGGCTTTTTCTCATAATTTCAGTTTCTGAATTAGGTCTTCACTTCATCGGGAGGCATTATCAAATGCAACTGAGTTTTAGATCATATACGAGCAATTTGAAAGGAAAAGCTAAAGCCATGAGGACCAGTTAGGACAAGCCAGTTAGTGCTCTTCTGAAATTTTATAGTATCCTCTTGTTACTCAGATTATAGAAGCTTCTATAAAACTGCTACCATGAATTACTCCAAATCCCAGGTAGCAGGTATGTCTGCAACTAGATAGTAAAGTTTGTAAAACTTTGTCCTACTCATAATTTAGTGTAGGTTTTTGTCCCATCCTAGGGCAACTAGTGACATTATTTTCATTTTGGAATAATTTTACATGTATTACACACACATACACACAGAATGATTTGAGACTTTTTGAAAACTAGAAACTATTTCTGTGTAACGTATATGTTTTTATTTCTGTAAAACTTCTAGGAAAGGGCCGGGGATTTAGCTCAGTGGTTTCACCGCCTGCTGTGCAAGCGCGAGGACCAGAGTTCGATCCCCGCTACAAAAAAAAAAAAACTTCTAGGAAAACGATTTTAAGTTTATTAATTTGCCTTTTTCCCCCTAGGAATGGAGATTGAACCCAGGGCCTCATGCTTGCTAAGCAAGTGCTATACTCTTGGGCCTCAGTTTGCCCTTTTAAAAATTTCTAGTAAAATACAGTATTTTAGGGCTATCAAAATGCACCAATAAAGAGAGAGAAAATAAATGCTGTTCCCAGCACTAAATCTCCTGTCTTTTATAAATCTCAGTACAATGGAATCTGTCCAGAGCATTGTCTGGAGATTGTGTGGATGGATTGAGTTTGCATATTCCAAGTATTGATAGATACAAAATTTTTCTCTAGTGATCTTGGGTCATTGACAGTTTTTCCCTTTTTCTTCTTTTATGTGTTAGGAAATGTTGGGGAATCTAATTTAGATTTCAAGTTATCTTTTTTCTTTCAAAGTTCTTTCATATAGGCCACTCTATTGGGCTGTGCGTGTTTGTGTGTGTGTGTATGTGTGTGTGTACTGCTGTGCTGTGCGCAGTGCATGCCTATGCTTGTTGCCCTTAGACCTGGGTGCCTGATTCCAGGCCATCAAGGTGCTGGAGAAGCCTGGTCCACAGCACACAGGTGGTTGGTGGCTCAGATAATCTCGATTTCTCAGCTCAAATGACCCTTCACATATTCCCTTTGCCCTGATAAAATAACCAGGGCAAGTGAGTGGGTGTAACTCACAATTCTTAGAATGCAATCCCCATCCTATCTGGAATAGAGGAGCCATAGAGCTCTGGCTGCCTCCCCTCCAGTGACCAGTGGCTGATGGCGGCCGTTTGCTGCTGCTTGGGCCTTCCTGTCTATGCTTCGGTCACACAGACACTGAAGAATGCTCTCACTCCCTTAAAGATCATCAGTAGCCCACCTAAAGACTAAGGGTGCATAGGCACTAACAAACCATTGACATTTTATTTTAAACAATGTAAGCGTTGGAGACATCTGAATTACCTTGCCCCTCTTCTAGTTTTGGTCTCAGGGGTGTGTGCTTCTTGGCAGTTGACATGGAGGATTGAGGGGTACAGTAACAGCCAGCAAGAAACAGCTCTGCCCTCCCACGAATATGATCCATTTCATGATGCCCAGTTCTCCTGTAGCAGCGGGGCACCGAGCTGCCTCCCCTCCAGGTTCCACAAGCTCTGTAAGTGGACTCACTTCACTGCTATGATGTCCTGTCAGCGGCTCAGACAGTACCAAGGGAGTGGCTTCTGCTGCAACTGAAAATACTGATGATAGATATGTTTTTCATTTGTGTATGTTTCCTTAAATCCGGAGAATATATGTATACACATACATGAACTAAACTATAGCAAGATCCTGATACAAATCAAGTTTTCAGCATTTTGGTGTTAATGTACTTGGATGGCATATTGAAACTATATAGTTTGTGTGTTTTTCAACATCCTATTATTAAAGGCTCTCTGTGTCTAGCATGTGACTAGATTCATAAGGTAGGTATTGTTCCATTTCACAGGCACAAAAACTGATGCTCAGAGAGATTGAACAACTCAAGCTCTTGCCAGCTACTAAGTGGCAAGTCTAGGTTTTTGTTGTTCTTTTTTTAGTACCGGGGATCAAACTCGGGTCCTTGCGCTTGCAAGGCAGATGGTGGAACCACTGAGCTAAATCTCTGGTCTGGCAAGTCTAGGTTTTGAAAGTTTACCTTTACTTTGGAGGATATTGGTTTAATTTGATTCAGGCCATAATTTCTTTGAAGGAATGCCATCATCTGAGTTTAATCTTTATGCTATTAAGAATCGGTTATTACCCATGAAATAGAGAGAAATGAAACATGCTCCTGTGTGGAGTTTAGTAGGATCTTGGGGTGAGTTATGGTGGTTGCTAAACAAATTCCATTTATCTAGTCATTGATGATTGAAAGGTAATTGGGTTGGGACCATGGTAGGCCTTTTGTATACGTTATCTTTTTTAGTGCCTAAAGGCCCTCTGAGGAGTATAATAGCCTTATGTTTCAGATGGTGCTTTTGGACTTTGGGGAGTTATTTTATCCCCCCAGCAACACACCTAAATAATAGCTGGAGGGCTTGGCTGTGGATAAGGAAAACCTTGTAACCACTGTCCCCTCAGTACAGTTTGAGGCCTTGTCTGCAACTGTGAACCCCACCTTTCTCTGAGGCCCTGCCTCTCCCTGGATGAGAAGTGGCTCAAAGACCCTGAAGTCAGAATCAGACTCTGCTTCTCTGAGAGGGCTGTGCGCATGCCTCAGACTGTGTCTAGATCTGGCTCCCGAGCCTTGGTTCTTAGCCACAGGAGACCTGAACCTGAACTCTTGTTCTGCAGGTGTTTAGCTTGCATTTATCCCTTCTCCCCTAGCCTACTCTCTGGACTTAGTTCCTCTGGGGTAGAAACTCTGCCTTCTTGCCTTTGCTGACCTGTCCATCCTTGATCTTGAACCTCTCCAATTTATATCCACTTCTTTACTCATCAGCCCATTCATTCGCTTAACAGGCACTACCCCACGTGGTAGGATGAAACAGAAAACCAAATAGAACAAATCCCTATACTGTCACAGCTAATGGCAGAGTGGAACTGACCCTGCCTTTTCTCTTCAATCCTAATTCCCATATCTAGCCGTCAACCAAGAACTTTTATGTTGGGCCTATATCTTTTTCTGCTAGAAAATATTCAATAAAATTGCGTTTTTATGATTAAAAAAAAAAGCAGCTGTGTGATTGAGTACTGGCAAAGGTCACATGGGAAGTGAAGCAAGCTATAGGAGCTAAATTGCAGTACTGTTACAGGTGTTAGACAAAGAATAGTTGAGACAATAAAGCATGCATGATTCTTAGAGTTAAGTCATTAGAGACATGGTAACATACCTACTCCAGAGTTCTTAGATTTCTGAGTTGCCTACCTGATAGCAGGAAGATGGAGCCCATGGCCTATGTGATGTAATCTCAGTTGGCACAGGCTTCTCTGGAAACTGCATAATGTGAAGTGCACTAGTTTGTCTCCATTCGCATCCTCTCCTACATACTCACCGCTGCTCTGTGCCATGAGACAGTGAGTCCTGACCCCTGTGGACTGCATCACCCAGGGTCTCTTGCCCTCCAGCTCCGAATATGAGACTCTGCCGATAGGAGGCATTCGCAGATGAGGAGTGGAGGAAGAGAGAGGCCAACGTATTGCTTCTCTCTCTGTCCAGCTTCCTCCTGAAATCCTGGCAGTGACTGCAGCTCCTTCTCGGTGCCTCTCGTTTTCTCCTCCAGTTCCCCAAGGACCCAGTGTTCAGGGTTACCTCCTCTTGGCCCATCCAGCCCAGCACTGGTCACATCCGCTCTTCCCTAGCCCACGAGTATCTCAGCATTTTTGCTTGTTTTCCTCAAACCTGCCCATACTTCTGTATAAAGCCCTTTTATTAAACATTTTCAACTGGGCATGGTAGCAAATGCCTCTAATCCCAGCACTCTGGGAGGCTGAAGCAGGAATGTAGGAAGTTGAAATCCAGTCTGGGAACCTAATGACCTGAGAACCTGTCTCAAAAAAAATTTTTTTAAATTTTTTTAAAGAATGGGAGATGTAGCTCAGTGCAAAGGCCCTGGGTTCAATCCCTAGTACTCCTCCAATAAATAAAATTTCAAAGGCCTCATTGGGTGTGCCTCCATTTTCTGCCAGTTTCCAGGATAATTTAGCAAGCTAATATAGCATATTACAGTATCATTGTGATGAAGACATTAGTTTTCTATTTCAAGATGTTACAGTCTATTCCCATGTCTGCTGCCACATTGCGTAGCATGAACATAGATTCACCAGTGGAAGCTGACCCTGCATTAAGTCCCTAGGCTTGCTCTAGTATTAGGCTTCTTAAACAACTTTGTATATGGTAATAATTCTAACAGGCAATAAAATTTAATGCAGTTTATCCTTAGCAGCCAGAAGTTTTCTATCTAGTCATGTTTACTGCTTTTTTTTTTTTTAAATATGGAACGCTTCACGAATTTGTGTGTCATCCTTGCACAGGGGCCATGCTAATCTTCTCTGTATCATTCCAATTTTAGTATATGTGCTGCCAAAGTGAGCACTTTACTGCCTTTTTGAGGGCATTTGGTCAAGTTCCATAAGAAATTTGTGGTTACTTTCACACCTATGAAAGATAGGCTTTACCTAGCTTTTTATAAATTTGGGGATGATAAAGTCTGTTGGTCCCATTAGGCTTTAATTTGAGTTATAAATTTTAATATGTATGATATAAAAAGAACTAATTATTATTTAATTTAATTACTCTCCTTTTGCCAGATTAACCCGCACAAAGATGGATTTGTTAGGCCAGCACCTTTGTGGTCTAGGAATCTTAATGGCTCACCTTGACATATTTCTGCGTATTTTTCTTTTATCAGTTACATCTTGCCAGCAACATTCTTTTGTCCTTTTTCTCCCCCTCTGTTTTTTCATGAGAAAAAAAAAAATCTTGAGCTATATTGTCAGCAAATTCTGTGAAGGTTGGTCTCTTTTTGGCCAGAGGAGATTTTTTTTCAGATAAATATTCCAGTTCTGCTGTACCCACATTTACAGTACAAAAATAGATGTGGGCATTGAGGTTTGGTTCGCTAAGCTGTGTTTTTCCATAGTACAAGATGGGAGGAGATACCCAACTGCTGAATCACATTCCTTCTTCCTACTTAGGAGAGCCAACATTTTGGGCTTCTTTGAGAAAAGTGGAATCAAGACAGATGAATTGTTTAGAATTTGTGGAAAGGATACAGAACCCAGCCCTCGTTCTTAGCCCAGAATCATCTCCACTTGTTCTATAATATTGTTGACGGGCTCTGTGCCTGCCCGAGCGTTGCCTTGTCCACCTCTGTTAGAGCTTCCTTCACTTGAGCCACAGTCAGCCTGCTTTATCTTGCCACCCACTCATGGAAAATTACTTTTCTAGAACATTGTGAATGATTGCAGGGCTCTCTTTCCTACCAGGCAGGATAGCCCAGAGAGTAGAATTAACCAACTAACTGTCCTTGGTTCTCAATCCTGTCTGCCTTAGACATTCCAGCTACCTGAACTGAACCTCTCAGGTCATGTTTCTCAGACCTGCTTCTTGCTGCAGAATCTTCTGTACCCAGTCAGCAAATCCCAGGTGCACAGGCTCAGGTCTGCTCAGTTCTTTTTTGTTTTCTCTTACTGAGGCAAAATTTACATAACATAAAACCAACCATTTAAAGGGTATCTTTCAAGGTGGGTCCCAAGTCAGCTTACATACTGTGAGCCCCATCTCTCTCCAGACTTCACCCCATGTGTCTGAATCCCCACACTGTGTGGGCATAGGTGGCCCCAGACAATAGACCCCCTCTAAGTCCAGTCGCTACCACTGTAATTATACTCCTGTCATAGTCCCTGCCTCAGTACCTGTCAGCGCTTCATTGTGCCATTGCTGGGTCTTGAGCTCTGCCTGATATGAGCTGGTTGAACTCTGCCCCAACACCAGGCTCGGCCCTCACAAACTTTCACCTCTCAGAATATAATCCCTTGGGTGGCTTTCCCAAACCAGACAGGCCATTCAGAACTAACAGCTGACTTTTCAGCTGGATGTGGCAGTGCATGCCCATAATCCCAACTACTGAGGAGGCTGAGGCAGGAGAATCACAAACTGCTGCCCAGCCTGGGCAACTTAGTCAGATCCTGTCTCAAAATTTAAAAAGTAAAAGTAAAAATGTCTGGGGGTATAACTCAGCAGTAGGGTGCCCTTGGGCTTGATTCCCAGTACCAAAACAAAACAAACAGTGACCATCCTAGCAGTTTGGAGCCTCCCAACAGCTTCAGTACACCTGTTGCCTGACCCACCAGATTACCCAACTTTGGCTCTTAGTGCTAGGGTGGATCAGAACCCTTTTGATGGTTGTAATATGTAATGTAGAACATTAGCCACTTTAGGGCATGTCTGTGGTTCTGGTTAGGGTACTGGAGTAGAACCTGACTAGGTTTAACCTCAGCCTCTGTGTTCTTTCTTGGTCAAAGTAATTACATAAGAAAATGGATAATCAGCTCTTAGCTTTTCCAGCTGGATGGTAAACCCTCAGTGCATGTTAGTTGTTGTAAGTTTATCTGCTATTGCTGGTGGGTCTGTTGGTAGCACACTGCAATACTACCTCCTCCTTGTTCACTTGTTCATTATCTATGATGTGTCAAGATCTGGCTAATTGCTGGACATTCAGAGCAGGAAGAAGACATGGTACCCATGTGGCAAGTGAGCTTGGAGTCTAAGAAAGACAGAAAGATGCATCAGTAAGTGCTGCATAAAGTGCTGAATCAGAAGGATCCATGTGGTGTCAGGGGGTCACACAGCACCAGATCATTCTGGAGCGAGTGGAGGGAGTACTTCCTAGAGGAACTGATTCTTTCTATGAACTTTGCGGAATGAATAAGAGCTACGCTAAGGTTCTGCTATGAAAGAATCCAAATCAAGTCAGTGGCTAAAAATACCTTTCTCTGTTAGCACCTTCAGTTAGTACATTCCCAAACTTGAGGGAACACAGCAATAGAATATATATAAAATCTTATTTGTATAACTTGTTGAATGCCACTGTCATCAAATTAGGTGATTCTCTTTGCTTTCCATTTGAAATATTCTCTCTGCTACTTGCATCAGAACTAGTTTGTTTTTGGTCACATGAGAAATATGGAGGATTCTATTTATGGGACAGTGGAGCAGGAGGGGAAGGTATGAGGCATAAAAGACACATCTTACCTGGTTTACAATTTAACCTGTATTTTGACCTGTCCATGGCCACTTGCTTTTTTTGTTCATGTGTCATAAACTGATGAACAGTATCATTTAGTGAATGCTGCCCTAGAGTCCTAGTGTCGCATTAACTGACAAATTCATTGTTAGTTGCATGGGAGCTGAGGTTGTTGGAACTCCAGCAGTGGAGTAAATATTCACAATGCTGAATTTGAAAGCACACTTCTGTCAGGTGATGAGCAATGCAATAGGAAAGTGACTGAGTGGAGAAGGTGAAGGGAGCCTCACAGTAAGGGTGACCCCAGAGCCAAGTGAGATAGAATTGTGTCCTTTAGAGATAATCCACTCACTCCTCTCTTGGTTGCTCATTAATCTGTACATTCAGTACCCCTTTATCTACCGAGCATCATCTGCCAGGCTCTGTCCCCTGTGTTAGAATAGAAAGCACATGCCTGCCCTCATGATGCCCTCATTTAATAGAGAAGGCAGATGGTTAGAGGTCATGTAGTCAGGTGATGGGTGTCATGGCAGGATTGTTTGCCATCTGGATAGAGGGCATCAGTGGCAGGAGACTAACAAAGAAGGCTCCTTAGGTGTGGTGAATTCCCTTTGTACCTTTGGGAGATCATAGACTTAAGAGAAATCTAAGAATTCTGGATTCTGCCTAAACAAATGAGCCCATGCATAAAAATCCTGTATACTTTCAGAGGATTATGACTCCCTAAGACCCATCCATGAACCTCTAGTTAAGGACCCTTGTGAGAGTATATGCCCATAAACAAGCAGAGACGTGATGCCCTGGCTAATGCTGTGAATCTTTTATGGCAGTACTTGAGAGAGGAGTCTTCTCTATTACCCTTGAAAATGGAAAATCTAGCCAGTAATTGTGACAGTTTCAACAGGCCTGGGAAATCCCTTCACAATCACTTTTTCTTGGTAGCGCTGGTGACATATGAAAACATAACTACATCCACAAACTTAGCTCATGATATTTTAAGCTAGGATCTGGTAAACCATGGGCATCAATTCTTCACATCACCCTTTAAAACAATCAACATCTTTATGACTGTGTACATATTTTCATCCTAAAAATAAGCTGGTCTCTCATGTGAGTAAATGAAAGAAAATACTACTAGTTTGATTTAGAAGTATAAAAGCCAGTCATGAGCATGGAGGTTACCCTAAGTGGAAGGTACTGGTTCTGCTACGTGTGTGGAACCCACAGGCAGGATGGTAGTATAGTCAAACACAATAAATCAGACATGCTCACACAAAAAATGGAGTAGTACTGATGAGGAGCCATTTCTGTTTCTCATCCTCCAGATGGGCTGTGCTCAGAAGGTCCCAGGATTCAGTGAGCTCTGCTTTCCCTCCTATCGCTCATGCTCCCCTACTTCCAACTGAGGGTACCTGTTTACTTTTGTGCTTCCTCTTCCCTCCCCTTCCTAAATGCTGTCCTTACAGCCAGCTGTTTGTTGGAGTTCCTTGCCCCTCCCATCATCCCTTCAAGAGAGTGGAGACGGGAACTGTTTACGCAGACCTGGGGGCATGGAAGGTGTGCACATCAGAGCTCAGCACAGAGGACAGAGGCAAGCAAGAGCATAGTGCCCCTGGACGTCACCCCAGTCCCCCCCTTACCTTTCATGTCCTCTTTTCTCAAAGTTCCAGCTCCTGAGGTTGCTGCCACTTTTCCTGGGTCATCTGTCTGTTCTCCCACTTTCCACAGGAGCTTTACTGCCTGGATTCTGCATCACCGCCTTGAGCCCCATTCCTGGCCATCACCGATGGGAATGTACAGTGCATGACTCTTATCACCCTGACAAAGAAATGCTTTTCATCCTTCCCTCCATAACTACTGTCTCTATTATCAGTCCATACCAATGACAGGAAATACCCTCCAGGCAGTGACCACCAGGCACCCACCTGCAGATGAACAAGTTGGGTTTATTGCTTATTGCAGTGAAGGTCTGAAGACCTCACACTATAAGAACCCTGGGGCGACCCAGTTAGAACTTAGAACGGTCTTATGTGACTTGCATTTGCACTGGGTCACTTTGAGAAAGGCTGCAGGGAGCAGGCTTTGTTCTGGATTCAATGCTGTCAGGAATGATGTGGGTAACTATATGATGGAATAGCTTGCTAAGTTTTATCCCCCTGTAGAGAAGACAGACTATGGCAAAGCTATAGCTGTCATTGGCCAAAAAAAAGGAACAGTAGTTACTCATTTGATTTGGGCTTTTGGGTTTTTTGTGGTTTGGACAGTGTTCACATTTTGTTTTCAGATACCATGGCTGAGTGGCTGTTTTTGTCTGTATCATGACCTTGATTAGTGTTAATTTTCTGTGAGATCATTTGGCTGGAAGAGCCAGGCTGGCTCCCAGTTGTCAAGGTCTGAAAATATAGGGAAAAAAGCCACTCTGAAACCAAGAAAGAAGACATTTGTATATGTGCTGCCCAAGCAAGCACAAGAAAGAACACATTTGTAACCACATGCATAGGAGTTTTCCCCGCATACCAAACAAGCAATCAATCATTTCTTCAGGCGACACTAGCTCAGGTGTCATGCAGTTCAACTCAACTCTGATACTTTTTACCTGGAGATACAGTAGCATCAGGCCCCAAACTGAGGGCTCCAAGACTGCCCCCAACTTCTGATGCTAATCACAAGCTTCTGGTTTTCTTGACCTATTGACCGTAATCATGGTGTCTTAACCCCCTCCTTGGATTCAATTTGATTTCTGCAGGGGACAAGGAAACTCAAGGAAACATATTTACCAGGATCATTTAAAGGATATAAATGAACAGCCAGATGAAGAGATACACTGGATCTGGAAGAGCCTCAAGTACAAAAGCTTCCTTTCCTGTGGAGTTGGGTTATTCTACCTTCCTGACACGTGGATAAATTCTCATTCACCTTCCTGAAAGCCTCTGAACCCTGTCCTTCTGGGTCCGAGTTTTTATGGAGGCTTCATCCTGTAGGCAATGATTGATTAGGCCATAAGCGACCTACTCAACCTTCAGCCCCTTTCCTCTCCCTGGAGGTGGGGGCTGGGGTGTGTTCCCGTGGCAACCAGCCCCCCCATGCTGTGATTATTTAGGGACTTTCCCAAAGTCACCTCATTAGTATAAATGCTGGTTTAGTGGAAAGGGACTTGTTATAAATAACAAAAGATTATCTTTCACCTTTATAGCTCTGGAGCTATTCCAGGATTGCTTCGGGAACCCACAACAAAAGACCAAATACTGTACTTTAACAAAAGATACTCTTGGTGTGCTGGTCACTTTGAAATTATAAGAATAGTAGGAGCTGTAAGTCAGGAACCATGGACAAAATCCAAATCACAAGTATCACACAGGAGCCACTGTTGTCCTGTTGTTCTTAGTCTTCACCAGTGGAACTGATCTGCCTCAGATACCTACCTCCTTGAACAGATCCTGTGCCCTTACTCCATGCGGGGAAAAGTCCTTATTCCTTCCAGTTTCCGCAGTTCTTCATCCCCTTCCCCAGCCAGATGCCCTGTAGTCCCCAGCTGTCCTCCTGAATGGCCCTGGCCTCCCTCCTCTCCATTGCCTCCCTGTTGTGTCCTTGGCCAGTCCTTTATCCTTGGTGGGCCTCATCATTCACTGTTTTCCTCTAAGGCTCCTGAACACTTAAAGCAGAACGTCATAAAGCCATTAACATGTGTCTTCTTGCCTCAGCACTTCTCCCTCTACCTGCCTGCCTTCCCCAGAGACAGCTTCTTCAAGCTGACCCTTTCCTGCTTAATGGAATCCCCCAAGGGCCCTTCCTGTCTGTTTCTGTCTTCCTGGTTCGCTTGCACGTTAGCACTTCTCTTCCCATCTATTGACCTTACACTTACTAACTCTACAGGTTCAGGCGAGCCTTTTCCTTAGAGCCCTTAACATAGTGCTCTCCTGGTTCTCCTGCCCTTCAGAGTCTCAATAAATGGTTTCCCCCTGACCCTGATACTCCTTCTCTTTACCTTTCCCTTTAGTTTCTTCACTTAGATCCCTAATATTTGTACTTCCTTCTCTTTCCTGCTCCTCTTTATCTGGCCCATCAATTGCCCAAACTTGAAAAATGTGCACATTTGTCTCTATCTTTGACTGAGGCTCTGGTATGTGTTTTATTTCTAACTGCCTGCCGAACACAGCAGAACATTGTGCCAGTACTAAAGCATCAACTTCTGAGAAAAGATTCTTCAGTCTCACCATAGCCGTTCCTCTGTACATGCGTTTCCAGTTTATGGTATTCGCCGTCTCTCAGTCACTAGAGTCATCTTTGACAGCCAAATCCTATGGGTTCTACTTTTGCCTTGTCTCTTGAATGTGGCAACCTTTCATGGTTCTCACCGAACTATACTTGGGGTTTTGTGGAGCCTACAAACTTAATTAACAGAGCGGGGTACTTGTCTTACTTGTCCTTGCTTATCTGCTCAGCTGTGTATCTGACCCAAAGGAGGCCCTCACTATTGGCTGAGTGAATGTCAGTTAAGTGCTTCATGCTTTCCTTGTATTTCATGAATTGTAATTGCATGTATTTTCCAGCATTAGTCCTCTTAATCCTTTTTCTTGGCGGGGGGGGCGGCGGTGGTGGTAGTGGTACTGAGGTAGAACCCAGAGACATAGTGCCACTGAGCTACATCGCTAGTCCTTTTTATTTTTATTTTTCTCTGTTTTGAGACAGGGTCTTGTTAAGGAGCCCAGATGGAACTCAAACTTGTGAGCTTCCTACGTCAGCCTCCTTGAGTGCTAGGATTACAGTTGTACGCCCCTGCCCTTGGCTTAATACTTTCGTCCTTAACCACGAATAAAACACCATATGCAGAACTTCAACTAGGTACTTCTCTTTTTCAGGAAAAGAAATTAGTTAAGGGTGCATGGATCAGAAAATATTAATTTAACTTTCCTTCTTCCAAGCCAGATATAATATGTAGGGTTATTATGTTTTTGTGGCAGTTTTCCATAAGGTACATCTCCCTTCATTCATTGATTTTTCTGATTTTTCTGCTTTTTCTCTACTTTATTTGATACAGGTTTTCAAAATGGAACCTATTACAATGACATAAGATGCTATTGATAGTACATCAATCCGATCCGGCTCTTTCCCTGCCCATAGAGTATAGCTGCTGTGTGCAAAGCCATGTAATACATAGCAGTTACACAGACATTAGAGAAGCCCTTCCCATCCATATGTATGTGCGTGGCCCACAGAAGTTAATAATGCCATATATCATGTGTGCATTGAATGTAAAATGTACTTCAAAATGACAGCAGGCTCGTGTAAAATGAATATTGGCTTATGATTAGAGGAAACCAGGGAAAGATTTTTGTCCTTTCAAATAACAGTTATTTGGCTGTTTCCTGTGTGTCTCTATATTCCAGACCGTTATTCCTTTTTTTTAATTTTATTTTTGGTCAGTATAAGACCCTCTTCCTTTTTATTTCACTTCCATTACATGGATAACAAAAGAACTGCTCTGGAGAAATGAAAGATAGCAATTACACATTGGTATTCATGTTATGGGAGGCACGCTGCCATCCTCAGGGAGTTGAACAATGAATACCCGACATTAATTGCCACAGAAACTGTGCATCTGACCTTGGTGAAATGTAATACATCAGTTTTACATAGTAAAATTATTTGCCACTAAAAGATTAAAAGAGAATGATCATAAAATTAAATTGCATTTAGAATGACCAATATTGTTTGTTTTTAAGGAAATCTGAAAGGACTAAAATGAGTGGGTCACTGTATTTTCTTGGAATTCAGGACACCAGGAGTTGAAATCACAATCTTGTCACTGATTTGGCTGGCAATTAGGGCAAGAGCAGTGCCTTTCTATTCTTACGAAGAGTAAACACAATACATTGACATCCCTGGTTGGTCTGTAGAAGCAATTAATATAGCACGATGGATGTGGTACATTTTATCCACAAGGGCAGGGGTATCTTTCCTCTTTATATTTGTACCTAATTATGTGTAGACTTTTCTGTCAGTAGTAGAAAGAGAAACATGCTGAGAACCCTAGACACGGTGCTCTTTGAAAAGAGGCGACATTATTTTTAAGGCAAAGCCTACTTTGTTCAGCTTTTCTTGTTTTAACCTTTTTGCTCAAGTTGTTGGAAATACAAAAGTTAGATTTTCTTACATGCATCCTGCAGTTCTTTTTTCTGGCCTGCCTTGTGGTTCCCAGTCGTTGCACATTGGGAGACTTTCACACTAAATGCTCTGAAAGTGTTCATCACTGAGTGGGGTTCACACTGCTGGGTCAGCAGGGAGCACCCTCTGTGACTGAGCCATGTCAGCGGCCACCCTGGCTCTGGGCTGTGGAAGCTGTGTGTGCAGAAATGAATGATGGTTCAGCCTTCTCCTTTTTAAAAAGAGACCGAGGTGAAGAAAGCCAGTGCAGTCTTCCATGACATCCGAATTTCAGCCTAGATGAGATTCTAACTAGAGATCCATTTTTGCTTGTGTACTGGAAAAACAAGTACATGAAAAATTTGAAGACCATCTTAAATCTGGAAAAAACCGACCTGAGTGATTGAATGAGTAGTTTTTTGCCCACCTTTAAACGTAAAACAGTGCTTATTTACTTTAATGTTTAAATAATGTATGTTTCATATGATTTTCCAGTTTTAGTAGTGTTTAATAAACATTACCCAGGTAAGAGACTGTAGATGGTACACATGCAGTTAGTATGCTGTGTTTTTTGAAACTTTGAACTTTATATTCTCTAATTCAAATAGTTCAGGTAGTTTTAAAAATAAACTCTTTGAAGGTCAACTCTTCTTCACCTTTTTATCCTTCTATTTCTTTTAAAGTATTTATGGCTCTCTAATGCTTTATGTACTATACGATTAGAGAGATTCTTGGCCATGCTCCTAATTTATGCTGAACCTTTTTTTAAAAAAAATGATGCCATAAAGCAACCCTACAAAATGCAGCTTGAGTTGGCTCTTTTTTTAATTTTCTCTCCTTTTCCCTTTCCCATCCATCACCCACATGGCCAACTAAAGCAAGATGATGAAGTGACGACTCTTCAGGTTAAAGAGCAGGACCAGACCATCCTGGTGCTGAGGAAAGCGCAGGGCTGTGGCCCAGCCCCCGCAGCTGGGGGCGCGGAGAGCGATTGGAGGTGAGAGTTTCCCCTGCAGCCACCTAGGAAGCGCCTCTCCTTCCTCTGCCGCCTTCCCTTCTGCTCCATCTCACTGCTCCCTCTGCCTCCTCTACCCTCCCTCCCTCTCTTTTCTCTCCGCCTCTCCAGCTTTCTAACTGACTGCAGAGCTCCGAGCAGCCAGATGGACTCGGTTCCCAGTGAAAGCACGGGGATGGCGAGATGTTCTAGCATTTAGGGGATGCCTTTGTTAGTAACCGTTCACAATGGGCAGCTCCCGGCTGAGGGTCTTTGACCCTCATCTAGAGAGGAAAGATTCCGCGGTGCTCTCGGACCGAGAGCTGCCCCTGCCCACCTTCGATGTGCCTTATTTCAAATACATCGACGAGGAGGATGAGGACGATGAATGGAGCAGCCGCTCGCAGTCTTCCACCGAGGATGACTCAGTGGACTCTCTGCTCTCTGACAGATACGTGGTGGTATCCGGGACCCCGGAGAAGATCCTGGAGCACCTTTTGAATGACTTGCACCTGGAGGAAGTCCAGGACAAAGAAACAGGTACGGCGCGGGTGCCTCCTGCTTCCAGAATCACAGCTGCTGATGCCCTTGTCAGCACCTTCGGGCGAGGCTCCCGCTGTTCCCAAACGGGCTGGGGTGAAAGAGCATATGCTCTGTGCGCCTCCCCCTGTGCCTTGTGCTGTTCTCTTTAAATCTGGTAAATGGACACATGCAGCTCCTAAGCAGCTGCTTGGGAAGTAGCTGTGCAAAGAAAATGATAGGAAGGCAGATGTTCTTGTTTCTTTGGTCATTTTTACCAAATCTCACCCAAAGGCAATTGGCAAGAGACCAACATCCAGCAGCCCCTGTGCAGTGGAAAGAAATACAAGGGGAGGCAGCTAAGCTGGCATTCACCTGGTTTGTGGGACGTGCTGAGCTGGGGAGAGCAGCATCCCCGCGGGAAAAGTCAACAATTATTGCAACTACTCAGCAGCTACGCCAATTACTGCAGCTACTCAGGGGCTCACTCTTAGCAGCGAGTTCTGCCTTTTTCCAAGTGGTTTACAAACTGCTTGTTCAGAGCAAGCCCTGGAGTGCAGAATATGATACTCATAGCTTTCTAGACCAGAAAACTGTAATTCACTGAAGCCTTATTGATCATTCTTCTTGTCCTTTTGATTCAACCCATGTGCTTTGATTCAACCCATTTACTAAAATACCCATTTAGCTTTTTCATCCATGTACTTTTGCAAGCACAATTCCATTTACAAAATGACTTAGCCATAATTTCCTTTATCATAGAAGGGAAAGTATTTGCCTCTCTTAACCAGAATTTGTAATTTGTTCCAGCCTGGAGCAATTGTTCCAATGACTAGGCCTCTTATGGTAGTCTGTATTTTTGCAACTTGATCCCCTGACTAAAATGCACTTTTTGCTTCTACCTTGGCACCTGTGATACCCACATTTCCCAGTGTTGAGCTCAAAATTGATTGCATCAAGAAAAGGCAGCTGTAGCTTGTACTAGTACAGAGTAACTGCTTTGGCTTTTGCCATGTGGGAGGGATTGTGAAATAGCAGCTTAGGTGGCAGCAAGTTTCCTTGCCTCCCAGTAGTTTTTGTCTGAACATGACTGATGCTTCGATCTATATTAAATTATATAGGGTAATAAGAAAAACAATGACGTATGAATTATGTGAAAGGGTTAAAAACAAAAGTGCTAAGTGGATTCAATCATGTATCCTATATTAACATTATTGTTTGATTTTAAAATTCAAGTAAATACTTTATTGTGATTATAATTGGGGAAATCAGTAGATATTTATACACAAAAAATAAGCTTAAAGAGTTCCTGCTGGGTTGTTTTTGTGTGTCTGTAGATTAATATTTTGCACATTTGAGCACAGTTCCCGTGTTCTGCCTCATCAGACATGATCATCATGGAGCCGGGCGTCATTTCCCCTGTACAGACTGCCAGGCGGATTTGGACTAGAATATAGGCAAGTTGTCTCTCAGCAGGACACTTTAAATGTGGTAGAGGTTTGGAAGACCTGAATCCTCTCTGCTCCTTAATATCATAAGTATAAAAAGTATTTAATAATAATTTATTTTTTCCTTTTTAAAAAAATTGTCACCAGTTTGTGTCCCTTCCCCCTTCCCTTATTTTGAGGTTTTGTTTTGTTTTCTTTTGTTTTTGTGGTACTAAGGATGAAAACCAGGGCCTCATGCAAGCTAGTGAAGGGCTATATCACTGCTTCACCCCTAACCTGTTCTATTTACTTCTGAGAAAACAGCTCAAGTGCTCACCAGCAGACTCACTGCTTAACACCTGGAATGAGGATCTCCCTGGTATCTGCTGCTAATGCCAAGAGCTGCCTCCTGTTGGGATGTGCAGGCTGTCTAGTGACTTCATTCCTGCTTCTAAGTTATGCCAACCCTGGGGTCATGTATGTCACTTCAGCCCTGTGCATGCAAAGCAGTGAGGATCAGGACTCAGTGGTTTGACCCTCGTTGCCCCAACCTAAGTAGGGCCTGGGAAAGCCAGTGGGGTCAGTGTCACCTGATTCCTGTTCATTCCCTTAGATTCCTGTTCATTCCCTTAGTGTCTGGAGGGAAGACAAATGTGAAACTTCAAAGTTTTGTAGAGACATTTTAGAAAGCAAACAGTGGCAGAATTACATGAAAATGAAAAAGTTAGAGTAATTAATGTGCATAGTCAGGATCCCTAAGCAGCAAAGGATCCCTATCCTTTGTACCTCTTCTGAACTTCAAGCCTAGCCCTTGAAGAAAATACAACAGAAAAGCTGTCATGTGTTTTTTGTTGACAACATTTTTTTGAAACATAAAATAAATTTTGTATGCAAACTGAAGAAAAGCAGCTATTAGCATGTTCTAGTTTGAATACTAAATGAATTGGATATTTAAAGCAGTTGAGGCCCCTTGTCACTGACAGAGGTGAATTTTAGTTCTTTATCTTGGTCGAGTTGGCAACCCTCATTATCAGAGGGCTGTGTGTGCAAGAGCCTAATAGAGTCGCATAAACCATATGGAAGACAGATGGAGGAAAATGAGAAGGGGTTGCAATAAAAGTATACAGCAGCATTTTTATGTTCTTGAGCGCTCCTTTTAGTGAGATGGAGCCATATGGGGCCCAGAGGAGCCATATGGTAGCCCCAGCACATGGCCTTGGTGGCAGTGAGGAGGAAAGGGTACATAGGAAGAAATCAATGGTCCTGGAAGCTGGGATTAGCCTGTTCAGGATTCTTACTTCCTACATTCCTATACTCACCAGAAGCTGGGAAATACAGCCAACCAGAAGATGAATTTTCCCATCTCTTTCTTACAGAAGTCACTTGGTGGTGACAATGTGGATGCAGGACCCAGTGAAGGAGGATAAGTTGACATAATTACTAATTTATGTAACATGGAAGTGGAAAAAGTTTACTGAATTGAATGGAATAGGAAGGAGAATGTTAGTGCTTTGAGATAAAGCATTTATTTATGTTGGTAACTGAATCAAGAATGAAACGGGGAAAAAGTGGGGCTGGTGGCAGTGGAAAAAAAGAATGCAGCAAACAATTCAGCAGTTCATACCATATACTGTCACCAAGTCAAGCTAAGTTTAAAAGCAAAAATAATTTTAGGGATGCTTAAAAGCATACTACTAATGATTTTTCTAAGTGTTTTGATCTTGCACCATACTTTTTTTTTGGTGGTGGTAGTGGAACTGGGGATCTAACCTAGGAGTGGCCTACCACTGAGCTACATCCTCTTAAATAGAAGACTGGAGAGTGCAGATGAGGGGCAAGTTAATCAACCAAGCATCTTGGGTTTCCTGTGCTGCCAGCTTTGAAGTCTCCATAATCTATGATAATCTCCCTTTCTTTACTAAACTAATGGTATAACTCCCAATTAGCAAGCAGTAATGAAATTCATTGTAACCTAAATTTTTAAACATTTTTTTTCTTTTGTCCCATAGTTCTTCATTCTTGAAAATGGAAAAGACTAAGTCTGTAAATTGGAAACTTATTTGTGATCATGGCAAACAATTGAGGCAATTTTCAAAGATTTCCTCTTTTAAGGCTCACATACTGACTTGAAATATTCTGAAAGGGTAGAGAAAAATCAAGCAGCTTTTGCAGTTCAGTGTTTTATCTTTCACCTTCCCAGAAATAGGGCAGATGGCATTGGGTATTCCCAGCCCAGGAGAATTACAGGGAAGGCAAGAAGGAGGGGGAAAAAACCCCAAGAAGTTGTGAGTGGAGGAATTGGAGGATGGAGGAGGCAAAGGGGATCCCAGACCGCCCTGCCCTGCTCTGCTGTGGTCCCCAGTGGTCCTGTGCCTATTTCAACCTTTCTCCCCTGGAGAAACGAGGATGCTTGGCTTAGAGATGCTAAGGAAATGATTACTGTTTCAAAGTGTGTTGGGGGGCGGGCACTCTGAAAGATTGTATAAAGAACTACCTTGGTATTAATGTTTCCTTTTAAATCCGTGTTATGATGGCTTTACCTTAGGGAAAACACAAGAGAAAATATGCTATTTTCCATTTCCTTATCCCTATCTCCCAATTCCTTATTCATCTTTTTGAAGAAAATACATTTAGGATGACAGATTTCCGGAAAAAACAAGCAAGCACTGTGAACAGACTAGTGGGAGTAGGTAAAGCCTACTGTCAGTGCTTCTCATTAGGCCTGACCTAATTTCTTTAAGGTATAGCTGCTTTAAGAAAAAAACTTCATGAGGTTATCATTCTGTGTATTCTAATATGCCTCAGTAGAAATATCTGCACAGCCTTGATCATTTCGTGGGTGCCTTGGTGTGAGTGGTCAATGGAGTGTGATGGAAGAGGTGAGACCCTTCCTGTCCACACAGGCTACAGCTGTGAATATACCTGCTCCACAGTACGGGGCGCTCACTTGGCCAGCAGAGTCCAAAAGTTCTTGAGTATTTCTCTGATAGAAACCTGATAGAAACCTGGGACAGGCACCTTGTTTGCTGTTACCATTTTATCTTCACCTCTGCTAGCACTAAGCCCTTTACAAGGCTTGGAGATGTCATTTTTATGGAGAAAAATTGAGAATGCTTTTCTTCTGATCACTGGAAAGGTAGAACACAACTTAGGTGAAATCTTTCCATACTCACCTCGCCTTGTAGGATTTCTGGAATGGTGCCGGTGTCTCTGTTTCCAGGCTTCCTTTCCAGGGATGACATCCAGCCCAATGTCCGCTGGTCCCTGCCCTAAGGCCTCTAAAGCAGTGGTGGTGACACGTGTTATTTGTTTTTCTTTTAAGACAAGAGATGTTCATGTGTGAGTTCTTAATGCATGAAGCATGAGTTAACTCATGAGGTAAAACTTCAGTATTCAGGTTTAATTGCAGTGTTGGCACTTTGCGATGAATAAGTGGGTTTGGGGTTGCAGTTTGGGCATTCGTTGCTAAAAGGTTTGCCATCACGGCTGTAGAGCCTGAGATGTTTAAAATTCACTAACTGCACTGGTAGTCCTTGCTAGAAAGTAGTTTTGAAAAATGGACATAATCAGAGGGGACAGAGGTGGTGGACACATAGATGTTTGATTTCTCAGGTCTTTGACTGACAAATACATTGTTTGAAAACAAAACACATTTGGCTTTTTTAAAGGGTTCTGTTGCACCACCAAAATCCCTGGGTGGTCCTTGGCTCTCACAGATGAAAGGGCTTACTTCTGTCAGAAATAATGTTTTCAAGAAGGAGAAAATACACATAAGCACAGTATAAGAGGCCCTATAATGAGGGGTTTTTTTAAAGACTTGAGTCCGGTATACCAGCTTCATAATAAGCCAACCTGAGACCTCCGGCAGGTTATAAATGAGATGATCCTCGATGTGTCTTTCATCACTAAAACTATTTGCTTTAAAGGGCTCTATATTCTCTTTTTTTCCAAAATATATCACAGAAACATAAAATTCTGGCTCTGAGGAAAACCCTAGACACCCTCCAGAATCTTGTGGTCGTGTAGCCATTGCACAAGGATTTCGGGAATTAGCTTAAATCTTGTTACCTTAGCAGGCTGCTGCACCATCTCCAGTCTCATGGAGCAGTTAGAATGCTGCTGGGGTCTTAAGCTCGCTTGGAATCCAGCGCTCAGTGGCTTTATGTGGTGGTGATTTAAGTATGTTTGTATATAACCTTGTCCAGTGGGAAGCCTTTAAAGTTCCTTGGAGAAATTATGTTATAACATTTCCAAGAAACAGCTTTGATTTATCAGCTACTAGTAAAATCCATTTGCAGAGTTTTATTACTAAGTCATTTTGGGATATTCAGAAATAGTCTGTTCCAGAAAAAAGCTGCAATTTTCCCCAGTGATAAAATATGCCACATCATATCTGTTTTACTCGCTTTCCTTCTACAGTTTTTTAGCTTTTAACTTTACAGACTATTTCTGTAAAAATATATAATGTTGTATTTTTAATTATGCATTTATATATATGTGAAGGAATACCTTATAAAAATTTGATTTCTTCTTTATATAAACACCTTTGACTTATTACTGTGTAGGTATTAAATACTCAGGATACACTTAAAAACAAAATAGACAAATTCCTCGTCTTCATGGAGGCCTATCTTCTGGAGGACAGAATCAGACAATAAGCAGAATAGAAAATAGTACAAATTAAACAGCAGATGCTAAGTAGTCAGTATCATTATTATAGGCACTATATCCATGTGCCTTTAATAAGTAAGCTAGTAAATGTATTTGAAGTATTTTAAGAATTAACGTTAAACAAAGTCCAGAACCCCCCAAAAATAGGCTGTAAAGAAATAATAACAGGGGCTGGGGATTTAGCTCAGTAGTTTCGCCGCCTGCTGCGTAAGCGCAAGGACCCAAGTTCAATCCCCGGTACCAAAAAAAAAACAAAACAAAACAGAAATAATAACAATAATAAAGAAATTTGAAGTACATGTATTTACTGTGAAATGGTAAATAGCTGTTAAGCCCATAGAATCTGCTTCCATGGGAATGTTTCATAAGGATATTAACCTTTTATCATCTTTAACAGTGAAAATAGATTTCTCCAAGACAAATACCCGGACTAGGATGCCACTTGAGGTCTTTTTCAGCTTTATGAAACTGCCACTCTTAAATATTAGGTTAATTTTGTTTGCAATCAAACTAATAAAGAAAATGAAGAAAAGACTAAATTAGCACAAATTCTAGCTGCCCGCTGTGCCTTAGATGTAGATGACAAACCACTGTTCAGGAAGGATGTGTTTTTCTACAGAGAGCAAAGACCAGAACAGCTGTCCACAATGGCAGTGAAAGCCCCTAAAGTACTGTCAAGAGAGAACTACAAGAAAAAGTGCTCACATTAGAATATGGTTTCTGCTCTGCTCTATAATGTTTGTGCTGTGGTTTTTATTTGGTTTGTTTTGGTTTAGTTTTTTGCCAGTTCCCTTAGCTTCTCTCCTATAAGTAATGTGGAGAATGTAATGTATTTGTCAAACATGATTGAAGTGCTGGGAGACATAAATTCTTGTTGACAGAGTGATGAGATAATTAGAATTGTGTAGAAAGTTTCTTCTCAGTTGCCTCATTTATAGAAGCTGAGACATTAGACCACATTGTGTCTGAGGCCCTTCCAGACCAAAGAGACAGGGTTTAACAATTACTCGAGACAGCAATTCATTTATCCAGACCTTATCCTATTAGATGGATCTTTTTGCAGAATAATTGTCCCCATTTAATGGACTTAGATCCTGAGGTAGAAATCAATTAAATTGCTTCAGTGATTGAATGAACATTTGAATCTGAAAATGAACCCAGAAGTATTCTAGCTTCATCCCAAAGATCATTTTTGTTAGAGCCTGAAATCATGGATGAAAGGCAGAATTGAAATAAAAAGCTGCCACCCAATTCAAGCAATACACCCCAAGTGGGGTGCTTCACTGCTCACCATGAGTAATCTAATCTGCAGCACCAAGACCTGCTTCTTGGCTTCCAGCTGTGTGCAGGCTGGCCGCTAGGCAGCTAACTGCTTTCAAATGTTAAAAAAGGTGGAAAAGAGAGAGAGATCCTAGTTCCAGTTGATAGTGTATGAGACCACTCAAATGAGAAGTGCCTGAAAATCAGATTTTGTCTGTGGATTTTCATTTAAGGTGTTCATCTTCTAGGTTAATCTGTTCACTCCACCTTTGAACATGCGATGTTATATATGATAACAAGGGAATTGATGCTTTTACACTGGAGTAGATTGTGGGTTAATTAATATCCTTGTTGATAATGAAGCAAGGTGAAATGAAGTGCGACTGAGCCAAAGCATAAGATCATTAACACACTGCCTAATAATGGAGATGTGGAAGTTTTCATTACAACATAACCAATGGGAAAAGGGAGAGGTCTAATGGATAAGGATGTAATAAGTAGGCCTATAGCACTTTCAGGGAAACAGTGTCTATTTAGAGTGAGAATGGACCATTGGATTACTTTTGTGTGTGTGTGTGTGTACCAGGGATCGAACTCAGGACCTTATGCTTGCGAGGCAGGCGGTGTCACCACTGAGCTAAATCCCTGGCCCTGGAATACATTTTTTAAAACTGTGTCATTTTCATGTCTACTCCATATATGAGCTATCATTTTTAATTAGGATTTTAATTTTGTATTTATTTCTTTATTTTGGGATTTTTTTGAGACAAGGTCTCACTATGCAGTTCAGGCTGGCCTTGAACTCACTATGTAACCGAGGCTGGCCCTGAATTCACAGTGATCCTCCTGCCTCAGACCTGAGCGCTGGGATTACAGGCATGTGCTACCATGCCCGGCTTAGAGTTCTAATTTTGATATTACAAATTATTTCACATGAAAAGTTATAAAAAGTTGTATAGTTTTCCAATGAGATTAAATTTTTGAGTGCAATGTAGTTTATGCAGTGATTACCCAAAATTTGTAATGAGTTATGTAGAGGAATAAGCATATTCATTAAACTTAATTGCATGACTTTTTTTCAATAGTGGGGACTGAACCCAGGGCTCTCTCACTCAGCTATATCCACAGCTCCTCCCCCTTTTTATTTTAAAACAGTCTCTCTAAGTTGCCCAGACTGGGCTTAAATTTACAATCTTCCTGCCTCAGCCTCTCAGAGGGCTAGGATTATAAATGTGAACCACCA
This sequence comes from Heterocephalus glaber, assembly GCF_053883595.1. Lineage (NCBI taxonomy): Eukaryota > Metazoa > Chordata > Mammalia > Rodentia > Bathyergidae > Heterocephalus > Heterocephalus glaber. The sequence goes on from NW_028258156.1 coordinate 8,280,593, forward strand.
CACAACTGTGTATGTATGCTTATTAATAAAGTAGAAAGTAAAACAGTAGTTAAAATTGTAAATTTAACAAAAGGGACATTACAGTTGGCTCACCAGATGTGGTTTTTGCTGTTAAAAGGTGACCGTTTTATAGTTGACTTTATAAAGGGAAAGTTCAAGTTAAGCCCAGAGCACACTAGAACACACTAAGTATTGTAAGGCTATAGGAAATTAAATTCAGAGGATCTGAAGATAAGAAACAGAAAATAGAACACGTAAGGGGAGAGAATTGCATTAGAAAAGAGATCCTTAGTTTACTGACTTTAATGATTGTGAAAAATATGAGCATCCCAAGAGTTTATAGATTCTTCTCCATGGTTCTGGGGAAGCTCTTGTCTTAGCCTAGAGCAGTGATGGCAAACCTTTTAGAGACCAAGCACGCAAACTGCAACCCAGAATCCACTTATTTATCACAAAGTGCCAACACTGCCATTAAACCTGAATACTGAGGTTTTAGTTTAGAAAAAACAACTCATACACTTGCCTCGCATGCCAACAGAGAGGGCTGTGTGTGTCCACTGCAGCACATGTGCCGTATGTTCGCCACCAGTCCTAGAGGCCAAAGGTGAACTAATCTGAAAGTTTCCTCTGCACTGTGTTCTAAATGAAATGCACATGTGAGTGCTTGTTTCTGTAAAGTTCATCCCAGAGGTGACCTCAACTCCTGACCCCTGGTTGCCCTGTGTAAACTGCAGCCAATATGGAAGATACAGAAATGTATGGACTTCTTGTATTCACATTTACCCATTTTATTTGCTTTAATTACATTTATTTGCTTCACTTGAGAGATTTTCCCTTCTCCCAAGCACTCAATTTAATACTTATCTTTTTAGATAGACTTCCATGGGGAATCTTAAGTTATTTCTTTTTTGTAGTTCAGTAAATTTCTAGTTTTCTGGAATGGCTGGAAAATGAATTATTACAAGTAAATATTCTGGCATACTGAGAGTTGCCATAAATATGTACATGAGTTGTCACTTTCAAGAGTCAAAATATATAATATTATAATCTATTTTCAAATACAAAGTCCAGTAGCCCTCTCTGGTAAGTGACAAAGCTCATGCGGAATTTTGAAGTTCTAATTATAGTCCTCAGTTTTGGTATTACAGTGTATGAATACAACATCGGCTTACATCTGTAGTCTGTGTGACATAAAATGAGGGTTGCTTCTGACTAGCAAATCCTTGTATAACTTGTTAATTTTTTAAATGAAAATAAATGATTCAAATACAGCTTAATTTTCTCCACATGTTCTGTCTGCCTTGAAATACCCTAAGAATGAAGGTGACTTCTATTTTTTTCTGTCAGTAGTTCTTTGAAAAAATAATCTCTGCAGCACAGTTTCTCAGTTAGGTTACTGCTAACTGGAGTTGTTCTTTTAAAAGGAAAATTGTGCTCTCAAATCTTTAAAATGTTTAACCATATTTTCCCAGTAGGTTTTGAGTCTGTTGGCAAACTTAATGTTTACTAATAACTAATACTAATATTTTAGTAGAAACACATGTGACTTTGCCAGTGTCCAGCTATATTTCCAGGAGCTCATTTCAATGTGTGATGTGAGTCAGGCCTTTCTGGAGCAGCAAATTGAAAAGCACAACAGATACTAAAATTCATGGACACAAAGTACTGTGGCAGCAGTGTGTTTGACAACCTAGTCTTTTTTTTTTTTTTTTTGGTATCAGGGATCAAACTCGGGTCCTTGCACTTGCGAGGCAGGAGGCAGAACCACTGAGCTAAATCCCTGGCCCCAACAACCTAGTAGTCTTAACACAACAATGTTTTCCTATAACACTAGCAACTGAAATTACAGTAATTGAAGGCTGGGAATATAGCTCGGTGGTAGAGTGGTTCCCTAGAATGGGTGAGGTCCAGGGTTTAATCCCAAGAACAGAGAGAGGGGAGGGGAAGGTTACTTGAAACTTTATGAGAATGTCAAATGTTAAAATCAGGCTGGGAGGGCCTGGGATTTAGCACGGTGGCTCCACGCCTCACAAGTGCAAGGAGCAAGCGCAAGGTGCCGAGTTCCATCCCCAGTACAAATCAATAAAAAATAAAAAATAGGGCCAGGGAGCAAGCGCAAGGTCCCGAGTTTGATCCCCAGTACCAAAAAAAGTTAAAATAACTCTTCCTCCCTCTCTCTCTTCCTCCCCTCCCTCTCCCTCCCTGTTCCCTCCTCCTCCCTTCCCTGTCCCGTTCCTCCCCTCCCTCTCTCCCTCCCTCTCTCTCCCTCCTCCATCCCCTTCCTCCTCTCCCCTTCTCTCTCTCACTGTCCCCCTCCATCCCCCATACCTTAGTGATATTGTGTCATCTTCCCAAACCACAGATGGATTTAAAGGGAGATTATTAGATGTCGTTGCTGAATTTTGAAATGTTTATGACATTTTCTTCAAGTAAAATTTAGCATTCTATCAGAAAATGGAGAGAGAAAAATGTGAATGTGTGTGTGCTTTCAGACACACACATAAATGTGAAGCAGGAATGTTAGCTGATGGCAGTTGGTGATTATAATCACTGCATGTTCATTTCCATGTTGCAATCAAATTACTCCTTCACTTAAAGGGTGTAAGTCACAGAATTGCTATAACTGACAAGCACATATTTAAAAGGAATAATCTTTGTGTGGGAGAATTTTTGCCTTTACTGTACCTGTATTGAGCTTTTCCTCATTTCCCTTTGCAGTCTCTCTCAATATAACCCTCCCCTCCCATTCCCCACTATCCTCATTTTCTGCCCCTGGGCTTCCTTACTGTACAATTGAAACCATTCTTTTCATTCTGTTTGCAGCTTTTTGTTTCCTACTTAAGGCTGCTACTAGACTGGCAATCCTTCCCCCAAATCTTAGAAGTAAATATGAAATAAGACATTATTAAATATGAGTGAACTGATAATATGGAAAACTAAACAAACGAAAGCCTAACTATGTTGTTATAATCTAGTGACAGAAACTAATTTCCAGAGCAGTTCCCTTTTCTGCTCCAGACTTGGTGGTCTTATCTGCACTTGGCGTAAAAAGATATTTGGTGAATCCTCTGAATCTTTTAAATGAGTCCTAGTTAGTGTGAACATGAAAAGCACAAGTTAAAATTGCCCGTCCCATGCCTGACTGATGTTTGTATTTAAATTCACAGTCTGAAAATGAGTATAGTTTTGGTGAATGGGGTGTGTAAGCTTATACTATTTTCCTTATTATATTTCTTTCAATGTGCTTTTAATATACATGAATTAAGAATTTAGATAGTACTTTGCACAAGTTAGGTTTTCCTCATAAATTTTCTTCTAGTCTTGTTTGGTATTTCCCTCTCTCCCTTCCTTCCTTCCTTTTATTTTCCTTTTTTCTCTTCTATTTTTGGAACTACTGATGATTGAATCATTGAACCCAGGGCCCTCACACTGAGCCACAACTCTTTTCATTTTTTAAATTTTCTATTTATTTCTTTATTTTTTGGTACGGGGAGGGGGCGGGATTGAACTCCTGTCCTTGCGCTTGCACAGCAGGCCGCGAAACCACTGAGCTAAATCCCCGGCCCACTCATTTTTTATTTCGAGACAGAGTCTTGCTAACTTGCTAAATTGCCCCAGCTGAGCTTGAAGTCAAAATTTTCCTGCCTCAGCCTCATAGAGTGCTTGGATTACAGGCATGCACCACCACTCCTGGCCATATCTTTCTTTCATGTAAAGGCTCATAGGTATCTTGAATCCAGTGTCATGCCATGTCCTTTGTGAAGGAAAAAAGGATGGGGGAGTAGCTCAGTAGCGGAGCGCATGCTTACTGGGCTCGAGCCCTGGGGTTAAATCCCCAGACCCTCCCCACCAAGCCTCCCCCAAAAAGAGCAAAGTATGATCTTTTTGTCCTAATTTGGATCTTCTCCCTGAGTTAGACATTAAAAATACTGTAGTAAATCTGAGTCCACAATTATGTATTTCAAATTATGTATCTTCAAAGAAGCATAAACATATTATGATTTACAGCATTTAAAAGGCCTGCCAACTGGTTTGAATTAGCTATTATAGGCATCTTAGGTCTTCATTCAGTTTGATCTGAAGTTGGAGGCACTGCAAGCCATTTTCAGTTTTTAGTGATGACTTTTGCAGATTGTTTTCAGTAAGCTCAGATTCTAATGCTGACTGGCATGCTGTGCACATTTAAGAGTGATGGCGGTTTACATGACTTGATAGTCTCCTGGGGGAGATGTCTGTTCTTTCAAAACAAAACCCAAAAACAGGGCCGGGGATTTAGCTCAGTGGTTCTGCCGCCTGCCTCCCAAGCACAAGGAAGGACCCAAGTTCTATCCCCAGTACCAAAAAAACCCCCAGAAACATGTAAGGCAAAGATGTCTTCAGCACATTCTAGAAATTCACAGTACTAAGGTCAGGATAAATTCACAATACATTGCTGTCCTTCTGTGTTCTTTTCCTGCTTTCAATAATTGAGAAACAGATTATATAGCTGATCATGTGCTTGAGCCTCTGAAGATTTTCAGTGTTAATGTATTGTGCTTAGGCCTGGCCACATATTGTAGAAAGACTGTAGTGGTAGTCTGTACATGACATAAATATATTTCTCTCCCAGGTGAAGTGAGTATGGGGAAATGCAGTCCCAAACTGGTAAAGTTACTCTGTTATCAGCCAGAACTAAGATTCCTTCTGCCCCAGAGCCCCTAGAGCAGTAGTGGCGAACCTATGGCTGTTTCTTATTGAAAGCTGTAAAAAGTTCGCCATGGGGCCAGGGATTTATCTCAGTGGCACAGCACCTGCCTCACAGGCACAAGGTCCTGAGTTTGATCCCCAGTACCAAAAGAAAGTTTGTCATGGACTAATGTCCAAACGTCTTCTCACAGGCTGGGATGGACACAGCACGCCTGGCCAGGCAGAGCATGAGAAAAGCATGAGCACACCATCCATCATACATGGCCTCTGCTCTTATCCCATGGGCCAAGACAGTCTCATGGCCACATCTAGCCATAAGTGAAGCTAGGCAATACACTGTTTTATTTTGATTTAAAAATATTCAGAGAGAGCTGGGCATGGTGGCACAGGCCTGTAATCCCAGCCCTTAGGAGGGTGAGGCAGGAGGATTGCCTTGAGTTCAAGGCCAGGCTGGGCTATGTAGTGAGACCCTGTCTCACAAAACCTAAAATTTAAAAATAAATAAATGAAACCTAAAATAAAATAAAATGTCTGGGGACCAAGATGCCTAGGAAAAATAAAATCAAAATCTGATTCCTATTTTGTAGGGTTTTTATCATAAATGCATGTTGGATTTTGTCAAATGCTTTTTCTGCACCTATGGAGATAATCATATGGTTTTTGTCCTTGGTTTTATTGATATAGTGTATTACATTAATTGATTTTCGTATATTGAACCATCCCTGCATCCCTGGGATGAATCCCACTTGATCAGGGTGTATGATCTTCTTGATGATCTTCTGCATTCTGTTTGCCAGTATCTTATTAAGGATTTTTGCATCTATGTTCATTAGTGAGATTGGCCTATAGTTCTCTTTTTCAGTTGGGTCTTTCTCTGCTTTGGGGATCAAGGTGATGCTTGCTTCCAGGAATGAATTTGGGAGTATTGCTTCCTTTTCAATTTCATTGAAGAGTTTAAACACTAGTGGCAGCAGTTCCTCTCTAAATGTCTTGTAGAATTCAGCAATGAAGCCATCAGGGCCCAGGCTTTTCTTAGTTGATAAGTTTTTGATTACATTTTCAATTTCATTGGTTGATATTGGGTTGTTCAGAATTTTTAAGTCTTCTTCATTCAACTTTGGTAATTCATATGTATCTAGGAATCTGTCCATTTCTTCTGTGTTGTCCATCTTATTGGTGTATAGGTTCTGGAAGTAGGTATTGATGATCCTCTGGATTTCTGCTGGGTCTGTTGTAGTTTCACCCTTTTCATTCCTAATTGCATGGATTTGGGCCTTTTCTTTCCTTTTTCTGACAAGGTTGGCTAAGGGTTTGTCAATTTTGTTGATTCTTTCAAAGAACCAACTCTTGGCTTCATTGATTTTTTGTATCGTTCTCTTAGTCTCCATTGGATTGATTTCTCCTCTGATCTTTATAATTTCTTCCCTTGTATGAGCTTTGGGGTTGTCCTGCTCTCCTTTTTCTAGAAGCTTGAGGTTCAGCATCAGGTTGTTTAATTGGGCTCGTTCTGTTTTCCTCATATGCATATTCACTGCTATGAATTTCCCTCGTAAGACTGCTTTCATTGTGTCCCATAGATTCCGATATGTTGTATTGTCATTGTCATTTAATTGAAGGAACTGTCTGATTTCTTCTTTAATTTCCTCTGTGACCCATTGGTTATTCAGAAGTGTGTTGTTCAATTTCCACGTGTTTATGAAATTTTGGGGGTTTCTTTTGCTATGGATCTCCAATTTCATCGCACTATGGTCTGATAATATACAAGGGATAACTTCAATTCCTTTGCACTTACTTAAACATGTTCTATGTGTGAGTATGTGGTCTATTTTGGAGAATGACCCATGTGCAGCTGAGAAGAATGTGTATTCTGATTTTGTGGGGTGGAAGACTCTGTAAACATCTGTTAAGTTCCTTTGTTCAAGAGTTCGATTGAGTTCTAGTATTTCATTACTTATTTTTAGTCTAGTTGATCTATCTATTTGTGACAGTGGGGTGTTGAGGTCCCCCACTACAATTGTATTAGTGCATATATGGCTTTTCATGTCCATTAGTATTTGTTTTATATAGTTGGGTGCACTAGTGTTTGGTACATAGATATTTATGACTGTCATCTCTTCCTCTTGGATTCTTCCCTTTACAAGGATGTAGTGTCCTTCTTCGTCTCTCTTAATTAGTGTTGGTTTGAAATCTACTTGATCTGCCAAGAGGATAGCTACTCCTGCTTTTTTTCAGGTTCCTGTCGCATGCAGTATTGTTTTCCACCCTTTAACTTTCAGTGTATGAGTTTCCTTTTGAATTAAGTGTGTTTCTTGTATGCAGCATATTGTTGGATTTTGCTTCTTGACCCATTCTGCCAGTCTATTTCTTTTGATTGGTGAATTGAGACCCTTAACGTTGATGGTTATAACTGAAACGTATCGACTTGTCATTGCCATGACCTTTTCTTTTTGTTGGGTTCTCCCCCTTTCCATTTAATTTCTTGTCATGCCAGATGGGTTCATTCTGCTTTGCTTCCTGGGGTTGTGATCCTCAATGTCTGTTCCTAGGCTATTGTGTAAAATTCTTTGAAGTGCTGGTTTGGTATTCACGAAGTTCCTAAGGTGCTCTTTGTCATGAAAGTATCTTATTTCTGCATCCATTTTGAAAGATAGTTTTGCAGGGTACATCAATCTGGGTTGGAGGCTGTTTTCCTTTAGGGCTTGGAATATGTCACTCCAAGCTCTTCTTGCCTTGATGGTTTGTGTTGAGAAGTCTGCTGTGATTCTGATGGGCTTTCCTTTGTATGTGATTTGTTTCTTTTCTCTGACTGCTTGGAGAACTTTGTTCTTCTGTTGTGTTTCTGGAATCTTTGCAATTATATGCCTATGTGTAGATTTTTTTGATCAAGGCTATTTGGAGTCCTATATGCCTCACTTATCTGTATGTCAAGCTCTTTTCCCCTGCTTAGGAAGTTTTCTGCCATTATTTCTGTGAAGAGATTTTTTATGTCATCTCCACTCTCTCCTGTGTCTTCATTGAGCCCAATCATTCTTATGTTATTCTTCTTTGCATCATCTAGCAGCTGCTGGATTGATTTCTCATGTTCCCTTATAATTTTGAAGCAATTTTTCTTTTCCTGGTCACTCATTGCAATCTTATCTTCTCTATCTGAAATTCTGTCCTCACATTGGCTCATTCTGCTGTGTAGACTTTCAATGGAGTTTTTCATGTCCTGGAAATCTATTTGCATCTGTTTTATGGATTCCATTTGTTTCTTATGTTGGGATTCCATCATGTTCCTGAGCTCCTCTCTAGATTTATTAATCATGTCTTGCACTAGGGGCACAATTTCTCCTGTTATCTGAGAAATTATTTCTGATTTCATTTTTTCCAGATCCCCTTTTGTTGCCAGTTCAGTGGGTCCAGGTGGTTGAGTATCAGAGGGTTCCATCTCATTTCCCTTTGGGGTTGCTGTAGGTGATCTGGAAGTCTGGTTTTGAGACTTATTTACTTGTTTTCTCATTTCGACTGGGGCGGGGGGCTGTTAGCGCCTACACGGATTACCTCCTCTGAGCTGGGTGAGGTGGGACAGGGGCCGGGAGCAGTGGTAGGGATGGTGACCCAAAAGCCTTTTCCTGTGGGCTGGGAGCAGCCGGAGGGATGGTGGCCGGGAAACCCCTTCCTCTGGACCAGGAGCAGTGGGACGACAGCTCAGAAGCCCCTACCTCTGGGCCGGGAACAGTGGGACTCAGTACCTTGGTCTGGTGGTCTGGTGTCCTCTGTGCCTTGGTAATGTGGAATCAGGTGGCTGCCTGTCTGCAGTGTGGTGATTCGGTGTCTTCCGCATGACTCAGGACCTCGGTAGGGCGTGCACAGACCTGCCTGTCTGCAGCGGGCTGATTTGGCATCTTCCACGTGACTCAGGACCTGGGTAGGGCGTGCACAGACCTGCCTGTCTGCAGCGGGCTGATTCGGCGTGTGTTCTGCGCGACTGGGGACCTCGGCAGCGTGTGGGTAGACCTGCCTGTCTGCAGCGGGGCGATTCGATGTCTTCCCCGTGACTCAGGACCTCCAAAATCTGATTCCTAAAGAAAGGGAAAGTGGCATATAATTTGAAAGATCGAAAACTGTTAGTTTTGATACTGTAGTAGATCTGAGTCCACAATTATGTATTTGTTTATTCAAAGAAGCATAAACATGATTTACAGCATTTAAAAGGCCTACCAATAAATAAATAAATAAAAATAAATAAAAGGCCTACCAACTGGTTTGAATTAGCTATTATAGTCAACTCAAAAAGTGAATATTTATAATAATATTGTGTATTCTTTTTTTTTTTTTTTTCTTTTGGTACTGGGGATCGAACTCAGGTCCTTGCGCTTGCAAGGCAGGCGGTGGAACCATTGAGCTAAATCCCCGGCCCCATATTGTGTATTCTTAACATATAGGGTTAACTTACCCTTAAGGACCTTTCTTGTGTCTGAACTGGGCCACTGAACTCACATTCGGGAACTCTACATCTTTCACTCCAAAATTCTTAGAAATATTGTATGGATACTAAGAAATATTTTGTATATTGTGTCTTAGAAGATTTTTAAACAATGGCACAGATACATTTATCGTGAGATTATAGTATATAAGTCCAGATATTGTGACATGATAAGAAATATATATTTGATTTCTGCCTGCTGGCAGAGCTCCTGGATTCGTATGATTTCCTGAGTGACAGAGGTTATAGGAGAGTCTTTTATTTCAGTATTGCTCCTTAGTCTTTGCTTTCCAACCAAAAGCTTCTAAGACCCTTGTGTCTCGAGTGCTGAGTGACTTTCTATGTGAATCAGATGACTGGTGGTTAGCTCTACACAGCTTCAGTATGGCGCCTGGCCAGCAGAAAGACCAAGGCATCACTCAAGGAATCATGTCAGGCTCCTGTCACCACCTCCAGCCAAGGCTGAAGGCTGGAGATTGACTTAATTGCCAGTGCCTCATGATGTGATAATGTGTGCCTCTGAAATGCACCTCTGTAAGAATCCTGAACTGCGGGATTTGGAGAACTTCCAGGAGGGTGAATCCGTCCATGTCCAGGAGGGTGAACACGCCAACTGCAGGGGCACAGACACTGCTGTGCCCTTTCAGACCTCATCCTGCACAGCTCTTTGTCCACTGAACTTGTGTCCTTTGTGTTAGGCTTTGTGATGAATCAGGAAGTATGTCCCTAAGTTTTATGAGCTGTTACAGCATTTATCGGCCTGAGGAAGGTTTTGTGAAAAGCCCCAATTTATAACCCCTGGGTTAGAAGTACAGGTGACAAGCTGGGACTCGTGATTTTGTCTAAAGAAAGGGACAGCCTTGTGGGACTGAGCCCTCAACCTGTGGGATATGCACTAACTTTAGGTAGTCATTGTCAGAATTCAGTTGTAGGACACCCACTTGGTGTACTGAGTATATAAAATGTTTTATTTTTATTGTTATATTTTATATTATATATATATCACTATATCACTTTCTCAGTGATATTTCAGAACTAGTATGTCCATTACATGTCTATAAGGTGTGTGGTTTTAATAGTAAGAGAAAGACTTAAGGATGTTTTTAGGTTTGAGTAGTATATTTATTTTAAAATGAGATAAAATGAGGGTGGGGATGTAGCTCAGTGGTAGAAAGTATTAGCGTGATGTGGCCTTGAGTTCAATCTGCAGCACCAAAAGACAAAACGAACATATTGGAACCATTTAAAACTGAGGAGTTTGTATGAATACCTTTAGCACAAGGGTACTAAAAACAGACACACACATACATATAAACACATATATAGAAATCCCTTCCCCCAAAAAACCTTGTTCAACTCTTAAGTGAAATAAATAGGACACACGTGTAAATACTGAATAGTTTCTCTGGTGCGAGAAACTGAAAATGTAAATAAGGATCAAAGTGTATAATAAATAATGTGGAATAGGAAGAAAAGGTCCAAAGGGGAAGGGGAAGTGGGAGGGGTAGGGGAAAGGAAAGAAGGGAAAGGAATAAATGTGAGAAAAGGAAAAAATGGAAACAAAGTCTGTAAATAGGGAGGGGTAGAGGGGTTGAAGGGAGGGCAGGGGAATGGGGAAAAAAATAAGAACCAAGATACATCATGTAAAGGTACAAGATTCCAGTGATGAATGTCATCATATTGTATACCTAAGATATACCAATAAATTTAATTTAAAAAAAAAAAAAACAAAAAAACCTTGTTCAGTGACAGCTGCTACATGTTTGGTGACCAGTTTACCCAGGTGTTGAGCTGTAGGCCTGGACTGTAGTGGAGATGAAAGACCATCAAAGCGGTGACAAGCAAGTCAATTCTTTTGATTTAAGAAAGAATGAACAAATAATAAGTGTGACTAACAATTTTCAGTACCTGTAATGTTTACTTTGGAGACATTTATTTAGAAGAAAAGAATTTATAATTTGGCTTTGGAAAAAAAATATTTTTGAGTTTCTACCTTAACATTTCAGTTTTTAAAATATATATATAATTGGCCATTAAAACATTTCAATAACATTAGAAATCTGTGTACGGTCTTAATCCTTCCATGTTATTGTCAGTTCTGCCTTTACAAAAGCAAATTGGCTGCTCTCATATCTATTTGCTGTAGTCAAGTATTGAAGAAAATAAAAATGAGATACTGTTTGTGTAGAAATAAAGGAACTCTGTCAGACTGGTACTTGAGAGAAACCAACTCCACGGGGGTCATCTTTGGTGATTTAAGGATAATAAAAAGACCCAGTTCAGCTGGGCCATTTTGCTACATGCCTGTAATCCCAGCACCCTGGGAGGCTGAGGCAGGAGGAATAAAAATTTGAGCCCAGCTGGGCAATTTAGTGTCTTAGTGAGACTCTGTCTCAAAATAAGAGATTAAAATGGGCTAAGGATGTAGTTCAGTGTGAAGACCCTGGGTTCAGTACTCGCACCCCCCAGTACTGCAAAAAACAAAACAAAGCAAGACCCAGTACCTGTGACTCTTCCCATCAGAACCTGGGGATTCCATGACATTCCTGCACTCCCTCCCACAACGCCCCACCCTGCATGGACTCTCCAGCCACAGCTTCAAGGAGCAAAGCACAGTGTAGAGCCGGTGAGAGGGCTTAGCTATCCTGGGGTCTTGGGCCCCCCCCCCACCATGATCTTGCTGAGGATCCTCAAGTGGTTGGTCAGTCAGCTTCTCAGCCCTGTGTCCCCATCCTGAGACCTCCCAGGGTGGGTGTGAGGAGTTCAGATCTTGATAGCAACATCCAATATGTGGTCAAACAAGGGGAGACTACAGTAGTATGGTCATTTTCAAATAACGTGCCTGGTGTCATTTTCCCTCCACTACTTTTCCTCATTGCACAGTGGCACCACTGCTGTCGTGCTGACACATGGCAAGAACTTGCTGTTGGAAGCAAATGTGGGTTCTCTAGGCTAAAGCACTTGTGGGGTAAGGGGATGGTGGGCAGGGCTTGTGAGGAGGGGTGGAGCCTTGCTCACTGACACCAGAAGAAAATTCATCAGCCCAAGCCTTGTGAGCTTTTAGTTATGTCACCAACTAGATCGGAAAACCCTGCAAATAACTTTGTGTCCTCCACAGCAGAGACCACGTGCTCAGACTTTAGTAACAAAAGTTCAGTAAATGGTTGCTGATCACAGATGTGTATATATATTTGTGACCCTCCACCACAAATCTCCCTTTCACTTGTGTGTAAAATAAAGCAGCTGTGTGTTATTACAAAGAACCCTAATGACTGCTCTGGAAGGCAGAGCACAAAGGCATAATATGTGTGTCCTGGATATATACTATATTTTTTCTTTTTGAGCTACTAGGTCTTTTCACTGAGCTAACTCCCTGCCTTGAAAACTTCCATTCTCTTCTCTTCTAGGAAGTCAGCTTTTGACTCCTTTGTCTAGCTTCTAAAGTCTCTGACCTACTTTCCTAGCTTTACCTTTTGATTATATTATACAGTATTTTTATCACTATTTCACAACTACACCATAGACCTCCTGCCCACAGACATGTAAAATGAATGAATGAAGCCAGCCATGGAAGAATATGGGAATCTGGAGTATGTATCCTGTAGTAAAATAACAACTCAGCTCAAAACCATGGTTGTGTATGAAATGTAGGCCTGGTGTTGTCAGATCTTCTGATTTTTGTGTATCATCAACTAAAAAAAATCTCTAAGGACTAAACAAGGCCTGCAAGTCACAATTTTGTGATTCAGCCAGAGATGCCCCCACAAGAGATACCCCTTGCTTACGTTTACTTTGCCTTTCTTGCCTAATTCTTCTTGTAAGTTCACAGTCAGTTCTCAGATCTCAGGTTGGGCTTTTTTTGTTTTGTTTTGTTTTTGGTACCAGGGATCAAACTCGGGACCTTGCGCTTGTGAGGCAGGTGGTAGAACCACTGAGCTAAATCCCTGGCCCTCAGTACTCAGTTTTTGTTGGTTGATTAGTAGCACTTGGAAAGTTGGGACAGGATATAAAAATTTTATTTTGTGAAAATAAAGAACACAGAGTATTTATTACGTGCCTGGCATGTACCAGGTCCTCTGCCAGTTGCTTCAGTTGCACTGACCTATTGAGTCTTCACTACAACTGTGCTAGGTGTAGATGTGATATCCACTTAACAGGCAACTGAACCAAGCCCCAGAGAGGTTAAATTTACTGTGCTGTAGTCTACACTGATTCAGTTCCAGCTCTCTGCTTACCTTTGCATTCTTTTCACTGTTTCCCAAGCTTCTAAGCAGGCTTGGAAGACACGCACAAGGTACAAATAGGATACCTGTGCCTTGATACAGAGAGCAGCTGATTGGGGAAAGGCAGCAGCTGCTCCTAGGGCTGCTCGCCTCTTAACCCTAGAATCACCTGCAAACAGCCTTTTCAGTGTGCCACAGTCTGGAGAAGGTAGCCGTTTGTTCTGTGTTCCTCCTAGAAACATTTCAAAAAGGGGCCGGGGATTTAGCTTAGTGGCACCCCACCTGCCTCACAAGCACAAGGTCCTGAGTTCAATCCCTGGTACTGGGAGTGGGGTGGCAGGGCGCCTCTCGGCCTTTTGGCTAAGATCAAGTGAAACATTTCAAAAAGGCAGTGTATGGATTTAAATACAGTTAAGAATATAATACCTGTTTTTGTTTTTCTGGTACCTAGGGTTTGAACCCTGGGAGCACTGAGCTACATCCCCAGTCCTTTTTATTATTTATTATTTTTTTTTTTTAACTTTAGACAAGGTCTCACCAAGTTCTAAGTTGCCTAGGCTGACCTCAAGCTTGCAATCCCCTTGCCTCAGGCTCTGGAGTAGCTGGGATTCTAGGCATGCAGTACTTATTGTATTCAAATCAAATCATCCTTTTTCAGAGAAAGAATGATGGGATTCCACAATAGAATTTTACAAGCTACAATAAAAATAGATTTGAATCCTTGAAGAGCACATTGAAGCCCTGTCTATAGTAAGTTCCTGTCAATAAAGGGATGTCTTGTAAGGTTTGCTGTATAACTAACATTAAATAATTAAGCATTTCATGTGCAACAAATACCTAAAAACAGAACTATCAAGATTTGGTAGTTTTAGAATAGCTAAGCAAAATTTCAGTGAAATTGAAAAAATGAGAAGGAATTGAATTAATCTAAAAGCTGTGGCAAACAGGTATATTATGAGGTCATTAATATCAGAAATGTAAGATGTACTGGGGAGGAATCATAGCTTTAGTGGCATAGCACTTTACCGTTCAAACCTCAAACACTCTAAAAAATTATTTGTGCTTAATCAAATTACAGGGTACATTTTGGCAGTACTTTTCAAAACATAATGGTAAGTTGTACCATTCCGGGGCCAGTAATGGACCCTTTCGAGTTCAAACCTTTTCTTGGCTCCTTGAAATCAAAGTTCAGTAGGACAGATTTTAAGAGTGCCTTAAATCCCATTGCACAGAGGTGAAACACAACTGCTAACAATACCCGAGGGAATATAAGGTAGTACAGAGATGTTAAATAGTTGTGGTGCCATAGTTAGATCAGATGGCCACTAGGTACTTGCCTGGCAGAACTCTCCGTTTACTTTTTCGGTAGTTCACTTTCACAGATGAGTGGGTTTATTATTCCAGTACATTCAGCTTGTGTGTATTGAAAAATTAACTGAGGTAAATTTCTATAATTATTGCTATGTAATCCTATACTCCTTATGATTTCTGTACTTTAGGGATCAGGATGCTTTTCTTTGCTTTTTTGGGTTTTTACCAACAAAAGCATTTTGCTTAACCCTTTTGGTAACATATAGATCAGTTTCTGTAATTTGATTTCATTTGCCATAACAGAACCCTATAAAAAGATCTGTAACCAAACTCCTTACTATTCCACAACTCTAGAATATTCTAGAGAACCTTGTGTGTTGCAGAAATAAATTGAGGATTTTTAGTGCTTGCTTAAAATGAGAATGAGAAAATGTTTTTAATATTTTCCATAAAATCAAATAAAAATAGATAATTGCTTCCTTATACCCAAGGATTGCAAATAGTATCAGGTGACATGGAAAAGTCTTGTATCACATCAGTAGGTTTGACTAATTGTAGACTGAATTTTATTTATTTATGGGGTGGGGTAGGGAGAGGCAGAGTCTTGCTGTATTCCAGGCTGGCCTCAAACTCACTGTGTAGCCTAGGCTAATTTTGTCTTTTTTTTTTTTTGGTACCAGGGATCGAACTCTGGACCTTGCTCTTGTGAGGCAGGTAGTGGAACCACTGAGCTAAATCCCCAGCCCGCCTAGGCTAATTTTGAACTTGCGATCTCCCTATCTTAGCCTCCTAGCATGCTGGGATTATAGGTATGTGCCACTGTGCCTGGTTTAGACTGAATTTTAGAATGACTTACATCAAGGCTATAGATTTCGACTGCACACTGATGCATTTTCTTTCAAGTTACACAGAACTTAAAACTATAATAGTTTTTGCTTTCTTGTTCTGATGATTATCTGAATGTTACTTTTATGTTGTAAGAGTTCAAAAAGCCACTGCAAAAATATTCCTTTGGGGGCCTAGAGGTGTAGCTCAATGGTAGAGCACATGCTTAGCATGCAAGAGGCCCTGGATTCAATTCCCCAGCAGTCATCCTAAACCATCTTTTGTTTTGGTAGAATGGGGATGATGTTCCCAAAAGTTTAGTGATGAGCTAAAGATTTTGGATTAGATTTGATGAATAGAACTTAAAAGAAAAGGGGTTTTGGTATATTAATACCTAGATACTTGTATTCACAGAGTTAGAAATCAAAATGAATGCATCTCATCATTTAGAATGTCAGTGTATTTGGCAATTATAGATTTGTTTCGATGAAAGTTGTTCTTATGTACACAGAAGTGCTTTTCTGCCTACAGTTTTAAATTACTATTAATTAAGCACTATGTGATATAATAGATAATTACAGTGTTTTAATATGGACGCTAGTGGATTTGCTAGTCTTTCTAAATGGCTATTGTTGCCTAATAGTCTTCAGGGGATCATTCATATAGCCATTGTGGTTCTAAAAATATCTGTAAATACCAGTGGGATAGCCTATTTTGAACCATGGCTATTATAGAATGAACTTGTATTTGAAGTGCATCAGTCTGATTATAGATTTTTTTATTCATATCACTCAGTTGCTTTCAGAATATTTATAGCAAAAAAAAAATACCCATGCTGAAAAAAGAATAAAGGAACAAGATGGTTGTTAAAAAGAAAAGATTGGAATTAGGGGTATTGGGAATCTTTTCTATTCATTAGGATTTTTAACTATTTTACTCATTATGATTTTAACTGGAGATGTTCTCATTTAGCCTTGTCATTTTTATTTTAATTAATATTTCTATGGCAGAGAGATAATTAGGTAAATGCTGTTGAATATTAAATATGGTAGTAGCTTAGGAGAAAATAAGCATTTCTGGGTCACAGCCCTTATCAAAATATTGTGGTATGTGAGCTGATTAATTAAATTGAATGCCAAATGAGTTTGCCATCACCCATCATCAGACTATTGCAGTCATCCCGTTCATTATCTAAGGTTGTTCTGGCACAGAATGACTGGCTATGTCAAAGTTAATGGTTTTTTCTAAGTCCTGCTACTAATGGAGTAAATCTTGATTAGAGAATAGTCCCAACCTCATTCAGTGCAGCTAAGTGTAAGAACACACAAGAGTGTGAACCCAGGCGTCACATCAAGCATTTAAATGCCCGGTGTGTGAAGTTCTCAGTGTTGTCACCAGGGGCTTCTATATATTGGTGGCTCCTACCTATAAGATCACATTGAAGACTCTAAAATATATTCTAGGCTACTGTGTTGTCTGTCCTTGCTGCTTTTATCTAAAATTGTATTACATGCACGCACGCGCGCGCGCGCGCGCACGCACACACACACACACACACACACACAAAAGACTCAGCTCAAATTCTAACTGGACCAGAGAAGTTGAGACAACCACATATAGCATAGCAAAAATTTACCATTTATGAATGGTTTAATAGAAATTCAAAGTGATAGTTTTTAAACTGTACTTCCAAAATATCCTCGGGTATCAGGATTATGTAAATGGTCAATTTTAATTTCATCTATTTAATAATTGTACTGAAAGTCACTCCATCAGTTTTTCATTGTGATGGCCAGTCATTAACTTCAGCTACCAAGTTAACTAGTTTGGGGGCAGGTCTTAGAATAAAGCTTCTTCTGCCTTTTTGTGCATTTACTTGAAATTTTGCAAACCGACTAGTAGGGGCCTCCTGGCTTTTCTATGAATGCAGACAGTGCAGTGCCTGATTAGGCTCACCACCAATAGCTTTCTTCTACAAGGCCTAATTAATGCCCACCTCCCTACACCCCTATTCCCTCCCCCACCCCACAGCCTACAAAGCCCAGGTACACTGTTTGGAGATTTGCTTTTGCCATGGAGCAATAATAAGTTAGATCTGTGATTGCTGGTATATTGCAATGTAATACAACATTCTAAGTTTAGGTTGAATTTTTTTATTTGAAGTGCCCTTTGTCAAATTTATTATCTTGAAAAAGGACACTGTTAAAAATATCTGAAAAAAATTGTCATACTCTTCATCAACACCTCCAGCTCATTTTTTTTTTTTGGTACCGGGGATCGAACTCGGGTCTTTGCGCTTGCGCAGCAGGCGGCAAAACCACTGAGCTAAATCCCAGGCTAGCTTATTTTAATTAATGGCATCTTGAAATTTAAAAGGAAGCTTTCTATTAAGATTATTGTTTACAATCACTTACCTAATGTAGATGAAAATTATCTCAATGTTCTGTAGCCAAACATAGAAATAAAAACATTGCAGCTGATATTACTACAGGTGTCATCCACAACTTCTTACATAAGAGTTTTGTATCTATAAATGTAGTCTTGCTGTTTGCATCAATTACAATAAATTTAACGGTTTTTCTAAAAATTCTGGAAATTTTCTTTCATCCAGTTTTTAACAGAGAACTGTAGAGCTCTGAACGAGGTGATTATTTATACTGACACATTTATAAAGTATATTTTTTTCCAGTACTAGGGATTGAACTCAGGACCTTGCACTTGTGAGGCAGGTGCCGCATCACTGACTGAGCTAAATCCCTGGCCCTTATAAAGTGTAGATCTTGGAGAACACAAATGCTATTGAGTATATATATCAGCTCTCAGACTGCTGTAACAAAATACTATGGACTGAATGGTGTGTAAACAGCAAACATTTATTTCTCATTCTGGAGGCTAGGAAGTCTAAGCGGCTGACACAGTCAATGTCTATGAGGACTACATTCTAGTTCACTGCCCACAGTCCTTTCATTGTGTCCTCTCATGGTAGATATAGGAAGCAACCACTCTCAGGACTCTTATATGGACACTAAGCCCACTCATGAGGGATCCACCTCATCACCTTATGTAATCCTAATTAACTCCCAAACATTCCACCTCCTATCACATTAGAGAGTAAAGTTTCAATTTACAAAGTTGAGGAAGGCATAAGTATTCAGTCTATAATAGCGTATAATCACATTATCTCTATAATTTGTTACTATTGCATAAAACTAAAAATTTGATCAGAATGTAAAAGATAGGGAAATTAAATCATTTCATAAAATTCATTTTAGGGAGACTAGACAGAGCCAGGTATTTAAAAATCACTACTTTGAATCCTGCATATAATCCAACCATTTTGGAAGTTATGCTGGAGTTCATAGCTTGCCTGTTTAGCAGCTCAATATTACATGTGAAAGTAAGCTGGACTTTTTCAAGAACATGCAAGGCAAAGAGGTGACCTTTTTTTGTTAGTAGGAAAATTGAATTAGGGAGAAATGTGCTGTACTGTGCTGTATCTGATTCTCAACTGTAACTGGAGTCAGCTCAGTATCTCTTCATGATAGCAAGAAAATCATGAATCACTTTCCCAGCTTCTTATAGATGCATTTGAGCAAGGAAGGTAAGTGGCCTTGGGGCTTGATGTGTGTCTTCTGGATTTTATTACCCCTAGATGTAAATAAATGGATTTGGAAAGCTTTAATTTATTAGAACATGAAGGCTTCATTCCCAATAGGACTGGAGCATATACCTCAGAAGTCCTATAAAATTTATTTTTCAAAAACACACTGTTTATCCATTGGTTTTTCAAAACATGTTTACCTGCAAATATAAATGATGTTTTAGGAGGGAAATAAAAGATAGAGTTGCATTTTTAAAGAGCCTTACAAGAAAAAAAAAGTTCAATGCTTGAGGCATTTTATGTAAAGAATTTTCCAAGTCTTTAATAAATAATATATTTTCTCACCAAAATCCTCCTTTCCTAACCCTTCCTACTACAGTAGTTCCATCATTTCTCATGTTTGTGCCATGCACACTGTTCAGTAATGTGGACTAGTAACTCCCTTCCTTTTCATCTTTTTGCTTACCTTGTGTTTGTTTTCTTTCTTTGCAGAGACCCTCCTCGATGATTTCCTTCTCACGTACACTGTCTTCATGACGACTGATGACTTGTGCCAAGCACTCTTAAGGCAATATCCTTCATTAACTTCGGGATGCTATGTTGGCTTCCTCTCAGACAGATGTCTCACATTAGGAATTAACTGCCTTTCTTAATTTACTTAACTCCACAGTAGCGTGTGGATGTGTTGAATATTAATGTAATGATAGCCATGGTAAAAGATGAAATGAGGGGCCGGGGATTTAGCTCAGTGGTTTCGCCGCCTGCTGTGCAAGCGCAAGGACCTGAGTTCAATCCCCGGTACCAAAAAAAAAAAAAAAAAGATGAAATGAGACAGAATGGACAGGGAGAAATGGAAATACAGCACTACTATTTTCATGTTGTAAGATGTAGATAAATTGAACCATTTATATTTGCTTCAAATATGTTTCTTATGATTGTTTAGAAATCTGGAGGTAAAATTGGCCTTCTGGTAAACCTCAAAGTCAGGAGGTTGAGTGGATTGGCACTATCACACAAGTGGCTTCAGAGAATTGGAGTCAGACCACTTGTGCACAAAAACATGTGTGCATATGTGATGTCACGTTCCTAGGCAAGTGACCCTGGGGACACAAGCTATTCCCCCACATAAGAAGTCTAAACTTGCCCCTGGAACTATCTGTCATCTTTTCAGAGCTTTATCTTCACATGTTCTCTTAGAATGATGGATGTGATTACAAGGTTACTGACCAGTTAGGAAAACCTTATAATTTTACCCACTAACTAGAAGAAATGCCAACTGGAAACATTGAAAGGTCACAGAGCAAAGCCGTATCACTTACTGAAAGTCTCCATCCAAATGGGCCTGTTGCCTCATAGTGCTTAAAGATATGCTTTAATATCATTTATGTATTTAATTAACTTAGATTTAATTGATAATTTTATTAATGGTAAAATTAAATTAATTAAAAATTTAAGCATTTAGTAAAACATTCATGTTTTTATAAATCAAACTGGAGATTCCATTCCAACTTGCATAAAAATGTTTAAATAAATGGATTTTTTGTGTATGCCAAAGTTTTATTAAGACCTAATGACAATAGTCATTCAATATAATTTTCCTATTAAATAATCACTACATGTCTCCCAACTTTATAGAATTTTTCTGCCTAAAAGAATACTTTAAAACTCCATGAAATACATAAAGTAAATCTGTCTTGAAAAATATATAAACTAGAAATGGTGATTGCATTTATATATCCTATGACCAAGCAAAGTTACAGATATTTTGGCACACTGATCTTGAAACATTATTAGTTTTACATTTGGAAAATTTCAATAATATGTGCAGATTTCTTCTATAGTTTTCAAGTGGAGTGTTGTTAAGAAATTTAGGAAAAATTAAAAAGGTTTTGAATTTTTCCTTCTTCAAAATGTTTGGGAAAAATATCTGTGAGCTAATGTCACCTACATTTTAATGCTAACATATCCATTAATATAGTGTTTTTATAGCCTTCAAACTATTACTTTTAACTATGATATTAATATGAATTATCATTTAAAATTTAATGTCTCAGAGGATGTTCCTAAAGAATCTTTCAGAGTTTTCTTGGATATAAATATGAGTCCTTGAATATGAAATTTAATTTGAAAATTTAGTTCAAAATTAGCAACCTTTTCACTGATTACTAAAAATCCAAGACAGTTCAACATGAGTTTTTCTACATGATTATTTCATTATATTTGCACACTCTGCTCTCTGTGAAATCATACAAACCATCAACTTTTGAAAGCTGTATTATTGTGAGATATTTCTGTGCACATCTCAGTGATGATTTCTTTCATATCCCACTATTGTTTTTCCTGATGATTTTTAAATATTATTTATAGATTAGCACCATTTGTGCTGGGTTTAGATATTTTCGATGAGTATTTCTTATTGCAGTAGAATTTAAAAGCTTTCAGCTTTTATCATCATAAAGCACATTATTTAAGTTCATCGCCCTGGGCCAGCTAATGTTTAGTGCATTACACAGAAGTTGTAGCTCTCCCAGTGCCATTCCAGTATCCCTACCCCCAGTTAAATGTATAAATCAGTATAGTTTTGCATGGACAAAATGTAAATGAATCTAATATAGGAAAGCAGAATAATACAAATGCACATTTAATCAATAAATATTTTAAAATATGTATCTTGGAGAGAGGAAAGAACAAGGTTAAGCAAATAAATGTTAGTAACTATGAATACAAAGAAAGGTTCTGTGAAGCTGCTTTATTCTGCTGGCCTATAATTTGTGTGTGTGTGTGTGTGTGTGTATATATATATATTCTGAATAAAAAGCCTATATCTTAATTACATATACTTACCTTTTAAAAAAAAGAAGTTGTTGGTATTTCTTGTTTTCTGTTTTTTCTTTGTATTAATGCAGCCATTATGTTTAGAGGAAGAAAAGGAAAAAATATTTACATAAATAGAACTAATTTGGATAATTAATGCCCAGTTAACTTTTCCATGTGTCCAAGGTGCTCAGAAATTATCATTTTGGAGAGAAAAAGGTCAGTTTAGCTCCTGTCTCATTCCTAGTCATTTAAGCACTTTGCCTTCAGTGTTATTCTTGTTTAATTTTAATAGCACAGTTAATAAATATTCATTATATACAAATTAGTAAATTCTAATAAGTAAAATAATTCATATATTTTCAAATCTCATTACATTGAAAAGCCACTGTTAACCGTCTCTATATTCTTCCAGATAATTTTATTATTCACATAAGCATTGTTAACAGAAATAGAGAATTCTAACTCATTCTTTTTTTACTTGCTTTTCTGTTCAGCAATAGTTTGTGAATGTTCCATGCCAGTATATGTACTGTAGACAGTTATTTTTATGGCTATGCAAGAGTCCACTAAATGGATATGTAATAATTTAATTAACTTACCTCACTTGTTGAAGCATTTAGATTCTTTCCTATTTTATTTTTTAAATTCAATTTTAATGAAAATGAAAATTAGTAGTTCTTTTATGTGTTTGCACATTTACTCAATTCTTTTTTTCAAGTAAATTCCTAGGAATGGAGATTTTAATCATATCACAAATTATGCTCCAGAAATCTGTGCTCATTTAGAACTACTTTAGAAGTAACTGGTTTTACAAAATGTCAATCTCTGATAATCAAAGAATATTTGGCCTCCTTCTGATCTATACAACTATGAATAGTATTCACCTATGTCAGGAGGCCAGATCTTCTCTAGAAGCTACCCTTGAATCCAATGGGCCACCCAGGACCTCTTTGAACTGACATTAATGTCACGCTGCCTGTGGGACTTTGTCAGCAGCTGCCAGTGTGATGGTCCAGCCCTTAACTCCATGGCCTCCAGCTGAGGATACTTCAGTCATTTTGTCAGTTTGCTTTTGTTCTTTTCAGCACCCACCTTTTGCTCTCACTGTGTTACGTTCTCTTCTTCCTTTGTGGAAAATATGCTTTAGCCTATTTTGTAAAAACTAGAATAAATGGATCTCTTTGTATTTTTCATTTTCAACAATGAAATGTTCTTTCTTAACCATTTGCACCTATTCTGCTAAAAAGTATCAAGGCAAAGAAGAAAATTCAGATGTTCCTTGTAGGAAACGTAAAGTTTTGCATCTGGTTTCCCAATGGATTGCTCTATACAAAGACTGGCTACATGAGGATGAACATTCAAAAATGTTTTTAAAGGTAATCTAAGGTTTCCAGATAGTCTTTGATACCAAGTGACTGGCTTTATTTTCAGTTACACATTTCAAAAATCTCATTTGTAGATAATAGTCACTCAACTTTTTTTGATAGTCAGATTGTGATTTGTAGATAGTATGAATATATTTTTATTTCTGAGGCCTGATAGTCCCTACATATTTAAAATTTACTTTCCCCTACATAGGAAGCTTTCTAAAATTTTAAATGTTTTATTATGAAAAAATACAGAAGGAAATTTTTATGCTTACTAATTTTAAGTCAAAAGAATTTTGATTGCAAATTAAATAAGGAAAGTAAACAAAAAATATACTTCAAAAAACATACTTCAGATTCTGATCTATTTAACATACTGAAATTTATTATAACTTTAACCGGTCCTATATACATATACAATATTTGTATAAAGCATTATCATGTGAAAATTACATTGACAAGCCAGGTATGGTGGCACACTCCTGTAATCCTAGCACACTGGAAGCCCAAAGCAGGAGGATTATGAGTGTGAGCCCACCTTGGATAATTTAAGGACTTAACAAGACCCTGTCTCCAAAAAGTGGTAGGGGTGAAGGCTGAGGATGTAGCTCATGTGAAGGCCCTAGGTTCAACAGTACAACAATAACAAAAAAAAGAAAAAGAAAATTACATTGACCACGTATAATATATAACTTAAGAATATGATATATTTTGAGAATTTTAGGCAATGATGATTTGTTAAAAAAGAACTTAGATTTACATTTTGAATTAAATGGATTCATTTTTCTAATTATTAATAGGCTGCAGTATCTTTTTAACCCAGACAATTTTCTTTGTAAGCAGAAGTCCTTTGACTCCCAAAACCATATTAAGTGTACAGATTAACATAAAGGCTAGAATGGAATTCTAGCAAAGAAGACATCTATTTTTGAACAGGCAGGTGTCTGAACTGCTTCTGTCTTTCATGAAGGAAATTACTTTGAACATCTAATTAAAAACTGGTTTAACCAGCATTTTGTTTGAATCCATGTTATTTTCAAAACAGATGATTGATATTTTTTCTTTCCAATTGATCATGTGGATGCTATTTTTTAAGATATAAAGTAGGCATAGAGTAGGCAATAGCATCTCTGTTTTCAGCATTCCCTAGCTAAAGCACCTTAAGCAGTTTGTTGGGTAGCTAAGATTCAACCCATACATTGTCTTGGATTCCACCATATTTTGTTGAGCAGAATAACGGATATCTGAGTCTTTTTTTTTTTTGGTAGTGGTTCTGAGAATTGAGCCCAAGGCTCCGTACATGCTAAGCACCTGCTGTACCAAGAACTACATCCCCGTCGCTGTATTAATCTTAATCCTTACAAAATGGACATCAAACTATTTCAGCTGCCATTTGTTTTTTTCCAGACCATATATAGGAATGTCCTGGATGATGTCTATGAATATCCAATACTTGAAAAAGAGCTAAAAGAATTTCAAAAGATACTTGGAATGCATCGTCGTCAGTAAGTATTCAATTTTTTTTACTGGACTATCATACATAAAGTTAATTTTGAACATTTTGGTTTTTTTTTTACTGTTTGGTTGGTTAGATTTTTCTTGTTTTTGTTTTTTGTTTTTTCTTTCTTTTTTTTTTGCAGTACTTGGGACTGAACCCAGAGCCTTTTCACAGAGGTACATACCTAGTCCTTTTTATTTTTTGAGACAGGATGTCACTAGGGCTGGGCTCAAACTTGCAATCCTCCTGCTTCAGCCTCCCAGAGTGCTGCAGTTGCAGGCTTGCACCACTACGGTAGACTCAGTTGTTTTGACCATTTTGACTTGAAATTCATCTGGCTTCCTTGGCTTATCTAGTAGTAAATTGTGTATTTTTATATCTCAAAATGAAAGAACACTAAATCCAACTTACTGACTTTTTTTAAGAGCTCTGTTTCAGATGGTTAAATAAACAAACTGGCTGTAACTAGCTGGGTGTATAAAAACAATTATTTAACAGATTATTATTTAAGTCTACTTTGGGGCTTATAGCTTTATGGAACAGGAAAAAAAGTTTAATGAATAAATCCCAGTAAGTCATGGAACATTTCAAAAACTCAATTTTATGAGTTCCTTGAGATTTCTTATGAATTTAGAAAGATTAAAGAAAGCCATCAACTCACTGGTGCTTGCAGGTCCAATAATAGTCCATAAATAACCCTCATTAATCCTGCACCTTGACCACACTTGATTTTACTGGGTTTTATCACTGACGCTCCTTATTAGTTTTAGTAACTGAAAGCATCAAGTCTTTATTTGGTTTGCAGATATAGTTTAAAGAGTTCATTTGAGAGAAAGTTGTTCTGTGATTTACGGTGTACTAGTTTGTACAATTGGGAAAGCTTTTGTCATGATTTCAGCAGTCATAAATACAGTTCTAGAAAAAAATGCTAACTCAGGCCTTTTAGATTACTGATTTGAGATTTAAGTCCTTGTTTAATTTTAGTAAAAAGAGTTGCAAATGAAAAAAATCTATCTAAGGCAGCAAACGAACCATTTATAAGCCTTAGTTCTCAATCATCAAAATTGCACATTTAGACATTTAAAAATCAGGTGCAAGGGCTGGGGATTTAGCTCAGTGGTTCTGCTGCTTGCCTTGCCAAGCGCAAGGTCTTGAGTTTGATCCCCGGTACCAAAAAAAAAAAAAAATTCCAAAAAATTCCAAAAAATAAAAATAAAAATAAATAAAAATCAGTTGCAAGTTAGAGAACAGTTAGAAATGAATGTTATGAGTTGGGGTCTTTTATGACAGCCCACAATATATTAAATATCCATACCTTGAGGCTAATGTGAAAGTATAAACTATTAATATGTAGCAGAAAAAGAGGGAAAAAGATGTTTGAATCAAAATCATCTCTTATAAGACACATGCATTAAATGCAGTGGTGGAATTTA
The DNA here is from genome assembly GCF_053883595.1 of Heterocephalus glaber. Taxonomy (NCBI): domain Eukaryota; kingdom Metazoa; phylum Chordata; class Mammalia; order Rodentia; family Bathyergidae; genus Heterocephalus; species Heterocephalus glaber. The sequence goes on from NW_028258156.1 coordinate 8,306,822, forward strand.
ATAAATTCTACTAAAAATATATTAGAATGGGAAATAATAGATTAAAATAAGAAAATTATATTAAATGATTGAGCTAAGGATAGGTAGTAGAGCAAGTACGTAGTTTTCAAGAGGCCCAGGTTTCAATCCCCTGTACTGTTTTTTTTTTTAAAGATGCAATTCTTCCTTCTTTCATATAAGATTACAAAATACTCTTATATTCTAGCAGAAAATTTGAACCTCATATTTTTTTATTCATCCATTTTTGTCTAGCCCCACTGTACAAGTAGAGAGAAAAGTGTTTTTTCTGAGTGTAAGATGGATACCTGCAATTTATGGTTAACTTAATGATGTACAAAAATGGCCCCAGGGCAAGTTTCATTACAAGCGGCCAAGGCCTTCAGAAGCAGTGGGAATCATCTCTGATCAGAGACAGGATCTGCAGAATGTCCCCAATTTCTGCCACACAGAGAAACAGCCTGGAAAACATACTGAACTATTTAGCTATCTTAAGTAATAATTTCACCTACAATGCTCCGCTATAATGAGAAAACCATTTCTGTATACTAAATATTACTACTCAAAAAAAAATTAATTTCTGTGGACTAAGGTTCCACGGGCTTAATAAATCCAATTTCCCCATCAATTCCTGGTTTCCCTTTTTGTGGGAAGGAAGCACAATATACAGGTTAAATAGATAGCTTCTTTTCATCCTAGTTTGTTTGAAATCCAGAGCTCAATGTGAAGTGTGCTATACATAGTAAATTAGTGAATACAGGGTGGGGGGCATGGATGAGTGTTGGTGGGCAATGAACCAGGTCCTTACATATGGTAGGCAAACACTCTAGCACTGAGCTACATTTCTGTTCCTTTCTACTTATACTTTTCTTTTGAGACAGGGTCTCACTGAATTGTCCAGGGAGTCCTCAAAGTTATGATCCTTTTGCCTCAGCTTCTTGAGTAGGCAGGTGTTCTATCTTTTTGTAAAGAAGAAAGTCCTCTGCCTATTCCCTGAAAATTAGTCTTCCATAACAATAACAGCATTATTCTGAGTTTGGGGGGAAAAAACTAACTCCTTAACTTTTTCTTTTCAGCACCGTAGATGAATATTCACCACAAAGGAAGGTAAGCAGACCCTTCTGTATCTGAAATCGGGTGATTTGGTTGGAAACCTTGCCCTGCCTGGGTTGGCATTTCTTCATAATTAAAATGTATTTGCCTAAAGCATCACAAGGCAAAGCAGGGAAGTCTGGTGCTGAGGCTGCCTGTACTTTCCTGCTCTGCTGTGTGGTGTATATCTCTGTGGTGCATATCTGATTTTAGCAATATACTTTGACTATGTGATGTTGTACATACTTTATGGTGCATTTTGAAGTCTCAGAGCTTCCCTGTTGTCCCTAAACTGATAAAAATTTGAAGTTTACAAAGTTTATGCCAAAAATCTAAGAATCTTGATTCAGAGTATAAGAAATTCATGTAAGGAAAAGGCTTGCACTCTGAACATGACAGAAGGAGTGGTGGTAGCATGCATGAGTATGTTCCTGTTGAACTTGATAAGGGAGAAATACAGAACGCAATGTCCAGCCCATGTTTTGTAGATGGGTAATCACAATGAATAGTGCACCTGTTTCTTCTAAGAAGCCTATGAACTACATTAAGAATATGAAAACATTTCACAGAGTTGCTTTTGTGAGAAATGTAAAAAGCAGAAGCTCTATTCTGGTATCTGTGACTTGGAGGTTAATGTTGGCTTGGGGAGAATCTGTGAATGTTTGCAGCAGCCAGAGGTGAGAAATGTGGGGTATTCTCTAGCATGTGGGAGGGAATCATTAGAGAAGTTTTTTGCCTGCTACTGACCTTGGCCTGGGCCCATCATATTGCCCAGAAGAATCTCTATCTCCCCATTTATTAATTGAGGCTACACCCAGTTTGTTTTTCCTAGATTGGATGGGTAGATTTCATATTTTTAAGAAAAATTGCATGGCTCTTTTGGAACATGTGTAAGCAGCTATGGTTTACCAAAGGGCAGGAATATATTCACTGTTCTCTTTCTCCCTTCTCACAGAATAAAGCCCTTTTCCACCAATTCAGTCTTAAGGAGAACTGGCTCCAGCATAGAGGAACTGTGGCGGAAACAGAGGAAAGTGAGTAGGATTTTAACCGAGGTTTGGGATAGGTGAACTCGTAGCAGGTCACCATTACAGCCCTCCACGAATACATCAGCCTATGTTTAGCTGTCATTTCTCACTGTCGTCCCCCTCTGACAAACATTTAGTATCAAATAGCATGGTTTTCCTTTTCTTGCTTTGAGGTTACAGTTGTCTTAAGTCATATAATACTGTCCCCAGAACCAAAGTTACATTTAGTTTGGGAAGCAAAGAAAGGAGAGGATGCAAAGAGCCCTCTTGTGCTCTAGGATAGAGGTGCAGAATACACCAGAAACTCAGCCTTGTCCTCCCTGAGCCTTCTCCCCAACTCCCCAACTCTTTCAGACTTTTGCCTACAACTAACTGGAAAAGCCACCAAAGCCAGTGTACAGAGTTTTGGCTGAGTCAGTCCCTGAGATTTAGAGAAGGAAATCTTGGAGAGAATAATGAAAGGTGTGTAGTAGAAATTCCTCCAAGGCAAGGCAGTGCCAGGCAATGCTGCACTTCCAATGGGTCCAGAGACAGGATCATGGCCTCCAGTGAAGATGGCCCATTCATTCAATACAGGGGAAAAGGCTGTTTTCGCATCCTTTAGATGCTGGTGTGCTTTTCTGTGTGAATATTTATACTAGAACCAAAATGGTGGCAGTGGTTTACTCCTATTTAGATAAAGATTGAGTCAAAGGCAAAGCTGGGAAATAGTGAATTTAAAAAATGTTCATGCTAGTGTGGATCTGAGATTCTCTCTTGACTCACCTTTCTCCATCTGTTGAAATTCAAAGTGTAAACATTTGATAATTGACCAATTTTTTGAACATTTAAAGTACAAAATGTAGGGCCCGGGGATTTATTTAGCTCAGTGGTTCTGCTGCCTGCCTTGCAAGCTCAAGGACACGAGTTCGATCCCTGGTACCAAAAAAAAAAAAAAAAAAGTACAAAATGTCACAAGCTTGCCTCTTTTGTGATGTTTATATACAGTGCTGCTGATGGATGGGGTTCTATTGTGTCACATTAGGTCATCTGCCCCAAGTAAGAGAGGAAACAAAATTATCTTGCCTCCTAATTTGTTAATTGCTGACCCTTCTTGCCCATTTATCTTATAATTTAATTGTATAGTTTTCCAAGCTGAGCTTGGAAGAGGCTATTTGAAGGCCCCTGGGCTTTTTTTGCTCATCAGTTTATTAAGCAAGCTACAAATTTACCCTGCATTTAGTGCTTTGTAGACTGGATTTATGCCTTGCTCAAAAAATTGCATTTTTATATAGAAGGAGGAAAATCTTTTTTTCCCATCTCACAAGTCTCTTGACAAACTATACAACAATTATTTGTTAGAAGCTAGTGTTTTAGTGACACACCCAATAAACCTAAACAAAATCTCTCATCTGCCTCTGTAGTGTGTTTACTTTGAGGTTCTGTACATGGTTAGGCTTTTGCTTTACTTGCATTTCTATGAAACCATTCCTGGGTTTATTTTTGTGGTGCTATTTAAATTGCACATGAAATTTCTCTAAGAGCTTACTCTCTCCCCCAGTTTTTTTGCAACACAAAAGCATGAACTATCTAAGTATGTTGTTATCCTTCTGTTTGTTCTAAAGCAGCCAGTGTTCTAGACATTCAGTGTAGCTAACATAAGAAGCAAGGTGTCAGTTACGTCCATTGCTATTAAGACAGGTTTTGGAATTCAAATCAAAAAGAAAAAATTTTCCAGGACCTGTTCACTTTAATAGTGATAATGCCCTAGTAATAATTTTTATCACCACAAACAATAAAAAGGAAATTTAAAAGGCTAAAAATGTGATCTCCATTTGGAAGCTAAACTGATCACCACTTTGATGTGGGGGCGGGGATGTCATTCTTAAAACCCTGAGAAAGCTAAACCGAAAACTAGGCAAGTGACAGATGTTTAGCTACGCTTATGAGAATTCCAATAGCAAATGCATTGTTCTTGATTGGGCCACTGAGACTGCCCTGAAATGGAATGTAAAATAAAAATTTATGAGTTAGACATTTTAATACACTGCTTTGGGAGATCTCAGCAATTCTTAAAGAAGGGATTCAGAAGTACAGTCTGCATAGCAGGGTTTCCAATGTATTATATGTTCCTCTACCAGGAACATGCACTGGTGTGACTCAGTCTCCCCTATAGTATGGGCAGCCCAACTACCACACATGCCTCTTTGCCAGCTCTGTAGCATCTGTGTCTCCTGTGTTAGCAGGCATATATTCAAAGGCAGATAGCTCAGTCCCTCATGTGCATACATGAATAGCAAGTTAGATGTCTCACTTTGAAATAGTCTGCTCCACATGACCAGACTTCTCTGCTCATGAACAATTCTTTTGACTTCTGCAGTTTTTTGCCACGTGTATATAACAGAGCACTCCTATGTCAGTGTGAAGGCAAAGGTTTCCAGTACAGCCCAGGAGATCCTGAAGGTCGTAGCAGAAAAGATCCAACATGCAGAAGAAGATCTGGCTCTGGTGGCCATCATGTTCTCTGGGGGTAAGTTATTTTCTGTCTTTGAATATTACTCTTACACTAGATTGCCTCCAAAAGGAGAAAGTTGACATTTTTGTAACGTTAACTGTGCTGCTCCTCCCTTCTGAGCCCACAGCTGGATGACCGCAGTAACAATAAGAAGCTGCCTACCAGAGGTGTTTCCATGACAACAGTGGGGTACCGCTGGATACTGAAATTCCTCCCCAAGAACTGAATAGAGAGGCGCATTGGTGTTTTGAAATGTATTATAGCATTATAAAGCTTTTTGTATTTTGCACTTAGATAAGCCTTCCATTTTCATTTTTAAATGAACTTGGGAAATTGCTAAAGGGTGAAATTACTGTAGAGAAAAAAAAAAGAAAAATGGCCTTGAACTAGTCGTATTGCTGGCTGACAATTTAATACATCGACTCCCCACTGGAAGAAAGGAAAATGTACAATAAGCCTAAGCTCACAGGGCAGTGTTTCTCTAGGTGGATGTGGGGAGTGAGAACTGGTGAAAGCTCTCCTTCCGCTGGGCCTTATTTATCCTCAGAGAAAGGTTCATTGTCTGTTTTGAATAAGATCACACAGATTACAAGCTGACACTATTGATCTACAAGGCTGGAACAGACCCCTTTGTTTTCACAAGGGCCTGTCAAATTGCAATGTCGATGGCCTTCTTTTTGGCTTACAATCTTTATTTAATATCTCATTAACCCTGAGGAAAATACAAAGAAAGTGACTGAGCATCAGTAGTCGACAAATGGAAGCACTGTGTGAATTAATCAACCTGGGAGAAAAGAGGGGAGATAGATAGTGTTACTCTTTTTATGCTATAGGGGAAGATGAATCCCAGAGTATATTCCACATTAAAATATTATGTAACAGAATTTTCTAACTCGCAGGTAAGTAAAATGGCCCTGCAAGTGCATCGACTACCTATGCAAACAGAGCCCTTCTCCTTAGGCCTAAAAACTTCTCACTGTACATCCTATCAAATGTTATTTAGGGCTAGGGTATAGCCCAGTGGTAGAACAGATGCTTAAGCATGTTTGTGGCAAAAATATGAGAAACATTTGGACCTGATGAATTTTGATCAGGAAGTTATTAAATTACTAATAATATATTTTGGATATTTCAGATTAATATGATAAGTGGATTTTATACTTAATTTTTGAGTGGCCAAAAACAATAAATGATTTTAAATAGTATTAACCTTCATCAAAACCAACATGTGCCTCTCAAGACAGTACTATTGCAGGAAGTGACCACTGGATCCCTGCTGAGTTGAGAGGTGCTGGAGAAGGAAGGGACTCATGTAAACTTCGCAACGCAACTGAGACCTATGTCCCTGAGGAGCTCATTTCATTCAGTCCAGGGCCGTTCAGAATCTGGCAACTTAGGCATGGTTCTTTCACTACCCAGTATCTGTTTGATGGCTGTGAAGTACCATTTTCATGCTCCATTAAATTAGATTCACCAGGGTGGGCAGTGGTGTTCTAATGTGTATAGATCCGTTGCTAATCAGCATGGGAAATATCAGCTTATCTCCTGAATTATCCCACAGATTTGGAAATGTGCCATCATTTTCCATGCATTAGATTGTCTTTTTTTTTCGTCTGTAAAGAGCCTTTCTGCCTGTATTTTATTATCTCTGAAACAATGTTTTAATTAAAGAAAAATTAAAACAGAGCTTAATGTATTCCTTTGCTCTAGTTACATAATGTTTCACAAATAATATTTCTCTACTACTTCCGAATGAAATGATGAGATCTGTTCTTTTTGTCAAAAAGGTTTAAAGATGTTGGAAATGTTTGTGAATTTTTCTAAAAGAAGCAGAACTATTCTCATAGCTTTAGTTTTCTAGCGCTTTTGTAAGGGCAGGTATGCGTATAGTATATCATAACAATAACCTGCCCACTTACTCAGAGGTTAAAAATCAGCTCCAATCTCCTGTAGTATGTTAATAAACCTGAAAAGACTTCAGAATCCAGCTGTGTGGGACCATTGACCACCCCTGTCCACACCCCAACATCCTTATACTATTGATTTGTGGCAGTGGAGACAACTGGGGATTAAAGCAGGCTGGGGCTGAATCCTCAGATGGAAGGGGCAGTTGGGTTCCCAGGACAGGAATCCTCATGACATGAGGCCGTCTCAGTCACATGGGGCTCTCTTGGAATCCAAGGTGACCATAGGTTTAGAACAATAGAGACTTCTGGGAATAGTTGTTCTTGATCTTAAAGGGTAATCAAGATAGGTTAAGTAAGTTTAGGGTTATTAAACTTCCTTTGCCAGCTTTTAGACGGATACTCCAGGACTTGGCCCAGAGTTCCACAAAGTGGAGGTCAAGCTTCATTATACCTTTAGTTACCTATTGGGCATCTCTAGGCGCAAGTGAAGAGTCACAGATCTTAGCAAAAGTCACTTTTAAGTCTAACTTAGGAAAAGACACAAATCATGCTTCTAATGAGTAACAGGTTAAGAGCCCAGGAGTTTGTGCTCTGTCCCCATAATGTTTTCTATGTCGTGAGTATGCCAAAGGTATATGAAACATGGCATTTCCCAGTTGTACTGGATTACTGAGGGGCTGCCTTAAGAGACCTTGATTATGTCACAGTAGAATTCCTGTGTGCGTTTTGTGCTTTGGAGGAGAGCATCTTCTCTGAAGAAAGCTATTGTATTATTAGAGGGCTTCAACTAGTGTAGAAAAAAGTCAAAGAATAGGAACAGAATGCAGTAAGAGAAATAAAAGAGGAATAGGCAGAAAGTATTCAACTTCACCAATAGATAAGAAGTACAAAATAGACCCAGTTGTAGGGGTTCACGCCTGAAGTCTCAGCACTTTGGGAGGCTGAGGCAGGATTTCAAATTCGAGAGCAGCCTGGGCGATTTAGCAGCTCAGTGCGAGCGAGCCTGTGTCAAAATAAAAAAGGGCTGAGAATGGCTCAGTGCAAAGTACTGGGTACAATTCACAGGTCTTTTAATTTATTTATTTTTGGTTTTTTGAGGCAGGGTTTTGCTTTATAGTGCAGGCTGGCTTTGAATTCACTGAATAGCCCAGGCTGGCCTCAAACTCACTGTGATCCTCCTGCCTCAGCCTCCCAAGTGCTGGGACTACAGGTGTGCACCACCACGCCAGGCTCCTCAATTCCCAGTTTAAAAAAAAAAATACAAAATATACTGAGAATTTTGTTTGTTTTAGTAAAACAGCAAACTTACCCAAAGTAATAATCCATCTTGGTCAGTATACAAGTTTTCTGTCTTTTAGGAAAATGTGTTAATTTATTTTCTAAGAAGAATTGGAAAACAGATTGACACTTTGTATCAAAAACTTTACAATTATTCATTCCTCTTGACCCAGTAATTTCAGGACTGGGAATTCGTCTTAAAGAAATCACCTATAAGCCAAAAAGGATTTATGCACAAAAGTCCTGACTTGAGCAGTATATATTATGGCTGCTATGATGATAGAACCCATTTGCCAAGTACTTGTTATAGGCCAGCCTCTATGCTAGTACTTAACACGTATCATGCTGTTTCATGTATGTCACCAAAACAATTGGAAACTATTAAATGTCCAACAATAGAAGAAAGATTAAATGATCAACCTGTTACATAACCAATTAAATATGAGGCACATAAATAATTTTGATACCTGGGTAAGTGCCTATAATGAAGTAGAATATAAAACCATATAGAGAGTAACTAAATATTTATGTGTGTATGAATAATTATGAATGATATATACGTAATAATTGCAAGTATTTGTGTGTGGTTATTTTTGGAGAGATTTAATTTAGGGTAAATTTTACTTTCTTCCTTACACTGTCCTTATAATGATTAGATATTAAAGGAAGGCCCTCAGGAGGGCTTCACTCTATGGGTTCTGAGCAGCAATGTCCAGGATACCACTAGCATCACTGTGTAGTGTGCAGGGCTGAATTAGTTTAGTTTAAATCCTAGTTACTGTGCTTCTCAATATGTTTCTTGTGCAAGTTTTACTCTGTGTATTGTGTAGGCCCGCTTATGTTTCTTATTTTTAAACTTTTTTTATGATTAAAGAAAAGCATGAGCTTCAGTCAAATGATTTGGCCATCTCCAAATCCTTTGAGGCCTCTGGTCGGATATATGTCTACCGGAAGGACCTGGCGGACACATTGGTAAGGATCTCTAACTTTGTGGTTAAAATACACAAATGTCAGGATTGATGCATGTAAGTGGATGAGATATCCTCAGGCCTTTTTTTTATTTTGAGGCAGGATCTTGCTAGTTACTAACTGTAGGGAACAGGGAAAGGGGATGTTACTAGAACCTCTGTAGTAAGTCCTAGTCTCCTGCGAGCCATTGTAACACAAGGCAAATTACAGGAAAGGTAGAAAAATGAGACTGAGAAGAAGCTGAGCTTTGGGTCTGATCAATGCTGCTCTGGGTGGCAAAGACAAAAGCCCCCACCTTACTGCACCTTTTATTCAGTACATTGGGAGAAACAAAGTCTAACAAATGACTTGCAGAGAGGTCAGTACATCCTGCGTAAATAAGATGAAACAATCCAAGAACAAGGAGGAACTGAGTAGATGTTTGTTCCTCCCAGGATGTTTTCAGCTCCCAGGATGTTTCTTGTCCTGGAGAATCCCAGCATCACTGGATCATTGAGGTCTCAGTTGGGATCGGAGGCCAAAATGCAATTATGTCTCGGAATTCCATAGCTGGGCTGTAGGCAGGAGAACTAGGCTAACCAAATGATTTTCCCCTAAAATTATGTAGCATTGCTCCTGACAGCTAACCAGCCAAGGCTGAGCTCAAGCTTTGTATCCTCTTCCCTCACCCTCCCAGAGTGCTGGGATTATTGGCACGTGTCACCATGCCCAGCCATTCTTGTTTCCTTCTGATTCCCTGAAATAAGGCGTCTGAGACAAATGACTCCCTCTCCTGGAATTTTAATTCAATTTCTTCTTTTTGTTGTATATATGGAGATTAGGCTGAGGAAAGCTCCCTAGGTAAATTTGAAGGGAAAGAGACCCATTCCAGTTGATGCACTCTTGCTGTTCCATGCCCTTGAAGGAAGAACGGACTATCAGCCTTCCCTGTGTAAGATGAGATCATAACCATGGGGCTTGGGATGCCCCTCAAGAGTTTAATGAAATGTAGAATCCGTTCTTTATTTTCAATTTAAATTTGAAGAATGTTTATGCTTGAATGGACCTTTGTTTGCTGTTTTTCTACCTAAAGATCTCTCTTAAGGTTACTTTCTGAAAGATAGGCTCTGTCTAGATCTATCAGCACCTGGAAGGAGCAGGCTGTAACAGTGGATCGTGGTCTTCTAGACTCAGAGTCCTCTTCTCCTCTCATGGACTCCTCATGGGGTCCTAGCTGGCTCCTATTGTATGTATACTGTACTTGAAGGATCTTTATACCACATGGGCTAGCTAAAATTGCTTTACTAAAAATATTTTATGTAAAATTATCCACAGGCTATCAAGTTATGAGAATAATGTTAATCACTGTCACTCGGCATACTTACTACCAGGCACATATGTGCCTCATTTAAGACTCACAGTATCCCTGTGAGGTTTAGAAAGACTAAGTAACTTTCCCTGGCTTCCTGTAGCCAAATAAGGGTGAGTGCCAGTGCTTTAAATCCTATTCTGTTTCACTTTGAAGCCCCTGCACATTCCTTTAATTTGTATATGATGGGGAAGAAATGTAAAGGAAATCCTTTGCTTTAGTTGGACCTGTCCTATTCTGTCCTCCTGCGGGTCCTGAGTCCTGTGGAATATCATCAGGGAAACAAGACAAACTGCAGACTTTTTGAGTAAAGCTGGAGACTGATTTTACTCCTCCACATGGAGGAGGACAATCTGATATATAGCTGCTATGGGGCTCGCTCCTTGTGGTAGAGGGGCCATACTCTAATTGTCCTCATTCCCTTCTCCCTCTGCCACATGGCCTCCTCCTGTGGTTCCCAGGGCTTGGCTCTGGGGCTGACTTTAGCCTGGGCATGTCTCAGTGGAATACAGGGGTGCTGTGCAGAAGGTGCTAAGAGGAATCAGACTCCATCCTGCCCTTGAATGGCTCCCCCACCAGCTTTGGGCACTGCCTCACATATCTCCAGGGGAATCATCAATTTGGCCATCTCATCCCTGGAATATTTCAGTCAAAATAGAGCATTGAATTTTACACAAAAGCACAGGTACCCACTAGCACCTTCACATTAGTAAATTTTAGCAGTCAAGGATTAGCACCATGAAGAAACAGGATAGAGAAACATAAAGTGTTTCTTGGCTGGGGCTGTAGAAGTCTTTGAATAACCAAGGGAAGCTACCAGGGTAAGGGGCACTTTTAGGAAAAGGTAAGAGGGACAGAAAGCCAAGTAAACATATCCCTGCAGCTCCAAATGATTCAGCGGGTATTGATGTTGCTTCCCAGTCTCCTGGCAGTCTTCCTGGCCCTCCCACTCAGCCAGTATCTGAAAACCATGTCTGGAAGGTCATTTATTTAGGGCTTTCTGAGCTCCACACTAAGTTCTCACACTGAGAATATAGAGGCAGTTTGTGCCTAGACCTGTTCTGAGGAGAATCAATTCTATAGGAAAGTTCTGTGAAGGTCTTTTGTCATTAGTTTTTAAAATTAGGAAATTTCTTCATATAGCGAAAAGCTTCTAAAACGCAAATGATTTTTCAGGTTAGAAGTAGGAACTACTATTTGGCATCTGAGATATAGCCCCTTTATCTTACCATGCCATTTATTTTTGCAAAGTCTCGTTCTTTTTGCTTTTCAGTCATTAACTATTCAAATCCAGTCCCTCAAATGGGAGAATTTATACTTTATTTAGAAACTATCAAGTACTTTGGAAAAGTGCCAAATTATTTTTTAATAACTTTAACAGTGATGATAGATTTAAAGCTGTGTTGGCATTTAATAATTTCATGCAACACTTTTGAGGAAGTACTATTACTAGCCTCATAGCGACAAGGTTCCATTCATGTGGGGAAAGCAGTGGATACTTACCAGCTACTGTGGGGTGTAAATGAAATTAGCTTTCATTTTTTTATTTCATGTTAAATTTTTTCACTTTCCATGAACATTTTAATAAAATTTGTAAATATATGTCTGGGATGAGACATATTAGACATGTTTCTGTAAAAGCCATGTCTGTCTTTACTGAAGTGCACTGTGACATTTCTTTTGTTTGTTATTATACTAACCCTGCTGGCACATTAATTCTTACCAGCAGCCAAACTGATTTCAGGGCTGTCGCTTTCATTATGCTGTCTGCCAGGGCAGTGTTTTATAATCAGATTTGTAGGTGGGTGGGTGTGAGCTTGAGGGGGACGATGGAGGAGGGGCCAGCTAATTCAGTGAAATATCATCGATCACATTCTACTGTTTCCAAGACTAGTTCCTAAATTGGCTATAACTCACTGATGGTGAAGAGACCAGGGGAAATGTTAAGTGCACTTGGGAAAGATTACTTTTCTAATCTGGGCTTCTAGTGCCTTTCCACAGGCAGCCACTGGTCTGTAAAACATTTGGGACTAAGGATCCTTTTGCTCCCGTTGGTTTAGAACCCCTTTGCAGAAAATGAGGAATCACAGCAAAGGTCGATGAGAATTTTGGGAATGAACACTTGGGATCTTGCTCTGGAATTAATGAGTTTTGATTGGAGTCTCTTCAATTCAATTCACGAGGTGAGTAAGGAATTAAAAGATTTTAAATGCTAATGCTGTTTTAACTGTGCATTCTTCAAGATATTTATTCATGTGGTCATGTAGTTATGCTAGGGATAGCATGGCCCAAAAGATATTTGGGGACTTGAAATATATTGGAAGTCTGACCCTCTCCTAGGGAAATCAGAATATATAATCTTCCTCTATTTACGCCTAGTGCTTTTATAATGTTGCGTGTTATATAAATTAGTATGGATCTGCTGGATTTTTATGTTTATATACATTTATTATGGGCATTTAACATATATACATATATGATGCTTTGAGATTAAAGAATTTTACCTTTGATATTCATATTTCTATTTTTTATGATGTTTACAATAGTTGTGCCAGAATCGTTTATGTGTATGTATGTATACATACACACACACATTCATCCACTTAACATTTCTTAAAATTTAGACTGTGCTACAAGACTTCAAATACTTTCTTATAAATTTTTGATATTTTCAAATTTTTCTGTCCACCAGCTTCTCCCATGAGGACAGATTAAACATTTTAAACAGTAGGTTAAGAGAAAAATGCTAATGACAATGAGTAAATTTGCCTGGTGGAAAGGCTCACGGGAGTGAGGAGATGAAAAATGTTACAGCCTCATGTAACTATATGTGGCATTTATTCTGCCATTTGGTGAAATTTTTCATTCTGAAATGGCCTTTTCTTCAAAAGAGGAAACCTCCCGCCCAATTTAGAGAACCTTGAGCTTCATTTTCATTTTGGAATGTCTTTTGAAGTGTTTCATAGGTGGGAGTGGTTGTGCATGCCTGTAATCCCAGGACTCTGAGAGGCTGTTATAGAGTGGGATGTGTTGCTGTTTATGCCCTGTAGAATACGTATTACTTCTGTAAAATACATACACTTGTTTAAAAATCTACTGTTTTATGTGTGATCAGTTGATATAGTTATGGACCTGCTTGTATTTGTAAATTATTGGACCTTGCCCTTAATCTTATGTTTCTTTCTGTTTATTTTTTACTATATCTTATATCGGGGGTTTTCAAAGGGCAGTTAACGAGGCCACATTACCAGCACCACCTGGAAACTTGCTAGAATTACAGGTTTTCATACCCGTGCATGGTAGTGTGCATCTGCATGTGGTCTCAGTTATTTGAGAGGAAAACATTCCACAAGTTTGAAACCAGGCTGGACAACACAGTAGAATTGTGTCTCAATACAAACAAACAAACAAAGAGGAAGAAAGTAATGGATTGTTTTTCCAGCTCCTCCACAGATCTACTGATCAGAAATTAGGGGTGGGTCCAGCAATCTCAGCTTTGACAATCCTTGGTTTTTCTCATTCACACTAAAATTTGGTGACTTTTGGATCTGATGTGCACCTTAACAAAGAGTTCTAGTGTCATTTTCAGCTGGGTTTTCCACATAACAAGTTTTAGAAGTTTGAGGATTCCGTTTGGCCTTTGATTTAAACTTTAGAATATTTTAGATTTTCATGTAAATTTGTCTTTGCATTCTGAAAAGAATATTTTCACATAAATATTCTAGGTGAAACACTATTGAATAAGGCATCTCTAAAACTAAAGAATAATCATTTTGAGTTTCCTATTAACATATTAACGATACAGGAATGGCTTCTTGAGGTAGCTCTTAAAAATGGACTGAATTTTGTGTCAGCTTGACCTGATGCACGAAAAATAAACCCTGGAATGAATACATTTTCTTTCAGCAAGAGCTGATCTACTTCACATTCAGCAGACAGGGAAGCGGGGAACACACTGTAAACCTCAGCCTCCTGCTCCAGAGATGCAACGAAGTCCAGCTCTGGGTGGCCACAGAGATTCTCCTTTGCACCCAGCTGGGCAAGCGAGTGCAGCTGGTGAAAAAATTCATCAAAATCGCAGCTCAGTAAGTTTCTTGTAGTGACTAGTGCTCATCCTCACATCTCCTTCAGAAGGTACCTTGGTGTCATTACCCATCCCACCACAATGATAAGAAGGGTTGGAAAGTAAAAGTTTAGTAGTGAGTTAAGGGACCAAATGGTTGAAAAGCTCTGTTCTTGAATATTTATGTCTTTGCATTTGAAATATTTATATCTTAAAGTAAATGTCAAAATACACAGACTAAAGCTTTGTGTTCTATACTTAGAACTAATAAACAGGGAGTACACAATCCTACAATGTGCCTGGGTGGACTACACGAGGCTAGGAAAATGGGGGAAGGTAATGTGAAGGAGTGAGAATCACTGGAAATCAAGTGCTTCTTAGGATCCTCATTGCTCCTTGCTGCCTGCAGTATGAACTTTTGCAAACTCATCGTTAGAAGGCCCTGCACTGGCAGGCCCTGCCTAACCCCTGAGCCTCAGCCGGGTGCAGTCCTGTGCTCCAGCCACTGTGAATATATCTCTCCTGCATATCCATCCTTCAAGCTTGGACACGGGTTGGTTCTGCTCCAAATGGCCCTTTCACCCAACAGATTGCTGCTATCTTTTAAGACCTTGGTCAAATGTTACTTCCTTCCAGAAGCCATCCCTGACTTTCAAATACATGGTCAACTAAGTCCCCTCTGCGCACATGAACCTTTTGCCTTTTCAAAACTGCCTTATTATATTTGTTTTTACAAGATTCTTTCATTGGGTTTTGTTAGCTTCCAAATGACAGGAACCATTTCTAATGAATCCTTGTACCTGAGTCCTTGGTAGAGAATGTGTTCAAGAGCAATGACTCAGTAAATGTTGGTTGGATGAAATTTTGGTAATGTGCTGGGAGCCTCGTGAAATGCTAGATTAGTGTCCTAGAGTATTGTTTGGACAGCTTCCCAACAGAAACAAGAACCATGGATCAAAATCTTTCCCAATTCTTTTTGCTTCCCAGGCTTCCCATTGTATTTCTCCTTTTTGTTCCAAAGTAGATTATTATCAGTTTTCAAATACTGTTATCCTTCATTGCTTATTTCCAGGGCATGAATTTCAAGATTGCCGTGGATACTAGAATCTAAGGGTGTTCACATCCTTTATATAAAATGGTATGATATTTACATATAACCTACACACATCCTCCTGTATATGTTAAATCCTCTCTAGGTTACTTATACTACCTGTGAAATATAAATGCTATGCAAATAGTTATACATTGTATTGCTTATGGAATAATGACAAGGAAAAAAGTCTATATGTGATTGATACTGACACAGCCATCATAGGTCTAACTATATATATATAGTACAAGATCAGGGTTGGTTGAACCCACAGATGTGAAACCAGAAGACATGGAGAGCTGACAGTACATGTCAGTGCAGTATATTCAGGAAATACCTACTGATGATTCATTATTTGTGCACATCTGTACAAGGGAGTATGGAGAAATCAGACTGAGGCTTCACCCACCCAGGCCTGGGTTGGAGGAGCTTGGAGTTTTCGAGGTTAATTGGCAGCTCAGCCTGCTGCTGAGAATAGAATGGGGCGGGGGGGCGGGGGTGCTCCTGTGAGGACTCATTCTGTTGAGGGCTTTAGAGGAGGGAAAAGCTCATCCCAGCATTCAGGAAACAAGGAGATGAAACTGACATTTGAGGATCTGAATTGTGGATGGGGTCTGACAGGTAGGAGGTCAGAAAAGCACTCCGTCCATGAGGACGCTCACTGGGGACAGAAGCAGAGCCTGTGGCCAAGCAAGGCAGCCTCCTCCTGGGATCTGCCAAGCACGGAGGGCCATTTGTGAGGAAGCTCTGGTGTTTGAAGGAAGATCCGTAAAGGATCTTGAATTTCAGCTGAATTCAGAAGGCAGAAGGAATCCTTTGAAAGTCAGTGAACAGGAGACTGTGATAGGATCAGAGCTGTCCTTCAGGAAGGCTGACCTGAAAGCACCACAAACTGCACTACCCGCCAAGAGTCCCCAAGAGCGGGAGGCAAGACCTTCCGGGGTCTGATGTGACTGGGTTGGGAGGAGAGATAACAGATAGGCCTAAATCATAGACTGCTTTTTGTTGAAAAAAAAATTCTTCTTTAAATTCACCCAGTAGGTTCTAAAATGGGTTGTAAAATTTCTGAAAGTGAAGCTGTTTTGGGTTAAAAGCTTTCATGTAAATGCCAGTTACAGGAAAAAATAGGACATTAATGTTCCAAGAAGTAAAATGACACCATCCAGCTCCATTCCTACTATAAGATTGTATCAATCCTCAGGGAAATAAAATATATTCACATATCTTTTCCATATAGCTGTGTGCTCTTGAATTATTTATGGTACTGGTCTCTATCCCAGCCCATGGAGTAGAATGCCAAAAAATCCATAAAGTTAAATTCCTGATAATCCCACTAGTAAGAATAACCAAGGGGAAACAGTAATTTCCGCAATCATGAAGTGTTTTCCCTGCCCAAGGCATCCAATTTGCATATTCATGTTTCCCCTCCTTTCCATCCCCTTCCCCCACCTCTGTGGATTGAGTGGATTTTATTTTCTTACACAGAGACAAAGGAGGGTGTGCTGGCCTGGAATGTTTAGTGTCAGCCAGTTGCTCTTATCATAGAATGACTGACTCATGGAAACAAGATTCTGACTGGAATAGTATCTGATATTTATACTGTATCAATTTGTCTACCATAGAAATTATATCTATATTTAATTCTTTTTTTAAAAAGATTCAGATGGGGTATGTGGGGGGGGGGTTGACATGACTAATAAGGTTATATGGATTAGGAAAATTGCTTGTGAGAAGCTAAAAGATAAAAAGATGGAAATTACATCTAAAACTTTATATAGAGAAATGATTCTGAATAAGAAGAGGAATCATAGATTTTTACCATGAAAAAATATGACAACTCCCCAAAAGTTCTTGTGTTCAACTTGAGCAAATGCTATGTGAAAGACTGTCTATAATCGGTAGTTGGATATGGGCAGAATATAAAAAATTAAATAGGCACACACTGTAGCCTTAAGCAGCCCACTGTCAAGTGGGGATGGCATAACTGGCAGGGCCTCCATCAGAAGGGGGACCCAGGAGTCCAAGAGAGCTCCAGCAAGGCTGCTTCTGGCAGGAGCATGGAGCATTCTTCCTGACAAGAGCCTCAGCACAGGAGCCATTATTTCAAACCATTAGTCAAGAAATGGACTACTTCATGTCTGTTTTGGCTGCTGTGAGCTTTTGAGTCATGTGCTAAGACAGAAAGGATAGAAGGAACCAAGCAAATGGCAAAAGGGAGGTAGAGTCGCAGTACTGTATGGAAGCCTTAGGTTGTCTTCTAAGGTTTTCTTGCTTCAGTTTATTTGTGGAATATTCCAAGCGCCATCCACCCAGAAGAAAGTTGGCAAGAAAGCAGGAGAAAAGGTCAACTGGACTGGGGTCCAGAGCCTCCTTACCTCCCGCAGACTGTGGGCAGAGTCAAAGTTGGCAGGACTCACAGGGAAAGACCATACTGGGAGGCTGCGCAGTGTGGCACCTGCAGGACATGAGTCACCCCAGGTGTCTCTGACACGAGGTGTGGAGGCAGCAGTGCCTTTCCAGCTCCACTATGCATGGCTGTGGGCCTTGCTCCCTGTCTTGGAGCCCAGGCCCTACTGGGCAGGATCCAGTCCCAGTCCACAAAGCACAGGACCTGCCAGAGTCCGGTTTCTGTTTTCCTCGTTACTCTACCAGCCCTAACTATTGCCCAGGTTTTGACCTATGCATTCTTTTTCTCTCCCTGTGCCACTGGAAATTGTTATAGCTTTGGCAGACAGCAGTTTGTGGTATATAATGAAAACCTTTAAAGTCTTCATAGCTTTTGCCCTATTGTTACAGGAAAGTAACTCTTAATGTGTTAGATGTACGGAGTTTGTGTCTCACAACTTCAAACAATCATTGAGCCCAAGAACAAAGGAGGTGAAGAGTAGGAAAGATTTATTAAGAGAAAGCTCCTGAGAGGCTGAGCAGTCCTGGAAGTTGGTTTCCACTGAGGCCCTTTCTCTCAGAGGTTTTATCTAGTAAAATCACATCACAGGTTATCTTGGGTCATACTGTGATCAACCTGTAGGGTTACAAGTGCAGTCACTTAACTAATATTGATCCAGTAGAAAAACAAGGTACGTAGTAAGGGTGCATAGCATGGAGAAGAACAAAGGCATTTCTGGAAGAAGTAGGAGCAAGGCTCAGTGTTCTGGTCATCTATCTGCATGTGTGTTACATTGTTTCTCTGTTTGTTATATTATTTAGGGTTACTGGACCAGACGGTGCTAGTTACAGCACAGCTTTGAGCTGAAGCTGTTGCTTATCTCTGGGGAGGCTTGCAGGCCTAACCATCCTGTCTCCATCTTGAGTGCCTGGTTTCTATCAACTCAGACCTCAACCACTGACCTGCCTTCTCTCATCTCTGCTCTGACTCCATCTCCCACGTGGTCCCTTTAACTATCTGCCAATCTCTACCTAACTTAGCTATCTGCAATACTATCACATAATGGCTGGAGGTCTAACTTAATGGGAAAAAAATTTCACAAAATAGCAAAAATTCCTGTGGATAAAAATATTCATTGTGACATTTTATATAACACATAAGAATGTCTCCACTAGCAGAGTAAGCAAACTATGGAATATGTTTTTGGTGAGATATTTTGTAACCATTGATGATGATGATGATAAAGAATCCATAGCGCACGATACAAGATGGTTTTAACTAGAAAAGCAGGTACAGAGTTGTCCAGACCCTGCTCCCAAATTCCATGTGGGACACGGGTGATGTGAAAGAGTCAGCATAGGAGGGAAGCTAAACTGACATACATTGAGAACCTATTCACACCCTGTTCACTGCTAAATGCATTCAGATTTGTTTGTATTATCAAGGCAGGGCTGTATCTTTAAAAATTCTTACCTCAGAGGCGTTATTTCAAGCACTGTCCAGATAAAGAGGGATTTGGAATTCACAGCCTGTTTGGACTGGCCAGGAAGCCCATGCCTTCTCGGGCAGCTTTGAAACTTGATGTGAGCACAGACTTGGTTGATATTCAGAAGGCATAACCTTAGAATAACCTACAGAGTGAGTGAATAGAATTCAGTGTGATCCTTCTTAGTTTTTATTCTATTTCCTTCTTCAAATAAGAAATCTAAGGCAGCATCCCTATAGTAAGTGCGATATTTTAGTATATGTGGGCTGTAGCAGCCATTTTGTTGGTGGCACTGTGTCTAAGTGGAATGGGAGGGGGAGCTTAAAACCGTGGGGTGAGAAGGGCTTGTCTGTCAGAATTCACAACAGCGCAGGATGACAGAGCAGGACTACAGTGCTGTGCAACCAGGGTGTGGGTGCATAGAGGAAGTAAATTCAAAGAATGTTCAGTAGAAACTGTAAATGCATATAAAATGGGTTTTAAAAGAAGAAGGATCTCATGAAATATCAGGAGAGTGTCAAGAGACCTTTTCCTGAAGGCAAAGAGGGAGTGGGTTCTCTTGTGCTAGAAACAGCTGAGGGGGCTGCCACCGCTGGGCAGGCGCTGAAGGGTACCTAGGCTGAACTCTGTGACCTGAAAGGGGCTTTTCAGCTTTACCTTGTGTGTTTGTCCACTGAAAGAATGTTTCCTCAAAGTGTCTTCTGCTTTGCTTTATTCCATAGCTGCAAAGCCCAGAGAAACCTGAATTCTTTCTTTGCTATTGTGATGGGTCTCAACACTGCTTCAGTCAGCCGACTGTCACAGACCTGGGAGGTGAGCCTGGGGCTTTCACTGCGGGGGGAGAGGGGGCAACCAAACATGACAAAGAAACTCTGAATTTAAAATAAATTTGCTTAAGTGGTTTAAATGAGATAAATACTAAACTAAAAATGGAGAAGTAACGTGTTAAGGTGGTTGGGAGGATTTCCATCAGATGGTCTTTAAAATGGTTCTCTAAATGCAAATTAAAACAACACAGAAATTTCATATTAACTCCAGAAAGAATGGCTGTCACCAAGAAATCAAATAGTAACAAATGCTGGTGAGGCTGGGTTGGGGGGAATCCTTCTACATTATTGGTGGGAATGTAAACTAGTACAACCACTATGGAAATCAGTGTGGAAATTCCTCCAAAAAAAAAAAAATAGAAATTTCATTTGACCCAGTTATTCCCCTCCTAAGTATCTTCCCAAAAGAGTTAAAATCATCATATTACAGTGAAACATGCATACCCATCTTTATAGCAACATAAGTCATAATAGCTGAAAATTGGAAACAGCCTATAAATATGTCCCTCAACAGATGAATGGATAAAGAAAATACGGTATTTACACACAGTAGAGTGCTACCCTGCCATAAAGGATAAACTTGAGTCATTTGCAGGAAAATGGATGCAACCTGAGATCAGAATGCTAAGTGAAATAAATCAGACACACAGCCTTAAATACCACATGGTTTCTCTTGTAAGAGAAACCCACAATACAAATAAAGAGCAAATCATAAGACAGATAATAGGAGGCGGGGAGATAGATCTTTCTCAAATGGGAAGAGGATCAAGAGATGGAGGGGGTGGGGGATGGAAGAGGATGGAAGGGAATAAAAAAAAAGAACTAAGATGTGTTATACCCATGTGCCAGCTCCCGCAGGGAGTGTATTCATTAGATACTGAAAACCTGTACTAATAAAAAAACAAAAATAAAATGGTTCTGTAATATACATGAATGAGAAAAACATTGGAAAATGCTCCACAGCCAGAATTAGCTTTCTCTTCTGGGTCCCTGGGTACCGTGGATCCCGGTCCATGCTGGCCCCCATGATGGAGAGCAGGGGCGACTGACTGAGCAGTGCGTTTGCTGCTGTGTTTGTGAATTGAAGCTCCAGGGCCTCCCACTTGCAGGACTCAGACAGTGTGTTCATGTGGATGATGTATATCTTGTGCAATTTGCAAAAGTAATTTTATATTCTTTTTCTTAAAGAAGGCCTATGAAATGTAATAAAGTTCAGGCTTCGCAAATGCTGGCTCTGCTTCTTTCTGTGATGAAGGTTGTTTGGATTGTAAGATGGAGGGGCCCACTCAGATTCTGACACACAGACTTACAGGCCATGGATGGGAAGAACCAGCCCCAGGGGCCCTGCAGACTTACCTGGACCCAGAAGTCAGATTCTGCCTCTCTCAGGGCCCCATCCCTTTGTTCCTGTGTATTTGTTTCCTTCACTGCCCTTTTTCTTCTGACTGGCTGCCTCCCTCTGTGCATCATTCCTCTCCCTCATCATTTCTCTTTAATCACCTTGTGTTCCCCCCTGTGGACTGTAGCCTGTGTGTGGCTCACTGGTCTGCTTGGCTTCTCTCCACAGTCCTCTTCCATTCTGTTCCTTTCACTCACTGAGCCGTTCTCTTCATGACTCCCTGTTCCAACTCCCACCAGAGACAAGCTGATGGGCCAACCTTTCTGTTCCATTGAATCTCAGCAGAGGTCTCTGGGCGGGCCATAGGTTCACCCTTCGGTCAGGCCACCCCCAGTGGAAGGCATTGAGGTGACCCAGGGGTCAGGCCCAATGGGCCTTAAGGGGGTTCCAAAGAAAAGAAATGCTTTCCTGCTCTGGACAAAGAAACAAGACATTTTTCCTCATCCTAAGATTAAAAGAGATGAATGACAGATTCCACAAATGATCAGAGCAGGAGGGAAACAGCTGGTAGCAAGAGACTGAGGAGTGGAACTAGAGTTGAACCTCAAAAGAAAGAGTGGGAGGAAAAATAATTCAATTACATTCACATAGCAAGCATTTAGCCAGTGTCTTGACTACCTGCTATGTGCAGGGCACTGCATTGGCGTGGGGCAGATAGAAACAGAGTGTGCACGTGACAAAGGAACTTTCAAACCAGTCCCCCTGGGCGAGGGGGAGCAGTGGGGAGGCTCACTCTGAGCCGAGAGACTCTCAGTGAGAAGCCCCCAGCGGCTGGGTGTTGGAGACTCAGTTGGGCATTGCTAGAGCAGGGAGTGGGTATCCCACAGATATGACTACAGGATCCTTCAGTCTGGTGACTGAATAATGAGAATCATGGATCACATTGTCCTACATGGTTAATATAGGAAAAGAAGCAAATCTAAGGAACTAGATTAAAGGTCAGCAACTTCTTAGTAAAGGACCAGATAGTAAATATTTTTAGGCAGTGCAAGCCATAACTCCTTAACTCAGCCATTGTAGTACAAGAACAGCATGATTAATACATAAATGAATGGCCATGGCAGTGTTCCAATCAAACTTTAATTATGAAAGCAGACAGTGGGCCAGATCTAGCTCATGGCTGATCTCTGGAATAGATCAAATTAACCAACACATTGAATTTCAGGTGCCACTTCATGTAGGATATCAAAGAAACGAAGATTTGCAGCTCAGAAGAAACAGTAGAGTTGGGTATTGTGGTGCATACATGTAATCCTAGCACTCCAGAAGCTGAGGCAGGAGGATCACCACAAGTTCAAGGCCAGCTGGGCTATATAAAAAGATCCTGTCTTTAAAAATAAAGAGGAAGAGGAAGAAAGAAGAAGAAACAATAGTAGTCTGCATTTTATATCTTCTCATTCATTCATGGGGAGGGAGCAGTGGTTTCCAAAAGATTGAACTATTTGCAGAAATAAACAATCCAGATGCAGAGTGGCCAAACTGAAAAATCAATTTATAAATAACTTAAAAGTCTAATTCCTGTGGAGTTTGCCTCATTATTTTGATTCAATTTGGAACTGAAATCCCACAAACATCTTCTTAAACTTTCTCCTTGATAGCTGGAATTTAATAAGTGCCAGCCATGGGCTCTACACATTTTATGAATTGTCTCTGTGTCTGTAGCTGAAGAAACTGAGATCTTAGAGCTTGGAACCCACACCAAACCACAGAGCTAGAAAGGGGCAGAATCAGAATTTATACTGAGCCTGACTCCAGGCGAGAGCTCTCTGCCTCAGAAAGTCGCTAAGTCAGGATGAAAGACATCCAGCTCTTGTGTTAAAGTCAGCCTGGGACATTCCAAGTGTGTTTTCTTTCCCCCCATTTGGCCCAAATTTTATGTTCCCATCCTCTGTCATTGTACATGCTGCCTGTTGATGTGGTTGAGCTTCACAATTCAGTGATTCTACCCATTAGAGTGCAAGCTTAGTCACTTAAGGTTTTCATGGTCTCTCACTATTTAGCCCTTTGCTGTGAGCTACAGTTACATCATTTATATAAAAACTGTCAGCCAGCATTATTATTTTGCATTCATCAAGACTGTTAAGAAGATGAGCACATTCATCAAAGATAGGATATGAAATTGGAATTTAAGGTTTTATTAAATAACTACTAGTGTGTGGAATATCTAACCAGCTAGATTCCCGAATCATGTGGCTGTTAAGCTATTTTTAGCAACATTCCTAAGAAACATCCTATGAAAAGGATGATGAAAATTGTATAATAAGCAATCGGGGAGAGCCGGAAGGTGGAGGTATTTATGTTCTGAAATGTGGCACAGGTAAGCACAACTTAATGAAAAGTTCTCTCAGTGCTTCTCAAAATTAGTAACTTCTGTGAACTTTTGGTTTTTGTGTTTTTTAGAAAATTCCTGGGAAGTTTAAGAAACTTTTCTCTGAGCTTGAAAGTTTAACAGTAAGTAGTTGGACTAAAGATGACTTATTCTTCTAATTAATCTCCTAGATTATGATGGTCAGTTTCTGCACTCCATGATGTCAAGTAGCTTAGACTAGTTTGCTTGCATATGAAAAATGTAGCTTTGCTTCTTAAGGAATGAGGCAAGATGACAGTTAATGAATGCTTCTTCCTCTCCCTCTACAAAGGTGATAAGCATAGCCCTTGTAGTATGATTTTTCAGAAGGCAAATTTTTAAGCATATTCCAATCCAAAGAATACAAAACTTAGTATGTAATTAGTGTTGTATGCATTACTTTTTTCCTCGTTTTCCCTTTGTCTTAGGTTTAATTACAGAGTGTATAGTTTCATTTTAGAACACAATAAAACAGTGGTCTCTTGTTTTCTCTGCTCTGTCTGTGCATGAAGAGGGTCGTTTTTCTCTGCAGTGTACCTAACAAAAGACCAAGGTTACCTCGTGATGGAAATTATGCAGAGGAAACTGTACTTAAAGAACCTATTTGAAGAAAATAATAGGGCAATCAAAAGGTGTCTCTCTTTTGCAGTCATTTCCCTTTATTGTAAACCAGTAACTTCAGTTTCATTCATTGCCTAGATTTCCTGCCCTAATTTAGTGAGTTTACTCTCCTAGGAAACCTTTTATCTACTTCGTTCTTAGGAAGAACCTCTCTATATCTAAATCATATTCAAATTGTATAAGAAAAGTAGATGGAGAATTGTTTCTATCGCACATTGATTTTTCTTCCTCTGTGTAATCTGCTTGCTTCGGCAGGATCCTTCCTTAAATCACAAAGCCTACAGAGATGCATTCAAAAAGATGAAGCCGCCAAAAATCCCTTTCATGCCCTTATTGCTTAAAGGTAACAATTTTCTATCTTTTATGCTATGTAATTCCATCATCCAGAAATTTATCATTCTAACTATTGAAGGCACAAAAGGAATCCTCAGTATATTGCATTGCAGTCATTTTGACATTCAGACTTGTTTACTTTTGATAGTTTTTGGAATATTCAATTATTTTTAAATACCTAGAATGCTTAATTGTGCTTGAACAAATGTCTAAGCATTTTATACTTGACTCATTAAACTTGACTTTCATATTTTCTTTCTTGTTGCTTCTAATTCCTGTATTATTTTCTTTTGAGTCTGTGATGTAGTTAATTCAAACAAGAATAAGGCTGGCATAAAAAACCCAAATGGTGATAGGCTATGCTCAAGAGACACAACCCACAGTGTACTGTCAAGTGAGACATCCCTTTGGTCAACACAAGCAGCATAATGCATGGAAACCATTAGTAGTGTACTTCCTGTTTCCGAGGCATGGGGTTCATTTGGGAAAGTATTGGAAAGCTCTACATTAGACCGCTGAGCTCTCTTCTGTAGATCACCGCATAAGTCAGCATGAAACCTGTCAGTGAAACTGACTGCTATCTCAGTCATCTCTCTTTCAAACAAGGACATTGATGAAAAAGAGCTCTCTGGAATCTGGCCTATTCCTAGCATTCTGTGTATATCTTCACCTGTGTGCTTCCTAGGGAACGAGAACTGGGGAATTTTTCCTGACTGTATTTTAATTCTTTCAAGGAATTTTATAGGAATATTCCTTCATCCAGCCTCTGTCCTCAGAGGTAGCTTCTGCTGGGTCAGGCCCTTCTGGAAAGGAGTTGCCTGAGAACTGCACTGCTGACTGGCCTGGCCCCCCTCATCCCCTCCTCCCCCCACTGCCACCCCACAGGCAGTCAACTGGCATTGCCTCTCCTGCTGCTCTCAAGAACCACCAGAGTCTGGAGAGTTGTTCTGATTTGCTGGGCATCCCCGCAGCCACTCATTTAGTCTTCATCTAGCATGAAGCCAGAGTCCCTGTGAAACACAAATGTAATAGCAGGACAATTGAGAGATGTACAGACTGCTTCACTCAAGCTGAAAAGATTCTATTAAATATAAATGGGTGAAATAAGGGGAGATTGCGATGCCAAAATAACAATTTAGAAGTTCATTTGATTGAGTTTTCTTTTCTTCACTTACTTGCTTTTAAGATAAGTTTATTCAGGCTCCTGCTTTTTATTTGCAAAATAAAATGACTTGCAACAGTAAATACTTTTAAGGTTATGAGAAATTAGTGGATAGTGTCCCTTAACTTAATTAGAGAGCAGAGCTTTCTGCTCTACATTAATAGTTCTTCACCCAAAATGTTCAGTGCACTGAAGTGTCTCGTGCATCTTAGCTGGATGCAATTTTCTGCTCTGCTGAGTTTATCTAGACCTTTTTGTTGGCAGCTAAACAAATTTGCCTTTTTTCTACTGAAATACATTCACTCATTGCAAAAGAACAGGAAGTAAATTAAACATTTTTCTTTTCATTACAAGCCTTCTTGAGTTTAAATAAGCACTGTTTTTCCTTTATCTTAATTTTTATTATTATAAAAATTAAACAATGTCAGGTTCATTCTTTACTGAAAGGTATCATTTTTGTTGAAAATCATTTCCAAAGCCAAATAGTATGAAAATTTTAAATAAATATAGATAGATAATCATGCCTGAGATGAAATATTATGGGGAAAATACACAACTATAATTCTTAGGTTTGATTTTTGGGATTTTTTGTGGTTTAGGGGGGTTGGTTTGGTTTGGTTTTTTGAGACAGATTCTCACTATATAGTTCAGGCTGGTCTTCAACTCACCATGTAGCCCAGGCTGGCCTCGAACTCAGGCAGTACTCCTGCCTCAGCCTCCTAAGTGCAGGGGTTATAGGCACATGCCACCATGCCTGACAACTCTTAGGGTTTTAAGTTGCAAAATTATTTTTAAAGTTGTAATGAACTATTTTAGAGCACCTAGCTGAATTTTTAATGAAACCTCTTGTTCCTGCCTCTTTTGTGCATTATATTTTGAGTTGCTTTTAATTAGAAAATAGGACCAAATTGAACTACTTTAGGGGTTTAGGAAGGACTAGGCCTCCTCTGTTTCGGCTATTGAAATAGTCAACCCCCAGTAAGCACATAGATCATCAAGTAAGTAGATTACCTGAGGATCCTTTAGCCGTCAGCTTTCCTCTTTCCCGGTTGAATTGTCCTGCTTTTTGATGTACTTTACCCCTGCTGTGGCATGGCATCAGTTCTGAAAGAGATTAATGAGAACCCCTAATCAGTGTTGGGAAAGCATCCTGGGAAGATGTGTGAGAGTAGCATGTGTGCACCCCGTGTGAGTGGTGGAGGCGGTGGTCCCTTGTATTAAGTGAAAGATCAAGAGGTGTTGGAGGAGTAGCTGTAATTCCTGTGGGATTGTTTATATCTTCAAGTGAAGACTGTTGTTGCCAATTTGTGGGGTGTTTGAAGGAAAAGAATGTCGTGTGTTACTTCCTCATTTTCCACTCGCCATCTAATCAGATAGTGTTCCTTCATCCCATAGTTCTGTTTTATGAGGAGTTTCAAGAATGCACATTATCTCCAGGTGAAAGGGGCCTTGCAAGTCACATCTCACAACTTAAATTTTCACATTTGAGTTTTGGGGGCCAAATGCCTGTTCCTTCTTGTTTTTCATTCCCTCCTCGTCACACACCTGCCATTTAATAGCATCAAAACCTTCAACCTCTTGAAACCCTTCTATTTCCTTGGATTGCGGCCTTCCAGCCCCCACTCTGCTCCCTGCTCAGGACCCCCCTCTGCACTTTCCCTGCCTCTTGCCCATGCTGGCCTCAGGTGGACAGGCCCCTGGGCTTCATAGAGTGCAGCTGTCCCATCTGCTGCCCTGGAGTCCCTGAGAGTTATTAAGAGGGAATTCCCAGGAAGAGAAGAGATTTCATGCAGGAGGGAATATGTACAGGGAGTGGTGAGGGAAACACTCAGTAACTTGGCTTTAGGTGGCAGTAAGAAAAGTCCAAGTCTTTTTTTTTTCCCCTTGTGGTGCTGGAGGTAAAACCCAGGGCCTTGAGCATGCAGGGCAAGGCCTTCACCTCTGAGCTGCATCTCCTGCCTGGTTCAGGTCCTTTCACTTGAGGTGCCTCAAGAGGCCCCCAGGGGAGGAAGTCCCAGCCTCCCTGGGTTTGAATCCTGGCTCTGGCACTTGTAGCTGGGAGCATGGCTCAGCTGTGGACATCCTTTGTACCCAGATTCTTCACATGCTCCCCTTGTAGAGTTTTATGTTATGGTGTTTTGTGAGGAGGAAGTGTGTTAATCCAGGTAAAGCACTTCAAATTGTGTCTCGCATTACCGTCACCATCCTCATCATTACCTATAGAAATGTAGGAGAGCAGTGAAGGTGACAACCTTATAACCCTGGGGAAAAGGCTCAGGCGGCTCTGGTGACATCTGTCACTCCGGGAGGAAGTCGAGGCCCAGTGTCCAAGGTGTTTAGTGTAGACAGAGTGAGCACAGTTTGATTGGCTGTGCATAGAAGGTAAAAGCCAACTCTTTTGACCACTGTTATAAATACCATCATGGAATAAAAGCTTACAATTATTTGCAAAATTGCAGAAGATAATAAAATAACTAGTTTGTTAGAAGACTATTTCACTAATTGTGAATCATTTTTTTTAAAAGAAAAAGATATGAAGAGAAGCTCATGAAAACATTACAGGCCATACTGGAAGCTGTGTACGAGGGATGTCGTGGGACAGGGTTGTACCATGCTCAGAGCTCAGTGCTCCAGGCTTTTGGGGGCAGGTTTCAGGAGCACCTGTCTCTTAATGTCTTCTGTGGATCCGCAAGATAAAAGTCTTCATGAAAATATGATCTCTTTCTATTTATAAGAGTTTTAAAGCTGTTGAATTCCCTCTTTTCTAACAGATTATTTTCATGAGATTTTTGAAAATAACTTTAATTTGGTTGACCTTCCATGTTTATGATACAACATGAGTACTTGTGTGTCCTTTAATTTGTAGTGTGTTTCTTATTGTGATCCTTGTCTTCGGGGATTTCCTCATGCTCAGGATGGATCCTCTGATCTCAGTGTGTTCTCAGAGCTTCAGACGCTCTTTAATGTGTCTGATTCCTGAATCTGTGTCTTTCTTGTTTGTTTTTTCTGGCGATACTGGAGATTGAACCTCAGGAGGGCTGAGCAGGTGCCCTACCATTGAGCTGCACCTCCTGCTCCTTAGTCACTTAAATCTAGTGAGACTCGAGTCAAATTTAACTTCCCTTCCTCAAAATGTACTTTCATTCCCCTTTCCTTGTTTTATTTTCATCATTGGTGCTTTCTTTCTCCCCAGTCAGATGGGGCCAAAAATCTTGACATTTTCAAACCTGGCCCTTTCATTTACTTTTCTATTTTTAATGATACTGGAGCTGAAACCCAGGGCCCCACATCTGGTAGGCAAGTGCTCTGCCACTGAAAGACATTCCAGCCCCTCACTCACAACACAGGTACTGGCTTGGGGAACCAGAGATTTAAATTGAAACATCCAAATCTGAATCGTAAGTGTTTTACGTAAAGCAAGTCTCATAAACTTTGTCAGTATTTTTTTGGAAAAGCAAACAAAAATATTAAGAATCCTGTTGTTTGTAGGCATTCATTTATTTTCTGCTCAGTCCTCTGACTTAAAAATATAATAGACAAAATAAGTGACAAAATAGTACGAACTTTTGTAAAGTGGATTAAACACTTCTCTGTAAGTGCAGAATTATTCTTTCAATAATGTTACACAGTTCCCTCCACCCCTTTCCTGCACAAATCATGCATTTTCCCGTTTAGATAGTATGGTTTCAAGTTGCCTTACCAAATGCGTGGAATAATTTCTGTAATATTTAAGGAAAATTCATGAATTGGATTGTTTCTAGACTTCTTTAGCCTTATCACATGATCCATTCCTAATGATACATATATCTTTGCTTTTGATTTCCAGATGTAACATTTATTCATGAAGGAAATAAAACATTTTTGGATAATCTTGTCAATTTTGAAAAACTGGTATGTAAATTTCACTATTTCTCCTTTTTCTCACTGAAAAGAAAATGTATGCTTATCTTTCCTGCTCCACCAAACTAATGGTATAACCCTTTGTCTCCATTGAACCTGAGCTTACGGGCTGCATGTTATTCATTGTCAATACACAGTGTTTCCCAATTAAAAATAAGTGTGCTAGCAAGGGTTTGAGAACCAACCAAATATGGAAATGTGCTTTTCATTTTTAAAAATGACACTTCATGAGGTTAACATCAGTGTTTCAGTGTGCTTTATGGAACCAGAAATAAAAATGTAGGGCTCCTGTCAGGAGTTTCTAGTCACCAGCTGAGCCTTGCTGCGGTAGAGGCATCTCCTGGTGCTTCAGTGTGCACTGCTTTTGAGCCACTGGCAAGAAAATCCTCCTGGGGAGACGTGTCAGCTCCCCAGTACCCCAGGCTTGGATATGAGCCTTGGATTCCTGGATCTGCATGTGAGGGGAAGGGCTACCCCATTACTAGCACCTGACACAGGGTCTCCTTACTCATGAGTGGGGGTCTCCAGTCAGTCCTCTGCTACATGTTCCTGAAACGCTTCCTCCTAAGTGACCTCCAAGACATTCCCAGCACTTTGTCTTGCAGTGGTCAGAGGAGGGTTTACCTGTGAGAACGGGGCAGTCGTGATATAGGAGCACACCAGAGAGACACACTGATAACCAGGGGAGTGGATTTATCTGACAGATGAACTTTAGTGTCATAGATTAAACGTTCTGTTGTGGGTAAGGATGCTCCTGGTAACCCTTCTCCAGGGATCCTGACCTTTGAGGACCTTTTCAGTAATGGTGATGGACTTGTGTGAACTCCTTCAGCAGCTGACCCCTGCTCCCTGTGAGACTGGCCCAGGCCTTTGAGAGAAGGTTGATTGAGCCAGGGGCCACAGACCATGACCAAAGAACACACTAGGCTGACGTGTACCCCTGAGGGCTGGCGTCTGGCCTTTGCCCCTGAGTGCTCTGCTCTCATCATCTGGTCAGCCCACCACATAGGACATCAGCCAGGACAGCATGGTGGGCTTGTGCACTGCTCTGCAAACACACCCAGCTGGAATCTGACAGACATCTTTGCACAACTTTTCCCATCACAGCTCTCTTTAAACCACTCGTGGCTTAAACCACAATCCCTTCATGGCTAGTTATTTTTGAAATGGAAATGTCGATAACATTTTCAAGTCTCTGCGCTGCCTTAGAGTCAGAGCTCACTTGTTTTAAATGCTGCAGTCAAACCAGCGCAGCCAGAAATGGCTCAGGTGTTCCTTTTTTGTGTGTTGCTGTGTGATCTGAAGATCACAAAGTACCTGTTAGCAACCAAAGTCTGGAGTCACTAGAATTCTCATCTCCAAGCAGGTTAAGCTCTAGTGTTTGCTGCAAATGAAATGATTGCAGTAATATGAAGCTTCTGATCAATACGTACTTTGCCTGCTGGCCAACACATCAGGTTAATCACACCAAATGAGCTCTGTGCGGCTTGTATGACAGTGTTCAGTGAGGTTGTCACACCAAGTGGTATTTCCCAAGAAGGTCTAGTCATTTTTGCCCCCTGACCCAGAAGGAACACGGGAAAGCAACTGTACTTTTTATAGGTCACTGCTACCTATTTTAAGAGCAGATTGGTGGCTCAACTTCTCCCTCACGTGACCCAGGGCTTTGAAGATCATTGTATCATTCCCTTCAGATGATGTCACCAAAGTGAGAGAACAATTCCAAAGTGAGAGGCCCAAATGAGAAAGAGCTATGAGAAGATTTCCTTCATCTTTCCTACACTCTTTCTCACCACAGCTTATGGTCTTTTCTGCTTTCTACAACAATCCATCAAAAGCCTTTTAATGCCAGCTTTCATGTGCTAAGACCTCACCTCACAACAGGGATTAAAACAAAGTCTTGATGATACTGATTCCATTAGGTTCCATAATTGTGTCCTTAATTCTTAAGGAAAGTTTAAGGAAATAGCATGGGATAAGTAATATTTTATTTAAAATTCCTAAAAATAATTTTTGAAAAGGAACAGGAAAATGGGCACAATTGTGGATGCACACAGCAGGTCCATAGGACATACACGCTACCGTCAGGAAGTTGCTGGCACATCTTTTATAACAAGAGCAGATTTTGTGGTACCAGTGAGCTCCAGGTCCTCAAATCAGATAGCACTTCAGACTCTGCATGCCTCAGGCTAACCCCTCCTTACATGCAGAAGACAGGATGAAATTGGAATTTTTTCAAAAAGGACAAAAATCAACTTCATGTCATACCTAGACCTATGGTACACATGGCTGCTGGAGAGAGAGACTGTCCTTTCTAGTAGATGCAGTATTTTTAAGGAATGTCTCTTAGCAAAGGACATGGTTTTGCTGAAGCTAAAACAGGATCATCTTTCACAATAATGAACCAATAGAATCTAAGTGAATTAACTTGTAAGAAGCCCATTCCTCATGATGGATATTAACTTAAGCCAGCTAGCAGATAATTCAGTGTATTAGCTTTATCTGGCTGACACAGGCCAACACATTACATCAGACCACATGCAGATCTAGAAGTGCTCATTGAGTCTAATAAGATTTCTATTGTTCCCTGGCTAAGTTCCTTGCTGCCTCAGCAACTCTAAATGTTTCTATCTCCAACTATTATATGATGAAGAAATAAAGGGTTTCTCCTTTTTATCTCATCCCTCAGTATTATGAGTATCCTCTTTTACCATAGCTCCCTCCCTCCCCCTTCATAAAGGCTAAAGATGAGAATCAGGACTCAGATTTCAATGCTACATTAGATACCAAGCCTTACATCAGCTCGAGCCTTGCATGAGCTGTGCAAATGCACATGATAGAAATCAATATGACTCCATGGCTTAAAACGAGAAAACTGTCCTGGGAATAGGGGTAAAATTTGGGGAAGCAAATTTAACAATGCATTTATACAGACATGAGTCAGGTCTCATTTCCTTTGCAAATGCCATTTGAGCTGCTGTTCTAATCATTGTCCCATTTAATTTTCCACTATTGAGTGGAAGTACTTTAGCAGTACAGTTCTCAGAACAATTTAATCTGTAGGTCACATTCAAATAACATTTCTGTCATTCTGCTGGATTTTGAGTGAGAAATTCTTTAGTGTGAACATTATACTTTCAGCAGCAGTTCATTCAAGGGATGGCTGTGTGTGGGTAATCTGTGTTCAGTGTGTGCAGGACATGAAAGATGCGAGCCACTTGAGGGGTTTGGAGGGCCAGACAGTAAGTGATGTCGATTCTGGAATAACAGTATGATGTTTGGATTTCGATAGGAAACAAAGTAAGGAGTCACTGCAGATTCTCCTGAGGACGACCCCAGTATTTAGAGATTATTCTGGCACCTGTGTAGATGGACCTGTAATAGAGGATGGTCTTTTCCAAAACACTGTGTTTTCATTATGGAAAACTGGGCCGGGGATTTAGCTCAGTGGTGCCACTGCCTGACTCATAAGCGCAAGGTCCCAAGTTCAATCCCCGGTACCAAAAAAAAAAAAAGAAGAAGAACACTAAAAATGGCTGAGACAGGTAGAAAACAATTGCAGGTACTGAAGTAGGAGGTGGTAGAATCTTATTAAAGCAGATGCAAATTATGGAAGACTTTTGCCTGGAGATCAGTAAAGACTTTAAAGAAAGAAAATACTGAAGGCATTAAGAGGGATATAAAGTATAAACAAATGTACATGGTAAAGATGTTGATGTTATAGAAAATGTTCATCTTTCACAAGTACCTCAATTTCTGCCACCACTTGAGCCTTTTAGTGTGTAAAACCTCCTAACCCCGTGCAGCACATCTGAGTCTGTATTCGCAACACATGGTAGCTGCTGGGCATGCACACCCCTCTAGTGGTACCTGGTGGAGAGAAGAAAACCAACAGCAGTGATAGTGACACAAGCCCAGTACACACTGTACAGAGAACCATGAGTGTGGTGAGAATAAACTTCCCAAGGCCAGAAAGGAGATCCCAGAAAGGCTTCATTTCTTTACAATGTGTTTTCCCACAGTGGATCTGTACAGTTTGGGAGCCACCACTTTTGCAGACGATGACTAAAATATTATCTGTAATTCAAGTGCAACAGAATAATTCAAATGTTGTTCTCTCCAAGTATAGCACATCCGCTTACACCCAACTTTGGTGTTAGACTATCCATCCATGGCCTTAGACTCTCCATCCATCACAGCAGCCACTTCTGCTTCAGTAGTACCCTGAGTGACCCCTCCTCCCACTGATGTGTTTCCTTTGTTACCTGGCAGCACATGATTGCAGACACTGTGCGAACCCTGAGACACTGCAGGACTAACCAGTTTGGTGAGTAATTGAAGTCAAGTGTGGAGTGTAAATTGACTGCATATGGGTCCCGACTGTGACCATGTCACAAGTATTTGCTGGTGATAAATTTAAACAGCTTATAAAGAATAATATGTATATATGTTTGCATATTGTATGCATATTCTAGATCCTCACTTTGTTTCCTCACTGGCATGTTTGGGATTGGAGAAAGGGTGGGGCAAATCATTATTCCCTCATGGAAGCAAGTTTACCCTGTCCAGAGGGACTTAATACAGTCAGAGGCTCCTCCCTGCTTTGCTTCCCCTGTACCTTAGAATGAGCTGGTGAGGTTAGCAGGGTGACCCTGGCCCTGACCTCTTTACTTGGGGCCTCACTGGAATAGGGCTCTAGTCTGTAAAAGTGCCTAAAGCAGCATTCTCAATCTCTTTTCCTCTCCACCAAAACCCTCCTGTCTAGAGCTGCCTTTCAGCTGAAAATGTGTTTTTCTGAGTACATTTTTAGGGTCCCCACTGAGACTATATATGTAGGAATATTTGTTCCGTTGGAAATCTCAGGCAGGCATCACTCACAATGTGTTTAAATGGTGTTGGTGCTTTGCAGGAAGGAAGGAAATCAACTTTGCTGAGTTGAAGGAGCCTTCCCATGGGCAGGAACTGTGAGACCAGTCCTAGTGAGTGTTAACCCTGCAGGTGCAGGACAGAAAGCAGGTTGTAGAGGCTAACTCCTCAGCCACTGCTCAAACCAAGACTATCTGACTTTCTTGCCCTTTGCTTCACTCTGGGCAGATTATATAAATATAAAAGGCACAAATATAAAATTTTAACAGTAAGTACAACAGTGTATATAGAAAATCAAAGTCCCACCTCCCAAGGAAAGTACTACTGTACAAACTATTTGGTACATGTTCTTTTTATTTTTGAGGGGAAGAGATTGTTTTTTCTGAGACAGGTCTTACTTTGTGGTCCTGGCCTTGAACTCACTATATAGCCCAGACTGGCCTCCAACTGGCAGCAGTTTTCCTGCCTCAGCCTCCCAAATCCTGGAATTATATGCATGAGTCACCCTGTGCCCAGCTAGTACACTTTTCAAATAATTTTTCTTCTATACAGTGCTGCTCTTGGCTGGCGATACTGTCTTCCCAAAAAGCAAATTAGGAACTGAACTTTTCTATGTACTAATTATTTTTTCAAAAGGAAAATTGTAAACACCAACTAATTTTTCTACATAGTCACATCAATTTAATATCATTGGATATATACTTATAGAACTCTTCGTTATACATGTACATTGCAGTTATGGTAGAAACAGTAATAATGACATCATTATAGAAATTCATCCTAATGTACAAGCCAGTTGTTGATGAGTATGGCTTCATAGTTCTTTTATCTTTCTTTGGATATTTAGCTAATTCTAAGACATAGACCCTCATTTATCAAGAGGTGCTAGTTTATATATGCTCCCACTATGGACATGAAGGTTACCCTGGCTTGGCAGGCCCTGAACCTCCCACCCATCTCCCACTGCACTCTGTATAGCACTAGACAAAGGAGACATTTATTATAGGTGGTGCACACCTCTAGTCTCAGCACTTGGGAGGCTGAGGCAGAAGCATTGCTGTGAGTTCAAGGCCAGCCTGGGCTACATAGTGAGTTCAAGGCCAGCCTAAACTGTATAGAGAGACCCTGTCTCAAAAAAACCAAATAAATAGGGCCGGAGATTTAGCTCAGAGGTTCTGCCGCCTGCCTCGCAAGAGCAAGGGCCCGAGTTCGATCCCCAGTACCAAAAAAAAGTAATAAAAATAAGTAAATAAATAATGACCGTCAAGCCAATTTATGTTCAGATATTTATGTACCTTAAAAACTGGGTTGGAATTGAATTATCTGAGTTTATTTTAACAGTTTATCCAGGCTAGTAAACCAGTGTCAACATTTGAGTTAAAATTATGTAATGTTAATCAAGTCAGTTACAAATTATAAAGTGCCACAGAAGTGTCAGTTGTCATGGTTGGGAACTTTCATTCTACCATCCTTTTTTTTCTTTTTTCATTTTTTAAATTTATTGATACATTTTAGATATACATAATAATATTCATCATAGGGAATTTGTACCTGTACGTGACATACCTTGCTTCTTTTTTTCCCATTCCCCTTCCCTCCCTTCAACCCCTCTTCCCCGCCTTGTTTACAACAGCTTTGTTTCTTCTACCATCTTTTTAAGACATAAACTAACAGCAATTTTATCTTTATAGCATCTTGTTTTCCAAACTAAAGTGTACTAAACCAAAAAACAGCTTCTCAGTATCTTTCAGCCCACAGTATTCTAGAATAATACAGTTTGCTTGTGTTTTTGCTTCCATTCAACTACTATACTGGCCTCGCCCTTTGCCCACATACTTGATCTCTGGCTTCTTATCAGACTTGTCACCAGCACAGCACGTATGTGTTCACATCACACGAACACCCCCTGTTGCCTCTCCATTCTTTGACTGCCCTGGATCTGTGTGTGGAAAGATCCCTTGCCTCGTCCTTGTGGGGGCAGACTTCAGCCCATGCACTTACTTTCTGTTCCCCCTCTGCCTATTAACCGTCCCTTAGGTTTGGTTCTGTGGTATCTGTTCATTCGGTTATTTGTTAAATCTTTTTTTTTTTCTCAAAAAAATAAGGATACCAGGGAAGTATACAAAATCTAAAAAAAAGAAAAGGGAGAAGGAATGGCTGTTGTGTTCCTATGCTAAATAGATTGCCTGATTCCTGAAAATTCAAGACTGCACGAGCCAGTGCAGGCCATTCAAATGGGCAGTTGCTATGAAAGACTGCACAATTCAGGAGCTCAAACTGTGGACTCAGAAAACATAGGATCTAGGTTCAAATCCTGCCTGTGTTACTTGTGTGACTGCTCACTGTCTCCACCTGTGGAGAGAGACAGTAGCATGACGTCTGAATAGTATATACTGCTAAGTGAGAAGTGCTGTCAGTACCTTACTGGCTGACTCCCCAGCCCTAGGAACCTCGCTTGAGGCATTCTTACTCTTAGACAAGGACTCTGCTTCCAGGATTCCAACTACTGAGACAGGGTTTCCTGGATTGCTCTCATGAGATTGATTTTTGGTGTTTCCTCTAAAATATTAATAGGAGGTGACATGTCTCCAAAGGAGCATCAGGAGCTGAAGTCCTACGTTACCCACCTGTATGTCATCGACAGCCAGCAGGCCCTGTTCGAGCTCTCCCACAGGCTCGAGCCTCGGGCCTGAGCCACTACCCACCTCCTGTGACTGCTGTACTTTGAGCCACGGGAAGGTCTCTGCCCAGTACATTGCTTCCTATGAGAAAAGAAGTTGCTGAGTTTTATCAGTACATCGCAAGACGTGCACAGGAAAGGCAGCCTGAGTGTGTTCAGGAAGTGATATCAGCCACCAGGGATGGGAGAGGCCCCTCCACGATGCTCTTGGAGCGAGAAGGCAGAAAGAGCCAGCAGCATTCTTGGAACAGAGAGGCCTGGTTTCTTATCGTCATGTTGTTGATCCTGTCCAGGTTTCAATTAGAGATGTGCCAGCATTGACAGGAGAAAGCAGCTTGACACACAACGAACTGATGTTCCAGTATGAGTGTGCCTGCAGGAGGAAGACAGATTACCGCCTTGAGGCCATCAGAGGACTGTGAATGCCCAGAGACACATATCTTTGGGCAAGGGGAGCTCTCTCTCCATCCAAACTGTCACCACAATGGCCATGTGAATCTCGGGAGTTGAGGACTAGCAACTGAGTCTTGCTTCACTGTGAGGATGTAAAATGTCAAGGCACACACCTCTTTGCATCCACAATCACTTTCTTACGATGTATGCTTGCGGGTAAAGTTAGCATCTGTACAACTGATATGCCTCTATAGGCAAAGTAGACATAGCTGCTTTGCCAGTAAGGAAAAATAGTAGTCTTTAAGCAGTCAACTCATTGTTTAATTCCTGGGGATTTTCTTTTATGTTTGTAACTGGGCTCTTGTTTTTCACTGGGCATAATATGATTTTCTGTAAAGGCACAGTGCCTAATACATTGCAGGCCTTCAGAAACAGCTTGTGGAGGTGAGAATCACAGATCTCTGTGTTCTGTGTCTGATGAAGCCAGATGGAGTGAGAACACCCGGGTGAGGGAGAGAGATTGCATGTGTGAAGCGCTTAGCACTAACAAGCCCAAGGTCATAGGATCGTGGGGATTACCAATCTTGGGACAAGTGAAATGTGCCCAGAAATATCCAGACATCTGACTTATGTTGGAGACTTAGGAGGCCTGTAGTCTGCTTCCCATGCAAAGCAGAAAGTCTTGCTGTAATTTACCTTTTTCCTTTTTTCCTCAAGTCTGTTTCTTTCTTATTCCCATTTTTACAAATCGAGCCTTCTGTAGCAAGTGAGACTTCATGCTCTTCTCGTGGACTGGTTAGAGGGTTTCCCTCAGCCCTCAGATGAACAGAAAAGGCTGTGGGTTAAAATAATCCAGTCCTTCCTGATAGCTAAATACTTGTCACTGGCTAAAATGCAAGGTCCTGCTCCTCGCTAAAATGCAGTCCTTCATTTTCTAACCATGTGAACCATGCTGTACTTCTCACCATTCCTGCTCATTGGTCTGGTGGGTAGGAACCAGTACAGACCTGTTTCCTTTTTGTCTCACCAGCACCGCACTCATCCTCCTTACTGAGGTGTATCCATTGCTCCTGACACCTTTCCAGCAGTGGTGTCCCTGGGCTCAGGGACCACAGGGAGCTGGAGACAGGGCTGGAATGAGCCATGTGGGGAATACTTCTGGTAGGACTTCCAGAGAGACTCCATCTGGCTCAGCGTACAAAACTTCATTCCTGAAAATGTATAGGGTTTTAGAGGAACGCTCCATCCACGGCTGGTCTACTCAGAAATGCTTCATACTGCTGGTAATAGAATGAGGCCTGCTGGAGGAGTGTAGAGCCATAGAATCAGGAAAGAGACTTTCCCGATGGCCAATCAAGCTCTCAGAAAGCCCTCCCCTTGGCAGTTACTGAGAATAGTGTAGGCTTACAGCACAAGCACCTGTGTGTGTCTTTTCTTCAAGCTAGTGATCAGGGTTGGACTGGTGCAATCACATAAGGCCATTTTGACATTGTCTCTGTTTTACAATTTGATTTATTTACATTAGATTCGCATTGCCTCAAGTAGAGCATTGCCTTTAAAGAACTGATTTTCAATGGAAATCTATTTCAGCTGAGCACGTGCTGCTCAGACCCCAGTTCAGATATGTACACTTGGCCACACAAAGCCACTTGTATGTTGTGCTTGAACACATTTTGAGTGATTCTTAGTGTGTGCTGCACTGCGTTGAGTGGACAGGGGCTGGGATAAAGTGGTGTTTGTCACCCTTTTGCTTTAGAGTAAAAGGAAGGGAGGATTTTGTTTGTTTTAGATTTGCTTTACCATCCTGTCTTCTGAACGTCTTAAAACCTTTCAGCTTTTCTGAAATTTAACAATGGGCAGAATTTTGCTACACAAAAAGCTCTTCCTGCGGACCCCCAGCTGTCTGTCAGTGAACAGGCCGCAGCAGGACCTGTGCAGGCCCTGCTGGTCGGGATGAGCCCATTCCTTCTCCAGATGCTCACCAAGGTCTCTTCAGAATCCGTTTTGTTCTGACTAGAAGGGTAGGCTGGACATGTCTAAGCCCTTTTCCCACTAGCCTTTGGAATTTTTATAGTTGCAGAAAATCTCCATCTCTTTGGAAAATCTTCACCAGAAGGGCTTGCACAGACGCTTCTACATGGGTTCTTTCTGTTACAGCACAATTATCCAACAGTTCTGGATGCGTTAACATCGCAGGAAGCCAGCCCTGCCTAGAAATTCGCTGGTGGTGGTAGAACACATTCCTGTCGACAAAATTGGACCTTTCCCTTTTTTCCCCCCCCACTTATGTACACATTTGCAGATGTTCCACAGACTACATGTTTTAAATTCTCTGTCATGGACTATATAATTGCCAAATGGTTTTAGTGAGGCATATTATAACCTACATTCACTTTTTTCTAGTATCCTTACTTATGTTTAGAATAAATTCATTTTGCTAGACCAATATCCTCAAGCAGATAGTATGGCACATACATTGAATTTAGAAGCATGAGAATAAAGTGAACACCTTACGTCTGTGTGGGAAAGAAACAGAAGCATGGGAGAGAAAATGTGGAGACGACTCTTGCTCCCTGGAGCTGGCCTTTCACTGCTGCCTGAATCTCAGCCCTCCCGTTTTGCCATGGCCAACACATGCACTGCAAAGCCAGAACTATATGGCACAACCAATCCAAGTTTCTCAGAAACTGGGCACAAATATTAAAATTTGGAAGACCAAGTCAACTATAGTTGTCCAACACAAGATTTCATCTAACTGCTTCAAAGACATGTTCTTAAAATTTTAGCCTGCTTGTTAGTGAGCAAGGCCAGGTCTGCTTCAGACTGGTAGAAGAAAAAAAGTTTTTAAAAATTGCCAAAAAGTTAGTTGAAAATGTACTACTGTATAAAGCAAAGCTGTATATACTAAACATTTTTTAGCAGAGTAATATTTATTTGCATAGCCTATTTATTGTATTCATATTATACTGTTATTAGAAGTTGATGACCAGAAGCAAGGACTCTTGCCTTTTAATGTACCATTGCTTAGGACTGCTGTGACATTGTCAGCTTGCATTAACCATTAGAAGATAGAAAACCCACAATCGGGGTGTCTACCTAACTTCTCAGGGACTACACTTCACAGTTTTCAACCATTGTAAGACCTGGTAAATATGAAACATTTGTTGAATTACCAGAATTGCCATTAACAGTGTTTCCTTTCTCATATTTCATGCTTTCTGCCTATGTATATATGGCTCTCCTGTATATTTATCAAAGCTAGTAAGCAATAATTTATATGTAAAAATGGCCAAGCAATATAAGGTTAAAACTTATATAAGTAACTGTTACTTTATCTTGTATTTTCCAGTGTTTTTAATTGCCTTTCCAAATACAAGACTATGTTAAAGATACTATTCATGCCTTGTCACTTCTTGCTTTTTCCATGATGCACTGAGCTAAACAGGCTGTGTCCCAGCAGTGTGTGACACCTGGGTTGGAACCCAAAAGTCATTTGCTCATGGATGAAGATGGTCTCAGGCAGCCACAGGAGCCTGAGCTCTCATCCCAGCACTGCATGATGGCCAGCCCCCAGCTCCCAGTGTTGGAAATGGCATCGGTACTCTCATTCTGGGATTTGGGCGAGTCCAACCAACCTCTGGCATCACTTTAGCCCACTTCAGTGGGGTCAGGAGCTAAGAGAAGTGCCAGCCCGGGCCAGGGGGGAAATACCTCGGGCCTCCATAGACCCCCTGAGGGTGATGGCTGGTGGTAGACAGAGTGGGAAAGCAGGGTGCTGATGAAGTTTGGGCAAGTGGTATATCACATCATTATTCAGAATCTTCTCTCTCCGTCCCTGTGGGCCAGTTATGCATCCTGCTCATCCAGGTCAAGCTGGCCTTTGGCATGTGGGATTCTCTCCCTGCAGGAAGATTGTATATTTTACCATCTTGAGCTCTGGAGTACCCACATGTCTCGCTCTATCTGGCAAAAAATGGAAATAATTAATCCATATAGCCTGTAGTCAAAGATTTACAAGGTAGCCTGTGCTTCCCATGCATGCCCTTCTAGGAACCATGCACTGTTCCAGGCAGAGGTATCACCACCAGCTTGTGACATGGAACAAAGGCAATGTGGAGCAAAGCTTTGGCATGGGAAAGGCTCAGAACTTGAGTGAGAAATAAACTTTCACCATTAGAAGGCATTGAGATTTGAGTTGCTTGTTACTCAGCAGAATTTGACCTAAGCTGACTAGTACAGTCTTCCAGGACACCTCTGTCCTTCAACCCCCATGCTGGCAATAGTACTGACTTTGTACAGTGACTGATGGGTAAAGCCACCTGTTGTCACATATCCATGCAAAAACTTCTCTTGTATGGGAAAAAGTAAAGATGAGTTGAAGTCAATTCTCTCAAGCTCTTAGTCACTAGGAAGTCGCACTTCTCTGAGACAGGAGACCACAGGGCAGTGCCTCTAAGACAGGCAGTGG
This sequence comes from Heterocephalus glaber, assembly GCF_053883595.1. Taxonomy (NCBI): domain Eukaryota; kingdom Metazoa; phylum Chordata; class Mammalia; order Rodentia; family Bathyergidae; genus Heterocephalus; species Heterocephalus glaber. The sequence goes on from NW_028258156.1 coordinate 8,348,956, forward strand.
AAGCAGTGAGAGGAGCTGCACTGGGCTTTCCATTTGTCTTGGTCCCATAGTCACCTCACTGTGGGGCTGATCCCAGAACCTGGTGCTGAGCAGAAGTGGAAAAGGGAAGCCCTGGGCCCCTTTACTAAGATAATACCAGATTTTCTTCATTTCCAACTGGAATACTTGGTTCTACTAAGATGAGAGAAGATCACATGAACCCAGAAGCCTCATCTTCAAATTAGCAAACCTCAAAATGAAACTTGTGGTCCTGGCCCTGATGCACTAGCTACAGAATTGGACTTCAGAGCACGAGGCTCCATATCAGGTCCCATACTTTGTCCAGGGTCTTCTGGATCCCCAGTGAGCAACTTGTGTATTTGCCTTGCACAAAATTACTTTGAACAAATGAGATTCCTGGAGCTTTAAGAATTTAGTGACATATACACAAAATTGCTTACATCCTTTAGTGACACATTTCTGTTAACTGAAGCAGCCCAAATTCCTTGTACTTCAGTAGAGAACCAGCGGCTCTCTTTCCATCGCAAGAGAGGAATGTGTTATTGGTGAGGCAAACAAGACAAGCAGCCAGGGACTGTGCTGGACACTCACTGAGACCCCATTCCCCACCCAGACTCAGAGCCGTGTCAAGTGCCATCCCTTGGCTTTGCTTCACTTATGGTGACCCCGCGTTTGCTGAGGAGGAACTCAGCCTACTGTTTGGCCACTCTGTGGCTTCTGATTACTTTTCCCTCACCTCGAACCTGGCGTCTTCCACCAGTGGCTTATGTTCCCTGTGGTTAGCTTTGCGAGCATTTCTGCCACAAGGTCACCACACTCCTCCCCGTGGTCATCCCAGAGGAAGCTCTACAGCCTCCTTCTGAGAGAACCGCTGCCCCTAGCCTGGAGTACTCCTAACATAGTACTTCCTTGGCCAGACTGAGCCAGGCCAGGGCACGAGTGGGAACCATTTCAAACTCTACCCCACCCCTTCCTGACCACACCATGTCACCACTTAGTTTCTGCTACAGCTACACCGTGTTGAAGATCTTAACTGTCTGAAATTCTCTCCTGAGAAGAGAACAAGCTCCTGGCATGGGTTTCGCAGTATCTCGGGGGGTTTCTCACATTCTAGATCTTCAGCATGGAGATGGGAAGGTGGAAATGCCAGGTGCCCCTATTTGCCTTTTCTTCTCCAGGAAGACCCTGGAAGGCAGCCCCAACCTCGATGGTACCTTGCCTAAAGCCACTTCTACAGATGTTGAGCAGTCCTCTACAGAAGACCCAGCCTGTCCAATCCCTACCCACAGATATCTGTCAGCTCCCAAGTTGTCCTCATGGTTAGAGTCTACAGTTGCTAGCTAGAGCTTGAATGAAAACAATCATCTTTGGAGAAAAATCCCTGCAATAATCACCTTGTTCTTAGAGTCCAGCCCAAAACCAACAACAACAGCAAAATGAAACGGAGAGATCGAAGTCTAGAAAGCAGTCAGCCTACATCGAAGCAGTGGCAAGAACTCCTGACATTCTGCAGCAACAGTGGTTCTCAAGACCCTTTCTCAGGGCATCATGGTAACATGAGTAGTATCACCATCCAGTCAAGTCCCAAACTTCAGTCTTCACTCCTCACCTCCAGTACTCCTTGCTCACTGAGCCCTCCACCAGCTGCGCTGCTTCATTCTCCACTTAACTGTATAACCTCAGCCTGCTGCTAGCCATTACTCCAGTCATTACTGTAACCTGCCTAATCTTCCTCCTCCTAGTCTGAATTCCCCCCAGTACAGCATCCAAACTGCCTTCAAAGTAATTTATATTCCCAAAACAAATCTCATTATGTTTCTCCCCAGCTCAAAATCCTTCAGTAGCACCTGCTAGGCTGTGGGAGAAAACCTCAATTTATGTAAATTCTCTATACTGTGGCCTCTACAAACTCATCCAAGGCCAAAGAGATCAGGCAGAGGTCCCTGGCAGACTAAAGACTTGTGGCCCCTTGAAACAGATACTCTACTCATGGGCATAAATTGATTCCAGCTAATTAACATGACTGTTGAAAATAACATGCACTAAACACTTGCTAAATAAATATCTGAGACTTAATTACCTGAGGATACTCAAGGTGTTAAATCCTGAAGCCAGACTGCTAAGATGCATATATACCTGTGTGTGTGTGTGTTTGCGCGCGCGCGCGCGCGTGCACGCATGCTGGCCCTAAGGGGAAGAACTTGGGCCTCTGGAATTGACTTAAGCACAGGGAGCTCTTTTCCACCAGAGCTACACAGGCAGACCTGAGAGCAGTCCACAGGAATGGTTTCGAGGGCAGTTCGGGGCCAGCTGAGGGCTGTGCCACAGACTCATGAGGGCCCGCAAAGCCCTGGCTCTTTAGAAGTTGGAGCAGATCCATAGGTGCCAGACTGGATTCACTTTCTAGTTTGTTGGGGGCTTAAGTGACTTGATTGCTGTAGGAAATAACTGTTCATGCTATTTTGTATTCAGCTGCCCTCGGCTGGGCTCAGAAGGAGCTGGAAGGGAAAAGGCCGTGGGCAGAGGCTGGAAGGGAGGGCCTGGTCCTTCCCTGTCCTGTGCCCAGTGCTGACTGTGCACTCCTGCCAGGAGTACACAGAAGAGTCCCTGAAACCAACATCAGGCTGCTTCCCAGCACCGCGCCCCCTACTGCCTCCCCAGCGGCAGGTCCTCGGGTTGCTTAGCTCCTCCCTGCATTCCTTCTCAGCTTCCAGCCAAGGGCGCAGCTTGCGCCATCCCTGGTCCCCGTGTGGACCCACCCCCTCAACACATGGCACCCAGAGCGTCCTCCTTACCCGACAGACAAGGCTGGGTCCACCCCAAAGCCCTTCTGATGACCCCACCTGACACCAAGCCCTCCTTATCTCTTATCCCAATTCCTGTATCTCTAGGAAACCACCTTACCTTATCCAGAGCTGGGAGAACTGGGGAATGTTTCTGCCTTGTTCTTGGCTGCTATTTTCCCTCTCCTAAATGGGGATTAAAGTATTATTATGTTAGAAAATGAGAAAGTGTGTAATGTGTTTAACACAATTCCTGGTACATAGTACTCAATGAATGATAATTCATTATTGTCATTAATATAGGGTGCCAGGGAGGGGATTTGCATCCACATTTTTACTCCACCACTGAATATGCACAGATGAACTCTTATCCTTATTTCCCTGATTGTTGAACAAGTAACACCTCTGCCACGGGGCGGTTGTGAAAATGAAAGGGACAATGCAGTTCTTTGTACCTGCTAGAGTGAGATACAAATGTTTCCTCTTGGAATCCCTGCATGCAAAGCAGGGGCAAACCCTAAATGTTTGCTGGTTTATCTAAACAAAGATGGCTACATGGATAGCCTGCACGGTGGGATCATACTAATGCTCAGGTATTAACAGAGGAAGAAAACCCCCAGGCAGATCTTGGGTATGTCCACATCTGCTGCTCTGGTGCCAGCCCTCCCTTTAGGACTCAGCAAAACTCTCAGTGAAGCCCCCTTCCTTGGCCACACCCCACCCCTTTTGTGGTCATTCGTGAGCTGGGACTGTGGGCCAGGACCCCTTGGACAGCAGCTCCACCTGCCAAGCCGTGGGCTTCCAGCTGTCACTCAGGCATTGCCACTTCTGACAAGGGCCTGAGTCACACAGGCTGCCCACTCATGGTGCTCAGTGGGTGGGTGTCTCCAGTTTCATCTAGAAGTCACTCTGCAAGCACTGCACTGCAACTGCACTGCTGATCCTGGACCCAGTCCTGGGCCGAGCTGAAGTCTCCTTTGTAAGAGGAAAAGCAAGAGAGGCCAAAGGAGTGACAGCTCATCCTGGGCCTGACTTTACACTTGGTGAGTGTTTTTCTTCCATAAATCAACCACAGACTCTCCTCGATCTAGCTCCCTCTCATAATGTAGGTGTGCTAGCACTGATCTGCAACAGGCTGCATCAACTACTCTGATCATCTACTATGAGCCAGGAAGTATTCTAGATGATGGGAAAACAACCACAAACAAAACGAAGGTCCTTTCCTTCCCAGAGCTTTGATCCCATGGAGGAGACAGGCAATCAACAAGTAAAATGTGTGGGCATACATCAGATGGTAAAAAGATCTTAAAGAAAAAAAGGCTAAATCATGGAAGGAAGTCCGATGGGCTAGAAAGGATGGATGACATTTTCAGTAGGGAGACCAGGAAAGGCCTGCGTGGTAGATTGAAGTGTGTCTCCCCAGAATTAAAACGAAGTCCTGACCCCAAGTACCTAGGCCAATGACTTTATTTTTTTTAGGTTATCTTTAAATGGGTAATAAAATTAAGATGAGGTTATCAGGGTGAATCCTAATGCAATATGATAGATGTTCTCCTAAAAGGGAAATTTTGAGACGCATAGAGGGAGAAAACCTTGAAGCCATTGGAAAGTTCAAGAAAATGACATGACCTCCATGGCCAAGAGGGGCAAGGGTGGAACAGGGACATCAGAAAGCTGTTCGTAATAGTGACTTCAGCCAGACTGTGGTAGTGCGGTATGATGCAGAATAATTGTGGCCATACTTGGAAGATTTTCCTGACATCCTTTGTGGATGGACTGGATGGAGAAAGAGGGGGCAAGTGTGAGCTCACCAGAGATCCCAGCACTCTGGAGGTCAGACAGAGGTAGGGGAATCTCCAAGTTCAAGGCCAGCCTGGGCAACTTAGCAACTTAGAGAAACACTGTCTCAAAATAAAAAATAAAAAAGGCTGGAGGAAGATGGGAGTTAAGGTCAACCACAAAGATTTTGGTTTGAGCATCTGGAGTAATGGAATCAGAACTATGTAATTGTAATGAGAAAAATCTTGAAGGCAGAATGTTTGAAGAACAGGAAAAGCACAGTTTAGAATTTGGTTTGAGATAGCCATTAAACACGGATTGCAATCAATAATATCTTTGTACCAAGTCTGACTTGTACATGGGATACAGTGAGCCTTCAACCTCACCCATTCTCAGCAGGCATCCGGGTGAAAGTTACTTTGAGTGCCATGAAGGAGAAGTATATGCTTTTGGTTGGGAAGCTACACAATGAGGCTTTAAACCTCCAGGCACAAGCTTCAAGCATTCCCAGTGCAGCCATGTGCAGTGACTTCAAAGCACAGGTCCTCTTGAAGCTCTGCCCAGCCTACACCAGCCCTTTAGGCAGCAAATCCTCCCACAGGCCTCCACCAGAGGCTCCCGACATTCTTCCTCTGTAACCCATACTTTCGACCATGACTTCACAGACTCCTTCAGTGGCTGCCTTCTCAGAAGAAATGCAGAAATATGATTACACTTTGGTCATTACAGACTCTGGAGGCTTCTGTCAGCCAACATGCAACACAGTATGACTACAGGACATACAGCTATAGGCCCTCCAAACAACCCTCAAATTGGTCCCAGATTTTTAATTCCAATTTTACACTCCACAGCTAGCAACACATTTTCTACAGAAGACAACTCTTAAGATACCCGTTATTTTTATATGGTGCCTTCTATCCTCAGAATGACCCTGAAAGAAAGGAATTTTTATCTACAAAGTGCTCAACAGAACACACAATCCTCATTTGTTGCTTAATTAACATTTGTTGACTGAACGAGGCCTTTGCCACTGTCATGACTAAAAGGTGAGATATCAGCGACATCTGGTGGGCATATGGTGATGTGCTCCTGCCCAGAATTTAAATTGCTGTGAGTTGTGGTGTGCTTGAAGGGCCTGGTCAAACAAATGCCACAATGGGGCACTGTTGGAGGCCTCTGCCGGCGAGATGAGGGCCCTTGTACTGGGGACATGGCCCAGGGGATTACTCTTCTCTGTGTTTATAATATAATGCAATCTTCTTTTTTTGTTTTTAATACAGAAGTCAAGGAGATGGGAAAAGAGTTGAACTAGGGAGTGGGTCAGGCCCTATAATCTGTTGTTTGCTAAGAGGATGCATAAGTGAAGGGTTGGGAGAGGACGCATCAGGTAAGTCTTCAATTCTCCTCTGTCTCAGTCACTTTTCCATTACTGAACACAATTCCTGACACGCGCACCTTAAAGGAGGAGAGGTGCATTCTGGCTCATAGTTTCAGTCCATGGGTGGCTGAAACATCATGGCAGAAGGATAAAGCTGCTTAGTTCCTGGCATCTGGGAAGCAGAGCAGGGGCACAGTGCTAGAGCTGAACGGCCATACTTCCGTGTCACACTCAGCCACATGCCCAGAGGCGCACCATACTAATCTGCCAGTGGAGTCAGCATATCAGAATTAAAGGTCACATCTCCATTCCTGCCATTGATCATCAGGAGAAAATGAAAATACCCAGGTGTTTGGCTCACCAGGTGCTTCTGGATCTGATGCTGCCACATGTTGCAGCCTCACCTCTGGCTGCCACTCCCTGTCACCATGTCACACTCTGCCGGTGCACACAGCTGCTCCACTCAGGCCGAGCTGACACAAGAGCACGCACTGGCTTCCAGGCCTTGGACGGATTCTTCCAACAGCCAGCTCTCAAGGAGGGTTCTCGGTGGTACCAGGATTCTTGGGCTACACATGGGGATTCATCCATGCACTAGGTTGTGTTTGCACACTTGTGAGCTCCGGGGCAGCAAGTGTGCCCTCCCTCTGCCTGCCTCTCCTCTCTCCTGCTGGAAGTGACCATCCTCATGCCCCAGCTCCCAGCATCCCAGAATACTTGCCCTCCCTGCACCCTGTGCCGGACTCCCCTCTGCCAGATGCGCCCTTAACACCTGGGCTTCCTCCTTCCACTTGAGTGGCAACCCCTTCTAGCCGGCCTCTTTCCTGTCCCCCGCTTGCCTCCATGTCCCCTCGGGGAACAAGCTGTGGTTTTTACCATTGAGTTGTCAGTGTTTGTCACAAGCCAGGCCTGTGGTAGGTTCTGTGTGGTTATTGAAAAAGCCATGGTAACTATCATAGACCGAGGTAAAGACCGAGTTAAACTGTCATAGACAGCACAAGATGCTGCAAAGAAGGGGATTGGACAGTGTTGTCACCATCACAGGCCAAGCACCTCTTCCTGGGCTTCAAGTCCCCACGACAGGGAAGGTAACCAGTGACTGGCCTGCCTGGATGAGGATCCCACAAGGCTGATGAGGGTGCAGGGAGGTCTCTGCAGGCTCTGACCAGCCTTCCTTTGCCTGCCTGTCCCAGGAGCAGGTAGCAGTTCCAGCACATTCCTGAGCACATTGCTAAGGTGAATGCAAGTTCACTTTCCCACAGTAGGCTCCAGGTAAGCCGCGCCTGAGGTCTGTGCCAGCAGCAATTGGTCCAGGAGGCCTGGGACCTCCATTAGCCAATTCTTCCTTGGAGCTCGGGAACAGCACCCACAGTTCAGAAGGGGCAGGTTGACACCAGCAAAGCCCCGCTCAGAGCACCACTTAGGGCTGCTAAGAATCCAGCGTGTGCTCAGCATCTGCCTCTCTGTTGTCCCCAGCAGTCCTGCCTGGGCAAGTCGCTGTGGCTCTTCACAGATCCTGTGAGAACTAAGAATGTCCCTAGCTCTCATGATGACTGAGCCACCCTGCTTCCCCAGCCATTAGGTTGTTTATTTGAGCTCGCTCTGTTTTCCTAGTGTGGGCATTCACTGCTATGACTTTCCCTTGTAGAAATGCTTTCATTGTGTCCCACAGATTCCTGTATGTTGTAATGTCATTGTCATTTAATTGTAGAAACTGTCTAATTTCTTCTTTAATTTCCTCTGTGACCCATTAGTTGTTCAGGAGAGTGTTATTCAATTTCCATGTGTTTGTGCAGTTCTTGCAGTTTCTTATGCTATTGATCTCCAGTTTAATGCACTATGGTCTGATAATATACAGAGGATAATTTCAGTTCCTTTGCATTTACTTAAACATGTTCTATGAGCTAGCAGCTGGTCTATTTTAGAGAATGACCCATGTGCAGCCTAAAAGAATGTGTATTCTGATTTTGTGGGGTGGAACACTCTGTAGAAGTCTATTAAGTCCATTTGTTCAAAAGTTTGGTTCAGTCCCAGTATTTTGTTATTGATTTTTTGCCTAGATGATCTGTCTATTCATGACAGTGGGGTATTGAGGTCCCCCATTACAATTGTATTAGTGCTTATTTGGTTTTTTGTGTCCATTAATATTTATTTTGTATAGGTGGGGACATTCATATTTGGTGCATATATATTTACAACTGTCATCTCTTCTTCTTGAATTGTTCCCTTTACAAGGATGTAGTGATCTTCTTTGTCTCTCTTAATCAGTGTTGGTTCTACTTTGTCTGCAGATAAGATAGCCATATCCCAGCCATATCTGAGCATCTGGAACATGTTCTCTTATGGCCTTGGTGGCCCAGCCTGCAGCCTCCAGGAGTAGCAAGGGTGGAGAATTGCAAAGATTGCATTAGACAAGGCAGAGCATTGATTCCTTCCCTCTTCCTTCTCCTTTCCCAGGAAAGACTCCTGATGGCAAGTCCAGGAAGAAAAGAGAACAATCCCTCAGCTTCCATCCTTCAGTCCCCATATTCGCCCCCACTTTGCCCTGGACCCTTTTGCTCTTGGGTGTAGGTGGAGTTTATAGCCATACTTTTTCTTGAAAGGCCAAGGTCAAAATGCTGGCCCAGCCCATGGCCCAGAGGACCCATGTTTTCCACTGTGCCTGAAAACCCATTTGCCTGGGGCTGAACTTCCCCTCATAGGTCAATAAGGACTGGGGACAAAGCACAAATAGGGCCTGAAAGCCAAGAGTTGTCATAAAAGTGGAGATAAACAGGCCGTTTCAGAGCTGGCAGGCCTGGGTGTGGGGCATTGTCCTTTCTCTGGCTGGCAGTGCCTGGCCACTTTGTCTGTAAACAGTCCTTCCTTTTCAGAGATGCCAGATTGTTTCGGGCCCAAAGCTTGAGCGTGTGGCGTGGGCCAAGGTGCGGATTGGGAGGGAGGTTTGACAGACAAAAAGGCATCTTTCTGGGAGACAAAAGTGGCACTTCCTGAGTTTCTTGCTCCAGTCCAAAGCCTGGAGGACACTCTTGTTTGACAGTGTTATTTTTCTTTTCTTTTTAAGAAAATGAGTTCCCAGTCTCAGGGTTTTTGAAATACTGAAATTCAGAGCTGCTTATTGTATTCACCCCAGATGTTGAAATCAGCCCGCTCTTCTCTTGCTCTTTGTCACCTGCAGTCTAAATCAGGAAGTCTGAGCTCTGCCCTCCTGCACATCTTTCCAGCACTGTGACCTTGAGCAAGTCCTTTATCCTCTTTAGGCCCAATTTTCCAGCATTCTGTGACTATGTGGCACCATAGGGAAGGAATAGGCATGGCTTGGTTAGCTTACTGTGTCACCTGATAGTAACTGTTTGATTTTTATTGATGTCTTTATTCATTCATTTATTCACCAAATAGTTAATATACACCAGGAATCCTAGAAGGCAGGAAGATGCCAGGCTGAGCAAGATGTAGCCCCTGCCCATGAACAGGCAGCCGGACATGATGGAAAGAACACCAACTTTCTGAGGGACACAGCCAGGTCCACCACTAGTTAGCTTTGCAAGCTTAACTAAGTTTTCAAAACTTCTTTGAACTATGGTTTTCTCATCTGTATAATGAGATGATTGTCTTGACAAAGAACTATCTTGGTTTGCCTGGGACCAAAGGATTTCCTGGGACATAGGGCTTCAGAGCTAAAACCTAGCAAGTCCTAGGCAAACCAGGATGAGTTTGGTCACCTAAAGGAGAGATGAGCCTCTCACACCACCCTTCATATAATAGCCACTCTGTGAATGCAGCTTGCCTGTGTGTGCATGTGTGTGTGTGCATGTGGGTATCCGCATATGTATGCACAGGTACAGACAACTCTCAGACATGGAAAAGGCATACGTATAGCTCAGCTAGGGAAGCCCACGGAAGGAGGAGTAAGGATTATCAAGTGAAGGGTGATGAGTGCGGAGGTACACAGAACCCCATGCATGGAACATCTGTCCGTGTGCAAAAATCTAAATGCTTTGCATCTGGGGTATTCTCTGCAGCTAGAACTAAGTAGGTAAGATTTTGATTCCTATCCAAAAGGCCTATTGTGATTCTAAAAGGTTTGGATATTACTTTTAAGGTCTCCAGACACTTCTGAGGATGGCTGAAAACCCACATCTCTTGTAATAAGTGTCCATGTATAAAAAAAAAATACACATTATTATATTTTAAAAAAAGCATGGCGTAAATGGCAATGTTTAAAGGATCAGATAATAGGTAAATATAAATAGTTTGCGATTTTTTCCTAGGCTTTAGTGAATTGCTTTGCTTGTCTGCTTCCTGCAGAACATGTACCCCAACTTAGACTGGTGGCTTAGGCAATGGAGAGTCATAAAGGTTTAGGGCAAAAATCTGACATGATAAGATTCTTTAGAAGATCATTCTCCAAGAATGCAGGAGAAAAGGCTACAAGGAAAAGACTCATCAGAAAGCCGCTGTAAATATCCAGCAGAAAGATACCACAGCCTGGACAAAGGTAGCAGAAGGGAGAGATTGTTGGGAGGTGACTAGAATGGACCTACTGAGTGAACACATGCCCTAAATTCCATTGACATGTTTGATCCGCTTACCAAATGTCATAGAAGACAAACAATGAGGGCCACATTTCGACTTTGTGTGGGTCCCAGACACTTTGCCTTCCTGGGCTCTACATTTACAGGAGAGAGAGAACACAGTCATGGGTCACTTAACAATAGGGATGCATCCTGAGAAATGCAATCGTGAGGCGATTTCATTGTGGCAACATCATAGGTCTATTTCCACAGACCTTGATGATTCAGGTCAGTCACTCAACATGGCCTCTCGGTGCCATCAAGAGAGAAGGTAAACAGAAGTAGGAGCCTGCTGTCAATGTGACACAGCATACTATCTGATGGTAGTTTTTAAAATATATATAAATGGAAGGAATACACTCTAATGATTAAAAGTACAGTACAGTAAATACATAAACAACCCTAGTTGTTTATCAAGACATTATCAAGTCTGTTGTATTGTGCACCATTCTGTGTCCTACATTTTCTCTTTGGCAGTGCTGTAGTTTTGTTTATATCAGCATCATGACAAACACGCCATAGTTGTATTTGTGATCTGTTGCTGACCAAAACATCGGTATTTGACACATCACTGGATGTATATTTTTGTGTGTGTATGCGTGCGTGTGTATGAGTTTAAGTATATATTTTATGACTGCATTGGTATAAATATGTCTAGAACCCAGGGGTATTTTATCTGTTTTTCCCAGCTCCTGTAGCACTCACGTTTGAGCATGCAGGGCTGATAGGCCGGTGTGGGCATTGAGCACCATCTAGTGGTCCCCATGCTCCACAGGCTACAGAGAACTGCCCTGCAGAAAAAGTTAACATGAAAAATCTTCACTGAGATAGCCCAGTGCAGACTCTCTCACTATTATTACTGCTTTACTCAGCTCCAAACTGCCCAAAACTGGGCTTTGAGATTGTTTGATTATTAGCCAGCTAAAAGGAGATTTTGCCAGCAAAAAAGGAGATCCCAATAGTGACCACAAATCAGTAGAGGAAAGCCAACAGACCAGCCTTTCTGTCACACAGATTGTTGTGTTGGGCCCGGGATTTAGCTCAGTGGTTCCGGCCCCTGCCTCGCAAGCGCAAGGACCTGAGTTCAATCCCTGGTACCAAAAAAAAAAAAAAATCAATATGTTTGTGCTTGCAGCAACACATTGAAGGGGGTGAGAGGTGAAGACAGGTTTAGAAAAGCAAGATTTAAAATACTAAAATATCTTGATTTTCAGTATTCACTCAGTATTTCTTGTTGTCTTCTGAGGTGTCCTTCCTTTCATGTTTGCAGGGCAGAGTTAGCCCACATTTGGTGAGTGGCCAGTCTTTCTCTGTAACCAGCTTGAGATGACCTCTTAATGGCTATATGTAGCCTGCTCCATGCTGTCACTTGAGACTCACTAGGGTGAGTATTCCACATGACACTTGTCACCAGCAGGTGCACCCTGAGGAGCCAGGGACTCACCTGTGCATCCCATAGTGCAGAAGACAGTGGCCCCTGGCCAGCACCCCGGGTAATAGCACCTGATTCCCAAAGAGAATTCAGGAACTTTTCTTTTCAATGACGTATTTTATAAAATGTGTTTATAATAATTGTCCCCACGGATGTTATTAAGTATGAGAAATTGTCTTCCAGAATTCATGGGTTAAAGTCCTGAGCCCAGTACTTCAGATTGTGACCTTATTTGGAAATAGGGTCTTTGTAGCTTCAGTGAGTGTGAGATCCTACTGGAGTGGACGTGGGCCCCTAATGCAATATGACTGGTGTGCTTATAAGAATGGAAAATTAGGGGCCAGGGATTTAGCTCAGTGGTGCTGCCACCTGCCTCACAAGCGCAAGGTCCTTAGTTTGATCCCCAATACCAAAAAAAAAAAAAAGAAAATTAGAACAGAAAGAATTGGGCAAAGGGAAACAAGTATAAAGATACAGGGAAAAGATGACTATCTACAAATTAAGGAGAGGGGCCTAGAAGAGATCCTTCACTTACAGCCCTCGGAAGGAACCATCCCTCCAACACCTTGAGCCCAGACTTTTAGCCTCCAGTACTGTGAGACAGACATTTCCGTTGTTCACACCACCTAGTTTGTGGTCCTTTGTTATGGCAGTCCTGGCACACTAGCACAGAATTGGGGTGGGTTGCTGGCCGTGTTGTTTGGCTTGCGGAAGGATTACCCAATCCCTGCCCTTTCCCTGAGGCTGATAAAAGTGCACATATCCCACAAGGAGGCTGCCAAGGAATGCCAAAGAAGGCACCTTCGCCTGTGCAGTGACGAATGAGCTGGTGTTGTGGCTTTCCTCCATAGTCTAGGGTGCATGCTAAAATGTATCAGTACAAAACTGAGTCCACATATAACCACAGGGCACATAGGATGATGCAGAAAATGGTTGTGCTCGGCTGTCAAAAAAAGGTGGATTCTATTATCACAGAGCAAGCAGAAGCCAAGTACTATGGCTATGGTTGCTAGAACATTGTGACTATATGGGCAGAATGAATGACAGCCAACAAATGTACTAATCAATAGGTACAATGAAATGTAACCAAAGATGACTAAGGCCAGTCTTCCCAAGGTGGTGATCATAATCCTTCACCCAACTGCTGGACCTGAGCAAGTTTTCAAACCCAGATGCCATTGACTGAAGGGGAGACTGAGTTCCCAGGATGAAAATCCCAACATCAAGGCAAGCACATGTGGTCATGATTCACCAGTCTTTCCGCTAAGAGACCCATGGACATCCACTTGGATAACCATTCACTGAGGACATGGGAATACCACAACATTTTATGTGTTGTTGTTGTTTTTTTTTAAGACAGGGTGTCACCATGTAGTGCAGGCTGGCCTTGAACTCACGGCAGTCCTCCTTCAGCCTCCTGAGTGCTGAGATTACAGGCATGCAGTGCCATGCCCAGCTTTAAAACATTTTATGGACTGTTAGATACATGACACAACTTAGCAATGAAAGCCAAAGCACTCCCCCCAGTAACCCCTTGTGAGCCAATGGGCTGGATTGGGGGAATATAAGGGCAGCAAATCAGTAGACTTCTAGCCCAGATCTGGTTCACAGCAGATTCACTGGGACTATGGACTCATTAGACAATTGCTTTCCTGGTCCTCAAGTACATGACTGGAATCGCCATATCTGGCAGTGAGCACAGCCCCACGTTGGTTCTTGGGCCTCTATAATAAGAAGTATCATGCTGGGGGAATACAATGGAAACCTCTGGCACTGTACCCACCCTGGTGAAGATCACAAATCACAAAGAATATCACATCTTGGGAGAAATGTCAGAAATTACTGCTGTCCTCAAACATTCGAAGGATGCAGGGGATGTTTTCACTTCATTCATCAGTGTTGGCAGCTACAAAACCTAAACAAAACCTGGATCATGACAATGGACTACCACAAACTCAACTAAATAGTAGCCCCATTTGCAGAGATCTTTGCTACAGCAGATTAACAAAGTTTCAAGTATATGGTACATGGCTGCTGGTCCAAAACATGCACTATTTTCCTCTGCTATCAAAAGGTCAGAAAGATTACACTCAATTTGAATATGCAATGCTATATATTTAGTTTTGACCTAGAGATACTGTGTCTTCCACCTTCTGTCACGATGTAGTAGTTTAAAGAATCCTGTCTGGAGCCCGCTGCAGACAGGCAGGTCTGTGCACGCCCTACCGAGGTCCTGAGTCACGCGGAAGACACCGAATCACCCCACTGCAGACAGGCAGGTCTGCTCACACCCTGCTGAGGTCCCCAGTCGCGCGTAACACACGCCTAATCAGCCCGCTGCAGACAGGCAGCCACCTGATTCCACATTACCAAGGCGCAGAGGACACCAGACCACCAGACCAAGGTACTGAGTCCCACTGTTCCCGGCCCAGAGGTAGGGACTTCTGAGCCGTCGTCTCACTGCTCCTGGTCCAGAGGAAGGGGCTTCCCGGTCACCATCCCTCCTGCTGCTCCCAGCCCAGAGGAAAAGGCTTTTGGGCCACCTTCTGTCCTGCTGCTCCTGGTCCAGAGGAAGGGGTTTCCCGGCCACCATCCCTCCGGCTGCTCCCAGCCCACAGGAAAGGGCTTTTGGGTCACCATCCCTACCACTGCTCCCGGCCCCTGTCCCACCTCACCCAGCTCAGAGGAGGTAATCCGTGCAGGCGCTAACAGCCCCCCCGCCCCAGTCGAAATAAGAAAACACATAAATAAGTCTCAAGAATCCTATCTGGCCACACACCCCACGGAACATGGAAGCATCACAAGGATCTACAAAATCAGTGACATCCTGCTATCAGTGAGCAGATGAGCACCAAGGAGCTGGTACAGTGGTACCTTGGTTCATGAATGCTTTCCTTTGCAAACAATTTGGTTTACAAACAGAACCATTTGACAAAATTTTGTTGTTTGAAAACTCTGCATTGGGTGACAACACCACAGACATCTTTCCCACACAAACACAAATGTGACCATCTTTTTCAAAATCATAGAACAAATTAAATTCATGAACTGAGGTACCGCTGTACTTGGGAGGCCATGGTAGGTCATTTGTACTGCTGAGGATGGAAGATACATCCTAGGAAGACACAGGAATGCTCTACATCAGAAAATGTGAAGGACCCATTGGCCTGGGACTACTGTGACTTCCTCTACAAAGTAAAGATCAAAATGTTCCCTTTTGAGCTTCCATAGAGATAACCTATCCCATATCTTTAGATCCTGGCCCAACCTATGTAATGGGGAATACAAAAGGCTGACAGCTCTGGCAGTTCAAAGCAGGAAGGAACTCTGTAGCAGGTCCTGGCTGATGTCCAAACAGCTGTCCATTGGGACTACTGCCCCCAGCACCCACCATGGTATTAGACACTTTGGACTTGCCCCAAAGCTTGAACACTGTATGTTAATACACACCAGAGAGGAGCCACTAAAGAAGGGGCAACAAACAGCATGGTAGAGAAAATTACTCAGCCACCCTGTCATTGACACCCCATTCGGTTGCTTTTGGAGGTGCTGTTGTAGCATTACAGGGCCTCTGCATGGGCCCAGCAGCCTGCCCTCCCACCCACCAAGGCTGCTCAGTGCCACTGCCATATCATACTTGACCTGCCAATAAGAAAGTCCAGTACTGAGTTCCTGATGCCATGCCTTGAGGAGATCAACCAGACACTTAGCAATAAGATACATTAGACCAGTCACAGTCTGTGGGGAACAGATTCATTTTGGCAGAATACAGATTCCAGACATGGATTTGCCTTTTCTAGACATATAGCCTCAGCCAGCACAATCGTATGACCACTCTGCAGCAAAGAAAGTGATATTTTACCATGGAACCCATACAGCACAGCACAAACCACCCTACTCTAATACTGCCCACCTCACAAAGCACCTGACCCACTAGTAGAATGGCTGTCAGAACCCAAATGAAGGTCTGGCTCAGAAGTAACATCATGTGACACTTTACTTTGCAAATAGTGTAGCCAGTTTTGCTAAAATGACAGCAGTCTCTTCTTCAGGCCATCATTGAAACTATTCGATTGTGTTTCTGTAGCTCCTGATTGGACTTTGTTGAAAGTAGGTATAGTGGACCAAATCCTTTCAAGATGTCCACACCCTAATTCCCAGAACCCAAGAATGTGCTGCTATGTTACACGGAAAAAGGGACTTTGCAGATGGAATTAAGGTCACAGACCTTAAGAATATCATGCTAGATTGTCTAGGTGAGCCCAGAGTGTGCACATAGACCCTAAATCCTGAGGCCGGGCAACCTATATGACGTTTATTTAGGTCACAGTTTTGGAGGATCAAGAGCATGATAACAGCATGGGCTTGATTCTGACAAGGACTTCACAGTAGATGGTAGCGTGTGTGAGAGTGAGAGATCAGATGGTGATACAGGAAGTGGGGAGGGGTCAGGCATGCTGTTTTATAACAACCTTCTCTTGAAAGGACAAACACAGTCCCATGAGAACTACATTCATCTCCTCCACTGCCAGTGGCCCTGATCACTTCCCTCTAAGCTCCACCCCTTAAAGGTTCTTCTAACAATACCACACTGCGGGTCAAGCTTCCGGCACGCAGACCTTGCGGGGGACACACACACCACACCCAAACCATCCTTGCTCTTCAAAGATAAGGTAGATTTTCCTATCTTCTTGCAAGATGTTTGCTCTGTCTGCTTTGCAATGTACATATGATTTTGGTAGGGGCGAGAGTTTTATTGGCACTGTATTTACTCTCTGTGGTGTGCTCTTCCTGGAGCTGTGGTTTGGTGCCCAGCAATAGTTTGGGGAAAGTCTCATATTTCCTCTCTCTCTCTCCTAATAGTCCATATATATCTCCCAATATCCCACAGTTCTTGGATAGAGTACTTTTCCATATTTTTCATTCTTTTTCTTTGCGTTTCAGTTATAGATTTCTGTTGACATTTCTTCAAGCTCACTGATTTTACTCCTTAGACTTGTCCAGTCTCCTGAGGAGCTCATCAAAACTACAGTCTGCCCCAAAAAAGTACACACACTTCAGGAAAAGAAAAATAGTATGATGTTTTTTACAACAGATGGTGTTATCCTCCTATGGGGGTCCCTAGAGGATGTCGTACATCAGAGAAGAAATTGAAAATGCATGTGCTGTAGTCTCAACAACCAAGGTTCCCCCAGCAGCAGTTCACCCTACTAATAACTGTCTGGAAGCTAATGGTCACCACTTTGAGCACCTCTTGTAATTGTAGATGCCAAAGGTAACTTGTATTAATCTCATGTTATCCCAATAAATTTAGTATTAAAATATTTATACAGGTTTTTCTTTTCTTGAAGTGTGTGTACATTATTTTGGCAGACTCTACATTTTCCCTTTGTGTTAAGGTTATTTTTTATTTCTAGCATTTCCTTTTGATGCCTTCTTATAGCTTTCATCTCTATATTTATATTCCTCCCTCTGTTCTTGCATGTTGTATACTTTTTCCATTACAGTCCTTTGCATATGAATCATAGTTGCTTTAAATTCCCAGGCTGATAATTCCAATAGCTTTGCCATGTCTGATTCTGGTTCTGAGTCTCTAAAAACTATATTTTCTGCCATAATGTTTTTGTTCCATTCTAGACACAAGGTGCTGGGAAGAAAGAACACAGAAGCCTCGTCTTTAGGGCGAGGTCTTTCTGTCTGGTGCAGGTTTGGCCGGGTTTGCTGTTTACTGTAGCTGTAGGTACTGGAGGCTAAACTTTCCTCTGGTGTCTGTTTTTGCAGACCTGTTGCCTTTGGTCCCCCAGCACTTCCTGAAATACTGTTCTGAGAGGCACAGTTCCCTCAATTGCATTCCCTGGTATTCCACAGGTGCCCTATTGATGTGGTAAGATACGGAGAGGGAGGGAGGGGAAGCGACTGTAATCCTGTGATTCGGTCTCAGTCTTTTAATAAACCTGTGCTCCTGAGCCGTGACCACACAAATGCTTCTCAGTTTAGTTTTCTTTTGTTTTTTTCTCTCCTGTACATGAGACAGGATGGCTACAGAGCATTGGT
Organism: Heterocephalus glaber; assembly: GCF_053883595.1. NCBI lineage: Eukaryota > Metazoa > Chordata > Mammalia > Rodentia > Bathyergidae > Heterocephalus > Heterocephalus glaber. Next base: position 8,366,956 of record NW_028258156.1, read on the forward strand.
GTTGGGCATTTCCAGTCCCCCCAGATTGGTTAGGCTCTGGTAAGTAGTTTTTCCTGGGGGGCCTTGTTAAGAAAAGAGCATCCTGGCTGTGTTTACTAAGACCACACTTCCTCTTCTCCTGTCAGAAGTGCCAGGGATTTTTCTCTTATCTTCATTGTGAGAACCTGCTACCACTTAGGAGCTAACAGGCAGTAAACCAGGCACGGGATTGGGGGGCAGCTGTCTGTCCAGGAACTCAGCAGTTACGCTTCCTGTTCTCCTGCCAGGCTGGGTCCCCTGGAGGTCTTTCTCTGGTAAATTGTGATTCTCTGTGTCTGCCTTTCTGTCTTTCCAATTTGGGGGGCAGCAGCTTGTCTTGTGACCTCAGTTCTCTGGTGGATCTATGAAAAGTTGTTGATTTTTAGTTTGTTTAGCTTTTTTTCTTATTGTGTGGACAGGAAAGACAATATCCAAGCTCTCTATGCCAATCAGGAAACCGGAAGCTTAAAACTAAAGTTCTCCTACTGTTTAAATTATAGGGGAAGCAGCATGTCTGTGATGGGAGCATAGGCTCTGCTGCCCTAGGTGTTAGGAACTTCTCCCATCCCTCCTGACTGCTTAACCGAAAGGAGCTATGGGCCCCACCACACACCAGCTGAAGGAATCCACACCAAAGCACGATCCCAGGCACAGGACCTGTGTGCACATTATAACTGAAAAGCTCCAGCCTCCGTTACTTCTAACCTTTTGTTACAGGACTTTGGGTCCCAAAGAAATTCTTTCGAGGTTCTGGGTGTCCTGAACAAAGAATTGGACAAGACATGCAGAAAAGGTAGGGAGGACTACGTTTATTGAAGTGGAAAAGAAGTGCGCATGTGCTAGAGTGAGGGCGGGCTGGTGAGGATAATGGCCTGACTCTTTTGTATCTGGAATTCCTGGATTGCTTCTCCCTCACGAAAATAAGACATTTGGGATGTTTGTCCTATCAAAACCTCACTTGGCCTGGCATCAGATTGATTGATTGATTGATTGATTGATTGATTGATTGATTAAATGATGGTTTTTTGAGACAGGGTCTCGCTGTGCAGTTCAGGCCGGCCCTGAACTCAAGGTGCTTCTTCTCCCTCAGCCTCCCAAGTGCTGGGATTATAGGTGTGCATCACCATGCCTGGCTGGCACCAGATTTAAACTGTCCTATGGAAGACGTGCTTGGTTTTGTGCCAGGTGCAAATGAAGAGTTGAAGATAGCATTTTCCCTTTGGTTCCATGTACAATGCTCAGGAACTGCAGGCACCCTGGGTCCTGTGCTCAGCCCATGTGCCCTGGTCTCTCTGACTGACAGACTGTTTACAGTCGTGTAACCTGTGTGCCCAGCCCTAATCTCCTTCCTCACGTTTGAGCACTTCCTGTGCACGCTGTCCCGTCACGTTGTTGGTTGGAGCTCTCAGAAGCTGTTCTGGTTGGAGGACTGCCCAACCTGGGGATCACTGGTGTACTTTTGCTCAGATAAATGCTACTGAATTTAAACTTGTTTTATGGTTTTGTGGGGCTGGAGATCAAACCTATGGTCTCCTTTAAAAATTCTCACTTCCAAAACTGCGTTCTGAGCAACCAGGGTACCATGCAAGAGACAACACCCAAGCTTTCTCTGGCAATCAGGGTACTCTGGGACATCTTCAGTTTTCAAGGGAAACAAAACAACATCTGCCTTGCACTGTATAAATTGCTGCATTTCTTCCCTTTTTTTTCTTTTTGAGACAGGTTCTCACTGTGTAGTTCAGACTGGCCTCGAACTTGCAACGATCCTCCTGCCTCAGCCTCCCTCCTGAGTGCTGGGATTTCAGGTGTATGCCACCACACCTGGCTGTTACATTCCTCTTGATGATGCCATATGTATAGGAAGGTGGGATTTCAGCTGAGATAAAAATGAAAGTCATTGTGGAATAAGAAAATACAGTGGACCCTTGACTTACAAACTCGATCGTGTCCCAAGGGCTGGTTGGTTTAAGTCAATACAGCTGAGATCTGGATGTTTACCTGGGTACCCGCTATAGATAACAAGAGGTGGATGAATCTTCCGTTAACCTAATTAATCCAAGTTGTTCACATGGCAGCCCAGTTGTAACTTGAGGGTCCACTGTAGCAGTAACCTTAGCACTCAGGCTGAAGCAGAAGGATCAGGAGTTTGAGGTCAGCCTGAAATAGAGACCTTAGGGGGAAGGGAGTAGGGAGAGAGACACTGTATCTTATTAACTTCCAAATTGAGAGGCTGACTCGTTAGGGTAAGGGTGTGTATTAAATTGTTTGAACCTGGCTACATAGCAAATAACTGATCCCATTACTTTGGGCCCAGGCGCATTGATACAGTAAAAGCACCACCAGCTGAGAATGTTTAAGAACCTCTGGCTTCACTTGGTTCACTACTTCTCTCTAACTTGATTTTTGTGTGGATTTGCTAGTTCATTTGCTTTTGCCATTATTCAGCCTACTTTTCCCGTTGCTCGTCATCTTGTTCTTTGAAGACATGTACAAAGCTGCCTCGTCCTGATCCCTGATCCCTGATCCCTGCAGAAAAGGCAGGCTAAGCACCGTAATCAGTTTCCTCACCACACCGTGCATACGTGAGCATCGCGCTGTCCTGTTCCCACACCACTTTACAAACACGCTTGCTTTTTCACAACCTAAGAAGGAAAGCCAAGAAAGGTATTATTAAATCCATTTTATAGAATAAGACTGAAACCCTGAGATTCGGAGAGCTTGTATAATTGTATACGAGTACAATGTGGAGTCTTTTGCTATTGCAGCCCCAGCAGCCTTTATCTCCTCGTTAAATAGTATTTTGTGTGAGGTGGTGGATTTGGACCGCACAACTGCGCTCAGCCAAACGGACAAAACAGTTAAATCCTAGTAGCTAAGTTTTGGCTGGTTGCAGAAAGTGCTGTAGCCAGTAAATTAAGCTGTAAACAACTAACTAGCTAAGCTATAACTATGACTGGTTAATTAACAAGTTGTCTTCCACGTCTCCTTTATGTACTGCCCCATCACGTTGTTGGAGGGCTGCCCAACTTGGGGATCACTGTTGTACTTCTGCTCAGATAAATGCTACTGAGTTTACACTTGTTTTACTGTTTTGTGGGTCTTGAGATCGGACCTGTGGCCTGGTGCATGCTAAGGATGTGCTGTATACTGAGCTATGCCCTCAGCCCCAAGATTTTTCATTTAACATCCTTAATGTCTAGGGCAGTGATGGCAAACCTTTTAGAGATCAAGCGTCCACAATGCAAACCCAAACCCACTTCTTTATCACAAAGTCCCAACATTGCAATTAAACCTGAATGCTAAGCTTAGGAAAAAAAACCTGTTATCTGATGCTCGGCTGCTGGGGTGACCTGGCACCTGTGCTGATGGAGAGGGCTCTGCATGCCCATTTTCGCACGCTTGCCATAGATTCCCCACCACTGGTCTGGGGAGGATGGAAGATACTGTGGAGCTGGATGGGTGGGAAGTTTCCCTCTAACCTCTGCAGTGGGCTGGAGCGCGGACTTCTGGCTGGAGTAACTACAGAAGTCAGCTAATAGCTGACCTGAGGGTCACATGGCAATGCCACAAGAGGACTGGGCCCAGTAAAGTCTCCAGCTTGCCAAGAAGCTGCACAGGACCTCGGGCCGCAGCGGGCACCGGCTCTGCCTCCTGGGATGATTCCCTTTGGCATGAAGCAGCCATGGAGCTGGCACAACTTCTCTTTAGATGATCTCGACCTCCTCAGGGAATGGGGAGAAGGGGAACAAGCTAAGAAAAGAGCCTGTGAGACCGTGCAGGGACTTGCCCTCCCTGATGAACCTGCTTGTCGGCTGCTGTGGGACAGGCTTTACAGAACAGGCTTCAGTCCCCTCGCTGCCAGCATGGTGTTGATGGCAGTGGGAAGGAACAGTTGTTCTCTGATTGCTAGGTGCACGCACAGAGGGAAGCTTCGCGACCATCCAGCGCCTCCCCTCTCTGTAGAGGAAAAATGGAGGCGAAAGAAATTTTTTTTTTTTCCTGAAGAGATTGGGTTCCCATCCCAAGGTGGCTGTGTCAGGGAACGAGGCTTTCAGAAGTGAAAAAAGGAGACTTTCTATTCTGCTTCATTTGTTTCCATTTCAGCTGATTTAATAACCCTTGCACACACACACAGAGGCGATTGTGGAGAGTCCGAGTAGATCATCGGTGTGGCAGGGACACTTACCACTGGGGCAGGCTGAGGCCTCCACAGAGAGCATTAGGGACGAGGAGAGCTGCCTCGGAGCTGAACCCACCACTGCCTCTGGATCCTTCACTTGGTTCTTGTCCAGAGCAGAGGTAACCAGAAACGATGGCCATCTGTCCACTGTTTCCTGGCTCCAGCTGGGCTGAGCAGGCCTGGCACGTGCCCCCTACCGCCCCCCCGTCTCAGTCTGTGGGACGGAATGTCCTGCTTGGTTCCTTTTCCTGCTTCTTGGCTTTAATCCCTGCTTATGGAGGCTGCCCACAGAGTCACTGTTTAAATAATAACAAAATCTAGCATTCATTGAGAAATCTGTCAAAGCAGGCACTGTGTGTGCTATGTACTTTTACACAGAACAGCTCACACAGTCCTATCCAGTGCCCCCACATCCATTGCTGGGGCTGCCACACTGGAGAAGCACAACCTGGGTGGCTTGAACAACAGAAAGTTACTGTGCTTCGGTTCTGGAGACTGGGAAGTCTGAGATCCAGGTGTGGGCAGGGCTGTGCTCCCTCAAAGCGCACTAGCGAAAGATGTCTCATGTCTCTTAACTTCTGGTCATTCCCTGGCCTGCAGGAGCATAGCTTTAGTCTTCATGTGACCTTCTCTTCTCCCTGTGTCACATCTGTCTCCAGATTCTCCCTCACAAGGACACTAGTCATTGGCTGGGGGGCCCACACTATCCTAGCATCATCTGCCTCAACTACTTACAACCACAATGACCCAATAAGGGAACATTTTGAGGAACTAGGAGTTAGGACTTCGACATATGAATTGTAGGGAAGGAGACACAGTTCAACAAATAACACCCCTGCCCAACTAATAAATGAAACAGAAGCCCAAAGATGTTTGATTGCCTGCCTAATAACACAGCTAGTGAGGGACTAGGCTGGGACTTGAACTCAGGGCTGTGTGATTCCAGAGAGACATTCCTGGTTTTCAGACTTTGGTGAGCACTGAGCTCACCTGCAGGACTTGTTAACATGGGCTGCAGGGTCCCCCTCCCAGAGTCTCAGGGACAGTGGTCTTAGATGGGGCCACAGCATTTGCATTTCTAACAAGTTCCAGAGGATGCTGCTGTTGGTCCAAGACTGCACTTTGAAAACTACTTCCCTGGCAGTGCTCAGATTTTAGTGTACACAAAATTTACCTGACAACTTGTTTTGTTTGTGTTTAAGCACATCCTGTAGCCCATTCCAGGAGGTCTTGATTTGGTAAATCTGAAAGGGACCCAGGACTCTGTATTGTAAACTTGCAAACACTGTGATCCTGAGCTAGATGCCCAGTGGCCATGCTTGGAGGAAGAACATGGTTTCTTCTTCCTCACAGACCCCCCAAGGTCCTCAGGGCTAACTGTACATGGGGATCCCCTGAGAAATTTTCAGGAATACTGAACCCATGCCTGGGATTCATCCTTAAAGAGATTCTGGCTCAGGTGTGTGCTTGGGGTGAAGGGTCAGGGTTCTCTTGGCCACTCTTTTAAGAATTTCTTCCAAGTGACTAATATGTAATCAAAGGTAAAACCACTGTCAGAGCCTCAAGCCTGGCAAAAAGCTGCTGGAGGCCAGTAACTATGTTCGAGGGACTGGAGCACAGATAACAGAGCCTGGGGACCCTAAAAGCATGAATTCTCTTCTAGCAATCAGAGAGAGTCTTCCTCATTACTAAGACTTGTTCCAGCCCCCAAGCCTGTATCTTTTTCCAGAGAACTCACCCAAATCAGCACACAGTCTCTCATTCCTGAGTCGTGCATTCACTAGTTCCTTCACAAGAGGCACTGTGGTGCCCTGGTAGTCTGTGAGGGCTCTGGAACCAGGTTCCCTGGTTCGGACCCCAGCTTGAGCAGCTGCTAACATGTGCCAGGCACTGGGGTGCACCAAGGAATAAAATACAAGCTCTTTTATCTCATTGTGCCGACAGTTGCAGGAGCAGAAAGTGAAAACATGTAGACTGAGGGTAATGTTATTTCTCAGAACTCCCCAAATCCCAGAAGCTACTTAGTGATGAAGCCCTGGAGATCAAGGCCCCTCCTCCAGGCTTTAGCCCGCCCGTGGATAGGGTGTGGCCGTGGACAGGGGGAGGGAAGTGTGGCTGCAGAGAATTCCCACGCCCCTTTCATCCTGTTCGGTTAAACTTTCCCAAGAACGTTCCCTCCACCTCTTCCTCTCCTTTCTCTCTCATCTCCTCTCCTTATTTGCCCGCTCCCCAGAAACTCTCTCACTCTTGCAGGTTTTTTAGTTTTTTCTGTAGAGTTCTGTGGGATGTGGGGACGGGTTGCAGGGAAGGTCGAGCTGATTATTGTCTCCTTTTCTGTCGTTCTCTGAAGGAAACCCGAATCCCTCTGCGGGCGCTGGAGGGCGCTGGAGGGCGCTGGTCCTTTGATTTCCGGAAAGACCCACATTCTGTTTGCAGGGGCGCGCTCCATCCCCGTCTGCGTGCCTCCACCCCGAAGTTCTGTGGGGCGTCCTAGGTCACCGCCCGCCGCCCCCACCCTAGGCCCTTGTGGCCGGAAAAGTGAGAGCATCCCAGGCACCGGAAAGCTGGGCCAGAAGGAGAAAGCACGAAACTAAGCTGTAATAATCATAGTTCCCAAACAGACCGAAATGTCAGTGCTAAAATGAAAAATTTGTTCTTCCCGCTGCTTCCTGAACCTCCTGCTGCAGTGAGGAAGGCAGGGAGCCGCTTTGCAAAGCAGGAATCAGACCAAGATCAAACTCTTCCTGGTCGGGTGGACCCACCTAGCGCCAGTGAGCGGGGATTTAAATGTAGCCTGGATCCCACCCTAGAGTTTCAGATTCTGCCTTATGGGCCGGGCCTACAAATTTATATTTTTAGTAAGCACCTCTGGTATCAGTAATGGTGCAGTCTCTAGTTGGAAAAACACTAAGAATATCAGATTAAATCAATCCTTGCAGATTTACCAGGAATCTCGTGTCAAGAAGTGTTTTGCAGGTGTCTACAAGTTATGCTACCTACAAAAGGCAGATATTGGCTATTTTCACCGCTGATACGGCCGCAATGTAAATCTTAACATTACCAAACCCCTGCTCCTCTGTTACACCTTCATTTACATACGGTCTCTTATTTCTTCTTCCCGAAGTTTAATGTGTCGCTCCCTCCATTTCCACCCTGGGAAACTGGGACTTTCAGAAGTTAAGAAACTTGGCTAGAGTTGCTCTTCTTGTAAGTGCCAGAGCACCGATTCCGCCCAAAGACCCTCGAAGCTTTCTCATCCTCCATACAGTTTATATGAATGGGTCAAGGAAGGCTGGGCCTTTGACCTGTTAACCTCAGCCCTGCTGAAGTGACGCAAGTTCACAGACTTCTGATCAGGGTAGGGTGCAGAAAGTGTGCTGGGGATTTATTTAACCATGAATCCCCTGCAAACTCCGCAAGGGTCTTGGGCCAAAATTTGGTCAAGCTTTGGAGATTGTTGTGTAGCAATGAGTCCTCTATTCTTTGTACTTAGGCACCAACGGTGATTTACAGCAACATCCCTAGATTAAGTCACCTGGCATGGATCAGGCCTCACGGACTCCACACGCCCTCTACAGGATACTGTCGGCACAGCAGCTCGAGTGGGCCTTCTCTGTCCATTTCCGTGGCTCAAATTTTCCAGTGGTTCAGGATAAAACCCAGGCCCCAGCTGCGACCCTCAAGGCTCTGGTGGTCATGGCCAGTTCTGCCTCACCGATCTTTTGGTCCGACAAGCTACTCTGTCTCCCACCACCATCCATGTGCCTGATACAGTCCAGGACCCAGAACTATTAATATAGATGTATCTGTGTAAGCAGCTGCTACACAAAAGATAGGACATTTTAGGAGTTTTGTTTGGTGAATATACTTTATTAGTGCCTATTAATTTTATAAAATATTTGATATTTCTGTTCATGTACCTGTTTTGATCATGCTCATCCCTTCATTCCCCCCTTTCCCCCTCTCCCCCCTTATGCCCTTCCTCTTGTCTAATAAGCTTCCCTTCCATTTTCATGTCACAAACTGTGGAATTTTTATTTGCACAATAGATTAATCTAAATTTAGTCCTCATTGCAGAAAAATGTTTTTGTCATTCTTAAACGTTTTCTATGTTTTTTAAAAATCCGAGTTAAAGTTTTCCTATAGCAGGAATAGATTTAAAATGAAGCTGATAAATAAAGTTAAGGTTCAGAGGTATGAGCTTGTATAGCTTCTTTCAAGGTCCTGAGCAAGACCTAGGAATGTGTTCATGTATCGTATGTTTTTGTAAAATTTGAAAAAAAATAAGATATTATTTTAACTGTAATCATTTAAAACCATTATATTTCCTTCTAATGATTCTTTGCAGCCGATGGAATTGGAGTGGCTCTAGTCATTTCTGAGACCTAGTTAAGGAAAAGCTGAATTGCAGATACATTTGGTTGGGTTTTCATGAGATATATTTACTTGGTTCCCAATTACTTCATGTAGGAAGCACTTGTGCTAAGTTATACTGATTGTTCCATTGTGGGGAGGGCTTTTATAATACCCCTATTGTCCACTGTGCCTGCAAACCTGGCTTTGTGACCCAAAGTGTGGATGTAATGAAGGAGGAAAAAGCCTTGAAATTACAAACTAGAAGCTAGTCTGTATACAACTTGTAATACCAAAGTGCAGGATTTAGTTCTCATTGATGCTTTGTCGAAGCTGTGTTCTAGCCAGGCATGGTGCCATACGCCTGTAATCCTGGCACTTGGGAGGCTGAGGCAGGAGGATCAGTGCAAGTTTCAGGCCAGCCTGGGATATATAGTGAGTTTAAAGCCAGCCTAAACTACACAGAGAGACCCTGTTTGAAAAAAACAATTTTTTTAAAAGCAGTTCTATCCCATCAGAAAATAAAAAGTAAAAAACCCAAAGCCCTCATAATAGTTTACTGTAATAATGGCATCTTTGACAGATTTAGAGTCGTCTTCAATTTATAGTATTGAAAATTAGTCACTACCTTAATTGAAACGTTAAAGCTCATATTTTTAAACAAACAGGTTTTCCTGAATTTGACATCAATCCTGATGATTTACATGATATTCAATATACTGAGTTTTTATTTGATATTACAAAAGTTATTATAAAATGCAGCAAGGGCAGGGGATTTAGCTCAGTGGCTCTCGCGCCTGCCTTGCAAGTACAAGGTCCCGAGTTCGATCCCCAGTACCAGAAAAACATAAAATGCATCAAGACTGTGGGGAAAAGTGATGACCTGGTCAATTACTATAGATTTACCTATATAATGCATCTATTAGTATTTCCATAATGCAATGAAATTCTTTCTGTATGAAACCACATCCCTGGAGTTGGTGATGTTTGTGACATTGGCAGCTTTTTAAATTTTGAAATTGGTTTTGATTTCATTTCTCATTTTAAATAGTCACTGTGGTATTTCCCCTACGCCTGCCTATTACAATCCTTACTGTCCAGGATGGACAGAAATAGGGAACCACAGGGAGGAACCTTGTTTAGCGTGCTGTGGGGATGCACTGCACACTCTTCTCCCTGTCAGAAAGGGAAAGAAGAAATGGATCAGAAGAACGGGGAAAACTGCAGAGGAGAGAAAGAAACACAGAAGTTAAGCTGAACAGGTGACAGTGGGCAAGGAGCTACTAACTAGAAAGAGACACATAAAGCAAAATATTAGGCAAATGTAGAGTAAATCAGACCAAATATTTTAGAGGCTTTTCTAACTCTCTGCCATGCCTTTCCTTGATAGTAAATTAGCCATTTGTTTAAGCCTTGCTTAAATCATAAGGAAGTGAGCTAATTTTCTTTTTTTTTTTTGGTACTGGGGATTGAACTCAGGTCCTTGCGCTTGCACAGCAGGTGGCCAAACCACTGAGCTAAATCCCCACCCCAGTGAGGTAATTTTCAATGTCATGTGTTCCTGGAATAGAGCCATGGAGGTGGGAAGATGGTACAGCGCTACAGAGTGGGGAAGAACAGAGCATTTGTCAGCTGCAAATTTCTGGATCCTTCTGCTATTCACTCATATTTAAAACACTGGTGACCCTCTGAGGCCTGGCCACTTCCTCAGCATTGTAGTTCTGAAGCCCAGTCCCATAAAATAGAAACCATTTTTTTAAAACCTTGAAATAAATGTAATGGAGGAAAAATAAAAGTTTAGATGGTAGCATTACAGGTGGTTTTCTCCCCACACTTACTATTTTTCTTACAGCTTTTCTAACGTCCTTTGAGTTAGAAATAATTTTTAAAACAAGCAATCAATAAAATCAAAAATTAAGGTAAAGTTGATCTTCTTTTAAGGTATCCCTAACAGCCACACATGGAAATAAGAATTTCCTTGTATTACAAAACTAGCTTCCTAAATTTTTTTAAATTTTATTTTATTGGTACATTTTAGGTATACAATATAATGACATTCATCATTGGAAATTTGCACCTTTACATAATCTCTCTTGGTTTTTATTTTTCCCCTTCCCCTGCCCTCCCTTCAACCCCTCCATCCCTCCCTATTTACAAAGACTTTGTTTCCATTTTTTCATTTTCTCAAGCTTCCTAAATTTTTATGTTGATGGCACAAGCTTTAAGATAATCTGTGTTAAAGGAAAGTAAACACCCTTGAATGGGTAGCGACTACAGGGTGTGGTTCTGAACATCCATAACAGAGAAGCACCTGTACATAGGATAAATTTCCTGACCTCCCCCAAGTCTAGCAGTAGAAAGCAGCTCCTGAGCCCCTCCAAAGCCTCCCCCAGCACCTCCAGCTAATCCTGGGCCTTGGTCAGATGGCTTCCTTCACGTCCACCTCACCAGCTGTGTCTTTCAAAAACACTTAGAGACTGCAGCCAAGACGGTTTTTTAACTTTCAGTTTTTATTGAGAGGTAAATTAGGAGTTGGGAACAGTCCCAACTTAACTTTCCTAATACCGTCACTAAGTGGCCACGGGTAATTGCCTGAAAGCTGCAGCTGCCATCTGACAGTCTGAACAGAACAAGCTGTGGTGGTCAGCAAAGCTTGAAAGGGTCAGTGATGCAGGGCCGCTCCACAGCCAATTATCGACATGCTTTACTGAAACTTAGATGGAAAAACCAAAACTCCAGAATGTGTGAAATGTGGATCAGCACTACCTGAAGAGTTTCTGCATTGAATGTTCTGGGCTAAAGGGACACACACTGTAATTGTTGAAAACTAATGATGATGATGTCTAACAGAAAATGACTTGCTTATGTACACATAATTGGATCTGTTGCTGGGAACACTCACCTACTGCTGATGGCTTTTAGAGTATCTCAGTGCTGTAGGCAGGAGCATTTCAGCCCTTCATATTCCTGCAGGGCATATACAGGCAATGTGGCACATTGAAATGAATCCAAACCCAGTTCCAGGCCTGCCTTTGTTGCCTCTCCAGGCAAAGGTGGGTGAGTCACTCTGTGTCTGAGGGCCTCATACACCCATCTGTAAGAGGAGAAAGACATACTTCACCAGGTAGCTAAGGAAGTCAAAGGGATAGATGTTAAGAACTTAGGAATTCTATACAAATATAGAGAGAGCATGTCTTGCAAATGAAGGATTCTTTAGCTCTAGCACTTTGAGTCATGGTCTTGTTCTCCAGGCCCCATGGGGACTGCCATGTCTGCTCTGCCTAGGGGCATTTCAGTTGGTGAGGAGCACGGCTGTAGAATTCCTTGGGTTTTGTGATTAATGATATTCTTTCAGTTTAGCTAAGAGCCAGTAGTATTTGAAAAATCTGTTAAGAATTAAATCCTCTTGTCTTGCCACAAGTTAGCCTGAACCTAACCAAAAGCATGTGGTGGTGACCATGCATGAGTAGTGGAATGAATGCATACAAGCTGGTGTGCAGAACATCTTAGCTAGTGCAAAGTGTTCATTAGCTCTCTCTTTGCTCCATAATGACAATGAAGTGTATGGCGGAGAGCATCACTAACCTGGTGAAATAAAGATGCTCCTCAATGGATGATGGGGTTATTCCTGTAAACTCATTATAAATTTAAAATATCCTAATCTGAAAATGCATTTAATGCACTTAACCTGAACAACATCATAACTTAGCAACCCACCACACTACAGTGGACTGGGTATTTCTCTCAAGATCCTGGACATTTCTGCTCTTTAAATTCCTGAAAGGCATATAAAGGCTGTCCAGCATCATAAGAGGAGTTGGTATAAAGATCAAGATGCAATATGTATATGTACCAGTTCACAGTGATGACTGTATTTACTTGTATCACAAACATACACTTACACATTTTTTTCTTAAGAGGAAGTCGAACAGCATATTGATAGCTCAAGGGAAAATAAAAATTCAAAGTATGATTTTCACCAAACACATACCATTTTTATACCATCATAACCAGAACCATGATAACGGGAGATTTTTGGGTCATCATTTCCTACTCTATGGACAAACTTTTACCATTTACTGATTTGCTCATATTAGGATATTATTAAGCCCAATTGTAGTTTTCTGTTACGCTTTATCTTAGTTTGTTTCATTGACCTTAAACTGTCCAAGAAAAGCAACATACTATTTTTCTTACAGTTCTATTTTCAATCCTGGAATAAAAAAAATTCTGTCATAGAACAAAATATGAAAGTAGTTTCCAGCAATAGGAAAGCAGACCTGAAAGCATACAGACAGATAAAACTGAGGAATTAGAAAATAAGGATCTCTGGTTTGTTTGTTTGTTTGTTTGTTTTGGTCTTTCTAAGTTATAAAAGTAATACAGAGCCTGGGATTTAGCTCAGTGGTGCCACCACCTGCCTCACAAGTGCAAGGTCCTGAGTTCGATCCCCAGTACCAAAAAAAAAAAAATGTAATACATACTTATTGTAGAAAATTGGCACTCAAAGGTACAGAAAAGTAAGAGACAGAAAATCACTGTTACCATATGTAACTTTCCTTGAAGGGAACTTTCCTTCAAGAATTTTTTTCCAGTGCATTTTTCAGAACTGAAATCACTTGTGTGTTCACTTAGTAAACAATTTTTGTGTGGCACTTATGTAACAGGTACCTACTGGACGATACTGGTGAGCTGGATGGGGTGAACCAATTTTGTATCTACTTTCTTCAGGGTTTTTCCCAGAGATGTCATTTTCTCTGCCCATTTGTGAGTATATCATGGGTCATGTCTGCAAAATGGTCTTCAGTGGTCTTCTTATGTGGATTGGTAACTAACAACCATGTCACTTTTAATAAAGGTATAATCATCCTAATGTGGCCAGTCAGGGAGGGTAAGACCCATGAGTTCTGACAATTACCATTGCCTTAGTAAGATGGTCCATCTTATTCTATGAGAGAGAGAGAGAGCGAGCGAGAGAGAGCCCCTTATTTTTAATCCACCCATGTATGGTATGGCATGGAAGTGATTTCTACATCATTCCCTCAGCCCCAAAAGTCTCTAAAAAGTTAAAAGACAGACGTCTCTGTTTGAATTTCTCTGTAGTTAGTGAATCAAAGAGAATGAAAGAGAAGCGTTTTTCCTCTAAATTATCTACTTCCAAGAGTACAGGTAGAGATCAGACCGCAGCACCATAAGAAATGTTCCTCCCCAGGATGGAGCTAAGAGACCACGCCAGTCGAAAGGTCCCGAACTTCCCGATAAGTGCCCCCATCACAGAAAGGGATCCCCCTTGCTTTCCTTTGTATCCAGGCCTCCCCTCCAGCCTGTTAACAAAACGCTCTAAACATTTGCACACAATCCGTCACACTGTGAGTATGCTGCTCACAGTGGGGAAGGCTGAGCAGAAGAGAAATGTGAAGCTCACTACTACTTCCATCTTAATGCCAGGGAAATTTCTGAAAGTTTCCCACTTTTTCATAATATTTTCTAAGTTTTTACTTTTTTTCCCTAACACAAAGGCAATATTTTTTGTATTGCAGACATCAATGAACGTATGCATTGCGATTAAATTTTTCCACTGTTTAGCTAATCCCCTACTAAATTTTTTGAGAAGTGGTTGGCACTCATTTTAGTTCAGGATGGTAATTTTTAAAATGCTTATCAAGACAAAACTCTTACTCTCTGAGAAGCTGTTATTGGAAATCAAAAGTATGGCTATGTACAGATGCACATATGCTGTATATTTAGTATAATTGTGCACTTCCCTTTTCGATAAAATAAAATGAATTATTGAAATATCAAGTCCTTAATGAAAACTCCTAAGGCAGTGTTTCCTGTGTGTGGTGGTCCATATGCCAGCTGCCTCAGAATAACTTGGAAACTGTTTTTTAGAGCAGATTTAGGAGTTTTAAAGCCTCTGACAGCTTGGGCCCTGGAAATCTATATTTTAAATACTGTACACTTATCGTCTTATTTTCATGCCCAGCTAGAGTTGAGAATCACTATCTAATGAAGCATAATTTCCCAGTCTTGAAAGAAAAAAGCCATACATTGTGCTTTAGTTTGCTGAAATAATGACTATCTGTGTGTACTATTGTGTTTCACAGTCTGTGAAAGGCATTTCCCTGCTATTATCTTGAATTAAACATATAGTTATTTGAAGCCTGTTATTGGTTTGAACTTGAGGTTATCTAGCCCAAATCTAGAAACTTTCTTTAACTTTAGGAAAATGTTTGCTTTTACTGCTTTGTGGTAGTTTTGGGTGTGTGTGTGAGTGTGTGTGAGTGTGTGTGAGTGTGTGTGTGTGTGTGTGTGTGTGGTTGTTGTTGTTCTTGTTTTTGAGACAGGGTCCCATTATGTATTTCAGGCTGGCCTTGAAGTCACAGGATCCTCCTGCCTCAGCCTCTTAAATGCTGGGATTGCAGGCGTGTACCACCACACCGGCAGAATGTTTGCTTTTAAAATAAACAGTAAATGAACACTCTTTAATACAGTGTGCCTCATTTTCTTCATTTTGGTTTTCTTTCTTTTGGCTTGTGCACAAAGAAGAGTTGCGATAGACTAAAAATCTCTCAAGTACCTAGTCAAACAATGACAGTGAAAATGATAGAAGGTATGTTGTTAAAAGAATGAAGTTCAGGGGTTTTTTTGTTTGTTTTTTGAGGCAGGGTCTCCCTTTGTAGTTCAAGCTGGCCCTGAACTCACTATGTAGCCCATGCTGGCCTTGAACTCGAAGTGATCCTCCTGCCTCAGCCTCCCCAGTGCTGGGTTTACAGGCGTGAGCCACCACACCTAGCTGAAGTTGAGTTTTGATAGGGTAGCTCATAATCATCTTTAGCAGTGTTGTAGATTCCCTTTGTGATGCTAGTAATATGCATAGCAAAAGCCTCATATATATGGAGAGAGCAAGAAAGATGGAGTTGTAGTTATATAGACATGCTCCTCGATTTATGATAACATTTTGTCCCAAACCCATTGTAAGTTGAAAATACCATGAGTTGAAAATTCATTTACTATTCCTAGTCTCCCTAGCACCATTGCTCAGCAACACAGCACACTGTCGGGTTGTTTACCCTTTTGATTGTACGGCTAATGGGTACCAGCATTGGCAGGGAAGATTTTATCATCCTGTATCACTAGCCTGGGGAAAGCTCAAAATTCAAACTTGAAATAAGATTTATACAGATTGCATATTGCTCTAGCACCACCATAAAATCAAAGAATTGTAATCACACCATTGTAAGTCAGGAGCTGTCTATATGTAAATAAATTAATCCATATGTATTGGGGGGGTGTTGTTTGTTCATTTCATCAATGTTACCGGGCTGATTTTGGTTGTTGGAATTTTCACTGTTTTTATATGTAAGGTAGAGTAATTTGCAGATTTATTCTTAATTATAAGCTGAATTCGAACTACCAATTTTAGGGCATGGCCTTTATCTTTTTGTAAATAAACCAGCTTGTCAAAGGCCACATTCATTGGTAGAGGAAGTGGAATTAGAGTCCTGTTTCTTTCACTTTCACAGGCACATTGTTGGAAAGAATGGGATTCTTAGGTGTAGGATGTGGTTGTTTTCTCCCATCCTGCCTGTGAGGTCAAAGCATTTGAGGATAAATAGAATCACCATGCTTCTCTTTGCCCTGCAAGCCCCAGTGATCCAAGGTAGAAACTATTCATTTTAAGGAAGTTTTAGCAAACCTGGCTTTTAAGAATGTTTGCTCTCAGCACCTTTGAGTTGTAAAAACATAGATTTCAGCCTGCCTGCTTCTGAAGGTTCTTTACCTGGCCCTGTGCTGTCTGAGATGTTTTGAGTACATCTGTCATGCATGTAGCTCCCAGGGAGATTATCAAAATTTACAAGTCCTGGGCAATGCCTTCCAGGTGAAATAGAGAACTGGGATCTGTTTAATAATCAAAGTTTCAAAGGTTCTCAGACAGTAAAACCCCAGCTAAATTTTAAGCATAAGAAGAATGGAACAGTTTTCCTCTTATCTATCCAGACACCTTGCCTCATGGGGAGGAAGTTTTCTTTTCTAATAAATATGACATATTTCTGTAATGGCAGGCATTTACTTAGCAAATACTAACTGAGTGGCTACCATGTGTCAGCAGCTGAGTAGACACTTGGGATACATCAAGGAATACATAAAAAAATGATCCTTTATATTGGGAGTCTTGTCTAAAAGCTTTATTTACAGAATTAAATTCTCAAGCATTTTAGGCTATTTGTAAATATGCATAGAATATACTGTACGTGTTCCATTGTTCTGTGAATTACAAACTCGTAACCAGAGGGTCAGCTTAGCTCACAAACCATTTTTTGGTTAGGCAAGTGGGCTTTGAATTTACTTTGAATGCTATAAAAGAGCCGTGCACTGTATGGAAGACACTGCCTGTTTTATACACCCGTGGCTTTGCTCATACCTGCCTGCCTGGCCCCTGAAGGCCTGTGTGTTCGTGACCTCTGGCATTTGGCATACCTGTGCTTGGCATTGGTTCTTCATGTTCACCTGGAATTGTTGCTATAAACTCTCTGTCCTCGCCTCAGAGAATTCAGATGTGCTGAATGTATTCAGAGCAATGTCTAAAAATGAGTTGTTCACAGGGAATCAACTCACAAAACCACTCACATGTAAATACTCTGAGGTCAAAAAGGCCAGTAACTCACATGCTTAGTAATAGCTAAGCTGATTCTAAATTTATTACATCATTCCCTTCCCTTACATGGGAAAGGCAAGTTGATTTGTTGTTCTTAGCAAAATTGTGGTGGTTACAGGGGAAATGAGCCCTTGCACTTATTTTTGAGGAAGATAATAGAAGTCTTGTCTCTCATTCATGTCACTTGTCATCCTAGTGCACTGAGCTCCTATGCCCCTGTTCTTCTTCTGAAATGAGCAATTCTTCTACCCACACTCATCTGCCCCCAATAAATCCTCCCCATCCATTGGATCCAATCCATCCTTTTGTCACAGTTCCTTTCTCATCTATTAACAGCAATTCTACTCTAACTCCTGTTGATTTTCCCCTTTCTGAATCCATTACACACGTAGTCAGTGTTGTTCACCCAATTATTTAACACTTATTAATTGGTGGCCCTCCCCTATCCCGGGCACTCCTAATTTAGCATCTAATTATAGATTGTCTTGTAGTGTTTAAAGATACCTGAGATGTGGTCATCTTGCCTCTTTGACAAAAGACGCATCTACTGCTATGAAGGACCATGCCTGAAGCCACCTTGTCTTCCCCACAGTTCCCTGTGTGAGCTAGAAAACGAGCCTTCCCTGCCATGGCATTGAGAGGGAGCCCCCAGCCTGTTTGCCTCCTCCCCTGGACACTTCCTCCTCAGGACAGCTGAATGACTGAATGGAAGAGCCCACCACGCACTGAGCAATGCCCCTGTAAAGAGCAGGCACCTTCTGGAACTCCACAAGTAATTCCTTTTATTGCAAGCACAGAAAGTTTTCAGTTGTGATTAATAATGGGATGAATCTTCCTAGCTTCAGATTAACGAGGCTCAATTTCAATTCCTATAACGCAAGCCTAATGTAGGGGCACAGCATCAAGTCCTTGTTCCAGTCTCAGTTTTTACTAGGGTGACAATACAATTTACCTCCCAAATCTTGGCACTTGTAAGAGTAAGACGAGTTGGACACCAGGACAATAAGTGTTAACTGGGACTGTCACAGGGAAACTGGGACATGTGCATCCTAGTGTCTACAGTAGTAAAATAAGGAGCATCCTTTACCATTAGCCATTGAAGAAGGTATGCATTCTGGCCTCTGACCATGTAAGGCAAAGGAAGACAACCTGCCTTCCATCAGCAAGTCCTGCTACAACGTCCATATCATTAAATTTAGAGACAAGTGGGCCGGGGATTTAGCTCAGTGGTCCCATCACCTGCCTTGCAAGCGCAAGGTCCTGAGTTCAATCCCCAGTACCAAAAAAAAAAAAAATTTAGAGACAAGTGGGTTTTAATGGGTTTGTATAATCATCATGCTTCCTGTTACCCTAGCCCTTTAGTGTTAACACTAGGACTTTTCAGAATGTGTCAACACTCTATCGAGAGGCTGTTCCACTTGCAAATCCTCCTGTAGGGTACAATTTTCAGCCCTGATCATCATATCTCAGCACCCACAGAGGGATGATGCTGTAGCCCTCTGAAGAATGAGCCCTGGTAAGATCTAATGTCCTCTTTGATCAATAAGGTAGGATGCTCAGCCCTTGGTAGTCGCTTGATATATGCTCACTGTTTATCTGACTGTGGAGCTGGAAGGGGGCAGAAGGATTCCACTCCAAACTGGAAGTAGAACTAGGTCTACAGGGATTCTTCAATTTCTATCTCCAAGACAAAGGAAGAAGTTTCACCTTAAAAAAACTTGGAAGAAGGGTCTCCTCTATTGTGGGAGTTTCTTTAATTCAAGATCAAGAAAGTTCCACTTGATCCCAGTTTCCTTCTAAAGAAGTTTCCCCCTCCTAGTCTTTCAAACATGGAGGACAAATGTTACAAGGTCTTTCAGAAGCTTCCAGTCTATTCGAGGACACACTAAAATATTTCTGACCCTGAGTCTTTTTAGACTAAGCAACTCACGTGCAATACACATACACAAGGTCCCCTATATTTATGCCTATATGTGTATCTCATCTTGATACAAATAGATGCACACAAACACCTTTTATCTCGATAAAGAAAGCATGTTCTATTCTTAGGAAAATAGTTGGGTCAGGCTTTCTGGGCTCTTTGTTTGTGCACCACAGGGTGCCTAATAGCACTGCAGGGGCAGGCATCCAATGTCACGCCAGCCACCTACAGCATGCACGGTGCCAAGCAGCAGTGATGAGAGTGCTAATTAGAGGGTGTCAGGAGACAAGAAGAGAAGGAAAGGGCAGAAAAAAGCATAAAACTTTCCATGAAGATGGAAAATGAGGTGTGGGGGGGTCTCCTTTTTGTGTTGTTGTTCTCCATTTGGGGACTGTACTTCAAAATAGTCCTCTTGTTCTATAGTTTGCAACGAAGAGCTAGATTCAGGGACAATAGCTGCACTGTCCATTGAATGTCAGTCACCTGGCTATAATAAACATTTTTCAATATGCTTTAATCCACACTTACATCATGAGGGCAACCTCTAGCCTCTGCCTGCCATTGCTGACAACAAAATGCATATTCAAGTCTCCATGAAGATTCCATTTGCATCTTTGTGTTTTTCATTGACATACCTTTTTATTTAAATGAGCCAGTCCTCTTACCTAGGATAGTGGTATTGGTCCACACATAGGCACTGCCTGTTATGAAGCCATTATTAATGTTACTGCTGAATCATAAAGACGAAAGTTCGGGATGGAACTTGGTAGGATTTTTTTCTCTGTACCTGATGCTGCTCTCTTCTCCCTGCCCATACTTGGCATCTTTTCTAGGTAAGCCTTTCACAGGATTACCTACTCAGACATTAAAATCATCTGGGAAAGTTCAAAAAATAGCAGTGCCTGATTCCCACTCAAGATAGTGAGACCAGAACCCGTGGAGGGGGCTGGCCGGGTGTTGGTTTAAGAGCTCTCCAGGCGATTCCATATTCAGCAGGCAATTCCTCTGGAGAAGCACTGGCCGTGTCCTCGTCTGCTGACACCCAGGCTCCGGGAACACCCGTGAGTGCCTTGGCTTAGCCCTGTCTCATCCACCCGCTCTTTAATCAGCCTCTTCTCCAGTCTTAGTCAGATCAGGCTAAGCCACCTACAGCATGCACGCAGCATAAGTGAAGCACTCAGGGACACAGTTGGAGGAGATACTGATGCATGAGGCCCGTAGGCACCTCTCACACCGGATCCTGGCCTGCAAATCAATTGATCTTCTTTCTCACAACCTTGTACTTGATTGCCCTTGAACTGAAACCACTTTCTCCTTATTCGTCTCCCTCACATCAACCTAAGCCTACCTTATTTCATCTACCTTGTTTGACTGTCCTCCATAGCAAATGTCATTGTAAGGCACCAAGAGACCTCTTTTGAAGATGCCTTTAGAGCCAATACCAATCCCAGGCTCAAAACTTTTTTGTTTTCCCCAAGAGGTAGAATTATGTTTTGTACCAAAATATTTTATCCTGAATAAGTTGCTTCACTTTTCCACAGGCAAATGTCTCTCCCAAAGACTAAATCCCAAGACTCTTGTTCTCTTTCTGAGAAAATGCCCTTGTAGAGTTCCAGGCTCTGGTACCACGTACCCTACATTGATACCTCCCAGCCACCTTCTATGTGTGGACTCGCCCTACTTTCCTGACAATTAAATGATGTAATGTATTCTAGATGGCCATTACAGATCCTGGATGACACAATGCATGTCATTTTTCTTTCCTTTGAACCTTATTTCCACTACCCTCATCCCCATCAGGAATTGCCACACCTACATAAGTGAGCATGTCTGAAACTTCCCTCTTGAACCTCTCTTCTGACATCTGGCTTCTAAATGTCCACCTCCACTTCCAGTCCTTGTCATGGTGACACCTGCTTTCTACCTGTTTTCTGTCCTACTTCACTTGCCCAAAATCCTGGTGGGTATCATATACTGTCCCATTTATTTACCCTTCCTCCAAGACCAATTTCTGCACCTTCTGATTCTATGCTCTAAGTACTCTTCTAAGCCAGTGGTGATGAAGCTATGCCATGTGTTACTGTGTTTTTCTTTTCAGATAAAAGATGTTAATGAATGAGTTATTTTTTCTAAACTAAAACCTCAGTATTCAGGTTTAATTGCAGTGTTGTGATAAATAAGTGGGTTTGGAGTTGCAATTTGGCACTCGGCCTCTAAAAGGTTCGCCATCACTGCTCTAAACTATTTTTTCCTCTCCATAATCAATACCACCCATGCCCTGAACCTATCATGTTTTCTCACTTTATCTTGTAAAGTTTACCTTCCCACTTCATGAGTTCTTCCAACTCTTGCCTAGCCAGTGCACAGTCTTCCTGATTTAAGAGCCACCTCTTGGGAAGCTTTCTGGAACCTTCTTGTGAACTTCCCAGGTCTGAGTCCCTCTCACTCCAGGTGGAAGCTCCACCACTACCACCCTGCAGTCTGTGTCGTATTCACTGGAATTGTCTGTGACCAGGCCTCTCTGTGCTCCATGAAACCCCAGCTTCCATTTTCAATAGGCATATTCTGTCATTTAGCTGCAGGAAGCAGGAGGTTTAAGTGGCAAAGGATTCAGAGAGGGTCTGAGGGTGGTGCAGGAGGTAAGATGCTGTGGCCAGGCTTGGCTTTACCAGTTTTTATGGAAAGAAACCAGAATATGACTCTCCTGGTGAGCAGAATAAGATCATTTGTTTTTTTACTTTTGGAGGACAGGGATTGTGCTTTATTCATCTTAATAACACCTATTGTATAGAAATAATACTTATAAGAGTTCTTTTCAGATTTAATAATGTGTCCTAGTTGAGGAATAAAAGCTTCAGTTAATTTTAACAGTGACTAGAACATAGTACACCTTGTCCTTGATGGTTCAGATGTCTCATCTACATTGAAGATCACTATCAGTGCTCTATGAATCGCAAAAGTACAAAAAGAGGTCTATCCACTATTTTTACATTCATTTGTATTTGCTCTTATTTTCAAATACAAAACCAGCTGCCTCTTCTGTCAGGGAGTCAATTAGATTCATACCCTAAGCATAATGTTGATTTGGCTGACTGTGAAGCCCACTAGTGCTCCAGGTTGGGAATTAGGCATCTCTAAATGGTATGTAAATTGCCTGAGGAATTTGGCTCCCTCACCTGCCAATATGGGGAAGATATTATCCTTATAATAATTTCTAATGCACATTAGCCAATGTAGAATATTAAGCATGTGGACACAGAAGTGCATTTTTAGAACATTCTGGATAGGCTGATACCCATTCTTCCTCTTGGTGGGCCTTGCTCTGTACTGAGGGAGGCTGAACTGAAATCAAGGAGTTTCTTCACCCTCTGGGTCCAGGATGATCTGGCCCTTGGGGAGCGCTGGTTGATCAGAGAATGGGAGGAGAGTGGTTTAGAGCACTTATTCCCTGGCCCCCTGCCTGCCATGGTGTCTTTGTCCTGGCTCCTGTCAAGGTGCCCTTTGACACAGCTTCCTTTAAGCTAGGGAGAACCCCTCCCTCCCTTCCCTGTTGAAGCCTGGGGAGTGATGGTCCCAGTGTCACTAATTTTGTGATCTTCTTTACTCTGATAAGATCTTTGGGAAGGGTCCTTGTATAAGACTTTCTTCAGATCCTTAGATTTGGGTCCCTCATCTGTTTCCTCAAATTTGGGACTGTTATAACCCACAATTGTATCTACATCCCTTGAAGAGGCTTAGCCTCCAAGGTGGGGTAGCTGGCCAGGTGACACCCATGTGCAGATAGGAGTCTTTCTAATCTAAGGTTCTCCCAATTCTCTTGATAAAAGGTCCTGAAGCTGAGAGGAATTTCTCATATGAGAGGTATCAAATTGAGACCATCATTTCCTCTTAGGATTGGATCCACACAAAAATGCCAGCAAATTCCAGAGACTCAAATCAATGTTTGCCTGAGAGGCTACAAGTTCACTGCAGCAGGGTTTGAGTGGAAAATATTTGTCAAAATTAAAAAGCTGGGGCCGGGGATTTAGCTCAGTGGTTCTGGCACCTGCCTCACAAGCTCAAGGTCCTGAGTTCAATCCCCGATACCAAAAAAAAAAAAAAAAAAAAGTAAAAAGCTGGAACCTAACAATGCATTAATCACACATGGAAAACGTCATTCTTTTGCAAAATCCAGCTGTAAAGTTGAAAGTTCCACCCTGTCCTTAATTATGTGGCTGGATCTTTGTGGACTCTTACTGTAATCTGCATAGATACAAAAATTACACAGCAATCTGGAAGCTTAGGGGGGAAAAAGAGAAAGAATGAAAGAAAAGAAAAAAATGGCAATAATTAAATGACAAAAAAACTGTACTCAAATAAAATTAAGGGTTTGACTTGAAGCTATGGGGGGCATTTCCCTTTGTTTCTTCCTCTGTAGCATTTAAAGGAGAATGAAACAAAACCAGCATTCTAGAAGTGTCTGAGCACTGATAGTGACCCCATCCTAAGGAGAGGATTGCTGGTCCCAGGTACCCCATGGAGCCCAGCATGACTGGTTTCCTGCTTTGGCTCTACCACTGTACTTCATGTAAAAGCCCCAGGCTCGAGGCCCAAGATCCAGAAAGAAAGAAAGGCCTCTGAGTTTAGTTGTTAGGTTTATCCATTATAGCAAAGGGCTAAAAGATCCACTTGGACTAAGATGGAAATTATTATGATAATAATGAAAAGAAGAGGACTATCCTCCCCAACCGGGGGTCTTAGAATGTGTCCCCGTGGATAAAGGGACTCCTGTATACCCCATATTTATTTCTCTATTTCCTCTTGTCAAATATTCAGAATATTTCCGTTTCTTCCTGCCGTGACAATGTGAGCATCTTTGTGATCAAATTCTTGGGCACATCTGTGAGAGATCCTCTAGGATTTATACTTTTGTGAAAAATGTTGGGCTGTGTATCATAGACTTGGTCAACTTCCCAGTCTGTTGCTGTGTCATCTCCAGGGTAGCTGAACAACTACATAGTCATCAGCAAGTTCTGAGAGTAGCCACACACATGCCTTGCCTCATCCTTGTCAATATTTCATAAGATTAAACTTTAAGATTTTGCTAATCTAATGGTGGTTTTATTTGTATTTCCTTGATTACTAGTAAGGTTGACTTTTTCTCAGAAGTTTTTTGGCTGTTCAAGTTTTCTCCTTTGTCTAATGGGTTTGCGTGGCTTCTTTATGCTGGATTCTCATCCTTTGTCAGTTATATGTACCACAAAATTGTCTTAGGGAGAAATTCCAAGCTCTGTTTACTAAGTAGCAAGCATCACAGGTGGCTGTTGCAAATGACACTTTATTCCAGAGCTGACTCTAGCCTTTAACAAAAGGAAGAAAGCAAGCCTGTTGTGACATATATTGTGGAGTGACCCGATAATAGAGTAACTCACAGTTCTTTATGAGGGTCAAGCCTGAATTATTGGGGAGAAAGAACCTGAGAACATATCAAAAGCAAGAAATAAATAGGTTGAAAAGTAGGTCAAAGCCCATACATTAGAGGCAGTCTGGACATTTACAGGACAGTAGCAAGAGGGGTTTCAAGAAAATGTGTTAAGGTAGACTTTGGTGTGGGATGACTCCCTAGTAGGGTGGTTTCCAGTGACTTTCAGGACTTAGAGTAAAAGGTTCCTTCGTTCCTGACTTGAGTCCAGAGGTGGGCAGGCAGGGTGGGATTCTGTGCAGAAAATCCTCACAGTCAGCAGCTCTTCCCTGCTATCAGAGCCGCTAAGGATCTCACAGTGATTGTCAGTAACTGTCAGGGAGGATAGCTACTTTCCACCACAGGATGGGGCAAGGCACTAGAGCTCTGATCTGCACCAACCTCCCCTGGACTTTAGATAGTCCAAGTTTCGTTCTGTGCTCACTCCAACCTAGAACACGCAAATGGCACCACTAGATGGTTTGGATTTTTGCCTTCTTTGCTTTCCCTTCCTAGCTGCCTACCTAGCAGAGGGCTAGAAGAGGTTGTGTGAGAGCCAAGATGGCCCTCTCTAGGCGAAGGCAGGCAAAAGAAATCCTCAGCGTAGATGGCTGGCCACCACATTAGCAATATTGGCCCTGTCTTCCCCCGTGGAATGCAGTGACCTGTGTGCTGACATCCAAGAAGATAAGTAAAGGCTGAAAAACAATTAAATATAAATATCCCCTAAATCAGTTTCCAGCGATTTCAAGTCTAAATATATAAAACTACTTCATAAGCTTGCTTCTCTTGGGCAGTGAATCACTGTCTTATAAATCAACCAAGTGAGGGAACTGATGCAACTATGCCTTGGGCACAATTAGCTACAGTAGACCAGGAATTAAGAAGCTCCCCTGCCCTTACTACACCAGCCAAATACAGCCTTTCCTTGTAAAGCCAGACATCAATCTTTGTGGTTGTTGGATTTTGTCTTCTTGCTAACTTCATGTGAGAGCTGGTGATCCCGACTGCATGGCAGTGAAATATACTGGAACGGCAGACATAGTAATGGCTGTCCTAAAATATAAATAAGTATGTTAATAGATAAGCACACAGGCCAGGGATTTAGCTCAGTGGTTCTGCTGCCTGCTTTGAAAGTGCCAGGACCCAAGTTCGATCACCTGTACCAAAAAAAAAAAAAAAAAAAATAGACAAGCACACTATCCTGAGTATTAATTCTGAAGCCTTAGTTCCTCTCATTCGGTTTCATTCAGCAAAGTATATATCCTCTAAATTCTACCTACATGTTCTATCAAAACAAATTCTACCTGTCCTCAGAGCAGATTTGCAAAACAAACAAAGGCAGATCAGAAAATTCCTAGGGTTTTTTTTTTTTTTTTTTTTTTTTTGGCAATATCAAGTGGCTATTATCCCTGAGCCAAGCAATGTTGCCAGAGACTAAAAAATAAAAAAAGAATCAAATCAGTCTCATGTCACAGACTGCCAGAAAGTGAATTAGTATGTTAGAAGATGTCCCCTGCCTTTTCCAGCATTTAGGAATAACAGACAAACAAAATCTTGGGTTAGCATGAAATTTCCAACAAAGCAAATGCCTAGCTGCCCCTTGACATTCATCTTTACAATTCTATTAAAGGGTTTTTCGTAAGAGTAGATTATTGGGTTTCCAGAAATGAACTGACAATCATTGCTACGTAAATATCTTTTCTAAGGGTATTATTTGTTTGCAGTGTCTGGAATTTCTCCTTCACTGCAATTTTAATCAGGATTTACTTTTGCACAGAGCTATGCTCCAAATGAGGCTGTAGCCCATTGTAAATTCTCTTCATCTATTTTATAAGTAACCAAGCTTTTCTTATTGTACAATTTACTCATGCTTCTCAGCAACAACAACAAAAAAAGAAAATTAAAATTAGATTTTACTTAAAATTCCCTAACCTTCTTCCCGATCATATCCTGACCTTCTGTGTAACTTGGAAAAATAGAACTCCTTTTAAAAAGTGATTCTATCAAACTCTCCAGAGCCCTGTGAGGAAACCTATCCCTGTTGATGAAAAGTCTAGAAGCTGTGAAAGTGGCAGAGAAACATCTGGTTATAGTGTGGGAAATATTGGCCAGGTGTGCAAGGGAAAAGTCTGTTTGCCTGGTTGGGGTTCCCCAGGATGACTGTACATTGGAATTACCTAGGGAACTCTGAAAAATGAATAATGCTTATGTGCCACCACACATGAATTAAAGATAAAAGTGTTGTCTCTAGACGAGCCACACCAGCAGCACCTGAGATCTTGTTAGAAATGCAGCTTGGTGGACCCCACCTCAGACCTGCTAAATTAGAAACTTGGAGGGTGAGCAAGACTGAGGACCTAGGGCTTAACAAGCCCAGTAGGTGATGCTGATCACAGTCAAACTCTGATTCTGATCTTGAGAGGAAAACACTTGCAGGGATATTTTTACAAGTTCCCAGATAACGCTTATTTGGCACAGGGACTGAGAAGAGCTAGGTCTTTCTGTGCCTGTTTGGTTTCAATGAAGAAAAGACCAAATGCTTATTTCACTTCTGGTCCTTTATCTCCAACAGCTCTAGTTGAGACAGTTCTGGCTTTCTGTAATTAGGTTCTGAAAATCTCAGCCTAAAGTGTGTCCATGAGAAGCCATCTGCAGGACCTCCCCTTTCTATAAAATTAAACCTCATCCTAGAGTACTAAGAAGTACTGCAAGACACTTGAAGGAATGGAGAGCTCATTATTTTATTAATTGCTATACTACTACTATATCTTCTTTGTATATTGATAATGTTTGAAATTTCAAGACCTTTTGGGTTTGTTTCATTTTGCAAGGAATCTGATTGCCTCCCTGACATTATTCGTTTAATAAAATCTCAAGACTTATATCACTGAACTTAAAGCTTGTAGCTTTAAGTAGAAAGAGTGGCTAGTGCACCTGTTTCCTCTTGGGTTTCTCATGTTGGTCCTTTCACTCCTCCTCCTCCTGCATTTCCATTAACCCTTACAGAACCCACTCTGCTCACTTTATTAGCAATCTTTCTGCTCCTGTCTGGGATAATACATTACTCTTACTAGAGCCACAATCTCTTTTCCAAAATCCTTGGGACCTAATATGTTTTTTAAATTCATACTCTTTTGAATTTTAAAAGAACACTGTATATACTGTCCCCAAATGCCTCAAGTATAGCTATTTAGCTAAAGTGGAACAGAGGCAGTAGACGGCTCCCCCCGCATGGTGGCTAAGTTAAACCTTTCACCATCAAGTGACTTCAGAAGAAAAATGTGCACTTTCAGAGTTCTTTGCATCTCAGCATTCTAAATATGGGATTGTGGATGGTATTCTGTCTTTGAACCCAGCGATCAGCCAGCACCAGGAGTATTGAAGTCTTGAAACAAGAATCCTCAAACAATCTTGATTGTTTTTTGTTTGTTCATTTGTTTTGGTACCTGGGATAGAACTCAGGACCTTGTGCTTACAAGCCAGGTGGCAGAACCACTGAGCTAAATCCCAGGCCCAAACAATCTTGATTATGTTTTGACTGTTGACATTTAAAGGAAAGAATTAATGAATATGTACTTTTGAGTGTTTAGTGCCCAAACCTTGTTGATTAAAGCAGTCTGCTTTTCTCTGAGATGATGGTCAGGGATTGCCCTAGAGGTAGACAACTAAATAAAGGGCACTGGGACAATGGCTGACCATGTGGAAACAAATGGGGCTGAATCTCTCACACCCTGACCAACAATACGTTCTAGACGGATCAAATCATAAACCTTCTGAAAAAAAATCAGAATATTTTTATAATACTACAGCAAGGACCTTTCAAACATAATGAAAACTCCCCAAAGTCATCAGAGAAAAGTTGTTAATAAATTGCATAAATATAAAACAAATTTAGGGCACAAATCCTTGTAAAAGTGCCAAAAGTAGCAACAAATATTTGGAAGATGTGCTGGTTAAACATATATTTTAAAGTGCTTTTATAAATCAATGAGGAAAAGATTATAAACCTTACCCAAAAAATGTGCAAACAAGCCACAGACAAAAAAAAGTGCAAGTTTCTTTGAAATATAAAAAGATTTTTTTTAGTTTAGTAAGATTAAATGTAAAAAACAACCACCTGTCAAATTGGCAAGGATTAAACTGCATGGTAACTCTGGTTTTAGGAATTTACCCTATAATTATACTCACATAAATGAAGATGTACATGCAAGGATTTTCACTAAGCTGTTAGATTAAGAATTGGAAACAATCTAATTGTTCATCAGTAGAGATTTGGTTAAATAAATTTAATATACATTCACAGCCCAAAACAGTCTATGGATGCTAAAATAAATGAGATAATTCTACATGTGCTGACATAGAAAGGTGTTCACTGTGTCTTGTTCAGTGAAAAAGTCTGCTACAGAGCAGGTGGAGGGGATGGTTATAATTGTGTGCGTATCGATGTGAGCATGAAAATGTCTGGGATATGAGATAGGCTTGGGCTGCATACCTGTAAACCCAGCATTCTGGGAGGCTGAGGCAGGAGGGTCCCGTGTTCAAGCTCAGCCTGGACAATTTAGTGACCTAGGAAGACCTTGTCTCAAAATATAAATGGCTGAGGGCCGGGGGTTTAGCTCAGTGGTCCCACACCTGCCTCAAAAGCCAAAAACGAAAAGTCCTGAGTTTGATCCCCGGTACCAGAGGTTTAAAAAAAAGGAGGAAAAAAAAAATATATATATATATATATGGCTGAAAATATACCTCAGTGTGAAGGATCTGGGTTCAGTCCCCAGTACCAGACACACACAAAAAAATGTCTGGGATAATTCACACCACCCTCGTACCAGTGGTTACCTTGGTGAAGGCAGACACAAAGGGAGGGAGGGTTGTACACACCTTTATATGCTGTTTAATTTATTTACAGTAGGCATGTATTAATGCAACAAGATACCTTTTAAAACCTTTAAAACCATTTTACAAGTGAAGAACAACTTTGGGTAGATTTATAGCTGAAAATATATGAAGGTGGGGATGAAGGAATGGTATTTCATACTTTTCCAAGGAAGCCTTGTTTGCAGTGCTCACCTTAGCGTTCACTTGCAGGAGTCTTTTTCTTTTTTCTTTTCTTTTTTTTTGAGAACTTTAGTTCATGAGTTCCAGCCAGTCCACAAAAGAATTCCAGCTGTGAGTGAAGCTGTTGGCCTTACTCAAAAGGAACTGCCTGGTGTCCAAACTTTCTTGACTAAAGAAAAACTCTCTTTAGACTCTCTTTAGACATGTGGAGTGTCCCTTACATCAAAATACCTGGGACCAGAAGTGTTTTAGATTTTGTATGTCTTTAGATTTGGGAATATTTGCATATGCATAATGAGATATCTTGGGAATGGGATCCAACCCTAAATGTGAAATTCAATTATGTTTCACATACATCTTATACATATAACCTGAAAATAATTTTGCACAATAATTTTAGTGCACTGATTTTTTTTTTTTAACTAAGGTATAGAATTTTCCACTTGTGGCATCATGTCAGTGCTCAAAATGTTTACAATTTTGGAGCATTTCAAATTTTGAAATTTTGGATTCGGATTGGGAATGCTCAATGTGTAACGTGCTGTATGTTATCCAGAGTCATCAGGAACAGACGGAGGCTGTGGACACGAACTTGGTCTGTGGGTGTCATGGAAGGTCAGAAGGCAAATCCAGGGCCGGGTGACCTCAGAGCCAGGCTGCGTGGGGACACACACATGCAGACTCACTGCCTTTCCTAGCCATGCAGTGTGTACACATCATGAGGTTCTAGTCTGGCCACACAGCTCAGGCCATTTTCTGGAGCTTTGCCAGCTGCGTGAGAAGACATGAGAAAATTAAAAGCCAGAACTGAGATGATCAGAGCAAGGAAAAGTAGGATCCAGATGAGAACCTGTTCCGTTTAGTTTCTGACAATGTGGAAAGGATAGGGCTGAAGTCACCCATATAGTTCCAGCCTGTCCTTCCACAACCCATCATTGCTACAAAAGACTAGGAACATATGTGAAACCAAAATGATGTTGGTTTTCCTATGAGCCAGGGCCTTGGGAGGAACTGTGAAGTAGAAATAAGTGCACACTGGTGGGGCCTCAGTCCCAAGAAGAAAGTCGCCCCCAGTCCCACTGGCATGGCCTAAGACACACTCACCAGCAATCAGAAGTAAAAGTTGGGGACCGACAGGAATCTTGTCAGCCTCTCTTTTTACTGTTTTTCCTCCCCCAGGCTAATTTAATGCATTTTAAGCGTTTACGAACAAGTCTCGGGTCTCTATTAGCAGCCACTTTGCACTGTTCGAAACATAACTGGTGCATCAAAAGGGGATCTACTGTGAAAATAAGAGTCATGAAGCTTTTTATCACTGTGATTTGCATCCCTAGCTTCCTAGCAATCCATTGGGTTTACAATGACGCCTTTGGGACTCCACATTTAGAACATTTATTTGGGAGCCCTGCTTCAGCTCCTTAACAGCTACCTCCTGACAAGGAACAGTGAAATGTATGCTGTATGTTTTGGGTTTGCTAATCCAACAGTCATTTCTGAGATCCATACAAATGAAAAACATACCAATAAGAAACGAAACCCTTAATTACTCTAATGTATGTACCGAGGCTCTCCTCCCAGCTCCTCCCTCCCTACCTCCCCCACCCAATCTTCCTTAACTCCTCTGGGTCCAATCCAGGAGCCAAAGCCTCCAGCCCATGGCAGTTCCCTTAAAGGGCTGCAGGAAATTTGTTTTACAAGGCTGGTTTTAACTGAGCTACCTGCTGTGCACCACATTGCTACTGTTTGTGAAATGAATGATGGGAAAGGCAAGTCTGTGATTTCATTTGTTCAGACCGATTACTCACACGTTGCACACGGTATCATTTGCTTGTCACTTAATGCCTGACCAGCCTGCCTGAATCATTAGTGCCACAGCGCAGTGAAAGGAAGACCTCGGCATAATGAGCCGCTGAAGGAAGTGGAGTGCTGTTTTACCTAAAAGAAATGGTGCGCAGAAATCCAGCACAGCTGCAGGTGTTCCAATGACAATGTGGGAAGCAGTTAGCTTCCAATTTAGCAGAAAATTAAGAGCGAAAAAACTGTTATTTGTGAGAGAAGATACTCATGCAGGCAATCATCCCCGCTCTGCATCCACAAGATGAGCATTCAGCTGTCTTTGTCGTGACTTAAAACAATTGGTGTCTTGGGCTGCATTCAACACCAGATTGGTGCTTATTATCTGCAGTTTATTCTTTCTTGGGATATTTTGTTTTTTTTCCCCTCCTATTTTATGGTTAATTTGCTTGCTTGAATGTAAAGCCATTTAAGCTGAAAAATCTGGATTGTGGCTGATCATTGTGCCAGGGCTCTGAGCTGTATGATACAAGATAATTGGCAATTTTCAAATTCATAATCCATTTTGTTTCCCTCATCCCCCACCCCCACCCCCTTTGTCCCTTCTGCTGGCTTCTCTACTCCCTTCTTTGGCATAATCTTCCAAACTGGTCACCGAAGGAAGGTGACTGCAAATAAATTCCTCCAGTCAGGACCCCAAACTCCTGAGACTCCCTGTGGGGAAATTAAAGAGCAAAACTCCATGATGTAAACCTGTATACCATGAGGAAAGCGGTCGCAAAACGAAACAAAAAAAAAAACTCCTCCATGGAAAGATTTCATTCCATTTGGAATCAACACTCAGAGTCATGTTGGTAGAATAATAAAAAATTTTGACTTAATTTGAGGTTTTGGTTTGAGGCAGGCAAGACAGCCCTATAAACCAACCTGTAAACCAAGTGACAGTGTCCAGTGGACAGAAGCGACCGGCATACC
This sequence comes from Heterocephalus glaber, assembly GCF_053883595.1. Taxonomy (NCBI): domain Eukaryota; kingdom Metazoa; phylum Chordata; class Mammalia; order Rodentia; family Bathyergidae; genus Heterocephalus; species Heterocephalus glaber. The sequence goes on from NW_028258156.1 coordinate 8,399,354, forward strand.
CTATTCCTCTCACCCCTTGCTGTGCCAGTCGAAGGGATGATGGCTACAGATCCCCACATCTCTCTGCCCACTGGTATAGTTTTCTGTTTTAAATAAATCTAGCCAGGGGGATTTACTCCTAATAGTGTGAGCTTCTCTTGTTCCATTCTTTTCTGTTTTTCAGAGTCCCCTCATTTCAATCAGGTTCCTCTTAAGCACCAGTTTCCCTCGAGTTTCTTCAGAGATGAAGTAGCATGCTCCCATTTCTATCTAACCTGAACTTGGGATAATGGTGTACTCCTGTACAGTGTTCAGTACCCTCGATTGGGTGGTGACAGCACCCAGGCAGACCTGGGAGCTGTAAACCATAATCCTGTTGTCAGCTAAACCAAATAGGGAGACTTGTTCCTGGTAAGAAGGAACATTTCTCAAAGATATTCTTTAAAATAGTTAGATCCCCCCACCTCACCCAGGAACATTCATGTCACTTTTCTTTTACTTACTGATTACAAGGAATTTATTCTTCCACTCTGTCACTGTACTGTTTCTATGGACACACCTGCTAATAACACCAGTTAAAACTAAAACATTATGCTTCCCCATTTTGCAATAATTTTCCACTTGAATTGTAATGCTATTTTTCTTGCACATTTGCGTAAGCTCACAGAAGGAAAACGGAAAGGAAAAAAATAGAAAGCGCGGATATGGTGACCAATCATAGACAAATCGAGCAACAAATTAGCAGGCCAAGAACATCAGAGAAAAGGCATAAAAGGTTTTCTGTCCTCAGATCCTATTTCGTGTTCATCTTTCATTACTTTGTCTTTTTGGGTTCGTTGGTTACTCTCCAGTCAGATGCGAGAGTTCCTTTTCATCATTGCTGTGTTTATTTTTCAAAATACTGGCAGCCCTAAATTTCCAATTTATGCACTACATCCTGTGATGTAACTTTCATTCCCAAGTACTCCTCTCCCATGTGTGGTTTTCATTTTACTCTTTCCTTGCACAGATATTCTGTTGTCACCAGCTGGCCTGAGAAAACTCTCCACTGTGCTCTATTTTTGTGCCCACTAATAGTCACTCTGTCTTCTGTTCTGCCAATTTGGTGCATAATATTTTCATTTTCTCTATATTCATTTTCAATACTCCTGTCAGCTTTCAGTATCTACTTCATTAAGCTTCTCCTCTGGTTTACCAGACACCAGCAATGAAGGATCCTTTGTGAGACCAGGAGAGAATTGATCCTGTTCTCTCGCCACACTTGTGGACCTGCCAAGGCAGGAGGATTTACTGCATGTCACACAGACTGCTGGAAGACGCTCTGTGTTCCCATTTGTCAGGCAGCTTCCATTGCTCACCAGGCCTGAAGCTTGTAAACTTATTTGTGAAAATGTTGAAAGGATTACCCTCACTCATAAAATGCAAAATTTGCTTAACTGCCTTAGAAGATTTAAGTTGTTTTTCAAGAAAGGCTCATTTGAATTACAAAGTAAAATTGCTGTTGTGGAAGAGAGGAATGTGGCGGCCACAAAGCAGTCATCCTCTCCTTAAGAGAAAGCCAAACAAGCCCCCTGTGGGTGGCTCATAAAGGAAGCTATCATGTTGACCTACATGCTGTTCTACTGGGAAACAAACTAGCGGATAAGGGCATTTGGTTCCTTTTCAGGAATCTTGGTCCAATCTATCTAATTTTCCAAGGGGTAAGGAATCTCCAGTGCAGAAGAACATTTGAAAAGAATTAAAGTCCATTTGCTGTATAACTTTTATTAAGCTCCTAAGCAGTTGTAAATTTTAAACACAAGATACAGAGCCCAAGACGTAGGGTAAAATCTCCATACTCAATAAGTCCAGTAACAACAACATCTTTACTACACCTACAAAATATTCTCGTCTTTGATCATTTACTGAATCCCATGGTTAACTTATTTTTATACCCAATCCACGCATAAACCAACTCAACAAACCAAGATGTGTATAATGTTCATAATGGAGTCTAAAGTCTATGCTCCTGTAAAACCATCAACGAATCAAAAAGATCCAGTTCCCTTATTAAATCTAGGTCCCCCTGTGAGGGGGTAGTTGTATCTCTTGATGATCCTTTTTCTAGGGCCAATCTAGAAAGTTGGACTCATCCACCTCTCTCTTCAACAATAGACAAAATCCATCTTACTGGATTTTGTGTCCTAAGCAACTATATTGTATTAGTGTTTGGCCACATAGTAGAAGCTCAGTAAATGGATATCTTGATAAATGGATGAGACATATAGTTTCATGGCTATAGTCAAGGGATACATTTTTTCACAATGGATAATTTCAACTCAGATGTGTTCTTTCAAAGTAATCAGTAGGGTCGGGGATTTAGCTCAGTGGCCCACTCCTGCCTCAAAAGCACAAGGTCCTGAGTTCAATCTCCAGTACCAAAAGGGGAAAAAAAATCAAAGTAATCAGTAAATTTGCAAATTTATAAAAAGTTGGCATATATATTTTTAGTGACAAGAATACTTACTGAAAGTGTCTGGAAACGTGGAAAATAAAGGAGATTTGTAAAAGCAAATGATAAAGAGAATATGCAGGTATAGTCTCATGGTGGGGATGATAATCAGTGATAGATTCAAGGATGGAAGAGAGAAGCTAGGGCTGCTATGCAGTCAGCTGAGCCCAATATCCATCTTTTTGGGAGGTGAGAAGAAAGGACTTGAATTTGGTGCCTGCACATAGGGTGTTTCATGAGCAGCCTTCATCACACTCGAGAGCTAGGGGAAGTTTGTGGCTTTCTGTCTGTCTCCCCACTTCTTGTCCTTGCTCCTAGCCACACTGTGCCTCTGGGCTGCTGGCTTTCTGTATCAGAGAACAGCAGTGTGATTCGCCAGGTCTTACTAAGGCAGGACAGCAAAGCAGTTACCCCTCACGACCCCTGCAGAAACAGTGTAAGGACAGGAGCTGTGGATACAAAATAGAGAATGGTTCTATCCACCAAGTGTCACATGCCTCCACCGCACCACACGGTGACTGCTTGACAGTGGAATACCTCCTTTTCCATTCATCAGCTTTTGTCCCATTGCCTTCATTTCATTTTCTCCTTTCGCGTCTTTCAAGTAGCTCCACCCTAACCAGTGAGCCCTCACCTGCCATTGGAGATCCCGGTTCTCTGCTCCCTGGGGTGTTGTGGTCTTGCTCTGTGTTCTCATGTTTGGCCATGGCACCGCCCTTGTCCTGTGCCCTACACTGTGACTATGACATCACTTTCACCCCCTTATTCCTCTTGCCGATCACCTAATCAGTCCAGCCAAGTAATGTTGACAGCTCACTGTGAAAGTCTCTTCCACTTTCTCCATATTCACTCTGACTACCCCAGTCTAGGCCTTCACAGCTTTGCACTTTCATTACAGCTTTAGTCCAGGTTGTGTTCTCATGACCAACCTCTCTTCCCAACACACACTCACATCTTCACCTTCTCTGACATGCAGTTGCCAGATTAATACTACAAAAAGACAATTTCCCATAAGCTCATCTCCTTTCTTAAAAGCACTCTTTTTTTTGGTACCAGGGATTGAACACAGGACCTTGCGCTTGCGAGACAGGTGGCGGAACCAGTGAACTAAATCCCCAGCCCTAAAAGCACTCTTTTGATTTTATTTACTTATTTATTTTTGCAGAATGAGGGATTGAACCGAGGACTTGTTCATGCTAGGCAAGTGCTCCATCCCTGAACTATAGCCTTAACCCTTGTATTATTTCATTTCATTTTATTTTATTTTTTTGGTACCAGGGATTGAACTCCAGTCCTTGCGATTGCGCAGCAGGCGACGAAATCACTGAGCTAAATCGCTGGCCCTATTTTATTTTATTTTTTTAAAATTTATTTATTTTTATTAAATTCTTTTATTGGTACATTGTAGGTATACAGCACAATTACATTTCTCATTGGGAATTGTACCTTTACATAATGCATCTTGGTTCTTATTTTTTCCCCATTCCTAGCCCTCCCTTCACCCCCTCCACCCTTCCCTATTTACAAAGACTTTATTTCCATTTTTTCCATTTCTCATCATTTTTCCTTTCCCTTCTTTCCTTTCCCCTGCCCCTCCCAATACCCCTACCCCTTTGGACCTTTTCTTCCTATTTTACATTATCGATTATTCATTCTAATCATTGGTACATTTTAGGTATACAATATAAAGACATTCATCATTGGAAATTTGCACCTTTACGTAGTCTCTCTTGGTTCTTCTTTTTCACCCTTGCCCACTCCTCCCTTAAACCCCTCCAGTCCTCCCTATTTACAAAGATTTTGTTCCTATTTTTCCATTTTCTCATATTAATCCCATTCCCTTCTATCCTTTCCCCTAGCCCTCCCACTTCCTTCCCCTTTGCCCCTTTTCTTCCTATTTCACATTACCTATTATACATTTAGGCCTTATTTACACTTTCAGTTTCTCACACCAGAGAAACTATTCGGTATTTACACATGTGTGTCCTATTTATTTCACTTAAGAGTATCGCCTCAATGTGCATCCATTTAGCTATAAATGTCTCTAATTTCTCATTTTTTATGGCTGAGTAGTACTCCATTTTATAAAAAACCACATTTTCTTTATCCAGTCTCCAGTTGATGGGCATTTGGGCTGTTGCCAAGTTTTAGCTATCACAAACTGTGCTGCTATGAATATGGGCGCACAAATATCACTGTGGTATGACTCTTTTAATTCTCTGGGGAAGATCCCCAGCAGTGGAATAGCGGGGTCAAATGGGACTTCCTGTCCTATTTCTTTGAGGTATCTCCATACTGATTTCCACAGTGTTGTACCAGTCTACACTCCCACCAGCAGTGGAGCAGGGTTCCTCTTTCCCCACAGCCCTGCCCGCATTTGTTATTGGTTGATTTCATGATAGCAGCCATTCTTTCTGGAATGAGGTGGAATCTCAGCATTGTTTTCATTTGCATCTCTCAATGACCAGTGATGTTGAACATTTTTTCATGCATTTATTTGCTATTTCTACTTCTTTGAGAAATGTCTGTTCATTTCAGATGCCCATTTTTGGATTGGGTCTTTAAATTTGGGAGGTCTGATCTTTTTAAGTTCTTTATAGATTCGAGATAGTAGACCTTTGTCTGAGGAACAACAGCTGAAGATTTTTTCCCACATTGTGGGTTGTCTCTTCACACTGCTGGTGGTTTCTCTTGCTGTGCAGAAGCCTTTTAATAAGAAGAGATCCCACTTGTTGATTGTTTGTGCTAGTTCACAGGCAACTCAGGTTTTGTTCATAAAATCTTTTCCTACACCAATGTCTTCAAGGGTTCTACCTAACCTCTGTTCCAACTGGTTCAGAGTTTCTATTTTAATATTTAGATCTTTAATCCATTTTGATTTTAGTTTAGTGCACGGTGAGAGATACAGGTCTAGTTTTAATCTTTGGCAAGTGGAAGCCCAGTTTTTCCAGCACCATTTATTAAAGAGGCTATCTTTCCTCCAGTGAGGGTGTTTGGCTCCTTTATCAAAGATGAGATGGCTGAGTGTGTCTGGCATTGTTTCTGCATCTTCTAATCTGTTCCACTGGTCCTCAAGTCTGTTTCTTTGCCAGTACCATGCTGTTTTTATCACAGTAGCTTTGTAGTAGAGTTGCAGGTTGGTCATTGGGATACCCCCTGCCATGTCTCTGTTACCTAGAATTGCTTTTGCTATTCTGGGTCTCTTCTTGTTCCAAATGAATTTTTGGATTGTTTTCTCAAGGTCTATGAAGTATGCTGCTGTGATCTCAATTGGAATTGCATCTAATCTATATAGCAGTTTTGGAAGTATGGCCATTTTCACTATATTAATCCTTACTACCCAGGAGTAGGGGATGTCTGTCCATTTTCTGATATCATCTTCTATCTCTCTTTTCAGAGTGCCATAGTTTTCAGAGAAGAGGTCTTTGATTTCTTTTGTTAGGTTGATTCCTAGGTATTTCAGTTTTGTGGATGCTATTGTGAAAGGAATTATTTGCCCTATTTCTCTCTCAGTGAGTCTGTCATTGGTGTAGAGGAAAGCTATTGATTTTTGTGTGTTGCCCTTGTAACCAGCTACTTGACTGAATTTGGTTATTAAGTCTAGAAGACTTTTGGTGGAGTTCTTGGGGTCTTCTATATAGAGTATCATGTCATCTGCAAATAATGACAATTTGACTTCTTCATTACCTACCTTTATTCCTTTTATTTCTTTCTCTTGTCTAATTGCCATGACTAATGTTTCCAGAACTATACTGAACAAGAGTGGTGATAGTGGACATCCTTGTCTTGTTCCTGATTTGAGTGTGAAGGATTTCAGGTTTTGACCATTTAGTATGATATTGGCTGTTGGTTTTTGATAGATGGCTTCTATCAGTTTGAGGTAGAGACCATCTATTCCAGTTTTTTGTAGGGTTTTTATCATAAATGCATGTTGGATTTTGTCAAATGCTTTTTCTGCGTCTATGGAGATAATCATATGGTTTTTGTCCTTGGCTCTATTGATGTAGTGTATTACATTGATTGATTTTCATATATTGAACCATCCCTGCATCCTTGGGATGAATCCCACTTATCAGGGTGTATGATCTTCTTGATGATCTTCTGCATTCTATTTGCCATTATCTTACTAAGGATTTTTGCATCTATGTTCATTAGTGAGATTGGCCTATAGTTCTCTTTTTCGGTTGGGTCTTTCTCTGCTTTGGGGATCAAGGTGATGCTTGCTTCCAGGAATGACTTTGGGAGTATTGCTTCCCTTTCCATTTCATTGAAGAGTTTAAACACTAGTGGCAGCAGTTCCTCTCTAAATATCTTGTAGAATTCATCAGTGAAGCCATCAGGGCCTGGGCTTTTCTTAGTTGATAAGTTTTTAATTACATTTTCAATTTCATTGGTTGATATTGGGTTGTTCAGAATTTTTAGGTCTTCTTCATTCAACTTTGGTAATTCATATGTATCTAGGAATCTGTCCATTTCTTCTGTGTTGTCCATCTTATTGGTGTATAGGTTCTGGAGGTAGGTATTGATGATCCTCTGGATTTTTGCTGCGTCTGTTGTCATTTCACCCTTTTCATTCCTAATTGCATGGATTTGGGCCTTTTCTTTCCTTTTTCTGACAAGGTTGGCTAAAGATTTGTCAATTTTTTTGATTCTTTCGAAGAACCAACTCTTGGCTTCATTGATTTTTTTGTATCGTTCTCTTAGTCTCCATTGCATTGATTTCTCCTCTGATCTTTATAATTTCCTCCCTTGTATGAGCTTTGGGGTTGTCCTGCTCTCCTTTTTCTAGAAGCTTGAGGTTCAGCATCAGGTTGTTTAATTGAGCTCGTTCTGTTTTCCTAATATGCGTATTCACTGCTATGAATTTCCCTCATAAGACTGCTGTCATTGTGTCCCACAGATTCCAATATGTTGTATTGTCATTGTCATTTAATTGAAGGAACTGTCTGATTTCTTCTTTAATTTCCTCTGTGACCCATTGGTTATTCAGAAGTGTGTTGTTCAATTTCCATGTGTTTATGAAATTTTTTGAGTTTCTTTTGCTATGGATCTCCATTTCATTTCACTATGGTCTGATAATATACAGGGGATAACTTCAATTCCTTTGCACTTACTTAAACATGTTCTATGTGTGAGTATGTGGTCTATTTTGGAGAATGACCCATGTGCAGCTGAGAAGAATGTGTATTCTGATTTTGTGGGGTGGAAGACTCTGTAAACATCTGTTAAGTTCATTTGTTCAAGAGTTCGATTGAGTTCTAGTATTTCATCACTTATTTTTTATCTAGTTGATCTATGTATTTGTGACAGTGGGGTGTTGAAGTCCCCCACTGTAATTGTATTAGTGCATATATTTTTCATGTCCATTAGTATTTGTTTTATATAGTTGGGCGAACTAGTGTTTGGTGCATAGATATTTATGATTGTCATCTCTTCCTCTTGGATTCTTCCCTTTACAAGGATGTCGTGCCCTTCTTCATCTCTCTTAATCAGTGTTGGTTTGAAATCTACTTGATCTGCCAAGAGGATAGCTACTCCCGCTTTTTTTCAGGTTCCTGTCGCATGCAGTATTGTTTTCCACCCTTGAACTTTCAGTCTATGAGCTTCCTTTTGAATTAAGTGTGTTTTTTGTATGCAGCATTTTGTTGGATTTTGCTTCTTGACCCATTCTGCCATCTATTTCTTTTGATTGGTGAATTGAGACTATTAACATTGATGGTTATAACTGAAATGTACTGACTTGTCATTGCCATGACTTTTTCTTTTTGTTGGGTTCTCCCCTTTCCATTTAATTTCTTGTCATGCCAGATGGGTTCATTCTGCTTTGCTTCCTGGGGTTGTGATCCTCAATGTCTGTTCCTAGGATATTGTGTAAAATTCTTTGGAGTGCTGGTTTGGTATTCACGAAGTTCCTAAGGTGCTCTTTGTCATGAAAGTATCTTATTTCTGCATCCATTTTGAAAGATAGTTTTGCAGGGTACATCAATCTGGGTTGGAGGCTGTTTTCTTTTAGGGCTTGGAATATGTCACTCCAAGCTCTTCTTGCCTTGATGGTTTGTGTTGAGAAGTCTGCTGTGATTCTGATGGGCTTTCCTTTGTATGTGATTTGTTTCTTTTCTCTGACTGCTTGGAGAACTTTGTTCTTCTGTTGAGTTTCTGGAATCTTAACAATTATATGCCTATGTGTAGATTTTTTTGATCAAGGCTACTTGGAGTCCTATATGCCTCACTTATCTGTATGTCAAGCTCTTTGCCCCTGCTTGGGAAGTTTTCTGCCATTATTTCTGTGAAGAGATTTTTTATGTCATCTGCACTCTCTCCTGTTTCTTCATTGAGCCCAATCAGTCTTATGTTATTCTTCTTTGCATCATCTAGCCGCTGCTGGATTGATTTCTCATGTTCCCTTATAATTTTGAAGCAGTTTTTCTTTTCCTGGACACTAATTGCAATCTTATCTTCTATATCTAAAATTCTATCCTCACATTGGCTCATTCTGCTATGTAGACTTTCAGTGGAGTTTTTCATGTCCTGGAAATCTATTTGCATCTGTTTTATGGATTCCATTTGTTTCCTATGTTGGGATTCCATCATGTTCCTGAGCTCCTCTCTAGATTTATTAATCATGTCTTGCACTAGGGGCACAATTTCTCCTGTTATCTGAGAAATTATTTCTGATTTCATTTTTTCCAGATCCCCTTTTGTTGCCAGTTCAGTGGGTCCAGGTGGTTGAGTATCAGAGTGTTCCATCTCATTTCCCTTTGGGGTTGCTGTAAGTGATCTGGAAGTCTGGTTTTGAGACTTATTTATGTGTTTTCTCATTTCGACTGGGGTGGGAGGCTGTGAGCGCCTACACAGATTACCTCCTCTGAGCTGGGAGAGGTGGGACAGGGGCCAGGAGCAGCGGTAGGGATGGTGACCCAAAAGCCCTTTCCTGTGGGCTGGGAGCAGCGGGAGGGATGGTGGCTGGGAGCAGCGGGAGGGATGGTGGCTGGGAAGCCCCTCCCTCTGTGCCGGGAGCAGTGGGAGGGATGGCAGCCCAGAAGCCCCTTCCTCTGGGCCAGGAGCGGTGGGACAGAAGGTGGCCCAAAAGCCCTTTCCTCTGGGCTGGGAGCAGCAGGAGGGATGGTGACCAGGAAGCCCTATCCTCTGGACCAGGAGCAGTGGGATGATGGCTCAGAAGCCCCTACCTCTGGGCCGGGAGCAGGGGGACTCAGTACCTTGGTCTGGTGATCTGGTGTCCTCTGCGTCTTTGTAGTGTGGAACCAGGTGGCTGCCTGTCTGCAGCAGGGTGATTCGGCGTCTTCCACATGACTCAGGACCTCAGTAGGGTGTGGGTAGACCTGCCTGTCTGCAACAGGGTGATTCAGCATCTTCCATGCAACTTGGGACCTTGGTAAGGCGTGGGCAGACCTGCCTGTCTGCAGCGGGGTGATTTGGCGTCTTCTGCGCTACCTATTTTATTTGGTTTTTGAGACAGGGTCTCTCTATGTTGCCCTGGGTGGCCTTGAATTTGTGATCCTCCTACCTCAGCTGGAATTGTATATATTTATACTATACAACATGAAGTTTTGATATATGTATACATTATGGAATAGCTAAATCAAGCTATTGAACAAATCTGTTACAACATATTTTTATCCTGTGTGTATATAAAAAAATATTTAAAATCTTTCTTAGCACTTTTCAAGTACATATGCATTGTTATTGCCTATAATCACTGTATTGTACAATAGATCTCCTGGACTTATTCTTACCTTCTTTTTAAGAGTTAAAAATAGTCTGCAACTTGAGAGAACAGCATAGATAATATGCAATTTTGTTAAATATTTTCTCTTACTATAAATCTAAGTGTGACAATTTTTATACTTTCTTACAGGACTACTACCCTTTGCAGTTTAGAATGCAACTGAAATGCCCCAATCAACTACTTATAGTTTCAACAGTCTCTCTTCTCTTTAGATTTCAAGCACCTCCAAACTCTGATTCCACATACTTAAATATGCCTTTGTCCACACTTTCTTCTTTCTGTATCTTTGACATTTCTCTCCAAAGATGAAAGGTTTTGTTCTATTCTTGTAGGTAAGTTTAAATGGAAAGAAGGGTAACAGATATATTCAAAGGATGTAAGAGTCACATAAAACTGGTATGTAGGGGCCGGGGATTTAGCTCAGTGGTTTTTGCTGCCTGCTGCGCAAGTGCAAGGACCCGAGTTCGATCCCAGGTACCAAAAAAACCCCAAAAAACTGATATGTATTCCTTTTCACTTGGGACATGTCCCTGACAACCAACTGATTCTTTCTTTCCAAGTTCTGCACTCTCCATGTGTTTTATAGAACCATCATGTATTGAAAACTCATTTTGAATGGACTACCTAAGGTCACTTAAGGTTATATTTAATTTTTTTTTTTTTTGGTAGCAGGGATTGAACTTGGGTCCTTGTGCTTGTGCAGCAGGTGGCGAAACCACTGAGCTAAATCCCTGGCCCTTTAATATCATATTTTCACTGTTGTCATTTATAAGTTGAAGTGTTCAAGACATTAAACATGTTTTTATAAAAGAACAGGAGCTATTTCTCTTTCTTACTATTTTAAAGCATATTTGGAGAGAACAACTTTAAAACTATTTTTTTTCACAATTTTGAATGGATGGGGCTGCTAAGGAAGAAGTAGAGGGCCTTTTAGTTCAGCAAAGAAGTCTTGGCACTCAAGAGACCAACCTGGAAGAAGGGGATGAGGAGGAACATGGATGGGGAGAGAGGAGTTAGGTTGCCAGACTGAGATGTGGAGTGCTATGTGGAACAGACCAGCCAGTCCCCTGGAACTCTCTAGTGTCCAGTCAAATGGGAGCACTTTCAGTAATGGTGGAACACCTTCAGGTCCACCAAAAAGACCAGTAGTCTTGGACATATTTATATAATGGGTGACTTGATAAAATAAATGTATAAGAGATACATAAACCAACATGAATTTTATGAGAACAATATTGAATGAAATATTTATAAAAGCTGTTCTAAGATCTCACATAATACTTAGTCATCATATTTCCTTAGGCTTCTCTTGGCTGTGATAAATTTTCAGACTTAACTTGTTTTGATGGCCGTGATAGTTTTGAGAGTAGTGGTCAGGTGTTTTGTAGAACGTGCCTGTATCAGGATCTGTCTGATACTTCTCTCATGGTTGGACCAGGGTTGTGTGTTTTGGGAGGAAGACTACAGAGATAAAATTCTGTTTTCATCACATCATGTGAAGGGTCCATCCTATCAACATGGCTTTATCCTTATTGATGTTGACTTTGATCACCTAGTTGAGATGGCATTTGCCAAGCTTAACCACTGCAAAATTACTATTTTCTCCCACACTTTGTACTGTAATCTTTGGAAAGAGGTCACTATGTGTAGCCTATAGTTAAGGAGTAATGTGTTACGTTCTACCTCCTTGAGGGCAGAATATCTTTATAAATTATTTAGAAGTTTTCTCAGAAAATTTATCTCTTCTCCCTCACTTACTTGTCATGGGTATTCATTCTATACTTGAGTTATATCCACACTGTTGTATGTATTTTGTTTCTGAAGTTTTTCCAGGTTTGGCTATTGAGAGTTTTTCCATTTAGCTCTTGTGTCCCTTTGGCATACCTCCATGGCTGTGTTTTGTTTTGTTTTAATCACTTCCTTACTCTCAGATACTAGAAGATGCACCACTCATCTGGTACACTTCTGGGTCCTAGAATTGGTCATTTCCCCAAGGAGCCCTGGTGAATGATGTTAGACATTCACTAAGATCTGGGTGCTAGGTATGCCTATTGCTAGTGGGATGGTGTTGCTTATAGGCTCTTGCTGGAGACAGAGCAAGGATATATCTGTAAATATTCCCATGTATTACCAACTTATACCTATATTTTAAACTAAACATGAGCTCATACTGAAGACTCCAACTCTAATCCATTTCCATGTGGGTCATACTAGTCTCTCTCCTTGCTTATTTATAAATTTTTACTCTAGAATGAGAAACTTGGCTCCCACTATAATACATTTAAGATAGTCTAAAAGTTGAAAGAGAAAAGGTTGAATGCTTAAAAACTCTCCCCAGCTCGGGATTTAGCTCAGTGGTCTCAGTGCCTGCTACACAAGCGCAAGGACCCAAGTTTGATCCCCGGTACCAAAAAAAAAAAAAAAGTTTTTGGGGCTGGGGATTTAGCTCAGTGGTTCCAGTGCCTGCCTCACAAACGCAAGGATCTGAGTTCGATCCCCGGTACCAAAAAAATAAAATAAAATAAAATAAAAATAAAAACTCTCCCTCTCTTCCAACATATTCCCATCATTCTTGCCACTTCCAGAAGCAGTTCTGAAAGTCTTCTTCCATGAGTCTTCAGTTGTGTTGCTGTGGCTGCCTTAATGCCCTGAGTTGGTTCAAAATGTTTACCTTACGTAGTCATTTTTACTGTGACTTTGGGGAAGAGCCAGAAGTCTCAACATGCCACATCCAGTTAATAAGATGGATGAGGGGGCCGGGGATTTAGCTCAGTGGTTCCGCCACCTGCCTCGCAAGTGCAAGGTCCCAAGTTTGATCCCTGGTGGTACTACTACTACTACTACTAATAATAATAATAATAATATGAATGAGGACGCATTGTAATGTTTTTATGTGACAGAAACTTCCATGAACATTTTGAATTCAGGACATCAAAGCAGTCATGAAATGGGATTTCCGAAACTGTTTTCAGAAAGTGACAAGAATGATGCAATAAGTATGTGCAAAACAAGGGGGAATATTTTGAGAGGGATTAATGGCAAAATGTCTTTTTTTTTTTTTATAGTATAAGCAGTTTTATTATTTAGCTTAACAACTTTCTCATGTCAGTGACAATTTTTTTATTAATTTTATTGGTACATTTTAGGAAAATGTCTTTTATTGTAATAAATTTTTAAAATTTAAGTGTGAAACTGAAAGTGTAAATAAGGATTAAAATGATTAAAATGAATAATTGATAATTTGAAATAGGAAGAAAAGGTCTAAAGGAGCAGGGGAAGTGGGAGGGGAAGGGGAAAGGAAAGAAGGGAAAGGAAAAATAAGAAAAGGAAAAAATGGAAACAAAGACTTTGTAAATGGGGAAGGGTGGAGGGGGTGAAGGGAGGACAGGGAATGGGGAAAAAATAAGAACTAAGATACATCAGGTACAAGTACAAATACCCAGTGATAAATGAAAACGTATTGTATACCTAAAATGTACCAATAAAAGAATTTAAGGGAAAAAAAGTAAATTTTTAAAATTTAAATATTCACTATAGTGTTTGATCACACACTGAGAAGTACAGCTAATAATTGTAGTAAGACTATAAGTAGCCCAGAAACAATATCTATCTATGCATACACAAATGCCTCATTTTAATATAAAAATAGACTATATACACATACAATTTTTTTATTAGTGCATTTGCAATTATAATGATTACATTCATCATAGGGAGTTGGCAAATGTACATAACACATTTAAAACTGAAATATACATATATCTAATTCTCCTAATTCATATTTATATCTCATATATAGTGACCCTCTTTTTTTTTTTTGTACCAGGGATCGAACTCAGGACCTTGCACTTGCAAAGCAGGCTGCGGCACCACTGAACTAAATCCTCAGCCCTATAGTGACCTTCTTGGGGAGGGCAAAGGAAGCAATACACAGTGCTTCAGAGGGATGAAAACTTTTACTAACTCCCCAGAAAGAAATCTGCCAATAAGAACCAAGACTCTTCAGAGTGAATCTTGGCCTTTAGTTCAGTAATTCCTTTCTAAAAAGGCTATTCTAGAAGTTAATTCTTGGAGAAGTAGGTAAATATTTTTGGTCAAGAATGTTTATCAAAGGCTGATTTAAAACACCAAAAGATGGGAACAGTTACATCATAACAAAAACTTAACTAATTCATGACATCTCTGTAGTTATTTTGCAGCCACTGAAAATAATGTGTATCAAGAGTTTTGAATAGCACGGGGAAAGGAGAATATAAAATCAATTAAAAATCTAGAACTAAAATTGATTTTATCTCTGTTCAATTATATAGTACAATTTCCTAACATCTAGCCTAATATTGTAATATATATGCCTGTAGACCAATTATTTCCTCCTATTCTTGGTATTCATCCTACAGATAGTGTTATCAGTGTCAGATGCATGTGTGCAAGGATATATAGCACGAGAGGAAGAGTTTTTCTGTTGTGGGTCTTTGCCTATTTTAAATATGTTACTAGGGGGTCAGGGATTTAGCTCATGGTTCCACCGTCTATCCTGCAAGCGCAAGGACCCAAGTTCGAGCCCTGGTACCAAATATATATATATAAATATACATATATATATAAATATACATATATATAAATATACATATATATATGTTATTAGGGACATGCATTGTCTTTTAAAAATAAACTTCTGTTTTAATTTGAATTAAAAGAACAAGAATATATAGAAAATAAGTCTAAGATTTTTGCTATGTGCTGCAGTCTTTTAAAAACCCTTCAATATTCCCTAAACATTTAAGTCAGAGCATTACACAAGGGCCTTTGGAAATGAAGGTTTTAATGGGGAGAGGAAGAATCAAAGAAGGCATTTGAATTTCACAATAGGGGTGATGCCAAGTAAGAAAGGGACTACAGATTCAAGTGAGTAAAAAACATCCTCGGAATCAACTAAAGTCACAGGAGAAGAAGCTAAGAGAGTCAGGGGTAACCTAAAAAATAAAGTCCTCAGAGATGCCATAGGGAAAGCAGGAGATTTGATCAGGATACGGAAATAGACAGAAGGGGGTAGACGTTGTTCTGTAACTATGAAGGAGGGCGCCCCCTCTGGTGTGAGGCTTTACTGTTCTGCCTTCATTAATGCTTCCTCAATGGCACCTGACCACAAAAAAGTAACCAGAAGGAGTTATTGAGTGTCTGTCTGTCTATCTATCTATCTATCATCTGTCTATAGGATTCAATCCAGGGCCTGACTTGCACATGCTACATTGCCTTTATACCAAGCTCTACATCCCCAGATCTTTCTGTTTTTTATTTTGAGACAGAGTCTTGCTAAATTGCCCAGGCTGTCCTTGAATTTGTGATCCATCTGCCTCAGCCTCCTGAGTAGCTGGGATTGTATGAGTGTGCCACTGGTCCCAACCCTTAATTATCAATCTTAAGAATAATAAAAAGAGTAAGTGGGGTTGGAAAGTTCTTTCCAAATTTCAGGCAATATATAAAACTCACTCCCTGACCTTCTTCAGTATCCTTTAGCAGATGGGAAAACTCCTTCTGTGGATAAATACACGGATCATATAATGCACAGGTCTATTACAAGTATCACAAAGTTTATATAATGTTTTGACTCCTAACCAAAATATTTACATCTATGGAAAATTTTTAACTTCCCTCTATATTCAAACCAAAGACTTATCATGAATTAGAAGAGACTCTTAAAAGAAATTTTAGGCACTACTATTCATTTTGATAAATTATTAACTGTTCCTAGCAAATACCAGTAATAGAAATTAGTAAAAGTCAATTGCTCATAGAATCAATTACTTTAAATTTTTTTTTATTTTAAGAAAACTTCTGGGCCAGGGATTTAGCTCAGTTGTGCTGCTGCCTGCCTCGCAAGCACAAGGTCTAAGTTTGATCCCCAATACCAAAAAAAAAAAAAAAGAAAAAGAAAAAGAAAAAAGCATAATTTAATGCTTTGCAGTGATAACAAAAGCACACAAAATAATAGACATATGCTTTTGGGATTTCCATCAAGGGAACAGGAGATGTGACCTTTCCAACAGTTTTCCTGGCTCTTCAGTAGAACCACTAGGAGTTGGTGTTATAACATTGTAAATCAGTACAAGACATGGTGTTTAATGGTGTCCTGCAAGTATTAGCCTATTTTCAGGCAGTGTTTTATTGCTGCTACCCTCAGAATAATAAACAGTGCTCCAGGTTGCCTGTAGGATTTTGACTATCAGAAGCTCTTATATTTATTAGCAGGATGGAGAAAAGACAAAAGAAGACCTGTTGTTTCCATGAAAAGAAATCATTTCATATTGGGACTAGCTTGAGGCAGGATAAAATAAAAGTGAGTCCATTTCTAGTTCAGTTAGCTCTGAACTGATTAACAGTAAGTATAATTTGTGAACTATTACAATTTTCCCAGGGAGGTTTTATGTTTTTCCACAATTATCTGGAAGTATTTTACAAACTTTTGACAGCAATAAAAATATAAAGGTCTGCAATTTAGGTGGATAAAGCAAGCTCTATAGTAAAACAATTTGACACATTTTCTTGGCAACAAAAGGAAGAGATTTAAAACACAGTAACTGTAAAAAAAAAGAAGTGATTTTTAGATCCATAGAGATGGCTTCAATGTTCCTCTTTTATTAGGAACTGAATCCCTTCTTAAGTATTCATATTTCTGATATCATATTACCCTTTCAAAAGGGAGGATTTGTATTATTGCTAATACATTATCAAATTTGCTATATGTAGACCCTTTAAGTTTTTTCTACCCACTGGCTACAAATCTCAGGTTATAAAATTAATGAAAATAACTCTGAATTTGTAGCAACAGCCTTCTTCATTACCTCGTTATAAAAATAGTGATTTTGGGGACTCACTAAGTAAATGTGTCCCCTTAAGTCTCCAATTTAGTCACAGGCTTTTAGGGAAAATTATTTTATGAAATCAAAAATCTGTATTACATTGAACAATTCTCTAAATATCATTAATTAGAAATGTAGTTATACTGCCTTGAATATAATTAATATCTTAAACCACTGCATTCTATCTGAATTGCCACTGTGTAGTCGGCCCTGAAGCTCAGTAGCCTAACAGAGGGAGTTGTTGATTCCCATGGTTCTGCAGGCTTCTCAGAAGTGTCTCTTTGGGGCGCCTGTGAGCCCACTTATTCCACTGCTGAGCCAAGCTATGACAGGAGCCAGGGCCTGTCACCTGAGATGTCAGTAGGGACACCTGAGTTCTGTTCCAATGGCCTTTTACTCCAGTAGACCAGAATTCTTTGCAGATTGGTGGAAGTTTTCTACAGGGTGAAAGCAGAAGCTGAAGGGTACTTGAAACTTGCATTCCTTGGCTTGGACAACGTCACTTCCACCACGTTAGTTAAACCTAGTCACAAACCAACCCAGACTGAAAAGGTGCACTGAAGTAGCTTCAGAACAATCTGTTTCCAAACCTATTGTGGCCATATAATTAGAGATACAAAAATTTAGTCCTCACCATGAAGCTCTGCAAATTTGGAAAAAGGCATCCTTTCCTCGAGACATTTTCCACCATCTTCTAGTGAGATATGATCACTATGCAGATCTATGAGGACGACTAAGAAAATGACAGCTCCTGTAGTTGTCGAAGCACACAGACATGACGATAATGGTTGTCCTGCCAATTTCACATTGCTAGTCACTGTATTACAGGTGAAAAGGCTGGAATATTGGGAACTTCAAGATGACAATAAGATAAAGGAGGTTAGAAACCAGATATCTTTGGCTTGTGTATTTATGGACAATAGATTATAGTGATCTAGAGCTCAGACTGCAGAGTCAGGTTGTATGGAATAAAACTCCAGCTCCACTGTTCATGAGCTGTGTGACCTTAGGCAAAGTATTTCTCTATAGCTCGGTTTCCTCATCTGTAAAAAGGGAGTAATGATGATACTTCCCAACCTGAGGTATAGATTAACCCAGCTCTTAGAAAGTGACTAGCATCTTGTAACTGCTGCATAAAAATCCACTGTTTTCATCGTCATCATTTATAAAAATGGACTCTATTGAAGTGGACAAGAGGGGCAATAGATTTCTTCTAAATGACATCATTCTGAAAAGCAAAACATTATAGCACATTACATTACATCCCATCTTCACATCCCAGTTAAATGTTTAGGAGAGATAAAAGAAAATTAGAAAAAGATGGTAATTTTAAACATTTCTGAGATACAATTTTAACCAGGCATCTATCTAAAAATCTTTAAAAATTGGAGAACTAGGTCACTTCATCAAATAATGAGGAATCAGTGCTAAAAGATATGGAAGTAAAAGTTGGAGAGCAGGAAAGGACTGAGTATTTTATTAAAATACCTAATGTTTAAGAACCCTGTGAATAATTTCTTAGACCCTGGGGAACGCATAGTGAATATCAGTGTGTTTCCATAGGAAATGTGTCTAAATGCATATTTACATATTCACAAGCTTCCAGGTCTGTTCCATGCACACAGGTATGTGTATGTATTTGTGCGTGTGTACATGTGTGTGTTTACACAAGAGTCCAGCAATGAATGTTTTTAATAAGCATCTCAAGAGATTCTTAAGGTTCATCAAGATTTGGGTACACTCTTCCCACTCAGACATGGACTGTGAGCCAGGGCATCGGCATCACACGTGAATTTATTAAAAAGCAGAATCTCAGGACTCATTCCAGACCCCCTGCATCAGAATCTATACTTTAATAAGATCCTCCTATGACTTTTGTGCTCATTAAAGTTTGAAAATAACTAGATGACAACTTCCGGTCACAATGGCACTGTTTTTCTCTTTTCCAAACCACTTTCAACCATTACAAAGTTAGCATTTAAAATACTAGCTAAGCAATTACTAGTTCGCTTGCGTAAACTCCATCCCTTCAACAAGTTATCTCAGGAAGATAAACCAAAGGCTCATATTTGTCATAGCTGGCGTTTATGTTTCCAGGCATTGAGTCTTGAAACAAAGGCTTTAAGATAACAATTACACATGAAAAACAGCACAGTCTTCTTTTACTAATTGCAAAGAGATAATATTAGCAATCACAATCATTGCTACAATTTGTCAATGCCCTTATCTGACAATGTGCTGCTGTGGCATTTTAGAGACAATCTTACATAATCCCCAAACTCCCCACAGTACTGTAAAACCACAGTATTATTTTATCATTGTATTGGAGTACTTAGGTGCTTTTGTTTAATGTACAAGTCAGATTCCCTAAGGCTACGCTTTCCCCTTCTTCTGTTCTTTCAAGAAACTTTAAAACTTTGGCACTTTAAAACCAGTTATGTTGTTCGGTCGTACATCATTTCACTATGTAATAAAGCATTCTAATTCCGAGGCACAGTGCTATCTCTTTTTATGACTATTTGCCCATTCATTCATTCAGTGGGTAATTATTGAGCTATCCATGGTTCAGACTTTATGTTCATCCAAGAGATTCAGAGAACAAAATACAGTCTGTCTTTGAGAAACACCCATCTAATAGGAAAGACAGTCAGGAGCGTCCAAAATCACATAACTAGACTCAATTCGTAGTTTGTCTGTGTGCAAAGGGGTGCAAAGGAGAGGCTGAGGGACACTTTCACGGAGTCAAATGAGCTCCGCCCAAATAGCTGAGGGACACAGCGAGGAAAAGTGCTACTGAGAGTGGAGGCAGAGCAAGCAGGAGTGCGGAGTAGTGTGTTTAGACATGTGCTTCAGTGCCAGGTGGAAGAGTTTGAACATTATCCTGGCATCAGTGGTGAGCCACTGAAAGACTTATGCAGAGCAATGTGGGCATCAGAAGTGCCCTTTTGGAGGAGCACCTGGCAGGTACGTGGAGGACAGAACTGAGACAGTGGGAGGGCAGCGTTGACTGAAGGCTGTGGGCATCAAGAGAAGGCAAATTAGAGAGAAGTGTAAAGACAAAGTGAGCAGGTATCGATATCCATGTGAACACGAGGCGGCCCAGGGAGTGGACTCCAGGAGGACTCCCCGCTTTCTGGCCTGGGTCCTGGGTGGAGGGTGGTGTCGATCACCTAATAGGGGAACACCACAGGAGGAGCAGGCTTGGGGGAAGAAATAAGACGTGCCACTGGGACCAGGGTGCGTTTGAGGAGTCAGCAGTATCCAGGGAAGTGGAGCGGAGAGGCACCAGTTTGTTCATGGAAGGTCTAATATGTAGGACTGACGGTAAGTCACTATTGCTCACAGACAATAACTGTCACATGCTGGGGAGGGATTTTCTTCCCTTTTCTGTGCCATTTTCCTTCTTTAAGCAATGCCCGCCCCATAGTAAGTAGAAGTTCTTGTGTTTGGCTTTCATCTAAACCACACCCAGAATTAAGCAAAACGATCCATTTTCTTTTAGGAAGTACTCATGAATTCTGATCTCACTGAACACTTTTAAGAGTAGGGGTCTCTCAAATACAACTTCACACATTTTTCTCACCAGTTGAGTTGAATACTTAACCAAGAATTAGCTGTATTTGTTCCCAGTCCTATCTTATACCTGTCCTATCTTATATTGTAATTATGTAATTTAATTAAATATTATATAGAGCAATGAAATGAGAATATGAAAATAAACTTTTGGTTAATATAAAATTAAAGATAAATCATTGAGATGACTTAATAAAAATAAGTTCACTGAAAGAAATTACTGTCATAGTAGTGGATGAGAAAAGAATGATAGCCTATCTTAACAACCACGCCCCGCCTGAGTCTGAGTACGCAGATCACTTTGCCTATGTGTCAGTTCCTCCCTCATTGAGGAAAGGAAGGTGGGGCAGTGCATGAAAGATTGTACCTAGAGTGACCCTGAGAACAGTGTTGTGGGCTTCTAAACCGAGCATGGTGACACAGGCTGTAATCTCAGTACTCTGGGAGGCTGAGGCAGGGCAATTGCAAATTCAAGCTCAGCCTGGCAATTTAGCAACTCAGTAAGACCGTGTCTCAAAATTAAAAGTAAAAAAGAGGGGGAGGTTCTGGGGATGTAGCTCTGGGCAAAGGCCATGTGCTCAATCCCCAGTACCAATTAAAGAAAGAAAAAAAGTAAGTAAGTCAGTCCAGGGAGGCTAAAAAGAGGACCCATTTCAAAGAAAAGTTTTGGCTGTCCATGAAAAAGTTAAATTGGCAGGCTAATGTCCACTTACAATTTTACAGTACAATAAAGCATACGTGTAATCTACTCATATGAATCTTCTAAGGTGTTTCCCTACTTTAACTGACTTTAAATGAAGTAACCAATACTGGCCCTGATTCCTTTGATGAGAGTTGATACCACAACATGATACAAATGAGACAGTATCTCCAGCTTGAGCTTTTAAGGAAACAAAGTGACCACAAATAGCCTAACTCAGAAGACTCCACAAAGCAGAGGCCATAGGAAGCATTGATTGTAGCCGTGACTTTAATTATAAACATGGGCTCAAACAACTTTTCCATTTTTCTGTGTCAGTTATTTTCTCTTGGAACAAGGTAATATTAACCCAACTCAACTGACAAGTTGACACTCTGGACACAAAAAGTTTTGCTTTAACGAAACAAGGACACAAATTTTACAGTCCATTCTTCCAAGGCAACTGGAAGAGATCATTTAGGACTTCCTGTTGACGTGTTGACACTGTAAGTCTAGAGATTCTCTAGAACATGATCTTACTATCTTATTTACTTTGACTTTTCTTTTTCTTTTTGGTGGCACTGAGAATTGAACTCAGGGTCTTTGCACTGAGATACATTTCCAGCCCTTCTTTATTTTTTATTACAAGCCTCCTGCCTCATCCTTCTACAGTGCTATAATTACAGCCACCAATGCCTGGCTTGCTTTGACTTTTTAGGAAACGTGTGTGTGTACATCTATACATGAGTAAATAAATGTATAACTATTCAAGTGAAAGCAATTAAGTGACATTACAGTCTGTCTATCAATGTTTCCTGGGTTTGGGGCATCGCACTACATTACACCTGCCCTGCAATGAGGGCCTAATGGGGCTTAAGTGACACCCCAGTGGTTAATCCAGTGGCGAGGTCTGGAACAGTATGAGAGAAATACTGCAGCTGAACCTGTCTGAAGCTCAAGTATCTCTAATAGCAGTGTGCTCAGTGATTATTAAGGAAGTCAGCAAAGAAAATATTTTCTTGCTTTTCTTTTTCTGTAGAAAAATATCTTTGGTTAAATATATATAGCACAAGCAAATCTGGGCACAAAGTTCTGGTTCATGGGTCACATATTTTACTCATGTTGTTCAGTAGGATTGACTGTTTTTAATTTTTAAGATTGGGAGATTTCACATGAGAATCCAGACTTTTTCATCAAATCAGAGGGCTGGCCAGAATAAGCCACATACAGCCATTTCGGCAGAGTGTACGTCTGCCCTCAGACAGGTTCCCTCAGATTATCTCTCTGCTTGCTCTAAGCACTTAAGTTTATAACTCCTGGATTTTAGAAAGTCACAATATTAGATTAGCCATTGATATAAAATTCTAGGCCCAATTTCACATTCATTTAGTTACGCCCCGCCGCCGCCTTTCAATTCACTTTTACCAAAACTGATCCCTGTCTCTATTTAGCCATGTATCAACACCTAGCTTTTCTAATCTAGACCTTTATATTAGTTGCTATTCATACTCATTTACTGCTACCTGCTTCTAATATGTCTTGAGAAGCATCCCCCTTTTTTGTATAATAGCTTTGTTCCCTATGCATGATTTTGGAAGAGGATAGCACCCTATATCAGGGGCCAGCACTTTTTTCCCTAAAGGGCCAGAAGGTAAATAATTTTGTATTTGCATGCAACATGGTTTCTGCTAAAATCTGCCATAGCACAAAAACAGCCAAAACAATGTCTTAGCTGCCAAAAACAACAACAACAAAAACACAAAACCATAGACAGGGTGGTTTGAACAGCAGAAATTTGTTTTTTCCCAGTTTTGGAGGCTGGAAGTCTAAGATCAGGGTGCCAGCACAGTCAGGCTCTGGTGAGGATGCTTTTCTTGGCTTACTGACAGCCCCCTCCTCACAGTACTCTCCTCCTTGGTGCCTGGAGACAGAGAGACAAAGACAGAATGATGGGACATAAGACCCGACCGCTAGGAACTCATACCCTCAACTGCTTCCTTAAAGTCTGTCTCTAAGTACAGCCACATTGAGGGCTAGAGCTTCAGCGTAGACATTTTTGCTGGACATCACTCACGCTTAGCAGAAGTGTGTACAGAAATCCTGTACACAACAGCATTCCAATGAGGTTTTATTTTTGAAAGCAGGCAGAGAGTTAGATTTGGCCTGTGTGCTTTATGTTGCCAATCCCTGTTCTAGACCACTCTTGATTTATTTTGAAAGTCAGTTTTTTTGGTTAATTTTTTTTCCATTTCTTCTTGCTGCAGAAATTGCTCTCTCCCTAGAGGCTAAATGACATGTGAACTATGAAAAATGTAGTGCCATTTTCCAGTTGCAAAGATAGCACAGCATGTGCCGTGTGTGTTGAGTAGCCAGGGAAGGGAATGAAAAAGACTTAAGAAGTAGCACTGCTCAATAACAGGACTTGTTTAACTCCCATTCCAGTAGGTCGCATATAAGCTGCTAAAGGACCCAGGGACGTGTGAAAGGAACCTGAGGATCACATCACAATCACTGACATCCAAATGTCTACAGCACTGGCGGGCATGACAAGCCCTAAAAACATGGTCTTTATTTTTGTTGTTGTTTGGTTTTTTGAGACAGGACCTCTGTATGTAACTCTAGCTGGCCTCAAATTGGTAGTCATTCTTCCTGCCTAAATCTCCCAAGTGCTGAGCTTACAGGCATGGACTACCACGCCCAACTAAAAACATGGTCTCTTTAAACCAATTATGTTTGTTACATTTAAAATGAAAACAGACTGACAAAATAGCTGCACAAAGTGACAAAACCAACCTTAGCATAGTGTTCCAAAGGAATATTTTTTTAATCCCATGGGAGCCTGGGACTGAGAGAAGAAATCATCTCATTGCCCAAAAAAAACCTCAGAGAGCTTCACAAATTTTAAGAGCTGCTGAAAGATGACCTGAGGATGTGGGGAGCAGCAATGTGGGGCCACTGGTGATGTGGGCAGGAAAGGGGCTGTCACACAGGCTTAGAGCTTTCTTTGCATCTCAGTGGAAGACCCCCGCATTTGGCTGACACCATGTGAGCCACCACCCCCAGCCTCCTCCTGCCCTTGTTTACCCTCTTCCCACACAACCTTCCCCTTCAGCATAAACAGCGCAGCAACAACATTCTCTGTTGTTTTCATGGAAAGGATATGTTGTCATGAGCTACCTAACTGTGAACGTAAACACGATGTGCCAGCCAGGGCGCAGACAGCCTGGTTAGCAGGTACCAGCATTTACAGGGGCAGATGTTTAACCTTGACGTGAATAGTAATTAAGCAGAGCCTCAGAAACCAGGGCCTCCCCAGGAGCCAATTAATAATTTGGTGGGGGAGATGTTATATGCAAATTTCCAGGCAAACCACTTCAGAGTGACACTTCCACCCTGCACCCGGTGGACTGAGCTGGGGAATCATTTGTAACAAAGCCCTGTGCTGCGGGTGTGAACAAATTGTAATTAGGCAAATTAAGTGAGTGTTACATGTACATCAATTTGTTTCTGGTCACAAGATACCCAGGATCCGGTACCACCTTTGTCATCTAGGGAAGGCTTCCTCTGACAGCAGCATTTACCCACCTCGCCTCTTTCTGCTCTCTCACCCCCAGCAGAAATCACTGCCCCATTTAATTCCCCTCCAGTTACTTCATCCCTGTTTATTTACTTTATAACAACTATGTATCAACACACTCTCCAAGCAGTCTTCCGATTTTAAAGACCAAAAAGAAAAGACATTCCTAGGCCTGCTCCAAATGACGTGTATAAAACCCATGCATCTAGCCAAGATTGCTCTTTCTGGGCACAAAGTGATAACATCCATTTCCTCTCCCACTGAGGCGAAGAGCATAAAATAAGGCTGTTGAAAGGACGCAGGGCACAAGTTGGGACTTCCCCACAGAGCAAATTGTTTGGGGAAGGCACATGATTCACTATAATTGTCCCAAGCGAGGTCCCCCTACTGTGGGTTTATGTGGGATTGAGTCATCCCGCGAAGCAAAAAGCCTCACAGGAAATGTAGTTAAACACTCAGCCTCGCTGTTCTTGCTGCTTAGACAGAGCGTGTGGCTCTCACCCTCCTCACACACACACATGCCCCTGTTGTGCTCCTGTGAAACTGTCTACATTTGCACACTAACATTTTATGGGAGAAAAACAAAATAATTTCTTTACCGCATAGGGCTCTAAGTGGAAAAGAGTACATAAAAGCAAAGTTTAGGCCTCCACTATAATTTAGCTCTAATGGTTCCTTTATCAACCTTCACTCGTGTGCCATTATTTAGTTTTTCATGGAAGCTATGATCTGTTTTTCACTTGGGTAAAACTAGCTGCTCAGTAGATAGAAAGTTTCCAGGCAAAAGGATCCCTGGGATGGGGCAGTTATGGCAAAGTGGCCTGGTCCTGGGGACCAGCACGCTACAGGGGCACGGGGTAGCTGCCGGAA
Organism: Heterocephalus glaber; assembly: GCF_053883595.1. Lineage (NCBI taxonomy): Eukaryota > Metazoa > Chordata > Mammalia > Rodentia > Bathyergidae > Heterocephalus > Heterocephalus glaber. Next base: position 8,425,130 of record NW_028258156.1, read on the forward strand.
GGGAGATAGCCTGGAGGTTGAGCCTGTGTGGGCTGAGGCAAAGGTGGTAGGGACCGAGAGCACAAGGACCAAAGGACACCCTGTTCCTCACTCCTGGAAGAGCCAGTGCTCCTTCTCTCACATCAAAGCCCCCAATTGGCCAAAATGTTCATGTGCAAATTGGGGGTGATTGTATGGCTAAGCACATTACATTGATACTTATACTTATTAAATGACTATATGTAGGTTGTACGATATGGCTGGCTGGATGAATATAGTCATTCCTCATTATCCTGAAGGGATTTCCTAAGAAATGGAAAAACCCATGGACGCTAAGTCTCTAGTATAAAATAGCAGAGTACTTGCATATAACCTAGGCACATCCTCCTGCATACTTTGTCATCTCTAGACTATTTATAATAAATCAGTATAAGCTCTATGAAAGTATTATTATGCTATACTTTACCTATACTATTATGCTCTACTTCCATATTTATGCAAAAAGTCTGTACATGTTCCGTACAAATTTTTCCCTAATATTTTTGATCAGCAGTTGCTTGAATCTGAACCTGGGTAACCTGTGGGTATGGAGGGCTGACTACTTATTTACACTGCATTTATTTTTTTCCTGCACTCTGTAGTGTTTCCCATACGAGGTGTTGACAAGTCCATCAGCCTGTGTTAGGCAGTTGTCTCTGTGTGAATCAGACCTCCAGCCTTTTCTTTCTTTTGTGCCTTTACCCTACTCCACACCCCAAGCCACTCAAAACAATGCATTGCTGAGCATAACGTAGCTCAAATTGAATGTAGGGAAAGCAAGCAAAGTCTTTAGGAGCCTCAGGAGTCAAGGATTCATGTATACTTAGAACAAATCCTCAATGGCTCTGTGTACCCATGTGGTTTCTACCAGTCTCCCCAACCTCCCTGTTACCGTTCCCTGACTGCTCTCTCTGCTCTAATCATACTGACCTGGTTTTCAGTTTTTAAGAAAAAAAATAGCATGTTCTTTCCTGATACTAGGCTCTTTCTTTTCTGTTTGTCTTTTATCATTGTCATACCAATGAGTTAACAACTTCTAATTGTTTTTTGTTTCCCAGCTTCAAACTCATCTGTATTTGGAAGCCCAGAAAGATTAGGATCTCCCTTCACACAACTCAGACAGCCATCTGTTCTCTTTCTTTGTAGTTCTCACCCTAGATGGATTGTCTCCTAGGTGTCCTTCCTGATCTACTTCAGCTTTGATGAGCAGGAAAGAATGGTAGCTGCCTTGCCCACCATTGTATTCCCAAGTCCATAACACAGAAGGTATATATGTTGGATGCACATGGATGGGAAAGCAGAAAGAAGAGAAGATGAGTGGATAAAAAGATGAATGGTGGTATGGACAAATGGATGGATGGATTTGTCTTGTCTGACCCACTCCTGTCTCCTTTTTTGTAGTATTGGGGGTTGAACCCAGGGCCTTTGCACTAAGCTACATCCTCCGCCTTTTAACAAAATTTTTAGTTTTTTTTTTAATTTTGAGAGAAGGTCTCACTAAGTTGCCCAAGCTGAGCTTGAACTTGGGATCCTCGTGCCTCAGCTTCCCAGAGTACTGGGATTACAGACATTCACCACCCCACTTGGCTCCAGTCCCCTCTTCTGGAGCTGGAGGCCCAGATTTCTGCTGTGGGCTGGCCCTCCAGACGAACAAGGCTGAGAAGGGCTGGGCTGAGGAGGGAAGCCCCTGCAGGGAGTCATCAAAGGGCAGAACCAGCCTTGCTAATCAGGGGCAGAGGCAAAATAAGAAACCAGAGGGTTGTCTGAGAAGACCACCACAGAGAACAGAGGTGGGGTGCTGCAGCCAGGTTCCCCAAGAAGCAGGGAAGCAGAGGAGCCTGGAAGCTGCCCTGAGGGGAGCTGTGTTTAGTGTGAAGCTTTGCTACAGAGAGCTTGCTAACTGCTTCCGGTGATAAGAGAGAAGTTAGTGAAATGCTGAGCCATTCTAGATGAACATGCAAACTTGGGGACAGAGTCCACATTTAAAACATTTTCTCCTGGAAATGATTTCTCATTTCTGATCTCAAGTCAGTTGGCTAATGAGAGAATAGAAATCTCCGTTTTTTTTATGGCATAGCTCAGTGGTTCTCAAACCTGGCTAGAGATGAAAATTACCAAAGGGCTTTTTCAAGAACATCAATATGCACAAGGACCCGAGTTCGATCCCCAGTACCCCCCCTCAAAAAGAACATCAATATCAAGGGCCAGTATTGATGTAGCTCAGTGGCCCCACGCTTGTCTGGCAAGCACAAGGTCCTGAGTTTGATCCCCAGTACTAGGAAGAAAAGAAAAAGAACATCAATACCCAACCCCAGCCACAGAGATTCTAATATACTACACTGCACAGTCCTCTTGGTGAGCAACTACAGAGTGAAGCCAGGATGGAGAAGCAGCTAGTCCTGCTTCTGGAGTTCTGTGATCTTAGTGCTCAAAGTGGGACCTGTAGACTGGCAGCATCACCTAGGAGCTTAGAGTCACAGAACCGCAGATCTCAGACAGACTACTGGATCAGCAATTGCATTTCAGGAGGATCTCCAGGTGATTCATATGCATATTAAAGTTTAAGAAATGTAACTCTACTTAGTCCAAAGGTTATAAGAAGCAGCAGGGGCTGCCACAATAAAATACATGTACATGGTCACTGAGATTCCAGTGTGAAGTCATAGATGGCCTTTGTCAGACTGAGATAAATACTTTTTATTCCTATTTTCTTTTCTTTTCTTTTCTTTTGTACTGGGGATCAAACTCAGAACCTTGTGCTTGCGAGGCTGGTGGTGGCACCACTGAGCTAAATCCCTAGCCCTCTATTCCTATTTTCTTCAGGGTTATGAATGGATGTTGGATTTTGTCAAATGCTTTTTTTGCATCTTTTGAGATGATGGTGTGATTTTTGTCCTTGCTTCTGTTTATGTGATGTATTACATTTATTGATTGTATGTGTTGAACCATGTCTGCATCCCTGGAATTTTATTGGGGCAGGAGATTAGGGCATGGCAGGCTGGCTGAAAAACAGGATGTAATCTGTCAGTTACAGAGATCTGGAACACCAGGATATACCCTGTCAATCATGGCCAGGAATGCATGGGCAGAGCAGCTTCCAAAGGACTGGATCTGAGACAGTATAAAAGTCAGCAGCCATTGACTTTGCTACCACTGCAGTCTTCCTGTTCTGCTATCTTCCTATTTCTGCAATGGCCCCTCCTCCATGCAGCATGTATCTTCACTTTTCTTGCCTCCTTTGCTCTTCTCTTTCTTCATTTTTTCCCTTTTTTGCATTTACTTTAAATAAAAGTTGTGTGGATCAGTTGTCCTGGCCAATCTTTGGGCTGGACAGAAAAAGCCTGGAATCACTGACTACCACACCATCTGGCAACACTACCTGGTCACGATGTATGGTCTTTTTGTTGATTTGCTGCATTCTATTTGCCCGTATCTTATTGAGGATTTTTGCATCTATTTCATTAAAGAGATTGGCCTGTAGTTTTCTTTTGTGATTGGGTCTTTTTTCTGGTTTTGGAAATAGGGTAATGTTTGCTTCCAGGAATGACTTTGGAAGTACTGCTTCCCTTTTGATTTCATTAAAGAGTTGGAGGAGTATTGGCATTAGATCTTCTTTAAAGTTCTTATAGAATTCATCAGTGAACCCATCAGGACATGGGCTTTTTCTTAATTGGTAGTTTTTTAAATTACTTCTTCAATTTTGTGAACTAATATTGTATTTATTCGGGATTTTATATTTTGTTGGTTCAGATTTGGTAGTTTATATATATTTAGAAAATTACCCATTTCTTTGAAATTTTGCATTTTATTAGAGAAAAGCTTCTCAAAGTAGTTACTGATGATCTGGATTTCTGCAGAATCCTTTGTGATTTCACCTTTTTCATTTCTAATTGGATGGATTTGGGTCTTTTCTTTCCTGATTAAGATTAGCGAAGGGTTTCTCTATTTTGTTTAATCTTTCAAAGGACTCGCAATTTGATTAATTGATTCTTTGTATTGATTTTTTTAGTCTCAATTTCATTAATTTCTGCTCTGTTTCTTATAATTTCCTTCCTCATACTAGCTTTGGGTTTGGATTGTTCCTGTTTTTCTAAGACCTTTAGGTACATTATTAGGTTATTTCTTTGAGCTCATTCTGTTTCTCTGATGTGGGAATTCATATAAACAGAAATTTCTTTTTTTTAAAAATTAAATTATTTTATTGGTACATTGTAGGTATACAACACAATTACATTTCTCATTGGGAATTGTACCTTTACATAATGCATCTTGGTTCTTATTTTTTCCCCATTCCTAGCCCTCCCTTCACGCTCTCCAGCCTTCCTTATTTACAAAGACTTTATTTCCATTTTTTCCATTTCTCATCATTTTTCCTTTCCCTTCTTTCCTTTCCCCTGCCCCTCCCAATACCCCTACCCCTTTGGACCTTTTATTCCTATTTTACATTTTCGATTATTCATTCTAATCATTGGTACATTTTAGGTATACAATTTAATGACATTCATCATTGGAAATTTGCACCTTTACATAGTCTCTCTTGGTTCTTATTTTTCACCCTTGCCCAGCCCTCCCTTCAACACCTCCAGTCCTCCCTATTTACAAAGATTTTGTTCCTATTTTTCCATTTTCTCATATTAATCCCATTCCCTTCTATCCTTTCTCCTAGCCCTCCCACTTCCTTCCCCTTTGCCCCTTTTCTTCCTATTTCACATTACCTATTATACATTTAGTCCTTATTTACACTTTCAGTTTCTCACACCAGAGAAACTATTTGGAATTTATTCGTGTGTGTCCTATTTATTTCACTTAAGAATATTGCCTCAATGTGCATCCACTTAGCTATAAATGTCTCTAATTTCTCATTTTTTATGGCTGAGTAGTACTCCATTTTATAAAAAACCACATTTTCTTTATCCAGTCTCCAGTTGATGGGCATTTGGGCTGTTGCCAAGTTTTAGCTATCACAAACTGTGCTGCTATGAACATGGGTGCACATATATCCCTGTGGTATGATTCTTTTAATTCTTTGGGGAAGATCCCCAGCAGTGGAATAGTGGGGTCAAATGGGACTTCCCGTCCTAGTTCCTTGAGGTATCTCCATACTGATTTCCACAGTGCTTGCACCAGTCTACACTCCCACCAGCAGTGGAGCAGGGTTCCTCTTTCCCCACAGCCCTGCCCGCATTTGTTATTGGTTGATTTCATGATAGCAGCCATTCTTTCCAGAGTGAAGTGCAATCTCAGCATTGTTTTCATTTGCATCTCTTAAATGACCAGTGATGTTGAACATTTTTTCATGTATTTATTTGCTATTTCTACTTCTTTGTCTGAGAAATGTCTGTTCATTTCAGATGCCCATTTTTGGATTGGGTCTTTAAATTTGGAAGGTCTGATCTTTTGAAGTTCTTTATAGATTCGAGATAGGAGACCTTTGAAGAAGAGCAGGTGAAGATTTTTTCCCACATTGTGGGTTGTCTCTTCACACTGCTGGTGGTTTCTCTTGCTGTGCAGAAACCATTTAATAAGAAGAGATCCCATTTGTTGATTGTTTGTGCTAGTTCACAGGCAACTCAGGTTTTGTTCATAAAATCTTTTCCTACACCAATGTCTTCAAGGGTTCTACCTAACCTCTGTTCCAACTGGTTCAGAGTTTCTATTTTAATATTTAGATCTTTAATCCATTTTGATTTTAGTTTAGTGCACGGTGAGAGATACAGGTCTAGTTTTAATCTTTGGCAAGTTGAAGCCCAATTTTTCCAGCACCATTTATGAAAGAGGCTATCTTTCCTCCAGTGAGGGTGTTTGGCTCCTTTATCAAAGATGAGATGGCTGAGTGTGTCTGGCATTGTTTCTGCATCTTCTAATCTGTTCCACTGGTCCTCAAGTCTGTTTCTTTGCCAGTACCATGCTATTTTTATCACAGTAGCTTTGTAGTAGAGTTGCAGGTTGGTCATTGGGATATCCCCTGCCATGTCTCTGTTACCTAGAATTGCTTTTGCTATTCTGGGTCTCTTCTTGTTCCAAATGAATTTTTGGATTGTTTTCTCAAGGTCTATGAAGTATGCTGCAGGGATCTCAATTGGAATTGCATCAAATCTATATAGCAGTTTTGGAAGTATGGCCATTTTCACTATATTAATCCTTACTACCCAGGAGCAGGGGATGTCTGTCCATTTTCTGATATCCTCTTCAAACTCTCTTTTCAAAGTGCCATAGTTTTCAGAGAAGAGGTCTTTGATTTCTTTTGTTAGGTTGATTCCTAGGTATTTCAGTTTTGTGGATGCTATTGTGAAAGGAATTATTTGCCCTATTTCTCTCTCAGTGAGTCTGTCATTGGTGTAGAGGAAAGCTATTGATTTTTGTGTGTTGCCCTTGTAACCAGCTACTTGACTGAATTTGGTTATTAAGTCTAGAAGACTTTTGGTGGAGTTCTTGGAGTCTTCTATATAGAGTATCATGTCATCTGCAAATAATGACAATTTGACTTCTTCATTACCTACCTTTATTCCTTTTATTTCTTTCTCTTGTCTAATTGCTGTGGCTAATGTTTCCAGAACTATATTGAACAAGAGTGGTGATAGTGGACATCCTTGTCTTGTTCCTGATTTGAGTGTGAAGGATTTCAGGTTTTGACCATTTAGTATGATATTGGCTGTTGGTTTTTGATAGATGGCTTCTATCAGTTTGAGGTAGAGACCATCTATTCCAGTTTTTTGTAGGGTTTTTATCATAAATGCATGTTAGATTTTGTCAAATGCTTTTTCTGCGTCTGTGGAGATAATCATATGGTTTTTGTCCTTGGCTCTATTGATATAGTTTATTACATTGACTGATTTTCGTATATTGAACCATCCCTGCATCCCTGGGATGAATCCCACTTGATCAGGGTGTATGATCTTGATGATCTTCTGCATTCTGTTTGCCATTATCTTATTAAGGATTTTTGCATCTATGTTCATTAGTGAGATTGGCCTATAGTTCTCTTTTTCGGTTGGGTCTTTCTCTGCTTTGGGGATCAAGGTGATGCTTGCTTCCAGGAATGAATTTGGGAGTATTGCTTCCCTTTCCATTTCATTGAAGAGTTTAAACAGGAGTGGCAGCAGTTCCTCTCTAAATGTCTTGTAGAATTCAGCAGCGAAGCCATCAGAGCCCAGGCTTTTCTTAGTTGATAAGTTTCTAATTACATTTTCAATTTTATTTGTTGATATTGGGTTGTTCAGAATTTTTAGGTCTTCTTCATTCAACTTTGGTAATTCATATGTATCTAGGAATCTGTCCATTTCTTCTGTGTTATCCATCTTATTGGCATATAGGTTCTGGAAGTAGGTATTGATGATCCTCTGTATTTCTGCTGGGTCTGTTGTCATTTCACCCTTTTCATTCCTAATTGCATGGATTTGGGCCTTTTCTTTCCTTTTTCTGACAAGGTTGGCTAAAGGTTTGTCAATTTTGTTGATTCTTTTGAAGAACCAACTCTTGGCTTCATTGATTTTTTTTTGTATCATTCTCTTAGTCTCCATTGGATTGATTTCTCCTCTGATCTTTATAATTTCCTCCCTTGTATGAGCTTTGGGGTTGTCCTGCTCTCCTTTTTCTAGAAGCTTGAGGTTCAGCATCAGGTTGTTTAATTGGGCTCGTTCTGTTTTCCTAATATGCTTATTCACTGCTATGAATTTCCCTCATAAGACTGCTGTCATTGTGTCCCACAGATTCTGATATGTTGTATTGTCATTGTCATTTAATTGAAGGAACTGTCTGATTTCTTCTTTAATTTCCTCTGTGACCCATTGGTTATTCAGAAGTGTGTTGTTCAATTTCCATGTGTTTATGAAATTTTTTGAGTTTCTTTTGCTATGGATCTCCATTTCATTTCACTATGGTCTGATAATATACAGGGGATAACTTCAATTCCTTTGCACTTACTTAAACATGTTCTATGTGTGAGTATGTGGTCTATTTTGGAGAATGACCCATGTGCAGCTGAGAAGAATGTGTATTCTGATTTTGTGGGGTGGAAGACTCTGTAAACATCTGTTAAGTTCATTTGTTCAAGAGTTCGATTGAGTTCTAGTATTTCATTACTTATTTTTAGTCTAGTTGATCTATCTATTTGTGACAGTGGGGTGTTGAGGTCCCCCACTATAATTGTATTTTTGCATATATGACTTTTCCTGTCCGTTAGTATTTGTTTTATATAGTTGGGTGCACTAGTGTTTGGTGCATAGATATTTATGATTGTCATCTCTTCCTCTTGGATTCTTCCCTTTACAAGGATGTAGTGTCCTTCTTCGTCTCTCTTAATCAGTGCTGGTTTGAAATCTACTTGATCTGCAAATAGGACAACTACTCCTGCTTTTTTTCAGGTTCCTGTCGCATGCAGTATTGTTTTCCACCCTTGAACTTTCAGTCTATGAGTTTCCTTTTGAATTAAATGTGTTCCTTGTATGCAGCATATTGTTGGATTTTGCTTCTTGACCCATTCTGCCAGTCTATTTCTTTTGATTGGTGAATTGAGATCATTAACATTGATGGTTATAACTGAAACGTATTGACTTGTCATTGCCATGACTTTTTCTTTTTGTTGGGTCCTCCCCCTTTCCATTTAATTTCTTGTCATGCCAGATGGGTTCATTCTGCTTTGCTTCCTGGAGTTGTGATCCTCAATGTCTGTTCCTAGGATATTGTGTAAAATTCTTTGGAGTGCTGGTTTGGTATTCACGAAGTTCCTAAGGTGCTCTTTGTCATGAAAGTATCTTATTTCTGCATCCATTTTGAAAGATAGTTTTGCAGGGTACATCAATCTGGGTTGGAGGCTGTTTTCTTTTAGGGCTTGGAATATGTCACTCCAAGCTCTTCTTGCCTTGATGGTTTGTGTTGAGAAGTCTGCTGTGATTCTGATGGGCTTTCCTTTGTATGTGATTTGTTTCTTTTCTCTGACTGCTTGGAGAACTTTGTTCTTCTGTTGAGTTTCTGGAATCTTAACAATTATATGTCTATGTGTAGATTTTTTTTTTTGATCAAGGCTATTTGGGGTCCTATATGCCTCACTTATCTAAACAGAAATTTCTTAAAACAAACTTACACACTAAATTATCATGCTTTATCACAAATGACAGATGTTACATTGTTCTGTAAAAGTATATTTGTGTATATGTGTATATGTATATTGTACATATATGTATATATGTATGTATATGTTCTTATATGTTTTCATACATATTGTACATGTACATATACAGAAAAGAGAGAGATTTTTTTTCTGATTCAGTTTTCTGTTGCCTCAAATCTCATAGCATGTTATTTTATTTTATTACTAAATGAATGTGCATTTATATCTATATCTCTCCAGATAAATATTTTTTGGTTGATATATTCCACATGTGTTACACACAGTAGGTACTTAATAAACAGTTTCAGAAGAACAATAGAAGGAAGTTGAATTTCACAGCTAGCAGGATCAACGGTCAGATTCAGAAATCAAGTCAAGCTCAAGATAATATAGCACTTGGTTTTCTTGTACATGTGAACCTGTAGACTGAGATTCATGCCAGCTACGCATTATATCTGTGCAAGAGGTGGGACAAAACCAGAGTGCTGGCGTTCATCAGTCTAGGAGCATCTCACCACATATTGTGCAATGGCACGAGGGTTGTGGAGATAAGGCAGACATCTAAGACAGACAAGTCCTAACAGTGTGGCATGCAGACATGAGGTGCCTTATGTGGCCTCCTTTATCAACACCCTGCCAGCAACACGGAGAAGGAACACCCACAGGTTTGAGAGTCTGTTGTAGGAATTAAACACCAGCAATGACTAAGACACAAGCATAATGTGGATGTGGATTCAGGATTGCATTGAGAAGTAAAAAAATTGTTTGTGAGGACTAAGTGGTCAGGGATGTTTTGCACAAGAGGTGAGTTTTACATTGAGCCTCACAAGATGCATTTGTATTCACCTAAGTGAATGGTGAAGGAGAAGGAAAACTATCAGGCATGGGAAATAATGCATGCAAAAGCAGAAGGTCATAAAATAGCAGGGAGCTCAGGAAATTGTGAGAATCTCAGTGGCTGTGGAGCTCTGGCAAAGCAAGGCTTCCTCCCTAAGAAAAGGTCAGTTAAGGAAGGGCTTATAAACCTTACAATGTGTGGGTTTTATTATAATAGCAGTGGGAAACCACCTAAGGAGGAGTGAAAGTAATGAAACACTCATATTGATTTTAGAAGAGAAGGCGGCAAAGACTCTATGGTCAAGTGCAGCTCTTAGAGATAGTGAGACCCTTCATTTTCATGAAAATGATGGGAACATCATAACTACAATTTTAGACTCAGGACAAATAGCGCTAAGTGCACCTTCAAATCAGTCAGAGTGCAGGTCAGTAAAGAGTGAGGAGGAAGGAGTGCCCCAGCCTGGCATCTGCCAGCTCTCAACTCTGGTTCTTAGCTACCAAGTGGGCAGCCCTGGGGTCAGGGAAGAGTGTGCAACAAGAATGGGTTCCAGAGTAGAGGGAGGGTGTGGAGGACAGTGATGAGGTGACTTCCGGTCTACAGTGAGTGCCCTCTCTGGGAAGGGCTGACACACAGGAGAGGCCCCAGTCACCCTGTGCTGTGCCATGGGTGACCGTGGAGGGCTGACCGCCAATGGCAGCTGAGCTGGACTCTGGGCATCCGCTGAGACCTTGCATGCTAACGTGGCTGGAGCTGACTCTCATCAAGACCAGGGCTCCAGAGAGCAAGTGCACCACTTGCATCCTCTACACTCCTGGGGAAGGCCTGGCCCCAGCTCAGGGTGGTTTGTTCAGCTTTTTCAGTAATCTCTAACTTTCTGAGGGGAAGAGTAATGAGCAGAGCAGTTTCCGTTTTTGAAACCCCGTAACGGGTACAGAGGATCAACATGTTGCAAATACTTTAATCCTTTTAAATTGTGCCTCCCCTGAATTCAGTACCATGCGTCCTCCTGGGACGTTCCCACTAGGAAGGGACTGTGCCTTGTGGGGGCAACAGCTCCTGCACCCCAACAAGCCCAGGCCAGGGTCTGGAGACCCAGGACCCCTGGGTAAGGGTGGATATGGCCATCTGGGTCTTCCCCTGTACAGTCTTGAGGACAGCCAGTCCTGCAGAAAAAGTGGTCACCGAGCTGACACAGATACAAAACCCTGCCCAGTCGGGCAGCATGAATCCAGCTGTCAGAAAACAGCACAGCCCTCAGCCAGTTTCTTTCCTTCTTCAACACTTTCCACTAAGATGTCCTGGGAACTGTCCTGTTGCCTTTCTGCCCATTTCCCCTGTGACTGATACTTGAGTGACAAGAGAGGAAAGATGTGGGACAGGGCAAATTAGAAAAGGAGAAAATGTGAGATGAATTCGGAACTAGACAGGCTCTATTTCATGTCACAGACAAGTGGGGGGCGGGGGGGAGTAAGATACCCCCACATCTCAATTAGTAACTTGTTTGAATTGTGGAGAATTAGTGTACATCCCAATTCTGAATTTTAGATGATTCTTGTTTAACATGTATTTCTATGATCTGTGCAACCTAATTAAAGTTCTTAATGTTAGTTAATGTATCAACATATATTTCTATAATGTGTAGGACTACTTAATTTAGCGTAATTATCAAGATGAGCCACATTGAACATTACAAGAAAATTGCAACCTGTCATAAAATAAGAGGGCATATATTACAGCAGAGTCCTCACCCTCTGAGATACTCCACTAGAAAAGCCAAATAATGCAAAGACATCCTCGCTCCCCAATTCGATGCTGCTTTGGTGATTTGATTAATTATTGTGAAGTGAAAGAGCTCATAGAGAAGGATAAATAAAAATAACTTCTCTCGTCCAAAAAAGGGCGTAAATTTTAACTCCAAACACCGAAGACCAAATGTGAGCAAGAATTACAAACAATGGAGCCGGCTGAATGAATTAATATGCATCAGCCTTTGCAGCCAGAAATAGGTCCCAGTATTGTGCCGGTACACTGTGCTTCCACTCAGCTGCAAATATGGCTCTTCTTTTCCACTTCTTCTGGGAATTTGGAAACTGTGTTCTTATTAACAACCAGGAGGAAACACCACAGCAGAGAGGAGCCTGGGAGCGTGCAGCATTTCCATGAGCTTTGCCCTTTTTCCTGGACTTGCTATCTTTACTCTGGGCTGGGTTTGGTTTGGTTTTAATTTCTCTTAATTTTTAAATGTGGACTAGGTAACTCCACAGACACTAAAGTGTCGTATGTGTTCATGGACTCTCACCCATCTACCCCTTGGTTCATTGTACATTGAAAGGCCCAACTCCAACTCCCCAAAGTATTGTAAATACTTCACCTCTCTCCAAGTCCCTACCCAAGCTGGCCTCTAAATCTTGCTTAATTGAGCCTAAGACCAGTGCCAAACCCAGATCCAGCACCTCTGAAGGGTCTTGATGGATATCTGTGGCAGGCAGACCACTCTGATCTTCATCTGTCAGCCCATCCTCTTCCCTTAACGCTCTGTCCCCATGTCCATCCCTTCTGGGTTTCTAAGAGACCTTCCTCCCACATCTGTGCATCTACCAGAACTTCTCCTCCTGTTCTAACAGCTTCCTTTCTGTTTCCAAATATGATGCAAAACACACACATACACACATACACACACACACACAAATTATTATGCAAAAAAACAACAAAAGCCAAACAACCTACATACTGCACAAACCAAAAGTCTTGTGACTCTGCCCATAGGACTGTACCTCCCTGGACAGGTGGGCAGATCATTCCATCCCTAAGTGGACCAGTCCTATTTCCATGGATGTCCAAGAGTCCCTTTCCTGAGTCTCCAGTTATTCCACTACTTCCCATTTGGGCACAGCAAGTGTTCCTTGTCTTGCATTTATTGGATCCATGACAGCAATTCCCATTGTCCTGGATTCTCATAGTTATCGCCATTATTACCCACAGCCCTCTCTCCTGCTGATATGGCTCACCTCTCATCCCATAGTTCTGATGTGGGATACTGCCTACAGGTCCCCATCTCCAAAAGCTGGACATCAAAGAGGGACAATGGGGGACAGAGAGGTTTGGCTGATCCAACTGCTCCCTCCATTTGCCTTTATATTTCTCTTTATTTCCTGATAACTTTTCTTCCTAAATGGTCTACCATGGCAGCACCCATTTTTTTTCCTTAAATTCTTTTATTGGTACATTTTAGGTATAGAGTATGTTTACATTTATCATTGGGTGCTTGTACCTGTACATGATGTATCTTGGTTTTTATTTTTTTCTGCATTACCTGTGCTCCCTTCCCTATTTACATAGACTTCATTTCCATTTTTTTTCTTTTCTTATAATTTTTCCTTTCCCTTCTTTCCTTTCTCCTTCCCCTCCCACCACCCTACTCTTTTGGACCTTTTCCTATTTCATATTATCAATTATTCATTATTAATCCTTTTAGCCCTTATTTACCCTTTCAGTTTCTCACACTAGAGAAACTATTCGGTATTTACACATGTGTGTCCTATTTATTTCACTTAAGAGTATGGCCTCAATATGCATCCATTTAGCTATAAATGACTCTAGTTTCTCGTTCTTTATGGCTGAGTAGTACTCCGTTTCATTAAAAAAAACACATCTTCTTTATCCAGTTTCCAGTTGATGGGCACTTGGGCTGTTTCCAAGCTTTAGCTATTATAAACTGTTCTATTATAAACATGGGTGCACATATATCGCTGTGGTATGATTCTTTTAATTCTTTTGTGAAGATCCCCAGCAGGGAAATACCTGGGTCAAATGGGACCTCAAAGCCTAGTTCTTTGAGGTATCTCCATACTAATTTCCACAGTGGTTGCACCAGTCTGCACTCCCACCAACAATGGAGAAGGGTTCCTGTTTCCGCACAGCCCCACCAGCATTTGTTATTGGTTGATTTCTTGATAGCAGCCATTCTTTCTGGTGTGAGGTGGAATCTCAGTGTTGTTTTCATCTGCATCTCTCAAATGACCAGTGATGCTGAACATTTTTTCATATATTTATTTGCTGCTTTTACTTCTTTGTCTGAGAAATGTCTGTTCATTTCAGATGTCCAGTTTTGAATTGGGTCTTTGAATTTGGGGGGTCTGATTTTTTTCAGTTCTTTATATATTCTAGGTAGTAGTCCTTTGTCTAAGGTACAGCTGCTAAAAATTTTTTCCCATATTGTAGGTTGTCTCTTAGCTCTGTTGGTGGTTTCTCTTGTAGTGCAGAAGTTTTGTTTTTGTGGTTTTTTTGATACTGGGGATCGAGGTCGGGTCCTTTAGCTTGCGCAGCAGGCGGTGAAACCACTGAGCTAAATCCCCGGCCCAAGAAGCTTTTTAATAAGATGAGATCCCAGTTGTTGATTCTTTGTGCTAGTTCCCATGCTACTGAGGTTTTGCTCATAAAGTCTTTTCCTATGCTAATGTCTTCCACAAGTTCTATCTGACTTATCTTCCAGCAAGTTTAGTGTTTCTGTCTTAATATTTAGATCTTTAATCCACTTCGATCTTGGTTTAGTGCATGGTGATAGATAGATATGGGTCTAGTTTTAATCTTTAACAGGTTGAAACCCAGTTTTTCCAGCACCATTTATTAAAGAGGCTATCTTTCCTCCAGTGAGGGTGGTTGGCTCCTTTGTCAAAGATGAGGCAGCACCCATTTCTTTGTTCCCCAAGACTGATTCTGGCTGAAACTATGGTTTTCCCCCTTCCCCTCTGGGCCCATGCTCCAGTGCCCTTACAGTGTGCAGTTTCCTTGGCCTTGCTATTGTCCAACCTCAGAGGACCCCTTCCAAAAATGATCCTTGGCTCTCCATCATGTCCTCTTCCTTGCCCTACAAACATTTCCACTGCTTGTGATTTAAAATTCTCATCAGATCTTCTTCCTTGTTTCCTTAGAGATGGTGATCTCAGCTAGAAGTCTGACTAAAAAGGGAGGCTTTGTGAGCTCCATGGCACAGAAATGGCTGGGCTGCAAAGTCTTAACTATTCGTGTTTAATAGCTTCTGCCTGGCCATCTAGGTTCAGAGGGCTTATGGACTGTGACTTCACCCAGACTCAAACAAGCTTGTCATGGAATTATCAGATTCAGTTAGCTCTCCAAAAGAACAAGGTGCCAACATTCTTCTTTGGCATTGTGCTTAGTGGACATCTGGTCTTAGTATCGCTAAGTACCCAATTTCACTAAGCCAGTCATGCATTCCCACATCATTCACTAAAGCCAGAAGAACGTTGTGTGATAGTATGCACGTGTGTGCATGTGTGCCTTCACACACACACACACACACACACACACACACACACACACACACACACAGAGCTATTTTTGGGAACTAACCCTTTCTGCTTAGGAGTCTTATTGCAACGTGGAAGAAATACAGCCAGGTCACATTAAGGGTTTTAAAAACACACAGTTTATTTTCATTTCTCTTACTGTAACTGTAGGTACAAAAGCCATAGCCCCTATATTTGAATTTATTGACTGTTCTATGTCATTAAATCTCCATTAACTTCTTATTCTGGCATCAGCCTTACTTCTGTTCATGCTCATGTGACCACCTCAAGCTCAGGTGATAGCTATACCCTGACATTTTGCCAGTGAGGCATTTGTCACCCTGTGTCATCACCAACACCCCTGGGAGTGCTATGTGGGACTGTATTGAAGCATTTGGGTAACCAGGGGTATGAGGTGAGGGTCTTGCTCTAAAGAGGCTGTACATACCTGAAGTGACAACGGAAAGCTCAAAGTAGTATGGAAGTGGGCTGGTAGGTGGGATAAAAACCATAAGCCAATACATATGGATGAGACCAGAGAGAGGGGAGACAGCAAGCACAAGTATGAAAGGGTCAAGTATGAAAGGACTAAACTGGATGGGTTATTAATATATCTACAGGGAGAAGCGGCTGGTCAGAGAGGTAAGTCAACCGAGAAGATGTGGCCACAGAGAGTCTAAGAGACCATGGCTGGCAGGGTCCCCTGGAATACTACCCAGAGGACAGTGGCCCACCTACTATGGCAATGAGAGCCATAGGCTGTCACAGTAGAGGCCATTGTGCACTCAGAGGTTCTGATACTTTGCTCACCCTGCAACCTGGTGCAGCTTATCCATGGGGAACAATTGTATTTATG
Source organism: Heterocephalus glaber (assembly GCF_053883595.1). Classification (NCBI taxonomy): domain Eukaryota; kingdom Metazoa; phylum Chordata; class Mammalia; order Rodentia; family Bathyergidae; genus Heterocephalus; species Heterocephalus glaber. The sequence goes on from NW_028258156.1 coordinate 8,441,257, forward strand.
ACATTCTGATTTTGTACATCAGTTTCTTGTGAGCTTTGCCATGTGAGTCAGCCTTCCTGAGAGTTGCATACTCTGGGACTTGTCCCCCCCGCCCCACACCCACAGTAATGGGAATTGAGACTAATACCTTGACACTGAACTACATCCCCAGCCCCCAGGCTCTACCCACATTTTTTGTTTTAATTTTGAGAGAGCCTCAAAAGTTCCTAATTTGCCTAAGCTGGGCCCAAATTTATTGAGGTACTTCTGCCTCAGCCTCCCAGAATGGTGGGATTATAAGCATGTTCTACCACACTCAGCCAACTCTGGGACTTTGAAAAGTCATATTCCCCTGAGCTTTCACAAGTGATGGCCAAGTTCTCTACCCAAAACAGATTGCTTTTTTGTTTTCTAAAACCTCTTCTCCCTCCTTCTGTTAACAGAACTCTCGAGTTTTACCTAGTTACCTGGCCCCACAGAATAATGGTCATATTTCCCAGCTTTCCCGTGCATTGGGGCTGTATGACTAGGTTCTGGAAGAAACACAACTAGAAGTGATGCATGCAATTCCCAGGTTATTTCCTTAAATGAAAAGAATGGGGCCGGGGATTTAGCTCAGTGGTTTTGCCGCCTGCTGTGCAAGTGCAAGGACCTGAGTTTGATCCCCAGTACCAAAAAAAATTTAAAAATAAATGAAAAGAATGGACCCAGGTGCCCTCCCATGCCTCCTTTCTTTTTCCCACTTGCTGGAATGTGGACAGGTAGACTTGGCGGCATGGAAATAGCCTCAGGAGTGGTAAATACAAAACCAGGGTTCCTAGCACCGAATCATCCCTGAACTTTGTATTCTCAATGATTATATGAGAACTAACTAGCCTCTCTGCTGCTGAAGCCATTATTATGTAGTGGAGTATCTGTTACACCAACAGAAACTGTACCCTAACTGTATTGTACCTAATCAGCTCCTGTCTTGGAGGGCAGCTACTGAACAGTCTCCAGGCCACAGGCTTCCAGTCACCACACTGGGGGCTGGACTGGTGCCATCTGTCCAGTGATAAGTTCAACTAATACAACAACCAGACAAGCAGAAAATAAAATGGTGCCAATGCAGTACCAAAGTGCTAGGGGAAACATGCACAGGAACAAGTTAAAAGAGGCCAACATAGCAACTATCATCACCAACCATTTCTTATGTTTCAGGTACATAAAAGGATTAGTGCTTTTATAGTTAGTCCTCACGGCAACCCCAAGGAATAGATATTGCAATCTCTGTTTCACTGTTGTTATTTTGTTTGTTTTGCTTTGTTCGGGGGCAGGGCCTCACTATGTAGTTCAGGCTGGCCTTGAACTCACGGTGATCCCCCTGCTCCATCACTTCTAATTTTACAAATAAGTAAGGGAAGGCACAATTTTAAAATGTACTGAAAGGGACATTGCTAGACAGTGTCAAACCAAAACTCAAATCCAATTCTCTCTTTTTTATTTAGTACATGTATGCAGTGCATATTTCATTCCTTGTGTGGAGTTGGTACATGTACATAACACATCCCAATTCTTTTTTTCTTCCCTTCCTCTCTCTCCCTCCATCTCTTGGTCCTCTTCCTGTTTAAGAAAGATCTCCCTACTTCCTATTATCTATGTTTTATTTTGCTCTGTATTTTGATTCTAGGTTTCTCATCTAAGAGAAACCATGTGATATTTAACATGTGTCTGGTTTCTTTCACATAACATTATGGCCTCAAGGAGCATCCATTTTCTTACAAATGACTCAAGTTTATCTTTCTTTATATCAGAGTAGTACTCTGTGGTGTGTAAATACCACATTTTCTTTATCCATTCATCTGTTGAGGGACTTACGGGCCACTTCCAAGATTTAGCTATTATGAATTGTGCTGCTATAAACATGGGTATGCATGTATTGCTGTAATATGATGTCTTAACTCTTTCAGAAAGCTACCTAGAAGAATAGCTGGGTCAAATGAACTTTCTAGTTTTAGTTTTTTGAGGACTATCCACACTGATTTCCATAATAGTTGCACTAATTTACACTCTCACCAACAGTGTAGAAGAGTTCCTTTTCCCCCTGAAGCCTCTTTAACATTTGTTATTACTTGATTTCTTGATGATGGCCCTTTTTTCTGAGGCAAGATGGAATCTTGGTGTTGTTTTAATTGCATTTCCCTAATGGCCAGTGATGTTGAGCATTCCTCTATGTATTTATTGGCCTTTTGTACTTCTTCTTGCAAAGTGTCTATTTGTTTTGCTTGCCCATTTTTTGACTGAGTCTTCTATTTTGGGGGGGGCTCTAATTTTCTTGAGGTTTTTTTTTTATATATTCTATATATGAGTCCTCTGTCTGAGGAATCACTGGCGAACGTTTTTTCCCATTCTGTAGGTTGGTTTGGTGGATGTTTTTGTTGTTGTTGTTACCAGGGATCGAACTCGGGACCTTGCGCTTACAAGGCAGGCAGTGAACCATTGAGCTAAATCTCTGGCCCCTGGTATTTTGTTTTGTTTTGCTATTCAGAAGCTTTTTAATATAATATGATCCCATTTGTTGATTCTCAGAACTATTTCCTGTGCAATTGGGGTTGTGTTCAGAAAGTCCTTGCCTACACATGCGACTTCAAGAGTTATGTACAAGAAGAGGAAGAATTATTTAAGACAGATCAATAACTTGTAGACAAACAACCACTTACTGTACTTTAGAACCTTCTATGGAATAACAGGAACAGGGCCACCTCTGCTTGCCTTTTGTTCAGTTGTATCATTCAGACCCGTTAATCTCATCATACCCTATACATTGACCAGCTTCAATCTCCTTAAGTTGGAAGATTGCAAATGCTTTTTAACCAAGTTATTTTACTGATTTTCCAGAAACAATTCTCACATTTCAAGTGTTTTTATATTTTAAAAACATGTTTTCACTGGGCCAGGGATTTAGCTAAGTGGCACCATGCCTGCCTCTTGAGCTCAAGGTCCGGAGTTTGATCCCTTTTTTTCACTGCCAAATTAGAGTCCATGTATTTCCCAGCTGGTTCTTAGGAAACACATTAAAACTGAATGGTCATCCTCCTCCTCAACTCTGGGGACACATGGATGAACACAGCATAGTGTTGGCCCGGAGGGATCCACCGGAGTGGGGAACCCTAACTCCCTTCAGTGAAGGGTCACAGTGAACTGGACAGGCAGAGAGACAGGGTGAGGGGCTGGGAGCATGGTGTAAGGAGCAGCCCCATTGTGGGAGTGGGTGGCAGCGGCTCACTCGGGGCACTTTGTGCAGCGTGAGATACTCGGAGCGGCCTGTCTTTTCTCATTGTCTTCTTGCCCACTCCCCTCTGGTCCATACCTGAGATTCTAGGGTGAAAATGCTTTTAGAGAGAAGGTGATAGTTCAAATTGATCGTTCATTCTCAAATACATTTGAAAAATGTCACAAACTTGTGCTAATAAACTAAAATTTAAAAGTGCCAAGAAATTTTAAATTGAAATATAGGCAAATTAGTCAAATCGCTTTTTGCTGAACCACCGTCTGGTCATTGTTGCAGGAGAGGTAAATTTACCGTTTCCTAGGAAAAAAATCTAGGAAGGGAAATTACCTTGGTCATTTAAAAATGTAAAATGCTAGGTTATTCTGGCTGTGGTGGCACAGACCTGTAATCCCAGCATTCTGGGAGGCTGAAGCAGGAGGACTGAAAATTTAGGCCCAGCCCAGGCAACTTAATGAGACCCTGTTTCAGAATAAAAAATAAATAACAGCTGTATGTAGCTCAATGCAAAGGCCCTGGGTTTAATCCTTAGTACCGGGAAAAACAAAAACCTAGGTTAATGTTAGGAATAGCAAAAAAACATGGCAGGGAAACGGCTGCGGGTGTAGCTTAGTAGTACAGCACATAGCTAGCATGTTCAAGGCCTGGGTTCTGTTCCCAGCATCACACACACACACACACACAAAAAGAAATACTTTTGTATATCATGTGGCTGGCTTACCTTTATTAAGTATACCTACATGATAGTTTGTTAGTGATTTTTAAAAATCTCATTAGGACAAAGGAGGCAGCTCAGGAAGAATCAATACCAAATAAAACATGACTTTGAAATCAGTTTAACTTTTTTTTTTAAGACAGGGTCTCACTGTGTAGTTTAGGGTGGCCTTGAATGTACTGTGCAGCCCACACAGGCCTTGAACTTGGGACAGTCCTCCTGCCTCAGCCTTCCAAGTGCCGGGATTACAGGCCTGCATCACCAACTGTATGAAAATGCTGAAAGCAGTTAGGCAGCTAGTTCCCAAGTCCCTGGACAAGATTGAATATGGAGAATCAAAGGTTCAAAGGAAAAGGAGATATATTTGCAGAGTCACAGCATCGTGAAGATTTTCAGCACTGTAATTATTGACAGATAATAAGAAGTACATCTATTTTTGACAAGTTCCAGAAATATCACATGAGGGAGATAGAACAAAAGATTTGGCTCAAAAAAGGTAAACTCAATAGCAAATGTTTTAAAAGAAATCCTATTTTCAAAAATTTATATTAAACTTTTGTATTATTCCCAAGGAAGGTATTCGCCTTATTTGGAAGGATATATTTAAATATTGTACCAATTCTGATTTATAAGTAGTGTAACATTTTATATTACACATGTAATAGAATTTCATGTGTTGATAAAATGTAAATTCTGTTCATGCAATTACTTAAATTCTATTTATGTTATTACTTTTTAAAAAGAAGTCACTAGCACGATCCTTTATTTAGAAGACTGAATGCACTCCACCAAGAGACTCCTAAAATTGATAAACAAATTCAGCAAAGTAGCTGCATACAAAATAAACATACAAAAAATAGAGTCCAATGAATCCACTGAGAAAGAAATTAGGAAAACAATACCATTCACGATAGCTTCAAACAATTAAATACTTTGGAATTCGCTTAACCAAGGAGGTAAAAGACCTGTCTGCTAAAACTATAGTACTCTGAATAATGAGATCGAAGAGCACATCAGAAAATGGAAAGACGCCCTGTTCCTGGATAGGCAGAACCAATGTTGTCAAAATGAGCACATATATGGAACCAGAAAAGACCCAGAATAGCAAAAACAATCCTGGGCAACAAGAGCAAAGCAGGAGGCACCTCAATCCCAGACTTCAAGTTATCTTACAAAGCTACAGTGAAAACAGCATGGAACTGACACACAAACAGATGTGCAGGTCAGTGGAACAGAGCTGAGGATGAAAAATCAGCCCCAGGCACTTTCCGCGATCTGATCTTTAACAAAGGGGCCAAAAACATGTTGGAGAAAAGATAGCCTCTTCAACAAATAATTTTCAGAAAACTGTTATTCGCATATAGAAAAATGAATCTAGACCCATATCCCTCACCCTGTACTATAATAAAATCAAAGTGGATCACAGACCTATATTAAAACAGAAACTCTGAATCTGCTGGAAGAGAAAAATACATAAAACTCTTGAAATGACAAGGTAGGCAAGGACTTTCTGAACACAACCCCAGCTGCACAGGAAGTAGTATCAAGAATCAACAAATGAGAGCATATCAAATTCAAAAGCTCTGCACAGCAAAAGACCAACCAGCAAAATGAAAAGACAACCTACAGAATTAGAAAAAAATCTTGCCAGCTATTAGTCAAAAAGAGGACTAATATCTAGAATATATAAACAACTCAAAAAATAAAACCCCTAAAATAAAAGATCCAATCAAAATGGGCAAGTGAAAGGAACAGACACTTCATAGAAGTACAAATGGCCAAAACATAAAGAAATGGTCAACATCTCTGCCGGTCAGAGAAATGCAAATTAAAACAACACTGAGATTCCATCTTATCCCAGAAAGAATGCCCATCATCAAGAAATCAAATAACAACAAATGCTGGCAAGGCTGTGGAGAAAAAGGAATCTTTCTACACTGTTGGTGGGAATGTAAACTTGTAGAAATCAATACAGAGAGTCTTCAAAAAACTAAAACTAGAAATTCCATTTAACCCCGTACTTCCCTTCTAGGTATAATCCTGAAAGAGTTAAAGGCATCATATTACAGTGACACATGCATACACATATTTGTAGCAGCACAATTCACAACAGCTAAATCTTGGAAGTAGCCTATATTCCTATCAACAGATGAATAGATAAAGAAAATGTGGTATTTAAAAAAAAAAGAAAATGTGGTATTTACACATAAGGAGTACTAGTCTGACATAAGGAAATTTTGGGGTAATTTGTAAGAAAATAAATGAATCCTGAGATCGTAAGGCTAAGACAAATAAATCAAACACTGAAGGCTAATCATCACAGTGTCTTTTATATGAGAAACCTGAAGTATAAATAATTTAAAGAATAAAATAAAAGATAGTTAATAAGAAATAGGAAGGTAGACTTTTGGAGGTGGGAGGGAGGTACAGGGGATCAAGATGTGCTGTGGATACATACCAACTCCCCGCAATGAATATTCACTATGTATCATAAACATGTACTAAGAAGGCAAGATTTAAAAAAATAAGTCACTAGAAAAGTAACACTCTAGTGGAAGAGAGAAACCGTTTTAAACAGATATGAAAACAGCTATGGCCTTCACAGTAGGAAATGTTAGGAAATTAAAGGGCAAAGTGCTATCTAGCCATTAAAAGTGCGACTTTCAACAGCATGAACTTCTGAAAATACCAGTGGTACGGTGTGAATTCAAAAGGCCAAGTAGGACCTCGAATGTGCAGTGTGACCTGAACTCAGCAAACAATGAAGTAAATGAAGTGAGCTTAGAAAATGGCTGGAGGACTAAGTAGAATGAAGCAGTAACAAAGGTTATTTCTTAGTGGGATTTTTGAGTAATTCTTATGTCCTTTTCCATGTTTTTCAGTTTCTAGATGTCTCTAAGCAGCACGTATATACTATTCTCTTCCTTCCTTCTCCATCCCCACACAAATGGAAACCACAGAGTGCCCCGGGGAAGTACCCACACAGCGCTTACCCCTTCCAAAGTGCAGCTAGAGCTGCCGGAGGACTTCCCCACGGCAAGCTTGGGCACAGGGCTGTGTTCTGAGGCACACCAGCAGCGGGACCTGCCCTTCCGAGTCTCCAGGTGAAAGGTGACCAGTGGCTGCCCTCCGAGTGAACTATACTCACCTTTGGACCAGCATCTTTTCAATATGGAAATTCACTCAATGGAGACTTCGGTACCTGTTTGTTTTCCGGTGCCTTTTTTGACATGGGCGTTAGGACGCACAGGTCATTTTGGATCCTCCCAGTGGTCTTGGGGAAAGTCTCCCGCTGTGATGGCCCGGCACTCAGAGCCACTCAGCTTTGGGGCTCCTGGTGCGGTGTCACATAGGAGCCCAGCAGACACCGGTTCCTGAGGGTGAGGGCGTTGGCCAGGGTGCCAAACCCTCATTCCTGGAAGCCTTGGCTGAAGGAGAACCTCACCTCCCTACCCTTGTTCTGGGGGGAGCCCTCGGCAGGGCCCCTGAAGCACCCCGTTTCAGCAGCAAGGCTGGGGCTGAACTGCTGGAGAAAATGAAAGTCTTTCTCCTTCTCCAGCCTGGCCTTTCAGCTTTCCCTCTCATCCCCCCCCAACCCCCTCTTAGAGGCTGCTTTCAAAGACCCGAGGAATTGTAGCTGAGGGCAAAAAAAAAAAAAGAAAAAAAAAAAGAAAGGAAAGGAAAGACAAGCATCCAGAAACCTGGAAGGGAGAAAGAAAATCTCATGAATATAACTCTGACCTCAGCTGACTCAAATAAGGTGTTCATTACCGAACAATTAGAACCACCCACACAGGACAAAGTGAATTTCTAACCAACAGGTAGTAATAGCAAAACCCCGCCACAGCCTAGAAACATTAGAGTGGATTATCCATGAAGAGAGGATTAGAAAAAGAGAGACCCAGAATCCAGCAAAGGAAGCCCCCAGCGGGCCAGCTGGCTAATGTTTGGGATAATAATTCCAAACGTATTAAAATAAATTGTAAGAAAAGGCTAAAGGCAATAAAAGCAAGCTTCACATGATACTGTATATTGTGGATAAAATCATGCACATTTGCAATAATCACTTCCCTGGAGGCGGGCAGTAAAGGCACCACCAGCAGAGAGTGGCAGAATTTAGACACAAAACGCTCTGCATGCTAGCAAGGGCTGGCGGAAGCAGGGCAGGGCAGTGTGAGACTTAGAATAAAGAGTCTGCCTGGTGAAAACCTCCCGGCCCGATTCTTCTGTGGCCTGAATATTGTTTCACAAACATTATTGAAATGAGAAGGAGACAGGAACGCACAACTTTGCCCTTCCACCATCTGTAATGTGGTCTTGCTAAACGACTTCATTTCCTTAAGCCAAGAGTGAACTGCCTCCTCTGTTTTCTCACTTCTGGGGTTTCTCCAGGATCACAAGCTTCCTGCAGTTCAAACCCCTTTCTCTCTCTGTCCTTGTCCCTCAAGGGTGGACTAGAATTAAGGAACTTCCAAAGGAGTGTAGAGTGAGCCATTTGTGTCTTCCTGCATGGAGAGCTTGCCACTATTTTCATGTTGAGTGTCTGACATTTTCTGAAGTTTTTCTTGCCTAGTTAAGGTGGCCTTGTTATTTCCAAGAAATCTGTAAGTGCTGTTAATAGAAATGGTCCCCATAAAATTTTTCCCATTTTGCCCTAGGCCAATGAAAACAGGTAGCCTAGGGCCAAGGATCACTGAACCAAAGGTTATTTTACTTACGGGCTCCTTCTTAAATATTTTCTTCATGAAGTCTGAAATTCCTTTACCCTTAACTTTTGAGAAACTGAAGGTATCTTTACTGAAGCATTTCTGACCTGATTGGAGAGTGTGTGATGAGATATGGGTTCTAGTTTAATACTATCCATTTATCTGTCCTTCCAGTTATTAAATATCTAACCTATAGTGGACACTATTTAAACAAGTATAAAGATGAAATATGATTCTCATCCTCTGGCCTTCGTGACTTACTGGGAAACATACACACAAGTGACTACAGCAATGGTTTAAGAAAAAGAATAAAGGCTTTCAGAAGGCTTTATGGGAAGCCCCAGGGAAGAGTTTGATTCTTTCAGAGAGAACTTCTAGAAGTCTCTAGAGAAGATCTGGATAAGAATCCACTTTGAAGAGTAGGAAGTCAGAGATCAAGGATATGTGTGGGAAGAACAGGCCAGGTGAGCGGGAGGCAAAAACATGTTTCAGAGTCTGCCGGCCAGAAAGAATGTGCTTGTTTAGAGAAATCCAAGTTAGTCCTTGCCGGATCACAAGGGTGTGTTGGGGTTTTCAGGTCAGAAGGAGAGGGGGTGGAAAGGGGAGGAGCTGCAGGAGAAGCCAGAGGAAAGGGAGCCAGAGGCCAGATCATCCCCACTCATGCCCCATAAAGGAATTTGGCCACAGCAGAGTTTTCTGGATGTGAACGTGGTGTTCGTTGTGCTAACCATGCTTTGCATAGCACCTTCCTTCCAGCTAATTACAGCTTGCACTCTATTCCGTCTGGTTAGCCTTGATTCATGGTGATAGAAGAGATGGGTATGAGGGCAGTAGGTATTTACCTCCTCTTGCAGATTTCTCAAGGAATCAGCCCAAGATTAAACCTGTTCCTCATGCCCTGGTGGTGCTTTGTACAACCCACAGACAGTTGCAAAGCTTTCCAGCAGGGTTTAGAATAGGAAATTGGATCTGAATCCACCCAAATCCATTCAGAACCAAATTGCTCCCCCAACTTTTCCCACATATTACACTGTAGGCATGAAACTCTGCAGGGAACATATGCATTTTCATAGGATTAGGAAAAGGCAATCCGGTAGGTTTTAGATCACCAAGAGGTTTAGAATAAGAACATGACAATCAAAATTGTTTATATATAAAATAATGCTGTTGAAACAAGTGAAACAACATAATACAGATAGAAGCAGAGTGTGGTGTTGCATAACTGTAATCCCACTGGGAGGCTGAGGACAAGGGATCAAAAATTGGAGCCCTGCTTGGGCAATTTAGAAATAACCTGTGCCCAGCCTGGGCAAGTAAGCGAGACTTTATCTCAAAATTTTAAAAAAGGATGGAGTGTATAGCTCAGAGCAAAGGCCCTAGGTTCAACCCTTGTGCCACCAAAATAATGATAATGATAATAACAACAATAATACAGTTAAGTAAGAAAGGCAAATTTTTAATGCAGATTAATCTGCTCCCAACACTGCATAGTGAAAGGTTTGAGGCAGTGAGATGCAAGTGGCTTGTTGTCTGGGTGTCTTGGTCAGATAAATCAGATCTAACACTGGGTGCATCACTTACTAGCTGAGTGATCTTAGACATCTTACTAAATTTCTCAAAGCCTCAGTTTTCCCATCTGCAAATAGAGAACCACGGTAACAGCTCCTGGAGAGCTATAGTGAGGATTAAATGACATAACATGTCTGAGGTGCATGCCTGCTGCCCACCAGTCATGAGTGTGAGCTCAGTGGTGCTAATTTAAATCTTTCGTTGTTGTTTTGGTACCCGGGATCAAACTCAGCACCTTGCGCTTTCGCTTTCGAGGCAGGAGTGGTGCCACTGAGCTAAATCCCCAGCCCCTGAATCGGATGAAAGAGACAAAGTCTTAGCTCACCCATCAGCTTTTCTAGGAAGCATGTTTAATGCTCCCCCAGTATCTACCCCACAAGGCTAGTGCCCCTCCTAAGAGATGAAACCCCTTGGCATCTTACCCCACCCCTACCTGAGGCACTTTCACTATGTCCTGTGACTTTCCAGTAGTAGTCTGACTATTGCCAGCCGCTGAGCAACTCAAAGTAAGCACAGACTATTCTTGGTCAACACTGGCTTTCCAGCCCAGGCTCAATGCCTGGCACTCAGTCCATGCAAACAGGCAATGATATGTCATGAAATAAGCTATAGTTTAAGAAATTTTTGACAAGTCACAACCAGAAATGCATCTTTTGAACTGCAAGCCAAACCATTGTTATTACAGCACATAAACAATGCAAGTTAACATAGTTCAGTGTATTGTCATATAGCTTCATGGACAAAACATCCATAGACATTTGCATAAGGCAGCCTTTGCCATTCGCCACATGGTATCTGTGCCATCTTAGAAAAATCACTGAATTTCTCTGAGACTCTGGTTTGCTATTTCTAAAGTGGAGATAAAATAGCAAATAAACTAACATATGTAATGTGTCTGGCATGTACTCAGCACTCATCAAATGGAAATTGCTGATTTTCTTAATTCTATATAAACTGTTAATACCTTTGCTGATGTTTTGGGATACTTAAAATCTATATTAACACATGATTTCACTGAGCATGTACACAATAGTAACTAATATTTATTGAGGATTTTTCTATCTGCTGGCACTATTGCAAGTGCTTTCTGTACAAATGTGTTTAGTCATCTGAACTCTGAGGTGATGTATTATTACTGGCAGCGCCTCTATTTTACAAAGGAGGAGGTTGAGTATTGAGTGATTAGCAATTTGCCCAATGCACAGGTAGTAAAGTACAGAGCTTAGATTCAAATGCAGGCATCCTGCAGCATGCTCTTGGCCATTGCCTGGTCAATGACAGGCTACGGGTGTAATGTAAGACACACCCTCTGCAAAAGAATGGAGAAGCAGCCACTGTGCTGCCCCTCATGAGGCCGAGGCTTTCCAGCTCTGCAACTTTCCTCCTGTAACTTAATAGGAGGAATCGTGTTTGTCCTCACAGGACTCCAAAGTCAAGTGCAGACTTACTACTTTCTGTTTCCACTGTGATCTCCTGGAAACCACACTGCAAGGTAAACTGTTGCCAAGTGTTGCGTATCTTCCTGGAGGAATGATGTTGTAATTTGGGGGTAAATTCTCCAACAAGGCTTCACATCCAAGCAAATCATTAATATGGCCCAAAATGCATCAGACAAGAAGAAACAAAACAACTATAAGCCTTTCGGGTGCTTTTGAAAATAAAATTGTCTTCCAGGTTACATAAAACAGGCAAATATACTCAGATTTAGCAAATGCACAAAGAAAAAAGGCACTGCTAACAAATCAAGCCCAGATGAGTGTCTTTGCTATGAATAACCTTTAATTAGTAGTAGTATTGCTCATGTTACCATTTAGGATAGTTTTGGGGGAACTCGCTTGATGTCATGTGGCTTACAAATTTTTCTATGAAAAGCAGAGATATTGAAAATAACCCCAGCGATCTCTCCATCACTCTTAAAATCAGGATTAGTCTTTTCCAATTTAGTCACCAGTCTAAATATTTAAGGTACCACTAGGACTCATGATGCAGGGTAGAGAAGTCTTGAAACTGGTCTTTTTATTTATTCTCTGTTCCATGATTCAACTTCACCTGCATCTCATGGCCCCTCTTGTATGTGATAGATAATGGGAAAGGAGGGGCCCCCAAGGACTGAGAAATATTTAGCTCCTTGCTCCTCTGCCTTCAGGATAGGGCAAATACCCACAAGAGTCCCATGTTCTCCCTAGAGTGGTGCTGATACCCTGGGTCCATATGAAGCTATGATGTGCACTGACCTAGAACAGTGGTGGTAAACCTATGGCCCACGTGCTGTAGTGACTGTGTCATTGAAAGCTCTAAAAAAGCATTTTTGTTCTGTTATTTTGAGACAAGGTCTTGCTACATTGCCCAAACCGGCGTTAACATGGCTCATCTCCTGCCTCAGCCTCTAGAGTAGCTGGGGTTACAGGTGTGCACCACTGAGCCCAACTAAATGATAGCTATTTCTCACAGAGATTTGTGGCATCAATGCTTCCTTTTGGCCGTCTCTCTAAATGTTCTCTTTGTACAAAGAACAAATTCTTTTTTGGTCTGGTATAAAACCCTTCAGCAAGCTACGTAAGCTGGTGTACGGTTTTGCTGCATATCCAGGAATTGACCAGTGCTTTGTCCTACTTTTAATAGCAGATGATGGACATATGAACGTTTTTAAACTTCATTTTAAGTGAAGGAGAAAAGAGCTTGAATAGTTCTAGTGTCCTGTAATTCTTAGTATGTCCAATAGATGGCACTGTTGTATAAAACAGCCTATCGGTGGGGCTAAGGACCTGCGGAAAGATTCCTACCGTCCTAGTAGAACCCTTGGCAAATCATAGAAAATAAAATAAAAATGTATTTTATTCCGTGATACAATGTGGATGGTGTCAGTGGGAACGTCCTTCTATTTATTTAAGTGTGGGTGCATTTGGTAATTTCCAGGCGAGATACTTTTATCCACATTAACAGTTGAAAAGTTAACCCACTCTCTCTCCTCACCCGACCCCAGTTAAACAATCTTTGATTTAAAACAGGAGGACCTGAGAGCCTGAGTGGGGTTTCTATCATTTCTCATCACGAGTTATTTCTTTTTTAAAAAACAGACATGAGAAGACTTATTACAGATAGGGATACAGGGCACGCTCAAGAGCAGAGTGCTCAGAGAAATGAGGCTCCTTTATTAATTCTACTCTGAGATAAAGTGTGAAGAGACGGATTGTCTCCCTTTTAACAATGTCTTTTCTCGGCTTGTTTATAACTGAAGGGTTGGAATGGTGTGATGAAAAGATCACAGGCTTTGTTCGTTTTAAAACATTGTATTAGTACATGTTTGCACTACCTAGGTTACATTCCATGTATGGAGTTGGTACATGAACACAACACATATTAGTTTCTTCTGTTTACCCCTTTGCCTCCTCTCCCTTGCCCCTTCCTCCACCTCTTGATCTCCTTCCCAACTGTGAAAGATCTAGCTCCCCACTTTCTGTTATTTTTCTTCTTTATTTATAATTTGGATTTCCTACATAACAGAAACCCATACTTAAGCTTGTGTGTCTGGTTTATTTCACTTAACATTATGGTCTCAAGGTGCATCCAGTTTCCTACAGATGACTCAAGTGTATCTTTCTTTATGGTAGAGTAGAACTCTGTTGTGTATAAATACATTTTCCTTATCCATTCATCTGTTGGTGGAAATATAGGCCACTTCCAAGATTTAGCTATTGTGGATTGTGCTGCTATAAATATGAGTATGCATGGATCACTGAAACGATGTCTTTTACTCTTTCAGGAAGATTTCCAAAAGAGAAATACCTGGCTCTAATGGAATTTCTAGTTTTTTTAAAGGTATCTCCATACTGATCTCCATAGTGGTTGTACTAGTTAACATCTCTACCAACAGTGTAGAAGGGTTCCTTTTCCCCTACAGCCTCACCAGCATCTATTATTTGATTTTTTTTGATGATGGCCATTCTTTCTGGGTTAAAAGGGAAACTCAGTATTGTTTTAATTTGCATTTCTCTGATGGGCAGAAATACTGACCATTTCTTCATGTATTTATTGGCCATTTGTGCTTCTTTGAAATGTCTACTCATTGCACTTGCCCATTTTGATTGGGTCTTCTATTTTGGTGATTTAATGTTTTTGAGTTCTACATATATTTTAGATATTACTCCTCCATCCAACTAATAGCTGGCAAATTTTTTCCAATTCTGTAGGTTGTCTTTTCATTCTGCTGGTTGGTCTTTTGCTGTGCAGAAGCTTTGGAATTTGATATGCTCTCATTTGTTAAATCTCAATACTATTTCCTGTGCAATTTGGGTTCTGGTCAGAAAGTTCTTGCCTACTTCTGCTGCTTCAAGAGTTTTACCTATTTTCTCTTCCAGCAAGTTAAATGTTTTTGTTTTAACATTCAGTTTTTTTATCTATTTTGATTTTAGGTTAACACATGATGAGAGATACAGGTCTAGACTCAGTCTTCTGCATGTTGACAGCCAGTTTTCCCAGCACCATTTATTAAAAAGGCTATCTTTCCTCCCCTGTATGTTTTTGGCCCCTTTGTCAAAGATCAAATAGTTGAATGTGTCTGGGGTTGTTTCTGCTTCCTCTGTTCTCTTTCTTGATCCTCTTGTCTGTCTTTGTGTCAGTACCAGGCTGTTTTTATCACTGTAGCTTTGTAATATAACTTCAACTCCAGGGCTGTGATGCCTCCCAATTTTTTCTTGTTACCCAGGACTGCTTTTGCTGTTTAATTTAATCTTTTACTCCAATAGCTATCCAGTTGTCACTGCACCATTTACTAAGATCACCACTCCAGCAGGATTCTGAGATTCACTCTTACACACAAAGTTGCCATATTTACCTGGGTCTTTTTTCTGGGCTTCTGTTTAGATTATGCATTTGCCATTTCCACACTGTTCTGTTATAGGGTTTTCAGCATATTCTGATTTCAGACAGGTTGGTCTGTCCTTATCGTTTTTCACTTTTCAGTGTTTTCCTGACAGTTGTCACTTTTTACATTATCAATTTGCTTAACTTTGTAAAACTACTTATTGATATTTTCATTAGAATTACATTGAAGTTATACATTAGCTTAGGGAGAATTTGTATCTGTTTTCATTTACTATTCTTTCTTTCAGTACTAGGGATTAAAGTCAGGGCCTTCACACTGAGCTACATCCCCAGCCCTTTTTTACTTTGACCCACTGTCTCACTAAGTTGCCCATGCTGGGCTGGAATGTGAATCATCCTGCCTCAGCCTCCTAGAGTACTAGAATTACAGGTATGTGGCAGCACAACCAACTGTCACTTACTAATGTACTTTATTTTTTATTTATTTATTTTTTATTTTTTGGTACCGGGGATCGAACTTGGGGCCTTGAGCTTGAGAGGCAGGTGGTGGAACCACTGAGCTAAATCCCTGGCCCTTACTAATGTACTTTAAAATATTTAAATTTTTATTTTTATTGATAAATTAAAATTATATATATTTATTGCAGAGAACACACTGTTTTGAAATATGGAATTGTAGAATGGCTAAATCAAGCTAATTAACGTATGCATTTCCTTGCAGGCTTTTCATTTTTGAGGTGAGGACACTTTAAAAATCTACTATCTAAATAGGGCGCAGTGGCTTAGGCCTATGATTCAGGGTTTCAGGGAGGCTGAGGCAGTTAGATCACAATTTTGAGCCCAGTCCATACAACTTAGTGACTTAATAAGACCCTGTCTCAAAATAAATTTAAAAGGCCCTGAGCTCAATCCAGTACTGAAAAAAATCTTTCTTAGCAATTTTCAAGAATTCAACACATCATAAACTATAGTCACTATATTTTACAGCAGATCTCTTGAACTTAATCCTCCTATCTAATGTGAATTTTGTGTCTGTCCTTTAACCAACATTTCCCTGTCCCCACCTCACCCCAACTTTCCAGTCCCTCATAACCATCACTCTGATCTCAAGGTCTATGAGTTGGGTTTTTTAGATTCCATATGAAGGTGAGATCCTGTGGTGCTTCTATGGAGAATAATTTTCCCCTTTACATGTATAAATTTGGTGTATGATATTAATGGATGTCTTCATATTAAACTAACCTTGTTTTCTCGAGGGAGGTTTTGACATTTAAAATTTAAATGCAAGTGAAATTCATATTTGAAATGTAATACTGTGAATTAAATTAGATTCCACATACTAAGTGAAATATCATATTCTAAAAAGTACTCCAAAAGTTTGAAAAAAAAATGTCCCCTTATCATTACCTACATCAAAAATATCCCAGGGATTATGTCTGTTACTACATAAAAAGAGGTCTATGTGTGCTAAAAATAATTGAATGGAAGAGTAATTTACATAGTTATCCCATGACTAAGCACACCATGGAACTGTAAACATATGTAAAAACATAGCATATAAACACATCTGTGTGTTTGCATAGGGTTTAGAAGGCTGATCAGCATCTTGCCACTCATTACTTAGAATTTCACTTTTTCACTTTGTAAACAGCAATGCAATATACAAGTTCACAGTATTGCTAATAAGCAGCTTCTATTTCGTTTTCTTAATCTCTAGATTTTTGTAGATCTGTTTTTCAAAATCTCTCACTTTCATATTCATAAGTGAATGTTAGGTGCTTTCTCTTTCTCTACTTTATTACACAGCCCTGTGCACATACACAGTTGCACACTCATCCATACGTATGCATAGAGTACCAGGTGCTCTTTCCTACCCTTGGACTTGCAAGCAGTGACCAGGGAAGGCATTCAGCTGTGACTGAGGGAATTCCAGAGCGTGGAAACTCCAGGGTAAAATAATCAGCTAAAAAATATACCTGTCCCAGTAGAGAAATGAATCTTAGTGGCCTACTAGGAAATAAAATGTTCTCATCCTTGATCTAAGCTATTAGGGAATTGCACAAAGTGTGGGTGTAACAGGCTTTTTTTACCTGATACATAGCTGTTGTTCAATGAGTTGTCATTGGACCAGCAATCCTCCTTTTCATCCGGAGGGACAGCTGAAATCAAGGAAGATATTAAGGGTGATGGGGCTAAGAGTGCTCAAAAGAAAATTGCCCAGGCATCAGCTTGTCTCCAAAATAATAAAAACTCTGTTTCAGCCGGATTGCTCAAGGACTTTTTTTTTTTTTTTTTTGGTACCGGGGATCAAACTCAGGTCCTTGAGCTTATGGAGCGGGCGGCTGAACCACTGAATCCCCGGCCCTGGGACAATTATTTTTATAATGCGTGTTTTAGTTCAGAAGTAAATTTTGTCAAATTAAAGACAATATGTTTGGAATATTTACTATTGTTTTAAGTGCCACCAAGAAAGAAAAACTATGTTGCATCTGCTACTTGGTAATGCAGTGAAAATTTTAGGAAACTAGTTCAGGTTTGGTGCATAAGAAAGATGTGCGGGAAATTAAGCAGCCCTGCAGAGAATGTGTGGGGAGTCATCCAAATGTTCTTGCTACATTGATTCTGTCATGCATTCTTTGGTAAAAACTTATAGCAATTTATTTATAAACTTACAGCAATTTATTTGGTGCTACTTTTTGTTATTATAGTTTTAATTTTTTCATAATTAAATCCTTTTGGTAACAATGGGCTCAAAAAAGCTAAGTGTTTACAATTTTAAAATGTTAAAAATTTAGGGCCAGGAATTTAGCTCAGTGGTTCCGCTGCCTGCTCCACAAGTGCAAGGACCCAAGTTTGATCCCCAGTACCAAAAAAAATGTTAAAAATTTAAATTTTTAATAAAAATATCTATTCTCAAGAAGTTAATAATCATCTTCTACCTTGAACAGATTGTGAATATTTGTCATCTGTTATTGGTGTCATTGACCACATGAAAATCAGAAGACACTCTCTTAAAAAGAGTCAGTAGATTGTAGGACATTATTATATTATAGAAAAACTTTGCCTGAAGATCATGATTGAACAAGCAACTTCAGAGTTGCATATACGTTTTTATCTGTAAAGCATGAATTTTCATCTAGATCAAAAGATTGTTGTTCCAAATGAGACTTGTTCTGTATAAGTCCATTTTAAGCTCTGATGATCTTCTGGTTTGGTCTTGATAACATATTCTTCTTTGGTTTTGATGATAGCATATATGTAGAGGCAACAATAGTCTCTCTCTCTATATATATATCTTTACATAGTTATATCATATAATTTTTGAAATAGTCATATTAATAGCATTTATTCAAGCCAGGAATGGGAATAGATATGTTTGGAATTCCATGTACCCTGTGTTCAATTATTTTTTTTCTCCTGAATGCATGTTATGGCTTCTTTCTAGATGTCCCTAAAAAGTCTCATCCACTCATAGGTGGGGCTTTTGAGAGTGACTGAATGTCATGGATGTGTGCATCAGTCAGTGTTTACTAGAGAAACAGATATAACACAAGATATATAAATATAGAAGAATTTACGAGATTGGCTTACAGTGGCCACTCACAGAGTTCAATGTGGAAGAGTACAGAGGGTCTGTCTGGATAATGGAGACCAAAGGATTTAGTCAAAGGTCTAGAGCTCACTGCAGTGTCCTGTGCAAGTGCGTATCGGAGGCCAATGGGGCTGTGATGAAAGGCTGAAGAGTCTATGCCAGAAGGCTGAAGGATCTGCACCGGAAGCTGAAGAATCTGCGCTAGAAGCCAGGAGATGACATCCAAGGTGAAGGCAAAGACTGGAGCTCCTCCAAAGAAGCAGAAGCAGATTCGTCCTTCTGCATTTCTCCCTTAACCCATCCAGGTGACATGCTGCCCTAGGGTGGGTCTTCCACACCCTAGGGTATAGAATTGCTGAGCTAATTTAGTTAAACTTCTCTTACTCAAGATGACACAACCATCACAGTGTGTGATACTGGATCATGGGTGTGTGATACTGGGTTCAGTATAGTTCTGGGTGTGGATGATAGACTTACTGAAGAGAAGAGACTCTCTTTGGGTGTGGGTGGAACCAACCAATGGGCATATAGCCTTGATGGAATAAGAAGGAAAAGAAAAGCTATCTTGTTGCTTCCTGCCTGCCTTGCCATGAGCTTGATTTTCCTCTCCCATGCCCCTCTCCCATCCTGCCATGGCCATGGAGCCAGCCAACTATGGTCTTAAACCTCTATTAACACTGAGCCTAAAGAAATCTTTTCTTCTTTAAATTGTGGGTGTTGGATATTTTGTCCCGACAATGAGAAAGTAAGTAAGACAATGGACTCATTTAAAAGGAGATTATAAGAATGCGAAAGAAAATGCAAATACTAATAATCTTATTATCCAGAGACAGTTATTAAAACTCATAATGTCGGGCCGGGGATTTAGCTCAGTGGTTTCAACTCCTGCTATGCAAGCTCAAGGACCCCAATTCGATCCCCGGTACCGAAAAAAAAAAAAAAAAACCCTCATAATGTCTTTTAGCTGGGTACAGTGGCACATGTCTGTAATCTCAGGACTCTGGGAGGTTGAGACAGGGTTACTGCAACTTTCAGCCCAGCCTGGGCAACTTCATGATGTAGCAGAGTGAAACAGCTCAGTGCTACAGCCAAGTGTTACAGCTCAGTGTCAGAGCCAAGTGCCACAGCTCTGAGGCATAGCTGAGTGTTACAGCTGAGTGTTATAGTTCTGGGTTGCAGCTATCACAATTTGAAGACTTGAGAATCTGAAGGTCACTTGAAGAGGTGTAGAAAAGCCATTTATTATGCCAGCAGGCTCAGAGGAGATCATATTCCGAAGTCTGAGTGCTTGACTAGAAACAGGAGCCTCCTTATATAAGGGTGGGGGTGGGGGGAGCATGCTCACTGAAGTTGGGGGAGTTACAGAACATTCCTGAAAGGTATAGGGGGTAAGCATGCTCACAGAAGCAGGGGGGTGGAGTTAACAGAACATTCTTGAAAGGGGCGGAGCTAACAACATTCTTGAGAGGTCAAGCAGTTCAGTTACAAAACATTTTGATACATTGGGCAGGAGCTTCTGCCCAGCAGCACAAACTGTTGCATTTCTGGAACCAAACATTTTGTGGAAAAAAACATGGAGGTAAGGGAAGGGCCTGTCTTATTGCATAATATTGCTCTATCAGTGAGACTCTGTCACAAAATAAAAAGTTAAAATAGGGCAAAGACCCTGGGTTCAATCCTCAATACCCCCAAAATATAATGAAGCTTTCATTCATTTCATATGAATAGAAAAGAGCAAGAATATGTAACACATAAAACACATGCCAACCAGAGATCACATGCACAGTTTGGTATGCTGCTTTGACATACAATAATGTCATAAATATCTTTCCTCATGATTAAATTTCATGATTTCTTTCCAAAAGGCAAATTCACAGTTATTAAAAGGACAACCTAGCAGGTAGGTGGCGCACAGCTGTAATCCCAGTATTCTGGGTGGCCGAGACAGGAGTATAGCAAGTTCCAGCCCAGCCTAGGAAATTTAGCCACTTAATGAGACTCTCTTTCAAAATAAAAAATAAAATAAATGAACAGGGCTGGGAATGCAGCTCAGTGTGAAGGCCTTGAGTTCAATCCCCAGTCCACACCCCCCCCCACACACACAAAGGCATTTATCCATACAAATTTAACCTAGGGAAAGCTAAATATCTCTTTTTAGATTTCACATTGTCTCTCATGCAGTGTTATTAAATAAACCTGATTCTAGCACCTCATTTTTTTGGGGGGGGGGGTCTTGAAAGAGATTTTTCATAAAGAGCCTTTACCAAAAGCTTACATAAAAGGTGGATGCGCATTTACTACTGGGTTGCTTGTATCATCGTTTTGTATTTTTCTTGAAAATACAAAAGTTTTTAAACAAACAAAAATAAAAGTTCAGTAATAGAAAAATATCATTTTGACAAACCTTTCCACTATAGTTAAATATAAACTTGGCTCTTGTGGACTTTGAAGAATTTATATTTGTGCTATAAGGGAAGTTAAGGTCATATTTATGTGAATACCAAATTAGCTGCTTTAGAACAAATACACTATCTTTTTGAAATGAGAATGCTTGAACACACCATGATGGAACTAAATGACTTTGATCTTTAGGAGTCTGCACTGTGAGTTCTGCTCCTGCCAAAGTGCATCAGGAACTGTTGCTATTGCTGATAATAGTTTGATTATATTATTAAAACATAAATGTATTTTCTTTAAGGACATGCTTATTTGGATTGATACAAGTGACTGCATTTCACCCAGAGGACTGGTTTTGGAAATGTTTGGGCTTTTGTAGCATTACCTTTTTTTTTTTTTTTTTAAGGGATTGAACACAGAACCTTCACACAGAACCATATACCCAGCCCTTATCTTATTTTAAATTTTGAGATAGGATCTTGCTAAATGGCTATGTGCCCCATTGGACTCCAACTTGCAATCCTGCCTCAGCCTTGCAAAGTGCTGGGATTATAGATATATGCACCACCACTCCTGGCTGAGCCCTATTTTTAGAGTAGTTTTAGGTGCACAGCAAAACAGTGTGGAAGATACAGAGATTTCTCATATCCCCTGCACTGCTACATGGGCACAGCCTGCCCTGGTGTCAGCTTCCCCTTCCAGAGCAGTACATTTGCTGCCATTGACAAACCTATCCTGACATGATCATCTCCCAAGACCCATTGTTTACATTAGGGTTCACTCTTGACGTTGTACATTCCATGGGTTTGGACTTGTTCAATGACACGTATCTACTATTAGAGCGTCTACAGAACAGTGTCACTGCCCTTAAAACCCTCGGTGTTCTGCCTATTCCCCCTAACTCCTCTCTGTACCCTGGAAACCACTGATATTTTTACTGTCACCATAGTTTTTTCTTTTTCTGAATGTCACATAATTGAAATCTTATAGCAATAGCATTTTCAGACTGGCTTCTTTCACTTTTGAATGAATATGAAGCAATATCAAGCAATAGAGAATAAAATTAAACACAAAATTTTCTAGCATAAAACACATATACTGTGTCATACTAGAAAAGTGACTAAGGATCTTCACCTTATTCCTTTCACTGACCAAATCCTGACCAAATCCACACAGGAATCAAACATCACATAATTGAAGTACAGCAGCCAGGTTTGAGCAGTGCTGTGAAGGTGGCCTGTGTGGACAGCTGCCTGGGGTGGGGTTTAAATTGATGGTTCTCAACTTTGGCGGCACATTGAAATCACCTATGGAACTCAGAAGACCCGGATGTCCCCCAGAGGTTGCGATCTAAGTCATCTGTAGCACAGCCTAGCTTTCCAGAGTTTAAAAAACTTCACAGGTGATTCTGATATGCAGCCATGGTTGGGAGCCCTTAATCTAAATGTTTGTCAAATCTTTTTACTTTATGAATACTTATCGAATGCTGCTGTATATATACATAGTGGTAACAATTCTGAGAGTATGGGGTGTCCTGGGAGACTAGTTTTTAGGTTCTTGGTGTCTCACACAAAGAACTGACCAGGACACTTAAGTAACAAGAGTAAGATTTATTTTAAAACAAGTAACAGGAGAAAGCGACTTGCAGACTCAGACTATGGACAGATGCGAAAATCTAGGCCACCCTCACTGATTCAGTGCAATACAGAGATGAGTTAAATGTGGACCTTGACCTGAACAGGTTCCATTCTTAAGGGGAGATAAGACATATCCAGGGATATCTGTATCCAGAATGCCCGGTGATATTAGGAGAGCATGATGTCTGAGAGCCCAGGGTTTGATTTCTTGTTATTTCATTCTTGTCATTGTAAGCCTCCAGTGTCTTCGGTATGCCAGAGGAGTGTGACACCTATGCAGAGTGCAAGGGCTCACACACCAGTGTGTGTGTGACAAAAGAGGGAAATTATCCATGCAAAGTGCCCAGAATAATGTCTGGGTCATTTTGCACACTTGACAAATGGAAATACTAGCCAACTTTTGCATCACATTTTCTGTGAGCCCAGTACAATTCTAAGAGGTTAAAACATGTTAGTTCACTTAATTCTCAAATACCTCTGATACTCAGCCTCAATTAAAAATGGGGAAACTGAGGCATGGAACATTTAAGGGACTCCCCCAAGTTACTCAGTTGGTGAGTAGAAGAGCCTCTAAGACTGGTCCCATGGGCAGCAGGAGATAAAAGTGGTGGGGCTGGTGATTTAGTTCAGTGGTTCCACTGCCTGCCCCACAAGTGCAAGGACCCAAGTTCGATCCCCGGTACCAAAACAAAAGAAGGTAAAAGTGGCCTAGGAGTGCAGTTGTCCCAGGAGTCCAACCTGGCAGCTACGTTATGAATCATAAGATAACTTTGATGATATCAGGACCTAGATTTAATAAATATTAGTCAATAGGTAGGCAGTTCTTAAATCAAATGGCCTTTCTTCCCATTCCCCCTCTGGCCTGAGAGGGGAAAGTAGAGAGTGGCCTCCCAAATGCCAAGCTGGGGATATGCTGCTGAGCCTTATATTTTCAACTAGACCCCAAGTTACCTCTCATTTGTGTTATTTCATTTTACATTTGTCTCCTAAGGACATAAAGAAGAGCTTTGGTAAAACAAAACACAAATTTGCTGTTTGAATTCTCAAGCTCTGGAGCTCCATTTAGCTTTTCCCAAGGCCTCTGCTCTGCAGATCCTCTCTGGTGAGGCATTATGGGGCTAAGAATCATTAGCATTTGCCTTCTCTCCTCTCCTCACTAGATTTCAAACTCCCAGGAGTGCCAGCACCGCATGCTCTGCAGGTGCTTCGAAGATAGTTCATTAATGCTAATTAAAGTGGAAAGATTTAAAAGTTAATTCAACAGACATTTATCAACTTTCCTGCTTCATGTCAAATACTCTTCTAAACACTAGTGATGAGGGTAGAAAGATCTAGCACAGTAACTTACACTAAATAGCAGCTCAATGCATACCTCTGCGGAGAGAAGCAGATGCCGTGTGCTCTGGGATGAGGTCAGACCTCATTGTAGAAAACCAGAAGGACACGCAGGGACCAAATCAGCTGAGTGGGAGTGTGTGGTGGGAATGTGGAGGCCCAGAGCTGCATGCGGCGTTCAATCCTCTGACGGGGCTGCAGGAGGGCGGGTTTGTGAGCAGAGGAGAGAGATGAGGAGGCATGGCCAGGCAGGGGAGGTAAGGGAGCCCAAGGCAGCCTCATCTGCACTTTATCCAGGGGAGGTTGTAGACTTACAGACTTCTAAGTAGGGAAGTGAATGCCCAGACTTGTGATTCACAGCTCTCGGGGAGCTGTTCAGAAGGTAGATAGGAAAGTGGGGGCACCAGGCAGGAAGCTGGTCGAGAAGACCCTTGTTAAGCAGGCCAGGGAGAGCCAGGGTGTGACCAAGACAGTGGGCGTGCAGAGAGAGTCAGAGCTGAGTTGGGGGTGGGGGGCTAACTGGAGATTGAACTCAAGGCCTTCTTCACACTGAGCTACATTCCCAGCCCTATCTATCTATCCATTTATTTATTTTTTGAGACAGGGTATGGCTAAGTCACTAAGTTGCACAGGCTGGGCTTAACTTGTGATCTTCCTGCCTCAGCCTCCCAGACTGCTGGGATTACAGGTGTGCACCACCACAGCCTGCAGTGACATTTGCAAGATGGTTTGTGGAAGAATGTGGAGTGGGTGTATGTGCGCAGAACTGAGGGGAATTAGGTTGTTTTTTTGCTTAAACCCTACGGATGCCAGTGATGCATTTCACCAAACAAGCTCTACAAAAAGCAGGTTTGGGACAATCAGATTTGTCCTATGCAGAGGGAAACATCTATGACCCTTGGAAGAAGGTAACCTGGAGGTGCTTGGATCTGCTGAGTGATGATGCTGATCCCATCATGAAGAGGGGTAAGGAGCAGACCAATCACATAAACACTAATTTTAGAATTATTTTTTGTTGTGGTAAAATACACATAAGATTTATCATCTTAATCATTTTCAAGTATACAGATAATTTGTGTTTAGTATATTCACATTCGTGTGCAATCTCTAGAACGTTTCCTCTTGCAAAACCAAAAACTGCACCCATTAGACAACTCCTGACCATTGCCACTGCAGCCCAGGGGACCATTATTCTATTTTTTTTTAATGTAACAACTCTACCTCGTGTATGTGGAATCACATGGCATTTGGCTTTTGGGGAATGGTTTATTTAACTTAACACAGTGTCCATGTTATGGTTGAATTGTGTCTGCTCTAAATTCATGTGTTGAGGCTCTAACCCCCAGTACCTCAGAACATGCACTTGGAGACCAAGTAATTAAGTTAAAATGAGGTTCTTGGGGTGAGTCCTAATCTAAGCTGATCTATGTTCTTATAAGTAGAGGTAATTTGGACACACAGATGCCAGGGAAGAAGGTGACTGCTGCAGTCCATTTTATACTGCTGTAAAAGAATATTTGAGACTGGCTGATTAACAAGGAAAAGAGGTTTATTTGGCTGGAAGCCCAAACAACACTGCACTGGTATACGACAAGGTCCCCTGGTTGCATGGTGTTATGGCTTGTGTCTAGATGTCCCACCCAAACCTCATGTGGCCTGGAGAGGGGCTTTTTCAGAGGTGGCTGAGTCAAGAGAGTTTGATGCTGGGATTGATTCATGGTGCAATGCTAGGATCAAGGGAACTTGGGTTAAGGGTGTGAGTGCTACTTGCCCTAAGTAGCATGGTTAAAATATAAGTGATAGAAAGAGCTGTGGTTGTCCCTTGCTTGCTTTGCTACCTTCTGCCTACCATGAACTGTTTCTTCTCCATGCTGTCACCCTGCCTTGGAGCCAGCTGATGATAGACTGAAACCTCTACAGTGAGCTAAATGAACCTCTTCTTTAACTTGTAGGTGTTGGGTATTTTGTGTCAGCAATGAGAAAAGTAACTAAGGCACATGGTGAATGGAATCACGGATGCCAGAGAGGCAAGCAGATGCATGCAGAAAAGACTAGGACAGACATGATGGCACATGCTTGTAATCCCAGCACTCTGGGAAGTTAAAACAGGAAGTGTTGGAGCTCAAGTTGGAGCTCAGCATGGGCAATTTAGCAACTTATCGAGACCTTGTCTCAAAATAAAAAAGGGCTGGAGATGTAGCTCAGTGCAAAAGTCCTAGGTTCAATCCCCAGTAACCAAAAACAAAAAGAAAGAAGACCAAACATTTGGGGTGGTACAGGAAAAGAGATATGGCGGAAGAATCTGAAGTCATGGAAGATTATTTGGAGATAAGCAGAGAAGTATCGTGTTTATGATCTGAGAGGAACATACTAGACTAGAGGTAGAGCTTGAAGACACAGAAGGCAGGGTGTTATGGGCCAGTGGCTCAGAGGTCACAGGAAGGGTGTACATAGGCATGAGTGGATGATATCCATAGGCCAAAGGTGGGCCAGATATGAGACAGGCATCTTTTCTTTTGACAGGTGGGGAAAAATGTAGGACAAGTATGGTTGAACTAAGGTTAACACTTGAGGGCAGATTGTTCTGAGATGGCCTATGAGCTGGCTTAGTTTTTGTTTTGTGAAGCAGTCCCCACATCATCTAATGAGAGTTACTGAAAGGATGATGGAGAACAGTGAAGGACTGAAGAAGCTTCTGAGAAGATAAAGAGATGGGAGAGGGAGCTGACCATGGACATGTTAGAAAAACTATAAATTCCCACTAAGCTTACATGAACTGACAGTGGGCCAACCATGTTGCCAACATACAGACCCTAGCAGCTCAGGTGAAGAATGGAAAAGTCAGTGGAAGAATCGGGCTGTTGCACTGAATTAGTGTAAAGGTTTTCATCTCAGACATCATATTTTTCATCTTTAGAAGTTTGATTTGCATCCTTTTTTTTTTTTAACAGTAATGGGGATTGAACCCAGGATCTTTGGCACTGAGCTCCATTGCTAGCCTTTTTTAAGTGGCTGGTTTTTGTTTTGTTTTGTTTGTTTTTAATTTTGAGACAGGATTTCCCTAAATTGCCCAGGCTGGGCTTGAACTGGTGATCCTCCTGCCTCAGTTTCCCAGAATTCTCAGGCCTGTGCCACTAGATTAGCTTAATTTAAATCTTCTTTACCATTCATGTAGCTGCTTAATATGCACATCCACTTTTTTAAACATAATATTTGGATGCCCTTATCTACTACTTCTATCATAAGTGACAATTCTAAATAAATTTCTATAGATTGATCATCATTTTCCAGATGAACAAAACTCAAGATTGCCTGAGGGCTGGGGATTTAGCCCAGTGGTTCCGTCACCTGCCTTGCAAGCGCAAGGACCCGAGTTCGATCCCCAGTACCAAAAAAAAAAAAAAAAAAGATTGCCTGAGTACTTAGAGTTAGAAGAGGTCTCTTCATAAAGCAAACAATTAAATAGAATTGTTATAGGAAAGGGGTCTTGAATGAGTCTGGTTATCTGAGAAACACATCTAAAAGAGGAATGTGTTAATGATGGTCCTACCAAATGTGGCAGCAACAGCATTATGGTTTATGTCTAGATGTCCCCCAAAGCCTTGTGCACTCATAGGTGAGGCTTTGGGGAGGTGATTGAATTATAGGTGTGATACTCAGTGGATTAGTCCACTGATGAGTTTAGAGCTAAAAGTGATGTTTGGAAGTGAAGCCCAGTTGGAGGAGGTGGGTCACAGCAGAGGTGACCGGGGAGGATGTATCTCCCCTCCTCCATCCTCGATCTATTCCTCTGCTTCTCATCGCCATTCCATGAGCTATGGCCTCTCTGCCATGCTGCCCTGCCTTGGAGCCAGCTATGGACTGAAACCTCTACAAACTGTGAGCGAAAATAACCCTCTCCTCCTTTAAATTGTGGGTGTCAGGTATTGTGTCCCAGCGACAAGCACAGTAAACTAGGACAAACAAGAAATTCAGTTCTGTTTTGAACTAAGTATATTAAGATATCAAAGAATTACAGTTCTGCAAACTGCTTAGTTTATCCTCCCATGACTCAACCTCACAGTTTTCCCAGAAGCAGACCAGAGACAAAGAATTGAATGCAAAGAATGTATTTTGAGAAAACCTGGTTAACACCCACAGAGAAGCACAGAAGTAAGCAGAGGTGGGAAGGTGAGCAAAAAGGGCTCCACTGTTAAGCCTGCCGTTATTGCGAAGGGGAGTTTAATCTTACAAGAAATGGTACAGAACACACACGCATGCATAATTATGCTAATCAAGAGGTAAGGGAGCCAGAGTATTGCCATCAATTGTCCAAGCATCATTGGGAGAAGCCTGTTCCCAGGGGAGTTTCCTGGCAGTTCTGCTGCCCCAGCAATGTGGAGAGAGTGTTTTTTGAAGGTCTGGAAATGCGGTCCTCACATACAGAGGTCCAGGTCTTGGCAATTAGAAGCTCCCTGGGCACACACAGTAAGGGTCCAGTGACACAGGCAGGGCCACGGCAGCATCAGACTTCTAACAAGACCGAGAGCAAGAAAACACAAGAATTTTTGATAAGTCGGTATACCTAAATAATTATCAAAGCACTGAGATTAGAACAAGCATTTTTCATTTCATAATTTGTTCAATCAAATCCCAAGGAAAGCTTTGCCTTAACTTCTAAATCTCTTCAAAATCCCTTTAATCCTGGATCAAAGTTTAGAATATCTGAGCCAGTGAGAGAAGGCTAGGGAGCTGAAATTGTTGATATTAAGAATGAATAAAGAAACTCTATTTCCAAAGTGTTTTTGCAGGTGAAATGGATTTACCACCCACAATTTTTTTAAATGGCAAACAATGGGAAGAGAAAAGGTTTAAAAGTAGACTCCATAGTGCAACTAGGAGAAATGTAATCAAATAAAACAAGAACCCCTGGGACCAATTGTAGGTTCTGTTAAGCCCCAGCCTTCTCCCTGCAGATCCAAGCCTCAAGGTCAAGAAAGGAGGGGGAAATGCTCTTAATGGAATTGTTCATTGTTTTCCCTTACAGCAGCCTTTTGTTTTGTATCGATCTGACAAAAGGAAGCCATTATTTTCTTTTGGGGCAGTTTTGCATGCTGACAAAATTAGAGTATTTTCCAGGACTGGTTGTTGAGCAGGAGTTAGTAAGCTCAGAAAGGCACCCAACCAAATGGCCTGGTTCACAGAGGAAATCTAGAAGGTTTCATATTAGGAAATGGGAAGAAAAAATAAAAATGATTGTCACTCATCTAAAAAAAACCCCAGGTAATTTACAAATACTCTCAAGACTGGAGTGAAATTCCTCCTTCTTTTTATGAGTTTCTTCACCACAAATAAGAAATAGTTATGGCAACCAGGATCATGACCTGTCGACATAAAATAGGTGACCTTTAGAAGAGATCTGGAAGCTACACAGGAAAATTCACAGCAGGGTAGCAGGAGAGAATAGGGTAGAGCCTGCTGCCCTATCTATGAAATATGACCTTGTCCATCAGTGACAAAAGAACAAGATGATAACATAATGAGGGTTTGGGGTGGGGTGGGGAGCAGGATGTGGTGGAAAAATACTGGACTAGCAATCAGATGAATATGTTCCGGGTCCTGGTACTGCTGGACAAGTCAATTCTCTGGGCCTCATCTCTTCATAGGTATGACAGTTTTAAAGATGTTTCTTCCAAGTGAAGGCAGCCTAATGCATTTAGGCTACAACTTACTAAGAGGAGGAGGTGTTTACAGAGGCAATGTTAATACGGATGTTAAAAAATGGATCCAGACTACTTGGGTTTAGATCTTGTCTCTGAAACTTTCTATATAATTTTGGGTAAATTACTTAATTGTTTATACCCAGCATTCCTATTTTTTGTTTGTTTGTTTGTTTAGTACCAGGGATCGAAATTAGGACCTTGCGCTTGTGAGGCAGGTGCAGTGCCACTGAGCTAAACCCCTGGCCCTTTCCTATCTATTTTTTAAGATATCCCAAAAAGATTATTGTTGAGAGGTAAACAAATTTTTACATTGTGGCAGAAAATAATCCATACAGCTGGGCATGATGGCACACACCTGTAACCCCTGCCCTGAAAGAGGCTGAGGCAGAAGGACCACAAGTTCAACTCCTGCCTGAACAACTTGGTGAGAACCTGACTCAAAAGTAAAAAGGACTTGGGATATAGCTCAAAGTGCACCTGAGTTTGAGTTCCAGTAGTGGGGAAGAAAAAGAAAATAATCAATACATTACATATTTACACAATTGGTTCCCTCTTTTTCCTGGGTATCATACCTAGACTACAGGTACTGAGTCCTCCAGGACACTCCCTTTCAGTGACTCTTCCAAGTTGGTACATCAGGCTATGTGGCAGCCACAAATTGATCTGCCCATGTCCAAACACTGGGATGCTGGGAATGGCATGCAGCCACCAGAGCCACCTGGAGCAGAAGGGTGATACCTTAGAGACTGAACCAGGGTATACACCTGAACTCTACCTGAAGCCTGTCTGCAAGCAGGGAGTGAATTTCACACACCAATATGATGGAAGGTAAAAATGTCAGTTATTCATAAAAGCTCAAGGACAAAAGGAACACAGAATAAACACTTCATAGCAAGTGAAAGCTAGAAAGCCCTTCCTGTGTCACAACACCATATGTGAAAAAAAGCCTTCCCCTGCTTTAGTCCTGGCATCAAGCTCGGAAGTCCCACACCTATGGGAGCAAATCTGCAGGCATTTTTTGTTTGGGGTGCAAATGACTGATAGAAATTCCTTCCCTGTGTTGTTCTATGCGATCATACAGAAAGCTGTAGGACAGCAAAGACAACTTGAATTCTGAGGCCATTTTTGTCTTAAATGAATGTAACATTACAAGTGAAATGATAAAAGCAGTGTTGTTTTAAAATTTCAATAGCCAAAGGATGGGGTCAGGTTCATAGTTTAAAAAAAAAACATAAAATATTAAACCTGAAACAAACTTGTCCATTGTCCAAATCCACACTTTTCACAAATCAAAACTAAGGTGCAGGGAGATGGAGGCTGGGGTATAGCTCAGTGATAAAGCATTTGCGCAGCATGCATGAGGCTGTGGCTTTGAACCCCAGCACCATCAAATAACAAACAAACAAACATGAAAAAGGTGTCGGGGATAAAGTGTTTTTTAAGAGCAGTGGCTGCTCCAAGGGTAGCCCGTGTGTCTGTAACCACAAACTGCATCTCCTGGAGTCCTCAAGTGAACATACAGCCTCAGAAGAAACCATTTGCAGATAATGGTTTCAGGACAAATCCTCAAGATTTCTTCTAGGATTACTGACATTCCTGTGTGAACTCTGAACCTCAGATTTTGGTGGCACCCTAATAGTGGACTGCCAGCCTCCAGAACAGTGAAAATAAATGTTTCTACATCCATCTAGTGATTGTCATCCAAGGCAACAAAAACCAAGGCCCACTTGTTATTAGGTAGGAAAATGAATCCTAAAGCCACTGTTGGGCTGCAGCAGTTGTGTATGTGTGTGTCTGTGTGTGTGTGTGTGGCAGTGGAATTGAGTCAGAGACCTTGCCCTACCACTGAGCTCTATCCCTAGCCCCTTTTCTATTTTAATCAGAGAGGGGTTGCCACGAATTTGCCTTGAACTTGGATCCCCCTCCTTATTCTCCAGAGTAGCTGGGATTGCAAGAGTGTGCCACTGGGCATGGCTGAGATTTCGTTGCTAATAGGTTTGTGTAATACTTTTGTTGTTCATCTCCTTATTTAGGGAAAGTAACACATATTAGGGGAGGAAGCAGGAACATTTTTATGTAAGCAATAAATAGTTTGATATCTGTAGGCCCAGGAGATGGGTTACTGTGATGTTTTGGCCAAAGCAGCCTTTGAGTCCCTGTCTGCCTCAGAGTGAACACAAATCCTGAGCAATGGGTTAAGGTACCAGGATTGCAGCTGTCCTCTTTCCCTGTGGTGGCTCTGAGTGTCTCATGCCACCACCACCCGCCACCCCTCCCACCAAGACTTTCTCCTCCTTCATCTTAAGGAGAAATGGGTGAAGATCTCTGTGGTTTTTAGGAGTCACCAAGATGCCAGAAGAAGCCTGGTGCCCCAGGACCATGAGCATTGCTTTCTGCTCGCCCCAAACACTGTCAAGTGGAGTTGGCTTCCTGAGTGACTGGATCTGCACTGCTGCTTGCTCAGGCGCTGGATGATCACCCCAGAGTGCACCACCCTGGTGAGAGTCTGATGGTTGTGCTGCTGGTTTCTAAATGTGGGGACGTGAGTTAGTGACAAAACAGGATGAAATCCCTGAAATGGATAAAGTTGATGAGATTGAACAACACCTGGGCAGCAGGGCGAAAGGAGAGAAGCAGCACAGCTCTTGAGGAAGTGCATGCTACCTACCAGTTGCTGAAAATGCATTTCAGCCCTCTGCACAACATGGCTCCTTTCAGCCTCCACCAAGAAGATGTACTGGAGGAAGCAGACATGGAGAACACGAATGCATATTTTATTTAAAATAATAAAATCACAGGACTATAGAAGTGGGGCCATCACACTGCTTAGTGTGCTTAGTGGATTGGGTTGTGCTAATTAATCACTGAGGGTTTCTTTGGGGTGGGTTTCCTTGGAAGTGGGAAGACTTTTCTTGGTTGGGGTTGCTGGTGGGTTTCTGACTGTCACTCTCCTCCCCATACACGAGAGGACTCTTTTCCGGAGCCAGCGGAAGGCCTGCCTCCAGTTCACACAGGTTGTGGTTTGTGTGTCAGATCCAGTGTCATCGTCCTCTGACTCCCCCAGGGAGACCGAGGAGGACTCCTTGGTGCTGGTCTTCAGCATCTGGCGAGAAAGGGAGGATGAGTTAAACAAGTGTAACCTCCCAGCAGTGCAGCCAGTGTTGACTCATTTATGGAACTCTGTTCCTTTTACTACAAATAGCCCAACTGTAAATGGCCAGTTTCAAAGTCAACACTGAAGCACAGAGGCCATCCCAAAACTGTTTTGTTTTTGTTGCGGTTTGTTTGTTGTCATAATGATTCGCCTTTGTCTTTCTTCCTACCCTCCATCTCTCTCCCAGTGCTCCATGGTGTTTTCTCTACATCTCCTCCCTGACTCCTTTCCTTTCTGACCTCCTCCCCCTGTGCATCCTGTCAGACACCTGGGGTCCAGCCCTGCTTCCCAGAAGGTAGTGTTGCCCCAACACTGTCCCTGGCCAACCCAGCACCTCCACCAGGCCTGCCCATCCTCTCCCGGGAGGCAGCTCTGTGCTCACCTCAGCAGGTTCATCTTCCGGGAGCATTGCCGGCATCTCTGGGACTTGGGTGACTTGTGTATTTTCTGGTGGTTTGCACGTGGGCAGGTCCTCACATGTGTGGTGTTCTTCACATGGGACCTGAGCTGGATGAGGAGGGGAGCTGCTGCCCAGCTGGAAGTTTCCCTCAGGTGGTTCTCGGAGCCAGAGGGCATCATCTTTGTCAGAGTCATAGGTTTGTTTATCAGCGTCCTGAGGGTCTTCATTGTCTGGGATGTTTTCCTTCTCCAAGGAACTCTCATTGAGCTGTCTTCCATCATCCTCACTGGAATCAGGAAGCCTGGTGTCATCAGATATTTTATACACCAGCGTTCGTTCATAAAGGTCCACATACTCTTCGTCATCACTCCAGGTGTCTTCGTTGTTCTTGATCTTCGTGTCCTCTTTTTCTTTTTCAGTTAATCCCATTAGCATGCCTTCTTCTTGGTCTTTGAAGTTTTCAATTAGTTTATCTGCGTCCCCATGTTCATCTCCGCTGCTTTCGCTTTCCTCCTTTCTCTCCTCATTGTGACTATCTTCTGGTGCTTGTTCCTCGGTGAGTTTGGGACTGACAAGCTGAATTACTGGCCAGCTATCCACAGGGTCAGTGTATAGCCCTCTGAGTCTTAAATTCTTATTTATCCACTTATTGTTGTTAGTGACAATTTGATCAGCTCCTTCGCCTTCGCTATCTGAGTCTGTCTCCTCATCCTCTTCCACATCAGGATACATCTGTATACGCGCCTGGTTTGGGTTGTCCTTGGTGGTGTCAGAGTTATTGTCCATGCATCTTCCTAGACTCTGTGTGTCCTCTGGTCCTTCCACAGTAATGCGGCCGTTGACTGAGGAACCCACAACATATCCTTCATGAAAGGTTGTTGTCTCCTGGTGACACACGTTACCTTTGAGGGTGGTTTTGGTCTCTTTGTGGAAGGTGTGGGAATCAGGGAGATCACCCCCTACGAGGCTCTCCGGGAAATTTATTTTCATATGGGACTGCTCTGAGTCCGAGCAGTCACTGCTGGGGTTTGGGGTTGCCATGAAATTATAGTTGTATTCTGTCTCTGTCAAGTCCTGAGGCTTCAGAAGAAGAAAATAAAAAGATGTTAGGGAGAAAACAAGAGAAAACAAGACTCCTTTCCTTTCTGACCTCCTCCCCCTGTGCATCCTGTCAGACACCTGGGGTCCAGCCCTGCTTCCCAGAAGGTAGTGTTGCCCCAACACTGTCCCTGGCCAACCCACCACCTCCACCAGGCCTGCGCATCCTCTCCCGGGAGGCAGCTCTGTGCTCACCTCAGCAGGTTCATCTTCCGGGAGCATTGCCGGCATCTCTGGGACTTGGGTGACTTGTGTATTTTCTGGTGGTTTGCACGTGGGCAGGTCCTCACATGTGTGGTGTTCTTCACATGGGACCTGAGCTGGATGAGGAGGGGAGCTGCTGCCCAGCTGGAAGTTTCCCTCAGGTGGTTCTCGGAGCCAGAGGGCATCATCTTTGTCAGAGTCATAGGTTTGTTTATCAGCGTCCTGAGGGTCTTCATTGTCTGGGATGTTTTCCTTCTCCAAGGAACTCTCATTGAGCTGTCTTCCATCATCCTCACTGGAATCAGGAAGCCTGGTGTCATCAGATATTTTATACACCAGCATTCGTTCATAAAGGTCCACATACTCTTCGTCATCACTCCAGGTGTCTTCGTTGTTCTTGATCTTCGTGTCCTCTTTTTCTTTTTCAATTAATCCCATTAGCATGCCTTCATCTTGGTCTTTGAA
Organism: Heterocephalus glaber; assembly: GCF_053883595.1. Classification (NCBI taxonomy): domain Eukaryota; kingdom Metazoa; phylum Chordata; class Mammalia; order Rodentia; family Bathyergidae; genus Heterocephalus; species Heterocephalus glaber. The sequence continues at coordinate 8,476,302 of NW_028258156.1, forward strand.
GTTTTCAATTAGTTTATCTGCATCCCCATATTCATCTTCGCTGCTTTCGCTTTCCTCCTTTCTCTCCTCATTGTGACTATCTTCTGGTGCTTGTTCCTCGGTGAGTTTGGGACTGACAAGCTGAATTACTGGCCAGCCATCCACAGGGTCAATGTATAGCCCTCTGAGTCTTAAATTCTTATTTATCCACTTGTTGTTGTTAGTGACAATTTGATCAGCTCCTTCGCCTTCGCTATCTGAGTCTGTCTCCTCATCCTCTTCCACATCAGGATACATCTGTATATGCGCCTGGTTAGGGTTGTCCTTGGTGGTGTCAGAATTATTGTCCATGCATCTTCCTAGACTCCCTGTGTCCTCTGGTCCTTCCACAGTAGGGTGGCCGTTGACTGAGGAACCCACAACATATCCTTCATGAAAGGTTGTTGTCTCCTGGTGACACACGTTACCTTTGAGGGTGGTTTTGGTCTCTTTGTGGAAGGTGTGGGAATCAGGGAGATCATCCCCTGCGAGGCTCTCCGGGGAATTTATTTTCATATGGGACTGCTCTGAGTCCGAGCAGTCACTGCTGGGGTTTGGGGTTGCCATGAAATTATAGTTGTATTCTGTCTCTGTCAAGTCCTGAGGCTTCAGAAGAAGAAAATAAAAAGATGTTGGGGAGAAAACAGTCATGTACTTAAGTAATAAAAGAATGACTGGTCAGGCATGCGCATACGCGTGCCCTCACACACACACACTCACACACACATGCACACTTTCCAAATCTGGTGAGCCCTGCCCTCGTGGCTGCTCACCTGAAAGATAAGCTCTTTCAGTCTCCAGTCCTGACAAGCAGTTGTGAGAAATCCTTCAGAGGTTGAATCTCTGTGGCCAAGAGAAAACATAAGTCTGTATTCTAGGACTGGTGATTGCCATGGGAATATCGGAACCAAGTCGTAGTGGGAGACAGGAAAATGAGGAAAGAGAGGCAGGAGCCTGCAAGGTCTATCAGTTTCCTCTCAAGTATTCTGTATGCACACCATTCAGGCTAAAGAACACTTCTTTTGTTGGCAGAAGCATGAATGTCATGGGAGTCGCTTCCCTCTTTTATTTTGGAGTCTAAGATGATCTATGTATCAGGGAATTCACAGCCTCTTTGAGGACATACAAATCAAGTGACTTGAAAGAAGCCTGGGTGTACTCGCAGCAGAAGAGCTTACAAATACTATCATAAGAGGGCTTAGAAGGGCACCGCATGCAGCAGGCTGGCAGTGGGTAGGAGACCAGGAGTAAGCTCCTGGGGCAAGGCCTTGGATCGGCCAAGTTATGGAGGAAGGAGAAGGGAGGCAGGCATGGCGGCACAGGCCTATCATCTCAGCTTTTGAGGGGATGAGGAAGAAGGATGGTGAGTTCAGGCCTGCCTAGACCATGGAGGGAGACCCAGGCTCAAAACAAAACCGAAGAACACAAAAGGGAAGAGGTAGTAGGCAGGTGGAGGAACCCCTTCTTGTGTCCATTAATTTCAGGCCCTGTCTGTCATTATATTTCTGTATGTCAGACCTATGGACGTAAGTTCAGACATACAGTATGCTGGAGTCTTATGATAGTCCATACCAATTGCTTTCCAGAAAGCTTATATCTATTTACATGGTCATCATCCCAGCAGCTAATGGCGTACTTAGCCTACCTTTTCCCATGATGCTCTAGCTATTAAATGGGTGTGGGAGAGCATGTGGTGGCCACACACACTCTCAGAATACAGTGCCCCGCCCTAATGGCTGCTTACCTGACAGATAAGCTCTAAAAGTCTTTGGTCTCGAACAGGTAATGTGAGAAGTGCTTCAGTTTTGAGTCTCTGTGGCCAAGAGAACATGTAAGAAGGTGCTCTGTTGACTATGGGTTACCATGTCAACATTGGAACCCACTTATAACTGAAGATGGGAAAGAGGAAAAAGGGTTAGAAGACTGAAGGATCTATACTCATGTTTCCAAATCACTCTGTGCACAGACATGCAGGATAAAGACTGTTTCTCCTGTTGGCAGAAGCATAAACCCCATGGGGGTGGCTTCCTTTTGTTGTGGAGTCTAAGACAATCTATGTCCTGGCAAATTTAGAGCTTCTTTGAAGAGCTAGCAATCAAGGGACTGACTAGTAGAGGACAGGCTGTAAGTGTAGTAGAATTCACAAATATTGTCATGAGAGGACGTAGATGGGGATTTCATGCAGCCAGCCTGGGAGTGGAGAGGAGAGCAGGACTCACCTGGGAGACAGATGCCTTCCAGTGTGAAAGCTTTCGGAGGAAGGGCTGGAGGTTTGGCTCAGTGGTTCCACTGCCTGCCTTGCAAGCGCAGGGTCGAGATCAATCCCTGGCACCAGAAAGCAAACAAACAAAGAAAAACCCCGAAAGCTTATGGAGGAAGTGGTAGAGATACAGACAGCGGGGCACACACCTATAATCTCCCTACCTGGGAGGCTGAGGAGGGAGGATTGTGAGTTCCGGACCGACCTGGTCTACACAGAAAGACCTGGCCTCAAGGGAAAGCAACAGAGGTTGTAGGGGATACAGGAAAAAGAGAATTCCCTACCTGTGAGATATCAGATGTCCTGAGTTTGTGTCCCCCAAAATCGAAGAATTAATTTCAAGGAACAACAGAAGTTAAGAATAGGATGGGCCGGAGATTTAGCTCAGTGGTTTCGCCGCCTGCTGTGCAAGCTCAAGGACCGAGTTCGATCCCGGGTACCCAAAAAAAAAAAGGAAAGGTCTATTGAGAGACAGGAGGGGTCTCAAAGTGGGTGCCCATTGAACCCCTTTGTCATAGGAAATTTATACAGCAAGGTCACAGTGTGGGTACAACATGGGGCAAACTGTAATCAACCTATATGATGACAAGTATAGCTGCTTAGCTAATATTGATGTAATAGGAAAACGAGTCACCTAGAAAGGGTACATGGAAAGAATAAAAGAGCCGGGTGTGGTGGCACATGCTGGTAATCCCAATACTCAGGAGGCTGAGGCAGGAGGATCACTGTGAGTTCCAGGCAACCCTGGGCTACATAGTGAATTTAGGGCCAGCCTGAACTGCAAAGCGAGACCCTGCCTCAAAAAGCCAAAAACCAACCAACCAACCAAACAAACAAACAAAATTGTTTAAAGAAAAAAAAGAAGGAAAGCATGTTTGGGGAGGGATGGGTCCACATGCTCTGGTCACCCATCCTGTCAACTGATACCTATCTGGACTCACTGGATGAGGTGGTACTAATTACAGAATAATTCCAAGGTACTGTTTATGCCTTAGGGAGGCATGCAGGCCTGGACATTGCATCTCTGTCTTGAGGCCTGGCCTTCTTCAGAGGTTCCTCCATCCACAATTTTGATGTCTTTGTTTTCCATTTCTTCTTCTTTTTTTTTTTTGGTAGTGGGGACTGAACTTGGGTCCTCATGCTTGCAAGGCGAGGCAAGTGGCAGAACCACTGAGCTAAACCCCCGGCCCTCCCTGACTTTCTTGACAGCTCTGTCCCTGACTGTATGTTTCTTTGCACCCAACTTAGCTTCCTGTGATATAGGCATGTGGGGGAGGGTGCAGTTTAAGCAAGAATGCTCAGGTCAGAAACCTGTTGTGTGGGGTGATCAAGTGCGGTGAGGCATGTGGAGTCAGTGAGGGCCCCCTAGGCCTCTCTCTGCCTGTGGTGAGCAACATGGATTTTTGCCACTCGTCCAGCAAAGACAGGGACATTCATGTGTCGAGCATCCTCACAGACATTTCAGAATACACTGAAATGTTTCACATGATGGAAAACCCCAAGTCCAATTTCCTGAAGTGCATGGACCTCACTGCTTGGCTCCACTGGGCATCGGGTCTGTGGGTTTGTAGCAGAAGAACCAGGCTGCACTGGGTGGAAGAAGGATTTAGGGGAGGGGGCACAGCGTGTTGGCTGCACCTTGGAACTTCAAGGCTGAGAGAGTACAGAGGGCCGAGTGTTCATGGGGAGGTTCCTGTACCCACCCTTCAGGGTTCCAGCCCTCTCCTCATGGTTCTCCGTCCCGGGGTAGCTTCGCACCACATCCACTGTGGATGATCACGCAGGACAAAGCTCAGTTTTGCCCCAGAAGCAGGCATCTGCCCCTTGGTTGCCGAGATGGTTCTCATGTCTCTGTGGTTCCAGCACCTCCCTCTTCCACTGCTTTCATTTGGTTTATAATCTCAGCCTGAAAGTCCCCTTCCAGGAGCCCTTCTGCGGCCCCTCTTTCCCCTTAGTGCTCCACGCCATCCATCTTTCTTTCAGGATCCTGGGGACCAGGCCCTCCTGCAGGTCCAGGCCAGGTTTGTGCTCTCACAGAGATGTTTTCTTCCTGTTTGGCTCAGGTGGAACCTTTCTGATTTCTGCAGATATCTGGAAATTACCCTCCATGTGCCCTTACCCGGCATCTTTTCCTGAGTGTCCCTGGAGCCTGGCTCACTCCCTCCAGCTCCTTTCCTGTGTCTTTCCTCATTATTTCCCTCACTGTTTGAATGAACAGTTTACTTCTCTACTCTGCACCTGACTCTTGCTCACCTGGTTGAAGTGAACATTCCCGTCCTTACACACAGCCGTGGCGGTGTATTGGTGAAAACCTTAGCTCAGCAATTTGGCAAAATTTCCCTAAATTCCTATAATTCTGTACTGTAGATCCTTTGGCTCAGTAATCTCACTGCTGAGGAGGTATTCTGCGCTGCAAACTGTAAGCAAGCATACTCATTACTGTATTATTTATACCAGTGAAGAGTTAGAAATGAGCAGCTTGTCAGCAGTGGGAAGGGAGTAAAAGACATATTAAATTCAAAAACCAAAAGCAGTCTGTCAGACTCTTAACAGTGATTGTGTCCAGGTATTTCTGGCGTTGTCTCTCTTTTTCCCTACTCTACCAATGACTTTCTTTTTTTCTTTCGCCAATTCTGCTTTTATAAATTGCCTATGACATAATCACAAAGAGGTGGAAATGGAGATTTCCATCCCCCTAGGGTGGCATTGTGCATTTTTCTCTAAGGGTATATGCACTCAGGAATCATTTATAGGGTCAGACATGAGGAGTGTCCTCAGGGACAGCCACACACAGACCTTCCTTATGCACTTTGCCACAATCCAAAAAGCTTGGTTTGAGTTCCTTCCTATGCATGGCTAATTTGGAATAGAATGAGTTAACGCCAAACTCCCTGAAAATGAAATTGGTGTGGTATCACAGGAGATGTAGTCACAGATCCTGTGTGAAATCCTTCTTGTTGTTATCTTTGTCTTTTCAGTCTGAGGACGTGGTTCTCACACCCACAGAGCTGAGTGCTGAGAGGTGTGCAGGTGAAGACTGTGGAGAGGAGCAGGTGCTGCCCGAGAAGGGCAATGGCTTGCTCCAAATCTCCACGTGGTTGAAGGTGCAGTGACCCAGTGAGGGCTCTGCACAGGGACTGTCTGATGACTTCCCCAGGCCACCCATGCCAATCAGGAGGCTCTCCCACAGGAGGGTCCTGGTGGCCTCCTTCTCCACCACTCTCTCATCGTGGGCTCATGAGTATTTACTGAATTTGGCCTGACAAGACTCCAAGGAAGCCTGTGATCATAAACCTGGAGAACAGGAGGCACACGTAAGTCGCGCAGATGCTAATCTCAAGTTGAAAGAAACGCTTGTTTAATGCTCGTTAGTGTTGTCATTGTCTTTATTTGTAAAGAGACAAGCCATTTCAACCATTTCCTGCAGTAGAGGGGTACAAATATAAGCATACTTAGATTTAGTAGCAAAATCAAAATGTGGAATCATCTTGGCTAATTGTTAGTCTGTTTTGAATAGAAAAAAAACTTTTTTAAAGTAAAAGATTTACCAGAACACTGAACTGTCCATAAGTCATAAAAAGCTATTATGAGAATAGAGATGTTTCCAAATGTGCTGACACTTGATGGAATCCAGTGTTCTATACATTTGGAAACTGCAGCAGCAGTTATTCATGTAAGTGATACCTACTCATAGACTTGGGACCCCTTCAGGTGCAAGGTAGGCATGGATGCTTCCTCACCTCCACCTCAGAGTTCAAGGCCCACAGGGTGGAATCACTGTCGTAGACCTGGACCACAGATTCACTGTGATTCGGTGAAAAGTGTGTGTGTGTGTGTGTGTGTGTGTGTGTGTGTGTACTGATAGGCACTTTATCAGAGTAACAACATCTCAATAGGTAATTGGCAAAGGACACAGACATAATTGTTATAGAAAATGAGATGCAGCTGAGTTGTATCCATATGGGCAGAGATGCTCACCTGCACTTATAGGGAGAGATGAAAACTAGATGAGATACCAGTATAAACATATCAAGTTAGTAAAGATCAGGAACTTTAATAATACGTAGTTCTAGAGAGTGTGGGGAAACAGGCAGTGTGATCATTTTTCCTAGAATGTAAATTGATTTTACCTCTTTAAAGCATGATTTTGTAAAATCTATCAAAATTTAGAATACACATATCTATTAACCTAGCAAGTTAACTTTTTAGATTTATTCAATAGATATGCTTTTCCTATACACAACATACAAGAGTGTGAAGGTATTCATTGCAGCATTATTTGTAGCAGGGCTTGTTTGGAAACAGTGTACATATCATCTGTTTAAGAAAGAATGGATTAGCTGGGTGTGGTGATGCATGCCTGTAATTCCAGTACTTGGGAAGCTGAGGCAGGAGGATCCCTGTTCAATGCCAGCCTGGGCTACATAGTAAGTTTGAGGCCAGCCTGGACTACATGGCGAGACCTGCCTCAAACAAACAAACAAACAAATGAAGGAAAGAAAGAACTGATTAGATGGAAGGATATAGCTTAGTGGTGGAGCACTTGCCTAGCATAAATGATATCCTGAGTTAGAGAACTGGTTGTGAAATTATAGTAAAACTCCATTATAGAGTCATTTCAGAAATGTGGAAGTTTTATATATGCTAATAGTAAATGGACTCCAAAATATGTTATTAAAAAAGAAATCTAAATTACACATTACACTCAGTAAAAAATAAGTAAATTTAAAAATAAAATTAATTACAGAACAGTATGTATAACTATCCTTCCACTTATATTTTAAAAGGTACATATATGTGTATTAATATGTACATACATACATATGTATATACAAATATGTCTGCTTATTTATCATAGAAACTGTGGAAAAACACGGAATATACTATTAAGATTGTGGGCCTGAGATCAAGAGGTCTGCACAGTCTTATTCTTCTCTGAGTATTGTTTTGAACTATTGGTTCTTTTTTTTTTTTTTTTTTTTGGTACCAAGGATCAAACTCGGGACCCTGTGCTTGCAAGGCAGGCACTGGAACCACTGAGCTAAATCCCAGGCCCAAACCATTGGTTCTTTTACTCTAATTTTTTTACCTATTTACATATTTTTTGTTTGGTTAGTTGGTTGGTTTTGGTTTTTTGAGGCAGGGTCTCCCTTTGTAGTTCAGGCTAGCCCTGAACTCACTATGTAACCCAGGCTGGCCTTGAACTCCAGGTGATTCTCCTGCCTCAAACTCTTTAATGAAATGGAAAGGGAACCAATACTCTCAAATTCATTCCTGGAAGCAAGCCATTACTCTGATTCCAAAATCAGAGAAGGATCCAACCAAAAAAGAGAGCCACAGGCCAATCTCCCTAATGAACATAGATGCAAAAATCCTCAATAAGATACTGACAAACAGAATATAGCAAATAATCAAGAAGGTTATGCACCATGACCAAGTAGGATTCATCCCAGGGATGCAGGGATGGTTCAACATATGAAAATTAATAAATCTCATATACCATATTAACAGAGCCAAGGACAAACATCATATGATCATCTTAATAGATGCAGAAAAAGCATTTGACAAAGTCTACCACTCATTCTTGATAAAAACCCTACAGAAAATTGGAATAGATGGTCTTTTTTTACTCTGATAAAAGCCATCTATGAAAAACCAACAGGCAACATCATACTAAATGGTCAAAAGCTAAAAGCTTTCACTCTCAAATCAGCAACCAGACAATCAGGAACAAGATAGTGGTGATGTCCACTATCACCACTCCTGTTCAATACAGTTCTGGAAACATTAGCCAGATCAATTAGACAAGGGAAAGAAAGAAAAGGAATAAGGATATGAAAGGAAGCAGTTAAATTATTTGTGGATGACCTGACACTCTACATAGAAGACCCCAAAAACTCCACCAAAAGACTCTCACAATTAATAACCAAATTGAATACTGTAGCAGAATACAAAGTCAACACTCAAAAGTCAATAGCTTTCTTGTACACTAATGACAAACTCACTGAGAGAGAAATTAGGGAAACAACACCTTTTAAAATAGCATCAAGAACAATGAAATACCTAGGAGTCAATCTAATGAAGGAAGTAAACGACCTTTACAATGAAAACAACAGTAGTCTGAAAAAAGGATTGAAGATGGTATCAGAAAATGAAAAGATATCCCTTGTTCACAACCAACATACTGAAAATGGCCATACTGTTATACAGATTTAATGCAATCCTGATCAAAATACCAATACCATACCTCACAGAGCTAGAGAAAACAATCTTAAAATTCATTTGGAACCAGAAGAGACCTAGAATAGCAAAAGCAATTCTTGGCAACAAGGGAAAGGCAGGGGGTTTCACAATTCCCACTTGAAATTATACTACAAAGCTACCATAATAAAAAAAAAAAAAAAAACCCAGCATGGCACTGGCAATAAAACAGACCTGAGGATCAATGGAACAGAATAGAAGATCCAGCAACAACTCTAAACATATTCAGATACCTTATCTTTTTTTTGGCATCTCGAGGACATATTTATTTTTTCTTTTTAAATGAATTTCATTGGTACATTTTAGATATACATAGTGGTAACATTCATCATAGGGAATTTGTACCTGTATATGATATATCTTGATTCTTCTTTTATTTTCCCATTCCCCTGCCCTCTCTTAAACCCCCCTTGTCCTCTTTATTTATATTTATTTATTTATTCCATGTTTTTCCTTTTCCCTGCCTTTTCTTCCCCCTCCCCTCTCCCTTATTCCCCTTCCTCTTTGAACATTTTCTTCCTATTTCACAATATCAAGGCTAACACCCTCAGTGGAGGAAAGGTAGCCTCTTTAATAAATGGTGCTGGAAAAAACTGGCTTTCCACATGCCGAAGATTGAAACTAGATTCATATCTCTCACCATGACCATGCACTAAACTAAAAATCGAAATGGATCGAAGATCTAAATATTAAAACAGAAACACATAATCTGCTGCAAGATAGAATAGATAGAACTCTGCATCATCTACATAGGTGTAGGCAAAGGCTTTATGAACAAAACCCTGATCACGCGGGAAATATTACAAAGAATCAACAACTCGGATCTCATCTTATTAAAAAGCTTTTGGTCAGCAAAAGAAACCACCAACAGAGTGAAGAGACAACCAGAGTGTCTGTGCCTCAAAGGGTTAATATCTAGAATATATAAAAAGCTAAAAAAAATCAGACCCCCTCAAATTTAAAGACCCAGTCCAAAAATGGGCATCTGAAATGAACAGATACTTCCCAGATTAAGAAGTAGAAATGGCAAATAAATATATCAAAAAATGTTCAACATCACTCATCATTAGAAAGATGTAAATTAAAATAATGCTGAGATTCCATCTCACTCCAGAAAGAATGGCTATCATCAAGAAATTAATCAATGACAAATGCTGGTGGGCCTGTGGGGAAAAAGGAACCCTTCTCCACTGTTGGTGGGAGTGCAGACTGGTGCAACCACTGTGGAAATCAGTGCGGAGATTCCTCAAAAAACTAAAAGAAGAGATTCCATTTGATCAGCTATTCCCCTTCTTGGTATCTTCCCGAAAGAATTAAAGCATCATACCACAGCTATATATGCACACCCATGTTAACAGCAGCATAGTTTAGCCCCACTGCCTTCTTACTCGTAGTGACCCACTCCACACAGGCCTATTTTCTCTCTTCTTCTTTTCACCTCTACTTCATCTTTTGACTTCTTTTAACTTCTACTTCTTCTTTTCTTCTTTTACTACAATAAACTTTGAACTTTTATGTCCATCGGTTGTCCCATCCTATTCTTTGAAGGGGAGAGCAAGAACCTGAAAACCACTGGCTACCACACTGTCCAGTGACAGTGCTGGAAATGGAACCCAGGGCAGCATTCATGCTGAGCAAGCACTCTACCACTGAGCTACAACCCCGGGGAAAGGAGTGGCAAGAGTACATTTACCAAGCAAATGAGAATCATTCATGGGTCAGGATATTCCGAAGAAGACAAAAGGGGCTTCACTAAACTGGTGCATCAGAACATCTTCTTGGCCATGAAGGCCATGATCAGAGCTATAGACACACTCAAGATCCTGTATGACCATAATGAGGCTTATGCACAATGAGTTTGAGAAGTTGATGTGGAGAAGGTGACTGCTTTTGAAAATCCGTATGTAGATGCAATAAAGAGTTTGTAGAACGATCCCGGCCCCAGGAATGCTATGATAGATGATGAGAATATCAGTTATCTGACTCTACCAAATACTATCTGAATGACTTGGATCCCGCATAGCTGACCCTTCCTACCTGCCTAGGCAACAAGATGTGCTTAGAGTTCGAGTTGCCATGACAGGGATGATTGAATACCCTTTTGACTTACAAAGTGTCATTTTCAGAATGGTCGATGTAGGGGGCCAGAGATCAGAGAGAAGAAAATGGATACACTGCTTTGAAAATGTCACCTCAATCATGTTTCTAGTAGCACTCAGTGAATATGATCAAGTTCTTGTGGAGTCAGACAATGAGAAACAAATGGAGGAAAGCAGAACACTCTTTAGAACTATTATCACATATCCCTGGCTCCAGAACTCCTCAGTCATTCTGTTTTCAAACAAGAAGTATCTTCTAGAGGAGAAAATTATGTATTCCCACCTAGTTGACTACTTCCCAGAATACGATGGACCCGAGAGATGCCCAGGCAGCTTGAGTATTCATCCTGAAGATGTTCGTGGACCTGAACCCAGACAGGGACGAAATTATCTACTCCCTCTTCACATTCACCACAGACACTGAGACCCTCTGCTCTGTCTTTGCTGCTGTCAAGGACACCATCCTCCAGTTGAATCTGAAGGAGTACAGACTGCTCTAATTGTGAGTTCCTTCCCTTCCCTGGTGGGCTGTTGAAGATATACAAGAGGGACTGTATTTCTGTGGGGAAAAAAATGGCATAATTAAACTATTCAGAGGAAAACCAGAAGATGCTGAAGTATAGTCCCAGCACATTTCCTCTCTATCTTTCTTAAGGCAAAAGCTTGTGACTCAATCTATTTTAAATTTTCAGTCATGTACTCACAAAGAGTCAGTCTCTGTCTCTCTCTCTCTCTCTCTTCTTTTCTACTGAGCAAAACAAAGCTGATTTTCCTCTTTCCTAATCTATATCTCCTTCCTGAATCCCCCCCTCCCAGGTTACAACAGCCTTTATTCTAGCTCCATCCTTGGTCAAGTTTTTCTCTCAAAAGATAGTCAGGACATTGTCATTTGATTTAAGCCATCTTACATCAGCTTAATCTATAATTTGTAGTATTTGATGAAGTATTATATGTATTACTACTATGATTCTGTATTGCGCTCCATACATATGTAGAGTTTCTTTCTTTATATATGTGTGTGTGTGTGTGTATATATATATATATATATATATATATGTATATATTTTTTTTTTTTGTCTCACTTTGGACTGGGATAGTGGATGCCCATGGAACAGTTAAGCATCATTTCTTTTGGTTTTTGACCTTCAGCTGCAGTTTAATTGCCCAGAAAAATGCTCGGAAATCAGAGGGCTGGGCAAACATACACAGTGGGAGTCCTTTCTTATTTTTTCTTTTTGTTTTTGGTACCGGGGATTGAACTGGGGTCCTTGTGCTTGCAAGGCAGGCGACAGAACCACTGAGCTAAATCTCCAGCCCTGTACATACTTCTCTCTTGATATTGTAGCATCCATACTGGCTTTGTTGGGACCAGGGATTTAGCTCAGTGGGTCCACCACCTGCCTCAAAAGCGCAAGGTCCCAAGTTTGATCCCTGGTACCAAAAAAACCCCCAAAATCCAAAAACCATACTGGCTTTGTAATCACTAATTTTGGGGAAGATTGAATGTGCTGTATTGATATGTATCTATATAATCATGTTGTATATAGCTAATTCACATCTTGAATAATTTTATTTTATTTACTTTTTAAGAGAGAGAATATAAATTTGTCAGTTTATTTCTGACTAGGAATATTTTTTTCCATTTAGAAAAGAAGAAGAAAAAAAAACCCCTTACTATCATACAGAGCGGTATTAGCATCGTGCTGAATAAAATCATTTGCACATTCCTGAATGGAGGTAGACTGACTATAAGATAAGACCCAAAGGTCATTTCATAGCAAAATACATAAAATCAGTTGGAGCTTTTATACAAACATGGAAACTAACTGTAGAGCTTTTGCCATTTCATCTAGGATTAGAATATGAGATTTTATACAATTCATATTCTTATTCGGCAAATGCACAGTTTAGTATTACCTCTCTGATGGCCTTTATTAGAAAGGAAGTTTTAGAAGCCATTGTGATCCACTAAGGACATGTTTTAACAGCTAGAGACCACTGCTTGCCTGAAAGGGCAATCTTAAATTTGGTCCAGCTAAAAACAAAGACAAAAAAAAAAAAAAAAAAGGAAGAAAGAAAGAAAAAAGTAAAAACCATTTGATGGCCTACAATGTGTATAGAGAAAACCTCATCACAAGATCGTAAGTGTTACAGTTTTAGGGAACCAAGATATTCTATTTAATAGAGCTATAGTAGATGTAGTTGATTGAACCTGATCTCAGAGCTCATAGAAGTGAGCAAAACACAGAAAGATTGTTATATTTGTCTTTATGAAGTTGGGATGGAATTTGCTATGCAGAATCGAAGTTTGTGGCTTCACTGCTCATCCTGGGGTGCATGACAGGATCCCTTCTTTTGAGAAAAGAAAAAAATTGATCACCCTAGCTGCAGTGATGGATAAAAACCTAATTGTATCCACATTAGTCAATTGAAGTTAAAGGATTTTTTTGTTGTTTCTTTGGGGTTTTATTGAAGGGCTGAGGGGCAGGAAGGGATTCTTTTCAGTTTTTATAAGAACAAAGTTTGCTCATGCTTTCTCTTCTATTGGGATTGCAAGCATTACAAGTGTGTGCTGCTGGATTCCTGTTGTTGATGCTCTAGGTATTGGATGCTTGTGGTGAGTTTCATGGTGACTCAGGCATGTCTTACTCCAAACACAAAATACAGCAACCTTCCTTCAGTATACCAAGGCAAGCAGCCATTTCATGACTCACTGAATACACCGCAGTATACCAGTTCACAGATGATTTTTTCCCTCTTTTTTATATGATGGGGCAGTTCTAACCCATAGAGAATCCCTTATTTGTAAATTGGAGGTTTCTACTGTGCCTTACAGAGCTTAAATTCAGAAGTTTGTGCCTCATATCTGAAACAAAGGGAAATAACACGCCCACTCAAAAGTCAGTAAGTCCCCTAGAACTTGCAGGGTTTTGCTTTTGGAGGTTTTGGGGTTCTATTATTTTTTTCTTTCTGAATATTGCCATATAAAGAGCTCTGTTCAATGTCATAGGTAGACTGGAAACAAAATTTAGGAACCTGCATATGTTGTTTACTCTCAGATTTACAAAAGGTATTTGAAGAACATCTGAAAAATTTTTTTGGTAGATTAACTAGCAAGACCTAATATTTAAAAAGGAAATTCAGCTAAAGTGCAATTTACTTTTTGTACTTCAGACTACCTTGATTGCTGAGGTGTATGAACTGTAATTTAAAAATTTATACTGGCACATGATTGTAAATTTTAGTTGCCTTAAGTGAGGAATTGATAAAAAGCTATTTATGCTGGATTTGGGTCAAAGTCACTATTATTTGGAAAAAAGTAAAAAATAATAATGGGAAGAAAGGGCTGCATAATGAGATATTGCAAGACTCAGGTATTGGTTGGAAATACCCCTTGGATTACCTTCAGATTACCATCAGTTTTCCTTTGTTTTCAGTTTCTCAAAAAGAATGAATGAAATGAAATATAGCAGAATGTTAACCCACATGAAAACAAAGCGTACCCAAATATTGTGATGTATATGGCAGTGCTTCTTAAAACTAAGGATTTAAAACCACTTAATTGGTCATTAACATCTCAATTGATACAAATAAGGTGTACTTACATTAGGTGTATATACAATAAGCTTACAGTGAGGTATATATACATTCGTATTTTCTCCCAAAGATATTGTTTGGCTAGAAATACACACAAAAATTGAAACTAGTAATTGTATGTTTATCTCTCTACACATATTTCCAGCATATGTAGCATTAATAGATCTGTCCTAGTACCTTGTCTTTGGGATTTCATTTTGGTTCCATCATATTACGAAAGGAAATGGCTTAGGTAGAGGCTTTTGGAGCCAGACACCTTCTGCTGTAGATATTTTAGTACAGAGTCTAAACTTGTCATTTGTTTTCTTCAGAAAATAAACCATTTTCTGCTGTCTTTCCAACTGCCCCCACCCTTTCAGTAAAACTCTTGCCTCTAGAATCTTGTTAAAGTATGCACACACACCTTTTACACAGTTGGTGCTCAGATATTAATTTCTTCCTTGCCCTCCTTATCTACCACATGGCCTCCATTTCCCCATGATTCTAACACAACAGTTGATGGTATTTACATATTATGAAAACAGCTATTGGGAAAATTTGGATCTTACTTGGATAAAGGAATTTTGATTTTCATAGAAGCTTTCAGTAAACAGGGAAAAATAACCAGGAGGAAAGTATTCTTCAGTAGAATATTTTTAGGATTAGAAAAAAAGATGGAAAATTACTGTGTAACTTTGTCCAGGTTACACTGATTGAAACTTGTTTTTGGCGGATTTCTTTTCCTCGAAGAATTCTCTAAATGCAACTTCCTACTGGATTCCTCACCCATCATCACGTTGAAAACCCTGACTAGGTCTATGTATTTAGGGAGTTTTGTTAGAAAACATTTTTAACTTGCATTTAAATGAATCATATTTACTATTCTTAAAAATGTCATTCAAATGCATGTATTATCTATTGTTTGGGGATGGGAACTAGTTTTGAAAAAAAAAATCACTTTATGTTGTATAATAATGCTCCAGTGATCTTGCTGGTTAAAAATATAGTATTTTTGGCCATTAAAAAAAATGAGGAGGGCTAGGGATTTAGCTCAGTGGTTCCACCACCTGCCCAAGGTCCCAGTACTAAAAAAAAAAAGGAGTGGGGTGGGAGAAGAATCAAGATCTATTATGTACAGGTACAAAATCCCTGTGATGGATATTATCATTATGTATATCTAAAATGTACCAATAAAATTAACTGGATATAGGCAAACAAACAAAAAGCTTCACCCCAACTGAATTCCTTATAAAAAATTAACCCAAGGGGCACTGTGCCAGCTTGACAAGTGCAAGGTATCGAGTTTGATTCTGGGTACCAGAAATTTAAAAAGAAAAGAAAAGAAAAGAAATATGGGTCCGGGACTTAGCTCAGTGGCACTGTGCCTCCCTCAGAAGCCCAAGGTCCTGAGTTGATCCCCGTACAAAAAAAAGAAAAATTAACCCAAAATGGATCATGGTCTAATATAAAATGTAAGCCTATAAAACTTTTATGAAAAAAAAAAAAAAAGAAAATCTTTAGAATCTAGTGCTAGGCAAAGAATTCAGATTTGACACAAAAAGTATGATCCGAAAAGGGAAATTGATAAACTGAATCTCATCAGATTAAAAAATTTTGTTTTGTGAAATTAGGTGTGAAGGACACGAAAAGACAAGCTAACAACTGGGATAAAATATTTACAAACCACGTATTTGACAAGAATTAGTATCTAAGGCATATAATGACTATTATCCCAGCACTGTGGGAAGTGAGCGGCGGGGGGAACCCAAAGCCCAGCCCAGCCTGGGCAATTTAGTGAGAGTCTGTCTCAAAAGTTGAAAAAAAAGCGTGAAGGGCCTAGGCTCAATTCCCAGTAACAAACACTCAACACTCACACAAAAACACTGACAGTAAAAAAAAAAAATCCAATTCTAAAATGGACAAAACCAATCAAAGATAATATACACATGTAAACAAATGTAAAGATGTCCAAATCACTAGTTATCATGCAAATGCTAATTGAAACCAAAAGATAACACTACACTGTTTTCAAAATGGATAAAACTAAAAAGAGGGATATTAAATACATTAAATGCAGGAGAAGATGGAGGTGAGGCAGTGGGATCACTAGTGTTCTGGTGGTAATGTGAAATGGCACTGGGATCTAGAAACACTTCACATGTGGCTAAATTTGTGACTACAGTATGACTCAGCAACTGTATTCCTGGGCCTATATCCTGGAGAAATAATAACCACAAATGTTCTTTATCTGTAAGACTCCAAACTAGAATCAGCCCAGATATTCTTCCTCAGGTGAATGGTTGAAAACCAGAGGTGCATACATACCGTGCTTTACCACCCAGTAATAAAAAGGAGCAAACTATAGTGCACGGAATTACTTGAACAAATTTCCTGAGAATTACATGTTGCTAATTCTGCTCGGTGAGGTAGGGCACACTTGCAATCCCAGCACCGGGGAAGTCTGAGGCAGGAGGAGTGCAAGTCCAGCTTGGGCAATTTGAGACCCTGTCTCAAAAGAAAAAAGGCATGGAGATGTAGTTAAGTGCTGAGGCTATGGGTGCAATTTACAGTACCCCCACACACACACCAAAGAAAAGCAAAATTGAAAAAAAAAGATTCAGGGCTGGGGATTTAGCTCAGTGGTGCCATGGCCTGCCTCACAAGTGCTAGGTCCTGATACTGGAAAGAAAAAAAAATTCCATAAGGGTGCATTTATATCATATTTTTTAAATGACAAAATTTCAAAATTTTAGAAGTGGAGAATAAGTTAGTGGTTGCCAAGGGTTAAAGGGGGAGGAGCGTGGTGGGACCGAGGTGGTTGTGGCTATAAAGGACCCTAGGAGGAGTCCTTGTGAAGCTGGAACTGCTCAAACTGTGGTGGTGCACACACCGCCCTACCTACGTGCTAAAATCATAGAACAAAATACACACCTACACATATGGGTAAAACTGTGGGAATCTGAATCGATTGGTGGATTATACAATGTAAACATCCTAGTTGGGAATGTGTACTGTTAAAGGTATACTTCAATTTTTATTTCCCTCCCCAAAGAGGACAAAAGAAGAAACAATTGATTTAAAGATGGGCTTTGCGAAAGGGCTTTTGGGCTGCCTTCTGTCCCGCCGCTCCTGGCCCAGAGGAAGGGGCTTCCGGGCTGCCATCCGTCCCCTCACTCCCAGCCCAGAGGGAGGGGCTTCTGAGCCACCATCCCACTGCTCCTGGTCCAGAGGGAGGGGCTTCTGAGCCACCATCCCACTGCTCCTGGTCCAGAGGAAGGGGCTTCTGGGCCACCATCCAGCCCACCACTCCCGGCCCAGAGGAAAGGGTTTTTGGGCCGCCCTCTGTCCCACCGCTCCCCGGCCCTGTCGCATCTCTCCCAGTTCAGAGGAGGTGAGCCGGGCGGGCGACAACAGCACCCCCCCACACACACACCCCTGGTTGAAATGAGAAGACACATAAATAAGTCTCAAAACCAGACTTCCAGATCACCTACAGCAATCCCAAAGGGAAATGAGATGGAACACTCTGATACTCAACTACTCAACCACCTGGACCCACTGAACTGGCAACAAAAAGGGATCTGGAAAAAATGAAATCAGAAATAATTTCTTAGATAACAGCAGAGATTGTGCTCCTACTGCAAGACATGATTAATAAATCTAGAGAGGAGCTAAGGAACACGATGGAATCCCAACATAGGAAACAAATGAAATCCATAAAACAGATGCAAATAGATTTCCAGGAGGTGAAAATTTCCATTAAAAGTCTACACAGCCGAATGAGCCAATGTGAGGACAGAGTTTCAGATAAGAAAACCCCAGGCCCTGATGGCTTCACTGCTGAATTCTACAAGACATTTAGAGAGGAACTACTGCCACTACTGTTTAAACACTTCAATGAAATGGAAAGGGAAGCAATACTCCCAAAGTCATTCCTGGAAGCAAGCATCATCTTGATCCCCAAAGCAGAGAAAGACCCAACCGAAAAGGAGAACTATAGGCCAATCTCACTAATGGACATAGATGCAAAAATCCTTAATAAGATACTGGCAAACAGAATGCAGAAGATCATCAAGAAGATCATACACCTTAATCAAGTGGGATTCATCCCAGGGATGCAGGGATGGTTCAACATACACAAATCAATCAATGTAATACACTGTATCAATAGAGCCAAGGAGAAAAACTATATGATTATCTCCATAGATGCAGAAAAAGCATTTGACAAAATCCAACATACATTTATGATAAAAATCCTACAAAAAATTGGAATAGATGGTCTCTACCTCAAACTGATAGAAGCCATCTATGAAAAACCAACAGCCAGTATCATGCTAAATGGTCAAAACCTGAAATCCTTCACACTCAAATCAGGAACAAGACAAGGATGTCCACTATCACCACTCTTGTTCAATATAGTTTTGGAAACATTAGCCATGGCAATTAGACAAGAGAAAGAAAGAAAAGGAATAAAGATAGGAAATGAAGATGTCAAACTGTCATTATTTGCAGATGACATGATACTCTATATAGAAGACCCCAAGAACTCCACCAAAAGTCTTCTAGGCTTAATAACCAAATTCAGTCAAGTAGCTGGTTACAAGGGCAACACACAAAAATCAATAGCTTTCCTCTACACCAATGACAGACTCACTGAGAGAGAAATAGGACAAATAATTCCTTTCACAATAGCATCCAAAAAACTGAAATACCTAGGAATCAACCTAACAAAAGAAATCAAAGACCTCTTCTCTGAAAACTATAGCACTCTGAAAAGAGAGATTGAAGATGATATCAGAAAATGGACAGACATCCCCTGCTCCTGGGTAGGAAGGATTAATAGAGTGAAAATGGCCATACTTCCAAAACTGCTATATACGTTCAATGCAGTCCCAATTGAAACCAGCAGCATACTTCACAGACCTTGAGAAAACAATCCAAAAATTCATTTGGAACAAGAAGAGACCCAGAATAGCAAAAGCAATTCTAGGTAACAGAGACATGGCAGTGGGTATCACAGTCCCCAACTTGCAACTATACTACAAAGCTACTGTGATAAAAACAGCATGGTGCTGGCAGAGAAACAGACCTGAGGACCAGTGGAACAGATTAGAAGATGCAGAAACAACTCCAGACACACTCAGCCATCTCATCTTTGATAAAGGAGCCAAACACCCTCACTGGAGTAAAGATAGCCTCTTTCATAAATGGTGCTGGAAAAATTGGGTTTCAACTTGCCAAAGATTAAAACTAGACTTATATCTCTTGCTATCCTCTAAACTAAAATCAAAATGAATTAAAGATCTAAATATTAAAATAGAAACACTGAACCAGCTGGAATTGAGGTTAGGTAGAACTCTTGAAGACATTGGTGTGAGAAAAGATTTTATGAAAAAAACCTCAGTTGCCCATGAACTAGCACAAACAATGAACAAGTAAGATCTCTTCTTACTAAAAAGCTTCTGCACAGCAAGAGAAACTACTAGCAGTGTGAAGAGACAACCCACAATGTGGGAAAAAAATCTTCACCTGCTGTTCCTCAGACAAAGGTCTACTATCTCAAATCTTTAAAGAACTTAAAGAGATTGCCTCATGGAGCTTAAAAAAGTAAGAGTCGTTCCAGAGCTCCCGCTTTTACCCCAGATACTGAGGCTTCAGTTGTATCAGCAATGAGACAGCATGACTTTGGGAATGTACATGTCATGTTGAAAAGTACAGTGTGTGTTTAGTTGTGCTGTGCTGGCTGCCCTGGCATCCTGAATACACATTTCTGGTCAGTTTGATTTGCCAGATCCTATGAATAAGGTGGATAAGGACTCGCTGTAATGTTTTCTGAGCACACCTTTCCATCAGTGGCACTCGGCAACAGCAGTCACCATACTTGGTCACATCTTGTGAAGATGGTCATGAAAGAGGACTTCTAGAACTGCTTCAGAACGTGGCAAAAATGATTTGTTAAATTTGGTCGAGATGCCCAGTTTTGGATTCTGGTCATTTGAGAGATGCAAATGAAAACAACACTGAGATTCCACCTTACCCCAGAAAGAATGGCTGCTATCAAGAAATCACCCAATAACAAATGCTGGAGGGGCTGTGGGGAAAGAGGAACCCTGCTCCACTGCTGGTGGGAGTGTAGACTGGTGCAAGCACTGTGGAAATCAGTATGGCGATACCTCAAAGAACTAGAAGATACCATTTGACCCAGCTCTTCCCCTACTGGGTATCTTCCCAAAAGAATTAAAAGAACCATACCACAGAGATATATGTACACTCATGTTCATAGTGTCATGGTTTGTAATAGCTAAGACTTGGAAACAGCCCAATTGCTCATCAATTGGAGACGGGATAAAGAAAATGTTTCTTTTTTAATGTAAAATGGAGTACTACTCAGCCATAAAGAATGAGAAATAGAGACATTTATAGCTAAATGGATGCACATGGAGGCAATACTCTTAAGTGAAATAAATAGGACACACATGTGTAAATACCGAATAGTTTCTCTAGTGTGAGAAACTGAAAGTGTAAAGAAGGACTAAACATATAATAGGTAATGTGAAATAGGAAGAAAAGGAGCAAAGGGGAAGGAAGTGGGAGGGGTAGGGGAAAGGAAAGAAGGGAATGGAATTAATATGAGAAAATGAAGAAATGGAAACAAAGCCTTTGTAGATGGGGTGGAGGGGGTTGAAGGGAGGGCAGGGGAAGGGTGAAAAATAAGAACCAAGAGAGACTATGTAAAGGTGCAAATTTCCAATGGTGAATGTCATTATATTGTATACCTGAAATGTACCAATGATTAGAATGAATAATCGATAATGCAAAATAGGAAGAAAAGATTCAAAGGGGTAGGGGTAGTGGGAGGGGCAGGGGAAAGGAAAGAAGGGAAAGGAAAAATGCTGAGAAATGGAAAAAATGGAAACAAAGTCTTTGTAAATAGGGAAGGGTGGAGGGGGTGAAGGGAGGGCTAGGAATGGGGAGAAAGTAAGAACCAAGATATATCATGTAAAGGTACAATTCCCAATGAGAAATGTAATTGTGTTGTATACCTACATTGTACCCATAAAAGAATTTAAGTAAAAAATAAATAAATAAAGATGGGCTTTGGTACAGCACAGGTGCTTGTTTATTTGTAGCTATAAATTGGGGTTTCAAGCTTAGAGATGGCAGTGACTCTGGATGTCTTCAAGAACTGTGAAGCAAGGTTGCAAGCAGCCCTGCCCCAGAGCTGGAGATGCTGAAGCAGAGCTCTCAGTACTCATGTTTTTGCTCACCTTCAGGTGTCAGTTAAAAGATCTCATGATCTCATTAAAGAAATCTGAGCACTTTTGGACAGTTGTATTCTTACCCAGAAATCAATATATTTCAAAAACTCCTGAGGTCAGCCGGTAACTTTTGCCTAAACCTTTCTCTGTGTGTTTAGAATGCTTTTTTGTTTTCTTTTTTAGGGATGAAGGGATAGAAAGCCAAAGATAAATTTATGATGTCAAGTGAATGGTTTGGTTGCATTGCTTTTCTTTCAGTTTTCACTTTCTTTTTGGTTGTAATGTACAAGCTATTTCTGTTCTCTCTGAACATGACTTTTAGCTGTGCGCAGTAGGTAGGGAGAATGGGTCAGAAATCACTAGTAAAGTAAAACTCAATGTACTATTATTATTATTATTTTGATTTCTTGTTTGATTGTTTTGATTTTATTACCATTTTGTGGACACTTGTTTCACATTTTAAGTGTGGTAGATTTCTGTCTGAGCCTTCATGTACTCCAATTTTCCTATGGGATTGCAAAAGCTATGCCTCCTTAGGCAAAAAGAAAAAAGAAAAAAAGAAAAAAGAAGGTCCCCTAATCCCTTTTCACTCCTGCGGAGAAGTGCAGTCTCCCATCTCCCATATATAAAATGCTTGACCAGTCTTCAGGGAGAAAAATGAGAGGAGAAAGGGAGTAGTAGGAGGACATGAGGACATGTAGGGAAAGAGGCAGGGGAGCTGATATATTGCTTTGCTTCAAAAACAAAAGGACCAGGGCCAGGGATTTAGCTCAGTGGTTCCAGCGCCTGCCTTGAAAGCGCAAGGTCCTGAGTTCGATCTCCATTACCAAAAAAAAAAAAAAAGGACCAAATGTAACATCATATATGTCAGTGTCCTTTATCAGCATTGCAACAGTTTACCTCTTGTTTATGACAGCAGGTTGTGCTTGGGAAATGATATTCTGTAACAAGCCTTATTTAACATGTGACCAGAGTAGCTGATTGATATGATTCACTTTGAAGTTGTTCTGAGCCCAGTTTACAATCGGTTTCATTACACAGTTTTAAGATCTGGCTTGAGTTTTGTACTGTCAGAGCTTTCCTGAGGCTGGGCTAGAGTCAGGAAGGTCAGGACCTTGTTTGGACTCAAAAGCTTAAAAGAATCCAGATAGGATAAGGACAAGTTTAGATGTAAATGCTGCTAAAGACATTATCAGACTATTTGATTTGAATAATCATCTCAGACGAATTTCACCACATTCAAGTCTAGCCTACAAGCAGATATTAGAAAAGAGAGATGGGTGGTGAGATGGGGAAACACTTGCTAAAAGTGAGCAACAAGCAGAGAAATAATCACTTTAAGAAATAAGGATTCTCATGCTGAATACAGTCAGAAAGGTGAGAAAGGACAGCTTAGTCTACTACTTAGTCCATCTACTATAGATCTGAACTCTGTGGGGTCTCCTTGAACACTTCTTCAATCCTCAAGGCTACAGTTTTGTCATCTGAAAATTGAGGATATGATCCATAACACGTGCTTGTGGCAGTGACTGTGAAATAATGTATGAAGAGGCTCTGGAACATGATGAATGTTCAATGAATGGAAGGAATGGAAGGATTACCACTATTAATACTACTTTATAGGTGTCCAACTTTGCGGCCTTCTCAAAATGTAACCCTCGATGAAGTACATGTTCATCTTTGTAAGAATACTCTTGAGGATTGTGGGAAAAGGATTGTGGGTCAAAGAACACAAAACTTTAGTTAAACAGAAAAAATAAGTACAAGAGGATCTATTTTTTGTTGTTGTTGTTGTTTTTTGGTACCGGGGATCGAACTCAAGACTTTGCACTTGTGAGGCCAGTGCCAGAACCACTGAGCTAAATCCCCAGTACACAAGAGGCTCTATTGTGGTGACTATAGTTAATACATATTAGAAAATTGCTAAGATTGCTAAGAGTAGATTTTAAGGGTTTTCATCACAAAAAGGTGAAGAGAAGTACGGGAGTTCATGCATATGATAAATAGCTTCATTCATCATTCTGTGATGAATATGTTAAAATATCACATTGTATACTATAAACATATAAAACTTTTACTTGTCAATTAAAAAATAAATAAGAATCATCCCCACCATACACAAAAAATACTGTTGGGTTGGCTTGGCACTGATGCAAGATTCCCATTGTACAGATGAGAAGCTTAAGGATTAGTCCTGAAGTTGCCCGGTTAGTGAGCAACAGACCCTGGACTACAGTCAGAGGTTCTTATGTTTGAGCCAGGATCTGAATCACCTGGACAATGGTTGCAACCCAGATAGCTGGGCCTCACCTCCACAGTTCCTGGTTCAGTACGTTTGGGGTAGGGATGAGATTGGGAATTTCTTGTCACCACTCCCGGCATACTGCCCCTGCTGGTTTTAGCTAGACCACCCTTTGCACACAACTGAACTGGGCTGGAGGAGGGGTCTTAAACCTACCTGTTTATTGGCATCACCTGGAACTTTAAGGACTAAATGAACTCCAAAATGCCTCAAGTCCACAGGCTTTCTGCTGTCACAAATGTGATTTGGCCCTATGTCTGGAATATCAGTATCTGATAATTCCAAGTGAAAAAGGATAAAGGTAACAACTGGAGATTTCACAAAGTGTGAAAGGTGATGAGTTTTTCCCCCCTCAAAACTGTATGGGCCGGGGATTTAGCTCCATGGTTCTGGCGCCTACCGTGCAAGAGCAAGGTCCCAAGTTCAATCCCCGGTACCAAAAAAACCCCCCAAAAAAACCCTGTAAAATATTTGTAGAGGCAACTATTTAGAGAAGATTTACATTTCTGAAACCCAAATTTCCATTTTATGGTCCAAGACATTCTATTGTTTCTCATATGCTGTGAATCAGGGTTAGCAAGTTACTATGATTACTGACCATACCTGAAACAAAGTTTTGTTTTTCTGTGCTGGGCATAATGACACACGCCTTGATTCAGCACTTAGGAGGCTGAAGCAGGAGTGTCACTATGATCTCGAGGCCAGCCTAGGCTACAAATGAATTCAAGACCAGCTTAAAACTAGTGAGATCCTGTTTCAAAATCTGTTTTCATCCTTTTGTTGTCAGTGCCTAATTAAAATCATTTTATGTTTTAGGCTGAATTATAAATAGCATAACATATATTACAAAAGCCAATGAAATATATATGTCATATTTGCCATTCATATAGGATCTCTAAGAAATCCCAGATGCTTTGCAAATATTATTTCATTTCTTTCCGTAGCACTACTTTTGAGGAGTAGATGTGGAACTCACTCAAATTTAGGGATATCGCTCTTTTCAAGGCTAATCACAATGAGATGGAAGTTTCAAGAGACTAAAAGATAAGAGACCAACCCAGGTGTTAAGGAGTGTAGCTGTCACTTTAATGGTCAAATGTGATGCCAAGCAGTATTCAGGTATTATCCACATTGCTTCCAGCTCTCCAACAAAAGTAGATTCTTTTCTGAGTTATCCAGAGCACCAAACTAGCAAGACTTTTTATAAAAGATCGATTTTTTTTTTTCCGGTACCAGGGATTGAACTCAAGACCTTCCATTTGTGCTCAGGTGCCAGAACCACTGAGCTAAATCCCCAACCCCTATAAAAGATGGATTGGACAGTTTATCCACAACTAAACTTTGTAGGAAGGGCAGTGCTAATTCAGAGTAGGGAGGTGTGGACTCCTTGTACAAAGCACATACTGTGGGCCAGGGCTGACATCCAATCACAACTCTCCCTCCTCATTTAAAGTAGGTTCAATGTCAGTTTTGTAGCTCAGGCAAAACTCCACCTCCGTCCTCTCCAGGTCTCAGCTGGGTCCCAGAGTTAAACTGACATGAGAGAGATTACTAGAAAATCATACACGTTTATTTCCATACAAGTTTTGGGTGGCATGGGAGTCATCCTAAGGAAATGTAGACCCTAAGATGCAATTAAAATTGAACATGTAAAAATGTGATAAGGCAAAGGGCTTTGGCTAGGGCAGTTAATTGGGTGAAGTGGCTAAAGATAATGGTGAGTTTCACAAGGTTGGTCTATTCAGATCTTCCTAGGCTTCTATTTCCTGTCTTTGATAACAATGTTGCTTTCCTTTTGGTACAAGAGGCATCTTTCCCGGGAATTTCAGCTTTCAGAAGTAGCACAAAGGTCAATATGATCTTGCATGGACTACTTTTTAAAAAATATCTTTAAGTGAAAATCATCACCATGTCAGAGCAACATATTTTGGAGTGGTATGTTCTTAACTCCTTCAGCCTTGAATCACAAATTGCTTACCTGTTCAAGATAGTTTCTTATTTTCTCATATAAACATTATAAAAGCTAGCAAGCATAGACTTGGAGACAGAGACTTGAAGGAATTTATTTGCAGTCTCTATGTTGCCTTTTTCTCTGTTGAAATATCTATAGTATTGGTTCTGTGAAGGACCCTCATTCTTGCAGTGCCTACTGGAAGTTGATGTTCACCCTTTGTTCACTCCATCAGTAGTCATTAACAAAAAGCATTATCATAGGGTGGTGTTAAAATCCATTGATTCTTTAGAAATTTTCCTGAGCAGAATGGAACCAGCCCTTGCCAACAAAATACATCATTGTGCACTCAATTATAAAATACTGTTCGAGTGCATGGGCTTTTCTGGGCACAGGAAGTAAGTTTCTGGGTTGCTACCTGAAGGCTTATGGGAGATTTCTAAATCTATAGGTTTCCAAATAATAGCTGAGCGAGGCTCCTTCAAGTGCTTTGCAAAATCTATGACCTACTTAAGATTTATATTCCACTTTAAAAAGGGATTTAAATTACAATGAAAAGAAGTAAATGCGAATAAAATCATTGAATCACGGGGTAGTGGTGGTGGGGGAGAACACCTCTAAATAAATTTTACTCAGTGTCTTGGCAGCCTACAGGAAAGAGTAAAGAAAAGGGAAAGAATGTTGCTTGTGGAAGCATAAAATATGGTTTCCAGTTTGGCAGTCTGGTGCTGTCACTTACTGGCAGGGTGGCAATAGTTTTTCTCTTAATGTACCTTAACTTCTGAGTCTTTATTCTAAAAGCGTGGATAGTAAGAATCTGCAAGAATGTTGAGAGGATTCAAGGAGATACTGTATGTGAAGGAAATTTCTATAATAAACATGAAAGTAGCTGTAATCATAATTTATATTATCCAATAAAATTTTTTTCGTAAATCAATGTTTTATTAATCTTAGCACCCCCAGAAAACATGTAACACGTGTTTGCTCAACTAAGCAAGAAAGCAAGGAGGTCACAGGTGGTTTTTCTTCAAGCTTGGGTAAATGTATGGCCAACTTCTTACACTTGGGACTGTTTCACTTTGTACTCAAGACCATAGTGCTAAGTAGGCTTTCAGCACTGACTTTAGGACCTCATTTGCCAGCCTCACCAATACCTATACTTTAGGCTGTCCACTATCTCTTTCAATTCTTCTCCCCTTGTACATGAGCTCTAAGAAGCCTTTCTTCTCCTTTGCCAAATTTACTCCGTATTTTATGCCACCTTAATTTCACTTAGTTTTTCCTGACGGCATCTAACATCACCCCACATTTGTATCAATATGCACCATCATTACTCCATTAATCATCATTAGCGGTTATGATCAGATTAATATGAATGCCATTATCAAAGTAATAAAATCACAGGATTATCACTATTATTATACTTGTAATTTATTAGCACACTTCTTTATATCATTCCGTTGGTAACTGGCTCCCAGATCACAAACTCCAACACAGCAGGGGTCGGATATTTGTTCACCCTGTTCCCAGGTCCACCCCAGTGCCTGGTAGGTGGTGGGCGCCACCCAGGAACCGTCCCGTGGGGGCGGCCTAGCTTGCCACGCTGCACGAGGCCGCCTACAGTTTCAGCGTGGGGGTTGCAGCTCCCGACCCCGGGCCTCGATAAAGAAACTTGGGTTGCCAGTTTTGCAAAGTGAAGAGAGTAACAAATGTTTTGGCAGGCGGCAGACTCCACCCCTTCACACCACTACCAAGACAAAACAAGCTCTGAAGCCGCCCTAAAATTCTTTCCCGGATCTAGGGATGCAGATTGCAGCCGAGGCTCGCGCTCCATGGCACGAGCTGGACGGAGCCCAGCAAGTCTGCGACACGCGAGCCCCAGGCGTGCCAGCTGGAGGCTGAGCCGGGACTGCCCCCTTCCCCGCCTCGCGCCGGACCGCTCCACTCCCTCCCTTCGCGGCAGGGGGGAGCCCGGCGCGCAAACCGCGGCTGCCACCGCCTGCCGTGCAGCAGCGCAGCCCAGCCTCTAGCCGCTCGGGAAGCCAAGTGCGCCGGTCACGGAGGTGGGCCAGTGACCTGCGGCTCCAGGCCCGGCGAGACGGCGCGGGCAGGCGGTGCGGCGCGATTCCCCCCGGCCTGGGCGCCGAGTGCGCCCCTCCCTGGCCCGCCCGAGTTGCGGGCGGAGCGCGCTGGCCGCACGGCCCCAGGCCATTCTCCGAGCGCCGCGCTTGTGGCCAGCCAGGCCCCCGCGACCACGTGCTAGGAGGAAGCTGGAGCTCCGTTAGGAAGATGGAGTTGGCGACTCGCTCCCAGGTGAGGGTCTGGACGGCCCTACGGCTGCTTTTCCTTAACGCCCCGATGCCGCCCTCGGCCTTGGACTGGAAACGTGGCCCTTGGCGGGGCGCTGAGCTTCGGGCGTGCTTGTCCAGTGAACGCCGGAGCGGGCGCGCCCTGCGGCGATACGCGCTGGATCCCGCCGGTCACTCGGACTCGAGGGTCTGGGCCGGGTCGAAGGGGGCGCAGACCCCAGGTGTGGGGCCTCTCCGGGGAGGTGCAGCGGGGGCGCAGCGCCTGCGTTTGCTGTGCTCCCGAGACCTGGGTGGGGGAGGGGGAGCTTTTTGGTATGGTACCTTTCTTGCAGAAATTGGCACAGCGATAAGGAAGTTTAACAAAACTGCCATTTTCTAAAAGGAAAAAAATAGCATAAAGTCAGACCAGCCCAACTTCGGTAATGGCGTTAAAAAGGAATTGCTTTTGTGTTTGTTCTAGATCTTTCACGTTTTCAAGGAATTTGTAACCACTTGCGGGGGAAATAGCAATGCCATTAGGCGAAGTTTAAAAACAAACAGCTGCAAGATTCCAAATCATAATACTCAGCACGATCCCAATTACGCATTATGGGCCTAACTAGGCTTTAAAATCCATTAACAAACACTTGAGAGTAAGTTCCCTGGACGCTGCAGTTGGTGGTGGGGATCTGAAGGTGTTTTCAAGGTGTTTTTTTCCCTCTACTTTTAAATGAACTATTTAGAATAAAACGACATTTTTATTCAGAAGAAGGCAGTAAAAAAGTTTCTTCGAAAGGACTAAAAATAATAAAAAGGGAAGGAAACAGCCACGCCGCCCGCCGGTGTGGCGTCCTGAGATGGTTTGTACGAGGGTCTCTTCTGCCTTTGGTGAGCGTCTCCATGCTTCCGCCTTCTCGTCCCTTCGTGGTTACCTTTTCCTCACCTGGGCGCTGGGGCCCGGTGAAGAGGCGGTGGCCAGGACCTAGGAGACCCCGCCTGCCCAGGCCCCTGGCACCTGGCTGGTGGCACGTTCGTCACTCATGGTCGCTTTGGCTCCTTAGTAATTTCCAAAAGCCTTCTTGAAGGTGGACACTTGAGAAAAATCTGCTGTTGTGTATGTTTGTGAGAAAGTATTGTCAAAATTCTCCAGTGGAGAGGGGTATGAAAAGCACGAACAGTAAACAACCCTAAAGGTTAGATTGTGTGTGGGCGTTTGCCTTTGCCCTTTATTGGCATCCTGTGCCTCCAGAAGTTTCGGCTTCTCCAAGATTTAAAATATAAAGAACAAAACAAAGCAAACTCAAAAGCACCTTTGGAAGGAGAGTTGGGCTGCTTGTGCATTTTATTGGAAAATGTATCATTATGTGTGCTCCTGAAACCTTTTGCTTCTGTTTGAAAGTTCTTTGCACTTCGATCACTTGGATCCCTAGTTCATGGTTTGGAAATAGCCCCAGAAGGTGTAGTTGGAAGGGAACATTTACTGTCAAAGAATGAGGCTGATTCTTTGGTAGTTCTAAATTGTTAAAACTGTTTACCACTTGGAGGCAATCCACATAAGACCAATTATGCATCAATTAGGGCAAATTAACTATATGTGAGATGGTCTTTTTTTCTTTTCTAAAGATCTAATTGGCAGCACAAGTAAGATGTGATTTTTCCAGTGTAAATGTACCTGTTTGTCATAATTTAAGTGTGAGCAGATTATATACTCTTTACGTTAGCTGAGGGTTTCTGGGGGATGAGCAGGTGACCGCATAAGCATTTAGTGGAAGTTTCAGGCACAGCAAGCTGTTAAATTTGTGTCCTCCAGGCTTATGGAAACATTTCCATCCCCTGGAAAGCACAGAGCTGCAAGGTGTTCCAGCAAAGCAGCTTAGGTGGAATGGTAGTGAGAGGGGAGGAGATGCTCACTGAACTGCTTCCGGGTCTGCTTTTCTGTGGCCCAGCAGTTGTGGGATTTGATGTCCTCAGACAGTGATCATGCCTGCTGTGGACTCTGGTCTTGCTTGGACCGACCACTTTACCTTTGTGCTTTCATGTTGAGAGACAGAAACAATACCTAGAGAAGGCAAGGGTGTGACCTTCAGCTCTCCACTGTGCTGCAGCTCCCAGGGGCTGGAGGTGGGTGCCTCCACTTCCCAGCAGATAAACTGGTAGGTCCTGAGGGCCACCAACCTCCTTTTACTCTTGTAGCTCTAGGGTGCAGGTTGGACCCTTTGAGGAGGAAATGATGCTAAATGTTTCATGAGTATGCATGAGGCTTGCTGTTGAAGGGTTAAAGGGGACTTTTTCTGGTGTTGACCTCAGGGCTACAAAGTGCACCCTTCTGAGCTGATCTCGTGGCTCTTTAAAAGGTGAGACCAGAGCCCCAGAAGCTGGTAACAGAGGGGGCTCGTTTGTGATTCTGGAAGGACTGTGATTTGCCCTTTCAATTGTATTTAAAAGGCTAATTCCCCATAGCAGTGCTGAATTCTCAGAGATAATGGCAGATCTCATCGGATACTCAGGACAAAAAACCGTGAGGTGTTACGTGATGTAAAATAATGTGCGACTGTTAAGAGTATGTTAATGAAACAGCAGTGAAACCATTTGGCTAGTAGAGTCCAAGCATATTAATTTTAAATGGCTTGAGTTTTTCTTTACTCCTTAGCCCTGTAGGAGTTATAATTTAGAATTTTTACTTCTAAGACCCAATTTTGTTTTATAAAAGACTTCCAGCTTTACTTGTGAAAGTGGAGTTAATACTCACCAAAGTCACTACTTTGTAAGAAAATATATAAATGAGACTATTTTATTGCTTTTTGTTTATGGGAAGCTGTGATTTGTGAATATTTTGAAATAGAAGTCAGAGGCATATTTGCTAAGTGTAACCAGAGTTAACACTCAGCAGCTTATCTTCTATGGTAGTAAATGCTAGCACCGTGTGTGCAGCCTTAAAATGTATCAGTGAGTCTCACTGTGCAAGAGCCAGAGTGTTCGTTCAATGAATGGTTCATCTTTTCTGCCCAGTTTGTTGTACGATTATCAGAGGACTTGCTGACTAGATTAGCTTATTAGATATTCACTTAGCACCTATTAAGTGTCAAGTGTTGTCTTGGTGGAAGAACAAAGCCATCTCTTCACCTTCCCCGATCCCCTGGCCCTCACTGCCCTCCTGCCTTTGCTGAGCTCAGCTTCTGCTCTGTGCTGCAGGCTTCTTTGTAGCCTGGCGCGTGGGGAAGTGGGAGGAGACCTTGAGAGGCCCCGCCCCACCTCCATACCTGGAAACTATCACTTCCTTTTAAAGGTCAAGCTTTGCTGTGTACTTAGAGCTATGGTTTCATCATTTCTGGAGCGCTGTGAAGCCCTTGTATTATCTACATTTTAAAGATAAGGCTAAATTGGCTAATTTGCCCAAGGCGGTTTACAGGAGCAGAGCTCAGCAAGGATTCTGTCCTCAGAAACTCTGCCTGAACCTTGGCGAGAAACTCGGGTGGCCGGATCCTGAAACTTTCCCTGAAGGAATGAGGGGAGAAATCTTTGCCTAATTTAGGGTGTGGCTGAGATGCTCAAGGATAGGGGGTGTCACTCACTCCCTTGAACCTGAGAGGCCTGGGGTCTTAGCAGCAGCAAGTCTGGTCCAGATTTTACTTCATACTTTCTGTAAATCAGTTCTTTTTTTTGGAGATGGTGGTACTGGGGTTTGAACCTGGGGCCTTCCCACTGAGCCACATCTTGATAAGTTGCCCAGGCTAGTCTTGAAGTTGAGATCCCCCTGCCTCAGCCTCCTGGAGTGCTGGGATCATAGGCATGTGCCACCGTACCTGGTTACATAGCAGTGATTTTTTCATGACTTTTAAAATTGTATAATTAATAACAAAATACCCAAATGAAAACAAAATGGTAAGCCACCATTTGCCTTCTCTGCCTCATTGTAGTATGTCCTAACATTGATAATCGGATTGCTCTTTGAATTCTGCTTTCTTTAGCACGTTACTACTATTTTTTTTTTATTGGAGGTCTTTACAGTTTTTATTTTAAATAATTATGTTTCATTGGGAGTATGTATATTTTATATATTAACTTTCTCATTGAAAAATGTTTTTTCTGCAAAAAACTGCGATACATGACCAACAGTGGAAGTGGTGTGTATCTTAGTTTTGTGGTGGAGTCCATACTGGTGGGGTTTTTTGGTTTGTTTTTCTGAGTCAGTGTGACCAACCTGCACAAATTCCCTGTAATGAATTTGTTTTAAAATTGTTTTTAATTAGTTTCTTTATAGTGCATTTTTTGTCTGATGAAAGGGAACTTCCAACACCTTGTTTTCCTAGGGCATTTCTCCTTGTGTTGTGCAAATGTTTGGGCTGAGGGAATGAAGTTTTTGTCTACCTCCAAACCAGGGGTCCTGAAGGAAGGTTTTACTGAAACCAGGAGCATTGTTTCTCAGAATTCAAAGCATCCGGAATGTTAGGGGCACAGTGGGGAGGAGGTAAGGCTTAGAGGTCTGTTCCTCGCCAGCATGTGGTGGCCTAGGGAAAGCAAGAGAACCTGGGACTATGCTGTGGCTGCACTTGGATGCCCGGGTGGGGGTGTGGGGAGTTATTGGTCTCCTTGGCTCAGAAGGTTGGGACCCATTGTGCCTAGCTTCTCTTCCTGTGTGGTGTAGTTTTTTTTTTTTTTTTTTTGGTACCTGGGAATGGAACTCAGGATCTTAGGCTTGTGAGGCAGGCAGGGTGCCACTGAGCTAAATCCCTGGCCCTTTGATTCACTTTTTAAAGAGTTGCCTATTGTCTTGGTTATTTCAGTGATAGTCCCCTAGATGACATTCCTGAAAATGTGTTTTCAGTGAAGGTTGTATGTCTAGAGGTCAAACAATAGGTTTACTCATTATAAAATGGTTTTTAGAGCAATGTATGTATTTTTTTAAATTAGAGATTTTTAAAAAAAAATTAGAGATGCAATGTATGTATTTTTGATGCAGGTGTGGGTTATAAAGGATGGGTGCAGTCTGTAAAACTTCACCAGCTCAGTACTTAACTGCAGTGAAATGTTTAAAAAGTGGCTTGTGGACTTCCTAAGGAGGAGTCCTGGAGCTTTTGCATTCTGCCAGCCGGGCTGCCAGGTATATGGGCAGCAAGGCCCTGGGGTCCTGAGTCCTGGGGTCCTTTCCGAAGACCCCCTAAGGAGGGCACAGTTGTTTGGACACCCCCCCCCCCCCATAAATCTTCACTCCAAGAGGGTCCTGTGTACCGGGAGAGGGCCTTTCATGTTTGAGCACACCTGGTCTTTTGGCATAAATCCTGGTACCCCTTGCTGGCAAACCTTCTCTGTGATGAGGCCCCAGGATTTTCTTCAGGGTAGTGACTGGTGATCCCAAATTATGTGTCAGGTAAAAATGATAATTATTCAGCCAATGGATAGAGGGACCAGCATATAGTAAGTTCAGATATTTGTTGAATAAAAATAAAAGGAGCTGGGCATTATGGTTTAGGAGGCTGATGCGGGAAGATCGCAAGTCTGAGCCCAACCTGGGCATATCAGCAGCTTTGTGAGACCCTGTCTCAAAACTAAAAAAGAAGGAGAGGAGGGCTGGGGATTTAGCTCAGTGGTGCCGCCGGCTGCCTTGAAAACGAAAGGTCCTGAGTTCAATCCCCAGTACCCCCCTCCCCCCAAAAAAAGAAAGAAAGAAAAAGGAGAGGGTTGGGGATGTAGCTCAGTGCCAAGGCCTGGGCTCAGTCTCCAGTACTGTAGGGGTGGGGGTGGGTATAGCTCGAGTGGAAGTTTGAGTTATGCTGGGCTGGAAGGAGCATCCTGTTAACAAAGCTGCTTGTTTTCTGTTGCACTAATGTGGAAGCCAGTCCATGCCTGTCCCTGAGGCCTGGAGGGATAAGCCCCCATCTGCCTACATAGGGATTTTCTCATAAATCTCCAGTTTTATCTTTCAAAGTCTCCCTGTTTTCCATTCCATTCTATGATATATTCTTATCTTAATGAAAAATGAAATTAAAAGGGACTCTTCTGGGGGAAAAAAAAATCCCTACTGCCCCACCTGTGGCCTTGAAAACCCTCTGGCTCCCACCCTGGAGAAGCATAGAATTGCCAAGTGTAAAACTGAGAAACCAGGGCCAGGGATGTAGCTCAGTGGTTCCGCTGCCTGCCTCGCAAGCTCAAGGACCCGAGTTCGATCCCCGGTACCCACCCCCCAAAAAACCCCCTGAAAAACCACAGCTATAATAACTGAAAAAGAAGAGATAGCTCCCTCCTACCCAGCTGGAATTATTTATTGAACCTCTGTGAAAGGCATTAAATGGGGATGGGGCTAGGTGTATGGAAATACCTGAGAACATTTTATTTTGTGTAAAATGTCTGCAGTGTCTTTGTTTCCATTACCATTTGTTTAAAAAGAAAAATTAAAGCTAGGAATGGTGGTGCATGCCTTGTTATTCTCCTGTAATCTCTGGGAGGCAGAGACAGGGATTGCAAGTTGGAGCCTAGTTTGGGCAGTTCAGTGAGACCCTGTCTCTGTTACCTTTCTCTTGTTGCTGAGACAAAATACCTGACACCCAAAGTTAAAGGAGGAAAGGTTCATTTAGTTCACAGTTTGTAGAAGTTTTAGTTCATTATCAGCTGGCTCCAAGGCAGGGTGGCACATGGCAGAGGCAACAGTTCAAGGAGGGGGAAGACAGCAGAAGCAAGCAAGGGACCTTAACACTTAACAGCATCTTTCTGCCCCTTTTATCTTATTCAGACTACCTAGGGCAGGTAGCACTCATACCCTTCATCCTCATGCCCTTGATTTTAGGATTGCACCATGACTCAATTCCAGCCTCACACCCTAGATTGAGCCACCTTTGAAAAAGCCCCTCCCATGACCGCATGAGGCTTTGGGGGGACATCTAGACACAAACCATAACAGACCCTGTCTCAAAATAAAGACAAAAGGAAAGAGGTTGTACCTCATTGCAAAGGCCCTGGGTTCAAGGCAATCCCCAGTACTGCCAAAAATAAAAAAAACCAAAAAGCTGTATTTAATATTTTTTCTTTCTTGCCTTCTCCCACTTTCTCTCTTTGACTCATTTCCTCACTCATGCTTTCTGTCACTGGCTTATTTTCCTGTTCTTTTTCTTTTGGGAAGTTTATTTTTCAGTAAAGTAGTTAAAGCCATGGGGTCCCTTGCAACCTTTGCCCCCCACCCCCACCCCACACGACCTTTCATGTAACACTCTCTTTACCTGACTTGGAAGTCACCCCGGCTTCCTCACACTGCCAGCGGCACACACTTGGGGAACAGTGCAGGTGGTTGTGCCCCTAACCTTCCTCCATCTAAGTGGCTGTAATTAGGCGCTGCAGAAGGATGTGCACTTGGTGAGTGTGTCATTCACTGTGGCACAGTGCCAAGAGCTGCGTGCTGTCAGCAGCCTGCAGGGCATGTCCCAGAGGTGCTTGGGGCACATTTTCCACAGTGACAGTCAGTGCTCTTTGCAGAAGTGTGTCAAGAAGGTCCCCCTGGAAGGGGTTCTGGAGCCGGCTGTGCTATGGGAAGCGCCTCCTCTCCCCAGCCATTTGAAGAGCTATTTGATGCCACTTGCTTGGAGTGAGCACCGGGACTCTTGCCTCCTTTGAAAGACAGGCACCTCCAGGCTCCTGTTTCTGCCTGGGAAGTTGCTGCCTGTCCTGCCTGCGGCTGTCTCTGCCTGCAGCTGTGCAGCCTAGGCTGCTAGCACTACCCTTGGAAGACTTCTGACCATCCCAGGGTCGCTTACCCTCCTGATGACTGATGAATCTCCTGGACTGATTTCTCTGTTCACCTTTATCACACTACATTGACACGGTCTACAGATGCTCTCACATGCTGCTGCATATAACCCATTCTTTCTTCTGATTCTTGAGGCAGGGGCTTGCTGTGTAGTGCAGGTTGGCCTTGAACCATGGTCCATTTACTTCTAGGTGGGATTCTGTAAATGCCAGCATATTATTCACTGTGCCTCATTCCCTCTGCCACTGCCTCTGCCAGCCTGGCTGCAGTGTGAGGATGGTGTGGAATAGAGCCTGTGGCTGGCCTGTGATGAACGTGTAATGTGAGCAAGGAAGAACCCTTTGCTGTTTTAAGCCATTGCTTGAGATTCGGAGTTAGGAGTTATTTGCTCCTGCTTTCTAACCTGTCATATCCTGACACACACCAAGGTGCTCTATTTCAATTTTGGATTCGCTCCATCATGTTATCATCTGGGCAACTGGGGTCATGGTGGTGGCAATGGTGATGGAGTTCCCCATGGGTTTCTTTTGATTGTTGGAGTGATAATGGTGAGGAAAATGGTGATTAAAGTGGTTTGGAGTTCAGGAATGTGAAGGAGTCCTCAAGATGAAGCAGGTTATTCTATCCTTAGTGCCAGCAGTATCTGTGGGAAATACCGACGGCAGGCTTGTCCAAGATGATAGTCTGTTAGTGTCCCGAGGAATCTTAACCATTGGCTTTACATTTCCTATTTGCTGACCTCCCTGGAGGAGGAAATAAACCAGTGTTTCCTGAGTGGCTTGGTTCGTTTCATTCCTAAGATCTTTGCCAGAATTCCAGTTCACTGGCTGCGTATCTGCTGTTGAATAGCTCTTCTAAGCCTATACAAACACATGTCTGTATTTCTTCTCACCGACATTTTCTCTTTTAAAAATAAGGTACTCTTTGGGGCCTCTTAAGTATAACCAGCTGTATAGTGAGAGCACCTTTCACCACTGTCTGCAGAGCTTTTCCATCGTTCTAGGTCCATTAAATAGTAATGCCCTAGCACCCCAACCTTCATCGTGTTTTCTGAGAATTTGACTATTTTGCATATATCATAAGTGGAATGATTTTTGTCCTTTTGTGACGGGCTCATTTCACTTTCCATCGTGTTTTCAAAGGTCATCTGTGTTGTAGTATGTCAGAATTTTATTCCTTTTCAAGGCTGAATAATACTTATAGGTACATATCACTTTTTAATCCATTCGTCAGTGGCCATTGTGGTGGTTTCCTCCTTTTAGGTGTTGTGACTAATGCTTTGACATACAATGAGTAAACATTGGTATACAGATTTCTGCAGGAGTGTCTCCTTTCAGTTCTTTTGATTTTCTACCTAAAAGGGCATTTGCAGAGCCATGAGGTAATAGAAGATTGGACTTTTTGAGAAATCATTATACTGCTTGGCACAGTAGTTGTATCATTTTTATATTCTCACCAGCATTGTACAAGGGTTCTGAGTTTTTTCATCTCTTTGCCAGCTCTAGTTACTTGTTTTGTTTTTTTGTAGTGGCCATTCTACATGTGATGTGGTATCTCATTGCGGTTTTCACTTGCATTTCCTAGATAATTATTGATGTTAAGCATCTTCATGTGCTCGTTGGCCACCTGTATAACTGCTTTGAAGAAATGTTAATATAAATTTAAGTCATTTGCCCATTTCTTTTTTAATTAAATTTTTAATTATTTTATTTTTGCATGTGCTGGGAATTAAACCCAAGGCTTTGCACATGCTAGGCAAGCACTCTGTCACTTGAGCTATGTCCTCAGGCTTTCTTTTTTGAGAGACATGATCCTACTAGGTTTCCTAGGCTGGCCTTGAACTTGCAATCCTGCCTCAGCCTCCCGAGTAGCTGGGGTTACAAGCATGTACTACCATGCCTGGCTGCCAATTCATTAAGTTTTTAGTAGTTAATGAGTTAGTTATGTATTCTGGACATTAATCCCTTATCAGATACCTAATTTGCAAATATTTTGTCAGTTTCCTTTTCACTATATAGTGTTCTTTGCATAAACCTTTAAATTTTGATGAAGTTCAATTTATCTTTTTGTTGTTATTGTTGTATAGGGGAAATCATTGCCAAATCGAGTGTCATGAAGCTTTTCCCCTTGTTTTCTTCTAAGAGTTTTATAGTTTTAGCTCTTTTTGTTTTAGTTTTGTGAGTCAGTGTCTCTTATGTAGTTCAGGCTGGCCTTGAACTTGGTGTGTAGCCCAGGTTGGCCTTGAACTTGCAGTGATCCTCCTGCCTCAGCCTCCTCATTGCTGGGATTATAGAGATGAATCACCATGCCCGGCCATAGTTTTAGCTCTTACACTTAGGCCTTTCTGCTATTTATAATGTTTTCATAGCTGGTTTAAGGTAAGGGCCAACATTATGCTCCTGCAAAATGTGGATACATGCAGTTTATCCAGTGCTGTTGGTTGAAAAGTGTCTTTTCCCCATTGAATGAATGGTCTTGCTGCTCTTGTCACAAATCACTTCACTACATAATGCAAGGGGTTATTTCTGTTTTCGTGTCGGGACCACACTGGTTGGATTACTGCAGTTTTTATGGTAAGTACTGAAGTCAAAGTGTGAGTCATTTAATGCTGCAGTACTCTCCCACCCTGAGATTGTTTAGGTTATTTAGGATCCTTTGAGGTTCCATAAGCATTTTAGGTTGGGGTCAGTGCTGGGATTTTGATTGGAAGTTCATTGACTCCATAGATTGTTTTGGGTAATATGGCCATCCTAACAGTATTATCTTTCAATTCATGACACGGAGTGTCTTTCCATTTGTTATGTTGTCCTTAATTTTTCAGTGATGTTTTGTAGTTTTCAGTATATGAGACTTCTATGTCATTGGATAAGTTTATTCCTAAGTAGTTTACTCTTTCTGATGCCATTATGAATGGAATTTTAAAATTTCCTTTTCAGATTGTTAATGTAGAACTGGAGTTGAATTTTGTTTTGATTTTATTTACTGTGGTGTTGAATTTGTTAATTAGCACTAACTACCTTCTTATGGAATCTCTAGGATTCTCTATATATACAGTGGTGTCATTTCCTAACAGATGGCTTTTACTTCTTCCACTCCAAGATGGATGCCCATTGTGTCTTTCTTAACTGATTTTTCTAGCTAGAGCTTCCAGTACTGTGTTAATAGAAATGTTGAAAGTGGGCATACTTGTTTCTGAGCAGAAGGAAAGAGCTTTCAGTCTTTCAGTCACCACTGAGTATGGTAGTTCAGGGTTAAATAATGTTGAAGGTTTTCCTCCATTCTTATTGAGTACTTTTAATTATGAAAGGGTGCTGAATTTTGTCAAATTTTTTTTTTCTGCATCAATTGAGATTATTTTTTCTGTAATATGACATACATGCATTAATTGATTTTTATATTTGGAGCCCTCTTGAACTGCAGGAATAAATTCTACTTGGTCTTCTTATACAATCCTTTTGCTGTACCATCAGATTTGACATGGCTGGTCTTTTCTGTTGAGGACTTTGCCTCAGTATTCATAAAAGATATTGCTCTGGGCCGGGGATTTAGCCCAGTGCTTCAGGTGCCTGCCTTGCAAGTGCAAGGTCCGATGTTTGATCCCCTGTATGAGGAAAAAAAAAAAAAAAAGATATTGCTCTATAGTTTTCTTCTAAGGTATCTGGCTTTGATATCGAGAGTAAAGCTAGCCTCATAGAAATTAGGAAATGTTACCTTCTCTTCAGGTTCTTTGGAATAGTTTGAGGGAGAATGGTGTTAGTTCTTTAAATGTTTGATGGTGTTCACTAGTGAGGCCATACTGTGTTGGAGGGGTTTTTGATTAATTCAAATCCTTACTAGCTGTAGGTCTATTCAGATCTTCTGTTTCTTAATAATTCTTCTCAGTCTTCGTAGGTTGTATATCCATTTCATCTATATAATCTAATTTGTTGGCATGAGTCATTTGTAGTACTTTTAAAAAATTCTGTATTGTTCTGTTTCATTTCCTAGTCGTAATTTGAGTTTTTTCTTTTCTTAGTCAAAGTAGCTGAAAGTTTAATTTTGTTAATATTTTAAAAGAACTGACTTTCAGTTTTACTGATTTTTTATTAGTCTATTTTATTTCTCCTGTGATTTTGTAAAAATTTTCTTCTTTTTGCAAGTTTTGGGTTTAGTGTTTTTCAATATGTAGAGTTAGTCTGAGCACTTCTTTCAATATAAGCATTTACAGTTGTAAATTTCCTTCTCAGCACAGCTATCCCATATTTTGTTAGGACATTTGTTTGGTACATTTTGTTTCCATTTGCCTTACATGTTGAGTATCACTCAAATTGCTTGGTAACAAAAGAGATTTTGGAATATTTGCATATGCATAAAGAGATATCTTAAGGATAAGACCCAAGTCTAAACATGAAATTTATTTATATTTTATATATACTATATGTAGATAGGCTGAAAGTAATTTTATACATATTTTAAATAATTTTGTGCTTGAAGCAAAGTTTAATGGTGTAGAATTTTCCACTTGAAGTGCCATTTTAGCACTCAAAGTTTCAAATTCTGAAACATTTTGGATTTCATATGCTTTAATTGGATGCTGAACCTGTATTTTCAAGTTATCTCATGTGATTTCTTCTCAGACTCATGGTTGAGTGTATTGTTTAATTTCCACATTATTTTGATTCTTTTTTTTCCGGTACCATGGATCGAACTCAGGACTTTGCGCTTGCCAGGCAGGCATGGCACCACTGAGCTAAATCTCTGGCCCCTCCACATTGTTTTGAACTTTCCAGTTTTGCTTCTGTTGATTTCTAGTTTAATTCTGTTGATCAGGAAAGATAGTTTGTATGATGTCAGTCATTTAAAATGTATTCATACTTGTTTTGTGGCTTAGTATACAGTTTGTCTTGGATAATTATGTGTACTTGAGGAAAATGTGTGCTGTTGGATAGAGCACTCTATATATGTCTATTAGATAGGTTGATTGATTGTGTTATTTAAGTTGTGTCCTTATAGCTGTTTGGTGGTTCTGTTACTGACAGTGAAGTGCTGAAGTCTCTATTATGAAACTTTCTTCAATTCTGTCAGTGTTTGCTTCATGTGTTTTGGAGCTTTGATTTTTGGTGCATATATTGAAAAATGTTCTAACTTTTGGTGAATTGACCCTTTTATCCGACAGTAATGCCTTTGTCTTTCATAATAGCTGTTTACTGTTTACTTAACATTGTCTGATTTTAGTCATTCTTTTTCTGTCCTTCCACTTTTTTTCATGAAGTCCAGTTTGCATATTTTTTGCATTTTTTTTTTTTGGTACCAGGGATCGAACTCCGTCCTTGCGCTTGCTAGGCAGGCAGCGGAACCACTGAGCTAAATCCCTGGCCCATGGCTGAAGACTTTCAAAAAACATTTTTAGCCTCTTCTGTGCTGCCTACTCAATGAATTTTCATTGTTTTACTGTTTTATCAGTGTGACTTGGTATATTTTATTGTATATGACTTTCAGTAATGTTGATAATTGGTCAGATTTTTGGCAGATCTTTGTCTCAACTTTTTTTTTTCCTTTCTAAATTTTGTTTCCATTTAAGTAAGAAGCTTTAAATTGCTATGGGGTCAGTGAGACACTTTTCCATTTTAATATTCTTTTTTGGTACTGGGGATCGAACTTGGGACCTTGCGCTTGCGAGGCAGACACTGGAACCACTGAGCTAAATCCCGGCATTTTAATATTCTTAATACTGAAGGTTAAAGTCCTTCCTGTTCAGAGACCAGGTGCGCATTTTGTACATTAAGTATTCTTTTTGTTTGTTTCCCATTTAACTGATCATCTGATTTGTACTATGAGGAGAGAAGCAGAATTGATTTTTTATACCCTCAGCTGGTTTTGCCAGCATCATTGAATGGCAGACCTTTTCTTTCCCTTGATTTGTGGTATTTCCATTATCACAGTTTAATTTTATGTGCTAGGACCCATTTCCAGGCCATTTAAATTGTATAGCTCTTTCTGCTTTTTTTTTTTCTTTCTTAACTAAGGCTTAATGTGACACAGTAAAATTCACCTTTTTGTTGGGCATGGTGGCACATACCTGTTACTCTAGCTACTGGGGAAGCTGAGGCAGGAGGGTGGCAAGCTAGCCATTTCAAAATAAAATTTAACGAATGTCAGTAGAGTGCTTTACTAGCATGTGCAAGCTCTGGGTTTAATCTTCATTCTGCCAAAAACCAAAACCGAACCCCTTTTTAAGCATTCAGTCCTAAGTTTTAATGTGCCTGCAGCTGTGTAATTGGCACCTTGTTCAATTCTGTTTCCTGTTCCTTTCCTTCTTTGTAGTCAACCCCCCACCTCTAGCCCCAGGCAATCACTGATGTGTTTTCTTTGTAGTTTTGGCTTCTTCCCAAATGGCCTAGAAGTGGAGTTTACACTATATATTCTTTTTCTCTTGGGGTAATTAATGCATTTGAGATTTCTCCAAGGTGTGTGTCAGCACCTCATTGTTTGTGGAATGGTACCCACGTAAACAAAGTCGTAAACTGCCTTTAGTTTGTCCATTCCCTAGTTGATTTGGATTATTTACTGGTTTTTGAATAATACTGATACATAGAAGTTTTATTTGTGCATATTTGTGAGGCATAATACATTCACTTTGGGCAATTTATATATGTATCTATCCTATCTTGATCATTTTCTATCCTGCATACAGGTTTTGTGTGAGCCCAAGTTTTCCTTCACGTAGGTAAACACCTAGGTATGGGTGCTGCTGGGTGTATGATAAGTGAATGTTGAACTCTACAAGAAATTGCCAAGTTGCTTTTCAGAGTGGCCCTATCATTTTGATTTCAGTCAGTAATGTGAGTACTGGTTGCTCCACATGCGGTCAGCCTTCGGTCTGTTTTTGAAGCCATTCTGATAGCTATATAGTTGTATCTTATGATTTTAATTTGCGTTCACCTGGTGGTTAAGGGTGTCGAACATCGTTTCATGTACTACTTACCTCCTATCCATTTGTCTTTGGTGAGGTATCTGCTCAAACTTGTTGCCCACTTTTTATTTGGGCAGTTTTTTTATTACTGAATTTTGAGTGTTCTTTATACATTCTGTGTACCAGTCCTTGGTCAGATACATAATTTGCAGATATTTTCTCCCAGTATGTGGTTTAAAAAATTTATTTTCCTTAGCTTTTTTTGAAGAGCAGATGTTCTTTTGTAATTTATAAAGCATAGATTGTGTTTCTGATGAGTCTTAGAAGTTCTTTGCCTAAGTCAAGTTCACAGAGATTTTCTCCTGAAGTTTTACAGCTGTAGATTCTTTCCTTTTTCTTTGGAATACATTCTTACTGTTTCCAGGCTGGCGTCAAGAAGTCCTCCTGCCTCAGCCTCCTGGGTAGCTGGGACTACGTAGTATAT
This sequence comes from Heterocephalus glaber, assembly GCF_053883595.1. Lineage (NCBI taxonomy): Eukaryota > Metazoa > Chordata > Mammalia > Rodentia > Bathyergidae > Heterocephalus > Heterocephalus glaber. Next base: position 8,519,427 of record NW_028258156.1, read on the forward strand.
GCCACAGAACCTGGCTTAATAATGTTAGGGCTTATTTTCAGGTCTGTGATCCATTTCCAGGTCTTATAAGTAAAGCAAGATGTATATGTTTGTTATGGGCCAACCAGCATATTTGTAGAAGATGAAAGAAGTGACTGTTTATGGCAGAAAGTGACGTTAAAAGCTCCCTTTGTGGTGGTGGGTTGGAGGGGAAGCTGAAACAGTGCTTTTCTCTGTGTACAGGGCTCCTTTCATAGAGCCAGACAGTGCGGCCTGCATGTTCTGCAGTCGCTGCTGTCCGATTGCTTTCAGAACACTTGCTAAGTGTGCATGGCTCCTTAGGGCTTGAAATGCAACTTGTTTCCAGCTGAAATATATGCCTAATATTCCTGTAGTAAAAAGCATTTCCTGAAATTTTATCAACCTGGCTTTGAAAGAGAATATTTTTTCCCTTCAGAATTAATAGATGATAAATATGTTCCTCCTGGCTGGAAGGTGGTATTTTTTTTTTAACCCAGAAAGGATGAATTTAGATATCATTAAGATATAGAAAAGCTTTTAATTAAAAAATAATACTTAATTTTTCAATATAAAAATTTAAATTCACCATGCCTCACATTATCTTTTCTTCAAAGGTAGATACTTGATTGGAAACCAGCTGGCAGTTTGAGGCATCCCTTTACAGCTTATTAGTTTTTTTATGGAGTTTTAATGAGAACTTGGGATAGCAGAGGTCAGAGTGATTCTGAAGCCTCCGAACCTTGCTTGGCAGGTTATTCGGGAAATGCTGGGAAGGTACTGACCCTGAGAAGCTGGCAGCAACTCGGCAGGATTCATATTTTGTTAGTACAGCTTTGTTGCATTCTTGCCAAGTATGGTTCTGAGAACAGCTCTGTCTGGTATCCTCTCAGGAAACGTATGCATTTAGGAGTGGGTCCCTATGTTGGAGGTGTGGCTGTGTGGACACTAAAAGTGAGTCTTTGGCCTATGTGCTGATAACCTGTCCCTGTGCTAGGCAGGAGGGTGGGTTCTCAAACCACACGGTGCTGAAGTGTCCATAGCATTAGAACTGACTCCTTCTGTTCTGTCTGTTTGGGAAAGATTGCATTTATATGAGGAAGGAAAAATTTCCCCTTCCCCTTTTTGCACTGCTAGGGATTGAAAACCCAGGGCTGAACAGTGCCTGGTACATGCTAGGCAGGTGCTCTACCACTGAATCACACTTCCAGCCTTTGAAATTTTTTTGGGGTGGCAGTCTCACTGTTCAGGCTGGGCTTGAGCTTGTGACCCTCCTGCCTCAGCCTCCTGAGTAGCTGGGATTATAGCTGTGCACTGTTGCGCCCATCTCCCATATTTTTTAATTGTCACTTTAAATTTGTCTTTTATAACTTCTTAAAAGTGTTGTAACATACACAAAACATAACACTTGCGTTGTTAGCCATTTTTAAGCATACAGCAATGTCAGGTATACCTGTGTTTTAGATTGGTGTGTGGCCCATCTCTATTATTCTTTTTACCTTGTGCAACTAAAACTATTCAATCATTCTTGCTGTGTCAATGAACTTGATCACTCTAGATGCCTCATATAAGTAGGGTCATACGGAATTTGTCTTTTGCGGTTGGCTTGTTTCACTTAGCATAAAGCCCTCAAGGCCCATCCGTGTTGTAGCAGGTGTTAGATAGAATATGCTTCTTTTTAAGGCTGTGTGTAGTTAGCATTGTGTTTATCCATTCACCGATGGGCAGATGATTGGACAGATTTTGGATATTATGAATAATGCTGCTTTGAATAAGGCAGAGGTTCTTTTCTCTTTAAACTTTTCCTTTTTCTTCTTTCCTTAACGTTACCATTCCCACTACTGTTGCTACCAGGCACTAATAATACTTGAAACTTTGGCATTTACAGTTTGCTTGGAATTCCATAATGCACTGGGAGTTGTGCTGTGCTGGGGGTTTTCTCCTGTAGATGTTTGGTCCTGCCACCAGATTCTCAGCTTCCTTGGGAACGTGGAAGTGCAGGCACTTGGGACCCAGCTCCTCCTGCACAGTAGGGGCTGGCTAGAGTGGAGAAGTAGCTTCCCTCCATCCTGTGTTGGCTCACACCTGACCTGCTGACCTCCTTACTCGCCTGCTTGCTCCCAAAGCCCGCTGAATTTCAGCGTCTATTCCCAAGGTAATTTATGTGGCTTAAAGGTGAAATCTGCGATCCTTTGCAGAAAGCAGCTATGTGACTATGTTGTATGTAGATGTCCTGACATTCTGCTTGAAAATTCTCGATTCCTCTTGCATAGTGTCACAGCATGTGTCTTTTGACCCAGTCCACCTTTGCTAGGAAAACAAGACCTTTCCTAGGAAAAAGACTGTAAAATCAGATACATTACATGCTTTCTGCGAGGATTTATAGATAATCTGCTGTAAGTTAGGCGTTGTGTGAAGTGCTCAGGGATTCCATCCTGCTGCCTGTGTCTTGTCAGGGGGTTGAATCCTGGTTCACACTTGACCTTTGATGGTATTTGTGCTGTTAGGTCCAACGAGCACAGAGTGAACAAACAAATACGAGCCAGTGAACACCTCAGAGTTAGGAATGGCATAAATGTATCTGGATTTTTCAAAAGTATTATGAGTCATGAAACAGTCTTCATTTTCAGGAGATTTCCTTGATTTTGTTTTGGCTAATTGGGTTGCATTTATCCTAGTTCTGTGTAAGTTTGACTGATGTACATATCATCCACTGGTTTGGAAATAGTTGTATTTTGGTCCTCAATTCTTGCTTTAATGTTCTTTTTTGGGATTTCGTTTTTTTAGTGTATGTGCTGCAGAAGTGAGCACGTCTTTTGGGGATTCTTAGGACTGATATTGTTGTAATCAAGTGGAACATAAACTTTGAAGGAAAAAAGTCAGCTGCTCCCTATCCAGACTGCATAGCTCCCCATTGGATCACTGCTGAGTGGCACAGGAGTGTGACAGATCTCAGGTTTCACGTGTTGATACATTGTCAAATAGCTATGTTAGGAGGATTTCCCTTTTTTAACCAGGTCTCTGCCATAGAAATCTTGCCCCTTTGTTGCATCTGTTAAGTTAAATGGTCTGTGGCATTGAGGACTCTAGGATATTTTACAGAGAATTTTGCTAAACCCTGGGGCTTGGGATGGACCTGAAATTCTTTTAATACCTTTTGAAGTTCAGAGCCCTGAACACACTGACAACACAAAGAGCATTTTTGAAAGCATGCTCTTTCCTTTTGTTCTAATCGGTAATTACAGCCCGGATGGCTCCTTGGGAGCAGATGCAGGAGGAGGAATGAGTTGGCTGACACAGCGGCAGGCATCACAGTAGCCCAGGGCTGTGCACTGTGGTGCAGGGCTAATGCAGTGGCTGCTGGAAGCAATTTATTCCTGTCTTGGAGCCTCTCTGTTCCCTGTGTGTACTTCCATTAAATCCATGCATGGAGTGCACCTCCAGGAGGCATTGATGTTAAAGCAAGAGTACTCAGGCAGAGCCTTTTGCCTTGTAAAATGGTGAAAAATCAAAAAGAAAGACTGAAAGTGACACACTGTCTCTTCTGCTTCAGGGACTGATCTCAGTGTCGATATATTAAATATAACGTATTTTTCTAAAACTTTTTGGTACTACTGGGGACTGAACTTGAGGTGTTCTACCACTGAACTACATCCCTAGCCTTATTATTATTATTATTATTATTATTATTTATTTTTTATTTTTTGGAGACAGGATCTTGCTAACTTGCCCAGGTGGGATTTAAATTTGTAATCCCCCTTCCTCAGCCTCCCAAAGTGCTGGGATTACAGGGATGCACCACCACACCTGGCTCACACTTTTGCAAATATTGTATTTCTCCAGCATAAATGTTGACTTGGAGTATGAGTTCTATGGCTGAGCAATAAAAGATGTTTTCAAAATGATAAGGGTGGCTGACACTGTTTAATTACCTCTTGGTGAAGTTTTAAGTTTTCCTTCAAAACCATGTCAGAGTTAGACTTAAGTGTTCTGTTTTCCTTGTTGATGATTTTATTAGATGACAAGAAAGTGTTTCCTTTAATCCTCTAATATCATTGAATATCATCTAATACCATAGTCTTTGGATTTAAGTTCTCTAAAAACGTTAAACTTCCTGTGATTGAACTATTAATTTTTAATCAATTTTAAGCAAGAAACGTTAAAAGTACTAAAAAAATAAGTGGATCAGGGATTAGTAATTTCTCAATAGGAACAAAGTATAAAATTCACAGAGAATTCAAAGAATACAAGTAGTTTTAGAATACACAAATCTGTGCCTGCACCACAGTCCAAGTAGGCTGCAGGGATCCCCCTGCCCCTGAGGCTCTTAGTGGTTGATGAGGGCAAATTTATTGTCATGATGATATTCAGGAATTAGTTGCATTTTTTGTTGTGTTGATATTTGCATTGATTGTGCAAAAAGCGAAAGTAGAGAAAACTCCTGGCCTTTGACATGAGTCAAGGTTATGGCAGTAAACTCTCCTAGTAGTCATTTCATTAGTCACCTCCACACACTCAGTTTAAAAAGGAAATGTCAGTTTTACATAAGACTGTTCTAATGATGGAGTAAAAATTATTATTATTTTATTTTTTTTGGACAAGGCAGGTGGCGGTACCACTGAGCTAAATCCCCGGCCCGGCCCTTACTGTTCTTAAGTCTTGACCCTTGAGGGCTTTTTTTTTTTTTTTTGGTACTGGGGATCTAACCCACAGGTGCTCTGCCAATGAGCTATGTCCCCAGACCCTTCTATTTTAAATTTTGAGACAAGGTCTTGTCAAATTATTAAATTGCCCAAGTGGGACTTGAACTCCCAAAGTACTGGGGTTACAGGCATGTGCCATCGCATCTGGCTGGCAGGAGGACCTTACTTTTTAATATACTCTGAAGAGAAAATGGAAAAATAGGAACAAAATCTTTGTAAATAGGGAGGGCTGGAGGGGTTGAAGGGAGGGCTGGGCAAGGGTGAAAAATAAGAACCAAGAGAGACTATGTAAAGGTGCAAATTTCCAATGATGAATGTCTTTATATTGTATACCTAAAATGTACCAATGATTAGAATGAATAATCGATAATGTAAAATAGGAAGAAAAGGTCCAAAGGGGTAGGGTTAGTGGGAGGGGCAGGGGAAAGGAAAGAAGGGGAAGGAAGAATGATGAGAAATGGAAAAAATGGAAATAAAGTCTTTGTAAATAGGGAAGGGTGGAGGGGGTGAAGGGAGGGCTAGGAATGGGGAAAAAATAAGAACCAAGATGCATTATGTAAAGGTACAATTCCCAATGAGAAATGTAATTGTGTTGTATACTTACAATGTACCAATAAAAGAATTTAATACAAAAAAATATATATACTCTGATGAAATGGGAAGTACCTGGAAAGGTCTTGTGCATCCTCCAGGATAACGCTTGGTTACCTGAAGAAAAGAGATCTAGTATCTAGTGGGACTGTGTGGTAAGGACGTTTGTTGGCAGTATGTCGGTAGAAGAAGTTTGACACAACTTTGAGTGTATTGTAGAGAGAGCACATTGATAAGAATATTAGAAATATTGAGAGTTGGGGTTTTCATTGTGGGGGAAGGGTGATACCAGTATGGGATTGAGGGACACGAGGAATTGCAATGTTAGATTTGAATTCAAGGTGTCATTATGAATTTGTGTTTTAAGATAGTTAAAATATTCTTGCTCTGTTCATTCAAAAACTCTAGAATGTCTTACTCTGTAGAAGAAAAATAAACCCAGTTTCTCCTCCTATATGCTCATTTCATAGTACCAATCTTTTCTGTGGATAGATTTCTCCTCACTAGCAAGCCAGCAAGCCAGTCTGCAGTGAAACCCAGCTGGGTATCCTCTAATTTAATTCGCTTTTGACTATTAACCTGGAGGAAGTAGCATCAGACCCTGCAGATTGAGTTTCCACTTCATGTGCCAAAGTCTGGGCCTCTGGAACTTCTGGCCAGAGGACTGAATGCCAGTTGGGCTTCCCACACTACCTCTGTGGGTTTGATTACTCTGCTAGACCTGCTGACAGAACTCAGGAAAATACATACTTAGGTTTACTGGTTTATTATAAAGGAAATTTAACAGGTACACAAGCATAGGGTGAAGGCTACAAGTGTCTCCAGGGCAGATGCTTCAATCCCCATGGGGTGAGCTACCTCCTGCATGCAGGTAAATCTTGTGCACCTTCCTGGTTCAGCTCTTGTGGAAGCCTCCTGGTTAAGCTCTCCAGAGCTGTCTGATGAACCCCATCCTTCGTTACATGATTTGGGTAGGTATGCAGATGAAGCAAATTAGCCATGGCAGGTAATTGCTTGGGGTCAACATGTTATGTTCATTATACTACTTGGTCTACTTCTGAAATATGTTTGAAAGTTTTTGGAATTAATTTTAAAAACACTACTAATTAATAATGGTATAACATCATATTTTGTGCCTCCATATGCAGTGCATTGAAAAATGTTTCACTTGCATAGAATTCGTGCCAAAAACATTTAACCCAAATGTAACCTTGAGAAAAGAATTAGGTAAGCTCTGAATGCATGACATTTTATAAGGCATTTGTGCTAGATTATCCAAAAATTTTGATCAGTTGTAAAAAGCAACACAAAATGGTGTCGTAAAGGGTCAAATGCAATGCACGAGCCTTGCTTGAGTGGGCCTTCTTGGCCCCTGAAAAGTCGTTAAAGACATTTTGGGGTCAGTGCCATGATTAACATAATTATAGTAAATGATATTAGTGAATTAATGTTAATTACTTTAGGTATGATTGTGGTTTTATCATTCTGTAGAAGAATGTCCTTGTCTTGGGGAGATGTATGCTGAAGTATTTTAAGACACAGTGTGTGCACAAATAACATTAAATGGTATGTAGGTATACACACATTAGGTTGGCTGATACTACATTATGGAAATAGTCCTATTAAAAAATGTCTACCACAGTGGTGGCGAACCTATGGGGACTGTTTATATGATTTAAAGCTCTGAAAGGTTCGACATCACTAGTCAGTGGTTCAGCCTAATGTTTGTTGAAAGGGAGAGAAAAAGCAAATAATGGATATAAATGGTGCGTCTTAATGAAGAATGTACAGGTGTTTTTTATTTTTTTATTTTTTTTTAACATTTCTGTGTGTTTGAACTTTTTAAAATAGTTGGGAGAAAAAATGAATTCCCAGGAAATATTATTTGTTAGATTGTGTGTTGATAACATTCTCTCTGGGAATAATTGCCCCCAATGGCATTTAAATTCTTTTGGAATTAATTCTACAGCTACTTAAATTGATCTCCTGTATAGAAAAGAGGGAATATTATTAGTTTCATTGTATGAACTTTTATATCTCTGAGTCAACATATGACAACAGAAAGAGAATATAGGTTGAGGTATTTTTCCCCTTCAGGAGCATGTTTATTGTGTTCGAGATGATACATCAGTGCTCTCTGAGCTACAAAGGGTAAAAGGAAATCCTGTCATTACAAACTAACAAAAGTAAAGGATTGTCACAATAGCTTAAACCATATACTCAGAAATAGATCTGAGTTTAATACAGATGACATAAGCATCATTATCTACTGCTACTTTTATAACTTCATACTGATAATGAATTAGGCTACAATGTACTATAATATTTGGTAGACTGTAGGACCAGAATCCTTAGTAAATCAGGAAATATATTTTGATATCCCAAAGAAGCAAGACTTCCAAGTAGGCCTTTTGAACATAACTAATGTATAGCTGTGAAGTTCTACTCTTGATAGCATTTAAGTTTTGGGGGAGTCTCCTAGTCTCCAAAGGATAAAAGCAGAGAGTAGGATCAGTATAACATAGGCACAGAAGTCTATTGTAAAGGCTGTAAAGATTTGCTGCACAGTGGGAAGATGCCTCCTGCCCCCTCACACTGCATACATATCCTGTGAAGCGTGCTGCATGTCTGTTGATCCACTGTTTGGCTCTCCTGTCATGTTCTGCTCTGTTGGTCAAATACTGAATGGCTGTGCTTCTATCTAGAGGATCCACAGGGTTGCAGTCTGTCAAAAGGGAACAAATAGACAGCAAAACCTTTGAAATAGTCAAAGCAGGACTCCACTTGTCTTTAAGTATATCCAGACCAGATGACTCCTGACTGTTGACATTGCAGTGATAGATAGTAACCTCTGGTGGCTTAAATGGATAATCCGATGAAAATGTGATACCCAGAAAAAACACACCACCATCATATACAGAACCTGGTGGCCTAAGTTTAGTTGCTTTCCATTCATAAATGTTACCTCCTTTAGGCCCCACCTACAGTTAGGAAGATCAAGGGTTATTTTGGCTAGTTCCTTCTGTATTCTTTTATCACTAGTGAATAACTTAGCAGAGGTTTTGCTAGAGAATTTAGTGGTTTTCTTCTGCTGGGTGGCAGGTGTTCTTTCTTCTTGCTCTTCAGGCTCTGGAGCAGCTGGGTCTTACTGGTCCGCATCTGAACTGCCACTGCTAGTGCTGGGGCCGTCATCATCGGGCCTTTGCCTATCACTGGACATCTTGATGAACTTACCTCTCGGAAAACTAGGCTGCCTGCCCAGCCCATTTGTGCCCTGCCAGGTTGAGATTATTTAAGAAAAGAGGAGCTTAACATTTGAGGGAATCTTTTTTTAAATATGAATGATACTGAAGAGAAATAACATCATTGGTTTCTCAGAAACTGATGCTTATTTTGTTTCTTCCCTCCCACCCTTTGACTCTCCCTGTCAAGAAATCAAAGATGGTTTCTGTTTAGGCATGGTCTCAACACTCTGTGTAAGATAGGGCTTGTGTCTAGAGTTGGAAGACATCTTCTCTGTTCTGTTTTTTACCCTGAGGTCATAGCTGAAGCCATTTTTGTTCAGGGTTATTGGGGCCTTCTGTTGACCATGGCAACGTGGTAGTTACCAGGTGATTCCTGCTTTCCTCCAGGAATCTTGGTAAGTGATTGCAACAGTCCCAGTTTTATCTTTTTTTGAATCTGAAACAGATCCCTAAAGAAGTGGCTGACATCTTTAACGCCCCCAGTGATGATGAAGAGTTCGTCGGTTTCCGAGATGATGTTCCCATGGAAACCCTGTCCTCCGAGGAAAGCTGCAATAGTTTTGATTCCCTGGAGTTGAGAAAACAGGTACAGATGTTTCCTTCTAAGGCAGGTGTGTTCCTCTGGAAGCCTGCTTCTTGATGTGGGTGTTCTTTGATTTCAGCGTGGTCCAAGATCAGTGATGCCAGTTAGTTACTGAACATTGTATTTTAGAAGCATTGTGCCTTCATGTTTTAAGGAACTGGCAAGAGGATTCTGTTCATGTTTGCTGTTTTAATCCTGCCCATTAAAATATTTCTTTTCAGTAAAAGGACCTCACATGATCAAATCCATTTCCTTGGCTGTCACCTGGGGTGAGGCTGTAGGCAGAGTCCTCCCACGCAGCTGGCAGGGGAGGGCTGGCCCGCTTCGCAGACCCGCACCGCATGGTGCAGTGAGGCGCACGCGAAATGTGCAGTTACTGTGAGACAGTTGCCTCGCTGTGGTCCTGTAGTGAGAGTCTATCGGTACTCACTCTCGGAACTGCTGGGGAGAGCATTAGTCTTTCTTTAATTACTTTGATCAGTAGCAAACACAAGTTACAGTTCTCTGAGAGTTAGATTCCTGGAGGTTTATATTGTGCCTTAGCAGTGAAGTGGCCAATCAAAATATCTAGCCTTCAGTGGCATTTTCTTCTGAGTTTATTGTAACACTTAAAACTCCTCATTCTCCCTCTACCACAGCTTCTCCTCAAAGACTGTAAACTAACCCCCCTCGCTTCAGCTGAGCAGACCCAAGAAGGGAAGCAGGAGAGCCCACTTCATCACTCTGATCACTGTGTGTGTTCTGGCCTCTGGGTGCTGTGCTTTCTGGGGTTTGCCAGCTTCCCCAGTCTCTGGGCCTCATTTTGTTTGATGTCTCCACAGCATTCCACAGAATCATTCCATTCACGCCTCTGGTTCTCCCTTTCTGTTAGACCTTGTGCTGTTTGCTGTCAACTCTTTTCCTGTCCTTAAATGTGGGTATTTCCTAACATTTTGTGCTCAGACCTTTTTACCATGAGTGACCTCATTGACATCAACTATAGTGCTTTTAGCTGCTGCCATGTGTTTTATGTGTAGCTTAGCTTCTCTGTCCAGCCCCAGAGATATTTCTGACTTCCAGTTGGACTGGCCTAGGTTCTTCAAGGGACAGCTGAAGCTCACCATGTTTCTCTCCCCTGCTTGTCTGTCTGGCTTTCCCATTTGCCCATTATTTTTAATCTCCATCTGTTATTATTGATTCCTCCTCTGCTTGCTCCTCTTCCTACTCCTTTCTCATCTCCTTCACACCACTCCAGGAAAAGAGGAAGTGTGCGTGCCTTCCCTTCTCTTCCTTTAGCTGTCCCCAGCCCCTTCACCCTTACCCTTTCTGCCGGGCTCTCTCAGGAACTACTCTGGTCACTGCCCCTCCAGTTGCTCTGCTCAGGGTCAGGCACTGAGGGAGGGGAGGGAGTTTGCAGCCTGTCAGATCCCCTTGAGGACCATGGCGAGCAGTGTAAAGGGCCCAGCGCAGAGCCTGGCACGTGCTGGGCATTGAGAAGCAGAGCCGCTGCTTTTGCTGCCATGACAACTGCTTTCCCAGTCAGGCCTGTCCGCCCACCTCCACACCCTGACCCCAGCAGGCTGTGGACAGCCATGATAGTGTGGCGTGTGCTTTTCATGCAGACACTGCACTTCTCTATGGACCTCGCTGGGTGGGTGGAGGTGCTGTCACTGTCCCATTTCACAGGAGATGGAACCAAAGCTCAGGTAGGGGAAAGACTTGCTGAAGGCCTCACATCTGGGAAGTGCCCCGAGATGTCACCACTTTGCAGCCTGTTACCTTCCCGGGTCCCTTCCCTCCCTGCTGTGCTTCTGAGCCCGGAACTGGGTTGATTCCCTCACCATGCGTGGTTCTGCCCTTTCTGTCCCCTGGTCCACAGTTGGTCCTGCCTGTGTGCTCCGTACCGTTTCTCTAGACTCGTCCTGGTTCAGGTCCAGTTCAGAGACTGCTGCTTCCAGACTTCCTTCCCTCCTTGCAACCCTGACTCTCACCGTGGTTTCTTCTGGACTTGTCGGGTTCCCCTACTAGATTACAGCTCCTTATAGCAGGAGCTCATCCTTGATGGGTGCTTTCTCGCCTCCTGGGCTCTGGCTTTTTGTCCTCATGTTGACCCTTTCCTCTTGTTTCAAGCACCCAGCACCCTTACTCCTCCACAGAAATGAGCACCTGTGGGTGTTGGGCACAGTTGAAACGGGTGCCATCAAACTGGTTCGGCAGGCCGTGGCTCTCCAGTCTGTTTCCATGTCACATGGGCTTCAAAACAACATACCACTGTGGCCCTTCCTCTTCTGACCTGTTATTTGCGTATGGTTGTGGTCCCAGTAGCTGTTGGTGACTGGGGCCCACCACATAGGACCCTGTATTGATTTTTTTTTTCTGGTATTGAACTTGGGACCTTGTGCTTGTGAGGCAGGCGCAGTGCCACTGAGCCCAATCCCAGCCCAACCTGTATTGATTTTGAAGGATCATGAACACATTCTGTTTTTCATTTTTATTTTAATGTAATACAAGTAGATATTAATAAGGAAAGTATAAAAGCAGTTCTATGAAAAAATAATTTTTCCTAAGAATGGAGAATAACAATGGTAAATACAGTGTGTATCATGATCTTAAAAGAATATATTTTATGCTAATATAAAAGAATATATTATATGCTAATCTTAGCTCTCAACTCATTTCCTAATAATGCTACACCTTTTTTGGGGGCATAAAACATTTTAATTATTAACAAAGTATCTCACACTCTGTATAATTTTGAACAATTTCTTCCTACTTTACAGTATCTATTATGTATTTTGGTCCTTATTTACACTTTCAGTTTCTCACATCAGAGAGTCAATGCAATATTTACATATATGTGCTCAATTTATTTCAGTTGAGAGTATGGTTTCAAGGTGCATCCATGTTTTTTGGGGGGTTTTTTGGTACCGGGGATCGAACTCAGGTCCTTGTGCCTGTGAGGCAGGCGGCGGAACGGCTGAGCTAAATCCCTGGCCCAAGGTGCATCTGTTTACCTAGAAATGTCTCAAGTGTATCCTTCTTTATGGCTGAATAGTACTCCATTATATTAAGAAAACCCACATCTTTTTTATCCATTCATTAGTTGATGGGCACTTGGGGTGTTGCCAAGATTTAGCTATTGTAAATTGTGCTGGTATAAACATGAGTGTGCATATATTGCTTTGGTGTGATGCTTTTAATTCTTTTGGGAAGATACCCAGAAGGGAGAATAGCTGGGTCAAATGGGACCTCTAATCCCAGTTTTTTGAGGAGTCTCCGCACTGATCTCCACAGTGGCTGCACCAGTCTGCACTCCGACCAAAAGGTAGAGAAGGATTCTTTTTTCCCCACAGCCCCGCCAGCATTTATTATTGGTTGATAGCCATTCTTTCTGGAATGAGATGGAATCTCAGTGGTGTTTTAATTTGCATCTCTCAAATGATCAGTGATGTTGAACATTTTTTCATGTATTTATTTGTTGTTTGTACTTCTTTATCTGAGAAGTATGTATTCATCTCTGATGCCCATTTTTGGATTGGGTCTGTAAATTTGGGGGGGGGCTCTCATTTTTTCCAGTTCTTCATATGTGTTAATGAACACATTCTGGAGAGCAACTAGCTGTTGAAGGTTGTACCCAAGAATGCAGCGAGAATCTGAGTACCTATCAGTTCTGTACAGACGTATGTGAAAAACAGGTTTTATACCCTTTGGAGTAAGGAAAATCAAAGCCTAAGCCTCAGGTTAGGATTGTAGCTAAGTTTTTTTTTCCATCAGGACTGGTCATTTCAGGACCAGTGATTTCTCCCAGGCTGTCCACTGCCCTATGAGGTCAGTACAAAGGATAGAAAAGCCCAGAAGGATTAGAAAGTTGGACTTACTCTTCTGAGGCTTGTCCTTTTTAGGCTGTGGGCAGGAGATTTGGCTATGTCATGAAATGCAAACAGACCCATTGTCCTAGAACAGCCTGCAGGGGCAGAGCCAGATGTCCCTGGACCCAGGTGCATGGTGGCCTTATCAGCAGCCACCAGCTCTGTTCCCCAGGTCTTCCTCTGTGATCAGCACTGGGCTTCCACTTGTCAACCCCGCGTACTGCGATCCATTTTAACCAGCTGAGAAAGGCTGCATGCTCTTGAGCGCATAGTGTATGTAGCTGACTCTAGTCTCCCTTGAACACAATATGAATTTCACTTTAAAAAAAGCTTCCCTTTTTCTGTATTTTTTTTCCAAGCAGCTGCACCACTGCTATCAACAAAGGAACAAAGTAATTTAGCTCTGAGCAGACTCACTCCAATTACCCATAATAATTCATAGGAGACATTTTTAAGCTTAAAGCTTGCTAGATGTAGGCATTTCTTTCTCTATCCCTGTTTTTCCACTCATCTATTATATCTTTTTCCCCCCGAGATACCTGAGCTTGCACAAGTATATAATTAAAGTCAGGGGAAGGCAAGGGGGAGCTAGGGAGGGTCATGGGGGTCACTGCTCTATCAGGGTGAGAGGGTGAGTGGAATCTGGGGACAGAAACTCAGCCCTGATGGAGTGTTGGGGCTCACAGCAGGCTGCCCATGGGGGTCTCCCTTTGGCTCTGTAGTTCTTTCTCTCTCCTTTCAGACATGCAGTTAAAAGAGCTGGGTTTCCTTCTTTCTACCATAGTATAATAAAAGAAGGGAAAAGTCATTATTGGGAAATATCTTTCCTTTTTTTTTTTCTTTTTTTGCAGTACTGGGGACTGAACCCAGGCCCTTTGCACTGAGCTCTATCCCTAGCCCTTTTTAATTTCTTTTATTTTGAGGCAAGGGTCTTGCAAATTTGCCCAGGTGGGATTCACACTTGCCATCTTCCTGCCTCAGCCTCCCAGAGTACTGGAATTACAGCATTATCCTGCACACTCCGGTCGTGACTTTTAAGATGAGTCATGTAATGTCTGCTCACCTGTGGTGGAACTGTGGTCATTGACCTCTTGCCTTCTGTAAGACAGGTGCTCTGGGGACGAGAGGGTGGCAGCTGTGCATCACCATCTGGCCATGGAGCGAGTCCAAGTCTGTCTTGCAGTGCTGAGGGTGTGAGGGTCCCCAGCTCTGAAGGGGAGGCAGACTCAGCCATGGGGAGCAGACTCGGGTTCTGGGTGCTGTTAGGGAGCAAGCCTGTGTGTGAAAGGAAGTCAGGTTCTTGTCTCAGGTCCTTTTTCCTTTTTTGTGTTGGTTCCATGTGAAAGCAGACATTTCTGGTTGCCAGCTTTGCAGGCGCAGGAGAAGGTGAATTCCTGCAGCACCTGTCAGTCATGCCTAAAGTGACTAAGGCGACAATCATTTTGGTACTTTTGAAATTGTCCAGTGTGTAGGTCTTTTTGTGGCCTTCACACTGAGGTACATCCCCAGCCCTTTTAAATTTTTTTTTTGAGACAGCGTCTCATTAAGTTCTCCAGGTGGGACTTGAACTTTGATCCTCCTGCTTCAGCCTCCCTAGTGCTGAGATTATGGGTGCATGCCACCTCTGCCTCATTTGTCAGTCTTAATTTCTCTGTTTTAAGAAAATGTGTATGTCTTTATTGTGGTAAAATGGTTGTAATACAAACATTTTCATATTAACCATTTTACGTGTACAGTTCAGTGGCATTAAGTTATTTGCCATGTTGTTTAATGTCACTACCATCTGTCTCCAGAACCTTTCATCATCTGCAACAGAAACTTGTACCCATTGAATGGTGATTCTCCATTCTCCCCTTCCCCCATTCCCCAGTAATTGCTACTTCCTGTCTGTATGATATATGTGCATTTTTAATTTAGCAGGGTGTGCATTTCCATTCTAAATACTTCACGGATGAGCTGAGAAGAATTTTTATAGAGGACACTGACTCAGAGGCTGAAGATTTTGAAGGATTTACACAGAGTGAGCTGAACATAAAGAGTAACCCAGAAGTAATGGTAATAATCATCAACATGAAGGATTGTGGGCTGTAATATTTTTAGTTCTACTATTTCTGAATTGTAGTTTTACTCCTAAGAAGTTGCATGAAGCCAGGAGTGGTAGCCATGCCTATAATCCCGGGACTCTGGAAGGCTGAGGCAGGAGAATTGCAAGTTTGAGCCCAGCCTGGATATCTCAGTGCCTGGGTATCTCAGTGACTTAAGGAGACCCTGTCTTAAAAATACAAAGTGAAAAAGGGCTGGAGAATGAAAAATTGTGCTTTATTTTATAAGCCAATTAACATATGTAAAATTGCTACATTAAGGCTAATCCCTGGTCTGCTGGTCCATTCCTCTCATAGAGAAAAATCTTTTTGCCTTTTAAAGCCTTGTGCCCTGGGGAACGTGTCCCAGGTGTCACCCTTCACTGTCCTTATGGAAGAGTTTATGTCGGGGTTTCTTGAGCCTTTTTTATCTTTTCATTCTGTCTTGGGATGACCAGGTCATCCAAGCCCTTTCCTGGTTTGTGTGAAGTAATATTCTCAGGTTTGAGTTTTGGTAAAAATGTCGCTGTAGTGCAGACTTGGAGTTGCCCTTTGGGTCTTGATTTGGATGCTGACGGGGCTTTAATGTTAACGGTGGCCCAGGCTCTCCTGGATCCTGGGCAGATCTGCTCTCAGCCCTTCTCCTTAAGAGGCCAGGTGGTGCAAGGACCCTAGTTCCGTCCCCAGTACAAAAAAAAAGGGAGGGGGCCGGGTGGTCAGCCTTCTTTTCCTCTCTTATATTGAGGCCAGTTTTCTGCTCACTGGCATTTGAATTGTAGATAACCATAAAGTACAGTTTGTGTGTGTGTAAATGTATAAATGTTTTTAGAATAATTTTAGATTTACAGAATTACAAAGATAGTATGGTCAATCCCTGCATGCTTGACCTGATTTCCCCTCGCATATCTGACAGATTTGTCAGTTAACTAAGAAAGAAATTCTAGTGTATTACTGTTAATTAAATTCTAGACTTTTGAGAGTTCACTAGTTTTTCTATTCATGTCTTCTTTCTGTCCTAGTTTCCAATCTAAAATGCTGCCTTGGGGCCTGGGATTTAGCTCAGTGGTTTCGCCGCCTGCTGTGCAAGCGCAAGGACCCGAGTTCAATCCCCGGTACCAAAAAATAAATAAATAAAAATAAATAAAATAAAATACCCCCTTGCATTTAGCCTTCCTATTTTTTTTGAATTTCAGCTAGCTTGTAGCTTATGCATAAAGACATAAAAATTGCAGGATTTGTTTTGGGTGCAAAAAAATTTGTGTTAATTTTTCAAGAAATAAATACATTGATTCCTTCATTGGTGTCGGGGTGAGGATGGTTGGAGCTATCCACAGTCAGCAGCTCCTAGGGAATGGCTTTGGGCGTAGAACCTGTGGCAGTAAATGGCTGTGACTGCCAGGCTTTGCCCCCTTCCTTCCATAGTGAGGCTTTGGAAGGAAAGCCCTAATGCCAGGCTGTCTTGGTGGCCTTTTTCCCCCATGAATAGCAACATAGAGCTGGGCCAGCCTGGAGGCCCCAGCTCTATGGCTTTGCTCTTCTCCTTTTGGTGTCGGTCTCTCTCTCTCTGTCTCTCTGTCTCTGTCTCTCTCTCTCTGTCTCTGTCTCCCTCTTTCTCTCTCTCTGTCTCCCTCTTTCTCTCTCTCTCTCTCTTTCTGGTTCTAGCCAGCATATCTCCAGTTCCTTGTCAGCAAGACTTAAGATTCTTTCAAACTCTAATGGGTATCATCTCTTAGGCACTTACTGATCTTCTGTCCTTTATCTAAGTGAGGGACAGTGAATTACCCAAAAGTCTTTCTCCCCACTCAGGGTCTGCTCATCTAAGGTATGTGCTGCCTGCTCTGTGACATAGTGGGTAGCTCAGTGCAGGTCCACCTGCAGATTTTTTTTTGGCACTGGGGATCGAACTCAGGACCTTGCACTTTCGAGGCAGGTGCGGCACCACTTAGCTAAATTCCTGACCCTCGCCTGCAGATATTTATTTCACAATTCATTCAGAAAATGAACATTGTTGCCTTGAAGCCCATCTCCCTTCTTACAGTGGGGATGTTGCCATGGCCTTGGTTTCTGGTGGTCCCTGGCCAGATGGGAAATGGTCACAGCTGAAGTGCTGGCCTTATACTCTTCCTGGGGTTCACCTTGGGACCAGCATTGATGGTTTGCTCTTTTTTTTACCTCATCAGTCCTTTGGAATGAGCACTTCCATGTCCTTTGTTCAGAGAGGCAGGGTAGATGATAAGTAAGAGAGAAAAATAGAGCAAATGTGAAGTTCTCCCTGGCAGCATCCCCTAAAATTGGATTCCTTTGCAGGCCTCCTGCTACCCCCATTTTGAATTTTGAAGCTTCTAATGTGAAAAGTTAGGGTACGAACCAGTCTCATCTCTCCATTTGGCATGGTGTGGATTGGGGCCCAGGGTTGCAGTCATCTGTATTTTTCCTTCCTCTCATTTCTGCCATGAGTCCTGCTAGAATTTTTAGGGAGTCACTGAAGAGGAGGTACTGTTACAGACTGGGTTCCTGGTCTATCTTATTGCTGTTGTACCTATGGTGGCCTGTTTTTAGGACTCCCTGACAGCAGTTCCCGGGCTGACTTTTCCCCCTTCTTGGAAAGAAAGGATGCTTAGATGTCCTTGAACTTGAATAAACCTCTTTATACTGTCGCTGAGTCGCTGAGTCCCACTCACATCTCAGGTGTTATCCCACTGTTGCCTGGATAATGTCACCCTGTTACCTGTCCTGAGTTCTCACTTGAAAACCCAAGTGAAGTTTTAATGCTGGAGAGATTTGTACCATGTGGTGATTGGAAGTTTGGAGTGAGATTAGGGTGAGAATTTCTTGTGCTGTTTGACTTGATTTCACCCTGTGGTTCTGAAGGTTACACAAAAAGGGGACCGCCCTTGGTCCCTCTCCTTCATCTAGGACCCATGGTGCTCTGCGGATGGCGGGTCCCCACTAACCCCAGTGGCAGGCTTTCTTTCATGAGTCCTGTTCTGGCTGTTGGTTGGAACTGGTGGGCATTCTCCACCCCCCCCATTTTTATCTAAAGCTCACTATGCTGTCATGCATACCCTTTTCTTTGATTCTTCCTCACTTGACCTAGCTCCCAGGTGTGCCATCTTGGTTGTTCACCGTGGAGGAGCCCCACTGTTGGTGATGGCTCACAGCCGACTCCCTCCTCGATGGGATGCAGTGTGTCAGTGGTGTGGTGGGTGCACAGTTCATTTAGTTGATTGCCTGTGCTTTGTTCTCATTC
Organism: Heterocephalus glaber; assembly: GCF_053883595.1. Taxonomy (NCBI): domain Eukaryota; kingdom Metazoa; phylum Chordata; class Mammalia; order Rodentia; family Bathyergidae; genus Heterocephalus; species Heterocephalus glaber. Next base: position 8,537,725 of record NW_028258156.1, read on the forward strand.
GTCAAAAGATTTAATTTCATGTGTATTTAACTGAAGAGCTCAGGAAGCCAGTAATAGAAGCGTTTCACTGCTTCTCTTAAGTAATATCAGAGTACTTTGAAATGAATGGGTCTGGGGAGAGGAGTAAATCCATTACAGATACTGTCTTTGTTCTTGTATTTCATTAGCTTGTGGAGTCAGATTTGAGCGACAATGGCAAAGCATCTCTGGCGAGTGAGGAAGAGGATGATGATGAAGAAAAGGGTGCACCCAGGAGAGGCAGACCTAGAAGCAGCAGCATTGGCCTTCGAGTAGCCTTTCAGTTCCCCTCCAAGAAATTGGCAAAGAAGTCAGATAAAAATGGTTCTTCTGAGTTGTTTTCTAGCTCATACTTACAGGACAGTAAAAAAATGATTGGAAGAAAGAAAAGCTGCAGGCCGGCGATGGAAGGGGAAGATTCTGACTCTGAGGATGACTCCAGAGATGAGAGCCAGGAGGGCTCGGATGCTGTGCTGAAGAGGACCATGAACATCAAGGAGAACAAGGCCATGGTGAGGTTCCCAGGCAGTGCCAGGGTCAGCTGGGGTCTGATGGCAGTTACTGGGGTTCAGGGGCAATGGCCTCTATAGGTGCTGCCGCTTTGGCTTCTGTAGGGAAAGTGGGCTCTGGGGATTGTGTGTCCTTTTTCTTTTCCAGAACCTAAAGCATTATTATACAGTCAGCTGTGGTTTGGAACTAGAAAGAAGCTCCCAGGACTGTTAACAGTCCCTACAAAGGGGCAGTTGCTAATGCCACTTAGTGTTTATCAGGTTCAGTTCTAAATCAGTAGTGGTATTGAGGATGAGAAGGGCTGAACAACTGGACTGTCCCCCAGCAGAAAGCAGCAGTGAGGGAATGGGCTGTCGCTGAGTCCAATAAGAGTTGCCATGGACAGGGCAGGCAGGCGGCTTTTGCCTAGAAACTGCTGTTTCATGGAGACGTCATCTGAAGGAATGGGAAAGGTCTAGGAATCAAGCGACTTAATTCATTGTTAAGCTCATTTGTCAGAACAATTGATGGAACAAAGTGAGTTTTTCTTATGTGTATTTGGTTTTTCCATATATGGTCAGTAGCTTCATTTGATCATTTTTGAGAATCATTGCTTGCTTCATAATTTTGCATTGACAGAGTTTTTAAAATTCTGAGTTCCTCTCTTTGTGGTATATTTTTCTTTCATGTTTTCCTTTAAAAAGCATAATACTGATGCTATGTGTGCAATCATGTGTCTGACAAGAAAATGGAAAACTTAACTTTTAGGATAATTTTCATCTAAGAAACATTTGTGTTTAGCCAAGGGAAAATTTTAGCACTTTCTCTTCTCAGTAAGGACTATGTTCTGTGTGACTTTTTTAAGTGGTACCCATGTATTTGTATACATAAAACTAAAACTAATCCAGATTAAATTCCCTGATTGGCATATTAGTACCTGTCGTTTGATATTAAATGAAGCGTTCATTTGGGAATATCTTCAGAAATTATTTTTATTGGTGAGAAATTAACTTAGGAATCAGATTTTGAAACTCTAACGATTAAAATCATCTAGTTGAGCTTTTTGATTTTTGGACATGATTAATCGTAAGATTTGGGTGTGTAAAATTTGTCCTGGGTTACACTGCTAATTAGCCAGAAACTGACCCTGGAGCTTGAGGCCTGGACATTGCAGGACTGTGGTCATCATGTCATGTTGTCCCTAGATAAGGAGTGGGCACAGAATTAACTCAGATGAATGATGGCGTCAGCTTCTCAGCTCTTGAGATAAATTCTTCATGAGTGAGCCTGAACTACTTAAGTAGCAAAATCCAAGGCCCGTGAGAGAAATTGGGTGACCTAGACTTGGCAGCATTGACTTACTCTTTCTTTCATTCTGAACCTTAGCTTGCTCAATTATTGGCGGAATTGAATTCAATGCCAGATTTCTTCCCAGTTCGAACCCCGACCTCAGCTTCTGTAAGTGGGACTCTTCATAATCATTCAAACATTGGTATTTCCTAATCAGTTGCCAAATGGCTTTTATCCAGTTGGATCTGCCTGTGCTCTTGGTTTCAGAAGAAGAAAACAGTGCGACGGGCCTTCTCAGAAGGACAGATCCCAAGGCGCATGAACCCAACCCGAAGTGCGCGGCCCCCAGAGAAGTTTGCTCTAGAAAACTTCACTGTTTCTGCCGCAAAATTTGCAGAAGAGTTATACAGTTTTAGAAGAAGGAAGACAATTAGTGGGGTATTTTCTAATGCATGAATTAGTGTTGGTTTAACCTAGTGGTCCCCAGACTGAGTGCATCAGGTCACCCCAGGGCTGGTTACAGATGCAGTTTGACTCAGGGGGCCCAGCTCAGAAACTTGCATTTCCACCAAGTTCCCAGGTGATGCTGATTCCCCTGGGACCACATTTTGAGAACCCGGGTCCGAGAGAGTTCTGTATCCAAACTGAGCTGAGAAGCAGCTCACTGGTAATTCCTAATGAGCTGGATTCTGCTTGATCGCTGGTGGAGACAAAAACGCCTGTGAACAGCTCCAGGCAGCACCATGGTTTGCACGTGGGACATTCAGGGATTGCTCTTGGCTTTTCTGTTTCAGGATGGAGAAACTGGGAACTTTTCCATATGTGGGGTTGGCTGTACCAGTGTGGTTCACTTCCCTGTTTCCACAGTTTTCAGGAGAGAACCCAAAAGCCCAAGCTTCTCATTATTGCTATATCCCTGTGCCAAGGGAGCTTGGCCTGGAGCAGGAGCGCAGTAAATAATTGCAGATGACAGTTTCCAGGGAGATGGAACAGATGTTAACATTAGTGGTGCTAGAGCTCAAGAAAGCTTAAGATTTTTATTTTTAAATGGCTCCATGTATCTTATTCCAGGTTCTACTGTTCATTTTGCAGGGGAAATGCAAGGGGTATAGACAGCGTCGTCGTGTATCTTCATTTCGGCCAGTGGAGGATATCACTGAAGAGGACCTGGAAAATGTTGCCATAACTGTTCGAGATAAAATCTATGATAAAGTTCTGGTAAATGATTTATTATTAATAATTTGTGTAATTGGGATTCTTACTGAGTATTGAAAGCATATCAGGGCTTAGATCCTGTCCTGTCTCCCCGAGGACTTAGAAGCAGGCTTTAAATTGTAGGGTCAAGGGTGAGCTAGACCTGGGAAAGGGAAGATGGATTAGTGCAGTGAGCCTCTTCAGGAGAGGCCCCGAGGCATGCAGATAATCCGGGGAGAAGCAGGCTGTCGTTTAGAACAGCATATTTTTATCATTACATTTTCATTACTTACATAGTATAATGTCTTAAATATTGAAAAACACAGTGTGTTAGGGATAATACAGCCATAGAAAACAAGTTTGACGGTATCTTTGGTAGGAAATGGGTTAAATGTTCTAAATAGTGATTTAAAGGTCAGCTTTGTGTTGGTCTGTGTCACTTTTTGATAAGTGATGGGAGACTGTCTCAAGGTGGCATTAAAATGTTTTTTAATTGAAATGCGAACATTTTAAAACCAGAAGATTTTACACTGAAGGTACCCAGGTCTGTAGTCCGAGGCTAGGGCTGATTGACACTGGGGCTCATCACATGTAGTCCCCTGTTGCTTCCTGGCGGCTCTGCCGTGCCGGCCCCCACCTTTCTTCTGGGCTTTCTGATTGCCTCCAGTGTGCTTTTCTGGCCCCTGAACTGAAGTGCTTACACGTGGCAGAGGCTGCTGTGGTTTGTCCTGGGGAAAAGACCCTACTTGGTTCTGGGTGGGAGGCAGTGCTTTGTGCACGTGGCCTCACCGCACAGGTCCCCAGGTTCACTGCGCATCCCTCTCCCCAGGGTAACACGTGCCATCAGTGTCGGCAGAAGACCATCGACACCAAGACCGTGTGTCGGAACCAGAGCTGCGGCGGGGTGCGAGGACAGTTCTGTGGGCCATGCCTGCGCAATCGCTACGGCGAGGATGTGAGATCGGCGTTGCTGGACCCGGTAGGAGCAGTGTTGGCATTGTTAGAAAATGTACGGGTGAAGGAAGCAAGCTCAAAGTGGGGACCTGCAAGGGCTCTGGGCTTTGTAGAGCCCTCACCACTTTCCCCCCTTCGCCATCTTATGGCAAGGGGAAATGAAAAATAGCATTTCCTTCTGGAAAGGTAACAAGCTGGCAGACAGGATCGGAGAAGTGTACGTTGAGCTAAACTTCTCTACAGTTGTCTGGTTTTGTGCAAGTTAATCCTGTGACTTTCCTCCAGCAAAGAGACCTGTCATTTTCTTGGCCCAGGCCAGGGTGGGCATATCACGGTATTGAGTGCTTTCTGTGTGTCGGACACCACTAAGTGGGTCTCACGTGTGCCAAAGCGGTTAGTTTTACCTTCATTTGTAATGAATACCTTCTGCCTTAAGAAGTAGGTATGTAACCTGTTTATGCTTCAGTTCCCTCTGGAAATGAGATGGCAGTACCACAGTTACGGTATATGACCTTGGACCCAAGCAGCCTTGCTTTCTGGGGTCTGTGCTCTTAACCTTTGCCCTTTATTGTGTGACTGCTTCTTCACCAGTAATAGGAGTACATATACTATCCCCAGCTTACACTGAACCTGAAGGGTAAGTGATTGAAGACATCGGGAGAGTTGAGATTCACACCTTGTGTTCCTAAAGCCAAGGCCAACTTTGTGGGTGTGACCTGGGCATTTACACAAGAGTCCTGCAATTGGCTTAATGCTCAGGAAAGCCTCCCTAAGTTTGGAAGAGGAGCGTCCACTAATCACACGGAGCTGGTCTTGTCTAAAACAGCCATTGTTTCTCAGTGACATGGAATATGAAGCCCTGAGGGGAGGTCCCCCTGAGAAGGAAGGTGACGCACTGGATAATTCCTCTCCTATGGAGGGGGTGCTGTGTGGTGAAGACTGGAGAAGAGGCCCAGCTGAGCCAGGCTGGATCAGAGACTGTTGTCTTGCCAGAGCCTTTAGATAATGGGGGAAATTTCTGTCACTGCCTCTTTTAGGATTGGATGTGTCCTCCCTGCCGTGGGATCTGCAACTGCAGCTACTGTCGGAAGCGTGATGGCCGCTGTGCCACGGGGATCCTCATCCATCTCGCCAAGTTTTATGGCTATGATAATGTTAAGGAGTATCTGGAGAGGTAAGTCTCCAGCGATTTAAAGGTTCAGGTGCCATCCCTTGTGGAAGAGCCTCTGCCTCATTACATGGCTGATGATGAAAACACCTCCAGTGCCACCCATTCTGTGTCCATCGGCATTGAATGGTACTTTTCCCTATTGGGAAATGGCCTCTGAACCAAGACTTCCCCATGGTGTAAAAGAGAAAATGAAGGAATAGACAGGGCTGGCTGGGGGCAAACTGGGAAGACTGAAGAGGCAGCCGTAACCACACTGAGCAGTGAGATCTCAGACTGCACGGGGATGAGGACACAGAAAGGTGGGCCGTGAGTGTCATTTCTGTAAGGAGCTCTGAAGTGTGGTTTTGTAGTTTGGGAGTGAAGAGTCACACTTGGGCCACATAGTATCCAGGATTTTTTTTTTTTGTGTGGTACTGGGGATCGAACTCGACCTTGTGCTTGCAAGGCAGGCACAGTGCCACTGAGCTGAATCCCGACCCTAGGAGACAGGACTTTGAGAGTCAGGAGATAGCAGCTAGTACGGAGGGGTGTTTGGGGGGTTCTTTTCCTCCATCTGATTAACTGCTCATCAAATACTTCTCATCTTTTTCTCAGCTTACAGAAGCAGCTGGTAAAAGACAATTGAGAGAAAAAAGAACAAGCCAACTCAGAATACTCCAAGACATGCATACCATTTGTGCCTAAGATTTGTTAAACTTGTATTTTTATACAGAAATTCTTTGTAGAGTTGTTTCTGAATACTATTTTTAAAAATTGTTTATATGCTTGAAAGATTTTTCAGGAAAATAGTAAAGCAGAGAAATCTATATCCATGTATACACAGATTTGTATTGTTCTAAGTAGTTGCTTAGTATGATTCGGAAGCACAGTTTAAATGGGTGGAGTTAAAGTTCAGGTAAGTTACGGTAATAATGCCAGTAAAAATGGCAGAGGGGGCAGTTTGGGAAGTAAAAGGTAAATTACACAAGGTCAAAGGCAAGAGCTGCTTACACAAGTCTTCTCATTTAGTTTGTTGTATTGTGAGTGAGTGGCTCAAACCATGTAGTTTATCCTGCTCTGGGTCATTCATACTGAAGAATGTGTCCCTAAATTACAAAGTGCAGTTAACCACATGAGAGTTATTAGGAAAACTAAACAAAAGTGGACTGTCATGTTACAGACCCTGGAGGCCTTGGAGGGCCTAGCTTTTCCTTTATGACTTGCCTGGAGCCTGCTGCTTCTAGTTTTGAAAGAATTTAAGGGCTAAGTTTTACTATCCATAAGAACTAAAATTCCCGTTCCTTCAAGCTGCATGGTTTTTGAGATTTAGTAGAATCTTGGTGAAAATGTGAGAGACAGTATATTTTGTGTTGAGAGAATGGGTATCAGGGAGGAACCCTGGAGAGCTAAATCAGTGAACATAGTTCCTGAACAGATTTCTAGTATTATTTTCTATATTTGCTTCTTTCTGTCCCATTCTCCACTGTTTAAGGGTACTGTTTGCACATGTAAGTTACTAAAAAATTACGTAAGCTGCAATGTTTTATGCCCTTCAGTAGAATAAATTAATAGGAACCAGTGTAGTGACACAATAGGGAATGCTCACTGTTGTTCCGGCATAGGCTAGAGCAACCTAAGTCCCAGTATGAAGGCCTCCTTATGCTTCTAGCAACAGAGCCACGCCTGCCAGCACCCACTTAGCTGTCTTCTCTTTGCTTTTCAGCCTGAAGGTCCAGATGTAGGTGGAGCCCCTCATTTTGTTTTTGTACACAGGGCACTCATAGGTCTGTCTGGTTTCTTGTCTGTCCATGGGTATGGCTTTGGCAAAGATGACCGGCATCGTGGATGTCAGCTCTTTGAGGCGGGCTTGGACAATGGTTCCAGACTGGATGTCCCATCTGGCTCCTATGACACAAACAGTAGTTGCCAACTGTGTGGTTTGTTGGTACTGATATTCTCACTGAGGCAATAAACATTCTGATTTTACCACATCTTTTCTTGTCAGTGGCATCCTGACCTTGCTGGGCCATGACTGAGATTTGAGAGAGGTTAATTTAGCTATCCTAGACATATATTACTGTTCCATGTATAATGGTTAAATAGTTTATATAACGATTCAGACACATAAAAGCAAATTTCTCACTCCATAAGAAATCTCCAGTTCAGTACATTCTCTCACCACCATGCTACTTTCTTAGAACAAGTTCTGATCATTCAAATACTATTTATCTGAATTGTGGCACATCATGACAAGGACTAGATGTCCTGTAGGATAGTGCACAGCCAAATAAATTTGGAAAATATTGGGTCTTACTCTCTTAAGAGATGCAAAAGGGCATCTTAAAGGTTGGAAAAGTCTGGCAGTGAAAATTAGAGCAAATTTACTGACAGCTTTGTATTGAAAAGGAAAATGATGTAAATAGTGTCTTGCGTTGTCCTGGGGCATTAATACCAAAACTATGTGTGAAGTTTTAAATAGTCATCACCTCAGATTGGCTCACACTGAATGCATACTTTGGCCCTTACATTGCTGGAAGGAAAGAAGGGAAATGAGAAGTATCCGCTAGCATGAAGCTATTGTATGAGTGAGTAGATCCTGAGAAACAAGGACAAATGCCAACTTGGACCTGGAGAGAAAGGCTCCCAGGCACTCTCTAGGTGGCTCACCTTCCATGCTGAGCCCGTGGAGGTATGCACCCTCCCTCGGGGGGTGGCTGTAATCTTCCTTCACTTTCTTGGTAACATCCACAGTCAGGCACATTCTGTCCAGGGGCCACTCATTTTTTCGAGCCATGGATTGCATGATTGCTTTAGGAGGAGAAGGAACAGGAATTAGGAATTGAGTAAGATAAAAAAATAAAGCTGTATATAAATAGGGCTTGAAGGAGCCACCAGTAATGCCATGGGATGTTTGAAACTCCTGGGTATTCTGCTTGTGGCTGCTGTAAGGCAAACTGAGGCCACTTAGTTTATAACCTGTTTGTGTATCAGATTTTATTGAAAAGTGATTTGTTTCTGTTTCACCTGTGCTTGCTTCTGCGCCGTCCTGGGGACCCTTCCCCCCTGCTGTTTGCCACCATCGCTCTTGCAGCAGGCTAGGGAGAATCATCAGCAAAGCAAGGTAGGACTTTGGGGTCCGGAGGGCATGCATCCAGGCTGCCCTTCTTCCACCCTTACCAGTTAAGAAGGACTGAGGGTTGAAGAAGCCAGAAAGCCACACAACAGCTGGAAGGACAAGGTCTTGGGTCCAAGTGTCCAGTTCTCGGCAGCGCAAGAGGAGGTCATTAAACCTGGTTAGTCGAAGGTAGGAAAAAAAATAAAAGTGCTTTTTAGTAAAATGGATGTCTTCCAACATAAGTCTGAAGAAAGGGACCAGGGGTGGGGGTTGCACAAGTATACCACAGACAGCAGTGGAAACCTCACCTAGTGATTTGCAGGGCGCTCTCCCTCTTAAAGAGACTGGATACTTACAACTGACCAGGAAAACAGGAATGGGGAAAGTTCTGCATTTATTCACCCGTTTTATTTAGAGCCTCCCATGTAGTGAGTGTATACAGAAGTACATTCATACTGGGCTGAGAAGAACCACCCAGAAGTGCAGGAGTGGTGGATCACAGCAGAGCACACTCGTGTCTGATGACAGGAGAGAGGGCTGTGATGCTCCTGCCAAGACACAGTTGCCAGGGAAGGTGCCAGGTGGAGAGACTAATGGGTGACAATATTCTGCGTATGGTAATAGTTAACCTGGAAGGGGAAGGTAAAGGTGACAAAAAGGATCTTGTCCACAGAGTTGTACAGGGTGGGCAGTGCTCCTAGTTGTAAGGAACTTGGCTCACAAGGCTAAGGAAATATGAGCTTTGATAAAATTTGGAAACCCCAGAAGCCTTGAAATGGAGGTTCAAGGGCTGCTGAAAAGGGGTAGAGGGTGGGGCACCGAGCAGAGGCTCACAGGAGCCAGCAAAGTAGCCGTCAGCACAAGGTGAGGCCTAGCACTGGCATTCCCTGGGAACTTGTTTGGGTCCCAGTTGTAGAGGAAATAGGTTGGATGAGGACTCACCCTGACATCCCACAGCAGGGATGTCTGCCCAAGATGTTCAGCTGGCTGCAGGCTGTGAAGAAAGAAAGACTGAATGGTCCCATTCAGATTCCTGCTAGCTTAGAACATGGGCCTGCCTTATTCCCTGCCTTACATTAAATTCTTATAACTGGCTTGATATAAAACTATACTTGAAGATAATAAAAAGGAATAGGGCTCTATACAAAGACAAAAGGAATGAACAGGAAAAGCAATGGCAGAAAAAGATTCCTAGGTTAAATTGTCTTAATGTAGGGCTGGGATTTTAGCCCAGTGATGCCACTGCCTGCCTCACAAGTGCAAGGTCCTGAGTTTGATCCTCGGTTCCCCCCCCACCCGCCACCCAAAGTCTTACTGTAGAGAAAGGGCAGTCAGACAATTTGTAACAGTTTAAAAAATGACTGCTTATATAAACAGGATTATGCCTTAGGAAGGGATCATCAAAGAAAAAGTGGGGTGATCAAGTTGGAAGTGCCCGGGAAAGAAGGAAAACCATGTTACAGAAAAGTAAAGCAGCAAACAAATATCTAACAGTTTCTAAAACATGTTTCCTTATATTATAAATTTCAGTATAATACATGATATTTCTAGAAAATTTAGAATAATCAGTACTAACAAACACCTTAATTATATGGACTATAAACATGTTAATTCTTTGGGTGGAAGGAAGAAAACATGAAGCTATTTAAAGAGGGCAGAAATTGTACTATCCTCAGACATCTCTAAAGCAGGATTGGATAGAACAGTGATGCCTACCAAGTCCCCAAACTGTATGTGAAAAAAATTACAACCAGCCTATCTTTCAGATATAGATATAACAAACTATAGCATAAAATCCTACCAGCAAATCCAACAAATAGGAAGGTTTATAACTCAGAAAATAAGAGGAATATTGGAAAAAAAGACAATGACAGACAATTCTAGGGAAGCTACTACCTCTTTGGAGACATAATGAAAATCACCTGGATCTGACTAAATCAACCAAAATAGAGCAGAGCCATGTACAGTTAAAATAGAATTTGGTGGATAAAGATAATGAAGAGCACGGAGGGAAAGGCAATACTCAAGAGACCTAAGGGCTAAGAAACTTAAAACAATGGAAGCTGCGAATGGATCTCATCTTTATAACAGCACAAAGTCTACACCCAAATACAGTAGTGAACTTGTAGAACCTGAGGGGTACAGGAAACTTGTGAAGGAATGACAAATATATGTAACCAGTGCTAGGAAACAATGGAATTTAAGACATGGAAGCTCAGAAAAAAGAGTCACGGTGTCCTAGAGTTTCTCAGAGAAGTCACCAGAAAGCACTGAAGCCCATTCAGGCAGAACAGATGTGACCCCCTCACTCTGTGCTTTATACTGTGGTAAAAAGAAAAGAGCCCAGAACAAGACGGGAAAGTAATGCTGAGCAGAGAAGTGGATATATTATTAAAGCCAAAATAGTTATCAACTATAAACAAAAATGTGTAAAATAACTCTAGCAGTTCAGCAGGAAGCTGTATGTTCTACAGGAAAAAAAAATGTTTACATTGTGTTAGAAAAATTTGATGTTACGGTATAAAGGCCTCCACCAAAGTAATAGGAATGACACAGGGCCAAACCAAATAAAGGAAACTAAAATCAACGAGTCAGGAAAAAAAAAAAAGGAAAAAACCCTATGAAAAACAAAAGTACAAAATGGTGGGAAAAAAGCCCAAATGTAATCATAAAACAAATAGGAATCCATGATTTCTTGATGTGCATAGCATGAGGGGTCAGTTGAGAGGCTCTGCTCACTTCCCTGCTATGGTTATTCTCTGCCATCCATGGGAGTCACACAGTGTCCTGGTCCTGTTTTCTTGTCCTTCCTGTCCCCCACAGCCAACACTTGGGTACCTGGGGATAGTTCTAACGTCATCATTTGGGATTCTAAGGGGACTTTTCACTTTAAGGCTCAGTAGTGTTCTGATTTATGGAAGAATGGTTCAGGAAGTAGGGATAAAGAGCTTCAGCACCAACAAGCCAGGGATAAAGAAGGTCTTGTGACTGAATTTTCTAACAAGGCCATGGAGCAGTGGGGAATAACACAAGGCTTCAGCAGTCTGAATTTCTGCCCCTGGCTGTGTGACCCATGTCTGCAGTAATTCTCCCACAGAAAGGGAATAGTTTTCTGTACATCATATTAACGTCCAGAAATCATCGGAGCAGGCGGTTATACTCCTGAGGTTGGAAAATAAAGGATATAAATGACAGGAGGGCAAACTTGAGTTGCCTTCCATGGCCATTCAGATCTTGCAACTTGAAATTTTATTGCTATATTTTTTTCAGATGAAAAATTGAGACGGATCAGGTATTTTGTCCAGGAACAAAGACCTAGCAAGTGAATTTGAATTTTTGTCTGGGCCTGGCTTTGACAACATATCAAAGAGAAATGAGAAACTGGTGATGGAGTTTGCCTGGTTATGGGTCAGTCACAGGTTCTGGGATTCTTACAAGGTGTGACTGAGAATGTTAACCCAGCACTGACACTAATGGCCTTGGCAGCGAGAAGAGGTAGCTTACCACTGGGCAAGGCCGTAAGTAGATGGGTAAGCCAGTTTGCTCCAGGTATGTGGAACTCTGTCATAGCTCAGTGCAGACTGCTGGGCTTCCACATCAGGAGACAATGTCAGCTCCCCCTTGTGTGGAGAGAAAAAGACCACACAGTGAAAATCTTCCAATATGGTCAAGCCCATTCTAGTCCCACTATAAACTTACCTTTAATCCAAGGTCTAATTGTTCAAGTGATGCACGAATTTCCTGAATGAGAATATTCATCCTCTCACATTCTTGGAAACAAACAAGAACATATGGGCTTCTATTTGAGGTCTTTTGCATTATCTCTGCCATGTTGAACTCTTCTGGAAGTTTCTCCAAAATGTCATCCAAGACATTCTTAACCTTAAATCATTAACACATACACAAAGATTTATCTCCTGTTCAGTTCTGTTCATGGTGATAGACATTTTACTTTCTGAAGTCTCAGAGTCCATCATCCAACTTCCAAAGGTCTGTGAATTCATTTTTTAAAAAAGTTTACATTTTTGGTGGTACTGGGGATTGAGCCCAGGGAATGATAAACTATATCCCCAGCCTTATTTTTTAATTTTATGATAAGGTCTTGATAAATTGTCTAGGCTTGCCTCAAACTTAACAATCCTGCTTCAGCCTCCTGGGAAGCTGGGATTACATGTGTGCACCACCACATCCAGCTATGAATGCATTTTATTTTTTTTATCTTTTATTTTGGTACCAGGGATCGAACCTGAGTCCTTGAGCTTGCGCAGCAGGTGGCAAAACCACTGAGTTAAATACCCAGCCCTATGAATGCATTTTAAAGATGCCTACTCCAGTATGTGGGCCAAGTGGCACAGCCCACTCGGGTGTTTTCTGCATCAGTGACAGCCACTTCTCTCCACTAGGTCCCCACAATACAGTCAGGGAGACTACTGTTTATTCACAGTATTCCACTGCTAGCATTTAGGGCATAAGAATAGTTATCAAGTATATGCCATGTAAAGATTTGGTCAGAAGACATAGAACTCCATTATTTGGGTAACCTTGGGAGCTGCAGCTGATCTGAGAGATGTAAGCAAACTTTAAAAATATTGTTACACATATCAGCTGTGTAGGTTCAAGGTCATGAGTAGCTATGTGTTTGCATGTGACTAATGTTAAGTGACCAGTTTGCTTATATAATAGGTGTTTTGTAAGGGTGTATGATACACAATAGTGTTTATAAAATACGAGAACTGCAGTAAACATTGCGGTATTTCTTGAATGGTTTCTAGATTGTAACTTAAAGTCATGCTTTTATTATATAAATATAGGTAAATTCCCAGTGTTTTAAATTTTTAAAATTTCAGCACATACAAGTAATGAATGTCTCTTGAATACACATTTCCTCATCATGGCCTCCCACGGGATAAATTCTTAAAAGTCACATGGATCAAAGAGACATTTAAAGCATTTCATTCTGTTAACTGATGCTGCCCTTCTAACCAGCATGCCTTTGGATCCATTTTTAACAATAGAGATGCTTCTATCTTCTATAATGTTGCCCTGAAGAAATGAGAGATTCATCACTGAAGATGTGAATAGGTACATAGTACTCATATGCATGTTCTATGAAGCTTCACTGAACTGAGAAAAGCAATAAATATCTGAAAGACAAAATGTTTGAAAAACACTGCCCATTAGCCTCAGGTGGCTTTCTCTCTTTTCTTGCTGTCAGATTACTGTTAGTTGGGTTGACATCACTCTTGCCAGGTGTTTGTAGCAACCGGTCAAGTCTTGAAATCTCAAACTCTCATAGTAGTGCTGTAGACAGTATGAAACACAGTATAGTACTGTAGTTAGGTAACAGCACCTTGTAGAATTAGTCACTGGTCCATTCTAGCCGTCCTGCTTTGGCAAGTAACTTGAACTTGTCTCTGAAATAGAGACCCTGGCTTTGCTCTTGTGGATTAAACAGCATATCTGTAAAGTACTTTTTATAGTGCCTAGCTAGTGCATGGCCTTTGCTACAGTCTGCCTGTTTGAGGTGTTAAGCTATCTTTACCTTGAGTGCTCTGCATTCTCTGGTTAATGACCAGCTTTGTTGGACACATACAAGTACAAAAACCAGATATGGATGTCCATCATCTGCTTTTACTAACATTACAGCATCCCCTGAAGGATGAATTTTTCTTTGATAATCTTATTAAAAATGTAACACTTTTCTAGAAAAGATGCTAGTAACAGGATGAAACACTACAATAAATTCTAAAGCTTCTAAATTACGAGCCTCACTGAACTACTTATTTCAGGAAATAATATGAGCAGTTCCTAGGACTACACTGTAATTAGATCTGGGGTTTAGTGAGCTCCATTTAGTCTGAATCTTTGTCAATCGAATCCTGATTAGTAATTTTGAAAGAAGGGCTGGGGGAAAATAATCAGCAAGTCAGGTTTTAAATTAATGAGAATATAGTTATCTGAAGATTTAAAGAAAGTAATTTCTCATCCCCATCATTCTAGCACAATGGTGATGAACCTTTTAGAGCTTTTGATGACAACAAACAGCGGGCTGTGGCATGCATGCCATAGGTTTGCTACCACTGTTTTAGGGCAATAAAAGTCTTCCAAAAAATGGCAGCCTTCTGAGACAATGCAAAAAAAGATACCATGGTAAATGACTGAGCCCAAAACATTAAGAGTGAAAAGTTAACTACAGATTTGGAGAAGACACTTGAAATTCATACATCTGACCAAGAATACACATCCAGAATAAAAGTTCTTAGAATCCATAAGACAAAAGATTGACAACTCAGTTAAAAATACGATGAGCAACAAGTACTTCACAAGTATATCCAGTGATCACACACATGCAAAAAGGTGTTCCATATTTTCCTCAACTGAGAAATGTAAAGTTAAAACCACTAAGATACCACAATCCCTAGCAAAAATTTCAAGGAGGTAAAGCAACTGGAACTCACATGCTGCAGGTAGGAGTATAACTGCTAAAAGGGTTGAGAAAATTGAGAGTACAGTTAGAGCTAAACATATCCCATGATCTGGCAATCCCACTACCAAATATAGAGAAATGAGTATGAGCAGGTACCTTTAGGAGTTACATTTGTCTGTTGACAAAGGACTGTAAGAGGATGTTCATGACCATAGCAATGGACAAACTACAAACCAAAACCCACAGCAGAGTGAATGAAGAACTATTCATATAAATGTTAAAAATAAGCCATTGGTATGTGAACTGCACAAATGTAATGTGGAGTTGGGAGCCTGATAGAAACAAAAATGCACTGTGTGATTGTAAACAAAGCTAATAGGTGATCATAGTGGTAAGGATACCAGTCACCTTTGGGGAGTGCAGAGGTAGCTTGACTGGTAATGGGCTTGAGTATTCTGGCCTGTTGAAAATGTTTTGTATTCGATCTGTATGTGGTGGGTATGAGTATATAAGAAGGTAAAAGTTCATGGAGTTTTACATTTGAGCTTAGCACATTTCAGTGTATATATCTTACTTTAACAAAAGAAAAGACTACCTTGTCTTCTGCAGACTGCCCCAGTTCGTCAGTGCGGAGTGCACTCCTGGGCTGCATCTCCAGCAAAGTTCTGAAGAGAGTGTTGGATGTCACTGTTAGGAACTCTATTTCAGCATTGGGGTGGAGGCCGTACAGTGCTGGGCTTTCTGGAGGCAGCATTTCCTCTATGTACTGATGGTAGCCTGAATAATCGAGGTAGGGAGGGGCTGCAAAGCCTGGGGCCAGCATGAGTTCGTCTTCAATCTGCAACCATAAAGGGAATGTCAGTTATTCCAAAGCTAGGTTGGAATACTGGTTGGACACTAGGCTGGTGTCAGTCTTTGCTGCCTAAACTCCTGAGAACACTGGTAAGAAAGCCCAGCATAATGCTAGGCAAGCAGCAGGCTCTATGATGCTTCCCAGTCAATAATTCTGTTGTATGTATGGCATGAGGCTGACCTCTGGAGAGGACTACAAGGGATGTGCATGAATCCTGTTCTAAGAAAGCTTGGAGCAGTGTGATGCAAGGAATGAACAAGTGTTGTGCTATCACTGCCTACTGGTCACTGCTTCGATCCATTGACTCTCCCAAACATCCCCATTTTCCAGAGAAAATCAAGATGGACATTAATTTGCCTAGGCAGATGTTTGATTTTAATCTTAATTTTGAGCTCACTTTAGTACGAACCTATAGCTTATACTTTCCTAGTGTACCATACTTTCCAAGGTACTGTTTTGAGTCATTTTGTGTACAACACATATAAATAAGTAATGATTGAAAAGTATGTGGGTGTATAAGTCTCATAGGCTGTCAAAGAGTATAAGTCAATTTGCTGCTACCTCCCTAGGACCATAGACTGGCTATTCAGGGTAAAGTCTGTGGTACTGTTCCTGTCAAGATCCATAAACATGGGGTCAGTGGCTGGCACATGCTACTGGTCAATACACAGTTTCCTGGTGACTGAAAGACTGTAGTAACATGGCCTTTCCCATACTCACTTCTTTAATGCTCTTGAAGAGTAGACATTCTATACAGAGCGATGTTTTGAACAGATGCAATGTGAACAATACCAAACGAAGTCAGAATATACATGTGACCAAAAAACTTATGGGCCTGAGACTCCATACAACCATAAGCAGAGTCAATCACAGCTTATAATTTTCTAGTAAACTTAGAATAATGTGAGATTTTCTCCAGATTGTTCTCAGTACCAGGGGAAGTTTGTTTCAATTTTCTCACTAGTGATGAAAATTCTGTCTATATTTGCACCTATATGTATAGGAGAATGCTGTTTAATCATCATTTAATATAGTTCTTTTCTGCCTAGATTTTTAAAAGTTTCTAAAAGTAAGATGTGTCTGTGGCCATGTGATACTGTGCTGTGTCGCTTCACTATCACTAGGCGTGTTTGTTAGTCCATTCAGTAATATGCACTGTTTACTAGCGCCCCACAGCAAATTTTGGAAACAAGAAAGCATCATATGACCTAGTTCTTCATGAACTTCAGTCTCTAAAGGGGACAAAATAAATGTGATTTTCTACAAAGTCATATAACTGAATAATATTGGTTTGTTCTTTCCTCTCAAATCTGCAGTCCTGGATTGCTAAGCCTGTGACCTTAACAACAGTGCTCAATTACCGTCTATGAGTTCTAAGAGCATTGTTAATATTTAAATCTACATTTCTCCTTTTACTTTATACTAATTTTTTTTTTTTTTGGTACCAGGGATCAAACTCGGGTCCTTGTGCTTGAGAGGCAGGCACCAGAACCACTGAGCTAAATCCCCGGCCTTATACTAAGATAATTTTTAAGTTATCTAATCCTTCATATTGCCAGAAACAGAAACCTTGATCCAGTGAAATGGGAAGGAACAAGGGAGACTGCCCCACTACCTATATCCCTAGGCTTGGTTTTGGTCATTTATTCATGTTGTTATCATTTCATATGAATAAGAATAATCAAAATTGAAATGTCATTTTACTCAGAATGACCCAAAGAAAACTACAGGAAAATTAAACTCGTTTTATTAAAAAACCCCAAATTAGAATAAACACACCGAGATTGAACATTATTCTCTACAAACAAGGACTTGGGTCTTTTCTGTTAGTGCTCACTAGGTTGCCGAAAGTTTTGAAAGGCAGCAGTTAATTTGTCCTTTAAAACAAAAAGGAAAGTGATCAAAATTTGAATCACTAGGAAAAATTAAAATGCCACAGGAACTGGATATTTGAATGCATTCTCATAATGCTGGTGGGACTCCAAATGGAAAGACAACTAGGCAGTCTGTTTATAGAGGGCCTTGTGATGAGCAAACCAAAGAAACCAAACTCAAAGAAAAGTGCTCGAGGTTTACAGCAGGCAGACCTGGCTCAGTTCCCACCCCCTAATGGTTTGGTGGCTGTAAGAAATGACAGTCTGTCTTTGTTTCAGTCTTTTCATCAGTAAAATGGGGCTCATAATAGTGACTTAATGGTTGTAGCTGTGAGAATTTAATAAGGTCGGCTAATTGCTAGGCCCAGTGCAGGCTTTTACACATAATCTTCCTGTGTCCTAGGAGCAGGCATGGTTATAAAGTACATCTTGATTTTCTGGAAGGAAAAACAAAATCTGAGAAACTTTACTGTAAATTCCTACTTTGATGTCAACTAAAGTTTGAAAAGCAATGCTTGGTTCAAGAACGTTCCCCTTTCTTTCAGGGAAGATTTCAACATATCCAAAGAAGCCTGTGAATCCCAGCTCTGACTCTAGACCTTACTTCTCACTCAGTGGCTTTTATGAAATCTGCTTCTTGCTAATGAGGCCCTAACGGAAGAGCTCTTTCCACAGTGGCCAGCTTTCTTGCCTTTGGAGGAGAGCTGTTTAAGAAGGTGCTGTTATGCCTCAGATTACCCATTCAAATGAACCCTTCTTCAGAGAAGAAATAGAAATAGCCAATGACCCCATGAAAAGATGCTTGACATCATTAGTCTTCAGGAACATGCAAATCAGAGATACCATTCCAGGATGGCTAGAATAAAAAATGTGGACAGTAGCAGTGTTGGTTAGGATGTGGGAAACACTGGTGGTTCCTCCAAATGTTGAACACAGAGTTACCATTTTGACCCAGCAGTTCCACTCCTACGCACATTCCCAAAAGAACTGAAAGCATAAGTCCATACAAAATTTATACCCAAAATCTAACAGCAACATTATAATAGCCAAAATCCAGAAACAAACAAAATGCCTACTAATAAACAAAATGTGGTGTATCTATCAATGCAAGAGTGTTTGGTTATAAAAGGGAATGAAATTCTTACACATGCTACAACAGGGATAGCCCTTGACAACATGTTAAGTAAAATAAGTTGGACACAAATGGCTTCATATCATATAATTCCATTTATCTAAAAAGTCCAGAATAGGTAAATCTACAGAGACAGAAGTCTCTGTAGCCAGGGTCTGGAAAGTGGGAAGTACCATGTTTGGGGTGGGCAGGGGAAAATGGTGAGTGATTTAATGGGTACAGAGTTTTTGGTGGATGAAGATGTTCTAAAGTTGTGATAATGCCTGCACAACTGCAAAAAGCTCTGAATTCTGCAATTTAAATTGGTAAATTTTACGGTGTGCAAAGTATATCTTAGTAAAACAAAAATCAATGGATTCCTCTTCAGGCAGATTCAACTTCCATATCATGAAATAAATAATCACCAAGGATATGAAAACATCTTTGCAGAAACTGCTGCCAGGCATGATTAGAAACTGGAAAAATCAGCAACCTGCCCTCTGTGTTCACCTTACTGGATTGTTGCCCTTTTCACGTTTTCTTTTCTGACATTTAATAAAACTTTACCCCACCAAGTAGCCTTGGTAATGACAAGAAGCTCCCAGGTAGCTGTGAGTATAAACAAGTACATATGCCTTTGCTCTCTGGGTCACAAATGTGGTCTGGAAGTGCTGTTGGGATTTCAGGAATTACTCAAAGTTGAATTGCATCATTGTGTGTTCTTTAGAGCTGAAAAGTACACTGGTGATTTTCTAGATGATAACTTTTTACTTTACACATGAGTAAGCCGAGGAGCACAGAGGTCTGGGGCAAAGCTAGACAGGAAGTTCATTGCACAACTTGAACTCTGGTCTACTGGGTTGTCCTTGTTCTCAGTGCCACCACACCTGGGTGTTCAAGTGGGCCTCAGTGTTTTGCGATCGCTGACCTGTCACAAATAGATCACCACCCGAGCCAATGCAGTATGGCACACAAAAAGACTGGCCATTCGAGTCTTTGTAAGTTCAAATCCTAGCTCTGCTGCTTGGTAGCTGTTTGACCTGGGTTCAAGCTTCTTTTTTGATTAAAGGAGATAATACCTACTCTGCAGGATTGTAGTGAGAAAAAAAAAATAATACACCTGAAGTATGGGGTAATGACCTCTGACAGCACAGGTATTTAACAAATGGTTTCCATTGTTACTATCACAGACTAAGAAATGAACAGTCAAGTATGAAATGTGTATTATACATTTTATACTTAATAACAGAAATATCGTTCACTTAGCATTATTATTCTAACATTAGATCTATGTTCACAGGTGACAACAAACTCATGAGTTGGTTAATTCATGTTTTGTAGATGATAAAGCTAAGGCTCAAAAAAGTTCAGTCCTATGTCTAGGATCGCAGAGCAAACACAAAGAAAACCTCATATTTGAACCTAAGGGTTTGTTTTTACTTTTTAACCTCAAGCCTTTGATCTTAATTGTAACTATTATCATCAAGATAGTTTGCACTACATGACGACTTTCTGTCTTAGTTACTTTCTCATTGCTGAGACAAAATACTCAATACCCAAAGTTAAAGGAGGAAAGGTTTATTTCAGTTCACAGTTGATAGATGTTTTAGTCCATAGCCAGCTGGTTCCAAGGCAGGGCAGCATGGCAGAGGGGTATGGGAGAGAAGAAATAATCCATTGGGTGCCAAGCAGAAGCAGCAGCAAATCTGCCTTCTTTCTGTCCTTTTATATTCCATCTAGGCTACAAGCCTATTGATTGGTTCCACCCATACCCAGGGTGAGGCTTCCATTATCACATTATTATCACATTATCACATTATTATTAATGTGAGGCTGTCCACATTCACGCACCCTAGTCCAGCTAGCTTTGAAACTCCCCACCTATGACCCCATGAGGCTTGGTGGGAACATCTAGATACAAACCACTTTCAAAAAGTAATACTCTATATGATAATTTTCTAAAAGCAGTTTACTATATTACTTATTAGCACTGCCAAGTACCTGTGTTATACATGAAAATGTTTTCACCCTTAAATTTTGCCCAAAGACACTTGAAGGGCACTGGACTATTCTCTGAATGCAAATTCATCCAGCAAGAAACTCATCCTCCTAATACCAAGATACTGTGGTGACACCTATTAGTGACTAAAGGGTTAAGACCCTCAGCAGCAGAATTCTCTGGTGACACAATCCTGCCAAGCACATACTGAGCATTCATGAGGCAAAGCTGACCAGAGAAAGCATAAAATAAAAAAATATAAGATCTATTTGTTCCTTCCAACAAGCCCTGAGCCATCTTCTCCCAAATAGTTACTGTATCTAGATAACCTTATCTACAGCTAACTAAAGAGGCTTCTGTGAAAACAGAATAAACACCTTGTCAATTTGCAACTTTCGTGGACAATTTTAGATACAACACAGGTGTTCTAAAAGATCATCAAGAACCTGCTGATCTGAAAAAAATATTCATGAGATATCTAGATTGGCTGCATAGGCCCTTTTTCTAAGTCCTCAAGTCCTTATAAAAACCCCAGTCTCTACCCTGTAATCATAACACTCTGGGAGGCTGAGGCAGGAGGAATGTAAATTTAACCCCAGCATGGATAATTTAGCAAGACCCTGTCTCTAAATAATATATTTTTTTTAAAGGGCAGGGGTTGGGCCGGGGATTTAGCTCAGTGGTTCCGCTGCGTGCCTCGCAAGCGCCAGGTCCTGAGTTTGATCTCCAGTACCAAAAAAAAAAAAAAAAAAAAAAAAAAAAAAAAGGCGAGGGATGCAGCTCAGTGCCGAGGCCCTGAATTCAACTCCCAGTACTGTAAAAGCAAAAACCAATCTCTCACCCTAATGGCAGACTCCTTTCTTGGAAATGCACCTGCTCTCCCCTTGCAGGTATACTTTGTCTGAATAAACTTACATTTTCTTGTTCTGATCTTGGTCAGTTGTTTCACTGCCCATGCCACCAGCCCTCCCTCCACACAACAGCAGCCATCTCGCTATCCCACCATCTCCCTATCCCACCATCTCACATGCAAACACTGCTGGAAGCATTTCAGTTCTTTTGATAAGAGCAGAACTTTAAACCCAACCTATTATTGAGCAGGTTCTAATGCAACAAAAATACTAATCTGCAAATACATTAACCAATATGAGAAGTGGCAAAAAGACATCCTGCAGATGCTGAAGTGTTAGGGACCACTGCTAACAATATAAACGGCATGAGTAGGAAGCCTTGCAGGAGAACAAAGTTAACAGATTTACAGCCTCTGACATGAGTCAGTAAGTGCATTAATTTCCCTTGCCGAGACGAGAAGGTAACACTGTCCAGTGAGGACTCAAGCTTGCAAATGAAGCATTTTGATCCTGAACATCTCACCAGATCTGTGCGGAAGGTCAGGTACCTACATTTCTAAAGGGCTTACACACACCAGTGATGCCCCGCAGGTTTCATCACCTATATTTATTTTACAATTATTTGAATGGGAGTTCAGACTTGTGAAGGTTAATGGACTGTCTCGTTTGGCAACAATAATTCCCCCCCTTAGCCACAGGCCAGAGCCATGGGAGGGAACATTCACAGGAGGTTCCTGCTCTACCCCTTGACCTCCACCCTCATTGGAGAAATCAGCCTTTGTAAAGGTCACTTGCTGGCACTGTTTATCTTTTCCATCTCCATGGTAACTTGCCTCTAGACCTCTTCTGAGGAGCGACTTCCAATTGTGTTAAATAGAAAGTATCTTCCTGACATGTGAAATCCTGCTCATTAGAAAGGAGGAAGACCAGGAGACTCACAGTGAAAAAAACACTTAAATAATGGTCACATATCAGGGAAGTCATTTTGTTTTCTGCCTTGTCCCTGAATGGTTTAATGTTATTCAAAGTAGTAAAAAATGTGTCAAGTTTTATTAGACTATATTATCCCTCAATACATGATTATATCACTGCTCAAAAACCTAGAGGAAGGTGATCACATCTATGCAATGCTTGTCTGAGATGAAATTTTCAGAAGTTATAAATAAGAGGTTGTGCAAACCATTAAAAAAATCCTTTAGCCCTGCTCTCTAAACACAGGCAATATCTTGCCCAGTAGAAATGGTGCAGTATAGGTCACTGCTGTGCTTCACAAGTGTCCCTTAAGGAGCCCTGTGTTAACGGTTTGGTCACAAGTGTGTGGCTATGGGGAGTGTGGATCCTTCAGGAGGTAGTGTGTAGTAGGAGGTGAAGTTGTTGGGGTGTGGTCTGGAAGGGGGTGTTGGGGCCCTGGCCTTTCCTTTTCCCTTTTCTTTGCTTCCTGACTGCCCTAGGTGAACAGGCTTCCTCCCCAGTGTACTCTCACCATGATATACTGCATTGCCACAGGCCCAAAGAATGGGGCCAAGTGACTGGATTGAAACTGCTGAAACCATGAGCAAAAGAAACCATTACTCCTTTAAAATTGATGATCTCAGGTATTTTATCACTGTGAAAGAAAGCTAATACAAGTGGCCTGAGTCTTTGAGAACTTGCTTGGGAATGGCTATGAACCTGAGCATGCTTAGAGAGACAGCTCACATGAGGAAAGCCTGGCCACTTCTCTCAGCCTCGTGTGAGAAAAAAAGAACAGCACTTTTACCAGAAAGAGCTCTGATCGTCAATGTTTTCTACGGAGACACAGGGTCAATACAATGATAAAGGAGAAATGGAAGCCAGGTGTCTAAGCCAGCACAGTGTGATCCACCCCTTCCTCACAGAGGGAAGAACAGGGTTCTCAAGTCACCACATTTTTATTTTTAAAGAATAACTGTATTACTTTGTTATTACACATAGAATGTCAACAGGGATTCCACAGTCCTACAATATATTAATGCTAATTTCTCTTTCTGTCATAAATGTCATTGTTTTTAACAGTTTTTGATAAAAGATCAAAATAAATTTCTTACAATGCATTTAGTTAATATTTCTTTGGGTTACTCTTGTTAGATTTTAATTTCATTTTTAATTGACAAATACTAATTATATACGTTCATGGAGTACAATGTGATGTTTTGACACGTTTACATTGTGGAATGATTAAATCAAAGTAACAAATCCATTACCTCGTGTACTTATGCACCCTTTTTTTCGTGAGCATCTATTTAGTAAGGTGTTATTGACCAAAATTTACAATATTCTGTGACTTCTGTGGCAGGCAAGAAAACTACTGTGAAATGGATAATCAAACTAAAATCAGATGCTTACATTCTGGTTCTGAGTACTTGCTGAGTGGCCTGGAGCTGTAGCTATGCCTCTGTATTTTGGTCTGTACAGTGGCATGACAGCATCAGCTCTGAGTGGCTTTCAGGGAGCTGACCCTGTAAGCCAGTGTGTGTGAGAGCACCTCCCCGTGGCATATCACACATCTGCATGAATCATCACTGGGGAGTTTCGTGAAAGTGCGGAGTCTTTTCTGCACATCTAGGAAGGGCCCTGAGATTCTGCATTTCTAACAAACTGCCAAACTCCCATGAAGACGGACCAGAACACACTAGCAAAAGGCCAACAACATTTAAGAATTAGCCATATACAGTAGTACAGTTATCTTAATCAATTCCTACCAGAATTTTCTCCTCAGTGGAATTTAACAATGTCTTACCAGAGACGGATTCATGAATTCTTCTAAGTACACCTGGCACAGTCTGCGATCCCAGACATCTGTGATGTGGCCCCCGTACATGATCTCACCAAAGAGATAACGGAGGTCTTCCCATGGGACCTGGGGACAAAATCATGCAGATGTTCACTTCCTGGGCCAGAGCATGTGCCTCAGCCTGGCCAACTAGTGGCACATGCCCTCTAACACGACGACCCCCATGCCTTTGTCAGCAGGGGTGCCTGAAAGAGGTGTGGACGTTGTCTAAGTTTCTGTGCAGAATTTCGTGGAAGAATTATTTTCAATGTGTCCTGAAACATTTGGTGAAAGACTTATAGTGGTAAATTCTTTAGGCAGATTTTAAAGAAAATGGAATCACTTTTAAAATATGTTTATATATTAAAATTCTCCAAAAATCCTGAGAGGATGTTGGTTCACGGGCCTTTGAAGTGTTACCTGGTTTTTATGACTTGATTTATATCAGTTTTTACTATCTGATTGAAGAAAAGAAACAGCCATACAATTTGAATTAGGGGTGCATTTTGAATTCTATCACTTCCTAAATGCCCAGGCAAACAAATCCCTTTGCCACTGACTGACTCAAGGGCTCAGTTTATGGTCTGACTGGCTGAGTGACTTTTCTAAGGGTTGTACCGAATGACTACCATATTGTAGCCAACAAATCTCTCTCCTCTTTACTTGGCTTAGCAGGATTTGAAGCCTCTCTTTGCTACCCTTTAGCTTTCTCTGGGTTTGCAAAACATGCCAGTGTGTGATGAAGGCTTTGTAGTCAGAAGCCTTTATACCCTTGGGGGCAGTCTATTGCCTCCCAATGGTTCAAGTAAAAACGTAATTATAACCTTTGCTTGTTGAGTGATGTGACAGAAAAGAACAAGTAAAACTGCTTCAACTATTCCAATGTACTTGCTACAAGTTTATTTGAATTTGAATAAATGAACCTCAAATATGTCTTTCTTTTAAGCTAGCGTGATGTGCATGAGAAAAGGGCGAGGGCAACATGTTCTCGCTACCATGCCATATGCCACATTCATCCAGCTGAGATGGATGGGAGAGACAGATTTCTTAAGTTCATTGTCCTTTCCGATTGCATCCAATTAACGCCTTTTCTGTACTTCAGTACTGTATCTGATATGTTATCTACATCAAGATTTTAATCAGGTAATGCTCTGTTCTTTTCAGCAACTGATTTTCTTTCTACTAAATCTGATCTTTGTCTTTTATACTACCTTCATGAAAAGGGTATCTGTATAATCAAACTATGTGCACATATCAACAATTCTTGAATTTGATAACCTGCTTTGGGGTATGTGGCAAATACCATGGGTTAAGACATCTGAGAGACAGAAGGGTGCAGTGACAACCAAAAGCTAGTTTGACCTGAAACCTACTGAGGAACACACCTGCATGTGAGGGCTGCAGAAACCACACCAGTCAGCTCCTCCCATTCTCCCTTTCATTCCTACCTTACTTATCTACAGGAATCAGCTCAAATAGGATAGTAATCCTGGGCTCAGCCTTGTGGGACAATTATACAGAACTTGAATATAAGTGTTAAGTGATCCATTTCTTTCTTTTTTTTTTTTTTACTTTGAACTATTGTAATAATCAATTTTATGTGCCATAGTTTAAATAACACATGATGAGGTCAACCCAATTATTCACTAGATTGGTTAGGGCATGCTCAATGTGTACAGATTTACTTTTTTATTTCATAAATAAAGAAGATAGGGAATATTCATTATTACAAACTATTAAAAGCATTTATTTTGGAAACAATGTATTCAAAATCTGTTCCTTGGGAGAATATACCCATGCTGTGTGCCAAGTGTCCGTACTGTAATAGCAGCTGAATCACCACTAAAGACTGAGAAAACATTAACAACACAAACTGTAACAGAGGGCACCATAGACATAACAACCATTTCTCCTTAGATACATGGATGGGGACAGTAAAGGCTCTTTATAGAAAGTGTGGCCCAGAGCCCAGCACACAGGGCTTGATAACTCCATCCCACTCTTAATGATTTAACTTAATGGGAGAGGTTTCCTTTGCAAGGATTAAACCAGAAACTTCTTAGGAACGAACGGTTCTTCCTTTCTGAAATTCAATCATTAGGTATGTAAGAGTTTACACAACTGCTGTTGACAAGGCATTCCCATTCCCATCTGCAAAAGACATTTTAGCTACAAAATATCAAATCAAGGAGACCGTTACTGAGAAAGTCACAACAAGGTGGCATCCTTAATACATAATAATGACATATGCAGGAAATGCACCATTATTTATACATGTGACGCACTGTAAATTGCTTCCATCATCAGAACTAATTGTAGTGATTATTAATGCAGTGCTATGAACTGTCAGAATTGCTGTATGTAATTACATTTGTGCAAATGCTTCATTACCTGCCTAATGAATCTGGCATATATGCACATGTAAACCACTGTTTTTGTTAACATAATGAAGGACATTTTTTTTTTTTTTTTTGCACCAAGCTGCTGATGTAGAACCAGTCTGACCTGTCTTATAAAGTTCTACCGTCCACTGCTGGAAAACCCTTGATCTAGTTTATTTTCACATTTAGCAGAAGATTAGATAGAGAGAGAGACAGATGGACATAGAGATATAGATAGTTATTTCAATAATAGCTTCAAAAGAGAGATTATAGTCCATTTTGAGTGTTCACAGACTGAGAGATTCACTACATTCCTTGGAAGGGGTTATCTGACCACCAGCACTTACATTAGGGTTTGCCTCTAAGTAGTTGTAGAGGACATTGGCACAGATGGTAAGGTCTCCAGGATTGAAAGGGTAGCTTCGGCTCCAGCCTTGGGAGCCAAATCTCAGTCTCCCCGCAACACAGGCATGGAAATAGCACAGCGAAAAGAGAATGCTTTTGAACTCCTGCTCCTTGGTGCATATCTCAAGTGTATCCTGGGAGAAAAGAAAATAAATGCTTGGTTATCCATGACATGGTTTGCAAGGGCAAGGGTGTGAGTTTTCAGGAATCTTGTGAAGGACCGAGGGAAGATATACTACCGAGGTAGTATACAGTTGTGATCAAAACATATGGCAAATGTTTGCGTTAAAATTTTTATCATTGTAAAAGACATTGCCATTGGTCCTCCACAAAATATTCTCCCCCCAACACATCCCATTTTTCTGGCCAGTTTCTAAAGCAGTTCTGGAAGTTCTTTTTCAGAAATTAGTTAACATTGTTGTGGCTGCCTCAGTGTCCTGAACTGATTTAAAGTATTTACCTTTAGGGCCAGGGATATAGCTCAGTGGCACAATGCTTGCCTAGCAAGAGTAAGGCCCTGAGTTCGATTCCCAGGACCGAAAAAAAAATTTACTTTTCCCAGAAATTTTGACTTTGGGGAACAGCCAAAAGTTGCATGGTACCAGATCTGATGAATAAGGTGGGTAAAGACAAACCATATAATGTTTTTATTTGACAGACATGGCTGCACTGGAAATGATGTATGACAGAGCATTGTCATGATGGGAGATTAAAACATTTGCCCACTTCTCAGGCCATACACATCATTTCATAAATGCTCTAATAAGCCCTTATAATATTCAGAGTTCTCCATAGTGTGCAGTATTCCTGGGTACAAACTCAGCTTGCACAATTCTATGAGGGTCAAAAAACATAATCAACATCATCTTGATGTTAGATCTTGATTGATACATTTTTTTTTTGGTACTAGGGATCGAACTCCGGACCTTGAGCTTGCGAGGCACGTGGCGGAACCACTGAGCTAAATCCGCAGCCGGATACATTTTTTTTTTTCATAGGAGAACTGTGTGATTTCCATTGAGAATTCTGAACCTCTGTCTCAGGATTGTAACCATAGACACGAGTGTCATCTCCCGTGAAGACATTTCTTAAAAGCTGAAATCTGAATCCACACACTCATGGAACTCTTTCATGTTAATGCCTTGTTCATGATCCATGATTTATGGCACACTCGAAAGCACACCTCCTCTCAACTGTAGCTCACCATCAACTGACTGCAATGAACAAGTTGAAAGAAGAAGAACAAGAAGATCCCTGTCTTTCCATTGGATGGAACATGGCAGCGGCATTCACTGTATTTTTTATCACATCTTGTATAGTTTTAAGTTAGACTATAGTTATAGTTTAAGCATGGCTACTTACCCAAGAAAGAATAAGAGGTGATTTTCTTTCCTCTTAATTTAAGAGGAATCTGTGTATTTCACTTGTTATTTTTCTGATTGCTTCTAAGTTCTGCACAAAATTAGGCAACTTATTATATTTTTATTTAATCTTTACATTTATTAGTACATGTGTCTGGTATATACTGACTACAGTCATTGTGGGGAGTTGGTAGATGCACATAACACATCTTAATTCTTTGTATATCCCCTTCCCCTCATGCCTCTTCCATCTCTTAGTCCCTATATCATTTGCAAAACATCTAGCTCTGATGTTTAAGCTTATATGTTTATGTCACTTAACATGGTTTCAAGGTGCATCCATTTTCCTAAAAATGACTCAAATTTAATCTTCTGTATAGCACAGTAATACTCCATTGTGTATATATTTTCTTTATCCATTCATCTGTTGATGGACATATAGGCTACTTCCAAGATTTAGCTGTTGTGAATTGTGCTGCTATAAACATGAGTATGCATACATCACTGTAATAGGATGTCTTTAACTCCTTTGAGAAGATATCTAGGAAGAGAATGGCTGGATCAAATGGAATTTCTATTTTTAGTTTTTCAAGGAAATTATATATTAATATCCATATTGGTTGACTAGTTTATATTTCCACTAACAATGTAGAGGGGTTTCTTTTTTCCTGTAACCTTGTCAACATTCGTTATTATTTGATTTCTTGATGGCAGACATTCTTTCTGGAATAAGATGGAATCTTGGTGGTGTTTTAATTTGCATTTCTCAAATGGCAAGAGATGCTCAACATTTTTACATGTATTTATTAGCCATTTGTACTTCTTCTGAAAAGTATCATTTCACTTGCCCATTTTTGATTCTCCATATTTTGAGGGGTCTGATTGTTTTGAGTTCTTTTATGTTCTAGATATTAGTCCTCTGTCCAAAGTATAGCTATAGGCAACTCATTACAATGTCAATACTGGTTGATATCATTTTCCTCTGTAAAAATTTCCTTGTAAAATCTAGATGACAAAAGGTTACTTTTTTTTTTCATTGGTACATTTTAGGTATACAATATAATGACATTCACCATTGGAAATTTGTACCTTTACATAATCTCTCTTGGTTCTTATTTTTCACCCTTCCCCTGCCCTCCCTTCAACCCCTCCATCCCTCCCTATTTACAAAGACTTTGTTTCCATTTTTTCATTTTCTCATATTAATTCCATTCCCTTCTTTCCTTTCCCCTACTCCTCCCACTTCCCCTTCCCCTTTGCCCCTTTTCTTCCTATTTCACATTATCTATTACACTTTTCAGTCCTTATTTACACTTTCAGTTTTTCACACTAGAGAAATTATTCTGTATTTATACATGTGTGTCCTATTTATTTCACTTAAGAGTATTGCCTCAATGTGCATCCATTTAGCTATAAATGTCTCTAATTTCTCATATTTTATTGCTGAATAGTACTCCATTTTATAAAAAAACCCACATTTTCTTTATTCAGTCTCCAGTTGATGGGCATTTGGGCTGTTTCCAAGTTTTAGCTATCACAAACTGTGCTGCTATGAACATGGGTGCACATATATCACTGTGGTATGATTCTTTTAATTCTTTGGGGAAGATACCCAGCAGGGGAACAGCTGGATCAAATAGGACTTCCAGTTCTAGTTCTTTGAGGTATCTTCATACTGATTTCCACAGTGGTTGCACCAGTCTACACTCCCACCAGCAGTGGAGCAGGGTTCCCCTTTCCCCACAGGCCCGCCAGCATTTGTTATTGGTTGATTTCACGATAGCAGCCATTCTTTCTGGAGTGAGGTGGAATCTCAGCGTTGTTTTCATTTGCATCTCTCAAATGACCAGTGATGCTGAACATTTTTTCATATGTTTATTTGCTATTTCTACTTCTTTGTCTGAGAAATATCTGTTCATTTCAGATGCCCATTTTTGAACTGGGTCTTTAAATTTGGGAGGTCTGATCTTTTTAAGTTCTTTATAGATTCAAGATAGTAAGCCTTTGTCTGAGGAAGAGCAGGTGAAGATTTTTTCCCACATTGTGGGTTGTCTCTTCACACTGCTGGTGGTTTCTCTTGCTGTGCAGAAGCTTTTTAATAAGAGATCCCACTTGTTGATTGTTTGTGATAGTTCACAGGCAACTGGGGTTTTGTTCATAAAATCTTTTCCTACACCGATGTCTTCAAGAGTTTTACCTAACCTCTGTTCCAGCCGGTTCAGCGTTTCTATTTTAATATTTAGATCTTTAATTCATTTTGATTTTAGTTTAGTGCATGGTGACAGATAGAAGTCCAGTTTTAATCTTTCACAAGTTGAAACCCAATTTTTCCAGCACCATTTATTAAAGAGGCTATCTTTCCTCCAGTGAGGGTGTTTGGCTCCTTTATCGAAGATAAGATGGCTGAGTGTGTCTGGCGTTGTTTCTGCATCTTCTAATCTGTTCCACTGGTCCTCAGGTCTGTTTCTTTGCCAGTACCATGGAGTTTTTATCACAGTAGCTTTGTAGCATAGTTGCAAGTTGGGGATTGTGATACCCCTTGCTATGTCTCTGTTACCTAGAATTGCTTTTGTTATTCTGGGTCTCTTCTTGTTCCAAATGAATTTTTGGATTGTTTTCTCGAGGTCCGTGAAGTATGCTGCTGGGATTTCAATTGGAACTGCATTAAATCTATATAGCAGTTTTGGAAGTATGGCCATTTTCACTATGTTGATCCTTCCTACCCAGGAGCAAGGGATGTCTTTCCATTTTCTGATATCATCTTCAATCTCTCTTTTCAGAGTGCTATAGTTTTCAGAGAAGAGGTCTTTGATTTCTTTTGTTAGGTTGATTCCTAGGTATTTCAGTTTTTTGGATACTATTGTGAAAGGAATTGTTTGCCCTATTACTCTCTCAGTGAGTCTGTCATTCGTGTAGAGGAAAGCTATTGATTTTTGCGTGTTGACCTTGTAAGCAGCTACTCGACTGAATTTGGTTATTAAGTCTAGAAGACTTTTGGTGGAGTTCTTGGGGTATTCTATATACAGTATCATGTCATCTGCAAATAATGACAATTTGATTTCTTCATTTCCTATCTTTATTCCTTTTCTTTCTCTTGTCTAATTGCCATGGCTAATGTTTCCAAAACTATATTGAA
This sequence comes from Heterocephalus glaber, assembly GCF_053883595.1. NCBI lineage: Eukaryota > Metazoa > Chordata > Mammalia > Rodentia > Bathyergidae > Heterocephalus > Heterocephalus glaber. The sequence continues at coordinate 8,569,124 of NW_028258156.1, forward strand.
CAAGAGTGGTGATAGTGGACATCCTTGTCTTGTTCCTGATTTGAGTGTGAAGGATTTCAGTTTTTGACCATTTAGTATGATATTGGCTGTTGGTTTTTCATAGATGGCTTTTATCAGATTGAGGTAGAGGCCATCTATTCCAATTTTTAGTTGGTGTTTTTAAATCATAAATGCATGTTGGATTTTGTCAAATGCTTTTTCTGCATCTATGGAGATGATCGTATGGTTTTTGTCCTTAGCTCTGTTGCTATAGCATATTACATTGATTGATCTGCATATGTTGAACCATCCCTGCATCCCTGGGATGAATCCCTCTTGGTCAGTGTGTATGATCTTCTTGATGATCTTCTGCATTCTATCTGCCAGTATCTTATTAAGGATTTTTGCATCTATGTTCATTAATGAGATTGGCCTATAGTTCTCTTTTTCGGTTGGGTCTTTCTCTGCTTTGGGGATCAAGGTGATGCTTATTTCCAGGAATGAATTTGGGAGTATTGCTTCCCTTTCCATTTCATTGAAGAGTTTAAACAGTAGTAGTAGTTCCTCTCTAAATGTCTGGTAGAATTCAGTGGTGAAGCCATCAGGACCTGGGCTTTTCTTCGTTGGTAAGTTTTTAATTACATTTTCAATTTCATTGGTTGATATTGGGTTGTTTTGAATTTTTAGGTCTTCTTTGTTCAACTTTGGTAAGGTTACTTTTGTTGCTGGCAGAATGCTAGTTAACCACAGCTACTCATTCTTCCCTTGTTCTAGAGTAATAGAGAGCACCAGTGTACATGGCCACTCACTGAAAGGCTGCTTCCTCACTTCCTTTGAAGCCAGAGGTACCATTTGACCAAACTTTTGCCAGCAGTAACTGAGCAAAAGTGACACGCATAACTCCCATGCCACTCGCTTAAGAGGAAATGGCTTGCTCTGATCATCACTCTTTTACTTTTATTTTCTTTGGGCTAGAAATTATGACAATGGGCCACCCCTGGAAACATGAGTTAGGCATGGGAGAGGGACCTATCAACTTGAGTGTGTGGAAGATCTCATGAGACAGACCAGCCTAAAGTGTGTGAGAGAACAAACTACTATTTTGTTTGAGTCACTATAATTTGTCTATTACAATAGCTTAGTCAGGACCTTAATGAATACAATCTCTGTGACACATGGTCTCCAATGAACTAAGAGTAAAATTCACTGTTGGGATAACTGAATGAAATAGGAAACCTACTGCCCCATAGACTAGACCTGTGGGAGTTATGTTTTTAATGGAGAGGGAAAATCAAATCCTGGCATGCTACAATGGTATGGTTAAGGCCCCAGCAGTGGCAAAAGGGAAAAGAGCTGTCTAATCTATGGTTTAAAGTACTTTACCCATTCTCAAATTTGGAGTTCTATGTGGCAAATAAGGAAAAGAACCCAAGGTCTAGTCAATCCTTTCGTTTGTATCTGGGAAAGATGGGGCCAACATCTGCATTTTCCAGTCCAGTCTTTAAGAAGGTCAAACCACAGCCAGTTCATGTTTAAAATGGATCTGATGGGGCTGGGGATTTAGCTCAGTGGTTTCCCCACCTGCTGCGCAAGCTCAAGGACCTGAGTTCCATCCCTGGTACCAAAACATAAATAAATAAAATAAAATGGATCTGACAACTTGGGCCATATATAAAATGTATTTAGGACTTTTGGGGAAAAGAGTCCAGTTCTGATCTGCCCAAGGGACTTCTCATACTAAACCAACACTAGGATTTTCTTTCTGTGGGCCAAGAACAGAAGAATATTTCATTTCTTTTTGTCAGGCTTTCAGCAGAATCCAGGGCTTTCACAAACACAGCTATAGAATTTCCAAGGGAATGTCAAGCTGCATGTAGTGCAGAACTATTGAAATCACTAGGCCGTTTTCAGGTAACTTCCAGAAATATCACAGGAAATATCACAGTCATTCAAGGTACAATCATCAAAAACAACTTTTTCACAACTAAACTTCAAACAAAAGGAAAGACTGTGGAAGAAGAAAAGCAAAATCACATAACTATTACTAACCTTGAAAGATGTTAAAAAGGTTACTTTCAAATATAGGACATTTCTAGGAGAACCAATATCAAGCATCAAAATTTCATACCAGAATTATGGTCCAACAAGATACTTAACAGCTACGTCAATTACATATAGGTCACATAAAACCAAAGATACTGTAAAAACTAAAAACATTAATTTAATATATTCTTGCATATAATTTACTTGAATGCTAAAAAAACCACGAGTGAATGTTCATTTCATTGTGCCCTGATAACTTAAAATTGGAGCAAAGTATGAATCAGGCTTTTTAAAGAAAAAGTTTGAATCAACATACCATTTCATACTTCAGGTCAGTTGTATTTTTAGAAACCAAGTAATGAGGAAATCAATATCAGAAGATATGCAAATATCACTTTGAACAGAAATTACCATCTAAACAGACATAGTCCTGCTATATCGCACACAGCCTCCAACTTTACATGCATAATTACCATTTTTTCTGCCTGAAGATTTCACAGAAAAAGAAATCTGTATCTTATTCTGAAAACTATGGTTATTTTTGTATGAAAAGGGCCCAAACAGTACTCCTTATGACATCTTCACAGAGCAGATATATTGAGCTGAAAGAAGTACAGATTGCCAGCATCCCACAAAATACGTGTCTTAACATCTTGGCCACTTAATGATCATATTGACATAAATATTCTAAAGTGCTGGGGAAAATAAATCATTAATATTAACGAACTTTATTTTGAATATACCTGCCAAAGTTTGGAGGTAGTTTCTAATTTGAGAGGAAAGATTACTATTACAGATTTTGATTTGAAAACTAAAGCATGGAAAACAAAAATACCCAAACACAACATTGATTTGCCTAGATCTCTTGGGTTTTTTCTCACGTAAGAGAGTCCCTGGGGAAACAGAAATAACTGGGTCTCATTTACCTAATTTATGTAGACAACAAGGTAGATATATAGTACTTATCCCTCTTTGATCATTTCACAGACTTTGGCAAGATTGGAAGCAATGCAGAATGTCTAGGAAGACACAAAGAGATTTTTTAGAAAGGAACATATCTGACAGAGAACACTTGTTATCTCCTCTAAAATGTTTCTTTGCTGATTTTTATCTGCCCATGATAAATTTAATTTTTCCCAGCCTCTCTTGCAGCTAGGTAATACACTGCAATTAAGTCTGACCATAAGATGAAAGAACTATGTATTATATACAGCTACGTATACACAGTATAACTATGCATACATAGTTATAATTGTTTTTATTTTATTAGTTTTTATTGTTAATCCCTTACTGTGCTGTTTATGCATTATTGACTTTATCATAGGTATATATGTACAGGAAATTCTCTCTCTTTCTCCCCCCTCCCCTCTCCCTTTTCCCCCCTCTCTCCTCTCTCTGGATAACATGGATATGGGGACTGAAAATCTTACAGCTGCCTCAGTCCATGGTGAACTGTAAAGAGCTAGGTTGATCACAATTTTGGGTGACATGAGTTTGGGAGAGTTATCTTCTAGAACTCTCAAGCAGCAGAAATACTTTTTAACCTTGTTTAAGCAACTGTTATTTCCTAAGCATTTCTTTCCAAAGCAGCTACCTATACTTCTAATCAATCACAGTGTGCTGGAAATCTATTTACAGATATCCAGGGGCACAGGCAAATACCCTTAAATTACATACTCTAAATTAAAGACTACATTCTGTTTTCTAACATAACAACAATTCAGCATTCATAGAGGACTGTAACATTTTTGCTAAAATAGGTTTGTGGAGAAGATTAGTGAAACACTTGGATTATCTTTGCTTTTGCTACACGACATTTGGTCTTAATACTTAAGAGTAAACTTTCCACTAGAAAGAACTATTCCTTCCTAAAGTTCTTAAGTATCTTTCCAATAAATACAACCTTTACTTAATAGATAGCAGTCAAAAGAAGTAACACTGTCATGAACAGACAAGAACAGGTATTGTTAACTAGGGCATTCATGTATAGGCTTTGATGGATCTGTAAATCTGTGTCATCATATGCAATATAGTATTTTTGAATGTGCATTTCCCTAGCCCAAGTATCCAAAGTTTTGTCAGGTTCTCAAAGACGTCTTCACCAAAAAAAAAAAAAGAATAGCTGAAGGACAATTGGGGAAGGGGCAGGAAAATTTGTTTCTGTATAAAGACAACTGCTTTAGAAGAATGTATTCGTATTTTGGGAAGGAACTTGAAACTTTCGTTTCACAAGTGTCTGAAAATTATAACTTTTAAAAGATGGTAGGGCCAGGGATTTAGCTCAGTGGTTTTGCTGCCTGGTGCACAAGCGCAAGGACCTGAGTTTGATCCCCGGTACCAAAAAAAAAAAAAAAGATGGTAAAAACAAATTTATGTCTGCCATTGTGCAGATATATTGTAAGTATTTGAAAGATTCGACAAGACTTTTTAAGTGCCTATTGTTTACACAGACTTCTGTATGTATAAGCCATACATTAATTATTTGATTAGGTAATTAAATGTATTCTTCAATACTGTATTTTTGAGGTGACCAATTATTATAATTCCCTCATGATGCTGGCTTGGGTACTGGGTCAAAAAGTACTAGAGAAAAGGTGAACCATGTTGGTGTGCTTCATAGAGAATGATAAAAGTTCTAATAGGGGGCTGAATATTTATCACCCAATCATGTATATTTCCTCTTGAGGGTTCATTGAACTTTTTTTATTTTGCAGTACTGTGGATTGAACCCAGGGCTTTTGCACTGAGCTACATCCTTAGCCTTTTTCAAAAAAATTTTGAGACAGACTTGCACTAAGTTGCCAAGTTGCCCAGGCTGGGCCCTAATTTGTGATCCTCCTGCTTCAGCCTCCCACAGTGCCAAGATTATAAGCCTGGGCCATTACACTGGGCTTCACTGTACTTTCTTAATAAAAGCACTACTTATGAAGGATTTCCAAGAAACTAGGAAAAGAAATAAGAACTCAGAGCAGTAACAAAAAAGGAAACTGGAAGATCTGATAATGTTATAGATACCATAATTTAAAAAAGAGAAAAATAGTTATTGGCTATCATTAACTTATGTATGTAGTAATTAATTTGTTTCATTTGGAAAGGAAATGAAAATATAAACAGGAAAGTATCATGGATATAACCTGAAAAGAGAGACTTTGAATTTACTAATATCAAAGCTGTACTTAAAACTTAAATTTCTCTCATGTGACTGTCATTATCAATATCCATAAGAATAACAAGGGCTCTTCTTTCTATCCTAAGAGATACTGGTTCTGCACATTCACCTTTCAGAAGCAGCAGCCTCAAAAAGTACACTTGTTCAGCCTACACATGTGACTATAGATTTCTTAGTTTTAGTATAAAACTTAAATGTATTTGGCAGTCATTATATTGCTAATTGTTTGAGGGCTCCTTTGCTCAAGTTTGACAGAAATCATGAACCAGCAAAGTGCAGCTCAATGTTAACACTTCCAGGCTCTAAGTTGTTGCCAGTGGTCCCCAGCCCTCTGGAACTCTGAGCAACTGTATCCCTCAGCCTTTAGTGTTAAAGCCATGGGCCCTGGGCTGTTGACTGATGCTGCCACTCTCTGCCACTGCTAGATGATGCCATTCATGGACAGTAGTTAATCCCCATCAGTCAACTTGCCAGTTGTTGGTCTCTGCTGTTGCTGCCAGTAAATGGCAGTTGCTCTGAGCCCACTGTCCAAGAAATAAGTTATGACTAAACCTGTAGAACCAGTGGAGTGAAGCTTTATTTGAACAGGACCTGTGCTGTATCATAGGGTGGTGGTACCCAAGAGGGATCCCTTATAGATTAACCTGGCAAATGTGAGAGGAGTGCCTCTTATGTAACAGGAGCAGGCCAGTGATTGGTCCAAATTTGAGCCTTGCGATTGGCCCAAATTGGTCTTAACTCAAGTCTTCTGATTCGAACTTACTGATTGGCCTAAATTCAATTCTACTACTTTGTTCAAATTCAAGGCCACAGCAGTCAGGGTAGACACCTTCCAGAGTGTCTGAAGCAGGACACCCAGGATAGCTCCAGCTGTAGTTGGCAATCAAAACATACCCTCTTCTGGCTCTTACTAGAGGGATAAGGGAAGAGTTGGGCCATTTCTAATCTGTCTCAATTAGACCAAGGCAGTGGTAGTGAACCTATGCTGGGCTGTTTGTATCATTGAAAGCTCTAAAAGGTTCACTATCACTGGTGTAGGGAATGACAGGGGCAATTCTTTCAAGAAACTAAAATATACACACAATCATGCATACATGCACATCCGTGTACACACACAGATTTTACTCTACCTCCCTCAGTGACATACATGAGTTGATGATGGTCTCTGTAATCTTGTGAGAAGATCTACATTGAAGCCCAGGTTACTTCTGCTTTCTTACCTGATTGAAGTTGTACAGGGCAGCATGCAAATTGGCTAGCATGCCTGTGGGAGGCTCATTGGTAATCTTAATGGAATTTTCCAGGAGTCCTTGAGGGATGATGTGCTCATCTGGTGTAGGTGCAGACTCAGCGCTCATAAACACCCGGAAATCTTCATGGCTTCCTTGGCTGAATCCTTCAAGGAGTTTCTCCAAGGTTCCTAGCCACTTGGCCACCAAGTGGACATTCTGAAAGAAATATGGCTTATGATTTCTGGGAAATTTTTGTGTATTACTTGAATTATGTGTAGTATTACAACATTCTCCTATATGTAAATGTGTTGAGCATTCAGAGAACCATGACTTAAATTTTCCTTTATTATCAAATCATGAAAAGAAAAAAAGGCTCAAACAGAAGTGAACATTGAACACAGTCAATACTCCCAATCACCACAGGTTGTAAACCAACATCTCCTGCCAATACATGTATCTACTTCAAACACTCACTGGTCACCACTGAGTTGGAGTTGCTTAATACTTTTCTTTGTAGTAGAATAGTTCAAACTCAATGAATGAGACATACCTGGGTTAGTTTAACAAAGTAAAACAACTAAAAGCTAGAAGTATACCTGATCACCCACTTCATTCTTTCTGATGGAAACCACTTGTACATAAATTCCTACTCGTAACAGATGGACTCAGAAGAATAGAAGGGAAGAAAGACTTGGTGAAAAAGAAAGTAATCATTCATTGTTAAGATGCTCATGTATTTCTAGCATATTATTTTTCTTATATCTGATAATTGCTATAAATCAAGAAACAAAGAAATGCCACTGCCATCACCATTTTTTGCTTTTCAGTTTTATGATGCAGATGTTTGTTCCTTGAACAATGAACATCCAGGACAAAACTTGGTAACTGGTGCAGGGATAGAGCATAAAGACTGCATCTCATGTGCTCTCTTGCTTTAAAGAAGTTCTTGATACAGTAATTGGAACATCACAGCCAGGGAAATGTAATTATTTCCAACAAAGAAAAACATTTAAAATGATAACAACTATAAGAACACAGAGGACAAAGGGCAACAAGGATGGGAATAGTAATGTAGGTATTTTGTGAAATTTCTCTTGCAAAAGTATCTATGCCAATTCAGTTGTTCATATTATTAGAATTTGATTCCCAAGGTAAATATTGAACATTGGAAGGTATCACCAGCTGAATCACGTCCCCTCCAAAATTCACTGGGTGAAGTCCTAGTACTTTACAACTGACCGTATTTGGAGATAGGATCCCTTAAAGAGGTAGTTAGGCTAAATATGGTTAGATGAGAGTGGGACCTGGAAACACATATGAAGACACAGGGAGAAAGTGGCCCCCTACTACCCTGTGGGAAAGGCCTCAGAAGAAACCAAGCCTGTGTCACCTTAAACTCAACCTCTGGTTTCTGAATGTCCGGAATTATGGAGATTAAGTTTTTACTGCGTAAGTCACCCAGTCTGTGATGCTTAGGTTTAGCAGCCATAGAAATGAATCCTGGAAGTAAGGACTCTAAGTTTCCTTTCCTACATGCTTGCTACTAGGTCATAATGTGACTAATTCTCACATTAATTGTGCTACTCATAAAGGTAAACAATAAAAACAATGATATCAGTCATGTCAACTCTGTCTTATGAACCACAACACTACCTTAAAGAGTCCACTTGAAACAAATGAAAAAATATTCTAAGCAGTGGCTTTGAAGTTAGTGACAGAAAAGTCTCCAGGTGAGCCATCATGGAACACAGGCACACTCTGGAATCCAACCTGGGAACCATTCTTGAGGGATGAGGTACCTTGTGACTTGCTCATTTGAGAACCTTTGAGCTAACTGTGTTGCAAACCAACTGGCCTGATGGCTAGCACCAGCTGGGTGTAGTAGCCAGCACAGCTCCTAGGAGGCCTAGAGTCAGCCCGGGCTCTGTGGGTTACTGGGCTCTTGCTACAATCTCCAGTTAAGGGGGGCACCCCAGAAAACACTGGGTTGTAGGATCACAGACCTAGGGAAGGAGTAAAGGGGCTGTCTAATTTACAAACAAAGGGAATGCTATTAACTACTTAGGGGCAGAGGTAGAGTGGTTGTATAAGACACACACATACACACAAAAATGGTTTTGTGAATTATACATGAAAATGGTTCTGTGAATTGTAAGCAATGTGCACAATTTCAATGTCCTCAATTCGTTTTCAAATTTCAATATCAATAAATCAACCTATTATTTTAATTTTAGCTATCAGATCGATTTTATGCCTGATACTACAATAACAATGTAGCAAGCTCTACAAGCCTATTTGTTCTCAAGCACGATTGGAATGGTCCAGATTCATGCAAGTCAGAACATGGAATTCTTCCTAATAATGTTTAATTTTCAAATTGTGGATGGTTTCTCCAAAGATGAAAGCCATCCTTATTAATAGAATCTCTCAACACCTTTAGAGACCTCATGAAAGCCCAAAGAAACACTGGGGCTCCACAAACTGCAGCGTTGTGATAAGGGACCTTCACCCCTGGACAGGGTGCTTGGCACTGACAAGCCTGTGGGTTCATACCCAGTGTTGTTCATGGAAACATAATACTCACTTGCAGTATGACCCAGTGTCCCCTTCTGGAAGCTTTCTCTAGTGCCGTTTCTGCCACCTTTTCCTGACCTTGTCCTAAAGACACATTGTAGAATTTTCCCGAGTCAATTGTAAACCCGAGTCTTTTGCCTGTGGGGAAATACAACCCAGTGAAGGCAAATGTCAATGGCAGAGAGGTGAAGAGAATTGGAGATCTGTTGTGTACACATCTGAGGTCACTCCTGTTACTTTGAGGCCATTCTCCTGAAGTATCTGAACTAGACTTCTGTTGTTTCCACAAGAAACCTTTTTGAGCTCTCCACAGCTGCTACCCTGAAAGCATCAGGAAAGCCTGTGGAAGTCAGTTCCTTTGGTTTTATGATAATGAAGCTTTTGACATTTTGATAGATGGCAGCATTGTTAGGGAGCTTTCTAAACTCCTGCAGGAGTAGCAAAGCATTTCCCTCATAAAAAGGAGCAACATGTGGTAGATATCACATCATTTTTTGAACAGGAACAGTTCATTGGGTAAATGCACAAGCTCTTACCTTGTGAGGCTGCGTTTAAATTGAGCACAGTCAGGTCACAGCTACATTAACCTGGTATTCCTGGTGTAGGCCGTGGGGAATAGTAATCCAGAGCACAAAGCGACAGTGCCTTGCACAATCGAATATACTTGCTCTAATGACCATTATTTAGTCACAGGGGGCACAAGATTACATGAGCATGGAGAAAATTGCCCTCTGGCCCTCATTTAGTCAAAAGGTGGAAAACAGTACAAAAGAAACTTGCATTATGCCAACCAGATGAATGTTCTGTTTGAACATTTCTTCAGACTACGGTGTTATTAGTCTTACATTTTCCATACACCAGATCTCCAACAAATGAAAAAAAGGATAACCGTGAACAGAAAGGAAGGGAAGTGGGTGAAGGGGAGGGAAGAAGGGCAGGCCGGCAAACCTCTTGGCCACTCACCAAGCATCTCTAGGTCTTTAAGGGCATCCACCCCCGGGGACAGGATGAAGAATACTGGGGTGGCTGGGCTGCTTTCTTCCAGTGCTTTACCTAAGTCCAATCTGGTCCTCTCCACATATTTTGCACCAAGTTTTTCCTCCACAAAATTTCTATAAAAAAGAATATGCAAAAAACTGATCACTGATTTTGACTTTGAAAAGTGTTACCAGTTGGATAAGCTTAAACCACGCCACTGGACAGAAGTAAACCATGTTTATTATATGGGGCATCTTTTTAGAATGTCAGTATGAATCCACATAGATTTACACAGGAGGTATATCAATGAAATCTCTTGCTACTTGAGAAAATCAAAATGAGAAGCCTATATTCTACTTTGGGGGGGCTGAGAATCCCCCTCTGAGTACCATCAGCTGCCTGGCCTGTGGTATGGCTTTGTATCCCCCAAATCCCCTGCCAGATTCCCCCATTACTTATTAACAGTTCATTAGCCTTGCCACAGTGCAATTTTCCAGCCTGCTGAGCTTCTCATGAATATACAAATGCTTTTTGGGGTGTTTCTAACACAGGGAAGCTCAATTAAGCAAGGATTATTTTCCGCAGCATCAGATTTAGCAGAAAGTAAGTACTACTAAGCAGAATTAACTTGTAAAGTAGGGTTCGGCAGAGGTTTCTGGAAAAGGGAAATTGGCTGAACTAAATAAAGCAGAGGAAAAAACTGAGGCACATGAATATTACTGAAGAAAGAGGTGCACAATAGGGAAGGAAGTTTGAACTCTTTGGTTGGTGATTCACATTAGAATGAGACCTGTGTGAATTAAGCAGTATATTACCATTTAGAAGCCAAGAGGGCAAAGAAAAGAGGACACTGGAACCAGAATGTAGATAAGGATTTCTGTTATTAAATTGCATTGGTTGCAAAGTTTTAGGACTATGAGTGGCTCCATGAAAGGAATTCATTTTTTGTTTGACATGTAAAATCTTTAGAGTCAAATGCTACCACTGAATAAAGATGATGGAAATTACATTTGGATAATAGATGTTCCTGGCCTCTGAACTCTGCTGACACCCATTTCTCCAAGTCCCCTCCTGATTTCTGAATTGAGCTTTTCAGGAAGGTTGTGCTGAGTTTGTCTGTAGACTAGCAGCACACTGTTTAGTGTTCAGCAAACTTTGACAGCAGCAGTGATTAAAATGTGAGAATCTCAGCAGACTCACTCCTAATCAACAGGGACAGTCAGCACTTCTACTAAACACTCTTAACCCTCTATGTTAACTTGCTTTCTAAAAATGCCAGCTGTCCTACCTGAGAGCATATGTCATCCTGTCAGGGCGCACTGCTCTCAAAATAATCAGCTTCTGTATTAAATTTTTCTTCTTCCATTCTTGAGGTAACTTTTCTTTTTCTGGACACTCAGATTCTACCCACTTCCTCCACTGCTTGGCAGATCCTTCTATATCTCGGTCTAAGCCTTGAAATTCTTCCATAAGGGCAACGGCCTGTAATGCAATAGGGAAAAAGATGAGAATGCTATAAATAATAGCTTCTGGCATTAAGACTTGTGAATGATCTGATCCTATGTAAACAAACTGTGCTGGATAGCCTTCACTTTCCTCTCCAGATTTACTCTCTGCCCTTTCCTGTCCTGCTTAGAGGGTGATCTTTAAGGACACCTGAAATTAAGCTCCTCAATTCTCTTGCCAGTTGGTTTGGCCAGTGGGAAGCACTGGTAAAACACTGGGGAGCTAGAGGAAAGGCCAGGTGCTCCCCCCGCCCGCCAACTTGGACATGGTGTGACATTAAGTATGTTCCTCTCCCAGTGCAACAGTTCCTATAGGTTGGCTGTCTGCAATTAACTTCATTTCTCAGTGGTACCAGTAACTTTTCCTTGCTCTCTCTTTCCCTTCTCCTTCCTGTTTACTCCTTTATCTTTCTTGCTCATACTGTGAAAATATAGCCTTCATTAAACTTTCCTCATCATCTCTTCAAATGTGTCATCTATTTTCTGCCAAGACCCTGACTGATAACACATTTGGCATTGAATTCATAAGTCTAAGATGATAATCTAATTAAAAATACTAACTTAAAAAAATCTAAATATATTCTAAAAATAAAGTACAGCATATTTTCAATGGATAGAAATGTTTTCTTCTTAGAATGAAGAATGAGGAAAAAAAAGAATGAGACAAAGCTTAGCTTATGGTGAATATCTTTCAGGAACTGCAAAGTCTGGGGGGAATAAACTCTTAACAAGAGGGTCTTCTGACAGGAAAATGGAATAAGGACTGATAACTGGGATTAAAAAGTGACTTTCATCTTTTTTCTCTACAATAGTCTGCTTTGCTTAAACATTTTATAATGAGGATAAAATCTGCATTGATGTGGAATTTTAAAATGTTTAGAAAAGGTGGAGAAATACAGTATAACAAAAAACAGAATGAAAAATTAGATTTAAGTAAATTGAAAAAATTCATTTATATCAGTTGACTTTCATCAAGGGTCCTGACAGACCATTCATATTTATTAGTAATTTTCCGCCCACAAAATAGGTAAAAAGTTCCTTTATTTTCCAATAGGAAATTAACCAATTCAATGAAAAAAAGATTAATGAAAGAACATCACATTATATACCATGTTTCTACAACTGAAATGGTGTCCAATAGATTACTTGCATTTTTAAACTTGTATTTCTACATTGGAGATACAATATTTGAAAAACATTTAGAAGTAGAGAAACTACATTCCTAATGTACCTTAATAGCACTCCATGACTGAGTAGTTAAGAAGTCAACGGGACTCAAGTAAGTGTGTTCAACTTTGAATCGAAGCAGGAAATCTAATTCAAGAGGGTCTATCTCTTTCTTTTTCAGCAAAATCTTGAAAAAAAATAGACAAAAAATAGAAAAAGATTATTTGGTTTACACCCAAATCATGACACAGGAAGCAGTCAACATTGAACGGACATGACTGAATAGACAGAACCAAGTCTGCTACGAATTGTGACAGATACCTATTCTATAATTGAAATAGAGAATCTTAGATTATGCCCATGATCTCAAAACCATGACTGGAAATAAACACATCATTAAGTAGTATAAACTTTAGATAGCCTGATTACAGAAGTGATAATAAGTACCCAGTACATTTTTGTGGGCACAAATAAAATATTCCTAATTTCCATGTAGCAATTGTAATAGCTCACAGATAAAACTAGAGTTTTATGTTATCTAAAAATTCTAGATATTTTCAAAATGTTTTATTGGTGCTAACATACATCAAAACAATATTTTGTTAAATAATTATCTTTTCTTCAATTACTTCATGTTATTTCAACAAACAAGTAATTGTCCATGTAGATACAAAAAGCTGATTTATGTAATTTCCAGGATTTGAGATAGATTATAATTTATCTATGGCTTACAAGAAAAAGTTTTAGAAAGGCGTGTGTGTGTGTGCGTGTGATGTATTATTATTATTACTGGCTCTTTCTTGTTAAGCAGTATGTATAAAGTCAAGTATTTCATTTTGTAATGTCTTGTTCTTGTTTATCACAGGCATTTTAAAATATCTACACTCACATGTTCTTAGAGTACTCGATGAAACCTATGAATATCAGAACAAACTGAAATAAGATTTGTAGCTTATCATTCTGCAAGGCATGTATTTATAAAATGCCATCTCTGGGCAATGGCCTTTGGAAGAGACAAAACAGGTAAAACAGATCTTTCAAAGGTTTGGGGTGATTGAAAAAGCCATACAGCAACCCAGCTAATAAAAAGACAACATGCTTATTTTGTCAGAATGTTGTGCTTCAGTTTTTGTTTCGTTTTTCTTTTTCTTGTCACGGACACCTTTATTTAAAATCTTTTCTAGAAGTCCACATGAAAAAGTAAAAAGGAAGCAGACCTCACTGAAGATGGGCCATGAAGCCTGGATGGAACAAACTCTCTTTACCCATTCATTCATTAAAAAAAAAATTATTTTGAACTGACAAATACTAAGCAAAACTATTTATGGGCCAAAATGTGATGCTTTGATACATATTTACATTATGGAAATATTAACTCAATATAATTAACATAAATATTACCTTATACACTAATTATTTTTGTGGCGAGACTATTTAAAATCTACTTTGCTGGCAATTTGGCAGTATATGTAAATATTAACTATACACAATAAAACACCATTCAGCCTTCAAAAATAAAGAATTTCCTTCATTTGTAACAACATAGATGTACCTATACACTGTGTTTAAAATTTTTTTCTTCTTTTTTTTTTTTTTTTTTGGTACCAGGGATTGAACTCGGGTCCTTGTGCTTGCGAAGCAGGCAGTGAAACCACTGAACTAAATCCCCGGCCCTTTTTCTATTTTTTTATTGGTATATGTTTACATATTTATATTCATTTTGGGAAAGTGATACACACACACATATCATATCTTGATCACTTTCTATCCCTTTTCCCCTTCCTCCCTTACTGTGTTTTTTTGGTACCTGGATTGAACTCAGGACCTTGCGCTTTTGAGGCAGGTGGTGGCACCACTGAGCTAAATCCCTGGCCCTCTTACTGTGTTTTAAAAGGACTCTAAGAAGATCACTTGGATCTAAACTCATAATCCTGATCTATATGAACCTTCTAGGAGCCCCTGAAAGTTTCTTTTCTGTGATACCTGGGATTGGACCCAGGACCTCGTGCTAGGAAAGTGTTCTGTCACTGAGCTACATCTCTAATGCTTTTTAGTAATTTTTAATTAAAAAATATTTTTTTAATAAGTTATCCAGGCTGGCTTTGAACTTGTAACCCTCCTTCCTCAGCCTCCCCAGTAGGGGGGTTATATGTATGCACCACTAAACCTGGCTCTGGGAGATTGTTTACAGGACTGGGGGAGGTAAAGGGGTTTCATTGCTGCTTTTCAGGGTGACAGCTGTAGTGGGAGCTCAATGTGCATGGCCACTTAAGCCAGACCACTGTGACCTGGGCCAAGGCTGCCACATGTTCAAGTTCCTTGTGGAACCTTTACACTCTCCTCATGCCACCAAAGGCTTTGTATGTGTGTTTTTGGGTTTTTTTTTTTTGGTACCGGGGATCGAACTCAGGACCTTGCACTTGTGAGGCAGGTGCCAGAACCACTGAGCTAAATCCCCAGCCCTAAAAGGCTTTGAAAAGTATCTCTGCCTTCCTTCAGCAAGAGAGAAGTACATGATAAAAGAGGTGCCTGCCAGTGGTTCTGAGGATGATTTCAAGTAACTGATCTCCTCACCTGAAAAGCCATCTGGGACAGGAAGGTGAGCTTGTCCTTCTCAAACAGTGCTTGGCTGGTGTAGAGGAAGACGGCACACGTGAGGCTCTCTGTCAGGACTGAGATGCGCCCCTGTGTGTCCTCTACCTTGTTGGCTTGCTCGATTGCTCTGTGGAACAGCATGTTGAAAGCCTGGGAAATGAAATGTGACCATTAAAGGTTGTCAGTTGGTGCCTGGATGTATAGCTGGCCTCAAATACACAGGGCTAGAGTATAAGGTTTATCCATGGGATAGGAGAGCAAGGGAAGATTTTCATGAACATTATTAAAAACAGTTCCTGGCACATAGTCACTGCTCATTAAATGTCTGCCTCCATGACTGTTGTTATTAACACCATTCACAAAATCTACATTTCCTTGTGTACTTCAAAAATTGCTTTCAAAAAAATTTTAACTATGTTAAAATACACATAACAAATTTCACCATCTTAACAATTTTAAGTGTACAGATCTGTAGTGGTAAGTGTATTACATTGTTGTGCAATCAATCTCCAGGACACTTACATCCTATGAAATAGAAACTCTGTACTCATCAAACGACACTGTTCCCACCCCTTTCATGCAGTCCCACCATTCTGCTTCCTACATCCATGAGCTTGAATACTCTAGGTAGCTCGTGTGAGTGGAGTCACGCATTATTATTTTTGTGTGTGTATGGTTGGCTTATTTCACTCAGGATAATGTTCTCCAGGTGATTTAGTTTTACTCTTCTCCACATACACTTTTGCTGTTGCAAATCTAAACACACTGTGTTTGTCAGAATTTTTGCACATCAGTTCTACACTGGTAGTAAAGCTGTTAGTTATGCTTGACTCTTCCTCTTTGTCACTGTTCACAGCCACGGCCAATACATCTTCAAGAGCTCGTGATCATAGCTTCAAGTCATGTTTCTAGTTTGTTCATTTCTCTGAGTCTTTTGTCATCATATCAGTCACCTGCTTGAAATCTTCCAATGGCTTCTTGCTGCACACAGAACGTAACCCCAAATTCCTGTGAGGCTCTGTTTGCTGAGTCCTTCCCTCCTCAAGGATTTGGCTCTTGATTCCTTCTCTCTCACTCACCTACATCCACATACATTCACTCACTCCCTGGGATCTGCAAACTTCTTCACATCTCGTATGTCCCTGTTTCCTCCAAACTCTAAGATCCTACTTATTATTCAAGCATCAATTAAAATGTCACTCCCTCTGGTGGGGCCATCCCTGAGTCCCCAGCAACGTAGCTCCACCCCATTATTGTACTTATCATTTCATAAGCACAGATGGATTTGTCATCTATCTATCCCGCCACCGATACAATTTTTTCAAAACTGAATACTCAGTGACAAGCATCTAGCATAACTGATCTCAATAAACATTTGTTTAAAAACTGATGCTCCAAATGAACAAACACTGCCTAGGGACAGAACGATGTAATGTATACTGCATGAGCTTTAGAGTCAAACAGTCACAGGTTGAAATCCTGGCTCTAACAATCACAAAACAGAAATTATTGGACAATGTATTTAAAAATCTGAAACTTTTAGTTTTTTTCAATGAGGATAAAATTATACACTTTATTGGGATGTTATAGGCTTAGAAAAGTGACCCGAAATATACAAGTACTTTGCATATTCAACAGTGGTTTAATGTTTTTGTTCCCCTTTCTCCCCTCTTCACTAAAAAACAGGAGAAATTTAAGACTTCTACATTTTCACAAAGACAAAATAGAATCCTCAAAGAATAATCCCTTGTATGTAGTAAATCTTTAAAATTATTCTGAAGAGGGCTGGGGATTTAGCTCAGTGGTTTCACTGCCTGCTGTGCAAGTGCAAGGACCTGAGTTCGATCCCCGGTACCAAAAAAACCCCACACCCATAAAATTATTCTGAAGCAACATACAAATGCAATACATCACATTTAGTTACCTCAAAGTCTTACTGAATATTATAAATGAAATAGCCTGAGAGAATGATGATGATGTCATTGTTGTGAACTCAATCCTCATGAGTCCTTCCTGGAAACACTGATTATTTAGAAATAAATTCCTAATTTCCAGAAACAAGTGGATATTTCTGAGGTTTTTAATTTCTCTTTGCCTCCTCAGCATTACCTTCAAAGAGAACTGATAGATGGGGTTGATGTTTCTGAGGTTGTTAATAACAAAGTAAAGAAGAGATGCTCTTGCTGCCACTGGTCTGTAACATTCTCGAGCCTCGTTGATTTTTCTTTCATTTTCTTTGGCTTCAATCACCTACGAAATGATCAAAGAAAATTAATAACTCACTCTTCATATTCTCTGTATATATCCAAGAAATGAAAGGACGCACCTGAAATGAGATAATACACATATGTGTCTATGTGTTTGAGTTTTTTGGGGTTTTTTTTGATACTGGAGATCGAACTCTGGTCCTCACATTTTTGAGGCAGGCGGCAGAACCACTGAGCTAAATCCCTGGCCCTATGTGTTTGAGTTTTTCCAAAGTTATTAAGTTCATATTTTAAATAACTTTTTCACAAACTGTATTTCAGTGAGAATGGATATAACTCTAGCTGCCTTAGAGATTACAGACTTAAGCAAACCTAATTGTTTTTGGTTCCACAGAATTTGTTTCAGAGTAATGTCACCTTCCTGCCTCCCCTCTTTCAGGGCTTAATAACCCAGCTATATCACCTCCCAGGGATGGCTCTTAAAAGTCTGCTGGGTCAATTCAGTGCCAATAACTTTATTAGGCAACCAGGTATACAGAAGCATCCAAGGTCAATAATATATCCAATGGCTACTGCTCACTAAAAAGCCTTTAAATGGAGACTCTCATACTGTCTAATTCTAACTTTGCACCAGATCATCCATATGTTCATATATTTCCATTTACTTTAATGTATTAGCCTCTGGGGACATTCAGTGAGATAATTAAGAAAAAAAAAACACCACCACTATCAATGAATGTACTCATTTTTATTTTAGGCTCAAATACTTATTTATCTTGAGCTACTGCTGGTTATTGTATCTACAGCTTTATAAGATACAATATTTTCCCCAAATACTTTTACATACTTGACTCATAATATTTGTGTACAAGAGGAAATAATATGTAGAGCACAGAAGGAAATCACTACATGCCAATATGTATATTAAAAGGATAGGAAGTGATACTCTATGAGACAATTAGAAGTTCACTTCAAAGCTAAGACTTAATTTACTTAATTGCCCTAATCTTTACTATCTTAGGAGCCACACAGAATTCACTTACTTAAAAAGATAGAGTAATTTGGGATTCCATTTCCTCACTTAAATTAAGACAAATATATTGGACACATGGTGGCACAACTTCTGCTGGGTAACTGAAAGATCACGTAGTAATGATGATATTCTGGAAAGCAAATAAGGCCTTAATTCTGACTTTACAACAACAGACTGTGAAGGGTTAAAATCCACTTGTGAAAATCCAAAGTGCACACCGTGCACATGGCATGTTGGGACCAAAGATGTTCATTCAGCAGAAAGTCTACTTGATGAAAAATTTTACAAGCTTTTAGGAAATGTCATTTTCCCAGGGTAAACAATGCATTTGAGGACAGCAGGATACCACTTGTAGCTCAATCTTCTGCTGCTGCAGGCCTGTAAACAAAACTTCAGCTCTAAGGATTTCTCTAAAAATGACCAACAAATTGGCAAAACTTGCAGTGAGGCTATAGTATATTAGTTTGCTCCAGCTGAATTCTAAGCTTTTTTAGATTTTTCTAAATCTATAAGTTAGCTTGAATTTTCTTCAGTTTGGTCACTTGAAAAAGAATAGCTTAACAGAGCCTGATTTGAATGACTGGATCTGAATGGAATTAGAATGGCAAATTCAACCATCTCCATCTCCATTCCAAATCCAATTTTTCTGGGCAGTTTGTTAAATGACTTGGATTCACAATGTCAGTCCTCTCAGAAGAATTACCCACCCCAGGTGGCCTACACCCTGTCCTACCTTGAGCTCTATCTCTGCTGCAGTAGACTTGGTTGTCTCCAATCTCTCTACTAGGTCAGTGTCATCAAGGAAGCTTCCCTCTGCGGCAGAAAGGCGCAGAAGGAGGTCATCCTCAAGCTGTTTCAGCTCAATCTTAAAGTCGTTTTGGTGCTTTGTCAAAGCCAACTAATGCAAAACAAACAGGTGAAAAATGGTAAAGAAACATATGTTTTTAAGGGGAGTTAATACACATCTCATGAAGTCAATATATGTATACTAAAACACACAACATTAAAACCACACTGGTCATAATTTTAAAAAATTCTCTTAAGAAATTCAAAAAGCATGTTAAGATCTGGTTGGACTCCAAAGTCCAGACAGAGTACATCAGACAATGATTTATCATAATTCTCTAACATCACGAAACTCTAGGGAGCATCGTTTAAGAAAGCATCAGAAACTTTTGGTTTTCATTGGAAAAGAGCTTAGAAGACTCATTTGTAAGCAATAATTCTTCCACCAGACAAATGAGGTGACAGGGTAAACTGCCACCCTGAAAACTGGTTGGGCAAATATGGAAAACCACCACCAGAACACCTAAACTAATTGGATAAATGCAGGAGGCAGAGCTGGAAATTTAAATATTTCTCCAGGCCCAAGAATAAGGGGACCTCCACACTTCTGTTTTATCTCTGAGAGTCCTACCAGGTTTTCACAGTGAAGCTAAAACAAAAATCCACTCCTACGTTGGGCAGGGGAAGGGAAAAATGAATCACTGTGGTAACTCAGGGGAAAAAGCAACCATTTTAAATTATGTCCAGAGCTTTCTATCCTTCTCAACAAAAGCCTGCCCACAAGGGAAAGTACTTTACCACAGGCTACTGTGACCTACCTAGGGAAAGGGCAATTAGACAACTCAGTCCATAATGGTTTCTGCCTACAAAGGAAGGGAGAAAAAGGCTAAGAAATTCCCTTGAAGGTCACAGTCTTAAAATTCTCTGAGGACTGGGGATTTAGCTCAGTGGTGCCACTGCCTGCCTCGCAACCCTAAGGTCCTGAGTTTGATCCCTGGTACCAAAGAAGAAAAAAAAAAAATCCTCTGAGAATCGTAAGACTGCAGAATGCTCTCACTCTAGAATTGTATTAGTTGGCACAAGAGCAAGCATTAACATTAAAAAAAACCCAACTATAACATAAGCTAAAACAGAAGAGATAGTGGAATCATACAAAATACTCAAGATCAAAGAATGTAGAAAGAAAAGAGAAAACTAAAACAACAAGGAAAAAGTACCGTGAGCAAAAAGAGACAAATGTGGTACATATTAATTCAATTATGTAAATAGTCTCATAGAATATGAATTGTTTAAATCAATTAAAAGAGATGGACAGAGTAAACAACAAGATCCATTTATCTGTTGTCAACAAAAACAAACTTTAAATATAATAACAGACAAATTAAAAATAGGAGGAGGGAGAAAAATACACCATGAGGAAACTAATCAAAGCTGGAGAAGCTATGTTAATATCAAACAAACCAGGTACTGGAATGAGGAAAACTATCAAGAATAAACAGATATATTACATAATAATAAGAGTCAATTCCATATGAAAATAAAACAATCTTTAATTTTATGCACTGAAGAAGAGAGTAAAAATACAAGAGACAAGATGATAGAAGTGCAAGAAACAGACAAGTCCATTATTTATAGTTGGAGAACTCAAAACTCCTGTATCCATAATTAACAGATCAGTAACGATACTGTTGAATGGTGAGACACCAACAATCAACTAGATCTAATGACATTTATAGAATTCTTGTTCCAACAACAGCATGATATACATTTTTCTCAAGCTCAGATGGAACATTCACCAAGATGGACCAACAGTAGGCCATAAAACACTCCTGAAAAAGTTTAAAATAGAAATCATGCAAAATATGGTGCTAGACCATGACAAAATTAAGAAACCAAAAACAGAAAGATAGCTAGAAAATCCCAAAGTACATGGAGATTAAACAGCATACGTACTTTCAAATAATACATGGGTGAAAAAAGAAGTCTCAAGAGAAACTAAAGGCATTTTGAAATAAATGGGAAAAAAACCCACCTCAAAAGTGGTAAAAAAAGCAGTAAAAAGAGTGCTTAGAGGAAAATTTATAGCATTAACTACATACGTAAGAGAAAAAGATCTAACTTTTGTATAAATGTTTACTTAAAAAAAGAAAAAAAGAGCAATAAACTCAAAAGCAAGCAAGTGAAAATAATTAAAAATCACAGCAAAAATCAATGAAATTGATAAAAAGCCAATAGGGGAAAATCAATAAAATAAAAGGCAGGTTATTTGAGAGGATCAATAAAACTTATAACCCTCTAGCCAGGCAGAGAGAGAAAGAGAGAAAGAGGGAATATTAAATACTGATGCTAGAAATGAAAAAGAGGGCACAAGTCCCTGAATATTAAAGGAAATAAATAAATATTATGAACATTTGATGCCCACAAATTTGGTAAGTTAGATGAAGCAGATCTTTATCTTGGGAGACACCATCTACCAAAAACTCACACAAGGGAAAACAGATAATCTGAATAGGACGTATGTGTATTAAAAAATTGAATAAACAATCAAGAACCTTCCAAAAAAGAAAGTACCAGCCCAGATGATTTCTCTGGTGAGCTATAGTAAAGAATTAAGGAAGAAATTATATAGATTTGCTACAATTTCTTCTTGAAAACAGAAGCAGAAGAGCATTTCTTAACTCATTCTGTAAGGCCAGCATTATCCTAATACTAAAACCAGACAAAGCCATTATAAGAAAGAAAAATTATAGACCAGCATCTCTCAAGATTAAAAATCCTTGACAAGGTATTAGTAAATCAAATCCAACAATGTATAAAAGCAATTATTCATCATGCCAAGTGGGATTTATTCCAGGTATGAAAATCTGATTTGAAATTCAAAAGTCAAATGATATAATCTGTTATACAGTGGGCTACAGACTAAAAAGAATGTGATTACATCACTAGATTCAGGAAAAACATTTGGTAAGATTCCACCCTCAACTCATAATGGAAACTCTCAACAAACCATAAGTAGAGAGTAACCTCCTCAACTTTATAAAGAATATCTATAAAAAAAAAAAGATTTACAAGCTATGGCTAATGGTGAGATGCTAAATGTCCTCCCCCTAAGATGAGGAGACAAGGATATTCTTCTTTACAACTACTGTTCAATATTGTATTTGAAGCTCCAACTAATGCAATAAGACAAAACAAAACAAAACCAAAAAACCAAACTGTCTTTGTTCATACGTGACATGACTATGTGGAAAGTTTCAAATAGGTTAATATATAAATGCCACATGCTTTTCTGTACTCCAGCAATGGACATCTGGAATTTGAAATTTAAAACACAACACCATTTGAATTCATATAAAAATACTGAAGTATAGATCTGAAAAAAATGTGTTGGAGAGCCTAATGGAGAACTCCACAAAAGTTTGATGAAAAAAAAAATCTGAAAAATGGGGAAATATTCCACGATCATGGATAGGAAGTTAGTGCTAAGACATCAGTTCTTCTTTCCTGGGATTCAAAACAATATTAATCAAAATCCTAGCCCATTAGTTTGTTAATTGTCACAATCTGATTCCAAAATTTATACTGAAAGACATAAGATATAGAACTATCCCTTATATATACAAGAATAAATTTGGAAGACTGACACTACCTAAAGACTACAGTAATCAAGACAATGTGGTATTGATCAAAGAACAAACAGATCAATAGAAGAAGAGTGAACTCAGCAACAGATCCACAGAAAAAAGTCAGTTGATCTTTGACAGGAAGCAAAAGCAATTCAAGGGAGAAAAGATGATCTTTTTGACAAATAGGCTAGATAGTCACATGCAAAAGAATGGAGCTGCATTCCTTTTCTCACACTATAAAACTAATTTAAACCTGATCACAGACTTATATGTAAGAGTCAAAATTATAAAGTCCTATAAGAAATAACCTAGGAATAAATCTTTAATTGTGTCTTCAATGGTTTCTTAGATATAATATCAAAACTATAAGCAACAAAGAAAAGCAGATAAATTAGACTTTACCAAAATTACATTTTTTTGTTTTTCCAAAGATCACCAAGAAAGTAAAAATACAACACTTAAAATGCATATTTTGTAAATCATATGCACCAAAAGAGTCTAATATTCAGCATAAAGAACTTCTATAACCTGTCAATGAAAATAAACTAATTTTAAAATGAGGAAATTATTTGAATAGATATTTCTCCCAAAGAAGAAGTACAAAAGGCCAATAAATATATGAACAGATGCTCAATATCATTAGACTTTAGGGAAATGAAAATAAAACCATAATGAGATAACATATTCTACCCTTTAAGATGATACATAGCAGGTGGAGATGTAAAATACTGCAGGCTTTTCAACAGTCCAGTAGTTTATTAATTGATTTAGAACAGAATTACCAAACAAGTGAGCAATTTTGTCCTAGCAGATATCCAGAAGAATTTAAAGTACATGTCTATACCAAAATCTGCACACAAATAGTGGATACAAATACTCAAAACGTTATCTAATCATAGTCCAAAGGCAGAAACAATCTGAATGTCCATCAGCTGAGGAGTGGATAAATAAAAGGTAAACATTCACACAATGAAATATTATTCATCCATAAAAATAATTAATATCTCACACATGCTACCACACAGAGGAACCTTGGAAATATTAGGTCTGCAAGTAAATTATCTTAATTTCCACAATGCTGAAATACACTATTTACTATTTCAGTTTTCAAAGTTATTGTTAGAAAAGTGGGTACCATATGCCTTTTAGACATTTTAATTTCTCTGTGTGTGCCCTTTAGTCTTGATATTCTTTATTTTTCTCTTTTATTTATTTTCTTGGGTACTGGGGATTGAACTCAGGACCTTGCACTTGTGAGGCAGGCGTGGCTCTTTTATTCTTTTTTTTGGTACCAGGGATCGAACTCAGGTCCTTGCGCTTGTGCAGCAGGTGGCAAAACCACTGAGCTAAGTCCCCAGCCTGGCTCTTTTATTCTTGATTAGGCCTTCCAGAGGTATATTTATTAGCTTCTTTTCCCCCCAAACAACTAGCTTTAAAAAAATGCTGTTTATCTTCTCTGTCATTAGTTTGCTTTTATTACTGCCTTATTTTCAGATTTTTAGGCTTACTCTCGTTTTCAGTGTATTTAACACTGAATGTAATTATTTTTAGTATTTCTTTTTCTTAGTATATTAAAAGCCATAAATTTTCTTTTATATGTTAGTTATAACCTACTACAAGCTCCTTAATTTCTTCAACCTTTTTCTTTCATCTTATTGTCATTTATTTTCACTGGCTAACCTGGTCTTGTAGATTTCAACCTACCCAAGAAGGTACCTGCTTCTATACTTCTGTTTTCCATGAATGATAGATGCCTTTGCCGTCCTTGTCCTGTGTATCAAATAAGAACAAGAGCTAGCCCATCTCCTACCTGTAGCATAACCCTAACTACCTGACATTTATCAGAGGTAACCTTGAGTTCTTTACTTTAGACTACAATTAGACCATGAAGACAAGCGTTTCATTTTATAGTTTCCTATCTTGCACTGTAATTTGTAGAAAAGCGGTGTTGAGTCATTGGTGAATAATTTAATAATTTTACCTTAAGTTTCTCTAAATCTGGCCTTTCAATGCTGACAACCTCTGCCAGCAGCTGGGCTTCCAGGCCATCTTCTGTGACGGTGAAATTGAGGAGGGTTGTCTGAGCTTGTAATTCTGGCTTATAGTGAGGATTTGCCAGTTTTGTGTGAAGGATGAGGCGAAAGTTACTGTTAAACTCACATTCTTTATCTCCAATCCGGATATACCTAGAGGGGATCACACAGACACTCAGGAGACTCATGTACCTAGGACCTCTCTGAGGGCCACTCCACTCCTGTCTTCTGATAGTGCACCTAGGCCAGAAGACCAGGTAAGTGGGAACTTCTCAGCTACTCCCGGTTTTCCTAAAATACAGGAAGAATAAGAATTATTCACTGTGACCTATCAAGATTAAGTTTACTCACATGTGAAATGGGGACAATAATTAATAGTACTTACCTCATAGTGACACTGTTACAAATAACATCAACCCTATAAAGGACCTATAATAGCAAATACTAGCTTTTATTATATATCCTGTGATTAAAATTATATTACACATGGCTATTCTTTACAGATAAAACTTGTAGAATGTGCTGATTTATATCTGTATATATGTGTATATACATTAAGTATGGATCCATACCTAAATGTATCATTAAATAATATGAAATTTCACGATTTTATAAAGAATACACATATAAGTATACACATACTTACAAACACTACATTACTAACGTATCATTTATTTTTCCAAAAATAGATTAAAAATACATATGTACTCTACTTAAAATTATTTTCCAATATTTTTGGCATATCTTGTGTTCCCTTTCCTGTTAGGAACCTGATATGAAGATCTAGTAGAAAGGGAGCTTTTCAATTCATCACAGACAGAAAAAACAAAACCATGGATATTGGAACTTCTCAAACTTTTTTTGCTAAAGTAGCCTGAACTGGATGGAGTGAAAATTTTTATAGGAAGCCTGGAAACAGTTGAAGCAAAGAGCATCTTCTCACTTTCCTATTTCATCTTAAATAGTTATGAAAATTCTATGTTCTTCCCATTAAATGTATGAAATATTCTGATCAACTGGGCATGATGGTACATGGCAGTAATCCCTGGACTCTGGGAGTGGAAGGCAGGAGGATCATAAGTTTGAGCTCAGCCTGGGCAATCTAGAAACTTACAGAGCCTGTCTGAAAACTTAAAAAGGGCTGAGTATGTATCTCAGTACAAAGGACCTGGATTCAATCTGCAAAATTAAAAAAACCGAGAACACGCCGAATCAGCCCGCTGCAGACAGGCAGGTCTGCCCATACCCTACCGAGGTCCCCAGTCGCGCGGAACACAAGCCGAATCAGCCCGCTGCAGACAGGCAGGTCTGCCCATGCCCTACCGAGGTCCTGAGTTGCACAGAACACGCCAGATCAGCCCGCTGAAGACAGGCAGGTCTGCGCACGCCCCACCGAGGTCCTGAGTCGGGCGGAAGACACCGAATCACCCCGCTGCAGACAGGCAGCCACCTGATTCCACACTACAAAGACGCAGAGGACACCAGACCATCAGACCAAGGTACTGAGTCCCACTGTTCCCGGCCCAGAGGTAGGGGCTTCTGAGCCATCATCGCACTGCTCCTGGTCCAGAGGAAGGGGCTTCCCGGTCACCATCCCTCCTGCTGCTCCCAGCCCAGAGGAAAGGGCTTTTGGGCCACCTTCTGTCCTGCTGCTCCTGCCCCAGAGGAAGGGGCTTCCGGGCCACCATCCCTCCCACCGCTCCCGGCCCAGAGGGAGGGCCTTCTGAGCCACCATCCCACTGCTCCTGGTCCAGAGTAAGGGGTTTCCCGGCTACCATCCCTCCCACTGCTCCCAGCCCACAGGAAAGGGCTTTTGGGTCACCATCCCTACCGCTGCTCCCGGCCCCTTTCCTACCTCAACCAGCTCAGAGGAGGTAATCCGCACAGGCGCTAACAGCCCCCCACCCCAGTCGAAATGACAAAACACGTAAATAAGTCTCAAAACCAGACTTCCAGATCACCTACAGCAACCCCAAAGGGAAATGAGATGGAACACTCTGATACTCAACCACCTGGACCCACTGAACTGGCAACAAAAGGGGATCTGGAAAAAATGAAATCAGAAATAATTTCTCAGATAACAGGAGAAATTGTGCCCCTAGTGCAAGACATGATTAATAAATCTAGAGAGGAGCTCAGGAACATGATGGAATCCCAACATAGGAAACAAATGGAATCCATAAAACAGATGCAAATAGATTTCCAGGACAAGAAAAACTCCACTGAAAGTCTACACAGCAGAATGAGCCAATGTGAGGACAGAATTTCAGATAGAGAAGATAAGATTGCAATTAGTGACCAGGAAAAGAAAAATTGCTTCAAAATTATAAGGGAACATGAGAAATCAATCCAGCACCTGCTAGATGATGCAAAAAACAATAACATAAGATTGATTGGGCTCAATGAAGAAACGAGAGAGTGGAGATGACATAAGAAAATCTCTTCACAGAAATAATGGCAGAAAACTTCCCAAGCAGGGGAGAAGAGCTTGACATACAAATAAGTGAGGCATATAGGACTCCAAATAGCCTTGATCAAAAAAAATCTACACATAGGCATATAATTGTTAAGATTCCAGACACTCAACAGAAGAACAAAGTTCTCCAAGCAGTCAGAGAAAAGAAACAAATCACATACAAAGGCAAGCCCATCAGAACCACAGCAGACTTCTCAACACAAACCATCAAGGCAAGAAGAGCTTGGAGTGACATATTCCAAGCCCTAAAAGAAAACAGCCTCCAACCAAGATTGATGTACCCTGCAAAACTATCTTTCAAAATGGATGCAGAAATAAGATACTTTCATGACAAAGAGCACCTTAGGAACTTTGTGAATACCAAACCGGCACTCCAAAGAATTTTACACAATAGCCTAGGAACAGACATTGAGGATCACAACCCCAGGAAGCAAAGCAGAATGAACCCATCTGGCATGACAAGAAATTAAATGGAAAGGGGGAGAACCCAACAAATAGAAAAAGTCATGGCAATGACAAGTCAATACGTTTCAGTTATAATCATCAACATTAATGGTCTCAATTCACCAATCAAAAGAAATAGATTGGCAGAATGGGTCAAGAAGCAAAATCCAACAATATGCTGCATACAAGAAACACACTTCATTCAAAAGGAAACTCATAGATTGAAAATTCAAGGGTGGAAAACAATACTGCATGCAACAGGAACCCCAAAAAAAGCAGGAGTAGCTATCCTCTTGGCAGATCAAGCAGATTTCAAACCAACACTGACTAAGAGAGACGAAGAAGGACACTACATCCTTGTAAAGGGAACAATCCAAGAGGAAGAGATGACAATCATAAATATCTATGCACCAAACACTAGTGCACCCAACTATATAAAACAAATACTAACGGACAGGAAAAGTCATATATGCACTAATACAATTATAGTGGGGGACCTCAACACCCCACTGTCACAAATAGATAGATCAACTAGACTAAAAATGAGTAATGAAATACTAGAACTCAATCAAACTCTTGAACAAATGAACTTAACAGATGTTTATAGAGTCTTCCACCCCACAAAATCAGAATACACATTCTTCTCAGCTGCACATGGGTCATTCTCCAAAATAGACCACATACTCACACATAGAACATGTTTAAGTAAGTGCAAAGGAACTGAAGTTATCCCCTGTATATTATCAGACCATAGTGCGATGAAACTGGAGATCCATAGCAAAAGAAACTCAAAAAATTTCATAAACATGTGGAGATTGAACAACACACTTCTGAATAACCAATGGGTCACAGAGGAAATTAAAGAAGAAATCAGACAGTTCCTTCAATTAAATGACAATGACAATACAACATATCAGAATCTATGGGACACAATGAAAGCAGTCTTATGAGGGAAATTCATAGCAGTGAATACACATATTAGGAAAACAGAACGAGCCCAATTAAACAACCTGATGCTGAACCTCAAGCTTCTAGAAAAAGAAGAGCAGGACAACCCCAAAGCTCATACAAGGGAGGAAATTATAAAGATCGAGGAGAAATCAATGCAATGGAGACTAAGAGAATGATACAAAAAAAATCAATGAAGCCAAGAGTTGGCTCTTTGAAAGAATCAACAAAATTGACAAACCTTTAGCCAACCTTGTCAGAAAAAGGAAAGAAAAGGCCCAAATCGATGCAATTAGGAATGAAAAGGGTGAAATTACAATAGGCCCAGCAGAAATCCAGAGGATCATCAATACCTACTTCCAGAACCTATACGCCAATAAGATGGACAACACAGAAGAAATGGACAGATTCCTAGATACATATGAATTACCAAAGTTGAACGAAGACCTAAAAATTCTGAAC
Organism: Heterocephalus glaber; assembly: GCF_053883595.1. Lineage (NCBI taxonomy): Eukaryota > Metazoa > Chordata > Mammalia > Rodentia > Bathyergidae > Heterocephalus > Heterocephalus glaber. The sequence goes on from NW_028258156.1 coordinate 8,598,381, forward strand.
AACCCAATATCAACCAATGAAATTGAAAATGTAATTAAAAACTTATCAACTAAGAAAAGCCCAGGCCCTGATGGCTTCACTGCTGAATTCTACAAGACATTTAGACAGGAACTGCTGCCACTACTGTTTAAACTCTTCAATGAAATTGAAAGGGAAGCAATACTCCCAAATTCATTCCTGGAAGCAAGCATCACCTTGATCCCCAAAGCAGAGAAAGACCCAACTGAAAAAGAGAACTATAGGCCAATCTCACTAATGAACATAGATGCAAAAATCCTTAATAAGATACTGGCAAACAGAATGCAGAAGATCATCAAGAAGATCATACACCCTGATCAAGTGGGATTCATTCCAGGGATGCAGGGATGGTTCAATATACGCAAATCAATCAATGTAATATACTATATCAATGGAGCCAAGGACAAAATTCATATGATTATCTCCATAGATGCAGAAAAAGCATTGGACAAAATCCAACATGCATTTATGATAAAAACCCTACAAAAAATTGGAATAGATAGTCTCTACCTCAAACTGATAGAAGCCATCTATGAAAAACCAACAGCCAATATCATACTAAATGGTCAAAACCTGAAATCCTTCACACTCAAATCAGGAACAAGACAAGGATGTCCACTATCACCACTCTTGTTCAATATAGTTCTGGAAACATTAACCACGGCAATTAGACAAGAGAAAGAAATAAAAGGAATAAAGGTAGGTAATGAAGAAGTCAAATTGTCATTATTTGCAGATGACATGATACTCTATAGAGAAGACCCCAAGAACTCCACCAAAAGTCTTCTAGACTTAATAACCAAATTCAGTCAAGTAGCTGGTTGCAAGGTCAACACACAAAAATCAATAGCTTTCCTCTACACCAATGACCGACTCACTGAGAGAGAAATAGGGCAAATAATTCCTTTCACAATAGCATCCAAAAAACTGAAATACCTAGGAATCATCCTAATGAAAGAAATCAAAGACCTCTTCTCTGAAAACTGTGGCACTCTGAAAAGAGAGATTGAAGAGGATATCAGAAAATGGACAGACATCCCCTGCTCCTGGGTAAGAAGGATTAATATAGTGAAAATGGTCATACTTCCAAAACTGCTATATAAATTTAATGCAATTCCAATTGAGATCCCAGCAGCATACTTCATAGACCTAGAGAAAACAATCCAAAAATTCATTTGGAACAAGAAGAGACCCAGAATAGCAAAAGCAATTCTAGGTAACAGAGACATGGCAGGGGGTATCCCAATCCCCAACCTGCAACTCTACTACAAAGCTACTGTGATAAAAACAGCATGGCACTGGCAAAGAAACAGACTTGAGGACCAGTGGAACAGATTAGAAGATGCAGAAACAATGCCAGACACACTCAGCCATCTCATCTTCGACAAAGGAGCCAAACACCCTCACTGGAGGAAAGATAGCCTCTTTAATAAATGGTGCTGGAAAAATTGGGCTTCAACTTGCCAAAGATTAAAACTAGACCTGTATCTCTCACCATGCACTAAACTAAAATCAAAATGGATTAAAGATCTAAATATTAAAATAGAAACTCTGAACCAGTTGGAACAGAGGTTAGGTAGAACCCTTGAAGACATCCATGTAGGACAAGATTTTATGAACAAAACCTCAGTTGCCCGTTAACTAGCACAAACAATCAACAAATGGGATCTCTTCTTATTAAAAGGCTTCTGCACAGCAAGAGAAACCACCAGCAGTGTGAAGAGACAACCCACAATGTGGGAAAAAATCTTCACCTGCTCTTCCTCAGACAAAGGTCTCCTATCTCGAATCTATAAAGAACTTCAAAAGATCAGACCTCCCAAATTTAAAGACCCAATCCGAAAATGGGCAGCTGAAATGAACAGACATTTCTCAGACAAAGAAGTAGAAATAGCAAATAAATACATGAAAAAATGTTCAACATCACTGGTCACTGGAGAGATGCAAATGAAAACAACACTGAGATTCCACTTCACTTCACAAAGAATGGCTGCTATCATGAAATCCACCAATAACAAATGCTGGCGGGGCTGTGGGAAAAGAGGAACCCTGTTCCACTGCTGGTGGGAGTGTAGACTGGTGCAAGCACTGTGGAAATCAGTATGGAGATACCTCCAAGAACTAGGACTGGAAGTCCCATTTGACCCTGCTATTCCCCTGCTGGGGATCTTCCCCAAAGAATTAAAAGAATCATACCACAGTGATATATGTGCACCCATGTTCATAGCAGCACAGTTTGTAACAGCTAAAACTTGGAAACAGCCCAAATGCCCATCAACTGGAGACTGGATAAAGAAAATGTGGTTTTTTTATAAAATGGAGTACTACTCAGCCATCAAAAATGAGAAATTAAGAGACATTTATAGCTAAGTGGATGCACATTGAGGCAATACTCTTAAGTGAAATAAATAGGACACACATGTGTAAATACCAAATAGTTTCTCTGGTGTGAGAAACTGAAAGTGTAAATAAGGCCTAAATGTATAATAGGTAATGTGAAATAGGAAGAAAAGGGGCAAAGGGGAAGGAAGTGGGAGGGCTAGGGGAAAGGATAGAAGGGAATGGGATTAATATGAGAAAATGGAAAAATAGGAACAAAATCTTTGTAAATAGGGAGGACTGGAGGGGTTGAAGCGAGGGCTGGGCAAGGGTGAAAAATAAGAACCAAGAGAGACTATGTAAAGGTGCAAATTTCCAATGATGAATGTCATTATATTGTATACCTAAAATGTACCAATGATTAGAATGAATAATCGATAATGTAAAATAGGAATAAAAGGTCCAAAGGGGTAGGGGTAGTGGGAGGGGCAGGGGAAAGGAAAGACGGGAAAGGAAAAAAATTATGAGAAATGGAAAAAATGGAAATAAAGTCTTTGTAAATAGGGAAGGGTGGAGGGGGTGAAGGGAGAGCTAGGAATGGGGAAAAAATAAGAACCAAGATGCATTATGTAAAGGTACAATTCCCAATGAGAAATGCAATTGTGTTGTATACCTACAATGTACCAATAAAATAATTTAATACAAAAAAAATTAAAAACCCCCCAAAAACAATAAACAAAAAAAGTCATAGGGCAGTTACCATTGTAAAGATAGAATATTTCTAAAATCCCTATTACTTGTAGTTTAAATACACTTTTTAAATAACCTACGAGAAAAAACATCTTTATTACTTGCCTTAATGACTTGCAGGTAAGATGTCATTTCACTGAATTTATCAATTTTAGAAAACTGGGTACATTCAAAATAAAAGATACTCTATAACAGGTTGAGCACTTATTTGCAATAATTTTTGTTTTTATATTTGAGATTTAGTCAGAATGGTATGATAATGTCTTAGATTGTTCTTAGTGGATATTTTATAATTGTGCCTCACAAATTAAGTCTCTTGTGAATATGGTGAGGAAAGTGCCTCTGATCTAATGGATACTCTGTTGACAACTGTTTTTAATGTACATAGATTATAAAAATTTATAAGTATGCCAGTTAATCTTGATTGTCAAATTTATTGAACTGAGAATCCTGGAGAGGTGGCTGGACTGTGATAGCACTAACCTTGTCAATAGGTTAACCTGCTTATGAGTTCATAGCTGAATGGGCTATTAGGAGGTGGGGACTCGTTGGAGGAAGTGGATCTTGGGGGCATAACCTTAGGCACTACATCTGGTTACTGGCCCCTTCCTCTAGGCTGCTTCCCCTGCTTCCTGCTTTCCAGATGCTGAGTTGAGCAACTTTCCTCGACCATGCTATTCCACCGTGATGTTTCTGACTTGAATCCAGTTAGCCATGGGCCTCTGAAACTCTGAGCCAAAATAAACCCTCCTTCGATTTGTAGGTGTCAAATATTTTGTCCTAGCAACACAAGCCTGACCAATAAAAATGTTCTTAAAAAACTAAAGCTTTAATTATCCAAATATAAACTAAGAATCCCAAAGGACTCATCAGAGACATGACCTACTATCCTTGCTCAACTCTCAAATTTTGTTTCCATTGCAGAATGATCTTATAAGCTACAGAACTTCACAGTGGTTGATTAAGTGTCTAAGCTTGAAAAAGAGCTGCCGAACAAAGCACTTTCTGAGATTGGCTTTATTAAGTTGAAAGGCAAATTCATTCTTCTTATCTAGTTTTGGTTTGTTTTTACTTTATCAACATCTTACTATTTAATTTTTTTCCAGGAAGAAAATAAGCAATTCAGCTAGCAATCCACTTTCTAAGCCAGTATATACCCGGAGTAGTACGTCTCTCTCTTAAAAAAGAAAAAGACTATTTTTAAAAAAGATCAGTGTTGATGTCAGTGTTAAAAACAGATACTGAGAACATTTAGAAGTGAATGAACCAGAGATCCAGTTAATAAGCAAGCCAGGCAATCGCTGTTAATATGTGATGAGCATGTGATCTCAAACCCTTGTTTTATAGGTTGTAGATCTGATAGGATCTGTTCACATGTTTGCATATTTTTCAGTTGATATGCACATTACAATAATCATATATCTTATTGCTGATTTCTTCAGTTATCTGTGTTATAATGAAAGAGATCACTACCTAAAATTCATTCATTCTGCATGGAACACCTGCACTTTGCCAGGCTGTCAATCTTCTAGGCTCAGGGCATGTAACTATTACCAAGACAAGCATGGTCCACAGCTCTCACAAACACTATTACTGTCTCCAAATAGGCATTCTAAGTACAATATTTTATAAATGGATTCATTTTGTTCTTTTTTCATTCCTATGTATCAAAACCCCACAATTTGACAGGCATATAAAGTTCAAAGATTTTTCTCAATTAAAAGGCAGACAAAGGATTTGAAAGACATTTCTTCAAAGATGACATGCAAATGTCATCAATAGGGTAAATTAAAGAAGCTAGTTACAAAGGACCACACATTATATGATTTCATTTATAGGAAATCTCCAGAATAGGCAATTGATCAATGTGTATCAAGTCTCTACAATGTGACAGGTCCATAAAGATCAAAGTTCTACCCAATTAAAGGACAGGCAAAGAATCTGAAATAGGCTTTTCTCCAAATGGCCGATAAGCAAACCAGGTAACAGCTTTTAAAATATCTGATGAGCAAAGTGACCTTGAAAGCTTGTTCTATAGTTCATGGGTCTGGTACCCTCTGTTTACAAGTCTTCATACAAGATTTTTAACATCATCAATCATCAGGGAAATGCAAGTGAAAGCCACAGTGAGATACATTTCATAACCACCATGGGGACTATAATAAAAACACAGATGATAATAAGCGCTGGCAAAGATGAGAAGAAACTGGAATCCTCATACAATAACTGATGAGAATGTAAAATGGTAGAAACACTTTGAAAAACTGGCAGTTTTTCTGCAATGTTCCTGCAGTTCCATCCCTAGGTACCTAGTTAAAAGAATAGAAAAGGGGCTGGGAATTTAGCTCAGTGGTTCCACCGCCTGCCTCACAAGTGCAAGGTTGAGTTTGATCCCTGGTAGCAAAAAAAAAAAAAATAGAAAGGATGTATCTACATAAAATCTGCACATGAATGCTCACAGCTGCATAATTCACAACAGCCAAAAGGTGGAAACAACTCCATTGTGATACACAATATGGGTTTGATCAATGGAATATTATTCAGCCACAAAAAATAGTGAAGGGAATATATACATCAGTTGGCTCTGAGGATTGGTTCCAGTATTACCTGTGGTTACCAAAATCTAAGGATGCTCACGTCCCCTAAGTTGACCCACTATACTCATGGGTATGGAATTCATGGATATGGAGGGCCTCTTGGATACTGAATATGGATGAATCTTGCCAAATTAAAGAAGCCGGTTACAAAAGAGCACATATTATATGTTATATAGGAAATACCCAGAATAGGGAAATCCACAGTGACAAAAGCAGATTAGTGATTGCTTAGGACTTTCAATTCTAAAACTATGGTGCGCCAACAACCTGCATGAATATTAAAAAACCAATATATTCTACACTTTAACTGTGTACTTTAAATGGATAACTGAGTTATATCCCAATGAGGGTGTAACAAAGAAATCAAAAGAACAACAATCTACCAATAGGTCAAATCATTAACATTTGGACTTTTACCCATCTGTAAGCTAAGTAACCAGGCTAATGTTCCTTAGAGGTGTTTATCTTTTGTGCATAATGAGAGTGTCACAGAATGCTATTACTTGACAAGGACACTTTCCTTAGTTAACTTGCCTCTTTTGATTGACACATATTCAAGCTGCATCTATAAAGTATCAAGATTTGCCAATAATCCCAGATACTAGGGAAGCTGAGGCAAGAAAGTGCATTTCAAGCCTGGGCAACTTAGCAAAACCCTATCTCAAAAAAAAGCCTAAAAGGGCCACAACTGTAGCTCAGCATGAAGGTTCAGGGTTCAATCTCCAGTACTGCGAAGAAAAATTATCTATTTCTTGAGTTTCCTTTTTCAAGGATTTTCAAAATTTATCTCAAAAGCAGGTTCAAGAAAATCTTTGCTAGTGCTGTTTTGTGTATTGCTCTTAGCTTAGACCTCAAGATTTGCATTCCTGACTTTTAAATAAAATCTCAAAAGTGAAGGTTTCACGTAGTTACTGACTGGAGTTGCACATATGAGATAATGAAGTTTATGCTGTATGACTCTGCATGATAAAGCCCATACTTAAATCTCTGTCTACATCTTGTGATTTTCTGACTGCCTCTCTAGCTTGCAATGAATTCGTTCCTCCTTTGCAGATAGTCTCCTAGAAATGCAATGTCTGACACAGCTTTCTTACATGAGGTTTCAGTTTTCCCTCACATATCAACTTTCACCAAGTTTAAATTCATATTTTCACCAGGTTTAAATTCATATTCATTTTTCATGTTTTAACCACTTACATTCACAGATAAAAAGAAAATTTAAATATTTTTACACTTAAAAATTTTTATTTAAGTGAACAACAACAACAAATTAATCAAGACTAGAATTTTTATTATTTTATGCTATGGGACAGCTCAGCATGGTGAGATTAAGAACTATGGTAGAAAGTCAAATTAATTTTGAGATACATGGGGCATGTGTACATGTTTGTGTGTGTTCCTCCACGTGCATCAGAGTCAAAACAAAAAGCCAACAAGATAACTACCTCATATTTGAAAATATAGGTTGAGCATCCCTAAGGTGAAAATCCTAAATATGGAACTTTTAGAGGGTTGATATGATGCCATAAGTGGAAAATTTCATACCTGACTTCATGTGATGGATCACAGTCAAACTCATGTGCACTACATATAGTGTATAAAATGACCTTAGCCTTTGTATACAAGGTGACCAGGAAACGAATGCCATGTTTAGACACTTGGGTCACATTGTCAAGATATCTCATTAACTTTACGCAAATATCTTCAAATTCAAAAGATTTGAAATCTGAAACATTTCTGGTCCCTGGCATTTTGGATAAGGACCACGCGCTGTAGGTGGTGTTGAGGCCTCAGGGAGAAATTCCTCCAGAGCATAGTTTCACCAAGTTTTGTTGTAAAAGAGCCAGGGTGCAAATATTTTAGGCTTTGTGGGTCACATACATTTCTGTTATATTCTTGTTTACAACCGTTTAAAAGTCATTCTTAGCTCAAAGGACTGCAGCCAGACAGGCTGAGCACTTATCATCTCTCTTGAGGATCACAACAGTGGTATTAATGTAATCTCTTCTCAGAACAATAGTATTTAGTTTTTCACTAGCCACTACACACAATGAAGCTCTCCTGAGTTTACAAAAAACAGACTGAGAATGGCCACTGTGGAGCACAGTATTCTGACAATGTCACTTCCAGTCCAGGTGAAGCTTTAACTGGTTAAGTATTTAGCCAAATAATTAATGAGTTCCAGCAATGCTCTAGAAGGTGCCTCACGGATCACTTTATGGCTCTGTGTCTCCCTTGTACACCTATCTATACCCTGAGGCATTCATAAACCCCACTTTAAGAACAAAAAATGTATCTGCTTTGACAAATACATTTTCTGATTTTTCTCTGTGAAGAGACAGAGTTAATGGGAGTAGGGGAGAACCACTGTTATGGAAAAGAGTAGAATGTCTTCCTATAAAATTGGGTTTTACATCTTGCTTAGGAACATTATTTGATAGCTTTAGATTTCCCAGGGACAGTAAATTATCCTCAACTGGGGTGTTTATGATCTATGAAAGGCAAAAATTGCACAATGACTCAGTGGGTTTTATCATTGCCACTAGGTTAATTCTTGGTTAATCTCCTATCTGGGAAAATTAAACAGACTGTTAATGCTCTCTCATGATTTGAAGGATCCAAAAAACAACGGAGTTAACTAAAGGGGTGGGAAAAGCAAACAGAATCACTTTGTTGTTCCTATGAAAGACATGAATCCAGAGGTCGACTTCTAAGAACTGAAGGAAGCCCTGAGCTCCTAAATTTAAACTCCAGCAAGGAGCAACAGCAGGTGAAGGAACAACACACAACTGGGACATGTGGTTACTTTCTTAAAGCAGAGACACTGAGACACTGGGTCTCTGAACCCAGGGTGCAGATGCCCTCAGGCAACATCTATACACCCCACCCACAGAGTGAGCTCCTCCTCCTCCTTTCGCTGGCTGACATTTACTGCTTTGGAGGTGAGAGACTTGATTATGAGACCTCGGAAGAGAAATAAAATTATTTTTCCCAGTACAGACACTGTAGTCTAATTGGCTAGGACATGGGTTGAGTCAAAACCATTCTGTTTCACCTAGCAGAGTTGTAATTTTAGAGCAAGAAGGGCCTCTTGAGATCATTCAGCTGATTTTGTTTTATGGATCCAAAGAGTTTATGACTTGTCCAAGGTCACGTCGCTTAGCAGCAGAGCTGGGACTAGAACCTGGCTCTCTAGACTCCTAGTATAAAGTTAATCTCAGTGCATCACATCGCAGGTTAATTTTCTCTGACAGATGCAGCCAGTAATGTCAGTCTCTGGCAACCTTTCTGACCATCACTCACAAAAGGGTACTGAGAAAATATGACTGACTCAGTACAAACCCATGGCTGCCAGAGCACTGATTATCAAAGTACTCAGTCCTACTCTAAGATGTATAATTTCAGGTTAATATATTTATAATATGAATTACTTAATTCATAATTTTTTTTTTAAAAATCACTCAATTTACATAAAAGTTTTGTGTCTTTTGGTTTTCAAGGAAAGAAAGCATTATTATTTAAGTTGTAAAAATGCTCACCATTCAGGCAGAATGAGTTATTTTACAATAATTACAATCATGCACACATATATAAATTAACCATAAATTCAGCTTTTATATATTAAGTTTGTATAAAAAGTAGATGCACTAGGAATATAAATATTCTCACAAAGTCTACTCAAAACCCAGCCAAAAAGTGTTCTGGGATGAAAAGATGTTTAGTCATTTCAAGTCATTTTCCTGATCTTTCAATCGTTATGGTTATGGAGGATACATAAATTATTTTTAAAACACTCGGAAATGATTTCTTAGTTAAGAGTCACAGCACCTCTGTGATAGACCAATGCTAACATTGGTTCCCATTATCATTTTCCAGAATCTCTGTGTCCTGGGAAAGAGAACATCAACAGAACCAAGATGAGAATATTAAATTGGAGATTATGATATGAAATTGTAATTTGAGAATGTATATCCAGAAACTAAGAAAATAATTTTTACTTTTATTGGATCTGTTTTCCAGACTTAGTGTACTTTTGAAAATGCCATGAGTTTTGGATCATAAAAACCTAAATTTATATCTCTAGTGATCACATATCCTAAGTATCATAAGTATCATCACTATTTTATAATGGCGTCCAAAACTACACATGGAAAATGACATATTCACTTAGAATAAAGATCTGATACTATGATAGATTTACAATGAATGGCAGCAGGACTCTTTTAAAAATATTTGCAAAATATGGGATTTAGAGAGAAATCTCCTAAAGATATTGTACTAACTTACTGAAAGTTCTCATTCTAATGTGGTTAATTCAGGTAGCTAACAAGTCCTCTAAATATGAAGAATTCCACTTTGGAGACCTCCTCAGAGCCATTTGTTAAGAGAAAGGGATAGTAGGTGGCTTTTATTTTTATTTTTTATTTATTTATGTTTTGGTACTGGGGATCGAACTCGGGTCCTTGCGCTTGCGGGCCAGGCGGCAGAACCACTGAGCTAAATCCCCAGCCCAGTAGGTGGCTTTTAAGGTAAGCGAATACTATAGTCCCACACTAGTTGAAGGAAAAAACACTCCAGAGAAGAAATCAACTTTTCAATGGACATCTAAAAGCCTTACTGTATATCCCGCTGTTTAAAATGAAAAGCTTCTGGGTTAGACTTGTGGGCTCCAACAGCTGCAGCTGAGAGTGCAGCCAAAAAGATCAGGTGTAGCTAAAGGCAGGAGGGGAGTTGTAACTTAGCAACCCCAGCAGGAAGGGCTGTTCAAGGTGGTCAAATCCATTCCTTCTAGAAAGGTTTTGGCTGAAAGCTGCACAGCTGGCAAGACATTCCAGGAAAGGAAAAGTCTTGAATAGAATTGCATTAATTGTCTTGCTGCTTCATATAGTTAATATAACCAACATGCCCTAAGATAAAAGCAAACCTCAATTAGATTTTAAAAAAAGGAAAAAATAGATGTTTCAAAACTCCAAGTAACACTGTACAGGGAAAAAAGAAAAAACAAAAAGGACCATAGTAGGTTACTTCCCTTTTGATACACACACACACACACACACACACACACACACACAAATTAAATACAATCATATTTTGACACTAATACATAGTATCAAAAATGAAATTCTGGGTCCATTCATTTTTTTTTTCTTAAAGATTGCTTTTTTAAAGAAGAGAATCCAAAGGTTCTTTAACTGTGGCCTGGTGTGGTATTTGTTTTCAGGTAAAGTCAAACAACTGTTAGCAAGACAACCATGAGTTGAGAATACACTATCTGTAGACCTAAATATTACATAATTTTCTTTTAAACCTGGACTGAACCTAGGAATAGAAAAGCTATCACAGGTTCTTTTGGCAATAAAATTTTATTTGGTATTTAGGAGTTAGGATAGACTAGAATGGTGCATTTTATCATATGAGAGCACGGACACATTTGCAAATAAAACTATCCTCACCCACAAGGGACATAATGAAATAACTACCTATTCCAGACTTTATTTAAAACCCCTAAGTTTCTGGCTCAAGAGAGTCCATTCTACTAGTGTAGGATTTAACTGAACATGCTCTATCTTAAGTCTTACTCAAGACTTCATTCAAACGCATCTACAGTCAACCATAATACCATCAAATGGGATCAACTCCAAGAGCAGAAACATAATAACATTTAATAATTTAATATATCAAAACCTGGTATTCAGAGCAGCTCTTCTTATAAACCTTATCCTACTTTCAGGAATCCAAGTTACTATAAAATGAATGTCTGTAAAATGTTTCTCCCTCTATAAATATGAAAATTTTTTCTCAAATAGCTAGTATTTCTATCAATAGATTTTAAGTGTCTTTCTAACTCATACTACTTATAGACTACTGTTAAAAGAATAATAGCTATGTGAGACATAAACCAGAATGAAGTATAAAATATCTTTAAAATATTTATATTGTCAGATACAAATAAAATTCATTTCATAGTAAGGTTATTCCAGTTTAAAGTTCAAAAATGACTTCAATAATATTTTGGGGGGATTTGAAAGATTCAAGAGAGATGATTTTATAAAGATGCTTCACAGATCAGCTACTTCTCTAATATATACAACAGCAAATTTGCTTTAGTAAAAATACACGCTGATAAATCTTCCTAGATAAATTTTCCGTCAATTGATATGATAAGATATATTTTATTTAAAATTAGGATTGTCTGGAGTTTGGTGGATTTAATTATTTGTAATTACCCAGTTTTTATCAGCCTGTGGCCATTTTATGACAGATGCATCTAGTGTGTGGGTCAGGTTCAACTGTATATCTTCTCAAACACAGATTTAATGTGCTATTGATGAAACCATTACTCGAACCAAATTAAAGTCAGGGCTGATGTATTGGTCCATAGGGAGCTGTCAGGTATGAAAGGAGTAATTAGTATTCATTGCTTCATACTCTACAACATTCCAATTATTAATGAACTTCAACTTTTGGACTATGCTATATCTATCACAGGCATTTCTTAGACATCCATTATTAGGAAGAATAAACTAATAGAGGTTTTTAAAAAAGGTCCTCAAACAACTGAAATAAACAAAAATATTTATAGGTGAAAACTTTCTGAAGGATGTGATTTTCTAGCTGGAGTATGAAAATGTTGTTCCATCTGCACTTGAAGAATATGGTAAGAGCATTCTAGGTGAATATGCTAGCTTTGCAATCCTGTGAGTTGTTCTTCTTTTTCCTGTTTTCAATATCATCTTGTCTTTATAATACAAAGGAAAGCATTGGTAGCTCCACCAGTAATTGTGCAGAGAGAGTAATATTGAAATAAGAGGACAGAAAATCAAGTAAAATGTTCATTGTTGAAGATCAGAACTAAAATATCTACTGGAAAATTTACAAAATGTGAATTAGTTTGGGATGTGACCAAGGTAAAATCAAAATTCTTCTGTTTCTACTATAACATTGCAAATAGGTACCTCTGTTAAACAAATTATAGTAGTATCTTCCTATTAAATTTCTTTTACACTGTTTTCTCCCAACTTTTATTGCTTTAAACAAAGAAAAATAATCTCCATTTCTACCAGTCTGAGCTTTCCTCCCATATCCTCTAGTGTGCCTACAAATATTTTTATTTAAAAAATAAGTAAAATGAGGAAACAAGAAATCATTGACTGTTTAACAACATACCTTTTGTCAGATGAAAAGAATACAATCACTAAAATTTCCAAATCTATTCAAATTATTTATGAACAAAGCTATTTTTAAAATATAGCATCTTGAATTTTTAAATTAAAAAATAGGAGTAGAAAAACAAGGGTGGTAAAGGAAAATACAGAAGAAACAAACAGTAAAATATCCTGTAGGATTCACAGAGGAGCTTCAATTCAATTCAATGTAAGAGACGACAGAGACTGTTTAACAGGTTCTGGAACAAGGAAGTGATGAAATATTTTCTATTCACTCTGGGTTAGAGACAAATGAGCAAAGAAAGTATGAAAAGAGATTAGTCAGCATGAAGAAATTAAGGCCCTGTGCTATGGCTTGTGTTTAGAGCCTCATGTGCTCATGGGTGTGAGTTTTAGGAGGTGGCTAGATCTAGGGTGTATGGTGCTGGAACTAAGGGTGTTCCACTCTGGGTGGGGGTGGCACCACCCAAAAGGCAGATAATCTGGAAGTAATAAAAGGGATAGGCTGCAGCTTCTTTGCTACTTTGCTGCCTTCTGCCTACCATGAACTGTTTCTCCTCTGTGAACTGAAACCTTTACAAATTGTGAACTGCAGTAAGCCTTGCTTCTTTTAACTTTGGGTGTTGGGTATTTTGTCTCAGGAATGAGAAAAGTAATACAGTCAGCCGGGAAAAACATACTTTCTAAAACACTGATGGTAAAATATAAAAGATTCAGGAAGGAAATGAATCAAAAAGGTAGAGGAGGAAGAGTTAGATTGGCAAAATGGCACTCTCAGGAAGTCAGCTGAAAGAGTACTGCTTATGAATTTGGAAAAGCTATTTAAGCATCTAATCTCCAAATACTAAATTTCATATAGTCAAAGAGCATCCAAGAAGACATTAACTAGACTTTCCCCATATTTCTCATGTAAAGAAAGGATACCCTCTATTCTTCTGACTATATAGTTTCTCCTTAGATAATCACACCCATCACACAATGGCTTAAATCTTCTCTACATAGCTATTTCCAATGTACTTGTTGGCCAAGATTCCCCTATTAAACTCCATACTCATATATCCAATGGTTTTTTAGAGACTATTTTGGGAATGGTAGTTAAAAAAAAGTACTTCTATCTTTCAATGTCTAATTAGAGAAATTATTACCTCCCTCCTCACACTCTTACAACACTTCTCTCCATAAATCACATTATGATTTATTTGGTGGGAGACTGGAACTCATGCCTGATCCTTTTTCCTTATTAACAATATACAATTAATAACCATGAACTGATATGAATTCCTTGATCTCTCTGATTTGTTCTCCTCTATATATCTCACTGTCACTGTTTCACTTTAGGCTCAGATTATGTCTCAATTGAGTATGTGCAATTGTTGGCTAACTGGACTCTGGCCTTATTTAGGTCCATACTCCTTCTATTGACACATCACACTGCAAACACTGCCTTTCAGAAATCCAAATCTGATCACATTATGTCCAGCATTCTTGAGAATCTTCATTATGCTCAGCATTCTCAAAGAAAATAGGGAAACTCCGGGGAGCTCTGGCTCTTTGGTGAAAAGCAGTTGTTATCTAGTGTAGGAATTGGCCCCTTCAGTGTGTGTGTTGAGAGGAAGAATTATGCATAAGAAAAGGCCAACCAAGGAAATCCATGTTCTTCGCCTTGCTTACTTCTTCAGTCTCATCTCTTTCATGCACATTCCCTTGTCACCTTCCCGGCACAGACTCTCCTCCCACCTGGACTGTACTTGCAGTTTTCTAAAACTGCGTTGTTTCACACGTTTTCCTACTTTGAACTGAAGCTCTTTATGATTCTCTTCTTTCACCTGTTTGCCTGAAAAATGCTGATTTTTTGAAATTCACATATCTTTCAAGATTCACATTACACATTAATCATAATCAAATATAACTTTTTCATAAAGGCTTTTCAAGTTTCCATTGTGGACTCTTTGCTGTATATATTTTTATCATCATGCCAGTGACACTGCACTCCTTTTTTGTTTATAAAAGAATATTATTGTTGTATTGCCTCCTCCCAAGGAAGTTAGCTTCCCTAAATGTAAGGTCTGTGCTTTACCACACTTTAACCCGCAGCTTCCAGTTCAGTGATTCATAGGATATAAATGGGCTCCAGTAGCATCTGTAGTCTCTCTGTAAAGATATTAAAATCATCTGCCTAAAGAAACAGAGCTAAAATTCACCCCTCTCAAACAAGTATTTATCCCCACATATTAGAGTTTATCAGCCAGGATTATTTAAAACTTCATCCAATAATTACCATTTTCTATCTTCTTAGAATGTTTCTTAGATTTTCTTGGGCTTTTAAAAAATTCTGAAATAATGCAATCAGCTCTATAAGGCCTAAAAGAGGTGCATATTCAGCAAATATTATTTTAGATAAATTATTATGGACTGATTTTATGGTAAAGACTTGGTACTCTTTGTTCCTAAAAATCAAAGAAATCTCAAATTCTCGTTGATACATAATTATCCAAACTGAGGAAAATCCACACCTCTTCGGAAATTTCAGATTATCCAAATATATGTGATGGAGAATCATCAAATCTCTTACACTTAAATTGTGCTATTGAAGTTAAAGCTCAGAGAATATGTATTTTTCTGACAAAAATTTTAGGTCTTCATAATAGAGTCAGTGCCTTAATAATAAGGATTTCACATTAGTGACATTCAAGCTTTTACACTGTATTTTTAACACATCAGACACAGCTACAATTATATTTATGTTAAGAGTTGTAGTTTGTCAAGTGGCTTATTAGATTGTTCAAATGCATGTCTGGGTAAATTTGGGTTTATTAAACAATTATAAGTTGTCAGTCACTCTAAATGGATTTACTGGGTGACTTGTATAATAAATACCATACTAATTGGTTAGACTCAGAAGTTAAGTCACTCTTAAGGAGGCCCATTTCCACTTGACAGGAATAGTCAAGTGATGAAAAAGGAGACAGATACCTTAGAAGTTGAGAGTAGGCGTTAAAGAAGAACGAGTTTAGGGAAGTTTAAAATTATACCTCTGGGTAGAAACTCAAAATAAAAACAAACAGAAAAAAAAGCAGTAAATCCAATGAAGTAAGTTCAGTGACTGTTGATTTCTTGACTGAAGAAGCATAAGGAGACTCTGGAAAGCCACAATCTCCCTTGGGCCCACTCAGGCTCAATTTGAGACCTAACTGCTACAACTGACCTTTCACACATTTATAGAAAAGTGACATGATGACTCCTTGGAGTTGACTTCCATGACCTTGGGAGAATGTTCTGGAAACTGTAGTGTCCCAGAAGGAATGGTAGCCATTTGGACAGTCACACGTAGTTTACTGGGGGTGAGGTAGGGTGTTTTCCTATTGTTAGTTATCTATCAACTGCTAGTATAGGGGATGCCTTCAGGGATTCAGTAAGGAACTCTTTCTTTTTTTTTCAACAGTTATATGTAAGCAGATTAGAAAAAATAGAGCTAGCACTATACACTTATAAGACTGGTTTAGAAAGTACAGTGACAATTTAAAGTCTGTGTGAAGACAAATAGTAAGTAAATAAGCATACAAATGATATGGAAATCAGGCAAACATACTCAAAAGTGTTTTGCAAATTACCAAAGTTAGAGAATTGTCAGTATAAACTAAAAAAGGGGCAACCAGTCTTAGAACAGTGACAATGAATTTCTGATCCTTAAGTCAGGAATTGGGTAGAAAAAACCCCTTAAATCCACAAACACATAGTCTGAAAGTCTGGGTCATGCAGAGGATGATTTGGTCTTGGAGTGTAGGTACTACGGACTGGAGATCCAAACAGCACCAGGAAGATTCCTGACTGTGCCTGTGAGGCTAAAGAAAACAGTTATTGATGATTAAAAGACCTGTTAAAAGTTCAAGAACACTTACTTTCCTTTTTTAATCGTGTTCCTGCCAAGCAGTGGGTCAAGAACTGGATCTATTGTTTCTTCGAGGTTTTCCACTAAGATGACATTACCAAAAGCCAAAGCAGTATCAATGGCATTCAAAAACCTGAAAATTCAACCAGGATTAAGATGATAAAACATAAATAAGTACAAGGAAAAAATTAAAATTATTTATATGATTACATTTTATTTAATGTATGTATTTCAATGAGACTAACAGAAAAAACAAAGTATCATTCTTTAACTGGATGAGACAGATATTAGACACCAGATTGTGAGATAAATCTTATAGTCATATTTTCCAAGGGAAAATTAGTTGCTTTCAAAAATGACCAATGGATGGGCTGGGGATTTAGCTCAGTGGTGCTGCCGCCTGCCTCGCAAGTGCAAGGACCCAACTTCCATCCCTGGTACCCCAAACAAACAAACAACCAATGGTTGAAACAACTGTAAATGACCCAAATGCAATAAATTTAAATTCATTAGGCAGGTGTGGTGGCACATGGCTGTAATCCCAGCACTCAGGAGGCTGAGGCAGGAGGACTGCTGTGGGTTAGAGGGCAGCCTGGATTACATAGTGAGTTCAAGGCAAGCCTAGAAAATACAGTGAGACCCTGTGTCAAAAAAAAAAGACCCCCCCAAATTCAAATTATATTAAATGTCTTGTGGTTTTGTCAGTCTTTAGTTTCTAAATCTTTAAGTTCAGACATGTAAAATGTTGAACCATTATTTTATTTTATTCCCACTCTCCAAAAGGAGTCTTTCCACCAAAAAGAGTTTTCTCCAAGTATTCAGGTAAGCAAGGTCTATACTTATCTATAGAACTATAAGTACTCCTTAGTTCACTTTCCATGTGAATAGAAAGTTGTGGGGTAAAGTGAAATATTAGGTCCAAAATAATTTACTTAACATTAACAGACAGATTTCTACTTAACAGACAATACTGTCATAAAAACCCAGTGACAGTCTCAGAGCAGACTTAGTTCTCAAGAGTGATATATGAAACATGACCGATGTGGGCATCTGTAGTCATGTTAAGGTCCCACCATAGGAAAGAATACATTTAGGGCTATAATTATAAACACTACTAATTTCATATGTACAGCTGACAATTCTTGTGTTACCATATGCCAACCACTCTAGAGAAGGAGTATGTATAGTACACATATTTTCATTCTTAGCCTTAGGAAATTTAGTTATTTTTCCTTTTGGACAATGTTCAATATAATTTTTTAAATTATTGTTCAATATAATTTTTTAACTTAAGCGACTGGACACTGCCTATACATGACTTTTCAATAGAGATACTTTACATGCAACATGGGAAGGCAAACAAATAGCACCAAACTATAATATTTAAAAGTGGTAGAAATCTCTAACAAATGCCAAGACTTTATAAAAATCAAGACTATATGAAAACCCATTTCATAACAGCTAGACACAAAGCCAACCCCTTCAGAATTCACATACCCTTTCTCGCCTAAATGTGTGACTTTCAGGTCAGTTCCATACTTATTCTTGATCCACTTAATTCCCTGTTGCTGGGGATCTATCATCAGGGGCCAGCGTTCACAATGTGTTAGGATAGTGGCATTTTCAATTGACATTCTGTCACTGGGCAGTCCCTCATTATTCCAGGTGGCAATTGTAGCATCATCCGTCAACATGGCAACCACGTCCAGGCCTCCCGTTATTGGGATGGAAACCTTTAAAATCAAAGTTGAACACCACAAATGGGCAGTGCGGCAGAGGAAGAAGAGTTGGCTCAACAGGTGAAAAAAGAAGAGACCAAAGCGAGGAGAAAGTGACTCCATGGAATACATGCAAATTCTCCGTGGATTCCCAGAAGCCAAATGCAACTCTCATCATGAGATACAATGTGACCTTTGACCCATTATTTACCTCTCTAAATCCTATTAATCGTGGGATTCGACATCTGGTTTACTATGCATCTACTTGGCTTCAACTAAAAGGCACTTACTTCATCCTATACCTATGTCTGTAGCCATTTTAATGAAGTGAGAGGGAATTTTGGCACTAGGAAGAAAGGAAACCAGAAATACATTTGCTCACGGAGCAATCGCCCCAATAAGCAAGACCTAAATGCAGTGTCTTGCTCAGACATTCTACCTGTTTTGACAGGCTGACATTGCAGAGATAGTTTCTTTTGTGGGATGGGTTAGTGAAGTGTTCTCAGTCCACTGAAACAACTCCATCAACTTCTCAGTGGGCTGAGAACACAGAGGGTGAACTCTGTTCTCACAAGAAGTCTTTAAGCCTAGACTGCACGGCAAAGGGGGCAGTCTTTGCATTTTAGACAGACAGGTGCAGGGAGAGAAGGAGATGAGCCAGAAGAAAAAGAGGAAGAAAGGAAAAAAAAAGGAGGGGAGAGAAAAGGAGGGAGAGGGAGAGAAGGGGAAGGAGAGAGGGGAGTTAAAGAAACCTAGTTTAAAGAACAAGAACAATTTTTTATGAAAATACATAAACTTAAAAAATATACACAAGATTGTGGAAAGGAATTCATTCATTTACTCTTTCAGTCATCAATTCCCAAAGCTTTATTGGGGATTCTTGTGTACATAGAACACTGTCTGCAGACACCAAAATGAACAGGAAGAATGAAGCGCCAGCCTCGTGGCAGGAAAAGAGCCAGGCAGGAAACCTGCTCCCTGGGCAGTGCAAGGAGAGCCCCACCTGTAATAAGCAGAGGAAGCAGCAGCCGCAGAAGCAGCTTGGTTTCTTAGTCAGCCATAGAACTTCAGCACACAAAATGCTAAAAGGATGCCCACAGTAAGGCTGGGACACAACTCTATACCAATATAGGAATTGTAACACAATATTCCATTGTCTCTAACTACAATGTCGCCTTAAAAATGAATCATGGCTGGGGGATGTAGTTCAGTGGTAGAACATTTGCCTAGCATATACAAGACTGTGGGTTTCATTCCACATACCACACACACACACAGACACACACACAGATACAAACACACACAGACACATATACTACCTAGTGATGTGAATGAGTCATTGTATTTGTATTTGACTTAATTCAGCCTTAAAGATACAGCCAATTTGCTCTCTGTAGAACAGGTGCCTTCCCATTATCAAGGTGTCATGGTTTAGATCTAAAATGTACCCTCAATCAGAGGTGGGGCTTTTGGAAGGTGACTGGATCATGGCCCACTATGCTCAGCACTGGATAGGTCTACTGATGAATTAATAGCTACATGTGTTGTAAGAAGATGGGGCCTGGTTGGAATAGGTATGTCACCGGGGGTTTGCATTTGGAGGGCACATCTCCCTGCAGATTCTCTCTCTCCCTCTGACACCTGGCTGCCAGGAGGTGGGCAGCTTTCCTATGTCATGCCCTTCTACCATGTCTTTCTGTTTTGGAGACACCTGGACATGGACTGAGACCCCAAAACTGTGAGTTGAAATAAACTCCTTTAAGTTGTGGGTGTTGGGTACTGTGATGGGAAAGTTGACTAATACACAAGGGATACACAGTTTTTATTTCCTACCTTCTAATTAATACAAACAGCTCGAAACAATTGTAAATATTGGATAACTTTGACTTCTGAAACTAAAAGGACTAACAGAAGGGGGCAACTGTAGATCTTGTGCCCAGATGTAACAATTTGAGTTGCTTCAGTACCTACTCTGTTGCTTGGTGCCCACTGGGACAACGGAAAATACCATCCTTCCCACTTTTTCCTGAGTTAATATAGTAAGGAAAATAAAGCCTAGTCCAATATAAATGAGCTAAGCACATTAAAAATATCATAAATATTATGACTATTTTAAAATTTAAAGTTTTAGGAAAAATATTTTGGGACTTGTTTTATAGAATTACATTCAAGTAGGTAATTATATGACTATATACAAAAAAGTTTTTCCTCAAAATATTTTTTGATCATTACAATACAGTCATCATTTTCTATTTTATGTATAGAGTTTTATTTAAAAAGTGCGTGTGTGTGTGTGTGTGTGTATGTGTGTGTGATGCAGGGGATCAAACAGAGGGTCTGGGAATGCTAAGCAAGCATTTTCCCATTAAGCTACATGCCCAGCTCTATGCCCAATCCATTTTAGTCTAGGCACAGACAGAAAAATACACCTCATTTTATATATATCTTCTCTTTAATTTACTCAGAAGAAGTCTTCAGCAAGGAAAATGATTTTGTTGGGTTTTTTTGTGTGTGTGTGTGGTACCGGGGATCAAACTCGGGTCCTTGAGCTTGAGCAGCAGGCGGCGAAACCACTGAGCTAAATTCCCGGCCCAAGGAAAATGATTTTGGAAACAAAGTGTGAAGAAGGAACCCTTGAGGTCCAAAGTCTGCTTCTGATAGGTTTGTCAGGTAATATTAACACGTCCTGAGCCAGGGTGCAACTAGGAAGTGGAGCTGGGGATGGGGGGTAAAAGGAGGCTCCCTTTTCGGAAAAGCTTCATATACTAGAGAGAAAAGAAAGTTGGAAGCACATGCCACAAGTCATGTGAAATTAGTCCTAACACCAAATGTGTAAGAGTCCTAAAACCTACCCACTGGCCTATTCCTAAGGAAAGAGAGGGCATTTCCTGTAGAGGTAATTCTCATTTATCCACATATATCTACTCTTTTCATTTCTCATTCAACTCTTACAAGAGGATTCTCTATTTTATTGTGTAAGATGTTGAGGGTTAGAAAAGTTAATAGCATTAACTCTAGGTACGCGCTGTGTCTATAAACTGCTAGCACAATGGGTGTGTGCAAACATTACCTTGAACTAGTCTGTGTCCATCTGTCTATCCAGCAGATAACTGGATGGAAACGACTTGGGATGAGAGTTAAATTTGAAGTGTGAAGGCCATGTACGCATATACTCCTTACCCTCTTCAAAGATGAGGGCTGTTTTCTCTGCATTCCATCTTTCAAATTCATTCCCTCACTATTGTCTTCTGGCACCTTTCCTACATTTTCTTGAGTCCCCAGCCCTGCTTGGACTAAATTTTGTCTACTTGTTTGTCTTAACCAAAACCAGGCTTTTCTGCTAGGGCTGTGGTATTCAACCTCAGACTGTCTGTTAGAGTCCCGTGGGGAAATTTAGACAACTACCAACAGGTCCTTTTCCTTACCCCCAGAGATTTAGCTTCAACCGACACCAATACATTTAAAAAATTGTTTTTCACATGATTTTAGTATGAGGCTGGGGCTAATGAGCCGCAGTCCCACGGTCTTACTTCACATAATCTCTTAAATGGAGATAGGTCATTTTTGGAGTACTACAATTATTTCTGAAAAAGGCATCTGGGAAAGAGTAGCCATTCTTTTCACTTCCTTATAAGCCACTGCAAACCATTTTTCCTCCATCCTGAACTGAAAATGCCACCTTTCGAGGCCTGTGAATCCCAGCTATCCAATCCTCTGTGTATCTCCACATCTTATTAACAGCTCTGCTATGGTCCTCTTTGCCTTTCTGAGCTTTGCTATCAGTCCTTGGCCACCTTAATTCCTATGCAGTTGATACATCCACTCTATAGCCCTGACCATCTTCATACCAAAGCTGCACTTTCTCCTTTCACTCCAGCACCCTGGGGGAGATAAAGATGGACAGAAGATGTCACAGTCACCTTGGAAGATCACACATGTCCTCATCCCTGGCTTCCCCTATGCACTCCCTCACCCCGTACCATGTTACTTGTCTTTGGCTGGGTGTTTAGTTCCTTCATGTGTAGATGAGAAACGTTGGCCCAGACTTTGCAATACTATGAAATTATTTCACCATTCAAGTCTGAAATTCCAAAACACAATTCTCTGCCTATGACTGTCGATGCCTCTCTTATCTAACTGCAGCGCTCACTCTAACAGCAGCACCAGGGCACCTAAGCTTTCACTCTATCATGTTTTTTCATTGGGGTAAAATATATACCACATAAAATTTGTCATTTTAACCATTTTTGGGGGGTACTGGGGATTGAACTCAGGACCTTGTGCTTGTGAGGCAGGCAGTGGAACCACTGAGATAAATCCCCGGCCCCATTTTAACCAGTTTTAATTGTACAGTTCGGTGACACTAAGTACATTCACAATGTGAAACTGTCATCACTATTAATCTTCAGAACTTTCTCATCTTCCCAAACTGAAACTCTGTACCCATTCTTTCCTTCCCCAGAGCACAGAAACTACTGTCCTACTTTTTGTCTTTAGAAACTTGACTACTCTAAGTACCTCATATAAGTGGAATAATACAGTATTCATCCTTTTGTGACTGGCTTATTTCAGTTAGCATCATGTCCACAAGGGTTATTCATGTTACAGCATGTATCAGGATTCAGGTTTTAGGTTTTATGACATTTTGTGTACATACCACATTCAAAAAAATCCATTCATCTCTCCATGAACACTTGGCCTGCCTCTCCCTCTTGGCTAGTGTGAATAATGCTTCTACGCACAGTCATCTGCTTGAATCTCTATTTTCACTTCTTTGGTGCATATACCTAAAGTGAAACTGCTGGATTATATGTAATTCTAGGTTTAATTTTTTCCAGGGAGTCTACTATATTTTATCCACTAGCTCTGGCTATTCAGATCTCTATCCAGCCTAAGCCATACCTCTCTTTCCTTAATTGTCCTGCTGCCAGGCCCATGACCTTGTCTTTGTGGCTTCCTTCATCTTCTGGATTATCTGCCGGTAAGCCTGATGCCCTGGCTGGATTCAACATTCTCTGTCTTTTCTTTATACTCCAAGACTTTGAGTGCTGCTGATGCAAGCTTTATTGTGACTACTGTAATAATAAATTAATGACAAGAACATGCATAAACTCCTCTAGTGATTTCTCATGCTTAGATAATACTCAAACTACTCTTCTTAGTTTATAATATGGAAGTCATAATATGGACTCTTACTAATTCTATGAAATTCATCTATATTACACTGTAAACTGTTCATCTATGTTGCAGAGCTAGTAGTGAGACATGTTATAACCACTACATTATAATGATGCATCAGTTCACCTACCTTTCAATTTATTGACTTTTTAATACTTGACTTGAAATGTTATTTGCTATGAAGAAGTGCCTAACAGTATTGCCCCCCAAAAGTCAGTTATTCCCACCTCATTTATTGAATAATTCATTATTTCCCATACTGATATGCAATGTACATTTTAGTATACAGTATATTTAAAAAGTACATACTGACTTGGTAGCAGTTCCTCAAAATATTAAAGAGTTAAAATATGATCCATCAAATTACAATTTAAGTCTATACCCAAGAGAAATGAAACATGTCCACACACACTAAAAACTTATATATGAATACCTGAATGGGTACAGCACTACTTTTATAATAGCAAAAATGTAGCAGCAAATACACCTCAACTGACGAATGGATAAGTAAAATGTAACACATTCATATAATGGCATATTATGCAAAAAAGGAGCAAAGTGCTGATCCAAGCTACACATGTATAAACCGTAAAAACTTGCTCAATGAGGCCAGTTATATAATATCACATATTATATGGGTTCATTTATATGAAATATCCACAACAAGCAAATATGTAGACCTGTACAACAGATTAGTGGCTACCTAGGCCTGCAGAAGATGGGGTGATTGGGTAATAAGTGATACTTCATGGGTATGGAATCTATTTGGGGATGAAAATAATGTTCTAGCACTAACTGGCGATGGATGGACAGTTCTATGAATATACTACAAACCACTTAACTGGATTTTACATGGGCAAATTATATGTATGTAAGTCCTATCACAATCAGAAAAGTACTGAGCATTCACAATGTCCGAGGCTCCATTCTAGGTTAGAGCAGTGAACAAAATGTATAAAATCCTTGTTTCAGAGGATCATATGAATTAGTCGGATGTGGGGCCAGACATTAAGCACTAGGAATGGTATACTATATTTGAAAGTGATGCATGCTATAGTCAAAAAGTGGGGCTGGGGCTGTTGCTCAGTGGTAGAGCACTTGCCTAGCATATGTAAGGTCCTGGGTTCAATCTTCAGTGCCAAACCAAATAAAACACAACAAACAAACAAAGAGACAAAGAACCAAAGGAGCATGCTACAGGGAGTGAGGTGTGTCCAGGAATGTGGTTACAGTTACATCTACAGTCTTGGAGAGGTTAACTGCACAAAGACTTGGTGGTCAGAAGGGAATAAGACACATAGATGTCTTGGGAGAAAACACTGTATTGCAGCCAGTGCAAAAGGTCTGTGGTCAGAACACACCTGCTGTACTGACGGAAGGTGGCTGGTGTAACTGAAGTAGAACAGTAAGGAAAAGGAGAACAGGAAGCGAGAGCAAGAGAGACAATGATGCCAAATCATGTAAGCTTTTGAAGGATTTCTGGATTTTGCTTTGAGTGCAATGGTGAATTCAAGGGAGTTTAGAAGAAACTTGCATTTTAAAAGGGTCACCTGGCTGCTACATTGAGAGCAGACTTGGAAGAGAAACAACACATGGAAAAGCAGGGAAACCTGTTAGTACTGTACTAAGCCAAGAAAGGGAAGGTGGCATGGCCCACGGTGATGGAGCTGCAAGTGGGGAAAGTGGTCAGATTCTGAGTACACCTTAAAGGCAAGGCATAGCCTATGAAATTACCCAGCCAGGTGGATATGGAGGTTTAAAGAAGAGCACCGTAAGGGTGACCCCACGGATTTTGCCCTGAGCTAATAGCTGGGGCCAGCAATACACAAATCCGGCACACCTGAGCACAGAAGGTTCTGACAGGAAGACAAAGAGATCAGTTTGGATGAGCTGTACAGTGGCACCTCAGCTATGAACTTAATTCTTTCCATGATTCTGGTCGTAGAATTCATTCCATGATTCTGGTTATAACCGAACCCAAAGTACCACTGTATTGAGACCACTTTCAGACATTTAAGAGACTTGGAGTGCATGGTGAAAGTGGTGATCCCAGCCTCTCCTCCATGCTTTCTTCACTTATTCCCAAGACATCAATCTCCTTTGCTCTTCCTCCTCCCTCACTGCTCGGTTCTTTTTGGCTTTGTTGACTTTGCCATTCTCTCCAAGCTCCTAACAATGAAATGCCCAGGACTTCACCCTTGGAGCCTCGTCTCTTTTCTTTACCTCTGCACCTTCTGCATTGTCTGTAGAGACTGGTTAAATAATACAGAAGGTGCCAAGGTAAAGTCACCATGTGCCCCAAGTAGGAGGAGAAGAGAAAATGAAGTACCAGACTCAGCAACACAGAAATTAAATGCAACAGGAGTAGTTTTGGTAGAGGGTGGGGGACACGATCTCATTCTGGAGTAACTTAGAGAACAGAGGGAGAATTTGGAGAGAGTACACACAGATCAATCTTCTCAAGGGTTTTACTAAAAATGAGAGGGAGAAATGGATCTGTAGCTGGAAGGCAGGCAGGGTCAGAAGCTTGTTAGTGTATTTTTTTTGTATAATGAGAGAAATCCCGTGTTCAAATGCTGGTGGGAACGATGCAATGATTGAGTATGGAGAGAAAAAATGATGATGACAGAGAAATATCCTACAGTGACTGTGAGGAAGTAAAAAGGGATAGAAACTAGGGCATCACCAAAAATCTGGCCTTTCTTCCTCCAGCATCAGGAGGGAAGACGGCGTACATGAGGACACATGGTGGTAGGAGAGAGGTATGGTTTTGTTTACACACTGATGTGTACTCCTCCTGTCAAGTGTCTCCACATCTCTGACCGCTTCTCACCTCTAGCCTCACTTCTGTTTTGGTACAGAAGCACTTTGCTGTCATTTGTAGTTTGAGAATATATTTTAGAGTCTTCAGGGCGAGTGTCTTTCACTGTCCCATTCTAAATTATCTTGGCTAGATTTTTGTTTTTCAGGTAATGGAGATCGAACCCAGGGCCTTCCCACTGATCTACATTCCTAGTCCTTTTTTAATATTTGATTTTGAGACAGAGTCTCACTAAGTTGCCCAAGCTGGGCTCAAACTTATGATCCTCTTGACTTAGCTTCAGACTGCTGGGACAATAGGTGTGTGGCTACTCTTTAAAACATAATTTTCAGCAAACTTCAGAATCACAGGGTCAAGTAAAAATATACTCCTCCTTGGAGTTCTGATTTGAATTGAGTTGAATTTAATAAATAAGATAGAACTGATATGTTTACTCCTGTATAATTTTTTTTCATTAAGTTTATTGGTACATTCTAGGTATACAGTGCGACATTCATCATTGGAAATTTGTACCTTTACATGATATATCTTGGTTCTTATTTTTTCCCCATTCTCCTGTCCTCCCTTCAATCCCTCCACCCCTCCCTTTTTTTTTTTTTACAAAGACTTTGTTTACATTTTTTCCTTTCTCTTCTTTACTTTCCCCTACTCCTCCCACTTCTTCTTGGCCTTTAGACTTTTTCTTCCTGTTTCACATTATCTATTCTATATTTTGACCCTTATTTACACTTTGTTTCTCACACCAGAGAAACTATTGGTATTTACACATGTGTGTCCTATTTATTTTAATTAAAGAGTATCACCTGAATGTGCATCCATTTAGCTACGAATGTCTCTAGTTTCTCATTCTTTATGGCTGAGTAGTACTGCATTTTATAAAAAAAAAAAAACCCACATCTTTTTTATCCAGTCTTCAGTCAATGGGCAACTGGGCTGTTTCCCAGTTTTAGCTATTACAAACTGTGCCGCTATAAACATGGGTGCACATATATCACTGTGGTATGATTCTTTTAATTCTTTGGGGAAGATAACCAACAGGGGAATAGCTGGGTCAAATGGGACCTCTAATCACAGTTTTTTGAGCTATCTCCATACTGACTTCCACAGTGGTTGCACCAGTCTGCACTTCCACCAACAATGGAGAAGGGTTCCTTTCTCCCCACACCCCTGCCAGCATTTGTTATTGGCTGATTTCTTGATAGCAGCCATTCTTTGTGGGGTGAGGTGAAATCTCAGTGTTGTTTTCATCTGCATCTCTCGAATGACCAGTGATGTTGAACATTTTTTCATATGTTTATTTGCTGCTTTGTTTTGTTTTGTTTTTTGGTACTGGGGATCGAACTCTGGACCTCGTGCTTGCAACCGAGGTGGTAGAACCACTGAGCTAAATCCCTAGCCCTTATTTGCTGCATTTACTTCTTTGTCTGAGAAATGTCTGTTCATTTCGGATGCCCATTTTTGAATTGGGTCTTTAAATTTAAGGAGTTCTGATTTTTTTTAAGTTCTTTATATATTCTAGATAGTAGTCCTTTGTCTGAGGAACAGTTGGTAAAATTTTTTTCCCACATTATAGGTTGTCTCTCAGCTCTTGGTGTTTTCTCTTTCAGTGCAGAAGCTTTTTTCTTTTTTTTTTTCCTTCTTGGTACCAGGGATCGAACTCTGTACCTTGCGCTTTTGAGCCAGGTGCCGGAACCACTGAACTAAATCCCCGGCCCAGGGCAGAAGCTTTTTATAGGATGAGATCCCAGTTGTTGATTCTTTGTGCTAGTTCCCATGCTACTCAGGTTTTGTTCATAAAGTCTTTTCCTATGCCAATGTTTTCAAGAGTTCTACCTAACTTATCATCCAGCAAGTTTACTGTTTCTGCTTTAATATTTAGACCTCTGATCCACTGGATTTTAGTTTAGTAAATGGTGAAAGATATGGGTCTAGTTTTAATCTGGCAGGTTGAAATCCAGTTCTTCCAGCACCATTTATTAAAGAGGCTATCTTTCCTACTCCTGTATAATTTTTCTTTCTTTTTTTTGGTACCGGGGATCGAACTTGGGTCCTTGAGCTTGTGCAGCAGGCGTCAAAACCACTGAGCTAAATCCCTGGCTCATCCTGAATAATTTTTATAGGGATCGAACTCAGGACCTTGTGCTTGCGAGGCAGGTGCAGCACGACTGAGCTAAATCCCCAGGCCAGAGCAGGTGTGTTTAGACTACAGTATATATAAATAATATTATAAATTACTTAGAATGTATGTATTTATGACAATACATTAAGGAGAGTTGATTCTTGTTTTATAGAGGAGTTACTTCCAAGATATTCTAAAGGACATGCTTGGTTTATAGATTTATAAGTCACACAAACCATAGTTACTTGCTACCTGATTACTTACAAATCATTAGAATCCCTATGACACCTAAGTCAAACTGACAAGCCAAAGACACAAGAAGATGGCCTCCTAGAGGCAAGTGCAGTGCTAGAAAATATCCCACATACTGAGAAACAAGAGCAGTTGCTTCTTGTGAAAACATATCTAGGACAGATCAATTTGAAAAATTGGCAATAAGCAATTTCAGCTCCTACTGCCACCCTGATACAGCTCAGACAGATGCGACTGACTGTCTTCCTACTTCACTGCCAGTAAATCTAGAAGACAAGCAGCTCAGGAGAGGGAAAATCTGATTCCATGAGGTCGGGTATATGTTACGTTTCATGAAGTACTTTCTGCCACATGCCTTAGAGGCAGATAAACTCTTTCATATGAAATAATTTGGGGACATTTTCTTCCCTTAGTTTATCTACACTTAGTCATGAGTGGGAGAGTAAGCTGGCCATGTTTTAGGGTCTGTCAGTCTGCACAGTGCATAAGTACTGAAGGAAGAGACAGAGTGTTAGGACAGAAAATGGGGAATGGTGAGGCTATAGTAAAACACAGCCCACACTAAAGTGAATTTATTTTTAGGATATTATTATCAGAAAATTATCATTTTGCTTTGGCTTCGTTTAGAATATTTTGACAATTTGGGTAAGTGGATCAATTTCATTATTTTTATTTTTATGATATAATTGAGGCAGAATTTTATTTTCATGGTACCCCACATTTGGAATTTTAAGCAAATGGGAAAATACAAATTAACTGATATCGAATTTTCTAGAAACACATATCAGCAACTAAAGGTCAGGTTTTTAAACTTCTACTTTTATTTTTTCCTAGATTATTTAGCCAGAAACCAGATATGTATGTTTGAAAGAACATGCTAAGATATCTCTACTGTATTCATGCACTCACATAAATTAGATTTTCTTGGTAAAATGAGCAGCTTAGGAATAATATCTCAAGGAAATGTGTACTTTTTTCCTTTCCTTTTTATTAGTACATTTGCAGTATAAAACGATTACAACTATCAATGGGAGTTGGTCCATGTGCATAACACATATTAATTCTTTTTTTTGTTCCCTACCCCTCCTCTGGCTTCCTGCCCCATCTCTTGGTCCTCCTTTTATAATGGCTTGTGTCTGGATGCCCCCCACAAAGCCTCATGAGGTCAACAGGTGGGGCTTTTCAGAGGTGGCTGAATCTGGAGTGTGTGATTACTAAATTAGTCCACTAATTGGTTTGGCATAGTTCTGGGTGTGGATAATGGGAAAGCCCACCCTGGGTGTGAGCACTAATTGCCATAAGTGTGGGTAGCTTGGATAGAATGGAAGGGACAGAAAGAGGGCTGCTCACTCAGCCCTGCTCACTCAGCCCTCCTCACTCAGCCCTCCTCACTCAGCCCTCCTCACTTGCTGTTTGCTTCTTGCTTCTTTTGCTGCTTCTTGCCTTCTGCCTTCCATGCCATGGATTGTTTTTTCTCCTGTGTGATGCCTCTCTGCCATGTTACTCTGCCTAGAAGGCAGCCGATTAGGGACTGAAACCTCTATAAACTGTGAGCCAAAATAAATCTTTCCTCCTTTAACTTTTTTTTTTTTTGGTACTGGGGATCAATCTCGAGTCCTCGTGCTTGCACAGCAGGCGGTGAAACCACTGAGCTAAATCCCCAGCCTCCTCCTTTAACTTTAGGTGTTGCATATTTTGTCTTAACAACCAGAAATGTAACTAAGACATCTTCCTGTTTGTAAAAGCTCTATCTCCATTTTTTCCCAATTCTTAACACATTCACGACAGGGCTGTAATTTTTATGTCTTGCTGGCAGATGGCCCTGAATCACCAGTGGTACATGAATGACTGCTCCATTGGCCAGCATGAGACAATCTCAGGAGATGGCACAAGCCACCTAATGGGACAGTCATGCTTGTCCCTCCAGTGGTTCAAGCTGGTGGAAATGTGTTAGACCAGTTTTAAAACTAAATCAGAAAAGGCCAATATCCAATGTAAGAAATGTTAAATACTGGTAGCCTAAGTCTGTGCTGTCAATATATGCCCTTCAAAGTAAGTCATAACAATAAGGAGACCATGTTAAGTTTGATAGTTTTGATGTCAGAAGTTAGTTTTCCTAATTATTTTGGAGGGAATGAAAATACAAATGACTGTGAAGACAGAGGGAACTGCTAACAAGGACAACTGTCATGTGATGTAGTAACAAGGATTACCTGGATAAACACAAGAAGACTCGGGTTGGAGAAGTTGGGATTGAAAAAAAAGGAAAAAGAAGAAACAAACAGTTGACATTTTCAAAATTCTCAATGCAGTGAATAAGGCAAAATTAGCAGAATGTCTTGTCCTCTTCTACAAAAGCACATGTGCTTATATTATGGTGGCAATATTTTAAAGAACAGCATTGAACCTTTGGGGAATAGCACAGAGATAATTTCTTTTAAGAGATCTTCAATATGAAAGCAAGATTTGAAACTATAGACACATTAAATAATTTAGTTACAATAGGATTTTTCTATAAAAATAATTGTGGGATGCCTTTAATAATGAGCTTTCCCCTAAACATTCAATTTTATTTAAGTTGCTGACATTTCATTGGCATGTACTTATGTCATGAAAAAAGCTGTGGATAAATGAAAGCAAAAGTTGATGTACAGAAAGATGGTTGATGATCTTTAAATATATCCCAGAAATGGCTGAATAATTAAGAACCCATTTCCATTAATTGAGATGACAATGTTGCAGAGAACATAGGGGCCTGGAAATCAGGAGGTCTGCTTTTCCATTTTACATGACTGGAGTCATTTGAGCTTCCTGGGACTCACTTTTCTCAAGGAGGATAATAAAACAGATGATTTCAAATATGTCATGTCCTTGATTTCACTTTGCTTGTGGCTTTGCATTTTCAAATTTAGGGCAAGTTACTTTTATGTCTCTATACAAAAAGCTACACTTTTAATCATAAAGTAGTCTTGAAAGTTCCTTAACAAATAGTTTGTAATATTAGGAAGGAAACAAAAAATTTCATGGTATCCAGTAATATAATCGAGACTTGATTTCTGTCATCATGTTTGTTAAATGTGTTTTTCCAAACACAACTATATATTGTTTTTACCTCCTTGTGGAAATCTTCAAAATAGAACATCATGCACCACACTGGAAACGTGCTCATGGCAGAATTTCCAGTAGTTATTGTTACAGAGGTGCCTGGCATGCAGATACGCACACATCTCATGATGCTCCCTCAGGCTTACAAGATAAGGAACTGTGCTTACCTTCTGCTGAAGAAACGGAACCCACTTGCAGTGCACCAGCTCCTGGCGGTACTGTTTGGTGAAGGATCCAGTGTAAGACACGAATGCTGCTGTGAGGAGAACATCGCCACAGAGGGTCTTCTCCTGAGCCTCGAAGGACTGGACAGACTGACCCCAGCGAATCTTCTCTGACTGAATGATGAAATGACCCACATGTAATTACAGAGTGAGTGTCAACTCCAGGAATGCTTAATGCAATGACCTTATAGCACAGTTGAAGGCCTTCTGTACCGAAGGAACAGAATGTAACTGGCTGTCATGACTGTTATAACCTTTCATTTAAAACCCATCATCACCAAGTAGTTCTCCTACTCTCTTCTGTGGAGTTTAGTCTGATCTAACCTTAGTTCTTTAACGTCTTTAATCACGACTGGGGTCCTTTCTGAAAGGCAGACATTTGCTTCCTAAGAACTCAGCCAGAGTTGTGGCCAAGAATGAGTGACATTAGTGTTTTTGTAGCTGTTGTTTTATGATTCCGGGGACTGAATCCAGGGTCTGTGCACTGTGCTACATCCTCAGCCCTTTTCCTTTTTTTTCCTTTTGAAATAGAGTATCATTAATTTGCCTAGGTGAGACCTGAATTTGCAGCCCTCCTGTGATCCCAGAGTGCTGGGATTACAGGTATGTACCACTACATCCAACTGACACTAGGATTCCTAATGTTAACCTAGCTATCTCCATTTGCCCCACTTTTCATCAATGGTCCAACCCTGCCCTAGACCAACGTTTTTCTTTCTTAATATACCGGCTATGGGCTGATTATAGACAAAGGAAAATGACAAACATCACTCTTGTTAATTAATTAAAACATAATGCTTAAACGGCCATCTACTCTGAATTGTATTAATTAAAGAATTAGACCAGTAGTGACTAAACTCAAGTTATTTTTTTTTTACACAATCATTAAATCAGTGAAGGAGTCTATGACCTAGGTGAAAAGATAAAAATCAGGACTAGAAGGGCTAGTCTTGAAGATAATACAAAAACATGCTGTTGAAGTCCTTATATCTAGTGGGATGGTCATTTAAAATCTGATTTACAGGTTAAGTATGTAGAGCCCTGAATATTGGATTTGAATAAAACTGCAATAAATATATATGGATTGCCTGAACTATAGGACAATTTGCTAATACACTTTACTTCAAGGCATGCTAAAAATTAATACACTGTTTTAAGAATGTGCAAATTAATAAAACCTGAAAAAAAATCAGCAATTGGATAGTACAAGCAAAGAAGAACCCTGCAGAATTTTGCTTTCTTCATGAAAGAAAAAACAGCAATGTCAATTTCCTGTAAGCCATCCTGATAGCCTAGACATGGCGTCCTGAAATTAGCATGTGAAACAGTTATCAAAACTGTTTAAGGATGTCTCCTTGCATTCCTTGATAAAGGTCACCCCAAGTTATCTATGTAATTATACACAGAGAAACTTCAGCTCTTTAGGTCTCTTTTTAGCATCATTTCTTCCTTGGCCACAGACCATATATCCATTAATTTTCAAGAGAAATCTCTTGTTTGCTCGCCCTTCATCTTTGTTGTCTTTGGTTTGTAAATGATAAACAATAAAATGCACCCACCTCATTCTCCAAAACAGCTTTGAAATTTGCAGATTTACTAAACACAGACTTATTGCCTATTGAAATCGTCAATAATTTCACTATACCACCCACACAACATAAATCATTACTGACATTGGGTAACAAGGGTTTAAGAGTTGGAACATGTCCTGTAATAAATTTCTCGACAGTTAAAAATCACTATAATTTTATTCTAATGCATTATAGATTGCCTGTAATGTCATCCTGGCCGGGGTGACCCATTTCTAATTTTGAACAGCTGTTCAGCTCAGGAGTTAGTTAATGATTAAATATAAATTGTCTGATTTATTAGTCTGAATGGTTGATCTTCCAGGTCAATGCCATATAGATAAAATCATCAGTCTTGATGCTTTTCAGAAGTTAACTGTCTCCTGTTCTAGTCAGAAAGAATTTATCCCCAAGGGAAAAGATCTGACATCTCCAATTAATCCTTCAAAAAATGTATTTTTCCCTTGTTAACAACCTACCAGTTTTTCCTCTTTCACTGTCTAAATCAGTAGTAAGTAAAGCCTTTGGGAAAACTGCTGTGTGTTAGAGACACAGGGTCAAACCTGTTTTTACTTGATAAAACTTTCAGACACCCTGTAACTACTTCGGGCATAGCTGAATTATGAGACATTCTTTTTCTCAGGTGTCTCACAAATGGTAAACACTTCAAACAGCTTAAATCTTTCCATGTTAAGTAGGAATAGTTGTAAGTAATAGCTGTGGTGTAATTTCTCACCTGACCAAAAAGAAATGAATCTTTACAGGGCTCCAGAACTTTCTTTTATTAAAACACAGATAGCTCCCCAATCACCCATTCATTCATTCACGACATGGGAACTGATTCCTGGACATGCCAGGGACTAATCTCTAAACATGGAATCAAGTGGTTCACAAAACAGATGAAGTTCTTGTTCTCCAGAAGCTTGTTTTCTAGTTGGAGAAAAAAGACCACAGACGTTCACATATACACAGAAAGTATGTGTCTTCTGAACATTCACAAATGTGTCACAAATGCTATGAAAGAATAATAATGAGAGTAACTGGAAAAGATCTGTAGAGCCATGGACATGTGTGCCTGCGTGCGTGCGTGTGTGTGTGTGTGTGTGTGTATGTAGGCACAAGCTGAGTGTTCTTTACCTTAGGTCAGAGAACCTCCTATGACAAAGGGGGCATTCCAGCAGAGACCTGAGAAGTGAGGCAGCCAATGATGAGATCACCTGGGAAAGGGAGAGCCCCATAGAGGGAGGCACAAGCCAACAGCCACAGGTAGGGGAACAACTGGCTGTACAGGGAAGAGCAAGGAGGCCTGTGGAGGGCAGTGAGAGGGAAGTTAGCAAGGTGAGGACAGAGGCACCCAGGAGCCACATCACACATGGCCTCTGTAACCCTTACTCCTGTTTGCCTATTTGACTGGATTAGGAGCCACCTAAAGGATTAGTAAAGCAAACTTCTGGGTGTGTCTGGGTGGGCTATGGAGATGTGGCCTTGGATAATGTATGTGCCCTTCCTCTCCCAGACTGTTCTGCTCTCCTTCTCAGCTGCCAGAGACTAAGCAGCTTAGCTGTCTCCTTAGCTATCTTTCCACTTTGATGTTTCTGCCCTGAAGCAGCTGACCACGGGCTGAATCCTCTAAAACTGTGAGATAAAGAAACTTCTCTTCCTTTATGTTACCATGTCAAGTATTTTCTCCCAGAAATATGAAAGATGACCACAACAGCTTCAAAGGTCACATAAAGCCTGCAGACTGTACTCTGAGAGAACTATTAGGTACTGAGAAGTTCTGAGCAAAATGGTAACAGGGATAGACTTGAATTTTGAAATGATCACCCAGCTGCAACAAGAGGAATGGACTACAGGGGGGAGTGGTAGAGGCTAGGGAGGTCTCCAGGGAGGAAGCTGGTGGTGTGGAACAGTCTGGGCGCTGAAGGGAGTGAGAAGGGCTCAGATTTGGAATAGATTTGTAAGTCAGAGCCAACAGAAAAAGCTGATGAACTGCCTATGGGTTGTGGGAAAGCAGGCAAAAAGCCAGGTGCAATTCAAAAGCTCTTGGCCAGAAAACTTGGGGCAACAAACCTGCAGTGACTGAGAGGGAATGGACAGAATACATCTTACTGAAGGAACTATGTATGAGCTCATATACCATGAACTATGAGTTTTAGAGTGTGGGTTTAAATTTGTAGCAAATTTGAGTTAGATTTTTAAAAAGCTACTGTATTTTTAAGAAATAAGGCTATTGGCAGCAAACTCACCCTAATATACATTTTTCTCTCCTTTCTTGCAGAGAAATCCCTAATTTTGAATAGAGTGGCAAGGTGTTCAGTCCCAAAAGATAAACTGATTGGCTGAGCCAGTCATGATAACCCAGTTTTTTATTTTTTCAGTCATTTTTGCAGTTAGGAGTGATTGATCTTTTGGGTAAAGAAATTTGAACGGGAGTGTGTTAGAAAGGTTTTTAGGAAAACTTCAGTTTTTCTTATGGAAGGAGGAAACTCCAACTGACACAGATTTGCTCCAAGTCTCTCTGGAGAAACAGCCGCCATTTGGGAACCATGAGGCAAAACACAAGAGGATGCTAAGCATAAAGAAGCAGAAAAGTGAAAAGATTGGGTGCCTGGCCATTAATCACTGATACCGGTCTACCACTAGCAATGTTTTTAATATGCGGAAAAATAAACTCCTATTTGTTTAAACCACTGCAAATCAAGTTTTCTATCAGCACCAGTACATGCATTTCTAATAGTACATTGTGT
This sequence comes from Heterocephalus glaber, assembly GCF_053883595.1. Taxonomy (NCBI): domain Eukaryota; kingdom Metazoa; phylum Chordata; class Mammalia; order Rodentia; family Bathyergidae; genus Heterocephalus; species Heterocephalus glaber. The sequence goes on from NW_028258156.1 coordinate 8,634,855, forward strand.
ACTTTTTAATTACTTTTTAGTTTGTATACTTTATAGATGCTTTTAATAGTGCAATTGTACATTTTATGTTTTAAAATGGCATTATTGAAATGTAATTCTTATACCATGAAATTCATCCTTGAAAGTATACAACAGAGTGTGTTTCAGCATATTCATAGATGTGTATAGTTATCTCCACTACCTAATTTTGGAACATTTTTCTTATCTCTCCCCAAAAAGCCCTATATATTCACCAGCAATCATTCCCTAAACCTCAAACTCTTATCTAGTCCCTGTCAACCACTGATCTACTTTATGCCTCTATAGATTTCTCTACTTTGACCCAATTTCATATACATGGAATCATACAATTTGGTCTTTTGTGCCTGTTTTTTCGTACTTAGCATGCTATTTTCAAGATTCATCCATGTTGTAGCATGTGTCAGTATTTCATGCCTTTTTTATGGATGAGTAACATTCATTGTATAGATATACTACATTTTTTATCCATGAATTGATGGACATTTGGGTCGTTTCTACTTTTGGGTGTTGTAAATAATGCTGTAATGATTATTGGCACAAACACTTTCATGTGGGTATTTGCTTTTATTTTAGGGGTAGATATCTATGAATGGTATTGTTGAATCACGTAGTTATTTCATATTTAATGTTTTAAAACTGCCAAACTGTTTCCCAAAGAGATTGAGCCATCCTACACTGTAACTAGCAACATATGAGTGTTCTCTATATCCTCGCCAACATGTGCTACTGTACATTATAGCCATGTTATGAGTGGTCACCTTGTAGTTTTAATTTATATTTCCCTACTGACTTACGATATTGACCCTAATTCCATATGCTTATTGGCCAGATGTAACATCTCTTATACACAAATGTCTATTTAATTTTTGGTTCTTCTTTAATTGGGTTATTTATCTTTTTATTTTGATATAAAACAAAGAGACAAAGATAACTCTTTTTAACTTCATCACGACCTTGTAAGGTGAATGGATATTATTTACATTCCCATTTTAGAGGAAATACAGTTGAAGAGATTTAAAGACTTGCCCAAAATTGTTAATGCCATATGTTAGAGCAACTAAAATCTGATTTCAGTGTCTTATTCATGACAAAGGCCATATATTCTCTTATTAACATGTTCTACAGAAAAAAACTATATGATTATTTAAAAACCTTTATGCAATGAAATAAATATTAACATTAGCATGTCAGTCACCTATAAGAAGAGGTAACAATAACATACAAATCAGGTTTAGCTTGAAAGTAATAGTCCGCTGGTACAATTCAATAAAAGGATCAGAAAGCAGTTCATACCAATTACCCAGCCGCCATCCTGACTTTCATAACATATCTTAAGAGAAACAGGGCTTTTGTTTGTTTTTAAAGGGTTTCACATGCTAAGAAAGGAAGGAGAGGAAGAAAAGAGGGAGAAAAAAATAAGTAGATACCTACACTACTACAGCTGGTATATTCCACTCTCTCAAAGTTGATGCAAAACAAGTAAATTCTGACAAAATATACACCTTCTCTCTGTTTTTATTGTAAACTGTGCTGAAACTATACCCCAAGTTGTCTATATATTTAAAAAAATACGTGACAGGTCAGGTCTACCTTCTAGTAACTTTGACCCACAGTATGAGTGATGATTAAATACTCCCCTTTATTGTTGATTCTATCTCTAGTTATTATTGATACCAATTAATAAAATCCAAAGAAATTGATCCAAATACTTTAGCAAGAATTTTGGAAAAAAAGGTTAACTTGCCTCAAGTTCTCTGACAAGCCTATTTGCTAATTCAATGGTTTTGTTGGTTTGGTTCACCTCTTCTTGACATCGGACTTTCTCAGCTGTTGCTTTTTCAAATGAAGCTGTGAGTCTGCGAAGATGTTGATCCAGATCCTGTATAAAAGTTTAAATTAATTCGAGTCATTTCTAGATAAAACATAAATATCCCAGTCATAATAAAACATCTGTTACTTTAAGGGAAATGAAACAAACTGCTCTCTCTCTTCTTTGCCCTTTTCCTTTCTACCATACATACTTTAGGGAAGGAGGAGGAGGAGATATTGACAATATATCCATCAGGGGCTACCACAGATTGTCTAACAAATTACCAAGTGCTCTTGTCGCCTTCCCTCTTCACTGGCAAGATGCAGTCAGGGCTCAAGGCTACTGTTTATGCCTTTACCACTCAAATAAACTGTGGGAACTCCGGGCCCCTCCACTCTTGTCCTTAAGCCTCATCCTCCATCAGCAGCTTTATTATCCACATACCAATCTAATTATTTAAATACAGAATGACCAAAAGTTGCATATTTTTCATTAATTTTTACAATATAACAGGAAATATAAAAATGACAATTTTATCAAATGTATTCAGTAATTTTTCTGTGTACAGTATATCTTTAGACATTTAATACACAACGCAACTGTCTTCTAGAGAGAGCTGAGGATGGTGGAAGGTGGTGTCTCTCTAAATGAAGTCCCACAAAATGTATACATCCTCCCAGCTCTTTCTAGAAGACAGTGGACAACCTCCGAATCTCAATTCCAAATTGCAAAAGAGAAAATCTGATTGGCCAAGTCTGGTCATGTTGAGGAGGTCTGCAGGAGCTTGGTAAGTAACACCCCTCTTCATTGCCTCAGATACGAAACAAACGAGACATGAGTCAGTAAGTGAACACTCCAAGGTCTCCTGTCATTAACCATAACCACTTAAGAGTTTACCAGGAGCATCATGGGCAGGGAGCGTTACAGTCTGGATGGTAGTATCTAGTCTCTTTTTAAATCTTTTTTGAATTATTGTCTTTCTTTGAACAACACACTTTACACTGTTGTGTTGCCATTTTTTTTCTGTGGGTGGCACAAAATGTCTATCCACTGAATGTAATGATGAAAATGTCGAAGATGGACGTCCTGGTTGACATTTCCCTACCCTGTATTTTTCACTTATTTGGTTTATTAGACCTAATCTAAACTGTAAATGACTTTCTGAACCCCCTTGTTTTCAGTAAATAACAGTTTCCACACTGTTTGGTCCAGAAGGTGCATAAATATTTTATAACAGTGAAGTGCATGTGAGCTGTGGTATCAGATACCTAGGCTCACATATGGATTCTGCTACCAGCTAAGTACAGTCAAGTCGAGCTGTTTATCTGAACTCTATGCCTCAGTTTCATTATGTGAAAAACGGAATTAACAACATTACCCAACTCAGAGGGGAGTTTTATGAGGATTAATTTTGATGACCCACATAATAATACTCAGGGAGTATAAGCCAGCAGTTGTCAATAATTTTTGTTCTCAAAATACTTTCACTTTCAGAACTCTAAGGCCATTGGTTTATGCAGATTACATCTATTCATATTTATATTAGAAACTAAAACTGAGTTTAAAAATTTATTCATTTTAATAAACTCATTTTAGCATACATCTATTTTATAAAAGCAACAGTATTATCAAAATAAAAAACAATTAATGAGGAGAATGAGATTAAGATTCTTGCAAGTCCCCTTAATTTCTCAAGAGTATGAGGTTCTTATACCTGCCCCTGCCTTCTATCTGTTGAGATACCAAATCATGAGGCCTCTGGAAACCCTACTGTACGCTTGTCAGAAAATGAGGGTGAAAAGACAATGACTTAATATGATTATGAGAACATTCTTGGCCTCATAAGTCCTCTGAAAGAATTCTAGGAACCCCTCAGGAGTTCCTGGGCCACACTCTCTAAACCTCTGATACAAACATGAAACAAACCTTACTTTTATTTATTTATTTTTGCTTCAATTTTCACATATTTATTTGCTGTTTCCACTTCTTCATCTGAGAAGTGCCTTTTCATTTCAGATGTCCATTTTTGGATTGGGTCTTTAAATTTGGGAGGTCTGATTTTTTTGAGTTCTTTATATATTGTAGATATTGGTCCTTTATCTGAATAGCTGGTAAAAATTTTTTCCCCACTCTGTGGGTTATCTCTCTACTCTGTTAGTGATAAACCTTATTTTTAATACTGAAGCAATTTACTTAGTTACTGAATTAAACAGTTATAAGCTATCATGTTAAGCTCAAGAGATAGTACTGATTACTAAAATATAAATTCTTAAACATATATACTAAGCCATTCATTTAAAATGAAAATTGGCTATTTTTTCATTAGTGGAGAATATTCTGAAAATAATGAAAAAAAGAGCTTTTTTCAGTACTATTGTTATTGCAGAAGGAAATATGAAAGATCATGGAATTTTATTATTATTATTGAAGAAAATATTCTTAGGGGTAAGAATCAGGAGGATTCTAATTCTTTAATTGTGCAGTCATGGCTGTGTCAATGTCCTGAATCCATTCAAAATGTTTGCTTGGTCATTCTGATTGCAGAAGAGCCAGAAGTTGCATGGTCCCAGATCCAATGAATACAGTGAATGAGGACACATCATAATGTTATTTTACAGAATTACCCATAAACATTTGATCAGTAAGAGATAAAAGATATGGTGAATGTTTAAATTTGAAAAATTACAGAAAAGATAAATTGCCATTAAGCACTCTCAAAATACTCCCTCCTCACTTCAAACACACTTAACCCATCATTCTAGGTAATGTATCTTTTACTGCAGTAAGTTTAAAAATAATTTAAACATTCAGTATATTCCTCAATCATCCCTTATATTACTTTGTCCGTCTTGTCCCTGTGTTTCAAAGCTTAATTCTGAGGCTTATTGACATGTGAACCTCTGCTTGTATCATGGGTCTCTGAAGAGTTGGCATGACCAACTCAGTTCAGTCAGTTGCAGGCTACGTCCAAAGGAATCTTAGTTCTGCAAAAACAGTCTCAACTTCCAGGTTAACTTTAGGGTTCTCTTCAGCATCTTCATCACTTTTCTTATGAACATTAAATTACTTCTAATGTTCATATAAAGCCATTCACAAAGGTTTTAGTCAAGCTGACAGAGTTTTTGCCAGTGAATGAAGGTAATTTTTGTAAAGTTATGTTTATTCTACAAGTATTCAAATCAGCTGCTGTTGCTGCTGACTTGCTTTTCTTCCACTGATCATCAGACATTGGTGAGCAGCACTGCTTGGGGCTGTACTAGGACTATGTGCTGCTGGACAGAAAGGGGGAGTCAAGAGGAGTGGGGACCAGGAAGGGCTATTGGAAGCAGCAGCCTCAAAAGACAAGAGGGAGGGCTGGGGATTTAGCTTAGTGGTTCTGCCGCCTGCCTCGCAAAGTGCAAGGTCCCGAGTTCAATCCCTGGTACCAAAAAAATAAAACAAAAAGACAAGAGGGAGTCAATTGTGAGAGATGCTGAAATTGTTCATGTCATAGGAGAATATTTTTGGGATTACTGATCATATTACTAGAATATTGTCATAAAAGATCCCTTGTAATCATTGAATGGGAAAATGAAAGTACAGTTTAATCACTTCCTCGTACCTTTGGCTCTGCTCTGGAAAGTTGATCTTACGCTTTTACCTTTGTTAATACACCCTGAAATCTTACACGGGCTGTCAGAAAATGCTTGCTCCCTTTTTGCCAAACTGACAAGTGGTGTTCCCAGACATACACAGGTCTGACTGAAGCCTTGTTCTGTAAGAGCCACGCTGCACTGCAGGGCCGCTGAGTTCACCAGCTCGGGGACCTATGGTAGGACTTACTCTGGTGTTTGAACATCCTCCCTCAGCTCTACCTCAGTCCCCATTGCTTCTTTTGTGTTGCACTCTCCCTGGACCATTTCTCTACACACACAATCATTATACCAACCATTTCCAAAGCCATCCCCCCCAAGCAGCTTCTCTGTCAAACTGCAGTTTTGACTGCTGAATACCTACAAGTGGGTTACAGGAAGAGTAAAAACTGAGATTTAGCAAGGATCTACTGTGTGTTGCACATGGAAGGGTAACTCAACACACGAGCTCTCAGTAGCAAAGACAGAACTCCTCCAGCTAATTTAAGCTGAAGGGAATGTATGAGAAGAGATAGGGTAGCTCTTGGGAGAGAAGGAAAGGCAGAGAACCAGGGAGGGTCAGGGGAGCAGGAACTCTTGATGGTCTCATGTGGACACTATCTCTGGGATGCATGAACTCCTTTCAGTCTGTTATTCATCATTCAAATTTAAAGACGAGGAATCAACTTGGCAAGGCTTATGTTAAACACCTCGTCCACGTAGCTAGAAAAGGGAAGGTCCCTACTGCTCAAAAGCTCCAGCTAGGTGTATTTAATGAGTGAGCATTCTGTAAAGATAAATCAGGCTGGTTTTGCTCACAGGCAGCAGACTGGATGTGGGATAGTGAAAAAATCACAAATGTTCACCTCGAGAGGCAGTTGTTACTATCACAGCCTGACACGGAAGAAGCTGAAGATTTTGTAAGTTGCCAGAGAGGCACAGCCTCATCAACCCGACTGCACTGCTCCATGCTGTCTTGCCAGCCCCTCCCACCCACTGCCTCTATTTCATATTCCTCTCCTCTCTCCATGCCCCAACAGCCAGCTGAGGATCCATGTGGGCCCCACCACGACTGCTCCTGCCTGAGCCGAGGCCCTGCCAGGACTTGCTGCAGTTGCCTGCGAAATTGTCTGAGTGTGTCATTAAAATCTTTCAAAGGCTTGATGTCAGTAGCAAGATAAAGTTTAAAGTTTGCAGCTATAAAAGGCAAAGAAGGCCTTTGCTCATCTTTGAATGGTCATCTTTCATTCCTCCCTATCATTCCTAACCTTCCCCAAAACATTCCTCTTAGCATTGGTCTGGTCTGTTGTGGCTCCTCAAGTATCCCAACTGCCTCTCTCTGTTTTTCTTCATCTCTACCAGGGACCCCTTTTCCATCCTAGCCACCCAGGGGACATGTAAGTGCCTTTTGGAGCCCCTGTTCAGGATACCCTCCTGAAGAAATTTCCTCTAATTTTACCAGGCTTGGTAATTTATTAGTGCTTTGGTTGCATTCTGTATATACTCACCTTTATATAATACTGGACCAGCATGACTGGGTTATGTATTTGTAAAATTAGTATGATGATGATATTAATTCCACCCAGAAAATACTGAATGCCAGATACTATGCTAAATTCTTTTTTTTTTTGTATTAAATTCTTTTATTGGTACATTGTAGGTATACAACACAATTACATTTCTCATTGGGAATTGTACCTTTATATAATGCATCTTGGTTCTTATTTTTCCCCCATTCCTAGCCCTCTCTTCACGCCCTCCACCCTTCCCTATTTACAAAGACTTTATTTCCATTTCTTCCATTTCTCATCATTTTTTCCTTTCCCTTCTTTCCTTTCCCCTATGCCTCCCACTACCCCTACCCCTTTGGACCTTTTATTCCTATTTTACATTATCTATTATTCATTCTAATAATTGGTACATTTTAGGTATACAATATAACGACATTCAGCATTGGAAATTTGCAGCTTTACATAGTCTCTCTTGGTTCTTGTTTTTCACCTTTGCCCAGCCCTCCCTTCAACCCCTCCAGCCCTATTTACAAAAATTTTGTTCCTATTTTTCCATTTTCTCATATTAATCCCATTCCCTTCTATCCTTTCCCCTAGCCCTCCCACTTTCTTCCCCTTTGCCCCTTTTCTTCCTATTTCACATGACCTATTATACATTTAGTCCTTATTTACACTTTCAGTTTCTCAAACCAGAGAAACTATTCGGGATTTACACATCTGTGTCCTATTTATTTCACTTAAGAGTATTACTATGCTAAATTCTTAATATGAATTACTCATTTAACTCTCAAAATCCTACAAATAAATGGATGCTATTATTATACAGATTGAATATTCTTTATCTGAAATGCTTGGGGACAGAATCATTTCAGAGTTTGGAGTTTCTCAGATTTTGGAATATTTGCAAATTTATTTAGATTAGACCAGATGAACATTCCTAATCCAAAAATCTGAAATCCAATATTCTCCACCATCCAAAACTACTTAGGCATCATGTTGGCATTGAAAAAGTCTGGGATTCAGGAGTATTTGGATTTTCGAATAAGGGATGCTCCATCTGTACCTATTTCACAGATGAGAAAACAGAGGAGTAGAAAAGTTAACCAACTTTTGTGGAGTTAAAAATTAAATAGAAGAGGCATGATGCTGACCAGTAAGTCTGGCTCCAAGGGCTATGCTTTTAATCATCACATGCTACCTTTATTCTTATACACCAGACCGTGAAAGTTTAAGTGCAAAAAGCATAAATGAATCTACATTTCCAGTACAGGGTTTAGCATACAGCAAATAAGAAATATCTACTGAATGAATATATAAGGGAATGCATTCAAGAAACATCAAATACCTTTCTCTTTGGCAGGGTCACATGTGGCTCTGTCTGGAGATGGGCTCCTAAGGTCGATGTGGGGACCACCCCTTTGGAATTTCTTCAGTGTTACAGTTTGCACTTACCCCAAGTTTTTTCCTGATGGCCACTAGTTTTTCAGTAGCTGCAGCCAAGTCTAAGTTTGCTTGGGCTAATGCTTGACGTTTTGGCTCCACATCACAGTAGACCTGAAAATCCACATGAGTTTAATTCATGAGGCAATACAGATGCAAAGAGAACAAGTAACTATTCAATCCTTTCTTGGCTGGGAGCTGTACTAGCAATACTGCTAATTCACTTGGTGAAAAGCTCATTGTTTCTTCACCACAGTATCACCTAAGGAGGAGCAGACACAACCTTCATGGGCTCTTTGGGGCCTCCACTGGTTACTTATGTATGAACTTCTGGACATCAGAGCTACAAGAACTTGGATGAAATGCTATGTTGGTCAAACTTCAATGAAGATACCAATTTGTCAAAGGTAAGATCAGGTCTAGCTGGTGAGGCAGAAAGGAAATGTGGAGAAGTTCTCTGGACACAGTAAGGAAAGGGTGAGACATCCTCACACAATATTATCCATACATTTGTTTTCCAAGTTTTTGACTCCCGGAAGTGTGTGTTATTTGGATGGATGGTTTAAGAATTTGGGTAGACTGATCTTTCTCCTGGTAGAGGGAGGAGAAAAAATTTAAACTTCCTGTTCTATTTTAAGCAAAACACAACACAATCACAGTCTAGCTCTGTGCTCATCTTTTTAGTTATGATACAAATCGAACATGGGGCACAGGCATCTTACTATGGATGCCAGGTATCCACTGTAATCTGTCTGAACTCTTGCTGTTGAAAGATTTCTACCAGAGATAAAAGGATCAAGAGAGTCCTACTCCTGTGGGCCCCACAGTATGAAGGACATAATCTGATTTTATGAGAAACATTTGGGGAATAATGCCAACCACTGTTGGGCTTTTTCTCTGCAATTCCATAAATGAACATGACATACAAAAGTGGGAGAACTCTCCAGACCCAAGGGTTACACACCATTCCCAATGTACATCCTGTAGCTTGAGAAGTACTTTGGATGTAGCTTGCAGACAATAAATATTTGATAAATAAATGACTAAAATGAAATGATCATCTATTTCTGTATTGTCTCAAAGTACAATCTTAGATTAGACCATCTGTAGGCAGAAATCTATTTGTCATTAAAATATTAAAGAAAACAAATGGTTATTTCCTCATCTCACTATGCCTTGTCTTGCTACAAAGATGGTATGAATTTTTGCCTTGAGAAAAAGGATTTAACTCAATATCAATTTAGACTTGCACTTATCAAGTCAACATGAATCAAACACTTTAATGTAAATAAATACAAATTTTATGCAATAAGTTTTCATCTGATTAAATCAAATTAATCTGTGCTTTTTGATCTGAAGTAGGTAATCATTTTAACCTCAAAAAAATTTCCAGCAGTTGCTTCTTCCTGTTTAGAATTCTGTTAACTCTGACATATTAATGTCTTATTCTTAGAACTACTACATATCCTCCTTCAGAAAATGAAGCATTAAATTATTTCATACTTTCTGATCCATAAAATTGACAAGCTTTTGTGACAAGCACTTGTAAACCATCAGATTAGGACTGATACCTCATAGAATTTAACGATATTGATGACCCAGGCACAGAGACCAGCCGCTGCAAAAGATTTGGTCCGAATCAGGTTTGGATTGAACTCTGGGTCCTTCAAATACTGTTCATTCACCACTTTTAGACAGTTCTCTGGAATGTGCTCTTTGTCATAGTTAATTAAAGCTTGCAAAAAATCATCAACCTATAAAGCAAAAAAGACTTACTGCAATGAACCCATTTTGGCTGCAGAGAAAATTCCAAGATCAAAAGTTAAAATCAGCTTTTAGAACTCATAATACAAAGGCAAAATTGGCAAGCTGCACTTATCCTACTGTTTGACTTTTTTCAGTCTTTGCAGTATGAAGTTAGAATTAGCAATGGACACTTTTAAAACCTCTTCTATCCCAGGGTAAAATATTCAGTCCCAGCACAGGAGGTATTCACATTTTGAAGAAAAGAAAGGAAGGAAAGAAATCGCAAAACACATACCAAAAAGCCCCTTTGCTTCACCTTTTTGTACATTAGTAACATTTTTCAAGCCTAAGAAATCCATGTAATTTTCTCCCTCCTACACTTAACTGCTTTCATAATTTTGCAAATAATTAGCGACCTTCCACCTGCTGTTGGCATTGACTTAGGTATGCCATAAGCTCGAGCTCACCTCCAACTTAGCTAGCAAAAGCTCTCAATCTAAAGAACACAAGCAGATCACCTTCAGTGGCTAGGAAGATGGGTTTGGGCCTTGAACATCATTTGTCGTCAGGCTTAATGCAGTACTGAATACAGGACAGAAAATGTAAGGGTTTTCAGCTTGCCAGGCCCACTGATACCTTCCCCATGAAGACTTTAGCTGCTTTCCAACTTCGGTCTTTCGGCACTCTTCCCCGGGGAGCCAGGAGGACCATCACGGCTGCAGTGACATTGGTGACTGCATTTGGGGGGTTGGGAAAGGCTTTCAGTTCAGTGAGGTTGACCTGAAAACCACACACACAAACGCAAAGGGTCAGGGGAGGCCTGGAGAAGTGCTAAGTTGCCAAGCTGGTCTTTGGTGGCCTCCCATCCCTCAATATCACACCAGTCTCAATGTAGCAGCTTTTGCCACTTGGGGACTCTATTTTGGTGTCCTGGGAGTTAGTGCTTGCTTGCTTGACACTTTTCGGTTATTCTAGAAACATCACTGTCCTTCTTTGCCTCCAAGAAAAATGATCCATCTAGTATCTAAGTCCTGCAGAGACCTGGTCACTGAGGCTAGGAAGTTTTGTGAACATACAGATTGTAAGGTATTTATGAATAATATTCTGTGTAATACATTTGCACTTTAACCAGGCCTTTCCATAAGTATAATTCCTTAGTTCAGCACCTCTCAGTTTTGTTTTTCTGCTTTATGTGCACAAGTTAGAAACATCATCGTCTAGCATCTTCCATTACACTGCAGCAACTCTCAGCTGGGTCTATGTAGGCTGAACCCTCTTTCCCACACATAATACAGGAAGCTGGTTTTGGGCTGAATTCAGTTACTGGAAGTCAAACTTTTTATAAGACCATGAACTCCATGGTATTGGAAGTATTCACAAGACTGCTGGTCACATATGGCAGAACTGACTCCCAGATGGAAAAAGAAGTTGAACTATAATGATGTCCTTAAAGATTTGTTTCAATTTTAATGTCTTATGAATCTTTCCTTTAAGAAAACTTTTTTGGACATATGTGCCACATTTTCTGCTCAATTATTCAAATCTAATAACGTGTAAGTATTACATTTTGAGGAAATCCACAAGCCAAGAAATCATCTTTACCCTGTTGAGTGTATTGAGCGCAGCAGTAGCAGCCACCAGTGCAGGCTCAGCCTTGAGCAAGTCAGCCTCACATTCTCTCTGCTTCTGAGACACCTCAGTCTGAATGGCTGCCACCTAGAGAGAAAAAGCACATAAACTCACACATGCAAATTATTATCTCAGAGGTCTCTATCGAAAAGCACAGACGGACTCCGATGCACTGTTAAGTAATTCATTTGTCTATACTTTAAGCAGGTGATGAATTTGTCCTAGAGGCTAATTTCCCATCAAGTACAGTTTGTATATAAAGCTTTGTAAATATACAAAATACACAATGACAATCCCAGACCAAATGGATTCAAATATCAAAGCACTCCAAGAAGGACTCTGACTCATTTAATTGCAGTGCCACTATTAACAAAAACAAGTTTAAGCAGCCATTCTTCTGTTCTTCAATTTTCTTTTGCAGAAAATCCTGGACAAGTGAAAAATCCAGTAATTTAGACCACAAAATATTCTTTCTAGAATTTTAATTTAGTTTTGCTAACACTGGCTATTCCTTAAGAACAGGTGTGAAGCTCTTTCGTTCACCTGGTTAGAAGATATTCTGTTCTACAGTCTTAGATTTCACATTGAACTATAGATTGAATTTTTATAAAAAATGACTCACTGGCTTTCCTGAGAATCTGGTAAGATACTACAGATACAGAATCCCAGATGCATCGGGTTAACAGACAGAGACACTGATGCCCATTCCTCTGCTGTGGGTCCTGTGGCCTCTTTTTAAAGGACTAACAGGGTGCTGCCTCAGCCTCCTGATAACCCATATGAGGAGGACACAGAAAAGCCATGGTGGGAAATTCAAGTCAAACCAATATGGGAAGGTGGGGGGTTTTAATCTTCCTCCTCTTAGGATACCTATAGAATTCAAATGGCAAAAAAGTGTTAATTTTTAGTCCTCAGCCGAAGTTTGAGTTTCAAAGCTGTGGCACTGAGCATCAGGATCTAGTCACCCCTGGAAGATGGTTCCCGTGGTGACAGTGATTGTGGAATATAAAGTGTGAACAAAAGTTCATTTCTTCAGATGTGTTTGGAATGAGCAGGTTTAACCATACCATAAAATTAAACACTGCTTACAACAAATTATGTTGTCTACTACAGCTTTATTAGTAGTAATTACCCTTCTCCTGATTAACCATTATTTTGTTGCATACTGCACCTTTTATGAACATAATTGGTTCAGGGTAGATATGTGATCTCCTGCTAATGCACACACAGCTACTGTTAATGTAAATAAGAAAACTCTGCATGCTTACTGAGAACCGCTCCAAAACCACAATCCTCAAAACTTTCCAGGAATAGACCATGAAAATTCTTAGGAATGCTATGTTTTCAGTGTGCTAGAGAACACGATACCAATGACAGCATATGAGTTACTACTTCAGATTTATCTATTTTCCACGAGGATACAGTGAATCTATAAGTGCTGTTTGTTACCACTTACAATGTAGTCACTGAAAATCATTTTAAATTAATTATGACCACAGATTTTTAGTGCTAGGAGAAACCTAGAAGGGTACTTCTGTTAATGCTATTTCTATGAACTTGGGCACAGCCATGCTTCACCTTTGGATTCCTTGACTATTAATGGACTATTATTCTTTTCTGCAATTTTTATAAGCAATATAATCTTGAACATTAAATGGAAACCTGGTTGGTCAACTTATTTCTCATTCCCAATACCTTCTACCCTCAGATACAACAACACTAACGTAGTAAAAATTCTGTGTATTTCAGTGGCTTCATGAGCAGCAGGGTGCAACTTCCTCTGCCTGATGGCTCCCAAGTAGTGGTCAGCAAGGCTCAAGCTGGCGGAGGCAGAGAAGCTGTGGAGATGTCCTTGGATGTGTGCTTTCCCTGGACCATGGACTTTAAAGCAGAGATGGAGAGAGCCCCATCTTTGGGTATACCAGAAATCTTCTGCTTCCTATTAGTCCACAGCTCCTTGGAGATAAAATTTTGTGGTGATGACAATAAGAGAATGAAGTCTCAAAAATTGGCTGAGTTGAACTGTATCTACCCCAAATTTATATATGGAAGCCATAACCCTCAAGATCTCAGAATGTGACTATGTTTTGCGATAGGGCCTTTGCAGAGGTGACGAGGTTAAAGTGAAGCCTTAAAGAAGAGCCCTAGTACAATCTGACTGGTGTCCTCAGAGGAAGAAGTCTGGAAACAGAAGAGATACAGGGATGTGTGAGTGCTCACAGAGGAAAGGCCACGTGAGGACAAAGTGTGAGCGCAGCCATCTGCAAGCCAAGGAAAAAACACCTCAGGAGAAACCTGCCGAAACAATTCTGACATCAGCTTCCAAATCAGGGAGAAGATGAATTTCTGTTATTTAAGCCTCCTAGCTTGTGGTTTTCTGCTATGACAGCCCTAGCAAACTGATACACTGCTCTTACCTGCTTTCACACCACATGAAATTCCTGATGGTCCTCCAAAACCCAGATCCACTCACACTTAGAAAAGAAACACACAGAGAAAATGACAACCATTCAAAATCAAGGAGGAGACCCAACTTTTGAAGAGCTTATATTAGCACTTCAATTAAGAAGTTGCTTCCAGTCATGAGGGTCCCACTCCATGCAAAGGAAGAAAGCAGTTTGGAAGTAATCATAGGCTGCCTAGAACTTTAGTATTTGGAGCTGATAATTCAAGGATGGAAGAAGAACCTCATCACCTTAGTTGTGCTTGTGCTGCTTGAAGTCACTGTTGGGAATGCCAGTGGCCCTTGATTATTTCATAAATTCAAAGCAACAATTTCAACCCACTTCTTCATATGGGCTATCAACACACATAGCATGCCAATCTCTAAACTCCAACATTTGTTTAGTCCTAGTATATGTGGCACTGTGCTTAGTAAATTATACAGTATTACTTTTTAATTACTACTCATGTATTGAGCCTGGGGGGCCCAACTTCACAGGATCAGAAAGGGTCCATATTCACCCTCTTTTGTAACTGTATAGTATCCAGCACAGTCGTTGAATATAAGACATGTTAAGGCCACAGTAGGTACCCAGGTGTTAATTAATTTCTAGCTCTATGTAGTTTAATTGCAAATATACCTTCTTTCCATGATCAACATATTTAAAATAGTATCTTCTGCTATCTCACTTATTTGATTTCATCAGAACCCTTATCATTAACTCAGAATATCTTGTTTCTCGAAATGTTGCTTGATACCTGTAAGTTTTTCTCATTGCAATGTAAACCACACAAGAGCATCTTGCTTGTCAAATATCCCCAAGAGCCTAGAGCAGGTCCTGCCTTCCCTCAATCAAAAAGCTGAGTTCATACTTGTTTACAGTTAAGATCTATGAGTAAAAGAAAGTATGTTTTATTTTTACTTCTTGGCATGGATTAGATATACAAGAGAGTTCGTATCTTTTTCATGTTTAAAGAATCTTATGAAACCACCTATGAGGTGAATTCTAATTTGCTAACATCTTTTTCTTTATGAGGATAATTCTACCTTAGGAATTCACAAGAAAAAATACAAAAAATACCTGTAGTAACCTTGTCATATTTTAAGATCTCCAAAATACATCCATGGTGATAGGTTATAATACAACAATCACTGAAACATCAGACATTTGGACAATGCCTGAAAAACATCCCCTGGGTAGAATTAGCTTAGCATAATCATACCATGTGTGATACCTAATTGCTTAATAGAATAATATACTTTTTGTTTTGTTTTTTGTTTTTTTTTTGGTACCAGGGATCGAACTCGGGTCCTTGCGCTTGTGAGGCAGGCGGCGGAACCACTGAGCTAAAGTCCCGGCCCTATATACTTTTAAAGACATTCTCCACTTATCTGATATACAATAGAAACATTCATTACCCAAATTAGGAATTATGTGCCTATTGGTCAGGGCAAATGTGCTTGATTGTCAACCTCAGCTATTTCACATGTTATTTTTAAAAACTGCTTGTTTGCTGTTTTGATTTTCAATATAGTTTTAAGTATCTGTGCAAGATAAGTGAAAATACACTCAATACCATTAGAAAAAAGAGAAAATTCAATTACATATAAAGACCAGAAAACCTCACATATCTTTTGATATCCTAAAATACAAGGATAATGGCATAATGGCTACTGTTTTAATGATCATGAGAGAGTTAGAAATTTAGAATTTTTAATGATCTTTTGTCTAAAACAAGAAAATTTTTCTCTCTCACATATACATTTAATTTTAAAAAATATTTATTAATCATCGGTTTACTGTGCTGTGCCTTTTGGGAGATAAGGTATACACAAATATCTTTCATTTGGAGTTGAATTTTTGGTAAAATTAAAAAAGATGACAAAAGAAATTGTATTTATTTTCAGAATTGCTAGCAAGCTAAGTACAAAAAAGCAGAATCTATATAATCTTAAAAGTAATCATTTCCAACAATAAAACATAATACAGAATGCCAGGGCTCCAATTGAACCAAAAAGAACAAATTTAGCTTAGGACTTAATAATAAACTCCAGTTATATTATTAAAATGCAAAATTTGAAAACCATCTTGCAAAGTGACCGAATGGGCTTTGTTAACAATTGAGTTGTTCCATTTGCCTAAAAACTGAAAACCTTTAGAAACCTCGGAGGTGACTTCCTGACCTTTACTGTATTACAAATAGGCCTGATGTTCAAGATCCACATCCATTATATGCTTGAATGAGCTCAGTATTTATTGTTCTTTCATATCATTAAAAGAGCTAAAAGGTTGGGAAAATGCATAATGTAAAGAAAGGTCAAGTGGTAATCATGGTGTGAAATGCTGTTACATGTGTAACTATAATAATTCTTTAGACTTTATGCTCCCTGGAGAGGAAGTTGTTCAAAATTGTTCACCTACAAAGGTTTATTTTGTGCTAAATATAGCTCACCACTCTAAATGGTGGAATTAGCCTGACCTTTTGCTCCTCAGCATCCGCGATGGCCTTTTCCCGGCTCACTTTCTCCGTCTGAAGCCCGATCTTTGTGACCAGAGCTTCAGCATCATGATTTCTCAGCTGCAACTCAGCTTCTTGTAAGGCAAGTCTGGCTTTCAGATCTCCCACCTAAAGGAAAAGTCATCACTCTGGAGTAACTTGCACGGATAACAACAAAAAGCAGATAGTTTATTTTTTAGTTTGGATTCAGCGATCCCTAACAGTTTGTATAATCCATCTGTTGATGGCCTCCTCGATTTTACTGTAGTCTCATTTGCTAAAAGACAGCCCAATTTTTTTTTCCCGCACTAGAACAAACAGAATAATGCTTTTCAATGTTTTCAGGAAATGTAATTGATTTGTGTTGGCACTAAGCATAAATTTGTCTTTGCTACTTAAACAGTGCACTCAGGGAAACACCAAGCGAGTTCTGTGGCCGAGCAAATGCCACCCCAACCCCCCACACTTTTCTGGTTCTACGCAGCTTGGGCTCAAGGTATGAAGGGCATGGGGAGACTGGCTCGGTGACAAGCAGGAGAACCTTGACTTGTACTTACCAACAGGAAACCGCTGAAGCCTTCAGATAAGTGGAAGACGTGAATTCTTCTTGCCTGTCTGCAGGTTAACTGGCTGCATACAGAAATGCCCACCGACAGGACTTACCATTTCCCACCTTTCGCAAAATGGCTCAGTTTCATTTTTCTCACGGTCCATGACATTTAATTTAGGACCATGGAGCCAACCCCACATGAACTGACTATCTAGAGGGAAGGACAAACTATGTGTGCTTTGTGGGGTACCAGCACTGTGTGGGCAGAAGACCAGAGAGTGCCAGGGATGTGGAACAGCCCACTACTGAGCTATCTCACTCTGCTTCAGGAGATGTAGCCTTTCTGCAGCATCACCAAAGGTATTAGCTCAAAAGAAAGATTCTGCCCTTCTTTTAGCTGTGATTTCATGAGGATCAGATGATATCACCAGGTTTCATTTCTGAGTTTGAGAATAATGTAAATCAAAGCAGAAACAAAGTGCTAGAGAAAAAATGTGACTCAGTTCTCAGAAATGTATAAAATCATGATAATTAGCTCTCTACTCATTTTCCAGAAATATAATGATTTTAAATATCCAACAAAAAGAACAATCATAACTTTTTTGGTTGTAGTGAGTATTGAACTCAGGGTCTCTGCACTGAGCTATATCCCTACCCCTTTCTTAACTTTATTTTTTATTTTGAGACAGGGTCTCATTAAGTCACTAAATTGCCTGGGCTGGCCTTGAACTTGCATCCCTCTTGCCTCAGCCTCCCCAAATGCTTGGATTATAGGTGTGTACTATCACATACAGCCATAATCATTTATTTTGACTTATTTGTGAAAGGTACTTTAATGGTTTCATTTGGTCGAAAATCCCATTACTGTATCCAACTAGGCTTGTAAACCTCACCCTAATTATTTACACTGTACCTAAAAAGCATGATTACTATTATGACTGCTATCTGCACTATCTTAATTTAAGCCTGACCTTTTTTTTTTTTTTCTGATACCAGAGATCAAACTCAGGACCTTGGACTTACCAGGCAGGTGCAGTGCCACTGAGCTACATCCCCAGGCATAAGCCTGATTTCTTTTAGCCTTTTCTGTGTACTCAGGGTAACACAGTGACATAGTAACACTTACTTTTCTGTTCTTTTTCTCCATTGAAACTTGTTTTACGCCTGGCCATAGTCAAAACTCATCTGAGTCTAGGGCAGTGATGGCAAACCTTTTAGAGATTTCAATGATAACAGTCTGCTGTGGCACATGTGTCATAGGTTTGCCACCACTGGTCTAGGGGGAATTATGTTATTTCAAGCCCTAATTTCAGTTTTTAAGGGAGTCATTAGCTCTGAAATATACAAAGTGGCTCCAGCTCTGGAAGGAGCCTTTACCAGTGAAAAATGTCATTGCAGCTATCTGCAATGATGTAAGAGGACATGTAGAGGAGGTTGTACGGTTGTAAAGGGTCTGTAGCTGTACTGTAATGAATCCACATTGCTAAGGATTAGATACATCTCCAACAGCACAGTTGTCCATGGAATTTGTGGAATTGCTTACCACAGACAGACTGTGGAGGGCACATGCTCCAAGATGAAGGTGTTTTGCTCCACACACAGCCCGATCCTACACTCTTAAGTCTCTCCAGTTCTCTCCACAAGAAACCATACTTCCTTTTTATAATAAATTGATTGTTCCAGGGCCAGGGATTTAGCTCAGTGGTTCCACTGCCTGCCTCACAAGCAGAAGGACCCAAGTTCGATCCCCGGTACCAAAAAAAATATTGATTGTTCTAAAACAATCAAGTGGCTATGAAATATCTAAACCACTCCTCTGACAGTGAAAGAATTCCATATCTAGATACCTAATGAAAAGAAACCACCTGTATTTCATCCACTATGGCTTCCTGTATCCTCACAAACTTTGTGCAACCCTGCACCAGCAGGCTCACGGAATCAGCTTCTGCTTCTTCTCCCCCTGAGCCTCTGCCTCATTAATACATCACTGGGATGACTAAGAGACCACAGACTCTCTGTTCTTCTCCTTATGGCTGAGAAGCTGCTACCCCAGGATGAGCCAGGATGCTATTTCACTTGCCTTTAGCTCTGCTCTATGGGGAGACAACTCCTTAAGCGTGGTAGAGTCACTGTTTTTCTTTTTTTCTTTTGGTACCAGTGATCGAACTCGGGACCTTTCGCTCGCGAGGCAGGTGGTGGAACCACTGAGCTAAATCCCTGGTCCTTCACTGTTTTTCTTTATATAGGCTTTCCTGCCAGTACTGACAGCTCAGTTTGGGTGACAACACTATCATTTCCATAGGCAAAGTCACCAGGTTTTGTTTCAGACATGACACAAAGGGACATGAATGATCTTGACACAGAGCTTCTTCCTCACCAACTTAGTTCAACATATTAGCTTAATAGGACTTACAGGAAAATCTTTACTAGGGAAAAGGCTGTTGATTTAGGTAAAGGAAAAGTTGAGACAGAGAAAGTAAAAAAAGAAAAGAGCGGGGCAAGAGACATTCATTGGAGGGGAAGGAGCAGATCCACAAATATGGATATGCTCTTAGAGGGTTTCCCAGCAACTATTCTTTATATCACTTGATTCAACTGTCCTGAAAACCTTCTCACTCTGGTTTTTCTTTCCTAATCATGACCCACCTATTCACTGCTCAGTACAGACCACAGTGCTTCATCACAGAGCTATTCCTGAAGTGTGAACTCTGTAGGAAAGAGCTGGGTGCGCTTTGGCCTGCAGAGTCTAGAAGACCGTGGCCAGAGAGCACCTTTACAAGGAGGAAGGTAAAATAAAAAATAAAAAAATAAAAGAAGGAAGGTAAACATATCTTATTTCTAGCTTAGGAACAGATGGCTGCTCAGCCCTCATGGAGAAAAATTGGCTTTAGATAAACTGGCCCTTAAAAAGCATGAGGGTAGGACCCAGTAACAAAACTTGGAAAAGCCCACCGGTATTGGTGGCCTTGAGATGACCACCAGTGAGAATTTATTTTATTCCACTTCAGGGCCCAGGTAGAGCAGAGAAAGGCTGGTTTACTCTCCAAAGTCTGCACAGCCCCTCATGTCAGGTCCCAGAGACAGCATGGTACCACAGACAATGCATGAACATTAGAATAACACAGATCTGGGTTTAAGCCCCAAACTCACTGGCTCTCTGGCCTTGAACTCTCTAAGCCTCATGTATGAAACTGTAGGAGTGAGACCTACTTTACAAACTTCATTGGATGTTTCTGTTGTTGTTTTTTGGGGCTATGGGGGATCAAACTCAGGAACTTGGGTTTGCCAAGCAGGCACGGTACCACTGAAGTAAATCCCTGGCCTTGATTGGGTTTTAACAATGAGATGAGAATAGCATTCTGTGGGAATTCTCTGCTGATTTACTCCTGCCAGTTACAGATAGTCCCCCCTTGGAAGCAGCAGGGGTCTTACCACCAAGGATGAAACCATTACCGGACACCTTTATCTAAGAGAGCTGGTGGCTGAAAAGGGCACGTCAGACATCAAGGTTGGATAAAACTATTGTACCTGGGGGCTTCACCAAGGTCATCAGACAGGTAATGATGCCCTTACTGGGGGGGCGCTGCGAGAGCAAAAGGGATCTTACTTCATCCCAGGATGGCCAAATTCCTGACCATAAGCCCATGGCCCCAAAGAAGCTGAGACAGGAGAGGGGAACATGTGTGTCCGCCCCTTCAACATCCCCACTTGGCTCCACATGGGTTTAGGCAAGAAGAGAAGGTGTCTCCCCAAACCAGCTGTGAGGAGTAACTGGTCAGTCCTTTCCAGGCTTAAGGAAGCACTAGGGGTGTGTTGCTTGTGTCCTCAAACTGTAACTGTTAGAACCAGGCATCTTTATGACGCATATGCACTCCTTCAAAAGGAAACATACTTTTCTATGAAAGAGCAGGGATTGCCCTCAGGAGGAGCACACCTGGTCATACCTGAGAGGCTGTGGTTTTGAGCTTCTGGATTCCATTCAGTAAGTGCTCTTTTTTCTGAGCTACGTCTTTCTGTTTCTTCTTCAACAAGTTCTTAAACAGTGATATCTGTTCTAGGAAGCTCTTTGGAGTGGTGTAGTTGTGTCTTCTCTCGTTCTGGTAATACCTGTCACTCATTTCATTTACACTGGTGTGAACATGTGCCATGAAGAGGCTAATTGAATCTTTGTGCACTGCCTGAAAACATAAATATTGCAATTTTAATATGACTTCCTCAAGGTAAAAATATCTAAAAAGTAGAAGAAAAAAATAACATGATCATATACTATTTTCTTCCTAAAAGCCAGAACAAATTATAGTACAAGTTAGGAAAACTCACTTAATCTTTAAGAGATAGCCACAGGATCAGAGAGATTACAATAGAGCATTCAGCTTTCCTAACTGTCTTCTTGCCAAGTAGGACAAAGGATTTTTATGTGCTCTACATACCAAACCTAAAAGCCAACATATAATACATGGGCAGCTCTTTGCAACTTGATTTTTCTTTATCAAGTGTGTGAAAGAGAAAGTGGACATAATATTCTAAAGAGCAGTTTTTTGGTGTTGCTTTCCAACTAAATTTTAGACAAAGAGAATTAATAACCCTCCAAAGTCATGGAAAAAACCTGAAGTTGAGAAGTGTTTTATAAAAATTCATATTAAAACAAACTGGATGGGAAAATGCTAAAAGTCACTACTAGGAGAAAATACGATAATTTCAATTTTCATTTGGAAACACACAGATACACGCACACAAAATGAGGAAATCTCCTTTGAAGAGTTCCTAGAGGACCCCTGCTATTCATTCATTCCACTGTGTCCTCTGTGACTTCTGAAGTAGTTAACTTTTTAATTTGTGGAGTCCCATCTCCCTCATTTTAATGATTATTTATTGCATTCTGTACAAGATGAACCAGGTTCAATTAATCAAGGGAAGCCTAAAAATCAATTAATATGAATTAAATGAGCTACACCAACTCTTAGGAAAGTCACACATAATTTACCAAAGTGTTGTCAATAATGCTCAGGTATCCTTGGGAAAATTGCACACAAGTGGCTGGTGATGCAGTTAAACATTTAGAACTTGCACCATCAATATTACAGTTAGAGGCGTGAGGACAGACAAGCCAATCCTTGCTAGTGAAAAAACCACTAACTGCTCCTGGGCAACATCTTTAAACACATCACTTTCCAACCTTGGGACACATTGCTGAGTGGATATAAAATCCACATGTATCAGATTACTCTGCATATGAAATATCCACCTCACTAATAACTGAAATGTGTTTTTAAAGTAAAAGTTACATATAAAAGCCACAGATGCAAATCCTAGCCTTTGTCTCTGGGAATTCAAGATACATGTGTACTACCAAATACTGGACCAAGAAAAATAAAATTTACAAGGATGTTTATATAAACCACACTTGAGTCATATTCCCTTGAGGACTTTAAGAGAGCCTAGCTTCACTATAAACATGGGCAGACAAGCCCTCCTGTCCGGTCTTGTTCTAAAGGAAACCAGAAGTGCATACATACCTTCCTACAATACAGATAAATACTTCCTCAGCCAAGTATAACTTCTTTACAGGGAAAAAAAAAAAATCCCTGGCCTCTGCTCAACCATGATCCTTATGAGGAGGTTTCTTGTGGCCTTGCAAGCGCTCCTTTAACAACAGTTTCATTTGTAAATCTCCGATGGAAAGTGGTTTCCGGTGGAGCTGGAAGTGGCCCGAGACAACTTGTCTCAATGGGGCAAAATAACTATTGTTATTGGGCTTAACAAAATGGCACAGCATGGGAGACTTGCGGAGCCTGAGAGCAGCTGGTTGTAATTCACACTGTTTTTCAGAAAACTCTAATCGTTCCAGAACAGACCTCTTTGATGACTGGTCTTCCCTGCATTCTCAATTTGTCACTTTCTCTTATGATAAGGTCAGTAGTGACAGCACTTCCTGACATTAACAGCTGTGGCTTTTAAAAGGGTCATTGTAGAACTACTAATTGCAGTAATTTCATTAGCATAAATTATTTATTCTGCCATTCATTTATCTCCAGTTTTCTTTTGAGGGGAGAGTAAGGAGGGGCGGCTGCCAGTGCTGCAGTAGCAATGGCAATGCAGTGCTGTATTTGTACTTTGAGAGAAGCCAGAGAACATCATTCCTGCTAGATTTGCCCCTTCACGAAAACCAGTTGATGCCACTTGCAGTCACTTTGCAGCCAACTGTGGTGAAGGCAAAACTAAAAATTAGAGTGCCAGTATCAGAAGGCTATCAATCCAACGTTTCCCACTAGGATGCTTTGGAAAAGAATGTTATCTCCACTGCATAATGAAATGCAAAGATGAAACTGCTTTTTCTCACATTAAGAAAAAGTGTTTAATTTTTACTCACTTGGTTGGCTCACTGTAAACACAAAACCATAAACTCTCTGCTATGTCGTACGACAGTTCCCAGGCAGTAGTAGTCACTGCCACAGCAAGTACTCTGGACACCTGGCTTTTCAAGCAATTGCCCAGAATATTTCCCTTGTTGAAACTGACAGCACAAATTGAGTGTAGACCAATACCAAATGCCAGCACTAAAACAAGTATCTTTAATAAACTGACACTTTGAAGAGTATTGTATTGAAAGTAGGAAAGTAGGGAAGAAGGAAAGGCCAAAAGAAAAGAGGGAAGATGAAAGAACTTTTTAAAAGTTAAGCTTGGTAATGGGTAATGTGAAATAGGAAGAAAAGGGGCAAAGGGGAGGGGGAAGTGGGAGGGCGTGGGGGAGGGGAAAAGAAAGAGGGGAATGGAATTAATATGAGAAAAAGAAAAAATGGAAACAAAGTCTTTGTAGATAGGGAGGGGTGGAGGGGTTGAAGGGAGGGCAGGGGAAGGGGAAAAAATAAGAACCAGGAGAGATTATGCAAAGGTGCAAATTTCTAATGATGAATGTTATATTGTATACCTAAAATGTACCAATAAAATTAATTAAAAAAAAAGTTAAGCTTGGGACAATTTTGTCACATATAATGTCATGTGCCCACAATAAATCTTGAAACTTTTTTCTGAGAAATTATTTCTGTGTTCATTAAAAAAATGTCAAGATGCTGAGCTATAAAAATCTACTGTTTCTATTTTCACTCCTTTGAGGCTGGTAAAAAAGAATATATTAACCAGACACTGTGATAGTAGGATGGTTTATCATATAAAGAAAAGTTAATAATGCAGAAAATGAGCAGTATTTCATTGTAGTACCTCTCTCCTGAGCTCCTCACAGAACTTATTCACTCAGAAAAAGATTCTGGATGTGGCCAAAGGATGCGGAGTTTGATCCTAGGACCTAGCTTAGGTTTCCAAGTCTGAAAAACTGAGTGATTCACTACATCCTCTATGCTTCCTCCTGCCCACAAAATTACCTTTTCTTTTCTTCTTTTTCTTCTTTCAAAATAGTCAAGAATTAATGCAAGAGCCAGGAGGAAGGAAGGAAGACTGGGGGCTGGGGTCAACAGCAAATGGCTACCTTACCTCTGGGTTAACTGTAATGAGGACCCTACTCCTCACCTGCCAGCAGGCAGCTAGTGCAGCAGGCGATGAAACCACTGAGCTAAATACCCGGCCCTTGTCAGCAGGTGGCTAGTGTCCCTCCTCATGAGGGCGACCCTGGCAAACTCAGCAGGTACTGCTTCTGCTAAGGTTGCAGCGCCAACAGTGGTCAACTGCCACTGCACAGAGCCGCAACAAGTGTTTGTCACAGCAGAAACATGTTTTCTAAATTGCACAGTGGTTGTTGTTTCCAGTTGTTACTCTGGTTGGTGACTACAATTTGATATTAGTTTGCTGATGCTTTCAAGTTCAGCATAAGTCAACAATCTTCCAGATGAACTGTCATGAAAGGTGGCTCCAATGGGTTCTCTGGTAGGACATTAAAATGAAGCAGCAACTGGGGACTGAGAGGGTGAAGAGGCCAAATGAAACCCAGCTGTACCTTTTAGAGCAAGAGCATAGGACAGGACATGGTTTACCTGGCTCTGGTGAGGCCTTAAGAAACTCACAAGAACCTCAAGAAAACTCACAAAACTGCAAATGTGAACAGCAGTGATGGCTCCATGGGAGTCAGTGTAACATTTATTTTAAGGGCGCGTCCAGAGTCCTGGGCGACCACACAAACCAGACCCTGCTTTATCATAGAGGTGTTTTCTAAAGTTTACAAAGCCTAGAATATATAAAGAATTGAAAAAAATCAGACCCCCCAAATTCAAAGACCCAATTCAAAAATGGGCATCCAAAATGAACAGACATTTCTCAGACAAAGAAGCAAAAACAGCAAATAAATATATGAAAAAATGTTCAACATCACTGGTCATTCGAGAGATGTGGATGAAAACAACACTGAGATTCCACCTCACCCCAGAAAGAATGGCTGCTATCAAGAAATCAACCAATAACAAATGCTGGCAGGGGTGTGGAGAGAAAGGAACCCTTCTCCATTGTTGGTGGGAGTGCAGACTGGTGCAACCACTTTGGAAATCCATATGGAGAGACCTCAAAAAACTAGGACTAGAGATCCCATTTGATCCCGCTATTCTCCTGCTGGGTATCTTCCCCAAAGAATTAAAAGAATCATACCACAGTGATATATGTGCACCCATGTTTATAGTGGCACAATTTGTAATAGCTAAAGCTTAGAAACAGCCCAAGTGCCCATCAACTGGAAACTGGATAAAGAAGATGTGGGTTTTTTTTTATAAAATGGAGTACTACTCAGCCATAAAGAACAAGAAACTAGAGACATTTATAGCTAAATGGATGCATATTGAAGCCATACTCTCAAGTGAAATAAATAGGAACACATGTGTAAATACCGAATAGTATCTCTAGTGTGAGAAACTGAAAGTGTAAATAAGGATGAAAATGATTAAAATGAATAATTGATAATTTGAAACAGGAAAAGGTCCAAAGGTTGAGGGGTGGCAGGAGGGGAAGGGGAAAGGGAAGAAAGGAAAGGAAAAATTATGAGAAAGAAAAAAAAAAAAGGAAACAAAGTCTATGTAAATAGGGAAGGGTGGTAGGGGTGAAGGGTGCATAGGTAATGGGGAAAAAAAATAAGAACTAAGATACATCACGTTCAGGTACAAGCACCCAATGATAAATGTAAATGTATTGTATACCTAAAATGTACCAATTAATATATAAATAAAAAAAATAAAGTTTACAAAGCAAAAATCCTGGGAGACAACATTCTACTCCTTTTTGTAACTTCATTCTAAATATAATTAACATAGACAAAGCAAGTCTATATGATGGACAGATGTTTGTGTGCCTGGGTAAGGAGAAGGAGGGCAGAAGGAAGAGAAGCTGTTAATGATTACCTGGGTTATTCTTCACCCATTTAAGACAGGCTAAAGCCAGTGTAAGAATGAAGTAAGTCCAAGATGAATTTGGTTGCATTTGTTTTTGTCTTAAGATTTCAAAATGGATTCAGCATTTCTTAGAAAGAGGCTATTTTCCCAAAATTCATAGGATTTCTAGATCACAAACTTACTTTTTTATTCATACAAAATAATCCAAATTCATATTTCAAAGAAAGAACCATGTTAAAAAGAATTAATGTAACACAGCTGTCACTTACACAATGGCAATACTCCTTCTGTGTGGCATAGTATTTTTAAAAAGAACTGATGGGCCACTAGAAAAATAAGTCTTTCCAGCAGGAAAATAACTTTCTATTTTGAGTGGACATTTCTCATGGCTGTTTTAATAGCAAAATACACCCCTCATAGGCTAAATTTGGTAGCAAGTTCTGAAGAGATGGTAGCCTGAGATCATGCCGCTCAGGTCTCTACGCCTTCCAACATCACATTTCACCCACAGTCAGACAGCTCTTACTTTAAGTTCCTATTTAATAATTTCTCCTTTCATCTGGCCCTACTTTCAAGTATGTCTTTTGCTCAACTTGCCTTGAAATGCAAAACAGTTGCTTTTCTTTTTAATGTCCCAGTGTCTCTTGTTTCTTGCTTTTTTTTTTTTACGCAGTCTTCACTGGAACCCGTCCTCTAATTGGTAAGGTCTTCCTTCACCCAGTCGCCTCCCCAGAGTACTTCCCACAGCATTTCCAGCTCTATCCTCAGGAATCAGTAGAGGGCCTTTCCTTCTCTCCCTCCTTGTGCTACCTCCTCCCATCTGCATCTCCAAATCTTGTGAGAAGTAGCGAGTGTTGACACAAAGTCTTCAGATAAATACCCAGTGATATTAAGTGTCAAACTGTCATTTTTTTTTGTCAACTGCCATTTAGTTCAATATCAGGTAATAGAAAAATAGCACAAATATTTATTTAGATGCAGTCAGCCTACACCCCTGGGTGCTTAGTGTGTACTGACTGAAAATTATATGTCAAAATGCAGAAAGCTGTTTGCTGTTAACGAATCTTTTCTGTGTGGCCAAAGGGGGTCACCTTGTGTAAGCACCATACACTCATCGAATGAGGTCAATAATTAAGAAATGCCTAAATTATGCTGATAACTTTCAGTCTTAATAATACAAATTAAAACTAAGAAAGTGATCAAATTAACACTCATTCAAAAAATTTAAAAGCTGCTTTTGACCTCTACAGAAAAGACACCATGTGTTTTTTGAAGTACATGGACACATTGCACTCTGAATTATAATTATTGCTCCTGAGCAACAAATTAGGAAGGTGGGGAAAGTTAAATAAGCACCTTGCACTGAAATGAAATCATCTGGCTAATTTGTTTCGAAGCATAATTCAGCTTGATAGAATGGGTAAAGCGCTTTCAGAATTCCTATCTGACACTTGGAATCCTATAGGAGGCGTCATGACACCATCAGACACAGTTTAGCACCTGACAGGAGCCCTTAGAACTTCAAATGATGCAAATCCTGCCGCATCCAGCAGGTGTCAATGGTCACTGCCACAACAAAGCTGCTTCAGCCAGAACTGTTTTCAAAGGACAGGAGAAAGCCTGCATAGAGCAGGAAAGACATAGAACTTAAGAACCTGTGCCCACTATGAGCTTAAACCATCCTACTAGCTATGGTTTCCTGCCATTTGACAAAGTAACATTCATAAACAAGGTGCAGTGATTCTTTAGATTCCTTACTAAACCTGCCTGGTAACATGAACTGGATAAAACAGAACTTTGGTAACAAAAGATAAACACGGATTCCTTCTAATACAGCATATCATTTCGAGTCCCTCTTGTAACTCTTAGGAGATAAAATCATGCCCTACAGTACTTTTTTTTTTTTTGCCCTACAGTATTTTAACAATGCAATGAACCAAGCAATTGCCTAAGAAATCTGTGTTAGTATTACTGACCAGTATGTGTCATTTTTAATGGCTTTCCAGATTTCAAAGTATCAAATATTTCCCACAAGCTTTAAGATTGAGTTTGGAGAAGAGAAGGAGAAAGAAGATAATTGGATAACTAGAACCTCTATCATACCTGCATTTTCCCAGGAAGATACTGTTGTCTTCCTTGACTATCTAGCACTACATAATTAGATTAACAGGTATTTTAGGAAAAGACCAAGGAGAAGAGGTTTCTGTTTGCAAAATTCTGTCAGTTTAAGTGAATATCTGCCTGTTTACCTATGTAGCTGCTTTTTTAAAAAAGTAAAAGAAAAATTATGTAACAAACAATAAAGCTAGCTGCATACAAGAACTAATTAAATATATAAATAAGTCTGGATTTCTAGCCATATGGACACAAATAGATGTAATATTATTCACAAAAATGTTAAACGATTGCTTTGGAAAGGCAGCAATTATGCTTTTGGAGCAAGGAATGTGACAATGGCTGCTCATGCTGAACCTGCATCTAGGGACAGACACCATTCTTACATAGTCCTCATTCTGTCTTCGGCTCTGAGAGTCACTTTCAGCATCAGACTTATTCTAGGTAGCTTTCACCTTAGCACTCAATGGAATGGGAGGACAAAGTTCTCTGGGAAATGTTCACCATCCTTGCCTTCGTGATCTATCTAATCAGAAAGATACCAGACACAAAATAAAATTTCCTATCTAGGAAATCTAGGAATGGCTTCATACTTACATTCCCTTTCTCTTTGACTCCAAGAGCCTAAAGGTTTCTTTTTCTTTTCATGCACTCATTTTAAAATGTAACAGGGGGGTACGAATTTCATCATGAAGAAATGAGCAAGGTAACCCATAACACTAAAACCCATAAAACAAAAAAGCAGAAAAATGATTTGACTTAGTGATTGTCAAACTGATGGGGGCTGTCAGTACTGCAGTGAGAATAATCACAATTAACGGCCTTGCTTTGTTAGGAATCAAATCCGGCCTGATATGCTTTTGTTTGTTTTTTTCAGTTGTGGTCTTAAAAGATTTAGTTTAGTAATATCTCTTATGTTTGAGGAAGAAATGACCTTGGCCTTCTTGTGAGTTAGTACATGAATGAGAACATGCTCAAGTGTGTGTGTGCATGGGGGCTCACACACCCATCTCCACATGGTGGGAAAAGGTTAGCCACCCTTTCTTTTTTTTTGGTACTGGGGATCGAACTCAGTACCTTGCGCTTGCAAGGCAGGCAGCAGAACCACTGAGCTAAATCCCCAGCCCATAGCCACCCTTTCCATAGAACATTAAGAGATGATTCACCATCTTAAATAAGATTTATTTTGGAAAGTGCTTATCTACTGTGGATTTTTAGGTAGTATGCACATGTGTGTGTGTGTGTGTGTATGTGCGTGTCCATACGGTTGTGTGTGAGAGAGACACACAGGCTGACACAGCATACCTCGATTCCTTCGGTTTCCTCAATAAACCTCCTGCTGACTGAGACCAGAGCCGCCTGCGGCCACGCATGAAACCAGTCAATAGCTGTGCAGGTAACTATGGCTGGGAACTTTCGAGCTCTGACTCTTAGTGTGTGACCAACTGGAGAGAAGCACAAAATGATCTGTGGAGACATGGCGGCAGGGCAGAAACGGGGGCGATAAGTCAGCAAAGAATGACACTGCGGTCGTAGACAATGAAGGAAAGGGGCACAGGCAACAGTGACATTCAATTATCCCAAAGTGCCGCACGGGAAAGCATTTACCTCCGTGCTAGTCAGAGGACCGACCTGCCCAAAGTGGCCGCTTTATTGGACATGCAGAAGCACTGCAGCGTGTTTCCCTTAAAATTTGTTCCTCTCCTTTTAAGCATGTTTGATGATCATTATTAACAGGAGATATTTTATTCATTTCTATTACACACATAACATTATGAAAACAAAAGATTAAAAATAAATCACCATGATACAATCATACCAGTACCTTCTTCTGTTTCCTTCCATTCTGTAATTCAGCAGGCTTCACAAAACTATATAATGATACACTTCAGAAAACTCAATTTTTAAAATTATAGTGAATGTTTATTTCTGTTTCCTTTTAAAATAAAATATATCTGCTTCAATTCTCACTTCAGATTTTAAAGTAATAAAAAGCTTTGGTTTAAACATGCTCTTTCTGAGAAATGTGTAAACTTGAAATTTTTTGTTCATTTGATGATTTAAAAGTTAATTTAAACCAGGCTAAATCATCCCTTGGTATCTGGTATCCATAGGGGATTGGTCTAGGATCTCCCACGGATACCAAATTCCAAGGTTGCTCAAGTCTCTTTTGTAAAGTGGAACTATTTGCATATAACCCACACATACCTTCCTGTACTCTTACATTATCTCTAGATTACCTACTATGCCTGATACAATGTAAATGCTGTGTAAATACTTATTATATTGTGCTATTTAGGGAATAAAGGATAAAACTCTATGCATGTTCAGTACAGACACAATCTAAAAAGAAAATATTTCAATCCACAGTGGGTTGAATCTGCAGATGAGGAAACCACAGATAGGAAAGGACAACTGTGTATTTCCTCACTTTCTTTAGAAACCCAAGGATTCTGTCAGTAGTACCTGAGTTGGCTATCACAAAGCAACACAGAAACTCAGTGGCAGAAGAACCTCAGTCAGGCAGGGTACATGGCACCCCTATTTTTGCTTCCTCCTGAGAGTCATCTCCACACTTCCTAGGGTTCTCAGAGGAGACACTCTGGGAAAAGCTGTGAAACACAGGTGTTCAGGGAACTTCCCTCATCTTCTGCCTCTCTCTCAAGTCCCCATGGATGCAAGGGCCTGGCGGGGAGACACGAGCTAGGAAGAGTCTGAGGGGACAGTCTCGGTTTCTTATGCAGCAAGACCAAAAATCAAACCAAAAAACCCAAAATGATGAGTAACTTAATTAAAAATTATTACAGTAAAGGCCACATTCATTGTATTTATTTATCATACCACATAATCTGTGGAAATAGTTCAGACAATGTGAAACAAGGCCCCATGGCTTTCTCTAACATCTAAAGATCAAGCACTTAAATCATTTTTCAAGGGGTGTGACTCTGTTTTACCCACAACATTTAAAATAGCCATGTCAAAAATAAAAAACTACAAAATATCACATTTAATGTTTCATTTAAGTCTCTACTACTGTTGGTTATTTTTTTGGTACTGGGGATTGAACTCAGGACCTTGGGCTTTTGAGGCAGACGCAGCACCACTGAGCTAAATCCCCAGCCCTTCTACTGTTGTTTTCTATAGCATGTATATTCAATAACCCAAGCTAGATGAATCCTAAGATCTAAACTTTATTGTAATAAGTACCTAATATGAAATCTACTGTCTTAAATTTTTTACTGTCTAGTACAGCATTAAGTATGAGCACAATGTTGCACAGCAGGTTTCTAGAACTTTCTCATCTTGCATGACTGAAACTCTATACTGGTTAAAAGCCACCCTCCATTTCCCCCTCTTCCAGCTTGCTGGCAAACACCATTTTACTTTTTGTTTCTATGGGTTTAACTACTGTATACTCCACATATCAATGAGATCAGGCAGTATTAGTTTTTCTGTGTTGAGCTTAGCATGACGTATTCAAGGTTCATATATGTTGTGGCAAATGGCAAGAGTTCCTCCTTTTTAAAAACTGAATAATATTCCATTGTGTATGTGTACAACATTTTAAAAACCCATTAATCTGTCAACAAACAGTTTGCTTCCATGTCCTGTCCATTGTGAATAATCCTACAGTAAATGTGGGCACGCAGATATCTCTTCAAGATCTTGATTTCATTTCCTTTGGATGTACAGCCAGTAGTGGGAGTGCTGGACCATATGGTATTTCTATTTTTAATTTTATGAGAAATTACCATGTTTTCCATAGAAGGTGCACTATTTTACACTTATAAACTGTACAAGGGCTCCAATTTCTCCATATATCATTGCCAACACGTTATTTTTCATTTAAAAAATAATGGTGATCCTAACAGATGTGAGGTAATCCCTCATTGGGAACATTTCTATGTACCTACTGGCCACCTGCACATCTTCTTTACAGAAATGGTCATTCCAGTCCTTTTTCCTTTTCTTTTTTTTCCTTTCTCCTTTTTTCAATCAGGTTTTTTCACTACGGAAACATAGAAATTCCTTATACAGTGGTACCTCGGTTCAGGAACTTGATTCCTTCCATAATTCTGGTTGCAAACTGAACTGGATAAGAACCAAATCAAATTTCCCCATAAAGTCAACATTGACCTAATAACTGAATTTGATTTGGTTCACGAGCAATTCGGTTGCAACCTAAATTGTGGAAAGAAAAGGTTCTCCAACTGAACTACTACTGTATACTTGCAGATACTTACCCCTTACTAAATATATGGTTTGAAAATATTTTTTCTCATTTCATAGTTTGACTTTTTACTCTAGCGAATATTTCCCTTTTGGGCAGAAGCCTTTTAGCTTAATGTAGTCCCAGCTGTCTATTTCTGGTTTTGTTTCCTGTATGTTTGACATCATATCTGAGAAATCACTGTCAAGACCAATGTTATGAAGATTTCTGTGTTTTCTTCTAGGAATTTTATAGTTTTAGATCTTATGTTTAACCTATTTTGAGTTGATTTTTGCATAAGGTGTAAGGTAAGGTCCATTCTTTTTTTTCTTTTTTTTTTGAGACAAGGTCTCACTCTGTAATTCAGGGGCCTTGAACTCACTATCTAGCCCAGGCTGGCCTCAAACTCATGGCGATCCTCCTGCCTCAGCCTCCCCAGAGCTGGGATTGCAAGTGTGCACCACTACTCCCAGCTGTTGAATCTTTCATGTAGTAAAATGTTTTTGAATGATGTATAAGCTGATGATCATTTATTCATTATATTTGAGATTCAGTTACATACTGAATAATTGTTCTAAGACTGCATGTACTAAGTTCAGGAGCCTCAGTTATAATACATAGTTTTCACTTATATCTAAATTCTTAGTTTTTTTCCCAGGTTTTTCACTCTCCACTTGAACATTTCTCCTTTCTTCCCAAGAAGTTCCATTTCTGACCGAGGTCCCCAGTTGCGTGGAACACACACTGAATCAGCCCTCTGCAGACAGGCAGGTCTGTGCATGACCTACTGAGGTCCTGAGTCATGTGGAAGACACTGAATCACCCCACTGAAGACAGGTAGCCACCTGATTCCACACTACAAAGATGCAGAGGACAACAGACCATCAGACCAAGGTACTGAGTCCCACTGTTCCCGGCCCAGAGGTAGGGGCTTCTGAGCCATCGTCCCACTGCTCCTGGTCCAGAGGAAGGGGCTTCCTGGTCACCATCCCTCCCACTGCTCCCAGCTCAGAGGAAAGGGATTTTGGGCCACCTTCTGTCCCGCTACTCCTGGCCCAGAGGAAGGGGTTTCTGGGCCACCATCCCTCCCATGGCTCCCAGCCCAGAGGGAGGGGCTTCTGAGCCACCATCCCACTGCTCCTGGTCCAGAGGAAGGGGTTTCCCGGCCACCATCTCTCCCGCTGCTCCCAGCCCACAGGAAAGGGCTTTTGGGTCACCATCCCTACTGCTGCTCCCAGCCCGTCCCACCTCTCCCAGCTCAGAAGAGGTAATCCGTGCAAGCACTAACAGCCCCCCGCCCCAGTTGAAATGAGAAAACACGTAAATAAGTCTCAAAACCAGACTTCCAGATCACCTACAGCAACCCCAAAGGGAAATGAGATGGAACACTCTGATACTCAACCACCTGGACCCACTGAATTGGCAACAAAAGGGGATCTGGAAAAAATGAAATCAGAAATAATTTCTCAGATAACAGGAGAAATTGTGCCCCTAGTGCAAGACATGATTAATAAATCTAGAGAGGAGCTCAGGAACATGATGGAATCCCAACATAAGAAACAAATGGAATCCATAAAACAGATGCAAATAGATTTCCAGGACATGAAAAACTCCACTGAAAGTCTACACAGCAGAATGAGCCAATGTGAGGACAGAATTTCAGACAGAGAAGATAAGATTGCAATTAGTGACCAGGAAAAGAAAAATTGCTTCAAAATTATAAGGGAACATGAGAAATCAATCCAGCACCTGCTAGATGATGCACAGAAGAATAACATAAGATTGATTGGGCTCAATGAAGAAACAGGAGAGAGTGCAGATGACATAAAAAATCTCTGCACAGAAATAATGGCAGAAAACTTCCCAAGCAGGGGAAAAGAGCTTGACATACAGATAAGTGAGGCATATAGGACTCCAAATAGCCTTGGTCAAAAAAAATCTACACATAGGCATATAATTGTTAAGATTCCAGAAACACAACAGAAGAACAAAGTTCTCCAAGCAGTCAGAGAAAAGAAACAAATCACATACAAAGGAAAGCCCATCAGAATCACAGCAGACTTCTCAACACAAACCATCAAGGCAAGAAGAGCTTGGAGTGACATATTCCAAGCCCTAAAAGAAAACAGCCTCCAACCCAGATTGATGTACCCTGCAAAACGATCTTTCAAAATGGATGCAGAAATAAGATACTTTCATGACAAAGAGCACTTAGGAACTTCGTGAATACCAAACCAGCATTCCAAAGAATTTTACACAATATCCTAGGAACAGACATTGAGGATCACAACCCCAGGAAGCAAAGCAGAATGAACCCATCTGGCATGACAAGAAATTAAATGGAAACGGGGAGGACCCAATAAAAAGAAAAAGTCATGGCAATGACAAGTCAATATGTTGCAGTTATAACCATCAATATTAATGGTCTCAATTCACCAATCAAAAGAAATAGACTGGCAGAATGGGTCAAGAAGCAAAACCCAACAATATGCTGCATACAAGAAACACACTTAATTCAAAAGGAAACTCATAGACTGAAAGTTCAAGGGTGGAAAACAATACTGCATGCGACAGGAACCCAAAAAAAAGCAGGAGTAGCTATCCTCTTGACAGATCAAGTAGATTTCAAACCAACACTGATTAAGAGAGATGAAGAAGGACACTACATCCTTGTAAAGGGAACAATCAAAGAGGAAGAGATGACAATCATATATATCTAGGCACCAAACACTAGTGCACCCAACTATATAAAACAAATACTAACAGACAGGAAACGTCATATATGCACTAATACAATTGTAGTGGGGGACCTCAACACCCCACTGTCACAAATAGATAGATCAACTAGACTAAAAATAAGTAATGAAATACTAGAACTCAATCAAACTCTTGAACAAATGAACTTAACAGATGTTTATAGAGTCTTCCACCCCACAAAATCAGAATACACATTCTTCTCAGCTGCACATGGGTCATTCTCCAAAATAGACCACATACTCACACATAGAACATGTTTAAGTGCAAAGGAATTGAAGTTATCCCCTGTATATTATCAGACCATAGTGCAATGAAATTAGAGATCCATAGCAAAAGAAACTCAAAAAATTTCATAAACACGTGGAAATTGAACAACACACTTCTGAATAACCAATGAGTCACAGAGGAAATTAAAGAAGAAATCAGACAGTTCCTTCAATTAAATGACAATGACAATACAACATATCGGAATCTATGGGACACAATGAAAGCAGTCTTATGAGGGAAATTCACAGCAGTGAATACACATATTAGGAAAACAGAACGAGCCCAATTAAACAACCTGATGGTGAACCTCAGGCTTCTAGAAAAAGAATAGCAGAACAACCCCAAAGCTCATACAAGGGAGGAAATTATAAAGATCAGAGGAGAAATCAATGCAATGGAGACTAAGAGAACGATACAAAAAAAAAATCAATGAAGCCAAGAGTTGGTTCTTTGAAAGAATCAACAAAATTGACAAACCTTTAGCCAACCTTGTCAGAAAAAGGAAAGAAAAGGCCCAAATCCATGCAATTAGGAATGAAAAGGGTGAAATGACAACAGACCCAGCAGAAATACAAATGGTCATCAATACCTACTTCCAGAACCTATACGCCAATAAGACGGACAACACAGAAGAAATGGACAGATTCTTAGATACAAAGTTGAACGAAGAAGACCTAAAAATTCTGAACAACCCAATATCAACCAATGAAATTGAAAATGTAATTAAAAACTTATCAACTAAGAAAAGCCTGGGCCCTGATGGCTTCACTGCTGAATTCTACAAGACATTTAGACAGGAACTGCTGCCACTAGTGTTTAAACTCTTCAATGAAATGGAAAGGGAAGCAATACTCCCACAGTCATTCCTGGAAGCAAGCATCACCTTGATCCCCAAAGCAGAGAAAGACCCAATTGAAAAGGAGAACTATAGGCCAATCTCACTAATGAACATAGATGCAAAAATCCTTAATAAGATACTGGCAAACAGAATGCAGAAGATCATCAAGAAGACCCTGATCAAGTGGGATTCATTCCAGGGATGCAGGGATGGTTCAATATACGAAAATCAATCAATGTAATACACTATATCAATAGAGCCAAGGACAAAAACCATATGATTATCTCCATAGAGGCAGAAAAAGCACTGGACAAAATCCAACATGCATTTATGATAAAAACCCTACAAAAAATTGGAATAGATGGTCTCTACCTCAAACTGATAGAAGCCATCTATGAAAAACCAACAGCCAATATCATACTAAATCGTCAAAACCTGAAATCCTTCACACTCAAATCAGGAACAAGACAAGGATGTCCACTATCACCACTCTTGTTCAATATAGTTCTGGAAACATTTGCCATGGCAATTAGACAAGAGAAAGAAATAAAAGGAATAAAGATAGGTAATGAAGAAGTCAAATTGTCATTATTTGCAGATGACATGATACTCTTTATAGAAGACCCCAAGAACTCCACCAAAAGTCTTCTAGACTTAATAACCAAATTCAGTCAAGTAGCTGGTTGCAAGGTCAACACACAAAAATCAATCGCTTTTCTCTACACCAATGACAGACTCACTGAGAGAGAAATAGGGCAAATAATTCCTTTCACAATAGCATCCAACAAACTGAAATACCTAGGAATCATCCTAACGAAAGAAATCAAAGACCTCTTCTCTGAAAACTATGGCACTCTGAAAAGAGAGATTGAAGATGATATCAGAAAATGGACAGACATCCCCGGCTCCTGGGTAGGAAGGATTAATATAGTGAAAATGGCCATACTTCCAAAACTGCTATATAAATTTAATGCAATTCCAATTGAGATCCCTGCAGCATACTTCATAGACCTCGAGAAACAATCCAAAACTTCATTTGAAGCAAGAAGAGACCCAGAATAGCAAAAGCAATTCTAGGTAACAGAGATATGGCAGGGGGTATCCCAATCCCCAACCTGCAACTGTACTACAAAACTACTGTGATAAAAACAGCATGGTACTGGTAAAGAAAAAGACTTGAGGACCAGTGGAACAGATTAGAAGATGCAGAAACAACGCCAGACACACTCAGCCATCTCATCTTCAACCAAGGAGCCAAATACCCTCACTGGAGGAAAGATAGCCTCTTTAATAAATGGTGCTGGAAAAATTGGGCTTCAACTTGCCAAGGATTAAAACTAGACCTATATCTCTCACCATGCACTAAACTAAAATCAAAATGGATTAAAGATCTAAATATTAAAATAGAAACTCTGAACCAGTTGGAACAGAGGTTAGGTAGAACCCTTGAAGACATTGGTGTAGGAAAAGATTTTATGAACAAAACCTCAGTTGCCCGTTAACTAGCAGAAACAATCAACAAATGGGATCTTTTCTTATTAAAAAGCTTCTGCACAGCAAGAGAAACCACCAGCAGTGTGAAGAGACAACCCACAATGTGGGAAAAAATCTTCACCTGCTCTTCCTCAGACAAAGGTCTACTATCTCGAATCTATACAGAACTTAAAAAGATCAGACCTCCCAAATTTAAAGACCCAATCCAAAAATGGGCATCTGAAATGAACAGACATTTCTCAGACAAAGAAGTAGAAATAGCAAATAAATACATGAAAACATGTTCAACATCACTGGTCATTGGAGAGATGCAAATGAAAACAATGCTGAGATTCCACCTCACTCCAGAAAGAGTGGCTGCTATCATGAAATCAACCAATAACAAATGCTGGCTGGGCTGTGGGGAAAGAGGAACCCTGCTCCACTGCTGGTGGGAGTGGAGACTGGTGCAACCACTGTGGAAATCAGTATGGAGATACCTCAAAGAACTAGGACTGGAAGTCCCATTTGCCCCCACTATTCCACTGCTGGGGATCTTCCCCAAAGAATTAAAAGAATTATACCACAGTGATATATGTGCACCCATGTTCATAGCGGCACAGTTTGTAACAGCTAAAACTTGGAAACAGCCCAAATGCCCATCAACTGGAGACTGGATAAAGAAAATGTGGTTTTTTTTATAAAATGGAGTACTACTCAGCCATCAAAAATGAGAAATTAGAGACATTTATAGCTAAGTGGATGCACATTGAGGCAATACTCTTAAGTGAAATAAATAGGACACACGTGTAAATACCAAATAGTTTCTCTGGTGTGAGAAACTGAAAGTGTAAATAAGGACTAAATGTATAATAGGTCATGTGAAATAGGAAGAAAAGGGGCAAAGGGGAAGGAAGTGGGAGGGCTAGGGGAAAGGATAGAAGGGAATGGGATTAATATGAGGAAATGGAAAAATAGGAACAAAATCTTTGCAAATAGGGAGGACTGGAGGAGTTGAAGGGAGGGTTGGGCAAGGGTGAAAAATAGGAAGCAAGAGAGACTATGTAAAGGTGCAAATTTCCAAGGATGAATGTCATTATATTGTATACCTAAAATGTACCAATGATTAGAATGACTAATCGATAATGTAAAATAGGAATAAAAGGTCCAAAGTGGTAGGGGTAGTGGGAGGGGCAGGGGAAAGGAAAGAAGGGAAAGGAAAAAATGATGAGAAATGGAAAAAATGGAAATAAAGTCTTTTTAAATAGGGAAGGGTGGAGGGCGTGGAGGGCTGGGAATGGGGAAAAAATAAGAACCAAGATGCATTATATAAAGGTACAATTTCCAATGAGAAATGTAATTGAGTTGTATACCTAAAATGTACCAATAAAAGAATTTAATACAAAAAGAAGAAGTTCCATTTCTACACCTAATTTATGTCTCACTGATGGCCTATTTTAGAAACTTCATTTACACATAACTGCAGCAAAGGCAAAGAAAAAAGGATCTTGTATTTGAGATGCCAAGTCTTCCCACAACTCCTATAATCTATTTCTACACTTGTGAATGGCATACTGTCAGGTCTTAAGAATGTGTCAGAGAACAATGTGTTTGAACTGTTTAAGTGCAGGAAAAAAAAGTGTGTTCCCTGTGTTACTTTCCTGGTATGGTTACAGTATTTAAGGAGAAATAACATAGAAAAATCATTAATATAACTTTTTCTTTTCTAAAGTTGAAGATATTTTCTCCTATGTTATTTATTATTGCTTACAGATCCACACAACGTACTTAAAATTTCACAAGGGGTGGCATTCAGTCAGTGTGACCAGTGGTTCTCAAAACATAGTCTGGGACCTGCTTAGAAACACAATTTCTTGGACCCACCACAGATCTAAGGAACAAGAAACTGTGGGGCTAGGACTCAGCAACCTCTCTCATGCAGGTCCATGCTGCAGAGCCAGCTACCCAGAGCTCTTTGCTAACTTCTTCTCTTATCGTAAATGGCTGGACAGGCAGCATCATGGATGTCACACAGGAATTTTTCAATGGCAAAATGATTGTGTTCAAGGTATCTGAAGCAGCCAGGAGAGGTGACACATACCTATAATCCTAGTACTGTGGGAAGCTGAAGCAGGAGGATCCAGGTTTGAGACCAGCCTGGACAATTTAATGAGTCCTGTCTCAAAATAGAAAAACAAAAACGGGCTGGGGATACAGGCTTAGTGTGAATGCCCCTGGGTTCAATCTCCTGGACAAATAAATTTTTAATTAAAAAAAAATCACAGGAAAAGAGAACTATGGCATGGCCCCTCCACTGGTAAAAGAACTAGAAGAATTTAGGTATAGAGGCATCTCAGTGTCACTTGAGACTTTGGATTTTGACCAGTTCTAGTAATTAGTTTATGGAAAAGAATGTCTTTTGAGAGGATACCAATGAGGAGGGTGGCTGAATCCAATCATGGGAATAGTATTATGTCTGCCTAAAAGGAACTCAAGGAAGGGCTAGTCAAGTCCTCACAAGTACTGAGTAGGGCATGAGGCTATTGTGTGTGTCCCTCCTTGCTAATAGATCAGCTCTGCACAGCAGGGTTCAGTCTGAAACTTCCTTTCTTTGAAGCATAACTGGAGTTGGGGGATTTGGGGAAAAAAGAGTACCCTTCCTCATCTAAGCAAATGTCATCTACCTTTAAGAACCCAAATTCAAGGCAGTATACACGCCTCCTCAGAAAAGTGTCCAAAGATTGCAAATTCCAATAGCAGAGGGTAGAAAGTTAGCTGAGAATGTTAAAAATGCCTCAGGCAGCTGTCCCCTTTTCTAAGAGCAAATTCTCACAAGTAAAAAGCAAACCCTGAATCACAATCTATGTGTTTCCTGGGGCTCTAGCATTTGGATGTCAGGCACCTCCTTTTGGAGTGCATACCACAGAATTTTCTATTCTTTTTTTTCTTCTTTCCTTCACACAGGTGTTATGACTCATTTGCAATAACCCACATTTCATTGTGCTTTGTAACATGTTTCAATTTCTTTCAGATACAATCCCAAAGTAACTACATATTTATTTCTATATCACTAACAGGACTCAGTCCATTTCATCTTGTAATGGAAATCTGAATTGCTTCCATCATTCTGTATTTTTTCCCCAGTTGCTTTAGCTAAGTTTAAGATAGAAGTAACCCTCCCACATATTTACTTGGGAAGCTTCTATCCATAACTTATGTTTGCATTTATCCTCAAAAGCCTCAGTATTTTTCAAGAATAATAAGATCTGAATCGCACTGAAAGAATCTTCACAAGAAAGGCAGCTTAGCTAAGAAAATAGTCCCCAGTTTGACTGTTTTAGTCTCATCCTATCCTCTTCAGATCTTCTTAA
This sequence comes from Heterocephalus glaber, assembly GCF_053883595.1. NCBI lineage: Eukaryota > Metazoa > Chordata > Mammalia > Rodentia > Bathyergidae > Heterocephalus > Heterocephalus glaber. The sequence goes on from NW_028258156.1 coordinate 8,676,468, forward strand.
ATTATCCTGCCATCAAATGACCTTTTAATTTCAAATCTTTTTCAAAGATCCAACAACATCTTCAACATGTATACACACAATGCTTTATTTATTTATTTATTTATTTATTTATTTATTTATTTATTGGTACCGGGGATCAAACTCAGGACCTTGCGCTTGCAAGGCAGGCACCAGAACCACTGAGCTAAATCCCCAGCCCACACAATGCATTTTTATATCCACTTCTTTCTTAGCACACAATTAAATCATACCCATGACTTCTCACTTGTAAATATTAGTCCAGATTTTTGCTAAAGGTAATATTTTGTATCAGGGAATTTCAATTCATTTTTTATTTTGTAAACAAGGACACTCTTCTGTTTATAAAGAAAACTGTATGTGGAAGCCTGAGATGGAGCAAAGAGGACACCCACTCCTGAGCAGTAAAGACAGTCAGAAGAGTCATTTTAGCTGCTTTCATTGTCACCAGTGCAAGGACACACACTGCTCTCCAGGCCAATCTGCAGCCCCATGGCTATGTATCACGGGCTTTTTTGGTTTTAGTTTTTTTTTAAAAAGAAAATGTGGTGCCTGTTTTCCTCCTAAAGAGGTCTGTATTTGAACCATGGCGCACCAAGTTTCTGACTTGATCTGTGTGGCTTGATCTGGGAGTAGAACAACCAGCATGGCTACTCACCCTGTCGGGTGCTTCTCTGCTTGTGTGCCATTACCAGGACAAGCTGCAGATGCTACCAGCAAACTGCAGCTCTGAAAGTCATTGGAACAACAGTGTGGTCATGCTTTTCAAAGGGCAACATGTTTCAGTACAGAGCGAAGCCTTTTGTTCTTGGATCAAACTCTTCACTTCTAATGTCAGATTATTCTTTTAGAATCTAAAATAATGGAAACTTGTACTCTTTGGGACTCTTCTTAATCATCCCTCAGTGAAATCTATTGTCAGGTTACCTTATTTAACCTACATCTCTTGCAAACAGAGTCCTAAGTTTACATTTGTTAGTGTAATTATTGAATGGATGTTTGTCCTCTGAACAGTGAAGAGCTCTGGATGGGCAGGGACTGGGCTCCCTCCCGCTCCCTGTCATTTTTCGTGTTCAGCACATCATAGGCACTCAATGAATCTTTACTTAATGATGAATGGCTAAATGAAGGAGTAAATAGGTGGCAGTTTGAAAAAAAATTATTACTTGTGTCCTAAGGTTCTTTTTTTTTTTTTTTTTTTTGAGGCTGTGCTGTTTTATGGATTATCAGAGATGGTGAACCTTAGATATAGAGCACAAGGTCACATTTTTGGGTTCCCTCTGTATTAGTCACCTTTCTGTTGCTGAGACAAAATGTGTGACCTAAATAATTTAAAAGAGGAAGGGTTTATTTTGGCTTACAGTTTCAGTCTATGGGGAGCTAGCTTCATGGTGGTGGAAAGGGGAGAAGGAGGAAAGCTGCTCAACTCATGGCATCTGGGAAACAGACGGGAGGGGAAGAACTCACAAAGAAGGGTCCAAGGACCAGATTATGGTCCCTGAAGTCACATCACAACCCACACATACCCAGAAGTATGTCTTCATGCATCTCCTCAGTGGCTCTAAAGTCAATCAAGCTGACAATCAAGATTAGCCACCACAACCTCTAAAGTTGTTTTCATTCTACTCAAGTCAAACAATACCAGATATTCTGAGGGCAGGGATACAGCAATGAATTTAAAGTGGTGTGGTCCTGACAAGAAAAATATATCGGCTGGGTAGAGGGGGACAGAATCCAGGGCAAGCTAGCCATTAGGGGTTTCCTGTTCTCCATTAGGGCAAGAGTCAGAATGAGAGCAGGCAGAATGCAGACTGTCTCTCTCCCTGATGCAGCCATCCTAGAAGACCATCCTCACAAGGGAGAGAAGCCAAGTGCTCTGTTCCTCAACCAGATATGGACCTGAAGAGACTGACTTTATAATCAAGCAAGGTAAGGTTCTGAAATATCTAGTTTTCTACTGGACAGGTACATATTTGAGCTTTGTTACCAAATCAAAAATATATCATGAACATTACCTGTGTGGCACTAAGTCTTTTGGCTTATACTGTGTGTGATCATATTAATGTGTTGCTTGGGTAGAGTTTATTCAGCATTTTTGTTGAGAATACCAGGTTCCTGGGACATGAAACATGAGTCAACAGCAAATCACCTAATCTCTCTGTGGCCAAACTCCAGATACAAATTGTTCTCTCTTCCCCTCAAGAAGGAAGAAGAGGAGAAAAACTGTGGAGCAAATATAATATAAAGCCAGGAAAAATTAAAAAGTATCCTGCTGATTGAAAAAAAGAAAAGTCCTCTAAAGTGCATTTAATATAAAAACCGCGAGAAAAGGTTAAAAGCTTCCTGGTATTCTTAAGAGTCTGGAAGGAAAAAAGGACAGAAATAATAAGAGAATAGACTTAAGACAAAGAAAGAAAATTTTAAAAAGGTGACTTAAATAATAATAGATATGATAAATTGCAATAATTCTTCCTAGAAATATTTGAAACATCCAAAACCAACCTTTTCATTCAATTCTTACTGATGGAAATCTAGTGACACTCTTTTTTTTTCTTCTAGTGACACTCTTAATTAAAATAAATAATAAGAAAGCAGTGGTTGCTATAGCACTTGAAAGTTGTAAATGTTGTTCAGGAAGTATAGCTACAATGAGACATAGAAAAAGTGATTATCAGACAGGAGTAAATGCTCAAAGCAACCCTTAAAGAACAAAATGCAAAGACCTAAGGAATGAAACAAGTGTTCAAGGACGTGGCTCGTTAGACAAACAATACACAAATACACATTCATCATTCCTTCCCTCCATCCAGTGACTTTCTTGTATGTTTATGATGAGCAGTTAGAAATTCAGGAATGACAGATACTGTAAAATATTGAAAAAAGAACTTAATGAGAAGTATGTAAAAATACTGTAACAATAACCAATTGCTTTAGCAAAAGTCAATCAAAGGCACTCTGACTAAGGAAGAGATGGGCTACATTTCTTACAGAGCTCAATAATCAGAAAGATGCTCATTCTTCCCATGCTTATTACAAATTTTCGTCTAATAATTCCCAACAGGAGTAACAATTTAGCAAAGTGATTTTAAAGTTGGTTTGAAATAAGAATGAATTGAAAACATCAAAAGGATATTTGTAAAAACAATATTCAGAGTGAAATCACACTATCAGGGAACAGACCTTATATTATATTAAATAAGTGTATACAAATGATAAAAATACTCAATATTGTAAATGTATCCATTACCCCCCAAATTAGTCTATATATTCTCACTGGATATTTTAAGATGTCAAGCTGCTTTTATACTACATCTGGGAAATTAAAGGTATACATAGCAAAGTAAATGTAGAAAAGGTAAGGCATAGTGTTCTACTTGATTCCAGAATATAATATAAAAGCTATAATAAAGCAGTAAGGTGTTTTTACACGTATAGATGAGTAGATTAATGGGACATAATAAAAGCCCTAAATAGAATTCCATATATTTTTGACATTTTATGAGACAGGCAGCATTTCAGAACAGTCAGTTAAATGAGAGATTTATACAATAAATGGCACTGGAATGATTTGGAGGTGAAAAACTAAAAAATCTACCTTATATGCAAATATTCAGGGCTAAATACAAAAATTATAAATAGAAGACAATTGAGGATAATATTTTTCATAACCACATAGAACAGAAATGCTCCCTGAAACTGTCTTAACACACAAAAGCCACAAAGGGAAAATCTGACTTTTTAATATGTATAAATGTAAAGCAGAGGTCATTATAAATAAAGTTAGCAGAATTATGATAATCTTTGAGAAAAACTGGCAAAGTGTAGAACAGAAAATGACATGAACATATGAACACTATATATAAAGAACTATAAACAAATAAAAATCACAATAAACAGTGAATTTGATAAAGGGTATAAATGGCTAGTTCGCTCTCTACATGTGAATACATTAAGTGCATTTAAAGCTGGGTGTGGTGGATCTGCCTGTCACCCCAGCTAATTGGGAGGCTGAGGCAGGGAGATAAGTGGGAGACCAGCCTGGGGAATTTAGCAAGACCCTGTCCCAAAATAAAATAATAGAAAGGGCCTGGGATATACTTCAGCAGTAGAGTGCATCTGGATTCAATTCCAAGTACCACCACCAAAAAAAAAAAAAAAGTATATATATATATGCGCACACACACACACACACACGCACACGCACATGTATATGAATGAAAAAGTATGTTTGCGTTAAATCACTCAAAACACAAATTTTTGTACCATTCAGTATTTTTTGTTGTGTGTTTGAGCCTTCCAATTTAAAAAGCCAAGAGAAAGATAATTAAACTATTAAAGGAAACTGTATGAGATGTGACCAAAAGCCTGTCTGAATATATACTTCAAATGTGTACACATAGTAGGCTAGGAGGAAATACAACCATATGTTATCTCTAGACAATATAATTAAGTTAGTTTTTATTTTCATTTGGTTCTGTATTTTTAAATTTTCTACAATGAACATGTATTTCTTGTATTATCAGAAATGGATCTCTGTGTATATATAGATACAGTGTTGCCTTGGTTTATGGACTTAATTCTTCCACAATTTTGGTTGCAAACCAAACTGGATGAGAACCAAATCAAATTCAATGGTTAGGTTCAATGTTGACCTTATGGGGAAATTTGTTTTTCTCATCCAATTTGGTTTGCAACCAGAATCGTGAAAAGAATCAAGTTTGGGACCCAGGAACCACTGTAGATAGATATCTAAATAGATATATAATGAGACAGACAGATACCTGCAATGTAGAGGGAAAAACAGGAACTGCTACATAAATTGTAGGCCCTTTGCCCTAGAGTATCAGTGGCCAGGCAGGAAAAGAAGAAAGAAAAGTTATGGGGTTAACTAAGGTCCACAGAGGAGAAGATGAAAGTGCTATACTCTCAGAGGAAATGAGAGTTATGTAGGAAAAGATGCATATGTAAACTGTGAAGGAGAGAAAGCATTTGGCATTCACTCATTGGCTTATTTGGGGCAATCCAAGGACATGCATCTGATCATTGTTAATGAGCACAGCCCTGGGAGTTCTGAGGTTGTACTCTGCATGCCAACAGGTTCTCCGTGCCCTGCATTCCAAATGAGAACTGACTCTGAGTGGTGAGCACGGTAATGGGGCACAACACTCAGTGTGACCTGCCAGGTGTGATCTGAACCCTTGTGACACAGCATCCAGCTTGCAACACAGGCAATGGAGAGCTCATCAAAATCCTGAGTTTTTCATACATGTTGGTGAGGAGTATGATATTAGAAACCAACACAGGGTCATTTGGGATTCTTTTTTTATAATTCCAAAGGTTAAGTAAGTGTCATATGCATGGATTGAAAAGAAAGTAGCTGCCATCTTCAGGCTGAAAGGTGCCCTCCTCCTTTTCCATCTTAGTTCTCTCTAGGGGTAGAGGTTGTAGTTCTGACCATTCCTCAGGATGCATCAAACTAAGGGACAAAGTCAAAAGGTATCAGATACGGTATCTCTTTTTCTGAGGAAGATTTGGTATTCCTCCCTAGCATTGAAAACAAAATTTAAAAACAACAAAAACCAAGTTTCTACTCATTTTATAGGGAAAAGATCGACTATTAGTAGTTCTTTGAGAGTGGGGAGAAATGATCCATATTTCAACTACAAAAATTTCCAGCTTGTACTCAGTTAAACATTAAAAAAATGGGACTATAAGAAAGATTAGACATCAATAGAGATGAATATAAAACAGATGTCAAGTTTTGGCAAGTCCCGCCCATGTCTAGAAGAAAGGAAATGTGTAAAGGAAAACTGATTAATGTAAAAATATCAAAATGTAAGACTTCCGTATATCAATTTATATTATATGGATATTAAAAAGCTTGAGGACAAAAATCATATAATTATCTCAATAGATGCTGAAAAAGAAGTTAGTAGATACACATTTCCTTGACAAAATATGTATTCTGGGCTGGGGATTTAGCTCAGTGGTTCCAGCACCTGCCTCACAAGTGGAAGGACCTGAGTTCAATCCCCAGTACCAAAAAAAAAAAAAAAAATGTATTCTGAATCAAAAGCCAATGTAAGATACAACAGTGAAATTAGAGACATTAACATTAGAATCAAGGCAAAATTCCCACTATCATCACTACTGAAATGTTGTTGTGTGGGACACCACAGCAATAAGAAAAGAAAATTAATAAATAGCAGGAAAGACCAAATATTTTTACCTACAGGTTATATGGTATCAACCAACTACTAGAAACTGTAGGAGAAGAAATAAGGTAGCTAGTTATAAAATAAAAATAGCTTTTCTATATTCAAATAAGATACTATGATAGAACTCTATAAAAGACTTTATATCATAATGATTAAATTCTCCCTACACTAAGCATTCAGTGTGACAATTAAAGTCAAGTATGTTTAGAATGTGATAAAATTTTAGTGCTTACCTAAACATATAAACATCTGAGAATGAGGAAAAACTTGATCAGAAGAGAAGTCTGATATTAAAATATGAGAAAACTTTATTAATCACACAGTGCAATGTTGGGATCGATGTAGAAAGACATAGGAAAAAAAGAGAATAGAGCATCTGAAATAGACCCAATAAACAGGGCTTGTGGCATACAATATAAGCAGTGCACAAAACCGGTAAAGAAGAAATACATGTTGAAAGACAAAGATGTCTTCTGGGGAAAAACAACCTGAAGCCTCCCAGCTTACACTTTACTGTTTATAATAGGGAATATACTGGATTCCAGAAGTAGTACAGCCTTAAACATAGACCATGAATCCACACAGGCTCTGCAATGACTCATGCTGCTACTTTAAAAAAAAAAAAACAACACAAACCTATAGATGGTCCCTGACTTGGAATGGTTAACATAAATTTTCAACTCTAGGATGGTTTGAAAGAAATTATTTAGAATTTTGATCTTTCCCAGGCTAGCAACAATGCAGTAAGATGCTCTCTCTCCATGCTAGGCAGAGACAAAGAGCCATAGCTCCAGAGCAGCCATGCAACTATGAATGGGAACAACGGGCACTCTTCAGTGCCCTGTGTTGCTGTGCTGTGAGGTACAGAAAGTTGGATGGATGAAATGCATTTTCAATTTATGATACTCTCTCAACCTCTGGTGGGTTTGTCAGGATGTAATCCCCTGGGAAGTTGAGGAGTATGTGTATTCCAAATTCCATTCCCAGTTTTACGCATAAAGGCAAAGTACCAAGATTGCCCCTGCCGCCCCAACTCCCTGGGAGCTGTTGATACAGTTGCAGCAGTAAGACATCAGCTCAGGGTTTTGAGGAACAGCTCTGGTTTCCTAATACAGGGTATTTCCTGGCCCTCTTTCCTTTCCTTCTTCCTTCCTGAAAGAACAGTCTACTGCAGCCTTCTGTGATTTGGTGGCAGAAGGCAACCGATTGAAAGCTGTCTCAAGGAGAGACAGAAGATTATGGGTCCCTAAGGGTGTCAGCTGGTCTGGAGTCACTGATTTGAGAGGCTTTAAGGAATGATTGTTGGAATTTTCTCTTACTTGTAGCCCAAGTGAGTTCCAAGTGCTTCTAATGAAGAAGTAATGCTTGGAGAGTAATGCTTTTCTGAATTTACAAGAAACCCTAAATCCTTCAGGGAAAACACTGATTAATACTGAACTTTAAAAAAAACACAAAAAGTTATAAACAAATAGACATAAACCAAATGCACATTTAAAAGAAAAATGGTAAGACAGGGGAAAATATCTATGGCCAATTGCTTAATATATATAGAACTCATAAACAGGATGCACAATTCAAGAGAACTGAGCTCTTTGCGACTCAGCCTCAGGATTTATTTAGCATCACATCATCCCTTTGCTACTATTTGAAGCAGTCATAAGACTATCCAGATTCAAGGAAAGGGGACTGATATGTCACTGGTCAGTAAGAACAGCATCAAATAATTGACAAGAATGTTTTAAAATACCACAAACTGTAACTACTTAACCTATCAATTCCCTTTCTAGGAATTTATCCTGTAGAAGCAAGCAAGCTTGATTACAAAAGATGTAAAAGATGTTTGCTCTAGACTTGTTTATAACAATGGTTCTCAAATTTCAGCAAGCCTCAGTATTACCTAGAAGACTTGTTGAAACTTAGACTTCTGGGCCCCATGCCCAGAGTTCCTGATTCAGGAAGTCTGGGTGGGACTAGAGAATGTTATGTATATTTTTAAGAACTTTCTAGGTGATGTTGATTCTATGGCTCTGAAAAACAGATCCAGGAACTACTTATTTATAACATTATACATCAAATTCTATTACTGCACTTGTTTTCCTATTCTATAAAGAAAATTTGATTCAAACACATTACGATGAACAAAGAGAAATCCCTGGCCTTGTTACTAGAGACACATTCTGAGTCACAGTTCTGATGAGCAGAAAACTCCTCAGGCAACTGAACTTTAGGTGTCAACTTTCTAACCACAGATCAGCATGACTTAGATTAGTGTGAATTTTGAATTTGTAAATTTTGGTGAATTTACAGGTAGGCCACTCTTTAACCTCCTTGCACGGGTATGTTGGTGGCTACTCCACTTCCTACCCTCTTTCCTCAATGCTTCAGGCTCTGAAGCCACCATAGAGCCTACTACTTACAGGTATGGTGATGCCAGAAATAGTGAAGCAGCAGTCTTTTTATGCTGGTAAACATTTCTATACTAGGAAGCCTGAATTTTCTAAAGCAGTATTCTGAAACCAACCTCAGTCATAAGCGTGGGAGTCTTTCTTGTTCTCTTGTAATAAGTGACCCTTCCTGATGCTCTTACCAATAGATGCATATTCCTGTGCATCTTTTCTGCTGCTTGTATCTATATGGCACATTAAAGCATAGACTAGCCTCAGAGGACACTGGGTCAAACTTTGGAACATCTCAGTAATAACCCTACATTACTTCTCCTGAGAGACTGACACACTTGTCACTTCCTTAACTCCCAACTCTCCCCACTGCTCACTTAATGACTTATAAACTCTTTCTTTCATCCCAATTTAGTCTGCCAGACTTATCAACTGTGTTCTCCCCACAAGAACTCCATGTTCCGAGCCTTCAAGCCAGCTCAGCTTTCTCCAAATTGCTGTTCACAGCCCATCCTTTGAGAAATGTGATTTCTCATCAGAAACCTCTCTATGAATTCTGATCCATGCTTGACACATGGCATATCAACCCTCCAGTTATCTATTCCAGTTAGGAAGTGGGCTGCCTCCTCTGAAATCCCAGGGTGCCATTTACATTCATCATGTAGAACAATTATCTGTGGTACTCCCTGTGCTGTGTGACAGTGCTAGCTCCTCCAGGACAAGGACACATGGGGCTCACTGTGTACTGCACACGCCGCCCAGCCTAAGGCTGCACAGGGGCCCAGGGTCACAGCAGACGTCAGGTAGGCATGCTGCAGATGCACCTGGAAAAGCCCACATGCCCTTTTGAAACGAGTCACTGAAATTCTAACCTGTAATGACAGCCTTGATATAGATTCACATTAGAATTCTAAGCAACATCTAAATAACATGCAGGTAAATCAAGTGTTTCTTACTTTGAGCTGTAGTCGAACCTTGGCCAAAAAGAATTTCCAGCAATTTTCCCTGGAGTCCACCATGCCTAGACCACGAACTTCATTACGAACTCCAGAAACTATCTTGTCCACATCGTCCTCACTGAACAGATCCAAGATTTCTCCTGCCCTCAAAAGAATGAGCAGAATTACTCAAAGATGACTGCAATTTAAATTTTAGGCATGACTTTCTAATGTTTGAAATGTTTTATAAGATAAAAGTTCAGCTTAAATGAGAAGAATCTGGAATTAGAAATGTCATTTTCTTCTCATTTTTTTTTTTTGCATTCAGAAGATATACAATGAGGATGAGCAGTGATGAACAGACCCATAAGCCCATCCAGATAGGAATAACATTTACTCCTCTGAAGGCCTCGTAGAGGCATTTCTCATCCATAAGCAGACTAAGAAAGCAATACACCTCAAATTAGTTAGGTTTATAGGTTTCTCCCCAAAGACTACCCCAGCACACATCTTGAAGACAAATTATCTCCCTTTAAAGTTCACTGAAACTACAGATAATTTGTCACTGGGGAAGATCTTTCAAGAAATGTGTTGGTTTAATCACCTGACACCAGCAAGTCATTAATCAGCACGAGAAAGCTCTCATCTAGAACGTGGGCATCTGTCAGCAGGAATGCAGTGGGCATGTTCTTGGCTCCTATTCTGATGTACAAATTGGCAAGATCTACCTGTAAGGAAAGGAGGCCATCATTCATGTTTTGTTAAAATGCTGATGCGATGTTGGGAGTATGCATGTGAGTGCCGGGGAGAGTCGAGCGACTAACTATAACGTGATAGCAGTGCACGGTGCCTTTCCTCCCAGTGACCTGCTATAGGGGAAAGTGGTGTGACATCACCTGCACTTCTGGCATAAAATGATGAGCATCAGTCTGTGGCTTAATGGAGCGGAGGGATGAAAACAGAGTGCTGATGAGCGACAACTCCCTTCTAATAGAGTGAAAATGAATTCTCCAATGCCTTTGTCAAGTACCACAGTGGAAGGGAGTTTTCTGCTCATTGCAACTTGGATTGTTTATTTCACTAAAGATAGGTTTTGTTAATTTATTTGGTTATAACATCACAAGCAGTTTTAAAAAGTTAAAATAGTACTTGGTAGAACCTGTAAATATTATTTTGTAAACAGCACTGTGACTAAAAATCAAAATTCACAAACACAACAGTTTCTCGAATGTGATAGTCCTAATGTATTTTATTCTTATATTCTTATCCAAAGGAGTTAGAAAACTACTTGTATTTATATATAAAGTGCGGTTTTTTTTCCTTTTTACCTCATATCATACAGGAACACTAATAGTGTTGAACATCAGTTTTGGTTAATACAAAGTAAAAATTTACATATATAAACAAATATTTAATAGAATATTTTCTGAGTCAGGTTTATATTATTAATTGCATAAAGATTTATAGAAGTTTATTATTACGAATTTTGACCGTGTAGGCAAAACAGCTAAAGGTAAATAGTTCTTCTATGCTTGTCCTCCTCCTCCCTGTTATGGAGGCCGTGGCCAAGTGTAGGAGTCACAGTTGACAAGGAAGTGCTGCACTTTCCTTCCACTCTGTGCACCAGACAGTGGGGTCAGAAGCAGAGCTGATCCTCCACACCCACAGATTCAACCAATGGCAAACCGAACATATTTGGGAGCAAACAACTGCATCTGTACTGAACATACATAGGTTTTCGGGGGTCATTTTTTCTGGAACAATATAGTATTAACAACTATTTACACAGCATTTACATTGTACTGGGTATTATAAAGAACATAGAAATGACAAGGTATACAGGAAAATATGCGCAGATTATATGCAAATACCATGCCATTTGCTATGAGGGATGTGAACATCTCCAGTGTTGAGGATCTGTGTGGTCCCAGAGCCAATCTTCTAAGGATCAGTAGTTATAAGGACAGTAGTTATGACCACTGTCTAGCAAGCTTACCCACCCGAAGGTCTTGGATCCCATAGCCTTCAGTCAGGGTGACCTGAAAGACCTCAAGGCTGCAAATGTGAGCTGCCAGTCTAGACAGACTCTGCTTGCCACTGCCTCCGACTCCAATCAAGAGGGCGTGACCCTGAGGGGTCCTGAGGATTCGGCAGATGCGACACCTGGTAAAATAAAGGCACCCACCATGACGTGGACTATAAAATGCTCTGGGACTCTATTTCTCTTAAATATTTAGAAAAGTAATTCTAATTTTTATTGGAAATTTTAGTCTTTGTTCATATGTTTACCTATCAAAGATGCTGCCAATTTCTTCGCCCTTGAGCTATTTGCCTAACAAACTATCCCAGGCTTTTAACAATTTGGACTCATTGTTTTATCACCCCCATACTTTGAAATCTATATATGGCCTTGTTACCAAGCATCAAAATTTCTGATTAGAAGATCCCAATTCCACAACAGCATCCAAGTGCAAAGACATCAAGGGTAAATACCCTTGTGCCAAAAATATATGCTCTGCAGTTACTTGGAAAATATGCACTTGTTTTGACCAACAGACATCTTCATGTGATTCAGTCATGTGAATGAAACACTTGCCTATTAATCAGTGCTCACATCATTTACATTAAAGCCTTCCCCATGCCTACAGTATTGTTGAATAACTTATTGAAACATTTAGATTAAAAAAGGTAAGTTTCCATCAAAGCCAATAAATTCTTCATTCTACAGTATCCAAGATATAGTGAATGCTTAAACTATTGATATCACTGCTACACCTTTCATTCTGAATAAATCAGCTCTAACATTAGTGAAATATGGGCTTCACTGAAGAAATGTATCTTAGTTATATTATAAATATTAAGAAAAAACTGCCAAACACAATATAAGCACAGAGATATTCAAGGGCAAAAAATGGGATGCCACTGTGTTTGCCTGAGGTTGCTTTTCTGAAATAAACTTCCAGCCCTGAATGATCCATCTAGATACTTGTTTTAAATAATGTTTTTGAAAAAAAAATGAATTCACAGTCACTTAATCAGGACAAGCTCATGTGAACATTTCCCGAAAACATCCAAATACTGAAAAGACAGGTTATTTTACACACTTGGTTGTCCCATTAAATTTTACTTTACATGACCCCACAATGAAACAGCCTTGGAAAGTGATAACACAAGAGAAACTCCACACTCCAAAGCAAGGTTTGCACTTTATTTTAATGTACACTTTGAGGCTTTACCTCACAAGATTTGCTAAGTGGTAATGTTCCTTTCTACAACACTGTAGGACATGATTTTAAATCATCTCTAATGCTGATTAAATCAGATTGGAGCTCATAATCCCTGATGAGAGAAACAGTTTCACCTGTTAGACCACTGAAATTCCATGTTGAATGATTTTTGAGAAAACTCTTTCCATTAATGTCGGAAAGAGGTTTCATGTAAGCCACGGCATATTCAGGGAGTCAGTATACACTAACCAACCAGAACAGTGTTAGCAATAACCTGCTGAACATCATGCTCATACATTCTAATTTAAACTCCTTTTGTTTGTGTAATCAGGGGCTCACTGTATTGGGGTCAATAAAACCCTCAGTACTCAGCATGCTTATCAGAAATGATCCTGGGGAGGGCGCCAACATTTTACTTAAGCACTGAAGCTAAACATTTTACAGAGAATTTCTAAAAACTGAATTCTTCACATCTGTTTTTGTGTGTGAATTCCCTTCCTTCATTCTTCCTTCCTTCTTTTTAATGATTCCTTCATTTCTCCTCCATTTCCTTTTCCTCTTTTCTTTCCTTCCCTTCCCTCCCCTCCCCTCACTTCCCTCTTCCCTTTCCTTTCAATCTTTGCCCATTGTCATTTATCACAAAGTTCTGGGGAGAGATGAGGGTGACCTGGACTGGGAGAATGGCATTAGATAAAAAGATGTAGTCAATTTTCCATCCTACGGCAGCAATGGTGTGCCATGTAAACTGTACAAGGGATTGTGTACTCCTCATGGTCAAGTCCACCCAACAGCTTATTGCTGCACTCAGAATATTATCACAACCCCTTATCCTGGTTACAAAGCAATGCCCTACATGAGTAAGGGCAATCCCTGCCTCTCTACCCTCACCATACATTTCTTGCCCTATTATTTTTCCTATGGTGCAGCTACTCTTATCATTTTTACTGATCTTCAAACATTTCTGCCTCAGAGCCACATGAAATCTGCTCTCTGTCTGCAATGTTTTTATTTCAGATATTTTTACAACTCTTGCTTTTATCATTTATACCTTAGCTTAAATGCCAAGCTTCCCCATAGATACCCAGACCCTCTCTCTTTAGGACTCCAGATCTAGGTTGAGCATCTTTTATTCAACAATCTGAAATCGGAAATGCTCTAAAAGCTAAAACTTTTTGTGGAAAATTCTTCATCTGATCCCACATGACAGGGTATGGTCAAAACACACTAAAAATGTTGTATAAAGTTACCTTCGGGCAATGTGTATAAGATATAATATACATATGGTGAATTTTCTGATTAGACTTGGGTTCCAACCCCAAGATAGCTTGCTACACGTATGCAAATATTGCAAAATCTGAAAAAAAAACCAAACCCCTAAATCCTGAACACTTCTGGTCTCAAATATTTTAGATAAGGAATACTCAATCTGTAGCTTGTTTCATAGAATCAGCCTATTTTACTTCTCAGAATGATGTATTACTTTCTAATAAATTCCTTGCTTATTCCCTTGCTGTTTCTTCACGTCCTTATAAGTGTCACAAATGTCTGTCTGAAGCACTACACAGAAGCCTGTGTAGTGAAGGGACAGGACTGTGGCGTGCCCCCAGGACTGAGAACAGTGTGGATGGAAGAGTTGCAGCAGGCTGCAGACCCAGCATCCTTTGTGCACAGCATGAGGTCCCAAGTCAAGGAGGTGAGCAACAGTCTTGTCAGTGAAGCTTTCTTCCAGGGCAGCTCTCTTTCTTTTATTTTCTGCCAAGAAAACATGCCTCATTGTTTTTGTTTTGTTTTGTTTTGTTTCTACTTTGCCCAAAGGTATTGAAACAACTGGCCACATTCCTATTTGGCACTCAACAAAATCTACTCAATCCATGAATCAGTTTGAGTCCTATCTCAGCCACTTACAAACTATGTGATTTTGAACAGGTCATTTCTGTTTCTCTTTCTTAGTATTCTTATCTAACAGGGCTGAAATTCTGATTGGATGTCATGGCACTGTAGGAAATAGCATGCCTATGTATGATATGAAGATTGGATATAATAGTGATATGTATATTTTATTGATGCATGCCAAGTAAAAGAACTGATAGAACCTCAGTACAATCTATTAAAGAACAACTGCACTGTGAGTCATTTTCATGAAAAACAAATGGACCAGTCAACTCACACATGTTGCATAGCATCTTCAAACAATACCAGGTGCATGGCAGCATTGAGGTCATTGTAGTTATCAAGTGACTCGGTAAGAATCATCTTCAGCGCTTCCCAATCCTTCACTGGCATGTAACATGGCTCCTCCCCACCTTTAGCAAAGTGGCAGTAAACAAGGGGTTGCTGAAGCAACTCAAGGTGACTGTTGAGACCCTGTGGAGGTGGAAGAGAAACTGGTGTGTCACCGTTTAGAAAGATTCATCTTGAAAGAGGCAGAATGTCTGTTATGGCTTATATCTAGATGTTCTCCCAAAGCCTCATGTGCTCATAGGTGGGACTTTTGGGAGTGGCTGAATCATGGATGTGTGGATATGAGTTAAGGGTGTGTGCTAACTAAATTAGTCCACTGATTGGTTTAGCATAGTTCTGGATGTGGATAATGGGAAAGCCCACCCTACATGTGGGTGGCATCAACCAACAGGTTTGCAACCTGAATGGAATAAAAGGGAAAAGGAGGCTTGCTGCTGGCTGCCTTCTGCTGGCTGACTTCTGCCTACTCTGCCATGGACTGTTTCTCCTCTGTGATGCCCCTCTACCCTATGTTGGAACCAGCTCCCTATGGACTGAAACCTCTGTAAAGTGTGAGCTAAAATAAACTTTACCTCCTTTAACTTATGGGTGTGGGGTATTTTGTATCAGCAATGAGAAAGTAACTAAGACAATGTCTATCAAGGGAAAAGCCTGAAAATCATCTGTGAGCAGGTGGGCAAATATTCCTACGTCCAGACCCCATACACTCTGCAACCCAGATGCTGCAGGGAGCTTAGCCCCCTACAATTCACTTGCATCCTTTTCTAACTCTGGCCCCAAGACTAACTGGTGGAAGAGCAAGTAGTGACCTCTGACAGTTACATACTTACTTCAAAATATTTATAAGCAGTTTCCAGTATTTTTTTCTGAAACAAGCCACAATCTTTCGTGTCTATCAGTTTGTCTCCATAAACACGAGAGGATTCATGAAGCCACAGGTGTATTAAATCATTTGGGTCTTTTAAACACTCAGGAGAAGCAAACAAAATTCCCTATTAAGCAAAAGTGGGAAACATACTTTTAACTCAGAAGATTAGGACATTCCAAATAAGCAGCTCTTTAACATTTAACTGTGTGCTGAATTTAGCAATTTAAAAGCAATATAAAAAAGAGTGCATGTATGTGCAAAACTATTTACCTTTTGATAAGCAACATTCAAAAATGTATGATTATACTCACTCATTTTTGGGAACGCAACTAGGATTGTCTTTCAGGAGTCAGTTCAAGAACTAAATACCACTGAGCCCTTGCAGCTCTTACATCTTCCAATGGATTAAGCTCACAAAACCAAAGGACAAACAACTAACATGAAAGTCACAGAATACAATGTTTTTAAAACTTTAAAACCCTGATATCAGTCACATTAACCCATTCATTTAACAAATGAAAAACATAAGATCAAATATAAATGTTCAAACCCACACTTTGTGGGTAGATGTGGAACTACCACCAAAACACTTGAATTCCCATGCCTGCTCCACAATCCCTCTCAGTATCTTGGGTTCACACAGACCCACTGCTTATGGACAGTTAGCTTGCTGTGCTCTCATGGAACACAAGGAGCTGCAAAGGCTAAGACATGATTTGGAGATGGTAGGTGCAGCCGACAGGATGGGAAGAGGGAGCAGGCAGAAGCACATCCCATTTCATGCACAGCCTCTCTTCCCTTTTCTTTTAAGATTAAAATTCTAGTTTTAAACAACACCCTATTGAGCACAGTCTTTCTGCACATGAAAGATATGGCCCATGTGATTAATAAGCTATGGTCTGATGCTGTGCTATGCTTTGGTGGCGGTTATGGAGTGGAAGAGTTGTAAGAATCCAAGGACTTCCTATGCCACTTCCTCATTTGCCTCACAGAAAAACCTAAAGCCATAAATAACTCTCTAATGACCTTTATTGAACAGGGAAGACCACATTAGTTGGGTCTGTTTTAATCCCCAACTTTCAATTCCCTCTTTGGAACTGTCTATAAATTCCAGATGTAAGCACTATCCTTTTACCAAGTACTACAGTTTGGAGCCCAAATGTTCTCCAAAAATCCATGAGATAGAGCCTTGGTGCCCAACGCAGTGGTGTGGGGAGTTGTTAGACCTGTAAGAGGAGGGGCCCAGTGGTAAGCCTTTAAGTCAATCCCTGAAAAGGACAGTAGGACCCCGGGGTCTTCCCTCTCTTTCACTTCCCAGTCATGAGGTAAGTAATTTTACTCCTACGTGCTCCTGCTTTGACATGCTGCCAAGCAAGGGGGCCAAGTGAAACGTATAAAACTGTGAGCCAAAAGAAACCTTTTTTCTCTACAAACTGTTTATCTCAGGCATTTACTATAGTAACAGGAAGCTCACACATTGGGTAAGCAAGGTAGTTTTTTTGAGGGAAAATATGATTTTCAGCACATGCTTTTGGTTTTTTCAGTACATGTATGCAGTACATAATGTTCACTTTCCTTGTGTGGGTTGGTACATGTCTATAACACATCTTAATTCCTTTTTTAACCTCTTTCCCTCCCTCCCCTTTGGCCCCCCTTCACTGTATCTCTCTCTCTCTTTTTTTTTTGGTGCTGGAGATTGAACTCAAGACCTTGCACTTGGGACTTTGTGCTTGTGAGGCAGGTGGCAGAACCACTGAGCTAAATCCCCAGCCCTTCCCTGTATCTCTTGATCCCTTCCCATTTCAGAATGACCTGTCTCCCTACTTCCTATTATCTATCTTTTATTTTGCTCTTTACTTTTACTCTGGGTTTCTTATACAAGAGAATCCATGTGATACTTAAGCTTGTATGTCATATTTATTTCATTTAACATTACAGTATCAAGATAGATCCATTTCCCTAATGACTCGTTTATCTTTTTTGTGGCACAGTAGTACTCCAATGTATGTGAATACATTTTCTTTATCAATACATCTGTTGATGGACACACAGGCTGCTTCTAAGATTTAGCTATTATGAATTGTGCTACTATAAACACAAGCATACATGTATCACTGTAATATGATGTTTTTAATGTTTTGGGGATGATTCCTAGAAGGGAAGATTCCCCTAGAAGGGAATAATAGCTGGGTCAAATGAAATTCCTAGTTTTAGTTTTTTGAGGAATCTCAATTTTCAACATCAACACAAGATGATTCAGCAATTTAAGAAATAATACTTTTCCCCTTAAATGTTTGAAAATCATATATAAATGGTTACTGCAAAAACATGACCAATTATTCTTATTTGGCACTTTGAAAAAAAAAGGACTCTCAATCTAAGGAGTTCAATCTAAGGAGTTAGCAATCTTTGTTTCTGTTGCTAAATCACTCTGCCATCATCTGAGTATCTCCCCAAATTCATGTATTGAAATTGAATTGCCAGTATTAAGTTGTGAGGCCTTCAGGAGATAGTTAAATTGTAAAGTGACCTCACATAAGAGGTTGACCCTTTTGACCTTCCATCCCTTCTGTCGTGGGCTGACACAAGGTTCAAGGCACCATCATGGAATCACAGACCAGCCTCTCACCAAACATCAAACCTGCTGGTGCCTGGACTGGCCTTGAAATTTTCAGCTTCAAAAATTTGTGAGAAATAAATTTTATAGCTTATGAATTACCTAGTCCCAGGTATTCTGGTACAGTGGCACACAGAGTCTAAGACACTAGCTAACCCAAGAGGCACAACTGTTCTGACAAAAAGTGAATGATAAACCCATTGTATTTACTTCAAAGAGCTGTTTATGGGTATAAAATGAAAGCGCACATACAGATTTACAAAGCATGGTTTCAAACTCAAGTTCTATAGATCAATGCCATTATTATGGCTATAATTACTTCTCTATGCAAGAAGCATAACATAGAGCAGTCAAGTACCTGAAAGATGTTTGATAAGTCTCTCAGATTAAAAATATAGTGGAATTTGACAGCTGTGGGTAAAAAGGTCCGTGTCATCATGTGATGGACTGCTATTGTTGCCTGGATCAAAGAGGGGCCGCTTCTGAGAACTGACGGACTAAAGGCTTGGTGCTGGAAATGGAAGTTAAAGATCTGGCCATAGATGGTGTTCAGTGCATCCAAAGATGGAAAGTTGAATGCAAACACTGTGAAATGTCTCTGAAAAGAAAAACAAAAATTAGTATAAAATAAGGGCTTTAATCAAACCAGAAAATTACAAACAAGGGTCCAAGTTTTCATTTCTCCTATGACTAGGTCCATTTCCATGAAACTTCTTAATGCCTGCTTTTCTGACATTGGGCTTTGCTAGGTGACCTGCTTGAGCTCACAGAATGAGATGAAAGTGACAGTAGCCAGAAGATGCTAGCACATTTTCACCTGTTCACTTAAGCCTCTGACTTTCCATGACCTTGAAATCCTGCTAAGGATGAGAGGCACAAACAGCAGGGCCACATTGTTTCAGCTGCTCCATCGAAAACCATGTCAGATTAACTGACACAGACAACCCCCAGGAATTCTCAAGGGAGCCCCGCCAAGACCAGCACAGCACCCAGTTCACCCCCAGCAAACTCAAAATAAGCCAGGAGCAACCACGGTGTGCTCCTGTTGCATGTATGTTGGTGATGGCTATTGTCATGTTAAGAGGCTTATCTGCACACACAACACCCTACACACAAATGTTTATAGAGGCTGTATGCATAACTACCCAAACTTGAAAGCAATCAAACTGTGCTTCAATAGGTGAGTAAATAAACTATGTACATTCATGCAATGAATATTATTCAGATGTGTGTCCTATTTATTTCACTTAAGAGTATTGCCTCAATGTGCATCCATTTAGCTATAAATGTCTCTAATTTCTTGTTTTTTATGGCTGAGTAGTACTCCATTTTATAAAAAAACACATTTTCTTTATCCAGTCTCCACTTGATGGGCATTTGGGCTGTTTCCAAGTTTTAGCTATTACAAACTGTGCTGCTATGAACATGGGTGCACATATATCACTGTGGGATGATACTTTTAATTCTTTGGGAAAGATACCCAGCAGGGGAATAGCAGGGTCAAATGGGACTTCCAGTCCTAGTTCTTGGAGGTATCGCCATACTGATTTCCACAGTGGTTGCATCAGTCTACACTCCAACAAGCAGTGGAGCAGTGTTCCTCTTTCCCCACAATCCCGCCAGCATTTGTTATTGGTTGATTTCATGATAGCAGCCATTCTTTCTGGGGTAAGGTGGAATCTCAGTGCTGTTTTCATTTGCATCTCTCGAATGACCAGTGATGTTGAACATTTTTTCATATGTTTATTTGCCATTTCTACTTCTTTGTCGTTCATTTCAGATGCCCAGCTTTGGATTGGGTCTTTAAATTTAGGAGGTCTGATTTTTTCAAAGTTCTTTATAGATTCGAGATAGTAGACCTTTGTCTGAGAGACGGCTGGTGAAAATTTTTTCCCACACTGTGGGTTGTCTCTTCACACTGCTGGTGATTTCTCTTGCTGTGCAGAAGCTTTTTAATAAGAAGAGATCCCACTTGTTGATTGTCTGTGCTAGTTTATAAGCAACTGAGGTTTTGTTCATAAAAACTTTTCCTACACCAATGTCTTCAAGAGTTCTACCTAACCTCTATTCCAGCCAGTTCAGTGTTTCTGTTTTAATATGCATATCTTTAATCCATTTTGATTTTAGTTTAGTGCATGGTGAGAGATATAGCTCTAGTTTTAGTCTTTGGCAAGTTGAAACCCAATTTACCAGCACCATTTATTAAAGAGGCTATCTTTGGCTATCACCCTCCAGTGAGGGTGTTTGGCTCCTTTGTTGAAGATGAGGTGGTTGAGTGTGTCTGGTGTTGTTTCTGCATCTTCTAATCTGTTCCAGTAGTCCTCAAGTCTGTTTCTTTGCCAGTACCATGCTGTTTTTATCACTGTAGCTTTGTAGTATAGTTTCAAGTTGGGGATTGTGATATCCCTGTCATGTCTCTGTTACCTAGAATTGCTTCTGCTATTCTGGGTCTCTTCTTGTTCCAAATGAATTTTTGGGTTGTTTTCTCTAGGTCCATGAAGTATGCTGCTGGGATTTCAATTGGAACTGCATTAAATCTATATAGCAGTTTTGGAAGTGTGGCCATTTTCACTATGTTGATCCTTCCTACCCAGGAGCAAAGGATGTTTTTCCATTTTGTGATAGTGTCTTCAATCTCTCTTTTCAGAGTGCTCTAGTTTTCAGAGAAGAGGTCTTTGATTTCTTTGGTTAGGTTGATTCCTAGGTATTTCAGTTTGTTGGATGCTATTGTGAAAGGAATTATTTGTCCTATTTCGGTCTCAGTGAGTCTGTTGTTCATGTGCCGAAAAGCTATTGAGTTTTGTGTTGACTTTGTATCCAGCTACTTTACTGAATTTGGTTATTAAGTGTAGAAGACTTTTGGTGGAGTTCTTGGGGTCTTCTATAAAGAGTATCATGTCATCTGCAAATAATGACAATTTGACTTCTTCATTTCCTATCTTTATTCCTTTTATTTCTTTCTCTTGTCTAATTGCCGTGGCTAATGTTTCCAAAACTATATTGAACAGGAGTGGTGATAGTGGACATCCTTGTCTTGTTCCTGATTTGAGTGTGAAGGATTTCAGTTTTTGACCATTTAGTATGATATTGGCTGTTGGCTTTTCATAGATGGCTTTTATCAGATTGAGGTAGAGACCATCTGTTCCAATTTTTTGTAGGGTTTTTATCATAAATGCATGTTGGATTTTGTCAAATGCTTTTTCTGTATCCACTGAGATGATCATGTGGTTTTTGTCCTTGGCTCTGTTGATATAGTGTATTACACTGATTGATTTGCATATGTTGAACCACCCCTGCATCCCTGGGATGAATCCCACTTGATCAGGGTGTATGATCTTCTTGATGATCTTCTGCATTCTATTTGCCAGTATCTTATTAAGGATTTTTGCATCTCTGTTCATTAGTGAGATTGGCCTATAGTTCTCTTTTTCGGTTGGGTCTTTCTCTGCTTTGGGGATCAAGGTGATGCTTGCTTCCAGGAATGAATTTGGGAGTATTGCTTCCCTTTCAATTTCACTGAAGATTTTAAATGGTAGTTGCAGTAGTTCCTCTCTAAATGTCTTGAAGAATTCAGCAGTGAAGCCATCAGGACCTGGGCTTTTCTTAGTTGGTAAGTTTTTAATTACGTTTTCAATTTCATTGATTGATATTGGGTCATTTAGAATTTTTAGGTTGTCTTTGTTCAACTTTGGTAATTCATACATATCTAAGAATCTGTCCATTTCTTCTGTGTTGTCCATCTTATTGGCGTATAGGTTCTCAAAGTAGGTACTGATGATCCTCTGGATGTCTGCTGGGTCTGTTGTAATTTCAATCTTTTCATTCCTAATTGCATGGATTTGGGCCTTTTCTTTCCTTTTTCTGATAAGGTTGGCTAAGTGTTTGTCAATTTTGTTTATTCTTTCGAAGAACCAACTCTTGGCTTCATTGATTTTTTTGTACTGTTCTCTTAGTCTCCATTGCACTCGATTTCTAGCCTGATCTTTATAATTTCCTCCTTTCTATGGGCCTTGGGTTTGTCCTGCTCTTCTTTTTCTAGAAGCTTGAGGTTCAGCATCAGGTTGTTTAATTGGGCTTGCTCTGTTTTCCTAATAACGAATACTATTTAGTGATAAGAAGAAATGATGTATCAAGCCATGAAAAGACATGCAGGATTTGTAAATAAATAGTGCTTAGGAAAAGAAGGCATCTAAAAGGTGATTCTAACCGTAAGATATTCTGGAAAAGGCACAGTTATGGACACAGAAAAAGTAAAGCTATCAGTGTGTAATATTAATAAAATCAATAAATTAAATATAAATAAATTAAAAATAAATACTAATAAAATTAATAGCTAGAATATACAGAAAATCTAAAAAGTTAACAAATGATTTAAAAATGGGCAGAAGATTTTATAGACATTTCTCCAAAGAAGTTATCAAATGGCCAATAAGCACATAAAAAGATATTTAATGTCACTAATTATTAGGGAAATACAAGTCAAAACTATAATTAGATAATATTTCAACCACTAGATGGCCACTATGAGAAAAAAATAAAACAAATGTCGGCAAGGATGTGGGGAAATTGGAACCACTGTGCAGTGTTGGTGGGAATAAAAATGATGTGGAAAACAGAACAGCTGTCCCTTAAAAACTTTATTTTTTGTTTTCGTTTTTTTTTTTTTTTTGGTACCAGGGATCGAACTCGGGACCTTGCGCTTGAGAGGCAGGCAGCGGAACCACTGAGCTAAATCCCCGGCCCCCCTTAAAAACTTTGAAGAACAATTACAATAAGATCTAGTAATTCCGCTTCTTGGGATATTTACAAAAGAAGTGAAACGAGTGTCTCCAAGAGATATCTGTACACCTATGTTCACAGCAGCATTATGTCTATCAGCTAAAACGTGGAAGTAAACCAAGTGTCCACCGTGGATGAATGGATAATCAAAATGCTGAGTATAGTACATAAAAGGGTACACTAGTCACCATTAAGATGGAAATTCTGCAATATGTCACAACTTGTTTGAACCTTGGGCACATTATGCTAAGTGAGATAAGCCAGTCACAAAAAGACACTGTATAATTCCATGTATATGAGGTACTTCTAGCCAAAACCAGAGACAGAAAGTAGAATGGTGGCTGTCAGGGACTGGAAGGGGGAGCAACAGGGATTCCCCGCCCAATGGTTATAGAGTTTCAGTTTCACAAGATAAAAAGATGAAGATAAATGGTGGAGATGGTTGCACAACATCATGAAAGCATTTAATATCACTGAATTGTTCACTTGCAATGGTTAAGGTGATAAATTGTATGTAACATGTATTTTACCACCATAACAAAATTGAAAATATTTTTAAAAGATCAATTGCCACAGGTTCAGAGGGAAGGGATGAAGAGGTAGAACATAGAGATTTTAGGGCCGTGAACTAGTTTTTGATATTATAATGGTGAATACTGCTCATTACATGTTTATCAAATTCCACAGAATGTACAACACAAGAATGTTAAACTCTGGACTTTGGTTAGTAATAATGTATCATCACTGCCTTATCGACTGTAACTAGTGCAAGAGGTTAATACAGTAGTAGGTAAAATGAAGTGGGGCAGGGAGGAAGGAGATGGGAAGACTCTCTATGTGCTGGTCATTTAGTTGTAAACCTGAAACTGCTCTAAAATATTAGGAGTCTCACTTTGTACTCAAAAGTACCAAGAAGCCAGATGTACAATCTTGGAGCACTGTACCTCGGGATGTTTGGAGGGAGCAGTACTGATAGCATACCTGCAGCCGGGCACTGACTGTGAAGCTGCCCACTGTGGGATTCATGCAGGCCACATACTGGCAGTTGTGGATTTCTTTAAGCATCACTTTCTGTCTATCATACCTGAAAGGAAAAAAGTAGCATCCTAAAGCCAAAAACTGGACATCAAAAACCATCAGAATCCATCAGTCATAAAAGATTTCATCACAAGCGGTCACCTTCTCTCCACCATGGCTCTGTGAGGTTGACCTTGTTAGCCTTATTTGGGGAGATCAAAACTGCAGCTCAGAAGTTGACATAGCTCCTTGGGTGCCAAAATCAACATCTGAAGCTGAATCATTATAAATTATTCCTGCTTGGTGACTCTCATGGGACTCTCATTCTGGTTAGAAACTACCTTGTGACCACAATGGGATGGGGCTCACCCCATATTTATTTCAGTTTTCTATTAGTACATTTGATGTACATGTTTACATTCAACTTAAGCAGTAGGTATGTGTACTTAACATATCTGAATTCTTTTTATTCCCCCTTCCTCTCTCTCCTTCCTCTATCTCTGGATTTTCTTCCCTCATTTTCCTCTTCTCCCCTTTCCCCTTCCCTTTTTCTTCATCATCATCATCATCATAGCTCATGTTTGTGACATATAATGTTCATATTAATTGTTAGGTTGGTACATGCACATGACACATCTTCCTCTCCCCTCACCCTTGGTCTCTCTGTTCCCTTCCCATTTGCATAAGATCTATCCCCCTGTTTCTTTTTCTCTCTTTTATTTTGCTCTTTACTTTATATTTACTTTGAATTACTCATATGAGAGAAGTCATATGGTATTTAAGCTTGTGTGTCTGATTTATTTCAGTTAACGTTTTCAAGGTGCATCCATTTTCCTACAAATGCCTCATATCTATCCTTCCTTATGGCAGAGTAGTACTCCATTGTGTATAGATATCACCTTTTATCCACTCGTCTATTGATGGATATATAGGCTGCTTCCAAGATTCAGCTATTATGAATAGTGCTGCTATAAATATGGGTATGCATGTATTACTGTACTATGATGTCTTTAACTCTTCTTTTTTTGGTACCAGGAATTGAACTCGAGTCCTGCGCCTGCGAGGCAGGCAGCAGAACCACTGAGCTAAATCCCCGGCCATGATGTCTAAATATCTTTTCGGAAGATATTTAGAAGGGGAATAGCTGAGTCAAATAAAGCTTTTAATTTTAGGTTTTTGAAGAATTTTCATAGAGGTTGTACTAGTTTACATTTCCACCAACAGTGTAGAAGGGTTTCTTTTCCCCTACATCCTCACCAGCATTTGTTGTTATATGATTTCTTGATGATGGGGATTCTTTCGGGCTAAGATGGACTCTCAGTGTTGTTTTAATTTCCCCGTATTTAATGTCATGCATTGCAGACGGCAGTGCCCAGATAGTGCTAAATACTGCCATCCTAAAAGTAAGGTCAAGCTTCTTTTAATAATTTAGTCTGAGTGAATTCTTAAAGAGGATATGATTTCTGCACAGCTAGGTTTCTAGGCTTCTGTTCAATCCAATCTTCCAAAGATACAAAGGGAAATGATTTCATTTAATATGATGACAAGAAATACAAAGTAAATCCAAAATCTATTTCAGAAAACATTGTCCTAAAAAAGTAAGAAATTGGGGATAACTTCATCTTAAATATTCATCTATCGTAATAGATTAGATGGAAAATAAAATACAGAGAATTGCTTACCAGTGTCCATAATCAATATGCTGCCGAATCAGAGTGTGTGGCTGAACAGTGCCATATGAATCCACTTCAGGCATATTCATGTCATCAATGAAATAAACCAATTTTTTATTTCCTCCTGGGCCATAGTTACGGCCAGCTTTTTTCTCTAGAGGTTTCTCAAGAATTCCTAAAAGAAAGACATAATCTTGTCCACCAATGACCAACAGGATGTACACATCCTGACCTTTGTTACTTTTCCATATTCCTTGCCTCTTCTGTTGATTCATTCATCCCATGGTTTCAGGTATCACCTGCCTATAGTTTAATACCAGAAATGTGTCTCTGGTCATCTTCTGTGTCAGACTCTCCTGCTGACCTCCATCTTGGGGCCAAAGGTTACACTGCCTCTGCTTTTCTGGAGACCTCACACTGTCCACTGCCTAGAGCTGATCTCACCATGACCTGTGTGCTGTCCTTCCCTGTGCCCACTGCTACAAGTGGCCAGAGCTGGCCACAGCCTGGTCTTTCAGTCCTTCTCCGCCATCCATGCAGGAGAGTCTGGAACAGCTGAAGAAAATCTCCCACACCTCTTGCCTTGGGCCAGTGGAGCACAAGGCACAAGAGGACAGTGCCTGTCGACTCTGCCTATATGATCCATGCCTGGATCCCCATGTATATAACAGGAGATGCACTTACTCTGCAGGGCTGCCGATGTCGTGTAGTAGTTGAGAGGCACATGGGATACCATGTAGTCCTCCGGCAGACTTGCCAGTATATCATCCACAAAGACCGTTTTCCCCACTCCTGCATTTCCAACTACCATGAGTGGCTTTCCTTTTTCAAGCAACAATTCAATGAAATACCTAAGGCGAGTTGTCTCTGATGTGTGAACCAGAACTGTCTGAGAAAAAAAGGAAAGAAAGCTCAGAAAGATGGAGACACATTCCAGAATTCTGTATCTGACCCAACACAGTCACTTTAGAACCATGATCCAAAGAATTCTTGGGTCAAGTTAACATCCAGTAGGACAGGTTTTACCTAAGTTGTACATATTCATCACATAGGCAGGTATTCAAAGTGAACATATGAGGAGATTTTTGTGATTACTTCTGCTTCAGAGATAATGAAGCTGAAGCTTACAGAACATAAATACCTTGGCCAATGTCCTAGCTGGCTAGTAAGTGGTGATGCTTGAATCCAAACCAAATCTATCTGGAGCTTGAGCTCGGTGCTCTTCAGAGCATAAACTCCAGAGCCAGCCTGCCAGGCTTTAAATCCTGCTCTCCTTGTTTCAGTGTGACCAATTACTCTCAGTTTGCCCAAGATGTCTTGATTTAAAAATTCGAAGCCTCCTCTTCTGGAATCTCCCTCACTCCTGGGCAAACTAGGACCACTGGTCATTCTGTATTTACTACCAGCGTAACTGTGGACACATTTGTTACTCTCTGTGTCTCTGTTTTTCCATAAGTTAAAAAGGGTTAGTAAGAGTCCATGTCTTATCAGACTGTTTTCAAAATTAATTAATCCACATAAAGCACTTAGAAAAGGGCCTGATATACAATATTAAAATATTACTATTTGCTATTATTATTGACTTCCTGTGGTTCTTAATATGTTAAGCCACTGTTAATCAAATAACCACACTTAATAGAACTACATGTAAAGTAAAACTACAAAGCCTTCCGGTTCTCTGTTAAATAAGAGACATTACTGATAAGGCTCATCAATCTCAGGATTCCAGTTTTTAGGTCATCAGTGTTCTTGGCTGACTACAAGTTCTCAGCCAAGAGGGTAACACTGCCACCGCCGTGGGCCAGAAGGCCAGAGCTCTGAGTCAAAGAGGATTATTTTCAGGGATAAAAATCTAATTAAATTTGTTTTGCTAGGTTTTGAGCTTTTGGACCTAGAACCTCTTTCCTCTGATTTCTCCCTTTTGGAATAGAAATGCCTTTCCTGCAACTTCCACTGTATTTTGAAAGCAAGTAACTTCTCTGGTTGTACAGATTCACAGCTGGGGAGAATTGTGTCTCAGAGGGGTCAGGTCCCACTCACACCTAAGCGAGACCATGCTGGGTGAGGCTGGGGCTCTCAGTGCATGCTGGGATGAGTCCTTACGAGAAGGAAAACTCAGGCACATCACATGCCAGGAGAGTGGCCTCAGGCACAATGAGACCTGCCAGCTGGTCAGTACTAGACTAGCCTTCAGACTGCCGGGAGATAAAGCCACCCAGGGTACAATACTTTGTTATGGCAATTCCAGCAAGCTCCAGGAAGGAGAGGAGGTTCCTAACCCAGTATAACCCAATATCCCTGGAGTCCTTGTAAACAGGCTGATTTACACACACACGTGCACACACACACACACAGAGTGGGGAGTGTGCACAACTGCCAGATGAAGACTATGGTTAAGCTGCCAGAAGCCAGGGAATACCAGGATTCCTGGCAAAGTACCAGAAGCTGGGAGAGAAAGACTCACAGCCTCCAGAAGGGACTAATCCTGCCAAACCTGCGGTTTGGAGCTCGTAAGTTCCTGTCATTTCACTCACCTAGTCTGTGTCACTTTGTTAGGGTAGCTCCAGGAAGCTAGTGCCTTGGGTTTTCTGTTATTTGAGGTTAGCTGTCTCCTGATTAGTGGAAATCAGCAATATTCTCTTCATACAGCACTACTTCAAACAGTAAGCTCTGGGAAGGGTAGGGAATGGTGGTGCATGCCTGTAATTTCAGCTCTCAGGAAGCCGAGGCAGGAGGAACATAGTGAGTTCAAGGCCAGCCTGAACTACACAGTGAGATATTGTTTCAAAAAAATACTAAGCTCCAAAATGAGTCAGGGTGGCATGATGTGAAGAAAGAAACAGCATGAAAAGGAAGATTAAAGCAGAAAAATACGGTCAAAGAATAACTCAGTCTAAAACAAATGTAGGTGGGTAATCTATGAAGAGAAACAATGAAGAAAAAGACAACAATTCATTTGGATTTATCAGTTAGTTGCCCTGGGATTTTTGAAACATACGAGTTCAGGAGATTAAACACATCCATTTTATGGCTGGGGGTAGAAGAAGGAAGTGAAAAATGCTGCTTTGGGAATTTACATAAGGTCAGAAATAAGAATCACTGAATTAACAGAACTATGCCTCCAATTTTCACAAAACTTGTGAAGTTGCTAGGAAAATACAAAGAAAGCTATTACCACAGAGACTGAAATAAAGTTTTTCTTTTTTAAAAAAAGAGGTTGCAAAAATATAAGCCATCTCTCTAAGCATTCCTATAGTTCAAATTATTTTCTCCTAGGGAAAAATGCTACAATTGCGGAACACACTAACACAATAATTTCTCTATCTGGTGAGACAGACTGCTTTTTTTTTTGGTACCAGGGATCGAACTTGGGTCCCTGTGCTTGTGCAGCAGGCAGCAAAACCACTGAGCTAAATCCCTGGCCCCAGACTGCTTTTCAAGGACTGCTTTTTAAATCAGCAGACTGTTGAGAGAACACTGCCGTTCCCCACTCCTACCTGAAGAGGAGCATCAGGATCCATAGTAAGCTGGGGGATCTTGTCTGCCCAAGGCAAGAATTTCTTAGTTCTGTGGTCCAGATAATAATCAAAGATTGTTCCCTGGGATGGAAATTTCACTGCTTTCATCTCTTTATGCCACCACTGACTAAAGTTGGCTTGATTATCAGAAAGCTGAGGAGAACAAGAGAAATCCTTATTGCAGACTTAAAGGTAATTTTGGAAACGCACAAAGCCCCTCCAAATCCTGCTCCGCACAGTGTTCACGTTGCACTGGGCCAAAACCACGAAGCAAACTCCAGGTACGGAACTGAGTATCACACCAAGAGCAAGAGCTAGATATTGTTGTAAGGAGTGACACTACCACAGGGGTACAAAGCTTTGACTGACATAAAGCCATGAGGTACATATTTAGGGGAATAATCATCCTAAAAAACAAAGTCAAAGTCAAGTCAGGTGAACCTTAGGGTACTCCTTGGTTATTTCATCTAACAGTGAATTATGGAAATTACTATGCTGGATTCCACAACACAATGGTAATCAAAAATAGGTATTGATTTCTACCAATTTTTTCCCCAATTCATGGCAAAATAAGAAAAATAAGGACAATGGGGTACTTAAAAAATTGGTAACATTATTTGATTTAAATACTGTATCTGAGTTTACAGTTTCTTTGGCACTTTTGTTGCTAAAATTTTTTTTTTCTACAAAATTATGGTGATAGCAAATAGTACTTTGGATAAATTTCTTTACTTAAAAAGTAAATGGCCGACAACTCTGCATCATTGCCAGAGATCACTACTGCTGAAAGGAGGGAGGGAGGAAGAAAACATGGACTCGCTTTCCACCAGGAAACATGGAGAAGTCCAGCTGAAAATGCACAGAGAACGACTCCTGTCCTGCAGGAGGACTAGATGGCAGCAACCAGGCTCTCTGGACCAGGAGGTGCTTGTTTTTATATAAGGATGGGTATATGTCCTTGTTCCTAGATTAGGGGTTAGAAAATAAAAGCAAATGGTAATTGTGTACCAATTACAATCAAAACCTTTGACCTGGCCTCTTATATCCACAGGCTAGCCTGGCCTAAGTGAATTCTGGTAAAATCTAAAAACACTCTGTGTGTTCACTGCCATTAGCAATTGTGCCCTTTATTTAAGACCACAACTCTTATTTCCCTGAAAACCCTCCCTTTTTTTGCATTGTCCTGTGTCCTCGGACTATGGCTCCCTCTTAGTCCTGGGCTGGTCACACATGAGTGGAGACAGGTGGGCCACAAGCCAGGAATGAGAGCAGTGCTGACAGCAAGAGGGCCTCTGCCCTGTCCTCCAGTTCCCCGACTCATGCAGTAATGAATTTAGGATCAGTGAAGTGTGTTTTCAGATCAGCAGCATGTAACATTTTATCACCCTGAAAAATCCAGTTTTAAGCCAAATCAAGCCTGTATTAAATAATTCACAGACTGTTACTGACCTGGCACCATTCTCTGTAGCAATGTACAGATGACTCCTATCTTCCATCAAAAGGTACTCCTAACAATTACATCAGTAAAATTATTTTGGTGACAAATTGTTGATACCTCAATTCCTTCAAATGAAATGCATTTGCTCTACAGTAGGGCAGAAAACAAACAGGATCTCAGCCCTCACAGGGTCTGTGGGGAAGGCATGGGGATATGAGGCAGAAGGAAAGGCAAAGCTGACAAATGCAGAACTAAGTAGGACCTTTGAATATGAAGTCAGCTATGTGTGAGAGCAACAAGGGTGGCTGACTTTAACCGAATGTCTGGGAAAGCCATCTTTGAGGACAGGCCCAGATTAAGGACCAGACCAGTGGTGGTCGACCTATGGCACCCATGTTATCGTGTTTTGCTTTTCAGACAAAAGATGTTAACATATGAGTTGTTTTCTTTCTAAACTAAAACCTCAGTATTCAGGCTTAATTGCAGTGTTGGCACTTTGCAATAAATAAGTGCGGTTGCCGTTTGGCACTCGATCTCTATAAGGTTCGTCATCAAGGGGCTAGAGCATTCCAGGAAGTCTAGCATATGTGAAGATCCTGTGGTTTCAAAGTATTTGGTTTGCTCTAAATCTGACCGGTACCAGTGGGATGGGCTGGAGAACAAGGAGTGACAGAGGAAGAAGCAGTAGGGAAGAAGAGACAGGGACAGAGCCAGACGCCTTGCAGATAGGATTAAAACGCTTAATCTTATCTTAACGGCAATAGAAATCTATTAAAGTCATTTAATCTCTGAAATATATCATATGATTCAAATTAAGTTTCAAGAAATGACTGACTGCTAAGTGGACAATGAAGCATGGGGACACACTTAGAAGCAGAAAGGCCAGCCAATGGGCTACTTCAGAGGCCAAGTGAAAGGCGCTGGCTACTTGTGGGAGGGATTGGGTTGAGACTCACCTTAGGGGCTGTTTGCAATGGCCTGGGTGAGGAGCACAGGTCCTGGGTCATCTGGGGTAGTTTGAACCTGCCTCAGGCACTGGTTAGCCTTGTGCCTGCTAAGTAGGTTTCCTTGCTTCTCTAAACTTTCATTCATTATTTGTAAAAGGAGAATAGCTGTACCCGTCCGTGTAGGTTTTTGTTGCTTTTGAAGGCTATACAATGTGGCCTATGAAAAGGCC
This sequence comes from Heterocephalus glaber, assembly GCF_053883595.1. NCBI lineage: Eukaryota > Metazoa > Chordata > Mammalia > Rodentia > Bathyergidae > Heterocephalus > Heterocephalus glaber. The sequence goes on from NW_028258156.1 coordinate 8,708,593, forward strand.
ATCTTGTCTGACAGGTAACAACGCTCAACATGCTCAGCTCACTGATGGTGAGTACCCGAGGTCACTCCTCTTCTGCTTCAGTAACACCCTTACCCCACAGCCTCTCCTGGAAACACTTGTCTTTAGAGTCCTTTTGGAAACGTAAAGATGATAAACATAATGTTGACTGTTTGTTGTGGAAAGAGTGTATGGGAGCCAAAGACAAGCAAGACCCAGCTTGTGGTGAAAACAACTCAGCAAAGGAAATTGGAAAGACTCAGGGAGAATGTGCTGGGAGGGAGGGAAGAGCACACCAGGAGGGGTAAGATCTGAGCTATCCACAGCCCTCCTGACTTATAGTCCTGGGAAAGGAGAAAAACGTGAAGGACAATGAAAGAAACACCACAGGGGAAGTGGAGTCTAGCTGATCTCTGTGAAGGAGAAAACCACACACACAGTAAGCTTTGCCTTCGAGAAAACCACAAGACGTGCCTGTGTGACTCTCTCTCCTAGAGGCACTGGCTGCTCTTCTGAGAAGCCCTTGGTGACTAGAGAAGAAAATGTGGCTTCTGACAAGGACTGAAATGAGATCTATGAGGCCAAATGATTCCAAATTTATTTATAGATGTGGGTTATGGTAACCAGAAGCAGAACCAACCCACAGGGTATGTCAGCCATTTGTTTTGGAAGTAACACCGAGGAAATGAATGGAAACATGGGTCAGTCTTGGCTGTGATGCTGTCCTATAGAAATCCCGTTTATGCTGGAACATCTCAGGAAGCCAGGAAAGCATGTGTCATCTATTATTAATGTAAAGATTCAGGGTACCAGGGAAGCATAATGACCATGAGAGATCTTGAGGTCCCATGAAAGATGTGGTTTCTGGGAAGAAACCAAAGTGGGCGGGAATCGTGCCACTTCATCTGATCAGAGGGACCGTGGGCAAGGTATTTTACTACTCTGAGCTCGATCTCCTCTGTCTGCACCATGAGTGAAGAATTTTTGACACAAATCATGAGAAAAATCTACATTAGAGGTGGATGATGGAGATGAGACCCCCATGTTTCCCGCAGCTTGGTGGGTCTAAGCAGTGTGTGTGTGTGTGATATTTCCTACAGGAAATGAGAAGCCATAATATGGCTATGAAGAAACGCTGGGCATGTGACAGGTTCACTTCAAGGTACAGACCAATAAAAAGAAACTGGTGCAGGGCTGACTATGGCTCACAAATGCTGACCCTGGGAATAGCGCGGGGGACTGATGAGAGGGGAGAGTGACAGGAGGGAGAAGGCCCATTTGAAGGTCACCATATACTGTGATCTGAATTGCACCATCCCATTGTACACACAGAAACCCTAAGGGCCCCCTGACAGAATCTGGAATCTCATGAAGTCATGACAGTGGGACCCTCATGATGGAAAAGTGGCCTTGTATGAAGAGACACAGCACTTTCTCTATCACATGAGGATGTAGTGAGGACCCAAAAGATGACAGTCCTCACCGGAACCCAACCATGGAGGCGCCCTGAGCTTGGATTTCCAGCTTCTAGCACCATAAATAAACTTCTGTTGTGTAAATAGGATGCGTTGTGGCACCTGAGCTGACAATGCTACTATGAGAGTTCAGGGCAATGTAGAGGTGATCTGCTCCTGAATTAAGGTTGCAGGGAGGAAGAGGAAGAGGAAGAGGAAGAGGGAAGAGGGAGGGGGGAGGGGGGAGGGGGGAGGGGGGAGGGGGGAGGAGGTGGAGGAGGCTGCAGTGGAGGAGGAGGTTGTCTTCCCAGCTACTTTGTAAGTGAACTGAGTGACTGAGATTATGGAATACAGAAAAAGGAAGAGAGGCCGGGGATTTAGCTCAGTGGTTTCGCTGCCTGCTGCGCAAGTGCAAAGACCCCAGTTCGATCCCTGGTACCAAAAAAGAGAAAGGGTCCCAGGTTACCTGGAGCAGCTGAGGAGAAAAAAATAAAAATAGAAAAGAGGGGCAAATGTGGGGGTGGGGTGGGGCTGGGGTGGGGCTGTGTCTCAGGCACACAGAGGTGAGGCCTTGGCAGCAAGTGGAGACACAGAGCCTGAGTTCAGAAGGACAAGCTGGGCTGAAGGCTACCGATTGGCATTGTTGGCCGCTGATGATAGCCATCAGCCTGGACAGGACTGACTGCAGAATGCACAGGCTCAGGAGAAACAGGGCAAGTACAAGAGATTTACACTAACTAAGAAAATGAATATGGTAAATGTTTAAATTAGAAAAAAGTCACTACAGTAAAAGACGCATTACCAACAATGAAGGGATCAATGTGTTAAAAATGAAGAATATTTTGAGGCAGATTAATGGCAATGTGTCTTTTACTATAATGTATTTAATTTAAACATTCACTGTAGTTTTTGTTCACACCTTGAATAGCAATGCCACCTCCACAAATAAAACTGGTTTCCTAAACTGTCAGCATACCTGGTCATGCAGCAGGGTGCCTCCGAATGCCCAGATGCAGGCAAAGACAAAATAGACTTCGTAAACTTCTTTTGGGCTGTCAGAAGGCACATTTTCAGGAGTCAACAAACAGTCCAAAAGCGCACAAACGGTCTGAAGAGAAATAAACAGCAATTAATTTAGGGCAGTGGTAGTGTAGTAGTTGAATAGATTCAAAGGACTTTACAATGCCACTTTATTCTTAAAGGATTTTATGATTTTCAAAATTCTAATTGCTATACTGGGAAACACAAAAATTACTGCATCATGTGTCTAAGTCAAAAATGGAATATTTTTTGTCACTTTTAACTCACTTGATCTTCTAAGTAATAAAAACAAATTAAAAAACAAATTTTAAATGATTCAATTAATAACCACTGGATAAACCAGAAATGTACATAATAAAATATATAAAAATAAAAATATATATTTATGTTCACTTTTTTAAAGTTGGGAGTTATACCAACATGGCATTCTATAATCTACTTTTCCATTTAAGAATGTACTGAAGATGTCTTTCCTTATCCTTACCATCAGGAATGTCTTCCTAAGATTCTGTTGGATGGACAGGCATTTACTGAACTATTTCCCTCCCTGCGGACACTAGGTAACCTACTTCCCTTAGTTCCCTGGCAGCCATTTTTTCCACCTGTTGTCATAACTTTAGAAAGTTGGACTTAATCTGTAGCACTTTTTTGGACACAAGATTAAATTTAACCTTGGAAGAAATACTGATCAGAAATTTGTTCTTCATGCCCTCCAGGTGAAACAGTAACATTTTCTGTTGGTCTGAAGCATTCCCAAATTCAGGGCAAACTTGTCAGTTCTAAGGGGAAACATGGCTGCAGGAGAGGCCTTTACCATATGGAATAATAATGGTAATGAACACGTTTTGGGGCTAGTTTCCTAATGTACAATAATAGCTCTCATTAATTAGCACTATCACAGACCCTAGACTCAAGACACTCTTGCTCCAGTTTTTGGAGCCAGCAACAGAATTTTATCACGATCAAACAGACAGCAGTGGAAATATGCTATAGTGTCTGTGCCTTTCTTTTCTAGTCAAGGAAGATGGGAAAATATTTTTCATGTAAATAGCTGAGCACTTGCTGTATCTTAGAATCTCTTTTGACTTCTCTCTTGCACTGTGCCATGTTTGCCAATTAGAAGTAATGTTTTAACAAAACCTACCAATCTTTCATCAAGAAAAATAGTGCAAAACTTGAAAGCTTTGCTATTTCTGAGTAGAAATGTACTGGTTAAAATAAAAAAACGACTGATGGGTCTCAATGTGATTTTATCAGGTGAACATTCCCTCTACCAAGTCTTAAGATTCTTCCATTTTTCTCACAATCACGGTACTGGAAAACATTTTGAGCTCTGTATCGGCAACTAATATAAATTATATTTATATTTTAATGCATACTCCAAAGGTTATTATACTTTACTGAATGTAAAGAAGTTTTATATACTTGGAGATACATGCATTAATTTTTTAAAGATAGCCATTTAAAATTAGTCTCTTTTCCACTCATTTTTATAACAAATTCCTATACTCATAAGCAACCACAGAAAACAGACTATAAAACAACAGCCTAAAAGGAGCTAAGGATTAAATGCCATGCCTGAAAACTACAAAAGGAGGAAGAGCAGAAGTCACATTAATTCTTACTGACCTATTTTCACAATACTCTTGAATGAAAAAGTTCACACCACAGAGAATCACACAAATATACAAGTCAACTTGAGAAAGAACACGATCATGGTTTTTGCAAGTATTACACCAGAGGAAGTCTAATTAGGCTAACCACATAATTAATTCATTATGAATAAATTCAGACCTGCTTTCAGAAATAAATTATACCTCAGATAATTACTGTTGAATACTATCGTTTACTTAATTGGTGTGTGAATTATCCAAAAACCTGAACTTTCCCTTCTTATTATGCTTGCAACTATTTCTAATTTAGCTTCAAACAAATTTGGTAACATAGTAACTTAATGGTAACAAAGTACTTACAAACCAATTTTGCTCCTACAGGAATAAAAAAGAGGCCTGAAATTGTAAACCTGTTGTGAATTTGATACACATACAGGCTGGGGACAGTTTTTCTTCATGCTGAGATTAGGAACACAACCTTCATTTCTGTGTATTGTGAATTACTTTCATTTGCTTCCATGACAACAAATCATATATTCCCTTTACTCTTACCAGCTGTCTCACAATAAGGATCAGAAAAAAAAAATCTCTGGAATACTATGAACTCTTTATCCCAACTGACACCCCTTCAGGAATATTTTAGGGAGGAGAAGTCTGTGGGTGGTGACATCTGTGTGGAAGAATTCAGATGCTTCCCCTTATCACCTGGTTGGCATCTTTAACTGCATAAATTCATTTTATTCAAAAAACATACTTGGTACCTCCTCCGGGTAAGTTATATAGGCTCTAGAAAAACAAGTAAGGCCGTTCCAACTTTGCTCTTCTAATTTGTGCTAATACCCTTGGGAGGAACTTGACTCAATACATATGTATTTGGCATCTACTATATACTCAGAACTATGTAAATGTCTGGGACTAGAAAATGAATAAACCATGGCTTTGGCTCTATAGTTCAGAGTCTTAGAGAAAGAGACCATGAGCTGAAATGACAACATAGAGTGACAGTGCATGTCAGGGGCTTGCAAAAAGCTCCAGAGAAGCCTGGGGGCTGGGACTGGAGGGTTGGAGCATCCTAACAATTCCAGAACGGTTTCTGTCCTCTTGAGGAAGCAGAAACTCTTGTCTTGGTCAAGCTCCAACAGGCTTCAACTAGAATGTTGCATGGTATCTTTGAAGACAAACCTGTACCAGGCTGTTTTCTGGAATAGAGGTGATGGTTTTGAAGCTGGTTCTCAGCTTATCCAAACATGCAGGAATGTATTTATCAAAAAGAATAGTTAAATTGGCCTTTTCTGATTGATGCCGCCTTCTGTCTATCCAACTGGCCACATACCTGAAAAGGAACACAGAAAAGCTTTTACTGAACACAAGGCTTGAAAAGCAGAATTTCACCATGTCCAAAGCTCTCCCTTAAACACAGCTTGGTGCAATGCTTCCTGGACATATTTAGAGCCTTCACTCTATTTCTCAAACTGCAAGTATTTTTAAATGCCTCTTTAAAAACTTGTTTTAATGGACATTTTTACCTTAATGAAAAGAATGTAAAAGAAACTCCTAATAGCACTTAGAAGCCAAACATAATAGAGTATAAGTAGGCTATTACTGAGCATTTAGAAGGAAGTACAGTATGTCATTTCCTAAGGGACGGAAACTATTTTCATGGTAGAGGCCTTATTTATGAAAACAGCTTGGTATCCCTCTTGATTAATCTTGGCATCAACTATTTAGTAATGAGAAATCAGTTACAAATAAAGAGGAGAAAATTCCATAGGAGCTATTTTAAATTTCCTCCTTTTCCATTGGACTCAATGTAATGCCAACTTGATAGCTGATAATGTGTTTCCGCTAAGGGGCTCTGAGATGGTTATCTCATGTTTAGAAATCTATCTATCTATATCTCACACACATACATATGTATACACACATATATATAAATATCTCAGCTGTTTCATGAGTATCAGAAAATCATATATATAATGAAGCTTGTATATAATCCCAAATATATACATGTCTGAAACACAAAATATTAATTTTGATACATTAAATATCTTTAACATATAAACAGACTACTTATCAATAATATAAAACAAAGCATGACTCTGTGGCATCCATAATAGTTTCTGGAGTGAAACTAAGAGATGCTAAATGAAAAAAAAATCTTTCACAAAGGTCTGATTAAGCAGGAAGTAGTGGTAATAAATACATTTGGCAGCCAGCACAGAAGCAGTGTGATCATACTTTACTATAAAACAAATTTGATTTTGCATTTTGAATATCAGAAGAAATTAAAGTAAAATGATTATGTTACTAAAGGCACCTTTTGCTTTTCACAAGATGTCACTATAGGGTTTTATTAAACAGTCAACAACTTCACACTGTTAGAGTTGTCAGAAGGTTTTTGAGGCTAGGAGGAATGGTTTTGAGTGGGAGTCCACTTGCAGAAGAGTAATTTGGTGGAGGGTCTCCGTGTCAGTGACGGTGGGTGACACAGGACAATGCAAAGCAGGTGCTAATGATGGGGACAAAGACTCTTCCCCTCTCAGAAGAGCTCCAGGTTTACCACACGAAGTCTAAATACCAGTGGTTTGGAAACTGTCTAGGTAACCAAAATCTTCTGGAGCCTGACACCTTGTAAAGTTATTGCTTAATAGTCTGGTGTTGGATCCTATCAGGACAGCGGGAAATCTTCAGATTTACAGTCTGCCCTGCATGTGAGCTTCACATCTGTCATTCACCTGGAAGAAGGGATGAAGTTAGTGGTACAGGCTGAGCCACAGTGCATGCCTGTATTTCTGAATCTCTATTTTTATAAGTATATTTAGTCTCTAAAGACGAGAGAATGGCACTGAAGGGGTGGAAGACAGAAAGCTCATCCAACCCAAAGGAGAAAATTACACAAAGCCAAAAGAATATTTTAGGCTAGCATAATGGGGGAAAGAGGACAATCTAAAGTTGTGGCTTTCAAAGTTATCTACTAGTAGTAACTTCTTTTGGAATCAGATTAAATTCCAGATGTAACTTCAGTTTCTTGTTATTATGTATAAACTAACTAATCCATTGTTAGGCAGATCCCATTCTCAGTGATATAATCAACTCATCTACAAATAATTTATATAATTACAAATGAATTTAAAAAATTTATTACCTGTAATTTTTCCCTTATTATATAGTCTCATCCCTTTCTACTACAAAAAAACTGTCAACGACTATCATCTTCAGAAATTTTTTTCTAATTCTGCTTTAATTTTTATGATTTCAATAGATATATGCGAATTGTTGAGGATTCTTCTAGTAAACTTACTTAGGACTGATTAAAATAGTATTTGTTTAATCTTAAATGGTTCATATCTGTAAAATGTGGACACAAAATTAATTTTAGGGAATTTTAATAAAGATGTTTCAAAAAGTTTAAATGATAATGGTACTATCTTTATTCCTTCAAGGAACCCTGTGAAGATAATATGAACATACTGTTTCATAATCTCTCCTACACATAAAATTTTTTCATTACTAGTGTCTGTAATACATGAAGATTACATTCACCCTGGAGAATTGGTACATATACATACTGCATCTTGATCATTTTAACTCCCCTGTACCCCCTCTGCCCTCCCCTCTTCCTCCTTCCCAGATTCTCTTCCCATCTCCACAGTTCCAGTTTTCTGATATGAATAAAAAATATACGTCCTAGTTCCTCTGGTTGAAAGGGCTTGCAAACAATGCCATACCAGTAGCAATGAGCACAATGAACCAGGAGTGAATTCTAAATATCATTGCTTATAGTAAAGTCCTTCTTTCTGGTTCTTTGGAGAAATGCTGATTTAGGTATCAAGCAAGGGAAGTGAGAGACAAATCAAAAGCATCTTGTTTAGCCAGGAAGCAAAGTGCCAAAGACTTAAAGGACAGGTGAAAAAGAACACAGAAGAAACAGTTTGAAGAGGCACCTACTGGTAACATTCTGTGACAATATGAGAACCCAAAAGAATCTTGGCAATGAAAGAAACCATAAATTAAAAATTACAGGAAGGAAGGAAAGGAAGGAAGGAAAAGGGGGGAGGAATAGATGTGAGAAAAAAATTGTTTGCAGTAAAATGTCACCTAATGTATGTAAACAGAATAAATGACTTAGAAAATTACCACTTCACAACCACCATTGGGACATCCTTTGAGACACTTGCCTTGCTTGCTCCCAAACTGTAAATGTTATGACATTAAAGGTGACAACGGGAGACAAGTAAATGCAGTGTATGATATTTGTTTTGAGTTCTATAAAAAAGGTACAAAGGAAAATACTGGGGAAATTAGTACAGTTTTAAAAATGGTAGTTTATTTGATAATATTAAGAATAAATTTCTTACGTATGTTATATTGTATTTATATAGGAGAATATCCTTTTTCCTAAAAGCTAAATGCTAAAGTACTTAGGGATAAAGTATCTTATTATCTCTAACTTACTTTTAGATATTTCTACAAAAATAATAAAAGAAAATATGTCTGTATATCAGAGAGAGAGAGAGAGAAAGAGAGAGAGAGATTGAGATTGTACGGCTAGAGCAAAACCACTGTAGTAAAATGGTAACAAGTGGTGACTGAGGAACAGCTCTCTGTGGTGGTACCTTTTCAACTTTTCTATAGTTTTGAACACTTTGAAGCAAAAAGTTTGGGAAAATTGAAACTTAAAATAGTGGTTTGGAAAATTAGGTTAAAAATTGTATTGATCTTAGAAGATAATTGAATATTGAATCAATACATGCAAAACCATCGCACTATAACTCTAAGGAAAGGTAGTACACTATCCAATAATTACGGAGTGAAAAACATCCCCTGAAATAGCCATTTTGTGGTGGCTTCCTGAAACTTTCTGGCAACAGGAGGTAAAAATATTAAAATATCCTTTAAAAAAGATTTTCATTTTTTTGGAAAATGACTTGGCTGGGTCCTTTTGTCACACAAATGAACATTAATGATCTTAGATAATTCAAAAACTTATATAAAAATAAAAGTTAATAGTGAAGAGGACACTATTTAATTTGGCTAAGAATACAAATTGGGTGTCTCTTCAAGCAACCTGGGCCTTCTGAGGTACTGGATAAAAGTCCTTCTTTGGGGAGTGAGTCTGAGCTTTTGTCAGCACAAATCTCCACATGATGTGACTGAGTCTGAATGCCATGGGAAGTGGGAGCTGTGAGGTCACTACCGAAATCACACCACTGCAGTAGGGGTGAGGGATCCCCTAAAGGAGGTGAGCACCTGAACCTTGCACAGGAGCCTGTGCTTACAGTATGGGGGTCAAGAGGGACACTGGGGAGACTGCAGCCAACCACATCCCCAGAAGCACTCAGGAGATAGCATTCTACAGGGGAAAGGAGAAATCAGCTCAAGAGCATCTCTCCATTCACGCATTTAAGAAACACTCCTTCCCCTGGCCACATCCAATAAAGCTCTGTTAAACACAGAAGCCTGGGGATGGCTTCACTTTGCTGCAGAGGTGAGGATATGACTTTTAGTGAGAAAATCAGTACATAGAGGAAAAGCGCCCAGGAGGAGGGTACCACCTAGCATCTGGCAGGAAACAGGTGTCATCCTTAGGATATGGAAGGACTGATGAAGGGCTGGTTCCAAAGTAGTAGCAAGGAAGAGAAACTGGAGGGAGAGTGACATGGGTGTGCTGAACTGTGAGTCTGGACTGTTTGCTGAAGACCCATGCATTAAAGGCTTGGTTCCCAATCTGTGGTACCTTTGGGAAGTGTGGAGTCCTTACGAGGGGTAGAGTGGGGGGTTAGGTCCTTGAGGGGTATGGGATATCTGTCCTCCTATCTCTCTTGGCCAGAAGGTGAAGAGTTCTGCTCCACCACAAGCTCCCACCATGACTGGCTGCTTTGCCACCAACAAAAAAGCACAGGAGGCAGCCTCCTGCCTCAGATTCCATGGACTAGAATCTCTGTGACTGTGGGTCAAAATAAATCTTCTGTTTAGAAGTTGCTTATTCAGAGATTTGTAATAGTGAGGAAAAGCTGAGTCACTCAGGGTGATAATAAGGAATGGTTACCACACCTGTGCCTGCAGGAGAGTGGAAGAGTGGCAGAACCCAGAGGGAGGGGATCTCACAGGAAAATCCAAGGGAGACAGTCACCTGCAATTTAGGGACACAGCCATCCTGATGTGACCCGGCAAGGGTAGAGCCTGAAATAAACATAGCCCCTCCTCACTCCTCTCTCCCCTTGTTTCCTTCCAGAGCTCCTCACTAACCAAGCCAAGCAGATGCCAGGGGCAAACAGCCCACCAATGGGCTTCCCATGGGTCAGTCTCCCAGGGCACAGGGCAAGGTGAGCAGGAGGAAGTGTGTTTCTGCAGGGCTCAGCAAGACATCTGACACGGCAGCAGGTCTGCCCCAGCACGTGGCACCATAAAGTGACAAGTGGCCATGAGGACACACGGTGGAAAATGTAACCATTTGGGAGAATAAGCTTTGACCAAAGTATTTCCACTGCTCATATATATGTATCATATGCACAAACATACATCTTGTTAGATGGTTTATGTATCGAGGTGCTTCATTCAAGGTTTTATTCACTTATTCAAGAAATATTTACTGAGTTCTTAACATTTTCTACATGTTTGGTCAAAGTATTATTCAAATTAAAAATGAGAAAAGCACCCATCCAGGTGCTAATTTAATAAATTAGCCTAATTAATTAGGCTTAAATTTAGCTATATCTTCTTTAGACACTCATTTGAACCTAAGAATTAAAATTATGTACAATGACAAAAAACCCAATCTGATCACAAAATGAACAAAGGACTTAGGTAGATATTTTTCCAAAAGAGATGACTGAATGACCAATTAGCACTTGAAAACATGCTCCATATCACTAATAATTACAGAAAAAGCATATTATAACTATAATGATAGCACCTCACACCAATTAGCACAGCTACTATCAAAAGACAAGCAAACAAATCAACCTGTGAACAACAAAAAATTACAAGGGTTGGTGAGGGTGTAGAGAAACTGTGTGCACTTTCCTAGTGCACTGCTGGTGGAAATGTAAAATAGAAAGGTACTATGGAAAACAGTACAGCTGGTCCTTAAAAATTAAAAATAGAATTAACATATGATCAAGGCGTTCTACTTATGGGTATATACCCAAAATGATTGAAAACTGGAACATGAAGAAATCTCTCTATAGTGACATTTATAGCAGCATTAGTCACAGTGGCTAAAAGGTACAGAGGCTCAAATGTCCATCAAGAGGTGAATGGATAGGTAGAATGTGGTAATGTTATTCAGGCTTAAAGGAAGGAAATTCTAACACATACTACAACATGGATAAACTTTGAAGACAATAACTCTTAAGTGAAATAAAAGGGCAGGTACTATATGGTTCTTCTATGAGAGTTACTCAGAGTTGTCAAATTCAGACAGAAAATAGAATAAAAACTGCCAAGGAGCCGAGGAGGAGGAACGAGGAGTTATCATTTAACAGGTGCAGAGTTTCAGTTTGGGAGGATGAAAAAAGTCCTATGGATGGATGGTGGTGACGGTTGCATGACAATGTGAACACACTCAATGCCACTAAACTGTATGTTTAAAAATGATTTAAATGGTAAATTTTACATTATGCATATTTTTACAATACACAAAAAGAAATTAAGAAAGAAATACTCACGGATTCCAGCCCAAATCCTGTGGGTTCACATACAGAATACCAGCTCTGGAGACAGTGGCTGGGGTGGCTGTCCGCAAGTGATGTATCTCAAACAGAAGCCTCATGGAAGGAGTGAGGGCCACCCGCTCATTGCTGGCCAGGGTCAGCACCTGGAAACAGCAGCATGGCAGTCACTGGAGGCAAATCGGCAAGGGAGCAAAGGAACACTGCCAGCTTAGCATAGTAACCAGAGCACTCTCCCTAATAGATGGGCCAAAGGCTGTGAATCAAGATCTAAATTTATCCCTGAGGTGGCCTGACCAACCCTTGAGAGATAATGGACCCATGAAAGCCAACCTTTAAATGACTGCAGGAATTATTACTAAGCTAAGTATAAGTGGATTACGTGACAAAGCCCAAATAGCAAGGAAAATTAATTCTCTCCAGAATCTGAAACACCACATTTATCAACTTTCCTATAGGAACTCTTACAAGGATGAAGACCCCAATCCTGTATTTTATGATGAACAATGTCTTAGCTCAAAAAGCAATAATTGGGTGGGGATTTAGCTCAGTGGTTCCACTGCCTGCCTCGCAAGCGCAAGAACCTGAGTTCGATCCCCGGTACCAAAAAAAAAAAAAAAAAAAAGAAAGCAATAATTACTCTTAATACTTGGTGGTTACTATTTCTAATCCAGAATAATAATGGTTACTTATTTCTCTCTTCTGACTCACCAAATAGACCTTCTATTGCTTAATCAGTATCTTACAGACTTGTACCATCACTTTCTGTTTTAGGTGGGGATGCTGGATTAACCAAGGCAAAATGCTTGGGAAAGCATTTAAACCCAGTCTCCAGCAACAGGGACTAGTTAATTTTAATACCTAAATTTTACCAATTATCATACAGCACAAATTCATTCTCTTTTTGTTCAAGTATTCATATTTAATCAAAGCACATATAAAGTATAATATTTCAGACCTAGCTCTTAGAAAATGGTTGTATAAACTACATTTTTAGATATAGATTATTAACGGTTATTAAATTTATGGAGATTTAGAGAACATATTTCCTCAAATTCTTTAACTGTGAAATTAAGAGAATTATCAGGAAAATTCCATTTATTAAAATAGTGACAGTATAAAGAATACCAAGTTAAGGAGCAAAAACTAGCATTAACATCAGCGAGTGAGATGTTATTTTTAAGGTTTAGCACGGCAGTCTTATTGACCTTGTTATCATCCATGACTGTATTTAGTGATTCAATCCACATGGGGTCTATATCTCCATCCAAGACTATCCATTTTGGCCCATCATGTGTAAGATTTGCTTGTTCTCGTAGAATGGAAGAGAACAGACCTATAAAATAAAAGTAAACAATAGTAGATTATCATGAATTCAGATGCAGTTTATTTCTAAAAGAAATTTATAGAATTTATCCTCAAAGGTCTTTTATTATTATTTTTTTGGTACTGGGGATCAAACTCAGGATCTTGAGCTTGCAAGGCAGGCATGGTGCCACTGAGCTAAATCCTCAGCCCTCAGAGGTCTTTTATTAACTAAATAAAAAACATTTTACCATCATACCCACAATTCAATACCCATGTATGTGTATTTCAATACTATCCCCAACTCTAACCCTAAACTAATGCTAATACTAACTCTCAAAACCACACTGCAATTCACAGGTACTTAAATTCTGACACTATTCCTGACCTCAACCCTAACCCTAACCCTAACCCCAACAGTACCAGTCATAGCCACACTGAAATGCTCAAGTATGTGAAATCCAACAGGATACCAATCCCTAGCCCTAACCCTGACCATCATGCTCACACTCAAATAATGAGGTACTTGAATTTCAACAGTATCCTTAACCCTAACCTGAACATTAACCATAATACCCACACTCCAATAGTTAGGTATCTGAATTCCAACACTCTGTGTAACCCTTAAAATAACATGAACCCAAAGACTCACATTCATACCTACACTTCAAAACTCAGGTATGTGAATTTGAACTGTAAACCTAACCCTAAATCTAACACTAATACTAACCATCAAACCCACACTCTAATACACAGGTACTTGAATTCCAAGATCATCACTTAACCCAACCTTAACCCTAAGCCTAACCCTAACCCTAAAACTCCTCATAATAGCCGAGTGGAAATGCTCAGGTACTTGAAATCCAACACTGTACCTCACCCTAACACTAAGCCTAACATTGACCTTCATACTCACACTACAATAATCAGGTTCTTGAATGCCATCCAGATTCCTTACCCTAACTGTAACCATAACCCTAATGCTAACACTAACCATAGTTCCCACAGCCAAATAGTCAGGTACCTGAATTCGGACACTTTCTGTAACCCTTAGTGTAACATGAACCCAAAACCTAACAATCATACCCACACTCCAAAACCCAAGTGTTATGGTTTGGGTCTAGATGTCCCCCCAAAGCCTCATGTGGTCATAGGCTTGATCTAGAGTGTGTGAAGTTGGAATTGATTCATGATGCAAGGCTAGGTTCAAGGGCACTAGGATTAAGGGTGTGAGTGCTACTGGCCCTAAGTAGTCTGAATAAGATAAAAGGGACAGGGAGATGCTGTTAACTCTCTTGCTACCTTTGCTGCCTTGTGTGCGCCATGTTGTTTTTGCTCTGCCATGTCTGTTTGTCATCCCTACCTCGGAGTTGGCTGATTATGGACTGAAACCTCTATGAACTGTAAGACAAATAAACCCCTTACCCTTTAAAAAAAACAAAACCAAAAACCAACGTTTTTCTGTCTCTTTCTTGTGGGCAGTGTACCACAACCTCTACATGATATACAGGCTCCAGATCTGGTTTTACTATTTACCAACAGGCAAGTTTCTCCACCAGGGAAGGAGCATTCCCTTCCCTGACTGACATTCCCCACAGGTCAGACATGGGTAAACTACCTTCCTCAAAGAATAGTTGTGGGATTTATAGGCAACATATGTAGAACTTGCAACTTCCACCAAATGAAGACGTTACCCTTTTCCACACTCTTAAATTAATATCTGTCTTAGAAGTATTAATTTATTTCATCTACCTCCATTCTTGTGCAACAATATTCCAGGGTCATAATTCCAAGGTAAAGTATTTGGAAGTGTTACACATCTCTTTGATAATTCTGGATGTTGGCATTAAATTGTCATTACTTAACAGATGTACAGATAAAAACATTTTAAATCCATGGCTTTTCTGCCACTGCTACATATCTAAATACATGGAGAATTTAATAGTTGCTGACTTTTCAAACTCAAGTATATAACACCATGGTGAATGAAACTGCTTTGGTCCCTTTGTATGGAGGTTTCCTCTATGAAATGTTTTGTGTAAAAATAAATGACAGCATCTAGTCAAACCTGCCACTATGGTTTATAGGAAAGGCAGCAATCCTTTCTAATGGCTGCTCATTCCAACCTATTCCATAGCTTCTCAACATACACAGATGAACAATTTTGTACTGGCTATAGTCCTTTATAAGAAGAGAGAAATTAGACTAAGACAGCAAACATTGTCCCACAGATAAAGGAAAGTGTATATAAGAGGAGAGAGAATGACAAAGTGTGACCTGCTTCACATCAGGTCATCAGGGAAGTCTTCTCAGATGTGACCAGACACTTAAATAAGCTAAAGGAGCAAGACATACAGGTACGCGGAGGAAGAGTGTTACTGACGGGAGAGCATCAGGTGCCAAGGTCTCATAATGCAAAGAGGCTTGGAATAGTCAGGAGGTCAGAATGAGCAAACTGGAAAGAAGGGCAGAATAGAGAAAATGAAGTCAGAGCTAGTGAGGTGGCCTCTAATCACTAGGGCCTTGTAGGACATGGAAAAAGGTTGAGTTCCAAGGGTGATGGGTAGCCAGTGCAACCCAAAAGCTGGGAAAGAAAATCCCGAGGAGCCCTCTGACTTCTGTATGGAAAATGAGCCATAGGAAGACCAGTGGGCAGTGGCTTGGACTAGTGTGCCATCTATGGAGAAGTTGAAAGTACTGGAATTCAACACATAAGGTATTTTTATGTTTGAGCCCATGGGATCTGTTGAGAGACCGAATGCAGGGAATCAGAGGAAGGATTCCTCAAGACCAATACACACTTGCTGACAGGGGAAGAAGTCATAAGGGCCCCTACCAAAAGTATCTGCAAATACAGGGAGGGTATCCCTTATCAGACATGCTTGGGCCCAGAAGTGCTTTGGATTTCAGATTTTTCTGGATTCTAAATCATTCACATAGACTTTACCAGTTGAACAACCTTAATCCAAAAACGTGAAATACTTTAAATCACAGATTTAAATCAGATTTCAGAGCACTTCAGACTTTATATTTTCGGAATAGGGATAATCAACTTGTCCTCTTAGGGCAGCAAACATGCCCAACTGAGTTCTGACATTGGTCTCCAGAATAACCTTGTCCAAATCTCAGTCAGGATCCTACATCAGGCACTTAATCAATATGTCCAGAGAGATCCATGTTAAGGTTGCTTCTGGATTAAAAGAGCCCTCATATAACTGATACAGGATAAAACATAGCTCTGAGCACAGGTCGCTGAATGCAAACCAAGTATTTATTTGAATCTAGCTTTAATTTTTACATTATAAATGCTGCTGTGATCTGCTGTATTTGCAATAATGCCAACATATAAAGAGTAAATCTGTGACTATGACTAAAATTGGTTTTTACCAAAAAATGCCTTTCTGGATAGAAAAAAAGAAATTTTTAGTCACTGAAAGGGGACTATTACTTGCCATCTTTCCATTCTCGGGTAGCATGATGTATGAAACCAAAGAGTTCATCTGTTGTCACAGCTTTAGGGTTCAAGTCATTCCAAACGGGCTTCTGTTTCATGTGAACGTATGTTCGGTTCAGTGTTCTCAAAATCTGAGAAGGGGAAAAAAAGCAAACCAAGAAAACTAATACTAATGTAAGCCAAATGGAAATTAAAAGATTTTCAGAGGATTTTTCGTATTCAGTATATGTTACTAGATATTCTGGAGAATGTCTAGACAAAACGGTGCAAAATAGACACACAGTATGTGCTTCTCCCTTATCCTCTTGAAAAGTCCAGTCTCATGATTTCCTGGGTTCAATTTACTTAACTCTTTAAACTATTTAGACCAGAGAAAGTCACTTTATCATTTGTGATTTTAACCATGTGTACAAAGTGAAAAACTGTATGTAAAGAAGCAATCACATTCATGTTTATAAAACCACCCTGCCTGAATTATTTAGATCAGCTGTTCTCCAAAGTTGGCCCCTACCAGGCCATGGCTGGGTCCACCCCCAGGGCTTCCAGTTTCTTAGGTCTGGTGGGAGACATGTTGTCTGCGTTTTCAGCAAGGGCCCAGATGATACCCTGGTGCAGGTATGGACATGTTCTGGGGTCCAGTGTCCCAGGCCAGTGATTATCAACAGGAGACTGTCCTGACGTAGGAGAAGAGTGGCTGCATTACTGGGCTTCTAGTGGGCAGAGACCAAAGACACTATGCATCCAACAATGCCCCAGACAGCTCAGACAGCTCTCTACAATAAAGAATTCTCCAGTCCAGAAAGTCATAGTGCTTCTCCAGTCATAGTCATAGCCTGCACTACAAAATGAGAAAAAGAAGCCTTGAGGGAAACTCACAGAATAGATGCTCAGACTATGTCTAATTAATTGACACCTTAACCCAAATATCTGTCCAACTGTCTCTTTTGCTGTGAAAAGCTATGGCTTTTGTTTTAAATATTTATCATCCTGACCCACGCCCAGGAGTTTTGAAATACTGATAAACAATTGCCAAATACTTTGAAATGGTAAGTTGCTGAATAACACAGACCTGAGCTTTAGAGGTCTGGCGGTATCAGCTTAAGTACATATTGAATAGAAAAGAATAGGTGAAGACTAGATGAAAGAAATTAAATGCCTTAGGAATATTAAGCTTATATTTTTAGAAACCATTAATCTACTGGAAATTACAGAATTTAATTTTATCCTTCCATGAACTATGGCCTACATCTGAAACACATTCTAACAAAGTAATTATAGGTCTATCAGATGTCTACTTTAATATTTCAATTATTACCTTTTTTACTAAAAAATTTCTATACAGAGCATCCCTCTGCAATTGTTCCACTTTGGATTTGGATCTAAGTACTGGCAAGTTCTATATACATTCATGCTCTAAAACTCATATGCCCATTCTGATTATTTTTAGTTGTTGGCCACCAAATATGTTTACATCCAGGCATCCTGAATTAAAATGCATGCAGTTCTGCATATTCTGTCTGCCAACCAAGAAAATAAGTATGTTGCCAGGACTGTCAGTAAGGCCAAACAAAATCAAGCAGTGAACTAAAAATGGGGGATAATAATGCCCATCGCTTATCATCCTTGTGTACAGCAAGTCATACATAATGCACCCAGCACAGCACATAATAGGGACCTCAAAAATATGAGGTTTTGCCACTTCCTTTGCAAGTTTTATTTTGGCCCTACAGTGGGATGTATTTCTGAGAAAGAACTGAAGGAAAATATTTGGGTTTGTTTTTCTTAATAATATGGGAAAGAGAAACTAGGATCATCTGAAAAAGACCAGAAAGTATTTCTGAAAAATGTAAGTAGACCCAATCAAATCCTGCAAGTCACATACCTTATTCTGCAGTCTCTCACAGTGCTTACCCTTGATACAGAATCCAGGGGTGAGCATTACTGCCGGGGCATAGGGCACAGTTGTAAATGCAAGAATGGGATGCTATGAATCTTGTGGGGGAAGCCTGATCTTCCATTCAACTTACTTTTCTTAGGTGAATACAGCGTTCTATTTGTTTTTCTCCCTTCTCTCTCACAAAATAAAGGAAAATTGTGTGAACTGACTGAAGAGCAACATTGGAGTCTAAGATTTTAACCCAACATTGAGTTGGGCTTTGCTGAAGGGAGCCCTCTTAAGCAGCACTGAAAAGAGTCCCTGGCTGGAAGGTGTGAGATGGGTCACCCTACCTTGCTCTTCCCTGTGCCTGCGTTTCCAACCACAAAGACAGAGTGTCGTACGGCCAGCAGCTCCTCAAGCTGGACGACCTGCAACCAAATACCCAACAGTCACTGCTGTCCTCTCAGGAGGTGGTGACAAAAAGACAACCTACTCACTGTTGCTCAGTTCTTTCCTTACAGCCCATGCAAGCTGCTGACATCAGTGTGTTCAAGGAAAGTCACAACAGATCACAGGTCTAGAGTGTGGTTCCACCTGGATCACCCAAGTGGAACACAATAGTGAGAATGAAGTGGAAGCATTGCCTTCTGGACAATTGGTGTATGGCAGAGATAACTAAGAAAAATTAATGACTCCTCATAAAGGTTTGAACAAAAATAGTATATAGTCAATCATCATCTACAACTGAGTAATGATTTTCCCCATAAAATACCTAACGTGGATTTTCTGTACTGTAATGTCCAGGTAATGAGATATACAAATCTCCATGTGTTTACTAAACCCAAACTGAATAAGCCCATGTGCAGCCTTTGATACGTCAGTATCTTCCCAAGCTATTTCAAGCATGCTGACATTCCTCCCCTGCTAAAAGCACACACTAATGATTTTACTTCCAATATTCTCTAAAATGGAAGGGAGAGAGAACCAAATAAAATTTCAGTGCATGTCTCCAGGAAGTTGTATAAAGTAATTAAAAGTATGCTTACAGTTAAAACCATCACTTAATCATATTTATGCTTTTCCCTTCTGGCTGGATGGGACTACTAAAATATTTAGTTATATTTACTTTAGTTAGGACTGTCATATTAAAATGCTCGAAAGTACTTCTTAAGATCACATTAAGGCAGGCCGGGGATTTAGCTCAGTGATTCCGGTGCCTGCCTCGCAAGCACAAGGTCTCAAGTTCAATCCCAAAAATCACATTAAGGCCAGGGTAATAAAAGTTAATGTTTTAGCTAAGTACTGTATCACTTAAGCCATCATTTACACTGCAAACCCAAGGACTTCCATGAAAAGCAAGGGCCTCTTTTACTTTGAGAATGAAGCTCTCCTCGGGCTGCAGGCGGAGCTCCAGGGTGGACTGCCTGACCATCTGTTCAAAGTGTGGCTTCCTCCTCCTGGGCACGTCCAGGGCTGGAAACAGGTCGCCAACCAGGCCCAGAAACACTGGGACATCGTCAGTCACTATTTTCGGCATATTGAAGTCCCTTAGTGCTCTCATGAGGACCTAGGAAGGAGAAGAGAAAACACTGCACCAAAAAGCCAAAAGAAAGGACTTGAAAACTTTTTACTACAAAGAAATGATAAGATATGTTTAATCTGATTTAAACATTATACCATGTATACATGTATCAAAGCATCAAATGTTACCCCACTACTACGTATTCTTTTTAATGTATCAATTCCAAATACTATTTATTTATGCAGTACTGTGGATTAAACCAAGGACCTTCACATTGAACTATATGTCTACAGACCCAGTCATTTTTTTTTTAATTTTTGGAGCAGTTTTACTAAGTGGCTAAGCAATCCAGTCTGGGTTTGAACTTGCAATCCTCCTGCCTCAGCTTCCCAGAGTGCTGGGATCTTAGGTGTGTGCCACCACTTCCAACTTCAATTTTTTTTTTTTGTACCAGGAATCAACTCAAGGCCTCACACTTGCGCTGCACTGCTGAGCTACATCCCTGGCCCTCAGCTTTAATTTTTTTTTTTTTTGAACCAGCGATCGAACTCGGGACCTTGCACTTGTGAGGCAGGCAGCAGAACCACTGAGCTAAATCCCTGGTCCCTCAGCTTTAATTTTTAAAGTCAATATGAGGTCTAACAAACACCTAATGAGCTGAAGATGCTATTTTTAATCCTCATACTAAAGCATGAGATACTGATACTGTCCTCCAGCTGGCATGGCCTTCTATCTACTGGGAGAGGAGATGCTTTCTAATAACAACAAAACAGAAGGCTCAACTAATAAAATCAACAGTCCTCAGAACTGGGTCAGCAAGGAGGCTGCTCCTTCACTGCCAATGCTCTGTCCATCTTTATTTATTTATTTAATTTTGGTACCAGGGACCGAACTTGGGAAGGCGGCAGAACCATTGAGCTAAATCCCCAGCCCCTCCCTCCATCTTCAGAAAGAGTCTGGGGTGCTCTCTCCTGACTCCTCAAACTTCAGTCTGTAAGTTAACCACGTCTATGAGATTCCTTGGTCCAAAGTACTCTGCGACATCAGGATGATAACCTCAGACATTTTTAGCTTGGGTTTTTGTGTGATGTTGATTAAAAACCAAAGAGGGCTTTAGATTTTTTAACATCAGGATAACATTTGTAGAACGAGCTAAGTATTCCGTCAACAAAAACTATGTGCACAAGATCAAAGAAATGTAAGAAAATGTTGACTAACATGAATTGCAACTAAGAGGAGGAGAGATATTAGCAAATAAAAAAAATCACATAATACATTATCCCTTAACATAAAAAAGAAGCTTACAGAACGGACTGCCCTAGGTTTTGTTCTCCTCGGGCCCTTTTGCACGGATACATCGTGAGGAGCACGCCTTGCTTTCCCTACTTATCAATCAGTGGAAGCCGCACAAGTGCTTTCTCCATTTCTCCCAGGAAGGAAGGTAGGAGTTTCCCTAGAACTACACCTGCCACTGGTGTTAGGCAGCCACCCTTTCCACTTCATCCTCTGTTCCCAGCTTACGTCCTGAGAAACGGACAGACTGTCGCTGATTTGCCTGCATCTTCACTGGTATGCAGAACTAATAACCCAACCTAATTAATCAGATTGCCTGAATGTTCCTCCTAGGAATTCAAACCATGATTACCGAATTATTTGATTTTAGCTGTCAAAATACTTTTTATGGCTGATATTTCAGAAGTACTTATGGAATCACATTTCTTTCTCAGATTCATAGCTCTGTATTCAAGAACACTTGTGACCTCTCAAAATAAAATTAAAACAGTCTGCATTCAGAAAAGATGCCAGAGCCACGTGTGCCTCACTGTCCAGGTTTATGCTTCCATTTGTATGAAGCTGCTCTGCCACTCACTCAACAAAATCCTAGCAGCGCTGCGGTACCTGATCTTCCGGTCGATTTTTATCTCCTCGTTTCAGAGAGCCAGCGACAACCAAGACCGATTTAACAGCACGAAGTCCCCAGTCATAGTGATCCTAAAATAAAACCATAGGTATTTTTTTTTCTCAAAAATTGTATGAGGGGATAAGATTCTCATTCCAGAAGTGAGAGCTGAAAGTTAAAAAGTTCAGAAAAAAACAAACTTTAATAGTTCCAACTAATGTTTCCTCTCTTCTCCTCTCCGAAACTGAAAATCACATTCCTGAGGTGGCTGTCCTGCTTTTTCCTGCCTTGGTCAGCAAATCTCCCTTTTCCGTAGCCCGACAATGCAGCTTCTGCTCCAGACTCTATCTGCCTCCCTCGCTTCTCTCTACAAACTGCTAACTCAGGAGCTCCAGCCTTCCATGTGGCCACCTCCAACCACAAGCACACTTTGAAATGGTGCTCTTAGAGTGCTGGCTTCCCACCTTTCACCCGTTACCTCGTCATCACTAAGACACCCCTTCCTTGATGTTGGCACTAAATATAATAAAAACTATATTGTTAAAATTCAATTATAAACCAAGGCCCCTTTGACCTTCCACATTGTCCCTAAGGAAGGTTCTTCTCATAGGATCTGAGTTCCTGGAGGATAAACGTAGCAACTTATTTCCTCTGGTCTTTTAGGTCCAAGCAGTATCTGGCACAGAGTAGTTGTTCAGTAAAAACAGGGTGATTCAAAGGTGACTGATCTACATCTACGTCTTTCTTTCCTTGACCCATACAATCCACACAACAACAAGGAACCCTTCCCTTGAAGGGCTCTCAGCTGGGCCCTGAGCCATTTACCTGACCTCTGCAACTCTCAGACTCACCAACCTATTAGGACAGAGAAAGAAGCACCCATCTACATTACAAGGGATCGAGGGACTAAAGTGACTTAACACGGGCAGTGAAACAGTATATTTATGTATGAACATGTTATTTTATCCAGTAGTGGGTAATAAAAACAATTTAGTGGATTTCACCATCATTTTTGATGGTGACAAAATAAGGCAGAATGGAATGAAAACACATCAGAGCGGCTTGCAAATTATAAGGGTAAGGAGTGCTTGGTGAACATGCTTGGTTTGGTTGTACGCATATATGTGCACACGCCCACCAGCTGCTTACTGAGTCTCAATAGAAAAAATATCTTTGACCGTGGAGCATGGTCAAAATCATTTGAAAGTCAGTGATGTAGAAGTAGACTAGGGCTTTAGGAGGGAAGGGAAAAGGAAGAACCAGCGTTTGGAGAGGAAGAAGATTGGAGACGGGGCTAGGTCCTTGCAGTAAAGATATTTAAGGAGAGGAAGTGGAAGAGATTCTGGACACAGATGTAAAAGGACTTGGTGGCCTTGCTAAACAGGTAAAGACTGCAAATGGCTGCTAAATTAATCATCCCCATTTTCACTGCATCATTCCTTTGGTCAAAATGTTCACTGATTCTTCTCACAAGGCCACCCCTGAAGCTCAGAAAGGTATCTATGAACTGTGTTCCTCACTCAACTCTCTGTCCCGGCCAGATTCCTTTTCCATCATCTCTCATTCACCTCAATTCACTGAGTTCAAGATCTCTGTCCTTCTCTCTTCGACCTTTACTCCGAGCACCTTCCTCTTGTACTTGGCTACAAGTGTCACAGACAGCATAAGGAGGACCTGAAGCGACATCATGTCCCCACCACTTGCTAGGTGTGGACCTTTAACAGGTTATTTAATTTTACCTATAAAACAGGCCTAATACTATCAAACTCATAATCCTGTGAAGACTTAATCACAATACATGGTATCTGTTCAGTAAATACTGGTTATTTTAAGAAAGCGCGAATCAGTTTCATTCGTTTTGTATCTAGACCCCCATCACTGTCAGCAGTAAGCAAACTACTCAGGTACAGTAGATACTTTCTAACTACTTTCACATTACTACTGGGAATGGATTTGGTTACAATTTCACGTTTCCTCGTTCAATTACTTTTTTTCTCTTCTTAGGTTTTATTATAGAATTTAAATAGTCTCATAAAAAGATGACAAGACTATGAAATATGAAAATCCCAATGTCCTTACTATCTAGAGGCAACTTAAAGATCATAATGCATGTCCAAGTTACTGCATATGTATAGAAAACAGAATGCAGTAATACCTTGGTTCATGAATGCTTCTGTTTGCAAACAATTTGGTTTGCATACAAAAGCATTCAGCAAAATTTTGCTTCCATTTCCAAACTCTGCATTGGGTGACAAACACAACCACAGCTGTCTTCCCCACACAAATACAAATGCACGTCTTTCCCAAAAATCATAAAACGAATTAAGTTTGTAAACCGAGGCACCACTGTATATAATACACAGAACACATGCAAATCAGGGATCACATCCACTGTTTGGTATGCTGCTTTTATACATAATAATGTTGTAAACATTCTTTCACATGATTATGTTTCATAATTTCTTCTGAAAATATAAATTTACCATCGTGAAAAGGATAATTTAACTTTCACTTCCCAGATTCCATATCCCTAACAGTGGGAAAGTTAAAATAAATACATCAGGCACTAAGGTAACTGTGTTTGCAACTGGTATTTTAATATTCATTTTGTAACAGCATGGGCAATGTCACTGGGAAAAGACCAAAGGGCAGAAGTGACCACAATGCTAAACTGAAAAGTACCGATGCTGAACAGATACAGTTTTTGTGTCACATTAGCAACTTCAATGAACCTGAGAGAAACTTATGGCTGGACAGTAGAGAGCAAGACTGAACCATTTCAGAGTCAAAGGAAATATACAGCAAAAGTTAAAAAAAGAAAGCCAATGAGTAAAGGATTGCCAACACATGAGAAAAACCTTAACATTTCTCAAGATATTCTTCAAAAAGTAAACTTCACCTCTCTTTTAGGAATACTTCTACTTTCTCCCACTAGAAAATAATATTTTCACCAAGAAAGAGAAGGAGCATAAATCTCCCTTCCTTTAAAATTATAGCATTAATAGCAAAGAAAAATCACAGAGGCCATTTATTAAAAAAAGAACTTGTATTAAGAACACATATTAGGACACTAAAATGTCTCTAATTTAATTTCTGAAAAAAATTAAGGTTCATAAGATGTGGATTTTCAAGATTTATGGAAAATATAAAATCACTCCTAATGTCTGAGAATCATGTGAGTGTTAAATTAGCCAGCA
The DNA here is from genome assembly GCF_053883595.1 of Heterocephalus glaber. Classification (NCBI taxonomy): domain Eukaryota; kingdom Metazoa; phylum Chordata; class Mammalia; order Rodentia; family Bathyergidae; genus Heterocephalus; species Heterocephalus glaber. The sequence goes on from NW_028258156.1 coordinate 8,733,628, forward strand.
TCCTTAATTTCTAAAGCTGTTTTAATGGGATGTAAAAATCAAGAGAAAGTAACAAAAGTCCCCTCACCTGCTTGGACAGGAGCTCCTTGCAGAGTGTGTACAATGAAATGAACTTTCGGGCTAATGAGCGTGCATCCACAAAACCTTCAGCCACGAGCATGATTTCACAGATCAGCTCAATGTCAGGGGCGACCATGGCACAAGGTCTGAAACGTAAATCGGAAATTTAGTTTTAAAATGTGATAAGGTCATAAGTACAAATTGCTTAACTCAAGTGACTAATCTGTACCAACACTCTCACCATTGCTAAGCAGGTCATAATTACCTCTGTCAATCACAGCTAACGAGACCATTCGATTCAACTAAAACACATCCACTGGGGCTTGGACACCAGGAAAAGATGGAAAGTCGGAAATGACATAAGTATGGATGGAAGAATTTTTTTAAAATTCGTGGCTGCATTCTGTAAACTTACTGCTATTTAATTTGCTTGTTTTGATGCTGGGGATTTAATTGAGTATCTGCTCTTCCACTGAGCTGCATACCCAGCCTCTAAAGTTCTCGCGTCAAAGTTGTCACAGCAGAAAGAGGTACAGCAATGCTCTTCTGTGCTAAAGGCCAGCCTGTGGCTAGTGGTGTGCTGGTAAAGGCTGAACCAACAGCTGTCCAGAAAACAGCTTTACTGATTTCCATGGAATAAATCTTCCCCTCACCGCTGAATCCAAGCTACCAACACTACATGTGGAGCTGGGGAGAGACCTGCTCTGCAGTAGGAGGTCACCAGCACACAGACAACCTCCGGGGCATAAATATTAGTAACATAAGCAATTATGAAGCCACAGGGTTTGAGAATCAACTGTTTTGTGATATAATTTATTGAATCAAAAATTGATACATAATTTAGTGTTTACTAAGTAGTTGTGCTCAACAAAAGCAACATGTAAAAAATTCCACTCAAGTGCAAAAGAAGCAAGAGCAAATAAATAAGCACATGATTTCAGACTTTTAAAACTGCATACCCCAGGCCAGGGATTTAGCTCAGTGGTTTCGCTGCCAGCTGCACAAGCGCAAAGACCTGAGTTCAATCCCCGGTACCAAAAATAAAAACCAAAAAAACTGCATATCCCAATAATATTTATCCTCATATATATATATATATATATATATATATATATATATATTTCTTTTTGGTACCAGGGATTGAACTCAGGACCTTGCGCTTGCGAGGGAAGGGGCGGAACTACTGAGCTAAAACCCCGGCCCTTATCCACTTATTTTTGTAAATGTAATTATAGTCTATTTTATGCACATCTAATTTTAATCCTAAACATTCTGCAAAGTTTCATTGGAATTGGGTTACTGAATACTTCATCTATCTAAGCTAATCCATTTGCTACTTTTCATAATAGTAGAGAAGAGTAAATAAGAGGTAGAAAAGACTAACATTTTTTTATTTTATACTTATATTAATATAAATACTAGAAAGTGTAAATAAGGACTAAAAGGTATAATAGATAATGTGAAATAGGAAGAAAAGGGGCAAAGGGGAAGGGAAAGTGGGAGGGGTAGGGGAAAGGAAAGAAGGGAATGGAATTTATGTGAGAAAATGAAAAAAATGGAAACAAAGTCTATACAAATAGGGGGGGATGGAGGGGTTGAAGGGAGAACAGGGGAATGGGGAAAATGTAAGAACCAGGACAGATTAAGTAAAGGTGCAAATTCCCAATGATGAATGTCATTATATTGTATATCTAAAATGTACCAATAAAATAATAAAAAAATTTTTAAAAATATAAATACTAATTTTTTATGGTGTTGGGGATTGAACCCAGAGCCTTGTGCATGCAAAGTACATACTCTACACACCTGCAGCCCATAGATAATAGTATATACTTCATGCCACATGAAGTGCTAAAAGCTTCTCACCCACTATTCCACTTAATTCTCACAACTCTAAGAGATGGCTACAGAGGTGAAGACAGATGTCCCTAGAGATTGTAGCACATGCTCTAGGCCACATGGTTGGTAGGTGGCAGAATTAGGAAATTCTTAGGGCCAAAGAATATTCCCTCCATATACTTTCTTCATCCAAGTTTTCCTTCAAATTTTGTTGAGATTAGTGATACCCTAACATAAAGGATGCTGTACATAAAGGGTGATTTGGTTGGACATAAACCAAATGTCGTAAGACAAATTCAGAGTTGTTTGGCTTTTTGAGACAGGGTCTCAGTTTGTAGTTCAGGCTGCCCTCAAAATCATGGCAGTTTCTCCTGCCTCAGCCTCCAGATTGCTGGGATTATAGGTGTGTACCATCATGCCTGGCAACAAATTCAGATTTTAAGACACAAATAAAAAATGCACGATAAACTGGGTCATAAATGCAAAAAACCTAGAAAAGTTTACAATATTCACACAAAAACTCTTCTGTAATTATTACATTCATTTCCTAGATAGTTATTCTCTAAAATTTTTTTCAAGAAAATTAGACATTATAAAATAATATGGTAGAGAAAGCTATTATGAGGAAAGCAAAAACACTCAATACAGGATGTTAGAATACTATTAACTACTAGAGAAAAGAATTATTTAAATGCTTATTTCATATTACCTACCCCACATAAGTTCTCATTTTACAAATTGCACTTAAAAAGGAATACTATAAAAGTAGAAGGAAATACAAGTAAAATACGGCCATATATCTTGAGGGCTAAAAAAATTTTAAGCTAAAAAACTGAAAAAAAAATCACACTAAAAACTACAGAGGTTCTTATAATCTATATAAAGTGGCATATTATTTTGAAGGCATACTAAGTAGTTAAGATACATATTATTAATCCTAAAGAATGCCTAAAAAATAAACCTGGTAAGTCTCTAGCACTGCCCAGATTAAAAAAAAGAGAGAAGACACAAATTATCCATATCAAGCATGGAATTCATGACATCACTATGGATAATAAAAGAGTATCATGAACAAATGTATGCCAATACATTTAATAATCTATATAACTTAGATAAATTCATTAAAAGATGTACATTATCAAAACTAATTCAAGAAAAAAATTATTACCTCAATAACTTCACATCTATTAAAGAAATTGACTTCATTACTTAAAAGATTCCCATGAAGAAAAGTGCAGGTCCAGATGGCTTCACTGATTAATTCTATCAGATACTTAATACAAATAAATAATAGCAATCCAGAAAGAGTCTTAAGGAAACAGGGAACATTTACCAATTAATTTCAGGATGTCAGCATTACATTAGTACCAAAGCCAGACAAGGATGACAAGAAAGGACAGTACAGACCAATATCCCTCATAGCACAGATTTTTAAAAAATCTGTAACAAAGTAATATCATACTGAATCCAGCAATCTATGTAAAAAATACTACTTCCTGAACAAGAAGGGTTTGTGCCAGGAATGCAATATCAAAGGAGTATTTGGTATTTGAAAAAAAATCAATCAATATAGTTCAGCACATTAACAGAATAAAGGAAAAAATATGCAAACTATAAAACAACAATGGATAAGAAAACGTAGTTGAAAATTTTTCCAAGTTTGGGCTAGACAAAATTTTTTGGGGTAGAATATAAAAAACAAAACAAGAGCCAACGGTGTAGTGCAGTAGAAGAGCACTTGCCTAGCATTCAATAGGCTGTGGATTCAATCTCCAGCACTGGAAAAAACTATTTCATCAAGTTTAAAACTTCTGTCTTTTATGGATACCTTTAAAACAATAAAAAGGAAAGCCACAAAAATAAGAAAAACCCTCCAGAGTGTGTATTTAATAAAGAGGTTATATATAGAATACAGCACTTCACAAAAGATAGTGTACAAATCGCCAGTAAGTATATGAAAAAAAATGCTCAACATCATCAGCATTCATGAAAATGCAAACTAAACTTAAAATGATACATCACAACATATCTATTAGGTTGGCTAAAGTGAAAAAGCCAATACCAGGTTTTGATAAGAATATAAAGCAACTACAATTCTCCTACATTAACAGTGAGACTGTAAGATGGTACACTTTGGCAACGAGATTGTAGAATCTCGTAAGTAAAACATACTCATACGTTTGCCATATGAGCCAGCAATTCCATTCTTAGATATTTACCAAAAGGAAATAAAAACATGTGTTCATACAAAGATTTACATGAATATTCATAACTGCTTTATTCATAGTAGACCCAAACTGGAAATGATACAAATGTCCATCAACTGATAAACGGATAAACAAAGAGCAAAATGCATATACAACATAATACAAATCAGCAATAAAAAGTGACAGACTACTGATAAGCTCAACAACGTGGATGAATCTCAAACCCATAATGTTTTAAAAAAAGATGCCAGATACAAGTGAGTACATAACTATCTGGGTTCATTTACATGAACTCTAAAAAAGGAAATTTAATCTACAATCATGGAGAGTAAATCTGGAGTAAGGGGATCAACCTCAGAGAGGCACAAGAGAACTGTGAGGGGTATTGGAAATATCTTCTGTATTGTGATCCATCGCCTCTCACCAACTATACACTTACAGGGCAGTGCGTCATTGCATTAAACTACATCTGAGCAGAGTGATGTGAAAGACCAGTTAATTATAAGCGTGCCACATACAGCTGTCCAGATTCTCTTACAGACTGCAGCGAGGGTTATACACTCACAAGGCATTTTTGGAAAGCAGGTCATCAACAGGTATTATAATCATCACCTAGGAATTCTACATTTAGGAATTGATTTTGGAGTAATAATCAGAAACAAGAATAATTTTTCATGTGGATAGATGTTTAGAGCCTGCTACTTTACAGTCATAAAAAACTAAAAGGAAGGAAACAGGCTCTACCTGACAATAAAGAGTAGTCAAGAAAATACTGATGAGCAACAAGAAGGACTATTCTGGAGCTACATAAAATAAAATTTCCAAAGAATTTCTGGCAATAAAATACGTATGTCAAAATATTAAAAAGACAACTAAGTAATAGTTTGACTTTTTAAATATCTAATATCATAAAATCTAAATTATAACAGACTAGAAAAATATAATAATTTCTGGATGGTGATGCTTTTAAAAAATTTTTTATTTTCCCCAAATATTTCATAATTTTTAAAAATATGCTTATAATAAAATATTGTAACACAATAGCTAATGTGTAACATTTGGATTTATAATATAACTTTTAAATACTGATTTTGAGTCCTGGTTTCATAATTCACAAGGGTTAATTTATCATGGGGAAAATGCTCTTTTATGAAGGGATCCGAAGAAATATTGAGTTTTCCCTAGGAATTCTCAAGTGAAATCAATCAGTTAACAATGCAAACCAACAACGTTAGGTGGCATAAGCGCACCAGATGCTAAGCTGCAAAGCAAAACACTTGCCTGAAAAGTGCTTTCAGGTTTTCTGGTAATTCTGTTCGACCAGCATATCCTGGGTTCATAGTGATAAATATTCCAACTGATGGCTTCAGTGTGACAGCTTCTCCAAGAAATACAAATCTACCATAGAAAGAATGTTGATGGAATTAAATGTGTTCATTGAATATGAATGCACATTGACAAATGCAAACCACTGCAAAATGCAAATTATTATTAGGAAGCTGTTTATTCTGTGTCATTTTCTTTAAAATTCATAAGCATATATATTTGAATATATTTTAAAGCAGGTTTATTAAAAATATCCTCCATCTCCCCAGAGGAATTTTAAGTACAAGAAGTATTTCTGCAGAGCCATGGTGTCTTAAAATACACAAATGAGGATCTGGCTACTTTAACATTTAATGAAATAGGAGGGCGTTTTGCCTTCAATGTGGCCAAAAACCTCCTTGAATGGGACACCATTCAGGTGAGGATGTTCATGCTACAAGGAGAAGGGCACACCCTCTTCAGTCTTTGCCTATTTGCTCACTTGTTCTCCTTTCCTTTTATATATTCCTTTATATATTCTATATAAATATCTATTGAGTACTGCTTAGAGGTAGAACAGCATGATGGTTAGGACAGCTACCTCTAGAGCCAGACTGAGTGAGTGTTCAGAGTCCAGCTATACCATTTTAGGTATGTTAACTACCCTATGTTCTAATTCCCTCATCTAATAAAAAAGGATATTACTCACCTTATTAGATTGTGTGAGGATTTCAAAGAGATTATAAACATAAAAGGCTAAGGAAACAAAGACTATAATATGGTACTCAACAGATATTAGTGATGTCTACTGCTATCATGATCACTTTGGAGTATGGGAGAAGCAACAATTTGCACAAAACTTTGCAAGGGCCTAACAAGATTACTGATGGCCAGGGTGATGGAATGGTGAGAGACTGCAGGAGCCAAATTGAGAGACAAGTACAAGGAAGCTTTTAGATGGGGTAAATGAGATCTCTGGTCAACAGAAGACAGGCTGACATAGTTAGGGAGCTGAACCTGTATCACAGGATAGAGAGGGAAAGATATGGAGAAAAAAATCCAGGATGTTTAGGACTCAGTGTCTTAGATACTCACTAAGAGTTGGTAGATTTTGTATATTCAAGGTGAAAATAGAGAAATCTTCATTTCCCAGATTTCAAAGGCTACTCAGAGAGTGGGTGCCACAGGATAATGGACCATTCTCCCATCATATACAGCAGGAAGAGCCACTAGTCAAAAGGTGGACCTCCAAATGGTGCAGTCAGAAAGCGCTGAAAGGCTGCAGGGTCAAGGCATCTCTAGCTCAAAGGGAATTTAAGTTATGGAATCCTGATGGAGCCTAGCCACCTGCATGCAGCCAGCCTAAGGATGAAGAGACATAATGGAGACATCCAGATTGGAGAGACTATCAAGAAGTATGGCTGGGCCAGGGATTTAGCTCAGTAATGCCACACCTGTCTCACAAGTGCAAGGTCCTGAGTTTGATCCCCTTTACCAAAAAAAAAAAAAAAAAGAAGTATTGCTTGGAATTTCTAAATGTACTGCATGGATCAGTTACATAAATCTCTGTAACAAAGGAAGATTTAAATGACATCTGGGTTGCATCAAGTAGTAAGATTTTGGCTAACAGTTAAGTAAAATATGGCTTGAGATCAAAGAGCAAAGAACTGAATTTCTCTAATGTGTCACTAGAGTAGGGATGCGTTAAGACAGCTGGATATAAGAAAGTGGTGCCTCAGGCCCATGTGATGATAAGATATGTACCCACTGATAAAATGGAAGCTTCTAGAACATGCTCACAGTTCCAACAGGCTAGATAATTCTTCACCAAATGGGAGACAAAATATTCCAACACACAAGATGGCTAGCTGAGCATAATACTATAAAAAGTTGAGAGGAACAGATAGGCTAGATAAATGAGGTGGCATTTGTATTAAATAAAAATGTTACAAGGAGAACCAAAATTGTTCTCTGTACTGTAGTAAGTATTTCTTAAATTAAGCCGTCAAGTCCTAAGTGCTGGTTCTGTTTTGCCTTCTGACATCATGATGAGACTGATGAGATTTCTGATGTACTTGGAGTTTTTACCACAAGTTACTAGAAGAACACGAAGGCATCACCTGCTGAGAAGGGACAACTAATAAGATAGGTACTAGTGAAAAGACTGGGATTGCCATTAACAGAAGAGGATTATGAGACATCACATGGAGTCTTGAGGAGCACAACAGTCTTTTCCTGTAAGCTGAGAGACCAGGGGACAGGATGCCTGGGCTTCTGGGAGTCCTCAGCATGGAGGTGGGCTCTGAAAGCTGTGGCAGTCAGCAAGGGAGAAAATACAGATAGAGAAAAGAAGTCCCGAGACCAAGGCCCATGACATTGAGTATTAGTAACCCAGAAGATTAAAAAAAAAAAAAAAGAATAGCTAACACTAATATGGTGCCTATTGTATATCAGGTACTGGTCCAGATGCTTTCCATTAATCACCACCACCATCTATAAGTTCTTTTCCCCATTTTATATGAGAAAAAAGTAGCAAAGGAGCAGGGCGGGTGATGTCCTGTGACCCACGTGAAGGAAGTATGTCATAGTAAAGAATGGCCATTGGGTCAGATGCTGCCAGAAGGTCACAAAGACAAGGACTGAGACTTGATCCCTGGATTTAGCATCACAGAAGTAGTCTATCCTTTAAGTAATGTGATATACCTTTGTTGTATTTAACATTAAAAGCCACTGACAAAAAATGAAGATGTCCAAAAGAAATTTTCAAAATTAACTATTCTTTTATTTTATCCATATCAAGAAAGAGACAGCAGTAGACTGTGAAAGTGAGTTATGTGCATTATTCCATTATCCTAATTGTAACAAAAGAGCCACGTGGCACTCACTTTTTTCTCCCATTTCTGATGGCATCATGAATCGTTTTTACTTGCACGGCCACCACGGACAGAACCTCCACAGCAATGCGGTTGAACTCATCAAAGCAGCCCCATGCTCCTGTCTGCACCAGGCCTTTATAGATATTTCCTATGGACTAAATGAGGGAGGCATTCAAAGTTTCGAGAAGGAGGTCTTAAGTATTTACAGGTAGAGTGCCCCTCACCTGAAAATCCAAAATGCTCCAAAATCTAAAACTTTGATGCTAGAAGTGGAAAATTCCATACTACGAAACTTTGTTAAATTATTAAAACTATTATGTAAAATTAAGCTTAGGCTATGAGAATAAACAAATTTTGTTTTTAGAATTGGGTGCCTTTCCCAAAATATCATTAAATATATGCAAATATTTCAAAATAAAAAATCTGAATAACACTTTTGGTCCAAGTATTTCAGATAAGGGGTACTCAGCCTCATCCCAAATAGGAGCAATGTTAACGCACATCATTTTACATTATTTAGTAACTTACTTTGTAGTCCATTTGCTCTGAACAGTTGAATACATAAACCATCATGCCAAGCGCACGTCCAAGATCTTTGGTAGTTTCCGTCTTCCCTGTACCAGCCGGGCCAGCAGGAGCCCCGCTCATGGTTAGATGCAGTGACTGAGTTAAAGTAATATAACACCTTTGTACAACAGAAGAGACAAATATTACAGTCTAATATGAAATTTCTATGAAATATTAGAGGCAAATGATTTTATAAAGTCAAAGCTTAAGAAGCCAAAGTCTAGAGTGGAGTCAGAACAAAAAATTGATGTACTTCTGATGTGTTCATAGCAACAAGTCAGATTATTTTATATTAATTTTAATTTTAGGTTGTCTATTTAAAACTACTGGAGAAGAATGCATTGCTTTATATGCTATTGTTCTCATTTCCTAAGAGCTGTGCATTTGAATACAAATACACTTAATTTGTAATGCAATTCAATTTCTAATATTTCTAGGGAAAGATACTATTAATATGGTAGGTGACATCTCAAGCTACTATTTATAAAAGAAAAATAGAAATCGTGGATAGTGAATGAATTAAACATAGACTGCATTAAATTGCTACATAAGAAATACATTAAGAGATGAGTAGGTAAACATAAATACATAGTATGCTAATAATATATAACTACTTTGATGTATAAGGCCAATATGCAATGACATAATTTATTATGTCTAACCATTTTAGGAATTCATTTTGAATGTGTTTCTCTCATGCATATAGATTATCATAATACTTATTTTTACAGGAAGATTCAAAGGATCTAGGACCAAAAATAACCATGCAAAGACAGAATATGTAAAAGGAAGAAAAACTAACAAATGGCAAGGCCCTGCAAGTATCAAGTATCTGGTATCCACAATTTCTTTATTTGGGGTTTCTTCAGGTTTGTACATTAGTTTTGTCTTAGTACAGAGAGTGGATGAACTGGAAAGACATATGCAAAGAGGTCAGGGCACCAGAGACTAAGTCTACTTTGCAGATCTTCAGATATTAATCTTACACCTTTTGACATCAACATGCCTCAGTTTTCTCCTCCTTAAAATGAGGTTTACTGTAAGAATATATGAAGGAAACTGAAGGTAATCTCTCTAAAAATTCACCTATGCATAAAACATTCATAATTTCAAAGTTATGTGCATTTAAGTGCATTTTATAATGAGACTGAATAGAAAGATTCCTAGATTAGAAATCAGAGTACTTTTTGTACATAAGTTATCTTTACCCTTGTGGTTCCAAGTTTGGGCCAGACCTATGGCCATATACATCTGCATTTCCCACCTGCATTCTAACAGGGATTGGCAAAGTGACCAAACTCCAACCAGTCCTGAATGTGTAGAAATGGCACTCCTAGGATACCCACTTCAGGACATTTCACCCAGGCCTTGCCTTGCCCTTTTTCCACTGGCCAAAACAAATATCAAAGGCGTGTTCAGCATGTCAGCTCCCTATCATTCTATTCTGCTGGCTCCCTCTCCTGTGGATGGTTACAAAAGTGAGACATCAGCTTCTGTGTTATTTAAGCCACTGTATCTTGAGGTCTCTCCCTAATAGCTGAGCCTCCATTCTTTTAACCTGCATGCCTGTGTCCAGCACAAATCTATCAGGTACAAGCTGGCAGACCTAAGGCTCTGAGTATGAAATGAGACACTATCTACTCTGCCTAGCTCACAGAAGAATGGTCAGCATCAAATGAGACATAATGAATGTATTTTAAAGTATTATGTTAATGTAAACAACTCATAAATAATCCAAAGGATGAAATGGAAAGGAAATGCACATAACATAAACATCTTATCCAAAACTATCCACACTATCAGAATGAATACTCACCTTCCTTTCAACTTTCAAATAAAGCACACAATGATTTTTTAAATTAAAATTTTAACAAGCAATCAATCTTCACATACTGATAAACTTTAAAACATATTTCCTTTTCTCTCTTATATTCCAAGCTTCACTTAACTCTCTTTTCAATTCCCAATGGCATGCATGTAGTAGACTCCTAACATTTGCAAGTCTTGACTGGTCTCAGGTGATTATGTCAAGCTACATATATCAGTCCTTCACACTGAAAGAACTACATAAATTAATGAAGACAATGAACATTTTGAGACACATTAAAGAGAACAAATCAGACAATTACAAAAGCTGTACGTACAGTACAGAAATGATGAAATCATGAGCAGATTAATATGTGTATGAACAATGACAAAGCTTGTGCGAGAATTCTACCAATCTCTCCAGACTACCTCAACCACCAGCTGCACTTTGATGATAAGAAGACTGAGGGTGGGCTGGGGATTTAGCTCAGTGGTGCCGCTGCCTGCCTTGCAAGCAAGCAAGCTCAAGGTCCGGAGTTCGATCCCCAGTACCAAAAAAAAAAAGAAGACTGAGGGTATTGCTGTGAGCTTAAGGTATGAGTTCTGTCTCATAAATACTGAAGAGTCAATGTGCTTCCTGTCACCAAATAAGTCAGCAGAGACTAGAATACTAATAAAGAAATTCACCTCCATGAGACTGTATCCTGACCTCTCCAATATTCTGACAATGTACATATTTACTTGGAGTCAAGTGGCAATGACCTTTTTTTCTTGGCCCCGGGGATCAAACTCAGGGCCTTGTGCTTGCCAGGCAGGCATGGCACCGCTGAGCTACATCTCTGGCCTGGCAATGAACTTTTAATAGCACCCACTTGCTCCCTTATTATACCTGGGCCCCAAGGGTTTTCTTTCTACTCCTTGAGGAATCAAGCTTCTCCTCACTTTCAAAGCTTTGGTGCTTGCTTTTGCTTCTACCTTTCTGCCTCAAGACCTGTGAATAGCTGATCCTACATTATCATTTATCTTCTAGCTCAAAGGTTTTCTCATCTAATTTATACAGGTTGTATATCCCAAATCCAAACTACTCCAAAATTTGAATCTTTTTTGAGTGCTAACATAATGCTCAAGCAGTTTCAGATTTTGAAGCATTTTGGATTTTGAGTTTTCAGATTAGGGATGCTCAACCAGTGAAGTCTATAAATATCTCTCCCTACCCTCTACCTCTCAAAAGTCTACTCTGGTTCCAAGCCATTTCAGAGAAAGCATACTCAAACTAAAGTAGATTCTCCTTCCTTCAATGTACTTTTAAGACACCACCCTGTTTTCTTTTTCCCATATCATATGTTATCACCCAAAATATTTTACTCTGAGTATTGTTCCTTTTAATTCCCACCCACTCGCATACTTAATTCAAGTAGAAAGTAATCTCATTGGTAGCAAACAGACCTGTCTGCTTAATATCAGAACAGTTTTTAGCACAGTACTTCATAAGTGTTGCATCATTTCATGAATATTAGGTTCTCCCTCTTCTCTTTTCAGTGTAGGCAATCCTTAAAAAATAAATTTGAACATGCAATTCCTAGTGACTTTTGTCTTCCAATAAGAAAATGGGGGAAGGAGGATGGTGACAGAGTCTGGTAACAGGGATGTTACCACAGATATTAGATAGGTTGGCGTTCAAACAGGTTACCTCGAGCCATATTCATCTCTCGTGATTTCACCATGTGTATATGGGAGCTTCTGTAATTTTGTTTCTCTAACTCAGTTTTAAGTTATCTCTAAATAAATGCTCACTTTCTTAGATAATTAGTTAATATACAGACTGCTTTCATACACTTTTCTCATTTGTTCATCATTTTCTTTCATTCTTTCTTTTTATTCTCACATATCTCTGCCTATGCTAGGGGACTTGATTTTCCTCATCTGACTCAAACTTATAATTGTTACCTGTCAGTGAGAGGAGTGATCACTAGTCGAGGACTATTTCCTAAGTATTCATAGAAGTACTGGAACTGAGCGTCACAAATGTTAACAAAGCAGTGTTTCTGGGTGTCCTCCCACTGGTGACGAAGTTGAGACAGCCAAGTGAAAGCTTGGGGACTGACAACCTAAAATCATTGCAAAATCATTACACATAGGACACTGATAGTTATGAGAAAAATTTTTAATTCATTAATCTAATAATGTGTATAGCTCACATTTTACTTTTAAAGTCTCACAAATAAAAAATCTTTCATGCTATTACAAATTGTAATTTCGTACAGATGGTTGATTAATCAGAAATATATTGTGTAATAAGTCTTCATTTTAAACTGGCTTTATTTAAAACAATATCAATTTGTTCACGTAATGCTTTCCCACATTTCATTTATCACCACAGGGGTAAGAAAATTTTTGTAACTTTATATTCATATCATTGAAATCTGATGTATAACAAGCTTTTGTGTTAAAATGACACACAATCCATAATTTCTGCATGTTAGCGGTATAAATAAACTACACTTTCAACCACATTCATACTAAGTCTGGTCTGCTTTAAGTATAGACATTCTTTACTGAGTTTTCATTACATCAAATACCTTTTCATTGTCATTCTTTCCCATTTTTCAACCCTATTTCTTTTCAAGTTTTTCTTTAAAGCCCTGTCTCTTTCAAGGTATACACAGGAACTCTTAGTTTTCTTGGAAATCACTTCAAATTAGTAAAATCACTATTTATTGTTTGATGACTACGTAAGATTTAGGACTGAATTTTCTTTGAGATGGTCAAGGAGACAAAAAAATCTCTTTAGTACAAAAATAAAGGGTATATTTTAAATCACAATTTATTCTGCTGCAAACAAACCACAAAACTGATAAAACAGTATAAATAGATAAGAAGGCACAAGGTCATATTCAAGGTGTAGTTATCACAGTTCATTATCAAAATAAGAACACATGGTAAATGGTGTTTTTTTTAAGGATCAGTCTTGGATTAAATTTAAAAACATTGTTCACCACTGGATCCGGAACCTGGCTCAAGGAATGTTAATTTATATTTATGGCTTACATGAAGAACCATTTTCTTGTGCTTTACAGAGAGAATTATAACTCATTTTGATTTTAATAAATGGAGAAATGAGTAGAAAAAAACAAAGTGTTTCACCATACATAAATGCATTCAAATTGGGAAAGGTATTTTTTTTGCTTTAGAACTATGTCCCCAGAAAAGGGATTAGGAGGAAGTGGGTAGTGGGCATTATATATCAGAGCTGTCCAATAGATAAGCATTCTTCTGACATTTGCAAGTAGAAATATATCTTGAGGAGGGAAAAAGGGTGAGAAGATTTTCTATCACATTAAACAGTGCCAGCATGTGAGACACACACATACTTTTTAGAGACAGGGGAAAAAAGTTATTAATAACTTGAAAAGATTAGGAAAATGACTTCTTACAGGAAAGTGAATGATTTAGCCATAAAAAGACAGGGGATGACCCAAACAACCTAAATTTATGATCAATATTGATTTCTCAAGGGGAAATCCATCAAAGCTACACAGAGATGGTTTAGATGACACTGTATCTGATATTGCGATTGGCTGTTTCAGTCATGCAGCTGAAACTCACAGACAAATGGTCTAAAATGACTATGCACAGAAAAGCCAGAAGCTGGAGAGTTGAACCAGATAAGCCCTCATGGTCCTACCTCTTGGATTAGTTTTTAGGTGATCTGAGACTCTCAATGTGGCAAAACCCTTTGGGATGTCACTTGGAGTAACTCCCACTGATTGAAACAATATACAGGATTAGCTAATCCACATCCAGTGCACCTCAAATAACTACAACTTCTTGGGACTAATTAAACTATACAGACCTAAAAAAATAATGACTTTTGGGAACTATTCTGACAATAAATAACACTTTCAGGAAACAGCAATAAAAAAATTTCTTTGAACAACTTGCCTTCTGAGAAATAAGTTTTGCCACCACATCTCTTGCATGAACATCTATGGTACAAATTGTCATGATCTTCTGCCTGTCACCAAGTGGAAGTTCTCCCAGCAAAAGTGTAATCAGTGTATTCAGCTGAGAAATCTAGGAGGAAGGTTTAAAAAGGAGGGAAGAATTACAAACACAGGAACTAACATCTGAATAGCCTTCATATTTGTGAAGAGTGGTTTAGTTTACAAAACAATTTCAAATTTGTTATCCCAGCTGGTCTTCAAAGAACCCTGGGGAGAAACAAATATTATTCTCCTCTCATGCAGAGGAAGGAACTGAGACAGAGAAGATAGAAAACCAGTGAGTAATGACAAAGCCAGGACAGAAGCAGGGTTTCCTGGCTTCACTGAGTAGACTCTCCTCCCTAATGAGGATCCAGTTATCACTAGGAACAGGAATAACTACACACCTTAAAAGGTAAATTAGACTAACTTTAAAAAAGGTATAGTTAGAGCTAAAGAATAATTTGTTTCCTTCTTTACAAAGATCCATCTAAACAGTGTTTGTTTTGTATTTTTAAAAATACAAGATAATGATTATAGAGAAAATATTACATTGCCTCATTTCATTTTTTTATTCATATTCCTATTCTTATTTAGGGCTACTGATCTCTTAGATAAATATTTTACAAATTGCTGGTCTTTTCTTATAGAATGAAAAGGAAAGAAATGGAATTACATGGATGACAATTCCTTGAAGAGAAAATATTCAATTACAGATTATAAGAGTATGTATTCTTTTGTGAAACTATTTGTTTTGAGCGTGTACATACATATGTGAACTTGATTTGATAAAAATATTTCTTATGGTAAATTACTGTCAGAGATGTCTGAAATATACTCTCTTAGGTGGTTGTTTTGTTAGCATGGTTATTTACACAAAACATCTCTACCTTACTTAAGGCTTATTTGCAAGGAAAAAAATACAAGAAAAACTTCTAAATCCCTTGGTTTATTCTAGGTGCCCTACTGTGATATACAACTATTCCCTTTCCTCTTTAGCTCTGCAAAGAACAGTCAATTACAAAACTGTTATCATCTGAGTGAGATGGGAGTAAGTGAACATAGCAGATCACCGGAAGCTTTCAGAACGGCACAGCCTACTGACAAAAACAAGTTTCCTACTATACTAGTAACAAGTCCCAGAAAATGCTAAGTCATGCAGAATTCCTGGAGATTGTTGCACAGCTGGACTCCGGAGGAAAAAAATCACAAAATTATAGTAAGAAGGGAGGGAAGAGGCAGGAGGATGACATTCATAACATGCATGATTTACATGAATTGAGAATGCAGTTTTTTAGGCACTCAGCATATTGCCTATATCATCTGACAAAATGTACTAGCATCCTAAACTTACAGATGAGGAAATTGACTCACAGGTACATTAACCACATTGTCAGTCCAGGGATGGGTGGATTCAAACCCTGACAGTCTGACTTCAGAGCCTGAGTCTTATCAGTTGCATCTGAGACTTCCTGTCTCAGCCTTCACCATCTCCTTCAAATATAAGGAACTGTGGTTGTGCAGGAAGCATTCCAGAGAGACTTAAAATCAAACACAAAGGAAAGCTTGCCCAAGTTTGGCCCAAAATAAAAAATTTCAAAGTATGTATTTTAGACATCAGAATATACAACACCTTTATAAGCATTTAGTCTATTCTTCTCTAGCTTTACTGACGTATAACTGACAATAAAAATTTGCATGTTTAAGATGTACATTTTATTTTGATATATGTACATTGTGAAATGATTGCACAATTAAGCTAACTGACATATCCATAACCTCACAGCTACTTTTTTTTGATTTAGTAAAAATACTTGAGTTCTTCTCTCTTAGCAAATTCTAAATATATAATACTTACATTATTTTTAACTACAGCTGTTCATGTCCTCAGAATGTATTAATTTTATAACTCAAAGTTTGTACCCTCGGACCAATATCTCCCCTTTTCCTGTATTTCCTGTCTTCATTCTATTCTGCTCATACATTTGACATTTTAAGATTCCGCATACAAGTGAGATTAAACAGTATTTTTATGTGTCTGCCTGACTTTACTGAGCATAATATCCTTCAGTTTTGTCCACGTTGTTCCAAATGATGGGGATTTATTTCTTCATCAAGTCTGAATTACTATTGCCAGTGTATGTGTGTGCTTTCACATACATTGTCTTGTCTGAGCTTCCCAATAACCTCTGATTTCTACATTATTGATTCATTTTCACAGAAGTTCAGTCAAACGAAAGATGATTAAAAATATAGCTTGTCAGCATTATGTGCACGACATCATGTGTTGGGAATTTTACATTGTCTCTCAAGATTAAGATGTCCCTGATGACAATTTTTCAGAAAGAAAGTCCTGTAAATGTAAAAACAGACAGTACTTATAAAGTATCTGTTATTTGGGCAGTGGCAGCAGGTAACAATTACTATATGGTCATACAATAATTTACACATTCCCAAACAAGTGAAGGATCTATACATTGAAAACTTTAAAATGTTGATGAAAGAAACTGAAAAAAACAAATGAATGGAAAGATATCCCATGTCAATGGATTGGAAGAATTTTTAGTGTAAACTACCCAAAGTGATCTATAGGTTCAGCACAACTTATAACAAAATTCACATGGCATTTTTCACAGACAAAGAAAATGCAATCTTAAGATTTGTACGGGATCACAAAAGGCTTCCAATAGCTAAAGCAAGCTTAAGCAAACAAAGCTAGAGACATTACAATATCTGATTTCAAATTACATTACAAGCAACAGTAATCAAAACACTATGGGATGGGCATAAAACCAGATAAATAGGCCAGCGGAAGAGAATAAAGAGCCAAGAAATCAGTTTTTCAACTAATTTTCAACTCAGGCACAGAAAATTGGGAAAGGATAGTCTCTTCAATAAGTGGTGCAGAGAAAAATAGACATCCATATGCAAAAAGACTACACTGGCCCTTCATGCCATATATAAAAATCAACACAAGTTAGATAAAAAATTTACAAATAAAATCAAAAACTGTAAAACCCTTAGAAGGAAACATGGGAAAAACTGCTTAAGACTGACCTTAGCAATGATTTTTGGGATGTGACACTAAAACACAGGGAACAAAAGCAAAATGAAAAACTCCATGTCAAACTAAAAAGTTTCTGCACAGTAAAGAAAAGAATCAAAACATGAAAATACATGGAATGGGAGAAAATATGTGTAAACCATGTATCTGATAAGGGGTTAAAACCCTAACATAGGAACTCGTACAATTTAATAGAAAAAACCCCACACAAATAACCTGACTTAAACATGATCAAAAGACTTGAATAGACATTTTCTAAAGACGACATACAAATTGACCAAGTGGTATGTGAAACAATATTAAATATCAATAATTAGGGAAAGAAGAATGAAACTCACAATAAGATATCACCTCACATCCATTAGGATGTCTTTTTACAGGTTCAAAAGATAGGGACTAGCCAAACATGGTGGCGCATGCCTGTCATTTCAGCACTCTGGAGGCTGAGGCAGGAGGATTACTGTGAGTTCAAGGCCAGCCTGAACTACATAGGAGACCCTGTCTCCAAAAGACAAAACAATCCCCCCCCCCAAAAAAGACAGGTATTGGTAAGGATGCTTATTAATCAACTTTTTATATTACATAAACAATCTAAATTTTAACAAAACCAAAAGTGATCATTCTTTTGATATATTCAGTTATGCATGTAATGTTCATCATCCTCTGCATCCTAAGGTCCGCAAAGGCAAGGACACTGTCTTATCCCCAGAGCCACTGAGGACACGTCAGTGTGTTTGCCAAGGAGATAAATTACCATGCACGAGTAAGCTGCTAAATAAAATTAATACATGTTGGTTAGAAAAGATGTGCTTTGGCAACAGTTTCTTTTTTTTTTTTGGTACTGGGGATTGAACATCAATCAGTTTCTTATGTGGGTCAAGATATCCTTTCTTCACAGTCTCAAATCTTATACCATTACCATATTTGGTTGGTATAAAAAAACCCAGCAACAATATCTTATGCCATGTAAGAACATTTATAATTTCAAGTGCTTTCACATGCATTGTCTTGTCTGAGCCTCCCAACAACCTGTGATTTCTACATTACTGATTCATTTTCACAGAAGTTCAGTCTAATGAAAGATGATTAAACATACAGCTTGTCAACATTAAGTGCACAACATTGTATGCTGGGAATCTTATATTGTCTCTCAAGATTAAGCTATCCCTGATGACACTTTTTCAGAAATAAAGTCCTGTAACTGTAAAAAGAGACAGTCATTATAAAATATCTATTAATTGGGCAGTGTCATCAGGTAACAATTACTATGTGCTCATACAATAATTGCATACTAGTTTGTGGCCTGTGACATATAAAACATTTCTTGGTGACTCTTTAAATCAACCAACCAACCAATCAATCACGTATATTCACATACACCCTATCATGTCATCAGTACTTAGTCTTGCCACTGATCATAGTAGCACTGCCTGATTTCCTACTAGATCAAGGATACTTGCACCAAGTTGACCACCTGCAGGCCTCTGAAACACGAATGGCTGTTTTCACAATACACCACCCTAGCTTTTGGTAAGCATAAGTTCAGAAAATGGAAACAGAAAGAAGCCTAAACGTCAGTAAAAATCCACGCTCTTATTTGTGAAGCACAAAGCCTTCTGTGACTTCACAAAACTCCTTTCCCATCTCCCTCCACTCCAAATGCACCAGCTTCTCTTTGTCCCCATCATGGCTTCCTCAAAGCCACAGCAACAGCTGCATCATGCAGGGCCATTTTTCCTGTGATCTCTGTATGGTTAGCTTCCTCTCATCATTACCTCCTTGATTGGCCTTCCCTCACCTACTATTTTAGGATCTCCTGGCCAACTATTCTATATGATCCTATTTTATTCTTATAGAACGTGTATCTTATCATTCACTCATTTATTTCCTTGTTGATTGTTTCTCTCTCATATTTTAACTATAAACTAAAGGATCAAGGCCCACATTTGTCTTATTCTGCCTTAAATTTTTCTACCTAGCACACAGTGGTTAGCATAAAGCATGTGCTCAGTACTCTGATTATATGTAGGAAGAAAAGGACAAGTGAATGGTACAGCACAACATTTTGTTCTCATCCATTCATTCACACAACATATGTGGTTACTATTTCCAGAGCTTACAGGCCAATGACAAAATAATTAGAATTGTTTGGCTAGGGCAAATACAAAACAGTTTTATAGCACACAGAAATAGAGCCTTCCTAATCTAGGGCTCAGAAAGGCATTTTACAGGAAAGGTTACTTATGCTAAGAACTAAAGAATGAGTAGAATTTAGATTGTGGAGAACTTAAGGATGGTCACCCAGGGACACAATGCTTATACACAGGAAGCAGCCTGTAGGAAGGCCTGGAACAGGTGGCCCTGTGAGGGAACTGCAAGTCCAGAATTGCAGGAGGGGAACAGAGAGAGAACAGGTGCATGAAGATGCTAGAGAGGAAAATGACAATATGAGCACATGTTCCGAGGCCCTCACATAACTCAATGAGATGTAGCTGATGGGTTGGGAGAGGATGTGATCATTAGATCCTGTTTTAGAAGATTTCTCTGATTGTAGCATAAAGAGTGCATCAAAGGGAAACAGGGCCGGAAGGAAAGAGCCCAGAGGGGAGAATGCTACAGTTATTCAGGCAAAAGGAGAGTGGTTGGACTAGGATTTCAACAGGATTTTGAGAAAATAATGCAAACTGACATCTGTAGGGAAAATGAACAGAGCTGGTAGCTGGTTGATTGCATACTAGGTTACAGAAGAGTCAAATTGTCTTCTAGTTAGAGCAACTGGTGGAGAATGCTGTGTTGTTTTCTCAAAGTGAGAACACTGGAGAGCCAGTTTGAGAGAAAGCGTGAGCATGTTCTGGATGTTCTAGGTTGGATATGCCTGTGGAAATTCTAACAAAATATCTCAATTATGCCTCTGGCTGTGCTTGAGGAGAGAGCTGAGCCAGAGGTCAAAGTCAACAATAATATTACAAAGAAAACAGAACATCATAAAAATGAATGAGATTAGCTAGGGATGGGAAACTGAAAGTGTAAATAAGGATTAAAGTGATGAAAATGAATAATTGATAATTTGAAACAGGAAGAAAAGGTCCAAAGGGGTAGAGGAAGTGGGAGGGGAGGGGAAAGGAAAGAAGGGAAAGGAAAAATTATGAGAAAAGGAAAAAATGGAAACAAAGTCTTTGTAAATAGGGAAGGGTGGAGGGGGTGAAGGGAGCACAGGGAATGGGGAAAAAATAAGAACCAAGATACATCATGTAAAGGTACAAGATCCCAATGATAAATGTAAATGTATTGTATACCTAAAATGTACCAATAAAAGAATTTAAGGAAAAAAAAAATAAAGGGACCCAGGACATAGCCGGAAGCAAAAGAAACATTTAAGGGGCAGAAGAAGGACCTGAAATGCAGAAAGCAGAAGAGAAGCTCACATTTTAAAACTGAAATTCATATAGTCATGAATATAAGGGAAGAGAGCATTTGAGGAGAAGAGGCTTGCAACATCAAGAAAGGATAAGTACACTCAATTCAGTGCTTGAAACGGGTTAGAGACTGGGAAATGAGAAAAGGGAAAGAACGAGCACAGCCGGCTCTTCATCTCACATGGGTGAATCTACCAGAGTGGATTCAACTGCTATAGATAGAAAATATTTGGGAAAAATTGTGTCCGTATTGAAGATGCACAGATTTTTTTCTTTGACTTTATTTCCTCAACAGCTCTGTTCAACAGTTTAACAACTACTTGCATAGCATTTACAACATGTCAGGTATTACAAGCCATCTACAGGTGCTTTAAAGTGTATAGAGGAGGTGGACAGTGGAAATACTACTCTATTTTCTACAAGTGACTTGAGGATTCATGGATTTTGATATCGGTGGAGGTCCTGAAACCAGTCCTTGGAGAATATCAAGGGACACCAGTATAGCTATTAGGTCAACAGGCTTCATTATACAGGTTACAGAGCTAGGGCAAGATGGCACCATGAACAATTTTTGGTTGTTTTTAAGTAATGAGAGAGACTTGGGCATGGGGCTTTTGAAATTGCTGATGGGAATGAACCAGAGTGAAAATGTAGACACAACAGAAAAGGAGGCCAGAGCAGTCCTGAAGGAGACCAGGTATAGAAATGGCTCAGGGCAGTGGGAGGCCACCCTTCCATTCTAGTGGAGGATGTTGCAGAGCTAGAGACAGGAACCCAAGTGCCATTCATCTAATTTCTCTCTGATGACATCAGCAGATAATGAGGGCTGACATGTACTGAGCACTTGCTATCTGACAGGCACTGTGTGCACACAGGTGTACTGTGTGTGTGTTTTAATTCAATTTTCACAACTCTATCAGAAGCACAATTACTATTCCAATTTTATACATGAGAACATTTACCCAAGATCACACAGTCAGGACTCAGTACACAATTCTAAGATTTTACTGGGAATTTTCGAAACACTAAACCTTGCTGTGTGGGTAACATTAACAGGAAGTCTCAGCTGGCAAGAATGGGCCTTCAGTGATGGTGGTGAGAATACGGAGGTAACCTGGTGTCCCTCTACTATTCGTTCTTTTCTCAGGTCAACAGAGAAATGTTTCTTAAGGAAAAGACATGAATCCTGATCACCGCTGCTGTTTAGGTGATACCCGTATCTAGGGAACTGTGGTATCCCCAAAGAGGGCTGGCTGTGATGACAGTGGTCTTATCATGCAGGACGGTGTCAGGGACAGAATGTAGAACAGTCAATGTCACAGAGAACTGGCCACTCCTGATGCCCAGTGGTGGGTAATCCTCAATTCTGTCCTGACCCAATTCACGTGACAGAATGGTGTAAAGGAGCCATGAGCTACATCCCCAAACACCATAGGTTTAAATAAAGCAACACAGAAAGAATATTTTCCTTGCAGCAGAAGTACTTTAGTTTTACTAGCATCTTCATGGCAGATTTCCCAATCTAGGGACTCCCAGGCCATGGTGGCAAGGAATCTGGAAAAGACTACTCAGCAGAAATGTTAAGATCTGGAGCTTGTAGTCTCCAACTCAGCAAATCAAAGTGCATCTTACAATGTAACTATGACAGTACTTTGGAGATCAGCTACCAGAACTCCTGACCCCTTTCCAACTGAACCTAACAATGAAGTTCTTCTTTTCTAACTAAGCAGAAAGAATCTCTAATCCTGAAACACATCAGCGTTTCACCTTCAGCAGGATCAGAAACAATGGATTTTCATTTCCACCAGACCAAAGGAAATAGTAAAATGGACCAAATACCACACTCTTTGAAATGATCAGAGTATATGTGGTAGAATCCCAGTTTTTGCCTTCCTTTCTAATGTTCACTTCCTACTTCTCCTTTAAGTATGTTGCTAAAACCACCAGCACAATATTGAGCAATGAAAGTTGGAGATAGTATAATTACCTCATTCATGACACTAATGGAAATGATTCTAATGTTTCACCATTAAGTATGATTTTCTCTGTGGGTTTCTGATAGATATTTTTCATCATTATAAAGGTTCCTTCAAATGCTTGTATTAGAAGAGAAAAAGGTATAAAGGCAATAACCTAAGCTCCTATTTTAAACTTGAAAAAGAGGAACAAATTAAACTCAAAGTCAGTACAAAAAGGAAATAATAGAAATAAGAATGAAAAATCACAGACATATAAAACAACAGAGAAAAATCCTCAGAGTCAAAGGTTGGTTTTTTGCAAACCGAAATAAAATTGATAAATACTCCAAAGCCTGATTAAGAAAAGAAAGAACACAAATGACCACTACCAGGAATGAAAGTGGAACATCAGGCCAAATCTTCCAGACACTTATGGACAATATTGAGATGATATTAAAAATTATGTCAATGAATTGGAAAACTTACATCAAGGGTAGAGAAATTTTTCTCTGTAAAGGGGCAGGACAGACAGTAACAATTTCAGGCTATCTCAGGATCTCATGTGGCCTCTGTCACAACTACTCCACTTTGCTGCCCTTATATGAAAGCAGCCAAAGGCCACAGGCACTATCCCTGATTTAGACAGAGAGCTGTAATTTGTTAACCTCTGGGGGAAAATGGGCAAATGCTTTGGAAAATACAAATGCCCAAAATATTCCAAGAAAAGAAACCTCAAAATCTAAACAGCTACATATGTATAAAGAAATCTATCTATAGTTAAAGAAAAAAAGTTCCACAAAAATCCTGAGGCTCAGGGGCATCAATGATATCTATCACAAACTCTTTCATAAAATGGATGGGGATGGGACCTCCTGAGTATACCCAGACTCCCAATCCTGGCAAGCACATTACAGAGAAAGAAATTATAGACAAATGCCTCTGATAAACAGAGGTTGAATTAATTAACAAAATACTAGCAAACAGAAGCCAAAAAACATACATAAACATGTATAAAGGATAAAACAGCATAACCAAATGGAGTTTATTGTCAAGAATTCAAAGTCACTGAACGTTCAAAAATTCCCTGCAAGGCTGAGGTGGTAGCTCATTGAGTCTGTGCTTAGCACACGTGAAGTCCTAGATTCAAGTCCCAGCGTATGCGTGTATCACACTGGGACCCACAACACACACAGCACCACAATGAAAAAAGAAAAGAGATCAATCACCTGATAGTCTCAAATTTGAAGAGGTCCAAATTCTCTTCAAGATAAACACTCTCCTAATATAGTAATGGGAAGGATTTTCCTTTACCCAATAAATGGATCCTCAAAAATATAAAACTAGTATCAGACTTAATAATGAAACATTAAGTTACTCTTCCCTAAGACTGGTAACAAAGCAAGGAAGTTTCACTACTTCCATTCAACATGGTACTGGAGGTCCTAGGCCAGTGGTGGTGAACCCATGGCACGGGTGCCATAGCAGCCTGTTTTATTATCATTGAGAGCTCTAAAAGGTTCGCCATCATTGTCCTAGCCAATTCAATAACTCAAGAAAAGCAAAGAAGAGAAGAGATAAAATTGTCATTACTTACAGATGGTATTTCCATACACTAGAAATCCCTATGGAATTTACTTTAAAAAACTAAGTGTAGAGCAGATTTGACAAAGTGCCAAGACACAAGGTACAAATTTTAAAATCAATATATTCCTATTGCTACCCAGAGACACTGGAACATAAAATTTAAAAATCAATATATAAAATAGAATCAAAATACATCACATGTCTAAAATTAAGTCTACTCAGAAGATTACAAGAATATCTACATTTAAAATGTTAAGAAACATTAAAGATAACCTACGCAGAGATACACCGTGTTCTTAGACTACAGGAACCACCGTCATTAAGATGTCTGTTCTCCCCAAGCTCAGATTTAATGCTGTCCCAGTTAAAACATAATTAGGCTAAAATGAATTAAGCTTTTAATGTTAAAGCCATGATAGTAACATTTTTATAGAAAAGAACCTAGAGTAGTCCAGTGTTGGGGATGAGGGAAAGCACAATGAAGACACATGAAACAGTTCATGGCTACTATCATGCTTCAGACTGCAGATTTGGCAGAAGGGCAGATCAATCAAGTAACAAACTAGAGAACTGAAAGAGATCCACATACATACAGTTAACTGACTGCTAACAATGTGCCAAGTTAGTAGAATAGAAGAAATGAAAGGTAAGAATCATGGTTCTAAGAGATCCAGAGTCACAAAGCACCTTGAGACAAACAGGTTATCTTTATGACTTTTAGATAGGCAAAAACTTCTTATACAGAATATGACACAAAAAGCACCAACCATGAAGGAAAATTTTGGCATATCCAAATCACAACTTTCCACTTATAACATATACCATGAAAAATGAGCAATCCACTCAGTCTGACAAAGGACTTATATCCAAAATTAAGAAAGTTTGCAGTCAACAAAAGGCAAACTACCCAGTTTTAAAAAATGAAGCAAAAGATTTGAACAGGTACTTCACAACAGAAGATAGAATAACAATACATGAGAAACTGTTTAACATCTTTAGACATGAGAGAAATGCAAAGTAAAATAGCACTGAGGTACTGTTTTATAGCCACCTGAACAAGTGTAATAAATAACACCACCAAATAGAGGAAAATATGAAGCAACAAAAATTGTTAGAATAATGATGGGGCTATAAGATGGAGAATTGTTTATCTGTTTCTTAAATGGTTAAATATGTACCTTCTCTATTATCAAGCAATTTCACTTTTAGATATTTACCCAGGAGAAATGAAAATATATGACCACAAGAAGACTTTTTTCAAGAATATCTGGAGGAGCCTTAAGCCTCAAAGTGGAAACTCAAATGTCAAATAACAGAATGCATAAAAAATATTGTGGTATAGTGCTATAATGGAATACTACTGAGCTCTAAAAAGAATGCACAGCAAATACATGTACCTATATGGGTGAATCTTGAAAGTTCACAGAAAAATGTGAAAGGTCTAAGATCTACTGTACTTGCAAGATAAACTGTTAGCCTGCCACAGATCTATGGATGCCAGCAGAAGGCAAAGAGATTCCTAGATCAGAGATAACTGTGAGCAAAATAAGCCTTTTCAGCTTTAACTTTGAATGTTGAGAATTTTGTTTCACCAATGAGAAAAAAGTAACTAAGACAATGACATATATGAATGACAAATCTCTCTCACCTCCATCATTAAGGGATCCTGAATTACTAAAGGAATTATTCTTTCTCTAAAGCAGGGGTAGCAAAGTATAGGTCATGAACCAAATCTGGCCCATCATCTGTTTTTATAAATGGTTTTATCAGAACCCAGGTATACCTATTCACTTACAAATTCACCTATAGCTTCTTTCCCACTACCACAGCAAAGATACGTAGTTATGAAAGAGTAACATATTTACCATCTCTTCCACAGAAAAAGTTGGTCAACTTTGTTCTACAATCAACATATTCATGGCTGAAGTTCTCTATACATGGCTTGCTTGGTATGTAAGTATCCTTTATCCTGGGGCCAAAGCCCCCTGGTCATCTGTTGGGATGTACAAGGAACGGAGGGCGTCCCAATTGTCCATCTCATCTACACTTAATCTTTATCACTGACCGTGGACCTCACCCCATACTCTTAAAAATATTTGTTGAACTTGAGTTTATAATTTTTCTAGAATTTCATTTGGTTAAAATTGGAGTATCAGTGCCTACAGTGGACCCTTGACTTACAAACAATTCCATTTGTGAGGGCTGGTTGTAACTCAAGTTGGTCAATTGGAGGCTCAGGCTCCTCTACACAGCCTTCAAAGTCTTTCTCCTGTATACAGGCAGATCTCAGGATCCTTAGAGAGACACTGGCCCAGGATTTCTCAATTAACCCCACACAGGAAAGGATATTGTAATGTTCCTTCCAGAACTCTTTAAGGGTTAAATCTGTATCTCAGACCCTCTGGAATCATGGGGGGCCAGCATTTGGGTTGTAACTCAAGACTTCAGTTGTAAGTTAAAACTAAAATTCTGGTCACAACCCAGGTTATTTGTATATCAAGCCCGTTGTAACTCGAGGGTCCACTTACTTGACTCCAGCTTCCTCATTTTTGTATGTTTGGCTGCATTACTTTGGTCTTAGTTATCCATTGCTTCTATTTCATCTGTTGGCTCATTTCCAGGAATTCCTCAACTTATCGAGCCCAGCACAGTATTTCCAGAAATAACATTCTTCTCACATGTTTCATCATTCAATCTTTAATCACCCTTCAGTATTCACAGAGCAGTTTCCAGGAGCCTTCTCCCCTTGGATACCAAACTCCATTTATGCTCAAGCTCCTGGTATAAAATGGTGCAGGTCTGTGTATAACTTAACACATACTCCCTATATTTTAAATGATCTCTACATTTCTTATAATACCTAATACAATGTAAAGTTTATGTAATTAGCTTTATACTGTACTGTTTAGGTAATTATGACATGAAAAAGTTTGCACACGTTCAGCACATCTTTTTTCTTAACGTTTTCAACCCACAGTTGACTGAATTCAAATAGGGAACCTGCTGATACCAAGCACCAATTATAATTCTGCATGAGAAAAGAAAAAGTCTTTCACTCATGATCTTATTGTCGATTCCTAAAGAATATAAAACATGAGGCTATCAGATCACATTTATATATAGGCAGAAACAAACAACAAAAAGAACCCCCCAAACTTGTGTCTCATGTATCCTGGGTAGCACCAGAACAGATAGGTTGCTCTAGTCAGGTAATAAAGGCCAGGCCAAAATAAGCACTATGAGTTTCATAACCAATTTTTTTTTTTTTTTTGGTACTGGAGATCAAACTTGGGTCCTTGCATTTGCAAGGCAGGCAGCAGAACCACTGAGCTAAATCCTCAGCCCATTGTAACCAATTTTTAAAAGATAATTTCTCAATGACTCAAAGTGAGGCCAAAAGTTGCCTTTAAGTAGCAAAATAAGGATCTTTCTTTTACATAATAATTCTGAGTCTTTGTGATGGGAGAGGATGGATGGTTGATGAGAAAAGTTTTATTTATCATGAGCTTTATCAAAAGCTCTCTGGGAAATGTTTCACCACATTACAATGACTGTTTAAAGTGCAAAATGCTTCTATCTCTTGTTTGACAATTTTTCACAAAGCTCAATAACAGAGAAGAGGAGGAAAATCTTTTACCAGGTACCAAGCCTCTAAAACAAAATATTTTTGCCAAGGAACCCTCAGTCTGAGAAATTTATTTGTCTTATTTTCAAAGACTCTGACAATGTAGGGATGTATATCTGAAATGCTGTATTTTTGCCATTAGTCCTAACACCATCAAACATGCTATCATAATAGGGCTCAGGGAAAAAATCAGAGTTTAAAATAATTATCTTAGTTTATTTATTACACCATAATTTGCAAGCAAGAACTAAGGAAAGAAATTACTTGTTCAGGTAGGCTATCAATTACAACCAACTCTGATCTCCAGTTTTAAAATTAAGCTATTTTAAAGCACTAAAGTTCATTTTAAAAATTGCTCACAGTATTAGTAAGAGTAATTTTAATTAAAAACACACTCCAGCAGATGGTCACATTCATTTTTAAAAGGAAGAACACTAAAGGGATTTCAGCTTAGACGTACACTTACAAGACCCAAGTAGACCTTTATAGCATGCAAAGGTCAGCTTCTCTAACATATGTGTTAGTATCAGTGGCAGAACTAAAACTATGTTGAAAGAATCCGCTGATCTGTTAAAACATTCCAATTTTTATTAAAATGTGTTTTCTAATTAAATAAATGTTTTCTTCATAAGCTAACTCCTGTCTATACATCTCATCTCATTTGTACACACAGACACACCAAACACACCCACATGCCCACAAGCACCTTCCCCATGAATTATAAACTCTTGAATAAAATAGAAAACTTTAAAATATATTAAGAGAAAAGAAAGCTAAATTGTGTTAATTAGGTGAATAAAGCCCCTGGAATGTAACTTTAGCTATAAAAACAACAAAAACAAATACATACATACATATATGTGTGTGTGTGTGTGTATCAACCCACTGTTGTTCATGAGGAGGAATTGGAAACTTATATATTGATATTGGGAAGGTAAATTTGGCATATCTTCCAAAGGCTTAACCTAGAAACTTTATATCTAGAAATTCACTTGGGGAAATAAAGAGAAATGTGTACAGTAGGGATATACCAGGCTGTTTACTACAATATTATTAATGAGCCAAAAATTTAAAAAAACAACCTATCCAGATAGTATTGTTGTTGATGATGATGATGATGTGGTAATAGTCCAACATATTGAGTTAGACTGACATGGACAGTATCTTTATTAACATAGAGAAATTTTAAATAAAACAAAATATAGCCAAATGTAAAGTACACAGCTAAACATAAGAGAGGTAGAAATGGAGGGGAACAGACAGGGGAAAGGGTAAAAAGAGATTGGTGAGGAGTAGACAGGTTGTCTCCCTAATGACAAGGATGTACCTGAAAGCCACAGCAATAAAATATGGTTAGTGAGCTAATGTCATGGTAGCCTGAATGGGACTTAGGTGGAGACTCAAACATCTACAGGCCGGAGTTTAAACTGCCACGTGGGGATGAAACTGTTTCCACCTCTTCTGAGCCTCTCGCATTCCCTTGCACAAGGCAAGGAGTTGGAACTGAGACACTGACATAAACCCGAGATCCTCAGAAGGTTAAACAGTCTAATACAAATTATTTAAAACCTCAACCCACCAGCTCAGAGAAGCAATAGAAAGCTTAAAGTTCCTTGATGCTTAGGACAGAAAATAAATGCCCCTTAAATAAAAATCTCCAGTCTGTTTGCAAAAGTAGTAGGAGATCCTAAATTGAGTAACCACAAAATTAATCCAGAACTCTTAAAAGATCTGGAATAAACAAGAGGGAAACATATTCTGGGGTTTTGCTCAACTCAGGATAAAAAGTTCCTACAAAAAAACCTCCAAAACTAGAAAAAGATGACCTAAAAATCTGAATATACAAAAACAAATCCAATTTAGCCTCAAAAGAACTTGGTAGGAGAACAATCTAAATAAAGCTAAGTATCTCTGAAATAATGGGTGAGCTAAAAGACTAGAAATCACACCAAAAAGACTGATTATCATAAAAATGATTTTTAAAGAACCAAAAAAGAACTCTAAAAAACTGAAAAAAATACTGTAGGATTTAAACTGAAAAATATGTAAACCAAAGTGTTTAAAAGGGAATCCTTGTACACTGTTGGTGGGAACATATGATTATACAGCCATTATGGAAAACAGTATGGTGGTTCCTCAGAAAACAAAAAATAGAATTAGTGTACAATACAGCAATCTCCCTACTTGCCATATATCCAAAACAATTGAAATTAATAGGTCAAAAAGACTTTTGTACTGCTGTGTTCATTACAGCACTATTCATAATAATCAAGATATATAATCAAATTATGCATCCATCTATGGGTGAATGAATAAAGAAAATTAAATGTATACAACAGAATACTACTCAGCCTTTAAAAATATGGGAGTCCTGTCATTTGTGACAATAGTGATGAGCCTAGAGGAGAAGATGTGAAGTGAATAAGCAAGTCATAGAAAGACATGAGTTCACTTATATGTACAGTATAAAAATGTGGAATTCATTTTAAATACAGTAGAAGGTGAAATCATGACAACCAGAGGCAGGAAGAGGATTAGGGAGATGTTAGCTAAAGGACCCAAAATTTCATTTAGGCAGAAGGAATCAGTTCAAGAGATCTATTGTATATCATGGTGCTGTAGCTTTTTATTTTGTTTTCTTTTAATTTGTACACATTTGCAAAACTCTCATGTGCTCAGAGGCAGGGCTTCTGAAAGGTGATTATATCAGGAAGCTATAGCTGACCTACTGTTAGATGGGTCCTAGTTGAAGCCAAGTCACTGAAGGTAAGACCTGGAAGGGTGGCTCTCCCTTCCTGCCTCCTCCTTTTGCTCTCTCTGCTTCCTGGATGTCATGATGTAAGCAGCTGTCCTCTGCCAGACCCTTCCACCATGCTGTTTTGATATTTGAGCCTGCTGACCACGGACTGAAACTTCTGAAACTGTAAGCCAAAATAAACCTCTCATACTTTAAATTGTGGTTATTGGGTATTTTGTTCCAGTGTCAAGAAAGTGACTGAAGATGATGGGGACTACAGTTCATAACAAAATATTATGCAAGTATATTTAAAAATTGCTAAGAGAAGTTTCAAATGATCTCACTACAAAAATATGTGCAGTAATAATAGACACGTTAAATATCTTGATTCAGCCATTCCATAATTATACATATACCAAAACATGTTTTACACTGTAAATATATATTTATCAATTAATTTTTTACAAAAATTTAAATTTTAAAAGTTGCATTTAGAGGCAAAAATTATGGATATCTAAAGCTTCCTTTGACATAATCATAAAATATAAAATGGATGATGGCTGAATAAAGGGTTGGGTAAAGGACAGATGAAGAAAATAATGTGATAAATATGTGTAAGAATATACGTGATGTGATAAAGAAAATAGAACAAAATATTAAGAATAAATTCTAAGTGGAAGGCAGAACATCACTATACAAATCTTTCAAATTTTCTGTATGTTTAAAATTTTTTCATGATAAATTGTTAGGGGAAAATATTACATGAAATCAGTTTCACAGCATAACAACAGAAATGCTTTGCCACATTGTGCTTAAATTTTGCCACTTTTTAAAATGACTTTTTCCTCCCATAACATTCCTTTCCTTTCCCATTTTTCTGTTTTGTTTGTTCCAATGTAAGCTCAAGTCTTCAGAGTCTGGATTCCTTTTGCAGCAGGAGTAGCCCTAAGAATGGATTTATTCAGTATCTCCATATTTGAATTAATTCAACTCCAAACATTCTTTGCATTAATGTCAAGGTGTTTGGAACTGTGTGATGGAATTGGTCTCAACAGCATCCATTTGTGCTCACCCTCTTGGATCCCCAACCTGCCTATAGTGCTTAACCTCTTCTCTCACACTCCACCAAGCACTTTTAAATAGTATTTTACATATATTAACTAATTTAATCCTTCAAACTACAGTATGATGCAGTTACTATCTCTATCCCTGTTTTATAGATGATTAAATGAGGGCCTAGAGCAATAAAGTAGTTTGCTTATGACCTCACAGCTAATAAATAAATGTTAGAAGCTCAGATTTGAACCTTCAGAATCACATCTTAGGTTCCTTTTTCCTAATCATATTCTACAGTTACAAAAAGTGAATTGAAAGGTAGATTTCAGAGGTTATCTGAATTACAGCATGAAAAGTTTCAGAGTTGGAAAATATGAAATACAGTAACAGACGAGAAGGGAGGATGAGAAGTTTCAATATACTATCATTAATAAAATTCTAGATGAAAAAAATAGAGCAAATGGGGGAAAGGCATTTATTTTTTGGTACCGGGGATCGAACTCGGAACCTTGCGCTTGCGAGGCAGGTGGCAGAACCACTGAGCTAAATCTCCAACCTGGGAAAGGCAATATTTAAATCATAAATGGAAGAGAATTTTCTAAAACTGAAGAAAGACACGTAAATGAAGATGCAAGACATTCATTCACTCTTTAGCTAAGTAAATTTGAAAACCAGAGGAAAAAACCCTACAACAAGCTGCAGTATTTGTCAATAATTTTTCTCTGGGAAGTAAACCCACGGATTTAAAAAAAATTATTCTTCTTTCATTTTCTTCATCATTAACAATAAACATATAATACAGAAATCAAACTTGAAAATAGTAAAATTGATATAAATACCCATAAAATGTCATTTACCATTTTAAGCAATATCTAGTAATCAAAAAAAGGGAATTAAGAGAAAAAATTAAGAATTAAGAGAAAAAACTTAGAATTAAATAAATGCAAATATGTTTGAAAGAAATAGAATCATATAATTGTAAGCCTCCTAAATAAAAATCAATACCCCATATTCCTAAAGATGGAAAATCAGGAAGAATGGATTTTTCCCCCAAAATAAATGAAAAATGGTAGATGAATTATGACACTTTTCCGCTTCCTTCAAGTCTACAAAAATACCTGTTTTTTATGAAAATCCTTCAGGGCCGTTTCATAGCCTTCCTCCAGCCTACTGAAGGCTATTCCTACATCTGTAGTCCACCATATTTGTGAGCTTGTCAGAGCAACCTGAGCTGGGAAATCAAAAATCCACAGTTCCCTGGGTTTTTCCTCATAGGCTGCTATGGCTTCTGTGATAGACTGGCGCACTGTTTCTTGCATAGTCCATTCAAGCCGCAGAAGCCAAGTTTCCACCTTTGGAAGCAAATTGAAATGTTACAGCACAGAGTTAACTGTGGAAGAAGGACCATTCCATCTTCTCACTGGCTCGAAGGCCATGCAAAAAGGCAAGCCTCATCTGAGTTCAAGTTAAACCCAAATAGAATGAGGGATCATTCATAGGGGAAGCCTAACATCTGATGAAGCATTTTTCCTGTATGAGCCTGTCTTTTCTGAGAAATACTGCCCAGTGTATT
This sequence comes from Heterocephalus glaber, assembly GCF_053883595.1. Taxonomy (NCBI): domain Eukaryota; kingdom Metazoa; phylum Chordata; class Mammalia; order Rodentia; family Bathyergidae; genus Heterocephalus; species Heterocephalus glaber. The sequence continues at coordinate 8,767,284 of NW_028258156.1, forward strand.
TTACCTATCAGCTGGCTGGTAACTTTCTGTAGCCTAAACAGCACGTATTCTCCATTATTTGCTCCTCAGCTCTGAAGACAAAGGCATTCTGGACCGAGAGAGAACCCAAACAACACAGCTAGCTATAGAGGTATGGGGAATATTCTAGGGGAGTGGTGGTGAACCTATGGCGTGCTTTGTTTTCCTTTTAAGACAAAAGATGTCAATGTATGAGTTATTTTCTCTAACTAAAACCTCAATATTCAGGTTTAATTGCAGTGTTGGCACTTTGTGATAAATAAGTGGGTTTTGGGTTGCGGTTTGGGCACTTGTCTCTAAAAAGATTCACCATCGCTGTTCTAGAGCTTTGGGAATTGTAGAAAATTTATTTTAAAAATATATCTTCTGATAATTTTTCAATCTCCTGAAAATTCTCCTCTAAAACCTTCACAGTTCTTAGTTTTTTTTTTTTTGTTTTTGGTACCGGGGATCGAACTTGGGTCCTTGTGCTTTCGAGGCAGGCGGCAACACCACTGAGCTAAATCCCCAGCCCAACACAGTTATTAGTCTTAAACCAGTGTTTTCAGCAACTATCTTAATTATATTCCCTACTGGTTCTAATCTTCACACTTGTCAGAAATTAGACAGCAAGAGAGTATAAGAGATAGGACAACTGCTGACTTGTGAAAATTAATCTTTTTTTAAACTTTCATTTCAAGTTTATTTGCTCACACAAATGTATCTTCAACAGTTTCCCACTTTTTCAAATGTGCTGTGTTATAGCCGCCATCTTTTTTTCATTTGATGATATCACATAACTGAAAGGATACCTGGGTAATTTGTAAATCACTGAGCACAGCAATAAAAAATGACTACACTAAATAAATTAAAAGGGCCACATGAGATGCTAAAGATGAGACAATTGATTTCTTTCCTCTCACCTGTGAAGATGGCAGCAACATTCCTAGAACTTCTTGAAAGTAGGGAAGGAGTGACATGTAGTTAATGAGCTTGAAAGTACTGCCCTGGCTATGGCCCAGCATTTTGCATTAGGAGTCCTCTCTTCTGGCTGGATAGATGGGCTTTGTTACCATGTATGAGTTCAGGTTCCCTGGTCTTATCAGTGGGGTCCTGTATCTCTGCTTTAATCACACAACTCTTAAGGCCACCAGGCAGCAAATATTGTACTCTCAATAAACTGGCCATTATTTGGGCATCTCCCATGTACTCAGGGATCCCTGTCCTCAATACAGTCATATTTCCTCAACAACTAATATATTTGGGAAGATCAAACACATTTGTAAGTCAACACCTCAGCTTGTGTTCAGATGACTGTACCCACAATGGCAACTTAGTATGATTTGGGAGCTAAACTCAGATGAGGTGCTTGCTAGATATTTCCCTTGTTGATACCTTATAACCTCTGCCAACTCTCTATAAGAACAATTACTATCTCCCAGTATTAATAATTATGTGTACATTTTCTCAATGAGCTGAAAAGCTTCCCAAGGACAAGGGCCATGTCTTATTCATTTCTGGGTCCCTAAAAGCCTAATGGCATCTAATGCATAGTGGGTATTCCATAAACACTCAAGAAATAAAATATAAATAGACTAAATTGGGGGTGGACCAATTATGAAAGTGTGGAAAAAGTTTAAAAAGACAAGATAAAAAGCACCATTGTATAAAACAAAGGCAATTGGGAGAGCGAATGCAATATATGCTCAGAAAAGTCTCTAGCATAAGTTGTTTACGTAGAATATATTAGAACACTACAAATTTTCATTATCAAGGGTTCCTGCTGATGACAATCACATCCATCAATTGGACTATCCCCCTCTGGGCACCATGCCAGCACACGAGCTGTCTTCTAGGAAGGCAGCAGACAGCACCATCCTTTTGTCAAGATAGTTTATGGTGACTTTTTCTAATCATTATAATAATATCCTCAAAGCCCAAGAGATCAAAAAAATATATTTTAATCATAGCACTCTGCCATCTGCTTCCCCCTCATTTGGGAGGATTTTTCCTGGTACAATATTAAAATGCAAGAGAGGAGTAAAGCAAACCCTTGTAAAATAAGATCACCATCACGTTTCTTCAAACAACACTTTACGGAAGTTCTTACCCCAACCTATTTGGTTCTCTGGTGTAGGCTGCTCCCTCAATTATTCTGTGGGTTAACCCAAACTACACAAGCATCATCAGAAAAAAGATGCAACTTGCCTAAATCATCTGGATACACCAAAAGCTCTGTCACAAATTGTAATGAGCCGTTCTTATAGATACTGTTAAAAATATTCCTGAGGTATTTGGTTGTGACAGTTGAGAATATCTGAAGTACACAAATGACAGTATGTGATATCAGCTTAGTAGTCAATGAACTTACTCAGGAGCAGTCATTTGCAACATTCACACTGAATACTGAACCGCAAAGCATCTTTAAGTTTAAAGTTTACTCCAAGTTGCTGCTTCAATGAAACCCTTCCTCTATTCTTTGAAGTGGGTGAAAACACTATATTTTGTAGAGGGCCCAATTTCTGGGTTGTATTTGCTATTACTTCTGGGTCCACTCATTCCATCTGTGACAATACCTCTGCCTAATTCAACTCCTAGCACCTCTGACATTCTGCTGATAATGAAGCCAAATGAGCAAAAACCAAGAAGCATGGGAGTATAGCCCTCTGCCACAACAGAAATGTGGAAACAGGAATCTCCCAGCACAAAACCAACCACACCCTTGTTTGACACGACTTGCTTTTTTCTTGTTCAATTGTACCTTTTGAAATTATGCTGAGGACACTCCTCTGCCATAGAAAACCTCATAATCAAAACTCTTTTGTTTTTGCAGTGCTGGGTATTGGCCTCAGAACCTTGTACATACACCAACATCATGCATGTTAGATAAGCATCCTACCACTATGCCACCTCCCCAAGTCCCCTAATAACCCCATCTTACATGGCCTATGCATTCACACTCAGCATGGAATGCAACATGCTCCATCTCCTTGCTGTACATTCCAACTGCTCTGTGTGCAGAAACATCCTGATCATCTTCAAATTGCAGATCTGAGATGCTGTCGAAGAGTTTGGCAAGGTGATGTGTTACCTAAGACAAGAATAATAGAAAAGACTGTTTTGTGTTGTAAATGTAGGCTGGTACTCTTGAGAGGATGCCCTATAAAGTCGTAAAACTTTACACAGTACTGGAGTTGTCTTAGAATGTTTTTCCTCAAAGTAAAGAACACCTCTAAAAATCTGTAGGTAGATTTACAGCCAAGGAGGGAAGATGAGCAGACTTTATCTTCAGGCAAGTGATTATCTTCCTTGAGGCAGATGGAGTAAAGGCCAGAGATGGGCCCAGAAGAAGTATCGGGGTTGTGAATAGTATTCTTCCTTTAAACGTGATGCAAGCATAAGCTGGTTTGGAAAATAGTTTCATGGTTTCTCAGAAAGTTAAACACAGGATTATCAGTGAGCCAGCAATCCCACTCCCCATCTTTCCCTAGAAGAATTGAAAACTGGTTTCTATATACCCATGTGGACAGGAGCATTATTCACAATAGCCAAAATGCCCATAAACAGAGTGGCATACACAGACAATGAAATATTGTTCAGTCAGAAAAAGGGAAACCTCAAGCTAAATGAAAGCAGCCAGCCATAAATGACCATATAGTGTATAATTCCATTTATAAGAAATACCAAGAGTACGTAAAGTCCTAGATACAGCTGACTGGCAGTTTGAAGGAGCAAGGGAGAAGGGGATAGGCAGAGTGACTACCTAGTGAGTACAGTGTTTTATTTTGGGGTGATGAGAATATTTTGAAACTAAGTAAGAGGTAGTAGTTGCACAACATTGGAAATGTACAAAATGGCACAGAATGGTATGACTTCAAAATGGTTAAATTTATGCAACATGCATTTTATCTAGAAAAAGCTGCTGCCAACCACAAGGTGGTTTGCAGCTATATAATATTTCCCTGTATACAATTTCCATGTATGTAAGGAGTTTTTCTTTGAAATGCAGCTTTGCCAGACTTGGAAACTATGTAACAGTAACTTCCAGAAACAAAAGCAACTTTCCTAAATTATCTGCATGGCTATACCAACATCAACATTGGGGAGGAACTCTTTAAGGGTTAATCTTTGAAGCTCTTAGCCTTTACATTTTTGCTGCTTTTGCTTTTAGTATCAAAGAAAAATCGCATCAATAAGTCTTCCAAGTTTAAAACAGATGAGTTTTTGAGACTTGTGCTTATTTTAAACCTACACAGAGTGGCAGTCGACTGATCACGGCTTGGGTTATCATATTCTCCTCCATTCCTGGACCTTACCCAAAGGACATTTATACACAGAAAGTCTCTGTAATAATCGAACAATTCACTCTCACAGCTGAAGCGGCCATGCAGTGCACAGATGCTGAATGGCTTCTACTGGGTAATAGGCCTAGAAAATACCCAGTTGAAAAGCTACAGGACAAATGAGACCTCAACCACCAGACACGCTCACACATTATAGCTTTGGTGAGAAAATCACTTCAAAACAACTTCTGGTCCTGTAGTCACTCAGTCAGTGGCCAGGAAGTACAAACTTCATAGCTTGCAGTTTGCCCATTACTTCTATCTAGCATGACTGAAGTTGGTATTTTAATATTCTGTCAAAGTTTCTGTGAGAATTGGATGTTTTCAAAGTATGGCAGACAGAATTGCCATCAGATCTACTCCATGTCTAATGATCTCTTTGCATTTCACAGAAAATTAAAATTCCTTCTTTCTAGTTAGCTATTTGGAAAGAAATTTTACCACTAAAAATGTAAATCTAAAAATGAACACTTGATAGGGTCTTAAGGGAGCCAAAAATTCACATTTTAAGGAGGTTTCTAAATGGTTAGCAATGAAAACTGAAATAATATTCACTCTGTATATGTAAATTAGGTGTATCTATCCACTAACAATGCTGGCAGAGCTGGCAAGGTCCAGTGGTAAGAGATCATAAAAATAAACACACAAGGGCCGGGAAATTAGCTCAGTGGTTTTGCTGCCTGCTGCACAAGTGCAAGGACCTGAGTTGGATCCGTGGTACCAAAAAAGAATAAAAATTTAAAAATAAACACAAGCCGAAGTCACAAGCAGCCATGTTAATAGTGGGGAAACTTATGCAAAGACCTTTAAAAATTTGTTGCCAAAACATTAAAATCTCTCACTGTTGATTACAAACGTGTAAGGAAATAGAAAAAAAATAAACCCTATAAACTAATATTTAGTATACTCCGATTTAACACATTAAACATGCTGAAACTTGAGTGTTTTATTTGTAGAAAACTTTTCAGAACTAATTTGAACAGTGCTTGCTTCCTCTTTCCAGTTTAAGATGTAGAATAAGCATCTATCCCAGGCTGTGGCAACTGCCTTACTCCTTTCAAAATCGGATTAAGCACCAGCGTTCTATCATTTGAGTTTCTTTAAAGTGAAGTTTTGAAAGATTTTTTGTTTCCTCTGGGACACTGTCAATCTTTTTGTCACAACCACTGGTCTTTTTTTTTTTTGGTACCAGGGATTGAACTTGGGTCCTTGTGCTTGCAGAGCAGGCGGCAGAACCACTGAGCTAAATCCCCGGCCCCTACTTATTTATGGTCTTATTTATGTCAGGAAGCTTGTTCTAAGTTCCTGACCTGGCTGTGTCTCGACTCTCCAACAGTTTAGGGCCACTCCTCCCAGCCAGCTCTTTCTTCTGTAACTCCATCTGCCTTTGACTCCAATTTTACTTCCTGCACTATCAATTTTTGTCTTTGCTACACTTTCAACTTTGTTACTAATTACGTCTCTGTATCACTTGTTGTTGTAAAATATCACTCAAGTTCATCCTAGAGACAAGGAGGTCACACACTACAAGCTTGGTTACCTGTGTGCAAACACAATGACAGATGTCCAGTGGCTTATCACTGACTGAAACTGAAAGATGGGACATAACTGATCACTGATCATGATGTGCATCTGCTATTTATGCAGAGATTATTGAGGATTGAAGAGCTGGCAATGAAGTTTGTGCTTTATGCAATCACTCACCACTAATATACTATGGTATCTGAAATGTAAATCATGTGGTCAGGGCACTGCTGTTTTTAACCAATCCTCGCTCACTGGAATTCATACATAGCAGAACTGTGCACTGGAAGAACCTCTTACTGAGTATAAGAACTTACATTTATCTACGTGTAAATAAATCTTGAAATATTTACATATCTATGTAACTTTACAATTTAAAACACAAATCAATGCAGGGATTAACTGATCTCTTCCCATGATCTATGGCTGCTGTTTTCCTAGAAAATAAAGATGAAATTATTGTAGTTTCTAGTTACATTCTCAAACTGTTTTTTCCTATATAATCTAATTTCATATTTTCTCAGTCTTCCTAAAGATGTTGCTTCTCATTAACTGAGTCAAAATACACACAAAGCCTGGTGCCACTCGAGCTGTGGGCACCTCAGGATTCATTCATACATGCTCATAACTCATTTATCCATAACATGTGAGGATATAAGCAATGAGCAAAATATAGACAGTCCTGTGTTTTGTGGCTATTATCTTCTAGAAAAAGATGAACTATGAGTCCATTATTTTTATATGTATAAAAATTTAAGCTAATCTGTAAGAATAGTACACTGTTGTTCTGTTTTATTTTAAAATAATACTCAGTATTTTTTTTTTTTTTTGGTACTGGGGAACTGGGGATGGAACTCAGGTCCTTGCACTTGTGAGGCAGGCAGCAGAACCACTGAGCTAAATCCCCAGCCCAATACTCAGTATTTTTGATGTTACAGGGAAACAGGCATGCAACATTATTGAGAGTAAATCTGCAAAATTTAAAAGCTAGTTGAATCAGTTATGGAACACTATTATAGTGAAAACTTTTATAGCTATTCAATATCACATGGTAGAAAAATACTCTTTGATGAAGTATATGTTAGGACATACACAGACACATTAAAAACTATAATCACTAAAAAACAGCATTTAGGAGTAGTTTATTCACATCTTCTTTCCATGTATTTTTACATTTTTCAAATCTCAAACAACTTACTTATTTCCACTATCCAGATCTGCTTTTACTAAAAATAAAGTATATACAATAGTTTGTAATTTGATTTTTCATGTAGTAAGATAGCTTAGACATATCCACAATCAGTGCATATGGGCTGATCCTATGTTTGTTCCTTAAAATCTCTGGCATGCATATTTTGTATAATTTTATATAAATGTGTTCATAAAACAAAAGCTGATTGTTTTTCAAATAAACTTTTGGAAAATGAAATTCATATACATAAAAGTACAAAAAAGTTTTGTTCAACTTGATGATTATGTGAACACAACTCATAACTACCATCATTAAGAAGTAAAACATTAGCACCCAGAAGACTTTTCATGGTCCACTCCAGTTATCCTTCATTTAAACATGGACATTATTTTTCAAAAATATAGACATTATCTTTAGAGAATTCACACAACATGTGTTCTTTTGTGTCTGCCTTGTAATGTTCAACATTACTGAGATTTATTCACGTTACTAGGTATAACACTAGTTTGTTTTTCTTTGCTATGTGGTATTCATTGTGTGACTATATTTACCGCTATTGTTAAAGGACATTTAAATTGCTTCTAGTTTGAGCTACTGTGAATAGTGCAATTGTGAAAATTCTTGTATCCATTCCTGCTGAGGATACACTGAGGAGTTGAACTGCTGGTAATAATGTATGGTTATATTCATATTTAGAAGATACTATTGAACAGTTTTCCTGCGTGGCTGTTCTACTTTACAGCCAACAGATAAATAGGAACATTCTCATTGCTCCACAGCATTACTGTTATTTAGTATCGTGAGCTTTAAAATTTTAGTCTTTTGTGGGCTAGATCTTCTATCCAACTGTATGAATAAGTGCATGTGTTTTTTGAATCCCAAATCAAGTCAAGGATCGAGAGCATACCTATACAAATTTAAAAGGGAGGGGGAAATGAATACCAGGCAGAGTATTCCAGTCTAGTAATGAGCCAGAAATGTCCAAGTATGACATTTTTACCGGTCTTGACATACTGTTGCCCAAACACTTCCATAACTAAAATCAAGGTAGAGTATCTTTAGGAAGGAAGAAGGAAAAGAGTGGAGGGGAGAATAGCTCCATATATTAGTACTTGATATTTTTGTTTTTAAATTTCAAGTAAAATCTTTTAAATAAGTAGCACTTAAAAGTCCTTGAAATTGATGAATATATATCCATGTATTTAAAATATATGCATGAATACATAACTAACATGCATCACTAGCTTCTACAATATAATAAATTATTCTCAAGATTTAGTGGTTTACAACAGTAACAATTTTACAGCTTCACAGTTCTGTGTGTTGGCTTTTTGGGTTGCCTTAGCAAGCCCCACCTGGACCTTTTCACACATCTGTGGTCTACTGGTGATCCATGGCTTCTCTCATTTGTGTGAGGGGTGCTGAGCTGGTAGCTTGGGCAGGGTCATGTGCTTATTACCCAACAGTCTAGTAACTCATTCATGCTGAGGTGGTCATGGGTTTCTAAAAAGCAGCAAGAGGGCAAGGCCCAGTGAATAAGAGCTTGAGAAACTTTTGCTAATGACATATTGACCAAAACAAGCACATGGCAACCCAAATGCAGAAACAGACTAGCCCTTGATAAAAATTATAGAATCACATTGAAGGGGCATGGCTGCAGGGTGAGGAAGAAATGTGGCCATTCTCATTATATGTTAAGTTATTATTGGTTCTGTATATAATTTATTTTACCTCATTAAATAATCAAAAAGTCAGTACCTACTGTTTTCTCATTTTGGATATAAGGAAATCGAGGTTCTGAGATGCAAAGCAGTAACATAGTAATCAAGAGAGCCAATAAATATATAAACATATGTCTATATGAGTCAACATTTCTATTCTATACCATCTGCTTTCTGAGGAATGTGTCTTCTAGTTACATGCAGTTAACACTTCAGTGTTCATTATGTGAGTGTGTGTGTGTGTAGACTGAGATTCCCATCTGGTGTCATCTTTCTTCTGTTTAAAGCACTTCCTTTAACTTTTCTTGTAGTGCCAGTTTGCTGGTTATAAAGTCTCTCAGCCTTTGAATGTCTGAAAGCATCTTTACTTTGCTATGCTATTTTTCACTGGATAAAGAATTTCAGGTTGGCAGCTTTTGAAGTGTTGGTCCACTGCCTACCCACTTGCATAGCTTCTAATGTGAAGTCTGTTGTTATCCTTACACGTTTCTTTGTACATGTTGTGGTTGTATGGATGATGTTTAGATTCATTTATCACTGGGTTTAACCAATTTAAACAATTTAGTGCAGTTTTCTTTACTGTTTCTTATTGGGTGTATTGTTTTGAATCTATGAATTTTTTTTTTTGGGGGGGGGTTTGGTACCAGGGATCGAACTCCGGTCCTTGCGCTTGCACAGCAGGTGGCAAAACCACTGAGCTAAATCCCCGGCCCTGAATTTATGAATTTATACTTTCTATCAATTTGTAAAACTTTTGGTTTTTACACCTTTTCTGTAACTACCTTCCTGAACCCCCTGCACATTAGGAAGTCCAATTATACATATGGAAATTTCTTATACAGTGCTACTTCAGTTCACAAACTTGATTTTTTTCCACCATTCTGGTCACAGAGTTGGATGAGAATCAAATCAAATTCAACAATTAGGTTCAACGTTGACCTTACAGAGAAATTTGATTCGGTCCTTGTCCAGTTCAGTTTGTGACCAGAATCATGAAGAGCATTGAGATTGTTAACTGAGGTACTACTGTATTTTCCATATCTCTGCTGGATTTTCTAAACATATGAAATACAGTTGTAATAATTTGAATGTCGTTGTCTACAAGTCTAACATCTGTGTCAGCTCTGGATCAGTTTTGATTTGCTGATTTGTCTCCATTTTTATGAGTTGAATATTTCTACTTCTTCTCAAGCCCAGTAATCTCTAAAGAGATGCTAGACACTGTGCACTTTAGCCTGCTTGATGCTGAAAATATTCTCATTCCTATACTATTTAAATTTTGTTCTAAAATGCAGTTAAGTTACTTGGAAACAGCTTAATTCTTTTGAGTTTGGCTATTAAAATTTTTTTTTTCCCTATTAAAACTTGTTTGGCTGAAAAAAATTTGGAAAGATTGGAACGGTATCTAATCTAGAGCAAATTATTCCCCATAACAAAGCAAGACCTTCACAGTGCTCTATCCATAAAAAGAACTTCCAGTCAAGCCCTATTCCTAGCCTAATGTAAAAATATTTAAACTGTTACCTCTAATTCTCTCACACAGATATAATGGATCAGATGGATCTTTCTCCTAGATGACTCTTTCGCCAGGTGTGGGTATTTTCCTCACATAATCAGCACTCTGATCACTCTGTAAGTCTGAGGGCAGCCCTTTCCTCTTTGGTATTCAATTCTGCAAACTCCAGGTCACACCAACTGCTCTTTGCATGTTCTGGCCTGAAAACTCTCTGAGGGCAGCAAACAAGAGCTCCCCTTTTTTGTTTCTAGACCATGAGAAATCACTGCCCTCCACTGCATGATATCCACTATCTAGAAAGCCACTGTTTCATATATCTTGTTCAAGTTTTTCTTTCAGCCAGGAAAGTAAATCTAGTTTCTGTTTCTCCACCTCCCCAACCAGAAGCAGGAGTCTTTCTTGGTGTAGTTTTAATCTTTATGTCTCTGATGACTTATGAAGATGAGCAACATTTAATTTGTTTACTAGCTGTGTGTGTGAACTGCCTGTATAAGTACTTTGCCTATTTTTATTCTAGATTGTCTTTGTTTCTTCATATGAGCTTTTTAAACACTCAATATAGGAGTCTTTTGAAAAACATATCTTTGTGATTTGCAGTTAGTCTCTTAAACAGTATCTGCTCATAAGTCAAAAATTTAAAAATGTTAACACAATTAAATCCAAATATTTCCTTTAGAGTTAATACTTCTGCATTCAATTTGAGGAATTTTTTGTTTATATCATGATCATGAAGCTATCCTTCCCCACATATTCTTTATCACTTCACCATTTTGCCTTTCACAATTAGATATACATCCACTTAGAATTGATTATTTTTTAGAACTGAATGCAACATATGGTATATGGTAGATTCCTTTTTCTTCTACCCCAGAAAATTGATATCTAATGATTTCTTAAAACCATTTCTCACTGTTTTATTCTCTGGATAGTATCTTCTTAGAGGGACCTGAGTTTAGTATTTTATTTTTCTCCTTTCAGGTTTTATGAAATGGAGCAAAGCTCTGGCCAGCTTGTGAGACCCAACCACATCCATGAGTCATCGAATGTGTCAAGAGGAAGCACAGCACTAAACGTCAGGCAAACCTCTCTGTTCTTCCCTTCTGGACACTAGTTTGCTGGGAGAAACGCCTACTGAATTTAAGCTAGAACTGAACAATCTTTATTATGCAACATCAAATCAAGGCTGAAGTACCTAGAAGCCCTTCCTGGAAGGATCTTATATTAACATTTAATTTTTAGATCTTATAAACATTAAGGTGACATTTTACTTTAATCCCACATTATAATAACCCTAATATTGCTGTGTAATTTATAAATTAGCACTGAAAGAATTCCAGTAACAGAAATACAGAAGAATTCTAAGCAGTGGTAACACATTCACAAAATGAAAAGATTATATATTACTATGCAATTTGTGATGAACTATATATTAATCATTGAGAAGATAATACAGAATAATCTCCATTGAATATATAATTTATGACATACTTAAAGACTAGATTTTTAATTTTCTTATCACATACTTAAATGCCTAAACCTGTAGGTGTCAGGCTCTCTCTTTATGAAGACAGCCACTTGAAATATAATGTGTGTGTGAGGTATGCCAAGCACAGTTGCTCTCACCTGGCAGCATCTGTGACAAACTACACATCTGGGAGCAGCTTCTGTTCCTTGCTAATCTAATGAACAAAAAATACAGCCAGTGGCCCGATAGTCAAACCGTGATCATCTACTGCATCTGTTTTTGCTGTCTCTCTCCCATTCCTTTCTCAGCCCCAACTTAAACTTGAGGACAACCCTTTCCTCCCCTTTAGGTATCTAATATCCCTCCAGTTTTCTACTTCCTCTAGGAATGTGAAGTTTCTTTGTGTGGGTTTCATTTTAAGACAGACACTTAAAAGGTGCTTTTGCTAAAGGCAATGACTCTTCACATGGGCTTTCAGATGCCCAATGGGTAACTAAAAGCTAAGTAAAGCTTAGAATATCTGCCTTGAAGTTGTATCTGCTTCCTGTATCACCTTAAACTGTGGATTAGATCCCTGCTCAGCTCTGCACACAGGCATATTAATTGCTTAAGAAGTATGTCTAAAAACTAGTAATTAATAATACACAAGGTTTATTAGCCCTAAGCTTACTTAATCTAACTTATACCCCTTCAAAGACTGAGGATACCAAGGTGCTTAAGGTATTCTCAAGATTTTTGGGGACATCCAACTTTTACAATGTCCTATTCCAGATTCCCTGGAGTGGCATCTAGAATCTCTAGTCATTGCCCTAAAACCGCAGTCACCTTAGATTCCAGCAGAGCCTGTCCAGGCAGACCACCTCATGGTGAGATCATCCTGCAAGGAGGAGCAATCACCTCATGAGAACCAGATAAGACTTCTTTGAAGTCACCTTGAGGGATCAGAACTGATATTATGATCAACTAAACCCTTGCCCGCCCCAACAACCCAGGAGAAGCTGGACCCTCTCCTTTGTTAGTGGGCTGGTCTGATTTTCTCCGTCAGACCTGTGCCCCATTCAGCTCTTCTTCTCAAGCTGAAGTCTCCTCACCATTTTCTCTTTCTTCTCAATCAAAAGTTTTGCCTAAGTTATACTTCTTGGTCTCATTTTCAATGTCTACTATCACTGGGTCAGAGAACCCCATGTATGGTATCAATATGAATTAAAATTAATTTTTCCAAGCCCTCAACTAACCATCAGTAATAGAGCCCTTTTCCTCTGTGTTAAGAAGAATATTCTCTTGACACTGAAGTTTGTGGCACACTGTAAATGGATACAGAACTCTGTTACCCCGATTCCTGGAGTTCAGTATGGAGACACTTTTCCTCTATCATGAAAATGAACCAAATGGAATCTGCCCTATAAAAACGTACTATGCTTGTGGAAATGTGCATTTTAGTTATTTGCCTCTTTGAAGATCCAGCAGTGCTTTATATCATCTAACATTAAGCCCACTTCTCACAAGCACCTTTCTGAATGCCAGTGTTTACGCTCTCTTAGAAGTATCAGTTGAGTGCTATCTGTCTCAGTGCTGTAATTTAGGGGATTTCTTCAAAGACAGCTTGGCAGATTTCCTTTTATGTAGATTGGTGCTCATGCCCTTAAAGGGCATTTCTTGATGTAAAAACTAATTCTTGAGTATATGTATTTTTGATCATGTCCTCTTAGAGAATCTCAATTTCTACCACTGAAACTTTATAGCATCCACATTAAAACAAGTAAAAAAAAAAAAGAATTTAATTTTAATATATTTAACCTAATACATCCAAAATATTGTCATCTTAAGGTGATTATTAATGAAATATTTTACATTCTTTTCTTTGTAATAAGTCTTTGAAACCAGTGTATATTTTATATGTATAACATATCTCAAGCTGCATTTTTCATCAGAAATTCTTGATATGTATTGAGATGTATTTCATGGAATATACAGGGGTACATGACTACTGTACCATGACTATGAATTTTGCACGTATATCTTTAAGTTTTATTTGCACAGCACCAACCAGAGTTTTACCTCTAAAGTTAGGCTCACAGTCCTTTAGATAATAAATGCCCTTGGGAGGTCAGCCTGAATTCAGGATTGGAGGAGGGATTTAAAACTTGACCTTAACCTAACTTACCCACAGACAATAATCACTGAAGGCTTTCTAGACACAGCAAATGGCATCATTCTAACAGTCCAACCCCAATGTCTTCAATTGGAAACTTCTGCTCATAGAATGGAGGTTACAGAGGCTAAAGAGGTATCAGACCTCCCCGGCTGCTCAGACTTATCAAATTCCATAATTAACTTCAGAACTCTCTCTGGGACCAACACTCTTAAATTGAGTGTGGGTGAGTAGAGGAGGGGGCTGAAGAATTCAAGTCATTCACAAGATGCCAGGATGCATTTATCTGGCCACAAACATTGCCTTTTATGGGGCAATTGCATTGTTAGTCCACAGGCTGGAGCTGCCTTGTTATCTCAGTCACACTACAGGAAGCACATTCAGGAATGTCAGCACAAAAGGCAGTGATGGAAAGGCTCTGTGTGGTGGTCTGAAACTGATTCTGATATTGCAAAGATGCTAAGAGAGTGTAGCAAGGCTGCACTGTTCTGCATAACTGCCAAAAGCATTCCCTTTTCCACGGTCAGTGACCAAGAACTCAGAATGCACAGTGACCCTGCCAAACCACTTCTAGGGATGGATGCTGGCTGTGGCTGTACATGACATAAACTGCCCTTTGCTCCTTCTCAATCCCCTGCTCCAAGTCCTTCTTGGATGGTTATTTGTACCACAAAGGCTGCAATACTTTGCAGTTCTATGTACCACTTTTTTAAATAATAGACTATAGATGGTTAGTGTGACAGTATCTTATGTGAATTTGAATTGTTCAAAGTCTAAGTAGCATAGCAAAAAGATATCAGCGAAATCACATTTCGCGCACAGTTTGAAAGAGTGTGAATCTCCACAAAATGTCAAACTGTATTAGAAATCTAATCACCTCAAAACTGGCAGATTAGAAGAACTATAAACCAGGTGTGTCTGGTTAGCTAGTAAGCAGAAATACTTGCCTCCTCCCAGGCAGGGCATAAACAGCCTGTTGCCTGCATTTATCAGCACAGCAGGGAGTGATTTTGGAGATCAGCATGCTGTTCAGTTCATAATTTCATAATTTCAGTTCAGTTTCATAATTTCATGTTCAGTTTCATAATTTAAAATCTTTTCAACATCTTCCACACTGGTCATTCATTAAGGAGTGTTAGTACTAGCTCTGAGGAAGGTACCGTGAAATTCCAGGACTTAGAGTATAATTACAGTGCTACGATGGGGCAGTTGGGGGGGATTACTGTAACAAGACACACTGATAATAGAGAAGACAATGCTATGTAAAAAATGAAGACATGCTATAAAAATAAAAAGCATCATATAAAAGGCACATCATTAGCTGGGTTGGTTGGTGCACATCTGTAATGACAGCACTCTGGGAGGAAGAGGCAGGAAGATCATAAATTCAAGCCCAGCCTGGATAAATTACTGACTCAGTGATACTCTTGTCTCCACATAAAAAATATAGCTCAGTGTGAAGGCCCTGGTTCAATCCACAGGACCACATACATATGTACATACTGTGTATATATACGATACATGATTGAAGTCTGAAAAAAGTTGCCAGCAGGGACGCATACACTGCGAGCCCACGTGTTATCTGGCAAAAGCATGAATATTTTTTGATGATCTGAAAGGAAGGTGACAAGAATATGTGGAGTGATCTGTTTCTTCAGCAGCTGCCTGGAGCTTCAGTTGAGGACAGTGAGGCATCAGGTGTGCCCACAACCTGAGGATAGGGGACATGTGTCTGGTCAGGTGGTCCCTCCAGGGTTTGGTGAGATATATCCCAACTCCCTGTCCTCACCCACCTTCTGGGACAAGTGTGGCAGGGACATGGGAAGGGAAAGAGGTGTCCTCAGAACTATGAGTTATCATTCAAGAGCAGAGGCAATGGCCTGTCCCTCGCTCCTTGCAGGGAAGAGGAATCAGTGGTTCCCCAATCTCCATTCCAAGGTCAAGTGAGAGGAGCTGAGAATCACTCAGACACTATAGGAGCCTACAAGAAGAAAGACATCCATGTGTGCCAAGTTTGGACATCTGCTCAGGGAAGGAAGGAAAGAGATGTAATGAGATGCTGGTCACACTGGCAAGGGAAACAACTAGGAGAGCTGGGTTATAGGTGGCTCTGGCACCTATACCCCTGGGTAGTATATGTGCTCCCAGAGGACTTTGAGAGGATCCTCACTGTGCTGTGTGAAGACTGAGGGTCACTGCTGGCCAAGCAGCAGGCTCAATCATTAACAACAGGCAATGAGGGGATGGGGTAAATCATGTGCTCAGCACTCATTGGTCTCTGGGTTTGTTGCTCAGCCTGTCCTTCAAAAAGCAACATTGGACAGATCACATCTCTCCCTCTGATAAATACGGAGGAGGGCAGCAAACTCCAACTCCAACTCCAAATGCTTAAGTGAAAGCCTGGCCAGCAAATGCAAATGAGCAGGAATTTCCAACTAGACCCTGCTCAGCTGGTTTTGGTTTATTCATTCACTTTTTTAATGAGAAAAGAGGACCAGGAAATTATGATGATACTGGCCCTAGATGTTATAAACTGTAAAGAGATCACAGTGTAAAGAGATTCAGTAGGGCACCTTTGGGATTCATAATTGCATGGAACTAACAGTGCTCAAAAAGCCAGTGATACAAGTGTTTATTTTATTTAAAGAACTAGGACAGAAGGAAGAGAATGCTATCCTAGTTACAGACTTATGCACCTCTATTCTAATTTACACAGTGAAAATCCATTTTAGCATTTGAATTTGAAAGATCTTTGGAAACAATACCAGGAGTTGCCTATGATGCCCTATACCTTATTAAGTCTCCAGTGAGCAGTCTAGAGGATATGCACAGGGGAATACTGAAGTATAAGTGTGGTTAGCACCATAAGGTTTGCAATGAGCTTGTAAAAAAGCACACAATTATGTGTTACATAAATATGTAAGGGATGGATAGTGCATTCCTACTCAATCTGATCAGTGGGATTTTATCCACAAAGCCATGTGAGAGTTGGCATGAATGCATAAAAACCAAACAAAAACGCTAAGAGTGAAATCCCTGAAACAGTTGCCAAAGTTGAACAACAATTCTGTTATTAATAACACAATTTCATTTATATTATAAGCAACACAAACAGCCATCCAAAATTTAGATTCAAACTTAAGTGGTGAACAAGAAAGAAATAAGATATTGTGTACAAGGAACTGCACAATTCAGGAAACTACAGTGTGGAGAGACACGTATTCCAAAGAAAATGGCATAAAAGAATTTTTCTGAGCAAAAGGACATGGACAAAACTCCACAGTAATAAAGCACAAGCTTCAGTTTCAAAGTAATCAGCCACATACAGTCTACTCCAGGAATAACCACAAACATTAGCTTTCACAAGGAAAAAATAACCTGGGAATGGCAGTACAGGACTCCCAGAACTATGGAGGCTGAGGCAAGGGGATCCAAGTTTGACTCCAGACCGAACCATTTAGCAACTCAGCAAGACTTTATCTCCAAATTAAAACTAAAGTAAAATAAAAAGGGATGGGGATATAGCTCAGTGCAAAGGCCCTGGGTTCAATTCTTTGTACAGGGAGGGGAAGGGGAGGGGAAAAAAGTGAGTGGGAACAACAGAATAGGTCTAAAGGAGAGGCCCCTTCCTCTCAAAGTTTATAGGAAGGAGTATTTTAGAATATATACAAGTTTATCTTTGAGCTCTCAGATGACAAAAGATAATATCTGCTTTTATTTGCTTTAAATACTGACATGGAAATCAGCAGATAGGTGGTTATTTTTGTAGGCACAGAAAAAATGAGAGTTAGAGGTTGAGTCTGAAATTATAGAAATCCAGCTTTGCCAACACTGAAAACTAGTCCAACTTAGTAATTATAAAGGTTTCCCTAGAGCTGAGGAAGAAAGTACCAGGCATGAGCTTCTTCCACCAGGTGACCCACTTTCCCCAAGGGAAGCTACTGCCCAGGCAATGAATGCTCCTGCCCTGCTCCAGAACCCTGGGGGATTTGGAACCTGTATTTCTTCTTCTGGACTTTTTTCAGGACCCAAAACTTATGCATTCAATATCCCACTGCTTTACTGAATATTAGGCAGCTACTCTGCTGACTTTGGACAGCATCATCTCTGATGTCCTTCTTTTGCTGCATGGGAATTTTAGCTTTAGATTTCCTCATTTCTGGCACATGTGACATGACAGATGGCATCTGATAATGACAGAGAAACTGGGGCATTCCTTAGCTAACACAGTAGAACATGAGACTTTCAGAAAAATATTACCTGTTTAGGCTGAGCTCCCTTGGAGAGAATGTCAAGCAAGTCAGCAGAGGAGATGAAGTAGAAGCGAGGAAAAGCTACCCGCTTGGTTTCCAGGTATTCAGCAAGAGCTTTTTCACAAAGGGAAAGCCTAGATGAATGGAAAATCTTTTTAAGCACATCTTGGCCACTCAATGAGTGACACTTCAACTGAGCAGACCCAGATCCTATTATCTGCCCATTCATCACAATGAGTTCACTGCTGGACAAGCCACCTTCCTCCTTCTCTTTAATGCTATCATCCTGCTCACGAGTAATGCTTAAATCAAGCCAAGTGGAAGGACACACACACACACACACACACACACACGCATGCATGCACACACGCACCATTAGTTGAGGTTAAATATAAATTAGACTTGGGTTTACGTCACTCATTGCCCTTCTTAAATGAAGACTGGGTTTGACATTGCTCAATCTGAGCCAAAATGCATTAGGAAAAGTTAACTGGCTTAGAGTACTTTTTTCCCCCAGAGAATATCCCCCAAACCCTCTCTCAGATATTCAGCAGCATCATAAGATCCAGAATCATTTTCACATTATTGTCCTTACCAAAGCAAAAGTGGCCCAGACTCCCAAATTTAATGGCTAAACATACATAAGTAAATTCTGTAGACAAATGTTTCATTTTTGTCATTCATCTACACATTCTAAATCAAAAGTCCAAATATTTCTGTGGCCACTAACTGTTGTAGAATCATAAGTGAAAATTACTTTACAAATGGCCCTTAGGCCAAAGGTTTCAAAAGTGCAAATATGCTAAGGATAATTTATAATGAAAGGAAAATAAACACATTCAAAAGAAGCCAAAATAAATATGCAATACCAGTTTCTGAGTAGGTGCTCAGTCAGTATTTACAGAATAGCTGATGAAAGAATTGGTCAGTTATGTTGATTCTCTTAATAAGAAAATATTTTTATTTTATTATAATAATAGTCTTTTGGGGAAAGGGAAATAGACTTGAACTTACATTAGCACTCTTTCTCTCTCCATATATATATATATATATATATATATATGACTTAATATGCAAAAGGCCACTAGACAATTACAAGCAAAATTATATAATGATTTAGTAGAGACTGAATCTACAATAACATGATATTAAATACTATTATGTATGTGAAGGAAATTTCATAACATTATACAGCAAACTGATCACTTTATATAGCTCTGTTCTTACCTGTATTGTAAATCTTTAAGTTTTTCATAGAGATGAGGTCTGCATGTTGCTTCTAAAACATTTTTTGTTTTGGCTGTCTTGAACATTAACTCCTGCATGAAAGTATAATATGAACATTAGAGATTTCTTTTCTCAATTTTTTACCCACTTTGGGGATTAAAAAACGAGAACAAAGTTACAATGACAAAGCAAGGTTAAGGAAATTTCTAGGAATACCTGACATCAATCCATCTGCTTTTGCCTTCAAAAACAATCTATAATCACATAGTTTTTTTTAAATCAGAACAAATGTAGAGACTACCACTTTTCTAGGCCCAGACAGAATTTCTCTTTTCTAAACCAAACAAACAAAAAAATCATAAAGGGAAATGAAGAGGGAAAAGGAAAAGGATTAAAAGAAAAAGGGAGAGAGGAAAAAGAGTGTGTGCACAGGATCTTAAAGAGTATACCACTATTAAATAATCTATCCTTTCAAATTAAATTACAATTTCGGTGGGAGTTCTGCTTTAGGCCAAAAAAATGTAACCTCTATTTCCCAAAAAACATATAGTTACTATTCTTTGCTATAAGTCTTTCAAATTGTTTATCATTATTATGTGTCTTTCTCCATATCTCTCATAGAAAAGCAAAAACAGAAACTGGAAATAGTATTTTCCCCTTCTCAATTTTTCACTTGAAGAGGAATCTATTTGTCCCTCTTACTGTGGAAGCTGACAACTAACGCCCTGTGGGACAAATAGGGCCCACTCTATTTTTCTATGAGCTACAAGCATGGCTTTCACATTTTAAATGTTTGAAAATATCAACAGAAGCATAGCACCTTATGGAAGTTATAACATTACATGTAAGTCATGATAAGTTCAAATTTCAGTGTCTGTAAAGTTTACTGGTATACAACCACACCAATTTGTTTATATGGTATGTTTTCTTTCATGTTACTTGGGTGGTATGAGTAATGTTTCAGAGAGTGTATGATTTGCAAAACCTAAAATATTCACTTATTGGCCATTTACAGAAAAAAATTCCCTGACCTATGCTTACTGAAATGAAAAAAAACAAACCTTTTTTCATAAATATAATACTTTGAATGACGGTTCTTTACAAAATTTCTTTCATATTGTTCTACAAACTTCTATATTGCTAGACTAGAATACAACTTGTTTCTTATAAACCTTAAATTCAGCATCTACTCCATCAAATATCCTGGCATCTTCCACAAGCTGGATTTGAATATCTTCTGAACAAGCAAAAATGCTTTCCAGGTGAGACCAAGTTCGCTGGACTTCCATCCAAGTAAAGATGACCGAGTCTGCTATGTTTAATTTATTCTGCCAGCTTAAAACCTGCTCGATGAAATATTCCACATACGTGCTTTGAAGAACAGTCTGTAACTGAACCTAAAAGAGAGGCAAAGAATTTTAAATAGCTGATTGGTGCATGAGGAGGCACTGTATCTGCTCTGTTTACTGCCGGGTTTTTGGACCTAGAATAAACACTCAGAAAAGTTATTCAATAAGCTTTTGCTAAAAGGTGAACTAATGGCAATAACACTTTTGTGAACATTTTTCCCAAAAGAGAAAAAGACAAATATAAGTAATTGCATTTAATGTGTCTTCTACAAGTAGACTATGAATCTCTTTGCAGGCAGAAAAAAAGTATTATGCACTGGAGTGCAGCTTTAGGAATTAAACTTCTTTTATCACTCTTTCCCTGGTCCCTGCCTGTTAATTATTCCAAGACTGTGTGTATATACTTTGATGTCCAAAAATAAAAGACTCTCCTCCAGCCTGATAGGCTTTCACTTCCATTCCCTCTCTTTTCAGGGGACCACTCTGCTCTGCAGCTCTTTCACACCCCATGGTCTGAGGAATGCTCATCACTGTCTGCCACTGAAATCCCAGAAGTCCCTGAGAAGAATGGCCTCTTCCCCTTCACTAAACACTGAACACATGGCACTCTTCTTTGGGTGGGTGGGAGGCATCTCTTGGTTTCTTGGATACTGTAGTATCTTGTTTCTATTCTCTCCCTCTCTGTCTCTTTTCTCTCTTCTTTTTCTCTGCTTATTTTTTATTTCTTCTCCTCTTGTTCACTGAAGGCAGCCTTTTCAAAGGCTCCATATGCAGTGGGCTTATCTTCTTTACAACTCTTTATCTAGTTCATCAGTTCTCAAAATACTAACAATGATCTCTCAGCCTTACCCACTGTGCTACTGTCAACCTCTGTGCTGGGCTCTGGTTTAACTTTCCATCTTTATAAAAATATCCCTCATGCTAAATACACCAAAAATTATAATATCACCTCACTATACTGGTTTCTCTTCCTAAGTGCTTCCTAAGCTACAGTCATTACTTCTCTTCCTAAGTGCTTCCTAAGCTACAGTCATTACTTCCTCCAAACGGTTGCTTGTACCTTTCTTCTCTCTCACATACAGATACGATGACCTCTATAATCTTAGAATTCAAATCCATACATAAACCATACTGTGCTCAATCCTGCCTTAGCAGTCTTATTTTTCATTACACACACCCACACACCTGTATTCCAAAGAAACTAAACTCTTACGGTGATCTCTGAATGGCAGGTGTTTTTGATGATTCCAAAAAGCTAATATTGCCCTCCTTGCTTAAATACATTTTCCTGATAGCCCTTTTTTGGTGAATGCAAGCCTATCTCTCACATCTGAGCATAAGCACCACCGCCTTTTAAGGACTCCTTAGATTTTCACTCTTTGCCATTAGAAAACCTCTATTTCTTCTTGGATGCCTTGAATTCCTTCTGTTTGTCTCTTTTCTCAAGTGCAAGTTTTTTCAGAACAAGTGTTCATACCTTTGGATTCCAGGTGGTACCTACAACACCTGGGGCCTGTTTTCATTGATACCCAACAAGTAAACAAGTATATGTTGAATACAGTCTTAGAATTTGGGAAAAACAAAAAATCATCAAACTTAAGAATCTATGATAAAACTGTCTATCTTACTTGGTTGTGCTCCAAAGTTTCAAAAAGCTGTTCATCAGACTTCAGTAGTGGAATACTTGTTCGATAGTGAACTTCATAAGAAAACTCCATGGTTGCCCAGGTCTGGCTGATTTCAGTAATAACCTAGTAATCAATAATATAGATTATTTTTTGTACACAAAAGTTTAATTTAGTGTAAATACCTAGCTATTATCTAGTATTTTAAAAGTGTTTTAGAAGTTTTTTCAAAAAAAGAAACCGAAGTAATATGAAGTATTACTGGCCTAATTTTCTTCTCCAGATAATTCACGGTGATGAAGTTTGTAGAATGAATTGCATCACACCAAAGAAACAAGCATCACAATAATACAAATTAGTATTTGTATTTGTAATTGTGTCACAATTTTATTGACTGTTTTACACCCTTCCCCAAAATAGACTGTGAAGGAACAGCAGAAAGGAACTCAAAAAGATTATCTGAAGATTTAGCAGATGTTATTTACAAATTATCAGCCCAAGAGAAGTGACAGGTAGTTGCCTGAATGTGTATCTCCCTAAAGCTCTGTTTCTTCATCTATAAAACAGGAATAATCATCTTACCTATCTCAGAGGATTGAATTATTTAATACAAATAAAATACTTAGAGTGGGCTTGCTACAAAATAGAGGAAGTAAAAGTGTTTTCTGCTATCATCAACTGGGTCAACCCCTTGGTTTTGAACCCCTACTGTGACTTAGAATGATTGTGGTTTTTGCTAAAGTCACTTAACTAGCAGCAGAGAACAGACTGGGATGTCTCCACCCTCCAGATATCAAAAGGAGTTCTCCCAGTACTGGATTCTATGCTAATGACAAAATTAGCCTAGTAAAAAAGATACAGGCCTGAAGACACTACCTTCTCAGTGCCCAGTTCTTTCACTGCTTTGTCCACAATGCTTCGGATCTCATCTTCCACTCGGTGTAACTGTAGTGCTAACAAATCTGCCAAAGTTGTGGCTTCATTTATTGAAAATGTGACCTGATTAGGAGGATGAAAAAGGTAAAATTTACATTCCACATACACTGATAGTTCCTTTTACCCAATAGTCACAGGAATGTACTGTAACTAAAACATACTCCAATCAGCTGCTGGGATATCTCTATCTCTGCCTGGTACGGGCAACTGCAGGTTCTCCTAGGTAACTCACAGTTCCAGAGCCACCACTTTCCAGAAGCCAGGCCAAGGTTTCTGCCATGCTCACGCTACACTACTTTGTTTCATATCCTTGCCTTGTCTGCACATTTCTTAACTCCTTTGCTCACAAAACCCATTTTAAAAGAATCTCATCCCTCATTTATTATAATTTGGTTGAAATCCCAGGAATCATATAGTAGCTCATTTGTCTTTTCTTCCTGAAGTGCTCTCTTCACCGAATATAATTCCTGGTTACTTCCGTGATTTAACCTTGTTTTATCAATAATTTAATCTTAGCTCCCAGGCAAAAAAAAAAATACTAATGTCATTATTCATATTTGACATCTGAAAAAATAATTCCTATTCATCTCTTCATTTTCTTGTTGGTTACCCCTTTCTCCTCACCTCCATAATATTTGGTTCTTAAGGAGCGATCAGCTCTTCCTATACCCAAACGCATCCATGTCCCTGCTAAATGAGAACTGACCCAGCCACACAGTTGCAAGAAAGCCATTTCCTTTTTCATTCCTGCTAAGAATATCCAGTTTCTGCTTCTTGGAAACAGCAGTCCTTTTTAGCTCCCTCTACCCTGTTTCCTTAGCATCATCTATCTCTCTCCATAGAGGTGATCAATAATCCATGTTTGTCCAGGACTGAGGAGTTTCTGGTTGAGACTTTCAGCCCTGAAACCTGTACCTGGAAAGTGCTGGACAAACCAGATGAGTTGTTCACCCTATCTCTGCATTGCTTCTGACTTCACTCAAGTTCTGATGGGAGCCAGGTCTTCCCTAGAGAATAATGAGCAGAGATGTGTACTGAGGCAGGCCTTAGTGGTTATGCAATAGTTATGCAAGGACACCAGCCCAGGGGACAGATGGAGACTGAATCTAGTTTCTGCCCTGCTGCCCTAGGGACAGCATGGAGGAAGGTACTTTTTCTATACTAAGAGGATTTTCCTAGCTTGCAGGAAGGCATAATATAGGTTATATGGAGACTTTAGTAAGGTGAAATTTTATTGGGAGAAATATCAGGAAGACGTAGGAGGTAGGAGCAGATACTCAGATATATATATATATATATAGATAGATAGATAGATATATGATTTTCTGGATGAATAAATTAAATTATTTACAAAATCTAAATAGTGTGGGAAATATACCAATAATAATAGCATCAGAGAGCATTTATTGACCACTGACCACATAAGTATAAGCTAAATAAATAAAAATAATGCTTTGCATGCAGACTTGGTGATCAAATTGGAGATGCATTATTTTTATTTCATAGAAAGAACAATGGGGATACGACAAACAAAACCTAAAACCTCAAAGTTATAAGTATTAGAGTTGGAGCCATCAAGTCCAGGCTGTTTCTGGTTTCTACCTCGTAATTTTGCCAAGGTTAAGTGACTTGATTGAGATTGCTTAGCCAGTAGGAGATAAGGGGGGGAGGGGGGAGGGATGAACACTAGGCTCTTCAGAGGTCCTGAGCTGTCTCAAGGAGCTTGGCCTTTTGCATGGGACTAGACTTTTTCACATATTCCATTCCATCTTAGATGATACTAATCAAGGAATAACACTTCATGGTCACAGAAATACTCAATAAGACCCAGGGTACTCACCCCAATGGCCTTCATCAGCTGGTGCCAATGCCTATCCCTGAGGGCAGGACTCTGTAACTCAGAGATGGCTCTCAGGAAGATTGTCATGTTCTTCACAGTGCCTTCCAGACCTGCATAAGCATCGCAGACACGGACAGCTTTATCTAGTGACCAGATTTCCTAAAGAAAAAGTAGAAAAATATCAGTTTCCTAGATAAAATATTATATAACTTGTCTCATTTAAAAGAATAAACACACATTTACCTATCCCTTAAGAAATAGAGTAAAAGTATTTAAAATCCATAGGCTAAGGACTAAAATCAGAGACCTGGAAAGGGATCTATTTATTCATATATTTTGAGTCCAGTATGTACAAGCTACGTGGTTACACCAGTTTCTTATTCACAAGATCTAACTGGATGTCCCATGTAACATCAACTGTAGGGAAGTAATAGAGTTCGCCGGACATATTCCTCTGACACAAATAAGTGGAAATTGGCATAACTATCTGGGTTACTGAGAGGTACTTTCTAATATTTGGCTCATTTAAATGGTTGCTTTAAAATGTTGTGTTTCTGCATTTAAATATTGCATGGTTTTAAGATGTTTTAAATAGGGCCCTTGATTTGGCTCTCTGCTTGGCCTATTGAACATCAATAATTGTGGATCAGAAAACCCATGCTAAAGCAATTAAATTTTAGCGCAGAGAAAAGGACAATGCCAGTTGTCTAAAAAAATAAAAGACCTACAGTTGAGAGCGAGGGCTGTCACTCTGTAGGGAATAATCCAGTCATTGAGGAAATTAACAGGGAGTATGGAATGAGGTACAGTGACCTCATGACATCCGGAAAAATGGAAAAAAAAATTTTAGTTAGCATCTTTGGACTGGGACAACATGAGAGAACAAACCAGGCAAAGGCTGTAGGAGCTGAGCACGGAACCGAATCGGGGACAAGCATGCTGAATACTGGGATGCGAAGAAAGAAAAAGGCCTCACTCCTTTTTTCTGAGACAGGGTCTTGCTGTGTTGCCCAGGCTGGTTTCAAACTGCTGAGCTCTGTAGGATTCTCCCACCTCAGCCTCCCAAGTAGCCTGGACCACAAGCCCATGCCACCATTCCTGACAGGCCCTGTCATTTTCAAACTGACTTTCAGAACTGTGTGTTGGCTTTATCCAAAGTTCTGCTCTCCTTAGGGGGCATATGGTTATGGGATTATCAGGCTAAATCAGCTAAGTTCTGTATAGATTGATCCCTCTTAGAATGCTGGCATAATCAACAACAACAAAGATCATAATATTCCATATCAATCTAGCTGTGGCATACTGCCATTAGTTGTCCCAAATTCTAGAATCAGGTACAAAATACTCATAGTTGCTAAGGAAAGAAATCAAAGGCTTCATTCATAAGCCTGAGCCCTTAGCCTTGATACTCTTAACCTTTCCCTCCATTCTAGAAAGTCATAGGAAGCAAATGATTACAGTTACTTCTCATAAATTCATTAGCCCTAATATTCTTTTATCAACTCATTCACAGAAAGGCAGGCTTGATTAGAAGTGCAACTGGCTGAGACTGAAAAAAATACTAACTGTTATCATTCTATTTGATATAAATAAGGACATGGAGCTGAACACACCAGATATTAGGTTAGGGAAGATAGAAGAAGGTGGTGCTGAGAAAGATAAATTGTTGTAATAGACAGTTATGGAACTCGCCTTGGCAAACTTTCGGAGTTCTACATCCATCTGTTCCACATTAATCTGTCTCCACTGGGTTTTAGTCCAATTATCAATGCTTCTCTGAAAACGCGCAAGCAGATAAAAGTGTCAACAACATTTGGTGAAAGCAAGTCTCCACAGCAAAATATATAAACTGATGACACACAGGGACTCTTATCATCCGGTGGAAAGACAATTTTTAAAATATAAACTACACTTGTCAAAACTTCCCTATTACTAAAACAAAAAAAACTGTCAGAACATGTCAAGCTTAAGGCTAAAACATTCTGATATATTAATTTCTCTTGGTAATGATAAATTCCACATATGTAATCATTATCACTTAATCCTGCATAGTTTGAATAAATTGAAAAGTAAATTATTAAATAACAGGTTTTTATACTCCTACATGTAACATATAATAACTTTCACAAGATAATCTTCATCTATTATAAACAAAACTTTCATTAACTACTTTTTGACTATATTTTATACCTTAATATATCTGTATATGGCTTTCAGCTAACTTAGGACAATTATGTATAATACATGTTGCAATATGCCTAGTTCCCTAGAGCTTATTTTTATACTTAAGTTTTCAACTTAATTAACCACATACAAATTAATGTCTTTTTTGTTTTGGTACTGGAGATCGAACTCGGGTCCTTGTGCTTGTGCAGCAGGCGGCAAAACCACTGAGCTAAATCCCCAGCTCCAATGTCATTTTTAATAAGGTTCTACTTATTTATGCGCACACATAAGAAAAACATGGGTACATGCATGAGCTTCTATGGGCAGGTGACTATGTATATGTACCACATATTTATATATTAATTTTTATTTATATCCTTTGTATCTCCTAAAGGATCTGGGGCACTTTGTCACACAAAGTTTCACCCTGAACTAAAGACAGAAACAACCAATACAAAATATGTCATATGGATGTATTCATTATTCTGTAAAACTAACATGCACTAAAAAAGGGCATAGAACCCACTGCTAGGGACAAAGCTCAATGGGATAGAGCACTTGCCTAAAATGCACAAGGCCCTGCATATGATCCCCTCACTGCAAAAAGAAAAAAAAAAAAGGAACACACAAAATGCACTTTTTCACTTCATTAAATTCCTAAATCCAGAGTATTTGTTTATATGCAAAATAAATGTATACAAAATTTTATTCAACTGATTTAATGTTCATTAACTGCATTTGAAATGACAATATAGTATTTTAAACATCACTGTTTTAATGAGTAAGCTTAAAAATTTTCTTAAAAGCCTGATATTCATGGGATCATTTTACTAACAGTGATACTTGAACCCTAATTTGTAGGGTAGGGGGTGAAATCTAATGTGTATTTCACCACATCCAAACAGAATGATACAGACACTAAAAATTGCATGTTTATACAAAGGAGCTACTAAAAGAAAGAAAGAAAAAGAAACCAAAAAAGCATATCTTACTCTAACATAAATAATGACATCCCAGAGTCCCTTGAGCAATTGTATTTCTTTGCGATACTGTTTCATCTGTTTGTACTCTGGAAGAGCCACTTCAAAGAGGCGAGCAGATTCCTGTATTTGCAACATTTCTTCCTCTAATGCCTCGAGTTCCAGATTTGCCTAAGGAGAAAACACACATCTGCACGCAAACCACCAGACAGGCCGCCTCATCCTGTAGCTCTGCACATTTCAACGTTTCAAATTCTGATTTTAAAAAGATTTTAAAAAAAAACCCTGCAGTATAATTATTGGTAGCATGTAGAAGGCTTCTGATCAGCAAACTAACAGCTACTCAAAAGTGAGAGTAAAGATTAATACATTTAAGAATGCCACCAATATTCTCCCTGTGCACATATATCAGCAAAATTTGCTGTGGCATCAGATTTCTATGAATACAATAACGCCTGTCGACTTTCACTGTGTGGTTGGGAACTTCACAGGGGAGCGAAAGATCAGGCACTAGACATTTTCCATGTAAAAATAAATTATCTTTTAAAAAAACCCTCTGATTTAAAAAACTACCCCACAGTTTATTAATAGTATAAACAGCACATGAGAATTCATAAAGCAAAACACCAGAGCTAAAAACACAACCCAATATGAAAATTTCATCTTATGATTGTCTCTGCCAAGTTTCATCTACCCTCTCATCTATGTAGAAAAGCTTATGTTTTACATCACATATATACAGGCTCATTTCTTCTTTCTTGATGAGCCAACTCTCACTTTCAGCTTTCTATTAACAAAGAAGTATGTAACGGGTGATGGAGAAATATGGTGAGTACTTAAACTGAGAAAAAAAAACCTTTTACAATAAAGAACACATTGCCAAGAACAATGAGATAAATGTGTTCAAGGTGAGGGTGAGTAATACAAGTAATCTGAGGGGGACTGATGGCAATATGACTTTAAATGTGATAATTTTTAAATTTCAACTTTCACCATATCTGCAGGGTCAAAGTTTGAAAAGTACAGAACCTGCAAGGCAGGAAAGCCACCCCCAAGTTCCATAGGCCTGGTGCCCTTTCTGAAATTCTCAATTCTATGCTCAAGCTGTTCTTTATTTTTTTAATTGATTGATCATGTTCATAAACTACACTAGGTTACTAGCTTTGCAAAAAAAGGAACTGGACTTTGTTTTTCCACTTTATATTTTCTCCTACCCTCTTCCCAATATTCAACAACTTTAATATTACTTTGATTTTAATAGTCTTTTTAATTTTAAAAACCAATACTTAATCCTTTTGTCAACTCTCTCTAGTTGACAAAAATGTCATTTACTTATATACAATATAAAAATTTTTATTTACTTATATACAACATAAAATGAGTCATTGTGGAATGACTCAAGCTAATTAACATATGCATTACTTTTTTATTTTGCAATGAGAATATATAAGACCTTAAGGATTTTCAAAATAAAATGTATTATTATTAAACTACAGTCACCATGTTGTACAACATATTCATGCCTCAGTTATGCAAGGGACTGGTTCCAGGAACCCCAAGGAATGCTCAAGTCCCTTACATAAAATGATGGGTAGACTAAAAGCATACCTTTTATCTTTTTCATTTATTTTTAATTATTTTCTGACTTCTTATTACTTATACTAATTTCATTATTCCTATAAACATGTACCATTTTCCAATTAAACATATTAATTCTATCATTCCTAGAAATACATACCCTGTTAAGTTAATTCAATTGGTTACTGTGTCTTTGGGTATGAAGGAACAACAACACTTTACCAAGGAATGTCACTATTAAATTTCTTTTGAAAAGAAAGAAATTCAGCACACCACACTTCTTCCCTTATTCCGGGAAGGCTGACGGTTTCTGACTTTTGGAGTGTGTACTATGGTCTACTACACCAGGCCAGAACAAGAATACACATGTCTTCAGTTGAGAACAATTAGATAAATGTGAGATATGCAGTCTGAACAAACACACTAAGAAAATAACTTCAAAAAAAGTTAATCAAAACCTATTATATTTAAAAGGTCCCCCCATGCATTCTGTAGGTATAGAATAAGCATCTCCTCTTTTAAATATATAACTATATGTTATTACATAGCACAGGAATGGTAGGATTCAATATCTTACCACTGGTAAGTCATAAAGGCTTACATACTACACTTTTGTCAGTGAAGTAAAAAGCAATTCCCTATCCACAATCTGTTCAGGTCACTGGTGATTTGGATATAATCCTTGAAAAAATAAAAGAAAAGAAAATCCAACTTTATTAGCATACGCTAACATATTCCTTTTCAATGAATATTTTAATGAGTCTTCTTCAGCCAAGTGAAAGAAAAAAGAAGACCTTATGCTGTAGAATGTTGTTTTCTAAATAGGGTTAAAAGCAATTAAAATAAAATTCGATGTGAAGTTTGAAAAGAGAAGTAATAGCTTTGTCAAACTGGACACCAGTCTTAGGGAAAGACTATCTCCATCAGGAAAATGGATCAGGATGGCATCCCAGATGCAAAGCTCAAAAACTGATCCTGCTGCTAATTTAATTTTCACAAAGTCAATTTCTCAAAAAACTATTTTTCTGTTTTGTTTTTTTTTTGGTACTAGGGATCGAACTCAGGACCTTGCACTTGTGAAGCAGGCGCTGGAACCACTGAGCTAAATCCTCAGCCCAAAGAACCATTTTTCTAATAAAAGTTTAAAGCATCTTTTTAACCTCTTGTGACTATTTGTGATTACTCGCCCACTCTATTCATTCTTATAGTCGTTTATAATAAAGTAGTTCATTATAAATTAGAAATGAGAGACAGTAATATTCATGTCCAAATTTAAGAGTAAATTATGAACTTTCCTATGGGTAAATATTGCTAACAAAATATCACATGGGAACAAACACATTAGCAAAATGTATGTACCCTTGCTGAGTACAATGATGAGAATTTCCTTTTTTAAAAGTTAGCCAGACTTTTTTCATTTCATGAAAAATAAAACAAAATGTCATAATTAAATGAGAACAATAATCATTACACTGTGCATCACTGTCTTCAAAGTAGTTACTCAAACTAAAAGAATAAACCAAAAAGATTCTTACAAAAAACAGGTAACAACACAAATCATTCTTTTCAACAAACCAAGATAAACTAGTAGTATAAATGGAATCAATTAAAATATATATTGAAATATTTTTAAACAATGAGATTTGTAATTTGGGGAAGTATTTGAACTTCTTCCTATTTCCTATTTATCTCCTCTATTTTGCTCTTTATGAATATATATTCATATATATGTATGTAGTATATGTTCACGTACATATATGTATAATGTTTCTATATAAGAAAACCCATACAATACTTGAGCTTGTGTATCTGACTTATTTCACTTAACATTAAGTTTTCAAGTTACATCCATTTACCTAAAAATGTCTCAAATTTATCTTTATGGCAATGTAGTACTCCACTGTGTATAGGCACCACATTTTCTGTTCATCTGTTGATGGAAATATATGCTGTTTCCAAGATCTAGCTGTTATAAATTGAGCTGCTATAAATGTGGGTATGGGTATGCATGTATCCCTGTAATATGATGATTTTAACTCTTTTAGGAAGATTATCTGGAAGGGAGATAGCTGGGTCAAATGAATTTCTCTCTTTAGCTTTTTGATGAATATACTGATTTCTATAGTGACTGTACTAGTTTACATTCTCACTGACAATATAGTAAAGTTTCTTTTTTTCTCACATCCTCCCCACCATTTGTCGTTATTAAATTTTTCGTGATAGCCATTCTTTTTAGCTAAGATGGTATGCCAGTGTAGTTTAAAATTGCATTTCTCTGATGGCCAGTGATGATGAGCATTTTTTGTATTTACTGGCCATTTGTACTTCTGCAAAATGTCTATTCATTTTGGTTGCCTATTTTTTAATTGGGTCTTTTAATTTTTTGACTTTTTTATATATTCTCGATGTAAGTAAGTCCTCTATCTGAGGAATAAAAGTCCTCTATCTGAGGAATAGCTGGCAAAAACTTTTTTGTCATTCTGTAGATTGTCTCTTCACTCTGTTGGTTGTTTCCTTTGCTGCACAGGTTTTTTTTTTTTAGAAGGTTTTTAATTTGATATGATCCTCTCTGTTGAGTATTATTTCTTGTGCCATTGCGGGTCTGTTCAGAAAGTCCATGACTATGCCTATGTCTTCAAGAGTTGTCCTGGGGATTTAGCTCAGTGGTTCTGCTGCCTGCCTCACAAGCGTAAGGTCCCAAGTTCAATTCCCGGTACAAAAAAAAAAGAGTTGTACCTATTTTATCTTCCAGGAGGTTAACATTTAGACCATTGATTTATTTTGACTTTAGTTTAGTACATGGTGAGATATATGGGTCTAAACTCAATCTTCTGCATATGGATATCTAATTATCCCAGAATAATTTATTAAAGAGGCTATCTGGGACAGGGATTTAGCTCAGTGGTTCCGCTGCCTGCCTCGCAAGCGGAAGGACCCAAGTTCGATCCCCAGTACCAAAACAAAAAAAACCAAAAAGAGGCTATCTTTGCTCCAGTGTATGGGCTTTTTTTTTTAACCTCTAGGTCAAAATAGCTGAATGTGCCTGGGTTTTTTCTGCATCCTCTAGTCCAGTGGTGGTGAACCTATGGCACACATGCCACAGTCAGCTATTTTGTTATCATTGAAAGCTCTAAAAGGTTTGCCATTACTGCTCTAGTCTGTTCCATTAATCTACATTTCTGTTTTTGTGCCAGTACTATGCTGTTTTAATCACTGTAGCTTTATAATCTAACTTCAAGTATGGGATTGTGAAGCTGCCTGCTTTAATTTTGTTACCCAGCATTGCTTTTGCTATTCTGGGTCTCTTCTGATTCCATATAAATTTTAGGATTGTTTTCTCTACATCTGTGAGAAATGCTATTTTGATTGAGATTGGATTAAATCTGTACATTAATTTTGTGCAGCCATTTTTATTTTATTGGTTCTGCCTAATCAAGATCAGAAATTTTTCCATTTTCTGATGCCCTCCTTGATTTCCTCTTTCAGTCTGATATAATTTTCATTGTAGAGGTCTTTCACCTCCTTAGTTAGGTTGATACCAAAGTATTTAAATTTTTTGATGCTATTGTTAATGGCATTGTTTTCCTATTTTTCAGTGAGTTTGTTATTAGTGTATAGGAATGCTATTGATTTTTGTGTTTCTTTTATATCTTGCTATACTGCTGAATTTGGCTATCAATTCTAAGGGTCTTTTGGTGGGGTTTTTTGAATCTTGTAAGTAAAGGATCACATCATCTGCAAATAATGATATTTTGACTTCTTCCATTCCTATACCTATCTCTTTTCTTACTTTTTCTTGTCTTATTGCTCTGGCTAATGTTTCAAGGACTACGTTGAACAGGAGTGGTGATAATAGACATCCTTGTTGTTGTCCTGATTTTAGAGGGAAGGTTTTCAGCTTTTCCCCATTTAAAATGATGTTGGCAAGTTGGTCATAGACAGCTTTTATCATGTTGAGATAGACCTTCTATACTTATTTTCTTCTAGGTTTTTATCATGAATGAATATTGAATTTTGCCAAAAGATTTCTCTGCATCTATTCAGATGATTATGTGATTTTTATCCTTGCTTCTGTTTATGTGAATTACATTTACTGATTTGCATGTAAAACATTCTTGCATCTCTGGGATGAAGCCTACTTGGTCATGGTGTCTGATCTTTTTGATGATTTGTTGCATTCTGTTTGGCAGTATCTTGTTAAAGATTTGTGCATCTGCATTATTAGAGAAATTAGCCTATAGTTGATTTTAGAAGTACTCCTCCTCCCTCATTTTATTAGAAAGTTTGACTATTGGTGTTAGATCTTCCCTGAAGTTCCTGTAGAATTGGCTGTGAAATCATCAGTTTCTTGGTAGTTGTTTTTTTTTTTTTTACTGCTTCAGTTTCATTGCATGTTATTGAAGTGTTCAAGATTTTTAAGTCTTCTTGGTTCAGTTTTGGCAATTCATATGTATCCAGGAAATCTCTCCATTTCTTCTGAGTTCTACAATTATGTGGCATATATCTTTGTGAAGTAGATGCTAATAATTTTCCAGATTTTGGCAGTGTTTCATTTCTAATTGCATTAATTTGTGTCTTTCCTTTTTTTTGGTAAGACTTAGATAGAATTTTAATTACAGTTCTGTCATTTACTAACTCTAACATCCAATAAATTATTTAATTACATAAATTTCTTTATCTGAAATAGGGACAGTAATAGAATCTGTATCATAGAAAGATTTTGAGAGCTAAACAAAATGCAGTATGCCTAACAGAATTCTTGATATATAGTAAGTACTCAAAAAATAGCAATAGCTATTACTTTGATGATGGTGTTTTTAGATGACATGATTTAAAACACACTGTAATTTTCTTGAGGAAAACTACTACTGACTGAACTTCTGTAACTAATGGCAAAATACAGCAGTATCTCAGCATCTAACCTTATCTTCTAAAGTAGTTATTATACAAGATATTTGAGATCTGTATTACCTTATCAAGCACTGTATATGGGTTTTCTGCATTAAAACCAAGAGGGGCGTAGCTTCTGAACCTCTCTCTGAACTCTGCCTGCTTTTCCTGGTGGGAGAGAAAAAAAGCAAATCTCAAAAAAAAAAAAAAAAAAGGTTTCAATAATCTTTGTAAAACGTTTCTTAAAAATAAGCAAACAAAAACTTGGTAACTAGCTT
Source organism: Heterocephalus glaber (assembly GCF_053883595.1). Classification (NCBI taxonomy): domain Eukaryota; kingdom Metazoa; phylum Chordata; class Mammalia; order Rodentia; family Bathyergidae; genus Heterocephalus; species Heterocephalus glaber. The sequence continues at coordinate 8,802,316 of NW_028258156.1, forward strand.
ACATCAAATAAAATACATTTTTTCCGTATAAGAGAGACTTCTGCATTTTGGAGAGGTGAAACTTCATGTCTAACTGTTGCTGCAATCTTCTTGGTTGTTTCCCATTTTTCAGGTAATTCCTAAAAAATAAAGGTGCAAATGGGAAGTTAGTTCAATTCCTAATACAGGATTAAATTATTTTAATTACTTTACACTAATCCATGACATCTTTTTATTTTTATATAAAGATTTTATCTGAGGGAGGAAGGAAAGGGGGGAGGAAAAGGGTGGGAGACTGATTAAGACTGACTGATTCCCAGGCTGAGAGCCAGGGTTGAAAAACAGGCTGACTCGCAGGCCTTTCTGGGTTCACACCTTCCAGCCATATGCCAAAGTTTTCTTCATCTCAGAAACAGTGGAAATCTTTTCAAAATACAATTTTTCAAACTGTTTTTGCTACTGTGGGAACAAAATTAAAGTACTCTGCAAATGACTTTACTCAACTCAACAACCAGAAATGGATTTAGCAATTTAACAAGTAAAAAAAAAGAAAAAGACCCTTTGAATATGGGGAAGCAAAGATGAAAATGTGAATCAGTCTCATCCTCACTTTATTCTGGTTCCTTGGGCTCCTCTGTATGTACTCTTTTTTTTTTTTGGTACCGGGGATCGAACTTGGAACCTTGCACTTATGAGGCAGGCGGCAGTACCACTAAGCTAAATCCCCGGCTGTATGTACTCTTTCTTGATGTAGAGTTTTCCCATTAAAGTTGTTTTATTTTAGAGAACCAGAAGTTTTGAAGGGAGTAGAGGCAAAAGGAAAGGGGGTTAATTCCTATTTAATATTTGACAAAAGAAGCAATAAATAGTTCAGCTATCAACTCAACTCTGCCATTCCTGCACATAGTGCAAATAGGTCAAAAGTAAGTTATTTTCTCCGAAGAGCCATGGTGCATAATTACCATCAAAAAGCATTCCTTGTGTCCAGACTAACAAGACATTGTTTCTCTGGATCATCTCCTGGGACACCGAAATTGTTTTGTTGTACAAAATCATCCATAGTGACCAGACTCTACTTGTTTAGCCAAAGTGCAAAATTCAAAGGTTCTACAAACGATTATGTAACCTTCAATAAATATTTGATGAATGATTCAGTAACTGCCAATTATGAAGAGAACACTGTGCTACATATAAATACTTGTACAGTGGAAGGGATGCTTCAGAGTAAAATATATTCTTTACTGAAATCATTATACAACCTTAGTGAGCAAGAGGCACACACAGTAACTATTCTAGATGAAAGAATATGCTAACTTTTACCAGTAGGGCTGGGTGTCGTGGAACCAAAACAGGAGACAATCTGTGTCATGACAGGAATACCTACTCAATCAGGAACCAAGAAGCCCCGACTCAGAAGCCCCTGTCATTCCATTTTGTGTTTCCTCTCTTCAAAATCCTGTGTCCTTAACTGTTCAGAGTCTCATTCTACTTTTCCAAGTCCATTCCACGGAGCCCTATTACACAGAGTCCTTTCAGGGGCCCCAGCTGGGAAGCCAGGGAGAAGTCACGGCCTTAAACACAGCAGACCTGCTTTATGTGTAGAGATTCCAAGCAGGCTTTCACTTGACAAAAATAAATGTTCCTGAAATCAAAAGACCAGATGATCTCCAAGGTCTATCTAACTGATACGATCCTCTCAAGGAGGTAATATTGAATCTGAGGCTCAAAAGAATGACTAGTTTGACAGACAGAACAGTGTCAGGTCCTTTCAGGTGCAGCTACCTCATCTCACAGGCTGGGGTGCTCATATGGGATCCTAGGGACAGTGAAAGTCACAAAACTAGTAGCAGTCAATAAAGGTTTCTGAGCAGAGAAGGATTTAAAACCTGTAGATTAGAACTTCAATCTCACCAAAGTGGATTATAGTCAGGGTGGAGGAGGAATGCAGTAAGTTAAGAGACTACTGTTGTGGCTGAGGTAAAATGTAACAAGAACGGAATTTAAAACTACATGGGTGAAACAGAAATGGAAAAAAGAGACAGGCTGAAAAGATGCTGTACTCAGAAGTGATCCTGTTATTGGTAAATTTCCTTGAATTTAAGAAACTAATCCTTGAGTTCCTAAGAGCACAATCACTTCTAAAAGGGTCTCTTTTTAGCATAGCACATAGACCAAAATTTGGAAAATGCTATAACATTCATGAGAATGAAGAAGTAGTGTAATTATCAAAAGTTGCATTAATTAAATGAAATTGGCATCCTGTTACCCTTTATACACAACTTGAATCTTATTTTTTTCTCCTGACCAGCCTAAATAGCTTGCATAGTGATATACATAATTAAAGTTGTATTGCTTTCAAAATACTAAAAAGTCTAATATTTTCAATACCACCAGAACCAGAGTGAGCCAGACTTTCATAATACAAATTCTGGAGGCCATGGCTAAAATTCCTCTCATCAGTTATTGATGATTTGACTGGCTTCTCTATATTTCAAGGTGTTATGGTTTAGGTCTAGGATGCACCCCCCCAAAGCCTAATGTATTCAGAGGTGAGGTTTTTGGAAAGTGACTGGATTGTGGGGTGCTGTTCGGAGCTGGGGGCAGATCAGTGGGGGCATGGCCTTGGACTGGTGAATCTTCCTTCCGGGCTCCTCCTCTCTCTTTCTGCCTATGCCAGACCCTTCCTGCTTTGGAGCCAGCAAACTGTGAACTGAATCTTCTAAAAATCGTAAACCAAAATAAACTTCTTCTCCTTTTAAGTTGTGGGCATCAAGCGTTGGGTCCCAATAACAGGAAAGTGACTAAGACAAGGTCCAAAATCTGATTCAAAGAATATCCAAATCTTTCTTTTAAAAAGAGCTATTTATGGTTGGTGCTGCTATGACTACCAGTATTTCATCTATTGGTTTTATGTTTCTGTCAACAGCTAATCATCTCTCTCTATGTCTTAATATTGTCAGTCCTATGAAGTTTTATACAGTACTTAAATAGAATAATTTATACATAGTAATTTTTATAGTCTTTTTAGTCAAGAGAGGACTTGTAAACACACTGTTGCACTTAAAACTCACAAAACAAAATGAGGGATTTAAAATGGGCAATCACTGTGAAAAATCAGATTGGCAGTTCCTCAAAAAGTACACGACTACCATATGACCCAGTAATTCCAATAATTCCACTTCTAATGTATACAAAAAAAAATCCTAGTAAAACAGGTATTCCAACAAATGCTAATACACTAATGTTCACAGCAATACTATTCATCACAGAAAAAAAATGGAAACCACCCAAATATCCATCAAAAGATGAATGGGTAGGCAAACTTCAGTAAAAGCAAACAATGGACTTTTATTCAGCCATAAAAAGGCATGTAGTATTGATACAAGCAAAGAAACTCTGGAAGCATTATGTACATCAAGTGAAAGAAGCGAAGCATAAAATAAGTTATACTGTATGATTCTATTTATAAAAAAATTAAGAATAAGGAAACTGGACGCAGACAAACATGGGCAGTTACCAAGGTTTAGAGGGTAGAGGGTGGCTAGGATGGGAGGAAAAAAGTGAAGACTAACAACTAATGGGAACTGAGTTTCTTTTTGGGATGAGGAAATTTTTTGCAACTAAATAGAAGCAGTGGTTGCAAAACATTGTGAATATAGTATACTAAACATCACTGAATTATATACTTTAAAATTTACTTTTATATTATCTCAATTATAAATCTCACCTGAATGAGAGAAAGAACAGAAAGTGAGAACTTGGAGAGAACTAGTACAAAATTTTTAAAGAATCACAAGAAATGCTTTATTGAAAAGGAAGCATGCTCTAAGACATTAACTAGCTGAGGTAAGCAGATGAGATGGACTCATACAGTTCTTGAAAACAAACCTACATTTCAGTTCTGGGCTCAGACCACTGAACTACATGAACTAGAATCCCATGAAAGTTTTTGGCTTATGTGTCCACTGATCTCATATTTCCAAAGTAAATGTAAGCCCAGCCTGGAAGTCTACACACAGACAAATACCATCTACAAGAACTTCAATACAGCAAGAGAACAGAGCCTCAATTTTGAGATCTTTGCTCATGATTTCAGATATAATTAAAAAGACTTTGATCATCACTTGCACACAGCAGACACCAAACAGAGCATAGAAAATGACAGCATAGAAATCTCTTTGGGAGATAGTGATTTCTTCATCCAAATCAGGCTTCATCCATTTTTTTTATTCTTTATTAACATGCCCAAGATATGTTTCCAGGACTAGGACACTTTTCAACTGACAGGCAGTTTTGAATGAAGAAGAGCAGGGATATAGTCCATGTGAGAAAGTGATGGTAAAACAGAGACTCAAAAGTGACTGAGAGACTTTCTACAACCTCAATATAACTCTGCCAGGAAGGCAGTGGAACCCAGTGGTAGGAGTGATTATTTTGTCATGAAACACCTAGAGTTGCGAATTGGCTGTCTTTGCTACTTGTGTGACTTTGAAAAAGTATAACACTTTAACATTCAGATTCCTAACCTATAAAATGAAAACATTAGTGTCTATAGTATAGATGGTTACAAGAGAGAGTTCATGTGAAAGTCCTTGATTAAGGTGATGTTCAATTTGTGGAAATCATGAGTCCCTAACCTCTATATACCTCCAGCTGAGCATAGACTTGCTCAGGCATCTTCTGGCCATAGCTTTCCAGGAGTGTGATGGTTTCCTTCAGAGGTTCAAAGAGTTCATCAGTAGCTCTCTGTCGGCTTCTTACAGCCAGTAGATTCCCCATGATGTCAACTAAACCATCGTGGTCACCTTCACTTGGTTTTCTTTGAAGTCCTGCATCTGTATCCTTCATAAATTCCTGCAGCTCATTCAGACTATTAAAATATATATAAAATATATATGACACACAAAGTTTGTTAAGTGATTTAGTAGCATGAGAGCTGAATTTTATTTTCACTATGTATCCAATTAAACATTACTCATTAGCTCTATTATGAGATCGGTAGTATTAATTTTCTTTAATCTCTCAATTAGAAACCAGTCAACTTTTAACAAAAGTCAGTATAATTTCAAATACCAAAGTACACAGACTACCTGTCGATGACAAATCTCAACAGATGCTCCTGAAACATCCAGCTCCATTTCTTAATCACATTCAGCAAGGTCACTTTGAATCGTTTCATGTCCACCTTAAACCAACTATTAAAGACTCTGAAGTCATCCAACTTGCTCATCTGAACATACAAAGCTTCATAAATGTCGATCTACAGATTAGAAAAAAAAACTATAATAGTGCCATGAAAATCCAATTACATCAAATTCTAAAGGTTTTTCCTTGCCTGTTCTTTGAATTGTTCAAGAGTTGGTGGCTGTTCAGGAACATCTTCATTTGTGTGAGCATCCATTTCCTCAGATGATGCCGTGTGACCATACAGGAGAAAATGCCTCATGAACTCTGTGCGGTCATCCACCCAGAGATAAGCATAGGTCTCCAAGGAATTTCTAAAGTCTAAGACTTTGTTGATGACATCGCCCACTCTGTTCATTATCTCCTGCCTGGCCTCTGCCAAGCCTAACATGGTATCCATATCATTCTAAAGGAGAAGAAAACCAAGCATTTATTCAAACTAAACTTGTTCTATTGATTATGGCAACATAACATTATCTTCAAACATAACAATTCTTCAAAGGGAGAGTAACTGGCAAAATTTAAAAATCATGTTGCTTTTATCAACTTCTTTCCTTGTGCTTCCCATTACCACAGATTAATGAAACATTAATATAAAAGCTATATCTTTCCAAAAACAACATACCTGGTAATTTGCTATTTCCAGATGTGCTGCTACTCGCTTCATCTGGGCAGACATTCTGAAACTACTGCACAGCATCTCTTCCACCAGGTCATAGATGCCATCCCCAGCCTCTCTTTCTAAGGGAGGTTTAAACACAATCTCAGGGGGCATTAAAATCATTTGTGCTTGAAAAAATGGTGCAGGCTTCAATTGTTTCTCTGTATTCATCAGAAAGAAGTCTAAGTCATGCGCTATAGCCTGAAAAAAGCCTTCCACCACAATATCATCAATGAATTCTACATAAATTTTCCAGGCATCCAGAGAAGGATTGGCTTTGAAGAGCTTCCTGTTCTCCTGGAAACAGACAGGTGTTAACAGGTGAATAGCAACAATGATTATAAAAATGAAAGCTTTGCTTAAATGGCTTGTTAAAGAAAGACTGAATTTTTGTGCATAGCACAGAAACATTCAAATGCTACAATGCAGAACCTTAAGCTAAATGACAAAGACCTAAGCAGGATTTTATAACATTAAGTTCACATACAGTATGCTTTTAAAAGTCCTTCTTTAAAAGCAAAATCAATATGAAGATTGTTGTCTTCAAATAACAATGGAAATATACTAGGTTTCAATGAAATAGTAGACGTGGGTTCTAGTTTTCACTCTGTCTCTAACTCTCCAAGGCCCTGGACTTTCCTTCCAGGGCTCTGCTTATAAATGAAGATATTTCTTAAACTAGACCTTCCAGAAACACTGTTCTGGATATCTAAAGTCCAGGAAGTCAGGGAAGCACTGTGCTCATTCTTGAGGACTCACAATGCGCCTATTATAGCAATCCCATTGAATTTGGTTTGGTTAAATCTTTCCCAAAACTTATTAAAACACAAAGAATATACTTTTTGCCAACCAGCCATGTGTAGCCTGTGGGAAACCTAGCTGGGAAAACACTGGATTGGTGAAGTCTCAGCAAACTTTCGGCTTCCAAAATCTGACATGTGGAGAGCTAAATCCCGCTTGCTCCCTATCAAATCTGCTCTGTCACAGACTTCTTCACCTCATAAACGGAAACCCTCCTCAGTTCCTCAGAAGAAAAACCCCAAAGTCGTCCTTGATTTCTCTCTTCTCTGACTCTCCTGGGAAAATCTTGCTGGTTCTGCCCTTGAAATATATCCAGACAAGGAATAGCCTTTGTCATTTCCACCAGAACCAAGGTGTCATCATTTCTCACCTGGACTCTTGGAGTAAGCCCCTAAGAGTCTAAAACTTCCTTGCTCTGCTCTGGCTTACCTTCAGCAGGGAAAGCCTCTGAGCACAAAGTCTCTAGCTGCTGTTTGTTTCCCTGAGAGTAAAAGTCAGAGTTCTCATAATGGCTACCAAACCTCTGGAATGTTGTACTACTTGACTAGCTAGGAAGCCACCCAAGGATTAAGGAAGCACACTTCTGGGTGTGTCTGGGTGTGTCACAGAGAGGTGGTCTCCAGCCTCTTCCCCTCTGCCACTGTTCTTCAGCTCAGCTTCCTGGCCACTGTGAACTAAGCAGCTTTCTTCCCCCATGCCCTTCCACAATGATGTTTCTGCCTTGCGGTCTGCAGACTGTGGACTGAATCCCTGCAAAACTGTGAACCAAATTAAACTCTTTCTCCTTTATGTTGTAAGTATTGTATCCCAGCAATGGGATAGCTGATTAATACAGATGTGCTCCTAGTCTGTTCCAAGTGTTATCCGTATCCCCTCTCAGTGTTATCCTCAGAAACCCTGTTTCAGGCATGCTGGATCTCAAAGTGATCCTTGGACAGGACGTTCCACCTCTAAGTTTCTGCATTTGTCCTAATTGTGTTAAGATAACCTTTGACCAACATCCACATGCTTTGGCCCCTTCCAGTTCTCTGCAGAAATGTTGCCTTGGTAAAGAGAACTTTCCAACTCCTCCCCAGTATACCTCCCCCTCCCCAGTTCTGCTAGCCCTACCCATCATTTCTGCTCTATTTTTCATCACTGTTCCTGCTACAACTGACATATATATACACATACCCACACACACACATACATCTATACATACACACACATATATACTTTTCTCTTCCTGTTTTCCTTGACTAGAGTATAAGCTCCATAAGACAAAGGACTGTTATATTTTTGGTTTTGTTTTGTTGCATGTGCGTGGTGCTGGGGATTGAACTCAAGGTCTCTTGCACGATAAGCAATTGTTCTGCCACTGAGCTACATCTCAGTTCTCTTCAAATTTTATTTTGAGATGGGGTCTTGCTGCTTTTGAACTCGTGATCCTACTACTTCAGCTTCCTAAGTAGCTGTAAGCACAGGCCTGTGCCACATTACTCAGCCCTCCTGTTTTTCTGTGTTCTTTTCTGTTTTCTCTTAAACCAATCGCCCTAGAATAGTGCTTGTTTCTATTTGAAGAACTCAAATATTTGTTAAAAGCAGAGTTACTTATGGTGTCCTCCCTAGGTGACAGCTGAGAAGCTTCCTAAGATGATATAAATAAGGTATCTGGCATTCAACCAAGAGTGGCATAGCACTCAAAGTGGGAGCAGCTCTGACAAAGACAGGGATCCACCTCTAGCCTTTCTGTTTAGTCAAAACATCTCACACTGTATTCTCTTTCCTCAGGAATGACTAGTGAGGGCTACAGAAAATATAGGCAAGTAAATTCTTCCACATTAAATGCTTACATAACCATTCATAAAGCTCCTTCAGCTTCTATAAGAGTACTACGTATTTTTGGTTTTCTCAAAACTAAATAAAGATCTATAAATTTGGAAATCTTAAAGGCAGTTACCTCTACCAGGTCGTGTATCTTGAGGCCGTCTTCCTGGATTAACTTGTATTTCTTAGCAAACAGGTCCCCCTTGTCCTCCAAAGTCAAGGCTGCCTCCCTGCGCAGCTCACGCCTGGAGAGGAGTGGACACTCGGCCCAGGTGCGCAGGGTCCGCTGGATGTTGAGCACGTTGCTCTGTGTGCGCTCCACCCTGCGCTCCAGCTCCGCGGTGGCTGCCTGCACCTTCTCCATGTATTCCCAACAGTCATCCTGCCACGTTAGCCATGTCGTTGCTGCTTTCAGCTGCTCATCAAGGGCCCCCAGCTCATCTTTGATCAGAGGGTATTCAACTTCCAGAAGGGTCTGTTTCAGCCTATTGTACCCTCTCACAAGAAGCTCCAGGTTCCCAATGTACTGAGCAAAGGAAACCCCAAACACAAAGGGCCAAATGTGTTAGCTCCTTTCTACATCATGCTTGTAATTAAAATTCAAAATATTTCCACTCCAAAGATGCCCTAGTACCAGTAGCTAAAAACACAAACCTTTAAAATAGTATTCTTTTTTCTGAAGATAGCTAAGGCTGATTCTGGTATATCTGATTTCTTGAGCATCAAAAGGTATTTCACTTCTCTTAGTACTGCCACCAGCTAAAGAAAATAAAGGATTACTGTATATTAAAAATATCATTGTATTTTAGTAAGCTGCAGATATAACTCACTGGTAGAGCACTTGCCTACCGTGTAAGAGGTCTTGGGTTCTGTCTCCAGCAATAAAACCAAACAGAATATCATTCTATCTTAGCACAAATTTTATACAGTAGAGGTATATGAGCCCTACTATATTTATAACATAAATTAGGTTTTTAAGTTAATTAAAATTTCATCATGAAAGTTAAGATTTGGGGACTCGTTCAACCATACTTTTGGTGGACAATCGTATATTTCTGTCATAATTTCTTTCAGAGGGAAAATAAGACTGTATATGGTGCTTGTATCAGTGGTAATTTGGATTATCCATAAAATATTTCAATAAATTAGTTTCTATAAACTGGTTTTAAGAAATCAGAAGGTAGAAGGAAGCTTAGGTTCCTAGATCAAATGTTTATGTGTATGCACTATTTTGTCAGCAAAATAAAATAATTCTATTCTTTCTACACACCTTAGGGAAACAGATCAGTTAATGCAAACTCAGAGAGGCTAAGTCTCACACTCCCTGGGTCTCCATCTGTACTGTCAGAAAGACCCAAGGTAATCATTTACACCATCTCCACTGCCTGAAAAGTCAGACACGTGCATAAGCTACTTTTTACTTTTTGGTTATAGAAACTTACAAATAGGCTTGCTCTTTAATGTAAAACATACCTGTGGTAAATAAATGAAAGAGAAAGCTTATTTTGGACCTCTTATCTACCAAGCTAAAAAACTGGAAGATAAATTGTTTAAAATATATGTACACATAAAATACATATATCTTTTTATGTGAACATATTATATTATATAATTATGCACTCACATGCATATATATAGTTTCTTAAAAGGTTTTTATAGTCTCATTGTTACATAACATGCAATGAAATGATCAAATTATTGGAAAAACATGAAATTTCCCTTTGTTTTATGATGTATCAACAGAACAATAAATCTGTTCAATAAAGGCAATAGTCATCCTAGATATTATTTAACTGATATTTTTATGTCTTGTGTTTTTAATAAAAATCTATTTTTAAATTTCAATCATTTTATCTACCATATCCCAGCTTATTTTTTCTTTGAAAGAAACTATGACAAATTCAAATTTACCACTGTGCACCCAAAGCATGACAGATCTTTGTACCATTTAGTCTGTGGATTCCCTAAATCTTAACTTACTTATAAAGTTTTAATTTACTAAAAAACTAGTATAAATTATGAAAATATTCAAAGCCAGAAACCATCTGGTAAAAACTAATGATTCAATTCAGGGGAGCTAACATTTCCTGAGTGTTTGCAAGTGCCAGACACTCTGCTAAAAATGCAGAACACAAGGAAGAAATGAAAAGGACCCTATCCTGAATACGCACTATTTACTGTTTACGGAGGGGGAGGAATAATTACAGGACAAAATACAACAACGTGGGAAACAGATCTCTAAAACAAAAATATACTATAATCGGTTTATATTCCTCACAGCACTGACATTTCCCCCCGCTCCAAAATGTGTAATGGATTAGAAATGTATTTTAGAAAGTATTTGAGCAATATATTTATGGTAAGAATAGCATCTATAACACAACTTAGAAAACCAAATCCCTACCTCTGGGTCAAAGTTGACACTAAGAAAACCGTTTATGGCACTGAATTTAACTAAGGGTTGGTTCAAATTGAATTCACAGATTTCATCCACATTACTTTTCCATTCATTATAGATATGATTTTCAAATTGGTCTAGCAAAGTGATCATTTCAACATACTTCTGATAAAGTGCAGCTTCATCAGGATCATCTGAGAATCTGGAGGAATAAGATGAATAAGATTTTTCCACTTCTCTTTATATTGATAGATTTCAGCTTATTTTACAATACACAATACAACATATTTAAGATATAATTCATTATAAACAATGACGAAGAAAAACAAATACCAAATAAATACCAATTGAATTGTTTTTGCTTTAAAACATATATAGTCATAATTGGATGGAACTCCAAAGATTTTACTAAATATTGATAACAACAAGTTGCCAATTTCTACAAAAATATGAAAAAGCCACAGAAGGATACATAATAGTGTGTTTGTTATTGGATAAAGGGAAAATAACAAAAACCCTAAACATGTTATGAATAAAAAGGAACAGTGAGATAAAAAAGACCTGAAAATACATAAAGTTGAGTCCCACCAAAAAATTCCAAAACCATAATAAAGCCCTCACAATACACACAGCAAGTAAACAAAATGAAATAAGGCAACAACTTCCTAAATGCTAAAATGAACAGCTCCTTGCTCTATAAAAACCCCCACAATATTAGAATAATTGTCCATGTAGTAAGCCTGACTACTTACATATCATGAAGAGATACAAAATTTGACCAAAACATTTGAAGGCGTTCAAGGACCTGTTTGGCCCATTTGATATTCCCAGAGGTAAATGGCATATTCTTGTTAAGAACTACATGTCCATGTTCAATCTGTAAGTTGGTATTTTGGTGAAGAGGAAGAAAGAGAACATTTAGTCAGTGTGCCTTCTAGTCTTGAAAGCAACTGTTCATCTTGGTACTTTTACAATAGTATTAAAAACCCCAACTTGATTAGCAGAAGAGATATGGTTCCAAAGCAAGTTCTCCATCTCCATAAGGGAACCAATTAAATAAAAGCATAAACTTCACTGCCTCTAATATTTAAGTACAATATAGTTCCAGTTGATGGTCATGACCCATTAAAAATTATATTGTGAATGTGCTCAACCTTACACTACTTACCTGTTTAATGTGCTCATTATACAATTGCTTACACACATCCAACTCTGTATTTAACATGTTCACCAGTGTGCTGTAATGTGGGCTAAAAATTTCCATGACAACTGGTTTCTCTAGAAAATTCCCAAATATGGTCAAAAGCTATAAAAATCAAAGTTAAAGAAAAGGTTAATAGCAGTGAGTTTTAATACAAATACTCACCTCACAACTTCCCCCATTATATGACTTTCGCCTCTTACATGACTACAGGAAAAAAAATCCAAAACTCTAAAAATATCCTGCAGTGCCTCAAAATGTAAAACATATTTTTGCATCTTCCTAAAATTTCTATACATCCAATAAATCAAATTCTAGATGTAACTTCTTTTCCTCAAGGGAAATTGAGAGGGGTCAGAAATGAGCCATCATCTGTCAGCTGACCCTGCTCACAGCTAATACTACTTCCTATTGGGTGTTGAAGATGCTTTTCGTATGTCAGTATAGAAGCGAGGTTTATGTACACGTTATTTGTTCTTCCTTCCTACGAATATATTCTTTAGAGATAAGAATATCTAAATCTATATAGAGGACCTCCTGGTCATACTATCAATATTTATACCCAACATACCAGCCACAACAGCTGTTCTGCCCCTGGTTCCCATTGTGCCCATGAGACCTAGTAGTTACCCCGACAGTGGCCCGAGGCAGCAGCGGTCCTGTTTCAAAAAGAGCTACTTCTCAGGTGCATATTTCCTTTGATGTGAGTGTTTTGGCTCATACCAATACCCTGAGTGAATCAAACTGTTTCTCAGAATCAGCAAAGTTATGAATGAGAAAAAACAGACTTACAAGCAAAGGAAATCAACCAAAAGTGGGACAGAAATCAGCAAACAGGTGGTCAGAATATGACCAACAAAGCAGAACTAAAGGGCAGCACTCCTTTTATTCAATGAAGGCCCCTAGGTTCCAAACCAGGACCAGGTTACATGAAGCTGAGTTAAATGAGGCTAACCTACATGCTGCATTTGAGGGGAGGTGATAAGCTGCCCAAATTCATACAGCTATTGACAGAGCTTGAATGTAAAAGCAGGCTTAGTATCTGGGTCCCTACTCCACTATGGAGCCTTTTACCAGTCATTAAGTCACAGTAGTCTTCCTTATCCAAGGATTTACTTTCTGCAGTGTCAGTTACCAGAGGTCAAATGCAGTCCAAAAAGAGCAAATGGAAAACTAGAAATTAAAAATTCATACATTTTAAATAACTTATATTACATTGTTATAATTATTCTATTATCAGTTATTCTATGATTACTATTACTTGCTTTATGTGCCTAATTTATAAGCTAAACTTAACCATGGGTGTGTATGTCTAGAAAAAAAAAAGAGAGAGTATACATCAGGTTCAGTATTATCCATGGTTTCAGGCAGCTAATGAGGGGTCTTAGGACATATTTGTAGCTGGGGGGACTACCGCATTTCATCATTCTGTTACTCTAGTGAACTTTATAATATGCCTACTATTAGGCATCTTAGATATTTTCTTTAAAAGACATCCCAAAATAACTAAATATATTTAAGGTGGGAGAAAAACTATAAAAAGTCATTAGCAAGATGAAAAGGAATACAGATTTGTTCTTTTCCTTGTTTTGTTCCTGTTTTCCCTTAAAACTTATTTTATTCAAAAACCAACTTAATTATAAAAGTTATACAAACTTTTGTGAAAAAATTATACAAACTAAAATGCAGATCTAATTATATCTCAGAGGAAAATTTAGACAAACACATTCTGGATTTTCTCGTGACATTAATTGTAACAAAAACTGCTAAATAGTTTTAAATCCACTTGGTTAGCTGCTACCTAGCAAAATGTAAATTATTAACTTTCTTCTCACAGCCACTGTTTTATTGAGTTTGAGCTTCATGTAAATTGGAAAGCCAACTCTGCTTCATAGATTTAACAAACAAGTGTTCTCCAGAAACAACTGGGAAACACATTTTATACCATCATTTTTAAAACACTTCTTATTGAATTCACAAGTGAAACAAGATCAGAAGTTTTCTGGCTACACCTTGCCTTGCCTATGTGCTTAGTAGTACTTAATTCCAAATGCAACAGAGAAAAGATAGAGAAAATATTCTTTAGGGAATTTGTAAAGCCAAAAAGTGGTAAGACAATTTCAACTTGTCAGTCAGTGTACTTAATTATTCATCATCACAAATATATAAAAATTACCCCCTAGAACGAGAACAAAGGTCACTGGAAGCCCTTGCTTCCTTGTGATAGTACAACTAAGAGCTATTTCATGATGGATATAGATGTTTTCCTTCACATCTACCTAAAACATTAAGAAATGATTCCCACCATGTTTCTTTTCCTAAATATTCCATTTGAGATCTATAAGGTTTACCTTTATTTTTCTTGTACTTCACAGTTTCATAATGAAATGCAGCTTTTTATAACTCTGATGTCACTGTTTAAAGTGGTACATATTTATATTTTTCCCAGCTTTGCTTGTTTTAAGCAGTTTTAAATTTATGACCACCTGAACAATGTACACCCCACAATTTTACAGTTTTCAAATACAGATTGAGTATGCTTTCTATGAAATGTTAGAAGTGTTTTGGAATTCAGACTTTTTGGATTTTGGAATATTTCCAAATACATAATGAGACATCTTGGGGATGAGGCCTATGTCTAAAAATGACATTTGTTTCATATATACCTCATACACATAGCCTGAAGGTAATTTAATACATTTTTAATAGTTTGTGCCTGAAACAAGGTTTCATGGTGTATAACTTTCTATCTTTGGAATCAATCTGGAGCTCAAAAAGTGTTGTATTTTGAGGGGTTTTGAATTTTAGATTATTTTAGATTAGGAATATTCAACCTGTAAATTGTTTAAAGACATTTTTAGACACTCTGTCTTACACACTTTAGCTTTCCTTTATGTGAACATTAGACATTTATTAGGTTTTTGTTTGTTTAGTGAGTGCCTGCACTCCAGATTTTGAAGTATTTTTAAAATTCTCTTCCTGGCCATGTTTCTGCCAAGAATAGACACAAAATTTTCATCTAAAGAAAACAGCCCACAAATATTTCTGCCCTGGCACCAACACTTAAATGTTGGTGCCAGAGTTCATCAACATTTACCTGTGGTTAAGATCATTTTTCCCTTAAAGTATACAAGCCTGTATTGGTTCTTCCATCATGACTTTTCTAGAAGTTTATCCTCAGCAGTATGTCAATATTCAAATTACCAGTTAGTCCAACAGACCTCAAGCAGTTATTAAGTGCCTGCTGTCTCTAAGGCACTGCTGAAGGCAACTCAAGAACAACAAGAGCTATGGAATCATGACCCCCATGGCAAAGTTCATAAGGGCAGGATTGCATCTTAAGTATTTTTTAGTACACAAGGTACAAATACGTGCAAAGTTTTTCAAAACTTCCATAACTATAAGGTAAGAGATAAAATTGTTTAGAAAAAATTAACAATCATGTACTTTAATAGAATCCATATTAATGGTCATGGGAAGGACAAGGAGAAATATTTGAATTAGAGTTCTAATTAGGCTGAATTATAAATCTTTGCAATTGATATTTCATTCTTTCTTCCAGTTATTTACAAAAGCATGAAGAAAATGAGTTCCAATAATAGGAAAATGAGTTCCCATATAGTCCAGTAACTTTACAGACATTAAAAAACATTGTTGAATTTTGTTATAAAGTCAAGAAAAACACTTATGACTCATTTCTAAGAGGGGAAGTTTACAAAAGGTCAGAATACATTGTCCTTCTAAGAGAAATACGTATGCATATATAGTCAAAGAAAAATAGTGGTAGTATTAAATGTCATTTGAAATTACAGGTTGATTTATTTTATTTACAATAGGCTACAAGTTTGGGCTAATAGCATCTCAGTTTTACCAAAGAGTTTTTTTTTAAAAGTGTCATTTGATCCTAACAAAGTCTCCATGTTAAAATGCTCAATTGAGGCCAGAGAACACCAGTAGCTGCATCAATGTTAAGCCAGTTCATTTGAAATTGAAGATCAAAAACCAATAATATTTTAAAAATATATGTCTGCTGTACTGTTTACACAGCCATTCTAAACAAATTGGGCCCTTTATTCCAGGCTATATTTTTCTGGACATCAAACATTCAATTTTTCTTTTGGGATATCACCTAGTTATTAACTTACACTTTTAATTCTCTTCTTTGTCAAGCATATTTTAAATGATGTTCTTATTCCTCATATGTATCGGTTAGCTTTCTCATTACTAAGACACAATACCTGACAAGCACAACTTAAGAAAAGAGAGAGTTTATTCAGCTCACAGTTTCAGGCCATGGTCAGCTGACTCTAAGGCAGGAACATTATGGCAGCACAGCAAAGGAAAGTGGGCTTAGTTCTTGCATAAAACCCAAAACATAATAATTCATTTCCCAAAAGTCTCAACAGTTCCAGAATTTTTCAAAAGTCTAAGTCTCCTTGAGACTCAAGGCAAACACTTAGCTGTGAACCTCTATAAAAATCAAAAGCAAGTTAAATAATCCCATGGTACAATGGGATAGGATAAACATTCCCTTTCCAAAAGAAAGTAATGGGGGGATAGAAAAAAGAATTGGATCAAATCAAGACCAAAACCCAGCAGATCCAGCATCTGAACCACACGGTGGGAAAATGTGAGTTCCAGAGGGCTTTGGTGGCCCCATCCCTTGCTGGTTGCAGCCCACATAGCCTCTCTCTTGAGCTGGCTCCCCTTTTGGGCTGCAGGTTTCCTCAGCAGACATTACCTGTTCCTGGATTCTCTGACATCCTAGGGCCTCTACTGTACCTTTGGCTTCATTCTTAGAGCTTCAAGTATTGTTATCTCAGGGGTTCCAGTCCTGGTCTCCCAGGCCTTTCTTTGAAATCTAGATAGAAACCCCTTTGACTCCACAGCTCTTGCATTCCACATGCTGATAAAATAAGCTGCCAGATCAAACAGTAACCAGTGGCCCCCTGGACCATGGCTGCTGCATTCTCTGAGTGCATGGATGGCTGAGCACAGTGAAATGAATCCTGGGGAACCAGTTCCCTAGGAGGCCTTTTTCAAGCAGCTATCCCAGGGACTCTCTTTTCAAATGAAATGTTTATATTTTTGTACTCTTAAGCTTGTAATAGATGGAGTCTTCCTAATTTTGGAGATGCCTTCAAGGCATTTTTCTTCTTGTCCTTATACAAAGTACTTGCTTGTTTGTTTTAATGGGGCCCTAATCTCTTCAGCAACCACACTTGCTTTGGTCTCAACTTTACACATGATTCCTTTTGGGCCAAAATTTAAGTTTTTTGAATCTTTCTGCTTTGCTTTTTGCTCCCTGTTATCACTATAAATCTGTCTAGGGCCAGGGATTTAGCTCAGTGGTTCTGCCACCTGCCTTGCAAGTGCAAGGTCCCAAGTTTGATCTCTGGTGCCAAAAAAAAAAAAAAAAAATCTGTCTAACAGCAGTCTGCAGTGCCCATGCCACAGCCTGAACTCTGGGCTCCTTTAAATTTCATCCACCAGATTAGTCCATTACCCTTAATTCTAGTCTGCAAAGTCTCAGGACAAAATTTTTTTGTCAGAGTGTAACATACATTGCCTCCAGTCCAACTACCAATGGAGCCTTGTTCCCAACTGAAAAAATTCCTATGCCTGGCCTTTGTAGTGTGCGTGCATCTCCATTTTCATCTCCAAACTCCTCTTGCAAACTGGTTCCAAAGGCTTCTAAATCACATGGTTGGGTACCATCACAGTAATGATCTCACTTCTCTGGTACCAATTTTCTGCATTAATCAGCTTTCTCATCACTGAAAAGCAGTATCTAATACCCACAACCGAAAAGAGAAGAGGTTTAATTTGGCTCAGTTTCAGGGGATTCAGCCCATGTTTGGTTGTCTGCAAGGCAGGGACATCATGGCAGAGAGTACTGTGGAGGAAATCTAGGAAGAGGCAATAGACCACATGTAGTACCCAAGGGCATACACCTCCTTGTCCCACCCGGACACACCCAAAAAGGTGCTCCACAAATCCCCTGGGTAGCTCCTGAGCCAGTCAAGTTGACAAAATTAAGCTTAACTGTCACACTGTATTATAAACATTCATGATGTCCCTGTTCCCTATATGACAAGCTTTCAGTTTTAGTGAACTATCAAAGTGCTTTTGTTTTATGTAATTCTAACACAAACACACACACACACACACACTGTATTTGATTAGCTCTATAACAAAACATTTTTTTAACACCTGTGAGACTGGAATGTATTATGCAATCAATGAAATCATAATGATTTGGCAGCATTTTTCCTTTATTGACACATAAACAGTGTTATGCCCAATAATCAATGATGTTTCATACCTAATGAAACCAATATATAAACTGCTATTTCAGTCTGTAATAAAGTAAGTAGGTAAACCCAACATATGTAAACAATGGTAAAGAAAAGAAACTGTAGAATTACCAGGTATTTTTCACTTTTCACTGTGGCTTAATGTCAAATCAATACTTCATGGGTGAGGCCAAACTTAATCTAAAGGTAATGAGAGCTAAAATACTGTGAATTCCAGAAAAGATCAATAGCTAAATGTCCTAAAAATGACCTTGCCAAACTCAACTTCATTATTTTTTAACACATTAAAGTGTATTATTCAGCGAGCTGAATTTGAGGGGAATGCAACTAAACTAGTTAATACTTTACATAAATCAGAAAAGAATGTATTCACTCTTCATTTAACAATCTAAATTATTCAGTAGTGAAACATTTTCATGGTAGCCTCCTCAGAACTAACCTTAAATACAGCTTCCAAACCGTGGCAGTTATAGAAAGCTTCACAAAGAATTGTCCCGAGCCTTCTATTAAAATCCAAAATTTTGGACTTAAATGCAACATAGTCATTTTCAAACTCCTGTAAAATTCAAAGTAAAACATTAGTTTATAGAAAAGAATCCAACAGTGAAAACAGCAGTCACATAAGCATGATACATCTCTGTCTTTCCCAGCCATGAATGAA
This sequence comes from Heterocephalus glaber, assembly GCF_053883595.1. Classification (NCBI taxonomy): domain Eukaryota; kingdom Metazoa; phylum Chordata; class Mammalia; order Rodentia; family Bathyergidae; genus Heterocephalus; species Heterocephalus glaber. Next base: position 8,821,324 of record NW_028258156.1, read on the forward strand.
AGAATTTATCTTTCTAGCAGGATTGCAAGATCAGGAAGCTGCAACATCTCACTGTACAAGTGGTCACTTTCTGCTTACTGCTTTGACCCTGTTTTCACAATCCTATTTTCTAACTCAGACCCCAAAACCAGAGTTTTGGTCCATATAAGCCTCACTCTGTCTTCCTTTTTCCCATCCATTTGATTACAAATGAAAATTACAGCTGTCCTTATTATAGCTGTTAGTTTAAATAGGACATTTTTGTTTTTCATGGAGTAGAAAACTTACATGGAAATACTACCTTTGGGAGAGAAGTAAAATCCAGTCTGTGAGAAACATCATTAGCAATGGAGAAATACTGCTATTTTCCCGGTTTCTTATTAACATACAGCAAACAACTCTCAGTTTTCCTCCTAATATAACCACCCACTCCCATAATTAGGTGGAAGGAAATGGTGAGACCACAGCTATCATCTTTATAGCACTGTGATTCTGTCTTCAGCAAAGCTGTGTCAGGAATGCAAGAACACTCTTTACTTTACAGTTGGGATGCCCTGAAGTGCTCCCCACCGACTTAACATAATGAAGGCCTTCACCACCTCATAAATTGTGCTTTCCTTCATTAACAATAATGAAAACAACAGTAGTAATAATGAGAGCTAACATTTATTTAGTTCTGTTTTAAATCCTTTATTAACTCAATTCTCACAATATATAACAATAGGTAATATTTTTTTCTATTTTATAAGTGACAACAACTTAGAGAAGTTAAATAATATGCTCAAGTATCCACGTCACTAAATGGCGGGGGGAAAATGTTAAGCCAGCTGGTCTGGCTCCTGAGCCTGCACTCTCAAGCGTGACACTATTTTCATGAAGGAAGATAACCTGTGTTGTGCTCAATGCCTGTGTCCTCCAACCCTTGTTAAAATTGGACCATATTAGAAGTGGTACTTTATGAATTGATTAGGTAGCAAAAGCAGAACCCTCATGAATAAGGAGATTACTGCCCATATAAAGAAGCCTGAGAAAGACCCCTTGCTCCTTCCTGCATGTGAGATACAGAAAACAGGCGCTCTGTATGAACTAGAAAGCAGCTCTCACCGGACACTTAATCTGGTGGTACTTTGATCTTGGACATTCCAGCCTCCAGAACTCTGATAAACACACTCCTCATATTTATAAACCACCCAATTTATGGTGTTCTGTTACAGTGGCCTGAACAGATCAAGACAGGACCTTAAGGTGAATTTCACACACAAGGGAATCAGAGTACAAGGTTCTAAAACACTGTGTGTCTTACAACACAACCGCAAAGTTTTAAAATACTCTGTCATACAACACAACAGTGTATTTAGCATCAAGAAGTCTCCACTTCTGAATTACAGCCAAGCAGTCTCTTCAATCAAGGATCACTGACTTTTAAAAGTAAACAAACATTCCCAACAAGTTTTAACAAGCCTAGCAAATCCCTCTTCTCAGTGCAGTAACAGAGAACACAATTTATAATCCCCAAATATTAATTCTTAGAGATAAGTAACAACTCAAGGAGGGAAAAAATGCTGATCTCCATCCTAGTTACTGCTTGCTCACCTCTACCATGTCATCATGCATTCCCCAAAACTCTCCTTTAGGAAGTCCCACAAGTAACTTCTCCCTATTTTGTACAATTCTGAACTCATCACCTTCTCTATAAAGCTGCTCCTCCTCCTCATACCCCAAACAGTGACCCGGGCAACCCCTCTGACTTCTCTCTGACAAGTGCTACTGATCTCTCTCTGAACACTGCTCTCCTTGATCACCACTAGTGTTCATCTGGACTATCAGTCATTCTCTCTCTAGCTGCTCTCTGCCATTGGTCTCGTCTCTGATTCATCCTCCCAGTTGCAGCCTAAATAGCTTTCCTAAAACAGAAACCCACCCTCTTAGTCATAATCCTTTAATTCATAATCTCAATCCAGAATCCAGAATCCTGTTTCTTAAGAAACAGTAGAAAATTTTTAGCATAATCTACAAGGTCCTATGTAAGCTGAACCTTATCACTCTTAACTATTCTGTCATTTCTCCAAATTTTATATTCAAGGGTCTAGCCACTCTTGTCTTCTATCTCCCTTAGCCTCCATTATCAACTGTTCAGTTGCTTTACTTCTGTTTATGTTACTGGTCTCAGTTTATTTTTACCTCTGGAAAAAGACCCTTGCAAATGGTTTCAGAGCCCTCTGTACTTTTGATACCCCAGCCCTAAGCACACTGTATAATAACAGCCTACTTCTATTCTCCCCTGTATTCTAAGTCTATAAACCTAATGGCTAGGTTTATTTTTTTTCATAGATATAACACCAATATTTTACAGAGTTCCTAGCTCATAGCTATTTCTCAATATTTACTGGAGATGAACTAGTATTACTCCAGAATCATTGTAAAAATATTTCCACATTCTGAAAACAACAAAATTGCTTTTATTAGCATCATGGGAAACTACTGAAGGGTTTAGAGAAAAGCCATGGTTTGACTTAGCTTGTAAAAGACACTCAAGCTGCTGTGGAGAACAGACTAATGGGGCCAAGACAGGCCAGAGCGAGAAGCTTAGAGCAAATGCAATAAACCCAGTAAAAAGAGTCACGGAGATACCTCCGGTGGGTATCTGAAAGAACTGGATGTTAGCTGTGAGAAAATGAGTGAGATTATGAATGACTTCAAGATTTTTCACTTAGTAGACTATTTGTGATATTTAATGAGCCAAATAACATAGTCAAAAGTAGGTGTGGGGATGAGTAGAGCAAGATTTGGCTTTGAACATGTTAATTTTGAGATGTCTATTAAATAATATCTATGGAGATAGTGAGTAGGCCCTTGAATACATGCATTGTGTCCAGGACTTAGGAACATCACTGTTAAGTAAAATGTACTTGAGGTTGTTGAGGCTGTTGACAGATTTTCTTCACCAAGTTAAGGAAGTTCTATTCCTATTTTTGAGTGGCTTTTTTTTTTTTTTGGTCATGAATGGGCATTGAGTTTGGTCAAATTTCTTTTTTCTTTTTTTTCTCTTTTCAGCCCTAGCAAGAGCTTTCTTTCTTTTTTTTTCTTTTTGGTACCGGGGATTGAACTTGGGACCTTCAGCTTGTGAGGCAGGCAGCAGAATCACTGAGCTAAATCCCCAGCAATAGCTTTAATTCTAAGATGCCATCATAGTGAACAACCTTAACTTTTATGCTACATAATTATATTCAAAGCTTTATGTATTTTTGTTTATAATTACACAGTAATTATAAATGTTTAGTACTAAACTAATTACAAACACTATTTTGTTGAAAAGGTCTTGCATTTAAAAGAATAATCTGTAAAACCCAAGGCATTAGGCCACAACCGATATCAGATTTTTATGAAAATAATTTATAATGGGGAAAAAAATGGGATCTCATTTCAAAAAACAGCATACTTGAAATAGTCTGAAAATAGTATTGTAACTCAAAATCTTCAAGACAGGAAATAAAAGTACATATATTTTTATATCTTTTTAAATTTTCTCATAATCGAAATTCTTTATATCTGCAAAAACAAAATCAGGAAATACTAAAAACAGCAGGATTCTTCTCCTTTTTTTCTTTTAATAATTAATTCCAATAACATGAATAGAAATCTTCAAATTTTTCTTTTGGTAAAATTACAGTCTTGAATTAAAAGTTATGACTGCAATATTAATAAACTATCTCATCAATTTCAAAATTATGTAAATAAAAAGAAATTTTAATAAGTCATTGTTTCTTGAAATCACCTCTGCATCAGCATAAAATGTACTGCTATTCTGAAGTGCATTCCTTTACTGATATCAATACTAGGCCCTAAAGCGTACCTGGATACACCAGGCAAAATCTGTTCCTAGTAAAGACCATGGTCATCCAAAACTTGAAGTTCAGCATTTTTTAACTTGTCTTACAGAAATGTTTAAGAAAGCAATTAATCCTTCTTCACATAACAGAAAACAAACATGGGCAATTTAGGCAAGAAAGCTGTTCATGGGTCCCCTAACAACAACAACAAAAAAACCCCAAAAATGTGGGGGGGGAGTTCCATACAAGACATCATTCTGCTTTGATGTGAAAACGGAGCTAATGTGAGTGAAGCAAAAAGAGTAGAGACTAATTTAAAACAGAAGTCAGATTGGTATATATTTTTTTTAATCAAGTATATGCTTATATCTGGGATTTTTTTTTTTCCTTTGGTACCGGTGATCGAACTCGGGGCCTTGCGCTTTCGAGGCAGGCAGCGGAACCACTGAGCTAAATCCTGGGCCCTTCAAATTTATTTTTTCAATTAACATAACCGTGTGATTCTTCTTCTATAATCTGTTACTATGGGAATTACACTGAAAAGTACAAATATTGAATTCAAATTAAAGTGAAATGTTGAACCACCTTTGCACTTCTGGAATAAATAGCAGTTGGACATGGCCCGTAATTTTTTTATATTGGTGTGAATGTACATTGGTACAGCCATTATGAAAAACAGTATGGAGTTTCCTAAGAAATTAAAAACAGAACTGCTATATAACTCAGCAGTCCTCCCCCAGTATATATAATCAGATGGAGAAACCACCTCAAAGATATCTGCACTCCCACATTTCTTGCAGAATTATTCAAAATACCCAACATGCAGAAGCAAACTTAATGTTGGCCAAAAATGAATGAGTAAAGAAAATCATACACCCATACACACACACCACAGAATAATATTCAGCTTTGAAAAGAGATCTCATCATTTGCCACAAAAACAGATCTGAAAGTCATTATGCTGAGTGAAATAAGTCAGACACAGAGAAAAATACTGCATGATCTCACATGGAATTAAAAAGAAAGAGTCAAATATACAGAAAGAACAAAGCAGAGGTTATGGTGAACAGTAGGAAATAGTGAGAGGTAAGCCAAAAGACACAAAATAACAAATATGTAGGATAAACAAACTAAAGATCCAATGTATAACTTGAAGACTATAAAATGGTCAAAGAGTAATTATGTGAGATAATACATGCATCTGTTTCAGAAGACTTTTACTATCTATATCTACTCTATAACATCCTGCTCTACAGACTCAAATATATACAGTTTTCTTCAAAAATAAAACCAAAATAAACCTACAGCCTCCAAGAAATTTTTCCTTTTATATACTGCTAAATTCTATTTGCCAATAATTTGTTAGGGATTTTTACATCTGTATTTATGAGAGGTAATATGTATACTTCTCCCTTTTTTGCATTAACTTCTCTGTTTTATATGAGGGTAGTAAATACTAGCTTCGTAACAAACTGCTAAGTCTTTCTTTCTCTTCTATTTCTATCAGAATTTGTGTAGAATTGGTATTAATTCAGAAATGTTTGTGAGGCTTCTCCAGTAAAACATCTGGGCAGGATGTATCCTTTTAGGAGGTTTTAAATTACAAATCAATTTTCTTAATAGTTACACCATTTTTCAAATTATCTGTTTCGTATTGGGTAAATTGTGATGTTTTTCAGTTTTTTGAGGAGTTGGTAGATTTCATTTAAGTTGTCAAATTTATTTGTATGGAGGTTCTTTTCTGTTTTGTATTCTCTATTGTTCTTTTGATGTTAACAGAGCATGCAGTCAGTAGTAACCAATTTTATTGCCGATAATGATAATTTGTCTTCTCTTTTGCATTTACTATAGCTTTCTTTTCAAAGAATCAGTTTCATTGATGTTTCTATTTTTCTTTTTCTTCTTTTTATTACAGTTGCTTAACTTACAATGAGGTTACATCCCAATAAACAAACCATAAAATACTGTAAATCAAAAATGCACTTAATGTGTCTAAGCTACCACCTCTCATAGCTTAGCAATGTAGCAGGCTGCAGAGCTTCTGGTTGCTTTTCTTCATGATCATGTGGCTGAAGGAGATAGGATTATTAAGTCTCCACCTAGAATTGCGGATTTGTTTTTCTTTTCAGTTCTGTTAGTTTTTGCTTCGATTATTTTGCTGCTCTGTAGTTTAGTGCATACATATTAAGGATAGCTATTGTCTTGGTGGATTGATCCCTTTGACACTATATAATGTCTTTCTCTGACAATTTTCTTTGTTACAAAGTCTACTTTATCTGACGTATCTATAGATATGATGCTTTTTTGATTAACATTTGCATATGTCCAGTTACTTTTAACCTGCCTATATATTTGAAGAGTTTCTTGAAAGCATGTAATAGGATTGCATGTTTTAATCTCCTCTGTTAAGCTCTGCCATTGAATTGGTATAGTTAGACCATTTACATTTAATGTAATTATTGTTGTATTAGGGTCTAAATTGCTATTTCCTTTTCTCAGTTGTGCTATTTTTTTTCTTTTATTCCTGCCCCCATAATTATTTGAACATTTTAAAGAATATTTGATGTATTTATAGAATTTCAAGTATATTTCTTTGGACTTTTCTAGATATTACATTATATGTGAAAATACATTAGAAATATACATGAAAAATATTACATAAGAAATGCATTACTTACCATTATATAATGTCTTCTCATCAGTTCCAAAGAAATAGGAAACTTTACTTCCCATGACCAATGAGTCAAGTAAAGTTACAAGAGATATTAAGTCTATCTTGAGACAAACAGAAGAGAAACATTCAATATGCCAAAAATTAGGGGATGCAATGAAAGCAGTGTTAAGAGGAAATTTTATAGCTATAACTGCATATATTTAAAGAATCTCAGATGTTTAACCTAATTTTGCACCTTAAGGGATGCAAAGAAGAAGAGCAAACAACTCTTATTACTAATAGAAAGAGGGGAATAATAAAGAATATAGTGAAGAAGATGAAATAGAATATGAAAGAGAAAATTCACCAAAACCAAAAATTGATTCTTCAAAAAGATCAACAAAATTGACAATCTTTCAACTAGACTGACCAAAAGAAAGCTCAAATTACTAAATTAACATGTTCAAAACAGGACCATAATTTGTATGTCTCACTGTGGGGCAGTTTTGATTTAATTCATATGTCTCACTGCCAGGTGGCTCTGATTTAATTTTATCAGTAGAAAGACTGGTATAATGATTAGATCCTTTAGTACCATCAGTGGTACAAGCTGCCCAATGGGATAGTCATGCACATACCACTAATGGTTCAAGGTGCCCGGGAATGTGTAAAAAGTGGAAAAAGTACTATAAATTTTAAAGAAAGAAACAGGATTACAAAAGAATACTGTGAACAATTCTACACAAAGTTGGGAAAAGATAAAAGGGAAAAATTCCCAACAACATACAACTTATCAAGACTGAATCATGAAGAAATAGAAAATCTGAATCAATCTAAAGCTGATAAAAAGACTTATTTAATAATAAAATAAACTTCCCAGCAAAGATAAGTCCAAAACCAAATAGCTCTACTGATGAATCCTACTAAATATTTAAGGAAGAGTTAATATTAACCCTTCTCATAATATCTCAAAAAAGTGGAGAAGTGAACTCATTCTATGAGGCAAGTATTACCCTCATACGAAAATGAGACAGTTCAAATATACTAGGCCAATATCCTTTATGTATAATGATGAAAATATCAACAAATCCTAACAAATAAAATTTAGCAGTATATTAGAAGAATTATAAACAATGGCCAAGTGGAATTATTCCCAAAATAACAGGATGGTTTAGTATAGGAAAGTGAATGTAATATAGTATATTAATAGAATGAAAGGGAAAGAATCCACACAATCATTTCAATTGATACAGGAAAAGCACAACAAAGTCCAAACATTCTTTTATAATATAAACACTCAATAAACTAAGAATGGAAATTAGTAGCTTCAACATGATAAAGGGCACCTATAAAAAACCCACGGAGGGGAAAAATCCACAGGTAAGATCAATCTCGATGAAAGACTAAAAACTTTTTCCTTGTTCCTTTATCAAGTTGAAGCTGAGCGTAAATGTCACATGATTTCTGTTATACAAGAAACCCAAATTATAGAGAGCAAATAATAATTCCACTTGGCTGTTGTTTATAATTCTTCCAATATACTGCTAAATTTCATTTGCTAGGATTTGTTGATGTTTGCATCATTATACAAAAAGGATGTTGGCCTAATTTACTTGAACTATCTCATTTTGGTATGAGGGTAAACCCTCATACATATGGTCAAATGACCTTTGATAAAGTGCCAAAAAGGCTTCATTGAGTAAAGGACAGTCTCTTCAACAAATAGTGTTAGGAAAACCATCCACTTGCAAAAGAATAAAGTTGGATTCTTACTTCCCATGATATACAAAAATTAACTTAAAACAGATCAAATCCTTAATTGTAAGAGCTAAAACCATGAAATTCTTGGAATAAATCATATGAGAAATGTTCATGATATTGGATTGGGCAATGGCTTATAAGATATGTCAACCATAGAAAACAAAAGGGGAGAAAATCACAAATCTGATGTTATGAAAATTAAAATTTTATGCATCAAAGAACATCATCAAGTGCTGTGGTATTTCAGTGGTAGAGTATTTGTCTAGCAGGTATGAAGTCCTGTATTCAATTCTAACCACAATAACAACAGAAAGAAGGACACCATCACAGGATGAGAACACAAAAAAGAGAGGAAAAAAAAAAGAGAAAATACTGACAAATCATCTGAAAAGGGATATCTGGAATATATAAAAAAATTCTTACACCTCAAGAACTGAGCAAAATATCTAATTTAAAAATCAATGAAGGACATAAAGAAATATCCTTCTGAAGACATAAAAATGGTCAATAAAAACATAAGATGATGTTCAACATCACTAATCAATTAGGGAAATGTAAATTGAAATCACAGTAAAATATCATATCATGACCACTATCGTGGCTATTATCCCCCCCACCATCCCACAAACATAGCAAATGTTGTTAAGAATATGGTGACACTGGAACACTTCTACATCATTAGTGGGAAAGTAAAATGGCTCAACTGGTTTATAAAACAGTTTGCCAATTTCCTCAAAAAGTTAAACCATAGAATAACATATGATTCAGCAATTCCTAGTAAATAGATAATTGCACATCAACGTTCACAGCAGCATTAACCATGATGGTCAAAATGTGGAAGCAATCCAAGTGTCCATCAATAGATGAATAAACAAAATACACTACATACACAAAATAAATTATTCATCCTTTTAACAAAAAGAAATTGTGGCACATACTATAATAACACTAATGAACCTGAAATCATGCTAAACCAAATAAACCAGTCTCAAAAGGACAAATACTGCATGATTCCACTTAAATGAGCTACCTAGAACAGTCAAATTCAGAGAGAAACAAAGAATGATGGTTGCCAGGAGCTGGAGAGTTACAGTTTAAAGATGATATTTTGGATGATGAAAAAGCTCTGGAAGTAGACATAGTGATGGCTGTATAACATTGTGAGTGTATTTAATGCAACTGAAGACTTCAAATAATTTAAATGGTAAATTTCATGAAATACCTACTTTGTCATACATTTTTAGAAGAAAAAGAAAAGACCTTTACCTTCTTCCTTTTGCTCTATTTATTCTTTTCTATTTATAATATAATGATTTTATATTTGCTTCCACTATCAAACATAATTTAGAAGACACAAGAGGAGGAGAAACATGTATTACATGTATATTTACCAAACTATTCCTGATATACCAAAGTTCCTTATCATTTCCTTCCTGTACTGAACTTTTCCTTTAGCCATTCTTTTAATTCTGCTGGCAATAAATACCCTCAGTTATTGTTCATTTGATTATTCAATTTCTCCTTTATTCCTGAAAGATATTTTCACGGAGTAGAGAATTCTAGATCTGTAGTTCCTTTTCAGCACTTGAAAAATATTTTCTATTTCATTCTGGCCTCTATAGTTTCTGCTGGGAAATCTGCTGTCATTCAAATTGTTTTTCCCTGGTAGGTAAAACATCAATTCTTGCTCACTGCTTTCAAGATTTTTTCTTTGTTTTCAAAAGATTAATAATGATAATATCTTGGTGTGAATTTCTCTGGGTTTATACATGGGTTTATCTTTCATTGATTCCTAATATATTCTTTTTATGTTTCCGTCCAAATTTACAAGTTTTGGGCCATTATTTATTCAGGACTCTTTCAGCTCTACCTTCCTTCTCTTCTATTTCTGCAACTCTGATGAAAATGTCAGAGCTTCTGTCAAAGTCACAAACTCCCTCAGGCAGTCTATTTTCTCTTTTGTTCAGACAAGGTGATTAATACTGTTCTCTCTAACCTAGTTTAGATTAGCTAGCTACTTTTTTTTTTTTTTTTTTTTTGGTACCGGGGATCAAACTCAAGTCCTTGTGCTTACACAGCAGGTGGCAAAACCACTGAGCTAAATCCCCGGCCCAGCTACTTTTAAGATATATTTTATATCCTGGTATAATGGCAAGCTAGGAACCCAGATCAACCTATGAAAACTAGTAGGAAAATGAACAAAGTAATCAGGATCATTCCATCCAGACCAAAGTCTTAGATATTCAAGTACATTCCCCAGATACATTTATTCCTTTCACTTCAATGAGGATCCAAAGCAGTAAATAAATACTGAGAACACAATGCGAAGTTAGGGATGAGAGCTCAAGATTTGAATCTCTGTTCCTCCATTTGGAAACTGTGTAATTTCAGGTAATTTATTTAATTTGTCATTTTCCTAGGAGGCCACTCTCAGGTCACACTGAAAATTCAGCAGGAATGTGTGCAAAGTTTCTGGTACAATTCTTGGTGCTCTTAAGAATTTTCTCTGATTAAGAAAGATAAAATGGAACCAATGGGTTATATTATAGAACAATTATCATTCTTGCTTAGTTATCTGATGTATTAGTCATTTTCCCATTGCTGGGACAAAATACCATACACCTGAAATTTAAAGGAGTTTATATTGGCTCAAAGCATCATAGGGTTCAGTCCATCCTTTGCAGACTCTAAGGTAGTAATGGCATGGCAGAAAGGCATGGGGGAGAAAAACTGTTCAATGTGTAGCAAACAAAATGTAGACAGAGAGAAGGGAGGAGTAAGGGACAAGAATACACCTATCCAGGTCACAGCCCCAGTAACACCTCCAACCAGGTGCTGCTTCCTAACAGCATATTCAGCTATGGACTCAACAATGGATTAATTCAACAGTGATTGTAGTGTCCCCATGATACAACTGCCTTCCAAAAGCTCCACCACTGAACACATGAGACCTTGGGGGGTACATCTTAGATCTAAATGATAGCACTGTATGCCCAAAAGGTTCACATCCATTTCATTATGTAAAGTGCATTTAGTCAATCTCTAAGAATTGTCTAAATTCTTAACAGTTTCAGCATTGCTGTGAAGTCCAAGTCCACAGTCTCTGCTGAGACTCAGGGAAAATTATTAGCTCTGAGGCCCTGCAAAAAAATATATATAAATAAATAAATTAAATAAATACCTCCAACATACAAGGACAGAATAAATAGTCCCATTCCAAAAGGAAGGAATAGGACAACAGAAGGCATTACACCAAAACAAGAGCAAAAACATAGTAGGGCAGACACTAAATCCTGTGTCTCCATGTCCAGCACCAATGGCAGAGTATGGTGAGTGTGAGCACCAAAGGGCTTGGGCAGCTCTACCCTTATGACTTTGCTTCTATCTTCAGGTAATTCTTCTCACTGCTGGTGGCTTTCCTTAGCAGGTCTCTATATTCTTGGCCTTTCCAACATCTTCAGGTGTCCACTGCACCTTTGACTTTACTCTCACAGCTTCATGAATCACCTTCCTGGCAAACATTATGCACCCCTGTTACAAATTTTGGCCTGGCCTCTCCACATGCTTCTTCTGAAATCTTTGTGGAAACATCTGTGACCTCATAACTCTTGCATTTTACATGTTTGAAAAGCCAGCACCACATGGCTGATGCTATAATGGCACTAATGTTTTTAGCAACCACACTTTCTTTGGTCCCTACTTTATACAGGCTTCCATTTTTGTCAAATTGCAAAATTTTCTAATCATTGAGTTCCGTTTTTTGCTCCTGATTGTCATATACATCTGGCTAAAAGCAGCTACAGCACCCATGCCCCAGCCTGAATACTGGGCTGCCTTGAAGTTTTTTCTATCAGATTAGTCTGCCATCTTTGAATTCAGCATCACACAAAGTCTTAGACATGTACAATATATAGACAAATTCTTTGGCAAAATGAAACATGCACTATTTCTAATCCAGTTTCCAATATAGTCCTCATTCCCAACTGAAACCTCCTAAGCCTGACCTTTACTGCTCATGTTCCTATCAGTATTCTACGATTCTGAGCTCCAACAAGAGTCACCTGTCACACTCTGCTCACAGTATTCTAGGGCTCACATCTACAAAGCTTTCCAAACTCTTTCCAAAAACCAGTTCTAAACACTTCTAAACCACATGATTAGGTACAGTCACAGCAATAGCTCTACTTCTCCACCAATTTTCTGTATTAGTCACATTCCCATTGCTGGGACAAAATACTCAACATTTTAACATAAAGGAGAAGTTTATTTTGGCTTACAGTTTTAGAGTGTTCAGTTCATGTAGTCTGCTGGCTCCAGGAAAGAAACAGCATGGTAGAAGGACATCATAGAGGAAATCTGCTCAACTCATGGCCGACAGGAGCCAGAGAGAAAAAGGAGGAGCCAGGGACAAGAATACACTCTTCTAGATCACAAGCTCTGTGACTCACTTCTTTCAGCTTCTATCAGCACATTCAGGTAGTAACTCAGCAATAAATTAATCCACTGATAAGTATCACACTCCCATGATCCAATTGCCTTCCAAAAGCTCCATCTCTGAACATATAATACTTCTGAACAACATCTTACATCTATGAAGCTGTATTGAATTAAATGACAGCACAGAATACCAGGAGACCAGAACTCCATTCAGACTAGCTGTTAAACATAAACAATGAAGAAAATAAGTCTCTTCCCATGATTTTCCAGCTCTCACATAGTACCTTAGGGAGAAGTCAAAGGAAATACCTACATTTTTCAGTCAATATTAACAACTAAGATGCCCAAAACATTTTTACTGATACAACCGAGAAAATCTTCACATTCCGTACAAGGACCAGCAGAGTGGCAGACTTTCTGTCATACAATTAAGACAAAAGCCTGATTAACAGGCTTGAGATTAATAAAAAGAGAAAATGGTGTTTTGAAAAGCAAATTACTAGTGATCCTTTCTTTAATTTACTGGAGTATATTTAAATCATTTCTATACCAAAGTGCCGGATGATCAACTACAATACATTTACCTGTTATGTAAGCTGAGTATAAAGGCAGAGGAGACTGGGGGAACACATGAGGGTATATGCAGTTGTTGGGGAGGTCATGGGAGTGGGCATGCCTTCATATGTGTATATATGTATGCATATAACAATTACCAGCTGCTTTCATGACAAAAATCAGTGTACTCAGCTAAGCAATACCAAAATGAATAGATTAAGCAAAAACTGAAATAGATGCAATATTTTGAGAAAAGAACGATTCCCAGGACACTTATAAAAAACAAAAACAAAAATAAACGTCTTCAACATAAGAATAATGAGTAAATGAAATTTTAGTTAATTCATATGTTAATTTCAAGGAATTACCAAAGTTAAGGAGTTTCTTAATTCTGCCCTAAAGCAAAATAATCAGATAGGAGGATAAAGGGGAACTTTAAGGGAATCTTATTAATGTCTCCAACCCAGAACACAGATCACAGGCTTTGCCTACCTTATTTAAAAAGTAAAATAGGCTTCTAAAATACAAATACCAAGCAGATAAATATGTCTAGAACAAGTGAATTTTCTTTCTTTTCTGTTTCTTTTTTTGAGACAGGGTCTCAATACGTAGTCTAGTTAGCCTCAAACTCATGGGGATCCTTCTTCCTCAGCCTCCTAAGTGCTGGGATTATAGGCATGCACCACCATGCCTGGCTTCAGAATAAATGAATTTTTTACTACCTCATGTTTGTAACTGGGCAGGCAGACAAGAAGAAATCAAGACCTTTAGCATCACCTAGACTGGTGGCAACAGTGCCACAGTGGGCTGTTTGTTATCACTGAAAGCTCTAAAAGGTTCACCATCACTGGCCTAGAAGGTGACATCAGTAAAACTGAAAACTTGCAAGGCTTTGTAATTGTGAGGAAATCTAGGCTCCCCTGGACCCCAAATGTTCCTGAGGTCTTTGTGCATGCCTGATCTCCCAGTCCTTCACTACTAGTTCATGCAGACAGGCTGGGCCACTCGCTCCTCCAAGAGTCCCACTATTGAAAGAAAGCCTTCCAAGAGTTAGACATCATACCTGGCTCTCAAAATGAGCTCAGAATATTTGTTACTGGGTTCCTCCTATTTTTACACAAATTATAGGGTACCAGCTTAGCAGGGAGTCACTGACCAGGGCAATGTCCACGTACTATTAACTGCACTTCACAAAACTTACTCTAATTCAGAGGCATTAAATTTGCTAACTACATCCTTATAAAGGTAACATGTTGCACTTGTGCATTTCAAAGACTCAATTATACAGCCAAATATAACCATGGTAGTGAATAAATTCACATTCTATAATCAAACAAAAAAAGCTGAATTAAATTTTCATCTTTCTGTACTTGAGCTTCACTGCTTTTGGCAAACCACCAAAACGAAGCTATTTTTACCACAGAGCTGCAGGGATGCTCATAGGTAACTCCCTGGTTACTGACATGCTAGAATTGACAGAAAACAGAAGCAGTTCCAATCTGAATGTTTCCTCCTATTTCCTGAGATTAAAAATATGAAATTACAAATACCACTAAATAATGAAAATGATGATAGACAACATACACGTTAGTAACAAATTAATGAACAGGATGAAACTAGTGGTTTAAACAGACCAAAAACAAATCTAGTGATTCAGAAAAAAGCCTAAAATAAAATCTGTAAGTTACAAGAATATCAAGTAATTAGACCAAAATGAGTTAATACTATGGAAAGCTCTTTTTAAATATGAACAAGAAACAAATCCAGACTGAGGTCCACTTTTACTGGAAACAGGTCTGAAGTAAAAATGCAAAGGCCTAACTCCTGGTCCCTGATCTACCAACAGGCAAACAGGTAAAAGATTTCAGGCAAGTCCTTTACTCGTACAGCTGGACTGGATGATACCTATTAACACTGTGACCTACCATCCTTTCCAGCTTTAAAATTATAGGACCCTATGAAATGAAAGTTCAAAGGTACAGTATTACCATGTTGTCATAAGCAGATGGGTCATAAGTGCTCTGTTTAAAAATGTTACAGAGATCCATAAATTCTTCACTCATCTCGTGGATTTGTTCATTTAAAATTGCTCCCTTGGTACCACCAAATTCTAGTCTTTCCAGCTTTTCAAATTCCAGCATGGTGACAAATATATCCTGTGTAAAAACACAGTAAAAGTTTCAAATAAAGAACACTTCCCAACATTTGTGATCAGTGAGTCAGTGGACACTCACCTGACCGAAAATAAGTATCACCAATTTAACTGAACAAAGCAATTGCTAATTTTAAAAATCACACTCCCATTTTCATATTTATTGGAAAGTGTCTCACACAGGCAACCTCTAAATTACATAGACACGTGACTTCTCTAATTCAAATCCTTCAATCCTAAGTCAGATCCCCAGGTAATAGCCAGAACTGGTGTTTTCAGCCACCCACACTGCAGTGAGTCAGCTCCTTTACGGGAAGGGAGCTGGAGAGATTGCTAGGAAAGGAGGTGCAAATAGCCCTCAGTCCCAGTATGTAAGAGACAGTCGGGCTGGTTAAGTGACAAGGAGAGTTTTCAAAACATCTCGGATTTCGAATGCAATTCAATAAATCTTGTATAAAAGTAAAGTATAAAACTGATAGAGAGCTTTAAAAAGAAAATAAGGCAGTGTCATCAGTTCAAACTACGTATTTTTAAAATAAGCCTAGGGCCTGGGATTTAGCTCAGTGGTTCTGCTGCCTGCCTCACAAGCGCAAGGTCCAGAGTTTGATTCCCATTACCAAATAAATAAATAAATAAAATAAGCTTAGTCAGCAGGTTCCATATGAGTTTATGTACTCAACTTTTTGGTTTTTAGGCATTTAAAAAGTTATACAGAACATATACTTCCATGTTCTTTTTAGCTTTATGATTTTAATATTTTGTAGCATACAGTAATATTTACATACTATATGTATTGTACTACATACATATGTAGTAACTATATACTAAAAGATGGTGTGGTATTTTAAATTATTAAGTGGATGTTTTGGGATTACAAAAATCTTAATTTCAAGTATGTTTTCTATGTTGTCCCTTCAAACATATAAAGGGAAAAAAGATTCCTTTACAGCTTCCTGATTCACAACATTCTTCCAGGAGATTAGTAAATTATAACCCATGGCACTAGTAAAGAAACTGACTTATACTTACTGTAATAAATCAAAAATGAATTTTAAAAGAAAGCACATTAAAGCGTGAAAAGTCATTCTTTTACCCTTACAGCACTGACTTCATGAGGTTGTCACTAAGAAAGGAGATCTCCCCTCACTGTCACATGGAATAAACTATTTCAGGATTGTGTGAAAAGCAACAGGCTTTCGATTTCACCCACAATGTGAAAAAGTACACTCGATAAATGAGTACCTCTATTTTCATTAAACGGTCAAGAAAGTTGTCAAATCTGCAAAACACCAAATGAGACTGAAAATCCCAGGGTCTCAGCTCCTTGTTTCCTGTGAAATAGCTTGCCAATCCTCTTTTATAGCAGACAAAAGAATTTTTGAAAGTCTTTAAGATGTTAGTGGCCACCTGCACCTTCTCCAGTGAGTCTTCAATTTCTCCTTTTAAAAGGTCCTCAGGGGAAAGGTAAGCCATTGCCTTGGATTTAATGAAAATGAAACAATGATCAAAATTATGCTTAATAGTTTTATTTATACTGTAATCCTCTGGCAAAATTAGTCAGTCTTAAATGGCAATGTCTAGAATTGGGTCATCAATGTTGTGAGATAGAATGCACAAATTCTAGAAACCAGAATTGTGGGTTTCAATGACACACTTTTGTCAGTTAGGATAAACACCAGGGACCCCATCATTTCTGGACACATACATTCTAGCAATAACTGAATTTTTGCTAGGCTTCATATTAACAACTGTGTAATCTAAATTTGCATAGGTGTTACTACTGGCACATATTCTGGACAATCATTTTTTCATGTAAAGAATGATACAAGCCAGGAGGGGAAATATGGATTTTTACACATGGGTTTAAGCATGGGTTTTTAAATTATGGCCCTTTTAAAGATGAGAAAGAGCTGACTAGGTGGGTAATATCACTGGACATTCTTTTAAGTCAGCAAACTTCTTTTCTGGGAACTTAAGCAGTATTGTAGGACCGACAGTGATGCCTGAGACATGCCACATACATGGATTACTGCTCAAATACTCACAGGACCATCATCTAGGTCCCTCTCAATTTTCTACTCATGTTATTTGTTATGAATATTCATAATTCCTCTCAAGAACCTCAAGAGTCTATGCATTCCAAAGGTTCTTTTGCATACTTTCTAACGCATCTTAACCTCACATAATTATAGGTTTAAATTTTGAGCCTTTGATTTTGTGACTGCCTAAAATGCTGTTCAAGGTCTCAATGAAAAGTGAAAAGAAAGCCATTGAGTTCCACACAGCAGATAAAGCCTTTTTTTCTCATGTAGACATATGATGCCCCATCTCCCATCAATCCAACAGTTGTACATGCAATACAGACTTTGTGCCATGAATTTACAAAGTAGCAAGCAAATACTTCATTTAGTGTCTAAAATCCCTACTTAGTGAGAGTCTTTCAAATTCTAGCTACCTGTTAATTTTGTGTTATTTTCCACCCAGGCTGGATGAAAAAATTAGTATCTACATGAAGTCTGCTGACATTTCACACAGAACAGGGGAAAGAACTACCAGTCATCTTGTCACAGAGTGAACTTGAAAACAGTTACACTTTGATATGGTGCATGGTATATTCCATATACCTTCATGTACACATATTCTGTAATTTTTCAGGAAGCTGAATGGAAAAACTCATTTCCTTTCCCACATCAGCAGCCTACTGTTACAAAATTACCTACATTCTTTTCTGTGCTCTTTGGCTAGACCCACATAGATGAAACAATTTCATCTTGTTAACATTCTGTTTACATAGCCCACTTCTGAGTAAGACCTCCTAAAACAAGGTTATAGCACTTAATATCCTAGGTGACAAAGCCTAATCTATATCCTGGCCCTGGGCAGCGGAGAATGTGAGGGAAAAAGAAGCACATGAGTCAGGTGACCCGGCTGTGATAAAGCCAGGGGCACAGATGGCTTTTGCAATATTCGACAAGTTGTCTCATGGACCTTTCTTTAACTGCAAAATGAGGGAGTTAAATCAGACGACCTTCAAGATCTCTTTTGGTATATGAACTCTGAATGCCTTTCTATCTTCTACACATGTCCCATTCAGTTCTATTACCTTACACTTAATGGCATCAGAACAAATAAAAAGTCACTATATTTAGGATGAAATGGTCCCAAATCAGAAGTCTTAGCAGCTAAAATATAGCCAGCCTTTTGCATCCGTGGCTTCTGCATTCATAAATTCAACCAACCATGGAAAAAAAATGGTATTTGTACTAAACATGTTTGGACTTTCTTGTCATCACTCCCAGCAACTATTTACATAGTACAACAAATATTTACATAGCATTTACATTGTCCTAGGCACTGTAAGTAATCTACAGATGATTTCAAGTATGTGAGATGACATGTATAGATTACATGGACTGCATATTTTAAACGGAATCCATCCAATTTAAGTTTCAGCAACAATTTTTTCAATTAAAAAAATGCAAAATAAAAATACTACATTGATCTATGGACCAAATGCAACTAATAGAATGCCAGCATATGTGGCAGGTCATAAGATGTTTTACACATTGATAATACCAATGTAGTTGACATAACCTTTTAAAAAAAATCTGTAAATATTAAACATTGATGATGAGCCATGAAAAGATCAATCCCTTTGCTCAAGATCAGGAATTAATATTAAGCCAATTATCCAAGCAATTTTTTGGGGTTTTGATAGTTTTTTTCTGCATGTTATTTATAAAAGAGGAGACTAAAAATAATCTGAAATATCCAACAGTGACAATATCATTTTTCAAGAAACTGGTAAATTTGTATATATGATAAAGTATATAAATATGGATAGGTTTTGGGGAAAGGAAAAACTTTTTAAAATGCTGAGTTGTAGGATGCTACAGCTCCAGGACTATTTCAATTCTTACAAATGTTATACAAGAAGAATATTTTACACTTATCATCAGTACACCATGTTTCAATTTAAAATAAAAACTTATGCTAAAATGTGAATCATAATAGGCAAGAAAACCATCACATATTACAGCTAGGTAACCTTGGGAAAGTTATCTTCCCTGAGCTTCAGTTTTTTAGTTATAAAATAGAACTGTGGTAATAATAATGCCTATGTTGTAATCTTGCAATGAGGATTTAATATTTAATACCTTATCAAAAGTTTTTAAAAGTTCCTGGCAAAAGGCTAAGTACTGTATGGTGTTTGTTAAATATATAAAATAGTCTGCAAGCAACTGAGGAGTAAAGGGGAAGTTTAGCTCTTCAGGAAACCCAGGTATGAAAGTTGGCTTATTGCTGATTTTTGATTACTAGCATGTTAGAGCACATGTACTACTAAGACCAGGATTGCTGCTTGGAGACTCATGGAAATCAGGTCAGTGGGAATTTGGACAAAAGCCAGAACTAATGAAAAAGAAGTTACAGCATTTCCTCAGAGCTTGACAAACTGGCTATTGACACAGACTAGGGGCTAGGATAACGAGTTTACAAATTACCTGTAACAATGAAAATCCACCTCTGGAGTTTGCAAATTAATGGAACATTGCAGTGAAAGAGTTTTGATAACTCTTAAAGAGAGAGGAGTGTTCCTTAAAAGGAACTTGGGGAAAGTGGTTGTTATGGCTTGTGTCTAAATGTTCCCCCAAACCTCATATAATCATAAGTGGGTCTTTTCAGAGGTGGCTGGATCTAGGGTGTATGATGCTGGGATTAAGTGTGTGATGCTTGGATTAAACAGTAATGCTGGGATTAAGGGTGTGTGGTTACTAATTTAGGCCACTGATTGGTTTGGCATAATTCTGGATGTGGATAATGGGAAGGTCCACTGTGTGTAAGGAAGATACCATGCATAAGGCGTGGGTAGCCTGGAAGAGGCAGGCTGCTGCTGCTACTGCTTCCTTGCTACTTTGTTGCTTTGCTGCCTTCCTACCTTCTGCCCACCATGAGCTGTTTCACCTCTGTGATGCTCCTCTGCCATGCTACCCTGCCTTGGAGCCAGCCAACTGTGAACTGAAACCTCTACAAACTGTGAGCCAAAATAAACCTTTCCTCCTTTAACTTGTAGGTGTCAGGTATTTTGTCTCACCAATAAAGAAAAGTAACTAATTTCTCATTTTTTATGGCTGAGTAGTACTCCATTTTATTAAAAAAACACATTTTCTTTATCCAGTCTCCAGGTGATAGGCATTTGGGCTGTTTCCAAGTTTTAGCTATCACAAACTGTGCTGCTATGAACATGGGTGCACATATATCCCTGTGGTATGATTCTTTTAATAGCTAAGTGGATGCACATTGAGGCAATACTCTTAAGTGAAATAAATAGGACACACATGGATAAATACCGAATAGTTTCTCTGGTGTGAAAAACTGAAAGTGTAAAGAAGGCCTAAATGTATAATAGGTAATGTGAAATAGGAAGAAAAGGGGCAAAGGGGAAGGAAGTGGGAGGGCTAGGGGAAAGGATAGAAGGGAATGGGATTAATATGAGAAAATGGAAAAATAGGAACAAAATCTTTGTAAATAGGGAGGACTGGAGGGGTTGAAGGGAGGCCTGGGCAAGGGTGAAAAATAAGAACCAAGAGAGACTATGTAAAGGTGCAAATTTCCAATGATGAATGCCATTATATTGTATACCTAAAATGTACCAATGATTAGAATGAATAATCGATAATGCAAAATAGGAAGAAAAGGTCCAAAGGAGTAGGGGTAGTGGGAGGGGCAGGGGAAAGGAAAGAAGGGAAAGGAAAAATGCTGAGAAATGGAAAAAATGGAAATAAAGTCTTTGTAAATAGGGAAGGGTGGAGGGGGTGAAGGGAGGGCTAGGAATGGGGAAAAAATAAGAACCAAGATGCATTATGTAAAGGTACAATTCCCAGTGAGAAATGTAATTGTGTTGTATACCTACAATGTACCAATAAAAGAATTTAATGCAGTGAAAAAAAAAAAAAAGAAAAAATGCAAAAACAAAAAAAAACAACAAAAAAAACAAAAGTAACTAAGACAGTGGTCGTTGTATTTGTTGGCCCTGAAACAAACATTGTTGAGTTTCACATGCAGATCTCAGCCATTAGGGCCCAGGGCACTTGCTTAATAATACAGCAAAACTAATTTTGACAACAGAACAAAAACAAACCAGAGGAGATGGTAATAAAATATATCAAGGAATTAAACTGTCATCAACTTCTATCAGTAGCCACACTTAGCTTGTAAATATAGCAAGAGAACAAAATGAAACTTTTACTGAGTTTCTGTTAAATACTAGACAGCATGCTGAGCATTTCACTATTTCCTCTTCTGGTCCTCACTATAGCCATGGACCAGACAATGTCCCCACTGCCAAAGGGAAACTGAGGCTCCAAGAAGCAATTAAACTTCTCTGAAGTGGTTTGATTAGATTAAAAGCCAGGCTGGTGAATCCAAAACCTTTCCCACACACTACTCCACCATTTCAGAAGCAGAGAAGTAGAAAACACACACACACACACACACACACACACACACACACACACAAACAAAGCACCTAAGACTTAATATAATGAGACTCTGGGAAGTCTCAACTGCAAGCCTGCAGCTCTCTCCTACTCTAGTTTTCCCCTAACTTCTCAGGGAATTTCAACAAATGACATCTTCCAAGTCTGTTAACTCATCTGAAAAATATCTAAAGTATGTTTTCCCCAAATTCATGTTAAAGGCCTGACTCCCACAAGACTCCATCTGAACATAGGGCCTTTAAAGGGTATTGAAGGTTAAATGAGGTTGTAACGCTAAGGCCTTTGTCCAATAGGACTGTGGCTTTCTAAGAAGGGGAAGACAGCCAAGTGGAGGTGGCTGGCTCCCTGCAAACCAGGAAGAGGGCCCTCAACAGAATGTGACCGGGCTCTCACCATGACCACAGACTTCCAGCCCGCAGAACTGTGAGAAAATAAATTTATGTTAAGGAACTGAATGTATAGTATTTAATTACAATAGCTCAAGCAAATTTAAGCACATTCCCAACTATAAATCACTGGATCATGGGGCATCCAAGCATCTTTCAGCTTTCAAATTATGTAATGTTCTCTGACACTGTGGATATAATAAAGAAAGTTCACACAGAAAGGACAAAGAAGCAACAAGAAATGGTCCAACTTGTAAAAAACATATATTTTAAATGTAATATGTAGAGAAACAATTATAAAAGATTTTTTAAAATCAACAACAAATCAGAATTCTTTCAATACAATTCTATGACTGTTTTGGGAGATCATTCTGGGGCATGGGGGCAGATCCTCTTAACTTGCTTTCCAAAGTCTTCCATCAGCCAATGTTCACGTGGAAACCAAAGGGAAGGCTACAAAGAAGGTACTATGCATAATGACCTTTTATTAGAAGATGCTTTACATCACTTTGAAGAAAGGTAGGATGTTAAGTAAAACTCATCAATAATTTTTTCTTTGACTGTAGCTGACTGATTTCTAGAGCTCCCTTACCATTTAGGATAAAAAGTCACATGGCCTTTGTTACCACAAAAGTCCTTTCTGAAAACAGAAGGGGAAAAGGCATTTCTTACTGTAATTTGGATTTATCCTTTCTGGTCTTAAAAAACATACCTCGTGGCAATGATTTTTATTGTTTCTACTTTTTAATTCTTCATACCTGGTCAATGAAGAGATTGCAAAATTCTTGCAACAAGACTATCACCCGAGCAGGAGTGTTGTAACACTTGGAATGACTCCAAATAAGGCAGATGGTATGAAACAATGGGGCAATTAATGCACAGGTGTGTGGGAATTCTGTCTCCTGGAGACACTGAATGTGTCTCCTCAGAGGTCTCAGGTAAAGTTCCACATCTTGGGCTTCAAGGAGAGCTGAAAGGAAAGAGAACTATTGTTCATATGACACATTCTTT
Organism: Heterocephalus glaber; assembly: GCF_053883595.1. Classification (NCBI taxonomy): domain Eukaryota; kingdom Metazoa; phylum Chordata; class Mammalia; order Rodentia; family Bathyergidae; genus Heterocephalus; species Heterocephalus glaber. Next base: position 8,844,585 of record NW_028258156.1, read on the forward strand.
TTTTGCTAAATTCCCTTTACAAGTTCAAGAAAGCCATGTTAAATAACAGCTGTCTTTAAATGTTGTCATCTTTCCTTTTCTGTTATTCATCCTACAATTTACACACAAGCAGTCTACAAGACTTTATACATGTCCATTTGTAACAGCCACTCACGAGAGCACTGGTAGAGTTACTCACATAGCATAAGTAATTATGGCTAAAGACCCAGGGGGAAATAACCTTAGAGTTACTTAGAGATTTACTCAACCCCATGGAAATGCTGTGGGAATAAATCATCTCTGTAACACATTTTATGGTTTGCATTAAACTTCACCACTAGAACGTTTTCCTTCTTAGTCCTGGGCACAAGCGCAATTGAATCATTTATTATGTCATTTTAGTTTTCTATGAGAGTAACTGAATCAATGGATAGGAAAATTATTATTAACAAAGATAACTCTTAACATGCACAGTGATGAAAATATTCTGGAACTAGACAAATGGTTGTACAGCACTGTGAAAGGTCTAAATGTCACTGAACTTACACTGTAAGATGATTTTGTTTTGTGAATTTTACCTCAATAAAATACTTTTCAAATGCCATAGATATGAAGAAAAATTAAATATTTTAAATATTTTAAATATTTTACTACTGTTAATGACTGCAAATTTAAGTTTTCTCTTGATTAAAACTAGTCCTTTCAGTGTACCCTAAGAGGATCTCCGTCAGACTTCACTTTGTTCCTTAGGCTACAAATATCTTTAATTGAAAAAAGGTTGTATTTATGAAGGTAGGAAATAAAGTAAAATCTTATTTTCTGTTATCTAAAAATTTCATGTCAAAAAAATCCTGCTACCTGTGTCATTCACTCATATTACTCTATTTAACATGTAACCAATTAATCTGTCCACCTAACATAATGATAAAACCTTGACAAGAGGGAGTTATGCATTGTTTTCTCAAGGTGTACTCATGTTTGATATTAGAATATTTTTGTGAGCATTAATTTCACAATTAAATAATTGTATCTAATAGGTAAGTGCATTTAAAATATGCTAAGCGTATGTGGTGATCTCATCGAACCTCAAGTATTTTCTTTTTTTTGTATTAAATTATTTTATTGGTACTTTGTAGGTATACAACACAATTACATTTCTCACTGGGAATTGTACCTTTACATAATGCATCTTGGTTCTTATTTTTTCCCCATTCCTAGCCCTCCCTTCACCCCCTCCACCCTTCCCTATTTACAAAGACTTTATTTCCATTTTTTCCATTTCTCAGCACTTTTCCTTTCCCTTCTTTCCTTTCCCCTGCCCCTACCACTACCCCTACTCCTTTGGACCTTTTCTTCCTATTTTGCATTATCGATTATTCATTCTAATCATTGGTACATTTTAGGTATACAATATAAAGACATTCATCATTGGAAATTTGCACCTTTACATAGTCTCTCTTGGTTCTTATTTTTCACCCTTGCCCAGGCCTCCCTTCAACCCCTCCAGTCCTCCCTATTTACAAAGATTTTGTTCCTATTTTTCCATTTTCTCATATTAATCCCATTCCCTTCTATCCTTTCCCCTAGCCCTCCCACTTCCTTCCCCTTTGCCCCTTTTCTTCCTATTTCACATTACCTATTATACATTTAGGCCTTCTTTACACTTTCAGTTTCTCACACCAGAGAAACTATTCGGTATTTACACATGTGTGTCCTATTTATTTCACTTAAGAGTATTGCTTCAATGTGCATCCATTTAGCTATAAATGTCTCTAATTTCTCATTTTTGATGGCTGAGTAGTACTCCATTTTATTTTTTAAAAAACACATTTTTCTTTATTCAGTCTCCAGTTGATGGGCATTTGGGTTCTTTCCAAGTTTTAGCTATTACAAACTGTGCTGCTATGAACATGGGTGCACATATATCACTGGTATGATTCTTTTAATTCTTTGGGGAAGATCCCCAGCAGTGGAATAGCGGACTCAAATGGAACTTCCAGTCCTAGTTCTTGGAGGTATCTCCATACTGATTTCCACAGTGCTTGCACCAGTCTACACTCCCACCAGCAGTGGGGCAGGGTTCCACTTTCCCCACAGCCCCACCAGCTTTTATTATTGGTTGATTTCATGATAGCAGCCATTCTTTGTGGAGTGAAGTGGAATCTCAGTGTTGTTTTCATTTGCATCTCTCGAATGACCAGTGATGTTGAACATTTTTTCATGTATTTATTTGCTATTTGTACTTCTTTGTCTGAGAAATGTCTGTTCATTTCAGATGCCCATTTTTGGATTGGGTCTTTAAATTTGGGAGGTCTGATCTTTTGAAGTTCTTTATAGATTCGAGATAGTAGACCTTTGTCTGAGGAAGAGCAGGTGAAGATTTTTTCCCACATTGTGGGTTGTCTCTTCACACTGCTGGTGGTTTCTCTTGCTGTGCAGAAGCCTTTTAATAAGAAGAGATCCCATTTGTTGATTGTTTGTGCTAGTTCACGGGCAACTGAGGTTTTGTTCATAAAATCTTGTCCTACATGGATGTCTTCAAGGGTTCTACCTAACCTCTGTTCCAACTGGTTCAGAGTTTCTATTTTAATATTTAGATCTTTAATCCATTTTGATTTTAGTTTAGTGCATGGTGAGAGATACAGGTCTAGTTTTAATCTTTGGCAAGTTGAAGCCCAATTTTTCCAGCACCATTTATTAAAGAGGCTATCTTTCCTCCAGTGAGGGTGTTTGGCTCCTTTATCAAAGATGAGATGGCTGAGTGTGTCTGGCATTGTTTCTGCATCTTCTAATCTTTTCCACTGGTCCTCAAGTCTGTTTCTTTGCCAGTACCATGCTGTTTTTATCACAGTAGCTTTGTGGTAGAGTTGCAGGTTGGGGATTGGGATACCCCCTGCCATGTCTCTGTTACCTAGAATTGCTTTTGCTATTCTGGATCTCTTCTTGCTCCAAATGAATTTTTGGATTGTTTTCTCAAGGTTTATGAAGTATGCTGCTGGGATCTCAATTGGAATTGCATTAAATCTATATAGCAGTTTTGGAAGTATGGCCATTTTCACTATATTAATCCTTCCTACCCAGGAGCAGGGGATGTCTGTCCATTTTCTGATATCATCTTCAATCTCTCTTTTCAGAGTGCCATAGTTTTCAGAGAAGAGGTCTTTGATTTCTTTTGTTAGGGTGATTCCTAGGTATTTCAGTTTGTTGGATGCTATTGTGAAAGGAATTATTTGCCCTATTTCTCTCTCAGTGAGTCTGTCATTGGTGTAGAGGAAAGCTATTGATTTTTGTGTGTTGACCTTGCAACCAGCTACTTGACTGAATGTGGTTATTAAGTCTAGAAGACTTTTGGTGGAGTTCTTCAGGTCTTCTATATAGAGTATCATGTCATCTGCAAATAATGACAATTTGACTTCTTCATTACCTATCTTTAGTCCTTTTATTTCTTTCTCTTGTCTAATTGCTGTGGCTAATGTTTCCAGAACTATATTGAACAAGAGTGGTGATAGTGGACACCCTTGTCTTGTTCCTGATTTGAGTGTGAAGGATTTCAGTTTTTGACCATTTAGTATGATATTGGCTGTTGGTTTTTCATAGATGGCTTCTATCAGTTTGAGGTAGAGACCATCTATTCCAATTTTTTGTAGGGTTTTTATCATAAATGCATGTTGGATTTTGTCCAGTGCTTTTTCTGCCTCTATGGAGATAATCATATGGTTTTTGTCCTTGGCTCTATTGATATAGTGTATTACATTGATTGATTTTCGTATATTGAACCATCCCTGCACCCCTGGGATGAATCCCACTTGATCAGGGTGTATGATCTTCTTGATGATCTTCTGCATTCTGTTTGCCAGTATCTTATTAAGGATTTTTGCATCTATGTCCATTAGTGAGATTGGCCTATAGTTCTCTTTTTCAGTTGGGTCTTTCTCTGCTTTGGGGATCAAGGTGATGCTTGCTTCCAGGAATGAATTTGGGAGTATTGCTTCCCTTTCAATTTCACTGAAGAGTTTAAACAGTAGTGGCAGCAGTTCCTGTCTAAATGTCTTGTAGAATTCAGCAGTGAAGCTATCAGGGCCCGGGCTTTTCTTAGTTGATAAGTTTTTAATTACATTTTCAATTTCATTGGTTGATATTGGGTTGTTCAGAATTTTTAGGTCTTCTTTGTTCAACTTTGGTAATTCATATGTACCTAGTAATCTGTCCATTTCTTCTGTGTTGTCCATCTTATTGGCGTATAGGTTCTGGAAGTAGGTATTGATGATCCTCTGGATTTCTGCTGGGTCTGTTGTCATTTCACCCTTTTCATTCCTAATTGCATGGATTTGGGCCTTTTCTTTCCTTTTTCTGACAAGGTTGGCTAAAGGTTTGTCAATTTTGTTGATTCTTTCAAAGAACCAGCTCTTGGCTTCATTGATTTTTTGTATCGTTCTCTTAGTCTCCATTGGATTGGTTTCTCCTCTGATCTTTATAATTTCCTCCCTTGTATGAGCTTTGGGGTTGTCCTGCTCTTCTGTTTCTAGAAACCTGAGGTTCAGCATCAGGTTGTTTAATTGGGCTCGTTCTGTTTTCCTAATATGCGTATTCACTGCTATGAATTTCCCTCATAAGACTGCTGTCATTGTGTCCCATAGATTCTGATATGTTGTATTGTCATTGTCATTTTATTGAAGGAACTGTCTGATTTCTTCTTTAATTTCCTCTGTGACTCATTGGTTATTCAGAAGTGTGTTGTTCAATTTCCACGTGTTTATGAAATTTTTTGAGTTTCTTTTGCTATGGATCTCCAATTTCATCGCACTATGGTCTGATAATGTACAGGGGATAACTTCAGTTCCTTTGCACTTCCTTAAACATGTTCTATGTGTGAGTATGTGGTCTATTTTGGAGAATGACCCATGTGCAGCTGAGAAGAATGTGTATTCTGATTTTGTGGGGTGGAAGACTCTGTAAACATCTGTTAAGTTCATTTGTTCAAGAGTTCGATTGAGTTCTAGTATTTCATTACTTATTTTTTGTCTACTTGATCTATCTATTTGTGACAGTGGGGTGTTGAGGTCCCCCACTACAATTATATTAGTGCATATATGACTTTTCAAGTCCATTATTGTTTGTTTTATATAGTTGGGTGCACTAGTGTTTGGTGCATAGATATTTATGATTGTCATCTCTTCCTCTTGGATTCTTCCCTTTACAAGGATGTAGTGTCCTTCTTCGTCTCTCTTAATCAGTGTTGGTTTGAAATCTACTTGATCTGCCAAGAGGATAGCTACTCCTGCTTTTTTTCAGGTTCCTGTTGCATGCAGTATTGTTTTCCACCCTTGAACTTTCAGTCTATGAGTTTCCTTTTGAATGAAGTGTGTTTCTTGTATGCAGCATATTGTTGGGTTTTGCTTCTTGACCCATTCTGACAGTCTATTTCTTTTGATTGGTGAATTGAGACCATTAACGTTGATGGTTATAACTGAAATGTATTGACTTGTCATTGCCATGACTTTTTCTTTTTATTGGGTTCTCCCCCTTTCCATTTAATTTCTTGTCATGCCAGATGGGTTCATTCTGCTTTGCTTCCTGGGGTTGTGATCCTCAATGTCTGTTCCTAGGATATTGTGTAAAATTCTTTGGAATGCTGGTTTGGTATTCACGAAGTTCCTAAGTGCTCTTTGTCATGAAAGTATCTTATTTCTGCATCCATTTTGAAAGATAGTTTTGCAGGGTACATCAATCTGGGTTGGAGGCTGTTTTCTTTTAGGGCTTGGAATATGTCACTCCAAGCTCTTCTTGCCTTGATGGTTTGTGTTGAGAAGTCTGCTGTGATTCTGATGGGCTTTCCTTTGTATGTGATTTGTTTCTTTTCTCTGACTGCTTGGAGAACTTTGTTCTTCTGTTGTGTTTCTGGAATCTTAACAATTATATGCCTATGTGTAGATTTTTTTTGACCAAGGCTATTTGGAGTCCTATATGCCTCACTTATCTGTATGTCAAGCTCTTTGCCCCTGCTTGGGAAGTTTTCTGCCATTATTTCTGTGCAGAGATTTTTTATGTCATCTCCACTCTCTCCTGTTTCTTCATTGAGCCCAATCAGTCTTATGTTATTCTTCTGTGCATCATCTAGCAGCTGCTGGATTGATTTCTCATGTTCCCTTATAATTTTGAAGCAATTTTTCTTTTCCTGGTCACCAATTGCAATCTTATCTTCTCTATCTGAAATTCTGTCCTCACATTGGCTCATTCTGCTGTGTAGACTTTCAGTGGAGTTTTTCATGTCCTGGAAATCTATTTGCATCTGTTTTATGGATTCCATTTGTTTCTTATGTTGGGATTCCATCATGTTCCTGAGCTCCTCTCTAGATTTATTAATCACGTCTTGCACTAGGGGCACAATTTCTCCTGTTATCTGAGAAATTATTTCTGATTTCATTTTTTCCAGATCCCCTTTTGTTGCCAGTTCAGTGGGTCCAGGTGGTTGAGTATCAGAGTGTTCCATCTCATTTCCCTTTGGGGTTGCTGTAGGTGATCTGGAAGTCTGGTTTTGAGACTTATTTACTTGTTTTCTCATTTTGACTTGTGGGGGGGCTGTTAGCGCCTGCACAGATTACCTCCTCTGAGCTGGGTGAGGTGGGCCAGGGGCCGAGAGCAGCAGTAGGGATGGTGACCCAAAAGCCCTTTCCTGTGGGCTGGGAGCAGCGGGAGGGATGGTGGCCGGGAAACCCCTTCCTCAGGACCAGGAGCAGTGGGATGGTGGCTCAGAAGCCCCTCCCTCTGGGCCAGGAGTGGTGGGAGGGATGGTGGCCTGGAAGCCCCTTCCTCTGGGGCAGGAGCAGCAGGACAGAAGGTGGCCCAAAAGCCCTTTCCTCTGGGCTCGGAGCAGCAGGAGGGATGGTGACCGGGAAGCCCCTACCTCTGGGCTGGGAACAGCGGGACTCAGTACCTTGGTCTGGTGGTCTGGTGTCCTCTGCGTCTTTGTAGTGTGGAACCAAGTGGCTGCCTGTCTGCAACGGGGTGATTCAGTGTCTTCCACGTGACTCAGGATCTCAGTAGGGTGTGCACAGACCTTTCTGTGTGCAGCGGGCTCTCAAGTATGTTTTTGAAAGGAGTTCCCTACCTCTAATCAACCACAGGTTTGGGCCACATGTAACCCCCGAAAAATATTTTTTCTGACTCTTCAGCCCATATGGTCATAAGACTCTGAGGAACCCTTGGATTTGTTTCTGCAGAAGCATTGTCTATAGAAATTGTTCAACTTATAACATTGAGAAAAAAAAATCCCAACAGCTCCTACTTATTGAGGGTAAAACTATGTACCCTGGTACCTCATATAATGTATATATTATCTATCTAATGATTCTCAACCAGGGAAGATTTTGCCCCCAGGGGACACTGGACAATTAAGACACTGTTGATTGTCACAAGTGAGATGGGAAGGGTGGATAGAGGTTAGAGACACTGCTGACCGTCCCACAATGCATGTCATCACAAAGAATTATCTGGCCTAAAATATGCACAGTAAAAAGAATTTCCAGCATGACAAAAACAGCTACTTGTCCATATCATGCCCCTCTCCCTATACTGGGGATTGAATCCAGGTACTTTGCATGGAGCTACATCACTAGCTCTTAAGGCTTTTTATTACTTAAAACTTCAGTACAAATAATGCAATGACAGAATTCAGTAAACACCTTACAAGTGTAGCTCTCAATGTCAATGGTCTTAACTCCTCAAAAGACAGACTAGTAGATTGAATCAAAAACAAAAATACAACATATATTGCCTACAGAAGACATCTCATGCAAAAGGAAGCTCGTAGACTAACAGTAAAAGAATGGAAAATGATACCCCATGCAACTGGAGCCCAAAAGCAAGCAGGAATAGCTACTGTATTTTCAGACAGAGCAGATTTCATGCCAAAACTAGTCATAAAAGACAAAGATGGCCACTACGCAATACGTAATAGCAAGAATCAAATAATGAGATTATACCACATTTAAAAGTATCTGTACAGCAAAGGAAACAATCAACAGAGTGAAGCGACAATCTGCAGCATGAGAAAAAAATTTTGCAAGGTATTCCTCAGGTCAGAGGGTGAATATCTATAGAGTTAAAAAAGAAATAGGGCCCCAAAATAAAAGATTCGATCAAAAATGGGCACATGAAATGAACAGACACTTCTCAGAAGATGAAGTACATATGGCTAGTAAGTACATGAAAATAAGTTCAGCCATCTTTGGCCATTAGAGAAATGCAAATTAAAACAACAGTGAGATTCCATCTGACTCCAGAAAGAATGGCTCTCATCACCATCTCTGCTAGCAAGTTTTGAGGAAAAAGGAGCACTCCTACATTGATGGTAGGAATGTAAACTAGTATGCGCACTATATAAATCAATATGGAGATTCCTCAAAAACTAAAAACAAATTCCATTTCACCCAGATATACATCTTCTGGGTATCTTTCCTAAAAAGTTAAAGATTTCTTACAGTGATATATGCATACCCATGTTTATAGCAACATAACTCACAACAGCTAAATTTTGGAAATGGCTTATATGTCCACCAACAAATGATTAGATTAATAAAATGTGATAGAGGTGCACCATGGATAAATCTGAGTTAATTGTAGGAAAATGGATGCACTTGAGACCATAATGCTAAGCAAAATAAATTAGACACAGAAAGTTACATATCACATTGTTTCTCCTACATGAGAAATCCAACATGTGAATAATTTAAAGAGCAAAATAAAAGGCAACAGGAAACAGGGAAACCTTTTGCAGATGAGGAGATCTAGGGATGGAGGGAGAGGGGAGTAAGGGAAGGGGAAAGGGAAATAAAAACAACTAAGATGTGATATGTACATGTACCAACTTTCCATGATGAATGTATTTATTATATATCACAAACATGTACTAATAAAAAAGTATAAATAAATAAATTTCAGTATAGTCAGGTGTGGTAGTACATGCCTGTAATCCCCAGGCCTATGGAAGGCTGAAGCAGAATAATCCTAAGTTGGAGCCCAGCGTTGGCAATTTAGTGACTAAGGAAGACCCTATCTCAAAAAAACACAACACTTCAGAATCACGTATATCCATATTTAACCAAACATGGACAAAGAAATGAACAGGACTTAGGAAACTGAATTACTATCTTTGGGACTCAAACTAGAATGTGAGAAGAAAAGGATGGTGAACAGATTTTTAACTGAATATCTGTTTACAATCCCTCCATTCCACAGGTTTAATCCTCACCATAGTGTCGATGATGATTCTGAGTGCATATAAGCTAAGTCACTGTTAGAGATCAAGCATTCACAGATTCCCACTGGTGAGTAACCTGACTAATCACAGCCCAAATTGGAAAAGCCCTACCAAAGCCTTTCATTTACCTTCTGTTAAATACTGAAGGCCTTATACACATATAATCCAATTAAACCTTCAATCTGGGATCATTTAGGTAGGTACCCACAATATAAGAGGCAAATTAAAGAGTTCAGTACCGTATAGCTGGAGAATAATATACAAAGAGTGAGCGAATTTACAATTAGAGGAACCAAGTGCAATCCCTTTGTGAACTTGCTCAGGTGGGAGGCCAGAGGCTGAGGCAGACAGGTGAGGTCAGATGGTGAGCTCATCACAGCACTGATGCCAGGCCGAGGGGCCATCATCTTACCGTCTTCCACAGCCAGGAAAATGTTCTTTAAAGTAGGAAAGTAGCTGCTCTGTTTACTTTTCAGGATCTTAACCATCTTGAGGACAACAGGAGCTTGAAGCTAAATTAAAGGGGGGGAAAACCTTTCATAAATACAAGCTAGATTATTAAATGAATCCTGTAATAAAATATGAATCATTGCATAGTACCATAATATCAATTATGCCCAAAGCAAGCTGTGAAGAGTTAACCCCACAATTAGCTTGTTTATAGAAGTGAGTCTGGCCAAAGCTTACCTGCCCAAGTCAGAGTAACTAGAACCCAAGTTCTCTTCCCACAACTAAAACCTTCAGACTAGAAGGACAATGTTGTAATTACAACCATATATTTTACCTGTTCTCCTCCTAATTTGAGAATGTCTTGTCTTGTCCTTTATTAGCCTTGTTTACATTAATTCCATAGAAACCACTTCTAGCTTGCCTTTAACCCAACTGATTGTCAATAAAAGTTAATGCCTGGGACTGGCCAGCACCTTGGTCAGTTGCACCATCTCTGGTCATTCTGGTACCCTGCTTTCTCTCCTAGTTCTGTCTCTTAGTGTATTTTTTTCTCAGGCCTGTGTCACACACTGGGCAGGTGGGGACTAGAGACTTACTGCAGGAGTCTCTGGCAAATCATATTCCACTCATACACAATATGAAGAGGATTTAATACCCAAATGCATATCTGGTTTCAAGCTGAAAGTAATATTTTTTTCAGCTTGTATTTTATTTTGCATTTCCACATAAAATTTCTGCATCTGTTCCAGAAGATCTTCAGGAGACATGTGAGTGAATGCCTCAGCTTTTGGAACATTAAAGTAAGTAACTTAATGGCAAGCACCTGGCAGAGGAACCAAAGTTAGATCTTCCAAAGCTGTATCTCCACTAAGCAAGACCCTATTCCTTCCCAATTAAATCAGCTAGATTTAACTAAGCTTAACACTCTTTAACTTTCCCTCAGGGAACCACTTTTTCCACTGCCAAAAAATATTTCCTACTGTCTCAAGTGATGTCAAAATGTTCACATAAAGGCAAAATTATTTTTCATCACCCATTAATTTAAAAAATGCACACCATATATACAGCATTTGCAGTAAGAACAGAATATCAAGTCATATAAAGACCATGTAAAACCTTTAAAACTATAGAAACCACTGCTCAGGAGACCTCAGTCTCCAGTTGACCTTGCTCATTGAAATTACAATCTCTAGGGCTCTCACTTACTTGATCATAAATGCATGACAGATTCTCCATCCTCAACATCCAGAAATCCAGCTCAGTTAGAGGAGTCAGGTGAAGACCACTCTGCAAAGGCTGTGGCGAATCTCTTTCTACAATTTCTTGGATTTGGTGTGACCACTTGATAACCACAGATTCAATTTCATGCAGTAGTCTCCTCTCATTTGAGGGTAGTCTTCAAATTTTGAAATGATTAATACATAATTCAAAGATGATTATTTTATCCAAGTAGATAAGGCATGGATTTTAATATTTTATGCACATATACACTAATTTTCTAAATATAAGTTCTTCAAAATCCATTGAGTTGCAACATTATTTTATTTTGTATTTAGCATGCCTCTGCTGTTACAAAACATTGTTAAGCAAAAAATTAACATATTTTCAAAAAACATTTTACTAAAAGAATATTGTTGTTGAGATCATGGTGACTGTTAAAATTTCCTGTTGGACAGTATGCTTTGAGCCAGGCACTTGAGAGGCTGAGGCAGAAGGATTGCCATGAGTTTAAGGCCAGCCTGAACTACATAGTGATACCCTGTCTCAAAAAAATAAATAAAAAGTATGCTTTGAAAAGAAATACACATTTTTAACATTTGCTGTAGCTATAATTATTTTACTGAGTTTGCTAAGGGTGTGATATTAAGCAGATAAGCCAGCCCTCCATTTTCATGTATTGTATTTACCACATCATTACCTACTTGGTCTGCGAATAATTCTGATCCAGGTCAATATTTTCTGCAACAGTAGGAATTGGGAGACGTGTTCTTCTAGACATTTTGCCCCTAAAAATATGCATCTTATTTTTCATGACTTCTGTGTGACGTTCCATATCTTGTGAAGTAAAATATGACCAGGACTTATGGTTGTTTTTATTAGAAAGAATTGGCATTAGTATCTACAGAAAGAAAAGTGTTTTTAAAAGCAGTTAATGCACAATGTGCTCCTTAAAAAATTGTCTTGCCATACATAATGGGCAAAAAAAAGCACTCAATTTCATAAATATCGTATGATATCAAGTCTACAAAGGTGCAAAGTCAGTGCTTCGTTTAGACCTAATCACTGAGACATAAGTTATTTCACAGTGGAAGTATGATACTGCTTGTTCATTCATTTATCCATTTACCATCACTTGCAGAGGCTCTCAAGAACTCAAACACTGCACGGAACAAGCAAAGTCATATTTAGCAAACAAACTACTTTCTTAATGCAAACTGAGCACGTGGGGAAGCATATTAAAAAATCTTTAGGGGCAGAGGACACCAGACCACCAGACCAAGGTACTGAGTCCCACTGTTCCCGGCCCAGAGGTAGGGGCTTCTGAGCCATTGTCCCACTGCTCCTAGTCCAGAGGATAGGGCTTCCCAGTCACCATCCCTCCTGCTGCTCCGAGCCCAGAGGAAAGGGCTTTTGGGCCACCTTCTGTCCTGCTGCTCCTGCCCCAGAGGAAGGGGCTTCCAGGCCACCATCCCTCCCACCACTCCTGGCCCAGAGGGAGGGGCTTCTGAGCCACCATCCCACTGCTCCTGGTCCTGAGGAAGGGGTTTCCCGGCCACCATCCCTCCCGCTGCTCCCAGCCCACAGGAAAGGGCTTTTGGGTCACCATCCCTACTGCTGCTCTCGGCCCCTGGCCCACCTCACCCAGCTCAGAGGAGGTAATCTGTGCAGGCGCTAACAGCCCCCCCACAAGTCAAAATGAGAAAACAAGTAAATAAGTCTCAAAACCAGACTTCCAGATCACCTACAGCAACCCCAAAGGGAAATGAGATGGAACACTCTGATACTCAACCACCTGGACCCACTGAACTGGCAACAAAAGGGGATCTGGAAAAAATGAAATCAGAAATAATTTCTCAGATAACAGGAGAAATTGTGCCCCTAGTGCAAGACGTGATTAATAAATCTAGAGAGGAGCTCAGGAACATGATGGAATCCCAACATAAGAAACAAATGGAATCCATAAAACAGATGCAAATAGATTTCCAGGACATGAAAAACTCCACTGAAAGTCTACACAGCAGAATGAGCCAATGTGAGGACAGAATTTCAGATAGAGAAGATAAGATTGCAATTGGTGACCAGGAAAAGAAAAATTGCTTCAAAATTATAAGGGAACATGAGAAATCAATCCAGCAGCTGCTAGATGATGCACAGAAGAATAACATAAGACTGATTGGGCTCAATGAAGAAACAGGAGAGAGTGGAGATGACATAAAAAATCTCTGCACAGAAATAATGGCAGAAAACTTCCCAAGCAGGGGCAAAGAGCTTGACATACAGATAAGTGAGGCATATAGGACTCCAAATAGCCTTGGTCAAAAAAAATCTACACATAGGCATATAATTGTTAAGATTCCAGAAACACAACAGAAGAACAAAGTTCTCCAAGCAGTCAGAGAAAAGAAACAAATCACATACAAAGGAAAGCCCATCAGAATCACAGCAGACTTCTCAACACAAACCATCAAGGCAAGAAGAGCTTGGAGTGACATATTCCAAGCCTTAAAAGAAAACAGCCTCCAACCCAGATTGATGTACCCTGCAAAACTATCTTTCAAAATGGATGCAGAAATAAGATACTTTCATGACAAAGAGCACTTAGGAACTTCGTGAATACCAAACCAGCATTCCAAAGAATTTTACACAATATCCTAGGAACAGACATTGAGGATCACAACCCCAGGAAGCAAAGCAGAATGAACCCATCTGGCATGACAAGAAATTAAATGGAAAGGGGGAGAACCCAATAAAAAGAAAAAGTCATGGCAATGACAAGTCAATACGTTTCAGTTATAACCATCAACGTTAATGGTCTCAATTCACCAATCAAAAGAAATAGACTGTCAGAATGGGTCAAGAAGCAAAACCCAACAATATGCTGCATACAAGAAACACACTTCATTCAAAAGGAAACTCATAGACTGAAAGTTCAAGGGTGGAAAACAATACTGCATGCAACAGGAACCTGAAAAAAAGCAGGAGTAGCTATCCTCTTGGCAGATCAAGTAGATTTCAAACCAACACTGATTAAGAGAGACGAAGAAGGACACTACATCCTTGTAAAGGGAAGAATCCAAGAGGAAGAGATGACAATCATAAATATCTATGCACCAAACACTAGTGCACCCAACTATATAAAACAAACAATAATGGACTTGAAAAGTCATATATGCACTAATATAATTGTAGTGGGGGACCTCAACACCCCACTGTCACAAATAGATAGATCAAGTAGACAAAAAATAAGTAATGAAATACTAGAACTCAATCGAACTCTTGAACAAATGAACTTAACAGATGTTTACAGAGTCTTCCACCCCACAAAATCAGAATACACATTCTTCTCAGCTGCACATGGGTCATTCTCCAAAATAGACCACATACTCACACATAGAACATGTTTAAGGAAGTGCAAAGGAACTGAAGTTATCCCCTGTACATTATCAGACCATAGTGCGATGAAATTGGAGATCCATAGCAAAAGAAACTCAAAAAATTTCATAAACACGTGGAAATTGAACAACACACTTCTGAATAACCAATGAGTCACAGAGGAAATTAAAGAAGAAATCAGACAGTTCCTTCAACAAAATGACAATGACAATACAACATATCGGAATCTGTGGGACACAATGACAGCAGTCTTATGAGGGAAATTCATAGCAGTGAATACGCATGTTAGGAAAACAGAACAAGCCCAATTAAACAACCTGATGGTGAACCTCAGGCTTCTAGAAAAAGAAGAGCAGGACAACCCCAAAGCTCATACAAGGGAGGAAATTATAAAAATCAGAGGAGAAACCAATCCAATGGAGACTAAGAGAACGATACAAAAAATCAATGAAGCCAAGAGCTGGTTCTTTGAAAGAATCAACAAAATTGACAAACCTTTAGCCAACCTTGTCAGAAAAAGGAAAGAAAAGGCCCAAATCCATGCAATTAGGAATGAAAAGGGTGAAATTACAACAGACCCAGCAGAAATCCAGAGGATCATCAATACCTACTTCCAGAACCTATACGCCAATAAGATGGACAACACAGAAGAAATGGACAGGTTCCTAGATACATATGAATTACCAAAGTTGAACGAAGAAGACCTAAAAATTCTGAACAACCCAATATCAACCAATGAAATTGAAAATGTAATTAAAAACTTTTCAACTAAGAAAAGCCCGGGCCCTGATGGCTTCACTGCTGAATTCTACAAGACATTTAGGCAGGAACTGCTGCCACTACTGTTTAAACTCTTCAGTGAAATGGAAAGGGAAGCAATACTCCCAAATTCATTCCTGGAAGCAAGCATCACCTTGATCCCCAAAGCAGAGAAAGACCCAACTGAAAAAGAGAACTATAGGCCAATCTCACTAATGGACATAGATGAAAAAATCCTTAATAAGATACTGGTAAACAGAATGCAGAAGATCATCAAGAAGATCATACACCCTGATCAAGTGGGATTCATCCCAGGGATGCAGGGATGGTTCAATATACAAAAATGAATGTAATACACTGTATCAATAGAGCCAAGGACAAAAACCATATGATTATCTCCATAGAGGCAGAAAAAGCACTGGACAAAATCCAACATGCATTTATGATAAAAACCCTACAAAAAATTGGAATAGATGGTCTCTACCTCAAACTGATAGAAGCCATCTATGAAAAACCAACAGCCAATATCATACTAAATGGTCAAAAACTGAAATCCTTCACACTAAAATCAGGAACAAGACAAGGATGTCCACTATCACCACTCTTGTTCAATATAGTTTTGTAAACATTAGCCATGGCAATTAGACAAGAGAAAGAAATAAAAGGAATAAAGATAGGAAATGAAGAAGTCAAATTGTCATTATTTGAAGATGACATGATACTCTATATAGAAGACCCGAAGAACTCCACCAAAAGTCTTCTAGACTTAATAACCAAATTCAGTCAAGTAGCTGCTTACAAGGTCAACACACAAAAATCAATAGCTTTCCTCTACACCAATGACAGACTCACTGAGAGAGAAATAGGGCAAATAATTCCTTTCACAATAGCATCCAAAAAACTGAAATACCTAGGAATCACCCTAACGAAAGAAATCAAAGACCTCTTCTCTGAAAACTATGGCACTCTGAAAAGAGAGATTGAAGATGATATCAGAAAATGGACAGACATCCCCTGTTCCTGGGTAGGAAGGATTAATATAGTGAAAATGGCCATACTTCCAAAACTGCTATATAGATTTAATGCAATTCCAATTGAGATCCCAGCAGCATACTTCATAGACCTAGAGAAAACAATCCAAAAATTCATTTGGAACAAGAAGAGACCCAGAATAGCAAAAGCAATTCTAGGTAACAGGGGTATCCCAATCCCCAACCTGCAACTCTACCACAAAGCTACTGTGATAAAAACAGCATGGTACTGGCAAAGAAACAGACTTGAGGACCAGTGGAAAAGATTAGAAGATGCAGAAACAACGCCAGACACACTCAGCCATCTCATCTTTGATAAAGGAGCCAAACACCCTCACTGGAAGAAAGCCTCTTTAATAAATGGTGCTGGAAAAATTGGGCTTCAACTTGCCAAAGAGTTAAACTAGACCTGTATCTCTCACCATGCACTAAACTAAAATCAAAATGGATTAAAGATCTAAATATTAAAATAGAAACTCCGAACCAGTTGGAACAGAGGTTAGGTAGAACCCTTGAAGACATCCATGTAGGACAAGATTTTATGAACAAAACCTCAGTTGCCCGTGAACTAGCACAAACAATCAACAAATGGGATCTCTTCTTATTAAAAGGCTTCTGCACAGCAAGAGAAACCACCAGCAGTGTGAAGAGACAACCCACAATGTGGGAAAAAATCTTCACCTGCTCTTCCTCAGACAAAGGTCTATATCTCGAATCTATAAAGAACTTCAAAAGATCAGACCTCCCAAATTTAAAGACCCAATCCAAAAATGGGCATCTGAAATGAACAGACATTTCTCAGACAAAGAAGTAGAAATAGCAAATAAATACATGAAAAAATGTTCAACATCACTGGTCATTCGAGAGATGCAAATGAAAACAACACTGAGATTCCACTTCACTCCACAAAGAATGGCTGCTATCATGAAATCAACCAATAATAAATGCTGGTGGGGCTGTGGGGAAAGAGGAACCCTGCTCCACTGCTGGTGGGAGTGTAGTCTGGTGCAAGCACTGTGGAAATCAGTATGGAGATACCTCCAAGAACTAGGACTGGAAGTTCCATTTGAGTCCGCTATTCCACTGCTGGGGATCTTCCGCAAAGAGTTAAAAGAATCATACCACAGTGATATATGTGCACCCATGTTCATAGCAGCACAGTTTGTAATAGCTAAAACTTGGAAAGAACCCAAATGCCCATCAACTGGAGACTGGATAAAGAAAAATGTGTTTTTAAAAAAATAAAATGGAGTACTACTCAGCCATCAAAAATGAGAAATTAGAGACATTTATAGCTAAGTGGATGCACACTGAGGCAATACTCCTAAGTGAAATAAATAGGACACACATGTGTAAATACTGAATAGTTTCTCTGGTGTGAGAAACTGAAAGTGTAAAGAAGGCCTAAATGTATAATAGGTAATGTGAAATAGGAAGAAAAGGGGCAAAGGGGAAGGAAGTGGGAGGGCTAGAGAAAAGGATAGAAGGGAATGGAATTAATATGAGAAAATGGAAAAATAGGAACAAAATCTTTGTAAATAGGGAGGACTGGAGGGGTTGAAGGGAGGCCTGGGCAAGGGTGAAAAATAAAAATCAAGAGAGACTATGTAAAGGTGCAAATTTCCAATGATGAATGTTATTATATTGTATACCTAAAATGTACCAATGATTAGAATGAATAATTGATAATGCAAAATAGGAAGAAAAGGTCCAAAGGGGTAGCGGTAGTGAGAGGGGCATGGGAAAGGAAAGAAGGGAAAGGAAAAATGCTGAGAAATGGAAAAAATGGAAATAAAGTCTTTGTAAATAGGGAAGGGTGGAGGGGGTGAAGGGAGGGCTAGGAATGGGGAAAAAATAAGAACCAAGATGCATTATGTAAAGGTACAATTCCCAATGAGAAATGTAATTGTGTTGTATACCTACAAAGTACCAATAAAAGAATTTAATACAAAAAAAAAAATCTTTAGGAATCACATGGAGGCTAGGAGTAAGTAAATCTTATAAAGCCCTGGATGGCACTCTGGTGGATTAAAGTTTAGACAGTCAGCGAGAAGTTTATTCTATTCATCCACATGGGCTTGTTCAGAGATCCTTTTTCCTAATTAAAGGATCATCGATGAAACCAGGTATGTATGTGAAACCTCTTAAAAAGCATAGTTTGCATTCCCAGAGCCTAGCATGTATCACATAAGAGCATACTGATTTACTAAAGTTGGTCACTTTTTGCTTTCCCATTCCTTTCTAATATCCATTTTAAACATCTTTCATTTTTCTGATATAATCTGTCCAGGCTAACAGCACCATACTATAAAATTTTCAATTAGCTATAATGTTCAGAAAATAGTTATTCTACCTTTTAAATGTTTATATTGACAATAAGTTTCAGAATCCCTTATCTAAAATGCTTAAGACCAGAAGCACTTCTGATTTAAAATTTTAAGAGATTTTAAAAAATATTTGCATATGCATAACTGAGATATCTTGGGATTGGCAGACATGTGTAAACATGAAATTCATAACAGACTTATGGATAACCTCCATTAGTGAAAGGGTCTAAGAGCCAGCAGATTACAATCACTATTTTAGTCCTTTAAAAACAGTTTCTATACATGGTTCTTTCCCCAACCTGCTTTTTTTTTAAATTTTAGTACTTATGCTCTGATTATATACATGCTCTAATTTCTTTAAAAAGTTTATTCTTGCCTATAGGCTGCCAAACTCCAAGCGATCACATAGATAATATCAACAACAAATGTGCTAGATGTTTTTTACCAAAATCCACCAGACTAACTTTATAAAGAGAGTTTATAATTGCTAAATTACAACATGAGCCCATTAAATTGGCTCTCTAAAGAGAGCCCCTAACCACAGTCTTCCCTACATGGACCCTTCTCAACTTGAAGCAGTTGGATTGAAACTACGCCCTTTCTCCCCTAGCTGCAGTTGGGGATGCTCTTTATAGAGGAAATTATTATTATTTTATTACAAATTATTACAAACAGCTAAGTCAGTTAGAGGCATTATAAGTTAATCCATGGGGATAAGCCATTGTTGGGCATGCTCACTTTTCCCTAAAAACACAATTACATAAACAAAAAAGGAGGGTATAGCTATCTCCACAACCTCAATTAGATTTTGTTACTTTCTCTTGTGACTTTCATTTTAAATTTTTAAAATCTACTTATGGAAGGTAAATATGCTCCATCAAAACTCCATTGATACAAAGATAAATCTACAGACATGTCCTAGACAACAAGTGTTGCCAAAGTATGTCCTAACTAAAAGGTAAATGGCTCGATAGTATTAATAACATGGGGGCCAAGGTATGGTTATTTTTCAACAGAAAATAAAGATACTGTGGCCAGCATCCCAGAATGTACAACCATGAACCGAGATGATGGATTCACTGCAAGCAGCTGCATATCTGAAATAATCAAATAATATTGTAAAGAAACATAGGATGAATTATCAGTATGAGTGGAAATAAAAATAAGGCTCTACACAGTCAGAGGAGATAGGTAGAAAGGTAGAAAATGAAATGGTTCCACAGAGTTAAGAGGAGAGGAAAATATTCTTGAGAGCTCTTCTGGTTTGAAATGAATTTTAGGATTGTTTTCTCTAATTCTATGAGATATGCTGTTGTAATTTTGATTGGGATTGCATTAAGTGTGTATAACAATTTCAGAAGTATGGCCATTTTCAATGTGTTGGTTCTTCTTACCCAAGAACAAGGGGTATCTTTCCATTTTCTGATATTCTTTCAATCTCCTTTTTCAGAGTACTGTAGTTTTCAATGTAGAGGTCTTTTACTTCCCTTGTTAGATTGATTCCTAGGTATTTCTTTTTTTTTTTTTTTTTGGATTCAGCCAATGAATTTAAAATCAGCGGCTTCTCCTGTGTTGAGGATAAAAGGGGAAACTCTCCTTTGTCCTGAACACCTACTACTTCATGCTTGTACCCTTCTGCAGAAGTAAAAGCAAAATACCTTGTCAATATCTCTTGCCTGTTGTCTGAGTGCATTCTTTCCAGCACTGACAACTGAGTCTGTGGGCTTATTTCCAACAACAGGCAGCAGGCTCCAAGGCAGAAAAAGTATAGTGGAAGGGCATGGAGGAGGAAAGCTACTCACCTCATGACAGCCAGGAAGCAGAGAATGAAAGGAGGAGTCTGGGAAAAGAATATTACATTCCAGATGACATTGGTAGTGACTCCACCTCCTTCAAGCAGGGCCCCTTTAGTAATATCACACTCAGCTATGAACTGATTCATGTATCAATCCTGTATCATTATGTATCGATCATGATGTAGACAGCACACCTACAATCCAATCACCTTCCCAAAGCCCCACCTCTGAACACATGAAGCTGGAGGAACATTTTAGATCTAAGCCATAAAAATAATTTTAAAAGCCTTGATAATGGCTAGGGGAATTTTGTTGCTAAAATAACACCAAAGATGAGAAAAAGAATGCAGCATTTCCAACCATCAAAATGATAAAATGATATGATGATAAATGATAAAATGATAAAAGTGAGCTACCATAGAAGCAATTGGAATATTTGTAAAAAATAATACAGGTTGGCATATTGCAGTGATGTGAAACTTACAAAAAGTACAAAAAACCAGAATATTTAGTATCCTGTGTATTTTTCCAATGTGTTGTCAATTATGCTATAAGTTCAAATCTATTTTTCCTGCCAATCTTGCTGATACCTTTTCTGAATTTACTAGCTCAAAAGTATAAATATACATCACTTTGTATTAGGTCATCTGCCTAAAAGGTGACCAGGCCTATCTCTTCTGCAAAATAAATATGTGCTGTTAAAAAAATACATATTACTTTCCTTGACTACTGAGTTGGTGTGAGCCATTTTTCTACTATATAACTTTTGCTCCTGAGGCAAGTGTCTCAATTGCCTCATCCTCGTCTCCACCCTGTAAAAATCCCCACTCTCCTGGAGGGAGCCTTCATTGAAAGAGCTATTTGAGCCAGAATTAAAGGGTATTAAAGGGGTTAGCTGAAGGGATTTCAAGGAGGAGGAGGAGAAAATTCTTGGCCATGTACAATATATGCCTGAAGCACTTAAGGAAAAAGGCCCCCTATGAGTGAGAAGAGTTTAAAGAAGTAACGAGGAGACCGGATCACAGAGAGTTTGAACTAGTGTCTTTGTCCTAGCTAGCTCATAGCTCTGGGGTGGGGCCTGAGATCCCATATTTCTAACCCATTTCCAGGTAATGCTGATATACTAATTCTCAGTGAGTTAACAAAGCCAATCCTTGACGACTGTAAGGACTTAGACCCTCATTTTGAATGAAACAGAAGCCTAGGCAGGGTCTGAGGAGTGATGGAGTCTGGCTTAGATTCAGCAAGGATCGCCTCATTGCTGGGCTGGGTACAAGCTGTGGATGGCAGCCATAAGAGAAGCAGGGCCAATGCAGCAACACAGAGAGGACATGGGAATGAGGAGTAGGGGAAGAAGGGAACTGATTCTGGAAATGTTCTTAAGGCAGAACCTGTATAATTTCTTCACAGAATAGATACAACTTGTGAGCACAGAAGAGAGTCAAGGATGACTCCGAGGTATTCTGACTCGAGCATCTGAAGGGATAGAATTCTCATCCACCAACCTCAAGATAATGACAAATAACACCAGAAAGGGAAGGCTGGCAAAGGTCAGAAATTCAAATTTGATTTATAGTGTCAATTACTCAGCAAGTGGAAACATCAGGCAGGCATGTGACTCTCCAAGTTCAGAGTTCAGAAGAGAGATCTTGGCTGGAGTCCCTAGCACATCAATTCACACCACTGCTGTTTGGCTTGTGTCAAGAATCCCCTCAAAGCCTCATGCCTTGGCAGGTGGAGCTTTTCAGAGGTGGCTGAATCTAGGGTATGTGACACTGGGATCAAGGATGTATGATTACTAAATTAGTTCAATGATTAGTTTGGTATAGTTCTGGGTGTGGATAATGGGAAGGCCCACCCCGGACAGATAGCCTGGAAAGCATAAAAGGGAAGGCAGGCTGCTTCGCTGCTTGCTGCTTGTCTGCTGCTGTCTCCTGCCTGCTTTGCAATGGCCCTCTGCCATGCCACCCTGCCTTGGAGCCAGCTGATTATAGACTGAAACCTCTACAAACTGTGAGCCAAAATAAACCTTTCCTCCTTTAACTTTGGGTGTGGGATATTTTGTCTCAGCAATGAGAAAAGTAAGACAACTGCCAATCAGCCACTTATGTGAGCTTAGTTAGTACCAAGCCATGATAACACCTGGAAACTTAACCACAGCAAATGTAAGCCTTGCCCATAAATAAACCCAAGTAACATCACATAAGCAAAGGTATTCTCTTTTTTTTCCTTCTCAATTCTCATATCAGATTCTTCCAAATAATTTAAATTCTGGATGTTTAAAACCTTCTATAGATGTACTCACTGCGAGTTTATTCTCTTTCATTTAACCCTTTCTCTAAATGCTATATAGACCATGATACTAGATTAATTCAGAGAAAGATGAGAGGAATTTAAAAGTTTTCCATCGCCTTTTAGCCAACACAGGTGATAGAGTAAGAATCCCAATGAAGAGTGTAGCCATGCCCTGCCAAGACCCAGCTGATGACAGTCCAGATTCAACTAATTACCAGAAGTCATCAAGTTCAGTTCAGTAAAAATATCTTGACCAACTGCTACACACACAAAACTATTTCAGGTATTAAAGATAAAAACTTCTCTTCGTACCATCTCCTTGAAATCAGCTAAAACCCAGTAAGAGGAGGGAAACCCAACCAAAGTCCTGGAGCTAGGAGTAAGAAACTTGGCTAGGGTGAAGACAGCAAGAAAATTTATCCTTTCAAGAAGACAACAGAGGAGACTCAGGAACGGGAAGAGGAAAAAGGAGACTAGCAAATCATAAACATGGCCTTTGTAGGACTGGACTGATTACTGAGGTCTGATTGAGCAATCCAAATTTAGGAACGGACCTTGTAGACAGCTATCCAACCCAGCAGTTCCCAACGCTTGCTACACATCAGGATCACCTGGGAAGCTTGAACAATTACTGACACCTGGCCCTACTCCCAGACTTTCTGATTTAATTGGCTTGAGGCCTGGCCTGGTCTTGACAGAAACTTTCCCCAGAGGTCTGAATTTTTAGCAAAGTTTGAAAACTACTACCCCAGTTCTAGGGAACTGGATCGTTTGGTACACTATTCTTCATTGATGGTCTGTGAATGATGAGCTTCAGGTTAGAAATGGAGAATCTTGGGCTCCATTCCAGGCTGACTCAGTCTCCCTTTAATGAAATTCTCAGGTGGTCCATATGTGCATTAATGTGCCCATGGCTTTGGTTTAGACAGTGGTTCTCTGATTTAAAAGAGTGTGTCAGCTTTATGTTACTCTGAAAAAATACCTTTAAAGGAGGATGGATTGATTTTGGCTCGTTTTAGAGGTTTCAGTCCAAGGTTACCAACTATCACTGGTGAGCCTGTCATGAGGTAGTTCATCATCACAGGAGCCAAGGAAGCTGCTCAGCTCATATAAGATAGGAAGGGGTTGGGTCCTCCATCTCTCCCCTAGGAGGGCCCATCCTGAATGACCTGACTTTCTTCCACTAGGCTCCACTGCCTCTGCACAGCACAAGCTGAGGACACCAAGCCTTTAGTGACAAGCCTTAGAATGGGGGGACATTTTAGATCCTAAAGATAGCAAAGGGGAAAGGAACTTTAAGACAAATATTCCTAACACTGTCCATCACATTTTCCCATTATCTGACATAAGCGAAACTCAATTCTTAACTGTTGGTCTCTGAAGGAATCTGGAAAATGAAAAATACCCATTTCCAAAGTACAAACTTGTCCCATTCTGAATGGGAAGTTTAAAACCTACAACAAAGTACAAGAACCTCGTCAGTTCAAGCTGGTTTCTCTTTCTTTCCATTATTTTGGAAGGAAGAGGGGAAGGGAGGGAGGAAGAGAGGAATGATCTGACAAGGTCCCACCTGTTGAATACCAGGTGTCATTATCAGCTCATTTTAGAAAGTCTAAATGTGGTCACTTTCCTTATACATACTTTCCTATGACAATGCTGGCTTCTACAGGCTCTTTAAGCAGCCAGTGCTGACTCACATAATTCCACGAGCCATGGAGATACATAAAAGATTCAAATGCTAAAGAAAGACTAGTACCTCATCTAGGAAAGCAGTTACATGTCCAAGAGATGACGCAGGTAACTCTTCAAAGAACACCTTTTGAGAGAAAGTATTTGCTTCACTGTTTTCAGTAATCTTCTTGGCAATATAAACAAGTTTATGTTTTGCATCTCTTGGAATCTGAAACAAGAACAAGATAATTAGTTCAAGTTCACTATATGGTTTCCTTAATAAGCAAGCTTTGCTGAATACACCTTGTAGAAGGATTGCTAACAGAAGAAACAGAACCTGGCGTCATGCCCACCTTTACAAACAAGGTGGTTCTCTTGCTTGTCGCTATCCTGCAGTGTATACAACTGCCTTTGTGTTTTTATAATACTAATTTCACAGCATTGTCAGTGCTGAAACATCACCCTGAAAGGCTTGCCAACTACGCAAGGCCATGATATATCCTAAGAATCTCACAGTTAAAAACAAATGACCATGTAGAATGTTTCAATCTTTAAAAATGTTTAAATATTCTCTTGTTTGAAAATAAGTCAAACTGACAGAAAAATGGGGCGCTAGAGGTTAATTTAGATTTTCATCTTGGAGACAAAGAATAGAAGGATTTAATGAAGATATTCTAATATTTCCACAACTATTGAATCATTTCTGTACATACAATTCTGATAATAAAGTGTTCTGTTATATGGCAAATTTTAAAAAATGTTACAATTAGTGGTGCCAAAGCAAAGATTTTCAAAACTGACAAAACCCAGGCAACCTTCCTGTCACTCCTTGTTCTGAGATCCTACTTCCCAACTATAATGGCCACATACTGGAGGATATGCTACATTAACCTGAGGGGCAGCTCTCCTAAAGATCCAAAATCTTTCTCCAAAGTCTTCACACATGAAAAATGCAAAATACAAATGCTGTCCTTGCAGCTGGTATGATAACCTTTCAATAGACAAGCAATCTAAATTCAAAAAAAAAAAGGAAAGGCAGAAAAGAGGGGATGAAAGATGCAGAAAAGCTGAGCCCCCCCCCCCCCCCCCGCAACTGGTGGCAAACACCAAGTGTGGTACCTGGCTACTCCTGCTTAAGGACCCAAAATTTCTCTTCCGGATGGTTGACAGGTGGGCAGACTGAATACATAAGACTGAATACGTAAGTTATGTGGACTCTGTCAAAAACCAATTTTGCTTTTTAAAGGAAAGGACTCTTAAACCTGATGTGATGGTCCATGCCTGTAATTCCAGCACTGAGAAGCTGAGGCAGGAGGGTCCCAAGTTCAAGCCCAGCCTAGGGAACTTACCGAGACACTGTCTCAAAATTTAAAACAGTTCTGGGGATGTTGCTGAGTGAGAAGTCCCTGGGTTCAACCTCCAGTACTAGGGGGACAAGGGAAGATGTGACTCCTGAATGGCCCGAGAGCGGCTGAAATGGAAGTTACCTTGCACCTAACGCCCAGGCTGCGGAAGGAAGCACTGTTTTCCCTTCACTCTCCTGGTCCCACAAGCTCACGGGTGAGTCTCAGGTCTTAAAGAGGAAGACTTTGTAGAAAACTAACCCACAGCTGTGACTGCAAAGTGGGTACACGTGAGAGGGGAGCGCTTCACGGGATCCTGGCTGCCGCAAGCTGAGTACTCGCGCCCCAGAGGGCTGGGAACCCCTCGCTCCTTACCTCCCGGGAGGCCGCGAGCCGCCCCTCGCCGGCGACGCTGAACACCAGGCAGGCGGGGCCGCAGCGCTCCAGAAACTCGCTCAGGACCCGCCGGTTGTCCTCGCTTTCCAAGTAGTGGCTCCACGTCTCCTCCCGGAGCCCCAGCAGCTGTTGCAGGCGGCCGCCGAGGAAGCGCACCCGCGCGTCTCGGGCGAAGCTCCGCGCCCTGCGCGCCGCCGCCGCCGCCTCGTCCTCCTCCTCGGCCTCGGCCTCCTCCAGGCTGGCCCCCGGGCTTAGGCGCGGAGTGGGGGCATCCCGGGAGCCTCGCATCTCCGAGGTTGCCATCCTCGGGGCTGCCAGCGGGTACGTCCGAGGCGACGCGGGCTGATCTGGTCCTTGCTCCTGCCCTGAGTGGCGAGGACACTGGGGTCGCGCTCCCCTGGCGCCCACTCTCTCCTGGACGCCAACCCTCGCCCCACCGGCTGCTACCGAGCTTTTGCGCGCTGGACAAGCGGCGCGTCCGTCCGTTTCCCCGGGGACGCGTCCCCGCCCCACCCCGGCGGCTGGGCGGAGTGAGGGGCGCGGCTGCCCTGTCCGCCTGCGCCAGTCTATGGGTTCACCCCGCCGTTCATCTCTGTGAGGCTCCCAGTGATGCCCCAGTCCTGGCAGGCTCTGGATGAACCCTTGCATGGAGCTCTATGTTAAATCCTTTACCTGGAGGAGTCCATGTAATCCCTAGAAAGCCAAGGCTCTGACTGGTCAGTCTTTAATTTGCAGGCAAGGGGTGGAGCCACAAAGTAAAGTAACAAGAAAATGGTGGAACTTACTGAGGGAGTCGAGGTCTCCGTCTTCCTATAGCTACTTCCTGCTGAAAGGGACTGTAGGCCCTACCTATTAGGGGTTAGGTACTCTCTAACTACTTTAGGATGATGTGGCTCACCTCAGCAGAGTGGCTGAGGAAAACCTGTCAAAGGACAATGAGAAAGGTGTTGGTGTATGTGAAGGACAGTTGAGCTGCCTGTTTACTGGAAGAAAGCTTGATGAACCTGTCTGGAGCCTGAGAGGCAAAAAGGGATAGTGGATAGGCTACCAGTGCCCATTTATAGTGACTCTATTTATCTGTACTCAAAACAGTTGCAGTCTTGCTTTTTGAAGAGGAGCTTCAGGTCTTTCTGAATTCACAGAAGTCTTAATCCTGTGAAAATCTCAGTGACTATTTCCTATGTAGGGTTTTTATAGCTTGTCACTTTGTCCCTTGAGGAAGGACCGGAATGGTTCTTCAAGAACTAGGAATAAGGTTAGGGTCTTGAGGGGCTGCAGAACTGCCCTTCTTGCCTCCCAATCAAAGTTTTGCTTTCCTAAAGAGACTTTAGACATGTTTCTTTGGTGTTCCTTGCAATGAAAGACAGTGACCTCCCTGGGAGTTGTAGTTAGCAAGTCTCTTTTTTTCCAGATTGTTGTGTGGGCATATAGCACCAAAAAGACATATTTAGAACATATGACTTTCAAACTGACCTATCAGGATAGGTGTAAAGAAGCTCTGACTAGGGGTCACCTCAACCTCAATTATGGCTATAGATCTAGAGGAGGGTTTTCTGGAGAAGGAAATAAAAACAAAGTAATTAAATTTGCTTACTAAAAATGTCCAGGGTCACCTGCCGTTTCTAGATGTCTATGGACAGGGCCATTGCCCCAGGCCCCTTCAATCCTCTTTTTTTTTCTTTTTTAGTACCAGGGATCAAACTTGGGTCCTTACTCTTGTGAGGCAGGTGGCAGAACCACTGAGCTAAATCCCGATGCTTCAGTCCTCTTTTTCAGAGTGAGAAATGAGGGTTTTGGCTCTGGGAATGGGGACAGTTGATCCTCCAGTGTCATGATTCAGGCACATCAGCTGCCTGCCACATGGAGCAGGGCCCAGGCAATGGCTTGGTGCAGTCATGTGCCCAGTGTTGTTTTCTTGCATTCAAAGCAGGCCTTGATTGGCCCTGAGTTTTCCCTTGGATGACTTAGGTGTGTTTAAAGGGTTGTTGATTGTGACAGCTATAATTTTGACTTGTCTTCTTTCACTCTCATCTGGATCCTGATGGTTGAACACAGAAAAGGCCATGTCCAGCAATTGAGTCAGAGGCACCTGAGGACCCATCTGAAGTTTTTGTAATTTGTGCCAAGTATCTGGGGCTGATGACAAATGAACTTGTGTCCTATCAGTGCCTATCCCTCCCTGAAAGATGGATCTAAATTTGTATATTTACAAAAGGTTTCTACTAATTGGCTATGAAAGACACCTGGATTTTCCTCTTTACCCTATATGACCCCTCTCACCTTATCATAATTAACAGATTTCTTAATGTATCATTTTTAGTCCATAGCTAGTATTATAGTCCCAATTTGATTCTGTTGGAGGGATAACAACTTCTCTGGGTTGGTTTCCTTATCTTCGTACATTGTTTATCTACATAGCTCTCAGCCTCTTCTACTTTTTATTGGGGTACAGATAAAAAGTAGAAGTACCTTTCTGCTTTTTATCTGGGGTACAGCAAGTGACCAAGATGAATTGAACATCTTGCCACGATAGGTCAAAAGCAAGCGTCAAAGTTTGAAACCCATCTGCAAACCTACTAGGATCTTCTGAAAGTCGCCCGAGCTGTTCTTTGCATTGTTGGGTATCTGCCACTGAAAATGGTACTGGGACTCGAGTAGTCCCTTCTACTCCTGGGACCTTTCTCAGGGACAAGACAAGTTGAGTTAGAGGAGTAGGAAGCTCCACTCCGGGTAGGTCCTACAAGGCTTAAAACTGTCTGAGGAGCATGATGAGGGGGCTGGGGAATACTGGGTTCCTCTGGGGCACTAGGCTCTGGTGGAGTTCCTGAATAATTCCTGAAGGGAATTACTGGCCTGAGGATTATAAGGAGGAGGTTGAGGAGAGGTGAGGTTTGCTCTGCAGCAATAGTTTGGAAATAGTAAATGTTATACCACACCACAGTAGAGTTTTAAGAAGTAATTCAGCTTAAGTATATGAAAAAACAATTATTTAGGCCAAATGCTTGGAACTTCATATGCATTATAAGAGATTTATTATTAGTTTGAAAAGGAGAATGCTATAGTTTATATGTAGCTGTTCCCCCAAAGCCTCATGCACTCATAGGTGGGGGTTCGGGAGGTGATTGGATGATGGGTGTGTAATATTCATCAGTGGATTAGGTCACTAATGAGTTTATAGCTAAATGTGATGTTGGGAGGTGAAGCCTGGTCAGAGGAGGTGTGGCCTGGAAGAATATATCTCCCTTTCTCCTCCCTTAATCATTCTCTGCTTCCCACTACCATTCCATGAGCTCTTTCTCCTCTGCATGCCCCTCTGCCATGCTGCCCTGCCTTGGAGCCAGCTAACTATGGACTGAAACCTCTTCAAACTGTGAGCCAAAATAAACTTATCCTCTTACAGTTGCAGGTGTCAGTATTATATTTCAGTGATTAGAAAAGAAACTAAGAGAGATATGAGAAATTAAGCAAAGACACAGCATGTTTATTCTATCAGATAGTGATAAATTCTAAGAATAAAAGTAAATGACAGCGAGCCAGGCATGGTGGTACACACCTGTGATCCCAGCACTTTGGGGGCTGAAAAGGGAGGATGACAAGTTCCAGCCCAGTTGGGCAATTTAGCAACTCAGCGATACCTTTGAAGGATAGTAAAGGATTGAGGGTATGAGAGTGAGCCATGGATTCTGGAAGATGGATGTTCCAGGAGGAAGAAAAAGCAAGTAGACTTCCAAAGGGGATGCTTGGTTTTGGGTGAAACAGGAAGGCCAGTGACAGGGTTGATATTAGAACAGTAGGATGAAGGAGAAACATGGGGGCAGGGGGTTCATGAGGGGCTGTGGTAATGGCAGGGATTTTATTAAAGTGAGGACGTGGCAGAAACTGCTACTGTCTCCAGGATCCACTCACCCTTAATCCTCTTAGTAATAGAGCACTCAGCCCATCCCAAGTTTTAATGGGATCCATGGTCACTCACACTAGAAATTTCATTTCCTCTTTTCCTGTGTAACTAATAGATGAAATATATAACATGTGTGTCATGTTCTTAGAAAAGATTTGTCTGAATTCAGCTCTTCTTGTCTTTCCAACTTGCTGGCAAGAATATGAGTATGGAATGCTGAGCCATGTTCAGTTATGTAAATAATCCTCAAATGTATGGAAAGATGCTCACCCTCCCTCCCAAAGGAAAAATGCAAATTTAAACTAGAGCACAATACTATTTTTTTAAATTATTAGCTTTATAACTGACAGCCTGAGGGCCAGGGATTTAGCTCAGTGGTTCAGCTGCCTGCCTTGCAAGTGCAAGGTCCTGAGTTCGATCCCTGGTACAAAAACAAAACTGACAGCCTGTCCTTGGCATGGCAGGTGAAATAGGCATTCTCATGTATCACTGCTGGAGATTGAAAGGATACAATATCACAGAGCTTTTTTAAAAAATATATCTTCAATATATTTTATTTATAAATAATGTACTTGTGCATTGAAAATGTCATGCACATAATAACATTCCCCAAAATAGAAATTTTTAAATTAATTTTATTGCTACATTTTAGGTATACAATATAATGACATTCATCATTGGAAATCTGCACCTTTACATAATATCTCTTGGTTCTTATTTTTCCCCATTCCCCTGCCCTCCCTTCAACCCCTCCATCCTTCCCTATTTATAAAGATTTTGTTTCCAAAATTATGACAAAAGAAAAAATATGGAAATGAAACCTATGTAAATGGGAAGGATGGAGGGGTGAAGGGCACACAGGTAATGGGGAAAAAAATAAGAACCAAGATACATCATATACAGGTACAAGCACCCAGTGATAAATGTAAACGTATTGTATACCTAAAATGTACCAATAAAAGAATTAAGAAAAAAGATTTTGTTTCCATTTTTCATTTTCTCATATTAATTCCATTCCCTTCTTTCCTTTCCCCTACCCCTCCCACTTCCCCTTCCCCTTTGCCCCTTTTCTTCATATTTCACGTTATCTATTATACCTTTTAGTCCTTATT
The DNA here is from genome assembly GCF_053883595.1 of Heterocephalus glaber. Lineage (NCBI taxonomy): Eukaryota > Metazoa > Chordata > Mammalia > Rodentia > Bathyergidae > Heterocephalus > Heterocephalus glaber. The sequence continues at coordinate 8,875,515 of NW_028258156.1, forward strand.
TACTCTTTGTTTCTCACACTAGAGAGACTATTCGGTATTTACACATGTGTGTCCTATTTATTTCACTTAAGAGTATTGCTTCAATGAGCTTTTAAGTTTCCAGAAAATTATCTATATATCTTTTGTGACCCAACAATCATTATTCTATGTATCTACACACAAGCTTGGACAGTACAGGACCAAGTATAAGAACAAATGATTGGGAACAAGTCAGATGTACAGCAGTAGGCGATTGATTGCTTATGTAACAATGGAGTAATATGCAACAATAAAAAGGAATAAAGAATACCTCAGTATGTTAGGTTTAGTGGAATGATGTGTAAGATATTTTAAGTGAAAAATGAAAGAAAAAAAGGTGTATATCATCTACCATTTATCTGTGAAAACAGAGGGAGTATACCACACAAAAACAAAATTTTTCCTTATATTTTAAAAATGCAGAGAGAATAATCCAAAAACTTTTTTTAAAAAAACTGTTACACATGGAAGAGAGTGAAAAAGACAGAGACAGAAGCTTAATGTCTCAAAATACACATCATTATCTTTCCATGTCTTAAACAATAAATTTAAACTTTAAAACAAAATCTCTAAAAATCAAAAGTAAAATCAAACAAATGAACTTACCTGTACATTGAGTCAGTGGCCTAGCCACACAAGGAGGAATGATTTCAAGTGACTTTAAAATAGCAATTAAACGGTATAACCCTAATGTCATATAAGACAGGGAAAGGAGGAGAGAAAAGACAACCTTCACAAAATAAATAACAAATGTATAATTTAAAATAGTGATCATGTTCTTAGGAATAGTGTTGGCAGTATTATTGGAAGACTGTCTGTATCTTGTGATAATAAAGCTGTCCTAGGTTGGCTTTTCTAATATATAGAATCAGACTGTTGATAACATTTGCACTTTTTAGGGAATGTTCTTAGAAAAAAATACTTGCAAGGAACCAAGCACAGTGTTACATCCCTGTACCCAACTACTTGAGAGGCTGAGGCGGGAGGAACACAAGTTCAAGGCCAGCCTGGGTAAATTAGTGAGATCCTACATCAAAGTAAACATTTTTAAAAGGACTCAGAATTTAGCTCAGTGCAAAGCCCTGGGTTCAATCTCCAGCATGAAGGGTAGGAGGGAGACTCATAAGGGACTGAAGGAAGCAGGACCAGGCAAAGGTAGAAGTTAGATTAGCAGGCTGCTGCAAGAGAAGCCTTTGTTGAGCCCATGAGGAGCTCTTAAACTGCTGTCTCTTTAAACTGAGGCAAAGGAATGACCCTTTAGTAGTACTAGGTAACCCAGGTTTTTTATGTGAATTTTACCTGAGGAGGAGGCACAGTTGGCCAAAGGCAGTATCTTCTGGATGACAGCAATGCCAGAAGGACTGGACTGTCAACCATCAGCAGGCACTGGGAGTACCTTGTTCCTGCTGGGGAGACATGGGCAGCATTGGCCACAAAAGCAAGTGAGTAGCAATACTGGTGTTGGAAACCGGGAGTTCTGGCATGGTAGAAAGACAGAAACATAAGATAGATCAGGTTAAGTAAAAACACTTTTGATCCTTTTTTTTCCATTTTAGATAAAGTTAGGTCAAAATTTTTTCCCTCTATGTTCATTTATTTTTATTTTTTTATATTATTAATTTTATTGGTACATTTTAGGTGTACAATATCGTGACATTCATCATTGGAAATTTGCACCTTTACATAATCTCTCTTGGTTCTTATTTTTTCCCCATTCCCCTGCCCTCCCTTCAACCCCTCCATCCTTCCCTATTTACAAAGACTTTGTTTCCATTTTTTCATTTTCTCATATTAATTCTGTTCCCTTCTTTCCTTTCCCCTACCCCTCTTGCTTCCCCTTTGTACCTTTCCTTACTATTTCACATTATCTATTATACCTTTTAGTCCTTATTTACATCTTCAGTTTCTCACACCAGAGAAACTATTCAGTATTTAAGCATGTGTGTCCTATTTATTTCACTTAAGAGTATTCCCTCAATGTGCATCTATTTAATTATAAATGTCTCTAAGTTCTCATTTTCTATGGTTGAGTAATACTCCACTTTATTTTTTAAAAACCACATTTTCCTTATCCAATTTCCAGTTGATGGGCAATTGGGGTGTTTCAAAGTTTTAGCTATCACAAACTCTCCTGCTATGAACATGGGCACACATATATCACTGTGGTAATATTGAAATTAAATTTTCAATATAAACTCAATCTATTTTCTCTTTAAAATATATTGCTTAGCTTTGTTCACTGAAAAGGATTTACAAAAAAACAAGCAGGTTGTGTCCATGATAAGTACCCAAAATATAGGAATGGAAAGAAGCTGCAAAGGTATTTAGGAAAGTGCTAATGAAATCCTCACAAGACTTGTACAAATTGTTGCAGAAGGTTTTGAGGAGGCTGTGGATGAGGATTTTCAGGGTTGTGAAGTCTTATTGGAACTGAAGGAAGAGAGATCTTTGTTATGTAGCAACACATTATTCAGCAGCACCATCACCTGCAGTCCTGTGGGGACAACAGAATATACCTAGTGCATGGGTGGTTTAGCTTAGAGGATTTCCATGGACAACATCAGAGGTGCTGTTTGGTTTCTTTCTCCTACTTAGAGTAAAATGGAGTGAGCCAGGCTAAAGGACAGGCTGTAAAAAAAAAAAAAAAATGAGGCAGTACTCTTTGGTTTTGAAAATCCCCACCTTCTCCATATGGCAAACAATTAAGAAATGGCTTTTGGGCAAAGATGAAATCCAACACATGACCAGAGTGGATGGTTTAAGATGCGTCTGAAGACATGCCTGTAAAATCCTTTGTCAAGTCCTCAGAAAGATCAAAGGTGGTGCCTCCATCAAACCAAAGACCTTAGCAAAATGCTGCTTAGAGATGCTTTCATTCAAACTATATCCTTCTAAGAGGTCTTTCTAAAAGGTCTCTTACCATAACCCCAGGGAAGACAAGGGCCGAATCAGACAAGAGTTTTTCAGGTGTCACTTTTAGTTAACAGAATAGATGCTGATAAATTATGCAAGATTCTCCTATGGAATAAAAGCCTTATGCTAATAGTGGAAAGGTAACACAAACTACTGACCTGGTGAAAAATCAATTGCAGCTTGGAGAAGGGAACAGAACCAGTTCCTCCATCCCTCTGGAGGATAAGAAATTCACACTGGGTCCAGAGCTGTAGCTGGGAGTTTAGGGAGCAGAACTGCTGTAATGACTATGTGCAGTCCAGCAACACTGTGCCTGCTGAGGCCCAAGGCTGAATTTGAACACATACTGCCCCTTGCCACCAGGGCAACAAGCATCATGAATACAGGTAACTATGGTTTCCTTTCAGAAAATGGACAGACATATGGAGGGATGCTCTCCCTGAGGCCTCACACAATGGAAAACCTAAAGCCGAGAATCCCACAGACATTAAAAGGACTCTAGGGCAAAGCAGCCCCATCCAAAACATGAGCTAAAATTAATGTGTAACCTGTGGTGCTCTGGGGGTAACCATAGTAATAACAAATCCCAAATTTCAATTGTCTTCTGACTAGGTGTTTTAATTACTTTGTTCCCACCCTTCAGCTAAAGACTGCAGAAACTAAAAACTTGGGAGGCTGAGGCAGGATGATCAAAAGTTTGAGCCCATCCTGGGCAACTTGGTGACTTAGCAAGACCCCATTTCAAAATAAAAAGGGCTGGAGATGTAGCTCAGTACAAAGGCCCTGGGTTAAACCCACAATAAAGAAAGGGAGAGAAAGACAGAGACAGACAGACAGACAGAGACAGACAGAAAGAGGCTTAGAAAAAAGTATTCCCAGGGCTGGGAATTTAGCTCAGAGGTGCCATGCCTGGCTTACTAGGGCAAGGTCCTGAGTTCAATCCCTGGTACCACACACAAAAAAGTAAAGTATTCCCAGTTTCAGGTCTAAACACTATGTACTTCAGTATCTACTGTCCTACACAAGATTTTTTGTTTGTTTGTTTTAAAAAATACACACAACTGTCTATTGGAAAAGATCAGATAAGTGATTTCATCAAAATGATAAAACTGTAGAAAAGTTTATGGAAATGCTAAAACAAAACAATACACAACATCGTAACAGGGATGACAGTGACGAGGGATCATCCTGGCCTGCAAGGCAAAGAATTAGACTCTGAACCATGCACATGGATAAGAAGGTACCCTCAGGTTGGGGCTATCAAGAAAGCCAGATGGGGGAAGGTAAATGGAAACAGAAAGCAATTGGACAAAAACCCCAGGTCAGTGAAGGTTGGAAGAGGAAGCCACAGTGCTCTTGGATCACAGCATCCCTTACACCCTAGGTCTGGCTTAGGTGTCATTAGGAAGAGGATTGGGCTACCTGAAGGAGGGAGCCGGCACTTTATCAGTGGCCTTGCTGATGAAACAGCTCAAAATTACTCTAACTTCCCCACTGGGAAGAGGTTCATTCAAGTGAAGTACTTGCAAGCCAGCACTCTGCAGAAACTGAAAGCCAGAAAGCAGTACTGTGTATGGGGCAACATCTTCAGGCACTTTGGAGAATTTGAAAACAAAGGCACCACTCCAGTTAGAGAGCTGAAATTTGAGTGTTGATAGGAGTGCAAGTGCTAATGAGCAGCACCTGGGACAGCAGGACCCTGGGGAAAGGAGAGGCTAGACCAACTCAAATAATTAGTCATCCATTCCCTCTTCATGCATTGGGAGTGTAGTGCTTACTGGATGACTTGTGAGCTGCCCTTGCCCACTGGCAGGTGCCCACAGGGGAGACTCCAACACTCCCTGCTGAACACTGCTGAAGGCAGAAAGCTCTGGGAGGGCACCAAGTTCACTGAAGAGTGACTGAAAAAGACTTAGGGGAGAGGGACAGAGAGTGGTGGCCAGGTCGGAGGGCATCCCACAATGCACTAGGAGAAAGGCTTGAGAAAAGAAAACAGAGTTAACTGTAGAATTTGTTCTCCAGTGAAAGGAGCTAGAGAGGTCCTTGGTGGAAGTCGACAGAGAATCTGATGCTGGGCCATTTACACTACATTCTCCCCTCCCTAAAGTAACTAAGGTAGTCAGACTCTGGGACAGAGAGAAAGATCTGCATTTAGCCACATCCAGAGCACTACTTGCAGCCAGGAGGCTGGCCCAGAGAGTCAGCTGGGTTAGCAGCCCCCCTTGCTCACAGGCAGGCAAGTAAGCAAACCATAGAGAGAGAGAGAGAGAGTAGCTCAGAGACCTGCATATGAACTCAGACTTCAGTGTGAATAGGATTGTGAGGAAACCTCGGTTTTGAGCTCCTGCAACAGTGAAAGGGATATTGGTTATTTCTTTTTTATTCTTTTCTATTACATTTTAAGTTAGTGCTTCTTCTCCTCTTCCTTCTTCTTCTTCCTTTTCCTATTCTTTTATCCTTCTGCTTCTTCTTTGTCCTTCTCCTTCTTTTTCTTTTTTCATTTTACATCCCCCATTTCCCTTTTCTTCTGTCTTTTTCTCTTCCTTATCTCCTTAACTTCATTGTCCTCCTTTACATCTTTCATCTGGCATATAAATAGGAGATGCCTGTATATGTGCAAAAGAAAATAAGAAATAACCAGTGCTTCAATTTAAATAGTACCTTTCAAGGGCATGTCAGGGTAACCCTTACCAAATTTGTGCATAGAGGATCCAAACATAAACTGCCAACATTTTAACAGGTTTTGACAATTTCCGTTTCCCTCAATCTCTAATTACAATTTCCTCCTTCTGGATCCCTCCTTATGTTCCTATAAGTCTCCTCTCAAAGGCCTTTCAGTGGAATCTGACCTCCTGTTTGTTTTTCACCTATTGATATTTCTCCTTTCTCCCTCTCTTCTTACTGACCTACTCCCTTCCTTCCCCCACCCCATCCAAGTGTACATATTGATAGCAGTATAGTTTAGTTTGTAAGGGGCATTGATAAAAGGGTGAAATTGTTAAAGCAGGTTTTCATGTACATAGTTGGTGTATTGTTGCCATTGTTATAATGTGTAAGATTCTCCCCTTGTGACACAGAGCCTGGGTTCAATCCTATTAAACTAAGTAGCGTGTGGAAGCAGATAATAATGAGAAGTGAAGAAAGCCAAGATCACATCACTGGAAAGAAGACACTAGCTAATGGGATCTCCACACTAGCCACAGAGACTTTCAATTCTAGTTGATCCTTAACCCTCAAAATGCTCGCTCTCTCTCAGCATGAGGAAACAAGGCTAAAAATGCCTCTAAAACCTTCCAACTCCCCAAAAGCAGATCCAAGGGACACTGATGGAGAGGAAATTGAAACCTAAACAGTTAAATGATGATCAAAGAAGAAACAAAAATATTCAAAAATGATATAACTAAACACATAATGGACTTGATAAACAGATTGACCTGTGAGCTTAAAGAAGACACAAACAATTAGCAGAGTTAACCAAAAAGATTCAAAACATAAATGGCCAATTTAGCAGAGAATTAGAGTCCATGAAAAGGCGCCAAACAGAAATCCAAAAGATGAAGAGTTCTACTGAAACATGGGCAGCAGAAGAGACCAATGTGAGAAGAGAAAATCAGAACTAGAAAATAGGTCTATTGAATGTGACCATATTCTCAAAGGTATCTTAAAAACAAGAAAGCAAATCTAGAAAAAGAAGAGCAGGACAACCCCAAAGCTCATACAAGGGAGGAAATTATAAAGATCAGAGGAGAAATCAATGCAATGGAGACTAAGAGAAAGATACAAAAAAATCAATGAAGCCAAGAGTTGATTCTTCGAAAGAATCAACAAAATTGACAAACCTTTAGCCAACCTTGTCAGAAAAAGGAAAGAAAAGGCCCAACTCCATGCAATTAAGAATGAAAAGGGTGAAATGACAACAGACCCAGCAGAAATCCAGAGGATCATCAATACCTACTTCCAGAACCTATACGCCAATAAGATGGACAACACAGAAGAAATGGACAGATTCCTAGGTACATATGAATTACCAAAGTTGAACGAAGAAGACCTAAAAATTCTGAACAACCCAATATCAACCAATGAAATTGAAAATGTAATTAAAAACTTATCAACTAAGAAAAGCCCAGGCCCTGATGGCTTCACTGCTGAATTCTACAAGACATTTAGGCAGGAACTGCTGCCACTACTGTTTAAACTCTTCAGTGAAATTGAAAGGGAAGCAATACTCCCAAATTCATTCCTGGAAGCAAGCATCACTTTGATCCCCAAAGCAGAGAAAGACCCAAGTGAAAAAGAGAACTATAGGCCAATCTCACTAATGGACATAGATGCAAAAATCCTTAATAAGATACTGGCAAACAGAATGCAGAAGATCATCAAGAAGATCATACACCCTGATCAAGTGGGATTCATTCCAGGGATGCAGGGATGGTTCAATATATGAAAATCAATCAATGTAATACACTACATCAATAGAGCCAAGGACAAAAACCATATGATTATCTCCATAGAGGCAGAAAAAGCACTGGACAAAATCCAACATGCATTTATGATAAAAACCCTACAAAAAATTGGAATAGATGGTCTCTACCTCAAACTGATAGAAGCCATCTATGAAAAACCAACAGCCAATATCATGCTAAATGGTCAAAAACTGAAATCCTTCACACTAAAATCAGGAACAAGACAAGGATGTCCACTATCACCACTCTTGTTCAATATAGTTCTGGAAACATTAGCCACAGCAATTAGACAAGAGAAAGAAATAAAAGGAATAAAGATAGGTAATGAAGAAGTGAAATTGTCATTATTTGCAGATGACATGATACTCTATATAGAAGACCCCAAGAACTCCACCAAAAGTCTTCTAGACTTAATAACCACATTCAGTCAAGTAGCTGGTTGCAAGGTCAACACACAAAAATCAATAGCTTTCCTCTACACCAATGACAGACTCACTGAGAGAGAAATAGGGCAAATAATTCCTTTCACAATAGCATCCAACAAACTGAAATACCTAGGAATCACCCTAACAAAAGAAATCAAAGACCTCTTCTCTGAAAACTATGGCACTCTGAAAAGAGAGATTGAAGAGGATATCAGAAAATGGACAGACAACCCCTGGTCCTGGGTAGGAAGGATTAATATAGTGAAAATGGCCATACTTCCAAAACTGCTATATAGATTTAATGCAATTCCAATTGAGATCCCAGCAGCATACTTCATAGACCTTGAGAAAACAATCCAAAAATTCATTTGGAACAAGAAGAGACCCAGAATAGCAAAAGCAATTCTAGGTAACAGAGACATGGCAGGGGGTATCCCAATCCCCAACCTGCAACTCTACCACAAAGCTACTGTGATAAAAACAGCATGGTACTGGCAAAGAAACAGACTTGAGGACCAGTGGAAAAGATTAGAAGATGCAGAAACAACGCCAGACACACTCAGCCATCTCATCTTTGATAAAGGAGCCAAACACCCTCACTGGAGGAAAGATAGCCTCTTTAATAAATGGTGCTGGAAAAATTGGGCTTCAACTTGCCAAAGAGTTAAACTAGACCTGTATCTCTCACCATGCACTAAACTAAAATCAAAATGGATTAAAGATCTAAATATTAAAATAGAAACTCTGAACCAGTTGGAACAGAGGTTAGGTAGAACCCTTGAAGACATCCGTGTAGGAAAGGATTTTATGAACAAAACCTCAATTGCCCGTGAACTAGCACAAACAATCAACAAATGGGATCTCTTCTTATTAAAAGGCTTCTGCACAGCAAGAGAAACCACCAGCAGTGTGAAGAGACAACCCACAATGTGGGAAAAAAATCTTCACCTGCTCTTCCTCAGACAAAGGTCTACTATCTCGAATCTATAAAGAACTTCAAAAGATCAGACCTCCCAAATTTAAAGACCCAATCCAAAAATGGGCATCTGAAATGAACAGACATTTCTCAGACAAAGAAGTAGAAATAGCAAATAAATACATGAAAAAATGTTCAACATCACTGGTCATTGGAGAGATGCAAATGAAAACAACACTGAGATTCCACTTCTCTCCACAAAAAATGGCTGCTATCATGAAATCAACCAATAACAAATGCTGGTGGGGCTGTGGGGAAAGAGGAACCCTGCTCCACTGCTGGTGGAAGTGTAGTCTGGTGCAAGCACTGTGGAAATCAGTATGGAGATACCTTCAAGAACTAGGACTGGAAGTCCCATTTGACCCTGCTATTCCACTGCTGGGGATCTTCCCCAAAGAATTAAAAGAATCATACCACAGTGATATATGTGCACCCATGTTCATAGCAGCACAGTTTGTAATAGCTAAAACTTGGAAAGAACCCAAATGCCCATCAACTGGAGACTGAATAAAGAAAAATGTGTTTTTAAAAAAATAAAATGGAGTACTACTCAGCCATCAAAAATGAGAAATTAGAGACATTTATAGCTAAATGGATGCACATTGAGGCGATACTCTTAAGTGAAATAAATAGGACACACATGTGTAAATACCGAATAGTTTCTCTGGTGTGAGAAACTGAAAGTGTAAATAAGGCCTAAATGTATAATAGGTAATGTGAAATAGGAAGAAAAGGGGCAAAGGGGAAGGAAGTGGGAGGGCTAGGGGAAAGGATAGAAGGGAATGGGATTAATATGAGAAAATGGAAGAATAGGAACAAAATCTTTGTAAATAGGGAGGACTGGAGGGGTTGAAGGGAGGGCTGGGCAAGGGTGAAAAATAAGAACCAAGAGAGACTATGTAAAGGTGCAAATTTCCAAAGATGAATGTCATTATACTGTATACCTATAATGTACCAATGATTAGAATGACTAATCGATAATGTACAATAGGAATAAAAGGTCCAAAGGGGTAGGGGTAGTGGGAGGGGCAGGGGAAAGGAAAGAAGGGAAAGGAAAAACGATGAGAAATGGAAAAAATGGAAATAAAGTCTTTGTAAATAGGGAAGGGTGGAAGGGGTGAAGGGAGGGCTAGGAATGGGGAAAAAATAAGAACCAGGATGCGTTATGTAAAGGTACAATTCCCAATGAGAAATGTAATTGTGTTGTATACCTACAATGTACCAATAAGAGAATTAAAAAAAAACCCAAAAAACAAGAAAGCAAAGAAAATTGATTCAATGCAAGCTTGATAACACAAAGAAGACTGACCTAAAACTAACTGGAGTTATAAAAAAAAAAGCCAGAACACAGCACTTATAGAATAAAAAATCTGTTTATAGAAATCATAGCAGAAAAATTTCCAAGTGTGGGGAAACAATTTAACATATAGATAGGTGAGACATATAGAACCTCAAATAGCCATAGCCAAAGAAGAAATTCTCCATATCTTAGTCAAAATCCCAGAAGTCCAACACAAGGACAGAATCTTAAAAGCTGTCAGAGAAAAGCAAAAAAAAAAAAAAAAAAAAAAAAAAAAAATTACTTATAAAGGTAAACCCATTAGAATTATACTAGACTTCTCAACACAAACGTTAAAGGCTAGGAAAGCTTGTAATAAAGTGTTTCAAGGCCTAAAATTAAACAACTTTTAACTCAGAATAATAATCTTGCAAAGCAATCTTTCAAAATTGATAGAAAAATAGACATTCCCTGACAAAGAACACCTTAAAATATTTATGACCACTGGGGATTTAGCTCAGTGGTTCCGTTGCCTGCCTCGTAAGCACAAGGTCCTGAGTTCGATCCCTGGTACCAAAATAAATAAATAAATAAAATATTTATGACCAGCAAACTAGCATGCCAAAAAATTCTCAAGGATATCCTACACAGACAATGAAGCCAACAATGTTGAAAGGCTTATGGAATGAATATATCAAGAAGGATGTCAGTTAAACAAAAGGGAAAAATAAAAATAATCAACAACAGACAAATAATGTAATGGCAGGAATAAGTCAGTAACTTTCAGTAATAATGTAAATGGCTTCAACTCTCTAATTAAAAGACATAGATTGCCAAACTGGATCAAAAAACCAATACCAATCAGTAAACTGCATATGAGAAACATCCAAAAATAAATTCATAGATTAAAAATCAAAGGATGGAAAATAATATTCCATGCAATGGGAATCCAAAACCAAGAAGGAATAGCTATCCTACTTTCAGACAAAGTGGACTTCAAGCCAAACCTGATCAGAAGTGGCAAAGAAGGTCACTACATATTAGCAAAGGGAACAACAATTCAATCGGAAGAGATAACAATTGTAAATATGTACACGCCAAATACTGGCACATCCAACTTTATAAAACAAACAGTACTGGACATAAAATGTCAGATAAATATCAACACAACCATAGTGGAGGACCTCAATAACCCACTATCACAAATAGATGAGCTAAAAATCAACTAAGAAATATCAAGAGTTGAACCAAATCTTTGAACAAATGGATTTAAAAGATATCTACAGATTTTTCCACCCAACAACAACAGAATACATATTCTTCTCAGCAGCACATGAAAATTTTTCCAAAACAGACCACATACTAGCCAATAAAGCATGCTTAAGTAAATGCAAGAGAATTGAAATTATATCATGCATATTGTGAGATGAAACTAGAACTCAATGGCAAAAGAAACCGGAGAAATTGTACAAACACATGGAGATTAAACAATACATTCGTGTATATACAGTGGGCCACAGAAGAAATCAGGGAAGAAATGATAGAGTTCTCATAATCAAATGATAATGCCAATACAACATACCAGAATCTGTGAGATACAATGAAAGTATCCTAAGAAGGAAGTTTATAACTGTGAATGCCCATATCAGAACAACAGAGTGAGCCCAAATGAATTACCTAATGATACACTCAATGTTCTAAAAAACAAGCACAATTCAAATTCAAAGCTAGCACAAGGAAGGAGATTATAAAGATCAGAACAGAAATTAATGAAATTAGACTATGACTCTAAGAACTGGTTCTTCAAAAGAATAATATAGAACAAACTTCAGATAATCTTACCAGAAAATATAAAGACCTTTATCAACCTAATTAAAATATATAAAGAATTTTAAAAATAGACGCTCCCCAAAGTAAAAGACCCAGTCAAATGGGCAACTGAAATACATTAGACACTTCTCAGAAGTACAAATGGTCAATAAATATATGGACTAATATTCGACATCTTTGGCCATTAATGAAATGCACATTAAAACACTGAGCTTCTGTCTTACTCCAGAAAGAATGTCTATTACACAGAAATCAAATAATAACAAATGCTGACAAGGCTATGAGAAAAAGGGAAATTTTTACATTGTTGGTGGGAATGAAAACTAGTGCAACTACTAGGGAAAACAGTATGGAGAAACCTCAAAAAAAATTCAAAATAGAAATTCCATTCCACCCAGCTATTCCCTTTATAGGTATCTTCCTTAAAGATTTAAAGGTACATCATGGTGATAAATGTATACTTATGTTTGTAGCAGAACAACTTGTAATAGCTACTTCTTAAAGGAGATCTGTATGTCCATCAACAGATGACTGGCTAAAGAAAATGTGGTATTTATACACAACAGAGTATTTAGTAGAGTACTACTCTGCTATAAAAAAGGATAGATTTGAGTCATTTATAGGAAAATGAATGCACCTCGAGAACATAGTGTTAAGTGAAATAAATTAGACACACAAGCATAAATATCACATGGTTTCTCTTATATGAGTAAACCAAAGTATAAATCTAAACAGCAAAATAAAGGATGAATAATAAGAGATCATATGCAAATGGGAAAGAGAGCTAGATATGAAGGAAGTGGAGGAAGGGTAATAAAAAGAATTAAGGTGTTTTATGTCATGTAACAGTTCCCCACAATGAATACAGTCACTGTGTACTCTAAACGTGTACTAATAAAGTTTATAAAATAAAATCAATACAAATCAGTAAGAAAATGCATTTTTACAACTTACTGTGTACTGGCAAAAAAAAAAAAAAAAAAAGAAAAAGATCATAAGTAGTTTCAACACATCTGAACAAAGAATCAGTGAACCTGAAGATAGTTCTACCCAATAGAAACTAACCAAATTGAAACACAAAAAGATTAAAAAGAAGACAAAAAAACAGAACATCCACAAGTTGTGTGACATCAGTCTTGGCCTCATATTTGGAAAGAGAAAAGAGAACATAAGGGAGAGGAAATACTTTAAAAATAATGGCTGACTTATTTGTTTGAAATTAATGAATATCACCAAACCACAGACATAAAAAACTTAGAAGATACCAAAAAAGAAAGATAGCAAATAAAGCAAAGCAAACAAAAAAGCCAAATACACAACTAGATATATAGTATTCCAGCTGCCTAAAACAAAAGACAAAGAGAACATTTTGGAACCACCAGAACAAAAATGGACAAAGGACAAATGATATAAAGGTAAGAATTACAATAGACTCAGGGCCTGGGATTTAGCTCAGTGGTTTCTCCGCCTGCTGTGCAAGCGCAAGGAGACCCAAGTTCAATCCCCGGTACCAAAAATAAATAAATAAATAAATAAATAAATAAATAAATAAATAAATAAGTTGGGTGTTGTGGCGCGCTTCTGTAATCCCAGCACTGGAAAGGCTGAGGCAGAAGGATCTCAGCAAGTTCAAGGCCAGCCTGGGCTACACAGTGAAATCCTGTCTCAAAACAAATAAAAAATGTCTTAAAAAAAAAAAGAATTATAATAGACTTTTTAATGCTGGAAGACAACAGGGTGATGCCTTTAAAGTGCTGAAAAAAGAAATAAAGACTTTCTCAATGAACTAAAAAGAGAATTCACTGTCAGTGGACCTGCTCTACGGAGGCAAAACAAGGCAGAGGGAACTTTGTTCACAAAACAGACTCATGGAGCAGAGCAGATCATCTCTTTACACTACCCAGATAGCTTTGAAGTTTGAGATTAAAAAGAAATCACTATCTTATTTTTTTACTATATTTTGGGCTTTAAGTTAAAAGACCTTAATCTAATACAGATGAAGAACAATTTTTTAATCAAGAGTGATGTGATCTCACTTAGATTTTAAAAGGATGATGTTTGCTGTTACTAGACAATAAAGAGTTAAGGACTAGTGTAATAACCAGTGATGAAGGTCACTTAGACCAAGTTTAGTAGTGGAAGTGGTTAGACTCTGTGGTGCAAAGTAAAAGCCAACAGCATGTTGAAAGTTGGGATATAGGATATATAAAAGTAATAATTATGCCTTAATATAAATTTTTTCTAACAAGATATGGGATGGATTAAAAAATATGCTGAGATAAGGGAGCCTATAGACAAATTTAAAGAAAGAAACCAGGAAATTGGTTTTGGACATGTTAAATGGGGTGTGTCATTAAATGTTCAGGTGAAGATATTAAAATGCCAATTTGTATAGGTTCAGAGAAGAGATCCAATCTAGATAAATTTGAGTCATCAACATAGAGAAGTATTTGAAGTTGTAAGACTGGAAGAGGTCAGATGAGGACCAAACCATGCAATTTAGGAGAAATCAGTAAAAGAGACTGAAAAGATAAAGCCAATGATATAGGAAGAAAATCGAAGTTCTAATCTAGACGCTAAGGGGATTTAATCTAGAAGCTTTTAGGAATTTCTGGAAAAAGGGAGTAGATAACTGTGCTAAATGTTTCTGACACTAAGTGATGAAGCCTGAGAATCAGCTATTGAACTTAGTAATGTGGAGAGGTGAGGGAACGAAAATTTTCTTTTTACTAATATCTTGTTTTTTAAAAAAACACCAGTTTGCATTTTGTTTTTCTGATGAGAATACTTCAACATACAGGGAAAAGATGCTGATGCTGGCAAGGGAAAGAAATTGCTGTCTGAGCAGGTCAGAAGAGGATACAATCTAGCATTTAGAAATGCCAATTTCATCCACAGAAGCAGGAGGAAAAGCAGAGGAAGATTCAGGCAGCTTGGTAAATGTGGGGCTGGGAATTTCTGGAGGCTCTTTTCTGGGTGTCCATTTTCTGATGCAACAGAACAGACAGTCTTACACTGAGAATGCAAAATAGGGAGAAGGTATTGAATGTTTGGTATTGGAGGAGAAGAGGGTGCAAGACAGGTTCAGGAAACTGGAAAGGTGGATAAACTATGGAGATATGGTAGTTTGTAGAGCAGCATTAGGGCCCCATTGAGTATAGTTATCATGAATATGATATTTTGCTCCAGCCTTATTCAACTGTATTGTTGTTTAACTGGAGTTAGCTGGACTTAACTATGCTTGGTATATTTTTGCCAAGATAGTTTGATATAGGGAGGTCAGGCAGGACAGTTCAGGGAATAAGGAAGTGAGTCATGAATTCTTTTTTTCTTTTTTTGGTACCAGGGATCGAACTTGGGTCCTTCCATTTGTGAAGCAGGTGGCAGAACCACTGAGCTAAATCCCCAGCCTCATGAATTTTTTACTATGGCATTTAAATTGAGGAGAGAAGGAAGTGAAGATATGAAGAGATTGAAAGGCAATGAACAACTGATAGAATCAATGGATTGCTCAACAAAGTGGAGCCCAAGGTAATGACATCTGTGCAGTTCAGAAATGTTATGAGAGAGTTAGAGGTAGTAGGGAGAAAATGCAATGATTGGAAGTGAAATAAGGGAGTAGTTATTTGTAGTGGTTGGAAACAAAGAGGTCTTGGGTAAGAACTAGGGTATCAGTGGCTCAGGCCATGGAACTAAGTCTTCAAAAAGATCAGCTCTGTGGATATTAAAAGCACGGCAAATTATTGCAGAAATAGTGCTGGAAAGAGTGACAAAGATCCAAGAGCTCTGAGGATGCATGGCCCAGGAAGATGACTGTACCAGGTGACTTCACATCAGTAGTAGTGACTCTAGAGACATTATAATGATTACTTCCACACGCATAGGAGAAAGGTGACACAGAGTAGTCAACTTGAGTAAAGTAAGGCAAGTACACAATCTTTTCTTTGGTAATTAGGATTCCTGATGAACACCCCAAAGATGAATTCAGATTTAGCCTTCAGGACCAGCCTTGAAAGTAGTAGAATGGAGTATGATTTTAAAAACTACATTGAATATTTAAATTTTAAGAATGTACAGTATTGGACACATTGCTGTTAATCCCCCTCAAAATACTCCCCTTCACTTTAAACACTTATCCCGTCATTCTGGCCACTTTCTAAAACAATTCTGGAGGTCCTCTTTCATGAGTATGTGTAGTTGCATTGTTGTGGGTGTCTTGATGTTCTGAATTGATCCAAAACATTTATCTTTCATGGTCATTTTGACTTTGAGGAAGAGGCACATCTGGTGAATGAGGAGGCTGAGGACACACTGTAATGTTTTTACAAGCCTAAATTTCCACTAAGTTGCACTTGGCAGTAGCAACAATGGTAGAGTATTTTTGATCACACCTTGCATGTAATTATTCACAGACTCACAAAAATGTTGTCCTATTGTTTGCTAATGCCCAACGTTCCCTTAACCTATCTGTTGAATCACACAATTATTCTTTGAGGGTGAATTATCCAGTTTCACAATTTGTTTCTAGTTTGATGGGCAGAGAATGTAAAAAGAGCAGATGGGTTCACTGCAGCTGAAAGAGAAAAGGAAAGGGCAACAAAGGTAGAAATGGAAAGTAATTTAACATTGTATCTCGTCTCACCAGGAGAGATGTATGTGAATATGCTTTACTTTCTATCAGTTAACAGAAACCAACCAAAGTGACACACAGGGCATTTATAATCTCACAAAATGTGCATGTACTAAATTTGTTGCATCTTAGCTCAATGACGCAGATGAGATTGTGGCTCATCTTTGTTTTCAGTAGTCTCCAATGAGTCAGTGATTTTCTGTCATGGTTGCTATGTGGCAACCATAGTTTTAGCATTCCATGCAGATAGGTCCTGCAAGTAAAAGGAATGTCTTAGTCTATTTGATGCTGCTATAACAAAATACTACAAACTGGTTAATTTGTAAAGAATAGAAGTTTGTTTGATTCAAGGTTCTAGAGACTGAAAAGCCCAAGAGCAGGACGCCAGTGTCTGGTGGAGGCTCCTGCTGTGTCCTAAGGCAAAGCAACAGAGGATCTGCTTATGCGCACCAGAGGGAGCTGGGGTGGGAGGCAAACTCATCTGTTTGTCAAGAACTTGTTCCCCCCAAACCTTCCCATTCACAAGGGCAGGGTCTTGTGAACTAATAACCTCTTCAAGGACCCACCTCTTCAAACTGCTAAAATGGCCATTACATTTTAATATGAATTTTGAAGGGCAACAGTCAAACCATAGCAAGAAGCATCGTCAGTTTTAGTAAAAACCAAACCCCGTAACAAAACCAAACCTTCCCCTTATATTTGATTGGCCAGAATTTACACTTCATGCCCAAGTCTAAATCTTGCATTTGTTGAAAGAAATGATATCTCTATTAGCTTAGCTGAGATTCATCTCCAGCTTCCTCCCAAGGATGTGTGAAGGAATATGACTGCCACCGTCCTAGACTGAACAACATTATTCAGTCAGCCGTTGATAGCAACCACTACTCACTGCACTTCCCCAAGCCTCATCTTTGGGTCCCTGTACTTACGCCAGCCTCGTCCTCAGCAGGTAGCCACAACTCCCCTTCACAACCTATGAAAAGTCTCCTAGCCTGTACCAAAGGTACTGCTCTGGTCCCTTTCAGGTTCTGAAATAAACCTGTCCTATTGAGCTACCTTTGTTTCTTTTCCTCCCTTTTTCCTAACATATGGCCACTAGGAGGAGCCTCAGCAAAATCTGGGTTCTGTTCTAGTAAGGAAAAGGGGAAAAAAGAGCCCATGGTAGTCAACCCAGAGAAGTATGAAGATGTTTTTGTCTCGGGTGCCCCAATACAACATCGAAGGAAATAGCATTTTACATTAACATGGTTTCCCATGTATGATGGAGGCTTTATTACATTTTTTAAAAAGCTTGTGTGGCTAAACATTAAATAAACTTATTTTTGGAGAAGCTGTTGATGGTGTTCAATTTAAGATTTCGGAAGGAAAAAGGAAAACTGAGACTAGAAGAAAATACATAACTTGAGAAATTTTGGTATCTGGTTCAGAGACAGGAAGATAGCGAAACAAGTGGGTGAAAGACAAAAGTAACAGGGAGCAGCTGTTTAGGTCATCACCTGAGTGACATGGATAATGCTGGAGGCAGAGGAGGGCTGCACACCAGGTAAGGAGACACACATATTACAGGCAGGAATGTCAATTCCTAAGCCTGAGACCATTCAAACAGAATTAAGCCTGTTACCCCAGCTACTCAGGAGGCTGAGGCAGGAGAATTCCAAGTTGGAGGCTAGCCTATGCAATTTAGTGAGACTGTCAAAGAAGGGCTGGGGATATAGCTCAGTGGTAGAGCAGCCCGGCTTCGATCCCTAGTATCACAACAACAAAACAAAAAGCAAAAGCAAAGTTAAAACAAAAATTCAATCTCTTTACCAAGGCTGTTTTTGACAGAATTATATTTAAAAACCAAAACTCATGTATCTTTATATACACATGAATTTAAGAGTTACAGGGGCAAAAATAACAAAACTGATGACAGAAGAGTATGATGTAATATCTAGACAGAAAAAAACTGTGCAGTAATGAGACTGAGAAAACAAAAAGCAAGCAATGAAACAAGCCCAAGACTCACAGGAGAAGAAGTCTCACCTAGTATTTGGAGTACTCTCCTTCCTGTCCCTATGTAAGATACTTGGCCTTATGTTATACTTATTTGTGTATCTTTTATTATTTTTAGTAGTAAGTAGGCCCTATGTAGGAAAGCATTATAAGGAACTATGTCATTTACACAATTTATATCTCTGTAGCATCTTGCAGAGACCTTGTAGCAAAACTTCTGTTCAGATATTTATTAAATTGAAAAGATGATTACAGAGATGCTAGGGAGAGAAGGACTTCGATGACCCTAGTCAGGGTAAAGTTAGAGCCTCTGAAGGGAGAAGGGCAATAATAAGTCTATATAAAGAGATTAATTAAATTACAGAGGATCAGAGCGGAAAAGAAGTTTTATTTTATGAACACTCATGCCAGGGAAGGAAGAAGATTGATAGATTAAATAAATTCATCTAAACAATTCAAAAGAGTCAAATTATAAGGGGTTTAGGCACAATTATTTCAGAGTTATCTCCTAAATCATATTAAACATCATTGTTTCTATTTCTGTTTGTGACATCTTTCCTTGAGATCAGAAATAAAGAGAAAGTGTTCAAAATCAGGAATGGGTGGGAGGTAAATGATGATTTGCCCAGCATGGAGGCAGTGCACGGTATAATTAAGTCTTACGTTTGCTAGTGGACAATAGTTTACAAAATCCTTTCCTAGGTGATTTCTTATTCAGTGGAGAGGATTGAAGGAGATCAGCGTGGTTAAGTCAGGTAAATATCTTTTTTTTTCTTTTATACTCACTTTGGCTATGTACCCACTGTGACACTGCTAAGGTTTCTTCATAAAGCAGTGAGCATTGTTTGCATTCTTAGTTTTCTCCTTAAGTATATATTTATATTCTTAATATGCTGGTAATGAATTATTCCACGATACATAATATCACCTGGTTTTCGAAAATTTCAACTCTCCAAGGATTAATATGCCCTCATTAATGCCAATTCCCCGAGTAACAAGCCCTTCTCCTAAGGACCAGCAGCAATCTCAGGCTTGGAGAAAGAGGATACTCACTCCTCCCTGTATGTGGCAGGACTGCTGGGGCTGGGAAATATTACAGTGAACACACCAGCAATTTTTTCCCCACCAGCCAAGCCTTTCACGTCCCATGTAAAGCGGAGGATGTAAATACAATAACCTCTGTTAACATGACTTTTGTCCTGAAATAGGCAAGATCAAAGACTCACAGAAGAAAGGGAGTTAATGGAACAGAAAGGAAATAATAAATGTGTTTAAAATGTATTGCACTAATTCAATGATGCACATTTCCCCTTTTCCCCTTCCCCATTTTGGTATCTTTCAAATTAGGAGTCTGTCTTCCATCCGTGGTCTGCTGGGAGAACAATCTGTTGTAGTTGTTATTATTATTTCATCTCTAGCACAATTTGTGGACTGAATATTGACAGAGGACGAAAAAGTCCTGGAGATAAAAAAGAGGATTATCCTTTTAAGAAATGATGCATCACCAATGCTTTTAATGGCACAGAAGATGCCACTGGTTTGAGACTGATGATTCATGGTATATGAGTTGTCTATTTTTGCATAACAAATTACCTTTAAAATGCAGCAGCTTGAAGCAATATTAGCTGTTTTTGTTGGTTGAGAATCTATGAGGTGTTTACAGTTGACATGGCACTTCTCTGAAACTCACCAAATCTGTTCTGGTACCTGTTTTTGGTTGTCATCACACCTCCCGGAACCAACCAACCAGGAGGTCTGGGGTACCACTTATAGTTGGGTGCTCTGGATCAGGGTCACTCATGAAGCTGCAGTCATCCAAAGACTGGCCTGGGCTGGAAGGTCCACCCCAAGCTCACTTACACTGCTGCTGTCCAGAGGGGACAGTTCCTCACCAAGGGGCCCTCCTGAAGTGTTATGACATGGTGGCCGGCCTCCCCTGAAGTGACAGATTCAAGAGAACACTGAAGATGGAAGCCACAGTGACTCTGTATGGCCGAGTCTCTGATATCCTACACTGTCACATCCACTTTATTCAGGAGAAGTTCAGTACATACTCAAAGGGAAGAAAATTATTAGTCTCCACCTATTGGAGTGAAATGTATCAAAGAATTAATGTGGTAGTTTTAAAACTACCTGGGGGAAAAACATGATTGAACAGTTAGTCATTGATAGAAACTTTTATTTTTATTTTTAATGTATGTACAATATATGATAAACTATCTAAAGTCTAACAGCTCCTTCTTAAGTATAAAAGAAAACTCTTAAGTGATATTAAAGTATCATGTTATAATTTACAGGGCTTTTTTCCAGTGGTACATAAAATAACCCTCTATGTCTTAGAGTCAATATATACATTTAGCCGGTCTTTTAAAATCACTGAAAAGAAAGCTTAGTAATCAATCACCTTTATTGACATAACAAACCAGGTGCAATCATTAATCTATTTCCTTGAATTTTGCTTTCTAAAATTAAGGCATCATGGGCTGGGATTTAGCTCAGTGGTTTCTGCACCTGGCTCGCAAGGGCAAGGTACCGAGTTTGATCCCTGGGACCAAAAAAAATAAATAAATAAAATAAAATTAAGGCATCATGATCCGATGAAGCGACATTTTACAGAGTTTTATGGAAACTTGAATCAGCCCTATCTTGAAGTGAAATGACTTTTCCACTTGCATTTTTCCCTTGATCTTTACATCTTAGCAAAATACTATGTACTGCATGGGCTTTTTCATAATTATCTTAACAATTAAATGGATGTTTGGGCACTGGAATTTTCTACCAACATTTTGAAAGTTTGGGACATAAAGCAAACCCTGCCAGCCCAGGGTCCACATTCCATGGGGACACCCACATAATCACACTGGGTATTAAAATATTGAGACAATGCCATACCAGGAGGTAATAACCACTTCTAATTCCCAATCCCCCTACTACCACCCATGACTTTCCCAGGATCCAACAACTAAGAGAAGGAGAGGGAAGAATGGGAAGTTGCTCTCAAACCAGTTGCTTTTTATCCAGCATGCCTCTGATACCTGGATGCTGTGTCCCATATTTTTTTGACTGTCACTCTGTCATTGTTTGGACTGCTCTAACAAAAACACCATAAAGGAGCTGGCTTATAAACCACAGACATTTACTTCTCACTGTTCCTGAGGTTGGGAAGTCCAGGATGAAGGCTCTGGCAGATTTGGTGATGGCTCACAGATGGTGCCTTTCTCTGTTGCCCTCACGGGATGGAAGTGCATAGCTAGCTCTCTGGGCCTCTTTACAAGGGCACCCTCATGACCTGATCCCCGCCAATGGCCGCACCTCTTCTACTACCACCGTGAAGATTGGGTCCAACATACAAATATTTGGTGACAGGCAGTCCACAGCACCTTTGTATCTATGATAATGAGAACTAATAACTACTTTTATATTCTTTTAAGGAGTGTAAATGGAAATTAGAATAGGGTAACTATTAGTTTGATATCTAAATATATTTAAATTTGGTTGTTGTAGATTCTTTTTTTTGGTACCAGGGATTGAACTCAGGACTTTGTGCTTGCCAGGCAGGTGCCATGCTGCTGAGCTACATCCCTGGCGGTTGTTATAGATTCTTAACAAAGCAATGTTTTGTGGATTCACAGAGTGGTTGTATTTTAGGTCTAGTGATAGCTCAGCTACAAAAAAAAAAGACAGTTATTTGACATTTAAAAAGAGCACAATTATTTAGGGAGTATTCTGAATAATACCAGAGTTAAAGGACATTTTCTGTATTTGTTAGTGAGAGAAATAAATACTTAAATCATAAATCTGATCAGTACTTCTATTAGAACAAAACTTTTAAGGTGAAGACAAATTTTTTTTTTTTTGGTACTGAGGATCGAACTCAGGTCCTTCCACTTGCACAGCAGGTGGCGAAACCACTGAGCTAAATCCCCGGCCCTGAAGACAAATATTTTATATGAGTATATTCTCTGGTGGTTTCTGTCTTCTCTCATAGCACTGATTTTTTAGAGAATTGTCAGATTATGGATTCACATAAGCATAATGTTTAAATAATTTTTTTGAGACAAGGTCTCACTTTGTAGTTCAGGCTGGCTTTGACCTATTTGATCCAGGCTGGCCTCCCGCTTGAACCTCACAAGTGATGGGATTACAGGTGTGCACCACCATGCCTGGCTAAATAAATATTTAAGATATTTTTTATTAAAAAAGTAACATTTTTCCTAAGAATACTGAATACCTACATCTACAAAATGGTTTTTATAAAATTTTCTTCCAGGTTTTCTCCTGTTTCTTTTAAAGTCAAAGACTATAAATTGAACACAACAATGAAAGAATTTCTAGCTACCTATGGAATAACTGGACATACATAAGATTTTAGTACAAACTGATGTTCATAATATTTTGAAAAACAAAGCCAATAAGTAAACAAGTAAAAAGCAAAAGAAGAACTCAAGTTCTTTCAACAGGACCTCAGACCCTATTCTAGTCATAATTTGCTCCATAAGAATAAAAATTTAAGTGTGCTAATATATGATCATCACAACATGGCTTAATTTTCTAACAATGTTATCTTTCTGTCTACATAAAGAAAATAAGAGAAAGCAACTACAATACCAAATCACAATAGCTTTTAATTCTGATTTATAAACCATAATTAGAAAAGGATGCTTCACTAAATTTTAACCATTTACAGTATTACTGAACTGGACTGAAATCATTATTTTCAGTTAGCTTATTGTTTGCCTTTATGTTCCTCAGCAGTGGTTTCCAGACTTGTTAAAGTGACCAAATGCTTGGAAGCCACGATGCTCTTTACAGAGCATCATGAGTTACTGATGTATTTAATCCCAGCATAAAATTATACCAGCTAGGAACAATTTTACCACCAGATGATATCTTTATTATGGTTTCTACATTTCAAAAATAATACTACCATAAATATTTATTAGACCACATTTCACAGCAGGATAATAAATAACAATCTGAATCAAGCCAACTATCTAGCAAGGCATGATTCAAAGACAAATCAGTGTTTGAGACAACTGCTCGTTTAATTTCCTCCTCTTCCCTGTACTTTGCTTTTAACTAGTTTAGCTCCCAGATCTGCTTTCTTGGCTGTCTTAAAGCCTGCTCATCTAACTTGGGCCCATAGTATCTGAACCTTGACTCCTACCTGTGAATGCAGTCTTAATGCACTCCAGCAGCTCTGCAGTCTATTTCAGTGAGGCAAGGGGATTGAGGTATTCTAGAGACTGCCATCATATAATTTTTTTTTTTTTGGTACCGGGGATCGAACTCAGGTCCTTGTGCTTGCGAGGCAGGCAGTAGAACCACTAAGCTAAATCCCCGGGCTGCTAGCATATAATTTTGAGGTACAGTATTCTATCTCACAGATAGTTTGAGAAGTGTATATGCTTGAAATGGGAATTTCTAAAGTCTTCCTTTTTAAGATAGGATTTTGAGAGTTAAATTTTCAAAGTATTTTTGCTCCTTTTCAAAGCACTGGTCCAGTTAGAAACTGTTCCATGACCCCTATTATGCTCTGGATGTTTGTATTTCCCAAAATTTGTATGTTTTTTATTTAATAGAAGGGCATATTTTTGTTTACAAACAAGTTTCACAAACAAAAATAAAACATGTATGCTTCTACTTATTAACCTTTTTCAAAATGCCAACAGCCCTCATGCTCTATGAAGGTCTTGAAGGATTAGAAAAATCAATACAGTTCACTCACAGTTCACCAAGACATCACTGAACTAACAGGGAAAAACAAAAAGGACTCAAGTTTTCTTGTAGTTTTGATAGTTTGATTTAATTTGATTTGCCTGAAATAACAAAAGCATTTTAAGCATCTTTCATTATGTGGCTGATGTCCTGCATTAAACAATCTACTAAATTCTGAACAAAGGTTATTAGCAAGTTTTCAAAAATTTAAAAAATTAAAGTTGTTTCATAACCATTAAGTAAAATATATTTAACAAACTAATCAGGACAGATGCCATAACTTCATTAGAACACCACTGCTCATGTTTTTTTTTAAACAAAGCATTAATGTTATCTATTGGCTTTTAGTATTAGCAACTTATCTACAATATTTAACAAGGTAAATTGTAGACAAAAATTTAGTACAGTTTCAATAGAAACACCCCTTTTCCCTGAAAATATAGCAGTATTTGAAGGACTAATATTTCTGTGCATCAGTTATAAGGGAGCTTCTCATCTATGACAGGAACAAAAACAGTATCTACAAACCTTCGTAAACAGATCTTTACCATTTATAAACATAAATAAACCAAATTAACAGCCAACAGCAGAAATTAAAGTATCAATTCAATGATCCAGGGCTCTGTGTCTCGCCCAGGTTTACTCCTCCCTCTCTCCCATCAAGGACTGAGACAAACTAAAGCTCTCCTAATATACTGTTCAGGACCATTCTTGGATACTACTGATGATCCATGGGTCACTTACACGGAGTTACTGTTTATCTGTTAGTTCATATCTCCCACACCCCAAAAAGCACCCTCAGTCTGGCAGAAAGCTTTGCTTTAAAAAAAAAAATCTACATTTGTACAAATGCATCTTCTGTTGAAGTCTAAAGACAAGAATACCATCTTGTATGTCACAATGTGTGAAAAGACTGTTTCAATTTGTTTCTTTACAATGCAGTTAGTGTGTTAACATTCAGCTTACAATCAGAGTGATGTTTCAAAACTATGTCCTGGGCTTCCTGGGGATGAAGAAGTAGCAGACTTGGTCATTTCTATTGTCTTAAGGTGAATTCTGCTGTCAACAGCATTGCTATTTTTGTTGGGAGAAGGTGAGGACTGGAGTTTACATTTTGCAGGAGCACCATCTTCTGTATCAGTATCATCAATGAGGGGATATGAGGCTGTGACTCTTCTATCTTAAACTCAGGACGTGTCATAAAGTTGTGAATTGAACTTGATTCTGGTTTTTCTAACCCTTCATATAAAGAACTATGAAATGCATTTACCACTTGAATCTTGAGTTTGGATTCTGTTCAGACCTCTAAACCACAAGATCTGGCCATGCCACAACTCCCTTTCAGCATGATCTATCTCTTCAACATCCTCTGCTAATTCTTCCTCAGGTATTTCCTCCCTTTTGTGTTCCATGGCCAGCTTCTTTCAGGAATTTTAAACAGCTAGTTGGAATTGTTGAAAACAGCTGGCCCCAGGGTAATGTCCCCATTCCTAAGAATACTGACCATAGTCGCTGTTCTACCGAAAGCTCTGAACAGAGAGGCTTTCCACCAAACTGCACCACATCTGTACCACAAAAGTGACTAAAACAATTGAGCAGAAGATGGTGTTATTAAAGATTCCTTCAAACACATTTCTTTCACCATGGATTTTCTGGGCATTTATTTCACTGAAAATTTGCATCAGCACAAAGGTATTAAAAACAATAGTGTAATGTTCTGAAGGAGGAGCATGCAAAGGAGCATTTCTTCCACTATCGATATCAAAAACTTTTCTCCAGCAAATGAGTGTAAAAATGAGTTGATAGAATGCATGACCCAAAATATCCTCATCATTGTGCGTGAGATGAGAGGCTTATTTCTACCATATGGTTTCCAAAGCAAGAGAGACTCAGTGGGTGGTTCCGTTGCCAGAGCCAGGGAAGCGAGTGCGTCCATTATGAGGCTCACCCACTGCATCTGCACAGCTTTAAGTGGTGAATCCTAGAAAAGATGTTTCTTGAGTAATACAAGTCCCTGTGGAAGCAACACTCACAGCTACGACGTTAACAGTAAGTTGGAACTCCAAAAATTTTGAGATGCTATCGTAAACATTTTGTCCCCACATAAACTATTTTAACAATGCTTGTAAAGTTGTTACCTGTGAGAGAATATCAGATGCTTCTTTAGCTACATCAGTTCCAGGAATATCCAACTGCAAATCCAACATCTGCCTAAAATTCTTATGTTGAAGTCTAATTATCAATAGGAGTTGGGAACTTTAAGTGATTTAAGGATTGGCAACTTAAGTGAAAGTGGAGCCCCCATGAATGGGATTAGTGTCCTTACAAGAGACCCCAAAAAGCTGCTTTGCTTAATCCACCCATGAGCACACAGCTAGAAGTGTGTCCAGCAAATACATGAACCAAGGAACAGTCTCTCACCAATGATTATGCTGGCACCTTCACCGTGGGCTTTCTAGCCTTCAAAATGGTGAGGAATACATTTCTATTATTTGTAAGCTACCTAGTTTATGTCATTTTGTTATAGTAGCATGAATGGATTAAGATAAACCCCTGACTTTTGGGTCATAATTAAATGTAATAAATCTATCTACTGAGTATTGTCAAGTGCTTGATACAGTTATTAATCTTAATAGGCTGATGAATCAATCATCCCAATATTGTAAATGAAGGAAATGTAGCAAAATTACATAATTTGCCCACAGATGTATGGCTACTAAGTGGCTGAATCAGGAACCCAGCCTGGACTCTTCAGGGCTCCTATTGAGCTCTGTCAGTCACCATGCTTTGCTATCACCATGGAGATCAACTTTCTGCGTTATAAACAGGCCTTGAGGCTTTTTTCCCTTCCTTCCCTCTCTCCCTTCCTTGGTTCTTTCACTAGAGATTACTCTCACTCAGGTATCCAAAAATAAATTATTTCACTGCCACCTGCTACTAAGAGAAGCAGAGTCCAAGGCTTATGCTAATCAGCAAATCTTAAGAGAATGGAAATACATGCCTTAAAAATCCTGCTACGCAATTACAAGTTGGTTATGCGTAAGCAGATGTTACTGCTTGGGCAGTAAACACCACAATATATTATTCAGATTCATTGAGGAATAAAGTATTTGACGTTTCTTACAGACACTTGAAGTCTCTGCACCCCTATAATTAAGCTTCTGGATTTTAAAATGAAAACAAAGTATTCAGAATTATTTTCCACGATCTTTAGGTCATCTTTACCAATGTCATGGTTAAACCATACCATACTAGTGTTATTAACTCTGCTTCAGCTTTCTTATTGTAACAATGGTTTAATGTCAACAATCCAGGATAAAGTGTATTTATTCCATTTTGCTTAGTCTTATGTGGCTGAAATTGTTTAAAAACTAAACTGTTTCCATATTAAAAATAAACAATGAAATTGCCTTAGTTTTCTAAATGCATTATTCCCTCTTTCATAGTATTGATGGCTCCAAATTAAAATTTTTCAGGTAACTAAAGTATATACATCTCTACTTGCAATAGAAAATCTTCTGATGAGTTTATTCCTGCTTTACTTAGCAGAGAAATTATCAATTTACTGTTCCTTGATTCACTTATATTAACATATATTACATATATATGAAGCTGTAATATAATCACGTCTTTGGGGCTATCCTGGAAAAGCAAAATCCACTCATGTACAACACAGCCCCTCCTTACGACAGATTTTTGACCCTTTGGAGACTTCTGCCTATGAGGCAGCTTACTTCCTTTTCTGCCTAATCCCCCACCAGCTCACCCCTACCCTCCAAATGTGTTTCACAGAAGCCATTACATATAATGTATGCATTATGTCAGTAAAGTTCTTCATGAGATTTGTAGGGCTCTCCCGGGAGGATGAGAGTTTTTGCTTATAGATGTTGTGGCATCTATGTGGCCTATAGTGCTATAGTATTTCTGTGAGCTTAAATAGTATTTTAGTGTTTTTCGTTTTCAGATCTTCCTACAATTTCCCAAATTTATTGCTTAAAAATATTTTAGTGAAAAGTGTCTCTGAATCAAATTTTAATTTCCATAAAAGTCTAGAGCAATGGCTACAAATTAACATGCAATTTGAATTGGTATTCTTTGGCAGTATGTTCAGAGAAATGGTGACCAGATCTTAATATGAGAATTATGAAGGGTTGCCAATACATTTCCTAGTGAGAAGCATTTAAAACTTTCCAGTGTTCATCGTGATAAGAAGGTTGATAGTTCAAACAATTTATTGCTGCTTTATAGTTTACATAATTAAATGAAACGTGTTAAACTCAAGGGAATTTTTAATAGGTTACTTGCAATTGTTATTGCAGGCAACAACTTGTACATGATTTTATTTCCAAATCCACAAAAAACAAATTTTATACAAATCAGCACTGTAAAAATGTCAATTACAGCCCCAGAGGCATTGCTGGCAGAATAACTGTCTAAATTCTAGGATATGGGAAACAGGTTTTTTCTGGATTCTTTTTTTTCATTTTCTTTTTTTTGTTGTTTTTTACAAAAAATTTACAAGTGAAATGTTACTACGAAACTTTTTATAAGGAATTTTTGCAAAACATTTACATTTTACCATCAACTATTTCTGTTTTAAAATCATTATGTAGATTTAATACCCTATGCTGCACATCAATTTATGTGGGATGACAACTTAGTGACATGCATAAAAAAACATCACAAGGCATTAAAATGGAGACTTAAATACAAATATTGTTGCAATAAAACAGTTATAAAATTGAAAAATAGGACCTAAACATCATGCTTCTCTAAGTTTGACAAATTAACTTTTTCTCCTAGATTACACACTTTTATTACTGCTCTCATGAGAGTGTGATAAATAATGACAACATCAAGTTCTAATGTAATCAGCAACACATACACAAACCTAACCAAAGAAAGTATACTGTAAGAAAAAACTATTCTAACACTGGAGTTCTACCATGATAAATACATAGCTTTGCACTGATAATTACAAAAAAGAAAAGTTTTATAATGGTGGCAAAGGGAATGAACAGTGAAATGCCATTAAACAAGACTCTACTGCACATCTGTGCCCTATTACTTATAACAGCTATATCCCACTGAGTCAAATAAAGGACAGTGAAATTTACGATTCTTGTAAGACAGAAAAGTGGATTCAGAATGGTATGCAGAACAGACTGTCAAAATATTTCTAATTTCAGTGGTGAAATGTACACCTACTAACACAAATTAATATATTTTATATGCCATAAAGCTATCCAGATTCAGTTTGATAAATTTATAATAGGCCTCATTGTTGATTAAAAAATAACTTCTATTTCTGATGAACATACATGGATTTTCATTAAAACTAGTTCAGGGAATAATGATGCAGAATGCTCATACTTGGTATTAAAAACAAAAAGCGTCACTTGGAGGAAACATGATTAAAACATTAAGAAAGTTTCTTTGCATAAAAAAATTTATAGCACTGATTGTGTAGCATAATGATAAAATATATATTTGATGTTTCAGCTCCTATGTAACAAAATTAAAATTAACACTACCAAATGCTCCTCTGTACCAAACCAAACAACAAACTAATTCTGATGTTTTAAAGCCAGATACATCAGTTGTTAAAGAGTACATTAAATAAAATATACAAAACAATTTACAAAATCCAACGAAAATTTAAAGACTTTGTTACAAGTCTACAAAAGCTTTAAGAAACTTGAAATTTATAACCACAGTGTAAAAATTTTTTTCCTTTAATCTCAAAGCTTTTTTATACAAACTGAAAGCACAAAAGACCTTCAGTTTTATATAACGCTACAAAGGGCTGGCCTAAAGTGTACATAGTGTAAACAGTGATCATTACAGTATTTATCCTTCATCAAAAATATAAGAAACATCACAATTTTGGAAGAGAATTCACATTAGTACTTTTCCTGAAATAACAGAGAATGCGTAAGAAAACATGGACCTATTTTCAAACAGTTCCCAAACCAATGATGTTAATAAACCAAGCAGGTAAAAACTTTAGTTTTCAAATTGTTGATTTCATTTTACGATTCCATGTAAATACTTACTAAAAATGAAGACTTTTACTGTTTAAGCTATTAGAATAATCCAATTTTTATCATATGAAACTTTTGGCCATCTTTCCTAATAAAATCATTTTCTATAAGACCCTTTCATGAACAATGAAATATATCTTTGTTTTATCTTTAGTCACTATTTGAAAAGTATTCTGACTTTTCAAAAATAATTTTTACTTCATAATATCATATCTATTATACATTTGTTAGGCCGCCTAGATGTTTAGGGAAAATTAAGTTACTGATATACCATAAAGATATAAATTCCTAATTAACATTCTAACAATACTAGAAATAAAATGGGGTTGGCCAATTTTTAGTAAAGGAAAGCAAAAATTATAATACAGTTAAAATATAATTTTCTGCTGGCCTTGAAAAAGTGTGATAATTCTTTCTTTGGCTATCAAGTCAAAGCATAAAGAATTCTGCACATTGTCAACATAACTCATATTTACAGAATATGAAACTACAAAATGATTTATTATCTATGCAAATATTTCCAATATAAACATTTAAAATGAAATATTGTGGTTCAACCTAGGGTTAGGAATATAATCAGTCCTAACTTTAAAAGACTGCATGTTAAGTTGCTTCACTTTACTTTCTGAAGCTATTATGTGTTCTGTTTTAACCATTTTTCCCCCTACCATTTTCCTAAGTTTTCAATCTAACAATTTAACCTAAGATTTAGCTCTAAGTTCCTCTTGTGTCTCCAAAATGGAGAAAGTAATTGGATTTCACTGATTGTCTGAATACACACTACTATAATGTAGTGGTAATAAAGATCTGAGGTGTATCTCAGATTACTGTGTCGGAACTTACCTAATTTAACTTTTGACGAATTTCTAACATTTAGAAAAGACGGCCAAAACTATTTTGAGTTGATTTTCTAAAAATCAAGCTGAGGAAATATAGTAGTATTCCTATCTTCAGATAACAGTTTTCTGTGCTATAGAGAAAAGGAAATATATGTAATTACTGACTGAATTTGTAACAAAGTACTTTCAAAGAAAATAAGTCCAATTAAGGTCCAGCCTGCAAATTACTGAGGTCTGTCTTTTTAAACACATTAATACATAATGTTAAGGAGGGGAGGATTCTGTATAAAGGTTATGTGATATATTTCCAAATAACTATAATTTATAACATGAAGGAAATACTTTTCTATCTGTTTCCAGTATATCAGTTTGCTTTTTGTATTTTTAAAAATTTCAACACTTAAGGTGTTGAACCAAAACCCTGGAATACTTAAAAGAAGCCAAGAATAAAATCATGATTTCCTACTCCTTAATCCACTTGACCAGCCCATTTCCAGATTTTCAAAGGTGTGTAAACTTAAGTGCAGCACTAGAGGTCTCTGTTATAAATAGCTTTTCAGAATTCTTCCATGTTGGTTGAAACACTGGGAGTTGCTGGATTCGAATCTTGAGAAATGGCTGCAACGGTGACAATTCTTGGGGAGCCAAGCACCTCTGTAACAGATGAGTCCAGTTCTCCCGAGGTAACAATGGCAAGAGCTGTCCCACCTCCTTTCTTATTCTGGTGTGTTTTGACATGTTTGGAAAGATGATCACTTCGCATAAACCTTTTAGAACATTCAGGGCATTCAAATCTCTTTTCACCTATAAGAAAAACAGATGAATGTATATACATTCTATTTAAATAAAATTATAATTTTTAATATTTATTTTCTGGTCATGCTGTACTTTTTGCATGGTAGAAATTTTTCTATAGTTTGATCATATACATAATATTTTTTCTTCTTTATTAAAAATGCTATCAGATAAACCAGGACAGGAGATAAACCATGAATGAGAATACAAGATGGAACTTAAAGACTGACTTCTTTGAACTGGAAATAAAAGCTTGAGCAAGTAAAATAACTGTTGTAGGCCTCAGTTTCTCTGCCCACAAAATAAGATGGCTCCTAATATATGATCTTAAAAATCTCTATCAGGTGTGACAATACATAATGTTCAAGCCTTGTGTCTGTTCTTTAAAGCTGCTCCTTGGGTTTCAGTTTTAATCCCTAGAGGTATGAAATATCTTCAAACTGTTTTAATGAAGAATTTAATGGTGTAATGTATTTTTTACAAGGCAAAAATAATGAGAGGCAGGAACATACCACTTTTCAAATTAAGTTTTTAGGTTTCACAGACTAATACCATTATTTTCTGCTATATAAAATAATCCATAAATATACCCTCTTCAAAATAAAAGATAGTGCTAGTGGAACTACTATGCTTTGCAATAAAAAATACAGTCTGCAAAAAAAAGTATATACCCTTCAGGAAAAGACAAAATAGTATGATGTTTTTCAACAGATGGTATTACCCTCATACGGGGGACCCTAGAGGATGTCATATATTGCAGAAAACCTACCACACTGCCGGCCCTTAGAGAAACTAAAAATGCATGTGTAGCGATCTCAATGGCCAACATTGCCCAAGTGGCAGCTCACTGTACTAATAAATACCTGGAAGCTAATGGCCATTGGAGTACCACTTGTAATTGAAGAGGACAAAGTAACTTGTATTAATCTCACGATGTCTCAAAATTTAGTATTAAAATATTTATACAACTTTTTCTTTTCCTAAAGTGTGCATACATTTTTTTGTGAACTCTGTATATGTCAACTAAAAAAGAAAAAGAGCCATTTTATTTTTGTGTAAAATTGATGGGGTGCATGAAAATTTGGTTAACTGACACATCCTTAGGTTCAAATGGGTAAGTATTGTAGATTTGGCATTTCCTTCTAAAATTTTTGCTTATGGGGATGAAATGATGTTTTTTCCAGTTTGACAGTGAAACCTGAATAAGAAAATTCAGTTTGGCCGATTTCTTAGCCACGCTTTTGATGTACCAAGAGAAAATTTATAAAGTCAAGTTTGTCCAAGTAAGGTTTTCCCCTTTTATTTGCTTGAGAATCAGACAACTTATTAATATTAGGGAAAGATTCAAGGCACCTGATTTATAGTCTGGGCTCTTTATGCTACACTGCCAGACTGCAACTAGACACTGCTTTATTTTATAGCAATAAAAGGTGTGATTTATCAAATCAGATGGTGATGACTTAAAATACACAGATCATTTTGTAAGTACTCAGCTGGAGATCAACCAAAATATAGTGGCCTCAACAAATTATTATGGGATTTTCATAAGCTCAGTTGTTTTTTGACCAACACCTATAGAATATGTACAGTGTGCCAGATACTGGTGATATGAAAAAAAAACAAGTAAGAGTCTGTGACCTTAAGGAGTCTCCATTTTCTTGAGACAGTTAATGCAACCATGTACTGTAGAGTGGTAAATTTCAATTAAGAAATGAAGAAATTCTAGTCCCCAGCTACTCAGTAATAAACCACAAGATGAATAGGAACTAATAGTGACATGGTTCATGTGTGGACTTCTTAGTCTACTTAATATTGGGTATTTAATTAATTTCCAGCAACAAAAGCTGGCAAGAATCTCAGATATGCAAATTATGTCATACAATTACACTTTTATTAGAGGAATTACACATTTCAGTTCATTATCCTTTTCTACAGCAAAGTTGTGTTTTCTGTTGTTAGATAATTATCAGTATACTTTACCTCAAAGATGTAGAGTGCTTACGCTGACTACGTTATCTTTTTAATAACTTCAAAATACCTAAATATTTTTTATAATTAATGCATTTAGTTATCAAAACTATTGGTATTTTTTACAGTGGTAAGTGGAATGTCCTGACAAAATTGTCCATGTTCCAACCCCTGGAAGTTGTGAGCATGTTACATGGTTAAGGTCATGGAGAATTAACACAGGAAAATTATTTTGATCGAGGTGGGCCCAATCTAATCACATGAGCTGTCCAAAGCAGACAGCTTCTTTTAGCTGACGTCAAAGAGGTTAAACATGTGAGAGGGCCCTGACCTGAGTTGCTGCAGGTCACATGGCAAGTCTGACGAGAACATGAGCAGGCTCCAAGAACAATGGCCCCTAGGTGACAGCCACCAAGGAGCAGGGACCCAAGTCCTACAATAGCTGAGTTTAACTGATGGTGTGAATGAATTTGGAAGCAGATTCTTCCTAACAGCCTGCAAGGAGGAATGCAGCCCTGTTGATACCTTGATTTCACTCAGTGAGACAATAAGCAGTATACTTTGGCTGACCCACAGGACTTCTGATCTAATGAACCATGAGATAATGTTAAAGGTTTGTAAAATATTTTAAGCTGCTAAATTTGTGATGTTCTCTTCAACTCTGCTGAACATTTTTATAAAAATGGATGCACACTTTTGCCAAATATTTACCGTGTATTTAAATGATCACATATTTTTCTCACATATTAACATGGTGAATTATATTGCTTGAGTAATTTTCAATTGTTCAAACAGCCTTTCATTCCTAGAATAAACTCTACTTAGTTCTGTTGCATGAGGCTTTTCATATACTGCTTGACTTGGTTTGCTAATCCTTTGTTGAGAATGTTAGCCCTAAACTTATGATATTAGTCTACAGCATTTTTCTGTATCCCCAGTAATGTCTTTGTCTGCTTTTTATGATGATGTAAGGCTGAAAAGTGTTCCCTCTTAATTTTGAGAAAGAGGCTGTGCATAACTGATATTATTTCTTCCTTAAATGGTATAATTTAACAAATGAAAACCCTTAACCCGAGTTTTCTTTGTTGAAAATTTTAAACATTAAACCCAATTTATTCAAAATATACAGAGCTATTTATGTTATCTATTTCTTCGTGAGCTATTGGTAGTTTTTTAAGGAGTTGGTTCACACACTTAGGGAGAAGACTGTACACAGCATTCCTTTATTACCCATTTAATGTCTACATGGTCTTTGGTGATATTGGTAAATTTTCTTGGTCAGTCTGGCAGGAGGACTTAGCAGTTTTACCCTTTCAGCAAACCAGATTTGGTTTCAATGATTTTCTCCATTGTTTTATTTTCAATTATTTCCTAGTTTCTTGTTTTAGATTTAACTGCTTTTCATTTTCTAACTTCCTAATGTGAAAGCTTACTAGATTATGGACTAAAGATCTTTCTTTTTTTTTAACCAGAAAAGGATTTAATGTTAAAAGTCAACCTTGCTGGGCATGGTACCACACACCTGTAATCCCAGCACTCAGGAGGCTGAGGCAGGAGGATCCCAGCAAGTTCCAGGCTGGCCTGGGTTACATAGTGAGTTCAAGGCCAGCCTGAACTACAAAGCAAGATCCTGTCTCAAACACTCACTCACCAAATTCACTCGAAGCATTGCACAATTTACATACATCATATTGTTTTACAATATTTTTATTTTCTGTTAAAAATATTTTCTAATTTCCCTTGAAATTTCCTCCTGACCCAGGGATTCAGAAATATGCTGCTTAATTTCCAAGTGTTTAGAAGTTTCTAGTTATTTTTGTTAAGCTTGATTTCTAGTTTAATATTACTACGATGTGAGAACATGCTTTGTATGGTTTTAAAATTCTTTTAAATTTGTTCAGGTGTTTCAAAGCTCAGAATACTGTCTTCCTTTATGAATATTCCATGTAGTCCTCAAATACATGTTCTGCTGGAATACAATTTAAAGTAAGTTTTTATGTTTATGGTATATAGCCAGCTCTTTGGAAAAGAAATGCCATCTGACATTTGCTCCCTTTTATTAAGTATGATTAGACCATTTATATTTGATATAATTATTGATTGGACTAGTTAAATGTATCATCTTATTATGTTTTCCATTGTTTCCTCTTTCTCCTTGAATTATTGTTTAATATTCTAATTTAATTCATAGAATACATTCTATAATAATTTATAAGGCCAATATATTGGAATTAATTTTTATTTTAAAGTTTTTTATTGTTTGCTCTCCCTTCAAGTCTCACTCTAGTAAGATTTATTTTTAGCATGAAGAATTTCCTTGGCATTTCTTTTTCTAAGTCTTCTTTCATTCAAAAACACCTTTATTTTGCTTTTGTTACTCAGGATATTTTCACTGGATATAACATGTTGAGCTAAGAGTTTTTTCTTTCCTTTTTCTGGCCTCCACAGTTTCTAAGGAAAGATCTTT
This sequence comes from Heterocephalus glaber, assembly GCF_053883595.1. Lineage (NCBI taxonomy): Eukaryota > Metazoa > Chordata > Mammalia > Rodentia > Bathyergidae > Heterocephalus > Heterocephalus glaber. Next base: position 8,911,875 of record NW_028258156.1, read on the forward strand.
GATAGTTCAAATTTTTGTCTCTCAATAGGTTTCATTTTCTTTTGGCTCCTTTCAAGAGTTTTTTCTTTTTCTTTTGTTTTTAACAGATTATGAGATATATCTGAGCATAGTTTTCTTTAGTTCCTGTTTGATATTCAGTGATTTTCCTGAATCTATAACTTATACCTATATGGGAAATATTGTATATTTTATAGCTATTATTTTTAAATCTCAGCCATTGATATCTTCACAGTTTTTCCTACATCTCTTTTTCCTTTCCTTCTAGAAGACCAATGACACATTAGATCTTTCATTTGTATCCCACACGTTCCTAAAGTCCAGTTCATTTTCTGCCTGCAATCTTTTTTCTCTCTTTTTCAGACCTTTTAATTTCTAGCGCTCTATCTTTAAACTCAGTGATACATTCTTCTGGCTTATGAGTTCTGATGAAAATTTTACTTTGATTATATTTTTTTACATTTAGATTTTTGTTTGTTGAAACAGGGTCTCACTATCTGGTTCAGTCTGGCCTTGAACTGACTGTGTAGCTCAGGCCGGCCTCAAATTAGCAGTGATCCTTCTGCCTCAGCCTCTCGAGTGCTGAGATTATAGGCATGTGCCACCACGCCTGGCCCATTTAGCTGATTTTTATAGTTTCAATTTCTTTGCTGAATACTCCTGATTTTCCATTTATTTCAATCATGTTTATCTCTGTCCATGAACCATGGTTTTAAGAGATGCTTTAATATTTTTGCTAAATTCCAAAATCTGTATTATCATATCCTATGTTGATTATCTTCTTCTTTGAGAAATAAGTCAGTTGTACTTGGTTCATAGTATGTTGAGTAATTCTGGATTGTCCCTGGACATTTTTGGATATTACACAGTAGCAAGTAGCCAAGCCATTAAGGTTCAAAATAAATGCTTCATCTTGCTTTCTTTGAATTTGACTTTAACATTATTTTCCAAAGTATGTTATCTTGTGTTGTGTCTTCTTACACAGCATGTGATGAAAATTAGCTTATAAAACAATTCACTTCTTTAGACCTTCTCTTCTATGGTTTTTTAAAAATCCGACCTATGTATGTACAGTTTGGGGTTAAGGCCTAAATTTCATTTGCTCTACACACAGAATTAGTGATCAGCTTTCATCTCTTTCCCCAAGACTTCCTCTTTGCCTTTTAATCCACAATGGACACTTTTTCTGGTTCCTATAGCCAGCAAGCCAGGTTTCTCTGAGGCCTCCTGTACTATCCTGCACATACACTGTTAATGGGACCACTTTCAGAGTGAAAGTAGCATGGGAGAAAAATAATGGTGATTCCCCTTAGACTCTCAGTGGTAAAGAAAGGCCCCATTTCCAGGATTCTTCAGTTAGAGATTTGAGTATTACTGAGACATTTTTGGTGCCTATGAAGCCAGTACTGTGTGCAGTCTTCAAATTGGACTGACTTTAAAGCTCTGGGTCCTTTTTCTTACTTCTCTGGCTGGATATGAGGTCTTTCTCTTCATGTTTGCTGCCTGAACCTGCCATGCAGCAACCACAGGGTCACACCGGAAGAGAAAGCAAGGGAACAATTAAACTTATGTTGTACACTGTTACTCAACTTTGACTTCACTTCTTCATCGCCTGCTATTGTTTACCTTTCATTTAGATTCTGAAGAAAACAAATTCTCAGAGATTTAGTGTAATCAATGGGACTATAAAGTTACGCCCGATTCACTGGCTGACAGTGAACTCTAGGGCAACAGTTTTGAGCACTTGCCATATTCACTCAAGCATTCATATGAAGAAAGGGGGAAAGTCAACATAACAATAGAGTTCCTGGTATTATCTATTTTGATCCAGTTTTCCTTACCTTATGAAAAATGCTAGAGTTTTGTTCCCAATCTATTTCCTTTGCACTAAAGTTTACAATTACTGATTAACAACAAACATATAATTTTTTCTTGAACACCTTAAGACATTATATATTATGAAAAAACCATTTGTACAGAACTGTTCAGGAGCTCTTTTGGACTTTATCATAGACAATGAAAAAAAAGTAGTGGTATTCTGAATACGTGGTCTCCCTATAACACTATCAGAAATCATCCCTAGACTGCCAGTTGCTCAATAAATGAATGGCAAATAAAATAGCACGTGAAAAAAAAAATAGCAAGTGAGCAAAATACAGTAATATGTTGGTTCACGAATGCTTCTAGTTGCAAACAATTTGGTTCTCAAACAAAAGCGTTTAACAAAAATTTGCTTCCATTCACACTGGATCACAAACACAACTGTGGCCATCTTCCCCACACAAACACAAACACGGCCATCTTCTCCAAAATTGTAAAGCTAAGTTCATGAATAGTAGTACCATTTTATCTACAATGAAATATTCATAAACTGTATTAACACATGAACACACTGAATATAGACACCATTATAGACAATGTTTACTTGGTTACATCACTGTAATATTTCCCAGTTAAGAGGCGAAGTAAATGTAAATCTTTAAGGTTTATGACAGCAGCATGGTCATACCTGTTAATTTCTTCTCCCCAATGAGACACCCATTAAAATAAAAATAAAGTGAGGAAAAGTTAAACCTACAGCAACAAAAAGAGAAGGAAAGGAAGTCAACAAGATAATGACTACATAGCATTTGTGGAAAGTAGAACAGGGATTCTCAAAGAAGAGAGCCAATTTGTTTTCTGGAGAAACCTATAAAAATTGGGATTCAAAATGAAAGGGACACAGGGAGGATAAGACAGAAAATTAAAGCCTGCACATAGAATATACTCCTATCATCCAAATAAAAAAAGGGGACAAAGTATTTGAAGATTTGTATCTAATGAAATGGAGTCCCACAGATATTACTGTACTTTAGTTATCAGGCATCTTCCCATGTTAACACAGTGCCCAAGCCAACTGCCTTAAAATGAAAGCTACCAGCTTATAATAAATTTTTAAAATCTTTCACTTAAAACATATTCATCAATCACCAACAACTTGAACAAAAAAGTACCTTGGACAGCTCAGGAGAGCCTACAACACAGGAGAAGCCAGACACAAAAAACTACCTCAGAGCAAACATGAGTGTGGGAAAAAAAATTGTAATAGATGAAAAACAGGTATCTTCAGCAAATGCCTACATTCATGCAGTAAGAACAGCACTCAGTAAAAAAGGAAAAATGAAACTCTTAGAAATAAAAAATAGAAATATTTAATTATAGAGTCAAGGAATCTCACAGAAAACAAAAAGAGAAAGTGACAAAGGGGTTAACGAAGAAAATGTTGTAAGACATTTTTAAAAAATTCAATCTGAGTCCAACATAAGGATGTAGACTAATGTAAATAAATGACTAAACAAAGAAACTGAGCAATAAATAAATAAATAAATACAAGAAGGTCTAACTTTTTTTCCATGAAAATCCCAATTACAAACTATATAAGGAATGAAGGAAACAGACCTTTGGAACCCCACAGTAGCAATGACTGCAGGCAAGATGAATGCTATAAAAGTGAACCTCAGTATTTTTCTTTAAAGAGAAATAGTCTATTTGCATAGTCACAAAACAGTCCCCCAAACTTCAACATATTTATTAATTACTGTGGTTGTTTTAACATGTGTTCACAAATTCTTCTGATAATCTCCCCCCCCGTCAAGGAGTGACATTAATTCTCTTCCCCTTGAGAAAGGACCGAAAGACCTGCTTCTAACCAATAGAATATGGAAAAAAATCCTACTAGCTTTAGTTACTGGCCCACGCTCTTAACGAAATCATCAAGATTAGTAAGACATGTCCACACAGTGTCCTTCCTATATGATACAATGAGAAAGGCACTAACATCTTTCATATACTTCCTTAACAATTTGTAACTTTAGTCTAATCATGAGAAAACATTAGGTAAATCCAAATTGAGGAACATTCCACAAAATATCAAATCTAGTACTTGTTAAAAGTGTGGAGTGGGAAGGGAAGGGAAGGGAAGGGAGAAGGAAAGGGTAAAGGAAAGGGAAGGGAAGGCAGGAGGGAAGGGAAGGGAAGGGAAAGGAAAAGAAAAGAAAAAAGAAAAAGACTGCAGAAGCCTAAGGAGCCATAAGGAATAAATGCAATGTGCTAGTCTAGATTTAATCCTAGAAAAGAAAAAGTAATTCTCTGGTTTAATAATATAGTTACTGTGGTTATATAACAAGTTAGCATTATGTGAAGCTTGGTAAGGGGCATATGAAAACTATACTATCTTTGTAAACTTTTCTGTGAAGAGCAGATTTATTTCAAAATAAAAGTAATAGATAAATATAGTTGTAGGGGAAAAAATAAGGTCACCTACAAAAATAAAATACTCATCACTGGTAAAACAGATGCAGGAAGGCAAAAAAGCAATGCAGTTAAAATAATCTGCAATCTAGAATCAGCCCAATTAAGTGAAAAAATGAACTTTTCAGACAAACTTATTTTCCCATTAGGAAGTATTTCAGAATGTTTTCCAGCAACCAAGGGAGTAAAGTAAGAGAAATGAAAATAGGCAAGAAAAGCCTCAAGATTACAGTTGGAAGAATCAGTCCATGGCCAAACAGAAACATGGAAAGCTCTGGAATAAGAAGAAACTGAATGAAGTTTACACTATTCTTGAAAATGTGAAATAACTAAAGGAGATGATAAAGCTAGATGATATAAGGAAAAAATAAAAGAAATTAGAAACCATATAAGATAGGAAATGTAATGACGTACCTACATGTTCATATGCAATTATTTACTAATTTTCAATTTTAATAACTAAGCTATAAAAACAGATTAGTGCTTATTGAAGAAAATAACCATTTTAACTTTAAGACAAAGAGAAAGCAAACTTCTATGTGACAGAAGAGGTAAAAACAAAACTTTATTATTATTATTATTATTGTTGTTGTTGTTGTTGAGCAGTGAATCAAGAAGTAATGTTTGGCCTGCAAACAGTTTTATAAAACAATCAGTGTCTTCAAAGGGCACAATGTAAAGTAAATTCTTAACTCTTGATGCAAAAAGTCATAGTGGTTAACATTGATCTAGCAAGGAGGAATAATGGACTAGTATATTATTTAGATGCATCATTTTGAAAACCTAATCTTTTTTTTTAGAAAGATAGCATCATGGGCCGGGGATTTAGCTCAGTGGCACTGTACCTGCCTTGCAAGTGCAAGGTCCAGAGTTCCATCCCTGGAACTCTGGAAAAAAAAAAAGAAAGATATCGTCACTATTTTTAGCAGTGACTAGAACTAACTCATTTATTCATATTAAGTCAGTGTGTTTCTATTGACAGTAATGGATAGGACACTGAATAAAAATAGTTCTTGCCATGAATGGTCAAGACTTTCAACTTAATATACCCAATGCTAATGAATACTTATTTCAAAAGTTTTTTTATGCCATTTTCAACAAATTTAATAAACACTAAAAAGTTTAGTTTAGTTTCAAAGATTTTAACATCTCTGAAAATAGCATTTATAAATTTAAGTACACGTGAGTGAATTATCAAGCTATTAGATGATGATAATGGTATGGACTGCATGAAAAAGACAGTTCTTAAAACTATTACAATTTGGTTTTTGAAGTATATGTACATAGATCAGTTAATTTACTTTGTGTATTTGTAAGAGTGTGGCTGTATGATACTGAGGAACTGTACAAACTCATCATTTCTCAGACGAAATGATGCAATCACAATGTGAAGTTCCAAATCAAACAAAGCAGTAATTTTTGTTGGCTTCCTGAACTTGTCCCACTGCTAATCCAGGATGAAAACTGTACTCTCCTATGGACACAGAGAGAATATTTTTCTAGAATAGATACAACATTGTTATGGAATTAATTTTTAATCACATCATATTTGACAATGCCAAAAAGTAAGGCGGCATTAGAAACTCCATGTAATACCGTACAGAAAGGCTTTAAAACTTTTTTAAAAATTAAAATTCATAGCTTTATTATAATATCAACTTTTACAGAGACAGAATCAACATACTAATATTCATTTGTGTTAGTACTTATATACATATCGATTAGATAATTCTTTACTTAGCATTTTTAATAGATTTGACAACTATTTTTTTTTCTTTTCTGAGACTATTTTCTATCAAAGGAGCTAATTCCTATCTTACAGTATTGCTGTGAAAATCTGATACACAGTAGCTGATCAAAAAATGCCAGTTCTATTTTCCACTGTGTTCTTCATATACATTAGTACAAATTAAAATCTAATTCAATAGCTTAAATTAATATATGCAGTACTTAAATACTGAATATGTCTTGGGCATGTTCTAAATTAACAAAAAATATGAAAACTGCCCTACCAGATGTAATAACAATGTAAACCCGTGGTAATCAAAATAATACAGTATGGCATTAGTATAGGAACTGACAAGTGGGTAAAAGCCTCAGAGAATTTGGAGAGAAATGTTATTACAAATCAGTAGAGAAAGAATGAGTTGGTCAAGAAATGGCTGTCCATATGAAGAAAAATAAAATTATGGACCCAATTCATTTCATAATTAAAACGAAACAACAAAAAAACTCCAGACTGTTAAAAGACCAAAATTGTAAATAACTGAAAAGAAAAACAACAGAATAATGACCAGAAAAAGAAATACATTGTAAATGACCACACGCAAAGATGCTTAATTTCACTGATAATCAGGAAAAATGTAAATTTTAAAAACAGAAATTTTAGATAGACTTTTGAAGCCTAACACTAAGAAGTAAGCACGCAGTAAAACAGAAACTGCTAATCACTGCTGTTGAAATAAACTATAACAGCCACCTTGGAGACTGCTTAGCTATTAGCTAGCATAACCAAATATATACAATGTCTATGATCCAATAATTCCATTTCTCATATATGTTCACCTTATATTTACAGCCCCAAATTTATGCCAGTGGCTCAAAAGTCTAGGAAACAGATAATACAGTGTGGTAGAGTCATGCAACAGAATATTGTATCGCTGTTAAAAGAAATACATGTTACTGGACTCACTATCTAAAAAAATAGTGAAATTATGATTCTGCAACATATTATTTATGTAATATTTCATAACCAAAACAAAATATTATTTTTATAGAGACCCATGAGTAATATGTGTTAGGATACTAAAAATGTACTAAAAACTCAGACACTTTAAATTCACAGCAGTTGTTATCTTCAATATTGGCTTTATCAATGATTTGTTTTCTAAAAAGTAACAGAAAATACAGTATTCACAACTGTCAATTCTGAGGGAGAATTAAGTGGGTATTTGTAATACAAAACTAATGAAGGTTACCAATAAGATCATAATTCTGTTTTCTTTTTATCTATTTAAACACTTTGCTAAGTATACAAAGGTAAGCAAATGGGACAAATTTCAGGTCATGTAAAGATGGTAATTTTAAAGTTTACAGTGAGTAAAACGTACCTCAGAAATGAGGTAAAAATTTTTAATTTTCAACATCTGTGTAATTGCTAAAGTAAATTCTGTTCCCTTAAACTGTATATTTCTAATTTCATCGCTAAACTATCATGAAAACTTTCATTTGAGTACCGAAAAAATTAGTTAAAAAGTACAAGTCCTAAAATAAACCTACTAACCTGTATGGGTTCTTCTATGTCTCTGAAGCTCATCACTCCTTGTGAATCTCTTGCCACAAAACATCCAGTTGCATATAAAAGGTCTTTCTCCAGTATGCCAGCGGAGATGTGCTCGTAGGTGAGATGTTTTGCCATAAACTTTTCCACATCCTTCAATGTGACAGATATGCTGTTTCTTTTTTCCTGGTTCATTACTGCCTCTAACGAAAACAAAAAACAAACATTAATTACACTCCCCAGACTAAGCTTATAATTATGAAAAAAGGGAAATCAAGGTAATTAAATGTGCTTTTCTGAATAGATCTGTTTGATCCTAATGCCATAACTGCAGTTACAGTAAAAAAAATTTCAATTAAAGAAAACATAAAACAGATCTCTGTGTTTAAAAAATCTGCTATGAAAATGTGTTAATTTCATTGTTTATGTCTATGAGGCAATTCAAGTTCCTTCCCTAGTAGGCTCTTCTGTTAGCTTAAAAAATAAGAGAAAAAAAAATCTCTAAGCTTTTCAAGACATTTTAACATTCTTGTTAAAATACCAAAAGATGGCTAACTCCAGTTAAAGGTGTAAGGTGCAGAGCTTCATTTCCAGCAAGACAGTATGAGGAGTTTCATGGACCTGCTTTCCAGCAAAGCTGGTGAAAATTATAAAACAAGTCTCTCAAATGGTTGTAGGAGCAAATAACAGCAAATAAAGAAACACACTTACTAAAGAAAATCTAACAGAACTGGGGAAAAACAGTAAGAGTGTGGTATTTGTATCAAGACTCACTTCCTCTCATCACTATGCCACAGGCGCATTATAGAGGGCACAGAAAAACAGGGCTCCTTCTCCCACCTCTCAGCTAGAGGGCTATCTCCCCAGGAGGGGTGGACACGGTATTTCTCATGCTAATCCCAGCTACGTGTTCCAGGTCAATGTGGCTGAAAAGTAGTGCCTCCTTGCTTCCATGTAGCCCTCAAATCTGGGACACATCCTCTATCTTGGATATGGCACGATGAAATGCTATGGTCTGGAATGCTCTTGTCTCGCTTCATTCTTGGTTCATAACTAGGAGTTTCTAAGCTGGGGGAAACAATATGAGAAGATCCGAGGCTACTGATGGCCCTGTCATCAAGCATACAGCTCCTAAAACAGGGTCACCCAGAGAGAAACGTACCATTGCTCCAAACTCTGACTTGAGAGCATTACCATCATCCAAACTAGATAAAACATATTACAAGAAAAGAAAAGAAAACTATAGGCTAATATATCCCATGAGTACAGATGCAAAAATTTTCAAGAAAATATGGCAAACTGAATCTGGCAATATATAAAATGAGTTATACATCATGACCAAAAGATTTATCCTAGGAATGCAAAATTGAAACATGTGACAATTAACGTAACATATATTGGTAGAACAAAAAATAAAAATCATCGGATCATCATAACAAATGCAGGAAAGCATTTGATACAATCAAGCATCCCTCATGATATACTCAGCAAAACAGGAAGAGAAGGGAGTTTTCTCAACTCGATTAAGGGCCCCAGAACTAACACTGTACTCAATGGTGAGGAACTAGATGCCTTGCCCAAGAAAAAATAAAGGATGTATACTTTTGTCACTTTGCCACGTGTATTGAACATTATATGGGAGGTTCTACACCTAGTAATTAGGCAAAAAGAGAAAAAAGAAGAAAAAAACCCAAAACTCCTGTGGAGTGAAAAAGAAGAAGCAAATTAAACAAAATGCTTTATATCTGCATAATGGAATATTATGCATCCATAAAAGGAAATTAAGTATCCATCATGCTGTATGACTGAACCTTGACAATGTCATGCTACATGAAAGAAATCAATCATAAAAGACCACATATTGCATGACTCCAATTATATGAAATGTCCAGAACAGGCAAATCTACACAGGCAAATCTACAAAGACAGAAATTATTTTAGTGATTGCCTAGGGTTGTGAGGGTTGGGGAGTTGGTGAAAATTGATGGCTTAAGGATACAAGATTTCTTTTGAGGATGACTAAAATGTTCTAAAACTAACTGTGGTGATGACTATACAACTCTGGGAATATATTAAAAATCACAGAATTTTACACTTTAAATGGATTAATGATATGTGTGAGCTAGTTTTATATCAATAAGATGTTTAAAGTTTTTTACAAAGTAAATGAAAGAAGAAATTCATTAAAAAATACATGAGGTTTCAATCCCCGGTACCAAAAAAAACCAAAAAATACATGAGGTACAAAAGCAGAGGAAATCCCACTCCTCGAACAGCCAGACTTAATTCCCTTCATAATATATTTTAACTTCTGGGCTCCAAAGGTGGTGAAGTTCCAATTATCAATGACTTCATTTTACCTACTATTTTATGCCTTCCAGAGGGCAACAGCTGAAAACAGATCATTTACCTTCCTTCTCCTTCCCTACAGTTAGGACAGGAACAGGCAACTCTTCGAAGCCTCTTGCCAGGTTGCACCTCTTGATCGGAAGACTGCTGGCCTTGCTGCAAATGCACTTGTGTGAGTTGGTCAGGACTAACAGCACCTATTGTCGCATTAGCAATTCCTCCAACTGCCACTGTCACAGGAGCTATCGTAGCTTGCTGGACTTTCACTCCATCTTGCCCTTGCTGCTGACCTAAAAAGGAAGAAAAACAGGAAAGAGTATTATAATGTTTTATGTTCCCAAAGAAAGAATAAAAAAATTCCATGTGGCCATTGTAAAGCTATTACGTTTGTTCTAATAATCTGTGTAATGTAACAGCAGAATGTAAATGACTTGTATTATACCAACCATCCTAAAATACTCTTACTTAGTAGCTCAGGTGCCTTTTTCTTTTTTTAAATGGTACTAAGCATTGAACCTAGAGCCTTATATATGTCAGGCAAGCAAGCACTCTAGTGCTGAACTACATCCCCAATCCTTTTTAAAAATTATATTTTGAGACAGGGTCTTGCTAAATAGGCTAGCCTCAAACTCACAATCCTCCTGGCTAAGCCTCCAAAGTAACTAGGGTTACCATGGTGAGCCACTGTGCCCAGCTAATGGCCTCTTTCTCTAGTTGAAGGGACCATACATAAATCAGTTGACCCTCTTTGTAACTTAATTTATCTTTCCATCTGGAAAATAAAAGTTCAAAGTACCTGTCAACCTCATAACTCACTGAAGTACTATGAGTATTAATGAGACACTGAAAAGCACTCTGAGATCCTCAGAGGAAAAATGGTATATAAATATAAAGTACTATTACTATTTCCACAGTAAACAACATAACTCATAACTCATTCACGCCAAGAAAATTACAGGAGTGAAAAGTAACTCAACAAAGGATTAAGTTTTATGGATGTTTCTCATCTCTGAATTGTTTAAATTAAACTGTTTTAATTATTTATTGATGAGTCATTTTTTTTAAAGTGTGCACAGAGTTAAGTGTTTTTTTAAAAATACAAAACCAGCAATGACTGTTACATACCATCACCATAATAAAAAAGACATTCATGGTAATATTACTTTATTCACTCATGATTTATAGCTAAGACTTCATCTCTCAGGTTCAGCTTCACTTAGGGAAAAAACACGATAAATAATGCTATAACCAAAAGTATCTACTTACATGTCATAACTTTATCTTGGACTGTAACTGGTATTGCCTTACAATATTTTTTCCATACAATTTTACATTCTTCTATCAGGTATGGGAATGCCAAATATGTAAATGGACTTAAAAAACTAATTTGTGAAGGGATGCTCCCATCTCAGAGAGTTGATATAAATACTTACAAATCCCTTCCCACAGTTCATGGCACACAATTATTCATTAAACATTAGCTATTGTTACCACTGGTTTCCATTGAGTTGAGTGGCAGTAAAGGATAAAATATGTTAGCAGAAATGTACATGTGGCTCCTGAGAGTAAAATAAAAGGGTTTATTTTAAAACTGTACTTGCAGTACCTTAAACATATAGAGCAGCCAAGAAAAAAAAAATTATCAGTTAAGAAAAGAGCACTCACTCTTTTAAACAAACTTAAATGTGTGACTCTCCTAGCCAAAGTTACCTGAACTTCTTTTGTGCCCACAGGACTCTCAACTCTTTGGGAGTGCCCAAGACTAAAATACAAATACAGGTACCCTTCAGCACCCCAAAGGACTGGGGTGCCAGGACCCTATCTCCCTCAATGCCCAAATCCACAGGTGCTCAAGGCCCTTACACAAAACGTAGTATTCACATACAACCTAAGCACATACCCCACACTTTAAATCACCTCTAGACTACTTACAATGCCTAACACTATGTAAATGCTACGTAAGTAGTTGTATACTGTACTATTTAGGGAATAATGACAAGAAAAAAGTTTGTGTGTGTTCAGCACAGTTTATTTCTTTCTCTGAATATTTTCATCTGCCATTAGTTAAATCCTAGGACAGTGGTGGTGAACCTATGGCACACACGCCTCTGGGGGCTATTTGCTAGCACTGAAAGCTCTGAAAGGTGTGCCATCACGGCCGTAGGATGTGGAACCTACAGATACTGAGGGTCAACTCTATGAAACATCATGGTGGGGAGGATAAATATATATATATTGCTTACTGTTTTAGTAAGAACACATATTTTAGTTCCTCTTCTGAAGTTTATTCACCCTTGAGTCACCATGAAATGTTAAGGCAACATAAATGAAGTCAGAAGTTCTTAATTCATGACTGTACACTAAAAGATCCTGTTTCTCATCTCTAAAATAACACTGACCTCCCTAAAATTCCTGTCATGTTACCTATTTTAAAGTTTTTTGTGAATATCAAATTGATTATTTGTGGGCAAAGGCATAATAAACTATAAAGCAACATAATAAATATAATCTATCGTTATTATGCCTCTATGTATCTTTGAAAACATAAAAATTTTAAATATTCTGTAAACAATCCCTTAAAGATGATTGTGACAAACTATTACTTGTGCACCTCAAAGTATACAGTACAACGACACATACACTCACTGTTTACTGAAAACAACAACACACACAATTTTGAAAATGGGGAGGTCCATGTGAACGAGACTAGTCTTTACAGCATGGTACTATACCTATAGAAATGCAGATATTTAAAGATGGGAATATTTTTCACATCTCCTGAAGTCATACTTTTGGGCCATAATTTTTCCAGCTATTGTTCACACAATAGTTGGTCATTCCTTTCAGTATGCAGTGATATTTAAGATGACCATCATATTAAAGAACTGCAAAGGACTCCTGGTTCCTCAGATCCTTTGCAGTTTTTGACAAACTCAAGTCCCTGTATTATGAGCACTTACTTGTTCAGCGTCTAAACAACTTGGCAAGTTATTTCAATAATTAATATAGGCAAATTATATTTGAGTATATATACCTTAGCCTGTTCATGCTTAGCTCTTCACCCAGATGTGTCACAAACAGGTAAGGTTCAACATACTACCTTCTTTTCTTTTCCACTGGTACCAACATACCACCAAATCCATAGCAAGAGCTGCAAGACTACTAATTCTACTCATGTCTTGGATCTCATCTTGTATTAGTCTCTCCTTTGCTCATTCTGCTCCTGATATTCTTCTATCCATAAATAAATAGTCATTTCTTTCTTAGGGCCTTAACACATACTCTCCAGTCTGAGTAGGGAATGTCTTTGCACCCAGATCTTTGCATAGTTGGCTCTCTGATAATATTCTAGTCGGTGTTCAAATCTTTTCTTTTCAGAAGTGCCATTCTTGATCATACCATCTAAAAGTAGTTTCCTTTAGTCCATCTCTGTACCATCACCTAGTTTTATCTTAAATTACCTTGTTCTTTCACCATATTTTTCCCTGTCTTCAGCCCACTCTGAACGTTAAATGCCATGAAAATATGGACTTTGCCTGTTATGTTCACTGCTATATCAATAGCATGTGGAACAAACACATAGTTCCAGGGAGAATGTGCCGAATACATAGCAGCTATTCAGTAAGACAAGTTTAATAAATAATAAAACATTTTAAAATTTTTTTAGAAGATCATTCATCTTTCAGTCTTGCTTCTAAATGCCCACTTTGGTAAACGCTACTCCTACTCTCCTTACTACCCACACTTAAAACCTTAAAATGCCATTTTTCAGGCTACTTTCTTTATACACTGTATTGAGCAACTGCTGAATTATAAAGGTGCTAGGCATAAGAGATCTGGCATTTATCTTACCATCTATTACCAAGATCATTACTCTGATTCAGGAACTTGTTACTTTGTGCATTTACTAGCCCAAATAAACCATTCCAGAAGAAAAACAACAAAAACAAAAAGCTGCTGCCAGAAAAATAAAAAAAGTACTGTTCTGATCAGAGCACATCCATTCTCGATAACAAAGTGCTCTACTTACAGGAACCAGCTTCTGGTTCACAAGACTTGCTTCTAATGGCCAAATCCAATGTGTGTTTTCTCAATCAGCATTACAGCACTGCTCTGCTGCATTTGATATTATTGATTACTCCATTCTTCTTCAAACTGGACTCTCCGGGCTACCTTCCTGCCTTTCCAGAAACCCCTTCTTTGTTAGTTCTTCTTCCCCTGCTTTTTCTTTTTAAATCAGCATTTAAATCTAAATTTGTATCACATTCTTAAAAGACTTATCCACTCTAGTTTCCTTTATTCCTCATCTTTCATTCTCTTCTTAAATTACTGAAATTAGGGGTCCATCTCATCACTTTGTTAAAAAAAATCACAAAGTAAGTAACTTCTTTCTTGGTAAACCCAAAGATACCTTCAACTTCCTCTTACTCCAACTCGCGAGAGCTGCTAATCCCATTCTCTTCCTGAAATGCTCTTCTTGTGTTCCACTAGTATCTATTTACCACTAGGGTTCTTTCTTCTCTTCTGACCACTCTGGTGTCAACATCTTTGCCATGCTTCTCCCCTCTAAAATTCCTATGCTCTTCAGAGTAACTGAACCATATATTTTCATGTTTACTGCTATGTTTAAGCTAATGTCTCCCAAATCTGTACCTTCTCTGCTCAAATATCTCTCAGGAGTATATTATTATATCTACAAGGGAAGATTTCCACTGAGATTTCTCAGAGGCAGTCCAACTATGAGTCAGGCAGATTATTCATTTTCTTCACCTAGCTTTTTCTCACTGCTCAAATAATTTATCAAATGTATCCTTCTTTATTGCACAGTAGTATGCCATTGTGTATAAATATCCCATTTTCTTTAACCAACCATCTGTTGCTAGACATATAGCCCGTTTCCAAGACTTAGCTATTATGAATTGTGCTGCTATATACAAGGGTATACATGTATCACTGTGATTGTCTTTAACTCTTTAATGAAGATACGTAGAACGGGAACAGCTGGGATGAATGGAATTTCTAATTTTAGTTTTTTGAGGAATCTCCATACTGATCTCTGTAATGGTTGTACTAGTTTACATTCCCATCAATAATGTAGAAGGAAAGTTCCTTTTTCCTCACAGCCTTGCCAGCATTTGTTACTATCTGACTTCTTTAATGGTCAAAGATGTTGAACATTTTTTTCATGTATTTACATATATGATTTAATTTACTCCTCATATCCTTATAAGCTGAGTTTTATGGTCCCAATTTTAAGATGAGGAAAAGGAGGTACTAAGGGGGTAGATAAAACACCAAAAGTCACAAAAGAGATGCGTAAGAATTGAGATTTGAAGCCAGGTCTAGCAAAGTCCAAGATTTACTTCCTTATCACCAGTTATATATTACTTATGTTGATCAGCGGTCCCCACTGAGTCTATCTCTTCAGCAAAAATCTCAAATTGTCCCTTTTCTTCATGCAATAAATACTGCTTGTACATTAATACATGCCCTTCTTAACTTTATATCACATCAATAGTATAGACTTGGTTTCCCAAAAAGTCAGTGAACCTTCCATACATTCAAAGGTCTTTGTAATTTAGCTTTTGACTATTTTTAAGGCTTCATTTCTTGGCATTCCTCTTCCACTCTCACCAACATGTACACTGATCTCTATTTTCTCTTACGTTCCATGCTTGATTGTCCCTGGGACTTTGAATGATATTGGTGGAATCCAACCATTTTCCCACCCAAAATCTTCATCTTCCTCAGTCAACCAAAGGCCTATTCACCTTACAGGACTCAGTTCATGTATCATCACTTTGGGGCATCTTCCTGAAGTTCCTTGTTAAGTCTGGGACATATATCTCTTCTCTACTGTCCCATAATATCATGTGCATAATTTTATCCTAACAATGGACATGTCGTAAATGTGTATTTTTAATGCATCTTTGTCCAGTTGGATGGTAAATTACTGGTCTTGAAGAACAGTATGCCTCCCTTCATTTTCCATTCCTAAAGATGTATTACCTAGATTTATTACACTCATGAAACAGTATTAGCTCATGTGGTAACAGATTTTGTTACTGCGTTAATGTTACAGATATATAAGGATTTCTTCTGAAGTGTAACTTTAAAAATAAGAATTGGATATAATATGACTAAATGAAATTTGGACTAACAAGACCATTACTAGTTGTAAGTCAGGAAAATTAGTACTATAATTTTTAAAAATCACAGGAAAAAGCTTATGTTACACAGGAAAAAAACAGCTATCTTACTGGTATGCCTATATATTCAATTTGTCACATAAAAATGGTAATGAGAATGTTAAAAAGAAGTTGTGCTATTGTGCCACAGAGCTAGTGACAATGTGAAAAGGCTTCATTATTATAGGAACAAACTATATTTACATCTATTTCTAGCTATCATTACTGGACTATCTGAAAGGAAAGTAACTTATGCCCTTCAAGACAGAAATGGATTCAAAAATATGGTATATTTACACAATGGAATACTACTCAGCCATAAAGAGAATGGAATCCTGTCATCTGCAGAAACGTTGAGGGAACTAGGGAACATTATACTCAGTGAAGCAAGCCAGGCACAGAAAGACAAAACACATGTGTTCTCAATCATTTAAGGGAATCAGTAAGTCAACCTTGTAGAATGGAATAGCAGCCACTAAAGATGGATAAGGGGAGAGGGAAAGAGAAGGGAAATAAATTTAGAGACTTTTAGGGACTGTAAAGAGTGAAGGGAATGAGGGACTTAAGGGAAAAAGAGGAAGTATGGATGGACAGTCAATGCATCATGTATACATGCATGGAAATATCACAGTGAATCCAATTAATGTACAATTAATGAGTTATAACTATAATATTTAACAATTAAAAAATTAAAAATTGGTTAGTATTGTAGCTACACATTATGACAGAACTGAGCATAGCTCTTTTTTCTTTCTTCTAAACTGCCAAGGGAAAAGCATCCAAGAATATTTGGAGAAATAAAACAATGACTTGGGCTGGGGATTTAGCTCAGTGGTTCCACCACCTGCCTCACAAGTGCAAGGTCCTGAGTTCAATCCCCTGTACCAAAAAAGACAAAACAAAACAAAACAAAAACCAAAGAAAACAATGTCTTATTCTTTTTTTTTTTGTTTTTGGTACCGGGGATCGAACTCGGGTCCTTGCACTTGTGAGGCAGGTGGCAGAACCACTGAGCTAAATCCCCGGCCCTCAATGTCTTATTCTTTTTTTTTTTTCTTCTCTTTTCTTTTTTTAAATATGGCAACTGCCCAGCAGGGTGGTAGGCAGCAAGGTATTAGATTTCAATATACCCAACAAGATCTAGAATGGGTATTTGAAAAAGACCTCCTTGTTGCTTGCACACATTTCTTTTCGCACCAAATGAGTGGTCATTTGCCTTAACAGAATCATAAGATAAGTGAGAAGAGAAAGCAGGTTTAATGAATAAAAGAAAATGACACACTCCATATAGACTAGGGTAGTTCTCTGGAATTTGA
This sequence comes from Heterocephalus glaber, assembly GCF_053883595.1. Taxonomy (NCBI): domain Eukaryota; kingdom Metazoa; phylum Chordata; class Mammalia; order Rodentia; family Bathyergidae; genus Heterocephalus; species Heterocephalus glaber. The sequence continues at coordinate 8,929,295 of NW_028258156.1, forward strand.
GGTCAAGGCTCTATGTCCAAGGCAATGAAGTACTATTCTGACTTGATTTTCAGTATACCACACTCCTTAAAATACTTCAAGGGTTAACTGAGAATTTAAATATTCCTGATTTTGTTAAACAGATACCATCTCATCCCATGACAGTATTAGCAGCAAATTATTTCCAACAAAAGTTTAGAGAACCAAAGATACCTGTGTGGTTTTGTGTAATTTGTCCTTTGACTATCAACATTCCTGGCACACTGGAAATACACAGTATTTCTTAAATGAATGTTTCTTAAAAAAAAGTGGGACCTAAAACCCAAACATAGAAACTTATGAAACTAGGCCAGTAGAATATGACAGGACTACTAGAAGTGAGATCACTACGTCAAAGATTATGAAACATTTATCAGACTTTATACAGTTTATGAAATTATAGGAGTAGCAATACAGAACTGTATACATTTACATTTCTACTAGAAGTATGTGAAAATACCATTACATTTCATGCACAAGAGAAATTAAACAAGAATTTGAAAACATTTAATAGGTTAAAAATGAATAGGGCTGGGGAAGTAGCTTGGTGGCAGAACATTTGTTGAGCATATGTGATGCCCTGGGTTCAATCTCCAGGACTGCAAAGAAGAAAACTGCTATCTCACTGTGCCTTCTAACAAAAGATACTTGCTCTTATCTCTCAGTTTGTTTTTCCTGAAGGTCTAAGCCAAGTTAGTAGGATAAAGAAATAACAGGCCTATATAAGAAGTAAAGATTTAAAGTAACAAAACTGTCATGATTATAAAACGGTATAATTATTCATTTAGAAAACTCTAGAAAATCAAATTAGAACATGACATTTCAGCTAGATGACCAAATATAAGATCAACATAGTAAGTTTCCTTCTACATCCCTAACACAAATAATTCACAACTACGAGTACCTGAGAAAACCAATTGGAACTGTGAGAGATCCTGAGAGGAAAAAAGTTGTTAGGATATAATGAGAACAAAAAGAAACACATATTCATAGATAGAATCACTACTGAAAATGCATTTATTTTTCTAAAATTATTCCATGAAATGAAAAATTAAAGATCTTCCCATGGAATTCTAGCTCATTCAATATACAAAAGATCAGCCAAGACAATTTTGAAAAAATAGAACAGTAGAATAAAGAAATGTTATAAAATCTGCAACAATTAAAACAATATGCTAATGGTTTTGGAATAGAGTAATGGACTGGATATATGGTTTAAAACAGATGTGTGTGTGTGTGTGTGTGTGTGTGCGCGCGCCCGTGTGTATATATACACTCATATACAGTATAATAAAAATGATATCTTAAATCTGAAGAAAAGGAAGAGTATTTTGACTTGAGACTACTGGTTATCTGAGTATAGACAGTATCTGAGTATGAGATAGAGGATGAACAGGTTTAGATATCAATCTTAGACTACTCACAAATGTGAACTGCACAGACTTTTTTTTAAAGTTAAATGTAATCTGGGTGTGGTGGCTCATGCCTGTAAATTCAGCACACTGTGAGGCTGAGGCAGAATGATAACAAGTTTCCATCCAGCCTGTCTTAAAAAGGGGGCTGGGTACATGGCTCAATGTTAACTTAGAGGTTCAACCCCCAGTATCAAGAAAGATAGTTAAAATAAAATATAGCAGACCAAGGGTCTTCTTGACTAAGACCCCACACAAAAGACAAAGAAAAATACTGATAAATTTGACCTTTCAGAATTTATATTTCCCAAGACAAGTAGGGCTGGGGATTTAGCTTAGTGGTTCCGCCACCTGCCTCACAAGAGCAAGGTCCCTAGTTCAGTCCCCAGTACCAAAAAAAAAAAAAAGACAAGGATACAACTTAATGTGATCAACTTAGGATAAAGTCTGAGAAATCATGCTAACTCTTGTTTTATATTTTGTTTTCTGTGTCTCTTTATATAGTTCAGCCTGGCCTTGAACTCCCAGTGATTCTGCCTCAGGCTCCTGAGTTCTGGGATTATTGGTATACTAACTGTGACTCCTTCAAAATTTATCCAAGATCCAAGAACCTTTACATGATCCCCATTGCTTACATCTTTGTCTGAGACACCATTTTCCCTGGCTTGACAATCAAAACAGCTTCCTAATTGGTCTCTCTGCCACCACTACTCTATCCTCTGGAAGTTCCAGTTGCCAGGAGATCATTTTAAAATGTAAAGTCAGATCACATCACTTTTCACCTTAAAAACTTGCATCACATCCCATTTCATTCAGAGAGTGAGAGAACGAGAGAGCCAAAGGCCTTCTACGTGCCTACAATCACTAAATTGTATAAACTATATGCAGTGATAAACTATATAAACTGTATAGAGTTATAAACTGTATACAATTATAAGTTGAATAAATTCCTATATAAACTACCCCTTAACTCCCCACTTTCACCTTACTTTGGCTTACTTTATCTCAACCATGCTGATCCCTTTATGTAACCTGAACACACTAAGCACAGTCCTAACTGGGGTCTTTGGACTCTGGTCTCTGCTTAGAATGGTCTTTTCCCAGTGTATGTATGTAAAACTCCTTTCAAGTCTTTGGTCTAATGTCATCTTCTCAATGTGGCCCAACTATCCAGACTGCTCTCTGTGAAACATCTCTCCTTCCTAGAACTTCTATTCCACTTATATGCTGCTTAACTTTTATTCCAAAGTCCATAAAGAGACTGTAACACTAAAAACTCAGAAATAAATAATTGTGAACTGAATAATAGTGGTGGAACAGTTGCTAATGGGATGTTCTACAGCAATCAAAAGGAACGAGAAAAATCTTTCTGTATTAATATAAGATAAACCTCTTTAAAACAGGGTTATGTAAAAACCATCCAACTTGATGATAAATGCTTACACTATGGTACTATATATTTGCTTTGATGACAGTCCCATGTAGTAGATAAATGACAAAAAATTCTGTAAGGAATAGTAAAAACTGATTTAAGAATGTTTCCTCTAAAATAAGCATCTAAGATTGGCATATGGTCAATGGGAGCTTTAGTCTTGCAATTTACAATTTTTCTTTTCTTTTTCTTTTTGGAACTGGGGATTGAACTCAGGACCTCATGCTTGCCAGGCAGGTGCTGTGCCGCTGAGCTAAATCCCCAGCCCACAATTTTTCTTTTTAACAAGGTAATATTTACAGACATTGTTAGTACAATAAAAGACTACTTTTATTTATGCATGCTAGAGATTGAATGCAGAGCCTTGCACATGGTAGGCACTCTACTACTAAGCTACATCCCCAGTCCCCAAAGACTAACTTTAAAAGAAAGGAGAAAAACTTAAGATAATTCAATACTGCTTTTATCTGTATTTCTTTGATTATTAATGGATGTGGACATCTTTTTCAAATATTTACTGGCCATTTTAATGTTCTTTTTGAATTGGGTGTTTATGTCCTTTGTCCTTTATATGTAAGGAGTCAGATTTTGTCTTTTACATAGCTTTACGTGTTAAGAATACTTAGTCAAAACTATTGAAAATATTTTATATGGCAAATAAATTTTAATCATATACATTAAAACAAAAGGAAATATGGCTTACCGAATCCCTGTGCAGTCAGGTAAAAAAGACATTTTGAAACATTCTGATACCTTAATAACATTTAAACACAAAGAAACATGGAGAGGAAAGTAGAAATAACTCACTGTGAATTATTTCAACTATTACTAATTTGATTCTTTCAGTATTTAACATCAACCCTCTGAAGTAACACTTCCATTTTACAGATAAGAAAATAGCCCCAAGATAATCCAGCAGGGCCTTCTTTCTTCATATAAAAAAGTAAGATTTCCAAGTGCTTTTTGTTACAGCAAGTATCAAGTCCCATCATTGTGTAAGAGACCCAGAAAACTGAAAAACAAAGTCAGTAATTCACCTACCTACCTGAAAATTAATTAAATTACTAATTCACAGGAAATGGCCTATGAGTCATATAGCATAAGAACAAGTCAATTAATGTTTGTGAGTCTGATTTATTCATATCACTACAAATAACCATAATCAAAACTGAATAAATGAAAAGTTACAATATGGCACATTTCTGTAATGCCTATAAGAACTTTAAGGTTACATAACTACATTAAAGCCTTTGCAAAAGAACAAAATAAATCTGGGAAAAAACTCTGACAGATATGACTGGACAGATTCCATGGTACAATGGTAATAAAAAGAACAATATCCTAGGTTTGGAAATTACACTTAGTAATTATAAAACACTTCTTTGCCTTATGTACAAGCTCCAAGTACCCATTTTCCTACAGATGAACTATAACATGAGAATATCAAGCAATGACTGAGTGCTCTGTGAACTTTTGAAATGATGGTCAACTCCACTAGCCAATGACTTCCAGGACTATTTACAGACGGTGGGTCATCTACAACTGAAAACCAATACTGACATACTAAGAAGGCATAAGTTAGTTTAGAAGAGGTTACAAATTAAACAGTGCTTTTGGGTAAAGCTGTCCTCCTTTGTAAGTTATAATTCTCTAGTTCCTTCTTTTGAGGACCTGATTATTAAATGACATATGCTAGGATTTTGATCTGAAATATAACCTCCAAAGGCGCATGTATTAAAGCCTTGTTTGCTACCTTTGTGCTTCTAGGAGGTGGTAGAAACTTGAAAAGGTAGGAAGGTTTTATAAAATTGGAGGCATGTCCCCTAGAGATTATGGTATCCCAGTCTATTCCTGTCCCTTTTTTGGGAGGGGGGGCAGGGGTGCATACTGGCCGTGAGGTGAATGGTTTTGCTACTCCATATGTTCCCAACATGATGTGCTGCATCATCCTGTCCCCAGCCAGAAGCCTAAAAACAATCGGTCTATTTGATCATGGGCTAAAACTTCCAAAACTGTGAACTAAAAGAAACCTTTTCTCTTTACAATTTATCTCAGGTATTTACGACAGTAATGGAAACTAACACAAGAGCCTAGAGTAAACAAATGGGATTTATTCATTCAAAAAACATTTTCTCAGTACCTATTTATTTAACGCTGGCAAAATGAATAAGATCTGATCTGAAACTCTTACCTGTAAAAAGACAAACTCAAATAATTACAATAAGTGCAATAACAAAAACATGCATAAGGGCTGCAGATGGGACCTGAGTTCCATCCCTGCACTGCGAAACAAAAATAAAAGGGCCTAAGATACTTAAGTAGTTCATAGGGAAGGCATTTACTGTCAAGAATAAACAATGAAGGCTTCATGGGGAAGACAAAACTTGACAAGTGGAAAGAATAAAAGCAAATGGGAAGAGGAACCTTCTGGGCCACTGTATCACTGCCCCCAGCACTGAGGAGCAGAGCTGCCCCCACCATAGAGGAGGTATACTTTCCAGGCCACCGGACCACCACCCCCAGTGTTGAAGAGGTGAGCTGCACTGGTGCCAGCAGCACACATTGTCCTCTATCCCCTGTTGAAATGAGAAGACACATAAACAAGTCTCAAAACCAGACTTCCAGATCACCTAAAGCAACCACCGGAAAGGGAAACGAGATGGAACAATCTGATACTCAACCACCTGAACTCCCTGAACTGGCAACAAAAGACGATGTGGAAAAAAAGAAATCAGAAATAATTTCTCACATAACAGCAGATATTGTGCCCATAGTTCAAGACATAATTAATAAATTTACAGGGGACATAGATAAAAAAATGGAGCTGAAGAACAGGATGGAAACCCAACATAATAAACAAATGGAACCCATAAAACAGATGCAAACAGATTTCCAGGAGATTAAAAACTCCATTTAAAGTTTACACAGCAGAATGAGCCAATGTGAGGACAGAATTTCAGATATAGAAGATAACACTGCAATTAGTGACCAGGAAAGAAAAATTGCATTAAAATTATAAGGGACCATGAGAAATCAATCCAGCAGCTGCTAGATGACATAAAGAAGAATAACATAAGACTGATCAGAGTCAATGAAAAAAGAGGAGAGAGTGCAGGTGACATAAAAAAACTGTTCACAGAAGTAATGGCAGAAAACTTCCCAAGCAGGGGAAAAGAACCTGACATACAGATAAATGAGGTATGTAGGACTCAAACTAGCCTTGGTCAAAAAAAACCCCTACACATAGGCATATAATTGTTAAGATTCCAGAAAACCAACAGAAGAACAAAGTTCTCTACAAGCAGTAGAAAGAAATCCCATCAGAATCACTGCAAACTTCTCAATGCAAACCCTCAAGGCAAGAAGAGCTTGGTGTGATGTGTTTCAAGCCCTAAAGGAAAACAGCCTCCAACCCAGACTGATGTACACTGCAAAACAATCTTTCAAAATTGATGGAGAAATAAGATACTTTCATGATAAAGAACACCTTCGGAACTTCATGAATACCAAACCATCACTCTAAGAAATTTTACACAACATAACAGGAAAAGACAATGAGGATCACAATCCCAGGAAGCCCAGAAGAATGAATTCATCAGGCATGACAAGAAATTAAACGCAAAGGGGTAGAATCCAACAAAAAGAAAAAGTCATGACAAGGATAAGTCAATACCTATCACTTATAACCAATGTTAATGGTCTCAATTCACCAATCAAAAGAAATAGACTGGCAGAATGGGTCAAGAAGCAAGATCCAACAATATGCTGCATAAACAAGAAATACACTTAATTCAAAAAGAAACGCATAGACTGAAAGTTAAAGGGTGGAAAACAATACTCCTTGAGACAGGAACCCAAAAGAAAGCAGGAGCATCTATCCTTTTCGCAGATCAAGTGCATTTCAAACCAACACTGATTGTGAGAAACAAAGAAAAACACTACATCCTTGTAAAGGGAACAATCCAAGAGGAAGAGATAATAATCATAAACATATATGCACCAAACACTAGTGTGCCCAACTATATAAAGCAAATATTAATGGACATAAAAAATCAAATAAGAACTAATACAATAGTAGTGAGGGACCTCAATACCCCACTGTCATAAATGGATAGATCAACTAGACAGAAAGTAAACAACAAAATAATAGAATTCAGTCACACTCTTGAACAAATGAACTTAACAGATGTTTACAGAGTCTTCCACCCCACAAAATCAGAATACACATTCTTTTCAGCTACACACGGGTCACTCTCCAAATTAGACCACATACACGCTCATAGAACACATTTAAGGAAGTGCAAAGGAACTGAAGTTATCCCCTGTATATTATCAGACCAAAGTGCGATGAAATTGAAGATAAATAGAAAAGAAACTGCAAAAATTTCATAAACACATGGAAATTGAACAACACACTTCTGAATAACCAATGTGTCACAGAGGAAATCAAAGAAGAAATCAGACAGTTCCTACAATTAAATGACAATGACAATACAACATGTGAGAATCTATGGGACACAATGAAAGCAGTCTTATGAGGGAAATTCACAGTAATGAATACTCATATTAGGAAAACAGAGCGAGTCCAATTAAACACCCTGATGGTGAGCCTCAAGCTGCTAGAAAAAGAAGAGCAGGACAACCCCAAAGCTCATACAAGGGAGGAAATTATAAAGATCAGAGGGGAAATCAATGCAATGGAGACAAAGGATACAAAAAAATCAATGAAGCCAAGAGTTGGTTTTTCGACAGAATAAACAAAATTGACAAACCCTTAGCCAACCTTATCAGAAAAAGGAAAGAAAAGGCCCAAATCCATGCAATTAGGAATGAAAAGGATGATACTACAATGGACTTAGCAGAAATCCAGAGGATCATCAATACCTACTTCTAGAACCTATACGCCAATAAGATGGAAAACACAGAAGAAATGGACAGATTCCTAGATATGTATGAATTACCAAAGTTGAATGAAGACTTAAAAATTCTAAACAACCCAGTATCAATCAATGAAACTGAAAACGTAATTAAAAACTTACCCACTAAGAAAAGCCCAGGTCCTGATGGCTTCACCACTGAATTCTACAAGACATTTAGAGAGGAATTACTGCCACTACTGTTTAAACTCTACAATGAAATTGAAAGGGAATAATGCTCCCGAATTCATTCCTGGAAGCAAGCATCACCTTGATCCCCAAAGCAGAGAAAGACCCAACCGAGAAGGAGAACTATAGGCCAATCTCATTAATGAGCACAGATGCAAAAATCCTTAGTAAGATACTGGCAAATAGAATGCAGAAGATCATCAAGAAGATCATACACCCTGATCAAGTGGGATTCATCCCAGGAATGCAGGGATGGTTCAACATACTCAAATCAATAAATGTAATATACTATATCAATAGAGCCAAGGACAAAAACCATATGATCATCTCAATAGATGCAGAAAAAGCATTTGATAAAATCCAAAATGCATTCAGGATAAAAATCCTACAAAAAATTAGAATAGACAATCTCTACCTCAATCTGATAAAAGCCATCTATGAAAAACCAACAGCCAACATCATACTAAATGGTCAAAAACTGAAACCCCTCACACTAAAATCAGGAACAAGACAAAGATGTCCATTGTCACCACTCCTGTTGAATATAGTTTTGGAAATGTTGGCCACAGCAATTAGACAAGAGAAAGAAATAAAAGGAATAAAGACAGGAAATGAAGAAGTCAAATTTACATTTGCAGATGACATGATACTCTATATAGAAGAAACTCTATATAGAAGACCCCCAAGAAGTCCACCAAAAGTCTTCTAGACTTAATAACAAAATTCAGCAGAGTAGATGGATACAAGCTCAATACACAAAAATCAACAGCTTTCCTCTACATAAACAAGATACTCACTGAGAGAGAAACAGCACAATTTCTTTCACAATAGCATTCAAAAAACTGAAATACCTAGGAATCAACCTAATGAAAGAAATCAAAGACCTCTTCTCTGAAAACTATAGCACTCAGAAAAAAGAGATTGAAGATGATATCAGAAAATGGAAAGACATCCCTTGTTCCTGGCTAGGAAGAATCAACATAGTGAAAATGGCCATACTTCCAAAAGTGCTAGATAGACTCAATGGTATCCCAGCACCATACTTCATGGACCTTGGGAAAACAATCCAAAAATTCATTCGGAACAAGAAGAGACCTAGAATAGTGAAACCAATTCTAAGCAACAGAGACATGGCAGAGGGTATCACAACCCCCAACTTGAAACTATACTACAAAGCTACTGTGATAAAAACAGCATGGTACTGGCAAAGAAAGAGACCTGAGGACCAGTGGAACAGATTAAAAGATGGAGAAACAACTCCAGACACACTCAGCCACCTCTTCTTTGACAAAGGAGCCAAACACCCTCACTGGAGGAAAGAGAGCCTCTTTAATAAATAGTGCTGGAAAACTGGGTTTCAACTTGCCAAAGATTAAAACTAGACTTATGTCTCTCACCATGCACTAAACTAAAATCAAAAAGGATTGAAGATCTAAATACTAAAACAGAAACATGGAACCGGCTGGAATAGAGGGCAGGTAGAACTCTTGAACACACTGGTACAGGAACAGATTTCATGAACAAAATCTCAGTTTCCCATGAACTAGCACAATCAATAAGTGGGATCTCTTCTTATTAAAAAGCTTCTACACAGCAAGAGAAATCACCAACAGTGTGAAGAGACAACCCACAATGTGGGAAAAAATTTTCACTTGCTGTTCCTAACACAAAGGTCTACTATCTAGAATCTATAAAGAACTTAAAAAAATTAGACCTCCCACACTTAAAGACCCAATCCAAAAATGGACATCTGAAATGAACAGACATTTCTCAGACAAAGAAGTAGAAATAGCAAATAAACACATGAAAAAATGTTCAACATCACCGGCCATTCGAGAGATGCAAATGAAAACAATGCTGAGATTCCACCTCACTCCAGAAAGAATGTCTGCTATTATGAAATCAACCAATAACAAATGCTGGTGAGGCTGTGGGGAAAGAGGAACCCTGCTCCACTGCTGGTGGGAGTGGAGACTGGTGCAACCACTGTGGAAATCAGTATGGAGATACCTCAAAGAACTAGAGGACTGGAAGTCCCATTTGACCCAGCTATTCCCCTACTGGGTATCTTTCCAAAAGAATTAAAAGAATCATACCACAGTGACATATGTTCACCCATGTTCACAGCAGCACAGTTTGTAATAGCTAAAACTTGGAAGCAGCCCAATTTGCCCATCAACTGGAGACTGGATAAAGAAAATGTGGTTTTTAAAAATAAAATGGAGTACTACTCAGCCATAAAAAATGAGAAATCAGGGACATTTATAGCTAAATGGATGCACACTGAGGCAATACTCTTTTAAGTGAAATGAATATGACATACATGTGTAAATACTGAAGTTCCTCTAGTGTGAGAAACTGAAAGTGTAAAGAAGGACTAAAAGGTATAATAGATAATGTGAAATAGGAAGAAAAGGGGCAAAGAGGAAGGGGAAGTGGGAGGGGTAGGGAAAAAGAAAGAAGGGAATGGAATTAACATGAGAAACTGAAAAAATGGAAACAAAGTCTTTGTAAATAGGGAGGGGCGGAGGGGTTGAAGGGAGGGCAGGGGAAGGGGTCAAAAATAAGAACCAAGAGAGATTATGTAAAGGTGCAAATTTCTAATGATGAATGTCATTATACTGTATACCTAAAATGTACCAATAAAATTTTTTAAAAAGCAAATGGGAAGAATATACATACGTAAAGGCATAACCCTAACACAGCATACTGCTGGAGAGTAATGATTAAGGAAATGGGGTATTAAACAATAAAAATTCCCCCTAAAGTTGGAGGGATAGATCAGAAAAGGCCCTGTGTCAGATTTCCATCGCTGTGACAAAATACTTGAGAAAAACAATTTTAAGGAGGAAAGGTTTACTTTAGCTTGTGGTTTCAGAGATTTCAGTTTGTGGTCAACTGACTCCATTGCTTTAGGCCTGTGGAAAGGCAGAAATATCACGGCAGAAGACTCTGGAAGAGGAAAGATACTCACCTCATGGTGGCCAGGAACCAGACAGAACACAAGGAAAGAGCCAGGGTGACATTAAACCTTTTCAAGGGCATGCCTGCAAGGACTTACTTCTTCCTAATATGCCCTAGCTCCTAAAATTTCCATTGAGCACCACCAGCTGAGGATGGGAATATCCTAGACCCAAACTATGTGACAGGCTTTAACTTCTTAACTGACTTTCTAAGGGGTGTGTGTGTGTGTGTGTGTGTGTGTTGTGGTATCATACCACTCCTCCCATCCCCAACGCAGACAATAGCTCCATATAATAATCATAGATACACTGACTTTATAAAAAATCATTTTTGGAAGCCCTACATTGAAACAGAAAAATTGTCTGACTCAACCATTTTACGTCCTGATCCCCCAGGACTAAACCTAAGGCTTTGCAGTGAGCTACAAGCCCAGTCTTTTTAAAAAGTTTTTATTTTGAAACAAGATCTTGCTGAGTTGCCTAGGCTAGGCTTGAACATGTGATCCTCTTGCCTCAGCCTCCCAGTGTGCTGGAATTACAAAAATATCCCACTACTTCTGGCTACCTAACCATTTTAAATACAAATAATCATAGGCATACACAAACTTCAATAATGAAATACTAAAAATAATTTAAGAGCAAGTCAACAAAGTTTAGAGATTATACAGGCAAATATAAACAGCTTGCAAAACTAAGCAAAAACATGCAAAATACAGTCATCATGCTTAAATGTACCTAAATTAAGAACTTTGGGAAAACAGTGGCACAGAACCAAAATCAATACTGTCGAGAGAGAATTAAAGAGATTTCCTTAAATGCCTAGTTTTAAAAATATGCCACTGGCTATTAAATAAATTTAAGTATTTAAGTGCATCCCAACTTATTTTCTAGAGCCTATGTTCCACAGAAAGTTCTATTTTTCTTATATATAATTGCAACAGTATTATCCCTAACAAGGTATCGTAATGATTTATCAATGATGAAAATCTATGATGTTACTTTGCAACAAAAGTTCACATTTTCCTCCAAAATTATTTGGTCATAGCATAGGCAGTTTTGGGGCTGGGGATTTAGCTCAGTGGTTCTGCTGCCTGCCTGGCAAGCACAAGGACCTGAGTTCGATCCCTCGTGCCAAGAAAAAAAACATAGGTGGTTCTCAGAATTCCAAGTTAATAACTGGCACCCAAATAAAATAACTCAATTTAGTATGTATTTTTCCTTCTCAAAATTTAAGAGGTTGACACAAAAATAATCCAGAGTATAAAGCACCTATGGTTCACGTATCCAGATCAATTTGTTACCACTAACATTTACATCATAGCACTTGTGGGCCGGGCCTTAAAGATGGTGGGATTATGCAGGTAAGTAAGGCAGGAGTGGACAGAAGGCTCAGTCGAAAGAAAGATACTCCTTTTTTACTTCTAACTATTTCTATTTATTTGTACTTTATCCAGGAACTGTCAACAATAGTAAGCAATAATATGCCCAGTTGGTATACTCTTGGTCTTGTTTTTGTTTTTGTTTTTGTTTTTGGTACTGGGGATCAAACTTGGGTCCTTGTGCTTGGTATACTCTTGCTGACAGTTCTTGGATAGAGTTGCTGGAAATCCTTCTCAGTATACAACCCCAGAAAAGATCAAAGTATTTCCCTTCCAGATGATGAGGACTTGAAAGAAGTCCTAACAATTAAGAAAAAGAACAACAACAACAACAAAAAAACCCCTCAGATACGTAGGGTTTGATGAAAACATACAATGAATGTTTAAAGAAAAATTCAGAAAAATTATTACAGGGAAAGATACATTGTCAATAATCTCTCTCAAAATGCTCACCCTCACTTCAAACTCACTTATTGTTCTTGCTACTTGCTGAAGGAGTTCTGGCAATCCTTTTGTAAGTGTCTTGTGGCTCCCTTGATGACCTGAATCAGTTCAAAACATTTATGGCAATTTCTGTCAAATACAAGCATCACGGTGTGTTTTCATTCACCTTATTCACCAAAGCTGGCACCATGTGACTTCGGGCTGTTCCCCAAAGTCAAAATGACCACGAAAGATAAATGTTTTTTGAATCAGTTCAGGACATGAAGGCATTCAGGACAGTACAACTAAAGACACTTGTAAAACAGAACTCCAGAACTGCTTCAGAATGTGGTAAGAATGATGAGATTGCTTGAAGCAAAAGGGATCGATGGCAATGTGTCTTTTACTGAAACTAATTTTTATTTAAATGTATACTGTATTTTTATCACGCTCCCTATGAATAATTAATAATTATTATTATAAGTTGTTGCCAGTACTTAGTAAAACCTTTTCTGTGCTCTAAGCACCGTGAAAAGCAATACACATTACACATATTATCCCACATATTATCCCACTAAAGTAACATGAGTATTGGGCCAGGGATTTAGTTCAGTGGCACTGCACCTGCCTTGCAAGCACAAGGTCCCGAGTTTGATCCCCAGTACCAAAAAAAAAAAAGGTAACATGAGTATTGTCATTTCACAGATAAGACCCTCAAATCTAGAGAGACACCTGATCAAGATTTAAGTGGCAGCTGGGGATTTAGCTCAGTGGTTTCGTCGCCTGCTGCGCAAGTGCAAGGACCCGAGTTCGATCCCCACTAACAAAAAAAAAAGATTTAAGTGGGAAAACCAAAAAATCAATGAAGGTCTGTTTAATTCAGGCTTAAAACTATAATCTTTGGTAAAAAAAAAAAAAAAAGGTCATTAAGTTACGAAGGTCAAATCAGTCTGTGAGGCTTCTCACCTAAGCAGCAAGGAAGATGATGAAGGCATTAATTGAAATAAAGGAATCCAGGAGGGGAGGCAAGTTTGGAAAGGAAAACCAATTCTACACTCAAGATGTCTCCTACAAACAGAAAGCTCAAACTCTGCCAACAATTGAAACTGTTCTCCCTCCCAGATGTCAGGCTCAGCATTCTCTCTTCTCTGGCCACTGTCAATCATTTAACCGTGTGCCACTCTCATTCTCAATGCTTCTGAACTTCATCTTTATCCTCACCTTGCTCTCTAGTCATGTGACTGGACACACACTCCCAATCCAGCAGCCCTGGTTTCATTTGGCATCCTTCCCTCTTTGAACTTCTGCCACTTTCTTATATTCTCAGGCTGCCAAACACCAAAGGAAAGAAGTTACAACAGGTTTATAAACCCCTAAAATTGTAACACTGCCTGGCCCATCACTGCTGCTTGGTATCCTTTCATTCACCCTATACTGACAATATATACGTATGTGACAAATCTGTTCACTGGCTATTCCAGTTCCCCTAACCCCAGTCCTCAAACCTTCAATACCCTTTCCTTGCATCTTACAATCAGTACATGACTTTGCCTTCTCATTTACTAAGAAAACTAAAGTCACCCAGAAGTCTCTTCATTCTATCACCAGCATCTGCATAATTCTCTTAATGCTGACTCATTTTTAAAAAAAACTCACCTTTGCAGCATCTCCATTTGTGTTTGATTTCATTTCCTTTAATCTATACCTCTGACAAATATTAGATATCCTTCTGCTCTTCATACACTCTTCCAAGTCCTTCCCTCTCCATAGTTCCATCTTCTTACAGAATCAACCTCCTTGAAACAAATTAGCCTCTTCTCATCCACTGTCCCCACTGAGCAATCTAAAGTATAAATTTGACCATGATTTTCTATTTAGGGTCCTTTGAAGGCTCCCTTTCATAATAGTTTATATTCCTTATCACAGTAAAGGAAGGGTCCTTCATGACCTAGTCTTTATCACCATGACTACAGCACGTAGTCAGAGCACATGAAACTCTCTGTAATTCCCCAATCACATCAAGCTATCATGTGGATCTGATCTTTTACCCTGAATGTTCTTTCTCTGCTAATCTGGCTAATTTCTTGTCAACCTATCTGAACTATTCTATACCACCTCCTTCAGAGAACCTTTCTCACAAATTCCTTACTTGATTATATAGCACATTTTTATGTTCTCAGAGAACATAGGTCTCTATTTCAGCAGTATTATACTATATCATGACTAATTTTTTTTTAACTACTCAACATCCCTTATCCAATTATATACTTTTTAATGGCTTCCATAGCATTGTGGTGTCTATACCTAACACAGCATAGTCCTTGGCACATAGTAGGTCTTCCCTAAATATTTTCTAAATGAATAAACACAATCATACTCTTACAATACCTTTCTTTATCAGCCAAGATACTTTCTGCACCTTCCTATTTTATCATCAAACTTTTCCAAAGTATATCCTACACTGGATATTTTCACTACTCATCTATTTAAGTGCTTAAAGGTTTTGGTTTCCTATTCCTTAAGTTTTACAAAGTAGTACTGTACTATGTACAAGATACGATTGAAAAATATGGTGAGTACTTAATTTTTTAAAAACTTTTATGGTTATTTTTTACATGGTAACAGATTTGGTGCAAAAGGCAGATGAGGATATACCACAATGTTTTTATTTGACATACACTTCCATAAATATTTTAAATTCATTCAGGACAATGAGGTAGCTATGAAAAGACATTCACTAAAGAGGACTTACAGAACTGTTTCTGAAAGTACCAAGAATGATGAGATAAGTGTTTGAAGTGAGGGGGAATACTCTGAGGGATTAATGTGTCTCTTACTATAATACATTATTTTAAATTTAAACAGTCATCACATAGTTTGATAACCCCTTATAATTTTCTCTGGTAATAAAAATATTCTATATCAGTGCTATCCAATACATACAGACACATACAGCTATTAGCTCTAAAATGCGGTTAATACAACTGAGGAAATGAATTTTTAATTTTAATTCTACCTTAAAGTGGCTATGATATTGAACAATATAGTATAACTTTCAGGCTTATCTAATGATTTAAATGCAAAACCACTAAACTTTTCTCAACAGTCACTTGGCCGCTAAGTCATCTTTACAACATGCAACGCTATCTATGATTCCTCTCATCTGTTGACATATTATCCTGTTCTCTCTCTGACAGTTCTCATTTTTCTTGGCTCAACTTTCTTCTTTTGGTCCCCAAAGACTGAATGTAATCCAAAGTTCAGTTCTCATCCTTCAGCACTTGCAACTTAAAAATTGTACCAGTTATCAGTTTCATATATTATCATAATTTCAATCACCGTTTCCATGCACAAGACTTCCAAGTATAGAATGCCCATTCTTACTCCCTCTCAGATCCAAACTCCAAATATAAATTAAACATTTCCAATGCAATATTTTACTATTACTCAGAGTTAAAAATACAAAAATGCAAGTTCATCTCTTTGTCTTTTTCTGAATGTCATTTCTTTCAATGGTACCGTAATCATTCTCATGGTCATCCACACACAAACTTTAAAAAATTACACTTAAAATGTTTTTCTTCTCTATTTTCATGCATCAAATTCTGCCATTTTTCTTAAACATTCTGAACTAACACACTGACCTCCAGTTCAAATTTCCCCTAACTGATATATGGCTTCCTTGTTTCTCCTATGGGTACTGGATAATAAAACTGAAACACTATTTTATGAGTGAAACTTCTGTTATACCTCCAAAAGTATATATATATTCATGCATCACTTTGCTAACATGTCACCTGTCCCTGGCCTGACATTATCATTCTAAAACTAGAATTCTACCAAGCCTGTCAACATCATCTAACATACCCTGAAAATCTCCAATTTAGATAGTCTACTCATTCTTTCTTAAATATGTAAATCATATTCCAGGTTCCTTTCTTTTGCACCTATTGTCTCTAGCCTATAATGCCTTTTTTCTTCATTGTATTTGTTAGGGCTCTTCTTTCCTCAAGGAATCAGTTTAAGCTTCCTAAGCTTCACAAGGCCTTTTATTTCTGTCTTTGTTCTCAGTGGCATCATCATACTTTTAGTGTATCACTATCTTTTACCATTCATCTAACTTTCAGTATAGGCCATCATACATAATGCCTATGGACTACTTTTTATCTTAATGAACACTGTCTCAACTACAACATAGCTTTTAGCAGTCAAAGACTTCCACTTTTATATGTTCTCAGAACTTAGCCTTAACTGTGCTTATACTTAATAGGAATACAAGAAATGACCACAGATATATACAGTTGAGAGGTGGTAAGTAGTGGGAAAAAGAAAAGTCAGCAACTAATAACACTAACAATTAAACAGGTAAAACAAAAATAAAGGGGAAAAAGCAATTTGACATCAGAGCAGAGAAAATGGGTAAAGGCAATAACAGAATCAGGCACTAGTATTCTGATCATCTAAAAATAGTATAATCTTTATTAGGTTGTCATCAAATAACTCTGAATTTTTCTGTTTTATAGGTAGCTCACTCAAATAAGCAATGCTAAATATACATGAGAAAACAAGTCGATGACTTTCTAATCATTTTTTTTCCTCTACAATGATACTCATTTAATGAAATCTGATATAGCAAGGCTAACTGTATGGGTGCATATAAAGATTTCCAAAATATTACAATGATAACCTTAATTTCACAGAAGTTTACAGCTCATCTGTTCAGCCCTGGAAATACAGAACTAGAAATCAGCAGTAAGAGGGTACAGTATGCCGTCAGTTCCTAGGGTCATATCTTAAAATAGTTGCACAGCTCAGGGCCAACGGAGGCTAGTCCAAAACTGTAATGCTCTCATGGAGCAGTCTAACCCCATAGATGGCTATTTTAAGCCACACCTCTCAACAGTAAATTGAGCAACCTGGAAATACACTTCTACTTTGAAGTGTAGATGAACTGGCCACAATTTTTCTCTAAAAATGTAGAAGGAATCATTTTAACCATAAAAAACCCATCCTGCCTAATCCACCATGCAATCTAGAAGAGACTGGATCTTTAATTGTGGGGAATTCCACTCTAGTCATCATTGGGGAAAAGAAGACTTAAAAACATTTAGCATTGCAGAATGGGGATTCAGAACATAGGCAAAGGAAAGGTTTTATTCACTTACCTGATGAATTCACATTATGATTTTAAAAAGAACGAGAACAAGAAGAAAAAGAAAAAAATCTCATTTATAGAAAAAAATCTTGGCAGAAGAACTAGTTGAGCATCTGATGGAAGACACTAATTTAAATAATTTACAGAGGTATTCAGACAAGGAATTAATTTCACTGTGACACTATAACCAATGCTTAATCCTTTTAAACAAAGGATATGTACATTTCCTCTTCAAAATAGTTATAGGAAGTCTTAAACTTTCAAAAGAGTATTTCATTTTTAAAGCTTCTTCATCACAATAAACCTCCAAGAGACCAGGATTTGAATATCTATTTTACTATTATAAAAATTAGCGATTCAATTAATTGCTCAGAGCTCAGATCACTCAAGAGTATTTCTATATATGTGCACTTAACCATGATTTATGGCAGTAGATGAGAAATGAATGCCACAAAGTGAAAGAACAACTAATGAAAAGAATTAACAGTATATAATGATCATATCCTTTCCCCCTGTCTCACACTGGATGGTTTAATTATTATTGAAGATTTTTTTTGTTAACCCTTGGAAAAAAGTCAAATGTGTTTTTTATCAGCTTGGGCAGTGATCTATTCACTATCAAAGAATGCTTTTGGCTTGCTTACCCTTAGTGATTCTAAAAGGAAAAAAAACATGTAAGTGTTCTTACTTCTACAAGCAGTAAACACCGGTTGAGGATCTGTTAACTGAAATGTTTGGGACCAGAAGTTTTGGATTTCAGAAACTGTTTAGATTTTAGAATATTTGAACACACACAATAAGATATCTTGAGGATAGCATCTAGGTCCAAACACATTAAGTACATTTATGTTTCATAGACACCTGATACACACAGCAGACACGTTATACACATATCCTGAAAGTGATTTTAAATATTTTCAGTGTGTCTCCACTTTGACAGCAAGCCATCACATGAGGTCAGGTGTGGAATCTTCCACTTATGGCATCAAGTTCATGCTCAAAGATTTCAATTTTTCTCGGCTCAGTTTTAATATACTGTATATGCTAAGTACAATATTTCATTTGGTATAATAATAAGACATCTTATTAGGAAATTACAGGTTTCTTGGGAGAACGCGTGATGTGTAATCATAGAACAAGCTAGTATGCAGTACAAGAAAGATTTTCATGGAGAGATTTAACATCTTTCCTCAAGTTATATCTTAAGTACATGAAGCAAGAACATGTTTCTTTAACTTATCATTTCAAAATGATTATATTGAATTTTGCTTTCTCAGGAAATACAACTATCATAAGCATCTACACAGAAGCCACTCTCAGGCTAGATTTCTCTTTTTAGTACTTAAAATGTGGAAAAGCAAACTTGATCTAATTGCATAAAGGCTCAGCAATATTGAACACAACAGAAAACTGTTTCACCCCTAAACTCTTGATATTATGCCCCTCCCCAAAAGCTACAAAATCCTTAAAACCCCTACTAAATTTTCTAAATCATTTTCATTATAACTCATTGATTTCTCTAGTGAATAATTTCTCCCCATGTTAGATCTGTTTCTAACATGATTATGTTGCCCAAATTTAACAGAAAAGCACAAACGCTGGAAAAATGTTTACAATAAAGCCCCTACCTTAAAAGCTGCTGTAAGTTTCTAAGTTTGTGAATCTACTGCTTAAAATAAAATAAAACTAAGAACAATCATTTAAAAATAGAGCAAGGTGGATTTTGGACATAAAATTTCAGGGACCTACTATTAAAAATAATATATAAAATTAAATTTAAATTGGCATTTTAAAATTTACTTTTGCTAAATGAAGAAATTATCAGTTGTAACAATTACTTAGCAACCAAATCACTGCCACTGGGGATGGGAGAAAACAAAATTATATTTAAGACCTTATTCCACGGGGAAGGGGAGAAGCAAGGAAAGCTTGCCTGTAATAATTTTCTTCCTAATTTTTTTCTAATAAAAGGCTTATACTGTATATACCGCTTGAGTATTGATGTAAGCTTCAAGGAGTTAACCAGAGTTATTCAGGCTTTACTAATAACTAAAGGTTTAATCTGGGTAAATTCTATTTCCAATCTGGTCCTCAGTCTTTTCATTTATAAACAAAAAGAGGTGAACCAAAGATGATCTGTACAGGTAGCACAGAGATCACAATTTCGGTCATTTTCCAAAGAGGTTAAAAAAAAGATTTTAGGACTGGGATGTAACTCAGTGTTAGAATGCTTGCCTAGCATATGTGATGCTCTGGGTTTGATCCCCAGCATCTAAACCAAAATATCTATCTATCTATCTATGTGCAAACACATATATACATGTTATATATACACATACATACATACCTACATACATATGTACCAATACCATTTTCAACCTCAACTCAAATTACTTCCAAAAAAACTGTTAACATTTAATACCATTTCTTAATGATAAAATAATTTTGGAGAGCTCTGGGTCATCACTAGTTGTCTGGCACCTGGCCCTGGAATGATTAGGACAAGTGACCTGAACTGTGAGACCCTCATAAAGCATGTGCTTGGGGGATGCATTCTGGGGTGCTTTGTATCTGGAAATAACACTGACAGGAAAACTGCTAACTATCTCTAGGAATTGGCTAACCCTGGGAGAGGTGGTCTCTTCAGGGTCACCAAGGCCCAAGATATCAACCATCAGAATATATACATAAACTAAAAACCACAGTTAATACACTCAATTAAGCTAAGTAACAGAAATATTTGTACTGGATTTTATTCAACACTCACTATATACCACCAGCACAGCACTACATTATAGATAGAAAAATCAGGGGCTGGGGATTTAGCTCAGTGGTTCCACCGCCTGCCTTGCAAGCGGAGGGATCTGAGTTCGATCCCTGGTACCAAAAAAAAAAAAAAAAAGAAAGAAAGAAAGAAAAATCACCATGTAGTAGAAAACAAGACTGTAAATTGCTAACTATATATACATATTTAGAAGAGTAAGGGTAAATGTATGCTAATAATTATTTACATCTGTTTAGTGCTTTAGCATTTACAGGTCATTTTCACCCATATTACTCCTCTTAATCCTTAGAAAAGCCCTGTCTGGCAGGCAGGTCACCTTCATTTTATAGGTGTTTATGACCAAGGTTCAAGAGAACTATGGACATCCCCATGTAGTAGTAACTGGCAGAATAGAGAACTAAACACAGGTCTTGGTTCTTGTCTCCTGGTATTTTCACCAACACCATAATGACTCCTTCATTTTAGGTTAAATCTATAGGATAATTATGTAGAAACAGACAGTGAGCTATTTCCACTTACTCAACATTAATTGTTCAATGTCCTTTGCTGCAACAAGTGTCTGCTAGTATACTGAAAAGTAAATAAGTGTTCTTAACAACTAATGAAACACAATTTTTTAGTAAGAATACTTGCAAGTAGTATGTGAAGGCATAATTTTCTTTCTTTTTCAACATTTTTATAATAGTAGTGCGCTAGTCCTCACGTTATCTTTCTAAGACATATTTCCAAAACAGCACTTTAATTTCTCAATAATCATGGGTACTTAAATTTTTAAAAAAGTGTTTCTATAAATTTAGATTAACCTACAAAATGAATTCAAGGCATATATATTTTAAACTGCTTTTAGAGAATGGACATTAAGTATTCTCAACACAAAATGGTAATTATGTGAAGCAATACATTTATCAATCAGCTAGATTTACCCATACATATCACAATGCATACTTCAGAAAAATCATATTGTATAAATACAATCTGTCAATTAAAAATAAATAAAAATTAGAAATAAAAAATTTAAAATAAAATTACCCTTTAAAATCCTGTATTTTTGTTGCTATTTAACTTTTGAAAATTCTTCACAGGGAGCTATTCTATAAATATATCTTTTTGCTTTAATGTAATTCAGCATTTAAAAAGTAGTTTCTTCCCAAAGTAGCAGCTAGAATCTAGTATTAAACTCCATTTGTGTCATTAGAAGAAAATTCTACAGGTCCCGCAGGAAGATATCACTGCTATTATGAAACTTCTTGGACTATAAAACAGGTATGATCTTCATCTTCTAGAATAAATTTCTTCTTTGAGATACAAAGATCCACTTTTCTACTTCATTTCTTAATTTCTAGATTTTATAACTATTCGCTGTGGGGCAGGATTATTAGAAGTCCAACTTACAGGCTCTAAGGTAATAAGGTTACTGAAAAGAGCAAGAAGGTAGCAAGGACTATAGTTTGAACATCAGGGACTGGTTACTGGAGAGGCTACTGTGCAATACTGGATAGGAGAGCTCTCTGTAAAATTACTCTGGCAGTATTTACTATCACAGGGATACGCTGCTTGTAAGCTAGAGTGCTCCACCTAGGCAAGCACACTTCTTGGCTTTAAAGGACAGCTGGTCTCTGACCAGGCATCTTCAATGTCTATATCTGCAGGCAAGAACATTCTGAGTAGTTAGATGAGACTGAGATGGAAGTCAAATGCCCAAAGGTTTGGGGCCCTATTCCCCATCTTTGCTGTTGCTTAAGGTTGGGCCTGTGCCTAGTTATAAGGATGCTGGTAAAGAAATCATTTCCTAAATGATTACTTCCTAAAAAATTGTGTTAGTTCTTAATAGCCACTGCAACCTAGAGACTCATTCCTTAAAGGAGAACAGCACTAGACTCAACAAAACCTTGCATTTTTGGCAATATTGATGTGCTTTATTCACAGTTTAATTCCCAAAGGTAACTGATTTTAAAATTAGCAGTACTAGCAGGTAAGTGGGTACATGCCTATAATTTCAACTACTTAGGAGACACTGGCAAGAGAATCTCAAGTTTGAGGCCAACGTGGGCAACTTAGTGAAACCCTGACTCAAAGTGAAATAAAAAAAGGGTGGAGATGGAGCTCAGTGGTAGAGCACTTGCCTAGTGTATGCAAGGCCCTGGGTTCAATCTTTGGCAAAAACCTAGCAGTATTAGTAAGTGATATTTTACTTGAATTTTCTCCTTGGCTTACTGAAATAAAACTGAGCTCAATCTGGTTTCTACACATTTATGCTTTAAATTACAGTATTTTAACACTAAATGAAAGTACACCAACGATTTCATTTTACAACACACACACGCCCCACAGTATTTTCCTATGCAAAAGAAAAAAAGCCAAGACCCCATTCATAAAGACTGTACAACTGTTTAACAGCAAAGACAACTTGCTCCCCAGCACAGCACAGAGGTCTTTTCTTAAATATGTCAGTTACTTCTGTTCATCACAAACTGCTTATGGAATGAAACATGTTTGCCTCCCAATTTTAAAATTAAACATACACTGCACTACCACTACAGACAGCTGCCAAAGGACCCTTTAAAAAGTGCTGAAAGCCCTTTGAATAGCAATCAAGTTTTCTTTGTGGCTTAGGGTAATGGTGGGAGTGTGAAGAGGTGTAGTAATTTTTTAAAAATACTCCAAGAGTTGAGATCCTTAATTGTAAAGTAAGGTGGGAGACCAAGGAGTGATAAACAGGCATTAAATATAATCCCCTTAGGTTTTTCCTCAATATGTTTCTAATGAGCAAATGTATACAAGTAAACATATGCACATCTACACATACTCATGTACATATATTCATGTATATGTTTATAAATCTATACATATACACAAGACATAAAATAAACTTAATTACATGTTTTGGGAATAAAGGCTAAATTAAATTTATTCCATTGCTGTATACTACGAATGTATGTTGGTTATCAACTTTTGAAAATGTAAACTGGTCTTCAATTCTTTGGGGAAAGAAAGGGAAGGGGGTAGGAAGAGGAGGTGGGAGGAAGGGAGAGAGAGGGAGGAAGAGGGAGGGAGAGAGGGAAGAAGGGAGGCAGGGAGGAGAGGGAAGGAGGGGAAACTTACTTTTAAAACTATTCATGGAAACTATGACTTCCTTGGCCTCAAGGGTTTATGATGAAAGTACAGGATAAGTTTTAGAGTTAGACAGACTCTGAGTTCTTTTCCCAATATCCCCATGTATTAATGCTGTACACTGGCAAATTATTTATACTTACTGAGCCTTGCTATTCACGTCTACTAAAAGTACCAGACTGGGGATGAAGCTCAGTGGTAGTGCACTTGCCTACCATGTGTGAAGCCCTAAGTTCAATTCCCAGCACCATACCAAAACGCCCCCCAAAACAAGGAAGCCACCAACAAACTAAAACTGAGATAAAACACAACTTACCTAGAACAAAGTATAATTCCTATGAATGAAGGACAAGCATGTTTTATTTCTTTAACACCATGAACAATGTCTGATATGTAGTGGCAGATACTAAATGTATCTTACTATTTATCCAGCAGAAAATGATAAACTCACAGCACCATCCCTTGCAATCAGCTAATGATACATAAAAATGACATTCAGCATTAGCTAAACAGCACAGATTCTATGCATATAATTCTTAAGGCCTCTGAGTTTTTTTCAAATCAATTCTTAATGTTATTTCCTTCAAAGAATGAACATAAATTCCTGTCTAAAAATGGTATGTCATATTATAATCAAGAAGGAAGTCATAAAATATAAGCCTTACAAAATATACACTTTCTTAGCTTTTTATACCTATTAACGAAAATGAAATGTAAGACTTCTGTATGGCTTATACTCTTGGCAATGTTTAAAAATTTATTCAAAATTAGTTTGTGTATCATATATTTAATCAAGGAAATGTTCTTAGTAGCCTCAAATTCTCAATCAACCCAGAATATCAAATAAAAACTTTGTTATATTCTATTTCCCTCTGTGCTATGAGTGACTGCCCATCAAAGAAAGTCAAAGAATAGAGCACTCAGCTAAAGATACAGGAATTCATGCCTTACTGAATATACCACAGTACTACAATTACAATAAGATACTTAAAATAATACTGCTTACAAATAAGGTAGATTATAGACCTGTTCAACTAGACAGGTCTTTTGAAAATCTTGTATTTCCTAGCTCCCTAACTTACTGGCTGTATGACCTTGGTCAAGTAATCGCTGAAGGCTTTGGTTTCTTGTGCTATAGACAGAGGTTACCACTATCACCTTCCTCAAAGGACTGCAAAAAATAAATGAGCTATATAGTGCTGAGACACTGTCTGACATATAAAACAAGTAATGAATTAATTCCATAAATGACCACAAACACTACAGAAAAAAAAAAAGTACACAGAGACAGCAAGATCTAAGGTTAAAGTATAGGATTTTGGAGTCAGAATGTTTACATTTTGACTCCATCATTTACTATGTGGCTTTGAGCAACTTATTTACCTCTCCAGACTTCAGTTTTTATACCTGAAAGGATGGATTAATATAATACTTGCCTTATAATATGTTCTGAAGATTAAAAAAGGTTACTATATCAAGTACTGCATATGTTATCTGGTGAAAATATGCCACTTGTTTTATTCTTAAAAGAAAAGTGCATGATTTCCTTTTGTATTAGAACACTGTGCAAATGAAAGTTAAGTCCCATAATATTTAATCTCACAAAGAATACATCATGCTGAGTATCTATTTGCTAACTCACTTCATGGATACAGTCTGCTAGTGGAAGGTCTATGAAATAGATAAAAGTTTATCAAGGGATAACTAAAACCATTTACCTGCCTGCCATTAAAATCAATATAGGCAGTAACATCCTACTTATGAGAACAGAAAGAGAACTCTAGAAATAAAAACACAGCACGCTTTAACTTTACATAACTAAACTCACAAATTCTTAAATTTCTGCTTCAGGAAGTATATTTTCATAATTTATAGTATATATGACAAATATCTACCAAACATTTATGTTTCAATTGGTTCATATGTAGATTTATGTATCTGGGGAAACCTATAGGATTTATAAACCACTCTAACAGTTCATTTCTCCTGTATACATTGTTAGTACATGGCATCACATTCACCTATCTTTTCTTCATCCCTCTTTTCCTTCAACTCCCTAGTGTAGACACCCTCTAATACATCTCAGCAAGGATTTCCCACCCTCCCACAGCCATACACCAGGGACAGGTACCCACTTACCACAGCACAGATCACTATCTGGTTCTTATATTCCTGTGCAAAAGCAGCTCCGCTTCTGTGAACAAAAAGCTATGGTGACTTGACTCATTATTTACAGAACCCTACGAAACCCCTTTTGGCTGGACACGTATTCAGGCATTTACATAATTTCAAAAGGAAAGAAACAACTTTTACTTTTATATACCTTCAATTTATCCTCCTAACTCCCGCTACTGCTAAAATTCTCACCTGCAGCTATATACCAAAGTCTACGAAACAATCAAATATAAATTCCCTTTATTTCACTTTGCTAATCACTGTCTCATTCCTTTAAATATCCACCTTGAATCTATTCCAAATATCTATTCATCCCATTCTATAAAACTCAAAGTTCTCCACTCTTAGGTTCAATATCAAGATCATATGCACTGAGCAGTATTCATCAAGATATGAGAACACACTACATATGATACAGCCCCTAACTACATGAGGTTTACAATTCCACTCTGAAGCCGAAATGGACTCCTCTATCTTCTGACCTGGCACTTTTAGTCATTCTTTAATTCTCAGATGAGTTATCACTCTCTCCAAGAAAACATTCCCAGAACTATACAAGCAAAACTAGTTCCTCTTTTCTATGGGCTTCTAAAATACTTTATTCATATTTTTAATGAAGTTAATGCCACAAAGTAGTCTAACTGTATAGATATCATATTCCATTGAGTCTAGGATACACGTGACCATAAGAAGGAACACATCTGTAATCCCAGTACTCTGAGAGGCTGAGACAGGAGGACTACAAGTTCAAGCACAGCCTAGACAACTTAGTGAGACCCTGTTTCAAAAAACTAAAAAGGGCTGGGGATGTAGCTCAGTGCAAAGGCCCTGGTACTCAATTTCCAGTAACTCAAAAAATATCTAATTAAACTATGAAGTATATTTTATTATAAAGTGTATTACAGTTTTAAAATGCAAATATATAAAATGTCTTAGAAGCAAAGAAGTTAAGTATCTTCTGCAATAGAACTGCATACCCTGTGAGAGTGAAAAATATGTCTCATTTCATATTTCGTTTGTCAATTCCTACTACCATGCTTGATACACAGTAGGGGAAAAGAACAAATCTGTTCTTAGTTAATCCCTTACCATTTCTTTCACGTCAACATTCTGGCCACTAGAGAGAAGTTTTTCATATTTGGTAACCATTTACTTCACTGCCATATCCTTAACCAAATTACTCCAGTAATATTCTTTTTAACAGGGCTAATTTCTAATTTTTCCACAGTTTTGTGTAGAGAGACACTCTAATAAATATCATTTACATCACAAATGCTCCCATTTTATTCCTTCTATACACTAGATTCGGGTTGTTTGAACTTATTTTTATTATTATTTTGGTATAATCTTGCCTTAAAATGTTAGGGAATAGTTCAATGAATGCAATTTCTCTGGCTGAAACAGGGGTGGCAGGCTACTCTGTGACACTTCTATGCCTCTGTGGAGCACAGAATGAGAGACCATCCTCCTGGTGTCAGCCATAAAAAGCCTCCATGTGGGGCTTTATGCTTTTTCGATCTCTGCTCCCTGTCAAGCTCATCCCAAGTTAAGGACCTTGGAGACATCTTTTCTCTTCACCTCTCCACTCCCAAAGTCACATATGTGTACTTTTTGAAACATCTTTGAGGCCTATTTCAAGATCTACCTTGACCACAAAAAGCCATACTTATTTATTTAAATACACTGATCTCATTTGTCTCTAAGCCCTCACACTTGTTTTCTATAGTTCAAAAACTAGTACCTAACTACGAACTCTCACAGGCAGTTGCAACTGCCATGTAATTGTTTCATGGATGTAAAAGCCTTATCTCCCCAACATAAGCATCATTTTAAGACAGGTACGTTCGGATCCCAACAAAGGCTGAGCATAGAACAGACATGCAGTTCTTACTACATAGAAATAACACTACCTCTTTACAACCTATAGATATCTCTGCCTGTATCTTTGGTTGACTTCATCAAAACTTTCTGATTTTCCTCTTATACAAAACTCAGTTACTTCTGACACATAATTTGTGCTAATACTCAAACCTAAAATCACTTCCTTGCATTACTACTTCACCTTCTTCAAGTGGCTGGCACTGTAGAGATTTTACCAGTTTCCCACCTTCATACATATTTTTCTTTATAATATTCAAAGCCATTTAAAATATATCTGATCTGTGCAACATTATGAAGTGAAAAGGGAAGGAATATCACTATTTTACAAATTGGAAAAAAAAAAGAATGAAGCCCCAATTATAGTATTTGCCAACTGGAGGCAGAACCCAAGAAAAATAGAAATTTTAATTCCTGGTCTTGTGCTCTCTAAAACCTCTCAGTACCTGTGTCTGCAGTAATAAATAATAAACCTACTACTTGCACCATACTTCTCACCAATCAAGAACAGGTATTTCCTCCCTTTGTAACTTTATAAACTTTATAAAGATTCTTCATATATCTCAGTTACTACTTTTTCCTATTCAAAAGGTTCTTGGTTCTCAAATATTTTCTTTAAAACACCTCTGTATAAACATTCTAATATAATGAAGACATTCTGGATTTGCATACTCCTCAAGCTCCATTAACAAATTTAAAGCTATGAGTGATTCCCAGAATTTGGTCTCAGTCGGGATCCTAGATTTTCCAACTGTTTTCTAATTCCACTTAAGAAAATCTAATCACATTGTTCATACTGAAGTGACAGTATCAGAAACAACTGAACTTAAAGAGGTAATGAGATAAAATAGCTTAACTGCAAATTCAGTGTTGGGCACTGAAGTGTAAGTTTGAAATACTAATGCCTTGGTTTTCACCAAATTGAAGCATGGGTAACAGAAAAACAGCATCTAAGAGCACATTCTACAAATTATGGAAAACAGAAAATTTATAAAGTATTATACATATAAAGTACTGCATCATAGAATTCATCTTAATTGTAAGAAAAATGGTAAATGTTACCTCAACCCTGACCCCCATGCCCACTTATTCAATCATGAAATTCTACAGAAGACTTACGGAGTACTGTAACTATATGGTGGATAGAAGTACCCAGTATAGGACCATATACTCAAATATTCATGTAATGCTGACATTTAGAATTAAAAGACATCTTATAGTTCATCTAATCAAACTTTTTACATAGTAAAATAAATTCTTCTATGGTGTACAGTTCTAACAGACACCGAACTGTCAATTATTGTGCAGCTCTAGTCTGTGTGTTCATACATATTCTGTCTTCCCAGGCCCCCAAACACAACTATTTGAGTTTCAAAAAAAAAGTCCATCATATATCCAAAAATAGCTGTCAACACTTTCTCTTGTTTCCATGTAACAATAAAAATCCCCACTGGGCCAGGAATGGTAATTCACGCCTGTAATCTCAGTTAGTGAGGAGGCTGAGACAGGAAGATGGCAAGTTTGAGGCCAGCTTGAGGAATTTAGTGAGACCTTGCCTCAAAATTAAAAAATAAAAAAAGCTGGGAACGTAGCTCAGTGAGAGAGTGCAAGCCTAGCATGCTCAAAGGCCTGGGTTCCTTAGGTAGAAGGGGGCTGACGACCCTGACACCCACTCTCAAATCATTGCTATTATGAAATTTTCTACAGTCCTTACCCCAGGAATCTTTTTTTGATGTGTCTGCCACTTTGTCAATGTCCCAATTAAAATGTGGTACCCAGTGCTGTGCACAATACTACAGATGTGGTCTAACAAGCACAAAGTTCAGAAAATGCTTCACTCTCAGCCTTAATCATTTTCACAGTTCCTAGTGCCAAGTTAGTTTTCATCCTGTAGGTTTATAATTCCCCCTACTTAAAGTAGGGGATCTTGGCTGTTATATTTATCTTTCCAGTATTCCAGTCTATTAAGATCACTCTGAATTTCAGTACTACTTCCTATATTAGTACCATCTCTTAGCTTTGTCTCATCTTTAAATTTAGTAAATAAGACTATCTTTCAGCCTGGTGTTTGAAAAAAAAATGTTACAAAGGACTGTCTTAAGGATAAAATTCCCTGCCAAAATGCCAGAGACCACTACTTAGGTGGACAATTAACAATTCTCATGTAATTATACACCCTTTCAGAAGTCCTAACTAGAAATACTGAAATCAAGATACATTGTGCTGATACCACTTTTCTGGTACATTCATTGGGAAGCCCTAAAGATATGAATCTAGGTTCTAGGCCAGCCTCTTGCAAAAATCCTGGAATTCTTTTTTAAATGTCCAGGGGTCAACCACTCAATAAGTCATATAAAGACCTTGTTAAAGATAGTTATTCAGTTCATTTGTATAAAGTTCAGGATGTTTTGAAAAACTAAGGTGCTTATTCATGCTCAATTTTCTGGTATTTTCTTTTTTCCCTGCTGCTTAATTTTTAAATTACTAATACTGTCCTGAAACTAAATCTGAAATTTCCGTCTGACCTCAGGATAGCAATTATCTGTATTATCTTGACTTTAAAAAAACCCTTTAAACTCTAATGTGCTTTATCTCCTCCTCCCTTACTCTGAACAAGTATCTCAGACTGGGTTACAGTGCTAGTCATTTCAGCTGGAACTACATTCTCCTTGATGGTTAACAAAAGAAGAATGAAGAAATTGCTTTTTCTCTGCCCTCTGTTCATATTACACAATTTTTCTCAGTATCTCTTTTGCTTTGATTTTAAAGCCTTACATGTTTGAATTATTTTTTAAAATCCTGAGATTGCTTTCCTGACATTATTCTTAAAATGTCATGATTCTTTTTATCTTCTTTCATCTTTTTGGGATTGAACCTAGGGCCTTCAGGTTGAACTACATCCCTCAAACTTCCCTCAATTTCCCAGACTGGGGTCAAACTTGTAATCCTCCTGCCTCAACCTCCTAGACTGTGGGATTATAGGTGTGTGCCACTACACATAGCTAAACTTTTGTTTTTTTGGGCGGAGGGGAGTTGGGGATCAAACCTAGAACCCTGAGCATGCTACACAAATGCTCTACCACTGAGCTACATCCTCCAATCCCTTTCATTCTTCATCCTACACCCCTTTTGTTTTTCACATACAATATTTTAAAATCTAAGCTTAACACAGAGGTCTCTATGTACCCACACTAGTTTTAATTCACCATGTTTGCTTGTAATTGTTTGTCAGTGTCACAACAGTTACAGCCAGAAGAAATCTTTAACCGCATAGTCAATACTTTGGTTTTCAAAATCACCTCACTTTTTAGGATTTAAGTATTTATATCAGATACAAAAGAATAAAAAATAGCCTTTATCTGTGGACTTATCCTTGTAGCTTCTTATCTAGCATGAACAATAATAGCACTGGAGTCAGAGGTGACTTTAAATCATGGCTCTCTACTTACTGGCACGCAGATTTTCCTAAAGAAATTAAAGCTCAATAAGATTATCTGTAAAATAGACACAATACCTACTTTACAAAGATGTTAAAGAGTTTAATGACATAATATAAACACCAGCCCAGTATGTGACACATACTAGGTAAACAATGTTTGTTTCTTCCCTCCAGTTACACTAAAAAAAAATTCACTTCTGATCAGTTTGGGAAGATTCAGTTTTACAGCCTGCGGATTTCCTTACCTACATAGAGACTTCAGTAAATTCTAGTCATGATGGCTTTTTCAAGAAAGAAAAAAAAATACCATGTAGGTTCTATCACTAAATTCTGTAACTAAGAGATCTACAGGTTTTTTTTTTTTTTCCCCCCACCAATATTGTATTTAATATACAAAGGCTGACTAGTCTAGGGAAGATAGGGACATGCTCTGTGTGAGGAGACAAACTTAAAGGGTACCCTTCCTCTTTGACTTCCAAACTTCAGCTACATTTGCTCCTTTGCTGGCAAAAGATTTGACTAACAAACACAGAAATACACTAGAAAGACAAATGGAGCAGAAGTCAAGATTCTTAGTCCTCATTTTGCCACAAAATATAAGAAAGTCATTCAACCTTTCTGGGTTTCAATGTCTTCATTTCTAAAACAGGATAAGAAATGAGAGTGGGATGAAGAGGCTCAATTATTTTTAAGTTACCTCAGTAACTACTATTTCATTAAGTCTTCATCTCACTATTTACATACATAAGCAACAGGTTTCCTTTGACAATCCGCTCATTCACTAGGGCAGTATAATGACAAACATGGTGACTATCCCAAATCAGAGGAGGAGTATGGAAGAACACCTGTATGTATATGGCCTGGTACGGGCCAGATTCCCCTCCTTACTGTTCATCTTTAATGTGTCATCTCCAAGTACTGAATGGAGCACTGGAGAACCTAACCCATATTTCTGCTTTCACTTAAAACTGTAAAATACAATGGCTTTGTAAATAGACTTTGGCAACATACCAAAAGGTCACAACTGGTAAGCTATAATCTCCAAGAGCCTTCCCAATCAAAATGCTTTCCTTTTGTAAATCTGTTTCTATGAGACTTATACGTAACATCCTTTCCTATCTTCCTTTCTCAGCATGATTCCTTTTCTATTTTCTCTTCAACCTGCCTTTTAAGTTTTAATTTTTTTAAACTTTTTGTTTTGGAGGTACTGGGGATTGAAGCCAGGGTCTCACACATATTAAATAACTGAACTACATCCCCAGCCCCTTTTATTTTTATGGGTTTTTTTGAGACAGGGTCACCCTAAATTACTCAGGTTGACTTCCAATTTTCAGTTCTCCTGCCTCAGCCTCCCCAGTAGCTGTGATCACAGATGTGGGCTACTACATTTGGCCTTCAACCTCATTTTATACTTGGCCCAGTACTCCTTAAGTAGTATTACTTATATATTCCCTGATTTAGAATTTGAAAAGCAAATGATTAAAGTTATTTTCCCTTGCTTCTTTCTCAAATTGAAATCACAAAACCAGTCCTTTAAAAAAATGTGGTTCCACATTGAGTACTTTTCATTTTCCATAAAAAATCACTTAACAAGTAAACCTGACTTGGTAGTTCAGAAACTAAACATTGGTATAATGTATAAGGACCTCACAATGAAGCCCAATCTATAATAGTATTAAGAGATTAATTCACAGAAATAAAGTTATAGAAGAAAATCTGACATCTGAAAAATAACTACACATATAAATAAACATACAGAGACAAGTAAATTTAATATGCCTGCTAGAGAAATCCAAAGTAATACATGACAAAGGAAAACCATAGTTTTTTGAACTTCAAATCAATTTTATAGAAAAAAGGTGGAAAAAGTTGATTCTATTAAATTAGATTATCAAATTAAATATAAGTTTAAATTATATTCTTTGGTCTCCATTTTTATCAGTAATGAAGAACTGGCTCTCCCATTCCTGGTTTCACAGGACATCTCCAGTTTTCATAATTTAATTCCCTAGAGAAGTAGAGGAATTATGTAAGAGATTCAAGTTATTGAAGGGTCAGAAACATCTCACCAATTCTGAATTTCCTTTGTGGGAAAGATAGCAGAAAAAATGTTAATTTCCACTAAAATTGACCCTAAAAAATCCATTTATCAAGTAAAAGGTCTACTGCATGATGTTTCTAGATGTGATAATTACAGCCCCAAATAAGCCAAATTGTTGACCACTTGAAGCTACAAAATACCAATGGTCCCTATAAACTCTAAATTTCTTTAAGGAACTTATTTAGGGCTCCCCGGCAACCAAAGGATATTATAAAAAGAGTTCTGAGGTTTTTTTGTTTGATTAGTTGAGTTTTTTGCAGTACTGCAAAATGAATCCAGGGCCTCGCACATACTAGCCTCTACCTGAGTCACATCTCCAGCGTGCATAGTTCTTGTTGACAAAAATTCTGTTTTACTCCGTTAAAATAAAGGAAGTTCTTAAGCCAGAAGTACAATTAGTTGTTATCTCTGTGCTTAACTTAATACTTTTCCTTCATTTAAAGTCAAACTCAAAATCCCAATAAGTAAACAATCAAAAAGTATACAAAGATATGTGTGCAGTTCCCACTATAATTCCTACAAATTAAATGCTAGATGCTTGTCTATAAAAGTCAGGATTTTCAGGTGATTCGAAGCACAGAAACACATTATTAAGAATGTATTACAAGGGCTGGGGATTTAGCTCAGTGGTCGCGCCGCCTGCCTCGCGAGTGCAAGGTACTGAGTTCGATCCCCGGTACTAAAAAAAAAAATGTATTACAAGAAAAGAGAGGTCCTTATTTCACAAAACTAAGTATGTAGCTCCCAAGCTTCAAGAACTGGTTTCATTTTGCTTTGTACAATTTTTTTTCTTTTTCTGTCCATATCATCCAGATCTCTTCTAACCTCTTAAGAGTAAACTGAAGATGCCGGGGATTTAGCTCAGTGGTTCCAACCGCCTGCCTCGCAAGCACAAGGTCCCAAGTTCGATCCCCGGTACCAAAAAAAAAAGAGTAAACTGAAGATAGATGGTGGAGAAATTTTAACCCTTTTCCTTCAGATAGCCATTATATTCTGTCAAAGCTACTAATTTTTTTCAAGCCTTGGTAATTATTTCTCAGGAGCATGTTCTCACATGTGGAAGCTAAAAACTTATCTCAAAAAAATTGACTAGAACAGTAGTTACCACAGCCTGGGAGGAGTAGGGAGAAGGAGTGCAGACAGGATGTTAATGGGTACAGAGGTACAGTCAGTGGACAGGAGTAACTTCTAATATCCTACAGTGTAGATTAAATCTACACCACAGCAGGATAACCATGGCTCACGCCATTAATTATTTCAAAATAGCTAGTAGTAAAGATTTGAATATTCCCAACACAAAGAAATGATGAACGTCTGAGGTGACAGATATGCCAATATCCCTGACTGATCATTATACACTGTATGGGCATATTAAAAGTCACTGTATCCCATATATACGTCACTGTCATTTAAAAATAAAACTACATTAAAAAATTGTAAATATTAAGAAATTTATTTTCCCATATATTAAACAGTATTATTCTCCTGGAAGGAAAACATGAAATGATGAGGACAGTACTTGAAAGTAAATAGAGACACAAAGGAATAGATCTGAACTTCCAGGGTTCATTTACAAAAAGAGATATATAGGGACTTCTTTTCTCCCTTCTCAGGAGAGTAAACACTTGGTATTCACCCTTAATATCTTAAAAACACAAAGCTTAAAGAAATTAATAAAAAGATAGCAATTTCATTTCATTATAACCATTCCATGGCATTATTCTCAATTCCAAACCGCTATTTTTTCTTTACCTTATTTTAAAAAACACTTGCCAAGTACCTATAAACAACCAGGCCTAAAATTACATTGGCTTGTTAAGTAAGGATATATTTCTGATCTTTGAAATATGTTTTCTTTTAAATCATTGAGACGATCTATTAGATCATAAACTTTACAACATCAAAAGAATTTAAAATATCTGAATTTCCAAGTTTGTAAAGTTCAATTTTCCTCATATACTTAAGTGGTGCTCCTAAACTATGTAAACTCTTTTAGTAAAAAAAATTACTCATGGAAATAAAGGAATTAACCACATACATTTGTAATGTTCAATATACAGTAAACACCTCAATATGTACCTGTGAAATAAAAGTTGAAAAGTTGTACTTGCTGGTGAAATGCAATCTCTGAGGCTCCTAAGTACTAGTTCAGCACCCAACTGCTGCCACATTCTGTCTCTAGTTTGTTGCCGATTAGACCCTTGATTTTCAAATTTATGGAGTTTTAGAATCACTTGGAAAATTTTAAAGGCAAATTCTTTGATCTTGTATCCTAAAAACTATAGCCCCAAAGTTTGTCCTTGTTTATTATGCATCCTTAAAGAGACTCTAGGAGTTGGAGGGTCACAACTTTGTGACCCTCCCAACTTACCCTCACAATAGCTAAGAAGAAACCTCTAGATTATAAATGATATTAATCAGAGATGAGAAGAACTATTTTTATTTTTATTATAAATTTCTCAATTATCTTAACCACAATTCACTAATGCTTAATAAGAATGCTTAAAATGTAAGTAAAATAACTTCTGCTTTGACAATGCAAACTGTCATTCAACCTACCAAAACACTTTTCTGAAATACTCCACAGTTATTGTTAATGTTTAGAAAAGGAGTCGTTAACAAAGCAAGTTAAGGATCATGAGCTAAAGAATCACTTATGTAACTGTGCTGTAGTTTAAGAGAAAAAGCATCACACTCAAAATTGAGAGTAGGTTACTGTGCTGCTAACATGGAAGCCACTAGACACATGTGGGCACTTAAAGTAAAATAAAATTTAAAATTCAGTTCCTCAGTTGCACTAACCACATTTTAACTGCTCAAAAGCCACATCCATGTAACTAGTGGCTAACACAGTGGACAGAAGAGAAAAAGAACATTTCCAACATCACAAAAAGTTCTATTGGACAGCACCGGTCTAGAGGTTGTAGGTATTTAGATTTTAAAAATTCAACATAGATTCTCCCGAATCAGTAGACTGAATCTGGCAACTGCAATTTTACATGCGTACATTTACTTTAGGTATTAACTACAGATATTAAGTATTAATTATAAAAGAACCCTACCATATTTTTTCTGCAATTTGTTTCAAGAAAGATCATTCAAAAGTAATTAACTTATCTGAGATTACCAAAATAGAAATATTCAATCAACAAGGTCTGAAAGTATCAAAGGCATTAAAACCACAACTAGGTTTTCACCAAATCAGAATCAATGAAAGTATATAATCACCAGAAAACAAAAGGTATTAGGTACAATAAAAGATTAAACTACTTAGTAAGATTTGTTTTCCAAGTATGTTACAAGCATCTATTTATATGCATAACAAATAACAACTGCTTTTATAATTGGTTTAAAAATAACCTTACCACAGTTAGCTCAAATTGGTGACATTTTACTGTTTACATTTTTAATTGCTTTCAACCAACCTCACACTAAAGATTTATAAATAATATAATGACCATAAGACTTTACTGCTTGTGGCAAAAAGTACACATAAAGTCCATGAAACAAATGGCAACTTCAAATTCCATCTCTTAATGCAAAATATCTAGCTTAAAAAACCCAGGATAATAAAACACATAGCATGGCAACAAGCTATTGAAACTATGGAATAACTTCCAATTAAAAAAAAAAAAGCCGATTACACAGAATTAAAACTTCAAGACAACCATATACCAATTCAAACTTTTCCCTCAAGAAGCTATAATCACTTTGACTAGTGTTTTCTTAAGTTCAAATGTACTGAAATATGATCACTAAATTACAGAAGACAATTATGATTCCAATCTGAAAATTTTAAGGGAGAATTTAAAAAACTATTTGACAGATTTAACACATAAAACCTAATACTAAAACCTACCAAAGTCAACAGGTAACACTGATTACAAGAAAGTTATGATGATTGTTGGTATAATATTCCTGTTTGGTACTGATTCCTTCTGATTATATTTACTTCAGAGATCTTTGTCAAATCTAAGATCTAGCAAAAAGGATTAATTGATCACTCCTAAAAACTGTTTAAAGAGTACTTAAAAAGATTTAACTTACCTGCAACACTAGTGATTGTAACTGGAACTCCCTGTACTTGAACGCCTGCAGCACCCAGGTTGGCAACGCTCACTGTCTGAAGGTTAGGCACTGATGCAAGCTGGGCAGTATTCAAAGTTATTGGGGCACCAGCAACAGCCACAGGAGCAATCTGAGCAAGAGTTGTGCCACCACTTGAAGACACTGGGGTGATGGTTAATTGCTGGGATAACCCAGCATTCTGAACTTGCAAATTTGAAAGACTCTGAATATTCTGAACCTGTACAGTTTGCCAACTGATTTGCCCTGAAGGTGTTAAAGTTGGAGCCCTGATAAGCACCTGAGTCGGATTTACTGCTTGAAGTTGAACATTCTGCAAAGGCTGCTGCTGGATGGTCTGAATAGTCTGCCCTGACTGGAGTTGAAATGACTGTGGTGGAATAGCCTGAATGATCTGTTGCTGAGGCTGTTGTATCTGGATCTGCTGTAAAATAGGCTGGCCTACAATTTGCACTTGCTGAAGAGAATTTGACTGATCCTGTGCATTCTGTATTCCATTAGACTGAAGTTGACTGGAGCTCTGGGCTTCAGACTCAGTAGCAGCAGGTGTTTGAGATTCTTCAATGGTGCGTTCAGAACTACTGGCCGATGTGCTTGCATACTGGCCCGTATCTGCTGAGCTCACTAATGTGTCACTGCTTGTGAGAGATGTTGACGCAGTGGTTGTACAGGTAGTGGAGGAGGAGGGAGATTCCGGCATAGTACTGGCAGAAGCAGTAGTGGTTGTGGGTGTGGAAGCTAACTGACTGCCATTGGAAGTCCCACTATCAGTAGTGGTAGCAGGCTGGCCAACTTGTCCAGTCCCTCCTCCAGCAGTCACACTGTTTATCACGGGCAAAGCTAAAGTCACTCCACCGATGTTAATTGGTAGGGTTGTTACAACTTGAGCCTGAGTACCAGGAAGGGTCTGTAACTGCAATGGTATAGAAACACCAGGTCTAATTTGGACTGGAACTGTCTGATTTGCCAGGTTTTGAGCAAGAATATTCCCAGAAGCTGTCCTGTTAGCAGCTGTGAGTATAGCTTGATTATTACCTGCAGAAATTAGCTGAATTTGACCCTGTAAATCCTGTAGAGATGAACTACTAGTTGGATTGATTTGAATTTGCTGACCTTCTACTGCCTGAAGTTGTGGAATCACTTGGTACTGTACACTACCACTTGGATTTTGTACTTGTATGACTTGAAATTGACCAGGGGTGGAAGAATTACCTGATTTAGTTTTGGTAGGAGATGCACTCCCGTTATTACTGCTGGAAGAACTAGATGAACTAGAAGCTGGTTGAGAAATGTTATTTTCTTTTGAAGCAGGAGGAGTGGAGGCAACAAGTTGCCAAGCGTTTCCAGCAAGTTGTGTTGTTACCAGTTCAAGCTGTTGTGGCTGATTCTGAAGTTGCACCAATCCTTGGCTTGGATCTATAATAATTTGTTGTTGTCCAGTTGCTTGATTTTCACCAGGAGTCCCTATTTTGCTGCAAGTAGCTGCCAGTAAAGCCAGAGGAGAGGGCTGAGAGTCCTACCCAAAATGAGATGGTAAAGGAAAGGGGAGGAAAAAGTGGGTGGATTTAGTGGAGGCCAGTAGTTGGGAGGGGGTTATTTATTTTGACAGCTCTACCTATCAGAACTTAGCTAGGAAGTGGAGGAAATAAAAAAGAAATATAAACAAAGGAAGGTAAGAACTATATGAATAAGAAAGCAGATCTTGTAAAGTTTAAATAAAAGAAATTTTCTAACAAACTTTAAGTGTTATGCTAAACTCAAAATGCCCTTGGAAAAATAGTTTTCTTACAATCTGAGCTTCTTGTGTAATATCAAACAATGCTATACCCTCAAATATGTAAAATGTTCATGAATTTACATTTCAAGTTCCTCACTCTCAGAAAGATGGTTTGAGTGGAGAAACATTTTTATTCTGTTCTTTACTTCTGGACATTTAAAGGACATAATTCCTTCTACCCCCTAATGCTTTAGGATGAATTTTTTTAATGTTTATTTTTACCTGGGAGCCTGAGGTTTTGGTTTTTTTATTGTTATTCTCTGGCTCAGAGGTTTTCCCTCCTTCTGTAGCCATCGTCGCTGCTGCCGCCGCCTCCTCCTCCTCCTCCTTCTTCTGATCTGCAACAACCCCCCCCCACACACATACGACAACAGGTTATTAGAATTATTATTATTCATCTTCCCCCTCTCCTCTTCCCCCTCTCCCCCGAACATTAATCTCCATAAACCCGCGATCCATGCACACCGGCAGGAGGTGGGGGAAAAGGAGGGAAGGGAGGAGGGGGATATCACAAAACGTGGTTTGAAACCCGACCCATCGGCTCCAGAGCAACACCCAGAAGGAGGTTGTTCTCGCTCAGACATTAAGACAAAACACAACCCTCCTTCCCTCCCCGATTCCCTCCCTCCCTCTCCTCCTCCCCTAAAAGCATCTCAGCGGCCCCGGGGGAGGGGGGAGAACCGAGCGGGGTCTGGGGAGGGAGGAGGAGGGAGGCGGTGAAGGAGACCGAGGGGGGTGGAGAATACGTACCGCTCATCCCGCATTAACAGGACAAACCCTCAGACAGAGACACTGGGATAGAGGTGGGTGGGGGTGGGGGCGAGGCGGGAGGAGAGGCCGGTCCCGCCCGCCCGCGGTGGCTCGGAGGAGGCTGTAGCTGGCACAAGCTCTGCCTCTTTTTCCGCGAATGGCCGCCGCTGGGCTGTGGCGTAGCAGCTCCTCTCTCCGCCCGAGCCGGGCTGACTCGCCCTTGATTGACAGCGGCGGCGCGCCGCGCGGGCGGCGGCGCGGGCCGGGGGCGGGGCCAGGGCGGTGCGAGCCCGGCCGACTCCCCACCCCCCTCGGCCTCTCTCTGCCGGAGCCGCCGACTCTCCACCCCTTCCCCCAGCGGATTGGCCGCCGACCTGCCGGGGGCCGGGGCGCTGGGGCCGCCTTCTCTCCACCCCCTTTCCCGGGGTGATTCTTTCAACCGCTCTTCTTTTCCTCCTTCGGCTCCTCTCGCGCTCTTTCTTCGGCGTCTTGGCTCAGCGCGCTGCCGGTAGGCCCTCCATACAGCCAAACTTGTTGTCTCAGGATATCCCGCCCCCTACTCATTTCCCAGCGCCCTCCACTCAGAACCCCCCTCCAGCATCTCTCCGAGTGGCCACTTAAGGGAAAAGTAGGGCTATCACTGAAGGGAAACGAGAAGGACAGATGCAGAGGCGAGAGGACTCCGGAAGCCTCGGTGCGCGGACCGAACTGCCCGCTACCCCTGCGCAGCGAGCATGGCTTTCCTGAGGCGCATCCGGACCCGGGCGCCCTTTTTCCCTGGCTCGGCCCCCATTGGCTGAGCCCCTGCTGACGAGCACTGAGTGGTGGGGAAAGTGGGTGGGCCTCTGCCGCGAAGCCTATCGGTCCTCGTAGTTCCTCACGGCCGCGGGGGGGGGGTCCCTCCGAGTCTCCGCCTGCCTCCCGCCCTCGACCGAGGCCAGGCTGCGGAGCGGAAAGCTGCTGCCCGAGGGGGCGGTGGCGGCAGGGCGTGGCCCGGGCCGAGTGGGAGTTGAACCGAGCGAGGGGGAGGGGGAATGGGTGTTGTTTCCCTGGGCCTATCCGCCGCACGGGGCTGCCCAAACCACCTCTGCCACCGCCTCCTCGGCTCCAAGCCGCTCCCCGCGGGGCGAGCTCACGCCCGGAGCGCTCGGCGATTGAGCGGGCGGCGGCGTGGGGAGGCGGGGTTTGCTGTCCTCCGGGTTTGAATGAACCCGGCTTCTTGAAGTAGCTTCTGCATCTTGCTTTCTTTGCTCACCTTCTACTCCAGCTCTCTCCCACCCCCGCTTCAAGCGCGAGGCCTGTTTTCCCACAGAGAAGGATCTTCCATTTTTATTTGTTGTTTCTGTGGCGGGTTTTTCGTGCAAGGCAGGGACCCACCTTCCAGGGCTGCATGGTGTGTCGCCAGAGAGCCCTCATGGTTGGCGAACTTCTCACTCTGTTCATTCTCAAGATTCTCCAGGCAAAGAAAAGCCCAGCCCCATGTGGGTCAGCCCTGCCAGTTTTAGTATAAGCTTCTGTGCAGCAGGGAGTCACACCTAGCTGCTCAAAAGCATTTTCTTATCCAGTGCACTTGACTGGTCTGTCCCTAGCTTTCCTCCAAAGTCCTGAAGTCAAGATGATGCCCTGGAGTATAACCAGTGTCTGATTAAGAGTACCAAAGGTGGTAGTGAGTCTCTAATGTAAATATTGGCTTTAAGGACCCATCCTTACCCAAGTTTAAAGTCATCTACTTTTTTTTTTCACCTGGCTCCACAGGCAGCCTTGGGCGTTTTTTGTCTTTTGCCTGAGGTCTGACGTGTTGCAAGGGTGAGGTGGTCCCAAATGCTACACTTGACTGGCATTTCCTTTGGTTGTTAAAGTTATTTGTAACATGGGTTGATGACAAAGCTTTGTAGCGATGAAACAAAGCAATTCAAATAAAGACATAGTACTTACTGTCTGCTCCATCTTACAAAATGAGTTGGAGAGCCATTAAATAACCGCAACACACACACACACACACACACACACACACACACACACACAGCACATGTACACTATGGAAAGCTCAGAAGTTCAAAAATGCTTTTTACTTTAACAGATACATTGTCTATCCTACGCCCACCCACAGTTCACCGTAATGAATTAAGGAAGACATTTTGCAGTCTCATGAATTGAGGGATTGATTCCTTGTGGTTTTCTTACCTTGCAAAACCTGCTTTAGAGGTAATGTCACCGTCTCTGAACCATAGGTCATTCACTGTAGATCTACAAAGTGTCCTAAGTGTTTGACACCCTACAGATAAGTGGAGATACTGATATCCACGAGATATAGTTAGAAGCCCTGATGTTATGGTACACCAAGAGCTTCTAGTTGCTGGGTGCCATGGACTGGATGTGTCCTTCCCATTTATGTGTTGAACTATAACTCTCCCTCCACTATGATGGTATTAGGATGTAGGGTCTGTTGGAGATCATTAGCATTAGTTGACATCATGAATGTGGAGCTCTCATGAGTACGATTATTGATTTTAAAAGGTTCAGGAGAGGACTTGCTTCCCTGTGCTCTGTTTTCCTCCATGTGAAGATATAACCAGAAGTGGGCAGTCTGCAACCCCCAAGAGGGCTCTCACTAGAACCTCAAACTTCCAGCACCCAAAACTGTGAGAAATAATTCTGTTGTCCATAAAATACCTAATTTATGGTATTTTGTTATACAGCCAGAGCTGAGTAAGACTGGCTGAACAATGAGACCTAGGGCCAGTGATACATTAATCACTTCTTAGTGGCCACTATCATTTTGTTATCCACATAGATGAGATTTTTTAAGAGCAGTGTTATTCCCACACCACCTGCATAATTTAAGCTATGATTTAATGATTTTCTTTAAACCAGTTTGCTTCTGTGTTTAACAATTTCATACGAGTTTATATCACTACTGTAGATGAAAACTAGTGGTGTAGAGATCATTACTGACAAACACTGCCCTTTGCCCAAACTTGAATCAGGATCTTCTGAATCTTCTTTCTGACTATTTCTAACCTTAGGGTCTATCTTGAGTCTAGTGGCTTTGCTTCTCTAGTCCAATTTTACCATGAATCCTGCTGGGTCTGTTTGATGAAAATCCCTCATCCAGGTATCTGACCCAAAACCCCACATTCTTCATCCTTGTTATATCATTTTGGCCTACCTTCAGTAATAATCTGTGTTAAATCAGTTCAGCCAGAATCTCCCTTTATCCTGGATATTTGCTTAGTAATTTTCTATCTACTGACATCACTGGCCTCCTTGGCTACCTATCTCTACTTGTTGTTCTATTAAGAATGGCGCCTAGGGGCTGGGGATTTAGCTCAGTGGTTTTGACGCCTGCTGCGTAAGTGCAAGGACCCGAGTTCAATCCCCAGTACTGAAAAAAAAAAGAATGGAGCCTAGTCTCTCTTCTCCATTGCAGTGCAGTGGTCTTTATACTTCTCTATAGACTCCCTTGAATAAAGTCTTTCTTACTGTCTTAAAAATATGACGATAAGTAAATTTGACAAAATTCTCAGCTTCAGGGCTGCCAAGGATGGTCTTTTCCCTGAGGAGGAAATTAGCCTTACAAACTTTCCTCCTACATTCATGCTTCCCACAAAATAATGGCTTTCCAACTCTTAAATTATGACCCTCAGGAGTAAATACATTTTGCATCATGACCCAGTGTGTACAGAGACACACAAAAGAAAGCAACGTTGCACTTTTATTCTAAAGGTTTAACAATATTGAGTGCTGACTACTCAGAGCAAACATTGGCAGGATTTCCAAGCAGTATCATAGGGACTCCTGATATACATTACTCTGCAGTTGCTGGTAGAGATCTAGAGGGTGATGAAATTATGTTGGGGGTCAAGGAGGGAACTTGGACAGTAGTCTAAAAGTAACACCTTTTAGAGTCCAATCAGTGGATATCAGTTGAATGAATATCTGCCAACTCTGGTAACTGAAACAATGTCTCAAGAAAAATATAGTCTTCCTGTATGTGATGTTCTCTACTTCTTCCCCTACCCTGCCTTTCAAAATATTCTAGGGTCAGCTCAAGAGTTTGACATACTAGTATCCTATTGACTCTCCCATGACAGCAGTCCTTCTGTAGGAGCAGGAAGTTCTTGTTTCTGTTTAAACTGCAGAACAAGTCTAGAATTCCAGCAGGTCTCTTGTGTATTACTAAACATCTACATCAACTCTCAGTCTGCATTTGGAAAAATCCTGTTGAAATGCTTCACAAGTTTCTTTCAGATATACAGTATCTCCTGGTCACTACTTTCTAGGACTTGGCATTTCTCAATTGACTACTCTTTCAACCAACAAGTCTGAATGCCACATATAATCTTGATAAAATGAATATTCCTTTTCCCCCAGGGCAAGGCCTTAGCTCTTGGAGGGCAAAGGCCAGGCCAAGGAGTAGCAAGGGTGCTTGAAAAGAACAAAGGTATTTTGGGGAAGGTACAGGTCCAGATGCTCTGGTCACCCACCCATCTGGGGTACTGATGCCTATCTGGACTTACTGGACCATATGGTACAATTACAATATAATCTCAAGTTATAGTTTATCGCTTAGGGAGGCATGTAGGCCTGGCCATTGCATCTTTATCTTGAGGCCCGGCCTTCTTCAGATACACCACCAGCCACAAATCTGATGTCTTTATTTTTCACTGACTTCCTTGAGAACCCAGTCCCTCTCTGTATATTAATTTCT
Source organism: Heterocephalus glaber (assembly GCF_053883595.1). NCBI lineage: Eukaryota > Metazoa > Chordata > Mammalia > Rodentia > Bathyergidae > Heterocephalus > Heterocephalus glaber. The sequence goes on from NW_028258156.1 coordinate 8,973,995, forward strand.
GTCTAACTTAGCTGCCTATAATAATTTTATGTTTGGAAAGTAGGAAAATGTTTAGAAAGGCCACAAACCAGAAAGAGTTCAAAGTTTAACATCCACCTTTGCACCAAAATGCATTGACTGAGAATGCAGCCAACCAGGAATCAGATACCAGCTCGGTTGAACATAGTTCATTTAGAACAAGTGGCTTATGTGGCTGGGGATTTAGCTCAGTGGTTCCGCCTGCCTTGCAGGTGCAAGGACCCAAGTTCGATCCCCGGTACCAAAAAAAACCAAACAAGTGGCTTCCATAGTACATTTAGAAAATTTGCATAGTTGGTGCCATAGTAAAGCCCTGGTACTATATAAAATTACATTAATTAAAAATAAATTTCTTAATCAATGATGATTGTTTCAGGAAGCAAAGGAAGTTTAAGAAGTTTAATGTAAAATAATTGAGACCAGAGTATAGACCATTTATATAAAAATAGGTAAAAGGTAACTATGTGTGTAGGCCCTTTAAGAGTTATAAATAATGTTTGTAACTGGAATTGTCAAATGTAACTGACACTGCCAACTAACAAATACAGATAAAACACAAGACTGCCTGTTTTGCCAGCAAGAGTTGGCATTGCTATTCATCATGTACACTTATCTCTTTCCTAGCATGTTAATGTACAACTTCAGAACAATGAATTCATGATTTTTCAATGTGTAGTTTCTGATTTGGGCCCAGTTATATTTATTGTTAATTCATATTAGGGTGCAATTGGGCCGGGGATTTAGCTCAGTGGTTCTGGCGCATGCCTCGCAAGCACAAGGTCCCAAGTTTGATCCCCAGTACCAAAAAAACAAAAAAAATAGTAGGGTGCAATTAATGGCTATTTGCAGTTATTGAAGTATAGTATAAACATTGTCTATTTGATATTTTATATCAGTTTATAAATCAAGGGAGTGTAATGTGGCTTATTGTTTTCATAAAACAAAAGATACTTGGTCAATGTGAAAGTTGGACATAGATAAATTAATTATCTTAAGACTGTGTAAAGTTGGTGATTAAAATATAGAGCACAGCTGGATGCTACCGTGATACCCATCTGCAGTCCCAGCTACTGGGGAAGCTGAGGGAGGAGGATGACAAATTTGAGGCCAGCCTGGGCAATTTAGCAAGACCCTGTCTCAAAAAAAATTAAAGGGCTGAGGGTATAGCTCAGTGGTAGAGTGCTGGCTAGCAACTGTGAAGCCCTGGATTCAATCTTTAGTACTTCAATCAATCAATCAAACAAAATATAGAACATAAGAGCTCAATTGTTTGCAGTTATAACTTTCCAAAACATGCCAATTCCATATATTCATTTTATTATGTTTTTTATTAATGAAGGAATCTTTTGTTGAATTTTTATTTAAAGAGAATAAGCCCTGGAATCAAAATACTTGGATTTATATTCTGGTCTGTCCTTACTAAAAGTGAAGTGTTGGCTAATGACTTTAACCCCTCTGAGCCTCATTCCTTCATGTACAAAACAGTTAAGATGATAATGTTAACATCTCATGGGACTGTTTGAAGAACTGAGTAAGATTAAAAGTTCTTAGAATAGTCTCTGGTAAGCTCTTACTAAATGCTAACTGTCTGGCTACAGGTGTAGTTCAACAATAGACCACGTGCTTAGTATGCACAAGGTCCTAGATTTCATCCCCAGCACCCAGCAAAAATTAAAATAAGTAAATAATAAATATTACTTATCCTTTAAAAAATTTTTTGGCAGTGCTGGGAATGAAACCTAAGGCCTCATGAATGCTAAGCACATGCTCTATCACTGAACTACCCTCAGTTTTGTGACTTTATGTAACTACCCCCTCATTTTTATTATTATTACTAAGATATGTAGTTTAGCATTTCTCATTGCAGCAAATTACCTGTTCATATCCTTGTCTCTTTTATTTCCTATAGTATTGTTTATATTTCTCTTATCAATTTTAGGAGCTGAAATTATTTTATAATATTAGACTTTAACATGTCATTTGTATTGCTAATATATTGCCCCAATTTATTATCCTTTGTCACATAGTCTATATAATATACTTTGAACTCTATTTTATTTTTCTTATTAGTATGTGTTTGCAGTATATATTGAGTACATTTCTTGTGGGTAATGGGTACATGTACATAATACATAAAACAATTAGTACACAATTATTTTTTCATCCCCTTCCCCTTCCTCCCACCTCCTTCATCTCTCCATCTCCTTCCCTTTTGCAAAAGATCTATCTCAACATTTCCTATTATTTATCTTTCATTTTGAGCTTTAAGCCATGTGATATTTAAGCTGTGTCTAATTTATTTCCCGTTATGGTCTCAAGGTACATCCATTTCCCTACAAATTTATCAAGTTTATCTTTCTTTATAGCAGAGTAGTATACCAGTGTGTATAAATACCACATTTTCTTTATCCAGTCATCTGTTGCTAGACATATAAGCCATTTCCAAGATTTAGCTATTATGAATTGTGTTGCTATAAACATGTATATATATATGTGTCATTGTAATATGATGTCTTTAATTCTTTTGGGAAGATACCAACAAGGGGAACTGAGTTGAATGGAATTTCTGGTCTTAGTTTTTTGAGGAATCTCCATTCTGATTTCCATAATGGTTGTACTAGTTTTACATTCCCACCAACAGTGCAGATCAGTTCCTTTTTCCCTGCAGCCTCTGTGGCATTTATTATGATTTGATTTCTTGGTGATACCCATGCTTTCTGGACTAGGATGGAATCTCAGTTTTGTTTTAATTTGCATTTTTCTAATAGTCAAAAATGTAGAAAATTTTTTTCATGTATTGATTGACCATTTGTACTTCTCAGAACTGTCTGTTCAGGGGCCGGGGATTTAGCTCAGTGGTTCCACCTCCTGCCTCAGAAGTGTCTGCTCATTTCAGTTGCCCCTTTTTTGATATGGTCTTTTATTTGGGAGGTCTAATTTTTTAATGAGTCCTATTTGAAAAGGATAATGTCAACCTACAGGAATACTTTCCATAGTTCAATATAATATATTTATATACATAGCGTAATGTACCCTGTATATTATTTATAAAAAAAGTAGAATTGTTTTCCTACTACAGTGAGAGGCTATTATTATCCTTCCTCCCTTATCTCTGCTTGTCTCTAACAATCACAACTGAAGCTAAAATGCCTGGCCCATGGTAACCATTCAATGTATACTTACTGAGTCAATGAAATTTAAAGTTTTAGGATTGGGGCTGTAGTTTAGTGGTAGAGCACTTGTCTAGCATGTGTGTGAGGCCCTGGGTTTGACCTCTAGCACTGAAAAAAAGTTTTAGTGCATGATTTATGTAAAAAAATAAAATTATCCTATTATAGCAAAATAACCAGAATTATTTTTTAAAGATCAACTTTGAAAGATATTTGGAATGACCTAAATTAAAACATGGACTATGAAATGTACTGGGAGGTGGGCTAGAGACGTGTATCCCAGAGGAAGCAATATTAATAATAATCCCTAATATTATTAATAGTTATTCTCCCTAGCAGCTGCAAGCATTGATTTTTAAAATGATGGTTATGGATCCTCTCAATTGTCCCAGGAGAAATTAGTAATAATATTCATGTTCCATTTCCTTGTTTATTTTCTTTGATAACATCTTTCTTCTCACAGAGATCTTAGTCATTATGTAATAAAATAGTAACATATGAATTGAAATAGAAAATTAGTTCCAATGAAAAAGAGAAAACAAATATAACTACCAACAGTGTAAACATGTTTTATCTGAGCTTAATTTTGACTTCAAGCTTCCTAGCAGCCAGAGCAAATAGAGAAACATAATTGTATATTCTCAGTAGTAAGGGAAAGATGCCAGTTTCTCAGGGACAGCAAAGTTTTTCCTAGCTACAAAGATTCACAGCTACTGTATTTCATAAATGCCACTTACATGTTAGGGCTGTGAATTTTTCATTTCAAGAATTTAAAATGGTTGGAAAAATAAATTACATTAAATTTAGGAATGTAGCTTGAAATATTTAATGGAACTTAATTTTCTATACAGAATTATTTAGAAAACTTTTTGTTTATTTAGAGATTAATAGAGCACTAATCAAAGATTGGTTAAAAGTAATTTTCTTGTTCTAATACTTATACACTTAAATACTGACCAATAAATTTGAAAATTTCAAGGCTTGAGGAAAAAACTATGGCTTTAATAAATTGAATGCTCATTTAAAACTCTACCATCTATGACTTTGTTGTTCCAAACTTGTGCAAAGGGCTCCCTCAGACATTTAAAGCATTCACACCAGTACCCTTAAGATAACTGAATGAATCAATCAATTTAAAACTAGATAAAGAATTTCTGCCAGTGCCAAAGATCTTAGGCTTCAGATTTTGGGTTCATTTCTTCTTTCTAATATTAGGAGCAGTCATTTACTGAGGCTACTCTGTTTTGTAATAACATCAAATCCTTGGTTAAGCATATTAGCCAAGTAGGGAATAAATGTACAATTCACCTAAGGGTGAATTCAAAAAGAAAAGATATATAAAGAAGAGAAGAAAATGAAACCCAGCATCTTGTGTGCGCTGGGGATCAAACCCAGAACCTTGTGCATGCCAATATATGCTGTGACACTGAGCTATATCCACAGCCCCTAGCATTCATTTTAAACTGCTCAGGATTTTTTTCTGATTTGTCAGGCCACATCTCTTCATGCCTACTCAGATTCTTGTTGAGCTGCAAAAATGCAGATTTGTTGAGAACATCAGTAATAGAGTTCAAAGTGAGTGAGGAGTAGGACGAGCATTAGCTGGCTTTGGAGAAGGTGAGGTAGGGTTCCCATGTCTGCTCCCAAGCAAGTTATTTAACCTCTCTGAGTTTCCTTATCTGTATGTAAAATTTGCATAATAATTCCTACCATATAGAGATATTGGGAAGATTAAATGAGGCAATCTCTATAGTAGGCACTTAATTAATTTGGAGTTCTTTGCTTCTTATACAATAACTATATTATCTTTCATAATAATTAAGTCTTAATCTTGTCATTTTCCTAGTTTTAAAATGTAGTGAGAAATCTAAGCGGGTCAGAGGTGTTTTCCATGAAGAAATAATGGCTTCTGGCTTTTTTGGGTTTCAGGGTCTATATGCATTTAATTTTTAAGCACTTTATTGTAAAACTTACAAAAAGCAATTCAATTAAAATTTAACAAGAGGGAAGTGTTTCCCTTTATCTCCAAAAGAATTTAAACTTTGATGTTTGCTAATTTTTTCACCTAAAATACTGAGTGAGGAATTTGTCCAACCGAAGGAAACAACATTAGAGAGATGTGAGGGGCCCTTTAAGGCAATGTGAAAGAAAAAGTGTGCATAGGAAGGGCAGTGTGGTAGGGAGAGTAACAAGGCTGAGATGTGTAGGCCTGAGGCTGTTAGGCCTCCCTCCCAAGGGGCACATTTGAATGTGACACGCTCTCTCAGTGTAGAGTAGAAGATGCCTGGGGTGGGGATGCTGCTGTGTACCTATTTGTCAGAGTAGGTGACTTGTCTAGACAAGACAAGATGACAAATATTGAAAGAAAACAGATCAGAAGGCAAAAGAGTTGAAAGAAATCCTTGTAGAAAGGTATCTAAATGTCAAATGTGATCCCCCCAAAATCACAATTATCCTATTCAATGAGCTCTACCCCCCACAGATTTTTCCCCCCAATGTGATAAGTAGTTTGAGAAAATCTAAATTAATGGTGTGAACTTGGAGGGGTAAAGCCTTTCAAGGGTTATAGACATGGTGGTATTGTATGCAAAAACAGCTATAGCTGTACTGTCTTCCCAGAGGACATTTCTGGAATATAGCAAGCAATTTTCTTGCTAAGTCTTGCCACATATTTGGTCAACTCCTAACAGATCATGTGGATGTAAATTTCATCACCAGAATACTAGGAATCATTTCTCAGAACTAGGTAGTCTGGGATAAAAAACAAAAATTGTGATACAGTATGATTGGGCAAGCCGCAACAGTGAATCAAATATAACAGCAATGATACATTGCTATGGTGATAATGCAAAGTCTTCCACAAACAAGCGTAGCAGTGAGGTTTCTTCATACTCTGTCAATCAAACCAAACCTAGAATGTTTTAAAGAAAATCAACAACTGGAAGAAAAAATCAGGCAAGATGACAAGACCTGAGGGATGGTTGGGAACCCTGAGGAGGACCTGGAAAGGGTTCTGTAACTGTTCAAACACTTTCAGGCCTTTTAGATGGAAAGGGATTAGGTTTTACTTTATCTAGTTTCAAAGGATTGAACTAAAATCAATACATGGATGTTGTCGGGAGATAGATTTGGTACTCTATAAAAAGAACGGGATTGGGGAGATATTGTCAGAGGCTAAATAAAATTTGTAAAAAGTACCTGTAAAGAATTAGAACTATAGGAAATGAAACAATTTCCTTTGGGGTGGTGAGTTCCTCACCAGTGCAGGCTGAACTACTTACTGGAAATGTAAAAGATTTGTGTCTGTGATAGCAGCAAGAGCAGAGCCAGATTTTGTGGTGACCCAAGTTTTTAAATTAGGGAGCACTTTTGAAGACCCCAAACCACAAAATTTTGAATAAAAATCAGATAGAGAGTTATGGAAAGCACTTTCATGAGTGTTTCTCAAAACTTAGCTTCATTGCTTTACTGTAAATCCATACCAAGGGAGTCAGTTTATGTCAAACAATAGTAAGATCTAAATTTGTTTTTAAATAATGAATAATTATCCTTAAATTAATCATTCTCTTATATGTGAGACAGCATGGAGGTAGTGAAAAGTGAGAGGAAATGAAGTTAGACCCACCTGGTTCCTATCCTGCCTCAGTCTTTGGATAGCTGAGTAACTGAGCAAACCATTAAACCTCTGAGCCTCAGTTCCTTCAACCACACAACTGAGGTGATGATCTCCAACTGAAACATTTGGAGTGTTACGGTTTATATCTGGATCTCCCTCCAAAATCCCTCCATGAATTCATAGGGTGGACTTGGGGGAGGTGATTGGTTCATCAGGGTGTGATACTCATCAGTGGATTAGTCCATTGATTAGTTTATAGCTTAAATGTTATGTTGGGAGGTGAAACCTGTTTAGAGGAAATGGGTCACTGGGGATATGGCCTGGAAAGATTCATCTCCCTCCTCTCATGATCTTTCTGCTTCCTGCTGCCATGCTGTGAGCTGTTTCTCCTCTGCAATACCCCTCTGTCTTGCTGCCTTGCCTTGGAGCCAACTACAGGCTGAAACCTTTACAATTTGTGAGCCAAAATAAATCTTTCCTCCTTTAACTTACAGGTGTCAGGAATTATGTCCCCTCAATTTGAAAGTAATGAAGGCAGACTTTGGTACCAGAGAAATGGGGTCATTGTGATACTATCTGACCATGTGGTTCAGAAGCTGTTGGAACTGGTTCCCAGGAGGAGTTTGCAAAGTTTTGGAAATGCCAGCTGAAGAAGCAGCCCTAGAATGCTGTAAGCTGAGCCTCGTGGGAGATTCTGGTCAGAGCTCAGAAGACCAAAATGCAGATAAAAAGGCAGAAGGAAAAGACCTGGCTTAGGCGGTTTCAGGTGGGAACAATGATTCTATTGGCAGTTGGACTCCTGGCCGTGTGTGCTGTGCTTTGGCTGAAAATTTGTCTACATGTTGCATCTGTCTTAAGACTGAGGGAGCCTGAGATTAAAAGCAGCAGACTAACCTGGCTGAGGACATTTTGAGGCATTCTAATCTTGCAGTGGTGGCATGGATACTGTTGGGGGCTTTTAGCTAGTTCTGCCTTAAGAATTGAGAGCAAAAGTCACAGATGAATAATTTATAGTTTTGAATTTGACCAGAAAGGAAGCTCTAATAAAGTTTCCAGCCTGCAAAGAAGGGGTAGAAGAGAGTCTGGTTGCTAAAAAGATTAGCATTAAAAAGAAGCCAAGTATTTTTGGATGTACACTATACAAAGGATGCCTTGAGGGCATGGGAGGAAGCCAACACTGACTCAAGAGTGGAAAAATGAAAAAAAAAAAAGTGGAAAAATGAAAGACTTTGCTTTGAGAAGAGAGCTCCAGGGGACTACACCCCTCAATGGCACCAGCCTAAGAAATATGAGTTGATTCCCTAGATCACTATGCTCAGCCATCAAGCCACTGAGGTCACGGCAACCATCAACAAGCAAAAGCACTCAGCCACTGCTCAAGCTGGTAGCAGACCTTGGCATCAACCACATGGCTCTGGTTTTACATCCATGCAGAATGCAAGAGTTGTGGAGTCAGGATGGCTTCTACTCAGATTTTGGACAGAGGCCAGGCAGTATGCTCTTGAGAGGGCAGTGTGTGAAGCTCTAAAATAAAGCTGAAAGTATAGTAGAGACCCCAGGATGTCAGAAAAGCCAGTAATATGGAATATCTGAGGAAAGCCTCAAGGAATGAGCAAAGCCAGCCCAATAAAGGAGCCATGAGGGTGGCTCCACTACTCTCAATGCTGTCAGGGCAGGGCCATCCAAGCCCTTTGGAGTTATTTCACCACATCTTGTCCCAGGTGCTGGACATAGAGCTTTAATGTTTGCCCTGCTGCATTTTGGTCTTGCTTTGGTCCCATTCCTTTCTATCATCCTATTTCTCCTTTTTGGACTGGGAATGTCCACCCTGTGTCATTGTGTGTCAGGAGTGATTAACTTGTGATTTTTACAGGAGCTCACAGCTAAGTTTTCCTTAAATCTCAGAGGAGACTTTGGATTTGGACTTTTCAGCAATTCTGAAACTGTTTGGACTTGGGCAACTCTTAGGGATGAACTAAATAAATCATTTTATATAAAGGGATGCACATGAGTTTTTTTGGGGGGGGCGGGGGTAGAATGTTATATCTAGATGTCCCCCCAAAACCTCATGCACTTACAGGTGGGACCTTGGGGAGGTGATTGGATCATGGAAGTATGGATTATTCCACTGATGCTTTTATAGCTAATATGTGATATTGGGAGGTGAAGTCTGGTTAGAGGAGGTGGGTCACAGGGGACATGGCCTTGTTGGTAGATATCATAGTTGTGCCCATTTTACAGATGTAGAATCAGAGGCACTCAGAGGTTTAGTGATTGGTAGGATTACCCAGAAAATAAGTGATAGAGCTGGGATTTGAACCTAGGATCCTCATTCCAGAGACCTGCTCTTAATCTGCCTTAGACGCTTTTCCCAGGAACCTGCAGGGAGGGCTCTCTGGTTTGAGTGTTCCTCTTCCTCCAGCCAGTTACCTGCTAATCACATTAACATTCTCTACAGAGCTCCTTTGTGAAATCCCAGCAACAGATTTTAAATCGTGAAAGCTATGCATGATTTTAGTGAATGTGGTTGTTTGTTTAGCTGACTTACCAGATTTACAAATGAGAGGAGGCATAAGGGACTCAGAAAAACTTCTCATGACACGTGTACTTAAAAGACCAACACACAAAAAAAATATATACCAAACAAATAAAAAATATAAAGATCACATGAGATGATCAGGCTAAACCAACCAAAGAGAAACAAAGAGTTACCCTTTTTCTGAAGTGAGTTTCGTAAGGGTTAGATTTTCAAAACAGAACCAATTTTATTTGTTTCCTGTTCTTAACTTCAGTTCCTTGCTTAGAGTAAAGCAAACATGCTGTTTACAAAGGACTTTCACAGATGTTTACTCCCTGATCTTTACAGCACCCAAAAGAGGCTGAATATCTTGCCTAAAATAACACAAACTAAGTGGCAGAATTTAGCCTGTGGTCTTTCTCCTTAGGTAGAGATCCAAATATTCTAGCTTTACTGCTTGCTGCCTGTGCCTTAGTGATAAAAGTAGGGTGGGAAGAGGCATAAAAATATCAGATGGTAAATTTGGGAATGTCTAGTCTCACAGAAATAACAGCCAGTGGTATCAATCACTTTACCATGCACAAGGTGGTGACCTAAGAAGGTCACCAGGTATCAGCTGTTTCATCCCTCCAGCAAATCCAAGAGAAACATGATATAAACCACATTTATGGATGAAGAAGCTGAGGTATGGAAAAGTTAAATAACTTGCCCAGACTTACCCTTTGAACAAGTAGCAGAACTGAGATTCAACCCAGAACATCTGCTTTGAGAGCTATTCTCTTATCTTCACACTCTTCTGGCCTTGCTGAAAAATTCAGATCCGTTTTGACAGAGAACCCAACAGCATCAGTCTTGGGATGGAAAAGGAAGATGACATAGCATGTTTTTGCTAAGAAATATTTGTACTACAGTCTCAAGATAAATGACTATTTAAAGGGAAATAGTATTACTAGCTGTGTGCCAATGTGGAATATCAATAATGAATAAATTAAAGCATTGAAAGATGTTTTAAATTATTTGATTTTTAATAGAATGGTCCTCTGTTATGATCCCTTACTAAAATGGTCTGTTTTTATCTTCATAAGGAATTTTAATAAAATGTGATGTCTTTTAAAAATAATAAGTATATCAACTTACATGATTTGAATACCTTCTCTGTATAAGGGGCTACAACAGGTGATGTGGGGGCTCCAAAAGATGAACAAAACCTTTAAGAAGTTTCCTGGGGAGCTGGAGAGACAAAAAGGCATCCTCACAAGGAAAATTATACAACCCAGAAAGCCCAGATAAAGGATTCAATGCAATAATTAAGGAGAGGCAGTAGTAGGTCATTCATCAACAAATGAAGCCTACAGTCAATAACAATGATACAAGTTTAGGACAAAGAGTGATCCCCTTCAGCCTGGGTTATGAAGGAAAACTTTGTCGATGGCACTTGGTGATTTGCCTGGGCTAGCCATCTCTGCCTATCCACTACATCCTCTCTGTTCCAGGGAGTCCTTGGTAACACAAGCATCCATGGAATGAGCAAATCATAGAGGTGGGTGGAAGACTAGAAAGACCAGGAAGACAATGAAGTGACAGTTGAGCATAGACGAAGAAGATAAGTGGGTCACTGGGGGGAAAGCTTTTCAAGGATATGGATGAGCAAGAGCAAGAGCCTTAAAGTGAGGACAAATTTTGCTAGGTTTGGAAATAAGAAGGAAACAAGAGTGGCTGGGGCAGAATGGGTGAGTAGTAAAGTGGCAAGAGATGAAATCCCAAAGGTGAGTAGGCAAGGTAGTGAAGTCCACGGTGAAAATACTGAAGTTACTCAGAGGGAGTGGGGGAGCCATGCAAGGTCTTGAGTAGAGAATTGGGGTATAATATATAATATATGGGTCTTTGTTCCCAGCTCCTGTCCAGAGCTCCTAAAGCCCTTGGAATTTCCTGAGTGACATGTCTTTGTTATTTATAATTAGTCCTTTGGATTACACTTGGGATTATGCTAATGAGGTGACTGAAGTTGGGGTTCCTGCTTTAGGATCAAGAAAGACTCTGCCCCAACATACTCTATTCTAATAAAGCAGTTAGTGCAAGTGTTTTCTTGGCTACTGTAAGTCCTAGCAAATTAATCCAACCCAAAGATTTATAGCTGACCTGTGATTGGCATCTGAAGTAGCCTCTAAGTAAATTATGCCAGAATTGAATTGCATTATAGGTCATCCAGCAGGCATCACCAGACAATTGCTTGGTGAGTCAGGGGGAAACTCATGCATCTGGTTTGAGAAGTGTTCTGGGATGTGTGTGTGAGTAGAAAGAAAATACTTAATAAGAAGTAATATGCTCAGAAATATATATATATTAAAATGGTTGAACCTAATTACAGTGTGGAAAATAGGCAGGAGAAGCAGGAAGATAGGTTCTGAATCATTCCTCTTCCACAGTTTTGTAGAAATTCTGCATCTTTATGGGTTATGGCATTTGGCTGTAGGGTACTCTATTTCCATTTGACCATGACCTCCATGCCTCTACTTCCTCTTTAGCACTCACAGAAGGATTAGCCCTGGTTTCCTCTTCTCAAGACTCGCCATCGAACAGAATTGAATGCACACATGGATGATCCATTCAACTTGTTGACATCTCAGGTCACTGACATCCTCTATTCCAATTATTTTCATATCCGTTTTTTCCAGTTTGCTACTCAGCCCCTTTGGTAGGTCAAGACTTTATCATCACCTGGAATTTGATCTACCTCTGAAATCATAAAATAACATTCCATTTTAGAATGCTAATCACCTATCTCTGCTGTTTTTTTATTTAATCCTAATTTAGCTGTTCCCCAACTTTGTGGAAAACACCAGTTCATTTACTATTCACCATAATAAGCCAATCTTTCTATAGTTATTAAGGCTGCTTCACACCTTCACACTTTGCAAACTATATTTGCTGCTTACTTATTTGCCCTGTCACTGACTTTGAGAATGAAATTCATCAAATTTCTATTACCTTGGCCCTACATTCATCTTTCTCTCTTCCTTCTGACCCCACAGAATGGGGCTGGGACTTCACTTTTCAACTTTTTAGCCTCTCTGCACTGGGGTCCTGGCTCCATAGCTGTCCTATTCTCCTGCCTCTGGCTTCTTCCCTTCAACATTTAGACTTGTTCACTTCTCTCTTATCTTAAAAACTCATACACAAAACAACTCTAAATATTCTTCCAAACCACATCTCTTCTATCCCTTGCTTTTTCTCTTTCTACTCACAGCCAAATTTATTGGGAAAATGTTCCTTTTGTGTCCACTTCTTCACATCCTATTCAAATTTGCTCCCCCTTTATCCACTGAAACTGCTGTCTATGTTCACAGTTTCCCTCTGTCAGCATCATCAATCTGGATTCAGCTTTATGAAAGGGCCCACAGACAGGGCAAGCTTGTGTCTGAGATACCATTTTCCCCACTGCACGGACTAACTTCTGTTCATTTTTCTTGTTTCAGAACAGTTGTGGCCTCAGAGAAGCCATTTCTAACACACCCCACCCTCTGGATCACTGGGTAAGATTCTCTATGTGTTTGTACAGCAACTTCTGTTTAACCCTTTTCTATAGTTACCACATTGTGTGAACATTTCTTCCTTACTACCTTCCTTGCTAGACCATAAGCTACTTGAGGTAAAAGTCTATGTCATAATTCCTTGTACATGCCTGGACTACTTGTGTTTAACATATGCTTATATGCTTCTTATATGTGTTTAACAAATGCTTCTTTAAATTAAATTATGGCCAAAATTATACTATGAGTAACAGCATAGGAAATTTGGATTTTTATTTCTGGACATTAAAGAATAATTTAAACCTTTCAAGCAAACGAGTGGCTTGATCAAAAGGATAATTTTGTCCTCTTTTCCTTCCTGGTTCTATTTATTTTTATCTTTATTTTTGTTACTATAACAAAATACTCATGGCTGTGTAATTTTCAAAGAAAAAAAACCTATTTCTCATAGTTCAGGAGGCTGAGAAGTCCAGTGTCAAGGTGCTGCCTCTTCGGAGGACCTTCTTGTCCTCATCCCATGACAGAAAGCAAGAGGGAAAGAACAGGAGAGCAAGAGGAGGCCCAATCACTTGGATAGTAAGTCCAGTCTTGTGATAACTAACCTATACTCTCAATAATGACATTAATTTACACATGAATACCTCTTATTAGGCTCCACCTCCCAACACTGTTGTGTTGGGAATTAAGTTTCCAACGAACTTAGGGGGACACATTCAAACCATAGGAGTGTCTATAAACCATCTTGTTTCAGTGGATTTTATATTGGTCAGTGTTCCATCACTGTGGCTAAATACCTAAGAAAAACAGTTTAGAGGAGAAAAGATTTATTTTGGCTTATAATTTCAGAGGTTTCAGTTCATGGTTGGCTGGCTCTAAAACAGAAGCATCATGGCATGGGGGAAAGCTGCTTACCTCATGGCAACAAGCTGCTTACCTCATGGGAAACAAACTGAGAGGAGAAAAAGAACCTGTGAAGAGAGACATCCTTCAGAGGATGTCCCCCAGTGACCTACTTTCTGTACCTAGGCTCCTGCTCCCAACAGCCCATTCAGCTTCTGAATTCCTCAGTGGATTAATTCATTGATGAGGTCAATGCCCTTATGATCCAAAGCCCCCTTTCGGCCTCATCTTTGAATATTGCTGCATTGGAGATGAAGTCCTCAATACATGAGCTTTTGAGGGTCACTTTATATTTAAGCCATAACAGGCTCTCTGACACTCCTGTTCTACTGTACATGTAATTGTGCCCACTCTCAAAAAGTCATTCTGTTTTCTAAGATAGGAGGTAGAGGAAGATAGGAAGGAGCAACGTTAGCATTGTGGTTTGAAAGTGTGGGAAAATAGGTGAAAATGTCTAGTGGTGAAAAGCATCAGATGTAACCAGATCTGATGCTTAGGAGAGATCAGAACCAGAGGTTTGTATTTTAGAATCATCAGAATATACATGGTAGTTGAAGTTGTATATTCACCATGGGAGAGCATGGAGGGAGAAGAGTAGAGGGCTAGCCTACTCTTTAAGGACACAGACATTTGGAAGTTCAACAGAGGAAAATGATTAGCAGCAGAAAAGAAATCATAGAGGAATGGTCACAGAAGAGGGAAAGAACCCAGGAAAAGCATATGGTTGCCAAGATTTGCATCTTGACCTTTGTGAAATCCACCCAGCTTAGGGTTGGCTATAGCATTCTGCTGCACTCATTCTACTCTGCTTGTAATATAATATTAATTCATTTCTTACCACTGGATAGAAATACTTTACCTTTGATCAATTCTCACTGCATTAACTCCAATGGCTATCTGAAATCTTCATTCTCCCAAACATCCTAGCAAATTGGTCATACCCAAAAAGAGAGTTGTAGGAATCTCAGTTTGTAGCTGATGGGTCAGAGTACTGGTGGCAACCTACCACTTGTGGTTGGCATCTGAAAAAGGCAGTTTTGTGGTCCCAAGCCCCACAACATGTAGAATCTGACAGTATCTTGGATGGCATCAGAATTGAACTATAGAACATCTACACATCTGGACATGGAAATGTTTTGCATTGAGTATATGAATAGAATAGTTTATCTTTTCCTTTATATGCATGTATCAAAACTTTATTCCATTTTATGAAAAAATATATATGAATAATCCATTATTTGGATATAGCACATTTTGTCTATTCATTTATCAGTTGACAGACATTTGGATTGTTTGTTATGAAGAATGCTCTTATGAACATTTGTGTACAAGAGTTTCTGTGGGGATATATGTAATTCCTTTTGGGTATATGCTTAGAAGTGGGTTGCTCACTCATATTCTAACTCTATGTTTAGTCTTTTGAGGAACAAGTTGCCAGACCATTTTCCAATGTGGCTGCTTTATTAGTCAGATTTCCCATTGCTGGGACAAAATATCTGATAACTGCAATTTAAAGAAGGAGTGGTTTGTTTTGGCTCATGGTTTTAGAGGTTTCAGTCCTTGGTCAGCTGGCTCAAAGGCAGAAATATATTGGCTGAAGGGCATGACAAATGAAAACTGCCATGAGTAGGGAGCAAGAGAAACCAGAGAAGAAGGAGCCAGGGACCAGATATAGTCCTCGAATTTACACCCCCACAACCTACTTCCTCCAACTAGGCCCCATTTCCTAATACCCCATTTAGCTATGAACTCAACAGTGGGTTAGCACTTTCATGAAGTTAGTGCCCTCACAATCCAGCTACTTCAGCAGGAATCTCGATCTAGTTAAATTCACAATGAAGATTAACTGGCAAGCTGCCTCACCTCAGATTCCTACCAGCATTGTATGAAGGTTTGAATTTCTCTGTATCTTTGCCAATATTTGTTTTCTGTCTTTAACTTTAGTCATCCTAGGAGGTATGATGTAGTGCTGTCATATGGATAAGGTTTGAGTGTGTCCCTCAAAGGTTCACATATTAAAATTTAATCCTCATTTTGAGGTATTAAGAGAATGATAATTTAATCTGACTGTGGTATTAAGAAGTGGGGCCTTTGGGAGGATTTTAGAATTAAATAAAGTCATCAAGATGGAATCATGACTGAATACTGGGGTATATAAGAAGAGAGGATGAAAGAGAATATAGGTATATATGCACTTGCAGCATGATGCACCATGCTGCTTCAGGACTCCGCTATAAGAAGGCCATCACCATATGGAGGCTTTTGAACTTCCAGAACCATGAGCTAAATACACTTCTTTTCTTAATGATGTACCAGCCTCAGGAGTTGCCTTCTATAGTAATGCTAAACTGACTAATACAAGTGATATCTCATTGTGGTTTTGATTTGCATTTTCCTATTGACCAATAATACTGAGCATACTTTCATGTGCTTTTTGCTCATTTGTATATCTTTTTTGGATACCTATCCATCTTTTGCCTGCTTTTTAATTGAGTTATTTATGGTTTCATTATTGAGTCATAAATGTTCTTTATATCTTCTAGATACAAGTCTCTAGTCAGATAAATAATTTGCAAATATTTTTTCCTATTCTGTGAGATGCTTTCACTTTCTTGATGATATCCTTTGAAGCATAGAAGTTTGTAATTTTGACCACTATAACTATTTACTTAATTCCCTGTGTTTTGGGCCTATTTAGAAGGGATTGCCTAATCCAAGGTTATGAAGATTGTTTCTGTGTTTTCTGCTAAGAGTTATTTTACTTTCACTCTTATTGTTAGTGTTGTTCTTTTGGTCTGTTTGATTGAGTGTTTTCTTTTTGTCTAGTCCGAATTAATAAAGTCTTGAGTTTGAGCCTTGACTCCTCATTTAATGATTGTCTGATCTTATTCAAGTTATAGGTAATTTTCCAAGTCTGTTTCCTGAGTACCTACCTCATAGTAATGTTTTAATGTTCCAATGCATTAGTGTTTGTCAGAGCTCTTAATACAACATCTGACACATATAAGTACTCTGTAAATGTTAGCTCTTACAGAGCACCAAGTGTAGCTTTCCAATATCTCCTTATCTCCATCTTCAACATTTTTGTTTTTACCTTCACTTCTATATAAAAGCAAGGGTATAATTGACTTCTGATATTTATTGCAAATAATATATAATCACAATTAAAATGTACAATGCATTCTTTCTTATATAAAACTATGCAGAATATTTTCTAAGCTATAACTTTTGAGTATATGCCTATATTTGTGTTTTGCAAGATGTTACATTATATTCATAATTCTAGTATTACCATACAAGCTGTGTTTTTCGTGAAATGTAATTATGGCAATTTTACATTGCATTACATAAATAAGAATGTATTACAACTATTAATTTGGATAATAACAATAGTCTATTTGTATAGAATAAATGAAAAAGGGGAAAACTCACCAAAATTCTTTGTTTATGTATAATTATATAGTCCATTTATTTATGAAATAAATGACCAGCTAACAGTATAATCTACACTAAAGCCATAATAATTCTTCATGAACATAGTTGGGAGTTATCGAAAGCTCCCTTGGGAGTTATTCTGAATACTCCACTTTATTCTGATAAATCAGCAGTGTGAACGCTGTTTCAAGAGCTTGGATGATAAACTTCATTTCTACCACGTCTGAATCTGAGGCCCTCAATCTTTAGTTGCATCAGAATCACTTAAGGAGTTTGTCTAATCAGAGATGCTAAGCCCTACCCTCAGAACTTCTGCATCAGTAGTCCTGGGATGGGGGCCTGAGAATTCACATTTCTAATGAGTTCCCAATTATTTTTGATACTGCTGGTTGGGGCCCATTGTGTAGTGCACAGTTAACAAACAGTGAGAATATCTAGTTTGTGTTTCTAAATTGGTTAGCATCTAGAGGGTTCCATGGATCTTCTAGCCTCCTTCAAATATACTGGAGCTCCCTAGAGAATCTGTGAAACTCCAGATATTTCATAAATCCCTTGAAGTTTTAGATAAAGATGAAGATATTTGAAAAATTTGGGGGATTGTACTTTCCAAATTTCTGGGAAAGCATAAGGCCCCTGGAGACTCCACTGGCTTCTCTGTACAGGTCATATAGTTCTCCTGAATCTTAACTATGTGCTCAATCAAGTAGATTTTTTTGTTATTGTTCTGGCCTTTGTCTTAGTTTTTTGAGATAGGGTCTTGCTATGTACCTCAGGCTAGCCTTGAACTCCCTCTGGAGTGCTGGAATTACAGGCACCCATTAAAATTTCCTTCTTGATTTAGTGTTGACTTACTTTTCCCAACAAAGCATACTCTGTAACTGACTTGTGGCACCCTATACCAGCCCAGTGATTCTTCTGTAATAGCAAGTGCATTTTATACAATCATAAATGTACAGCCATTTCAGTGAGTTTTATGATAATTATAAGTTGCTTTCTGGTCTCTCTCAGAGCTAGCATTTTTGTCTGAGTAGCAAGTTTTTCCTTCCTTTTCCCTTCTTCAGTAGTTCATTCTGTTTGTTGTCAGAGGCCAACAAAGGTAGGCATATGACTAACACCAATTTCCTTGGTCTTTCTTTGGAGTTGGAGAACAACCCACCCCAAGACAAAATTAGTGGGCTGAGTTTCTCTTTGAGTGGGCTCACAATGCAAGAGAGGTATAAAATGACATTGTTTGAACCTGGATTAAATCATGCTTGATAACAGCAATACTCTTGTTGTTCTGAATTATTTCACCCAATACATTTCTATTTTAAGTTGGGTTTCTGACATGACTATACAGTTTCTGAGATTAACTATTAATCAAAGATAATTTTCATTAAAATATTAAATTATGTGCATATAATGCAAAACTATATTCATAATTTCCAAATGAAATATTGATCACCATATTTTAAGACTTATGTGGTTATTACCAGTACTACAAACTGTTAAAGGACTCTAAGGAGTTTGACTGTAATAGTAAGAGACATGAAGAATAGACAAAAGATGTCAGCAGGGTCACTGATGGATTTTTAAAATTTGACTCAAGATGTTGTCTGTAATATGGAATTCATCATAGCTAATAACAAAACTGAAATATCCTCCCCAGTGCTCTCAAATTTATACACCACTGTTTAACCAATGTAAATTCATACTACTCATGAAAATTCCATTAGACTTTTATGTTTATCCTTATAATAGGTCAGTGCTTATCATATTCTGAAGAAGTTAGAGTTAAGGTATTTGGAACACCTGCAGTGACTATATAGGGGCTATAGATAGTTCATACCTGTAATCCCAATATTCTGGAGGTTGAGGAAGGAGAATCTGAAATTTGAGCCTAGCCCGGGCAATTTAGCGACTTAATGAGACCCTATCTCAAAATTAAAAAGGGCTGGGGATTGTAGCTTAGTGTGAAGGGTTCAATCCTTAGTGTGAAGGGTTCACCACCCCCACCTCCCCCCCAAAAGCTAGATGTGGTGGTACAAGCCTGTAATCTCAGCACTTTGGGAGACAGAGACAGGAGGATTGCAAGATGGGGTCCTACCTGGGCAACTTAGCATGACCCTGTTTCAAAATAAAAAATAAAATAAAGGCTGGGAGATAAAGCTTAGTGTGAAGGCCCTGGGTTCAATCTCTTCCTTTGGCTTACAGCTTTTGCATGATACCTTGTCCTGATCAAATCCTAACCATGCAGCCAAATGGCACAGAGCAGGATGGCTCTTATCTTTCTTCCTTGATGCTGTGGAAACTCTGCCATTTGCCTTGCCCATCTAGCAGCCCTTCTCAGTCCCCAGCAAAACCTTCCTTCTGATTCCTGTTCCCATGGAGTTTCTACTTTTCAAACTGTCACCTTGATTTGTGGCCAGGTATGAGTTGGGCTGAGGATAGGGGATTTCATAATCCACACACTAATTTCACAATCAGAAATGAGCTCTGATGGATATGGCTAAAGGAGGAACCACTGATTAACCCAATTACAGGAAAGATTATGTGAACCTTAAAAACTCAATTCAAATGGCATATTACCAGGTCTTTCTTTAAAATGATGAAATTTTGTTTTTAAGAACATAAAATATAAGAATAGTAAGAAGTAGAAAATAATGTCAACTGTCAACTTATGGATGATAGATGAAAGAGTAAGGTAAAACATACATATAATTGTCTTATTTTATTTAAAAATATTTAATAGTAAATGATATGACCCATCTGCTTATTTCTATTTATTCCTAAAATGAGTTGAATATATTATCTGTGGTCATGATCTACACCTTAACAGACAATTACTTCTGATTTTAAAGGGAAGGAGAATTTTTGATTTTAAGAATTATATGTGCTGATTCCCAGAAAGGAAACCTAAATTACAACAGTGCTTGAAGCTTGGATCCACCTGCATCAAATGTGTTATTTGTTGTTTCTCATTTGTTGAGAAAGGCTCAACTCCAACTACTATGGAGGAGAGTTTCTCTTTTTCCTTTTTTGGTATGATGAAAAAAAAAGTCTCATTATACTCTGTCAACACGAATTTATAGCAGAGATACAAAATGACAAAATATCAAATAAGTTTTGTTTTTTCTTGGACCCTAATATCAACTATATCTTGATTACAGTTAACTCTAGGGAAGGGTGAGCAGAATATTTTAAAACAACCTTCCAATGAACTACCTACCTAGGACAATGAGGAAACAAGGTGTTTCTGACTATGAATTTTGACTATGAAAACACTTTACCAGCCATAGATGAGTTTACACAAAGTACCCTGTTGTTCCATATGTTGTTTAAATTATAAGAAAAGACTCAAATAAGGTAGAACTTACTAAAATAAGGTACAGAGAATGGTCCTTTCAATTTATATTTTATCTTTTACAAGGAAAATTTTCACAGTGGATTCTATGTAAAGATCTAAAGAGCAAAGGGAATATTTATACTCTCAAAGAGGAAGTTCTTCATAAGTATTGTGTGATTCTTGACACGGGACACTTCCTACAATGTAAAAGGAATGCCTTGAATTGCCTAAAACAGTTTATATATTAGACCATGCATTGCCTAAGACAACTGAATTTTCTGTATGAAAATTCAAGAATTTGAGCTATGCTTTGCCATAAAGATGGTATAGAAGAATAATGCAGTGTTCTGTTGTTTCAAAGAATTAGTAAGACTTATAGTGAAGTTCCCCATTAAATGAAAGACAGGGACTGCAATCTACATGTCATGACCACAAGTATGCCATAGGTATAGTCCTTAAGCTAAATTCTTTCATTAAATTTTTCGTTGGAATCCACTGAGTGGATTCTTTTTCTCTCAAAAATACATACTTAAATAAATAATTTAAATAAAGAGAACAGTTCACCATATGAAATATTATCCTACTGCAGGCATATCACAAATGCATTCATTTCCTACATGAAGTCTCTAATATTTTACAAATATAATATTGATTGTATTTAATGATTTTAAGTAGCTTTTCAAACTTAAAATAACTTTTTTTTTTTTTGAAACAAAGTCTTGCTTTGTGTTCAGGCTGGCCCTGAACTCACTTTGTAGCCTGGGCTGGCCTTGAACTTGTGGCAGTCCTCCTGCCTTTGCCTCCCGAGTGCTGGGATTACAGGCCTGCACCACTATGCCTGGCAAACTTAAAATAGCTTAATACTATTTACTGTTTTATCATTTAGTCATTTCTTTCATGTATTAACTAAAACTTTGCTGCTGTAATTTTAATCTCTTACTATAATTGTTTATAATCCATAATATGTTTCTGGGTAGCTGTTTCCTTCTGGATAATATCTGTGACTTTCTCATGTTCCCTAACCCCCACTTCTGTGGTTGCAAAACAGGAATAATTAGTAGGATGATCAAGAAGAAGAAGAAAAGGTAATATTTGTAGTCGTTTGACTTTCTGATCACTTAATAAATATGTTCCTAATTTGATACTCTAATGGTTGTATTTGTTGGAATAATGTCCCCATCTACAAATTGGTGAGTTAAAGGTCAAAGAAAGCAATCCACTCATTCATAGGTACAATAAAACTATAAAATCATTAAAAGTAAAGTAAGTCAGGGCCGGGGATTTAGCTCAGTAGTTCCACCACCTGCCTCGCAAGCACAAGGTCCTGAGTTCAATCCCTGGTACCAAAAAAAAAAAAAAAAGTAAAGAAGGTCTAATACAAGTAACAACTAAGGTAGCCATGGAACAATTAGGTTCTAACAAGACATTTTAATAATAATACGGAATTTTGACATACTGCAGACCACATCTGTATATCAAAATGAACACACTTTTCCCTGTCTAATACTTTGGGAGGTTATAATCCCACAAGGATCTTCACTGGAATAATAAAATGTATCCAGAATAGTTTTTTTTTTTAAGAGAGAGGGAATAACGTGTATTTTAGTACTAAAGGAGAGCACCAAATGCTAACTCAGAGTTCTGTGAGGTCATATTGATGGGGAACTAGAATGCCTTGATAAAAGCAAGGTTTAATGAATACTTTTACTCCTAAACATCCTAAAATGACTATGAAAAATCATATCCACACTTGAACATTTAAAAAATGATTACCTAAAAGCTTCCATAAGAAGTTTAAGATGCTAAGAAGGGTGTGATTTTTAAAGCGTATTTTAACTATGATGTTTTAAAATTGGAACTTCTACAGCATACTTAAAAGCATAAAAGATTTAAATAACATATACAGACAGTCCCCAATTTACAATGGCTCACTTAACAATTTTTAAACTTGGCAATGGTGTGAAATAATGTACATTCAGTAGAAACCATACTTGGGAGTTCGAATTTAGATCATTCCAGGCCGGCAATATGCGGTCTGATCCTCTTTTACAATGCAGGATAGTGGTAGTGAGCTGCATGCAGCACCTCCAGGAGGAATGCCTGCCACTCTACAATGCTCTCTGGAGCTAACCTGTGATGTTCAACAGATTAGGTATATTAAACACATCTTGAACTTAGCATATTTTCAATCTATGATGAGTTTATTTGAATGTAACCTCATAGTTAGCCACGGACTACCTGTAGATTCAACAGCACCATCATTCATTTAAAATACATGAACATTTTCTTTTCTTAATTTTAAACATTTTTATTAGTACATGTTTGCCATACATAATGATTACATTCATTGTGGAGAGTTAGTGCATGTACATAACAGATCTTCATTCTTTTTACTTCCCCTCCCTCCATCTCTTGGTTCCCTTCTCATTTGCAAAAGATCTCTCTGTTTCTTATTATTTATCTTTTATTTTGGTCTTTATTTGTGCTTTGAGAAACCATGTGATATTTAAGCTTGTGTATATGTTGTTTCTATTCAGACTTCCATCCGTCATGGTTCCCTTTGTGTTGAGATTTGTAGGAATGGTTGAAACTTTTTTTTTTTTTTTTTTTTTTAGGAAACTAGCAAAAAGGAAGTTGTTGGCAATTCATTTAGCATGTATTTAGTGGTTTGTATATTTATGAGGATGACATTCACTTCTGTGGTAGTTGTGTAACAGCCACGTTGGAATGGGAATGATTCCTAGGGCTAGGGGTTGAATGGTAATGAGTGAAGGTGCTGCCAGGATAGAGTGGTAAAGAAGAAACAAAGCTGAAATTAATGGAGACAGAAGTTATTTTGGGAAATTGTCAAGAAAATATTTGTTTTTCATCAGCACTTAGTCAAAATAGAAGTTCTTACCTATCAGGAATATACTTGATAGTGCTGCATATACAATTGTAAATGCACCATACAGTTTTCTCCCTTTTGGAGACAAGTCACACGAAACAGAATTATTTTTGCTAGTCATAAATCTGTAACAATACTATAAGCAGTATTTATGCTTGTGACTAAAGTCATATAAATATATATATATAAAATTTTTTATTTCTGGAACTGGGGATCAAACTCAGGACCTTGTGCTTGTGAGGCAGGCAGCAGCGACACTGAGCTAAATTCTCAGCCCTAAAGTCATATATTCTATGCATCCAAACTATGAAGGAATGCAAGCAAAAACTATAAAAAGATAGAGATATAGCAGGCCCTTAGTTAAAATATGATATTCCAAGATTTAGGAAAATTTATGTTGCCTTTTAGCACCATCAAATTTTAATGTTTTGCAGTGTTTAAATTCTAAATAAATATTCATATTCATATCTAAATTTATATTTTTTCTTAAGGAATAGTCTCCCCTTTCCAAATTATATAAGCCTTAAGCCCCATGAAAACTGCCTAACTTTGCTTGCATTCAGTCTGCCTTAGTGGTGCTACACAGTCAAATTCAGATTGCAGTAGAAGCAGTTCCTGCCCATTCTATAACACACAATCCAGAACATTCTAAAGTCCACCAAAACAACCTGTTCTAATGCTATAATTTTCTTTTAATGGAAAATTGATTAACTCAAGGAATAATGCATCACACAGCTCTGATTAGGGATGTTTCCGGTTTACAGGAGGTTTTTTTCTCTCAACTTTTAATTTTGAAAAATTTCACATGTGTGAGAAAGTTACAAGTATAGCATACTGAATGCCCATTTTTTACCTAGATTTACCAACTGTAAACATTTTATTATATTTTCTTTCTCTTTCAAAATAATATAACAATAACAATGATAGTAAATGTATACTCTTATTATTGTTGCTGAAACATTTGAGAGCAAGTTGCAAACCCCTGATCCTTTACTCCCATGTGCTCCAGAATCTGCTCCCTAAAAGCAAAGTCTTCCTGTTACAAGAGCAGATCCCTTTCCAACAAAGGGCTGGTGGCACAGCTGCAGAGAGTGCACAGTCCCAGCTGTGAGCTCACTTAGGTCAACCAAGCAGCAGCTTCCCGCAGTGGCCTCTCCAGTCAGATACCACATCCTTCTGGCAGCAATTTCCATCAGGTATCTGGACTAGGTGGTGGTGATGGTGAAAAGAGGCAGTTATTTGAGCTGATTTGGAATGCCTCTGCTGAGCAATAGTCACTTCAGCACTTCCTTGAAGGACTCCTTAAATGTGGTGTAGTCCCAAGGATCCCGGTGTCATTTCTCTTTTCTGACTCTCTTGAATTGTGTTTTCTTAATTTTTTTTTTTTTTTTTTGCATTTGGGGACCACAGTGTTCTGGACACAGGTGGAGCACAATTCATATTAGTAAAAAAATTAATTACAGATATCCATATGCAAAAAAATGAATCTTAATGCAGATTTTTACAGCCTTCATAGAAATTAACTCAAAATGGATCATATACTTAAATGTAAAATGCAATACTATAAAACTAGAGGATAACAGGAGACAACCTGGTTGAACTTGGGTATAGCAAAGATATTAGCTACAGCACCAAAACACAACCTATGAAAGAAATAATTGATAGGCTGAATTACATTAAAATTAAAATTTTCTACTTGTATAAAACACAATGAGAAGTCAATATACAGGCTGGAAAAAATTTGCAAAAGACATATCTGATAAAGGACTGCAATACACAAAGTACTATGAAAACTCAACAATAAGAAAATTAACAGTCTGATTTTAAAAATGGGTTTGGAGTATAACTTGGTTATAGGGCACTTGCCCAGCATGTCCAAGGTCATGGGTTCCATCCCCAGTACTGAAAAAATAAAATCTCACTAAAGTAGATAGAAACATAAGCATATGAATATATGCTCGACATTATAAATCATTAAGTCATAGGTAACCTAAAGAATTGCAAATTAAAACGTAAGTGAGATACTATACTATTACAGTTATTAGAATGACCAAAATCCAAAACACTGTCAACGCTAAATTCTAGTGAGCATGAGAAGCACGAGGACCTCTCATGCATTGCTGGTGGGAATGCAAAATGGTACAACCATGTTGGAAGACAGTTTGGCACTGGTACTTACCATATACTGACAGTATGATCCAGCCTACTCCTTGACATTTACCTAAATGAACTATCTTCATACAAAAACCTGTGCACAAGTGTTTATAGCAGTTTTATTCATATTTGCCCAAATTTAAAAGTGAACAAGATTTTCTTCAGTGGATAAATGGATTAATTGTAATATATTCAGACAAGGGAATATCATTCAGCACTAAAAATAAATGAGTTATCAAGCCATGCCATTTTGGAAGAGGGAAAACCATGAAGATTATAAAGAGATCAGTGATTGCCAAAGGATTTGGGGGAGGAAGGAATGAATAGACAAAGTACAACTTTTAAGGCAGTGAAGAAACTCAGGGTCTTATGCTTGCCAGGCAGGCACTGCACCAACTACATCCCCAGCCCTCTATTTAAGTTTTAAATTAGGTGCCATATCTAGGCAATTCATCTAGGCAATTATTTGTATATTCTATAAAATCTAACTTCTAATTATTAGTTGTTGAGAATGACTTAAGTGGTTTTTGGTTCTTTCAAGTAGTTCTGGGTACTTTGATCAAACATGGATTCAAAAATTATGGAGCTTTTCTCATTATAGTCATTTTCAGCATCTCTTAGTTACTAGAAAGTTGAATATTACAGTTTTGGAGATAACTACAAAAGAAACCCTCATGTACTCATAGGGATACTTTTGGCTCTGAAACATATGTTTTAGTTGTGGCATTTGAATGGGGTTTTAAAATATTCTCCCAAGTATATTGCTTATCTTCCCTAATGGAGAAAAATCTCCAAACATTAGAAAAGAATCACCTGGTTTTTCTGGTTTGCTGGAACCAGAAAACCAGTTTGGTTTTCTTGAGAAGTTATGAAATCTTACCTTTACCATTTAAATTAAGATAGTTCAGTCCTGAAGTCAAACTGTTGAAAGCATTTCATAAATATACCACTTAAAGAAGACCTTACAGTAGCAGTGTGCTTTACTGGCTATGCCACGTCATAAGGAAATGTTACCATTTCATCTTTCATTTCCTTTCAAAAGCCATTGTCTTTAAATTGGGGATTGAACTCCAGACCTTGTGCTTGCGAGGCAGGCGGTGAAACTACTGAGCTAAATCCCTGGCCCTCATTGTATTTAAATTTAAAAGCAGAACCTTGAACTTCTTTGTACAGCATGCTGAGAAGAGGGTAAACTTTGATCTCATTCACAATGTTCATAATCTACTGTGACTTGAATTAAGAGCTGGAGACATAAACTTTCTTCTATTCTTTATGGAGAAAGCAACTTTGGAGATCAGCAAATTTGAGCAAAGCTCATTCATTCATGTAACAGCATCCTACCTTGTTGCTTATTGCAGGTACAGTGTTGGTACCCATTCTGCCAAGCACTTTTTAGTCCATATCATGATTCTGAAAGAAATTAACTAAACAGAATTTCTCCTCCAATAGCATCATGGTGAGCCAGGGGATCTTCAGACAGTTCTGCCTTGCAGTAATCCTTTGCTTTCCTTTATGTGGAAAAAGATGAGCTTGACAAACACTGGGAAAAGATAGAAGAGAAAGGCTTGGAACATTTCCTTATTAAAAGACAATTTATATAAATTACAATAGGATGGATCAAATGAACATGTTCTTCAAGGCTTTATGTATTTACCCCACAAGAAATTTTGTGTGCCAGCTGCTCTATGATATTTCTATTAAAGAACTCAAGGAACTTATCACTTGGAGCTCCAAATGGAAAAGAAAAAGTTATGACTGGTTGTCATCTCTGTCGACCATACAAGGTATAAAAGAGAGTGGCAGGTCACTAAATTCAGGGAAAGGAGAACTAATTGAGTCCGTGATGCTTGACTCAAAAACTTTTTTTTCTGTCTTCTTGTAAGAGAGGGTATCTCTATTGGTGGGATATTAACAATTCAAGCAAAGAGACTATAATATATTAAGAAATATATTTGGCTTTTGCTCTTGGTGCCTGCTCCTAAAATGTTTGAAATTTCCTGAGTGGTAGGAGTATCTATTTTCATAGTGTGCCCCTTCTGATTGCACCTGAGTGTATGCTCATGATGGCTCAGGATGAGGTCTCTCATGACAGCCTCAGTTGGGTCCCCACAAAGACCAAGTAAATAGAAGCTGGAATTTTCAGCTTCATGTCCCAATCTTCTAAGTGAAGGAGTGAGGGCTGGTACCTCAGCTCTTTGAAAACCTTGCACAATGGGATTTGTAGCTTTTGGATTGGTGAAATTATTCACTTTCTGGGAGGTTAACACATCCTAACTCCAGGAAGACAAAAGCTCCTATAAGAGGGACTCTTCTTGACCTTACCCTATGTACCTCTTCATCTAACTGTTCATTTGTATCCTTTATAATAAGCTCAGTGAATGTAAGTAACATGGGTTCCCAAGATCTGTGTGTGAGCCGTTGTCACAAATTATTGAACCTGAGGAGCGCACCATGGGAACTCCCAATTTATGTAGTCAGTCAATCAGAAGGATGGTGTGGATAACCTGATACTTGGGACTGATCTCTGAAGTGAAGGGAGAGTGACTGAGCAGAGTCCTTAACACATTCATGATGAGGCCGTAATTCAGATGTCTTGCCATCAGTGGTTCAAGCCACTGGGAACATGTTAAACATGTGGAGTCTGACCCTGACCTATGGAGTAGTCAGAGTCAGAACTGAATTGAGTCAATGGGCAACCAGTTGGTGTCTGCTTAGTATCAGAGAATTTCTTGGTGTAGAAAACCCCCATATACTTGATGCCAGAAGGATTGTATGAATATAGAAACATAGTTTTATTTTAGGGAAACAATAGCAGACAGTTGAGAAACCAGGGTGGGCAACATCTGATTAATACCTTAGAATTATTTTGAGCAGAAAACCAAGGGTACTTTTAAAATCTGACAATGCCAATATTTTAAAATTCTACTTTTCCTGAGCTTTAATGAATTAGGGCTGTTAAAGAGAGGAGTGGCTGGACTAACCTTGGATTAAAAAGTCTCCTAAATAGAATGCTTAATATTTTAATGATTAACAAAGATATCATCAAGCACTTCTTCATACATGTGTGCACAACTGCCAAGAAATTATTCATACTTAACACAGTTGGAAAGTAAACTATCTGCGAGTATGCAAACTAACACATCTCAGAAGTCCTATACCATTTGTTTGCAGTTGATATCTATTGTGATTGGCAGCTGACTGTGCCCTATCAGTTTTTATACTGTATATCTTGACTATCTCGCTTGGCCAGATCTTCAAACCACAGTGATTTTTCTTCAGCAGTGTGAACTATTTATACTAACCAACATTCGCTAGCAACCTTTACTAAAGGATTTTTGTGAAAGCTATTGTGTTTTGTTAGTGAACAAAACAGATACTAGTAATTCCTGTGGCTGGTTTCAGTTGTTAGCAACAGTATGACTTTTGCTTATTTCTGCTGTGCAGAAAGCTGTGTTAAAGGCTGTCTCTACAGTTTTGGTTTAAGTGATAGAATTATTCTGGAAAGTAGTACATTTGCTTGTTCTAGAAAAGCTAAATTGGTTAACTTGAAGGAAGCTGCTTTTCTGGAAAATAGAGCAAAAGCATAAACTTCATGTCATTATTTGATAAAACTTCACTATGTGACAGAGGATGAAGTGAATTAATCCCATAATAAAATTGAATATTCAGATATTCCTAATTGCATTTCCCATCTACTTTTCTTTTTTAGTTCCTTATATAAAAATCACTCAACATTAGATTTCAGTGGAGGGCTATGTTGCTTTCTTTCTTTATTAGTCTGTGCTGTAGTGTTTCTTGCCATTTTTCATGCTTCAGTGGGTCACTCCTGGGCCCTCTTTGTGACTTGAGGATAAAGCACAATGAAAATGGTATTAATTAAAATGCAAAAATCATTGGCATAAAAAATAACGTGAAGATAATTCCAAAATAAACTTACCAGTGCAGCTTCTGTAGAGCGTGTAAAACAACAAATATTAAACATGTAATGGAATTTCTATGTGAATGATGATTAATTTTTATAATAATTTTTAATAATGAGGAATCTTACACTTCAATTTTGTGAGATGTATGTGAGTTGATTTTTTTTCTGTTCTTCCTTTCATACATACAGACTTCCTGCAGACTACTGTGGGTCAACCAGAAGTTTTAGGCTCACATTTCAAAAGCTATCATTTGAGGGGATGGAAGTGAGGCTCAGTGGTAGTCTGCATGCTTAGTATTTGTTTGATCTCCAGTAGCAAAAGAAACAACTGTCATTCCAGACAAAATCTCACCAATGGTTTCTAGTTCCATGCATGGGCACCAACTCCCAAATACCTAATTCAGTCTTTCCTTTGACTCCAATGTATCTTTCTGTAAATCCCTTTTGGATGATTGATAGGTCCATTAATCTCAGTATTTTAAAAACTTCAGTATACCCTAAAGATTTTGTTTCAGTAATTATTCAGAAGATTGTGAATCTTTAAAAATTCTGTCTTCTTCATGTCTCACATCCAATAACCATTAAACCTTATCAGTTGTATCTTCTACACCTAATATATATATAGCACAATTAGGGGTTATGGGGCCATTCCCTTCCGCTCACTCGAACCTGGCAACACCCCAGAACCAACCCCTCCATCACTACCTTTATCCTAAGGTCCAGTACCCAGAGGCACAGATAAGAGTAACAAAAATCCCTGAGCCCAGAAGATTCCAAAGTCCCAAACCAGGATGCGTGTGTATTAGACCTGCTGGCATGACTTCTCATGACATTTCTTCATGTTAAGCTTATTAAAAGTTCATACATATGGACTGCATCTCATGCATCCAATTATAACAGAGTGAATTAAGGGAAAGGATAGGCACAGTAAATATATCTGACCTTAGCACTGTGTCAATCAGGCTGTCAATCATGCCCTGAAAGACCCAATGGGAGACATTCTAGACTCCCCCAACATTTCAGATCCTTAAACCCAATCCGTTCAGTGCCTGTGCCTTTTTTCTTTCTGTTTGTACCATTTTTCCTTTCTACACACATGAGCCCACTCACTCTGAGTGTACCTTCTTCCTTTAAACTTAATTGCTTCTTTACTGTCATGTGCCACATCTAATTCTTTGTTTATAGTGCATAAGAACCTGGAAACTTGTCCCCAGGGAGCCCATCAACCAGAGTGACACACCTACTGAACCTGGTCTCTTATCTTTCTCCTACTTCAAGACTGTGTTATTTCCTGCCTGTTTTAACTGCAGTCTCTTCCATATTGGTCTCTCTCTTGTGCTTCTCCAATTTATATTTCATTTTGATTCCAAAGTAGCTTCTTTAAAATGCAATTTTTTGGTGTCTTATTCCCGAAAATGACATTTTTTTTTTCAGTGTAAAATCTGAAGTTTTTAGTACCACAAACAAGTTTCTCCATGATCTGACCCTGGCTCACTTCGCTTTTCACTACCTCAATACTAAAGTACAGAACTATTGACATTTATATAAATATATTCTGATATTTATTGGTTTTTTACAATACTACTCTTACTTTTTTTCAAGTCAGCTTTGGCTTGGCTCAATCTACTCTATAAGATATGCTTCAAAATGGGCACCTCTAAATAGCCTTCAAGACACCATACCTTGAGGTAGATACCCTCAATAATTTTCTGTATAAGTCTATCATAACACTTTTGTGACTATTATAGTATCTAACACTAACTTATCTCTTTTACTTCTTGATTTTGTTACTCTCATTGTATTTTAAGGTTATAAAAAGAGATAAACCAATTGGTTTCTATTTGTACTTATTTCCTGATTTATATATTTTGTATTCAAATAACTTTTTGAGAAAAGAGATTAAATATGTAATGCGGACTATAGGATAGTTACAAACATTATTTAATATTGGTTGATTCATTTGGAAATAGAACATAAACTATTTATGTCAAATCAAGAAATAAAAATTCTCCCTAAACCTATGGTTTTTGTTTCAAAGTGTCAACACACTCTCTTAACCTTTGTGTTCATGGTACAAGCTAGTGCTTCAAAAGAGAATGAAAGCTAATGTCTCAGCAAATAGCCTTCAAATAGTCTTTGGACTAAGCAGATTTGTAGTATTTTTCCTTAAATCTTGAACTCTCATACCTAGAGCCTTTAAAAATATATAAATATTTAGATTTCTTACAATGTAAAGTAATTAAACAGAAATTGTATGCACCAAACTCTTCTTTGTTGTACTAAATTAGTTATCTTGAAATGTAATCAGCTTCAAATCTAACTTTTAAACATTCTGGTATATAGTTTTAGTGGAGAAAATAATGAAAAATAAATTCCTGTTTCTTATGAGTTGAGCTTTCCCAAAAAAAGAGACAGCAGTTTTATGTGGTAGATAGAATCACCAGATAACCTACTTATTATATGTCTTTATATATGTTATTTATTTTGGTTTTTGAATATTGTTTGTTAGCACTCTGCCAATAAGAAGCTCATTACCATTTATAGCCCATTGACCTTGGAACAGAACCGTAAGCCAAAATAACCAAAAAAGAAATATACTAAGACACTCTGTAATACCTTGATATCACAAAATTAAAAGTGCTTTGAAAATTTTTTTTGTTATTCATCACTGAATAGATATATTAAAAAACAAAACAAAACACAAGGAAATATGTGGAGTGATAAGCTTGGGAAGTTTTTATCCTATAAGAAAAAGTAAGAGGTAGAAATATTATAAGAAGAGTTGCTAGTATAACCTTGAAGCAATGAAACTGGACAAATGAAAGCAGCAACAGCAAATAGAAATATAATGACTAGTTTGGATAAGTGTCCTTCATAGGTCCATGGGTTGAAGGCTTCATTTCCCCAGGGTGGTGATGTTGGGGCCTAGTTGTTAGCTCACTGAAGACATGTCCTTAAAGTGGATTATGGACCACAGCCTTTTCCTTTCTCTCCTTCGCTTCCTTGCCATAAGGTAAGCAGTTTGTTTCTACCACATACCCACCACCATTGCCATCTGGCACACCCACTAGACACCCAAACCAATGGATCCATCCCATCTTTCACTGGAGTCTCCAAAACTGTGATTCAACATAAATCTTTTCTCTTTGTAAGTCAGTTATCTCAGGTATTTCATTATAGTGACAAAAATCTGACTAATACAGTGGCTATCATGCTCTGTTTTGTGGGATTTTGTTTAGTAAATGTTTACATTTATATTAGTACAACAAAGTCACAGTTGTCATTATAATCATCATCATCATCATCATCATCATCATCATCATCATCACTATCATCATTTTTATGGTCCTGGAGATTGAACCCAGGGCTTCACACACGCTAAGCATGCACTCTCCCACTGAGCTACATCTCCAAGCCATGTTCCTGCTTTGATTAAAGAAATATGACACATAAACCAATGCAGCCAGAGCTAAATGTGAACAAACTGTCATTAGATAAATGCTGAGACATTAGCCTTCATTCTCTTTTGAAGTGCTAGCTCATACCATGAATACAAAGGTTAAGAGAATGTTTGGGCATTAACTTTGGAAGAAAAACCACAGGTTTAGGGAGAATTTTAATTTCTTGATTTAACATAAATAGATATGTTCTATTTCCAAATGAATCAAGCAATATTAAATAATGTTTGTAACTAGGGTGTAGAAATTTGTTTAAATAATGACAATATTTTGATTAGTGTCTGCATAGCGTATGTTCTAACTAGATAACTTTATATTTAAAATTAGTTTCTTATAGATAGTATAATTAGGTCTTGTATTGGTATCCAATCTGACAATCTGTATTTTAATTAGTATATTTATATGCTTTCAATTTAAAGTAATCATTGATGCGCAAGCACAAGGACCCGAGTTTGATCCCCGATACCAAAAAAAAAAGGGGGGGCGGGGATTTAGCTCAGTGGTTTCGCCACCTGCTGCACAAGCGCAAGGACCTGAGTTCGATCCCTGGTACCAAATAAATAAATAAATAAAGTAAGTAAGCATTGATATGACTAAATTAAAATCTATCACCTTGCTAACTTTTTTCTATTTGTTCCATTTGTTCTTTTTTCCTTTGGCTCATATTTAGAAAATTAGAACATATTTTTTATTTTATTTAAATGGCTGATTATTTGTAGCTCTTCAAACTATTCTTCAGTGTTTACACTATTGTTTATAATGTACATCTAATTAAAGTATGTCTTTATATAACATAGTTTTGATTTATATAGTACTGTGTAAGAACCGAACATTAAACTCTATGTCCCTCCCTCCCATCTTCTGTGATATTGTTTTCAGTCATTTTAGTTTTATATATCCCACTAGCCCCCAATGCATAGATGTCATTGTGGGTGATGGGATTCTGGTCAAGTTTCTAGTTTCTTGTGAGTGATGAAAAAAGAATTTGATGTGCCATGCTATGGTACGGAAAAAGCAACAAGGTTTAATGAAGTTTAATTAGATGATAGTACACTTAGAGTGAGTGGGCTTGTGCTAGCAGAAGGGAAAATGACATAAGCGCTGAATGCATTGAGTTTTAGAATTTAAAATGTTTCATTGGATCTAGGACACCCCCCAGTAGGTCTTCTAGAGCATGATTGACAACTTGATTGATAGGGTGCTGAGTCATGTCAGCTATATCTATTGAGCATGTCCCTTCCCATAATTTACTCTTTTAGATGCATGAGATACAGTCCATATGTATGAACTTTCAATGATCTCCAAGTGAAAAAAGGTTACTATAGGTCATGCCAGAGAATCTGGCATATATTTGTCTTGGTTTGGGATCTCAGAATTTTCAAAGGTGATCCCAGGTGTCTTTGTCTTTCTTATCTCTGCTTCTGAGCAATAGGCCTTAGGAGAAAGGTTGAGGGGTGAGCTTGCCGTGGGACATTTTCCACATTCAGGTGAATGGAGGGTAGTGGTCCCATAGCCCCAATTGTACTATTACTGTTGCAACTATTTTTGTTTTAAGCAGTTATCTTTTAGTGTGATTAAGAATAAGAAAAAGGGTATAGTGACACGTGCCTGTTAACCCAGCTACTTAGGAGCCTGAGGTAGGAGGACCACAATTTTGAGGCCAGCCTGGGCAACTTAGTGAGTCCCTGTCTCAAAAGAAAAAATTAAAAGGGCTGGGGATATAGATCAGTAGTAGAGTGTAATACCCCTAGGTACAATATCTAGTATGAAAGAAAGAAAGAAAGAAAGAAAGAAAGAAAGAAAGAAAGAAAGAAAGAAAGAAAGAAAGAAAGAAAGAGAGAGAGAAAGGAAAAGAAATGACTTTCATTTTAGGTGTTCCAAAAAATTTTTTATCTCTTTGTGTAGATAAGTGTCTTCATTCTTTCTACTTGAAGAACTTTTTAAAGCATTTTAAGAAATACAGATCTGAAGATAATGAAGCTTTAAAATTTTTTTTTATCCTTTTGTGGTGTTAGACCGTGTATTTAGATATCCTCCCAAAACCTCATGCACTCATAGATGGTGAGTTTTGAAGGTGCCTGGATTAGTGTAAATGTGGATTAAGGGTGTGATACTGGAATTTAGGGTGTAGATAATAGAAGTCTCACCCTGGGTTTGAGTGGCACCAATCAATCAGTTGTAGTTTGGATGGACTGTAAGGGACAGAAAAAAGGTAGGTTTGCTGTTGTTGCTTGTGGCTGCTGTCTTCTGCCTGCCATACCATGGACTGTTTCTGTGATGCCCTTCTGTCATGCCTCCCTGACCTGGAGCCAGCTGATTATGGACTGAAATCTCTACAAACTGTGAGCTAAAATAAACTTTTCCTCCCTTAACCTTAGATGTTGAGTATTTTGTCTCAGCAATGACAAAAGTAACTAAAACATGTGATGTAAGAAATATATTTGATCTTTGTTTCCAGTCTCATTAGCTGCTAACGCTCATGGAATTTCTTGAGTGATAAGTGTCTTTTGTTGTTTATAGTGAGGTGTTTCCTATAAGACTTGGATTTGTACTGGTGAGGTCACTTAGAGTGCAGTCCCTAGAAGGTTGGAATTTTCAGCACCATCCACCAGCTTCCATGGAGGCAGGGGTGAAGAAGGGCTGGAGATTAAGCTATATAAAAATTGTTGTACAAAATTTGGTGCGTTTCCAAGTTACTGAATATGTGATATGCTTGGAGGGTGCCAGAGTTGGCATAGAACACTGACTATATCCCACATACCCAGGACTGTGGATTTCTTCCATTTGGCTGTTCCTGAGTTGTATACTTTATAACGTATAAAGTGTAAGTGAAGCATTTTCCTGAGCTCTGTGTAGCATTCTAACAAATTATCCAGCCTACAGATGAGATTGTAGGAACCCTAATTCATTGCCAGTTGGTCAAGAAACAGTCTGGAACTTCTGACTGGTATCTGAAGTGAGGGCAATCTTGGGAGCCAAGACATTACTCAGTGGGATCTGACACTATGTCTAGGTAGATGGTGTAAAAAATAAACTGAATTACTGGATACCCAGTTGGTTTCCCCTGGAGAATTACCTGATATGTGATAAGAGAGCATATATATCTAGCTTAGAAGTTGTACCAAGAGTGAAGAGAAACAATGTGGTGTTTTTTCACCCTCATTCTTTTTTTGGGGGGGTGGGTACTAGGGATCGAACTTCGGACCTTGCACTTGTGAGGCAGGCGCTGGAAACACTGAGCTAAATCCCCGGCCTTCACCCTCATTCTTGAAAGATTTTCTAGGTATAGAATCTTGGTGAATGTTATTTTTTTTTTTTAATATTTTGAAAATGCCTTGTCAGTGCCCTTTGGCTTTCATAACTTTTGATGTCTGTTATATTTTTACGTTTTCTCCTCTGTATGGAATATGTCCTTCTTTGGGCTGCCTTTATGATATTTTCTTTATCTTTGGTTTTTGGTTGTTTGAATATGACATGTCTAGATATATGATATTTTGTCTTGTTTTACTAATTTCCTTGTTTTGTATTTGTATTTTGAATTTTCTGATCACTTTGACTTTGGGCTTTTGTTCCATAGGGGAGAAGGGCTGGAGCAGGGTCCTCTACTCTTGTATGACTCCTAGTCCTTATACTTGATTCACTAGAATGGCCTTCCCTGGTTTCCCTCTGTGTCTCTAATCTTTCACATGAGCAGCACTGAAGGCCCATGAAGAAGACCCCATGGGTAGATAGGGATTCCCCTGCTCATGGTTCCCTTGTGCCTGTAGCTGCCTTGGCTTTGTACTCTCATGCTAGTCAACACTCAACTTTTAGCAATTTGTTGCAAATTGTATGGGAATTCTTCAAGGACACAGCAGCCATACATTCCTCTTAAGGTCTTCCCAGGTGAGTCAGTGCTCACATTTGGTCTTTGAGTTTCCTTCCTTTCCTGAGGATTCAGGTTCATTGATTGCCCTGATAGCTCAGCTTTCTGATGGGCTGAAGAAAACTTAAAGATTTTGAGAAATTTTCAGCTTTTATTTTTTGTTTTATGGATAAGAATTATATTCTTTTCATCTTTCTACATTCAAAAGAGAACCCTAAAGTATAATTATCAAGATATTTTGGACAGAGAAATTATGCATTTCAAATGCAAAAGAATTTAACAATTTGATGAATATTTCACTTGTTGAAAAGAGGAAATGTGCCCTACTTCAAAGGTACTGATTTTACACAACTGCTATACAGTTAATTTGATGTATTTTAAAAGAAAAAATCTAAAACTTTATTAATTATAATTATTTATTATAAGAAAAAAATGATGCTTACCTTCTGTGTGCTGGTTCTGTGTTAGATCTTGTAAATTATGGTGAATAAAATACGTATGGTCCTTTTCCTCATAGAGCAAAACACATATTTAAAAATGGATTCTATTTCTTAAAAGAAAGCTAGAGAATCATTATTCAAAAGATTGCTAGATTCATTGCCATAGAAATTAAAACAAAACATTTAAATATATATATACAATTAAATATAGTAAAAGTTAATAGGCAAATAAATTATATAAAGTGTAAGTATCTGCCAGGCCTGGTGGTGCATGCCTGTAATTCCAGCACTAATGAAGCTGAGGCAGGAGGATCACCGTGAGTTCGAGGCCAGCCTGGGATACATAGTGAGTTAAGAGACAGCCTGAACTACAAAGGGAGACCCTGCCTCAAAAGAAAAAAAAAAATATATATATATGTGTGTGTATCAATAGATTAATAAAGTATATAGAAATTAAATTTGAATTTTCAAATATCATGCCTCAGTGGTAAATGAACAAAACTCTCAAACAGATAACTCATATAATCAAAATGTAAATAACAAAAAATAATACAAAATATTGTCCTTAGTAATCAAAGCAACATTTTAATACCATTTAGCATTTATAATTTTTTTCTGTATTTAAAAACATCTAAACAAACCAGATAAATACAATATTGACATAGTCGTAACCAAATAAGCTATTTGGAAAGTATTAGAGGCAGTACCTATCAACAGCCAAAATGAAGTCCATCTGCTGACTGAGTAATATTACTAGTGGGAAATTTCTAAGGAAATAATCCAACAGAACAATAAAAAGTGTTCATGAAGAAATACATATTCACTGTTATTTATAATATAAAAAATGGAAAATAAACTTATCACCAAAGGCAATGTAAATTAAATATTGTCAGGCTAATGTAGGTGATTATTTTTCTTATGGATCTAACCTAGATCTTATAGATCTAACCTAGCTTATATTTTCTGAAAACAATGATTAAAAATGAAGTTAACTAAATATGATAAATATTGATAAAAATGAGGTGCTGCAGTGCATTTACAAAATCTTTAGTTAATTAATTAATTTGTTGTAGTACTAAGGCTTGAACTCAGGATCTTCACACTAAGCTACATCCCCAGCCTTTTGAAATTATTTTATTTTTGATACAGAGTCTCCTTAATTTGCTGAATTGCCAGGTAGGCTTGTAATTCTCCTGCTTCTAAGGTATTAGGATTATAGTTGTGTGCCACCATGCTTGGCTAAAAACTTACTTTTTTTTTTTCTTCCAGTACTGAGGATTGAACTCAGGACCTTTGCATTAAGCTACATCCCCAGCTCTTTTTTAAATTTTTTATTTGAGACAGGGTCACACTAAATTGCTCATGCTGGGCTGGAACTTGGGATCCTCCTGTCTCAACTTTCCAGAGTTCTAGGATTTTAAACAAGGGCCACCATGCCTGTATGTTTATGTGGAAAATTTATTTGATGATTAATTTAAGTGTGCTTTGGCTAACCTTAGGGGTTGGTAGTCAGATGAACTAGCTGCCCTCACACTGTCACCTAAATATAGTTTTAATAAGTAAATATGGAAGGGCTGAGGGTGTAGCTAAGTGGTACAGTGCTTGCTTAGCATACGCAAGGCCCTGGGTTTGATCCCAGAACTGGATAAATAAACAGTGTTTTCCTGTGCCAGTATAGCTCTAAAGCAATTTGTAAACACTTTGCATATAGCTACAAATTCCATATGTAACCAAATACCTAACTATTGATATGACTATCAAGGAGACAGTTAATGAGTAAAATATGAAAAGAGTGCTATAACCCTGAAGGGGATTGTAATTGAAGGGAATTAGCTGCATTCCATGTGGTTTGTGCAGAATTGCATCTATCTAAAATACACAATAAAAGCTGAGAATAAAGTTTGCATAAAGATAACATTTGAAATACACCTGAAGAGTATGTTTTAGAGGTGTAAAATTGCATGGCAGTGAAAAGCTTTTGAGCTCCCCAGTTGGTATGGTAAGTGACACTGGGCAGGAAAAAGGATCACAAATCTGATCCCACATTGTACTTCTCTAATTTAGGTCAATTACCCAGATCTGAAGGTGCATCTTAGTTACAAATATTTACTTCAAGAACTGGTACTGCTGGAGGGAGTAATTTTCATTCTTTAGTTGGATAAGTGATTTTGCAGACACATAAATTTGTAGAAATAATAGGGAGATATGGAAATGTATAGAGGGAATTAACAGTGTGGTAGTCAATTTATGAGGACTAGATTTTAGTTCACAGTACTTTATGTTTCTTATAGGCATATTTGAAATATTCAAGAAATGACATGTTAAAAAATGTTTGACATGTTAGAGACTTTAATTATTTGTTTTGTGTTTTTAATTAGAAATGCCTGATGGAGGATACTTGTGATTTAAAGTTGACATGCATTAGGGAATGTAATTAATTGTGTTTATAAACTGTTTAAATTCTTATTAACATTATAAATTCAGATTTTTACATTTTAAAAAGCTGGTAAAAACAACAAAAATTGCTGTAGTTTTCAGTGATGTGTTTGAGAAAGTAAAAAATATTAAATTTATATGTGTAAGTTAAAATGTTTAAGGAAATTTAGTGATGTAAATTTTTGAATGGCTTATAGCTCATCAAACATATGAGCACATTAGTTTACTAGTAAAAAATTAATCATAGAATAAGTAAAAGTGATTATGCTTATTCTTTTACAAATTATTTAATTCATAAATTCACTAGCAAAAATTATAGCATGAACTAAGAGGTTTAGGAAAAATTCAGCCTTTTAATTAACTACAATAACAAGTTGCATAT
Source organism: Heterocephalus glaber (assembly GCF_053883595.1). Classification (NCBI taxonomy): domain Eukaryota; kingdom Metazoa; phylum Chordata; class Mammalia; order Rodentia; family Bathyergidae; genus Heterocephalus; species Heterocephalus glaber. The sequence goes on from NW_028258156.1 coordinate 9,014,051, forward strand.
TTTAGGCAGCTCAAAGTGCTTCATTGGCTCATTTTGCATAAAAAAGCCCTCTTTAGTATATTAAAAAAATTCGCTGACATAAATTAAGCCCAAAGATATTTATCAACTGAATATAAGAACATGACAAATTTACGTCATTCTGGAAAACTCAGTTTATCTTACCATTTGCATATAAGTAGGGACATTTCTTGTATCTTAAATATTTAATAACAATGCCATATGGTATCTCCTCATTTGAGTAAGGAAAAGTACAAACTAAGAGAAAATAAAGGAAGGATAGAGAGAGACAAGGGGATGGAAAGAGACAGGGGGAGGGGACGGGGAAGAAGTAGAGTGAAGATATGCTGTGTACAGGATCCTTATAACTTCAGTGAATGTAGACACTATATGCCATAAACATGAACTAAGATTAATACTGTCAGCAAGAATGAAAAGAAAGGCCCGGGGATTTAGCTCAGTGGTTCTGCCACTTGCCTTGCGAGTCCCAAGTTCAATCCCCTGTACCGAAACAAAACAAAACAAAATGAAAAGAAGGAAAAGAAGGAAAGGGAATTAGAGGAGGAGGAGGAATGGGGAAAGGAAGGGGATTAAAAAAATAAACAAGCTGTGTTATGTACATGTACCAAATCTCCAAGATTATTGTAAAATGCATGTGCTGCAAACATATAATAATAAATAAAAAAGTAAAAAATATTTAATAACAGTATAATATGTAGTGTAGAAAATGTGTAAGATAAAGTATAAGAAAAAGCATTATCAGTAATTTACCAAAGGATAACCACTGCTAATATTTAGGTGTTTTAGCTGGGGGGGGGGGGGCGGGGACAGGTAGGGGAAGGGAAAGTCAAAATGATTAAGATGTGATATGTATATGTACCAATTCCCCAAGATGAATGTAGTCTTAGGTACTGCAAACATATATTAATAAAAAAGAAACTACAGAATACATAAAACATTAAAGAAAATAAATTAGTATCTTACTATACATAGTTTCTCATGCATTGTATTAAGCATTTTAAACTTTGTTTATTTTTTCCATGACAATTTATGTGGATTGTACACATTGAGAAGGGAAAGCCAAGCTGCCTAGGTGACTTTGGGTGCTGGGTAGTGGAGGACCATGTGGTTTAATGTTAGGGAACAGGAGAAAGCATATCATCTCTGAACATTTCAAGCATGTCTATAAGAAACATAAATATTCAGTATGATTTAAAACACAATCCACATAAACTGACTGTTATGCAAAGGCAAATCTTGATTTCAGTGTTTTCCATTAAGGAGGACCTTGGACAAATTAGCATGTAGCCCCACTTTGCATAACTATGGAATGTAGATGATGATTACTACCTAATTTACTTATTGGGGAAATGAAAAGCCTATATCTATGGCATCATAACAGTTATGGGACTGATTGAACATCCCTAGATTTGCTTATTGAGGAAATGAAGTACCTATATCTAAGGCATCACAATAGTTATAGGACAGGTTGAACATCCCTAGCCTGAAGTTGTAAATGATTTAAAAATTTGACACTTTCGAAAGCCAGTGTGACATTTTAACTGGAAAATTCCACATCTGACCTCATGGGGCAAGTTGCAGTTAAAACACAGGTGCAATAAAAATACTATATGAAATTACCTTCAGGGTACATGTATAAGACATATATGAAACTAAAAAGATTTCATGTTTAGATTTGGGTCCCATTTGCAAGATAATTTATTATGTATATGAAAATATTCCAGCATCTATAAATGTTCTAAATGTTTTTGGTTCCAAGCATTTTGAATAAGGGATTCTCACCCTGTGATGTTTTTTAATAAAAATTAAGAATCCTAGAGAATGGTTTTAATAGAGACTGTTATCTGAGGTGCCTCTGAAGCTAAGGGATATGAAAGAATCCTCTCTTAAAAAAAAAAAATGTTGTTGGAGATTGAACCTAAGACTTAATGCTCTACCTTTGAGCTACACCCCCAACCCCTTTCCATTTTTTATTTTGAAACAATGTCTAGCTAAGTTGCCTGGGCTGACCTGGAACTTGTGATCCTCCTACTTCAGCCCTCCAAGTATCTGGGATTATAGGTATGTGCCACTGCATCTGTCTTGAAAAATTCTTTGTTCTCTCAATTACACATATAACTAGCTGGACCTGATCAGAGTGATTGGCGGCAGAGTTGCAGTATTCTCTGACAGATGTAGCAAGAGTATCCAGCCCAAATCCTCATAGGAAATTCAAAATCAAGAAACAAACCAAAGGGAAAAATACTTAAGCAGAGTAACAACAAAAAAATTTATATGAAGTATTTGTTCTAATTTCTTTCATGTCTATCAGAGACAAATAATTTTTTTTTTTTTGGTACCGGAGATTGAACTTGGGACCTTGTGCTTGTGAGGCAGGCAGCAGAACCACTGAGCTAAATCCCTGGCCCGAGACAAATACTTTATAATGACAAAAACAGGTACTTTGTGAAAATTTCAGCTGGCATTTAGAATCCTAGAGAGTAATAGTCAGAAAGGAAGAATACAAATGCTGGCCTTTTAATTTTCAATAGAAAAGTTGGAGCCTGTATTTGTGTGGGTCAAATGAGTGCAGCTAGTCAAATTTTGTCAAATTGGACAATTGTATTTCAGTTTCAGAAAATCAATTACTTGATCCTAAACAGTGACCCATATCCCATTATGGTCAGGAACAGCTCTTTCCATGAATGCTTCTCAGAAGAAAAACATTTCACTTTTTGTATGAGTCAGGATGTCTTTTTGAAGGAAAAATGAGCCTCATAAAAGAATCCTGCAAATGATCAGAAGTCAGCTTATTCTCCACAGAAACATTCCGATGTCCAGGTATTTACAGCTACCACCTCTGTTTAGAAATGCTCCTGTGCTTCTCCAGTGGCTGTGCTCACTGCCCAACTTCCCCGACAGGGTTTTTCTCTTACCATTGTACTGATATCCAGTGTCAGAACATTGTGGATTATGCTGGGAAGGCTATGTAATTACATGGGCCTTTGTGCTCAAAGTTACCTTGCCTATTTTATCACTATACTTTTCTAACTGGGGAAAAGAAACCCAAGATATAAGACATCGGTGGAAAATTGGCACCATGGATATTGGAGAACCAATGACACTATATTAAACTTCAAAATGAAAGAATCTTGATGGCAAAATTCACTTGCTTCTGCTTTCAAAGGTCAACAGGTAACATCCTGGAAACTAGAGTAATTTTTCAAGCGATCTTGTAAATACTTCATGTGTTTAGAAATGAATGTTGAAACCTAATCATTTTGGTCACTATAAATTTTCAGACATCACTGCTCTCTCTCTGACTTCCCCCTTAAAACTGAGGATCTTCTCAACATGGAGACTACAATAGGTTTCTGGCTTGACTATTAAAGTGCTGCTTCTGCATTTTGTCTCAAGAAATATTTAAACATAAATTTGTAATATAGATGGCCTAAAATTATTTAAAGAAAATATAGCTATCAATGCAAATATATTCTTTTTTTATTTGAAAACAGTATTTGTCCTTACAAAGTCCAATAAGGTTACTTTCAGTCAATTAGTGTTTTATTGGTAGAAGGATCAAGGATATAAAGAAAAAAAAGTAGAAACGGAATTAAAAATATAAACAATCTATTGGTATCAAATAAAATTGTGTAAAGTTGTCTGATGTCTGCATTTTTTATTTGTGTGTGGTACTGGGCATTAAACTCTTCACTTTCACGCTGAAGTACTTCTCCAGCTACCACCTTTTTTTTTTTTTTTTTACTTTGAGACAGATCTCACTAAATTGCTAAATTGCTAAATTGCTCAGTCTGGGCTCAAATTTGTGATCTGCCTGCCTTGGCTTCTCAAGTACAGTAGTTGGAATTACAAGCATGGGCCACTGCACCTGGCTGAAGTGCCTGTTTTTATAAATAAGTTTTTAAAAAATTGTAGTTAAATATACATCACATAAAATTTGCCATTTAAACCATTTTAAGTGTATAGTTCAGTGACATTAATGTAATGGACATTCACAGTGCTGTGCATCCAGCATTATTTCCAGAGCTTTCTCATCTTCCCAAACTGAAACTCTGTACCCATTAGACAGTAATTCCCCACTCACCACCCCTACCTCTGCCAGATATCATTCTACTTTCTATCGACAAGAATCTTCCAATTCTAGATGCTGCATATAAATGGAATCATACATTTATCCTTTTGTGTCTAGCTTATTTAACTTAGCATGATATTTTAAATTCATCCATGTTGTAGCATGTATAATTAAATTTGCCTTTACATGGTGTTTGTGGCTACTTTCTCAGTACAAAAGAGGAAGTGAATACATAGTTGTGATAAAGGCTTTACATTATCAACACATAAGATATATAATATCTGACCCTCTACTGAAAAAGTCTAGCCCCTGGTTTAGATTAAAGAAGCATAAAACGTCTTCTTTTTTTAAACCCCCTTTAAATTATTACTCACTGATGGCACTTTTGGCTTATTTCACAGCCTGATAAATAGGATTAATGAACTGTTTATCACACTGTTGTCACTAATAAACAGCCTGAAACACCAAGATTTAAAATTCTTCTTTCTTCAGGCCTAGTTACAGTGAAAGAGGGCTCGTTTTCACATTTTACTGATACACATTTTACATAATGAGGATGTGTGAGATCTGATTAGTGAATCTAAGTGGAGAAAGTTCTAAAGCATAGTGGACAGTTGCAGAATCTAAAATATCTACCTTTACCTTTCCTTTGTCCTCTTTGTTATGAAATTGTGTGAAAAAGCACAATGCTTATGCAATAAGTAACAATAAAAACTTTTCCCTTCAAAAGTCTTTAAAACCATATTCTACTACTTGAACTATTTGGTATAGTTTGTTATTTTGTTTTACTGTATTACAAATGTTTAGCACTCTCCTAATTAGTGCTACTAAATTATATGTTGATAAGTGTAGACTAGTCTGAGAAGAACATTTTCTTCTCTGTTATCAAAGCAACCAGGAAGGCAATTTATTGTACAGTTGTACAATGTAGATGAAACGTTAGATAATGCTATTTTCCATGAACTCAGGTTTTGATGATTTTTCCTATTAATAAAATGTAGTGTGCTTGGGCAAACATTCCAGAAAGACAGCACCCAGTTTTATCACATATGATGAAAATGAAAAGGTCTGAGGGATATTTTATGCATGGAAACCATTAAGATAATAATAACAAAACATTAACAGCAAACATTTATATGACATTGACTTTGTGCCAGGTCCTAATTCAAGGACTTTTCATACATTTGATCCTTATGAAAAATTTATGAATTAGGAACTATTGTTATTAAGTGTATTTTATAGATGAGGTGTTTGAGATATAGAAATGAATATTCCTATTATTCCTATTTTCATTGACTGGTTGGGGGTGGGAGTGGAAATTGGTGAACTTTGGTCTTCATTTTGTTTCAGCTGTCACTCTCTATCTGAAACCTACAGGACACAGTAGTGCTCCATCTATGGAGGAGCACATTGTGGGGGAAGGCCCTGCCATATCGCAGGGTCAGGAACCCTCTCTCTTTCTTAGTGCCCCTGAATCCTGAGTCAGTGCATTTAGGGATGTTTCTATCCACCTCACAAAATATATTCATAATGGAGACTGGCTTCTCCTCTTGCCTCAACTTTTGGCATTCACCCCCCCCCACACATACGTTTTGGTGCGGTCATATCAAACAACTTGGAGTACTTGAAATGTCTTCCCTACATGAGTTTGAGTCCACCTTTTCCTAGCTGTGATGTGTAACCCTGAAAAAAATTACTCAACTTTTTTTCTTCTCTTGTCCATTTTTTAGCTCTTAAAAATTGTGGTAAAATACACATAACATAAAGTATACCATTAGTGACAGTATGTTCACAATGTTGTGCACTCATCGTCACCATCTAGTTCCAGAGAATTTGTATCACTGTTCTCATTAAGGAAACCCTGCACCCATTAAGAAGTTACTTTTCAGTTTCCCTACCCGCGGTGAATGGGTATTTTCCTACCCCAGTGATTTCCTTTCTGACTTTATAAATTTGACAGCTCTCAATATTTTGTATTATGATGCATTAGTCAAATTTCTGTTACTATAATAAAATACCTGAGATAATCAACTTAAAGAGAAGAAAGTTTATTCTGGCTCATCAGTTTTAAATGTTTCAGACTATAGTTGGTTGGCCTCATTGCTTTTGGGCCTGTGGCAAGGCAGCTTATCATGGTGGGAATGTCTGATGGAGGAAGTGGCTCCCCTCATACCATCTGGGAAGTAGAGAAGAGAAGCAGGAATCAGAGTCCCAATAGCTCTTTCAAGGGCCCCCAAAGATCTACCTTCTTTTCACTAGGCTCTACCTCCTAAAAGTTCCACTGTCTCCCAACCACCCACAGGCTGGGGACCAAGGCTTGAATACCTGGGCCTTTAGTGTATATTCAAGATCCATGCATGCAGCACATGGCATCATACAATATGTGACTTTCAATATCTGGCTTCTTTCACTTAGAAAAATGTTTTCAAAATTCATTCATGGTACATGTATTAGCATTTCATTCCTTTTTAAAGACAATAATATTCAGTTGCATCAATATATCAAATTTTGCTTATCCATTCTTCAGTTGAAGGACATTTGGGTTGTTTCTACCATTTCACTATTGTGAAGAGTGCTGCTATAAATATTTTGTGCAAGTTTAATTTGAATATCCATTTTCAGTTCTTTTGGGTATATACCCAAGTGTGGAATTGCTGGGTCATATAGTAATTCCATGTTTAATTTATTGAGGAACTGCCAAACTGCTTTCTGCCATAGTGGCAGCATTTAATATGGTTACCAACAATATATGAGGGTTCCAATTTCTTCATATCCTCTCCCAAACTTTTTATTTTTAAAAATTGCAACCATCCTAGTGGATGTGAAGTAGTAGCTTATATGAGGAGTGAGTGAAATCATACATGCCAGCCCAAGGTCGATTCTTCTTACTGTTGACTCTGGGCCTATGTTATCTCTGCTGGAAAAGATAGTACTAAGGGTGAGAAGCTTGGGCTTGGCACCTGACTCTGAGTTTACCAGTCATGTGATCTCAAGCAAGTTATTTAACTTCTGTGCTCTGGTGTCCTTGTTTATAGTTTTTTTTTTTGTTGGGCATTAGGGATCGAACTCAGGTCCTTGCGCTTGTGCAACAGGCGGTGAAACCACTGAGCTAAATCCCAGGCCCTATAGTTCTTAATAGTGTAGTACTGTACTTACCTCACAGGGTTGTTTTGAAGATTTGTATGAGTTACTGTACTATGTGTAAAACAGTTCCTAGCCCAGAGGAGGCATTGGCAGTATTAACTACTATTGACTCCTCTTTCCACTTCTGCACATTCACCAGACTTCAGCTTTCCTCTAGAAATGTTCCTTTATGCACTATCCTCATTCTCCCTCTCTAGAAAGTTTGCTAATTGCCATTCCTTTTTAGTCCCTGAGTTTTTCACTTTTGTGGCACTTAACAGATTGCTGCCTGTTTCTTGTCTTTTTGCATGTTTGTTTGCATAGTTATCTATTAGAGTAGCAGGCCAATGCTACTCTTAATTATTATTAGTTGAATAAACTTATGAATGTTAATTAATATGATGGCATATATGGTGCAGTCATGTATCCATAAGAAGTGAATATTCTCAAGGTATAATGTTGGGATTGAATATGCCTTGGGAGTGGCTAGTTATGTGCCTCAAATGCCGATTGCAAGGTCCATTTGTGCAGAAAAAATCAGAACAAATTATTAACAAACTGAATGCTTGATGTAAATTGTATATCCAGAAAATAAGCCTGTAAAATACTTATTTTAAAAGGACCCTGGAGATACTAAGTATCAAAACTTCTAAGAATAGGAAAACTGTAAAAATAATTCTCACATTATAATTATTATCCTCAGTTAAGGGACAACATATAATAGAGGAAAGGAGAAGGTTTTTTGTTATGGAAACAAACGATTTTTAAACTGTATATATAATTTTACTTTTCATTAGGTAGGTAGGGATATATATCTCACATATAAAAAGTATGGAAACTGCAATGATTCAATTTGGGTATTTTTTATCTGAAATGCTTGGGATAAGCATTTATTTTTTGGATTTTGGAATATTTTCACATACATAATGAAATATTTGGGGAGTGGCATGTAAGCCTAAACTTGAAATTTATTTATGTTTCCTATAGCTTTTATACATATAGCCTGAAGATAATTTTATATAGTGTTTAATAATTTTGTGTATTAAACGAAGTTTCATGGTATTGAATTTTCCATTTGTGATATCACATTGCTTACAAAATTTCAGATTTTCAGATTGGATGTGCTCAATGTATAGTGACTCCTATTAAAGAATAGAGTAGCTAGTACAAATAATGGTTACTAAAGATAGTAAATCAAACATTTTTAAAAAGTAAATCTAAAACAAAATCTAGATATTTAAGTTGATATTATGGTCTTGAAGTTATATAGTTGAATTCTGAACCATTTAGTGAATAGGTTAGATTATTAAAATGACAACAGAAATCATTATAAAGTTCTTTAAAGTCAGTTGTCATTATTTTACTTAATATTCACTGTATTCATTTGCAGGCACATAAAATATGCAGTTTATGCCTTCTTTGTTGTTTATATAGTTTCAGTTAGATATGATGTTTGTCTTCTAAGGTTTAGCTATGTTATTTTTCCACTATGGTGACTATTGCTTGGGAATCCAGTTAGGAAATTTGTGAGTAAATATTGCATCTGTTCTGCATGAACCATATTTTTAAATGGAAAAGCAAGAGTAACTAGAACTCAAGCAATTGAAAGTTCCCAAAATTAGTATTATCTTGATGCCAGTACTGGGATAGTGATGAAGTTTAATGTCATTTTCCCTCAGTCAAAATTTTCAGACAAACTTTAATTTTCTTTTCTTTAAGAAATATTGGATTGTGTGAAGAAAGAACATTGGATTTCGTAGACTCTGCCCTTTAAGTTACAATCATACCTAATGATACTATAAATAGTTCAGAGCAAATTAAAACAAAATTAAAGAATAGTTTTTGAGTATCTATTGCTCGTTTTGTTGGGGATTGCTGGGGACATGAAGATTTTAGGGAAAGATTGCTTCCCTAAAGGAGTTTTCAGTGAGTTATCGTGTAAATTTTATACATCAAAAGAGACACATGGAGCAACAGTAGAGAATGGGTTGGGTGTTTTGTGGATTATGCAGATTACATCTAAAGGTAAGAAAAGGAGGGAGAAAGAAAGAATGGCAAAAGAGAGAGATAAAGAACATTAAGATATTTATCCTTACTAAAGCCTTTGACTGGAATAAGCTAATCTAGTTAAGGAGTGGTTGGAAGAAGTTGTCTCACCTGACAGTATATATAGAATGCTGCCCAGCTGGAAGCCAAAATGGTGGGCCAGTGATCAGATTCAACGTTAGGGATTTTTCCAGCACAGGATCTGGGCAACCCCAAGGTTATGAATTTGTAAAGAATAGTTTATGGATTTTTAATAGGGCTACTTGGGAAATTCTTGATGATGTTACTAATGAGGCACGTATTTCTCTATCCAAATTACACCCAGTGATGAGGAGACTTCTGTTTGGCAGAGGCAGGAGTACAGATGCTCAGGCAGATAAGAGAGTAGTTTGACAGACAATCTACATAAGACAGAAAGCCAAGATGGTGGAGGGAGCTATACAATAATGGTTGTTGAGATCACGGGCTCCTGAAAGCATTGTGATATGAGTAATGGTTAAGGGGAACATGATGTGGCCAAGCATGTGTTCATCTGTCAACATGTCACATCAGCTAGGAAAGAAGTAAAAAATGAAAAGGACATAGTCTTAAAAAAGAAAGGAATAATCCAGGCAAACTGAAAGTCTTCAAATGTAGTGCCAGTATATTTTAGAAGAAAACTGTTTTGGCTTGGATGATGGAATGAGTCCATGGTACTATGAGAAATCCCCAACATTATTCAAGTTCAGGGCTAGTAGAGTCATCAGTGGGCAAGAGAAAGACAAGAAGGAACACACTGCAAAAGACCAAAAGGTGTGGGAAGCTGCAAGAATAGGTCAGGAAAATTAAATTTACATAGATCAGAAAAATGAGATTGCACTTCTCTGTGTTATTTGAGTACATAGTTTATGCCTCCATCTAGATAGACACCAGCAATGAGAGAATCTGTGATATGTTTAGAACCCATAAAGGCTACCACAGAGAAAACTAGTGCTGCCTGAAAAGGAGAAGCTTGTATTTCTGTGGAGGTGGTATACTGACAGGAGGCATTCTGTTTCAGGACACCAATTTAATTTGCATGTAGATCAGTTACCGAAATATAGCCTTTCACTTTGCTTGCAACAAGGTGGTTCTTAAATCTGGACCCCAGACAAAGCTGGAGACCATGTTTGAAAATTTCTCCATGGTTCAGCTAGCTTTGTGCAGTGAAGCTAAAATAAACCCTGGATAGTTTCTGTAATCTGGGGACAAGCCAGGTGTGGTGTTACAGACCTGTAATCTTAGCACCGAGGAGGCCGGAGGCAGAACGATCACCATTAGTTCAAGGCCAACCTGGGCTACATAGTGAGTACAAGGCCAGCTGAATTGCATAGTGAGACACTGTCTCAAAAGCACCAAATACACACACGCATGTGCACACAGACACATATGCATCTAGAAACAATGTGTCATGAATCACTGTAATAGAATGGAGAGAGTCTATATTTTAGGACCACAGATGTGAGTTTGAAGCCAGAACCACAAATTACTAGCTGTGATGCTCTGAACACATCTCTGATCATCACTAAGCAATCATTTCCTCTTATGTAAAATTAGAATAGCACTTGGCAATTTTTATTATCAGTCCATGTTGTGTATAAGTGAAAATTTACAGAAAGCATAGTCGATATTACCTGATATATACTCAGTACTCAATAAGGATGCAATTTTCAAAATCTTTAAAGGCTTCTATCTTAGTCTGTTTTCTATTGCTATAACAAAATACCTGAGACCAAGCACTTCATAAGGAAAGATGTTCATCTTGGCTCTTGGTTCTGGAGGCTAGGAAGGCCAACAGCACGGCCTTGGCACCTGTTAGGTTCCTAGTGAGGAACTCATGCTGTGTTAATTCATGGCAGAAAGTGGAAGGGCAAGTACGTAATGCAAAAGACAAAACATGGGAACAGCCTCACATTATAACAACTCATTCTCTTAGTATCTAATGTAATCTGGTCCTGTGAGAGCTCATGCACTACTCAGGGAATTAACCTGGTCCCTGCAGAAAGGCACTGATTCCTCTTCATGACCTAATTACCTCTTAAAGACCCCATTTGCCAACACTGCCACAATAGCAGTAGAATTTTAAAAAATTTTATTGGTACATTTTAGGTATACAATATAATGGCATTCGTCATTGGAGATTTGTACCTTTACACAATATATCTCAATTCTTATTTTTTCCCTGTTCCCCTACCTTCTGGTCAACTCCTCCACCCCTCCCTATTTACAGAAGCTTTGTTTCCATTTTTTCCTTTTCTCATAATTATTTTATTCCCCTCTTTCCTTTGCCCTACTCCTCCCACATCTGCTTCCTCTTTGCACCTTTTCTTCCTATTTCACATTTTCTATTATACATTTTGATCCTCATTTACCCTTTCAGTTTCTCACACCAGAGAAATTATTTGGTATTTACACATGTGTGACCTATTTATTTCACTTAAGAATATTGTCTCAATGTGCATCTATTTAGCTATAAATGTCTCTAATTTCTTGTTCTTTATGGCTGAGAAGTACTCCATTTTATTTAAAAAAACCACATTTTCTTTATCTAGTCTCCAGTTGATGGGCAATTGTTTCTAAGTTTTAGCTATTACAAACTGTGCCACTATGAACATGGGTGCACATATATTGCTATGGTATGATTCTTTTAATTCTTCTGAGAACATACCCAGCAGGGGAATAGGTGGGTCAAATGGGACCTCTAGTCCTAGTTCTTTGAGGTATCTCCATACTGATTTCCACAGTGGTTGCACTATTAATATAGGGTATTACAGTCTACACTTCTACCAACAGTGAAATGTTCCTCTTTCCCCACAGCCCCACCAGCATTTGTTATTGGTTGATTTCATGATAGCAGCCATTCTTTTTGGGATGAGGTGGAAACTCAGCATTGTTTCCATTTGCATCGCTCAAATAACCAGTGATGTTGAACATTTTTTTCATAGTTTATGTGCTATTTCTACTTTTTCTGAGAAATGTCTGTTCATTTCAGATGCCCATTTTTGGATTGGATCTTTAAATTTGGGAGGTCTGATTTTTTAAAAGTTTTTAATATATTCTACACAGTAGACCTTTGTCTGAGGAACAGCTGCTAAAAAATTTTTTATATATTGCCTCCCTTTCAATTTCATTGAAGAGTTTAAACAGTAGTGCCAATAGTTCCTCTCTAAATGTCTTGTAGAATTCAGCAGTGAAGCCATCAGGATCTGGGCTTTTCTTAGTGAGTAAATTTTTAATTATGTTTTCAATTTCATCGATTGATACTGGGTTGTTTAGAATTTTAGGTCTTCATTCAACTTTGGTAATTCATACATATCTAGGAATCTGTCCATTTCTTCTGTGTTTTCCATCTTATAGGCATATAGGTTCTGGAAGTAGGTATTGATGATCCTCTGGATTTCTGCTAGGTCCATTGTAATATCATCCTTTTCATTCCTAATTGCATGGATTTGGGCCTTTTCTTTCCTTTTTCTGATAAGGTTGGCTAAGGGTTTGTCAATTTTGTTTATTCTTTCAAAGAACCAACTCTTGGCTTCATTGATTTTTTTGTATTATTCTCTTAGTCTCCATTGCATTGATTTCTGCTCTGATCTTTATAATTTCCTCCCTTACATGAGCTTTGGGTCTGTCCTGTTCTTTTTCTAGAAGTTTGAAGTTCATCATCAGGTTTTTTATTTGAGCTTACTCTGTTTTCCTAATATGAGTACTCACTGCTATGAATTTCCCTTGTAAGACAGCTTTCATTGTGTCCCATAGATTCTGATATGTTGTATTGTCATTGTCATTTAATTGTAGGAACTGTCTGATTTCTTCTTTGATTTCCTCTGTGACCCATTGGTTATTCAGAAGTGTGGTGTTCAATTTCCATGTATTTATGAAAATCTTGTGGTTTCTTTTGCTACTGATCTCCAATTTCATCGCACTATGGTCTGATAATATACAGGGGATAACTTCAGTTCCTTTGCACTTACTTAAACAAATTCTATGAGCAAGTATGTAGTCTACTTTGGAGAATGACCTGTGTGTAGGTGGAAAGAATGTGTATTCTGATTTTGTGGGGTGGAAGACTCTGTAAACATCTGTTAAGTTCATTTGTTCAAGAGTGTGACTGAATTCTATTATTTTGTTGTTTACTTTCTGTCTAATTGACCTATCTGTTTTTGGCAGTGGGTATTGAAACCCCCCACTACTATCATATTAGTGCTTATTTGATTTTTCATAACTGTTAGTATTTGTTTTATATAGTTGGGCATACCAGTATTTGGTGCATATATATTTATTATTGTCATGTCTTCCTCTTGGATTGTTCATTCCCTTTACAAGGATGTAGTGTCCTTCTTTGTCTCTCTTAATCAATGTTGGTTTGAAATCCATTTGATCTGCAAAGAGGATAGCTCCTCCTGCTTTTTTGGGGGGTTCCTGTTGCATGGAGTATTGTTTTCCACCCTTTAACTTTCAGCCTATGAATTTCTTATTATTTTTTTTTTGGTACTGTCAAACTCGGGCCTTTGCCCTTATGAGTTTCTTTTTGAATTAAGTGTTTTTCTTGTATGCAGCATATTGTTGAATCTTGCTTCTTGACACATTCTGCCAGTCTATTTCTTTTGATTGGTGAATTGAGACCATTAATATTGATGGTTATAACTGGTATGTAATGACTTACCCTTGTCATGACTTTTTCTTTTTGTTGGATTCTCTCCCTTTGCATTTAATTTCTTGTCCTGCCTGATGGGTTCATTCTGCTGGGCTTCCTGGGGTTGTGATCCTCATTGTCTTTTCATAGGATATTGTTTAAAATTTTTTGGAGTATTGGTTTGGTACTCATGAAGTTCATGAGGTGCTCTTTGTCATGAAAGTATCTTATTTCTCCATTGATTTTGAAAGATTGTTTTGCAGCGTACTTCAATCTGGGTTGGATGCTGTTTTCCTTTAGGGCTTGAAATATGTCACTTCTTCTTGCCCAGAGGGTTTGTGTTGAGAAGTCTGCTGTGAGTCTGATGGGCTTTCCTTTGTATGTGATTTGTTTCTTTTCTCTAACTTGTAGAATTTTGTTCTTCTGTTGGGTTTCTGGAATCTTAACTATTACATGCCTAGGGGTAGATTTTTTTTGATCATGGCTAGTTGGAGTCCTATATGCCTCATATCTCTGTATGTCAAGTTCTTTTCCTCTGCTTGAGAAATTTTGTGCCATTACTTCAATGAACAGTATTTTAATGTCATTAGCACCCTCTCCTGCTTCTTCATAGACTCCAGTCAGTCTTATGTTATTCTTCTTTGCATCATTTAGCAGCTTCTGGATTGATTTCTCATGGTCCCTTACTATTTTTAAGAAATTTTTCTTTTCCTGGTCAATAATTGCAATCCTGTCTTCTATATCTGAAATTCTGTCTTCACATTGGCTCATTCTGCTGCATAAACTTTCAATGGAGTTTTAATCTCCTGGAAATCTGTTTTATGGATTCCATTTGTTTCCTATGTTGGGTTTCCATCATGTTCCTAAGTTCCTCTATTTTTTTTTTAATCTGTGTCTGCTCTAGATTTATTACTCATCTCTTGCACTATGGACACAATCTCTATTGTTATCTGAGAAATTATTTCTGATGTCATTTTTTCCAGATCCTCTTTTGTTGCCAATTCAGGGAGTCCAGGTGGTTGAGTATCAGATTGTTCCATCTCCTTGCTCTTTGGGGTTGCCTTAGGTCATCTGGAAATCCGGTTATGGGACTTGTTCATGTGTCTTCTCATTTCAACAGATGCAGCCTGTTGTGCCTTTGTTGAGGTGGCTTTTTGCTAACACAGTGGTCTTCAATTCTCATCAAGTCATCCAGAAACCTTTTCTTTACTGCTCACCCTGATGGTATCTGGGTGAGCCTCTGGCTATTGCTTGTGCCCCTATGCAGCTCTTTTCCAGGTGGGCCTTTGTCTGGGCCTGTGGGTCCCAGCTGCTGGGCTCAGGGTGGGGCCCTGGCTAGGACCTGCCCACAACCACACCACTCTTGTTCCTGGGGGCTTCTCCCTAGGATCTAGCAATAGAATTTCAACAGGAGCAAAGCTGGTCATGGTGTAATCCCAGCACTCAAGGAGGCTGAGGCAGGAAAAATGGGAGTTCTAGGTCAGCCTGGGCTATGTAGCAAGAACCTGTCTCAAAGCAAAACAAAAAATAAAATTTAAACATGAGTTTTGGAGCTTCTAACCATAGCAGCTTCCATTACTACAAAACTTATTATTTCAGCTAGAATATGCTATTTTCTGTCTTCCCAGGAAAAATGGGGAAAAAAATTCTGTTCTTTCATTGAGTATTGATGATGTCATCAAGACAATTTATCATGAATATGTTTTACTATTTTTATAGTGATTTTCTTTCTTTTTTCTTCCTTCATTGAAGCAGGCTAGACTTTCTCATTTTTAATCCCAGGAATTGTTGGGCTATTTCTGCAAGGCAAGTGGAAGCAGTTGTTAGTCATTCTACAACCAATAATATTGTTCCACCAAGTATCATTTAATGTTTTCCTTTAGGTTCATGGTGGATATAAAGCATAGAGGTGGTAACAAAAAAATGCAACTGAGTATGGTGACACACATCCATAATCCCAGCACTCTGGGAGCCTGGGGCAAGAAGATCACAAATTTGAGCCCATCCTGGGGGCAATTTAGCAACTTAGTGAGATTCTCTCTGAAAATAGAAAATAAAAAATAAAAAAGGGCTAGAGATTAGCTCAATGCAAAGGCCCTCGGTTCAATACCCAGGGCTGAAATAAACCAAAAAGTGTCTAAGAGTGACAATCGAAAATTTTCTTTCTTGTTCAAAGAGACCTAATTTTAAGAAATCTCATTCCAACTACTCAGGAGGCTAAGGCAGTGAGATTGTGAGTTTGAGGCCAGCCAGGGCAATTTAGAGAGACTTTGTCTCAAATTTAAAAATAAAAAGGCCGGGAATCTATTTCAGTGGCAAAGCATTTGGTTAGCATATGCAAAAGTCTGAATCCAGTCACCAGTACCACAAAAAGAAAAGCAAAGGGAAAACTTTACCATCTCCTTCTATTAAAATTTGTCAATCTACGGTGTAAATAATGCAGGTGAAGTATCTTCTTTTAACTGCTTCCTCTTTGATGAAATTTTTCACTTCTGTGCAATACAGTGACTTGTGGCAGAATTTAATGATTATATGAATCTTTTCCTTTTTGGCTTCAAGAAAGGGACTGCCATTTCACACTGGTCATATTTCCTTGTCCTCTTCTTCAGTGATTGAATGATGGTTAGGTTCACAGTGGTTATTTTGAGCTCCCCATGCAGATTGCAATAATTCACTTGTGCAGGGTTTTAAAGAGGCAGCTGATAAATCATAAAATTCTTCTCTTTCCCCCAGGGATTAACTCGTGAAGCTCAAGAGGGAACAGAGAAGATTACTTTTTGATATCTCTTGGAATTATGAAGCCTCATAAGGTGCTGCTTCTGAGGGGAGGAAAACAAACAAAGCTTAACCTTTCATGGGGAAAAGAGCAGACCCATGAGCAGACCTCAATCTAGGGAAGAAAACATCTTGATTTACAACAGTATATACACCTATATATTTTAAATTTCATAACACACATATCCAGTTGCCTGACATTGAAGGAGTTTTTCTAGGAGTCAATTTACTGCAGCTCCCAGGCCCCAGTAACTTCACTTTGATTCAAGCAGTTCCATGAAAGTATACAAAATGGATTTGACACTGAGTAATCCAGATATTTTAGCCTTCTGCCAAAGAGCTGCTGAAGTGTTTCCACATGAAGCCTGAGTCTCTTGTAATAGTGGTTAATGACTATAAACGCTAACTAGATGTGGCCATGGGTTACTGCTGCTCTGAGATCAAGAAGGAAACCATAATTCATCTGATGTGGTTTTGTGCTGAAGAGCATGTTAGCATTGACAAATGGCAAAGCATTGTGCAAAATCCTGAGTAAGTTGCATGTAAATAGAGAGCACTACTTCCTCTGACACATAATCCTCCTGTACTGTTAAATGCAGAGTTTGGCAGAAACTGAATATTATGACCTAGTATTCAATAAAATAAGTTTGTTTTTGTTAAGAACAGTAAAACGTGGTCATTTTGATCACCTGCATTCAAATTATAGGTATCATAACTCTTTATTCTTCATACTTCCTAATTCATTTGTTCATATGAATATGCACATAACGAATGTGTAGGAAATCTCTACTAGTGTTAACTATTGGGCAAGCAGTTTCCAAGGTATATAGATGAATCAGATTCAGGGTCTTACCTCAAGAATTTGGAGAAAGTTTAATCAAAAGCTAAAGAACATACAAGCCCAAAGTGTAATATTAAAGAGTATGTGGTAAGTAATATAATAGAGCTTCTCCAATAGTTAGGATAAACTCCAGGGAAGTTCATAGAAGAAGCTTGTAGGAAAGGTGGAGATTTTATGAAGAAAAAAGATAGTCCAACTTTGAGAATCAGAGATGATGTCATCAGAGAAGCAGCATGAACAAGCATATGGAGGTGGGCTCCTGCAATGCACTTTGGAGTATGTAAGACATAGCTTGACCACAAAATATATAAAATCTGTATGAATTGGAAGGCTGGCTTGACTCCATAATATGAGGCCCCCACTGATACAAGTTTGTTATCTTTTTAGGCAATGGAGAAATGTTTATAATTGAAAGCTGGAAAGTGACATGGTTAAAGGAATACATTAGGAAGATTAACTTTATTGTGGTGTGTAGGGTGAATTATACTGCTCTCTCTGAGATGAACATGCTTACAGGAGACCCTGAGATAATTACTTGCCAATGTTTGTATTTTCCAACTGAATGCTTTTTTTTACCCTGAAAAATTAGAGTGAACTATACCATTCATAAATTGCAAGGAACATCTACTGAAATTTGCTCAGTAACAGGAAGTAGGTGGCGTAGGGAAGGATGTTGTGAGCAGATACTTGTAACAGTGGTGATCAAGGAGTTAGGGGAAACTCAAAAACAAAAATAGAGTCAAGACTCAGAAGAGTTGGCTCTTGATCCAAAGCTGCTTCAGGGGTCCTAGCAGTTGGATTGGAAGATTTTCAGTGCAGTGCTCTGCTGCTAACAAGACATAGGTTCTCTTAGCTATCAGCTAGTTATCCTCTTCCTGATGAGTTATCAATAATGATTACTCATTATTTCTACTTCTCCATAAATTGGGCTTCTAGTAATTATTCATGGCCATTATCTTACCTGAGTCTAACCTTTCTGCTTTAGCTCTTCTGCTAAGTCCTATGTTTTCTCTAAAGTTCTAAAACAATATTCCTAAGAATGAGAACTTGATTACTCAAGCTGATTAATCATGCCAAGCATTAGGTCATAGCTCAGACTGGACTGGCAACACAGCAGAGATGGCAGACTGTCCAGCAAAATTTGTGTTACACTGCCACAGTAGAATTGCCACTTGCCTTGGTTACTTTTCTCACTGCTGAGACAAAATACCCAACACCCAAAGTTAAAGGAGGAAAGGTTTATTTTATCTCACAGTTTGTAGAGGTTTCAGTTCATAATTGGCTGGCTCCAAGGGTGGCATGGCAGAGGGGCATCACAGAGGAGAAACAGTTCATGGTGGGCAGAAGGCAGGAGGGCAGTAAAGCAGCAAAGTGGTGATGAAGCAGCAGTAGGCCTGCCTTTTTTTCTGTTTCTTTATAACCATCTAGGTTACTTGCCTTTTGGGTGGTGCCACCCACACCAAATGTGGACCTTACCTTCCCATTATCCACTTCCAGAACTATGCCAAACCAATCAGCGGATTACTTTAGTAATCACACACCCTTAATCCCAGCATCATACACCCTAGATCCAGCCACTTCTGAAAAGCCCCACCTCTGACTGCACAAGGCTTTGGAAGGACATCTAGACACAAACCATAACACCACTCAAAACCACCTCTTTTATCTGATGAGGCCATGTAACCATTTCGATGACGTTTGTGTCACTTATAAGTCAAGGCAATTGAAAAGTGGATATGTCAGCCTGGAATGGTGCATACTCTTGCAATTCCAACACTACAGTAGACTGAGGAAGGATTGCAAATTCAATCCCAGCTTGGGCAATGTAGAGACTTAGTGAGACCCTTTTTCAAAATAAAAAAGGGCTGGGGATGTAGCTTAGTGTGAAGGCACTGGGGATTAAAAAAAAAAAAAGAAATAATGTAAGAGTTAATGTTAAAGAAGTATTTCTTGAGTTCCATGTCCCTCTATTTTCAGTCATGGATACCAGTCACATTTGAAAGATCCTTGCTTTGAACTTCCATAACCCCAGCTCTATAGCTTTCATTTAATCAAAAAGATATTAGCAGATATGACATCTTCCTTTAAAACTTACTGTTTTGCAGAATTATTGGGGGGCATCTGTGTTGTGTGAGCAAAATGCCCAGAATAGAGTAGTGATCACTGTGTTTTCTTCTTTCTTTTGTTTCCTAGAAGCAAGATGAACTTATTAAATGTGACATTTAATAAGTAGCAACTAGTTAATTCACACCTCTACCACCAACACTTAAGGTCCTGGAACTACCAATGGTTGCTAAACAAAGCTTGTTTTCCACACAGCCAATGTGAGAAGGGGCATGTCAGAAGAAAATGTCAAGTTACTCTCAGCTTGCCATGACCAAAAAGACAAGTGAAACTATGACAGTGTCCCTCCACCACACAGTTTACACCCTTTCCTCATCCTCATGCATCTGATCTTATCTCCTGCCCAATGTGACTCTTGGCTCTTTCAGAAGGTAAGTTTTGTTGTCTTGTCCTATACCCCTCTTTCTTTTTTCAACATTTTAATTTTAGTGATTGCACAAGTTTACATTCCCACCAACAATGTAGAAAGGTCTCTTTTTCCCCACAGCCTCCACAGAATTTGTTGTTTTCTGAGTTCATGATGATGGCCATTCTTACTGGAGTAAGATAGAATCTCAGTGTTGTTTTGATTCACATTTCTCTAATGGCCAAAGATGCTGAGCACTTTTTCATGTACTCACTGGCCATTTGTACCTCTCCTTTTGAGAACTGTCTATTCATTTAAACAATTGTAAAGTGTATAATTCAGTGTTATTAGTTATATTTACAGTTCTGTGCAAGCATCATTATTCATTTCCAGAATTTTCCCCTACTCCAAACAGAAACTCCGTACCCTTTAAACACTAACTTCTCACTTCCTTCCCCCTACACCTGGTAAGTTCTATTCCACTTTCTGTTGCTATGAATTTGCCAATGGCAGGTACCTCATTAAAATGGACTTATAGGCTTATTTAACTTAGATAATGTCCTCAAAATCATCCATGTTGTGGTATGGGCTAGATTTTCTTCTTTTTCATGGCTGAATAATAATTCCTTGTAGGTATGCACTACCTTTTGTTTACCATAGTGTCTTTTCCACAATTATTGTAATGTTTTTGTTTGCTTATGTCCACCGGACTGGGAGCACCTTGATGGCTGATGTCATAGGCTGCATTTCTAAAAAGACCCCTCACAAATGTCCCACTCCTGTGCCTGGGATTTGAGAATGTGATGAGATACCAGTCTGAGGTTATGCTTTGTCATACAGGGAGATTAGCCTGGATCAGCCAGGTGGAGGGCCCACTGTAACCACACACACACCCTTGCAAGCAGCGTACTCTCTGGCTGTGGCCAAAGAGAGTGATTCCAAGCATGAGGAGGATGTCACACACTGATGGAGGGGACCATATGAAAAAGAACCTGAGTGGCCCAAAGGAGCTGACAGTGATCCTGGATACAGATAGCAAAGAGATGGGGACCTCAGTCTGTAACTGCAAGGAACTAAATTCTACTAACAATCTGAGTGAGCTTGGAAGCAGATTTGTCCTCAGATTCTGCACCTATGTTCTCAGCCTGGCTGAAACCTCAATTTTGGCCAAATGAGACTCTGGACATAGATTCCTGCCATACCATGCCAGCTACAACATAGAATTGGGTGTTAGTAAATGAACACCAGTTTAAAATGTTGATTTTGTGATAATTTGTTACTCAGTAACAGAAAACCATTACAGCAGAGAACTTTTTTCATGTCTAATCCCAAACAATGATCCTAGTGCTTGCAACCCACTAGATTCCCAATAAATACTAAGCAAATAATTGATTGAGGGAATTCTTCTCATTTAAGAAAGAACAATGAAAAGAAGAGAAAAAGGACTGAAAATGAAAAAAGGAAAATAGAGAAAAATCAAAGAAAAAAATGCTCAAAAGTAGGCTAGCACATTTTAAAGGAGATCTTGGATGAAAAGTACATGAGGGAAACCTGTCCACAAAATGCCTGGATTGTTTTCCTTTTTCTTTATAAATGAGACTTGTCAATGGTTCTTTTAATTTTTGCTAGATGTTATGATTTTATAAACCAGCTATTTATTTAGTGTTCTGTCAGCATACCCAGTGACTTGAGTGATACGTCTTTATGAAGAACGGTTAAGATTCAAACTTTGAATTCCCATCCTCTGATCTCTTACTCACTGAGATAGTAAAGAATAGCCTGCTGGTAAGAGTCCTTGGGGGCACTTTTACCAGTAGCCAGTGAGTCAAGGGGAACTGGGACATTACGTGTTTGGATTGAAAGAACTTGACAGAAGTAATTGTAAATTATTTTTTGAAATTATATGCCTTGTTCTACTCTAAGAGGGGAACAATGAGTTGATCCCTTGTATGATCACATATCTGGATTTTGAATAATGTAAAGAGATGCATGAGCTTCTGATACCTAAAATGCCACTTTTATAGCTTCTTGTGAAAATAGGATAATTTCCTTGACAGAAAATACCTTCCTCAGCTATGCACTGCAGCCCTTATAATTTCTCTGCTAGAAATTCATTTCTTTAGATTATATATTGGCCTTAACCCTTATGAAATGCAACTACTATATTACCAAGAGTAAAATGTAAATTCATTAACCTTTAAATATTAATAAAATGTATCAGATGATTGTTATCCCTTGCACATGAGCAATGAGATTCTGGATGGGGGCCAGTAAAGAGAAAATAGCATCAAAGTCACCTTTATTTTCTTAGAAATTTCCTGTAGTGTATCCCTGAATGGAAAGCTTGTGGTTGAGTTCTGGTTTGGGTCTCACAACCCAGTTTGCTGCGTGCTCAAAGTTATGTTTACCCATCAGAGTAGGGGAGGTTGCTGTAGAACTTAGTTACGTTTTATATCAGATTAGACACGTACAGGGGTCATGTTCATTAAGATGCTTATTCTTTGAAATGACAGAATGGCAACTTCAATCAGATAAAGAGAAGTAGGACTATCTCCAGGCTTGCAGTGGAAGAGCCTAGAGCTGACTTCAAATAGAGGTGAGGGTTCTTGTGCCAAATACTGTTTTTGGAAATCTTGGCCTCTCTGTCCCCCTCTCTTTCTGCTTCTTGTTTCTACCTTTCTTTCCCTTACCCCAAAACTCCTCTCTTTTTTCATTTCTGAGCTCTGTTTTCCCTGGAAGTCTTTATTCTCTGGAATTTCTTTCCTCTGGTAAGATACACAGTACTGGACAGAGCTCCAGAGTCAGTCTGTGTTCTGTAGGACAGAGGGGATGCAGGACAAATCATGAGGGTGGCCCTGTTCAGCCAAGGTTGGTGGCTTCCCTGTCCCTAAACCCTTCACTCTGGGTAGTGACATTGCTTCCCTGTTTTCTGTAGAGGAGAGAGCTTCTCTTATTTGAAAGGAGAGGAAAATGCTTCATGCAGTTGAATCTATAGCTTGCACATCTGAGTTCAGGGATCTCTTGGGTTGGTGGGATGAATCAAACTTCTTCATTCCTTCAAAGGAGAGGGTCATATTTCTATTTAACATTCATGCTGTATTCTTTGAACATTTGTACAGAAAAGGTTGATGAGGAGAAACAACAGGAGAAGAAAGGAGTGCTCTAATTTTCCTTATTGTTATTCTCTTCTAAGAATCATGGGATCATTGATGATTGCTCTTCAAATTATGAAAGACAATTCTTTTCAAAACCTGAAACACTGCTAATTTTGATGAAGTTGAGAACCAAATTCCAACATGCCTATGAGATAAGAATTAGCCTCTCTAGTCTACAGGCCACCTGCATCAGGCCACAGAACAAATGTGAGTGAAAATAGGACTTAGATCTGAGCTTTATGACTTCAGTGCCTCTTTCTGATACTTGTCATCACCTGCTTTAACAACCTAAGACTCTCTGTGGGGTGCTGTTCCGGGAAGGGGATGCTTCCTATGTGTACTCTTGGCATCAGTTCCCTCAGTTCTTGACTCCTGTTTCTCTTTTCCCAGACATTTTTTTCTCTTCCCTGGAAGGACTAGAGTCATAGGATCACAAGCTATGAGAGCTGTAGAGAATCTTTGAGAAACTCTGTCCTAAATCTCTTACAACACATGTGAGAAAAATGAGGCTGAATTTTCAGGATGCAGCTAGATACTGAGCTGTGGTTGGACCCCAGGACCCCTACCTTCTAATCCTGCATCCTCTCCCTTGCATTATCAGAGCACACTCTGTACAGATGAAGTCCTTTGCCTTTCTCTAAGTTTGGAGAAGAGTATTCTGGAAGCTAGAGGCTTTCTGGAGCATGTAAGTACTGTACTGGCAAAAATAAGGGCAGTGCTGTTCACTGACTGAGCACCTAGGTTTCTAAATACTAGGGTAGGAGCTTTACATATATAATACCTATGATCCATCTGAAAAAAGTGTATGACTACTGTTACATTTACTTTGCTGAAGAAGAAGCTGAGGTCAGAGAGCCAGGCTACTTGGCCAAAGTCATCCAGTAAGTTCAAGCACCACACAGGGTAATTCAAACCACACTCAGCAATGGAGGAGGAGGTTAGTGGAAGAAATTGTGCAGTCTCAACCAGGCAGGAAGAGCTTGGTGGTGGGGAAGAAGTGAGGCAGTGTGTGAGAGTCTCTGGGGCTGCTAGTGTCATCAGTAAAGTCTGCCTATAGTTTGCACTGAGCTGGGGCTCGGGGTTCGGGGTCTAGTCCCAGGAAAAGTGACAAGGACAGGAAACTACAAGGATGGTGAAACAAAGCTAGGACTCTTGTGAGTCATATCTGGAATGAAATGAGGATGGCAGTGCTCTGTGTGCTTGTGCAAGGTACATAGGTGTCCTCTTTGAAGGGCAATGTTTTCTTTTATCAAATGGGAAAAATAGCCATATTTTTCTCATAGGGTTTTGTGAAAATCAAGTGAGGTAATATATGTAAAGATATAAGCAGAACCTGTAGAAATGTAAATTTCAGATGTAATGCTGTAGGTGATTGTCTCCTTAGCCCTGCAACTCCCAGCTGCCTGGCCAAGATGCAGCTGGCACAGATCATTTCATCTACCTGGCTATGAAGAAATTCCAATCCTGCATGATTGGATATTGGGGTGGAAGTCTACTCAACAATTCTCAAAATATTTCATGCCTTCAGTAAATGCACAATAGGAATGATAATACCAATAAAAGGAAAAAGGTGGACGAAAAGAAAATTTGTTAGGAGTCTGGGCTTGAGTACCTGAATATAGGCCCACATTTAGGAAAAAGCTCTTGGCTGCTTCTGCAAAGCCAGAAAGATTTGATTTTGTAAGAGCCACAGGGGCCCAGCAATTAGTACTGGGACTCTGAAGCTGTTTAAATCCTCTTTTCCCAATGTGGAGAATGATACAGGAAATGCAGCAACTGACCCCTCTGGAAAGGAAGTCAGGCAGCTGGGGGAGTTGAAAAATAGACCTAAGAGAAATGAGATAAAGATGGATAAATCCATCAGTGTTAAAAATGTTTTAAACCAGTGAGATGTTAACAGGCTTGAAACTACTCCATATATCACAGTACAAAACTCTCCTGACAATATTTTCCAAGCTCCTTGACAATTGCCCAAATAAAATTGATTCTTGATTGTTCATAATCTGCCTAAAATCTGTTTAAATCTTGACACTTTAAATTTATGTCTAGTACCTCAAATAGCTTAAAAAGAGTTTCCTTTTGTACAGCTAAAGCGCAGTAATTAGTTTTAAACCAATTGGAAAAACACTGATTATCAATTAAGCAATGGTATTGATAAAAAATGAACCACTCAGTTATTTGTTTTTAAGCTTTTTCTTTCTTCCTGACACTCCATATTTACTTCTATCAATCTAGTGATTAGAAAAACAAAGTTCTGGTAAATGATGAAAATGTTATACAAACAAGAGCTATGGAGTAAAAACCGTATTGTGCCAAATAATGATGCTCTGTTCCTTCCAATGCGCTTGTCAGCAAGTGCACATAGCAATTTTCATTATGAGCTTTTACTAGAAATAAATACGGACCCAAATTTAGGGAAAAGCCATCGCTTATTTCCTCTTCCCAGGAACCCCATTTGGCTGCATCTTCCATCTATGACTTTCACATTCTGTTGTTACCATTAGAGCCAGAAACCTACAGAGTAATTAGTTTATGTTTTGTCTACACAGCACCAACATAAGCAATTGGAAAGTGAAAAATTCAGCCAACTCAAAGTGGGCTTTGTGAGTGGAGGTTCCTACATGACTTTAAATAATCAGTTAGCTCTTTTCTGTTCTGCAAAAGAACAATGCATCTGGACTAACTGGTTCTTTCATCACCATGCGGACCACTTTATCAGTAATTGTCCTAGGAGTATTAAATGTGTTGGAGGGTTTCTTTATGATGGAATGGGGAAGAAAAGAGGGAGAGAATTAAGGAGAAACAAGGGAGAGGATCACAGCTTAAGGTAAGAAGACCTGTGGGAGGATGGGAATGAAGGGACAGAGGTGACACATATGTGAATTAAGACTTACCCAGTGTTGGCAGTTCTACCCTTGCGTTTGTGCATTTTTATCTCTTCTCCACATTGTGCCTATTCCATAGTGCATGGATTAACCAACTTTTGTGTCTATCATAGCATGCTGGGAATCTGGGCGACAGAGTTAGCTGGGGCCACCTGCAGAGGTTCTAATCCAGGTAGTGCTCAAGAATTTGCATGTCTAGCAGGGCTTGGTGGTGCGTGCCTGTTATCCCATCACTCTGGGAGGCTGAGGCAGGAGAATCATAAGTTTGAGCTTAGGCTGGGCAATTTAGTGACTTTCAGAGACCTTGTCTCAAAATCAAAGTGACTGGGGAATGTAGTTCAGTGCAAAGGCCCTGGGTTCAATTACAATGAACCACTGAAAGAAGGTGACCTTCATACTTTCCTTCCTTGTACTACTTTTGGATTTGAATTGTTCTTGTTTTTTTCTAGGGCCTTGATATCCATCAGTTGGTTATTTATTTGGGGTTACTTTGTTCTTCTGATATGGGGATTCACAGCTATAAACTTCCCTCTTAGAACTGCTTTCATTATGTCCCATGTATTTTGGTATTTCTATACTTTCTTTTGCCATTAATTTCTAGTTTCATTGCACTATGATCTGATAATATGCTTCAGATTATTTTAATTCTTTTGTATTTACTTAATCAAAACAGTTGGATGTGCCAGTATTCAGCACGTATATGTTTACAACTGTTCTCTCTTCCTGTTGTATTGTTCCCTCAACCGGTATGAAGTGACCTTCTTTTTCTCTTCTGATCAGTTTTAGCTTGAAGTCTACTTTTTCTGAAAATAGGATAGTTACTCCTGCTTGCTTTTGGGCTTCTGTTACATGAACAAATATTTTCCTCCTTTGAGTTTTAATCTATGGACTTCTTTAAATATTGTGTGTTTCCTGGATGCAGTGTATTGCTGGGTTTTGTTTTCTGATCTATTCTGTCAATCTGTGTCTCTTTTTTGGGGAGTTCAGACCATTTACAGTGAGAGTTATTTCTGAAAATACTGAAAGATATTCACTCATTCTTGTCATTACATTTTTTTTTGTTGCTGATTCTTTTATTTTTCCCTTTTGCTTAACTGCTCAGTCTGTTTTCTATTCATTCCAATAGGCTCTTTGCCACTGCTGTCTTTATTTTCTCTCGCCAAGATATCCTTGAGTATATTTTGTAGTGCTGGTTTGGTAATCATAAATTTCTTAAGGTACTCTTTGTCATGGAAGATCATAATTTCTCCATTAATTCTGAAAGGTAGTTTCACAGAATATAGTAATCAGTTTGAAAATTGTTTTAGTACATGGAGAACTGCCCTCCAAGCTCTCCTGGTGTTTAAGCTTAGTGTTGAGAAATCTGCAGGAATTCTAATGGTTTACCTTTTTAGGTGATTTGTTGTTTCTCTTTAACAGCTTTTAAAACTATGTCCTTGTGCTGGACTTCTGGGATTTTGATTATGATGTTTTGTGGGGAAGTTTTTTTCCTGGTAATGGCTACTTGGGATTCTATAAACCTCACTTGCCTGTGTGTTGAATTCTTTTCCCATACTTGGAAAATTTTCTGTAGTGATTTCTGTAAACAGATTTTTATGCCATTTATGACATTTTCTAATTTTTCTCTAATTCCAATTAAGCTTAGGTTAGTTTTCTTTGTATCATCTAGAAGCTGTTGGATCCATTTTTCATGATCTTTTGTTTTGAAGGTATCTCCAAGTGAATGATCACCTGTATCAGCCCTATCTTATTCTGACAGTCTTACCTCACATTGGTCACTACTGCTGCCTATATTTTCAACAGAATTATTTTACTGGCTATCTCCCACTCCCCTGTTAACCTTGGAGCATTAGTATATCCACATGTCACCTCTTTTCTTCACCCTTTCCTATCCATAACACTAATGCCTGTCATTGCAGGCCTCTGACTTCCCATGACCCATCCAGCTGGCTGCCAGTGAGTGAGGAAGCCTGTCCACCTGGATGCTCCCTAAGCCTGCTTTTGTGCTGAAAGTGCTGGGATCAGCCCTGTGTAGGGTAAGCATTTGCCCCTGTCTTAAGATCCAACCCCCTTAGATAATTTGAGGAGGGGAAGATGCAATGTGATTGGCTTAGTACCCAGTTTTCACTGATTTCTGCCAGGGCCCTCTCAATCTCTGTCTTTTCCCTGCAAGCAAATCCTGCAGCTGTCCCTTGATAAGCTTTCTGCCAAGCCTGCTGCTGAACATCCTCTGGCTAGGGCACCACTCTGGTTCACCACCAGTCTCAGGTCCCACTGTGTGCAGTGCTTATGGCAGGTGGAGAGAGCTCCCCTGTGGGTACATGACAGTGAGCCACAAGCAGTGAGCAGGCTGTCTCATGGGTACAAATGTGCCCAGTGATTCTAGGAAGAATGGGCCTGTGCCTATTCTAGGGCCAGTTTAGTCTCCTCTCTCTACAGGGTTTTGCCATTCACAGATGCTACATATTTGCAGAAGCTCCCAAGCCACAGTCTTTGGAGCTCTCAGATCTGTCCCCAGTCAGGCTCCTGTGCCTGTCTTCAGCTGGCTTTCAGTCTCTTTGTTGTCCTAACCTGCAAATATCTCATATGCAGTGTTCCCCATCTTGGTGGGGAGGGCAGAAAGGTTAGGAGCCTTTTCTAGTGGCCTGGCTGCTGCTGCAGTGCTGGGCCTCACCCTTGGGCCCTTAGATCCCTTCTCAAGATGATGTGTATGCCTGACCTGGTGTAAGTGATGCTGTGATCCCAGAGTGCTTTCCTTTCTAAATATCCTCCATACTGGATTTGGATTAGTGGAGTTTCTACTCTGAGGCAGGGCTTTAGCGAGGTTATTAAATTAACATGAGGTCATTATAGTAAGTCCTACCCCAATATGACTTAAGCCATGTTCTTCCCTACCAGAGTATGCTTCAGCCCTTTATTCCTAAACTAAGCAAATGTTTCTATAAAGAAATGAAATCCTAAGTGCCAGAACAGACTTGCAGTTTAGTTTCTCATGTCATCATATGACACTTTGATTCAGACCCAAGCTGTAGAGGGAAAGCAACTCAAGGCAAAACACACATTTTGCTGGCACAGACTGGCAGAGGCAAAATGACCCAGGAGTTGGCATCTAAGTTGGCTCAGAATTTTGAGTCACTGGTTTCTTGAGTGAGCGGGAGCAGTAGTGCTGCAGGTAGGCTTGTTGTGGAGTCTGGCTCTGGGAGAACTTCCTGGCACATGAGTCTAGTTTCTCTTTCTAGAACTCCTCTAGTGACTTTACAGGCTACTTGTATTCCATAGTAAATCCTTTTACTTAAACCAGAAGAAGGATGCGGTTGTCTACAACTGAGAACCCTGTTCATTACCCTTGTCATTTTTTAGTATGTCAGCTAAATCTAACGTCAGGTATTTATAACTTTTGCAAATATCATTGGAAATCATATAACCAAGCATGTCAAGACAGTAAATGTAGTGCACATCTCAGGCATTAGGTTTAGTGAAATGGCAGTGTTTATTTTAGAATAAAGTACATAGTTTTTAATATTACTTTTAAACTTTACTCTGAAAACAGATCTGAAATAGGGATGTAGTTAGGAGAGCTGATAATGGGTAAAGGTGTCTAGAGAAGCAGAAATTATAATCCAAACTGGATATAGAATAATGAAAAAAAAATATATATATATATATGTATGCTAAAGCACTTTAAAAGGAAAGGAAGTACAGAAGAAAAATTCAAAACATCTAAACATACTTTTCAGGTTCCAAAATTTTTCTACGTAAGTTTTGACATCTTTTCTCACAAAATATATTCTCTCTTATATCACAAATGTCATTCCATGGCACATAGGGAAGTTATACATAGTTAGGGTATACACCAAGGCATCACTATTGATTTACTGCTGTGAGGATAGTAAATCCCAAATGTACTGGCATCACTAGTATATTGTAAAACTAAAGCTGTCTGGGTTTCTAATTTCTGAATTAATTTTCAAAGAAAACATGGAAAACAACATGTGGTTAGCATTTAATTTATAAAGTTAATTAAATGTGGTTATAAATATTGATATTAAAACTAGAAATAAACAGATAAATAGAAAACTTTGCTATAAAAGATAAATCAAAGCATAGACTTTTGAGAAATGCATGATTAATAATCATAATATGGAAAGCACAGAGACAGCTACAATTAGCAATGTGATGTGTTTAATTCTAGTACTTATTATATAGGGGTTTTTTTGATGGCTTACTTAGTTTTACATAGATATAAGCACCCAGGAATTCCATGAGTTCTCTCTTTTACTTATTTTTTAAGCATTTAAAACATTTTAAACAATTCATACAATTTTATAAGTATATAATATTTTCAGTTAGTAGTAGTTTAAATTATTCCCCTATCAGTGGTTACCAAAATGTTGAGTTGTTTTCAGTTTTATGGTAATACAAATAATATCATAGCAGACATATTTGTATATAAGTTATTTTTCATATTCAGATTTCTTTGCTTAGGAGAGATACACAGAATCATAAACAATGAAATCCCTGGATGAAAATTAGCCAGCCACTTTCTAAAATGTGTATTGTAAATCATATTCCAGGTGAAGTGCCAGATCTTTTGATAAAAATATACAGTGAATAAATGAGGCCACTGGAAGTGAAATAGGATGGTGGATGGGTAATGGCACCTGGGTAATTTAATCTGAAACTTGTAATTACTAGTGGCGTTGAACATTCTTCTATAGATTTGTTAACTAGTTGCAGCTTTTGTTTCATACATTATGCTGTTTGTACATATATCCATGAGGCTCTTGATGGAAATTTTATTTTATTTTTTAAAAACAAATTTTATGAAGGTGCAATATCACAGGACAGTGTCACAGGCAGTTGAGAGAGATGCAGATCCAAGAGTCCAGGTCAAAGGCAGTGCTATGTGCAGAGGTTAGAACATTAGAAGAGACCAAGAAATAATCATATGAGGAATGAAAGTCTTATGTCAAAAATCCAGCTTATTAGTATTCTTGTGGCCTCAAAAACAGAGTTAATTGAACTAATTCATATTTTGGGTGCCTTGTCTTGAAGTGTAAATGTACTGTAATGGAGATAGTGTGGAATTTGAAACACAAGGTCCCAGGTATATTTTATAGTCATGTGTCTGTATGTGGTAGATAGCACAAATGGCCACAGATTCTATCTGACTCTGTAAAAATATTCTTTTGCAGTGTGCTTTTGCAGCTCCTGCCATTAGAAGTGGAACTTATTTTTTTAACACTTGAATTTGTGCTTGGTCATGTGACTTGCTCTGGCCAATGGATCATTAGCAAATATGATTCAAGTAAAGGTTTGTAAAAAAAACTATGCATTAGCGCTTGCTCTCTTGCTGCATTTGAAACACTAAGACCACCATAGGATTGATCCTTTTGCAGGAAAAGGGACACAGAAGAGACTCTAGATATCCTGATCAATAATTGGCCAGCAAAAACCCTGCTAACCACTAGTCATGTGAGTGAGTGAATGAGGCCATCCCATATCAACCAGCTGCCTGCTTGCTCTAGCTGACCACAAATATTTTTCAATATATGTCACATGAACTGAAATAAACACAAAAACTAGCCAACTAGAATGAATACCTCCTCTGGGCTTGCCAGGGCCTTTCAGGGTTTTAGCATTGCAAGTTCATCACCTCAGGCCAGAAATCTCTTCAGTCCTGGGCAAACTGAGACAGCTGATCATCCTATACCCAGATAACCCAATGATTGGTAATGGTTGTTGTTTAAAACCATTAAGTTTTAGAATGTTTTGTTATACAGCAAAAACTAACTGATATTCAAAACCCCTCATAGTTTACTTTTCTGCCATCTGAAAATAAAGAATAAAAATTCCAAATTGTCAGGAGAGGCTATTCAGATCATTCCTACAAAAATCTTACAATGTGAAATGCATCTGTGTTTGATAATTTATATCATTAAAGCTAAATGTTTTCTGTCTTCCATTTATATAGTAGCTTCCTCATATTTTCAAAGGATCCTGACAGTTCTGTGAGATTATAGCAGGTGAAAAGGAGTACCTTTTTCATTTCTTCCTTTCTTTTTCTTATTTTCTTCCTCATGGTGCTCCCAACTCCTCTTTGGAGGTGATTTTGATATAAGAATTTTCTCTATTATCATCCAATATTATTTCTTATTTTTGTCCCCTTTACTTTCTCCTGTTATCTTCCTTTTTTCTCCTCATATATCATAAATTCACTACTGTTGTTCTTTCAGCTTTTTTGGATGCTGGCTATTTGTAAGAGATAGGTACCAAGTAGGCCACTACTAGAATAAAGAAAGAGTAATAGAGATTTGAAAAGTTTAAGCATAGGGTGATAAACTACAGCTGTACTGAAATTCACTTCAGTTGCCATGTTCACTTTTTGTATAGGACTGGATCCTCACCTGTGTGATTTATTTAAACACATATTGATGTTCGTTGAGTGTCCACTATGTGCTAGGCAGAGTACAAGGCACTAAAAAATGCCAGGAGAGGTAAGTGAGAAGGAGTCCTGCCTTTTAGAAGCTTCAACAATAATCAAGTCAAAAACACCACGAAGAGGAAGAAATTTATGTAACAAGGCCACAAAACTGGGAGAACTTGCCAGTGTTCAGGGAAATCTTCCCAGAGGAAGTGATAGGTGAAGAGTGAATATTGGTTAACTGAAGGAATAATTGGTTAACTGAATATTGGTAATAGAAGGGAGTGTGTGACACATGGTATTTTCCAAAAATGCCTATGAGAATGTAGAAATACAGTTTACATGCTTTGTTAAGGACTGTTTGGGCTACTCTTTTCGCCTTAAATTGAAGCGAGTCTTTGTTTTTGTTTTTTTGGTACCAGGGATTGAACTAGGGTCCTTGTGCTTGCGCAGCAGGTAGTGAAACCACTGAGCTAAATCTCTAGCCCCAAAACATTATGTTTTTTTGTTTTGTTTGTTGTTGTTTTTGGTACCGGGGATCGAACTCGGGTCCTTGTGCTTGCAAGGGAGGCTGTGGAACCACTGAGCTAAATCCCCTGCCTGTGAAGTGAGTCTTTGTAATTATGGTAGATAATGGAATGTGGTGGAAGGGGAACTATATAATCTCTGAGGCTGGTTTATAAAAGGACTTTTGCCATACTCACTGACTTCAGATATGTGACTCTGAGTCATTACCTGCAGTATAAAAATTCTAGCTGCCTTGACGGTATCTGCAAGAGATACCACATAGAGATTCCACATAGAAATAGCAAAAGATGCCCAAGGAATAGTGGTTTCAGCCTCAGCATTTTCAATCTTTCCGGGCCCCATACCAACATGAATGAGCAACTTTCCAGAGATATAATAACACCAGGTAACTTTTAAATACATCTAAGAAGTACCACAAAATTGTGATTTAATGAATTTCATTTCTATGTTTGGAAGTTACATTAATTGTACTATACCATTAATATAGCTATGAAAATGTTACAGGTTCAAATATTCAAGGTCTAAAAGAAATCAGCATGGAACTTGTAAAATTTAGTTCATGGGCCTCATGAACAGTAGTTCTAAAAAAAATTACACTTAAGTATAATTTTAAAGTACATTGTTAATCTGCATAGAGGCTTTAAAAATCTTTTGTCTAAATAGATTTGCAAGCCACATTATTTTAAAAGTATTCAGTTGACACCATAACTCTCAGTCTAAAAGAATATTTTTCTGCCTTTGTCTATGAAGATGAACCACTGACCCACATGGGTTGTAGACTACCCAGAGTTACTCTGCTGTTAGTGGCAATGGGTCACGGAGAGCCTTTCTACTCTTCACCACAGCACACATTGGTTGAGCTGACAGTGGTCTGGTTGAAGGGAAGTGCTTATCTTTGGAGTGCAGAGATAACTTTCTCTCCCTGACCACACCTGAAACTTCTTCCCAATCGAAATAACCAGATTCTGGAAGTGCAGTGCCATTACTCTCCCTTGCTTACACAGTTAAAACAGTATTGGGTCTCTTCCCAGTTAGCATCAGGATCTCTAATTCATCAGGTTCAAGGAGCAATGATGGAGTGACTACTAGTCTCAAGGAGAATTGCTAAGTAGTGGGTGATGGGGGGATATGTTAAATAGAAAACTGAATACCAAATAATATTTGGCTTCAAGGAATTAAAAACTAGAGGTAGAGAAAAGAGTTGATAAATAAGCCCAGAACAAGTAAAATGACCAAAGTAGTGTGGTCTCAAGGTGCAGCCTCATCAGACACACCAGACAGCTCCTTGAAGGTCATGCCACTCCCTGGGGCATGGAGTCAGCTAAGCCACCCACCTACAATGAACCACCAACCTCTTTCCAGCCTTGCGATGAGTCTTCCCCCTGCAATGCCTGGTAGCATCCCTTCTACACATCCAACTACTTTCTTCCATTCCCTGGCTCTTCTGATAGGGTGCAGTGCAATCTCTTTTGATAGTGGTCAGAACAGATCAAACAGAGGCCTCTCTACGGAAGTAGGAAAGGGAGAAGTTAGAGCTGATCAGATATTACTTACTAACTGATTTTTTTTCCAGTAAAAAGCAGATACTTAAAAATTTTAAGAAAACCTACAAGGAAATGTGTTTAATTCTCACTGTAGTTACCTGTGAACTTCATAAGTGAGAGTTTTATGCTGTATTTAAAAAGTCATAAAACATATAACAGAAGATTATATTGCTCAGACAGGAGGGGGAAGTTGAGGCTGAACATTTGCTCTGTGGCCACTACATATTAAAAGACTCTGATTTACTTAGTGAGGATAAAGTTAAATTATAGTGTGCTCATTTTGGCAACAAATGAACTAAAAGAAACGAGAATACTACTATCTACTACACTTGAGAACCTACTATAACCTGCTTATATATAACCTGGTTATATGTCTTGGGAAATCAAATCCCTAACACTGCCATATAAAGTGAATATTTTGTCCCCGTTTTACAGATGAGGAATGTGAGACTTGGAGATGTTATAAAACATGCACAAGATCATTCTGTAAACTCTGTCTTCCATGCCTCCACTTTCTCTCTCATGGTATATGGAAAATATCTATTTCAGTATGTGGACTAGGAAGTTTTGCAAGACTTTGAGAGGAAGAGAGACATTTGAACTGTGATTTTAAAGACACCCCTAGTGGTGATATAAAGGAGAGATCATGGAAGAGAGAGATTGGAGCTAAAGAGATATTGGAGGTGTAATAAGATAAGGAAGATCTACAAAATGCCAATGTGGATAGCATTACCATCAAGAGGAGAGATACAGAAGTTATTGTGGATTTGGACTGATGGAGACTTAGAAAGTAATTGGATGTGTGGAGTTTGGGAGATCTGAGTCAAAGATGACAGCAGTTTCTAAATGATGGAGCTAGGAGGGCAGTGCTGCAGGATTAAGGTGCTGGCAGGTCATCCATATGGAGATGATCAAGTGGCATTCAAAATGATGCTCTGGACATGTAACCCTAAGTCATCCTGTTTCCCATTTTTCACCTGACTTGTTTGACTTTGCTATTTACCATTCCATGAGTCTATTCCAGTACTCAATGCTTAAAGGATATTTTGTGGGACAAGAAGCTATCATTATAACTCCAACTTATATTTCAATAGTGTAGTATAGAGTTCTGTGGTTCTGCTATTGTGGCTAATTTATTTTCCTCATTAGTGTGCAAAAATCATCATCATCATAACTCCTGTTCTAACAGTTTTATGATACAATAGAATAAATAAAATTGTAGGTATATATGAGAACCTTTCTTATTCATTGAGTACCTACAGAAAAGGAAAGGCAGTATTTTCCAAGTTATATTGGGCAAATTTAGCAGATAAATATACAAGACACTGGTTAAATATGAATTTCAGATAAATAAATAAAAATTGTTCCATTTAAGTAGGACCCAAAAAACATTTGGGATTAACTTATACTAAACATATGCTTTTTAAAAAACTTGATACTCACATTTCATTGAGCATCTTGTATTGTACCCAGCAATACTACCTACTACCTGAGATATCTTCTGGAACATTTGTGTGCGAAATGTTGATGAGTGTTACATGGGGAAAATTATATGAGAGAGAGAGAGACAGGTACAGGGAGAGGGAGAAGGAGAAGGAGAGGAGAAAAAGGAAAGTCACGGTTTCTTTCCTTTGGATTGTCTCTGGAACTTTGATCAGCTTCTACATACTGAAAGTTTCCTGCAGGAAAGGTTTCTCAAATTTTGTTTGACCAGATGTTGCCTTGATGCCTTGTGGATGTTGTGTGTAAGGTGGTTGCCAATCTTTCTGTAACTCTTCCTGTGTCAATATTAGGTGGCATGATGTGGTCATGAGAAGGCATGAGATACAGACTCAGGAACCTGAATTCAAGTCCCTGGCCTATCAATCACTAGGAGTTTGAAACTGAGCAAGTATCCAAACTTCAGTGGACTCCGTTTCATCCTTTAGGGCTAATATAACACATAACACATCGAATTCTGAGGCTTAAGAGACAGTTCCTGGGAGAGAAATTTGCACATAGCAAAGCACAACCCAAATCTCAGTTTTCTTTTATGTGGGGTACATACTTGTTCTTTATTTATTCATCCTCTGAAACCTTCATTGACCTTTGCATTCAATTTCAGCTGGTACAACAAGCCTGCTCCTAGTGCTCACTGCCTTGTGGGCTTCAGTTGGTGTAACATACAGCAATGTGCAGGAGCACAATTCACAAGGGCCATCAAATTCACATTTGTGGTGCTCCCTGGTGTTGTGCAGTCCACCTCCCAACTGATGCTAAAAGCTTTGTAAGAAGAGAAGAGAAACAAAATGAAGGATTGGACCCAAGGAGACATTTCTCAACAGGGCCTGGAGCTACACATTTGACAGCACAGCACATACTTCCCAGAGGTGTCCTGACCATGAGGGTTGCATTCTAAGCCTGACCGATTTGCCCTGCATTTTACTGCACCACAAAGACCTGAACTGCTGGCTCTTGGCTTTGTGGCTGCCAGAGAGCTTCCATCTCATAAATGTGACTGAGCACAGCTCTCTAGTACAGATTTCCCACCATTCTGACCCTGAACACATAGTTGTAGCCTATGAGGATTGATAACATGATGAAGGAAATAGTTGACTCTATGAAAGTCAATTTAACTGATTTACTTGTTTCTATTAATTATTTAGTTTCAGCTCACTGCTTTTAACTGTCACATCAACTTAGTTGTTTCTGTGCAAAGCTCATTATAGCATTTTGAAGATGTTCAGTTTGTCCTGCTCCAGCTTCTTGTTGCAGTTGGAAATGAGAAGGGAGTCAGAGCAGAGAGACTGGGGGGCTTACTTGAATTGGAAGAATCTTTATGAACTCCTTTTCATTAATATTTTATTATTTGTAGAGATTCTTCAAGTCTAATATTGGCCAATCAGTCATTTTTAATGACTTTTGGAAAATTGATCTGGAACCAATCAGTGTTCATCAATATCAGCAGGGTTGATGTTTTCTATCATTCTCTCTCCTTTTCCTTCCTTTCTCCTTCCTTCCCTCTAGTTGTAATTCCCTCCTTCCTTCCTTTTTTTTTGTTTTTGGTATTGGGGATTAAACCTGGGACTTTTATACTAAACTACATCTTATTTTGAGAGTGTATCACTGAATTGCTGAATTCTCCAGGCTAGACTTGAACTTGATCCTCCTGCCTTAGCTTCACAGAGTACTGTGCCCTGCTGGTATTTTCTTTTGTTGGAAAGCCATGGCACCTTCTATTTGGCTTTGTTGACATTTAAACAAAGCACCAACAGAGGAAGCTTCTTGGCCCTGAGATAGAGTGAATCATACCAACTCATATATGTACATTCCTAACCTTTTATTTCACTAACCCACATAAAATCAGAAAAGTGACAAGAAAAGATCAATTGCTAAGTACGTTTCTAAAGAGAAATGTGAGGGTTTCTGGCTTCTTTAGATGGTTATGGTTTATAAATCCTTCTTTTTTTCAAACTTCTCACATCATTTTTCCTTACCATCATTTAATTTTGAGTCTCAGGTCCTTTTGAGTCTCTCACTGCACTGTGAGATGATTGCCAATAGTGATAGTCACAGGGGCTTCCTTCCACTGAATGCTATTAGTGACCTCCATATAAGGGCATACTTTAACTTGCTAGCTCAATGCATAAGCATAGCAGTGTAGAACAAATGAAAAGAGCATATGCTACAAGCTGGTATTCGTGTGACCTTTAACCTCACACTGATATATGGCTGTCACAATGTAAGTGAACTATAACTAGGAGAAAAGAATTTATCTTCTCTCTTCAAAGTATCTTACTCTTAAAGACATTATCTCACCTAATTTGTTAATGATAAAAGCTCATAACAGTAAGAACTTGCAAAAGGATGACAGAGTGAAAACTCTTAATGTATTTTGCCAAAGGGAAATTTACCATCTGCCTGTCTTCATGAATCACATATGCTGAGAATAATATTTTAGAAAATACTGACAACAAGATGCAGTAATTTGTAAATGAAAATTACTGATGCTGCCCTTTTTAAAGCAATCTGTGGAATAAATCAGTACAGCAATCTATAGGATTACAAGTCAAAGACTTGAAATAGGAGAATAATAAACTGTATTATTGACTTTTTTGTAATTGTAATAAAAATACCAAATCTTTAAAATGTAATTACTTTGATTAAAACTTCCCTGTTCCTATATGCACCCTTTCAATGTACCCTCAAGACAGGTAGGACAGGAAAATACATTATGAAGCCAAGACTACAATGGAGTAGTAAACAGTGTCAGACATGCAATTAAAGATCACAGAAATAAGTCATTGATGGGCCAGGGATTTAGCTCAGTGGTTCCAGTGCCTGCCTCAAAAGCGCGAGGTCCTGAGTTCAATCCCCGGTACCAAAAAAAGAAAGAAAGAAGTCATTGACTGCTCTGATTTCTCAGAAGGCATTCTTCATAGCACAAATCATGTAGTTGCCATCAGTAAAATACTTCAAATCTCAATGCTTGCTAAAATGAAAAAGATTGAGTTTAACTCCTAAAAGAAGCAAATCATAACTTAAAAGTGTAGCAATTCAGTTATAAATTTAAGACTAACAAAAAAGATACTAGCACTGATCTTGTAACATCCTTTCTGTTTCATACACATATCATAAACTCAGAATGAAAACTATTCACAATTGATGAAAATAAAGAAAGGGGTTTTCTCTTAAAAGTTAGTTTTGGAAGCAGGGCATGATGGTAAAGACTTATAAACCCAGCTACTCAGCAGGAGGCCAGGGCAGGAGGTTTGCAGGTTCAAATCCAGGCTGGGGCAGTTTATAAGGACATCTTGTTTCAAAAAGAAACAAACAAACAAACAAAAACAAAAAACTGGTGTAAGAGTGTGTGTGTGTGTGTGTGTGTGTGTGTGTGTGTGTGTGCTTTCCCAGTACTGGGCCTTGAACTCAGGATCTTCACAGTGAGCCATATTCTCAGCCCTTTAAATTTTTTTTAAAATTTTGAGACAAGGTCTCAATAATTGCTAAGCTGCCCAGGCTGGGCTTGAACTTGTGATCCTCTTACCTCAGCCTCCCAGAGTGGTGGGATTACAGGCATGTAAAAAAAATGGTTTTGGAAAGGATATTTTTTTAAAAAGGAAGACAGTGACACTCTTTATATAATAAACCAGGTGTCTTAGCTTGATTGCAGATAGTCTGACAAACCGAAGTAAAATGGTTTTCTATTCTCTCATTGTATCAGTGGTGGTATTGAGACTGTCACACTTTCTTATTAGCTTTTTAAACATCTTTGTGTTAGTCAACTTTCTGTTACTGTAACAAATACCTGAGATAATCAACTTATAAAGAGAAAAGTTTATTAATATGTTTTTTGTAGCACTGGAGTTTAGACCCAGGGCTAGATAAGCCTTCTACCAATGAGCTTTCATCCCCAACCTAAGGTTGATTTTGGCTCACAGTTTCAGAGGTTTCAGTTCATAATCAGTTGATACTTTGTTTAGGGTCTGAGGCAAGGCAGTGTACCCTATGGTGGAGCAAGCTGCCTACTGTGTGCAGGGAAAGTAAAAGAGAGAGGAAGAGGAACTGGCTGGAGTTTCATTATCTCCTTCATGAAAATCCCCACAATGATTGTAAGGCCTCTTACCAAGCCCCACCTTTTTTAAAGTTTCCTAATCTCGAACACCACCAAGCCAAGGACCAAGCCTTTAACAGATGAGCCCTTGGGAGCCATTTCAGATCCAAAGCATAGCAATCTTAAAGAAAATGTTCCAATGGTAGATACAGGGCATGGAAGGCAAGTCTAGAGGACTATGAAGTTTCACATTTCACAATGAAAAGTAGATACTTTTTTTCCTCTGAAAGCTAAGTAAATCTTCTGCAAAGGAAAATATAAATTCTGGCAGTATTTATGCATCTTTCTTCCATAATCCATAAGTCAGAGTTTTAAAAAATCACTGTGTATTAGATATACTTACCTCTTGGATCTGGCAAAGACAAGTTTCACAGCTTCATAATTATCACTGTAATATATGGTAGACATATGGTCATATACTATACATATATAATTATTGTTTCTGTCTAAGGGTCCATTTGCAAGACAAGAGGCACTCGGGGGCTATTTTCTATTTCTTAGTCCCATGAGGTGTAATCTCATCTAAGCTTCAATTTTTTTTCACAATTTTGAAGGAGGAAAGCTATTAATAACTTTGGATATAGAACTGAATTAGTATGAATTCCAAGCTGAAGTGTCTATGAGAGAAGTTTTTTGTTGTTGTTGTTGTTTAATTTAAGAAGTACGAGATGAATGTTTGGAAAGCTTTCAGAAAAAATAGTATTGGGAAAGCATTTCTGGTAGAGAAGAATACAAGTCTCAAGTTATTGTCTAAGATGATAATTTTTAAAAAACTATAAAAATGGGGTCATCCAAATTGCAAAAGAGGAAGTTAAATTGTCACTGTTTGCAGAGGACATGATCTTGTATATACAGAAACCTTAAGGGCTCTACCAAGAAACTATTAGAACTAATAAATTCAGCCAAGTTTCAGGATGTAAAATCAACACACAAAAAATCAGTAGCATTGCTATACACCAACTATGTATTCTATCCAACAAATTTTCTAAAATAGAAATCAAGAAAGTGGTTCCATTTACACTAGTTACAAAAAAGAAAAATACCTACCAATAAATGTAATCAAAGAAGTGAAAGATCTCCCTTATGTAGTACAAACATGTACTAATAAAAAATAAAAACTACGAAAAGAGACAGGCATAAAAATAAAAAAATAAATGTAAAAAGTTAGGCAGTATTCGAGTCCACAATTTTAAATTGTTCAGTGACCATCAGGCATACATCCTGTTACTATTTAAAGTTATTTTAAAAGTCAGTACAAGTATGTGTATTATTTTATGGCCATTTATTATTATGACAGAAAAGTTATTTGAATCTATATACTTAATTTCAGGTTATTTCAGGTTAATTTCAGGAAATTTCAGGTTAAAAAAAGTGAAAGCTCTCCATAATGAAAATTATAAAACATTAATGAAAGAAATTAAAGAGGACACCAAAAAGTGGAAAGACATCCTGGGTTTGTGAATTGGAAGAATCAACATTATTAAAATTCCCATGCTACCTAAAGTAATATACACATTCAATGAAATTCTCATCAAAATACCAATTACATTCTTCACAGAACTAGAAAAAATGATGGGCCAGGGATTTAGCTCTGTGGCACCATGCCTGCCTTGCAAGCACAAGCTCCTGAATTCAATCCCCGGTACTCCCCCCCCCCCCAAAAAAAAAGATCCTAAAATTTGTATGGGGCCAGAAATAAAACCAAGTAAATAAAACAAACTCCTAAAGTGCCAAAGACATGTTGAGCATAAAGAATGAAGCACGCTGCCTGCCCTGCAAACGCAAGGACCCAAGTTTGATCCCCAGTACAAAAAAAAAAAAAAAGCAGAATGCATTACATTATCTGATTTCAAAGTTTACTACAAAGTGGTAGTAATCTAAGCAGTATATGGTATTGGCATAGACCTGTGGGACAGAATAAAGTCTAAAAGCAAGCCCACAGATGACTTTTGACAAAAGTGCTAAAAACACTCATTGGAGAAAGGACAATTTCTGTTGGAAAAATGGATATCCATGAGCAGAAGAATGATATTAGACTCCTATCTCTCATTGGTTACAAAAATCGACTCCAAGGTAATTTAAGACTTAAATGTAAGATCTGAAGCTATGAAAATACTAGAAGAAAACAAAGTGAACACTTCAGGGTGTTGGAATGGACAAAGATATTTTGAATAAGATGTTAAAAGCACTACAGAATGGAATAAATTATTTATAAACCATATACCTGAGAGGGAGTTAATATCCAATATATATAGGGAGCTTCAAAAACTCAATAGCAACAAACAAACAATACAAAAACAAATAACCTGATACAAATGGGCATTAAGTGGGATGTGTTGGTAATAGTCCCATCTACTTGGGAAGGAAGCTGAGACAGAGGATTGCTTGAGCCCAGGAGTTTGAGGCCAGCCTAGACAACATAGTCAGACCCTGGCTCAAAAGCAAAACCAAAACCAAAAATGACAAATAGACCTTGTTATAGCTTATATCTAGAAGAGCCCCAAGAGCCTCATAGAGTCAATCACCTTTTGGAAGTTGATTTGATTATGGAGTGTATAGCTGACTTGCTGTTAGGAGGTAGGGAGTGATTGGAAAAGGCATGGTTTGGAAAGATTTCTCTCCCTTCCCAGATCCTCTCTTCACTCTCTCTGCCTCCTGTTCCAGTGTTTCTAATAATAATTCAATGTTTTATTCACTCATATATTTTAGCACATGATATTTGTTAATAAAATTCTACTTCCATTCATTTTGTATATAATTTCCTAAAGCCTTGGGTTTCTCAAAATGTGATCTTATTTGGAAATAGGGTTTTTGTAGATTAATTGGCTAAACTAAGATCGTATTGGAGTAGGCTGGGTTTCTAATCCAATATGACTGCTATCTTTATAAGGAAACAATCATATGAAAACCCAAAAATATGAATATGAAGACCCAAAAAGTTAGAATGCCATGAGAAAATACTAGATTAGAAAAAGATACTGGAGTGATGCATCTATATGCCGAGAAGCATCTGGGCTACCCATAGCTAGGAGACAGCAAACAAGGAATCCCCATGTTTCAGAGGGAGCATGGCCCTGTGGATACCTTGATTTTGGACTTTTGTATCCCAGAAATTTGAGACAGCACATTTCTGATGTTAAGACACCCACTTAAGGCACTTTGAAATGGAAACCCTAGGAAACTAACAGTGACCTTGATTAATTTAGTCTCTTCACAATGCCTCATGCTCTTTCTTCATGTTTAAAATAGGAATAACAATTCTGCTTACCTAACAGGCGTTGAAAATTATGAA
The DNA here is from genome assembly GCF_053883595.1 of Heterocephalus glaber. Classification (NCBI taxonomy): domain Eukaryota; kingdom Metazoa; phylum Chordata; class Mammalia; order Rodentia; family Bathyergidae; genus Heterocephalus; species Heterocephalus glaber. Next base: position 9,057,468 of record NW_028258156.1, read on the forward strand.
GTAGCAAGCATAAGCAATGGATATGCTGGCTACTTTTCTAAAACTGAGTGTTTAGTGATTGTTGGCTCACAAAAAACTGATATGAAAGTCCGAATATACTTCTGAGTACAAACACAGTACAAGCCCCCTTAAATGCTGTGAAAACAGTATGGTAATAATAATTGAGCAAAACCCTATGATCATGTGGATCAGGATATTATGTCAGAGGTGATTGGTTTTCTTTCTCTGCCTAGTTTGCATTCTCAAATCAGGGTGGATAAAGCAGACAACTCAGTTTGGAGAAATGGCAGGACAAAGGAAAGCCTTCTATCTCTAGGCTTTTTGTTCTCAGTCTCTCCAGTCATAACAAATGAACCGGACATCAGCCAGTGGGAGGATTTGTGGAATACTGTTTCAGTTCTGGAAGCCTCGAAGAACCATGGAGCCACAATTGGTCCCCTTCATAGTTAAGCCAGATCAGACAGTCATCACAAAGTCAATGACACCAGATCACAGCTGCAACCAGAACAATATTGATTCATGCACTGTGGCCTCTTCAGCTCTGAACTGACTGTGTAGGCAGGCTTGCCTAGTTATTTCCTTGGGATAATGTGACCCTGAATTGTAGGTAATTTGAAGTTTTGGACAGCTCTTGTCATTTAATGTTTAGCAAAATCCATCAGTTTATTGAAAGCTTTGAATAGATATTTGCAGGTATTAATCACTTTATCAAATGAATGTTTAGGAATATCTCATGTGGGTCATTTAGCAGATACTTTTCTATTTTGAAACAGAAACCAATTATGCAGCTCAGGGGATGCGAATACCTGTATATATGCAGTTCTTTTCTTTCAATATCAATAGATATGCAGATTGCACTCAAAATTAGAAAGATTGACATAGGACTTTCTCCCCACGGAAAATAAAATATAAATAAATGGTCCATTAGCACACAGATTAGTGCTTCAGATTCATGTAGCGTTTCTACCTGCTTTCGTGTTGTGCTCTCTTTGAGATGAAACATGTAGATATTTGGTTTTTTTCCTCTCCCTTAGCTTCTCTGGATGTTTGGACATAGCCTAGATTTAGGCTTAAAGGGAAATGTTTGACTTGGAACTTAATTCTTAAGGAGCAAATTATCCAGATTATATGTTGCTAAAATAAAACAAATTAAGGGTAACTTTGATTTCCACCCAAGTGGCAGAATTAGAGAAGTAAATAAGTGACCACTCTATTCTAATTTCAAGAAGCAGGAACCATTAATGATTGGATGGAGATTATCTAATTAGGAAGGAGGTCTCTCTACTTTCCTCCTAATGCCACCAGATTCCTTTTATTTTCGAGCCTCATAGGGATTAAAGACATTTAGCACAAATTTAGGAGTTCTAATTTTAGCCATGTGATTGGTATTAGAATCTGGAAGATTTAGTGTATTCTCACGGGGTTAAAATGTTGAGAGAATCAGCAAAATAAATCACTAACAACTGCAAATGTCTGTGTGTGAGGGCCTGGAACCTCACTGAGAGGATTCCTCATGAAAGGCCCAGTTTGTGGAACTACACAGTGCTGCATTTTACTAACATATAAGGTGGGGGAGGGCCAGTTACATTTCACAGTAATACTGCGGGCCTGAGCCTTTCCTTTGATATGCTGTGCATCAAAGCGCATTCTCTAAGATGTACTGAGACACAGGTAAGAGAGGACAAGACTGAGCCCTGGTTTGTCTGTTGCTTCTGGTCTGCCTGTTGCTTCTGGTCTGCCACACAATAAGCCCAAATGATTAAAGCATTTAAAAAGAAACATGAAGGAGCATTCTGCAGCTTGACAGACCACTTGATTTTTCATTCATCTCTACATTACCTCGATTAGCTATTGTACTAGCAGAGCAGGACAAGGGCATGGTACATGTCCACATGCATATTTCTAACAGCACAATGTGGTTCCTCTCCAAACCCAGAACCTGAAACATTCTCATTGTCACCTATATATAAGGTAGGAAGCATTAAAAGCCTTGATGTTTACAATTTTTATTATTTGAATAAACAATGTGAATCTTGAACTATATGAAATTGCCAATGTCAACTATTTGACTTAATAAATGGTGATATAGATAGCTCAACCTAATACTGTTCCAAGGATGGGACTGGAAAGATGGGAGTTTATTTGCTGATTCCTTTTAAGAACATGAATGCAAAATGAATGAAATGTTCAGTTTGATTCAAGACTACATTCTTTATTCCAAACACGAAGATGTTAATCTCCCCACTTCAATCATGAAGTACTTAATGAACTTTTCTCTGCTTTAGATGTATTTCTAATTCTTCCTTAAACAAGCCAAAATCCTAATTTCTGCCACTTGCTTTTTCAATTTTTGATACTGGGGATTGAACTTGGGACCTTGCACTTACGAGGCAGGTGGCGGAACCACTGAGCTAAATTCTCGGCCCTGCTTTTTCAATCTTAAATTATCTTTTCTTCTTGTTTTAGACGTTCTAAACACACTAAATGCAGGTCTGAAAAGACATATTTTAATTATATCTCATATTTAACTACTTAATCGTAGATTATGAGCAAAGAAAAGCCATATAATTTTTTTTCTGTTTTTCCTTTCTATAGCCCCTCTACCACTACAGAAATTTATATCTTTCTCAGCTCTCTCCCTGAAGTTAGCAAATACCCAATGTTTTAGCTATACAAAAGGAAGCAAGCGTCTCCCAGTGTCATTTTGTCAAATGAACTGCAGAGCTCTTCCAGAGGTGACTTGCTTTGGGCTCTTTCACACTCACATTAATAATGAAAATGGCATCTGCTATTTAAAGGACTCCTGGTAAGGATACCATTCTGGATTAAAAATTAAATTCCATCTAATCTTTTTGTTAGCTCCATATTCTCCAGAGACTGCCTCTAATAGAAAGCATTTGATTTGCTAAAGCTATATAGCATTTTCTTCCTGACAGTGAATATTAGGACTTTCTGTGGGGCATAGTGGAAATAAGCAGGGGAGGGGAATGAAATTTTTGATGTCCTTTGGGTACCTGTCCAAATTGGTTGTAGTCTTTTAGTTTTTTAGTTTATTTTTATTTTGTAAAAGGTTTTTTTCTAAGTTGACTAGAATGAGAATTTGCAATTTTGTATATTATTGTTTCGGACCAAATTAATTTCCATTTGTCTTTTTTGTCAAAATGAAGAACCTATTTTGGAGAATATTAACTCTGGAATTTCCAGTTGGAGGGGTTTTAGAAGTCTTAACTAGGTCTGAAGTCTAAACTGGGTTTGGTACCTTTACCTTACCCATAATTTTAAAATAAATCCATATTACTCACTGTTTTATTGCCTGTTCATGGGTTTTTCTTTGCAGTTTGTATTCTGTGAGAGTCAGCATGGAATGGATGACTAGCCACATGAAGAGGTAACAATTACACCTTACACCACCATTCTGATTCAAGGATCTTAAAACACATTTTAGTCCATTTTGTTTCCAAGTACATATTCATGTCTATTTTAAAGAAAGACAACCAGAGAAGAGGTAGGCATCTTGCCTGGGGTATCACATAGAACGACTGGGAGTTACAGAAATGGAATTTGGAAGGCAGATGATTCCAAAAGGACTGTGAGGCTGTCCAGTATATTCATGGAATTAGAGGACTCGCAGTCCCTTAAATGTTGAGTGGTAAAACCTCACGTTGACTCAACATTTTAATTTCTTCTCTAACATCCCTGTCTAGTGTTCGTCTTGATTCTAGTGATTCACTTACTCCTGGGGGAGCCTGTTCCACATAGTGAACTGCAAAATGGAAGATTAAAGCATTGCAGCCACATGAGCAGAAAGCTGCACTAAGTGATGTGAAAGCCAGTTTGCTGGTACACAGCCTACAGAGAGTTGGAGGACAGACCCCAAACTGAAGGTGGGTTCCTCTGGATTTTTAAATTTCGTGGTAAAGATGTATAATATAAAATTTACCCTCTGAGCCAATTTTATGTGTATAGCTTTGAGGCATTAAGTATATTCACGTTGTTATATAACCATCTTCACCATCCATGTTCGAAAATTTTTCTGTTCCCAAATTGAAATTCTTTACCTATTAAATAATAACTGACTATTCCTCCCTGCCCCCAGTCGCCAGCAATCATCATTCTACTTTGTGTTTCTGAATTCCACTTCTCTAGGGACATATTTAAATGAAATTATGGAATATTTGTCCTTTTATGTATTTTTCTTGGTACTAGGGCTCAAACTCAGGGCCTTCTCTAGTCCTTTTTGATTTCTTATTTTGAGATGATCTTGCTAAATTGTCCAGCCTGGGCTTGAATTTGTTATCCTTTTGCCTCTGCCTCCCAGAGTGCTGGGATTACAGGAATGTGTTAACATGTTTGGCTAATACTTGTCCTTTTGTGACTGGTTTATTTCACTTAGCATAATGTCTTCAAGTTTCACTCATGTTGTAGTACGTGTCAGAATTTTATTCCTTGTTTAGAGTGAATAATATTCTATTGTATGCATATACTACATCTTGTTCATCTATTAATTGGTCAATTGACATTGGGTTTGGGTTCTACCTTGTAAATATTATGAATAATGCCTCAGTGAATACAGATGGACACATCTCTTTGAGATCCTGTTTTCAATTTTTGAGGGGTACAGTAATAAAATGAATGGGTCGTATGGTAATTCAGTATTGAGTTTTGAGGAGTTGTCCTACTGTTTTCTACAGTGGCCATGCCATTTTATATCCCACCAGCAAAGCACACCATCCCAATGGATGTGCAGTGTTACATCATCATATCTTGGATTCCTTTTATTTTGGTGGAAACATCTGCAAATTTCTACCTTCTCATGAAAAATCAGATGATGGGCTTCAATTTTTTCATAGTATCAGTAGGTAGAGATGAATGGCTGCTGCCCTCTCTGGGTGTAGTAGAAAGTGCACTCACCTTCCAATGTTCTGTGCCACCTCTGATTGCAACTCTGTCTCACATTCCGCCTGCTGCACTTAGTTCCATATAGCATTTGAGTTTGCAACCAGTTTTTGAGCTGAAAAATATTAAAGATAAGATGTTATTGTGAAACATGAAATAAAGAAGATTGAGTAGGTGGCCTTTTTGCTTCCCCAGAATTATTCTCCTCAAGAGTAAAGAATAGAATCTTTTTGAAGGAACAATTGGAAGATTATAACAATATGAAGAGAGATATGTGAAATGTTCAACATTCAATCAACAAAAGATTTACTGAGCACCAACAATTTACCAAGTATTGTTCTCAACACTTGGAAGACATCAGTGAACAAAATAAACATAAACCTCTGCCCTGTCTTTGTAACACTTGTATTCTAATCTCAGCAGAGGTACAGAAAAATAAACCAAATCATAAGTAAATAAGCAAATTATATTGTATGTTAAAAAACAAGAAAAAATTATTAATTATATTTAATTACACCATGTGAGAATCATACCTAGTTTTAAAAAAGAAATGAAAATCTTAATAACTGTGTGGTTTTAAGATATTTTTTCTGCATTGCAAAATTTTAAGAACATTATCTTAATTTGGCAATTTAAAAATAAATTTAATATTTTGAAAAGAATAAGGAAAAGTAGTCCATCCAATTGTTGGGCACCAATTTTTTTTAATGAGAGGCTGAAAATAAATAAGCTGTGTTTGGCCATCTGGTGCCCCAAATTCAGAGGGTGAGATTTTGCTTCTAGGCTCAAATTCATTAATGCATTTTTTGACACTAAAAACAAAGCAAAGGTTGATAATCAAATGATCTTCAAGAAGACCTTATCTTCCACAGACAGGAACTCTCAGGGTTTAAAGTGGGCACATTATTTTTCCAGGAGTGAGACATATAATCTGAAATCCACATATACTTGTGCATCTTTAATATTGATAAAAATCCTGATTTAGTAGACATACTCTTGGCATATATATTTTTCCTTACTTTTCAATTAACCTTTATAGTATCTCCAATTTTAAATCATTCTGAAAAATATTTTATTGATGCATATGTGCATAATATCTATAGTATCTATTATATATATAACTTGATGAATTTATGCAAACTGAACAGACATGTGACATCAACATTAGATAAAGAAAAAGAACATTCAGTCCCTGAAAAAGCCTCCTTCAAATCACTGGGTCCCCAAAGCTAACCACTTTCTGGATTTTTGGCAGCATGCATGAGTTTTGCTTGTTTTGTGCTTTATATAAATGGAAGCATAGAATGTTTCCATTTGATGATACAATTTAAGTAGAACTATACTTGGAAAGCTCAAAATCACAAAATGATTCATATTCAGCTTCAAAGACATTTACTATTTGGTGGAAGGATGGTCTCCCACTTGCCTGCTGGTAAGAATAACCGAGGAATCATTAAGTTTCCTTCCCTGAAAACTCTAAATAGAGCAGGGCCTAGGAATCTGTATTCTTATCAGGGAATTTTGAGAAATTCCATATTTGGTGGCTAGGTAGTTGTATAACAGCACATAGAAAATGTTGATGAAGAGCTGAAAGTGTTAACTCAGCGCAATCAATCTGCTTGATAAAAATCAAGCAGAGCACTTGTTAAATACTAGAAGGATCCCCAGAGCTTCTCCACTGAGATTCCTACACTATAAAGCTGAAGTGGGTCCCAGGTGTGTATATTAACAAACACCCAAGGTTTGGGAAATATTTCACTAGATAGTTAAGACTCATCTATATTGGAACTGTATGATTGACCTTTGCTTTCTTTGGTCACTAGAGCATTGGCTAACATTTGGGGTGCTTTTCAAAATTCCATGGCTCCAGTAGTCCTACGTTAACAGTGCTTTTTATTTATAGTGTTTCTACTTATTAGAACTCAAGTACCAAAGCAGGCTGATGCTCAATTTTGGTGATTCCATTTACACCCTAACATTTAGTTTTTAAGTGAAAACCTTTCATTAGATCCTTCCCTAAACTGACAGATCACTGGGGCAATAGTATTGTATTTGTTTAATTTCTGGGCTGACTGTGAGAATCATGTAGGTAAGTCTCGCCTTATGAATGGAAGGGGACACAGCAGTGGCCTGGTTCTACCCACATTTTTTTCTGTCTGGAAATGAAAAACTAGGTTGAGATATGTCCTATTAAGTTACTAAGACAAAAGAGGGGGAGTTACCTTCCAACTATTTCTTAAATGCTAACCAAGGCAGCAGCGTAAAAGGAGTGCAAACTGTTGTTCTACACGTTTGTGCTTGGACACTGAGTTATTAGAAGTAGGCAGTTACATCAACTTCATGTTTGTCACTGTGTGCCATTTACTTGCTCCTTGGAACAAAAGTGATACCATTGCTCGCTCTTTCTCTAGCTAGCAAAAAAGAGGCACATTGTTCTAGAAAGATGGGGTCTAAATTTGGGTTATGAGTCTAAAACTGCATATAATAAAATTCTCTTCAAAATGCAAGTTATTCCCCACCACAGTGGTTCTTAAAGTGTGGTCTGGGGATCCCCCAAGATCTCTCTAGAGGGTCTATCCGAGAAAAATTGTTTCCATAATAATATTAAGTTAAAAATTTAAAAGTGATGGTACACAATGCTGGAGAGTTTATGAAGAGACAAGGATTCTCACTCCCTGCTGATATAGCTATTGTTTCCTTATTCTAGCAAGTAATAAGAGCCTTAAAAATATGCCTAGCATTTTTGAAGCAATAATTACACTTCTGGTGGTATTTTTAAAGGAAATAATATCAAATATATTATTTATATTAGTAAAATGGGAAAAATCTAAATGTTCACAAATGCTTGAAAGGTTACATTAATTATTATATATCCATATAATGAAATGTTTTTCAGCCATTGAAAAGAACATTTGTAAATCATGTTTGATAGCATAGAGAAAGGGTTATATTATATTAAATGAAAAAGCATGGTTAAAATGTATAAACACTGATTTCAACTATAAAAAAGTATTGAAAAATATTGGTGTGAAATACATCAAAATTGTAATAATGGTTCTCTCCAGGTGGTAGGATTATGGATGATTTTTATACTTTACAAATTTCTTGTAATAATCAATCTAATTTAATATAATGTAGTCAACAGTGCATTTTAGAGCACTGTACATATGGCTATAATTTAATGGACAAATAAAATGCCTAAAATTACATCTCAATTGTTAAACCATTGTAGGGACAAAATTAGAGAGACCCAATGGCATAAAGATCAGTCATAGCCCAGTGAGTCAATCTGTCTGAGTTTGACTTCTGAAGTGTGTGATTTATGATCAAATCGCTTAACTACAAAATATCAATGTCTTCTTGTATAAGGTAAGATAACAGTCTTACCTCAAAGGTGGTAGTCAGGATTAAATGTAATGTGTAAGTCTTAGCTTAGGACTTTGCATCTATCAACACTCAATAAGCATGAATTATTATTATTACATGTATCTACTTTATTTTTTTTTGGTACCAGGGATCGAACTCAGGACCTTATGCTTGCGAGGCAGGCGGCAGAACCACTGAGCTAAATCCCTGGCCCATGTATCTACTTTTTTGCTCAAACATCTTTCAGAAAAGAAACCTGTGACCTCAGAGGTCTTGAGATTGCTCAGTCAATCACTATATATGGATGAGATCACAGAGGTCTGTTTCTCATGGCTCTGGAGCCTCCACTTACCTTGAGCAAATATATCCAAGAAGATAAAAGCAATACTCAAAACATAAACCTGTGTGAAAATTGGGGAAAACTAAGTAAACACTAGGGAAGTGTCACTAGCCTGTAAACTTCAGGGCTTCAAGATGGCTTGAAGTGACAAAGCTCTGGCTGTCAGGGACTCTAGCTAGGCTTGGGGATATTAGCAACTAGGGGAGAGTTTTTTCACTGCCCACTCCCATGTCCTCTCTTTGTGTTCTGTACATAGCTCCTGTCTCCTGTTCTGGAGCACCAGGGATAGGCAAGCCTGAGTTAGCAAGTTGGGTGCTATCTTTGACACCTTTTCTTCCTCTTTGACAGAGTTGAGTTTATCTCCAAATCTTGCTGTTTTGTTTCCCTAAATATTTATCTCTAATCTGCCCACTTCTTTAAATTTTCCTCATTGCTACTACTCTAAAACTATGATCTTCTCAATTGTCTGCCTTTTGTCTTGCCCCTCAGCAATTTATTCTTTCTACAACAGGCTCTCTTGAGAATTATGTTCTATCATGTTCCTTCTGTGTAAATTCCTTCCAGTGATTTCTCATTCTTTTGCTCTTTGGGTAAAGTCTGAACCACTGCTTACCTCATCTAGTTTCCAGATGTCCTAGTAATGCAATTATTTCAGATCCTTAAAAGCAACATGATCTCAGTTCTATGCTGTCTCCCTAAAGCCTCTCCATGCTCAAAACATTTCTCCTTCCTCCTCCACCTGTGTAATGGACTGAATGTCCATTACAAGTCCCCTTAAAAGTCATACATCTGACACCTTAACTCCCAAGGTGACTGTATTTGGAGATAGGCTCTCCGTGGAGATCATTAACATTAAACAGAGAATTAAGATAGGGTTCTGATTTAATAGCATTAGTGTCCTTTAAAAGAGATGGGAGAGGACTCTCCCAAACCCTCAATGTGGTAAGAAGGTGTCCACTTTATAGAAGGAAGAGTACCTTCATGAAAAATGAACTCTGCTGATATTTTGATCTTAACTTTCTACATTCCAGCACTATGAAAAATAAAATTCTTTTTTAACCCACTGTATTATAGCATCCTGAACTGACTAATTCACCATACTTTAACATCTCCACTTCTCTCATCTCATTTTTCAAAAGACCTAAGTTAAGCCCACTTTTTCAGTGGTTATGTAAAATCTGAAAAAATATTACTGAAAAAATATGGTACATTCCACTCCTGTCAGAATACTGTAAACTACTACCATGTATCCTTCATCAGACCATTTTCACTTGCTCTGATTAGAATGTGTCCCCTCTAGAATCAGGCATTGAAACTTAATGGCAAGTGTGCTAGGATTAAGAGATGAAGCCTTTACAGGTTAACTGGGTTATGAGCGCTCCTCCCCTATGAATAGGATTAAGGTCTTTTAAAAGAGGCATCAAACAGTTTGGCTAGCTTGCCCTTCTGCCATATGTCAAGGGAGGACAGCAGTTCTCCCCTCCAGGGGATGCAACAGTAAGGTGCCATCTTGGAATCAGAGAGACTGGGTCCTCAGCACCCAGCACTTTGTGGACTTCTTGACCTCCAGAAGAACTATGAGAAACTAAATTTTTGTTCTTTATAAATGACCCAGTCTGCGGGTATTTTGTCATAGCAGCACAAATACACTAAGACATAACTTCAGGTTTAGCATTTGGATCTTCCTTGGACATAGGCATCAGGGAGCCAAAAACCCCAACACTGTACAGCCCCAGAACCTGGCACTGTCTGACAAAGTCATCCTTGAATATTTTATTGGATTGACTCACTGTTTAAAAAGGCAGGCTATTTTAACTCATCCTTTCTCTTTCTTGCTATAAAAAGTCTGTATTAAAATTTTTGAAAACCTTATTGAAGAAGGGATAAGAAACAGAATTAGATCTTTTTGCAAATGAAAAGGGACCAAGAGATAGGGGAAGGGGGTAGGTGGGGAAAAAAGGGTCATAAAAAGAATTAAAATGTGTTACACAAACATTCCAACTCCCCATGATGAATGCAGTCATTATGTACTGCAAACATGTACTAATAAAAATAATTTTTTTTTAAAAAAGAAATAACTTTAAGGGCAGTGAATTGATGAATAAAAGCCAAATGAAGGAAGAATTGTACAAAGTTTTCTAATTCCTTTCTAAGGACTTTCTAATTCCCCTATTGTAGTTCAGATCTGGGGTTTGAAGTTAGGCTGCCTCTAGGGACCTTGCAGTGAGACCCTACTTAATAAGTGTGGCTTTAAGAGACACACTGAAGAGCTGGGATTTAGCTCAGTGTTTCCGCAGCCAGCCTTGCAAGCCCAAGGTCTGGAGTTCGATCCCCGGTACAAAAAAAAAAAAAAAGAGAGAGAGAGACACACACACTGAATTTCTTCAGCTGTTCACTGAGGATAATGATTAGTACCTGCCTCCTGGAACTGTGGGGAAAATTAAATGAATAAACACAGGTAAAAGCTCTTAGACGAATATCCAGTGCAGAGTAAGTACTTAATAGATGAGAGCTGTTATAAGTTTTTAATTAACAAAACAGTTTCAGGAAAAGGCAAACTGTTGGTTTTATTGCCCAAGAGGCCACAGATTATGGGATGGAGTTACTGTTTTGAACACTATAAAGAGTTATTGATTTCCTCAGCTCTTTTTCTGAAGTTGCCATGTCTAACACACAATATTTTATTTTATTTATACACCACTGTGTTCCAAAAAGGATTTCAGGGAGCTTACAGATGAACATAAAACATAACAAAGTAACATGAGTTAAAGGTAGAATGAAAGAAGAGAGAAAAACAAGAGTGAGTATAAAGTTGGTCTAGGAATATATATTACTAAAAATTATGAGCATGTTAAGGCTTAAGATGAAACACTAAATCAGAAGAAGCTAGGGTAGGAACATTATTTTAATTTCTCCTCTATTTTGCCTCATTTTAAAACTTTCTTTCTCAAGATGATTTAAATGCTACTTTAATTCTTAAAAATACCTATTTTACTTTCAGCACCAAAAAATTCTGTACCAGTGGACGAAGACTGATTTCTCATATATTGATTCATGGAGCTGCATTTAAACCTTATGAATAGATAGACATATTACTGAATGGGCATGAAGGAACTTAATACTTATTAGATACTAATAAGCACCAGTCCAAACTTTCAACTATGTTTTCTTTTGATAGCACAACTTCATGAAGTAATTAAATTTTCCATCTTACAGATGAGCCCCAAAAGAAATGAATATTCTATAGTTCTAAGGAGTAAGAACTTAAGAGCATTTGGCTCTGGTGCTTTAACTGCCACCATCGTATCAGGTGCAGCTATTTGCAGACAGAACACACTTATTTGCCTAAAGACATCAGAACATTTCTAAAAGATTCTTTCAAAGCTTAGCTTCTTGGCTTTATCTTCCTCTTGAGAAATTTGTGAACTGTGTCCTTATGTGGCTGTGTTTATATGATTTGCCACATCATTGTTAGAAGAGTAATTTAGAGGTGGTTGGGAAGAAAGCCTTACCATGGATATGTAGGAATCACTCAGAAGGTTCCAGCTCATCTGGCTCAAATGTAAAAGACAAAACAAAAAGATGGATATTGGACAAACTAATAGATGTTATGATACAGGAGTAGGTTTGGCACAGCTAAAAGCCCATGGTAAGGTCAGAAATCTTTAGAAATATAGTTGGAGTCAAGGGAGAAATGAAGATGTTGAAGCCACAGTGCTTGTTTTATTCCTATTTGGACTCTAGAAAATGACTCCAACTGGAAGTATTTACACTTCTTTCTCCTGTGGATAACTTATATATAAAAACACAATGAAGGAAAAAGTTACAGTTTCAATAGAATTGAAATATAAACACACAGATGAAGTTAGCTAGTAAAACACCAGGTTTAACCACAATAACTGTGCACAGGTCTCTGAGCATTCCATGAATTTTTTGTTTTTATTATTTTTTTTATGACTGCAGCCTTGCACATGACTTAAAATCTGTCTTGATTGTACTGCTCTTTCCTGACAATATCCAGTCACGCTCATCCTTTAGGTCTTAGTTAAAATAGAAAAAAATTGGACACACACTAAACTATTTCTTCCAAATTTCTGAGATTTGGGTAAGTCAGAGTTTGATAAACTGTGGTCAAATACAGCTGCCTTCCTGCTTCTGTAAATAAAAATCTGCTGGACCACAACCATGCTTACTCATTAAGTGCTATCCATGGCTGCTTTTGTGCTAATTGGCTGAGTTGAGTATTGTGACAGAGACTGTCTGGTTGACAAAGCCCAAAGTCCTTACTATTTCACTCTTTACAGAAACAGTTTGCCAACTGTGGTGGTAAAGGAGAGGTTTTCATTTCTTCTTTTTATTTATTAAAGGAGAAAGCTAAACAAAAAGTGTGCAATGGATGATATTTTCTTTTCGTGTTCTCTTCTGTTATATAGATTTTCTCTAAAAATATTATTTGTTAAAAATTAAATTTTTTAATTAAAATATTTTTTTCCTTAAATGCTTTTATTGCTACATTTAGGTATACAATACGTTTAAATTTATCATTGAGTGCTTGTACCTGTACATGATGTATCTTGGTTCTTATTTTTTCCCCATTCCCTGTGCTCCCTTCCCTATTTACATACATTTAATTTCCATTTTTTTTCTTTTCTCATAATTTTTCCTTTCCCTTCTTTACTTTGCCCTTCCCCTCCCACCACCCCTACACCTTTGGACCTTTTCCTATTTTAAATTATCAATTATTCATTTTAATCCTTTTAATCCTTATTTACACTTTCAGTTTCTCACACCAGAGAAACTATTCGGTATTTACACGTGTGTCCTATTTATTTCACTTAAGAGTATTGCCTCCATATGCATCCATTTAGGTATAAATGTCTCTAGTTTCTCATTCTTTATGGCTGAGTAGTACTCCATTTTATTAAAAAACCACATCTTCTTTATCCAGTCTCCAGTTGATGGGCACTTGGGCTATTTCCACGTTTTAGCTATTACAAACTGTGCCGCTATAAACATGGGTGCACATATATCACTTTGGTATGATTCTTTTAATTCTTCGGGGAAGATACCCAGTAGAGGAATAGCTGGGTCAAATGGGACTTCTAATCCTAGTTCTTTGAGGAATCTCCATACCGATTTCCATAGTGGTTGCACCAGTCTACATTCCCACCAACAATGGAGAAGGGTTCCTTTTTCCCCACAGGCCTGCCAGCATTTGTTATTGGTTGATTTCTTGATAGCAGTCATTCTTTCTGGGGTGAGGTGGTATCTCAGTGTTGTTTTCATCTGCATCTCTCAAATGACCAGTGATGTTGAACAGTTTTTCATATATTTATTTGCTGTTTTTACTTCTTTGTCTGAGAAATGTCTGTTCATTTCAGATGCCCATTTTTGAACTGGATCTTTGAATTGAGGGGGTCTGATTTTTTTCAGTTCTTTGTATATTCTAGATAATAGACCTTTGTCTGAGATACAGGTGCTAAAAATTTTTTCTTACATTTAGGTTGTCTTTTAGCTCTGTTGGTGGTTTCTCTTGCAGTGCAGAAGCTTTTTAATAAGATGAGATCCCAGTTGTTGATTCTTTGTGCTAGTTCCCATGCTACTGAGGATTTGTTCATAAAGTCTTTTCCTATGCCAATGTCTTCCAGAGTTTTACCTAACTTATCTTCCAGCAAGTTTAGTGTTTCTGTTTTAATATTTAGATCTTTAACACACTTGGATTTTAGTTTAGTGCATGGTGACAGATAAGGTTCTAATTTTAATCTTTGGCAAGCTGAAATCCAGTTTTTCCAACACCATTTATTAAAGAGGCTATATTTCCTCCAGTGAGGATGTTTGGCTCCTTTGTCAAAGATGAGGTGGCTGAGTATGTCTGGAGTTGTTTCTGCATCTTCTGATCTATTCCACTGATCCTCAGGTCTGTTTCTTTGCCAGTACCATGCTGTTTTTATCACAGTGGCTTTGTAGTATAGTTTCAAGTTAGGGATTGTGATACCCCTTGACATGTCTCTGTTGCCTAGAATTGCTTTAGCTATTCTAGGTCTCTTCTGGTTCCAGGTGAATTTTTGGATTGTTTTCTCTAGTTCTGTGAAATATATTGTTGGGATTTCAATCAGGATTGCATTGAATCTGTATAGAAGTTTTGGAAGTATGGCCATTTTCACTATATTGGTTCTTCCTACCCAGGAACAAGGATGTCTTTCCATTTTCTTATATCCTCCTCAAACTCCTTTTTCAGAATGCTGTAGTTTTCAGTGTAGAGGTCTTTTGCTTCCTTTGTTAGATTGATTCTTAGATATTCCATTGTTTGGATGCTTTTGTAAAAGGAACTGTTTCCCTAATTTCTCTTTCAGTGAGTCTGCTATTTGTGTATAAGAAGGATATTGTTTTTTGGGTGTTGACCTTATATCTATCTACTCTACTGAATCTGTCAATTAAGTCTAGAAGTCTTTTGGCAAGTTTTTTGGGTCTTCTATGTAAAGTATCATATCATCAGCAAATAATGACAGTTTAATTTCTTCCTTTCCTACCTTTATTCCTTTTATTTCTTTCTCTTTTCTAATTGCTGTGGCTAATGTGTCCAGAACTATATTGATCAGGAGTGGTGATAGTGGGCATCCTTGTCTTGTTCCTGATTTTAGCATGAAAGTTTTCAGTTTTTGACCATTTAGTATGATGTTGGCTGTTGGTTTTTCATAGATAGCCTTAATCAGGTTGAGATAAAGACCATCTAATACAATTTTCTGTAGTGATTTTCTCAAGAATGGGTGTTGGATTTTGTCAAATGCCTTTTCTGCACCTATTGAGATGATCATATGGTTTTTGCCCTTGACTCTGTTAATATAGTGTATTACATTTATTGATTTACGAATGTTGAACCATCCTTGCATCCCTGGGATAAATCCGACTTGGTCAGGGTATATGATCTTCCTTTTTTTTTTTTTGTATTAAATTCTTTTATTGGTACATTGTAGGTATACAACACATTACATTTCTCATTGGGAATTGTACCTTTATATAATGCATCTTGGTTCTTATTTTTTCCCCATTCCTAGCCCTCCCTTCACCTCCTCCACCCTTCCCTATTTACAAAGACTTTATTTCCATTTTTTCCATTTCTCAGCATTTTTTCTTTCCCTTCTTTCTTTTCTATGCCCCTCCCACTACCCCTACCCCTTTGGACCTTTACTTCCTATTTTACATTATCAATTATTCATTTTAATAATTGGTACATTTTAGGTATACAATATAATGACATTCATCATTGGAAATTTGCACCTTTACATAGTCTCTCTTGGTTCTTATTTTTCACCCTTGCCCAGCCCTCCCTTCAACCCCTCCGCCCCTCCCTATTTACAAAGATTTTGTTCCTATTTTTCCATTTTCTCATATTAATCCCATTCCCTTCTATCCTTTCCCCTAGCCCTCCCACTTCCTTCTCCTTTGCCCCTTTTCCTCCTATTTCACATGACCTATTATACATTTAGGCCTTATTTACACTTTCAGTTTCTCACACCAGAGAAACTATTTGGTATTTACACATGTGTGTCCTATTTATTTCACTTAAGAGTATTGCCTCAATGTGCTTCCACTTAGCTATAAATGTCTCTAATTTCTCATTTTTGATGGCTGAGTAGTACTCCGTTTTATAAAAAAACACCACATTTTCTTTATCCAGTCTCCAGTTGATGGGCATTTGGGCTGTTTCCAAGTTTTAGCTATTACAAACTGAGCTGCTATGAACATGGGTGCACATATATCACTGGTATGATTCTTTTAATTCTTTGGGGAAGATCCCCAGCAGTGGAATAGCGGGGTCAAATGGGACTTCCAGTCCTAGTTCTTGGAGGTATCTCCATACTGATTTCCACAGTGCTTGCACCAGTCTACACTCCCACCAGCAGTGGAGCAGGGTTCCTCTTTCCCCACAGCCCCACCAGCATTTGTTATTGGTTGATTTCATGATAGCAGCCATTCTTTGTGGAGTGAAGTGGAATCTCAGCATTGTTTTCATTTGCATCTCTCGAATGACCAGTGATGTTGAACATTTTTTCATGTATTTATTTGCTATTTCTACTTCTTTGTCTGAGAAATATCTGTTCATTTCAGATGCCCATTTTTGGATTGGGTCTTTAAATTTGGGAAGTCTGATCTTTTGAAGTTCTTTATAGATTCGAGATAGTAGACCTTTGTCTGAGGAAGAGCAGGTGAAGATTTTTTCCCACATTGTGGGTTGTCTCTTCACACTGCTGGTGGTTTCTCTTGCTGTGTAGAAGCCTTTTAATAAGAAGATATCCCACTTGTTGATTGTTTGTGCTGGTTCACAGGCAACTGAGGTTTTGTTCATAAAATCTTTTCCTACACTGATGTCTTCAAGGATTCCACCTAACCTCTGTTCCAACTGGTTCAGAGTTTCTATTTTAATATTTGGATCTTTAATCCATTTTGATTTTAGTTTAGTGCATGGTGAGAGATATAGGTCTAGTTTTAATCTGTGGCAAGTTGAAGCCCAATTTTTCCAGCACCATTTATTAAAGAGGCTATCTTTCCTCCAGTGAGGGTGTTTGGCTCCATTGTCAAAAGATGAGATGGCTGAGTGTGTCTGGCATTGTTTCTGCATCTTCTAATCTTTTCCACTGGTCCTCAAGTCTGTTTCTTTGCCAGTACCATGCTGTTTTTATCACAGTAGCTTTGTATTAGAGTTGCAGGTTGGGGATTGGGATACCCCCTGCCATGCCTCTGTTACCTAGAATTTCTTTTGCTATTCTGGGTCTCTTCTTGCTCCAAATGAATTTTTGGATTGTTTTCTCGAGCTCCATGAAGTATGCTGCTGGGATCTCAATTGGAATTGCATTAAATCTATATAGCAGTTTTGGAAGTATGGCCATTTTCACTATCCTTCCTACCCAGGAGCAGGGGATGTCTGTCCATTTTCTGATATCATCTTCAATCTCCCTTGTCAGAGTGCCATAGTTTTCAGAGAAGAGGTCTTTGATTTCTTTCATTAGGATGATTCCTAGGTATTTCAGTTTTTTGGATGCTATTTTGAAAGGAATTATTTGCCCTATTTCTCTCTCAGTGAGTCTGTCATTGGTGTAGAGGAAAGCTACTGATTTTTGTGTGTTGACCTTGTAACCAGCTACTTGACTGAATTTGGTTAGTAAGTCTAGAAGACTTTTGGTGGAGTTCTTGGGGTCTTCTATATAGAGTATCATGTCATCTGCAAATAATGACAATTTGACTTCTTCATTACCTATCTTTATTCCTTTTATTTCTTTCTCTTGTCTAATTGCCGTGGCTAATGTTTTCAGAACTATATTGAACAAGAGTGGTAATGGTGGACATCCTTGTCTTGTTCCTGATTTGAGTGTGAAGGATTTCAGTTTTTGACCATTTAGTATGATATTGGCTGTTGGTTTTTCATAGATGGCTTCTATCAGTTTGAGGCAGAGACCATCTATTCCAATTTTTTTTAGGGTTTTTATCATAAATGCATGTTGGATTTTGTCAAATGCTTTTTCTGCGTCTATGGAGATAATCATATGGTTTTTGTCCTTGGCTCTATTGATATAGTGTATTACATTAATTGATTTTCATATATTGAACCATCCCTGCATCCCTGGGATGAATCCCACTTGATCAGGGTGTATGATCTTCTTGATGATCTTCTGCATTCTGTTTGCCAGTATCTTATTAAGGATTTTTTCATCTATGTTCATTAGTGAGATTGGCCTGTAGTTCTCTTTTTCGGTTGGGTCTTTCTCTGCTTTGGGGATCAAAGTGATGCTTGCTTCCAGGAATGAATTTGGGAGTATTGCTTCCCTTTCCATTTCACTGAAGAGTTTAAACAGTAGTGGCAGCAGTTCCTGCCTAAATGTCTTGTAGAATTCAGCACTGAAGCCATCATGGCCCGGGCTTTTCTTAGTTGATAAGTTTTTAATTACATTTTCAATTTCATTGGTTGATATTGGGTTGTTCAGAATTTTTAGGTCTTCTTTGTTCAACTTTGGTAATTCATATGTATCTAGGAATCTGTCCATTTCTTCTGTGTTGTCCATCTTATTGGCGTATAGGTTCTGGAAGTAGGTATTGATGATCCTCTGGATTTCTGCTGGGTCTGTTGTCATTTCACCCTTTTCATTCCTAATTGCATGGATTTGGGCCTTTTCTTTCCTTTTTCTGACAAGGTCGGCTAAAGGTTTGTCAATTTCGTTGATTCTTTCAAAGAACCAGCTCTTGGCTTCATTGATTTTTTGTATCGTTCTCTTAGTCTCCATTGGATTGATTTCTCCTCTGATCTTTATAATTTCCTCCCTTGTATGAGCTTTGGGGTTGTCCTGCTCTTCCTTTTCTAGAAGCCTGAAGTTCAGCATCAGGTTGTTTAATTGGGCTCATTCTGTTTTCCTAATATGCTTATTCACTGCTATGAATTTCCCTCATAAGACTGTTTTCATTGTGTCCCACAGATTCTGATATGTTGTATTGTCATTGTCATTTAATTGAAGGAACTGTCTGATTTCTTCTTTAATTTCCTCTGTGACCCATTGGTTATTCAGAAGTGTGTTGTTCAATCTCCACATGTTTATGAAATTTTTTGAGTTTCTTTTGCTATGGATCTCCAATTTCATCGCACTATGGTCTGATAATATACAGGGGATAACTTCAGTTCCTTTGCACTTCCTTAAACATGTTCTATGTGTGAGTATGTGATCTATTTTGGAGAATGACCCATGTGCAGCTGAGAAGAATGTGTATTCTGATTTTGTGGGGTTGAAGACTCTGTAAACATCTGTTAAGTTCATTTGTTCAAGAGTTCCATTGAGTTCTAGTATTTCATTACTTATTTTTAGTCTAGTTGATCTATCTATTTGTGACAGTGGGGTGTTGAGGTCCCCCACTACAATTGTATTAGTGCATATATGACTTTTCATGTCCGTTAGTATTTGTTTTATATAGTTGGGTGCACTAGTGTTTGGTGCATAGATATTTATGATTGTCATCTCTTCCTCTTGGATTCTTCCCTTTACAAGGATGTAGTGTCCTTCTTCATCTCTCTTAATCAGTGTTGGTTTGAAATCTACTTGATCTGCCAAGAGGATAGCTACTCCTGCTTTTTTTCAGGTTCCTGTCACATGCAGTATTGTTTTCCACCCTTGAACTTTCAGTCTATGAGTTTCCTTTTGAATTAAGTGTGTTTCTTGTATGCAGCATATTGTTGGATTTTGCTTCTTGACCCATTCTGCCAGTCTATTTCTTTTGATTGGTGAATTGAGACCATTAAAGTTGATGGTTATAACTGAAACGTATTGACTGGTTATTGCCATGACTTTTTCTTTTTGTTGGGTTCTCCCCCTTTCCATTTAATTTCTTGTCATGCCAGATGACATTCATTCTGCTTTGCTTCCTGGGGTTGTGATCCTCAATGTCTGTTCCTAGGATATTGTGTAAAATTCTTTGGAGTGCCGGTTTGGTATTCACGAAGTTCCTAAGGTGCTCTTTGTCATGAAAGTATCTTATTTCTGCATTCATTTTGAAAGATAGTTTTGCAGGGTACATCAATCTGGGTTGGAGGCTGTTTTCTTTTAGGGCTTGGAACATGTCACTCCAAGCTCTTCTTGCCTTGATGGTTTGTGTTGAGAAGTCTGCTGTGATTCTGATGGGCTTTCCTTTGTATGTGATTTGTTTCTTTTCTCTGACTGCTTGGAGAACTTTGTTCTTCTGTTGTGTTTCTGGAATCTTAACAATTATATGCCTATGTGTAGATTTTTTTTGATCAAGGCTATTTGGAGTCCTATATGCCTCACTTATCTGTATGTCAAGCTCTTTTCCCCTGCTTGGGAAGTTTTCGGCCATTATTTCTGTGCAGAGATTTTTTATGTCATCTCCATTCTCTCCTGTTTCTTCATTGAGCCCAATCAGTCTTGTGTTATTCTTCTTTGCATCATCTAGCAGCTGCTGGATTGATTTCTCATGTTCCCTTATAATTTTGAAGCAATTTTTCTCTTCCTGGTCACTAATTGCAATCTTATCTTCTCTATCTGAAATTCTGTCCTCACATTGGCTCATTCTGCTGTGTAGACTTTCAGTGGAGTTTTTCATGTCCTGGAAATCTATTTGCATCTGTTTTATGGATTCCATTTGTTTCTTATGTTGGGATTCCATCATGTTCCTGAGCTCCTCTCTAGATTTATTAATCATGTCTTGCACTAGTGGCACAATTTCTCCTGTTATCTGAGAAATTATTTCTGATTTCATTTTTTCCAGATCCCCTTTTGTTGCCAATTCAGTGGGTCCAGGTGGTTGAGTATCAGAGTGTTCCATCTCATTTCCCTTTGGGGTTGCTGTAGGTGATCTGGAAGTCTGGTTTTGAGACTTATTTACATGTTTTCTCATTTCGACTGGGGTGGGGGGCTGTTAGCCCCTGCACGGATTACCTCCTCTGAGCTAGGTGAGGTGGGACAGGGGCCAGGAGCAGCGGTAGGGATGGTGACCCAAAAGCCCTTTCCTGTGGGCTGGGAGCAGTGGGAGGGATGGTGGCTAGGAATCCCCTTCCTCTGGACCAGGAGCAGTGGGATGGTGACTCAGAAGCCCCTTCCTCTGGGCTGGGAGCAGTGGGAGGGATGGTGGCTTGGAAGCCCCTTCCTCTGGGCCAGGAGTAGCGGGACAGAAGGTGGCCCAAAATCCCTTTCCTCTGGGCTGGGAGCAGCGGGAGTGATCGTGACCGCGAAGCCCCTTCCTCTGGACCAGGAGCAGTGGGATGACAGCTCAGAAGCCCCTACCTCTGGGCCGGGAACCGTGGGACTCAGTACCTTGGTCTGTTGGTCTGGTGTCCTCTACATCTTTGTAGTGTGGAATCAGGTGGCTGCCTGTCTGCAGCGGGGTGATTCGGTGTCTTCTGCGTGACTCAGGACCTCGGTAGGGCGTGCACAGACCTGCCTGTCTGCAGCGGGCTGATTCGGCCTGTTCTGTGTGGCTCAGGACCTAGGTAAGGCATGGGCAGACCTGCCTGTCTGCAGCGGGGTGATTTGGCATCTTCTGCGTGACTCAGGACCTCGGTAGGGCATGCACAGACCTGCCTGTCTGCAGCGGGCTGATTCGGCGTGTGTTGTATGATCTTCTTGATGACCAGTATTCTCTTTGCCAGTATCTTGTTGAAGATTTTTGCATCCGTGTTCATTAGGGAGATTGGCCTGTAGTTCTCTTTTTGGGTTGGGTCTTTCCCTGGAAATGGAATCAAAGTAACACTTGCTTCCGGGAATGAATTTGGAAGCCTTGGTTCCCTTTCAATTTCCTTCATGAGTTTAAAGAGTAATGGCCATCATTCTTTAAATGTCTTGTAGAATTCATCAGTGAAACCATCAGGACCTGGGTTTTTCTTTGTTCGTAAATTTTTTATTACATTTTCAATTTCACTCATTGTAATTGGGGTGTTTAGAACTTCTACATCTTCTTCATTTAACTTTGGCAATTCATATGTATCTAGGAATCTGTCCATTTCTTCTGTGTTTTCCATTTTATTAGAGTACAGGTTCTTGAAGTAGGTATCAGTGATCTTCTAGTGGGATGTTTCTATTTGATCTATCTGTTTCTATCTGATCTATTTCTGCTGGGTCTGTTGTGACGTCACCTTTTTTGTTCTTAATTGCATGGATTTGAGCCTTTTCTTTCCTTTTTTTGATAAGGTTGGCTAAAGTTTTATTGATTTTATTTATTCTTTTGAAAAACCAACTCTTTGATTCATTAATTTTTTGTATCATTCTCTTAGTCTCCATTCCATTGATTTCTGCTCTGATCTTTATAATTTCCTCTCTTGTATGAGCTTTGGGTTTGTTATGCTCTCCTTTTTCTAGGAGCTTGAGTTATTAGGTTATTTATCTGAGTTCTCTCTGTTTTCCTAATATGGGCATTCACTGCTGCATTAGGTTATTTATCTGAGTTCTCTGCATTAGGTTATTTATCTGAGTTCTCTCTGTTTTCCTAATATGGGCATTGATTGCTATGAATTTCCCACGTAGAACTGCTTTCATTGTGTCCCATAGATTCTGGTATGTTGTACTGCCATTATCATTTACTTGTAGCAACTGTCTGATTTCTTCATTAATATCCTCTGTGACCCATTGGTTGTGCAGGAGGGTGTTATTCAATTTCCATGTGTTTGTGGGAGTTTTGCGGTTTCTTATGTTACTGATCTCCAATTTTATTGCACTATGGTCTGAAAATATACAGGGCGTAACTTCAGTTTATTTACATTTACTTAGAAATGTCATATGAGCTAGTATGTGGTCTTTTTTGGAGAATGACCCGCATGCAGCCAAAAAGAATGTGTATTCTGATTTTGTGGGGTGGAACAGTCTGTAAACATCTATTAAGTCCATTTGTTCAATAGCTTGGTTCAGTTCTAGAATTTCGTTGTTAATTTTTTGTCTAGATGATCTGTCTATTTGTCATAGTGGGGTATTGAGGTCCCTCACTACAACTGTATTAGTGCTTATTTGGTTTTTCATGTCCATTAATATTTGTTTTGTTTAGTTTGGGGCATTCATATTTGGTGCATATATATTTAGGATTGTCATTTCTTCCTCTTTGATTGTTCCCTTCACAAGGATGTAGTGACCATCTTTGTCTCTCTTAATTAGTTTTGGTTTGAAATCTACTTTTCTGCAAAGAAGATTGCTACACCGGGTTTTTTCTGGGTTCCTGTTGCATGGAGAACTGTTTTCCATCCTTTTACTTTCAGTCTATGAATTTCCTTTTGAGTTAGGTGTGTTTCTTGTATACAGCATATTGCTGGATTTTGCTTCTTAATCCATTAGTCTATTTCTTTTGATTGGTGAATTCAGGCCATTAACATTGAGAGTTATAATTGATAGATATTGACTCAATGTTTTACTATTGTTGGCTCTTTTATTTCTTATTTTTCCCCCCTTTCCCTTTAGCTTCTTACCTTGCCTGGTGGCTTCCCTCTGTTGGGCCTTATGGGGTTGTGACCTTCATTGTCTTTTTCTAGGATATTGGTTAGAATTGTTTGGAGTGCTGGTTTGGTGTTCATGAAATTTCTCAGGTATTCTTTGCTGTGAAAGTATCTAATTTCCCCATCAATTTGGAGAGATAATTTTGCAGGATACAACAGTCTAGGTTGGAAGTTATTTTCTTTTAGGGCTTGAAATACTTCACTCCAGGCTCTCCTTGATTTGAGGGTTTGTGTGGAGAAGTGTGCTGTGATTCTGATGGGCTTTCCTTTATAGGTGATTTGTTTCTTTTCTCCAACTGCTTGTAGGATTTTGTTCTTCTCTTGAGTTTCTGGGATCTTGACTATTATATGTCTAGGTGTAAATTTTTTTTGATCATGGCTAATTGGAGTTCTATATGCCTCACTTATCTGTATGTCCAATTCTCTACCTCTGTCTGGGAAGTTTTCTACTATTACTTCTGTGAACAGTTTTTTTTAATGTCAATTATACTTTCTCCTGTTTTTTCGTGGACTCCTATCAGTCTTATGTTATTCTTCTTTGCATCATCTAGCAGCTGCTGGATTGATTTCTCATGGTCCCTTACTATTTTGAAGAGATCACTGTTTTCATGGTCCTTAACTGCAATCCTGTCTTCTATATCTGATATTCTATCTTCAGATTCCCTTAATCTGCTCTGCATGCTTTCAGTGGAGTTTTTAATCTCCTGAATATCTGTTTGAATCTGTTTCATGGATTCCATTTCTTTCTTACATTGGGTAATCATGGTTTCCATTTCTTTCTTATGCTGGGCATTCATGGCTTCCAGCATGTTTTCTGAGCTCATCTGTTTTTTTTATCTGTTTCTGTTCTACAGCCTCTAATCGTGTCTTTCACTCTTCTCACCATCTCTATAGTTATCTGGGAGATTATTTCTGCTTTGAATTTTTCTAGAGCCTCATTCACCTGTTTTGTTACTTTCTGTGCTATCAGTTCAGGTTGTCCAGGTGGTTGATTATCAGACTTTTCCACCTGGTTTACCCCCGAATTTGCCTTTTGTGGGGTGGAAGTCTGTTTGTGCCTTACTTAAATGTCTTCTCATTTTTGTTTTTGGTGCTGTCCTTGGTTTAGTTCCTGGGTTGATATTTTGAAGTTGCTTATTGTAAGTATCTTTGTTGATGTATTTAGAACACTTATGGAATGATTGCTTCTCAGAGGTGTCTTCCAAATATAGCTGATCTTTAGGTTTTGAGTCTCTCATGGCTCTGAGGCTGTCTCATTTTCATTATGCCAAGAAGGACAACTGATTAGATCAATCACAACACCTTAGCCCAAGTGATACAGTCAGCAACACAATAGCATCAAGTACCTCTTAGAAAATGACAATTTGTGGTAGTTATTAATCTATCACCTTTAACTGTGTGAATTAAATCAAAATCAAGGACCAACTCAACATATGTTTATAATGAATAAACTCTTCAATATAGTAACTTTACCTTTGGGATGGGGAGTTAGAAGGAGTTGTGGAGGGAGGAATAGGTAAGTAGAATGATTGGGGAAGGTTAGCAATGAGGCCAGAGGACACAGGCAAGAGAAGGAAACAGAAGAAAAGAAAGATAAAGAAGAAATACGAATTAGGGCCAGAACAGGAACACAAAGGGAGATGAAGAACAACGTAGGACAGCGAGGGAGCGAGGCAGAGAGAGAAAGAAAAAAGAAAGAAAAAAATAAAAATAAAAATTTTAAAAGTAGCAAAGAAGAAAAAAATTAAAAAGAAGAGCAAAAAAAAGTGGTAGTTTTCAAAATAACAAAAGATAAAAATGAAGAGCCTCCTTCAGGGTATGTCTCTGCTGTCACGATAGACAACGTGGGCAGCAGTGTGCAGATATAAGTCAACGAGTCTCAGTAAGGCAGTCACAGACCCATGAGATTCAGGCAGATTTCTGGCTGCAAGTCCCAAGTTGAGCTCCCTGTCCTCCTGCAGGTTGAACTCTGCAAGGTTCTGTTGCAGGTTCTAGCTGCCTTTCCCCTGAAGATAGCCCAGGTTCCAATGGGAGGTGGTGATCCCTCCAACTTACCAAGCACAGTAGTCTGGTGTGCCGTTATTGCACAGATTCTCTTCACTTTTTCAGTGGGCTTCAGTTTTCATCAGGGAGCCTGAGAGAGGCCCTCTTTCTGTTGTTCATTTCTGCAGCTCAGGACAATCCCTTTTATGGCCCCCTGTGCCTCTGTAGTGTAGATCCAAGTAGCTGCACAGCTGAGAGGCCAGAGGCTGAGGGCCAGGGTCTGTTGTTGCAGGTCCCTGTGCGGCTAAGGTGGCGGCTGGTGGGCGTGCCCCAGGGTGGGGGTGGGGGGTCCTCACCCGCTAGGTCTCCTGCTCTCAAGTGGGAGGAGCGAGCCGGACTGAGCAGGGCGCAGTCTGCGCCTGCTCCGCCAGCTCGGCTGAGCTGGGGGCTGGTGGGCGTGTAGTTAAAATATTTTTAAAGATGCGGCTTAAATAGTATTTCATCAGTGAAGCCTTCTGTTATGGCTGCCTCCTGTATGTTTGCACAGAAGTGTTAAAGTTTTCTATATTAGTAATTATCAAACTGCGTGGCAATTATGTATTTCCATGCCTGTCTCTTAGACAAGCACAAGAAGTTTATAGTCTTTTAAAAGGAGTAAACCCAGTTAATTCAGGAGCTACAATGATTTTATAGCAAAAGGAGAAAAATATTTCCTTATCCTTTTAGTTTACAAAGTATTTTCATGATTATTTAATTATCC
The DNA here is from genome assembly GCF_053883595.1 of Heterocephalus glaber. Lineage (NCBI taxonomy): Eukaryota > Metazoa > Chordata > Mammalia > Rodentia > Bathyergidae > Heterocephalus > Heterocephalus glaber. The sequence goes on from NW_028258156.1 coordinate 9,083,784, forward strand.
TCTAGTTTTTTCAACTGTCACTTAATTGGAGAACACTTCTTGGAACACCCTATAAAAATAGCAACCTATTACATTCTAACTCTTTTATTTTACTTTATTTTATTTAAAAAATAAATTCTATTTTGTATATTGAAAGTATACAACATAAGGTTATGGGATAGATACGAATAGTAGAATGGTTATAATAAGAAAGCAAATTAACATATTCTTCATCTCACATTTACCCAGTGTGTGTGTGCGCGCGTGCGCGCACGCCCGTGTGGCAAGAGCAGCTAAAATGTACCCATTTAGCAACCACTGTTTAATTCTCCACCTCTATATATTTGAATTTATTTACTTATTTGTGTGTTCCACATATAAATGAGATCCATGTCATATCTTCTTTCTGTGCTTGGTTTATTTCACTCAGCATGATATCCTCTGGGTTGATGCTGTGACAAATGGCAGCATCTCCTTTTTTAAGACTGAGTGATGTTCCATTTATGTGTGTGTGTACATGTGTGTATGTGTGTGTAAGTATAGCACAAATGTTTTTAATCCATTCTTACATTAATGGACTCTTAGTTTATTCCCCTATCTTGACTATAGTGACTAATGCTGCAGTGCATCTGGGAACATAAACATCTTTACAGGGGGTTGATTCCATTTCCTTTGGGCATATGCCCAGAGATGGATTGCTTGATCATATGGGCATTCTATTTTCAATTTCTTTAGGAACCTCTGTACTATCTATTTTACATAAATGGTACACCAATCTACCTTGCCACCAACAGTGTCCAAGGGCTGCATTTTCTCAACTCTCCCATGAGCATTTGTCTCTTGACTTTTTGATAATTGCCATCCTAATGGATGTGAGGTGATCTCTCATAGTGATTTTGATTTATGTTTCTCTGGTGGTTAATGATGAACACCTATTTATATACTTGTTGTCTGTTTTATGTTTTCTTGGAGAAATGCCTGTTAAGGTACTTTGACCATTTTAAAATCAGGTTGTTTGTTTTTTTGCTATTGAGTTGAATGAGTTCTCTATGCATTTTGGAATATTAAATCCTTGTTAGATATATGCTCTGCCAATGTTTTTTCCTAATCATTAGTTTGATATTTCATTTTGTTGATTGTTTCCTTTGCTGTGCAGAAGTTTTTACTTTGGTATAATCCCACTTACTCGTTTTTGCTTTTGTAGCCTGAGCTTCCAGTGTGATAACCCTCAAAATATTGCCAAAGTCATCATTCAGGAGCTTTTCCTCTATGTTCTCTTCTAAGAATTTTATGGTTTCAGGATTTGTGCTTAACCTACTTTGAGTTGATTTTTGTGTATTGTGCAAAATAAAGGTCAGATTTTATTCTATTGCATGTGGTTATTCTTCTTTATTATTTTATAGCACATCTAACTACCCAAGATAGTAAATATTTATTATTTTATATCTTCTCTCTTCAGCTCACTAAAATTTCAAATCCCCCTAGGTAAGTACTTAGTCTGTACAGTTCCCTGCTTTCTTCTCCCAGTGACTAGACATTGCTTTCTTCACCCAGTGCCTAGACCATTGCCTGTAACATAAAATTATAAATACTGTATTTATGTTCATTTAATACATACCAAGGAAGGCCAAGATAGAAGTTTAAATTGCATACAGTCACACTGGTTGTAATTGTTAGACCAAAAAATAATGGTTATGGACAAGAAGAGACAAGGAATATGGAAGAGGAGGAAGAAACAAGAAATACATTGATATTTTTGAGAAGTAAATGTGTCAGAAGTATTTGGCAAAAGAGATGAAAACTAAAGCCACCTATAGCCTAATAGAGGGTGGTATGAGTACTGACTGAAAGAGCATTATCTCAGAAGTTAATTGAGTATAAGATGTTCCTTTATTTTATAAACCATTAAGAAAGCAAAAATATTACCAATTAAACCATGAAATGCTATAGATTATTAGATACATCCTATTTTCAGAGTTGCTAAAATGGAGGAAAAGATTCAATCTAATAAAGTTAACCACCACTTCCATCCCTGCCACAATAGCCTTTGCTCAGATGCCTTCTGGCTTTCACAACTGCCCTTGGAATGTGCAATTCTTATAACAGTCTCTGCTTTACAGAAGAAGAAATGGAGACTTGTATCAGCTAGGAAACTTTCATAAGTGTGAGACTCTAGTCCCTGGCCACCATGTCCATGTGAGGGAGCCTAACAATAGGGTATCACTTTAGTAATATGAACTTGCCATTAATTTTTCTAAAAAAATAAAATAATGACTAAGTTTTGAGTGGTCATCTTCATAGACCAGTTGAAAGAACATCACCACAATCATGTCGTCATCTCAAAAACTGACAATAATTCTTTTACGTCATGTGAAATTTAACCAAATTTCAAATCCTTAATTAAAAAATCAAATGTTTATTGTATCAGTCACTGCTCCCTAGAAAAACAGATTTAATGCAAGATATACAAGTACATAAGGATTTACAAAATCATCTTACAAGAATGGCTGCCCTATCTGAAGGACCCAGTCGAAGGCCTGGAGCTCACTGCAGTGTCCTATGCAAGTCCATATCAGAAGGCTGAAAGATTTGCGATGGAAAGCAAATCCATACTGGAGGCTGAAGAGTCTGTGCTGGAAGCCAGAAGAGGATGTCCAAGGTGAAGGTTAAAACTGGAGCTCCTTGGAAGAAACAGAAGGGAGACTTACTTCTTTGTTTCTCTCTTATTTCATTTAGGTGGCAAGCCTATTGGTTGGTGTCACACCCAGGTTGGGTCTTCAATGTTCACTTAATCTATTCAGCCACACCCAGAACTATGCAGATCAAATTTAGTTGGGTGTTTCTTACTCAAATTGACACAGTCAGTTAGCTATCATTCTTACAGAGATAAAACACATGTACCATACAATTCATTCTTTTGAAGTGTACAATCCATTGATTTAAAAAATATATTCACAAAGTTTTGGCAATTATCACCATTACCTAATGCCATAACAGTTTTATCACCAGAAAAATAACATCCCATATCCATTAGTAGTCACTTCTCATTTGCCCACAAACTGCCAGTGCTACACAACCATGACTGGACTATGTTTTGTTTCTATGTATTTACCTATTCTTCATAGTTTATATAAATGGAATTATGTGGTATTTGCATTTAGCTTCACGTAGCATGTTTTCAAGTTTAGTCTACATTGTACAATGTATAAAGATTTCACTTGGAATATGCATATTATTCCATTTTATAGTTATATCACATTCTGTTTATCTGCTTGTTGGCTTATGGACATTATAATGCGGCTGTGAACATTATGTACAAATTTCTTGTGGATGTATGTTCTCAATTATTTCGATAATATGCACAGGAATGGAATTGAAGGGTTGTATAATGACTTTATGTTTAACTTTCTGAGGAACTGCCAAATTGTTTTCCACAGTGGTGTGCCATTTTACATTCTCAACAGCAATGTATGAGGGTTCCAATTTCTCCACATCCTCACCGATACTTGTTATTGTTTGTTTGTTTTCATTATAGCCATCCTAGGGAGTGTGGAGTAGTCTTATTGTGGTTCCATTAATTTTAAAAGTATCAGTTTGTAGGTCCATAAAATGTTTATAATTGATCCTTGTGACTGATCTCTAAAAATTTGGCAAATTGTCTTTATAGCCATATGTGTGCACATCCGCTTTCATTAAATCCCCGGGGCTCAATATGATGGATTTTAACAACACTCCTGTGGAGTAAGTTGATAGGAAAATCATCATTTCCAGGAGCCATAAGCTGAGAGAGGCTGCCAGCCAAAGAGTAAATCATCCTATTCGCAGTTCAGTGCTTTATTACTAGGTCACTGTGCCCATGGATAAGGAATGGGAGAAATGAGACACAGAGAGACTTGCTGAATTGTATACTCCATTAGAATATCTAAATCTAAGGCAGAACTTGCACCTACAATATGTCTTTTTATGATTTGTCCCATTCACTTTTAAAGTCAGAAAGGTGACAATAAAAAGACTCTGTATCATGCAAAATGACACGTTTTATTTTTCATATTTGTTCCCCAAAGAAGTTTCATTCCAAAGAAATAGCATCATTCTGAAAGCCAAAGCACTTCTATCATTTATGAGCTCTCTGCAACAGTGGCAGAAAAGCAGATATTTCAGTTCTCAAAATTCAAGACACAATTTAACTTTTATCAGCGCCTTGTTATAAATCATGTATGTACAAGTGTATACAGATCTGTTTTATATTAGATACCTCAGCCATAAGAAATTGTTATGTACTGCTGTTTGTCAATCAGAATAAGACTGTAATATGTATATAAGAAGTTTTTTGATAAAACAAATGGGAGAAGCAAAAGGGTGACAAAATGCCATCCCCTTCCCTCCCAGAAAAGACCCAAACTCTAATCCTTCACATATCTATTGCATAATTTATCCAGCTGAAACCAGGTCTAGAAAAAAGAAAGGAAATAAAAGGAGATATCTTAAGTTAAATTATATCCTTTAAATGAGTATTTTATCAGATAGATGTTACTTTTTTCCCAAATGGATCCATTGTCATGTCTATATTTTGATTGAGCTTCTAGAATGAATCGACTTATTTATACACTTACTTCTGGGACACTCACTGTGCTAATTACTCACAAATATATATAAGCATCTTCTTGTGTAAGGCACAGGGATCTTCTTGTGTTGGATTGGCTATTGCCAACATGGAGAACTTCCTTGCGGTCTGGAATGATCTGCCTCAGGTAACAGCATCATCCGATCTCTCACCTACTTCAAGTGTTTGTTTTAAAGTCACCTCCTAGTTCAGAATTGAAGACCTGCCTTTTATACCCTAAACTCAGATCATCTTCTTTGGTCTTACTTATTTTCAAAATACTTAAGACCTTCTAACCTCTTATCTAATTTACTTGTTAATTACATTATTTGTTTTCCCATTAAAATGTAAGATCTTTAAGAACAGGAGTTTTTTCTGTTATCTTAGGGATAGTGTAGGATTTCAAGTACTTGTGTATTGGACTGTGGGTATCATAGTTAGGGTTAGGGATAAGGTTAGGGTTGGAGTAAGTGATAGTCTTGGAATTTAAGTACCTGTGTATTGGAGTGTATTATATTATCCCTACTATATTATCTTCAAGCCCTCAACAGCCCAAGCACATAGTAGACCCTTAACATATATTTGTTGAATAAATAAATGCAAGAAAATGACCAGTGTTTATTGGTTACCTGCATATTTTTACTAATGCTTTTGTTTACTTTTTAAAGCATACATTTTTAGCTTCTCTAAAAGCTTTGATTTTGGAGAAATTCCTCATTGTTTTCCCTTTTTTTGCAGCTACTTCTTTTCTCATTTTACATGATTTCCTCATATCTAAGCCCCTCTCCAGCCTTCATTGTGTTGGTGGATTCCAGTGCTGAACCTTCTCCCCTATTTCTCTGTCTACATTGAGCACCTTAGGCAGACTCCACCCCAAACAGAAATTACCACTTCCTCCAAACCTGCTGTGGATTTATAAACTTCAGCTTGGTAAATATAAACACAAACACCCAGACCTCTGAGGCTGGCAATGTTATCGAGTCCTTAGTTTTTCTCCTGATGATCTGATGGATCCTACCTCTCAAATATCTCTGGCTCCAGCTTCTCCCTGTCCACTCCATGCAGTTCCTTCACACCCTGCCTCTAGGTTACCACACGTCCAGCTGCATTTGGAAGGAGGCTTAGAGTGTTCTTCGATAAATTACAATGGCTTATGCAGAATTCGAGAGGTGGAAGCTGCAGTGCTACCTGACTGATCCTGTGAACAGACAAAAGCTAAACATAATGACCTGTGGTCTGGACATGGGGGCAGCCATCTACGAGGTGGCTGAGAGAAAAGAGCAAGCAGCCCCTGTATGGGAATGGCCTGACCCTGGAAGTGTGGTCTCTGTGTGGTCAGTCGCTGCCCTGGCTTCATACCTGACCTGGCTTCACAGCTGGGTCGTGGTGTTCTCAGGCCTCTTGGAATTCTAACATCAAATAGGGTCACATAGAGAAATGACACCAGACAAGCAAACAAAACAAACTTCTCCGTTTTATCTAGGCACGGAGGAAAACTAGGTCATGGTATAAACCACAGAATATCAGCTCTCTCTCTTCTAGTTAATATGAGTGGTTGTAGCTTCACTCTAATCTTCTTTTCTCTGGATATGATTTAAAATACCATTCACAGAACTACCTTCCACTTCCTGACAGAGCCCAGTCTAGAGTCACGCTTACTTCTTAGGATCTCCCTCACTTCACCCGACACCTGCTCAAATCCCATGAGATGTCCATATTAACACTCTTGTGCTGAGATGTACCCCGTATCCCCATGGTGCACATTGTCTCTTTGTAGGGAACAAGGAGAACAGCCGAACAACTTTAGGTTTGTCCCTGGTGGCCTGTGGTAGGAGATGTGGACCCTGGCATGGAATCCTGCTCTGTGTTTGCTTGAATTGCTCATGCCATTTCTTGGCTGTGTAAAATCTGGGTGGGAGGAGATGAAGCAGGTGATACAGGTTCAGGGTATAACCCATACACTTGGGGGCAAGCTGAATTCTACAATTTTGAGGATCCTAGCTTCACAGTGAATGTATCATTAAAGAAAGGATATAACTTACTTCCTTTGATTGCTATGGATTATTGAAATAAGCCATCGAGGTTTCAGATAATTTATGTCTATGGAAGGTGTGTTCTCAAGTTGGAAAGCAGAAGCAATAGCTACATGAAATAGCTGGCTACTGTGGACATTTGGGTTGATATCCTGGCTTTTTTCATTCATTTGACAAATATTTCCAGGGAATGTACTGTGCTCCAAGCATTTTTCCAGATATTGCAGATATAGTAGCAAACTAAATACACAAGCTCCCTTCTTGCTGTCTTGTATTTCTATTATAATTGTACATGAAAGATGATAAAACTACTAAAGTCAGAAAAAAGAAGAATATCAGAAAGTAATAAGTAATATGAAGATTGTAAAGTGGAGAAATAGAGAGAATGTCTTGGCAGTTCCTCTACATTGGGTGATATGAGTGAAATCTTATCTCAGGAGGTGTATTTAGGTAGAAATCTAAATATAGAGAAAGAACCAGCCACACATAGATCAGAGAGAGGGGAGTCTAAGCCGAATGAGCCGTTAGCAAAGGCTATAAAGAATTATGAAAAATTTGCCAATTTACTTTGTGGAGGAATTCTAGTCCTAGGTAAGGAGTAAGACAAGGCATTAATCCACTGGAAGCATGAAGCCTCCCACTTGCCACTAGATTAACATTCTCCGCGCTCTGCTTGGAGTAATTGGTCTCAGATTGTCCTGCGGTACTTTGCCTTCAGGTTGTTCACCTCTGAATCCTGGAGTTTTGCTATCAGGTGGCTGTGCCTCTGGTTCCCAAAAGTATACTAACAGCTTCAGCAAGTGCAGCCCAGCTCCTCCTCACAGTGATGTTCAGAGTGCTCTGGTGCAGTGTTTTGTACCTTCTCACTTCTCAAGCCTGCCAGCCACCTGTTTCTTTAGAAAGCTTTCCTTGACATTAATGAGTATGTAGTTTGTTTCCTCTAAGAGTAAATATTAGCATTAAACAGTATGTCATGTCTATACACAAAGAATTTAATTGTCCATATTTTTGACTGCTGTGCCTTGAGATCCCCAGTTAGGATGAGAAAGTATGAAGATCAGGAATCAGGAATTATGATGTAGAACTATTTAGCATAATTATTCTCATGCAAGAGTTTGGAAAATGACTTAAAATAGCTGCCAAGTAAGGATAATTACTAACATCTATTAAGAACTTACTATGTTCTCTGTGGTGGTCCAAGGACTTTCAGTATTGTTTAATCCCTTTGAGGTAAGTGCTAGTATTTTCATTTTTATTTATAGATGAGGAAGCTGAGATATATAGAGAGAAAGCAATCTATTCAAAAGCATACTGGTGGCAAGTGGAGAGAATGGTATTCAAACCTGGGGTTTCTGCTTCCAATCCCATGCCTTCATCCTCTAATCTAAAGCCCTGTTATTCCCGGAACTATTTTTTTTCTTGGTACTAGGGATTGAACCCAAGGCCTTTGCGTTGAGTTACAAAAATTATTTCTTATTTTGAGACAGGGTTTTACTTAGTCACTAAGTTCCCTAGGCTGGGGAAATTGTAATCCTGTTTCAGCCTCATAGAATGCTGGGATTTCATGTGTGCATTACTATGACTGGCCTTCCATAACTTTCTTTGAGAAAGAAATGTTCTATATCAACAGAAATTTCTGTGAGATGGAAATGTTCCATATCTGTTCTTGACCCTACATGCATGCCTGCTCCACTCCTGAGAAGAACCTGGTTTCTGTTAGCAAGGATGACTGAAGCTAAAGCAATGTTATTTGTTCTAACTCTCCTTTGAGTTTCAGTGTGTTCATCTGAAGGAAATGGGATAATAATAATTATACCTCTTTATAGTGCTGGGGATGCTCAATGAAATAGTATTTGAAAATCTCTGACTATAATTCTTGGTATATAATAAAGTACTTAATACGTTCTAAAATGATCCAAAAGGGAAGAATTAGGGAATATTTCCAGAATTCATTTCATGCTTTCCTGAAGCACTGAAATGTAGAGAAAGATTAATAAAGTTGTTGGGAGGATCTAAAATTAGGCAAGAGTTTTGGTCCAGATTTACATGTCCTTTGTTGAAAATGTAAATGAATCATTATTTTTAAAGGACAAATTAGAAGTTTCATATTATGCAGACCCAAGTTCATTTCTGGCTCCATATTTTCCCTCCTTTTGTCCCCTAATACTAGATGTTTTAGGCCCCCAAATATCATCCCATGTTTTCCATTAACCTTTCTACAATCAATAGGACTTTTGGAGTCCTTTGGTTCTATTTAAAATATTTAAGATGTAATGACAAAGGAATCTAAAAACACAGCACTTGAAATAAGATTTTTTTTTTCTCTGTGAAGTTTAGTAGACATTTCATACCTGAAAAGGAAGTTTTGCCATCCCCAGCACATAGCTTCTGTCTTTGGGCCCAAAGTGGCTGCTCTAACACCATCATCTAATGAGAGGAAAGAGGGACAAGGACAGGTGGAGTGTACACCCAGGCTTTAAGGGTAAGAAGTGGATAGAACACATCTCATGTGTTTAAATTCCATTGGGGTCATTCACATCCAGCTGACCATGCCTAGTTGCAAAGGAGGGTGGCAAGTATAGGCTTTCTCTGAGTGACTATTTGATACCAAGGACTAGAGAGCAGATTCTCAGGAACGTGTCATATATGCCTGAGTGCTGGCATGTGAGGTCAATTTTTAATCCCACTGTAGTGTTCCCATAAAAGTGGACAACTTTTTATTTTATTTTTTCTTACTTGGGTAAATAGAAGGGAAAGCAGTGAAATAGCTCAGCTCCATTCACAACACACACACACAATTTTCTAATGTACATATGCATACTTAACATATATATGGCCTGGTGATGCTATAAACTCGGTGAGTGAGGGGAGCACATTATAGACATTTTGTATACCTATTAAAGTAGCCATACAGTACAAGTATCTACAGCTCAGTCCATACCATTGAGGAGGAGCACCTACCATTGTATCTGTCACTCCTGATTCACACCTCCTTAAGGGACCAAAGAATTACTCTTGTTCTCCGGACTTGCTTTCATTAGTGGGAGGCTGTGTGCTCCTCTCTACTGCTAGTCAGCTGAGGTCTTCTCAGATTTGGCTGTCTATCTTTTAGAGTGAGGAGAAAGGCAACTCTTAGAACTTCTAGCCCTAAACCCACCACCCAATCCAGTTTTTTCTAGAGCCCTGCATTAAGGGTAAGCAGGTATTTGTTGGATATTAGTTTTAAAAGTACATGTTTCCTAATCTGCTTATTGTACAACATTATTTTGTCTAAGTGTGCTGCTTCCTATAGGTTCTTGGGGTCCTCTGTGGACATTTAAGCCTGATAATATAGAGATCATGGGGAGATTTCCTGAGGAGACAGGTCTTCAGAACACGGACACCTCTAAGAAGACAATTTAATTGTATAGGAGGTGGGAAAACCAATCATACCAGAAATAAACAATGGCAATTGCTATGTCTTGTGACATCATCCACAAGTGCGTGAAACAATTGTAAAATGATAGCCTTACTTTCATTAGGAAAATTGTAGCTCTCTGGTAATTTCTCACAGAAAGAAATTACTTGAGCAGAGAAAACTATAGCTATATGCAGAGAAATACCTTAGGACAGGGATTCCTACACCTGGCTGAATATCAGATTCTCTGAAGAGATTTAATGAGAGTCTCTTTAGCAAAGACAGCATGGCAGCCAGAATTATGTCTTCTAATGTCATCCCCGTGCTAATCCCTATGGGTCTGTTATTGTAGGTCTTTGTCAGTGTGATTAAGGATTTTGAGATGGGAAGATTATTCTAGACTATCTGATGGATCCTGTGAAGTCACAAAGCAAAGAGTGAGAAGATGGAAGCTGAGGTCCCATAGGTGTGGGATTCAGAGAGGAAGGATGCAAGGTGGAAAGAAAGGCAAGGAAATCGATTTTTCCCAGAACCTCCAGAAGAAACACAATCCTGCCTGTTCATTGCTTAATAATAAATTTTATTGTGTATATTTTACATTTACACAATGTCATGGGACACATATAGTAATACAGTAGTTACTATAGTGAAACAAAGTAACATATCTACATTTCACAATTGCTTTTCTATGGCAAAAGCAACTAAAATGTGTTTCTGAAAACTGACTTCTCATTTTAACCTACAATAAATTTGTATTGTTTTCAAGCCACTAAGTATGTGGTGGTTTATCACAGAGGCAACAGGAAATTAATATTTACATTTTTATTAGATATAATTCACAAATCAAAAATGTAACCGTGTCACTTGTCACTTGGATAAAACAAAACTACAAAGAACAAAACACCACACTTCCTCCATTCTGTTTCTCCCCAAATTCCACCTCCAAGAAGAATCAGTGTTAACAGCCGGGTGTTATCCTTTGCCCTCCTCCTCCTTATTTGGGGGGCAGGGAAGAATCTTGGTGTGTAGTCTCATTAACCTTGACCTTGGTATACAGTCCAGGCTGGCCTCAAACTCATCATGATCCTCCTGCCTCAGCCTCTCAAATGCTGGGGTTATAGGTGTGCACCATGACTTCCAGCTTCACGTCTTTTTCTTGTATATGAACAGTTACATACATACAACTATCCAAAAAATAGATATAAAAAGTGTTTCATAGAATTGGTGTGTGTGTGTATGTTTTAAATGCCCTAATGGCTGTAGCCTTTTCTCATGTACCAATGTCATTAGACATTCTATACCAATTTGCACAGAACTAATTTGTTCCTTTTAGTAGCTGTAGAATGTATGTTTTAAGATTTTTGCAACCATTTTACTATTCATGGGATTCAGGTCGTTTCCACTTCTTCATTGGTGCAAGCATTCTGCTGTCAACATCTTAGACTCTTTAAAGGGCTGCAAACAGTTAGAATCTGTAGTATTCACTTCAAACATAGAAGGGCTGGATCCAGAAGGATGTGGTTTTATTTACTAGATATCACTATATTTCTACCTAAAAAGACCGTGGCAATGCACATTCCCCCTGGGAATGTCTGAATGTGCTCATTTTCCAGTGTCCTGGCCATCTGTGGTGGCTTTACTTTTTAAAATATTTGCTCAGTCTGTTGGATAAAAAAATGTTCTTTTTGTTTTTGTGTCAGTTTAAATGTTCCTGACTACCAAACAGAAAATTATCTTTTCCTACCTCAGCTGGCCATTTGGAATTTCTTTAATGTCTATTCATCTTTTGTGCTTTCTTTCCTATTTGTTATTCCTTCTTATTAATTTCTAGCATATATATATATATATATATATATATATATATATATATATATATATGCTAGATATACACACACACACACACACACACAGAGCCCTTCTCCAGAAACCTGATTTAGGTTGGTTTAGGGCCTCAGGAATTGATGTTGAACTTGACTCAAAGATTCTGACACTTCAGTGATTCCTTCCTACTAGTACCTGGGCGCCCAGGAATTTAAGAGAGTGAGGCAAAGAGGGTCTGAAGTTAACTACCTACACCAACAAGTTCCTCCATATAATTTTCTCCCAAACTCCATGGAGGTAGCTGGCATCCTCCCTCCAATTCCTAGTCCTGCTTCCTGACCATACTTTACAACTGCTGGAAAATCTGATTTTTCACTGAGCAGTGTATTTATGGCCACATACTCTTTCTGTGACTCTATATCTGAGGATCCGTGTACAGGTTAAAAAAAAAAACCTGTGGGTGTCTGTCCTTAGCAGGATGGATCTATGGAAACAAGAAACAAATAAAAACAAATAAAAACGAAAGGATTTCTTAAGCATTTAAAAATAGCCCAAGATAATTTCCCTTATAGTGATTTTCATCCTAGCATTCTGGTTTGCTTATGGCTGTCCCAGTTTTAGTGTGAAAAATGCTGTGCTTGGTCCTGGACATGTTGGGATAGCTGGTCTCCTACCTAATTTTGCTGATGCTGTTCCTCTGACCCATCACTGGCCACTGATGCATCCTGCTGTGTTGAGTGAGAGAACACATTAGGTTGCACAAATGGCTGCAGATGACTCCTCTCTCTACCCATGCCGCCTTGTGATGTCATTTCCAGCAGTTCTCATCAAGGGAAATTGAGTCTGCTTCTCCCATGAATTCTGGGCCTGGCCAGTGTTTTGGTTTGGCTCATTGGACAGCAGCAAATAAAACTGAAGCAGGGACTTTTGGGACTCCTGCTACTGTGTAACCTGGGGCCGGCCAAGCATGCTCACTCTGGAAGGAATGCCTGGCCACCCTGCAGAATCAGGACAAATAATAACTGCTGGTGGTTCTCAGCCACTAAATTTTGAGATAATTTGTTATGAAGCCAAAAGTAACTGAGCCATTCAATGACGCCTTTGCCACCTACTGAGGTATCAAAGGAACTAGATTTCTACATGGTTCTGAATTATGAAGAACATAGGATGATAAGATACATAAACATAAGCTGTGTAAAGCAGAGGCAATTTAACTCAGGAATCACACTCAAAGAGACAGTGGTGAAACAAACAAGCCAGTTGGGTAGATAACATTAAAATCACCTGAAATCTTTTCTGAAATTTCTTGAGAACATACCCAAGGGTAATTACATTAATATGCTCTGTGGGACTCCTTAGAATACTCTTTTTAATTTTTTTCTCTTAATATCTCCCACGTATGCCAACTACCCTCAAATCTTTTATTTTTTTCTCTAAGATATCCAAAGTCGTGGGGGTTTTTTTTGGTACCCAGGTCTTTCATACTGAGCTACAGCCCCAACTCTTTCTATTTTTGAAGTTGCTAAGTTGCTCAGGATGGGCTTGAACTTTTGATCCTCCTGCCTCAGCCTCTCAAAAGTGCTGGGATTACAGATATGTGCTACCACGCCCAGCTGCTAAAGCCTTTTTTTTTTTTTTTAAATCAGACTATGTCCATGCTCTTTACCCTTTGAATTTATTTCTTTTCTCTCTTCTTTCAAGGGTAACCCCTTGCATTTTCCAATATAAGTTGGCAAGCAGGCAAGCAAAACTCTGAATTTCCCAATTATCCATTTCCTTTCAGCTTCATATCAACTGCTATCAAGAACAGCATTGGAAAGACAGAATAATCCTTTTAGAAGTGGAGGTGAGGGAGGCACAGGAGAGACAGGAGCCATGGGAGGTCACAGGAAGTCTATGAATAGTCACATAATAACTTTTCTCCTCCAGTGCTGAGGGTGGAGCCCAGGGCCTCACACATGCTAGTCAAGAGCTCTACCACTGAGCTACATCCTCATCCCCAGTAACATTTCTGCTTGTGTCTCGCAGGAATCAGTGATGAATAAAGACACCAGCAAAATTTATAGTTATATCTAAATGAAGAGGCTGGAAAGGTTAATGGAAATTGTTTCAAAAAACAACTTTTTGTGTGTGTGGTATTGGGGATCAAACTTGGGACCTTGTGCTTGCAAGGCAGGTGGCAGAACCACTGAGCTAAATCCCCAGCCCATTCAACAACTTTTGAAGAAAGTAATAGTATAGAACTGAAATTCCAGATAATCTCAGTTGACAGTGGGATTATTTACATTGTTTTGTTAAAAATTTAAAGGAAAATACTGAACTAACAGAAGAATGGATATAATTTCTAATCTATTAGAGTGCGAAAACTAAGCTAATTCAAGCAACCCAGTGTAAAATAGAATATACTTCAACTGGATCACTTTAATTGTATAAATCAGTTTAGGATGAAGTTCTAATTCATACTGTTTAGGCATTTATGCAGAAAAATCTTCTAAAATCTTCGAGAAAAAATTTATGATTTCCTTATTATAAGTTCTAGACATTGTCTTTTCTTCCTTTCATTCTAAGTACATTATGTATTGTTTTAATTATGGACATATTGATCATTTTTTAATATGTTTAGCATTTTCATATTTAAAATAATAATTAAATTTGCGTATTTATCTATCATATTAGTGAACACTTTAACATGAGAGATTTTCATGGCTTTCTATCTGTATATATTTTTTTATTTTTATTTTTTTGGTACTGGGGATTGAACTTGGGTCCTTGTGCTTGCACAGCTGGTGGCAAAACCACTGAGCTAAATCCCCAGCCCAATCTATATATTTTTATTGATCAAAAGTAATGACAATTCTCCTTAAAATATTTATGCCATTTACTTCTAAAGAACTGACCGACTATTTAAAAAATGATTTAATATACATGATGGGACATCTTTTCCTTTTTCATTTAGAATTTTAATGTAATGCTTTTAGGTGTTTCACCATCAAACACGAGGGTGCCTCTTAGCTAAAGAGAGATATTATTTATGCAAATTAAGAAATTATCCTTTTTGGTGAAAATTTTAAGGAACTTTAAAAAATCAAAATTGTCAAATTTTAAACTATACTCAAAATCACTAAAATAGATTTGAAACAATATTTTAACATAACTTGAACATGCCCAATTAGATTAAAATCCTTTTATAAGTAGTGCATAGTTTAATTTCTCTACATGTAGACAATTTATAATAAACAGCAGTGGACAAGTACAACAGGAAGTTTGCCTTTTGACTTTCTCTTCATTTAAGCTTAAGTAATAATTCACATTCATGCTTTTAATATTATGCTTATTCAATTATTTTTGAGCTTCTGTCACAAACATTTTTTCCTCTGTAAGTTACAGTAGATCAGATTTGATTAATGTAGAAAGCTGTGACAGATATTTTAGTGAGTTGATTTGTACCTCTTAATGTTTGAAATTTATATAGTTAGTTGACAGTCTAAGGCAGTAAAATACTGAGAGGCAAAAATACACACTTGTTCTTAGTTAACATATGTTTTCTGTATCAGCACCATAAAATTTCACATTTGCAAATTTTGTACATATGATATTTTTCTGGAGGTAACAACTTGTAATATGAATTTCCCTGAGTTAAAAAAGGGAACAACTTAAAGATTTTGTTTTTTGTGGAGCAGTAAAATTTATTTAAACAGTTTTCTTTAAATTTTGTTTCTAAAAGCTTGAAGGAAAATAGACTAAAATGCACCAAAATGTGTTGCCTCCTCCCTGCAGTCTCAGCCTAGATGTACAGTACCATATTCTGGGAAGCCTGCCTTGACATTAGGACTGGATAGAGTTCCCCTCCTATGTATCTCGGGTATGTTCTCCTTTTTCTGTCACCTTGTAGGGTGGTCCATGGCACCTGTGTCCTCCTCATGTCATCTGTTCCATGACATCTCTTCCACTGAATATCTGCAGGATGAATGGATACATGGATGAAAGCAGGGATGTTTGGATAGTGTGCTATGAATGAATGGCAGAACAATAATAGCTCAAAATTTGTGTTCCTCCTTTCCAAATTTCCTTTAACATACATATTTTATAATATTTAAAATTTTTCTTGTGTGATAAATGTTCAAAACATGAGTCAGAATAACAGAAAATATTGACAAGAGACCTTTTTTCCCCCTTTCTAGAATGCAAATATTATCCCCAAAGCACCAGCAATGGGTAAGTTTGAAATACTGAAAATTTGCAGCTTTGTGCTCTGGGGGAACCACCGTTTCCTGGCTCTTTAGTGATGGGGCAATAAAGGGTCATGTTATTTATTCTTAAAAGAGAGTCAAGAGGTAGCACACATCACTTCCAGACCAGAATATTGCTGTTGTGAGTCTCTCAGAGCTTGCTCCCCTCAGCCATGGTGACTGGAATATTCCACATAGTGGCTGTTCTGTCATCCAGGACTCAGTGTGAGAACCACATGAAGCAGAGTTCCCTGCCAGTTGGAGACGGATTTTTTATGTGAGCGAGCGGTTAATCTTTGTAATGTGAAGTTACTGAGACAGAATTGCCTGCTATTGAATGCTAACTTCACTTATCCTGATTGATACTCTGTGGGATAAAATTTGCTACGTTATACCTTAAACAGAGGGGGCCATTAGCTTGTAAACTGAGCACAGAAAAATGAACCATTTCTCTAAAGATAAAGTAAAATTTAAACATGACATGATTAGAAGAGAAAGTTCTTTCACTTTGCAACCAAAGCACTAAGAAAACTGTATCAGCATATTTACTATGGCTCCTATTTGGCCTGTACTCAAAGGTATTTAGACCATCAGTTTTACCTAACAGGTTAGTAATGGAATGCAGTTCTTGACTGTGACATCTGGGGCCTTTGAACATTTTCTGTTTAAATCTAAGGGTTGCCATGGTGGGGCGAGGAGAGATGGTGTGTGTGTGTGTGGGGGGGAGAACCTGGCTAATTGTATTATTTCAAGATTTTTTTTAAGCCCTAAATACCAGTAGCTGCATTGACACTTATCACTTTCTAAAGTGCAGGCAGTAAAAATAGGAGTTATTAATGTCAGTTTTGATGTGTGTTTTTGTGCCTTTGACCATTCCTAGTGGCGGAAACAAGCAGGCCATTAATATAGAAGTTCTTGCATTATACAGGACCCTACCAGGATTTTCATGAGTTGGTGGGTTTTTTTTTTCAAAAATCTATAGAATATCAGCTCCAGGATCATGGAAAAAGTCCTAGGCTTAGAGTTACAAAACCTGGGTCTGAACATCAGCCCTGAACATCAGCCCTGGCCCTCTGTGAATTAGGATACTGTACAAACGACTTTGAGGATTTGGGCAAATCTCTTCACTTATTCCTCAATTTTCTTGTCTATTAAAATGCCAAATAATGAGGAGGAGATAATGCATGAGAGTGCTGAGAACTGTCTAGTTTAAAAGAATTAAGGGCACTGATCATTTAGTGAAGTTTTCAGTAGCTGTCTGAAATGGTACAGTTGTAGATGCATCCAGAGACATCTCACTGTTAAATTATGACAAAGAAATCCCAAAGGATGAGTATCAAGCAAAGGTCATTTTTGGTGTTGTCTCAACGATCACTTTCAAGAATAAACTGAAACTATTGCTCACCTAAGTGGATTACCCATTGGTATTTATGGTTGTGCCTTGGGCCCCGTGGTTTGGTACTTTCTGCCTTTCTGTGCCATTTGGGCTGATTCTCAGAAGCACCTTTGATCTTTAAAGAGAAATGGCCCTATCTTCCTGGTTTGGGTACCTGAAGATAAAAAGGAGGCAGGCTCACTGGAGAAGCATTTGCGAAATATGGATGCTGGGAAGCATAACCTTACTGTTTTAGCTAAAACCTCTGGCCCTATCCGACAACTCTATGTTGAGGAACTCAACAGCCAAGCCTCTTACCAAATTCTGACATTCACAGAATAGGGCTAATAAATAGTGGAGGCTACATTTGGAACTGAAAGAATTTTGAGGAATGGATTTGGAATTGGCATCTTGGTTTGGATTCCAGTTAAACAGCCACTGGACATATGTAATGGAGAATGAGTACTGGGTCCGTGTCTCACATTCTCATGATTTAGTATTCGTAGACTGAGATTAAAACAAAGAGGGATAACTGGAAAGGAGTCTACAGTTTGCTTTGCCCTTTTCTAAACCTCTTTCTCCCAAAGTTTTATTGAATTAGATAGCAAAATATCTCTGTTTGTGATTTTCTTTTAAATTTGCTTCACTTAAATATTCCTATTCAAACATATCCAGAAAGGGATACATTTCAGATTTGTTTCCTATGTGTGGAATAAGATAAGGAGACTATAACCTGGAATTTTCAAAGACCTTAGCAACAGAAATTTAGCATCAAAGTTTCAATTTGCAGGCTTGGAATGTAACTCAGTGGTAGAGTACTTGCCTAGATTTGATCCTCAGCACCAATAATTAACTAATTAATTAATTGAGTTTGCCTTTTATAGCAATGCAGGACCCATTCTTTTTCTGCCTTAGATTTTGAGATTCTCTATCAAGTAAGAGGACATTTCCCTCCTATATTTATTGAGCTCTTTCTATTTACCAGGTATTTTGCATAGGACATCATATTTAAGATTACCAAACAACTCTGTCTGGTAGACACTTTATCCTCATTTTGCTGATAAGAAAAACATACCCTGGAGAGGTTAAGTAATGCCTGAGATCATTCTGTTGGTATTTAGTAGAAACTAGGCTTGAACCTTGAGTGTGTAACTCCTGAGTTGGAGCTATTTTGTCTCTGTGCCAGATATAAGAGATGGATTCGGAAGTCCTGGAAAGTGGATTTGAGTAATGTTTTAAGAAAAGAGGAGCAGGGAAAAGAGGGTTCTAAGAGGGAGGTAGATAGACACTGCCCTGGGTTCCATCCCCAGCCCCGTAAGGGATGGACTGAGTTGTGAGTACTGAGTTACTGCAGGGAGAGAGTTGAGAATCTTTTAAAATAGTTTGAAATATGTCTGTACATATCAGAGGACATGAAGACACAAGCAACTAGTTTGTATATGGAAATTTTCCTATCAAAAAGCTGTCATTTCCAGAAATATGGAACTATCCACCAATAGGAAATGATTAAGTGGAGAATAGTATATTTCTACGTCAGAATCTTAAGCCAATTAAGATGTGGGGTCTGTGTGTTGCCCAATAGTTAATTAAGCTCTTTCCCCTTGTGAAAAATAGGGAAAATAATAATACCTATTCTATAGGGATGTTGTGAGAATTAATTCAATAGCTTACATAAGATGCTTAGAATAATGCCAGCTCATGGTGAGGACTCAGATGTTAGCACTTACTGTCTACAAGCACTGATGTTCATGGTGTCTTTGTAACTTGTGAATAGACAAGGCTGTGAACCAGCAAGGATGAATCAGCAGCAAGTGTCATTCTACTTTTGTAAATATGTATGTGTGTGTAGAAAATGCCTAGAAACACACACATCAGGTGTTAGTGATGTTAAACTCTGGGTTTGTCAGATCACTACTTTCTTATAAACATAAGTGATTTTTATAATGAAAACTTTATTTCCCTAAAAATAAAACAAAAGTAAACAAGCCCAAGGATAAATCACCCCACAAGTGGTTTCTGAATTTCAAGGCAACTTGGTGAGAGGAAAATGACCAAGCGTTAAGCCTCAGTTCTTTTATTCTGATAGTCATTCAACCTGGATCTTTGGGTTGCAAGATTATTGTAAGAAACTTTACCAAGTAAATATGTAGCACCATGTAAGGCCTCATAAGGAATTATTGTCACTTGTGGCCCCTTTTACGAGGGCTCAGAATTTTGACAACCAGAGTTTTGCAAATAATAGTAGTAATAAAGATACTGTAATGATAATATATTGTCCAAACTTCAATATATTTCCTTATTTTAAACAAACTTACAAAACCTAATGTTCTTTTTGTTATTTTTTTCTATTATCTCCAACTCTGGAGATGACTAACAGACATTTACTGCCCAGCATCCATGGAGTCTGTGTAAGAAAGCAAATCATGGATTCTCCAACCCCCAATTACATGTTCTAGACTTTCCTCTGTATCTTGTTTTTTGGGGTTTTTTTGGTACCGGGGATCGAATTCGGGTCCTTGCTCTTGCGCAGCAGGTGGCGAAACCACTGAGCTAAATCCCCGGCCCTTTCCTCTGTATCTTTACAAACACAATATTAAGTTCACTATTCACCATTAAAATCATACTAAACCCCTTTTGGAATTAATAAGAATATAGACTAGGTGAACAAGAAAACTTTCTCATATCCTTCTCAATAGGGACTTTTTCTCAAAGTCTCTATGGGTTAAAAAAATGTTACTGCCCCCAAATACCTCAAATCAAATCTTACTTCATAAATAAACATAAATATCACAGTAAAGGTTGAGTATAAAGGTGTCACAGAGGAGCAAAAGAATCGCTAATTTTTTAGAGATTTTTTAAATCAAAATGGCCAAAGCCTTCCTTAGGGTTTCCATTTCCAAGTCATGATTTTTACTTTGCTCAGCTCCTACATGTGAAAAGTAACATAATTTAAGTAGACATTTTATTTAAAATTTCAGCGTACCAATAAATTTATGTATTTCAAACCTGTTAGACTAAAAGCTGACTGCCCTCTGGTGGGCTGTTTCTAAAATATTTAGCACCTGTTTAAGTGAATTGCTTTATAAAATACTGCACAGTGCCATGAGATTATTTTACAATTCATGTAAATAAAAAAACTATTTGGGAACAGGAGAAAACCTAAAAAGGTTAAATAATGTTTATTAATGTAAAAGCAAATTATAAATTGAATTTAATTAATTTCTAATTTTTAAAATTAATTTTCTTTTCTCTGTAAATTTATTTTATTTTCAAGTTTCAATCAAAATGGGGAAAAGAAAAACAATTTGAAGCTTCATTTTCAGTTCTGAAATGTTGATTTTTTTTGAAATGTTGATATTTTGATAATTTTCAGTTGTTTACAGCAATGTATAAAATGAAATGTTTATTACATTTAAGTTTTGTTCCCTATCACTGCTTAAATGTAATTGTATTGTTTGAAAAAAATAAATAGAAATAAGATAATTTAGTCCTCATAAAAATTTATGTTGACTCAGAAAAAAATAAAGCATAAAAAAATCACATTAAAATACCATAGCTAAGATGGGTATAAGAAAGATAAATGAGATTGATAAAACACTTTGAAATCTTAAAAAAAAAAAACAACTCCAGTGCACTGTCAACCCTGTTATACAACAGGATCTCATTTTCCTCTGTTTGCAATTCCCCCTGAATACAGAGGTTCCAGTGAGCTGCAATCTTAGGTGTGGCTGCTAACTGATTTTTTGTTTTCCATAGCTATTGGAATTGTCAGTGTTAAAAACCTGAGGCATCACTAGTTCCACTTTGTCAGAGAATTAGCTCTAGTTGAGAATTACAATTCATGCTTTAAAATATTCCTTGGCACATATCTCATCTTATGCAAACAAATCTTATAAATAGTATTTGAATTCACATTAACAAAATTGTTTGAAATAAAGATTATATATACAGAAGTAAAAAACTGGCCAACTACTTAAAATTTTTTGAATCTCTGTAATAAAGATTACTGAAGAGTTTAACTGGTTAATTTTATCAGTTCCAGCAAAAACACTTGAAAATTCTATTTAACATTCCTCCTCATTTTTTTTGGTAAAACTGTTTCTTGGCCTTAGCCTGGAGATTAATTTTTTCTCCCTCTCAAATGCAGTTAGCATTTGCAAGTGGAAACTTACGAAGAGAGAAATTCTTTGAAACAATGGAATTAAAGATTGTAATCAAATCACCACATTAGATGAATTTTGTAGGTGTCAGTACTAGGATTTAAGTAAAGGAGCAACTTAAAAGGGCATTTCAGTCCTTGAAGATACCAAATACAAACTCTCGGGGAGAAATAGTCACACAATAGCCAGCAAAGTGTGCACGTATTTCCTCAAAATAGTCAAGAAGGACAAACATTTAAAAATGTTAACTGCAAGTATTTCAGCACACACCAACACTGTTTTCCATGTTTGCTTTTAAACTAACATACAAGTGGCTTTACAATGTAAAAAATGCCACTTATGTGAGATTTGACTTTTTTCCCTCAATCCAATAATAGGTAAGTGGAAATAGAGAAGTGAATGCCTTTCAATGAATTACTGCTTTTAAACTATAATACTATTTGCTGTTAACGAACACTCATTGGATTGAAAGAGATAACACAAACCAGGCAGTCCATTTTCCTTACCCTGCAGAGACGGCCCTGAAGCTGTCGGCTTTCAGCGCTTTTGCTTTCTGTTGGTTTCCTTGAGCCTGAGGGATTTAGAAATATCTGTTCAATTGGACTGTTACAGTTTTTCATTTTAAAAAATTATCTAAAGTAATAGATCTTGGGCACTTAGTATCATCGTTTTTGTCACGTTTTCTCTCAGTTAAAAAATATATGAATGGAAATACATTCATGTGTAGGTAAATCTGTCTCTAAAGAGTAAAAAGAAATCTTAACTAGCATTTCCAGATAGGTAGAAACAGAATAACTACCATGTTTTTTGCATGTCTATATCTAAACATATATAACCCTACAACTGTCCCTGAATTTATAATAATCTGTACTCTCTCTAGGTCCATTAAATCAATGTACTTATGATTTAAGATGAGGAATTTTTTTTTTTTTCATGACAAATGTGTGGCGGTTAATTGCAGCTTTGTGACTTCAGTCGGAAAGCTTGTGGTGGGATCCTGGGCTGTGCCTTACGTTTTCCATCAACAGAGGGCACTCTGTCGTTTGCCAAGGAACTGCTATGTCAGGGGGCTCGGGGCTGGGAGTGAAGCAGCCGACAGTCAGGTTTGCAAAGTTCGCTCCAATAAGAGGCAAAAGCTCTTCCAACTGGCCAGTGTATAATTTATTGGAAATGCTACTGATCATTGAAACAACATACGTGAATGAAAGAGAACCCCATGATTTACAAAAGTCAGATGCAAGTGTCTTTTAAGTCAGAGGTGTGCTGTTATTTGAGTATCACCCAAACAGTTAGTGTTGGAAATCATCATATGCATAAAATCAAGATGCATGCTCAAATACAAGCTCACCTTGTGTAGATGGTGACAGCTTTATTTATGTTGCCTGTCTTAGCGCCGTGTGCGGGAGTGTCTTTAGTGTGCTTGCTTCGGTACAGCTTAAATAGACTATGGCTGTTTTATATTTGACCCAAGCAAAATGAAATAATTCTTCCTATGGTAATCTATCTGGGTCATAATTGACACATTAGGAAGATTCTAGGAAGCTTTCTCTCTGCTACAGGTTATAGAAGATGTTTCAAATGCTGTTACTATTAATTTTTCACCTGTCAAAGTTACTAAATTTAAACTGAAAACTTGAAAAAAATGAAAAAAAGATGCACTCCAAAAAAATTAGATTTTCTTGGGGAATTTGTCCAAGATCTACATTTACTGATGTGTAATTTATTGGCCTCTTCAAGATAACGAAGTAATCATAACAAGGTAGTAGAAGGATTGCTTTTACTCTGTAACAGAAAAGTTTTACAAATGTCTTAAAGCCTTTGTGAAACCAACAGTGAGAAATCTCATTAGACACTAGAATCAACATGTTTGACAGAAGTGTGTGCATTATCATGGCCCATTATTTTAAATAAGAGTGTTGTATCTCAAGAACTGGAGAGATGCCACAAATAGTAGAATAAATGGGAATGTAAAAGGCAAACAACATGACAGCAACTGCTCAGACTCAGAAAAAAAAGAGTATTTTAAGATATAGATGTGTTTAAAAAATCCTCTTTTTAGAAAATGTGCTTGATTATCACAGAAGGAAAGAATATAAGGTTTCCTCATGTTAAATATATGTTTGTGTACTATTAAGGATGATGAAACAAATATTTAACAGCTCAGATACAGCATTTCGCTCCCAGTAATTCCATTATCATTTACCTGACTAGAAGAGAAGAGCCCTTTTCTTTCTTTTGCAAATATATTTGCCAGCAGCTGTTTCTACATTTATAAAGACCATTTTCACTGATTGTCAAATAACCATAAATTCATTTATGCATATTTTAGAGGCATAAAAATAATTACATGTCTGATTAAATCCACTTAGGCCTTTGCGTCTTACTAAATCTATAATAGATATGAATTGTTATGATGTACTTCATCTTGGTGCATAAATAATACAATGTGTATATAAAGTCCAGCTTTCCTACAACAGAGTGTGTGGCAATAATTCACACAGATACAGTTGGTGTGTATTATAGAAAGTGATTTATTTTTTTAAATGTTATAGAGTCTCTGACACTTTAGCTAGAAAACTGAAGATACTATTTTTATTATCATTGCTTCATTGTCTTGGATACACATTGAAATTATTTTTAGTAAGTTTGTCATCAGAGAATAATTAAACTAAAGACCCTGTCTTAATATGCAACTGTGGAAAAGTCATATATCCACTTCTAAGTTGGCTGCTTCTTGAGGTATATTAGTTTCTCCTTCCACCAAACTCCTAACCTCCCACCTTCTTTCTCCCTATCACTGCATCCACCTCCACCCACCTCCTTTGCCTCTTTGAACCAAAGGAATTTAAATGAAGATAGTATTTTGAGAGTTTTAAGAGCCCATTCGAAGTTAAGAATCAGAGTGCTTAGAAACAACAGTTTGATTCTACTCTTCACTCCCTGCAATACAGATGGAATTTTGCTTTCTTTTGATTGAGACTCAGCTTATAATAACTTTAATCACATAATATTTAACTATATTTGTTATACCACAACACTTGGTAACACTTCATTTTGAGTGTTCCAGCATTATTAATTCATTTGGTATTCATTGTAATAACACAAATCATAATGAACTCATTTGATATTCATGTGGATGGCATAAGTACTTCCATAGGAATTCTATTGCATTTCAGCATTAATTAAACACATTCCCTAATTTTCTTAGGAAAAACAGGAATATACTGTATTTCCTAAGTACTGGGTCTTTCATAGCATTATACACTGAGCTGATTATTATATCAGACATTGCATTGTCTATATACATCTTTATGAACATATTTTACATGCAAAACTGCTAAAAACCGAGATCAGTGTCTAGATTTGTAGATCACAATATGTATTCTTAATATAAGCATTTCATAAATGCAGAGAAGTGATATTTACAATCACATTTCTCATGCAAAGAAGGAATCAGCCTTGTGTTAATTTCCAGCATCTCAAATAAAGATAATGTCTTTCTTTAAACATAGATAAATAACTAACACCCAGAAAATGAAAGCTGTCTAACCAGAGGGAGCTTTGCTTGGTGGCGTTCTTTCCCTGGCTGCTGGTGCCCATGCTTCTATATTTGCCATTGTGTATGCAACTTGTGTGATGTCATTTGCTCAGCCAGGAAAAAATACCAGCCCCCATTAGCATCCTGAGCTGGCAAAATGAAGTGGCTTATCAAAGAACAGCACAAAACCATTTTAAAGAGAGATCTCCTAAAATTTACTAACCTTCAACCACATCAAGGTTTCTGAAGTTATTACACAGGATTTTTAATACGTTCATAAGTAGCTGATCCCATTCTCTTTTCTGCCAGCAGAGATAACATTTCTCAGTCCTATCTCACGCATTCCTTCTATTAAAGAAAAATAATGATGCTAGACTTGAGTGTATATGCGATCTTGTCGAGTTTTAGCTTTAAGCACCAGGGGGTTTCTATGTTAATGTGAGGGTTTTTTATTGTTGTGTATTTGTTTGTTTCACTTGGGGGGAGGGGAGCCTAGCATTTGTCTGGAAACTGAAATCAGACAGCAGCATTGGGAAGTAAATCCTACAGGGAACCACATCCCCTCCCCATTTGACTCTGCAATTTTACGGGAGTGGTGGGGAATTATTTAACTCTTAAAGCATCTGAATATGTCCTACAGGAGGAAACTCTAAACAACATTTAAACTTCATCATTATTTGTTCATTACTTTTCATTTTATGATATGAATAGAAAACTATCAGCTAAAGGACTGCTACGTCTTTGCCAGAGAAACTCTCTCAATGCTGGGCTAGGCATGAGAGTTCTAATGGTTTAAGAATTATAGATTTTAAAATATTTTAAATCAACACTAACACTGCGTGATCCCAAAAGAGAATATGAAAAGGAGGAGCATGCAGTTCATGAAGATGTTCATTTTTCCACAACAGTTAGAGATCATGCGATTATTTTCTCTGAAACTCCAGGCAGTGAGAATAGAATATTCAGTTCACAATTCTAATGTAGTAAAAGAGACAGATATGGTTTTTTCTCTTATGGTTTGTAACTCCTGTTACATTTAATAAGAACTGTACATCAAGGCGTCGGGGGAGAAAGCAGATTCCTGTTCTGTAGTCTGCAGAATTACAGACTATTCACAATCTGCCTGACACTTGGATATAGTGGGGCAGGTTAAAAATGTTTCCTCCTATGAATTCTAGGCTTTTGCTGATTTCAATATTCAAGGCAGACTTCGCATATACAAAAAAAGTACTTCAAAGGTATGCATTGCATTTGTTTGTTTGTTTAGGCTTGCAGATCTTTCTCAGAGATCAGTTCTTATTTATCTTTGCATTGAAATACTTTTATTATGCCAATGCCAGTTACCTTAATGTTGCCTGTTTAATGGTGGCAGATTTTGTTTTGCCAGTAGTAGCAAACAATTTAATTAGGAACACAAAATAGCTGCCTGCTTTATTTCCCCCCTGCAAGTGGCTGCTCCTTGTCTAAAAATAAGAAACTGCCACTATAAAAATCTCTTTCTTTGAGCTGTCTCTAATGAAACTTCCCAGTTCCACTGATTCCACTTGTTTCACTGAGCTTTCTCTACAACAATTTATTCTTTCTTTCTAAACAGACCTTAAGGTATGCAAGGCCGTTTGTAAATTACATGGTGCCAGCAATATCATGAAATATCATGACTGCAGTTTATGGGCAGATGAAGGGGGATAAGTTGTAACAAGAATAAATTACACAAGTTACACTGGAGGAAGCACAGGGGGATGGGAGCCAGTAAAATTATTAAACTTTAGAGTGGTACTTAATGAGGACACTAAATTAAGTGACCTTATGAATGGATGGACCTAGCAATTGGTATTCTCAGGAATTATCTCCCATTATCTAACAGAGAAATAAGGGGATACAGTATCAGAAACCAAGACTAGAAAAGTACAGGTGAGCTGAACACTAGCAAACAAAGAAGTTTCACTGAAAAAACAATGATCTCTTTAGAATCAACCTGAATATACTACAAAAAAAATCACATACTGTTTAAATTAATGTAATTTATGGTTTGGGATGATACATTTCATACCCAATTTTGTCTTTTTACAAAGGTATCCAGCTGAACGAATAAAAGCTTGCAGTGTTTCTGTAATTAATACAAAGTTATGAAGAGCACTGAGAACTAGAACACTAGTCACATGCTATAGACTTTCTTTACCTTGTTTAATCTGTCTATGAAATGGGGTGGCAAATTTATGGGGTTTTTACAAATGAAGTGAGCAATTATGAATAAGTCATTGGATACACATTAGAAAAAGTAGCATATGTGTGTGTGTGTGTGTGTGTGTGTGTGTGTGTGTGTGTATATATATATATATATTGCATGGAAGTACCTTATTTATTGAAGTAGAATTAACATGTAATAAAATACCCAAAGCTTGCACATACAACTCAGTGAATTTTTACAGAGGTGTATCCTCTTGTGATCAATGCCACATGAACATTTTCACTGGCCCAGAGAGTTGCCTCATTCCCCCATCCAGTCCATTCTATACCAGAGCTAATCACTCTTCTAACTTTGTCACTGTTGATTAATTTTGAACATTCTTGAACTTTAAATATTTAATCAAAGCATAGAGTATGTACTTTTGTGTCTGGCACCTTTCAAATTCAACATAATTTTTGATTCTGCCATCATCCTCTGTTATTGGGGATTGAGTTAAGAAAATGGGATTATTTTCAGTCTAAAGGTTGGCCCTAAAGGTGTTCGATAGCCTCACTTCCCCATATCTCCCCACCCTGCCCCATTTTCTGCTCTGTCCTGCATGAATACAGCCCAATGGTTATGAGTATTGGCTCTTTCATCCCTAGACTGGATATTCATTTTCACTCCATCACTGACACTTGTGGAAAGTTAGGTAACTTGCTCAAAATCTCTAAGCTCTAGTTTTCTAATTAGAAAAATGAGATTAATAACTGCTTCATGTGTGTGTTGAGAGAGCTAAATCAAATAATCCACATCAAATGCTCTTATGTGATTCTGATTTCTAAATGACAAGATTAAGACAGTCTGGAAAAACAACAACAAAAATAATAAATAAAAGACTTTGTTGGCCTGCTCACAAGGAAAATAGGTGAAAGTATTACGCTTTCCAGACTCGGAAAACAATGAAAATACATAACAATCAACTCCAAATCAGCCTTACCACATCTCAGTAGAGTAAAGAAGGCTGCTAATGATTGCTCACTATGAGGTACACCTTTGTCATTATTGGCCATTTTCAAATAAGGAAACAGTATTGTAAAAAATGCGTTTACATGAATTTATAATTACCACTGCATATTAGTTTATTTTGAAACAATTGCCACTAGGAACAGACAGATCTTAGAACTAGAAAGGAACTTACGAATCATTCTGTTTATCCTCATTTTATAGGCAGTGAAACCAAGGCAAGACATTATTTGCTTAAGTTCAAATATTTGCTTGTAAAAGCCAAGATTTCTGTTTCATAGTCCAGGCAATTGGTTCTTTAAGTATGGTTCTTGAACAAGTGGAAACAGCATCTCCTACTGCTTATGGAATGTGTTAGAAATGCCAATTTTCAGGCTGCACCTAAGACCAAGTCAGCCAGAAATGAGGTGATCCTCAGCTGTCCATGTAGGAACTTCATCTACAAACTTGCCACTGAAAAGATGATTTGGGGACCAGCAACATTTGCTGGATGCAAAAGCTTCTTAGCAGCATAGGATGATCTACCTCTGATCTACCAAATCCTGCAGTTTAATAAGACTTCAAGTAAGATGTCTGAAGTTAAAGCCAGGAAGTATTGATGTAGACTAGCCATAATCAGACCCCTAGGAGACTCAATAGTGTACCAGGGTCTTCGCCACTTTCTGCCACCAAAGTCTTGTCCCAATTTTTTCCCTAGGCTTGCTCCTTCTCCGAGAGATCTGCTAAAAATCTCAACTGTAACAATACTAAAAATGAAAACTCTGGGTTCAGTCTTCAGAACCTAAACAAAAAAGCAAAAGCAAAATAAACAGACTAAACCCTAATAATAAAAATTATTTAATATAGAAACAGTTATTTACATTTTACTTATAGGTAAATTATCTCAAAGAGTTGCCCCTTACCCAATGTTCTGCCATGAGGAGGTGGAAGAGTTGGGGTAAAATCTTTGCTCTTTAGGCCTTGTTTCATTCCACCCTGAGATACCAGATCCATATTCTCAATGGTCAAAGTATCCTGCTAACCTATCTAAACCAGTATTGGCTTATATAATCTTAAGCTAATTTTAACTTACAGGAATCATAAAAAGTCTCTGCCTATGGATATAATACCTTGAGTATATCATTGATATTTTTTTCCCCCTTTTTGTGGCACTGGGGATGGAATCTAGGTCCTCACACATGCTAGGCAAGTGCTCCATTACTGAACTACATCCCCAACTCTTTTTTTCTTTTTAAATTTCCTTTCAAGACAGGGTCTCACTAAGTTGCCCAGGCTGGTCCCAAACATTTGATCCTCCTGCTTCAGGTTCTGGAGTAGCTGGGATTACAGATGTGTGCTACCACACCTGCACTATTGTTAATTTTTGAAAGGAGAGATTACTAACAGCATGAGGGCAAGAAACCAGGCCAGTGCTTCTCAAACCACCTATGAAGAGCTATTCTTCTGGCATCTCAATCTGTCAATATATGAATACTTTTGGTAAAATACAGTAAAATGAATTAATAGTACAGTTAATAAAAAAGGCAAAAATCCAAGCCAATTTAAAAAATATTCAATAGATGTAAAATTACAGTGTCACATTGCTGTAAAAGTTTTTAAATGCTTACTCTCAATTTTGGTACTTATATTGTCACAGGCAATAAACAGTTATAGACCGGTATTGTTCTTGAAAATGAAATGCACTTTGAATGGCAAGACAATAGGCAGTCTACTAATTAAGATTGAGGCATAATCTAGACCAGTTTTAAATTACTATAAAAATAGGTCAGTGAACTCTGACTCTGTACTTCCACCCATGAAAAGGTGTAGAAGGCCACTGACATTTTCTCCAGAGTCAGCCCTAGGACAACTAGTAACATTTCATTTTTTCATTCACTCAACCAACATTTAATGATAATAGATTAAGTGCCAGATTCTTAGGGTACAGAACTGATTAAGACATGGCCTCTATTTTAGGAGGACATGTGATAGCAGGGAATATTAATTTATTTTCTATGTAGTGTTTATCTATCTTTTTATCTGCTCTTCCATCTATCTATATCCTTCTTCTTTGAAAAGATATATTTTTGGGGGTCCTGGGTATCAAGCCAAGAAGCGCTTCAGCACTAGTTACATCCTCAGCCCTTTTTAAAAATTTTGAGACAGGGCTCCCTAAGTTGCTCAGGTTGGCCTCAAACTTGCCGTTTTCCTTCCTCAGCCTCCAAAGCAGCTGGGATTGTAGGTGTGCAGCACTATGTCTGGCTTTATGAAAAGATTTTAAAGTACACTATTGTATAGTATAATGAGGCAAAGATAGGAGGGGCTTCCACTTCCGGCAGCAGAGGCTGCAGCCTCGCTCTGGTCCCTGAGGTATGTGCCCAGCAGGTTCCAATTTTTTAAAGTTTGAAGAAAACCGGTCTGAAACAAGGTCTTACCCTCAGCTGTCTTTGAACATAGTGTTTGACAGATCTATAGACATCAAGTTCAGTTTTGTATACTGGCGAGTATGATCTTCCGGAAGGAGCCGTTTTTCCATGGACATGACAATTATGATCAGTTGGTGAGACTAGCCAAGGTTCTGGGGACAGAAGATTTATATGATTATATTGACAAATACAATATTGAATTAGATCCCTGTTTCAATGATTTCTTGGGCAGACACTCTCATAAACGGTGGGAACACTTTGTTCACAGTGAAAACCTGCACCTTGTCAGTCCAGAGGCCTTGGATTTCCTGGATAAGCTGCTGCGATATTATCACCAATCACGGCTCACTGCAAGAGAAGCCATGGAACATCTCTATTTCTATACTGTTGTGAAGGACCAGGCTCAAATGGGTTCATATAGCATGCCAGGGGGCAATACACCTGTCAGCAGTGCCAACATGATGTTAGGGATTTCTTCAGTGCCAACCCCTTCACCACTTGGACCTCTGGCAGGCTCACCAGTGATTGCTTCTGCCAGCCCCCTTGATATGCCTGTTCCAGCTGCTACTGGCGCTCAGCACCCATCTTTCTCCTGATGCCTGAGCAGAGGTGGGGAAGTCCACCCTCTCCTTGATGCAGCTTTTGCCTGGCGGGGAGGGTGAAACATTTCAGAAGCACCATGTCTGAACCGTAGCTTGTGGATTTATAATAGTTCAGTCGTAAAAAAAAAAAAAAAAGAGGCAAAGATAAGACCAACAAATGATTTGCATTGTATAGCATTTTATTTATATCTCATTCTAATCTTAACTGGTCACATTATCCTGTGAAGGAATTAGGACAGGCATTATTATATCCATTTTAAAGATGAGAGGATTTGCTTCATGTACCCAAGGTGGGAGAGCTTGAGTAGAGCAGAAGGAGAAATAAAATTTAGGTTTGTGACCTGCAATCCCATTGCTCCATTTACATCACCTTAGCTGTGGTTGTTTTCCTTCTGAAATTCTTCATTCATGGGTTTCCTTTCAATGCTTGTCTCTCTCCAAGCATTATGACCTCATGATCCTCCTAATGGTGTGCTTTGATCTGCAGTTCACTGGAGCTAAGGACATTTTATGCTGCTTTTCTCAAACTCATATCTTACTGGCCCATATCCTATTCTCTCTGGATCTTACTATACTAGATGACAGCACACCTCAAAAATTTGAATGTATGTCTCTATTTAATGGTAGCCAGTGGCCAATTATTTCCTCTCTATCTGGAGGAAGACCTAGTTAATATTGAGACAGAGGAAGTTTGTCTTCATTATTCCCACCCTCTTGGTGGCATATCTTCATCCTCAAATCAGTGACCTACACATGAATACTCTTTTTTTCTTCATTCCTTTGGTAAAACAGTCCCTCAGAGCATTTGCTCATGTAAGGGTGTAATGGCAGCTGGCACTATAAAGCTTTGATAACTCAGAATACTTTTCAGTAGAGTAGCTCGATACAAGGTAAATACTCACAAATCAATAGCCTTCTTGTACACAAATGACAGACTCACTGAGAGAGAAATTAGGGAAACAATCCCTTTCACAGTAGCATCCAAAAAAATGAAATATCTAGGAATCAATCTAATGAAGAAAGCAAAAGACCTCTACATTGAGAACTACAACACTCTGAAAAAAGAGATTGAAGAGGACATAAGAAAATGGAAAGACATCCCTTGTTCCTGGGTAGGAAGAGCCAATATAGTGAAAATGGCCATACTTCCAAAACTTCTATACAGATTCAATGCAATCCTGATTGAAATCCCAACAATATATTTCACAGAACTAGAGAAAACAATCCAAAAATTCATCTGGAACCAGAAGAGACCTAGAATAGCTAAAGCAATTCTAGGCAACAGAGACATGTCAAGGAGTATCACAATCCCTAACTTGAAACTATACTACAAAGCCACTGTGATAAAAACAGCATGGTACTAGCAAAGAAACAGACCTGAGGATCAGTGGAATAGATTAGAAGATGCAGAAACAACTCCAGACATACTCAGCCACCTCATCTTTGACAAAGGAGCCAAACATCCTCACTGGAGGAAATATAGCCTCTTTAATAAATGGTGTTGGAAAAACTGGATTTCAACTTGCCAAAGATTAAAATTAGACCCCTATCTGTCACCATGCACTAAACTAAAATCCAAGTGTATTAAAGATCTAAATATTAAAACAGAAACACTAAACTTGCTGGAAGATAAGTTAGGTAAAACTCTTGAAGACATTGGCATAAGAAAAGACATTATGAACAAATCCTCAGTGGCATGGAAACTAGCACAAAGAATCAACAACTGGGATCTCATCTTATTGAAAAGCTTCTGCACTGCAAGAGAAACCACCAACAGAGCTAAAAGACAACCTACAATGTAGGAAAAAATTTTTACCAGCTGTTCCTCGACAAAGGTCTATTATTTAGAATATATAAAGAACTAAAAAAAATCAGATCCCCCAAATATAAAGACTCAATTCAAAAATGGGCATCTGAAGTGAACAGACATTTCTCAGACAGAGAAGAAAAAGCAGCAAATAAACATTTGAAAAAATGTTCAACATCACTGGTCATTCGAGAGATGCAGATGAAAATAACGCTGATTCCACCTCATCCCAGAAAGAATAGCTGCTATCAAGAAATCAACAAATAACAAGTGCTGGCCCGGTTTGGGGAGAAAGGAACCCTTCTTCATTGTTGGTGGGTGTGCAAATTGGTGCAAACACTTTGGAAATCAATATGGAGATACCTCAAACAACTAGGATTGGAAGTCCCATTTGACCCAGCAATCCTCTGCTGGGTATAATCCCAAAAGAATTAAAAGAATCATTCAACAATGACATATGCTCATCCATGTTTATAGTGGCACAGTTTGTAATAGCTAAAACTTGGAAACACCCCAATTGCCCATCAACTGGAGACTGGATAAAGAAGATGTGGTTTTTCTATAAAATGGAGTACTACTCAGCCATAAAGAATGAGAAACTAGAGACATTTATAGCTAAGTGGATGCACATTGAGGCCATACTCTTAAGTAGAATAAATAGAACACACATATAAATAACGAATAGTTTCTCTGGTGTGAAAAACTAAAAGTGTAAATAAGGACCAAAATGTATAATTGATATTGTGAAATAGGAAGAAAAGGTCTATAGGAAGAGGGGAAATGGGAGGGATAGGGGAAAGGAAAGAAGGGAAAAGAAAAAATATGAGAAAAGGAAAAAAATGAAACAAATTATTTGTAAATAGGGAAGGGTGGAGGGGGTGAAGGGAGGGCCAGGGAATGGGGAAAAAATAAGAACCAAGATACATAGTGTAAAGGTACAACATCCCAATGATGAATGTAACTATATTGTATACCTAAAATGTACCAATAAATAAATAATTTTTAAAAACTTAGAATACTTTTATGTTCTGTTTTTCCACTAATGTACTATCATAGCCTGAGGTCCTGTCTTTCACATGGTAAGGGCTCAGTAAGTATTAAAGGAATTTGTGATTTCATAGATATTAATCTTTGTTTCCCTGAAAGGACAAGAACAAAAACCAATACATGAGCTTCTTCAGCTTCTTGGCTCTGAATTGAGGAGTTTTGTGTTCTTTATTGACTGAAATCTTGTCTCCTTTATCTCCTTCTCTCCTGTCTCATTTCCTTATAAACTACTCTGCATAGATGACTGATGCTTTAAAGTGCATATCTGATCATGCTACTTGGTTAGGTATGAATGTCTTCTCTCTACAATTGCCTTTGGGTTCTACCCCAGGAACCTCACCAGGGAATACTCAAGGCAGTGGCAGTGGAAGCAGCAAGATAATTTGGAAGATGCAATGGATGAGCACTGGGGTCCAGTTGAATGAGGGGATTGAGAGATGGAAGGCTTTGATGGTGAAGTCAGGCATAGGGCTGTGAGGGATGACACTGCAGTCAGTCACATTGTGAAAATGCCTGCCTGTTTCTCTGTCCTACATTCCTCCCTTTTCTCTGTCTTGTCTTAAAATGTCCAGAGGAAATCCTGAGACCTGTCTTGCAGTATGGTAAGGAATTTAGGCATGGTAAAACACGAAAGACTTGTGTGTATATTTTTTAAAGGAAGCTACTTTTCTTTAATATTATATGTTCACATACTTTTCTTTCTGGTTAAGAAGAGGGTTAGATTGTGTTCTTCTTTGGTGATAGTGTTGCCTGGAAACAAAACTGCAAAGCAAAATGTATGGCAAAAGCTCTCAAGAGAAAGATAACAGTTCTCAGAAACTGTCTAACGGAGTTGATGGGCATGGGGAGTTAGAGACTGATGGTTCATGATATGAGACCTAGCATTAGAACTAGCTGGGATCTTTACCACTTATAATTTAAATGGGTAATCTTGAGTAAGTTACTTATTCTCCTACATGTAAATGAGAATTACAATAACAGCTACATAAACCTATGGTGAGGGTTAAATAACAATTATCTCAACACAATGCTTAGCTCCAGCAACTGCCAATAAACTCAATTAATATTGTAGTAATTACATGACTCCGTAAGAGCAAAGCCATGGAGGTGTGTGCCATGTGAGCGTTCTCTATACATCCATAATGTTTTGCTATCCAGAAGACCACTCTCTAGATTTCCACATTAAATTTGTCTTCCTACAGTCTTTACTTCATAATGATATTATCAAGAGACAATAGATAGTATTATTTTCAAATACAGAGGAAAAAAAGCCAATTCATCTCTATTAGAATAATCAATAAAGAAGGGACAGTGGAAAATCAAAACTTCTCATGAACTGTGATCTTTTAAAGGTAGGTTATATAATGTGAGGGTATTGGCTCTGCTTGGTTCCTCCTGCCCATTTAGAAAGCCAGGGACAAGCCACTGAGTCACAGAGATAGTTTATAGGAAGCCAAGAGGGCTCAGGGAGACATTCTGATTCTGGTGAGTACTTTCCTAATCTCCAAGAATACAGCAAGGTCCAAACTTGAGCCTGTATCTAGGCCTCTACCCCCTGTCTAATTCATTGGTCTGGGATAGGACCAATATTTTGTCTTTTTGCCCTTCCTCCCTTTTGGCGCTTTAGTTTATTCAACTTTCCCTTTCAGAAATTTTGCCAACATGTCTTTGGTTAGTGTCTTGCATGTCCTTGTATTGCTTTTTCCTGCTCCAGTCAGAATTGTAAACTTTGTTTTATAACTGCAATATTCCTTTTGCTCTCACTTCTCACATAGTAAGAGTTCCCCCAATTTCCTGAATACTGCAGATAAATATACCTCATAGAGCTAACTGCAACAACATCCTTCATCAGAATATATTTATCACCCATCACATGATATTATTGACCAAAAGCAAAACTAATATTTAAGGATGACTTGACATTGATACTTCAGGCTCTGTGGAATAAGGTGACACCCTTACCAGTTTTATTAATGGTATTGCTACTGAGTTTGTAGTTTGTTTTAATCAGCAGTATTTGTGTTGGAAACTTCCTGAAACTTTTGCTGTCTTTTAAATTTTTAAAATTTTCTGTTTTTAGTGCAAACCTTATTTTATAGTTTGTTTATGACCAAATATAATAGTTCAATATCTATTTGTAATTCTATTTCAGCTGGATTCTCATGGTACTCAATTCTCTGTTTTAATTTTTGGAGTGGCTACACAGAAATAGTTTTAAAATTATTGCTCAGATAAAAAT
This sequence comes from Heterocephalus glaber, assembly GCF_053883595.1. Classification (NCBI taxonomy): domain Eukaryota; kingdom Metazoa; phylum Chordata; class Mammalia; order Rodentia; family Bathyergidae; genus Heterocephalus; species Heterocephalus glaber. The sequence goes on from NW_028258156.1 coordinate 9,120,212, forward strand.
ATAGAGGCAAAGAATCCTAGCAAAGTTTTAGCTTTAACTTTGCTCTCCTTTCAATTGAGAAGAGAAAATGGATACTTGCATTTTATTTGCTACAATTGGCTGTCTTTTTTACAGCTGTGAAAAAATGAACAATTTGTTGTATCCATCAGAGAAAAACCACAGGGTGTGTGTGTGTGTGTGTATGTGTGTGTGTGTGTTATGCTTAAAAAATACCGCATCTGTGCTACATTGTACTTAACCAGAATGACAGTGACTAGCATATAATAAAAGATTACATTAATTTGTGCTCTGCTTCAGAAAAGTGAGCATTTAAGTCAATTCTTCAGATTGAGGAAATAGGTTTCTTTCCTAAAAAAGCAAAGAAAGAAAGAAATAAAAACTACAAGAGAGAATTAACATAGAGGATAATTTGGTAAACTGGTTAAAGGAAAAGGGTGAATTTTCTCTTTTATTAGTTAAACTTGCCTTCAGTTCTAAAAACTTTAGGTTTCACTCATTTGCTATACTTTGAATAACCACATTAGGAATAAAGAAAACTAAAATAGTACCTTTATTAAATGGGGATGTTAGGGCTTGTATCTAGGTTTTCCCCTCAAATCTCATGCAGTCATACATGGGGCTTTTCAAAGGTGGCTGGATCTAGACTGTGTGATGCGGCGATTAAGAATCTGATGCTAGGATTAAAGGTGCCCCATCCTGGGTGTGGGTGGCACCAATCAATAGGCTTCCACCTGGGTGGAATATGAAGGGACAGAAAGAAGCTGGTTTGCTATTTTGCTGCTTTGCTGCCTCCTGCCTGCCCTGCCCTGGACTGTTTCTCCTCTGCAATGCCCTCCACCATTCTACCCTGCCTTAGCACCAGTTGACTGTGGACTGAAATCTCTACAAACTGTGAACCACAATATACCTTTCCTCCTTTAGCTTGGGGTGTCGAGAATTTTGTTTCAGCAGTAAGAAAAGTAACTAAGATGGGAACAGATAGGAGAAAAGTAAAAACAAATCAGGGTGGAGATGATTTGACTGGGAAAAAAAAGGAGAGGAGAAAGCCTCAATCTCTTCTCTTTTTTTAACCCCATCATGTATTAATTCTTTATCTATAAAATTTGAAAATTCCATTTTAGGTGAGTAGTAAGCCATTTCAGATGATCTTAGTCATCAAATTTAGCTCAAATATTTCAAAGAAAAATATTTTCGCATTTAAAAGTTTTCCAAATGGCTATATTGGAAAAACATAACTCTCCCATATTTTATAATACTTGGAACATTTTTAAGTTTTAATTCTGACAAAGATCAGTTTTGGTGATATGTTCTGGAGTGAGAATGTAAGGGTTTAAGCACATTTATACTGGTGGGAGGATATGTTGGTACACACACTGAGGAGAGTGGTTTGCAGTTAAGGTGGAAAAACACATAACCTTTAACACAGCAGTTCCTTCTTTATGAATTTAAGCTACATAATTAATTTTTATACATGGAAAGATAAATTCCAAGAATATTCATTAAAATGTCATCTGTAACATTTGTCATTATATGACTTTTATTCATCTGATGGAATACTATGAAGTTATTAACCCAAACTTGGTATATATTTGTAGAGAATGATTAAGAAGATATTATTTCTCTATTTTTTCTCATACATTATGTCTGAAATGTTGCAGATTCTATGGTCTGTATTGTAAAGGGGCCACTTGCTCTTTTTTTTTAGTATTATAATAAAAATATATGAAAATAAAGGAAGTTTTATACGATTAATATATATAGTTTTATGTATAGTTTTATATACATTAACTATCATTTTATATATATATAAAATTTTTTTTTTTTTTGGTACTGGGGATTGAACTCAGGACCTTGTGCTTGTGAGGCAGGCGGCGGAACCACTGAGCTAAATCCCCGGCCCTTATCTTATGTATTTTATATGCGGCTCAAGACAAGGGTTCTTCACTCAGTTCATCCCAGGGAAGCCCAAAGATTGGATACTCATGTAGAAGAAGCTCATAAAAGCAGCTGTGTCAGTGGAGGTGAGCAGACAGCTCAAGGTGGGAGAGACATTTTCACCATATTCTCCTTGGGATCTTTTGAATTTTATACTTTGTACATCTATTTCCTATTCAAAATTAATTTTAAAATGTAAGAGCCCATGGAACCTCATGTCAGAAATAAACCTGAGACAAACTGGGTAATCCAGCTCATTCAATTACTTCATTAATCCATGTCTTGAAAGTCTAAGTCATTTACTTCTGAATGTAATTAAACCACCCATTACAGGCTGAGTATCCCTTATCTACAATTCTTGGGACCAGAACTGTTTTGGATTTCAGATTTTTTCACATTTTTTAATATCTTCATATATAATGTGATAGCCTGGGGATGGGGCCCAAGTCCAAACATGAAATTCATACATATTTCATATACACCTTATGCACATAGCCCAAAGGTAATCATATACAATGTTTTTAGTGTGTCTAAGTTTTGACTGTCTCCTGTCACATGAGGTTAGATGTATGTATTCAGAAGCCAAAATCCTCATCTAGGCCATGCAAACCAGGGCCAGAAAAGTATTTCTTCTTAACAACATGTTCCTCAAACAAGCATTTGTAAAACTGAAGTGAATCTATTCTTTACTTTTCCTAACATGCTTAGTAAGTTTAATGCGCATCTCTGTAAAGTTAGATAAAGGAAGCTTTGTAGCCATCATTGAATGTCTTCACTGTAAGATTTATTGCCATAATTGTGACAGAGCAAATGATTTTTTTTTCCTGGCAGCAAAAATAGTTTTTAAAAGAAACTAGGTATTGTTTTTTCTTTTCCAAGCAAAGTATAGATACCCCAAAATTACATGGTGTCACAGAGCATGCCATAGTTAGAAAAAATGATGCACTGCCTTTCCAGTCTTATTAAGAAAATTACACAGTTAACTCTTTGTACCTTTGAAGGATGTCTCTGTTTGATGAACTTTGTTATTAGAACAACATTCAGCTGGAAATTATGTATTAAAATGAAGTCATTTTGGGGTTAACAAAGTAGATTCTAAAATAAAACAGAAATGTCATAGCAATGGATATAAATTCTGCAACTGTGGCTAAACATTCCAAAGCTTTTAATGTAGCTCTTGGTAGAAGGAACAAGGGGACACATAAAGGGTCTCTGCCAGATGATTGACAAGTGGGTTATTAGTGTTCTAAGGAAAGAGACCATGTCATTTTCTGCACTACTGTCTGCACAGACCAAGACTAAGAGGTTCATGATAACCACTCATGCATTTTTCTTATTTGCTCCATTGGGCACCAGCTACTGGTCTCATCACTAGGTGTTGGGCTACAAATGAATAAATGAAGTACAGTTTCTGGTCTTCCAGAGCTTACAGGTTTTCAAGACAGGAAGGTGGAGGAAGGTGAACACAGAACTAGATAAATGTAATACCAAGAGAGAAAATCCCTGAGAAGCCCAGAGGGATGTCATCTAACTCAGCCTGAAATATATGTGGGTTTGTGGGTCTGGAAGGTGGGGGAGAAGATCAAAAGAGACCTGCAGATGGTGTGATATTGGAAGAGGTTTCAATGATTTGGGGAAGTTAGCTAGGTTTCTGTGTGTGTTCAATGGGGCCTGGGGTGGGGAATGAGCAAAATTTCCAGTGCAGAATGCAACAGTAAAAAGATCTATAGATGAGAAATACCCAGGTGAAGGATGGGAATGGAGGTCAGCTTCAAGCAATTGTACTGCTGAAACAAATGGTGAAAGGCAGGAGAGAGAAAGATGAGTTGGTCAGAGGCCATTCACAGCCAACCAAATATGTGAATCAGGATGGACTGTGAGGAAATGCATCAATAATCATAATTTGTGGTGACCTTTGCAATCTACTTACTTCAGAAATGCAAATGGTACAACTTTAGGTGCTAACTGTAAAGGGACAGCCAGCATAATGAATTGAGACTATGGGAATACAAAAGTTGTTTTCTGATTACCTAGAAATTTTTAAAAAAGTATTTCCACTGTAGAGCAGAACTGGCTATCAATCCATGGGTTGCACCTGACAAACCTGATTCATAGAACCTTTGTTGGACTCTGGGGAGTTGGTGTTTGAAGTCTTAGGGTGTTGCTAATAGACAATGCTTCTTATTTGGAAGTATCCCCTCAAATCAAGATTTTTAAAAATTGAATAAGCCATGAGAAGAAAAAGTATTAATTCCTAACAAGGCAACTGTGTAAAAGTAGTTGTAACACAAATCACTATGTAAAGGCAAAAGCAACTAAGGTATGGCAGGGTAAAATGCCAGGAAGTAATTTTTGAACAAATATTTTTTCTTTTAACATATATTATATTCACATTGCTGTACAACCATTACCACCATCCATTCCCAGAACTTTCTTATCTTTCCCAACTGAAATTCTGTATCCATTAAATAATAACTCTTCATTCCCCCTCTCCCCACTCCTGGTAACTGTCATTCTACTTAAACACTATGAATTTGACTATTCCTGAGTATAAATTTGATAAACTTCCTTCATTTCTCTACCCCATTGAGAATCTGCAGACTTGTCTGTGGATAGGGTTTTTTTTCCCCAGGGAACTGGAGTGACAGGCTCAATTGCTTTTCAGGCTTGAAATTTGGGCAACAGAGAAGTTTGACAGCAGGTGGATAAATTTCAAACTCACAGTCAACTACCGCACACAATTTATCTCATAGATGGAGCTGACTATGGCTGTGTAGTTGTTTAAGGTGGAAAGCCCCTTTCTTGCTGGGTGCATGAACTACCAGCTTCTGTGCAACTTGTTGCCTCCTATTGTACCTTCTTCTCCAGCTGCAATAAATTGACAACCTTTAGAAATATGTCAGTTCTTACTTTCTAAATATCTAGGGAAGTAAAGTGTCCACCACAATTTCATAACTGAAACAATTCCAGAGCTATTTCTTTTAAAATATAAAATCAAATCTTTAAGTAATCTTTATTGATTTCAACTAAATAACAATGGTTCTTTTAAGTTACATGTTAGTTCTGAATGACAAAATATGCCCAATTACTGGGGTAGTGGTGGTGTAGTCCATGGGTTGTTCATAGTTTCAATCTTTCTGGTTATGTTTTTATAAATGACAAGACTTGATGACCTTCTTGTGTTATCAATTCAGTTCCCTTAAGCAGATCAGGATTTTCTAGAATAGTTGATACCATTACTCTATTCATTTTTAGCCTCTCCACCACTGAAAACAATCCTTTTTGTTACATTTCCTATGGTTGAAAAGTACATGAAAATTATTTAAAAATTGTGGGGTTTTTTCTTTTTTTTTTGTACTGTGGAGCAAACTCGGGACCTTGCGCTTGCGAGGCAGGCGCTGGAACCACTGAGCTAAATCCCAAGTCCTGTTGTGGATATTTTAAAGAAGAAAATTTAAAAATCAGTTATAAATGCCACCACCAAAGAATAGTTAGTTTTGTTACATTTCCTTATATATGTATAACATATATTTAAGAATATATATGGTATCCTGCTCTTTGCACTAAAATTTGTTAAATTTTCCCAAGTCATCAATTATCTTGAATTTTTAAAAATAGCTGCAATACTATTCCATGCTATGGTTGTATAGTAATATGCTTAGATATTTTCCTATATCACTTATTGTTGGGCATTTCATAGGGAGAGGTTGTTTGAACAGAGGGATCACAACTGGATTTGAGGATTCTCCCTGTCTGTTACTAAGTATGATTCTGGGCAACTCTATGAACCACAATATCCAATCTGCTCTTCTGTGAAACAGGAAAGTAGAGATCTCTTCAAAGAATTATTGTGAAAATCAGGGGTATATAAACCCCTTTTGCATATCTAATATAAAAGAAATGAATGACAACTATGAATGAGTATTCATATTGCCAAAATGCTTGCTAGAAAAAATAAGAGTTTTTATTTTGACTGGCCACATCTTGATGTACTCTTTACTAACATTAAATAAAATTTTTACCACTTTAATAAGAGACAAAGCATCTGCCTTCATTATGTATTGCTTTAAAATGAAATAGCCCAAAATGTGGTGGCTTAAAACAACAGGATTTATTCTGTCTCATGACTGGTTTGACTGCACTGGGCTGGACAGTTTTGCTTGCAGGTGTTGGCTGTGTCACTCAGACACTCAGGTGCACACAGCTGGCACCTGGGCCGGGCCAGAAGGTCCAAGTAGGCACTTTTCTCATGTGCTCTGGCTCGGGCATTTCTTTTTTGTGGCTTCTCACCCCAGATAGGTCTGCTCTTTCTAGTCCTCTCCATGTGGCCTCTGTTTCCAGAAACAGAACCCAGCCTTCTTCCAGCACAGTGCTTCTTCTTCAGTCCAATGTCCAGAATAGACCTTCTACTGCTTATTTCTTTAAATTTATTTTTAAATTGATGAATAAATCTTGTGTATGTTTATCATTTACACCATTTTGTTTTGAAGTATGGATATATTATGGAATGGCTAAATTGAACTAATTAAAACATGTATTCCCTCAAATACTTTTCAATTTTCTGCTGTCTCCCTCATTTTCTTGGTGTGTGTGTGTGTGTGTGTGTGTGTGTATGCATGTATGTGTGTGCATGTGTACAAACACTTAAAATCTACCCTTAGAAAATTTCAAGAACATATGCATTGTTATTAACTATAGGTACCAGGTTGTACAATGGCACTCTTGAACTTATTCCTCATATATAACTGAAATTTTGTATACTTGGACCACCATCTGCTGCTTTTTATTGATCAAAAGCAAATTATAAGGGGAGTCCAACTGGGGAAGGGTTGGGAAATAGGATATACCTCTTGAGAAAAGAGTAGCAAGGCGCCCCTGCAACAATCCACTGGACCCCCACCCCCGCTCCTCTGTACAACCACCTGGTTCCACACTACAAAAACGCAGAGGACACCGGACCACCAGACCATGGTTCTGAGTCCTGCTGCTCCCGGCCCAGAGGTAGGGGCTTCTGAGCCACTGTCCCACTGCTCCTGGTCCAGAGGAAGGGGCTTCCCGGCCACCATCCCTCCCACTGCTCCTGGCCCAGAGGTAGGGGCTTCTGAGCCACCATCCCACTGCTCCTGGACCAGAGGAAGGGACTTCCTGGCCACCATCCCTACCACTGCTCCCAGCCCCTGTTCCCACCTCACCCAGCTCAGAGGAGGTAATCCGTGCAGGCGCCAACAGCCCCCTCTCCCCCAGTTGAAATGAGAAAACACGTAAATAAGTCTCAAAACTAGACTTCCAGATCACCTACAGCAACCCCAAAGGGAAATGAGATGAAACACTGATACTCAACCACCTGGACCCATTGAACTGGCAACAAAAGGGGATCTGGAAAAAATGAAATCAGAAATAATTTCTCAGATAACAGGAGAAATTGTGCCCCTAGTGCAAGACATGATTAATAAATCTAGAGAGGAGCTCAGGAACATGATGGAATCCCAACATAAGAAACAAATGGAATCCATAAAACAGATGCAAATAGATTTCCAGGACATGAAAAACTCCATTGAAAGTCTACACAGCAGAATGAGCCAATGTGAGGACAGAATTTCAGATATAAAAGATAAGATTGCAATTAATGACCAGGAAAAGAAAAATTGCTTCAAGATTATAAAGGAACATGAGAAATCAATCCAGCAGCTGTTAGATGATGCAAAGAAGAATAACATAAGACTGATTGGAGTCAATGAAGAAACAGGAGAGAGTGCAGATGACATAAAAAAATCTCTTCACAGAAATAATGACAGAAAACTTCCCAAGCAGGGAAAAAGAGCTTGACATACAGATAAGTGAGGCATATAGGACTCCAAATAGGCTTGATCAAAAAAAATCTACACATAAGCATATAATTGTTAAGATTCCAGAGAAAAGAGTAGCAAAAATTTTGTGTCCGTCTTCAGTCCACTACAATATTTATGTTTAAAATTTTGGGTTTATATACCTAAAAACAGAACAAACAAACAAACAGACCCTTTTTCTATATAATAGTAGATTGCAAGGACCATATAGTGTTCTATGTTTCTTTAATCAAATTGTGTTTCCATGGGATATGAAAAGGCAGTATTTTATTGGACATATCATACCTGGCATACTTAACTTTGTTTTTTTTTCCCCATTAAGTTTATTGGTACATTTTAGGTATAAAATACATTTACATACATCATTGGGATCTTGTACCATTACATGAGTATCTTGATTCTTGATTCTTATTTTTTTCCCCTTCCCCTGCCCTCCCTTCAGGCCCTGCACCCTTCCCTATTTGCAAAGATTTTGCTTCCATTTTTTTCCTTTTCTCATATTTTTTCTTGTCCCTTCTTTCCTTTCCCCTACCCCTCCCACGTCCCCTGCTCCTTTAGACCTTTACATCCTATTGCACAATATCGATTATACATTTTTAAAATTACAATATCAAGATCTAGGAGACATTACCACAGATTTTACAGAATTTAAAAGGATATAGAAAGCATATTTCAAAAATCTGTTTTGAAGTAAATTTGACAATTTCTAAGAAGTATCTTGGAAGACAAATTACTGAAACTAACTCTGGAGGAAATATAAAATTAGAATAGCACCTATTAAAGAAAGTATATTCCTAGCTTGAAAACCTACTTATATGACAACAGCAGGCTCATAAACATTTTAACTGATAAATTATATCAAACATTTAAAGCAGAAAATAAAAAGGAACACTTCTCCCCTCATTTTAGGAACTCAACATTGTGCTAATCCTAAAACTGGATAAAGATAATAGAAGAAAAAAGTATGAACATAGATAGAAATTTGTTTAACAAAACAAACTATTAGAAGTCAGATCTGGCAGGATGTAGAAAGTGGTTTTACTATAGGGATGGCAGTGTTGGTTCAGTGTTGGAAGATCCACCCCCCAAAGTCATCATTTTAACAGAGGAAAGGAGAAAGCCATATGATCCTGGCACTAGTTGGAGAAAAGGTATTGGACTAAATTCCACAGTTGTTCATGGTAAAAGCTATCAGGAAACTAGAAGTAGAAGAGAACCTTTTCAACAGATTAAAGACATGTACTCCATACTTCCAGTGAGAATGCCTTATATGAATGGAGAAGATACAATGCTTTCTCCTTAAGGTGGGGAACAAGGGCAGATATGCTTATTCTTCATCTGTCCAATAAACTTTGAAACATAGGGCCAAACCAAAATAGTCTGGCAACAAAGTGACACAATTAGGATAAGATTGGCAAGGTAGAAGCAAAATCTTTATATGTAGATGAAATGATCATTTACAGAGAAAATACTAAGAAATCTCTAGGAGCCCTGAGAACTTGTATTTGAATTTAGCAGGATTAGAAAACACAAGGTATATATAAAAATTTAGGACTATGTATACTTGCTATAAATGCATATTGAGATTTAAAAGTTATGTAGGAGTACAAAGGACCTGGACAAGTTAAAAAAAAACAAAAACAGTGTTGGAAGATTTTAGTACCTAATTTTAAGACTTTCTCTAAAGCTACAGTAATCAAGGCAATGTTGGTGTAAGGAAAGACATATAGATCATTGGAACAAAACAGAGAATCTAGAAATAGAACCACACATATATGGTCCACTGAGTTTTGAAAGATTATTTAACATTAACATTTTATAGAATATAAACTCAATTCAAGAGCTGAGGAAAAGATAGTGTTTTCAGCAAATGGCACTAGAACACCTGGTATCCGTATATAAAAAATTAACCTCAACCCTTTACTTCCATACATAAAAATAACTTGAAAGGATCTATGAACCTAATATGAAAGACTAAAACTTTAAGAAGAAATTATAAGGGAAAATGTTTATGAATTCAGGGTAGGCAAGAACTTCCTAGGATACAAAAAACATGATGTATAAAAGAAAAAAATGATAAATGAGATTCCATCAATATTTAGAACTTTAAATGACATCATTAAAATGAAAAGTAGTCCTTAAACAGACCATATTTACAATGCATAGAACCTATGACCAGAATATATAAAGGATTCTTAGAACTCATTAATAGACAACCCAATTAAAATGTAGACATAAGATGATAAATAGCCAGTATAGCACAAGGAATGGTGTGCAACTCTAGAATCAGAAAAATACTAATCAGTACAATAATAAGATTGAATTATACACTCATTAGGGAGATGAAGTCAAAAGTTTTAAAAGCCTTGTCATGACTTGTTCTTTTTGTTGGATTCTCCCCCTTTGCATTTAATTTGTCACGCCCAGTGGATTCATTCTGCTGGGCTTCCTGGGGTTGTGATCCTCATTGTCTTTTCCTAGGGTATTGTCTAAAATTTTTTGGAGTGCCGGTTTGGTATCCATGAAGTTCCTGAGATGCTCTTTATCATGAAAGTATCTTATTTCTCCATTCATTTTGAAAGATAGTTTTGCAGGGTACATCAATCTGGGTTGGAGGCTGTTTTCCTTTAGGGCTTGAAATACATCACTCCAAATTCTTCTTGTCTTGAGGGTTTGCATTGAGAAGTCTGCTGTGCTTCTGATGGGCTTTCCTTTGTATGTGATTTGTTTCTTTTCTCTGACTGCTTGTAGAATTTTGTTCTTCTGTTGGATTTCTGGAATCCTAACTATTATATGCCTATGTGTAGACTTTTTTTGATGAAGGCTAGCTGGAGTCCTATATGCCTCACTTATCTGTATGTCAAGTTCTTTTCCCCTCCTTGGGAAGTTTTCTGCCATCACTTCTGTGAAGAGATTTTTTATGTCATCTGCACTCTCTCCTCTTTCTTCATTGACTCCAATCAGTCTTATGTTATTCTTTGCATCGTCTAGCAGCTGCTGGATTGATTTCTCGTGTTTCCTTACAATTTTAAAGCAATTTTCCTTTTCCTCCTCACTAATTGCAATCTTATCTTCTATATGTGAAATTCTGTCCTCACATTGGCTCATTCTGCTGTGTAGACTTTCAGTGGAGTTTTTCATGTCCTGGAAATCTATTTGCATCTGTTTTATGGATTCCATTTGTTTCCTATGTTGGGATGCCATCATATTCCCCAGATCCTCTATTTTTTTATCTGTGTCCTCTCTAGATTTATTAATCATGTCTTGCACCATGAGCAAAATCTTTGCTGTTATCTGAGTAATTATTTCTGATTTCATTTTTCCCAGATCCTCTTTTGTTGCCAGTTCAGAGAGTCCAGGTGGTTGAGTATCAGAGTGTTCCATCTCGTTGCCCTTTGGGGTTGCTGTAGGTGATCCAGAAGTCTGTTTTTGAGGCTTTTTTATGTGTTTTCTCATTTCCACGGGGAGGGGGGGTGCTTCTGGTGCCCACACAGCTCACCTTCTCTGCCCTAGGAGTGTGGAATGGTGGCGGGGGAACCTCCCTCTGGGTGCTGGGAGTGGCTCACCTTCTCCACCCCAGGAGTGTGGAATGGCGGTCGGGGAGCCTCTTTCCGGATGCTGGGACTGGCTCACCTTCTCTTCCCCAGGAGCATGGAATGGTGATGGGGGAGCCTCCTTCTGGGTGCTGGGACTAGCTCACCTTCTCTGCCCTAGGAGCATGGAATGGCAGCAGGGGAGCCTCTTCTGGTGTGCTTAACTTTGATTCTATAGTCCTGTTTAAGTTTCCTGATAAGAGAGTTATCTTTGCTTTTTGCCTTTTACTGTTTATATAATTTTTCTTCTAGTGTATTTAACAGTTACTGGGAATGGAAAAGTCTTGAACTCTATAGCTGTCTAGGTATATTAAATTTATCCTGAAATCTATCTTTCTTTGCTTCTTTTTTACTCAATCAACATTAATTGAATGAATAAAACATTTAATTATTAAAGTCATAAAAATTCTTTCTACTTCCTCATATAAGAATTTAGTGTTCCCTGAATATTCCATCCCTAACTTAACTTCAAGTTGTTGTTCAATTTAAGATTATAAATATTCCTTATTTTTATGCATTACTGTTTATTACTTGAATTAATTTTGTTTGTTTGCTTTTTGAGACAGAGTCTTGCTATGTAGTCTAGATTGGGCATGAACTTATTATGTAGCCCAGGCTGGCCTTGAACTAGTGGCAATCCTGCCTCAGCCTCTGAAGTGCTGGGATTATAGGCATGAGCCTCCATGTCCAGCTCAGTTGAACCATTTTTTCCCAGAATAGTGCTAGAATTTCTCATTGTATTCTGTGGTCATATGTATAATAATAAATTTTACATTGGCTTCAACATTCTTGTTAATGTTTTTACATATGATGTGTTCTTCTGAGGGTTTTGCAATTTTCTTTTTTTGTTGCTTTTGGTTGAATCTATTTTAAGAAGGACCTACTCTTCTTAGGAAAAAGAAAGTGTGATACCTTCTTTGAATCCTTGCATGACTGAAAGTTTTGGGACAAGCATAGCATCCAGATTTTATACAGAACTCTTGCTTTTTGAGCTTCTTATATCTTAAAATCCCATAGCTGCCACACCCTTATTTTTCTTTCAATAAATATAGCAAAAGAGAAATTGGCACAATCTGCTTAGTAATTACACAACTCCCCTCCCATTCTAGAATATGTTTTTAAAACTCTGACAATTTATTTGAAGTATTGTCTTTTTTACTAAATTTGCCTGGATCCCAATGAGTCACTTTGAGTTGTGGTTTTTCTTCAGGAAAGTTTTCTTCTTCTATTATGTCTTTGAGTATGGCTTCACTCATTTTAGCTCTGGTGTCCAAATTTGGAAATAATGTTAAATCTGATCTCAAATATTTATTGTATTTTTTCTCATGTGTTTTACCTGTTTTCATTTTAAATGCTGCTTCCAGGAGAGTTTCTGTATATGCTCTACAATATAGCCATAAATTTGCCATTTATTTATGCTGTTTATATCTGACATTCAAACAAATTTACATTTCTCCATCACAGTCTTCTTTGAATTAGTTTCTTCTTTTAGCTATTTTTGTATTTCTGTATTTATCTCAGCTTGATTCTTCCCATGGTTGTCTGCTCTTCTGTCAAAGAGACTTACTCTGAATCCTTTTGAAAAAGTAGGCATAAATCTTCCATTATTTTTAACAGCATATTATAAGTCATGGTCTTCCTCTGAAACTTGCCATTAAGTGGCAATATTGATGTATTTACCTTCTTTTCCACAAAAGTGGGTTTTCAAATTATTTAAATGCAGCACAAGAAAATCAACTAGAAGTAGAAAGAGGGAAAACAATGAAAGTGATTTTAAATTGATCTAGGTATAAAACAAATATAAATACTTGAAGTCCTATGCTCTTTTGTTTTGTTTTGGTTGTTGTTTTGAGATAGGGTCTTGTTGTATAGTTTAGGCTGACCTCGAACTCACTATATAGCCTAGACTGTCCTTGAACTTATGGCAATCCTCCTGCCTCAGCCCTTCAAGTGCTGAGATTACAGTCATGTGCCACTATGCCTAGCTCTTCAATATCAGTGGATACTTTCTAGTGAGCAGCCAATAATAATATTCCAGTTATAATATCCTTATAGCAAAATGAACAATTTGTTCTGAAGATGCTCAGTTCTTCCATATACTAAGCTCAGGGAGGTCCCTTATACGTGGGATTCTCTGCACCATCATGACCTCAACAATATAAGGAGGAGGGGCACATGGCCAGTGTCTTGTGGCTGATGACATAGGTAAGCAATTGTACCTCAAAGGCAACTCAGGTTCAGGGATAGTTAGAGGATATGGAGTTCATTCATTTTCTTTTGGTGATCCTCCATAAATGTCACCTTTTTCAGCTTTTGCTGAATACTGGGCAGCTATGATTTGAGATTATTCTCTTTGGCAAGTATGTGAATGTCTTAGTTACTTTCTTGTCACTGGGACACATTATTGGCATCCACAACTTAAAGAAGAGAGGTTTATTTTGGCTCATGTTTTCGCTCCATGGCCAGCTGGCTCCAAGGAAGGAAAGGCAAGGTAAAAGGGCCTGGGTGGAAGACACCTGCTCATGTCATGGCAGGCCAGAAGCAGAGAGAGAAGGGTGGAGCCAGAAAGAGACCTATAGCCTTCCAGGTCCTGAGCCCAGTGACCTCTAATGAAGCCACACCTCCTAACAGCAAGTCAGCTGGAGCGTCCCCATAATCCAGTTACCTTCCATAAGCTCCCCCTATGGCACATGAGGCTTTGGGGGCGTCACCCCAGCTCTAAACCATAATAGTGAGTTTGATTGTTTTCTGTTATCAGTTAAATCTGGAATTATACTTTAACAGAAAGTCAAGCTAGAAGTAAGGTTGGCACTCCCTTAGGAAATTACTGGAACCTAGCAAAAACAATGTGTTTGGAAAAAGGCACACAAAGCTATTCTACTTTTACACAGAGGATTACCTAGGAGTGAAAACATTACTCACAAGCTACATCAAGCTTCTTAGAAAATAGTTTACATCTACTTTAATGTACAGACAGATGGGAATTAAACAGTGAAAATTCTATTTCTAGATTTCTTTTTATTTTTTTGGTACCGGGGATTGAACTCTGGTCCTTGCACTTGCACAGCAGGTGGCAAAACCACTGAGCTAAATCCCCAGCCCAAAAGTTAGATTTCTTTTTATTTTTTTGGTATCGGGGATTGAACTTGGGTCATTGCGCTTGCGCAGCAGGCGGCAAAACGACTGAGCTAAATCCCCAGCCTGAAAATTCTATTTCTAGACATTGGGTGCAACTTATAAGAAAATCTTGAAAGTGGATGTACTCAAATACACCAGAAGAGTCATAACATTACCTTACAGAAGTATTCAGAATGCTTTGCTTTGAGCAGTGCTGCTTCCAGGTGTGGAAGCTGAAAACAATTCTCACCTAAGTACAAAACAATTGACTAGGTTAATCATTAAATATAAATAAATTAAAACTTGGAGATATTATAATATTTTGCTTTAAGTTAATTGACAGACTTTTGGACAAATATCAGATAGGACAGTCAGGTGTCCATCTTGAGCATATATTGATCATGACAATAAGATTATATCTTTTGCATATTTGAAAATTCTTCACTTTTTTTTTTGTCTCTGGAAAGGTCTTTCCAAAGCATATTAGATTAGGTAACAGCCAAACAGGAAGCAACTCCCAGACTTTTGTAAATGCTTCATAGCTTTTCCCCCTCTTAACTTACAGTCTTCCTATGAAATGGGGGTAATAAACTAACAATAAATTGAAAAATCAGAAATATTACAAAAGCTTTTGGTTGGATCATCAACTTGTAAGTATTTGTAAACTTTTAAATTTTGTGTTCCAGAGTACATTTTCTGAGCTGGGGAAGATTTCAAGATCATTTGTGAAAAAGTTGTCTTCTCCAAAACTTGCTGGAAATGTGGGTCTGTCAATGGGCAGGCCTATCTCTCCCAAAGTAATCCTGCTTGGGACAAGTCAGCGGGAAACCACCCTGGGTTCTTTCCCAACAGCCAGATAGATAGGTAGGTAGCTAGACAGACTACAGATAATTACAGAGAAAGGACAAAATGAGTCTCATTGTGATGCTTGAAGGTAAAAAATCCTAAAGGGTACTGTGCTGCCTAAAGGGGCAGTAGTGATGGAGTTGGCTTGCAAAGATGGAATGAGGACAGGCAGCTTCCCCAAGTTTCTCCAGAGCTGTAGTAAAGAGGCAGTCTCCCCAAGGCAGGAGCACAAGCTACCTCTCCAACAGAACCCCCAGTTGGGAACCACAGGAAACCCTTGACTATATATTGTCAGGATGACTCCAGTACAGCTGTGCTCATAATAAACGTGAACCCTTTGTCCCACTGCCCTCCCCAGTCAGTGTGGTGTGGTGTGGTGTGGTGTGTGTGTGTGTGTGTGTGTGTGTGCGTGTGTTAAGGAATTCTACAGTCAGCAACTTTTTCATGTTTTTCCAAGTGTCAGTGCAAAATATGGTAAAAGGCATCCAAATGCAATCCAACTATCCCCCTGCCTTTCCAAAGGCAAGATTGTTCTGGTGTGAACCTGACCCTTGTGACAGATCAGAATGAAATGGTGCACTTTAGGGAGAATATTTTAGCTGGAAACACATAAGCCTGCAAGTACCTAGTGCTGTAGGGGCTGATGAAGGCTACAGCCTCAAAACTGTTCCTGTAGCATCTTAAGGGTGTATTTTAACATTGTGAACACCACTGCTATTATGTGACAAGATGACAAATACTATCCAATGAACCACAACACATAAAAAGGAAAAATAACATTTTCTTACCTTGGGAGGGCTCAAAAGGCCCATCCAGCTGCAGATGCTGGCTTGCATAATTTTGCCAAGAAAGTTTCAACCTGGAAATGGGTTCAAAGAGCAGAATTTTAACAAAGAAGCAGGGCAAGATAAAATAAGGATTTAGCAAGAAGCCAGTCTAGGGGACCCCAGAAGAGCTTTGATGAAATAGTCTAAATCATTTCTCAAAAGGGCTCTTCTGTCCCCCTTTATGACATCTGTGTTGGAAGAGATGCAAATGTTTTCCACAGTCAAAACAGAATCTCTCAAAATCCAGATAGTGAAAGTGTGCTGTAGCAAATATCAGGCCCCAAGCATCTGGCTCTTTTTCCTCATTACCTGCTTATCACTCACAAACAGATAATTTTTAAATTTTTTTTCTCTAGGTTGCAACTGGATAAAAATCTGATCATCTGTGTGATCGATAATCATTTTGTAAATCAGCTGCACTTGGGGAGGCAGGCGGGCACAGCAGAGCTGCTGCCGGTCAATCATGCAGGCTTGGCTGAGCCAGGTCATTTTTCACAGCCCGATCAAACAAATATTATCTAGAGGGCTGTTTTCTCCCACTCTGGGTTAAGTTCAACAAGTATCAGGGGAATTGTAGCAAAATCAGCTAAGAAAGTGATTTTTTTCTTTGATGTTACCACAGCGGGTAATATTCAATGTTTATGGACCTCAGAATAAATTTTGGGGGTCAGGGCTTGTGAAATTGCATTCTGGTTAGCAGTACTAAAAGGTCTGATAAAAAAATACAGTATATGTTTGAATTTTTAAAAACTTATTACAGTAAAGGAAAATTACCATCAATCCCCTTCAAGATACTCCCCTCATTTCACTTATTAAATTATTCTTGTCTCTCTCTAAAGCAGTTCCAGAAGTCCTCTTTCAGGTTTTATGAAGTGAGATCAAAAATACAGTGAATGCTGCCAAGTGCCATTGAATAGAAATGTAGGTTCATAAAAACACTATGGTGTGTTCTCATCTACCTTATTCACTGGATCTGCCAGTGTGTGACTTCTGACTCTTCTCAAAAGTCAAAATGACCATGAAAGATAAACGTTTTGAATAGATTCAGGGCATCAAGGCAGCCATGACTGCACAACTAAAAACACTCACAAGAGAAGACTTTCAGAACTGCTTCAGAAAGTGACAGGACTATGGGAAGCATGTTTGAAGTATGTGTGTGGGATAGGGGGTATTTTGAGAGGGATTAATAGTAATATTTCTTTTATTATAATTAAATTTTTTAATTAAAAATTCATTTTTCAATCACCCCTCACTGTTTTTAGGAGCTGTGAGCTTCAGCTCCTCATTAACCTCCACCTCTGAAGATCATTTACAGCAGAACCCCTTTATTTCTGTAGATTAGATCTTGGGGGATTGACACTGAGCTCTGGGGTCCCTATTTTGTGATTCCATGGATAAAGTTCATAAAAAAGATAAGGACAAAAGTTCACATTCCAGAACATGAGGTTTTGCTATGTAATTACAGAAGATTTGTTTGTCTTCAAAGGTTCCTCCATATATAGGTCTCATATTGTTGGCTCTGTATTACTTCTTCGTGATAAGTTATTAAATCCTACAAAACAGTTTGGGATTTCAAGGCTAAAAATAAAAGTCCCAGAGAGGCACTAATTAAGTGCACAGGCTCTTGTTCATGCTGTCAGGTTCATATCCCACATCCAGCCATCATCTATTAGTTATTTGACCTTGGACAAGTTACTTAGCCTCTCCTAAGCTCAAAGCCTTAGTGTTTGCAGCAGTAAGAAGGGTGTGCTAACAGCTATGTCTCAGAGGCCTGGGGAGAATCGAATTAACTCTTGGACAGCTCTCAGCACTGCCTGTCATGTGGTGATCACTCAATAAAGGAGAACCGCCATGTTAGGGTGTGACATAAGTCATCTTTGGAAATGTGGTGCTTGTTGAAGGAGTGCTTCCTCTATGTGAATTAAATCAGACCAACTTGATGAAGTGATTATCCAATTTCTACATTTCCTCTTGATTCCTTTCTTTTAATTTTTTTTTTTTTTTTTTGGTACGGGGGATCGAACTCTGGACCTTGTACTTTCGAGGCAGGCGGCGGAAACATTGAGCTAAATCCCTGGCCCCTTTCTTTTAATTTTTTATCCTTCATCATTGCATCATTCTGGAAACAGTAGTGTAGGATGATTTTGTGAGCAGACAGACAGATGTTGAGTGAGAAACTCATGAGCTCCCTGTGGAGACAGTACAGTGAACAAATAAAAAGAAATCCATCGCTGGCTCATTGTTGGATGTTGGTAGGGGGACTGGATAGGTGAACAGTTGAAATACATCTCTGTATTGAGATATCCATGACCATGATTATCTTGGCTGTAATTAGTATGGACCATCAAGAGGTGAATTTAATCTTCTGGGCATCTTTTCAGACAGGCTGGCACGTGTCTACATCTCTCTCTCTCTCTCTCTCTCTCTCCACACACACACACACACACACACACACGCACACTCATGAAGTTTCCTTAGTCCTCTTACATTTCCAATAAATTCTGTCCTCAATTCTGCACGATATGACTGACAGAAAGACACAGTTGCTAGATAAGTGTTCGAGGCACTGACAGCCCCTGGACTCAAGCACTGATTTGCTGGTGTTCTGCTGTCTACCGTAAAGTAGAGATCACGTCCATGGCATTCATGATAGAGAAATCTTCATAGAAGGGGTTGGTTAAAAATAAGCATTTTAGTAAAAAAAAAAAAAAAAAAACACCTGCTATTCCTCTGTCACTGCCCAAGATAGGAAGATGTGGAGTCAATTTAGTGGGCTTCAATTGTAGCTGACTTTGGAAGGAATAATATACTCAGGTCTCTTTAGATGCATATTGAATAGGGAGCTATCTTGAGGGCTGTGATTTTACAGATTGCAACCTGATCAGACTTCCAAATACAGGCCTTTGCCTTAAAACAAGAGAGGTAAATCTCCATATTTTGGAGGACAGGTGGCTTAACTTCCAATATCATTTCTAAAATATATGAGAGAGATTCCCATTTCCTTAATTTTTGTGTGGAGCTTGATGCATGAAGAGGTGTGAGGACACAGCTGTACTGATAAAGAAGTTTGGCCACTGCCTTTGTAGTGCAGGGAGATTTCAGTGCCATCAGGAAGGTCCCTTGTCCCTCTATCACTATCACTGTCTAAAATGCCAGCACAAATGCTTCATTCTAGAGTCATTTTCTTTCTTTGGAGTTCCAATTTTGATGGCAAGGAATTCAAGCCCCTGAGGTGAGGAGAGGCTGGAAAGGTATAGTGCACTCCCTCACACTAAATGTAAAACCTCACCCTTGGCTGCTGCTAGGAGGGAGAGGAATGCCTGAGCGCATCAGTGTGTGTGGGGAGACATTGTCTGGAGAGGGAAAGAAGTCCCAGGAAAAAGGTTTTCCTACCCTGAGGAAGCAAACCTAAAGTATGAGTTGGAATTGTTTAGGTAAAGAGGTGGAGGGGAAGAGGATTTTAGGAAGAGAGGACAGTGCTGTAGTCCTTCCTTATCCCAGAGGGATGCATACCAAGATACCCAGTGCATGCCTGAAGCCACAGATAGTACTGACTCTAATACATACACACCTAAGATAAAGTTTAATTGACAAACTAGACAGAGCAAGTGATTAACAATAATGAAATAGAACAATTATGATAATATATTATAATAAAAGTTATGTGAATGTCTTTCAAACTATTGTATGGTTCTCACCCTTCTTGTGATGAAATGAATTGAGGTGAATGACACAGGTGTTGTTAGGTTATGTCTAATGCACCATGGGCCACTACATAAGGGTTATGTTAACACAAGTACTGCAATACCACATAACTCAAATTAACATCAGAGACAGCTACCAAATGACTAACGTATGGGTCATACATGTCAAGTGATACAAATGGATTGTTCCCTTCCCAGGCAGGTAGGGGTAGAATGGCATGAGATTCCATCAGCTACTCAGAATGGTGCTCAATTTAAAACTTATAAATTGCTTCTGTCTGAAATGTTCCATGTAATATTTTCAGACTGTAGTTGACTGTGGGTAACTGAAAGGATGCCATGCAAAACCTCATAAGAGACTACTAATGTCAAAGCACATACCTTGGGGGTAGGAGGAACATGGCATACTGGGGGGACTGGATGAGGCCTGGGGGTCAGGAGTGAGCTCAGGGGCTTGGAGAGGGATGTGGCTGGTGAAGTGGGTCTGAGTCATGTAGGGATTTATGGGCCATTTTAATTATATTATTTGCCCTATGATTAAAAGGAACTTTAGAAATATTTTTGGCTTCTAAAAACTGATCATAAGGCCGGGGATTTAGCTCAGTGGTTTCACTGCCTGCTGCACAAGCACAAGAACCTGAGTTTGATCCCTGGTACCAAAAAAAAAAAACCCAAAAAAACAACTGGTCATAAAACAGGACTGTTTTTTTCTTGCTCAAAACACCATATGGTACTGTTTTCAGAGAGCAGAGTGAGACACAGGGCTGTTACATGTGGCTCCTCAGGTTTTGGGGTTGCATATTCAAGTTGCACTCAGGTGTGACTCAGTGGCTTTCAGAAGCTGTGGGGTGGGGCAGCTTTGGTCACATGTTCTCTCATCCACTGGCAATCTTGTTTTCTCTAAATGGAGACTCAAAGGACACACTTGAAATTGAAAGTGTGTGAAAGGAATTTAAATTGGCTAGATGTCAGATACATCCATGATTTATGTCTTCTTTACATCTCATTGCTGAAAAATCTAACACTCCTCTATTAGTAGGATAGGTGTGTGTGTGTGTGTGCGTGTGTGCGTATGTGTGTGTGTGTGCACGCATGCAAGGAAATTCCATAGCAAGGAGATTGCGGAGGTCTATTGCATTCTTTCTCCTGGTACCTCTGACAAGGGCCGGGAAACCTCTGACCTAGAAAAATGTAGATTTCATACCATGCACTAGGCGCCTCCCTATTCCTTCCTCCTCTCTCCCCCTCTCCTTCCCTTCCCTTCCCTCCCCTCTCTCCTTTCCTTCCTTCCTTCCTTCCTTCCTTCCTTCCTTCCATCATTAAACAAGCATTTCATACTCACTGTGGCAAAAGTAGGAAAATTGTACAACTAAAACCAGTATTGGAAGCTCCTAATTCTGTTAACATTTTGGTTTATATACTGTAAAGTAATTTTTTCTTCCTAAGAGTGTGTGTGCGTGTGTGTGTGCGCATCTTTAGAATTTCTAATACACTCATATTATTGAGTGATTGACATGTTCATTTTTAATAGAAAAATCCATTCCCATTTATAATAGAAATTAATCTGGAGGCAACTGGAGGTGGAAAAATCACAGCCTCCATCATGAGATGAATGTTTTCCTGTAAAACTCAAAGTCCACAACAAACAATTCTAGCGTCCAATTTTCGACATAATTATTTCCTTTCAAGCTGTCAGTAATTTTAGGTGACAATGAGGATATATTAAAAGTATATCATGAGGTATTACATTAAAATAAAAAACTAAGTCATGAGGAAAATAAACCAATGTCTTTAGACTTTTGATAACCAAAAAGAATTCTCCAAATATACAGTGGATATTTCTCTCCCATGTCTCTGAAGGCAGGGGAGATCATGGCCATTCTGACCCTTCTTATGCCAAAAAACGATGTGAGGTGGGGTTATTTCACACCTTTACATATATTCCATGTGTTAGTTTCCTAGGGTGGCCATGATAAATGATCACAAACTGAATGGCTTAAAGCAACAGGACTGTGTTATCTCACAGTTCAGGAGGCCAAAAATCCAAACTCAAGATGTCTAGAGGGTTGGTTCCTTCTGAAGGCTGAAGAAAGAATCTGTTCCATGCCTTTCTCTTGTTTTGGTGGATGCTCGCATTCATTGGCTGATTGTCCTTGGCTTACAGTTGCATCACTCCAGGCTCTGTTCCTTCTATCATACGACCTTCTCCCACAGGCATGTCCTCTGTCTCTGAACCCAAACCTCCTTCCCTTTCTCTTATAAAGACCCCAGTCATTGGATTTAGGGCACATCCTTACCCTCTACAACCTCACCTTAACTTGAGTCCATCTGTAACCTATTTATGAATAAGGTTACCTTCAGAAGTACTGCAGAAGAAAACCTAAACATCTTTTTTGGGGGACAAGAATTCAACTCAAGACACTGTTCAATATTTATTCAGTACATAACAATTTATATTATGCATTATCAGCATCATTATGGGAAAATTAAAATTTCGAAGGAGTTTTTTCATTCATGATGCAAGGATTCCACCTATACTTCCCCACCTCATACCAAAAATATTGAAAAAGGCATTGAACAAAACAACAAAAAAAATGAAAACAAATCATTTCCTTTAGCACACACTTAGCACTCCAAATGAACATCAATTAAATCTTGACAATAGAAGGGGAAGAGAGCAGATTTATTAGTCCTACAACATTGTCTTCATCATAAATTTAAGGATTATATTAATCTACTAATTCAAGAGTGAAAAATATTCATAAGCATATCCTATAGTAAGTGAGCTTTTTCTTAGTATAAGAAATACTATTGTACATATAAAAGTAAAGCAAAACTTTAATTTTAATAGAATGGAATGGAATCTATTTACAAAATAGAATATGAAAAGATTCAGATTCATTTTGGTAGGTTTTAGCTTAAAGTCTGGTTTGGTTTTTTCTGAGACTTTAGGACATAGTATAATTTCTAAATCCAAGAAACTATAATCAATTTATCTTAATGGCTACTGAATTTCTCATGTTTTCTGTAAAATGTCTTAAGAAATTAATTTTCTCCTATAAAACAGAATTCTATAAAATGAGTTGTACTTGCATATAGGTTTACATAGTTTGAGGTGAATTGATGTGTTAGGATAACTGTCAGTATGAAGTAAGGGAGGGAAGGTCTATGTCATCACTGGGGGATCAGCTCCTGATGGTTTGCTTCTATATCTTCCATCCTGCGATCCATCACAAAACCCCATGCTCTTTTCTACCCCACAGACCCCATGGCCATTGCAGTATCCTTCATTCTCTCTGTTGAACCATTTCCCCTAATCTAATCAGCAGTTTGAACCTAGACTCTTTCTGTAGAAAAGTAAGGGAGAGGGGGAATCACACAAATGTGTGGCTGTGAGGCCCAAGGTCATGGTATCTGGCCTCAAGTGGGATTTCTGTCCTCTGGGAATGCCTGCAAGTGATCCTAGCTAGAGCTCCCACACTGTGCTGCCCTTCATTCCCCCAACTCAGACTTTCTCAAGGATTTACACTGGGCTTTACAGGGTCCTTTCTATAATTCAGCTTATTTAAAAATGGCCAAGGAAGGCTTAAGAATCTGTAGTTGATGATTTTAATCTTTATAAAATTAAATGATTTAATTATTACAAAATAGTCTGGGAGGAGCATTGTAACAATAGCAGAGGAAAAATAGCTGGCAAATTCTGTAGCCAATATGATACAGCAGAATAACAACTCTCTTTGTCTTACTGTCATAAAGTACATATTAAAATGAAACTCAGTAGAAAGGCTAGAATAAGCAACTATAATTTAAGAATACCTGTTTACTGCTATTTGAGGGTGGTCCGTGGTACAGATTTGAAGTCTGTTGTGGGGCCTTACCATTATTTCTCCTCTTCAACAGTAACATTCATAAAAGAGTGGGTGCAATGGAACTGTTTAAACACAGATCCGCTGGGTTCCTTTTCTTTCACTGATGAGAAACAGGGAAAAATTATATTCTGCTGCTGGCATTGAGCTTTCACAGTTGTCCCCCCATAAATCATTAATAATTTTTTGTTGGATTGCGTTATTTATAGTATCAGTTTTGAATGCATAATGTAATACTGTATACTGAAGGGTAGTTAGTCTTTCTTCAAATAGGTTACTGAAAATGAAATAAATACCTAGATTAAATTTCCATACTAGGGAGAGAAAAATGAAATAGTTTGCTGACTTGCAAAAATATGTAATAGATATTGTAGAAATAGTCTAAGTTCTAAGATATTACCTCATTGTTCTAGTCATCGCTGATGATTTCATTGTTAAGCAATTTCTAAGAAAAATTTTGCTGCAATAGTTGAACAAAAGTGATTATTTTTTAATAAAAAGAGTTAATGAATTCTCTAAATAATAAAATGAAGCAAAATTAGCTTGGAGACTTATAATATTAAAAAGCGACCAATTTATTTAGGTGTCTGATTTTGTGAATGAAAGGGTTAAAGAACCTTTATGATATTATAAACAAGAGCTGGAAAAAATGTTTATTTTTGTATTTAGTCCTATGTTTTCTTCTATGAAGAAAATTACTGCTGATTTTTATATTTCTAGACACTTGTTTGTGTTTTTAGAGATTTGTAGATTTCTCTGGTTGTAAAAAATACAATTCATGTTTCATGTTAAAAAGTGTCTACTCAGATGACTCTATTTTGTTCCATACTACCATCTGCTCCTTGCTGGTGTCTACTGTAAATCAATAATATTATTTAGTCCTTCTCCTTTTGCTATTATTATCATATTTTTCATGGATCCAAACCCCTTATTTTACTAAGCTTTTGTCTTCCTGAGAAACTATCAAACTTCATCTGTGGGACTGGCTCAAGACCCTGTGGGAATCCCAAATAGAATTTTAATTTTCTCTGGGCTTTGGGCACCATTTGTTGTTTATTCCTCTGAAATGGTATTATTTTCATTAGGATAATAGGATTATGTTCATCAGGACATGTGTTGTCTTCCCTAGCATAACCTTTTTTCTCTTTGGAAAGGAAGGAACATGGGATTAAAAGAGGGCTGCGGAAAGATTAACTTCAGCATAGACTGCAGTGAAATTAAAGAATGGGAACTAATGACTGATAGGTATTTTAAAGATAAATATGCTGTGTATTTAAATCATTACAGGAGTCTGATTTGTGAAAGTGGCATTTTTTGATGTATATAAATCAACTGCTTCATAAAATTCTTGTGAATCATTTACAGTCTTTTTTTTTTTTTTTTGGTACCGGGGATCGAACTCAAGTCCTTGCACTTGCAAGGCAGGCGGCAGACATTTACAGTCTTTTGAGTTGTTTTTTTTAACTCTGCCGATATATTGGTTTTTTAAAAATGTACTTTTCCAAGTGTTTTAATACTTCCATTTAGTTGCGACGCTCTCAAATGGAACAGTTTTGCCTACATTGATTGATTTAATGTGATTTGTAACGACAATGAATCAGTAAGTTTTTGGAATTCAGTGCTTTCCCTGATTCTAAAGTATTCTGTGAACAACCCATTATCATGATAATAATTAGTGCTAGATAGAACTGTAGAACTGTAGAGGATAGAAATGTGTTGAATTAATTCTAACTTTTTAACACATTTCCTACATAGGAGGATGATTTACAAAAGTTAAGTCATTTGCTGATGCTCTACAAAATTCACTAAATTTCTAAATTAGAAATTCTTTGCTAAAATGATTAAAATATTTCCTATCCACCTCCCCCCTCATCTTGTTTAGGTTGTGCACAAAAAGGGACTTATACAATTTGATCCAGAGAAATCATACATAACCTTGATAAGCTGCGTAATGCTAATGCTATTTTGATAGGGAAAACCACAAGTCATGCAAATAGCAGCCACTACTCTCTAGTACAGGTGTGTAATAAGCACATATAATTAAACCAAAGATACATAATGGTTTGTTATTGGATACGCATTTACAACAGCTGACTATGCTCCTAATGTGTGGCTCATGAGTTAGGTAATTTTCTTATGTCTCCACTCCTTGAACAGAATATTCCTCATGGACTCATACACAAAACAATTCTGTGCTTCTTACACAGTGGATTCCCACTGCTGCCTGTAATTTAATGTCTTTGCCATATCAGCATTACCTAAAGATGATTAAAAAGGGCATGTAAATTCACAAACAAGTCATTTTATTCTTCAACTTAAATAATTTAGAAATGCCCCCCAAAAGGAAAGTTATCAAAATGTAAGGCTTTTGACATGGTTTCCATCTTAGTGAAATATATCAACCGTGCATTTAATCACTGTTATGCATAAAATATGGTTTATGGTTCTGCTCTGTATGTTAAATAAACTTCTTTGTATATTATGAATCTGAGTCTTTTAAATGGCATAAAGCAAATATGAAAAACTAGTATTGGGTTTTAAAACTCAGTACAGAAATAGGCAGCAATGCAAAACCCATTTTTGGCTATTTTTAATTCTGTATTTTCATCTGTATTTAAAAAAAAAATTCAAAAACCACACACAAATTGTACAGCTTTTGGATTTTGAACTGGGCAAACCAATGAGAAGAATGATGAATCTGTATAAATAGTGTGCGGATTTCTTTATTTTAAATTCTTCTAATCCTTTCCCTCCTCCCTTCAGGATGCAATAAAACATCATGATTCTAGAAGACATATTATCACATACACACAACTGGGATGATGCTTCCTAACAGGAATGGTTAGAAGAGTCTGTCTGCTAAGGTTGATAATGTGAAGCAAAATAGATAATGTAAATTTGTTTTTTATTTTTTTTAAAAAGGTGACATTTTATACATGTATTGAACTATAGCACATGGTAAAAGTGGTCATGATAATATCTGAGCTCAATAGCATTTTTCCATAAATTCTGTGTAGGCACAATTAATCATTGTATTCAAGTACTATGCATCACCTGTTTAATCCAGCTGGTTCTGATTTACACAGCATTTCAAAGAATGCCAAGGAAACAGAATTAAAAAGTTTTACTTTCCACATTAGCTATACAGCTCATCCCCCTGTAGTCACATCTCAGGACAGGAACTAAATAATAAACTTCATTCATTCATTACTTTTAAAGCTGTTTGCAACAAATTTTAGGCAAATGCTTTGTTTTAACTGAGTCTCTATCATGAACATTAGGGAATGGAATTCAGTCCCAGCATAGTCATGACTATTCTCGCTGTTATATTTTACTTCAAAGTAGACTAAATTAGTCTTTTTCAGCTCTGCCTTCTTTTTTATGACCTTGAATATGTGTGATTGTGAGTGTGAATATGTGTATGAGTTCGAGGAGACAGTACTGAATCTCCTCAACCTATATGTTTTATTAATGTAAAAGACTTGGGTGAAGTTTCTTTTCTCAAAAAGAGAAGCCAGAGAACTCCCATCCCTGTGCAAAGCCCTTCCTCTTCCTGTCCTCAACCTCTCCTCTCTTTCTCTGCCTTTCAAAAGTCAGGAGTACAGCGCATCTGGGTGCTTCTTCCTTCCCTTTTCTCAGAGACCACTTGAAGTCTTATAGTCTCAGTCTCTCTTTTCCTCATTTGTGCTTTCAATCTTCCTCTTACTGAAGGACTCTTCCCATGAAGCATGCTCTTATCTCATTAAAATCATTTTTTAAAAACCCGCTCTGATCCTAAAGTTCTTGCCACATCTTACCTTCTTTTCTTTTCCTTCAAAGTTTTCTACAAAGAGATTCTATATCTTCACATACCAATTTTTTTATGGCCAACTCTCATCTAAATTCAAACTGCTCTTGCTAAAGCCCCCATCTCTAACCCTAAGAGACCATTCAGGCCTCTTCTCTTCTGCCGTCTTGTCAGCTCTCTGAATAGTTAACCATTTGCTCTCTGCTTCCATAGTGCCACAGTCTCTGGTTTTCAACCTTGTCTCTTACGGTTATTGGTAGGTTTTCTTTTTAGAGCTTTTCTTCCTCTCCTTGAATATTTGCTAAAAGGATGGATGAAGAATAGATAGGTGATAGAATGGATGTCTGGATAAATAGTTGTATGTATAAAAAAAGAAAGAAACAGGGCCGGGGATTTAGCTCAGTGGTTTCGCTGCCTGCTGTACAAGCACAAGGACCTGAGTTTGATCCCCGGTACCAAAAAAAAAAAAAAAAGGAAGAAACAATAAATGAATTTGTGAAGAAATGAGAATTCCCAAGTGCATCTTGAAGAGTTTTATAAGCTTCCTTTCCCTTTTATTTTTTCAATCCCAAACCGCACTCAAAACATGTTTTTATCACACATAAAATTTCTTAAATATTTAATATTGATTTTTGAAGACATTTGACCTTCATTACACACATGTACACACACAATCTTGTGGTTTTGTACCTGGTGAGAAAAATGGAAGCAGATTGCAAGGAGGGAGTATCCCATGATCGCTGGAAAGTTCAGTGGCAAAGTTCTCTTACTTCTCAAAATTTCTACCTCAAACCCTTTTGTGCTGGTCTTTGAATGGGTTACTTTTCTCTGCAGCAGAGCAAAGACAGCCTTGATAAACTCACGTGATATTTTTTCAGAGGCAGTTGCAGCTTTAAAAATGATACAAATATGATCAAAATTATCCAGTGCTCAAGAATCATGCTGCTCTGATTTATTAGAATTGACGAGTACATTCTGAGTTATAATGAAAATAATATTTTAGGCAAGGAGAACCTTTAAAGACCATTTGGTGGGCCAGGGATTTAGCTCAGTGGTTCTGTTGCCTGCCTCATAGGCACAAGATCCCGAATTTGATACCGGTACCAAAAAAAACAAAACAAAACCCAACAATTTGGCCCAACTTACTGTCATTTAGTTCAAACAATAACAATGACCATAAAAACTGCAAAGACCCAAAGAAATTCTGCAACATATGAACACATGTTTGCCAGCCATACATAGTCTCCTTTAAATTTTCTCCAATACACCCTTCTAAACCTAGAGGCTTTTGGTACATACTTGTCCTAGTCACAAGTGGAAAAATACTTAGCCATTATGACTGAGTTTTAGTGTCCTTTAGGATGTAAACACCTTGAGGACATTCCCCAAATTCTCCCCGCTCCATGAACCTCATGAATAATAAGAGTTCAGTTCATCTTTGCTGAGTAACGGAGTAGCTTTATAGAAAAATAAGAGCATGAGAAAGGTTGCTTAATGTAGGTAAAGGAAAAGGAGTTGCTGGTGCAGTGGCTATAAACTTTGTGCACCCATGCCTTAGGACTTTGGTTTTTAAACTTGTTTTGCATTCAAACTTCTAATATTTTTGACCCCACATAATGGGAAAATATCTTTGAGGGAATCATATGTATGGTCAACTACAAGTTTCAATGGGTAGTAGATGCTCTTATCAGTCAACTGAGTGTTCAACTTCTTAGTCTTGTTGTGAGGGTCAATGAGATAACGTGTGAAAATACTCTTGAACCACAGTGACTTCACTAGTGTGACATAGTCCTAGTATTTGTACAGAGAACCAGATATCATTCAACCTCAACAAAATTCAGGGGATTAAACTCCTAGGAATAAGATAGTTCCATAGCACTTTAACCTCTATCAGTGAATTAAATCTCTAATAAATCTTATTTCCATTCTAGAAAAAAATTTGAAATAAGGAAAAAAATGTTAGACAGATAAGATGAAAGGCTCTGAGGAGGGAGGTTTGGGACTTTTCCCCCTCCAAACAGTATATGAAGCTAACACTGTCCCAAAATATCTAGAATGTAGCCTTCTTTTCTTTCCTTCACCCTGTGTCACTCAATGTGATTCCCATAGTCATTTTTCATCTTTCATTTCATGTACAGAAAGTTTATTAATTGTTGTACTATTTGTGTGCAGTTTTCTCTGTCAATATGGAAAGTCCCAAAAATGATTGAGTAGGGTGTGTGAAATGGGAACGTTTAAACTGTGCCTTTATTTTGCAAAATCTCAGCTAAGAAATAACCACAGAAAATTAGTATTATATGGAAATATTGGTGAAGCAATAAGTTCACAATCATAAGGTTTCCTCCTGGGTCTCGTGGTCTACTTCTTAGCTTCTGGATATACAAATCCTTGGATCCCTTGCAAGAGTTACCTTTCCTGTTCTCATTGATGTTAATGATACTTGTGTCATGGACTCATTTTGTGGAAGAATACTGTTATGGCTTGTATCTGATACAGAAAAGTTTTAGATAACTTAATAGATTGAATATTAAGGTAGTTTTAGAAGCAAAATAAGTAATGTGTTCTTTTAAGATTTGCTTTTCCTGTAACTCCTTGTTTAAGGTGAGGATTATCTGACACTAACCAGTAACTTCATTAACCTAACAAAGTTATCAGGCCAGGGTGAATTTACAATAATATGTGGCCTATCTTGTGTCTGTGACTTGTAGATAGGAACTGGAATTGTATTTACATATCAAAGACCACTAGGAATGAGATAATGGCTAAAAAGGATATAAAAAGAAAAATGCTGAACAAAGGGGGCACGGATATTGACCAGACTGGTTTCTGGCATTCCCATCCACTCAGAGAAGAAATTTTATTATTTTATCCAAATTCTGTGTCTCTGTGTATTTCTTTCCAAGATTTCTGCAACATATCTAGATGTCCCCCCAAATACTCATGTGATCATAGGTGGAGCTTTTCAGAGGTGGCTGGATCTAGGGTGTGTTGTGCTGGAATCAAAGGTATGATGCTGGTATTGATTCACAGTGTGATGCTAGGATTAAAGATGTGAGTAATACTGTCCTAAGGGTGAGTAGCCTGGATAAGATATAAGGAACAGAAAGAGGGTTGTTACTTGTTGCTTGTAGCTTGCTGCCTTGCTGCCTTCTGCCTGCCATGAGCTGTTTTCCTCTGTGATGCCCTTCTGCCATGCCACTTTGCATGGAGTCAGCCAACTATAAACTGAAACCTCTACAAACCATGAGCTAAATAAACCTTTCCTCCTTTAACTCTGAGTGTTGGATATTGTGTCTCAGCAATGAGAAAAGTAGCTAAGACAAACATGATGCCTCTTGATATTCTTGTATGCCAAGGGATTTGGGAAAAGAAGCCTTAGTGAGATAACAATGTTCCTCATATACACTTCTCTCCCATATAAAGTCAATTTGAAACAATTCTCTTCATTCTCTGAAAGCAACTCTTCCAGGTTAAAAATCAAGAATTGTGTAAGTTCAAAGCTTATAAGTCAGTGAATTGTTCTATTTTCTACAAAGTAGCATCACTTTAGTCAGTAACAGACTACCCACTGTCTTTTATCATAATTAGCCTACTTTTCCATTAATTTTGAATATGTGAGATTTTCGGCAATGGAAACTTCCTCTGTCTGAAATTCTGCCATGTTGAGAAAGATTTTATCCCTTGGGCATTGCTCCAGAGGCCAGGCAAACAGCAATAAAGATTTATCTTGAAAAGGCATGAGCTGACATAAGGTGAAAGACTTACTAGCAAAGCTGTCCAAAAATAAAATGAGCTATCTAAAAACTAGGAGATTCTCCATCTCTGGAATTACTCAAGCAAAAAGAGAATGATTTTCCACTGGGGGCATTGTGAGAGTACTCACTGGTTAAATGACTGAGTAGGACAGCATTTAAGGTAACTTCCACTCTAAGGACTTCCATTTATCACCAAATGGCTCAGTTGTCTTAATCTTTTCTGATGAGAGGTATCTGTCTTTTATTTCTTTAATAATCATGGTTGTCATGAATATTTTCCAAATTACTTACATGATTGCATTTTAAACATATACATGCCATTAAAAAGTAACATCTGAGGGGCCAGGGATTTAGCTCAGTGGTTTTGCCGCCTGTTGCACAAGCGCAAGGACCCGAGTTGGATCCCCGGTACCAAAAAAAAAAAAGTAACATCTGGGCCAGGGATTTAGCTCAGTGCCACTGTGCCTGCCTTGCAAGCTCAAGGTCCTGAGTTCCATCCCTGGAACTGCAAAAAAAAAAAAAAAAGTAGTATCTATCTCCTTCTGTTACAATATATTTTAAATCAGACACTTAAATTACTTCTAAGAATTTATCAAAGGCCTGAGAAAGAGCAAGTGTAGTATAAATATCAGTTGTTAAGAGGTGTTTTGTAAGTTTGTGCTCAGAATAAAGGCACTTATTCTACTCTTAGGAATAGCATGTGCTATGTCAAACACTTTAAAATTTGGTGTTTTTCTTATTTTTAAACCCTTTTTATTTTAAATAATTGAAGACTCACAAGTTTTTTTAATGGAATATAGAGATCCCATGTATCTTTCATCCAGTTTTACCCATTGATGACATTTTACACAATCATACTACATTTTCAAAATTAGAAAATAGCTGGTGGACAAACCTTATTTAGATTTCACCGGTGTTCATATCACATAGTCCTTTACTTTAATTTGGTGGTGCATAGTGGTGCTATGAAATTTTGCCACCTATATAGATTTATATAACCCCCACCACAGCCCAGACACACAATTGTTCATATCATCATAAAAAAACTTCCTCTTGCTGTCCCTTTTTGTTTAGACTTTCACCCTAACCTCTGGTAACCACTGATCCCTTCAACCACTCTGTGTCATTTTGAGAATATTACATAAATTAAATCTGTACATCAGGTAACCTACTGAGGTGTTTTTTTTTTCCATCTAGCATAAGACCCTTGACATCCACCGAGTTGTTACAAGTATCAATAGTTGGCTTTCTTTTAGATCAAGTACTAGTCCACTGTACTTGGACCACAACCTCTCCATTCATCCACGCAGTTGTTTCTTTTTTGTTTTTCTTTTTTTGCTACTGGGGATTCACCCTGAGCTACATCCCCAGCTCTATTTTGAGATAGCTTATCCCTTAGTCACTAAGTTGCCCAGACAGGGCTGAAACTTGTGATCCTCCGGCCTCAGCTTCCTAGAGTGCTGGGATTACAGGGATGCATGATGAGATCCAGCTACTCCTCTATATTATTTTTTAATTTTTATGTTTATTAGTATGTATTTGCAGTACATAATGATTACATTTATTGTGAGGAATTGGTACATGTACACACATATCTTAATTCTTTTTTTGTCCCCTATCCTTCCCCTCCCTCCCTGCCCTTTGCATTTCTTTTTTTTTTTCTGGATTGAACTTGGGTCCTTGTGCTTGTGCAGCAGGCGGCGAAACCACTGAGCTAAATCCCGAGCCCCTCCTTTGCATTTCTTGGTCCCCTTCCCATTTGTAGAAGCTCTATCTCCATTTTTTTCTTTTTTCAATTATTTTTTATCCTTTTCAATTTCCTCCTTCCAGCTCTTCTTTTTTTTCTGGTACCAGGGATTGAACTCAGGACCTTGTGCTTTCGAGGTAGGCACGGTGCCACTGAGCTAAATCCCTGTCCCCCGCAACTCTTGTTCAACTTCTTATTTGAAAAAGTTCTCCCTACTTCCTATTACCTGCCTTTTATTTTGCTCCTTATATTTTGAGTTTCTCATATAAGAGAAACCATGCAATATTTAAGCTTGTTTGTCTGATTTATTTTGTTTAATATTATGGTCTTAAAATGCATACAGTTTCCTACAAATGACTCATGTTTATCCTTCTTTATGGCAGAGTACTCTATTGTGTATATATACCACATTTTCTTTATCCACTCATCTGTTGATGGGCAGATAGGCTCTTTCCAAGATTGAGCTATTATGAATTATGCTGCTATAAACATGGGTAGGCATGCATTGCTCTAATATGGTATCTTTAACTCTTTCAGGAAGATATATAGGAGGCAAAAGTCAAATGGAATTTCTAATTTTAGGTTTTGGAGGAATCTCTATACTGATTTCCATAATGGTTGTACTAGTTACCATTCCAATCAATAATATAGAAGAGTTCCTTCTTCCCTACAGCCTCATCAGCATTTGTTATTATTTGATTTTTTTTTTTTTTTTTTTTTTGGTACTGGGGATCGAACTCGGATCCTTGCGCTTGCGAGGCAGGCAGCAGAACCACTGAGC
Organism: Heterocephalus glaber; assembly: GCF_053883595.1. Lineage (NCBI taxonomy): Eukaryota > Metazoa > Chordata > Mammalia > Rodentia > Bathyergidae > Heterocephalus > Heterocephalus glaber. The sequence continues at coordinate 9,154,016 of NW_028258156.1, forward strand.
TAAGTCCCCAGCCCTGATTTTTTGATGATAGCTACTCTTCATGTCCACAAAACAAGAAGAGGATTAAAAAAAACAGAAAGAAAAATTCTTGATAATTTTAAAATTTAACAAAAATACTTTAACTTCAATTGGAAAATACTATATAAAAAAAACCCACCACAAAAATCTGTGAAGTTAGACTGAAACAAAAAAGAATAGAAGTTTTATAGGAAACTAGAAGAACAACCCAGGAATTGGAACAAGGCAAAGATTCTAAAGTTTCAAGAGAGAAAAAAAGGCTACATCTGAAGAATCTGAATTCAGAACGTGAGCAGACTCCTAAGGAACAATAGAATCCTAGAAATGCACTACTGACAAGCTTCCCAGTAAAACAACTTTTAAGTTTGCATTCTCTACTCAATCATGGTTTCAGTCAAGTGTTAGAAAATCGACCACACAGAAATGGAACCAGACCACATACCTTTCAGTCCCTCTCTCTTAAGAAGTTACTGGGGGTTTACACTTTGGCAAACTAAGGAGTAAGTCAAACAAGAGAGAGGCATAGAATAAGAAAACATGGACTAGGATAAAGAAGAATAATGAAGATGAGTTTCACTAACTGTGAGCTTAGTCACCGACCTAAAGAGCTGCTAGTCTAGATAGGGGCCTGGGACAGAGGGCTCTCAGAGGGAGGAATGGGTTCTCCAGGAGCAAACCGCCATGTTGTGAAGGGACCACATGCCAGGGAACAGCAAGTAACCTCTAGGAGCTGGGAGCTTCCAGGAAGGACTCCTACTCAGTAGCCAATAAAAGAGGGGAACTGTCCTCCAACGCAAGAACCTTATGCAGCCAACAGGATTCTGCTAGAGTGTGCTTAGAGGAGGAGTAGGAGCCTCAGACAACCTCCGCACCAGTAGACTCCTCTGTTCAGCTTTCTGAATCCTGAGCAGAGGATATAGGGAACACAGCTCCTGAGCCATAGGAACTGTGAGAATTAGTAGTGTGGCAAGCAGCCATATTTGTGGTAATTTGTTAGATGGCGATAGAAAAAGAAATACAGCTTCACCTAGAAATATCCTACCCACAACCAAGACCCAGTTCAAATGTTTATCACCTTCATGCTTGTCCAACTTTCCCATCTAAAAGTGATGTCTCTTTCTCTAATCTCTACAGGACTTGGTTTCTCTCTGATAACAATCCCTGCATGTCTTATTTCTCCTCCTGAATTTTAAGTTTCTTGAAAGCAGAGATGTCCTTGCATGTTAACACATGCATGTGTTTTGTAGAACCATTGAGTCAAGTATTAACTCTTCCCAGGCCCTGAAGAGTTAAAGCCTGAGCCTCCTGCATCACTGTAATTTTTCTTGTGTTTCTCAGTAGCTTGGTGTGACTTAATATGAGAGCATATCCTTAATACGAGTTTTGTGAGCTGATATTCCCTAAAAACTGCCACCAAAATGGTGAATTCCTTTGGCAAAGAGTACACAACATATAAGTTTATCTCTGTTAAAGTCTGATGTTGAAGATCATTAATAACAAATGTAGGAGTTTGAAAATCTATGGACAAGCCTGGTAGTATTTCATGTCACTGAGGAGGACTGTGGCCCTTGTTGAGTGGAGGCCAGGTTTGCTGGCACCTGTGGCCATCTGCAAGCATCTCTCCCTTTTCCTAACACTGTGGGTTCTCTCACCTGTGTGTGCTCAGGTGGGTTTAAATAATAAATAATGAGGAACCCAGACTTGGAAAAGAGCTTCTCCAAACTGGGGAAATATTACGGCCAGACTTGGTTAATTGAAATCATGCATCGAACTAAGTTGCCACTCTGATGCGATCTGACAAAAATGATCATAGGATAAAATTGCCTCTTGCTGATCCCCACCTATCTTACATTTCAACTTGCAGCAAGATTGAAGCAAACTGCTCCAATTTACTGCTCCCGACCTGCTGATAATGGACACTTTGCTGTGCACTCTCCCTTCATTACCTCGCAGGTCAGGGCTGTTAACAGGGACTCTTGCCACTTTTGACAGATAGTCACTACCAAGATGAATGGCGGTAGCCACATGACCACTTAGTACCAGGCCTTCCCTCTCCAGCACCTTCAAAATGCCTTTTTATAAAAAAAATAAAATAAAATAAAAGACCACACTTCACCATTTAACTCCTTATTAACTAAGAGAATCAATAGACACCAGGCATCTATGACCTGGAGAGTCCTTTACTAAGGCACCATAACTATTTCAAAGCCACCACTTAACAGTGTTTTTAAAGAAACTTTCTAGTGAGGCTGCCTTTGTACTTTTTGTCCTGCTGGGGGTAGAAATTGGGCTGTAAATTGAGTACCTTGAAGGAGAGAGGGGATTTTAGCCAAAAGTCCTAACAGTGCTAAATACTGTGAAGAAGTGGTTACTTGCCTGGGTTAAAATGAGCTTATTTAAGAATAAAAAGTATTTATTAGGGACTATAGGTGATTTTTAATATTACACAGATGAATGGAAACTGTGAAACTGGGTCTTTATCCAATTGTTCATAAACAATACTTTATGAAGAATTTAGCACCAACACCTTCAAATTATTCTAATTATTTTTAGAAAAAAATAAAAGAGGAGGGGAGGAGAGAATGCATGTATTGGTATATGCTATTTTTTTTAGCAGACACAGCATCATTTAAATAGTAAGTGCTTAATGAGGAAGGTGAGAGTAAGCTAAAGGAGAATAGAGTACATATGCTTTATGTTCCTTAAGGCTTACAACTTAATTCTGTATATAAATGAAACACAATTTATATAATGCTTTAGTTTATATCTAATTCCTGATATGCCCATTCATTTTTACATTTGACAAACAGTCAAATGAGCTCCCACAACTCTTATTAGATTTACATTGCTTTGTCTAATTCACTTTGCCTCATGAAATTAGATGAACTATTAAATACCACACTCTGTTATCGACCATTAAAATTAATTGATTTTTCATGTCACTTTAGGACTAATGAATTGTCTAGAGATGGTCTCATAAACTACATAGCATAGTGGGAAGGCCATTTTATTCCCCATCATTTCTAGTAAGGTTGAGCAGGGCTATGATTTTGCTGGATTTTCTCTCAGCAAAAATCTCAAAAATGTCATTATTCCAACACCATTATTTTTATTGCTTTACAATCATGTCTGCATATGATGCGGCTGTATTCAATAATTATACTCCATAGATAAAAGCCACATTTATGAGAAAGGTTTTGAAGATGTGAAGGATGTTTAACATTGCCTTGGGAGAGGTTCCTCTGTCACATAAGGATATTTCCAGGTACAGTATGTTGCTGCCATCAGGATAATATAATTTGAATAGACATGCTATTAAAAAGAAATAAAATACTACCAAATAGTAATGGTCACAAAGGTAAATATGGGTAGCATTTTGTGTTTCTTGGGAAAAAAATCTGATTTGACATTCTGGTTCAAAGATTACACAGCTATTATCATGATAACAGTATTAGCTCACGTTATTGAAAATTTATTATTTGCCAAGCACTGTGCCAAACATTTTCAACAAGCATTGTTTTATTTAATTGGCAAAATGCTCCACTGAAATAGGGTTTCCTTTTACCCTTATTTTACAGGTGGGGAAACTGAGACATAAGGAGACTAAGCAACTTTCCTAATTTCACATAACTAAGAACAAAGGAACTGAGATGTAAACCAGGCAGGCTTACTCGAAAGTCAAACTCCTGCTATACCCTGCTGCCTTCTTGATAAGCATAATCAATTGTTCACCATTTTTATCTTTCAAATGTTTACTTAAAAAGAATCCTGGGGCAGGGTATGTAGCTCAGTGGCACTGCACCAGCCTGGCAAGCACAAGGTCCTGAGTTCAATCCTGGGTACCAAGGTACCAAACAAACAAAAAAACAAAAAACCCCAACAACACAAAACTTTCTGGGCCTGGCTTTTAGCTCAGTGGCATTGAACCTGCCTTGAAAGCACAAGGTCTTAAGTTTAATCCCCAGTACCAAAAACCAAAAGAACCCTGGGCTTTGATTGTAGCTCAGTGGTTAAGCACATCATTTGCAAGCATCTGGGTTCAATCCTCCACAACAATAATATTTCCACTTACAAACAATTGGCTTATTCAAGGAAAAAGTCATTGTTTAAAAAATATCTTCCAATATCAATAAAATTGCCTCATGTAAATTTTGACAAATGAGTAAAGCTATAGATTTAATGGTATTCCCCCTTCATTCCGAAGACCTTCAAAGTGAGTAGGAGGCGCCTTATATATCTGTAAGAAATGTTGAAAGGTGAGTGAAAAGATGGCCCAATAGGCGCCCACGAGCTCTCAGCGTCTGTGCAGAGAGGCTTCCAGTTGCTGGCCCATCCCGGCTCCTTCGACTCCAATGCCTTTGCGCTTCTCCTCCGGGGGGCTTTCCAGAGCCTGCTGGACGCCCAGGAGGACGAGGCTGTGCTAGATACCTGGCTATAAAGAATTTATTATTACAGGCATCACTGTCAATGAATTTATTTTAGATCACCCAGACTTGAAACATATCGACCCAGTGGTTTTAAAACATTGTCATGCAGCAGCTGCAACTTACATACTGGAGGCAGGAAAGCACAGAGCTGACAAGTCAACTCTGAGCACCTATCTAGAAGACTGTAAATTTGACCCAGAGCAAATAGAACTGTTTTGCACAGAATATCAGAATAATGAGAATTCCCTAGAAATCCTACTGTGAAGTATAGGCAGATCTCTCCCTCATATAACTGATGTTTCTTGGCGCTTGGAATATCAGATAAAGACCAATCAACTTAATAAGATGTACAGACCTGCATATTTGGTGACCTTTAATGTAGAGAACACTGATTCCCAGTCCTACCCAGAGATTAGTTTTAGCTGCAACATGGAGCAATTACAGAACTTAGTAGGGAAACTTAAAGATGCTTCAAAAAGCCTGGAGAGAGCAACTCAGTTGTAAGCTGGAGAAGTTAAGGATCCTCCCGAATCTAGAGGAAAACCAAAAATGCCTTGAATCGTCATTGGTGCGACCTGGATGTCCTCATTTTCAGTAGAAAAAAAAGTTTCCTCTTGAATTTGCCATTAATTGACTTTTTTTCTTTTACATATGTGAAAGAGTTGAGAATTCTGTGCATTTGACCCATCTTTGGTATTACCTGTACATCTCCTATTTTGATCTTTTTCAAGTTTTATGAAAAGAAATTTACACCCTGAATAAATAAGGTGTTGTTCCCATAAAAAAAAAAAAAGATGGCCCAATAGCATCCTGGACTGAATGGGGATCGCATGTCCTGGTTTGCTTGAGCCTGTCCTAAAACAATTATTGAAAGCATATCTTTATATTTGCAATATTCTCACTGCTTGGATACATTATTGACTTATCTTAATTTTAAAGGAGAGGTTATTCTATTTATTAGTAACCTCAGCTGTAAGTCACCTCTACCAATCTCAGGAGTTGGAAAAGGCTTGAGTAGGCTTTAAATATTTCAATATGTTGGATCATCAGGAAGAGTAGATGAGCTGGGTGTGGTGGCATCTGCCTCTAATCCTAGAGTTTGGGAAGCTGAGGAGGGAGAATTGTTTGAATCTACAAGTTTGAGCCCAGCTAGGTCATATAAGAAAACTCTTCTCAAAAACTGAAAAAGGAGGAGGAGGAGGAGGAGGAGGAGGAGGAGGAGGAAGAGGAGGAGGAGGAAGGGGAAGAAGAACAAGAAGGGGAAGGGGAAGAAGGAAAAGGAGAAAGAGGAGGGAGAGGAGGGGGGAGGAGGAAGAGGAGGAGGAGGAAAAGGAGGAAGCTATTATGCCTTGCCCCTTTCTAGTAATTCCTCTTGTCATCTTGTCATTGTGATGGTCTTTTTGATGTATCGACTTGTCCAGGCTACAGTCTCCAGTTTTTCAATTAAACACTCACTTGGTTGTTGCTGTGAGGTGTTTTGTAGATGTAATTCAAATCTATAATTACTTGACATTTTTATTTTTTCTTCTGAAGGTAGAGATTGAACCCAGGGCCCTGTAATGCCAACCACAGCACACACCCTATCACTGAGTCGCAATCCTAGCAAACAGTTCACTTAGATAATCTTGTTAGCATAGCTCAATCACTTCAAAGGGTATAAAAGCAAAGCTGAGGCTTCCCTAAAGAAGAAGGAACCTGTTGGCAACAGCTTTCACCTTTGCCAGTAAGGTCCAGCCTGTCCTTCTAAACCACCTGCCCTACAGATTTTAGATTTGCCTAGCCAGCCTCCACAATTGCATAACCCAGTTCCTTACAATCAGTCTCTTCTTATCTTCTACTGGATCTGCTTCTTTCATTGAACCTTAGCTGATGGAGTCATTAATAGCTGATAATCTTGTCTCAATACTTCCCAAGCTACCCCAGGCCCTTTTAAGTTTATGCCTACAGAATGCCAATGTCCCTCTGCCTTCTCTCTCTTTAGCCTGCGATCAAAAGCATACTGATACCCCTAGAACACTACCCTCTTAATTTGTATCTAATCTTTACTAAGGGCTAATATGCCCTGTACACTCTGCTAGACACAAGAATAAAAAATGAGCAAAGCATAGTGTTTTCTAGGATCTCATTACTCTGTCATTCCCTAGCACAAAACTTTCAATGTCTCCTTCATCTCAATAAAGATGTGGAAAACTATTCTGCCCAGGAAAGCAAGCCCCATTTGTCTCATAGAACTCACATCCACAAACACTATGCATGAGCCTGGCTGCTCTCTTCTGGCCTCCACCCCAGAGAGCTTATATCTGGGGTGTGTGTGTGTGTGTGTGTGTGTGTGTGTGTGTGTCCCCATTTTTTAGCTGAAGTTTTGCTGTAGGGAACAAAAAGTGTTTATTTTTTTAAAAAGTGCCTGAGGATAGGGATGTAGCTCAATGGTAGAGCACGTACTTAGCATATACAAGATCAAAAGTTCCACACTGGGGGCTGAGGATTTAGCTCAGTGGTGCCGCTGCCTGCCTCGCAAGCGCAAGGTCCCAAGTTCGATCCCTGGTACCAAAAAAAAAAAAAGTTCCACACCCTACACCAAAAAATAAATAAGAAAAAATGAGATACAGAGAGTTATGAAATTACTGGAAAAGGTAAACATATGGCCTCTCTCTGGGCTTGCAGAAATCACACATCCAAATTGGCCCATTCTGGAAACTGCCTGCTTTGCCACAACAAAGGCTCTGGGACCCACTGAATTTAATTGGAACTTTGATCAGAGCATCAGAAATCTGTTGTTTGCTGCCATAACACATCTACTTTTAGTTCCATAAAAGTCATGGTTAGGCCACAAGAAATTGCTACAGAAAGCCAATATCTCCATGACACTTGCCAGCAGAAAACTGGTGAAGCAAGAAATATTTTCCCCTTCACTCTGCCTTCCAAGCCTCTGGTGAATATGTCTAATTGACATTCAGTAACTTTAGCTGCAAGGGATTCTGAGAAAAAGACATTTAGTACAAAAAAGCCGAGTGGAAGGAAGTTGAGATGGATGAGTGCTATCCCACACTGTCCATCATGACTGTTTCTATTCATCCTGGAAAGCTTTTGTGTGTGTCTTACTCAGATAAAAAATATTTGTGTTAATAAGAAGTCTTATTGTTCTTCCTACTTAGGGTAATTATGAGCACACACAGGTGTTTCATATATACTGTCAGCACACTGTATCCATGGATTTAACCAACCATGAATCAAAAAAAATTTTTTTAATTGCATCTGTACTGAAAATGCCATATCATTATTGGCTAAAATTACCTTTATTTATAATAACATTTATATTAGTTGTAAGTAATCTAGAGGTGATTTAAACTAGATTGGAGGATGTGCATAGATTATATGCTATACCATTATGTGTAAGGAACTTCAGCATCTGGAAATTTTGGTATCCACGACAGTGAGGGGGTATCCTAGAGCCAATACCTCATGGATACTAAGGACTGTATATGTTGAATGAATGAACCAAGCAAATTTATAATTATTTATTTATTCTAATGAATTGACTTGTCATAAGTAAAAAATTTGCAAATAATTATAGAAACTACATCCCACACAGTTCCAGTACAATGCTTCAGGTGGAAGGTATTTGATAAATGTTAATTGGATGGATGAGTACTTTGCTGTCAGAGAGTAGGATCTGCTATTCATCCCTAAGTAGACCAGCATAATCAACGTTATGGTTCTCTGGGACACTAAGCCATTGGACTGGAACATAATATTTACCTTTTCATATTATAAAAACTCATACTAAATATTTTTCTTTATATATTTGATCACCTAGGAATTATTTTAATTTGCTACCTTCTCCTGACACTCACTCTATCACAGGTTTTTTCATCCATGGCACTAATAACATTCTGTCCTGGATAATTCTTTGTTGTGGGAGGCTTTCCTGTGTATTGTGTTTAGCAGCATCCTTGCCTTCTCCCCACTATGGCCCAGTAATGATGCCCCATCTCCAATTTACTATAACAAACTATCTGTAGGTCTGGAGCTTAGTAGTAGAGCACTTGCCTAGTAAGCCCAAGGCCCTGAGTTTGATATCCAGCACTTCAAAAAACAACAAACAAAACAAAACAAACTAATTAATAAATGTGTCTAAACATTGCCAAATGTGACTTGGTGGAAAAATCTTCCACTGATTGAGAATCATAACTCCTCAAAGTTAAATTTTTTTGGTGATCAACAAGCTGCTACTAGAAATTACAACAATGGAGGATATATCTTCACAGGATCAGAGAAAATCACTACAACCTTCATTTTGTGATATAAAACACAGCATGCTTACTTAAATCAACTTGAGTTTAAAGTGATTGTAGATATTAATTTGTCCATTATTTGAGAGAGATAAATCTCAAATGGTCGACACCCAGCCCAACCTTCATTTTTCTGCTTTAGAAACTCTCTCTATACAACTTTCTGTATATATTTCTATAGATCATAATATTTAGGTTTTACATATCAGTATTTCACTAAAGCTTTACTGAGCTGCTTCATTTTATGCTGTGCTAACTCAGTGACATGTATAAGTTGATCTCTCAGGCTTAGAAGGAAGGCGACATGAAGATGGTAGGAGCATCATCTTGTTTTACAGTAGAAGACAGAGTTGTTCAAGTTGCATCTTTGTTGCTTTTTCTTCTCCAGCTCTGTCACTGCAGCTGCAGCAAAGGTCCAGTGTGCCAGGGCTTTTGACAGACCCTTAATGGATCAGGTTGTTCCAGCAAGGTTTCATCCAATGGCACTTGTGGCAGTGTCCCTAATGGCACATGGGGAAACTCAACATGGTTGATGGTTTTGTGAGGCTGTTTTGGTGGCTCCCGACGAACAAATCCTCCAGTTTATTGTCTTGTACATTTGGCCCAATCCCAATCCTTGGTGCTTTAGGTTTCTGATACAGGGAGGCCCCAAATACTGAAACTTTGTATCTTCCTTTTAAAATATGTGCTTCTCTGTTGGTTAGAAAATGTCCTTAGGTGGTTTTTTTCAATCCTTTCTCAAATATACATCATATGAGTACAAGGAATCTGTATTTTTCAATCCAGCTGATGCTAAACTGGGCTAAGCAGCACACATATTCCACAGTTTGGACATGAAAGTATAGTCTTGGCAAAGTGAGGACAGAATAAACCAGACGCAAAGCAGGTCATATCCTACAGGCCACCAGGAACCTTCTCTAATGACCCACTACTTCCTTTGCAGCACAGACGGAAGCAAGAAGTTTTTTCCTGCTTGTGCCCTGAGCTACTTGAAACAATCATGACTTTCTAGATGCCCCAGGATGGACAAACATTTTGTAAGCCCATGATCTCTGCAATAATGCCTACATTCTCCAGAGCTGGCATGCATGGGGAGCAGCCTGTTCTATGATGCTAAATACAACTAACTAACCCAGAGCATGTGCTAATCAGGTAGAACAGTCTATCCAAGGGAGTTCCTGCCAAAACTGGGTATGAGAGCAGAGCTCAGGGTAGGCTAAGCCAACTCTCAAGCATTTCTGTCCCCATTCATCGTTAGCAAAGCCAATTGTGGTTCCCCAGTAGACTGTATTGCTCACTGCCTGGGAGAATCCAAGAGGTGAAAATGTTGTTAACTCATCCAGTTATCTAAAGTAACTGTGAAACTAAGCCTGGATCCCTAGAGAGATGAAGCTGTAGATTAATAAAATTACACATGCACCTGACACCTATTGACTTGTGCCTTTAGGGCCTCAACTGAACCTGATTCAGAAAGAGTTCCATATCGACACAGTGCTGCATTCATACAATAAGAAGAACTCAGTTTAGAAATGTCTTTGTAAACTCATGAGATCTGTGACTCCTCCAATTACTTTGCCAAGAAGCAAACAAACAAGCAAGCAAAAATTGGTTGTTTTTAAAAATAAATTTTATTTTATTTTATCCCTTTCCCCCCTTCAAGCCCTCTCCCCTCCCTATGTACAAAAGCTTTGTTTCCATTTTTCCTTCTATTTTCACATCCCTCCCTTCCTCTCTCCCTCCCTCCTCCCTTGTCCCCCTTTCCATTTGGACACTTTCTTCCCATCTCCCAACATCCACTATGTATTTCAGTCCTTATTTCCAATGTAAGTGCCTAAAAAGAGCCAATGTTTTGAGTTTTTACTGTGGAACAGGTTAGGTTTTAAGACCTTTACTCCCCACAACTTTGCAATGTATACACTGTTATCATTTCAATTTTTAAAGATCATTTTCTTTATTAGTACATGTTTGTAGTATACAATGTTTACATTCCTTGTGTGGAGTTAGTACATGTATATAACACATTTTAATTCCCTTTTTTATCCCTTTCTCCTCCTTTCCCTCCTCCTCCTTCCACCTCTTGATTTCCTTCCCATTTGAGAAAGATCTATCTCCCTACTTCCTATTACCTGTCTTTTATTTTGCTTTTTATTTATACTTTGGGTTTTTCATGTAAAAGACATGATATTTAATTTTGTGCATCTTATTTACTTCATTTAATACTATGGTCTCAAGGTGCATCCATTTTCCTACAAATGACTCAAGTTTCTTTATTGCAGAGTTGTACTCTAATGTTTATAAGCACCACACTTTCTTTATTCATTCATATGTTGATGGACATATAGGCTGCTTCCATGATTTAGCTATTATAATCGTGCTGCCATAATTGGTATGCATGTATCATTGTAATATGGTGGATTTAACTCTTTTGGGAAGATACCTAGAAGGGGAATGGCTGGGTCAAATGGAATTTCTAGTTTCAAGTTTTTGAGAAATCTCTGTACTGATTTCCATAGTGGTACTAGTTTACATTCCCACCATTGGTGTGGAAGGGGTCCCCCTGCTCCCCACACAGCCTCTTCAGCATTTGTTATTATTTGCTTTCTTGATGATAGCCACCATTCTTGCTAGAGTAAGATGTAACCTCAGTGTTGTTTTAATTTGTATTTTTCTAATGGCCAAAGATGTTGAGCATTTCTTCATGTATTTATTGGTCATTTGTACTTCTGTGATGTGTCTATTCATCTCACTTGACCACCTTTGATTGGGTCTTTTATTTTAGGGGCCCCTTTTTTAGTTCTTTACATATTCTAGATATTAGTCTTCATTCTGATTTTACAGGTACAGAAACTGATGTTCTAGGAGTAACCTAGGATCCCTTGGCATTGTGGCTCCAGAGCCAGCAGTAGCCACCACTCTGTCATCTTCCAGCTAAGAGGACAGGCTTACTAGCTGGAAGAATTACGGTGGTGAGGCTGGGATGTTCATTAAATGTTTGAAGACTTTTTGAAAAGCCCAAATGTAGTCCTTTCATATAGCAGTAAATAGAATTTCTCAAGCACAGAACGCCTGTGTCCATGGAGTTGAGGTGTGAAGCAAGCTCCCTTGTTCTGTCTTGATTCATGCTGAACTGCTCTCCTTTCTTTTATGTAAGTTTGTTCCTGTGAAACTCTTTACCTGAGAACCTAATCTGCTCATTCTATGCCTGGGGAGCAGAGCTTTTGTTCCTGAAGCTCAGTCTTCCTCAGACTCCCTCCTCCAGAGAACCTGTTTATCAGGAAGTGGTGCAATAGCCCAGAAGGCTTATGTGATGCAGCTAGAAACTGAGAGTCCAGGAAGGAACCTTCTGTGGCTAAAAATGAAGAAGCTGAGGTAACAAGATGATAAAAATAGAACCATATGTGAAAAAAAGGAAGCTACCCAAACATAAACATACACATCTATCCATTTATTTTCCAATAATAAAAACAAAAATGGCCTTACACAGCCAGATGTATGAGTTTGCAGTGAGAACAAAGGCAGCTGTAAATATTCCAAGGAGCCAATAAAAAGTAGATGAAGAAGAAGAAGAAGGAGGAGGGAGAAAATGAGAAGTGGTTAGCTCTCCAGTGTAATGGGCTCCATAAAAGCTTTTATTGTTAAGGGAGTTTCTTTACTAAGAGCTATACGAAGAAAGCTGAATGAATGTGAAAAATTGCATGCAATAGCCTGAGCTGAAAGATGATTATCAACTTCTGAATCCTGTATTTTGGAGTGAGTCCGTGCTGCTATTAGAAGATTGCCATTGTAGTTAAAGAAAAGCTTGTTTGGTACTTTCCTCCCCCTCTCAGTAAACAGAAAGTCAATATAGGTTTCTCCTCTGTGCTAGTCCATTTATGTGAACAATTATTTTTAAAATGTAATCCAGTTTTAACAGTGTTTCTGAAAGTATAACTCTTGTGAACTTTTCCAGCAGAGTTCAGTACATACAACTGGCTAAACTAAGACCTGAGTTTTTTCCAGTTTGTACTGCTTCCCTCCCCCTCTGCCCTGCACCCTCTGCCCCATTCTTCAGCCATCTGTTTATTTTGCTGTTGGTTATTGAGAGGGTAGTGAGTTACATCTGAGGGATTGACCCATCTGCACTTTATCCATTCAAAGGCTAGCTAACTAGAATTGTAAAAAATGGAAAATAGAATTTTTTTTGAGTGTTTTGCTGTATTCCAGGGGAAAGACCCTGCTCTGTTGTTTTTTTGGATGGATGGAGGCAGTGAAATCGTCTAGAATGCTGATGTGGAGGGAGAGTGATAATTTAAGAGAGTTAATCACTGATATTTCTGAAGTTCTATTTGTTGCCATTAGTATATTCTGGGATGATAATTGTTCTATTATTGTTTTGAATTTATTCTGACTAGGAGCTATCTAAGATTCAGTGACATTTGTGGGACATGTAACAGTATGTGAACTCTGGAAAGTACAAATAAAATTAGGATTGAATTCGTTGATCAGATAGCAGGAAGATGGCTAGAGTACCTTTGGAACTTGTCCCAAACATTTCAAAACCATTTAAATATGTTCCACCTGGCAACTTTCTTTCCAGATTATACAATCAGCAGGCTCCATTTTAATAAGTGAGGCCTTGTCTTGACACAGCAGCTTGGCTTGAGGTCCCCATGTGGAACACTTGAGGACTCCCAGCCATCCCAGCACACATGTGAGCCTGGGCAAAGGAGAAGGCCAGAGCTCCAGGTTCATTAGCTTCAGGGAAGGTAAACCTTTACTCATGGCCTTATGAGGCATGAGCTTAGGGTAATAATAAAAACATTTTTAGAGTGTGATGGGGTAAGGTTGACCAATGGGTATGAACTTATAGACAGGAGTAAGAAGTTCTAGTATGCTATTTTATAATGAGGTGACTATAAATAATAATTATGATATTTCAAAAAGCCAGAAGAAAGGATTTTGAATGTTTTCCCCATAAACAGATGATAAATGTTTGAGATAGATATGTTTCACCTGGTTTAAACATTGTACAACATATAGATGTATGAAAACATTACATTGTACCCCACTAATATGTACAATTTTTGTTTTTATGTACCAATTAAAAGGAAATATAATAGTTAAGTTTTGAAGCCAGGCGTGGTGGTGCATGCCTATAATCTCAGCACTAAGGAGGTTGAGGCAAGAGGATCGCAGGGAGTTCAAGGCCAGACTGAACTACATAGCAAGACCCTGTCACAAACAAACACTCCCCAAGTCCCCCCAAAAGTAGTTTTGAACTACAAAAATAATTCATATACATGTTCCCATGTGGTTGAAAGCAGGTGGGAGGGAAAATCAATGGTAAAATCATTCATGCTGTTGATTTCCTGTGAAAAAAGGACACAACCAAGTATGTGATGGGGTCTACTATATAGGGAAGCAGATGGCAGGACTCCTGTTTACTGTGAGTCAGATCACTGGGAGGGAGACAGAGTGAGGGAGAAGAGCAGCAAGCAGTTCTGACTACATGGGCAGGATCTAGCAGGGAACACAGCTCCGCTTTTCCTCCCTCTCTTGAACTTCAGGAGAGCCTGGGTAACATGCCAAAGTCCATCATCCTGAAAAGTACTTTGTGTAAGCATTGTGACTACAATATAGGGGGGTGTGTAACACACATATATGTTTATATAGTATATGGGTGTAATATATATAATCATATATAAAAATATATACACATATATATACCCAAATACCTCATAGGTTTTTATGTATCCCATATATATATATTAATATTATATATATAATATTAATATATTTCCCTCCAACCTACAGCCTCCTGCATTCTAGGCAAACAGCGTCAGACATAGTTTGAAACTAAATTCACAGGACTTGCTAATGGATTGAATATGTGCTATGAAAAAAGAGAAGAGTGAAAAGATGTCTCATATGCGTCTGAGCAGTGGAAAGATGGACTTGCTATTTACTGACAAGAGAAATCTGGGAAGCATGACAGAGGTGTGGTGCATGGGAGTCTCGTTAAGTTAGATCTCTGAAAGGGAGTTGTCCAGTAGGCATTTGGATACACAGACATGAGTTTGGTAGGAAAGGCCAAGACAAAACGTTTTGATAGTTAACAGTGGTCTGTCTGGGGTAAAGGAAAGAGGCCCGGTGTGTGGTGTTTGCCAGTTTCTTCGGTGTAAATACCTCACCTGGCTTATTTCTAGTTGCCAGTGTGAAGTCACTATCATTGAATAGAGCTGGGAAGAAATGCAAATGATTGTGCATCCAGGGAAGGTGGCTCAGGCACAAACTATGCATTTGGAATATCCACTTGTTAATGGTTCCTAAAGCCACACCACTGGACATGGCACTTACTAAGTGGGGCGGACAAAGAGAAGAGATTCTAAAAAGATGCTCCAGTGGGAAGATGATGAGGAATGAAAAGGGGGAATAAGGAAGCATTTCAGGAAGGATGGGGTGGTCCTGTGTCAAAAGGTTCCGGGGGCCAAGTAAGACAGGACTGAAAAATAGACCACTGATTTGGCACTGTGGGGCTTTGTGACCTGACAGGAGCAGCTTCAGTGGCCTGGAAGAAACAAAAGCTTGAGAGGCTCAGAACCTCCCTCACCTTCCTTTCCAAATAGCAGCACCTGAGACAGGAGTGGCTCTGGCAGCCGAACCCTGTATTAGAATTTTGAAAACACACTTTGGGCTTTTGAATTAGAGTAGATTTCAGAATCACATGATGTCAAGACTGGAGAAAACTTTGAGAGATCTTTTGGCTCAGAGCCCCAGGAAGAAGAGAAAGGAAGGGACCAGTTTATATCCAATAATCCAGAAAGATGTTTTCAAGTCTTTGCAGATCTATGGTCCTAATTGCCTAGTGTTTCATATGACTCTGTGATGAAAATCAGGGCCTTTCATCTGGATTCACTAACCAACACTTCATTTTTTTTTTAACACTGCAGAAAATATTCAAAAATTTGGGTGGACATTGTCTTCTTAGGGTCAAAGCACAGGTTTCATTGTTTTCACTAGTAGTTCTCATTTTTCCACATTTTTTAGTACAATGGCAATGAGGGCTCCCTGGGGTATATATATACGACTTCCAGGTAAATATTATCTGTGTTTCTTTATTTTCAGGCTCTCTACTCCTAAGTAAACCTGTTGTTTATGGAATGTTGCCATAGTGATAAAACTAAGTTTTTCTTGGCACAGGTTGTTGCAGTCTCTCACCATTCATTCATTCACTCACTCATTCATTCAAAAACTAGCAAAGAGGTTGTGAGAAGGGGGGAAAAGGGGAAAAAGGTTTCCAGAGGGAAGACCAGCAAGTGCAAGTACAAGGAGACATCAAAGAACATCTCATGATTTAGATGCTAACTGGTTAAGTATGGCTTACAGGTACAGTGTATGGGGTTAGTGAGCTATGAAACTAAAAATATAGGCTGTGCTCAAAATCTCAGGCCTTAGAAGCAACATTCAAATGGTGGATTTTTATCTTTGAGGCTCAAAGAATTTTTAAAATCAAAGGAGAATCATGATCTGATTTGCTCTGAGACTTGTGACAGACAGGCCAATTTAAAAGAAGCAAGAAATGATCCTAAAACAATAGACGTGCAGGCTGGGTATGGTGGCACATACCTGTAATCCTGGATATCCAGGAGGCTGAGGCAGGATTGACATTAGAGGCCAGGATTGGCAATTTAGTGAGACCCTTTCTCAAAATGAAAAATAAAAAGGCTGGGGATGTAGCTCAGTGGTACAGTGCTTACTTAGCCTGTGTGATGCCCTGGGTTCAATTCCCAGTACCATGAAAACAAAAGAAGAGAAAAGAAAAGAATAGCAGTACAAACAAATAGGTAGGGACAGGAGAGATTTGTGAAATCTTGGAGGAAAATTGGGCTTGGTGTGGTCTGATAGAAAGAGGGAGGGACATGGATTTGGAATAACTACTGAAACCCTCTTAGATTTGACTGTGATACACTTGGGGTTGTGCAGGCTCAATCTCAGTCCAGCTCCCTGGGGCTCCCCAGCAGGGGACCCCCAACCTCACATTCCTTTAGTTGCTGAGTCTATTTAGGCTGGTAGCACAGAACACCACATGCTGGGTGGCTTATAGACAACAGAAACTTATTTCTCAAGTTCTGGGGTCTGGGAAAGTCCAAGATCAAGACCCAGGCAGAATGGGTGTGTGGTGAGGGCTTGCCTCCTTGTTCGTGGGTGGCTATCTTCTTGCTGGGTCCTTACCTGGTGAAAGGGAGCTTGTGGGGCCTCGTTTTTAAAGCCACTAATTTTGTCATGAAGAGGCTCTACTCCAGATACCATCACACTGGGGATTAGGTTTTAACATTTGTATTTGGGGAAACACAAACATTCAAAGGACAGTGGTCACTACCCAGTCCCTTGCAAAACAGTTCTTCACTGTTTTCTTGTTAGGTCTTGAGTATAACCATGCAGCTTCTGTTCAAACATTATTATCTCCCTGAGCTCTTTTGCCTTGATTGTGCCTGAGAAGATGCCTCTGACTTAAAAAATCTGGTGTCTTGGTTACTTTCTTGTCACTGAGACACAATACCCAACACCCACAAGTTAAAGGAGGAAAGGTTTATTTTGGCTCACAGTTTGCAGAAATTTCAGTCCATAGTCAGCTGACTGCAAGGCAGGGCAGCATGGCAGAGAGCAAACAGCCCATGGCGTGGTATTGGGAATGTGTAAAGAAAGAGATCAAGAGGGGAGGAGATACATATACCCTTCCAGGCCACGCCCCCAATGACCCAACTCACTGATGAGTATCATGCATCCATGATCTAATAGTCACCTCCCCAAAGGCCCACCTATGAGCACATGAGGCCTTGGAGGGTCATCTCCATATAAACCATAACAACTGTTTGTTTCCCTGTTCCTTGTTCTTGCCTGCAACCATGTCCTGCATGTTCGTTCCATCACTAATTCTCTTTGCAGTCCTCTCCTGGGACCTGCTCATTCTTCTTGGCTCCTCTTTGCCTACCTGAAGCTCTTCAGGATTCTCATATTTTGCTGTTGCTGGTGCCCACTTCATTCAGCCCCTACTCTGGTGGCTTCACTATCTCTATTTCCTAAGGTCACACTCGTCTCTCCCTTCTCCAGTGCTTGGGCTATTCACCTGTCCCAGGATGCCCCTTCCCCCTGGGCCTTTCAGACACCTCAAACATGTGTAAAGATCACAGAGATGTCTGTGACATATTTCTGATATTTTAAAAGGCTGATAAAATCATTTGTTCATCCTGATAAGTCAGCACTGGCTAAATTAAATATTATTATTTGAAAAAAGTCTGGCTATCTCATGGTACTCCCAATGCAGGTGTTTAGATAATGTCTTTGACTAGTTAAAAATGGGGAAAATTAGTCATTTAAACATAGTTTATTTCTTTATTTGGTACCGGGGATCAAACTCAGGACCTTGCGCTTGCAAGGCAGGCAGCAGCTCCACTGAGCTAAATCTCCAGCTCTTATTTTTTAATGCAACTTTTAATTTTGGCGCAATTGTAGATTCACATGCAGTTGTAAAAATATAATGAAAAGACATGGACACTCTTACTCAGTTACCCCCAGTGGTGACACCTGAGTATCATAGCACAGACAGGATATTGGGACCAATGCAGGCGAGAAAGGAGAAGTTCCCTCGCCTCAGGGCTTGGTGTCGGGAAGGTATCTTTAGTGCAGGATGATGGTAGACATTCTTTATCTCTACTGATCTTCCATTGACACCACTCCAGGGGGTCAGCGAGGGGTGGCTGTCACTGCTGGGCGAACTGGAGGTCTATGTTCTCTATGGGAGCTTCTGGTGAGGGTGAGTGGGTGGGAGGCATGTTCTGGGCCAGGAGGGATGAGTGAGTTTCAGCTTCCACTTGGCCTTCCAGACATCCTTCCTTCCAGTGGGACTGTGGGCACCTAGTGACAGCTACCAGGGTACGGGTCTAGGCTTTTGCTGGCAGGAGTAGGGCTATATTTTTTATGGCATTTAGCTGGAGTACTTTGTGTTTAAGCATTTTTGACTTGATAAGTTATTTCTCTCTTAGTGCTTTATGAGAAAGAAGAAGCTCTGTGTTCACTGTTGTTTTCAGGAGGCTGGATCCTTTGCTCCTCCTTCCAAGGAGGCTGGATCCTCGGGGAACAAAAAGAACACATAGAGAGCAACTATCTCCGCTGTTCCCAGGTCCCCAGCTCATCGACCTTCTTCTCTCCTCTCAGAGTCTTTACAGGGTTTTTAAATATCAAATGTCTTGGTTTTTAAATTTTACTTACAGGGAAGGAAAAGAAAAGAACACCTATTTCATCTTTCCAGAAAGAGAAGGCTCCAGTACAGTTTTGCTTTTAAATAGAGAAGTTATTTTTTAAGTGAGATACAGGATCCTTACC
The DNA here is from genome assembly GCF_053883595.1 of Heterocephalus glaber. Classification (NCBI taxonomy): domain Eukaryota; kingdom Metazoa; phylum Chordata; class Mammalia; order Rodentia; family Bathyergidae; genus Heterocephalus; species Heterocephalus glaber. Next base: position 9,173,115 of record NW_028258156.1, read on the forward strand.
AGTGGATCTTGGAAACCATTTAATTCATTCTCTCAGTTCATTGTTACTATATTTACATTTTGTTGCCTCCTCACATTTCCTTACACTGTTTGATTTTAATTTTTCTTTTAAAATGTCTCCTTGTTTGACCTTCTCCCCAGAACGAAAGAGGTCATCAGTCCTTCAAGAGTTCTTGTCAAACAAGACAAATTAAATCCCACGACAAGCACTGTGGTGACTCTGAGATCACAGTAGATCTCAGGCTTGGGCTTGACTTTCTGAGAGTTCTGACTGCAAGAAGGAGCCTTTGTTGTGCCCCCTTCTGCTGGACAGTGACATGAGATCTCTGCCCTGATCTTCAGAGCACAGGCTGTTTCCAGGCAGAGGTGGGTGACATTTTCACTAGGCCTCTGTAGCCACAGCCTTTGCTGCTGAGGAGCTCAGGACAGCTGGAGTGGGAATGTAGGTGGAATTAATATTGTGGATAAAGAAAGAGGAAAAGGAAAGGCTTTTGAGTTTACCAGGCAGTTGTGATTTATTTTTTAAAATAAAGTTAATGAGGTTATGGCAGTTCTGATTCTGTATCTTTTTTTGAAGCAGGAAGAACGTCCTGTCTGGGCACTGTTGTAGGCTGCTGAATGGTGAGAAGCTGGGTGCTTAGTGAAGGAGTAGAATAGATGCAGGAAGGTGAAGGTCCTGCTCTGCTGTCGCAATGAGCCCAGGACGATGCTGCTGTTGGGGCAGCTAAGGTCCAGAGTGACGCCCCCAGGGCACCATGCTGCCCTCTGCCCCAGGGACTCTGCACACTGACAGTGGGCATGGAAGAGATTGACAACGCCCTCTCCTTTCTCTTCTTCCTCTCTAGCTGACCCTGAGCCAGATTCAGGCACTGGAGAGAGAATGCATCCACCTTTTGGGAGAGAATTGGAATTACAGAACTACCTTATTTTACGGTAAGTGTTGCTTGTTTTAGAGAAATGGACCCCCCAGAGCAGGGGCTCTTTGGTTTAAATCACTTACAAAGCCACAAGGGCAGACTCCAGGCTCTATCCGGGGAAGTGAAGTCAGTGTGCCACTGCTGCCAACTCCTGCCCCGATCCTTACATGGGGACACTTCTCACCCTGAATTTTGAACCACGTGGCCACAGAAAGGAGAATAGCACTGAACGCCACTTTCTCTTTGACGAGATGAGTATCAGCCGTGGGCACTGGAAGCTGGCTCAGCCTTAGCTTGGGGTTTGTGTGTTGGGAGGAGAAAAGACAGGGAATCTCAGCCTAGCCTCAGCGTGGTGAGGACAGGGAAAGGACATGTTGCCCTATGGGACTGTGGTGGCCTGGGAGACCCGGCTTCCAATGGCCACTGAGAGGGGACTGAAGAGATGAACAACTTCCCTGAGGCTTATGCTGATTGATATGCTTCATTGTGCTCTAAAGATTAGAGAAATAAGAGAAATACAGCTTGGTAATTAGTAAACAGTCAGGAAACCTTGAAAACATATGACAGGTAAGTAGATTTATTAAAAGCAGTTGTGGCATGCCCATTTTTCAGAGTTCAGTGTTTCATCAGCAGAATATAAAATAAAAAAATCCAAGATTTATTTTCACATTTCTCATGCTTGGCTAAAATGAGAATACTGCATAACCAAGCAGCTTCCTATCTGCTTAATCATGGGAATGCATTTCCTGAAATAGCTACAGAGCACATTTCACTTCTCCCTCACCAAATTGCCCCAAGTTCAGAGTCAATATCAAAACACAAAGCAACGTGCAAAAGCTAGGGGTTCAAATGAGAAATTTGAACACAGTCCCAGGTAAAATATTCAAGTAAATTTATTTTCTAATGCTTCATAAGTTTTCTCTGAATTTTCTCCTCTAACACTCTGCTTTCTTCTGCCCTCAGAGACAGGAAAAAAAAATTATATGCTCACTTATACTCAGGTGTAAATGACTGGTACATTAAATGTATTCTTTCTCCTGCAAGCCTTGCCATGTGGTCAAAGTTCCAGAAAATGAGTCAAATGGAAAAAGATGCAAAGTACCAAATTAAAAAGTCCATGAACTGGTGGGTGGAATAATTTGGAGGGGCTAAAATCACCCCTTCTTCCTTCTTTTGTCAATCACTTTAATCATTTTGGCTCTCTTCTCATTGATTTTGTCTTGCAGCTCATTTCCAAAACACAACTCCATGGATAAGGGCTGCTCTCCACTCCTTGAAGCAAATGACTTTCCTTTTCCACCTTTCTCTGTAGGAAAATGAGAGCTTCGCAGATAAAACAAAGACACCAGTGACAACAAAATTTTAACCGAGTGACAACTTGAATGGAACTGCTAAACAATACCGAGAGGGACAATTCTGAGGCACCTGAGGTTGCGCAGGCGCAGGTGGGGAGGTGAGGGCTTCACTCACCTCGCAGGCCTCCATAGGGTCACTTGTTGAGCTGCAGGGAATAAGTCCTGATTGGGTTTGGCTGCTGTAAGCTTTTCAGCTTTTAATTATGGTGTTTAGAAGACAATGGAGACAGCTTAAAATAATAAGAATGCTGCTAAAAGGAGCCTGATTGCTGCGTGGTACAAAGAGGAACATTGGCGCTCTGTGTACAGTACACATTTAACCTGTCAGCAAACAGTGGCTTCCAGGTACCATGCAAAAGGATGCATTTAGAAAATGTCACATGAATGATGAGGTTTTTAGTTTGGCTTTCAAAATGAGCTGCTTAAGTTATAATACTAGCTTAATACAAATTAGAGTTTATCCTTCTGAAACCACTTGCAATTTGCCTCTGTTGGGCCGCAGGTCATTATGAGGCAGTTAAAGGTTCCTGGAACATAATGTGATTCAGGCCCACATTCCTGTTGCCATGTTCGGTTCAGCTGGAAATGAGAATTACAGTGAGAACACTGCCTGGTCTTTGACCCTTTGCACGAGCTTTTTAAAAGCAGGGTTTATCCAGAACACTAACCTTAGACATTCAGTACCACCTAATAGCAGCTGTGGTAAGACTCTGAAGCAAATTGTGAACTGGTGAAAAATGTCTCATTCCAAGTTTAAGAACAGTGGGCACTTACCTTCCGGTTTCTTTCCTTAACAGGCAGAAAAATTTGCTTGTGAAAGGGACGATATTCAAATGTTAAAAAGGATCTTTCTTTGTTCCCTGCCACAAATGTAATCAGGCAACACAAAAGACAGTTGTTTTACAATATCTTGGCTGAAACTGATTGGGGACAGATAATAACAATAATATCAACACATCAAGTACACTTAATATGCCAACTTCAACATCCACCTCCTTGTTTAATCTTCACAACAGTTCTACTACTAAGACCCCCATTTTACAGATGAGGAAACTGAGCAGAGAGGTTCAGTAAGTCTAAGGTGACTGGCAGAGGAGAGATTCAGCTCCTGAGACCACGCTTTGAACTCCGCCTCTCAGGATGGGGAATGATCTGAGAGGCACATACCTGTACCTGGACCCTTGGGAGTGGATTTGGTACATAAAAAACACTTCTAAGACAAATCTATGACATAGGAGCTTCAGGGAAAAAAAAGTGGTCTTAAGCAAATAAGTCTTTTTTAAAAAAAGAAAGATCATTTAAAGTCAAGCTCAGAATACATGAGCTGTAATTAAAACAAGGATCAAAAATGAATCACAGTACCTAAGAAACTTTGGTTTCCCATCCCCTGTCCTGAGGCTGGGCAGAGGAGTCAACTGATGTGAGAAAATGTACTGGAGAAGTGGCGCCCCAGGCTTGGCAGCTGGCACAGTAAGCACTGAGGAGACCTCAGAGACCTTTCCTGGAGGCAGGTGAAAAAGAACAACCTGCCTGGCCAGTACTGGGCTAGAGCATGGGACTGGGGGTCCAGGGGAGCTCTAGAGGGTCTTGTGGATCCGGGGAGAGGGCTCAGGGACATCCTGTGGTTTGCTGGAAGTGGTGGGTTCCAGTCTCCCCTATGCTTGCATGGTCATTGGCTTGAGAATCTTGCCCTCTGCAAAGATTGGTGCTTCAGCACTGCTGAAATTCTGCTTGAAAATCAGGGGTGTGAGCATTAGAAGGAGCTAGCCAGGGTCCATGAGGTGTCCCTCTGTCACTTCTGCCCTTCGTGCTGTGCTACAGAGAAAAGCTGAGGGTAAGGAGAGCTGAAGTGCCCAAGTTGTCCTGTCCCTCCCTCACTGCTGTAAGGGGGGCATTGCAAGAAGACAGGTTTGAGGGAGGAAAGCAAATTTTATGGAGGAGAAATAACAAGGGATGGTGGAAGGTGAAATCAGAGGAATAATCTCGGGGGAAACATTTTTAGGAATAGTTATCTATGGACACATTTATACCTCCTACGAATTACCCCTACAAGACCGAGTCAGAGAAAGCCCTCCATTTTCCAGAGCCTCTTTTGTTGGGAGCAAGCAGCAGCATTCTAAAACAATGGGATGTTACCAGCTGGGAGTGTCTTCAGCTAGGTTCCAGGAAGCAGACTTCCAGATGGAATTCACAAGCAGGACATTTATAGGACAGTCTCTTAGGAACCGTACCTGAGGAAAAAACAGGAAGAGAACTGCAATATAGGAGCAACAAAGGCCTCAGCCAGTCCCACAGGGACCTCTGGCGAGAAGATGGCCCTTCATGTGACACCGCAAGTTGGGGCAAGAGCCCAAGCCTCACATGGTGAAGGCAGGAAGGAAGAAGTGGCTGGGAAGCAGGATGTTGAGTCAAACTCCCTCGCCCTTGATGGGCGGGGCCAGTCTAACCCTCCCTGTTGCCTGAGCTTCCAGCCACCTTCCCGTGGGGTCAGGATTCAGATCCAGACCTGGTGCCTCCCCTTCCACCATGTTGCTTCCCCTCCCTCACTCCGCCCTTGTCTCCCCAGACACCAGCTCCGTCCCTCACCGCTTGCTCCCAAATGCCCTGAGGTGAAGGAATAAGAGAGAAACAGAAATCATTTTCTTGTCATTATAAAAAGAGCCACCAAGTGAAATGTACAGCAGTTTTTATGCTCCCCAAGTCCACTAGACTTTGGATGCAGCTGCTGATAGGGAAGGGGCCTAATCTTGACAGAGGGCATCCTCTCTCTCTCTCTCTCTCTATCATGTATGCATGCTGTTTAAAAAATTCTTGAGACACAGTCTCACTAAGAAATTCAAGCTGGAGTTCACTACATAGCCTGGGCTGGCCTCAAATTCATGGTGATCCTCCTGCCTCGGCCTCCAGAGTGCTGGGAGTGCAGATGTGCACCACCACACTCCACAATAGATGCCATTCCTTTAAGCTGAGAACAAAACTTCATAGAGAGGTGTTTGGCCCAAAGCATCTTCATGCAATGCAGGCAGCAGCAAGAGGATGAGCCTGGGTCTGAAGCTCTGGGAGTGCTCTGGCTGGCATGCAGTATCCACCACAGTGAAACATCGCTGTCATCCCACCAAGAATGGGCACTTCATACCAGGAGGATGGAAGTATTCCATCAGAGGCAACAGGCTTTCAAACCCCGTGTCTCACACAATGGCCTGTTGTCCTAGGGACAAACATTAGTTCCCTTCTTCCCGCAACACCAGCATCGGATTTACCAGGGATTATGGAACCTAACAGCAGGATTCATACTTGTATATGCTTTTCTGCAAATCTTGTAAATAATCCACTTCCCACACCACGTCTAAGAAAACTATCTGTGACTAAACATCTACTTGGGATAAATAAAAGCTACATTACCACTGATATTTGTCCTGGAGAGGTGGGAGAGAAATGATAGCTGAAGAAAAGACTGAGGAGGTAATGTGATTGAAATGGTCAGTACGGGAACTTCTGAATTTGGAAATTTTGATGTTGTCTTTAGCGGTCAGTTTTTCTTTTTCCTTTTTTTTTTTGAACTCAGTATCTTCACACTGAGCTATCCCCTTTGCCCTCTCATCTGTCTGTCTGTCTGTCTGTCTGGAGATAGGGTTTTATTAAGTCACTAAGTTGCCAGGCTGGGCTCAAATTTGTGATCCTCCTGTTCAGTCTCCCAGACAGAGCTCTGGGGTTACAGACATAAGCCACCAGGCCTAGCTCATTTCTGATATTTAAAAAGCACTGAAATAAAAGCACATCATAACAATTTTTTTTTTTTTTTAACATCTGTAGCAATCCTGGAGATTGTAAAGTTTCTCAACACCTGACCCCTGAGTGTGAACTTTAGGCAAAACAACTGGCTCAGCCGTTCCTATCACCTTAGGGATGGAATTTCTGAAAATACTGTCACAGTACTTTAACAACACTGTGCTTACTGTCTTTAAATTGACCTTGGGCTACTGGCCAGAGCATCCATCTTTCGAATTCTCAAGCAGAAACTTCCTGTAAACTTGATTCAGACAGAGCAGTGGGAAGAAACTGAGGAGGAGGGGCAAAGCAGAAAACAGAAGGTGGGGAGTTATGACACTGAGGGGTGTCCTTTGTGGGATGGGGAAAGCAATGGGCACAGCTCAGAGGGGGCTATGGTCTGAGGTGATCTTAAAGCAGGGCCCTGAACAAGGCAATTGCCCATTTTCATTGGCAAGTCCTTTCTGCATCTTCTCTTAAACTACAAAAGATGCTCCTCTCATCAAAAGTCCAGACCTTACCCACTTCCACTCCTCTGGGAACTGTGTGTCAGCTGGGGCTAAGCCACCGAGTCCCCCTCTGATCCCTGCACTGTCTTTACAGGGCTGTGCAAAAATAAAGTGAGGAATTTGGAATATGAGAAAAATGAAAAACATAAAAACTTTATACAGATCCAGCTAGACATCTCCATTTCCTGGTGACATCCACGTGCTCTCAGGAACCCTCACACAATGGAGCACAGTGTATTGAGAAATAGGAACAAGTCTTTCAGGACTGGTCTGATCCACTGGTCACCACAGCAGGCTCTTTCCACTGACAGTGATGGATATTTGAAAATTGTCTGATGCCTGCTTGTCGTTATTTTCATTTCTGATGGGGCCAGTAATTTTTGAGAAGCGAACTTCAATTGCTTTTTCTGCAAGTGCTAAAAAGTTACTCTTATATCTTGGAGGGCCCTGGCAAGCACATGTCAAGGACCGGTAGGTCAGTGGGACTGAAATAGCAGCTCTGAAATGAACACTTGATACTGTATATAAATTGAATGATCAGCTTGGTGCTTTTAGAACTACCTGGGTGGAATTTATGCGTCTTCTGGATGAGCCGACGGTTCTCGGCCAGGGGGACTACCTCTGACACCCAGCACAGCAATCAGTACAAGATGGGAGGAGAGTGGAGAGGGGCAAGTGGCTTGACCCCGACCTTGTCTTTTCACCCCTCTCCTTCTGATTGGTCTTGAGCATGAAGGCTGCAACTCACAGAGTGGTTGCCTCCTCTCTGTGTGAGCTCAGGAGATGTCTCAGCATTTGCTGTGTGTGTGATGGTCAAGTGCTCCTTGACCTCCAAGTCCCTAGCAGATTGGAGAATTCTAACAGTGAGCTTGCAAATTCACAGCTTTAATTTGGAAAAGCAAATCACTAGGACTGATGATCAAATTCACACACACACACACACACAAACACACACACACACACACACACATGATGGGTAATATATTCACATACTCAGCTTTGGTCTTTTAATTTACAACCTGGATTTTCAGAACAACAGAAAGAGGAAAAAGACCTAACAGATATGGAGAGACTCAATGGGAGAGATAAGAGGCTGAGATGGAGACACGGACTCAGAAGAGAAGAAGAGAAAGGAGAAAGGAGGAGGCAGATGGAAATGTGATGGTCAGGGTGACAGGAAGAGAGAGAAATAGGTGCAGTGAGAGAAGGAGACAAGGAAAAAGAGGAGAGGGAGAACTGAGCAAAAGAGAGGAGACAGATCAAGGGGATTAACTGATGAATAATTTATGATGTTATTCAAAATGTTAGCTTCAAATTAAAACACTCAACTTTCTTTCCTAGTTATCCCTTTTTATTGTTTTCCAATAAGCGATAGTTCATCTCTTGACAAAGGTAACAGTTCTCTTCTTGGCTTCTAAGTTATAATAACCACTTATGACAGACATAACCAGAATTCCATGAATGTTAAAATGATGTTTTAAAAGGTAGCATGGGGGAAAATGGAAAGTGAAAAGAGAAATGGAAGAAAGAAAGGTGGATGTCACCACCAGGTATCCAGGAAGGAGAGACCCTAGGTTCATGCTCATGGCTGTACCAGAACGTGGTATAATCTGAATTCTCACAGAAACATTCAAGGTTCATAAACAATCTAGCTTTCAGTTTACCTGTGAAAACAAGCTTTAGTTGTAACAATGTCCTGGATCACTAGTGGAAATGAGGGAGAAGACTAATTATATGGAAGAGAATGGTGGACTATGGAGATTTAAAGTTGTTTCCAGAGCACAAGGTGAGAGAGAATTTTTATTAAATTTCTGTTTTCTGTGTTGGTCCTACGTATTTTCAATACATGATGTCACCTTAATCCTTACATTAACTGTGTGTGCTTGATTTCTCATTTTGCAAATGCCATCTTATTTTAGCTAACTGAAAACAGTCAAGACAAAGATACAAATCCTGATCTGCTGCCACTTTTGACCTTATCATACAGCAAGAGTACCACACTCAATTGAATAAGTAGACTATATGACCAAAGCCCCCATTGATGTCTTATGTCAGTCTTTAGGTAAACCTCCTTAATGCCATGTATCAGAGCAGAAGTCATTGGAGCATATTAATAAGTTGTTAATTTGCCAGTACAGGTAAAAGATTAAAAAAAGACAAGTTCAAAAAGAGGTCTACTCCATTTTGGCAGGTGGAGATTTTGATATATTTCAGTAGATTAACCAGAAATGGACTCCAAAGGCTAAATTTCAAATAAGCCCCAGACTTGTAGGGAACACCTACAGTGCCTCAGATTTGCACATGCAAACTGGGATGCATGCTCATCATTACTTGATTTGCAGGAATTAATAATATTTAATTGTATTGTCCTACCAGACACAGGCAAAGATTATAGATCCTGGAGCAACAGATTCATGGACTCTGAGCTCAGAGTTGAGCTTTACACAAATAATAACCTATATTCAAATCTTCTCCACGACCTATTTAGATACATTCTCTGGATTGTGTCCTCAACACATAAATGATAATGGACTGCATAAGTAGACTGGTATGATTCACTTGTTAGAATCTGCATGAGAGAGGAAATTCATTCACTTGTTATTTGTATTGTAGTCCTTCACACTTCCTTAACATTAAATACATAAACAGCAATAATAGTTCTTAGGATGCTTCTTTTCCCTCTTAGATATTTGCGTACAGCTATTCCAGTTAGAATCGGAATTGGATGGATATTCCAGTTCCATAACTGGAAAAATCAGGCACTTTTAACAACAGGTGGTGGGAGTGAGAAAATGTTCAACAGTTGAAAGACCCAAATTATAAAGAGCTTTAAACTTTAAACAGATACAGTCCGACCCCAAGAGAGTCCTTCCAGCTGCTGCAGAAGTACTGCCTGTGTGAGAAACACAAGGAGGAGTGAGTAGTAGATACATCGATTGGGGCTTTCATTTAAAACATTTCCTTCCTAGAGGACAAAGCCACATTGACGCACAGGACAACGATATCAGACAATCTCCCTGATCTACTTGTGTCCCAGTTTGCCCACCAGAAGGGCCCAAAACGGGACATAGTTTCACATTTTCATCCACCTCAGGAACCCAGCCTGGGGATGCCGTGCGCTCCTGGGTGCATTGCCAAGACAGTGGCGTAACGGGGTGGGGTAGGGGTGGGCATACATTGTAAAAACAAAATAAGACCATCAATTCCCACAAATGCTGCAGTGCAAGACAGAGGACGGAGCCCAGCCCAGGTCCGGGAGCGGCTGCATCTGATGCTTTTCTCTGGTGGGCAGTGCAGAGCCGATGGCAGCTGGCGGGGCTTGCACCCCCTGTAAGTAATGAACACACAACACGGTCGGATCTGAGCGCTGTACAGACCTTTCTCCGAGCAATTTTAACTTTTCCCATGTCCATTAGGCCTTACAGCCTAATCTTGCTCTGCCAATTGCTCCCATGGTGAGATCATTAAGTAAATTATTTTAAGATCAAACACCCTGCAGTGACAATGGCGTCCCATGTAAGGTAAATGCTTCAAAGGCCCCCCTTTCAAATTACAGCCCTCCGGAGTTATTCATCAGCCCTCCGTGGGCCTGGCCCCGCCATTACTTGGCTTTTTGCCGCAGGCGAAGGTAGCACTGCTAATTGGCCTCTGTAACAAAACTGACCTGTGGACAGGATAAAACTTGTTTGGAGCTTAGAGACAAAAATTATTCAGGGTTAAAAACACATGAATGCCCTAGCTACGTCACCAAGAAAGAGGAGTGAATGAATGTCTTCCCCTGTGGTTCCTAATGTGAAAGAATGCGCTCCTGGCGCGCCCAGGCCAAACAAAGGCGCCTTCAGGTAGCGGAGCCCCAGCCCCCGCGCCCTGCGCCCCAGCCTTGGCTCCCGCAGCTCCAGACCCGGCGCTCCGTTCTCCGCTTTGGTTCCCCGGCTCCCTCCCGGGGAGGGCCTTTGATCTCCCGCGAGAATGGCAGATGGAACAATTTTAACTGCTTCGTACAGGTGCAGGGAGGTTACTTGACAGGTCGGCCTTTTATTTCTAGCACATTAGCTGGGCGCATACAAATGGGTTTTTGACAGATTCAAGCAGGTAAAATAGCACCGAGGTTCCGCAAAACCGCTGTCACGCACCTGCCGGGATGGCACAATTGGAAAATGCCGCATAAATTAAAGACAGGTAAAACCTCGGGGTTCCCTGCTGTAAGCGGATTTCTTTTTCTTTCTTTTCTTTTCTTTCTTTCTTTCTTTCTTTCTTTCTTTCTTTCTTTCTTTCTTTCTTTCTTTCTTTCTTTCTTTCTTTCTCTCTCTCCTCTTTCTCTCTCTTTCTTTCTTTCTTTCTTTTTCTTTCTCTTTCTTTCTTTTTTCTTTTTTTTAAACTTGTGGAGGTGGTGTGTTGGGGGAGATTCTCAAATGAGTAAACATCGAAGGAACTCCTTGATCTCCTGAGCTCAAAAGAAGCCCGGCCCAGTGAGGGTGATTCCCCGTCGGTCCTCCTGCAGCGGAGGTTTGTCACCTTCCTTGATATTCGCCGACGATGAAGGAGAGAGGTCCCTTTGCCTCCTCCGAGGCTTCCCTGCAGCCCTCGCCTCCGGTGCCCAGCGCCCAGCCTTTCTTCCTCTCCAGATGAAAGATTGTGATCTACAAATTGTGCTTAGGTAATGAAACAGCTCGTGCATTGAGGAAACCCGGATAAACATGACATTCTAAGGACAGTCAGTGTGGTAAAGAAAGTTTCTGGGGATGTTTGAGCCATTTTCCAACCCTTTGGAAAAAAGAAACTTATTTCGAGATGGACAATCCTTGTTTATTACTCTTGTTTTTCTAGAAAGATAGGTCACTCTTCCAACTTGACTGGATAAATAATTTTCTTCAACAAAAGTATTCCAAAATATTCCTTTCAGAAGTGCCATGTAGAGGGAATTTTAAGGTTGCACAGAATGAGGTTATTTGGTGACAATTTTTCCTTTTACATGCATTTGTGATGTTTTTAGTCAGCAAATTAGATTATAAACCAATAATTTCCATTTTTAACACTTTTAAAGACTTCGCAAGTGTTAAGTTTTTTCATTGCATTAAAGAACTTTGTTTCTTGGGAGAGGGGATAATCCTTTCATGACTGCTTCCAGACTGAGAAATACTAAACCTCACTAATTTTCTCTCTCTCTCTCTCTGTCTCAACCTCACTAATTTTTTTTTCTCTCTCTCTTTCTCTGTCTTATCTTGCTACTCACTAATGAAATAGAAATGCTGGTGTTTAGAGATGGCATTTATACAATAGAGCAGAATAGCTAGTCCAACCTGCAAAGAAAGGCGAGCTCCTAACAATAGTGCTATCTTTGGAAGTCACCTTGCTTACTCCTGTTACTTTGAACACACTTTCTACCTATTGTAGAACTTGCCAGTCTTTCCTCCACTAGATCACCATCCTGGCCCAGTATTGCATAGTCATTAGTATTGCAGGGAACACTTCAGTTATCTCCAGGTTTTACAGAGGAAAATCAAAGGCTGAAGACACAAAGTAAGTTATTTTCTATGCAACGGTTTTCATTTGTTTGCCTGTTTAATAAATGCCTCTTTAATTGCTGAGTGCCGCTAAGTGGAAGGCACTAGGGGACATGCAAGGGTGAAGGAGGTGATCAGAACGACAGTCAAGAATCCCCTTTTTACCAGGGGATCTCTCTCTCACGCACACACACACAGCACCTATTGAGGTTATGGGTAACAGAACAGTTAGCATACAGTACATTAAGGCCCCAAATTTTGTACTATACCAAGTGCTATCAGAGAATAGAGGGATGAGTAACCAGCCCTAATAAAAGACAACTTTATTATTATTATTATTATTTTGTACTGGGGATCGAACTCGGGACCTTGCACTTGTGAGGCAGGTGGCGGCACCATTGAGCTAAATCCCCAGCCTAAAAGACAACTTTAAATAGGAATGATTTTGAACAAAACTTTTAATGATAAATAGAAGTTTTCCTGGCCAAGAAAGAGATCATGTTTATATGAAGCTGACCAAAGGCAGCAAAGAATTCAAATGTTTGGAAAAGAATGCAAAACTACCTGTTGGAGAAAGTTACAAGAAGGAGCCAGCCTAGAGGTGAAGTTCTCCCTGGTATTTGGCTGGCATAGCACTTTGCAGGTGAGATCAAGGCCAGCAGCACACTGACTGACAAATGGCACCTTCCATGCAGAGGAAGGCAATGACTCAGGGATGAAAGAGAGAGCATCTCGAGAAAGGCTGGCCCCAAGGCTGAGAATTTTCATACCAGTCCTGGAGAACTAATTCTGAGGCAGTTGCATATAGGAGAAATCAACTCCTGTGGTGGTTATGTTCCTGCTTTTTGAATCACTGTCATAGCAACTTGAATCTCTCTCTTCACTAATAAACAGTGGTGGATTGAACAAGAATGTGTCCGTGCTCTGAGGAACATCGTCACTACTGTAAAGGCAGCAGAAGTGGGTTGGTGGCATCTGTGCAGGAGAGCCAAGTGTTAGAGTCACTGTGTTTCCTCTGCGATGCAGGTCCCGGTAAAGACTGGTCTTTGCCTTTTACTCAAGCTCAACTTTTTTGGTTCTGGTATTTCAAAATGTATTTGCAGGGCCAGAGTGGTATTTTTTTCCATCAAAGCAACTATCAAGGGCTGAGATTATGATTTTAATAATTATGTGAATTTGGAAATTATGAAGAATTTAAATTATGAATTTATAAACTATGATTTTAGAATTATGATTAAGGGTATCCCAGATATCTTGAAATCTTGGTGTTCCAGCTCTGCTTTTCAGCTGAAAAAGCAAGAACTCAGAATGTTGAACAGCTTGGCCAGACTGAGATTTTAAACAGCTTGTTTAAGACCTCACGTCAGGAATTCAGACCCACTCTGTGTTGGGTGGAATCTACCACCAAGGTACCATCTTTGCTTGGTCCAGGTTTTTGTCAGGTAAATGATCTAAACACATTCTTAGGAAACTTGTTTGACCAAAACTTAGTATCTAGTCATTCGCATCCCCATCCCTTGCTTTTATTTCCCTTAGCTGACTTGTCATTTACTTCTTGTTTCTTGTCTGTCCACCACTAGAGTATCAACTCCACATTTACTGACCCCCCAATTCCCTGAATGTGGCCTAGTACCCTGTGGTGACTCAACCACTATTTGTTAAATAAAGGAATGCCAACATGAGCCAAGTCACTGCAATCATACAATGGGCAGTCGAGAGCTGTGGTAGAATTTACTATCTTTTCTTGTCCCTGTGTCATAGAGGGCCTTATGACGCAGGGAGGTTGAAGCAGCCCATATCTCAGGGTATGCTCTATGCCTTTTCCTTACTGGTTTGAGTTTCACACCATTTACTTGTCATTGATCATTTTGCAAACAACCCCAAAGCAACATCATTTTGCAACTATCAAAATATTGCATTAAACAAAAAATCACCAGGTAATGGCATAAATCCTTTAACTTCATTGATGTGTGTTGTTTGCCTGAAATGAAGTGCCTGCTTAGTACCAAGTGGCTGGAACAGGTGTGTTCCTAGTTTCTGCCTCTGAGGAAGCACATCCACCCCTGCTGTCTCTGGGGAAGAGATGGGTCCTGGAGATTATGAACAACTTCAAATGAGGAAGAGTCACTTGATTTGAGATCCTTTGAGCAGTAGACTTAGCCCTACAGGAGAGTTTACAGATCTGATTCAGCTAGAGAGTCTATCACAATTGGGGGCTGGGAAACTAGTTCCACCAAGGGGAATTAAAGCAATATGTTGAGAAATTCCAAATAAATACATTGCAAATGTAATAATATGGTTAAGATTCGTACAATGGGTAAAGATCACCAAATTAAAATTTATAAGCCTTCACTTCCCTGCTTATGTTATCAAATCTCTAAATTTTTAAAGTTGTCACTACTTTAGTTTCTTCCTCATTTAACCCAACTTGAGCCTGATTGCTCCACCTTGAAATTCCTCAGAATCTAGGCCTTTTAATGTTATTTTTGCTGTCAGGCACTTTTATTCACCTGGATAATCCCAATCACTATGTGCTTGTGATCCTTGCTATAGTTCATATTGAGAAGGTCCTCCAAATGTCCATGGATTAGATTCATGGTCAGTAGCCTGTGGTGCTATTGAAAGGTGGCAAAACCAGATGTAAGGAGCCTGGTGTAAGGAAGTTAGGTCAGTGAGGATATGTCCTTGAACACATTATTGGAACCCCAAACCCTTCCTCATTCTGTTTACCTCCTTCTGTGAAGTAAAACTGTTTCCTCTGCCACACGCTTCCACTATGTTACAGGGCCAAAAGCAACAGGGCCAAGTGATCGTGGACTGAAACCTCTGAAATCATGAGCCAAAATAAACCTTTCCTCCTTTCAGGTTGTTTATCTCAGGTATTTTGCCTCAGTGATGGAGAGTTGACTAACACAATCCTAAATTTATATTTTTCCACCCAAACCTCTCACAAATCTCATCCCTGTGTGTCAAGTGTCCACCGTCCACCTGATGCATGTACTTAGCTGTCTCTCAGGTGCCTCAACTTACAAACTCTGAAGTGAGAACACAGATTCTCATTTCACCCCCAAATCTGCCTTCCAGCTGTCTTCACAGAAGGCACCTCTAAGCAGCTTGAAGCTGAACCCTGGAAGTCATTCTTGACTTCTCTCTTTCTCTCATGATCTACAGCAAATCATTGTCTACATCTTGTTGGTTTTGTCTACTAGAAGCCTCCTTAATCCACAACTTGGTTTCTATCTACAGCTACCTCCCTATCTAATAAAGTCATTTTTCAGGTTCAGCTCGTTAATTCAGGTGGATTACTCTAGAAATCTACTTTTGTGGTCCTTTTCTTCTTAAATTGTTCTTCACATTAAATCCGTGTTGCTTATCTAAAATGGAGGTACATTTAAGTGACTTTCTGTGTAAACCCCTCACTGCTTTCCACTGCGCTAAAAGCCTTAAGTGTCCTGCACACTCTGAAGCCATGGTCCCACTCCTTGGACTGGTTATGCTCAGAGCCCTGCCCTGCTGTCCCAGGCCCCAAGCCTTTCCCTCCTTTTACTGCCTCTTTAAATGCTGCACCTCCCCCAGGCCGCAGCTTGTTCTCAGGGGAGCCAGGCCTGACTGGGACCACAGCTGGCTTCCATCTCCTGTGTGCTCCTTGTTCACAGCTCTCCTCCCACCTGTCACCATCTCATCTCTACACCTAGCTCAGGGTGCAGGCAAAGATAGGTCTCAGTGACATCTAGTGAATAAGGGAATGGACAGCGCAAATTATCAGAGGCCGAGCCTCAAGCAAACCAGACCATTGCTACAGAATATGTTTTAGTTTTAATAAAAAGAAGGGAAAGTAACTCAAACTACAGGGATATGTTTACGCAGATTTTTGACATGTTATCTTATATGGGTGGTAGTATGCTACCAACTAGGGCTGGAAAAACTCAGTAGGATGAAATAACCACTTTGAGAATATAATTTTTTTTCCAGTACCGGGGATCAAATTCAGGACCTTGCTCTTGCAAGGTAGGCATGGCACCACTGAGCTAAATCCCTGGCCCAAGAATATAGATTTTAAAAGTCCCTTTTACATACACACACACACACACACACACACACAATGACACACAAGCAAGCAAATACTTAGAAATGAATCTAACAAGAAATACATAGGATTGGCTAAAGAAAACCCTGAAGAATTAGAAAAGTGAAAATTACAGGCTATATACAAGAGTAATTAAGTAAGTGAAGAAACATGCTAAGTTCTTGGATGGACATCAGTCTTATAAAGTTGTTACTCCTCAATATGTTTGTTATAAGATAACAATCAAATTCCAGTTGGACTGTTGTGGGAACTTGACAATGTGCCCTGGAACTTACTTGAATAAACTCAAAAGCAGAGAACCAATGAAATATTTAAAAAGAAGATGGTAGGAAGGCTTGCACAATCAGATACTAAAATGTAGTTTAACCACACATAGTTAAATTAATGAGATAATATTATGAAAAAGATAGAATCTGACTCAAATCTGCATGTATATGAGATCCTATTGCCTGCTAAAGATGGCATTTCAAATTAGTGAGATAAGTAATGGGTTTTTAAATTTTTTTTCCTTCCTTCCTTCCTTCCTTTTTTCTTTCTCTTTCTTTTTAGAGGTAATGGGGATTGAACTCAGGGCCTTCACACTGAGTTACATCCCTATCCTTTTTTTATTTTTGAAAATAATTTAAAACAGGATCTCACTAAATTGCTAAGTGGCCAGGCTGAACTTGAACTTGTGATCCTCTGGCCTTAGCCTCCCAGAGTGCTGGGATTACAGATATGTGCCACCATGCCTGCCTGATTTTTTAAAGGAAATGCTACTGGGAAATTACTTAATTATTTGGATCATTAAGATAAGTTTCTTAGAAGTAGAAATAGCAAATAAACATATGAAAAAATGTTCAACATCACTGGTCATTGGAGAGATGCAAATGAAAACAATGCTGAGATTCCACCTCACACCAAAAAGAATGGCTGCTATCATGAAATCAACCAATAACAAATGCTGGTAGGGCTGTGGGGAAAGAGGAACCCTGCTCCACTGCTGGTGGGAGTGTAGACTGGTGCAAGCACTGTGGAAATCGCTATGGAGATACCTCAAAGAACTAGGACTGGAAGTCCCATTTGACCCAGCTATTCCTCTACTGGGGATCTTCCCCAAAGAATTAAAAGAATCATACCACAGAGATATATGTGCACCCATGTTCATAGTGTCACAGTTTATAATAGCTAAAACTTGGAAACAGCCCAATTGCCCATCAACTGGAGACTGGATAAAGAAAATGTGGTTTTTAAAAATAAAATAGAGTACTATTCAGCAATAAAATATGAGAAATTAGAGACATTTATAGCTAAATGGATGCACATTGAGGCAATACTCTTAAGTGAAATAAATAGGACAGACGTATAAATATTGAATAGTTTCTCTGGTGTGAGAAACTGAAAGTGTAAATAAGGATCAAAAGGTATAATAGATAATATGAAATAGGAAGAAAAGGTCCAAAGGGAAAGGGGAAGAGGGAGAAAAGGAAAAAATGGAAACATAGTCTTTGTAAATAGGGAGGGGTGGAGGGGTTGAAGGGAGGACAGGGGAATGGGGAAAAAATAAGAACCAAGATATATTATGTAAAGGTACAAATTTCCAATGATGAATGTCGTATTGTATACCTAAAATGTACCAATATAATCAATTTTTTAAAAAGATAAGTTTCTTATCTCTCTACATCAAATTTAATAATCATGAATTAATGATGAAGTATGCTAGTAAAACCCAGAATTATTAAAGCAAGGATAGACAAATATCACTACACAAAGGTTTTTCTCTATCAAAACCCCCATAAACAAATTTCAAAATCAAAAATAAACTGGAAAAATACTTTAAACATGTATGATACCCAATGTATCATACATACTTTATGTATGTATGATATCAAAATATATGTATGTATCAAAAATACTTTAAACATGTATGATACCCAAGAAAAAAAAGATAATTGGTTAATTTATAAAAACAAACACAAATAGTTAATGAACAATATTTACTTTCACTAGTGATCAAATAAAGACAAAACAACAAAATACCATTTAGAAAGATTAAATAAAATAACTCTTGTAGCATCATACATAAATGTCTGTAATTTCTGATTTATAAAAAAGAAACTATGTGTTGTGCTTTCTCCTTACAGTTATCTCTGATATCTGGTATATAGTACTGTAGTTGTTAAAAATGGTTTTAAAAATAAATATACTTTTCAAAGTCATGATAGATTTTGGGATACAGGTACTTTAAAAATGGATTTAATTGTTATGGTGTTTGGGGATAGCAGTTAGGTAATAACTACCAAATGTCTTTAAAGTTTATATACATTTTGAATGGTGCAGCTGTATATGATCCCACTTGGTAAAGATAAGACTGGTTTGCACACCTGTTGTTTTGGTACAGCGAAAACTAGTGCCCTTCACTCTCAGGACTGCCCTGGGTTAGTTGCTAGGTAAGATATATGGGCCTCAAACTCAGCAACAGATATATAATTATGGAAGTATGCTATAAGATCCTTTGAAATCTAATCTTTTCAGACTTGCATGTAATTATAAGAAGCATGGAATGACTTATCTAAGAGAACATAACTTAAATGAATGTTTGCCAATATTGACTACTAGACTCAATTGGGAAGCTTTAAAAAAAATACAGATCTCCAAGTCCCTCCCTAGACCAGTTGAATCAGACTTTTGTGAAGTGCAACCTGGAAATCAGTATTTTATAAACTTTCTAAGTAATTAGAATGTGCAGCGAGAGTGAAGATCCCTGACTTAAATAATGTAAAATATTTATGCATAAAGTGGAATATTTGATGGCCATTAAAGTTGACGCTCTTGGGCTGGGGATGTAGTCAGCGGTGGAGACACCTGGTTTGTACACCATCCCGAGTTCTGTTTCCAGCACTGACATAAAAAATTAGCCTCTTGAGTTGTTTTGACTGGGGAGAGAGCAGTAATTTATTAGCTTAATAAACAAGTAAAGTAGCTCAATCTTTAGAATCTCATTTTATTTCAAAAATGGTATTTTTTAGATTGTGGTAAAATATACATAAAACAATATTTTATCCATTTTTAATTGTACAGTTCAGTGGCATTAGTACTTTTATACTGTTGTGCAACCATCGCAACTATCTAAAAACAAGTATTTCAACTAAAGCCTTGTATATTTTATTATACTCAATACATACATTGGGGCCAGGGATTTAGCTCAGTGGCGCCGTGCCTGCCTATCAAGTGCAAGGACCTGAGTTTGATCCCCGGTACCAAAAACCAACCAACCAAACAAACAATCCCCCAAAATACACACACACACACACACACACACACACACACACACACACACATCAGTTAGAATTATATGTATAAATCTCAAAAGATGAATACCAAAGGATAATTGTAATATACTCTTACTGCTCTTTCTCCTCCTCCCCCTTCCTCTTCTTTCTTTTGGTGCTTGAGATCTAACCCAGGACTTCACATATGCTGAGCAAGCAAGCATTCTACCACTGACTAACTTTCCTAGCCATATATTTCTCCTTTTTATTTATTTGACAGTTCTACTTTTTTGATAGGTGATATATTACTTTCACAACCTATCCTTTAAATGTAATAGGATAAGATACATATATTTTGATACCCTTTCACATACATACTTCACTTTAACTTGATTCTTCAGCCTTGCTTACATAGAATTTATCTTAATATGGGACTTTTTGGGTTCAATCTACCAGCTTCATTTCTGAGAAAAATAAGAACTCAAAAGTTTCACCTTTAACATACTTTGACATAGGGAATTTAATACAGTTCCTAGGGGGGACTCACAGGACAGCTTGATCAAAGACTTGGAGTGGAGACTGTCACCTGTAAATTTTTTAGGACAGAGGTCAAATGAAGAGCTGCTTTGGTAAAATTACCATGTTTGGTGCAATATATGGAGCTATGCTGATTTGGACAACTCTTCTAAATGTATATGGTTGGCTGTAATTTGGGCAGAAACCTTCATCCACAGAGTGGCACTTTCTCTTCTCACACTAGTCCTGAGCCTAAAAAACATAACCAGACACTACATTATCCCTCCAAATGTTAAAGGTAGAATGTGAGCTGTGTATCTATTACATACTTCACCTAATTGGAGGCAGGGACTGTTTAAGACCATGTTAAAGTTTCTATTCATTAGGCTTGCATGAAGAAGAATAAAATATGCCTCACCCAGTCATATTTCTGTTAAAGCTACTACAGGTTTATGGGAGTGCTAAAATGGTGCAGCAAACATGGAAATTAGTGTCAACGTCTTATAAAATCCTTTATATGTAGCTCATATGTTAGGGAAACATATGATGGTTATTTGGCACTTTCAGATAAGGAGGTTTGTTTTTCAAAATCGGAATTCCTGTCAAACCCACAGTCCACTTTTCCTTAGCCCCTTTCACAGACAAATACCATTAAGTGGCTCAGAAATATCAGATTAACATTAACACCCGATGGATTAGGAACTAGACAAAAGTGGGCTTAGGAAAACACTGCCATGGAGTCTGAAGATAGGTGTACAGCATATCAGTTTCCTGCAAGGCTCAACTCTCAGAAATTTGAGGGGTGAGGGACCCACTTAAAAATATTTGCCATTTTCACGAGTCTTGGAACTCTGAAATACCAGAGAAGAAACCAAATAGCTCACCCAGGACATCCTGAGAGGCTGTTGCTGAAGAGGACACGAGTCCAATGATACAGGTAGAGAATTTCCTCTCTTCTTTCTTTGTCATGGACCCAATTTCTTTTTTTCCCTCCCCTTAGCTAAGCATTAAATCTGACCATGGATGAGGTGCTGATCCATTACACAATGGAAAAATCCTGTGAGTAGCACTCCAAAATACAAAAATCAGGGCTGGGGATTTAGCTCAGTGGTTTTGCCACCTGCTGCGCAAGCGCAAAGACCCGAGTTCGATCCCTGGTACCAAAAAAAAAAACCAACCAAACAAACAAAACAACCAAAATCATTATACTCTGACAGGACAATGACTTTGGTCTACAGGTGTGAGGGGAAAAAGCCCATCATGTCAGCTATTTAACACACAAATGGATACAGGGTGAAAAGGTAGCCAATACACATGCTTGCTCTAGTGTCATTTGGTGTGTGAGTTTATGACTTCCAACAGTCCTCGGGCATACGCAGATAATAAAATTGTAACAATGAAGATGGCTGTATACCATTTACTTACAAATAAAAATTCCTGCAAGGAATGTTCATCTGCCTTTCTTGAAAGTTTCTCTGTCTAGTCTCCTCTGAGACACAGACTCAATTCTTACTATCAATGAAAAACTTTTTACTACAGAATCTAAATTTGCCCAAAGCATATCACATTTTCTTAGGCACCTTGTATCTATTGCATCATTCCCCTCACTCACTCTTAATGGAGTTTAGATAATTAAAAATCCCACAGATCATTAGTCCTATATTTTAAAAGGTTGCTCAAGTCAATGGCACATTATTTTCACTTCCAATAGTTTAGAGTCTATGGGCTTTTAGAGACAAAAAGTTAATCACTCATAATTCTGAACTAGAATGATGTAGTTGTTTATTACCTTAAACATTCATATGTGAGCTACTGTTATGATTTAGATTAGATAAATCTGTATTCTATCACTGTGGGGGTATTACATTGCCCACTTTGTAGCTGTAAAAATATGCATGAGAAATGTTATACAACTGGCTATTCTTTTTTCTTTTTTTTCTTTTTTGGTACCGGGGATTGAACTCAAGACCTTGTGCTTGCAAGGCCGGCAGCGGCACCACTGAGCTAAATCCCCGACCCACAACTGGCTACTCTTTATTTTCTTTACCATAAAAGAATGGGGGAAAAAAACCATGTTGTTAATTTCTTGGCTATGTTCTGTCACTTGTTTTTGGAAAGTATAGTTTTATGATTTTCTTATTCTTTCCTCAATACCACATGGCCTTGTCTTCCTCTATTATTCTAGTGACTTCTCCAGTGATTTATAATGAGAAGACAATGTGCTTCAATGGCACAATCAAGAAGAGAGAAGTCAGGATGCCGAATTGTAACTTGGTGTCATTGCAGAATGGAGTAAATCTGTTCATTGATTTGTCAATTCCCTTCTAGATGTCATTGGTCCAGTCACAGCACACTCATTTCCTGGTCACTTATGCAACCAGCTCTGTTCTCTGGAATACAGCAGCGAATGAGATGTCCACATATTCACTTTGAATCCAAAACAGTTTCCAAAATCCATGCATTGAAGTGTGGGTGTTCTACTAATAAAGGATTCCTCACTCAAATGTATTTTCTATTCTTTTAATAGCCTACTCTAATGAGTTGGGTTGTCTACTTTTCAGGCTTATTGAAGATTTAAAGCCACCTAATAGGTGCTCAATAAATAACTGTTGTCCAAATTGAAGAGAGAGGAAGGAAAAACCTTTATGAAGTGGTAATGGTGATAATCATAGCAACATGTAAAAAAAGAGAGAGAAAGGGCCAGGGATTTAGCTCAGTGGTTCTGCCGCCTGTGCAAGGTCCTGAGTTTAATCCCTGGTACAGAGAGGGGGTGGGGGGGGGATGGTTACAGATCACCAAAGAAATAAAAAGTACAGCTTCTTTCAAACTCAGTATAGGTAAGAGTGTGAAACACCTTCCAGCCCTTAACAGCCATATAATAATTTGGACATCACGATGAACTCTCTCCACTTTTTACCATGAAGGTGATCTTCAATAAGGGTTTAACTCTAAAGGATTTGTGGTTCTTAGTTACTTGGGAAATTACATTAATGACAGCCATTGTTTTAATAGGTGTTCACGAGACACAAAAAAACACTCAGGTTAAATGCGTATCAAATGCTGAAATCTAGACATAAATGAAGGGATTAGTTAGGTGCAATGAGTGATGCTCTGTCTACCTCAAATGCCGCCCTCTTCACTTATTCAGTTCATAGGTTTGTTCAAGAACACTGACTCACTGGGAGAATGAGGCAGGAAAATTGCAAGTTGGAGCCCAGCCCAGACAACTTACTGAGGTAGCAAGATCCTGTCTCAAAAGAAAAAAGGGCTAAGGGTATAGCTCAGTGGGAAGACCTTGGGTTCAATCCCCAGTACTGAAAACAAAAACCACAAACCAAAAACCAAACAAAAGAAGACCCTGATTCAGTATATATTGATAGAAATCCCCCCGGGCTACAGCAGGTGCTATTTACTATGCAGGGTATCAAGAGTCACAAGAAACTCCCTCTGCCTGCTGAAAATCAGGGCTGAGTAGAGATGAGGTGGGCACACGAGGCTCACAGCACAGAGCCCTGTAGGAAAAGGGCGGCGAGAATAGAGCAAACCCAAGGAAAGCCCAGCCTAAAGATCATCGGTGTTCAACCTTTTGGCTTACCTGGGCTACAGTGAGTGAGGAGGAATTGTCTCAGGCTGCACATAAGATATTTAATATAGTTAATGTATAGAAAGTAACAATATTTCCTTTAAAATACTTTTATTATAGCATTTCTAGTGCACATGATCATGAGCAAAACACAATTTGATGCATTTTTGTACTTCCTGTACTATGGGGCTAAAAGCTATCAACTTATTAAATTATTTTATGAAATAACACAAGCCCAAGTTGAATAATAATAAAGTGAACTGACATGTCTGCTTCATAAATAAACACTTGTCCTTCCAGGCACACACAGGCTGCTACAGAAACTCACTGTTTCACTTGCTGAGTTGCACAAGCGCTTGTGATGTCTGATACACAAAGTTTTGACTTCACCATGAGTATGTGGTGAGTGAAGAAAGAAGAGTTGGCAACGCACTGTTCCCTCCGCCACACTGTGTTCTGTTGTCGCCTATGTCATCTGTGTTCCAGCACCGTGCATTTGAATATGAGAAATCTCGCTAACAACTGCATAACAATGTTAGAGGCTCGCGATCTTACAGTGCTGCATTACCAGCTGTCTAGAGCCGCATGCGGGTCTTGGGTCTCAGTTAGGTGAGGAGTGCCTGCTAGATGTTCCGAGCAGGAAGGAATCATCCTTGAAGGCTGAGGAAATCAGCTGGGCTGCCTGCTAGAGGAGCACTTAATTGTGTCCTCAAAAGATAGGATTTCTACAAACTGAGATTGAAGGGAGGGCTCTTGACACATTTAAATCAATGTTTATTGAGCACCAAAACCACAGAAACACTCTGAAGAATGCACAGTATTTTCAAGGGTGTCAAGCTGGAACTCCTAAGAGTGAGTGCATGGACAGCCTCTTCCACGGCAGCCTTCTTTAGCAGCTGGTCCTCACCTGGCCAGGCCTGTTTGCCCTTCACCCCCGTGACCCAGCTCTATGACTAGCACATGGTATAAACTGAACAAGCATTTTCTGAAGGAAGAAAACAATGACTGAAAGAGGTGGAGCCACCCCTTCTCCTTAGCAGATATTAAACTCTGATGGAATTTAGGGGATCCAGGAAGATTCCTGACTATCCCAAAATATCTCTGGGGCAGTGCATTTCATTTTGCTCCCGCAGACAACTTAAATGTGGATTTTGGGGTTGCAAGTGTTCTGTCTTTTAGGATGCAAAGACTTCTAGAAAGCATTCCCATTTTGTAACCCACTGCTTGGCCGATGCCATCTCTCTTATCCCTTTCAGCAGATCAGTTATCGTTGATGGAAAAAGCTTTTGATAGGTTGCAAGCCAAGAATGAAAGGTGGTTTTGGATCCTGGGGGCTCCCATGGGAGGGGAAGGCATCAAGATGGGGCTCCCAGGGAAAAGAATAGTGAGTCTCACACGGACTACTTGGGGCCAGTGGACTTGGAGTTCTCCGATCTCCCCGAACTTAGATACTTAAAGGTTTGTGAGCTGGCAGTCAGTTTATAGAATACTGTGCTCACTGACATGTTTTGTTTGGTTGGCACATTATCTAAAACATGTTTAATTAGTCCCCAACATTTAAAAATTGAGAGATTCGTAGATGCTCAGATTATCTAGATTTCTCAGATCCCAATCCTACTGCCTTATATTCTTCCTGACTAATTCAGTTACCTTAACTTCCTCAGCCCTGTCAGCGCTTGAGTTTGTGGGCCACTGATTGTACTATCCTATTTCACGAGGCTCCAGTTAACTGGGTTATTCTTTGGGGTATTGGTATTGATATTGCTGCCCCCCCATGGCATCCAGAAATGGACCCCGATATAATGGGGCTAAAAGTTATACAATTAAACATCTGTCTTTAATAAAAGGATGGAAAAAAGCTTTCACTTATGAAATAGGACAAAATTTTGCCCATGTCCACACATTGTTGTGCCCCTCTCCAGTCTGAGAAATGAGTCAGGAAGTCTGGGACTTTTGGGGGGTTAATATTCTGCTAAGTCATCCTCCCCTCTGTGAGTCCCCTTCCTCTGTGAGCTGTTTGTCTCTTTGTCCTTTCAACTAAGCTTACTCTAGGGTTTCCATGTGGAAATTTCTTTCTGCATTCATTTTCCTAAATATTGAATCTTGAGAAAAAACAGTTGAGGAATTAGGAGACTAGAATACAGCCCTTTCTTGAAGAACAGAATGATGATCAATGTACCTGGATTGAAGAAAAACACTAGCTTTCAGTAAAACCAGAACAGGAAACACTGACAGAGGGAAGAGAAGGTTGAGATGGACATTGCTGGAAAGTAGAACAAGAAAATCATGGAAAAATCATTTCGAGCTAGATAGCTTTGTTACTATCTGTTGTAGGCTGGCAATTGTGGCCCTTTCTGATAAATATTAGTACTACCTGCTTGGCCTTCTGCTTTTCCTGCCATGTAATGATGCAGCATAAGGCTTATAGGATGCAGCCATCCAATCTTGAACTTCCAGCCTCCCAAGCCACCGGCTAAATAAACTTCTTTCCTTTATAAGTTATATAGTCTCAGGTATCATAGCAATAGAAAGTGGACTAAGACATCTTTTAACAGTTATTTAATAAATAAGAAATGTTAAGTTTATAAATAGAATCAAGTTTGCAACTATCAAAGTGTAAAAACTTTGTAAATAAGATTTATCAAGAACTATAGCCTATGGAGAATATTCAAACACTGGAAAACAGCACTACACATGGTCAACTGTTGCAATTGTCAATGCAAGGTCTTTGTTTGCTTTCAAACTTGTTGCTTTTGGATTTCTTATTTTGTAAGATTTGTGTAAGGTATGCTGATAAATGTACAGTGGACCCTTGAGTCACAACTGGCCCAGCATACAAACAATTTGGGTTACAATTGGAATTTTAGTTTTAACTTACAACCAAAGTCTTGAGTTACAACCCGAATGCTGGCCGCTTATGCTTCCAGAGGGTCTCAGATACTGATTTAACCCTTACATAGTTCGGGAAGGAGCATTACAACATCCTTTCCTGTGTGGGGTTCAGAAATCCTGGGTGAGTGTCTCTGTAAGGACACTGAGATCTGCCTGTATACGGGAGAGAGACTTTGAAGGTTGTGTCTCTACAATTGAGCCTGAGCCTTCAATTGACCAACTTGAGTTACAACCAGCCCTTGGGAATGAACTGAGTTTGTAAGTGAAAGGTTTACTGTATTTTTATTTCTGATCCACTTCTAACTTCACCGTGGGTTTATATCCATCTGTCCATCACATCAGAAGTATAGCTAAGGTGGGTGGGTACCTGGAGTGTATCATGTGTTAACACTGTTCTGAGACTTTACATGTAACAGCTTGCTCAATCTCCCCCCCCACACACAAAAAAACCCCAGAGTTTTACCATCTTCCTAATGAAAGAACTTGGCTACAGAGGGTTAATTTGCCCAAGGTTTAGCACTAAAAAGTAGAAGAATCAGGATTTTATGATGCTAAGAGTCTGGTCTTAATATGATAGAGTGCCTCACACTGAATTTAGACCATGTGTCCACAATTAAAATTTGATTGATGCAAGGAAATCAATCATTGTTCCATTTTCTCTTTGTTTTCATGGAAAGTGTGTGTCAAATATAGAACCTTTGTATAGGCCTCTGAGCATCTGGGCACAGTGTCTGCTGAGATTTCTTGTTCAAGTAAATGAATTCTACAGCTTCAGGTCAGGGAATTCTCCCAGTTTTACACAGGCTGACACTCTGGCCCCTGTGTTCTGAGGTCCTTCCATAGCCAAAGAAAACTCCTGTCCCAAATAAATTCTGATTTATTTTCTGACATAAATTGAGGTCCTGGGTCATAATATTTTGTAGCCTTATGGAAAGGCCCACACATATGAAAGGCAACCATTATAACCAGAGAGCATATGTGAAATCCTCAAGGAGAGTTTGCTAGTCTTGCACAGGCGGTGAGTGACTCCATGGCTTGACCCTGTCAGTGCCCCAAATTTATGCCTAAGTTGCTAAAATAAGGAAGTCAGAATGTTCCAGATTTGATATAGGAAAACCTCAGAGACTTGTTGAGATTGGGGAATAAATGCACAATAAATATCTACCCAGAAAACTCTGACCTTCAACACTGCTGTAGTTTGGACCTTGAGCGGTCCCCAAAGGCATATGCAGCTTGGCCCTAGGGTGCCACTGTTAGGAAGTGGTAGAACTTCTAAGAGGTGGGGCAAGGTTAAGGGGTCCCTAGGTCAGTGGAGGAAGCCCTCTCTTGAAGGAGACTGTGGGGTCCTGAATACAGGCTCAAGCACAGAGGTCAATGGAGCCTAGACTGGAAGCTCCAAAATTGACAGTTCAAATAAACTTTTCTCTTATAAATTTGTTCTCTCAGGTATTTTGTTATAGTGACAGAAAGCTAACAAACACAAAACTTTTTAAAAAATACCTCTTACACCTAAAACTAATTGGTATATGTTACAGAAAAAGAAATAAACATGAGGACTTTTTAAAAGTTAATTCTGAGGACCACTGAATGATCCATAGTTATAATTTTGACTTCAGAGTCCACTATCTATCTCACTTTACTCTCTAGATCCTTCTATATTTCTCTTCCTAAAAGCTTTCAACCCCCCCCCCCCATTACTACCTCAGCCTTTCATTAGTTTTAAAAAAATTTTTGACACACATTCTAAGTAAGTAGTTAAATTGCAGAGGTTGGGCTAGAGTTTGTAATTGCAGGGTGCTGGGATTATAGGTGGGCACCACCATGCCTAACTCCTCATATATTTTTTAAATCAACTTTCCTTAGCCAGGTGTGGTGGGACATGCTTGTAATTCCAGCTTCTCAGGAGGTTGAAATGGGAGGCTCACAAGTTTAACTTCAGCCCGGGTAACTGTTTAGTGACTTTTCTTGAATCTCTCACTTTTCTGTTGCCAGTGGCTTATTTTTCTTCTTCCTCTTTCTGCCAAATTTTCATATTTTTGCCTCCCTTTTTCTCTTGCTTTCTTAACCAGCTGCCATTTTGATGCTTCCTGCTCACATTATGCACATTATGAGGAGAGGGAAGCAATTGACTGTCTCAGGATTTCTGCCCCTTGTGTTGTCGTCTGGCCTTAAGTGCCACCCAGCTTTTGAAAACTGTCCCCTTCTTGGTTTGTAGAAGCCCACACTGTTCTCTCATATTCTGAGCACTCCACTTGGCCTACAATAATAGGCATCTTACTCTAAAATCAAATTTTTGGTCTTCCTTCTATTCTTGTTTTTCATTCCTCAGGCAATTTTTTCACCATTTGAATAC
The DNA here is from genome assembly GCF_053883595.1 of Heterocephalus glaber. Classification (NCBI taxonomy): domain Eukaryota; kingdom Metazoa; phylum Chordata; class Mammalia; order Rodentia; family Bathyergidae; genus Heterocephalus; species Heterocephalus glaber. The sequence goes on from NW_028258156.1 coordinate 9,201,849, forward strand.
AGAAGACCTTTAAATCTATATTTCCTCATCATACATTTAATACAATAGCAGAGCTATAGTTCATCTGCCCCAAGAATCCTTCAATATCAATATCTTGCAATCAGCCTAAACTCATGATTTTCAAAACCAAACAAACTCTTCTTTTCAAGATATGGCTTTTGTCAAAAGGAAATCTTTTTTACTCCACCAAGTTTAAAATCCCCAAGTCATTTTTACAGTTCTTTCCACTATTTCGTTGTCAAGTACTGTCACATCATTCTTTGAAGCAGCCACATGTTTCTTCACCTTCTCCCTGCCATCCTCCTAGGCAAGGGCCTCACCAGCTCTTTCCTGGATGGTGGAGCAGCCTCCTTGCTGGCCTCCCTGACCTCAAGGTTTCTCCTCTCTAGTCTCACTTTTCTGCCACTGCCACAGTAATCTTCTTTAAATGCCACTTTTATCTCATCACTATCTGCTCAATGACCCTTTAGTCACATGACTGGGAGTGGATAGAGACCTTGGAGTTCATCTCCTTCAACCTCTCATTTTACAGATGAGGAAACTGAGGCTCAGGGAGAGTGTCTTATGCAAGGCCAATGTTAATAAGCCTGAGAAGTGGACCCAAAGCAGGCTTTTACTCTGAGGGCCAGTGCCCGCCCCCCTTCTCAGGACAGGTCTGCAGTACGTGATGTTCACATTCTTTGTGTGGACTTGGTACATGGATGTAATACATTTTAATTCCTTTTTCATCCCCTTTCCCTCCCCTCCCTTCACCTTTCTCCATCTCTCGATCCTCTTCCTGGTTGAAAAAGATCTACCTCTTTACTTCTATTATCTATCTTTTATTTTGCTCTTTATTTATGATTTGGGTTTCTCGTATAGGAAAAACTATAATGATAGTTTCTCATATAGAGAAACTATATAATATTTAAGCTTGTGTGTCTGATTTATTTCACTTAACATTACAGTTTCAAGGTGTATCCATTTTCCTACAAATGACTCTTTTTCTAGTCAGTCTCCTAATGCCTGTCCTTCAGGATTTTTGTCAGCTCTTGTGCTGCTTGTATCACTTCTTACTTTATGCATTGTCAATCATTCTGTTCCTTAAAAGAAAATGCATTTTAAAGATGATGTTATATCACAGTCATGAAAACTTGATGGAAATAGAAGATAACTTTAAAATTGGTACAATGGAAACACAACGCTACTAATTTTTGTGGACTTTTTTGTCAGGCAAAGCTTCTGTTTCTGAAATCAGTTGTATCTTTTTGTACAAAGGGAAATTACAACTGATAGAGAGATGGTGAAGTCTTACTAATATAATTAAAAGAATGTAAAGGAGAATAACTTTCCTAAAAATAATTCAATGTTCCTTAGTGCGGAGTCTACATAGTTTGAAATTATCTTCCATAACACATGTTATAAGCACCTTGTGCTTGGAGGAAGAGCAATTTCTGTTTTCCTTTGTGTTATCAGGTAACACCTCAACTATTTTACTTCCTGGTGCTCTTATGTCTGATCTCACTTAGCCCAAGTATATTCCGAGGACCTGCTCACCTGTGTCTCTATGGCAAGGACACAGTTCCCGACTCTGGGCTCATCCTCCTATTGATTGTCTTGCTTAGAGATCTTAACCACCTCCTTCCCTTCAGGCCAAACTTACCCAGGTTTTCAGAACCTAGTCCACACTGTAACTACAAACTCCATCATTGCTTCCAAATAATCTAATCCTTATTGATTTTTGCTTTATCTAAATTCCAGTGTATCCTTTAAACTAAACTTTCGAGTCAATTGATCTAGTGATTATTGCATGTGTTAATTTAATTACCCTAAAATCATTGTAAGCTACTTGAGGACAGCTATGTCTTTTAAAATATGATTTCCATGCCCCAGTGGACCTCATTTACACTAAGTGCACACAGAGTACAATACCAGTGAGTCCACAAGAATCCCAACCACGTGGTAAGTGCTCACTATGAGTTTGAAAGTTTCCATAAGTAAATATTATCAAGGGTTTGGTTTCACTTTTTTAATGGTAGAGAACTGACACACGACATTAAAATAACTCTCAATTCACTTGGTTTAGTGTTAGATTTTTTTAGTTGTGGTACAATGCACATAGCATAAAATTTATTATCTTTACCATTTTTAAGTACAACAGTATTGGATCTAATCTAAGGCCAGTAGTATTAAGTATATTCACTTTGTTGTACAACTATCATTGCTGTTAATTTCCAGAACACTCTTTACCTTACAAAGTTTAAACTAAGAGTCCAGTCAAATATAACTCTCCTTTACTTTCTCCCCCGAGCCCCTGCCAACCACCATTTTATTTTTGGTTAAAGTTAGATTTTTAGAGCTGGGAGATATTTTTGCGATAACAGATTTTCTCATTCTGCAGGCAAATAGCAAATTCAAAGTAGGAGAGGAGTAGCTTGGATTTAAGGCAATTTAGATTCAAAATTGCTAGCCAACCTGCCTAATCCTGCAGTGACGGTGGGTCCTAGTTTCCCAGGAATAGTCCCAGAGTATGCCTGCTGTCCCTTGGCTCTCTCCTCTCTTACAAGTGTATTAGTTTGGATGAACTCTGCTGACACAAATATGTTCACATACTTAACTCCTCACTCCAACCTTCTTTCTCCTGCATTAAAATAAAGAGCACGTTTATTTCTTTTTGCACTTTTTGTATTAAATACTCCTCCTAAAGATTTTTGACTCTGCTTTTAAACCCCAACTGACCAATCAATGTCAGAGAAACAAATGCTCCTTTAAATGCAGTTTGAGACAAAATCTGCCATTTTTCCATTTACAAAGAGATTTTCTATGTGCACAGGTCTTAGTAGCTAAATTTTCATAAGCAATAGATGAATTTTCGACAGCCCCATTTGGTTACTTTAATAGAAATAGAGGCCTAGTGTGTTATTACTGTTACTATAGAAGGTAAATGACTTATTACAATTAACAAGAAAACTGTTCACCAGAATTTATGGATTTTGTTCTTTTTAACCTAATGAGCACTGCAGCGTTTTATCACTTATATCACTCTAGATTGCCCAATCACCCTGCATAATATTACTTCAAACCATTTTGAAATAGGTCCAAATTGTCATTTTTTTTGTTGTTGGAGTAATGATCAAGTATTGATGTTCCTTGGGTTCATACAAATGGCTACAACCTCCTTGTATGTAGCCTGGTCAATAGAGTCTGATGTTCACATTAAGGATTTGGAAATCAATGTAGTTTTCCTGTTATTCTTTTATGATTAAATCAATTGAAGTTATTTACTCATAGCAGAAAATATGGGTGATTGCCAACCCTATGGCTTTGTGAATTGCTTTCTCACTACTGCTGCCCTGTAATGAGAAGGTACATGTTCGCTTCAGGGGTTGACTAAAACCTGTTCATGTATAGCAGCAATTTGAGATGCAGAAAGTGTTTATTATTAAAGGCTAAGAGTGTTGAATGCCAAAGGGCATCTTTATCATTTGGCATTGCATTAACATTGACAAAGGAGGAAAACACGCCCAGAAAACCCCTCGGCATTGGCCAAGCAGTGCTCAGTTACAGAAGCAAAGCCAGGCAGCAGCCAATGGACGATCTTGCCACATCCTTCCTTGCGTGCACTGTTTTGCAGGGACCCCAGTTAAAGACAATGGAAATATCAATTGAGCTGAATGGACAGGGCCTATTTGTTGATGGGTTTTCTCTTTTTAACATGTGGTGGGTGACCTATAGTGTTTTGATGTGAGAATAAATAATAGCTTGTATAACATGGGCTGCATTTAATGTGTTTGAATGCAAAATGTTATGAGGGTAAAAGCAATACGAGACAGCAGTAGGGATAACTGTAGAGGAGGGAAGAGGCTGCGCAGGGAGGCTGCACAGAAGTAAAATCACTTTCAGAGAAGAATGTCATTTGCTCTTGTATTCTCTATCTGAAGTGAGTAATGAGCAAACAATAGAAGAGCCATTTCATTTTTAGACCAGTTCTGTGCAACCAGCTGCACTGGGCCACGACGATGCCAAATCCTTTACAGATACTTGATCTTTTTACTCTGTTTGATGGGAATATCTGAATAGCGCAAAAGTGGGCAAATGACTCCTAAATGTACTGAATTTCTCTGAACTTCTTTCCTCAATAAAACCTGCTCATACAAGAAAAAAACTTGACACTCACAAAGTCTTATCAAAAATTTGACTTCAGAAGTTTGTCTTCTGCTCTTGAGGAAAAGTTATGAAATAATCCATATTATCACAAGAGAGTCCCTGCTTGGCTGGAGTGGAGATTTAGGTCCATCTGGCTCGGGGAGGTAGAAAACAGTCTCCTTCCCCACCTCTGGGCTTCCTCTAGTTGTTCCAAGGAATAAGAGGTTTCTCTGACAGGTCCTCAAGCTGTGTCCATGTGTGATGTTCCAGAATAAAGGTATATCTTGTGACTGGAAGTAAGAAGAAGGATGGGGAGGGGAAACTGAGTTAAACTGCAAGGGAGGACTCAGAAGCACTTAGGAAAGAATGAAAGGAGAAAGGAGATAGACATGATGACTGGGATCCAGCCTCCAGTCACACTCCTCAGAAGAACAAGGTTCTAGAAAGGCAAGACATGGTTTCCACCAAAACTTTTCAGGATCCGGCAGTCAGCACATAACCACGTGAGGCAGGAGAGTGTTGTGTTAAGGGCACATATTCCACAACCAGACTGCCTGGACTCCAGCTTTGACTTTGTTCCTCATCAGTTCTGACAAGCTCCAGCTATTCTTCACTGTTCACTGCCTTAGTTTTTTCACCTATAAAATGGGGGTGGTAGGAATAGAAGCTACTGTTGTGACTTGTACCTAGATGCTCCCCCAAAGCCTCATGAGCTCATAGGTGGGGCTTTTGGGAGGTGGCAGGGTCATGGGTATGTGATTCTGAATTAGGGTGTGTGATACTGGCATTAAGAGTATGTGATAACTAAATTGGTTTAGCTTAGTTCTGGGTGTGGATAACGGAAGCCCCACCCTGGGTATAGGTGATACCAATCAGTAGGCTTCTAGCCTGGGCAGAATATGAAGGGACAGAAAGAAGCCAGGTTTGCTGCTTGCTGCTTCCTGCCTACCTTGCCATGGACTGTTTCTCCTCTGCCATGTTCCTGTGCCATGCCACCCTGCCTTGGAGCCAGCTGACTATGGACTGAAACCTCTACAAACTATGAGCTGAAATAGACCTCTCCTCCCCGAACTTGTGAGTGTTGAGTATTTTGTCCCAACAACAAAGAAGTAACTAAGGCAGCTACCTCATGAGGTTTTTGTAGACTACATGCAGGTAACATGTTTACAGCAGTGCATAGTAAGCTCTCAGTAACTATTAGCAATTATTTGTATTACTCTGTAGTTATTATCCTTACAGGTAATAGATAAATGGGAAGGAGCCACTTAAACCCCCTAACCCTACAGGTGCTGAGCCTTTGCTCTGGGAATCTCCCAGTAGAGCCTAGCACAGAAAGGAAACACCAAGTCTCCTGCTACAGTGCCATGGAGGCAAAGCTGCCTGCAACACTTAGGACTGCAGCAGTAATGGCAGTAGCCCTCATGGCAGCACACTGTCAAGGCAAAGGAGTATCCCGGGTGTGCTTCTGTTAGCAATGGTGGCAGCAGAAGTGATCCAGGGCCTACCTGTTGGTTAGCTATGGTAGTAGGTGAGAGACGTCAGTGGGGTCATTGATGCATGTAATGCATTTGGAATGTCCAAAAACACTTGCACAAGGGAGGAGGAAACTCAGAGGGTGGATTGGATCAAGGTTTTAAAATAACACAGATGTGGGCTGAAGACTTAAGTTAAATCTGTGATTCAATGACAATAGAACACATTGGAACCATCCACTGTGAGGCCCAGGGGTTGTTAGAGCTCCATGTTGTGGGTTCCTCTGGGGTTCTTTGAAGGCTGCATCATGCTCTCCTGCACCAGGGATTAACTACTGCCCCAGGGACTGAAGCAATTGACTTGTTTGTTAAAACTGCTCCTCAGGCACATAGAGTACTTGTCAGAATATTCAGAAGAGGAAAAGTGAAAGTAGGCTTCCAGAGCTTGCAGATATTGTCATTTTTTTCTATCCCCAAGAAGATACAAGGAAAGAGGAGGGTTCCCGTAAAGTAGTCTTTTAATTTCCGTACATGATTTCCAAAAGAGTGGCCTATTCTTGGAGAAAGATGATGTGGCTGTTGGTAGAAATGGCCAGATTCCTTGTCCATAATGACAGTGTCCCTGAAGCCTAAGCTAGAGTGTATCCCTGAACCTGAGTGCCCACCCTAGGGGCAAGGCAATGAGGAACATGGTTCAGCAAACAGAAACAGGAAGTGATGACTCAGCTGGCCTAGGCCACAGGGGTAGCAAGTCAGGCCTCAGACAGGGGAAGGAACAGGTGGTAAGAGGATAGATAGCTTGTGCCTATGCGGGGCACCAGGCAGATATGAGGAGGCATAGGTTAGACAGATGTTCAGAAATGTGGCCAGCATTACAGGTTTTGTCCTCAGACTTAGTAACAGGCAGGAGAGAAAGTCTCCCTACATGTGGTTTAAATCCCTGTTTCAGAAAGGGCCCTGTGGCAAGATGTAGTGCACAGTGTGATGGCCTTGAGTAGTCCCACATGGTCTATCTTTAGTAAACTGCTTTGGGGCAGGCTTCTGGTTTCCTATAGGGGCGATACCTTTACTATTTTAAAGAGAACTGCAGGCCATCCGAATATTTCTCTAAAGTCTCTATCAGGCCTTCAGTGGCTAGGGCCACTAACTACTCTGTTTCTCAGAGATAATCCAGTGTGACTGGAGCCCATTGTAATTACAGGAAGCCCCTCCCATCCTTCATGGGCAAAATGGTGAGTCAACAGCTCCTGCCGTTTTGGATTTACTGCATCAAAATGAGTAGTTTTTTACGAAATGGACAAGAGTCAAGTTTAGGGCTTTTTGGAGGGGTGACAGATGCAAATGAAATGGGTTTATGTGCTACCCTCCCTTTTAAATGGATCAAATAACTCTGGAAAAATGTTCCTGAAAGAGAGATTGAAATAGTCCAGGATGGGGATCAAACAAAAGGAGGGAAGAACACAGGACCAGTAATACCAGGCAATCACTATAACTTAACACCTAAATGAAACTTAATTTGAATTTTTTTTCATCAGTGTTGAGGATCCCACATCACACAATGTTGCCGGAAAGAGAAACCAAACAAGAATCCATGGCCATGTAAAACCCAGAGACACAACCATGAAGTCCATGGAAAGATGAAAATGTAGCTAGAGGTAAGGAATGTGGGATTAGCTTGCTCCTCTTGCCAAATCTGAATCTCTGATCTTCTGCTTTGACAAAGCCAGCTGCCAGCCATGGATTACCCAGGGCTAAAAAGGAACTTCGCTGTCATCAGCAGGAACTTGCCTAGGACACCTCTGAGTATAAACTGTGACAAGGGAGAAGCTAAAGGCAGCAGCAACCCAACCAAAGTGCCCTTCAGAGGAGAACAAATTCCCAGGAGAGGGAATCTTTGTTCAAAGGAGCACTGGGTCAATGTGATATATAAACGCATACAAGAGACAGCCCCTGAGATTGCTCAGTAGGGACAGCCACCCTGAAAGACCAAAGGCAGAAGTCCTTGTGTTGCCAGCTGGGAGATAACAAGCTTGAAATTCTGGCTTTCAGGTTAATAGCATGAAATATCAATTGCTCATGGGAGATGCTGCATGGGGCCATGGTGGTATGAAAGCAGGCGAACCAGGCTGAGGTTTCTCTCCACTTCATCCATCGGAGACAGTCCTCCACGGGTGGAGAGATGCTTCTGAACTTGTGTGGAGGGTGGGTGAGGGAAGGGGCCCAGCACATCCATCAGAACAATCAGTGAAGCCCCAAACTCACCATTGTGGCTTCCTTCTCCCCGTGGTGTCCTCTGTTGCTCTTGGTGCCGACATCTTGGTGACATGAAGCCAATGACAGAAAATCCAGGACTACCGGCTCCAAATGTGAAGTATATTTTGTATCTTATCTGGTGTTTTCTGTGGAATTACTGTATATGAGGGAAGTGGAAGAGGTGAGACTATTTACCCCTCTCCTCCTCTTCTGTCTTACAATAAATGCTTACTGTGCAACTACCGACCTAGTCATATTTAGATTCTAGATGCTCACAGTTGGGAGTAGAGATTGGACACATGCATATATAATACTATACAAGGCCAAAATGGATGAGAGCCATACATAATGTCCAGGTGGTCCCAAGAGTTGGCAAACACTCCCATATACATACAAGTTAATTTTCAGCTATATAGGGATCCATTTATTATAAAGCCAGGTTAAAATAATCTAGTGGTCCCAGTATGGTCTGAAAATTGTTGAGTCTCATTTGGTCATGTATAGAATTTAAAAACACAAAAACAAAGCCATACAAGTAGTAGGTCTCCTTTGGAATGCATGATGTTTTCTATGTGGGGTGGGTGTTGGCACTGTTTTGCTTGGTTGTTTGTTTACACACACATCATCTGTTATCTGAATCTTTGTCACCATAAGTGGCTCCAGACACAGACTTCAGGGATTTGCACCAAGGATAGGAAGCCTCCTTGCGGAGGCTGTGGCACCCTTCAGTGCTGGCTGCTGCACCTCCCCGCTGTAGCTGGCGGACCAAGGTTCAGGCTGTTTAGGGTACAATTTATTGTAATCCATCTGGTGTTATTGCCAGTGCAATATACAAAGTCGAGGAAGCTGGGGGCCAAAGGTAGGTTAATTTGGAGGCTCATCAATTTTATGATCTGATCATAATCTAAGGGAATATCTAGTCTATTATTTCTTGCCATCATTTGGTAAAGGCAGTGAACGTGCCCAGATCTTATTCCCAGGATGTTTCACCAAAGCCGGTGCCTGCATCCCCTCTGTATTCTTGACAGGTGAGCAGGGAACTGGGAATTTTCTCTTGACTGAAAGATGTATAAGGATTGTGCCTCTAGGTCTATATGTACCTGTTAGGAGGGTCGACAAGCATCGGCAGAGGCAGGTTACTCAAAGGAAAACGAGAACTAATCATAGTTTTACGTATCTGTAAGGATGAGATGTGTCTCATCTCCCACCCTAACTAAACTCTACTACCTATTATTTTAAGAAATACTTCCAATATCCTCTCACCCAAGTAAAGAGCCTGTGCTTAGCTATAAGCCAGCTTGACAGCCATGCAATATGATGTGCTAACCAGAATCCTCTGCTTGGTATGAAGATTTCTGGTAGATGACAGAATCATACTACCCAATTTCTGAACCAGAGCAATTAGAACAGGTTCACTAGTAATGATAATGGAACATGTAAATGATTAATCATTGAAAAATAGACAGTTGAGAGATTTAATAAATAACTTTCTCAAAGCATTTCCTTTTCATATCTATGAAAGACATTAGCAGCTCCTAGATGTTTAAGACTAATAGACCAATCTGTTCTTTTCTTTCTTTCTTTTTAATTTTCCAAAGTACTTGTATTGTAGGCTGATGTAATAAATTATCACAAATGTGGTGTGTAAAGAAACACAAATGTATTCTCTTACCACGTGGGAGGCCAGAAGCCCTAAGCCCGGGTGTGAATAGGGCTGCCTGCATTCTGGAAGCGCTAGGGCAGAGTCTGTCCCTTGACTTTTCCACATCACTGAGGCCTTTGTTTCCATGGTCTCATTTCCCACTCTGGCACCGACCCTCTCGCCTCAGCCTTGTAAAGACCTTGTGATGACAGGGCTCTCTTAGCTGGTCCAGACTAATCTTTCCATCTCAATATCCCCATTTGCAAAGTCCTGTTGGGTAGAGAAGGTAAAATAGGCACAGATTCTGAAGATGAAGGTATAAACATAATTAGAGATCACTATTCAATTTACATTGTGTTTTATCCTGAGTAATACTTCTCATTATATGTGGTGTTCTTCGTGGCTTTATTCACCATCATAATAACATGTTATGATATACTTTACCAGGTCTGGAAATTCAAATGTAAAAGTGGCATATTCACATTTTCTCTCCTACCTTACTCCTGCTCCCTTTCCCTTTAACTTCTCTTCCCCTCTCCACCCTACCCAAAGAAAAACTGAGAAAAAGCCATAAATATGGTAGTACCGTAAACGCAATTGCCTTAAAATGTGTTACATTATTCTTTAAGCTATTTACATATATAGGTATGTGATTTACAGAATTATGTAATCATTAGTGATAGTTCTTTAAAAAGGTAGCATCAGGTTTATAAATCAATAATGTGCTATGGAATTTCTTATGCCCTATAGCACAGTTTTCTTCAAGATTTTTTCATATCCATATTTTTAGTTTAGAGAAATAATAGATGAATGTTTTGAGATGGAGAAGTAACATTTTTGTTTCTGTGAACATGAAAGTGTTATGAACAAACTAGCATATGGGAAGTATAATATAATTTTATGCTTTTTATGAAGAGTAGTGATTAGATCCTGGATTCAGGCATGTCAAGTTTCAGTCAAGAGTAAATTTTATGGTTGTATGTCAGGTCCCTTAAAATAAGGGTATGTAATGGAAATTGTAACACGAACTTAATTATAATGATGCCACTCAGTGTGGATATAAAAAAATGTGTGGAGGTAGTCATAAAACACCCTAATGCAGCCTGGAGACCTGTGAGTAACATGAATAGTCACCAAATAGCCCTGGCGTTGGAGTTTGCTTTGAAAGCAAGTGCAAAGGAGAGTGCCTCCTTGCCTGGAAGCTCATGCACAGAGCCTTACATTCAAACACGGAGGAAGAAGATACCGTCTTCTAGCAGTATATTCTTAGCTGTATCTCCCATTGGTCCCAAATCAATACCAGTCCAGAATGGCAACCAATACCTTCAGGACAGGATGCATGGGGGAGGAGTTGGGATGCAATCACACCTGCTGACAGAAATCTGCAGAGGACCAGTAAGAAGAGGCTTTCAGTATTTCAGTTAGCAGGCCTAAAATGCATGAGAAAGCATTCACACATCTGAGGGTGTGTGATAGAGAAATGATCTCCGTTACATCTTGGAGGACTCAAGAAACAGGAAAGCCTTACTATACTGAGATCCATGTGTCAAGTCATGGGTAAAAGACACAACACTTTGTCAAGGTCAGAAGTGGAGGGCTGCAAAAATCAGTAGAGGTCACATGTATTTAATGGAAATGATTTAACTTCTTCAGTAGACAGAGGATGGGATATTGGGTGACAAACAACTCATCCTGGATGAACTCTGCAGAACAATCTCGGCTGGACAAGTATGCATGCTGACAGCAAGAAAGAAGACTGATAGAATGGCAGAACACTGGAGCTGGACAGGAGAGAGCATTTAGATGTGTGCTACTGAGCTTCAGAAAATCTTAAGATTCAGATTCTGGTTCCATATTTTGACTGTTGTATATTGTACTGCAATAAACATGGGTATGTAGATGTCCCTATGAAATCCTGACTTTAATTCTTTTGGGCATATACCAATGAATGTTATACTGGATCAAATGATAGTTCTAACCTTTGTCTTTTGAGGAGCTTCCATATTGGTCTCCATAGTGGCTATACTAATTAACATTTCCTGCTTCTTTTGCTATCTCCATTTGTTCCATCTCCTAAATATAGGTCCTCTTTAATTCTGCCTCTATTAGTAGTACCTTGTCCGTGCCTCTGTTTCGCCTTCTCGGTAATCTCCCAGAGAGTATTCATTCCTGAAACTTTGGAATTAAAAATAATTTATTACCTACCAGTAGATAAATTGAACCTCAGAGAGGCTAATTCCTGAAGGTCACATGGTAAAGTACAGCATAACCAGAACTAGGCTTGGTGTCTTCTAAGACACATAGCATGGTATAGTCAGGAAGGGGTGTGGGCTCTGGAAGGGGCCATTGTGCTCCCTGGGCCTGCCTCTTATTATCGCCCTGTGAAATTGGGTGCACTAATCTTTCACAACTGATTTTCCACCTCTGTAAATGAAGACATCACATCTTAACGCTCAGGATGTGAGACTGAGGTCTAGGGATGTCTTCTCAGGGCACCTGTCCTAGTGAAGCCATTCAATGACCCTGTTCCTTCCCCTTTCCCCTTTGGTCCCATTTTTGACTCCTCAGAACACTTTTGGACATTTATCTCAGGTCCTGATCTTTTGAAGTACACAGTTCAGTCTCATTTAGTACATTCACATTTTTGTGCAACCATCACTACTGTTTCCAGAACATTTTTCATTTTGCAAAACTGAAACTCTCAGCCAAGTGTGGTGGCACAAGACTGTAATCCCAGAACTCATACTGCAAGTATGAGGTCAGCCTGGGCAATTTAGCAAGACCCTCTTTCAAAAAATTAAAGGGGCTGGGATGTAGCTCAGTGAAAAGGCCCTAGATTCAATCCCCAGTGCCTCAAAACAAAACAACTGAAACTCTGTACCCAATAGTAACTCCCTATTTTCCCCTCTGCCCAGGCCTGACAACCACTGTTCTATGTCCTCAGGGTCCATCCATGTTGTATCACATGTCAGAATTTTCTTACATTATAAGGCTGAATAATCTTGCTTTGTAATGTGTATATTATATTTTGTTCATTTATTCATCCATCAATGGACACTTTTGGCTATTACAAATAACGCTGTTAGGAACGTGGGTGTATACATTCTACCTCTGAACTTTTCAGATGCCATCTCTCTCTGCAAAAATATCTTTTTCCTCCTCTCTACTGATTAGAATTCCATGAAAACTTCAAAAAACAACTTTTTGTCTAAAGTTGTTGTAAATCAGGACAGTTCTGCTAGCAAGGATTATTGAGGCTGTTCACGTGGCACTCACTAATGCAGACCCTTGCACTCAGCTTGTGTGCCCTTATAGGAGTGTTTTGCAAGCCTTTTGAGGTAAGATCTAGTGGGATCCTCCTTCCTTTGTGTTTGGCTGATTAATGGGTTACAATAGGACTTGGTTTAATGATTTTTCCCAGACTCTGTATGTAATTAATAAATTTTATGGGATGTTCGCAAGGAGAAGGAATACACAGAGAAAAAGACAGAGAATTAACAGGGACAATTTCCATACATAGCTTGTAAATCAGTATGGTTGCTGAAGAATCAAGAGCAACAAAATTAGTCTTTCCTAATTTTTGAGTCTTTTAAAATAGGCATCATAACAGAACTAGTAACTGCACAGGAATTCTGAGTGTGGAATAAGTATTAATGGGCTCAGACATGGCTGCGTGACTGAGTAAATGCTGAACTCAGGACCAGAAGCCAGATTTCCATCTATCCCTACCCCATCCCCAGCCAGTCCTCAGAACTTGGTGTTGCTTGAGGCTGACTCTAAAGCCTGAAGAGTATTTTACCCTTTTTTGTTTTGTGTTCTTCTTTCACATATGTTACCCTTGACTTATCCTCTCACAGGCAGAGAAAACACAAAACCTTCAAATCTAGCCTAAGAATATAAAATGGTTTTGACAAGCTCATAATGTAGCTCAGAGTAAGCCAAATGAAAATTCAATATGGATGATCATAGTTCAGCAAATTGCGGAAATAAGCTCTAGAGAATGGTAGAATATTATGCACAGCAGGGAAACATTTAGAAGCTAGTTGACCATGGGCTGAACATGGACTAGCAATATAGAAACTTGAAGCAACAGTGAAAAATGGATTTTGATCGGATATCATAAAAGAAAATTAGCACAAATGAACTATATCATAATTCTTCCCCAAGAAAAATGAATCAGGAAATTATCAGGAAATTTTTTCTGTTGTTAATGATTTTTGATTTGTGGATATATCTTAAGGACAATAACCACAAACCTTTCTATCCATTTACTTTTGTGCAGATTAATTACCTAATAAGTTGCAGGTATTGTTGCAGAATTACAGAGAAAAATACAGTTCCCAACTTAAAAGATCTAAAAGTTTAGCTTTAGAAATAGATAAAAGTCAATTAAATTTGAAAGAGATATATGCAAAATATCCTCAAATAACAGACAGCTGATGCCTAACCCCATTTCTCCTTCTGGATTTGGTCAGGGAGAGCTGCCTGTGTTGGGAGGTATCAGGAAGAAAAGGGACGAGGTCGTTCCTTTGTTTTTTTTAATAGGAAAAGCCACTTGAGCCATCGCATGCAAAGAAGAAAAACAATGTGGCCTGCTCCAGCTGTTATGGGTAGGTATGAGCCTGGAAAGTAGTGGGAAAGGTAGCTAGGTTGCCCCTGATCACAAGCAGAGGGTTTGAATTTAAGCTGTAACTTATTTTGGTTTCCCCTGGATCCATCCCCAAACATTGTGTATTTGTTGATTGGACAAATAAATGAAGCCTTCACAAAAGCAACATGAGATGTTACAGGAACCAAGATACTTGAACTCAGAAGCAGGGAGCTTCAAAATGTAATTCTTTGAGGAATGTTTATTACATGTTGCCTGTTGTACATCGTAATACCATCAACTCAAGAAGGAAAAACTAACACAGGAAAAGACTTAGGTTCTACAACAAGAAAGACCTTGCTGGTGGTGAACAAGTTACCCAGCAAAGCCTGACTTTGTCAACTTGGGGACACTATTGATTCTTCCTTGAGGAGCCCTTGAAATATTGTCACACCCACCCTGGAGTATATTTCGGTGCAGTCTTGCCTAGTTGTTGCCTGGCCAAATCCTTGGCTCTAATCTGGAGAGCAACCTTCTCCTTTCAAGATGCCTATAGCAACTCTGGATGCAAGTTCAGGGTTAACATAACTTATTTCTCCCTGCTGCATCCTGACTGATGTGATTACAGTTTTATTATTTTGACTATTTTCAAGGTAACCTTTTCTGCCCTTTATGTGTATTCAAGATGGTTGGCCAGTAGTGCCCATATTGTGCTGAGGTCACCTGTGGGGTAGAGGAGAGAAAGGGGAAGGACAGAGGGCATTTAGAGAAAGAGCAGTTTGCTGCACTCCCTGCAGACCCCCCTGAGGATGCCCCTCATTACCTTTATCAGCATTCTGCCTCCCCACTGTAGCCAACCTGCATCATGGGAAACTGCACGGTGGAAGCCACTCCTGGGAGCCCCTGGGAGGACCCAGCAGTGTTTCCTCTCATAGAACCTCAGCCCACTCAGGGAAACCTCCCTATTTGTAAAAGGCTTCACACAGTTAGAGCCAGCACCTGAGACCATACAATCTTATTTTCATAATGAGGCCATTTTGCATACAAGAAACATACTTTAAAACCCTTGCTGAGGTTGATAGATCCCCGGTGCCAGTTTTGCTGGCCTGGTGGCAGCCTCCTTGGGCTGAGTGGCAGCAGCAGAAGTCAGGAAATGTCTGCGTTAGGGCAACTGCAGCCAGGATTTGCTAATAGAGACAATACCTTGCCCTAAAGGCAGTTTCCAGCTGCAGTCCCGAAGCACACAAGTTGAGAATGTATCACACAGAACTGTCAGTCAGTACTGGAGCCAGAAAATTGTTGTTTCAAATGTTACAGTACAGGAAAATCGCCTCTCTGCACTTGCTGCCAAAAAAATGACAGCTTAATTTATGCCACACTGAAGCTATATTACAGAGCCATTCAGCCTGGCAGTTAAGTACGCTCCGTGCTCACATCTTCCCCCTGTGCAAGTGTACTGGGGAGAAATACACAGGGGCTATAATAAGGACAATTGGCCGCAGGGTTTGCCGTGTCAAGCGAACTAAATACAGGTGAAACAGCATCAGCAATAAAATACATCACCCCCACCTCATTTGCAAAGCCCACTTCAGCCTGTGTACCTGCAGACATTCAGGAAGGCTGCAGGGCAACATTGTTATGCACAGGGTAGATGAGAGAGAGATGTGCTGGTGTCAACCCCCTGGGTTTTATGTTGAGGGGAGGTGCTGCGGTATTACTCGTGACTTTGAAAATTATGTCAGTATCCTTGATGCAGACCTTCAAAACTTGGCGGTGTTTACCCTTTCTGAAATTGAAAATCTGGCAGTAGCAAACTGTGGCTGAAAATATGAGCTTTTAAAAATCTAGATGTAATTTAGAGTATTAAAGGTACCTTTAATAGTCATTTTTTTTTAACCAATTCAATTAGTTATTGTCAAGGTTGCATTTCACACTCATATCTGAAATCAAAGTCTTTTTGATAGAAGCCTATCAGAGTCCACTGCTGCCATTTAACATAAAGGAGGCCAGGGCAGAATCCCTCTCCTGCATATCCTCTTTCCTAGAATAGCCACATAAATTTGGAATATTAATTGGGCTTCAGACTATTTTGCCATGAAAAGATTTATATATAATTTACAAAATATTTTTAAGGCAACCCTTGTAAAATACCATGGCCCAGAAAGCAGGTTGGCTGCAGTCGGCATCTCCCTGCTCAGTAAGCCATTCATAATAAAACAAGCAGCCTTCAAAAGAGACCAAATGCATTTGCAATGGCTGTTGATGTGCTATAAATCATTCTCAATAAAACGACTTGCAGAGATAAATGATACATATATATTTAATAATCCATTATCCAAAATAAATATCCTACCTTAAAATAAAGCAAATGCACTTGTACTGGTTGTTGATGTGTTAGAGCTGCTCTCGCTAATGGTAAAATGATTTGTAAAGTGGAGCTCCAGTGCTGGGCATTGTGTCCTGCATGCTCGGAAGAGATTAATCTCTCTTCATAACTCATCAATAGAAAGGGCTTAAAGTAAAAACACCAGCACAAATCGTCCCCTGGCTCTGTCACCGTACTCACGTTAGCCTTTTCCCTGGATGTCTTTGTTGTCAAAACTCAGACTTTTTAAGAACAGATCTGGACGAGGGTGATGTGTACTAGGCTGACAACAAAGTCTTCTGGGACAGATCTTGGATCTCTCATCGCTGGGAGTTCATCATGTTAAATAGGTGGATGTGAGGAATTCCAGAGTCAAGCCACACAAAGAGAACTCACAGTTTAAACAAGCAGAGAATGAGGAATTATGGTTACAAAGTTGAAGTTTCCTAAATTTAAAATCCCACTGAGCTCAACTCACCTATTTTCCCCCCAGATACTTTACTTTGGGAAACTTCTCCCAGCGTCATTTCTGAGTAACCTTCCTTGGCTCTCAGCTCTGTGGAGTAGCACGACCTTGAGTAGACAAGCTCTTGGGGTCCCTTGCTTGCTGGGCAGTCTCTGACGAGAGTGCTACCCGGGGTGATCTTTAGAACTTTCCCAGCTTTAAGAAACCTGTAATTCTGAATATTTTGCTTTTTTTTTTTTAAAGGGTTTGGATTAATACTTTCCTCCTTTTCTGTTTTTTCCTTTAATCTGGTTCCTTTGTTCTAAATTTTTTTAATTCAAAAAAGTATGGACTCTTTCTGGTTAAGTTTAACAAAGTTGTCCCACATGGTCAGGATCTTCAAAGAGTGACCATGGGCACAGTTATGGGAATATATTATATTGATTCATTAAATTTGTCATTCAAATATTTATCATTCCAAGCCCAGTCCATGGCTCCTGGCTCCCCTTACTGTCCTGGGCCCAGCATAGAGACTTGGCCTGTTCAGTGGCCTCTGACCACGTGGTACCTCCTGTCCTTTTGCTTGTCTACCATTCACCATCTTGTCTGTAACCATGGCCTACCTGTCATGGAACTCTTGCCTAACGTGGACTGACAAGTGCAGTCTGTCTCTGATTAACTGACAGCTTCACAAATCCTTTCTACACCCCCATGTCAAGCTAGACATTCCCAGTCCATGTGCCCAGGGTTTTAATACTTCTTAATTGGAACATTTCTGTTTCTGTTGGTTAGATCTTAAGAAGCCTGATTGAAAACCTTCCAGCCAATCAATGCCTGATAGACACTCCTCCACTGAGTCACGGGGAAGTTTTTACAGTAATTTTTCCCCATAGGTCCACTAAAGAAGAGACCGAATCACAGAAACAATTATTTAACAGGAAAAGACTGAATGGCTGCCATGGGCTGTGCATTATGCTAACTATTAGAACAGACAGTGCCCTTTGCCTCAGAGAATATGCTGTATATGTTACTGGCTCCATAGGTAACTTTTTATTTTTAATGGCGTCCCTCTTCCTTTCACCTTGATGTACTTCATTGGAAATAGTATATATCATTTTTTTCATGAATAATGCAGCATTTATGCCTTTGAGTTTGTGCCTTCATCTTGCCCTTGGGTCTCCAGAGAAAGAGCCCCACAAGTGGCAAAACATGATTTTCCCTTGGCCAAGTTTTAGTTCCATGTTTCCCATTGAATGATCTTAATCAAAGTGCCGGCTCCCATCTCTTTAAGATTGACTGTTCCCGAAACCAGGAAACAACAGGTGTAATTCCTATCAATTAGCATGGCAAGGCATGCAGCTTACCTGCCAGCTGGGCCACCTGCTTGATGCCTGATGTTTCCCCTCCTGCTGGCCTCTGCATGGCTTCCCAATTTTCCTCTGGAAAAGCACCTTCCTCCTTCTCTACCTGAACAATTTTTCTTTTTGACTTGAGAAGTTAACTTTCCCTTTCAACCTTTAAAGAGGAAAGTAATCCCATAAGGATGACCTTTCTAAGGCATGTAGAGCCCCGTGAAACAAGGGAATTGCAGCAGAGATTGAGAAGTCCAAAGAGAAGTGGGTCTTGACACATCATAGTAAGGATTTAGCCCAAACAACTGACGTGTTTGAGATAGACTTGAAGGTCAGTAAAGATCTCTGTCCCTTAATTGTTATTCAATTCACAGCTCATTGGTAAAAGGCTCATGGGGTTCGCTGACATGATGTGCAACCTTAATCTAGTGGGTGTCGCCCTCTTCTTTTAATGTTATAATAAACATATTAACACTAAAGGAAGTTTTGTTATTTATCAACATTAACTATATAATATATTTTATATGCAGACCAAGAAAATTCATCTTCACTCAGTGTGACTCAGCAAGCCAAAAAATATATTAATATTGTTTTCTTATTGAGACAGGGTCTCACTGTGTAGTTCAGGCTGGCCTTGGACTCACTATGTAGGCCATGCTGGGCTCAAACTCAAGGTGATCCTCCTGCCTCAGCCTCCCAAGTGCTGGGATTACAGATGTGAGCCACCACGCCTGGCTCAAACCAAAAATATTATTGCATCAAATGTGCCACACCATGGTCTTCACAATGAGAAAAATGTTTTAAATATTTTTAAAACTCTATATAACTTTTGTAAGAAAAATCACTAGTATCTAAGATATATGATGCAGTCATTTGGACACAAGGCCTGTCTGGCTTCTTACCTGCTAATCTTCACTAATACTCCAACCCAGGAAAGAGCATCCAGGAATAGGAAATTGCCACCACTGGCTTTGACTTTTTTCATTTAAGCAAAGCCAAGAGAAGGATATTGATAGGATTTTAAGATCTGTGCTGGGTGATTTTCTAATAGGTCTTGCAAAGCTGAGAATTGATTGGAATTGGGAACAGTTTATGATGTGATACCTTTGTATTAATGGGATAACTAGAAGAGGGTCTTAAACCAAACCCTGATAAGATTGTTACTTTGGTTAGATCTTAGATTTGAAGAGTAACTATCTCTTGGAGCAAATAGCTAAGTTTTTAATGTCTGGTCCTAGCATTTCCTAATCCAGGGACAGGGTGTTATGTTGGTCTCAATTCTCAGGATCTACAACTACAGGTTAGTCCAATTCCACTTGCCTGAACAGTATCAGAGAAAGAAGCATCCTAGAAGTTCTCAAATCCCATCCTCAGATTAACATATTTATATAACTGTCCCCACCTCCCCAGTTCTCTTGACTCTGTCCTCAATTCTGGCCCAATATCTCCTTCAGAACATTCTTACAATGCCACTCACCTGAATCCATATGGCCCGATGAATCCTGATCCTTTCTCCCATTAAGTCCTTATAATACGAAGGAAGCTCAGTGTTCAGGGGCCATCTTTGTTCCATTCTTTAGATCGAGACCTACTCTTGGGTGGTTTTGAGTATTGCCAATCATATGATACTTCTTTGATCAAAACTACATAAAAAGGACTTCTCTCCTCCTGCCATCTCTTTTCGACTACACCTTAACCTTTTATATAAAATTTTCAGTAACCTCTCTCCTTGTTTCCACCTTGCTTTATGCCCCCTGCTCGTTTTCTCCATTTCCTCAACTTCTTGTCTCTGATTTACCAATATCTGATGCTTGACCTTGACAATGTGTTTCTGTGGGCTTTACATTGGTCATGGCTTTTCACTTCTATTCAGGCTGTAAGTTCTCCTAGTAGTTTTGAGGTGTTACTCTGTGGTCCTTGGTTTCTCCATGAGGAAGTCGTTTCCTCCCCAGTTCTGATAAACCCTTCTACCTCTGTCTGTGTGAGAACAGATCCAGTGTTTCCCCACAACTACCTGAGTGCTACTTCCATTCTCTCAAGAATTAATCCTAAACTTTAAGACATCTAACATATATATATACATATATATATATATATAAAACAACTATAAGATTTTTTTATTGCACTATTCCAATTCCTGCCTGAAAATAGGAAAAGCTCCAGAGACTGGATGTAGTTAGCAAGAGAGTGAAAAAATTGGTCTGAACTTCAAAATGAATTCAGAATGTTGAACCCAAAAGATGGTTCTGGAAATTAACTATAGGTACAGAGCCTGGAATGGATACATGAATGAATGGATACGTGAATGCCTTAGCTCCAGTTCCAGCATTACTTTTAGTTTCTTGTGACTGTTGGCAAATTGTTATTCCACAATGGACTAGTTTTGCTGAAAGCTAGGTAATGTCTTTTTTCCCAAGTAAGTGTCTTCTGTGGTCTGTGGTTTGGCTTGAGTGGCCTCTTATGCTTCTGCCTACATTTCCAACATTTGGTGATGAGAATGTCACTTTCTACTTGTAAAAATAAATTTGGATATATTACAGTTGAAGTCACATAGGTTTATATGATAGCCCATATAAATTCCAAGAGCAGTGAAATATATATTATTCCAAGGAATAAGAGCAGATGTTGTATGAAGAGACTTCGTGCTGCTACACGAAGGCAAGGATTGGTCTCACATTGTATCTGATTTGGTGTTTGCCATGTGTTCATTGGCAAATAACCAAGACTTTGAGATATATATTCCTTGTGCTGGATTCTTCTATCACCTGTCTTATGTAAATCTACCACTCAGGTTACTTTGTTTGTGCTTCTTCCCCTAATTATTTACTAAGCAAATAACACTAAACTAGGTCCTGTTTCTATGAAGTTATTCAACCCATATGGGTTGTGTTCATTGCCCATGGTCATACAACAAATCAGTAATGAGCTGGCTCTGGAATGCCAGCGGTCTGCTCCAGAGTTTCTATCGACTCCCACACAGTGCTCTCTCAACAAAGTAAAACAAATGGTTTTAAAAGGCTTGTGTTATAATACATTTCACCTCAACCTAGAATTCAGGAGGGACTTGTTTGAACCCCATCCAGGGAGGTGGGCATCCTCACGGGGCCTCACTCTATGACCCTCTCACAGGGCAACTTCTCTGTTTCTATGTCCTGAGCCGAATGCAGTGCCTGGCTCCATGGAAAGAATCTTCAGTGCTCCGTGGTTTTGGAGCTGAGGGTGTGGAATGAGGGACTGGATGTGTGATCCTGATGGGCCAAGCTGCTCAGCCCACCTCAGTGGTCAAGCGTGTGTATTCTACAGTCAGACTCTTTGGGTTTAAATTCTGACTGTGGCTCATCATGGTACCAGTGGGTAACACAGGCAGTGGTGGTGGCCATAGCCCTTGAATCTCCATCAGCCACTGCCACTCTAAGTTTCTCATTTTCAGAAGAAATAGAATGACTGCCTGTAAATGTAGCTTTGGGAGGACTCTTCCGGCTCCCACCTTCCCCAAAAGGCATTTTAAGAAATTTGCCTTGACCAAGTGCCCTGCTCTCCCCCTTGTCAATGTTTTGCTGCCCTGTTTACCGCAATAGAGCAAACTGTCTGCTCTATTTTAACCTCAGTTTCTACATCTGCAAAGTGGGAATTGCAGCAAGGATGAAATAAAATCATTATGCAAATTACTCAGGGCAGTAGCTGACACACAGTCACCACTTAGCACAATAAACACCATTCAGTCTGGTTTCCCATGAGTAATCGGGATTCACAAACTCCTGTCAATATTTCATACAAGTCAATGGATATTACAGATTTATTCTCAGAAAGGTTGTAGGCTGAAACATTAAGTTTATTTGCTTTTGCTAGTGCTCTAATGTAGTGACATTTGTTATGTGTCTCTAATTCAAAAGTGGAAAACAATTAGTTTAAAATTTTGCTTGATATATAAAAATTATCTAATCGTTCTAATTTACCCAGGCTTAAATGTTATTAACTATGGTAATAAAATTACAGTCTGAGATATTTATTTATTAACTTTTCCTTATTAACCTCAAAGAGCATTTTGCAAACACCTACTTATTTGAGAATTCAATAAGCACAGGGCACTGTGCAGAAATGTCTGGATTTTATAGTTTGCTTGCTTATGGGTTGAACTCACATCTATGAGGGCAGACTCACTTATTAAAATACTGATTTGTGTTTCTTCTGACTATATTTCTTACACTCCTCCCCCGACAAGAAGGTTTTGTGTTCTTTGTTCTGGAGGGTGGAGAAAACACCTGTTTACTTCTAGGCTGGGAAGACCAGGAAGTCTATTGGCTGCAGGAAGTGTGTCAACTCCTCTTGATGCACACACACTGTGGGGCGTCGTCACCTCAGAAAGCCGACAGGTCTCCAAGGATGTGGCTATGTGTGTACTTTAGAAGACCAAATGCAGATGTTAGACTCAGGCTCCTATTCTCTGAAAAGATTCTGTGTTCTGCCAAAGGATGGCCACAGAAGGCTGCCAGAGTTCAAGGACTGCATTGACTTGGGCATGGGTGGTAGCTCAGTGGTGCACAGGTCGCCTGTGTCTTAGGTATTATGTAAACCTTTTGGATTTTTTGTATGACCTAAAGAAGGATGGAGATGATGTCCTAGTGCTTTTATGTTAGGGAGGGAGTTCAGAGTCTTCAGAATTTATTTAGATATTATACAGAGAGAGATTTGTCTTGTAGATCATAACATTTGTACGCATGTTGTCCTATTGATATGGATGCCTCCACTGATAATTTGCACATGTTAGGTGCGTAGGAAATATTTTCTAAAATGGTGTGAAATTGCACCTGGAAATTTATGGTAGCAATGCTAATTAAGGTTTACACAATCAGGCAGATGCTTGCCTAACGATGAAAAACTATGTAGAAAGCCATTACTTCAGTGATTAACAATGATGTTTCAACAAGGCAAGTGTGTCTTACAGAATATGTAAAAAAGAATAAACAAAACAGTGCCAGTTCAGTGTGAGGATCTTTGTGTCACTTCCTAGTTGAAAGGATGCGTTATGCCCTTGTTTAATTTGTCAGCATTTCAATTAGAACATCATTGATGACCCTTCCTCCTGACACAGGCCATTTTATTCTTGCAACATGCTTGACCATTGGCCACATTTCCCATTATTGACGAGACGAATTTATATATTGCAGATATAAATGATTTAATTGCAGATATAAATGATTTAATTGCAGATTAGATAAATATGATGTAGACATTCCCAATCACATAATTATTCAAAAGATGATAATAATTTTGTTCCGTTTGTCGAATAATGTTATTGTGTTTTAAATTTACATTTTAGGAAGATTTAATTAACTAAGTTCCAGGAACTTAGATAGGAACAAGTCAGTTTAAATCTGTCCTGGAACAAGTCAGGGTATAAATAATTAAACACACAACAGAAATCACACCATTATGATTTCTTTCTTCCAAAAATCTTTTCTCCCCTCTCTCAGAGAGTATGGTATACTTATGGATGACCCATCCAAATTAAAATTAATAATTAGCAACATATAATTATAGCTTGATTTAAGACTAACATTTTAAGATCTATTTCATTTGAAACTATTCTTTGGTATTAACTTAGATGAGGTATATTTAACTAAAATCAGAATCCTGGGAATCCTTAGTTCACATGGATGGGGATCTAGAATACATAAAGCACTCAAAATAGTTAGACCCTCTCCCAAAATAAAAGATCTCATTAAAACATGGGCATCTGAAATGAAGACACTTTTCAGAAGTACAAATGATCAACAGGTACATGAAACATTTACCTGGTCATGAAAACATCTCTGGTCATTAGAGACATGAAAATTGAAACAACACGGATTCTACCTTATCCCAGGAAGAACGGCTATCATCAAGAACTCAAATAATAGCAAATGGTGGAGAGACTGTGGGGCAGGGGAGGAACTTCTGCATTGTTGGTGGGAATGTAAACTAGCACAACCATGAAAGAAATCAGAATGAAGATTCCTCAAAAAATTAAAAATAAACATTGTTTGACCCAGCTATTCCCCTTGTAGGTGTCTTCCTAAAAGAATTAAAGACATTATATTACAGTGATACATGATTACCCATGTTTATAGCAGCACAATTTAAAATAGCTAAGCCCTAGAAGCAGCCTATGTGTCCATCCACAGGTGAATGGATAAAGAAAATGTGATTTTTTATACATACTGACGTATTACACTGCTTTAAAGAAGGATAAATTTGAGTCATTTGTAGGAAAATTGATGTACTTTGAGACCATAATTTTAAGTGAAATAAATGAGAGATAGAAGCATAAATATCTCATGGTTTTTCTTATATGAGAAAACCAAAGCATAAATAAATTAAAAAGTAAAATAGGGCAGAGGATTTAGCTCAGGGGCACCACACTTGCCTCGCAAGTGCAAAGTCCTCAGTTCAATCCCTGGTACCAAAAAAAGAAAAAAAAGTAAAGTAAAAGACAGAAAGAGAGATCTTTTGCAAATGGGAAGGAACCAGGAGATGAAGGAGAGGGCATGGTGGGGATGTGGAAGGAATGTGTTATGTACATGCACCATCTCCCCACAATGAATGTTGTCATTAAGTACTGCAAACATGTGCTAATAAAATAAAAAGCAAGAATGGGAAAAGAAATATGTCTATTTTAATGATGTTCTTATAATATTTGACCTTTTCTTTTATTATAAATTTAGGCAACAAATCATAACAATATTTGCAGTACCTGAGATATCAGTGTTCAAAACCTTGTTGGATCTTGAGTTGGTAAAAATGGGTTGGAAAAGAGGCATCTTTCTTCTATATTATATTTATATATTTTGAATGTTCATTTCCTTTGAGTATTATGTATTTGACTTTATGCATTTAAAAACATTCTGAGAAGGGGCAAATGGGCAGGACCAAAGCGTCAAAAGGGTCTGTGACAGAGAACTATTTTTATAAGTTTGTCAGGAAGTATATGAGGTTTGAGGAGAGGCCTGGATTCAAGTCCTCATCAGGAAATGTTAGAAACTTGGAATCTTCATATTCCCACACCGAAAATAAGTTCTGCACACAGTCAGCACTTAAATAGTGTTTGCTAAATGTTTAATAAATTTACATTACACCACAGTAATAAATGTTAAAGACTTACTATTCCTTTCTCAAATCAGAAAATTATTAAGGGGATGGGAACATGTTCTCATTTTATCAAGAAATAGTTTGTGCATAATACATTCTTTTTGTTACATAATGAATTCTTTAAATTACATTTTTAATAATTTGAATGCACACTCTCAGTGTTTTAAATATTTCCAACAAATCATTGGTTTATGTAACATACATTTCAGGGCATGAGAAGGAAGTAAATGATTTAAAAGTTTTGTCAGAATTCCTGCTAATGTAACTGTACTCCACAGCCTTTATGGATCCAACCCACAAATTCGTCCATTATTGTTAAGAAGAGAAAGGATGAGTTTTTAATGGGAGCACATTTTTAAAAGCTTATTGGAAAAGGTCTGTTTTGTTCAGGGAGAGAAATTCTTGCTGGGAAATAGCTCTTTCCATCTGACATCAAATGAGCAAGGTAAGAAGCAGATCTGGTGAAATGTGGTAAGCCCACAAGATGAAGTGTTCCCTTGGCCACGGAAGCCACTGCAGTCAACCGGGCTGTGGCAAGGCCTGAACAGTAAAGGAAAGCCTTAAAGGGCTTGAAGTAGTTTCATCACTGCTAGAACCAAGCGCCATAAACACAATGACTTAAAATAACATGACTTTGGTATTTTAATAGCTCAGTACGAAGAGTCTCACAGCTCTCCTGGGATAAAATCAAAGCATCCACAGAGCTATGTTCCTTCTGTAGGTTCTGGGTTGGGTCTATTTTCTTGCCTTTTTCAGCTTCTGAAGGGCACCAGTGTTTTTTGGCTCTAGACCAACTTCTTTCATCTATAAAACTAACCAAAGGGAACTGAATCTTTTCTACATCCTAACATTGTGATCTTCCCTTCCTGTTGTCTGAAGTACCTAGTGATTGTATTGGACCTACTTGGACAACCAGGAAGATCTCTCCATCTCAAAGTCTTTAACGTCATCACATTTGTAAAGTGCCTTTTGCCATATAAAGTAACAAAGTAAGAGGTCCCTGGAATTAGGACATGTACATCTTTGAGTGAGGAGCCACTATGCTGCCTGTTATATTACAGCACTCAAACATCCAAGACCTGATCTTGGAGAAATAGATGACGCTAGGGAAAGGTGGTGACCTCAAGAAATCATTTGAAACTCACCATGGCTTAGTGGTTAATTAGCAATGGGTTCAAGAGATGAGTGCCAGGGAAAGGGATCCAAGTTAACAAGAAGGCAGAGAGCAGTGCTTGTTATTCAGCTACAGAGTGTGTGGCATTAGAGAGAGCAATGGGGGGGGGGGAGACATAGAAAGATAATAAAAGCTCCCAACCACAGGACCAGAGACAGTCAACTGGACAAAAGTCTGGTATAATAAAATGTGGAACTTAAAGGAGTGTCTAGCACAGCCCTCATATACTGAGAGGTGTCGGTGTCATAAAAAGAAAGAGTCACTTATTTTCATGTCACCAGTGTAAAACACAAAGAACTGTGCAAAAGAGACAAGAGGTTTTGACCACAGTCTCTTTTAGCTTCAGGGGAGACAGACAATTTAGGAAGGTTTGCAAGATGTATGCAGTATATATTTTTACATAAATGTGAACTTGGTCAACTGCTCCATCAATCTGCATTTGCTTAATGGACACTGGTCCTGGGTTAAAGACTTCTCTTTATGAGGACTATGAATAAATCCAATCAAAAATCTAGCCACAGTTTGTGGAGCTTGCTGGGTTTTCTTTTGCACCAATAGCAGCTCCACATCAGATACTCAAACAGATTAGCTTCCCTGGCTTAGACATTTCCAGGAAATCCATTCTTAAGAAATAACTTGGAACCAAGCATTATTTCTACCTGGACTCATCAAATACAATCTTATTTCAATTTGAGAGAAAATTTTATTTAGATTGTCAAATAACTGCAGAAGATTTTGTTTATCCTGGAATAAAGTCTCTACCCTGATAATCTTATTTTCATAGGCACCAGAGGGAGATTTCCCTTAATTAATGAAACAACTCAAGAAAATGAATTAATAATAAATTACCTATTGAATAATCAGTAGATTATATTTTCACCCCTGGAATCTAGTCATAAGCAATTTGGCTAGAAAAACATGGCAGAACACACTTGATTCTTTCAAATGGCTCTGATAAGAAAGCAAAAGTCTTTTGTTTTTTGGTATTGGGGATTGAACTTGGGTCCTTGCGCTTGCGTAGCAGGTGGCAAAACCACTGAGCTAAATCCCAGGCCCCTAAGAAAGCATAAATCTTGATCACTGGGTTAAAATTGTATCACAGGAATTCTCATTGGTTGATGTATTCATCCCTGGCAAAAGCCCTATGTTTATAGTAGAGAGGTGGCAAGGCAGTCTGTCAGCGTCGTGAATACTCTATTTTGAAAATAACTCAAGGGCAATGCTTTGGCAAGACAAAATGTACACTGAGAATGTGCAACAGGCAGAAAAGGGCACCCGAGGATAGATTTAATTTTGTAGGAGCAATTGATCCTTTTAAATTGGTAAATTTACTTCTGGTCGTAACAGTTTGCCTTCTGTTAATCACAAAATGTACTTTAACAGTTCAACTATAAAAACAGTGACTTATGAACATTTTAAACTTCGAAGTTGCATTCCCTTAAAAAGAGACCCAAGAGCTAATTTAACAGTTTTTTTCAAATCAAAGTTTCACAATAAACACAATAACATTTTTAGTTGCTAAGAGACCTGTCTTTAATATGAACACCCAAACTAAATAAAATTAAGCCTTATGAATTTTGGCTTTTAATATTTAGTTACAATTACGGCATAGCTATCCTCTTATTTTCACAATATTTCTTAATATATATGTTATTTAAACCCCTAATATATGTAACTCAAATAAATATGTTTGAGTCATGGCAGTTCTGTGTTTTAAAAAGAAAAAATAAGAGTGACAACTTAAAATACGCATGATTATAGCACAATACAATCATTTGTAACTGCCTCTGATACATGGCCCTTTAAAAGCCAAAATACTAAAAAGGAAGTTCCAAGCTACACCTGTAAACAGAACATACTTTCTATTTACTGGTTTTGTATTGTCTATACCTTTGATCATCGTTTAAGGGAACATGGCTTCAGGGTAGTTACAGAGTACCAGAGACAAACCTTTAAAGACTCAAGTGATATCTTGTCAAGGAATCCAACACCTAGCCAGAGGGCATCATAAATAAATTTGACCACTCTTCAGGGGAAACCCCTGAAATGGCCATTAGAAAGCCTTTAATCCAACCCAGTCTGAGAGGAAACTCATTAAACCTGCATCCAGATGAAGTTGATTACACTGGAAGAGGAGCTTGGAACGTGAGCGCTATCTCAGCTACCCCTTTGGGGCAAAGGCTGTGGGAAAGTTCTAATACAGAATTGAGAATTCACGTCATCCTTTACATGGCCAGGTAAGACGGTGCAGGCTGAGACTGATACCATTCCTTTTCTTTACTGCATCTATTTTATTTGGAGAGCTAAAAATTTAGGAGCAGTTTGGAGTACTGCGATGTTTCTCAAGTGATTTATAGAGTAGATCAGTTTTTGTCTTTCATTTTTGTTTTCCAGTCTGTTGTGGATTGACAATTTCATATAATTCAATACAAATGTTTAACTAAAATATGAAATAAAACAGCTAAGATATCGACTTTATAAGGCTCAGATTTTATAATTATATGAATTCCATAAAATAGGCATAAAATCATTCACAAGTTACTTTGAAAGTACCTGAATCACATACTCTCACTTCCTGGACTTTCCTTATAGCGGGAAGATGTCTGTACAGCTTTAGAGCATTGCTCGTGTGGTATATAGACTTTGGTTTCAGACATATTTTGTTTAAATCCCATTTGTAACTTATCTATGTAACTTAAGAAAGTCACTTGCTTAATGATGTGTGTAAGTGGATAAAACACAGAATCAAGTACACATTCCCTAATCTTCCTAGTATCAAGTATAAAATCCGTTTTGTAAACGTGAAACTACTGAGCTATCTCATTATTCCTTTCTTTGATGCTGCCACCTGAAATTATCATCACATCATTTTAGTTCTTCACAGATGCTCCTGAGGCCAACCCTTGCTAACAGTGTATCCTAGGAAGATCACAAGCTGGTTTCTGGTTGGAAAATTGGAAAAAACAGCATAAGGGCAATGCCAGCAGGTAGCTAAAATGAGCAATTTAGGTTTTCACATGATATCTTAGGGTGACCTGTGGCTGACCTGAGGGGACAGTAATGAATAGTAGAGAACTGAAATACTTGTCTAATGAATGTTTGTATAAGTACCTTCCTGAGTAGACAACAGATTTGTTCACTAGATGGAATCATAGATGATATGTTACTTCCTGTACAATTCCATCGTTACTTTACCTCTCAAACACACTATCTCCCAGCTGGCCTACTTACTACACCAGCCGTTTTCCAAATATGCTTAGCTTTATAATTTTAACCTCAAATATATCCTTAAATGGAAGCTCACTCTATAAAACAGATGAAAACACAGTTGCACTCCTTAAAATAGGAAGAGGTAAAAAGACTCAGAACTTTGGGTCTGTTTCCCTCCTAGGTCAAAATACCTAGGACTCAATGGAGCATAATAAGAAATCTTTACACTAAAACACTACTGAATTCCATGGAAAATCCACAGGGCAATGAATGGTCAAATTGCTGAAAATAGTCAAGTGTCGTTCTTGCCTTTAATTGGCAGGTGTTCCCTTAGATCTCCATTCTCTATTGAGATGTTTCCAAGATTTTGCTAGATATTGTTCCTGGGTATAGCCTGACCACTTCATCTGCACAAAACTATCTTCTCTCAGTCTTGTTGATTCCTTTCCCTGTTTCTGGAAGCTCTACCCTCATATCTCTTCTACCCTAAACCAGTACACTATCTTTCTTATATCAAAAACCTCATACTGTGTACCTCAGTGGTAGAGCATTTGCTAACATAAGCAAAGTTCTGCCCTCAATCCATACCACCCCCCCCCAAAAAAAACCTTCAAAAAACAAAAAAACCCTCATAGTCAATTCAACTCAAAGACTCTGCTGTATTACTGGAGGCTGCAGGGTACAGTGGACAAAGAAAACTTAAACAAATTGTGTATCCTCTGTCTCTTTTATGTCTTAGACTTTTGGCCCTTTCTGGTTAGAGCATCAGTGTGCCATTCCTCTTACCAAAGATTATGCCTGTGCGTACCAAGGGAATACATATAACACTGACAAAATTGGCCTTAAATCTATTTGTTTGGGGGGTAAGCTCTCTCTATCCTTCTATGTCCTTAGGTCATTAGGGTTTAACTTCCACTTCAGGTTCATTGATGTGCAGAGACAAAATTTATAGAAATCATGTACATTTAGGATTTTATTAAAGTTTTCTTTTCCTTCTGATCTTTTGGCTTTTAGAATCCAGTCATAATAGTTCTAATAACACAATTACTTCATAATTCAAGGTTAGTGAATTCTAAACACCATAGTTACATGAATATTCCAGAAACACTGAGATAGCACCTTTGTGGTATGCCTTCAGGATGAATAGTCTTCAAAAGAATAGCATCAGTTGTACCTCTATAAGTCATTCAGCCATGTCCTACAACTTTCCAAGACAGTACAGATGCAGTCAATCTCTTACTAATGACTTTAAACCAAAATCTTTAACCTTGGCCTTTTACAGTGGCCTGATTTAGAAGCACATAACAAATAAGACTCATTTCCCATCTTAGATATTATCCCTAGTAAATTCTGAACTTGCTGGCAGATAAAAAGCATTATGGCCAATCTTACAAATAACTCTTTTACAGGGAATTTATTTACATTAGGCTGAATTATAGAAATCAAAGAATAAAATATTAGGCAAATAAAACTAACTGATGCCTTGAAAATGTATTTCTTTTCCTTATATTCAGAATTTGAGATGGCAAAGATGAATTCTAACCTCCAAAGTTTTAAAATATTACTGTATATCAAAACCCTTAATATTTTCTAAGGAATTTTAATATGCTCTATCAACTCTATAAATCCTTTCTTGATAATTAACTGATTATTACGAAAGAATGTTTGGTCACAAACAAATTTAAAATAGGTCCAAATATCAAATTGTGAAAGACAAAGATTTTCTGGAACTGTTTTTTTGCATATACCTCTTCATAAATTCATGCATTAGTTTTATAGGACATGGGGGAATAACTGACATGAAACCACAAAACACCCATACTGCCAAGCAAGGCCAAAGACTGTTCTGCAGAGTGTAGGTGCTCAATGGAAGAACCTAATGAGAAAAAGAGTGATTGTGACAAGCAATTATGTCACCTATGTGAACAGCTTAATTTTCTAAATTAGCCACTTTGATAATTATGACATCTCATTTGTCTTTTAATTCCATGAGCCCTGAAGTTTACCTTTGATTTTTTTCCCAATCAGATAAGAGCCTTTGATAAGCCAAGGGTCTATTATGTGTCTGAAAAATTCAGATTTCAGGCTGATTGGTCTTGCTATTTGCTTGCACCAGAGAAAATGGCTCTCTCTACAAGAGCTCTCCAAACCTTGCTTTCCTTGCTTCTGTTTGTGATAGTGGTGGGAAAAGAGGTGGGGTTGGGGGGGGGGGAGGGTGTCAGAGCAGGTTGTGAAGCAAATTAATAGTGTCAACAGGACTAAAGAGAAAACTATTCAGCCTTCTTCAAGGGAAAGGCAAACTTTTTCCAAGTGCATTAAAAATCACTTTAGCAGATCCACTTTGCATGCATCCCCCCAAATTACCAAGCTAATTACAAATTACTCTGATCTACTCATTGAAGCACTTTCAAGGTCTTCAGAAAGCTATGTATTCTTTTGTTGTTGTTCTTTTGTTGTTGTTGTTTTGACTTGGAGAGTTTTAAAAAGTTGAGGTCTCTCTAGCCAGTTGTATTAGAAAGAATTTTTGAGAGGGGGAATCTCAGTCACTATTACCACCCGGATTTCTGAAGCTGAGTTATATTTGCAATAAGAAAGAGTCCTCACTTCATCACTTTGCAAGAATATTTTTAACCGGCAGAACTCCCTTATTTGAATGTGTTGTTGGCCAAAGGTGCCCAGAAGTGCCAAACCAGGTAAACAGATAACAGGGATGTGGTGCACATGGGCTTTCAGAAATAAGGGCCCAAGATCGCAACATGTGCAGCTCCCCAAACGCTGAAGGAATCAGGACAATTGGTTTAGCCCATCACATTATGAGGTAGAAGCAAATATAGCTGTGTATAAAAAGGTAGGGCAGCATCTCAAGGAGCTGCCCTCAAGAAGTAAGAGATAGCTCAACTGTTCACACATGCACACACACACACACACACACAACACATATATATTTCTATAGCCCACCAAAGGCTCACCAGACGCTACCAAGGTCTGGGTGATACTTCATCTCCTATTTTTAACACTCTTTGAGAGCTCTTTATAATCTTGTGTCTTTCTTTCCTATGCAAGGCTGCCTTTAAAGTTTACTTTATCCTGATCTCTCCTACAAAAAGAAAGCTTCCATGCATATCCTGAGTATCCCATACTTTAGGATTAGTATTAAATTAATCGATTAGAATGAATGGTTTTTGAACCCTAGTGATTGGATTTATCCTCTTGAATGCAGAATCTTAGGTGTTCTGACAATGATCTGGAATCCTTCCTAGTCTTTGAGACTGCCTAGATGTTCTTGGGCTTGTGAAGAACTCTGCCCCTTTGACAGTTCAGAATACAAGAAATGTTTTCGTGATTAAAGCCCAACTAAAGGTGGTAGGCCTGGGGGCATTATCACCAGTGACATCACAATGACATACTCTTCCAGAAAAAGAGCCAGGTTTTGAAGGCCTGAATCAGGGTTTTTTTTCTCTTCTTTTTAAATATATCAAAACTATAGGCTTTAAAAAATATAGCTACTAGTCAAGCATTATTATTAGCACATTTATCATTTCATTGTTTAATAGAATGGATTCTTAATTTTTTTATTCAGGTGTAATGTTTGTTTGTTTGAGACAGGGTCTCACTAAGTGGTCACTCAAGGTCACTCAGGCTGACCTTGAACTCCTGATGCTTGTCCTTCCTGGGCTTTCAGGTGTGGGCCACCACACCCGCCCCATGGTCTAACTTACATATAGTAAAGTACACTTCTCTTTTAGGGAATACTGTTGCAAAATTTGACAACCACAATTATATAACTATGACTACCTACAGGCAAGAACAATGCTATCATCTCAAATTTCTCCAAGCTCATTTGTAGTCGTTTCCCAACTACACCTCTTTGACAAACTCTAGTCTGTTTTCTGCCCTTAACAGTTTTACTTTTCCCAGAATGCCATGCAGATGGAATCAGATGGTATAGAACCTTTTTTCTTTACTATACATAATGAATTTGAGATTCATCTATGTTGTTGTGTGATCAATAGTTCATCCCCTTTGATCAATGACTATTGTTCCATTATACAAATGAACTATGGTTTATTCTTCTATGTGTCAAAGCACATCTGGGTTGTTCCCAGCTTTTTTGGAGATTACAAATAAAGCACTGTACATATTCATGAATTTGAGTTGGGATTCATCAATGAGATTCAATTTCTAGATTCTGATTCTAGGCTTAGTGCTAAGCAGGTTCACAGGTGCTCTTCCCATAGAAGTGAAGCCCTCACACATGTGCCAGATCTTGACCTTGACCTTCCATGCCACCAGGGTCTTCAGGGCTTCAAGAGGGACTGTTTTTACTTCACACATAGAAGTTCTTCAAATTCACATTAAAGAAAGTTTTGGTATCTTTTGTTTTACTAGTGCTTAAGTTTCTATGCATGAATCAATATCACCACTTCCATAATATTAACTCATTGCTTCATCTACATTTGGTTGAGTGTAGTGTATGCTCTTTATTTATTTATTTTAAAACCGGGTCTTTCTAAGTAGTCCAGAATGCAGGCTAGCCTTGAACTCACAATGTAGCCCAGAGTGGCCTCGAACTCTTGGCGGTCCTCCTGCATCTGCCTCCTGAGTGCTGGGATGACAGGTGTGTGCCACCATGCCTGGCCAAGCATATGCTCTTGACATTTAAATGAATGGCCCCAAAGAAAGACATTCGATTTTTTCCTTGCTTTAGTATATTTTCAATTTTCAAGTAGAATAAAAATTTTGATAGTTGTAAAAATCACAGAAATGACAGCTAAGAGAGAATAAATGTCTGCAAAAAGTGCCCCTGAATGACCTGAGAGCTTTTGCAGTCATATACTGTATCTAGCCTTTTTATAGGAAACTCCAAGTTTAAGGAATGGCAGTAGGAGAAAATCCCAATTAAAACCCACGCATATCAGGTTCTGGATAATCACCTGCAGAATAATTTCATTCAGAGAGCATTCACCGTGGGCTTCCATTTGGAAAGCAAAGCCTTTCATTCTCCTGCTTCGTTTAAATGTCCCCCTTCCAGCAGCATATCTATCGCATCAAACCAGAAAGCACAGTTTTATTCTTTATGCTAGTTTTATTTTATTGGAGGATAATGGCTACTCCTCCTTTATGTATTTGGGGAGTGGGAGCTCTGAGGGGGTAGTGGAAAATGGTGAAGGCTGTTAATTTTTTCATGAGATCATTTTTCCCTTGACATGCAATTTGATGCTTAACAATTTTTCTGAAAGTCAAAAGGAATACTACATTCTCTAATTTTCACAGTGCTATAAATAGCTCCACACAAAGCATAATTGTATAAAGGAGATGACACTTCTTTATGAAAGAATTTCCAATGGAAAGATAAAAAGAGGTCAGAACTCTTATGTGAGACATGTATTTTCAAGTATTCATAAAAATAGAAACCATCAGCAATGGGAAAATTCTTCATGATAGACAGTCTCATAGAAGATATTGAAGCCAAAGCCATTTTTACAGGCGCCAACTGTAGTTTGAATGGAACCCAGCCAAGAAGCGGCTGCTGGGCATTTAGCTCAAGTGCCAATAAAAGGAAAGAGTACACACACACACACACACACACACACACACACACACACACACATCCCAGCTTGTGGAGATATTTGCCAGAAACATTTCCAGGCTTCTGCCATCTGGGTCCTATAGCCAGTCTTCAGGTCCTGTGGTGACTTCAGCTGCTGACTTTTGCTTCCAAAGGTGGAATAATGTGAAAAAGAGAAAGGAGAAAAAGTCAGGACAGAGCCTGCCACCACTGGGCGAGTCAGAAAGAGATTATATCAAGACCCCTGCTAGCTTGTACCCACTATCAAGCTATGAAAACTAAAGCACCCACTTGGAAGTGATTATGCATGGGTTGGTATTGTTTTTATTACTTTTAAATCACTGGGGATAGATAGCACAATTTATACAACATTAAAAAACCCAGAATCCTGTCCCACTGGGTTTATGGGCTTACAAAAAAAATGTAAGCAACATATGAATTATTTTAAGAATCATTTGTAGTCGTGCTATTGAACCAACATGGCTTGAGTACTTCCTATGTGCTAGGCACTGAGTTAGGACTTTACATACACCTTGATTTCAGACCTTCCAACACTCCATGAGAAAGGGATTCTCAGTAACTTCATTTTACAAGTGATTATACTGAACTTGGAGGAATTAAGTGACTTGCTCAGTATCCCACAATTTGTATGATATGGTAGCAGTATTTGAAACCAGACTGTGTTTTATTTAAAACCCATGTTCTTAAACTCTATACTGTTTCTCCATGGGAGGATGTTGAATCAGTTTCCATGGCCAAAACAAAGTTCCTGTGATGTGCCAATATTTTGAACTTACACTACAAGGTTTATAGAGCATTGACATGTACACAATAGTTCGGGCATTTCCCATGCAAATGAGTCTCTTGCAGGCACCCGATTCTGCATGATTATGCAGTCCTCTCTGAGCCTCCTCTGGATAGTGAAGGTCACATTGCTCCCACTTGCCTTTTATGCAGGGCCACTGCATTGGGCTCTTGGATGACTAGGTTCTTCTGGAAGAGCAGAGTGTGGCAGTGGCTTCTTTTTTCAACCTTACGAGGATGAGTGTTAGGGCTGGAATGAAAACTGCAAGTCAAGATTACTTCCTAGCAGCAAATGTTGCCTTCACTTTGCTTCAAGTGTCTGCACCTCTCTGCTGATTACTTTCTGCCACACACTCAGTTATTACACATCACAAAATGGTGGCAGGAGGAGGAAGAAAAACTAGGTAGGGTCAGGTTCTTGTTCACCTCATCTCTTGGTTCATTTCTTTCACGCTCGGAACTCCCTTTGTCATCCGGGAGAAAGGGAAGCTGGAAGAAGAAGGGAAAGAGAACTGGGCCTGAAGTAATTTAAAACCATGGGCAACCAGATCTTTTTATACCAAGATGGTGCTTTCTCAAAATCCCATCATTCATACCAGAAGTATTTCTTATGGAGTAATATTCTTGGGCTTATGAAAACACGGTGTGCAGTTGAACTTGCTTAATCTGTGATCATTTTGCTTCTCTGAAGATTTGAGGAAAGGGTATTATGCCATTATAGTATTAAAACGCATCAGTGACTTGATCATTTGAAATGCTTTAATAAAAATGAACTCTGCTAGCTGATTCTGATTATCCAGTGCCAGACTTTATAGGCTTTTAAGACATTTTCCAGTTGTCAGATATTTTTCTGTGAGATATTTAAATATTTAGATTCCATTCTTTCTGGCTATTCCAAATATGGGGGACAGATATCTTTTTGTTGTTGTTGTTGTTGGTTTTTTTGGTACCGTGGATTGAACTTGGGTCCTTAGCTTGTGAGGCAGGCGGTGGAACCACTGAGCTAAATCCCCAGCCCTTTTTTTTTTTTGGTACCGGAGATTGAACTCGGGTCCTTGTGCTTGCACAGCAGGTGGTGAAACCACTAAGCTAAATCCCTGGCCCCAGGGGACAGATATTTTAACAACAGAAATATGAACAGGAGTACATTTTGGACTGTCTTCCCTAATGGCCTTTGAAAATCAAATCGTGTTACTTGATTATATACCAAACCTTTTGGTTAAAGTGAAGTAGTGGAAAGAGACCCAGGGTTCAGTCCTGTTAAGATTAGGTGTTTGTTAGAGAGATACATTATTATGGTCAATTAGAGAGAACAGAGTGTAGCTAACCAGACTCTCCACAGACTGCCCCACCAATAGTAAATATCAATAAAGGCTATTCTGTGTGACATTAGAGTGTGCGTTTAAATGTGTGTTTATCATGCATTCCTTGATCTCTTTAGCAGAACTCCTTATTTGCATAAATGAACTTGCATGCCACACACACACACACACATACACACACACATGCACGCATGCACACCCTGCTTTGCATGGTAAAGTATTGGGACTCTTGCAGGTAGAAATAACAATTTTTATGTACTAAATAATGTTTCCATTATAAGTATCTTCTTTTAGCCCTGAGACTTTTCTTTCATTTAAGCTAGACTATAAAGGATACGGCAACATGGATAGAAGGCAGCTGATGCACTAGAGAAGACTCAATAGCAATAGCCTTCCTGTAGCAATAGCCCTTCTCAACCCCCTGCCCAACCCCAAGGGCATTGCAAATGTCTTGGGATAGAGGTTGTGTAGAGAAAGTAAATGACAGTATTGGTCCCCACAGGAGCAGAATCAGTACAGAGAACAAGCTGTTCACCTTGCTAACTGGTATTTCCTTCAAGGTAGGCGGCTGCTGGGCTTTGTGAACAATACAGTTACATAGGGCCCTATACATGGAACGGCTGTGCACTTCAGATATAATAATCTGCTGTTATTTTCAAGTTATTTTTGTCTTTGGCTTTGTGTTTTGTTAGTAAAGTCAGATGGGACGATAGAGCATATGCAGGGGACTTGGAGCCATGGCCCTGCTGGTCCCACTCCCTGCTGCCTCCCACCTTCTCTAGGGTTGGGTTCTGGTCACCCACTCGCTGACTGCCTGGTACCCTGCTCCACCTTCTAGTATTCCAGAAACTTCTACTGCACTCCACCCCCGGCAAGGGCCTGATTGTGAGTGTGGGATGTCAGTGTTTGGCAGGCACTTGGGCTAGGAAGCTCTCATCCACCCCTGTCCATATACTATCCCATCCCTGCCTGGAGGCTGCAACCTCTCAGGTGTGGGTGTCCACCTCCTCAGGTTTGGAGGGACTGATGTCCCCATCCCTGTTGCTGCAGAATAAATGATCAGAGTTCTGTGCCTTTATGCCACACGCATTTATTATTCCACAGTTTCTGTGGATCAGAAGTCTGGCCACAGCCTAACTGTGTTGTCTTCTCAGAGTCTTACTGTGCTGCAATCAGTGTTGGCTAAGGTGTGTCCACCCTGGAAATCTGACTAGGGGAAGATCTGTTTTAAAGATCCTTCACTGGCTGGGAGAATTCACCTCCTTGTGATTGGAGGAGGGAATCCTCATGTCGGTGCTGGCTGCCTATTGGCTAGAGATTGCTCTCAGCTACAAAAGGCAGCCTGCAGTCGTCGTTGTCGTCGTCGTCGTCGTCGTCGTCGTCGTCGTCGTCGTCGTCTTCTTCTTCTTCTTCTTCTTCTTCTTCTTCTTCTTCTTCTTCTTCTTCTTCTTCTTCTTCTTCTTCCTCTTCCTCTTCCTCCTCTTCCTCTTCCTCTTCTTCTTCCTTCTCCTTCTCCCTCTTCTCCTCCTTCTCCTTCTTCTTCCTTCTCCTTCTCCTCCTCCTCCTTCTCCTCCTCCTCCTCTTCTCCTTCTTCTTCCTTCTCCTTCTCCCTCTTCTCCTTCTTCCTCCTTCTCCTTCTCCTCCTCCTCCTCTTCTTCTTCTTCCTCTTCCTCTTCCTCTTCTTCTTCCTCCTCTTCTTCCTCTTCTTCCCTCCTTCTTCTTCCTCTTCCTCCTCCTCTTCTTCTTCTTCCTCTTCTTCTTCCTTCCTTCTTCTTCCTCTTCCTCTTCCTCTCCTTCTCCTTCTCCTTCTTTCTTCTTCTTTTTTGAGACAAGGTCTCACTATGTAGTTCAAGCTGGCCTTGAACTCAGTATGGAGCCTGGGCAGTAATCCTGCCTCAACCTCCTGGGCGCTGGAGTTACAGGCTTCCACCACCATGCT
Organism: Heterocephalus glaber; assembly: GCF_053883595.1. NCBI lineage: Eukaryota > Metazoa > Chordata > Mammalia > Rodentia > Bathyergidae > Heterocephalus > Heterocephalus glaber. The sequence goes on from NW_028258156.1 coordinate 9,241,237, forward strand.
CAGCTGCAGTCCCCTTCTGAGTGGGAGTTTACCATAGCTTTTGCTCCTTCAAGGCCAGGGGAATAATCACCTGTCTCCATCCCATCAGCTTTATCATATTCTGTCAGCTAAAAGCAAGTCATGGTGCCCACCACTGCTGGAAAGGATCATATTGATGAAACACAAGGAAACAGGGACTAGGAAGCCACTTTAGAGCTCTGTTTACTGCATTCCAGGAAGGGCTTGTTCCTTCTTTCAAAGAGCGTATGTTCTGGCTGGGGAAACAAACCAAACACTTTAAAAAAAGTTCAGACATGGAAATAAACATTCTTCTAGCTTTGGGGAAGGCATCCTCCTGCTACTCTGTTTTTAATAATCCCGGTAAGGATCTGCCATGGTATGATTGAAAAATGCAGAGCCCATTTTGCTGTTGTGTGTGAGTAAATAGCCCATACAGCATGTCACCAGGACGGCTTTTGCTGCATGAAAGAGATTACTCTGTTCTTATAACTGAAAAGGGAAGAGCACCCTCCTTCCTCATCTCTGTGCACAGGGCCTTGCTCTCTTCCAAAGGAAACTGAACAAGATCTGTCTTCTCTGCTGCTGGGTCTGAATCTCCCCTTCTCTGTGGCTGTTATTTAAAGTGCAGGTAGAGATAAAAGAGTCTGCCAGTTCATTGACGCCCAGGAGGGCTGGGGAGCCAGCTGTTACGGAAGACATTTCATCCAACACTTGCTGGAGGAAGGTTTGGGATAGAATCAGAATTCCACTGCCAAGGCAGGAAAACTTACAGCGTTTTTGAGATGTTAATATAAAGTGTGCAAAAAATGGAGAAATGTCCTGTGTCTTAAAGATGAATCATCTGAAACGTGAAAGAGAGGAGTGGGCTGTACAAGGAAGGAGAGCTTCATATTAAACATCTCAAGTTGGCCTACAATCTAACCCTAGCTCTTGTGAAGATGCCACTGACTCCCAAGGGCATCTATGTGTTTGTGAGGCTGATTAGCATTCCCACCCTGAGCAAGGAGGACTTTAGTAAAAGCAAATCCTGTGTTCCACAAACAGCTCAACCCACTTATTGCACTAGAATAAGAAAACAGTATTTTTAATTGCAGAATATTTGTGGATTAATTCAATACAGGGTTTTGAAAGTCCCTGAAATCAGCAAAGTATTATTTATGCAAACATTGGAACAGCACTTACTTTTCCAGAGCACCTTCTATTTCTGTTATTAGTCAAGTGCCTCATCCCAAGAGTCACTCTGTGGTTGGTAACTTATAAACAGGGTCTCAGATGTTTTTAAATAGGAGATTTATTTAAAAATACACAGTGAGGCTGCATTTTTCTACTGCCATGGGGAAGAATGGTAAAATGACTCTGAATAATGCCAATAGAAAAAAATTATAGATGCTAAATAGGCAATGCTGTAGTGTAGAATGCATTTAGGCAGATTTCTCCATCTTGTTTTATCCAGAGAAAAGATAACTTGCAAGTATTAGCATTTTCTGGAATTTTTAACCTCATACTGTCCATATTTTGAGCCAGATCTTCATCTAGTAGCTCCCTGGTAAACCTTTTCTCTTTAGATTAGATCTTATTCCTTATTTTTGCTCATTCCTTAACTATTTATTTGATGCTATCTATAGGACACTGGGCTAATACAATGCAGAAAAGCAATAAATGATAGACATGAACTGATCCCACAGTTTTGCAACTATACATAAGAACAGGTTTTGTTTGTTTGTTTGTTTTGGCTTGGAAGTCATTGTTCTCTCAAGTCTTGTATGATACAGTGTCTAAATGAAGCTGTCTCTCACATTTCAGTCATGAGCCACACCTCTTCATTCAGAAGTCTGTGTAATGATTTTTTTCTAGGGTCAGCTACTAAATGTAAAAACTTGCCGATCTTGTTTTAAACCATTTGCTTTTCTTTATCAACACTTCACTATTTCTTTGGGAGCTGAATCAAGCATGCTATTCTTTTTATTTGTATTTTGTTTCATTACAACCCTCTGAATATCAACCTCTTTCATTGCTATCAACTGTAAAAAGTGTTTTTGGCTAAGCACAATAGGTGTATTTATGTAATGTGGTATGAATTGAATTTTTGGATATTAAATCACATGTATACATAGACTATAATTTCAGGAGTATAGTACAAAAGAGTATATATTGCTTCAAGAAATGGTCAGATAATTTCTGATGTCTGTTTGTAATTATTAAATGGCTATGTCTGCATCTTTTCACTTTGTGTAGAACAGGCAGGGTAGGATCAATAAAAGAGACTTAGAAAAAAATTCCTGTCTAAGGGAGATAACATTTTACCTGAAATTTGAAAACATATTTTTCTGAAAACCCCACCTGGTTTTCAAACTTAGGGTGCTAGCACTTTCTCTGACTTTCAACTATTTCACTCATAGAGAACAGGAGAGGGCCGGGGATTTAGCTTAGTGGTTCCGGCGCCTGCCTTGCAAGTGCAAGGTCCTGAGTTCAATCCCCGGTACCAAAAAAACCCCCAAAACAGATAGAGAACAGGATTGGACTCCAGTTCTCTGCAAACAGGGTTTTTAAAGATTTTTTTAACAGTTTGAGATTGTCTAGAGCACTTCTTTCATTTCTGATCTTTTCTCTCACCTTGCAAGTATTTAAAAATTCTTTTTTTCAACAAAAGTCAATAGAGTCCAGAATGTGAATCCTGCTGAAAAGTCCAGATGGAAGAGGGTTAGAGGTGGACCTGCTTCTCATTTCGCCCTACACCAGTGCTAGGAAGACTATTGGTGGGTCCATTCTACAGCTGAGAAGACTGTGAGGACACATTACTAATATGTATGGAGTGGTCTAGGGGAAAGAAAGGGGCTGTGGGAATCAATCAGACCCTGGGTTGAATACCTGCATGGCACTGGGAGAGATACTTTTCTTCTCTAAACCTCAGCCTTTCCATCTACAAAATAGAGATCCTTCCAGATTCATTGTGGAGATTTAAAAAATGTACGTTTAATATCTGACATGTAATCGAGCCTCAATAAATTACAGCAATGCTTAGAAACAACCCAAGCCCAAGTTCAAATTCATAGCCAGTACTCCCCACATTAGAAAGGCTATTTAGTCAAGGGAAACAAGAAAGCTTAGATAATCCCTCATCTGGTGGTATTTTTTAAAATGCTTTTAAAAAACTAAGATGTTTCTGTTTTTCATTTTCTAGCTTTCCCTGATATCAGTCAGCGAAAATGTCAGCAAGCAAAGAGCCCTGGATAAGCCAAATCCTAGTCCTTGCTCTAACATGAGCTGCATGACCTTGGATGAGTCACTGAATTCTCCAAGCATCATTTCTGTTACCTAGAAGTGGCCAAACAAGATGAAGTGACCTCTAAAGTGCTTCTGGCTTTATGAGAGTTCATGATTCAAACTTGCCCAGGACCTGGGAGACAGAGGCCTAGTCTGCTTTGTGGGCTTTTCAACAAGTCTGTCAGGCAGAAGTGAAACTTAGAGAAGTAAATGGTCAGTAGATCATTTAAAAGCCTATTTCCTCATTCTCTGTTCTGGTTTATCAGGGATCTTGTCATTGAACTGCACATGTAAGCTAGACCCAGGGAAAGTACCTACAATAGGGCTGCTTTCAGCCAAGATGGGTGGAAACGCACCAAAGAGGCTGATGATGAGAGATAACCTCCAGTCTGCCTGTGTCGTAGACCATGTACCTTTCCATGTCAAATTAAAAATTGAAAAGGCTCTTTGAACAGCAAGAACAGCTTTTCTGTAGCTTTGGTATCTGCCATCAGGAAACAAAATTAACCATCTGAGGGCCATTCAATAAAGGACTCACCCTCCGCTGCATTGCAATGGATATGAGGGTACATCAGCATCAGCCAGTGTCTAAAACACATAACCTGGTTCTCTCTTCAAAGGGAAACCACAGAGTCTGTTAACTAAACCTGAAAGCTAGAAGGTACAATTTATTAAACATTATCTTGGCTCCCAATTAATCCTCCTGGTTTACGGGTTTTCACTCTATATCTTTTCAAAAGTATGATTCACAAATTCAGGTCAATGACTATTAATCAACTATCTGCTATTTTCCAGGGTTTAAGGCAGGCATTGTCAGGATACAGCAAAGAAAAAAAAAGTAATAAAACACAGCGTTTGCCTTAGAGAAGCTAAGTTTAGTGCTTTCCTTAGTATTAAAATATTTTGGGGCCATAAAAGTTAGAAATGAGAATTTAGCTAACAACAAACACAAACAAAAACTAATTTTTGAAGGATTGAAACAATTGTTTCCTAGAGCTGAGGAAAACCCAGCCTACTGCGCAGGGCGGGAGGGAGTGAAGAAGGAAGGACAAGTCCTCCTTATTGTCTATCCCTATCTATCAAATTTGTTGGTTCTTTCCAGTCTTTCTCTGGGTTTTATGATCCTAACCAGATAGAGCAAGGCAAGAAATAACAAGGCGAGCAAAGTTGGAGGTCAGTATTGTTGTCTTTTAAAGATGACTGTACATATGAGAATGAATAAAAGATTGAGAAAATCTTGCTTAGCCATCAAGTAGCTTACAATATGGTTTTTGCCTCGTGAAGAGATGAGTGAAGGATGAGGCAGGTACAGAGAGTAAGAAATCATTTCTTTCTCCTTAGTTACCCTCTCAGTCAGGAAGTGAGAATTAGGCTATGACACTTTATGACCTGATTTGATGACTGAAATTTAATTTAAAGGCTGATGTCTCAACATTGAGATTTGTGATGTTGAAGACTCTATTCCAAGGAGGTTATCTTACTGATTCATACAGTTTATAATCAGAAACCCTGATTAAATTTTAGATATGTTTTCTTTACACATTATTATTGATATACACAAATCATACACAGGATGCATATTTTACATATCTACATTACATGCAAAGGAGAGAATGGATGCCTGGTTATACTAAATATATACTTCATAAGGTTTTGATATTACTCGTCAAAAAGATTGAAAAAAGTCACAATCTTACGCTCTGCCTTTTGAATTTGCTGAAGACAACACTGTAATATTTTCTCATAAAATGTAGTGAGGAAGTATGAAACTTTCAATGAGTTTCCACAGGGAAAATACTTGATACTCCCCATCCTACTGCTCTCTTCTTGCATTTCCTTACTATTTTTGTTTTGGTTTTGGTACACAGGGATCGAACTCGGGACTTTGCGCTTGCGAGGCAGGCGACAGAACCACTGAGCTAAATCCTCGGCCCGTTGCTTTCCTTACTATTACCATGCTGATTTAAGACCCTCTGGCCTCTCCAATCACTTGTACACCTTCTCGTCCTTCTCTCCTACACCTGCCAGATTAATAGTCATAAAAATCCCACATTCTTCATAACTTTCACCTGTGAATACTTTAGTGCCTCTCCAGTGCTTGCAAGGCACAATTTAAATACCTAACCTCACACTCAGCTGTATCAGCTCAGCCTTCCTCTGGCCTGATCAAAGTGGGAATTCACCATACACGTCTTCCCTGCCTAGAATCCCTTCCCCTTATGATTTTTTCCTCCCAATGCTGGGGATTGAACCCAGGAGTGCTGAGCTACACTGCTAGTCTATTATTATTTTTTTATCACAGGATTTTGCTAAATTTCCTTGTCAGGCCTCAAACTTGTGATTCTCCTGAGTAGCTGGGATTACAGGGTTTCACCACCATGCCTAACTCATTTGTGATTCTTTACATGTTAATCACTCTTCCAGGTTTTCTCACAAGTCCTGCCTTGTTCACTCTGACCAACAGGTTCTGAAGACATGTGTCCCCTCTGCAGTCTGTCTCTGACATTTCCATTCAACCTTATCTGGCTTATGTCTTGTTTCTGATGGGATTTGGAATCAGAGACCACAAATTGTACTTTTCTCCCCTAATTTTCACACCATGTGGCAAAATAGGGGCTTTGTCGAGTTGATAGTTTTTGATTACTTTTATCTTGATAAAAAATTTCAAAGGAAACAATTTTTTTGATCAGTTTTTTTCAGAAACAAATGAAAACCATAAGAATATAGAGATCAAGTCAAAGAGTAACAGCGATAGTTCTCAGAAAGTCAAGTGCATTGTTTTTCACAGTGCTAGTGGTGGACTGAATGTGGTTTATTGGTTATTTAACTCTCAGAGGAGGCTTTGGTGTGGCTCCTGTGTACCTTGACTGTTGGGCACACAGCAGAAGTGGTGGTGGTAATGCCTCCTTGTTTTATTTATTTATTTTTTGGTACCAGGGATCGAACTCAGGACCTTGTGCTTGCGAGGCAGGTGGCAGAAGCGCTGAGCTAAATCTTCAGCCCCAAGCCTCCTTGTTTTAGCATTTTTCATGAGCTACTGTTTCCCACCAGAATCTCTAAAGCAGAGTTGTCTACTTGGAGGGAAATGAGAAAAATTTCAGTTTAGAATTCATGTGGGTTAAATGTGAATGGAAATCACAGAGTCCCTAACAAACTAACACTGAAGATTCTAGAACTGGCAACAGAGGGTTGGAATTGCCAAGTAGGGAGATGCAACTGAACTCCAAGGTCCTAAAACTCGGAGATCTGGATTGTCTTGGAAAATCTCTTTAACGGTTATTGCTTCCACTAAGAGAATGGCTCAGAAGTCTTTTGCCCTCTTTACAACTCCAGCAACAGTGTAGACCAACTACACCTCCCTCAGTCAACAAGCTCTTGTGTGGAAAGTGCAGGAGTGGATCTCCACCCAGGAGTCATTAATGCTCACTTCAAACACCTTTATCCCATTGTTCTCGGCAGTGTGCCTGCCTTTTACTGTAATAATTTTTAAAATTTAAAAATTCACCATAGTTGGGCCGGGGATTTAGCTCAGTGGTTCCGGCGCCTGCCTTGCAAGTGCAAGGTCCAGAGTTCGATCCCTGGTACCAAAAAAAAAAAAAAAAAAAAAAATTCACCATAGTTTTCAGTTTCCCCTTGTACCTTATCCTAAGATGTCCTGAAATGCTGAGAAGTGTCCAGAAACTGGAACTTCCTGAGGACTAGCTTTATGGTTCTTTCTGCATGAGGGCAAGCTGGGTCACTGCTGGAAGAAGAGTTAATTGTCATATGCCCAGGATGGTCACCTCAGCTCCTTTCTGCTTTTGTTTTTTGTAGTTCGGGCTGGCCCACGCTGGCCCAAACTGGCCTCAAACTCTCAGTGATCCTCCTGCCTCAACCTCCCGAATGGTGGCATCACAGGCATGTAGCACCATGTCTGGCTGAACTCCTGTTTTTACAAGAGAAAAGGAAGTGAGTTTTTCTGCACTCTTCTTGATAGTCATCTTAAAACAAGATATCATTCCTCTAAAAACAGTAGACCATGAATTTCCAGTTAGAAGGAGAGAACAATTGGACAGTCCTAAAAGGAAGTACTGGCTCTGTACCTTCTTAGGGACGAACTGTTTCAGAATGAGTTACAATAAGCCTGGAAAAGGAGGAACATTACATAATCTTAAAGGAAGTATTTTTTAAAAAAGAGGTATGTATATACTTGTTCACAGATCATACAGGAATATTTTTCTTCCAAGAGATTCTGATGTACAATAAAAGTATTGTCACGCACTGGAGCTTGTGACCATATTTGGCCATGTAGTAAGTGCTCGATAATTATTGGCTGAATTAACAAGAGTATTGGACAGCATCATACTAATGGTTTGTATTTTTGAACTTAGTACATGCCATTGACTCTGTATTATCTGTAATCCTTACAAGATTTGGATATAAGGTTTATTAGTCCTTTCTCTGCATGTAAAAATGGGTTCAGTGAGGCTAAATAACTTGGTTGAGGTCCCACAGCTAATAAAGTGAAGTTGACATTTTATTTTGATGTTCTTATTGAAAAAGTTTGTCCTGTTTTTCCTACCACAGTAATGCATAGGAATAAAAATAACATTTGTCTCCGGTAGGAAGACAAAGGCATTTTCTGGTAACAAATTTCTGCTCTCGGTTTGCTCCCTGCCACGTGTGCCTCTATGTGACTTCTTTCTGTGATGCTGCTGCTGCTGAAGAGAGTTTCCGAGTTTCATTCGCCCAGAAGTTTGAACAGCCTCTAAGAGGCTTTGCTCACAGTGAAAAGTGCAGGCTAGGAGATGAATATCAAAGCTGGGCAGGCTAGGTGAAGCTTACAGGGAAGTGTACTATTTAGGAGTGTAAGTCCAAGGCCTTAGTCAAGATGCTTTTGGCTGTGAGTAGCTGCAAAACAATATGAACATATTTGTCTCATAAGACAGGAATTTCGAACGTCTAGTAAGGTCCATGCACAGGACACCAGGTGCCCAGTGACACCATTAAGGACCACTTCTTTCCGTAGTTTTCAGTCTCAGTACTAAATCAATTTCTTCTGCAGATGATGACCAGGACAATTGGGAGTGGATATTTCCTCATGCGGGGGGGGGGGGATTAGAATATGATAGACTAGAACTTCTTTCTTTTGGGCTAATTAGCTAGCTTAATTATGACTGCATGGGGAAAGCCAGGCACTATTTCAGGGTGAATATCTGAGAAAATGGAGGGAATTTCTGTTAGGAAGGCATGAGAGAATTCCCAAGGTGGGCAGCAACTAAAGTGTTGCTGTTAGGAAAAGTGATTGAAAGGATGACAGTCAGGTAGATGGGAATTGCCCCAGACTGGCTGACTGGACTGTGACCTTGAGGCAGATCCTTCTGGCCCAGCAGAACTGCAATTTGGGGAAAGTACACAGTATTTCTACCTTTTTAAAGGGGGGACACACTGTGCTTTGGGCAGTTTATTGACAAAACTTAGAAAAAGGATGTTGTCCATATGCAAATCAATAAATGTAATACACTATATCAATAGAGCCAAGGACAAAAACCATATGATCATCTCAATAGATGCAGAAAAAGCATTTGATAAAATCCAACATGCATTTATGATAAAAACCCTACAAAAAATTGGAATAGACAGTCCCTACCTCAATCCCATAAAAGCCATCTATGAAAAACCAACAGCCAATATCATACTAAATGGTCAAAAACTGAAATCCTTCACACTATAATCAGGAACAAGACAAGGATGTCCACTATCACCTCTCCTGTTCAATATAGTCTTGGAAACATTAGCCATGGCAATTAGACTAGAGAAAGAAATAAAAGGAATAAAGATAGGAAATGAAGAAGTTGAATTGTGAGGAAGCTCCCCCACCACCATCCCAGGATCCTAGGGCAGTGAAGCTCAGCCTGTCCCAGCACCCGGAAGGAAGCTCCCCGCCTCCATCCCAAGCTCCTAGGGCAGAGAAGCTGAGCTCGTCCCAGCACCCAGAAGGAAGCTCCCTTGCTGCCATCCCAAGCCCCTAGGGCAGAGAAGGTGAGCTGTGTGGGCACCAGAAGCACCCCCCCCCGTGGAAATGGGAAAACACATAAAAAAGCCTCAAAAACAGACTTCTGGATCACCTACAGCAACCCCAAAGGGAAACGAGATGGAACACTCTGATACTCAACCACCTGGACTCTCTGAACTGGCAACAAAAGAGGATCTGGGAAAAATGAAATCAGAAATAATTACTCAGATAACAGCAAAGATTTTGCTCATGGTGCAAGACATGATTAATAAATCTAGAGAGGACACAGATAAAAAAATAGAGGATCTGGGGAATATGATGGCATCCCAACATAGGAAACAAATGGAATTCATAAAACAGATATAAACAGATTTCCAAGAGATTAAAATCTCCATCAAAAGTCTGTGCAGCAGAATGAACCAATGTGAGGATAGAATTTCACATATAGAAGATAAGATTGCAATTAGTGAGGAGGAAAAGAAAAATTTCTTTAAAATTGTAAGGAAACACGAGAAATCAATCCAGCAGCTGCTAGACAATGCAAAGAATAACATAAGACTGATTGGAGTCAATGAAGAAAGAGGAGAGAGTGCAGATTACAGAAAAAAACTGTTCACAGAAGTGATGGCAGAAAACTTCCCAAGGAGGGGAAAAGAACTTGACATACACATAAGTGAGGCATATAGGACTCCAGCTAGCCTTCATCAAAAAAAGTCTACACATAGGCATATAATAGTTAGGATTCCAGAAATCCAACAGAAGAACAAAATTCTACAAGCAGTCAGAGAAAAGAAACAAATCACATACAAAGGAAAGCCCATCAGAATCACAGCAGACTTCTCAATGCAAACCCTCAAGGCAAGAAGAGCTTGGAGTGATGTATTTCAAGCCCTAAAGGAAAACAGCCTCCAACCCAGATTGATGTACCCTGCAAAACTATCTTTCAAAATGGATGGAGAAATAAGATACTTTCATGATAAAGAGCACCTCAGGAACTTCATGGATACCAAACCGGCACTCCAAAAAATTTTAGACAATACCCTAGGAAACGACAATGAGGATCACAACCCCAGGAAACCCAGCAGAATGAATCCATTGGGTGTGACAAATTAAATGCAAAGGGGGAGAATCCAACAAAAAGAAAAAGTCATGACAAGGCTTTTAAAACTTTTGACTTCATCTCCCTAATGAGTGTATAATTCAATCTTATTATTGTACTGATTAGTATTTTTCTGATTCTAGAGGTGCACACCATTCCTTGTGCTATACTGGCTATTTATCATCTTATGTCTGCATTTTAATTGGGTTGTCTATTAATGAGTTCTAAGAATCCTTTATATATTCTGCTCATAGGTTATATGCATTGTAAATATGGTCTGTTTAAGGACTACTTTTCATTTTAATGATGTCATTTAAAGTTCTAAATATTGATGGAATCTCATTTATCAATTTTTTTCTTTTATATATCATGTTTTTTGTATCCTGGGTAGTTCTTGCCTACCCTGAATTCATAAATATTTTCCCTTATAATTTCTTCTTAAAGTTTTATACTTTTAGGCTTTCTTATTTAGGTTCATAGATCCCTTCAAGTTATTTTCATGTATGGAAAAAAATGGTTGAGGTTAATTTTTTATATACAGATACCAGGTGTTCTAGTGCCGTTTGCTGAAGACACTGTCTCTTCCTCGGCTCTTGAATCGAGTTTATATTCTATAAAATGCTAATGTTAAATAATCTTTCACGACTCAGTGGACCATATAGGTGTGGTTCTATTTCTAGATTCTCTGTTTTATTCCAATGATCTATATGTCTTCCCTTACACCAACACTGCCTCGATTACTGTAGCTTTAGAAGAAGTCTTAAAATTGAGTGCTAAACGTCTTCCAACACTGTTTTTGTTTTTGTTTTTGTTTTTGGCTTTTCTGGGTCCTTTGTACTACTACATAACTTTTAAATTTCAATATCCAGTTCTTCATTTATAGCAAGTATACACAGACCTGAATTTTTATACATAGCTTGTGTTTTCTAATCCTGCTAAATTCAAATACAAGTTCTAGGGGCTCCTAGAGATTTCTTAGTATTTTCTCTGTAGATGATCATTTCATCTACATATAAAGATTTTGCTTCTGCCAGGCCAATCCTATCCTAGTGTGTCATTTTATTGCCAGACTATTTTGGTGGGGACTAGGTTTCAAAGTTTAATGGACAGATAAAGAGTAAGCATATCTGCCCTTGTTCTCCACCTTAAGGAGAAAACATTGTATCTTCTCCATTCATATAAGGCATTCTCGCTGGAAGTATGGAGTACATGTCTTTAATTTGTTGAGAAGTTTCTGTTCTACTTCTAGTTTCCTGATAGCTTTTACCATGAACAGCTGTAGAATTTGGTCCAATACTTTTTCTCCAACTAGTGACAGGATCTTAGGGCTTTTTCTTTCCTCTGTTTAAATGGTGACTTTTGGGGGTGGATCTTCCAATGCTGAACCAACACTGCCATCCCTATCATAAAACCACTTTCTACATCCTGCCAGATCTGACTTCTAATAGTTTGTTTTGTTAAACAAATTTCTATCTATGTTCATACTTTTTTCTTCTATTACCTTTATCCAATTTTAGTATTAGCACAATGTTGAGTTCCTAAAATGAGGGGAGAAGTGTTCCTTCTTTTTTCTGCTTTAAATCTTTGATATAATTTATCAGTTAAAATGTATATAAGCCTGCTGTTGTCATATAGGTAGGTTTTCAAGCTAGGAATATACTTTCTTTAATAGGTGCTATTCAAATTTTATATTTCCTCCAGAGTTAGTTTCATTAATTTGTCTTCTAAGTTACTTCTTAGAAGTTGTCAAATTTACTTCAAAACAGATTTTTGTAATATGCTTTCTATATCCTTTTAAATTCTGTAAAATCTGTGGTAATATCTCCTAGATCTTAATATTGTAATTTAAAAAATGTGTAACTGATAGTCTGTAACAGGAAGAAAAGGTCTAAAAGAGCAGGGGAATTGGGATGGGTAGGGGAAGGGAAAAAAGAGAAAGGAAAAAATATGAGAAGAAGAAAAAAATGGAAACAAGGTCTTTGCAAATAGGGAAGGGTGGAGAGGGTGAAGGGAGGGCAAGGGAAGGGGAAAAAAAATAAGAACCAAGAGACTCATGTAATGGTACAAGATCCCAATGATGAATGTAACTGTATTTTATACCTAAAATGAACCAATAAAGTTAATGGGGGGGGGAGAAGTTGAATTGTCATTACTTGCACATGACATGATACTCTCTACAGAAGATCCCAAGAACTCCAGCAAAAGTCTTCTAGACTTAATAACCAAATTCAGTAAAGTAGCTGGATACAAGGTCAACACACAAAAATCAATAGCTTTTCTGTACACGAACAACAGACTCACTGAGAGAGAAATGGGGCAAACAATTCCTTTCAAAATAGCATCAAAAAAACTGAAATACTTAGGAATCAACCTAACAGAAGAAATCAAAGACCTCTTCTCTGAAAACTATAGCACTCTGAAAAGAGAGATTGAAGATGATATCAGAAAATGGAAAGACATCCCCTGGTCCTGGGTAGGAAGGATCAACATAGTGAAAATGGTCATACTTCCAAAACTGCTATATAGATTCAATACAATCCCAATTGAAATCCCAGCAGCATACTTCATGGACTTTGAGAAAACAATCCAAAAATTCATTTGGAACAAGAAGAGGCCCAGACTAGCAAAACCAATTGTAGGTAACAGAGACATGGCAGGGGGTATTACAACTCCCAACTTGGAACTATACTACAAAGCTACTGTGATAAAAACAGCATGATACTGGCAAAGAAACAGACCTGAGGACCAGTAGAACAGATTAGAAGATGCAGAAACAACTCCAGACACACTCAGCCACCTCTTCTTTGGCAAATGAGCCAAACGCCCTCACTGGAAGAAAGATAGCCTCTTTCATAAATGGTGCTGGAAAAACTGGGTTTCAACTTGCCAAAGATTAAAACTAGACCTGTGTCTCTAGCCATGCACTAAACTAAAATTGAAATGGATTAAAGATCTAAATATTAAAACAGAAACGCTGAACCAGCTGGAACAGAGGTTAGGTAGAACTCTTGAAGATGTTGGTGTAGGAAAAGATTTTATGAACTAAACCTCAGTTGCCTGTGAACTAGCACAAACAATCAACAAGTGGGATCTCTTCTTATTAAAAGGCTTCTGCACAGCAAGAGAAACCACCAGCAGTGTGAAGAGACAACCCACAATGTGGGAAAAAATCTTCACCTGCTCTTCCTCAGACAAAGGTCTACTATCTCGAATCTATAAAGAACTTCAAAAGATCAGACCTCCCAAATTTAAAGACCCAATCCAAAAATGGGCATCTGAAATGAACAGACATTTCTCAGACAAAGAAGTAGAAATAGCAAATAAATATATGAAAACATGTTCAACATCACTGGTCATTTGAGAGATGCAAATTAAAACAATGCTGAGATTCCACCTCACCCCAGAAAGAATGGCTGCTATCATGAAATCAACCGAAAACCAATGCTGGTGGGGCTGTGGGGAGGGAGAAAGGAACCCTTCTCCATTTTTGGTGGGAGTGTAGACTGGTGCAACCACTGTGGAAATCATTATGGAGATACCTCAGAGGACTAGGTCTGGAAGTCCCATTTGACCCAGCTATTCCCCTGCTGGGTATCTTCCCCAAAGAATTAAGAGTCATACCACAGTGATATATGTGCACCTATGTTCATAGTAGCACAGTTTATAATAGCTAAAACTTGGAAACAGCCCAAATGTCCAACAACTGGAGACTGGATAAAGAAAATGTGGGGTTTTTTCTAAAATGGAGTACTGTTCAGCAATAAAAAATGAGAAATTAGAGACATTTATAGCTAAAAGGGATGCATATTGAGGCGATACTCTTAAGTGAAATAAATAGGACACACATGTGTAAATACCGAATAGTTTCTCTAGTGTGAGAAACTAAAAGTGTAAATAAGCACTAAAAGGTATAATAGATAATGTGAAATAGGAACAAAAGAGGCAAAGGGGAAGGGGAAGTGGGAGGGCTAGGGGAAAGGAAAGAAGGGAATGGAATTAATATGAGAAAATGAAAAAATGGGAACAAAGTCTTTGTAAATAGGGAGGGATGGAGGGGTTGAAGGGAGGGCAGGGGAAGGGGGAAAATAAGAACCAAGAGAGTATGTAAAGGTGCAGATTTCCAATGATGAATGTCATTATATTGTATACCTAAAATGTACCCATAGAATACAATTTTTAAAAAAGAAATAGGATGTTGTTAGAGTGTTACATAGGGAAAAATATCTTTTATTTAAACAGCTAAATATTCAGAGACATAATGCTATTTACTTTTAATAGTTTAGGTAACTGTCAGAAAATGATCTTTGTGTGTGTGTGTTTTTGTTCTGCATAAATCTTTTCACATCCCTATTCATTCTCACCAGGAGACAATGTAATCTCACGGTTAAGAGTATGTACCTGGAGGATAGGAGACCTGGGCTGATTCAACCATCCTGCCACTTAACAGCTGGCATCAGGCATGTCCTTTAACTCTCCAAGACAAGGTTTCCTCATCTGCATGTGAAGTGGCAGTGATAAGAAGAGCAAACACACTCTGTGAGATGAGCTAGTAAGTGGAAAGCACTAGAACAGTGGCTGGCCCCTAAGTGCTCTATGAACAATAGATAAACACATTAGTGTTTACAAAGCAATCATCTGCCCTGAATTACTCATGTTCTGTGCTGTTGTCACACATTTCCCTATATACTACATCCCTGGGCCTTGAGACCTTTTTCCACTTGGCATCCAAAGGGCCCTCTCAAGACCCGGAACTTATCCTCTGTGTCTTCTGCTTAAATCCATGGTACAAATCCTGCTGGCATCTGACTTCAGAGGTCAGCCTTTCTTGTTCCAGAGAAAACAAAATGGAAGCTCAGAATTGCCAGCTGTCTGATTTTCAATGGGGAATATTCTCCCTCCCTTCCCACCATTTTTTTTTAGAGTTCACCTATCGTACTCCTGTGCAGTTGAGTGCCTCTCCCGTACGCTATACTTGCCAACTCTATCTCCAGTAATTATTCTGTTTTAGTCCACTGCAATGTACCTGCCAACAATCTGAAATGTGCAGGTGGTGGCGCAGCGTTGTCTGCCTCGCTCTCTCCCCAATTTGCATGCACCCTGTGGTGGCAACCTAATGTGACGGCTCTGACACCGCGCACACGAAGGAGACAATGACGACAATGACGGCCCGGGCTGCACCAGTGCCTCTGCTATTTACCATCCAGAGAATTTTCCTTTCTTTCCTGTCTTCCTTTTTTTCCTTTTCATAGTTCCATTCCCTTCTTTTCCTCCAGGAAAGACAGGGTAAGAGCCAGCACTGTGCTTTCGGCTGGTGTGAAACACTTGTAAAATACAAGAAAATAAACTGTCTTCTGTCTCAGGAAGAACACATCCTCTTCTCTCTCCTCCCCTCTTCCTCGTCCATTTCTCATCCACCCTGAGCAATTAAACCTCACACAATTCATTGCCGGCTCCTTTTGACTCAGGAGAGTGCATTTTTTCCTTGACTTTTGTCAACACAGATACCTTTAAAAAATGTATTCTATGTTCCTTTAGGGAATGTGACAGATAACAACTACAAACGATGGTTTTTACTCTAACACGCCATTTTTGCTCATCGATTCCTTTCTCTTTATTTTTCTCAAAAAAAAAAATCCTTTGGGGCTGGAATTTTCTAAGATTGGACTGAACTTAACCATTATCTAAAAATAATTCATTATTTCAAAAGTGGTGAGCTACATTCTTTCAATTATTTTTGAATTATGAAAAAAATACAGTTTTCCCAGTCCGACAATGGACTCCAACCATTTACTGGTACAACTCAAAAATAGCGATCAGCTCCAATCTGACTAGACTGGTCTCTCTCTCGTGAAGAGTGAAAAGGAATCCAAATTTGAAGGAGCATGTTTGGAGCTCTTCACATCATGAATTTCTGAAATTACAAGGCTGAGTGTGCAATTATTACATTTTTGTCTCAATCTCTTTTAAAGTGCTTCTGTTAAAACTCTCATTTTGAAGCTGCTCCAATACATTATTAGTGACAGAAAGGCAAGAAGCCTCAGTGTTTTCTGTGTTTGCTCTCTCGTGAAAGGATGGCTCAAAAGCCTCAGAAAGCCTCTGTCCATTTTCAGAGCTGTAGCCTTGACCATAATTCTTGTCCTTAGATAAAATGGCTGACACCACTCTTCTGCCACTGCTGGAAATTTTTTTTTTTTGGTACTGGGGATCGAACTTGGGTCCTTGTGCCTGTGAGGCAGGCGGTAGAACCACTGAGCTAAATCCCCATCCTGGAAATCTTTTTTTTAAAGCCAGCTTTTCCCATCTTCACTCCCATTCTGGGCCTTCTTGTTTCCTTTCTCCCATCACTAGTATTTTTTTACAGGTATAATGAAACACAAGGACACACAGGAGACACTGGGCTATCCTGGGGATCTTGTGGGCTTTGTCCATGTGGGTTGTTTCCTCCTTTCTGGGCTTGCCTTCAAAGCAAACACACTTCAGTCCCTGTTCGATGTCTCAGCATTCAAAATGGAGACCACAAAGTAATAGGCTTCTCACCTTTAGAAACGCAATCAGGATTGCTTGTTTTATGGTCTAAAGAAGTCTTAAGTGTCTTGTGTGCAAGAACTAAAGAATAGACAGAAGAAAATTTGGGATCTGCTGAGTCAATCCCCTTGTTTTTCAAATGAAACTGAGGCCAAGGAAGATAAAGTCATAATTGATTTTGTATATGAATATATGTATATATCCATCATGTTTTTATTGAGCACTAATTATGTGCCAGCTACTACACTGATCTCTGGAAATAAAGAGCTGAGTAAGCAATCCCCACACTCAGGAGGAGCTGATTTGCAGGGAAGCGGTTCATGAACCATACAACCCCCCTGGAGTGCGAAAGAAAGGAAATGCGTGGGGCTATGGGAAGAGAAAGAGCGGTTCTGTGGCTGTGTGACTTGCTCAGGACTCTTGCTGATGCCAGAAGCATGCCTAGAATTCAGATTTTGGAACCCCATGACTTCTCCACTCTTCCAAACCAATTTAAAAAGTCTATAGCATGATTTCCTCCTCTCTTTATTTTTGGACAGGTTTCTCTCTAGTCAGCACTTAAATTTGGGATCAAATTCTAAATCCATCATTGACTAAAGTGGACAGGCGCAGTGCAGGTCCATAAACTAATGCTAAATACTACTTTCCGATGGTGATCCTAACAGGACTGTGCTCCTTATTTGTTTGGAGATGGCTGCTTTCAGCTATAAGTAATTCCAAAAGAAAGTAAATAAACAAGAATACAAATTTGTCTGAACATCTTTTGTTTCTAAAATGTCATGATAAATATATGTCTGGAAGTATTTCTATTTTATTGATTTATTTATTTGTATCCAGATTCATTTCTAAAAAGGATTTGAAGTGAAATATAGAAATTCACATAAGGCAGTGAAATTAAATAGATTATGCAATCGTAACAAAGAGAAAAACAGAATGATAAGATCTAAGAGCCCACGTGTAAAAGGCAGATGCACTGAAAAAATGTTGTCTATACAGCAGCCAAGGCAAAGGAAAAAATTTAAGATGGAAATTTTGCAGGTATAATTCTGCAGGTGCAGCCAGCAGGGCAGTCCCACCTTAGAAGCCAGCAGCTGGGGCCTGCCTGCCTGGCCTTGAAATGCCCATTAACACACTGCTTCTGAAATGGCAGGTTGATGCCCTTGCACTCCTAGGTTCATTTTCCTTTGCTTTAAATTTTCAAAAAAAAATTTTTTGGCCACGCTAAAATTCTATTTATTGTTTTTGTCATCAGAAAACTTCTATTTTCAAAGCAGTGTGAAAGGCTGTATTTTAAAAAGTATACTTACCATATATATTAAAATGATTATATTCAGTTCATACTTTAAATTTCCTACTGATGTTGTGGATTTTATCCTTATAGTAATATCATTGCCTTGATAATTATACAGTTATAAAATGGAGGTGCTTGCTGTTAATCACTTACCTTTCCAGCTGGTTTATTATTTGATGGCAACAGAGAAATAAAATACACAATGCCACATATACAACAATTCATAATGCAGAAGCACTTGACTTCCTATTTTGATTATAAAATTATCACAACCCATGTTCATTTTTTCAGTGAACTTCCATTAGGCCTCTCTTCCATGCTAGACATGGTGCTAAGAGTAGTAATCCAGAGAGAAGAAAAGGACATTGATTTTTATTTTAGATGGTATTGAATGCCTGTGTTCAAATTTGTGTCTCAGAATACTCTCTCCCAGAGCATTGTCAATGGATTAAAGAAGAAAAGAGTGAGGATATTGTATTAATCCAGGTAAAGGATGAGAAAATACAGAGCAGTTGAGAAAGAGGGACACAAATCCATATGCATGATATTGCCAGGAAGAAGAATCTGTGAAATTTAAGGATTGATTGCATAAGATGCCTGAGAGAGGGGTTGGAGGAGAATTAGCAGTGTAGGGTGACTCCCAGATTTGCAAATGTAATGACTCAATGAAGGATTGTGCCATTATATAACCTAAGGAATAGCAAAGGATTTTAGATGCCACAGTACATCTGGCGGGGGTTTTCGAGTGGGCAGTTGGGCACAAATATTGGAGCAAGAGATAAGGCCCTCCATGAAGATTAGAGGTAAAAAGATATGAATTGGACTTGCTGATTAGTATATGTGTCTACAATGGATCAACTCCCATAACAGGGACAGTTAAGAAATGAGGTGAGAAGACAAGAAGTAGAAGTGGTTGGATGGAAGAAAAGACCATGAAGGGACAGGTTTGCAGCAGGGAATGACAACGTTTACTGTTTAACTTGTTTGTAAGAATACCATAGTTACTATTTCTTTAATTATCAGAAAAACCAAAAAGAATAAAAGGAAAACAGAAATCACCCATGACCCCAGTGCTTAGAAATAAATACTCTTAACATTTTAACATACCAATCCAAACTAGGAAAGTACTGCCTTACAACGTGCCTTATTCGCTTAACATATTGTTAACATCAACCGAGAAGGTCATTTCCTGAGTCACTATAAATGTTAGCTATAGCTACTTAATAACTATTATTCCATGGTATATATGCATTATAGTTTATTTAAACTGTCTCATTGCTATATAAAATCTAGATCTTGGCATCTAGTCTCACTTCTTTCTCTTACAACCTTTATTACCCAGAATTTGGGACTTGAGAAAATTGTTAATAAAAGCTGGAAGGGCCTCAAGAAAACTATTAGTGAAGCCCAGAAGGACAGTGAGGAGAATATTGAATGAAGGCTGGCAAACAGGAACTGTTGTTATATAGTCTTGAGATATCTGGCAAGCCTATCACCTGGCATGGTATGGGAAATAGAGACAATACTTAGTGTGTTCATATATGTCTTAGCTAGTGTTCTCTCGTTGCTGAGACAAAATGCCTGACACCCAACGTTAAAGGGAGAAGGTTTATTTAGCTCACAATTTGTAGAGGTTTCAGTCCGTAATTGGCTGGCTCCAAGGCAGGGTGGCACATGGCAGAGGGGCAACAGTTCACAGAAGTACAAGACAGCAAAAGCAACAAGGGAAGGGGGAGGGACCCTCAATAGCATCTTTCTTCCCCTTTTATCTTATGCAGATTGCTTAGGGTGGGAAGCACTCACACCTTTAATCCTAGTGCCCTTGAGCCTAGCACTGCACCATGAATCAATCACATACTCTAGATCCAGCCATCTCTGAAAAAGCCCCATCTAAGACCGCTTGAGGCCTTGTGGGGACATCTAGACACAAGTCATAACAATATACCTACCTGGTTGGGAAGATTTCCACTTGGGATGTACACAATTCAATTCAGTTCTTTTAATTCCCTTCAATAAAACATGAGAAAATAAAAATGAACTATCAAAATAACAAGTTCAGTTAAAAGCAGAATTCAGAGGAAATGTTTCAGACTCGGGGTGGTTTCTTGAGACTGCGAGATTCTCTAAGTAAGAAACGGCTTTGGGGCAAGGATTGACTCTTGGGTAGTCAAACATTGTTTTGGAAAAAAGTTGAAGCCAAAGATGAGGTTGTAGATTGGACTTGTAGGTACTCATACCTAGACAAAAAGCCTCCTAAATGTCTTGAGGGTGTGATTCTTTAGAAACTTACAGTAAAACAAAAGGTCTTCTAAATATCTTAAAGATGTGACTTCAAGGCTCTCATTAAATAATGGACTTCTGAGAAACTTAGAGCCATCATCTCTCAGTAACCTCTCAGGGAGTGCAAGATAGAGTGATCTATCTTAAACAGCTTGGTGGAGTAAAACATAATCTGATGTATAAATATCCTCCAAAGATTTTAGATGAATTAGATCAGCTCTGACTGATTTGGTCAAAGTGAAAAGGGCACACTATGGAAGAAGTCTTTATACCCTTCTTGCGAGAGGACCTAAAACTATATGAAAAGAGACAGGAGCCTGGGCTTCTAGCCATCCCAGGCAAGACATCAAACATGTGAGCAAAGTCTTTCTGGGCCTTCTAGACCAGGCCAATCATCAACTCAGTATCATCAAATGACATCATCTGTACCAATGAAGCAGTAGAATCTCTTACCTGACCCCTGCACTATTGCTAACACATATAACCTTTCTAAAATGAAAAGTAATTTCAGACTAGTTTCTCATGGTGCAGTAAATAACGTGCAAAAACTTCAGTGTGGCCAAAATGACCATAACAACAGTAACAATACAGCAATCCTGCTTCTGTATGTTTTAAACCTTATTTTTTCTCTCCTAGGAGTCAGAATCCAACTCCTGAGTATGATAGTGAGGCCTATGAGAAAATGGACTCTGTTCAACTTTTTTGTGATTTTTCTTTTACCCTACTCTACACTTTAGGTTGAATCCATTCCATCTTTTTCCTGGACTGGCAATCCAAATGTTCCACAACAATCCATCCTCTGGGGAGCTATGAAATTGATCGTAATAAATGCAAATCCAATCTTGCCAATCTCCCCAGTGGTTGTTCTTGTGATAATGCCCACTTCCTGAAATCTCTCTCCTTCCACCCTTTCCTTTGCCCTCCTTCCAGCTAAAGCTTCCCTGCTCCTGGGAAGATGCACTCAGTTGCTCTGCGGGACTCTGAAGTGTGGTGTTCCTTTTGCCTGGAGCATTGTGTTTCCCAGTTCTCTTAACCCACTCCTTCTCATCACCTGAGTTTTAGTTCTCTCTACCTTTTTTTTTTTTTCTTAAATTCTTTTATTGGTACATTTTAGATATACAATATGTTTACATTTATCACTGGGTGCTTGTACCTGTACATGATATATCTTGGTCCTTATTTTTTTTCCCATTACCTGTGTGCCCTTCACCCCCTCCACCCTTCCCTATTTACATAGATTTAGTTTCCATTTTTTTTCTTTTCTCATAATTTTTACTTTCCCTTCTTTCCTTTTCCCTTCCTTAAGGAGACTTTTCTTGACCTTTTGCTCTATGTTCCTACATCTTGTGTTTACTCTTCACCTGCATATGTGCAAAATCATGCCCAAAAATATTTGGATAATATTTGGTCATTCCTAATGACCTTATGTTTTAAAACATCTAAAGAATTGATTGATGAAATGGACTATTTTTGCATTTAATATACTTTTCATTGAAAAAAAAAAAAGATGAAAGAGACAAACAGCTTACACTGCTGAAATAGTAGCTTAAAACCAATGGGATGTTGTTATTAATGTCCTCATGAAATTCCACAGAAATGGAAATGAGCTACCTAGAGGTGTTTCTCTAAAAGCTAAAAGCCTCATTTATCTTTCACGTAACAAAGTTAGTTAAAAATCCTGTATTTTATGTGTCCCACGTTTAAAATGCTGCCCAAACTTAGTTTTTGCCAAAAGTCTACTTTTTCTTTTCTAATAATAGCTTTTGAAGCAAAATATTTTTGTGATAATGGGTTAAAAATTGACCTCTGCATTTTCTTCAATTATAATTATGTGGTGAACTTAATGAAATAACTTTAAAAGTACCAGGTTACACTCTCTCCAAAGAAGGCAACTGTTGACTTAAAGTTTCTCCATTCCAGAGGCTGAACAATGCGGCCAAATAGACCTTCAAGTTTGGGGATAGATAGGTCAGTTCCCTCTAGCAAACTATAAAAGAATTGGAGCAATCCTTTACTCCTTTTTCCCCAAGGATGGTACACATTTTACTATGGCCTGGGTGCTTAAAAGAAAAGTTAATTCAAGACTTTCATTGAATGTTTTAGGGGAGTGCACCAAGTCTTTTGGCATATCCTTTATGTAAAGTTATAGGACATGATGGCAGTTAACTTCTTGCCTTGTGGTTTCTGTCTCACACTAATTTGAGATATTTTCAATTAAAAAATTCATCCCAGAACAAGCACTAACCCACAAGGGAGTTCACCAATATAGGTGCTACTTAAATGCTTTTTAAACCAAAAATTTACCTCACCATAGGGTAGCTTCCCTTTAATTTAAACCCTGTAAAAGCTAAATCATGGGAAAACAATGGAGCTTTGTTAAAGAGCAAAGAAAATGCTACCTCTCCTTTTGTGGTAGATGGGAGGAGTGTTCAAATTATTTCTTCTCTGTGTTTAAGTTATAATTGTTCGGGAAAGAACCACGGTTTGATTTTGAAAGTGATTTCTCAGGAACTCTGAACATGTGGCTGATTTTGCAAATGGCCTTTCCTCTGTCTTGCAGAATTTCACACTGAACTCACCAGCAGCTGACATTCAGATTCGCTTTTCAGGGGACCATGTCCCCAGGGACCAACCCATCTGCTTCCAGGGAAGGTCGGGACACATGTCCTGCTTCAGAGGAGCCACATACCTTCCAAATGGAGGGACACAGGAGGATGACTTCTCACGCCTTCCAGAAGCGATTCTGGAGGACAGGTGGGGTTGTGCCAAAGCCAGGCCTGCTAGGGCTGCCTGTAGAGAACCTCTGACGTCAGCCATGCCACCAAGTCTCTGTTTATGACCCAGGCAGTGATGCCACTCAGCCTGCTTTATCACCACAGCCATTACTCGTTCTCTCTCTTCATTTGATGCAGTTTTGTTAAAGAGAAACACCCTTCTTAAAAGGAACAACTCACGATTCTGCTACCCACGAGGAACACTGTGGGTTGCAAGTTAGTCACCACAACACTCTTAATAAGCCCTTTGCACAGGGCTATATGTTTTAATTTGATTGTAATTTTTTCTTTTAGCCCAATATGACACCTTACAGGTTGGAAATATTTTACTTTTGAGGGAAAAAAAATGAATCCACTTGGCAATTTCGATTGAAAATAAGTAAGTTGAGATTATTTACCATTATATCATCCTCACCATTTCTATCTATTATCATCTCTGGTGACAGAAGTACTGACTTTCAATGCTTTAGAACCCAATAATTAAATAATTTCTGTTCTCATACTCCAAAATGAACACACTAAATCATACATGAGCATCTTTGGGTCCATAGGGGGAAAAACCCAGTAAATTCCACGCTCTGCATCATGCTGAGGTTATTCTATTCCAAGATGCTGGTCATTCTTTCTTCAGACCCTTATGATACACTGTCAGCACCTCCTAGAGTCTTACCAGCTATTTATCGGTAGAGGACTATGACCTGAAGGTTTGCCTTAAAAACAAACAAATATCCCTTCTTTCTAACCAATGTCTTCTGCTGGCATCACTCAGAGCCCCATCTGCAAAGGCACAGCTCATGCCACGTAAATTGGGGAGAGAGGCCCTTGGTGAGACTGAGGGGTGCTGGCTCCCCCAGCTGTGCTTCTGTTGCCGCTTTCCTGAGGGCATATGCAGCAAGCTGGATGCAGAATTTTCTTTTATACTACTGTTTTCACCTCAGTGCCCCTGCAGTTAAAACCAGAGAAATAAAATCCACACAGTTAAGTTTCCATAAAGTTTGCACTCATTGTTTGGGAAGGACATGATTGTAAATCCGAAGCTGCCCACCATATCCTATGAGATTAATGAATTGGAGAAAGTGACATTGCTCTCTTGGGAAGGAGTCACTGCCTCAGTTTAAATGGAAGGGTTTCATTCTATGAGGCATGGCATGTTAATGGGCTATTTTGCTCCCCCAATCATCATACAGGTTCCTAAAGCGTAGTAACAAACCAATTCCACCTTGATTTAAGAGGATGTTAGCGTTTATACAAGTAAACTGAACTTCCTTTGTTCTAAGGACATGAATGTTAGAGAAATTCCAAAATATATAGATGTATGTCAGTGACTAAATTGGTTCTATAACATACATTCCTTTGTAATAAGCAGTACTACTGTTTTTGTTTTTATTTTTTTCCATTAAGTTTATTAGTACATTTTAGGTATAAAATACAGTTACATTCATCATTGGGATCTTATACCTTTACATGATGTATCTTGGTTCTTATTTTTTCCCCATTCCCCTGCCCTTCCTACACCCCCTCCACCCTTCCCTATTTACAAAGACTTTACTTCCATTTTTTCCTTTTCTCATATTTTTTCTTTTCCCTTCTTTCCTTTCCCCTACCCCTCCCACTTCTACTCCTTTAGACATTTTCTTTCTATTTCACAATATCAATTATACATTTTGATTCTTATTTACACTTTTAGTTTTTCACACCAGAGAAAGTATTAGGTATTTACACATGTGTGTCCTATTTATTCCACTTAAGAGTATGGCCTCAATGTGCATCCACTTAGTTATAAATGTCTCTAGTTTCTCGTTCTTTATGACTGAGTAGGGCAATACTGTTTTTATTTCATCAGAATGCATTGTGTTTCTGATCAATTCTCCAATTGGGATTACTAGAGCAAAGAACTATGGAATTTAGTTAAGTGAAAATACATTTTTAAAGAATACTTTCTCTGGCTAGGGAAGCAGTTTAGTGGTAGGGCACTTGCTTATCATGAGTGAAGTCCTGGGTTCAATCCCCAGAACTGCAAAACAAATATAACAAAACAATGTTCTCTTGCAATTGCTGTCTATTCCTTATGCTACTCTATGCCCCTTTGATGGACTTAATGTTGTAATGTTGAAAATTTTTTATTTTAAAAGCTACTGCTATAAAGGTAGACAATAGGTTGGGTAAGTATACACACAGAAAATGTTGCACAAAAATATTAAAGGGATCATAAAAATTGGTAAGAGCAGTAAGTCCTTGATAATCTAGTAAAATTCAAGACAAATGAAAGAAAGAAAAAAGTTAGGGCACATGTAATCACATGCTCAACCTTTTTAATATTTGAATGAATGCAAATTAAAATGTGATATAATTTTTGCTTAAGATATGTTAAATCTGTGACTAATGCGGCTCTTTATTGTGTGGCCTTCTCACTGAAATGAGCTCAATTTATTAAATTCTATCAACCAAGGCCATTTTGTGCCTTTAGGTTTGTAATTTTGATGTTCATTATCAGGTAAGAGAAAGTTAGGTCAAGTGTTTTAAAGAATATTTTAAAATAATTTCATTAAACCACCATCTACTTCTGGAACCACAAGGAAATGGTATGACTGCAATAATAATCCAGGAAAATAAAATCATTATGCCCAGGTAAGATCTATTTCAACTATTTCATTGCTAATTATACCACAATTCATTCATTTATTCATTGAACAAATGTTGATTGAGCAAATACTAGAAACTTACCATTGCTCTAGATCTTAGAGGCCCAGGGGTAGAGAAGTTAAAAAAGTTCTTGTTCTCATGAATTTTGCATCATAATACTTTATGCCATTATATCACAAATGCTTTACTTAAGGGGAAAAACCCCTGTAGGTCTGTAAACATATTCCAGAAAAATAGGACTTAAAAGGTTGCTACTATTTGCTTCTTAGTTATTTTTAAAATATTTGATATGTAGCCTTAACAAAAGAAAGGACATCAATCTTGAAATTGCCAATTCATCATCTTGTTTTAGGTTTTCTTCTGTAGGTTTAGAAAAGAAAGCCAAAGTAAAACCCTCCCTAGATCTCTTTCTCCAGTGGCTCACTTGTGTCTGATTCACACCATTTCCTTACTAGCCAGCTCCAGTTAGTGGAGTCACTAACTGATTAGGTGATCAAATTTAGATTCTCTGCCAACTGTGCCCAGCACAGCCCCTGTGATGGCAGATAAAAATAGGGGCTAAAAGAGTCTAGAAATGAAAAATAAGAGGGTGGTCACAAAGAGCTGGAACTTTGAATTAGAAAGTCTGGTGCAGGGCTTTGCCTTAGTAGCTAGCCAAGCGTGGGCAAGGGAATTAACTGCTCTGGGCCTCAGTTTCCTCTTCCTTAAAATGACAATAGTGCTTCCAGCCTCATAGATGCCTCATGAAGCTTGGGTGTGGTACCACCACACAAAGCACTCAACTAATTATGCTCAGCAATTTTCTAGAAGGCTAGTATTTTGCTCATAGTAATTCATGAAAATTTTACATTCTATGATGATATACATGTATTTGTTTTACTAGAAAAACCTGCCCCCAGCTGGGCATTTAGCTCAGTGGTTTCGCTGCCTGCTGCGCAAGCGCCAGGACCCGAGTTCGAATCCCTAGTACCAAAAAAAAGAAAAAAGAAAAACCTGCCCCTACACCTCCCCCAGTATTTTATTATTAAATTGATCTTTTGAAAAGGAGTGCCATGGCCCATCTTGTCTTTATCTTCACACTTGCTAGCCAGTTTGATGAAATAAGACCTTTTGCTTACTTCTTCCATTGTTTCTCCTTTCTTTACTGTCTGCTCTTACCCCCATCTCTACACGTGTGATATAAAGTCTTATTTACCTAGTGCTACAATTGTGCCTTTTGCAGGCAGGCAGCTCCATAGCCTATCAATCTATTTTTATGTTTATTGTTCTTCTTCAAGGGTCAAATCCTTTTCAATGTCATTGATTCTACACAGATGTTGACTAGCTCTGCCGGGAAGCCATAATCTGCATAGTGGCACTGCCTCAGTTGGTAGAAATAGAAACTATTTTCACATGCAGGAAACTTCTGTAATACAGAAATTTCTACAGAAAAGGGGAACATCAGTCTTCCATATTCTATGTTTTGCATTATATTTAAGAGAATGCAGGTCCTTTGTTTCATTCTTCCATGCATTCACTTTTTCTAATCAAATATTGAGAACCTACTATATCTACATGCCAATGCTTTGCTATTCTCTTGAATTTTCTGCTTGGGGGAAAGATCCCTTCTTAAATATGTGAGATAATGTGTGTACGATGGGCTACTCCTGCTCAAATAATGAATACTTCCTCAACTCCCATTTCAATGTCTCAATTACTACCACTAAATGAACAACCAAATCCAACTGGGGAGATATTGGACTTCCTGCCTTGTCATAACTGTCATATTTTAAGTATGATCTTTATAATTTTTGTTATTGGATATCATCTTCCATTCTGAATATCTTAGTGTGTATTATTCTTGATTCTGATGTTATAGGCGTATGGCAATATGATAGAAAAATTATTAAACTAGACTAGGACAATAGTTCACATAGGTCATTTGCAATGTAATGTCTTAAAAAATAAAAACCAAGTCAAGCTGAATTCTGAGCTTGCTTATTTAGTTACTGTAATTGTTAATTTTATGTGTTAACTTGGCTTGGCTATGGTGACCAGTTATTTGTCAAACACCATTTAGATGTTGTAGTGCAGGTATTTTTTAGATAAAATTTGAATCAGTAGACTTTAAGTAAAGCAGATCTTTTCTCCTATGATTTGGGTGTGCCTCATCCAATCAGTGAAAAGTGTTAAGGGCAAGAACTGAATTCCCCCAAAGAGGAAGAAATTCTGTTTCTAGACTGGAACATAGAAATTTCACCTGACTTTTTGGTTTCAGACTCAAGACTATAACCTCAGGTCTTGCCAGAATTTCTAAAAGTCCTGCACATTTCAGATTTGACAGTTCCCACAATCCTGTGAGCAAATGAGTAAATTCTTTAAGATAAAGCTTTCTCTCCAACACACATATATTAGATATGTATTTATGTATTTTATGTTTGTATTATATATGCATATATGTATTATAATAATACACATGCTATTTTACTTATAGTTATTAATAGTATTTGATTCCTTGTATTGTTTTGTGCAAAAAAATCTTTCTCCCCCAGAAAATACCAAAATGCCTCCTCATTGATGAGGAGCAGCCACCTCTCCCTCTTCCTAGCTGAGTTTCAGCAATATGCCAACAGAGGCCCTGCAGTGCTGGGGTGAAGAATACATGGAAATGGACAGTCCTCCCTTACCTGCAGTTTTGATTTCTGTGGTTTCAATTATCTGGAGGCAAACATGGTCTAAAAACATCAAATGGAAACTTCCAGAGACAAACAATTGATACATTTAAATTGAGTGCTATTTTGCACAGTGTGATGGATCTTACTCCATCCTGCCCAGGATATGACTCATCCCTCATCCCTCGGTCCAGGTACCTACCCTGTATATAATACCATTAGTCAGAGAGTAATCACTTAGTGGAGGGAAACCACATTCTGTAATTTTTGTTACAGTGTATTGTTATAATTATCCAATTTTATTGTTGATTGATGTTAATCCTTTACTTGCCTAATTTATAAATTAAGCTTTATCATGAATATGTACATGTAGGAAAAGCATAAATTATATAGGGTTTGGTACAATCTGCAATTTAGGGTACCACTGAGGGTCCTGAGATATGGGAGAGACTACTGTCATGCTGATCTGGAGAGCAAATTTGTTACAGGAATTCAACTATTAATACAAAAAATGAGGGAGTCAAATATCTGGGCTAGTTCATCAGAGCAGAAGGATCAACCAACACCATTGACAAAGTGCTTTTTAAGCATGAGAGGAGATAATATCTCTGGCAGCTTCCAATTTAGATCTTCTGACCATAGGCTTAGCCTTTCCCAGACCATGAGCTAATCTCCACCAAGGCAGTTAATAAGATTCTTACTACATCTTGAGTGCACTGCAGATCTACTTCTGGGACTGTGTCTAGACCTGGAATACTTCTCAGAATCCTGAACCAACTGGATGAGGACTCAGTTTAAGATCTTGCTTTAAACCTACCAAGAATCCTAACTGCAAGCATAGCCACTGCTCCAAATCTTCTGATCTGTGTGGAGCATCCCAAGATGTTGAGACTGGAGGGAAAGGTTGAGTTCACCTACCCCAACAATACAGCCCTCAACTCATTATCCATCTCCGGTTCTGCTTCCCTCTCTCCCCAGTCAGTAGGCCAAAGCAACCCCATTGCTGAGACCCCACCAGTCTTTATAGCAAACATTTCTAGAATATGATTAAGAGAAATTGTGCTTTGATTTGGGACAAGTCAGCCTGTTGGGTGAATGGATGAGGTGCACCCCAGCCAGGTGCACAGACATCCTTTATGGCTTAGCTCACATGGTGGCCCTTCCCTCGGAATTTTCTCCAGCCACTCTGACCAAGCATGCTCTGTGCTCCTTAACTTCTCCAGAGGCCCTTCTAGGTGGTAATCATATAGCAATTGAGTAATTAATCACGTAACTTGCTCACTCAAATGAGCCCACAAGGACAAGGGTTGTGCTTAACTTGTTCAATGCCATCGCCCCAATGCCTAGCACAATGGTAAGCTTTTATGAATTAACTAAATTGCTAATTGGTAATTTGATTAAACATGAAGTCTAAATACATAAATTATTTCATTCCAGATTAAGTTTAAAAGTGTAAGAAAGGCAGTTGTGTCACCTAATTGAAATATTGATTTATTCTGAAATACTAATTGGTTAGGAATAAAGGTTAGAAAATCAGGTTAAATTGATAAACTATTTGACACTTGGCAAATTACTATCTGAGTTCTTTTTTTTCCCCTGTAAAATGGAGATGTGAGGATTATTTCATGAGAATGATAGGAAGGTTAAATGGTTTACTGTATAAAAATGCTTAGGAAGGGCACCCAGCACATCTTAAATGCCTTATGCCTTATAACCAATATTACTAACATGTCTTTATCGATGCAAATTTTAAAAATTCTTTAAAGCAAAACAAAAACTGTAGAAAATTTCCATTATTAATTCTCTTGTTTCAGTCCATTCAGCTTGCTACTGAAGAATACCTAACACTAGTTGGCTTATAAAGAACAAAAAAATGTTTCTTACAGTTCTGCAGGCTGTGATGTCCAAGATTAAGGCAGATCTGGTGTTTGGGACTGCTAGTTTTCAGTTCATAGATAATGGTCTTCTCACTGATTTCTCTATCACAAAAGGAGCAAGGCAGCTGTCTGGGATCTCTTGTAAGGGCACTAATCCCATTGATGAGGAGTCTTCCCTTATGACCAAACCACTTCCCAAAGTTTACACCTCTTCATACACTGGATTCTAGGATTTCAATATATGAAGCATTTGGGTCTATAGCATTCCTTTCCTGTCCACCTAAAATTCATGTCCTTCCCACATGCAAAATGCATTCATGCCTTCCCAACAGTCCAAAGCCTCCACTCAGTCCAGCATCAGTTCAGAAGTCTGAGGTCCAAAATCCCTTCTAAATAAATAAATCAAATTTGGGTGAAATTCACAGTATGATTTATCCTGGGGCAAATTCCCCTCCAGCTGTAAACCTGAAATCTAAATCTCTTGTGTGCTTCCAAAATACTGTGTAGGGATCGGCATGGATAGACACTCTCATTCCCACAGGGAACAGTAGGAAAGGAGAAAGGAATGATGAGTCTCAGATAGGTTCCTAGATAAAAACAAACAACAATAAAACCCGAAGGCTCAAGAACAATGTTCTTTGGCTTCATGTTCTCCCTTCTAGACCCAGTGGAGCCGCAGGCCCACCTCATAGGTTAGAGCTGTGGCCATGTGGCTCTCCCAGGTGGCTATTCCATTGTAGTTGGTATGTATAAAATCTACTATAGACAGAATGACACTAACATTCAGTCTATAGCAGCCCTTTACTTAGTAGGTGTTATGGTTTATGTCTAGATGGGCCCCCCAAGGCCTCATGCACTTAAAAGGGTGGCTTTGGGGCAGTAATAAGATCACGGGAGTGTGATACTCATTAGTGGATTAGTTCAATTGATGAGTTTATAGCTAAATGTGATGTTAGGAGATGAAGCCTGGTTGGAGTAGATGGGTCACTGAGGGTGTGGCCTGGAAGGATGCATCTCTCTCCCTCTTCCACAGAAATGTTTCCAGCTGCCATGCCAGGAGCTGTATCTCCTCTGCCATCCTGGCTTACCTTGGAGTCAGCTGACTATGGACTGAAACCTCTACAAACTGTGGGTCAAAATAACCCTTTCCTCCTCAGAGCTGTGGCTGTTGGGTATTATGCCTCGGCAACAAGAAAGTAACTAATACAGTAGGGAAAGAAGTTGGTTGCATTTATGTTTAGTCTAATATTATTACTTGAAAATCAGCTGTATTGTAGACATTTCTGTGCACTCAAATATGGAACGATATGTCCTCATGGCTATGTGGGTATTCTCAAGTTTGGAAGACATGAACATACATATAGGTACACATTCTTGTGTCAGGTGAATACATAAACAAATTATATTTACTATCAGTTATATCATCATTTCATAAAAACAAGGCAAGAATATGGATATAACCTTAAAATACAGGTTAGTCTTAGTCTTTGAAAATGAATAAATTTAATTGATGAAAACTCACTACTCTTGTTTTATAGTGGTCAGTAAGGGCAAAAGCTTGGCAGAACTTGAGACACAAAGTGATAAAAAGAAATTTATATTAATTTGATACTATTTTCTCTTAGTTTGAAGATACTTATATCATAATTTAGTCTATACAGTTTAAAATGTAAAATATAGAAATTAGCAGTACCTTAAAATGAAAATATCAAATACGTTACTATTCAAAGAGTTACAATGTTCACCAGAACTCATTTATTGTTTTCACCCCCTTCTCCTGCAATACTGCTGTTGCTTCAAAGACCCCCATGCTGCTCCCAACTATCTTAACAGGAACTCTGCATCTCACCATGAGAGCTACGGATAATTAAAAAGAAGAGCTGGTCACGTTCCCAGATGGATCCTTTCACCATCTAGTACAATAAAATTCTCAACCAAATTTTTCATAATAGCAGCTTCACCAATGAGGAATGGATCATAATAATAAAGTAGCCAATACTGGGGTATATATTTCCTCACAAATTTTTTGAGAATCCCTAGAGCTTGGCCTAACACATAGAAACATTACAGATATTGATTGGACTTCTATAAAATAAAAATAGTCCCTATGAAAGAAAAATGAGAACTTGATGAGCAATTTGACCATTGGCAAATTACCAGTGGAGTCTATTTTGCTTATTTTTTTAAATTTTTAAAATTATTTTTAAAAATCTTAAGTGTCCGTCAATGGATGTTTTCCATAGTAACCTTCAAAAATGAAGCCAGATTCATATTCCTTCCTCCAACATTAGAAAGAAATGGGGGGGAGGGGCAATGGGCGCTTGAGTTGTTTCCAAGCTTTTTCCCCGTGAGGAGTTGGACCCCTGCCCTCGCCACTCCATTGAGCCCATGAAGTATAGTTCAATGAATAACTAACAGATGATTACATTTATGAGGAAAGAGTACTCAGAGCAGACAGCTACTTCCTACAGGTGACAAGCAATCTTCCACCAGGGCTTCACCTGACGAGTCATTTTGGGATGTGATCACAAGGGCTGGAGACTGATGAAATTATCCTGTCCAACATCAAACACAAAGTGGTTGTAAATCAGCAGAGGCTGTGGCAGAAGAGAGCAGCTCATTCTTTATGCTCTGCAGACAGTCCTCAACCCAGGGGCTGCATCAAGCACCCTAACAATATCATTAAGTGACCCTATAAAGAGATTTAATTAAAACACCACCGCCGCTGCCATCAGCGTGACTATTGACTTGAATCCTTCAGCTGTCTTGAGGAAACTGATTTGAAAATAAGTTCTATGATTTAAAAACTTGAATGTGTTGAGGCTAACTCAGCAAAGCAGGGCAACATGTATAAATAAAGAAACGCCTGTCTGTTGTAACTCTCCTTTTGACCTTGCCAGACGATTGCGTGTTGAACTATCATTGTGTTTCCTGAGGGTCACTTAGGGAAAGGCAAAAAAAAAAAAAAAAAAAAAAGGCAAGCCATCTCTAGTTTAAATTGGTCAAGAGAGTTCTGAAAAATCAGAAATTGATCTTGCAAATGCGTTCTATAAAATGAGAAGGGATAAAATATGGATGACTTATACATGGTATCTGCTGAACAGCACTTGATTTACACATGATCTGAAGAAATGTAGAGAAACCATTTTGAAGTTGCCCTGTAGAAGGAATCATATTTTAAGAGTAAAAAATTGGCAGGTTTCATTGAATAGGGAAGGAGCTTTCTAAGGATCCCATTTCCCCATCACTGTGAAAAGGATTTATGTGCATTGTTCCCTTCAGTAGTGTTGGGAAGTTCCCGTGTAAATCCTAATCCTTTAGGGTTCACCGTAGGAACCAGCTACTCAGAGATTTCTCTCTGATGCTTGATGATTTGCACAAAATTGTGGTTTTGAAAAAAAGAATGGAAAAACTTTTTAAATGGATATGCTAGAATGGTAACTGAGCTTACCCAGGGTCATGTTGCAGTTTTATACAATCCCCATGCCCTTCTGATTTACTTGCAGAACCTGCTATGCAAGGGCATTTGAGTGAATCTGCATGAAAGGCCTGCACACATTTAAATGGGCTGATTTAATAAGAATTGTGACTGATGTAAAAATACCCCCCTGCATTCTATTTAGTTCTTAGTTCTCTTCTCCCTTTGTAACTGAAATGAAGCGTCCCTTAAATTTTATGAAATTGCATATGTTTGATCTCCCAGTGGTGTTCTTCAGGTAATCTTGGATAGATGATGGAAGAGGATTTTTGCTTTATATATATATATATATATATATATATATATATATATATGTGTGTGTGTGTGTGTGTGTGTGTGTGTGTATGTATATATATATACATACACATATATATATGTATATGTATATATATATAAATTTAGAACAAAATAGCCAATAATGGGGAGGAAGAAAGAAACTACCTCAGATGATCTGTATTTGAAAAGGAAAGTAAATGTAGTAACAAGCTCTTGACATTCCCAAGAAGCATGCTCTCCAGTACTTTATTGATGGCTATTTTTGTGCATGCTCTGCGGTGCTCTCTCAGTAGTCGCACTTTAATTACCTGCACTTTGTTCAGGGAAGGTATGTATTGGCTTCTGGCCAAGGTGGGCTAGGACTCTTCTTGTCACTACAGAGTCTAACAGCATGTACAGAACAATATCCCAATTAGATCCTTAAGTGTTAGAAACATGATACACCAGTGCATTTATCTTGAAGGCTGATCAGTGGGAAGTTTCAAAAACACACAGAAGGTACGATTCGTTCTAATCCTTTAAACATCAGGCCAGGAAGGCAGCAAAAGAAGCTGGAAATATTGTAAGATGCATCAGTATGTCTTTGACTTGTGTAATTTTGTTTATCTTAAAAATAAAACTCATAGGTCAAAGTGATCAAGCCATCATTTCCAAAGAACATTCTTTCTGTTATTGTTGCCTGCCAAGATAGGATTTCATTTCTCTGGTAACAAAGGGAATGTTTTTTTCTTCTAGATACATAATGCTTTACTGGCAACTGATAAATTGACATAAGGGATATTTTAAATAATCATGAAAGTTATTCTCTTTTAGGTTATTTAAACTCACAAGGTAAAATGCATCTCTCTCTCTCTCTGTCCCCCCAACCTATATGTCAGAGATGGTAAGAAAAAATTATGTGGCAAAGGAAGCAAGCTGCTTTTATTCTTCTACCCTGTTGAGACAATAATTGTGTAAAATGTCTGGACTAAGTTAAAATGCCCAAAGACAGCCTTTAATTTACACCCTGCAATGGGTTAAGAGTCCAGTCAGTCTTTTCTGTTTCTATCAGTCACTCTCTTTATAACAATTGAACTAAGTTCTTTTAAATTGTAAAGTATTTAAATTCTTCCCATTGGCCTTACAATCAAATGCTACCTAGATTATCAGCTCCTGTGTATTCTTAACTTGCTTTTCAGACTGAGACAATAAATGTTTTGGATACTCTCATGGGGATGGTGAGGAGTAGGGAAGAAGCCAGAGAAAAGTAGGTTCCGACTTCTACATGCCACAAGTGCTGTCTTTTCCACACACACCCCACACACGATTAGACTTTTCTCCATCATATCAGTACAACAGATGCCTTGAGTGTGATTATCGTCCAACATTGCAAGTCTTCTTAGTTCAAATAAAAAAGGGTGAAATATTTCTTCTTTCTATTATCGTTCTTAATTCTGCACTCCTTTTTTAAAAAAAATCCCATTGATGCTCCCCGAAAAGAAAAGAAAACCCTAAGTACATCCCTTCTTTCTTTCAAGCTATGGTCTGATATTTAAAAAAATGAGGGTGCAAGATTCTACAAATGAAGTAGCATAGAATGCCAAAGGAAGAGAGAATAATTCATGGACTAAGGATTTAAATGAAATTTTAGGTTACTGATCTCAGAGTAAAATTGGATTAAGATGGCCAGCTAGAGAAATCTGAGACAATTATGTGATGCAAAATTATTTTCTTCATAAATTTTCTTTCTTGTGTGGCTTTCAAACTTAGCTAGCAATGATTGTGTCTCTGATTCCACTCCCCAGTTTTTGTTCCATCTGAGTATCCACAAGAATGTACTGTTTAGCTAGAAAAGAAAAAGTGACCTAAAAATCACACATTTTAAGAAGTAAAACAAGCACAATATTTATTAAAGGGCAAGACTTATTGACTTTAAAATCTTTTATGGGTCCTGAAAAAGATACAATCTTGGTAGGAGTGGAACAGAATTAACCATAGCCCTTAATTTCAAAGCTTCTGAGATCCCCGATTAAGGAATTAAAAGCTTATCTAATGAAATGTTATTAGAAGAATAAGCAAAATAATAGATTAACCTTTAAACTCAATTCAATGGCCAAGTCATTCATTTTAATATAGATATCTCCCACTGATGTGGCAGGTTCCAGAGATACCTCAAAACCTTTATTTTTGCCTGATGTCCTTCTAAGGATTAGGAAACTAACCTGTCACAAGTCAAGTGGCTTGTCCAAAACAACACAGCTAGCAAACTGCAAATCAGCTCCCAGCACATATGCCTAGGTGTTGTTCCCGAGCACAACCATCTTAGTACTAACAGCTTGTGATAAATTCGCGCTTTAGAAAGTGTCCAGTTTGTCCAAGTGAAACCACTACAAATACAACTGACTTTTTAAAAAACTTCCCCTTTCACTTATTTCATTGGATTTGGGCAGTGCCTTGCTGAGCTTTGTAAGGGAAAAAGAAAAATCAACAATATTGACCTTGTCTTTATTTAAACTTCTGATATTTTGTTCTGCAGTAATTTTAATTTTTTTAAATGATCTTATAATATTATTTAAATTATTGAGCTTTGGGGCACTTTTCCATCCCCTTAGATTTTAGTTCCCCAAGCAAGTAAGTACCTTGCTTGTTTCCTACAGTCTCTGGTCCTTTACCTGTAACAGTAACAAACATCTACATGGTTTCTCCCAGTCAAGTATTGCAGAAAAGCAGATTGTATTTGACAAAGCAGGAAAGAAGCAGTCTTATCATTTTGCTAGGCACTCTTTTCTGTGGGTTCAGTTAGGATTGGTGTGCTAGTTTCCTATCCTCCCAAACAGGGGGCTGTGCTCATCTCTCCAGGAAAGAGCTAAGATGAAAAACTCAACTGCTTCAGATTCCTTGAAATAGAAGGACTCGAATGAGCCGCACACTGGAAAGCAATTGTCCTGTATTTCTTCTATTATGTTTAAAGAAAGCAATGGACCACTGTGGGACTCTTTAGGATTGTGGAGGGTTGTGGAGGGAGAGTGACTTTCTAGAGCATTAGGGGGCATTATCTTGAGTTGATGGGCTTCCAGAGCATGCAACACACACACACACACACACACACACACACAGAACTTGTTTTGACTACTACTTGGGAAGACCACACTTATTTAGTGTATATGCTTGCTAGTGTGTCATTTTAAGAAGCCAGAAACGCATTTTTTTCTGTGTGTCGGGGATCGAACTCCAGACCTTGCACTTGCAAGGCAGGTGGTGGAACCACTGAGCTAAATCCCCGGCCCTGGAAACACTTTTTTTTCAAGTTGTGCTTTGTATAGACAACTTGTGGGAGGAAGGGCAGCAGAAAAATTAATATAGTAAAGAAGAAACCTGAAACACTATATTTTATTGAGTTCTCTAAGCAAAGCGTAAATTCAGTTATAGTTACGGTAAGAACTTCATAAAGATTATTCTTATACTGTATTTAGCCCAACATTTAGCATGAATTTTTTCATGTACCTGATCTTCTTCCAAATTATAGGGTCCTAATTACAGATAAAATGAGTTTTAGTATGCAAAAAATGACATAAAACTCACTGAACAATGCTTCATAGGGCTCAACAACTCTGCCTGCTTTTCTGCTAAAAGATCACAAGTTCTTGCCTTCTGTATAGTCTGGTTTCTCATTACTTATGCTGTTATCTTCCTAAATGGAGGGGTTACTTTAAAAATTAAAATATGTATGCTTTGAAAAGACATCTCAAAAAAAGTTGCAGCTATATAGAAAGAGAAAATAATTGATGCTCTTTGTGTTTCGTGATCTTTAAGTTATGTCTGTCTTCATGGATTTTGATAGCTTACATTTTACCTGGTTTTCATTTTATCTTAGCTAACATCCCAAACAGAAAACACAGCAAGTAGGTAAAAAAAAATCATCTGTGAACCATAATAAATGGATTTCTGCCAATGACAGGTCATGATGCAGAAAAAAAATCTGTGATGACCCTCTTTCCTCTACACTCATTTATCTCTTCCTGGTGTCCACTGATAGATTCTTGCTGTATGATTTATTGCAGAAAAACACCACCTAGAAATGGGCTTTTGATAAAATTGTTCAAGGATTCCTGGACAATAAATCCTAATCTTAACATGCAATGCTGCAAAATGTTTCACCTTTCTTATGCTATAAATAAAATATGCCAAATGCGATAATAAATCCATACATTTAAGCACTATCTATGTAGTTTAGGAAATAAAGTCATAGTATGTATGGCTTATGTTAATAGCAGCTCTAAGCCTGAGGATATTGATGGCAGTATTTGTGGATTTGCCATCCAAATGTTTAGCACTCTATATCGTTAGGAAATTTTGTGGTTTTTATCTGCCTGGGAAGGCTCACTCTGCAAAGAGCATATGTGGAGTAAGCATAGTCAATTTCTGGTGGCTGGAATTAAAGGACAAGTCTCCTGAACACAGACAACTTGCTTTGGGAGATAGTTGAAACTTTGAGTTCATGCAGGGACCTTCCTTTGTAATTAATCATCTACTAGCAGAAGTGATGAGAGGCTCTGTCACCTAACTGTGACCCCCCCCCCCAGTGACATAGGGTGTTAAACACACAGGACCCTAGTATTTATGCCTTTTCACATAAACTTGAAGACAGGTATCTAACCTCCACATAGTAGAAGGGTAAGGCAGTCTTTCAGCTCACTTTGACCTAATTTGCTTTTCATTACATGGAAACCTAAAGGCTGATTTTAATTACTGAGCTTCTAAAGCGATAAACTATTGCAGCATCCATCTGTTCAAAGATATGGAGGCCAGATCTTAATCTAGCTCAAGGTTTCTCAATTTTGGCAGTATTGACATTTGGGGCCAGATAACTCTGCGTTTAAGGGGCTGTCCTGTGCACTGTAGGTTACTTAGCAGCATCTGTGGCCTTTACTCCTGGATGCCAGTATCCTCCTCCCCAGCCTGTGATAACTAGAATGTTTCCAAACATCTCCTTCCGGGGAAAATCATCCCTGGGTGGAAACTGGGAGTGTAGCTCAATGTGAGAGCCCGTGCTGAGCATGCATCAGACCTTGGGTTAGATCCCCATGCCAAAAATAAAGTTGATAAAAAACAAAAGCTGTGATATTAAAGAAAAAAAAATATTTTTGCAACAACAACAACAGAAATAAGTTCAAAAGTAAAAGATACTAAGTTTTCAACCAGAGTGAGTTGTCTCTTATTTTAAAGAGGGCTAGGAATATATGTGGAAAGATCTCCCTAATGTCATACACAAAGAAAAGGAAAGGGCCTGTGAAATGCTGGTTGTTTGGCCAGTAGCTAAGAAATCATGTGTTAAATACCACACTTGTCTAATCATTTACATTGCATCTGACAGAATTAGGATACAGATACAAAAATAGTGTGTACTTGAAAAGGGTATCCACCCTAGAAAGAAAGAAATGGAAATGAGAGTCAAAAAACATAAAGGAAGTTTTTTTTCACCAACAAATTGAAAGTGGAGAAATCCATTATATCATGTGTAGCTTTCTTTGTGTCCTCAGATATTTATTGAAGGTCAAAGACAGAGATGCCTAATGGGTTATGATTATGTGAAATGAAGTGAGAAACAATGTTTTATAACAGCAAACACTTTTTATAGTGACAGTGTATTATGTTCACTAAAATGTCTTACAGCTGCTTTTTCCCTGGTATCCATGGAGCAAAGCAGGAAAATAATATGTTATTCAAGAAATACATAGAAATTGGGGGTGTGACTTGTTCAGAGCCAGGGCTCTTGTCTCAAGACCCAAGAAAATTTCCCACTGTTCTTCGTCCAACTTGAATAACTATTTACTCTAAAGAATATTACATTGCTTCCCTTATATCATTTTTTTCCATCTCAGTCTGAAAAAATGGTTATATTTTAGTGATAAAAATTTATGAAGATTTATATTAGTGCTCGCGCAGTTTCGAGCCTGAAAATACCTTTATAATGTCAAACAAGTCAGTCTTCCAAATGATAATAGTTATGCTTTTTGTATGCCTAGTTACTAAAATAATTTAAAAAGCTGTTATCAATTCAATATTAATTCAATAACAGCTTTTTAAATAAATTTGTACTTATCTATCACTATAGCACCTACAAAAATATTTAAAAAGAAGTAGAGGAAATGTGGAAATATTTATGAAAGATAAAGCTTGTTGCTAGAGACCCTTTGCAACAATTCTACCTACCGGCAGGTTGGGAATACGGGGGATTTTCTTGCAGTGCTTCTTATATTAACATATTTAACACCACATGAAAACATTATGCTACTGTAGCAGATGTTGGCAGGCTCTGCCATATGTCTTGAGGTCCTCACCATTTGATATACACACTAGCCCTTCACTGACAGCATCTTGTCTCTCTGTCAGAGGAGTACTGCCCTTATATCTAGTGTGGGAGGGAACTAGAGTTTTCTGAAAATTTATGTTCCCTAGGTACTGACCCAGTTCTCTGGTCCTGAACAGAAAGACCTAGGAAGTACAATCTCATCGACTTCAGATCACCTATATAGAGTTGAACCAAAGTTAAGCTTTCTGAAACTATGTTTGGTATTTCGCTCTTGTTTGGGTTTGGCTTCCTTTCTCTTGCACATCTTCCTGCTCCTGGAGACATCGCTAATAAATACTTTCACAAGAATGGTCATCTCAGAATCTACTTCTAAAACAGATAGCACGTAGACTATAATACTCCCATACATTCATTTCTTTGTTCAACAAATATTTACCAAGTGCCCCTGAAGAGCCAGGACCTAGGAATACTGTGATAAGAAGACAGAACAAATTCCTGCCCTTGGAAAGCATGTAGCCTAAGGGAGACACATGTGGTCACTGCTCTATCTTAGTACCTAACTCAGGGCCCAACACAATACACACACTGTCTGAGTTTCGTTGAGAATTACTGGATGTAGACACAAAATAAAGTTTAATGTTTTCATTTTGGCCCATAGGACCCAGGATCTCCTGCCTTTCTGAACTTATCTCTTAGCATTCTTCCCCTCCTCATCTTACTCCAACCATACTGGCTTGTCTCTGCTACCTCAGTCATGCCAACCTCCCCCCACCCTCCAATAACCCCAGCCCACATGCCCCAGGAAAATCTCTTCTCCTAAAACTTCAGTTGGTTACTAAGGGAATAGAACATTGTCATGGAGAATAGTGAGGGGAGATCACTAAGTTACATTTGGGAAGAACTCACTGAGGAAGTAACATTTAGGCTAAGGCCAAGGCTGTTAGGAATAGGATATTCAAAGCCCCAAGGAAAAAGTAGCTGAGAGAAATTGTATGATTAGCTTAGTAAGCTGGGGAGAGGGGAGAATGGAGAAGCTAGACATGTGTGCCCTAGTTGGCTGGCATAGACACATTGTATTCTGAGGGTAAAATCTGACCTGATACATGCTTTGATAAACAAAATAGTACTGGAACAGAGACGTGTCTGTTTGTTTGTATGTAGTCTATAGTTTGCCCACACAACTGCAGAGCTGAGTACAGATGTTCTTTGATTTCTGATGGGGTCAAGTTCCAATAAGCCCATCACAGCTTGAAAATGCATTTAATACACCTAATGTACTGAACATCAGAGTGTAGCAACACAGTACACAGTAGCGTGTCAGTGGTTTACTCTCATGACAAGGAGATGTGAACACTGTTGTAGCCAGAATTATGACAGAGCCTGGTAGTGCACATATCACTGGCCTGGAGGAAGGCCAAGATTCAAAATGTAGTTTGCACTCAATGCTTATCACCTTTGTACCATTGTAAATTTAAAAAGTGAGAGAAGTCAGGGATCATCTATAGTTGCTACAGATTGTTTTTTCACCCACCAAGCCCAAAAGATTTACTCTCTGGCTTTTCCAGAGAAAGTTCTCCAAGGTTGTAACCGATGGGGGTGCATACCTGTAATAGTTACTCAGGAAGCTGAGGCAAGAGGATTGCAAGTTCAAGGCAAACCTGGGCAACTTAGCAAGATCTTGACTCAAAATTTAAAAAATAAAACAAAAAAAGCTGGGGTGAAGTACAATGGTCGAATCCTCAGAACCACAAAAGCAGAAAAAAGCCCCTAGGTTTATCAAGTCCCTGGGATGAGGAAGAGGCCCTAGGTTTCTTTTCCATTCAATGGTCTGGTAATTTTAAAATATGTCCACAGATTCTGGGACATTTTTTCCTCTAGAGGTGGAATCTATGCTCCTTCCCCTTGAACCTGAGCTCTGTGATTCTTTGATCAATAGAATATGGAAGAATTGACAGTATGTGACTTTCTGGGCTCAAGCTTTAAGAAATAAACTATGCTGTGTCTCTCAAAGTTTAGCCACCATGTTGTGAGGAAGCCCAAAGATACTCTGAGATGTCCAGTGGGGAGGCCCACATAGGAGTCAGGGCAGGGCACAGACTTGCTAGCCTGGGACAGGCACCCTCTAGGATTTACATCCTACAGTTCCCAGCACAGCCACCTACTTTAACCATGTGGAGCAGGCAGGAATGCTCCTCACTCAGATCACAGATTTGTGAGCAAAAGAAATGATTATTATTATTTTTTAGCCACCATGTTTCAGGACATTCTGTTATATAGCTATAGTCACCAGAACAAGAAGGAAGATTTTCATGCCATTTTCTCTACATAGTTTCTTATTTCCCTTAACATGAATAATGTAAAACCATTCCCTTAATATGTAGCCAATTTCTTTTTCCCTTTCAAAGAATCTTCCAACTGATCACTCAACTTCATTTATTCAGTATATAATTGAGTGCCCAGTATATGCAGGAGTCAGTATTATAAATATTAATTGCTTTATAGTTTGATATTTGAACATTATGTTTAGTTTGAGAGAGTTGATACAGAAGAACATGTATCTAAATAGTTTTGTAAAAATGTTTGTTTCCATTTTTGAATTTTAAGTGTAAAATTTGTAACCTCCTTTTGCCACTTTCAGATATTGAAAGAATAGTTCTATGATAATTGTAGATTCTCATGCTAATATGCAGACCTGGCACTTTATAAATATCAAATTATCGTCCTATTTATGAATTATCCATTTTCTTTTAAACACATAGCATTTAGTGCCAATTTTGTCTTAAAATCTTAAATTCAACAATTACAAACACAATTAGAGGTAAAAATTAGAAAAATGAGTACCTGAATATGAGGGAAAAAACTTAGAAAAATTGAGAAGTTAAAGAATTCCATATTGTATCCATTGGAAATCTGGCTTGATATTCTGATGATTAATAGATATAGAAAAAAAATGGATAGTGTTATGAAAATGCCTAACTTTTGAAGATAGCTTATTTACCTGCCTACATATGAGGAGTGAAAATCACTGAACTGCCCTCCCCCCAATCTTTTTATTTCACAAGGGACAATAACTGCGCAAGTTGTGAAAAAACTTTTTTTCTGCCAACTTTACAGTTCAAACTCTGAGTAAGACAGATTAATTTATGGTGGGGAAAATGCTCTGCATCTGGCTTCTCCAGTCAAACTTGCCACATGACTGAGCTAGTTTTATAAAGAAGCTAGAAATCTGGCGCCATGGTAAATGAAGAAAATGAGTTTATTCGCTTAACAAGCTTGCTGCTTTGGATCCTGATGGCCGCCCTGAACTGAAGGCAACATTCTAAGCAAAGAATAGCAGAAACGTTGCCTGGACACTAGAGATGGCTGTGCATGTCAAATCAACACAAGCAAATTTCCAAGGAAATGAAGGAAAGATAAATACTGGGTTATGGAATTACGGATTCAGGAGTGAATTCTGTGCTGTCTATGTGAGAGCAGTCAGTAAGAGGGCAATTGAAGGGATTTGGCATCAGGTGATCAGGAGTAGTTTCCAGCACTCATGTACTGATCACGATATCTATTCCACCTTTTTACAAATAGCCTCACCTTTGGTAGTACACGCATAGCTAGGTGGGTAAAGTGAGCACAGGATGTTTGACGACTCACCCAAGGAATACCACAATAAGTAATAGACAAAGGTTTTAAAACCAGGTCTTGTAACACTCAGGCTAGGGTTTCATTTTTAATATTACTGTGGTAGGGAAAATAATAACTCCTCAAAAATATCCACACCTTAATTCCCAGAATTAATTCCTTAAAATATCCATTCCTTAATCCCCAAAATATCCACACTTTAATTTCTTAAATCTATGCATTCATCAGTTTCTATGGCAAAAGGGATTTGTATTTTGATTCAGTTAACTGTTTCGGAAAATTGAATTATTTTAGATTATGAGTGGATCCAATGGGATGTCAAAGATCTTGATAAGAATAAGTGTGGCAGGAGAGCCAGAGAATGAGATGTGACAGTGGAAGCAGAGATCAGAGAAATTTGGTGCTGTGCGCTTGGGTGTGAAGGCAGTGGCAAGTGCACTAATGAATAGAAGAGATTTCTAGAAGTGGAAAAGGCTAGGAAACCGATTCTTCCCTAGATCCTCAGGCAGCATCGTGGCCCTTCTGATACCTTGGTTTGGCCCAAGGAATCCTATCTTGGATTTCTACTCTAGAACTCCAAGATACTACATTGCTGTAGTTTTCAAGCCACTAAGTTTGTGCTGAATTGTTGAAAAGCAATAGGAAACTAATATAGTTATGATAACTATGTCCAGTTTA
Organism: Heterocephalus glaber; assembly: GCF_053883595.1. NCBI lineage: Eukaryota > Metazoa > Chordata > Mammalia > Rodentia > Bathyergidae > Heterocephalus > Heterocephalus glaber. The sequence goes on from NW_028258156.1 coordinate 9,285,993, forward strand.
TCATTACAAATAACATTGGTTAATAAAATGATTGCACACCTCCAGTTTCAGAACTTCAGGTTAAAACATTCTTAGGATGATAGCATAGAGCTTTGGGGCCTCTACCCCAGCTTTCACCTTTTGTATTTAAACTGCTAAAGTCCTTGTCTCCTCTTCTGAGCTACTGTAAGGGCCAAAAGAGTAGAGACCAAACGGATGTGGTGACACATGGCAGCCTTCGCAGCATTCTGGAAGGATGAGCAAGGAAAGAGCATGGACCAGCCTGAGCAATTTAAGGGCTTAATGAGACACAGTCTCAGAAAGGGCATTGGATGGGGTCTAGCTTGGTGCAAAGGCCTTGGGTTCAATCCCCAGGACCACAGAAGCAAAGAGTACAGGCCACATCTGCTGAGCAGTGGTTCAGTACACTGAGCTGCACCTCTGTACTCGTCTTCAAGGCTGCTGCTTCTAATGCTGTGAATACCGAGGAGGGATCAAAAACTACGGTGAATGTTTAAATTTTAAAAAAATCATAGAAAAAGATGCATTGCTGTTAATCCACCTCTAAATATTCTTCCTTGCTTCAAACACACTTATCCCATCATTCTTGCCACTTTCTGAAGCAGTTCTGGAAATGCTCCTTCCTAAGAGTTTTAATTGTACTGTTGTGGCTGTCTTGATGTCCTGGGTCAGTTTAAAATGTTTCCCTTTCATGGTCATTCTGACTTTGGAGAATCACCAGAAGCTGTGTGGTGCCAGATCCGGTGAACAGGTGGATGAGGACAAACCGTAATGTTTTACAAGCCTGCCATTCTGTTCAGTAGCATTCTGCTGCAGCATTCACTGTATTTTTAATCACACTTCATAAAGCCACTCATGAAAGAAGACTTTCAGTACTGCTTTATAAAGTGTCAAGAAGCCTGGCATGGCACAGGCCTGTAGTTCCAGCACTCCGGAGGCTGAAGCAGGAGGATCCCTGCAAGTTTGAGGCCAGCCTGGGCTACATAGTGAGTTCAAGGGCAGCCTGAACACAAAGCAAGACCCTGTCTCAACAAAGCCAACAAAAGAAAAAGTGGCAAGAATGACGGCATAAATGTGTTCAAAGCAATGGGGAGAATTTTGATAGGAATTAACAGCAACGTGTCTGTTACTATAATAGATTTTTAAATGTAAACATTCACCATATATTTTGATCCCACCTTATAAAATACAACCTCACAGTCCCCAGCTTCTTCCATTCAGATGGCTGTGCCAGGCCCTCTTACACAGGAACTCTGGGGTCACTAACATCCACTGGGGAGGTTTTTCTTTCACTCTGCTCTCCCACCTTTACTGAAGGCCCTGTTGTCGCCATCAAATTTCAGGAACAACTGGGTAGGCAAAATCCTGACTCTAGAAGAAATAAAAACTTTATCACTCCCAAGAAAGAGTAGGAATGTGAAAACTGGATACATTTTTTTTCTTTTTACCATTTATACTCATCTCTAATAACAGCTGCCTCCGTGGTTGGTGTGACAGGCAGAAACAGGGCAAATGTCAAACTACCAATGATAGTGACAATTCAGTGGGTCTTCCCTTCACTAAGTACTTAAAATTCTTTTGCATAATTACGCACATCTCTCTTTAAAAATATGTATATATTAGTTTTAGCACAACTAATAATAGCTTTTCTGACATAGGATGTCTTTAGTTTTTCTCAATAAATTGCTATTTTTTATTTTTTTATTATGGGTTTTGGAATGAAGATTGATTTTTGAGCCGTTTTGGGGGATAATAGCTGACTTTTGTGCTACTGTGCCACTGCACAGCTTGTATTTCGATAATTAAATATAAACACGCTCCCTCTAAAGAACAGAGCCACTTAAAATATGGCAGTGCTTCATTAATAATCGATTTACAGAATCTGCCCGCGGAAACGACAGCCTCTTGAAGCTGTCATGACACTGTCAGTCTTGCTAAAGCAGGTAAGAATTACTTCTTGAGCTCCAAACAGTCACAAATAGCAATGGTTTCCTTGGCGACTCTGCAGCAAAGCGTAAAGCATTGTGCCTACAGGACTGGGCTTTCTGAATTATAGAGGAGTCTCTCTCCACAGCTTCGGGCTTCCCGCTTTGAGAAACTTTGAGCCCAGTCCTAGGAGGAAGTCTCTGTATGATTGCTGCAGTGGTGGTGGTGGTGGTGGTGGTGTGTGTGTGTGTGTGTGTGCGCGCGCGCGCGAGAGAGAGTGCGTGTGTGTGCCTGCCCACCTGTGTTTGATAGCAGATGCTCCTCTGGGAGGGTCGGGCCCCAAAGTGCAGGCCAGTGGGTTATGCCACCAGCAGATCCCTCAGCCACAGCAGCCTGGTTTGCAATGCTCAGGAGGCTGAGAGCAGCAGGACCTGCTCTTGTTAATGAGTCACCCGATGGGAAAAGCCTCCTGTTTGACAATCACCAAGTCACAGAGCAGAAGGATATCCTGGGCAAAGGAAACAAAGACGATGCAGGTTGTATCTTTGACAGGGGTATAAAATGATTTCGGTCCTTCATTCTGTTTGGGTTATTTTACTTGTGGAACCAAACAAGTTGGTGCCCTTTTAATAATTTTAGTATTCTGGATGCTCTTTTTCTTGGGCTGCTGCAGATGAAAGGGCACTCGCTCTTCCTTCTCCTGTACTTTGTTTTTGTAGCATTTTTTGCAGGGGAGGTATAGATTTTTAGGAGAGATTTAAAGGAGATTTGAGGGCAAAGGCTTGTCCCTGATTTGGCCAGGATCTCAGAGTTCCAAATTGAGGCAGAGGACTTGTTTCAGTGCTGACTGTGTGAGGTGAAGAAGCAATACAACTTATGCTTAAAGTATCTGGATATAAGTGTGACAGATAGCAGGAGATGGGCCACTTTGAAAACTTGTATGTGTTGTAGACCAATGCAGGTGACTGAAAGGCAAAGCACTTTTAACTTTACCTACTTAAAACTGTAAGTAGAGTAAAAAAATATGAAAATATGGATTCTTAATACCCACCAATTATACAAACTACAGTTTATAGAATCTGTTGCATCTAGAAAGTGTTATCAAGCATTCACTTCTTTATGAGGATTCATCTTTACTCACTGACCAGGAAAACTAATTTAGTATAGCAAGTGAGGTTTTCTATGTGTAGAATTTTCTTTAGATTATATTCATTTCCTTATGAAAGAGGATTCAAGTGTACTTTATGATATCTACTCCTTTGAGTAAATAAAAGTGGCTTTCTATGACTAGTCCCTGTCTCTGTGATTTCTGTCTATTGTGTTTATTTCATTCTCACGGAGTGGAGTGATGGTCAAGGTCATGAGCCTGGGAACCAGGCAGGTGAGAGGTTCAAATGATGCTTTTAATTGTGTAGTTAGAAATGAATTTGTAAGACTTAGTTTTCTCATCTGAAAATAAAAGTAATAGTTCTCACTTCAAAGGACTGTTATAGGAATTAATTGAAATAACACCAGTGAATAAAGAGTTTAGCACACACGGGGCACATAATAACAATTCAGTGTTCAGATTTACAACATTTCACATTTGTGACTTACTGGTGTTTAATATTTAGGGTATACATTTAGTCAATACTAGGTTTTTAAAAAAAACTTTTATGGGTAATATACTAATATCTCTATGTTTTTTCTTTAATAAGCTAAGTTTTGACTAACTTATGCTACTTTAATTCAGTTAAGAATTGTAGACATCTTTTTCAAATGTTTCCTAAAAAGTCAATATATTCTAGGGTCTAGCTTGCCCTAAGTGTGCCAGTGTGTTATTTATTGAATGCCAAGCAGCTTGAATCACCTTTATAGTTCATCTTTTCAAACATCTTCTTTGTTAATTCAACAAATACTGCCATTTTTCAGGACCGATAGGATAGGCCTCCATGGCAGGTCTCCAGAGTTTTTCGTAACATGTACCTGTCACATCACCATAATCATCATCACCTCGACCACTACAGAATTCAACTAAAATGAAATTAAGACTGTGTCTTAAGTTACTTTTCCTGTTGCTGGGACAAAACACCCAATACTCAAAGTTAAAGGAGGAAAGGTTTATTTTGCCTTACAGTTTGTAGAGGTTTCAGTCCATAGGTGGCTGGCTCCAAGTCAGGATGGCATGGCAGAGGGGTATGCAGAGGAAAAACAGTATTATGGAGGGCAAAAGGCAGCAAAGCAGCGAAATAGAGAAGAAGCAGCAAGCAACAAGCAGCAAGCAGCAATCCTTGTTCTGTCCCTTATATCCTATCCAGGCTACCCAGCCATTCACACCCAGGGTGGGGCCGCTTTAATCCCAGCATTGAACCAAGAACCAATCCCAGCATCACATCCCTGATACCAGCATCACACACCCTAAATCCAGCCACCTCTGAAAAGCCCCATATATGACTGCATGAAGCTTTGGGGAGACATCTAAATTTTCCCCCTTAGAGCTTATATTAGATCACAGTCTAGGGCAAATTTAATTCATACCACCCCTGATTGTCTATTCCATGGCTATTTGTTTATGCCATGGAATGTGTTCATTTTCTAAACATATGCCTTTTGCCTTTATAGATCAGTGTACATCTACATATATTTGTCTCCAAGGTGATTCAACGCCACAACTTTCTAAGACTTCCAAGGTTACTCAGGCAGTAATAGTCAATTTTAAAGACTCTGATCTGTTTTCGTAGGGTAATTATTTGTAACATTCTGGTGATGCCAAATGGTCAAATACTCTAAAATATTCCAGAAACTTTATGTGGCCGAGAAATAAATCTTTGGTAATATTTTGTGTTCTGCTATTTTTAATCTATTTATTGTATATTTGACAAGTCTCCATATACCTTGTTCTTGGCATTGTAACATCATCTTTCTTGGTTGAAAATGGTGTTATAGCAGTTGAAATCTTCCTTAATCATTAGCCTTAGGTTAATAAAAATCAAGATGCAGAGTCAGCAACCTGAAGAGAAGGCCTTGACCTACCTAACCTACCTAGGTTTCCTCAGTATGTGGGAGGAAGGTAATGCTAAGGAGCAAAAATGTGCTCTTAATCAGCTGGTTAGAAAAAAGAGCTATACTTATTACCAACAACTCTTCAGTTATGATCACCACAAAATAAATAACCTGAATCCAACCCCCATGACTGATAACATTTGGGAGAAATTTCTCTTTTTTTGGCTACATAAATATCAGACAAGAGATTCTGAAATTTTGACTTTGATATAATGGAATTAAAGAATAGCTGGAATGAACCTAAGAAATTTCTAGCCACTCTCATCATTTTATGGATAAGAGACTTAAGGTCCACCATAGCTAAATGATACCTAGCCAAGGTCATGTAGAAAAGCAAATTCTTATTCACTCATCCAAAATTCTTTCAAGGTCAGTGGGGCATGGAGTGATGGGTAGAATGGAAATCATGTTTTTTAAAAAGTTAAACATTTATGTTAACAAAATCACAGCTAGCAATGTTTTGAAAAAACACTACAGGATAAAGTAAGTTCCACAATATTTATTAAAATGCTTTTCATTTTTCTTTTTGGCTGATATTAGAGACTGAATTCAGGTCCTTCACAGTGATTTATATCCCTTGCCCTTTTAAAAATATTAATTAATTAATTAATATTTTGAAACAAGTTCTTATTAAATCACTAAGTTGCCCTTGCCTGGGCTGACCTCGAACTTTCAATCTTCCTACTTCAACCTCCCAGATTGCTGGGCTTACAGGTGTGAGCTACCACACCTGGCCATTTTGATTTATATGCCTATGTTCTACACTCATCTGTCTTTCTTCACTCTTTATCTGTCTTGACTTTTTTGGAGGACATAACTTTTTTGTTGTAGGTAATTCTGTAAGGAAATTCTTTGCATATGTGGCTTCTGGGTTGCTTGAAAATTTTTACTGGAAATTTCCAGTAGTCTTAGATCAAAGTGTGTGAATATTTGGGTAGAGGAAGATCCCAAGATCAGAGGTGATAAACCCTGACTGTTCACAAGTATCATGCTCTTGCTAATGAGCCCCTTCTTGCCTTTGGAGATGGGAATCTCTCTACATTTAATGCCTGCCTCTTCTTTCCATTCCTGAACTCAGAGGTCTTGGCTGAGTCCCTGACCTTTGTCTGCCTTATTTTACACCTTGCAGTAGAATTCCCAGCAGGACAATTATGACCTCGTACAGATGGTTTGCAAATTTGTGTCATTACTTGGTCCTTTCTGAACTCCAATTTTAAAATTTCAGCAATGTCTGGCAATTTCCAGATATTCCTAGCCTTGTAAACTTTCATATATCTACTGTCAAATAAGCATTTCCCCTTGCATTAACCAATCCTTAACCATAATTCATTCATGCATTTGCTCAACTAGTATTGTTTGAATCCCTATTATATGCTAGGATCTGACCTGAGGACTGGGGATACAAAGGGAACAATTCACTCTTTGCTCTTAGGCTAAACAGAGGCAGACAGAGGCAAATACACAGCATTTAGAATGCTGAAAGTAGGCGGCAAGTTACAGCAAGAGCAAGTGATAGGAGCTTAAAATCTTTTAGTGTCTTAGACTGAGCCTTCAGTACATGTCGTTTCTTACATTTGATGAACAAGTTACTTCCATAGATTGTCCACTTTCCATTTTCAAAATCACTGTGGAAAATTAAATATGACATGTATTCCTTGAGAGTCCTTCCACTGAGAATCTGTTCACACTGCAACAGAATATTGTTATGGGGCTTTAAAAAAATATTGTGCCTCTCTTTATTTTTTTTATTAGTACATGTTTGCTGTACATAGCATTTACATTTCTTGTGTGAGTTGGTACACATACACAACACATTTACCTTCCTTTTTCCTTCCCCTTTCCCTCCCTTCCCTCTCCCCTTCCTCCATCGTTTGGTCCCCTTCCCATTTGAGAAATATTCCTACTTCTCTCTACTTCATAGTATCTATTTTTTATTTTGCTCTCTATTTATAATTTGCGTTTCTCATATAAGATCTATCATGTGAGGCTGAAGATTTAGCTCAGTGGCTCCAGGCCTGCCTCACAAGTACAAAGTCTTGAGTTTGATCCCCGGTACAAAAAAAAGGTTAGATCATGTGATAGTTAAGCTTGTGTGTCTGATTTGTTTAACTTGACATTATGGGCTCAAGGTGCATCCATTTTCTTAAAAATAACTCAAGTTTATCTTTCTTTATGACACAGTAGTGTAAACACCAGAATTTGTTTATCTACTCTTATGTTGATAGACATATAGAGGGGCTTTTGAAGCCAGGTCATTAGATGCTTTGCTGCTCTCTGAGTCCAGCTGTCACTCTATGAGAAGATGAGTCCCTGGGAGAAGCTGTTGTGTAAGTAAGTCCTCCAGTCAAACTGAGCTTCCAGAAGACACCTGGCATCAACTACAACCAGGAGAATAAACTTCATCAACGAAAAAGCCAAAAAAGGGCAGGACAAGAAGAACCTAGGCTGAAGCTGTTTGTAGTAAGGACAAGAAGAAAGGCACAACATGGCTGACATTCCGCTTCCAAATTGCCAATGGGACTGCTCCCTATAGAAAAAGAGACTTAGGGCAGCTCTTGAATTTAAGCTTAAAATGTTGTGAATGTTCATAGGCTAAAAAGGTATGTTCTGATAACTTTCAAGTGTACTCATCATCATAAAAATAGCAGTCAAATTCTATGAAGCACTTGCTCTGAGTCAGTACCTGCATTTATTATTTGTGAGCATTTTACACTCAATAACCCATTTAACCTTCACTAAACTTTTATCTCAACTTATTGAGGAGGAACTGAGGCTCAGAAAAGTTAGTGATTTTCAAAAACCACACCAATGGATGTCTTAAGACAGCATTCCCATCAAGGTGTGCCTAGCTCCTGAGTTTTTATCCCCACTAACGAGGTCTCCTTAGCTCCTGCTGGAAGCCATGTGCCTATCACCACCTTCGCTGTGCTGACTATGCAAGGCTGCATGATGACACCAGCAAGATGACCACTTTTCCTGGCTGTTGTACAACAGGGCAGTACTGTGAATCAGCCTGAAGCCTGGGTACAGGCAGGAAATGCAGGCATTTTGTTGTGGGGCTCTCAATATAAAAAGCATCCATACACGGTAACTAGGAGAAGGGAGGCAGAGGAGCTCCGAAGCACTAGCCTCAAAAAGGTAAATGCTTTTGCTTTTCTTAGCAATGTCTGAAGGTAGCCGACATAGAGGAGCACCTTCTTACAAATAGTGTTTATGTGTAGTGAACAACGGTGGGTGACATTTCATAGCACCTTAGAGTCTGCAAAAGCCCTTGTCCATGCATTATTTCCTTGACCCTTGGAAGTAGAAGACAGGCCCTGTTATCACTGTTTTGGGAAACGACTGCCACTGTGAGATGGGACTGTGGGTACATTATTAGGCAGCTGTGAAAATTAAGATCATGATAGGATAGGTCATGACCAATAGGCCAAGTCTAAAGTATGAAAAAGCCATATGATAAACTGTCATTCCAGAGAAGAAAAGTTTGATGACTGACCCAAGATGATCCACTTATTCAGCAGCAGGCCAGGCCTAGGACCCTGTTCTAGGTACACCCTCATAAGGGTTAGCTCTTGCTTCATCCAAGCAGATACAGGGAGCAGATGAGATCCTCGTCCTCAGGAGGTAAGGCATTCATCTCACTATTCTCTACCATCCCTCCTCTTCCACCTTTTCCTCTAACCCAGAACCTGGCACATAAGGGCTTTTAAAATGTTGTTGAAAGGATAGTAAATTGTCCATTGAAGTCCTGAAATCCTGGAATTTCTGCTTTTCGCCTCAACCCACCCTCAACCCTATTCTCTTGCTCATCTTATCTAAAGAGAATTCATTTCATCTTAGATGTTGTTCTCATCAGAATTCAAGATATATTTTGTTATAGGACAATGAAGATTAGGTGCTGAAGTGAAAATCTTCTTAACCGTTAGTACACACAATGATATCAGAAGCATGGGGAAATACAGGGTTTTGGTCTAACCTGAGTTCTAAACACAGTTATCAAATATTTATTAAGGCATTAATGAATCCTTAATCTTTTACAGGAGAAATATATCTGAATTTCAATTTTTGAAAAAAACTAAAATTATATGTTGCCTCATTTAAAGGAAAAAAGAAAGAACATTAAAGGCAGCCAGTTGGCAATTTCTTTCTCTCCTTAGAGCTCAGAGATTTTCTCATGTGAAAATCTTACACACACACACACACACACACACGGACACATACACACCAGATATTTCATGAATCTCTAAGTGGTTTTGAAGTGCGATTTCTGGACCAGGGTCCTCAGGAGCAACCAACTTGTTAGAAATTCAAAGATCTCATCCCCCACAGCTGAGTAGGAGTCTGCAGGTGAGGCCCAGCAATCTGGCATAGTGAGCCCTCTAGATGATTCTAATTCAGGATTCAATTTAAGAACCACTGCCTTGTCTGAAAGCAACATGTGCCCTGTGATACATTAACTGGCCCAACAGTGGTCTAAAACAATATATGTGCTTGTCTAGGTCCGCAGGCCAAGGAAGTAGCTGAGGAATGGCAACAATTTAGCTTACGGTGCTATAAAATTAAATTTAAAGTACTACATTAACAGCAAGGATTATGTCTTATAAATGAAACATGACATAAACTGCAGGAACTCTCAGTCACATAAATGTCAGTGTAATAGTAAAAGCAAGTGTTTAATCCATTCTTAACTTACAGATTTTCCAACTTCTTTATTATGCAAACCTCACATTTTCATTTTTCTTCCTTTATCTATTATTCAGGGTCCCCACCCCATTCTTTCAAAATTTCACACAAATATACATGACTAAAAATACACCTGGATCTTTCATGACCATCATATGCACTGAAATCTTTGTGGACATTTGCCTACAGCTTGGTAAGGTCAGTGTAGGAAGTTGTGAAAACTTTCTCAAATTTTAGTTAAACTCTATTATGGACTAATTTTCCCTTAAGGATTGCCAAGGAAAATCTACATGTTTTTTCATTCATTAAAATTCCTTTCAGTGGTATCTAAATGGCTAATTCTCTACCTAGCTCCAAGGGAAATGAAATCCCCAAATTTGATCAAAGTTAATCAAAACAGAGGTGTGTGACTCATTCAAAAGACAAAGCATGCCTATTAAAAATGTTCCAAAAGAAGATACACGAATGAAGCTGCTGGAGGCCACTCTAACTTGTGTTATGATCATTTAAAGGGGATTTTAAATGACTATTTACATTAGTATTCAATCAAAGGCAACTTGTATGACAGCCCCCACATTACATGGAATATTTATCCTGTGCCTGAATGCACTGCACCTCCAGGCTTCCCAGCCAGTGGCTGCTGGGTTGAATTTGCCCTTTCCTTTAATAGCAAGACGACAATCATATTTTGTCACTTCTTTTTAACAAGGTAATTGTGAAAAGAAATAAGATGTGAAACACAGATTATAAATTAGAAATCACTGAAGGTAGGACAAATGGATTATATTTATAATAGGCCTCTTGATGGTCACCAATTTTTTTTTCAATGAAGCAAAATTATGCCTAGTAACTTTTAATTACTATCTTAAATTTCTAAATTTTGTAGCCATGCGTGTTGGCCCATGCCTGTAATCCCAGCACTCTGAGAAGATGAAGCAGGAGGATCACAAGTTCCAGACTCTGTTTGAAAAATAAAAAATGAAGCCAGGCATTTAACTCAGTGGCACTGCACCTGTCTTGCAAGCACAAGGTCCTGAGTTCAATTCCTAGTACTGGGAAAATAAATAAATAAATAAATAAGTAACTGTCTGGAGATGTAGCTATTGTGAAGACCCTAGGTTCAGACTCCAGTACTGAAAAAAAAAAAAAGAAGAAGAAAAAAAGAAAAAGCTTCTTGTTTAGTTTTGGCTGAATTGTAGCACACAAGGAAGGAATTAGTCCAATTTTTACCTTCAGCTTTTGAGTACAGTCATGCTATGCATCTGTTATTGACAGAAGATCAAACTCTTGATTTTAAAAACTTAACTGTGCTTATGTCTTCTTTCTGTCCCCTGCTTTTCATGCTCACTTTCAAATCACCGGAGACAGCTTTGTTTACCAGCCTCCAGATTTAGCCTTAAAATGGTGAACTTCTTGGTAGAGGTCGAAAGAAATTTTTGAAGACAAATGTGCCCCAAACTAGTGTATTCTGAGGTGTATTTATTAGCAGTTTGAATTAAATCAAGTAGTCTCCTTTCCTGCACTTATTTCCTTGTATTTTCACGGGGAGAAATGTCCAGTGAAGCTGAATGAGGTTATAGGATGTCAATATTCCAGTTTCTGATGTTATTAGATACCACTAGTATTTATATTATCCTTTTAGTTACCAAAAAGATTTTCACATGAATCTTTTTGGGAACACTCATTTAATCTTATAAATTATTACCTTTTTTTGATTGACAGTCAATCAGACCAAACAGCTGAGAGTAAGAGCATTCAACATTTAAACTAGATGGTGGGATGGGCATAGAAATCCCCAATTAAATTATAGTTTCCTGGGGCAACTGGAGCGCCATCCTGGTTTGTCTAGCTTCCTATGAGTCCATACCCATCACCTGTACAGAAAAGGGATTTATCTATGAGCATGCACTGGACAGTTCCACCCCACGGAGAAGAGGTTAAAATAACTGGACATGAGGGCCCTGCTTTCAGAGCACCTGTTCGGTACAGTCTAAAAATAATAGCTATGAATACATGAACATCTATTTTGAATGTCCTCCGGCAGGGAGATGGAGAGCCATGTTAATTTAATCTCCTCTCCTAAATGTTAGCGGCAGTGGAAATGGACGCTCTCATCCCTGTAATCAGTTGCATGGTGCACAAGGGCAGCGGTCTCTTGAGCCTCATCTGCGAGCTAATCTTTCATTTCATAGCAGATCTTTCCATATCAAACAACACAAGTGACTTAATTTGCATGACAGGATTTGTAACGGGGCAAATCTAGTGTCAAAGTCGATTAAAGATTACACCAGAGAACTATCATAATCAGTCCTCTAATGAGCCTAAATAGTACATGTAAAGTCTCCCCCTTTTGCCATTCCAGTCATGTATAAAAGGGAATGTGTTTCTTTTCATCGATGAGCCAGTCCTTTGGTTTGCACATTACGCCCTACGTTGAGCTAAAGTCATGTCAGTCTGGTTTCAGAGGGAGAGAAAGGGAAATAATAAAGCAAACATCACTTCACAAATGACACTGCTTGGTATAAGCCAACGTTTGAAGCCCTTAATTCTTCTAATCTGCAAAATAGTCAATGCTAATGGGTTTTTGCCTTTGTGAAAGCTGATGCATAGAAAGAAAAACTTTAATGAGCTGCCTGGGCCGTGTGCTTACAGATACCTGTCAAATGTCTGTCATCTTAGCTATTGCTGAGGCATTATAAAGAAAGTAAGAAGGAAGGAACGACAGTATTTGTACAAGCATTTTCATGCTAAAATGGCACAATTTTCTTCCTGTCATAATTTCATTGTATCTGAAAGTCAGAAAAGCTTAACCCTTTCCCTAGCATGTCCTGGGTAGTTGTATCGCACAATCTTGGCATGAGCAGTTTAAAAACAGCCCTATGATTTTGTAAACAGCATCTTCTGTTAAATTTGTTTTCAAAAACGGAATTACTTACATTTTTTAAAAAATGTGACAACAAACTATTTGAATCAATTGCTACAAATCAATTGCTCCCAGGGAGACCAGGAGTATATTAAATGCAAAAACTCTATAATGTGTGAGGCTGTCATTTGAATCAATTCTTTTTGAGTTCTTAATTTAATATTTCTTTGTATCTTTGTATGCCTAATACACATACCAGGCCAATAAGGTCAACAAACTCCCCTACTCTCACCTACTCTTTTATTCAGGAAAATCAGGCAATGCAAATGTATCTTATTACCCAGGCACCTACTACAAGAAGTTTGTGTTAGCTTTATTTTCTGAGACACAATCAAAAAATGCAATGTGAGTTAAAGCTTGGCACAAATGAAAAGTCTCTGTCCAGGTGTGAGTTGTTTTTCTTCTTGCAAATAAAAAACAGAACAAAATAGACATGTGTAGGAGCACACACACACACACCCGGATGAGAACTTTCAAGTTTTAAGTCAAACTTCCCTGGTTGAAAAGAAAGAGAATGGCCTTTAACCCTTCAGATTCCTCATTGTTTCCAGAGATAATGGGAGAGTACCATTCTCTGATCATTTTGGTTGGGCCCACCCCTCATACCTAAATAAAAGACAGAAAGAAAAGGAAAGGAAGTACTTTCTAGAGGAGGAGGAGGAGCCTTTAGAGCTTGCACTAGTCCAGGGCTGCACTCCAGTCTCCCCGCTGGCTTCTTGTGCACATAAGAAAGGCTTGTGTAGTTTCATTGCTGTACATTGCAAAAAATCACATGTTGGGGCAATCCTCAAAGTTTATAATGAAATGCTAGGGATAAAATGAATATTTACAAATAGATAATGCTGGTGATTTGTACCTGTCAATGTTATAAATAACCCTGACTTTTTTGTTGCTGTTTTTTGTTTTATGTTTTTGTGGGGGTTTTTTGGTTTTGTTTCTTGTTTTTTTCTTTGGCACCGGGGATCGAACTCGGGTCCTTATGCTTGCAAGGCAGGCGGTGGAACCACTGAGCTAAATCCCCGGGCCCAATAACCCTGACTTGAAATATTGCCTCCCGCAGTAACAGATTTTTGCGTGATTTATTTATTTATTTTTTTGGTACCGGGGATCGAATTCAGGTCCTTGCGCTTGCGCAGCAGGCGGCGAAACCACTGAACTAAATCCCGGGCCCTAGATTTTTGCATGATATGACGATAGTCATGTGCCTCCAGGTCAGCTAAACTCTGGAGAGCTCAAATTATTGCCCGAGTCTAAGTCTTCTAGAAGCTTCCAGGCACTGATGGTGATGTTCAATAATAAGATGGTCATCTTCAATGGCTCATAGCAAGGAGTCCCTAGGACACTTGTGCACTCAGAACCCCAGTTCCTTCCACAAAGATGTATCAGGGGCCACAACGCAGAGGCCTCTCCACTTGGCCTCAAAGTTTGACTCACTCACTTTCCCTCCCCTGTTACAACCTAAAGAGAACAACTTTAATGAGCTCACTGGGCTGTATTGTTTCCCAGAAAACAATTGTGACCAGGAGGAAGTATTAAATGTTTATGCTGCAGGTAAAATCCCAGGGCTCTAATTGGCTCTCCTTCCCCCTGCTTCCTTTTCCCAGAGTAATAAGTCAAAACAAATCCAAGGAGAAGGCAAATTTTAGTCAAGTGGCATTAAAATTTCAAATTAGATAAACCAAGCCAAGAGCACTAGAATACGGATGCCTCTAGCATTCAGTGCTTCCCATGTGACCAAGGCCCAGTCTCCAATTAGACAGCTCTTAAGGTTGGGTTTATTGAAAAGAAATTAGGCCAACATTAATTTGGAAATGAACTATCTTAACACCCTGTGGTAGAGATACTCAGCTACTTTGAAAAGAAATAAATTCACTTCACCGGTATAAAAATCATTCTACTTGGACCTTATTCTGATTTCCAAACAAGTAAGTGAAAAATGAGCAGCAGAGCCAACTTCGGGAGCTGTGGGGTCTTTATTTATTTAACAAATATTTATTGAGGATCCTTAGTTTGCCAAACCCTAAGCCACAGGATCATGCTCTGAAACAAAATCTACTTTCACGACACTACCAGACAAGTGTTTCTCAAAGTTGTAAAGCTTTCTTTCTTCAAAACTGTGGTCTCTGTAAGAGACATTTTGCCAATGGAGTCCCACTTATTAGTTACATATAAAAATCTATTAAAGAGACCAGATGTCTGGAGGGGTTTCAATGTTTTGCTGTTATTGCTTTGTGTTGTTTTAAAATAAAAAAAATAAATTAGAAGCCTGGATCTCCTCCCAGGACACATTCATTCCATGGTGTACGTGAAAGCTCTCCTACTCTATCTGGATGTGTACTTTTAATCATTCTCTGCTTACATTCCCATCCCTATTTATCAGGACCCCTCTCCCCACCAACCATTGTATCCAACTCCAGAGATTTCATGCCACAAGAACAGTCTCCAGACATCAGCGCACAAACTTGAGTAATATACATTAGCTTGCATCACTTTGCAAGAGGAATGATTCCACATCCTTGCCCAATTGCTCACAGAAGGCACAACATGATCTCAAAGGCTATGAGCCGTGTTACTAAACAATGCTTTGCGTTCCCCCGAAGCAGTGTGTACAGTGAGAGGCTCGACCATGTGGATCTCAGAGTCCATTTTCCCAGCGGTCCTACACTCGCCTTCCCCTAAACACTCCTTCTGTGACCCACTTGCTCTACCTCTGATCTGCTGCACCCCAGAGGCTGTCACAAGTCTCCCTCCTTCCCAGGAGTTGAACACACAATAGAGAAAAGGCCCTGGCTGGGAGGTTCAGCCGCCATTAACCCCTACCAGCTGTGCCTGTGGGGAGCCTTCTGGTCTGAATGTCCTTTCTCTGCGGCCGCCTTCATGCCACTAATCTAACCATTGTTGGGGAGGAATGCTGACAGGAGAAAAGAAATTTTTCTTGTGTCCATGCAAGTGTGTGTATCCATGTGTAAGTGAAGGAAGAGTGAAGGCTAATTTCTATAGTTGGCATGAATGGAGGGATTGGGAAAAAAACCTAGTTAAAATGTGTTTACTTGCTTAAAAGGCTCAGTCAATTTAAATAATTTCAGTAGTGTGCTCTATTTTTTTAGAGAGGGGGGAGAAACTAGTTACTATTATAATTTTCTTCAAATCCCCTGAGATGTTTGAGCATGTTTAAGACTTCTAAAATTCACTGCCAGCTGAAAAAAAATTGAATTGAAATTCTTAAAAATACTGGCATAAAGTTACAGGCACACAGAATTACTCAGTTCTAATGGACCTTAAAAAATTAGAGAAAGAGAACTGGTTGTACAGGTCACATTTCCTTCAGAGAAACCATTCACATTTAATGCTTAGAAAAGTTTTAAAAAATAATCTTTTAGAATTGAAATGGAAAGAATTTAACTTTATCAACCACTTTTAATGATTCTAAAGTGAAACATCATATTTTCTTAAAATACAAATTTTCAGTGAACCCAGTAGTTCAATAAGGAGCATGATTTTCTTTTCAGTTTTAAAGAAAACATTTAGAAAAAGTCCTGAAACAGTGACTTTGTAAACTTAGAAAGCAAGGAGGGTGATGATGATGACTGAAATCCTAATTACATCACCAGGCAGATATCCTACTTATTTGAAATGTTCATGAATTTTGATCTTTGTAGATTTCATTACTTTTTTTTCAAAAGCGCTGGGATTGAAGAGAAAACTTCTTCAATTTAGTGCTTCATGTTATCATTGGATAAAGAGCAGTAAAAGACAACAGTTGGCCTGGTTCAAATCAAATTAAGAATAATTAATGTAGAAATGTCTTTTCTGGGCAATTAGATGTATCATAGTAGGGCAACTGTCTGATATAATAAAGCTCCACTTTGCAGCTGTCCCTGAGTCTAGACATCTGCAATCACAGTTCCTTATGACTCCCACCAGGGAAGAACGTGCCCCTCACTGGTTCTAGCCATGAAAATTCAGCATGATCTTTCCTTGTTCCTTTATGACCTCAACCATGTGATTGTGATAAAATAGATTTAATTTCATGAAATAATACTTTTGTAAATTTGCATGAAAACATTTATATAAATGGTGAGTGTTGTATCAGGTATACTTTTCCAGAATATTAGAAGTGAATACCCTGGCACTCATCTGCTTAAGGTGCAGTGTGCTGATTAAATCCAAACCAAAAACAATATAAAGGAAGAGTCCATGTCTCCCAACCCTGTACCTGTCTCCTAGCCGTTTCGGTTTTTCTGTTTCCCCAGGAATAAAGTATCTTAGAGAGGAATGAGTGTGATAACATACAGATTGATGAAATAGATAAGAATAATGAAGTAGTTTCACTTCTTCTCATTGTTTTATTCACTCACTCACCCATTCAGCAAATATTTATTGAGTTTTTGTAATACACAAGACATAGTTGTCAGGCTGAGAGATATAAATCCAAATTCCACACACAGTCTATATTCAAGAAATTTCTTATCTGATATGAGAATTGTTGTGTTATATACAATGGTGCCTCGGTTCACCAACTTAATTCTGTCCATGATTCTGGTACTATGTTTGTAATTCAGTTGCCACCAGAATTGTGGAATGATTTCTATAACCACACTTGTGGAAAGAATTAAGTTCATGAACTGAGGTATCACTGCAAATAGCTATAACATGAAGTAGAAATATAATAATGCTTTCTGAAGGCAGGTGTTAAATTTTGCCCAAAAAGCATTCTAGCTTCCCCCGGCTGTCGTGGTTATTATGACAAGCATTTTCCACCTTCATTCCAGCCCTCTTTACACCCTTAGTAGTTCTCAAAAGCAAAAGACTATAACTTGAGCCAAGAAATGGCCTTTAGGATTTCTCTAAATTGGCTTAGCTATTTGGACATGAACTATGTCCCCATGTTCTCTTATCTTTGGAAATGTTTGGATAAAAGCCATTGGGTGCTTAAGAGATTTTATAGCAGAGAAATACTATAAAGTCTGAGTGTGCTTACTGCTTAGCAAATGGCAAAGGACCTGTGTGGTGAAGATATGAACCTTCAGGTACAAAGCCCATTCATTCCAGGGCTACAAGAACAAGCAAGTAGTTTCCACATCTGATTGATTTACTTTAATCCACTTTACTCCACTATGTAAAAGTATACTCATTAAATCTAAGCATAGTAGAAATATTAAGGCATTGTTTCAGAAATTCTATTTGTCACTATAAATAAATAGCCAGAGGAGAAGCCCATGTTATTTAGAAGCTTGTAGTATAACAAAAACAAAGATAGTAATATTGTTTTAACTTTATTAAAACCAAACAAGTGGTGGTGGCTCGGTTCATCAACGTTTCTGTTATCGAACAGTTTGATTCATAAACAGAAGAGGTCATCAAAATTTTGCTCCAGTTTGAGAACTCTGCATTGGGCAATGAATACAACCTCTGCCAATCTCCCTGCAGGAGCAGGAACAGGGCCATCTTCCCCAGAATCGCGGGATGAATTAAATGGGTGAACCAAGGTAACACTGTAGGACATTGGTCCTATACTCTCTGAACAATTTTTAAAATTTCTGCTTCCTGTATTGGATGCCTGACAGACATTAAAAATTGAGAAGAAAACAACATTTCAAAGTCAATTTGATGGTTGGAATTAGCAGAGAAGTAACGAATGTCAAGGGTACCTTTGTGCCTCCTGGCTAAAGGCAAAGAGTTGATCTACTTACAATTCAAAAAAATAAAAAATAAATCACTGTTTCCCAATGTGTAGACTCCATAGTGACATATGTTTTCCAACCTCACCTCCCTATAACTTTCCCTGATCTTCTTATCTTCCAGCTGATGGCCTACTCCCAAGTGTTTGTTGGGAGCTTCACCAGTTCTGTTCTTTTCTTTATCATGTTCCCTCCTCCCTTCTGCTCCTTTAATCTGCCTACGGAAATCTCACTTATCCTTTCAGGCCCACATCCAAATTGCCCCCTGCTTCCTCCCAACTAGATTTCATTTTTTAAAAATTATCCTGACCTTTTGTGGAGGGCAGTTCATCAGTATCTAAGAAAACCTTTTAAATACCCATAACACAGCAATTTTACATCAAGAATCCATCCCCAAAAAATACACTTGCACATAAGAAATGCGTATCAATGTCCATCGTGGTACTGCTACTACTACTTGGAAAACTAAAAAAAACAGGTAAATGCTCATCAATAGAGAAATGTTCAAATTATATGTAGCTACATATTAGAATTTTTACAGCCAATAAAAAGAAGTAGATCAATGGGTACTGACAAGAAAATAATTTTATCACAAATATGCCAAAAGTGAAAGGCAAATTGCAATATTGAGTAGAATATAATCCCTTTTATTTGAAAAGAAGGAAATAGGAATAAAGAGAGGAAAGCAAGGAAAGAAAAAGGTTACTTAATTGTATATTGACAGGTTTACACATATATGCGTAGAAAAAGCTCTAGAAGGATAGATAATAAAGCAGATAGTGGTGTTTACCATTGGAGATGAGAGTGGGAGGATAAAGAAGGTATTTACTATTTTTTTAAGTTTGCATTGCTTTGTTACTTAAAAAAATGTTAAATCCCTCCCCTGAATGCCACCTTTTTTCACATACGGTATAGTTCAGTTGGAAATATTTCTGCCCATTCCATAAGATCTTTGAAAGAAAGAAACATGTTCTGTTCACATTTGTATGGTTCACTTGCTATGGAATCCATGTTTTGAAGCACTAAACTTCAATGTAATGGTATCTGGAGACAAGGGCTTTGAGAGATAATTAGGTTTTGATGGGTCTCGAGGGTAGAGCCCTCATAATGGGAATAATGTCCTTAAAAGAAGAAGATGAAACTTTAGAACTCTCTCTAATATGTCCTCATGTGAGCACACAGCAAGGAGGCTACTGTCTGCAAGGAAGGAAGAAGATTCTCCTAAAGAATTTAATTGATTCCTGTTGGCACCCAGCTTCCAGAACTGGGAGAAATAAATGACTCTTGCTTAAACCACACACTCTAGGTTATTTTGTTATAGCAACTCAAGCTGACTGTTGTACCACTGCATTTATCATCATTGTTCTTCATAAAGGTTTGTGGAGTTATCTACGGAACTGAAATTAGTAAGTAAGTATCCTTTTTGTCTATGCTTAGAAATCCCTCAGAGGGTTCCCCTACATCTAGAACAAGGCCGAAGCACACCTAAGAATGAAGGCCAACTTCTCCAGAGGCAGCAGGAGCAGAAGAAAAGGAGTTGATACAAGTGCACTCTCCTCCCTCTTCTGTCCACCCCACCTTTCTCAAACCTGGATATATGAACCAGAAGGGAATGTGTGAGATAATGAGAAAATAAAAAAGAAACAAAAAAATATATTTTAAAACTCAGCCCAGGAGACAACAGTCATAAAATTTAAAGAACATTACATATCTAACTGCTTTCCCCAAAGCAATAAAATTCATTAAGCAGTAGTTCCCTTACATGCACTGTGTTACTTTCCACTGTTCCAGCTACCTATGGTCAACCATGGTCTGAAATATTAAATAGAAAATTCCAGAATGAACACTTTATAAAATTTAATTTCTTACAATATATATTGTTATAATTATTCTATTTTATTATCATGGCTGCTAATCTCTTACTGTACCTAATTTATAAATTAAACTTTATCATATGTATGTACATATGGGAAAAAACATAGCATACATAGATAGGGTCTGCTACTGTCCATGGTTTCAGGCATTCACCAGGAGTCTTGGAACACATCTTCCATGGATAAGGGGCACTACTGTACCACTGTTTGTTTTTGCCGATAGGTCTATTCATCCTGCTCTTCTAAAAGGGGGAACATTCAGTGAAAAGTGTTAAGAGATGAAATTTCGTATTCCAATGGCAATTGGCTTCAAATCCGTCGCTGGATGGATTTACCAACTTTGGAAATACCGTTTAACTTTTCTGATTTCTAGCTTACTCATCTGTAAAATGGGCCAAAAATAGCTACCTAAAAACCACAGTTTTCAATATTACATGAATCAGCACATGCAAAGTATCTGGAAAATGATTAGTTTCTGTTCATAGTTGTGAGGCCCTCTCCTGATTGAGGCTGACTGCCCTCCAGCCTTTTCCTACCAGCAGACCTGTCTGTACCTGTGTTCCCCTTCTGCTACCCTGTCCTGACATCATCCCCAGTGCTGGCGTGGGGTGGGGGTCAAATGCAACTCTACCTCAACCCAAACATCTGTAAGGCTGCTCCTGCCCTTTTCCTCCTCTGCCAATTTCTCTGCTACCTGTTCACCCCTGGAAACTCCATCCAGCCCCCAGCTCCCTGCTTTCCACCCTAAAGCTCAGAGAGCTTTAAAACCCAATGAGGTAAAGTGTCTTGGGAACAGCTCAGGGTTCAGGCCCCAGATCACTTTCTGTTTAGTCCAGAAACAAATCACACTCAGCAGTGTGGGCTCTGGTAGGGACTTGGGGCCATGACTCTGTCAGAGGTCATTCTGTGCATTCTGTGTGGGAATGCTACCCAAGCTGCCCACAGAACCACTTTCAATACAGTGGTTGCAAGGAAGATTCCCACTGATCTAGGAATGTCTTTTAAAAAGGAAGCTGGGGGCTGAGGGTTTAGCTCAGTGGTGCCGCCGCCTACCTTGCAAGCACAAGGTCCTGAGTTCGATCCCCGGTACAAAAAAAAAAGGAAGCCATAGTAAGCACAGGGCTACCTGCATAGTAGTTGGCCTTGTTTGACTAGAGTTGCTAATTTGATAGATTTGACCAGCAGAATAGGTCAAACTATGAGCGTTGAAATGAACCTCCAATATGATATAAACCTTACCCTAATTCATTCATTCCAAATGTGTACTGAACATCTGCTGTGCACCAGATTCATCTGGAACACTGAGGATGGAACAGGAAGTAAGATAAACAAGGGGCCTGTCCATGGTCACCTTCCTGTCTGATGGGAAATGGGACAACTTCACATTGAAATCAGCAGCACTGAGAAGACGTCAGGACCTACTAGCAAGACAGAGCTACCTTAGAGACGCGTCTAGGGAAAGTGTCTCCAAGCAGGGGACATTTGAAGTGTGACATGAATTAAGAGAAGCCACAGAAAAATGTGGGAAAATTATGTTCCAGGGAGAAGGGTTAGCACCACAGAGGAGAACTAGACAGGCTTGTCCAAGTCATTTGATATCCAACTCTTTTTGAGTCAAAATTCACCATTACTTTGCTAAAATGTTTTCTACTTCTCCCCTTGTCAAAATTATTTCTGTGACTGCAAATTCCAGGGAGACCCAGGCAGAGACAAAGGAAAAAGGGACACAGGGCCGGGGATTTGGCTCAGTGGCGCCTGCCTTGCAAGCGCAAGGTCCCGAGTTCAATCCCCAGTACCAAAAACAAAAACAAAAACAAGTGAAAAGGGACACAGTCTCAGCCTTGCTTTGCCCTCTGAAAAATTATAACTTCCTAAACAGGGTGGGGACAGCAGCACACTGCTGGATTATTAGGAAGACAACTAATGCCAAGTAGTATGGGCCTTTCCTGGTATTTTTATTCAGATCCCAAACTTCTACCTAGGCTACTATCTCTAGTACTAAGTTACAAATTTGAAGTATTTCAATGTTTTTATACCACCAGAGATAAAGATATTAGTCTATAATCCAGTTCTAGCACACACTTCAACTGAAGATTTATGGATGTTACTCAACAATATTTTTTAAAGGCATATGTAGGGTACACATATCAGCAAAAATTCTAGTTAAGACAGCCCTCTTTCCCCTCAAAGAAGGTTTTATCAACTAAAAGTAGTAAGCATGGAGGCCAGCATGGCACAAATGAGTGTGCAGAGAAAGTGCTGTGGTGATACCTCTCCTCCACGGTGCTGTGCTACCTCACAGCTCCCCACAGGCACAATCAAAACTCGTCCTTGGCTTCAGTGTGGTTATGTCCTGATAAATCTATTGTAAATCAAAAGAATTCTAAAAATGCAAAAATGCATGTAATATACCTAACCTACTGTATTAATCACTTTCCCATCACTGGCACATAATACACGACACCCACAATTTAAAAAAGGAGACTCTCAGTTTCAAGAGGATTTGGTCAATGGCCAGCTGGCTTCAAGGCAGAAAAATCATGGTGGAAGGGCATGGTGGTACAAAAAGCCAGTTCAGGGCTGGGGATTTAGGTCAGTGTTTTTGCTGCCTGCTGCACAAGCGCAAGGACCCAAATTCAATCCCTGGTACCAAAAAAAAAAAAAAAAAAAAAAAAAAGGCAGTTCATGGCATCTAGGAAGCAGTGCATAGAAAAAGTGCCAGAGAGAAATGAGTGAGGAAGCATATATAATACCCAGGGCCACCAGGGGTGTGCTTTACTCATCTGCTAGGCATTTCTGGGTTTTTTTTGGTACTGGGGATCGAACTTGGGTCCTTGTGTTTGTGAGGCAGGCAAGGGAACCACTGGGCTAAATCCCTGGCCCTGCTAGGCATTTCTTAATCCAGTGATATTGACAGTCATCCTTACCAGATATCACAGTTTAGCACCATAGTACAATGCAGAGGGTCTGTTTCTCTCCCTGATCATATAGCTAACTGGGAGCCACAGCACTGCTGCCTCTGCCTGCTATTGCAAGAGTTTCCTACTCCATATCACTAGCCTGGGAAAAGGACAAATTCAAGGTTTGAAATATGGTTTCTGCTGAAGATATTTTGCTTCCGCCCTAAATTAAACCATTGTAGGCCCATCCGTAGTGGAAAGGTGGAAGGACTTGGCTCTGGCACTATTTGTCATACTCCCGGATGCCCTTTACCTTCTCCCTAGCCTTTCTCTAACTCCATGTGAAGAACAAGACAATCCATTCACTATTCCATTCGCCTCAGAAATTGACCCTGAGTAGTGGTTTTCAAGGCTCTTTTGTCAAATACTGGAATCCTTTTTCCTGGTGATTTTTTTTTGTTTTTTTTTATTGGTATATGTTTGTAATATATGATATTTATGTTCATTTTGGGGAACTGGCCAGATGAAATCTCATGTGTACCAGCAGATAAAACTGGAGCTCTGCTAGGTGTTAAGTTCCCTGTCTTTACCCCAAGAATCTGGAACATATCTCTCTGGAATCTACATCAGCAACTGCTTCTATGACCTTTAGGAGACCAACACCAATATTTTTGAAATAAAATAAATCAAGACAGAAAATACCAGAGTAATTGTAAGGATAAGTGTTATTTCGTGAAAAAAAATTGGCATATTTGCTCAAAAAATATTTGATCAGCAAGTATTCAAATGCATATATGACAAAAGAATGGATATTAACATTAGGTGAACAAACAGATAAAAGCTATTTTCATGGAGGAACTTATATTCTAGAATGATATTTTAAATATATATTATGTAAAATATACTATACTTACATATATAGATATATATCAAATATATAGCATATGTTTGCATATATAAGGAAATAACTTTGAAAGCCACTGAATCTCTTCAATACATCTTGAAGCTCACAGAATCAGAGCTGTTTTAACATTAATTTAAAATTTCATAGCTTTAAAATCCTATGTTTGTAAACCTTTTATATACCATTTATATACCATTGAAACATTTAATGATGTTGTCAATAGACTAACACAGACAATTGACAAAATCCTCATATAGGAATAAATAAGTTAAACCACTACTGCCTGGGCTAATGCACTCATATCCCAGGAAGAATGGCACGGATCTTGCTGGCTGAAATTGGAGTTGAGACCCCTATAAATCAAATGTCTTCCCTCAATGCTATGGGAATCCACATGAGAAAGCACATCTCCTCCTTCCCGGGCTTCACCTTCATTTCTTCCCTCAAGGTCACCTTCCACTCCCATCAAGTCCTTCAGGCCCCATAACTAGAAGTGACTTCTCCCTTCCATAGCAAGGTATTTGTTACAACTTTTGCTATAGCAAGTGTAGTGGACTAACTAATGATCAACTTGTAACACCCAGCTGAACTGTATCAGTGTGGTTCTGGGCATGGAAGACCCACCCATGGATTGGTGCCAATGGCGTAAAAGGAGATCTGGAGCGGAAGATAGTTTGCTGTTGATTTTCTTGGAGAAGCTTTGTGTAGATGGTTTTCCTGATGCAAACTTGGCTGTTCTTGTCATTGAGGAGCTTGGGCCTCGTTGTCCCTGCGAATGGCTACTGTTCTGGTCAGGGGAGCCCTGATCTTTGCCTTGAGAGATGCTTCCTGGCTCCAGTGTAGATCCCTCAGCCTGGTGGCACAAATCCTTCACCTTGCTATCACAGTCTTTCTAGCTTCCACCTCTGGCCTTTTGGCCTTCCTGGTGCAGATCCACCATATAGATTGCATGAGACATTGCTGGTTTTTTGGGCTTTGAAAGGCAAATTTTATTAGCACTTAAAAACAATACTTAAAATGCTTCAATGTGCCGAAAGGGTCCAGATATCACCGTTTAGCATGCAGTCGCAGGGAGGTACTGAGTGTTGCCAAAGAGTACAATTCTGGCCAGCTCAGTCACCCCTTACTGGTTTGTGTTCAGGCTTCTTAAAATCTTCTTCAAGTCTTCTTCATATCTTCTTCATCATATGTAGATTTCTATTCTGAGCCCTTTATCTGGAGTATGGTTTTATGTAAGAGTTGGGGAAGGAAAATGTTGATGTACCATCCTCATTTCCTCTTTGCAGTCGTTAACATAGATGGGGAAGAGCACCCACCGAGCACCACCACTTCCTACACAAACCCACCCTACACACACCCACCCTTCCTCATTTGGAGGATGGCTGGTGTGCCATTTATGAGAAAGCCAAATTTTGAAAAAGAATGACAAGAGAATTTCCATTCTTTTCTGAGATGCTTTAACTTGGATTTCTCTGTGTTATGGACATGTACAACCCCACCAACACAGAGGAGTCAGGAGTCGGTGGCTAATTTTGGAGAAAATGACCCAATACCTACATCTTGAGAAATCAAAACCCAATTTCTAAAGACAAATCAAGGAGCAGATTCAAAAGTACCTTGAGTCAAATGACCAACTTTTTTACTCTCTCCTGGGGCCTTTCATGGCAACCTCATTTATCAATGGGTTGAGCTACCAGGAGCACGTGTACCAAAGGGTAAAGTAGACAGCTCATTTTCATTCTCAAGTGCACAGAAGTGACTCACATTCACTGAACTGATTCTTCCACCCTTAACGCCAGAAAAGAGCTTACTTCATTCACAAAAAAAGTCTATGACATATACAACTAGGCAGGCTTTTGAAGTGCTTCAGAAAAATAGTATTCTGAGATAGTAAATGTACGGAGTTCTTAAAGAGCTTAATAAATGTATAGATTGCAGAAGATTTGGCATATTGCTATGATATACCATTCATTTCGGACAAAAGACATGGAGAAAACTTGTATAATTCCCAGCTATCTCTTCTGTACAAAGAACTGATAAATATAAAATTAAATAAACTGTCTCAGAATTTCCTTTAGAAAAGAGAGAAGGCATATGTCAGCCTAGTAACATAGGATTCTATGATGTGTTGTGAATTGGTAGCAAAAAACTTGAGTGAAAAAGAACGTTCACATTGTGTTCACTGCAGAAATCCTTGTCACTGTGAGCACATAAATCCAGTTGTCCTCTAACATCTTCACTTTGATTCTTTGGAGTTCCATTCTAGGTGGTTCTGTCCTGCAGAAGATAACCTCTTGTCAAGGGTAGGATTTCCAATACCCATCCCATTGTAACATTTTTTGAACCTTTCTAATTTTCTGACTATATACACAAAAAGGTGTAAAAAAGTTTGAAAATTTATGAAATAATTAGTTACTTATGATGAAAATGAAATGCCGCCTTCTTATTTCTTCTCGAGGGCAGATAGTATTGCAGGGACCCTATGGTACATGCGGTTGCCTGAATGCTCATCTGAGATAAAAATTATTTGGGTCTTCATCTGTATGATTTCTGTCCCATTGTGTGAACTTAACAGACGAGACTTACAATTACGCATCCACTTACACACCGGCTACTTTATGATATTTTTAAAAAGTAAGGTTGGCTGTCAATTTGCAAAGAAAAGACTTTTAAACTTTCTGCTTCAAAGAGTGTAAACCTTTGCAAGACTAGTATCTTTGAGAAACCATGAAGTCTAAGAAAGAAAAAAATACAACTATTAAAATGCACATAGACTTCTGGCTGGCACTGTTGTGACAGCCAGCAGTATCAGCGTCAGTCAATTATCTTCACAAATGCCTCTTGTGCTAATGAGCACTCACAAAAATCAGCAGACTTTTCTGGCAAGGAGAAAAGATCAGTTTCATTGCTTGCAGAACTAATTCAGGGTACAAAAGTGAAGGCTCCGCCATCGCTGCCTCTTTTACTGCTCCTTTTGTAAAGGCTTTTGATGTGCACTGAAGAGCAGGGCCTGTTGGGGCCTCTCCATCTCCAGTTCATTGCCTGCCATTAACATACATATCCATATGAAAAGTGCACTAAGTCACTAACAGCTGTCCAGAAAGGAGTTTGAGAAGGAAGGCGAAAAAGGACCTATTCCTTCTCAAAATGCTGACAATACTATTTAGCTCCTTTTTTGGCAATGATATACCTAACTTTTTAAAGCTGCCTTTCACTCCAAAAGGGACTAGGCATAATACAACATTCAAACACATAGTGGTTTTCATTTTGAAAGTCACTTGCTGTATTCAGGGGAAAAAAGTCTATAGTTACCAGACGCAGAGGAAATCCATCATTCATGATACATATGTATATGGCGCACCCACAGATACACACACAAACATGCTCACTCTATATTGTTTTGCAGGGCGCTGAATAACATCACATATCCCATTTAACCCAGAGGAAAACCCCCTGCAGCAGATGCTCGTGAGTGGTTTTATGCCCATTGCCTTCTTCAATTTATGGGGCAGACAGTTATCTATGGTCCATTTGTTATCAATAGATACAATGTTAGTAAAAAAAATACTATCAGAATTGCACGATAAATTATTTTTAAAATAAATTATCCCCAGATTAATTGATGAAAACTCCTTTTAGGATTAAAAATAAGAGGACAATTCATGAAATGTCTAGGTCATAGTTTTGAAATGGGAGACTTGTATTACACATTTTCAAGTTCGATAAAACCCTTTAAAACAGCTGCATCACGGGATGACTTTGTCACATCATCCATGATAAACTTTTTCTAAAGAAAGTGATAAAGGTAAGCAAATATGAGAGGGAAACAGAATTTCTTTAAGAAGAGGCTGTCAAACCCAGAGTGAGAAGAAATAAATAGACTTTAAATTCATGAAAAAAGGCCCTTCCCGCTCATTTGGTATGGGGCTTAGTTTTGTCAAACTCAGAACGGAGCATGTGATGGATAAATGCTTTTCCTCCCAACCCCCCGGAGTTCATGACCCTGGGGCCATCTCGAGGTCCATGTTGCACCCAACATTTGCTGGGGTTGAGCTTGAAAATGGGGGGAGGTTAATCTGTCAATTATTAAGGTTTAACAGAGTTTACAAGAGGACATTTCTTTCTTTCACTTTCCTTCACTCTCCCTTCCTTCCTCCTTTTCTTTTCTCTAAATCAGAATCAAAATGCTAGGGAGAACTACCAGCTCCCAATTCTGTAAAGATTTTAGTCCTGTTAGGATCCTCCCACCATGCAAAAACGGCTTGTGCTATATAAAAACCAAGACTTTAATCCCACTTGTTGCGTTCCCCGCCCTTCTTTCTTTTTTCTTTTCCAGTTTCGAGTCTCTTTATAGCAGCATCTCTCCCAGATCAGTAGCTAAAAATCTTTAACTTTGCCTATTTTGATGTGAAAATTAAATCTTATTTATTATGCATCCTGTTTGTTGTCCTTGAAGAACCCCAGCATTCATTTAAAGGGGTCCAGAATGACTTCTTAAACACATTTCTCTCTTTGCTGCAATTAAACAAAGTGGAGCTGTGATTAGTCCTCCACAGGGGGGAAAGAAAAAGACACCCTTGAATCAAAATGCGGGGACCTGGCTGGGCATTATTTCTTCACAATGCAGGAGTTTATTGCTGAAACCTGCTTATCGCCCAGCTCTGCACTCCATGGGAACTTCAGTCAGGTGGAAAGTTATTCTCTTCTGTGCAGCTTGAAGTATCGTAAGACCTGCTAAAGTCCCCAAAGCTCTTCCTAGTAACTGAGACATTTAGGATAATCTTTATGGGAGTTTTGCATGAGCTTCTGCTTTTTGTTGCACTTAGAAGGAGAGTTAATGATGAGCTTTCACTGGCTGCTTCTTCTTTTTTTAATCTAAGCCAAAAAGCGCCTGTTTAAGTTAAGTACCACCTCCCTCCAGCCCTTGGGAAACCACTCAAGAGGGCTTTGCTTGGCTCTGTGTTCATGACACATAATGAAAACAATTTTACGCTGTGGAGGGAAGTATCGGGCAATTACTGATGTAACAGCCACCTGCAGTAGCGAGCCCTGGCTGCAGCACTGCTTGGTTCATGAATATTTTATGGTGTGATGTTATTTTGAATGGCTGGGGCAGGTGAAGGGGGCTGAGGGTGTAATAAGTAACTCTGCTGGAGGCTGTGTAGCTGCTCTGTTTCCCTGCGGAGCCCACAGTGTAACACCAAGAAGCATCCTGACCCCGCCTGGATGGAGGCAAGGGCAGCTGGGTCTGAGGCAAGAGGCTATGACAAGTCATGGTGGGCACCCTTTACAGACTCTTGTTTGCCGATTTTACACCCGATGTCCAGCTTGAAAAGCCACAGCATCAATCTTGTCTGATTTAATTTGATAAATTAAGTGTGGATAAGGATTAAATGAGAATTTTGTAATGGAAAAAACTTGTCCTTACTCTTTAATCCAGTTAAGATAGTATGGGAGAAACCCTATAAAATATAAAGCAATGGCTAGAGAAAGCAATGCTGAGGAGAGAGAGAGGGGGGAGGGAGAGAAAGAGGATCACTTTTTGCTTTAGTAACATTACTGTAGAAGTTGAATGAAAATACTTCTTTCTAGTCTTTGCTTGTGAAATACACACAACCCACACACACTTATCTGTCGCCATACATGTTTATTTTATGGAAGGCCTACAAATACAGAAAGGAAATAGAGATCGCAACAATTTCTAAATAATAAAATATGGCTATTGAGAATTGTTCATGAATAAGTAGAATATTTTGTATATCATTTCATTTTTCATAAGTTATTTTCCTAACAGAAATTGTCAAGATTTAAACTGAAGCCTCATAGCATGAAGAATACATTTCTAGCATTTCGGGCTTTGTGATTTTTTTCCTTAATGACATATTTAAAGTATCAGGCTCAAAAAATCATACTGTATATGACCAAGATGTAAACTGTATAAAGTGATTTTACATGACAGTTCTATTTCTATAGACTGGAAGAGTATGGACAGTGATGGAAAATTTTAAAACACAATATAAGACTCTGTTAAAATTCCTTTTTTAAAGGTATGTGTTTTTTAGAATGGTACAGTATGTTTTTGAGGAAGCACCTAACATAGGTGTATATTAGACTTCAGGCTAACTAGCTTGTTGTAGAGAACATGTTTAGAAAAAGATACAAAAGATTTACAGAACTCTTGGACATGAATTGGCAGAGAACAGAAATCCTGAACAGAAGCACGGAAGGAAAATGTAGCTGGCTTGACATTCTGAGAATAATGTGGGGCAACAGAGGAATTTCTGGAGTGACAATTTGAAGATTATAAAAGATACTCTTTAAATTTTTATAAGAGCTAGTTTTATAGGTATGCTCACAACATTTCATAATATTAATTTAGAGCTCGTACCAGAATGAAATAATGTGGTGATATGTTAAAATTTCCACTTTAACGTTCACCTTGTAGAATATTGAAGTACCCCTGCCTTCAGGCACTGACAATCCTATTTACACTTCAAAAATTAGAAAATCAGGATGACAAAGATGATAAGTGTTTACACAATCTGGGGATGAGCCACTTTATCAAATGGCAGTACATTACCTAAACTCTAATCTTATTTAGTATTGAAATTACTATCTCTCGGGTCCATTGGAAGGATTGTCTCAACCTGCTTGAATATGCCATCTTGTGTCTACATGTAAAGTCTGATGGCACTCTCTTTGAAATATTGGTGCTTTTCATCAACAAAGAAGAAATGATGACATCAGATGATCTTGATAAATCATGTCACTATGAACCACCTCCCTCCACAAACAGGTTGAATTCAAGAGAAATGCACTAAAATACCCAATAGTGTTATATAGCAATATTAATAGAAATTAACATATATTCAAGAAACTCCAAAATATTTAATTTTATCTCACTCTCTATATATTTTCTGCTTCATAATATATGTTAAAGGTGCCCCGATTGGCAATTTTATAAAAATCAAATTATTAACATGCAGTAAATTTCAGATTCTTGTAATTAGATTTTTAGCTTAAGAGATGTTAAACTGTGTATGTAAATGACATTATTTAAAAGCCTGTCTTCTAAAAGAAAATTGCTGTTTGACAATTCTATAGAATACTCAAGAAAGGTAATTATGCTGCTCTGGTTGTTAAAGATGCAGGTGTTGAATAAAGTCACAGTTTCAGATTTTGCAGAAAACTCCAACAAGGAAGAGAAAGCTGGGATGGCAGGACTCCACTTATCCTCAGAATAACAGTTTGTACCCTCTCCTTGTCTTCACGAAAGGAATACAATAATGATCAGAAGAAAGAAATTCCAGCCAATCCACCAATGCAAGAGAGCTGTGTAGAAAGAAAACAGCTATCAGTAAAATGCTCAGGGGCACTGCTATGTTTAAATCAGATATGGATAAAACATCAAGAAAAACACAGGGCCATTTTTGTTTTTAAATCAAAGGCCATTTTTTAAAAAAGAGGGACAAAAAATGATCACAAGGACAAAAACTTGGGACTGACCCTGTTATACAGAAATGCTTAGGACTTTTTTCTTTTTTCACTTGTTTATTTACTCAAGTGTGAGTAACACTCTTTGAAGCAAATTTAATTTTGGGAATTACAAATTGTATGAAAATGTTAGTGAAATTATTTAACTGTAACGTTTATAGTATTAAGAAATATTGGGCCTAAGGAAGACATAATTATCTTTACTGAAGAGTAAGACACTTCCATGGACTGTAGTGTTTCTGACTCAGTATGAGTATGCATACAAAGGTGCAGGCGCGCGCACACACACACACACACACTTTAAGTGGTTGACATTACTGAAATGAATGTCTTATGGTATGTTGGGGCCCTTAGCTCAACAGTATCCACAGTACTTTTTCTGCTCTTGAACTACATAAAGCTCTGGAAGACATTTGTCTTCACCCTTCCATAATCAATGAGGAACAGAAGTTTAACAGATCTTGAATCAATAAAAACTAAAACTGCAAAAAAAGTCAAGGGGAACACAAATTTTAGTTGTCTGGTCACTTCATTCTCCTCTTGGCCTTTCCTAGTGATTTTAAAACAGATGTTCAGAGTTGTGAATGAATTGGAAAAAAATGCCAGGTGGCATATTATTATTTTTTCCAAAGTCCCTAAACTCTTTGCATGTTTTTAAAAGAAATTTAAGAAAGGAGCAAGCAACTTATACCCCTCTTTTCTTACTCCTGCTCAAAGGATACCCGAAGAATGATTCTTGTGTCTTATGTTTACTAAAGATTTCATTCTCTTCCCTATCAGAATACTTCCCCTTCTATCAAAGATCTTCAGTCCCATCCCTGCTATTCACTTCTCTTTAAGGTCACCAGCCACTGTACCCCTTCAGGGTTCACTCCTTTCCCCCTCGTTGAGTGGATTCACCTCTCTCAAGTATATGCACACTCTATAATAAAATGATGCCCTCTGCATGCGGGAGCTCTGCCCCTGGGCATAAGAACTCAGTCCCTCAGTGGCAAAGCGTATGTTTTTTACACACTTAACCCTTCCTTAGTGTTCTTCCCATCCCTGATGGTCATTAAAACAAACTCACTACCTCCAAATTACTCTTTCTCTCCCTTTCCATTTTTATATAGCAGCCTTGTCTCACAAAGCACTTTCCCCCATTTAGAGCTCCTTAATTCTCACTGCAGCCTTGTCAGAACAACAGAGAAGTATTTAGTCTTAATTTAGGGAATTAGAATTCCTCATATTTAAATTGAACTCTGTTCTCTTCACTCCCAATCCGGGATGTTTGCTTCTGCCTTTGATGCCAGCCTTCACAAAGTTGAGCCATTGGAATTTAACTTGCAAGAGTGAGAAGTGGTTGTGTATGGGCATCAAAGCACAGTTTGGGATGCTGCTTCTATTTTGGCTGGGGCTGGGAAACTGAGGCAAGACAAACAATATAATAGCTGCTTCTTTACTGCCTTAAATCAGCATTGGGCAGCAGTGAGTAGGAGGTGCAGGACAACATTGTGATTGATGAGCGGACTGATTCAAGGGTCCTTTTGAAGTGAGTAGGTCTTAGAGCTCCCCAACTACCTCTTAGTGACACCTGTTTCTGAAGAAGAAAAAAAATGTCAGAGGAATGTAGACATAATGGTGGTAGCTTCAGACGCTGGTAGTTTACCTCCTCATGAACAAAAATACTGAGAAACCTTATGGGCAGAAAATGTGAAGCTTCTTCTGTTGTATTTCACAAAGGAAACTGGCTTTTAGCTCCTGATGAAAACACATTGATTATGATTTCTCCTTTGAAGTCCAACTTTCCCAAAACAAGACTTCAGGAACTAGCATGTAGGTGTCATGGAGTTTTTATTAACCTATATAAAGCAGTTAACTCCCAGGATTCACTCTAAGTCTTTTAGGATGGAGCAGCTGCACTATTTCATGTGAACAACATCATTAAGGTGACCCTACACCAAAATTCTAGAACATTCTGTGGTTTTCTATGGAACATAAATCCTACTTCAGTGAACATATCCCACCCCACCTTTCTACTTCCTCAATATACATTACCCATACAGATTATTTCTCTCCTGTAACCTGTGAAATTGCCCCTGCTTTAGGGTCCTGTACTTGGTGCCTCTTTAGAGACCAATGGTCTTCCCTAGGGGATTCAGCTGGTATCATCTTTTTCTTCTGGCCTCAGAGAGAAAATCTGTCCTTAGAGAGAGAATCATTTACACATGTCCCTCAGTTTTCACAGCATCTTATTTCTTTTCTTCCTTTTTTGGTAGCAGTCATGATTATCTGAAACTATGTGTTTACCTCTTTTTCAAATCCTCCCAGGAGAGTCTTATCTGCCTCCGCCCCACCCCCACCAAAAACCAGGGATTGAACTCAGGACCTTGTGCTTGCAAGGCAGGCACAATGCCACTGAGCTAAATCCCTGGGCCTTTATCTCCCTTTTTGACTACTGATTCTTAATATTTAGGACAGTCCTGGCCCATACCAGGTAAATACTTAAAAATATTTGATAGTTTATGTTAGTGAATTATAGCTTAAGCAAAGAATTAATGGTTAGTATTGTAATATCTTGCATCTACTTAATGCTTCACCATTCATAAAGTGAGTGTATTCATCTTTCTGATCTCATTCATCTTTCTGATAATCCTGCGGGGTAGATCAGGGGCATGTATTATACTCCATGAGACCTGGAGTTCCAAGAAGTTAATAAACTGCCTTTGGTATGGGAAAGCTAAGGTTTCCTTAAAAGGTCCCTAACGACTTTATTCTTTCTACCACTTTAGTAGAAAAGATTGACCTAGAAAAAAAAGAACAACAGAGTCCGTTTTACTCCTATTGTAAGTCAAATGCAAAATCCTCTACAATCTTCACTAAAAAAATACAACGAAACTTTATTATGTAGATAGATACACAGATTCATACTTGATCCTGAAATTTAAGCCAGAATGGCTTCACAAATATACCCAATAAAGAGCTAAACTTATATTTGTTGAGTAAATGTTAGTAATACTTAATTGTATGTACATTGTTAAGGTTTAATTGAAAGATATAATTCAAGAATCTAAGGCAGAATCTCATGAAGAGGCATCGGCTTAACATTTCTGTAATTTAGTAAAATATGTTGTACTAGTCAGTCCCACAAAGGCAACTATTATATGGGATATCGGTTACACAATTATTTAATTTCTGGTGTTATAAAGCAATGGAATGTCGAAGATTGAAATTTAAATTCCAAAGCCCTTTTTTTTGGTAGAAACTGCTTCTTTATAATACATAATGATATGGACTCTGACAGCTAGAAGGGGTTTCTGTGCTGAAAAGGTCCATAACACATCCAAAGTGAACACCAGGTTGATTTTAAGGGGCAAATCTCTATCGCAGGTGTTTTGCCCCCATTCCAGTATTTTTTCAGTTCATCAATAATGAATCAAAGGAGTTTGAATTGAGTCAAACTATTCCAAAACAATAAAGAATGGTCCGTTAATATAAATGTAACCATTCACTTCCATGTTCTATTGGTCAAGAAAATTATAAAAGTCACTCATATGAAGGCAAGAAAGGCAGAAAGAGACGAGAATTAGACTCTAGTTTTAGTTGGTATTAATATTTAATTGCTCTAGTCATAGAAATGAAGGAATACCTGTGTTATTAGTCAAACTTGACATTTTTATCTCTATAAAATCCCGAAGAAGCTACATATAAACTAATGGAATTAAGAAAGGAATTTAATAAGACCACCTGTGCAAGAACAATATGCAAAATTTAATTGTGGTTATGGAAACAAGCATTAAAAACATAGCAAATATAAAAAAAGACATCTACAAAAGTATAAAATATTTCAAGTACTTGGTAACAAACCAAATAAAAGACATGCGAAAGCTTTACACTACTGTACCACAAAAAATTTTTGTTGCTGTTGTTGTTTTGAAATAGAGTTTCACTGTATAGTCCACGATGGCCTTGAACTTGGTAAATTACTCAGGCTGGGTTTGAATGAATGATCTTCCTGCCTAAGCCTCCTGAGTGCTGGGATTACAACACTACCATGCCTAGTTTACAACTATAAAATATATTGAGATCAGTTAAGGAATACTTAAATAAATAAATGGAGTCATACACCATGTGGATGAATTGGAAGACTGACTAGTATAAAGATATCAATTCTCTTCTTCTTGATCTGTATTTTCAGTGCAGTCCTAATCACTACTGCAGCATGTATTGTACATAATGTTTAAAAACATGATTCTTAATTGAGTGCAAAATGTTAAAAGGTTAAGAATAGTCGCTGCAATTCTGGAGAACACAGCTTGAGGACATAAACTACCAGCCCTGATAATGACTAGTTCACTGGTATTTGTTCAAAGATAGAAAATAAGCCATTGGAACAAAGTAGAATTGAGAAGCAGACCCAAACACATAGTGACACCTGATGTTTGACAAAGCTGACACTGCAGTACAATAGGGAAAGGATAACAATTATTTTTTTTCAATAAATGGTGCTGGGTCAATTGGATATCCATTTGGAAACAAAAAAATGTTGAACCTTTTATCTCATACCATCCACAAAATTCATTTCTAGTTGGATTTTAGATCTAAATGTGAAAGGTAAAAAAAAATTAAAGCTTTTAGAAGAAAACTTAGAAGCATATGTCATGACCTTGGAAGAGGCAAAGATTTTGTAACAGGGCACAAAGCACCACCAACCATAAAAGAAAAAAGATAAACTATATTACATTAAAATTAAAAACTTCTGTTCATCAAAAGGCACTATTCTGGGAAAGAGAAGGTAAACTGTGGTGTGGGAGAAATTATCATCGCTGCATATATCAAGGAGATATTTCATACCCAGAATACAAAGCACTTCTGTAAAATGACAAAAGAAAACAATAAAAAAAATTGGATAAGATTGAATGGCACTAAATAAAAGTTAACCAAATGGCCACTAGAAAACAGAACTGTTAATATAAACAGCAATGAGATCTCTGTATGGTTCAGGGTCCTACAGCATGGCTAACCTTGAGTAAATACGGACAATATCAAGTGTAGCAAGCATCCAACGTAAGGAAAACTAACATACACACTTCTAGTGGAAGTATAAATTGGTATGATCACCCTGAAAAACTATTTGGCAATATCAATGAAGCTGAGTATATACCTTCCTGTAAAAGTGTAACACTTTGTCCTGCTATCACAACAAACAAGCATATTTATCATATTACACACAGAAAGGAAGGTACTTTGCACCCTGAAATACAGCAACAATAGCAGGCACACCTGTGTAGTTCTAGGCCACAAAATAAATAAAACTTTGAATATTTTATTGAATTTGCCTGCAATACAAAAATAACTTTTTGTTAATATCTAAAGCTAAGCTGTGAACTTTGTGGATATGATAATTACATGAGAAAGTCGGTCTTTGACCAATGCTCTCAAATGGAAAATGGATTATATTCAGAGAGAGGGAGAGAGAGAGGGAGAGGGAGAGAGGGAAAGAAGGAGGGGGGGGGAGAGGCTTGAAAACAAATACGGAAGTTATAGGAAAGATCAAAATCTCTAAAGAAAAAATAAAAATGGCAATGTGATGAGGAGTGCTTGATATAGGGTAGGTCCTTTAGCCAGTGCTGCTGGCCAGGCCATTCTACAATATAAATGACCAGGAGGCATAAGTGAGCAGATTGGGAAAGAAGGTACAGGACAACTTCAAGAAGCTTGGACATGCTGGTTACAGAAGCAATGGGGGGATTTATTTGACTTCTAGGTCACTGTTGGACTTATAGACAACTGTCACCAAAGGTTCTTGGGATAGCTCTGTAACTTCTGATGTATGCTAATAGGTGCCCTGGAATCATAGAAGACAATCAAATTGTGCAAGTTGGCTTTGCATTTATGTTACCAGGTTTGGGGGTGTAGGAGTCTTCTTTTCAAGGTGGTTTCTAGATTTTTTTCCATCCTGAGCAAAGAATCAGCCAAGACAAGTACAAACAATAGCAAAGTTTTATTAAAGCTAGGAAAAGAAATAGGCTCTGCACAGTGAGTTTGGAGCAAGTAAAAGTAGGAAAAGAAGTACACCCTGCAGTATGAGGGTGGGCCACCATGCAAAAGAACACAGTGACAAAAACTCAACATGGGCTATCCTTTTTGTATCACCTACTCTTCAGGCTGATGTCAAGTCTAGGCCATCCTATTGAAAACCTGCTTGAGTTCTTGAGAGAAGTCCATATGCAGGGTTTTGGGAACTGCTCTGTGCTTGTCTTCTGGGATGTTGTAAGAGTTACTTTCCCCACTCTACTTTCCCTTTCCTACCTTCCTTTCTACTTACATTGATAACATGTCTGAAGACAGCCTATCCAAAGACACTCCCAAGCTCTACCAAATAGGCACATGCAAAATTGAAATAACCCCTGAAACTTTTGTGACTGCAGCTCTAGCAGTATATTGTGATGCTTTTACTAGGGTAACCAGTTGAATGTTACTACTAAGGCCTTGTGTTTCAGTTTAAAAAGCCCAGAACCAGGGTTGAAGACTTGAATTCGTCTGAGCTATACCTGTTTACACTAAGAAAATGTAACAAGCTACCTAGTCCTTGTCAATCTCAAGCTCTTCATTTGTAAATCAGAATGATGATACTAAGATATCACAGAATATTGCAATGATGACATAAGATCAATACCTTTAAAGTGTGTTTTATTCATTCTAAAACATAATGCTAATATTTGTCACCAGAAAGTATTCATCCTGAACCAAATCCAAACCCAAGGTGGATTGACTATTCTCATAAATGCCTTTAACAACAGATGCATCCTTTATATCCTCTCTTTCCTTATGAATTGCCAACCAAGAAAAGTCAGTGGTTTTCTTTAGATGAAGCATCTGACTCTAGATTCTCTCCAAAAGGATAAACTAATCCTCAACTTCTTGCTGTTTCAGTACATTGTGCACAAGATGAGAGCATGATCCACTGGCCTTCAGCAATTCACAACAGAAATATTGGAGCCACACTTCTACTCATTCACTCAGGCTTCCAATTAAACCTGTGGTCATTCTTGACTCATAATTCAATGTCTTTAAGTGAGAGAGAGAAGGGCTACCACAGGAATGTTTTTTATAAGACAGTAGCCAAAGACCACAGCAATTAAGATGTACTCACCATTAAATACTCCAACAGTGGCTCATACTTTTCTCTCTTCCTTTATGAGAAAATAATTTTTTTATTTCTGAAAAATGAATCACAGGGCCACCTACCTCTGTAAGTTAGGTATAGCAGGACAGAGCAGCTTTATAACAAACCTTAGGTACTAAACAATTGGAATGCAAAAATATATGGAGCTTACACAGATGGTCTAAACCAGTGGTGGCAAACCTATAGTACACCTGCCACACTGGGCTGTTCGTATCATTCAAAGCTCTAAAGGGTTCACCAGCACTGGTCTGAGACAAAAATGTGTAAGCAATGATTGCTAGGCCACTGGTGACTTGTCCAGCTTTGAGATAAGATGCTTCCTCTAATTGTTAAGCAAAAGGATCAGAGGGAGAAGGCTCTCATAGGCTCCATATCATTTATAAAGAACAAACTCATGTCTTTGGGTAGGGTGGTGCCAGAATCTCTCCCAAACCACTCAACTCAGATTTGAGTCCTGGCATTGGGCCCTCCTGAGAACTGTGCCACTGGGCTCACCACTTACACAGTGTTAGTTTCCTGGTTCTGCGGCAACACACTCCTACATCCATAGTGGTTTAAAGCAATACAAGTCTATTCTCTTGTAGTTTGAAGGTCAGAAGTAAAAAATGAGCCCTAAAAGGCTAAAATCAAGATGTTGGCAGAGCTGGTTCCTTAAAGCATATCAAAGCAACAAACAGTTCCTTGGCTTTTCAGTTTCCATTGGTTGCCAGCATTCCTTGGATTGTGATTCCTCACTCTCATCTCTACTTTCATGATCTTGTGCCTTCTCCTATTCTAATCTTCTGTCAATCTCTTTCAAATACCATTGGGATCACATTGGGCCCACCCAGCTAATTCTAGATTATCTCACCCTCTCAAAGTCCTTAATTTAATCACAACTGCAAAATCCCTTTTGACATTTAAGTCAATACTCATAGATTCTTGGGGTTAGGAGGTGAACATATTTGGGAGTCATTGTTCAGCCTATCACGCCTGAGGTGTCAGGTTCAAACTCTCCTGCCCATGAGAAGAAGAGAGGAAAGCAGAAGAGGAGAGGAAAACACAGATTGGCTTAAATTGTGGGGAAAAAAAGCACGTTTTCTTCCTTTCTCTGTTCCAATGCCTTAACTAATTCTTGACATACAGTAAGTACTGAAAATGACAGAGATGCCAATATGCATTTCACACTCTGTCTTCTGTCAATATCAGTCTCTGATTTAGCTGAGTACAACTTACTGTGATAGCTAACTGTTGTGTCAACTTGAGTAAGAAACATCCAACTGTTTGACTTAGCCTAGTTCTGGATGTGACCCAGTGATGGACTCACTGAAGAGAGAAGACATACCATGGGTGTGAGGGGCAAAGACCAATAGGCTTGTGACCTGAATATAATAAAAAGGGAAAGAAAAGGAAGTCTTACTTCTGCTTCTTTGGAGGAGCTTCAGTCTTTGCCATCACCTTGGGTGTCCATTTCTGGGCTTCCAATGCAGACTCTTCAGTATTCCAACGTAGACCCTTTGGCTTCCAGATACAGACTTCAAAGGGACTCTGCAGTGAGCTCCAGGTCTCTGCACCTGTGACTAGATTGTTCAGCTCTCCAATAAGCCTCTTTGCATTCTTCCACAACTGACTCTATAAGTGGCCATTATAAGCCTTCCTTTTAAATCTACTCTAGTGAATTCTAACTGATACACTATTAGGTGCTTTTCAGTTTTAGCTAATGAGAAGAGAAGGGATGAGTACAACTTCTAGTTGTGCTCCTAGACTGAAGGCAAAAGCACTTCTCTTATTTCTCCTCCCCTTCCTTTCCCACTAGCTGGCAGTAAGATGTGATCATGGAAGCTGAAACCATTAGGATAGACCATGGGATGGAAATCTTGAGCTGCAGATCAATAAAGTGGACTAAACCTGGGTCAGCCACATGGTGGAACTGACACAGAGGCCTGGGACTACTTATGATCAGACTATTTACAGACAATTGAATTAGTTAGCAATAAACTTCTCCCTTGTTTGTGCATCTCCTATAGTAGCCAAAGTTGAACAAACTGATTCTATCTATGGCTTTATCACTAAATGGTTGTGTGATCTTAGTAAATCAGTTTGCCTCTCTGAACCATTGTTCCTTTAGCTGGAAAATAGAAATGATAATAATATGCAACTTATGTATTACAAATATTAAATGAGAGGGGACATGTGAACATCATCTGTGAACTCGACAGCACTTTACAAATATTAAGGGTTGAAAGATTAAAATGCAATTTCTGACTCCTCAAACATATTTGGCTTTTTAACATTTTATTGTCTAAAAGGCTCTGCCAATTTTCTCATTGACTTTCACTTATTTAATAAGG
This sequence comes from Heterocephalus glaber, assembly GCF_053883595.1. NCBI lineage: Eukaryota > Metazoa > Chordata > Mammalia > Rodentia > Bathyergidae > Heterocephalus > Heterocephalus glaber. The sequence goes on from NW_028258156.1 coordinate 9,326,918, forward strand.
TCAGCAATATAATTTATAGAATATAGATAAATTTTTTCTTCTAGGACTTGATAAGGCTGTGTTTATTTTGAATAAAAAAGGAGAACTATTAATTTTTATTTTTCTGCCTTAGCTTTTGTAAAAATGTTTGCTAACCACAGGCTTAAAAAAAATGTCTATTCCTCCATCAATCATCCTGTTTAAGTGAACACAGTTATCCCACCACAGATTCTGAATGGACAATTTGAAAGGGGAATTTTCAGGGCTATATGTTGGGGGAGGTTAGGAAGCGAGTTACAGAAAGCAGGACTAGCTGCCTATGGAATGCTGAAAGTAGTACATAACCAACCCTCCCCAGATCTGGAGACACAGACTGGTGTACTTAGTGATGCATTTTGCCTTCCAGCTTTGATTCTCTGAGCTCTGGACTAAGCCACAGGTTATATTCCATCCTCTGAAAGCGCTGACAGCAGTGTTTGAAGAGCTCACCCAGAGGAGGGAGGCTGGCCGCTGGGCAGGCCCTTCTCTGGCCCCAGTCTCTGGCCCCAGTCGCTGTGCAGGCCGAGGGAACTGGGGACTGTCACCCGCCTCTCTGTCTTCCTGAGGCTCCATGGCCCAAGTCGGGACTTCTCTGGGAGCAGAGATGTGGCAAAATAACATGAGCATCTTGAGAATCAAAGCTGATAGCTTCAAATTCACATTTTAGATCAATGGGACTTAAGTAAAAACCATCTCAACATTTAATGTAATAGGAGAATGAAGTAAATGTTTCTCCTTTTTTTGCTATTTTGCTCATACAAGACTCACACTTCTGCTTTCTTTTTTAAAATTTCTTCATTGACGAAATTTTTACTTTGTTTCTATGTGAATTTAAAGGTGATCCTTAGGTAGCAATTGAATTACTTCAACTTTACTGGATTTTACTTCAAAGCCCAGGGGCCACACACAGGACTTGCGACTGTTCCCTCTGTGTTTGGCATATATTGGGAGCTATTACAGATGTAGATGGTTGTCCTTCTGGATGAATAACCGACTGGTGTCTGCAAAGCCACCCAGTATACTGTAATTACAAACTGGAAGCTCATAATTGCTGCATGAACCACTTCCTTTATGAGTTACTCAGCCCTATTCACAATTTTTCTCATTGGAAGGGCCATGTCTCCTGGCTTTACCTTTAATAATGGTGATAATCATAATAACTGTAATAATGCAGCATTACTTTCTAATTACAAAGAAAATTTCTTCTCAAGAGCTCAAAGCACTTCACAGACATTATCTCATTCATTCTTATAACCTTGCTGAGGTGCTTGGCAGTCACCAGCAGGGCCATAGTAACAACATGGCCAAGTTCCACTTCTCAATACATTCACAAGGCCAGGATGGCAAGGACAACCTCGGACTTCCTGAGCTCTCCCTAAAACATTTCATTATTTCTGAATAATCCTTACTATGCAATTTAGACATCAGTAATAAAATACAAAGCGTTACATGCTAGCTACCTCCTGATTGGATGCAGTAGTTTCACCATGTCTTTAAAAAGGGCTTTATGATTAGACACATTGTATTCTGTCGGTGGAGGACCCCCATGGACCCTGGTTGTCAGTGATCTGCTATTGCTGGTGTTTCACATCATGGAGGCTCACATACTGATCAGTTCTCCAACACAGGGTCAGCACATTGCAGTCCAAAGGCCAAATCTGGCTAAGAATAGTTTGTTTTTGTTTTTTATTTATTTATTTATTTATTTATTTATTTTTATTTATTTATTTTTAAATTTTTTGGTACCAGGGATTAAACTCAGGTCCTTGTGCTTTGCGCAGCAGGCGGCGAAACCACTGAGCTAAATCCCCGGCCCTGTTTTTGTTTTTTAAAAAAACCTTTGATTACATATAAAATACATATAGAAGTCACTACATAACACCCCAGATTTTGCCTTTTGGACCTCAAAGACTAAAATATTTATCATGTAGTTCTTTACTTAAAAGTTTGCTAGGCCCTATTCCAAAGTAGGACCAAGGCACGAGGGCCCATATTGGATCAAATTGAACCATCCACAAGGCATCCCTGGGCAGTTGGAAAGAGTCTGATGCTAAGATTCATAAGGCAATTGCTACCTGACATAAAAAGGTAAGATACGTCTGTGACTTGCTGACATTTTACAGATTTATTTAATTTCTCAGTGAGTTTATATCGAAGGTCTTAAGTATACTTTTTCCAGAAAAACCTATTCTGTGTATCTTTAATATGGCTTCCCTGAGTGATGTTTTCCTATTTCTTGTTGAGGTTCAGATCTTTAGTCATTGATCTGCCATATAGTACAATGCTGTGCTGAGATGGTTGTGCTTATGGGTACTTTCAACTGTCCATTGTTTCGTTTGGGTTGCTTTATTTTTATTAGAAATAATTACTAAAAGCATAGTCATGACATACCTGGGATATGCTTACTAGTCTCTGTAGTCCATGAACAAGCAATGGGTGTGGCAGTGCTGACTGAATATGCCCATGACGTTCTGCTTTTTCCTGTCTCTCAGTTTTGGATTAAGCCATGACCCAAGCTCCTGAATATCCAGAATCTACCTAGAGACAGAGCGTGATAAGCACCCCTAAAGGAGAGTGCCGGGTGAGTCAGAAGACTGGTTTCAGTGTCATGAAGAACTACTGGACTGTTTGGTCTATTTCTGAGGCTGGCACTGGCCTTTCTGGACTCCCTACATACTCCTCAGATTAAAATTTTAATTACTTTTTTTCCTTTCTGTGTATTCCTTCCCACTTTTAATCCTGTTGGATTAAAAATATGACAGAATAAAATAAGAATTTTGGAGCCAGGGGCTGGGGAGTAGCTCAGTAGTAGAATATATCCTTAGCATGCATGAGGCCCTGTGTTCAATCCCCAGTGTGTGTACACACAAACACACATGTGTGTGTACATGTGCACATAGAAGAGGAAGAGGAGGAAGAAGGGGGAGAAGAAGGAGGAGGTAGAAGGAGAAGTATAAGAAGAGGAAGAGAAGAAAACCTAGGATCCAGGTAATGTCAGATACTTTCAAAATTCTGAGATGTCTTATTTCAGTGAAGATTTAACAAATATTTAGTACAGTGGGAGAGTGATTTTCAGCATTGACTTGGAGATTGTATATTTTGTTAACTGTAGTAAATTGAGTTGATCTCTGAAATTGAAGGAATAAAAGACAAAGTTGAGCTCAAGCACAGTGTCCTTGTTTGTGTCTAGATGTCCCAAGCCTCATGCGGTCATAGGCTATTTTGGAAATGGCTGAATCTACTGTGTGTGATTGATTCATGGTGGGGCTAGGCCCGAGGGCACTAGGATAAAGAATGTGAGTGCTATCTTCCCTAAGGTGTTTGAACAAGATAAAGGGGGCAGAAAGACAGACACTGTTAAGGTTTTTTGTTGCTTTTGCTGTCTTCCTCTGGCATGAACTATTGCCCTTCTGCCACCTTGCCTTGGAGTCAGCTGGTTATGGAAAGAAACCTCTAAAAAGTGTAAGCCAAATAAACCTTTTCCCCTTTAATTTTGGGTGTTGGGTATTTTGTCTCAGCAATGAGAGAAAAGTAACTAACACACACACACAGTGTTCTAGAATGTGTGTATGACAGAACAACTCAGTCCTACTTATGAACCTGGGCATCAGTTACCAAACTCTTGTCCTCTTTCGTGCCACAGAACAGAAAAGATGAGATGATATATTGCTGTTGGAAGAGAGCTGATCAGAACAAGCACATTTTACGAGACGTTGAGAATCATGTTGATTGTAAAAGAGATTACTCATCAGCCATGGTATCCTATGAACCAAGATAACATATTTGACAGAAAGGGATAGCAGAAGACAGAGTCAAGTTGTAGTAGTAGTTATTTCAAGTAAATGTTCAAGTTCTATTTGAAACTTTAAAAGTTACCTTTGATATGGCCAAAGACACAGAAAATAAAAATATTAGATAAACTGGACTTCAGCCAAGCTAAGAACATTTGAACTTCAAAGGATACTATCCAGATAGCAAAAGGACAATTTACAGAATGGAGAATGTATTTTCAAATAATATATCTGACATGAAATTTCTTTCTTTCTTTCTTTCTTTTTTTTTTGTACCGGGGATCAAACTCTGGACCTTTTGCTTATGAGGCAGGCAGCGGAACCACTGAGGTAAATCCCTGGCCCTGACATGAAATTAATATCCAAAATATATAAAGAATTCCTATATCCCAACAAAAATTAATTAAATTTTTTTCTTTTTGATTGTTTTTTTGGGGGTTTTTTGGTACTGGGGATCAAACTCTGGACCTTTCACTTGCGAGGCAGGCAGTGTAACCACTGAGGTAAATCCCTGGCCCTAAAAATTAACTAAATTTGAACAAAAGACTTAAATAGACATTTCTCCAAAGAAGATATGCAAATAGCTAATAAGCACATGAAAAGATGTTCAGCATTATTAGTTATTAGGAAAATGTAAATCAGAAACACTGTGAGACACACCTACATGATGATGATAATAATAAACAGAAAATAACAAGAATTGCCAAGGATGTGCATTAATTGAAACTCTTATACATTGCTGGTAAGAATGTGAAATGTGTAGCCAGTGGGAAAAAGGATGAGGTGGCATCTCAAAACTTTAAACATAGAATTACCATATGACCCAGTAATGCCACGTCAGTATATATCCAAAAGATTCAAACTGTTGTCTGTATACCAATGTTCAAAGCAACATTATTCACAATAGTCAACATATGGAAGCAATCCAAGTGTCCCTCAACAGATAAATGGATTAAACAAAATGTGAAATAATATTCAGCTATAAAAACGAATGAAATCTGACACATGGCACAACACAAATGGACTTTGAAAACATCCTGCTTATGAGATAAGCCAGAAATAGAAGGACACATGTAAAATTCCACATATATAGGTTACCTAGAAGAGATGAATTCATGAGAGACTGAAAGTACAACAGGAGTTACCCAGGGATGGGAGATAGGGAGAAGAAGTCGCTGACTAATGAAGACACTGTTTATATCGGTACAAAGAAAAGGTTTCGGATAAAAAAAGGTGGTAATTGTTACACAACCTTGTGAATGTATTTAATGCCAATGAATTGTACAAATGGTCAAAATGATATATGCTATGTACATTTTATTACCAAAATTAAAATTTTTAAAGTCATCTTTGACATTTGCTTTAGCACTTGGCTTTTGCCAAGGAGCCAGCTTCCTAATTTTTGTTTTGAACCTGTGTTCTCATCTTTGGGAAAGTAGTTTCTAACTTGAAACTGACAACAAAGCTGCCTGAAACAGCATCTGTGATTTTGCACTCCTCTCTGGGAATGGAGCCTCATCTGTGGTTATAATTTCAGTGCATGTGGACTGAGCTTGTAATATGCGTATTATAGCTCAGAGCTACAATTCATCTTAATGATGGTATGTGAAAGAGCATCTCAGCAGGGCATCTTAATGAAATGACAATTGGTTGAAGACTTAGAAGATTAAAAATACCCAAGACTTTCAGAAGCCATAACTACTCTCATTTGGATCCTTTAAAGGGATAGTGTGAAATAATGTTCCCTGCCAAACAACAAGAAAGCTTACACAAAATAGAGTAAAAATTCTTTTAATATATTTTTAAGGATGAAGCAATTAAAAATGCCTAATCAGAAAAGCTAAAAATATGAACCAAATTCTCAAGTTTGAATATATTATATAGATATCTTTCTGCAAGAAATTTCTTTCGGAATGGATTAAACTATTGCCAAAAATATTTAGATTCTCCTAAAGTAAAATACTTGCAATTCCTTCTCTGGAGCAGAGACAGATGAATCCCTGTGTTAGACACAGTATTGATGTTTTTTCATTTAACCCCAAGAATATCTTACAAGGCAGGTGGTAGTAAACCTACCACATGGATGAGAAAACTCAGAGGTGATAAATAAATTGATTAGAGCAAGGTTTCACTATTGTTAAGGCGTGACCATCATTTAATAGCAAAATCATGGTCATATTATCGAATCATCATATTTATTGATGCAAAGAAATAATTATAGTCAGGTAAAGCTGGGTTTTCTAAGTCCAACATATCAAGCAAAAGGAGGAAACTAAGCCACATGGTTTTATATGCTTGGTAATGACTGGAGAAGCCCCTAACAGATGACACAGTTTCTTCTTGTCTGGGTTATATTCTAAATGAGCTGTTAAAATCACGTATCTGTCTGTCTTCTTCACAAGTCTTGGCTCTTGAAAAACTTGGCCATTTTGTTGTCTGAGATTTCTAGCACCAGCAAAATGACAGACACATTGCAAAGTCTTCTGTGTATGTTTGCTGAGCTCGACTGTTTAACGTCATGAAATAATTCCAGATGATCATACTTCTTTCAGAATCCAAACACATTAAATCCTGTGGTTATGTCTCTCCTTTGTTTGGAAAACCTATTTGTTGGCCAGAACCACATGTAACTTGTTTCTAGATAGAGATATCGTTATTTTCCCCCAAAGATTTCTTTTATGTGTGTGTGTTACCAGGGATCGAACTCAAGTCCTTGTGCTTGAGAGGCAGGCAGTCCCCCAAAGATTCTTAAGAGAAAATACACTATGAATATGACTATTAAATTTTTTCTTTCCTTTTCTGTTCTTTTTTTTTTGGTACCAGGGATCAAACTCGGGACCTTGCGCTTGGAAGCCAGGCGACGGAACCACTGAGCTAAATGCCCAGCCCCCAAATTTTTCTTTTAAAAGTAACTAATAAAAGCAGAAACTACCATTCAACAATCCAAAGGATTTACCTTTTTCATACATAAAAACTGAGGAAGCACTTACACTTACATGTGCAAATAAAATAATGGGTAACGTTTCTGGATATCTCGGTTGATTGATGGGAAACAACTTTATCATTTCAAGTGAAAATCATGCAGAGTTAGGTAATTTTAGAAGGCTGTGGGTCAAGTTTCAAACTTACAAGGGCTCAGGACCTGCTGCCACTAACAAAATAAGTGTAGGCTAAACTAATCTACATAACACAAAACTAATGGGTTTCCCACAATTTGAAAACACAACTACTGTTTGAAAAACATGACTTTCCTTTTAATATTTGTGAGGCTCACAAGGCCAAAGTCAACAAAAGTATTCTGAGAAGGTATTTCTTTGAAAAACAATACAGTAATTCAAAGTTATTATTAATTTATGTTATAGGACCAAAGTTGTCTAAATCTGTAAACTGTTGCTCATATTAACAGCAAGAGAGACTAAATTTTTATGTAGAAGAGATCATGGAGATTAGCAACATGGAAAAAAAATAACATGGAAGAGATAAGATAGCTCTGATTTCTATTAAAAATATGCTGTAGTGAGCATCCAGTACTCTGGCATTTCTATAGCATGCTCTAGGATGTATAGCACTATTGCTCTCTTCTTTAATTTTCGTCTGTTTACCTTTTTTTCTAGCTTTCCCTCCTACTGTCTTCTATCTATAAATTGTCCCTTCTATCTCTTGTATCAGCTAACCTGTTCTGTATTTCTGCTTATCCAAATTTTGTGGTCAAAACAACAAACACAAGCACACCTCAAACATACAGTTACTTCAAAGGATTTCTGTTATGATCAAGATCATGCCTTTAGTTACTCTCAATGCAAATTCTCAGCATTAAGAAGCTGAGTTAGAGCAAGCTGTGGTGGAATACAACTGCAATTCCTGCACTCTGAGAGGCTGAGGCAGAAGGATTGCAAGGTTGAGACCAGCCTGGTCAACTTAGCAACTTAGTGAGATCCTGTCTCAAAATTAAAAATAATAAGGGCTGGGGATGTAGCTCAGTGTGAAGGCCTTGGGCTCAATTCACAGTATGGGGGTGGGAGGATATACCAGAAGCTGATTTAGTTGTGAAAGTCAGATAAGGATTTTAGTTCATGAATATAATATGCAAAAAAGGATACATGCCCAGATAGACTGAAAAACAAAAACAATATAAAAAAATGTTTAAACCTGGCAATGGTAATATATACAGAAAATATACATTTTTTTCACCTTATAAAAATAACATAGTTTAGTTGAAAATTTGGAAAATGTGGGCAAGAATAAAGAAAGAAATTAAAATTATTTATAATTCTGCCACTAGAAATATAATTGATGTTATTTCTTTGGTATATTTCCTTCCAACCTTTTTCTCATATGTTTCTTTTTCCTCATAAATTCTGACACATATTACAAATAAAACTGGAATCCTATTCTTTTTTGGGGGGTGGGGGACCAGGGATCAAACTCGGGCCCTTGTGCTTGCGAGGCAGGTGCCAGAACCACTGAGCTAAATCCCCGGCCCAGGAATCCTATTACATATGTATACAAGCACATTTATTTAATTACACATTTAAATACACATTAAAATTCTCTAGACTTATTTTCAAACATCTAAAATAATTTGGCTTAACAAATGGGGTTTTTCCAAAAGAAAAGCATAACAAAACATACTTCCTGAGGAATTTGCTTCATATCTTCAAAGCAAGATATAATGCTGTGATTTGCTGGCACTAGAATCATGCTGCTAGTCAGACCGGGTTCGAGTTTTCAATGGATAAGTTTAGCATTACAAATCAGAAAGTCTATCCCATGTCCAGAATACACTCCAACAGTCACCAATGCTCAAGGGATGGGCGTCCAGAGAGGGCGTGGCCCGCACAATCCCACATTTCACTTGGGCAGCAGGGTATTTAATTTACAAAACCAACTTTCTTGCCCTGAAGGATTACTGTTTCACAAGCTACCCTTTAGGGAATATTGACTAGGATATTTAAACATCTTAGTGTGATAGCATATGGCTCTGGCTGCATATGCTCTGGTTCTGGGATTAAATAAATTTGAATTTGAATCTTGTTCTCTCTCTTATTACTTGGATAGATATATACACTTTGCTCAACTTCAGCAGCCTTGTTTCCTTATATGCAAGAGAGATTAGTAACAACTACTTTTCATGTAGTTGTGAGGAGGAGAAATAATGTAAATAAAGACATCATATTAACCTCTAATAAATGGTAGATGTCATTATTATTGTTGCAGCCTTTTCCATCACCTCTACTCTATTCCTCCATATAATCCCTTTTCTCAAGCCCATGGGTCCCCAACAGGAATCTTGCCAACAATCTGCAAGGCATGCCACCAAGTTTTGACAAATGTGCAAATTTTATTGTTGTTTATCAAGGGTGCATTGTGCTTTGCCCTGTGCTAGTCAGTTGAGTTGTTCAGCTGATGTGGGGCGTCCAATAAGAGGATAAATAAGCTTATTCTAAGGTGAGAATTGCAGAAATATGCAGCAGTTCTGCCTCTCAGGTATATAGGAACAGGAAAATAAACCATGCCACTCAAGAACATGTACACTGCTGAAGAGGGCCCACCTGTGTGATGTGGTGACTGGGATGCTTTTATAGATGCTGGGAAATAGTCATACGCAGCAGTCTCAAGTGCATTATGGTTATTGCTGATTTTTTAGTGTTGCCTTACATTTTTTCAACTTTTAAAGAACGCTTTCCACAATTCTATGGTCACATGAAGAAACATTTGAGAATCACTGCCTTAAACACATTAAACCCTTTACAGTCCCTTGACACATTAAACTTTTCTTTACTTCAATGATTTGGTACAAAACAAAACAATCATAAAGGAACAAATATCTTTTCTCCTTGTCTGTCTGGCAAACACTACTTTCAGAACACATCAAATATTTATCTACTGTCTAAACTCCAGGGTAGTGGTGGGTATGGTGGCATATACTTGTAATCTCAGCACTTGGGAGCCTGAGGCAAGAGAGTCATGAGTTTGAGGCCAGCTTGGGCTACACAGTGAATTTCAGGCCAGCCACAACTATATAATGAGACCCTATCTAAAGACTGATGTATACTGTTGGTGGAAATTTAAAATTGGCAGCTACTATGGAAAATAGTATAGGATTTACTCCAAAAATTTAAAACTATTAAATGATCCAATAGTTCCACTTCTGAATATTTATCAAAAAAAATTTCAATTCAGAGCGTGAAGAGATGTCTACAATTCTATACTCATTGCAGCACAATTCACAATAGTCAAAAGTTAGAGATAACCCTCTCGTCCATCTACAGATGACTTGATAAAGAAAAGCTTGTAAATACATGGACTAGAATACTATTCAGCCTCTAAGAAGAAGAAGGAAATTGTCTAATGTGCTACAACATGTGTGAATCTGAGAATATTATACTATGTAAAGCAGGACAGCCACAGAAAGACAAATACTGCATGATTCCATTAATGTGGATTATCTGAAATAGTTTATAGAATAAAAAAATGAGTGGTGGTTTCCAGAGATTGGGATGAGGGGAAAATGGGGAGTTACTAGCCAATGGGCATAGAGTTTTAGTCAAGCAAGATGAAAGGGCTGTAGAGATCTGCTATTTAACCTTGTACCTGTGGACCTGAAGGGAGCTTGCATATCGCAGATTTGTTGGAGATGTCGGGGTTTCCTGAAAAGACAGAAACCAAGCTAACCTGCAGGCTACCACTTGGGGTAACAATGTCCTCTTTATCCCAAACACAAATTTCTTCAACATTTCCACTGACCTCCATTAAACCATTCACTCAACAACACAATAGCACAGATTTTTTTCTCCAAAAATAATAAAATTTTTTTTCTACTTACAAAAACTACACGCAATCATCATAAAAATTCAAACAATGCAGAGAATCACAGAGCTTGTCAACTTGAATTCCATCCATAAGTGATAACTATTATTTCCATTTCAGTGATCATCCTTTTGTATAATCTTGACAATATGTCCCAGATATCAACATGTATAGAGCAGGATGAACATTTTAAAAAAATATGTATAAGACTCAATAACATTCACACATCATAACTTATTTGTAACTGCCTATGAGAAGCACCTAGATTTTTTCCATAAGCCAGACTGACCAGAATAACCATGTTTCTACATCCATACAACTTGTTGAATTATCTTCTGTAGCTAAATTCCTAAAAGAATTGTTGTTGAGTCAAAGTGAATACATATTTTAATTTTAGATACATGTTAACAAAACCATTCCTTCATAAGGCTATCTATCCACTGTCATTCAGAAAACTTAACCTGGGTTTGAACTAATCAATCTCCCACACTTCTCATCTCACTGGGGTTTTCTGACAAATGTGAATTATCTGTTGTCTGAGTAGGGAAAGGGACCATTATTTACATCACAGGTAACTTCGTCTTCACAGTACAAGTGTTGATATTCCAGAAAACCTAACTTCCTAACAAGGGTGTATTCAATCATCAAAATCAAGTTAATGAGAAGCTGTAAATGCAGAAATATCTAATCTGAAAGTAGCTTCACAGGAGATGCCTTAGCCTATTCTTAGGTCTGCTCAGAATTGCTTGTGAATGTAAATCATCCCAAATATTTGCTTGGCGTAATTAAAATTTTAAAATTTGTGAATGGCTACAGTTATATTTTCAATGTCTTCTTGAACGTCTCCTCCTAGACGACCCAATCAAAAAATAGGAACAACAGGGCCAGGGATTTAGCTCAGTGGTTTTGCTGCCTGCTGCACAAGTTCAAGGACCCGAGTTCAATCCCCAGTCCCCCCCCCCAAAAAAAGGAACAATAATAAATAACAATATTCGAATGGATGATATATATCACAAAAACTCATTATCATTCACCCTCATGAAAATTCTGCATAAGAATAATTACCTTATTTTTATTGATGAGAAAAGTGAGATTCCTCAATAAATGATTTACCCAAGTTCACTCAACCAGTAAATGATGGGAAGAAACCCTCCCATTATTATTATTATTGTTGTTGTTGTTGTTGTTGTTTGTTGTTATTTTGGTACTGAGGATCAAACTCAGGACCTTCTGGTTGCGAGGCAGTCGTGGTGCTGCTGAGCTAAATCCCTGGCCAAAAACACTGTCATTATTAAAACTGTGCTACGGGTTGGGGATTTAGCTCAGTGGCTTTGCCACCTGCTATGCAAACACAAGAACCCGAGTTTGATCCCCGGTACTGGAAAAAGAAAAAAAAAGTGCTATATACTAGTTGTCTTCTATACACTTGTTTTTTTAAAGTAAGATTCAGAAACTCTGTAAAGTAGGCATCATCTCTAATGGACAGGTACAGAAATAGGCTTAAAGCGTTTCACATTTGTTCCATTTGTTTTTTAGTGCATAAAACAGAGACCCAAGACCCATAGGTACAAGCATGTGAATACATGAGGAATAGTATCCCTCTTCATGGGCTTCCCTAAGGATGTAAAATAACCATTCAGCCCCACACCTGTAATCACACCTGTAATCTCAGATTAATACAAATTCACACCTGTAATCCCAGCACTCTGGGAAGCTGCGGCAGGATTACAAATAGGAGCCCAGCCTGGGGATCTTCATGATTTAAAAAAAACTTGGTCTCAAAATAAAAATAAAAAACAAAACAATAAATGGGAATGTAGCTCAGTACAAAGGTCCTGAATTTAATCCCCATTACTGCAAAAAAAAACCCAAAACAAACCCCAAAACACTCTATTGTCTCATCAAAGTATTGACTCAGACTTGACTTTTTAGATATCCTCCAAGAAAAATATCTTAAGTTATCAGGTCTGAAAATTAAAAGGAAAATTTTAAATATATAAGTGATCACTTCCAGACTAGATCCTTCAGCTCAAGTTGGGCCATACCAAAGGTGGAATCTTACTACAATTTCCTGATCAAATTTAATCCTAGAATAATTACCTATTATTTGTAAATTTCAAAATGTTATTTAATTAGATCATGGTCTCCATAATAAATAAAGATTAATGTTTAAAATAGAGGAATAAGGCAAGTAATTCCAAGGCCAAATATGTGTCACTTCTAGATTAAATTTGCAAATCTATTCATTTAGTGTGCTCAGTTGGGAAGACGGAGATGCAGAGTCCCCTAAATGACCTTTTCCTGAGAAATAATTAATTGGCATGTATTGTGCTTTGTTAAAGAAAGCAAACACCCTTCATGAATATGAATTTAATGCTGTTTGACACAAATAGATCTAAATCTTTATAAACCCCCCCTTTCTTTTTGAACTCAGCATTTTTGAAAAACAGAACAAATTTATAGCATCTATATAAATTTTCACAGGCAAATAAAAAGCTTCTAGAACCAGACCTTTATTCATGGGTTTCCATGAGCAATTATTGAAGATATGACTGGAGTGTATGACTCATGAGCAAGGTGCTCAGGATGTGTCAGAAATGAGCACCCTCAGAGGAACATCTGAATCACCACTTCCATTCACAGGAGCCAAAGGCAGTCACGAAGACAACTGAATGTTCATTTTCGGCAACAGAAACAGAGCGTATTACAGTGTTGATATTTAATGCAGAATACCAGTGTGGGGGGGTGGCATTTTACTGATTATTTTCCTCCTTCTTCTCTTCTGAGAAGCAAAAGCAAAACCTGAAAGTCAAGCACATGTTTTTGAGCCCATGATAAATACAACAAACAACCACCAAACCTCCAACTCTTAAACTGTGCTGGATGTGTGTTACTCCTTCAGATACTCGGAGGAGCTACTGTTCCGGAAATATCGTGGGAAACCTCTTGAAGTAGATGGAGTTCTACAGCTGAGGAAATCTACACAAACAACTTTTACAGTGTCTGGCAAGAAGCCTTAGATGAGAAACAGAAGTGGAGAGAGGGGATTAGGAGATAGTGGTGGGTTTCTGGGGGCAGACAGAGACAGAGAGAAAGGGAGAGAGGAAAAGAAAACCGGAAGGCAAGGAAAGGGAGAGAAACAGGGAGACGGGAAGGAAGGAGGGAGGGAGAAGAAAATGAATTGCCATGGTGTTTATTATATAAGGCAAAATGCTTGGAATTATTATTGCCGAAAATATTCAAGACAAATAAACACATCTCTTGAGGAAAAAGAGAGAGAAGAAGGAGCAAATGGGGCAAAAAAGAGGGAGAAGGGAAGAAAGGGAGAGAGAGAAGAGAGGAGGAGAGAAAGAAAATGTAGCATAAAATTTATTATAGAAGACAAAATGCTTGGACTTAATATTTGCCAGATCTATTCAAAACAAATGAATACATCTTTTGAGGAAGAAGAAGAAAGAGAAAGGGGTGCAGGTGGAACAAGAGAGGGAGAAAGGAAGAGAGAGAAAATTAATCTTCACAAAGTTTGTTATGTAAGGCAACATGCTTGGAATTATTATCTGCCCAAACTATTCAAAATGAGTATCTCCTCGTGAAGAAGTGAGGAAGGAGTGGAAGTAGAGGGAGAAGAGGACAGAGAAGGGGGGGTGGGGGGTCCGTCCATTTAAACTTCATCAGTATCCATGGTGATGTATTCCTCCAAAATAATAAAACGGATTAATCAGGAACTAAGGGAGAAAGCAGGCAGCCGTCTATCCCGCACCTTCATTCAGATGAAATATACATAACACAAGAAAGGTCGCTGGCAAGTAGCCACAGGGAGAGCACCTGGAGGATTAAAGCTGCGGCCATAATATTAACAAAGTACAGACCACACTGAATTAATGAGCACTGGAGATAGACATTCAGTAGAGTCTTAATTTATTTTCCTTTTCTAGCTCATCCTTTAAGAAAATGACAGTGTCTTCTTATCGATTTTACACTCAGAGATCAATCAGAATTGCCCTGACTCAGATAAAATTTACAGCAGTGTCTGACACCGCCCCGAGCATGTGGGCCCGAACAGACATTGCAAGGAAGCAATAGATCATGTTTGTATGTAGAGCTTGACGTGCTTAAAAATAAGCTAATCTGTAGTGGAATTTCCTTCTTTTTGACAAGTTGTTCTGCCCAGCTCTTCGGCCCCTCTTTATGAATTTCTCTCCCGGCTCCACTATTAATTATAACATGAGAAAAGGATTCATGTACTTAGGCCCTGAGGGAGGTCATCTGATCTGCAGTTTTAGATAAAAATATAAACTAACAGATCACTCCTACTTAAACAATGTGAAATGTCACTCTGAGGCACTCCATTAAAAAAAAGCTAGAGGTGTTCCGTCAAGAACTATGATCAATTCTGACAACCCCGCAGCATCGGGGCTAAATGATGGGCCTGTACATTCCTAAACAGCCCACAGTCGAAATTGCTGTATCCGGAAGCTCTTTTGTGCAAGTAACTAGCTGTATTAAATGCAATAATTACAGAAAAGACACTGACTGGGGCGCCCAGGCTGCTGTTGGCTAAGCCGTTATGTTTCCACACCACCATTTATCTTGTAGCCGGAGCTGCGAATGAGTGCCCTGCCTGACACACTGCAGTCCTGGAGTTTCCCCTTCCCAGCCCTTGAGAGCTTTGGCTCACAGGACGCTAGTACAGAGAATGATGCTGTGAGGCAATTGCTTCACAGGGACAGAGGAAAACATGAGATCAGTTGCTTTGGGGAAACGGACTTAGTGTGCAGATCCTGCCAGAACAGGCTGGATTCATCAGCCGCTCAGCCACGGCGATTCCTGGCTGGCCGGACGAGAGCCCTGGCTCGGGCCTCGGGTGGAAGTGTGGAGCTGTGGCAGGTGCCCCAAGCCAAGTGGACCCCGTGGGAAATCTTCTTCACCCCTCACCAGTCCAAGGTGCATAATGACACGATGTCGCTCCACATTGCTTTCTGGAAGGAAATAGCATCACCTAGGTTTCAGAATACTCACCTTTGGAAGAGCCCTCTGAAATCACGAATCGACTTATTTGATCATAATATAAAAGTATTTAAAATAACTTTAAAACATGTGGAGAACAGTATGTTTTTCCCTTTGGAGAGGATGTTATAATATGTAGAGTTTAATTCTTAAATTATCTTTTGAGAAAAAATTTACCCACTACAACCTACGAACCTTAGAAACTTTTCATATTGTCAAGCTGGTGGGCCCTCAAAGCCCCTCCTGAATGTCCTTAAAAGAAAACATCCTTAGGGCTGGGGATTTGGCTCAGTGGTTTCGCCGCCTGCTGCGAGAGTGGAAGGATCTGAGTTCGATCCCAGACACCAAAAAAAAGAAAAAAAGAAAAGAAAAAGAAAATAACTTAAAAAAAAAAAGAAGAAAATATCCTTGCATCAAGGATAAAGATATTTATAGAAAGTATACATTGTTTCAAACATTATGTGACCCCACTAATATGTGTAGTTTTAATGTTTTTATCTAATGGTTTAAAAATTCTTCAAAAAGCCACACACCAAAAGGATGGGGTTTATTATTTTTTCTTTTGCTATAAAACACTCACATGTAGTTCCTGATGCCTTGTTTTGCAAGGAGATAATAAATCTTAAATCATATTCAGGTACTTTTTTTTTGGTATTGAGGATCGAACTCGGGACCTTGCCTTGTGAGGCAGGTGCTGGAACCACTGAGCTAAATCCCTGGGCCTTCTTAAATCATATTCAATAGTAAATATAATTTGAAACTATTTACTAAAACACTCCATCTGACTGTGGGGACACAGATGGAGAAAGGATAGTCACTGTGGAAGCTAAATCTAGTGGGAGAAAGAGAAACACCAACAATTATCTTAATACAGTGTTATATATGTTCCAATAAAAGTGCCATAGATACACAACTGGGAAAGATCAAAAGTGCCTGAAGAATAAAGAGACCTTCAGGGAAGAAAGAAAACATTCTCCTGGGACGTTGAAGGAAGAGCAGAAACTTCCTGAGGGGTCCCTGGAAGAAGAGGGAGGCGTTCTCATCAGAGAGAAGAAATGAGCAAAACAAGGGAGGGAGGGATGAGAAGGCTGGAGGGAACATCCTGAGGTGCTAAGTGAACAAGGACACCAACCAAGAGGGACAGTAGAGGAACAATAGAGATGCGCCACGGTTAGGTCTCCTAGGACATAGGCCACAGGGAGCCTGTGTGTGTGCACGCATGTGTGTGTATGCACAGCACACTTGTGCCTGTTAGTCAAGAGTTTCGCATGACAATTCCTGGGATGCTAACTCTGGTGACAGTGTTGGAGTTGGATGAATAGTGAGGGCAACACTGTAGTCGTCCAGGCAAGAGATAACCAAGATCTCCTCTTCTGGTGGGTTTGCTATATTGCATGTTATCCAAATGCCTTTTCTTTGTCTGGGAAGATTAATTTTTTCTAATGAACATTTTTATAAATATTCATTTTCTCCCCACAATTAAAGATAACAGACCCTTGAGGTATGGAAGCATGAGCAAAGTGATTGAGTACCCAGATGCTGGAACTACAATAATTCCATGTGGCGCGTATCTCAACCTCTTTGTAGTGATCTGACTTTGGACAAGCCACTTAGCTTTGCCGAGCAAGGTGGCATCCGTCAGAAAATGGGGGTAGTAAAGCACCTCCCCTTTAGGCTTGTTTTGAGGATTAATTCAGTTAACACATGAAGGGCTTGGAACAGTGTCTTAGTTGCCAGAACTTGTGTCAAAATTTGAGGAATTTTAAAGCTAGCATAATGGAAAATCATGTGGATTTATATATTAACATTTAGTCAAACACTCCGAGCAGGCAGCCCCATCAAACTACACACAATTTTCTGAAGATGGAGATTCTGATATTTAGCTCATATCCTTCTGGGTAGATCTAAGAATCTTGATTTAAATATGCTGTATATGATAATTTGGATCTATTTTAGTATGAAACATCCTAGATCTAAAAAGTGAGATTGCTGAGTCATGCCAATTTGAGACACCACTCCCCCCCCCCGCCCCGCAAAAAAAAAAGAGTAAGATGAGAAGAACCTGTTAGAGCAGTCACAAGGCAGTTGTGCTCCCCACCCACATCCAAGCTGGAGAAAAGCCACCAGGGACAGTGCCTGAGATGAGGAAACAGCTCACAAGACCAAATGAGGACATACAGGGAAACAGTGGGCAGCCTCTGAAAGGCAAGAAAGAGCTAGTTTCATGTCCATTTGAATATAACACAAATGGTATTAACGCAAGTTCAAAACAAGATGAAAGATACTAAGGATCATGCAGTACAAACCCTAAAAGCTTTATACTCTACTATAATGTTAAGATATGAACTTATCAATCCTTTGTCATTTAAAGTATTTATCCTTTTCTGAATTTAAATTCTGAATATTTTTAGTGTCCTCTCTCAGCTCCCTAGTCCAAGTGCTGGATTTCCTATCAGGCATGGGGACTGTATTATATATACTTATGACTTTATTATATTACCTACACCTGTCCCCTGGCCCATTCTCTAGGTTAAAAATGAGGCAGCAACCTTCATGTAGTAGAAGCAAGGATCCCAAAAAGCAAAGCCTGGCAGAGAAATTCACATTCCTTTGATCAAGGCAGATTAAGTCACCTCCCTTGTTATTCTCTGGCATATTACAAATACTGTCTGGATGTTAGTGAGCTTGGATGTAGTCCCTAGGCAGTAACTAAGATAACTTGAGAATCCCAGATTCTTTTGTATACATCTTATTGAGTATATCATACAATGAAAATGATACATAAACTCTCAAACTATAAATAAATGGCTATATGCTACCTGACCCTTTCTTTAGAAGGAAGTTAAGTTGAAATCAAAAGATTGTGTTCCAAATTCATTTTAATTTGGAAAACCAAATGAATTAGTGAATTTTACATTTTGAAGTTTGGTTTAAGAGTGAAACTAAGAAGTAAAATTGTTTACCACAATGCCTGGCACATAGGATAAATTTAATGAACACTGAATGAAAGAACTGATTTAAAAAATAGTTATGAATTCTAATGAATTCTTAGCTTTCTTACCTTTTTACTAGCACAAGTCTCCAATAATATGTTTAAGATTATGTCAGATGTATGATTTAATAATTTAATGTCTACCATCATTTGGAATAAAACTAATGGTTATAAAATGGAAGACACAACAATGCAGGCATCTGTTACCTTTAGATCTGTGGGACCTGGAGACTGTGTCTTTATTTACCAAATGTTCAGTTTCAGGTAATGGAACATCAGTATTTTCTGTTATCATTCCCAAGTAAAGGCTAGGTAAGAGCATTGTGATGCAAGTCTCAGGCCTTGTTTTAGTCTCTTCATATGAAAAGATTGATTGTTGCAGATGGACAAAGTCACTGCATCTGTGGTTAGGCTCTTTTAAATACCAAATGCTTTGACTACTTTGTCATGTAATAGTGACATAGAACAATTCATGCATATATAAATAAAACCAAGTATTTATTTTACCTTGTAAACTTTTCACTTTCCTAAAAGGAATACATGAATTTTTTTATTTGCCCAGCCAAATGGTAAAAGGGTTACTCTTTTTTGTTTGGTTGGTTTTGTTCATTTGTTTTTTGAGACAGTCTTGCTACATAGCCCAGGTTGGTCTCAAGACTTCAACCCTGCTGCCCCATCCTTCCATGTGCTGGGATTATAGGTGTGCACACCATGCCCAACTACAGTTATTCTTTTTTTGTCATGTAGCTTCATGAAAAATATTAAGCTGTATTTTCTTTGTTAGATCCAATTTATACTACATTGATAAAAAGCTATATAATTTATGGTGAATATTCTGAAATAATGAATGCTTTATATTTTCTTCTTTGTGATTTTATGGCTTTTTGGTTTTATCACACATATTTGTATTCTCTATAGGGTCTACATGTTTCCTTTTTAACTTCTGAATTAAATAATATGAAGCTGCATGAAAGAAAGAATTAGATATTGAAGAGATAAGCTGGTATATTAAAGTGAATGTAAGTTGCCCCTCCACAAAATTTAAGGCTGTTTTGCTATATAGCATTTACCATATCTAGTTTAATTTAACTCAGGGCTACCATATATAAACTGCGAGAATATAATCCAAAGGTGATGAGATGAAGTTATATTCATTCTGTTTTTAGAAGTTCAGTTCACAAATGTATCTTGAGAACTGCATACCTTCTCAATTTCAATCAGCTACTGCAGTATGCATATTTAGTTTTATTCAAGCCTATTTTTATTTTCAACTTGAAATGTTTCCATATATTCATTGCCCTTTCCATAAAAAAGTCCCCACAATGAATGTAACCATTATATACTGCAAACATATACTAACAAAAACAGTAATAATCATTATTTCATCTATATAGTATCTTTTCAGAATGAATTTCTAGTATTTTACTCTGCCTGTTGGCCATTTAAAGCATTTTTAATGATGAGATACTCAAAGAAATAATGTTTCAAGTACTTCCAAAATGAAGTTCAACTAACCAATCCCATTTAATTTCTTCGAGTGCAAAAATGTTTCCTGTTTACCAATTAAGTTTGTTTGCCTTCTTTAGCAACCTAATTGCTACTCAGTGGTATAAGGTAAACAACCTAAGTGGATGAATTTAAAAGGCAGGAGGGATGTAGAAAATTATTTAAATTCATTCATTGGCTGTAAGTCTCTTCCCAGAGCTCTGCCTCCCATCTCCCTGGTCCTCTTGATCTCCCACTGATTCACATTCTCCTGGAACTTTAAGGAAAGCTCCCACATGGATAATGTCACACTTGACTTTTCTGGGCTAATGGTCTTTCATGATGCAAATACTCAGAAATTGCCTTAATTTACACATCAGATATTTGAAAAAAAAGTGGGATGATAAAGTCTATCCACTCTTGGTAATATTTTATTTGGCTTTAAAAAAAACACCCAAGCAGTTAATGCATGCTCATTGTAGAAAATACAGATAGAGAAAAAAGACTCAAAATCTTCCATAATCTTAACTGTAACACCCAGAAAGGATCCCTGTGTGTACAAGTCAGATCTTTTTATGAATTGTGTTTACATGTGTTCTAGTATATGTATTTGCATACATCTATAGTATTTTTGATGAAATTATATGCAAAGCTCTTTTGGATCTTTTTTAAAGTAAATATTTTTTATTAATCGCTTGTTTTCTTTCTTTTTGTAGTAATCAGGATTGAACACAGAACTGTGCACATGACAGGCCAGTGCTTACAAGTGAGGCATACCCCCAGCCTCACTCTTCCCATTTGATGAATACTGTCTTACTTTTTATTGTGGAGGGGCTGCACTTTATTTCATCAAACTCCTAATATTAGTCTTTTAGTTTACATCTTTAATGTTATAAACAACACATTCATATATTAAGTTTTGTATATAATCTTTATTATTTTCTTAGGACGTTTCTCTAGAAGGTGAAGATATTTGATGACAGATATTGTTCGTAGTGTTTTTCATTATTGTCTCCACCTTTTTTCAAGAATAACTAAAGGAGCTGGGTGTGATGGTGCAGGCTTGTAATCCCATGGCTCAGAGAGGCTAAGGCAGGAGGATTGCAAATTCAAGTCCTGCCTTGATAATTCAATGAGACCCTGTCTTAAAAATAAATATAAGCACTGGAGTTGTAGGTTAGTGGAAGAGTGCCCTGGGGTTCAATTCCCCAGTAATCCAAGGGAAAAGAAATAGTTAACGAGCTGATAACTAAGTATCTCTGAATGTTCTGCCTTCCTCCAAAAGTAAAATGAACTCATTTAGAACTCTTGAGTCCTTGCTTTCTTCCTGGCTGCAGCAGCCCAAACTTTCTTAGGAGACCATAATGACTTAAGGAGAAACAGGTACCTAAAATTCAAGATTGAGCTATGTAAAATTTCATTTTTGTAAGCCAAAAGTAGATGAAAGTTGGCAATTTTGTGTAGTTCAAATTTAAGTCACTTTCTCCAATTTTAGAAATGCCTTTTTCTTTTTCCTACCTTGCTTAGAGTATTTTGCTATTCTCTGTGGTTTTGGTGCCTTGAAACAATTTTTAGCTTGGAAATTGTTTTACAAAACATCACTTGCCATTTCAAAAGGAGGTAAGTGGCTTTTGTGTAGTATGTGCACTGTCAAGTAATAAACAAATGAAAAAATTTTAAATGGGTTCTGGTGCATCCTTGGCAATTGCACATTGTATTAAAAGAGAAAAATAAGTATGCTCAAATTTAGTTTAAAGATGGGCTTTTTAGTTGAAAGGTTGTTCTAGTTTCATTTTAAGGAGAAAACAATGTCAAAACTGGATAGTCCAGGCCACTTAATAGATAGATGCCAGCGGTTGTATCTTGGCTCAGAATTTACAATTATGGAGATTCCACATTGGCATGCTGTGCAGGCCAACATAAAGTTACCATAACATATGCCTGTGAGGGAAATACAGAACTTTCATGCATCAAACGAGCAAGGCTTGACAGGCGGTTCCACTTTGATATGGGTCATGCTGCTGATCACTGCCGCACTTTTTAAAGGTTACATTTTAAAGGTTACATTAATGCTGAAGTTGTGCATGAAGATGAGTACCCTGTGTAAATATATGCTTTATATCTCTTGTCATCTTAAAAATATAGTTAGTGATACAAATGGGACATAACATTTTGAAGAGCTCTGTTGGTATGATAAGGACTTGCCCAACCAAAGTACCATTTTTTTCTGAGTAGTAATTCCATTAAAAGGGGAAAAATTCATAAGGCCTTATTTCTTTACTATCTGCTTTCAATCATACCACAATATTATGAAAGAAATTGCTGCTAACAGTTGAGGCTGTCATATTCAGAAGGAAATGGGTACGCCCATAGAAGCAAGTGATTGGCACAGCACAAGTTTCTTTTTATCAATTATACCACTCCAAAAATTGCCAATGTTTTAAAGAGCTCTATAAAGTCAGCAATTAAGATGCATCCCATTCATTCACTGAACATTGGGATGTCCTCAGGGAACTTCCTTCTAGAGCTTATCAATAAATAAGTCAGGACTTTGGTAGCTATGGATCATAATTCTTGCCTATAAATTCTTGCCCAGGTTAGGGCACATCCAACAAGACACTGGATTTCACTGGGCCATGGGAGTCTACTTTTAGATAAGATAATAATGTCTAATCTCAGTTAAAAATATGTCAACTTGATGAAGGATGAGCTTTATTGTTTGTACTAGTTAATAGTTTGAGAATTTCATTGATATGCTATATCACCCCACACTTTGACAAAATTTTATAAATAATTCCTTTATCTAGCAAGTATTTGCTGAGCATCTATCTTATGTTAGGTACTGCACTAGATACACTGAAGATCAAGCAGGGACCTAGATAAACACAACTCTCTCTTCATGGGGCTTTCATTCTGATGAACATAACCAACGCTGGTTCATTGGTTTCATTCCTGGTTCACATTGCTCACAGCAACCCTTGGACCAAAGTTTAAGATTCAAAATCTGTTCACAGAAATCTCACAGGTCTGTGTGTAGGAGCTGGGGGCACAGATGGAAAGAGGAACAGAGAGCTCCTACCCATTCACCTTAGATGGCACCATAATTCTACTTTTAGCTATTTTGCATAATATAAAGATATCATTTTGGGGGCCTAAAGCATTCTACTATTTGTTAGAAAAAAGAAGAAATCCTCTGAATTAAAAAAAAATAACTATTTTTTAAATAATGCATTGAGAAAGAGTATATCAAATAAACTTGTTTAAGGTATTGAAATGATAATATATCGAAGGTGCCAAGCAGATGTCATAAAAATTAGTCAGAGTTCTTTTCACATTTGATTGGTTACACATATTCTCAGCCACCTATAGAGTAACTTGTAAATTTCAGCCTTTGAAAATAATATCTTCTGGGTATGGTGGCACATGCTATAATCCCAGCACTCTGGGAGGCTGAGGCAGGAGGATTAAAAGTTCAAGTCCAACCTGGACAACTGACTTGACTTAGTGAGATCCTGCCTTAAAATAAAAAAATTTTTTTTTTAAAGGATTGAGGTGTAGCTTAGTGAAAAATACAGCAAAAAAGTTTATAATCTTATAGCCAGAAAAATGTTAAAAGGTATCTAATACGTCCTCCTCCAATGCTATAAAAGAGTTTTTCAAACTGTGAATTGTAGTCAATTAGTTGGTCAAGAAATCAAGTTAGTGAGTAACACCCAGCAATTTTTTTAATAAAAGAGAAAAAACCAGGAAATGGTGGAATGCATACTATATGGTAAGCGTAAGTTAAGGAAACTTGTATATGGATGTGCATATATACATATACATATGTAAATTTATATACACACATTCGTGTGCACATGCTCATAGTAGACTCACAATCAAAACCAAATGCCACTGACATAGAGGAAACTTTAACCACTATTACAAGATGAAGACTCCAGTAATGGAGTCACAAGACTCTCGTTTCTTCTGTGAACAACCCTTTCTACTTTTACTAGATCAAGACAGCAGTAAAGCAATATCCCTTGATCATGAGATACCTTTTTTGTCTATTAACCAACCCCCATTTCAATAGCTCCTTCAGGGACAATTTCCAGACCTATCTTCACCTTCAGTGTTGTCAATGATTTTCTTAGAATGAAATATATAGTGAGTTGCTCATTAAAATGCTTTAATTTGGTAAAATATCCCTAAAATAGATATTGTTTTAAAATCTCAGTGGTCTGTGAAAACACAGCACTTTATGAAGTCTAAATATGATGTTACTTAGAAGGGTGTTCTGAAAGGTAAACTAAAATATGAAAATAAACTAAAACATGGATATTTCATCCTAAATAAATGAAACCATTTACTCTTTATTTTAAAAGGGTATCCTGAGTCAGAAAGCTGCAATCCTTTTCCCTCTTTATGTCCATCTAAATTGCAAGTACTTTAAAACACAATCCAGTTAAAATTTTAAATTAAATATTCACTGAATGTCAGAATGCACTTTAAGAACCCAAATCAAGTTAACTATATTCTTTCTAAAAATCACCATCATTAAATCTCCCTTATGTCCATTAAAATGAGAAAGAGCAATAGATACTGACACATGAAATTTGATAAATTAAATGGGTTGGCACACTTTTAATGGACTATTCTAGGTTAAGCAAGTGTCCATGTAATGCAAAATTGTATTCTTAGGTGAACAATTTTTTGCTTTTTTGTTTTTAGTGCCATTTAAAAATAGATTTTTTCTCAAATTGACTTATTTAATTAAAAGAAAATTCTTTCTCCTGTATGACACTTCATTCCTAAATAAGCCTCCCTTACAGTGAATATATACCAAATCTGGAGGTTCTCAGGGGGAAACTGGGGTTCCTTTCTTTGTGTATCCACAGCATTAGACACATAGAATATTCTTGGAAAGCGCTTGCTAAATGACCCCACCCAGGCTTTCAGAAATGAAGACTCTCCTTGCTGAGAAACAATCACTTATCTCGAGAAAAGCAATTACCCGTTTTAGTTTTTAAATGTCTTCCTAAGTAGCTAAAATAGAATGGGGGCGGGGAGCATCTCAAAATTTTCTCTTCCCAAAGATCCATCTGTAGCATGTTAAATAGAATGGGTGTCTATGTCATTCCCAACTGGCCTAGGTAGAAGTTAAATTTGTCTTGGGGAGGGTGCTACTATAGTAAGTTATCTGAAACTGAGTAATTTATAAAGAACAGATTTTTCCTCACAGTCCTGAAGGCTGGCAAATCCAAGACCAAGGTAACGGCAGGTTCAAAGTCTGGTGAGGGCCCATCTCTGTTTCCAAGATGGCGCCTCACATGGAGAAGACAAACTGTGTTCTGACGTGGTGGGTGGCAGAAGGGCAACCAGAGAGGAATGCTTGTTCTCTCCAGCACTTTTATAAGGTCATTAATCCTATTTGTGAGGACAGAGCGCTTATAATTTAGTCAACCTCCAAAAGACTCATTCCTTAATATTACACTGGCAATTAGCTTTAAATGTGTAAATTTTGAGGGACACATTTAGATCACAAGAGCCAACTGAGAACAAATTGGAGACCACTGGAAAGATAGGAATGATAGTGATTCTTAGACTAGACATATATAGTAAGAAATGACTGCATAGAAACCTATGGAGAATTCTAAGTCTTGTGCATGATCAGGGATTTTGGAGCTTGTTAATGGTAAGGAATATAGACACTTGGTTTTCCAAATTTCTGTAATTCTCTCTCTCCCCTTTCTCTATTCTCCCCTTCTCCTTTTTTCCCCCTTTTCTTTTTTCTTTCTTTCCATTTATCCTCCTCTTCATCTCCCTCTCCTGCTTCTTCTTATTAAATTGGAAATCAGTATTGATATCAAGATTATTTAAATAAGAATCGTTGATCTGCCACTTACAAACCTGACCTTGAACATTTAGTTTGATCACCCTGAACCTGACATTCTTCATTTGTTAGGATGGTAATAATATCTACGCAGTGGTTGGCTAATAGTAAAACCTCAGTAAATGTTATTTGTTATTATACCAGTATGTGAAAGAGCTACATTCTCCCCAAACACACAGGACCAATTAACAAACTCTTTAATCTCTGAATTTTTTTTATATAGATTTGCAAATCTTAAGGCTCCTCTATAGCATACTACTTCCATTTGCTCTCAAATCATATAGTCTTTCTGAGGGTATGCCACAGTGAAAAATGACTCATAAATTGTAAATAAGATGTGAGCTATTTTATTTTGGCAGAACTGTTTCTCAATTTACCTTCTTTTAGAGAAGAAATTAAAGCCAAGTAAGTGCAGAGAATTTTTGCTTCCTTAACATCAATCATAATTATCAATGGCAAAAGTGCATTGTATCATATGAGATTTTTTAAAAGTTTCATATCCCTAAATGGTCAGTGAGTACCTGTGTGGTTAACTTCCATCTGTTTGGGGCAAACACTGCTGTTGGTTATAAAGAAGGCAGAACTTGAGAGAGTAATGAGCCCTACAGGAGTGCCAGAAACCATGTAGAAATGCCAGAAACCGTAGCAGCAACCTGTGGCACAGAAGGACCTATCACACAGGTCCTTTCCCAGAACCAAAGGAAGTCTGAAAAACTTTAAATACATATTTTTTTTTTACCATAAATGAAATAATGCATTAAACTCATTCAGAAAATTCAGTAAGGGAAAATGTGATGAACTTTTACTTACCTAATGAATCCTTACCATTTGCTAGGATTCCTATTACACTCGAGCCCCTGCATTAACCTTTGGGGCCAATCTAGAAATTGCTCGTGTTAGTTATTTTTCTCTTGTTGCTGAGACAAAGTACCTGACACCCAAAGTTAAAGGGAGAAAGTATTATTCGGCTCACAGTTTGTAGCAGTTTCAGTCCATAGTCAGCTGGCTCCAAGGCAGGGATGGCAAACAGGCATCACAGAGGAAAAACAACATGGTGCACACGAGGAAGCAAAGGCAACAAGGGACCTTAATCGTGTCTTTCTGCTCCTTTTATCTCATCCGGACTACCAGGATTAGGGCCGTGCCAAACCAATCACTCACTTGGTTTAGTAATCATGTGCCCTTACTCCCAGAATCGCACTCTAGATTCAGCATCTCAGAAAAAGCATGAGGCTTTGGGGGGACATCTAGACACAAGCCATAACATTGGTATATAAATTTATAAAAAGAGGAATAGAAGATGTTCTCTGGCTTCTTGGTTTTCTCAACATTTTGGTTACTGAGCTCAATATATGATCCTCTGAAATAGAGAATAGAGTTAACTGCCGTTTAATACTTTAGGGAGAATACAATCAAGCCTAGGCTGGCTGCCCATGGCAGCATAAGAACCGGGGCACTATACAAGAAAACTTGGAGGGTTTTTGCTTAAATCAGTGCACTAAATGCTTCTTGTACAATTTACCTGTAAATCCTTTGAAATGGAATCCCTTTCCAGCCCCTACCATTTGTGGGAAGAAATCTGATCATGGGCCAGGGATTTAGCGCAGTGGTTTCGCTGTCTGCTGCGCCAGCGTAAGGACATGAGTTCGATCCCCGGTACCAAAAAAAAAAAAAAAAAAAAAACCCTGATCATTATTCTTATTGCAATTGGTTTAAAAGACCTTTGGACTAAAGTGAAATGGTCCCAACCATCAAGAAGCTCCAACAACAAACTTGAGTGTGTTGTTTAACAGAGATGATAAAATGGATTTGATATTTACCATACCTCCAGTGTTCAAGGGTCTCTCTTTACCCAAAAAAACAAGGAGAAGGAGAAATCGCTGCAGGACTGCATGACAGCATTTATGGAGATTCTTTCTGAGGCATGCAGAAGTCAATTCTGAACATCTGGGTGTCTTACAATTTTACACAAGAAACATGCATATTAGTGCCCAATCAGTAGCAAGTATAAAGAGGTGAGAATAGCGGAAGATCAAATAGCTCCTGGTACAGTCCAACTATTTCCGCAATAACTACCTGAAGTGTTCTGGAAAGTCAGACATTTAGAATTTCTGTCAGTGTTTATTAGCCAACCATCTTTCCTTTCTCAGCCCAAGAGAGAGAAATGAGAAGTGGGAACTTGAGTTCTTAAAGTTGTGGACTACAGGCCACGGGGCTTTGCTGCCTGGGCCACATCTCAGATGCACCATGTTTTAGCTGCACCACCCTGGGTCAGCCTTTTGCCTTCTCAGCCTCAACTGCCTTATCTATAAGATGAGAGGAATAACAGCGTCTTCCTGACAGGAATTTCAAAAGGATTAAATGACATGAGCCAATTATAAGGCTCAGAACAGTGCCTGGCTCCTTAAACCCTAGCTTAAGGTAGCTACTGTTATTCTTATGCATTTCACCATCCCAGGCTCAGTGCCCATTCAGAAAGATGAAGGATGAGAATAAGAGTTGACAACTAACCTCTGTCAGTCACAGCAATGATGACAATTGCTGTTTGTACTAACCCATGAGGTTTACCCTTATCATAAATCTCTTTGCTCTACAACAACAACAAAAAATTATCCTAGAAGTCTTTCCACAAAATTTCTTTAACAGTGTCTCTGCAAATTAAGAACTTTTGGGGGCCTGCTGCCAATTAACAAGACATTCCTTTTTTGTTTGTTTGTTTGTTTTTTTGGTACCAGGAATTGAACTTGGTCCTTGAGCTTGCGAGGCAGGTGGCAGAACCACTGAGCTAAATCCCCGGTCCCAAGACATTCCTTTTTTAAATCTCATGTTTTGTCTAGCACATTAGTGGTCCCCTACAATCGCAGCACTTAGGGAGGCTGAGACAGGTGCATCTCATGTTTGTTGCTCTGTCTGGGAAACTTAGACCTGTCTCAAAATAAATTTAAAAATTTCAAAAAGGCTTAGGATGTAGCTTAGTGGCAGAGCCTTGGGTTCGACTCCCAGTACTGCAAAAAAAAAAAAAAAAGAAAAAAGGAAAACAAAACATGTTTTAACAAATTAAAAACCCAAACAATGTCATTCTCCCATCTATAAATATGTGACTACATTTAAATTAGGAAATTGAATCATGTGTCTAATTGTCCCAAAAGAGTATATGCTGCCCATATAAAGTAATAACCACATTAGACTTCAGTAACACAGTGAAATTGGTTGTTATGAACACTGTCATAGGCAGCAGATAATAAACACATTTCTTTGCTTTCATAGAATAAGTTGCTGTGCTGTAAATAAATCATTACATTACATCAAAGGTACTAAAATCAACAATCACCTGATCATCATTGGCAAGCCTTGTCTGAACTCCATTTTTTTCCTAATTAAATGAGAGAAGAGACTAAAAGAAATCTTTGCAAAATGTCCCTCGTACAATAGAGTTTCTGACTGTAGGGGGTAGAGCGATGCATCCATTTCCATCTACAGTATTAGGGAATGACTAAATTACTTGGAGCTCCCTTTCTGCATGTACACTTATGAGTAATGATATAATTTTCTAAATCACATAAAAATATATAAGCAGGATTCTGTACAGTTCTATGCTCCATTCTTATGAGAATTCACACAGATGCTAATTTTACAGAATATTATTAGGGGAATGGTTTAAAGGTATCTTAATTCTGTTTGAATTCAGGCTACATATCTGAATATACATATTTAAGCTTTGACCATATGAAGTGCTCATGTTTTGCTGTGTTTTGGCATCTATATTCAGGACCTAAGACCTTAAAAATTCACTATTTCTTACCATACTTACAACTACCTCTAATAAAATTAAGCTTTTATTCCAAGTCTGAATATTTGAGTCACTTGAGGTCCCTCTTAAAATGTTTAGTGACCATAGGAACTAGCAATGTGAATTTTGTTTAAATTGATTTTGTATCTTCATCGCCACTCTTTAAAATGAATCTTATTACTAGAGATAATGTATGTGTCAAAAAGAAGCCTCAAATGCACTTCCTGTGCACTTGACAGGGTGACAAAATATTTCTCCTATCCTTTCCTAATTGAGCCACAGTACAAAGGAGGACATTATAATAATATTAATAATAGTTACATGGATATTTGTAGGTACTGTGTAACCCTTCAGTCCATTTTCCCAGACAATGGTAACTACAAAGAGGCTTCAAAATAGAACATCACACAATATGAATGCCACTTTTTTCTATCTTACATTTTAAAAACATCATTGAAATCAGAAAGTTCATTTACAAAGGACTGGCAGTTGCAATCACAGCAATAATGTAGTGCTGAGAAAAAAAGGGTAATTGGTTTGGTAAAGATCGCTTTCCATTACACCATAAAGCACTACACAATAGGAAAGGTCGCCAATTAAGCAATCATGAATACCAAGTACTGAAGCTGATGAAAATAGGGCAGTGGTTTAAATAGATTTGCAAGCAATTTACCTTTTCACAATGTTGGCAATCTGATGCAATTTGCTTGCAATTTTGTCTGCTTTCAGTAGCACTCGAAGCTGACACTACACAGACCAAATGGCAAAGAGGCCCTGCATAGAAAATGTAAAACTATCTTGGCTGCATCAGGAAACCAGAATGGTGGTTCATCAGGAAAATTACAACAATTAACATAAGTGCTGCAAAAATCAACACTTTAAATGTCACACTCACTAGTCTGTCCAAAGACTGTAAAAGTACCATCCCCATTGCTGGACTAACAGTAAATATGAAGCAATCACCACCAAACCTTGGGGCTGATGGCTTTACAATTGATGTGACATTCTCTGAGTGATAAAATAGCCTCTCATTTTACAAAAGTAAGTATTTTTCTTTTTCAGACTTAACCTGGATTATGTCAACACAAAATTTACGTTTAATTTTTTTTAACTTTTTCCACAAAGCCATTTCATGCCAGTGTGGGTGTAGTTGGTCCTGACATTTAAAAAATAACTTTATATTTCAGAGAATTAGAGCCAAGTTGATAAAAAATAATCCCTCCTCAAATATTGATCTGGTGCTTTCAAATGTAAATCATGTTCCAGATTTATGTCTAAAGCCATTACACAGTGTGAGGTACAGTGTGTCGGAACACAGCCTATTTTATTATCTGAGCCAGGGTTCTAAAAAACATCCATGGATGTCTCTGAAGGACTACTTGGAATTACAGATGCCATCACATGTCTATAGCAATGTATTCCCAGCTAAAAATTAGACACCTTGAAAATAATAGATAACTTCTGTTTTGGCACCCATGTTTGGTGAAGCCATAAATTTGTCAGGCTTCAAGGAGAATTGGCTTATACTGTAAACCTAATGATTTCTCAGTGAACTGGGAGGATCTTATGGAAAGAGAACAAGAGTGGAGTGTCAGAAAATCTAAGTTTAATTTTCATCTCAATATTGGCTGACAGAGTTATTTCAGGGCTTTATCTACACAGGGTCTGTCTTCCCTTTTTGGCTTAAGGACAAAGAGTTTTTTGTCCTCATGAACAACCCTGCCAGACCCTGAGATTCCCACACCAGCAAAGAAATACAGTATCAGACATGGTGGTATGTGAGATGAGATGTTCACGATTAAGAATAAAGTTTTATTATGAAAAACATTATTAGTGAAAAGGTTCATTGCAAAAAGAGCACCTCTGCCCCATACCAGCTTTTCCTGTGACTGTATAAGAGTGTTCATCTTTTGCTCCTTGCAGGTCTGCAGAAAATCATTTCTTTTTTTTTTTTTTTTTGATTTTTGGTATCAGGGATTGAACTCGGGACCTTGTGCTTGCGAGGCAGGTGGCAGAACCACTGAGCTAAATCCCTGGCCCTCAGAAAAATCATTTCTTGAAAGGGAATCCAGTTGGCCTGAGAACTCCAATTTGTTCGTACTCTGGGACCTAATGTATTGTGGTGACGCATGATTCTAGGATTGTTCCCCAGATGACCTGTCATCACTAGCAGAGTTGCATTCTGTCAGCAGTTACTGCCCCCAGGGGCTGGGGATTTAGCTTAGTGGCACCGCACCTGCCTTGCAAGTCCAAGGTAATGAGTTCAATCCCTGGTATCAAAAGGGAAAGAAAAAGAAGTTATTGCCCCTACATACAATACTCCTCTGCAATAGTGTCAGCACCAAGGAAAAGTTGTAAGCATGTTTCTTGTGATTAAGCAGTATCCTGCTAATAGAGTTTCTGGGGCTGTCATCACCACTACCCAATG
Organism: Heterocephalus glaber; assembly: GCF_053883595.1. Lineage (NCBI taxonomy): Eukaryota > Metazoa > Chordata > Mammalia > Rodentia > Bathyergidae > Heterocephalus > Heterocephalus glaber. The sequence goes on from NW_028258156.1 coordinate 9,359,114, forward strand.
ATGATCATTCCCCAGATAGTGAGATCATTGTCCAGTGAACTGGGACCCAATGTTGGCCATATTCACTCTATAAGTTCATAGCCCTGCTGAAAGGAGAGAGGTTAGCCTTTGTGGGAGCCACACAATTCTCTTAAAGGGCTTACGTATTCTGCATTGTGAAGCTTGCAGAAGAAGGTGGTGATTCCTTCCCTAGGTTTAGGTGGCCTGAAAGAATGTGCATTTCATTTCCATTCTCTGACAGACACAGAGTGTAAGTCACTACAAAAAGGAGTGACCTTCTGCTGCCATCTAAAACACGACTGGGGTGATTCTGTGGAAGGGTGGCATCAGCAGTCTCGAGGTAAATTACAGGCTTGGAATAGCAATAAGATATTTGCTATCTCACAAATACAAAATATTCAAAAGTTTGAAAGATTGCTTCCAAAGAAACAAACACTGAAAAAATTAGCTTTTGCCCCCTCACCATGTACGTGAGCATGTGTGCGTGCGTGTGTGTGTGTGTGTGTGTGTGTGTGTAACTCAGGATGCTTGAGGGGGGTGGTATACTAGAGGTTAGGGAGAAACCAGAGTTAATTTTGGTAAATATAATGACCTGTGGGATTTTTTTTTCCTCAGCTGTTGATTGGTACCACTGAAAACAATTATTACTGGTTAATTTAGTTGCTGGCATAGTGCATAGTAAATATTTTTGTTGTATGACTCTTTATTAACTGCAGGAAAAGCCTTTCAATTTTATTTATCAAGTTTGTCAAAATCACACACAGCTACTATATGATCATAAATCCTTTAGTGTCACACTTATCAAAGCTATTTCAACATCCCTTCTAGTCTGCATGATCCATCTCAAAGATTAGAATTTAGTGAATTCCAGTCCTCAGTGACTTGGACTTAAAAGATAAAAAAGTTTCCCAAAGAGAAGATTTCAGAGTCTTTTCTAGCTTGGATTGAACTGCATGTTTACATTAGTAAAATGTGCACAATCAAATATAGTAACACGGATAAAACATGGTGTGAATTATTGTAAAGCCACTTGATTGGACTTGCTCTTACCAAGTAAGAAAAATGCATCAAAGCCATAGCTTTTTTGGGAAATAATGCCATTTAGCCCAAATAAATAAATTTATTTATTTACCTCAAAGTATTTAAAAAAGAAAATGAAATGAAAATATTTTTTAAAAAATAATAAATATTTGAAATATACAAAAACATTTCCTTGAGTGGAAGTTATACAGCCACTTTAGGGTCAAATATGGGATGAATTTTGGCTCTGCTTTTAATTAGCTGTGTACCCTTAGGCAAATCACATAATCTCTGAGTCCACATTTTGTCATCTGTAAAATGAAGATAATAAAATCTTACAGAAATTTTTGTGTGCAGTAAGCATATAGAATTGGAAAGGGCAGGTAGTAGATGTTTTAAATAAAAATCATGGGCCAGAATGAATGAGGTGATTGTTTTTATTGTGAATTATGATGATGATCAGAAAATCTAACCTGGTAAGTGTCTAAAAGTCCCTATGTTTGTGGGGGTTTTTCTATGCATTTTAAGTGCAGTGTATCCACAGATAAAAAAGGAAAAGAGCCACTATATTTAAATGAGGAAATCTATATTAAAACATTTGAAAATATGCTAAAAATTCAAGAAATGTTTAATATTATAGTCAAAAGGGCCGGGGATTTAGCTCAGTGGTTTCGCTGCCTGCTATGCAAGCACAAGGACCCGAGTTCGATCCCCAGTACCAAAAAAAAAAAAAAAAAGAAAGAAAAATTACAGTCAAAAAAGAAAACAACCTCTCAAAAGGTACTTTTTGAAGTCAAATGGATCACATTGAAATTCTATCTTTGGGTGAATTATAGTTGAGCACCATGTAAGAATATCTTCAGTCAGTGATGGACCACATATACAATGGTGGTCTCATAAATATACGTTGCCTAGTGATGTTGTAGCTATCTTAATTTGTGTAAGCACACTCCACAATATTCACACAATGATGAAATCAACTAATGGAGCATTTCTCCACAAAATTAAATTCCAAAGGCCTGGGACATGTTTCAAAAATGTGAATTATTTATAGTGTCTCTTAAATACATAGAGTTAAGAAGATCTGTGTTCTTGTAGTATTTCCTATATCCATCATTCTTGATAAACTTAGAAACTAATTTGGGAAACTAAGGGCTACCCTGGGATGCCAGATGGAAGGGAACAGGAAGTCAAACTCACAGCCCAGGCTGCCTCAGAACATCTCTGAGCCCCCAAACAGGGACTCTCAGGAGTCCTTCAGGGGTCATATACCTCGGGAAATCAGGCTGTTCTCAATGCCTCTGGAATTCTACTTGTCTCCACTGAGAGGAGTAAGCCCATTCTCTGCTGTAATGGGTCTTCCCAAGAGCATCTCATACCTACAAGAGACCTTAAGTCTCTAAAGTAGCCTTTAGTGGTTCCCAACTGGTGTTTAGTAGCTATCTCCAGGCAGCTAGAGACGGCTGTGGGTCTTGCAACTCATAGGAGATTGGTCAAAGCAGACACATTCCCTGGAGGCCTATAGCTACTTTTTAATCCTTCTGATCTGGGTCAGATTACATTTGCTCAACAAACATTCATTGAGTCCTTGTGAAGGAACTATAGTTTATGGGACACATAAATAAATACTTTGTCTTTCTTTTCTTTATTTATTCATGTATGCATGTATGTATATATGTATTGTGATACTGGGAGTTGAATCCAGGGCCCCTTTGCACTTAGCTATACCCCTAGCCCTTTTAACTTTTAATTTTTGAGACAGAGCCTCTTTAAATCACCCAGGCTAGGTTTGAACTTGAGGTCTTCCGGCCTCACTCAGCCTGCCAGAGTGCTGAGACTGCAACTGTGCACCACCACAATTTGACTAATAGATATCTTGTCTCTGTCTCTAAAGAGCTTAGTAGCGTAAGAGATAAGGCATAACTTATAGAAAACAAATATTTAAATAAAAGTGTAGAAATGGCAAGTACCATTAAAGAAATGTAAAACATCACAGTTGTTGGAGAAAATGGAGATAATGTATGTAAAACCACAGCAGAGAGTGTATTCTTTCAATAAGCTTTGACCTTTCCTGTAAGCCAGGCTGCTGAGGACATAGCAAAGCTGGTATTTGAGACTGTATTTAAATATTTCATTCTGTATGCTTTGGATGGACAGGGAAAGTATTTCAAATTGAAAGTGGCTAAGAAAGAAGAGGGAGGAGAGAGAAACCTCACCTCATCGAGATCAACGAATACAAGTCTGAGTTGAGTGTTGGTAAGAAGACAACAGAATTCTCAGTGGGGTCTTAGGTGAGTTCACCCAAAACTCCTGAATGCTCTGAGTGAGTTCACCCTTTTATAACTTCATGCATCAAGCATTTCATAAAGATGTTCTCACGTACTGAATTTTATTGTATGTTGTAGTTGCACCTCAAATATGCTTGGGAATAATAATCCTGAACTTGAATTATCTTGCAAGAATGAGACAAAGTCAGAAAAAGGCTGATTTTTAAATTCTTTCTACATCCAATCACACTCTAATAAAACCTGATATTGTAATCTTATATGTTCTTAATCTTTCAGGTTGAATCTGAATTTGGCCTCAGGCGATTCAGCTCTTGAATGAAAGGCTGTTACAGAGCCTATGAAGATTTCATCTGCTCAGGAACACTTCAAACTGCACTTTCCAGTTTATTGGAAAGGTTCTGTTCAAACAGGACGTTATGATTTGTGCCCATCCTCAGGTCAATGAAAGTTTTTATTTGCACTAGAAAGCCCTATGTATACTGGGCTATTTAACCCAATAAAATCAGACCTTTTGGTTTCAATTGTCTCCCATAGCTGGCTCTTGCCAATTTTCAGCTATGAAAGTTTGCAGAACATTCAGTTCTTTTTTCCTCTCTGGTCCTTTCTTCCTCATACCTGATTATACAATATCATGTCACTTTTATAGCACACCATAATGTTTCAAAAGCAGCTTGGGCTGTTTAAAACACAAAACACAGATCAGCTCTTCAGAAGCTAGGATGCCTTCAGGGTTGGACGAGTCTTTCCAGTGAAGCTATTGGAGCCAGGATTATTAAATATCATAGACCTAAAGGTCTCCTAGACCACTGCTGTAGAACTACTCCATCTCTTGGCTCCCAAGTTTGCTGGGAATAAAAAAATTGCACAGATGGGACTATAACTGACCGTAGCCTGCTCCATTGTATGTCCAACCATCTCTAATTACAGCAACACATGAAAGGAAGAGATTTGAAAGGGCAGGTGATGGGAGAGGAGAAGAACCTGTGTGACTTAAACAGCACAGGATCCCTCACCATCAGGCCTGATGTACATCAGCCTGACAGCTAATTAGGGTAGACATGAATTTTTCCAATGTAACAGATGTTCGCTAATCAGGCCAGATTTGGAGCCCTTGCGCCAGCAACATTTCATGCACAATTTAACTATCTAAAAGGAATAAACTACTTAATGCATTGTACTGAAGGCACAGCTGTTTCACAATCAGAAAATTTGCTGTCAAAGATGTTCTCTTTAAAACTGACATGTTTTTATATAACTCTGATGGGGTGTTTATAATGTATTAATAGTTGTCAGCAAGAGCTGCTGTCATCATCAAGAAGTAAAATATTTCTGAAGGTATATTAAAATGAACAGTCTCCTTTCTCTTCCCCAAAAATCCATTCAGATAATTTAACTAGGTTGAATGTCTGCTGGGTTCCAAAGTGTATTTGAAACAAAGAACATCAGTGTATGCTTTCAATTTATTCTAAATTTAAGACAAAAGCCATGCCTTGCTTTTGGTTTGAAGGTTTAAAACAATCATAGTTCTATATTCATTAACAAAGCTTGATTTTCTTTTTACCATTCTAATTTATGAAATTCACTAGGGGAATATCATTACCCTTCCAAAAATATTTTATTGAGGAAAACGATGGCTTGCTATCTTCATAAGCACAAACTAATCTGGTGAGTATGTAAAGGTCTCTCTCTCTCTCTCTCTCTCTCTCTCTCTGTTTCTCCATTCTCCCTTATACTTCATGTACTAAATGAACCTCTATAGTAAGAAAATACCAAGAAATATGAACTTGAAATTTAAGTATTTCTTTTGACAGTTTAGTCTTGCATTTTATTATTTGTAATTTTAAATAATAAAATAAAATGATAATTTATATTCTAGGTACATTGAAACTTCCACATCATTTAAAAATATGGATTTGGAAGTCTTAAAACTCTGTGTATTTGAAGTAGATGTTAAATACTATCACTTCAAATTTTACAACAAAGACAGATTATAGGGCTTTAGTAATCGGTGTCGCCTACATAATTTAACAATTTACTTATTTTAGCAGCATTCTTTATCAGTTTTTCCTAGCATTCTATGATGCCTAATTGGTGCATTATTTTCAACCAACAATGTTAAAAGTATCATGAATTATGCTTTATCCGGTCAGACAGCCATGGTAGGTTATGTAGTTTCTATGGAGACAAGGGTACTATGACCCTCTTCATGTGCCAGCCCAAACGCATTTGTGACTTCTGAGAGGTATTGTGTTGAACCGATTGCATCAGTAACTCAGCTTTTCTGACAAACTCAAAGATCTTAATATTTTAAAAACCCAAACTAAAAGAAGTATTTTGAGGGCTGATAAAGGAGGCTAGGATTCTCCGTTATGCCTCAAGAGCACCTGTTTTTATGTTTTTCTGATGCAGTGATGTTTCCATGGAAAACCAGCTGTAGACCAATTGTATAACAAGTTCCATTTCCAGGAGATACAAACCGTATCACATCTAGTAAAAAGAGTATTCCTTTTTGTGTTCCAAAGCAAATCAGCCCTGAAAGATATTAAAAATTAGTTTCACAAAAGATTAAAGATAAATCACCTTGATTCTATCATTCTCCCTGTGGACAGTCTATGTGAACAGGTTGTTTGCCATCTTCATTGCCAATATCTTAAAAATACATATCTTTGAATCTTTAAGACAGTTTCATAACTACCAGTAATTCTTTAATATAAGGTGTGTTATAAACTAAATTGTAGATAAGGCTTTTAAAAATAATAACATTCATATTATCCTTCACTTCATCTTTGAATTAAACCTTGGACATAAGTATTTTATAGGATAATTTTATTTTTTAAAGGTTATCTATAGATTTGGATTTTACTTAGAGTAAAATCTGTACCCTTAATTACAACCTAGTAAACTCCACATCAGCTGGTCCTCCCTTCCGGCCCCTCCACAGCATCACATGACATGCGACTTCCGGGCTCATGGCAATTTAACCAATCCAGATCTGCTTCTGGGAACTTAAACACAGTCAAGTCTTTAGGGCTTTTGAGTCACTTCTTCAGGCCTAGGATGTTCTCCCTGCTCTTAACTAGTCTTACCTTCACTCTGGAGTCGGTTTTAATGGAACTTATTCGGAGCAAACTTCCCTGACTACTTTGGTTTATGTTGCCGTCCCCAACCCTAATCAAATCATCCTGCTTACTTTCTCCACCGAACTCATCAAAATTTAAAAATCAATTACTTTGTTTATTTTTTAAATTTTTCTATCGCCCCTCCTCCTCAAACTCTCTACACCTGTGATGTCCAATATAGTAAACACCAGCCATGTGTGGCTATTTAAATTTAAATTTATTGGCTCACCGCGCTCCCCGCCTCCAGGTGCGGCGGCCGGAGGAACAGCGACGCCCACGCGGCCTGCCGAGGTCGGCTGCAGACGAAGAGGGGTAGCCGGGGGCCAGGACGCAGCAGGCCCGCACCGAGCCCAGGGCGGGAGGGACACGAGGGCGCCTGCCGCTCTCCCTCTCGGCCCCGCCCCTCGGCCCTGCCCGGGTACGCCAGGCTGGCCGGGCCACTGGGCACTTTCCCAAAGAACCACACATAAATTTGGATTCTCATGATTTATCATCTGGTAAAATAGAATCTTTGCTTATAAAGAAGCCTATGGATTGTACAACTAAAGAACAACAAACAGAAAAAGTTGATTTGGTATCAGAAAACTTCAGCATCCTTCCTAATGCAGACCCTGAATGCCTTTCTTCCCTGGACTGTTCAACACCAGAAGCATATTCTGGAAACGGAACTAATGGCTTATTAGAAAGATCACTACCTTCCCCATTGTTTCAGTTTCAAGGAGAAATGGTTGTAAATGATTTGTATGTTGCATCATCACCAGTCCTGTCATCTATGAGAAGTTGTAGCAAGCTCATTTCAAGGCCATCTGGATCTTTTCTGCAGAGACACCGGCCTGTTCCAGATATTCCAGGGGCATCAAAAGGAATTTCAGGGCGCTACTTCTGTGAGAGAACAACCTTAACTGGAAAATCTGTGACACTGTCAAATTCAAACGAGGAGAATTCACCTTCCATCTTTCCTTATGGAGAGACCTTTCTCTTCCAGAGACTAGAAAATTCCAAGAAGAGGTCTATAAAGAATGAATTTTTGACCCACAAAGAACGACTCAAGGGGGAAGCAAGAACTTCAACGAACTCTTTTTCAATCAAATCAAGCATATATGAAAATAGAAAGGACAAAATAAGTGAAGACAAAGTAGAGGACATTTGGATATCTCGAGAAGACAAAAACAATCTCTTGCAAGACTCTGCTTCTGAATCAGAATACTCAACCATAGAAGAATGCTTTCAGAGTTTAAGAAGAAAAAATTCAAAACCACCTAAGTCTAGAACTCATAAAGCATTAAATTTGAACCCTGTTAATAGGCACAGTTAGTCTTTAAGCTCAACAAGTGGAAATGCAGACTCATCAGCTATTTCCTCAAATGCCATCTCTCCTTATGCCTGTTTCTATGGATCTTCTACAATGAAGGTTAAATCAGGAAGGTTGGACAAGCTCTCTCCTCAAGGAAAACGTATGTTTCAGAAGAGATGGGTGAAATTTGATGGCCTTAGCATTTCTTACTACAATAATGAAAAGGAGATGTATTCAAGAGGAATAACTCCCCTTTCTGCTATATCTACAGTATGAATTCAAGGAGACAACAAATTTGAAGTTGTTACAACACAAAGAACTTTTGTGTTTAGAGTAGAAAAAAAAGAGAAGAGGAATGACTGGATCAGCATACTGTTAAATGCACTGAAGTCACAGTCTCTTACTTCTTAGTCTCAAGCAGCTGTTGCACCTGAGAAATGTGGATATCTTGAACTGAGAGGGTACAAAGGCAAAATTTTTACTGTATTAAAGAGAAGCAGTGTGTGGCTTTGTAAAAATGAACAGGATTTTAAGAGTGGACTTGGTATTACCATAATTCCTATGAACGTAGCAAATGTAAGGCAAGTGGATCGAACTGTGAAATAGTCTTTTGAAATAATCACTCCCTATAGGAGTTTCAGCTTTACAGCCGAGTCTGAAAAAGAGAAACAAGACTGGATTGAAGGTGTGCAGCAATCAATAGCAGAAACTCTCTGATTATGAAGTAGCTGAGAGATTTGGTTCAATGAGTCCAACAGGAGCTGTGAAGATTGTAAAGCCCCAGATCCTGACTGGGCGTCCATCAATCTCTGTGTTGTCATCTGTAAGAAATGTGCAGGAAAACATAGATCTTTGGAACCAAAAGATTCCAAGGTTAGAAGTCTGAAAATGGATGACAGCATTTGGAGCAATGAACTCATAGAGCTTTTTATTGTCATTGGAAACAAAAGAGCAAATGATTTTGGGGCTAGTTACCTTCAAAAGGATGAAGAATTACATATGGACTCACCAGTAGAAAAGAGAAAAATCTTTATTACTCAGAAATATAGAGAAGGAAAATTCAGAAAAACTCTTTGGCCTCTCTGACCAAAGAAGAATTAAATGAGGTTCTGTGTGCTGCTGTAGTGAAATCAGATGTGCTGGAAACAATGGCTTTGCTCTTCAGTGGCACAGATGTCATGTGTGGCACTGGAGATCCTGTGCACAGTACTCCCTATCTGTTGGCCAAGAAGCTGGACAGAGTCTGCAGATGGAATTTCTGTACCATAACAAGTTCTCAGATTTCCCTCAACATGATATTCATTCTGACACTAGGCTAAGTCAAGAGCCCGCCCAGGCCACATTCCTCTGTGACTTCTTCTATCAAGCTTCTGCTTCTGCTTCTAAAGTATCTTCAGAGAAAAAAACTACTTGAAGAGAAATAAAAAGTGTTGTATTTTGGAAGGAGGCTTCTTGAGTTACTATGAAAATGATAAGTCTACTACACCTAATGGCACCATTAACATCAGTGAAGTTATTTGCCTAGCTATACACAAAGAAGACTTCTATATAAATACTGGGCCTGTTTTTAATCTTTGAGATCTACTTGCCCTCAGAGCGTGTGTTTTTATTTGGAGCTGAAACATCTCAAGCTCAAAGAAAATGGACAGAGACTATAGCTAAGCATTTTGTTCCCTTTGTTACTGAAAACCTAACAGAAAGCAATTATGATTTGATTGGTCAACTGCTCTGCAAAGACTGCCATGCCCTATATCAATGGAGAAAAGGCTGGTTTGCTCTGGATAAATCTAGTTTGCGTTTTTTTCCTTCAAATGCAAGAAGCTCAAGAAGATAGAATGCACTTAAGACGACCACAAGAGCTAACAACCAGTACAATGGTTCAAAATGTGGAAAAATTGGATGTCTTATTCCTAGTAGAAAAAGGGAGAACATTATACATCCATGGGCATAGCAAGTTGGATTTCACGGTCTGGCATATTGCAATTGAAAAAGCAGCAGGTATAGATGGTAGTGCATTAGAGGATCAGCAGCTCAGCAAAAATGACGTGACCATTATTGTGAACACCTGTATAGCATTTGTTATACAGTATAGTTTGGGATGCAAATATATCTTTCAAAAGAAGGGCGATCCTTTGTACATAAGTGAACTGGAGAATTTCAAGAAGGATGCAAGAAGTTTTAAATTGAGGGCTGGAAAGCATCAGCTTGAAGATGTGACAGGTGTGCTGAAGAGATTTCTCTCTGACATTGATGATGCACTTCTCACTTAAGAACTCTACCCATACTGGGTCTCTGCCTTAGATACACAGGATGACAAGGAAAGAATTAAAAAGTATGGAGCATTTATATGTACCCTTCCAGGGGTCAACCATGCAACCCTTGCAGCTATAATTGAACACCTTTACAGGGTTCAGAAATGCTCAGAAATCAATCACATGAATGCCCATAATTTGGCTTTGGTGTTTTCATCACGTTTGTTTCAAACTAAAGGGCACACTAGTGAAGAAGTGATCAAAGACCTAATTAATAATTATGTTGAAATACTGAGCTTAAAGAAGACCAAGTCAAGCAAATGGACATAGAAAATAGCTTTATTACCAAGTGGAAAGACACTCAAGTTTCCCAGGCTGGAGATTTGTTAATTGGAGTATGTGTAGAAAGGAAGGAACAAGACTGTAGTATTATAATTCGGATATCTCCTGTAATGGAAGCAGAAGAATTAACTAATGACATATTAGCAATAAAAAATATCCGTCCTACAAAAGATGATGTATGGGCCACGTTTGAAGTCATTGAAAATGAAGAGCTAAAGTGTCCTCTTCACTACACAGAAGATGTATTGGAGCAGGAGCTTCGGTGGAGTTCATTAGCTGAACCCAGTTCTGCTTATCTGGTGGTGAAGAGATTCTTAGCTGTTGACACAATTAAACATTACAGAGAAAAGGTATCAAGGAGTCTTGAAAATCAAAGAAGAGCCATCTAAAATACTGTCTGGAAATACATTTCAAGACCAATATTTTGTTCTACAAGATGGATGCCTCTTTCTTTACAAGGATCCAAAGAGCAGTAAACATGACAAAATGTTTCCTCTCAGTTCAGGGACGTTTTATCTTGGTGTGAAAAAGAAAATGAAGCCTCCAACAAATTGAGAGTTGACCGCATACTCTGAAAAACATCACTGGCACCTGTGTTGTGATAGTTTGCAAACCCAGATGGAGTGGATGACCAGTACCTTTATTGCCCAGCATGAAAATGATATATGGCCACCAACTGGAAAGGAACAAAATGTTCAATAACCAAAAATCCCCAAATTGTAGGTTTACCTCTAATTCCCATTCAGCACGAAAGAAATGCAACCCAAGCCCAAAGAAATATTGAGAGTGCAAGAGCAGAGCTTGAAAGGCTGCGACTCAGTGAAAAGCATGAGAGAGTCCATGGAACCCAGCTTAAAGGACAGAGCCTCCATCGTGGGGCAGTGCCTGGAGCACAAAGACGATAAACTTCGAAGTCGGACCAGAAAACACTGGAGTTTCATCTGTCTAGAGGACACAGAGGCTGAGCCCCAACAGGGGCAACAGAAAGGCCAGAAGGACCTAAAGACATTGAAGAAGGCTGAGGACAGGAATAACAAGGCTACCTTGGACTCAGATCATAAATTGCTATCGAAGGTAATTGAACTTAGTGTGGTTCTACAGCAGTCAAGAACCCTGCCTAAACAGTTACAGGGTGAACAGATTTTACAGAAAGAAGTAAAATGAATTGATCCACAAATTATTTTTTTAAATATTGTATACAGTGTGTGTAAAGTAGAAACCAAACTATAAAATAATTCATGAGTTTATAGGCAAACTTGGTCTATATTTAAGAAATGTGTCTATCTAAACTTAAACTTTTAAAGAGCATTATAAAATATGTATATATGTGATTAAGTGTAAGATTAACTTTGTTTTGCTCTGAACTAAACTTGTAAAGTTCAATTGTATTAACTTTGTGTAAGAAAGCACTGAGTTACTCTTAAGTGGTCAACCCTTTTAAAATAGTGGTCTGCTAGGGGCCAGAGATTTAGCTCAGCGGTTTCGCCGCCTCCTGCGCAAGTGCAAGGACTGGAGTTTGATCCCTGGTACCCCCCAAACACTAATAGTCTGCTAAGTGGGTAACTTATAAGCAGAAATCTCAGACTGTACTTACTGTATTGTATAAAATGCTGTGTTTGGAGTGGGGCCAAGCGGTTGCAGGCTGACCGGGTCCTGCTTGCTCCAGCTTGCTCCACCAACTTGCCACCAGCCACCAGGACAGGGTGAGGAGGACTGCCCCCCCCCGCCCCTGCCCTGACAGGCCCACCAGCTGATGGCTTGGCCATGCGGGCACCTCCAACAACACCCCCCCACCCTGGCCGCTGGCCTTTTGGCTGTGCAGCTACTTGGTTACACACTACAGAGGCACAGGGGGACATAAAAGCCATTGTCCCGAGTGCCAGAAGTGAACAGCAGAGAACGCGCCTGTCTCAGGTTCCCTGATGAAAACAAGCCCACTGGAAAAGTGAAGGGAATCTCTGCAATAAAGGCCCACCAGACCACCGTGCTTGGTAAGTTGGAGGAATCATCAGCTCCTATCGGAAACTGGACTTTCTTCAGGGGAAGAGCAGCTAAAACCCACAGTAGAAACTTGCGGAGTGCAACCCTGCAGGAGGACAGGGAGCTCAACTTGGGACTTGCAACCAGAAATCTGCCTGAATCTCACGGGTCTGGGACCAGCTTACTGAGACTCATTGACTTATAACTGCACACTGCTGCTCACGTTGTCTAGTGTAACATCAGAGACACACCTTGAAGGAGGCCTTTTATTTTTTAAAGGTGATAGATTAATAACTACCACAAATTGTCATTATCTAAGAGGTATTTGATGCTATGGTGTTGCTGATTGTATGACTTGGGCTAAGGTGTTTTGATTGATCTAAACAGTCTCCTTCCTGGTATAATGAAAATGAGATAGGCTCAGAGCCATTAGAGACTCAAAACCTAAAGACCAGCTATATCTGGAAGACACCTCTGAGAACCAATCATTCCATAAGGGTTCTAAATACATCAACAAAGATACTTACAATAAACAACTTCAAAATATCAACCCAGGAACTAATCCAAGGGCAGTACCAAAAACAAAAATGAGAAGGCATTTAAGCAAGTCACAAACCCAGACTTCCACCCCACAAAAGGCAGTTTCTGGGGGAAATGAGGTGGAAAAGTCTGATAATCAACCACCTGGACACCCTGAACTGATAGCACAGGAAGTAACAAAACAGATGAATGAGGCTCTAGAAAAATTCAAAACAGAAATAATCTCCCAGATAACTACAGAGATGGTGAGCAGAGTGAAAGACATGATTAGAGGCTCTAGAACAGAAACTGATAAAAAAAAAATAGCTGAGCTCAGAAGCATGCTGGAAGCCAGGAATGCCCAGCATAAGAAAAAAATGGAAACCATGAAACAGATTCAAACAGATATTCAGGAGATTAAAAACTCCATTTAAAGCATGCAGAGCAGATTAAGAGAATCTGAAGATAGAATATCAGATATAGAAGACAGGATTGCAGTGAAGGACCATGAAAACAGAGATTTCTTAAAAATAGTAAGGGACCATGAGAAATCAATTCAACAGCTGCTAGATGATGCAAGGAAGAATAACATAAGACTGATAGGAGTCCACGAAAAAACAGGAGAAAGTACAATTGCAATAAAAAAAACTGTTCACAGAAGTACTAGTAGAAAACTTCCCAGACAGAGGTAGAGAATTGGACATACAGATAAGTGAGGCATATAGAACTCCACCCAGCCATGATCAAAAAAATCTACACCTAGACATATAACAGTCAAGATCCCAGAAACCCGACAGAAGAACAAAATCCTACAAGCAGTTAGAGAAAAGAAACAAATCACCTATAAAGGAAAGCCCATCAGAATCATGGTAGACTTCTCAACACAAACCCTCAAATCAAGGAGAGCCTGGAGTGAAGTATTTCAAGCCCTAAAAGAAAATAACTTCCAACCTAGACTGTTGTATCCTGCAAAATTATCTTTCAAAATCAATGGGGAAATTAGATACTTCCATGACAAAGAACACCTGAGAAATTTCATGAACACCAAACTAGCACTCCAAACAATTCTAAGCAATATCCAAGAAAAAGGCAATGAAGGTCACAACTCCATGAGACCCAACAGAGGGAAGCCACCAGACAAGGTAAGAAACTAAAGGGAAAGGGGGGAAAAGAAATAAGAGCCAACAACAGAAAAACATTATGACAAGGATGAGTCAATATCTCTCAATTATAACTATCAATGTTAATGACCTCAATTCACCAATCAAAAGAAGTAGACTGACAGAATGGATTAAGAAGCAAAATCCAGCAATATGCTGTATACAAGAAACACACCTAACTCAAAAAGAAATTCATAGACTAAAAGTAAAAGGCTGGAAAATGGCTCTCCACGTGACAGGAACCCAGAAAAAAGCAGGTGTAGCAATCTTATTTGCAGACAAAATAGATTTCAAACCAAAGCTAATTAAGAGAGACAAAGATGGTCATTACATCCTTGTGAATGGAACAATTCAAGAGGAAGAGATGACAATCCTAAATATAGATGCACCAAATACAAATGCCCGCAACTATACAAAACAAATATTAATGGACATGAAAAACAAAATAAGCACTAATACAGTTGTAGTGAGGGACCTCAATACCCCACTATCACAAATAGATAGATCATCTAGACAGAAAATTAACAATGAAATTCTAGAACTGAACCAAGCTATTGAACAAATGGACTTAATAGATATTTACAGAGTGTTCCACTACACAAAATCAGAATACACATTCTTTTCAGCTGCACACGGGTCATTCTCCAAAATAGACCACATGCTAGCTCACAGGACATGTCTAAGTCAATGTAAAAGAGTTGAAATTATCCCCTGTATATTATCAGACCATAGTGCAATATAATTGGAGATCAATAACATGAGAAACTGCAAAACTCCCACAAACACCTGAAAATTGAATAACACCCTCCTGAACAACCACTGGGTCACAGAGGAAATTAAAGAAGAAATTAGACAGTTTCTACAAGTAAATGATAATGCCAGTACAACATATAGGAATCTATGGGACAGAATGAAAGCAGTTCTACATGGGAAATTCATAGCAGTGAATGGCCATATTAGGAAAACAGAGAGAACTCAGATAAATAACCTAATGCAGAATCTCAGACTCCTAGAAAAAGAAGAGAATAACAAACCCAAAGCCCACACAAGAGAGAAAATTATAAAGATCAGAGCAGAAATCAATGCAATGGAGACTAAGAGAATGATACAAAAAATTAATGAATCAAAGAGGTTTTTTTTGAAAGAATAAATAAAATCGATAAACCTTTAGCCAATCTTATCAATAAAAGGAAAGAAAATACTCAAATCCATGCAATTAAGAATGAAAAAGGAGAAGTCACAACAGAACTAGCAGAAATCTAGAGTATCATCAATACCTACTTCGAGAACCTATACTCTAATAAAATGGAAAACACAGAAGAAATGGACAGATTCCTAAATACATATGAATTGCCAAAGTAAAATGAAGAAGATATAGAAATTTTAAACACCCCAATTACAATGAGTGAAATTGAAAATGTAATAAAATATTCACCAACAAATAAAAGCCCAGGTCCTGATGGCTTCACTGCTGAATTCTACAAGACATTTAAAGAAGAACTAACACCATTACCCTTTAAACTCATGAACGAAATTGAAAGGGAAGCAAGGTTTCCAAACTCATTCCTGGAAGCAAGTGTTACTTTGATTCCAAAACCAGGGAAAGACCCAACACAAAAAGAGAACTACAGGCCAATCTTCCTAATAAACATAGATGCAAAAATCCTCAACAAGATACTGGCAAACAGAATACAGAGGGTCATCAAGAAGATCACACATCCTGACCAAGTCATATTTATCCCAGGGATGTAAGGATGGCTCAACATTCGTAAATCAATAAATGTAATACACTATATTAACAGAGTCAAGGACAAAAACCACATGATCATCTCAATAGATGCAGAAAAGGCATTTGACAAAATCCAACACCCATTCATGATAAAAACCCTACAGAAAATTGGAATAGAAGGTCTTTATCTCAACCTGATTAAGGCTATCTATGAAAACCCAACAGCCAACATCATACTAAATGGTCAAAACCTGAAAACGTTCATGCTAAAATCAAGAACAAGACAAGGATGCCCACTATCACCACTCCTTTTCAATATAGTTCTGGAAACATTAGCCACAGCAATTAGAAAAGAGAAAGAAATAAAAGGAATAAAGATAGGAAAGAAAGAAGTTAAACTCTCATTATTTGCTGATGATATGGTACTTTACATGGAAGACCCAAAAAACTCTACCAAAAGACTTCTAGATTTAATTGACAGATTCAGTAGAGTAGCTGGATATAAGGTCAACACTCAACAAGCAATAGCCTTCTTATACACAAATAGCAGACTCATTGAGAGAGAAATTAGGGAAACAATTCCTTTTACAATAGCATCCAAAAAAATGAAATATCTAGGAATCAATCTAACAAAAGAAGCAAAAGACTTCTTCACTGAAAACTGCAGCACCCTGAAAAGGGAGATCGAGGAGGACATAAGAAAATGGAAAGACATTCCTTGTTCCTGGGTAGGAAGAATCAATATAGTGAAAATGGCCATACTTCCAAAACTACTATATAGATTTAATGCAATGCCAATTGAAATTCCAACAATATGCTTCACAGAACTAGAGAAAACAATCCAAAAATTCATCCGGAACCAGAAGAGACCTAGAATAGCAAAAGCAATTCTGGGCAACAGAGACATGGCTGGGGGTATCACAACACCCAACTTGAAGCTATACTACAAAGCTACTGTGATAAAAACAGCGTGGTACTGCCAAAGAAACAGACCCGAGGATCAGTGGAATAGATTAGAAGATGCAGAAACAACTTCAGACATACTCAGCCACCTCATCTTTGACAAAGGAGACAAGCACCCTCATTGGAGGAAATATAGCCTCTTTAATAAATGGTGTTGGAAAAACTGGATTTCAACCTGTCAGAGATGAAAACTAGACCCATATCTATCACCATGCACTAAACTAAGATTGAAGTGGACTAGTGATCTAAATATTAAGACAGAAACACTAAACTTGCTGAAAGATAAGTTAGGTAGAACTCTTGAAGATATTGGCATAGGAAAAGACTTCATGAACAAAACCTCAGTAGCATGGGAACTAGCAGAAAGAATCAACAACTGAGATTTCATCTTATTAAAAAGCTTCTGCACTGCAAAAGAAACCACCAACAAAGCTAACAGACAACCTACAATGTGGGAAAAAATTTTTAGCAGCTGTAACTCAGACAAAGGGCTACTATCTAGAATATATAAAGAACTGAAAAACATCAGACTCCCCAAATTCAAAGACCCAATTCAAAAATGGGCATCTGAAATGAACAGACATTTCTCAGACAAAGAAGTAAAAGCCGCAAATAAACATGAAAAAATGTTCAACATCACTGGTTATTTGAGAGATGCAGATGAAAACAGCACTGAGATTCTACCTCACCCCAGAAAGAGTGGCTGCTATCAAGAAATCAATCAATAACAAATGCCGGTGGGGTTGTGGGGAGAAAGGAATCCTTCTCCATTGTTGGTGGGAGTGCAGACTGGTGCAACCACTGTGGAAATCAGTGTGGAGATACCTCAAAGAACTAGGGCTAGAGGTCCCATTTGACCCAGCTATTCCCCTGCTAGGTATTTTCCCAAAAGAATTAAAAGAATCATACCACAGTGATATATGTGCACCTATGTTTATTGTGGCAAAGTTTGTAATAGCTAAAGCTTGGAAACAGCCCAAGTGCCTATCAACTGGAAATTGGATAAAGAAGATGTGGTTTTTTAATAAAATGTAATACTACTCAGCCATAAAGAATGAGAAACTAGTCATTTATAGCTAAATGGATGCATATTGAGGCCATACTCTTAAGTGAAATAAATAGGACATATATATGTAAATACTGAATAGTTTCTCTAGTGTGAGAAACTGAGAATGTAAATAAGGACTAAAAAGATTAATAGCTAATAATTGATACTTTGAAATAGGAAAATGTCCAAAGGGGTAGGGGTGGTGGGAGGAGATGGGGAAAGGAAAGAATGGAAAGGAAAAATTATGAGAAAAGAAAAAAAAAAAATGGAAACGAAGTCTATATAAATAGGGAAGGGTGGAGGGGGTGAAGGGAACACAGGTAATGGGGAAAAAGTAAGAACGAAAATACATCATGTACAGGTACAAGCACCCAAAGATAAATGTAAATGTATTGTATACCTAAAATGTACCAATAAAATAACTTAAGCAAAAAAAAATGCTGTTTAAATAAAGCCTATAAAACTAAAAAAAAATTAAATTTATCAAAATTCAATGGAGATACAATTGAAAATTTTATTTTTTGCTTTTTCTAATTATCACAGAAAAAGAAATTTTCACAGGAAATTTTATTGGGCAGTGTTAATCTAGAATATAAACTTTGAGAGCAAAAGAATGCTCTGACTTCTTTATTTTTGTATTTCCAGGGTTTATAATACTAACTGTCCCATAATAGTGTCAATATGTTGGAGGGATGGATGAATGGACCAATGGATGTTAGAGTCCCATTTATTTATCATCATTAAAAAGTATATTTTTAAAAAGTGTGGGGGGGACCACTTTCTGGTACCACTTCTGTCTCTCTTAAACAGAAGCTATCTTTCTCTCAATAAATTATTCCTACTCTTAAAAAAAGTATGATATTTTAACTAATTTAATACTATAGTTTCTGTTAAACCTTCTAGTTATATCATTAGTTATTTCAATAGAAAAAGATAAAATATATACCAATAAAGTATTTCTAATATGATTTAACCTTTTATGAAAGAACCCAAGAAAATTATTTCCATATTAACCTGAAATAGAACCACAAGACCTTAAGGATCCCTTTAGATCTATGGTGATGGTAGAAAGAGTAGAAATTTAGATGCTGGTAAATGTAAGTTCAAACCCTAAGTCTGATATTTACTAATTCATCCTCCCCTTTTTAAGAGTTTATCTGAGCCTCCCAGGCCCCACTTTCCCCATGGGTACAATGGAGGAAGAGGACCAACTTCACAAGGTTAATCTGAGGGCTAGAGGTCTTGTGAATGCTTGCCTTATAACTCAGTAGTAGCTACCAAGATGAATTCATGACACGATGGCAAATAGATCCTTGAAAATCCTAGTCTATCTCAAGTCATCTCTTCCCTTTCCCTACTGGTAAATATCATGATTCATGGACTCAGAAGCTTGTCACAGAACATGGAATGAGAGCATCAAACTGTGGGCATGGGAGAACACATCAAACAGATACTTATCAGATACTTATCAAAGGACTACTCATCAGACAGCTCCTGTAGAAAAACCATCTCATGCTTAAATTTTTAAAAAATACAAAAATCTTAAAACATATGAAAGATTTCTAAGATTATATAAATACATAATTTGTTTGTAATATCCACTTAATTTAGAGCTAGATAGCTGCTGTCAAACTTAGGAAACAAAAACAATAAATCCTATGAGATAACAAGGTGGAGGTCCTACCTATAAATTTTTTTTCTTGGTGATTAAAAACAGGTAATTTTATATCATTAAAGATGATAAAACCCACAACTCTCATTACAGTTTCCCATAGAAAAAGGATTTACAGAAGGTCAGTCTGCAATTATCCGAACCATTGTCTTGGTATGGCTGTAAAAAGATTTGTTTGTTTTGTAGATGATACAACTTGGAAAGGAGTAGGTATATTTTAAATCAGAATATAAAATATAAAACAAGAGCTTTGATTATATTCATTAGAGTATTTATCTGCTTATTTACACTTCTAAAAGATTAGAGTTTTTGTTTGTTTTTGTTCTCTTTTGGTTTTTTTCTTTTCTTTTTTTAAATCCCTGTGTTACCTTAGAGCTTGATTTTCCAGGGCAGAAGGCTCTGGATTCTACCTTAAGGTCCCACAAGTTAACACCTGTAAGTACCCTGGAGTATTGGGGGTATTTGGAAGTTAAAGAATAGAAAATAGTGTGCTCGCTTCGGCAGCACATATACTAGAATAGAAAATAGTGTGTGTGTGCATATATATATATATATATATATATATATTTATATTTATATTTATATTTATTTATTTATTTTTTTTGGTACCAGGGATCGAACTGGGGTCCTTGCACTTGTGCAGCAGGCGGTGAAACCATTGAGCTAAATCCCCGGCCCAGTAGTATATATTGTACTAAGTGATAGATTAGAATTTCCTTTGGCAAATGGAAATTTTTCTGAAACTGAAAATTTTTTTCTGAGTCTGAAGCCCGAAGACAAGCAGGACGATCAGTGTCATAACTTTTTGGAACTGCTCAGTGTTATGGGGACCCAGTTCTGTTGGATCACATCATCAGTATTTATGTTAACATTTTTGTGATGTGGGCTCAGGAACTGGGATGGAAAATATATTCTTGTGCTATCAGAAGGGAGCAGTTTATACTTGTGTAGCATTTTCCTTCTGTTTCTAGAATTAAAATTCAAACACTTCCTACTCCACCATAGAGAAAAACTTGCCTAAAGATTGACTGATTAAGAAGAAATTTGGGGGAAGAATTTTACCTTACAAACAATATAGCCATCCCTCTGTATCCACGGAAGATTACTCCAGGAGTTGTGGCAATACAAAGTAGGAGAATGCTCAAGCTGTAAGTCAAATTTGAATATAATCTATGCACATCTTTCCATATACTATTAATCATCTCTATCTAGATTATTTATACCTCATTCAATGTAGGTGCTTCATAATAATTGTTATACTCTATTGTTTAGGGAATAATGACAAGGAGAAATGTTTGCTCAGTACAGATACAATTTAAAAAAAAAATATTTTCTGTGCAATTGATTGAATTCAAAGTTGTCGAACCACGGATATGGAGGGACAACTGTATACTAGGTGACACTTCTGGAAGAGTTTTTCGCAAGATGCCTGCAAGAGATTATACTATGGCTAAAGATCCTGAGGAGAAAAAATATCTTCCTTCCTGGTATATGGAAAGTCCAAGAGGCTGATTTTTAAAAAATGTTTTGCCTTTATTTAAAAAAAAAAAGACAGAGAGAGCCTAGGAAAGAGGGAAATTCAGAAGCCGTGGTCATGCAACTTTTGACCTTCACATCTCTGAATAAAGTTTGCTGGTCCCACTTACAGCATAAATGGGACTGTTTTTGTTGTTTGCTCCTTTCATATGTATGTCTGCTACTCACTGGTGTCACTTTGCTTTCATTTCTCTCCTCTCTTTCCTACTCTTCTCCTGTTTTCTGGAAAGTCATCAGTGATTTCTTATGGTAAAATAGAAAGCTCCAAACTAAATAAGGCAGAGTATTATTTGGAGATAATGCAAATTAAAGCAAACAAAATGTGAGGCTAGAATCTCTGGCCTGGTTTCCATGTGACCCTAGATTCTCCTCACAGCTCTGTTTCAGCTTCATGATGTCAATATTGCAACTCTATTGCTTCAGTGCTGTCTCCTTGGGATCTTTGGGACACTGCTCAGCCATGACCCTTAGTAAAATCAGGTTGCACAGCTTCTTGTCACTGGCATTTCCCTTGAAGGTGCGGACTTTGCATGTGCACAAGTTTATCTGTGGGAAAAGTTCCCTGAGGTGGGATGGCTAGGTCAGAGGAGGTGTGGGGCTGTTACTTGGAATGATAAAGCCAAACCTTCTCCCATAGATGCATAACTTTACACTACCATCAGAAACACATCAAATTGCCTATTTCCCCACAGGCTTGAGAATAAAATGTTAATAAATCTCTATATTTTAGGAAATCTGGAATTTCAATCACACATTCTTGAATTACAATATTTTGGTGTGGTTTTAATTTACTTGTATGTTAAAGGAAGTTATGCACTTGTTTTCTGCTTTTTTTTTAAGGTACCAGGGATCGAACTCAGGACCTTGCACTTTCGAGGCAGCCAGCAGAACCACTGAGCTAAATCCCTGGCCCCTGCACTTGTTTTATATATTTAAGAGCCTTTCGTTTTCTATGAATTCTGTTCAAATTATTACTTTTATTTTATTTTAGATTTTTAATCATTTTGTAGACTCTTTACATATTAGGAAAATTAGCTATTTGGTAGATGTGTAATTATGTTCTTAGTTTGCTATTTTTTTCTGGATTTGCTTATTAGTTTTTGTTTATATTTAAATTTTGAAATTATCTTTCTATATGCTTATCTAAATTTTCTATAATAGTCTTCAAATTGTAGTTGTAATTTAAAAGGCCTCTTCTGCACCAAAATTATAAATGGACTAT
The DNA here is from genome assembly GCF_053883595.1 of Heterocephalus glaber. Taxonomy (NCBI): domain Eukaryota; kingdom Metazoa; phylum Chordata; class Mammalia; order Rodentia; family Bathyergidae; genus Heterocephalus; species Heterocephalus glaber. Next base: position 9,381,258 of record NW_028258156.1, read on the forward strand.
CATGTACTCTTTATTTCAATGGCTTTGTTTTTTTTTTTTTTTCAATCTTCTTTCAGTTATGGTGTAAAGAAAGGATTAAATATTTTTTAGATGGCCTTTGTATTCCAGGGCATTACCTATTGAATGATCCATCTCCCCATTACCACCACTGCTTTGTGAGTCCGCCTTTAGCACACAATTTATTCTTTTACAAAGTGGATCTAGACTTTCAGTTTTAAGAGTATAAGCCCCCCTGGGCCGGGGATTTAGTTCAGTGGTTCTGCTGCCTGCCTCACAAGCGCAAGTTCCTGAGTTCAATCCCCTGTACCAAAAAAAGAACAAAAGAGTATAAGCCCCCATTTTGGATTTACCCAGCAGAACTGTCTTTCCTTTCTCTCCTCACCTATGCTCTACCTACTCAGTGCTACTCACTCTTCCACATTAAGCTCTTTGACTATGAAATATTCCAGTTACCTCCTGACCTCGGCATAAGTTTTTTACTCTGTCTTCCTTCTCAGGCTTACAAAACTTGATTTGTCTGTTAAGACCACAGAAAGGAACATATCCCAAGAAATAAGGAGCAGAAAAATGTCTCTGGTTAATAACAAAAAGGTTAGGCAAATTGTATTACTTGGATATGTAAATAAGAAAGTGACAAGAATGATTACCTCAGGGAATAGAAATTGTTTGAATAGAAATAGGATTTGTTTGGAAAGGAGATATATTTTTTGCTGAGTTCCTTTTGGCTGTTGAAATTTTTATCACATGAATGTATTACTTCTTTTTTTTTTTTTTTTTGGTACTGGGGATCAAACTCAGGACCTTGTGCTTGCGAGGCAGGCATGGAGCCACTGAGCTAAATCCCTGGCCCTACTTCTTAAAATATGTAGTGTATCTTCTTTAAGATGTATACTTTGAATTCCTCTCAAATCAGTTACAGTAATTTTTAAAGAACAATTTCATGTTCTGAATGGCAAATTGAATATTTTTCCTCTGTTGTCTAATGAAGTTAACAATACAGCGATGTAATAAATAAAAGACCATTAGAAATTTTTTTAAATTAATAATACATCATCTCTACTGAGGAACATCCTCTCCCCAGTACTCCCTTTTCTGTAGCAATTAGCGACTCCTGCTGTGTTCTCCTAGAGCTTCGCACAAACGTCTGTGCTAGCATGTTGTGCACTGTAGCATTATCATTTGCATGTCACTCCCCTGAACTATTGGCACCATGTTCATCTTTGGAATTCAGACACTGAACACCAGTTTCAAGCCCTTAATAAATATGCAGTAAAAGGAAGGGAGGCAGAAAAAGAGGGAGAGAGGTAACTATTCAGGCACACTAGAAGAGGTGCCTACCAAGAAGAGGAAAATGTGAATGTGAATAAGGTAGAAATGAGTAGAGAATAAAAAGTGGCCTTAGATTGACCACAGACAAAAGCATTCCATGCACTGTACAGTACCATTCAAGAAGTTCTGTTTTCTTTCATGTTCCACCTCCAGTGTTTTTAGTGTACCTATGACAGCTGGGGTCATCTTGTTTAAAAGAATATCAGATCATGTGTCTCCACTGGCTAAAGCCCCCTTTCCCACAATGGCACCCAATCTTTTCAGAGTACATGTCAGTGTTCTTACAATAGCTACTGGGGCCCTGCGTGATCTAGTTTCTTGTCACTTCAATGAGCCCTTTTGCTATACTTCTTCCTAAATACTATTTACCCGCCCACATTGGCCTCCTGGCTGGTCCTGCAACATATTACTATTGTAGAACATTTGTATTTTTTGTCCCTTCTAGAATATTCTTTCTGCAGAGAGCTCTATGACTTCCTTACCCTTTCAACCTACAAAGAAAAACTTCTTTCCCCTCATTAAAAATTATAGGCTGCCCTTATATCTTGATCTGACATTCTCCATCCATTTTCCCTGCTTTATTTTTGTTCAAGGTACATATCACTTTTTAGCATACTACAAAATGTACCACCTTATTTTCTGTACTCTATAGAATGTAAACTCAGGAAGGAAGGGGCACCTGGTAAAAACTAGGTATAGAGTGAATGCTTGTTACATGATGAAACAGAAAGTATCACTATTGGGTAGATAGATGCTTGCTGTGGGTATCCATATATGATTTTATTTTCCATATATGATTTTCAATGCAGAAGAAGTTTCTTTTTATTCCTAGTTCATTGAGTGTTTTTGTGATGGAAAGATTTTCAAATTTTTTTTCTGAATCAGTTAAAATGATTATGTAATTTGTTCATCTATTCTGTTAAGGTGGTGTATTACACTGATTGTTTTTATATGTTGAACCATCCTTGTATCCCAAGAATAAATTCCACCTGATCATGATGTATAATCCTTTTACTGTGCTGCTAAGTTTGGTTTGCTAGGATTATGTTAAGGATTTTTGCCAAAATTATGTTAAAGTAGTGTGAGAAACTGAAAGTGTAAATAAGGACTAAAAGGTATAATAGATAATGTGAAATAGGAAGAAAGAGGCAAAGGGGAAGTGGAAGTGGGGGGGTAGGGGAAAGGAAAGAAGGGAATGGAATTAATAAGAGAAAATAAAAAAATGGAAACAAAGTCTTTGTAAATAGGGAGGGATGGAGGGGTTGAAGGGAGGGCAGGGGAAGGGGGAAAATAAGAACCAAGAGAGATTATGTAAAGGTGCAAATTTCCAGTGATGAATGTCATTATATTGTATACCTAAAATGTACCAATAAAATAAAATTTTTAAAAAAGAAATTATGTTAAGGATTTGCACAGAAGGGATACTGATCTGTAGTTTTCTTTTCTCGTAGTATCTTCATCTATCTTTGGAATCAGAGTTAATGCTGGCCTCATAAAATGAAGTGGTCCCAATTAAGAAGTGTTCTCAATTTTTTTGAAAAGTCTGAGACAAATTGATATAATTTCTTTAAATATTGGATGGAAATCCTCCATGAAACCAACAGGTCTAGAGGTTTTCTTTTTCAAGAGCTTTTAAAAAAAATTATAAATTCATTCTCCCTACTACTTATAGGTCTATTTAAATTCCCTATTTCCTCCTGATTTAATATACTCATTTGTCTAGATTAATAAATTATTCTATAGCTATTTTCTTTCTGGTTATCATTGGATTCTATGTAATATCCTAAAGTTAAAACACTAATTTCAATTCATACCACTTCAACTTTGGTAACATACAAAAACTTTCCCCCTTTACAGCTCCATCTCCACTTCTTTTTGTACTTTCAGAAAAATACAAATTAGACATTGTGTGCCCCCAAATATAAACTAATAATTCTTTTAAATGCATTAGTCTCATTTATAGCTAAGTGGATGCACATTGAGGCATAGTCTTAAGTGAAATAAATAGGACACACATGAATAAATATCGAATAGTTTCTCTGGTGTGAGAAACTGAAAGTGTAAATAAGGACTAAATGTATAATAGGTACTGTGAAATAGGAAGAAAAGGGGCAAAGGGGAAGGAAGTGGGAGGGCTAGGGGAAAGGATAGAAGGGAATCAGATTAATATGAGAAAATGGGAAAATAGGAACAAAATCTTTGTAAATAGGGAGGAATGGAGGTGTTGAAGGGAGGGCTGGGCAAAGGGTGAAAAATAAGACCCAAGAGAGACTATGTAAAGGTGCAAATTTCCAATGATGAATGTCATTATATTGTATGCCTAAAATGTACCAATGATTAGAATGAATAATCGATAATGTAAAATAGGAAGAAAAGGTCCAAAGGGGTAGGGGTAGTGGGAGGCACAGGGGAAAGGAAAGAAGGGAAAGGAAAAATGATGAGGAAAGAAGGGAAAGGAAAAATGATGAGAAATGGAAAAAATGGAAATAAAGTCTTTGTAAATAGGGAAGGGTGGAGGGGGTGAAGGGAGGGCTAGGAATGGGGAAAAAATAAGAACCAAGATGCATTATGTAAAGGTACAATTCCTAATGAGAAATGTAATTGTGTTGTATACCTACAATGTACCAATAAAAGAAGTTAATAACCCCCCCAAAATAAATAAATGCATTAGTCTCTTAAATGATGTGAAAAACAAAACATGGAGTACTAATAATAGTTGCTGTTACACATTTTAAAAAACATATTAATCACATATTCATCTCTAAAATTATGTAGAAAACAAAAATTGAGTTATAAATTGGTAACAATAATACTAGATTTTGTTATTGTGTGTATAAGTACTTTTTAGCGAGATCTTTATTTGTTCATATGTCAGCTGCTTCCTTTTCCCTTCTATGTAGCTACTCAAATGTAATAATAGTAGTTAACCTTACCAGGCCTGTTCCAAACACGTTGTATCCATGTAACTCACAACAGTCCTACCAAATAGGCTCTGTTATTCTCTTTTCATAAATCAGGAAATTAAGGCTCCAAGTGTCTCTATGACTTCCCAAGTTCCACCATGAAGTGATGGATCTGTTACTTCAACTCAAGTTGTCTAATGCCAGAGTCCATCTTCTTTACCACTGTTGTTTGGCTCATTAGGATTCAGGCTATCATTGCCTGAAAGTTTAATGGCAGCCCATTGTTCCTAGGATGGTCCTCAGATTCTACTTTCCTCACCAAAAATTTCACTTCTGCTCATTTCCCCTTCTTCACTTTTGACTTCAAAGTTATCACCTCGACCCAAACCCCCCTTGTCACTCTGATCTTTTGCTCTGTCATCAGTGAACTTCTTTTAGTTCCTTGATGCTTCAGTGCTCTTGTCTATGTCCCCTCCACTGGGTCTCTTCATTCATACCCATTGCCATTTGTCTGACTTGACCCCACACACCCTTCATGTCTTATGGACCTCCCTTTTTATTCTGATTCTAAGGGTTGAACCTAAGGCCTTTGGACTGAGATACATCCCCATCTCTCTTAAAATTTTTAATTTTGAGTTGGGGTCTAACAGGGTCACTGAGATGCCCAGGCTGGGCTCAACCTTACTATTCTCCTGACTCAGCTTTCCAGAGTGCTCGGATTACAGGTATATACCACCATGTCCAGCTTCACATACTGACTTTCTGAGAGAAGGCTTCCCTGGTGATCTCGTTGTCTAAGGGCATTCTCCATTGTGCTTCTACATCTCATGACTGTGTGGCAGGACTCCTTTCTTCTCTCTGCACATGGTCCCAAGGTAAGGATCCTGTGCCAAAGTCCCCTGATCTCTGTCTCTCATAACCTGTCAATGAACTTGAGTCATATATATTGGACTTCTAATGCGTGATCTGCATACAGGCCAAAGAGCTTCACTCAGCCTTAGCACAGCCAATAATTACACCACTGCTATCCACTGACTTGCCCAAGTCCCAAGTCAAGGAGTTATTTTTGATTTCTCTTGTTCCATAACATTCTAACACTAAAGCTAGTTCTATTGAACCTCTCTCTGAAAAATATCCCAAATCTATCTGCTTCTCTGTCTCTTGCCCAGAGTACTCCAACAGCCTTATAACTGGCTTCTGTGTTTCACCTTGGTTCCATGCAACAAGCAAAGAAAATGTTTAAAATCTAAATCAGATTGTGCACTTTGTCATTCAAAATATCTCCATGGATTTTTGCTATGATCAGAATGTTTGCACCCCTACAAAATTCATGTGTAAAACTCCTAACCTCCAAGGTCATGGTACTAGGAGAAAAATCACTTGGGGAAGGTGATTAGGCCACAAGGACAGAGCCCTCATGAATAGGATTAGTGCCCTTATAAAATAGGCCCAAAGGGGCTCACACACCCCTTCTGCCATGTGATGACTCAGCAGGAAGTATCTTTCATGAACCAGGAAATGGGCCATCACCAGATACCACGTATGTCCACACCTTGAACTTAAGACTTCCCAACCTCCAGAACTGTAAGCTATATATATCTATTGTTTACAAAGGATATAGTTTATGATATTTTATTATAGTAGACAGCTTTCCATTACACTTGGAATAAAATCCTACTCCTTGCCTTGGCTCTGTCACTTCTTTGACATCCTAGGCAGCTCTCATTCCAATCACACTGTCCTTTCTATCACTTGGATCTGTGTCTTGGACTTTCTAGATTTCAGTTCACCTCCATGTGACAGAAAGCACAAAATAAAGATGAGTTCCACATATTACTTATTTTACTCCCAAAGAAAAGAAACGTAGGGGTAAATTGTCTAGGGCTGAATTATAGCTCCACAATATCAGGGTCCCAGGCTACTTCTGTCTGTAGATCCAATGCCTTCTAAAGCATAGTTTGTACCATGTGGTCCAGATATCAGTTGGGTCACATTCTAGCAGGAAGGGCCTCCTTAGTCAAATTCAGTGACCCTGCCACACCACAATTCAATGAAAGCTGTACAGTACTATAGTTCATTCCTCTTCATTGATGAGTAGAATCTTGTAGTACAGTATACATATACTGCAGATTGGTTAACCATTTCATCATTGAAGGATGATTGGGTTTCTTCCAGGTTCCAGCTATTACAAGTAAAACTGCTGGGAATATTCATGTACGGGATTTTTGTTTTTGTTTTTCAGTACTGAGGATTGAATCCATGGGCACTACACTATTGATCTATGTATCCCTAGCCATTTTTATTTTTCATTTTGAGCCAGGGTCTTGCTAAGTTGCCCAGGTTGGCCTTAAACATGTTATTGTCTTCTTCTTCAGTCTCCTAAGTAGCTGAGATTACAGGCCTGAACTATTGTGTTCAGTTTCATGTATAGATTTTAATGTGCACGTAAGTTTCCATTTCTTTGCAATAAATTCACAATGGTATAAAAGCTGTTGTTTAGTTTTATAAGAAACTGCCATAATCTTTTCTCAGAGTGACTGTGTCATTTTACATTTCTACTGGCAACATATGAGTGATCTAGTCATTTTGGATTCTCATCAGATTTTGAGGTTATCATTTTTTATTTTAGCTATTTTCATAAGTGCAGACTGACATTTCATTGTGGTATTAATTTGCATTTCTTTAATGGCTAATGATGTTGAACATCTCTCAGTGTGCTTTCTCTATCGTACTTCTTTTTCAGTGAAATGTCACTTCATGGCTTTGACCCATTTTCTAATTATCTTATTTCTTTTTTTTACTGTTGAGTAAAGATACATACTCATTGTTAAAAGTGTGGTTTGCAAATATTTTCTCTTGGTTTGTAGCATTTCTTCTAATTCTCTTCATAGGGACTGTCATACAACAAAACATTTTAATTTTGATGATGTTCAATTTATAATTTTTCCTTTTTGGATTGTGTTTTAGTGTCAAGTCTACATATTTTTTCCTAATCCTGGGTCCCAAAGGCTTTGTGTTATTTTTTCCTAAGAGTTTTGTTGTTTTGATTTTACATTTAAGTTCGTCATCTACTGTGAGTTAATTTTTGTATAAGTTGTAGAAATTAAATCCAGGTTCATTTATTTATTTGTGTATGGAGGTCCAAATGCTGCAAAAAGGAAGTATTTTCAAAGGAACCATTAACCAGATTGTTTTCTTCACATGAAAAAGAAAATGGTAATTAGTAAGGCCCAGAATGGATTCACTAGAACCAAGTTACATCTAACTACCTTCTATTTTTCTTTCTGTTTTTTTCAATAAGATTTTTATGCTGCAAGATGTGAACAACTTTGGCAAAATGAACCAAAGTTACATACCTACTCCTAGATGACAATACAGAAATGGAGGCAGGATGGTCTTACTATATTTGACATTTTTCAGAGCCTCCTGGGTAGGGCTTTGTAAGTGAACTATTTTAAGGGCACCTTGATGCATGTACGAAGAAGGGTCAAATGTCTGAAGTCATGACTCTAGAAGAATGCTCAAGGAACTTGTATTATTAATTCACTATGAGGGAGTAGACAGTGACCCTGGAAAACAGTCAGTATGAAGAGGACATGAAGCGAATTTGAAAATTTCAACAGGCCATCCAATGGAAGAAGCAGAAAATGAGTTCTGCCCAGATTTGGGGAACATCAAGCTTGAGTAAGTGGATAAAAGTTACAGGCAGCTTGATTTCATCTCAGTATAAGAAAGGTCTTTCTAATAATCCATCATAAAATGATCCCGCTCAAAATAGTCAACTTCCTCTCCAGGTAACTGTATGAGTTGCCCTGAGTTTTGACCAGCTGGCCTCATAAGTCCACAGGCAGGATTAGAGATGGACATTGGAGGAAGAGGATTTTCTTATAACCTGGAGAAGTCAGGCAAGATTTCACCACATGGACTGTGCACTTTAGATCCATTAAATGGTTAGAAGCTTCACACTTTAGGGATTGGTTAATTAAAGAAATAGCAAGCTGTTTCTTCCTACTGAGGTAGAAATGTCCTGTGGAGAAGTATTCACTCACAGTGCCTCCTGATTCTGAACCAACTGTTAGGTCACACCTGGGCTGTGATTGTCTGGAGAATGTGGTTCCTGGACAGAAGACTCAGTTCTCATGACATGAGAAACACATGCGTAGACCATGATCACAGTTTGAGTTTATGAAATCAATACACATGCATTTCTCCAACTATATTTTAAATGAAGTCATTGGCATTCTAGAAGGGCCTTTAGATACCATCATTTCTAATCTAGGAACTTCACGAAAAAAGGAAAAAAGCAGACTCAGAACAGTTAAATTTTTTTTTTACTCCAGCAATATCTTGTTAAGTTGTAGATTCATAAGCCTCCTTATTTGAAAAGGTTGGTAATTATTGGATACTTTTTATGCACATAGCCCTTCATATGCATTATATGGATTAATCCTCACCATAATTCTCTAACCTGGATTTTATTATTTGATTTAATGCTATCTGCATGTTGTGGATGAGAAAACTGAGGCTTAAAGAAGAAAAAGTACTAGCTAAAAGGTACACAGTGAGAAAGCAGAAGAGTCAAACTTTTACCTTAGCATTTTGACTTCTAGGACAAGATATTTTTCTTAAAGATTTCCTAGCTGGCCATGGCGGTGTATGCCTGTGATCCTAGCATCTGGGAGGCAGAGGTAGGAGGACCATCATGTGTGTGAGGCCAGCCTGAGCTACATAATGAGAGCCTATCTCAGAAAGAATTCCTGTTTTATGATTATTGTTATTTACAAGGATAACTCAAATGTAACCATGCAGAGGTATGTAAAGGACTTTAGCCATCTGTCTTTCTCCTTTCCTTGACCACTCTCCTTAGGGTAAACGATGTTTCAGTTTAGAGCCCTTGATCTTAGACTCTTCTCAGCAACACTGGCATGTTTGGCCATTATATTATGCTATCTTTTTTCCAACTACCTCCAAATGGAATGAAAAAAGAAGGATATAGAGAGAAAAAAATGAAAAGAGAAAGATTTAGAAATGACTTAGTAAGTAAGTGCTATCAACTGCCCATGTTAGATTGATTCTTAAGCACATCAAATATATGGTGAACTCAACTGAATAAGAGGTTCCAATATGTGACAATAAACATTTCCTGGTAAGATTTACCCTGATGAATATACATAATTATTTTGAAATGGGAAGATCTAAATGTGCATGTGATTATGCTACTGAAATTTATTACTTTGTCTCAACAACAAATAATTATTCCTTATATAAGAGAAAGTTTTGATGCTAAGTTTCAGTCTGGAAAATGAACGATTACAGACAAGTATAGAAAACTCTGAAAGTAAGTTTGTTTTTTTTTTTTAGTACCAGGGGTTGAACTCAGCTTCTTCCGCTTTCAAGGCAGGCCACAGAACCACTGAGCTAAATCCCTGGCCCTTAGTAAGTCTTTTTTAAAGGCCAGATCAAATGTGCTAAGATCATGGTACATTTTGCTCTTCTCCCATAAGAAAGTAAGGTATTCCTTTTCTTTTTGTCATGTGACTCTATTCGAATACTTGTTTTTATTTTGAGGAAGTAATAGATTGAAAGAGATGGAATTAGTTCATTCTTTTAAATCTGAAGGTTAGAAAATAGTGAATTATATAACCCATGAATAAAAACACACTTTTATCCAGGGTCTTTCCTACCTTGATTGTTACCTTATACTGTTTTTCAAATCTAACAGAAGAAGGCTGAAGCAGGAGGATTGCAAGTTCAAACCTAGCCTAGGCAACTTAATGAGACTCTGTCTCAAAATAATAAATTCAGCACCACCAAAAAAGAGAAAAACTGAAAAAGATAAAGACAAAGTAAAAGAAAGGAAGAGAGAAAGAAGAAAGATTTTTTAATAAAATTATTCTCATGTGGCACATTTCCCCCAAAATATGTTGTATTCAATGTTTTTAACTGAAAAGGTTTCCATAAAACTTTCTGTAGAATGCCTCCCTCATGATTTCAACAGCAGATCATAATAAAATCTCAACATCAGCTTATGAGATGTATCAAAACTAAGAATACTTTTCCTTGTACCTAAAAGTTAACGGAGAAAATTTTGACATATGAAACAAATAGATTGAGAGAGTGAGTGTACAGCACTTACTACAGTGTGACTTTCTGTGCTTTTCATTTCTTCCTCATAAATTTAACAATGCAAATTGAGCAATGGTTTTGTCCAATCATTGCCAATTGGGCACCGACTTTCTCAAAGAAATAGCCTGATTAGAAAATAATTGTGCTTCTTCCTTGATACTGCTGTGACCACACCTGCACTTTTCATTTCCTATAAGGTACGGTGGCAAAACTGCATCTTTCAACCCTGTCTCTTTTATCTGATGTAGTGGATGACAGGTAATCTAGCTGAAAGTTCCGACAATTGCACCACCAGAAAAACACTGGCTGATGAAATCTGAGCAGTTATCACACTAACCATCACCTGTCAAGCCTCTTGCTTCAATTTAAGGGCGCATCAATTTTCTGAAGAGGAAATCAAGGGCAAAGAATAAAAGCGCTTCAGATAAACACTGACAAAGGCCCTTTCTGCCTTTTTTTTTAATTTATGATGGGATGTACTATCATAGGTTGCTCCGTGAGGTTTTATCAACTGTCCTGATACATCCCAGATAGCTCAGAATTCTTTGGCCATTGATGAAGTGCTATACTTGCACTTACTGAAAGGGCAGAAGATTTCCAACTGAAAATGACTTTCACTAAATACCACAAAGATGCTGAAGGCAGAGAGAGCCTGGAGATGGAATAAATGACAGCTGCATATAACAATGAACCTCTCAGTTCTCCAGGCTGGCAGACAAGACTGATTAGAGTAAGAACATGAAATCATGTTTTCTTAAAGCCAGGGAGCATATTGTGTAAAGTGTCAGGTACAAAGAGTTCATATGTTCTTTGTGGGGAGTTGGGAAAGCAGTGCTGCCAAGTGTGCTTACAGTGTGGCCCATCACAGCTCCCAGAGCAACGTGTTTTCCAGATGTATCTGTGAACCACACTCAAAATGCACGTGCAAATAATGACTAAAGGAAAGATAAGCAGTAGGAAAGTAAAGGAAATCATGGAACAGTTTTGGGAAAGCGCTTAGAACTTGGTGTTTAACAAAATTGATTTGTCTTTTGGGATTGAAATACACAGAGCTGGGGTGTTGGTCTTTATCTATAATTTTTCTGGGATATCTGGAGAGAGCATTTTCAAGAGGAAATAAAAATATGGAGAGCAAATATTAGTTGGTTTTTTTTTTCGGTACCAGGGATCGAACTCGGGACCTTGCACTTGCGAGGCAGGTGGCGGAACCACTGAGCTGAATCCCTGGCCCACAATTAGTTTTGACTGGTCTTAGGGTATACACTTCATAGTGTGATTGAAAAATATGGTGAATGTTTAAATTTAAAAATTTTAATACTCTTTTGTGAGAGTCTAGTTGTGCTGTCGTGACTGCCTTGATGCTCTGAGTCAATTCAAAATGTTTAGCTTTCATGGTCATTTTGACTTTGGGGAAGAACTAGAAGTCACACAGTGCCAGAGCTGGTAAATGAGGTAGATGAGGACACGCTGTAATGCATTTTTGTCATTGGGTGGCACTCAGCAGCATTCACCATTTGGTGGGGGGCGGGTACCTGGGATCAAACTTAGATCCTTGCGCTTGCAAGGCAGGCAGCAGAACCACTGAGCTAAATCCCCGGCCCCATTCACCATATTTTTATCACACCTCATAAAAACGCTTATGAAAGAGGACTTCCAGAAGTGCTTCAGAAAGTGGCAAAAATGATGGGATGAGTGTGTTCAACAAAAGTGGGAGTATTTTAGGAGAATTAATGTGTCTTTTATTGTAATAAAATTTTAAAATTTAAACATTCATTGTATATTTCGATCACACCTTGAATAATTTAACATGAAACTAACTGAAATTCTCCCACTCCTGTTATCTCCAGCTACTCTTCTCCCATATAGGAAGTATATTCAGTATGTCCTGGAGGCTGGTAAAGTTTTTTGAAGGGAGCATCAGTTACTCTTTTGATTAGTTTCTTCAAGTTGTGAACCACTTGGAAAATAGATAAAACAGTCAAGAATGAACACATCCACTAAAGTGAGATTGGAAGTTAGTTTGGGTGGATTGGACCCACCATGCAAACAGCAGGAGAAAGGGCTCGGTCTGCAGGCATGTTCTGAGTAAGGAAGCAGACAAAAGCAGAGGCCATGTGTATGCAACTGAACCTCCTTTCTATTTTCCCAGTCAAGGGAACAGCCTCTCCCTGAGGGTGGGGAGGAGGAAAGCAATGTGCTCTGAAAGGGTGGATATTTGAATTTTGTCAACCAAAGCCCTATCACCCCCAATGTTTTTGTCTGTTGATCTGTTCATAGCCTCATTAAGGGTGCAAATGAAAGGAAAGTAGAAAGAAGCCTATTTTACCTTTGAGTCCAAGTCACATTCCCCAGTGAACTTTTACCAGCAGAAAAGCAAATCCTTAAATCTCTACCTGATGCATTTATTTGTGTCCCCAAATCTCAGAGTAGAAGCAGTGTGATTAATTTGCTGGACAGCTCAGATTCTTCTTTTATCAATGAGATATTTTCTCGGTTGTGTATGAAAGCAAGTCTATTCAGGGAAGGTGAGGGTTGAATCTATTAATGGAAAATTTTTATTTTAAGCTGATTCAGTGTTAGGTGGTCCTATGTACAGTCCTTGTACTACTGCCAAATTGTGCACTACTGACTAATAATTGACCAAATAATAGAAATTTATTCACAAGTATGACCCACCAAAGGCAATGTTATTATTTTCCTTCATCCTAGAGAAATATTTCTAGGAAAGGTTGGAAGCAAGGGAAGCAGGTGCATCAAAAAGTGTACAAAGATCAGCCTTTCCTACTTACTGCTAAGGAATGAAAAATAGAACATAGTATTTAAGTTTCAGAGTCTGGAAGATCTTGTATTAAATAGTGGCTCTGTTATTACTAGCTGTATGGGCTTTGCAAGCCAGTGAATTACATACACCTCCATTTTGATTTTCCAAAATGGAAGTAATGCAGCACATTATTTGTAGGTCTGTTATGAAAATTAAATTAGGTATTGTATTTTAAATATTTAACAAAATGCCTGGCACAACATGTAGACTGACAGTAAATGTCAGTCCCAATCCCTCTCAGTACCTAATATGTTAATAATATGTTAAGAGGATGACTGACCTTGAACTCTTCTCCTCTAATATAATCAATTCCTAGAACACCACTTCCACTTTTTGGATCTTGTAGTTTGTTCCAAAATTTTCAGTCCTCCAGGACCAAATATTAAAGAAGGTACCTTCTAAATCTCACTTACCAAAAGAAAAATCATTGCTTCTTTTGACCTGTTTCTGTTGCAAATTTCTCATTTGCATTTTTTCCATGAGAATTTGCATCCAAATCAACAATATATTTGACTACATTCTCTTAAATAATGAGACTGTTTTAATTATTGTTCAAATGTAAAATAGTTATAATAATTTAATAGCCCTTCTTCCTTTTCAGACCTTCTCAAAGTTGAGTTCCATCATAAGATGCCGCTTTTTCAATTTATTTACTTCTTCCGGGAAGCCCAAAGCACTCTCAAATGTCTCATCAATTTGTACAATATTCCTATGACTAATAGTGAATGAGGAAACAATGCAGTTGGAACAAAATGAGGTGTGGGGAAGGTTGGTGGTGCCCAAGTTAGTCAATGAACCACGCTGCTGCGGGACAGCTGCCAGTACTCTGAGCCATCTTCCTACTTGCTCCCAAAGCTCAGGGCTCCCTGATCTCATATTCTTCACAGTTCTGATGGAACTCCTCCTGCTTGTGTGTGTGGCCCTCATTGGCCTAAAGATATGTGCTTAAATGGTAGAAGCCAATCCTACTCATCATTTTCCTCAGCACATCGTTAGATAGGCTAGAAATGTTTGTTTTAGCATAATGAAAGAAGTAATTTCACAATCCTACAAATTGTTACCTAGATTGTTCACTATGAGAGTTGCTCGCTATGAGAACAAACTCTTGGGATGTTTGTCTGAGTTTTCCCCAAAAGGCTGGAAAATGGAACATTTTAAACATTTTTTATTTCTTGTTGTTATTTTCTAAATAGGTTTTATAGGACAATCTTGTATTTTCTGCTTATTTCTGTATTCCCTATGTCACATGTTCTAGGCACACATGAAAGGAAGATTATAGTCATGTTTTGACAGAACTGGGCTCAACTATCAATTCCTGCAAATTCTTAGTAGCTCTAACCTTTGGTTCCCTGTCTGAAACTTTGTAAGTTTGGTAGTGTGATTAAAGGAGATGATATTGTGCAGACACAGCCAATAAATCATGCATAAATATTCTTTTGGTCTGTTCATTTTCAGTTCTATGTTCAAATATCTTTGTTTTTACAAAGATCTCCTCATTGTTTTTCTGCTTGGACCAACTGATGTTTTGTTTTGTTTTGTAGAGGGTATGTTTTTATTTATTTAGAATGCCATTGCTTTCCTACAAAAGCCATGCAGACTGCCAGTGAACAGAGGTTTAACCTGTAAATGAGAAGTATTTATTTAGGAACAGTGGTGTTCTTAGTCTGATTTGCATCCAGGCAGTCTTTTACAATTGTCTTTAATTTTGCCATAAGTTAAAAATCACCTAATGTATGAGACAAAAAGTTAAGAATCACCTCATATATGAGAACAAGCATCCCAGCCTGTGTTGTTCTTTTCCTTAATTTCACAGCAATATTTTAGTGGTGATGGGGTATTCTTTCCACTTGGTAGAAGTAGAAAGTAGAAGTATGTTTTTGATATTGTATTCCCAGTTCTACATGAAAGTTTCTACATCAAGATAATTGAAACTGTAACACAAGATATTTCTCCTTATCACTTCAAATACCTGGACATGCCTGCAGGGGAGGGGAAATTCAGCTGCATTTTCATTTTTAAAGTGCCTGTACTTACGGTGCATTATTCTACTCCATTTTTGGAACTGCAATGTCCCAGCTGTTGTTCAAGTAATTCCATTTCTTCTTCCAAGAGTGATTTGAAACAAAATTGAAAAGTTACAGTAAAATTAAAACAACATTGGTTTTCAGTATATTTTGAGAAGGTTGTATTGTTGATTCATACCTAGCAATCAGGTTTAAGGACAAAATCATGGCAGAAAATTTTACCTGAAATAAACAAACTAATTTGCACACTTTCAATCATCAACAATGGTGGATACATTTAGTCCAAAAAGACCTAGCACTAGAAATGTTCACATTAGGTAAGGCCAAACTTTATCTAAAAATCAAAGATAATCTTTCCTGAGAGAATTCTCTTTTCCTCTCACAAGGAATGGCCCCAAGGAGTAGAATCTGGGGGACCTGTCCTGCTCCCCTCAGCCCAGAGGGAAGTGGCTTCTGATGGGCATTGCTGCAGTCCACTGCTACTTTGTTTGTGACTATGTGTCATAATGGGAAAATATCTGTGACTAAGATGTGAAGGCTTAACTACCTCATTTTGCTTCAATTAAAAAGCTTTGGTCAGGAAATTCCATCAAGCACACACATTGTTTGGTGAAAATTACATGATTCTGACCACAGAACCGACTATTTCCGAATCCTTGGCTAAGATTGGGCCAAGCACAAAATCGGCTCATAGAGATGTGCTGGATAGCCTTTACTTAAGAAAAGGACTAGAGGCCGGGGATTTAGTTCAGTGGTTCTGGCACCTGCCTTGCAAGTGCAAGGTCCTGAGTTCAATCCTTGATATCAAAAAAAGAAAAGGACTAGAAATATGAAATGTGGAACTTCTTTTTCTTCCTTAATCACAGAGAGGCTCATGTTACATTTGCACAAGTGCTTGTCTCCTCCTGGGCCTGTGTTATACCTGCTTGCTTCTTATTTCTCTCCTCAGGTTGCATAATTAATTCTTTTTTATTCTGGGAAATTATTATATTTTTGTTATTCTAAAGCCTCATTTCAAATACCAGATGTTAATGGTGCTCAGAACTGCCTAAACTGAGCTCTCATGTACTTTAATACAAGCAGTTTAAAATGTATATGTAAAAAAGGTTTTTTGGCTAAAAGTAATATTTGCATAATAATAACCAAATCTTTATACTGGGCACTATGAAAATAAACTGCATTAAAAATTATTCAATATTTTTAAACTTAAAAAGGAAACTGCATTAATACAACATTTTCAGAAACATAAAAATTGTATTTTAAAATCTTAAACATTTTTATGGCATTATGAATCAAAAGTTTCAGCTTTGTTTCACTATAAAACTGTAAGTTTTTTATGAAGAGAACCTGAAATACTTTATACAACACACACACACACACACACACACACACAGATAGCAACTAACGATGAGAAAATTTCTTTTTTCAAGCTTTCTATTAAAGATTTAGAAGATCATAGAAAGTTAGAACTCTTCTAGAACTAATTTTTTCTTGAATTATATTTCACTTAGTATCACAACCATGCTGTTAAGTGAGTGGAAGTTGTACATTGACTTTTCAATGCACAGCATACTATGATAGACTTATTTGTCAATAAATTAAATCTCACAGTTACTATGTTTTATTCAAAATAAATTGTAAAATTAACACTTTAAGCAAAATGTTAGTGCAAAATATAAACATTTATAATTTATGTAAGAGCAGGAAGTTGGTTGTCTGCTCTTATTTTCTACACGTTCTTTAGCACACAAGAAATACTTTTGAAAAAAAATAAAAACAAGGCTCATAGGAGCTCCTGATTCCATGATTTGAACACCTAAAGAATTAATTTCAAAAAGAACAACATTAAATTATATATTTATGACTATTTATCTGACCAGAATAAATAATATAACTTTCTTTTAAAATACATTTAATGAAATATTTTTTCTGATTGAAACAGATATATTTTAGTTACATAAGATGTTATAATAAAACTCATTTGTAATATTAAGAGCAATTTTTGCTTAATACATAGAAGTTATTATTTTTAAGGCTAATAATGATAATTTTATATTCCAATATTCTACATTCACTTTATAAAATTTCTCTTCAAGGGACAAGTTAGGACCACAAAATATGACAATTAATGAGATTACAATAGATACTAAACATAACAAATAGATGAAACACCATATAGGAAGATAGGAGTGGTCTGATTTTTATTTTGCTAGCGTTTTATTTCCTTGGGCCTGTACTGATTTTATGTTTGTCCCCTTTCCACACCTGCACACTCGCCGAAGTCACAATGAGAAGGCAGTTGGGAATTTAACAGGAATTACTAACTAGTTTATTTTTCTGTGATGTTAGTTGTACATATTGAGTTGAACGATATAAGTTATGAACATGAAATTGGCTAGAAAGCACAAGAACCTTGGCAGATATTCACAGAGTAGAGTACAATGCTTTAATACAGCTAAATGATTTAATGACCAAGAGGGAATTACTATAAAACACAATGCTGGGGAAAGGCTGCAAACAGTGCCTGCTGGCTAGACTAAGAAATCCAAAATGGATTCCAGGAAGAAGCACAATGCCTAGCTGCTGTGATGGTGGCTTGTTCCTCTATACTGTTATTACTGTTCAACAGTCTTGAAATCTGAATGACAGTGGCCTGAGCCCTTTCAAATAACAGAAAGAAGGTCAATTTTTGTAATGAGGAAATGGAAGTGGTGGCGCCGAAGATCACTGACCCTTACAGTTTCTTGTGTGATGAAGGAGCAGTGAAGTGCGGCAGGAAATTATGGTGTAGGAAAACAGTGACACCACCATCATAAAACAGTACCAAGGAACAAGTAGCAAATCCACTAAAATGTGCATAAATCAAATATATGCTATCAACCCTGGGTTTATTCCTATTCTCAAACTGTGAAAAATTGGGCCCAACAATTCTGCAAAGGAAGGAAAAGGCAAAGGACCAAAAATTAAGTGCAAGAGTCTAAAATGATACTCTTAACCAGGGATAGTGTCGGGAGCCATTCTACATAATTTTGTTGAAAAATCATTTCACAATTAAATTATGATTAGGCCTAGTGTTCTTGCCTACAGGCTGGCTATGACATGCCAAAACATAACTCCATTTTTGCCTCCAGTCACAGCTGAGACCTCAATGGTCCCATGATGCTGTGACACTCAAGGGCAAGATTACATCAACTGAAGATATCCTGGTTCTTTGAGAACCAAGTGCAAAGGTCTAACCTGGGAAGGGACAAATTCCTTATCAACTTAACTCATCCCACCTACTGCTGTAAGAATGTCTTTGCTCATCTTACCATCCTAATAAACACAGGATCCTCATTAGCATGAGATCTTCATGGGCTGGGGATTTAGCTCAGTGGTTCCAGTGCCTGCCTCGCAAGTGCAAGGTCCCAAGTTCGATCCCCGGTACCAAAAAAAAAGAAAAAAAGGTCTTCAGGGTCCTAGGATTACCACCAACCTCCAAGACATCTGATACTTCCTCCAATTATAAGATCCTTGTCAATTTAGGATCATCACTGCACTCTCAGTCATCTGTTACTTCCTATAAACCCAATAAATAGTGGCAAGCTCAGGGGTGCCTTCGTCTTTGCTGCCCAGAGCAGCATTGATCAGGCCCAGAACCCAGCTTCTTCTCTAAGTCTCATTTCCTGTCTTTATTCTTTAATTTGCCTTGTGCTGTTGTGGCTCACAGGAGGCCAGGACACACTGTAGGGATTCTAGTAATGTCCTCTTTCCCTGTTCAGTATAGGATAGTATTTAAAATATTCAGCAATCATGTAGTATAGGCACTGACCAATCACAAGTGGTGGTGAAGGTGCTGGAGGAGGATCCATGAGATGTGCTCCCTTGCCAGAGATCAGCTACCTAAATCCCAGATGTGTGGTGTATCTAGGGGACCAGCAAGAAGCCAAAGCAGTGCAGGCAAAGACGTGGAGGTGGGAGTGCTTGGTGTTGGGCCAGTGGTTGCTCACCAACTGTTGCAAAATTATATCAATATTCTAACATCAATATAAACTGCCAGCACATCAGTGCTACTCTTAACTCTGCATCAATCCAGCACTATGCTCACTCATACATCATTTTGAGGTGCAAAGCAAGGGAAGAATTGCTTGTTGGCAGGGAACAGTAAAGACTCGTCTTTGGTTTTTTTTGTTCTTTTTGGTTTGTTTGTTTTGTTTTGTTTTGGTACCAGGGATTGAACTCGGGTCCTTGAGCTTGCACAGCAGGTGGCCAAAAGACTTGTCTTTGATATCTGTTTGCCTTCTCATGTTTCCTGTCTTGTAGCATTATGCTGCCAAATCATTCTCATATTCATCATCCAGCAGTTTCTGAATAAGGAAAGAGAAGTTCTAAACTCATTAATTTTTTTTTTGTGATACTGGGGATCAAACCCAGGACCTTGCACTTGCCAGGCAGGCATAGCACCACTGAGCTACACTCCTGCCCCTAAACTCACTAATGTAATTAGTGAAGTTTATTTCATAGGATAGTAATCTGGCACTTGATTGTCTGATGATTCAAAGAGCTCAAAAGATGTTTATAATGACTTCCTTTTTGACAATAAAACAAAATTGTAATTCTGATGAGGTTAGATGAGGCCTACCGCCAACATTTACGTTATGTATAGCTTTTCGTTTTTATTTAATTTGTACCAATTCAGAAATCATAGGAATTTGAAGGGACAAAATGGCAAACAAGATATAAAATGAAAGTTTGGAAGTGTTACAACTTGGAAGGAACACAAAGACCAAATGTTAGTAACATTTATGGAGTAATTGTGATCTCTTAATAATGATTCTTGAGTGACCATGATCTTAAGATGCACATAGAAGGTTAAAGAAACAGTCACAATAGCAGTGTCATCTCTGTCCCCAGCCTTCTACATGTGACAATGAAAAAATTTCTCAGCCTAGATAGAAAAGGAGGCAGTTGCTAAGAGAAAGCCAAGAAAGTCTGTGGCAATTCACAAGACTGGAATATCATTCATAAATAGCTAGGAGAAATATTTAATAACATGAGCTGAGCATCCAAGGAAGTAAGTAATCATGGACAAAAAAAGGTTTTTCAACCCATAAAGAGATGAATATTTAAGCCAATATTTCAAAAGTAGTTATAAAATATTCAGAAAGTGTCCTCACTAAACTATACATTGTTTTTATTCTATGTGCAGATAGCCACTACATAACCAAATAAAGAATGAAGTTTAGGGTCAATGTCAGAAATAAGCGAAGAAATCATGTTGACCTTTATTCTGCCTTGCACACTATAGAAACTAAAGTTTGTTTTTTAAGTCAAAAGAAGATAAACTAAAGTTTAAACTTCTTTTAAGTCTCAGCCTTCAAGGAGTGTCTTCTTTGAAGCTACTCATAAAGGAAGGTGGCATATAATGTCCATAAATTTGAAACACTGTGTACCACCTCACATATTTCAAGTTGATTTCTTAAATTAATCATAAGTGAAAATAGTTGCAAAGAATATAATACAAACATTTTAAAATGCAACTTTATATCACTCTTCTCAGTGAATTCAGTGGAACATAAATGCCACAGTGATTTCACACCTGTACCAGCCACTGAAAAATAGATTCACACCTGTATCAGCCATTGAAAAATAGATTCAAACAATCCTTCTTAAAAAGTTGCACATTTTACTTGATTCTTTTTTATCCCATTGAAATAGTTTCTATATCTCTCTTCCCATACAATTTTATCTTAGTGTAATAAGTAATTAATATTTTAAAGTCTTTCATTGATTATGTTATCATACTTCTATGCAACTCAAAAAAGATAAATAAATTAAAATTTTTAACTTCAAACATTCTTGTCATCATGAGGCCTTAAGTATTAAAAACACTCTCTGAACAGAGCTTTTACTAAGATATTAGTAGGACACAATTTAATAAAAAATAAATGTTTCAAAACTATTTGACAAAGATTATTAAATATAAAAAGTAAAATTTTATTGGAGCCACACCTCCTAATGAAATGGAGTTAATAACTGCAAGGTCTTGATTAGAGTAGGCTTTATACCAACAGATCACTTGCCCCTTTGTGTGGCACACTAGAAGTTTTATTGTGATGTCTACAACTTCCTCATGTAATGTAATTGGTGACCTACTTTTCAGTAAGTTCCAAGCACCCAAAAGAGGCTCAATGGATGATAGTTTTCTTGATCTTCTCTTCCCTTATCCTCCCAGTTCTTGCTCTTGCTGGGGAAATCACCAACCCAGCAAACAAAACCACTCCAGTTTCAAGAATTTCATTTCAACAGGGATCTTTGAGACCAACAGCTGAATCATTCCTTCCTGTCACCATGTTCTCTTTCCAACAGGAAACAAACATTAAAAAAAAAAAGATTTATAGATGGAAATGCACACTTAATTAAGTGGCTTAATATGACACACACACACACACAAACACCTGTCTCTAAGTCTAATGTTATTAAAATTTTACAAAGTCCTATGTAAGGGTGTTTAAACTACGACATTTATTGTAAAAATGCCCTACATCAAAGAGCCATATTTCTTTTCCAATGGTAAATGCTTACAGTTCAAGCAAGTAGAAACTGCACTTGGATATACAATACCTGGAACACTTGAGTCATTTAAAAAACCACAGATGGTGTTTTAGACTGTGTCTACCTTTCTATTAGCATAAGTAGGCTGCGGTTTTCCACATGTAATGACTTCTGTTTCTACCCCCTGCCTGAGCATATTCCTACTCCCCACACTGTCTCACTCCCACCCACTCACTGGCCCCTATGCCTCTCAGATGGGGAAAATACTCTCCCCAGCAGGTATATTTTAAACAGATAAAAAAAACTATTAATGGCTCATTATTTTTTCTTAACCATAGATCATTTACCACTTTTTTGCAGGGGGAGGGGTATTCAAGAGCTTAGGCTATTTCTGCTTCTTTTCTAAAGAAATGTGCCAAGTATTTAAAACCTCTTTGAAAAATAAATAAAATCTTGTCTCAAAATAAAAATTTTAGGGAAAATTCTTTGTGAGGCCAAACTATTGCATTTTAAATCCTTTTTTTGTTAGAAGCCCAAATATAGCAACTCAGCAGTAATTGCTATTTTATAATCTCCTGAATATTGAACTATTTATTATGCAAGTTAATACTCTTTGGAGTATGCACCCGCCTAGTCTTGGAGTTCTTTTTTGTTTACATATATTACTTTTGCAGCTTTTGCCAGTCTGTGTAGAGAAGCATCTTGATATTTACTAATTCCAGGCATAAACAGATTTCTGCCAGACATGTGGTAGCTGCACTTCATGTTCTTTGTTTTTAAATTTTAAAAAAGACATATGGCATATTTGCAAAATTAAAAGGAAAAAATAGCTAGAAGTTTTCAGCCGAATTTTATTCTTGTTATGGCTAAAGGACCTGGAACCATCCTATGATTCTGTAATCCACACCAGAATATGGTAGCACAGGAAGAAAAATTAAGTTAAACACTATAAAATTGACATTTTTGAGTCAAAAATAGTGAGTAGCTTGATGTCATATGGTTGAAGTAGTTGCTAGTAGTTGCTGCATATCTGCATATTCCTCAGAGGAAGCTCACAATGAAACATTTCCTAAATTTAGTAAAATTTTTCGATAGTTAAGTTTCAATATATTCTCCCAAATCATTTCCAGCAGTTTAGGCTTAATGAGCTTATGTTCATCCCTGAGAGTGGGTATCAGCTCAGCCTTGCACAGCCTGTCTTCTGTCCTTTCCTGGTCTAGGAAGCTTCAGTGAGGGGTAAGGGCTGCTGACTGAGGCCAGAAGTTTGAAGAAGAAAACAAAACGGAAGGGGATGAACTTATAAAAATATGTTGACCATCTTCAAGTTTGGTTCACGATAGTTGTCCTGGCCTAAAAATAATTCTGCTGTACATTTGTATTAATATATATAACGTAAACAAGGTGTAGTATTATTCTCATTTATAGGTTTAAAAACTACATGTGTAAGATATTAGGCAACTAAGTCAGAGTCACCAGAGAAAAAATGGCATCCAAGATACGACTGTCTTCTGTTTTATAGTCTATTTCCTATACAGGATATCATATTTGAACATTCAAGATATGAGGCAAAGTGTCTATCCAACTTCTACTCCTACTCCCATTTTCTTTCCTTCCTCCTTAGTTCTCTGCCCACATGCAAATGAGTGAGTTGTTTATGTGGTCAGTTGGATAGGATTCCACAAAAGCCCTGAATTGTTTAATCCTCAATAACATACATACACACACACACACACACACACACACACACACACTCCTTTGGTAGAAGAAAAAGTAAAATGGAAAGTGGACATTTTGTAGATCTCATGAGAATAGATATCTGGGATTTTTTTTTTTTTTTTTTAGTGCCAGGTAAAGAGAGACTGAGTATGATATTCCTAGGCTTTGTTTCCACCACAGTTACATAAGTTGAGTACACTTCAAGGACAAAGCCCTGTGATAGAAGAGAAATAACACACACATACACACACTCGCTGGTCTTAAGAAATTCACTATCTAAAGAATAAGATTGAAAAAACAAATGGAAAATCATGGCTACTAAAGAAATGAATGGGTGGGAACATGGACATGGAAATGCCTGGAATGATGGCTGCTGCAAGAAATTATCCATGAAAGTTCTGAGTAAAAAATGACCCTCAAAAAGCTAGGAATATGAAGGAGATGTTTAAATTTTCATATAATTGTCAAATGCTTGATCAGAATGTCATCAATTCAACTTCTATTTGAGAAGAAAGGTTTACCTGTTTGAGATGCCATTTCTGGAAATACCTAGAAATCCTTCATTTTACTATTTAGCTCCAATGTAACATAAGGTCAAAATGAATAAAATAATGAATTTGTACAGTAACTTTTCTCTGTAGGCTTGAAGAAAACCACAGCAGAAAATGGCAGAATTTGTTTTAAAAAACCAAGTCCATTATTTATTTTAAAATGCTGTTATCAACTTTCCACCCAAAGGGGCCTTTTAATTTTGCAGTGTTGCATAAAATTCTTGACATACATCATAGTTAATCATATCCCTTTTTACAATTAGTTAATCCTAAAAGCAGAAGACACTCATCATAATGTTTAACTTGCTGTATATGAAATACTTGTGGTTAGAAAGTTCATTTAACCCAGAGTCCTCTGTCACTGTGACTTGATAGATTTAATATACTGAGGGTCAAACCTCAAATATAAGTCCTTTTCTCTCCCTATTTACCAGATCCTACCAACATATCCCTTATGAGCACCTTTCTATCCTTTTGTATATAATCTGCATTAATATCTTTATTAATGCACACATACCATTGCACTTTCATTAGTCCTATCTATGCCCTAGCCTGGAGTACTAGCTTCCTAGGGCTTCTGTAGCAAAGTACCACAAACTGGATCTCCCCATCTGAGACTAGAAATCTGAAACCAAGATGTTGGCAGGACCATGCTGCATCTAAACTCTCCTCTTGTCTCTTCCTGGCTTCTCATGATTTGGTGGTAATCTTTGGTGTTCCTTGGCTTCTTTTTTTTTTTTTTTTTTCCCTTGGCTTCTTAAATACACTGCTTCAATTCTCTGTCTTCACCCAGAGTTCTCCGTCCATGTGTGTCTTTGTCAGGTTTCCCCTCTTCATCAGTCATATCAGATTAGGGCTGACCTAATCTATATCATAAGATGACTAACATTTTAAAGACCTGATTTCCCAATAAAGTCATTTTCTGAGGTACTGGGAGTTAGGGCTGCAACATTTGGGGGGTGGGGCATAACTCAACTCCTAACAGCTAGAATCAAAGTATCCATTTAAGTAACTAACCACATAACTCACTGTACCTGATAGTGGGAGAATCAGACATACCCTCTTTGGTGGTGCAGTCAGTATCTTCTTTGACCTCCTGTACCCAATATAATAGTTAGCACAAAGTTGGTGTGTTATAAATATTTACTGTTTGCATCAAGAATGGATAAAGGAAGAAAAATAATTCCAATATTAAGTTCTTAAATTTATTTTAGAGGATGTCTCTCCACCAAATTAATTCAGAATCCATTTCTGACGAGACACTGAAAACCTAGAGAAGCAAGGAGGATTCAGTGTCTTCAGTCCTCACTCAGCATAACCTCACTTGTTTATAAAGGAAGCAGAAATGACTATCCCAAGGTACTTAACAGCAATGGCTACCCTTTATCTTATGTTTTGTGTGAGCAAAGCATTGTGCTAGGTACTTACTGTTTTTTCTTATATTTTCTTTACATTAACTGAGAGAATTTATCAGTCTTTATTGTCATCATCATCATCATCATCATTATCATCACCACCACCACCACCACCACCATTATCTTCATTTCTTCTAGTGTAGAATCTCAGGCCTGAGTCTCACTGTTAGTAAGCAGTGGAGTCAGAATGCAAACACAGGTCGTTTTGCCTATGCTTCTGCCTAGAGGACATTTTGCCCACTATTAGGAAACAGACACTGGATGGACTTGCAGGGCTGTATCAAGACCCTTCACAAAGATGCTACCACACTTGGTAAAGGAATCCCAGTGGAACTGCCAAGGCAGGAATCTGAGTCTACAGCAACTTCATTGTTTACAGCAGAAGTTCTGCTTTTCTTGCGTAGCCTAATGGAACATTCACCTGAGTTGATCTTCTGTCACCCATCTTAAACCTAACAATTTCCTCTTTAAATCCTCACCTGTCAGCATGTGGATAGGCTCAATTTTATAAATGACATCAACCCCTGTCAGGAGCGGAAGGCTGGAGACATTACCTCTGTCTTCTTTCTTATGGTCTGTGTATAACCTAGGAATGCTCATATCAGTTGTTGGAACCTTTCACTATGTTATCTAACTAGAGAGTATCTGTAGAAAAACGAGGCACTGTCAGTCCCATCTTTTCCCTTTAAAAGGAAAGAACCAAAGTTGAGAGAATTAAGTAACTGGCCTAATGTTGGCCAGGACTAGCATGTAAAAATTCTGAATATCACACTAATTTCCAGAAAAGATGAAATGTCAAGATGTTTCATTTAGCTTTATCTACTAAGAGAACCAGAGACATTATTATCACTACATCAGGCCTGCATCAGTCCCACAATCAACAATTAACTAATAAATCAAGTAATATCTTTTGACTGTCTGTTATGTGTGAGACACTGTGTCAGATGTTATAGAAGATGGAAAGATCAACTAGACATTTTTAGCTCTATAAACTGATGCTTCAGTTGTGATCCTGGGCTATAGTTTGGAGCAGTTGCCTAGACTCTAATATGATCTGTTATCTTAGTTCATACAGTCTAGAATCTTTTGACATAACTGGCCAACCTGAGGCTTCCAGGTGAGTTTGCCCCTATTTGGCAAAGTCTAGAGATGTGGAAGCAATAAACTTTATCGACGATTTGATTTGGGACAGTATATGACCTCTAAACCACCACTTACCCAAGGCAAGTTACTTACTTGTCTGAGTCATTTTTCCCATCTACAAGCATGAGGTTATGAATGGCAACCATGCATGATGACAGAGGAACTGATGTAGTCGTGTAAAATGCCTAGCTGTGAGAGAGTATTCAATAAAGAGTAACTATAGTATCATTATTCTTATTATCACTAGCATCTAAATCAGATTGTAGGTCCAGATGTGTAAAATACAGATTTCTTGTATTTATTTCCATCTGGAAATAAAGGGATAATACTCAATTTCACAAAGGTTTGGAAAAGACTAGTACAGAACTTCTATGGTAGGCAGGGGTAAAAAGCAAGGGCTGCTCTCCATGTACATAACTTCATCAAACTTGGGTGACAGGTTTATTAACAGGATCTGCTTCTTCAAGTCTGAGGTTTTATTGGTTAGCTTTTGTATTCCTAGGACTAAACACCCAACACCCGCAATTTAAAGGAGGAAATAGTTTATATGGTTCACAATTTCAGATGTTTCAGTTCATGGTTGGCTGGCTCCAAGGCAGGAATGTCATAGTAGAAGGATTTCACGGTAGCTGGGAAGTATAGGAGAGGAACAGCGCCAGAAAGGAAGGTGCCAGGGACCAGATACAGTAGCCAAGGTCATGCCTCTATGACCCACCCAGACAAATTCAGAAGAGTGCTTTACTAATCCACTGGGTGGTTCTCAGGCCAATCAAGTTGACAATCTAGCTTAACTGTCACATTTCACCTTCTGTCAACGTAATATCCAAACTCATCTCCTTAAACCATACTTAATTTCCAAATAAACACAAGACCATAATTCTGCCTAACATGATATACATATTTCATACTGAAAACACACTAATCCCTTCCCCAAAGTCTAAATAGTTCCAGTGTTGCCAAAAGTCCAATTCTAAAACCTCTTCTGACACTGAAAGCAAACTCTTAGCTGAAACTCCTATAAAATTCAAAAAGAAGTTACATATTCCCAATATGCAATGGTACATATACATTCCAAAAAGAAGAGACAGGGAGATATAAAGGAACAGGAACAAAGCACACTAGAAACACAGCAGGCCAAACATGTTCTGTAGCTGTTCATGTCTTGTGATTCATTTTTAGAGATCTTGCATGGAGGAACAGAAACTGAATAGCATTCCTTGTGGGGAGGCAGGGTTAACATCCCCTTAGATCTTCCAGAATTTGCATAGAATGACAAGGTAGAAGATGAGAAATACCCTTGGAGTGGCAATTTTCAAGTTCTAGTTGTAGGACAGAAAGGTTGTATTTTAAATTTTTCTAATAGACTAGCTCTCCTAACCACCTTTGTCCATTATTCTATTCATGCAATCCATCATCAATGAATATATGAATATTTATGTGTAGCTCTAATATGTATAGGACTTTAGCAGGCAATTCCGTTAAAGACCACTGCAGTGTTCTGTGAACAAATATCAGTGGGCTCCTGTGACCCTCTTGGTAGGACAACTTTTAACCTGATTAATTGGACCTACAATATCACCAGGCAAGCTATAGCAGGGAAACAAAAATATGAGGCATACCACCAAGGCAGTGAGTTAGGGACACAAGTAAAAACCAGTCTTCCAACTGTCGTAACTGGGAGAGATCTCCAGGCATGGCTGAGTGAAGGGGCAGGAAAAGAGAGGACACAGGGAACTCAGCCTTGATGCTGGCAGGTCATTCTAGAAAATTTTCAAATGACTGGTTTTCATTTTTTATCTTAATTAACATTTACAAACTTCACAGTGTGACAATGCAAAAAAGCCTAAGACTTCTCCTTCCCAACATTTTAAGCACTTATATTTTATATGAGGATATCAGAGAAGGGGCTCTATGTGTGCTTTCTGGTTCTACTCTTCCTTCTTCAAAGCTGGAGAAGACAGAAGTTCAAGTGATGGAACTAGGATGTGCTTGATAGGAAGAGCTGTCTAATCAGTTATCCCTGCTTCTCATTCAAGACCATAATCAATTAAGTGGCCATAAGGGAATCTGGCAGATAAAAAGTCCCTTAGCAGATTATCAGCTTCTTTATTGATCCAGCTTTAGCTCAGATTGCTTAGTGAGCACATCTGGATTCCTGGACTGTGATCTAGAATATGGTCAGACTCACTACCAAGCTCACTACTAAGCACCACCTCAGGGAAAGATGGATTTGCCTCACTGTAGAGAACAGCTGAAAGTGCTCAGCCTGCAGGGGGGAAATTCAAAACTAGGTTTAGCAGTGATAGAAACATGTGTCCTGTTTCTCCTGCTGCTTACCAATCTGTTGTGTGCTGGTTGGCAAATTTTCCCTTCCTGGGGAAATGGAAGTGAAGGTGAAGACAGAGGTCAGGAGTGTATCTCTAAAAGGTGGTTCTCCAAGTATGGTCTGAGGGCCAGCAACAGGCACAGCATCAGGGGACTTGTGAAATATGTAAATTCTCAGGCCCCAGACAGCCTGAAACAGGAGCACTGGGGCCCAGCAGTCTGTTTACAGGCCTTCCAGGTGATTGCAATGCTCCCTAATCTTTGAAGCCCATGACTCTAAACAATGAATCCCTTGAGGCATTTTTAAATGTCAGATTTCCCAGATCCTCCTCTAGACCAATTATACTAGCATCTCTGATGCTGAGGCCAAGTATCAGTATTTTTGATACTGTGGTAGTGGTTGGCTAGGGGAGCTTTATGGACATAGGAGGTGTCTGAAACTCTTTCATGGATGTATTTGTGGGTCTACACATACACATTTCTGGACATCTTTCTCCTGCAGTTTCCAAGACTGGTTGTTTTCAATTCAGGGTCCAGGGGACATTTGATTAGCATGGCAGGGAGACCACATGTAATTGGCATTTGGTGAGATGAAGCCAGGGTTGCTGCTAAACATCCAACAATACATGGGACAGCCCCTGACAACAAAGAATCTTCCAGTATAAAATGTCAGTAGCGCTGAGGTTGAAAAAATCTATCCCTGAATCTGTCGTATAATTACACCAACATTTGAATATAACAACCCTGCATTTTAAAATGATTTACAGAACCTTCTCCTATAAATCAGACTGACTTTTCTCTCACCATTTAAAGTGAATGAAAAATATTAGGGATCTTTATTTAAAATTTCTTCAGTTTTCTCCTTGGTGATTCCATTTCAGGGTAGATGTCTGGATACAGGCTGATAAAGCTATCCACCATGTCTCTTTTCTCACTTTGCAAGACACCTTGCACAGTATTCCTTGTGGACACACACTGGACTGATGCTAATTGAAGTGACTGAACTACCTCTTCCTAATTGGAAAATGCAATTCTTCTAATTTTTTTTTTTGTACCAGGGATGGAACTCAGGACCTTACGCTTGTGAGGCAGATGTGGTGCCACTGAGCTAAATTCCCAGCCTGGGAAATGAAATTCTTTTAAATGCAAGTGTTTCCTTACCACTTCTTAGTATGATTCCAAAAGCATATTAGCTTTTTTTGGGGGGGGGTACCAGAGATCGAACTCTGGTCCTTGCGGTTGTGCAGCAGGAGGCGAAACCACTGAGCTAAATCCCTGGCCCCCAGAAGCATATTAGGATGTGCAACCTCTGTATTCTGTGGTATTCTATATCTCTACAGTCAGCATCTCTTGCCATATCATTGGAACTCCAGAGCAGCCCCTTGTCAGTAAGTGATTTACATGTGCCAGGCTCCCTGAACACACTTGACATTTTCAGGAGAACATGTATACATTTCCTGCTCCATCTATTTTCTGTAGGGTGGACAGATAAAACAGAACTCCCAGATAAATTTAGATATCAGATAAACAAGGAATAATGTTTTAGTATCAGTGTGTTCCAAACATTTCTCTGGACATACTTACAGTGTTTGATTTTTTATTTTTGCTAAATCTGGCCACCATACTTGAATTTCATGGGCATTTCTTAACTTTTTCTTTTCTATCATCTCTTTGACGAAATTTACATTTTTTCGGTAAAATTGCTAGATAGTTTTCTATTAGATTGATGTGTAGATGTTACACACCACAACAGGCATAGTGTTTGTTAAATTATTAATAACCTGCAAATATGTCAGAAAATAGGCACTGCTCTGAGCCTCCTACAAGTGGCCTCCAATCTTTCCCCACCTTTTCTTGAGTCACCAGCTGAAGAGTTAACACCTGACACTTGGGCGGGACATCTTCAAGACCTCCATCAGGCGCCTCCCCTGACATCTCTTCTGATTGGTCAGTGCCTGGATGCAGTTCTGTGAATTATTTTTCTTATCACCCCTAAATGTGTCTCTCATTTTAGAGCACACAGTGATTCCCCAAAGATAAGAATATAGATATAATTAGATCCTGCCTATATATTTGAATAAACATATTTTCAAAGTTGTGTACACTTGCATCTCATTTTATGGTCATATCTTCTCCCCATCTTTCTCTTTCTGAAGTAAACAGTGATGGAGCCTGGTTTTTCCTCCTTTTTCGAGGTTGCTCTGCTACCATAACAATTCTTCAGCTTTCCCATGGGATTAGCCATGGTGTGATTTACTTTTCAAGGAAGGCCCATTTATCTTCTCCCTGACAAATTTCAACACATGCACAGCTCTAGCATGAACATTTCTGCAGATTAATCCCTCACCCTTCTCAAAGAGAAGAATTATTCTCAAACAATCTATTTCAATACAGAGTTCCTGGTGTGAAGTTAATTTCCACAAACCTTGTGAGCGTGCTACCAAAACACCATCTCAGTTATTCACTGAGAACAACAGAAGCCCTCTGGCTTGTAGTTTTTCATCCTTATTGTTTAAATGTAAACAGCAAAGAAAGACAGGGCAAAGTGTGGTTTTAAAAAAAAAAACAGTGTTTCCTGGAAGCTCTTGGAATGCTGTATGTGTACAACAGCCTGTGGTCATTAACTATCAGTAAATATTCAGCATCTACTGCAATCACAACATGTACATAATATGCGACAGTTTGTAGACACATATAATCAGGCATGATGTGATTTTTTAAAAGCTTTGCAAAATCAGCTCTGGGGTTAAAACACTATGTTAAAGACCACAAGGGCCATAGTGCTTTATAAGATATGCCTCTATTTTGCTATAAGAAGACATTAACATTTGATCATTAAAAAGAGCTAAAAAATAATAGGGCAAATGCAGAGTAATATGCCCCAGAAAAATTACCAGATACCATAAATACATAATGGGGAAAAGCAAATATGAACAAATAAAATAGAAAGAGAGCTAGCAGTGGATAGCCACACGCTGAATATGAATCAGCAATTCAGGGCTATTGTGATAAAAGTCAATATGATACCAGTATAAATCAATAAGAGTAGAGAGGCAAGGTTGAAACATAATTTTTCTTCTCTCCTTCTCATTAGTCAGAGAGAAAAAAGTGTCCTGATTTGGATAACACATTAAAAAAAACTGTGGAACTCACCACATTCAAAGAAGAAGCAGTAGATAGCTAAGATGGAAAAGAAGTAGGAGGAGGCAAGGTTAACACTTTTAAAAAGTGGCCCCAGGGTGACTTGGAGGCCATTTTTCAGTATCTAGAGTTTTTGAGAATAATTCTGGCTAATGATTCTGAAGATGTAAGTTAAATAAGAAAAACAATTCAATCGGAAATAAATTGTATAGAAATTGCTGCTAGACCTAAGAAAATGCCATTGCAGTAGGACGACAAAACAAAGTAGGTATCACCCTAGAAAAGATTGCTAAGGGCATCTTAATTTTTTTTTAATTTAACACTTTTAAGAACCACCTTTATTTTTTCCCCCTTCCCCTGCCCTCCCTCCAACCCCTCCATCCCTCCCTATTTACAAAGACTTTGTTTCCATTTATCCATTTTCTCATATTAATTCCATTCTCTTCTTTCCTTTCCCCTATCCCCCCCCCCTTCCCCTTCCCCTTTGCCCCTTTTCTTCCTATTTCACATTACCTATTATACCCTTTAGTCCTTATTGACACTTTCAGGTTCTCACACTAGAGAAACTATTCAGTATTTACACATGCATGTCCTATTTATTTCACTTGAGTATTGCCTCAATGTGCATCCATTTAGCTATAAATGTCTCTAGTTTCTTGTTCTTTATGGCTGAGTAGTACTCCATTTCAGAAAAAACCCCACATTTTCTTTATCCAGTCTCCAGTTGATGGGCAGTTGGGCTGTTTCCAAGTTTTAGCTATTATAAACTGTGCTGTTATGATCATGGGTGCACATATATCACTGTGGTATGATTCTTTTAATTCTTTGGGGAAGATACCCAGCAGGGGAATAGCTGGGTCAAATGAGACTTCCAGTCCTAGATCTTTGAGGTATCTCTATACTGATTTCCGCAGTGGTTGCACCAGTCTACACTCCCACCAACAATGGAGAAGGGTTCCTTTCTCCCCACAGCCCCACCAGCATTTGTTATTGGTTGATTTTGTAATAGCAGCCATTCTTTCTGGGGTGAGGTGGAATCTCAGCGTTGTTTTCATTTGCATCTCTCGAATGACCAGTGATGTTGAACATTTTTTCATATGTTTATTTGCTATTTCTACTTCTTTGTCTGAGAAATGTCTGTTCATTTCAGATAACCATTTTTGGCTTGAGAACCAGCTTTATAAGTTAATCATTCATAATAAAAGTTAGATGATTCACGGTAGTCTCATGAAACAATGGAAAAATTATATGCAGACACTAAGACTCACACATCTACATGTTAAATGAACAATTTTTTATAAATCCTGATGTCTAGTGGAACAAAGGGAGCAGAAAAGAGCTGGACACTATTTTATAGCTATTTCTCAACAAACGCACATCACTAATATAAAAGCAGTCTAAGTCTCTCCTATGGTCACCTATAGGGGCACTGCTTCTGTTCCTGACCCCAGCACACTGACGTACAATGACTGCGTAAGTACTGGACTGATTCTAACTCCATTCTAGATCATCTTGCAAATTTGCTGTTGGTCAAAGAGATCGTATGTGAACAGTGTTAATACGTTATTACACATGTCATACACATCTTTGGTATTGAATAATAATAAAATTATATTCATAAATCTAACTTTCTGTCTACCATTTTTATGGTTCAGCTTTATAATTCTGTAAATATTAAGGCCAAAGTAGTCCAGGCATGGTAGTACATACCTCTTATCCTAGCACTCAGGAGGCTGGGCAGGAAGATGGTGAGTTCAAAGCCAGCCTGGTCTGTATATTGAGATATCATCTCAAAAAGCCAAAACAGAACAAAACAACAACAAACCCTCACAGTAAATAGGGTATCAAGAGATGATCTATTATGTCACCTCAAGTTGTCTCTTCAGAAGTCCTTCTAATATTTAAGGGATAATTTATTTTTTAAAAAGGGATAATTTTATCTTTCATTTCACTTTTCACTCTTTTCTGACATTACCTTGCTTTTCACATTACTATTATACTCAGCTGAATATAAGATACCCATGAAAAGAATGTGGTCTATATAGCCTGGGTTATATTTTTGAGATGAGAGAGAGCATTACTTTGATATACAGGATTGTTGTGATCTACATCTGGACGTCTCCCCAAAGCCTCATGAGCTCATAGGTGGGGCTTTTGAACACTGATTTAATTGAGCCTAATTCAACGTGAGGAGGGGGGGCCTGGTCAGAAGAGGTGGGGCACTGATGTGGAAGCTTGCATCGCCCTCCCTGGCTCCGCCTTCTCCCTCTGCATCCTGGCCGCCAGGATGTGAGCAACTCTCCTCCTCCCGGCTCCTGCTTGCCTTCCTGCCTTGGAGCCAGAGGACTATGGACTGAAACCTCTAGACAACATGAGCCAAAGTAAATCCCTCCTCCTTTAAATTGTTGGTATGGGGTATTTTTATTTTACCCAAGTGACAAGGAAAATGATTAAGGCAAGGATCATATCACTGACTACACTCAACCACTAATTGCTAGAACTACAAGAAGTTTTAACTAGAATATAATAGTTCACAATGTAAGCCCTTTTGTATTTGAATGTTGTGCCTCATTTTGGATGAAATGATTATATATCTCAAGTTTTAGCTACATTAGTACTCAGTGTATACCATCACCCCTGTTCTCTCTCTGTCTCTTGTGCGATGATCCAAGCTGCTCCCCCGCCCTATCATCCACACCGGACACAGAACAATCGCACGTGGAAAGATGGGGAAGTAAGAGTGTCATGCTCTCCTCCCATTTATATTCCTACTTTATTTTCCTGGGACTTCCTAATGAAACATCCTGGCAACGCTCAAAAGTCAGTCACTCATGAATATTAAAGAGGACTCCAAATTAAAACAAGTGAATGTTATTACTTGTGGGATATTGGCTATGTACAACAGATAGTGAACACTTACACAGGTGCAGGCAGAGTATTACAAACCCCTAGGAGATGTAAAGATAAATCAGAAACAGATTCTACATGGAAAACTCAAATTCTGGGATTTTTAAACACTGGTTTTCAAAATTAGTCTTTTATTTTCAACCAAATTATTCATTGTAATAACCTACAGTAGAGACTATAGAACATGTGTGTCTTGAAATTTCTTCAATTTGTTTAACATTCAGGTCTTTAAACACTCAGGTGTTTAAAACCTTACATATGTAACAAATGTTTAGTCATAGTGACATATCTTGTCATACCAACACTCAGGCAGCCTGAGGGAGGAGGATCAGAAGTTTAAGACCAGACTGAAGGACTTAGTGATTTAGCAAGATCTTGTCTCAAAATAAAAAAGGATGCACCTTAGTATGAAGGGGCCTGAGTTCAATCCCCAAAACCAAGTTGTTTTAAAAAGGAAAAAAAGAAAAAAGTTTAGCCAACACTATGAGCAAATGATGATATTACATGGTCTACATAGTTTCCTCATAAGGCCAAATTGTGAGGTATTGATTATGAAAAATATTTCTATTTACTTCCCAAATTTCACATTAAGAATCTTTTTTGATGCATTGAGAGGATTTCCTGGGAACTGAAATCAGAGCCTTGTGAATGCTGAGCACATAATGTACCACTGAGGCACGGTCACGGCTGAGAGTCTGTGTAACCAGCATCTAGGGTCTGTATCATGATTTGAGTCTGAGCAGTGATTGTAAAAATAGCCCAACATGCTTCGGGATCAATGCATAAAAATGCTAGACAGGTGTCTTGCTATTGTCCATGGTCTTATATGTTATGGGAAGAGACTGATTTAAGAATGAATTAAGGAAACATTCACTAAAAATAATTGAGTTACAGTATCCTGGGCAAAAGATTGCAGTGTGAGTCCTTATATTTTCAACTCTTTCCCTTTTATTTATTTTTATAATTTGACTCATTGATATATCCTTTAAAAGTCAGGTATAAAACTGTAACTTGTGGCTCAGTCTCCCCAACTGGCCCTTGCCACACCTACTTTGAGAAGCTCTTTTTTAAACCACAAAGTAAGGTTGGAGATCTGGTCAATAATTTAATATGTTTTTATTTTCAGAAAAAAATCACCCATTGTGTTTAGGCTGCAAATTTTAGGTTATAACTCCAGGTTTAGTGTAGTGCTAAAAGTCAAGTTTGTATTTTATATGCACAAAATAGAAAGGATTTGGCCTCCAAGTGAGCTAAAGAAATCAGTTACATTTTGCAAATGCAATGTTGTAACAGATATTTCAGTGTTTCAATCCAAGTATAAATTTCTTTCTCTGTCGTCTAGTGGTTCTGACTAGTATCGAACTCCCATTTAAAACCATTTCAATTTGTCTAATCACCATTCCGATCTAACAGCACCATCATATTTCTTTATGCATCTATCATCTGAACAATATAATGTTAGTCTTGGAATCATGTGACAAAATATGTATTCTTACGTGACTTGCTCTTTTTTCCCCTGTAAACATTATATGAACTATAACCATGTCACTATGTGTATTTGTTGTTCGTCCACTTTTCACAACTTTTTGGTGTCCCATGGTTATTTTACCACAATGATTTATCCCAACCTATTGTCAATGCACATGTGTTTCCTTTTCATTTATTTTTTATTTTTATTTACTTTACTGTACAGAGAGTAGAGCCATAGACATACAAGGTGTGAACAAGACACAGTGAATGTTTCAATTTTCAAAAATTTATTAAAGTAAAAGATGTATTGTCAATAATTCCCCTCAAAATACTCCTCCTCACTTTGAAACACTCATCCCATTATTCTTGCCACTTTCTGAAGCAGTTCTGGGAATCCTCTTTCATGAGTGTCTTTAGTTGCACAGTTGAATTGATTCAAAGCATTTTATCTTTCATGATTGTTTTGTCTTTGGGGAAGAGTCTGCAATCACATGGTGCTAGACCCAGTGAATAAAGTGGATGAAGGCACACTTTTGTTTTCATTTGACACAAATTGCCACAAATGGTTGATCAATGAGGGTTGATCATAAATACAGTGAATTTATATTAAAAATGTATTACAATAAAAGACATTGCCATTAATCCCCTCAAAATCTTCCTCTCATTTTGAACATACTTATCCCATTGTTCTTGGTAATGTATCTTTTACTGTAATAAGTTTCTTTCTTAATTTAAACATTCACTGTATGTTTTGATCACTCCTTGTATTTCTTCTGCAGGACTCCAAGAACTTATGCAGCACTTCTCTAGGGTTTGTGGCAGGAATTGCTTGACCATTTTCTCTTCATCATTGCTGGAGCATTGGGAAGCATCCTAGCAAGAAAAAGAGGTATAGGTAGTGTTAAGGAACCACAAAAGACATTGATAAGCCCAGTTGAAGGAGGATGGGAAGGAGTTACCACCTCTAGGCCTGAAGAGTCAAAGGGAAGAAAAACTGCCTTTGAAATCCAGCAATAGCTGGAGTTCAGACGGAAGAGGTTATTGGCAAGAGATGTAAATGCAGGAGGACAGCCATGGACAAGGTCCACAAAAGGGAGACAGCAAGGAAGGAACACCTTAAACTCTCCTTTGCTGTTTGATCTCCTACCAGTGTTATCCAGTAGCCAAGTACAACCCATAACTATATTGGTTAGTTTTCTAATCACTAGAACAAACCTTATAATCACAATTTAAAGGAGGAGAAGATTAATTTGGCTCATGGTTTCAAAGGTTTCAGGCTAAGGTCATCGGTTCCAAGACAGGAACGCCATGGTGGCAGGGCATGGCAGAGCAAAGCTGCTCAGTTCATGGTGGACAGGAAGCAAAGAAGGGGAACTGTGTCAGTGAGGAAGGGTCCAGGGACCAGATATAAACCCCAAGGTCACCCTCCATGACCCACTCAGACACACCCAAAAGTGCGCTCCACCAATCCCTGGGAGGCTCCCAATGCCAATCATGTTGACAATTAAGCTTAACTATCACAGAAGCCAAGCTATCAGTTCTCAGCTTCAGCATCCCAGAGCACAGAGCAGGACAGAACCAGGCAAATCTCAGCATTCTCTCCCTCAGGAGAAGTGGTCTCAAGGCCCTCTCTGAGAACCCTTTTATTGTTTTTTCAGTCATTAGTCTCCAACCAAGATAGTTGGAATCTTAAACGTCTCCCAAAGGCCCATGTGTTAAGGCCCATTCCCAGTCTGTTGATAACATTTGGGAGTGGTGGAGCTCTGGGAGGTGGGACAAGTGGGAGGACGTTAGATCATGAGGG
The DNA here is from genome assembly GCF_053883595.1 of Heterocephalus glaber. Classification (NCBI taxonomy): domain Eukaryota; kingdom Metazoa; phylum Chordata; class Mammalia; order Rodentia; family Bathyergidae; genus Heterocephalus; species Heterocephalus glaber. Next base: position 9,419,467 of record NW_028258156.1, read on the forward strand.
GTATGACCTTGAAGGGGATATTGGGACCCCAGCCCCTTCCTGCCTCTTGTTTCTCACCTGCTGTGAGGTGCACAGACCTTCTTCATCACATGCTCCCACCATGAGGTACTGCACTGCCACAGCCTCAGAGCAACAAGGCCAAGTGACCATGGGCTGAAACCTCCATAACTGTGAATAAAATAAACTTTCCCTTTTTAAAAGTTAGTTATCTCAAGTATTTTATTGGAGTAACTAAAAGCTAACTAATACATCCTCACACTGTTCTGGGTCTCAGACTGCCTCCTCAACAGATGTAGCCTAAACATCTAGAGATTAACAGATGTCTCAGGACAGATTAGTTTCAATACTTGCTCATCTCTCAGCATTCTCCCCTTCTGCTTGTTTCTGTTTTACAAGGGCTTTCCTTGAATTTAGCCATGCATTTTATTTATTTATTTTTGTTGTTGTTTTTTAAGGTAGGGTTGTGCTCTATAATTCAGGCTGGCTTTGAACTCACTGTATAGTCCAGGCTGGCCTCAAATGCTCCTGCCTCAGCCTCCTGAGGGCTAGGATTACAGGCATGCACCACCAGGCCTGGCTTTTTAAATTTATTTAAAACTTTATCCTCCAAAAAAAAAAAGAAGAAACTTTAGGGCCAGGGATTTAGCTCAGTGGTTCTGGCGCCTGCCTCAAAAGCACAAGGTCCTGAGTTTGATCCCCAATACCAAAAAAAAAAAAATTTATCCAGCATTCTTAAAGTTCTATATTAGGAAAATTTCCCTGAATATTTAGCTTACCTTGCATAGAATTCCCTAAAATTACATTTTTAAAAAGGTGTCTTTAGACATTAAAAACTTCTTAAAATATTGAAAAAAACCAGCACATAGATATATGTATATACATGAATCTATATATGATCTACAGATATAAATATATCTATATAGGCACAGAACTACCTATATGGATCTATTTATACCTATAAATCATATATATAAGGATTCATATGTGTATATATATATACATATAGATATATATGGATTTATATACAATCATCCACCACATAGGCATTAGATCAACAATAGGCCTCATGTACAACAGTAGTTCTATAAGATTATATTGGTTAGTAGCAATGGAGCAGTTACAAGTACATACTATGTTGTTCAGATAAAAATCCAATCACCTAATGACACATTTCTCAGAACATATCCTTATTTTTGTACTTTTTTGTTTTTTGGTACCAGCAATCGAACTCAGGTCCTTGTGGTTGTGCAGCAGGCAGCGAAATCACTGAGCTAAATCCCCGGCCCCATATCCTTGTTGTTAAGTAATACATGACTATAGATTCAGATGTGAACATAAAATAAGATACCTACAAATATATAATATAGTTCTATCAACTATACAGGTCACCGAGGCCCTGGATTCAATACCCAGCAACCCCCCAAAATTATAGAGGCCATAATGCTAAACAGAATAAACTAGAGAAATTAGTTTTTTTGTTTATTTGTTTAATTCTAAGAATGTTATAAAAATGGAGAAAGATGAGAGAGAGTAAAGGACAGGAAGAAAGAACACTCAGAAATTACAAAATCACTCAACATAGAATTCAGTTCTAAACAAACCAGTCAGTGGATAAATTGAATATTCAGTACCATGTTAGGTTTTCATTGCTGTGACAAAATATCTGAAAAAAGCAACTCAAAGGAGAAAATGTTTTTTATTGGCTCATGATTCATAGGCTTCAGTCCATGTTCTACTGGCTCCATTGCTTTTAGGCCTGCAGCAAAGCAGAAACATGGTGGAAGGGCATGGCAGAGGAAGACTATTCAATTCATGGCAAAGGAATCCCAGAAGAAGAGGCCAGAGTCAAGATGAACCTTTCACAGGCCTTAACCAAGTGAGCTACTTCCCTTTCCCGGCCCCATCTCCTAAATAGCAAGTCCATTGATGAAATGAGCACTCTCATCATCTGGTTACCTCTCTAGCCCCATTTCTGAACATGGCTGCACTGGGGATCAAGACATTGATACACGAGACTTTGGGGGAACATTTCATATTTAAACCAAAGCAAATGCATGGACTTTAGACAATATGGTTATTGATGAATTGATTTGTTCTATATAAAAGTCTTGCTTGCATCATCCTTTTATATTAACTCTTACCTTAGTTTATTTTTAAAATAAATTTGTGCAATTATTCTGGACTGAGTGACATATGGACTTGGCTTACCCTTATACTGAATAAAAAATATGTTTTTTATTTCACCAAATACAGTACACACTTGGAATGCTTTATAAAGAGATGATTAATTTTTAAAAATTAAATTGAAATATTTTACTTTTATTTATCTGGCAGTTACTCCCTAATAACATTTCAAACTTAGGATCTAACTTCTAGTATATTTAATTTGATGATAGTGTTGTTAGAAATACACGATTGCCACCAGCAGAGACCTAATAGCTTTCTCAATAACCAGCATCATAAAACAACTTTGATGCTGTTCAAAACTCCTGGCTGCCTCACTTTGTAGTTGTATTTGAATACTCAATGTTTAAAGATGATTGACCGCAAGGGATTTTGAAACCTAAAAGTACATAATGTAACTGACTCATAAAGCCAAGGTCACTAACTGGGCAATATTGTGCCTGCTTACGAACTAGCCATCATAAATTTGACTATAGCACCTTCGGATATTACATGGAGTCTGTCACTCATAAAATATATCTCATTAAATTGGACATTACCCAGCATGTTTCGTATATTATAGTTTAAACAAAACTGTTATACTGCCACAAAATTATTTTTCAAGTCAATTAATGACCTAGCACAGAATCAATGGACACAAAACAGGGATCATTACAACAGAGGCAAAAAAGTAATTAAAATTCAACAATTCTGTACCAAATTATTTTTTCTTAATGGCAATATTAAAGATCTAAGATGCTTTTCTCTCATTTGTTTCAATATTTTTTAAAGAATTTTCTTCTTACCTACTCTGACATAAATGAAAAGACAACATACAGAAATTACATACTCTTTTAATAGGACATTTTATTCTTATTGTTCATTCCTTAACTATTGGTTTGTATAGTGTGACTTTTTTTTTTTGCCAAAGGAAGCTAAGGACCAACAGCCTAAGAACTAGACACACATATGACACTTTTTTGCCACCAAGTGACTTCTGTAGGTAGTGACTATTCAAAAGTGATATGTACCTCCAATTGGGGGCACTGTTATTAGGATAAAGTAGCTTAATGCAAAAGACAAGCATATAGAGCATAAATCCACTTCATCATGAGTTTGTTGGGAGCTGTAACAGTCATTTTCTGTTGCTATAACAAAACACCTAAGGCTGAGTATTTTATTAAATATAAAAGATGTTTTTCAGCTCACAGTTTAGTATTTAGCAAGTCCATGATCAGGCAGCCCCATCTATTTGGCCTATGATGAGGGCCTCACAGCAGATGGCGTTACAGTGACAAGACAGCACACACAGGAGATCACGTGGTGAGACTGTGGCCAGGCTCACTCTATAAAACTCTATAAGGAACTAATGAGGGCCCCAAGAGAACCACATTAATCCCTTCCTAGCGTCCCCAGTGACTGAAACACCTTCCATTAGAGCCCACCTCTGAAAAGTTCTGCTGCCCCAACACTTTCACACCAGGGTGCAAGCTACCAGCATTTGAACCTTTTCGGGACAAATTCCATCCAAACCACAGCAGGGGCTAAAACTGCTTTCCCGGTCACCTTCCACTGAGTGCCTTAAACATGGTAGAAGGGTGATGGGTACAATTTTTTTTTAAATGCTTAGAATTTTAACAAATTATTTTGTGCTCAATGTAACAGAACCAGTTCTCTAAAGCTCATGGTGCACACATGCACACATACATACACACATATGGATACGCACAAACACACACACACAAACATTTCTTTTTGAAGAGTTTCAGGACTGGGTCCAGATGTTTACAAAATATGTTCACTACTTCCATCTCAGCTAAGTAAACCAGGACTGAAAAACATCTCAGAAATTTCAAAAAAAAAGCTAACATTATACATCCATTTTTTAAAAAAGTGATTCTCGAATTGTCCTGCTAACAGATCTCCATTAATATAGCCCCAGTTTCACAGAAATCTTAATGTGGAAAGAAAGTTAACTGTATTCATTTCCAAGCAAATAGATTTCTTCTTTTCCAGATGTGCAGCACCTGTGGCAGCTGCGTATTTAATCTCACTGTCTTTTCATTTGGGAAGGAATATGAGACAATAACCAGAGTCACATACCTAGGGACAAACTTAAGTCATGTTATCCCCTTGTCATAGTCAAGAAAGGTGTTAAGATAGTGTTGGAGAATCTACTTTGAAAATGAAGGAGTGAGGGCTGGGGATGTAGCTCAGTGGTTCTGCCGCCTGCCTCGCAAGTACAAGGTCCGGAGTTCGATCCCTGGTACCAAAAAAAAAAAAGAAAGAAAGAAAATGAAGGAGTGTTTATTGAATCTTCAGTATGGTGATTATGTGTTTTCTACCAGCTCCTCGGGGGTGAGAATGACTACCTCTTAAATTCAACGCTTGTGTCCAGATGACTCATGAGTCTAGAGACAAGAGCATCAGTGTCTTAAGAACCACTTTTTGAAAGTCTCCCTGAGGCTGGCCAAGTGTATTAATAGCCAAGCCATGTGCTGGGATACTGTCAAATGAGAATTTAAGGTGAAAAAGACCCTATTTATCTTACCAGAAAAATGGTATTAGAAGAGTAGTATTTAGCTTCATTTATTGACTTTTTGAACTTTCTAACAGCCAGTGGGGTTCTTGGGTCTAGTTTTGTAATCTTCTGATCTTTCTTCCAACTTTCTAAACACAGTATTTTTTTAAGATTATTATTTCTCTGAGCAGAGATTGGAAAATGCCTTATTGAGAAGCTTTTTCAGTTTGCGTACAACTCGGTGAAAAGATACTTATTCTTGTTGAAATTTTTACTGTTATGATATTGGGAGAAATATTGATTAATATGAGCATATTTTAAAACTATTTCAAGGTTCACCAGCCAACTTTTAACTTTTCTTTATGTTGCAGTCACACAGCAAGATGCACTAAGGAGTGATTTTTGATACTACTTCCTTATTTTTCCTCCATTAAAATTTTTTTTTTTTTCCAGGCTGGGGATTTAGCTCAGTGGTGCCACCGCCTGCCTCGCAAGGCCAAGGTCCTGAGTTCTTTTTTTTTTTTTTGGTACCCGGGATGAAACTCGGGTCCTTGCACTTGCAAGGCAGGCGGCAGAACCACTGAGCTAAATCCCTGGCCCCAAATTTATTTATTTTTTCTTTTTTTCTTTTTTTTTGGTACCAGGGATCGAACTCGGGTCCTTGTGCTTGTATAGCAGTCGATGAAACCACTGAGCTAAATCCCCGGCCCTAAGGTCCTTAATTCTATCCCCGGTACAAAAAAAAAATTTTGGCTTGGGGAAAAAAATACTTTAAATTCAGAGGCTCCAAGCAATGTGAAAGAATAATCAGAACCAAAACAACCACAGCACAATGACAAGAAGTGTAAATATGTATTTATTTCCAACATTTTGAAGATATTTTCTTTCCTATGGCTATGTAAAAGTTGGGCAATTGAGATGGATAATTCCCACATATAGAATCTCTGGAAATCCTTTTTTTTTTGATGCCGGGGATCAAACTCAGGACCTTGCACTTACGAGGCAGGCAGCGGCACCACTGAGCTAAATCCCCAGCCCAATCTCTGGAAATTCTAATCACTGTTATTTATCAAATGACTGAATTCTTGTAATTCTCAAAGAAATTGAATTTCTACAACTAAAAGTATGTTGTACAACACACAGTTACATGAACAGAATGGACAAATTAGAAGTAAAGTGTGGCCATTAATCATGTAATTTACCTTTTACATTTTGACACCGTAAAATCAAAATATATATCATTCATTACTAAGTTACTTGTGTCATTGTCAATATCAGAAGTTAAGTTCTTTCCAAAGCCCGAAAGGATCTGGAAATTTGCAACTCTTCTCTGTTCTTCATCTCTCTACATACTATGGCAACTCTCACTCAAGCCCCAGGACAGCTGTTCCCTCAGTCCCTCAGTGTCTCAGTTTCACAAACTTCTATGAAATGTGATGGATTAAAATAGTTTCCCTGCTGACTTTGCCTGGGCTTGCTCATCTGGTTACACTCAGCCAGACAAAAAGGCTGGAAGGTCCAAGGAAGCCTCATTCTTATGCCTGATACCTGGTACTGGCTGTCGGCAGAGAATCCTCAGTTTATCTAATGCCTTCTCATCCTCCAGTAAACAAGATTTTGCACATGGCATTCTCAGAATAGCATTCCAGGAATATAAAGGCAGAAAAGGGAGTCTTTTATGTCCTAGTTCCTATAATTTACACAGTGTCACATGTGATAAATTCTTATGGTCAAACAAGTCCCCAAATCAGCCCAGATCAAGGTCTAGAGAAAGACATTCCACTTTCAAATAGAAGGAATTGCAAGGCTTATGACACAGGGGACTGAATATAGAAATTGGGAGGAATTGGTGGCCAATACAGTGGACCCTTGAGTTACAACTGGCCTGACATATGAGCAAGTGGGGTTACAACTGGAATTTTAGTTTAAACTTAAAACCAAAGTCTTGAGTTATGACCTGAATGCTGGCTGCTTGTGCTTCCAGATGGTCTCAGATACAGATTTAACCCTCCAAGAGTTCTGGAAGAAATATTACAGCATCCTTTCCTGTGTGGGGTTAATTGAGAAATTCTGGGCCAGTGTCTCTCTAAGGTCACTGAGATCTGCCTGTGTACAAGAGAGACTTTGAAGACTGTGTAGAGGAGCCTGAGCCTTCAATTGACCAACTTGAGTTACAACTGGCCCTCACGAGCGAATTGAGTTTATAAATCAAGGGTCCACTGTACTCAATCTCTACTACACCTGATTGATTACAAAAGTCAATTTCTCAATTCATAGAGCAGCTAAGATGTCTCGTTCCTGGCATATGAAATGGGAAATGCCTGATGTTAGTGTTTATCAAGGATTTGAAAAACATCTTGTAGAGCCGGGGATTTAGCTCAGTGTTTCCACCACCTGCCTCGAAAGTGCAAAGACCCGAGTTGGATCCTGGGTACCAAAAAAATAAATAAATAAATACATAAATACATAAATAAATAAATAAATAATTTTTAAAAAAAAAAAGAAAGAAAAATATCTTGTACAGGGTATTGTGCAAAATTCTGTGCATTTCTCAAGAAGACAATAATTAACCTAGACCTGTGATAAGTAAGTTTTCCTGATCAAATCAAGAACTCAACGTCATTTGGATCATGCATTATGCGTCAATCCAATACTTTGGTTTTGTGACAGTTACCTTGGTGTTTTGTAAGAATGTTGAGTGGCTTAAAATTCACTGACAGCTCACTATAAGCCTACTGGGCCATCATTTATAAACTGAATAGTGCTTTAAATTTTCAAATATTCTTTGAAGGATATGTGCCAAGCACTGTGATATGGGGCTTAGATTGCAAGAGATATATAAAGATGGTGAAATGGCAGAGATATGCCCTAGTGCTTTGACAGAAAAAAGGAAGGGAGGTTCATCTAGACCTATCTGGAAGATTACATGACTTAAATGATAATTTGGCCACTTTGAAGGACACATCTTTCTGTTGTCAACTTTCTACAATGTTTCTCAAATGTCAGATTATGTCCTAGAGAAGCTACAACAAGTAAATGCATAATATTTTCCCCCAAAGCAATGTAAACAGAGAACATTGGGCAAAGATCCATTTTATGTTATTTAAATTCTATTGACAGTATCTCCTTTTTATAGCTTAGTAAACTTTCACTAGCTATGCCTGAATACATGTAAAAATAGATAAATGACAGAATTAATAGCATTTATTTTGTCTCAAAGATCTCCATTATTTGCACCATAAATAATTATTTGCACTCTAGCCATTAATACTTGTCTGCAAACTGTAAGTTCTTTTTAATTATACCTCATTATGGAAAACACTACAAAACAGCTTTCTATCCCTATCCTAGGTAAAGATTCTCTAGATTACACATCTCCTACACTTATGCATATGTCTTTGTGTACTGAAAGTGGAAGATTTTTTTCCATCTTAAACATTTCCCTTAGACAATGATCAATTTTTTGTGAGTGGTATTTTATCTTTTAATTTATTTTAACTGCTTGAAATGAACCAGCTGCAGAGTGGGATGTGTGTTGACATTTATCTGAAGCCTTATCTTTTTAAAATCACTTGTATTATTACACTACATAAACAACTTAATAAACACAGCAAATACTTATCTAGCTGAAGTCAGTAAGTCTATTGAGCCAGTCAATTTACTCTTAATTTTCTGAAAAAGATAAACTCTTCTGTATCACTTGAGTCACTGGGGAAATTAAGTCTTCAGTTATCAAATCTGTTACCAAATTCAAAGTAACCCCGGTGAGTACTTGGAGAGCCTTTGATTCGCCCTCTCTATAGACACCCAATGGACTGTAGTGTGACCTTTCTCCTCATTCCACTTCCAAGTGTAAACACAGACAAAGTGTTTTTCATCACCCTCCCCCAGTACCTCAGTCACTTTCTGTTGTCCTTTGCCATCTTAAAGGATATTATCAAGAGATTATTTGGTTTTCTTCAAACATTTAGTTTCATATTCATAGTGGAAGAACAAGAAGATAGGATCCTCCCAAACTGAAGTCATACAGAAGACTTAGAATGTTCTTCATGGTCTAAAACTATACTGTCCACTGTGGTATCCATTAACCACATTAAAATTTAAATTAATCAAAATAAAATAAAAATTTAACTTCTAATTTCCCGTCACACTGGCCATGTTTCTGGAGCTCATATGGCTACTGGCTACCTGATTGGACACCACAAGAATGGAACATTTCTTTTTGCTTTCTTTTTTTTTTTTTTTTGTACCGGAGATCGAACTAGGGACCTTGCACTTGCAAAGCAGGCAGCGAAACTATTGAGCTAAATCCCTGGCCCAGGAATGGAACATTTCTATCAGTATAGGAAGTTCTTATAGAACAGTACTAATCTAAATAGTACAGAAAACAACTTTAATACTCTAAAGCCCTCATTCTTTTCTGTTCTAAGGCTATTAGTTCTAATTATATTCTAAGATGTTTTTTAATTCCTATTTTTTCAGTACAAAACAATATATAGAAGCCTCCTTTTCCCTTCATCCCTTCAACCCAGGAATGGCTATCTTGAAGTTAATGAACATCTTTTCCACTCAAGTTTTTAAAATGTGGCTTTTTTCCCCCAAATCAGAATGCATTCATTAAAAAGCAGTTGCATATTTAATTTTTTTTTTTTTTTTTTTGTACCAGGGATTGTACTTGGGTCCTTGTGCTTGAGCGGCAGGTGGTGGAACCACTGAGCTAAATCCCCGGCCCTGCATATTTAAATTTTGTATTAGTAACTGCACTAAACTTTTTCACTCAACATTATAATTTAGAAATTGAAGCAAGTTAAAAGCTTGTTTAGTACTTATTCCACCATAAGGCAGGTCCCAAATCATTTTGTATTCCAGCTCATGGCTATGCATTATTTATGTAGGAATATTTGATTTCCTGAACATGTATTAAATATATTTGATTTCATATATATTATTAACATATTTTATTTCATACATATTTACTAAACTATACATATACCCCTCTCAAAAATTGATATGGCTAGGTGATCAGTATACAAAAAGACAATGGAATTAAAAATGATTTCACTTGACAAATATATCCTCCTCTCTGATTCCTCACTGCCAATCTCCCACTCCCAGATAATGGCCTAGGTAATCAGGTGCTGTTAAATATAAAGTCTTCTTTTCCAGATACTGTTTATTTAGAAGGTGGTAAACAATTGCCAAGATTAAAGTTAGAAGATAATGAAATCTTTCAGCCAAAAGAAAGAACTGATAATATTATCATGCTGTAGTTTAATGCTTCTTACTCTTGCTTTTTCACCCTGCTGGGGCACCAGAGTGTTCTCTGTCATGTGTGTGGGAGGTCCTTGAATAACTCACTAATGCAAGAGGAATGAGCAATCACCCTGTAACAGTAAGACCCAATTCACCCTCTTGGAGAACAAGAACAGTTATGTATTTATTTTTAATGTTTAAATTACCTGCCTGAGTTCTTATGGCATCCAGGTTAGACTGCCTCACACCTGTGAATTGTAGAAGAACCAGATGAGCTTTCTAGTTTGAAGGTGTAAATACAGTTTCCAGTTGTCTCTCAGAAAGAGCTGGAGAATATGCTGGACTCACTTCAGGTCCTACTCATCCCCTCATGGCTTTTGTTTCTGGTATGTGGTAGCCACATTGAAAAGGGGCTACATGAATTGTGCTGCTATGAGGATCGGTATGCATCACTGTAGTAAGACATCTTTATTTAGCTTTTTGGGGAAGATAACTAGAAGGGGAACAGTTGGGTCATATGAAATTTATAATTTTAGTTCTTTGAGAAATCTCCATACTGATTTTCATGTGGTTGTCCTAATTTACATTCCCACCAACAATGTAAAAAGGTGACTTTTACATAGCAGCCACGCCTGCATTTGTTATTTTTTGACTTCTTGATGATTGCCATTTTTTCTGCTGTAATATGGAATCTTAGCATTGTTTTAATTTGGACATCTCTAATGGTCAGAGATATTGAACATTTTTATGTAAATCTGTTGGCCATTTGTACTTCTTCTGAGAAGTGTCTGTTCATTTCACTTGCCCATTTCTTGATTGGGTCTTTTATTTTAGATAGTATAATTTTTTTTTAGTTTTTTCTATCTTCTAGATATTAGTTCTCTATCTGAGAAGTAGCTGGCAATTTTTTTCCCCATTCTACAGGTTGTCTCTTCTAATTGATTTCTTTGCTGTGCAGGAGCTTTCTAATTTAATGTAATTCCATTTGTTGATTCTTGCTATTATTTCTTGTGCAATTGGGGTTCTGTTTAGAAAACCCTGAAAGCAGCCTGTACACCCATCAAGAGATGAATGAATAAAGAAAACGTGGTATCTATACATAATGGAATACTACTTGGCTATAAAGCTGGACAAATTCAAGACATTTGTAGGAAAATGGATGCACCTGGAAAATATAATGTTGAGTGAAATAAATCAGACACACAGATACTATACTACCATATAGTATCTCTCATTTGAGTAAGGCAAAGTACAAACACAGAGCATAATAAGGATGGATAGATCTCTTGAAAGGAGAAAAGATCCAGGACACTGAGGGGAAGAGGAAAGGGGGAGGGGAAGGAAAACTAAATAGAAATAAGTTATGCCGTGTACAGGATCCTAATAAGCTCAATGAAATTAAACATTATAGGTCAGGAAAATCAGCTAAGATTAATATCAACAGGAGGCTGGGGATTTAACTCAGCGGCACAGTGCCTGTCTGGCAAGTACAAGGTCCTGAGTTCAATCCCCCATATCAAAAAAAAAAAAACCACCCCCAAAATCATAATATCAACAAGAGTGAAAATAGGGAAAGGGGATTCAGAAGAAGAGGTGAGTGGGAAGGGGAAGAAGATTAAAAGAAAAAGAAACTGTATTATGTACCTGTACCTACTCCCCAAACTTCACGTACTACAAACATGTACTACCCCCCCCCCCCCCCCCGCAAAAAAAGGGACAAAAGAGGCTAACCACAATCAAGGACTATCAGCTGTGAGTTTTTGTATGCTAAATACTTTACATATCTTATCTTATTTAACCCTCGAGAAATGTTTTATTTTTATCTCTAGGCCACTTGTGACAAAACCAAGACTCAGAGGAAAGAAAACAATTGGCAAAGACCGCAACTAGGCAGTAGCAATAAACTCAAGGCAACATTTATCCGGAGTCAAAGCTCTTCAAACTATACCAATTCCAATTTTTTCATTAGAATGAGATGTTTCTCAATCCAGAAAGTCTAGATTCTAGCCCCAGTTTTGACCAAACTAGCTATGTGAAGCTGGCAATAGTATTATTGCAGCTCTTTCTAGTATTTTATCCCCTAAATCCTCCATTCTCTCACCTGTACATGTAGAAGATTCAATTAAAGGGTGTATAAATCCTCTTCCAAGGTTAAAATCATGTAAGTTTAAGTGACAAAATCATTAACAAGTCCTCATTAAGATATACTTATTATGATAAGGCCTCTAGGAAAGAAAGAAAAAAATAATCCCTATTGTTAAGGATCTAATAATCTAAAATAACAACAGTAAGTCACAACTGTACAATAAATTAAGTATATAAATACATACCTTTAAAATTTAGTGAATGCCAAAGGTGTAAATATAATCACTGAAAAGTGGGAATTTGTTGCTTAACTTTCAGTTATACATGGACAAATTGCTTTGTTTCTAACAAATGAGATTGTGTGTTCCTTGAAAGCAACAGATATTTCTTTCGGGCTTTCTCCTCACCATTGTCTACTCAGTGCCTCACATCAAATGGTTATGCAATAAATATCTGTTGCCTGGACAAAAAAAATTCGTATGGTTTATTAAACAGAGCTTTAACCCCTGTACTTGTGAAGGTGACCTGATTTGAAAAAAAAAAAAAAGAGGTCTTTGCAGATATTAACAAATTTAGATAAAGTCATACTAAAACAAGGTGGGCCCCAATCCAATATAACTGATGTTTTATAAGAAGCGCAGATGTGCTGACAAAGGAAGGTCATTCCAACATGGCAGCAATGACTGGGGTTACCAAGCCAAGGAATGGCTGTGCTACCAGAATCTGGAAGAGGCAGAAAAAGATCTTCCCCTGCACGATCGAAGGGAGTCTGGCCCTACTGACACCTTGATTTTGGTCTTTTAGCCTTCAGAACTGCAAATAAATAAATTTTTGTTGCTTTAAGTCACCCAATTTGTGGTATTTGGTTATGGCAGCCCTAGAAAACAAATATAGTAACAAATATAGGTTTTAACATAGAGCTGGGCAGACAGCAAGAACTCAAAAAGTCATTATTATCATTACTAGTAATAGTACTCACACATATTTTGCTTTACACAAGGAGGGATAAATCATCATTATGCTATAGACTGTATCATAAGCATCAGGGCCTTTCTTTAGTACAGACTTTTTAAAAAGCCCTTCATCTTTTCTCATTTTGTATTTCAAAAGTTATATAAGCTTCAGGCAGCACAAAAGCATGATCCTCCTCTACCTCTCACAATTTGAAGTTTTTGACTGTACATTTTGCTGTTTTTAGTCAAAGCCTGGGCAAGCTTCCTCAGCTCTGCTTTCAAGACCTACGGGATCTTGTGGCCTGCCTTGCCCTTGCTTTGTTTGGAGACACTGTAAGTCTTTAATCACTCACTCCAGTACCATGGGTAGGAACTTAAGCTACCCTCAGAGTCCTTGTTTGTGGATCCCATTAACTTTCTTCACTTACTGGCAAGAAAAAAAAAGTAAGCTGATCCTCTTTAAAGTAAGAATGAAAGTCACCTTCCAAGGCTATCCGGCCCTAAAGAGTTATTTTGTTTCATCAAAGGAGTACTACTTGGTGGGAAGGGCTGGAGAATCCATGTTTTCCCAGGAATCAATTAACTCATCCTGAAATCCTTAAAACCACCATGCCCCCAAATTACGAATACCATCTTACAAGAAATGCTAGATTTCCATAGCTGTGTGGAAATTCCCATATCTGTTGTTATGGTGTGAATGTTCTCATCGAAGACTCGTGTTGAAATTTAATTGCCATTTTGACCTAGGACTTTTAAGAGATGATTAGGTCTTGGAGGAAGCACCATAATGAATAGATCAGTGTTCTTATCTCAGGAGTGAGTTACTTAGTTATTGCAGGAGTAAATTTCCCATAAAAAGGATGTGTCTGATCCAACTTTCCATTTTACACTTGTTCACTCAACTTCCCATCATGTTAGAACACAGCACAGAGGCCCTTGCCAGATGCTGATACATGATCTTGGACTTTTCAGCCACCAGAACTGTTCAAAAGAAATTTCTTTCCTTTATAAATATCCAATGCATAGTATTCTGTTATAGGAGCAGAAAGAGGACTAGGACAATATGCTTGAGGTGGCAAACCTTCACCCTAAATGAGTTGCCTCCCCACTTCAGAATACCTTTAAACATTTTAAAATACAGAAACCCCAAAGAAGTACACAAATAGTTGTAGGCTTTTCATATTATTGATCCTCACAAGCTCTCAAAGGGGCTGTTCTTTTGTTTAAACAAGAAAAGAAAAAGAAAAAATTTGGATTTTAATAAATTGGTTTTTCTTACAGCAGGTGGCATCTGCCCAGCAGCTATGAGGAGAAACTCACATGAAGGCCTGTCTAGTTCTTCCACTTAGTAAAAAAGCACACACAGATACCATTAACAATATCCAAATAGGCATTTGGGATCCAATTGATAAATCTTTATTCCTTTAGTTTTCAGAATTTAGCATCACACAAGCCAGTAACCTTAGGTTGGAGGAATCAAGCCAATTTGGATGCCATATTCTCAGGAGATTCCAGTGAATCAGTTTCATCCAATAGTTAACAAGGCTGCATCTTTACCACATGATATGAAGGGAAACTGCTTATGGGGAATTCGATATTTTCTCAATACATTTTTGCAAAAATCAAAGAATTCTTGAGAAAATGCTGTATTATCTCTTGTCCAATATTTTTGCTGCTAAAGAGGTGAAAATTTGGTCTATTGCATCATAGGTGGGGGTGGGAATGGAGAAAGTTATAGAGAAATATCTCACTAGGAAGCTTTGGGGTAAAAGAAGTAGGGGAGTATCTGTAACAATCCAAATCTCTATTCCACCGCCTCCACAATGAAACTCTCACCAGCAGAACTTCATTTACTTCAAAGAGAATTCCACCTTTCCCATATAAGGCAGCAAGATGCAGTCATTTTTTGATGGAAAACAGTTCTAGAATGCTGTGTACTTCCCAGAAGAAATATAAACTTGACAGCACTGGTGCATGCATTTTCATTTTAGGTCAGAACACCAGGATGAGGTCCTAATAGTGTTCCAGTTCATTTTGACCTGAAATAGATTAGCAATTGGATTTTGAAAAATGTGTGCCATGCTGCATTGTTAAATCACTGTAAATCAGAGAAGATGATGAACTAACCTGATGTTAATTGTGAATATCGCTTCCAGTCCTCATTTCTTTAACAATGTGTAACTATGCTTTATTTTCAATAGCTTTTCCAATATGCTTAATTGCATATTATAACTGAAAACTCTTTGTAAAATTCTAAAGCCTCATCTATTAAGCATTCTTCCATTATGATTTATCTGCATTCAATTTCCACACAGAAATCTTCCCATTTACTATCCTCAAATAAAACTTTAGTAATTGTCAGTTTTCCTTATGTAAAGATCTTTGCAAAACCCAATAAACTCCTTTCTCTCTCCTTTTTGATTTATAGAGATTTTAATCTGATAATACAGCTCAGCAAGAACCCACTTTAATAAATATTGAATGTAAAACTCAGAAACTTTCACTGTTAGACTATTCCTAAATCCTTTGATTGAACAGATTCCAAATACTAAAAACATTTTTAAAGGAAAAGGGAAAAGACACAATCTCATTATTACATTATTTTCTTGGCATTGAAAAAAACATTCCATGACCCACTTTATTAACAGTTTTCCTAGTCATGCTTATGATTTCTGGCCTCTGCTCTTGGGTGCTTTCCAAGGGATTCAGAGGCATATATCACCTTGACTGATATGTGATATAACTATTTAGCATACCTATGAAATTAACTGTTCACCCTTTAAACTGGGGCTTAATGGAATTGAGGCTGGATATCATGGGCATTACTTAATAATTCACACTCAATCACTTCCCTTTATGAAGTTCAACACTTTAACGAATGCTGACCACTTTTTGCCTTTGCAGAGATCCTCCTACTATAGCCTCACAGAGAAAGCATATTCTTCATTTTCATTTATTCTAGAAGTACCCATTCATTCATTCATTTCATTCATTCCAGAAGTACTGTGTGCCACGTACAAGACCACAATATAATTGTGAACTAAAAAAAACTCATTCCTCATAGTGCTTACAAATGAGAGTCTTCCCAAAAACTTGTGTAGCATTCACTTAGTTTCTATATAGAACTTATCTACTATGTTTAGTTAGTTCTTGCTCATCTGGAATACTGGGCTATTGCTTTTTAGTCATATCAAGGACTTGTGTTTGTAATACAAAATTATACTAATGTGGGAGAAAGGCTGAAGAAGTCCAAATAAGAGTTTGTTGTGAAGACATTGTATTATACATGAAACCATATTCCTAGATAATCTAAATTTATGAGGCAGCATTAAATGCAATGTTAATATTGTGGTGTTTTGGAGCCATCATCATGTTCATGGACTTTGCCTCGTTGTTTCTTATGAATTGGAGGTGGAAGGGAGGCGGGAGAAAATTAAGAAAGTTAGCAACTTTGTTTGAAGGTATCAAAAGCATTTTTTGCCATGTGTCCCCACAGTACTCAACACATAAATCTATATGTTGCATATTATTTTGTATAACCTGCCTTTTCCATTCCAATTTCCAATTCCTACCCTGTAATTTCTAAGTACACATAATTACTACTTCAGGTGTTAAATTCTACATTTGCAAGTATCTACACCCCAGCCCTCCAAAACAAAAGACAGCTAGCTAAATACAATTACCACATTATAAAATGTATGATTTTAGCAATAGTCATGGTCTAAGAGGATTTAAACATAGACAGTCTCTCTCAAGGAGCTGAATTAAAAGACCTAATGGTAAAATCTAGGTTTTCTTTCAATAAAATTAATTTCACATTACATCTTTAATAAATGCCCAATCTCCAAATGTTAGGAAACAGGAAATAACTGAGACAAGGATAGTAACTGTTACTGTGTGAATATTCACTACTTCTCTCTGCTCTTGTAAAGAGGAATCTATATCTTTCTGGTTCTTGGTTCAATATTCATTTACTTAATCAGGAGAGAAACAGTTTGCCACTAACACCAAGCATTTTTCTAAGTATTAAAGACATTGAAGGAGAAAAAGACCAAGTTTTCTGAGAGACTCACCTTTCCCTGGAGAAGACAGATAAAGCCCTCCACTCTGGTTAGTGACATCAGCAGGGCTCTTATTTGTGTTCATGTTGACAGATAGTATTTGTCTTTATTAGAATAGTATAATACATATAGTATGTACCTTAAATACAGTACCTTCATCACTGCAGTCCACTAGTAGTCTCTGGGTAACATTTTATTTGTTATAAGGACCATTTCAAAAACTTGAGATTTAGTAAATTCTATAAGTGAGAATAATGGTGGAAAAGCACAGTATCTTTCTTCATAAATAGAATGTAAAGGAGACCAACCCGTTATATTTTGGGAGAGGAATTTCATCTGATTGTCAGCGTTCACTATTTGTGTATAGCTGGCATCCACTCTTGGTTGGAAACTACCATACCAATCATTAGGTGTTCAAAAATTATGCTGAAAATGCTTTTCAAAATTTTAATTAAAATGCCCTTTGATCTAACAATTCCACTCATGAGTATGCCCTGCAGATGTACTTGTATATGTAAGAAAGAATCTATATAAAATGGCATTAATTAAAACATTATACAATATAGCAAGAATTGGAAATTACTCAAAGGCCCATTAATGGAGGATTGATTAAATTATGTAAAAACCAACTATTGTGCAGGTTTTTTAAAGTATGAGACAACTCTGTGTGTAATAATACTCTTCAAAAAGCATTGTTAAATGAAAACAATCAAGATGGAGAACACTGCACAACATGCTACCGTATATGTATATGTGTATGTGTGAGTACATGCATAAGTGCATGCAGACATACATACATACATATATATATATATATATATCAGTCATATACACATTTGTATGTTTGAAAATGCATTGACTGTGTCTCTACAAAGATATACCAGAAACAGGCAACTGGATGCCTCCAAGGATCAGTAACCTAGTTCTTCCTCTTAAAGGTTTAGTTTATATTTCAAATCCTTTTGAAACCTTTTGAATTTTCTACCATGTACATATATAGACTGCTTAAATTCATTTTAAAAATCACATATGGCATCATTTATTTCTTTTATACCCAGGGAAAAATTTAACTTTATTGTAGACATTAAAATAAATAACATAAAATCCGATGTTCCCAAGTAAATTCTACTCTAACCAGAAAGCACACCATGAAAATGTATGTTGTGTTCTCTCTCTCTCTCTCCTCTCCTCCCTCTCCTTCCTTCCCTCCCTTATAATTCTAACAAAACATCATTAACCAGTATATTGTACATTTTTCCCTGATATATAAATCAGAAGATTGATAAACAGCCTAAATTAAATTGAGAACTACTTCTGGATCTTTTCTTTGGGGCTTAATAGAGTATGAAGTTGCCTGAACACCAGTCACTCTATATATGTGAAACTCTTCTTCAGGACTCTGAGTCAATTCTACTTGCATACACATAGAAAAGGGTGGAATGTGTTGGTTTTGACCTTTTGTTTTCATAGAATGCAGAATTCCTGTGAGGGCACCAAGGTAGATACTTGTAATGGTTTTTTCCTTAAAGAAGCTTAATTCAATTATTTTAAGGGCAACATCTTTAATTTTTCACTTTACTCACTGTCAACTGCTGATACTTATTGACATAAGCACAAATAGATTATTTTCCAAGACTGTCACAGAAGATTTTTAATCTATAATAAACAAAGAAAAGTTTGCATCACAAGACAAGAAGTGAAACTTTGTGTCAAGATGAATTTAGCACAATAAATTTGCTGTGATTTAAATCAATGCAGATAGCACTAAATAAAATAAAACAAAACAAAAAAATACAAAGGAAGATTCAGAAACATTGATCATGGCCAAAATATGCCCCAACACTGTTAAGAGGTTTACTTCAGTAATATCTGTGGTCATTGACTAGATCAATGAAACTCATTCTTTCAAGAACATCCAATTATCAGTTTACTGTAGAGTGAGCATTCTAATAAATCAGCATACTTTACATAGAATTAGACAAAGGTTACATGTTAGTTAAGAACATGGCACAAAAAAATCTAGGATGAGCTCCCAGTATGGCCAGAAAATTATCTTGTGATAAATTATATCATTTGATTTGATTCAGAAAGAGATGCAAATATTTCAAACTCATACCTTTCTTTTGAGTAGTAACAGTATTCATAGAATTTGATTAAGCACTTAAGAGAAGAGATCAATATACCACTGTCATATTTACACAATAAAAAAGCAGCATGTTCAGTAAGTGCAAACTAACATGAATTGGAGTATTATATTATTCAGAAACTTAACAGTAATATTTCTTGTAAGTATTTTGGCCATTTCAAAAATGGGCCTTCTTAATAGATTTCAACAGCTTAGATGCAATGAACTGAAAAATGAGTAAAGTAAGAGAATTATCAGAAACAAAATATATCAAATCAGTTAATATTGGATTCAGAATTTTTTTCCCAAGAAATACACACCAATTATAGGTAAAGAGGATTTGGTTGGTAGTTAAGCAAAATTCTAATAATAAAAACTGGCTTAGGGTATTTTTGACTGCTAGTGGTAAAAGAACAATTCAAACACTGAATCAAATTTGTCTTAGAACACTGTGGGCTCTCTTGCAAGATCCATGATAGTTATAATTTATTATAAGATGTTTCATTAAAATTTAAATATGATTTTTATTCAATCATCCTGCTAGATATTGATAGCTAATATTGATTATTTACATTCCAAAGTAGACTGAAATATAATATACTGATGAATTTAATTCCTAATGATCCATGGCAAATATTTCCATAAGAGAAAGTAACTTCTAAAAATGAACATGTAAAAATTGAAAAGAAGCATTGTCACTTATCTGGATTGGAGGCACTGGAATGCTCCCACAAGCTAAAAGGTTTGGGTCTGAGAACTTGAACTAATAGTATAGGTCCCCAAAAGCAGTCTAATAACCAACTCCAACTGACTCATGATTTCATCAAGTTTTAAATTTAGGAACTGAAGCATCAGACAAGGAGCCAGAAGTGCCAAATTGCAACCCTGGCTTTGCCCTATTTACATGGAGAATCTACTGATGGGAAGTGAGTGAAAAGGCAAACATTTGAATAGCTGTGCAATCGAATAGACAGATTAGGAACTCTGGACCCAAGAAATCTGGGTTTGACTACACTAACTGTATCCTTGCTGTCTGAGTCTGTTTTGTATTTCTATAACAGAATACCACCAATTGGGTGGTTTACAAAGAACAGAGATTCCTTTCTCACAATAGTAGAGGCAGGAAATTCCAAGGTCAAGGGGCCCACATCACGTGAGGGCCTTATTGCTACATCAGAACATGATAGAAGGCATCACATGGGTAAGAGTATGAGAACTTTTAACCCAATTGCTCTTGCATTTCTTAAAAGGCCACTATTCTTATTATGGGGACCCCACCTTCATGACCTTGTCTGACCCTAATTATCTCCCAAAGATCCCATCTCCAAATAACATCAACATATAAACCGAGGAATAAGTGTCCAACAGATAAATGCAAGGGAACAAACTCAAACCTGCCAAGCCTCAGCATTCATTTTATTCAACTATAAAATGGGAATATTAATTCAACTATAAAATGGGAATATTAATTCAACTTTTCCACAATATAAGAATTTAATAAGAGTATATAGAACTCCAATAAATTGGAGAATCTAGAAGAAATAGATAAATTCCTAGATAAATACAAGTTATCAAAATTGAACCAAGATATAAAGACCCTGAATAATCCAAAAACAGGCAATGAAATTTAAGTGATAAAAATAAAAAACCCTACCACTTAAAAAAAAGACAAGGACCTGATGGATTTGCCGCTAAATTCTATAAGAACTTTAGAGAAGATCTAACACCAATATTCCTCAAACTCTTCAATGAAACTGAAAGGGAAGGAGTACTTCCAAAGTCATTCCTGGAAGCTAGCATTACCCTGATTCCAAAACCAGAAAAGGATTCAACCAAAAAAGAGAACTACAGACTAATCCCTTTAATGAATATAGATGCAAACATCCTCAACAAGAAGCTGGCAAACAATGCAACCAATCATCAAAAAATCATACATCATGACCAAGTAAGCTTCCTCCCAGGGATGCAAGGATAGTCCTATATACACAAATCAATAAATGTACTGCATCATATAAACAAAGACTAGGTCAAAAATCACATGATCATCTCAACAGACACAGAAGAGGTTGTTGACAAAATCCAACATGTTTAAAAAAAACCAAAACTTGAGGGGCTGGGGATTTAGCTCAGTGGTTCCAGTGCTTGCCTTGCAAGCACAAGTTCCCGAGTTCGATCCCCAGTACCAAAAAATAAATAAATAAATAAATAAATAAATAAATAAAATTTAAAAACTTGAATCACATAGGTATAGAAGAAAAGCCATTTATGACCAATCTACTGCCAACATCATATTAAAATGGGGAAAAACTGAAAGCTTTCCTTCTAAAATCAGGAACAAGACAAGATGTCACTATCACCACTCTTGTTCAATATAGTTCTTGAAACATTAGACAGAGCAATCAGGCAAGAGAAAGAAATAAGAGGGATATATACAGGAAAAAAACCAAATTATCACTATTTGCGGGTAACAGGAGCCTTTACATAAAGGACCCCCAAAATACCACCAAGAGACTCCTAGAATTCATAATCAAATTCAGTAGTATAGCAGGATACAAAATCAACACACAAAAATCAATAGTGCACTTATACATCAATAATGAACTCACTAAGAAAAAAATTAGGAAAAAAATACCATTTACAGTAGAATCAAGACAAATGAAATACTTAGAAACTAACCAAACCAAGGAAGTGGTTCACACTACTCCAAAAGAGGAGTACAAAGAAGACACCAGAAAATGAAAGATATAGCCTCTTCTTGGAGGGGCAGAAACAT
Organism: Heterocephalus glaber; assembly: GCF_053883595.1. Taxonomy (NCBI): domain Eukaryota; kingdom Metazoa; phylum Chordata; class Mammalia; order Rodentia; family Bathyergidae; genus Heterocephalus; species Heterocephalus glaber. Next base: position 9,441,401 of record NW_028258156.1, read on the forward strand.
TGTTAAAATGACCCTACATCCAAACCTGATGTACAGATTTAATACAATCTCAATCAAAATACCAACAGCTTCCCTCACAGAACTAGAGAAAACAATCCTAAAATTCATATGAAATTTGAAGAGATACTGAATACCAAAAGTAATCCTGGGCAACAAGAGAAAACCAGGAGACATCACAATCCTGGATTTCAAGTTATATTACACAGCTTCAGTAATAAATAAACAGGATGGTATGGCACAAAAACAGACATGAGGATCAGCGGAGTAGAGCAGAGGATCAGAAACAACCTTAGACATATCCAGTCATCTGATCTTTGACAAAGAGACCAAAAACATATGCTGGGGGAAAGATAGCTTCTTTAGCAAATGGTGCTGGGAAAACTGGCTATCCGCACACAGGAGACTGAATCTAGACCCATAACTCTCGCTATATACTAAACTAAAATCAAAACGGATGAAAGATCTAAATGTTAAAACAGAAACAACCTGACAAAATATAAAGTAGATAAAACTCTTGAAGACATAAGGATAGGCAAGGACTTTCTGAATAGAAACCTAATTGTGCAAGTAATAATATCAAGAATCAACAAATGGGATCATATCAAAGTAAAAATCTGCACAGCAAAGAAAACAACCAACAAAGTGAAAAGACGGTCTACAGAATGAGAAAAACCATTTTGCCAGCTATTCTGTGGACAGAGAACAAATGTCTAGAATGTATAAAGAATTCAAAAAAATTAAATCTCTCAAAAAAAATGGGCAACTTAAATAGGTATGACTCAGAAGAATAAGTACGAATGGGCTGGGGATTTAGCTCAGTGGTTCCACTGACTGCCTCGCAAGCGCAAGGACCTGAGTTCTATCGCCAGTACCAAACAAAAAGAAAAGAGAAGAATAAGTATGAATGGCCAATATATACATGGAAAAATATTCAACATCTCTAGCCACCAGAGAAATGCAAATTAAAGCAATACTGAATTTCCATCTTGCTCCAGAATGCTATCATCAAGAAATCAAATAATAACACATGCTAGCAAGGCTTTGGGCAAAAAAGGAACCCTTCTACAATATTGGTGGGAATGTAAATGTGTTAGCTACTTTTCCCTTGTTGCTGAGACAAAATACCTGGCATCCAAAGTTAAAAGGGAAGGGGTTAAAACAGCATGGTACTGGCAAAGAAACAGACCCAGATCAGTGGAACAGATTAGAAGATTAGAAACAAACAGATCAGTGGAATAGATTAGAAGATGCAGAAACAACTTCAGACATACTCAGCCACCTCATCTTTGACAAAGGAGCCAACCACCCTCATTGGAGAAAAGATAGCCTATTTAATAAATGGTTTTGGAACAACTGAATTTCAACCTGCCAGAGATTAAAACTAGACCCATACCTATCACCAAGCACTAAAGTAAGATCGAAGTGGATTAAAGATCTAAATATTAAAACAAAAACACTATACTTGCTGGAAGATAAGTTAGGTAGAACTCTTGAAGACATTGGCCTAGGAAAAGATTTTATGAACAAATCCTCAGTAGCACGGGAACTAGCAGAAGGAATCAACAACTGGGATCTCATCTTATTAAAAAGCTTCTGCACTGCAAAAGAAACCACCAACAAAGCTAGCAGACAACCTACAATGTGGGAAAAAATTTTTAGCAGCTGTAAATCAGACAAAGAACTACTATCTAGAATATATAAAGAATTGAAAAAAATCAGACCCCCAAAATTCAAAGATCCAATTCAAAAATGGGCATCTGAAATGAACAGACATTTCTCAGACCAAGAAGTAAAAGCCGCAAATAAACATGAAAAAATGTTCAGCATCACTGGTCATTCGAGAGATGCAGATGAAAACAGCACTGAGATTCTAACTCACCTCAGAAAGAGTGGCTGCTATCAAGAAATCAACCAATAAATGCCGGTGGGGTTGTGGGGAGAAAGGAACCCTTCTCCATTGTTGGTGGGAGTGCAGACTGATGCAACCACTGTGGAAATCAGTGTGGAGATACCTCAAAGAACTAGGGCTGGAGGTCCCATTTGACCCAGCTATTCCCCTGCTAGGTATTTTCCCAAAAGAATTAAAAGAATCATACCACAGCGATATATGTGCACCTATGTTTATTGTGGCAAAGTTTGTAATAGCTAAAGCTTGGAAACAGCTCAAGTGCCCATCAACTGGAAACTGGATAAAGAAGATGTGGTTTTTTTATAAAATGGAGTACTACTCAGCCATAAAGAATGAGAAACTAGTCATTTATAGCTAAATGGATGCATATTGAGGCCATACTCTTAAGTGAAATAAATAGGACACACATGTGTAAATACCGAATAGTTTCTCTAGTGTGAGAAACTGAAAGTGTAAATAAGGATTAAAAGGATTACTAATAATTGATACTTTGAAATAGGAAAATGTCCAAAGGGGTAGGGGTGGTGGGAGGAGATGGGGAAAGGAAAGAATGGAAAGGAAAAATTATGAGAAAAGAAAAAAAAATGGAAACGAAGTCTACATAAATAGGGAAGGGTAGAGTGGGTGAAGGGCACACAGGGAATGGGAAAAAAATAAGAACCAAGATACATCATGTACAGGTACAAGCACCCAATGATAAATGTAAATGTGTTGTATACCTAAAATTACCAATAAAAGAATTTAAGCAAAAAAAAAGGGAAGGAGTTTATTTGGCTTATAGTTCATAGAGGTTTCAGTCCGTAATTGGCTGGCTCCGAGGCTAGAATGGCAAACAAGCATCAGAGGAGAAACAACATGGCGCACAGAAGGTAGCAAAGGTAACAAAAAGTTTAACAGCATCTTCCTGCCCCTTTTATCTTATTCAGACTACTTAGGGCAGGTAGCACTCATACCTTTTATTCTAGTGCCCTTGAGACTAGCATTGCACCATGAATCAATTCCAACTTCACACACTCTAGATCAAGCCCATGACCACAAGAGGCTTTGGGGGGACATCTAGACCCAAACCATAACAGTAAACTAGTACAGTTACTAGGGAAATCAGTATGAAGATTCCTCAAAAAACTTAAACTCATAATTCCATTCAACCCAGCTATTCATGGGGACCCTTCTAGGCATCTTCCCAAAAGAATTAAAGACATCATATTACAGCGATACATGTATACCCATGTTTATAGGTCCTGAGTTCAATTCCTGGTACCAGAAAAAAAAGAACAATTTTGTCACATTTTCCCTTTATTCTGTTCATCTGTCTCCTCTGACACACTAACATAGATAGAGTAGTGTTCTGTTTGTAGGTGCAATGTTTGCTGTACATTAAAATGAGCTAAAAATGAGAGTTAAAATTACAGGGCATCAGACTCTAGTAGTTATTCTGTCAAGCATTAGGAAAGAATGCAAATTATTAAAAACTCTGAACAATCAATTAAGATTGATTCTGGTTTTCTCTCCATTGATTCTCTGGCTGAATCTTGGACAAGAGGGAATGTCTCTCAGAGACAATAGCTACAGAGTTCCGCCCACCCATATTCCTGGGTGCTGCGGTATATTGAACTCCCTTGCTAAGTGGCAAGTACTTTGAGGGAGATCATTTAAATGTGAAAAAAATTCTGATCTGGGGAACAAATCTAAGAAAAGGACATGTTTCCTGTGAGCCAATATCCAACAATAGCCTACTCTATTAGTAATCTATCACTATTATTTATATTGTAAGAGAAAATTAGAGTTGATATTGCTAGGTGAGAAAGGTATAAATTGGTGGGATTTTATATTTTATTAGTTTGGCACTCTGTAAAGAGCCTGCTGTGATTGTCAGTTTAGTCTCTTACCCTGGTGGCTTCTGTCCTTTAGCTTACCTACTTCATCTCAGCAGGCGGCGAAACCACTGAGCTAAATTCCCAGCCCTACCTACTTCATCTCAAACTGTTAAATTCCTCAAGAACTACCTTCACTTTGTCCTTTAGCCACCCCACTCTCTGTGACACTACGATGACTCTCCTTGGGTTAGTGTCTGTAGAATATCTACTGTCATCCCTGCCTGTAATCACTAACCTTCAGCTCTTCTTATAAATGCTGCTCAACATCTGGTCATCTTTCCATTCAAATCCAGTAAGCCATCGATTCTCAATGTGAGAATTTTGGACAAGCATCACCTGAAAACTTGATAGACATGCAAATTCTTGTTGCCAGTCTTCTGCCTAATGAATTAGAAACTCTGGAAACAAGGCCCAGAAACTGGTGTCTAAACAGATAGTCCTCATGCATGCTAAAATTTGAGAACCACCACTCTGTAACAAACTTTGAGGTCTCTCTTTCTGTGACCATCTATCTCTCTTCAATCAAGTATGAGTGGGACAGACCCACAAGTACTACTCCTAATCTTAGACATTGTGAGCAGTTCCTTGGGGTCATACTTCATAATACGTTGGTTACTGTTGCCACACTGGCAACCTTTACCTGGTGCTGTAAAATCAATATTACATTCTTCTTAGAGTTTGGATCTTAAATGTACCCTGCAAAGGCCACGTCATGTGTTGAAAGCTTGGCCCCAGCCAGTGGTACTATTGGAGGGCATAGAAAATCTAAGAGGTGGGATCTGGTTGGAGGAAGTCCTCTCTGAGGATGTTTTTGAAAGTTATATTTTGTACTCAGACTCTTGCAGTTCTTGCTCTATCACTGCCAGTTGCCAATGTGGTGAGCTGCGCTGTTTGCTCCACCACATATTCTCTGCTGTGATGTTTAGCCTTACCACAGGCTCAGAAGCAACAGTCAAGTGATGATGAACTGAGACCATGAGCCAAAATAAACCTTTCCTCTTTTGAGTTATTTATCTCAGACACAGCAACAAAATATAACACAATTCCTCTACCTTATGCTTCAAGGGACATTTCAAACTTCTTCATGCTGATTTGTCTTTGTCTATTGGGCATCATTTGTCAGAGAATGGTAACAAATGTTTCTGAATGAGCATTTGTGGAGAGTCGATGCCACTTGATTGTACAGCAGATGGAAGGTTCAGATTATTAGTGACCTGAAGCATTCAGATGATTGTCTTTAGAACTTTTGGGGGGGGTGGGTACTGGAGATCGAACTCAGGTCCTTGTACTTGCGAGGCAGGCGGCAGAACCACTGAGCTAAATGCCCGGCCCTAGAACTTTTTTTGAAGGATGCAATGTAGAGAGCTGACAGAGCTGGCCAGAAGGTGAGAAGTAGCCATAGGTAACTGCCGCATGGTCTTTGGCTTACTCCATACTGAGCCCCCTGGCTCATGCCAGGACTCAAATCTGCTGAGAGCCACTTGGTACCATGGATACCTGCTGGGACCCCAGGTCTTATTAACTGATGTCAACTGTTCTTGACAGGTAGCTCATGTGTCATGATTGAAGTTAAGGCAGAAGCTGTTCACTTATATTTCCTGATTGACCATCTTCCTAAGAGTGAGGGTAATAGGCAAAAAACACTAAGACAAGTGATCTTTTCTAATTTCTCTTCTTGGAATAAAGTCTAAAGAAATTATCCCCAATGTGAACAATGATTTATACTTTTAAAGATTGTAAAGAGCATAATCATCAGATAGCAGAAGAATTATTTCATAAATTTTGCCTTTTCTGCATGATGGAATACCACGAGAGTATTAATGTTATAAAGAATTTTTAATGATATGGTTTTAAAATGCTTAAGCATAATGACAAGTGAAAAAAAGCCAGTTATAAAAACTATATGTAATACAATTCCAGACATATTTTGAATTATATAAATTTATATTTTATATTTAGAAAAACCTTGGAAAGAAATACATCAAAATATTAGTAGTGCTTATCACAGTTGTTTAGAGAGAGAATAATTTTATTATTTTCTTTTCACTTCATGTCTGATCTATATTTCATAATATGAGCATTTATTACATTTAAATCCAGAGTAAAAATCTTAGGAGAGAGAAAATGTGAGCAATTATCTTTACATTGGTATTTTCTTAAATTCCTTTACTCACAAGGAAAAAAGGCAAATAGATTTAGCAACTTAATCTGGGGATGGATTTTTTTTTTTTTTTTGGTACCAGGGACCGAACTTAGGATCTTGTGCTTGCGAGGGAGGCAGCAGAACCACCAAGCCAAATCCCCAGCCCTCAGGGATGGGTTTTAATGATGTTTACTAAACTCCAATGCAAACAGGGGAGATGACTCCTCGACTTTCTAGGATGCTTTAACCAATCCTGTCCACTTCCCAGGCTGGGTAAATGTCCTTTCACTCTGAATTCTGCAGTCATCTTCCATATGCCTTTGTCACAATATCCTGAAATACTTCTTTCTCTGTCTGCCATCGCTTAGACCTTGAATGTCCCCCAAGTCCCTGTGTGAGAGGTTTGGTCCATAGGTTGACCTATTGGAAGCTGGGAGAAATTGTAAGAGGTGGCACCTAGTGGGAGATCTTTGGGTCATTAGGAAAATGCCCTTGAAGAGCACTGAGACCTAGTCCCTTCCTTTTCCTTCTTTCTTTCACTTTCTGGCTATGAGAGAAGAGGTTTTCCTGCATTATGTGTTTCTGCTATAATATACTGCCTCACTATAAGCCCAGACACAATGAGACCAACCACTCATGGATGGAAACATCCAAATCTATGAGCCAAAATTAATCTTTTCTCTTTAGAAACTGATTATCTCAAGCAAGCCTATGGCATCACCAAGAGTGGGGGTGTTCCTAGACAGGATGCATACAAGAGGGATCCAAACACAACCCTATTACTCTTCACAGTGCTACAAAGTGAGTAGAGATTTTATTTTTCCTAATTTCTTAGCCAGAAGGTTACCAAGAGCATGAATCTTGTGCACAATACAGAAACTTGCATATGGTGGAAGATTAAGAAGGCAATGAATCAAAAAGCACATCAGTAAATTAATCCCACCTTTGATTCTCTCAATGGTGAATGCTGACATAGAACAACAATATTGAGAGAAAGGAACACTCCACAGGCGGACCACAGAGCCACTTGATACCATCATACAGAATTCAGAGTGCGTGGCTTTTTAACCAGCGTATTTCCTGAGTTTTCATTTAACGATCCCCACAGATCTTGCATGGAGTGTAGGGTGTTTATGTGTGATTTTATTCCCGTAGGTTTTACTGTGTGCTCCTTTGGAATATTTCTTTTTACTTAGATGGCTTCATAAACTTGCTCTTTTTCACTTCAATTATATTCCAGTTTGCCCTTCATCTCATGGGTAAAAATAGTATAGAAACCATGCATTCATTCCATACATGTTTTTAAAATGAATTTAACCTAATTTTAAGTGAAAACCTAATTTTAACCATCAATACAAGTTGCTGCCTGATATATATTGCTGACTTCTTCTGTGGTTTGTTTTCTGTAACACTCTGTAGCATGTTAGGAAATATTAGTTATCAATATCAATTCTCCTTGGGGAAAGCTGGCCACTCTGAATGGGAGCATAGAGCACCTTGATAGTTCCCTATGCATCATTAGCAGTAAGAAGTGACTCTGCAGAATAATAACTAGGAAGAAGAAAATCAGATTAAATAATTAGTGTCAATTAGCTCCAGCAAAATCATTCTCTAAACAATTGGTCTCCAGTGCCCTGCTTAATTATGTGAGACTTCCATGGTCCTCACCAAGCCTGCTTTGATTCTTGTTGATTCTTGAGTTTCCCAGGGGTATAATTAATTATTGTCTTGTAAATAAACTGTTGGCAATTAATGGTGGCAGAAAACAATATAGTACCTTTTTAAAAAAGTATTCAAGGAGAGGACCTTGACTATGTAAATGACCTGTGCAGTATTTTTCAGGAGAGAGCCATCATAGAGTTAGAATAAATTATTGAAGTTATGTCTGAAAATTGACAAGTGAAATGTCCTCCCCACTTATGTGCCAGGAAAGAAAACACTTTATGTTTTGTTGCTTTTGAAATCGTGATATTAACTAGACATTCTAATTTGGTCTTGGACCTAATTAAAATACCTTTTAAACATCCAATTTAATAATCAAATAGTATATTTTGAGGGTATTGTCAATAGTGTATTCATAACCCATTTTTTAAAAAGACTGAAATTAAAATAGCATTCAGTCACTCGGGTATGCTTTAAAAGCCAGCACCTGGTCTTACCAGTTCTTGAAGGTATCCCAATCTCCTCTCAACAATGTAGATACAGATAACGTTATTAACCCCAACAAACATAGCTTGATATTTGGTACATCAGTGATGATAGTTTCTTTCATATATGTATTTAGGTCCTATAAAATGATTCCTTGGCATTAATTGTTTTGCCTTAAAAAGCATCACATTGTCATATGGAAGTCTATTTTTAAGCAAATCCTTAAAGTTTCCAATTCGGTTGGACATTAGACATATAAATCCAAACATTAAGAAATTTCAAGCTGTGGTCATCAGTATACAATTGTCAAACTGGGACACTGTAAGAACTTTTAGGTCTCTGTCTGGATGCTTGATTGACATGTATACTCGGAGGGTTCTAAATGAAGCACCATGTGGATCCTACTCACTAGAATCCTGAAGCTAAAATTTTATTTTAAGATTGTACACAGCATAGCTTTATTTCCCTTGTCATGTCCTCCCTTACAACCAACACTGAGGTTATGGCTGAGATCTTGGCCTCTAGTTCATTGCATCCCATAAATCTTCTGTGCCTGGGAGAGGCTACATTTAAGTGAGAGTGATAAAGCATGATTGTATTGAATTCCATGCATTAGATAACAAATAAATAAATAAGGTGGAGTGACAAATCACAACCCTTTAGTCTTTCACATGGAAATATTTCATTTACTTAGTAAGTTGTCAACTCCATTTAATAATAATAATAATATTATCAAATTTAATTTTGTAAAAAAAATAATGAAAAAACATTGAGTAAAACTAGAAGCCTAGATCATAGCTCTTATAATTCTAGGATAAGGCTTTCTCATGTCTAGAAACATTAAGATCATTGAAAAATAAATCTCTAAAACATAAACACAAGGCATTATATCATTTATCATGTTTGGTATATTTTCCCAAATGACATAGAAATGTTTTAATAACAATTATTTTCAAATGACATTCTAATACATAATTAAATTTCTAATAATGTACCTCAAGCCACAGCTTTGCAGTTAAAATATCTCCAAAGCTTGTCAAATTTAAAAATTGATCCTATACAGAAAAGAGACTATTGAGGAAAACACTGAAGGAGGAAAACCCAGAAAGGATTTCTTGGAAATATGTACTGTTAAAGTGGTATTTTTACTAAAACACTGAATCTAACAAGAGTATTAAAAATTAACATGGGGCCGGGGATTTAGCTCAGTGGTTCTGTCGCCTGCCTCACAACTCGCAAGCACAAGGACCCAAGTTCGATCCCCAGTACAAAAAAAAAAAATTACATGGATGGAGTTAGTGATTTCAATTTTTTTCTTTTTCTTTTTCTTTTTCTTTTTTTTTTTTTTTTTTTTTTGATACTGGGGATCAAACTCGGATCCTTGCACTTACAAGGCAGGTGGCGGAACCACTAAGCTAAATCCCCGGCCCTTCAATTTTTTTCTTTGTTACATCAGACTTGAAGATAAATATATATATATATATTTCTAATAAATTTTATTAGCTATAGTACAGGGGAGAATTCATTAAAAGTCAAGATATATTTTTAGCTCTCAAACATTAAGCAATTTGCATGAATTGTTTAATGTGTTTAGTAAAAAGTGAGTACTGTATTCATAATGTAAAATGCATGGGAAAAGAAGTCAGAGGGGGCTGGGGATTTAGCTCAGTGGCACTGCGCCTGCCTCATAAGCACAAGGTCCTGAGTTCGATTTCTAGTACTGAAAAAAAGAAGTCAGAGAGAGGCTCATGCACAGGACTCAGAGGTGTCAGAGATAGAACTTTGAAACTCAGGGCTGTGCAGTCAAAGCAGACAGCGGGCACAATGACATGTTAAATTACCCACATGATGTATAGCTTAATGAACCCCCTTGTGTTGATCATGCTTGGCATTAATCAAGAGCCATGAACAGATTCCCTTATTTTCTCAATGCTGCTCTGATAAACTGCAATTTCATTTAACCTTGGACAGCAACTTTAATAGCTTCCACAGGACAACTGTCAATACCTTCCTGGGTATACAGTGATTAAACCACAACCCAAGATGCATGTCATGAATTTTCTTCATTTGAAATTAGAGTTTTTATTCTTAACAACTATTTGCATAAAATATGCTGAAGACACTGAGATGTGTGAAGATTTGCATTAACCCAATATCTAAATTTGCCATGCTATATTATAAAATATTAATTGATATCATATATATGAGTGTTTTATTAGTGTGTCTTACTTCTTTCAAATAACCTTTCTGCCCTCTGCCCTACACAGAAGCAACATAAGGAGATTTAGAGGTAAAGCCAACTTGAAAGAAAATCCCCTCGACTATTCTGTGCCAAGACACACCCTCAACATACTTGGGGACAAACAGGCAGTTCTTCCCACCACATTCAACTGAGTGAAACATGCCTTCCCTTCATAAAAACTGTACATGCCGTGGTCGCATAATGTGAATAAACCTGACTAAATGTAGAGTGCTAAAGAAAACAAAGATGGCTAGTTTCTATTTTCTTCCTTGATCTCAAATTTATTTGTTAGCTAAACCTAACGGATGGCCAGTCTACTTCCTAAATTTCCAAGATAATAGCTGGATGAAGAATACAGTTAGATCATTGTCTTGCATAAACACGATGATCCATAAAGCTAAGTAAGACACTTCTCCTAGGCAATTCTCTTTCCATGAGACTACGTGGACTTTTCAGGTGTAGAGTTTTATTTTGAGATTTCATAACATATCTGATTTCTGTAGAGGGTGAAATTAAGAGGATGAGGTCAGAATCCACCAAAGGATCCATTATCTGTTTAATGCCATACTCTCTGATTTCTCTCTGAATGGAAAGAGAATATTAATGAACCAAAAGGCACATAGTATGAATAGGATAGGGGAGGTATAAGAAAAGTAGAAAGGTATTTATATGATTGTAGAACATGTATAGTCCTTCATTTTGTGAGAAAACATGTATATCAGTGCATTGTGCCAAGTATTTAGACAATTTGGAAATTTGCATTAGCGTGCCAATGTCTAGTGCTTCAGTGTCTACAAATCATATTTTCACAATTTGGAAATTGGCATTAGTGTCTACAAATTATGCTCCAGGTGTTCACATTAAAAATTTTTTAATAAGATACCTCAGATTAGATATAATGTTAAGAACCATCTTGTTTTTCTTTAATGAATTTTTTCCCTTTTAACACTGTCTGAAGAATTTGATTATTTGGGGACAGTAAACCTTAGCAAAAGGCACTTAATTGGAAGCTAGACCACATCATTCTGGTCTTAGTTTACCTCTGACTACCTTGTGGTCCTGGGCAAGTTATTCAATCTCCTTCCACAGACAAAGTTAACCTCTTTGGGACTGCTGACCTAGAAAAGGAGGGGATTTTGATTTTTTTTAATCTTTGCAGTTTTCATGGGATTCATATTCTAAGGTCTGTGTATGTGTAAATTCTGTGAATTCCTTTGGTGTTGGTTTGGGATTGTATTTCTTTATTGAAGGAGATATATGACCTATAATAGAGTTCTAACCTCCCTTTGGGGTCATATGTGACCTCCGCTGTTCAGTATTTGATCTCAGGCATATGCTTATTTGTACCTCTGTTCAAGGCTGTGGCTGGATGGTTGGCAATATTTTAGAAGATTAAAAAAAACTGGATTTAATTATCAATTAGTTCTAAAGTTCAATCGCTGTCCTGAAGTGAGATTATTTTTCTCATTCTTTACACAAAAGGAAGGAAGCCTAGAACTGGACCAATGGCCTTTTTTTAGTGTTTTCACTTTCTTTTCCTTCTATACCTCAAATTCCTGTTCTGCTAAATAGAAAGTAGAGTACGGGTGGAAGTTTTTATTAGGAAAATCAAGTCATTCTGCTCTGGCACAAGTGCCGGTCGGATTCTAATAAGAATTCCCTTTGGTGCAGAAATTCCTGAGTCTGGGGTTGTGAAATAGCGCCTATGCAAACAGGCAGGGCAAGTGACATGTACTTGGAAGCCAATCAGGACGGCACAAAAGCCACATCATGGCTTTTCAGAGCAAGACAAGCAGCCTATGATGGACCAGTCCGGTCTATGAGTTGGCCTGGCCTAGGAATCCAACATTTGTGGTCTTCATTCAAATCCTTGAATATGCCAAGTTTTCCCTGCTCCAGAGTCATTGCCCATGCTATTCTCTCTGCCTGAGTTGCTCTTTTCCCTTTTCTTGAACTAATTAAATCCTTCTCAATTTTAAGATGTCAGCTTTAATGTCATGTCGCCCAAAAGGACAGCCCTCCTAACATTCCCTGCCCACCCCCCACATCGAACTCCCAATCAAATATAAATTATACTACAAAACAAATAAGATATATTTTAAAGAGACAAATGGGTGAAGTGTTCTCCTGGAGCCCATGTAATGATTTGAACAGGGTACTAAATACTATTAACTATAAAATAAAGGAATTCATTTACGAAGACATAATATTAAAACAACTGAATAAATATGTACAGATTTTGTACTCAGGAGTAGTCAGTGCAAGGTGAAAATTAGTCCTGTTTTTTATTAATATGCATTAAAAGTCAAATAAATATTGGTATCTTTTCTGTTGCAGCAGTGATAGGAACCTTTTAGATGAGTGCCCAAACTGCAACTCAAAACTTACTTATATTGCAAGGTGCCAGCACTGTAATTTAACCTGAACACTGAGGTTTTAGTTTAGAAAAGACAACGCGTACACTAACATCTTTCGTCTTAAAAGAAAAACAAACAGTGGCCGGGGATTTAGCTCACCGGTTCCGCCGCCGCCTGCCTTGCAAGCGGAAGGATCCAAGTTAGATCCCCGGTACAAAAAAGAAAAGAAAAGAAAAGAAAAGAAAAACAACACGTGTCATAGGTTCACCACCACTGTGTTACAGGAATATATTTTGCTCTCATTGTTAAAAAAAAAACAAACCTTCCCATATAGGTGATCAAGTTGACACATCAGTTTTAGTACGGTTTTCTGTTTGATTCCAATATTAAAATATTTAATAAATGTTGTATCCCATTTTACTTGAATCATAATTTTGGTTTTCAGTTGGGGCCTACCAAGCAGGATGTTATAATATATGATGTCCTAAAATCTGGATGTTTCTACAAATACTGAAGAGGCAGAATACTAACTGTGGCCAGGGATTTAGCTCAGTTATGCTGCTGCCTGCCTTGCAAGCGCAAAGACCCAAGTTCAATCCTCGGTACCAAAAACTAAAAGAAAAAAATGCTAGCTGTGCCAAGATAGAAAAATAAAGTTTTCCAGTACAAAACTTGGGTTCCTTGACTATAGTAATAGGTGCACAAAAGGTTTTTTCCACAAAGATGAAATAAATCTGCCCTAATTTAAAAAGCAAGAAAGTTACAGAAGGACTTTTAAAAGTCTAAAATAACAGTAAAACACATATTTAAACAAGATAAGCTGAAGTTTAAATCTTACTGCTTGAAGATATCATAATCTATAAAGCAGTAAAACAATTGTTTACCTTCTGGGTTTAATAAAAATTAGTGTTTACTGGGTATTTCCAAGGTGTTATGTACTGTTGTATACGTACATTATAGTTAATATTTGGTTTCATCTCCATTAAGAAGTTTATGATGTAGTTATTGTGTGATATGAAGGTATCTCTCTCTCTCTTTCTCTCTTTTTACAGATTAAGCAAAGTGACTAACCTAAAATCTACTCTTAATAAAGTTTTCCAGTCAAGTCTTCTAGGCCTGTGTTTCCAAAGGGAGGGCATTCAATCAAAAATGAATCATCCATCATCTTCATTCCACTATGGGGAAGGAACACTATGGGAAAGAAAAGCAAATGATTTAATGGCTATATGAATTGTCATATATCATATTTAATGAAATACAAATCATGCCAATTTGCCACATCACTAAAATCAACATGGCAAAGTTTAGAAGGCAAAACAGCAGATCCCAAGCGCTAAAACATAGAATTTCCATTCTCACCTTACTTTATGAATCAAACTTGAAGGGTTTGGTTCTCAGCTTGTGCATATGCTGGGATAACAGGTGTGCACCATCACACCTGGCTAGTAGTTTAAAATCTCCTTATCTAAAATAAATGAATGAATGAATAAATAAAATCTCCCTATCTAAAATATCTATTAACCCCAACGTGTTAGGTACAATGCTATAGGAAAGAATATATCCCAATAATGCTTATGTCCACAGTGTTTACCCTGAGATAACTCAAGGATTACAATCCTAACCTTACCCCCAAAGTGTGCCACAAAAATATCTTGCTTTTGTTATTATTTTCAATTGCACTAGTATATTGATAGTCTTTGGATACAGAAAATATCATTCTATTTTTAACATTCTGTTTTTAGTTCTGGCATTTCCATTTACAAAACATAGTACTTGTCACTGGCTACACATTTTATGAATTCTGGCAATGAGCTGCACTCTTTTGTAAAATGGGAAATAGTTAAGGAAGGCCTGTGAGGAGGCCCACCACCCCTGAAATCCCAGCACTCTGGGAAACTGAGGCAGAGGACCACTAAGTTCCAGCCCAGCCTGGACAACTTAGTAACTTAGCAAGACTGTCTCAAAATAAAATTTAAAAAGGGCTGCAGTAGTAAGGCCCGAGTTCAATTCCTAGTACTATAAAAAAATTGTTTTTAAATTTTCAAAGTCTCATTCACAAATGAGGGTACAGTGGTACAGTATTTGCCTAGCATGTGCAAGGTCTAGGGTTTGATCTCTAGCACAAGAAAAAAAAAGTCAAGCTTGAGCTCTCAAAAAGAAATCTAAACAAGTCTTGTGTTGTTTGTTTAGGGATTTTCTTGCTTTTTCCTTTTGTGCCTATCATATTATTTTATTAAAAGGGAATTTTAAAAGTTCTGGACCTAAATCATTTTCAGCAGAGGTAAAAACAAAATCCTTGCATTTCCCCAGTCTTTATATAAGGTTTTTAGTTTAAACATAAACAAACAAATGAAAGAAAAGCAAAGAAAACCTACTATCCATCAAAATGAATGCTTCGCTCACCTTTTCAAGGTGCAATAATTTGGCCTGGTCTCTAGGGATCCACTTAGTGTCCTGGAAGAAGTAATTAAATAAATGGGCCCTTGTGGCCCAAAGAAGCTAATAGAACTGCCTTTTCAATAATAAAACATACCATTTCATGCTGACAACATAGCAGTTAATTTCTAATCTGAAAAATAGGAGCTGCCAGCTTTGGCTGTGTTGTTCCTTTCAAATATGCTGTTGATGACTCAGAATTATAGTTTTTCAGCCAACTTACCTATATTCAATTTTAAACTCTTCAGTGAGTTTAGATGAAATGGAAAATGGAAAGACGCAAGACATCTGTTTTTCTGAGCCTCCAACTCCTGTCCTGTAATGCTCCCACAGGACACTTCTACGTTTTCATCTCTACATATTTAATTTACTCTGTTTGAAGGCATAGCCGAAGTTCCTGGTTCTGGTCTTGACTGGTGTGACTCTGACAAGTAATTTAAGCTTTCAGGGCTTCAGGAGGACCCAGATGAGTTATTTGGTTTCTTTCGAATTTAAAATTATCATATGAACTCTATTAAATCCTGAGGATTATCTCTGGACCAACATTCCATGCCCTTGTATGTGACTGATTTCTTCTCGCTCCTCGGGCTCTCTCTCCAAGGGAACACTGCTGACCACCCAGTTCACAGTGTCACACACACAAAAAGCCACTCCTTCACCCACACGGAAAACATGCACAAAGTCACACGTACTTAATTCTGAAACCAATCACTCTGGCTGCTTTTCCCTCATTGTATTCATCAAAATAAATAATCATCTTGCTCACCTGTTCCCTTACCTATTTTCTGTCTCTCCTGCAAAAAGCATAAGTTCCCCAGAGGCTGAAGGTCTACCTATCTTAACCACACATGGGTTGCTGGAGTCTGGTGCAGTGCACGGCTTGTAGAAGGTCCTTACATCTGCAAGAAACTATCCTGCACATGTTACAAAAGCAAACTTTAAATCTCTTAGTCTAATGAGGAATCCCTGTCAACAACAGTCGTATGTGAATGTACGCTGGTATAACTAAAACATTACAATGAACATGTATTGAACACTTTCTATGTGCCAGATACTATGTAAATGTTCTGGATAAATGAATGAGTGAATTGCAATGCATTACCAAAATCAGATGAACCCTACAGAATTCCTAAGACAAAACTATAATCAAATAATTCTGCCTTAATTTAGGCTTAAGTTTCTTAACACTCTGCCATCATTTATTATTTTTGTTTCCTTTCAAGTACATTATGGTACACATACAAACAAAACTTATATCAGTGTGGTTTAAATCTGTAATCCTAGCAATTAAATCTGTAATCCTAGCACTTGGGAAGCTGGGGCAGGAGGATCACTGCAAATTCAAGGTGAGGCTGGGCTACATTGTGAGTCCAAGTTCTGCTTGGACTATATAGCTAGACTCTGTCTCAAATATAATAGTCGTAACATTTTTAAATTCTCAAGAAAAATTTTAAATTAGACATTTTCTCATAAATGAACAGAACAAAATGTTAGGACATACCAAAAAATTCTTGAAAATTATTTAGAAACTACTATAAAACCATCAGTATTATATAATTTAATATTCTTCAATCTCCTCATGTAAAGAGGGGAAGAGGAAGAAATCTAACAGTGAAATAATAAAACAGAGGGCACTAGTTAATTCACTGACTTTTTCAGCCCATCGCTAAATTGATCAATTGCTGAATATGCAGATTCACTGATTATGCATTCTTTAAAATGTGATTAAAAATATTTTCATTGCCTTATATATATGCCCATTTTGTAGAGTAAAGAGAAGACACCTGGCTCTGATACTTTTCATCTCATCCTTCACAGAAACAGATCTCGTTCTATCCTATTTTTGTTTCCAGTGAGAACACAGCTGTTTTTCATTAGAGATGTTTAACTTGCTCTGTATATGCAGAGTTTTACATGCGTAACAGAAGATTTTAATACAGATTTAGCTCCTGCTTGAGATAAATCAAACTCAAAGTGACAAATAAGCAAGTGTCTGTAAAAACTAGGGGGTTGTCTGATTTAAAACTCTGAGAGGCTTAGAAACCCTTCAATCTCAGATTGTGCAAAATACACATTTTATTCAGCAAGACATGATAGATTATTGCAGGGTTGTTCTTTTTTAAATTCACTGGATGCAGCTGAGAATAATCTAAAGCTATAATATATTAATAAAATTAGCCAGAGATAGAGAAAGAAAAACTAGGAATATAACTAGTATAATTTATCAATTGCTTCAGAAATTTTACGTAAACATTTTCTAATCTTAAGTGCCTTACCTGGTTCCCTTGTTTTCATTTTTCTCTTGTATTATACTTAGTACCAAGTACCGAGCCCTTTTTTTTTCATTCCAAACATTTTTCTGATTATTACCCTGCATGAGTGTGTACAAATGCAAAGCAGTTTAAGATGATGCAGGCGAAATGTTTGATGCACACATTTCACTTCATACACCTAACTTATTGCCATCCTGCTGCTTGATGAAAGAAATCAATTTGTTACAGCTTTTTACTTCAATGGTTCTATTCTTTTCCTTTTTCTCTCTAGATTAATTACCTATAATAATATTTTGCCTTTCTAGTTGTCTACAGACATATTAACTCCCCTATCAGAACTTGTTTTGCGTTGTTTTTTTATTTTCTTAGCAGTACTGGGGACTGAATCCAGCACCTTTCCACTGAGCTACATCCCTAGCCGTCTTTTTAATTTTTAATTCTGAGATAGGCTCTTACTGAGTTGCCCAGGCTGGGTTTGAACTTTCCATCCTCCTGCCTCAGCCTACTAGAGTGCTGGGATTATAGATACACATCATCACACCCAGCTTATTTTACATTTACAGAAGTAATCACTGGTAAGAATTTTTGCCTTACCAAAATTTTTAAAATTCAACATTTGGCAGCTAATAGTAATAAAACTGTTTTAGGCAAAAATCATCAATAAATGCTTCAACCTCAGGGCTGATGATATGTTTTATATCTAGAAGTCACCCTAAACCCTCCTGGGCTCATAGGTGGGCGCTTCGGAAGGTGATTGGATTATGGGGCATTGTTCCTAACATGCTCTTATGAGGTGGGGCCTGGTCAGAAGGGGTGGGCACCATGGCTATGCCCTGGAAAGTTACATTTCCCTTAGGGTTCCTCCCCTTGCTCTCTGCTTCCTGTCTGCCTTGAGATGAGCAGCTACTCCTCTGCTACTGTGCCATGCTGCCCTACTGTGGAGCCAGCCAACTATGGACTGAAAAGTGAACCAAAATGAACCTCTCCTCTTTTAAGCAATGGGCATTAGATGTTGTCTCTCAGCTATGAGGAAAGTAACTCAGTTGGGAACAGGACCTAACACTGCGTGTTAATCACCAAAGGGGATGACGTCTCTAGACAATCACAGACACCTCCTCGGTCAGTGGTAAAGTCAGTATCCCTGATCACAGGATCATGGATGACTTGATGTGACACACTACAAAGGGTAGCTCTGTATGAAGACAGGACTTTTGACAAAAGACTTAAATCTAATTATGAGGAAATGATCAAACACAAACTAAGGGGTATTACACAAACCTGGCCTGTTCTTTTCAAAATGTCACGGAAAATGGAACTATTGATGAGCTGGCACAGATTAAAGCTGACTAAAGAGACACAACAACTAAGCACAATACGTCATTCTGGATCGTTAGCCAGGTAGGGAAAATGGTTTTTTGTTTGTTTGTTTGTCTGTCTGATTTATGTCTTTGTTTTCCTCTGGAGGCTAATATTGGGACAACTGGGAATTTTTGAATATGAACCATATATTAAGTAATTTGTCTTGATTTAATGTTAAATTTCTTTTTTTTTTTTGGCTCAAGTATTTTTATTTTTCTCTATATTCTGTCAACTGGCAATCACATTTCTATGGTTTTAATTATTAACTCTAGGCACGAAACAGTTGCAAGGACGATCTTATTCCAAGAGGTATCCACTGTGTTCCAGCCCCAGGGTGTCTGGTACTTTCCTTTCTCACCTCCCACGCGGCACTATGCAAAGTTTCACATTCTCTCCTGTTCTTCCTTCTCCAGTCGTTCTTGCTCCTCCTGTTCCTTCTGCAGCCGAGCCTGTCTTCTCTTTTCAGCCAGGATCTTTGTAGCCTCTCCTGCATCAGTGGTGCCTGCTGTGGGCTTCCCCAAAGCTGCACTGCTCTCGGCCTTCCCTCCTGTGGCAGCATGCTTCTCGGTGGCATGCTTGTCCATCACGTGCTTCTCGGTAGCATGTTTGTCTGCCGTATGCTTCTCTGGGATTTCTTCTCCGTGTGGGCCAGCAGCCTGCGGACCTGAGTGCTTTCCCTTTCCTTATTACTCTTCTCTTTCTCTGATTTCTTCTTGAGTGTTTCTTGGCTGGGAATGGGGGGAAAGCGGTACTTCACAGGAGATCCTTGGTATGGTGGCTTCACAGTCTTTGGAGACTGTGGATATGCTTTTGAAGTTGTTTTGGATATCACAGGAGAAGATGACCTCTTAGGAATGCCTCCAGGAAGCTCGAAACTTCTCAGTGGGGACCCAAGGCCCCCAGTAGGAACAGAAGTTGTCACTTGTTGCCTCCTCTTCACTTTCTCTGTCAGAGAGGCCTCTGCTCCTGCAGGGGCTCCTTTCCCAGCATCTCTAAGCTGTAACTATACACAAGACAGTAAAGTACATATATGCTATAAATATTTACAGATTGTGATGGTTAATCTTGGTTGTCAACTTTTTTTTTTGTTCGTACCAGGGATCGAACTCAGAACTTTGCCCTTGCAAGGCAGGCGCAGTTCCACTGAGCTAAATCCCCAGCCCTTGATTGTCAACTTTACTGAACTAAGAGATCCCTAGAAAATTGGTATTTATGTGTGTGCATGTGCGTGTCTGTCTGTCTGTCCCCGGTCCCCTGACCCCCTCCTTCATCTCCAATAGTCTTCCTTCTACTTTCTTGTCAATCTTAATTTTTCTCCTACACTCCCTATATGAGAAAAAACATACAATATTTGACTTTCTGAACATGACAGTCTCTAGTTCCATCTGTATTCCTGCAAGTGAAATGATTTTGATCTTCTTTGTGCCTGAATAATATTTCATTATATATATGTACCACATTTTAAAAATTGATTCCATCTGTTTAAGAGCACCTAGGCTGTTTCTTAGCTATTGTGAATTGCACTGCAATAAACATAGATATGCAAGTATCTGTCATTCTTAGGGAATATACTGAGGAGTGGTACAGCTGGATCAAAT
Organism: Heterocephalus glaber; assembly: GCF_053883595.1. Lineage (NCBI taxonomy): Eukaryota > Metazoa > Chordata > Mammalia > Rodentia > Bathyergidae > Heterocephalus > Heterocephalus glaber. The sequence goes on from NW_028258156.1 coordinate 9,461,743, forward strand.
GGTAAGTGATACCAGACTTTGAGGATGATACAATGATTGGATAAAATTTGCTGAGGTTGGGGCCAGAGATTTAGCTCAGTGGTGCCACCACCTGCTCTGCAAGCACAAGGTCCCCGAGTTAGAGCCACAGTGAAAAAAAAAAAATTGTGGAGGTTGGAAGGCAGGAAGTAAGGAAGTATATTTTTCATTTAGGAAGGATATAAATCATTGTGCCAGAGGCCTTATGTGGTAGAATGTGACAGTGATAAACCCTAATTATTCACATCTGCCTATATCTACACCTTAAGTCTTTTCTCATTCTCTGAACTTGGCCATGGGACTTGTTTCAGCTAATGAGACAAATGCAAAATAATACTAGTGGAGCCCTGAACATTGCTCATACATGGAGACATCTGTTTAGTCATCTTAGAGGCATCATACAAAGAAGCACAAGCTAACATGGGGGATGATAACAGGTACATGCTCCAATCACTTCTGTTGCCACAAACAATAACCAGCCACCCCCAAAAGCAGAGCTAAATGTCTAACAGCTGATCACAGATTCATGAGTAAATCTAGTCAAGTTGAGCATACTTAAATTGCCAACAAACAAATAGCATGCTAAATAAGTAAGTAGTGGTTGTAGTAAGTTCTACACTTGTGATGCACAGTTGCGTAACAAAGAATACTGTTCTAGTTCAGTTAGCAAACCACAGCCCACAAACCAAATCCACCCTACCCTCTTGTCTTTGCACAGCCCTATAAGCTAAGAAGATTTTTTTTTTATCTGAAGATGGTTGAGGGAAAAAAATCAAATATAATATTTTGTGACATGTGAAACCTATATAAAATTCAAATCTCAGTGCCCATAAATAAAATTTATTTGAACACAGTCTTATCCATTTGTTTATGTATTATCTATTGCTGCTTTTGCACATCAACAGCTAAGTTAGATTGTTGTGATGAAAGTATTTTGCCTGTGAAGCCTGAAATGCTTACTATCTGGCCCTTCACAGAAAGAGCTTGATGATCTCTATTTTAGTTCTGGCTCATAGTTGTTTACTTGTGGCCAAAAATAGCACAACCAAAGTTTGGCATGAAGAAGGAAAGTTGGTGTGTCCTGCCTTGGCAGCCCATAAATAAGCATTAGGCTACCATCCACACCCAGCTGAGAGCACCCATACATGACCTCCGGGAAACTATCAGAAGAAGGGTGAGCTACTAATGAGCCTCTCCAGCAGTGAGTGAAAAAAGTGTACAGTAACCCAAGAGTCCTGTTGAGTTGGATTTGTCAGTAGTTTTTCCCTCCTCTTCACCATATTGCAGCTGAAGCAACAGAAGTGTCAGCAGAACTCTGGTTTAGCAATTAAATATTTATCTACTACAGGGGAGAAATCTCACTTCACATCAAAACAAGTGACCTACCAAGAATTCTAATCTCCCTACAAATACTCTGCAAGCATAGACACATGAAAAGGAAGACAGCCAACAACAAAAAAATGACTAATGTAACTTTTATGGGCTTACTTTCATTATTTCCATGGTAATGTCTTCCCTTACTTGTTTTCCCATGTGCTCTCTTTTTATCCTTAATGCTTCCTTTTGATTGCCCAAGAAAACAAAGCTGGTCATTGAAACTCATTAAACTTGAGTTTGACCAGCAATGAAGAAGAGAACCAGGATGTTTACTACTGGGTGCTCTTTGTCTCATTATACTCATCTGATCTTTGACAATCCACTGTTTTAGATATGGAAATCTAAAGCAAGAAAGGACAGGTAGACATAAAATGAGGGGGAAAAGGCAAAGAGGAGAAGGAGAAAAAAATAGGAAGATCATAATCCTATTCTGACCTTTTTACACATGGTCAGATATAAAATTTCAACTACCAGAAAGATGACAGAAATGGCATTTTCTATGCTCCCAGGTTTAGGAACCAATTCGATTGTACTAGTACAAATAGAATTGCTGGAAATGAACACCAAAGTCACCAGAGACTTTGAAGTGCACTGGCCACTTAGGTACCTGCACTGTCTTTTAGTCTGGAAAAAGAGCAACAAGCTTCTGAGTGAAGTTGCTAAACATTTGCCTCATTCTAAACTGAAACTTGTGGGAGTATGACAGAAGTGATCCACCTGCCACCTGCAATGAGGAGACATCAGAAGAGCAAATTTAGTAACATGTTAAAAATCAGTCTGCTTTTTATTTTCATTTTGTACAGAAAATTCTGAGTGAAATCCATGATTAAATATTCCTTCCTACCACAGCAAACCACCAAACCAACTACATCTTACCTCTTAGTACCAACGGTTTGTCAAAACTCTAAAAGATTTCTGTTTGCTTCATTCCCAATGACACACTAGAGCCAGCCTCACACATACACCCAGAACCCCAAACAAACACACATAAACACTCCAAAAGCACTGACCAACAACTGAATATTCCTTCCAGTTTTGTGGAAAGCCAAAGAGAGGAGTTACATAACAGAGGACACACCAAAGCTTTACAGAACTTTGCTTCCTTTCTCTTTTCTCTTTCTTTGAAATCCTTCATGTGCTTTCCTCTTCCCACCACCTGAATTTTCTTCCTTGTTCTCTAACTCTGGTCTCCCTCACTTATTGCCTCTGTCCCTTTCCTTGAAATAGCTTCATCAATTTGTACCTTTAACCAGTAGCCCCTTCCACAAATCAAAGTGACAAAAATGTTGCTGGGATTTCCGGCCTCTTTGGAGAACCTAAAAAGGAAGAGGGGGTGGCGGTGGGGTAGTCAGTAATAATGATTTAACACAGCCAGTCAATAAAATAATAGAGTGGGCAACTACATCTTGAAAAATGTGAGGGGTGAACTATAGCACCTATTTAAATACATTACAGAAAATCATAGAAGTACTAAAGTGTGAATGGAAAGTATGTTCTAAGGCTATTTCTTTTTATTTGCATTACACCTTCTACTATGAAGATAACATATTTCACCTGTGTTGGTTTAGCATGTCTGGTTTCTGGTTTTATAGCATCTATCTATAATATCTGGGGGGAGAAATTCCTGATAAATTAAAAGAAAGAAGGCTAGCATTTCAATACTAGAGAACCACCTAAAGTGATTTCCACAGAGTGTGTTTCTCTATGGTGTTCCTCTTTATAAAAGTTGCTTATAGTGAAATTCTCCAATAGTGAAGTGGAATAAAAGGCGTAAATTGCTTCAGCACAATTCAGCAGGATTTCATTCCACTTACTGAAGTATACTTTTACCTACAAGCATGTGCTGCTAATGATGCACTTACCACACACCATATGGGTGAAAAGTGCTTATGCTGAAATGCTCCCTCTTGGCTCTCCCAGAGAGCAAGAATGGGAAACCAAAGTAGATTCCCTCCCTGAAGGCTAAAATGACCAGGAAACCCTGCTGGATGAAGTTTAGCTTCTCTTTGATTATGCTTTTCACAGCAGCAGAGGAAAAAAATTTGGCAGGTTTTCATTATTCCGCACTCTGTTTTTGAGAGAGGTGAGCCTCATTTCTGGACCAGAAAAGATGACATACTCAGAAGTGTGCTATTCTCTGCAGTAAGGAGGATGTTCACAATGCACCATATACACATAGCTGTGCTATTTTAGAATAGACTGTAACAGTATCGGGTACAAATGGTCTTCCAGAAGATAAATTTAAGGCAAGACCTTACTCTCTTACCCACAAAAGCCCTGATAAATAGCCACTTCATCAGTGGGCAATCAGAAATGACATTATTTCTCATACAATGGAAGATACTATAGAAGGTCCTGGGTATTCTAAAATGTTGGTCTCTAATAAACTTTTCGAATAGCACACTCTATCACTGAAAAATGTTCAAGCATGAACTGAAAAGAGTTATAAATATGTTCACTTTTAAATTCCTGTATATAGGGCCAGGGATTTAGCTCAGTGGTTTCACCGCCTGCTGCACAAGCACAAGGACCCGAGTTCAATCCCCGGTACAAAAAAAAAAAAATTCCTGTATATAAAGGTACTAGCATCTTAGATACCTCTAAATGCAAACATAGGAAAATTTACAGAATAAGATAATGGGGCACACAATATTTTAATTGGTTTTTAGGCAATAATATTTTTTAAATATGCAATTTTATTTAAAATATAATATTAATGAAATTAATAATATAACAGTATGTTTTGATAGCCTCACAAATTTTTGGTTTAGCACTTTGTGACAGGATATGAAGATCTTCTTCTAAGTTGTTTCTTTTGATATATTTTCAAATTACACGATTTCTCATCAGCATATCCAAATCTCATGTGGATGAAGAGGATCATTTTATAGCACTTACCAAATCATGAAGCTGGTTCCTTCATCTCATCCAAACCTATAAATATTTTTGGTGAAGTTCAGCCAACAAATTTCCATTTTTTCCTGTAAGGCCTAACAGTTCTTAAAAAAATCAATCACAGGGGCTAGGGATTTACCTCAGTGGTTCTGCTGCCTGCCTTGCAAGTGCAAGGTCCCAAGTTTGAGCCCCGGTACCAAAGAAAAAAAAAATCAATCACAAATGTGTTTAAATTCATGGAAACTCTCAGTTTGAAAGATTTGAAAACAGATTATTAAGTTCTTTTTGCTAATGCTTTGTATGGCAAAATAAACAATTTCTTGAGTAACATCGATGTTTTTGCAAAATGTTGTAACAATGGAAATATTTTCCATTATTTGGTTTGAAATGCTCCTTTATAAAAAACAGAAACTTTTTCACTTATTGTGAAAACTGTCTCTATTTTATGGGTTCAGAGTAAGTGAGTATGTGCATGTGTTCTACAAGATAACTTTTAATTCACAAGTACTTACCTCAGAAAGGTCCTACATAGAACCCTGTATTTTGTAAGGGAAAAAAAGCACCATTTGTCTTTAAATTTGACAACTTCTCCAAGTATTTTGTCTCAAAATGGCCTCTGAGCTTCAGTAGGGCATAACAGATTTTCATGATCACCCCTTATCTTATTCATAAACATTGGGAAGATTCTATTAAGATACTACACAATATTCCATAGATTCACTTATGAAGATCATATGTAATTTATAATATTCTGAAAGAAAAGAATGTCAACCCTATCTATGTGAGAAAGTCCTTTCTCTCTCTCTTTTTTTTTTTTTTTTTGGTACCGGGGATCAAACTCGGGTCCTTGCGCTTGTGTAGCAGGCGTCAAAACCACGGAGCTAAATCCCTGGCCCAAGTCCTCTCTTTTTCGTTGTTGTTTGGTTTGGTTTTTGAGACGAGGTCTAGCTATGTAGCCCTAGCTTGCCTCAAACTTGGAATACTCCTGCCTCTGTCTCCTGAGTGCAGAGATTATAGACATGTACCCTCAGGCTAAATGTCCTCTCTATTCTATGGATAATATGCCCTGTGAGTAACTTGAACACCTAATATACAGAATATTAATAATAGTTTTCATAATTATTTGAAACAAGGAAATATATGAAGATGGAAGATTCATTTATCAATATCACAGGTCTCCTTAGCTCTAGACTTCTCTGATATGCATCCTAACTCACATTTTGATATACAGTGCCTATACTGTATATTAAAACCTATTTTTGTTTATTCTTGACATTTAAAAAAGCTACCAAATATTAAGAGTAATAGCAGAATTTTCAGAAGAAACCAAGCTAAATAAACTTTGCATGAAGTATCATATTGGGGAATTCTTTTTTTCTTGCACCCCTCCCCACCTTATACCAGGGGTTGAAGTTGGGATCTTATGCTTGCCAGGCAGGCAGATTGCTGCTGAGCTACATCCCTAGCTGTTCTTTTTCTTTTCTTTTCTTTTCCCCTAATTTAAAAGAGAAAATGGTAGGGAAATGTCCTGAAATTACACAAAGGGCAAAAAACATAGACATAATAAAATATGTACAGGGTTTTTTTTTTTTTTCAATTATATAGTTGTTCCACTAAGGATCAATTCTCCTCATCACAAAATCTATAACAATATAGAAATTTACCTACTTCTTAATATAACTGTTGCTAATATAATTCTGTGCTTACCAGAACTATCTTACCAATACTAAATTCCTTTTTTTCTTTTTTTTTTTGGTACTGGGAACCAAACTCCGGACCTTGCACTTGCGAGGCAGGCAGCAGAACCACTGAGCTAAATCCCCGGCCTTAAATTCCTATTTTTAAAGCATAGCAATAGCCAAAAAGAGCACTCAAACTGTGGTGATCAGAAAACACTTTTTCGTTTGTTTGTTTTTTGGTTTGGGTGCCGGGGATCGAACTCGGGTCCTTGTGCCTGAGCAGCAGGCTGCAAAACCACTGAGGTAAATCCCCGGCCCAGAAAACACTTATATTTAAATTTAAGTTCTACCAATTACTCTAAGGCTGGAGGTAAGGTGATTTACCTCCATGTAAATCTGCTTTTTTATTAATGACAGGAAATAGTTTAGAACTCAATACTTAACATCTGACTAATTCTTATGTTTTAAGACTTAATAACTTATTACAAAGAAATCTTCTTTCACTGTGACTTATGTACAAATATTCCAAACATAGTTTTATTAACTAATACCTTTAGGAATTGAATGCAATTATTGTTGAATTTTGACTTCCTTGGAGGACAGCTCTCTCTGTTAGTGTTCCTATTAGAAAGGGTCACAGTGGTTTAAAAATATATTACTGGGGAGCAGAGCATTGGAACTAGCATAAAGTAACATTAAAGTCCAGTAACAGATTTGAAAATTGTAGTCGAGGTAGAAGTTTCAGTGCATCTCAGCTGGAGTAAGCAGCTTCAGCAGAAGAATCATTTGGCTACGTGTGAATTTTACACATCTGTCAACTAAATCAGAGCTCCAAATGAAAAACCTGGCACTCAGAAACATTATGGGGATTTGTGAGTCCCCCTGGAGAATTTTGGGTCCATAAACCAGTGAATAGATTACTATGACACATAAATAGAGTATTTTCATCCGTGACAGATATAATCTTGCTCTGGTACTCTTTGTATCATGTGGCAGGCAACTATACTCCCTGTCCTCAGGCCAGCTGTAGAAAATGTTTAAAGATGAGTGACAATATTAAATATAGAAAAAATCTACAGGATAAAGAACTGAACCACATTTGAGAAGATCTAAATGTAATCTCTGTCAGTACCACTCAATGTGATCTTCAAGTTCATCCACTAATCTAGTCTTAATGTACATCTTTAAAATACAAATCACTTTAACAGCCAAGATTGATTCAATCTTCCAACAAACTATGACGTAGGATTTACTGGTAAGGAAACTGAGACTCCCTGGGTGTGGGCCTTACCTAAAGTCACACAGATGATCAAGGTGTCCCCAAATTCAAATCCAAGTATTCTTTCCACTATGCCATAAAATAGCTTTAATCTTTGGAATGAGAACATAGTAATTTTTTAATAAGTTTTGCTTTCATTTACTCATTCAAAAAATATTTCTTTATAACTTGGATAGGTCAAAATATGACTATAAAAAGAGGAACTTAACTTGTCTCTAAAATTCCAGGAAGAAATGGCAAGAAAGAAACGTGATGTTCTTTGAAAAGCATATTAGTGCCAGTCTTTGTAGAAGCCCTCCTGGGGTGGTAGTGCGGGGAAAACACACACCCTAGGCTTTGGGAACATCTTTTAGGGGGGAAGAGTTTGAGGTCTTCGTAAAAATTGCTAAGGAATATTTTGCATGATGACAATGACATGTGAAAACTATCACATATTTTCTTATCCATGTTTTGATATAGATATACTGGAAAATATTATGTTAGTCATTGGAGAAGTTCTGTATATAATTTTAAAGCTTCGTGAAATCAGATTAGTGTGTCCCCTTTTATTTGAATTAATGAGATGCTCAATGCTGTCCAGCTTCTACCTTGTCCAAACCTTGGGCAATGATCCGACTTGAAAGCCATGCTGCCTGCACCTATGATGAAAGAGAAAAGTGCATCATTCTAGTTAGACCACATTCACACCAGCTTCAGTCCTCTCAACCTCCATCCTGCCCAGTCCATGGGTCTACCATGCTTTGGTTCTCTTTGCAGTGTTTGTAGTAACTGTGATTTCTGATCATCATATGGAAACGTCAGAGCAGGCAACCATAACAGCCACGGCCTAAGAGAAGGTCAGAGGACAACAGAGAGAGTTATCATCTCAGCATCTAGAAAAGATCTCACTGCACAGCAGTGTTCAGTAAATGGTGACATCCTTGGAGGCTCCCTGCAAGTGTGCCAGTGCTTCTTGAAGATGCATGACGTCTCTATAAGTTTGAGCATTCAGAAAGAGCAGATTGCTAGCATTATAAAATATTTTTACATTTATAGAATGGTACATCTTTCTATAGAATATATTCTTTCCTGGAAATATTTCCATGAAGAGACAGTATAAAGAAAACCCACTCCTTAAAAAAAAAGGTTATGTTTTTAAGTTAAAAACTGAAAATAAAGTGTTCCCATTAGACTACTGAGATCTTGATTTCAGTCCTTTGCCAGTTTAACAATCACTCTGTTTAACAATGTCATACAGGCAACAGCAAGGTGCGTGTGGTATTATTCTCAACTTTCCTCTGTCCCCATGCTAAAGACCAAAGCAACACATTTCCCAATAATAATCCTAGCTTGGGACCAATTTTATTTTTTAAATAATTATAAAATCACAAAAAGTTCCAAAAATAATACAGAGAAAGCCAATGTACCTTTCACCCATTTTCATCCTAAAAGAAAAGCTTACATTACTACCACAATATCAAAACCAGAAAATTAACATAGGTACAATGTACAATCTTAATCACATTTCACCAGTTTTGACACACACTTTTGCATGTGTGTGTGTGTTTCTATAGAGGTATGTACCTAACCACTATAATTAATACAGATTGGCCATACCACTGCCCCAGCGCCAAAGAGGAGAGCTGCCCCCAGCACAGAGGAGATGAGCCACACAGGGGCCAGCAGCACACATCTCTCCCCTGACACTGAACTGAGAAGACATGTAAACAAGTCTCAAAACCAGACTTCCAGATCACCTAAAGCAATCCCAAAGGGAAATGAGATGGAATAATCTGATACTCAACCACCTGGACTCCCTGAACTGGCAACAAAAAAGGATCTGGAATTAAAAGAATTTAAAAGAATTAAAAGAATCATACCACAGCGATATATGTGCACCCATGTTTGTAGTGGCACAGTTCGTAATAGTGAAAGCTTGGAAACAGCCCATGTGCCCATTAACTAGAAACTGGATAAACAAGATGTGTTTTTTATTATAAAATGGAATACTACTCAGCCATAAAGAAAAACTAGAGACGTTTATAGCTAAATGGATGCATATTGAGGCCATCCTCTTAAGAGAAATAAATAGGACATATATGTGTAAATACTGAATAGTTTCTCTAATGTGAGAAACTGGAAGTGTAATTAAGGATACACATGGATGAAATTGCCTAATAACATATTTCTTAGAAGGTGTTTCCATCGTGTGTCATATGTATCAAAATTTAAATAGGGAGAAGTTTGGCTTATGTGGAATCTGCTAGCTAACTGGAATTTTTTTCCAGACCTCTATTTGTTCAGTGTTGGTTTTGGGGATCTTTCTGAAACAAATCACATCCTCTGGTGTCTTGTTGGTGCTTGAGATGTTCTTTTAAGTTATATGGAAAAATGTTTAAGTGCTTTTCAGTTTTATTTTGGTTGAGTTCTACTGTATTTGAATATTATTGTAGTTTTTTTCCCTTGCATTGTTCTTCTTTGAATGGTTTTAATTTTTGTAAGTGTGTGTGTTTGATAACAAAGTTATTAAATTAAAAAAAGAGGATCTAGAAAAAAATGAAATCACAAATAATTTCTCAGATAACAGCAGAGATTGTGCCCATAGTGCAATACATGATTAATAAATCTAGAGAGGACACAGATAAAAAAATAGAGGAGTTGAGGAACATGATGAAATCCCAACACAGGAAACAAATGGAATCCATAAAACAGATTTCCAGGAGATTAAAAACTCTACTGAAAGTTTACACAGCAGAATGAACCAATGTGAGGGCAGAATTTCAGATATAGAAGATAAGACTGCAATTAGTGATCAGGAAAAGAAAAATTTTTTTAAAATAGTAAGGTAGGGCTGGGAATTTGGCTCAGTGGTTCCAGCACTTGCTTTGCAAGCGCAAGGTTGGGAGTTCAATCTCTGATACCAAAATAAATAAATAAATAAATAAATAAATAAATATATAAATAAAAATAAAATAGTAAGGGAACATGAGAAATCAATCCTGCGGCTGCTAGACAGTGCAAAGAAGAATAACGTAAGACTGACCGGAGTCAATGAAGATACAGGAGAGAGTGCAGGTGACATAAAAAATCTGTTCACAGAAGTGATGGCAGAAAACTTCCCAAGCAGGGGAAAAGAACTTGACATACAGATAAATGAGGCATATAGGACTCCAACTAACCTTGATCAAAAAAAAATCTACACATAGGCATATAATAGTTGAGATTCCAGAAACCCAAGAGAAGAACAAAATTCTACAAGAAGTTAGAGAAAAGAAAGAAATCACATACAAAGGAAAGCCTATCAGAATCACAGCAGACTTCTCAATGCAAACCCTCAAGGCAAGAAGAGCTTAGAGTGATGTATTTCAAGCCCTAAAGGAAAACAGCCTCCAACCCAGATTGATGTACCCTGCAAATTTATCTTTCAAAATTGATGGAGAGGGCCAGGGATTTAGCTCAGTGGTTCCTCCACCTGCCTTGCAAGCCCAAGGACCCAAGTTAGATCCCCAGTGCCAAAAAAAAAGAAAAAAAAAATTAATGGAGAAATAAGATACTTTCATGACAAAGAGCAGCTTAGGAACTTCATGAACACCAAACTAGCACTCCAAAAATTTTTTTGACAATATCCTAGGAAAAAACAATGAGGATCACAACCTCAGGAAGCCCAGCAGAATGAATCCATCAGGCATAACAAGAAATTAAACACAAAGGGGGAGAATCCAACAAAAATTCATGACAATGATGTCAATACATATCAGCTATAACCATCAATGTTAATTGTCTCAATTCACTAATCAAAAGAAATAGACTGGCAGAATGGGTCAAGAAGCAAGATCCAACAATATGCTGCATACAAGAAACACACTTAATTCAAAGAGAAACTCATAGACTGAAAGTTAAAGGGTGGAAAACAATACTCCATGTGACAAAAACCCGAAAAAAGCAGGAGTAGCTATCCTCTTTGCGATCAAGCGGATTTCAACTGAAAATCTGAAACACTTCTGGTCCCAAGAATTTCAGATAAGTTATAGTTAACTTGTATGTACAAATCTATTGTGAACATGTGTTTTCATTTCTCTTAAGTAAAAACTTAAGAACAGAACTGTTGGTTCTTAACAGTAATACAAGAACTTTCTATATTCTTTTCCAAAATGGTTTTGTCATTTTACATTCACATTAGCAGGAATAGAAAGTTCTAACTGGTTCATAACTAAGCTGACATTTGTTCTTTTAAAACTTTTAACTTAATCTCCCTAATGAGAGTATAATACGCTCTTACTATTGTACTAATTAGTATTTTTCTGATTCTAGTGTTGCACACCTTTCCTTGTGCTGTGTGGGCTATTTCTCATCTTCTTGTGTCTACTTTTTAATTGGGTTGTCTATTTTTTTTTTTTTTGGTACCAGGTGTCAAACTCGGGTCCTTGTGCTTGCAAGGCAGGCAGCGGAAACACTGAGCTAAATCCCCAGCCCTATTGGGTTGTCTATTAACAAGCTGTAAGAGTTCTTTATATATTCTGGTCATAGGTTATATGTATCATACATATGTTCTGTTTAAGGACTGCTTTTCATTTTCTTTTTCTTCCCCCCCCCATTATGTTTATTGGTACATTTTAGGTATAAAATACAGTTACATTCATCATTAGAATCTTGGACCATTACATGAGTCTCTTGGTTCTTACTTTTTTCCCCCTTCCCTTGCCCTCCCTTCACTCCCTCTACCCTTCCCTATTTGCAAAGGCCTTATTTCCATTTTTTTCCTTTTCTCATATTTTTTCCTTTCCCCTTTTTCCCTTCCCCTACCCCTCCTAATTCCCCTGCTCTTTTAGACCTTTTCTTCCTGTTACAGACTATCAGTTATACATTTTTTAAATTACAATATTAAGATCTAGGAGACATTACCACAGATTTTACAGAATTTAAAAGGATATAGAAAGCATATTACAAAAATCTTTTTTGAAATAAATTTGACAACTTCCAAGAAGTAACTTGGAAGACAAATTAATGAAACTAACTCTGGAGGAAATATAAAATTTGAATAGCACCTATTAAAGAAAGTATATTCCTAGCTTGAAAACCTACCTCTATGACAATAGCAGGCTCATAAACATTTTAACTGATAAATTATATCAAACAATTAAAGCAGAAAAAAAAAGGAAGACTTCTCCCCTCATTTTAGGAAATCAACATTGTGCTAATCCTAAAACTGGATAAAGATAATAGAAGAAAAAAGTATGAACATAGATAGAAATTTGTTTAACAAAATAAACTATTAGAAGTCAGATCTGGCAGTAGGTAGAAAGTGGTTTTGTTATAGGGATGGCAGTGTTGGTTCAGCATTGGAAGGCCCACCCCCAAAAGTCATCATTTTAACAGAGGAAAGGAAAAAGCCATATGATCCTGTCACTAGTTGGAGAAAAAGTATTGGACTAAATTCTACAGCTGTTTGTGGTAAAAGCTATCAGGAGATTAGAAGTAGAACAGAACCTTCTCAACAGATTAAAGACATGTACTCCATACTTCCAGTGAGAATGCCTTATATGAATGGATACTTTTCATTTTCTTAACCATGTCTTTTAAAGTTCTAAATTTTGATGGAATCTCATTTTTCAATTTTTTCTTTTATACATCATGTTTTTTGTATCCTAGGAAATTCTTGCCTACCCTAATTTCATGAACATTTTCCCTTATAATTTCTTCTTAAAGTTTTATACTTTTAGTCTTTCATAATTAGGTTCATAGATCCTTTCAAGTTATTTTTATGTATGGAAATAAAAGGTTGAGGTTAATTTTTTACATACGGATACTAAGTGTTCTAGTACCATTTGTTGAAAACACTCTTTTCCTCTGCTCTTGAGTTGTTTATGTTTTATAAAATGTTAATGTTAAATAGTCTTTCAAAAAATCAGTGGACCATATATGTGTGGTTCTATTTCTAGATTCTCTGTTTTATTCCAATGATCTGTATGTCTTTCCTTACACCAACACTGCCTTGATTACTCTAGCTTTAGAAGAAGTCTTAAAATTAGGTACTAAACATCTTCCAACACATTTTTTTCTTTTTCTTTTTACTTTTCTAGGTCCTTTGTACTCCTACATAACTTTTAAATTACAATATCCAATTCTTCATTTATAGCAAGCATACACAGACCTGAATTTTTATATATACCTTGTGTTTTCTAATCCTGCTAAATTCAAATACAAGTTCTAGGGGCTCCTAGAGATTTCTTAGTATTTTCTCTGTAGATGATCATTTCATCTACATATAAAGATTTTACTTCTATCTTGCCAATCCTATGCTATTTGTTTCTTTATATTGCCAGACTATTTTGTTTTGGGCCTATGTTTCAAAGTTTAATGGACAGATGAAGAGTAGGCATATCTGCCCTTGTTCCCCACCTTAGGGAGAAAGCATTGTATCTTTTCCATTCATATAAGGCATTTTTGCTGGAAGTATGGAGTACATGTCTTTGATCTGTTGAGAAGGTTCTGTTTTACTTCTAGACTCCTGATACCTTTACCATGAACAGCTGTAGAATTTAGTCCAATACTTTTTCTCCAACTAGTGACAGGATCATATGGCTTTTTCCTTTCTTCTGTTAAAATGATGACATATGGGGGTGGATCTTCCAATGCTGAACCAGCTCTGCCATTCCTATAATAAAACCACTTTCTACATACTGCCAGATCTGACTTCTAATTGTTTTGTTAAACAAATTTCTATCCATGTTCATACTTTTTCTTCTATTATCTGTATCCAATTTTAGTTTTGGAACAATGTTGATTTCCTAAAATGAGGGGAGAAGTTTTCCTTCTTTTTTCTGTTTTAAATGTTTGATATAATTCATCAGTTAAAATGTGTATAAACCTGTTGTGGTCGTATAGGTAGGTTCTGAAGCTAAGAATATACTTTCTTTAATAGGTGCTATTTAAATTTTATATTTCTACCAGAGTCAATTTCATTAATTTGTCTTCCAAGGTACTTCATAGAAGTTGTCAAATTTGTTTCAAAAAAGATTTTTTGTAATATGTTTTCTATATCCTTTTAAATTCTGTAAAATCTGTGGTAATGTCCTTTAAATCTTGATATTGTAATTTAAAATGTATAATTAATATTGTGTAATAGGAAGAAAAGGTATGAAGAAGTAGGGGAAGTGGGAGGGGTAGGGGAAAGGAAAGAAGGGAAAAGAAAAAATATGAGAAAAGGAAAAAATGGAAACAAAATCTTTGTAAATAGGGAAGGGTGGAGGGGGTGAAGGGAGGGCAGGGGAATGGGGGAAAAAAAACAAGAACCAAGATACATCATGTAAAGGTCTCAATGATGAATATAACTGTATTGTATACCTAAAATGTATCAATAAACAATGGAAAAAATACAGATCTGTACCATTTTAGGGTTACATTCATTCTCCCTCCCTCCCAACTCTGTCCCCTGACAACCATATCTTTCTCCATCTTTATAATCTATCATTTGGAGAACATAATATAAATAGAATCATCAGCATGTAACCTTTCAAGCATAATTTGCCTTGAGATTCATTAAACTTGTTACATGTGGATCAGTGCTTGTTTCCCGTTTGTTGTTGGGTAGTATTCTGCATACAGATGCAACAAAGTTTATTATTTACTCACACGTGGAAGAACATCTGGGTTGTTTCTAATTTTTGCCATTACAAATAAAATTTTGCTTTAAACCTGCTCTTGCCAAATTATTCCTAGAGTGGCTGTACCATTTTGCAGTTCTACCTGCAAAATAAGAGTGATACAGTTTCTTTGCATCCTTACTGGTATTTGGTATTATCACATTTTTTTTCTTTTTAGTAGTTATGATTCTAACTGGATTGTTTGTTTCTTTTACTATTGAAATTTGAGACTCTTTTATCAAAGATACAGTTTGCAAATGTTTTCTTTTAGCTATAGCTTGCCTTTTTATCTTAATAGAATTTTTAAATTTTTCTGGTACCGGGAATTCAACTCAGAACCTTGCACTTGCCAGGCAGGCTCAGCACCACTTAGCTACATCCCCAGCCCAAAATTAATCTTTTTTTCTAAACTTAAATTTTCTTCTAACTATTTTATAAGTGCATCCTGTCTTCTCAGACAATAGCTGTAGCAAGAGCTGGGGGCTGCCTGGCAATCTGACAGGTAGGAAGCCAGGAGAAGATATAAATTCACTTTCTCATCTCCTACCAAGGAAGCTTGTTTACATAGATCACAAAGGACATAGTATCAAAAAAGAAGAAGAAACTGGATTTGAGCTGGGCATGGTGGCATGTATTTGTAATCGCAGTAAGCTAGAGGGCCAAAGGGAAGGATTGCAAGTTCAAGTTCAGACTGGGCAACTTAGCAATTTAGTAAGACCCTATCTCAAAATTTAAAAATTTTAAAAGAGCTGGGATGTAGCTCAGTGAGAAGGCCCTCAGATCCATCTCCAGTCACCATAACCTCCTGCCAAAAAAAAAAAGTTGAATTTTAGGGAAAGTATTAGAATTCCTACATTTAGACTGTATGTTAGCTTTCTCATTGCTGGGACAAAATGCCTGACACATACAATTTAAAGGAGAAAATGACTTATAGTTTCAGAGACTTTAGTCCATGGCTCCAAGGCAGGAGCATCTTTCAGAAGGGCATGGCAAAGCCAAGATACTCATCTCATGGCCAGAAGCAGAGCATAGGAGGAGGTCAGTGAGAGACAGACCCTTCAAAGACTCACTGCCAGTGACCTACCTCTTCCCACAGGGCTCATTCTACTGTGAGGATCATTTATATCTCCAGGAGCTTCAAACTGACAATTACAATTATTGGATACAAATGGTTAAGGTACAAAAATAAAAATAAACAAAAAGAGAGCAAAATGCAAAATGAGACATTCCACTATCAATTTATTAGATGTTTCTTATCAGATTAATGCTGCAGGTATTTACAGCATTTAAAACAAATTATGGATAGTATGAAAAATACTTACATTGATATTGAAGCCATAACTCCAAGCCCTGCTGATGCTACACGCTACCCACTATACTACACTTCCCTCCAAATGTAAGCATTCCATTCAGGGAGGTGTAATGGCATTGCCTTCCCAAGACTGCTGGCATTTTCTGGACTATCAAGTAGTAATTAATGTGGGTAGGAAAGTACAGGAAGTGAGAAGGAGAGGCAGCCAGTGGTTGGCAGATGGTTGTCATTTAGGCATTTTGTCCATGTGGAGCACGATCCTTGTCAGGGCAGGCTTTCCATTCCCATGCTGGAGAGATGAGACTGTCAGAAAACAAGCAGCAGCGTCCTCCTGAAAACGACCACCAATGGAGAAGTGCAAGACTCCGACCTCGGACCACTAAAGAGTCTCAATGTCATTCAGTGACACAGGATTTCAGGTCGCAGCTCTCAGAACAGTCTAAAAGACTCTCTCTTGATCACACAGGAGCCTGAAGAAACCAGGGCTAGGCTGATGACCCCATTAAAGGGTGCATCTGAGGCTGTTACCATATTTGGAAGATAGGTGGCCTGAGTGAGCATGTAGGGCCCTGAGAAAAGCAAAGATGGGTGTTAGCACAGAGTTAAAAAGAATTACTTTGGATGACAATCTTTTTTATTCATTCATTCATTCTTTAATTCATTCATTCAATATTTATCAGGTTCCTACTAAATGGCAGGCACTGTACTGGGTGCTGAGGATATAGCTCTCATGGAACTTATGTTCTGGTGGGGAATACTGTCAAAGAAAATGAAAGACAATGGAGGGCCAGGGATTTAGCTCAGTGGTGCCACCACCTGCCTCACAAGTGCAAGGTCCCAAGTTCGATTCCCAGTACCAAAAAAAAATGAAAGACAATGGAGATAAATTCTAAATAGTCATATGTGCTGTAAATAAAATAAAACAGAGTGATCTGATAATAACCAGTGGTCAGAGACAAAAAGGAATGCTACTGTAGTTGCAAAAAGACCTCTCTGAAAAGATGACATTAGAATTGAGACTAAATGATATGTGAAGCAAGTCATGGACAGGAAAATCTAGGAGAAAGGCAAACAGCTGGTACCAAGGACCTGGGACATTGGGGCAATAAAGTTCCTGGCCCATTTAGGGACCAGAAAGGTGGTGAGTCTGGAATAAAGTGGCTCAGGAGGAAGTCATGTAGGATGAAATGGGAAGGAAGGAAGCTAGCAACAGATTCTTTCAACGAAGGGCTTGAAGTGCTCCTAGTTCAATCTCAGCCTTAGAAGCTGACCAAGTGCATTATTATTGCTGATAAAAGTGCTCTGTTGCTTCTGTCAATTACTTCAGCCAAACTGATGATTTGTAGTCAAGAGCCTATCTGAGCTAAGAGCATCATGCCTTATTACCTTCGAGCAAATCAGCATAAAGGAATAGAGCAGGGCATTAAAGATGAGCCAGCGTAGTTCCTAGATGACTGCTGTACAAGATTTGCCAGCCCTGGTGTGGATCGTGGTCCTCTCTCTCACCTGCAGGAACATGTCCGACAGAATGACTGGAACTGGGCTGCAATCCCAGCTACTCGGGAGTCTGAAGCAGGAAGGCTACAAGTTTGAGGCCAGCCTGAGCAACTTAATGAGACTCTATCTCAAAATTTAAAAACAGCTGAAGATGCAGCTTAGAGCGAAGGCCTTGGGTTCAAACCTGGTTTGGGGCGGCAGCATATTTGGGGGTTGGGGATGCTGCCTCAAGGCTTGCCTCCATGCTAACCATCACTATACAGAACACAATAGGATCACACTCTGAATGCTGCTCTCAAGAAATTTTACTTTGGGCTGGGGCTCAGTCAAGCTTGGCCAAGGAAGCCCATGGGTTCCATCATCCAGCAACTCCCCCCCCCCCCGCATTAACTTAAGGCCTCGATTTTGCTGGGAACTCCTCTCTCTGATTGAGAGGTATGAAACTCAGCTGCGGTGCCAGACAGATGTGATGGCATCGAACTGCCAGGTTAATGCCCTCAAAGCATGCATTTCAGGGTGCTGCCCGGGGAGGTGGAGAGATTGATGTGCTTCTTTTAGAGGTGGGGTTCTTTGAGCAGACTTCCAGAGGACTGGAAAGAGGCAGAAGGAGGCAGGAAATGTCTTCCTTGGCCACTTTCACTGCCTGATGTCCCAGGGCTTTCACATCCACAGGGCAGTTTCTCCAACACTTTTTCTTCTATTGGCTAATAGTCGGGGAGACAGACATGTCTTCTGGTGTTAGGGTTAGAAAGATGTTCCCCTGGGTCTTCTTTATTGTAGGTTACTAGTGAAATTCTCCTCCTCCCTACCCCAAAGCACTGTTTTTGAAGGACTGTGTTTAATTCTTTACTGAGGTCTCAGTTCCTCAAAAATGATTTTGTAAGAAAGACATTGAAAACCATAGGTACTCATGAATCCGCTTCCATTGAAGTATTTGGCAGTATTCTTGAGCAAACTCTAGGCAAATCTCTCCCATCGTTAAAAAAATAAAGTTCTCACTTCTACACTCAGCAA
The DNA here is from genome assembly GCF_053883595.1 of Heterocephalus glaber. Lineage (NCBI taxonomy): Eukaryota > Metazoa > Chordata > Mammalia > Rodentia > Bathyergidae > Heterocephalus > Heterocephalus glaber. Next base: position 9,480,436 of record NW_028258156.1, read on the forward strand.
TTACATGTATTTAGAATTTTGAATATTTTGCTGACTATAAGCACTAGAAATAGGCTCATGAGAAAAAATGATATGGTTCATAAGGAGTCTAGTAATCCCTTTAAAAAATTTAAAACTACAACATTCTCTAGCACTGAATATTTGAAACTGGTTCATAAAAAAAGATTTATACAATCTAATGTGATTAAAACATACTTCAACATTAAACTCTTCATTTAGAGGACCCATATTTCTTGAGCTTCTTCAGAAAGTTCAAGGCTTCTTGAGGAAAAGCCCTTCTTGGAACAAGCGCCCCAAACTGATCAGGCACAGTTGAAGAGCAGTTTTCAACCTTCCGCTCGGAGTCACGTTGGGCTGCGGTTTTTCGATGTCTTCAGCTTGTCCGACAGAAACTCATGCCTGTTCGAATTGCTGCTTCCTATCCTGGAGAAACGGACACTCAAAGCGACCCTTTGGAGGGAGCCTCCTTCCCGGGAGAGGCCGGAGGCCTCCCTTCCGGGACTGTGGCCCCCAGCGAAGAAAAGTGGAAGCGGATATTACAGAAAAAGAAATTCCCTGCCCAAGGCCTAAGTGTGGAAGGGAAAAACTTCTCTTTGCTTAGCGATTCCGAGATCCTGACTGGCATCACCTCCCAGGACTCCAAATGCTTCCTTTCTTGTTATAATCCTCTTAAATTCCTTTTTTCCCATATCCCCACCCCCACCCCCGTCCAGACCTGTGATTCCGTCAGTTTCTCTCTCTTTCTCCCCGGGCTGTCGCCCCTCCTCCACACCACGAGCCTCGCCCAGGGACCCGGAGAGGGGCCTGGGGGCTTTCAAGTTTATGGCCCATTATAGGTGAAAGCTGGGAGGTGCTAGGCGGGGCTGCGGAACTAATCAGCTATCTTAACACTGGACCGCAGGGCCAGCGTTTGAGGATGGCTAAATGTCGCTGCCTGCTTATTTTAATTATGAGGAAAAAAAGAAAATCAGTTTTTTGAATCACAGATAAGTACTATGACAAACCCCTCCCATCCACAAAATCACCCACCAGAAAGGATCAATTAAAGAAAGAAAAACTCTAAAGAAAATTCTTTGCTCAGTGAACAAGACTAAAATAAGTTAAATCAATGCAATTGCAGAAATTAAGTGAAACAGAGACAGGCTTTATGTTCAGATGAGGCTCATATGAAACCTACACTAGGATTCCATATCCAGGATTAATCCCAAAACCATAGAATGTGGATTAAGCTACTGTGAAAGGTAAAATACAAAGCAACAGGCAGAAAAATTTTAATCAGGAACAAAGATTACCATAATCCCCATATGGGTTTACTTTTGGAAGAAGAGACTTTTGCAGAGGAAAAACAGTCTTAAAACAATAAAAATGGTGTATAAAATTAACCCAAGAAATATCTCATCTGGGTAGGTACTCTCTAAAAGTAATGTGATTTGCAATGATGGGCAAACTTGTTCTATACATTTATTCAGCTGGTCTGATTTTCCTAAGGATAGAATTTGAGCTCTTTGAGGATAAGGGTTTCTTCATGCTTCATAGCTTCTAGTACGCAGGAATTACCTAATTCAAAAAAATTCAATAATCTACTTTCCTAATACTGTTTTATTTTCTCAGGCATTCTTACAGTATTACTATTTCCATAAAGCTTCTTTTCCATTCTTTTTTTTTCTCTAGAGATTGGGAGAGCATTTCACACAAATAATACAAAAATAAAATTCATAGGCCATTACAAGAAATACCTCTTGTTTGAAAACAATCGTACCCCTTCAACAATGACAAAGTATATTACAAGAAAATTTTAATCTTTTTTCTATTCCTAAGAAGAACCAAGATAGTTTGCAGGTATCATCTTACCTAGTAGATGAGGCACACATCCATAGGACAGACTAGCTCCTTTTGTTCTGAAACATGTCTAATGGAATTAGTGTAGACAAATCAGGGGGTTATTTCTTCAAAGAATATTCCAAACATTCATGAGAATGTTGGATGGAAAAAAAAAGCAATATGACAGCAAAGGTAAATTTCAATGATTTTAACTTCATTAAATAAATTATAAGAAATAAATGTAATTTGTGAGAAATCAGTGCACTAACCACAAAGAAAACTGTGAGTTTTGGACAAGAAGCTAGAATTGCAAAAGTCTGTAGATTATGACAATGAAAAACGAATTTTACTATATTCTTCATTTCTGTGACAAAATCTATTATATTTATCACCACAAGTTAGCTTAGCAGAGCACAGGTAGAACTCTCTAGGACAGACAAAAAAAAGTGAACTGGAAAGATAAAGAACAAAGTGTTTTTATAGAGAGCCCAACTTCTTGTTGAGCCAATACACATAACACCCTATAAAGAACAGACCACTAACACTTATGTGATAATAATACTGTAATAATAACAATCTTGCATTATAGAAAGCTTTTCACTTTGCAAAGTGCTTTTACATTTATTATAGCTTCTTTAATATCCCCAAATAGTAAGTATTCATCTTTGGTCCCTGAGGAAAATGTATTCTTCATTCAAAGGACTCCTGGGCTATCTGGCTTTGTGTAAGAAAACTCAGCCCAAATCAATGAGTACTTTATTCCCAAGCATGAGTTTTGCTTTCCACATAGCATGATAAAATAGCAATCCCACAGAATATGAAAGCAGGTTTAAATTGCTATGAATCTGGGGAAGAAAAAGCTTATTGAAATAACAAATTGTTTATCTTGGAGATATAATTCTGCAAATCAACAAAATAATGCATTTGATGGAAATAGCTAGCAGCCTACCAAAATCTATTTCCCTTCTCTTCCTGAGCCAGACCACATTTTCCAGGACCACTTGTGGGTTGGGTGTAGCCACAGAAAGTGGGAAGAAAGGATAAATTCCACTACATGGCCAGAGGTTCAGCACACTGGACACATTTTCTGTCTTCTCCTTTCCCACCTGAAGGAGACTAGGCAGGGGACAATTCCAGTTTGACCATGCAGATGACAATCCCCTAGCTTGTTTGTGCAAGCTGATTAAAGGTACTTGAGTTCTTGAATGATCTCAGGGAACCAAGCTGCCATGGACTGTTCTCCAGTACTACAAGAGAAAAAGATTCGTTTCCATCTTTCTAAGCAATACTATTTAGTGACTCTTTGTAATATCAGGTTTTTTGAAGATGGAGAATTTTCTCACAATATTGAACATTATTATTTGTGAGGACACAGGTAATAAATAAGTGATGCGGCTTATCGCTGTTAAATGGGGCAAAATTCACACATGCATGGTGATATCCTGTCATGCTTAAGCTTATGGTCTGTGAATGCTTACAAGTTTTAGTAATGGTAATGAGTGAATTTTGATCATTTGTGGAATTACATACAGAATTCATTAAACAAAATAAAGTAGAAAAGGGAATAATATATATTCAGTGTTTTTATTAAGGAGATTTGGTCTTACCTGAAAATTGTTAACTATTTGTTGTTATTACTGAGAATCATTTCTGGGGCCGAGGATTTAGCTCACTGGTTATGCCACCTGTCTTGAAAGCACAGGGACCCGAGTTTGATCTCCGGTACCAAAAAAAAAAAGAGAATCATTTCCAGGCCTCATGCATGCTGAGCATGTCCTCTACCACTGAAATATATTCCAGTGCATGAAGTGTCTCAACCCTTTGTATGTGGAAGCTGTTGGACTGCTAAGCATCTAGAAAAGCGGCCTAGACATATATCCCTGACAAAAATAATGAAAACATTTGTCCTCAGAAAAACTTGTACCAGAATGTTCATAGCAGCATTATTCACAGTAACTAAATGGTGGAAATTAATCAAGTCTCCGTCAACTGATGCACAGATAAATGAAATATTATAAATGTTATTAATCTAATAAAAGGGATGAAGTACTGTTAATGCTTCATCATGGTTAAACTTCAAAAACATTATGATAAGTGAAAGAAGCCAGTTCCAGGGACCCCATATTATGATTCCATTTATATGAAATGTCCAAAGTAGGTAGCTTTAAAGACAGAAAGTTGGGTAGTGATTGCTTTGTGCTAAAGAAAGGGGATGATTCAAGGCTTGAATGGTGATAGCTAAGGGATGTGGTTTTTTGTGGGGGGCAGTAAAAATGCTCTAAAATGTATTGATTTATTTCTGCAAATATGTGAAAAAAATTAAATTAGTTTTTGAAATATGTGATTATTACGGTGTATGACTTACAGCTCACTGAAACTATTACAAAAAGAAAAAGTTTAGAAAGCTGTAGAAAAGGGCAGGAGTAGAACCAATATCTGTATGTATGTGTGGCTGTCCTTAAAGAGGTCCCTTTCTGAATAAATGCCTGATCTTTTTCTTTCTTTGTTTCACAAACAATTGCAAATCTGATTTCCTCTAATCTTTCTCTGAAAGCTTCTGAATCCCAAGGCATTAGTTTCCTTGCTGAAATCATTTTTAATTGGTAGTCTCCATTGGTACATAATGGGTTTTTTAGTACTTGACAGAGTCTGATGGTTTGGCATTGGCCAGTTCTTTCTGTCAGGTATTGACACAACAGGGTCAGTACCGTTTATTCTTCAGAAGAATACAGTTCATTTTCACTCTTAACTTTTTAGGAAAATCTTACTACAAGTGAAATACTTCTGTGGCCTCTGGAATTCTTTAAATAGCTATTCAGGGTATTAATTCATTACAAGAATATTGATCATGTGTAAATTACATGTCTCCTGCTGTGTTGTGCACTAAGAGTGTAAAAAACAGGCCTCTTGGGTCGGAGATTTAGCTCAGTGGTTCCGGCGCCTGCCGCGCAAGCGCAAGGTCCCGAGTTCGACCCCGGTACAAAAAAACAAAACAAAACAGGCCTCTTCTTTGAGGCTATATCAATTAGAGAAAAAAAAATAGTTATAAAATAACTACGTGAGGATAGAGCAGCAGACTCCAGACAGTGGAAGTCAGTGTAGGAGAAGGAAGAAGAAAGTTCAGTAGGGTGTCGATTGGCAAGCCTTCAAGAATGCATAGGATGTGACTAAGCAAGAGGAAAAGAGAGGTGTTCCAATGTGAGCAGAGCACAGACCTAGGCGGGGATGGTTAACACATCCCGATACAAAGTAGCATAGGTCTAAATGGTCTAGAGATCTCATTCACCCTTCTGTATCTCCAGGTTCAAATTCTACCCCTCCCAGGCTCATGCAGGCTACCAAAGCCTTGCCTTTCCCACAATATTAAATAACATATATATATATTAAATAAGAGAACTCAATCAATGGCCTTGTGCTCTACTTCGGGTGTCTCTCATTTTTATGCATCCACAATTCTTTGTGTGTGTGTGTGTGCTTGCACATGGTAGACAAGCACACTACCACTGGGCTACACTCCCAGCCCACAATTCCTTTTAAGAGTCCTTCTTTCTAGCTTCAGATTAAGGGAACTAGATTTGGAAAAACTCAGCCAGTGAGGGTATCTTGTGACCATGGTCCCCACAGACATCTCACAACATCAACGTCATTGCTATAACCATGTAATCCTAGAGCCTCCATCTGGTTCTCTGGTAAACTTGCTAGTACCAATTTCACTCATACCCCCGTAAGATCTTGATATTTCTACTTCAGCAAAACTGTGTTCATCTTGTTTAGCAGAGTTAACGATGCCTGTGTTAGACTCTGTCTGAACTTTACAGCTATACTGCTAGGTCAGACAGTAGCCTTATACAATAATTACCTCACATTTTAGAGTATTAAAACATAAGTGATTAAAAAAAACCAAAAACCATAAGTGATTAAACACTAAATAAAAATGATTATGAACCACTAATATTCAAAGCACAAGCTTACCAGATACTTTAATTCAATAATTTATCTTATGCTCTGTAAAACTGAATTTCATTCAGTCATGTAAAATAATTCTTTTTCCAATCATATTTCAGTTAGGTTATCATTCCTGAAAAAAATCATCAAGTATTAGAGCTGAAGATTTATGGGAGCTCTTTTAAAAAATAATTTATTGCATGCATTAGCTGAAGTTTATAAACTTCATGAAAATCAGCTATACCAATACTTCCTCTGGCTCATATGATTTTGGATGCTTTTAGTTCTCTTTTTTTGGTTCCCGAGATCGAACTCGGAACCTTGCGCTTTTGAGGCAGGTGGTGGAACCACTGAGCTAAATCCCCGGCCCTAGTTCTTTAACAGTTTTATAGATTCATACTTCAACAATGGAAGGATAAAGGGACAAAGATGGAAGATGCAAAGCATGCATGAAAGAGGAAGAAAATAACATCTGATATTATCTAAAACAGTAGTAAGATTGATATTCAAATTATATTATTAAAATATTAAATAATAAATTATTATATTTATTATTTTATGTTTCAAAATGAATAAATTGTCCTTGGTTTTTAAAAATGTTGTGGGTTTTTAAAAAAATGTTTTTCAAGTTCAACGATAACAGCATGGCACAAAGTACTGTACCTAAATCAAAGTCAATTGACCATATACACACGCTTTCTGATGCTTGGAGGACACAAAAGGGCAAAAGTGGATTGTGATGAACTTGAACACTCCATGGAAATGACAATATTGTGGTTAATGCAAAACCACAGTATTCATTGACTTCTCTAGGTCACTTTATAAATTCAAACTATTGGTCTCTCAACGAAAGATAGATGGTATAGTGAAAATAGATCAACACTGTGTCACTGGGTGAGGCAAGAACTTGAGAGAGTCTCCTCCAAAGGCTTATGAGTTATTTGCCTGGGATTGCAGAATCATAGCCAGGGGTCTGCCAGTAACTCAAAATAGCATTAGGAAGGATTATACATTGGGATCAGGCTGAATTTTTTGAACGATTGTTTTTTGATTCTGAGATATGCTCAGTCACTTTAATCTAGTATCTGTGTCTTAGAATGTGATTTTTGTGGTTGTTGCCACTTCGTTATAAATGAGAAAGGTATTCAGTCATGCTGAATGAGGACATTTATATGTAAATAGAAGATGTTTTGCCTTGGCAATACCACTATTTCTGGGATTGAAGTGTATATGATTTTCCAAGTGCTACACTAGACACTACAAAAAAAAAGATTTAAAAAGAACCAAAGACACTATGTATTTTGAACATTAATGATCTTCCTATTTTATGCTCAATATTTAGTGTTCAGAAAGGAATAACGAAAGAAATAAAAGGACTCTACCTTACATAAATAATTCCATACATTTATTTAAACCATTATTTTAAAGTGATTAAAGAAAAACATCTCTATCAAAATGTTTTATAAAGCATATCTTCTCCCCAATCCCAATATTTAATTAGGTTCTTTTTCTAAAACAAGATAAATGCTGTCTAGTGTTGCAAATCACTTCAAAGTCTCACCTTCTAACAACGTAACCAGAAGTGATAGCAGTTAAAAGTGATAAAATTAAAAATCACTAGACCCAGGTATAAAGTTAAATTATAGTTCATTTCAAACTTTTAGATCTCAAGTTCATCATATTAGATGCTCATTAATTCTTTGAATATTTACTTATATTTTCTATGTGCAAGGCAAGATGATGGGAGCATCCACTGGAAAGAAAACAAAGAGGCACAAGACACTGATTTTTCTCAAGGAACTTTCAAACCAATGGAAGGTACAGACACGTAAGTTTTAAGAAAGATTAAAACCCTGCAGACACCATCTTTGACTCACACTTGTACACATCCTTTAGATCTTGGTGGATTTCAAATCTCTCTTCATGAGGAGCTAATATTTCAAATTTCCATTACATATTCTTCCTTTAACAGTTTTCCTAACCTCTCATGACAAATTTTGTTTTAAAAATTGTTAGAGCTCGGTGTGTTGACACATGCTTCTAATCCCAGAACTTGGGAGGCTGAGGCAAGAGGATTGCCATGAGCTCAAGGCCATACAGAGTGGGTTGGAGACCAGCCTAAACTACATAGTGAGATCCTGTCTCAAAAATTTTTTTTTAATTGTTAAAATAGTATGAAATATGTATTATCAAAATGTAAATAATCAAATACTGATCATTTTACAGCTGAAGTTTTAGAGTTAACATTTGGGGATTCTTATGGAATAAGGATTAAGGTATATATTAAGGATTAAGATATATATTATTATTTCATAAAAATATTCTACATTTATATATTAGGGAGGGCAGTGCCAGAAATGGGACACAGGGTCTCACACATGCTAGGAAAGCTCTCTACCACTGAGCTACACTCACAGTCCTGCTGTTCTTAATTGCTAAAAAATTACATTTTTCAGTCACAATAAGCCATAGCTGTTTGCACAATAAAGGAAAATAATATTTATCATATTCCTATGTGTTAATCATTTCATACTACATAAAAGTAACAATACACACATTTAGAAATTATCTTACTAACCTATTCACAATTTTTGAGGCATTACATAAATTTTCCTTTGGTGCTAACATAAAGTGAGTAGATGTTTGGGGAAAAAATGAAGCAACTTTTGGGAATTAACCAGGGGGTGAGTGAAGTCCGACCAAATCCTAATGTTCTAACCAATGCATTCCCTAGACCTCATAGTAGCCTCAGGGATGGAAGAGCAGTAGGAAAGTTACCATCTTCAGATATAGTCTTTGCCAGTGAGATAAATACCAAAGTGAGATATGGCAGCAGAGAAATCCCACAATCTTCAGAGACCTCACTGGAGGGAAGGAAGATGCAGAAAAAATGTTGGCCATCATTGCCTGATAGCTTCTCTGTAGACATTAACATGTACAGAGAACAGATCACCTGTATTATGCTTTAGGTAGTTACGATAATTTCTATTACTCAATCCTCCAGCCAAATAAAATTGATACTACCATATTACTCTTGTACAGACAAGGAAACTAACTGGACATTGGAAGGTTAGGTAACTTGCCCAAGGTGAATATGAACAAGAGCCAATATTCAGATCCCTGTACTCTTAGCTAGGACACTCCACCTTTACCTTTTCCCATCAGGGATGTGGCAGCCAGATACCTCCAGTGGAATCCCAGGATCAGGAACTTCAAAGACAGCAGACAGGTCAGAGCAGTATAAACAAGTTAATGAAAATTATTCTGAGATCCTAAAGGAGATCCCATAGTCTTCCTGTTTACAGAGTTACAGAAAACATGGGGGAGAGGTAGTAGGATGTTGTAGAGGAGCATGATACTTATATTTCTCAATAGTCTCCAAGGATTGAGCCCCTGAAAATTAATCCTTCTGCTACACTCTTGAAAATTGATATCCAAATGCAACAAGACAATTGCCCTATCACATAGTGGCCCATTCATGAAGGCTAAGATTAGAACACAGACTGTGTCCAATTTCCAATGGTTTGAATTAACAGTTTTTTAGTTCCATGATTGTACCAGAGCAGCTCACATTCAGTAGAAGCATACTTTGAATGTTTATCCATTCCTAGGGTAATGACAAGCACTGTGATCCTCTTTCATGATGCTGGGCAGCAGCAGCAAGTCACAGTCCCCAGTTAGTCACATCCTCACAAGGATAAGCAACATTCTAGAGTATGTTACATGGATAAGCTGTGATGTTCAGCAGGTTAGACATGTTCATTGCATTTTGACTTATGATATTTTCAACTTAAAATGCATTTCCCAGGGAATAACTCCATTAGAGGAGCATCTATACAGTCCACATGGCAGAGGAGCCTAAAGACAATAAAGGGTTCCACAAGGGCTGCCATAAGAAAGGGTGGGACCAAGCCATTGCTCTTTCTGGTGAGAGGTTTTTTCTAAAGGCAATGCCAAAGCAATCTGCATGGGATGAGCTCTCAGAGGGAGAACAGCAAGTTCTTTGCCCCTGGACAGCATGGGATGTAGTGGCCTAATTCAGGTTTGCTTCTCTCTGGACACATCCAGGTGCATGTTCTTGGGGAGCTTTCTGGACATGGACACTTACACTATGTCTTTGATCACATCGTGTTGTAAGTGCGGAAGGATAGATGGATCCCCGCGGTGGACCGTTTGAAAGCAAGGTCTGCATCTTTTCCTCTATGGATGCCAGGCACCTATTACATGAACAGTCTGTAGTCACTGAATGGATACATAAACAAATAAACCAATCAAAAGAATTCAACGGGGAAAACTCAGACTTAGCCTGTAACAATCAAGTTAATCAAGTCCTGTAGTTGTTGGGATTCAAAAATGCCATCCACTGGAGATACGAAGTTATCACTGATGGCATATTCAAGTTTTGAAAAAATTGTTTTATTACCTGTTCAGCCACAATTATGATAGTGCTAAAATGATTAAGTTAAAGTGAACAGAGACAAATAATGTACAATACAGTACTAGAAATCCCTTTTTTTTTTTTTTTGGTACCAGGGATCGAACTCTGGACTGTGTGCATGCAAGGCAGGCACCAGAACCACTGAGCTAAATCCCCAGCCCTGAAATCCCTTTTAAAGACATAAACTATACAGGTAGGCATGGTGGCACATGCCTTAAACTCAGATACCCTGGAGGCTGAGGCAGGAAGATCTCAAGTTTGAGACCAGCCTGGACAGTTTAGTTAGACTCTGAAAATAAAAAATTTAAAGGGCATGGAAATTGCATGTCCATGTAGATCTCTTGCATAGCATGTGCAAGATCCTAGGTTTAACCCCCAGTATTGCATTAAAAAAAAATTTATACCTCTTCAATCCTCAGTTTTCTCATCTGTCAACTAGATAACAATAATTTACCATCTTTATCAAAAAATTTCATCAAATTATAAAACTTGACAAATGAAAGTGCTGTATTATTATAATTAATATTAAACTCATTTCCTCAAGACGTCAGAAACTAGTTACCTGTTCTAGCACAATATTTAATTAAGATAGTTCAGTTTATACAAGGTAATAATGACCCATAATTTGTTTAGAAAAACAGACATAGCTAGAGATAACTATCTAACAAGCACATTAAAATGCATCTGGTTACAGAGTGATAGAAGACAATGTATGTTAATAGAGTTGTAAAAGAATGAGCTGTTTTCTGGAAATTAAAAGTAAAGAGAAAACAAAATAGTAGTAGTAGTTAGTTAGCAGTTAGTAAATGCCAAAGATGTACCAAACACTTGCTGATATGTCTCATTTTCATTTCATCCTCAGGACAATCCAACTTTATCATATCATTTTAGAGCAAATCAATGCTTACAGAGGCCAAGGTACTGGCCCAAGATCACATAATCAGCATATGAGAGAGCTTATTAAAACTCAGGAATGGGATGGCATTGCAGTTTGCTGCTAAGATACCAAGGAGGTAGAATAAAAATCAAAACATGAACATTATTTCTTTGTTATCACTTGTGTTTGGTGAATTCTTATAATAGTTTGGTATGATCTCTAAGCCTGAGTTTCTGAATTTTAGCGTTCTTAAGAATAACAAACTGAAAACAACGTTTTGATTTTGGAAACTTAAAGAAAAACATCTGTCCCATCTAGGAGTTTGGCTCAGTAGTAGAGCACTTGCTTAACATGGAGAAAACTGTAGTTCAGTCCCCAGGACTCCTTCCCCTACAAGTCATAGAGTGTAGATGTTAACAGTGTTGGCAGAGAAAGAGTGGTTTGAAGGTATTTCCTTAAACCAGATTTTTTAAAAGGAATTTCCTTTTGCCAGATGCTGCGGCATGGGCCTATACTCCTAGGCACTATGGAGGCTGAAGCAGAAAGATTACTTAAACCTGAGATTTCAAGGTCAGCCTGGACAACATAGCAAGAGCCCATCTCAAAAAAGAAAGAAAGAAAGAAAGAAAGAAAGAAAGAAAGAAAGAAAGAAAGAAAGAAAGAAAGAGAAAGAAAGAAAGAAAGAAAAAGGAAAAAGAAAGAAAAGACATTTCTTTAAAATCAGCTTGCAGGGCTGGGGATTTAGCTCAGTGGTTTCACCGCCTGCTGTGCAAGTGCAAGGATCCAAGTTCTATCCCTGGTACCAAAAAAAAAAAAAATCAACTTGTATTTTTATATACAACCTGTATTTTATATATATATTTATATATAAAAATACTTATATTTTTATATACTTGTATTTTTATATACATTATATATAATGCACGTAATGTGGATGGAATGAAACTCAAATACTGTTAGGAAGTTTCCCCCATTCAACTCCTACTTCTTTCGACCCCCTGCCATTCAGTTCCCCAAAGCAGCCACTTTTATTTATTTAGTTAGTTATTAAGTACATATTTTTAAATTATATATGTAAATTTTTAATATATAACCTACTGGTTTCCCATTACAGATAATACAATAATTGAGCTTTCTCACAGTACTCCACCTTTTAAAAAAACAGACATTTGTCTTCATCCATCCCATTTAGATGTATCAGAAATTTAACTTAGGGCCAGGGATTTAGCTCAGTGGTTCCACCAGTGCTTTGCAAGCACAAGGTCCTGAGTTCAATTCCCAGTACAAAAAAAATAAATTAAAAATGGTGTATATTATATTATGAGTACATTTATATTGTTTACTATTAATCAAGTGGAATATTTTGATCATGCTTTCTTCCTCATTTACTGTTTTTTTCCTCTGGAGTTAATAATTTCTCTACCTTATATTGATTTAGATTTTTATGTTATTTACCATTTTTCCCTAAATGTTGTAACAGATTATGTGAAATATCTATCAGTTTTTAAAATGTATGCACATCTTTTGCAATTTTAATTTCCTGAAGTTCTCCATCCCAAAGCCTCCTGTTGCAATCAGCATTGGTTGCTTTCTTAAAGCTAATACCCATTTGGTTTTTTTTTTTGTTTTTGGTACCGGAGATCGAACTCAGGACCTTGTGCTTGCAAAGCAGGTGCTGGAACCACTGAGCTAAATCCCCGGCCCGCTAATACCTATTTGTTATTCTTTCTTTCTCCATTCTCTGGTTGGATTGGTTGGATTGGATTCTGTTTCCTAGGTTCCAGGACTTTTTTTTTTTTTTTCTGGTACCGGGGAATTTAACTCAGGGCCTTGTGCTTGCCAGGCAGGCACAGGCCTCTGAGCTACATCCATGGCCCTGCATGACTGCTTATTCCTTGTTTTGCTCTCTGATTTCATTTTGTTTTCTGATATTCTTTCATTATGACTTGATAGGTTTCTGGAGAGGAGACAAAAAGGCATGTGTGTTCAATCTGCTGTTATTGAACAAGAAGTACCTAAATCACATTTTGTTTTGAGCCTGTTTACACTGAGGTATCTTTGATCACAGGACTAAATTCATTGCCGTTATTGATTTAAAAAAGTGGGGAGGACTGACTACTATTGCAAATTAAAATTAAATTAGCCTGGGCCGGGGATTTAGCTCAGTGGTTTTGCCGCCTGCTGCGCAAGCGCAAGGACCAGAGTTCGATCCCCTGTACCAAAAAAAAAAAAAAAAAAAAAAAAAAAAAAAATTAAATTAGCAATGGACATCTAACTGCATATATTGTGAATGTAATTTGATCATATCACTGCTTGCTGTATAGTTATGTACCTTTCCAGTAGCCTGCAATTGGCCAAGATGATGAAAAGCATTTCATGCTATTGTTCAGAGCCTACATAGGAGATTTAAATATGTTAGGATAAAAGTAAACTTCAGTCATCTTTATTCTCTATAATGCATTTTTTCCTTCGATGTATAAAGATTTTATTGTAACCAGTGGTTGCTTCCTCCATTAAAGAAATATGAGTCAACATCATAAAAAGATTTTTAGTACAATGTGTACTCATAAAATAGTTTTATATTCAATTTTTGATCAAAATATTAGGTTATTATACACTTGTTAAATGATAAGTAGAAAAACCAGACACACAAAGATAAGGCAGAAGATAGATTTTTTTTTTTGGTGTTGCTAAGGATTGAAGCCAAGACTTCTTCCATGCCAAGAAAGCAATCCACCACTGAGTTACAACCCTAACCCTTTTTAAAATCTGTCTTGAGACAGATTCTCACCAAGTTGCCTAGACTTGCCTGAAATTTACAATCCTTCTGCCTTGGCTCCTGGAGGAGCTGGGAGTACAAGTAGAACACAACCTTCTCAACAGATTAAAGACATGTACTCCATACTTCCAGCGAGAATGCCTTATATGAATGGAGAAGATACAATGCTTTCTCCTTAAGGTGGGGAACAAGGGCATATGTGCTTACTCTTTATCTGTCCATTAAACTTTGAAACCTAGTCCCCACCAAAATAGTCTGGCAATAAAATGACACAACTAGGATAGGATTGGCATGGCAGAAGCAAAATCTTTATATGTAGATGAAATGATCATCTACAGAGAAAATACTAAGAAATCTCTAGGAGCCCCTAGAACTTGTATTTGAATTTAGCAGGATTAGAAAACACAAGGTATATATAAAAATTCAGGTCTGTGTATACTTGCTATAAATGAAGAATTGGATACTGAAATTTAAAAGTTATGTAGGAGTACAAAGGACCTAGAAAAGTTAAAAAAGAACAAAACAGTGTTGGAACTCATTTAGTACCTAATTTTAAGACTTCTTCTAAAGCTACAATAATCAAGGCAGTGTTGGTGTAAGGAAAGACATATAGATCATTTGAATAAAACAGAGAATCTAGAAATAGAACCACACATATATGGTCCACTGAGTTTTGAAAGACTATTTAACATTAGCATTTTATAGAATATAAACTCAATTCAAGTGCCGAGGAAGAGATAGTGTTTTCAGCAAATGGCACTAGAACACCTGGTATCCGTATACAAAAAATTAACCTCAACCCTTTATTTCCATACATGAAAATAACTTGAAGGGATCTATGAACCTAAATATGAAAGCCTAAAAGTATAAAACTTTAAGAAGAAATTATAAGGGAAAATGTTTATGAATTCAAGGTAGGCAAGAACTACCTAGGATACAAAAGACATAATGTATAAAAGAAAAAAATTGATAAATGAGATTCCGTCAAAATCTAGAACTTTAAATGACATCATTAAAATGAAAAGTAGTCCTTAAACAGACCATATTTACAATACATATAACCTATGACCAGAATATATAAAGAATCCTTAGAGCTTATTAATAGACAACCCAATTAAAAAGTAGAAATAAGAAGATGGTAAATAGCCAGTACAGCACAAGGAAAGGTGTGCAACACTAGAATCAGAAAAATACTAATCAGTACAATAACAAGATTGAATTATACACTCATTAGGGAGATGAAGTTAAAAGTTTTAAAAGCCTTGTCGTGACTTTTTCTTTTTGTTGGATTCTCCCCCTTTGCATTTAATTTGTCACACCCAAAGGATTCATTCTGCTGGGTTTCCTGGGGTTGTGATCCTCATTGTCTTTTCCTAGGGTATTGTCTAAAATTTTTTGGAATGCCAGTTTGATATTCATGAAGTTCCTGAGGTGCTCTTTATCATGAAAGCATCTTATTTCTCCATCCATTTTGAAAGATAGTTTTGCAGGGTACATCAATCTGGGTTGGAGGCTGTTTTCCTTTAGGACTTGAAATACATCATTCCAAGCTCTTCTTGCCTTGAGGGTTTGCACTGAGAAGTCTGCTGTGATTCTGATAGGCTTTCCTTTGTATGTGATTTGTTTCTTTTCTCTGACTGCTAGTAGAATTTTGTTCTTCTGTTGGATTTCTGGAATCCTAACTATTATATGCCTATGTGTAGATTTTTTTTTCTTCAAGGCTATTTGGAGTCCTATATGCCTCACTTATCTGTATGTCAAGTTCTTTTCCCCTGCTTGGGAAGTTTTCTGCCATCACTTCTGTGAACACTTTTTTTATGTTATCTGCACTCTCTCCTCTTTCTTCATTGACTCCAATCAGTCTTATGTTATTCTTCTTTGCATCATCTAGCAGCTGCTGGATTGAGTTCTCATGTTCCTTTATAATTTTAAAGCAATTTTTCTTTTCCTTTCTTTTTTTTTGGTACCAGGATTGAACTCGGGACCTTGCGCTTTCGAGGCAGGCACCAGAACCACTGAGCTAAATCCCCAGCCCTAGCAATTTTTCTTTTCCTGGTCACTAATTGCAGTCTTTTCTTCTATATCTGAAATTCTATCCTCACATTGGTTCATTCTGCTGGGCAGACTTTCAATGGAGTTTTTAATCTCCTGGAAATCTGTTTGCATCTGTTTTATGGATTCCATTTGTTTCCTGTGTTGGGATTCCATCATGTTCCTCAGATCCTATATTTTTTTATCTGTGTCCTCTCTAGATTTATTAATCATGTCTTGCACCATGAGCAAAATCTTTGCTGTTATCTGAGTAATTATTTCTGATGTCATTTTTCCCAGATCCTCTTTTGTTGCCAGTTCAGAGAGTCGAGGTGGTTGAGTATCAGATTGTTCCATCTCGTTTCCCTTTGGGGTTGCTGTAGGTGATCCAAAAGTCTTTTTTTTTTTGAGACTTGTTTACATGTCTTCTCATTTCCATGGCGGGGTGGGGGTGGGGGTGCTTCTGGCGGCCTCGAGGCTCAGCTTCTCTGCCCTAGGAGCTTGGGATGGCGGTGGGGGAGCTTCCTCAAAGGTAACCTTTTTTTATAAAACATGAATAGTTACACTTAGCACAGGGCAGGGGAGGGGATAAAGAAATTGTGTTGAGGGCTGGGGATGTAGCACAGTGGCGGAGCACCTACCTGGCAAGCTCAAGGCCCTGAGTTTGATTCCTAGTACTGAAAAGAAAAAAGAAAAAAAATGGTGTTGAAGTAACTATTACTTAAATAAATTGTACCAAGTTCTTATAGGTACCTAGTATTATACAAAAAACATTATAGATTGTCTTTAAGAATTGACTAGATTGTCTTAGATTGGACAGCAATAATAACACAAATAGAAGTCTTTCTTTCTTTCTTTCTTTCTTTATTTTTTGAGACAGGGTCTCACTATGTAGTTCAGGCTGGCCTTGAACTCACTATGTGGCCCAGGCTGGCCTCAAACTCTTGGAAATCCTCCTGCTTCAGCCTCTCAAATGCTGGGATTATAGGTATGCGTCACTATGGCTGCCAAATGGAGGTATTTCAGAATATTGAGATAATTAAATTTAAAAAATCATTCTGTACTGGGGGGTTTGTAATATTGTTCACTTTAGTCACATTCTAAATTTATATAAAAATAAATTAAAACTGGATACTGTGGGCCATGCCTATACTCCCAGCACTTAGGAGGCTAATGGGAGAATATATAGGCTAAGGCCAGCCTGGGCTACATAGTGAGATTCTATCTCAAAATAAATAAACAAATAATTCATTAATTAAAACCAATTTTGGGGGTGGAGGATTTAGCTCAGTGGCACCGTGCCTGCCTTGCAAGCACAAGGTAGTGAGTTAGATCCCTGGTACCAAAACAAACAAACAAAATAAAACCAATTTTTAAAAAAATTACATTATCCATTACATCATATATGAAAAAACAAACCACATAACACGACATCTATTTGACAGTGTGATATTTAACATTAATTAGTAAGGTCAATTTGCTGTTTAATTTTAAGGCAACCAATGCACAAAGATAGATATTTCCATAGTCATGAACAGAAAAGGAAAGAAAGGAAAGAAAACAACAGAAAGGAAAAGAAAAGAGTAAAAAATCTACTGAGAATAATTCAATGTATGGAAGCAAGGGAAAGAATAACTTCTCAGCTATATGATATGTAACAAGTTCTTTTCCTTCCTTTTTCATGACCCTGTAAGAGAAATCATTATTTCTTCTTTAACACTTTGCAGTGGTAGAGAATTTCAAAGGCAAGAGACTACAAACTTGTCACCACGTACTGTGCATTCAGTAATCACTGTAGCCATAATTACAACTGTTGAGTCAAATGATTGTAATCACTGTTGTCCAATGAACCAGATTATGACTGTGTTTATTGTCTTTCTCATCAGGGTGTCTCTTGTCCATTTCCTGTTGTTTGAAGTGACTGTACCGACAAAGTTTTGGGGGTTGTTTCCCCTTCATTTGTTGACCAGCATGATCTAACTTCAAGCCTAGCACTGTGGGTTTTTTTTAAATTGCCAAAGTCCATAATTTGATAAAAGATACATAATCTGCTTTTTGTCTGAATGCTCACTTAGAATATCTTCCTGTCAGCTTTACTTAGTATTTTAAGTTATGGCCATGCAGCTTCTGCCTGGTTTTGGATGAATTATACTCAAGAGTTCAACTCAAATCATTCTTAGTGTTGTATGGACTGGGCATGTCATATCGTGTAATTGAAGAGCCTCTAGTTTATCCATTGGTTTCTAATATTCATAACCAACGTGAGATTCACCACATGAGAATGCTGGGCTTTTCAACAATTTGATTATGGACTTCACAGTCACTTAGAATATGTAAGGACACTACAACCTTCTGTGGTGGACAGACTGCAGGGTGGCCCCTATGATCTTTACCTCCTGGTAGTCATGCCCTTGTGTAATCTCTTCCCCTTGAGTGTGGGTGTGCTCTGTGACTTTCTCCTAACCAAAGCTGATGAAAATCTCCTGGGGTTACAGTACATTTGATATGAGTCCATATTGGCAGCTCATCACTCTAGATCAGAGGTGGCGAACCTATGGCACACATGCTGCAGCCAGCTGTTTATTATCACAGAAAGCTCTAAAAGGTTTGCCATCAATGCATCACTGCTATTGATACTTCCCTTGCTGGCTTGATGAAGAAAGCAGACACATGGCACGGAGCTGCTGGCAGCCTTTAAAAGCTGAGGGCAGCCTCCAGCTGACAGACAAAATACAGAGCCATTCATTTTACAGTTGTAAGGAAATGAGCTCTACTAACCACCTCAATGATGATCTTAGTGATGATCTTATAAGTGGATTCTTCCCCAGTTGAGCCTCTAAATGATATTGTAGGTCAGCCAATGTTTTGATTTCAGTCTTGTAAGATCCAGCTAAGCCAGGCTGAAATAGAAACTGAGATAACAAATGTGGGCTGTGTTAATCTTTTAAATTTCCAATGATTTATTAGATAGTCATAGAAAATGAATACACTTTCACTCCAGTAGTGAACAAAAGAAAAAACATGTGAAATGAAAATATAGAAAACATATTTTTTATGGGGCAAGTAGAACACAGTGACTGGAAGGAAGCCTTAATGAACTGACTTCCAGAGAAAGACTGACCTTTCAGAGCTGTGTCATCCTTACCCGGGGCAGCTGCCTGATCGGTGTATGTGGCTGCCAACTGGGAGATCTTTCACAGTTGAGAAGGCCATAGTAGAAGGCACTTTAACAATATTCCCAATGGCACCTGTACAATGATTATTGGACCCTTTCTGTATTTCTGCCATCCTATTAATGATGCCAATAAATGATTTGATCTTGTGTTTATATGGTATTAATAATAGGCAGCACACTTTCTTGTATGTCATCCCTACTCCACTTTACAGATGAGAAAACTGAGGCACAAAAATTGTAAGTGGAATGTCTAAGATCACATAGACACCAAGTGACAAAGTGACAAAGCCAAGATTTGAACTCTGAGCTGCAGAGCCAAGTCTAGATCTCTTTCTACCAAAGCATAGCTATAGCTAAACATCATATTCTCTCCACCAGCATAGAGCTTCTCTTTCATCCTTGGGTTGTATGGTAACTGCCAAGGCTCATGTTGATTACTGTTTTAGTCACTGTCACAGATTGAGTTTCTCAGAGAGAAGTCTCTGAAACAGAAAGTCATGCAAGAAGAGTACTGAAGGATGCTTTCAGAATCAATACCCATCTCCGAGTGTGGTGGTGTACACATGTAATCCCAGATATTTGAGAGGCTCAGGAAGGAGGCTTGCAAGTTTGAAGCCAACATGCAACTTAGCAAGACCACCTCAAAAGAAAAAATTTTTAAATTTTTAAAAAGGGCTAGAAGCCTGGCATGGTGGTGCATGCCTGTAATCCCAGCACTTGGGAAGCTGATTTAGGAGCATTATTGTGAGTTTGAGGCCACCCTGGGCTATATAGTGAGTTTAAGGCCAGCCTGAACTACATAGTGAGAGTGTGTGTCAAAAAACAAAAAAACAAACAAAAGAGGCTAGGGATGCTGGGTGTGGCAGTGCACACGGGTAATTCCTGCACTGGGAAGCTGGGGCAGAAGAATAAAAATTGGAGGCCAATGTGGGCAATTTAGTGACTTAGCAAGATCTTGTCTCAAAATATAAATAAATAAATAAAAGGACTGGAAATGTAGCTCAGTGTAAATGTCCTTGAATCAGTCCCCAGCCCCACAGCCCCACATGGGGTGTAAGGAGGATGTAGGCAGCTCAGTAGTAGAGTGCTTCCTTAGCATGTGTGAGGCCTGGGTTCAGTCCCCAGTACTGAAGGAAGGAAGGAAGAGAGAGAGAGAGAGAGAGAGAGAGAGAGAGAGAGAGAGAGAGAGGGGGGGGGGGGGAAAGGAAGAAAGAAAGGGAAGGAAGGAAGAAAGAAAAAGAAAGAAAGAGAAAAAAAGAAAGAAAGAAAGAAAGAAAGAGAGAGAGAGAGAGAAAAAAAAAAATGAGAGGAAAGCAATCCGTGACAAAAGCAAACAGGATTGACCAGGGGGAGAAGTTAACTGAAATGTAGTCATGAAGAAGCTTCAGCTGACCTCACAGTCTCACAGTATCCTCTGAAGCTGGGGTGTTTAGGAGTTGGGAATTGGGGCAGAGACTGGGCCTTTCTGCTTTGCATCCACCAGTCATGAACCTGGGTGTGGTAGCTTCTAAATTCCTGCAGAAGGCTGTCAGTTAACAACTTCCTAGAATCTTCCCCAAAGTCTTTCTAGCCTGAAGGGGAATTTGGGCTCCACAGCAAAGCATCAGCTACACTGTACTTCCATAGATTTTAGCCACAGTGATTCATCCTACTTAGGACTATGCCCTAGCTTGATCTCTGCTGTACAAGGATTCTCTGTAGTTTAAAGATAATGAAACTCAACCGAGAAAAGTTAACGAAGAAAGTTATAACACTAAGGGTAAATATTGGTGGTAGAAAGAGGTGATTCATAAGCTGGTGGCTTGGTGAAGGCAGTGGGCACTTCCAAGTAGTAACCTATAAACATTTGTTTGGTCAACAAGGTTTTGAAAACTATTGGCAAGTTTTGAAAATTATTGGCAACTGGAATGTCAAGAACACACATACACATGTGCACACACACACACACACACACTACAAATTAGTTATTTTTAAAGAACTGGAAGAGCAGGTCACAAAGCGTCTGTAGTCTTTTGGCAATAGTCTAGTGTAAGCTGCTCCATTTATGGGGACCTGGGGCCATTTACTCACTTCTCTTACCTGGGTCTCTCACGCTGGTATTTGAGATTGTCACCCCTTAATGAAGTCTTTCAGGAGAACCCTGGAGAGGAGCTGCTAGAAAGCTGCAAACTCCCAAGCACACTTCAAAAATAGTGCATCCTTGAGGTTATGACTCCTCACTTCAGCTGCAGGTTAGAATCATCTCTCAAAACTCTTGGTGAGCTTTCAAAAGTCTCAATGTCCAGGCATATGCCAGACCAATTAAATCAACCTCTGACAGTCAGTTCCATACATCAGGATTTCTAGAACCTTTTCAAGAGAGTATGAAGTTACTGCCAAGGTTAGGAACCACTGAGACTTGAAGGGAGAAGCCAAAGGATATGACAGCCGTGCATCCAGATCATGCATTTCAGTCCACTTTAACTGAATAATGATGACAGATAGCACCTTAGAGATACTTTATTACAATGCTTCTTAGGCATTTGGGTAGAATATAATGGTGTAATTGACTCCCACCTGCCTTGGAATAGGAACAAAGCTTAAAGAAAAAGAGAAAGGCAAACCTGAGAGTTACTTGAAACTGATGTTTCCATGTTGACACAGCTGGGTTTAAGTTTAATGACTCTCACTTTGTTGAAATGTATAGTATTCATGGCTGACACAGTGGTCTTCAAATAATCAAAGGACATCTAATTTTTCCCAGCTATTAAGAAGTACTGAAAAATCTTTACTTTTTAATTTTTTTTTTTTACTTTTGGTAGTGCCAGGGGTCAATGCCAGAGCCTAATGAATACTAGGCATGCTCTTTACCACTGAGCTATATCCCTAGCCCCACATGTTTATTTTCTTATTTAGTGTTTTAGTTGGTATTAATTCCAGCTACATCTGCTCAACCTTTTGTGTGTATATGGGAGGGGGGAGTATGGGTGTAGAAATTAATTTTTTCTTTTTTGAGATAGGGTCTCACTATGTAGCCCAGGCTGCCCTCCAACTCACAGTGATCCTCCTGTCTCAGTCTCCCGAGTCCTGAGGTTACAGGCGTGCCATACCACAGCCTGCTAGAAATTCATTATTTATGTCACTAAGTGTCCTAAGGTAAGAAGTTGTACATGACATTCTTTGGCAAAATACTCTCAGATAGAAAATATAAATTTGAATTTCTAAACAGAATGTATCTTCAGAATTCATGTTTCTCCCATAATTTGTACTTTGTGTCTTCCTAAAAAACTTGGTTCAGAAGCTCTAAAGTCTGTTTCACTGGAACTGCCCCAAACCCACTCAATCTTAAATTTCTGGAGTTAGAAATTAGAATTACTATAGTAATTTTTCATCAGGATTATTGGGATGCTTAATGACAAATTCAAACACACGCATACTCAATACAACACTCAGTAAGAAGGCCCAGACTTTGATGTCTCCACCAATCCCAACACAAAGTTGAACAATTTGTCCAGAGCCAGCCCAGCCACCAACCAGCAGAGCAGCCATTAGATTTCTCTACATTCAAGTTCCTCTGACAGATCCAAGCCATTAATACTGAATTAATAGAATTTGCTACCTCCAAACACAAAAGACTCTGCTTATGTCCACAGGATTATTTGGGAAGTCAACAGATTAACCCTTATTTAGAAGGAAAATTTATAGGAAACTTCCAGCTGGATTCTCCTGCCCTCTTCCATTTCCTGTTTCTGACTATGTAAATGCCCGCATAGGCACACCCAGATCTCTAACAATTTGACATTATTATTATATTAACAAATACAATTTAAAGTACAATAATTAAATAGGAACACATAGTAAAATAAACATTCCAATGACCTTTTAAACAGAAAAGTTCTGCTCTACAAACAAGGGGGAAAACAATCCAATGACATGATAGTGCTTGTACCAACTTGCTGAATGCGTGATGAAGCCTTCACCAGCCAGCTAGTCTCCCATCTCTTCCACTCAGAAAAGGTTGAAAAGAATAGGACAGCTGTAGTGTCCTGCCTGAGATTCACTGGTGAATGGAGTGACAGATGTAGAGTCAGTGCCCCAAAGTGGGCAGGACCTCATCTCTACCAAACAAAAGAAACTGGCAGTCTCAAAGCCCCGTCTACTGCAATAAAATTTTTGTTTATAGCTAGCTGCCTTTTTAAATACATAAGGTACTGGTAAAAAGCAGCATTTACTAACCTAGTTCTCAGAACACCATTTTACCTGATAATCCAAGCCAAACACAAATAATTTTTCCAAACTTACTGTCATTATCTTTTCATTCTAGTTATACTTTACCAGCTGTTTGTTATATGCTATGGCTCTGTCCATGAATTTAGCATGTGTTTTAAGAGCTGCCCTAGGTTGTCTTAGGTTTATGCATCAAAAACTTGAAAAGTAGAGCGAAGAGTAGCTCCATGTTGGAGAGCTTGTCTAGTACATACGAAGTCCCAGGTTGGAACGCCAGCACCACAAAAGAGAAAAGCAAGTAGGAGGAATGAAAAATTTGAATCTCCAAAAATATTCCACATCTGTTACATGCATTTTTTCTAATGCACCAAAGACCCCTGCTTTTGTCTTCTTATTAGTCCCTATTGACCTGAAGTAACGATTTGTGCAAACTCCTTGAACACATTCTATTCTCTGCCATATGTTGTGTGGATCACTTCCTGCATTTTTGCTCTTCTACCCAGGGACTGTAAAATCTTGAAATCAGGCATCAATTGCTTATGTTTGTCTCAAATAGATACTCAATAAATAGGACAATTCACCCCTCCACTCAGACACACATGCAGGGGATTTAACCCAGGGCCTTCACATCAAGCTACATCCCTAACCCTTTTCTATTTTTTATTTTGAGATGAGGTCTCGCCAGGTTGCCCAAACCACACTTGAACTTTGGATCTTCCTGCCTGAGCCTCCCAGAGCACTGGAATTACAGGCATGTGTCCCTATGCCTGGCTACAACTCACACACATTATCTCTTGGGTCCTCAGAAAGTCCTTTAGAGTTGGCAAAGCAGTAATATTCTTATTGTATCTATAAGCAATAGGCTCAGTGAGATTAAGTGATATGTCAGTTAACCCAACACAGAAAATCACTGAATTTTGAAATAGAAACAAGTTTTACTAATTTTTAATTTGTGTGGATTTCATTATAATATGTGATTTTTTCCAACTGGACAAAAAAGCCTATTAATTTTGTTTAGAAGTATTTTAAAGTCAGTTTCTTTCTATCGATTGGTAATAAATTTCTCATGGACAGAGACAATAACCATTAGATGTTGTCAAAAAGCATATATTATGATGTATTATACACTACAACATATTGTTGTATTATACATTATAAACATGTATTATAATTCAAGTGTACAATTTAGATTGTACAATTCTAAAGCTTAAATTCTGATTAAATCAATTCATACTGCAGTTCTTTAGTAAGATTAACATAACTGTCAGCATTTTTGTATTACCTTGAAAAATAGCTTTAGAAGATGAAGACTATTGAAATATTAAAAGACTCATGTTTAAAAATGTGAACTATATAAGAATAAAAGAAAATATTAAATTATATTTGAAATAATCAAAATAACAGTGACTCTGACCTAAGGAGGTAATTACATGTATAAAATTTAATGTTCCCATTAATTTTACATAAAGTTGTATGAATTTCACACCTAACAAACTGCAAAAATTCATCTACATTTATTTATAAGATGATTTTAAGCTCCAGGAATTTCATGCAATTAGAAGCTGACTTTTTATTGAAAAGAGAATAATGCTAATGAATGAATATTAAGTACAAAGCACTAACTCTACAGAGGTAAATATGTAATTACATACATATCCAAAAGTGGGATAAATCACACATTAAGTTATGTAATAATTCAAGGACTTGTAAGAGACAAGATGTACTTGATAGTCTTCAGCTAACTACTTTTAATTAACATGTCTATATTATAAAAACATATGAGAATATTTTAAAATTAAAAATGTACAAATATTCAACACAAGAAAAATATGGACCTTTGAAACTAGAAGACAGCCCCTGGAAAGATGAGAGATTTTACTTTTAGCTATCCATAAAGACGAAATCTAGACATTCATAATTATACCAATTAATTGGCCATTTTGGCTAAATTATGTAAATTGTCTACAGACACTTCTCAAAGTACATAACTGCCAATGCTATTTTCACTTTGGTCAAGTCTACCCTAGATAGCAAAATGAAGTGGATAATTAGGACAATTATTCTCATATTTTAGATCAAACATTAATTAAGGTAAAAGCAGGTTGATTTTTTGGGGTTTGGATTGAAATAAATGTTCTATTTGTAGTTCATAAGTATGTCAAAATGGTATTGTGTTTTCAATTGTTTCTGAGATCTGATCATACAGTTTCTTAATCAATATCTATCCCAGAATCTAAAATTCCCAAGATGCCTAGGTTATAGAATAGTATATCAGAATTATTTATACCATTACTAGCTTAAATCTCATTTCCTAAGTTCACAGACAACACTGACAAAACTTATTGATATACTCAACACAAAAATAAAGTCACTGGAATGCTTTCAAAACTCAACAATAGGAATGTGTTCTTTATATTAGCATAATGATTATGTTTTCTTTACATTAGCATCATGATTAAGCTGATATTATGGTTAATGTTATGTTACACTGGCATTATGGTTAAATGGAGAAAAATATCTTTATCAGTACTTAAGAGGTAAGTTCAGTGATGTTTAGGACTTACTTTGAATGGATGGGAAGAGAAGTGTATGTATGTGCATCAGCAATCAATAATTAGATTTTTACATCCTAGCCCGATATAGGTCGATATGGTTCCATCTATTTAGAGAGAAAACCTAATAGTCACAAAATTTTAACAACCGGTAAAACCTATGCAAAGAGAATACGAATATTCTTTGAAATTAAATGTTTCATTGTATTATTTTAATTTTTCTGTAGGTTTGAAATATTCCAAAATAAGTTAAGGAAAAAGTACATTTTAAGCTTCACATAAAATAACTAATAAATATTCAGTATCCATCAAACCCCCATGAATA
The DNA here is from genome assembly GCF_053883595.1 of Heterocephalus glaber. Classification (NCBI taxonomy): domain Eukaryota; kingdom Metazoa; phylum Chordata; class Mammalia; order Rodentia; family Bathyergidae; genus Heterocephalus; species Heterocephalus glaber. The sequence continues at coordinate 9,506,585 of NW_028258156.1, forward strand.
TGATATGCCTAAGAGTGAAAATTCTGCAGTACCTCATTTCTTAAAACCATACTGTGAAATCTATACTAAAAGATTCTTTCCAATAGGCCTTAAGTGAGCACTTTAAAATATTCCCAAGGTTTCCCATGCAGGGTATAGTTAAAGAGCATTCCACTTGAGATCCTTGCCTGAAAGGCCCTATAGAATTGCAAAGTATCATTATTAAGCAAATGTTCCTGGGCCCTTGGGTGGCTCACTTAAAACACATTTCACTGTATTGAATATTCAATGCCAAAAGCACACTGTTCAGTGTTAAGATTTGCAATTTAAACCCAGTTGGGAGAAGTAAAAGGTCTTGTAATTTGCCTATACTGTATTGCATTGATGTAGTAGCTTTCATTGATAATTAAGTTCCAAAAATATGAGTTAGGTTGCTTGAACAATGGAGGAAAGCTAACCTTTCTATTATAGCTTTAGCTCTTGACTTCTTGTATTTAAGATTACAGATGCTCCATTAAATCGATTTTGTGTTTAATCTCCTCTTGAAAAACAGTGAATGCAAGTCCCCAACTTTCTTCCCTTTGAGAGAACCCAAGTATTTGACAATGAAAACTACAAGGCTCAAACTAGATGATTAACACCGCCCACTGCGGATAAGAAAAGTTTAGCCAAGTCTTTTTGGTAGTTTTTCCTCAACTCTCTCTCCCTCACTGGAGTGGGATGTAAAAATATATTTCATATTGGATTTTTAAATAATTTTTTAGAGGAACCAGATTTGAGAGAACTGGGGTAGGTTTAATCAAATTAATTATATTCCCTTTAAATGCATAAATACGATTTTTAAAACATTTCTCAATTGTAAAATTGTGGCCTTTCTTTTTTAAAAGTTTCATTTAAATATCTTCTCTGTCATCTAGTTGTTTAGGTCCCTAATTAAAATAGAAAACAATACAAATATGCAAGTTGCAGAACTAAATACAAAAATCAAAAACGTATAAAGAAGAGAAGGCGGGAGGTTGTCATTCAGTCAAAAGGGAAACAGTTCTCCTTTGAATTCGTGAAGACCTATCGCCCTGCTTTTTGGCTCTGAAGAGCCAAAAGGAGAAATGGTCAGCTGGCCTGTGACTTTCTCCGTTCCGGGTCTATGCAGCCTCCCTAGGACCAATGGCGTGGACATCACTGCCAGTATCGGGTCAGTCTCAAACTCAGGGCTTCTGGCGAGAAAATCCAGTCCATATTCAATGTAGAACTTATCACAAGAGGTAAACACTATCTTGGCAACCACAGCGTGCACAGGGGATGCCTGTGGGAGGTCCTCTCCCCACTGGTACAGGGAAGGGGTGGTGAGGGTTGTCAAAGAGTGATACCAGGTTCAGTGGCACCAGCACCACCAGGGAATCTGCTAGAAATGTAAATCACCGGGCTTCTCCCCCAGACCGATATAGGCAGAAACTCGGCAGTGAGGCCCAGCAATCTGGTTTGCAGCCAGTCCTTTGGGTGGTTCTGATATACAATCGCTGCCATAAAAACGAGAATATAAATTTTCTAAAGGAGCTTTAAAGTCCAATCAAGACCCGAGGGGAAGCTCCAAAGCAGCAGGCTCGGCCTGGGCCGGGTGGGGTAGGTCCTAGGCTGCCCGACCCATGCGCGACCCGCCCGTCCGCCCGCTCCTCTCCTAGGGGCCGGGCGGGCGGCACCGCAGGTGTCAGGTCGGAGGCCTGGGGCGCGCCGGGCCCCTCCCGCGGCCGCGCGTGCCGGCCGCAGCCCCCTCCCGCCGGGCGTGCCCCGAGTCCGCCCCGAGGGCGGCACCTTCCCGCCCGCGGGGTGTGCGAGCCCTGGGGGGTGGGGGTGGGGGCGCAAGGAGGAGGGACGGGGAGGGACGGGGAGGGGCGGAGGAGGAGCGGGGCGGGCAGCTGAGCGCAGGGGTGGGGAGCACCGCGCCGCGCGCCCGACTCCCGTCCGCCCGGGCTGCGCACCGAGGCTTTTGTGGCCGGCGCTGCGGCGCGCGCGGAACAAGCGCCCTGGGGCGGGGTGGCGCCTCCCCCTCGGCGGGAGCTGACGCAGCCGGGCCAGCCCGGGAGCCACGGAGCTCGGCGGGAGAGCGCGGCTAAACGGAGGGGAGGGCCGGAGGGTGGGGCGGGGCGGGGCGGGGCTGGGCCGGGCTGTGGCGGAGCCCTGAGCCCGCGCGCGCCTTGCCCGGGGACGCCTGTGCCCCCCGGCGGGCGGCGGTGCCCTCGAAGGGGGCGCGCGGGGGTGGGTTGGGAGGCGAGGAGGAAGAGGGAGGGAAGGGAGGGGCTGGCGAGCTAGGGAGAAAGGGAGTGCAAATATTGTGACTGCCGGTACGGAAACTATCTGGCGCTGCTGGAGGAGAGCCCCGCGCCAGGGTTCCGGAAGGCTTCCCGAGACCCGACGGTCCCCGTCTGCAGCTGTCATTCGTCCCTCTGACGGCCACTCGGACCACCGTCGTTCCTCCCTTTCCGATCGCGACTGATGGGGAAAGTTGCCCACCACCCACAATTTATTTTAGTTTCCCCAAGGACAGGATATTAATTATGCTAACTACCTACTTGATTAATTAAGCTAAGCTACCTAACTACCTAAGCTTCGGGAAACGGGGCGATGGCCACTGTTTGGGGCGAATGTGAGGGGGTGCCTGTCCTCCTTCTCCCTCTGGTGTCCCCACCCTACTCCCCCACTGTTGCCTGGCGTCTTCCGTAGCCACTGACCTGCCTGGATCCTTAGATGGTCATTGCACGGAAACCTGACAGCAAAACAGCCAAGACATATGCGAAACCGAAAGCGGGGGGCCCTTCTGAGGGTCTCAGGATACTAAGCGCAGGAAAGCTGAGCTCCTGGTGGTCCCAGGGTTGGGGGCGGCCTCCCCGGGCTCTGCCCTTGAGAGGAGCGTGGTAGACGCTGTTTTTGTTTTGTTTTGTTTTGTTTAAAGTGATTTTGATATACTCGGCCTCTGGGTTTCTTTTCGCCAACTGAACTACAAACTGGGTCATACCAGGCCTTTTAAAAGTCGACGTGGGGTTGCAATTTCCTCGCGCATACTTTCAAACCTACAATTTCCCCACCCATTTCTAACCAATTTGGAATTTCAGTTCCTAAATCTTAACTGATGAATCTAAGAGGAAGGAAATTCGGATCCTCGGAGCCCAGGTTGAGATAAAGAGTAGTTTCGACGTAGGTGGTAAAATCAACGACAGATCATTCTGTGAATATCCAGGACTTATAGTAAGACTTAAATAATATATATTAATTAACCTGTTTTTTATTAAATTTGCTAACGTCGATTAAGGTACTAAAATGGAACGGAAACGTTTTTAAAATGCCCTAGTACCAGTCAATAAAATTGGTGATTGAGTTGTTTTTAGAAAAAAAAAATCGGTGGTTGAGTTGTTTTTTTAAAAAGTGCATCTTTTGGTTTGATTTTGGCTCTTAGTAGGCTACACGGCGCTCTTAGAGTTCAATTTGGTAAGATACCAAAATCCTAGAAATTACTTTTTTCTTCCTTTTGTTCTCTCAGCTTGGAGGACCTCTTGAATCAAAGCAGAAAAGCAATCGAAGTGAATCCATTAGTTCTTTTCACATTTTTATCTACAGAGGTTCAAAAAAATGGACATTGGACAGTGGTAATAAAATTGTTTTGTTTGGTAACAACTGTTTTCTCCATCTTGGCATGGAGGGTTATGTCCAGGTTAGGGTACTACTGAAGCACCATCTACAGAAAAGCTTGAGAACTTTCTGCCCTTAGCAAGTGCCCTTTTGAAGGTAATGGGCATTCCATTTCAGAGCTGTAAATGCCAAGTGTAGGTTTGGGTTCTTCAAATGTTTGCTTTCTTCAGTGTTGATCAAAGACCAACGTGTTTGCCTTGTGAGGCCCCATTGGAAAATGTTTTTAGAGCAATTACAGACATGACAGTAATCAATTCAGTGTATTTCTTTTACCTTAAGTAATGTTGCTCCTCCCCTCAAAAAAGAATAAAGAAAGAGTCATTTCAATAAAGACAAAGAAGAGGGGAAGGGAACTGGCTTTGACTATTGCTGTGAAGGAAGTTTGTTCTCTCTCCTACTCTCTGTAAGAACCGCGCTCCTTGTCCTTGTTTTCCATTTAAGTGGGGCAAACTCCTTTGGTGGCCAGTGCAGTCTTTGTCATTTGAGAGAGAGTATCTTCATGGCCAACGTTGGTGAAAGAGGTGATGCAAAGTATTCCAGAGAAACGAGGCTTCAAAACAATTTAGCAATTGAAATGTTTGGTTGAGGGCATTGTGGGAAATTATTTGAGTATTTGTATATTACTTTTCCAGAATTCATAAATAAGAATCAAGATTTTCTTTCCTCTTAAATGGTAACATCTGCTTAATACAGGCGTTGGTATCTGCCAAACCCTAAATAAAAATGTGCTGCCTGTTCTGTCGAATGGTTTTTATTTTTGGTCTGGAATTGTGGGCACCCTTGAACCAAGTGATTAGCACAATATGTTGAGAGCTTCTGAGAGCTGGTGTGTATATTTTACTTTTAACACCTTCTAAAAAGGAGGTGGTTTCTGCTAACTGGATCTCCTTCTCTGTAGGAGTATACTCTTCCTTGCTCCCAGCAACCCTAGACTCAGAGAGGAAAGGATATACCCTAGCCAGTGCTGGGGGGGGGGGGCTGCACAGATGTGATACTGTGAATGGAAGTGTAAGTATTTGTAGACTGAGTCAACAAAATCACTAGGATTTCTTCTACTTCCATCTAGAACTTCCCGATCACCTGTAAAAATGTGGACATTTTCCTAGGAAGGGAAAACTGGGCGTGTGTTGGAGTTCAGGCCAAGATTGTTGCGAAGTCCTATAAAACTCACTGAAGTCAGTCATGAAAGATGTTCAACACATGATCTGGGCCAAAGCTTTCAATGTGTAGGATGATCTGGAAGGGTGGGGTGAGTACCATCCCCAGACGGACAGGTTGCACGCGGGAGGGTTGGTACCCACTCCAGATTGCTGAAATGCACCAAGCAAAACCCAAGTTATCGGGCACCCTGTGCTGTAACCAATGTGCACATCTAGATGGATTTCCATGGAAGCTCTCCTGGCTGATTCAATTTGACCCAATGTGTGACCTACCTGCCTTACCAGAAAAAAGGGCTCATGATTCCCTTCACTCAGTGGCATCAGAAAGCCCACTGTGGAGTTGTAGGCAACAGCTTCTCAGTGTGTGTGTATGTGTGTGCGCGCACACCTGCATGTGTGCCCACACAGTGTAGGTGTTGGCACACATACCCTTTTTCCAAATAGTGTTTGAAGTTCTATTCTTGTTTGTAATTTAGAAACCTAGTAAATTTCAAAGAGCTTGGTGGTGTTCTCAGACACCTTGCATAGTCAGCTTTCCTTCAAAGTTAGGTTTTATCTTTATTTTTTATTTCCTTTGCTAAGTAATGTGTGAACTCACATCTGAACTTTTTATATAGGAAACACCAGGTGAAGAGAAATGACCTAAGAAAATATGATGGTGGATTTTAACAAGATGTTAAAGTGAAACACAAAGAAAAGGCATTCTAATATACTTCGGAGACTCCTTTTGGAAAGTAGATATCCATTAACACTTACATAGGCTCACAAGGGTTCCTTGCCCTACTGCCCTTGGCTCGTGATATTTCCACTTCTTAAGAAAATAAAGGCCAGCAAAAGCCTGCACCTAAGTTTTGGTTGGGATTCAATAATCTAAGCAAAATATGCTCAACAGATGATAGTAGAGATGAAGCCAGAAAACAACTCCAGCTATTTTAACTGCCAAATGAGACATAAAGCTGCATTGTAAAAATCATCTGGAAAACAGGTTTTCCCATTGAAGTCGCTATGTGTTAATTACTGTGAGCTGGAAGGCTGGAGATCGAACGCCTGGAAGCCGACTTTCACCCCGCATACGTAAACGGAAAAAGTGCTGAACGGCAGCCAGAGGGCTCCTGCTCGGACTCATTGCCATGCATGCCTAGACATTAATATGTGTTCATGGAGGGCTCGTACAGTACGAGGTGTTATTTCCTTATAAAGAAACACCAGGTCTCGCTTTCCATTCTTCTTACAAAATTATTCGCATTATTTATGCTACATTGAGCGATCTAATTTCTTCGTGATAGTCAGCTAATTGCTCTGGCAGGTAATTAGAAGCGGTTTACAACGCAAAGGGCTTTTGCATTGCCCCTCGGATTATTAAGTTGCTCTGTAAATTATACCGTATTTGCTGGGGAAAAATTCTTTTGAGCAAGTTCTCTTCCTGCGATCTGAGATGAAATAGCCCCCTACCCCATACAAACCCCTCCCTAGTCACCCCCACTGCCACCACACCCCCTGCTTTTCCTGGACTCAGAGTCGAATGATTCAAAGCACGCGATTTTGTTCGTGTGCACTGGGCCGAAATAACGTGGCCATTATGGCCTGAAATGGGCCAGGTTTGAAGCGAGCTTCCTGTGCGTCTGCAATATCCAGCAGGCATGTGGGAAAAGAACGGCTTAAATGGGGACATCTGTTCAGTGCTGCTCATCTTACTCTTACAGCCAGGTCAGGTTAGGAGAATAACCTGTTCGCCACCTTTTTTCTTGTTAATAAGACTATTAGAAAAAAGGGAGCACACACACACAAACAACACTAATTGAGCTGCCATATAAGCAAAGAATCACACACACAAAGGTAGCAGCTGAGTTACAAGAGGAACTGTAAAAAATAACCATTTGAGCTATTTCAGGGGAAATCTACAAAACTTCCTATAGACACTAACACACAAAAATAAATGATAAAAAGTCCACATACGTGAACTTTAAAAAAGATTCCCTACACAAATGGATTTATGCAAGGGATTTTAAGAACTCAAAGAATGACTTGTTTTCATTTTAATAAAATTGACCTGAAAATAAACTCCACTGGACACTTTTTTCTTAGGGTTTCAAGTACCCTGAGAAGCCACATTTTTCTTTTCTGGTTGTTGTTATTTCGTGTTATTTTGGCTGGTGTTATCTCTAAGAATCTGATGACAAACCCCAAGTGAGAACATTCTAGTTTGCTCCTGGTTTTAGAAAGCGAATTGTATCCCTTTTCACAAATATAACCTATTTGTAAACCTTGTACAATGATTTGAACACATGTGTGGTTAAACCCAGAGACCGGGAGCAGCTCCTAGATTATTTGCAATTAAACACAATTCCCAAAGTAACATTTATCTTCCCGAAACTGCGATTGCAATTGTCAACCGTCTGGAGGAGGCGACCGGGTAATCTGGGAGCATTTCCTTCTCTAGTAACAGAATGGAATGAAAAGAAATCAATAGTGTGGAGGATAAGAATTTAGTAGTTTTTAACTCTGCACCACATTAGCTGTGAGAAAGTAATATATAACACCAAAAGAGAGAATAGCCAAAACAAATCTATTCTAGTAAAAAAATTGAGAATCACTCATCTGAATGTCTAGGTTTCTTTCTTCCTCCTGCCTTACACATCAAGAACACACACACACACACACACACACACACACACACACACACACACCCCATTCACCCCAAATGATCAAACTCTTGTTTCTCTATGTGTTTCCTTTATTTACATGATGGGGAAGTACAAGTGCTATAGAATTAATTATAAATTTCATCTATGGGCTGGCAGGTGAATATGAAATATACTGTACCACAAGAGTACACACCTGCCAGTAGAAGTAGCAGCAGGCCACATTAACATAGTATGAAGATATGCCTATGCATGTAGATAAGAAATAGCAAAATGGGGTTTGTTTTCCTCTTTTAATATAGGCTATACATACAAGTTGGAGACTTCAAATGCTCATTTTTGTAATATCTTCATTTTTTAATCCATAACTTACCTCCTATTAAGATGATTGTTTGATATATGGGGAAAAACTTCCCTATCCTTACATGCCTTTGGACTAGCCCAACCAAGAGAAATCAAAGTTCATAATAATGTAGGTTATATGAGTAAATCTCTTTTAAATTCTAACTTTTCAATGTTTGAAATGGCAGAAAAGGAAAAAGTAAATATAAAGAAGAAATGGAAGCAAAATATCGAGTTACTAAAGAAAAAGAAAGAAATGCTTTCTCCTATTTATTAAGATTCACCAAGGTGATGCTTTGCATCCACTAGGAGCTCCTAAGCAAGTAGATCAAGAGTCACTGTTGCTTCGCTGGGGTCAACAAATGCATCCAATTAAGCAATACCAGGAAAGTAAGGACTCGGCTGTAAATGTGGCCGGACAGTTTGAAACCGAATAACCTCACTAATAGGGGCTATTGTTCAGCGTGGAAGTTCCCATTTTCCAATCAGGAACATACAGCCCTCTCTGAGCTCTCGCCGACTGATCCCTTCCCACCTACGGCTCAACAATCTGCCACCAGAGAGGGGCTTTTATTACCTCCCTTCCCAGGAAACGTTAGGCAACTTCTTAGGAAAGCCACCCGAATGCAGAGATAGACCGCAGAGGGGCACCCCTCAGGAATCCACAGGTCCAAGCCTAGCCAGGTTTTCTTTTTAACAGGAAAGCAACTTTGACCAGACACCTATTGACCAGGACCCCCCCCCCCCCTCGCCCCCCATAACCTGGCTCAGCCTGCTCGCTCCTCTCGGCAGCCGCCTGCAGCGCTCGGCTCCCTAGCCATCCCTCTTCATGCTTTATTTAGCAGGCGACGAGTCCGCGCGCTAGGTCCCCACACGGTGTCCAAGGTTGGGGCCGTCTTCCCATCTGGGGAGAGGCTCCGGCCAGGGACCCAGCATTACCCCGTTCACTGGGTCCGGGCGGGCACCCTCAGGTCAGCTTGCAGAGAGCGCGTGTCCCTGACAGAGCTCTGGAAACGGAGATGCTAAGAGCCGGGTTGTACGTACCCAGCAGAGGTACGCACTACAGTTCGTGTGCATTTTTTTCCCCATTAGGCTTCCTTCTTTAGCGCTGTGTATGTCTCGGACTACACTGAACGTTCAAAATTATATTTGGTGTAAATGCATTGTATGCATTTGGTGCAGACACTTGAAAGCTTGGGCAACTTTGATGTTTTCGGTTATAAATCCCTAATTGTATTTAATGGTTACAAATGGCTTTATTTACTTATGGCTGTATCTACACATTTTAATCTATTAACCAAACGGTGGAGGTATATCTCACTCTCTACACCCCTAAAAGGGAAAGCAGGGATCCAGACCTCTAATTTGCTTTTAAGACCTTCCGGGTTTTTTGGTTGCAAAAATGTAGGAGCTCCAGATCTGAGCATTGATTATTCTTCAAACCCGCCTGCAAAAAAGACTCCTTTTCCCCACTCCATCTGAGGAGACCTTGATGTATATTGTAGCTGCAAGGTGTTAGATATACTTGAGCAAGTTGTTCCCAGGATGTAAATTAGGTCCCAAAAGCTGTTGTCCAAATCGAAGAAACAGAGAAATTAATCTGGGAGACTATCCATCATCACTGGTAATAAAGAAAGCGACATGGATGAGACAGATGATATGATTAAGGGGCTGTGGTCGTTTTAATTAACTTTTTGCTGTCCTGTAATGATCAAACTGGTCACCAGACCCGGTCAATAAGCATGTTAATATCAAACAAATAAAACCAGGGATGATTAAAAACCTCCTGGTTTATTAAATTTGAAATTCAAATGAAATTTATGCTGCAGATGCATACAGAATGCTAATAGATTTTAGCTTTATTGATAGTGGATCCCACAGGTTTGCAAGAAACAGCAGAATATCCATTTACCCCTTTCCCAGCCAGTACATCAAACTTCATATGGGGTGGGGGAAACTTCTAAATGATGTTAGAAAACCTGTACTTGCTATTTTCCTTTCCCCTCCTCTTCCAAACATCTTTATTATCATGATATGAAATTCAAGAATAATGACCAAGATCACAAAAGGTAAACTGAACTCTACCCTAAAATGCTTAGACAGGTTGGCTGTATTTGCCAGGGTCTATAGTTGTTCTTTGCTGTGGGACAGGATTCAGATGTGGTGGGATCACTTCTCCAAGTGGAGAAAGTGCTTCTCTGAGACTAGCTTCATTTAAACAGAAAGCAAGATTATGACTGCTTTAATTTTTGGTCAATTACATCATTCTTTTTGTCTTTTCCTTTAATTCTGCCACATTATACCTTATGGTACAAACATTACACATTTCTTGGGGGCACAGAAGAGAAACAGTGGAAGAAGAAAACAGATCTTCAGCCAATGCTACTATGAAATAAACAGCTCATTTTCATAATGAGAGTAAGTGGAATATCTATCTATATCTATAGATGTATTTGCACATATAAACCTTTGAAAATCCCCAAATGCTTCAAACCAACCTTATGTAAATTGAAGAATTCAGTATTTTCATTAAATCCACACTAACATTGTGACTTACTGTCTTAAGAAGAGTGACATGATTCTAAGGTGAATTTACACAAATGAAAAATGTTAGAATTAGGTAGTTCAAAACTGCAGTCACACGATGCTGAGTTTTTCTAATTCCTAGCATTTTTGAGGAAACAGTGGTTAACGGCTGTTTACTCTCAGAATCCGTATTTAAGTGTTTAATAGTCCTGCCTCTCTTCCTTCCAGAAGATAGGAGGATAAAAAGATAGAATAACTATTCATAGAAAAGAGTCTTCCTTCAAAGCTTTTTTCTCCACCTTTGAGGGTGACAGTATTGATTAGAATTAAACCTCAAATTTGAACAACTGTATATTAGGTCCTTAAAATGAATATTATTATAGAAGGATACCAAAGCAATGAAGTTAATTCTCTTTTATTTGTTAAACGGAGTTCCCTCCTTCCCCCACCCCTTCCTCCTTCTGGGCTGGCCTGTCACGCCTTCTCAACACGCTAAAATCATTCAGAGCGGCTTGGAGGGAGAAACACGACATTTATGGTAAGCGTCAGCCTTCAGAAAAAGAAAGCAGTTCATTAATATACTTCACACTTACTTTAAAGTATGAATGTGTACCTTATCCCCTTAATCAATAGATATGATGTACAGTCAATATCCCTACATATTAAAAAGAAGTCAGGAATCCAAACTTTCACACCACAAATGGCCTCAACTCTGCTCAGTGAAATTTACACCAAGGAAGCAACCTGACTTTGGAATTCAGTAAACCCCAGAGAATTTTTTGACATCCTTGAGGAGGGTTCAACAGCAACAATAAAATAAGAGTATTTCCCCAGTCAGAACAAAACAGTTCTCCCACCTAGTCACATTTTAATCAATTCCAACTTAAAAGTAGACTTCTGAGAGCATTTGTAGCTGCTTAAAAATATGAATTACTGTGGTATAAAAAACATGAATACTCAGTAGAGCTCCAAGGACTCTGAACTTTTTGCTACACTGGTGTGCTTCCCGTGGTTTAAGAAGTTCCTTTCTGGTGGCAGGGAAATTGTAATTACATTTCTGAAGGCACTTAATAACACAAATAGCAAACAAGTGACTAAAACCCACCACATTTCAACCAAGTTTGTATATTAACATGGACATATTAGTAAACCTCCGGCCCAAACTTCGTTAGACAGAGATGCCTCCATAACTACAGTCCAAGCTTTATCAAAAGCTTGTGTCTGTTTTTGCATAAATAGAAACCACAGATTTCAATCAAAGCCTGATTGTTCTCCCCTCAATAAGGTTTCCTGTGAAAACTTCTAAATTCTGTAACACACTCCCCTCTTTCTTACTCGCAGGAAAAATAACCCTCTCTTGCACCCTTCTCTAATCCTTTTGTATTGAAATTTACTCAACACCGCGGGACAAATATACCTCCTCTCCTAGAGTGAGACTTGCACTTCCAAAGCAGAAGCCCACCTCAGAAAAAAGAAAAGGGCGGGGGGGAGCGCCTTCACATCAAAGTGACAGGGGTCCAGGCGCACACAGCCTCCCCCCACCCCCCGCCCCCGAAAAAAACCTCTCTGCCTTCCAATCTCTTTCTTATGTAGCTGGAAAGTCACGAAGGGAAAGGTTAAGTTTTTTTTTCCTACAAAAATGTGACAGTAAGAGAAGACAAAAAAAAAACCCTCAAGATTTTAAAGGGAACACAGGAAGTTGGTGACAGTGGTAGCATTTGTGAATATTTGTTTACCCAGCCTCACTCAACTTTGCAGCCAGTTTCACTCTTCCAATCGCCAATCTCCCTCTTGCGCACGAACACTTTATTGTCTTGTTCCTATTCCCCACCCCCAGCTTTGGTGCTCGCGCGCGCGAGAGCGCGCACACACACACACGGGCGCGCGCACACCTTCCCTCTTCTTTGGCACAAGCGCACATATTCGCACCCCCTTCTCCTCCCACGCCAAACACATATCCCTCCTCTCCTCGCTTTGCCGCGGTGACCCTCTTCCTCGCCTGGGCTTGTCGCACTGTTACATGCGAGTGCACTCTCACCCTTCCTCCACACTTTCCTGCACGGCCCCTCTACGCACCCCTAGTGTAGCACACGCAGTTACACAGTACACACAACACCCTCCTTTGGTGCGCTCTCTCCTTCCCCCTTTTACAGTGTCACTGTTGTACTGTCACAATGGCACCCCCTTCCCCATCTCTGTGCTGCGCTCTGGTTCCCACTCGCACAATTGCACTGTTACACACACACACACACACACACACTCACGCACGCACGCACTTTGCAACACACGCCTCCCCCCCGCCCGGCGGCGCAGATGACCTCACGGCGCGCGCGCGGCGCGGCCCGGCGAGCCCGCAGATTGGCTGGCTGCGCCTCCGCGGCACTTCAAAGCCGGAGAGGGAGCTACAATTGTGGTGGAATGGGCGGAACTGATCATTGTATTGCACACCTCTAAAAAAAACACTGCCTCTGATTTATCAATATAAAAAAGATCCTCTGAGAGGAGGAGGGCACTTTTGTGTGATGGCAACTTCACTTCTAGGGGTGAGTCTCAGGATTTTCTCTTGCTGGTTTAATTAGTTTCCTTTTATTGCTGATCGGAGGGGGTTAAAGTCGCCCCGGCCAGGCCACGGGCTATCAGTCTCTCTATTGAGAGCTTTTTTTTTTCTTCTTTAAATACAAGCGAGTTTGGAGAAAGAAAGGGGGCGAGGGGGGCCGAGTCACTTTTTTCAGCACAGGAAAAGGTTGGAGGGGCATTTAGCCGAGCCACCTCTCCGCGCCTGGCCGCTCCCTGCCCGGGAGACTCGCGCCCAGCCCACTTTACAGGCGACGATCTCGGGGGTAAAGAGAGCAAGGTTTTTCTCCTGGCCAAACCGCAGATTCACCTCCTTCCCCTTTAAAAAAAAAAAAAAATCGCAGCCCGCCTTGTCTTGCAGGTACGTTGAACTCTTTTTTACTCTTGTAGATAGACTTAGGGGGGAAAAAAGCAGGAAGAGCGAGTGAGCCTTCCAGTTTGACCTCTTTTGGCCTGGAAGAAACAACCCGGGATGGGTTTCTGGGGTACAGGATTTTTCAAAGCTCTCTCTGGATTACAGGGGAAGCGCTCTTAAAAAGCAATCCAAATGCTTTCGCCCCATGTTTGTCGGCAAAGGAAACTTCCTTCCTCCCCAATCTGGACTTTTTGGTTGTTTGCTTCGAAGTGTCTGGGGCCTTCTGTGCACAAGAGTGTTGTTTTAGGTGAGAATACTTGTCAAACTCTTCCTTAGCGTGGCGCTTTGCTGCGGAGTCAGACGCGGGCAGCCCAACTTGTCCCCTCCCGTAGAGTAGGAAGCCGCCGGGTGCCGGGGCTGTTGGGGGCGCCAGGTGAGTGGTGGCGGCGCCGCAGCGAGAGATCGGGCGCAGCGGGGCGTCGCGGAGGCTACCGCCGGACTAACGCGCGTCTCTCCCTCCCTCCCCCGCCGGCCCTTCGCCCCCCACCCCTCCCCCACCTTCTCCTCTCATTCCCGCAGGAAGAACCGAGGTTGGGATCCACTCCTCTGGCCATGCTGGCTGCTACCTGTAATAAGATCGGCAGCCCCAGCCCGTCTCCCTCCTCCCTCTCGGACAGCTCTTCCTCCTTCGGGAAAGGCTTCCACCCCTGGAAACGCTCCTCGTCCTCCTCCTCCGGCAGCTGCAACGTCGTGGGCTCCAGCCTCTCCGGCTTCGGCGTGTCGGGGGCCTCCCGGAACGGCGGCTCGTCTTCAGCGGCGGCGGCGGCGGCGGCGGCCGCGGCGGCGGCGGCGGCCCTGGTGTCCGACTCTTTCAGCTGCGGCGGCTCCCCGGGCTCCAGCGCCTTCTCGCTCACCTCCAGCAGCGCCGCCGCCGCCGCCGCCGCCGCCGCCGCGGCCGCCGCCTCCAGTGCGCCCTTCGCCAACGACTACTCGGTGTTCCCGGCCCCCGGCGTGTCGGGGGGCAGCGGCGGCGGCGGCAGCGGCGGCGGCGGCGGGTCCTCGGCGCACTCGCAGGACGGCTCGCACCAGCCCGTGTTCATCTCCAAGGTGCACACCTCGGTGGACGGGCTGCAGGGCATCTACCCGCGCGTGGGCATGGCGCATCCCTACGAGTCGTGGTTCAAGCCCTCGCACCCGGGCCTGGGGGCCGCGGGCGACGTGGGCTCGGCCGGCGCCTCCAGCTGGTGGGACGTGGGCGCGGGCTGGATCGACGTGCAGAACCCGAACGGCGCGGCGGCGCTGCCCGGCTCGCTGCACCCGGCCGCGGGGGGGCTGCAGAGCTCGCTGCACTCTCCGCTCGGAGGCTACAACTCGGATTACTCGAGCCTCGGCCACTCGGCCTTCAGCAGCGGCGCCTCCTCGCACCTGCTCAGTCCCGCGGGCCAGCACCTCATGGACGGCTTCAAGCCCGTGCTACCCGGCTCCTACCCGGACTCTGCCCCATCGCCGCTGGCCGGCGCGGGCGGCGCCATGCTGAGCGCGGGGCCGTCGGCGCCGCTGGGGGGCTCCCCGCGCTCTTCCGCCCGCCGCTATTCGGGCCGGGCCACCTGCGACTGCCCCAACTGCCAGGAGGCAGAGCGGCTGGGCCCGGCAGGAGCGAGCCTGCGACGCAAGGGCCTGCACAGCTGCCACATCCCGGGCTGCGGCAAGGTGTACGGCAAGACGTCGCACCTGAAGGCGCACCTGCGCTGGCACACGGGCGAGCGGCCCTTCGTGTGCAACTGGCTCTTCTGCGGCAAGCGCTTCACGCGCTCCGACGAGCTGCAGCGGCACCTACGGACCCACACCGGCGAGAAGCGCTTTGCCTGCCCCGTCTGCAACAAGCGCTTCATGCGCAGCGACCACCTCAGCAAGCACGTGAAGACGCACAGTGGCGGCGGCGGCGGCTCGGCGGGCTCGGGCAGCGGCGGCAAGAAGGGCAGCGACACCGACAGTGAGCACAGTGCAGCGGGCAGCCCGGCCTGCCACTCCCCGGAGCTGCTGCCGCCCCCCGAGCCCGGCCACCGCAATGGCCTGGAGTGACGCGCGCGAGCGCTCATGCCTCCCACCTGGCTGCGCCCAGGCCTCGTCTGCCCTGGCCTCGTCTGCCCTGGCCTCGACTCCAGCCTCTCTCCATGCACCCTGCTCGCTCTCTCACTCGTTCTTGTCTCTGTCTTTCTCCCCCCCCCCCCCGACTTAACTCTGTAAAGGGGATATGGACATGTAAGTAACACGCCTCGGTGTCCCAGGCCACGGCTTTCCTTCACCACGGGAAACCTCTCCTGAGTCCCTCCTCCAGCCCCAGGTTGCCATAACTTTCACAGGGCGGCGACCATTGGAGTTAGATCTGGACGAACCCAGTGCCTGGGAGACCAAGGGATCTCCGAGTCGAACCGCCGGGCGGGCTGCGCCAGCCTGAGCCTGAGTGAGGAGGGTGGAGCGGGAGATGAGGCAGCCGGGAGGGCATCCCCGACCTTGCAGCCTGGTTCTTGAACCGAAGTCCTGGGCAACGGAGGCAAGGAGCGCCCTGCTTGGGCGTCGCGCACTGCGCAGGGAGTCGGAGCTTCGTGGGGTGCCGGTCTGGCGGTACCTAGAGGGGAGAGTTTGCAGAGTTTAGCTTTCCCAACCTCGGCTCTGCTTGCTTTTCTTTGTTCCCTGAGGTGGAACTGATGCAAGTTTCAGCAAAGGGCAGTCTTGGCGTATCGGTGGTGCAGCAGCCTTTCATCTTTATAACGTTTTTTAAAACTAAAAAACTAAGAGGACAAAAAAAAAAGCAAGTTTCCACTTAGTTTCCCTTTTAGATAGTTTTTTCCTCTGCCAGTAAGCACGTCTTTCAAAACTGTGCTAATATTGATCCCAAAGTTATTTTGATCACAGTAATTTAACGGATGGGGTGGGGGCGGGGTGAGGGTAGGTGTGTTTTTCTTATGCAAAAATACCCCTTTCCGGTGAAACCAGATTAATTATCTTCGTGTTTGTCCTTTTCTACCTCGGTTTTCACCACTCCCTAGCTTAATCTCCCAATCTTTTTTTTTTTTTTTGTTCAGAGGTCGATTTGTATAGTATCCACTCCTTGTAAATTCTTACAATTCACTGAAGATTTTGGGGTTAAACTTTTTTTGTGGTTGAAACTTAAAACAAGTGAAGACCTATCGTTTATATCAAATGAGGCTGTAGATTAAATGCCAAAAGAGGGAAATTGGAAAAAAAGAAAACTTTGTAAAATATATCTGAACCTAATGGTTTGTAAAACTGGAGAATCGTTCTAGATTAGTTACCAATTAAATATAACTCCACCAGTGTGAGGGTGTGAGGTGCAGTTGTCCAGGAGACGATTTTGTATAGTATTTTTCTTGTATATTACTTCCAGTAAATATTTGAAAATATATTGAAGTAAACTTGATTTTTTTTTTTTTGGTCACAGAAAATATTAAGAGTTATTGTTGCGGTTCTGATGAGCTGCAGGTTTTCTGAACTCATTTCTGGAGGTGCAGAGCCAGAAACGCACTTTCGGGGCCTAGTTTTGCTTGACTATGAATTTAGATAGATATCAAACTGTAACTAAGACAATATTTGATAAATGTTGGGTGACATTTAATTTAATGGAGCATGTACTTATTTGCATTTGCTGGCAGTTCAGGCATAGTTAAAGTGAAGAGTTCTCCTATATTTCATAATAACTGGGTCTGCCAGAACCCATGTATTAAATAAATTGTCCAAGTGAAACTCGACTAACTTTGGCCTTTGTGTATTTCCTGAAGGTAATATTGTTAACTGTTCATAAACACTCCTGACACCACATTTAAATGTTTGCAGATTTTGCAAACTAATTGCTCATTGTAATGTTGAAATAATTTGGATATTTCACATTGAAATGAAAAGCCTTTCTCTGGAACATTTTAGACTTGCATTTTAAATGCATGAAATGTAATTGATTTATTTGTAATATTTTAAATGGT
Organism: Heterocephalus glaber; assembly: GCF_053883595.1. Lineage (NCBI taxonomy): Eukaryota > Metazoa > Chordata > Mammalia > Rodentia > Bathyergidae > Heterocephalus > Heterocephalus glaber. The sequence goes on from NW_028258156.1 coordinate 9,523,842, forward strand.
ATTAATAAACTCAGATGAAAGACTAGGCCAGTAAATTTGTATTTTTTTCCCCCTTTTTAAGCTATGGACATGTGCATTTTTATCTTCAGTTTAAATGTCTAATTTAAAGAAAATATGACCCTGTTTTTGTGATAATATTTAAATAATTGCCTTTAAGATATTACTTAGATGGAAAGATCTATTTGGCAAAGCTGTGTTTTCTCTATTTACCAAGATAAAGATTATAGTGTCTAAGAAATGTAATTAATTATTTACCAGTAGATTTAGCTCATAGCATCAGGGTTAACTGACCTTGAAATTTGTACTAAATCACCAAATCAAAGAATTTTCCCCATTTTGCTTCCTTTGCAGTGTACAGAAGTCAGGTTGTTGGCCATTGATTGCATTTAGTATTTAAAAGGCCAAGACTTACATTGGAAGATCAATACATCTAAAATAAAAACATGGGTTTGGGGATAACTTTCGTTGTTAGGAAGAGGAGGAGGTCAAGCTAACAAAAGCTTGTTTTTTGCATTCCATGTCCTAGCTAAAGATTATGTAGGGGTAAATATCAATAGTAGATTCCTGTTGAAATGAGTTATCTATTCTTTTAAAGTCTCTAAACAGCCACCAAAGAAAAGGAAGGTTAAACCTTAATCTATTTACTAGGCTATTGTTCAAAGGTGTCAATGATGCCAATAAAAAATATTGTCTTGTTTTGTCTAAGTGCATTTAAGCAATGGGTGTTCCTTGAGCCATATTTTGAAACATAAAACACTTTAAATGTTGATTGATGTTATTTCAAATTCAATATTAGATTAATATTATTTTGAATCAAACTGAATAAAAAGTTAGTGTGTTCAGATTCTAACAAGTTTAGCTTCTTTCTTTCTGTTTGCCTTCCTCCCACCCTCAGTTCAGTCTTGGTATATACCATATTTTAAACTGAAAAATTTTCATTGAAATTTATGTAAAGTCATTATAATATGTAGAAACAAAAATGCAGAGAGCTGTGAGTGTTATGAATTCGGGTGGGGGGGGGGGATAGGGCTTTTGGTTAAATATGTTTTAGAATAATACATATTGTGCCTAAGTAGCAGACAGCCTTAATCCTGCTGTCTGTGCAGATATTTGAGGCCTCCAATCCCTATGGTTTTAGACAAAAAGTTAGCTCTCATTCTTTGGTATACTATAGAGGTTAATAATGGTTATTAAAAATAAAATGGTCTTTTTCTGTCACTTTCTTCCTAGGAATAACATGCAGAACACAGTTTAAGTGTTGTTTCTTTTTTATTGAAAATTGCAGTGCAGAGGGATTTGGAGAGAACGGTTCTGAAGGAGTTAAATGTAGTGGCAGGTAAGAGGAAAGCTGCTTGGTACATGTAAAATATCAACGTTCTGAGAAATGGGTTACGAGAAAAAGAGATGTCTGAAAGATTTCTTTGGGGTGGTCAAAGGGGGACTAATTTTTTTTTTTTTTGTCCTATAGATGTATAAACTTTCACTTTCTTCCTTCGGTTCTTCCTAAACCTTTGGCTTTGCTTATTTGTTTTGATGGGCGATGAGCAGTATTTTTTAGATTAGTTTTCTACAGGGTAACCCTCTTGGGGATGAACATCCTTTTGGGGGACAACAAGATGAAGTGCAAAAGTGATTTTTTTCTGCTTTGTCTGATAAAGCACTTACCAGTGGCTGGAGGTTCACTCAGATGAACCCAGAGTCTGGGTCTCACTTTGAACCAAAGGACAAGCTTCTAGTCTTGCAGATCAAGGTAGAGTCAAACTAGTTGTTGACCCCAGAGGTCAGGCCAGCATGTTTGAGCCCATCCTTCAGAGACTGGAAAAGGGCTGCCTGGCTCAATCCAATCTTTCTATTTCCTTTCTCATCTCTTGTCTAAAGTTGAGTGTTTCTTGCCTATCCTCCTTTCTTTTCTTTCTTTCTTTTTTTTCCCTGGCTCCTTCCTGACCTCTCTTTTTGAAACTTGGTATACTTAGGTGCATATAAGGTAAGGCTGAACTACAACTAAAATATTTTTTGCTAGAGATTTAATTTAAACAAATGTGATTCACTCTCCTGATGCTGAAAAAAGTTCCTGGGTGGATTTGCCTTTCTTCCACTCTCCTCTTACCCTAGTGTTGCCGTAACTTCTCAACTGAGCTTCCCTTGGGTAGAGAATGCTAAAATTAAAAATTAAAGACAAGCAAGTGATGAGACTGGACTCCTGAGTGGGCGGATCGATAGTTCTACCATCAACATTTTCATCTCCCTGTGGATCTTCTGGTGAGATTATTGAATGGAATGTTATGGAAGGCCTGTGAAGGAATTTATTTAAAATAAATAATGTATTATCGAGGATTAGCTTAAAGGTCAGATGATCTTTTTGGCTAGTAAATTAAGGTAGAAACCTACAGGGAAACAAAGTATAGATTTGATTATTCTCAGGTTCCTAATATATATACATACACATATATAATATACATATAGAGATAAACATAATAAAAGGATGTCTACATTTTATTCAGTTTTTCAAATAGCCTTGAAGTATTGATTTGATTCAGTTATTTTGAATAAACTGGTTTTAAATTTTCCTACTGATTTTTGCTGCTTCTGTCTAGTCATCATTTCTCTCTTTACTAAAATAATTGCAGGTATTACCAATGTGTGTTCTCTCTCATTTCTCCCTCCTTCCTTCTATGATACAGCCCATTAATTCCATCACTGTTTTTCAAGGAAATGCTGTTGTGTAAGGAATCAAAGGAGAGTAATGTACTCATTTAAAGTTTTTCTTCTCAGTGACATTTTTGGGGAAGACTTTGCTCAGTACACAATTGTTGCTGTTATTTAAAAAATACTAAGATGCAGAACTCTTTCGCGCCCTTTTTATTTCCTGCTTCCGGAGCAAAGGAAAGCCGGTAATTTCTTGCTGCCCTGGACCCCAGCCGCTGCGGTGGCAGGGGACGCGTGTCAGGGGCCATCTCTTCACATTCGCCGCACTCCCGACCAGCACAAGTGTTGATTTGGTACAGCAAGGGGGAGCGGGGACCTATTTTCTTTAGTCCCTGGGCGCGTGTTTAATTTAATTTTCTGTGGAGTCTCCCTGCGGCAGGGAAGCAGCCTTCTCCGTTTGCTTTGGTTCCTAAGGGCAGTCGGGACTCCAAGAGCAACGGGGAGTGTTTGTGGTGACCTAGAACCGGGAGTAAGCGCCGGCGACAGCTGCTGCTCTTTATTGTCCTAAAGCCATTCTTTCAAGTTCATTTCCTGGGCTTCTGGTTGTAAGCCGGGTCCTCAACTCTGCCCCTCGGGCCGTAACTCCTGGCTGCCCCAGAGGGGCCGCTGGAGGCGTCCTCGGCCTCTCCTGCAGGGCCCCGGAGGCCGGCCGGTCTTTCCAAAGTTTCCGTGGTTCTCTTTTTAACTGGGGTTTGGAGGAGGCCTGGAGCCCGGGGAGGGGTGTTCCTACCCTGGGTAATGCCACCTTTTGCTCCCCCTTCCCTCCTCGACGTTCGGGGTGCTCTAGGGAAGACGCCCGAGACAGCCCGGTTAGGGTCCAGGCGGGAGAGCCGCGCGCTCGGCTCTTAGGTAGCAGCCGGGTGTGGAGCGGGGCCTGGGGTCTTCCGGGAACCTCAGCCGGTACCCGGGCCTGGGGTCCCTCTCGGGCTGCGGTCCCCTCAGGCTGCCGGCTGCGTTGCGCCGGCGCACACAAAGGCCGGGCGGCCGGCTCCGCCCGCTGCGCGGACAGCGAGCGCCACCCTGTGCCCTGCGCCCGTTCTGCAGCGCGCTGCGCGCGGGTCCGACTCGGCCTGCGCTTCTCTGAGACGCTGACCTTGGGCGAGCCCAGCTGGAAGCGCCGCGGTGAGCCTCCCCCGAGTTCGTCTCGGAGCTCTCGAGAGACCCGGCCGGCCAGGGTGGGGGAGTCCTCGCCCTTCCCCGCCCTTCCCCTGCTTGCTCTCAATCCTTAGGCCCTGCCGAAGCCCTGCGGCGTCCTAGCGCCTGGGGCCCAGGCCTCGGGCCCACACTTGACTGAGGGGCACGCCCCTCGCTGTGTCCTGCCGGTGCCACCGGGACAGGCCGAGGTCATTCTTCCCGAACTTGTTTAGATTTCTCCTCGGCTTTGCCCTCGACTTCCTGCCCTCCTTCACCTCCTGTGCTCTTTTCTTGGCCCCAACACCCCTGCTTTGTATTCACTCGTACCCGCTTCCTCTCGCCCAGGACGTTCAGTGCAGCGGCCTCCATGGGCGGGAAGTTTTACTCTTGTCGTTTTGTTCTGGGTTTGCCAGACTCGCACCTTTTCCCACACTGTTAGCTTAAAGGGAGTAAAATTGAGTCTGACTGGCTGTGAAAACATCCTGGCCTTTTAAATTCCAGGAGTCAAAGTATAGTTCCACCCCGGCGACTACCTGGGGGAAATGTTGATAGGGAGCTTAGAACTGCAGTACCTGTTGAACGGAACGGACTGTTCTTTAGTGCGTTGTACTCAGAACCCAACAACCGCTCTTGGGCTTCCTTCCCTTTTGGCCATCCTTACTGACCCTTGGGCAGCTGGAAATTTGGGTGCGCTGGCAACATTCTCCAGGGTATATCTTGGTTGCATCTGAAAGGAGGTAAGGGCTGTTGGAGAAGGTACCTGTTGCCCCCCAGGTTGACTGAGGAAAGGCTGCTGTTAAAACTTTCCCGGCCCTTGACACGTGTAGGCACCCCTTAAACCTGGCTATTATTGATGGTTATGCAGGCATCATCTATGTGTGTCTAAGGCACCGTGGAACGAGACCGCAGGTATTCAGGGAGTTCTCAGGGCTGCACACCTGTGAGTGACAGGGCTCTAGCCACGTCTGTCCTGTCGGGTTAAATGCACTGTTCCATTGACCCTGGTACCCAGAGCGGGGAAGGAAAGAGTGGCCTATCTGGTCTGCAGCGCGGCTCTGGCGCGCAAAGCCCCTGAAGCCACCTGTGGGTGCGATCTGGCAGCCAGGAGCTCCAGGATATAATTGACACGTCCGCCTCCGGAGCTGCCACCACCCTCCTCCCTCAAACCAGCTGGTGATGCGAGCCCCTACCCCACCCCCTCGCTCCGGGGTCCGGAAAGCCGGGCAGCACTGGAATGCCGCGTCCTCTCACCCTATTGTGCCTAGGTGTTGCAAACCACTGGAGGACAGACCTTCGCGCTTTGATCTCTTGTCTCAGTCATTCTTTAGCACAGAGGGGTGAGTTTAAATTAAATTTCTTTCTCTGCAGATAAGTTCTAATGGGCCTCAGAAGGTGAATAATTATGCAGTAACATTTCATGGGTTGTTGGAGTGGGAATTCCCACTGCGCTGTCACCAGGAACAATTTCCCTCGTATGCTCCAAGCTAAATGAAGCTTCTGGAGAAAGCTACAAGTAAGTGTCTTTCAAATCTCGGTGTAGAAGATCTGATCCATTCTCACTTTCACCTTTCTTGCCCCAGGAAAGAGTATCGTCCTTAAAAAAAAAAAAAAAAAATTCAAGTTCTATTAGTGGTTTAAAAATACTTTAAAAATCATTCCAAAAAAATCTTATTTTTAAGGATAAGAAAAACTTTGTTTTCATGATAAAATCAAGACAAATATACACTCATGAAAGGTAGGAGTCACATTTTCCCTGGAAAAAAGCAGACTACTACCTGGGGTTTGCTTCTGAGTACCTGGACTTTAGGCTTGGTACCTTTTTTGACTTCTTCTAGTGAGTGCTTTTTGTGCTTGATATCCTGAGACGGTCGGATATGGTGCTGCAGGAGTTTTAAATTTGATCACTAGTGTTCTGGACCCACCTGGTTTCAGAACCCAGGCAGTTCAGAAATGGACTTTCCATGGGGGAAAGTTAAAAGGAAAAATGACTTTACTGCTTCGTGCAAAGTAGACATCTACCTGTTAGAAAATGTCGACTTACTTCTTTGAGATTTTAATTTACATTTAATTTTCTCCCAAGCTAGATAGGAAACAGCAGCAGCTGTTTGGATATTGTAAGTGGGTCATGGCATTTTGATACTCAAAAGGAAATTAGACTCTTACCTAAATCAAAGAACTTAAAATTTGTAATTTAAAAGCACAATGGAACTCTTTATTGCTTTGTTTTTAAAGAAAATTCTTTATTCTCTATTCACACCATTGTTTCATTGCATAGCATTTTCCTGTTTACTTTTCTTCCCTTTAAATTTCTTCTCTTAAGTGAATTGAGCTCCCACAAGCTTTAAGATGTCTAAATCAACACATAGAAACTGGAGCCTGCTTATCAAGTTTTCACTCCTCTCTTGGCAACTAATTTGAAAAGGCCCAAACAATGAGTTGATTTACAGTATGCTCATTTCACCCTGAATTCTGCGTCAATGTTGAAAGACCCTTAATAATTCACCTTGGGTTATCTTTACGTCTATGGGGGAACCAATCCTTCCAGCTTTTAAGTTTTTTAGCCACTCCATTTTAAGTGCTGAAACAGAAGAAAGAAAGTAGATGTTTTTCTTTCCCCCCTAGAGTTCAAGTGATTGTCTAGTTCAACTGAAAATAAAGGATTTGTACTGCCCAATTTTGCACCCAATTTAATGCCCCTAATTATGCAGGCACCCTGTCATCAGGTTTCCCATCATTTCAGGAAGTTTTGTGCTCCTTCTTATATGCTGATCAATGCTTCATTTCTCTTTTACATACTTATCCCATATTTTAGCCTTTTTTCTTCCTTAAGCAGGTTCTTTCCCCCTTCAATCTGGTAAACAATTGCCTTTGCAAGGGAGGAGGAGTGGCAGGTGGAAATATATTTAAAGATGTTCACATTCATTTAGTGATGTTTTAAAAAAATATATATTATATATATACACGCTTTAACAGAATTTGTCTACCAACGTATGACAAATTTTTTAGAGGGAAATACTCTTTTTTATAACATTAAATTATATTACCTCCCAAACTTTAAGAAAATAACATTCATATAGGTGACACTTTGGTTACCTTTGTACTTTGAGGCAAATTAAATTCTGCCTTTTTCTTCCAGTGAGTAACTATTTGACCTAAAACTCCATGGTTAATTTTGGGTAAGGTACACATACCTTATGCTTACTAGGTCATCGATATTGACATATTTTAATGAATATCATGATTGAACATTGTAATAGTGATGAAGAGAGAGGAATAAAACAACCTTGTAAATATTTTGGTAGTACAAGATTGCATACTTTTTAGCTACATACACTTCATAGAAAGCATATAATATAATTTATCTAGTATATAATTATTAAATGAAACACATTGCTTAATGACATATTATGTTTTACACTTGATCTTAGCCAAAAGGCCGAGAAGTGATGACATATTGTGTTTTAAAATATATATCCTGGAAAAATCAGATTTAGTGATGTTTTTCCATTCTTAAAATTCTACCTGTTTTGCAGAGAAAAATATTGTTTTCACAAGAGGGATGTAATGCATGTATCCCAGATGTAAAGAAATGGTATTTATGTTTGTGAAGTGGTTTAGAACTGCTTTTATTATTTTATGCTCCAAAAGCACTGGCATTTTTTTTTTTTTACTTCCTTTTTAGGTGAACTTTTCATTTTGGAATCTTAGGTTAATAAAAAAGTTGTAAAATTAGTATATACAGTTTCTGTGAGTTTTCTTTCTGTTAACATTTTACATTATGATGGAATATTGTCAAATCTAAGAAATCAATAATAGTGTAGTTTAAAAAAATTTAAATGAAGAAGTAAAGTAAAAATATTGACTTTCTCATTAGACAGTTGTAGGATGAATCTTAGAAAAAGGTTAACCTCTTCCAGGTCTGCTTCCAATAATCAGATGGCCTGTGTACTAAACTAATAAGTAGAAGTGGTTTCTTTTATATATAATTTCTTTGAATAAAGAATTTCTGAATTTTTGTTTTTTCATAGTTAAGCAAAATCTAAGAAAACGTATCTAGTTCCATTTTACATTTTTATTGTATGTATGGAAGCAACATATTAAATTTTGGGAAGAAATATGGCTAATATTTTCTCAAATTATCAAAAATATATTTTTAGCAAGATTCTATTTGCAGCCCATATCTACCTTTAATTCTACCATTTAAGATGACTACTCTATTATTTTACTCTTATAGTAAGTATAAAATACAAATAATCTAATGATTTCATTTACTTCCTCGCATATTTTTCAACTTAAATTTTAGAATATTTTTGCTAAGAAACTGAGTTTGTTAGAAAGCTTTAAAACCTAATGGTTGAGTCTTTTTTTTTCCTCAGCACAAGTTAAGTGTATCTTTTACATGCTATGAAGTAATAAACTTGCATGTGTTTTGTATTGTTTAAATAAGATTATAAGGAGTTCAGTGAAAGGGATAATATTCTCTATTAGAATATAGTTTCACTACACCTATGTGAAGATAAAATACAGGATACCCATTTAAACTTGAATGGTACTTTATTTCACTTTGCAGTTTTGGGGATTGGACCCGGGGCACCAGCATGCTGTGCAAGCCCTCTGCTGCTGAGCCCCCTCCACCCACAGTTTGAATTTTAGAAAAATAAAATTCTTTTCAGGCGTAAGTATGCCTCATGCCATTTTGGGATTATATTTATAGTAAAAACAATGTGTTAGTTTCTGATATCCAAATTTCAATGGATGGCTTGATATTCAATTTTTGGCTGTTGCGTTTTCAAAAAAAATTTATGTATCTATAAGGATAAAGCTGAAATCGGAAAGTCTGCATAAAAACAAAGTAGTGGCTATTCATGAAAATGTTCAGGGTCTAGCATTCTGTACTAATTTAAAAAGGGGAATGCAGGGCAGGAAGAGATTAGGGTTCATTCATTACCTGGAGAGTGAAATATAAAATTGATTTTCCTATTTACTCTTTTTTGTTTCTTCTTTCTCAGGTCATTTACTTAATTTTGAGCCATCCTTACTCATTTAGAACACTAGGAATATTCCTCTTCACTAGGGAACTTCACTTACCTAGCTTCTAAGAAAATAATATGCTGATTCTTGGTCAGCACTTCCATACTTCTTTCAAGTACAGTATTAATGCTGTAAAAAAAGGAGATATCTTTTAAAAAGTCTTAATTTCTATACAGTAGATGCATGCAGTTTTAACACAGCACTGAAGTTTTATTTCTGCACATTCGCTTAATCTATACTTCATACTCATTCCCTAGTTGAATTCTCACTGCACAAATGTAAACTTCTATATTTCTAGGAGTTTTAACAGGGGTACTATGTACCAAATTCATTTGTTATGTAGTCCATGGTTACAATGGAATACTCAGAAGTTAAAGCTCTCTGCACCAGGGCCAGGGGATGCAGCTCAGTAGCCCCACACCTGCCTCACAAGCGCAAGGTCCTGAGTTCCAACCCTGGTACCAGAAAAAAAAAATCCCCGAAGATTTTGAGCCAGACATGGTGGGATATGCCTGTAATCCCAGCACTCAGGAGGCTGAGGTAGGAGGATTGCCGTGAGTTCAAGGTCAGCCTCGGCTACATAGTGAGTTAAGGACCAACCTGAATCACAGAGACCCTGTCTCAAAAAACCAACCCCCGCCCTCCCAAAAAAGTTCTCTTTTCCCTTTCATGAATGTACTACTATGAGAAATGAGGCAATACCCATTCATTTATGCCATTTTCTCAACAAGCATCCATTACATTTATGTAGTACCTTGCTTTCTTGTGGTTCATTTGGGCTAGTAATTTAATTTTTCTACTTGTTTCCTATCTCTGACATTTATTGTTTGTGATCATCTCCAGAAATAACGAGTTAAATTCTATGTAGCTTATATTTAATACTGACTAGTAACGGGAAAGGGGGAAAGGACCCTGGGATCTAAGGTTTATTTATCTTACCTTCACATAGTTCATATATAGTAAGTATATCAGATAAATCAGAAAGAAAATACAGGCAACGTTTTACCCATAAACTGGGGATGTATCTAGGACCGAGTCTTCAAAGAGAGCCTCTCTCAGATTCTTCTTTTACCAGTAGATATAGTGATTACTCTGAGAGTTCAGAATAAACTGGAAGGTGGGAAGTTTATGAAAACTAATTTTGGAAACTGGCCTGATGGTAGCACTCACCAGGAAACTACGTTGTATATGGCCTCCTACAAGTTGTCTGACTTCATCCCTCCCCTCATTTTATTTAGTTTTGTAAAATCAATTAGATATTCATTTAGATTTTTCTTTTTTGGTGCTGGGGATCGAGCCCAGGGTCCTGCACATAGTAGACAAGCTAGGCAAGTGGTCTACCAGTGAGCTGCAAACCCAACCATGAATTAATAAGTATTTTAAAAAATACAATTACTTTTGAGAATTGTAAGGGAGGTGTTCACATACAAATACAGATTTTTTTTTCTAATCATATTACTACTCCCTTTCTAATTCAAAGACTTAACATTTCAGTAAAAGTTTGGTGTATGTCTGTAGTATGTCCAGCGCTAGGAATCAAACCCAGTGCTTCATGCATGCTGGGCAAATGCTCTTCCACTGAACTATATCCCCAGCTCTCAACAGAATTTTAAACTTAACCTTTTAAGAAAGACAATCAGATACTGAAAAACACATGAAACTGTGAAGAATGGGCTAGGGGTGTAGCGTGCTTGCCTAACATACATGAGGTCCAAGGTTCAATCCCTACTACCCCACCTCCTACCTCACCCCTCAAGAAAAGAAATTGTGAGGAAGTATGGAAAACAAATTGGCTTAATCTCAATTCTCTGACACAGTTGTGTTTCTATTTATAATCTTTTTCCTATGTGATTTTTTTTCACATATTCATAGGAGATTGTAATGGACTTTCCCCCTCATTAATATTAAAATGAATTTCCCTTAAAGATTCTCTGCAAACATAATCTTTTTCTGGACCTTGCGCTTGCGAGGCAGGTGGCGGCACTCCTGAGCTAAATCCCTGGCCCTGCAAACATAATCTTAAATGACTAAAAATACTGTATGGAATACATAATTCAAAATTTTACCAGTTTCCCTAGTATTGAACATTTACGGTTTATTTCCCCCCTGAAATGCTCAGTATTATATACCATCCTGCACTGTATTCTTACACATGAATTTTTTTTTTCTGGTACCAGGGATCGAACTAGGGACCTTGCGCTTGCTGAGCTAAATCCCTGGCCCTGTTCTATTTTTTTATTATTTCTTTAGGACACTAAAAGAGCAGGAATTCCTGAGGGAAAAAGACATTTTAAAGGTCCTTGATAGAGATGACCAGATTACTCTCCAGGAAGGATATACCATTTCATACTACAACAAACAGTGATTGGGAGAAAATCAGCCTTAAGTCTTACCATTCTTGAATTCTTAATCTTTTTTTCCCTTTGATAAGAAAGGAATCTGACTATTGCTATAAGAAGCAAGTTTTAGATCCCTCAACTTTTTTCCTCATGTATTTGTCATTTTAATGTCCTCTTTCACAAATCATCCCTCCACGATTGTGCTCTTCTGGGAATGAGTGTACCATTGGATCTGTAGTGCAAGCCTTTGCCCTACACACACTGTTGCTTTAAACTGGAACCAGAAAGACAGTTTCCTTCACTGGCTAGATTAACTATGGTTAGTGGATAAAATATAATCTTATTTAGGGTATTACTTCACAAAAGAAATTTGGGAAGATATATATGTATCTCTGTGGCAGTTTCTATAAAAGCAGTAATTAATTGAAAAGTAAAAAAAAATTCAATCTGAGTCTATAGAATACCAATTAATGAGTTAAGATTTTTATGTTTTACTTTATTAACTGACTTAGCTAGATATTTTTGGCCTCTGGTTCTATGAAGCTACAAAATTGACCTTTAAAGAGAATTCAGACTCAGTGACCTTCCAGAGTCTGTGGTACAGTCTGGTGCCACCTGGATGGTTGATCCTGCCAGGATGCTTCAAAGCTTAATTAAAAATGTCCAAGTCCCCATGAAGCCACACTGTACTTAAGTTTACCAGGAGATTTGGGTAGGAATGGGGTTGATGAGTTTCATTGTTTATAAATCAGAAGTGCTGATAAAAAAGTAAAAATTTAAAAGGTTCAAGTCCTGCATCTGCTCATGGTCATCATTAACCAGCTCTCTTGAGTACACAGGAGACAAAAAGTCAGTTTGCCTGTAAATGTAAGCAAACTGTGTTAGATGGGGGCACAGAACATCACTGTACACCTGCATAAGTAGTGTTCACTCTGTGGCATGAATAAATGTACCTGTGAGATGCAAATATAAATAAGAACACAGAGAATTTATTAATTCCTGGCTATATAGATAGAGTCTGATTTGAATCAGCTGTTAGAGCTGGACAAAAAGATCTATTTAAAAATTCTGATGTTCTGTTGTCACTGAACACAATGTCCAAGAGTAAAATCAGCTCTACTTAATTATTAATTAATTCTTAGTCTTTTAGGTTTCATCAAGCTTACTTAATCATTAATTCTTTTAGGTTTCTTATATAAAACTATAATTAGAAGTTATTTTTTGGTAGAAATGAAGTTTTATAATACCAAAGTGACATATTCATGAGCACTTGAAAGAAACGCTTAAACACAACTAATAAAAGTCTTAACCCTTTGCTGTTGGGGAAGAGGGAAGGGAAGAAGATGATGAGTCGACTGGAAAGAAAGGTTTCTGCAGTATAACCTCAGTTGTAATGGAGACAAGTTTAACCTGTAGTGATGTTTTAATTGATTTGCAATTAAATCAACAAATACTAAAGCCTGCTTGTGTTCAGTACTTTATTTGGATAGTTAAAAGTAAGTCTTGAGCATGATCATGAATCACAGTCATAATTTGAGAACTTGTAATTGTAAAAGTAAAACATTTCTTGTGTTCTTTAGGGAAAAAAGCCATCGTTTGTAAAAAAATAAAAATCACTCCATCATCCTACCCTTATGACTCTAAAATTAACCATTTAAAAAATTAACAATAATTTAGCTCAGTGGTTGCCCAGTACCAAAAAAAAAAAGAAAAAAAAGAAAAAATTGACAATTTTTAGGGATTATAATTTTATAATTTAAAAATGTTTAAAGTATGTTAAAATAATTTTGACTTTGGCTTCTTAGTATACGTGTATTTACCCAGAATTAAGTACTATTTTTGTCTAAAACTATTTTAAGAGGACATAGATTAGTTTGTACTTATAATGTTCCTTAATTATTAAGTAAATTTAAATATCCTATTGTATATAACAAACCAAAAGAGCTCATTTTTGGTACTAAATAGACTTTTAGAAAAGTGACAACAGCTCTTTCTTATTTTAATGACACAGGAAATTCAGAACACCCTGAAAAGAGACTGAAAAATGGAAACAAGAACCCATGTCTTTTAAAAACTATAGGACAGAAAACAAGTTAACACTCAGTGGACTTAACTAATGGTTCAATCCATGCTCAATTTAAAATGCTTATTAAGATATTCTATATATAAAGTAAGTGATTTGGAGATATACCTTTTCTGGTCTAGAATAGTGCTTCTCACTTATTTATTTATTTTTTAAACAAACTCCTTTGAGACTGATGCAGGTCGTGGATCCTCTTTAAAAATGGTCCTCATTACACTTCTCTGATGCCTATCAGGGGACCCCAGAGCTAGAAGTAGGGTGAGCTATTGGGCCCTTAGTTTATACACTCCACTGAAATGTGACACATTTTAAAAGAATTTACTTGAGTAAGTCAAAGAAAGTGTCTTTTATCTTGGCTCTATAATCTACCTAGATAAACATTAACATGGAGAAAGAGGGCTGGGGATTTAGCTCAGTGGTTTTGTTGCCTGCTGCACAAGCGCAAGGACCTGAGTTCGATCTTCAGTACAAAAAAACCCCCAAAAAACATAGAGAAAGAGAAGGTTAACTCTGATGTGACAGACTGGTTTTTTGGTGAAGGGTCCAATTTTAATGGAAGGTATAGCTTGAAATACAGTACATACCAAAAGAAAAACCATGAGGTATGGCTGGTACCATTTTGAAGTGTATGATCAAGATTTTGTAGTGTTTGTGTTTCTCTGGCTGGTTCTCTTTAAGCTGAGTTTGTGATATAATTTATCAAATGCTTTAATCATGTCTAGGTTAATGCCATAAGGATTTCTGTCATATATGGGAATACCACATATGGGAATATAGAATTTTATAAGCCATCTTTCAACACCCTGATTTTAAAACCATTTCATAACTTGAGGCATGAACTAATGTTTAGAAAGTCATTCATATGAATAGGAGCCTCAATAGAGCAAATCCTAATCACTTTGGTAACTTCACCTTAGCCAATACTTTACCCAGTGCATGGATTTGTACTTTCTTTTTTCTTTTCTCAATTACAGCACTATAAATCTGGTTTAGTTTTTGTTTGATACTGCTATCAAGATCCTTTTGATGTTAACCAACGCAAGAATGATATATCAGCAAGGGGGCTGAAAATGGAACAAAGGAAGTATGATAAAACATCCTGAAAATAAAGACAGTAGAGATGATTCAACAGGGAGAGACAATCTATAGATACCAGGGTCTAATCTGCTCCTACACTTGTGTGTGTGTTGAGGTGAGGAAGACTGGGGAGTTATAGGGAAAATGTGCTATTACTGCATTTCCAGTTCTTCCAAATTATAACTGAATTTGTGTGTGAGAACTTTTTCAGAGTGTGAGTGGGCAGAAAAATATTGCAACTTCACAACAAAATGTTAACCAAAGAGGAACTATGTATCTTTTGTACAGTATTTTTTTTTTGACTATTCTCCTGGACAGAGTGTCCGTGTTTGATTGTAGGCATTATTGTTTTTGTGCAGTATTTTTGCAGTGTAAGGAGAAGACGAACAGCAAAAGTATGTACATTTCCATTCCCATTTCCATCTTAGAGGGATAATGGGTTGGCTGAATGTGAGCTGTGGAGTCCAGTTTCTGGACTGACTCCTCCTTCTGTTATTTCCTTGTTATTTCATCCTAGGAAGACTTCTTAACTGCCCTATGTCTCATTTTCTGAAGTTGGTAAGATATGAATAAAAAAATGCTGACAAGACTCAATCATTTATTGAGCCTGACAGATGAGTGCTCAATGAATGTGAGTTTATTTTTAGTAGTTCTAGCTTATTTTATATCATTGATTTTAGTACTATTATAAATGGTAGAAACATTCCATTTTCAGTCCTGCCTGCATTTCTTAGTATTCACATGGATTCTCCAGAGTTATTCATCAGAAAGCATTTTCCTTCTCAGTTACTTTGGAGGTTCTCCTTCCCCACTCTTGGGAGTCAGGCTGACCTTGCTCTGAGTCTCCAAGCCCCACACATCTTGCCTCTTGTTTCCTTCAGCCTCCTATATGTACCATCCCCTAAAGTTAGGCTTTTCTTTTTGGGTATTTTGGCATTCATGAACCCCTTTCAGGATGCTTGCTTCTAGGAATTGAGGATTAGAGGAATTTATGAAACTAGGGAGAAGTGTAATTCTTTATGAACTCAGGCTTTGGGACTAGGAATTTAAGTTTTTGTCTTATTTGTAGATTTTGTGAGGATTTGATGATGAAATATATTTTCCTTCCCGTCTTAAGCTGATTGCTAGAGTGTATTACATTATTGCTTCTTTTCTTTTTTTTGTGGAACTGGGGATCAAACTCAGGACCTTGTGCTTTCCAGGCAAGCGATGACGCCACTGAGCTAAACCTCCGGCCCTGTTACTGCTTATTTTCAAGCAGTCTTCTGTCCTCCCTCCCTCCCTGTCTTCTTCTTTTTTTTTTTTTGCTTCATAATTGTCTAGAATGTTTAGAATGTTTTGGTAATTTAACAACTTCAACCCTTTTCCTAGAATGTCTTCTTCCCTTATAGCTGGGCAGAAACTATTTCAGCCGTATATCATATTATTGCAATGTAGTAAAGTTGATGAAATAGAATAGCAAATTTTTACTTGGCTTATAAATAATATGATTCCATCATTTACATCTACAAAAACATAAATCACTTTACTAGACCATTCTTTCCTTCAGTCTAATAATGTGTTAATTTATAGCTTTTATTTTTTTATTTTAAAAAAATTTTTTAAATTTAAAAAAAACTTAAAAAAAATTTATAGCTTTTTAACACCCAATTTTCTAACTTCTACTTTTCTGAAAACATCAAACAGGTACAATCTTCTTTAAGCAGATCCACATGCAGTTTTTTTGGGGGGGACTGGGAATCGAACTCGGGTCCTTCCACTTGGACAGCAGGCGGTGAAACCAGTGAGCTAAATCCCCAGCCCCTACCCATGCAGTTTTAAAAGGAAACATTTTAGTAGGATTAAACTGAGCCTTGATAATTAAGTTTAAATTATTAAGAAAACATGCCCAGCCAACTCAAATGCATTGTGATGCTTTTCAAAATATTTCCATAGACATCATAGTCAGAGATATTCTGCTTTTGTCAAACAAGTGCACACCTTTCTGCACTTTTCTTAATTTGTATTCTCATTTCTGTAATTTTGCCCGTGTATAAAATATCTGAATTTCCAACACTAATACATGTAAGTAACTACTAAAAGAAAATAGATCTCACACCTTTAGCTGAATTCAGCTTTCTTCCAAAGTATTTTAGGGTGTCGCTAGTTAATGTTAGAAAGATAAGGATCTGAATCTCAGAGTCAAACTCTCATAAATTACTTAATTTCCTTAAACTCTTCCCTCCTTCTCTCTTTTTTTTCTTCTCCCTTTCTCCCTCTTGTCCTTCTTCCCTTGTTCCCGCCCTTTTTTCTCCCCCCTCCCTTCCTTGTTTCTTTTTTGTGGTATTGATGATTGAACCAGGGCACAAACATGCAGGCTGCCTGGCTCTGTTTCTCAGTCAGTTTTTCAAAGCTGTGGCTTTTATTATTACTGTAGGGTACCATAATGTTTTGATTCTCTCTTATCTATCTGTTGTACTTAGCTTCTTTCCCAATATGTACAGCAAAGAAGAAAGTAATTCAGGGAGATGGAGGATGGCCCTGAAGTGGGATATGGAGAAACTTCTCCTGGGCACAAGTAGTTTCTGGACTATACTGCAAAAAGCAAGTCAAAATAGCAAAAGCAAGCAGAAACTAGCCTAACAGCACTGATACAAAATGAGACAGGAGAAAATGTTATCACTTAATTTTAAATGATCAGTTCAGAGAAATATCTGCAATAATAAGCAGATTCCTGGCCCTATACTAGACTTATAAATCAGACTAGATATAAATCAGAGTAGATATGGGAAACCATTTGTTAGAGAATAACTCAAAGTGCTTTTTACCTAAAAAGAACTAAGTTGAATCCTACTAGGATTCCAGTGAGAGGGAGCTGGGTTTTTAATTTTTAATTTTTTTGTTTTTTGTCTTTTGCGATAGGGTCTCTCTGTGTAGTTCAGGCTGGCCTTAAACTCACTTGTAGCCCAGGCTGGCCTCAAACTTCTGCCTCAGCCATCGAGTCACAGGTGTGCACTACCATGCCTGGTGAGTTTTTTTTTTTTTTCTTTTTGTAAATCTCTTCCATTCAGACAGTTGATTAGAAAAGTACCTCTGTGTCATCCTATATTCTGGCAGCCATTTGGCCAGGTATACTTTGATATATCTCAAAGGCATACATTTTTTTGGTACCAGGGATGGAACTTGGGACCTTGTACTTTCAAGGCAGGTGGCAGAACCACTGAGCTAAATCTCCAGCCCACTCAAAGGCATACTTTTGACAGTAGGGGTCACACTGGGTTTCTGAGAAGACTGGAGGTTTGATGTTGAAGACAGTGCTGCACCCTTTTCCTTTTTTTCCTTTTTTCCCCCAGAGAATCTCTTTTTGTCCATATTATAATATTATAATTTTTTTTGTTTGTTTTTGTTTTGTTTGTTGTTTGGTACTGGCGACCGTACTCAGGACCTTGTGCTTGCGAGGCAGGTGCGGTGCCACTGAGCTAAATCCCCGGCCCTTAAAATTTTCTTTTTGGAGATAGGATCTTTGTAAGTTGCTAAGTTACCCAGGCTGGGCTCAAACTTGTAATCCTCTTGCCTTACCTTCTTATAGTGCAAAGATTATAGGCATGCACCACCATACCAGCCATATATTTCTATATACCAGATATATTTCTATATCTGAGTAGAGTTGTCTAATATGTTCAGCTCATTTTCTCTCAACTCACAGGTTATAATGTGTAGAAGAATGGGAGTGGAGAGTGAAAACCAATACTTGTTAGACTTATAAACTGTACCAGTGTTGATACATATCTCATAAAAATCCTTGCTTAATAACCTCATAAGATGTAGGTATTTTCATTTTTCTAAGTGAGCTACAGTTGGAAAAGATCAGGTCATTTGACCAACGTCAGAGTGCTAGTAACTGAAAGAGCCAAGATTGCAGCCCAGATATGTTAGGTTCCCAAACAAGAAAAATAATCATCTACAAATACCATGAGTGGCTTAACTGATGGATTCTTAAGTCAGAGCCCCTCTATTAGAATGTAGGGAAGTTACTTAATCTTTCTAAACCTTCAAATGCTAATCTGTAAAATGGATATTTTGACAAAAGTAATGAATTCACAAAATTGTGAGAATTGATATAATAGTATATAAGGTATGAGTGAAAGATATAGTACACTTTTAAGTTAGAAAAATTATAGTAAAATTATTACAGTAAAAGACACATTGACTCTCCCCCCAAATACTGTCCCTTGTTCTTGCCACTTTATAAAGTAGTTCTGGAAGTCCTATTTCAGGAGTGTCTTTAGTTGTACCATCTCAGTTGCCTCCATGTCCTGAATCAATTCAAAATGTAGACTTTTCAAGGACATTTCAATTTTGGGGAAGAGCCAGATGTTGCATGATGCCAGATCTAGTGAATAAGGTAGATGAAGACATGCTGTAATGGTTTTCTAAGCCTGTCTTTCTGTTGGCTGGGTGCCACTCAGCAGCAGCATTCACCATATTTTTGATCACATCTTGAAATGACTGACACTCACAAAAGGGACTTCCAGAACTGCTTCAGAAAATGGCAAGAACAGTGAGATAAGTGTGTTTGAAGCAACGGGGGGCAGGGGGTTAATGTGAGGGAGGTCAATGGCAATTGTCTTTTACTGCAATAATTTAAAGAAATTTAAACTATATTTTGATCACCCCTAGTATAATGAACACTTGATAAACACTAATGATTATCATTCACTTAACCAATGTGTGTTTACTAAAGAGGTGCCTATTTGTGCAAGAAACTGCTATGGGGATCAGGACATAGGAAAATGAGACATCTGAGGAGCATGCTGTGTAGGCATATGATCATATGTCTTTTTCCTTGTTTCTTGTTCCAATAAAGTTAATACTCTGGAGAAGGCAGAATAACTAAACAGACTCTGACACTGCAATGCAGATTATTCTTTTCACATGTAGATTATTTTATTAATTGGTTTGGCATCACTGAAATAATAAAATAGAAATTTTTCTAGGGTTCTTTCCTTGACTGGAGAAACATTTCAACAATTGGACCCTTTCTGATAATGAGACCAATTCAAGTGAGAAAACCTTTCTAGGACAGGATCCCCTCTGTCCCAGCTCTCTCCCACTCTCCAAATACCTACTGAGCTTAACGCAAAGCCTTCATTAAATCTGGTGATCTGATGACTATAATTCTTTTAGGCCTTTCTTTCCTCCATCAATCCTTGGTGCCTTCCATGATACTGCATGCTCATATCTGTTATTATATTTTAGATGAAAGAAGAGGATCTTACATTTTCACTCTCATTATCAACGGCTGATGTGGCCTCATCCAACAGTAAAATTTTTGGTTTTCGTAGAAGAGCCCTTGCCTTGCAATAGCTAGTCTTTGTTTCTGGCCACCAGAAAGCTGTGTTCCTTTCAGTCCCACTTGTGTGTTGTATTTCTATTTAAGGAACATGCAATTAAGAAAGCAAGTCTTGGTTATTTAAATTAGCATGGCAACTGTGGGCAAGAACCATATAAATATTTCAAATTTGCTACTCTTGAAAATTTGTGACCCAATCAGGCTGGAATCTATTCTTGAGTTTTGTTGCAAACAAAAGCTAAACAAGTGGAAAACACTACCATCCCATTTAAGTATCTAATCTGATCCCAAAGAGCAGACCTTTGCCATTATGTCTCTACAAAGGAGTTTTTCAAATTAAAGCATAAGAAAAAGAATTGTTGGCAAAAAAAGTTCCCACTAAACACAAATTCTTGTCCATTAAGCTATATTACCTTCTATTTTCAGGTCAAAATGATTCAAACTATTTTAAAACAAGGAAATTGAGTTCCTTCCCTTTGGCTCCTGCTAAACCTCTAGGGACAGCTCCCTGCAGATGCTAGGATATGTTTCTCAGTGGGGCCTGCACCTTCCTGGAGATAAGGCTGGCATCTTGACATGGTCCATTTACTTTTTCATACCACAAAGTGTTCTCAGTGACATTTAGTACCCCCCCCCTCCCTACTTACTAATAACTTTTTCCTGTGGTGTTTGTTTCTGTGGAAATGTAAGTAAGGAACATTTCATATCTTGAAGCCAGCATGATCCCTAAATTCATGACTGGTCAGTTCATTTGGGATAAGCAGGTTCCTGCTTGCTTTCTAGACTGTCCCATTGACTTTACTTTCCCTTCAAGACTTCTCACTGCTTTCTAGTAGCCCTTGGCAATTGTCTAAGGAACATGTGTCATTGATATCCAGACAAGAACAGGTGGATGGATCAGCCCCACTTAAAAAGCAAGTCCAAATGTGCAACCTTCCAGAGGAGAATCTTGTAGCAATGTCTCTCAGAAGGTGCAGTGGATGATTCATATGTGATTCATTTTGCTTTAGTACCCAGCAGAAGTGCAACTGAACTGCCTTTCTCTCCACATCTGCCTGATTTCAGGAAGTGTGTGTAGAATGGTTGTACAGAGCTTGTAGCATAACCTTATAACAAATATTATGTATCCTATCTATCCCTGGTAATAGGTCCTAACTGATCTCCCAAACTCTCTCTTTGTCATTTTATATTGTCATTTACATGTCCAATAGATGTGTAATTCCAAACATCTTCCCTATTCAGAAACCTTTAGTGACTCCTTGGAAACTGTCAGGTAAAAATATCTTTGCTTTGTATTCAGATACAGTTTTACCTTAACATGGCCATCAAACATTATATTTTATATGTTCTACTCCCTAGTCTAACTGCTTATCATTCTGTGAACACATTAGTAGTTTCTGTCTCTGTGGTTCTACTCAGACCATAACCACTGCCTTATTATAGAGAATGCCCTGTTATATCCTTGACTACTGATGTTCTAGCTGATCAATATTCAGGTCACCTCTAAATTCTCTAAGTGCCTGTCTGACCTGCCAGCCTCTGAGCCACTCTCCTTGAACTCAGTAGTTTGTTTACATTCTTCATGCATTACAATGATTTGTGTATGTGTTCATCTATGTTCATCTCAACAATGTAGAATTATACTTTATTTGTCTTGGCTACCTTCTCTAAATCATGACCCAGTGGTTTGCAAAGAACAAGGCTCAGTAGCTGTGTATTGAGTGAATAGCTGCATGAGTATTGGGGTAGGGGAATGAAGATAGGAAATGTAGATTTTGAGTAAAAAACACTTGGCAGAAGGATCAATCCATACAAATAAAGATAAAATAAATCTTCAGTTAGCAAAAGTATGGCAACCACTTTAAAGCGAAGAAGATTAAGATGGATACTATCTTGATTTGTAATATGTGAAGAGTTTCTTCCTGTGCTAGCTTCAAGTATGGAGATATATTGTATATTCAATGTTATTTGAAGAGCTGAACTTCTCTTTCAGAGTTGTGCTTGCTTATTTTTACATTGATACTGTGGTCTTATATTTGGAGGGGATGCTTAAATCCATTTATATGGTCTAGAAAATTAAATTGATTCTTTCCAAAGGAAGTACATCACATCACAAAGTTCACTTTTATTTTTCTTCCCCAAATACCTAGTGGAGAGTTGAAACTTGTTCCTAAGTGTCACACCCATACAGTGTTCCCAGGCTATGTTGGTTGCTTGGACTGACTTTTTGGTAGACCAGAAGCTGCTTTTGGGCACTTTGGGCATTTGGTTTCCATCTCTGTAACCCTAGAACAACCCTACATGATTCCCCACCTCCCTTCAGTACATCACAAAGAACCCAAGTTCCAACACTGATTCTCTGTACAGCTTTAGAGAGGCTAATGAAACTTCCTTATCTGTAAAATGGTGTTGTTATATCATCCTGGTGTATTATGTTGGAGCTTAACTCTTTGTTATTAGAGTGCTGGGAAGATGAAAGGCTGTTTTCCTTGCTTCATTTTCCTTACTCAACTCAACATAAGAGGGCAGTTTTGTCTTACCCAGGTAGTGGTCTAAGGCATTATAATAATGTAGTTTTTCTAAGGAATCTCTGATTTTAATTATTGATGATTTTTATTTTGGCTCCGAATTTCCTTCTAGTTGATTCTACAGTATTTTTTTGGGAAATAATGATATGAAGGTAACTTAAAGTTAAAAACACTGAGAAAATAAGCTATTATTTTTTAATTTTTAGGGAAATAAACATTTTGGTTTTAAAATCCATTTGAAAAAAGCACGATAAATCTTTGCATATGTGCTTTTGGATAATTTGAGAAATAGTGAAATGAAATGAATGAAAGATAGTAAACAATGTAAGAATAAAAGTCAAATGGTAAAAATGTAAAATTGACAGCACTTTACATGAATAAAACACACTATCAGGTTTATGTGGATAACAATCTGACTATGAATTAACAATGCAGAGTACCTTGGTTAGAAAAGGAAACTGCCATAGAAGGACACAGCATTGCACTATATATAGAAAATATGTTAATCATTCTGATATATTTAATACTGCAGAATCATATCAGAATATAAGAAATTTTATGAATGGCCTGTTTCTAGTTGTAGGCACCATTTAGTGCGAAGCAGAGCTCGAGAGCGAAGATCTAATAGTTTTAAAGGTAGTATGATAAAGGGTATGGTCACCATTAGCCTCCACCAAGTATCAGTGGCCTACATTAATCTGCTGGTTGTGAAACTCTTATTTCCTTTTAAAGTTTATTATAAAATCACTATAAAAATCACTTCATAAAAATTTGTTTCTAGGGGCCGGGGATTTAGCTCAGTGGTTTTGCCGCCTGCCCTGCAAGCGCAAGGACCCAAGTTCGATCCCCGGTACCAAAAAAAAAAAATTGTTTCTGATTAGAAGTAGGTGTTTTTGTTTGTGTGGGTAGATACAGACACTCAGATATCATTCAGAGATCTAATTACTTGTCCCTGTGTATAGCTCTGTGTTCAGTGTTCACTATACTAAACCCAAGGTTTTTTATTTTTCTGAGGTTTTGTGTTAGTTGCAGCCAATACGGAGATCAAGGTGACAGGAAGGGCAGCCAAGGTTCCTAAGCTTCAGTGGGGAGGGGAAGCAGGAAATAAGTAAATGAGCTCTCAGAGTAAGTTCAGACTGTGATAAGTGCCTGAAGGCAGTGTTATGGGGACAAGTAGTTGAGGGGACTGTTTTAAATAGGGTAGCCAGGGAAAGCCTCTGCAAAGGGTGGCATTTGAAAGTGCTTGGAAGTTAAGGAGCTGGCTATGCAAAAAGCCAGAGAGAGGGAAACCCAGGATGAGGAAACCGCAAGTGCACATGTCCTGAGATAGGGCATGAGTTGGCATGTTCATGGACTGAGCAGGACTGCAGCAGACTGAGCAGGTGGTAAGGCTGAAGCTGGAAGGGCAGCTGGGCAGACCACATAGACCTCTTCAGCCACATGAGGAGTATGGACTTCATTCTGAGTGCAAAGGGGAGCCAGGAGGCAGGGGAGGGTCATGATCTAATTTATGTCATAAAGAATCCCTCTGGTTGCTGGGAAGAAGAAGGCATATAAAGGGGAAGCCAGCAAGGTGGATTAGGAGCCTTTGCAGTCCAGAGGGGAGGGCAGTGGTTGTGTGGACAAGGCTGAGTGCAGACGATTAGAAGGGGAAGAATCAAAATGTGAAAACTAATTCAGGGAATACAAATGCATTTCAAACTCGGAAAAAATAGTCACATGAAAATCTCAAAAACTTTGTTTTTTATGCTAACTTTGTGTGAGATACTGGCAATAAATAACTGGTATAATTCAAGGATATATAAAAACAACCACTTTGGCCCATCAACTACTTAGGCTTACTTGGCAGGTTTGTAATACGGGATTGCAGATGTTTTCTTACCTTGGGGAGACTTTCAATGAAAGAGTGGATATTTGCTGCATTTGCGACTTCTTTGATCTCATCTAAGGACACCACGCGGCTGTAATCACCATAGGCAATGTTCTCAGCAATGCTACAGTTGAAGAGCACAGGCTCTTGAGAAACGATGCCTATTTGGGAACGGAGCCACTGTACATTCAATTCTTTTGCATCTATACCATCAAACAGTTGCCAAAAGCAGAATGGAGAATGGTATGTTAAGATCTGACAGCTATATCATGTTACAGTTCACTGTATCCAAACACTTCAAGCATATACAAATCATAACAAGAAGGTTAGGAATTCAAGCTATTTCAAAGTGTAATGTTACCTAAGGAAAGCTCATAAATCATATGTTGTGTAAAGCAAACAGCGTATAATTCACTGAAGTGTTGCTTCCAAACTTACTTGACAGTCCTAGAAATGGCCTCATATTCCAGAGAACTGCCAGAAGCACGTAGTAAACCTTGGTGCTCTGTTCTTAAGTCAGATGGAATATGACCGACCTCTTCCTTCTTTGTAACAGGACTCATTTATTGAAGCCCAAAGAGAATAGGTATAGACTGTCACAGAAGTCCACTTGTAGAGACATGTCATTTTGTTTATGGCCATGTTATGCACAGGGACATATAACAACATTTAACTGATATTTGATGAGCATGCCTACTATATGATGGGAACTCTTCAGGTACCAGGGAAATATTATAGGATATAGCTCTCGCATTATTACATTCCAGCAGAGAAAGGCAGGCAATAAACACACCAAGAGACAAACTCAGAAAAAGAAAGTTCTATGAAGACAGGATAAGACAGAGCAACTGGAGCATTGGAGAGGATGTGGAAAGGGAAAGTGAAGAAGGGTACATTCCTTTCTATAGGGTTGTCTAAGAAGTCCTTAGGAAGGGGTGTTCAGACTGAGACATGAATAATGAGAAGCAGCTAGCAAGGAAGTTGGAGTAGTATCATTCTAGGCAGGGGAATAGCAAGAAGAAGGGCTCATAGGTGTGTGTAAAGAACATACAAAAGCCAGGGCAGTGGATACACAGTGACCAGTGAGGTGAAGAGAGATACAAGAATTTGGAGAGGGAGGCAAGGCCCAGATCATAAAGGACTGTGGCTGATGGTATGGACACTGATGGTATGGACTGCAATAGGAAACCATTGGAGTGTTTCAAGGAAGGAATATGCTATACTATGTGCAAATAGACGAACATTTACCTAGTTCAAGAAAGCCATTTTGGACAATTCTGGTTTAAAAATATTCATTGAGAATCTATAATGTAGAAAAATCTGTAAATTGTAGGTGAGTGAGGATTAATGTGACTATCTTTATTTTTTGGTAGTGGGGATTGAACCTAGGGCTTTTGTGTGCTAGGCAATTGCTGTATCCCCGTGTTACATCCCCAGCTCAATGTGACAGTTTTGGACCTTTAGGGACCTACAGTTTTTTGCTGAGAGAAAGAGACAGAGAGAGAGACAGAGTTAGGAATGAGAGGATAAAGGAAATCTAGCATATGTTATATACTGTATAGTAGCATTAGTCAAAGTAAGAAAAACAATCCTTCAGTTCAAAGGAAGAAGAGGTTACATCTTTTTAAGATCAAGACCCACAAAGTAATGGTGTTGATTCAAATAAGACTTAATTGTGCATAAAGTATTGACAGTTAAGAGTAGAGATGGCCAGGAAGGAAACCATCATTTTGTTATTGGTTTGTTTGTTTCTTAATTAAGGATGGGGATAGAGATTGATTTCTTTCTTTTTTTTAAACTTCTGCAATGCTTGCCCTACCCAAACCAGTGAAGATGCTTACACCCAAGTGTAAGAGCAGTACCATTAACCCCCAGGTTAGGTGTGATTACATTCAGTCTTACTACTTGTCCTTTCACAGGATCATAAAATCTCTGTAGAAGCTGAACAGACGTGATTTTTCCACAGCAGTTGCTCCCAACAAATGTGACTGTCTTCCCTCTCTCAATACTGAGGGATAAACCACAAAGGATAAAAACTTCTGGGTGGCATGGATAGAAGAAAGAGACTTCTCGAAACTCTAAATTCCCTTCAAATGTGTCCTGTGAAAGGAAGTGGACAGTGTTTAGCTGGGTGACTTAGGCTGGTGTAACACATGGGAGCATCTTGGCTAGGTGCCTTTTGAAAACTGTGCATATTCTCACAATAATTTTAATTTTCTTTTTTTTTTTTGGTACCGGGGATTTAACTCAGGACCTTGTGCTCTCAAGGCATGCGCCAGCACCACTGAATCCCTGGCCCTTAATTTTCAGTTTTATATTTCATCTCTTTAGAGCTGCTGGCAGAATACTAGTTTCTGTCACATTGCTTACATTTTATATCTGTATTTCTTGGTACCTTCACTACTGTATTTCTCCTAGAAACATAAGCGTCCTTTGGCTTGGCTATGCAGACACAGTCCATTCTATAGATTATCTGTGTGACCAGCTGCTCTGGATAAATACATGTTTTTTCTTTTTAATTTGGTTTGTGCTTTACAGAACTTTATTGGTTAATTCAGAGGAGCTCATGTCCTCATAAAGTGTATTCTGTAAGCTGGACCATATTTTACAGTTAATGTACATTATGTTTTGAATTCTGCTTAATGTTTAGTTTCCATTGATCATTATTTGGCAGTAACACTTGCTTAGTTTAGGTTTCTTTCTGTGTTTCAATATCTTTAGTGAGTGATGATTTGTATGTGAACTAATATTAATATACACCAAAAATATTTTCAAAAGAATTTCCAGAACTATCACTAAGTAATGTTTAACTTTTCCTTTACATTTTTGGCCTATAAGCTTTTGGGTTCTTTTGAACTTCATGTTTTCTCCCAATTGTCTTTCTTTGTGTGTTGCTGAGGATTGAACCCAGGGCCTCATGTGTGCTACACACATGCTCTACCACTGCTCTGTGTCCCTCCAATTGCATTTTTTTTTTTGGTACTGGGGATTGAACTCAGGACCTTGCACTTGTGAGGCAGTTGCAGTGCCTCTGAGCTAAATCCCCAGCCCCTTCCAATTGCATTTTAACTTTTGTTGTTAGGGTAGATGTAAACTAAGAAGGGGTAGATGGATATGTATGTGTGTTGGGTGTGATGGGTAGCTGGTAGTACTGATAGATGGACTTCCAGACAGATTCCTTATGTCAGATTTAGTCACATTTAGCACTTTTTGAACCCAGCCTAAAGGTACCAAGTTTTGATGATATGATTCTGTTGTCAAAGAAAGGAATATTAGGATATGAGTAAAAGTTATATGAGGTATAATAAACATTACGGTGAATGTTTAAATTAAAAATAAAAAGATTAATTAGTGTAAAAGACACATTGCCATTAATCTTCCTCACAATACTCCCTCTTTCTTTGAACTCACTTATGCCATTGTTCTTGCCACTTTCTTGAGCAGTTTTGGAAGTCCTCTTACATGAATGCCTTTCCATGGCTGCCTCAATGTCCTGAATCATTTCAAAAGACAATTTTTGTAAAATAAAAACATTATGGTGGGTTCTCATCCACTTCATTCACTGGATTTGACACATGTGGCGGCTTCTAGCTCTTCCCCAAAGTCAAAATGACATTGAAAAGTAAATGTATGAAAGAGGTCTTCCAGAACTGCTTCAGATAGGATACGTCAGTTTGAAGTAAAAGGAAGTATTTTGAAGGGGATTAAGTGATGTATCTTTTACTGCAGTACATTTAACAAAATTAAACATTCACCGTATTTTCTGATCATATCTTGTAGAAGTAGAAGAAAATATCTAAATTGATGTATGCCACAATATAAGTACTTTTAACCTTTAAAACAGAGGGTGCAATTGTTTCTACATATGCTCGGTTGCCTTTGGTAAAGGCATGGAAAGATAGTCTTAAGAAACTTCTAGACTAATACTTTTAAAATTTAATTTTACTATTTTTAATTGTGTTTACTATGGAGAATTTCAATCATACCAGAAGTGAGAGAAAAATATAATGGATTTCTATATGCCTACCACTCAGCTTCAGTGTGTATAGTTTTGGCTAATTTTGTTCTAGCAGATTTTAATTTTTTTTTTTTTGGTACCAGGGATCGAACTCAGGTCCTTCTGCTTTTGAGGCAGGTGGTGGACTTTAATTTTTAAAAGCAGAGGAATTGCAGAAAAATATTAGCATATAAAAATAGATTAAATATGTTAATTTTATAGTCTTTATATGAAATATTTCTATATCCCTGCATATAGTTCTATACGGACACATATCTGTGAGAGATACACAGTTTCTCTATTATAATTTTAGAAATTTTAGTAATATTATACATACAAATCCTAAGATTAAAAAATACTTCTTTCATCTTATACTTTCCAAAAGACAAGTATGAAATCTTATTTTGATTGTGCTATATCTTGAGCATTTAGTTTTGAAAATTTCAAGATCTTTTTATTTCTGTCATAACAATGGGCACTCCTTTTAATAATTATGCAGATATTTGATACTGTTTTGTTTAAACTGTAATGTATAAAAATCTATTAAAATTCTAGGGAAATAGTTACAAATGAAAAAAATTTAAATATACAATCAATGGCTGTTCCTATTTTTAAATTTAAAATATTCAGAAAGGTCTCAAAATTGAATATATATGTTGTGTAAGACTATTATTGAGAAGCTTATTTTGAAATTATTTAAATCCTTATTTCCCATTTAATACAGTCTCTTAGAGTTTGTGGCTAAATTTGTGTATATATCAACTTCATAAATAAAGTTCCCATTTTTCCTCTTATGTTTGTAGAAGTATTTGTTATGAAAAACAGTGTATAAGGCAATACCACATTATTTACTTGCATATATTATCAGAGGAAAAAAATGACTAAAATCTAATACAGATCTCCACCCAAGACTAAAACCGTTGCTGTCTGAATACATTCCAGTATTCGAGTAAATTATTTGTTTAAGAATACGCTCATGGGGGCCGGGGATTTAGCTCAGTGGTTCTGGTGCCTGCCTCGCAAGCTCAAGGACCCAAGTTCGATCCCTGGTACCCCCTCCCCCCAAAAAGAATACTCTCATGGCATCAGGCTAATAAAAGCATATATTTTTAATATAGGGGTGAAAGTCTGATTAAGACGAGACCTTCTTCCTTCTTTGTAGTCATAAAATTCTTCGATACAAAATTTTAACTCCTTGTGTTAGTAGAACTATCTTTTGCAGAGTTAACAAATAATTTCTTCATTTGATAAGTGGACACTTAAAATCATAGTTGTACTTACTGGATTTTTCCCTTTTTGACTCTGGCTGTCTATAGTTGGTTTCTTTTCCAACAAAGCAAACAGATGTGCAGCCCCAGATTTGGCCTTGGATTACTCAGGTGCCAAAACAAGTGTTTCTCCAATGGCCATAGCTCTATAAGCAATTGCAGTAAAAACTCTATCGAAAGGTAAAACATTTGAATTGTAGGTCCATTTAAAAACAGTAAAGTTTTAAAAGTAAAGGAAAAAGTAGGTATGGGAATCTAACGTTTTAGGCCAGATAGTCCCACTCATGGGTGCTCTGTATATCAAACTAACCTTTGGAGCTTGGGTAATCTTAGGAATTTCTCTTCTGATTAGAGACACAGATTAAAGACTCCAGCTAGTAAGTATAAAACTTCACAGCCACCTTAATGCAAGGTTTGCTTTCTTGGAGATTTTACAGAGAATTCAGTTGATAATAGGAAGAATGTATCTCCAGTAGTAAGATCTGAATTGATACAATAGATAAGTGGGTTTTTTCTTTCTTCTTCTTCCTCTTCCTCTTCCTCCTCCTCCTCCCTTTCCCCTTCCTCCTCCTCCTCTTCTTCTTCTCCTTCCTCCTCCTCCTCCTCTTCCTCTTCCTCTTCTTTTTTGCAGATAATGTAGTTAGAACAGATAACTGCTAAATGATTGATTATCCACCTGATATACATTATTTAGAAAGCAAAGCATAGGGATTGTACTTTCTTAAGATTCCAAAACAAAATCTCATTAAAATACACTGTAGCAAAGGATGGAAGAAAAGCTTTGATCTTGTAGGTTTGTTATAGATCATGATCTCAGTTTCACATGTTCATTATAAAATGGTAAGTAGGCATGATGTTTGGGAGCATACAGAATATTCAAAGTATCATGTAACCATGGGTAAATATTTTGTTTCACTTTAGACATGAAAATATTGTACTAAAATTGAAAAAGCAATGTATACCACAATCAGGTAAAAGTATAATCCAGCTAAAAATGGACACATTTCACTAGCAATACTTAAGATACTAGGCAATCAGAGGACCAGGGGAGACCAGCTACTTGTTCACTCTTCTGGATCCCAGCAAGGTAAACACTGCTGGGCTCCTTCTGAATCTCTCTGAAGAATCTGTCAAAGGGTGAACACTGTCATCTCTTCAGGGACTTAGACCTTAGATCCTGACTCTTGTTGGTTTTACAAAGATCAAATATAGTATAATATATAAAAACAACTAGTTTACAGGGATGTCTGATGCTGAAATGATTATAGATCTGTGTCATTAAGACATTTTTACTACTAACATGTACGTAAATTGTTTAAAGCTCAAAATTCCATTCAAAATACGTGGTATCCAGCTATAAACACCAAAAGTGGCTATTGAGTTTGTACACAGTTTTAAAAAAATTGTTTTTTATGCAAAGTAAAATCAGACTGGATGAGATTTAAGTCTCAGTCTGATTCCAGGGTCAGCAAGTGAAGGGGGAAAATAGTTAGATTATGAGTCTGGAGATCTGGATTCTAAATGCACAGGGGTAAAACTTTTCTGAAGTCAACAACTGAGAAAATAGCTTCTTCCTCTTATTTGAGCTGTGCCAAAATATCTACCTGCTGTAGAATTTTCCACCCTGAAAATAATTTTAAGCGTTAGGCATAAATGTCCAGACCTCATCCTCCTCTCTTCCTGATGATCTCAGGAGGAGCCAGGCAGCAGTTGGGTGGCTGTCATGGCAATGAACAGGAGAAGAAACCTTTCT
Organism: Heterocephalus glaber; assembly: GCF_053883595.1. Lineage (NCBI taxonomy): Eukaryota > Metazoa > Chordata > Mammalia > Rodentia > Bathyergidae > Heterocephalus > Heterocephalus glaber. The sequence continues at coordinate 9,554,960 of NW_028258156.1, forward strand.
TGTTTGCTTTGGCTAGCTAAGGGTGCTTTTCTAATAATAACAATGATACGCACAATTCTTCCATGCTGCTGCCAAGAGTAAAGATGATGGTGGAAGCCTACTGTGCTTCTTTGCATCCCTTATTATTTCAAATTATCAACTATTAAAATTCATTAAAAATCCACATATGATGCTCTTTTGCCCAATAATCACATTTAATATTGAAAGTCTGATATGAATTCCTGTCAATAACTGCACTTAGATTTCAGGAAGACCAGGGCACAAACATGTAGGCTGCCTGGCTCTGTTTCTCAGTCAGTTTTTCAAAGCTGTGGCTTTTATTATTACTGTAGGGTACCATAATGTTTTGATTCTCTCTTATCTATCTGTTGTACTTAGCTTCTTTCCCAATATGTACAGCAAAGAAGAAAGTAATTCAGGGAGATGGAGGATGGCCCTGAAGTGGGATATGGAGAAACTTCTCCTGGGCACAAGTAGTTTCTGGACTATACTGCAAAAAGCAAGTCAAAATAGCAAAAGCAAGCAGAAACTAGCCTAACAGCACTGATACAAAATGAGACAGGAGAAAATGTTATCACTTAATTTTAAATGATCAGTTCAGAGAAATATCTGCAATAATAAGCAGATTCCTGGCCCTATACTAGACTTATAAATCAGACTAGATATAAATCAGAGTAGATATGGGAAACCATTTGTTAGAGAATAACTCAAAGTGCTTTTTACCTAAAAAGAACTAAGTTGAATCCTACTAGGATTCCAGTGAGAGGGAGCTGGGTTTTTAATTTTTAATTTTTTTGTTTTTTGTCTTTTGCGATAGGGTCTCTCTGTGTAGTTCAGGCTGGCCTTAAACTCACTTGTAGCCCAGGCTGGCCTCAAACTTCTGCCTCAGCCATCGAGTCACAGGTGTGCACTACCATGCCTGGTGAGTTTTTTTTTTTTTTCTTTTTGTAAATCTCTTCCATTCAGACAGTTGATTAGAAAAGTACCTCTGTGTCATCCTATATTCTGGCAGCCATTTGGCCAGGTATACTTTGATATATCTCAAAGGCATACATTTTTTTGGTACCAGGGATGGAACTTGGGACCTTGTACTTTCAAGGCAGGTGGCAGAACCACTGAGCTAAATCTCCAGCCCACTCAAAGGCATACTTTTGACAGTAGGGGTCACACTGGGTTTCTGAGAAGACTGGAGGTTTGATGTTGAAGACAGTGCTGCACCCTTTTCCTTTTTTTCCTTTTTTTCCCCAGAGAATCTCTTTTTGTCCATATTATAATAGCATAGACATGCTTACTCTGTAATTCTTTTGTGTGTGTGTATGTTTCTAGATATTGAATCAAGGGCCTTGGCACTGAGCTAAATACTGAGACCTTTTTAATTTTTAATTTTTTTTACTTTGAGACAGGGTGTTGCTAAATTGCTAAATCACCCAGGCTGGGCTCAAATCTGCAATATTCCTGCCTTTGCCACTCAGAGTGGTGGGATTACAGGTGTGTGCTACCGGCGTGGCTGTAATCTGAATGACACTCAGATAAAAACCCGCTCAGATAGCTTCCTGTTTCTCCCTTCCCTCGGGGCACTGGGAAATACCAAGGTGATGTTATCATTAATCATTACTCTTATGTTAATGGTCCTGCATGTGATGGTGACGTGACAACTAAAATGCTCATGTCTCTAAAAGATGACCCATTGAAATAAATTTAATTTAAAAAATTCAGTAAAGGTAGTAGGCCAGTGGGGGGGGGGTTGTATTGAAGCCCTTTGATTCTCTTACAATATAGGGCCATAAAATGATGTAAAGCAAATTACCTGTTCCATTTGTGTTAAGAATCAGTCTAGCCCTAGATATTTAAATGGAAAACTAAGCAAGAATTATTTAAAAAGTGACTTTTCAGAAATATTCTATGAAAAATATCTACAGGATTTTAATAAATGCTTATTAAACAAAGCCTTTGGTATGCAGAGTCATGAAAGTAAATTTTATGCTTTGCTCCTTGTTAGTTATGTGAATTTGAGCAAGTGACCTCTTTGAGGTTTAATGATTTCTATTTGTAACATGGGAATATTTCACAGGGTAGTTCAGAGGAGTAAGTAAGTAATACATGATGAGTCTTTAATAGTGAATAAAAATGTACTCAGGGCTTGCTGTTGTCGAGATTATGGTAAATAATAGACCCATTGGCAATCTTGGGAGGCCCCTTTCTGGAAACATCCTGAGGGAGTCACTGGCAAGATGGTGGCTGAATAAGGTCATGTGGTGATGTCTCTCTACAGACAGCCCAAGTTGAACAGCTGTACATGCACCAGGCTACTTTCACATCAGCTAGAAATTCAGCTGAGAGACCATGGGGCCTGCTTTTAGTATAACAAATCCAAACCAAAAAAGATTCCTTGAAGAAGGCAAGAAGGGAAGAGTTGCCCAAATCACCCCTCCCTGACTGCAAGCAGGCCAGGAGGAGAGAGATGCCTTCAGGTTGGGTGATGGAGAAAAAAGGAAGTCCAGGCCTAGTCTTGAAAGCCAGTACCAGGCCTGCTGTGGTGAAACTCAGTGCCTGGCACAGCTCCATGACCCCTACACCAGTTGAATGAGTATCTGGAGCTGCATTAGGGAGGCAGCTGCAGAACCCCAGATCAACCCTCTAGGAAGCAGGACCCAGAAGCTGGCACAGGGCTTGATCTCAGAGGCTTCCAGGGCTGCTGCAGGGAGATTCAGCACCCAGTAGGAACAGAAGGGGCATACACAGGCCAGGATAGAGCTCATAGATAGAGCCTCTAGACTGGCTGTGAGCAGCAGAGTGACAGACTTGTTTTGGCTGCATCATTTCCAGTCTTGAAGGTGCACCTGCTCTTCTCCAGAGACCATGCAGGCCCCTGTTGCTGTGAGACTGAAGGATGACTAAGTCAGTTTAGCACCAGCCTTGCTGGCCAAGGGACTGTCTCCTTCACTGCTCTGACCTTGAGCGGTATGGCTTTAGCCAGGTGAATACTCACAAATGGGGCTCTAGAACCTACCCTAGCACCAGGCAGAGGCTTACACTTTGTGGGGTGGACTGTGTTTCGGCCCACATGACCACCAGCTGTGGTGAGGGCCCAGTGAAGCTAAAACTGTGCAGGTCCTTCAGGTCATGAGACTCAGGCACAATCTGGCTTAGCATCAGCCCAGGTGGCAAGAGACTGTCATCACCAATACTGCCCCAACCTCGGGCAGCATAGCATGGTACAAGACCCCACTTGCTGTGGGTAGGACAGGGTAGTAAGTACATGACTTTGCCCTGGAACTAAGTGCTGGGCTGTTGAAACCTAACACTGGGCAGATTCTAATAGCCCCCATCCCAGGCCTGAGCCAAGGGGAGGACACACAACCCTAGTCTGTGGGGCTTCTATTTCAGCTAGCATCATGTGTGTGGCTGATTCTTATGCCATGAGTCCCCCTCAGCAATATACAGCCCATCAGAGTGTGAGCCTGGGTTCTAACCCATGTTGTTCTGGTTTAGTGAGCTGTGGGCTCAGGGTATGACACACTTTGGTGTTATTGGTGGCCACAGGTGTGACACAGGAGCCTGGGTCTCTCCTATCCATGGTGACTATGCCCAGAGCTGCTAACCGTAGATGAGGCATATGGGCCTAGCCTGGCCCCAGGGAGAGACTTTAGGGACAGACTATTCTCTATGTAGATTTCTGTTTCTTTCTGAACAATGCACCAACAATGCTTTTGAAACCAACCTGGTTCCCGGAGAGCAGAGTGAATATTTTGGGGGAGGGGAGAGGAAATGGGAAGATACTCATCAGTGGGGAATTACAGTTTGGAGCAAGAAGTTCTAGGGTGTTATTGGACAGTAGGATGGCTATAGATAACAGGGAAAAAGAAATCATGTGAAGCTGACTCTGGAGGCATGTTTCTAGGAATAACTGGACTGCCTAATTAGGCACTATTCCAAATTTCCCCCTTTAGTTAACTAATTAATTATTTTGGGTCATGCTGAGGCTTGAATTCAGGGTCTTATGAATGGTAGGCAAGGACTATACCACTGAGCTATGCCTCCAGCTCTCTCCCTTTATTTTTGATTCAGTTATTCATTCAATGAGTATTTATTGTGTTCCTTCAATGTGCCACGCCAGCCTTTTGTTTTTGGCTTTTAGGAAACATCTGTGAACAAAATAGGCTGAGACCTGTCCTCAGCCTATGAACTAAACAAGTACAAAAACAAAAGATAGTATCATGTAGGAGTAAGACATAGTAATGGGAAAGATGAAGGAGGGGTAAAGGAACCATTTTTAGGTCATCAGTGAAAGTCCCTTTGATGAGTAAACTTAGGAATGGATGCCTAGATGGTAAGAAAGAGACAACACAACAAAGACTCTGGGAAATCATCATTCCAGGTACAAGGGAAAAGAAAGTGCCAAGACTTCGAGATGGAGTGTTCCAGAGACATAAATCTCAAGTGTGGGGCTGATGTATAGTTTGCAAGGGGGATAGTAGTGGGTAAAGCTAGAAAGGAAGAAGCCCCATCTTGAAGGGCTTTCAGATTGCGGTAAGGAATTTCACTTTATTAAAATTTCAATAGGGGCTGGGGATTTAGCTCAGTGGTTCCCTCGCCTGCCTGCCCTCGCAAGCACAAGGACTGGAGTTTGATCCCTGGTAACCACCACCACCACCACCACAACAAAAATGCAGTAGGAAGTTACCGTAATGTTTTTAATAAATTAATACAATTAGAATTGTGCTTTAGCAGCTCACCTGTGTGCTGTGTGGAGTGGATTCTAGGGAAGCAGGAGGGAACCTAGGGACATCAGTGGGAAGACTGTTGGATTGGTCTAGTCAAACCAGGTAGGACATGGACAAACATGGCATGAGTGGAAAGAGCAAGAAGTATTTAGGAATTACAGCTGTCAGGACTTGGTAGTCTGTGTGATGGATGAGGACAAGAGGAGCAACAGGGATAATTCATAGATTTCACGATGAGCAACTGTACAGGGGGCTGTACTGTTAAGAACAGTCCCTGGAGATTTAAGAAGACACATGTTTAGATGTCTTGGGGGAAGAGAACCTTTGAGGAGATGAATTCTGTGTTGGACACATTGACATATTATTAGGTACCCAAAAGGATGTGTGTAGTAGGTAGTTAGGTAAGAGTCTGATGTTCAGGGTCAGGGTTGAAAATATACAGAAATTATAAGGCTGGATGAAATCACCAATGAGAGTTTATAGATGAAAGGTCTGAGAACTCTGAAGTCCTTCAACAACATAAAACCAGGCAGAAAAACAAGAGCCAGTAAACGAAATGCAGGAGATGGGCCAATGACAAAAGAGAAAATCCTAGAGAAGTCTGGAGAAGGAAATCTTTCAGGAAGGAGCTGTTAGATGCCACTGAGAAGTCAAGTAAGAGACTGGAAGACTGAGAACTGAATATGAGTGGGTGAGATGCAGGTCAGTGATGACCTCGATTGTGAGTGTTTCTAGTGGTGTGGTGGGAAATAAGCTTGACTGGAGTGAGATTAGAAGAGATGGAATGATCAGAAGATGATGAGGGCAGGAACAGGCACCCATTTGGAATTTTGCTGTAAAGGACAGTAGAGAAATAAGAAATTAGTAGAAGAGGACTTCCAGTCATGGGAAGTCCTTTATAGGTGACTATAGAGCAAAGAAAGAGTATTAACAGAAGTTAATAAAAAGAGATGAAAATTCTGTTAGGGTCTATAAAATCAGACAGCCTACATTAGCATGACTCTTTAATTTGTTTTCTTCTAAATACCTAAGATCAGTTACACTGAAAGAATGGCACCTTGGAGATTTACAAAGCCATGTTAGTTTAGAAAAATGTGTTTTGTGTTTGAAGCAATTGTTTGCAAACAAACTTTTGGAATACAACTAACTTTTAAGTTTGGCAGTGCCTACATTATATTAGAACCAAGGGGGGCTCCTGACCACTTTAATGGGGGCCTGTGAACTGAATAAATTGTGAGATTCCACATTTTATTTGTTGGCAATCTGACTGATTTACTGATAGGTCATAATGAAACCCAAGGTTACCTTATAATTGTGGCATGGGGAGTAGTCCACACTCTTTTAGAGGTAAAGAGGACAGTAGAACCAGGAACCTGCATTTTTCTGTTGAAATGTTAAATACAGATATCCTGTTTAACAAGGAAATCTGCTTTCAAGAAACTACTAGGTGACATTTCCTGCTAAACTGCTAAATTTTAACGCATAGGTAAGATTCTGGAGTACTGGGTTGGTGAAGTATGGATTGTTTTCTTCAGTACCTAGCAAAGAAACTTTCTCAGTTCATGCTTAATGAACAAAAACACTTTCATTTGAGTAAAAGCTAAAATTTATATCAAGTTTTCTTGAAATTATCTGGCTTCAAATGACTTTTGGGCATTTCCTCAAATTGAACACATTTCCTCAATACAAATACATGGCACCAATGAAGATATTAAAAGGAACTTCCTGAGACCTGGGAGGCAGCACTGGGAAAGGAGTTTCCAATGAACTCTGCCAATGGAAGCTTTTTTAGAATAGGTATCATCTTCCAATTGCTATTTAGAAGAGGCTGACCCTTGCTTTGATGAGCATGTTTTAATAGGTTGTTAAAAAAATCCTTACTTTTTAAAGTCAAACTACTGTATGGATTTTCTAATGACATTTATGATATAAATTACCAAATTTTCTGACTTAGGAAGCTCAGAATTAACACTCAAAATTAATTAAAATTTTTTTTCTACTGGGAATTGAACTAAGGACCTTGCGCTTGCCAGGCAGGTGTGGCGCCACCTAGCTAAATCCCCACCCCTCAAAATTAAGTTTTACCATTTCAGTTGGCTGTATTTAGGTGTTTCTTTAAAGTAAAAAAAAAAAAAAAGTCATAACTATGTGAACAGATTTCCGCAATATAAGCTCCATGCAATACTTTGGGAAGAAGTAGCTTCTTTGGTACTCATAATCAATTCCAAATGTGACTTTTAGAAAGGAAGCACTCATTTACGTATATTTTTTTCTGGAGTATTTGCTTAGCAAAGAAGTCAACCTTAAAGTTAGTCATACTTAAAAGGCATCTCTATACTGGGAATTCCACAAAATCACACAGATTACCTAGGGAATGAATACCAAGAAAGCACTTTTTGCTCCTGTATCCCCAAATTATAGTAAGTAGAAACAGTGAGGGATTCATTTGGGAGTTTAACTCAGCTTATTTGTATAATATTAGTATTGGTACTTTATCAGCTATGCTATAGTTCTTATAGATATTTAATGAGAACAAAAATTAGCTTAAGTCATTCCATAATGTAAACATATATCAAAACATCATATTGTATAATATATACAATTATTATTTGTCAGAAAACATTTTCAAAGCATGTCATTCCCACCTAAGTGGTTTAAATGATGATCCTGTATAAATATCACCTTTCTGGTCCACATGGACAGTACATGATCCACTTAAAGTCATGGTGTTTGTAACTTACACGAACATGCCCTCCGGTGTCATCCATCCAGCTTGGACTAAATAGGCTCCAAATTGAAATCCTGCTGCATAGGCGAAATATACAAAGGCATGACTGAATGCATAACAGCTTCCAATGATCTGTGCTTTCTTCAAGGTACTTCTGAAATGCACAGTTTGCCAAATAATGGGGCATGAATTATAGCAAAGTCACTTTAATAAATGTAGAATAGTGAATATAGAGGTCTTTGAAGTGTTAAAATTTGGTAGATACATATTTTCAAGGATTAAAGAGAATGTAATTTTCTTTTTACTACTGAGAATTACAGTGAAGATAATGATATAATGATTTTCTCTATAAATATATACTGTATAGTTTAGTGTAACAAATTTGGTTTTGCTTACTTTCCAGTGAATGGACAAAGTCTATGAAAGGACAGTTAAAGAGATTTGGTTTGGAGGCATTTAGAAATGCTCTCTAATTTCCTATTGTAATCCTGCATTAATAGAATAAACAGTAGCAGTTAAAGGGTGATGCTGACCAGAAGCATGAATGCAAAGAGTACAAAGCTATCTCTCTGTCAAAGTAATACAAAGGTCACCATTGAGTCAGTGTGATAAGGAGGACTAGTTTAATAGCACATTTATTGTGTATATATTTGTTTTAAAATGTAAAATATCCTAGAGATTTTAATGCAAAAGAATAGGCAATCTTTCTTTCTTGAATATATTGTTTCCTCAGTCTTATTTCAGAAAACAAAGAAAAACATGTACAGTTAGTAAGACAGAGTGAATACAGAGTACGCCAAAAAATGTATTCATGAGGAAAAGAAAAACTTATACAAACATTTTAATACTAAACTTACTGAGATATCATGAGATTAATACAAGTTACCTTTGGCCTTGACAATTATAAGAGGTGCGCAAAGTAGTGGTCATTAGCTTTCAGACATTTATTAGTGTGGCAAACTGCTGAAATGTGTATGTGTTTTTTTGGTGGACTCTGTAGTAACATGGAAGAACTAAAATGTGTATTCTAGTTGTGGTTCCCCTTGATTTGTCTCTGTTTCCTCTTGGTGGAGTCACATGAGAAATTATGATATCCCATCTTAGGGAAGCCAGTGGGTTAACCAGCAAACCACTGCAGTCCTTGAGGAGCACTGGCTGTCCAGACAGTGTGGGTCAGTGGAGTCAGGATGCGCTCATAGTCACCTGTGCTGATTCTAGAGAGTCTCTTCATACATCTGCTCGAAGACTTTTTCTCTTGTTAGTGACACTATAGTATGTATATTCTCCACAGCTTCAGTTGCTATCTTATAAAATAAAATATAGAAATAAAATTAGTAATGTTTAAACTTTTATTGGCAGTGAACCAGTCACTCATAGAAGAGACAGAGTTAGCATGTCTAGTCACTAAGTTTTTCTGGCAAGTATCTTATCTTTCTTTACCCCCCAATAAGATATGAAAATTATTTTCAGGATAATAAGCTTTAGGAAAATATATTTTGAAAAGACTTAGTGTACTGTTTGGTCCCCTTCAGGTTTTTACTGAATTTCAATTTAAATTGATTCCACAGGTAGGGAAATCAAATATTAGTGAGCATTATGTTTATATGCAAAGGAACTTTCTATAAATTATGAACCAATTTAAGTAAATGATAGTAGAGAGCAATGAGTAAATAATTATTTTATTCTAGCAGAGAAATGCAAATAGTAACAAAAAAGCACTCAGGAACATTCCAATAAATTACGTGATGTACCTATAAAATTGTTTATAAGATAAAACCATTTCTCATTTTGATGTCTGTGAACTTCAAAAGATATTTGATTCAAATATGATTAATGCTTCTCCATATTTATATAGTTTTTAAAAAGAATGTATAATTACATAGAATTCAAGATGGAGGATGATTTGGCTTAGAATAACTTTTTGGACATGAGAACACAGGTAGGCTTGAAAGACAAACTTCTCATTTTTATGTTTAGTTACGGACTGTTGCTGTGGACTATGGGAGATAGGACCCCACACAGATACCTCACATTAACTGAAAACAACTTGGCTTGCAGCAGAGAATTAGATTTCTGGATTGTGGTTAGGACACCTGGATTCTGCTCTCAATTTTGATGTTAAGTTGTTTTAAGTTCTCATTAATTTCAAAATGAACTAAAGAATTCTTCATTTTTAACATATTCTGTAGTATGCAAGGAAAATAGACAAAAACCTTAAGACTTGTTTGAGGAAAAATAAAAAAGAAATGAGCAGCAACAAAAAAAATCTTCCTGATTATTTTTCATAATTTTGAAAGGAATATCATTATAAAATCTTAGAAAATACTATAGTTGTAAAAAACTAACAAAGTCATTTTAAGTCTGAAAAATAAAAACATTTGATGATTTATGCAAATCTACAGATGCAACTAAAGAAGGGCCAATTTATTTTATGGCTCTGTATTCTAAATTGATCCTTGATAAGTTAACTTATTAAAAACTATAGGAAAAGGACTTAGATTTCCTATTTGATAGAAATTACTGATTACAAGTCAGATTATTCTAATATTATAAGAAGGAAGAATTCAGTAGTGGCAAGCCTATGGCATGCGTGTTATTATTTTTTTTAAGACAAAAAATGTTAATGTGTGGTTTTTTCTAAACTAAAACCTCAGTGTTCAGGTTTAATTGCAGTGTTGGCACTTTGCAATAAATACATTAGGTTTGGGTTGCAGTTTGGGCACTTGTCTCTAAAAGGTTTTCCATCACTGGAATAGTCAAAGTCACACATGGAACTAAAGCTCATGACACACACACACAAATAGGATGAATAAAATCTAAGTAATATCTCATTAATTTAGAAATTGGGCAAATTATCACGAATTTTAATCATACAAGGAGGCTAAATAACTATTCACTGTCTCCAAGGGAAATTTTTGTTTAACAGTTGAGTCTATACATCACATGCAGACATTCTAAAGGTTTTTATCTAGTGCCATGGGTAGTGCCATGGGTCAGGCAAACCAGAATACACTGAATATGTGCTTGACATCCTTACTCATGAACATTCAGATTTATGAATGTTCCAGCTGTGATTCAGTTAAAATGACACAGACCGTAAGTGATATTAAAATCATTTTCATATCTCATAAGATGACCACCAATGTGGTAAAAATCTTTGTAACCATCTCATGAAATGAGCAGCTTAAAGACCTGGGATGTATGTTCAAGAGAAAGCAGGTTTTGGACCTCTCCAAGTCGAAAGCTGACAAGAGTCAAGAGTGAGATAGAAGAAACCAGGAACAACAACAAGAAGCATACAAACAAAAATCTATGACTAACTACTATCCAAATATAGGTAGCCTGGGAAAATAATGTACTCCCTGCCACTGGAGGGAAAGAATGGGCAGAACATGGAAGAGTAACTGACACTGATGTACAAAGGATTCCTACTTGGGAGAGTGGTTGGGTTAAATAACATCTATCTCAATTCACAGGTATTACAATAAAGTATCCTTAAATCTTCAATTTAATGGTTATTTGTATGAGCATGGTTGATCCTGAGAAGCTTAAATATGCCAACAGATTTTCCAAATAATTACATAAATTGTTCATCTTGATCAGCATTCAAGTGGCCCTTGTCTCTAAAACCTTACTTTAGGTACTATTAATATCAGTGCATTGCCTTGAATTCAGTAACTATTATGTTTCATGTTTGGTATGAAAAATAAAATACCTAGAAGAGTGGCTCAGGAAAATGTAATTATTAACAATTAGAGAATTATTAACAATTAGGGGAATCAAGGTGCTAGAAAACTCCCCCATGACAGGTAATGGTAATAAGGGCTGATATTAAGTGCTTACTGTCTCCAGGCACAGTTTTGTATATAATAATGCTCATCTGTGTAATACACAAATCTGTAAGTCTCTGTTATTATTCCCACTTTACAGATGAAAAAACACAAGTCCACAGACTTTGACACAACATGCTCATATCACACATTTGTTAGTGATAGATTGTGGATTCTAACCCAGCCAGTTTGACTCAGGTCTTGTAGTCTGAAAAATGGACCTTATTGCTATAGTTAGTCTACCCCATGCTGACTGCTCTTTATATGTGTTACCACTCTTCAGAGTCCTAAGTAATGAGGTTAAGATATAATAAAGACAGAGCTCTGATTGTTTTTCTTTTAAAATATGATGCTAATAGCAGCCTTCATTTACCTTTCCGGCACGCTTGAGTTCCTGTTCATCCTTGTTGGCAAATCCAGTCACTGCTGCAGTTTCAATCATTCCTGTTAGAGCAAGGACTGGAGCAATGATCAGAATCAAGAGTGTCATCTCCCATCCGTATATAAGGGAGATGATTACTGGCAGTCCCATGTTAGTTGCATTTTGTGTTAAGACACCAACCCTTGAACTTGTTGCCTATAATCAGAAATATTTTAGGAAAAAAATTCAGTTAACTTAAATCTACAGGGCTTCCTCTTATAGTTTGTGGAAAACAAGGTAGGCTTCTTAAAAAGGTTTATACTTAATCTATACTTTGAATTTATATTTATTGAATGCGATGTATATTGTTAAAATGCCCTCACCTAAGGAGTCATGGTTCATGTTTCTGCCCTTTGTCCAATATTGAGATGTCCACATGAACTGGTGTATACTTTGGTAGAACACCATAGGATAGGAAACTACATAGAAGCATAATAGAAACAATCTGAAATTAAAGTATAATATACTTAAAGGAAGATATGTCTTAAAGTATAATCTACTTAAAGGCTGTCTCTCTGAGAGCTCTTTTTGAACAGCTCTGCAGGACTTTATATTCCAATCCAAATTAAGTGTATTAAATGTTGAAGTTCCAGGATTTCTTTTTGTCTTTAATGATATCTATACAGTACACACACACACACACACACACACACACACACACACACACACATACCTCTTCCATCCTAACTTACAAACCCTTGAAGATAAAAACTGATGTTTAAAAATAGAAGACTCATGGTTAAAAAAAAAAAGAAACAAAACTAACATAAGAAAGTGAAGCCAGTCATTAGTTAGGCATTTTTCAGTGTTTACTATTTATAAAGTTGTGGTTATATTTATTGGGAATTTTATGAGAAAGTAAATTAATATGAATGAAAACTCTAGCTTTACCTACATGCATAATAGACATGTACTTGAAATGTAAGTGCTTAGAAAAGATGGTTTGAGTTCTGTATATGCATTATTTATGAAGGTTTTGCATATTCTGTTTCACATAGAGTAAAAAAGAAGAAAATGCTATATTTTAGCTACATAATCCTGACCCTAAACCTGTTCATGCTGTCCCCTGCATGAACACCATCTTCATCTTACTCTGACTCTGTTCCCCCACACTGGGCTGCAGCAGAACATGGATGCCCAACTCAAAATATCTGAATCTAAACCTAGGCCCTGCCCACTGTCTCACACTGCTAGAGGGCCACCACTGTTAGTCACTATATCATCGTAGGGTTGAACAGAAAGATTAAGGATATTCATTAAACTGCATACTTTGGATATATTTTGTATTTTCTTTTTTGTACTTCATAAAGTGGTATCACTAAATAAAAGTCTGAAGAAGCAATATCAAGATAGAAAAGGACCTGCAAACATTATAGTTCAAAGTAAGATAAAAGAAATTCTAAAAATTCTTCAAATAAATAAAATTGTCTTCATAATTGTTTAAAGGAAATGTATGTTTTATGAATTGTCTTTAAGTGGGATACACGATACTTAGGTAAGAAACTAAAATGTTAAGTTTTTTTCCTGCTAGAATGAAAAAAATGAGGATCCCCATTTCTTAATCTAGAAGCACAGTTATAAAGGACTACATTTTAAAATATATATTTTAGCTAGTTATAGTGACACACTCTTGTAATTCCACTACTTAGAAGGCTGAGGTAGAAGGATTACCCTGAGTTTGAGGCCAGCCTTGGCTACAGAGTAAGTTCAAGGCTAGCCTGAATACATAATGATACCCTGACTCAAATAAAACAAAAATAAAATAAAATATATCTTTTGTTCTGATCTTAAAATCATGATAATTGGAAAAAGTTTAAACAGTGTTAAAATTTGCATTCTTCTAGACAGGAATACTCACACACATCAAATTGGGATTACTGTGTGCATGCAGTTTTGTATTTTACTTTTATCCCTTACATTGTACTGCAAGCTATTCTTTTGACCATCAAATATTCTTCAATGAATATTTAAATTGCTTCAAATTTTTCACTATTAAAACAACTTTGTGAAAAACCTTTGTACACATTTTTTTTGGTACCGGGGATCAAACTTGGGACCTTGCGTTTGCAAAGCAGGTGGTGGAACCACAGAGCTAAATTCCCAGTCCTGTACACATCTTTTACTTCTTAATGTTATAGCCCTAAATGAAATTATGTATTTAAGTATATATTTACATTCTTTTTTTTTTTTTTTTGGTAGCAGGGATTGAACTCAGGACCTTACGCTTTCGAGGCAGGTGGCAGAAGCACTGAGCTAAATCCCTGGCTACATTCTTGATAGATATTTTCAATTTGCTTCTCTAAGAGAGTATACCAATTTTTACTAGCTACCAAAACTTAGTTGGGGAATATAACTTTGATAAGAAAATTACAGTACATATAGAGAAATGGATGGCATAAGAAAGTGGAAGGAAACAGTATACAATTGAAGAAACAGAACCATGTATTTGGTAGGATTTCTGCTTCTGGCCAATATGGAGTAACAGGAATTTATTCTCTCATTTTAAACAAACAAAAAATAGACAAAATACACAAACCAGTGGTTTTCAACACATTGGGCATAGATAACCAAGGGCAGAGATGGCAAACATGTAAGGTGAGCTCTATGATTGCCTCACCTTACTTTCTTGAAAGATTTTCCAGATGGCAGTATAGGGAAGGTGAACTGAACCAGAGCCCAACAGATTCCCTGAGTTGAGTAGATGAAGCTGAGCATCTGAGAAGTCCAAGTCAGATAGAGTTTGTCCCATACAATACCAGAGAGGAGGGAAGTGCACAGAAAGATCAATCAAGATATCTGAAGAGGGTCTTCCTTGAGTATTTGGCTGAGTAGTGCATACATGTGGAGACTGAACATAATGTCTGTTCACACCAGCTGCACTGGAAAATTTTGATTCATGGTCCGTGGGTAGAGTATGTAGATGGTCATGCATTGGGAGGAGGCTTCAGTCCTGTCTACTAAGTCTCAAAATGAAGACCCAAAGTGGAGCAAACTGTTCCTAGTTCACTTAAAATGCATCCAGAACAAATCTCCAGAAATTTTACAGAAATACAAAAATAATCTGCACTGAAATTTTAAATTCACATGGTGTGGCATCCAGTTAAAGATTACTAAGTATGCTAAAAAAGTACCAAAATAGAATACATAATGAGGATAAAAATTAATCAATTGAAACCAACCCAGGGCTAACAAAAAGTTAGAAATGCTGTGTCATTCTACCTATATGTAGAGTCTAAAAAAGTCAAAGTCATATAAACAGTAAAACAGTGGTTAGCAGAGGCTAAAATTTTTTTTTTTGTATCGGCGATTGAACTCGGGTCCTTGCGCTTGCTCAGCAGGCGGTGAAACCACTGAGCTAAATCCCCGGCTAGAGGCTGAAATTTGATAAGATTGAAAAAGATACTGGTTAAAGAGCTTAAAGTTTCACTTAGACAGGAGGCATAAGTTCAAGGGATCTTCTGTATATCATGGCGACTATATTTACTATACTGTATACTAGAAAATTGTTAGGAGAGTCAATTTTAAATGCTTTCACAGCAAAAATAAGTATATGAAGTAATTCACATATTAAATAGTCTGATTATCATTCTAAAATGTATACATATATCAAAATATTATTTATATACCATAAAGTTATACAAATTTTACTTGTCAATTGAGTTACTAATATATACCATATATTAAAAAAATCAAGAGATAAAAACATATAAAAAAGAGCCATATCAAAATTCTAGAAATGAAAAATATTATGTCTGAGATAAAAAATACATGAGATAGTATAAAGAGTAGATTAGATATTGAGGTTAAAAAAGATAAAGGGTTTGAAGATATAGCAATACAAACTTCAAAAAAAATGCAGAAAAAAGAATTATATCATTTTTGAGCTGTGGTAGAATTTCAAGCAACTTAGTAGATGTGTAGTTGGAGTTCTTTAAGGTGAAGAGAGAGACTAGAGTGACAAAAAATACTTCAATAATAAGCAATGGAATTTCCAAACTTAGCAAAAAGTGTAAGCCCATGAATCTAAGATTAGCAGTGATCTCCAAACATGAGTAATAAGTTAGAAACTGTACAAAGGTCCATCACAATTTCAAAATCAGCAATTAAGAAGAAAAACTCCTTAAAAATAGCTAAATGAAAAAAGAAACATGTACAGAGGAAAAAGGTATGGAAAACTACAGATACATCCTTGAACAGAATGCAATGAAGAAGAACATAGAGCAGTATCTTTAATCACTGAGAAAAAAACCCCTGTCAACCTCAATTCTGTACACAGTGGAAATACATTTCAAAATTGAAGGTGAAATAAAGACTTTTTTGGGCATATGGAAGCTGAAATAATAATCACCATTACACCTGCATTATAAGAAATATGAGGGGGTGAGGATTTAGCTCAGTGGCACCATGCCTGCCTGGCAAGTGCAAGGTCCTGAGTTTGATTCCCGGTAGTGTGTGTGTGTGGGAGAAATATGAAAGTAAGTAAAAAAAAAAATTACGTATAAAGGTAACACATTAGAATTACAACAGATTTCTCAGTACAAAGTTTAAAGGCAAAGAGAGCTTGGAGTGAACAGGTTCAAGCCCTAAAATGTAACAACTTTCAACCCAGACTAATATGTCCTGCAAAACTGCCTCTTAAAATTAATGGAGAAATAGGATATTCCACAACAAAGAACATCTTACAAGATACATGAGTACCAAACCAGCACTCCAAAAAGTACTCAAGAATATTCTAGACAGAGTCAGTGGTGCCAACACTACCAAACATTAGATGGAATGAAAATATGAAACAAGGTGAGTAGTTAAACAAAAAAGGAAAAATTAGGGCCAGGTATTTAGCTCAGTGGCACTACGACTGCCTTACAAGTGCAAGGTCCTGAGTTTAATCCCCAGTACAAAAAAAAAAAGGAAAAATTAAGATGTCAACAACAACCATAAGAGGAATAAATCAATACCTTTCAATAGTAACTCTCAATGTAAATGGCTTCAACTCACCAATTAAAAGACACAGACTGGCAGACTGGATCAAAAAGAGAATCTAACAGTCTTCATTCAAGAAACTCATCTAGTACATAAATAAATTTATAGGCTAAAATTCACAGGACAGAGAAAAATGTTCCATGCACCAGGACCCTGAAAGCAATTTGGGGTAGCAATTTTATTCTCAAAGTAAACTTCAACCCAAAACTGGTAAGAAGAGACAAGGAAGGTGACTACATATTAATTAAGGGAACAATTCAACAAGAACAGCCAACAATTGGGAATATATATATATATATATATATACACACACACACACACACATATATATATACACACACACATATATATATACACACACATATATATATATACACACACACACATATATACACACACACACACACACATATATATATATATACACACACACACACACATATATATATATATATACCCTAAAGACTGAGATACCACTTCATGAAACAAATGCTGCTGGACATAAAAGATCAAATAAATGCCAACATAATCATAGCGGGGTACCTCAATACCCCACTTTTACAGACAGGTCAACTAAACAAAAAGTTAACAAAGAAATGTCAGAGTTGGAACACACCTTAAAAAAATAAACCTAGTAGATATTACAGAGTATTCTATGCTACTACAACAGAATACACATTCTCAGCAGCCCACAGAACTTTCTCTAAAATAGACCACATACTAGTCCATAAAGCCTGCTTAAATAAACACAAAGAATCAAAATCGGTTGTGAGGGCAAACTGGCTGCAACATCTCTCACCCCATGGATCACCAGAGTTGATTTGGCTGATCTAGCTGTCTAGATGGGTGTTCCCTTTCTCCTTCACTGCTCCATGTGTGTCCCTCCCTAAGCTCCATACTCTAAGAGGACAAACATCCCCGGTAGAGGAGGACAGTTTCCTCAGTCAAAGGTATATGAGTAGCTGTGCTCCCCCGCTAGAACCTCCAAACAAGCTCTCAAGAATCAAAATCATTCCATGTATCCTATCAGATCATAGTGCACTGAAACTAGAAATCATTGCAAAAGAAACTACAGAAATTTCTTTTTTTTTAATTTTAATTTTTTATTTTTTCCCCATTAACTTTATTGGTACATTTTAGGTATAAAATACAGTTACATTCATCGTTGGGATCTTGTACCACTACATGAGTCTCTTGGTTTTTATTTTTTTTCCCCTTCCCCCTTGCTCTCCCTTCACCCCCTCCACCCTTCTCTATTTGCAAAGATCTTGTTTCCATTTTTTTCCTCTTCTCATATTTTTTCCTTTCCCTTTTTTCCCTTCCCCTACCCCTCCCAATTCCCCTGGTCTTTTAGACCTTTTCTTCCTGTTACACAATATCAGTTATACATTTTTAAAATTACAATATTAAGATCTAGGAGACATTACCACAGATTTTACAGAATGTAAAAGGATATAGAAAGCATATTGCAAAAATCTTTTTGGAAATAAATTTGACAACTTCTAAGAAGTAACATGGAAGACAAATTAATGAAACTAAATCTGGAGGAAATATAAAATTTGAATAGCACCTATTAAAGAAAGTATATTCCTAGCTTGAAAACCTACCTCTATGACAACAGCAGGCTCATAAACATTTTAACTGATAAATTATTATCAAACAATTAAAGCAGAAAAAAGAAGGAACACTTCTCCCCTCATTTTAGGAACTCAACATTGTGCTAATCCTAAAACTGGATAAAGATAATAGAAAAAAGTATGAACATAGATAGAAATTTGTTTAACAAAACAAACTATTAGAAGTCAGATCTGGCAGTATGTAGAAAGTGGTTTTGTTACAGGGATGGCAGTGCTGGTTCAGCATTGGAAGATCCACCCCCACAAGTCATCATTTTAACAGAGGAAAGGAAAAAGCCATATGATCCTGTCACTAGTTGGAGAAAAAGTATTGGACTAAATTCTACAGCTGTTCGTGGTAAAAGCTATCAGGAGATTAGAAGTAGAACAGAACCTTCTCAACAGATTAAAGACATGTACTCCATACTTCCAGCGAGAATGCCTTATATGAATGGAGAAGATACAATGTTTTCTCCTTAAGGTGGGGAACAAGGGCAGATATGCTTACTCTTTATCTGTCCATTAAACTTTGAAACCTAGTCCCCACCAAAATAGTCTGGCAATAAAATGACATAACTAGGATAGGATTGGCATGGCAGAAGCAAAATCTTTATATGTAGATGAAATGATCATCTACAGAGAAAATACTAAGAAATCTCTAGGAGCCCCTAGAACTTGTACTTGAATTTAGCAGGATTAGAAAACACAAGGTATATATAAAAATTCAGGTCTGTGTATACTTGCTATAAATGAAGAATTGGATACTGAAATTTAAAAGTTATGTAGGAGTACAAAGGACCTAGAAAAGTTAAAAAAACAAAACAGTGTTGGAAGACATTTAGTACCTAATTTTAAGACTTCTTCTAAAGCTACAATAATCAAGGCAGTGTTGGTGTAAGGAAAGACATATAGATTATTTGAATAAAACAGAGAATCTAGAAATAGAACCACACATATATGGTCCACTGATTTTTTGAAAGATTATTTAACATTAGCATTTTATAGAATATAAACTCAATTCAAGAGCCGAGGAAGAGATAGTGTTTTCAGCAAATGGCACTAGAACACCTGGTATCCGTATACAAAAAATTAACCTCAACCCTTTTTTTCCATACATGAAAATAACTTGAAAGGATCTATGAACCTAAATATGAAGGCCTAAAAGTATAAAACTTTAAGAAGAAATTATAAGGGAAAATATTTATGAATTCAGGGTAGGCAAGAACTACCTAGGATACAAAAGACATGATGTATAAAAGAAAAAAAATTGATAAATGAAATTCCATCAAAATCTAGAACTTTAAATGACATCATTAAAATGAAAAGTAGTCCTTAAACAGACCATATTTACAATGCATATAACCTATGAACAGAATATATAAAGAATTCTTAGAGCTCATTAATAGACAACCCAATTAAAATGTAGACATAAGAAGATGATAAATAGCCAGTATAGCACAAAGAATGGTGTGCAATGCTAGAATCAGAAGAATACTAATCAGTACAATAATAAGATTGAATTATACACTCATTAGGGAGATGAAATCAAAAGTTTTAAAAGCCTTGTCATGACTTTTTCTTTTTGTTGGATTCTCCCCTTTTGCGTTTAATTTGTTACGCCCAATGGATTCATTCTGCTGGGTTTCCTGGGGTTGTGATCCTCATTGTCTTTTCCTAGGGTATTGTCTAAAATTTTTTGGAGTGCTGGTTTGGTATTCATGAAGTTCCTGAGGTGCTCTTTATCATGAAAGTATCTTATTTCTCCATCCATTTTGAAAGATAGTTTTGCAGGGTACATCAATCTGGGTAGGAGGCTGTTTTCCTTTAGGGCTTGGAATACATCACTCCAAGCTCTTCTTGCCTTGAGGGTTTGCACTGAGAAGTCCGCTGTGATTCTGATGGGATTTCCTTTGTATGTGATTTGTTTCTTTTCTCTCACTGCTTGTAGAATTTGGTTTTTCTGTTGGATTTCTGGAATCCTAACTATTATATGCCTATGTGTAGACATTTTTTGATTAAGGCTAGCTGGAGTCCTATATGCCTCACTTATCTGTATGTCAAGTTCTTTTCCCCTGCTTGGGAAGTTTTCTGCCATCACTTCTGTGAAGAGATTTTTTATGTCATCTGCCCTGTCTCCTCTTTCTTCATTGACTCCAATGAGTCTTATGTTATTCTTCTTTGTATCGTCTAGCAGCTGCTGGATTGATTTCTCATAGTCCCTTACAATTTTAAAGCAATTTTTCTTTTCCTCTTCACTAATTACAATCTTATCTTCTATATGTGAAATTCTGTCCTCACATTGGTTCATTCTGCTGTGCAGACTTTCGATGGAGTTTTTAATCTCCTGGAAATCTGTTTGTATCTGTTTTATGGATTCCATTTGTTTCCTATGTTGGGATTCCATCATATTCCCCAGATCCTCTATTTTTTTTTATCTGTGTCCTCTCTAGATTTATTAATCATGTCTTGCACCATGAGCAAAATCTTTGCTGTTATCTGAGTAATTATTTCTGATTTCATTTTTCCCGGATCCTCTTTTGTTGCCAGTTCAGAGAGTCCTGTTGGTTGAGTATCAGAGTGTTCCATCTTGTTTCCCTTTGGGGTTGCTGTAGGTGATCTGGAAGTCTGTTTTTGAGGCTTGTTTATGTGTCTTCTCATTTCCACGGGGGCGGGGGGAGGTGCTTCTGATGCCCACGTGGCTCACCTTCTCTGCCCTAGGAGCTTGGGATGGCAGCGTGGGAGCTTCCTTCTGGGTGCTGGGACCGGCTGAGCTTCACTGCCCTAGGAGCCTGGGATGGAGGCGGGGGCTTCCTTCCAGGTGCTGGCGAAGCTACAGAAATTTCACTAAGAACTGGATATTAAATAACTCACTCTTGAACATTAAATGGGTTACAGAAGAAATCAAAGAAGAAACCAAACAGAATTAAATGATAATGCCAATACAACACACAAGAATCTATTGGACCTAATGAAAGCAGTCCTACGAGGGAAATTTATTCCTGTAAATGCTTACATTAGAAAAATAGAGCAAGCTCAAATGAAGAACTTAATGATGCACCTTAAGAAACTAGAAGAACAAGAACAATCCAAACCCAAACCTTGTATGTATAAGGAGGGAAATCATAAAAATCAGAGTAGAAATTAAGAGAATTGAAACTAAAATGTTAATACCAAGAATCAATGAATCAAAGAGCTGGTTCTTTGAAAGCATAAACAAAAAGATAAACTCTTAGCTAAACTTACCCAAAGAAGAAGAGAAAAGGCCCACATTAACATAATTAGAAATGAAAAAGATGAAATCACTATGGATACTATCTAAATCCAGAAGAGCATTAGCAACTGCTATGAAAAATTGTACTCTAAAAAACAAAAAAACCACAAAACCCCTCCCCCCAAAACCTGGAGAATCTTGAAGAAATTAACAAATTCCTAGACTCATATGAATTACCAAAACTGAAACATAAATAATGCTGAAAAATCTAATAACAGACAATGAAATTGAAGCTGAATTAAAACATCTACCAACTAAGAAAAACCCAGGACCTGATGGATTCACTGCTAAATTCCAAAAGAACTTCAGGGCGGGTATACTCTTTAAACTCTGCCAACACTCTTCAAACTCTTTAATGAAATTGAAAGAGAAGGAATATTTTTAAACTCCTGCAAGGATGGTTCAACATGTGCAAATAAATAATGTAATACATTACATAGACAAGGACAAAAATTACATGACCACCTAAATAGATGCAAAAGTCCCTGACAAAACTCAACAACCATTCATGATAAAAACCCTGATGGATGGGCCCCGGATTTAGCTCAGTGGTTTCGTCGCTTGCCTTGCAAGCGCAAGGACCCAAGTTCGATCCCTGGTATCAAAAAAACAAAAACAAAAACAAACAAACAAACAAAAAAACCCTGATGGAAATAGACAAAGAAAGACCCTATCTCAATTTGATAAAAGCCATTTATGACAAAACTACTGCCAACATCATATTAAATGGGGGAAAACTGAAAGCTTTCCCTCTAAAATTAGGAGCAAGACAAGAATGTCCACTGTCATCACTCCTGTTTAATATGATACTCAAAATATTTTTTTTTTAAATTCTTTTATCGGTACATTGTAGGTATACAACACAATTACATTTCTTAATGGGAAGTGTACCTTTACATAATGCATCTTGGTTCTTATTTTTTTCCTATTCCTGGCCCTCCCTTCACGCCCTCCACCCTTCCCTATTTACAAAGACTTTATTTCCATTTTTTCCATTTCTCATCATTTGTCCTTTCCCTTCTTTCCTTTCCCCTGTCCCTCTCACTACCCCTACCCATTTGGACCTTTTCTTCCTATTTTACATTATCAATTATTCATTCTATTCATTGGTACATTTTAGGTATACAATATAATGACATTCATCATTGAAAATTTGCACCTTTACATAGTCTCTCTTGGTTCTTATTTTTCACCCTTGCCCAGCCCTCCGTTCAAACCCTCCATTCCTCCATATTTACAAAGATTTTGTTCCTATTTTTCCATTTTCTTATATTAATCTGATTCCCTTCTATCCTTTCCCCTAGCCCTCCCACTTCCTTCCCCTTTGCCCCTTTTCTTCCTATTTCACATTACCTATTATACATTTTAGTCCTTACTTAAACTTTCAGTTTCTCACACCACAGAAACTATTTGGTATTTATACATGTGTGTCCTATTTATTTCACTTAAGAGTACCGCCTCAATGTGCATCCACTTAGCTATAAATGTCTCTAATTTCTCATTTTTGATGGCTGAGTAATACTCCATTTTATTTTTAAAAACCACATTTTCTTTATCCAGTCTCCAGTTGGTGGACATTTGGGCTGTTTCCAAGTTTTAGCTATGACAAACTGTGATGTTATGAACATGGGTGCACATGTGTCACTGTGGTATGATACTTTAAATTCTTTGCAGAAGATCCCCAGCAGTGGAATAGCAGGGTCAAATGGGACTTCCAGCCCTAGTTCTTTGAGGTATCTCCATACTGATTTCCACAGTGCTTGCACCAGTCTACACTCCCACCAGCAGTGGAGCAGGGTTCCTCTTTCCAAACAGCCCTGCCAGCATTTGTTATTGGTTGATTTCATGATAGCAGCCATTCTTTCTGGAGTGAGGTGGAATCTCAGAATTGTTTTCATTTGCATCTCTCAAATGACCAGTGATGTTGAACATTTTTTCATGTATTTATTTGCTATTTCTACTTCTTTGTCTGAGAAATGTCTGTTCATTTCAGATGCCCATTTTCAGATTGGGTCTTTAAATTTGGGAGGTCTGATCTTTTTAAGTTCTTTATAGATTCAAGATAGTAGACTTTTGTCTGGGGAAGAGCAGGTGAAGATTTTTTCCCACATTGTGGGTTGTCTCTTCACACTGCTGGTGGTTTCTCTTGCTGTGCAGAAGCTTTTTAATAAGAAGAGATCCCACTTGTTAATTGTTTGTGCTAGTTCACAGGCAACTGAGGTTTTGTTCATAAAATCTTTTCCTACACCGATGTCTTCAATGGTTCTACCTAACCTCTGTCCCAACTGGATCAGAGTTTCTCTTTTAATATTTAGATCTTTAATCCATTTTGATTTTAGTTTAGTGGATGGTGAGAGATATAGGTCTAGTTTTAATCTTTGGCAAGTTGAAGCCCAATTTTTCCAGCACCATTTATTAAAGAGGCTATCTTTCCTCCAGTGAGGGTGTTTGGCTCCTTTATCAAAGATGAGATGGCTGAGTGTGTCTGGCATTGTTTCTGCATCTTCTAATCTGTTCCACTGGGCCTCAGGTCGGTTTCTTTGCCTACCATGCTGTTTTTATCACAGTAGCTTTGTAGTATAGTTGCAGTTTGGGGATTGTGATACCCTCTGCCATGTCTCTGTTACCTAGAATTGCTTTTGCTAGTCTGGGTCTCTTCTTGTTCCAAATGAATTTGTGGATTGTTTTCTCAAGGTCCATGAAGCATGCTGCTGGGATCTCAATTGGAATTGCATTAAATCTATATAGCAGTTTGGGAAGTATGACCATTTTCACTATGTTGATCCTTCCTACCCAGGACCAGGGGATGTCTGTCCATTTTCTGATATCATCTTCAATCTCTCTTTTCAGAGTGCCATAGTTTTCAGAGAAGAGGTCTTTGATTTCTTTCGTTAGGTTGATTCCTAGGTATTTCAGTTTTTTGGATGCTATTGTGAAAGGAATTATTTGCCCTATTTCTCTCTCAGTGAGTCTGTCATTGGTGTAGAGGAAAGCTATTGATTTTTGTGTGTTGCCCTTGTAACCAGCTACTTGACTGAATTTGGTTATTAAGTCTAGAAGACTTTTGGTGGAGTTCTTGGGGTCTTCTATATAGAGTATCATGTCATCTGCAAATAATGACAATTTGACTTCTTCATTTCCTATCTTTATTCCTTTTATTTCTTTCTCTTGTCTAATTGCCATGGCTAATGTTTCCAGAACTATACTGAACAAGAGGGGTGATAGTGGACATTCTTGTCTTGTTCCTGATTTTAGTGTGAAGGATTTCAGTTTTTGACCATTTAGTATGATATTGGCTGTTGGTTTTTCATAGATGGCTTCTATCAGTTTGAGGTAGAGACCATCTATTCCAATTTTTTGTAGGGTTTTTATCGTAAATGCATGTTGGATTTTGTCAAATGCTTTTTCTGCATCTATGGAGATAATCATATGGTTTTTGTCCTTGACTCTATTGATATAGTGTATTACATTGATTGATTTGCATATATTGAACCATCCCTGCAACCCTGGGATGAATCCCACTTGATCAGGGTGTATGATCTTCTTGATGATCTTCTGCATTCTGTTTGCCAGTATCTTATTAAGGAGTTTTGCATCTATGTTCATTAGTGAGATTGGCGTATAGTTCTCTTTTTCAGTTGGGTCTTTCTCTCCTTTGAGGATCAAGGTGATGCTTACTTCCAGGAATGAATTTGGGAGTATTGCTTCCCTTTCAATTTCACTGAAGAGTTTAAACAGTAGTGGCAGTAGTTCCTCTCTAAATATCTCGTAGAATTCAGCAGTGAAGCCATCAGGGCCCGGGCTTTTCTTAGTTGATAAGTTTTTAATTACATTTTCAATTTCCTTGGTTGATATGGGGTTGTTCAGAATTTTTAGGTCTTCTTCGTTCAACTTTGGTAATTCATATGTATCTAGGAATCTGTCCATTTCTTCTGTGTTGTCCATCTTATTGGTGTATAGGTTCTGGAAGTAGGTATTGATGATCCTCTGGATTTCTGCTGGGTCTGTTGTAATTTCACCCTTTTCATTCCTAATTGCATGGATTTGGGCCTTTTCTTTCCTTTTTCTGATGAGGTTGGCTAAGGGTTTGTCAACTTTGTTGATTCTTTTGAAGAACCAACTCTTGGCTTCATTGATTTTTTGTACTGTTCTCTTAGTCTCCATTGCATTGATTTCTCCTCTGATCTTTATAATTTCCTCCCTTGTACGAGCTCTGGGGTTGTCTTGCTCTTCTTTTTCTAGAAGCTTGAGGTTCAGCATCAGGTTGTTTAATTGACCTCGTTCTGTTTTCCTAATATGCATATCCACTGCTATGAATTTCCCTCATAAGACTGCTTTCATTATATCCCATAGATTCCGATATGTTGTACTGTCAATGTCATTTAATTAAAGGAACTGTCTGATTTCTTCTTTAATTTCCTCTGTGACCCACTGGTTATTCAAAAGTGTGTTGTTCAATTTCCACGTGTTTATGAAATTTTTTGAGTTTCTTTTGCTTTGGGTCTCCAATTTCATCGCACTATGGTCTGACACTATACAGGGGATAACTTCAATTCCTTTGCACTTACTTAAGCATGTTCTATGTGTGAGTATGTGCTCTATTTTGGAGAATGATCCATGTGCAGCTGAGAAGAATGTGTATTCTGATTTTGTGGGGTGGAAGACTCTGTAAACATCTGTTAAGTTCTTTTGTTCAAGAGTTCGGTTGAGTTCTAGTATTTCATTACTTATTTTTTGTCTAGTTGATCTATCTATTTGTGACAGTGGGGTGTTGAGGTCCCCCACTACAATTGTTTTAATGCATATATGACTTTTCATGTCCTATAGTATTTGTTTTATATAGTTGAGCGCACTAGTGTTTGGTGCATAGATATTTATGATTGTCATCTCTTCCTCTTGGATTCTTCCCTTTACAACGATGTGGTGTCCTTCTTTATCTCTCTTAATCAGTGTTGGTTTGAAATCTACTTGATCTGCAAAGAGGATAGCTACTCCTGCTTTTTTTCGGGTTCCTGTGGTATGAAGTATTGTTTTCCACCCTTGAACTTTCAGTCTATGAGTCTCCTTTTGAATTAAGTGTGTTTTTTGTATGCAGCATATTGTTGGATTTTGCTTCTTGACCCATTCTACCAGTCTATTTCTTTTGATTGGTGAATTGAGACCATTAACGTTGATGGTTATAACTGAAACGTATTGACTTGTCATTGCCATGACTTTTTCTTTTTGTTGGATTCTCCCCCTTTACATTGAATTTCTTGTCATGCCAGATGGGTTCATTCTGCTTTGCTTCCTGGGGTTGTGATCCTCAATGTATGTTCCTAGAATATTGTGTAAAATTCTTTGGAGTGCTGGTTTGGTATTCACGAAGTTCCTAAGGTGCTCTTTGTCATGA
Source organism: Heterocephalus glaber (assembly GCF_053883595.1). Classification (NCBI taxonomy): domain Eukaryota; kingdom Metazoa; phylum Chordata; class Mammalia; order Rodentia; family Bathyergidae; genus Heterocephalus; species Heterocephalus glaber. The sequence goes on from NW_028258156.1 coordinate 9,581,922, forward strand.
AAGTGTCTTATTTCTCCATCAATTTTGAAAGATAGTTTTGCAGGGTACATCAGTCTGGGTTGGAGACTGTTTTCTTTTAGGGCTTGGAATATGTCACTCCAAGCTCTTCTTGCCTTGATGCTTTGTGTTGAGAAGTCTGCTGTGGTTCTGATGGGCTTTCCTTTGTATGTGATTTGTTTCTTTTCTCTGACTGCTTGGAGAACTTTGTTCTTCTGTTGAGTTTCTGGAATCTTAACAATTATATGCCTATGTGTAAATTTTTTTTGATCAAGGCTATTTGGAGTCCTATATGCCTCACTTATCTGTATGTCAAGCTCTTTTCCCCTGGTTGGGAAGTTTTCTGCCATTATTTCTGTGAAGAGATTTTTTTATGTCATCTGCCCTGTCTCCTGTTTCTTCAGTGACTCCAATCAGTTTTATGTTATTCTCCTTTGCATCATCTAGCAGCTGCTGGAGTGATTTCTCATGTTCCCTTATAATTTTGAAGCAATTTTTCTTTTCCTGGCCACTTATTGCAATCTTATCTTCTATATCTGAAATTCTATCCTCACATTGGCTCATTCTGCTGTGTAGACTTTCCATGGAGTTTTTCATCTCCTGGAAATCTATTTGCATCTGTTTTATGGATACCATTTGTTTCCTATGTTGGCATTCCATCATGTTCCTCAGCTCCTCTCTAGATTTATTAATCATGTCTTGCACTAGGGGCACAATTTCTCCTGTTATCTGAGAAATTATTTCTGATTTCATTTTTTCCAGATCCCCTTTTGTTGCCAGTTCAGTGGGTCCAGGTGGTTGAGTATCAGAGTGTTCCATCTCATTTCCCTTTGGGGTTGCTGTAGGTGATCTGGAAGTCTGGTTTTGAGACTTATTTATGTGTTTTCTCATTTTGACTCATGGGGGGGTTGTTAGTGCCTGCATGGATTACCTCCTCTGAGCTGGGAGAGGTGGGACAGGGGCCAGGAGAAGCAGTAGGGATGGTGGCCCAGAAGCCCTTTCCTCTGGGCTGGGAGCAGTGGGAGTTATGGTGGCCAGGAAGCCCCTTCCTCTGGACCAGGAGCAGTGGGATGGCGGCTCAGAAGCCTCTACCTCTGGGCCGGGAGCAGTGGGAGGGATGGTGGCCCAGAAGCCCCTTTTTCTGGGCCAGGAGCAGCAGACAGAAGGTGCCCCAAAAGCCCTTTTCTCTGGGCCAGGAGCTGCGGGACTCAGTACTGTGGTCTGGTGGTCCAGTGTCCTCTGCGTCTTTGTAGTGTGGAACCAGGTGGCTCTACAGAGGAGTGGGGGGTGGGGTCCAGTGGATTGTTGCCAGGGCGCGGGCTGATTTGGCATGTTCTGCACGACTCAGGATCTCGGTAGGGCGTGCACAGACCTGCCTGTCTGCAGCGGGCTGATTCTGCATCTTCCCAGTGACTTGGGACCTCCGTAAAGTGTAGGCAGACCTGCCTGTCTGCAGCGGGGTGATTCAGCATCTTCCGAGTGACTCAGGACCTTGGTAGGTCATGCACAGACCCCTGCGGGCTGATTCCAATACTCAAAATATTACCCAGAGCAATCAGTCAAGAAAGGAAAATAAAAGGGATACATACAGGAAAGAAGTCAAATTATCACTATTTGCCAATGACATGGTCCTTTACATAGGAAACTCAAAAATTTCACTAAAAGACTCCTGGAATTAATAACCAAATTCAGCAATGGATACAAAATCAACACACAAAAATCAGTTGAATTTCTGTCAAAATGGAATGCATACCAACAATGAACTCATTGAGAAAGAAATTAGAAAAACAATAGCAGACACAGTAATAGCAAGAAAAATTGAATGGGAATTAACCTAACCAAGGAAGTGAAAGATCTCTACAATAAAAGAAAAAGAAAAATCTCTACAATAAAAACTATAGTACTCTGAAAAGGAGGTTGAAGAGGACATTAGAAAATGGAAAGATAACCCCTTTTCCAGAGTCAACGCTGTGAAAATGCCCATTCTCCCAAAACTGATATGTAGATTTAATGTAGTCCTAATCAAAATACCAGTGACATTCCTCATAGAACAAGATAAAAAAAATCCTAAAATTCATATGGAAACAAAACAAAACAACAAAACAAAACACCCTATAATAGCGAAAGCAATGCTGGGTAACAAGAACAAAGCAGGAGGCATCACAATCCTGGATTTAAAATTACATTACAAAGGCATAATGATAAAAACAGCAAGTTATTGGCACAAAAACAGACATGTGAACCAATAGAATAGAGGACAAAGAAAAACCCCAGACACATTCAGTCACCTGATCTTTGACAAAGGGGTAAAAAACATGCTGGAGGAAAGAGTGTCTATTTAGCAAATGGTGCTGGGAAGGCTGGCCATCTACTGAAGCTAGATCCAAATCTCTGACCATGTGTTAAACTAAGATCAAAATGATTCAAAAATCTAAATATTAAAACAGAAACACTTAACCTGCTGGAAGATAAGGTAGGTAAAACTCTTGAAGTCATAGGCACAGGCAAGGACTGTCTGAACAGAATCCCAGTTGCACAAGAAATAACAATAAGAACCAACAAATGAGGTCATATCAAATTAAAAAGCTTCTGCACAGCAAAGGAAATAATTAAGAGAGGGAAGAGGAGACCTACAGAATGGGAAAAATTTTTTTACTAGCCACACATTGGACAGAGGATTAATATCTAGAATATACAAAAAACTCAAAACTTAGACCCCCCTTCCCAGAATAAAAGACCCAATAAAAAAGCAGGCAATTGAAATGAATAGATACTTCTCAGAAGAAGTACAAATGGCCAATAAATATATTAAAATATATTCATTATTACTGATTATTAGAGAAATGGAAGTTAAAACCACTCTGAGACCCATCTTACTCCAGAAAGAGTGACTGTCATCAGAGGTCAATAATAAATGCTAGCCAGGCTGAGGGGAAAAAGGAAGCCTTCTATACTGTTGGTATGAATGTAAACTAGTACGACTCTTATGGAAATTAGTATGGATATTCCTTAACAAACCAAAAATAGAAATTCCATTTGACCTACTCCTTTGCTAGATATGTTCCGAAAAGAATTAAAAGATATCATATTACAGTGATACATGCTTATCAGTATTTATAGCAGCATACTAGCTAAATCATGGAAGTGGCCTATATGTCCATCAACAGATGAATAAATAGAGAAAATGTGATATCTATCTATCTATCTATCTATCTATCTATCTATCTATAATATATATCTAGAACATGGCATGAAGAGACCAGAAAATATTAACTACATCAGTAAATATTTAAGACTTTTTATTTTTTATTTTATTTAACATTGTTCAGGAGAACAATTACTAAGTGAAAATTATATTTATAATCACAGAAAATAAAAATGGTCTGACTATCACAAAGGAGTTCTATATGGTATAGTATCTATGAGAATCATTCTACAAAGACAAATAAAAAATGTACAGGTCTTTGTCCTTTTGGATTTATTTATAAAATGCCATTTGAATATATTTCTCTAAGGCTCAAAAAACTATGCTTTGCAGGTCAAATCTGACTTTCTACTTATTTTTATATTCCACATAAAGTGGTTTTTGCATTTCAAATGATTAGGAAAACATTGACATCATAAGCACTTTGCATCATGTTAAAACTGTACATAATCCAGTTTTGGTACACACTTGAGCTCTTTTGTGTGCTCACTGTTTATGGATGTCTTAGTCTGTGGTGATGTGTTTGAGCAGCTTCTGGAGACACCATTTGTGGTCCTTCTTATCACTGCACCTGCTGTGCAATGCACTGCATGTCCCATTGATGGGTTAGAATTTGACAGCATGTTGAGTGTCACTTGTCTTGCTGTACTATGACTTTTTATTCCACTTAAAAAATCAGCGTTACCTATGTTAAATCTCAAAACAAGAAATGAAAAGTGCACTTTGAATGTAATGCTTTTAAGGCTCTGTATACTGTGAATTGCTTCATGTTCTAATTAGAGGATACAGTATTTCATTTTATATGTCATGATACAATATAGTGCTAAAAACCCCAAAATATATAAACATTATCAGTCTAAACACTTATTGTAATGTTCTCAATTCATAGGAAAACAACATTCAGAAAAATTGAAAATTGAAAATGGAATCTTGGTAGAATTTCATCGCAAAATTACAAAATGAAAATGAGGCTAAATTGCTCAAGTAATTTTCTGAGTGACTTATTTATCAGCTAAGCATAGAAAGTCATTTTTAAAAAATGAGTTAATCAAATCATGTTTGATTACAGTCATGGAAGAAATGTGTTAGACTATGCAACCTTTGTGAGACTATTGGTCATTTGGTGAGAAGAATTGTTCAGAGTTGAAGGCATTGAGCACCATATCAGTTGTCAATTAGAAAAATAGGTAAATTATTGTGAGTAGTTTTCCTAGCTCATGGTGGTTTGGCACAGTTGGTTTTTTGAGGAACTATTGTGGAGCTGGAAGTGACTGAAAAGTCAAGGGCTGTGAATAGTCAATGTGAAACAGCTATAGATGAAAATGTTTGCAAAGAACCTGAAAGAAAACTAGGTCAGTAAAACTTGAAATGGAATTGCTAAGATGCATTATAAATGATGGTCATAAAAATATTCATGAGCAAGCCAGGGATTTAGCTCAGTTGTTCCAGTGCCTGCCTCGCAAGTGCAAGGTCCCAAGTTCGATTCCAGTACAAAAAAAAAAAAAATTCATGAGCAAAAAACACACCAAGAATTATTTGAACAAACACACAAAAGCTCGTGTAAACATAAAGTATTTAAAGCTTATAGTTATTTACTGTCATTATTCATCAGCATGTATTTTGTGGAAAATAATTGAATTTATCATGCATTTATCATGGCTTTGGATATAAGTTTTGGTGGTAGACTTAATCTTTTAAGTCAACTTAAAACTTCAGGGAAAAACATTAATATATGCCAACTTTAGACTGTGATAGATTCATTTCAATGATTGCTGATTTTGTATGAATTAAAAATTATGCCAAGGTGGCTGGGCATGGAGGCACATTCCTGTAATCCCAGAACTTGGGAGGCTGAGGCAGGTGGATTGCTGTTTGAGGTCACCCTGGGCAACACAGTGAGTTCAAGGCAGCCTGGACTGCACAGTGAGACCCTGTCTCAAAGCAGAAAACAACAGGTACAGCCACCTGATTCCACACTACAGAGATGCAGAGGACACTGGGCCACTAGACCATGGTACTAAGTCCTGCCACTCCTGGCACAGAGGTAGGGGCTTCTGAGCCGCCATCCCATTGCTCCTGGTCCAGAGGAAGGGGCTTCCCGGCCACCATAACTCCCACTGCTCCCAGCCCAGAGGAAAGGGCTTTTGGGCCACCATCCCTACCACTGCTACCGGCCCCTGTCCCACCTCTCCCAGCTCAGAGGAGGTAATCCCTGCAGGCGCCAACAGGTCCATCCCTCCAGTTGAAATGAGAGGACACGTAAATAAGTCTCAAAACCAGACTTCCAGATCACCTACAGCAACCCCAAAGGGAAATGAGATGGAACACTCTGATACTCAACCACCTGGACCCACTGAACTGGCAACAAAAGGGGATCTGGAAAAAATGAAATCAGAAATAATTTCTCAGATAACAGGAGAAATTGTGCCCCTAGTGCAAGACATGATTAATAAATCTAGAGAGGAGCTGAGGAACATGATGGAATGCCAACATAGGAAACAAATGGTATCCATAAAACAGATGCAAATAGATTTCCAGGAGATGAAAAACTCCATGGAAAGTCTACACAGCAGAATGAGCCAATGTGAGGATAGAATTTCAGATATAGAAGATAAGATTGCAATAAGTGGCCAGGAAAAGAAAAATTGCTTCAAAATTATAAGGGAACATGAGAAATCACTCCAGCAGCTGCTAGATGATGCAAAGGAGAATAACATAAAACTGATTGGAGTCACTGAAGAAACAGGAGACAGGGCAGATGACATAAAAAAATCTCTTCACAGAAATAATGGCAGAAAACTTCCCAACCAGGGGAAAAGAGCTTGACATACAGATAAGTGAGGCATATAGGACTCCAAATAGCCTTGATCAAAAAAAATTTACACATAGGCATATAATTGTTAAGATTCCAGAAACTCAACAGAAGAACAAAGTTCTCCAAGCAGTCAGAGAAAAGAAACAAATCACATACAAAGGAAAGCCCATCAGAACCACAGCAGACTTCTCAACACAAAGCATCAAGGCAAGAAGAGCTTGGAGTGACATATTCCAAGCCCTAAAAGAAAACAGTCTCCAACCCAGACTGATGTACCCTGCAAAACTATCTTTCAAAATTGATGGAGAAATAAGACACTTTCATGACAAAGAGCACCTTAGGAACTTCGTGAATACCAAACCAGCACTCCAAAGAATTTTACACAATATTCTAGGAACATACATTGAGGATCACAACCCCAGGAAGCAAAGCAGAATGAACCCATCTGGCATGACAAGAAATTCAATGTAAAGGGGGAGAATCCAACAAAAAGAAAAAGTCATGGCAATGACAAGTCAATACGTTTCAGTTATAACCATCAACGTTAATGGTCTCAATTCACCAATCAAAAGAAATAGACTGGTAGAATGGGTCAAGAAGCAAAATCCAACAATATGCTGCATACAAAAAACACACTTAATTCAAAAGGAGACTCATAGACTGAAAGTTCAAGGGTGGAAAACAATACTTCATACCACAGGAACCCGAAAAAAAGCAGGAGTAGCTATCCTCTTTGCAGATCAAGTAGATTTCAAACCAACACTGATTAAGAGAGATAAAGAAGGACACCACATCGTTGTAAAGGGAAGAATCCAAGAGGAAGAGATGACAATCATAAATATCTATGCACCAAACACTAGTGCGCTCAACTATATAAAACAAATACTATAGGACATGAAAAGTCATATATGCACTAAAACAATTGTAGTGGGGGACCTCAACACCCCACTGTCACAAATAGATAGATCAACTAGACAAAAAATAAGTAATGAAATACTAGAACTCAACCGAACTCTTGAACAAAAGAACTTAACAGATGTTTACAGAGTCTTCCACCCCACAAAATCAGAATACACATTCTTCTCAGCTGCACATGGATCATTCTCCAAAATAGAGCACATACTCACACATAGAACATGCTTAAGTAAGTGCAAAGGAATTGAAGTTATCCCCTGTATAGTGTCAGACCATAGTGCGATGAAATTGGAGACCCAAAGCAAAAGAAACTCAAAAAATTTCATAAACACGTGGAAATTGAACAACACACTTTTGAATAACCAGTGGGTCACAGAGGAAATTAAAGAAGAAATCAGACAGTTCCTTTAATTAAATGACATTGACAGTACAACATATCGGAATCTATGGGATATAATGAAAGCAGTCTTATGAGGGAAATTCATAGCAGTGGATATGCATATTAGGAAAACAGAACGAGGTCAATTAAACAACCTGATGCTGAACCTCAAGCTTCTAGAAAAAGAAGAGCAAGACAACCCCAGAGCTCGTACAAGGGAGGAAATTATAAAGATCAGAGGAGAAATCAATGCAATGGAGACTAAGAGAACAGTACAAAAAATCAATGAAGCCAAGAGTTGGTTCTTCAAAAGAATCAACAAAGTTGACAAACCCTTAGCCAACCTCATCAGAAAAAGGAAAGAAAAGGCCCAAATCCATGCAATTAGGAATGAAAAGGGTGAAATTACAACAGACCCAGCAGAAATCCAGAGGATCATCAATACCTACTTCCAGAACCTATACACCAATAAGATGGACAACACAGAAGAAATGGACAGATTCCTAGATACATATGAATTACCAAAGTTGAACGAAGAAGACCTAAAAATTCTGAACAACCCCATATCAACCAAGGAAATTGAAAATGTAATTAAAAACTTATCAACTAAGAAAAGCCCGGGCCCTGATGGCTTCACTGCTGAATTCTACGAGATATTTAGAGAGGAACTACTGCCACTACTGTTTAAACTCTTCAGTGAAATTGAAAGGGAAGCAATACTCCCAAATTCATTCCTGGAAGTAAGCATCACCTTGATCCTCAAAGGAGAGAAAGACCCAACTGAAAAAGAGAACTATACGCCAATCTCACTAATGAACATAGATGCAAAACTCCTTAATAAGATACTGGCAAACAGAATGCAGAAGATCATCAAGAAGATCATACACCCTGATCAAGTGGGATTCATCCCAGGGTTGCAGGGATGGTTCAATATATGCAAATCAATCAATGTAATACACTATATCAATAGAGTCAAGGACAAAAACCATATGATTATCTCCATAGATGCAGAAAAAGCATTTGACAAAATCCAACATGCATTTACGATAAAAACCCTACAAAAAATTGGAATAGATGGTCTCTACCTCAAACTGATAGAAGCCATCTATGAAAAACCAACAGCCAATATCATACTAAATGGTCAAAAACTGAAATCCTTCACACTAAAATCAGGAACAAGACAAGAATGTCCACTATCACCCCTCTTGTTCAGTATAGTTCTGGAAACATTAGCCATGGCAATTAGACAAGAGAAAGAAATAAAAGGAATAAAGATAGGAAATGAAGAAGTCAAATTGTCATTATTTGCAGATGACATGATACTCTATATAGAAGACCCCAAGAACTCCACCAAAAGTCTTCTAGACTTAATAACCAAATTCAGTCAAGTAGCTGGTTACAAGGGCAACACACAAAAATCAATAGCTTTCCTCTACACCAATGACAGACTCACTGAGAGAGAAATAGGGCAAATAATTCCTTTCACAATAGCATCCAAAAAACTGAAATACCTAGGAATCAACCTAACGAAAGAAATCAAAGACCTCTTCTCTGAAAACTATGGCACTCTGAAAAGAGAGATTGAAGATGATATCAGAAAATGGACAGACATCCCCTGGTCCTGGGTAGGAAGGATCAACATAGTGAAAATGGTCATACTTCCCAAACTGCTATATAGATTTAATGCAATTCCAATTGAGATCCCAGCAGCATGCTTCATGGACCTTGAGAAAACAATCCACAAATTCATTTGGAACAAGAAGAGACCCAGACTAGCAAAAGCAATTCTAGGTAACAGAGACATGGCAGAGGGTATCACAATCCCCAAACTGCAACTATACTACAAAGCTACTGTGATAAAAACAGCATGGTAGGCAAAGAAACCGACCTGAGGCCCAGTGGAACAGATTAGAAGATGCAGAAACAATGCCAGACACACTCAGCCATCTCATCTTTGATAAAGGAGCCAAACACCCTCACTGGAGGAAAGATAGCCTCTTTAATAAATGGTGCTGGAAAAATTGGGCTTCAACTTGCCAAAGATTAAAACTAGACCTATATCTCTCACCATCCACTAAACTAAAATCAAAATGGATTAAAGATCTAAATATTAAAAGAGAAACTCTGATCCAGTTGGGACAGAGGTTAGGTAGAACCATTGAAGACATCGGTGTAGGAAAAGATTTTATGAACAAAACCTCAGTTGCCTGTGAACTAGCACAAACAATTAACAAGTGGGATCTCTTCTTATTAAAAAGCTTCTGCACAGCAAGAGAAACCACCAGCAGTGTGAAGAGACAACCCACAATGTGGGAAAAAATCTTCACCTGCTCTTCCCCAGACAAAAGTCTACTATCTTGAATCTATAAAGAACTTAAAAAGATCAGACCTCCCAAATTTAAAGACCCAATCTGAAAATGGGCATCTGAAATGAACAGACATTTCTCAGACAAAGAAGTAGAAATAGCAAATAAATACATGAAAAAATGTTCAACATCACTGGTCATTTGAGAGATGCAAATGAAAACAATTCTGAGATTCCACCTCACTCCAGAAAGAATGGCTGCTATCATGAAATCAACCAATAACAAATGCTGGCAGGGCTGTTTGGAAAGAGGAACCCTGCTCCACTGCTGGTGGGAGTGTAGACTGGTGCAAGCACTGTGGAAATCAGTATGGAGATACCTCAAAGAACTAGGACTGGAAGTCCCATTTGACCCTGCTATTCCACTGCTGGGGATCTTCCCCAAAGAGTTAAAAGAATCATACCATAGTGATATATGTGAACTCATGTTTATAGTGGCACAGTTTGTAATAGCTAAAACTTGGAAACAACCCAAATGTCCATCAACTGGAGACTGGATAAAGAAAATGTGGTTTTTAAAAATAAAATGGAGTATTACTCAGCCATCAAAAATGAGAAATTAGAGACATTTATAGCTAGATGGATGCACATTGAGGCAATACTCTTAAGTGAAATAAATAGGACACACATGTATAAATATTGAATAGTTTCTGTGGTGTGAGAAACTGAAAGTGTAAATAAGGACTAAAATGTATAATAGGTAATGTGAAATAGGAAGAAAAGGGGCAAAGGGGAAGGAAGTGGGAGGGCTAGGGGAAAGGATATAAGGGAATGGGATTAATATGAGAAAATGGAAAAATAGGAACAAAATCTTTGTAAATAGGGAGGGATGGAGGGGTTGAAGGGAGGGCTGGGCAAGGGTGAAAAATAAGAACCAAGAGAGATTATGTACAGGTGCAAATTTCCAACGATGAATGTCATTATATTGTATACCTAAAATGTACCAATGAATAGAATGAATAATTGATAATGTAAAATAGGAAGAAAAGGTCCAAATGGGTAGGGGTAGTGAGAGGGACAGGGGAAAGGAAAGAAGGGAAAGGAAAAACGATGAGAAATGGAAAAAATGGAAATAAAGTCTTTGTAAATAGGGAAGGGTGGGCTAGGAATGGGGAAAAATAAGAACCAAGATGCATTTTGTAAAGGTACAATTCCCAATGAGAAATGTAATTGTGTTTTATACGTAAAATGTACCAATAAAAGAATTTAACAGAAAAAAAAAGAAAACAACAAGAACAAAATAAACTGTTAAACTGTTTTATAAGTTTCTTATGCAAGGTCCGGAGTTTGATCCCCTGTAACCTCCCCCCCCAAAATCAGGTTATTGGACTCTTGAAATATAAAGGAAACAAAATTTTATGATTTCTTGGAGCAGCATAGTTATAGCTCTGAGTTCTTGATACCAGCATTGGGTTTGTCAGTGGTATATTGTATACATGTGGTGTCAACACACTTTTTTTTTTGGTGCTGGGGATTGAACTTGGGTCCTTGCGCTTGTGCAGCAGGCAGCGAAACCACTGAGCTAAATCCCCAGCCAAACACACTTTTTTTGTGGACAAAAATGAGGTAAGACTTCTGTGATGAGAGAGTTACTAGAATATACAGAAATGATAATACCTTGTAATTTTTGTGGAATCTAGTTTCCAAAAGAATCTATAATGGTTGTATACTGTTATTAAAGCTATGTATTACGCATAAAATAGTTGGTTGACAGATGTATGGGCAATAAGCCATTACCTTGGGCTAAAACAATATCAATTAAATTGGGTGTATTCATTCAGCTATTGTAGGAAATTGAAAATTGTTCTATGACTCTATTTCACATACAAACTTTTATCATTAACCTCAAAGTATCAGAGCTTCTAAAAATGTCCAGAGGTATATCTTTTTGGTCATTAAAGCTTTCAATCTAAGGTATATTATTATTAAGGAACTATGTTACCAACATCCACCATAATACATATACTTGATAAAATAAGATGTTACAGAAGTTACATGATAAAGAAATTGACATGGAGTATGATTCAGTTAAGTTGATATAATAGAAAATATCCCTAAATTGTTTTCTGATTCACTTTTATTCTCAAGTGTCTTTCTGAGAAAGGAAGTGGTGTACAGATAGGATCAGTAAATAACTCTTTGCTTGATCGAGTGTTCATCCAAATTGGATATTATTTCACCCTTCTATGGCAAAGTAATGGTTTGCATGTACTACATTTTAGTAGACTCAGTCTCACGCTTAAAAACCTTTGGTTATTTTGCTCAAAATCTCCCAAGGTTCCAACTATTATTCTCTATCTATTAATTCTTATTCAAGGAAACTGGTTTTACTTGCTTAGGAGTTATTATGACCTCAGCATGTATTAATTTGAGCGCCATCCTCCTTAATATCTCTCAATTAGAGACAGTATTATTTCTATTAGAAACAACTAATGACTGTAAGGCCGGTAATGTTGGCCTTTCAGTACCATTTTGGTCTTTTGGATGAAGCAAATACTTGCTAAAAGAGATGTTTCAATATAAACTATATAGCTGCTGGTAAGAATGCCTATTTCACTCAAAAGATCAAGAATTGAAAGATTCTCACAAGATTTGAAAGATAGGCATTAAAAGAAAACAGAAAAAGAAAGAAAAACAGTATAGCAAAGAAAAATAGCAAGTTATATGGAATGGCAATAAGCTATGTAATTGCAGATATTGATATTTCTGCCTAGAGTTGTGAACCCTGGAATCTAAATATAGATGTGATCAGTCAGATAATTTAGATAGTACTATGGAGAAGAATGCTACACTCATTTGTCCATTAAGTGAAATTTTACCCAGCAGTGTTTTTCCCCCATTTTTGGGCTCCTCAGCCCTATTTTAAAACTTAAATACTATTTAATGAAATTCTAGAGCTTTGACTTCAAAACTAACAGAAAGAATTTCAGAAAGGGATGAAGAAGATGCCCTCTTTTCTCCTGATTTCTTTCTCCATCTTAAAATTAGTTATCCCAACCAAAATGGATACATGTGAATATTCACATCTGTAACCAACTTGTTCTAGTCTGAAATATATAACTCTGTCCTTGGTGATGTATATCCAACAGAAAGGTCTTAGAGGTTATGAAAATTAGAGTAGATCCAATATCCTGGGGAAATAATCTCCAAAAGAATCATGCAGTGTTGATGGTTTGTTTTAGGTGGTAATTTGTTGCTCTAATAATAATGTTATAGTTATTTCTGTATTTCTCAGTAGAATAAATACATTTAAGATTTTTTCATTCAGTGGTGGATTATTGATATTTTCTTCTCCCATATGTATGATGAGGAAAAGGAGTGCCTACAACTCTGCTGGTTTTCTTATTTTAACAAAGAGATGGAAAACTTTATCTCACTCAAGTTAAAATTTTTTTCTTAGTTTCCACTTATACAAAGGTTAAATTTATTAAAATAATTGGAAGAAAATTAATAAATTATTCTTTATCTCTTATATAACACTACCTTACTCCTTATATTTATTTAAATTGACTTTGCACACGATGCATACACATTTTGCTTGTACATAGTGTTACTGGTCACGACTGTACATACCTGTTTAACCTGATCTGTGTAACAGCTAGCACAGACTCATTTCCAGAGGCAAACAGGAATCAAAACGTTTAGACAATGCTTTAAATTATATCTTATTTTCTGGGGAAAGGAAAAAACTCTTAAAAATTTTAAGTAGATTGTTTTCTTTCATTCTGTTACCTTTTTTGGTCTTACTCTTTCATTCTGAGCTCTCTTCTGTAACTAATTCTTTGTATATTTTTTAGTCATCTAGTAATGCTAAAACTTCTTCATTTTGAGTTAAAAATGCCAAGGTTTCAAAGGCTTTCTCATGCTTATTGGCCTGGGATTTAGCTTAGTGGTGCTGCCACCTGCCTGGGAAGTGCAAGGTCCTGAGTTTAATCCCCTGTACCAAAAAAAAGTCTTCCTCACATCTTTCACTAAGAGTTCCCTGTTAGCTATGGGACTCACTCAGTCTTCTTGATGGGAGTTATCTCAGTATAGCTCCCATATGGCTGCAGACACATGTATGCAGATACACATATTTATGCCGTACATGTACAATATTTAAAAATAGAAACACTACACATACCCTTTGAATTTGTGCTATATCTGTGGCTAATGTTGTTGTTAAGGCTCCTGTGCTGTTTTCTTTATCATCAAACCAGGCAATATCCTAAGAAAAAGAGAATTAGCATATTGTTATCAAAAGCATTCTTCTCTGATTTGTGATTTGTTGTAGTAAGTTAGTAGGCATTTATCTGCCTTCTCATTTGCCTGTACTTAATTATTGTAAATACTATGGATCAACTAACTGACTTTTGCTTATTTCATAAGGATCTATATTTTGGAATAAACTGAAGAATTTAAGCCCAATAACTTGGGCTGCTCGCCATGTTACAGTATTGTATGAGAGTCGATGTTGCTGGGCATGGTGGTGCAACTTGGACGGCTGAGGCAGGAGGATGCTTTGAGTTCGAGGACAGCCTGGGCCACACAGTTGTTCAAGGCCAGCCTTGACCACATAGCCATACTGTGTCTCAAAAAAAAAAATTCAATGCTAAAAGCAATGATTTAGGACCACCCAGTAATTTATAATTTTACTCCACAAATATTTTGTGGAAGGCAGATTCTATTTAAATAAACAATGCACAATATAATTCATATTTTTTTCAAATTTTACCTAATCTGTCTAATGATAAATGTCTGTCTCTTCTTTCGGATCCACCTGGGCAGAATTTTACCCAAGATTTTATTAGCACTAGACACTGTGCAATGCTAAGGAGGCAGAAGGTTATAAAACTGCAGGTAAGAAGCATGCAATCTAGGTAAGGCAGGTCAAAAATACTAGTAAATAAAACCATAAGGTAAGAACCAATTACATTTTCAACAGCCACTAGAGGAAGCGTTTCCTAGCACTTTTCAGCCTGAGGAATCCTGATTTCTTTTCATTAGCTACTGAATGTTTCCTCCCACTCAACCACTTGTGTCTCTTGTGGATTGAAACAGTGTGGAGACTGTCTCTGAAACAATGATTTATATTTAGTAAGTAAAGAGCAAAAAAAAATATGTTGGCTTACTGCAACTCAGCCAGGCTTTTGATGCCCAGATTACACATTATTATAAATTAAGGAAATAAACACACAACAGATTGAAGTTTGTGCATTAATCATGCAGTTGTGTTAGAAGAAAACTTCCAAAGAGGAATATGGCAGCAGCCAAGGTGGTGCAGTATAATGGTGCTACTCTGTGAACCACTGGATTGGGAAAGTGCCAGAGTGAGCTTGGGGTCCTAGGTGCCCAAGGGGTCATAGGGAAACCTCCATCTGCACTGCACAGTCACCACTTTGAAAACACCGCCCCCGCCAAGACCCTGAGCTCACATTAGCAACAGTGAGGTAGTACTGCTGTAGTGCTTGGACTGGCCATTACCTCCTCTGATTATATAGACCCTCCCCAAATTAAGACATAGTATGTGTTCTAGTTGTTTCTAGAATTCAATATGACATGCAACACACCCAGAGTTTTCTCATACAATATAAAATACAAATATGGAGGGAAAATTTAATATTGAATATTAAGTCCCTGATTCTACACTAACTTGCTATAATACACAATGCATAGTACATATAAATATGTGACTAGTCTTAGTCATCCTATGTTCAATCATCAAGATGTCCAAAATTGCTTTTTAGCAAGTTAGCAATTATGCACTCTAGGAATTGTTTTCCAGCAGTATATGCCAAAACATGTAGCAAAGTTTCTGGAACTCAGCACGTGTTGAGTAAGAATTAACCTACTTTCCCTCTTCCTGATGGTAAAATAATTGTGAGTAAGGCTGTCAGGCTTTTTGACACTAGTAGATCTATTCTTTTACCTGCCAATAGTAAATACAGTCACAGTTCAATAAGTGCTTGGCATGTATTTTCTCATTTAATCATCACAACAAGCTTTTGAGATAGCTACTGTGAATCTATATTTATAAATGAAAATCTAATAGACTGAGAGATGAAGTGACTTGCCCAAGGCCACAGAGCTGGCTGGCAAGTGCTGAGGTCAGGATTTGAACTTTAGCAGCCGGGGACCAGAGTTCTTAAATAATGATCTTATTCTGCCTCCCATCTGTCTGAAGCATTATGGTTGGGTTCTGTTATTACCTACTTCCTCTTGCTTCAGGACTTACTACCTCAAATCCTTTTGGAAATGGCTTAAGCAGTTTTTGAGGCTCCTTAATGGCCACCACCAATACTGTCGTTCATCTAATTAGAAGGAAATGGCCTAAAATAAATTTATACCTGTTCAAAATCCCTATAGTGTCATAGGTCAATATTAATAGGTAATAAATATAAACTTAGCTTGAAACCCAATGAATAACAAATCGTTTACAACTGTGGTGGTCAGCAACAATTAGAGTATTCATTTCAACTGGAAGTACCTAAGTAATCACATAAAATACAGCTCTTATAATACAAAAAGATCACACCCAATTCTATAAATACCTCTCCCTCAACTGAGATTTCAGAGTGGTTATATAAAGCTCCAAAAGTCTCACCATGCTTTGAAGGCTTACAAATTCTTATCTTAGGACAAAAAACTGTTAATGAGGTTAGATAAAACCGTACATTAGGAGCTTCCTTTATTATGGACAAAGCAGAATTGTAAAGACATTTAAAGAGGCCAACTACACAATACTTATACTCTAATTTCAAAAGCAAAGAATGGAAAAAGAATATTAAAGAAAGATGAAGGAAAACAAATAGATCCAAAAAAGCTGAACTGTGGAGGAAATTAATAACAAATAGCATGAGGTTTCTGAGTGTCTCTGTGAGTATATGCATGTTTTTTGAAGGACAGAGTTCATGGCTTATAGATTAGACCCTGCTTATGAGCAGTATTTTATCCAAGAATGTTGCTGTGCTGGTGTTCAAATTCTAGACAAAAGATTAAGGTCCAAAATATTAGAGTGACAATAGTTGCACTGGCTAAACTGGCTCATGGCCTTGAGAGTCTTCTACTAAAAGCATTCTGTGAAAAAACTTCAACAGGATGCTTTAACTATTGGAAAACACTCAAATTCATATTCTTCTGTATAAAAACATCCAGATATTCAAAAGGCATTAAAAAAATTCCTAGAAATAGCAATATCCTTGAACAGGAAAGGACAAAAATTCATGAAGATAAAGACAAACAGAAATTGTCCGCAGTGTGAAACATAGTAATAGTTACAGTCTCCATCTACACAAAAGATTTTAGATAAGGACATAAAGTGCTGGGCTGGGGATTTAGCTCAGTGGATCTGTCACCTGCCTCTCAAGCTGAAGGTCCCGAGTTTGATCCTTGGTACAAACAAAACAAATAAAGTGTTGATAAATAAAAATATAAAGCACAAATTTAACATAAGAAATATTTGCAGGCATTAATTAATTTATGATCCCTCAAATAGATTTTTATTTTCCTAGATTAAAGAATGTCTGCAAACATAGAACAAAAATCTGAGGCAAGACCTTTTCTTTCCATTTTTTTTGGGGGGGGGGCGGTCCTGGGAATTAAACTCAGGACCTCGGGCTTTCCAGGCAGGTGCAGGAGGCAGGACCCTTTTGAGCAGAGAATGTAAGGGCACTCACTGCTTCAGAGCTTCAAGTTGCCATCAGAAACTCCAACTTTGCTTTACTGCATTTTGTGTCTTGCAGTTCCCCAAGACTACAAAGACTACAGAATTTTGTTACATGGCATTCCTGAGAGTACTCCTAAAAGTCACAAGATGTAAACACTGGTTTTGATGACTCAGCTGGAGTGACAGAAACTCTATTTCTGAAAAGAAATGACCCTGGCAGGAAGCTATTTGCTCCTGCTTGGTGAGATCTAGTGACAGAAAGTGAGGCAGAAAGCTCCCAATGATTATTGCCTTTCAGGGTAACCCAATACTCCTTACTCACGAAAGAACTTTAGAGGTGCATTTGCCCCCAAGACTCACTTTTGCAGATTACTACTTGATCCACCTAGTTTTAGTTATTTCACAGAGTGACTGATCAGCTGTATGTGGCAGGCAGACTTCTAGCTAGACTGATGTTATCTGAATGCAGTACTCTTCATAAGGGTAAATGGGTTGGCTGCTGTAAGAAGTGTGGTGTGAAAAACTGAAACTGGCCTATGGATGAGAAATGGAGATATTATCAAGTCTTTCCTTTCAAATATGTCCCCAAGATATTGTAGGTCTTACCTCTCCTTTTCAGTTTTAATTTGGTCTTCAATTCTAATCCTACAGCTCTACATTATGCATTGAAAGAGAGATGGGTTAAGTTGAACATAACAGGAGTGGACCCTAAGTGCTTGTTTTCAATGAGTTTTGTTTTCAGGGATCACAATTTTTGCCCTGAAATTTTATTAGGAAAATGTAAGAATCTTGATATCAATTTTTGATGCTAAGGACAAAAACAAAAAACAAAAAAAAATCCCCATGCTTTTCAATTATCCAAAGGAAAGACTACGTCAAGAAATTACCTGAGAAAGAACTAAAAACTAACATATTTTACAAATTTTAAATATAATAAAAACTCAACCAAACACACTGACCTGATGTAACATGGCTCTGAATGCCAAGTGTCTTAATGTCATGGTTAAAATTTCCCCTGCTTTGCCATAGAACAATCCCTGGAAAACAAAAAGACAATCTTCATTTATTCTTAACTCTCTTTACTATTTCTTTGTCATGTTTACTTCTTATATTTTTAACACAAATAGAGAGGAGTACATCAAAAAGTAATCCCACACTGGGTTATTTAATTTATTAAAAGTTTACCTGCATGAAGTAACTGATAAAGCAAATAATGCCCCAAATGACAAATATCATGGAATAAATTTCTGCATCATTTTTTAATGTAGGTTTGTTATCATCTTCAAACATCTGAAGGGGAATAGATTTTTTTCATCAGTGATTTGGAGGAAAATATAGAAGAAAGAAAAAAATTAAAATACTCATATACATCAGGATTTTCTAAATGAATTAAAACATAAAATGACTACACATTTCTGAATAATGTCTGCATTTAGTACATATAAAAACAATTTAAATGGCTCACATTTGTTATATAACCTCAGACAAATGAGTTCTCTATTATTATCACAGTATATTTTTTAATTAAATCACGTTTGAATTGTGTCTAATACATTTTAATAACTCATATTTCTTAAAGTTCATCTGTGTAGAATACCACCTGCAATGTACCCCTAGAATTCATTCTGACAGTTAGTAATTATGCATATATCACCATTTATGTTGGTGAAATGAAGCTGTGCAAAGCAGACACTGAAAACTCAATAAAGACCCAGAAAGATCCTTGAACCAACCAACTTGTCTAGGTCTTTGGCCCAATCTTGAACTCCTCTTTCTTCTCCCTGAGTTGGCTCGTCATAAAAAAGTTGCCACTGTTTCAACTAGTTGAGAGTAGAATAGTTTTATTTGTCTCTTTTATTGCTTTAGTGCTTTAGAATGTGGATACAACACTGAAGTCAAATTTAGAAAACAAAGCAATTTTTTTTTATGGTTTTCCCAGTCAACAAGACCCAGCCAAACATAACACAATGAATGTGGTTTACCCCCCAGGAACATTAGTTGACCTTTTACCATGGATCCCACCCTAGGTGTTACCCACTGAAAGTCCCAATGTCCTTTTTGCTGATCACTGTGTAATGAGTCATTTCCCTTAAACTGCACTTCGTTTAAATTGTTAAAGAGTACTAGTGAATGGGTTTTACTTCTAGTTATGATTTTTGCAAAGATGATAGAAAATACTGGATGAACAGTTCCGTTTAGAACAGAAGCCAGTGTCCCCAGAACCACAAAAGGCCATTCAGACTTGTTTAATTAAAAAATTTTTAATAGGGAAACTTCAGGAAGACTTGTCTGTAAATAAAATATATTGGTTTAAAATTTCATTTACAAAGCACAGAAAAGTTAGGCAATCACAAACAAAAATATAATATAACAGCAAATATAATAGATAGCAGGGTAGATGTTGTATTTTTCTTAGAAAAATTTCACTGCCTATATTACCAATGATGATAAAACATAAAGGGATCTTACCAAAAGTGGCTATTTGTGCAGTATCACTTTTTGGCAGTTCACTTGGTATCATTAAGAAAGTGCAAATTAGCTCATGTGTTCTAATAGCTAAGAATCACGAACACACAAAATGCTACATAGGCCTATTTCTCTTTTTTTTTTTTTGGTACCGGGGATTGAACTCAGGACCTTGCACTTTTGAGGCAGGCAGAATGCCACTGAGCTAAATCCCTGGCCCAGGCCTACTTTCCTTTACTCTTATTAAACTGGGTTAGATATCATACTCTAGGATAGGACAAAGCCTGGGTAGGAACTTCTCTGGGTAAACAGAGAAAAGGCCAAAGATAAAAGTTTTACTGGAATTTTTAAGCCTGAAAGTTTTCCAGTTTTGATTTTTTTACAAAAATATTTTCTAATGTCTTGGTTAAAAGCATGCATTGAGCTTCCCACTTACAAGTAGAATGCTGCACTATCTAAGCATATTACTTCACCTTGCCAAGTTTTAGCTCCTCATCTTTGGGAGGCAATGGTGGGTTCAGGAAAGGTGGGAGGTGACATGGAAGCTGAAGCCAATATTCAGGGGTTCAGGTGAGGGATTTTGAGGTGTGTGAGCTTATAAATGAAAAGCAATGTACAGGTGCCAGTCAAACCTGACTGGGACTAGGGAGAAGGCTGGGGCTCAGGGAATGGGATGGATGGCAGAAGCACGGGACAGGTAAGATTAAGATGGAATGATGCCTACGAAATGATGCTGTGGAGAACAGTCATAGTGGGGGCTGAGATGCTCAACATGGGTGTTGGGCATGTTAGCAGGAAGGAGTCTAAACTGGGATTGAGAAATGAGACTTGAGTTCTCGTGGAGACGGAACAGAAGTGCCCAAGGGTCCACAGTGCAGGAGGTTAAAGTAGGGCAATCTCAGGGTGAGCCTGGTGTTGGGAATGGGGAGGAACAAGCATGGAAACAGGCACTCCTGGCCCAGGGAGCAAGGCTACTCAGGCATGCCCTGGGACAGGAGGCCTCCGTTGCTCCTGCTGGGGTTGATCCACATCCAGGGAGTGGGGGGCATTTATGTCCCCATGTGACGCCCACTAGTCTTTTTTTTTTTGTTGTTGTTGTTCTTTTATTGGTACATTTTAGGTATACAGTTCGTTTACATTTATCATTGGGTGTTTGTACCTGTACACGATATATCTTGGTTCTTATTTTTTTCCCCATTACCTGTGCACCCTTCACCCCCTCCGCCCTTCCCTATTTACATAGATTTCATTTCCATTTTTTTTTCTTTTCTCATAGTTTTTCCTTTCCCTCTTTTCCTTTCCCCTTCCCCTCCCTTCGCTCCTTCGTCTTTGGACTTTTTTTCCTATTTCAAATTATCACTTATTCATTTTAAGCATTTTAACCCTTGTTTACACTATCAGTTTCTCACACTAGAGAAACTATTTGGTATTTACACATGTGTGTCCTATTTATTTCATTTAAGAGTATGGCCTCGATATGCATCCGTTTAGCTATAAATGGCTCTAGTTTGTCGTTCTTTATGGTTGAGTAGTACTCCATTTTATAAAAAAAAATATCTTCTTTATCCAGTTTCCAGTTGATGGGCACTTGGGCTGCTTCCAGGCTTTAGCTATTACAAACTGTGCCGCTATGAACATGGGTGCACATATATTGCTGTGGTATGATTCTTTTAATTCTTTTGGGAAGATACCCAGCAGGGGAATAGCTGGGTCAAATGGGACCTCTAGTCCTAGTTCTTTGAGGTATCTCCATACTGACTTCCACAGTGGTTTGCACCAGTCTGCACTTCCACCAACAATGGAGAAGGGTTCCTTTCTCCCCACAACCCCGCCAGCATTTGTTATCGGTTGATTTCTTGATAGCAGCCATTCTTTCTGGGATGAGGTGGAATCTCAGTGTTGTTTTCATCCGCATCTCTCGAATGACCAGTGATGTTGAACATTTTTTCATATATTTGTTTGCTGCTTTTACTTCTTTGTCTGAGAAATGTCTGTTCATTTCAGATGCCCATTTTTTGAATTGGGTGTTTGAATTTGGGGGGGGTCTGATTTTTTTCAATTCTTTATATATTCTAGATAGTAGTCCTTTGTCTGAGGTACAGCTGCTAAAATTTTTTCCCATATTGTAGGTTGTCTGTTAGCTCTGTTGGTGGTTTCTTTTGCAGTGCAGAAGCTTTTTAATAAGATGAGATCCCAGTTGTTGATTCTTTCTGCTAGTTTCTGTGCTGCTGAGGTTTTGTTCATGAAGTCTTTTCCTATGCCAATGTCTTCAAGAGTTTTACCTAACTTATCTTCCAGCAAGTTTAGTGTTTCTGTCTTAATATTTAGATCTTTGATCCACTTCGATCTTAGTTTAGTACATGGTGATAGGTATGGATCTAGTTTTAATCTTTGGCAGGTTGAAATCCAATTTTTCCCACACCATTTATTAAAGAGGGTATCTTTCCTCCAATGAGGGTGGTTGGCTCCTTTGTCAAAGATGAGGTGGCTGAGTATGTCTGAAGTTGTTTCTGAATCTTCTAATCTATTCCACTGATCCTCAGGTCTGTTCCTTTGCCAGTACCATGCTGATTTTATCACAGTAGCTTTGTAGTATAGTTTCAAGTTGGGGATTGTGATACCCCCAGCCATGTCTCTGTTGCTTAGAATTGCTTTAGCTATTCTAGGTCTCTTATTGTTCCAAATGAATTTTTGGGTTGTTTTCTCTAGTCCTGTGAAGTATTTTGTTGGAATTTCAATTGACATTGCATTGAATCTATATAGTAGTTTTGGAAGTATGGCCATTTTCACTATATTGGTTCTTCCTACCCAGGAGCAAGGGATGTCTTTCCATTTTCTTGTATCCTCTTTGATCTCTTTTTTCAGAGTGCTGTAGTTTTCAGTGTAGAGGTAATTTGCTTCCTTTGTTAGACTGATTACTAGATACTTCATTTTTTTGGATGCTATTGTAAAAGGAATTGTTTCCCTAATTTCTCTCTCAGTGAGTCTGTTATTTCTGTACAAGAGGCTATTGTTTTTTGAGTGTTGACCTTGTATCCAGCTACTCTACTGAATCTGTCAATTAAGTCTAGAAGTCTTCTGGCGGAGTTTTTTGGGTCTTCTATGTAAAGCCTCATATCGTCAGCAAATCATGATAGTTTAACTTCTTCTTTTCCTATCTTTATTCCTTTTATTTCTTTCTCTTTTCTAATTGCTGTGGTTAATGTTTCCAGAACTGTACTGAACAGGAGTGGTGATAGTGGGCATCCTTGTCTTGTTCCTGATTTTAGTGTGAAAGTTTTCAGGTTTTGACCATTTAGTATGATGTTGGCTGTTGGTTTTTCATAGATAGCCTTAATCAGGTCAGGATAAAGACCTTCTATTCCAATTTTCTGTCGGGTTTTTATCATGAATGGGTGCTGGATTTTGTCAAATACTTTTTCTGCATGTATTGAGATGATCATATGGTTTTTGTCCTTGAGTCTGTCAATATGGTGTATTATATTTATTGATTTATGATTGTTGAACCATCCTTGCATCTCTGGGATAAATTCAGCTTGGTCAGGGTGCATGATCTTCTTGATGACCCTCTGTATTCTGTTTGCCAATATCTTGTTGAGGATTTTTGCAACTGTGTTCATTAGGTAGATTAGCCTGTAGTTCTCTTTTTGGGTTGGGTCTTTCCCTGGTTTTGGAATCAAAGTAACACTTGCTTCCAGGAATAAATTTGGAAGTATTGCTTCCCTTTCAATTTCCTTGATGAGTTTAAAGAGTAATGGTGATAGTTCTTCTTTAAATGTCTTGTGAAATTCAGCAGTGAAGCCATCCGGACCTGGGCTTTTCTTTGTTGGTAAATATTTTATTACATTTTCAATTTCACTCATTGTAATTGACGCCCACTAGTCTTGAGCACCACAGGTGGTGTCTAAATCTCACTTCCCAAGACACTGTTTTGACCCATGGTTTGCCTTATAGGAAAGAACAAGGCAATATTTTCATGAGAGTTTCTGCCTCAAGACCACTGACGTAAATGCAGTTTTACAAAAATTCATTAAATTTATTGGTACATTTTAGGTGTACAATATGATGACATTTATCATTGGGAATTTGTACCTGTATGTGATGTAACTTGGCTCTTATTTTTCCCCCATTCCCCTGCACTCCCTTCACCCCCTTCACCCTTCCCTATTTACAAAGACTTTGTTTCCACGTTTTCCTTTTCTCATATTAATTCCATTCCCTTTTTTCCTTTCCCCTACCCCTACCCTTCCCACTTCCCCTTCCCCTTTGCCCCTTTTCTTCCTATTTCACATTATCTATTATACATTTTGATCCATAAATTCAGTTTTCAGATTGGCCTGCGTCTTAGACTCTTACAGGGATGTTAGGGGAAGTTCAGAAAAGACATATTTTGTGATTTTAGTGCTCTAGTAATATTTAATTGTAAGTTAATTCTAAATTTTATAAGGACTAAATAAAAAATTGAGAGCATGTGGGATGAACTTGTTGCTAGTTGAGTTGTTACCAGTTGAGTCGTTACCTCTTTATAGGGGATGGATTCCCCAGACTTGTCTGTACTGTCTGACTTGATGCTATTCACAGCACACAGAGAAACAGGGCTAGTATTTCTTTCAGTAGAATGTGTCACTGAATCCATCTGTTCATCAGCCTTTTTAAATATCCTTAAATGAAGAATAGAAAGTTTTTCATTGGAATGATGCCTTAAAAATTAAAAGAATTTTGTTAAGCAGTCCTTTAAAACTATGATTGCTTTTGCTTTTGAAAGTGGCATATTTTTACACAGTTCTTGATGAACAGTTTTCAGACTTGATAGAGAGCTACTAATTCTAAGTCAAACTAAAATGTTAGCTACTGATAATAGCTTTTTGTATTTTCTTTTCCAAAGACATAATTACTGGAGAAAACAATGCCTTAATTTAAAGTAATTATACCACAGGAGGTGCAGAATTTAGTAAAAGTATCTTTTTGAGACAGATGCTACACTTCTTGATCCGTTTTTCCTACCTTTCATTGGAGATTACCAATGTATAACATGAAACTGACCTGCCATGCTGCCAATCCCAACTGTGAGCACTAAGCAAAACTGAGGGCCTGAGTCTTAAAGAATAAAAAGACATGAAATTGCTCTTAAAGATACTATTGAAATTATAGGTTAAGATAAAGTTCTAAACCAAGTTGCTCTAGGGCTAGTTTTTCTTTTCTCATAACTCAGAGAAATGAGACCAATTTCAGTAAAATGGCTGAGCTGCATCTTTTCTGTTTATTTGAATGTGGTATAGGAGATTTGTGACTTCCTCATCCTGAGAAGGGAGAGGACAAGAAAGAGCCCAGGAGCCCAGGTAGGATGACAGCAGGTTGGGGGTAGAGATGGAAAGGTGTGGGGTGGATTCAAGAGTGTAGGGAGAATGAACACGTGGAAGGCATTCCAGATACTGACTTTGACAAGCTTAGCTACTGTTAATCAGTTACACAATGGACAATGAACTTTAATTGGTCCTGTACTCTCATTAACATCTTTAATCAGTCATTCCTTCATGCTATCACTTTCTTTTCTACAAATTTCTCTACCATGAAAGAAATCTTTTGTTTGCTTCTAGGAATGATTTACTTTGTGGAAAGTTTAAAATAAAGCTTTGACCTCTTCTCATAAGAATATTTTTAAACATAATACTTTAATAAGGCAAAGACAATTCATTTTCCTGAGAAATCTGCTAGCCAAAATAATAATGATAACAATAAGTTTTGGTATATATATATATATATATATATATATGTATATCAACATGTTTTTATTTCATTTTCACATGGACTCTTGCTAAATTAGGAATATGTCTATATAATTACGAACTGTCTGGGTAGTTACAATATTAATACCTATGGTTTGAACTTTTCTAAAAAGATTGAATGAGCAATGCTGATGCTAATGATAATAATGATGAGATAATAATGTTTAGTGTGCCAAAAATAATTCTTTTTTTTTTTTTTTTTTTTTTGTACCGGGGATCGAACTTGGGTCCTTGCGCTTGCGCAGCAGGCGGCGAAACCACTGAGCTAAATCCCCAGGCCCCAAAAATAATTCTTATCTCATTTACTAGTCAATAATTAGTTAATAGTTTATTTTCCCCATGTTAGAGATTACAAAATTGAAGCACAGAGAATTTAAGTGGATGGTGGTTCATAACTTTCTATGTTTCCTAAATTGTAAATAGTAATAAAGATATCAAAGATAGGAAGTTTGAAAAGTAAAATATACAGAAGAAGTTTAAAATTATTTATCTGTGGAGATCCTTTGGTAAGAAGGGTGCCTTCCAGGTTAAAAGAAGAAAGTAGTGCAGAATGAAGAAAATGGCTAGGGCCTAACCCCTATCACTTATATTAACTTGCCCTAATGAAGAAGTTCTGCACAATCTAGGAGGGTGGATCGCACGGTATGCAGAAATGTGGATCCTAAAGAATGGGGATTTGCTATGTGCTCCCCACATCATTATGCCTCCTTTTGATTGGCCAAAGTGACCTTCTAGTTCACCTATGAGGATGTGATGCCTACACAGTATGGATTTGCGTATCTCTCCTCATTCAGCAGATATTTGCTGAGTTCCTATTGTCTGCTTGGCACTTTATTAAGTGCTTTCTACACATTAATTTTCAACCTTCTGTCTAGCTCTCAAGAACTTCCATGAACTGACCCTTATTATCTCTTTTCTATTAGTCTACCAACGTTTATCTTTATGCACGGAAGATTGATCTTTCTGTTTTAGTTGCACATCAAGTTCCTTTTTGCCTCTATGCTGCTGTCTCACCTACTTGGATTCCACCTCTGTCTCTCCCTTCTCTTTCCCATTTTCTAGTGTTCAAGGATTCTTTCATGAAACCTTTGTTGGGTAATGCAGCTCTCTCTCCCTGATCAGTTTTGCTTATTTCTGCAACTTGTAATCTCTTTATGCCTTTGTAGCTAAGTCTTAAGTTTTTAAGCAGGGATTGTGTGTTACATTTCTTTGTATTCTTATAATAGATGACAGTATGTAGAGTTAGTCTTGGATCTTCAGCATACAAGCTTTGAAGGCTGTTTGTTTTATGCCTGGCTAACAGTAGATATTATGTATCATAAGTTCTTTAACCTGCATCATATTTCTGTCAAAGTGCAGAGGATATTATACACAATTTCATCACTAAAGAACTTTAAGTAAATCTTGTTTGCTGGGAAATTTAAGATTATAACTTGGAACTTCTGTTTTCTAGTGTGATGTTATCTCTGAAAAGTTAAAAAGAAAACCTGTTGATATGATGTTATGCATGTAATCATTACCTGTGACATTGTAAGTGAATAATAGAGACCTTGTTTTGCCATTAGTTCAGCATGTGTTCCTTTTTCCACCATCATCTCATCCTTTATAGTCACAATCAGATCTGCATTTTCGGTGAGCTACCACAATTGTAGTCTGACCTGTGCTTGTCTACAGAACAAGCAGTATAAAAATAAAGTTAGTAGAAATAACCTCTGCAGAAGTCAAGAAAACTTCTTTTTGCAGTATTATTTTAAACATCAAAGAATCTTTGTTTAGATATAGGAATTTGGAAGCTAGTAAATAAAGTTGGCTACTAGAAATTAAAATAAAAATAGAGAATGTTAATTTGGTCCCATATTAGTGGTTTTATAAAACCATAGAATCTTAGAACTAGAAAGAAACCTAAAGACAATTTCTGAGCTTTCTAATAGCAGAAACCAAAACTGAGTAATTAACTTAAATTCATTATCTCTCATCTCTAAGGTGGGGATATTCTTTAACTAGTTGTGTACAAATTCAAGGTAATTATATATGTTCTTACTTTTTTAGAAGTATTTTAAACACATGGAAAAATACACACATTACAGGGGTAGAGATCAACACATTTTCAAATGAAATATACCAAGACCATAGTGACCAAACCAAGAAATAGATCATATCAGGACACAGAAGCCATTCTCATGCTCTCTTCCTGTCCCTCCCTGTGATTTAGTGCTCTTTCCTAAAAGTTTACAATGACATATGATTGGAACCAGAAACCATTTACTTTTTTTTTTAATTTGAAAGCAGATTATTACATCATATTAATTAGCTAGCAAACATTATAAACAACAGACTAAGAAAACTAATGTATAAGAAGAAAGCCTACAGTTTGAATAAAAACTCATAATATAGTTAGTCTGACATAAAATGATGGATGCAACTATTACAGTGTTACATGGTGATTAAGTACAAAAGGTAAGCAGTCTCATATAAACTATAGAGTTCATAATTTTTTAAAGGCAAGCCTAATATTCAATATTTTATCATTTTTGTTTTCTAGAATCACAGATCTTTGGTTTGAATCTTGTTTCTGCCTATTTATGGTTTTGAGATCTTGACAGGTTACTTAATCTCCCTAAGTCTTAGTTTCTTCATTTTCTATATGGGGAAAATTATGGTACCTGTATTTTAGAGTTGCTGTGCAGACTTTTTTGTGGTAAAAACATTTATGAGATCCACTCTTTTAATAACTAAGTGCATTAGATAGTATTGTTATAGAAAGTATATTGGGCAGTAGATCTGTATAGATTATTCATTTTGCACAACTGAAACTTTAAACCCATGGAAAAGCAACTCTCTGTTTCTCTCTCCACTCATTCACTGACAACTACCATTCTAATTTTTCTACTATAAGTTTAATTATTTTTGATACTGCATATCAATGGAATCATGCAGTATTTGTCCTTCTGCAATGGGCATATTTTAGTTAGCATGCCAGCCAGATTCATCCATGTTGTCCAGTATGACAGAGTCTTATTCTTTTTAAATATAAATAACATTCAATTGTTTGTATATACCATGTTTTTCTTTACCTGTTAATGTACTGGTGGTTATTTAGGTTGTTTTCGTGTTTTGACTTTAGAGAATAATGTTGCACTGAACAGGAGCGTCCATATATCTCTTTGAAATATTGATTTCAATTCTTCTGGATACATTGTCACCAGAAAGAGGATTGCTGAATCATATGATAATTCTATTTTTAATTTTTCTGGACTTCTCTACTCTTTCATAGAGGCTGAACCTTTTTACTTTCCTACCAATAATACAAAAAGGTTCCAATATTTTAATATTTTTACCTACATTTGTTATCTTTCATATTTTTTATTTATTTGTTTTTACAACAACCATTTTAGCCACTAATAGTTCTGAGGAAATATCTCATTGTGGTTTCTTTCTTTTTTTAAAATAATTTTTATTGTTTTTTTCTTTTGTTTGCATCAATTTTATTTATTTCTTTATTTTGGTACCGGGGATCGAACTTGGGACCTTGCACTTGTGAGGCAGGTGGCGGAACCACTGAGCTAAATCCCCGGCCCTTCATTGTGGTTTCAATCTGCATTTCTTTGATAATTAGTGATGAGAAAAATCATATATTAGTTGGCTGTTTGTATGTCCTCTTTGGAGAAATGTCATTCATTTCAAGACCTTTGCCCACATTATTATTATTATTAATATTATTATCACTGAGTCATAAGCATTCCTTTTATATTTTAGATTCCTCATCATATATTCTGTTATTTTGTAGGTTGCTTTTTGATTGTTTTCTTTGCTATGCAGCAGGTTTATGTTTGATTTAGTTCTACCTCTCTAATTATACTTTTGTTGCTTACATTTTTGGTATCATAGCCAATAAATAACTGCCAACCCCATATTATGAAGGTCTTTCCTTATGTTTTCTTTTAAGGGTATTACAGTTTAATATCTTACATTTAATTCTTTATTCTACTTTGAGTTGATTTTTTGTATGTAGTGAAAGATAAAGGTCCAATTTTCATTTCTTTGCATATGGATATCCAATTTACCCAACATCATTTATTGAATAGACTGTTCTTTCCCCATTGTGTAGTCATGGAACTCTCAATGATCACATTAAATGCAAATGGAATAAAAACTTCTATTAGAAGTCAGAGATTATCTGATTGATTCAAAACCAAGATCCAACTCTACAACACCTTTAAAAATTAATTATCATGCAACAATACAAATAGATCAGGAGTAAAAGGACAACAAAAATACCATGCTAGCACTAAGTAAATAAAAGGTGGAATGGCTGTATTAGTATTAGATAAAGATAAAGTAGATGAAAGAGTAAAAGATATAGCCAGGGTGAAGAAGTTCATTTGCTAGTGATAAGGGTTCAAGTCATCTAGAAGACACTGCAATCATAAATGTCTGTGTACCTAATAACAGAGCTCTAAAATACTTGACACCAAAATAGAGACAACTACAAGGACAAATCTATAAAACACAAAAATAGTTGGAGAATTTAGTTATCCCTCTCTCAGTAACTGACAGAATAAGTAGAGAGTAGAATAAGGGAGACCTGAATAACAGTATCAAACACAATGTCATAACTGACATGCATAGAACATGCCACCCAACAACAGTAAAATACATAGTACTTTCATTTACAAAGACAGGCCATAAGTGTGCCATTAATCTAGCCTTAGCATTTTATTAATGTCTACAAATACATTCTCTGACTGTAATAGAATTAAATGATAAACCAATGCAGAAAAATATCTGGAAAATCCCCAACTATTTGGAAACAAAGTTTTTCAAGTAAATGTCTTCAAATTTAACCTAAAAATCAGAAAAAGAAGAGCAAGTTAAACTCAAAGTAAGCAAAAAAAGGAAGCTAATTAAATACTAAAGAGAAGAGTAAGCTGAATACATCAATACCAGATAGAGTTTAGAAATATACTGACACCTCTAGGATGACTTTTTTAAAAAAATAAAAGTATGAAGGTAAAAGAGTATAGAAAAAACAATATTTTTGAACAAAATGGTGCTGGATCCACTTTGAGGTGAAAAAAAGTCAAACTACAGAAATTAACTCACAACAGATTATAAACTGAAATATAAAAAGAAAAACCTAAAACTATAGTAATTCCAGAAGAAAATATATAAAAAGTCTTCATGACTTTGGATTTGGTAAAATGTTAACTAAGACTAGTTATTAGCTGAGACTAATGTTATTAACTAGGCTAGCCTGGACAACATAGCGTGACCCTGTCTTAAAATAAAAATTTAAAAAATGTTTGGAGATGTAGCTCAGCTGTTGAGCATTCTTGGGTTTGATCCCCAGTACCACAAAAAAGCATATAAAGGACTCTTTAAACTCAGTAAGAAAATGAACAACCTACTTTAAAAATGGCTGAAATATTTGAATAGAAGATACTGTATATTGTTAGTCACTAAGCATAGAAAAATGCTCATCATCATTAGCCATCAGGATTATGCAAATTAAAATCACAATGATAAACTACTATACATTTCTTCAGATGGTTAAAATGACTGGTTATACCAAGTGTGGGAAAGTATGTAAAATTTATGGAATTCTTTTATATTGGTAGTAAGAATGTAAAAGCAAAATAGTCTGGCACTTAACTCAAACAGTTAAATATAAACCTATCATAAGATCCAGCCATTCAAATTCTAGGTATATACCCCAGAAAAGCAAAACACATGTCCACACAAAGATTTGCATGTGAATGTTTGAAGTGCTTTTTTGGGGGGGGGGGTATGCCAGAGATTGAACCAATTGTGCTACACCCTCAGCCCCTATTTAGTATTTATGGTGCCAAAGGAAGCGCAGACTGCACCTTTATCTGTAGTATTAAAAAATGAAAAATCAAATAACTCAAATGAATACTAATATTAATTCATTCAAACTGTGGTATATCCACATAACAGGATACTAGTCATCAATAAAAAAGGATTGAAAAGAAATTATTGATGCATTCAACAACACAAATGAGTCTCAAAACAGTTATACTGAATGAAAGTAGCCAGAGAGGACAAAATATATTCTTTTTGATTGTAATTATATAACAATTTAGAAAATTAATCTGTAGTGATAGTGAGGAAATCAGTGGTTGTCAAAGGTCAGGGGAAGAGGCTCCCAAGGGTCCAGATGGAGTAGTTACAAAACACATCTGAAAAATGTAATGGGCTATCTTGACTGTGGTGTTGGTTTCACAAATGTGTGAAACCACTGCAAGTGTACATATATAGCCAAACTCTTCTAATTGTGTATTTTAATGTGTACAGTTTACTGTAGTTTAATTAAACCCCACAAAAAGCTGTTAAGAAAAAAAATCAAACATAAGTAGCATATCCATACAGCTTCCTGCAGTTCTGTAGAAGCAATTCTGTAGCTGGGCATCTCTGCAGTTCTGTAGAAATCCTGAATGGGATTGAGACCTTTTAGTAAATGCCCTGCAAACATAATGACAAAGTTGATCGGGGACAACTGTGATGTAGGGTTATAAATAGGAAGATTTCTTTTTCTTAGCTTCATCAAGGCCTCATAATGAATGCACAGTAATTTTCTCAATTGGCATTTATTAGGATATGCAAGTCTCTAGGGGTAATTTTTATGTGTAACGTACTCTGCAGTTGAAAAGAATTATGGTAAACACTAAACTGTTTACTGTATCTTTAATTTTTTATATGGCCAAACATATAAGCATTTTATTAAACTAATGAGTGCATGAATGATATTTGAGGGAAAGGTTTTTAATGTTTGCTGTTTGTTTTCCTCAGTCTCTCATTTGCTTTTATGTGATAATTCTAAGCCTTGCTTGTACAGAAGCATCTTTATGAATGATATAACAAAATTGGCAAAAATGTGGCAAGATTTTTAAAGTAAATATTTTAGAACAGTTTTATATTTGCAGAAAAGTTGTAAAAATAGAGCTTCCACGAATCCTACACAAACGCTATCCCCCAGTGGCAACATATCACACCTCCATGGCGCCTTTGCACAAATAATCAACCAGTACGGGTTCATTGTTATTGTCTAAACTCCATATTGGATTAGGATTTCTCTATTTCTTACCTAATATCCTTTCATGTTCCAGTATCCCCATAAGAATACTACATTTAGTCCTCAAATCTTGTTAGGCTTCTCTTGACTATGACTGTTTCTCAGATATTCCTGGTTTTTGATAAATTCAATAGTTTTGAGGATTATCAGTCAGATGTTTGGTAGAATGTCTCAGTCGAGCTTGTTTTATGTGCCTGCTTTGTGGACATGAGGCACTCAGTCTACACTGAGTTCAGTTTTCTTCTTTGAACTTTGCATTTGAATTCTATTTTGGGTCTTGGGCACCTTGGGATGTGCCTACAACCCTTGGAAAGAAATGCAAGAATGCTGCTCTTGAGAAGGTGTGCACTAGAAAGCTCCATGAAGGTGAAAACAGTCAGTGACTAGGCTACTGGCCTGTACCTCTCCCATTTGCTCATTTATCTTTCCTTGAGATTATAAATGTTGTTATAAATGTAAGTATTCTTTTCTAAAATCAAACAGGTCACTTATTGATAAAACTATCTGATGTTACCAATAAGCTTAAAGATTTTATAATATTAACATTTATTTCCCAAGACAAATTAATGTGAATTTATTAAGATATAAAGGGGAAATTGTACTCTAAGGAGAATGTGGGCAGAGAGAATGTAAAATCAAGCAATTAGGTTATAACTAGAAAGGGGCTAAGAATTGTGTGTGTGTGCATTTGTTCACACAATCAGAATCAGAATCACAAGATTTCCTGATTAGGTTCATACTATTATAGATTTCTCTTCCTCATGAGAAGCTCACCTTAGGTATTTTTATACATGTCTTTTCTCTCTCTGTGTTCCTATCTCTGTCTCTCTTAGGCATTAAATACGGATCAAATTTATTTATTTTGCAAAAACACATCCTGGTATCTGACACCTCAATACTCAGAGTAGGGGGTGACCATTTCAGCAGGTTGTGACTTGATACTATTAGGGCTTCAGGAGGCTGGAATAGTCTGCTCTCACCCATCTGCATCATCTTTACTCTGAGAGCCTCCTGGTCTAGACCATAAATGTTTGATTAAAGTGTGTATTACATTACTATTTAATTATTGTAGTATAAATTAACATCTGAGTATATCAAATAAATCACAGAAATATTTAATAATTTAAAAGTGGTAAAACTGTGCTTCCAAGCTTTATAAGGTGGGCCTACAAGTTTTGTATATGCTCAAAGTTCTAGAAAAATATATTTGCATTGGATAATAAATGTGATGCACTAGCCACTGTGAACCACAAGAACTCAGACCTAAAACATGGAAGAAATTTTGTTAGGCAAGACTTCTTAGGCAGAGGCAGGAGGACTGCTGTGAGCTTGAGGCCAGCCTGGGCTACGTAGCGAGACTCTGTCTCAAAAAAAAAAAAATACAGATCAGAAAATTTGAGCTGAAGCTTTGTTTTTGCCCAAAACTACTGTACAGGTGAGGTAATAGAACTTATCCTACTGTTTATCCAGATACTTCAAAGTAGGTGAACAATACATCTTTGTTGTTACTATTTCACATAGAAAATACATTTTTGAAAAAATTTCCTAGTGGTTCCGAAGTTGCCAGCCACACTGAAAACACTAAATCAGCCCTTTTCTGTACAGCCACCTGGTTAAACACTACAAAGACGCAGAGGACACCAGACCACCAGAACACTGTACTGGAGCTAATCAAGTTCTCAGCATTTAAAGAATTCCTGCCCAGAGGTAGGGGCTTCTGAGTCATTGTCCCACTGCTCCTGGTCCAGAGGAGGGGGCTTCCAGGCCGCCAAACATCCCACCCCTCTTGGCCCAGAGGAAGGGACTTTCAGGCCACCATCCCTACTGCTGCTCCTGGCCCCTGGCCCACCTCCCAGCTCAGAGGAGGTGAGCCGTGCAGACGCCAAGAGCACCCCCACTGCCCCACCAGTCAAAATGAGAAAACACGTAAATAAGTCTCAAAACCAGACTTCCAGATCACCTACAGCAACCCCAAAGGGAAATGAGATGGAACACTCTGATACTCAGTCACCTGGACCCACTGAACTGGCAACAAAAGGGGATCTGGAAAAAATGAAATCAGAAATAATTTCTCAGATAACAGGAGAAATTGTGCCCCTAGTGCAAGACATGATTAATAAATCTAGAGAGGAGCTGAGGAACATGATGGAATCCCAACATAAGAAACAAATGGAATCCATAAAACAGATGCAAATAGATTTCCAGGGCATGAAAAACTCCACTGAAAGTCTACACAGCAGAATGAGCCAATGTGAGGATAGAATTTCAGATAGAGAAGATAAGATTGCAATTAATGACCAGGAAAAGAAAAATTGCTTCAAAATTATAAGGGAACATGAGAAATCAATCCAGCAGCTGCTAGACGATGCAAAGAAGAATAACATAAAACTGATTGGAGTCAAAGAAGAAACAGGAGACAGGGCAGATGACGTAAAAAAATCTCTTCACAGAAATAATGGCAGAAAACTTCCCAACCAGGGGAAAAGAACTTGACATACAGATAAGTGAGGCATATAGGACTCCAAATAGCCTTGATCAAAAAAAATCTACACATAGGCATATAACTGTTAAGATTCCAGAAACTCAACAGAAGAACAAAGTTCTACAAGCAGTTAGAGAAAAGAAACAAATCACGTACAAAGGAAAGCCCATCAGAACCACAGCAGACTTCTCAACACAAAGCATCAAGGCAAGAAGAGCTTGGAGTGACATATTCCAAGCCCTAAAAGAAAACAGCCTCCAACCCAGATTGATGTACCCTGCAAAACTATCTTTCAAAATTGATGGAGAAATAAGACACTTTCATGACAAAGAGCACCTTAGGAACTTCGTGAATACCAAACCAGGACTCCAAAGAATTTTACACAATATCCTAGGAACAGATATTGAGGATCACAACCCCAGGAAGCAAAGCAGAATGAACCCATCTGGCATGACAAGAAATTAAATGTAAACGGGGGGAACCCAACAAAAAGAAAAAGTCATGGCAATGACAAGTCAATACGTTTCAGTTATAACCATCAACATTAATGGTCTCAATTCACCAATCAAAAGAAATAGACTGGCAGAATGGGTCAAGAAGCAAAATCCAACAATATGCTGCATACAAGAAACACACTTAATTCAAAAGGAAACACATAGACTGAAAGTTAAATGGTGGAAAATAACACTCCATGCAACAGGAACCCCCAAAAAAGCAGGAGTAGCTATCCTCTTTGCAGATCAAGTAGATTTCAAACCAACACTAATTAAGAGAGATGAAGAAGGACACTACATCCTTGTAAAGGGAAGAATCCAAGAGGAAGAGATGACAATCATAAATATCTATGCACCAAACACTAGTGCACCCAACTATATAAAACAAATACTAATGGACATGAAAAGTCATATACACACTAATACAATTGTGGTGGGGGGCCTCAAAACCCCACTGTCACAAATAGATAGATCAACCAGACAAAAAATACGTAATGAAATACTAGAACTCAATCGAACTCTTGAACAAATGAAGTTAACAGATGTTTACAGAGTCTTCCACCCCACAAAATTAGAATATACATTCTTCTCAGCTGCACATGGATCATTCTCCAAAATAGACCACATACTCACACATAGAACATGCTTAAGTAAGTGCAAAGGAATTGAAGTTATCCCCTGTATATTATCAGACCATAGTGCGATGAAATTGGAGATCCATAGCAAAAGAAACTCAAAAAATTTCATAAACACGTGGAAATTGAACAACACACTTCTGAATAACCAATGGCTCACAGAGGAAATTAAAGGAGAAATCAGACAGTTTCTTCAATTAAATGACAATGACAATACAACATATCGGAATCTATGAGACAAATGAAAGCAGTCTTATGAGGGAAATTCATAGCAGTGAATACTCATATTAGGAAAACAGAACGAGGCCAATTAAACAACCTGATGTTGAACCTCAAGCTTCTAGAAAAAGAAGAGCAGGACAACCCCAGAGCTCATACAAGGGAGGAAATTATAAAGCTCAGAGGAGAAATTAATGTGATGGAGACTAAGAGAATGATACTAAAAAATCAATGAAGCCAAGAGTTGGTTCTTCAAAAGAATCAACAAAATTGACAAACCCTTAGCCAACCTTGTCAGAAAAAGGAAAGAAAAGGCCCAAATCCATGCAATTAGGAATGAAAAGGGTGAAATTACAACAGACTCAGCAGAAATCCAGAGGATCATCAATACCTACTTCCAGAACCTGTACACCAATAAGATGGACAACACAGAAATGGACAGATTCCTAGATACATATGAATTATCAAAGTTGAACAAAGAAGGTCTAAAAATTCTAAACAACCCCATATCAACCAAGGAAATTGAAAATGTAATTAAAAACTTATCAACTAAGAAAATCCCGGGCCCTGATGGCTTCACTGCTGAATTCTACAAGACATTTAGAGAGGAACTACTGCCACTACTGTTTAAACTCTTCAATGAAATTGAAAGAGAAGCAATACTCCCGAATTCAATCTTGGAAGCAAATATCACCTTGATCCCCAAAGCGAAGAAAGACCCCACTGAAAAAGAGAACTATACGCCAATCTCACTAATGAACATAGATGCAAAACTCCTTAATAAGACACTGGCAAACAGAATGCAGAAGATCATCAAGAAGATCATACACCCTGATCAAGTGGGATTCATCCCAGGGTTGCAGGGATGGTTCAATATATGCAAATCAATCAATGTAATACACTATATCAATAGAGTCAAGGACAAAAAACTTATGATTATCTCCATAGACGCAGAAAAAGCATTTGACCCTACAAAAAATTGGAATAGATGGTCTCTATCTCAAACTGATAGAAGCCATCTATGAAAAACCAACAGCCAATATCATACTAAATGGTCTAAAACTGAAATCCTTCACACTCAAATCAGGAACAAGACAAGAATGTCCACCATCACCCCTCTTGTTCAGTATAGTTCTGGAAACATTAGCCAAGGCAATTAGACAAGAGAAAGAAATAAAAAGAATAAAGATAGGAAATGAAGAAGTCAAATTGTCATTATTTGCAGATGACATGATACTCTATATAGAAGACCCCAAGAACTCCACCAAAAGTCTTCTAGACTTAATAACCAAATTCAGTCAAGTAGCTGGTTACAAGGGCAACACACAAAAATCAATAGCTTTCCTCTACATGAATGACAGACTCACTGAGAGAGAAATAGGGCAAATAATTCCTTTCACAATAGCATCCAAAAAACTGAAATACCTAGGAATCAACCTAATGAAAGTAATCAAAGGCCTCTTCTCTGAAAACTATAGGACTCTGAAAAGAGAGATTGAAGATGATATCAGAAAATGGACAGACATCCCCTGCTCCTGGGTAGGAAGGATTAATATAGTGAAAATGGCCATACTTCCAAAGCTGCTATATAGATTAGATGCAATTCCAATTGAGATCCCAGCAGCATACTTCATGCACCTTGAGAAAACAATCCACAAATTCATTTGGAACAAGAAGAGACCCAGAATAGCAAAAGCAATTCTAGGTAACAGAGACATGGCAGGGGGTATTACAATCCCCAACCTGCATCTGTACTACAAAGCTACTGTGATAAAAACAGCATGGTACTGGCAAAGAAACAGACCTGAGGACCAGTGGAACAGATTAGAAGATGCAGAAACAACGCCAGACACACTCAGCCACCTCATCTTTGATAAAGGAGCCAAACACCCTCACTGGAGGAAAGATAGCCTCTTTAATAAATGGTGCTGGAAAAATTGGGTTTCAACTTGTGAAAGATTAAAACTAGACCTATATCTCTCACCATCCACTAAACTAAAATCAAAATGGATTAAAGATCTAAATATTAAAATAGAAACACTGAACCAGTTGGAACAGAAGTTAGGTAGAACTCTTGAAGACATCAGTGTAGGAAAAGATTTTATGAACAAAACCTCAGTTGCCCGTGAACTAGCACAAACAATTAACAAGTGGGATCTCTTCTTATTAAAAATCTTCTGCACAGCAAGAGAAACCACCAGCAGTGTGAAAAGACAACCCACAATGTGGGAAAAAATCTTCACCTGCTCTTCCCCAGACAAAGGTCTACTATCTCGAATCTATAAAGAACTTAAAAAGATCAGACCTCCCAAATTTAAAGACCCAATCTGAAAATGGGCATCTGAAATGAACAGACATTTCTCAGACAAAGAAGTAGAAATAGCAAATAAATGCATGAAAAAATGTTCAACATCACTGGTCATTTGAGAGATGCAAATGAAAACAATTCTGAGATTCCATCTCACTCCAGAAAGAATCGCTGCTATCATGAAATCAACCAATAACAAATGCTGGCAGGGCTGTAGGGAAGGAGGAACCCTGCTCCAGTGCTGGTGGGAGTGTAGACTGGTGCAAGCACTGTGGAAATCAGTATGGAGATACCTCAAAGAACTAGGACTGGAAGTCCCATTTGACACCGCTATTCCACTGCTGGGGCTCTTCTCCAAAGAATTAAAAGAATCATACCCCAGTGATATATGTGCACCCATGTTCATAGCAGCACAGTTTGTGATAGCTAAAACTTGGAAACAGCCCAAATGCCCATCAACTGGAGACTGGATAAAGAAAATGTGGTTTTTAAAAATAAAATGGAGTATTACTCAGCCATAAAAAATGAGAAATTAGAGACATTTATAGCTAGATGGATGCACATTGAGGCGATACTCTTACGTGAAATAAATAGGACACACATGTATAAATATCAAATAGTTTCTGTGGTGTGAGAAACTGAAAGTGTAAATAAGGACTAAAATGTATAATAGGTAATGTGAAATAGGAAGAAAAGGGGCAAAGTGGAAGGAAGTGGGAGGGGTAGGGGAAAGGAAAGAAG
Organism: Heterocephalus glaber; assembly: GCF_053883595.1. Lineage (NCBI taxonomy): Eukaryota > Metazoa > Chordata > Mammalia > Rodentia > Bathyergidae > Heterocephalus > Heterocephalus glaber. The sequence goes on from NW_028258156.1 coordinate 9,621,467, forward strand.
GGTATGGAATTCATATGAGAAAATGGAAAAATAGGAACAAAATCTTTGTAAATAGGGAGGGATGGAGGGGTTGAAGGGAGGGCTGGGCAAGGGTGGAAAATAAGAACCAAGAGAGATCATGTAAAGGTGCAAATTTCCAACGATGAATGTCATTATATTGTCTACCTAAAATGTACCAATGATTAGAATGAATAATCGATAATGCAAAATAGGAAGAAAAGGTCCAAAGGGGTAGGAGTAGTGGGAGGGGCAGGGGAAATGAAAGAAGGGAAAGGAAAAATGATGAGAAATGGAAAAAATGGAAATAAAGTCTTTGTAAATAGGGAAGGGTGGAGGGTGTGAAGGGAGGGCTAGGAATGGGGAAAAAATAAGAACCAAGATGCATTATGTAAAGGTACAATTCCCAATGAGAAATGTAATTGTGTTGTATACCTAAAATGTACCAATGAAAGAATTAAAAAAAATAATTTCCTAGTATCTCCTCTCTTAACTTATAGATTATACAAAACAAATAATTAAATTTTTAACCAAGCAAAGGTCAATAGGAAGATATCTTTTCTTCACAATTACACACACTGTTGTATATCACCAGGTGATTAGCTTAGACTTCATAATAGAAGGTGTTTAACACATCCCTCACAGAACTGCCAGGCAGAGATAAAAGCCCTACAACACCAGCTGGTTCCTCATCAGTAATGGTTATGGGCCTTGGAAAAAGGTGGGTAACAGGAAAAGAAAAAAGTATAATACAAGTTTTATATATCTCAGAGGGCCTGCATTTGGCTCTGGTGAATTAGCAGGTCTAATATATACCTTGGAGAATTCTGTAAATAGAGAGAGCTGCAGTGTCCTGGTGGCAAGTGTGGTGTGGGAAACCTTCATAAACCTACTGTCTACCTCCAGGAAGGTTGTGTAAGTTGGACTGGGGCCTGTTGGTCACATAGGGTCCATAAATTCTATATTCCTCAATGTTTTTCTTTTTAAGCTTCAATTAAAAAAATCAAAGAAAAGCATATGTAGAAAGAATATTTTTTAAAAAGCCACACAAATGGGTTATGGCTTTGTTTGAACTAGCAGGTGATTGGGACAGGGCAGCCCAACCTGTTCCCCACCACCACCTGAGAAGTCTTGGAAATCTAACACCCTGTGTTCCAAGAAATAGTGTGAAAACTTTTCACTACTGTTTTACATCCCCTTAAGCCTATTACATTTTTTTTTTTTGGTACTGGGGATCAAACAGGTCCTTGCGCTTGCGAGGCTGGCAGCAGAACCACTGAGCTAAATCCCTGGCCCTAAGCCTATTAAATTTTAACTGACCATCTCCTGTAAGAAGGTCATGATGGCAGTTTAAAGGAAAGTACAGGCTTTCTGGTTCCTGAACTACTCAGTACGATGTTGAAAGCCAACTGGGTTAGTGTTCTGGGTCAGTTAACTAGTGTTTTGCGGCTCACTAATGTGGGATTACTGTCAGGCCGCCTCATCGGTATGAAGATGGTTTCTTTTATGTCAAAAGGGATGACAAATGGCAAAGTATCAGCACTTAGAAGCCATATTTAATGACTTACCTTTTTCTTGAGGCTTACTTTCAACTTGCCAGGACCTACTCATGTGAAGATACGTATGCTTAGGTTGAGACCCCTTAGAAAGGCAAATGTTCAAAAGCTAAACTGCTGAAATGAGGTCATGTATGCTAGTCAGGAGGGACTCCAGAAGGAGGCACTGTCGTCCCAGGAGGTGACAACTCCACCAGCGTTAGTGACCCTGAACACCCTCTAGGGGCACAAGTGTGGAAGTAGCAGACAGTGATGCCCAAGGTTCTGATCCTGTGTAGGTCTGGGTTAACATGTGTGTTTGCATCTCAGTTTTTAATGAAAACATTTAAAAAGTTAAAAAATTTAAAAGTGGAAGACAGTGTATAGAATTAAAATATAAGGAAAGAAATTATTATTATTATTATTTTGGTGCTGGGGATCGAACTCGGCTCCTTGCACTTGCGAGGTAGGCACCGGAACCACTGAGCTAAATCCCCGGCAAGAAATTATTTTTGAACAGTTACATAAATGTGTGTTTTAAAATACATGTTAGTACTACAAAAAAGTAAAAAATTTAAAAAATTAAATTCTAAAAGTAAACTAAAAATTTATTATTGAAAAAAGAAATAAAAATAAATTTAGTGTAGCCTAAGCATATATAAAATATACAGGAGTGCATCATAATGTCCTTGACCTTCACATTCACACACCATTTGCTCACTGACTCAACAGAGCAACTTCAAGTCCTGCAAGTTCCATTCCTGGTAAGAACCCTCCAGAGGACCAATCCCAGTGCCCAGGAGGAGGCTCTCCAGCCGCCATTCCACTGCTAACAGGGGAGAGCATGTAGGCTAATCCCAGTACCCAGAAAGAGGCTCCTCTGCCACCATTCAACCTCTCCCAGGGGAGAGCAGGTGAGCCAATCCCAGCACCCAGGAGGAGGTTCTCCAGCCACCATTCCACCACTCCCAGGGCAGGTGAGCCAATCCCAGCACCCAGAAGGAGGCTCCCCAGCCACCATTTGACCTCTCCCAGGGCAGAGGAGGTGAGCCAATCCCAGCGCCCAGAAGGAGGCTCCCCAGCCACCATTTGACCTCTCCCAGAGCAGAGGAAGTAAGCCAATCCCAGTAACTAGGAGGAGGCTGCCCGGCTACCATTCCACTGCTCCCAGGGCAGAGCAGGTGAGCCAATCCCAGTGCCCAGAAGGAGGATTCCCAGCCACCATTCGACCTCTCCCAGGTCAGAGCAGGTGAGCCAATCCCAGTGCCCATGAGGAGGCTCCCAGCTGCCATTCCACCACTCCTAGGGCAGAGGAGGTGAGCCATGTGGGTGCCAGCAGCACCCCCCGCACCATTGAAATGAGAAGACATGTAAACAAGCCTCAAAAACAGACTTTCAGATCACTTACAGCAACCCCAAAGGGAAACGAGATGGAACAATCTGATACTCAACCACCTAGACTCCCTGAACTGGCAACAAAAGGGGATCTGGAAAAAATGAAATCAGAAATAATTTCTCAGATAACAGGAGAAATTGTGCTCCTAGTAAAAGACATGATTAGTAAATCTAGAGAGGACACAGATAAAAAAGCAGAGGAGCTGAGGAACATGATGGAATCCCAACATAGAAAACAAATGGAATCCATAAAACAGATACAAACAGATTTCCAGGAGATTAAAAACTCCATTGACAGTTTACGCAGCAGAATGAACCAATGTGAGGACACAATTTCAGGTAAAGAATATAAGATTGCAACTAGTGACCAGGAAAAGAAAAATTGCATTAAAATTATAAGGGACCACGAGAAATCAATCCAGCAGCTGCTAGACGACGCAAAGAATAACATAAGACTGATTGGAGTCAACGAAGAAACAGGAGAGAATGCAGATGACATAAAAAAATTGTTCACAGAAGTGATGGCAGAAAACTTCCCAAGGAGGGGAAAAGAACTTGACATACAGATAAGTTAGGCATACAGGACTCCAACCAGCCTTGTTGAAAAAAACCCTACACATAGGCCTATAATAGTTAGGATTCCAGAAATCCAACAGAAGAACAAAATTCTACAAGCAGTGAGAGAAAAGAAACAAATCATATACAAAGGAAATCCCATCAGAATCACAGTAGACTTCTCAGTGCAAACCCTCAAGGCAAGAAGAGCTTGGAGTGATGTATTTCAAGCCCTAAAGGAAAACAGCCTCCAACCCAGATTGATGTACCCTGCAAAACTATCTTTCAAAATTGATGGAGAAATAAAATACTTTCATGATAAAGAGCACCTTAGGCACTTCATGAATACCAAACTAGCACTCCAAAAAAATTTTAGACAATATCCTAGGAAAAGACAATGAGGATCACAACCCCAGGAAGCCCAGCAGAATGAATCCACTGGGAGTGACAAGTTAAATGCAAAGGGGGAGAATCCAAAAAAAAAGTCATGACAAGGCTTTTAAAACTTTTAACTTCATCTCCCTAATGAGTGTATCATTCAATCTTGTTTTTGTAATGATTAGTATTTTTCTGATTCTAGTGTTGCACCCCTTTCCTTTCTACTTTTTAATTGGGTTGTCTATTAATGAGCTGTAAAAGTTCTTTATATATTCTGGTCATAGGTTACATGCATTATAAATATGGTGTTTAAGGACTACTTTTCATTTTCTTAACGATGTCATTTAAATTTCTTAATTTTGATGGAATCTCATTTATCAATTTTTTTCTTTTATACATCATGTTTTTGTATCCTAGGAAGTTCTTGCCTGCCCCAAATTCATAAACATTTTCCCTTATAATTGCTTCTTAAAGTTTTATAGTTGTAGTTTTTCATATTTAGGTTCATAGATCCTTTCAAGTTATTTTTATGTATGGAAATAAAGGGTTGAGATTAATTTTTTATATATGGATACCAGGTGTTCTAGAGCCATTTGCTGAAAACATTATCTTTTCCTGTGCTCTTGAATTGAGTTTTTATTCTACAAAATGTTAATGTTAAATAATCTTTCAAAACTTAATGGACCATGTATGAGTGGTTCTATTTCTAGATTTTCTGCTTTATTCCAATGATCTATATGTCTTTCCTTATACCAACACTGCCTTGATTACTGTAGCTTTAGAGGAAGTCTTAAAATTAGGTACTAAACGTCTTCCAACACTGTTTTTTCTTTTTACTTTTCTAGGTCCTTTGTTCTCCTACAGAACTTTTAAATTTCAATATCCAATTCTTCATTTATAGCAAGTATACATAGACCTGAATTTTTATAAATACCTTGTGTTTTCTAATCCTGCTAAATTCAAGTACAAGTTCTAGGGGCTCCTAGAGATTTCTTAGTATTTTCTCTGTAGATGATCATTTCATCTACATATAAAGATTTTGCTTCTACCTTGCTAATCCTATCCTAATTGCATCATTTTATTGCCAGATATTTTGGTTTAGGCCTAGGTTTCAAAGTTTAATGGACAGATGAAGAGTAGGCATATCTGCCCTTGTTCCCCACCTTAAGGAGAAAGCACTGTATCTTCTCCATTCATATAAGGTGTTTTTGCTGGAAGTATGGAGTACGTGTCTTTGATCTGCTGAGTAGTTTCTGTTCTACTTCTAGTCTCCTGGTAGCTTTTACCATGGACAGCTGTGGAATTTAATCCAGTACTTTTTCTCCAACTAGTGACAGGATCATATGGCTTTTTCCTTTCCTCTGTTAAAATGATGACTTTTGGGGGTGGATCTTCCAATGCTGAACTAACACTACCATCCCTATCATATAACTACTTTCTACATACTGCCAGATCTGACTTCTAATAGTTTGTTTTGTTAAAGAAATTTCTATGTTCATATTTTTTCTTCTATTATCTTTATCCAGTTTTAGGATTAGCACAATGTTGATTTCCTAAAATGAGGGGGAAGTGTTCCTTTTTTTTCTGCTTTAAATGTTTGATATAATTTATCAGTTAAAATGTATATGAGCCTGCTGTTGTCATATAGGTAGGTTTTCAAACTAGGGATATACTTTCTTTAATAGGCGTTATTCAAATTTTATATTTCCTCCAGAGTTAGTTTCATTAATTTGTCTTCCAAGTTACTCCTTAGAAGTTGTCAAATTTATTTCAAAAAGATTTTTGTAATATGCTTTCTATATCCTTTTAAATTCTATAAAATCTGAGGTAATGTTTCCTCAATCTTGATATTGTAATTTTAAAAATGTATAATTGATATTGTGTAATAGGACGAAAAGGTCTAAAGGAGCAGGGGAAGTAGGAGGGGTAGGGGAAAGGAAAGAAGGGAAGAGAAAAAATATGAGGAAAGGAAAAAAAATGGAAACAAAATCTTTACAAATAGGGAAGGGTAGAGGGGGTGAAGGGAGGGCAGGGGACTGGTTAGAAAATAAGAACCAAGATACTCACATAAAGGTATAAGATCCCAATGATGAATGTAACTGTATTTTATACCTAAAATGTACCAATAAACTTAATGGGATAAAAAAAGGACCCTCCAGAGGTCAGAGGTGTGAAATTTATCCTTTATATTATACTTTTATTGTACTTTTCTTATGTTTAGATATACATTGTGTTACAGTGGCCACAGAATTCAGTGCAGTAGCACCGTGTGTATTTGTGTGTGTGTGTGTGTGTGTCCTGGAGACAACAGACCTGGTTGTGGAATAGGCTCTAACTGCTACACACTCTATGATGTTCCCACAAAGACAAAATCACCTAACATTGCATTCCTTTGAACATATCCCTATTGTTAAACAACACGTGACTGTATTTTCCTATATGTTCCCTTCATTTTGTTGATGAGTGCACCTGTTTTATGTAATTGGAACCACAGTTTATAAACATTTTGCATTTTTCTTTTTTACTTATGACAGAGATTTCATTTTATAGTGGTGTTTTACCATGAGGAGGTGGAAAATAAAGACCTGTAGAAATGAGTATTTATTAGTTTTATCATGTTGCCAAGAAACTGTTAATTTTAAAAGTCTGAACTAGTTTTGATTGCTAAGAGTGATTACATATTGGAATAAAAGACAACAGGCACAACATTTAACCTCTAAACAACTGCAATGCCTAGTACATTTAAAAAAATCTCATGCCTGCTTTGCAAGTGCAAGGTCCCAAGTTTTATCCCCAGTACCCCCAAAATAAAAAATAAAATAAAAAAATCTCATATTGCTTAAAAGACAGATATGTAAAGTGAAATCATTTTTAGTACATTAAGTCCTAAATAACCAAACATCACCATTATGAAAAACAATTTACTGAGTGTATTCTAGACAGAGATTCCTGTCCTAGTTACTAAGCACAAGTAAATGAATGAAACATTAGCCCTGACCTTGTTTCTTCTCTACCAGGATGAACCCAATTGTCAAAGTGTTCACAATAAATAAGGATTTTCATATCATACAAGCAACATATGGCACTCTCTTCATGGGAAGGTAACAAGGGCAAAGCCATATATAATCTGATTTGTGAGTAAATGATAGTAACAAGCACAAGGTCCCAAGTTCGATCTGCAGTACCAAAAAAAAAGTCATAGTGTTGTATCCTTAAAATGAGTGCATAATGTGTAAATTATTCTACAATAAGTTTGATATTTTTAAAACTATGAAAATCACCCTCTAGAAATTAAAAGCTTAGAAAGAATACAAGGGTTAATCTGAAAACACAGTAAATGTTTAAATTTTTTAAATTTATTGCAGTAAAGGACACATTACCAAGAATGATGGGATATGTGTGTTCAAAGTGAGAGGGAGTATTTTGAGGAGGATTAATTTGTCTTTTATTATAATAAACTTTTTAATTTAAACATTCACTGTATCTTTTGATCATACCTTATTGATCAAAAGTTTATGACAATTTCTGTTGACTTAAATTATTGACCTTATTTGCTGGATCTGGCCCCATGTGACTTCTGGCTCTTCTCCAGAGTCAAAATGACCATGAAAGGAAAACATTTTGAATCTATTTGTGACATTGTAATAGTCATGACAGAACAGCTACAGTAAGGACTCCCAAAATTGCTTCAGAAGGTGGCAAGAGTGTGTTTGAAGTAAAGGAAAATACACTGAGGGGACTTAATGGCAATGTATCTGTTACTGTAATAATTTTTTTACACTTTGAACGTTCAAAATATTTTATGATCAGAACTCATTTTTAACTTGAAAAACTGAACTTTGAATTAGAGATATAATACAATAGAATATTACCAACACTGCTTCATTGTTGCGAGTGGTTACCCTCATAAATATATAACAGTATCTACTTTATTAAAGATAATACTAAAAATAAAAGACCTAAAAAATTTCCCAAGATCAAAAGAAAAAGTTTTAGGGAGAAAGTTTTTCTTCCAGTAATTTTTTCATACTGTTTTTCAAAGTATACAGGAAGAAAGTTGTGACTAATACATCAAATTGCTAATAAACATTTCAAATAATAAGAATGTAAGTGTAGGGCTGGGTATTTAGCTCAGTACCACCATGCCTGCCTTGCAAGCTGAAGGTCCTGAGTTTGATCCTGGTACCAAAAAAAAACCCCAAGTAAGTGTATTTAAAAGACTCTTAAAGATTTTAAAGCATTCTAAGAATGTCTAAAAGAATTTTGAAAATAAGTTCCAATTAAAAATTCTTGTTTGTTACATGGTCCAATTTGTTTTAGTCCTAGTCAAATTTTTCTTATCTTCTCTTTACTAGGGCCTTCTTTCATAGTTGTTTGTTTTACCCAGAACATATGAAGGCAGCAGACCCACTGAGCTAAAACCCCAGCCCAGCACTATGACTTTTGACAAATGAGTACACCCCTGTTACCACAGTAATACAGAACATTACTTTTATCTAAGAAATTTTCTGATGCCTTTTTTCAGTCCAAACACAAACCCTACCACAGGATACCTATGATTTGATTTTTTTCACTTTAAGTTAATTTTGCTGATTTTAGAGCTACAGAATGGAATCATACAATTTGCACTTTCTTTTGGCTGTCCTCTATTACCCAGCACAATGTTTTTTTTTTCTTTTTTTCTTTTTTTTGGTACCGGGGATCAAACTCGGGTCTTTGCACTTGCGCACCAGGCAGCAAAACTACTGAGCTAAATCCCCAGGCCAGCACAATGTTTTTGAAATTTGTCCATGATTTAGCCACAGTTTACATCCATTTATTATTCAGTAGTACTCCACACAGTGTGAATCGTCCTGGGATTGTTAGATTTAGTAAAAACCAAACAAAGCACACAAAAGTTCAACATAGTTCAGTTTAATTTGAATTTTAGAAAAGCAATTTTTTAAAGTATGTTTCATGTAATAGGCTAAAAAATTCATTGTTTTTCTGAAATTCACATTTCACTGAGAATCCTGTATTTCATCTGGCAGCAATTTGTTCATCTAGTCAGCTGATTGTTTTCAATTTTTGACTATAAGAAATAAAGTGACTCTAAGTAGTCATGTGAAAGATATTTTTGTGAGCCTGTCTTCATTTTTTGGGGGGAAAATACTTAGAATGCTGAATCATAATTGCATGTTTAACATAATATATAGCCAAATTACTTTCTAATTACTGATTGCACTTTTACAAGAATGAGTGAGAAATCTGTTTGTTTATATCATCACCAATAGTTAGTTTTTAAAAAAAATTTTAGTATTTACTAAGTGTAAAATAGTATCTCAGTTGTGTTTATTTTGGATTCCCCTGTGATTAATAATGTTGACTATGTTTCATTTATAATGTTCATTTCATTCTTCTTTTGTGAAATGTTTGTTCAAGTTTTCTTTTTTTTTTTTGGTACTGGGGATTGGACTTGGGATGTTGCACTTGCAAGGCAGGTGGTGAAACCACTGAGCTAAATCCCCAGCCCTTGTTTGTTCAAGTTTTTGCTCATTTTAATTTTTTTGTATTAGTGAGTTGTAATAATTTTTATATATTCTGTATTCCTGTTCTTGTCAGATATGTAAACTATTAATATTTTCTTGCATTATGTGTCTTGCATTTTTATATTATAAATAGTATCTTTTTAAAAAGGGGTTTTAAGTCCAGTTTACATAATTATTTTTTAATGTTCTTTGGCCTGAGAATTCTTTGCCTGCCTCAAAGTTACAAACACTTTTTGCCCTAAGTTTTTATTTTTGAAGTTTAAGCTTTAACATTTTGGTCTAAGCTCTATGGCAAATCAGTTTCTATGTGAGTGTGATGCAAAGGTCACATTTCATTTTTCCCCTCATATATATCAGCATCATCTGTTTAGAAAACCTTCTCTTCTCATTTCCCCCAGAATTTGCCTTTGGTGAGCTGGAAGTTTGGGTTTTTGCCTTGCTTAAATGTCTTCTCATTTCTATTTTTGTTGTTGGTACTGTCCTTGATTTAATTCCTGGATTGATACTTCGATATTGCTTATTGTAAGTATCTTTGTTGCTTGTATTTAGAACCCTTATGGAATGATTGCTTCTCACAAGTGTCTTCCAGATATAGCTTGTCTTTAGGTTTTGAGTCTCTAATGACTCTGGGGCAATCTTGTTTTCATTTTACTGGGAAGGATAACTGATTAGATCAATCACAACATCTTAGCCCAAATGAAACAATCAGAGACAACAATAGCATCAAGCACAGCTAAAAAAATGACAATTTGTGGTAGTTATTAATCTATCACCTTTAACCGTGGGAATTATATCAAAATCGAGAACCAGCCCAAAATATGTTTCTAGTGAATAAACTCTTCAATATAGCAACTTTACCCTTTGGGATGGGGACTTAGAAGGAGTTGGGGGGGGGGGGAGGAATTCTCCTACTGAATTCTATTTGCCTTGTCAAAGATTAGTTAGTTAGGTATGTGTGGGATTATTTCCAGACTCTCTGTTCCACTGACATATATTTTCACTTTCATGCCACTACTATTGTCTTAAATGCTGTTTTAAAATTATATTGTAGGTCTAGACTTAATTGACAGATTCAGTAGAGTAGCTGGATACAAGGTCAACACTCAAAAAACAATAACCTTCTTATACACAAATAGACTCACTGAGAGAGAAATTAGGGAAACAATTCCTTTTACAATAGCATCCAAAAAAATGAAATATCTAGGAATCAATCTAACAAAGGAAGCAAAAGACCTCTTCACTGAAAACTATAGCACCCTGAAAAAGGAGATTGAAGAGGATATGAGAAAATGGAAAGATGTCCCTTGTTCCTGGGTAGGAAGAACCAATATAGTGAAAATGGCCCTACTTCCAAAACCACTATATAGATTTAATGCAATGCTGATTGAAATTCCAACAATATACTTCACAGAACTAGAGAAAACAATCTAAAAATTCATTTGGAACCAGAAGAGACCTAGATAGCAAAAGCAATTCTAAGCAACAGAGACATGGCTGGGGGTATCACAATCCCCAACTTGAAACTATACTACAAAGCTACTGTGATAAAAACAGCATGGTACTGGCAAAGAAACAGACCCAAGGATCAGTGGAATAGATTAGAAGGTGCAGAAACAACTTCAGACATATTCAGCCACCTCATCTTTCACAAAGGAGCCAACCAGCCTCATTGGAGGAAAGATAGATTATTTAATAAACGGTGTCAGAAAAACTGGATTTCAACCTGCCAGAGATTAAAATTAGACCTATATCTATTGCCATGCACTAAACTAAGATTGAAGTGGATTAAAGATCTAAATATTAAGAGAGAAACACTAAACTTGCTGGAAGATAAGTTAGGTAGAACTCTTGAAGATATTGGCATAGGAAAAGACTTTATGAACAAAACGTCAGTAACATGGGAACTAGCAGAAAGAATCAACAACTGAGATTTCATCTTATTAAAAAGCTTCTGCACTGCACCAACAAAGCTAACAGACAACCTACAATGTGGGAAAAAATTTTTAGCAGCTGCAACTCAGACAAAGGGCTACTATCTAGAATATATAAAAAATTGAAAAAAAAATCAGACCTCCCAAATTCAAAGACAAGACCCAATTCAAAAATGGGCATCTGAAATAAACACACATTTCTCAGACAAAGAAGGAAAAACAGCAAAGAAACATATGAAAAAATGTTCAACATCATTGGTCATTCGAGAGATGCAGATGAAAACAACATTGAGATTCCACCTCATCCCAGAAAGAATGGCTGCTATCAAGAAATCAACCAATAACAAATGCTGGTGGGGGTGTGGAGAGAAAGGAACCCTTTTCCACTGTTGGTGGGAGTGCAGACTGGTGCAACCACTATGGAAATCAGTGTGGAGATACCTCAAAGAACTAGGCTTAGAGGTCCCATTAGACCCAGCTATCCCCCTGCTGGGTATCTTCCCAAAAGAATTAAAAGAATCTTACCACACTGATATATGTGCACCCATGTTTATAGCAGCACAGTTTGTAATAGCTAAAACTTGGAAACAGCCCAAATGCCCATCAATTGGAAACTGGATAAAGAAAATGTGGTTTTTGTTTTTATAAAATGGAGTACTACTCAACCATAAAGAATAAAAAACTAGAGACATTTATAGCTAAATGGATGCATGTTGAGGCCATTTTCTTAAGTGAAATAAATAGGACACACATGTCTAAATACTGAATAGTTTCTCTAGTGTGAGAAACTGAGAGTGTAAATAAGGATTAAAAGGTTTAATAAATAATAATTGATACTTTGAAATAGGACAAGATCCAAAGGGGTAGGGATGTTGGGAGGAGATGGTGAAAGGAAAGAATGGAAAGGAAAAATTATGAGAAAAGAAAAAAAATGGAAATGAAGTCTATGTAAATATGGAAGGGTGGAGGGGTGAAGGGTGCACAGGTAATGGGTAAAAAATAGGAACTAAGATACATCAGGTACAGGAACAAGCACCCAATGATAAATGTAAATGTGTTGTATACCTAAAATGTACCAATAAAAGAATTTAAGAAAAAAAATTATATTGTAGGTCCTCCAGCTTTGTCTTTCAAAATTGTTTTGTTCTTTCTTTTTTTTGGTACCGGGGATTGAACTCAGAACCTCGGACTTGTGAGGCAGGCGGCAGCACCACTGAGATAAATCCCTGGCCCTGTTTTGGTCTTTCTCGATCCTTTAAATTTCCAAATAAATTATGGAATCAGGATAGGTCAGTTTCTACACATGCATGAAAGGACTAATGGAATTCTGATTGGTAAAGAATCAGAAATGGAGATCAACTTTAGAATGCATATTTTAGAAATATTGAATTTAAATTAAAGAATAAGCCACACCATATCTAAGTCTCCTTTCATTTTACTCAGCAATTTTTTATAATTCTTTCATAGAATATGTAGAAATCTCTTATTAAATTTATTCATAAGTATTTTGTTTTTTGACGCTATTGTGAATGCTACTTTTAATTTTTTTTTTAGTACCAGGGATTTAACTCGGGACCTTGTGCTTATGCAGCAGGCTGGATACCACTGAGCTAAATCCCTGGCCCTTCTTTTAATTTTAATTTAATTTGTAGCTATTGTCTGCTATGTAGAGATTCTGTCAAATTTTTAATAGTTGTAGGCTCATTAAAATTATGTTTCTTTTTTGACTGAATTTGGCAGCTTGTGCCTCTCCAGGAACTGACTCTTCTCCAAATTATTAAATTTATAGGTATAACATTATTCATAGATTTCCCTTATTAATCCTTTTTTTAATTAAATTCTTTTATTGGTACACTGTAGGTATACAACACAATTACATTTCTCATTGGGAATTGTACCTTTACATAATGTATCTTGGTTCTTATTTTTTCCCCATTCCTAGCCCTCCCTTCACCCCCTCCACCCTTCCCTATTTACAAAGACTTTATTTCCATTTTTTCCATTTCTCATCATTTTTCCTTTCCCTTCTTTCCTTTCCCCTGCCCCTCCCACTACCCTTACCCCTTTGGACCTTTTCTTCCTATTTTGCATTATCAATTATTCATTCTAATCATTGGTACATTTTAGGTAGACAATATAATGACATTCATCGTTGGAAATTTGCACCTTTACATGATCTCTCTTGGTTCTTATTTTTCACCCTTGCCCAGCCCTCCTTTCAACCCCTCCATCCCTCCCTATTTACAAAGATTTTGTTCCTATTTTTCCATTTTCTCATATGAATTCCATACCCTTCTTTCCTTTCCCCTACCCCTCTCACTTCCTTCCCCTTTGCCCCTTTTCTTCCTATTTCACATTACCTATTATACATTTTAGTCCTTATTTACACTTTCAGTTTCTCACACCACAGAAACTATTTGATATTTATACATGTGTGTCCTATTTATTTCACTTAAGAGTATCGCCTCAATGTGCATCCATCTAGCTATAAATGTCTCTAATTTCTCATTTTTGATGGCTGAGTAATACTCCATTTTATTTTTAAAAACCACATTTTCTTTATCCAGTCTCCAGTTGATGGGCATTTGGGTTGTTTCCAAGTTTTAGCTATTACAAACTGTGCTACTATAAACATGAGTTCACATATATCACTGTGGTATGATTCTTTTAATTCTTTTGGTAAGATCCCCAGCAGTGGAATAGCAGGGTCAAATGGGACTTCCAGGCCTAGTTCTTTGAGTTATCTCCATACTGATTTCCACAGTGGTTGCACCAGTGTACACTCCCACCAGCAGTGCAGCAGGGTTCTTCTTTCCCCACAGCCCCAACAGCATTTGTTATTGGTTGATTTCATGATGGCTGCTATTCTTTCTTGAAGTGGAATCTCAGCATTGTTTTCTTTTGCATCTCTCGAATGACCAGTGATGTTGAACATTTTTTCATATGTTTATTTGCTATTTCCACTTCTTTGTCTGAGAAGTGTCTGTTCATTTCAGATGTCCATTTTTGGATTGGGTGTTTAAATTTGGGAGGTCTGTAGACCTTTGTCTGAGGAACAGCAGGTGAAATTTTTTTCTCACATTGTGGATTGTCTCTTCACACTGGTGTTTTCTCTTGCTGTGCAGACGCTTTGTAATAGGAAGTGATCCAAGTTGATTGTTTGTGCTAGTTCACAGGCAACTGAGGTTTTGTTCATAAAATCTTTTCCTACACCAATGTCTTCAAGAGTTCTACCTAACCTTTGTTCCAGCCGGTTCCGCATTGCTGTTTTGATATTTAAATCTTGAATCCATTTCAATTTTAGTTGAGTGCATGGTGATAGATATAGGTTTAGTTGTAGTCTTTGGCAAGTTGAAACCCAATTTGACCAGCACCATTTATTAAAGAGGCTATCTTTCCTCCAGTGAGGGTGATTGGCTCCTTTGTCAGAGACGAGGTGGCTGAGTGTATCTGGAGTTGTTTCTGCATCTTCTAATCTGTTCCACTGGTCCTCTCGTCTATTTCTTTGCCAGTACCATGCTGTTATCACAGTAGCTTTGTAGTATAGTTTCAAGTTGGAGGTTGTAATACCCCCTACCATGTCTCTGTTGCCTAGAATTGCTTTTGCTATTCTGGGTCTGTTCTTGTTCCAAATGAATTTTTGGATTGTTTTGTCGATGTCCACGAAGTATGCTTCTGGGATTTCAATTGGGATTGCATTGAATCTATATAGCAGTTTTGGAAATATGGACATTTTGACTATGTTGATCCTACCCAGGAGCAGAGGATATCCTTCCATTTTCTGTTATCATCTTCAGTCTCTCTTATCAGGGTGCTATAGTTTTCAGAGAAGAGTTCTTTGATTTCTTTTGTCAGGTTAATATCTAAGTATTTCAGTTTATTGGATGCTATTGTGAAAGGAATTGTTTGCCCTATTTCTCTCTCAGTGAGTCTGTTGTTCATGTAGAGGAAAGCTGTTGATTTTTATGTGTTAACCTTATATCCACCTCCTCTACTGAATTTGGTTATTAAGTCTAGAAGTCTTTTGGTGGAGTTCTTGGAGTCTTCTATATACAGTATCATGTCATCTGCAAATAATGACAATTTGACTTCTTCATTTCCTATCCTTATTCCTTTTATTTCTTTCTTTTGTCTAATTGCTGTGGCCAACATTTCCAAGACTATACTGAGTGGGAATAATGATAGTGGACATCATCATCTTGTTCTTGATTTTAGTGTGAAGGATTTCAGTCTTTGACCATTTAGTATGATATTGTCTGTTGGTTTTTCATAGACGGCTTTTATCAGATTGAAGTAGAGATCATCTATTCCAAATTTTGTAGAGTTTTTATCAGAAATGTGTGTTGGATTTTCTCAAATGCTTTTTCTGCATCTATTGAGATGATGATATGGTTTTTGACCTTGGCTCTGTTAATATAGTGTATTACATTTACTGATTTGCATATGTTGAACCATCCCTGCAACCCTGGGATGGATACCACTTGGTCAGGGTGTATGATCTTCTTGATGATCTTCTGCATTCTATTTGCCAGTATCTTATTAAGGATTTTTGCCTCTACGTTCATTAGTGAGATTGGCCCATAGTTCTCTTTTTGGTTGGGTCTTTCTCTGCTTTGGGGATCAAGGTGATGCTTGCTTCCAGGAATGAATTTGGGAGTATTGCTTCCCTTTCAATTTCATTGAAGAGTTTTAAACATTAGTGGCAGCAGTTCCTCTCTAAATATCTTGTAGAATTCAGTAGTGAAGCCATCAGGACCCAGGCTTTTCTTAGTTGGTAAGTGTTTAATGACGTTTTCAATTTCATTGATTGATATTGGGTTGTTTAGCATTTTTAGGTCTTCTTCCTTCAACTTTGGTAATTCATACTTATCTACGAATCTGTCCATTTCTTCTGTGTTTTGCATCTTAATGGCGTATAGGTTCTCGAGGTAGGTATTGATGATCCTCTGCATTTCTTCTGGGTCTATTGTTATTTCACCCTTTTAATTCCTAGTTGCATGGATTTGGGCCTTTTCTTTCCTTTTTCTGATAAGGTTGGCTAAGGATTTGTCAATTTTGTTGATTCTTTTGAAGAACCAACTCTTTGCTTCATTGATTTTTTTGTATTGTTGTCTTAGTCTCCATTGAATTGATTTTTGCTCTGATCTTTATAATTTCCTCCCTTGTTTGAGCTTTGGGTTTGTCCTGCTCTTTGTTTTCTAGAAGCTTGAGGTGCAGCATCAGGTTGTTTAATTGGGCTCACTCTGTTTTCCTATTGTGAGTATTCACTGCTATGAATTTTCCTCATAAGACTGCTTTCATTGTGTCCCATAGATTCCGATATGTTGTATTGTCTTTGTCATTTAATTGAAGGAACTGTCTGATTTCTTCTTTAATTTCCTCTGTGACCTATTGGTTATTTAGAAGTGTGGTGTTCAATTTCCATGTGTTTATAAAATTTTTTCAGTTTCTTTTACTATTGATCTCCAATTTCCTGGCACTATGTTCTCATAAAATGCAGGGGATAACTTCAATTCCTTTGCACTTACTTAACTATGTTCTATGAATGAGTATGCGTTCTATTCTGGAGGATGACCTGTGTGCAGCTGAAAAGGATGTATATTCTGATTTTGTGGGGTGGAACACCCTGTAAACATCTGTTAAGTTCATTTGTTCAGGAGTTTGATTGAGTTCTAGTATTTCGTTGCTTATTTTTTGTCTAGTTGATGTATCTATTTGTGACAGTGTGGTATTGAGGACCCCCACTACTATTGTATTAGTGGTTATATGATTTTTCATGTCCATTAATATTTGTTTTATATAGTGTTTCATGCATAGATATTTATTACTGTCATCTCTTCCTGATGGATTATTCCCTTTACAAGGATGTTGTGTCCTTCTTTGTCTCCTTAATCAGTGTTGGTTTGAAATTCACTTGATTTGCAAAGAGAATAGCTATTCCTGCTTTTTTTTGGTTTCCTGTCTCATGGAGTATTGTTTTCCACCTTTTAACTTTCAGTCTGTGACTTTCTTTTTGAATTAAGTGTGTTTCCTGTATGCAGCATATTGTTGGATCTTGCTTCTTGACCCATTCTGCCAGTCTATTTTTTTTGATTGGTGAATTGAGACCATTAACATTGATAGTTATAACTGATACGTATTGACTTATATTTGTCTTGATTTTTTTGTTTTTGTTGGAGTCTCCCCCTTTGTGTTTAATTTCTTGTCATGCCTAATGGATTCATTCTGCTGGGCTTCCTTGGGTTGTGATCCTTTTTGTCTTTTCCTAGGATACTGTCTAAAATTTTTAAAAGTGCTGGTTTGGTATTCATGAAGTTCCTAAGGTGCTCTGTGTCATAAAAGTATCTTATTTGTACACCAATTTTGAAAGATAGTTTTGCAGGGTACATCAATCTGGGTTGGAGGCTGTTTTGTTTTAGGGCTTTTGCTGTGATTCTGATGGGCTTTCCTTTGTATGTGATTTGTTTCTTTTCTCTAGCTGCTTTTGGAACTTTTTTCTCCTGTTGGGTTTCTGGATTCTTAACAATTATATGCCTATTTGTAGATTTTTTTTTTTTGAACAAGTGTAGTTGGAGTCCTATATGCCTCACTTATGTGTATGTCAAGTTCTTTCCCCCTGCTTGCAAAGTTTTCTGCCATCACTTCTGTGAACAGTTTTTTTCGTGTCATCTGCACTCTCTCCTGTTTCTTCATTGACTCCAATCAGTCTTATGTTATTCTTCTTTGCATCATCTAGCGGCTGCTGGATTGATTTCTCATGGTCCCTTCCAAGTTTAAAGCAATTTTTCTTTTCCTGGTCACTAATCGCAGTCTTATCTTTTATATCTGAAATTCTGTCCTCACATTGGCTCATTCTGCTGCATAGACTTTCAATGGAGTTTTTAATCTGGAAATCTGTTTGCATTTGTTTTATGGATTCCATTTGTTCCTATGTTTGGATTCCATCATGTTCTTCATCTCCTCTGTATATTTATTAATCATGTCTTGCACTATTGGCACAATCTCTGCTGTTATCTGAGAAATTATTTCTGATTTCATTTTTTCCAGATCCTCTTTTGTTGACAGTTCAGTAGGTCCAGGTTGTTGAGCATCAGAGTTCCGCCTCATTTCCCTTTGGGGTTACTGCTGTAGGTGATCTGCAAGTCTGGTTTTGTGGCTTGTTTACATGTCTTCTTATTTTGACTGGTATGGGGGTGTGTGTAGGGGAGGGTTCTGCTGTCTCCCATGCAGCTCACGTCCTCTGTGCTGGGAACAGTGCTACTGCAGCTAGGAAGTCTCCTCCTCTCTTCTGGGAGTGGTGGTATGTTGGACCAGAAGCCTCCTCCTCTCCTCTGGGAACAGTGGCATGTTGACCCAGAAGCCTCCTCCTATGTGCTGGGAGTGGTGGTTCGTCAACCTGGAAGCATCCTCCTCTGTACTGAGATCCATGGTACACTGACCTGGAAACCTCCTCCTCTGTGCTGGGAGCCGTGGTACATTGGCCGGGAAGCCTCCTCCTGTGTGCTGTGAGTGGTGCTACAGTGGCCCAGAAGCCTCCTGATGTTGGTCATTTCTATCTCTCTCCCTGCCACCCACCCCCCATGTTTTTCTATCCTCAGTCTTGGTATAGACAATGCACCAGCTTTTGGTTTCAGTGGTTTTCATTGATTTCTGCTCTGATCTCCATCATTTCTATTAGATTTGGTCTAATTTGTTCTTTCTCTAGTTTATTAAAGTAGAAACTTGTTTTGCTGATGGTGGGATTTTTTTTTTTCTAAAAATAAGCATTTAGTATTATAAATTTCTCTAAAATCAGTGGTTTAACTATATTCTTCTAATAATGCTGGATTGAATTTTCATTTAGTTCAAAATAATTTTTAATTCCTTTGAGACTTCCTCTTTGAACCACAGTTTATGTAGAAATGTTTATTCAATGTTCAGATATTTGGGTATTTTTCAGATATATCTCTGTTTGTAATATCAGTTTAATTCTATTATGGTTGGAGAACATATTTCATATGTTTTCTCTTCATTGAAATTGCCAGAGTTTTGCTTTGTTTGTTTTTCATGGCCCAGAATATCGATTATGTCAGTGAATGTTCCACAAGAATTTATGCTGCTGTTGTTGGAGGGAATGAACGTTCTATACGTGTCAGTTATAATCAGTTGGTAGTATGGTTCAAGCCATTTATATCCTGATTGATTTTCTGCCTATTTGTTTTAAATACCAAAGCCTTCAACTAAAATTGTTGATTTTTCTATTTTAGATGTATTAATTTTGCCTTGTCTATTTTGAAGCTCTTTTCTTAAGGGAATAAACACTTATGATTATGATTTTTTTGCTCATGAGTTATTTTTCTGTTTTGTGTACCTATTGGGTTTATAAATTATATGCTGAATATTGTGCATGATATGTTGGAAAGACTCTGAGTTCTGTTTTCTTCTGAATAACTATTGATTTTTGGTGCAGTAGGCAGTTCAAATACTGACTGATCATCACCTTGAACTCAGGCACTCTTGATTTTATACCTGTTGGAATGAAACCTTGTAACTTGAAGGAACAAACTCCCAAATTGAGCCTCCTCGGGGTCTTGTCATGGCTGGGTTTTAAAGTTGGTGCTACTCTAAGATATGGTCCTTACCTCTAAGGCGTAGCTTATTTGGTGTCTTACCTTCTTGTCCAAGGTGTTAAAAAGGTCTAAATGGGATTTCTCCATTCCAGCTGGGCTGCATTTTCATATCTCCATTCTACTCTCAGCTTTGTAATTGCTGCTTGGATAAACCTTTGTCATCTTATCTCAGACAAGGATTCCCAACGAATGCCCACCTGGACTTCTAGCTTTACCTCAGTTTCAGAGCTCTTTTATCACCTTTCCTAAGCGGCCTTACAATTTGATCTCTGCCTTTCAGGTCATTGGGATGGTGGTGTTCTAGCTGATTACAGTTCACATAAGTGAGGTCAGAAGTTTGCTCCCAGAAGAATGCTGCAAATTCATGGAATTTCTTCTTGAGTAACTATCTTTCAAGGTTCACAGTCTTTCACTATCTCTTGACCCATGCTTAAAAGTGACTGTCCTACACTTCATATATTTTAGCTAGTTGCATGGCATGTTATGGTTGAAAAGATGGCCAGAATCAGTAAAACTTAATATATTAGTTTTGAAATATATATGTATTTATATATAAGTAATGCTATTCATTTTGAAAAAAGCGTTCCCTAAATTTCCTCTTACCTGAATTAACCATGTCTGGAAATTTTATTTTAGTTTATCCTTTTTTTTTTCATGCTGGGGATCAAAGCCAGGGGCTTGTACATGCTAGGCAAGTGTTCTACCTCTGAGTCATATCCCTATATCCTGGAAATATTATTTTTATACTTTTTCTATTTCTCTGGTAGCCATAACTATGAAATTTAATTTTTACTGTGATAAGGCAGGATCTTTGTTCTTTGGATTATAGCTTTAAGTTTTACTATTACATTTATAGGAAGGAGCATCTTTATGTAGTAATGCCCTTTTAGTAAAGCAAATCATAATTTTGATTTAAGAGACAACCATTAGTTGCCTAATTCCAAGTGGGAAATGGGAGCGCATTCATTATTTAAAGGAAAGAAAGTCACTGAAATAGGAAAAAGGTCAGTGAAAGAAAGTGTTTTTCCAAACCATAAGATAATCACAATAAGATTTTGCTGGCCTCAATATTGTGCTGATTATGAACTTAAATAATAATTTAGGAAATAATTACTGGCATAATAAAAGTTTTTATTTTTTTAAAAAGGAATTATTACCAACATAGTAGTGGTTTGTAAAATATGTCTATCAAGATTTTTTTTGTTATTGTTACCTTCTGCTATTTTGAAATTTTATATGCATTTTATTTTATATTTCTGTGATGCTTGGGGTGAAACCCATGGATTTGGGCATGCTAGGCAAGTGCTTTACCACTGAGCTACATACCCAGTCACTATATGTATTTTAATTTCAAATATCATTCTTTCATATTTCACAGGGTGCTCCCTGCAACAATTTCAGGTTATGATGATGAACTAAAACTTCAGTAAATGCAAATAAAAGGGTTTATAACTGTCAACTCTAAATATTCATTGAGACCTGATATGTCTTATTACTAATAATTTTAGTTTATCATATCTCTTTACAGGTATGACTTCACCCTTCTCACCCATTAACCCTATGTGCTTTAAAAAATGTTTTTCCTCTGCATTGTTAAGAAAACCAAGCAATATATTGTGTGTGTGACATTTCCACTCATAGCCACAAGATGGCGTCACAAGTCAACTTTTTCAGTTGTTTCTCAGTGTGGGCTGATGATTTTATCTCGTATTTCTTTGCTATACTTTAATGTACTTTTCATTTTTTCTTTTCCACGTGTAGTCAAAACCAATAAGAACTAAATATGACTCTTTCAAAGCTAGTCTTTCACTGA
This sequence comes from Heterocephalus glaber, assembly GCF_053883595.1. Lineage (NCBI taxonomy): Eukaryota > Metazoa > Chordata > Mammalia > Rodentia > Bathyergidae > Heterocephalus > Heterocephalus glaber. The sequence goes on from NW_028258156.1 coordinate 9,643,208, forward strand.
TGCATTTGTTCTTTTGGTTGTTGCTGTGCTTTCTTTCCTATGGATGTCTCATCTAGGACACTCAAATTATCACAGTTGTGGTATTCAGTAGAAGTTATTGTTTTCATTACCTTATTTTGGAATACTGCAGTACTACATCTCTAAGATGAGAACATAGGCAACGCACAGACTTACATTGGGAAACTTCATTATAAAGTCATAAGCATTTACTTCTTTCGGTGCCTTCTCAGTCTCTTCATCAGCCACGTCATCTCGTCCGTACTTCATATTGTTGCTGATGGTGGTCCCAAAGAAAACAGGCTCTTGTCAGACCACGCCAATATGTTCTCAATAATGCCGCACATGCAGGGTTCTGATGTCATTTCCCATCCACTGTGATCTGCTAATCCAAATCACGAACCGTATTATGATGCCTTTTACTGTATTGGTTTTAGTCTTTCTTTCTAGTCTGAAATATGAGCTGAGAAATAGTGTATCTCAGGAATCAGAGACTGGCTATATAAAATATTCATAATATGTATATGGTCAATACACTTTCTTATAAATGGGAAGCCAAGAAAAAAACCTTCAAAAAATTGGCTTAAATCTTGCTAAACCTGAATATCTTTATTCTAAAACTCACTATTTATCAGTAAGATACATACTCTAGGTAGCACTAATGTTACTGTGAGAGACACATAACAAACTTCACTTTGTTGTCTTAAGAGTGATGTGACCTTTAAAGTTCTTCTGAGAAGAACCTATTTTTACTTCTCTTCAGTACTTCACTTAACCACAAGGACAAGAGCCACACCACTCATTGCTGTAAATAATAGTAAGTGAACTCTGTCTTCACTGTATTTGATGTCATTACCCAAACTTATTCCTATGACAGAAGCCCAGATATGGTAATCATTACACCTCTATTTCTCACCAACCTTGGGGTTTTGTCTGGGAATGGGTATTCTATGCAACTGCTTTATACATGGGATACTTATCTCGTAATTTATTTAGTCAGTATTAGCATAGAGTCCTGGGTGTTAGATATGCCAAACAGAGGCTATGAAGTAAAATTTAGAAGTAAAAATGGGTCTAGAAGAATAGATTTAAAAAATAATATTGAAAGTCTGAACAGAAGCATTAAGAATTATGTACTTGAGAATATCACAGTCTTATTCTCTATGCCCTTTACAAGGATGAGTAACATTAGTTAAGAACAACATTATAGGTTATAGCAAAAAAAGAAAGTGAAGCTGTTTTGTACATGCTGAAAAATTTTGAAGTTCTTCTTGATAAGCTTTGGGTATACAAATGACTACGTTGTTTTCCTCTAAGACATCCATTCACTTTAAACATACTGTATTATGTAATTTACTTATTTTATTTGTTGTCCATCTCTACTAACTAGAATATAAACTCCATGAAGGCAGAGATTGTTATGTTTTGTTCACTGAGATATTCCTAGAACTTAGTGCTTGACATATTCTTGTTTCCTGGAAAATAAGCCCTAGCTGGTTGTGCCATGGTGACAACCAAAGTCATGTATTCTTTTGCTTGGTGGCTACTCTGTAAAGGCAGGTAAGGCAAAGATAGGTTGATTGGGACTGGCATTTTTGATCTCTAGTTTACAAGGCTGATTATTTTCTGCTTTGGTCTTATATTTGAGGAAACAGGGGTAGTAGGCACTAAATAAATATTTGTGAAATGAATGAATACATAGGAAAGAAAGTGACACAGCTTATCTCTTAGCCACACTGTTAAAAATTCAAAGTCAATGTAGCTGTCAGCTCTCTGTAATAGGTGGTGTGTCCAAATCCTGTGATGTGGACTATGCATATTTTTTCTGGCAATCTGCACTTACAAAGCCGTCATCAGGATCATATAATCTTTGCAGAAGCTGGACTGCAGTACTCTTCCCACTTCCACTGGGGCCAACAAAGGCTACTGTCTCTCCAGACTTAATTTTGAGATTCAGTCTTTTCAGAATCTATCAGAATACATGTAGGAAAATGATAAAGTTTGGAAAAAGCTAGGATATACATACTTCCTGAAATTCAATGTATAATTATAAACAGAAAACAGTTTCCTCTGTGACACTTAAAAACAAATTTAGATCTTATGATTTTTCCTCATGCATATGTAATAATCTACGTAACTTTGGAAAATAGTGTTGAAGAATTTACATTCACTTCTGTATATAAAGAGGAGAACTTAGCTAGGAGTACTCATAGAATATTAATTAGCCACAGCAAACAGTTCACATTTTCAATTAAAGTACCTTAAATGAATCTCATGACTACCACGTTAATGAAAGTTTTATCTTTTAATTTGCAACAACTAAATGACATCTTGTCTGATATCTTTTTAAGTTATTTAAGAAAGCTCTTACTTAGAATACATTTAATATTATTGCAAAGTGCCCAGGTGTGGTGGTGCACACTTGTAATCCCAGCACTCAGGAGGATGAGGCAGGAGGATCACTGAGAGTTTGAGGCTAGCCTGGGCTACGTAGTGAGTTCAGGCCCAGCCTGAACTACAAAGGGAGACCCAGCCTCAAAAAACCAAAAAAAACCCAACATTATTGCAAAGTATATTCCAAAGAACAACTGGCAATGCTCCTGAGTGACACCCACGGACAGGCTGTCACCACTGGAAACCCTCCCTTTCCAGTGATCTCATGAGCACGGTAGAAACATTTCAAAAATTTTCTCAATGACAAGAGGTCACTACCAGCATTCAGTGTCTCAGGGATCTGTGGTATGAGAGCAGCCTCACAATTATTATCCCAAATAACACCTTTCTTTGCTTGCAACCTATATACTTTTAGCCCAGGTATCAAATTCTCCCTTTAGAATCATATGAGAGCAACCTCACAATTATTATCCCAAATGACACTTTTCTTTGCTTGCAATCTATATACTTTTAGCCCAGATAACAGCCCCTTTAGAATCTCCCATTTGATCTCATAATTTGTAAAGAAACAGACCCTTTCAATAAACCAAGCACAAAACCATCAAAAGGCCAAGCAGAGCAAAATATTCTAAAGGAGGTGAGAAATCAGGACCACCAACATGAGTACTTCCTCTCCCATAGGCACTTATTCTTGAATTGATTTCTTTTCATTCCTTGTAAGAACTGGTGTTTTATTTATTTAAAGTAGGTGGGCACTTAAAAAAAATCATTTGTGAGCTTAACAAAAAGGGTTATATTTCAAAAGTTCATTTAAAAAAAATAATTGTTTAAAACTAGAGAACACTCCCAGGGCAGTATAATGGCACAACTGGTGCTTAGGTTCCTGGGAAGCCAACTGAGATGTAGCTGCAAATTGGAGTTTGAAATAGTCTATGTTAAGAAAAAGGGTAGAAGGCAACCTAACCCAATGCTGGTATTTAAGTAACAAAACATTTTAGAAAAACAAAGGACTTTGAAAAGAGAATTTCAATAGAAGTTTTAATCAGTGAAAAATAAGGAAGTAGGAGTAGGTAGATTATTTTTAATGCAGTTTCCATTAGGGCCATTAGGGCTTGGTGACATTAGTAATTTTATTTATTTCATTTCATAAGAAGCCAGTTCTCTATTTTTTTCAATGAAACAAGTGTTTTATTAGTAAATATTCTTTGCAATCTTTAATAATAGTACCTTTTGAATAAGTACATTGATAAAGAGAAAGGTAATGGGAGAGATAGACACATTGACACATTTTCACAAGAACTTGTCAAAGACTAACTGGAGGACAAATTCTATAGTGTGCGCATATGTGAACATGTGCTTATGTATGTGTGTTATTCATGTGTAAAGATGAGAAGGAAGGTACATGAAACACAGTTGCTAATGCAGTAAAAGCCTCAGGGAAGAGAGAAGGCAACACCTGCATCATGTCCCTGATTAGAAAAACTACAAGGTTAAAATGAAGTATTTAGCTGGATGTGGTGGCACACACCTGTAAATCTCAGCTACTCAGGAGGCTGAGGCAGGAGGACTGCACATTTGAGCCCAGTGAGAAACTATTTCCAAATAAAATACAAAAAATCTGGGGATGTAGCTCAGTGGTAGAGTAGTAGAGTGCCCATGGGTTCTATCCTCAGTTAAAAAGAAAGAATTCTCTATGTGAAGTGGGACATCCAATAGGTGGCACCATAAATCCAAGGCATTTTGGTTGCAAATTCAAAGCACAGATTTCCAGGGAGTTGAAAATGCTTTTGTCAGTTAACTATAGAAAAGAGGCTGCAAAATAAAAATGCTTTTGCAGCATATTTTTCCATTAATTATCTACCTGCTCTACTATCTTCTGAAGGCTATAAGCAAAGTAGCCAACATCTTGGTGAAAATCATCCCATATAATCACATAAGAGATCTTAGCCAGTAGAAGATATTATTAGAAAACTGTACAGTACTACTTAATTTAACCTACTTTGATAGATGTGCGTGATGGATAACTGAAAGAAACAGTTTTAAATTCCACAGTTCCTTCTATGCATTCAGGTTTATATCCAGTTGTGGAAAAGTTGTCTATATTAGGTTTCTTGGAAAAAGAAAGAGAAATTAAAAATCTTCCAAGAACTAAACTGATACTCCCTGTATCCTAAAAATACTTTAAAGAAGGTTTTATTTTGCAACACTTACCTTTCTACTTTAGAAGTGTGTTAAATTAGACATGAAGGTTTCAATAAAATACAATCTCTTCATAAAAGCAGTATTTCTTTCTATACCATCAGGCCAAGGCAGATTTTGCTCATCCTATTGTAGTGAAATGTATGTGTTTGTTTTATGGTTTCCTTCTTCAGAAATCTTTCTAAGCAATAAGAGGTCTTACCTTATCAATAACCTGGAAAATATGAAAGGCAGCTCCTCTGGCGACACTGAAGGTTTCAAAGTGAGGGGCTGCTGCTCCAATGCAGTAGCTACTATGGATTACACTAAAGAAAACCTACAGGAACAGAAAGAATAATACTTATTCTTCTGCAGTTATATAAGAAAGATAGCAGGAGGAAGCATATACTGTATTTGCTTTAGGCTCATAAAGAGATATTACAGGAATTAGGTAAGAAAGAATGGAAAAGGTGGTCAAATATGAAGAAAAAGCAAGCTACTCCAAGTTTCCTTGGCCTTTTCCTAATATAGAACAACTTCTATTGTCCCATGGCTTTGTGACTATCACCTGCTGGGCATCTGACTGCTGAGCGTCCATGAGGCACAGACCTGTGGCTGAGGAGGTGACTGCATTTGCCATTTGCACTCTGTCCCTGCTGGCCAACCCTGTGAGCTTCAATAAGAAGACTGTGATAGATATCACTAGCTCAGAGACATTTTTTTTGGTACCAGGGATCGAACTCAGGACCTTGTGCTTGCGAGGCAGGCAGCAGCACCACTGAGTTAAATTGCCAGCCCTCAGAGATATATTTCTACTCTAGTGTTTTGAATCTGTAGTAACTGAACATCTGTCTATTTTCAGACAAACACATCTCTGAAAAATAGTTATAAAAGGAAAGAATTCTACAAGGCAGGTGCTATTTTTCCTGTCATACAGTTGAGGGAACTAGAGGAGAAAGGCTTAGCCAAATTTCTTCATGTTTTCATTTCACTTCACATGAAATAAATGAAGAGTTTAAAGTCTTAACTATGAAATGCTCAAATTTAAAAGATACTTTTAACTGAAAGAAGAGAAATCTATAGAATGGGAAGGCCAAGCAAGAATTGATGTATGTACAGCAAATACATGTTCACCATGACAAATGTTTTTAAATTCTGAATTGATCTATTTATTGCTGAAACTTGGGAAGATAACTGTATATATTAAATTTTAATATATATTCTCCAGGAATTTAAAGGACTCTAAATCACATTGTTGGACAGAGCTGTATATAGCTTATTTTTACCATTACTACTTGCTGAAAAGACAGAGGAAGAGCTGCTGAATCCAATGTACAGACTATTTCCAGAGGGAGGACACATTTAGCAAGGTGAATATAAGAGTACCATTTTATCTCAGCAAACAGGAAAGGAAATGTCTCACTAGAGGCTGCTCTTTCTGACTACTGGATTAAGAACACCATCTCCTAGTGAAGATTTTAATTATGATTCTTCTAAAAACATGATACTTGGCACAATGAGAACACTGAAATATATTAGATGATTAAATCCTGTCAATTCATAATTATAATTAAAAAAAATATAAATCATGTGAAGGAAACACATATGTATTCATTAAAAGCATGCATCTTTGAATATTCCTCTTCATTCAAAATGGAATTTTTACTAAGTTCTAGGCGAGAAAAGATTATATAGGTCAGTTTCTTTTGTTCTCAAATAAGACTTATAGCAAGAACAGTCCCAGTGGTATAACCAGGTTCTCCACTAAGAATCAAGGAGGTTCCATACCAAAAAGCAAGTCCATAGGTTCCATTCATAAAAAAGTACACAGCACCAAGAAACACTTTTGAAGCGATAGTCTTTTTTATGCCAACATCCTTTGCATCTTTTAGATTCTGTGTATACCTTACAAAGACAAAACACCAATAAAAATAAAATAATAAATAATAAATAAGAATAAAACCAAGCACATTTTGTAATAATTAATGCAACAGACCTTTGAATTTCTTTCTCCTGGGCGCCAAAGGCTATGACTGTTCGGATTGATGACAAGACTTCTTCTGCTACAGCCCCAGCTTTGGAATAGGCACTCAGTTCCTTACTGGTTAATGAGATGACCATCTATAATAAATCACGATCACAGGCTAACCAAAGAATGAATGTGAAGTAGTAACAATGTACACAGTATTTAATTCACAGAATCAGAATACTAGGTAGCTTACCATTACCTAGAATCTAAACCCATATCTATTTTTTTTCTTCTATTGGAGCATCACTGTTTTCTCTCTGTGTTTAAAAAAATTATTTTAGATGTGTATAGCTTCACTGGTACAACTGGGAAAAACTTGATTTGAAGAAAGATATTAAGGACACTATTCATTTTGGGGGCCACTCTGGAAATTAGTGGGCTTGAGTTGTTGTTATACACAAAACAAGACTTACAGAGGACATATAGGTCCCAGGACTGTGGAGGAAAAGAACACGACCCTGTGTATGTATGGGATATGACCTTGAAACAACTATTGTACAATATAGCCTGCCAAGTAAATACTTTATCTTTGAACACCAAGAGGTGATATTTGGAGTGAAAGGAGAAAATACCACTGTTCATGATAGTAGGTTTATCTGATTTCTCAAAATTCAGAATTACATGTACCCTTTTTTCCATTATATGACTCACTTACTAATCCTTTATAGCTTAGTAACTAGAATAATAGTTCAACTAAAGAAAAGAGCAAGTACCTTCAGAGCTGAGAGGTTATAATATTACAGAGTCATATAGAAAATGTATCTACTTTCTAAATATATTCCATATAATTGGAGTTTATTTCATGAATGACATACTCAGATGGCTGGTAAAGTTACAATAAGCTGAGTATGAGTAATCTTCCTGAGAAGTACTCATTTCAAATAAGTTGGAAATGAAGACTTTGACAAGGGTTACAAGGTCAACATTGAAAGTCATACAGAATAGATTTGTTGTCTAAATATCCAAACCTATTAATGAATTAGTTAACCCCAGAATATTTTTATTGCTGAAAATTCTTGTTTGGTTGAATTTACATTTTGGTAGCAAATAAGCTCAGGAAATTTGATAGATTCGATTTACAAAAAGAACAATTAGTATTGCAAAACTAAAAACACTGGGTCTTCAATCTAGGACGTGGGTATATACACTGGTATAATTGCCAAATATTTAATTTAAGAGAGGTTTATTGGGGTATGATTGTTGTTTTTGGGTCTTACAAAGAATACTGATTTCAAAACTAGTTTGTAAATAAGATTAATACCTTGTGGTATACTTATAGTTTAAGACTGCTAAAAATGCAGTTTGAGATGCAAATATATAATTTGTTTTAAAAACTGAACCATATTTATGTAGTACATTAAAGTAGACATTAACATACATTTTAAGTGTTATTCAAAGCCTTATAAAATGTAAACTTAAAAAAGACAGACATTTAAAATGTTTAAGTGCTGGTAGTTATGGAATTTCCTTCTTTATCTCAGTACCAAGTGAAACGAATTATAACACATCTATCTGGGATTTAGAACACAGGAGCCTCTCCCAGCAGCAACAACTATACCTTGAATGTGTAAAGGCATCGTACTTTATCTGTGCTATCACGTGAAGCTGCATTAGGCGGCTAAATGAAAAGGAATGTTTTGAAATGTTAAATATTAAAACAAGCCTCATTTAATGCACATAAAGATAGGTGATTAATGAGCAAAATCAGAAGTATATGTGGTCAGTAGTATCCCTTTGTATTTTGGGACATGGAAAATTAATAAAAATATCTGTTTTAACAAACTCAATAAGACATTGAGTTCACACTTTTGCTTCCAGCCAACATTATTATCTATCTTGCTTACCCTAGAACACATTGCTGCTGGAGCCATTATAAGGGGAGATGTGGACAGAGTTACCAGGGTGAGTTTTCAGCCCTTTACGAAGCCAATTGTCAGCCCAATAGAAAAAGTAGAAATGTTTTGAAATAATAGAGCAATCTTATCTCCAGTTCCCTTGCTGATTTTATTGATGTCACTGCAACAAGTAAATACATACAGATAAGTATGTATGTCAAACATGAAAACAAAGTTGATATACTATATACTCATCCTCTTAATCATGCGAGTGTTAAATTCACTGATGTCACAACCATCAAACCAGCTGATGTCCTGTGCTAAAATTGAATGAAAAAACTGTTTCCGAATTCTTTTGGCCTGTCATGCGGCAGTCATAACACAAAAGGAAATCTGCATGTGGCCAAAAATCAAGGCAGTAAGTCCTATTCCGACATAGTACAGGGTCAACCTGAAGAAAGATTATTGGAAATGTTAGACTGTTGGTACTTAAAAATTAAAAAAATGGAAAAATAAAGAAAAAAGAAATATATCATAATAATTTGATTTAGAAAATTTATGCAAGAACCCAGAAAATAACTGGAAATAACCCACCATAAGAAAAAGTGATGATCTGTACAGTAAAAAATCTTACCAGTCTCCCCGCCGACCCCTGCAAATTAGTATAAAAATGCAAATCTTAGCCAGGGGTGGTGGCACATGCCTATAATCTCAGCACTGAGATTTGAGGCTGAGGTGAAAGGATTGCAAATTTGAGCCCAGTCTGTGCAATTTAGGGAGACCCTGTCACAAAATAAACAAAAGAAAAAGCAATGGGAATATAGCACAGTGCAAAGGGTCTGGGGTGAATCCCCAGTATTGCAAAAAAATAGTATACAGTAATTATATTACATATCCTAATGAAGGAGGACATTTAATTTAATCACTTAGATATAATAATAATCAGACAAAATTTTCAGTTATTTTTCTTATAAACATTGAATAAGGCAACATGCTATGAGTATGATAATAACACTTCATTTTTACTTACATAATCAGATCTTTATTCCTCTTCTCTTCAGACAGAGTACAGTTTTGATAATTTGCTGTAAAGAAAATGTTTTATATTACAAAGGAAATCATAAGTGGCCATATGGTTTTGTAGATAGTTCTCCAAACTAAACATAGTGGTTTCTAGAGAAAGTGAGCTTAATGCCTGCAAACAAGTTTATGATTATCTTATTTACTCTTCTTTAAACTAATGCTTGAAATAATTGTCTCTGCTCTCAAGAATTATTCATACAGGGCCGGGGATTTAGCTCAGTGGTTTTGCCGCCTGCTGTGCAAGCTCAAGGACCCGAGTTCGATCCCCGGTACCAAAAAAAAAGAAAAAAAAAAAAGAAAAAAGAATTATTTATACAATGTGAAAAAATGCAAGGAAACATTAAACATGAAGCCCAAACCTGGAAAGAATTCTTAAAGATGCTTTAACAGGCAAGAGTCAGGAAAGCAGTAGAAATAGAATTTCTCTTCCATACCTTTGATCATGCCTTTAGAATTAAGTTTTATATACCCCAGGGAATGATTTAGGAGAATGATTTAGAAAGTCCAAGAAAAGCAAGAACATATGTGGAAGTTCTAGAAGCAGTCATGGAAAAAAGCAGAAATGAAGCTCCTTGAAATGTATTGGGTTATAATCAGAATAGTCACATAATAAATCTGTGTTTCAAGTAATCCTTGGGTTAAAAGTCTTTTATGAAAACTTTCTATGTATCTTCTAGTAGACAGTTTGTGGTACATAGAGTTCATTGTAAATTCACAGTATAACAAGGTCTTGATTTCATTAATAGCACAAGCCATGATCAAGATCCACTGTTATAATTTCTTACTTAAACTTCTATAACTGAAAGAAATTGCAAATGTCATCTCTTACATAAATATCATTTCATGTAAGAATCTATGAACCTTTCTTTCTTTCTTTCTTCTTCTTTTTTTTTTTTGTACTGGGGATTGAACTCAGGACCTCGTGATTCCAAGGCAGGTGTATTTCCACTGAGCTAAATCCCTGGCCCAAACCTTTCTTATATGTGGCCAATTATTTTCCCTTTTTTCTATTTATGAAATTATAATTTTGAGCCAGCTTACTCCAAAAATGTCAGAATTGACATGGTAGAAATGAAGATACTAAAATTTAGTTGGAAATTTTAATGAGATTTAACTGAGCTGATAAAGAGAATAAATATTGTTTCCAAAGTGGTATCACAATGACATAAAAAGTCGAAACTCATTTTGGAGATTATATTAATAGAAGGAGTATGTGCAAACATTTAGTACCGGCACAAAAACAAGCCCCAATCATGATAGTTACTCATATTTTATTGTAGGAGAAAGCCATCTTGTGTGATTATCCTCCAGAAAAATCAGTGTTATTAACTGATACCTTATTATTTAAAAGGTTGAGGGTGGGGATACCTCTTAATACTCCTACCTTTCTTTAGTGATGTGTTATAATACACAAATAATATACATGAGTTTACCTAAATCCTTATCAAACCTATTTTTATATTCATATTTGATAAAATACATCACAGCAATATCAATCAAATATTTACCACCTTTTTCTATCCAACATAGGTAGGGCAATCAATAATAGAATATGTGTAATAAAAGAAATACTCCCAAGTTATTTTACTCATTTTTTCCTTGCTGAGTCATAGTACCCAACACTGGCAGCTTAAAGGAGGAGAGGTTTATTTTGGCTCATGTTTTTAGTTCATAATTAGCTGGCTTCAGTGCAGGAAGACATGGTAGAAGGGCCAGGGTGGAGGAGACCTGTTCATGGCCTGGTGACCAGGAAGCTGAGAGAGCTCACGGGAGGAGCTAGGAAGTGAGGTAAACCCTTCAATGCCACGCCCCCAACAACTGGCCTCTTCTGACCAGACCCCACCTCCCAACAGCAAGCCAGCTCTACTGTCCCCAAATCCAACCACCTCTCAAAAGCCCACCAATTATCCCATGAGGCTTTGGGGGCACATCTAGATATAAACAATAACACAAGTGTCTTAGATTTTTAGATTTCCACTTATTTTTTATAATTGGCAATCAATAAATGTTTACTCTGAGAGTTGGTGTATCCAAGTGCATAACAATTTATTTAGCTTATATATTTAGCTTATATAATTCAAATACAAAGTTTTAATTTTGCTTATATCTTTAATTTTTCTTATATTACTAAAATATCAGAAAATTTATACTAGATAATATCTGGAGGGACAGAGAGAAGCAATATGACTTATTCCACTCAAATAAGAGTAGAATACCTGAAAAATTATTAACCTTTGGGGGGAAAACAAGAAAGCGTAGATTAGTCAGGTGGGGTACAGAGGGAAAGACACTGCACAAAACTACATCAGTGTCTAAGAGACAGTTCAGGCTTTAATGAGTTATTTGTCCCAGATTTAATAAAGAGCTATAAGGATATTTCCTGGTGTGGAATTAGGGAACACATACGTAAAATCAAGAAATTACCAATATTTGTAATGTCTACCAGATGAAAAATATTCTGGATACTATGTTAGTATATAGAGGAATGATTGGAATTTATGTTCTAAAGAATATCACTTTGAAGAATATGACCCTGAAATAGAATGCTACAAAGGATACATGAAAGATACATACAAATACAGGTAATATGAAGACATGCCTACAAATATGGGTCACATGAAAGCTTTTATTTACAAAATTGCTAGATTTCCTTCATCTTTTATTCAGGGTATTGGTCTCTAGTACTATGATTTTCTGCATGTTCTTTGATACTTACTTATTAAATTATTGCTTCATATACCCTGCATGTCTTTGTCTGTTAAAGAACCTTAGGCAGCTTGTAAATAAAAAATTTTAGCCATTTTTAACTTGATTTCTTTTTAAAGAAGTCATTAAATATAAATTCCTTGGGATAGTCTAACCTTTGCTTTAATTCTGACATAATCAACACTTCTGGTAGAACCTTATTTGAATTTCTAGATAGACAAGTTGAGTAAGGGTGGGTCTCAGATTATTCTTACATACCAGCAACAAATGACCAAATGGCTTTTAGACTTCTGCTGTAGGTACAGTAGCTGATTCTCTCCTAGGTGTCCAACCTGCTGGCCTGCTTGACATATTTTGGACTTGGCAGAATCCATAATCATGTAAGTCAATTCCTTAAAACTTCTGTCTCTATCTCTGACTCCACACATACACACACACACACACACACACACGTGCACGTGCACAGATACATATCTATACACAGACATCCTATTGGTTCTCTTTCATTGGTGAATTATGAGTAAGATAGAACAGATTATGGTGTTTTTAATACCTAGCAGTATGAAAGAATAAATGATTTAAGTACATGTTATATGGATATTATTTTATAAAGTTTTTGAGTCTTCAGTAATGCAGAAAAATAAATCTTGTACTCACTTGTGTTGGTTTGGACTAGACATCCACTAGTTAGGTGATCACTTATTTCTCCTAAAAGCAGTGACATTAAAGGGAGGCAAGCTCCATTTACCACTGATGCCAGTATTCCCAGGATGAGTGTGATGTCCAGTCCATCAGCAAAACAGAACTGAGGGCAGCCAAAGCATGGTAGTGTTATGGCTATAAAACAGAGAAACACACATCCGTCTTTTGCCATCAAGTAAATGCTACTTTATAAACTGAGATTAAATAAATGTGAAACTATGGGCATGTGTTTAAATATGAAGTGAAGAAAAAACACCTCATTTTAATAATTTATAATCAATTTTGAAAAATATAGCCACTAAGTCATATACATTGCAGATGATGACATGTCAGATCAGACATGAGCATAATTCAGAAACTTCTTTCTACTTGGTTGATTTAGAATAAGATATTGGGAAAGATTTCAATGACATAGTTTATAGAAAGTTGATTGGCAAATTTTTAATTCCCTAGGCTTATTGGCATCAAAGCATTGCCTCCACAAGTGTAGTAAACAGTAACCAACTAGTAACAATGTAATGAATTCTATTATTTTAAAAATTCCTCAGATTCATTCTACCCTGGACAATGTCTAACCCTCTAATTAGGGTCTATAATACTATTCAGGGCTATTTGGAATATGAAAGAAATACTTGAAAGCCAAAAATATTGAATACTTTATATTTTATTCTGTATTAGGTCCTTATAATGCCATTCCAAATCCAAATCATGAACAAAACTTGGAAACGTGAATTATTTATCTTACTGAGAGGGCTCAAGATAGAATTTAAAATGATGGGCACTGAAATGGTGTAAGTTGACTTGAATAACAGCAAGAGGAAGTTAGTACATATTTTGTGTGTGAAGACTGAAAAAATTTCATGTTTTTCCATTCACTTGTGCTATGGCTAATTAATATTTATGGAGTAACTTCCAGAGCATTTTATTCAGCACTACAGATAAGAAAGTATCTGCTCTCCCACCTTCCCTCAGCATAGTTTGTTATCTCCTTGTTAACGTCTGCCATGTTCTGCTACTTCCCAGGTTTTTTTTTCAATGTATATTTCAAATAACGTTGTGAGCTATGCATAGAGTTTAGAGTTGGTTAAGGGAATGTCTGAGAATATATGCATGAAAATGTTCCTTAAACATAATTCCAAAGAAGTATCCTGGCATATTTTCTAATAAATAAGCTTTACAAAATACTTAGATAATTATTTTTTATTTAAAAATAATTTGTAATACTTTAAAGGTAATAGCAACATTAATCAATGTAGAATTATTGAAAAATACTGAAATATAAACATAATAAAAGTTGCTATTTTCCATCACTCAGACAAAACTTTTTGGTTACATTTATGTAACATACACACACACACACACACACACACACACACTTTTTCTTGTTGAAAAAATTAAGCTGTGTGCATATTGTGCTGCTTTTTCTTATCCCTCATCCAAAAAGTCCCTTTTGGATTTTTATTATTGTTTACTACTGACTGTTTCTTAAAATTTTCTGGTACACACTTTCTACTTGATTTCACTTACTATCTCAGTAGATCCAACAGCTTGCTTTCTTGCTTTAGGCAATTGTTCTTGTAGTGTTCTGGAAAATAAATATTAAAACCGGAAAAGTTACAGTGTGAATATAATCTACAAAATTTTCCAATTTTGCTGAAATGTCAAATATTACCATAGGTAGCAAATTTTTAAAAACACTGAAATTTAAAAACAAATGTAATGAAAGGACAAAGATTTTTAGAAAAATCACTGGGAAAGGATGATGTCACGTCCATCTCTAATTCTGTTAAGGCAGCAAATGAAGACATGTATCTGGAGCAAACATTTTTTAAAATTATGATAAAATATACATAACAGACTTACTTTACTTAACCATTTTAGTGTAAGATCAGGGCACTAAATACATTCACATTGCTGTCTACTGTCCCCATAGAACTCTTTTTGTCTTGCAAAACTAAGATCCTGTACCACTAAAGAACTGCCCTTTGTCACTTTCTTTCAGACCCCAACAACACCATTCTATTTTCTGCCTTTATGAGTTTTACTACTCCACACACTTCATAAAAGTGGAATCATATAATATCTTCCTTTTTGTCACTGGCTTAGGGTCTTCAAGGGCCGACTTTGAATTATTTACTTAGTATTTCTTCAAGCTTCATTTATATTGTAATGCTTTAAATCTCTCTCCTCTTTAAAGGGCTGAACATTAATAATCTCCTGTATGTATATGCTGCATTTTGTTCACCCTGTCATTAATTAATAGGTGCTAGGATTTTTTCCATAATTTGGCCATTGCTAATAATGCTGCTGTGAATATAGGTATACAATTATCTCTTTGACTTTTTACTTTCAATTCTTCTGGGTATATACCCAGAAGTACATTTGCTGAATTCTATTTTTAATTTTTTGAGGAACCATCAGATTGTTTTCTGTAGAAGCTGCTCCATTTTACATTTCTAACAGTGCACAAGAATTCCAATTTTTCTACATTTTCACCAACACTTGTTTTTCTTTCTTTCTAGTAGCAATCCTCATGGCTATTAAGTGATGAATTAAACATTTTAACCAATTGTGACCAAATTCTGAGAGCAACTGTGAGCTTTAAATATAATGAATTTAAGTGCAAACTAAACAAATGTACTGTACTTTGAATTTTGTCCATTTGAAAATACCACTTTTTAGCTCACATTTCAAGGAGATCCAAATGCAAGCAATGAATCTGATCCAATGATTTCATGGACATCTGCCAGTTACACACACACACATACACACATGTAATTCTGAATTTTTAAAAAAGAAGACTGAAGAATAGTTTTAAGCTTTCTAAAAAAGACACCCGAAGAAGACAAATATCTAACTTTTCTCTAGCTTATAATATAAAATCAGTTTTGATAAGTGACAATTGGTAGTATTTATTATGACCATTTTAAAGATGAGGAGACTGAGTCAGAGAGCACACCCTCCCAGTTTACATAGTGAATGAATTTGAGTCTGAAAGCAGAGGTTGAACTTGTAACTAGTGAGCTATAATGTTACTTGTGAAATATATGCTGGAGCTATGGCTTATTCAGTCTACAGGTAATGCTTAAGTGTACAAATGAATCTAAAATCAATCTGCTTTTTCATATTCCCTCACACCATTATTCTCAGGCATAGAATTCAAAGAATAGGTTTTGAATATATGAAGAAAAGGTCCTTGAGACTGTATAGCCAACAGATAGGAAAAATTTGGGAAAATAACAACAACAGAAGATTAAAGGAGAAATGTGGGGTGTGGAATGAGGATCTTTGGATTTTCAGACTGTTTCCAACACTTGTTATATTTCATTTCTTTGATAATAGCCATGAGTACATATGGAAAAAGAGTATGGCGTGGGTCCAAAAAGTAAAAATAGAATTACTAGATGATTATCAACCCCAGTGCTAGGTATATATTCAAAGAAATCAAAATTAGTACTTTGAAGAGTTGTTAGCATTTCCCTGCATATTGCAGTACTATTCACAATAAGCCAAGATAAGAAAACAATAAGTTCTCATCAGTGGATGAATGGATAAAATAATACTTGGTATAGATACATAATAAATACTACTTAGCTTTCAAAAGAAGGAAATCCTGTGACTTGCAGCAACATGGATAAATCTACTGGATATTGTGCTAAATAAAACAAAAACAAAAACACAAAAAAACTCCCCAACATTGCATGATCTCACTTTCCTGTGGAATCTGGAAAAGCCAAACTCACAGAAGTAGAGGTTACCAGAGGCTGAGGAGGGTGGGTCGTGAGTGGAGGAAGGAGAGAGTTTGGTCAGAAGGAACAAAGTTTCAGTGGGATAGGAGTAAGTTCGGGATCTTTTGCACATTGTGGTAACTACAATTGATAATAATATAAACTTCAAAATTGTTAAAAGAGTGGATTTTAAATGTTCTCACGACAAAGAAATAAAATAAGGCAATGGATGTATTAAATTAGTCTAATTTGGTCATTCTACAATGTATATCCATGTATCAAAATGTCACATTTTACTCTATAAATGTATACCATTATTGTCAACTTAAAAGAAAATAAACATATAAAAATTAAAACCTCTTATGAAATAGGAAAAAAAGTTCCCAAGAAGAATTTTCTTCAGCCTCAAAAAGTATCTGATAAAGGTGCTTGACTCCTACGAAACTGGAGTGGAAGAAGAGGCCCTTCTGGCCATTTCCTGCATTAATGAACCCTGTGACGTGGGGGTTTCTTTCCAGTTGTATATCCAGATGGAACACTGTTGTTCTGGTATAAGTGAAAATAAAATAGATTTTAAAATTATTTCCATTTCATATCTTTAAATTAATAAATTATATGTGTAGAGAATTATATAACTCACATATGTGTAAAGGCATCTACTCAATGAAAAGTATACATCCCACATGAAACACAGTGTTCATAAAACTCAAAATAAAAATTTGCAGGCAGGTTTCTTTTCCTCTACATACAAGTAAGCTACAAGAAATTTAGAATAGGAGATATCAGAAGTCTAAATAAATAATTACAAAAAATCACTGTTAAACCAATTGTAATACTGATTTTTGTTGAAGTACAGCAAAATGCAAACAGCAGCTATTTTTGGAAAAAAATGTAATTTTTTTTGCTATAGCTGTGAAAAGGATGATATATATCTGAAGTTGCAGAAAGATACTTTTTGTGTAATTTAGTGAAAGCTTACTTGTTTCTCTGATAATCTTCCTACTCCTTTCAGAATTTGCCATCTTATTTACAATTTAATTCTTCTGAAGTAAACTATTAGAAAAAACAGAATGACCATGTGCATTTTTTCATTGATTAATGTGTAGCATTCTTTACATCCTCACCAGTTTCTGAAAAAAGCTAAATTTTTGGAATGTCACCCTCCATAGACTTCCACTCCAACCAGATTCAGGTTATTCAGATATTGTCATTGAATTTATAACTTCTTTACTTCATTTTGGGCTTAGATTTGGAGTTAATGAAAAATTAGTATTGGGGTAAAAAAGGAAAATGAAAGTGGAAATTGCATGGTTTGTCAGGATATTGGCTTTTAGACTTTTATCCCTACTCTGCCACTGAATTTTTGTTTTGTTTTGTTTTTTGAGGCAGGATCTTGCTATGTAGTTCAGGCTGTTCTTGAACTCACTATATAGCCCAGGCTGGCCTCGAACTCACAGAGATCCTCCTGCTTCAGCCTGTCTGGTGTTGGGATTACAGGCATGTGCCACCATGCCTGGCCCCTGCCACTGAATTGATAGTAATTGATGAAAACCTTGAAATTACCTCATGCTTAGTTTTTTTCTATATAAAACAAAACCAGACCCAATGCAGTAGTTTTTGTTAGCCATCAGTTTGAAAGAGGAAAGTTTTCTGGTTCATCAAATATAAGCACATTTCAGCTTCCACCATGTATGGATTAATAGTTAAAAAACTACCTACAATACTTTGAAAATCAATTGGCATTAAAACTGTGTTAAGCATATTATAGTCTTTCTTTGCATGAAACCTCAGAATTTTAGTTTATCTTAAGATCACATTATGTTCATAAATTATTATTACATTACTGATGTGTAGAGAGAGATATTTGTGACTCAGTCTCACTTATTATGCCATATATTACCCTATCCTGAGATTCTTATAAAGATAAGATGTAAATAGTAGAGAGGAATTACTAATTAGTTAACCAGGACCTAAGCACATTAAAAAGCTAATAAACTTTCAGGAAGTAAGCTTCTAAGTGTTGTGCCCCACCTACTGTGTCATAAATGCTTTTACCACCAAGAAGGAAAGCTTAATATAAATATAGTCATCCATCAGCTTTTTTAGAAGTCAATAGTCGTAACTGTGTATAGAAAATATTTACAACTGCTCTACTGATTTTATACTATCTCCAGTAATTTTCATTGAAAAAGTTATAAAATAGAAAAGTCATAAAACTATTAGCAAATATCAATAATTTGTATCTTATAGAAATTTACAATTATATAATCAACATTATATAATTATATAATCAACCCATATATTCATGAAAAAGAAATGAAAACAACTCAGGCTCACCTTGGTTAAGTGCATGATGTTGTCTATTTACTCCGAAATCCTGCTCCGAATTCTCTGCTCAACCGTAACTAATTGGACTTTCATAGTTACAGTTTACTAAGATTATTTTCTGATTGCTCCGCTGTACTATCTGATTGTAACACTGATGAGTGCACAGGTAAAGCACACTGTGTTCTTCACACCATCCTGCACTTGGGATATGACACAAACACAGGAAGTGCACTGAGTCAAACCGAAACTTTTTCTGTAAAAATCTGAGTGCCTACGTCCCTAGTTTTCAGTTGTTTGCTATTGTAATATCTTTTTAGTTAGCTGAATTAGTAATTATGATAGGTAAAGTACATTTGCACAACAAATATTTATTGAGCTGTACTTTATATAAAGCTTTGATTCTATTACTTTATTATCGCTCCCTGACAACAGTTACCTCCTTGTCTGGTTTTCTTTTGGTCTTTGCTTATATGTATATTCTGTTCAATAACATTCTGCCTTCCATTACAAGTTGTAGTTACCTTAGGAGATTATATTTCTTTATGTATTTCTTCATGAATTACTTGAAAAAGTATTGTTTATATGATTTAGTAGCTACTAGTTTATAAGAACCAAAAGATATGTTTTATTTTCCTGAGGAACTTTCATCCTTTTCTTTTTTCCCTCTATACTATTCAGTGTGGTCCCAAGATAAACAGATTGGCCATTACCTGGAATATGACTAGAAATGAAAAATTAAATTTTGATCTTTTTCAATTGTTTTGGCAATTTGGGCTCTCTCTCTCTCTCTCTTTCTCTCTCTCATTTTTTTGGTACTAGGGATTGAACTCAGGACCTTGCCCTTGCCAGGCAGGCACAGTGCCACTGGGCTACATCCTTGGCCAAAGGGTCTCTTGATATACTATATAAATTTTAGGATGTTAGTGTCCATTTGTGCTAAAAAAATATGTGATTTGTATAGAAATTCTATTGAATTTATATTTCACTTTGGGCAATACTATCATCTTAATATTAAGTTTTCCAGTCCATGCATAGAAAATGTCTTTCCATTTATTTTCTGTCTTCCTTAATTTTTTTCACCAATGTTTTATAGTTTTCAGAGTACAAGTCTTTTGCCTCTTGGTTAATTTTATTTTTTGAAGCTTTTATTAAGTGAAATTTTCCTTAATACCCTTTGCTAATTGTTTATATTTATTGTACAGAAATGGATTTTTGCATGTTGATTTTGTGTTCCACAATTTTGGTGAAATTTATGTACTAGCTCTAACAATTGTGTGTGTGCATATAAAATTTAGGATTTTCTACAAATGAAATCATGTGATCTGTGAACAGAGATACTTTTACTTATTGTTTTCCAGTTTGAATGCTTTTATTTTTTTTTCTTGACTAAGAGTTCTGATTACAAATTCAAACACTATGTTGAGTTGGAGAGGTAAAAAACAGGCATCCTTTTTTGTTGCTGATCTTAGAGGTAAAGTTTTCAGTCTTTCACTACTGAGCGTGATATTTGCTATGGGTTTTTTATTTTATTTTTTTGTATTTTTCATGTTGACAAAGTTTCCTCTTACTCAGTTTATTGAACTTTTTAAATGAAAAACAAAATTTGAATCATGTCAAATAGTCTTTCTGCATTAGCTGATATGATCACATTTTTGCTTAATTCTTTGTGGGTTTTAATAGTGATTGATTTACACACATTGAACAGTACTTGAAATACTGGAATTAAATTTTATCTTTTTATAATGTTTATTTTTATTAGTACATGTTTGCCATACTTAATGATTGCATTCATGTGGGGCGTTGGTACATGTACATAACAAATTTGAATTCTTTTACTTCCTCTTCTCCCTCCCTCCATCTCTTGGAATTGTTTATGGCATTTAGTGATTGTAATATGTTGCTGAATATGATTTACTACTATTTTGTAAAGGATCTTTGTATAAATAATTATGTTAGCTTTGTATCACTGTGACCAAATACCCAAGATAAACAACTTATAAGGAGGAAAGATCTATATTGGTTCACAATCAGTGATTTCAGTCCATGGTTCTCAGTCTCCATGTTTTCTGGGCCTGTGACAAAGCAGAAGATAATGGCAGGGAATGTGCAGTGTATCCAAAGCTGCTTACCTCATGGTGGCTGGGAAACAGACACACACACACACACAGGGGCGGAGGAAGAGGAGTGATAGATAGTGATATCTATCAATACGTAGGTAATGTGACAATAGAATCTGAACATCTTAGTTGGCCTCATCAAAGTCTATGTGTGAGTCAGTCAATCCTTACTGACAAGTATGTGGAGATTCTCATGGCAAGTACTTTAGAACATACAAAGCTATAAAAATACAAAGAAACATTTGTTTACAAGGACTCTTGACTTAAAAATATTCATGAGTTTATATGACAAGATGGAAACCATAAGGCAAATTACTACTGTGGAAAGGTTTTTTCTGAGAGGTACTTAATCTCCATTCATGCTTGGTAACATGGATCTGATGCATAGCTAAGACAGACTGGTTGCATAGAAGCATAGTCTGATTAAATGAAGAAAGATACGAACTTTACAAACGCTCAAAGCAGCCAAACTGGGAGTTGGAAGATGATTTTTGACTATGAACAAACTTCACACAACGAACTTTTTATTATTTCTACTCTTACCATAACTTATTCTTTCTAAAAGGAAGAGGTGTTTCATATTCCTCACAAGCTACAGTTGTTTTTACATCCTCTAATAGTTTTGCTTTCACTTACTGTAATTCCTCAGATGATGTTCTTGGGGGGCCTCATTCAAATGTTTGGAGGCCTTACCTTAAGAGAAAAAGACTGAGACAGGCAGGGTGGTGCATGCCTGTAATCCTTGCACTCAGGAGTCTGAGGCAGGAAGAGCATCAAGAGTTCAAGGCTCATGGGGTACATAACAAGATCCTGACTCAAAAAAAGAGTGAGGGCTGGGGATTTAGCTGAGTGGTGCCACCACCTGCCTCATAAGGTCTGGAGTTTGATCCCTGGTACAAAAAAAAAAAAAGAGAGTTAGAGAGAGAGAAAACCTGAGCCCTTTTCCCCATAGAGGAAGGGAGTATTCCTCTATACTACCTTTAGATTAAGACATCCATTTCTTGCAAGAATTGCAGCTTCCCATATTGTGGATTTTGGACTTGCCAGCCGTCACAATTCTTTGGAATTTTCTCTTTCTCCTGTTCACACACATAATACACATACACACACACACACTCACACACACAAATACATCATATTGAATCCATTTCTCTAGAGAAACTTACCTAATATATCTGGAATAAAGGATGGTATGTCATGCATAGTACAAAGAGTGACTTATCTGAGAACACTGAGAAAGAACATTATGATCTAAAATAGCTTTACCCACAGGTGAGGTAGCCCTGGGGTCAGTTATTGGAGAATAGTTAACATTTCAATAAGTGGAGATGCATGGAGGAGGAACAAGGGCATAGTTTCAGGAGTGCAAGGTGAATTATCTCACAGTAGAGGAATGAGCTCAATCTGTTGAGAATGGACAGTTCTTGCAGAAATAGAAAGATAAAGTAGTTAAGATTATAGAAGGCACTGGGCCCACTTTCTAAAGGAAACATAATTTTCTGAGAATGAGAGGGACAGCATGTTTGGTATGAGATATAATTAACTTAATGTCATGGGTGAACTGGAAGGACTTGGGGAAAGGCAAGATTCAAGTAGAGTCTTTACCCTCTAGTTTGATAGCAGTAAGACAGACATCGTATGAGAGATGTTTTTAAAGGTGCTTTGAGAGGATGTAGATTCAGAGGACAAGGAAGAAGAAATGAAAAGTAAAAGTCCAAAACACATTTGTCCCTTTCTTCCTAATTTTCAATCTATTATCTAAAATTTTTCATAATACCCAGGTTTTCTTCTTTTTAATGTATGAAGGACACAATTCATTTCAGACAAATGACTTATTCTCTTTCTCACTCTCTCTCTCTCTTGTGCTAGTTTTTTTATTCATTCAGTTTATTTGTACATTTTAGGTATACAATATGATGACATTCATCATTGGGAATTTGTACCTTTACATAATATATCTTGGTTCTTATTTTTTTCCCCATTCTCCTGCCCTCCCTTCACCCCCTCCACCCCGCCCTAACAAAGGTTTTGTTTCTGAGTGCTAGTTTTTAAAATCAGTTTTATTTTTTAATGAGTCCATTTTTAGTTTGTGTTTTTTTCTATTTCATTAATTTTTGTTACTTTTTCCTTCTTTTCTACTTTCATTAAGCCATATTTTCTCGAATTTATATAGTGAGAAATTTAGATCAATGTTGTTTTTCTTTCTGTTGACTCCTTTGAACTAAAATATATGCTGTATACTACACAATACAAATAGTACAAAATCCATTTTAATTGTACTAATTACTGGATATTGGCAAAAGCATACATCCCCACAGTCACCACCACAATTAAGGCACAGAACACTTTTGTTATCTCTAGAAGTCCTCTTGTGTCCTTTTTCATTCAGTCTTTCCACCCCACAACCTCAGGCAACCACTGACCTGCTTTCTGTAACCATACATTAGGTGTGTGTTTTAGAAATTTCATATCAATGGCATGGTAAAATGTGTATGCCTTTTTCATGCTGTTTCATTTGCTCACTACAGCATTTTGCTACATTCATCTTACTACATACAATCACGTTGCTACATCTGACAGTGGCTTATTCCTTACTAGTGCTGAGTAATGGCCTTTTATAAGTATGTATTGCTGAAATTTGTTTAGTCAGTCATCTGTTGTTGGACTTTTGGGTTATTTTTAAGTTTTCTCTATTATAGATAAAGAGCCTCAGAATGTGCTTGCTTTGGATTGCATTATGTGTTCTTTTCTCTCTTTTTCTTTTATTGCATTTTTGACTTACACATATTCGTGGATATTTCTGAGATGAAACATGACGTTTTGATTCATGTATATATGTATTAGGTAATGACGAGTACAAAGTGATTAGCATTTCTTTCACCTGCAACGTTTATCATTTTTTTAATGGTAAGTGCACCCCAAATTCTCTATTTTGACATATATAATGCATTATTATTAATTATATTTACCAAGATGTGCCGTAGAACATCAGAACCTTCTCTTCTTATTCAGTAACACTATGCAATATTCATTAATTAATCTCTTAACATTTTCCTCCCTCACTACTCTCCCCAGTCTCTGGTACCCACTATTTTACCACTATTTTACTCTCAACTGGTATGAGATCAAATATTTTTCAGATTCTACATATGAGTGAGGTCATGTAGTGTTTGTCTTTCTGTTATTTTACTTGAAATAATGTACTTTAGGTTTATTCATTGTTACAAATGATGGAATTTCATGCTTTTTGTGGCTGAATAGTATCCATTACTTTATTCATTTTTCCACTGATGGACGATTAGGTTGATTCCTTGTCTATTGTGAACAGTGCTGCAATAAACATAGATTGCAGATGGAGTGCACATGTTTTCAATTCCTTGGAAAAAAGTGCCAAGCTGTTTTCTAAAGTAGTTGCACCATTTTAACTTAAGTTAAAGTCTATATATTTATTATTGCTAGAACAAAGGTAATAATGATTATGAAAGTCAGCAATTCTTAATATTAAGAAATTACTGACCTGGAAGGAAGCTCCCCTGCCGCCATTCCACTCTCCTAGGACAGAGAAGGTGAGCTGCAAGTGGAAATGAGAAGACACATAAACAAGCCTCAAAAATAGACTTCCAGATCACCTACAGCAACCCCAAAGGGAAATGAGATGGAACAATCTGATACTCAACCACTTGGACTTTCTGAACTGGCAACAAAAGAGGATCTGGGAAAAATGAAATCAGAAATAATTACTCAGATAACAGCAAAGACTGTGCTCATAGTGCAAGACATGATTAATAAATCTAGAGAGGACACAGATAAAAAAATAGAGGATCTGAGGAATATGATGGAATCCCAACATAGGAAACAAATGGAATCCATAAAACAGATGCAAAGAGATTTCCAGGAGATTAAAAACTCCACTGAAAGTCTGAGCAGTAGAATGAACTAATGTGAGGATAGAATTTCAGATATAGAAGATAAGATTGCAATGAGTGACCAGGAAGAGAAAAATTGCTTTAAAATTGTAAGGAAACATGAGAAACCAATCCAGCAGCTGCTAGATGATGCAAAGAAGAATAACATAAGAGAGATTGGAGTCAATGAAGAAAGAGGAGAGAGTGCAGATGACATAAAAAAACTGCGCACAGAAGTGATGGCACAAAACTTCCCAAGCAGGGGAAAAGAACTTGACATACAGATAAGTGAGGCATATAGGACTCCAAATAGCCTTGATCAAAAAAAATCTACACATAGGCATATAATAGGATTCCAGAAATCCAACAGAAGAACAAAATTCTACAAGCAGTGAGAGAAAAGAAACAAATCACATACAAAGGAAAGCCCATCAGAATCACAGTAGACTTCTCAATACAAATCCTCAAGGCAAGAAGAGCTTGGAGTGATGTATTTCAAGCCCTAAAGGAAAACAGCCTCCAACCCAGATTGATGTACCCTGCAAAACTATCTTTCAAAATGGATGGAGAAATAAGATACTTTCATGATAAAGATCACCTCAGGAACTTCATGAATACCAAACCAGCACTCTAAAAAATTTTAGACAATATCCTAGGAAAAGACAATGAAGATCACAACCCTAGGAGGCCCAGCAGAATGAATCCATTGGGCATGACAAATTAAATGCAAAGGGGGAGAATCCAACAAAAAGAAAAAGTCATGACAAGGCTTTTAAAACTTTTACTTCATCTCCCTAATGATTGTATAATTCAGTCTTGTTATTGTACTGATTAGCATTTTTCTGATTCTAGAGTTGTACAACTTTCCTTGTGCTGTACTGCCTATCTATCATCATCTTACATCTACTTTTTAATTGTGTTATCTATTAATGAGCTGTAAGAGTTCTTTATATATTCTGGTCATAGGTTCTATGCATTGTAAATATGGTCTGTTTAAGGACTACTTTTCATTTTAATGATGTCGTTTAAAGTTCTAAATTTTGATGAAATCTCATTTATCAATTTTTTTCTTTTATACATCATGGTTTTTGTATCCTAGGAAGTTCTTGCCTACCCTGAATTCATAAACATTTTCCCTTATAATTTCTTCTTAAAGTTTTATGCTTTTAGGCTTTCATATTTAGGTTCATAGATCCCTTCAAGTTATTTTTATGTATGGAAATAAAGGGTTGAGGTTAATTTTTTATATACGGATACCAGGTGTTCTAGTGCCATTTGCTGAAAACACTATTTTTTCCTCAGCTCTTGAATTGAGTTTATTTTCTATAAAATGCTAATGTTAAATAATCTTTCAAAACTCAGTGGACCATATATGTGTGATTCTATTTCTAGATTCTCTGTTTTATTCAATGATCTATATGTCTTTCCTTACACCAACACTGCCTTAATTACTGTAGCTTTAGAAGAAGTCTTAAAATTAGGTACTAAATGTCTTCCAACAATGTTTTTTGTTTTCTTTTTCTTTTTACTTTTCTAGGTCCTTTGTGCTCTTACATAACTTTTAAATTTCAATATCCAATTCTTCATTTATAGCAAGTATACATAGACCTGAATTTTTATATATACCTTGTGTTTTCTAATCCTGCTTAATTCAAATACAAGTTCTAGGGGGCTCCTAGAGATTTCTTAGTATTTTCTCTGTAGATGATCATTTCATCTACATATAAAGATTTTGCTTCTGCCATGCCAATCCTATCCTAGTTGTGTCATTTTATTGCCAGACTATTTTGGTGGGGCCTAGGTTTCAAAGTTTAATGGAAAGATAAAGAGTAAGCATATCTGCCCTTGTTCCCCACCTTAAGGAGAAAGCATTGTATCTTCTCCATTCATATAAGGCGTTTTTGCTGGAAGTATGGAGTACATGTCTTTAATATGTTGAGAAAGTCCTGTTCTACTTCTAGTCTCCTGATAGGTTTTACCATGAACAGCTGTGGAATTTAATCCAATACTTTTTCTCCAACTAGTGACAGGATTATATGGCTTTTTCCTTTCCTCTGTTAAAATGATGACTTTCAGGGGTGGATCTTCCAATGCTGAACCAGCACTGCCATCCCTATAACAAAACCACTTTCTACATACTGCCAGATCTGACTTCTAATAGTTTGTTTTGTTAAACAAATTTCTATCTGTGTTCATACTTTTTTCTTCTATTATCTTTATCCAATTTTAGGATTAGCATAATATTGAGTTCCTAAAATGAGGGGAGAAGTGTTCCTTTTTTTTTCTGCTTTAAATGTTTGATATAATTTATCAGTTAAAATGTATATGAGCCTGTGGTTGTCATATAGGTAAGTTTTCAAACTAGGAATATACTTTCTTTAATAGGTGCTATTCAAATTTTATATTTCCTCAAGAGTTAGTTTCATTAATTTGTTTTCCAAGTTACTTCTTAGAAGTTGTCAAATTTATTTCAAAACAGATTTTTGAAATATGCTTTCTATATCCTTTTAAATTCTGTTAAATCTGTGGTAATATCTCCTAGGTCTTGATATTTTAATTTTAAAAATGTATAATTGATATTGTGTAATAGGAAGTAAAGATCTAAAGGAGCAGGGGAAGTGGGAGAGGTAGGGGAAAGGAAAGAAGGGAAAAAATGTGAGAAAAGGGAAAAAATGGAAACAAAATCTTTGTAAATAGGGAAGGGTGTCGGGGGTGAAGGGAGGGCAGGGGAAGGGGAAGAAGATAAGAACCAAGATACTCATGTAATGGTACAAGATCCCAATGTTGTGTGTAAATGTATTTTATACCTAAAATGTACCAATAAGCTTAATGGGGGATAAAAAAGAAATTACTAAGCAATTCAAAATAGTTATAATAAATTTGAATATTAATGGAAAAGAATATACTTTAGTTACATTTAAAAATTGTTAAAGTAATGATTACATTATTAGAAATATAAAATGCAATAAAAATAAAATATTTTAATTTTTATAAAATTATTGGTGTCTAACATTCATATTAAGCAATTTCAATATTGTGAAATGATTTTAATTTTAAACTCTTTTTGAGCCATGAGTTCATTTAAGAAAAAAATATCATTTGTAATTTTCCACAATTTATGGGAAATAATTAAAAGAATATCAAATTTATGCTGCAAGTATTTTAAAGGAAAAAACCTCCTAAATCCTATATATTTTCAAGCATAATAAAGAATATAAAATCTATGAAGAAAAAAAGAAGGGTATTAGAGAAAACTATCTTTGTCTTTCACTTGTCTCAAAGACAGATATGCTATGTACTGTCAGAGCTATTAGCAGCTTGTGTATGGAAAATTGTGATTCTTCACTTTGTGTTAGATTTTTACATTTTCACTACTGATTCAATAGCAATGCAGTTATTCTCTCAACTGGAAGTTCATTTTCACATATATGTGTGAATCCTGGGAGAATACAGAAATAAAAGCTTTTTTAAAAAAAAGTATTTGTGAAAGTTTCTTTTAGTG
Organism: Heterocephalus glaber; assembly: GCF_053883595.1. Classification (NCBI taxonomy): domain Eukaryota; kingdom Metazoa; phylum Chordata; class Mammalia; order Rodentia; family Bathyergidae; genus Heterocephalus; species Heterocephalus glaber. The sequence goes on from NW_028258156.1 coordinate 9,671,712, forward strand.
ACAATATAGTCTTGCCACCACTTACTGGCCCACAATAGCAACCAAATTCTCAGCAGGCTTTGCTTACCACATTTCCTCTGAATTCTAACCCCTGCCTTTCCAAAGTCCATGGGAATATGATGGTCAGTTTACTTTGGTTTGAGCCTAAATGAACTCTTTAAAGAATCTCTATAAAGAAACCCATTAAAAATCCTCCCACCCTGAAAGTGTTCTGCCAAGACTAACTCAAAGCCACAAAAGACTTGGGGTTGGTTCCAAGTTGGAACCTGTGTGGGCCTTTTACTTAGCAAAAAAAAAAAAAAGCTATCTTTAATAGGAACTCAGGATATCAAACATAAGAACACAAAGTAACTTTCCAGACCCAGGAGAATTTGGGACAAAATCATGAAACTCTACAAAGGAATTCTATAAATAAAATTTTTTTTTTCCAAGTGAAATTAAGGAGTCACAGTGATCTCTAGAGAAGGATTGGGTCTTGGAGGAAGCAGAAATCTGACTCTGTGACAGAGTCATTTTGTGATCTGGACCTAGCTACAGAGGCTCTCCATGTTTATGCTTTTCTAATAAAGCAATTTAATGGTGACTAATCCTTTGTCCATTAGCTGTTTATATTAGGAGAAAGTTCATTGCTTCAGTTTCAAAGTTAGCAACAGTGATATTAACTCCTAGTATAACCACTTAATCTGTGTACTGTGAAATCATCCACCGAATTTTCAACAAATATTGGATATTATTATACAGGTGATATCATTAATCATTGATTTATTAGCCCCCTTTTATCCAAGATGCAATTGAGCTTTAGAACATACACGTAACATTGCCTAGTTACACAAGTATTAAAGTGGCAGAGCCAAATTTGTCTACTCCAAATTTATGCTCTTTACCACTACTTTTCTACAATTTTTTTTATTCATTAAGTTTATTGGTACATTTTAGGTATATAATATGATGACATACATCATTGGGAATTTGTACCTTTACATGATGTATCTTGGTTCTTATTTTTTCCCCATTCCTCTGCCCTCCCTGAAACCCCTCCACCCCTCCGTATTTATAAAGACTTTGTTTCTGTTTTTTCCTTTTCTCATATTTATTCCTTTCCCTTCTTTCCTTTCCCCTACCCCTACCATTTCCCCTTAATTTGAAACTCACCGTGAGTGCCAAAATTTACCAACATATTCAAGGGGCACACTTTCCTTGATTTCAAAGGCAAAAGAAAGATACACTTTCTCAGCTACTTTGAAGCTGTTTTATTTCACTGAATATGTGTGCAGAGGACTGAGGTTGAACCTCATTTGTAATCTGAAACAATGTTATGAAGATATATTAAAATGATGTGTATAAAAGAGGTCTGGAAACCATATAGCAAGTTCTTTACAAATATAACACATCAATAGATTTCCATGACTAGACCCCATCCTTGAATAATACTATTTACAGAATACTTATTCTTTGCCAGGTAGAGGGCTAAGTATGTTATAAACAATTGTTCACTTAATTCTCACCATAAGTCCATGAAGTGGTATTGTAACCCCATCTTAAAGATAGGGAAGTAGGGTTCATATGTTTAGTTTGCCCTAACTTGGACATTTAACATTTAACTCAGCTGAATTTTTACACATTTATTTCTGAATCTGAAGAGGAGGTATTAACTATAAATGGATAGATAAATAGGCATAAAGATATAGATATCTCCATATGTTCATATATATGAAATTAATTTTATCAGTACAAAGTTTATAGAAAAACTATTCCTAGGAGATACTTTATGGCATGAAAGCTGACAGCCGACAGCACACATTGCTCAAGAGTCTTCAGGAGCAGGGTAAGTAGGCCAGTTGTTTCTGTTTATTATACTGTAGTTCTTGAAGCACCTTTGTCAAAATGCATAATAAAAATGGAAATTTTTGAGCACTTGTGAGATTATTGAATCAGAATCTCTGGAGAATATGCCCACAAATGCACACTTTTAATAAGCTCTGCAAGTGATTTTATTCAAATTAGGATTTTAGATTCATTGCTTAAAATAATAGACACTCTACCTCCAAAGTGGTTGTTTTTGTATGTGGATTTTTCTATTGTCATTAAAGTTCTTCTACCTGGAGGAAAATAACTTTTCATGAATAGTGATGTTTTTATTTTATAAAATTAAATATAAAGCCTTGAACTAATGTAGCTGTGGTGCATGAAGTCTCCCAGCCAGCCAGATATTCATAAATGTATGTTGTCCACTCAGAGGGCACCAAGTCTGTTCTCACTTAAACATCAATGAAAAGGAAAGATATGATTGGTCACAAAATTAATATCCTCCAGGCAAGGAAAAATCAGCCAGTTATATATGGGGGTCACTTGCTTATTAATAACATCTTCTATAAAGGAATTGTAAGATTGACCCCCTGGATATAAGTGAACAATGAAGCAAGTTGTTAGAAGCAGTGTCCTTCTCATTTGAGTTTTATAAAAATTTTTGAAATTATTTCTAATCTACAAGAGGGGAAGTTACTTTTTCTTAGGTAGATGACTTGCAATATTTTATTTATATCAAAAACAAAATATAGAGATTTCTATAAACCACAATCAAACTTAATAGACTTTGATTATCATCAAGTTTTTTTTACAACAACATGGAAGTGGTTCAATTCAAAACAGTTTCAGGGCCAGGGATTTAGCTCGGTGTTTCCGGCACCTGCCTTGAAAGGGCAAGGTCCCAAGTTTGATCCCGGTACCAAACACCGCCCCCTCCAAAAACCCAGTTTTAATAGTTGTGTTTTCCTCCCTTAATGAAGTCTTACCTAAAGAAAAATGTATTAATACAGATGGTAGTTCTTGTGCTACCGCTAAAAAAAAGGACAAATATTTGAATTTATACATGAGATGTACTTGTTGCATGTGTTGGGATGGTTTCTTATATACTAGCTCTAGTCTCATGCAATGCGCTATGTTCTATCAATTCGCTAAAAGTTGAAGTATAGTCTTTAAAATAATAGCTTTAAATTATTTTTTATTTTTAGTTTAAAGCATTGTTATTTTTTCTAGTACATGTCTGCAGTACATTCATAATGATTATACTCATTGTGTGGAGTGGGTCCATATACATGCCACTTATTAATTCTTTTTATGTCTTCTTCTCCCCACCCTTCTCCCTTGTGTTAGTTACTTTTCTCTTGTTGCTGAGACAAAATACCTGACACACAAAGTTAAAGGGGGAAAGATCCCCACTGATTTATTTGGCTCACAGTTCATAGAGGTTTCAGTCCATAATCAACAAGGCAGGGTGGCAGAGGGACAAACAGTTCATGGTAGTGGAACACAGCAAAAGCAACAAGGGACTTTAACAGTGTCTTTCTGCTCCTTTTATCTTATTCAGACCTACTGGATTAGGGTGGTGGCAAACCAATCACTCAGGTGTAATGATTTAATTAATCACACGCCCTTAATCCCAACATTACACACTCTAGATTCACCCACCTATGACAGCATGAGGCTTTGGGGGACATCTAGACCCAAACCATAATATCCTTAATCTTTAATAGATCATGTTTTGTAATGGAATTTTAAATTAAATTCTGTAGTAGCAGTTGTCATTCAGGTACATCTGGTTTGCAGTTCTGTGTGTGGCCAAAGAGAAGTAGTATTCGATTTTCTTCCTTGAAAGACTAAGCACTAGACAAATTTGAGTTGGAGGAGGAGGAGAACTGAGAAAACTTGTAAATCCAAAGAACTCTTGCATCTCAATGGTTACACTATTGTCTTGGGAATCACTAAGATTTTGCTGGTTTTTTATGAAAGGGATACTTTTGCATACAAATCAGATGATGTGTAAAGAACTCCCCCCAAACGGGGTTTGGGTAGGGCAGAAGTGATGGAGACCAAAGAGAAGAGAAATGTCTAGAAGGAAGGCTCTCTAAATACAACATTACCACATTTTCCCAGTAGCCTTTTCTGGTCACAAAGGTGGCTTTCCCCTTTTCCTTCCCCAAAACCTAGAATAGATTTTATATTTCTCAGAAGTCTGGCTTCTAGAACCACAGAAACTTTTATAGGTGCCTGAAAGGACTCAAGCTAAAGGGCAGCAGTGATATGGGATGGATTGTTTTAGTACTGGCAGTCTGAAAAAAGTTACCCATCTGGCTTACATTTCAACTTTTCAATGTTCTAAACAGTGAAAACAAAACTGAGTGTTCCGGACAAAAGTGTTAGTTAGGAGTCTTTAGGTTATAATTGACAGAACTTGTATGCAAACAAGCTTAAACAAAACCCCCACAAAGTCATAGGAGTCTGACTGGCCTCTCCTTGAATCACCCTTCCCCAGGAGGCAGAAGGCTCTGGAGGGCGAGAGCTCCTGCTGGAACCTCAGGCACTCTCCATGGGTGGTCCGTCTCATTGGTCTCCTAGGTGGGCAGAAGGGCGGAATTCTGAAAGTTGACCAAAGAAGGTAAATGCTCCTTGGTGGACACTGGGGTCCTGGAGGAAGTACTTACTTCCCCTTTTCTGTGGTCTAATAAATGTGCTTTGGCCATCTAATTATTCACTGAGGACGTGGTCTTGAGGAAAAGAAGGTGAGTCTTTGCCCCCAAGTTGTTACAAAGCTAGTAAAATGATGAGAACAAACACTCTTCTTCATGGTAGTAAAGAGCCAAAAATAGTTACAGGGAAACAGAATAGGTAGATAATCTCCCACGGGAAGCATTCCCTGAGCCCGCCAATGACAGTGGGCCACAGGGTAGTGTCTCTCACATGAGCCTGCCACCCCAGTGAGACTGTCTCTTTTTGGGAATGACCTTCATCTCTCCATTGTGAAAACACATTTGTGTCTTCAAGGCTGATAGAAATCTCTGGATTTTGAAAGGAAAATTCTCCAGCTAGTTTTTTGTTGTTGTTTATTTTATTTGCTATCAAATCATCTGTTTATCAGCTGACTGAAAAGGAAGCTCATCCTTAGGAAAATATGCCATTGAGTCATTCTTCTAATTTAATAGCTTGATCAGTACTGCTACAGACTGTGGGGATCTTGGCGACAGGAGGGCATAGGGGCAGATGAAAATATTTATGATTCAAAAACTGGTATGTTTCTGAGGTACGCTCTTGAAAGATGTGATGGCTAATAATTGTGACCAGATGTGTCCATACCATATGATAAGTGCCAATAATATGATTTATTACAATAATCTTAGGAATGCTCAAAATTATTTTTAAAGGATTTTGAGCCATAGAATTGTGATAGTCATCTCACATCTCTAGGCTGGAGACATTTTTGGTTGTCTCACTTGGCAGGAGGAGAGGTGTGAGGATGCACCCAGTAGGTAGAATTCTCAGATGCTTCGAACACCCTGCTATGCACCGGGCAGAGCCCCACAGCAAAGAATTATCCAGCCCAATGATCACCTCAGTTTTATGGTACTTGGCTTCTGTGTGAGTTCGATACTGGTTTTTCTTTTTTAAGACTAGCAAATGAACTTTGAACACACAGAGGAAGAGACAAAGCGTGGTGACATTTGTGGTCATCAGTTGGGACGTTGCCCTCACAGGAACAATAGCAGAGAGGGAGGTATACAAAGAGGGAGGTGGAGTCAACCATAGGGGAACATCACTGACATGTTGCCACTTGGGAGATGTCACAAACATGCTGCTTCCTTGCCAGTTTTGTTACATTAAATTTTTGTCTTTTTCTTTTCCTGTGGCCTAGATGATGGAATTTATAGAAGGCATAAGGAATACTGATGTTTCAGCAGTGTAGTAGCTGACAGCCTGAGCTTTAATGTTAGGAAGACAAAAGTGTGAATCCTGCCTCACCATTTCTGCATTTTGTGATTTAACTTTTCTGCAACTCAGATCCTTTATCTTTATGATGGATACAGTGTTTCCTACTTCATAAGACTGTCCTGGGGATTCAAAGCGGTACCTCTTACTAAGTCATGGCTTTCATCACAGAACAAATGGGAGCCTTCATTATCACCACATCATCATTATTGTCTGCAGTCAGTGTTATCCTGTCACTTTAAGCATCTTTGCCCTTTGATACTTTTCTGTCACCCAACTCTTTCTTTAGCAGAGCAAACTTTCATTATTACTTCCTTATAAGCAAGCCAATGCCTGCTCTTTTTCCCTATTAAAATCAGCAAATTTTCACTAGATTGGGATACAAATAAAAAAGTTTTAAACAGAAAATTAGACAGAAATGTAACAAAACTCCCCCCTCTTTGGGTAAAAAGGGAGACTACTGAGTATAGACTGCAGAATTTTGTTGCTGCTAAGGACACTACACCTCAGGGATACCCTGCCTGGTTTGACATCAGAATTCCCTACAGTGCTTTAAAAAAATGCGGAGTCTGGAATTTCAGACCAGCCCTGGAAATCAGAAGGGCAGTATGCACTTTCTAAGAACTTTTTGGGTTTATGAGATGTGTCTTTAGGTTTGGACACCGTTCCCCAAAATGTTACTAGAGTCTCAACATCCTGGAGCATTTAAAAATACTAGAAATACTGGGCAAGACTGTTGGACAGGACCTCTGTTAGAGGCCATCTGTGACATAATCACAGTTGACTTTACTGCAGACCTGAGCTCAGGCAGGAGAGAATTATTAGCTGTGGTTTTTGGGTAGAGTCTTGGACTGAGAAGCCCTAAGTGATTCCACCTAAGTTCACAAAATGTGCCATAATTTGGTTTTGGTCCAAAATATTTGCTGGCCTGCCCCTCTATGCCCTTATCTGGAGCCTCTCTCTTTGAGAGGAGGATGTTTATTGTCCTGTTGACATCTGGCTTATCCTTGCAGCTTGCTTTGGCTGATCAGTGTGAATGGAAAAGACCAGTGTTATGTCTAAGCAGAAGCTGTAAGACTTTCTCATCTGTCGATTTATTTTTTTCCCTCTTCCGTTGAAGTAGCACGGCCCTCTTAGTGGCTGCTTCCTCAACCCGAGTCCCAGAATGAGGAAAACTCAGAAGAGCACTCCAGAAGGCTGAGACAGGAGTATTTTAAGTTTGAGTCCAGCCTGGACAGCTTAGTGACTTATCAAGATTCTGTCTCAAAATAAGAAAAGTGGCTGGAGTTTAGTTTTGTGAAAAGCCCTGGGTTCAAGGCCAAGTACTGAAAAAACAAAAACAAACCCCTAAACATGGAGTAGAGCTGTAGCCAACATGCAGTGGCCATTAATATGAACATGAGGTTGATCTTTTTTGTTTTAAATCCCAAGATTTGGATATTATTAAAACTCCAGGTAACAAGTAGAAGAGGGAGGTTTAAAACACCTGCTGTTTCTATTGTAGCATACAGATGGGGAACAAGGTCACTGGGTTTGTATTTGCTGGGGAGAGGGTTACTGGCTCCCATTGTCAAGGCTGAGGCTCAGGGAAGGTATGTGATATGCACCTGGAATTTAGAGGCGAGATCTCACATGTCTTTCAGCCCAGAAATTCTATGATATTCTCAAAGAAATTCTATGATATTCTTGTCCATTGCTGCTATTTTAGTTTTATTTATATATTTGAGATGAGGGGCTGGGGTTTTAGCTTAGTGTTGCTTCTCTCTGCCTCAAAAGCACAAGGTCCTGAGTTTGATCCCCAGTACCAAAAAAAAAAATGAGCGAATATATATTTGAAATGTGTTTATGACATTAATCTGTGGGAACCCTTGGGAAATAGACTACCATATATTATATTCTTATATAAAAAAGTTTGCTAAGTTCCAGATAAAAGTTTTAAAAAGTAAACTTGTGATACAAGCTTGTGTTTTACCATAGGGCTCAGGTAAAATGTAGAAGACACAGATGATGTTTTTTTAACAAAATACACTATGTACTTTTTAAAAAGCTGATTGTGATTCACATTGTACCCACAAGGTGGCAGCACAAACCAGTACAGTACTTCACAGTATTTTCTTTTCTTTTTTTTTTTGTATTAAATTCTTTTATTGGTACATTGTAGGTATACAACACAATTACATTTCTCATTGGGAATTGTACCTTTATATAATGCATCTTGGTTCTTATTTTTTCCCCATTCCTAGCCCTCCCTTCACCCCCTCCACCCTTCCCTATTTACAAAGACTTTATTTCCATTTTTTCCATTTCTCATCGTTTTTTCCTTTCCCCTGCCCCTCCCACTACCCCTACCCCTTTCGACCTTTTCTTCCTATTTTACGTTATCGATTATTCATTCTAATCATTGGTACATTTTAGGTATACAACATAATGACATTCATCATTGGAAATTTGCACCTTTACATAGTCTCTCTTGGTTCTTATTTTTCACCCTTGTCCAGCCCTCCCTTCAACCCCTCCAGTCCTCCCTATTTACAAAGATTTTGTTCCTATTTTTCCATTTTCTCATATTAATCCCATTCCCTTATATCCTTTCCCCTAGCCCTCCCACTTCCTTCCCCTTTGCCCCTTTTCTTCCTATTTCACATTACCTATTATACATTTAGGCCTTCTTTACACTTTCAGTTTCTCACACCAGAGAAACTATTCAGTATTTACACATGTGTGTCCTATTTATTTCACTTAAGAGTATTGCCTCAATGTACATCCACTTAGCTATAAATGTCTCTAATTTTTCACTTTTTATGGCTGAGTAGTACTCCATTTTATAAAAAAAACACATTTTCTTTATCCAGTCTCCAGTTGATGGGCATTTGGGCTGTTTCCAAGTTTTAGCTATTACAAACTGTGCTGCTATAAACATGGGCACACATATATCACTGTGGTATGATTCTTTTAATTCTCTGGGGAAGATCCCCAGCAGTGGAATAGCGGGGTCAAATGGGACTTCCAGTCCTAGTTCTTTGAGGTATCTCCATGCTGATTTCCACAGTGCTTGCACCAGTCTACACTCCCACCAGCAGTGGAGCAGGGTTCCTCTTTCCCCACAGCCCCGTCAGCATTTGTTATTGGTTGATTTCATGATAGCAGCCATTCTTTCTGGAGTGAAGGGAATCTCAGTGTTGTTTTCATTTGCATCTCTCGAATGACCAGTGATGTTGAACATTTTTTCATGTATTTATTTGCTATTTCTACTTCTTTGTCTGAGAAATGTCTGTTCATTTCAGATGTCCATTTTTGGATTGGGTCTTTAAATTTGGGAGGTCTGATCTTTTTAAGTTCTTTATAGATTCAAGATAGTAGACCTTTGTCTGAGGAAGAGCAGGTGAAGATTTTTTCCCACATTGCTTCACGGTATTTTCACGTGGTTTTTTTTCCCCTTCTCTTTTTCCCCCCTCTTAAATCAGTTTTCCCCTTCTCAGCTTCATTGGGTGAAAGAGGTCATTTTCCAGCTGCTATATATAAAGACAATTAGAGTCTGCTCTAGTTCTTCTAAATCCTTCATTATTCAAATTTAATGTTTACAGTAGATTAGAATTCCCATTGCATTTTCATAGATTTTAGATAATTTTTCCATTATTTTGCAGAATAAGTATCTAAAACCAAGAGAGATGAAGTAATTTTAATTAGGGTCAGAATTAGTGACAATCCTCAATTTAAAAAAATCATTTAAAAATTATCAGATTGGAAATAGAAGGATAATTATTCCTAGTAAAATGTGAAATATGTGCAGTCTATACTTTATTGACCACCTATTCTAGGCCAGAGTTGTATTGTACAGGGTCCTATTCAATCCTCTCAGAGCAGCCTGGGAAGCTGTATGTCATCCTGTGTGTGGGATGAGGAATCGAGTCCCAGAGCTGTCCGTCTGTCAGAATCACTGCATGACTTCAACGGGAAGAAATGGCAATCAACACCACATCTGGCCGAAGCCAAAGTTGACAGCTTTTCTCTGTACCATACTGCCTTTCTCACATTCCGCTTTGAAATTAGTTTCTACTCTGGCTATCATATTTATCATCTCAAGTTTTTTCCTCAATTACGTATTTCATTTCCAAAATAAATATTTATCCACCCAAACGTCTATTTGCACAGGAAGCCAAAAGTAAAAAGTCTCATAATCGTCATGAAAACTTCTGGTGATCTTCCTACAGGAAAGGGAAGTTGTGGTTTGCAAGAAGCACATGCAGGAACCCCTGAGCAGCAGTTGTGGGCCGTTGGACCACGAGAGGGTGGGAAAACCCTTGGAGAGGTGGAGCATATAAATCCTTACTGAATTCCCTCCATACCAGCAAGCATAATCAATGGGAGTAATTTAGGGCCATTAAATAATTAGTAACAGTCTCTTTAAATGCCTTTCCCTTATCCCAGTAGATGAACCACTAGATGCCACTGTTGCTTATGAAATAGAGTTGGTCATTCTCAGGTCAACTCGAGTGTTTTTCTGTGTAGCTTGTTGAATGTTTGAAGTTTCACCTTCTACCAAGAGCTATGAATGATATAAAAGAGCTAAAACATATGCTCTGGTCCACAAAGTCTTGTTTTCCTGGAAAGAGCCAAGATAAACTTTGTGAACAGTTATAGACTACCACAAGAGTGTGCCTTCATTTTTGACTAATTATAAGTATGAAGGGTAGAGGTAGCTAGGGCTCTAAAGTCTCAGGGGCATGCAGGTTAGCTGCAGTGGGCACAACACTTCCACAGAATGGGGCTGGAAGTGCAAGGGGGAGGATAGGAAAATATCAAGATCATCCCAAGGAAATGTGATATGAACACTAAGGTGGAGGCGAAAGTAGACATGGAGTTTGAATGAAGTGGAAGATTTATTTGAGAAAGAGCAGGAGTTAGTTGTGGCGAAGACAGATTGTATAGTACCATAAAAAGCAAAGCCTTTGAACTTAGCTACTTTCGTGAATTTGCTTCTTACAGTGTTTGAGTAGAATGAAGTGATTGAAATTGCATCTAAGGAGAATAGAATGGAAGGATTTAGGAAGGGAATCGTGGTAGAAGGAACACAATTGCTACAGAAAGAGGACCGACCATAGCTGTAGTGTCCAAGAAACATGCTGTGCCAGAAGATGTGAAAGGGCAACATAAGAAACCACTATTGTTGACAATTACATGTTTCTGAATGGAATGAACTAAAAAATCTATAGGCTTACAGCTTGTTAATGGCTCTTTCTTGTTCTCAGGTGAGGGTCCTCCAGATAACCTAGGGCCAGACTCGGAGCAGCCTGTGTGTTGAGCCTTCTTTCTGTCCTCCTTTCAGTTTCCTGGGATTACTGTGCCACCTCATCCATCCAGACCTCTGCTCTCCATATCCACCTCCCCACACTCATTCTTCAGCTTCAGCTCAGCTGGCACTTCCTCAGGGAAGCCTCCCTGTGTCTATGTCAGTCTCTTTATAACATGCTCTCTGTACTGGCCAGCCTTTGCCACTGGAACAAAGCACTTTAGGCTGCTTATGAAGCAAAGAGGTTTACTTAGCCCATGGCTTTGGAGAGCTAAAGACATGGTGGTGGCCTTATTTGTCTCTGTTCATGTGAGGGTCGCATCAGGTACGCCACAGCATGTAGAATTGTAATGGTGGAAGCTCATGCATGAGGCACCTGTCATATCTCAAACAGGAAGCCAGAGAGAAATTGGGTGGGATCGAAGTCAAGCTTTCATAACAATCCTGCGGTAAGAACTACCAAGGGGTCACACCAGGGAGGACAGCACCTTCAATTGACAGAAGGACCTCCCACTGGGCTCCACTTCTAAAAAGTTCCTTATTATCTCCCAGTGCTGCTACCTCTGGACCAAGTTGCCAATACATGAATCTTGCAGGGGCACCTAAACTGCAGTACTCTCATAGAATCAGGGGCTTTGGCTTTCTAGAACAAATTCCTTTTCATTTATATCTTATATTTAGAAGACTGTTTCATTAACTTCTGCCACTCTTACCAGTATGTAAGTTCCATGGTACTGGAGTATATATTCACATTTGCTCACCATTATTTCTATTCTCATCTTCGTGGGAGACAGAAAAGAATCATTGCTTCTCTACTCGGTGTCTCTGATGATCCCATGAGGGGAAAGGAGGTGGTTAAGAAGCAGAAATTTCAAAGTTAAATGACACCAGCCGGCAGGATTTTAGTCATCTTAGAGTCACTGCAAATTCCCCAAGAGAAACAGTTCATTAGCATGACATGCAGTTCTGAGCCATATGCATTCTGGTCCTTGTAAGATGTAGAAACAATAGCATCTTAGAATCTATTACAATGAAGTGTTATGGAGCTATGGTTGTTGTACCCAGTAAATGAGATGAAGTTTTACTAAGAGTTCAAGCCATTCTGAGGACATTTTGCAAATAATAAGGACCTCTGCTAAAACAGCTCTGTAAAATCGTTAGGAATTCTTAGTAAAGACTCAACATTGCTTTTAGAAAAAGAAATCCCTATAGCAGCCTGGGACAAATAGCTTGAAATACACTTTCAATTGCAAGAATCAAATTCATGCCTCTGGACAAAATTTCTAGCCAAGCCTTTTCTGTAGACAGTGTTGTTTGCCATGTGGGCAAGATAACACGACAAGCAGACAAGCATTTTGTGCAGTGATGATGAGATTTCCCAGTTTCCAGCCTAGTTTTTGAATAACTCATCATGATGTCTTGTGAATGACATGATTTTTTTTCTTGACTTTATTCTGGTAACACCCTCCTAGTAAACAATGAGTTGATCAGTGATCTCCTGCAGCTAAGAGTGTGATTAGATCAGGACTAACAGAATAGCTATGGCACATGGCCATATTTGCATTTTATATTGCTATCATGAGTTTAGAGTTATGTTATATGTTTCAAAGATGATCAAAGCCATATTTCTAGTTTCACATGCTCTCTCACAACATTGTCACACTACTCAAGAGTTGAGCTCTTCTCTCCTACTTTAAAAATTGGGTGGCATTTTGAGGGTACCTCAACAAATACAATGTGATAGAACTGACCCTGTATGACCTACAATGATAGGTCAAAAATGCATTGTGATTTCTATCTGGTTTACTCTCTGTCAGGATATTCTCTCTCAGAATCAAGTCACCATGCTGCAAAGAAGCTTAAGCCACATGGCAGGCCAGAGGTAGGTTTGTCAGCCCACAGACCAGCTGAGAGCTCTGCCCACTGACAGTATCAGCTCACATGTAAATGAGCTTTGTGTCCATTCTTGTCCCCAGCCTGCATGCTATCCCAGATGATTCCAGGCAGAGAATAAATGAGCTATTACTACCAAGTCCTGTTCATTTAAAGGTCTATGAGCAAAATAACCATTGTTATAGGATACAGAGCTCTGAGTCACTGGTAGGTAAGTGGAGAAATAGTCTAAAACAGAAAAAAACTCTTTCTATTTCAGCTTGACTTTTGCTTTTGTTGATGGTTTTTGGCCTTAAATATCCCTTTTTTGTCCTCCTCCCCATTTTTTACTTGTTTGACCTTCAGGCTTATCCTTCATGGATTAATTCAGATGTAAATCTCTGTACAAGTCTTTAGTCAAAGGCCCCTCCTTTGTGTATCACCCTCAATAAGTCTCAGTGAAGTGTATTGTCAGGATCCATTAAATATTTGGTATCTGCTCCAGTCAGTACATTCATCTTTGTAGTATTCATCTCTGTATCATTAATCTTTGTACACCTAGGGACTAACATAGTGTCTGATTCTACCACCTACTATCTTTGTGAACTCTGTTAAGAAAATGAATGTCTCTAAGACTCCTTTTTCTTATCTGGAAAGGAAAGAAGTGAGCTAACTCTTAGTTTTTGTGAAAATTGAAGGAAAAAGTAATCTAAGGTGCTGGTGCCTAGTAAATACTACATAAGTTGAGCTATGACAATTATTAGAGTAACATGAAAATAGGAGAAAACAGCATTTAAAAAACAGGTCAAACTAGTATTATTGTGAAATATATTAGAGTTCTTGACCTAATTTTCCTATTCTTCTGATGGGCAGCTTTGAACTCATTACTTTTCTCCACGATATAATTTTCTTTGCACATTGCTCTCAGAGGGAGGGCAGTACAGTTTAGAAAGGTGACATAAGTTGGATTGATGAATGAAGGTTTAAAGTCATAGCAAAGGGAAAAGTCTTGACAGTCAAATGCTTGAGGCAGATAATGTATTTTAAAGTTCAGTGGCTTGACTTGGTATTAGAATATGATTTCTTATGGTTAACAAGGTATTGAGATTCCAACACCCCCCCCCCCAAATCCACAGGACATATGATGTCAGAGTCACTGGGAGACACCCAGATCCTGCCCAGCTGCCCCTCTCTTCCCTACTTCTCAAGCAGAGAAGAACTGATCTGCTCTATCTTAGAGTTCCATTGTATAGCTGAGGGAGACTAGAAATCTGCTAGAAGCCCCTTGTTTATTATGAGGTCGGAATAGCAGCCCAGCCATATGCAGAGGTGGAGAGAGATATTGGACTTGGAGGATCCTGGGGCATGACAAGAAAGATGTGTTTTGTGTGTATATGTGTATGTGTACATGCATGCATGTGAGTATTAGCAATGGTTAGAGGGCATTATCAGTATCTGCCAGTTTATGACAAGCATCTGTTGAAAACATTTATAGTTCAGCAGACACCAGATATTATATTGGTTATATTTTATTTTGGTATGGCTGATGTAAATTTCCAAGTGTGGGTGGATAATTTCAATATAACTTGTTTAGGCAGAGCCTCCTTCTTTGTTCAGTTATTCCTGCTTTAGAATGGCAGGGATCTTTCAGCCTTTGAGTGAGTTGTCAGCATAGTTACAGCCAGGTAGAGTAGAAGGGCGGCAAGCTCCTCTGTAAGCTTAGTGGATTGAGGGCAAGCTACTGGCTGTTTCTTGTTGACAGCTCTTCCAACAGCTTGAGTCCCTTGGATGTGGTTTCCCAGGAGTCTAAGCCACTCCTCCCTAAGAAGCCCATGTGCAGGCCTTAGTGGAAGCCAGCAGAAATATCCCACTCCTGGAGACTGCTGCCTGATCGGGACTTGCAACTCTCAGCAATATCAGCTGTCTTATCACTGTAATCTGGAAGTGCACATGCTGTTCTCCGTGATCTTGGCAACAGCCTTTATGAGAAAATTTTGCACAAGTTGTCTTTTCCAGTTATAGCTAAAGCACAGGGTCAAATTCTATTTTGCACTCAAGATTCATGGGTGAATATAGTTGAAAAGCCTGCACTATCGGAGATAAAGTGCTCTAAATGCTGATGAATCTTATGCAATTTGAAGGGAAGCATAACAGAGTAGCAGTTCTAAGAAGGGCTGAAGATCAAAGTGCTTAGGTTTGTGTCTTAGATTCAACATTTACTAGATCTAAGACCACCCAAAGTACTTTCCCTCTGTTCTTTAGTTTTGCTTTCTATAAAATAGACCACAAAGTGCTTACCATGCAGGATTTAGGAACTAAATGGGAAAATGTAATCAAAGCGTAATACCTCACATTTTGTGAGTTCCTAATGAATCATGGCTTTGTTATCATGTTTGTTATTACTACCAGTGTTCACAGTGGCAGAAAATGTTCGTTGGCCACCTACAGACATTTCCTGCCGCTCTATCTTCCTTGTAATCAGAGAACTGATTTTGTCCATTTGTCTGGAAACTGCATACCCATAAAGTTTGATTGAATTAACAACTTATTAATAAGTGGCTCCTCTCCATTTCTGAACATTCAGGGGCTGGCACTTCTCAACTGACTGGAAGGTAGGCATGGCATGTGATCTGCTGTGGCTATGAAATATGAGAGATGAGCCTTGTCATCTCAACCAGTGGCCCAGCGGATGGTGAAAGTCTCAGGCAAGGACAATTAGGGCAGAATGTGTGAAGAGCAAACTCCATGAAATCTGTATTAGATTGCTATTTTGTGTGGTATCCTTTTGCCACTTAATTTTTAAAATTTTAATTTCATTTTCAGAAATTTTTTTTACTACAATCATTTGTTGGTTAGAAAATTCCTCAAATTGTTATTATTTTTCTTATTATTACTGATACTGGAAATTGAAATCAGAGATTGGTGAATGGTAAGCACATACTTTTCCATTGTACTACATACAGCCCTGTCCTCCTGGTATTTACTAAATCATAGTTTATATAAGCTATGCTATTTTTAGCTTTTACCATTGTGAGTTTTTTTCTGGCTATTATTTTTAGCAAGCACAATTTTCTTGTACCAAAATCTTCAGGTTTAAAATCTAGTAAGAAAATGTTAAGTCTGTAATGTTCTAATCAATAATAAAAGATTATAAAAAAGGGCATAAAACGAACTCTGGGACCAGAATGATGCTTTCTAGATCTGCTATGCCATTTGGAACATGTTATTTAACTGCTCTGTTTTCACTGCTTTTATCTATAAAAAGGGATTATATTAGGTTCAAACTGAAAGGATGTTTTATGAGAGAACTTCTAAATATTCTTAAACAGTGCAAGGACCTATAAAAGCTGTATAAGTTTTTTTCACACCATTTTAATGTTCAGTTCCTTGAGAGCATTTTTGTTGTTGTTTTGTTTTGTTTTGAGACAGGGTCTTGCTACATAGTCCATGCTGGCCTTGAATTCACTATGTATACCATGCTGGCCTCAAACTTGTAGCAGTCCTCCTACCTCAGCCTCTCGAGTGCTGGGATCACAGGCGTGCACCACCACACGTGGCCCTTTATAAGTATTTTTAAGTGAGTAAAATGTACAGGTTTAACTATTGTTAATGTTATTTTATATGATTATATATACAAAGTATAATTGTTACTTGTTCTGGTCCCATGGCTATCAATCCTATCAATGAGATACAGGTTTTAGGCTATAAATCTGTGAGTAGAATATTTGTGTTGATCATTTCAAATAACAACATTAATTAAACACTCTTTAAAGCACTATACTTAAATTTCTAAAAACCATGAGAAATATGTGAATAATTACCCACACATATTTTAGGATTATTCTATGTCCAGGATTGTTTTATGATATTGCAATCTAATTTTCTGTATGCTTTAAAACACTTTTTATTCTGGGTCCTACTGAAGCAAAAAGCAAACAGCAGGGTCAACGGGCAAAGTTAAATAGTACTGGGGTCAAAGAAACAGGGCAGGCAGAGTACAATTAAAACCATCTACTTGCTCTTTCACATATGTGTTCATCTTCTACCCAGTGATCTCTATTATTCATTTAATTTTTAGTCAGTAGTCCACCTGATGGTAATTGAATGCCTGCTACATTCTAGATGCTGTAGCTAAAGCAGAGGACAAAGGACAAAGCCTTTGCCATTGGAACTTACATTTTAAAAGGTGGGAGATGGGCAACACAAAAAATTGCATATATTAAATTTATATGCTCTGGAGAAAAAAGTGCTCAGTAATTGCTCTGGAGAAAAAAGATGAAGGGATAAAATTAGTAGTGCCCTGCTGTGGATTGGAGAAGTCCTCCTTAGCATGTGCTCAGGAATCTGAAGGAAGAAAACAAGCAAGACTAATGTATTTATAGAAAATAAGTGTTGTATAAAGATCCTGAGATTGGGGATTGCTTGGTTCATCTAAGGTAAACTAGTGATACAAAGGCTGGTAAGTCACTGTGGGACTCTGGCCTTCACTTGGTGTGATGAAATGATAATAGTGTTCTCAGGCAGTTGAATGATCTGATCTGGGTATGGCTGTCTGTGTTGAGTCCCTCCCTGATCTGTTAGCTGGATGACCTCAGGAAAATTTTAATTTTTTCCCTTTCTCTCTTTTTTCTTATGCAAAAATGGAATGAACGTGGCACCTGGTACTGAAGTTAGAAAAAAGGAGTGGTTGAGTGGTTTCCTGGGACATACTAAATGCTATGGAAGTGTTTGCTGTAACATGTTAACATATTCCGGTAGTTTCATTCTGATTATGGTGTAGATTTATTGTGTGTCTTGGAGGTGGTAGGAGAGTATTCAAGATGGAAGCATAAAGACCTACTTGGGAATGAATTCTATGTGACAATATTGATTTAGACCCAGATGGGGGTAGCAGAGGTGGTGAGCAGTGATTAGGCTTGGATATGTTTAAAAGAAAAATTGATGGTCTAGAGGTAGGCTGTGAGAGAAATAGTTTGCATCCTGAGCTACTGGAAGAACAAAACTGCCATTTCCAGAGGAAATACTATGGGAAGAGCAGTGGAGAGTTGATGATCCAGGAATGTTCATATCCTCTTACCAGGGATTGCAGAGGTCTTGAGTGCAGACTCATCTAAATGTTTATAATATTTTAAAAAGAGAAAACTCCCATTAGTGTATGACCAAGACAATCAGAGTGCAAGTTGGCCAAGTAGGAGTGGAGATTGGTTGGGCATGGAAATCCCAAGTAGTTAAAGATACTACAACTGTGACAATTCAGGAACTCAGTGATGGACTATGAAATATTGAACCAGTGGATTCTTGAGTGTACATTGAGTAATATTTCAGAAATCATTTGGGAAATGGAGCTCACAGGAAATGAAAATTTGGCAAACCCCTGGATGTGTGGTACTGTCAAATAAGAGAGGCAAAAAAAGACAGCACTCATTAATTACCACTACCAGCTGTACTATGATAAAAGGGCACTTTTGCCTTCTGTTGTTAAACTTGGAGGAAAATGTGTCATTTCCAAAGATGAAGCAAAAGTTATGGAACATGGTTCATATTGACTAAATCTAGAATTTTTGATATAACTGAAATTATTTAGTTCTGAAGCCTTTCAGCTAGTATTCAGACAAATCAAGGTAAGGAAATTTGTTCATTTGAAAAAACATATAAATAGTAATTGAAGTTGAATTCCTTTGTCAGATCTAGGGTTACTTCCAAAATTTTCCAAAGAGAACCTACTTGATATTAAAGGAAAATTAATTCAGCAATATATATTAATTTGTCATTGAAATTGCTATATGCTTACAAAAAAGACTGGAAATTTGAAGGGTCCTTTATGATTTCTCATATTTAGCACTTGTATTGATTTCTTCTCTATTTGAGTACAAAAATTTCTTCTGCAGTTCCATCATCCTTTTTGTCCACACCTTGATAATACCCAAAACAACTGTTTCCTATCATGAGCAGCAAAACGACATAGAGAAGGATAGTCACAGACACTCTCAACATCCATGAACTTACCAGGACCTGTATCATTGACGATAGCATCACCAGACTTCAAGAATTTAGGGCTATTTGTAGATTCTTACCATAATAGTGACCAAGCTATTTTTCAGCTCAGCAAACTTCGGAGCAATGTGAGCTGTGTAGCAAACCAGTATAGGAACATAGCTCGCCCTTGCTTGGCCTAGATTGTTCAAGATAATCATCTGGGCAGTGAACCCAGCTGCCTCCATTGGTGGATCACTTTTGCTATCACCAGCACCCCTGCCATGATGAGCTGCTTCATGGTGCCTTCCAACAGAATTTGCTTCAGTTGTGCCATTTCCTGAAGCAAAGGTGACCACCATGCTGGCCTTTAACACACTCGACTCCACTTGGCCCTCAGCGATAGTGCCAGTGCCACTAACTTTATAGGCATTCAGGAGGGACAAATGCAAGCCAATGATGAGTTGGATGAGCTGGTGGTAGGATGCAATCTAGAGTTTAAAACAGCTTGGTTGTACAGCGTTTTCTTGGTTATGGGTGACTTTGCATCCTTTGAAGTTAATTTAAGCCTGTTATCCCTTGGCTACAGCATATTGTCATCATTCCAACCAAAAATTAGAACAAGTGCTACTGCATCAGGTTTATAGCCAATTTTCTTAGTGTAGGTGTTGATTTCCTTCATGATTTCCTCATATCTTTTCTAGCTGTGGGCAACTCAGTGGAAACTTTATGAACACCAACACTCAGTTGCTTCACACCTAGTAAATAAGAAAAAAGGGCATGCTCATGGGCTTGACCATTCTTGGAGATATCAGCTTCAAATTCAGCAATACCAATAGCACAAATCAGGACAGGACAGTTACCCTGGGAAGTGCCTGTAATTATTTTTTTGATAAATGATAGTCACATGCTTTCTGCTCTTAAGTTTCTATAGGGAGATGTCAATGGTGACACCAGGCTTGTGTTAAGCTTCAGTGTATCTAAGAACCCATGCATACTGGAAAAACTCTTTCCCAGTAGTTTTCTTCTCAAGTTTTTTGGTGAATCTCACCACATCTGTACACCAAATGTGGCTAGTACTTGTGAACTTGCCAAAAACTACATGATCAATGATGCTGATGTTGATGAGTCTTTTACTTTCTCATTCTAATTTTGATTTAGCAATGATTTTCATGATACCTCTGAGTTCTGGTGGCAAAAGATCCTTTTTTCTATTTTTTTTCTCCTCTTTCTTCTCTCACTCTCTGCCTTCCCCTCTCTTCTCTTCTTTTCCTTTAAAAAATATTTTCAAGCAAATCTCAGGTAGCATGGCACTTTAATTTCTACACAGTTCAGTATTGCTACTAAAAATATAGCCCTTGTATAACTACTGTTTTAGACCAGAGGAAAGTTAGTATTTTTACTTGGAAAATTTAAGGATTTTCCTATTTACTACCCAGGAATGAGTGACTGAGAACAAGGTCATATCACTTACAGAAAAAAAAAGAATCTATCTTTTCTTTGTACATGTCCTTTTAACAGAAAAATATTTGTTGAATATCTCCCTGTATAGCAACTTTACAATATAAGCCTTTAATATGTTGCTGAAGCAAAATACCAGACACCATCAACTTAAATGAGAAGAGGTTTATTGTGATTCACAATTTGAGAGGTTTCAGTTCTAGGTTGGCTGGCCCCAAGGCAGAAGCATCACGGTGGAAGGAAAATTGCTCAATTCATGTCAATAAAGAAGAGAGCAGGGGAAGAGCCCAAGAGGAGGATGCTAGGGACCAAACATAGTTCCCAAGGGCATGGTGCTGTGATGAACCCAAACACACCCAGAAGTGTACTGATCTCCCAGGCATCTCACAGGCCAATCACACTGACAATCAAGATTAAGGATCACTTCCTTCCCCTTTGCCCCTTTTCTTCCTATTTCACATTACCTATTATACATTTTAGTCCTTATTTACACTTTTAGTTTCTCACATTGGAGAAACTATTCGGTACTTATACATGTGTGTCCTATTTATTTCACTTAAGAGTATTGCCTCAATGTGCATCCACCTAGCTATAAATGTCTCTAATTTCTCATTTTTTATGGCTGAGTAGTACTCCATTTTATAAAAAAACCCCACATTTTCTTTATCCAGTCTCCAGTTGATGGGCATTTGGGCTGTTTCCAAGTTTTAGCTATCACAAACTGTGCTGCTATGAACATGGGTGCACATATATCACTGTGGTATGATTCTTTTAATTCTTTGGAGAAGATACCCAGCAGTGGAAGTGGGAGGGGTAGGGGAAAGGAAAGAAGGGAATGGGCTTAATATGAGAAAATGGAAAAATAGGAACAAAATCTTTGTAAATAGGGAGGACTGGAGGGGTTGAAGGGAGGGCTGGGCAAGGGTGAAAAATAAGAACCAAGAGAGATTATGTAAAGGTACAAATTTCCAGTGATGAACGTTATTATATTGTATACCTAAAATGTACCAATGATTAGAATGAATAATCGATAATGCAAAATAGGAAGAAAAGGTCGAAAGGGGTAGGGGTAGTGGGAGGGGCAGGGGAAAGGAAAAAAGGGAAAGGAAAAAACGATGAGAAATGGAAAAAATGGCAATAAAGTCTTTGTAAATAGGGAAGAGTGGAGGGGGTGAAGGGAGGGCTAGGAATGGGGAAAAATTAAGAACCAAGATGCATCATGTAAAGGTACAAGTTCCCAATGAGAAATATAATTGTGTTGTATACCTAAAATGTACCAATAAAACAGTTTAAGAAAAAAAAAAGATTAAGCATCACATGTACCTATTAAGTAATTCATAGGACTTTACTTCCCTTCCTCACTGAAATAGTGATGCTACCAGCTTCGTTTTCTTTGTTTGTTTTGAAAGGGAGCTAGATCTGAGTTTACTTGGAAATCCTGAAGAACATTTTTAGTCATACTACATAGTGTGGACATTTATCATATTTAAAAAAAACTTACAATATAGGTACAGAAACAGCAATTTTTGGAGCATGTAAATTAATGGCAGATGATACGAATATATCTCTGTACGTGTACATAGAGATATATCCCTTCAGGGCTTGTTCAACTTTTTGATAATTTTATGAAAGGTAAGGATTCTAACTCCACATTGAAGACACCCACAAAACTTTTCACATATTTTGTTGATCCCCAAAAATGCAGCCATTTGTCTACAGAATACCCTTCTAGCACACAGAAATAATTTTCATCTCCATTTTTGGCTTTGCATGTGTTTTGATTCTAGGTTAGCTGACTCACATTAGTATCTGTTTTGCTACAAGTTTAAGTACAGGGATATCTTTTATCAGTAATGCTGAAGAATGTTCATTTTCCAAGAAGGTCATCGAGGCCTCTCCCTACTTGGCGCTTACCACTCTGTATTCTACTTGCCAATTCAAATGCCTGTCTCCCCTTCTAAACCATAAACCTCTCAAGGGCAGAAACAGCCTAGTTTAGAGGGATGTTTTCAGCCTCTAAGACCATAATATTTACTTCTTGAATTATGCACATGAGCAAAGTATTGTTCTTATTAAATACTCAGGCAAGCTGATGTTATGTGAAGTTCAGTGATTTCCCAGAGTCAAAGAGCTAGTAAGTGGCATAATGGACATGACACTCAATACTGCTGGTTCTAGGTCCAAGATCTTTCCAGGACATGACCTACAGAAGTGAAAGAATGAGCTGCAGAATGAGTCACTGTCAATGTGTGAACCTCTGTCAGGGAGAAGGTCTCAATAGCTTGAGCCTGACTGAGAGGAGGGAGTAGAACTGTGCAGTGCCCTGTGATACGGGTCTCAAAGGGGAAAAAGAATGGAAACCGGAGCTAGAGACAGGCTTCCAGACAACAAGGCAATAAATATTTCAGGAAAACTCTGAGGCTTTCTTTAAAACAATGGCACATTTGCCACATATAGAATATTGATTCAAAAAGTAGTTTGCTTTTCTTAAAAATTAAAGTATTTAAGGATGTGTGATTCTTTGGATCTTAAGTGTTTTTGGCTTTTATTACTTTAGGAAAGATTTCTGGCTTACCCAGGATATCAGACTGCAAGCCTAGTTAATTGGTTAACTGGTTGACCTCAGTTAAATACTCTTACTAGCTTTTGTTGCCCCATTTGCTTCCCTTGCAACCACCAATTTGCACAAGAGCTCTAACGTCTTTTATTCATTTCATGTATATACATTTCTATAACTTTTATGAAGAGTAATAATCACATTCCCCCTTGCTTTATAAATGAGATGCTGGATGTTTGTGAAAATAAAAATTGGACTTGATGGGTTAGTTTCCATCAACACATACTCAACTTGATTAACTTAGGATCACTTTGCTGTGAGTGGCATGGAAGATCTGAAGAGCATCTGTGTTAGTAAGTGAAAAACAAACAAAGCAACTTTTGAGCCACTGATCTGTCTTCTCAGTTTATCTGTCTGAATTTTTAAAATGTAGGCTTCCTGAAACTTATTACCTCTCTCAGAATAGAAAACACAACAGTAGAAAATATTTCTCAGAAACCCAATCACCAAAGTGAGCTAAACCAATTTGAGTGTACTACCATACATTTGTACTCTGCATGTTTAGCATGAACAACTTCTACATATAAAAGGTTGAAGAGATATCTTCAGAGAGTAGTTTAACTTTTGTAGAAATTTCAGTAATTTCCTGTTTTGAGGCTACATGAAACATGCAGGAAAGTCTTGTTTTTTTTCACTTTGGTTGAAAAATCTTTTTGACAGTAAGAGTCTTTTCAGTTTTCTTGGATGATTTATTTTGAAGTTTCACTTAAGAAAGCATTAGGGGGAAAACATTAGGAAAATATTAAAGAAAGAGCATTTAATATCTTCTTTAGCTTTTTATGTCAATTTCTTAATTTTTAGAGAATTGCCTGCTGATAATAAACAGTCACCCTTTCAAACACCAGTAAGTGGTATTTGTGAAATATCTCTTATATGTAGTTATATTTATAGTATGGGATTATAAATAAATTTGTCTTCTGGGTTGAACTACGACATATATGAGGTGTGATCAAAATGTACAGCGAATATTTACATTAAGAATTTATTACAGTAAAAGACACATTGTCATTAATCCCCTTTAAGATACTCCCACTCACTTTGAACACACTTATCTCATCATTCTTGCCACTTTCTAAAGCAGTCCTGGAAATCTTCTTTCATGAGTGTCTTTATGAGGTGTGATGAAAAATCCAGTGCATGCTGCTGCCCAGTGCCATCCAATGGAAAGGCAGGCTTAAAACAAACATTACACATATCCTCATCCACCTTAATCACTGGCTCTGGCACCATGAAACTTCTCACTTTTCTCCAAAATCACAATGCCCATGAAAGGCAAAAGTTTGAATTGATTCAGAATATTGAGGCAGCCATAAAAGCAAGAGTAAAGACATGAAAGAGAACTTTCTGCTTTCAGAAAATGTCAAGAATGATGGGAAAATTGTGTGTAAAGTGAGTGCAAGTATTTTGTGGGGGATTAATGGCAATATATTCTTTATTGTAATAATTTTATTTTTCAGTCATACCATGTATAGTGCAAGGTTTTGTGGGAAGGGATCTTTATTGGAGGGACGTCACAGATTTGTTGCTGAGAAGGTCATCTCATAGCACCTTCTTGTACCTGAGATTGCCGCTATTGCCTTTCTAAGGAAGATATTCCTTTCTAAAGAAATGAATATGGACAAGTTATAAATTTACATATTACTGGGTACAAAGTAATGCCATAATATGTGTATATAATGTGGAATTATTAAATCAAGCTAATTAAAGTGTCTATCTCCCCAAATACTTAATAGTTTATTCCTTCTGATCGAAAAATTGTGCCTTTTACGGACATTTCCCCCAATCCCTAGGCTCTGATAACCACCATTTTGTTCTCTAATTCTATGTGTTCAGCTGTATTGTTTTTAGAAGGGTTTCACTGTATAGTTCAGGCTGTCCTTGAACTCGGGATGATCCTCCTGCTTCAGCTTCCTGAGTGCTAGGATTACAGATGTGTGCCTACATGCCTGTCTATATTCAGATTTTATTCATTTGTTTTGTTTTTAGATTCCATATATAAGTGAAAACATGTGGTAGAAGCTATCACTTTTTGTTAATAGATATAGGGCTCTGATGTCATATACACACACACCACAACATTTTTAAAACTAAGGAAAACTTGGGAGCATAGTTATTAAGATACCTAGAGTAAAAATATCAAAGTGTTAATCCAAGATTTGACATGATTCCAAAGGCATATCAAGGTTCTAAGATTGGCCTAAAAGTAACATTTTTTATAATTTGGAAGGGTGAAACATTAAACTGTTAGATCAATAGCATAATCGCTTTGCCAGATGAGCTGGCCAACACCAGATCAGACAAGAGCCTTGATGAAAAAGAACACAGGGCCTGTGTTTATTTATTTATTTTGGTGACCCTGAGGCAAGCTGTGTGAGAAAGGGTAGCCATGAACAATTCTGCATGGAGAGTAAAGGCTGGGATGAGGAACCTAGTGATTCCAAGAGGGAAGTAGGCATGTTAATCACCTGTGTAGCCTTTCTGATGCTGAGCTGAGCTTCAGGCTGCAGAGAAGGTAGATCTCCACAGAGGGACATGTGCAACTTGAGTGCATTAGTAGGGATCCTGAGGTCTGTGTGGACTCTAGCAATGTCATCACCACTTTCTAATTGTTTACCAGGACGTAGAAATGACAATATGAAAGGGAAATGTGAACAATTTTAAAAATAGAGGGTTGGTGATGAACTGACAGAAAGAGTACTTCTCATATAAGATACTGAGATAATATACTTGTATCAGTCACTTTCCCTTCACTGAGACAAAATACAGGACAACTGCAACTTAAAGCACTGGAGGTTTACAATGATTCACAGTTTTCAGAGTCTTCAGTCCCTTGGTTTGCTCCAAGACAGAAATGGCATAGCAGGAGGACATGGTGGAGGAAAGCTGCTCACCCCATGGCAGCCAGAAAGTGAAGAAGGGAGGAGCAGAGGATCCAGAGACATGAATATATCCTTTCAGGTCACACCTCCAGTGACCCCAACCAGCCCACACCTCCTAGCAGCAGATGGACTACTGAACTCAGCAGGGGATGAGCTCACTGATGAGCACAGTGGCTCCCTCCATGATTCCATCACCCTCCAAAAACATGAGACATTTGTGGGCCATGATAGATATAAACCATAACAATATTTGCAAAAAGGAGATCTTTGTTATAGTCCCAGGGATACTGAGATCATGCTAAGCACTCCTATAAGTTCTTTTTTCATAAAATCCTTAAGGTAAGCCTGTGAATTGGATCCTATTATTATCTCCATGTTACAGAAGAACATATTGAGGCTTAAAGAAATTGAGTAACTTTCCCAGGGGCTCATAACTGGAAAGTAGCAGAAATAGGATTAAAACTTAAGGAAGGGCAAGGTAGTTTTAAGTATTCAAGGGGGAAAATAATATGAAAAGGGGACTTCTTTTTTTAAATCATTTGTAGCTCTAGAAGGCAGAAGTAGGAATTAATGGGAAGTTAAAGTAAAAAGGTTAATTTCAATGTATCACAAGGAAGGGTTTCTGAAGTTTGGAAGCAACCCAAAGAGGAAAGAACTTGTTTGTGAAATAGTGACCTTTCTATTACTAGGCACATTCAAGTGGAGATAGCCACATAGTAGAGATGCTGCAGAGGGATTTCAGATTTGAGGGAGCATGTTAAACCATGTGACCTTAAAACTCTTTTGAGTTAAAATTACTATCCTGTGTACCCTGAACATTCGTGTTCAAGTGTATTTGAGGGCCTTCAAAGTAAAAATTAATCTTTTGTTAACTGTAGTCTTCCTGGGAGCCAAAACCAAAAGAGAAAATATATGCTTAATTTAATAAAAAGGTAGAAAATCTTGGAAATGAAAACCTTTAAAATCAAAGATGGTGTAACTTTACAAGAGGGAGACAAGAAGAATTCATATTTGATCCTGAGACTTCATATTTGGGTGAGCAAAAATGGAATAGTAACATATGCCTTATGAGCTATGCATGTAATTACAATGAAGGGTCACCTGGATATTGGAGAAGTACCTGCACAATGCAGGGACAAAGACCAGCAACAAAATTGGAAAAACTAAATAGGAAACAAAAACTTTGTTTTAAAAAATAAGGTTCCTGAAGAGTAAGAATGCTTGTAATGAATGAAAGTGAAACTTACTAATATTTCTCAATTAAGTGAACTTCAAAAAAATTTTTTTGCATGAAATCTTAAAGATTTATGTCTTCTTAGAAAGAAGCCATAAAGTGAGACATAATCTCCATCTCAAAGAGTTTGCCGTCAAGTACAGCATCAACCAGATGAACCAATAATCTAATAAAAGATAGAATATTATACATATTGTAACGTAAAGTTGACTTCAGAGGGGAGAATGCTTGCTTCCTCTTTGGGGTGGGAAACAGATAAGGCTTTGTGGAAGAAATGATATATGAAAAGAAGGGTGGGGTATTTACAGGTTAAAAAACAAGGAGAGAAGGTGTACCAGGCAGGCAGATGATTAAAGGCAAGATGACAGGCAAGTGTGAGTCAGTTCTGAGAAAATGTGCCAGTGAGAGTGGAGTGTAGGCATTTGAGGAGGTAAGAATAGGAGATAACACTGGAGATGCAGCTGAAGCCAAGTATGGTGGGTCTCCTGCAGGCCAAGGAGTGTGCACTTATTTCCATGAATGCCGAGAGGCCATTAATATGAATGGAGTTGAGGGTTGGGGGAATCAGAGGGCTGCCTGGTGTTCTATGCAGATTACGGAGTGCAAAATCTCACCGTGTCATTCACATAGTGGCCTTGTAGATTTCTATATGTATTATGACCATGTTTCAGTCATTGTAAGTATATTACATAATGACGGGTTTCCTGACAGATGGAAGACAAGTGTCTTGAAGATGGAATGTATCATGTGGGGTCGTGGTAGCTGTGACAGCTTTGCACTAGGTCTACACATCATAAAGCAGAAGATAGGACTGAGTGTGATAGGGAGAGACTGGAGACTTTGACAATAGTTCACACAAACACAGGAGCTTAGCTTAGAAAAGAGAGGCTGAGGAATCTAAGTGGGAGGCAGTGGAAAAGGGCTCATGTGTATCTTCAAGGGTGGGTGATGGGTAATGGTGGGAAATAAGAAATTGAAAAGTGAGAAGGGAGATCGACTGAGTAAATGGAAGAGATGGGAAGTTTGATTCTGAACACACATTGGAGCCAGAAGGGTTGGCTGAACATGCAGGTGGAAATATCAAGATTAAAATGCTGGTCTGAAGGGTGTGTCAGTAGGCTGGCTGGAGTTGTCCACATGAATGTGATTATAGAGTCTCGGAGTTCATGAGATAACAGGAGAGCTGTTAGAGAGAGAGGTGAGCAGAACATAACTGGTGTTAGAAGCAATCCTCTTTCTTATCACATTGGGCTCTCTAACACCAAAAGAATTAGGAATAAATCTTGCAAAAGAAGGCTGCCTTCTTAGTCATGTGGTTGTCGGAGAGCTTGTTTCCTTTCCAGTTACTGCCAACCATCAAATGCAGTCAGAAAGCCAGATTTTATATATAAACATGTCATTTTTTCATTATAAGATTAGATAAGAGTGCAGGCAGGAGAGGCTTTCTGACCAAAGGCAGAATCATTGATGACTTGGTAATGTTTTAATGGTGAAATGGAAGCACATAAATCAATAATAAATGCAATCAACTCTTCATTCAAGAAGGAAAGTAATGGCAAAACCCACATAAAAGCATTTTTATTTGACCCTCTCATTTAATGCACTAAATGTGGCTCCATATTTTCATTTCAGTGTTTTTCTTAATCTGATACTAAAATTAATTTATACTGCAGAAG
This sequence comes from Heterocephalus glaber, assembly GCF_053883595.1. Classification (NCBI taxonomy): domain Eukaryota; kingdom Metazoa; phylum Chordata; class Mammalia; order Rodentia; family Bathyergidae; genus Heterocephalus; species Heterocephalus glaber. The sequence goes on from NW_028258156.1 coordinate 9,700,474, forward strand.
AGCACAAAATTAATGATAAGCAAAGGTAGTCAAGACATGTCTTGAGTGGCAGAGAGCAATTCTGAGATGCAAATATTTGCCTTATGTAAGCCTTGAATAAAGAATGAGGGTTTATTTTAAGGCTATCTCAGGTTTCTCTTCTCATATTTTAGACTGTCTGGTAGAGATATTTGCTGGGATTAGTGCACTCTTACTTACCTTGTTATGATGACCCCAGCAGCCCACAAGGTATCAAAGTTCCACATAGAAGTTGACTATTAAATCTACTTTATCTCTTTTTATTTATAGATATGCCTTCCCAATTTTATGCAATTTTAACAGACACAAGGGTCTAGTCTAAGCGGAGAGCCATAAAAATACTGTGTGTATTTTTTGTCTTTAGGGAAGTTAAAAAAAAAGCAATAGTCAATTCATCTTCAGCATGTTACTAATGTATATTTTAAAATCTCCACTATGTCTACACTTTATTGTTTTTTGGACTTTTTAGGGGGGTAGAAAAGTAGTATGTACCAGCATCTCTAAGTTGGTAGAAAACATTTGATATTATATCAATCTATTTGAAATTTAACATGCTGATGACCTCATCTAAATATAGCTTTACTATTATTGATATTTAATTTTGTAGTTGATATTCTCATTGATAGAATGACTTAGCAAGCTGTTAAATATTTTGTTTGAACTTTTATCTACAAATAGAAATATGTAACTTATTCAAGAACAGTAAGTGTAGATAAATATTTGTAAGGGAAAATCAAGGAAGAAAAACTTAGATCTTTATAAATAGTATCTGGGTGATATAATATTTATGAATTTAATGGTACTTTAAAAAATCTAGTAGTTGCAAATAAATCTATGTGAACAAAGGTATACTTATTTTATTGGACTGGTTCCTTAAATATTTTAAAAATTTGGTCAATCTTATTTTCTCTTTCACTTCAAAATTGTTCTAAATTATCCCATATTTTTGTTTTATTGATTAAAAGATGTGCCTAATCTTGTATTACTGAAAAAAGAATGTATTTAACGTACAGCATTTCGTAAATACTAGAAAGGAGTGAATTAGGTTTTCCCTTTGATACTGTGAATTTTCATTTAGAGAAACTAAGCCAACAAACTCACATACCAATATGCACTTAAATATATCACTTAGGTCCTTGAATTAAAGACAGATTCTGAGCAGTATTTTGACGGGAATATGTATATACATTCGGTTAATGAAATTTACTCAGCTAGTCTGGTATAAATATTTACTTGTGTCAGGTGACAACTGAAAAAGTCAGTGTCTATAAGCTTAAAATTTTCTTAAGAATGTAGATCAGGTGAAAATTAAGAGTCAGTTAACGGTAGTTTAAGGTCTCACTAAAATAACTTAAAAATGAACCTGGGAAAAAGGTTCCCAGGGAACAAATTTTAATCCAATTTTCATCTAGCACATTTAAAAAACCCTTCTGAAATATTTGTAGATTTCTTTAAGCTCATTTGAAAATTCTTAGGGCCTTTCCAGTCCAGAGTAAGTCTGTACACCAGAATACAGTACTATGAACATTTTAGGAAAAACAACAACAACAACAACAAAAAACCTTTTGAGGATGAATTTTGCTTTTAGCTTTCCTCAGGAGCTTGGGAAATCTCCTGGGAATAACTTGCGGATTATAGTGATGTTCTTCCAAACTTTCAGTTAGTCCCTACAGCATGGTTTTTGATGTTTGTTTGTTTGTTTGTTTTTTTTACTGATAGTGGGTAAAACATAAAACAGCAAACCATCTGAACAAAAAAGGACAGATCTGTAGAAATATGTAATTTGTGAAACTGTGAATGCCTATGGTGAACACTTCAAAAAATACGGATTGGAAAGTAGATGGATGGTGATGCCAAGAACTTAAAAGGATTACGATCTCTTACTTTTCCTGCTTTATAGCATATGACCTGAACTTTTCTGTCCAAACTTGCTTTTGTTATTGTTTTTCTTTAGCAAAAACTACATGTGCAACCAAGTCTAAGAAATGGCCATGTAAGGACACAGGGAGAGGGTGGGCACCTGCAAGTCAAGGACAGTGACCCCATGAGAACGTGAGCCTGATGACACTTTGATCTTGGACTTTTAGCCTTCTGGACTGTGAGGAAAATACCAGTGTGTGGTATTTTGTTGTGGTAGCTCTAGAAAATAAATATAATGATAATGAAGTAAGTACTAACTCTTTGAAGAAAAAGCATCGGGTCATTCAAATTTCTTCTAAGAACATATATATTCCTCATTTAAACGTCAGGTCCCTGTGTATGGTGGTACTGGCTTCCATTCACCGCTAACTCTATTTAATATGTAACCACTGAACACTTACTCATCTGTCCACTTCTTTCATTCCATGTTGACTGACTGCCATTCCTTTCATCCTCCCAAACACTGAATTTGAATTCTAGCTCTACTTTGTAAAATTATGGTCAAAACCACATAACATAAAATATATTATTTTTAAGAGTTTGTAAGACTGAACAACAGTTACTCCATCTTTGTAATAGGGCCCCAACTTTCTGCTTCTGTTACGGATCACCAGGTAGACATCAAGTTTCAGAGATGTGTTTGTTGTTGTGCCAGGAAGGTCTGTTGTGGGCATAGTGTTCTGTCTGCTTGCCAACTTCCCCTGCGGTCTGTTTTATCTCTCTCCTCCGCTTTTGTATTTCTGCTTGCCAACTTCCCCTGCGACCCCCTATAAAAACAGCTTCGGACTCTGAGCCAGTTGCCTCTCTAAGCTACTTTGCTTTGGGAGTGCCGTCTGGCCAGACTAATAAAGGTCTGTTTTACTTTCCATCTTGTCCGGTGTGTTCCTTCCCGGGTGTCCTTCTTTGCGGTCAGCTCCTCAGAGCATTTGGTAAGGCCCTTGGTCTTACAAGTTACTTCTTTAGTGCTAAGTATATCCACATTGTTGGACAATGGATCGCTAGAACATTTCCACCTTGCAAAACCGAAACTCTATAGCCATTGTCTTAGTTACTTTCTTGTCACTGGGACACAATACCCAACACCCACAAATTAAAGGAGGAGGAGTTTATTTTGACTCACAATTTGTAGAGGTTTCAGTCCAAGGCACAGCATGATGACAGAGGGGCATGGCAGAAGAGAAAAAACTCATTGCAGGGTGGAGGAGAGAGTAATCCAGCAGGAGGGAGGGAGATAGATCCTTCCAGGCCACACCCCTAGTGACTCACTTCCCCACATCACATTTGGCTATAAACTCATACAGCTGACCAACCCACTGGCTAGTGGATTAATCCACTGCTGAGAATTGCACACTCACGATCTAATCACTTCCCCAAAGCCCCACCTATGAGTGCATGAGGCTTCGGGGGGTCATCTAGACATAAACCATAACAACTCTTAACAATTCCTCCTTTCTTCTTTTTTCTCAAGCCCTTGGCAAACACAATTCTAGTTTGTTTCTATAATTTGGACCAATTTAGATACCTCATATAAGTGAATTAATATAGGATTTGTCTTTTTGTGACTAGCTTATTTCACTTCATATAATGTCCTTAAGGTTCATCCATACTGTAACATGAAACAAGTTTTTCCTATTTTTTAAGGCCAAATAGTATTTCATTGTAAAATTTTCTTTATTTAATCATTCATTAATCTACATATAGGTTGTTTCTACTTCATAATTATTGTGAATACTGGTGCTTTGAACACAGATAAGCAAATATTTTTATAAGGTTCTACTTTTAATGTTTTTGGATAGAGATCCAGAGAAAAATAGCTAGATTGTAAAGTAATTCAAGTTTTAAATTTTTTGAGGAACTGCTGTACAATTTTTCTCAGTGGCTGTATTATCTTATATTCTCATCAACAATATGTTAGAATTCCACTTTCTATCCATCCTAGCCGACACTTTTTCTTGTTTTGTATAATAGCCATTCTACTGAGTGTGAAGTAATATCTGTGGTTTTTTTTTCTGAATTTTTAAAAATTTATATATTAATTGGTACACTTTAGGTATGCAATACATTTACATTTATCATTAGGTGTTTGTACCTGAACATGATGTATCTTAGTTCTTATTTTTTTCCCCATCAACTATGCACCCTTCATTCCCACCACCCTTCCCTATTTACATAGACTTTGTTTCCATTTTTTTTTTCCTTTCTCATAATCTTTCCTTTCCTTTCTTCCCTTTCCCCTTCCCCTCCCTCCACCCCTCCACCTTTGGACCTTTTCCTATTTCAAATTATCAATTATTTGTTTTAATCATTTTCATACCTATTTACACTTTCAGTTTCTCACACTAGAGATACTATTCGGTATTTACACATGTGTGTCCTATTTATTTCACTTAAGAGTATGGCCTCAATATGCATCCATTTAGCTATAAATGACTAGTTTCTCATTCTTTATGGCTGAGTAATACTCCATTTTATAAAAAAACCCACATCTTCTTTGTCCAGTTTCCAGTTGATGGGCACTTGGGCTGTTTCCAAATCTTAGCTATTACAAACTGTGCTGCTATAAACATAGGTGCACATATATCACTGTGGTATGATTCTGTTAATTCGTTTGGGAAGATACCCAGAAGGGGAATAGCTGAACCAAATAGGACCTCTAATCCTAGTTCTTTGAGGTATCTCTCTACGGATTTCCACAGTGGTTGCAACAGTCTGCACTCCCACCAACAATGGAGAAGGGTTCCTTTCTCTCCACATCCCCACCAGCATTTGTTATTGGTTGATTTCTTGGGAGCAGCCATTCTTTGTGGAGTGAGGTGGAATCTCAGTGTTGTTTACATCTGCATCTCTCGAATGACCAGTGATGTTGAACATTTTTTCATAATTTATTTGCTGTTTTTACTTCTTTGTCTGAGAAATGTCTGTTCATTTCGGATGCTCATTTTTGAATTGGGTCTTTGAATTTGGGGGCTCTGATTTTTTTCAATTCTTTATATATTCTAGATAGTAGACCTTTGTCTGAGGTACAGTTGCTAAAAATTTCTTCCCATATTGTAGGTTATCTCTTAGCTCCGTTGGTAGTTTCTCTTGCAGTGCAGAAGCTTAATAAGATGAGATCCCAGTTGTTGATTCTTTGTGTTAGCTCCCATGCTACTGAAGTTTTGTTCATAAAGTCTTTTCCTATGCCAATGTCATTGAGAGTTCTACCTAACTTATCTTCCAGCAAGTTTACTGTTTCTGTCTTGATATTTAGCTCTTTAATCCACTTCGATCTTAGTTTAGTGCACGGTGATAGGTATGGGTCTAGTTTTAATCTTTGGCAGGTTGACATCCAGTTTTTCCAACACCATTTATTGAACAGGCTATCTTTTCTCCAAAGAGGGTGCTTGGCTCCTTTGTCAAAGATGAGGTGGCTGAGTATGTCTGGAGTTGTTTCTGGATCTTCTAATCTATTCCACTGATCCTTGGGTCTGTTTCTTTGCCAGTACCATGCTGTGGTTTTGATTTGCATTTCTTTAATGATAAGTTGCACATATTTTCATATATTTGGTGGTCATTTGTACATCATCTTTGGAGAAATACGTGTTTAAATTCCTTGCCCAGTTTTTCTCTAGATCATTTGTTTCTGTGTTTGATGTTGTTGAAATGTTTTATCTTTATATATTCTGGTTGTTAACCCTTTATAAAATATATGATTTGCCAATATTGTCTCTCTTTAGGTTGCTTTTTCACTCTGTGATTTTGTCTTTTGGTACACAGACGTTATTATGTTTGATGTAGTCCTACTTTTATTCAAGATTTTCCCCTATTTTTTCTTCCTGTAATTTTATAGTTTAAGGTCTCACAGTTAGATCTTTCATTCATTTTGGGTTAATTTTTATCTTTAGTGCAACATAAAGGCCTAACTTCATTCTTTGGATGTGGATACCCACTTTTTCCCAGTACCATGTGTTAAATAAACTATCCTTTCCCTATTGCATGGTCTTCGCATCCTTATTGAAGATAATTTGACCCTATATATACAAGGATTTATTTCTTGCCATTCTATTCTATTCCATTCTATATTTTTGTCTTTATGCCAATATGACACTGTTTAGATTATTGCACTTTTTGAAACATGTTTGAAATTTGTAAGTATGAGACCTCCAATTGAGTTCTTTCTCAAAATTAACATTAATTTGGGCTCTTTGTGGTTCCTTATGAATTTAGAGCTGTTTTTTCCTGTTTCTATAAAATATGCCGTTGGGCTTTTGATAGGCATTACGTTCAATTTGTATATTGTTTTATGTAGTATGGACATCATAGCAAAGTTAAGTCTAGGACTCAGGAACAGAAGATGCCCTTCTATTTGTGTCTTTAATTTCTTTCATCAGTGTTTTGCAGTGTTCAGAGGACACGTCTTTTACTTTCTTAATTACATGTATTACTAAACATTTTATTATTTTAGCACTATTGTAAATGGCAGTGTTTTCTTAATTTCTTTTGACTTGCTAAATATTATATAATTTGTATGTGATTTTGTATCTTGCAACTTTCTGAATTCTTTTACTGTTTTAACAGCTTTTTTGTTAGAATCTTTAGGGTTTTCTAAATATAAGTTCATATCATCTGAGAATAGTAACAATTTTCCTTTAAAAAAAAATTTAGATACTTTTTATTTCTTTTTCTTGCCTAACTGAACAGGCTGGGAATTCCAGTGCTGTGCTGAATAGAAATGAGGAGAGCAATATCCCTATTTTGTTCCTGATTTCAAAGGAAAAGATCTGAGTCTTTCTCCATTGATTGTGGTAATTGCTGTGGTCTTTTCGTATATGGCATTTATTATTTTTAAGTGGTTTCCTTCTGTTCTTAATTTGTTGAATTTTTTTTTTATTATGAATGGGTGTTGAAATTTCATTGCATCAACTTAGGTTGTAAGTGCTTTTTGTCTTTCATTTGGTTGATACGAAATATTAAATTGATTGATTTTTGTGTGTTGAACCTTTCTCTTAATTTGAGAATAATTACACTTTTCAAGGTGCACAATCTTTTTTTTTTGGTAGTGAGAATTGAACACAGGACCTTGTGCTTGCCAAGCAGGCGCGGAGCCACTGAGCTACATCCCCAGCCCTGCTGCAAATCTTTTTATTTATTTATTTATTTATTTTAATTTTATTTTATTGGTACATTTTAGGTATACAATATAATGACATTCATCATTGGAAATTTGCACCTTTACAGAATCACTCTTGGTTCTTATTTTTTCCCCATCCCCTGCCCTCGCTTCAACCCCTCCATCCCTTCCTATTTACAAAGACTTTGTTTCCATTGTTTCATTTTCTCATATTAATTCCATTCACTTTTCCTTTCCCTACCCCTCCCAATTTCCCCTTCCCCTTTGCCCCTTTTCTTCCTATTTCACATCATCTATTATACATTTTAGTCCTTATTTACACTTTCAGTTTCTCACACTGGAGAAACTATTCGATATTTACACGTGTGTCCTATTTCTTTCACTTAAGAGTATTGCCTCAATGTGCATACATTTAGCTATAAATGACTCTAATTTCTCAATTTTTATGGCTGAGTAGTACTTCATTTTATAAAAAAAAACACATTTTCTTCATCCAGTCTCCAGTTGATGGACAACTGGGCTGCTTCCAAGTTTTAGCTATTACAAATTGTGCTGCTGTGAACATGGGTGCACATATATCACTGTGGTATGATTCTTTTAATTCTCTGGGGAAGATACCCAGAAAGGGAATAGCTGGGTCAAATGGGACTTCCAGTCCTAGTTCTTTGACGTATCTCCGTACTGATTTCCACAGTGGTTGCACCAGTCTACACTCCCACCAGCAGTGGAGCAGGGTTTCTCTTTCCTCACAACCCCACCAGCATTTGTTATTGGTTGATTTCATGATAACAGCCATTCTTCCTGGAGTGAGGTGGAATCTCAGCGTTGTTTTCATTTGCATCTCTCAAATGACCAGTGACGAACATTTTTTCATGTATTTATTTGCTATTTCTACTTCTTTGTCTGAGAAATGTCTATTCATTTCAGATGCCCATTTTTGGATTGGGTCTTTAAATGTGGAAGATCTGATTTTTTAAAGTTCTTTATAGATTCTAGATAGTAGACCTTTGTCTGAGGAACAGCAGGTGAAAATTTTTTCCCCACATTGTGGGTTGTCTCTTCATATAGCTGGTGGTTTCTCTTGCTGTGCAGAAAATTTTTAATAAGAAGAGATCCCACTTGTTGATTATTTGAGCTAGTTCATGGGCAACTGAGGTTTTGTTCATAAATCTTTTCCTATCCCAGTGTCTTCCAGAATTCTACTGAACCTCTGTTCCAGTCTGTTCAGTGTTGCTATTTTAATATTTAGAACTTTAATCCATTTTGATTTTAGTTTAGTGCATGGTGAGAGATATAGGTCTAGTTTTAATCTTTGGCAAGTTGAAACCCAATTTTTCCAGCACCATTTATTAAAGAGACTATTTTTCTTCCAGTGAGGGTGTTTGGGTTCTTTGTAGAGGATGAGGTGGCTGAGTGTATCTGGTGTTGTTTCTGCATCTTCTAATCTGTTCCACTGGTCCTCAGGTCTGTTTCTTTGCCAGTTTCATGATGTTTATATCACAGTAGCTTTGTAGTATAGTTTCAAGTTGAGTGTTGTTATACTCCCTGCCATGTATCTATTGCCTAGAATTGATTTTGCTATTCTAAGTCTCTTCTTGTTCCAAATGAATTTTTGGATTGTTTTCTCAAGGTCCGTGAAGTATGCTGCTGGGATTTCAATTGGAATTGCATTAAATCTATATAGCAGTTTTGGAAGTATGGCCATTTTCACTATATTGATCCTTCCTACCCAGGAGCAGGGGATATCTTTCCATTTTCTGACATCATCTTCAGTCTCTCTTTTCAGAGTGCTATAGTTTTCAGAGAAGAGGTCTTTGATTTCTTTTGTTAGGTTGATTCCTAGGTAGTTCAGTTTTTTGGATGCTGTTGTGAAAGGAATTGTTTGTGTTATTCCTGTCTCAGGGAGTGTGTTGTTTGTGTAGAGGAAAGCTATTGATTTTTGTGTGTTGGCCTTCTATCCAGCTATTCTACTGAATTTGGTTATTAAGTCTAGAAGACTTTTGGTGTAGTTCTGGGGTTCTTCTCTATAGAATATCATGTCATCTGCAAATAATGACAATTTGACTTCTTAATTTCCTATCTTTATTCCTTTTATTTCTTTCTCTTGTCTAATTGCCATGGCTAATATTTCCAAAACTATATTGAACAGGAGTGGTGATAGTGGACCTCCTTGTCTTGTTCCTGATTTTAGTGTGAAGGATTTCAGTTTTTGACCATTTAGTATGATATTGGCTGTTGGTTTTTCATAGATGGCTTTTATCAGCTTGAGGTAGAGACCATCTAGTCCAATTATTTGTAGGATTTTTAATCACGAATGCGTGTTGGATTTTGTCAAATGTTTTTTCTGCATCTATTGAGATGATCATATGTTTTTTGACATTGGCTCTATTAATATAGTGTATTACATTTATTGATTTGCATATGTTGAACCATCCCTGCATCCCTGGGATGAATCCCACTTGATCAGGGTGTATGATCTTCTTGATGATCTTCTGCATTTTATTTGCCAGTATCTTATTGAGGATTTTTGCATCTATGTTTATTAGCGAGATTGGTCTATAGTTGTCTTTTTTGGTTGAGTCTTTCTCTGCTTTGGGGATCAAGGTGATATTTGCTTCCAAGATTGAATTTGGGAGTATTGCTTTCCTTTCAATTTCATTGAAGAGTTTAAACAGTAGTGGCAACAGTTCCTCTCTAAATGTCTTGTAGAATTCAGCATAGAAGCCATCAGGACCTGGGCTTTCCTTATTTGGCAAGTTTTAAATTATATTTTCAATTTCATTGATTGATATTGGGTTGTTTAGAATTTTTAGGTCTTCTTCATTTAACTTTGCTAATTCATATGTATCTAGGAATCTGTCCATTTCTTCTGTGTTTTCCATCTTTATGGTGTATAGGTTCTTGAAGTAGGTATTGATGATCCTCTGGATTTCTGCTGTATCTATTGTAATTTCACCCTTTTCATTCCCAATTGCTTGGATTTGGGACTTTTCTTTCCCTTTTCTTATAAGGTTGGCTAAGGGTTTGCCAATTTTGTTTATTCTTTCAAAGAACTAACTCTTGGCTTTATTGATTTTTTTGTATTGTTCTCTTAGTCTCCATTGGATTGGTATCTGCTCTGATCTTTATAATTTCCTCCCTTGTATGAGTTTTGGGTTTGTCCTGCTCTTCTTTTTCTAGAAGCTTGGGGTTCAGCATCAGGTTGTTTAATTGGACTCGCTCTGCTTTACTAATATGAGTATTCACTGCTGTGAATTTCCCTCATAAAACTGTTTTCATTGTGTCCCATAGATTCTGATATGTTGTATTGTCATTGTCATTTAATTGCAGAAACCGTCAAATTTCTTCTTTAATTTCCTTTGTGACCCATTGGCTATTTAGAAGTGTGTTGTTCAATTTTCATGTGTTTATGAAATTTTTGTGGTTTCTTTTGCTATTGATCTCCAATTTCATGGCAGTATGATCTGATAATATACAGGGGATAACTTCAATTCCTTTGCATTTACTTAAACATATTCTATGAGGGAGTATATGGTCAATTTTGGAGAATGACCTGTGTGTAGATGAAAAGAATGTGTATTCTGATTTTGTGGGGTGGAACACTCGGTATACATCTGTTAAGTTCATTTGTTCAAGAGTTCAATTGTGTTCTAGTATTTCATTACTTGTTTTTTGTCTAGTTGATCTATCTATTTTGAGAGTGGAATATTGAGGTCCCCCACTACTATTTCATATATTACTTTTCATGTCTGTTAGTATTTGTTTTATATAGTTGGGTGCACTGGTGTTTGGTATACACACACACACACACACACACACACACATATATGAATGATTGTCATCTCTTCCTCTGGGGTTCTTCCCTTTACAAGGATGTAGTCTCCTTCTTTGTCTCGCTTAATCAGTGTTCAAGTGAAATCCACTTGATTTGCAAAGAAGATAGCTACTTCTGGTTTTTTTCAGGTTCCTGTCGCATGGAGTTTTGTTTTCCACCCTTTAACTTTCCGTCTATGAGTTTCTTTTTGAATTAAGTGTGTTTCTTGTTTGCAGCATATTGTTGGATCTTGCTTCTTTGATCCGTTCTGCCAGTCTATTTCTTTTGATTGGTGAATTGAGACCATTAATATTGATGATTATCAAGAGAGACTATGTAAAGGTGCAAATTTCCAATGATGAATGTCATTATATTGTATACCTAAAATGTACCAATTATTAGAATGAATAATCGATAATGTAAAATAGGAAGAAAAGGTCCAAAGGGGTAGGGGTAGTGGGAGGGGCAGGGGAAAGGAAAAAAGGGAAAGGAAAAAATGATGAGAAATGGAAAAAATGGCAATAAAGTCTTTGTAAATAGGGAAGAGTGGAGAGCGTGAAGGGAGGGCTAGGAATGGGGAAAAAATAAGAACCAAGATGCATTATATAAAGGTACAATTCCCAATGAGAAATGTAATTGTGTTGTATACCTACAATGTACCAATAAAATAATTTAATACAAAAAAATATTGATGGTTATAACTGATATGTATTGACTTATTATTGTCATGCCTTTTTCTTTTTGTTGGATTCTTCCTCTTGGCATTTAATTTTTTGTCACACCTGACAGATTCATTCTGCTGGGCTTCCTGGGGTTGTGATCCTTGTTGTCTTTTTTAGGATATTGTCTAAAATGTTTTGGAGCACTGGTTTGGTATTCATGAAGTTCCTAAGGTGCTTTTTCTCATGAAAGCATCTTATTTCCCCATCAGTTTTGAGAGATAGTTTTGCATGGTCCATTAATCTGGGTTGGAGGCTGTTTTCCTTAGGGCTTGGAATACATCACTCCAAGCTCTTCTTGTCTTGAGGATTTGAATTGAGAAGTTTGCTGTGATTTTGATGGGCTTTCCTTTGTATGTGATTTGTTTCTTTTCTCTGCTTGTAGAACTTTGTCCTTCTGCTGGGTTTCTGGAAGCTTAACAATTATATGCCTATGTGTAGATTTTTTTTGATCAAGGCTATTTGGAGTCCTATATACCTCACTTATCTGTATGTCAAGCTCTTTTCCCCTGCTTGGGAAGTTTTCTGCCATTACTTCTGTGAACAGTTGTTTTTATGTCATATACACTCTCTCCTCTTTCTTCGTTGACTCCAATCAGTCTTATGTTATTCTTCTTTGCATCATCTAGCAGCTGCTGGATTGATTTCTCATGGTCCTTTAAAATTTCAAAGCAAGTTTTCTTTTCCTGGTCATTAATTGCAATCTTATCTTCTATATCTGAAATTCTGTCCTCACATTGGCTCATTCTGCTGTGTAGATTTTTAGTGGAGTTTTTCATCTCCTGGAAATCTGTTTTCATGTGTTTTATTGATTTCATTTGTTTCCTATGTTGGGATTCCATCATGTTCCTCAGCTCCTCTCTAGATTTATTAATCATGTCTTGCACTATGAGCACAACCTCTGCTGTTATCTGAGAAATTATTTCTGATTTCATTTTTTCCAGATCCTCTTTTGTTGACAATGCAAGGAGTCCAGGTTGTTGAGTATCAGAGTGTTCCATCTCATTCTCCTTTGGGGTTGCTGTAGGTGATCTGGTAGCCTGGTTTTGAGACTTGTTTACATGTCTTCTTACTTCAACGCTATGGGGGTGGGGTGGGAGTGTGGTGTGTGTGCTGATGTCGCCTGCATGGCTCACCTCCTCTGCACTGGGAGTGGTGGTATGGTGCCCTGGAAGCCTGCACAATCTTTTTAATGTGCTGTTCCTTTTGGTTTTCTAGTAGTTTTTTGAGGATTTTTGTGTTATATTCATGAAGGTTTATGTGTTACAGGTTTCTTTTTTTGTAGTACATTTGTCTGTCTTTTGTATCAATGTAGAGTTGGTCTCATTAAATGATTAGTGAGCTGTTTTCATCTGTTTTGTATTGCTATAACAGAATGCCTGATATGATGAGGTTTATTTTGACTCATGGCTTTGGAGGCTAAAAGTTTCAGATTACAAAGCTATTAAAGAATTCAGCCATTTTTCTTTGAGATCTTATTGTCTAGTAAGGGTCTTGTGGTTGTATTAAAACATGGCAGAAGGGAATTTATGGTAGGAGAAGAAGCAACAGATCACACGATGAGGAAGCTGGGAAGGGCCACCATTACTCTTCTGTAACCATCCACTCTCACAAGAACTAATCCAGTGTGATATCCAACCCACTGGGAGACTGTCTTAGATACTTTTCGCATTGCTGAGATAAAATCCTCAACACCTAAAGTTAAAGGAGGAAAGGTTTATTGTAGCTCACAATTTGTAGAGCTTTCACTTCTTAGTTGGCTGGCTCCAGCACAGGGTGGTATGGCAGAGAGACATCACAGAGAAGAAACAGTTCATGGTGGGAAGAAGGCAGCAAAGCAATGAAGTAGCAATGAAGCAGTGAGAAAGGACAACATCCTTTTTTTGTCCCTTATATTCTATGGATGATACCCACCCTTAGGGAGGGTAGCACTCACACCCAATATGGGGCACCCTTAATCTTAATATTGAACCATGATTCAATCCTAGGATCACATTCTTAATCCCAGCGTCACATACTCTAGATCCAGCCACCTCTGAAATGTTCCATCTATGATCACATGAGGCTTGGGGGGAACATCTTGATACAAGCCATAACAGAGACCAATATTAATCCCTTCACAATGTAGTCCTCACCCAATTACCTCCACAAGGCCCTTTGTCATAAAGATTCCACTATGTTTTGATATCACCATATGGGAATCAAATTTCTGTAAACCTTAAGGGATGAACCATATCCAATCCATAGTAGGAAATTTCCTCTTCTTCAATGTTTGTAAGCATTTGAGAATGATTGCTTTTAATTAATCTTTAACTGTTTGGCAGTACTGTGTAGTGAAATCATTTGACCTTGTTTTTTTTTGTTTTTTTAATTTTTATTACTGTTCCAGTCTTCTTACTAGCTCTAAGTCTGTTTATACTTTTTATTTCTTTATGCATCAGTAATGGCAGGTTATGTGTTTCTAGGAATTTATGCATTCTTCTAGGTTATCCAATTTCTTGATATATAATTATTTATAGTTTTCTTTTGTAGTCCTTTTTATTTCTGTGGCACCAGTTATAATGTTCTCTCTTTCATTTCTTATTTTACTTGAATCTTCTTTCTGTTTTTCCTTAATTGATCTGAGGATTTGTCTATTTTGTTGATTTTTTTTAAAAAAAATCTGCTCTTTAATTTGAGAGAACCTGTGAACTGTTGGAATTTTGTCTCATCTGTAAATCATCATGTTCATGCTGGATGTAAACAGCATGTTGCTGTTTCCTACTTACATTATTCCATTCAACTTTTTATTATCATATAATTGGTACTCAATATTATTAGTATTATCTTTAATTATTTAAGTAAAAATTCTTCTTCTGTAAATCATAAATCTCTTTCTCATCCCTTTTGAAAAGAATCACAAACTCTAAGCATCATACTTATTATCAACATTGACTTAAGAAATCTGAATTTTGTTGCTCTTTTATCTCTTATCATTCTTGTAGAATATTCCCATTAATTTTATGGTCTTTCTTTGCACATGTTTAACTCAGTATGGATATATTATTTCCATTAGCCTTTCATTATTCATTTCCTTATAGAGCTCCATGGGTTGATACCTTGCTAGTAGACTTTTTCTCTAAGGTGAATGTTTTTCTGACTGTACTTTCCATTAAGTGAAATAATTCCACAGTCACTGGGTTTACCGTGACACAGTGGTTTGGAATAACTGTCTTTTAAATTTAAAGAACTTGTGTAAAGTAAAAGTTTATTTATTTTCTGTGAACCTGATTCTAATAGATGTGCTTTCAATTTTTAGGATGGAAGGAATATAACTTTTGTTTTCTGGATTTTGTTTTATTTGTCTTGGTTGAGAAGGCTCTTGTTTGACTTAATATAATGTGATTTATAATCAGCTTGATTAAATATACCTGAGTTTTGATTTTGAACACATTAAGCTTTCTAAAAATAATTATAAGCATGAATAATGTGTATTAAATAGTTTCCTTTTAAATCCCAACCCCAAAGCACAAAATTTGGCTTTATGAACAATGGAAAAATCTTTTCATTCCCCTGGTGGAAAATTATATACTGTACTCTATTGGCATTATTGTTAACCTCTGATTGTTTTGTGAATCATGGAAAGCAAAGCATTTTCCTTTGGAGGAAGAAGAATAGGATCTGCAGGTAAAGAAAGAAAAGGGAATTATTGAACTATTTGAAAGTTGTACAAATAAATTATAAAAGTATTAGAAAATTCAGCATCTTCTATCTTGGACCTTATTGTCTAGTTTAAAGCTATTCAAGAGTAATATTGCAGACATTTGATTTAGAATGGTAGCAATCAGATTTTGCTGTGTCAACAAACAATCTGCAAATTCACTGGCTTGCAATAATACATATCAATTTCTTGCTCACGTTACATGATAGCAATAGGTTGGCTCTGGCTCTGTTGGTCTCATTGTGTTTGCACTCGTCTTCTACTTACTGGGACATGGCTGATGAACACGTACTAACTAGAGCATACTCTCTGAATGGGGAAGAGACTTCAGGGAGACATAAGTAAGCCACAAAAGCACATTAGTTACTCATATCCCATTGGTCAAAGCAGGTCTCAAGGCCAAATCCAAATCAATGGGGCCAGGATCTAAACTCTGCTTCTAGGAAAGCACAGCAAGCAATGAACAGGTAGGAATAATCATGACCATGACTTAGTCTAGCCAAACTGTCTTGGAAGCACCCTGGACCCTTTCTGTGCAATATATCAATTAGGAATAGAAATAAATGATTTCTAATTCAGCAAATTTTAGAAAAACAAGAGTCCTTTATTCAAAATGCTATCATATTTTGAGAGCAGAAAGTTAAATGATTAAAGTGGGGTCTAGAACCCAGAGTCAAGACTACTGCTTTCTACCTCCCAACTCCTTGCTGTGTATTCTCAAAAAATCTGACAGGATTCTGCAAAAAGTGACTTGAAAATCACCAGTATAGCATTTCTCAGTACAGTCTCCTGAGATGTTAAAAGGTGTGATTACAAAAAATGTGAAATATACTGAGTAGGTTGAACAAAGTTAAGCAGAACTGCAGGAATTCTCAGAAACTTCACAGAGTCAGTGTTCCTTGTGAACTCCTGAGAAGAGAATATAAACCTCAGAGTTGCCCAAAATTTTTAGAAGAAATTTAGTGTTTTATTACACATCTTGGGAAGTGCTACAACAGACAACTGATCTTTTATTTAAAAAAATATATATTGAGGGCCAGGGATTTAGCTCAGTGGCACCATGCCTGCCCTCGTAAGCACAAGGTCCTGAGTTCGATCCCTGGTACCAAATATATATAAATATATATATATATATATATATGTATGTATATATTGAGGCAGAAACTCAAGGGGACAGTTGACTGAGTTTTTCTCATCTAGTTAGTTGTAGAGACTAGATAACAATTCAGGCCTCCTGATTCCCTCTCCAGGAGTTGTTGGTCATTTTGCTGAATTTGTTCCTATGATCTACACATACTTTAACAGTAATGTAATGCTTCATAGGAATATTTTAACCTTTGAGAACAATAGGGCTGGTCAATGCCTGTGTTTGGATCTAGTAGGAAAGAAACTGAGTGAGCATGAGTAACTGGTTTCACAAAGTGAATGAAGGATTGTATAATCTGTGGTGAAGCAACCGTTGAGCTAAACCACATCAACAAATGCTTAGGCTTCCCCTCCCCTGTTTAATTTAAGGCGCCATTCATCCTGAAATTAATGGATGTAAAAAACTGTCATTTTCTGTCAGACACAAAGTAGAGTGCTCTGTTCTTTTTCTTTTGTTCACAAGTAAATGACTGCTGTGAGACTGTATAATTTGGGTCATAGGTTAGTGTTTTGTAAGGTTCTAGAAAAGTGATGAAATACCATTACAAGATAAATTTGAACCTAATTTTTATCTATAGCTTCATAGCTGCTATACATTTACAGAGGAAATAACAACTAATTAAAGTATTTCTCAATTTTATATATCTAAGGAAAATCCATGATATTACTTGGTGGTGAGGATAGAAAAGCTTTGCCTTTATATAATTATCTGAAATATTTAAAATCCAAAATTCATATGGATTAAGATCTAAAAAATGTATTAGTAAGTGGAAAAATATCCAAAACAATAAGGATGAACATTTGGAAGGAGTTGTTTCATGTTCCAAAATATCTGTAAAATTTCAAAAAGGTAGAGAAAAGAACAGCAAAATAGATCACAAGAATGATACTTTTATATTCTATTTAGATTGTTTCATAAAAATTGGATAAGCACAACTTCAAATTTTCCTACATTGTTCTTAGGGAGTAAGCACCATATCACTTTTATTTTTATTGATAACTGGAAAGAGGCCAGTACAGTGTTTATAATTTTATTAGTACTTGCCTTAGGCATCAGTGATTGAAATGTCAAAAGAACAAGTATAAGTCCTACCAAATGCTTGTAAATAAAGACCAAATGTGAGATAAAGCTATGAGAGAATACACATTACAAGATGACACAGTGTTTGTGTTCTTCCCTTGTGTTCCTGTTTTTAATCTTGCCTACCACAATTAGGCAGACTAAAAGTTATCTTTTTTTCCCCTTGAATTTGTAGCAGAAATCTTAGCAGCAGACAGTAACTGTTCCATGGTTGCCATATAGATGCAGAGAGTGATTTTTAAAGTATATAGTTAAAATGAAATTTTGTTTTAGGTAAACACAATGATCTTTAATCTTACTAGCTTTCATGTACATCTTGTATAGTTTTCCCATTATTTAAAATCATTATATGCTTGGAGATGTCTTATCAATTAATTTTCAACATTGTACAAGCTGCTCCAAACTTCTCTTTTAAAGAATTTGTTCTAATGTCCCTCATAAATGGTATCTATATTTTCTGAACTTAATTTTTCCTCTTCAAACTAAAAAAATAAAAACAATAAGAAAAAGCCCAACTGAACATTTTTAATTGATGTCTAACATAAAAGTAGAAAAGTTTGTAAAAATCATAAATATAAAGGAGTAAATTTTCAGAAATTGAGCACACCACTTAAGTAGCACACCAGAGGATCCCTTCAAACTACTTTCTAGGTGTTCACAGACTTTTATATGTAAAAGCAAAATTTGGGAGCCTCACTTCAAAGTTTATAATTTTCACTCTTCTTTGAGAATTGACGGCATTGAAAAGGGACTGTGTATTATACAAAGATTGAACATGGCTACTTCTGTAAATACTTGTAATGATCTTGATTATTTTCCCTGAAACTAAGAAAATCCCCTGGTGCTCAGAATCTTTTTAAAAATTGGACAGCCAAGACTTGAACATAGGTGCTTATTTTAGTCTATTTGCCCAGATATTTTTTCATTCTAAAAGCAATAATGCTTCTTTTAAAAATTAATTTTATTGGTACATTTTAGGTATACAATATAATGACATTCATCATTGGAAATTTGCACCTTTACAGAATCACTCTTGGTTCTTATTTTTTCCCCATCCCCGGCCCTCCATTCAGCCCCTCCATCCCTCCCTATTTACAAAGACTTTGTTTTCATTTTTTCATGTTCTCATATTAATTCCATTCCCTTCTTTCCTTTCCCTACACCTCCCAATTTCCCCTTCCCTTTTGCCCCTTTTCTTCCTATTTCACATCATCTATTATACATTTTAGTCATTATTAAAGTTTTAGTCATCTAAAACTTTAGTCATCATTTTAGTCATCTATTATACATTTCAGTTTCTCACACTGGAGAAACTTCGATATTTACACGTGTGTCCTATTTCTTTCACTTAAGAGTATTGCCTCAATGTGCATACATTTAGCTATAATATCTCTAATTTCTGATTTTTTTGGCTGAGTAGTACTCCATTTTATTAAAAAAACCAAGATTTTTTTTATCTAGTCTCCAGTTGATGGACAATTGGCCTGCTTCCAAGCTTTATCTATTACAAATTGTGCTGCTATGAACATGGGTGCACATATATCACTGTGGTATGATTCTTTTAATTCTTTGGGGAAGATTCCCAGCAGCAGAATAGCTGGGATGAATGGGACTTCCAGTCCTAGTTCTTTGAGGTATCTCCATACTGATTTCCACAGTGCTTGCACCAGTCTACACTCCCACCAGCAGTGGAGCAGTGTTTCTCTTTCCTCACAACCCCACCAACATTTGTTATTGGTTGATTTCATGATAACAGCCATTCTTCCTGGAGTGAGGTGGAATCTCAGCGTTGTTTTCATTTGCATCTCTCAAATGACCAGTGATGTTGAACATTTTTTCATGTGTTTATTTGCTATCTCTATTTCCGTGTCTGAGAAATGTCTGTTCATTTCAGATGCCCATTTTTGGATTGGGTCTTTAAATGTGGAAGATCTGATTTTTTAAAGTTCTTTATAGATTCTAGATAGTAGACCTTTGTCTGAGGAACAGCAGGTGAAAATTTTTTCACCACATTGTGGGTTGTCTCTTCACATAGCTGGTGGTTTCTCTTGCTGTGCAGAAGCTTTGTAATGGGAAGAGATCCCATTTGTTGATTGTGCTAGTCCACTGGCAACTGAGGTTTTGTTCATAAAATCTTTTCCTATGCCAATGTCTTCCAGAGTTCTACCTAACCTCTGTTCCAGCCTGTTCAGCATTGCTATTTTAATATTTATATCTTTATTCCATTTCAATTTTAGTTTAGTGCATGGTGAGAGATAGAGGTCTAGTTTTAATCTTTAGCAAGTTGAAGCCCAATTTTTCCAGCACCATTTATTAAAGAGATTATCTTTCCTCCAATAAGGGTGTTTGGCTCCTTTGTCGAAGATGAGGTGGTGGAGTGTGTCTGGCGTTGTTTCTGCATCTTCTAATCTGTTCCACTGGTCTTCAGGTCTGTTTCTTTGCCAGTACCGTGCTGTTTTTATCACAGTAGCTTTGTAGTAGAGTTGCAATTTGGGGATTGTGATATCCCCTGCCATGTCTCTGTTACCTAGAATTGCTTTTGCTATTCTGGGTCTCTTCTTGTTCCAAATGAATTTCTGGATTGTTTTCTCAAGGTCCATGAAGTATGCTGCTGGGATCTCAATTGGAATTGCATTAAATCTATATAGCAGTTTTGGAAGTATGGCCATTTTCACTATATTGATCCTTCATATCCAGGAGCAGGGGATGTCTGTCCATTTTTTGATATCATGTTCAATCTCTCTTTTCGGGGTGTCATAGTTTTCAGAGAAGAGGTCTTTGATTTCTTTTGTTAGGTTGATTCCTAGGTATTTCAATTTTTTGGATGTTATTGTGAAAGGAATTATTTGCCCTATTTCTCTTTCAGTGAGTCTGTCATTCGTGTAGAGGAAAGCTATTGATTTTTGTGTGTTGACCTTGTAACCAGCTACTTGACTGAATTTGGTTATTAAGTCTAGAAGACTTTTGGTGGAGTTCTTGGGGTCTTCTATATAGTGTATCATGTCATCTGCAAATAATGACAATTTGACTTCTTCATTACCTATCTTTATTCCTTTTATTTCTTTCTCTTGTCTAATTGCCGTGGCTAATGTTTCCAGAACTATATTGAACAAGAGTGGTGATAGTGGACATCCTTGTCTTCTTCCTGATTTTAGTGTGAAGGATTTCAGTTTTTGACCATTTAGTGTGATTTTTGGCAGTTAGGTTTTCATAGATGGCTTCTATCAGTTTGAGGTAGAGACCATCTATTCCAATTTTTTGTAGGGTTTTTATCATAAATGCATGTTAGATTTTGTCAAATGCTTTTTCTGCATCTATTGAGATAATCATATGGTTTTTGTCCTTGGCTCTATTGATATAGTGTATTACATTGATTGATTTGCATATGTTGAACCATCCCGGCATCCCTGGGATGAATCCCACTTTGTCTGGGTGTATGATCTTCTTGATGATCTTCTGCATTCTGTTTGCCAGTATCTTATTAAGGATTTTTGCATCTATGTTCATTAGTGAGATTGGCTTATAGTTCTCCTTTTCATTTGGGTCTTTCTCTGCTTTATAGATTAAGGTGATGGTTGCTTCCAGGAATGAATTTGGGAGTATTGCTTCCTTTTCAATTTCATTGAAAAGTTTATACAGTAGTGGCAGCAGGTCCTCTCTAAATGTCTTGTAGAATTCAGCATAGAAGCCATCAGGGCCCGGGCTTTTCTTAGTTGAGAAGTTTTTAATTATGTTTTCAATTTCGTTCATTGATATTGGGTTGTTCAGAATTTTTAGGTCTTCTTCGTTCAACTTTGGTAATTCATATGTATCTAGGAATCTGTCCATTTCTTCTGTGTTGTCCATCTTATTGGTGTATAGGTTCTGGAAGTAGGTATTGATGATCCTCTGGATTTCTGCTGGGTCTGTTGTAATTTCACCCTTTTCATTCCTAATTGCATGGATTTGGGCCTTTTCTTTCCTTTTTCTGATAAGGTTGGCTAAAGATTTGTCAATTTTGTTGATTCTTTGGAAGAACCAACTCTTTGCTTCATTGATTTTTTGTATCGTTCTCTTAGTCTCCATTGCATTGATTTCTCCTCTGATCCTTATAATTTTCTCCCTTGTATGAGCTCTGAGGTTGTCCTGCTCTTCTTTTTCTAGAAGCTCGAGGTTCAGCATCAGGTTGTTCAATTGGGCTCGTTCTGTTTTCCTAATATGCGTATTCACTGCTATGAATTTCCCTCATAAGAGTGCTTTCATTGTGTCCCATAGATTCCGATATGTTGTATTTTCATTGTCATTTAATTGAAGGAACTGCCTGATTTCTTCTTTAATTTCCTCTGTGATCCATTAGTTATTCAGAAGGGTGTTGTTCAATTTCCATGTGTTTATGAAATTTTTTGAGTTTCTTTTGCAATGGATCTTCAATTTCATCACATTATGGTCTGATAATATACAGGGGATAACTTCAATTCCTTTGCACTTACTTAAACATGTTCTTTGTGTGAGTATGTGGTCTATTTTGGAGAATGACCCATGTGCAGCTGAGAAGAATGTGTATTCTGATTTTGTGGGGTGACAGACTCTGTAAACATTTGTTAAGTTCTTTGTTCAAGAGTTTATTGAGTTCTATTATTTCATTACTTATTTTTAGTCTAGTTGATCTATCTATTTGTGACAGTAGGGTGTTGTGGTCCCCCACTACAATTGTATTAGTGCATATATGACTTTTCTTGTCCGTTAGTGTTTGTTTTATATAGTTGGGCGCACTAGTGTTTGGTGCGTAGATATTTATGATTGTCATCTCTTCCTCTTTGATTGTTCCCTTTACAAGGATGTGGTGTCCCTCTTTATCTCTCTTAATCAGTGTTGGTTTGAAATCTACTTGATCTGCAAAGAGGATAGCTACTCCTGCTTTTTTTTGGGTTCCCATCGCATGGAGTATTGTTTTCCACCCTTTAACTTTCAGTCTATGAGTTTCCTTTTGAATTGAGTGTGTTTCTTGTATGCAGTATATTGTTAGATTTTGGTTCTTGACCCATTCTGCCAGTCTATTTCTTTTGATTTGTGAATTGAGACCATTAATGTTGATGGTTATAACTGAAACATATTGACTTGTCATTGCCATCACTTTTTCTTTTTGTTGGGTTCTCCCCCTTTACATTTAATTTCTTGTCATGCCAGATGGGTTCATTCTGCTTTGCTTCCTGGGGTTGTGATCCTTAATGTCTGTTCCTAGGCTATTGTGTAAAATTCTTTGGAGTGCTGGTTTGGTATTCACGAAGTTCCTAAGGTGCTCTTTGTCATGAAAGTATCTTATTTCTCCATCAATTTTGAAAGATAGTTTTCCAGGGTACGTCCATCTTTGTTGGAGGCTGTTTTCTTTTAGGGCTTGGAATATGTCACTCCAAGCTCTTCTTGCCTTGATGGTGTGTGTTGAGAAGTCTGCTGTGATTTTGATGGGCTTTCCTTTGTATGTGATTTGTTTCTTTTCTCTAACTGCTTGTAGAACTTTGTTCTTCTGTTGAGTTTCTGGAATCTTAACAAGTATATGCCTTTGTGTAGTTTTTTTTTTCAAGGCTATTTGGAGTCCTATAAGCCTCACTTATCTGTATGTCAAGCTCTTTTCCCCTGGTTGGGAAGTTTTCTGCCATTATTTCTGTGAAGAGTTTTTTTATGTCCTCTGCATTCTCTCCTGTTTCTTCATTGACTCCAATGAGTCTTATGTTATTCTTCTTTGCATCATCTAGCAGCTGCTGGATTGATTTCTCATGTTCTCTTATAATTTTGAAGCAATTTTTCTTTTCCTGGTCTTTAATTGCAATCTTATCTTCTATATCTGAAATTCTGTCCTCACATTGGCTTATTCTGCTGTGTAGACTTTCAGTGGAGATTTTCATCTCCTGGAAATCTATTTACATCATTTTTATGGCTTCCATTTGTTTCCTATGTTGGGATTCCATCATGTTCCTTAGTTCCTCTCTAGATTTATTAATCATGTCTTGCACTGGGAGCACAACCTCTGCTATTATCTGAGAAATTATTTCTGATTTCATTTTTTCCAGATCCCCTTTTGTTGCCAGTTCAATGGGTCCAGGTTGTTGAGTATCAGAGTGTTCCATCTCATTTCCCTTTGTGGTTGCTATAGGTGATCTGGAAGTCTGGTTTTGAGACTTATTTACATGTTTTCTCATTTTGACTGGAGGGGGGGTGTCTGTTGGCACCTGCACGGTTTACCTCCTCTGAGCTGGGAGAAGTGGTATAGGGCCTGGGAGCAGTGGTAGGGATGGTGGCCTAAAAGCCCTTTCCTCTGAGCTGGGAGCAGTGGGAGGGATGTTTGGCGAAAAGCCCCTTCCTCTGGACCAGGAGCAGTGGGAAGGTGACTCAGAAGCCCCTACCTCTGGGCTGGGAGTGGCAGGACTCAGTGCAGTGGTTTGGTGGTCTGGTGTCCTCTGCATCTTTGTAGTGTGGAACCAGGTGTCTGTACAGAGGAGTGGGTGTGGGGGTGTCCAGTGGATTGTTGTCAGGGCGGGGGCTGATTCGGCATGTTCCCTGTGACTTGCTTCCTCGGTAGGACGTGTGCAGACCTGCCTGTCTGCAGAGGGTTGATTTGGCATGTTCCGTGTGACTTGCAACCTCAGTAGGGCCTCCTTTTCTTGATAAGGTTGGCTAAGTTTTTGTTGATTTTGTTTATTCTTTCAAAGAACCAGCTCTTTGCTTCTTTGATTTTTTCCTTTTGTTCTCATAGTTCCCATTGCATTGATTTCTACTCCAATCTTTATAATTTCCTCCCTTGTATGAGCTTTGGGTTTGTCCTGCTCTTCTTTTCCTAGAAGCTTGAGGTTCAGCATCAGGTTGTTTAATTTGGCTCACTCTGTTTTCCTAATGTGAGTATTCACTGCTATGAATTTCCCACATAAGACTGCTTTCTTTGTATCCCATAGATTCTGATATGTTGTATTGACATTGTCATTTAGTTGCAGAAACTGTCTAATTTCTTCTTTAATTTTCTCTGTGACCCACTAGTTATTCAGAATTGTGTTGTTCAATTTCCCTGCGTTTATGAAATTCTTGCAATTTCTTTTGCTATTGATCTCCAATTTCATCACACTATGGTGTGATAATATACAGGGGATAACTTCAATTCCTTTGCACATACTTAACCATGTTCTCTGAGCAAGTATGTTGTCTATTTGGAGAACGATCTGTGTGCAGCTGAAAAGGATGTATATTCTGATTTTGTGGGGTGGAACACTCTGTAAACATCTGTTAAGTTCATTTGTTCAAGAGTTTGAGTTCTAGTATTTTTTGTTTATTTTTTGTCTAGTTGATCTATATATTTGTGACAGTGGGGTATTGAGGTCCCCCACTACTATTTCATTAGTGCTTATTTGATTTTTCATGTCTGTTAATATTTGTTTTATATAGTTGGGTGCACTAGTGTTTGGTGCGTATTTATTTATGTTTGTCACCTGTTCCTCTTGGATTGTTCCCTTTATAAGGATGTAGTTATTGTCCTTATTTGTCTGTCTTAATCACTGTTGGTTTGAAAACCACTTGATCTGCAAAGAGGATAACTACTCCTTTTTTTTTTTTGGTTCCTGTCACATGGAGTATTGTTTTCCACCCTTTAACTTTCAGTCTATGAGCTTTTTTTTGAATAAGTGTGTTTCTTGTATGCAGCATGTTGTTGGATCTTGCTTCTTGACCCATTCTGCCAGTCTATTTCTTTTGATTGGTGAATTGAGATCCTTAACATTGATGGTTGTAACTGATATGTATTGACTTATCCTAGTCATGACTTTTTCTTTTTTTTAGATTCTTCCCCTTTGAATTTAATTTCTTTTCATGCCCAATGGATTCATTCTCCTGGAATTCCTCAGGTTGTAATCCTTATTTTCTTTTTCTGGGATATTGTCTAAAATTTTTTGGAGTGCTGGTTTCATATTCATGAAGTTCCTAAGGTGCTCTTTCTCATAAAAGTATCTTGTTTCTCCATCAGTTTTGAAAGATAGTTTTGCAGGGTTCATCAATGTGGGTTGGAGGCTGTTTTCCTTTAGGCCTTGAAATACATCACTCCAAGGTTATCTTGCCTTGAGGGTTTGTGTTGAGAAATCTGTTGTGATTCTGATGGACTTCCCTTTGTATGTGATTTGTTTCTTTTCTCTAACTGCTTGCAGAATTTTGTTCTCCTGTTGGGTTTCTGGAATCTCAACTATTATATGCCTAGGTGTAGTTTTTTTTGATCATGACTGGATCCTATATGCCTCACTTATCTGTATGTCAAGTTGTTTTCCCCTGCTTGAGAAATTTTCTGCCATTACTGCAGTGAACAGTTTTTTAATGTCATTTCCACTCTCCCTGTTTCTTCATTGACTCCAGTCACTCTTATGTTATTCTTTGCATTGTCTAGCAGTTGCTGGATTGATTTCTCATTGTCCCTTACTAAAAAAAATTTTTCTTTTCCTGGTCACTAATCACAATCTTATCTTCTATATCTGAAATTCTGTCCTCACGTTGGCTCATTTTGTTGTGTAAACTTTCAATGGAGTTTTTAATCTCCTAGAAATCTGTTTGCATTTGTTTTATGGATTCCCTTTGTTTCCTATGTTGGGATTCCATCATGTTCCTCAGCTCCTCTTTTTTTTTTTTTTTAATCTGTGTCCTCTCTGGATTTACTAGTCATGTCTTGCACTATGGGCACAATCTCTACTGTTATCTGAGAAATTATTTCTTATTTCATTTTTTTCAGATCCTCTTTTTTTTTTTGCCAGTTCAGGGAGTCCAGGTGGTTGAGTATCAGATTTTTCCATCTCCTTTCCTTTTGGGGTTGGTTTACTTGATCTGGAAATCTAGTTTTGAGCCTTATTTATGTGTCTTCTCATTTTAACTTGGGTGAGGTGTGTGTGTGTGTGTGCTGTTACCGCCCACGTGACTCACTTCTTTGACACTCATGGGAGTCTCTGCTCCTTGGCAATGGGGGCAATGTTATGGCAGCCTGAAAGCCTCAGCTTCTTGGTGCTGGGGGACTCTGTTTCTCGGTGCTCAGGGCAGTGGTACAGTGGTCTGAAAGGCTCCCCTCCTTGGCACTGGGGGGCCTCTGCCTTTGGTGCTGGAGGCAGTCTATTTGCCCAGATTTCAGTGGTTATGTTAAGATATGATAAAGAATAATGAAGATTCAATATTCTATTTTTAGATATATATATATATCTATTTATTAGAAGTATATATGTGTTGAAAAGTTTACAAGTAGATGTAGAATCTAGGACCTTCTCTTCCATTTTTTTCTCCTGGGTATCTAAAGTTTCTGGGAAATATTAACTGGTATCTCATATGAGAAAAAAACTTTTAAGAATCCAAGAGTGGTATGTCATATTTCATAGTGAGAGCAATTTTCGAAAAAGTAGTCTTTAGTTGTTTGCCATTAGCTAATGTATGTAATAACCCTATATTAATGTATCTGTATAATTATTGCAATTATTTCATGCATAATATGCACACGCATGTATTAATAATATATAATAATAAAATTTAAATTTGTATTTAAACTATTGGAAAGTAATTAGCAAAATTTTCCTGAATAACTTAATCTAATTTCTTCAGAGAGTTCATTTTTTATCTTCAAAATGGAAGTTCTCTAATCTTTTCTCTCTCAGAGCAAGTACCTGTACTTTTTCTTTATAATACAATAATGTATAAAAATTGAGGATTTATTATTTAATATCAAGCTTCTGCAGTAGATTCAAGCTCATAGATTAGAGAACTGACTGTTATGTCCATGAGTATATCTGGAGTATATCTGTAGTGCTAATCATATGGTGGAAGTTCAATAATATTTGTGGCATAAATGGATGCTTGAAATAGATGACTATGCTGTTAAAAAAAGAAACACTGCAATTATTGGGTGTAGGCAAAACCATTATGCAAGGATAGTTTTCTGAGTGTACAAGCTGGTTTGCTCACTAGTTCCCCTTTTTCCTTCTCATCTCAGTGTCCTCTACATATCTTCTTTCTGTGTGACAAGGGCCACTTGCACTTTATTCAGAGTTCAGCCACAATCTGAAGTCCCTTACTAACCTTCCTGAGCCTCAGCTTTAGGATGCTAATTCTTCCTTCCCTCTGGCTCTACCCTTGGGGCATTTTAGAGACTCAAGCCTCAGCCTCTGCCTTAGGTTGGAGTTTCCTTTCAGTTACACAGAGCTGGAGGATTACAGATGTGCTGACTAGTTAGGCAGAACATCCTCTGTGATCAGTTTCATCCATATTCCTCATAATGAGAATACTACCATTTTCTTTGGAAGCCAGGATGCAAGAAATTTCCAATGTCTGTTCTACCATAATAAAGTTTCAAAACCTGAATTCCCCTCAGATCACACATTTGTGCTACTCTTCAAAGCTCTGGACGCAGAGGCTGGATCTTAACCTCATTATGTGCTAAGGTGCTGTTCTCTGCTATAAGAATTCTTTAATGCTATAATGCTTCTTTAATGTCAGTCTCTCTGTCAGCCTTTCAATCTTACCTTCACTGGATTTTTCATGAATGCTCAGCTTGTTTTATGGAATGTCCAGGGGATTGGGATCAGATTCCTGAGTGTGAGCTACTTACAACCATGATTGCAGTACTGCCTTGGCTGTCATATCAGTCATTCTCTTTGTATTCACAGACTAATCCCCCCAGGTCCTTAAACAGTTCCAGCTCCAGATTATGGCCCTTATATCTCTGCCTTTTGGGCAGCAGGGCAGTAGTAGATGATGTTCAGGGACATGACATTTATGGTATTCATATGTTGTGTTCTTTACCTCTGCAACCCACTCATGGTCTATCATAATAGGAAAATACTCCAAACTCATTTATATTAAAAGAGTTAATTTCAGTTTAAGAGATTATAGTTTTCATTGGTAGGTGCATTTTTGACATGGGTGAAATTTTTGTACTATCAAAATGGAACTCTGGTAGTGGAAATATAGTCCTCTGCTTGTAAATGGGGGTTGTTTTTCTGGGTTCATGGCCTTCCCATTATCACTGAAATGCACTGTGACAGGCACACCTCCACAGCCCAGGCTATGGGGCTCCAGGATTATGGAATTTCATCTATTCTATTTTTTCTAGTGTTGTGAGACATTGAAAAGGGCTTGTGTTTCCAGATCCCTTTAAGAGAGGAGTTGTATTAGTTTATGATTACCTACTTGCATATAAAAGCAAATCCTCCAGAGGAAGGTGACAGTAAAAATTAAGTAAGCATGTGTGAGCTAGCAGAAGGAACATATGAAGGAGAGTTGGGTTTTATAGACTCAGGCTGGACATTTTGTCACAATCAACTGATTATAGAGTAGTTATTTCAAGGAAATACTGTATGTAAGTTACTTCATCTATTTAAGAACTTATTACAAATTTCAAGAAATTTTAAAAAATAAAACATTTGATTATGTTTGTCTTATCTTTCTTAGGGTAATCCTGGGATGTGCTCCTCTGTTGTTTGATGCCTGGTCCAGGTTTCTCAAAGGACAAGTAGGCAGCTGAGGTGAAACTACACATGCTACCTCTTGCTGCTCAGTGGAGAGTCAGAGAGGCTAACAGGCACTGATAGAGTAAGCAACCTCAGGAGAAAAGTAAATGTTCAGTGGTAGAGTAAAATCAAAACCTTTGGTTAGAGGGGAATTTAATAACATTATTAACATACTGTTCAGGCATTGTTGGTTACTTTTTCCAACAACCATTCCAATCACCTTGGACATGTTCACTATAGAAACTGAAAAAGCTACCTACTGATTTCTGTGGCTTCTCTTGAAGCTGAGGAGGTAATGGTTCCAGTTTATGAAATCTAGGAGAAGGAGTAGAGAACTCTAATGTGATGATGTGAAATAAGAAGCCATCTATGACCATGAGTCTTCAGATATGAGAAGAATGTCAGATAATTAAAAAAAGATATGACCCTGGTTAGTACAGGGTCACAGAGACTATCTATGCAGCCACTTACCATCTGCTTCCTAGTAATAAGGGTTCTCATGTTATCACCTACAAGTTCTGGTACTTGTAGCTAAAAGAATAGTTGAGTGGGCAGGGGATTTAGCTCAGTAGTTCTGGCACCTGCCTTGTAAGTGCAAAGTCCCGAGTTTGATCCCTGGTACCGAAAAAAAAAAAAAGAATAGTTGAGTACTATTATGGGCCACAATTATATTGAATATCATCCTCATAATACTGTGAGCTAAGTATTATTTATGAATTAAGAAAAAGATAACTGGGAAAGGTTAAGGCATTTGCTCTTTTGTGATCTTTCCCATATTAGATTTGGAATTCAAAAATTAAGTTGTCAGATTTTGGAACATAATGTTGATGAATACTTCAATGGAATTCATACAAACTTACACCCGTTTCAAAGTTCAAAAGCTGTAGAATATCCATCTTTGGATTATTTCCTCCCCAAATGGTTCCATGGCAAGATTGTCCACATCCATGATATTTATAACTTTCAAAACAAAATGTAGAGTCTCAAGCTGCAGAAAAATGTACAGTAGAGGAATGATGACCTAAATTAGGAATTTAATTTATCCTATGAGCCAGAAAACAAACAGAAATAATTGGTAGGAATTTACTCACAACTGCAAGTACTTTTGGAGAAAAGAATAGGTCAGAGGAGCTTCAGAAGTTTGGTAAGCAGAGAATTTGTCCTGTTTTATTTATAGTGTTCATTGCTAAACCACTCAAAACAAGTATACAATATGTGCTGATTCAATCATAGAATTCTGGTAATTAACCTTTCTTCTCTCTCTGCCTCCTTTCCTTCCTTCTGGGATGGAACCCAGTGAGCATTGAGCTATGTCCACAGCCTTCTGCCTTATTAATTAATTAGTTTATTTATTTATTTTTAATTTTTGGTACTATGGATTGAACTTGGGACCCTTGCAAGGCAGGCAGCAGAACCACTGAGCTAAATCTCTGGCCCCTGTTTGTTTATATTTTGAGGTAAGGTCTCACTAGGTTGCCCAGTCTGGCCTTGAACTTGTGGTCCTTCTTCCTTAGCCTTTTGAGTAGCTAGGATTTGCAGGCAGAATTACAGCCAGAATTACATGTCAGGTGCTAATTAACATTTCTATCTCCTTATTACTTTTTGCTCAGTGTCTTCAGTTCCTTTCTTCTAGTCATTCATAAAATATACAATGGATTATTGTGTGCTATAGTTCCTTATTATGCTATAGACAAGAATTTATTTCTTTTAACTATGTTTTGGTGCCCATTATCCAGTCTCCTTTAAACCCCCATCCCCAATCTTCCCAGCCTCTACTAATCATTATTATACATTTTGATCAACATTACAAACAACTCTGATGCTTCTTATTGATACAAGTTTGAAGAACAGAATGAAAGCATAGGGTGTGAAACTTGAAGAGGTACAGTGCTTATGTTTCATTTTATTTGGTGGGAGTCTTCAATTTCTTTGGATCTAAATGGCCATCAAATAAGTATTAAAGGCTGCTTTTTCTTCATGGGTTGAAGCAGTAAAGGCTTTTAAACACCACAGAAAATCAATTTAGTCTCTGACTCTCCTTAGACTCAGTAACAGTTTTGTACTGTGGATAAAAAACAAACAACAGCATCTATGTCTAGAAGCTATTCCCATTTTTTCACATACCTTATCTCAAGGAGCTTTGGCGTTTCCCTCTACTTTACCATTCTTTGTAAAAACATGACATGAGAACTAAATATTAGAATTTAAGGATGTAATCTGATTGGATGTGTTAGGAAGGGAGGGTGTAAATTGGACGTTAGGGAGATAGTATATCTCTGGGAACATTTTATCCAGTGTATTTTATTTCTATACCTAAGAATAATTGGTATAGAATTAAAAAAATTTAAAATACTACAATTAAAAAGATAAAAACTGGAAACAAATGAGGGTGGAAACACAACATACCAAAACATATGGGACACAATGAAAACAGTTATAAAAGGGAAGTTTAAAGCTGTGAATCTACACATTAAAAGAATGAGTGATGCCCCCCCAAATAAATTAATGATGCATCCTGGTCCTAGGAAAACAACAATCCAAACCCCAAAGTAGTACAAGAAAAGAAATGATAAAGATCAGCTCAGAAATTTATGAAACTGAGACAAAAAACTACATAATACAAAGGATCAATAAATCAAAGAGTTGAATGTTTCAAAGGATAAATAACATTGATAAACTGTTAGCCAAACTTAGCAAAACAACAGAAAAACCATCTTAATGAAATAAAATGAAAAAGATGAAATCTCGATGAGCATTGCCATAATCCAGAGGATTAAAAGAAACTATTTCAAAACTTATATTTCAATAAAGTGGAGACCTTAGAAGAAATGGAGTAATATCTAGACATACATGAGTTATCAAAATTGAGCCAAGAAGATATAAAATCTCTGAACAGATCAATAACAAGCAATGAAATAGAGACAGTAATAAAATCATTACTCTGAAGAAAAGCCCAGGATCTGATGCATTCACTGGAGAATTCTATTAGAACTTCAGGGAAAAATCTAATGCTAATATCCCTCAAAGTGTTCCATGAAAGTAAAAGGGAAGAAGTAGTGCCAAACCCATTCCAGGGCATACCCTGATAAGAAAAACCAGACAAAGACATAATAAAAAAAGAAAACTATAGGTCAATCTCATTAATGAGCATAGATGCAAAAATCATCAAGAAAATATTGGGAAGCAGAATGCAACAAGTCATTATAAAGATCATGCATTACAAAAAAGTTGGCTTAATCTCAAAGATGCAAGGATGGTTCAACATACATAAGTCAATGTAATAGATCACATAAACAGAACCAAGGACCAAAATCATATGACCATCTCAACACATGCGGAAGAAGTCTTTGACAAAGTACAATATCCATTTATAATAAGAACCTATTTTCTAGAAGAAAATAAATAGATAAGGACCTTACCTCAATCTGATAAAAGCCATTTATGATAAACTGACTGCTAACATCTTATTAAATGGGGAAAATCTGAAAGTATTTCATCTCTAATCAGGAACAAGACAAGGATGTCCACTTTCACCACTCCTCCTGAATACGTGAAACTTCAGCAAGAACAACCAGGCAAGAGAAAGAAATAAAAGAGATTTAAATAGGCAAGAAAGAAATCAAATAATCCTTATTCAAAAATGACATGAAGACCTCCCAAAACTCCACCAAAACATTAGAGCTTCTAAACAAATTCAGCACAGTATAGAATATGAAATCAATACACAAAAATCAATAGTGCTCTTGTACATCAACAATGAGCCCACCAAGAAGAAATCAAGAAAACAATCCCATTCACAATATCTTCAAAAAAGTTAAACATCTAGAGATTAACTTAACCAAAGAAATGAGAGACCTCTATAATGAAAACTATAGAACTGTCAAAAAAGAGATCGATGACACCAGAAAATGGAAAGACATCATCTGTTCCTGGATAGGTAGAACTAATATTGTCAAGGTGGCCACACCTCCATATTGTATAGATTTAATACAGTCCCAATTAAATTATGTAGATTCCCCACCGACCTAGAGAAAAGAATCCTAAAATTTATATGGAACCAGAAGAGACTTAGAATAGCAAAAGCAATCCTCAACAAGAGAAAAGCAGGAGGCATAATAATCTAGAACTTCAATTTACGTTACAAAGTTATATGTATCAAAACAATATAATACTGTCACATAAACAGACATACAAGTCAGTAGAACAGAATAGAGAATGATCTTTGACACAGGGACAAAAAACATCCACTGGAGAAAGATAGTCTCTTTAACAAATGGTGCTGGGAAAACTGATTGTCCACATGCATGCAAGAGAATGAATCTAGACCCATATATCTTTTACCTTATACTAAAAATCAAAATGGACCAAAAACTTAGATTTAAAATATAAACATTGAATCTGCTGGAATAAAAACATAGATAAAACTCTTAAAGACAGGCATAGGTAAGGACTTCCTGAACAGAACCCCAGTTGCACAAGAAAAACATTGACAATCAACAATGGAATTATGTCAAATTTAAAAGCTTCTGAATGGCAAAGGAAACAAATCAAGTGAAGGGACATCTACAGAATGGGAAAAATATTTTTACCAGTTACTCCTCAGACAGAGGACTAACATTTAGAATATAGGGCTGGGGATTTAGCTCAGTGGTTTCGCCGCCTGAGGGGCAAGCGCAAGGACCCGAGTTCGATCCCCGGTACCAAAACCAAAACAAAACAAAAACAAAAACAAAAACCCAAACATTTAGAATATATAAGAGCACAAAAATTTAGACCCCCTCAAAATACAAGACCCAATGAAAAATGGGAAATTTGAAAGGAATATACACTTCTCGAAAGAAGAAGTATAAATGGCCAATAGGTACATGAAAAAATGTTCAGCATCTCTGGCCTTTAGAGAAAAGCAACAGTGAGATTGTCATCTTACTCCAGAAGGAATGTCTATCATCAAGAATTTAAAAAACAACTGTGCTTTTTAAATTGTTGTGGACAAAAAGAAACCCTTCTATATTGGTGACAGTGTGAACTAGTGCAACCATTATAGAAATCAGTATGGAGATTAAAAAAAACTAATAATAGAATTTCCATTTGTACCCATTCTACCCTTCTGGCTATCTTCCCCAAAGAGTTAAAGACATCATATTACTGTGGACACCTATGTTTATAGCAACACAATTTGCAATAACTAAATTATGGAAGTGGCCTATATGCCCACTCACAGATGAATGGATAAAGAAAATGTGGTTTATATATATGCCCTGGAGTGCTACTCAGCCATAAAGAAGAATAAATTTGAGTCAGGTGTAGGAAAATGGATGCACCTTTTGAAATTTTAATATTAAGTGAAACAAACCAGACAGAAAGATTGAAATATTGCATAGTTTCTCTTATATGAGAAACCCAAAGTGTAAATAATTTAAAGAGAAAAATGAATATGACAGGCAATAGGGAGATAGACTTTGTGGAGATGGGAAGGGGATCTGGAGATGGGGAGAGGGGAATGGGGAGAGGGGAACAGGAAATTAAAAGGATAAAGATGCCATATGTATATGTAGCAATACACCTCATGAAGAATATATTTAATATTATGTTGCAAACATATACTAATAAAACATTTAAAAATGAAGACAAAAATGAATATTAAGATTTATTTACAAAGTTATATTTATTTTCTTTCTTATACTATTTATGGGAATATGATGCACAAATGAAATATCACCATTTGGTTTGATTTAAACATTTGCTGTCTTCCTTTTTAAAATTTCTTATCTACATGATGAATATTACAATTAAATTATCTGCTATGCTCCTGTTAGCTGATATCATTATCTATGACTTCATTAAGTATACTCCCCTGCAAATGTTTTTAATTAAATGTATTTAATGCTATTACAGAACATCACTAGAAAGCTTTTTTATGTATCTCCCCAGAGGGAATGGTAAATGATTTTAAATATTGTTTGCATGATTTTCAACTAGTAGCTTTTGAAAAATGATCTTTAAATGAAAAAAACAAAACCTAATTGTTATAAACTGAGTCAGAAACAGAAAGAAATTTATTACTGAATTAAAAAAAACTGGCTGAAACACGCACATACTTTACTTTGGAGGAGATAGATATCTTTAAAAGTTATCTTAAAATTTTGAATAGGTAGAAAAGTTTAAAAACATATATATCCAATTTTAGGTGTAATAGCATTTTCAATGAAAATTCCTTAAACACAAATAATTACAAATATACATACCTCTTTATCTTTTTCTTTGAAACATTTGAGGACTCATTGTCCATATAATATTGTTATGTAATTTATAAATTATATAATATAGAATACAATATGTGATAATAATACAATATGTGATGCAGTCTGTAGTCTTAATATTGCTTTTTTAACACTTAAGAGATATCATTGCAGATAGGAAGAAATTTGATATTTTAGTGGCTAAATTCTGCATGTTTAACTACAAATAAAATATTTTATCCAGGTAAAAAGATAAGAGAATCTGTTTAAAGGTCCATACCTATGTTAGTTTACATAGGTTAAATTTTGTTCTAGTATTTTATTTTATTTTATTTTTTTACTGGGGATCGAACTCAGGTCCTTGCACTTGTGAGGCAGGCAGCGGAACCACTGAGCTAAATCCCTGACCCTTCTAGAATTTTTTTACTAACTTTTTGAAGAACATTGCATTAAACATGTTTTTTATGTATTTGCAAACTTAAATATTGATCATTTTTCTTGCAAGTCATGGAATTTCCTGTTTCACAAGTCTTCTATTCAGGCAAGTGATGATGACAGCTGCATTTTGCACAATTGTCCGAGATTAGCCTTAACATTAGTACTTCGCCTTCTTGGAACATCTTCCAGTGTTTCCTGAACAATCTGAGCTGCTATCCAATGAATATTGTGCAATGAATACTGTGATTTTTCAAATGCTCTTAGCAATTCCCTTACTGACTGAATTGTTACTTTCACTGGCCTCCGGTTGGTGGTTGCCCTGCAGGGTGTCACCACTCTATGGCTAACTTTGAAGTTTTAAGCCCCAAGAAGCTTCCAAAGAAGAGTCTTCTTTTCTCCATGTAGTGTATTAATTTTTTTAAACTTGCTCTTTGTTTTTGAGTCTTTAGCTTTTGCTATGCTATTTGCAGATCTTCCCACTGTTAAACTTCGCTAAATGGCAATAAATGAGTTAAATTTATGAGTTTATGAAATCAGAATGCTGTATTCTAAATACATTTGAATTCATTCATTGAGACTCCAAGAGAGAAAAGGCCTTTACTTTTTTGCAGTAGTATATAGTAAAATAATTCATTATTTACTCTGCTATTTGTATGTTTTTCTAGCTGTTTTCTAGTCGGCAGCTAAGCTATATTAATTTAGTTTAGGAATTGTTTTTCTATGTCTACAACATAAGACATTCTGCTTATGCAGATGTTTGTCCAATGAATTAGGTACATATCCATGTTGGTTGGTTTCCAGCGCATTTGAGAAAACAAAGTGGTAATCTATAACTTCTGATTGTCCATTGTCCCTTAAAGAGAAATAAATGTTCAATTGATTTGTTAAGATTGCTTCTTAAAAATTGATGTAGTTGATCAATTGGTGAGATTTGAATGTGGATTAGGTGAGCATATCAATGTCAAATTTCTTAAAATTGTTCATGAATCGTTAATGAATTGTTCATTGTACTGGAGCTAAGCAAAAGTCTTGAGCAAACAAGTTTGTACTTCTGGCCTCCGGAGAGACAAATTCTCTTACCTGTAATCCTTGCATTTTATTCTTGTATTTCAAAATAATGAGGAAAGATGTCTATGATTTTTTAGGACATCTAAAAATGTCCTCAACTTCAAGAGACTTCCATGATGACTGTGGGTACGGGGCTTAGCAGCTACAGGAAACAAATTCCCAGGGTGGAATTCCAGATAGGACTGAAAAAAAGCAGTCTAAGGGGTTGCCTCTTTATGTTTGGGGGAAAGGTAGGAGTTTTACTTCTTGTTTCTACGTCCTCTGGTAAGAATGCGATTATGTGAATGTGCTAACCAAATTCCTTCTTATGTAATTATAAGAAATAAGTGGAATGCCTTAAATATATTGTGCTTTTCTTCATTCTCAAAAAACTTTACTTTCTCCCAATATAATATAAAAGTTTGTATTTAATATAAGGTCTGACTAATGATACCAAAAACCCTTAGTCAGTTATACATCAATTATTTCATTTCAAATGCAAAATTAACTTTAACAGACAATTCCAGTTTTATGAGTATTTCATTCATGTAACTTTATGCTTGTTAATAATTCCTTATGTACTTTGGTGAATCTATATTATTTTTTTGCCTTTGAAAAAACTTTTCCAAAGAATTGGGGAAAATATAAACTTCCCTATCAGACTGTTGGTCAGAAAGCAGGGTCATTGTGTCATTAATTCCTGTGAATTAAACCAGGCAAGATGAGTCAAGGCAAGATTAGAAAAGTAGGAAAGGTGAGATGCACAAGACTGAAGGAACTTATTTAACAGCAATCTCTGTTTCAAATTGCATTGTAACCTATGATTTTATTTTATTATTTTTTATTTTTTTCATTCAAAATATTTTAATAATGAATAAAGAATAAATCTCAATTATGCATTTCTAGTGTTCAAAACTAAAAATCTGAAAACATAATATTAATATAGGAACAAGTAACAAAATATAATTGTATAATTATCTGAATATAATAACAAGTTTTCAGATAACATACAGCTATTTCACATTCAGGCTAAATATAATAATATAAAAAATACAAAATTTTTATGCAAAATTTTAAAGTCTCAATTTCCAAATAAAGTTTGACTCTTTGGAAAATAAAAAAATTAACTATTAATTTGATGTTATTAGGTTCCATTATCACACTGATTTTCTTAAACAAATAATTTTTCTGCTTCCTTTATTTTTTTTCCCTGTCCATTTTAGCAATTTAGCCCAACGGTCATCTTGCATTTTTCTCACAGATCCAAATTTGAGCACAGATCCAGGAGTTGTTAGAGATGAAGGAGCCTTTTTTGGTGTTCTGATACAAAGATGAGAAACGGTGGATTATTATTTTTGTACAGTTTGTTCAGTGTGTCTTCCTCAGAAACCATGCTCCAAAGATCCGTAGCTTCTGAACTATCTGAATTAACACCAAATTCAAAGATTTTTCTCTTTTTACTATTTTCTTCAATGGGTTTATTCTTTTGTTTGCTTTGCTGTGTTTGTAGTTTAGTTGATGTCTTCACAGTATACCACTTTGGCATGGGTATAGACAAACTGCTTTTGGTAGATGTCTCTTTTATCTTTGGATTTGCCGTATTCAGTTGATAAGAAATTTTGAGATATATTTTGTGTAGGAGTTTCTTTAGAATCAAATTTCTTGTAACTAGTTTCAAATGTTTCCCATAAAGATGTCTGTACTTTGTCTTTTTTTTTCTTTCAGAGTAACTGTGTTTGCTTTTGCCTTTCTTTCTAGTTTTTCTTTTTCTTCTCTTTCTATTTCAAGTTGCTTCTTAATAGACAAAAGTTCAATTTGGAGATAAGATAGTTCAATCTCCAAAGATGCTCTCACGGATGACTGTTCTTGCTCTGCTCTTTTAAAGTCCTAATTCTGAGTGTCTTTCTTCAACAATCTTATCATATTGGTGCTTATGCTTTTCTGTAAGTGCTACAATTTCAGCTATTTTTTGTTGACATCGTATATCAATTTCTTTCTGTAATTTTACTGCTTCATCCACTGTTAGTTTTGCCTTTTCAACCTGTCCCAAAAGATTTTCTTCTGATAACTTTTTGTCCTCAATTTCTTTTTGATAGCTGTGAGTCATTTCTTCAAACTTTTGTTTGGCACTTTCTAGTTCTAATTCTAATTTACTGACCTTTATCTCATAAACATTCAACTGCTTGCTTTCTGTTGCCCCCCTTTTCTTCAAGGCCTTATTCTCCTGCTGCAGCTCTTCAGTATACTAACTTTTATTTTCAACTTGTTTCCTTAAATTGTTATACTTGTTTTCTAATATCTTCATTTGCTTATCTTTTTTTAAAACTTCACATTCAATACTTCGAGCATTTTCTTCACTTCTGTCCAATTTACATTTTACTTCACCCTCTTTCTGTTTCAGTTCTTTTTTTTTTTTTTTACAGATTCCAATTCATTCCTTAATTGTATCTCTGTTTCTTCCAGATTCTCTATTTGTTTCAACATCCTTTCTTCTTGCTATCATTCATATCATCTTACTATTTCTTGAGTTCTAAGGCCATACCCCTTGTTTCATGTGCCAGTTCTTTGTTCTCCAGTGACAGCTTGTTGCAACTTAGAGTTAACTCAGTTTTTCTAAGCTTCTCTTTTTCAAGCTCAATTTTCATATCTTTAAGCTGTTTTGAATAATGCTTTTCACTTGTTGTAATGGCACTTAATTGTATTTCCAAATCATGTATTTCTTTCTCTCTGGTTTGAAAAAGACCAGTTAGTTCTTGTTCTTTTCCTTTTAATTCTTCAGCAATCTTCTCAACTTGTTTCTTTTCATCTAAAAGCTTTTGGTTTTCTATCAAGACTTTTTTCAATTCTTCAACTTCTACTTCTGTGTTATTTTTAAACTTCGTCATCTCTACCAGCTCATTGGATTTCTTCTGAAGCTCCATGGTAAGTATTTTCAGTTGATCTTCATCTTTTTCCAATCTTTGTTGTTCTGTTCTTAATAATCCCTCCAAGTTGCAGATAGTAGTTTTAAGTTCAGTAACCATAAATGAATGAGCAACTTTAACTTTATCAAATTCTTCCACTTGAGCTTCTTTTTCTTCAGAAAGTTGACATACTGATTTTTTTGCCCTCTGTAAATCTTCTAAAGCCTTT
Source organism: Heterocephalus glaber (assembly GCF_053883595.1). Taxonomy (NCBI): domain Eukaryota; kingdom Metazoa; phylum Chordata; class Mammalia; order Rodentia; family Bathyergidae; genus Heterocephalus; species Heterocephalus glaber. The sequence continues at coordinate 9,740,327 of NW_028258156.1, forward strand.
TGAGTACTCACACTTTTTTGCAAGGACATTTTAATATCTTCTAGTTCAGATGCCAAAAGATTCTTCTTCTCATTTGATTCTTTTAAGTTTTCATCTTGTAATTTTGTCTTTCCTCCAGGTGATCAACTTTATCTCTGGATTCCTCTCGAAGAAATGTTAACTCTTTCATTTTATTTTCTTTCTCAGTGTTTTGAATCAGCAGTAATGATACCAGAAGCCAGGCCACGTCAGAATACTACAGGCATCTTCTGAATGAATTCTCAATAAACTCCGAGGAAAGTGCTGGCTTCACTCCACAGGAGTGGCTGAGGTCGGAGATTCAGGCCTCTGGCCGGTGTCTCTGTCAGCACTGAGGGCACCCAGCTGGGCCTTGTCCACTGCCCCTTCTGGGGTCCTGTGCAAGGTGAGTCCTTGAGGGCAAAGGTCAAGGGCGGTCGCTTCCGTATCCCTGCCAAAATGCCCCCGCCCAGTCAGAGAGCCCCCCCAAGGGAGCAAGCTTGACGCCTTCCTGGCCTCTCATCCGCAGGTACACAAGAGCCCGGGTGCTTTAAACAGTTGAATTCTTTATAAACTTTGTGAGTTCTCTTAATTATAGTGAGTTTATAATTAGGCACATGTAGTTATCTTTGGTCATCTTCTCCATTTGTTTATATCAACTGCAATTTGAAGTTTCTCTCTCTAAATATAATAAATTATATTATATGTATAATGTAATTACAAATAGCAAAATATATTGAAGTCAAATCACTGGGGCTTTAATAATGTGATATTTTGTTTGTTGTGCTATCTTAAAAGTTATGTTTTTAGTAATGTAGTTCTAAATATTTTTATTTGTTTGTATTTTCCCACTTAAATACATTGAAGATCACCACTTAGGTTATTGATAACCTATCAGCAGTTCTCTCTTTCTCTGGTATATTGCAGAAGACTTTGAAAGACCTGCTTTGTGTGCTGAGGAAGGTCTGGATCCATCATATCTCTGACTGGAGGTCTCAGGGTTCAAACTTGCCCAGATCCACGATTATTTCCTTACCCTTACCATCTCAAATCTTGCTCTGGGTATTGAAACCCTGAATTTCTAGTCTGTGTCCGCTGAATAACCACTGTTCTTTTGTATGGAATCCTGTATCTTCTCACTATTCTGTATCCTTTTAAAACCACTTACCATTCAACTTATTTAAATACAGAATGACCACAAATTGCATAATTTTTATTAACTTTCGTAAGATAATATAATGTGAAATATAAATATGACAATTTTATTAAATTTATTCAATACAAGAATCAACTGGTCGAAATGACAGGCAGTAGGATGTGCTGCCTGAATGATGTTCTGGAAAAGCTGTTCATTGATTAGATTGAGTTCCCATCTTTATCTCCATGAGCAAAACAAATTTTCCTATAATGGCAGGTCACAGAGAAGGAGGAGTTCCATAAAAAGACTATATAATAAAAAAATTTAGAAAGAGAATATTACATGATTCTCCAGGCCAATCTCAATTAAGCCCTAAATATTTTTTATTTTAACTGCCTCTTCAATGTCTTCCCAGCTAATAATATTTTTTTAACATACTCATGTTTAATATTTTCTCCAATGCTATAGTCAAAGTGAATATCCAGCTGCGTCTCTTGATAGTGTACATTCAGACTCTTAATGTGAGCTTCAACTACTGTACCACATCTGAAACACAGCTTGAGAGGCAGGAGAAGGATGAAGAGAGAGAATAGAGGTGATGGGCAATCAATCAAAAATAACCTCACACTCTATGGAATGTTCCATGGAGATAAAGAATTAGCAGAAATACTAAAAGAAACCTTCTTATCTCTAATGGAGTGATAGAAAAAGTCATAATTTTTTGAATAGATCAAATGACATAATCAACTAAATATAAATATTAGATGTCAAATCCAGTTCTTTTGAAACATATACTTAGAAGTCTTATTAAAATGAATATCTTATTTAGGGGTCTGGGTTAGAGACCAGGATTCTGTATTTCTAATAAGTAACAAGGTGTTGCTGGTGCTGTTGAATCATGGGTTATAGTGAGTAGTAAGGGTTTGGAGCACTCCCTTTTTGGGCATTGAAAACATGTCTTACATGAAGATCTTATATGACAAATGAAAAAACTTGAAACAATTTCTAATGCACTCTGAACTCTAGTATGTAGATTAAGAAATATATGCAATGGAGAATTGATGAATTAGTTGTATATTTTCTAGAATTCAGGTAAAAATGGCAAGAATCTAAAACAAAGCAATTAAATTTGAAGTTACAGAGAATGTGGCTTTCCATTCATGTCAAGGGAAAATACTACAACACACATTCTATTAGTAAATAATTTTGACTTCTTGAGACAAGTATTTGCATAAGTTGTTATTTCATATTGCCCTGCTAAATTTCATAATAGCTCTGGAGCAGGTGAACTCTGGTCACAACAATGGCCTTATACTAATGCAAGTGTTTGACCTCTAGATATTTGTTGTTGTTGTTGTTTGTGGTGCTGGATATTGAACTCACGGCCTAATACTTGCTAGGCAAGCATTCTACTACTAACTTATGTCCCCAGCTCTGTTCTCTAGAAATTTTTAAACTGGGTATGCAGCCCTGTGTTCTTTCTTTTCTTTTCTTTGCCCTTGTTTTCTTCCTAGGTTTGCAATACTGATATTTCTAAATCCTGTTCCTTTCAAATTTGATTAATATACGTAATAATGTATAGTTTTCAATACTTTAAAATTATTTCCATATAGTCTCATTCAGTTTTTCACAATGATCTTATATGTTAAGATATTTTCTTCATTTTACTAACAAGAACATCATGGTTTAGAGATATCAGAAAACTCATTCAGAATCAGATAGGTAGTTCAGTGGCAAATTACCATGGAACTAAGGCTTTGGTGGGAAAATATCTCTGCTTCTTTCCACTAGGCTTTATTTATTTTTATTATGGGAAGGTTTATGAAGTATGGAGGTGTTATTTTCAAGCCAAGAGGATAATTTTAAGTATAAACAGACTACAGAAAGAGAACAAGGAGTCTTTCAGAAAACTATGAAAGTCAAATCTGAAATCCAGTTGCATGGGTAAAAGGAATATGTTAGCTCTTATTAAATAACAAGTTTTGACCTGCAGCAAATGACAGATTACAGGAAGCTTGTGAGTGTATAGGCAGGAAATAAATGACTATGTCAATGGAACACCAGTAATCCAAGATTTCCTTTAAAGTCCACCCTCTCCTAAGAATGAAAAGAAGTAAAATTTGTTAAACAATTATTTAAAATAAGCAATGTTAGTTAAGCAATGTAGCTATTGTTATATGTGGTAGACTTTACTATTTTGTCTTTTTAAATTTGAAACGTGTGTGTGTGTGTGTTTGTGTAGCTTCACAGTGTAATATATACTTATGATGTAGCTTAGAAATGTTCTATATTTCTTTAGCTAGGTTCTCTTTCATTTTCTCTTGGTAAACTATGTAAGAAGACTTGCATGTTTTTCATCTTCATTTCCTTGTAAACCTTCCTGCTACCTAGTGGACTATTTGAAATCACTCTGGCTCATTAGATGTGTGGTTAAGCAGTAGCATACAGTGTTCAGATGTCATGGGCAGTAGGACTAAATGTGGTTGTAAAACCTGGATTTATATGTTGACTGGTGCTAAGATGAGTAGTCAGCTTGTTCCTAAACTTAATGTATTTTGTTCCCTGAGATCTTTATACATGGAGAGAAAAGCCTCTGCAGTTGGTACTCATTTTGGTTAAAGGCTGCCCTTTAAGAATTTTAGGAAAGATCCTTAGGACCAGGAGTAAGGTGCTTAAAGAAGAAATGCTGATGCCGGGGTGTTCCCTGTAGGAGATGATGGTGATATAGGGGAAATAATATAACTCCCAACCTGCTTGATGTGAAATATGCCGAGTTCCTATTCCCCAAAATTGAAAAATGAATTTTAAGGAACAAGGGAAGTTAACAATAGGAAAAATAGGGGCCGGGGATTTAGCTCAGTGGTGCCACTGCCTCCCTCGAAAGTGCAAAGTCCTGAGTTCAATCCCAGGTACCAAAAAAAAAGGAAATTTATTGATATAGTTCCTGAGAGACAGGAAGGGACCTGAAAGTGGGTTGCCAATGAGCCCACTTCTCAAAGGATGTTTCATAGTGCAAAATCACGAGGTGGGTACAATGTGAGACAAAATTATAATCAACCAATAAGATTATAAGTATAGCTGCTTAGGTAATATTGATCCAATGGGGAAGCAGGTCATGTAGCAAGTGTACGTGGAAAGAACAAAGACCTTTTTAGGAAGGGATGGATCAGGAGGTCCTGGTCATTCATTTGGATAACTGAGGTCTAGATTTTATTGGAACAGGTGATATCATTTATAGTATAATCTTTAATTTATTGTTTATCCTTTGGGGAGGCATGCAGGTCTGGTCATTTTATCTTTATCTTTAGGCCTGTCCTTAGAGAGATGTGCCTCCATCCACAGTTGTAATGTGTTTTCATCTTCTGCACTGACTCCCTCAAAGGCCTAGCCCTATCTGACTGCCTATTATATTTCTACCTTACTTAATTGCCTATAATAATGGGACTTTCTGGGAAGCCAACTAGAAATTCTCTGCTTGCAGAGCCCTTGACTCATATTTTTATTATAGGTATAATAAATAAAAACTATATACTTACTATGACCAACTTAATAAATTACAATTATTATTATTAGTTAAAATATAATATTGTTTGCATATTCTACTTCATCTTTGTAAATATAGCACAAATTGCTTTAAAGTTTTCTCTATTTATAATTTGAGATAATTATAATAAAGCTGAGAGTGACCTCCTCCCAGTGTTAGTATGTGTTGTATTTGGTATATTGTATGTATTAGTGCTAGGTTATATTTTCTGTATCCCATTTTTAATAAAATTGAAGACTTTCCAAGGCTAGTTAAAAATAACACTTTATCTATGTAGAAAATTTACTTAATTGAAATTTTTTTTTTTTTTTTTTTGGTACTGGGGATCAAACTCAGGTCCTGGAGCTTACAAGGCAGGCGGAGGAACCACTGAGCTAAATCTCCGGCCCCAGTTGAAATTGTTTTAAACTGAAGATAAAGATTTAAAATGGATTAAGTCATTTTATTTCTTCACTGTAGCAATAATAATATTGGAGAAGTCTTTAATTTTATGGGACATAAGCATAGCATTCCCCAGCAATGTGTGAACTTGTCATTTCCTCATCATGTCAGCAATAAAATCACTCTAGAGACAGGATGTAAGGTTCTGCTTCATGGTTTAGAATATAAATTTAGGCCACTGGCTTCCTCTAGAATCTAGATTCTTTTTTGTTTGTTTTTGTTTTTTCTTTTTTGTTCTGTTCTATTTTGTTTTGCACTGTCTAGTGTTTGAGATATTTATTTTAAAGTTCTTTCCTGATACAATTTCAGAAAAAAAAAATGGCTCACCTATAACTCTGCTGAAGTTACAGTCACTGAGTTTTGAATTTTTTGCAGAGCAAAGCAGGATTTAAAAATTAATACAGATATATAAAAACAAAATATGTAAGTAGTAATGTATTTTTACAAAATATTTAAGTTATAATATATGTAGCTCAACCTAAATAATTAATAATCGGAAGCATCATATTAGACTGTTCCTCAACTGCCCTTGAGAATATGGATTGTTAAATCAAGAGTTATTTCATTTAAAAGTTTCTTGCCTTAAGGACATAACATGTCTCATACTTTGGGAGTTGTTATGAGGGAAGAAGGGAGAGAGGGAAGCATAGAAGGAGAGGAGAGAGAGCGAGAGAGAGAGAGAGAAATATCACTTAACCTAAAATTGTTGCTTGGCAAGAAACAGTTACCTTCCATCTTATCTCCCAGTCTTGCATTGCTCTGTGCATTTGCCTTTGCCATTATGTTCCACTGCATTTGCCTCTGGCCCTTTTAATCACTATGACTTGCAAAATGTTTTTGCCTGATTGGACATAGCTAACTGTAAGTCAGACACTGTTATTACATATTCTGACATAAATTGGAGTGCAGGAATGTCAATATTGAAATTGTCCACTTGTTAATAAAGAGATAGTAGCTACTGCTTATGCCTAGATTTTTTATTATTGTGTAGTAAACAGTTCTTATCATAATGATAAGTATGCCCATTGCTAGAAATTTTAGAAAATACGTTTAATTTCAAAGCAAATGAACCACCATAAATCTATATCACGTGGAAAAAACTTCTGGTTAATAGGACTAAAAATATTTTTATTGGTATATAAACAAAAATGGAACCACACTATATATTTTTTCACTCAATATGAAATGCTCAATATGCAATGGTTTTACAACATAATTTTTTCAATGTCTGCAGAACAAACCACTATAAATAAATTTTATTATCCTTACTGTGGATAAATTTAGATTTTAAATCATTTTCTCTCTTTTAATTGTATTATATAAACATTTTTGTATATATGGGTTTGATGGATCCTTGATTTTTAAACATTTTTTTAGATTTAAAAAATTTATTATAGTAAAAGACATATTTCCATCATCCCCCTTCAAAATATTGTCCTTCATTTCAAACATACTTATCTCATTGTTCTTGCCACTCTCTGAAGAAGTTTTAGAAGTTGTTTTGCATGAGTATGTTTAATTGTGCTCTTGTGGCCGCCTCAATAAATTTATTCAAAACATTAACCTTTTATGATCACTTTGACTTTTGGGAAAAATCAGAAGTTGCACAGTGCCAGATCTAATGACTAAAGGTGGCAGAGGACACACTGTAATGTATTTTTTTCTATATACTTTACTTAAAAATTTTTCCTTTAAAATATTTTCTTAAAATGTTTATAATTTGAGGCATGCGTTCATAGAGGAAAACATATCCTTATAACAGTTTCAAAGTTTAACTGTTTTCATAGTTAATAAATTTAGAGATTTTGTGAGAAAGATTACTCTGTTTTGACACTTTGATTATAATTTGAATGAGTAGAAAACTTATATGGTTTCTTTTTAGGCTTAACATGCAAGTCATGGTTCTGAGTTTTTACTGTTTTATGCCTTCTCTCTTGGTTTTGTCTTGTTTATTTTTGTAGTTTTGTTTGTTTGTGGTCCAAAAGCTAAAAATTTTTGAGGCAGGATATTTTCTTTTGCCAAAGTCTGGCGCAGAATAGATGATATATAAAACAACAGAGCATGCAAAATATCATGACACACTTATGTGGAAAATGTTGCTAGTTTGTTTCATTTAATCATTTTCCTGTAAGAAGTTTATTAAAAGCTTCTCAAGCATATCTGAAATTGAAAACAACAACCTCAGCATGTAGAGTAAGTGTATAGACTTGCTCAACCCTCCCATGAAGGCACCAGATAAAATCCAACTTGTAAAACAAGGTAACAGTTAAAATTATTTCATAGCAAATATACTCAGCCAGCTTTCCATGCCAACTAATAAATATTTCCATCCACATACACTTTCCAAGAGAGTCTTCCAGTTGCAATCAAATTTCAAGCTGTTGCATATTTTGTGGCTTCAGTAATTTTGCCTAAACATAATTAACATTTTAGAGATGGTATCCTTGACTTATTATAATGGTAATAAATTTTCTTATGGAAATGTACTTTCCAATTTTAAGTAGGGCAATGCAGTAGATTGTGTTCCAAATATAAGGATCTCCACATTAATGGAGGAATGAGAACTTTGTATTCTTCCATAGGTAAGTCCCATGGGAGACGCTTTAGACATAATAAATATAGTAAGAAACAGTAACAAAGTCACCTAAATGTTTCAAACAACCATACATCCTTTGAAGATGTCTTGTCTGTCTTCTTTGTAATTCTACTTGGTTTTTATCATTATTTACTTTAAAAATATTCATAGTGTGATAAAAATCCCCCCCTTTTTTTTGAGTGCCCACTGTCTTCTAGCATTGGTCTTAGATGTTTACTTAATCCTTGTAGTAGCTCTATGAGGTAATTATTGATGCTCTTGATTGTAATTCAGGAGAAAGAAAAGAAAATAAAGGGTCGGAGATGTTGGACAATATTACCAATATCGCATAGCTTGGAAGCAGCAGAGCCAGGACTCAGTCTTTGGTCTGGAAGAAAATAAATATTATGAACTAGATTCCTGAGAGCAGGCTTATTACCTACATTAAATAAACCCCAAAATTAAATACTAGTAAATATCATTTTATATACTTTTATTTTTTTAGCTACAAGAGAACTATAAGTGAAAGATGACAAAATCATAAATATACACCAAAACTGCACTGAAGCTATTTTTCTTATGCTTTCTGTTGGTGCTGATGAAATCTAAATTTGGAAACAAAAATCAGAACTATAAAGTTACTGAAAGGTTAAATATCCTTTCTGGTGAAGCGAGCAGTCATTTCAAATAAATATTTTACATTATTTGAATAATGTTTAAATGACTATACCATTCTATCCTTTTGTAAAGTTTACTACCATTTGCTTTCCATTAGAAAATCCTTGTAAATTAAAGGTCCCTTTCAGATAAAAAGCCCATAGGCTATAAGAAGCTAATAAATCAGAGAATATTCTTTTGTATTTCACCAAGGAACTATATTCATAAATATGAAAATATAAAATACCCAATGGTTTCATTTTATTTTTTCTGTCCTCCATAGCACAGCTACTACCCAGGGAAGAGAATGTACTCTTCTAGCCATTTCCAAGGCACTTATGTCTCCTGAAGTGTGTCCAGTAATAGAAGCTACTTTTCTTGTATTGGAAGCCAAAGCAAAATCTGGTCAGACCAGAATGGATCAAACGTACCTGTCAGCCACATTCAAAGAAGCAGAGAAGCAAGAGTCTTTGTGACAAAGCTCAAGTGAATCTTACTGTTTGGAAAATGGTACCTGATAAACTGTTTTTGTTAAGTGCTGAATTTCTCTCTTCATTCTGTTTCTCTAAGCAAATGAAATTATGACTTAAAGAAGGCTCACAATGCCAAAACAAACTGGTGCCAGTGGAAAATTCAACTAGTGATGAGTGTAAGATTAATCACCGAGGAAATGAACAGCCTTGGTTTGATGCATAGGAATTTGAGAATACAAGCAGCAATTCTTGAGCTGCAGCATGTTAAGTGGCCAGCAAGTTGCTTGTTTTCTTAGTAGTAGTGTGAAGAGTGGAAAGAGAACTGGATCTGGAGTGCAAAGACCTGAGCTCTAAAAGGGGAACTTGAAAGGGAGTGAATTTTTCCTGTTGGCCTTGGTGTTAGGTAGTGAGATAAAGAATTTCACATCTGACCTCATTAAACTTCTCAGCACTGAGTCTCAGAGAGGTTAAGAGATATCTTCTAGGTCAGAGCTAGAAAGTGGCAGAAGTAGAACAGAGCTATATGGTCATCTGAACCTAGAGCTCACCTTCTTGGCACCCTTATTGTTTTTTTTTGGTTTTCTTTTTTTTTTTTTAGTACCAGGGATTGAACTCAGGACCTTGTTCTTGCAAGGCAGATGGCGGCACCACTGAGCTAAATCCCCAGTCCAGCACCCTTATTGTTTAAGGATGATTATAATTATATTCAGATTATAATGAAGAGAACTAAAATCTCATCATAATCTCAAGATGTCATAGTATCACCTGGATCAGAATAATATGGAAATCCTCAGTCTTGATCCATATCTATTGAACCAGAATTTACAGGATTCACCAATTGAACAAGGCCCATGGTATGCATTATTGAACACATTAAAATTGTAAAAAGGAGTCTAGTCTGAAGTGGTGAAGTAAAGGCAGTTTATCAAGGATCTGGAATTCAGACACCTGGAAAACAACTTAGTGAAGAGAAAAAGAAGAAGAACAATACTTCCAGGAGTCAAGAAAGAGACAACAGGAAAACTAGAAGTCACTGAGAAAATGGAGAAACTGAAAACAGCACAGAGAAAAGGATGAAGCAGTCTAGAACACAAACCTCCAGGCTCCTTGGAGGTGGGCATGTTTCAGTAAACACAAGGTAAGGCCAGAAAGGGTCAGGAGTCCTAGAGAGAAACAGCAAAAAAAATCCATGATTATTGTCATCTGCAAGTACAGTGTGAGGTTTTACTATGAAAGTGACTGTTTCTGGTTGGCAGGTTAGAATTGGAGAAAAAAAATCCATTGCAGTGCCTGGCATATTTGAGTGTGATATATCAGGAGCCATTCTGGGAATAGGTTGATTGTTTAAGGCTGAGCTACTCCAGGAATCAAAAGTCACAGAACAACTACACCTCAGGGTTTCTAGGGTCACCTTAACACAGTGACTGGTTCACAGAACACTACAAGAGACAGTCTAAAGTTCAAAAAGAACTGTCTATGAACCAAATGGTAGGACACTCAACTTCATAAAATAAAAACTACTAGACATAAAAAAAAAAGACATGAAAGAGAGCTGGGTGCACTGCTGTAATCCTAGAACTTGGGAAACTGAGGTGGGAGGATTGCCATGAATTCAAAGCCAGCCTGGGCTACATGGTGAGTTCAAGGTAATAGTGAGTTCATAGCAAGATCTTGTCTAAAAAAAGTCATAGTGGGGAAAGCAACAACCCACTTTAAAATATGACCAGTCAACCAAATAAAACATTAACAAAGAAATATTAAAATTAAACCACATTATTGAACACTTGGATTTAACAGATATCTACAATGTTTTATCCAACAATGACAGAATATCCTTTTTTGCTCAGCAAGACAAGGAACTTTGAAGCTAGAAATGAACAGCAAAAGAAAACACAGGAACTACACAAACACATGGAGATTAAATAATACATTATTGAATAATCAATGACTCACAGAAGAAATCATGAAAGAAATTAGAAAGTTCTAGAATTGGGCCAGGGATTTAGCTCAGTGGCCACTGCACCTGCCTCAAAAATGCAAGGTCCCGAGTTTGATCCCCTGTACCAGAAAAAAAAAGTTCTAGAATCAAATAACGATGGAAGCTCAACATACCAAAACTTATGGGATACAATGAAAACAGTTCAAAGAGGGAAGTTTTATAGCTGTAAAACCACATATTAAAAGAATGAGTGATCCCAGATAAATGAATTCATGATGCATTTGAGGTCTCTAAAACAACAACAGTCCATCCCCTCAAAAAAACCTGATGAAAACAGGTACACAAGAACCTTGTATCAAAACTGATAAAAGCCATTTATGACAAACTTACTGGAAATATATTAAATGAAGGAAAACCCAAAATCATTTTTCTCTAAAATCAAGAAGAAGACAAGGTTATCCACTCTCAATATCCCTTCTCAACATAGTACTCAAAACTAGCTACAGCAATCAGACAAGAGAAACAAATAAAATGAAGAAGTATAGGAAAGGAAGAAGTCAAACTATCTTTGTTCACTGATGACATGATCCTTTATGTACAAGACCCCAAATTCCACCAAAAGTCTCCTAGAACTAATAAACAAATTCAGCAAAGAGGCAGGATGTGAAATAAACATACAAAAATCAATAGAATTCTATACACCAAAAATGAGCCCCTTGAGAAAGAAATTAGGAAAACGATTCCATTAACAGTAGCATCAAAAAATTAAATACTTAGGAAACCTAATCAAGGAAGTGAAAACCTCTACACTGAAATCTATAGTACTTTGAAAAAAAAAAGATGAAAGAGGATTTCAGAAAATGGAATGATGTCCCCTGTTCCTGGATAGGCAGAACCAATATTGTACCCTTCTTTGCCTCTTCTGATCTGTGTAGGGTTCAAGTCCACTTAGTCCACTTTGTCTGAAAATGAGATAGCTACTCTTGCTTGTTTTCAGGTTTCTGTTGCATGGAATATTGTTTTCCATCCTTTGATTTTTAGTCTGTGAATTTCTTTTTGGATTAAATGTGTTTCTTGTATACAGTATATAGTTGGGTTTGCCTTCTTGATTCATTCTGTCAATCTGTTTTCACAAAACAATTTAGATTCCAGAAGTGTTAGTTTGGTAGGTAAAGAAGTTGTATATATCAAGCATATGACCGGTGTAATATAACTAAAGTTTGTGTTCTAAAAATGATATTACTTGAAACTTGTATGTATATAACCTACAAAAATAGATTATTTTAATTTGGTGGTAGTAGTCCTAACTACCAGTACTTTTAGTAGTAGTTCTGTACAACTTTTCCTGTATCATTGTTACCAGGGAAGATCTATTCTAAGCTGCATCAGTAAAACTTGTGTAGCATTTATATAATTATATCAATAAATGCACCAATCAATAAAATTTTGGATATGATTTTGTTTGTTGAAGTTATGTTATTTATAGGAAGTCAATAAAATAGTTGTTCTTAATCTTTGACTAATTCAGACAGGAAAAGAAAATTCTTAGGAAAAATCTCATAAAGCCATGTTTTTTCAAGCATTCATATCTGAAAGTCCTTTTACATAGAATAATTGTTGCTGAGAAAACAATCACAAAATCAAGAACTCTTAAACATATTTCTCAAATAAATGTATATTGGTAATTATGCATTTATAGAAGAAGAGTTAAATTTTGGCTTGGTTAGCTTGTTACTCATAAGCTATTCATAAGGGAGTCTCACAGCAATATCTAGATTTTTGTGTGTAGTACAGTACTTTCTCTTGTCCACCAGTTAGAAATTTCTTCTTATCCAGTGCCTTGGTATTAATACTTAGCAGAGTCCTTCCAGAACTGTGAGACTCCACTGTACTTACTTGTAGAGTTTTTATTATATTATAGATAGTATTTATATATTTATCATCTTTCAGATTTCTTAAAATTGATAAAAATGCATGAACATATTTTTAAAATTTTATTTTCACTCTTTCATCTATTCCTTTGTTTCTAAATATATGAGATTAAAGATTTTTTTGTTAATTTCTAAATTGATTGAATTGTGGTTACAGAATGGGGTTTTGTGTGACTTATATTTTGAAATTTTGGGACTTACTTTAGGGTCTTATATATGATTACTTTTGTAAATGTTTTATTCAGAAGATCATATACACATTGTTTTGTAGTTAATTCATTCAGTGTTATTTAATTATGTTGCTGAAATTTCTATAGTTAGTGGCCTTTTTTCTCTTTGATCTATCAATCATTAGAAGAGACATGTTAAATTTTTTCATTTGATTATGAGTTTGTCTAATTCTTCCATTAGCTTTGTCAACACTTTTTGCTATTTTATCAATTTTGTAATAGTTTTATTGAGATATAATCTATATTCTATGCAATCTGCTCATCTAAATGGTTTTACTGTATTCAAAGACATTTCCAACTATCACCACAGCCAACTTTAAAGCATTTTCATCATCTTGAAAAGAAATCCTACACCTCACTTCCAGTCTCAAGTAACCACTAGTTTACTTTCTGTTTCCACAGATTTCTCTATTTTAGACTTTCATATAAATGGAATCATATCATACATGAACATTTGTGACTGGTTTCTTTCGCCTAACATACTGTTTTCAATTTTTATCTAAGTTATAACATGTATAAACACTGTATTTAATTCCTTTCTTATGGTTAAATAATGTTCCATTGTATAGATATACCATATTTTGTTTATCTGTTTGTCCACTGATGGACATTTGAGTAATTAAAATCTTTTAACTATTATAAATAAATAATGCTTCTGTAAACCTTTATGTAGATTTTTAAAAATTAAAGTAATTTTTTGATTTAGGTTTATACCTATAAATAAACTAGTCAGTTATGATTTTCTCTAGGGAATATTATTTAGTGTTTCTCTTTCCTTTGTAAATCATAACAGTGTTTTCTCTAAAACTCTTGAGTACCTTCTTTGTTAACACCAAAGTTAAAACAAATAAGAGTCAAAAAAGGAAAAGAAGAGTTGCAGACTTTAGTTTTTGTGAGTGAGAAAGGTAAGGGAAGGAGAGAAAAAGAGGATTAAAAGAGCCATTTGGAGGATCCTCATTTTATTGAAAGTGTTTAGGATCCAAAGATGTGTTACATGATTTGTGGAGATAGCTTCCACAGGTGTCACCCTGAGGGTCATTTTCTACATTGTCTCAGGACTAGTTTCTACCAGTTGCCCAAGATGCTGGATGAGTTCTATCTTTATTTGTGTCTCCCTAGAGAACAAGTTTCGGTCCCATCCGGTCCAGGAATGGAATCTGTTGACTTTATTGGATGTCTAATGAGGTCGCTACTTGACCTAGAGTGTACTTCTTGACCCTTCTTCCCATTTCTAGTTAGAGGGATCCAGTGACTTCATATTTTCAGTGCTTTTATATATAAACATTTGTTTTTCTAAGGAGTTAGGAGGCTCTATCTGCTGAAAAGGAAAAACTCAAAGCTGTAGAGGTTTGCAGAGAGAGGGAGTGTGGGACACAAGAGAGGAGTGCAAGAGAATGAAAGAAAGAGAAAGAATGAGAGGGAAGAGTGGGTGGAGAGAGTGAGAGAGCACGGGGACAGAGAAAGAAGCTATGGATCAAAGGGCAAAGGGTTGAGTAAGTGGAGAAGAAAGAAACACTAAGAGCTTTTTGGCTGGAGTTACCAAAGTTGTAGTCCAGATGTCTCTCTAGCTCCTAGAGGTGCCTTTCCAAAGGAAACGTCACCAGATAGGGTCTGTCATAGTGGCCAAAATGAAGATGTGGAGCCTTGACTCACCCCACCCATGGGGCAGGTTACTGGCTTGTTGACTTTCTACTATGGAACAAGAACCTTCATTATTGGCTTTCACACTAGGACCACTGTACATGCTACTTGTGGTTTTCTTGGGCTATGGTAAGGGCTCAGGGAATCATTATCTCAACACACCTGTAACATTTTCTCAGTCAAATGACTTCACTGTAAATGACACATAAACTTGAGAAACTGGAGGGGAGACCTAGGTCACAGAATAATAGAATCTTGACTTGAACAGGATGTTGGTAGGTGTAATAGTCAGTCATTCACAAACCTCCTTACAATTATTTTTGCCATTTCAGTGAAATTAAATATCCATGTTGTTATTTCTCTAATGGCTTTCTTTATGTTGATTTACCTTATAAAACCTTCAGATGTAGCGACATTCTAATAAAAATTTTATCAATTAAAATTCAAAGTATGTTTTAAGTATTTTCTTACTCCTAAAATATGTTCATATTATTCCATACTTACTCTCTCCTGTCATTCAGCTATGAGATGCAGAAGAGCCAGTAATGGCCTTTGAGGCCCTGGGATGATGGGAGAAAGCTGGGTCCCTGCATATGTCAGAGGAATATGACATGAGCAAGAAATAAGTTGTGTCATGTCTCTGACATATGGTACTCTTTGTTACAACAGCCTATTCTGACTTACAGAACTTTGTAAGGTGTAAGGATTGTTCCACCTCTGATAATCTTTTCATGCGTTAAATTGTAGAAATTTCTTTTGTATTATTTATCCCCAAATAGTTTTTCCTTGTGGTAGTGCTTTTTATAATGCCATTAGAATTGTATTTCCAGTTGTAAACCCTATGTTAAAAATAGTATTGAAGAGAATATATTGCTCAATCTCAGAATCCTTTACATATTATATTAAATATACTATCTAAACATTTGAATTTATTTTCAGAAATTTACCATGCAGATGGTGAAAAGAGAAGGGTAGTAATATGGAGGATGCAAGCTGCAATTGCCTTTGCCTTGGCTCTGGTTAGAAATCTTAGAATCTTACTTTTGGATGAATTCTCCTCACTTCTAGGCATCAGAGTAAATTCTTAGTACATAGAACTTTAGAATAGATAAGAAGTGTTTATCACCAAGAATTTAGGCCCTTTCAAAATCACCACCAAAAGGGAAAAACAGTAAAATTTAAATTTATACATACATATCTATATAATACAGATTGATCAACTTGAAAAACAAAGTCCCCTCTACTTTCCAGTAAGTGTATTTTAGAATGGTTTTTAATTTTTATTTGCTTTATGTGGCTTGGGGTTTGACATGGCTATTTTTGTCAGGGGAGGAGCATGAGAAGTAGTTGTATTTGTTTCCAGGCACCATTTGCAGGTTGATACCCGATATAGCCATCCTGAAGATGGGGAAGGCAATAATAAATATGAGCCACTATAGACAATTGCAGTTTTAAAGCAAATACAGTGATGGAATATTAAAGTGGAAATGGAATTGATTCATTCAATAATATTATTGAATGTCAGTGGGGTAGCAGTCACTCAGTAGATTCACTGTGATTGAAGGGTGTGGACCCAAAAACATCACAGCCCCCTCCTTCATGGGGCTTCTAGTTGGCATGGAAATACAAACACAGAGAGAATAGGCAACTCACTCAACACCTGAGTGTATGAGAACATCCTGTGCTTTACAGCCTAGTAAGCTCCCTCAAGACTGTACTAATGCATCCTCCAACACCCACAGAAAAGCTTCTCTCCTGCCTAGATCCCTGCCTTCCCACCCTTCACCACTTCACAATGATCTTACCTTGGAGCCTTCTTCCTGTTCTCAGAGGTGTATTTCCCTCTCCGTTGAAGTGCCCTACTTAGCTAAGATCTGAAAGGCATTTTACCATCATGATTGTCACAACTGAACAATCCTGAAAACTGTGCATATTTTTTTGTTAAATAAACCCCCACTTCAAAACATTTTGAAATGCATTTTGTACAGGAATCTATATAATGCCTTAAGAAGTCCAGTTAAATAAAAGGCAAAGGTTTAATCAAGTCAAATTCATGATATACAAGAAAATTTAACATTAAATATTACAAGATTATCTTCATAAAAAGTCCCAAAATAATGGCAGAAAGTCCAAATCACTGTATGAGGAAGTGATAGTGGGAGAGTCAGACTGTATTAATGTATTATGTACATGAGATTAATTGTTCAGTAATGATCAAGGAAATTCTGGAAAAATAAAATTAAATCATAGGAAGCATTTCTGATAGAATGTTATCTTAACAAAAACTCTGTTTTTATAAATTGTTATAATGTGTTTCAGGTAGTATAGAAAGGATTTTCTATTATCTTGAATAAATTTTATAAACCTAATTTTGCATGTGTTTTTGCTTGCCTTTATTGAGGGGGAAGGGGTGGAGTGTGCTTTTCACTTTGTATTTGTTTAGAAGAAGCGTAGATAACCTAGATCCCAGATGCTGGAAATTTGTCTTTGCCATTTACTTAGCTATTGTACCCTAGGACAAAATACTTCTTCTCTCAGAGCATTTATGATCTGCTCTGTATAACAAAAAAGTGACTCACTCCACCTACTTGATAGGATTTTTATAGTGATCAAATAATATGCCATGAATAAAAATACTCCCTAGTTTGTAATATTTTTCTCTTTAAAGATAAATCTATACTGATATTACTTTGGTACCATTTACATAGCAAAACTATTATTTCTTAGAAGTCTTTTGTTATCACTGATAAGCAAAACTTGATTTTTAAAATTTAAGAACATTTTTTATTAGTACTTATTTACAGTACATAATGCTTACATTTATTGTGGGGAGTTGAAGGTGGTTAGAAAATAACTTTATTTTATGTTTATTTAAGAAATATATAATAACTGTGGAAAACAGAGATAAAAAATTTAATAATTCATGATTATACATATGTAAGATAATTGTGGGGATGGGGAGAAGGAAACCCACATTTTTCATGGTGCTGGAATGTAAACATGGTACACAGCTTTTTGTTTCATTATGTGACTTTGAGGCTTTCTTTGAAGGTAGTAAAAATGTCAGCAAAATTGTTGTTCTAGACATTACCAATCCTATTTCTTTAGTACTTGTATTTAGTACCAGTAGTTTGTCCTTGTAGGAAGCAGCTTTAGCCTGTATTTTCTAAGAGAAAAATCCAATTTATCACTCTGACTACGTCTTGCTGTCCAGCTGGTTCTTTGCCAGCTCTTTGCCACTCCACTGAGGCTGAATTAGACTAACAGTTTTGTGCACTGAACACTGAGACTTCCAGCTCCTTGTAATGATTCATGTGTTACAGCTGCGCTCCATACTCATTAATAACATCTGCCTTGTAACTGAACATGGAGTTTCCTTCCTCGAAGTTTATCTTTTGATAAAATTTCAACTTTTCAGTTTTCTTGATGGAGAATTTGAAAGTTGATAAAATTCATAGATTTCAAGAAGTCATTACTCAGAGTAGATTAGATTCTATAAAACTTAACTACTTTAGACTTTTTACTAAGATTCACCTTTAGCAAATATATACCTTTCCAGAAAAAAAGCTTTCTCATGTTTTTAGAGAAATTATTAATTCACACATTTTTGGGGGGCTGGAATTAAAACTTCCCAAATGTGTTCTATTCTAGAAATTTTTGTTGTAAATAATTCAGAATTGACTTTTATAATTTGTGAGTATTATTTCTTCTTTCATTTGCCCAATTATCTCCATGGTATGCAAGCATATTATGAGAGGAAATGACAATCAGTTCAAATCAAGAGGTAAAGAAACTAAAAATATATGTCTTAATAGCTTTGAAATATTTAATTTTGAAATATTCTTGATTAAAAAGAACATGTCAAAACATAATACATTTGTGATTTGCAAATATCACCAAATAAAATTTTTAATATTTCTCTGGTATAAGCATATCAGAACTCTAATGGTTTAGACAAGAGTGTCTCCCAAAGGCCTCATGCACTCACAAGCAGGATCTTTGGAAGGTGATTGGACCATGGGGTGCTGTGCTCATCAGTGGAATCACCTACTAGTGATTTCAACAAATGCATGTCCCATTGGAAGGTGGGGCCTGGCCAGAGGAGGTGGGTCTCTGGGGAACGGTATATCTCCCTTTTTTTCTCCATGGCTCCTTTTCCTTCTCTCTCTGCTTTCTGGCTGCCAGGACAGGACCAGTTTTCCTCCACTCAGGCCTTCCTGTATACTACTTCTTCCCAGGACTGGCAGACCATTAAAGGACTGAGAGTTCTGAAACTGAGCCAAAATAAACTTCTTCCTTTAAGCTGTGGGTATGAGTATTGTGTCTAAGTGATGAAAAAAATGACTAAGACAAGAATAGTCTCAAATTTTACAGCAAAAAAAAAGAAAAGAAAAGAAAAAGAATAAGAAATTTGGCTAAACATAGAAAAGGAAAATGATGGAAGCATTTTACTAGCTTTAAAGAAATGCAAAATGTATGTGTATTTTCAAGATTACATTAATAATTTTTTAGCAAATGGTTTGGCTTAAAAGAAATAAAATGTTTATCTTTTGGTTCTTGTGGTTTTGTATTTGCTTCCTATATATGATCATCTCTAGTGTAACAAATAAATCAATCTGACTTTATTTTCAATGCTCACAATTGAGTGAGAAGAATGTGACTTCCTCAACTTGCAGTTTGACTTTTGTATTTGTTCATTAAAATCACTGTTAACTTCTGTAGTGGATCCTGTGGGTCAGATCTCTGAAATTTGTACCCCAACTTCTTTCTTCTATGGCTCCTAGTGCTGCAGTGCCTGAAGGTTAGAAACAAAGTAAAACATTCATGAGTTGTCTTAAAGCTCAGGTTCCAAGTGTGATTTGCTTTCTTCTGAAATCTACACTTCTGGAAGACTTCAATTTCATACCGAGTTAATTGCAATAGAGGCCTTAATTCTGCTATTTTGATGGTGGCCCAGGCAGCAAGGGTCTGAGTCTCCAGCTTCCTGATTCAATAACTTTTTTCGGTGGCAGAATCCTCAGCTTTGTATTCATTCTTGTGGCCAGGTATCTGGTCTAGAGCTTAATCTGCCTTAATCTCCAGATCATCCAACAGTTTTAAAATCTCAGAATAGCTCTTGATATATCATTTGTACCAGGTTTCTGTAGTTTGTAATTGAATTCAAATCAATAAATAACCCACCACCATGATATGCTGTTCAAGAGCATTTTGATTATCCATTCTTGATGATGGAACATGTAGATGTCCCAAAATGGTTTGACTTGTCATTTCTCCTATAATTTAAATGAATATACTATCAAATAAAGTGAGTTTCTGAACAAGAGTTTTGGGGACAGGAATATTGAGGGTATATGAGAAAATAGGATTTTTTTTCTAATTTTATTTTATAGGAAATAACTTTATTCAGTGATGTCATCAAGGTTAATAAATGTATATAGATGCATTCATATAATCACACATGGGTGAACTGTTAGGAGGAGTTAATGATACAAGAAATTCAAAAGCAATACATTTGGTTATTACTCCAACATTGCTTTTCTCTAATACTGTATATAATTTATGATGTTGAGGCACCAATTCTTTTGTAAAACTTTCTCTGCCCCTCCCACGCTAGGTTTTCTCACCATTAAACACACAGAGTCCCTATTTATGATATGCACATAGTTACATTAATACTTTTGTCAAAATGCATGACAATGATTTGTTTAGTTTATTTTCTATTCTTGATCAAGAGGTCAACAAGGATGGTAAGAATTGTGATTTTATTAATATTTAAATTGGTAGTTCTGGAATATCATAAATGTCAAAAAAAGTGTTAGTAAACTGAACAAATGAGAAGTGGGAGAAATGAGAATGTGAAGAGGACAGCATAGTGAAGTACAGAGGCTACTGGATGAGGAGTCTAGGGACCCATTGTTGTGGTTATTTGCTGCCACAACTCCTCCCAATCCAGCCAATTCAGTAACTTAAAGCAACAGTTGATCATTTTTTGTAATTCTGTAAGTAGCAGGCCAATCTGTTTCTTGTGATGTTGGTTGGATCTCTGGGAGAGATGGAAAATTCAAAATGACTTCCCTCACATGTTAAACAGTTGGTGCTTCCTGGCTTTTGTCAGGTAAGAGATAATGGTAGACACTGAAGTTCTTCAAGGCCCTGCTTTGGAAGTTACAGAGCCTCAATTTTATTGCACTTTATTAGTCATAAATGCTTCCTGGGCAGACTGAGTCAAGAGGAAGGCAAACTGATAGCACTTCTTAAGGCCCTGTTAACAAAGTCATGTTTTCAAAAGAGGGATGCAAGATACTGTGCTGGAGTTGAAAATATTCTCTGCCATACTCTTACTTTATTTCTGTCTCTGCTTAGATGTGAAACACTGTTCCCAGGCCCCAGTTTCCCCATCTTTATAATGATACTAATATACTTGATAAATTCCCTTCTAGCTTTAAAAATATGATATAATGATATTTTTGTTAAAAAATTCATCTTGAAATCTGAGCCAGATTTGATCATGCCTTTCTTTCCACTGGAAATTTATCAGATCTTTCTTCTCCAGGCTCTCATGCAGTTCAAATTACTTTTTAGACTACTGGTTCTGTAGTCAAAGCAATCATGGTTATGAGACTAATGGCATCAATATATCCTGGGGGCTTTTCTTAGAAATACAAATTAATGACACTCACTCCAGAAATACTGAGTCAGAATCTGTGGAGGTAGCACTGAGGAATCTGAGTTTCAGTAGCCCCTCCGGGAAACTCTGATGCATGCTAATATTTGAGAAGCTCTGATATAGAGTACCTCAAAGGAAGTAAACAAGTAAGCAGAAATGTAAAGCAAAGCAGTGCTTCCTAGTGGCTATAGATTTAGTCAAAATCTAGAGATGATAATATGATTAAATGTTACAATTTCTTATCTAAGCAAACTACATTAGAATTCTACTATTATATTTGCTGAATTTAAATTTGGGTGTCCATTGTTAAAATACACAGTAAGGAGAAGAGAAACATAATTGGCTGTCAAAATTATAGCATAGATAAATTTACCTCATTGTCTTTTTTGGAACCCATATAAATAAGACCTAAATAAATTGAATGCCATGTAACAAATATATATATATATTTTTTAATGGAACTCTTGTTTAGAAGCAAAGATTAACCTTTGTGGTTTTAAGCCTCCCAAGGAAAGAAGATCCATAATGGAAGTACTCAGGAATGAGGAAGTTACAGGGGTTATTGTGGTAGCCTGAGAGGGTTGGGAGGTGGTAAACGTCAAATGGATAAAGAGATGAACTAAATGGAAGTAGTGAGACACAAGAAATAAAAACTGCTCCTCCTCCTTTGGCTGTGAGCCTGGGATCATACCTGTTACCATGACGATGAATTACTGTCACCCATGAACAACAGAAAAGGTGGAGAAAGGAAAAGATGAAATACAAAGAGGAGTTGCATTTAGTTTCAACAGCTGAGAAATTACAGAAGCAAGTTATCCTTCTCAAAACAATACCCACTGTCTCTGGGCAGTGACCTAAAAATAACGTAGAGCCAGGAAAATAAGGAATTCACATCTGAAAAATTCCCATACTCTTTTGTTTAGGATTTAGTTACTTGTCCACCTCATTTCCAGCTATAAGGGGGGCTAGGAATGTCCTTTGGAAGCTGTATGACTACAAGAAAAAAGGAATGTGATTTAATATACACAGCTGAAAATAACATGTCTAAAGGACTTATCCCAAGTCTGCTCTTTAGGATCAAAGATGAACAAATTTAATAAACCTAAAAGACTAGTTATAACTATAGTTTATAAAAAGACTGAAATTTATCTGTGGTCACACTAATATAAAATAAATGCATGGACTTTCTTTGACATTTATCTTATGTCTACCTTAGTAGCATTTACTTTTTCAGGAGGAACATAAGCTGCTCTTGACATAGCAAATGATATAGACCCATAGCTAGTAACATGTTATTTTCCTTATCTATTTAATATTAAGTGTTCAGATATCATAGCCATGTAGGAATCTTAAAAAATTGTTGATGGAAAAAAAAATTGTTGATGGAAGCAAAAGTCATTTAACAGAAGATAAATTGATTTAAATTTGAATACAATTGAAATTTCAAGACATGATGTTAGAAAAGGCGGGAAAGATAGCAGTAACAGTATGCAGATATCAAATGTATCACTGAATGTTTAAGAGAACAGTGAGATGCTCAAGTTCCCATGCCACTGAGGATTTGTTCATAAAGTCTTTTCCTATACCAATGTCTTCAAGAGTTCTACCTAACTTATCTTCCAGCAAATTTATTGTTTCTGTCTTGATATTTAAATCTTTAATCCACTTCAATCTTAGTTTAGTGCATGGTGATAGGTATGGGTCTAGTTTTAATCTTTGGCAGGTTGAAATCCAGTTTTTCCAACACCATTTATTAAATAGGGTATCTTTCCTCCAATGAGGATGGTTGGCTCCTTTGTCAAAGATGAGGTGGCTGAGCATATCTGGAATTATTTCTGCATCTTTTAATCTATTCCACTGATTCTTGGGTCTGTTTCTTTGCCAGTACCATGCTGCTTTTATCACTGTAGCTTTGTAGTATAGTTTCAAGTAGGAGATTGTAGTACCCCCAGCCATATCTCTATTTTATTTATTTATTTATTTATTTTTGGTACCAGGGATCGAACTTGGGGCCTTGCGCTTGTGTAGCAGGCAGTGAAACCACTGAGCTAAATCCCCACCCCCTCCCCCTCCAGCCATATCTCTGTTGCCTAAAATTTCTTTTGCTATTCTAGGTCTCTTCTGGTTCCAAATGAGTTTTTGGATTGTTTTCTCTAGTTCTGTGCAATATATTGTTGGAATTTCAATCAGCTTTGCATTAAACCTATATAATAGTTTTGGAAGTGTGGCCATTTTCACTATATTGGTTCTTCCTATCCAGGAACAAGGGATGTCTTTCCATTTTCTTATATCCTGCTCAATCTCCTTTTTCAGAGTGCTATAGTTTTCAGTGTAGAGGTCTTTTGCTTCCTTTGTTAGATTGAGTCCTAGATATTTCATTTTTTTGGATGCTATTGTAAAAGGAATTGTTCCCCTAATTTCTCTCTCGGTGAAACTATTGATATGCTCAGTTCAAGTGCCACCTCCAACAATTACCTGTTGCTTAACTTTGAGTAGGTTACTTACTGTTCTAGAAATCAGTTTCTATATCTGTGAAATACAAAAAGTGAGAAGCATTGAAAATCAGGGTTAACTAATCTCCACAGTCTTTTCTATCTCTAAATGCTTAAAAGACACATCAGGCATAAAGGAAGGCTTTAAAAGTCTTGAGCTTTTACAAGTATAGTAGAAACCTGTCTTAGGTAGGACTAAACTAAGAACATTTTAGTTATGAGTTTCTTTTGTAGGAAAGAAATGAGAAGTTGTTGGAAGCATAATGAGATAATTAATATTCATATCTGGAAAGCTCTTCACATAGTGTCTCATAGAGCTCAATAAGTTGGCTAATTTTAGCTATTAAAAAATCATTTCAGAGCACTTTACAGCCCTCAAAATTCAAAATGTTGTTTTTTCTTATTATGCAATTACCTAAAAAATCCTTCCAGATCTGCTGTGGTTTGAATATATCCCCAAAGTTCATATGTTTGAACCTTAATTTCCAGTGCGATGGTAATAAGAGTGGTTATTTAAGAGATTATTAGGTTGTTCAGAGGAATAAATGGCTTTCTAATGGGACTGGGTTAATTTTCCTGCAGCTACCCCATCCCCATCCAGTTAGCATGACAGTAGGCTGGTGAATATCACAGTAAAACAGGAAGGAAATAGGGGAAGGAAGCTCTTTGATCTTCAGCCCTCCTCCAGCCTCACATCTCTTTTTAGTCCGCCAGTTGGCCTAACCGAATCAGAAAGCAGAGGGCAAAGGAGTTGGAGTAATTCACTCAGCAGGGACAGCCTGAAGGACAACAGAGGTGGAGAGATAATGTGAAGACTAACCAGTACCTCTTAAAGGACAAACCCTCATCTGACTGTGAGACCCTGCAGGACTGATGTTTTCTACCATATACAGCTTATTCTTGGTCATTCTTCTATTTCACTCATCTTTAGCCACCTTTAGATTTTTGATTTCTTTGAGATAACATGCTTGCTCTCTCCTATTTTGGTGCTATCCCTGTCACCTTGGCTGGAACACATGCTGTTTCCTGTGTGATAAGTTCCTGTGCAGTTTTTCATTTTGTTAAATTTTAATCACTCCTTAGAGCTCAGCTCTGGGAAGTCTTACCTAACTCTCCCAACTAGGTCAGATCCTGGTGAAATATGTTTAATCATAACCTACTCTTCTCCATTGTGGACCTTATTGTTGTAATTAAATATCTACTTTTCTAGAAAAAGAACAATTGTATTTTTGACTATGACCACAGATATTATGTCTATCTTGTTCACTACTGATTTCCCATATATTGTGCATATACATGTTGAAACCCAATAAATACTGGTGGTTTGAGTGAGTGAACAAATTAATGAATAATTAGTTTTCATGGTTTGTCCAAAGTGTAAAGCTGTTGTATGTATCTATTCAATTTCTATCAAGTTTATACGTGAAATATCATTGGGGCAAGAGTAAATTTTTTTTATTATTTTGTTTATTTAATACCTGTGTGTAGTACACAATGCTTACATTCCTTTGGAAAGTTGGTATATGTATGTAACACACCTTAATTCTTTTTTAATCCCCTTTCCCCTCCCCTCTCCACCTATTCCCTTCTTTTTTTTGTACATGTTTTCAGTACATAATGTTTATGTTCCTTGTGTGGAGTTGGTGCATGAACATAACAAATCCCAGTTCCTTTTTTAAATCCCTTGCCCCTTTCCTCTCTCCCCTCTCCCTCTATCTCTTGGTCTCCTTTCCCTCTGAGAACAATCTATTTCTCCACTTCTTACTATCTATATTTTATTTTACTCTTTATTTTTACTCTGGGTTTCTTATCTAAAAGAAACATTATGATATTTAAGCCTGTGTGTCTGATTTATTTCACTTAACATTTTTGTCTCAAGGTATATTCATTTTTCTTCAAATGACTCAAGTCTGTCTTTCTCTATGTGTATCTATTTTGTAGTGTTCTATTTAGGTAGGAAACAAAAAAAACAAAGAGGAAACTTGTATTTAATACCTTACTTTCCCCCCTTCCAGTTATAAGAATAGATTGAGTGATTACTTCTTGTAAAGTTGAAGAGTAACAGAGAGCTTGTGTGGTTAATATTTAAGAGGGTAGAATTATGATTTAATGTACTCTAGTTGTCCTTACTGTACCCTTCCCAATTTTTCATTACAGTATTATGTTTTATGCATCCACGTCTCAATTGGTGGCACAGGATCTCTGGGAAGTAAAAAGCCATTTTGATTCATCCCTAATATCCAATATTTCTGTGCTTCATCTGGCTTGAAGAATATTTGTACTTAGAAATAAATGAATAAAAGGGAGTTATCATGGGGTACAGGTACACTGGAAATGTATTGTTTTCAATGCAGTGTATATCTTGAAAGAATTTTAATGTTTTATATGGTGTGCAAACATCAGATGCTAGATCTATTGAAGATAATGATTTTCTCTATTTGATAGCCATTTAAAGTATGATAGCAAGGTAATTATTTCAGTTATACTTCAAAGTGAAAGGTATTAATGCTTTGCACACAAAATAGCAAAAAAACTAACTGCATTTCTGCTATATCCCTTAAATTTTGGTTCCTCAGACTCCTCTTGACCTCTTCTCTTCTTTTTTGACAGAGTTGCTGGTTTTAGCCTCATCTGCTTCCAGGGCTTCCACTTCCATTACATGCACACATGCACTTGTGCACCATGCAAGCATGCTAATAAATTCTTGGACTCTGTCCTAACTTAAGCTCCAAATCCATCTCTGCAAGCTCTTTTTTCCATGCTCTCATAAGTCTCTTGTATTTTCAGTCTCAATTAATGGGTTGCCATCTACCTAGTTTCCTAAACCAGAATCCTTGGACTTATTCTCGAATCCCCTTTCACTCCATGTCTAACCAGCCACCCTGTCTTTTCCATTTTGATTTCAAAATGTTTCATTAACCTACCTTCAATATTTTCTTCCTATTGTTATTCCATTGGGTCAATTTTTCACTATCTTATGAAATAATTTTCTGTGCTCTTCTTGTCTTTTATTTTCTTTATCATGGTTTGTGTTAAGATTTAGATCCTAGATTTCCCCCTGGAGGCTCATATGCTAAAGGCTTGGTCTTTAGCCTGAACTGCTGTTGGGAGCTGCAAAACCTGTAGGAGGAGGGCCTAGTGGAAGGAAGTGAGGTGATAGTGTGATAATGAGATCCTGTCTCCTTCCTTTTTCTTCTTTGCTTCCTGGCTACCATGAGATGAACAACTTTGCTCCACTGTGTGCTCCCTGATATGATGCTCTGCTTTGCTACAGCCCACAAAGCAATGGACCTTGGACTGAAACCTCTTAAATTGTGAGCCAAAAAACCTTTCTTCTATTAAGTTGTTTATTTCAGTGTTTTGTCACAGTGACAAAAAAGCCGATTAAAATACCTGTCTTCTGGGCAGAGATACCCACCTACAAAAACAAAACTTATAGCACTTTATTGTCCAAACTATCTACTGTACCTTAAATTTCCCCTTGTTGACTCCTTTATTTGACATAATAAAGTTCTTAAAGCATGAACCATGCTAACTTTCTCTACTGTATTCTATGTATCCAAACATATCCTCTACCTTCTTGAATCCTATATTCTAAGCTGTTGATGGCTATCAGTTATCTTGTGCTTACTGTGACCTTGTTTTATGAGGAAGAGCTCAGAAGTTCTTTGAATACGTGTGTTTCTGTGCTTACCTGCAAGGTAACTTCATGGATCATTTTTGGCATATTCTGGACCCCATATTATCCCATCCACCATTTAGTATCTAAAGAAATAAATAATGCTGCAAACACTTTTCCTTTTATTGCCTTCATTTATCAGGAAATTTAAAAGATCATTTATTCAGTTATTCAGTAAGTCTTAATTGATTACATATTATCTGCCAGTTGTCAGGTAAAAGGCCGAAAACCAAGACCAGACCAGGCCACAACAAGCCTTTATTAGGGGAACAGATCTGCCAGGCTGTCTCTGAACAAAGGAGAGACAAAAGCAATATGGCTGGGGCAGGGAGAGTCTTTTATAGAGACTGGGGTGGGGTTTGTAGGGGCTGAGGCCAGGTTGAGTGAGGTAGTGATTAGGGAATGGAGGAGCCAGTGATGTCACTAGGTGGTAGGAGGTGAGCGAGTATTAGGTTACTCTCTAGGTGGGAACAGGGGCATGCTGGGAGGAAGAGTTTGTTCTTTGGTGGGAGCAACCATCTTGGCATGACGTCACACAGGGGAGGGGGCAAGGCACGATAGGAAGAGGGCAGCTACTATACATAATAGCTGCTGAGGTAGTGGGAGTCCTATCACCAGGCACTAAATACAGAACCACAGTTGTTCCCATAAAGATACATGGTCTACTAGAAGAGATCATATATATAAATAAATGTAGGGACTAATGGAATTCTACCTTAAATCTAAGATATATTTGTGTTTGTAAATGTTTGGCAAATGAGTAGGGCTGTGTTCTTATAAGAAGAACAGAAATGTAGGCTACTTAAATTTTCCAGTCAATTTTAATACTGTTAATTAAAGAAAAGATTATTTTAAGAGTTTTTTTTGATAAAAGCCTTTACGTTTCAAAATGCTTCTTTTAAAATTTTATATGTTATAATCATATATACATGAAGTTCTCAAAATCATTCAGAAATTATAAGTGTGACCTAATGACTCTCACATTCTTATAGCTTTATGTTTTCCTTAGGTGTTCTCTGACATAAATGCTGTTAAACAATTAAAATATTACCTAAAACAAAAGGATAAGAGGCAACAGATTTGTTCCCTGAGCCAGAAATTGGGAAATATCTCCTTTAGACAGATTTATAAATAACGTGTATAATCAACTATACATTCAAGTGTGTATGTACAAGATGTCCTAGTATGTTTATAGAAATAACTAGTTGACTTATGTTGTTTAAGAAGTTAATTATATCTCTTGGAGATTGCATCTAAAAATACTGAAATTCTTTCTACAATCATTTGCTTTTCACACCACAAACTAATTTTTACATTATTATTATAAATTTGATGGGCAGCTTGGGCCTAAACGTGCTCCTACATATTTTTTCCTGCTAACTTTTTATAAGTGATTTTTGATGTACTTGTATTAGACAGCCATGATTTCAATAAAGTCCAACAAAAATCTAAATGTGCTTTCCTCATTCGAAGTTGTTTATAATTTTTCCGTCTTTAATTTGCAGTTTCAAATTTATCTAAGGGTAAATTTTAAAGCAAAAAGCTGGAAAGGACTTTCTGAGGTCTTTTGATTGCCCTGTTGGCTTAGACCTGCAAAAGCCTAATTTATGTAAATTGAGATTCTCTTCTGAACCTCTCTCCAT
Source organism: Heterocephalus glaber (assembly GCF_053883595.1). NCBI lineage: Eukaryota > Metazoa > Chordata > Mammalia > Rodentia > Bathyergidae > Heterocephalus > Heterocephalus glaber. The sequence continues at coordinate 9,769,374 of NW_028258156.1, forward strand.
ACAGAAGGGCCACAGCCTTGCTTGAGCAGTGCTTAACCACTCTTACAGTGGCTCAATTGTTCTTTCTTAGGGGTGTTCAATCTACTTTGGCTTTTTTGTTGCAAATTAAGCCCAATTCCTTTTCAGCTTTTGATAGGCATTCCTTGGTCACTTTCCTTCATCAACTTGAAGGCATTGATAAGACCATAGTCTTCTATTTGCAAGATTAAAAAAAAGAGGAAACAAAACCCCAAATTCCTTCAGCGTTTTCTTATAGTCCCTATTTTTCTTCTACTTAATACCCCATTTTTTATTAGTCTATGTTTGCAACACTGAATTTTACATTCCTTGGGTGGAGTTAGTCCATGAATATAACACAACTTAATTCTTTTTCTCATCCAGCTTCCCTCCCCTTCCTCCCCTTCCACCTCCTGATCCCCTTCCCATTTGAGAAAGATCTATTTCCCTACTTCCTATTACCTATTTTTTATTTTGTCCTTTATTTATAACTTAGGTTTCTCATATAAGAGAAGCCATGTGATATTTAACTTGTGTGTCTGATTTGTTTCACTTAACACTTTGGGCTCAAGGTGCATGCATTTTCCTACAAATGATTCAAGTTTATTTATCCTTATGGGAGAGTAGTACTTTATTATGTATAAATACCACATTTTCTTTATACATTCATCTATCGATGGATATATAGGCTGCTTTTGAGATTTAGTTATTATAAATTGTGCGGATATAACCATGGGTAGGCATGTATCACTCTAATATGATGTCTTTTAACTCTTTAAGACAGATACTCTTTTAATTTTCTTTTAACTCAAAATGCTAAGAGAGTCCAAAGATGTTAAGCAAGAACAAGAAGAACAGATTTCTTTCTTGTGGTTCATTTGGCAAAACTCTATGGAGCACACAGTCATTCTTAGCTTATATGTTGGATGTTAAAGAGGCAACACTGATGGGAAGGAGCTGCTGTCCTACTGGAGTGAACTGGTCTGTGAAAGTCAGAGAAGGAGACAGGCAACACAGAGAGGGATGAATGCATTTTAAAAGTTCACGACATATACTACTTTTCTTGCTATCATTTTGCAATTAGTTTTTGACTCAATTGCATTTTTCTAGAAAATATGGTTTGTATGATGTCAGTCTTTAAAATTTATTAGAAAGCTTTGCTAAATCTATTTTCTGTTGCTAATTACACAACCTCAGTCTAAACTGTGAGGGAAAGAGATTTACTTTGGTGCCAGGTTCTGGTCCATGAGCAAGAGACCACATGCGGTGATGTCTTTTTGTTGGAAGAGTTCTGCGATGGCAGAGGGCATAACATGGCAAGAATCGGGAAGTGTGTTTGTGTGTCTGTCTGTCTGGTCTACTTATAAAGCTACTAGATCCAACTATGGGCTCTGCTTTAACGATTTTAAGCTAATCTTAGTCACTTCTCAAAGGCCTCACCTTTAAATGCCAGAGGAAGATTAATATCGCACAATGAGGATTAAATTTCAATACATGAAGACTTGCGGGACACTCAGACTATATCCAAACCATAACACAAACATCAGAAACAGTTTGTATAAGATTAGTATGAGTTTGAAGACTATACATATTCTTCACTTGAGTGCAGATTTAATATGCTCCATTAAATAAACTTTGTTTACTTTATTTTCAATTCTCTATATATCCTTCCTAATTTTCTTATCGGCTTGTTCTACTGTTTACCAAGAGATATTTAAAAAACACACAAAAATTATGAGTTTGTTAAATTTCTTTTTGTACTTCTGCTGCTTTTTATTTTAAGTTGTTTTTCTAAGTAAACATAAGTTAAGAATCCAGATGAGGTTTTAAAAATCCATATAGGGATTTCTCAAGCTGTAAATCCACATCACATTGACATTGTGGCTATGAATTTTGAGGAGATATCACCCTTTCATTAAAACCCCCACTTCATTTCCACTTGTAATTAGCCCCAACACAGGGAGTGTTTTTTGATTTCCCCTTATAGGTAGCAGGGTTTCTTCTTCTTCAATTTTTAACTGCTTGTTTTAGTCACTTTCCTTGTCACTGGAACAAAATACCCAACACTTGCAACTTAAAAGAAGAGAGATTATTTCAGTCCATAGTTGGCCAGCTCAGGCATGGTGGGAGGGCCTGGGTAGAGGAATGCTACTCAGTTCATGGAGGCCAGGAAACAGAGAGTGAAGGGAATAAGAGGGGAGGGAGATATACGCTACCAAGTCATGCGCCCAGTGAACTGCTTCTTCTGCTCAGAGCCCCACCTCTGAACATCATATTTAGATAGAGTGCCCCCATGATCTTCCATCTTTCAAAAGCTCATCTATTAGCATGTGAGGCTTTGGGAGGACGTTGAAATATAAACCATAAAATTTTTTCCCTGGTCCTGAAAAAACTCATGTGCATTTCTTTATGAAAAATGTGTGTAGTCTATTTCTAAGATTTGCCAAAGTCTTAAGAGCTCCAGTATTGAGGCAGGTCTGTGCACACCCTACCGAGGTCGTGAGTCGAGCGGAACACCCTGAATCAGCCTGCACCCTGACAACAATTCACTGGACACCCCCCCCCCCCACTCCTCTGTAAAGGCACCTGGTTCCACACTACAAAGACACACAGGACACTGGACCACCAGACCACGGTACTGAGTGCCGCTGCTCCTCGCCCAGAGGTAGGGGCTTCTGAGCTGCCGTCCCACTGATCCTGGTCCAGAGGAAGGGGCTTTCCAGCCACCATCCCTCCTGCTGCTCCCAGCCCAGAGGAAAGGGCTTTTGGGCCACCGTCTGTCCCGCCACTCCTGGCCCAGAGGAAGGGTCTTCTGGGCCACCATCCCACTGGCACTCCCAGCCCAGAGGTAGGGGCTTGTGAGCTGCCGTCCCACTGATCCTGGTCCAGAGGAAGGGGCTTCCCAGTCAACATCCCTCCCACTGCTCCCAGCCACAGGAAAGGGCTTTTGGGCCACCATCCTTACTGCTGCTCTTGGCCCCTGTCCCACCTCTACCAGCTCAGAGGAGGTAATTTGTGCAGGCGCCAACAGCCCCCCCCCCAGTCGAAATGAGAAAACATGTAAATAAGTCTCAAAACCAGACTTCCAGATCACCCACAGCAACCTCAAAGGAAATGAGATGGAACACTGTGATACTCAACCACCTGGACCCACTGAACTGGCAACAAAAGGGGATCTGGAAAAAATGAAATTGGAAATAATTTCTCAGATAACAGGAGAAATTGTGCTCCCAGTGCAAGACATGATTAATAAATCTAGAGAGGAGCTGAGGAACATGATGGAATCCCAACATAGGAAACAAATGGAATCCATAAAACAGATGCAAATAGATTTCCAGGAGATGAAAAACTCCGCTGAAAGTCTACACAGCAGAATGAGCCAATATGAGGGCAGAATTTCAGATATAGAAGATAAGATTTCAATTAAAGACCAGGAAAGAAAAATTGCTTCAAAATTATAAGGGAACATGAGAAATCAATCCAGCAGCTGCTAGACGATGCAAAGAAGAATAACATAAGACTGATTGGAGTCAATGAAGAAACAGGAGAGAGTGCAGATGACATAAAAAAAAACTGTTCACAGAAGTAATGGCAGAAAACTTCCCAAGCAGGGGAAAAGAACTTGACATACAGATATATGAGGCATATAGGACTCCAAATAGCCTTGATCAAAAAAAATCTACATATAGGCATATAATTGTTAAGATTCCAGAAACTCAACAGAAGAACAAAGTTCTATAAGCAGTTAGAGAAGAGAAACAAATCACATACAAAGGAAAGCCCATCAGAACCACAGCAGACTTCTCAACACAAACCATCAAGGCAAGAAGAGCTTGGAGTGACATATTCCAAGCCCTAAAAGAAAACAGCCTCCAACACAGATTGATGTATCCTGCAAAACTATCTTTCAAAATTGATGGAGAAATGAGATACTTTCATGACAAAGAGCACCTTAGGAACTTCATGAATACCAAGCCAGCATTCCAAAGAATTTTACACAATATCCTAGGAACAGACATTGAGGATCACAGCCCCAGGAAGCAAAGCAGAATGAACCCATCTGTCATGACAAGAAATTAAATGTAAAGGGGGACAACCCAACAAAAAGAAAAAGTCATGGCAATGACAAGTCAGTATGTTTCAATTATAACCATCAATGTTAATGGTCTCAATTCACCAATCAAAAGAAATAGATTGGCAGAATGGGTCAAGAACCAAAATCTAACAATATGCTGCATACAAGAAACACACTCAATTCAAAAGGAAACTCATAGACTGAAAGTTAAAGGGTGGAAAACAATACTCCATGCCACAGGAACCCCCAAAAAAGCAGAAGTAGCTATCCTCTTTGCAGATCAAGTAGATTTCAAACCAACACTGATTAAGAGAGATGAAGAAGGACACTACATCCTTGTAAAGGGAACAAGCCAAGAGGAAGAGATGACAATCATAAATATCTATGCACCAAACACTAGTACACCCAACTATATAAAACAAATACTAACGGACATGAAAAGTCATATATGCACTAATACAATTGTAGTGGGGGACCTCAACATCCCACTGTCACAAATAGATAGATCAACTAGACAAAAAATAAGTAATGAAATAATAGAACTCAATTGAACTCTTGAACAAATGAACTTAACAGATGTTTACAGAGTCTGTCACCCCACAAAATCAGAATACACATTCTTCTCAGCTGCACATGGGTCATTCTCCAAAATAGATCACATACTCACACATAGAACATGTTTAAGTAAATGCAAAGGAATTGAAGTTATCCCCTGTATATTATCAGACCATAGAGTGATGAAATTGGAAATCCATAGCAAAAGAAACTCAAAAAATTTCATAAACATGTGGAAATTGAACAACACACTTCTGAATAACCAATGGGTCACAGAGGAAATTAAAGAAGAAATCAGACAGTTCCTTCAATTAAATGACAAAGACAATACAACATATCAGAATCGATGGGACACAATGAAAGCAGTCTTATGAGGGAAATTCATAGGAGTGAATACGCATATTAGGAAAACAGAACAAGCCCAATTGAACAACCTGATGCTGAACCTCAAGCTTCTAGAAAAAGAAGAGCAGGACAACCCCAAAGCTCATACAAGGGAGGAAATTATAAAGATCAGAGGAGAAATCAATGCAATGGAGACTAAGAGAATGATATAAAAAAAACAGCGAAGCCAAGAGTTGATTCTTTGAAAGAATCAACAAAAGTGACAAACCCTTAGCCAACCTTGTCAGAAAAAGGAAAGAAAAGGCCCAAATCCACGCAATTAGGAATGAAAAGGGTGAAATTACAACAGACCCAGCAGAAATCCAGAGGATCATCAATACCTACTTCCAGAACCTATACACCAATAAGATGGACAACACAGAAGAAATGGACAGATTCCTAGATACATATGAATTACCAAAGTTGAACGAAGAAGACCTAAAAATTCTAAACAACCCAATATCAACCAATGAAATTGAAAACATAATTAAAAACTTCTCAACTAAGAGAAGCCTGGGCCCTGATGGCTTCACTGCTGAATTCTACAAAACATTTAGAGAGGAACTGCTGCCACCACTGTTTAAACTCTTCAGTGAAATTGAAAGGGAAGCAATACTCCCAAATTCATTCCTGGAAGCAAGTATCACCTTGATTCCCAAAGCAGAGAAAGACCCAACCAAAAAGGAGAACTATAAGCCAATCTCACTAATGAACATAGATGCAAAAATCCTTAATAAGATACTGGCAAACAGAATGCAGAAGATCATCAAGAAGATCATACACCCTGATAAAGTGGGATTCATCCCAGGGATGCAGGGATGGTTCAACATATGCAAATCAATCAATGTAATACACTATATCAATAGAGCCAAGGACAATAACCATATGATTATCTCCATAGATGCAGAAAAAGCATTTGACAAAATCCAACATGCATTTATGATAAAAACCCTACAAAAAATTGGAATAGATGGTCTCTACCTCAAACTGATAGAAGCCATCTATGAAGAACCAACAGCCAATATCATACTAAATGGTCAAAAACTGAAATCCTTCACACTAAAATCAGGAACAAGACAAGGATGTCCACTATCACCACTCTTGTTCAATATAGTTCTGGAAACATTAGCCATGGCAATTAAACAAGAGAAAGAAATAAAAGGAATAAAGATAGGAAATGAAGAAGTCAAATTGTCATTATTTGCAGATGACATGATACTCTATAGAGAAGACCCCAAGAACTCCACCAAAAGTCTTCTAGACTTAATAACCAAATTCAGTCAAGTAGCTGGTTACAAGGGCAACACACAAAAATCAATAGCTTTCCTCTACATGAATGACAGACTCACTGAGAGAGAAATAGGGCAAATAATTCCTTTCACAGTAGCATCCAAAAAACTGAAATACCTAGGAATCAACCTAATGAAAGAAATCAAAGACCTCTTCTCTGAAAACTATGGCACTCTGAAAAGAGAGATTGAAGATGATATCAGAAAATGGACAGACATCCCCTGCTCCTGGGTAGGAAGGATTAATAGAGTGAAAATGGCCATACTTCCAAAACTGCTATATAGATTTAATGCAATTCCAATTGAGATCCCAGCAGCCTACTTCATGGACCTTGAGAAAACAATCCAGAAATTCATTTGGAACAAGAAGAGACCCAGAATAGCAAAAGCAATTCTAGGTAACAGAGACATGGCAGGGAGTATCACAATCCCCAACCTGCAACTCTACTACAAAGCTACTGTGATAAAAATAGCATGGTACTGGCAAAGAAACAGACCTGAGGATCAGTGGAACAGATTAGAAGATGCAGAAACAACGCCAGACCCACTCAGGCATCTCATCTTTGATAAAGAAGCCAAACACCCTCACTGGAGGAAAGATAGCCTCTTTAATAAATGGTGCTGGAAAAATTGGGTTTCAACTTGCCAAAGATTAAAACTAGACCTGTATCTCTCACCATCCACTAAACTAAAATCAAAATGGATTAAAGATCTAAATATTAAAATAGGAACTCTGAACCAGATGGAACAGAGGTTAAGTAGAACTCTTGAAGACATCGGTGTAGGAAAAGATTTTGTGAACAAAACCTCAGTTGCCCATGAACGAGCACAAACAATCAGCAAGTGGGATCTCTTCTTATTAAAAAGCTTCTGCACAGCAAGAGAAACCACCAGCAGTGTGAAGAGACAACCCACAATGTGGGAAAAAATCTTCACCTGCTCTTCCTCAGACAAAGGTCTACTATCTCGAATCTATAAAGAATTAAGAAGATCAGACCTCCCAAATTTAAAGACCCAATCCAAAAATGGGCATCTGAAATGAACAGACATTTCTCAGACAAAGAAGTAGAAATAGCAAATAAATACATGAAAAAATGTTCAACATCACTGGTCATTTGAGAGATGCAAATGAAAACAATGCTGAGATTCCACCTCACTCCAGAAAGAATGGCTGTTATCATGAAATCTACCAATAACAAATGCTGGCGGGGCTGTGGGGAAAGAGGAACCCTGCTCCACTGCCGGTGGGAGTGTATACTGGTGCAAGCACTGTGGAAATCAGTATGGAGATACCTCAAAGAACTAGAGCTGGAAGTCCCATTTGACCCTGCTATTCTACTGCTGGGGATCTTCCCTAAAGAATTAAAAGAATCATACCCCAGTGATATATGTGCACCCATGTTCATAGCAGTACAGTTTTTGATAGCTAAAACTTGGAAACAGCCCAAATGCCCATCTACTGGATACTAGATAAGAAAATATGTGTTTTTTTAAAAATAAAATGAAGTACTACTCAGCCATAAAAAATGAGATATTAGAGACATTTATAGCTAAGTGGATGCACATTGAGGTGATACTCTCAAGTGAAAAAAATAGGACACACATGTATGCATACCAAATAGTTTCTCTGGTGTGAGAAACTGAAAGTGTAAATAAGGACTAAAATGTATAATAGGTAATGTGAAATAGGAAGAAAGGGGAAAAGGGGAAAGAAGTGGGTGTGCTAGGGGAAAGGATAGAAGGGAATGGGATTAATATGAGAAAATGGAAAAATAGGAACAATATCTTTGTAAATAAGGAGGAATGTAGGGTTTGAAGGGAGGGCTGGGCAAGGGTGAAAAATAAGAACCAAGAGAAATCATATAAAGGTGCAAATTTCCAATGATGAATGTCATTATATTGTATACCTAAAATGTACCAATGATTAGAATGAATAATTGATAATGCAAAATAGTTAGAAATGGTCCAAAGGGGTAGGGGTAGTGGGAGGGGCAGGGGAAAGGAAAGAAGGGAAAGGAAAAATGATGAGAAATGGAAAAAATGGAAATAAAGTCTTTGTAAATAGGGAAGGGTGGAGGCGGTGAAGGGAGGGCTAGGAATGGGGAAAAAATAAGAACCAAGATGCGTTATGTAAAGGTACAATTCCCAATGAGAAATGTAATTGTGTTGTATACCTAAAATGCACCAATAATAGAATTTAATAAAAAAAAAAAGAGTTCCAATATTGCTGGAAAGTCCGAGTCCAAAGTCCCCTCTGAGATTCAAAGCAAACTATAGTTGTCAGCTCCTGTAAATAATAAAAAGAAAGTTAAACACTGCCAGTGTACAACGGTACAGAAGAAACATTCCTATTCCAAAAGGGACCAACAGGGAGATAGAAAGGAATGGGACCAAACAAGACCAAAATCTATCAGGGCAAATATTAGTTCCTACAGCTCTGTGTCCAGCATCTGGGAAAAGTTGTTGCAAGATGTGAGCTCCAGAGGGCTTGGGTGGCCTTGCCTATATGGCATTGCTGGAGGTTGCAACTCTCTTGGCTTTTCTGTTGGGCTGTTTTTGCTTAGTCCTTGAAGTTTTCCTCAAATGTTCCATGTTCCTGGTTTCTCCAACTTTTTGGGGTCTCCCCTGCACTTTCAGCTTTAAGCTTGCAGCTTCTCACACTCCTCTCTCTTAGGGGTACACTGCCTGGGCTCCCAGGCCTTCTTCTGAGATCCAAATTGAAGGCTCACTGACCCCACAACTCTTGTATTCTACGTTCATGTTAAACCAGCATCATGTGAATGATGGTCTACTAACCAGCTGAAGCAGTAGCCAGGCCCTCTTGTATCATGGCTATAGTCAGTTCTGAGTGCCTGGATAACTGAGCAGTGTAAACCAAATTCCAGGGAACCTCGTTCCCTAGTTTGCTATTTTAGAGCAGAGTCCTTGGGGCTCTATTCTTAAAGGAAAATCTTTCACTTTGGCAGGACAAAAGGCAGAGTTTTGCTGTTTTCCAGAATGCTCTCAAGGCACCCTTCCTATTGTCCTGACCCAAAGTATTTGGTTTCTCTTGAATTTTTTTAGCAACCAAGCTTCCCTCACCCAAAGTTTTATGAGGCTCAACTTTACAGGAGCTTTCTTTCTGATAAAACTCAAAAATTTTATAATCACTTAGCTGAGCTGTTTGCTCTTGATTGTCAATGCATAGATGGCTAAAACCCCCCAAGAGTAGCTATGCCACACCCTCAACATTGGGCTGCCTTGAAATTTTGTCTACTAGGTTAATTAGTCTGCCACTGTTAATCTCAGTCTCCTGCAAAGTCTTAGGGCATGAGCAAAATGTAGACACATTTTATATTAAAACATAACACACATGGCCAGAAATGAACCTGCTAATGGAGTCTTTGTTCCCAACTGAAACCTCCTGAGCCTGATCTTTTCCATCTCCTTTTTATCAGCGTTCTGGTCTTCTAAGGTCTGACCAGAATTTTCTATCAAGTTCAGCTTATATCTTTCAAAGGCTGCTTCTCCAGCTGGCATCTCCAAACTTTTTCAAATTTCTGCAACAAATCAGTTCCAAATGGTTCTGAAATGCACAGTCAGGTATAATCCCTTCAATGACCCCATTTTGTTCATACCAAAATCTGTCTTAATCACTTTTCTCATTGTTGGGACAAAATACCTGACATCAACAACTTAAAGGAGAAGAGGTTTATTTTAGCTCATGTTTTTAGTTCATAGTCGGCCATATTCCAGGCAGGAAAATATGGTGGAATGGCTTAGGTGGAGGAAAGCTGCTTGCTTCATGGTGGTCAGGAAGCAGAGAATGAAGGTGAGTAGCAGGAGAAGATACACCTTAGCAAGTCATGACCACAGTGACCTGCATCTTCTGATCAGACCCTACCTCCCAACATCATATTTAGCTACAGCACCTCAATGATCCACTCACTCTTCAAAAGCCCCACCAATGAGCACATGAGGCTTTGAGGGGACATCTAGGTACAAACCATAACACTGCTGGTAGAAAATCCTATTAGATTTCTTTGAGCTAGTGCTAAGCATTACCATCTACTCTGCCTCTTGAATGCTGTGCAGTCCTTAGAGGAAACAGGTGGTTCAGTGTGGGGCAGCAATGCTCAGAGTGAAAACACATCTTTGACATTGACTTATCTCCCTACTTTCCTGTATGGCTACAAATTTTTCTTTCTCATTAAAGCTTATCAGTGCATTTACAATTAAAACTATGCATATATATTTATTTAACATATTAGTTTTGTGTAGAAACTATTTCAGGTTACTTGGCGTTCTTAGAAAAAAGGTGGGACATAATCTCTTATGTCACTTCCTTGGAAAGTCATCATCCCTTACCAATTTGTGTGTTCCTAGTTACAAACTGACATCATCATATTCTCCTTGCAATTAATCAGCTAATTGCAGATTAAAAGGAGAGTTATCCTTTCATCTGCTTTCTACCCAGGTAGCTTTTAAAGCTGATAGTTTCACCTCCTGTCTTACAAAAAAAATCTGTCTCTATATTTTGCCAGCAGTGTGTTAATTATAGTAGGATTCTCTTTCTTTTTTTCTGTTTACAGATTTAATGTATGTTTACATCATTACATTATAATATTTTTGTTTAATTTTTATTTCTATTTATAATTTACATTTTAAAAGCATCATCGGGGCCAGGGATTTAGTTCAGGTTCCAGCACTTGCCTTGAAAGCACAAGGTCCTGAGTTTGATCCCTAGTACCAAACAACAACAACAACAAAAAGCATCATCAGCATTTTGGCTGGGAAGCTATCAGACCTACCTCAATATCAGATCTGTCTTGCTTATCCTTATTGTCCTGGCTTGTCATTTTTTGAATATCCAACACAGATATTTAGCAATTATGTGGTGATGAGCCTATAATGCTTTACCAAGTTCTGGGTTTTGCCTCCAACAAGAAGTTTTCTGTTTCTTTCTTTTTTTTTGGTACTGGGGCATTGAACTGGGGACCTTGAGCTTGTGAGGCAGGCAGCAGCACCACTGAGCTAAATCCCTGGCCTTTCTGTTTTTTATTTAGGTTAATACCACCATCTTTTCTATTGCTGAAAGTTGTCAACTTTGGAATTCATTGAACTCTTCTGGAGCAAAAATTAGCAACCTAATTTTATTGAAGTATTGGTTACACTTACAAAAGTTTTGATTGGACAATAACAAAATAAAGTCAGTACCATTTCAATTTCTCAAAACCTTCCCTGCAGGAAAAGAAAACACTGAAGATTCCGTAGTTGTAGGACCCCCATCCCTGGGCTCAAGCGTAGGAGTGTCTGAGAAACCCCATCCAATGTGTATGGGTGAAGAAGGAGCTTCCTGTTCGCCCATGAATCTAGTGACCACCTGTGGGCTAAGGATGACAACATGGGCTTTAGCATATACTTCTTCCTGAAAATTTCTCTTTTGCTTCAGTTTCTTTGCCTAATCAAGTTAGGATTTTTGTCTTGGTCTCCTATCTGATGCATGATATCTTTCAAATTTGGGGGACCAATTTTCAGCAAAGGTGAGAACTTTCATAGGTGGTTCTCGCCCCTGTATGGATGAGAGATATGCTATGTGAAACTGCCCCCAGCCACATGGAGTGACAAGTGAGGTTCCTTCTCAGCAGTCTGAAGATTCTACTGCTCAGCTTTCCCTGTGTGCATCCATACTTATGGCCATGGTGAATGCTCCAGTTCAAAGTGAAAGGAAGGAAGAAAAAAAGGAAAAGAAAGTTTTCCTTAAATTTTTAATCATTCTTATTTAACTACCAAGCATATATTGATTACTTAAAAAGAAACTGCATAAAGCCTCCTATAGAATACAGTCATCTTTGTTTGAAATATTTTTTGAGCTGTGTCCATACCACTCATACATACAAACGAAATAGCATCTTGGTTATCATTCATGTATGGATGGTGAAATTATGGAGGGCAAGAAGCATGTTTCCCTTCCCTTCTCTTCCCCTCCCCTCTCTTCTACTCCCTTCCTTTCCTTTCCTCTTTCATTTAAGTACCTTTTTTTTTGTTTGTTTGTTTGTTTGCAGTACCAGGGATCAAACTCAGGACCTTGCGCTTGTGAGGCAGGCACAGTGCCGCTGAGCTAAATCCCCAGCCCTTCATTTAATTATCTTAAAGCTCAAAGACTTAGCACTTAGAAGTCTTCAGTTAAGTTTGCACTCAAGCTCTAGTTCCAATGTCTCCTTTGGTTATATTGTCTATAAGATAATGTAAATACTATTCTTCAGGGTAAGAGCAACTTACCTATAGTTCATACCTTTGGGCAGTGGTGGTGAACCTATGGCATGTGTGCTGTGTGCCACAGCGGGCTATTTGTACCACTGAAAGTTTTAAAAGGTTTACCATCACTGCCTTAGGGGAAGTTAGTTGATGAGTTCCTTATTTTAAATGGGATGTCTTAGAGTTAGTTAATGTATAATTATTGGTGAATTTGAAAGAGTGATACCTAGTTTATGAGAATCAGTTGGAGTGGTGATAAATATAGAGGAAAACAATCAGAAGACACTCATTAGCCAGGCCATAGGTGTAAATGGGGCAAAATTCCAGGTCTGTATTCTGCTGGACTGGCAACCCTCCTTGGGGAGGAGGATGAAGATCAGACTATTGGATCTGGTTTCTCTTTGAAGTAGACATCTCATAAAGAGAAGTCTATGCCTTTCTGTCTGTATCTTAGGTCAAAGGAAGGACCCCATAGCTCTAGGAAGGTCAAACGTTTACACTTACTTGGGAATAAATACCTTTGAATTGACACAGATGGTCTAAGATTTTTTTTCATTGCAATAGAATCTTTGTAAGTGAGATGTACGTTTGGAAAGTATAGACCTCCTCCCACCTCTAACTATTAGAGTTTTCCAACTTTCACTGAAAACTTGGCATGTGTTAAGCAGCCAAATTGACTGCTTTATAATGCTTTGGTTTTATAGTCAGGTACATTCCTGTCTTCTTCCCTAGGTATCAGAAACTATAAGAACTTGACTCTAGAGAGCACCGTGAGCCTTGAGGTACCAGGGTCCTGCTTTGGCACAGCATATGCTAAGTCTATATATGATCCAAAAGACTCTTGACTCTGTAAAAGAGGAGGATAGTTCTTTTCTAGTAAGACATAATTGAAAAATAGAAAAAGAGAGGCTGTTACTCATTCTCCTTTCCTAGTTATATATATTTTTGAGAATTTAGTGTTTTCCCTTGATCTACCAGCACTTTCTTCAGACCAAGAAATAGTTGTTTTATGTCCATGTTCACACACAAAATGGTGATGTATTTGCCTGCTGTTTTATAAATCACAAAGCCAAATTTGCAATTCATGTGTGACTAACTGTTCTTTGGAAATTAAATATGAATTATATTATAGGCAGTGTAACCATTGGGTGTGTGTTTCATCCATAAGCTACCATATTAATTTTTCTGCATACCACCCTCTTCAACTGTTGCCTATTCTTTCCCTGAAGTCTTGCTATACTTTGTAGCAAACATGTGAAAAAAAATTTAAAAACCTTTTGTTCTGAAAAAAGCCACCCATTGAGTAGGAGTGTGAATTCAAATGTTAAGGTCACCATGAAATCCCACATTTATTCAACTCAGTAAAATCTGTGGTGACATCACACTTTTGTTAAATATTTCAGGGATAAAAACAAAAAGAGGACAACACTTTCTGCCTGTAAGTACTGAATGAACCTTTGTTTTCTTCTGTCTAAATCCTCTCTCCTGTCCTAGCAACAACCAAGGCAAAGGATCCTTTCCCATCATATTAAGCTTATATAAAAAGGATATGATTGATCTATCTTTGGAGTATGAAACACTGGCATTTTTACTTTGAAGTAACTTCTTTCTTAGAGATTTTCCTCTCCTTTAATATGCTTTTTTTTCTACAACATATTCAGTTCATAGGATTCTACCCAGTCCCCTCAAGTTCTTGTCTTTGTTACATGGACAATACATGCATTCTATTACAGCCACAAAATCCTTAACTCATTCAGCACAGACCCTAAAATTTAAAGGCCAAAGTTTCAGCTAAATATCACCTAAATTATACATGGGTGAGAGTACAGGTAGAGTTTACCCAGAAGCAAAATTACCAGCCAGTACTGAACCTGAAACCAGAGATGTTATGTGCTTCCAAAACACAGTGGTAGAACAGCCATAGGATAAACATTCCTATTCCTAAAAGGAAAAAATAGTCAAGGACAAAAGAGTAATGAGTCCCAAGCAAGTCCAAAATGTAGCAAGGCAATTTCTATTAAATCTCATGGCCATAGGATAGTCCTCTTTGTTGAAATGAGCTGTTTTCTGGGTCCATCGAGACAATAGACCTGCCTTGCTGACTCACTGGGGTAGGGATTGTCTCCCTGTGGCTTTTTTGGGTAGGTGCAATGCTCCAGGTGGGCCCACCCACAACATCAGCTGGGTGGTCCCACCCTCAGATCTCTGGGAAGAGGCTGTCTGGGCTGTTGAAACCCCGGAGGTTGTTGCCTTGGTGCTCTGATGATCTCTCAACTCTTTCAGAGTCGTTTTTCCTTGTCTTTGAATAATAGGGCATATTTTCAGTCAAATACTTCTGCTGTCCCTTTCTATCAATTCAGAGGCGTTGGGCAGGCTTTTTTCATTTTTATCCTATCTTTCTGTCCCCATAAGTTTAAACTGGTAGTGTTTCTTTCTGCCAACATAACCTCATCTCTATTCCTGGCTTCTGTTGAGATGGCATTCATGATCTCATCCTTATTCTCTTTTACTGAATATTTTTTCTAGGTACATCCTCAGTGTTCTCTTTGGAGCAAAATTTCTCTCTTTTCTCAAAATTTTTGCTTAATAACTCCTTTAGTTCATCTCTCTTTTCTCACATTTTATTAAATGGTTAGGAGGAATTATGGTAAGTTTTCAATACTTTGCTTAGAAACTGTCCCAGCTAAATAGTCAATTTCATTGGTCACAAGGTCTGGATTTCATAAAGCTTTATACCCCAAATCCACAAAGTTCTTTGCTACTTTTTAACTAAGGATGTTTTCAATAACATGCTCTTCACATCCTCTGTGACTTCACCAGGCACACATTTAATATCCATGTTTCTAGTAAGTGCCTCCAAATTCTTGTCTCTCACCATTACCTGGTTACAAAGCCACTCTTCATATATGTAGGTTTTTGTTACAGTAGTATCCCACTGCTCATAACAAAACTTGTATTAGTCAGTGTTCTTAAGATGAATAGAACCAACAAGATGTATATCTATGTATCATCTATTTATCTCAGATATAGAGAAACTTATTACAAGGAATTGATTGATAGGATTGTGGAGGCAAGAAGTCCCAAGATCTGCAACCAGCAAACTGGAAACCTAGGAATGCCAATGTGTACTTTTAGTCAAAGTCTGAAGGCTCAATGAGCAAGTGAGCTAATGATGTAAATTCCAAACTAAAAATCAACAATGTTGAGACGAAGAAGAACCAATGTTTCCATTGGAGTCCAAAGACAGGAAAAGTCCATTGTCCCAATTCAAATCAGTCAGGCAGAACTTCCCTTTTACTCAGCTTTTTTTTTTCTTCCCTATTCAGGTCTTCAAAATGATTAGATAACACCCATATTAAGGAGAGCGATCTGTAGTACTCAGTCTGTGGATTCAAGTGCCAATTCTATCCAGATACAGCCTCACAGATACACCCAGAGTCATGTTTGCTCAAATATCTAGGCTCCATGTCCACAAAATAATAATCACAGCACCTTTGTCAAAAATTACCTAACCATTATGTGATGGTTTTTTTCTGGGATCTCTGTTCTAGTCCATGGATTTATATGTTTGATCTTATATTTTTTACTATTATTATTATAAATTTCAGTGACTACCTATTCATTATCTCTGAAATAAAAGGTAAAAGTTTACTTGAAATTTAAAAATGTCAGGTAAATGAGTATTCTGAAATTTTCTGGAGCTTGCTTAATTTCAAAGTGAATTTCTAGTAATGTTGCAGTATGTTTTTTGAACTTTTTAGTAATATCTATAATAGTGCTACACAACATGTTCTGTATTATAATTGCACAACTGTGTTGTAGCACAGTTCTGTCTTTGATTCAGTGATTTCTGTGAGAGGCTTATTCCTAAACATTAAGGATAGAACATTACAGGTTTTAAAATAAGATTTAGACAACTTTAAGGAAATTTTTACATGGCATATTCATATTTTTCAGTGTTTAATTTCTTGCTTACCTATAGCTGGCAAAGAATCATTATTGCCCTCTAACCATCTAGAAGAGGACTCACTGTATGTGCTCAAAATAGATATAGGCCAAGATACACAGTACTGGGTGTGAAATGGCAGAGGGCCATTTGTCTTCTGGGTACCTGACATATGTTAGTGCAATCACAGAAATATCAAACTAGAAAAGGCAGAACAATTGTGGGACTTAAGGGAAGAATGTAAAAGGGATTGCTTTGAAAGAAACTTCTGATGCTAAGAAATAAGGTGTAAATTTACAGGGTGAAAACTCAAGATTTTTTTTCTGCAGTTCCTCATAAAGAGAAAAATCTTCCCATGTCACTAAATTGATATTATCAAGTGGAATTACTGAAATGCTAGATTCATTATAAAAACAAAATATTTTTTCAAAAATATGTATCTTGGATTTATAGCTATATTTGAAGTTATCAAATGAATGCAGAGAAAAACCTATGTGTTAAGTAGACCTCAATCACAACTGATTGATTTTTCATACCTCTGTATCTTCATTCATGTTCTCTCTTGAGATATTTGAAGACACAGTTATCACTTGTCCCTGAGCAAGCAGAAACAGCATGAGTTGGGAAGTAATCTGACCAGGGATCAAATCCTTGCCCTGCCATTTACTAGGTGTTGTACCCTAGCGAAGTTAATCTCTCCGAACCTCGTTTTCTCTACTTATTTGCAATATTGTCACAAAAATTATTTTATAGGGCCGGGGATTTAGCTCAGTGGTTTCACTGCCTGCTGCGCAAGCGCAAGGACCCGAGTTTGATCCCCGGTACCAAAAAAAAAAAAAAATTATTTTATAAAAATATCTGCCAAATTATAAAAGAATGAAAAATGGATAGCTATTAAGGTTATGCAAATACTTAAAAGTGTGTTTATCCAAAATAATAGAGTTTGATCACCAAGCAGGGGCTAGGGTTAACCTCTTATCTGTGTCTTTACAGTCTTCAAGTTCCTTTGCAATTTCATTTTCTTGACATTTAAACTCAGAGTAAATTAGATTTCTTGAAAGGCTGCTTTAATCATGCAGAGGCAAATGTAATTTGCAGGCAGTTCTAATCTATTGCCAAGTATCCCTCCTTTAATATGAAGTACAGTGTATCCTGATTATTTCCTAGTCTCTGAAGCAGTTGTCCAGATGGGAAAATTTAAAATTGTTGGAGTCTCGATATATTGCAGAACTGTGTAAGTTTGGAGCCAAGCATGAAGGTTGCTATTCACTGTGGTAATGAGATCTGGTGACTGTTTGTAGCCCTGATAGATTTTGAGCTCAAGAGGCCCTTAGGGCCCTTTCCTATCTGCTTTTGTGACTGTATTAGTCAGATTTGGGTTACTGCAATGAAATACCGAAGCAACTAACTGTGAAGTAAAGAGAAGTTTCTTTAGCTCAGAATTTTGGTGGTTTAAGGGTACTGACATTGGCTCATCCCAGCTGTGCCACTTCTTGGTGGATAGCGATAGCAGGAGCTCATGATACAGCAAGCAAGTGATTATATCTTGAATGAGAAACAGAGAGAAAAGGATGGGTGAAGCCCCACAATCCCCTTCTAGGGTACCTCCCAAATGACCTAAGGCCTTTCCACTAGGCTCTACCTGCCAAAGGTTTCCACCACCAAGTGCTACCTGGAGATCAAGTCCTCAACATAAGGACCTTTAGGGGACATTATCCATATTTAACCCATAGCAGTGAACTGTTTTGGGGGAGGGGCTAGAAGGATATTCTGTACAGTGATTCAAGTCATGGGAAATTTGAAAGTGTTGAACATAAGCATAAAATATAAAAAATAATAATATTCAATAAAACTGTAGCTTGCACAAATTTCTATCAGTAATTTTCTACTAGTGGCAGATAATAGACTTCCATTAGGAAATGTTTTAGAAGTTGTACTTCTATTATTCTTTAATGTAGTTTCATGAATAAGTGTAAGGAGACAGAAAAGATAAACATAAAAGTTCAGTTGATTTTCAATGAAGGGGAAGGGAATCATTACTTTTTAAATTTTCTTTACCAACTAAAGCTCTCTATAAATGTCAGTGATTTTAAATTACAGTAATTTGAGAATCTTAAAGATAGGCTATTGAATACACATTAGCCTCTTATCTATGTCTATTATATAGCCAACCATTTTCAAAATGGAGCTGAATTCTTGACACTTTTTTTGGTAGAAAATAAAATACGTGTCTGCATATCTGAAAATATAATCAAGCCTTCATTTCTGCATTGTCCCTTCAGAGCACAGTGTTTTATTATCTTCAAACAAAATTTCAGGAAGGATGAGAAGTAAAGTAAGTGGATCCCCATTTAATGTTTTCATAGATGCCAATAATTTCATTTTACTGTAGCTTAAGTGATTTATAAAGGGAAAATCAAAGGGAAGTTTCATTTTCTAGTCATTGCTCCTTTGGGGAAACAATTGTCATTTCTTAAGCATTTATACATTTCACTCTGAAAAAAAGATCTGATAAGAAATCACTTACTCATTTAGAGAAGGGCATGCACCCTGTATTGTTTTTCTGATCATGTGCATAGATTTCTGCTGATCCATGCACACACCCCCTTGCCCTGTTCCCATTATGAAACAGTGGCCTTTATTTGACTGACCAAAGATGGGGTATTCAGCCTATTCAGAACAAAATGAAGTTATTGGCCTAAACATGGACTGAACTTTTGGCCCTGACTGCACTAGTACTTTGACAAATGTGGGAAACTACAAGAAGCTTGAACAAAGAATTATCCTGAATCACATGATGCGACCCTAGCATTATTCAATCATCATTAGGATTAAAATGCCTGTTTGTGAAATGAAATATAGGCAACTAGCCTATTTATTGTTAATGCTGTACTGGTGTTTTAATGTCTTTTGGAGTTAATAAATTATTTAACTATTCTGCTAATGATAATTAAACAGCAACAGCAGCAATGTATGCTAGTTTTATGGGACAAATTGTATCTCCTTCCTGATTCATATAATGAAGTCCTAATCCCCCGTACTTCAAAATGCCACTGAATTTGGAGGTAGGGTCTTTAAAGAGGCAAAGCTAAAGAAACCAGTAGGTGGGATCTAATTTAATATGACTGGTGCTATTTTAGGAAGAGTGGGTAGGGATAGAAACACACATAGACAAAGTGAAGACCAAATGAAGACACGGGGCAGTTGGCTATCTACTAGCCAAGGAGGGAGGCTTTAGTAGGAGCCAACATTGTTTGTTGAACTTTTAATTTTGAACTTGTACTCTCTAGAATTGTGAGAAAAGAAATTGCAGTCTGTGATATTTTATTATGGCAGCCCTGGTAAACTAATACAGCCATGTGCTGGGTTAAATATTTTACATTCATTATCTCTTTTACTTTTTATAATAAGATATAGAGTACATGCTATTATTATTCCTACTTTTCCAGGTAATGCTTTTTAAGAGGAAATGAGTAAGGAGGTAAGAGTGAAAAAGATTGCATTTAGATTGCAGTCTCCACAGACCTAGCCACACTGACACCCAGCCTCTCCTGCCTTCTTACGTGTGACTCAGGAGTAACTCTGCCCTCAAGAGAGGTAGTAATCATTCTAACCTTGTTGTTTCATTGTACATATAGGGAATTTGAGATTCAGGAGTATTTTGTCTAAAATCGCCATGCTGTCAAGCTAGAATCTCATGTCAGATGTGTCTGGTCCCACAATTGTGAATCAGAATCATCAGCCTATCATCATTTTGTCTCTTTTATTCTCTTGAAGAAAAGAACTAGCTCTCCATTTATTTTTGTATCTTTAGAGTCTGGAATAGTTTTTAACTAAAATCGAAACTTCTTTGTGCTTACTTTAATGAAGCATTTGAAATTTTCAGATGTATTCATTATGTTTAAAACTAAGGGTGAGAAAAAGACCTGTAAGGCAATCACAAAGAACACAGGCACTTAAAAGTAATAGTTTATGATACCAACCAGTTATTCTATATGTTAGTAATGCAAAAGGATCAGACTGCTATATGGTAGAATATAGTAAAGGACTTTCCTTGAGCTGTTTGGTTAATTTATCTACTGCCTGACTAGGCTCTTATTTTTATGTTCACAAAAAGGCAATAATTCTTTCTTTTACCCTACTCAGTAGAGGTTTCATGAAAATCAGTGAATAAAACAGGAATAGGAAAGCAATCAAAAATAATTTTAATTTAACTGAAGAAGCTTGAAATGGGGAAATATTCAAATAAACTTATCACAATTCTACTAGACCACTGGGTCGTCCATCTAAACCCAGCACATTTACATGGCATACTCTTTTTGAAACCATTCAGTCATATTTTAAATCTGATGATCATAAACAACAGTAATATAAATTTATTAAAACTCCAAGGAGATGCTGAATATGGATGATTATCTGAAATTTTCTTTACTTGTAAAATCCTCTCTTCAGAAACTTTCTGGAAGCCATGAGGTTTGCAAAAACGGGCCTTGGATTTCAAAAAGAGACCTAATAGAGTTTATTTACCCCCTGAGGTTCCTGGGCTCATAGAACAGGTACACCTGGGGTTGGCCAGAGCATGATCCCTCTTAACACATCTAACATAATTGCTGGTTTGCTGTTCCTATCTCACCACTTGTTAGAAGGCTTTGATTATATTTAAAAGCAAATACTTTGCTAGAAACAAGCAAGGCTTCAACATAGAGTTAGAAGTAAATTTTGATTTCTTTAATGTCAAACATTAGGGAGCCTGCAGTATAGAAAAAGTGTGGCTTCTGCAGCATCCACCATGTGTTAATTAATGATATAACCTAGGGGAGTTGTTTATAATCTTGGAGTTTCCATTTTATCTTTCGTAAGATAAAAATAGAACAATACAACTGCAAGACTCTTTGTAAGGTTAAATGAAATAACTGTGCAAAATGCCTGGTCAATTTTTATGTCATTCTCAGGTCTAAACTTCTCCATGTAAACTTTAATAGTTTTCATGACTTACTGGACCCTAAAGTCATTCATACTCATAATAATAACTTATTCTGAGCTGGGTGTGGTGGTACATCCCTATAACCCCTCTGAGAGGCTAAAGCAGAAGACTGTGAGTTCAAGCCCAACCAGGACAACTTACTAGACAGCTATTTGGACTTAGAAAGACCCTGTCTCAAAATAGGAAACTTTAAAAAATGGGTGGAGATAGAACTCAGTGCAAAGGTCATGAGTTCAATCTTCAGTGCTGGAAAAAAAAAAAGAACAACTGATTGATTCTAGATAATTATGAAAAATATGAAGTTCCCTCAACATATTCCACTTAAGAGTTTATGCCAATATGTAATTCATGTTAGAAAGCACATCTAAATGATTCTTATTTAGGTCATCCCTGGAATAAACAACCCAGTCCGTTCTGGGCACCTATGCTCCATACTATCCTCTCTCCAGGACCCATAACGAACAAGCCATGTCTCAGATGTTGCCAAGCCAACATCACTAGGGAAATGAAGGCTTTGGAAAGTCTCACACTGGCAATTAAATGCTCTAGCCCAGAAATGGTGCATGCCTCACCCATAAGTACATCACTGTCACATCTCCTTATCCAACCACAGTGGACAGGATATCCAAACCTACTGTAAACCCAATAGGTGGATGACTGGAAATATTTTGGGAATTACTCTAGCGACTACATTAAAAAGAAATTCATGTATAAACCCAGTTGCCAACATATTTCCTTACAGTAAGAAAACTCAGACAGTATCAGACTAGATATTAACATTCATTTCTGCAAAAGTGTTTCTCTTTGCTATTCTCTTATTGAAAGTGGGGAATATCTATTATTAGGAGTTGCTGGTGTTGGCTTTCCAGGGACCACTCTGTCCAGTACCAAAGCTGGGAAGATGTAATTAGAAAGCTGCTTGGTGGACCAACAATCAGATCATAGAGAATTGGATAATTCAGGAGACTAGTTCCTCCATATTCCCATAAGACCTAATGAACTGTCCTCACCCACAACAGAGAAAATTCGAAGTGTCATCCTCAGCGTGGTGTCTTTCTTTGTATATCATGATGAGTCAGCATTGGTAAATTTTGTATGTCTGATTTCTGTTTCATCCTTTTCATCATGCTTCACATTTTCAAACAGGTTTCCCTCAAGTCTATTAATACCTTTGATGAAACAAAGTCAAGCCTTGATATTCTTGATTTTGTGTTTTTATTTTGTGGTGTTTTGTGTTGACTAAGGTATATTTTATTTAAAAAGTAGCTCCTGGATATCTTGATCTTATGAATCTACTGATGAGTATAGTACCTTCATGATCCAATCACTTTCTAAATACATAATGCTTTGGGGGACATTTTAGATCTAAATCATGACAGTCACCAACATTTTCATCCCAGGAGGAAGGAAAGTTATATCACTTTAAAGGAGAAAGAGTGTTCCTAGCATTACTCAGTTTTATGAGCTTTTTTATAGTGATGATTGATTAATTAATAAAGGCTTAAATGCTAATTAAATCAATTTTCCTTACAAAAAACAAATCATATTTAACTTAGCAAATTTAATCATGTACTTATTAAAAAATATAAGAATTTTATTTCTTTATAATTACCGAGATGGAATTAGAGCCAAGAAGGAACTCAGTACTTACAAGGCCAATACTAGTTGATAGATTTCTAAAACACTGTACAAGAAAAAGTTTCAGCATTTCATTGAACAAAAGTATATAAACTTTCCTTTTGGGATGAGATTGTCCTTAGCTAGGGAAAATAATGTCATGGTAGGAGGATCTGTTCTTAGCTTTTCTGCCGCACAAGGTCTTGAGATTGGGGGATGACAGTATTGCCAGAAGGAGTGCCATGCTGGAGGGTTGCCAGCTGGGGCACCTTAGGGAGAGCAGGCCTATGCATCTGCTGGAAATGTCATGGAGTAGGTAGTTGGGATATTTGACTCACTCTCTGATAAAAATATCATAATGGGAGTTACAAGAAAATGTTCTGTGTGGTAGGGACAAAAACAGATACTAGCTCACATATTTCCCCCAAAAAGTCCTCAGTAACAGTGTACAAGAAGAAAGCTTCAATATTCCATTGACCAAAAGTATACATACTTAGATATTCATTAACCTTAAGTAGGGAAAACTAAAGTCCTGGAAAAAAATCGTTTACTTTAGGAGTCTCTGATTTTCACCACTTCTGGAGTAGACTCAATGTGAGCCGGAGCAGATGCATGATCAAATTAGTCACTGGTCAAAGGCCTCACCTTTGGACATTTCAAGTTCATTAACCTGCTGTGTCCTGTGGCCTTATGAAATGAACAGAAAAAGCAACCTCTAGGATTTTCTTGCAATTTCTTATCTGAATGGATGATTATCTAAAATTACATTTTCAGTAGTTAGCATTTGTGAACTGGCCTACTTCTATTTCTGAGGATTCTGAGTAGAAGAGTCTAAAGTTTTAATATAAATGACAAAATTCAGGGTACATTATCTTTCCATCTCTCTTTCTTCATATTGCCTGTTCAATGTGCCCTTGGATTTGGAATTATCTTTGGGTACAATGAACCTCATTGAGTCATTTGTCCTACTCTGATATTGATATGTCCTAGATATTTCTTTGGGAGTATTTATTCAACTAACATTCATTCAACCTCTACTTGGTGCCACACCCTGACAGGAGTATAACTAAAAGAAAAAGACACAGGAAGATAATGGTTTATTGAAGATGAAGAGAGGGAAGGATAGCCATATAAGAAAACAATGATAGTAAAACAATTTATTTAGGTTCAACAAGCCCAGTGGAAAGGAGATGTGGGCGAGGACTTGAATAAAGATCTGATAAAATTTCTGCATTTTGAAGATGCACAGGAGTTAGCCAGAAAGAGCAAGAGAAATCTTCCAGTGTTTGTGAAGGTAAAAACTATATCAAAAAGGGCTGGGAATTTAGATCAGTGGCACTGTGCCTGCCTTGCAAGTGCAAGGTCCTGAGTTCAATCACTGGTACAAAAGAAACAACAACAAAAAAACAACTATATTAAAGATCCTGGGGCACTCAGTGAGGAAGAGCAGGTTGAGAAGGCCACTGGACACACTGGTGGCAAGCCCTTTTGGTGGAAAATGGAGAATGGTTTAAGGAATAAGGATGGACAGGATGGATGTGGACCATGTTATGAAGGCTCTGATTTCCACTGTGAGATTTTGGTACTTTATTCTGTTGTCTGTGACGGAGTCACTGAAGTTCTGTAGCAGAGAAGTGCTATGATCGGTCCTTTTTTTTTCAAAAATCACTCTCAGACTTCTCAAGGAGGGTAGACTGGAGATGAGGAGGAACCTGGGCAAGGGACGTGGACTAGTAGGCCACTATGGCATCTCTATGAGAGCTGGTGGACACGTGGAGGTTGGCTTCTTAGAACAATGAATTGGCGGGGCCTGGTGAATAAAGAAGAGGGAGATTCAGGCCGGGGATTTAGTTCAGTGGTTCCAGCGCCTGCTGTGCAAGCTCAAGGACCTGAGTTCGATCCCTGGTACCAAAAAAAAAAAAAAAAAAAAAAACAAGAGAAGAGGGAGATTCAGTCTTACTTCCATTCACCAATCTTTCGTTGAGCTGCTATTCTGTGTTGGGCAGTGTTTTAGATGCCAGGAATACAAAAGTGAATGGAAAAGTCTCTGCTCCTACACAGCTTGCATTCAGTGAGAGAGAAAGCAGAAAAAGAAGTCCTCTAGTGTCCATGGCCCATCATGCTCTGCGGTGTTAGGTTGTTAAGTGCTATGAAGAGAAACAAAGCAGGAAACTTCTGACCTTGAACCTTCCGCTTGTGGCCTGTGGAACTCTGCCTGAGATGGCCATGGATGGAAGCCAGTACAGCAAGATGGGAGAATCAGAGGAGGAGCAGATAGGCCCTCAGCCAACAGCCTGCGTTTCTTGCCAGAGCAGGGAACATCCTAGCTGGACCTTCTGCCGAAAGCAGCTGCATGAGTGAGCCCAGAAGAAACGAGCAGAAGAACTGCCCAACCAACTTGTGAAGTTATGAGAAACTGTAGGCCTTTGTTGCTTTCAGCCACTGTGTTTTTCATAAACCAATAACACAGTTGTTTATCATCATCATCAAATATTATGCATTGTGCAAAATTGTATTGTTATACTTTTATGATTTATCTCAGCATTACTACAAACACATGAGCAGTCACTAATAGGAACTGTTTAGCTCCATTAAATCAATCAATCAATCTATCTATCTATATTAGAACATATTATTTTTACAAATTACCATGTTTTGTGGCATTTGCACACATGCGTTTATTTTGATCACATCCATCCCCCTACTACTAAACCTTAAATCCCCTGTCCCCACCCTTTTCCTTTTAACAGTATTACTTTCATGTCATTTTTAATTTTAGATTCCATGTACTGGGGAAAATGTGTAATACTTGTCCTTTTTTTTTTTTTGAGACAGGATCTCACTGTGCAGTTCGGGCTGGACTTGAACTCACTATGTAGTCCAAGCCAGCCTGAAACTCACAGCAATCCTCCTGCCTCAGCTTTCCAAGTGCTGGGATTACAGGTGTGTGCCACCACAACCCAGCAATATGTGTGTTTTTGAGTTTGACTTATTTTGCTTAACATAATGATTTCCAGTTCCACCCATTTTTATGCAAATGACATAATTTCACCCTTTTAATGGCTGAATAATCCTCCATTGTGAGGTCTGGGTTTGTAGTTCAGTGATAGAGTGCTTGACTAGCATATACAGGGCCCTAGGTTCAAATCCCAGCACCACAAACAAACAAAGAAAGCAAACCAAAATAATAAAAAAGTTCATGGGTTAAATATACCACATTTTCTTTATGCATTCATCAGTTGATGGGCACTGTGTTGTTTCCACAGCTTAGCTGTTGTGCATTATTTTGGAATAAATAAGAATATATGGGTAACTGTAGTATGTTGACTTTAATTTCTTCAGCTATATATCAAGGAGCGGTATGGCTGGATCATATAGTAATTCTATTTTTAGATTTTTGAGGATCACCTACTGAATTTTGTGGAGTTCTATCAGGAATAGATAATAAAAGCAATGAAGGCTGAGGGTTGGCATTCAAGAATGCTATGTAGATCACTGGTGTTACCATTAGCTAAGAAAGAGGGAGAAGAGATTCAGAATTGCTCCAGAATGGAGAGTAGTGGGTCACCTGGGGCAGAGTTTAATCAGTATTCTTTGGAATTAAACTTGAAAGGCCAGTTTGAAGAGAATATATATATATATATATATATATATATATATATATATTAGAATATATATAGAATATATATTCCTTATAAATAGAAAAATACAGGCCTCAATAGCCTCAATAAGATATTTTATCAATTTGAATGTGTTTTGATGAAAAAAATTCCTAATTAATGAATACATAGCTGTACTTGTTCATGTTTTGTTTGGATTGCTATTTATGTAAGGGAGGGGAAATGAGGAGAGCAAGAAGTCCTCAGAAATGGATGAAAATAGAAAGACTGATGTCCAAGGAGAAAGGAGGGAAACAGTGGAGGCAGAAATGTCCAAGGAAGGGCGGGGGATGTAGCTCAGTGGTACAGTGCCTGCATGGCAAGTATGAGGTCCCGAGTTTGATTCCTGGTACTAATAAAAGAGAAAAAAGAAAAGAGAAATGTCAAGGAAAGGACAAATTTTGCCCTTGTTAACTGTTATTGTGTTTGTATCAAAAGTGCCTCAGGGCCTGAGGATTTAGCTCAGCGGTTCCAGAGCCTGCCTCGAAAGTGCAAGGTCCTGAGTTTGATCGCCGGTACCAAAAAAAAAAAAAAAAGCCTCACCCTGAAACAATGTTCTGCTATCTACTCTGCTTTATATAATTAATGAGGGAATTTTCTCAAATTAAATTATCATAAAGTAGCCTTTATTCTTAGAAATCATATGAATACTTAAGTTACTCTAATTCATTTTTCCTTTTATTTGCACTTATTTTATGCTGAATTTATCCTCCTGCAATAATTCTTTTTGTTCATTTTCTTCTATTATATCCTTTAGTTCGATGCAACCTCTTTTTCTGCTGAGGAACAGTTTGTTTCTCTTCAGCGAGGATCCTCTCACTGCAGCAGGAGAAGCTCATGTGGCAGTTATCCCACCATAAGTTCTGTAAGTACACTGGTGCATCTTAGGTGATTTATTCACCAGAGCATCTACATTTAAAGCTTTTACATCTAAAGCATCTACATCTAAAGTTCTGCATTACTCTGCACATTTTTAAGCATGTGCAGCAAAATTTCAGCACTCCTTTTGGGCCACTGATCCTGTGTCTAATGCGACAATTTGGCCTGGGTGTACAGACCAACTCCACTACTGTAATGGCAGATGTTGCTTCTTTAAGGTACTTGGTGGATTTCTGGATATGCATACCAAGGATGGCCTTGGAAGCTCCAGGTGCATTCCTAAGGTGAATATGAAGTTTTGAACCTCTCGATTTTCATTATTTTGTGTGGGTTTTTGGTCAAGTGAATAGCAAACCATTTTCACAGACCATTTCAGGCAGCTAATAAGAAAAGGAAAAGCCTATCATTCAGATTTTAAAGTAAGAAGAACCTGTATGGGTTATAGTATAACATATTAAATCATAAACAAATGGAAAATGGTCTTTGCTAAATAATATTCTTGTATTATTCATATATTATTTCCAGAAATTTTCATCTAGTATATTGATAATAGTTATGGTTGCAGTAGTTTCTTTTATATAACAATAAGAATATTTCTTTTTTTGCCAATAAAAGTTACAGAAATGATCATCCTATCAGCTCCATTAGTCTGGAGATAGATCATCCCATCAGCTCCATTAGTCTGGAGAGTGGTGCCTAATGCGCTGGTCATTCTTTTTCTGTCAACCTCGTGAGATTTGGCACAGAAAAAGAGATCACTTACAGATGATGCATTTTTATCCTCAATTGAAAATTAAAAAAAAACAACTCATTCACCCACTGACTCTATACAAAATATGCATAGGTTAGCCTGGATATTGTCTTTCATGTTCAAAGTGTTGTTTATATGTTAGCTTGACCACATGTCCTGAAAAACAAAATTTATGACAAATCCAAAGCTTTTACATAGTTTTCCTCCTTCATCCTAAGTTTATTTAGAAAAACTTCCAAAGACAAGACAATGATATAAAGAGAGAAGATAATGAAATAATTAAATTCAATATATTTCTTAGATTTTTAAATTGGAGGAGAAAATGGCTTGGCCTATTTTTTTTTAAATTGCCTTTAACATGTACGTTTAAATTTTGGAATATTCAGTTGTGAAATTATCAAACTTGTTTGAAGAATTATTTTGTCATGTGTTTAATAAATACTAAAAAGAACATGAACTTCCACCCTACCCCACCAAGACAAATAAAAATACCCTGATATGAAAAAGGTCCTGCATGACGTACTACAAATAGACACAGAAGTATCCACATAACAGCTGTCAGAATTGGCCTTAGGTCATATTTGCTTATGTCCCTTGGAGTTTTCCTTATTAAATGATAAGTCCTTTAAAGGAAGACAGTACATTTTCCTCATCTTTATGTTCTGTACTTTACCTACTACAGAGTCATACACAGAGATCAGTGAATGTTGGCTGAGGTCACATGTTTTGTTTCTAGGATCTTAACCATCTGTAATGGTTGCAATTATTGTATTAAATGTGAGGTTTGCTGTTTACTACCAAACCCCACAGGACTGGGGGTTTTCTTAGAACACAGAGAGTGTTTATCTAGGTCACTGCTTATTCCCAGGGACAAGCAAAGTGCTGGGGAATGGTGACTCCTGGTATTTCCAGCATGCCCGAATGAGCAAACCAATAAAGACTCACAGCTGCAATGAGCCACATTTCAGAGAAGGAAGGTCATGAGAGATGCTTCTCTCTCCATAGGTAGTAAAGCTCATCCTACAAGTGAACGCTTTATGGTTGCAGTGACAATATCAGTGAACATAGTGTTCTTTTTTATGTGATTCAACATCTGAATCCTAGAAAAATCTCATGGTTCCTCTATGCTTGGACCTTTCAAAGTTGTGAAGTGTGGCGGTCCAAGAAAACACAAGATGCTCAGTTAAGATTGAATTTCAGATAAACAATGAATAAATATACTGAGAAGTACAGTTAATGGTTGTTTGTTTGTCATGTATTACTCATGTCAGGGGCATTTATACTACAAATGGGTACCACCAAAATAATAAATAATTAATTTATAATTGTAGGGGGTCTGATAATTTCTCTGTTGTTGTTGGTTTGTTTTCTTGAAATTAAGCATTTGGTATCTGATTACCATATCCTCTCATTTGTGTACATGTAAATCTGAGGTTCAGAACCCAGAATCCAAGGGGATTGTCAGGGGAAAAGAATTACCAATGGTTGCTTACGACTGTACCAATATTACCAAGGAAGAAAACCAGGACTCTGTCTAATTTAAAAATAAACACATTTATGGAATACCTTTCTTTTGTTAGCGTTCCTTTGTTAAGTGTTCTCACATGTCATTCCTGGCAAAATCCCATGAATTAGATCAGATCATGTCCAGATTTTAGATGAAATAATTGAAGCTCAGAGATGTTAAATGACTTTCCCCAGGCCAGTGAGATTGTAAATGGTGGAGCTGTGATTAAAACTCAGGGTTTTTTGAAATTGAGGCCAGTGATCTTTGTGTCATACTCTGGTGTCCAGGTACCCCACAGACCCTTCTTGGGAAGCCCCAGGTTCCCCACTTAGGTTTCTGGATGTGGGCCTAGGGTGTGGTTGTTGGGTACTAAATGTCCTGGGATTAAATGACTTTGATTGCAAAGTTTTGAGAAAAAGCAATGATGGTGGATTACTTCAGTGTCACAGATGGGAAAATGATTCAGAATCATATGCTGTTGGGCAACCAGATTTGGTTGCAAAGTTTTTTTTTTAAGTAGTTGATGCTCTTTAACTGTGAATAAAGCCACAGTGAATGAAAGAGATCATGACACCAGCACTGAGATCCATTTCCAAGGCTATGTTATCCAGCAGTTAAAGGGGAAGTGAAGCAAATCTGTGATGTAAGGAAACTTCGTCTTTGGTGCCCTTTCAGTGACCCTTTAAGGCAACCTTTTTCTCCATTCTCCTCTTAGCCTTTAGGGCCTGGCTAACACTTATGTATAGAATCTGAAAGATTTCTCTTTCATTGTGTTAGTTTATGAGTACTTTTCATGGATTTTCAGAATTTTAATAGGGAGTGAATAAAAAAAATAGAGTTAAATTTTTAAATGGTGGCATCCTAGATGCTAAGGTGGACCGGTGAGTAGGGTTTTCTGGGATAGGAAACAACACTACCAGAGGAGAATGACTGTATAGTAGAATTAAATAATTTATATATATTTAATTACTAAGTTGAGTCAAGAACCTATAACTTAAAAGTTGTAGAAACATGGTTCAATTAATAAGGAAATTTTAAAATAAGGACTTAAATGTTGTAAAAGATTGATATGTACTGAGATCAATATTTGGTCGGTTGGAAAGAAAAACGAGACTTAATTGCCCCATGTGCAAAATAGGAATTCATGGATTGTGGCTTGTAAGAAAAAGTAAAGTTGTATATGATTTGGTGGAGAAAGAATGAATAGGGTATTTTAATGTGGGATTTCTTGAAAGTTGGAGACACTATAATTTTCTATTATGGAATATCACTTCATCTAAGATGTGCTATAATAATAGTTTAAACAGTATAGCTTTGAAGTCAGATAGGCCTGGTTCTTTTCCAGACACTGTGTCAGTTATTTAATCTCTTTGAACCTCAATTTTCTCTCTGTAAAATGGGAAGAGTAAAATATAACTGCATTATTTAAAAAATATTGTAATAACTAATGAGATATTGTTTTAAAAATACTAATTGGATAGCTAAGAATTCAGTGATATTCTTAATGAATTTATTTTATCATTTTAATAAATAATTTTATAAATAATCCTGTCTGAATATAATAAAGTATTTATAGTTCCTAGATTGAAGGCAGACCTTCTAGCAGTATAATAATAGTAAAAAGTTTGAATGGCAAACAAATGTGCAAATGGAGTTATAAAAAGAGAACTGTGTTTACAATTGAACAGTTGTTACCCTCATTTCATTACATTATACTTTCACACTGAGTTAGGAAACAGGCATGTCAGTCTGAAATGCCTAGGAGGGATAAATATGTGGACCATAATCAATAAACAAAACTGTTTATATTCCAAATCTGGTTTCCCAGGACAACATATGTAGAGGTAATGTCACTATATATACAGTAATATGTTATACATTATATAACTATCTATACACTAATATATATCACTATATAATGCATAACTTTATTATACATAACTGATGCATAAAACAAATAATACGTAAAGCAAATAAACCTCACTAAGCATGTATTATTAGCGGTAGGGTTCTATGAAGCGTTAAGAACTATAATGTTAACACACTCCCTGAATGGAAGCAATCCTTTTGGAACTTTGCCAAGGTCCTGAGATCTAAAATTCTACAATTAAAGTAAAGGGGGTGGAACCAGGGGAAGAGGCTACATTTAACAGACTGAATTACTTGTACATAGTAGTTTGTTACAGTTAGTGAAATAAGGGCCAAGATAAAAGAGCCACTGACCATGAACAATCTATAGATTTTGTAGCTCTTTAAATCTCATGTTTCACAAGACACAGCAAGGAGGTTAGGGTTGCAGGAAGTGAAAGCCTGACCAGGTAGCACCTAGCAGCTGTTTTGAGGAGTTTGAGATTGAGAATGATTGAAGAGTTTTGAGCAGGGGAGTGACATGATCTGCCAGAATAGATGATAGGAAATAAGAACTGGTACAGGCAGTATAGTCAGCAGGATCTTATCATTATCAAGGGAGCAGTTATGGGTTCTTGGATCAGAGTGGTAGCATTTGAGGTTGTAACAGACCCTGCATCTATTTGAAGATAGAGTCAATCGTATTTAAAAAATTAGATTAAGTATGAGCGTTAGAAGAGAAATTTAGGATAACCACAAGATTTCTGCTCCAAGTAACTCAATAAAGGATATTGACAATGGTCGAGATGAGGAAATTGGTGGAGAAGCAGAATTAGGGGAGAGCATAGAGAATAAGAGTTTGGTGCTAGTCACATTAAGTTTGATGTGTTTATTGAAGTTTTAACTAGGAAGCCAAGAGGATTTGAAATCTGGAGTTTAAGACTGGAGATATAAATTTAAAATCAACAGCGAACAAGCTATGAAACTGAGATCACTCAAAGGATGGAGATGTTCTTACCACGGAGCCTTTGTGTTCCCTTCTGCTTAAGAAGCTGGGAAGATGAAGATGGCCCTTCTGAGAAGAATGGGAAGAAGTAGTCAGTAGAGAAGGGAAAGAATCATGTTAGCACTTCATCCTAGAAGTAGAGTAAAAAAATGTGTTTCCAAAAGCAGGACAAGAGCAAATCTAGCAGATATCGTTATTCAGTGAAATCACAGTGGGAAGGACAACTATGTGATCGGGCAATGTTCAAATCGTTGGTGGCCTTGTCAATTTGTTTCATTGGAAGGCTAAAGACAGTCTCACTCTGAACCTTTGCAGGATCCAGAACAGAAGTACAGTTTGAGGCCCATGAATTGTATATTTAAAGTTTTCAAATCATAAATCAAGATAGCAAATAACAGACATCTTGTGGCCACTGGAAATAAAGATGAAAGGTCGAAAAAATAGAAACATTGGCCCTAATGAAGTCTAGCCACTGAACCAGTGCCAGGCAGCCTCCCCATCTGGCTTGGCAAGGGAGAAGAAGGACCAGTTCCCACCCTCCCCTCACCACATCAGGAAACACAATGAAGCCTGGCTACCTGCTGCAGATACAGCTGGGTCCACCCAGCTGCTCTCCTGCATGTGAGCGCATTGTGAGCAGCTGTTTCCCTGGGGTGATACATAGACTGCTTGGCTGTGGAGGTGCTGGGTGCTTACAGGAATTGTCTGGGAGCAGAGCTGGCTTGGAGTCCATAAGACAGAAGGAGCCATGAGACTGTGGGGGATGAGCTGGGTGCTGTCCCATCCTCAGAGAAGAAGGAATGAACTCCTAATCATTTTGAGGAAGTCCTGATCTCACACTTTGAGGTTTTCTGTTATTTGCAGTTGAATAAGTTCTAACTAATTAATAGGCATTCAGTAAGTACTCTTTACATGCCTACTTGAAAAAAATGAGGTAACGTAACACAATATGGTACAACGTAACAGGCAGCCATTAATAATGGTGAATCAAAGTTGTAAAATGTGTTTAGTATGACTTAATGTATGTATGTGTGAATATATGGATGTATATACTTAGCACATACAGAATGTATGTACATATATACTTAGAGAAATATCTGAAAGATATATTTAGTATATGAAAATCATGATGATGTCTGAGTAATGTGATTTTCCAAATGACTTATTGTCTTATCTTTTTTTGGTTTGATGCTTTAAATGGTCATACATTATTTTGGGGAACATGAAAATAGAAGTTTTAGAAGGGAAAACAAATGGCATATAGGTGTTATTATTAATATACAAGGCTACCATATATGACCAGTCCACATGTGAAAGCCCAATCAACAGATTTTTCTCCACATTTTTCTTGGAAAAAGTTTTGGAAATACAAGTTTGTAATTTTATGTTTCTGAACCAAGCTTAAACTATTGATTATAACATAAGGTAAGATTTCTCGACCTTTGTTATTTCTCCCATAAACATTTTTTGTTAATTTCCACACAATTTTAATTCTTACTATATACTATATTATATCTGTGTATCCCTTTGCAAGGCCATAGACTATTGTAAAATGAAGAATATTTTGAATCCCTAGAGCCTCTTTGGGGGTGATATTGACCCTGCTAGGAAGGCATGACACCACTCATGGACATTTTAGAGGCTTGCTATTAAGGAATGTGCTCATCAAAGATGAGTGTACTTTCTTTTTAGCCCCATGAACAGGTACCTTTTCATCCAATACCATACTTTGCTCCTGTAAAACACATGAATCTTTATTGTATGATTAAATACTAAAATATTAGCTCAGTCTTAATCTAAGAAGAAGAAAACCTTAGTTTCTCATATCACCACCAGCTCTCTCCAAACTTCAACTTCTTCGGTTTACAAAAGACACTCTTCTTTTAAGGCCTCAAGTGTTATTCCAAGGCTCCTTTACAAATTCCTGCTCAAATCTCATCTTATGTTGTATTATCCCTACCACTGTTTACTAAGTGCTGCAGGAAGTTATCAGTTGATCCACAGATCTATGGAGATGTGTGCTTGCCAGGGCCATTTCTGGCAATGGTCCTTGACTCCTTTGCTATCTGCATCCTCCTGCCCCTTAGTAACGCATCTATGCTGCTTCTCTCTTTGTTCCTAGACCTTCATTCCAATGTCCAACTGATACTGGTTTGGG
This sequence comes from Heterocephalus glaber, assembly GCF_053883595.1. NCBI lineage: Eukaryota > Metazoa > Chordata > Mammalia > Rodentia > Bathyergidae > Heterocephalus > Heterocephalus glaber. Next base: position 9,804,266 of record NW_028258156.1, read on the forward strand.
GTTTTAACATAGCTTTCTACAGGCTGAGGCAGCCCCAGGAATTAAAATGCAGACAGGAACTTAGCACTGTTGTAGTAGTCACTGCTTTACTTCAGGATCCCTGCTGGTCATACTCCTCTGAGTCCCTGCACGTTGCAGGCAGGCAGTCGGAGTCACTTCCCCAAACCAGAGTCCCCTTTGAATATGTCTTCTTTCCCTTCCTCTTTGCGTCACCCTGGAGCCGCAAACTTCTCTGCCTTCTGTCTAAACCAAAGGAAGAAAAACATCAATATGAAGTCAGATGAACCAGAACAAACAACACCATGATTGTCCTTAGGTCATTAGGCTCAATTAAAGAGTGCCTTTTAATCTTGGTTCTGATGCATGAAGGGTTCACTGTGAAACATCCGCATTTAGATACTCCATTGCTATTGAGTTTTCCTGTAAACAAAGTCTACTTCTGCATTTCTTCCATTTTTTTGTTCACTTAACAAATATTTATTGAGTGTTGACTGTGTGCCAGATACTCTACCAAGTATTTGGGATACAATGATAAATAATACAGATATGTCCACTATCATCACAAAACATAAATTCTTACAAATAATTTTTCCCTTCCAAACAAGTTAGAGAGTCTGCTCCACGAATTAGGTTCAATGTTTATTTAAAAATTCAGAGACTACTTACTCAGCTTCTCTATTTAGGGCAGGACACCATCTCTAGCAACAGAAAATGCTTCCTTGTTACATACATTAGTATGCAGACTACTTGTGGGATTCATCTCTAATTTTGTCAATCACAAACTACTTAGTCTAAGTGTTTTTCAGACTCAAGGTCACAGGACAGATTGCATTGGAAACAATGAGAAACTGACACACACAAACACACACACAAAGACACAACATCCCATACAATATATCATGCACACACACATATACACAACATTGCACAAATACAATATACGCCACACACACACTCACACACACCCACACACCCCTAAAGCATATAGCCAAAAATTCAGAGGTGGTGCTAAACATTAGGTAAGGGGAGCAAAGAGTCTCTTATTTAAAAAAAAAGTCATGGGAAATTCTAATAATGTAACAGATTTGGATACTAATCCAGTTGAAAGATCAAGTGATTGGGAATCTGGAGAATATTTGTGTTGGGATGGTGGCCATGCTCTTTATGATAATCTACAGGACACAAGGAACCGATGCCCCCTTGAGATTTCATCTCTCCATAATTGTACTACCTTCCCAGCCTGGCCCATGGTTTAGATATAATTGCTATTTTTTTTCCAAGTAGAGAGTCTTGCCTGTCTTCCTCACATCATATGCACATGGTCCAAGATAGCATAAGAATTCTTTCACAGACAGCCTAGGGAAATCTTATACACTGTGCAGCATAAGAATTCTAAAAGTTATAATTATATGTAAGTTGCTTATTCCTACACTTACTAGACTGTAAACTCTTATAGACTCCTTCTTTCAAATCTTTACTTGGTATATCTCTACCATCTTTGGAAAGGTCAATTCTGGCCACTCAGAGAAAATGTTCCATCCTCAATACTTTCTCCTTGTCAAGCAAATTCCAGGGATTTGGAATTTGTCTGGATTCTAATTAGACTTGCCTTCACCCAGGCTCAAGTCCCAAAAGCAGAAGAGATGGTTGGAGTCAGATTCCTGTTTGGTCTCCAGCAAGAGCCTACACTGCCAAAATTGGTGCTTTATTTATTTTATATTTTATTTTTTTCTTGCCTCAGAGACAACATGTTAAGAAAGTGCAGTCCTCTTGTATACATGCCTTGGATAGAATTTCTGGCCTAAAAATAACCCTGGCATGATTGGGCTGTGGAGCCTCTGATTCCTTTTTGGGCCTGGGTTATTTCAGAAATCACCTCATTAGCTTCACATGGCTCTATCTTAACCATCCTGATGATGGCACCAGCTGCACTTAAATTACTTTTATATTTTTCTAGCTAAAATGCTTTCAATTACAAAATATTTCATTGTATGGAAGATAATATCACAGATGGTTATTTTCTACCACCTAGATCTAACAATTTTTTATTTGTACTTTTTCATGAAAAATTATGGACGTTGCTAAAGGAAGCTTTATCTTTAATCTTTTCTACTCTCTCAGCCCCAATGGTAGCTGTCATTCCAAATATGTCATGCATACATAGTTTACTACTGTCACTATCTGTCTTTTGTATCCATAAAAAAAAATTACAAATGTATTTTGTGTTTTAAAGTTCATATAAGTAAGATGAATCAAAATTAAATTAAATTTGATCTCCATGAATTATGATGGATATATTTTTAAAACACAATGTTAAATTAAGATATAAACCTCTCCTTATTAGAAGAAGGATGGACAATGATTTTTACCTTTTCCATCTTATAGTATACCATATATCCAGTTCAATGTGACCAGACTATGTTAACTCTGCCTGTTTTTTAAATAAATAAAAACACACATGATATTAGATTTGTTTGTAAAATTTTTAATAATGTGAGGGGGAAAACCTATTTTAAAAAATTATTTAAACATATACTTTGTCCTTGCTATCAAAAACCTGATGACATGGTCAAAATATGATGACAACTATAAACACTGAGGAAAGTGTCTCATGAGTTAGCAATGCATTTGAGTTTGGAAAATCCAAAATGAACATTTAGAAAACTCCATCATCATGTAGCAGTTTACAGTTGCTTCATGATCATATTAGGTTGCAAAACACAAAGCAGGATGAATTAGTATGTTGAAGTATTCACTTTGCCACTGGGAAAATTTTATTAGTATTGGTCATATGATCATCTTGGTGTAATATAAAATGTAGATAAAAGGTTGCAACAATAATTTGGAAGCATCTGTATGGGGAATAAACAAGACAGGACCAGTGATTTGAGCTGTTTCGGTTTCTTCTTTATTGTTTATTTTATTTCAAAATTTGTGTATATTTTTTACTTAAAGTGAAAAAGATAAAATCATGAAGAGAAAATGAATTGTTCCTAGTTCTTTTATTTTGAAATAACCATTAAATAACCACTATTCATAGCTTTCAAATGATGTATTATGTCCTTTTGTCCACATGATTATTTTCTTTCATAGCTTTAAAATTATATAATATATAGTTATTATAAATTCATAAATATTATGCACATATTTATAATTATTCCTTTTTTGGAAATAATTATACATGTATTAATATTAAAACATTATTATAAATTATAAAATATATAATTATTATAAAAAATTCAAGTACCGGGCACATATACACATTAAAAAGTCTCTAAGTCTAAGACCTGGAGGAGTAGCTCAGTGGTAGAGTAATTAGCCAGCATGTGTGAGGCCTGAGTTTGATTCCCAGCATTTCAAATGGAAAAGGCAGTCTCCCATTCTTGACTACTACTTCTTATACAAATTTGATTTTACTGTTTCAAACAGTGCTTATGAAGTAATTTTCCAAGCATTTTCTATGTGAGTATTTTAAAAACAATGGCTAGGCTATTATGCTCTTCTTTTTCATTTGTTCATTTAATAATTATGGTAGGTTGTTACACTGGTGATCTGCAATAGCCATACCTACTGAACATGACACTCTTATGCAGTCATCTTCTATACTACCTAAGCTGGACCCTGTGCCTCACTTTGGCCAACAGACACCAGCCAGCTTGCTGTAATTACAGGCTTGGTAGGGGAGGGGACTGGCAGAATAAAAAGAGAAGAATCTAGATATCTTATGTACAAGTACAAATTCTCTATGATGAATGGGATCACTATGCATATCTAAAATATACCAATAAAATTAACAAGAACAACAAAGAATTTGCACACTGGGTGTTGTCTTCTTAGGTTTACTCCCTCTTGGAACCCAGCTGCCATATGTTCAACATGCTGGTTTGTACTTCAAATGAAGAGAAGGTGCATAGAAGGGAATTGAGGTTGATCCACAGGTGACAGCCTAGTGATAGATATGAGACATTTTTGGATGTTCCAGCCCCAGAGTCAGCTGCCAGCTAAATAAAGCATATGAGTGACCCTGGCCAACACTCCAAGGGCCAGATAAACATCTTTAGTCAATCATTAGGCTCCTGACACAGAATAAGTAATTAATTGTTTTAAATGTGAATGCTTAATTATGTAGCAATCATTAACTGAAACAATAGTTTTATCAGTTCATTTTTATCTACGTTATTCTTTAAAATTGCTGACTAGTATTCAATTATATGAACATCCAAGCATTTATTTGATTAATCCCCACCAATGGATGTTTATCTTATTTGGATCAATTACATTGCAATGGGCCTCATATTTAACATTATCTTCATTAAATATCTTAATTACAAATGTTCATTATACTTCTGAATATTTCCTCAGGTAAATTTTTAGATATTTCTGAATGAGAGACTAGGCACTCATTAAGGATACTGATGGTGCCAATTTAGTGCGCACGCGTGTACACACACACACACACACACACACACAGGCACACACCCCGCCCAAGAAATAAGATACTTTTCTTTTCCAAAATGGGCATACTGAAGATAAGAAAGACCACACTTAAGCATTGCTAATCAGCTTAGACTTTGGCCTGTTTACCCTAGCTTATTACTTACATTGAGAAGATGGAACATAATTATGGAGAAAAAGGCAAACGAACTTTTAAAAATATCTGCTGCTGTGAGGATCCACCCAGAATCAAGCTTTATTGAAGTTGAAATTTATGTTCAGCAATATCCATTAAAAAATGGAATGAGAGATTGTGAATTTATACTTTTTTTTGAAGGCAGTTTTTCAACATCTTGTTAAGTCAAAGTTGCATGTGCCATTTGATTCAGAAATTTCACTACTACGTAGCCTACAGAAACTTGTATGTGGACGAAAGTAGAACATTTCGATTATTGTTCTTTGTAATGGCAAAGCAATTTTCTGTCAATGGAAAAATGTTTATAAATTGATGGCATAGTACAGTGGAACAATAAATCCTTATATCAGTATAAGTGAATTTCACAAAAGCAGGCTGTGGAAGACTTCCAACTTGGAGCCAGAGTACAAAAATGCACAGAACTAAGCATAGAATTCGTAACAGTGGTTATGCTATTAGAAGGTGAGAGGGACATGATCAGGAATCTGCTGCAGAAACTTCCATAGTTTTGATAATGTGGTATTTCCTAACTTGGGAGGTGGGTATGTGGCTATTTAAACTTTTACATACATTTTTATGTGTCTTAAATATTTATATACTTTCTTCGGATTTTGTTTTATTTTCTATTTTATTAGTCAATTTTTGCTGTACATAATGATTACACTTATCATGGGGAGTTGGTACATGTACTTGACACACCTGAATTCTTCTCTTTTCATGCCCTTCCCTTCCCTCCCCTCCATTTCTTGATCTCCTTCCCTTTTGCAAAAGATCTATCTCCCTTTTTCCTATTAGCTTTCATTTTTCTTTATAAATTATTTATATTTTGGGCTTCTCAGGTAAGAGAAATCATGCAGTATTGAAGCTTGTGTTTCTCATTTATTTCACTTCACACTATATAATCTCAAATTCATCCTTTGTCCTGCAAATGACTGAAGTTTATCTTTCTTCACGGCAGAGTAGTATTCCATTGTGTATAAACATCACATTTTCTTTACTCATTCATCTGTTGATATACGTAGGGTGGGCAGAAGACATGAAGGTGACAAGTGTCTCTTCTTGGTCCTGAGATGCGAAAATAAAAGTGGTGACTGGGGAATCCCCTGCCATATGCATGATCAGTTCTTTGGTGTTTGGTTCCTGCTGACTGGTTGTGGAATCCCCAGTATTTTGGAAATATTTTGGACATTAAGAAAGTTTTCCAGTGGATAGGGCCTTTTCTCACTTCCTTTAAAGTACTTCCTGGTGTCTTTGTATCATTACAGTGCATTTATGGCTCATTTAGAAAATATTGTCATGGTTTATGTCTCTACCAGCTGAGGAGTCAAGTCTTAACCTCCCCGTGTCAGGAAATGGTAGAAATCAGTGTGGTACAATGAACAGAGCCTGAATTATGAAGCCAGATCATCAGAGCCCGACCTTGGTTTCTTGTCCTACTAGTTGTACCTACTTGGGCAAGAGTTAAGTTACTCAACTTTTCCGATTTGTTGTAAAAGCCAAATGTAATGTGTTACACAGTGTGCCTGCCACATAGAGGATCAATAATGTCCTATTTTTCCTGTTCTACAATTTCTATATCCTTTTAATGATATCTGTAATCGTAAAATTTAGTGTATTTCAAAACCAGATTGAAAGACATACATTGAAATCAAACCAAGTTTTGGCAGGATATTTGTTTTTTCCTGGCTGAACATTAACATAGCTTGTTGAAAAAGCCCATTAGGCCAGTTAGGACTCAGGACTCTTGGATCTTAAGTGAGCTGTTACTTATGAAGTCTAAAGACTTTTCCCTCATATTGAATTGCACAGTGGAATGCTCTCATTTATACTGGAACAAAAACCAGTGAATGTCTTGGTATTTGTGCCTTTTATTTTCAAATTAGTATTTACAGTGAAGATTTTAACTGGAAAGCTGAGAGCCTTTAAATTCATCAGAAGTTTACAGTTTAAGTGGTCTTTAGAGATCATTTCGAAGCCTATCTCAGCTGCTGTTCTGTGGCCTCTCTCCACACTGTCAGGACCCGGTTGGGGAAGGGTGATCCCTGAGACTGCATCAGAGACTTGACCAATTCTTTGCTAACAATCTCCTTTTCTTGTTTTCTTTCTCCTAATTGCAGAGCCCAGGGAGACTTCTTTCTCTAGCCATTTCAGACTATCAGTCTTCTTCAGTTTGCAATGCTTTAAGAGTTTAGGAAAAAAAATTTAGGAATTTAGACTTTCCTAACCACAATTAAGCCTCCTCAGCTTCTGCATCAGTTTGGTTCCTGCCTTTCACCCTTCACTGCTGCTGTTTTGCTTTTATCCCTATTATTAAAGTGATTTTAATTAGTTCCTTCTTAATGGAAGTACTAGATAAGTAGTTTAATAGAACATAAAGATAGGTAAGCTCCTTTTGTCTTGACAAATCTGAATGGTAATGAGTTGAATTAATTGGCTTTTTACATCTGCAGTGAACTTAATAAAACAGAACAGTTGCAGCACAAAAGCACTCAGCAAATTGAGACTGGGCAGGAAATAGACTAGAGAGTTCTGGTGAAAAGACACCAATCAGATAAATACAATTCCATTAATCTGATTTTCTTTCCAAAAGTTCTGGAAGGCCAGTCTAATCTTATTTGGCTTACTGACAAAGAAAATATATATTAACATCTTTTAGCACACACTTTTTTCCATTTCTGTATCCTCTGGTTAGACTAGTATTTTGATTTAGGTGTTTTGTTCTTCCTTGTTATTCTTTACGTGTTATTTGATTAACTGTGTCTTCCATTATGCTAAAAATTCCAGAGAAGGAAACTAATCATAAGATGAAATTAAAGTAAAATGGAAAGAAGTAATGACAGGTGGGTCATTTAGCAAGGCATGACTTAAAGATTCACATATTTACATCAAAAAGCAATTGTTTCTACATAAGTGCATTTAAAAAAATGAAGATAACTATATTAAGCACATTAGAGGAAATACTAAATATATTTTAAGAAAATTGATCTTTTCACATAATAAACTTCAAAGAAGTGTTTTCTTGATAATCTGAGGGAATAGTTATGAATCTAAATTTCTTTTCAGATATTCCTGTAGAGCAGAGATGTCCACATACTAAATGAACTAAGATGGTTAAGGTTTTAGAACTCAGGTCTATTTTTCAAAGGTCTTCTCGTTCTTCTTAGCTTTTACATGTAAGGCTGACTTTATACATGCTGCCCATCTTTAACCACCTTCCCTGATATTAACACATATTTCACAGTCTGCAGAGATTAAAACGAGACATGTAATGTGTCTGGCAAATGTGCCTGGTACACGGGAGGGATTCAATAAATCTTAATTGCTGAGAAAGTTGTATATAATTAGCTCTATAATAAAAGTTAAAAGGTTGATTTTAAGAGGTCTTGTACAGGTGAAATATGTGTTTTATTTATGGGTTTTTGTATATCTGTTTTGTTTTGTTTTTTATTGCTTGCTTTTTCAGTTAGTAATCAGGTTAAGGATGGGGAAATATTTCCATAGGAAATTATGACAACATTTTCAGGGTAGGTTTTCCTAAATTATAGAAACCTCTGTGTCAATCTGAGATTAGTACTCTGCCTTTGCAAAACTTACAATCATGATGACCCACCATCAAAGAAAGAAGTGCACAGTTCAGATTAAGCAGGCTTGCAATGAATTCGATGTTGATTGTAGTTCAAAGAAAAAGGAAAATTTCTTGCCTTAATGAGAGACCTAGATTTGAGAATCTATAATTAGATTTTTGGAAATTTTTGTTTTAGATTTGGAATTCCATTTAGCTTAAGCATTTGTGGGGTAGAAGATAATCTCACAGACAATGAGAATAGGCAATGTATCTAACAGTGAAGGGATGAATAAATAAGGCATGATTAATATACATATATGAACTGTTACATAGCCATTAAAATCAGTATTAGACTAATATTTATTAAATGCAAAATGCCTGTGATGAAATGAAATGCAAAAAACCTAGGATAAATATGGACTTAGATATCAGTTTAATAAAATAAAATGTATATGTGCATTGAAAAATAAAAATAAAACAAGACAATATTTCATAGAAATATTACTGGAGATTTTAATAGTTTTGCTATACTCATTTGCACTTCTCTGATTTTCTAGTATAAGTGTTATGTATCTATGATGTCTAATATGTATATATCCTAATATCTCTATATATCTAATATTTAATATATATTATATATAAAATATCCCTGAAGGGCTCCTTTAAAGGAATAGGTAGTGTCATCCACAGACAACTATTCCCATTATACTAACACATATATAGAATAATTCTTCTTCCTAGCATTTAGCATATATTAACACTCAATCTTCCCAACAATATACTGGATACAACCCTACCTGCAAAGCTCTGGTCACTCTTTACCAGGGCCACTTTTTGGAATTGGATTTGCAGTGACAACCTTGGGAGATGAGGCAGTATCTCCCTGTGGGACAATATCTCCCTTGCTTTTAGGCTGCTATAAGTCAGCAACTTCCCCAGCCCAGTTTTCCACTTCTGTGATACAACATGCCATATGCAGGCGTCTCTCTCAATACACATCTCTCTCAGTACAGGCATCTCTCTCAGGACTGTGTTCTCTTGGTTTATGATTCCCTAGGATTGTATAGTAATTTGTTTTAACATTTATATTTGTTTTTAACGTCTGTATTATCGTCTAATTCAAATGATCTTTCTTTGTGAAGAATTTTAATTTTTGATGAACAACACATAACATAAACATTTACTGCCTTAACCATTTCTAAGTGTATACTTCAGTAGTGTTATCTTCGTATTTCTGTGCAAATTTTCATCTTGAAAAACCAAATCCATTAAACAAGCCTCTATTTTCCTCCCCACAGTCCTTGGCAACCACCATTCTATTGTTTATTTCTATGGATTTGATTACTTTATGTACTCCATATAAATAGAATCATATAGTTTTTGTGCTTTTATGATGGCTTTTTACTTAGCATAATATTTTCAAGGATCATCTGTGATGTAGCATATCTTCTTTTAAGGCTCAGTAACACGCCCTTCTGTGTATAGACCATATTTTGTTTGTCCATTTGTCCACTGATGGACATGTGGGTTGCTTCCACCGCTTGGCTATTATGAGTAGTGCTGCTATAGCAGGGGTGTTTGTAAGACCTTTTTAAATCCCTCTTCTACTTTCTCCTTTAAGGAGTTAATTTATGCCACTCTTACAGGAATGCAAGTTCTTCCTCTGCTGCAGTTTGACTTTGCTCACTCCATGGCAGACAGATAACTTCAAGGAGAGGCGTGTATGAATTTGAGCACTATTTGTATTGCAATTGACATATCCATTCACAACCATTATTATAAATAGCCACCTAGTTTTAAGGTCTAGGAAAGAATATTGTCTAAACTACATGACAGCCATGTAGTTCAAGTTTATTGAAAATTTAGCACTAGTTTTAGTCAGAAAAATAGAAGTGAGCAATTGAAAATTGTGAAGTTAGTTGTTAACCAGATGGTTTTCTAGGAAGACAAATGTTTAGAACCATATGGCACAATTACTTCTGCGTTTTGCATTCTAAAGTAAAACATCTGATGTGTGAAACTGGGTGTATGTTCAAAGTGTTTACTTAACAAATTTCATGTTTTTGTTCAGGTTAATTGCCCTAAGGAATTTCTGAAGAAAACTCAGGGTTAATCCATACCATTTTTAGCTAATAAACTAATTTGTAGAAGTACCTTGCCTAAGAATTATAAATCTCATGCATGGAAAGACATAACCACCTTCATGGGAGAGAAAGATTTTTTTTTTTCATTCTAATGAGTCTTTCTGTAAATTTTAACAGTTGTCGGAAACTTCTGTAGGGGGTAAGTCCCTCTCCAAACTTTCTTGCTTTCAGAAGTTGAGTTCAATTTTGGTACTGCACAATGTAAAAGTTTTATAGAAAGGAGAGAAGCAAAAATTATACTACTTGAATTAGCAGATATTTTTAGTTTGTAAAACTTGAGTAAATATCAGTATACAAACTTCTGTCACCAGCATGTCAAGTATTACTTAATTTATAATAGGATGATTTGATTAAAGGATAAGGGTTAATGGTACACAGGAAACTGATTCATAATATCTACTTAATAGCTAAGGACTAAATCATGCAGCCTACAATATAAACATTAGATAACCTAGAAGGGATTCAACATTGCAGAAAACCTTTTAGTTAATGCTATTGCATCTTTTCCATCCAGGTGACTACTATTTTCTGGTCATAGATGGTTTTTGTTTGATCTAATCTTTTAAATTTATAGAAGGGTATATTATAAAAAATAGACTGTGCATAAAAGTAGATTAGTCTTACAAAGTACAAAATATTTCTTGTAAGATACAAACTCTGTGAGATTTGCTGTAATATAGAACCCCTTAGTCTGAATATCAGATGAAATTTCTTCTCTCTTAGATATTCTGTGATATTCTCTCCTAGATATTCTGTGATATTCAGAATTATAAAGCAAATTTAAGATAAATTTGCATACCTCTTGGAAAGATGAAAAAGTCAGTATGGTAAATTGAAGATAATATTTACTAAATTGTGTAATTTTCAGTTTTAACATAAAGGTATAAACATATCAAAACAGAAATTAAAATCCAGGTAGCCCACGTCAGCAAACCAGGACCTTCCAATATCAAACACAGGCTAAGGCTTCAACTATGTCTTCATCAGAAGAGTATGTCTCTATCTAGCACCCATTAAATGTCTGCCTGAGAAATAGAATATTTATAGAAAAAAATTCTTGGCATAAGCAGCTATCTTAAAGTTAAGCTCCTTGAAAACAGGGGGTTTTATGAATTGCACAATGCTCTAGCCCCAAAACCAGGATATTATTTGCCCACAAAACATCTGAATACAAAGAAAAAAATGTATATATTCCTCTTTGTATAGAGCTCATTTCTAGGACAATTATGATCCAATCCTCTTGGTTTTAGTTCTATGCAACTCCCAGATTGGTCCATATTGCATTCTCATCACGACCAATAGAAATATCCTCTGTACTTCTCCTTGCATCCACTCTGGTCCTCTTTTCGGTAGTCAGATCTCAAAGATATCTGTGTTCTGATCTGCAGAACCTGTACATATGCTAGGTTATATGGCAAAGAAGAATTAAGGTACAGATGGATTTAAGATTGCTAATCAGCTGAACTCAAAATGGAGGGAATTATTCTGGATTATCTAGTCAGGCCCAATGTAATCACAAAATCCTTGCAGAAGAGGAATGCAGAAGAGTTAGTATCAGAGTATTGTTAAGTGAGAAAGACTTAGGGAGTGATTGCTGCACTTGAAGGTTGAAGGGGATCAGGAGCCATAGAATGGAATGTGAACAGCCTCTTGAAGCTAGAAAAAAGTAAGAACATGGTTTCTTTTTTAAAAATTAATTTTATTGGTATAATTTAAATATATATAATGATCACATTCATCAAAGGGAATTTGTACCTGTACATGGTGTATCTTGATTTCTTTTTTACTCCCAATTCCCTCCCCTCCCTTCAACTCCCTTCCCCTCCTTATTTATAAAAGCTTTGTTTCCATTTACCCTTATTTTCTTTTTTTTTCTTTTCTCTTCCTTTTTCCTCTCCCCCTTTCACAGGTTCTCTTTCCTTTTGAATAGTTTCTTCCTATTTCATATTCTCTATGACACATTTTGGTCCTTATTTACCCTTTCAGTTTCTCATACCAGAGAAACAATTTGATATTTATACATGTGTCCAATTTATTTCACTTAAGAGTATAGTCTCAAGTTGCATCCATTTAGCTATAAATATCTCAAGTTTATCTTTCTTTATGGCTGAGTAGTATGGCATTGTATAAAAGACTACATCTTTTTAATCCATTCTTCGGTTGATGGGCATTTGGGCTGTTGGCAAGATTTAGCTATTACAAACTGTGTCATTATAAAAATGGGTGCTAATATATCATTGTGGTATGACTTTTATAATTCTTTTGGGATGATACCCAGCAGGGGAACAGCTGGGTCAAATGAGACCTCTAATCCTAATTTTTTGAGGAATCTCCACACTGATTACTACATTGGTTGCACCAGTCTACACTCCCACCAACAGTGAAGCAGGGTTCCTTTCTCCTCCATATCTCAGCCAGCATTTATTGTTGATTGATTTCTTGATAATAGCCATTCTTTCTGAAGTGAGAAGGAGTCTCAGTATTGTTTTAGTTTGCATCTCTCAGATCACCAGTGATGTTAAACATTATTTTGTATATTTATTTGCCATTTCTACTTCTTCTGAGAAGTGTCTATTCATTTCAAATGCCCATTTTTGGATTGGGTCTTTAGATTTGGGGGGTCTGATTTTTTTCAATTGTTTGTATGTTCTAGATATTAGTGCTTTATCTGAAGGACTACTGGCTAAAATTTTTTTTCCACTTTATGGGTCATCTCTTCATTCTGTTGGTGATTTCTTTTGCAGTGTAAAAACTTTTTAATAGAATGAGATTCCAGTTGTTGATTCTTCACCTTATTTCCTGTGCAGTCTGTTTTTTTTTTTAAGAGTTCTTTGCCTACTCTTATGTTCTTAAGAGTTCTACCTATTCTCTCTTCCAGCAGATTCAGTGTTTCTGTTTTAATATTTAGATCTTTGATCCAGTTTGATTTTAGTTTAGTGCATGGTGAGAGACATGGGTCTAGTTTTAATCTTCAGCATGTAGAAAGCCAGTTTTTCCAGTACCACTTATTAAAGAAGCTATCTTTCCTCCAGTGAATGTGTTTGGACCCTTTGTCAAAGATGAAGTGGCTGAGTGTTGTTTGGTGTTGTTTTGGCCTCTTCTAGTCTGTTCCACTCATCCTCAGGTCTGGTTTTTTTTTGCCGGTACCATACTGTTTTTATCACAGTAGCTCTGCAGTATAATTTCAAGTCAGGGATTGTGATGTCTCCTGCCTTGCCTTTGTTGGCCAGAATTATTTTTGCTATTCTAGGTTTCCTCTTGTTCCATATGAATTTTAGGAATGTTTTCTCTAGTTCTGTGAGGGATGCTAATGGTATTGAGATTGAGATTGCATTAAATTTGTATAACAATTTTGGGAGTATGACAATTTTCACTATATTGGTTCTTCCTATCCAAGAGCAAGTAATGTCTTCATCTTCTGATATTCTTGTCTCTTTTTTCAGAGAACTGTAATTTTCAATGTATAGGTCCTTTTTTTTCTTTTGTTAGATTGATTCCTAAGTATTTCAATTTCTTCAATGCTATTTTGAAAGGTGTTGTTTCTCTAATTTCTTTCCCTAATTTCTTTCTCTTTGTTATTTGTGTGCAGAAATGGAATTGTTTTTTGAGTGTTGACTTTGTATGCATCTATGCTACTGAATTTGGTTATTAAATCGAGAAATTTTTTAGTGGAGTTTTTGGGGTCTTCTGTGTAAGGAATCATGTCATCTGCAAATAATGATAATTGAACTTCTTCATTTCCTATCTTTATTTCTTTTATTTCTTTCTCTTGACTAATTGCTGTGGCTAATGTTTCCAGAACTATATCGAAGAGGAGTGGTGATAGTGGACATCCTTCTCTTGTTCCTGCTTTTAGAGTGAAACCTTTCAGTTTTTGACCATTTAGCAAAATGTTGATTGTTCGTTTAAAAACATGGTTTCCTAGAGTCTCTAGAAAAAAATGTGTCCATCAGCAACTTGAATAGCCCAGTGAGACCAATTATAAATTTGCAAACTATAGAATCTTAAAATAATAAATGTACATGGTTTAAGCCAATACATTTGTGGTAGTCCTTGCAGCAGCCATGGAACTCTTAACATATCCTCCAAATAGACTTCACCAACAAGAGCTCCCTGCTCTGAACCTCTTGGCAAAACACTTGAATGACTTTACTGTTCCTCTTAAAGTGAAGCCCATGTTCCTTAGGGAGCCCTATCTGAGCTGACCTTCCTTGACTCCATGGTCTTTTTTCCAGTTCAGCCTCAATCTTTTTCTGTACTTCAGCCACAGTAGCCTTTTTGATGTCATATGGTCCCTTCTAACACAGGGTCTGTTGTCCCTTTGCTCTTCAGTCTGTGAGCACCTGCTCATCCTTCACTTTCTCAAGGAGGTGTGTGTAAACTCCATAACTGGGTAAATTTCCATTTAGAAGCTGGAAACACTGGATAGTGAGCCTTTATGATGTGCAGTTGTTGAAGATACAATTTCACTTTTGTTCATGTGATTCTTTGATAAAGTGTGAAGTCTTTCCTCTTTTATTTTTCATTATATTTCATGTACCTAGAACATATCAACCACTCCATAAATACTTTTTGGATGAATAAATGAATAGATGAATGAATGAGTGGAGCTGGATCTCAAGTGGACTGGGTTCCAGGGTTGTTTTGGGTTTTCTCCTTAAAGCATCATTCTCATGGAGATGCGTATTGTTATTCTCTTATCAAAGGATTTTGTAGAAAACAACCCCGTAAAATCTATAAACTGTGTTTCCTGTGGGGCTTTTGGTGAGAATTTTTTTCCATTATGTTACTCAGTTTTCTTTATACCAAGTAATGAAAATAATTTATTTTTCATCCTGTTTTGGAATAACTTTGCTTTCCCAGAGTAATCTGTTTTTGTTTGGTAATAGACACCAGGGGAGCTGCCCAAGTCCATGACCTTTAGGACCAAAGCACACATAACCCAGTTCCTGGGATAATTGACAGCTGATGACTTGCAGCTAAAATCCCCTCCAACCCTCTGCTGAAGAGAGACACCTGGCCAACACCCTTCTGCTCCCAGGAATAGCTTGCATTCCTGATGGTCCAATATGAGTAGTGGGGTACAGGATATAAATGCTTGTGTTGTCCAACTTAGACAATTTTGCAGAATCATCCCACTTCAGCTTTGCTGTGGGGGTCTTTGTTTTATGGTCTCCCAGTCTAACTCCTCTCTGCCCCTCTGGCTTTCCTCATCCCCAACCCCCTCTCCCCCAGTCTCCCCGTTGCTAATCCTGACATCACACACCAGGAAACTTCCATAATACAAATCTCTGCCTCTAAATTTCCTTCCTGGACTACATGCATGTGATTTATGACCCATCTTTCTTCAAAACAGGAATCGAACGATCATATGTCCCCTTAACTTCACCTGAAAGCCAAGAAACCCAGCTAAAGGAGCTGAGATTGCTCGCAAATCTACATATGTGTAGATTTGATCTAGATTGTCTGCATGCCTGTTTGTCTAAATGCTCTCTTTCACATTATAACATAATTTTACTGGTCATATTTTGACTTTACTATGCCTCAACTTCTTTGCAAAACAAGCCAAGACTTGAATGAGCAAACACAATATAAATAGAACTATAGTCTGTTTGAAAGACAAAATAAACCACTAAGCACAAAGATTTAAGTTTACTTAGGGCATGTTGAAATTCTTTACACTAAAAGGAGACAGATATGCCCTAATATTGAGCATCTCAATTGTGGTGCCCTCAGGGTACAATTATGCCTGCTTGAAGTAATAGCCAGACAGAAAAATGGTGTAAGTGTACTTGTCCTTTCCTTTAAATTTACTTTCTAAGAAGCAAGCTGGGACAAGAGAAAAGCTAGCTGTGAGATGGGAAATTTAAGAAGCAGATGGTCCATGGATTAGTCAGTCTTCCACATCTTCCCCCTCTTAGACAGTTGTCAGTAAGTTACCTTCATTATGATGACTTGATTCTCCACCCTTTAAGCCATCATCTCCTGAGAAACGAAGCAGCGTTCAGTGATAAATTGCTCCTATGAAGTGGCTATGACTCTTCCTCTCAGTTCCTCTATTTTTAAACCTTCATTATAACCAAAGTTACCAGACATAATAACATGTGGATTAGATAGATAATATTTCAGTTGTTCACCTCTTTTTTTAATACTTTGGTCATGTATTTTAAATAGAGACTTTCAATAGTAGACAAGATAAAATCACATATCTACTTTACAAATTACCTTTTACCATATAACCATACATTTGTTCATCCAATGTGCAAGCATTTATTGAACATTGATAAGTTCCAGGTAATGTTCTAGGTTCTATGTTACATCAATAAATTATCTAGACAAGGACTCTGTGTGTGTGAGTAGTTGTTCACCTCTTTACATGAATCTCATAAGTTTATTGCTTTTGGGAAGCAGAAAACAATGGCTTCGACACTGTTTTTGCTGTGCTAAGTGAATTACATGGTCTGCTACCATTCCTGAATAACTGTTTCTTGATCCCACAGCAAAGACATTTATGTTTTTTTATTTTATTTCCTCATTTGAAATTTTATTTAGAAAATAAAATGAAAAACATGAACTTCCTTGATAATAGAGGGGGAAATGCCAGGAACTCTTCTTTTCTTACAGTTCAGATCATCTTTGAGAACACTAAATCCCTTGATAAGAGAATCCTTGATATAACCGAAGGCATAATCTGTGCATTTCTCATCAAGAGAAAACTACTTCTTGCAGTCAAGTCTTTATATGATATTTAATGTAGACTTCAGAAACCCATATAATCACATTTACCAATGTAATGTCTGAATATCATAGCAGAGCAAAAGAGATGAGCTGATTCTAGACATTCATTAGACTGTGTGCTAACTTACTGGTTTGCTAGTATATAGTATGAATATAAATTAAGATCTTTGGATAAAATAGTAGAAAATATAGTTAAATTTTGTTTTAATGTCAGTCAGCAATTTATATACCTATAATATTTCTCTTTCAAATAGAACTAGCAAAAAAGCCTAAATTATATTTAAAAATTACTTTAAAAATCAGTTTATTCTGATAATCATCCTAAGGAATGTGGCTTCTTTTAGAAGTAAAGGATTTCTTTTTAAACAAACTTGGGAGATTAAGATAGTTGCTTAGCAAAGTTAAGGTGGTGTTTAGGAACATGACTTGCAGAAATAAATCCTGATGTAACAACATCACCTTATGCCTTAGAAGATAGTAGGAAAAATGTTAGCATAAAAGTTTTGACTTTTTTAACCTAATGTCTTTAAGAAACACTATCTCCCAATTTTCCTACACTATAATATCACTAGTAGATTCAGTAATAGAGGGCAGAAAACAAAAAAAGACTTAGAAAAGAACTGAGAAGAATGCCATTAGAACATGACATCTAAAAAAATGCCTTCAAGTAATTTAGGAGTTCTGATACTAACTTGGTTAAACTTCACAGATTAAGTACTCTGTAAGGCTGCCCTCATTTTAAACATAAGCCACAAATTCAGGAGACCCCAGAATATTCTTACTTTTTAATCAGCTGGCTATAAATTCAGCATTTTTCACTCTGCTGTCAGGTGTGAAATTTGATAGAATAACTTGAGGAAGTCAAGAAAGCACTATACTTATAATTATACTTTTATTATTGCAAAAGGATAAAAATCAAAACCAGTCAAAGGTAAAGATGAGTAGGGCAAGGTCTGGAAGGGTTCCAGACACAAGGCTTTGGGTATCCTCTCCCTGTGGGGTCAGGATATGTTACCTTCCAAGCATATCAATGTGTGACACTCCATAGTGCTATCCAGGAAGCTCATTCAAACTTTCATATATGGAGATTTTTATTGCACTCTTATTACACACACTTGATTGATTCACTTATTGTCCATATTGTCGAACTCATTCTCCAGCCCCTCTCTCCTACCCAGAGATTGGGATGAAATTACCTAGTTCAAAGCCACAATGCTCTAATCACATGCTTGGTCTTTCTCTCTGGGTAGACCCCAACTTGAATCATCTCATTAGCGTAAACTATCAAAGAGCCTATTCTGAGTCACGTCATAAACAGGTCTGGTCCCAGACATTTTTATCAATTTGGAAATATTGAGAGTTTAGAAGATACCTCCCAGGAACCAAGGACTAAGACCAGCCAAATACTTCATTACATAAAGGGGAACCAAAATATGACAGAGTTGCTTCATAAATAAAAGAAATTTAACAGCCTCATAAATAAAAGAAGTTTGACATAGTACTTGAATTTTAGATTATTTTTCAATTATAATTACATAACTTATTCTGGGGGACAAATGCTGTTTGTATTTAATGAGTCAAACTTCAAGACAAATATATTGCTAAGTATTCATTGCACCTACTGGTAGCAAAACACATTTTGTAGAGCTTCTGTATTTTTGAGAATTTCAAGTATACAACAGCCATTTTCTTTATCCAGAGTGGCTTGAATTATCAGTACAGCACAAAATATTGAAGGTGTTAGATAACTATATTTCACAGAGAATATGGCAATCTTCATATTATATAGAAAAAACCCATTCATTTTGATGAGAAATTTGTTTCACTGGATAAATTTTTCTGATTTTTAAAATTACATCATGATTAAAATGATGACATCTTTTGTATTAATCAGCACCTTGCACAAGAACTATGCTCCATTAATAGACAATACAATTAATATTTTCAAATCTACGTTTAAGATGGTGAGATCTATCCAGTGGGTTTTGTGTTGAAATGTTTATAATTAGATGTTTTTGTAATGCTTACTCACTTTTTCTTTTTCTCCTAATGTTATGGTTTAGATCTAAAGTGTCCCTCAGAAGAGGATGAATGGTGACTGTTCAGTTCATAGCTGAATATGCTGTTAAGAGTTGGGGTGTGGTTGGAGGAGGTGGGTCACTGGAGGCATGACCCAGAAGGGTGTATTCTTGTTCCCAGCTCCTCCATTCTTTCTCTATGTTTTCTGGATGTTATGGATTGGGCAGCTTCCTGCTATCATCTTTTTTCTGCCATTTCTTCAGGAGGCTCATTTACCATTTCCTGCCGTTTCTTGCCTTGGGTCCAGCCAACCATGGACTGAACCCTCTGAAACTATGGGAAAAATAAACCCCTGTTTCTTTAAGTTGTGGGTGTCAGATATTTTGTCCCACAACAGGAAAGCTGACCAATAAACCTGATAATGCACTCTATGATATATGGGATTTTAAAGGTTGACTGTGCTGAATGAGAGAATTCTAGATAGTGTCACTTGGTTCAAATTGAAAAATATATGCTTCAAGTTTTGTATTTTAGGAATTTTAAATTTTATGCCTAAAGGTAATGATTTTGGTAGCCCTTTCAGAATTTCAAAAGGAATTTTCTTCTGCACAAGCCCTAAAACAATGTTTCCTCAAAATCTCTAGGAAGTCGGCTTGCAGAGGAATTTACCAATTAAAGAAAATTAAAACGTAAAATACAGAAATGAGAATTAGCTGTAATTGGAAAACCACTTAAATTAATTGCCTATAAAAGTTTCTCCTACTTTTTATTCTTTCTCTCCCCCCTCATATCTCTTTCTCCCTCTCTCCTTCCTTCCCTTCTCTTTCCTTCCTTCCTTCCTTCCTTTCTTCCTTTCTTCCTTTCCTTTCCTTCCTTCCTGCCTTCCCTCCTTCTTCCTTCCCTCTTAACTCTTCTTTCTTTTTCTTTCTTTCTTTCTTTCTTTCTTTCTTTCTTTCTTTCTTCATTTGCAACCATATAGCACATGGTGAAAGAAAAATTTTAAGTTCAGATAGTAGACATTTTTCTTATTTATTATTTACAGTTATTTAAAAAGCTGCTAATCTTCTACCTAAAGTCATCTTGTTTTGTTAAGTATCAGCACTTTTTGAAAAAAAATCTTTCAATATCTGAGGACACAAGAATAAAAAGTAATGAAGATCTTTATTTTCTGTATGCTAAGTTGCAGAAATTTAAAGAAAAGGCTACACGATCTAGTTGTGAAATAATCAAATCCAGAAGATTCTACTAATCATATCCCAAGCACGCAGTTCTGGGCTGTTCAGGAAATGTGTGGGTATTGGTCCAAGCTCCTTGTAAAAGCATTTATCATTCAGTTCTTTCTTGTCATCGAGTCAAATGAAAGCAGTAGCCAGATCAAGACCTGGGAAAAGGCCAGTTTGATAAGTAAGAAGGTCACTTGAGATCAGGGCCTTCCTTAATCTTTCTGCAAAAAGAGGACATTGTTCTTTGGCATTTCCTCAGTCAGGCTTTGCAGCTTTGTTCACAACCTAAAACCACAGGCCTAGAAACAACTCTCAGTTTATTTATTTATTTTTGCAAAATGATTCTCTTTTCCCTGCTAAGTCATTACCATTATTAAATGTTCTCCTGGAAAGAATATGATAAATGATTTCACACTAATAAGAATGATAAAAGCCAAAATATGTTCTTACTCCCAAAGGCTACTACACTTTGCAGAGATGCCTTTGTTTAAAGGATTAAATACTTAAAGATAGAATTTTGTGAGGGCAAAGGGACAATGAACATTTTTTCAGATGATTAGAAAAAGGTTAGAGTTTTTAAAAATATATTTGATATAAGATAAATTTATGAAAAATTGCTTTAGTCAATTTATATCTAGTAAAAGATATAATTAGAAGAACTGGTGGGAATATTTTTTATTGAGCACCAAAAGGAAAGTGTTCTTGAAAAATTTTAAAAATACATGCATGGCCTCTGAAGAAAGCTACAACAATATATTGAGAAGTATTAAGAATTGAATATGTGGAGTTATAGAACATAGATTTATACAAGAAGACTACTTTTAATTTTTATAGAGGTCAATTCTTACTAAATTTTGATACCCAAAGATAATTGTCCAATAGGATTTTTTTGAGGTATTAGACTTAATGAAAAATTCCAAATTTTACTTGAAAGAATGAGATCAGCTAAAAATATTCCTAAGAAAAATGTAGAAAAGAAAGTTTTATCCTAAATGTTTAATTGCTATGGTTAGAATATTGTAGCAGTGCAAGAATAAATCAACAGAGTAATAGATCATAAGCCACCATAAAAGAGAAGGAACAGAGTGGAATAGATAGATCACCCTGGTAATTATTCACATTTCACACACAGTCATGAGGGACTCATTCTTGAAGACTTCTACAATATATCAACTCATTCAAGATTATTCCTGGGTGAATTTCTGTTTATCAACTAGCAGAACTTTAGTGCCCACCCCAATCCCTAGGTCTCATTATTGTACTAAGCATGTTCCATTCCAACCCTCTCCTAGGAGGTGCTATATAAGATCTCCAACTCTCAGGACAACTTTGAGGAACTGGGTCCACACTGATTTCCAGAGCTGCTGCAGGCTGAAGCTGCAGTTACTCATAGCAAGAAAGAGTTGATAATGTACTCTCTAGTGGTTTTTTATGTTTTCTCTTTCAGTTCCCTATTTTCTGAGATCACCTCTTTATTAAACTGCTTTCTTCTGCATATTTATTGGTGACAGCATCTCAGGAGCTCAAACCAACATACAAGCCAAAGATACAGTTGCTGAGTGCAGGGCCAGGGCTTTCCAGATGAGGGGCATCATTGAGCTGAGCTGCGGGCCTCGAGACCACATTGTGCAATACAGTGGTGGCCATGTTCCTTTCTGCAACTGCAATGTTCTTACAGATAATGCCATTCTTGCCTAAATGTTAGAATGCAGATATTAAATGTTCTGCACAAAATGACTCTTTGCTAGGATTATCATAGTAGAATACAGTCTTTTCAAATTTCCACAGTTCAAATGCATTATCAATTCATGTAGTTCAAGTAAAATTACATATTAGTAAAATAAAGAGGTAAACAACAAGTAGTGCTAAGCCAATGAATTAGTTAACTATTTGGAGAAAAAAATCAAGTTCTTCCTAACTTCATATTCAAAAAAGAAAATAAATACCAAATAGATCAATGCATTAAATGAAAATAAAACAAAAGATATATATTTTTTTATTTTGGGGTGGGAAATGACTTTCTAAGCATAAATGCAACATAAAATATTATATTATAATAAAAGTGTCAGTGTCATAATTAATAGAAATAAAACTAAAAGATTATAGATTGCAGAAATGTTTTAAAAAAATTCAACAAAAGCGTGAAAACAATTTTAACCTTATGGACTTTGGAGATACAAATATATAAACTGATTGATGTAAGATATGACTACATTTTCTAGCTTTGTAACCTTGGGGAAATTAATAATCCATGGCAAGTCTTTATTATTTATCTGTAAAATCTGTTAATAATGATTTCTACTTATAAGGTTGTTTGGAGTATTAAATGGGATTTTCTAGGCACAGCACTGTGCAGAATGCTTGAAATGTGGCAAGAAATAAACATCTAATTTAAAAGACTGTTATTTTTAATACTGGTTTATAACTTTTTAAAATATTGAATGCTTATAACATTACTTTTTAAAGTTTATCATTTTTTAAGAAAAAATTATGAAAAGATATGAACAATTCACAAAAGAAGAGATTCAAATGGATTAAGTGCCAGGTATTTATTCTAGGGACCTTACATGCAGTTACAATTTTAAACCTTTCAGGAAGCTTCTAAGTGTTATTATTTTTTCATTTTATTGGCTGAGAAAATTGAGGCACAAAGAGATTAAGGCATTTGTCCAAAATCACACAGCTGTCAATATAATGTTTATTTCTCAATGAGTTTCAGTGAGTATAAAAATACAATTTGAAAATTTCCTTAACATACTACAAAGTTCACCTACTTTTATGATTACTTTATCATTAATAATGTTAAAGTAAATTTTGATGCAAATTAATTATTTCCTTCTTACTAGACTTGGAAATAGTGTAAAAATTAAATTTGGTTGTCATTGTATTTTACCTGATACTCACTAAACTAAAAACATTTAGTGTTTGTGGAGAAGAGTCCTGAGGACAGGTGTGGGAGAAAGGCTTTCAAGAACTTGAAAAAAAAGCTTTCCAATAATGGTCTAAAATAGCAAGATTATTCATGATAAAAGACATAAAATGACAGTAGATAAACAAGCTTTAGGAATCAGGACTACAAGTTTATTTCATAAATTATAATCAACTTTTAATTTGTTTATACAGAAGGAAAAAAAATCTCTAATATTTAGTCCTACTATTTAGATCAAGAGAACGTTCAATTTACTCCATTATAATTTTCCTGACTAAGGAATATACATGCAAAAAAATATAACAAATAAAAAATTGCCCCAAAACAGCAAATACAGCTTGCAGGTAATAGGCCATTCTTTTCTTCAATAGAGGAAAAATATTTTCTCAACTGAATTGTATTTAGGAATATTAAGTATGCCAGAATCATTTGCTTTTCATGGCTTCCTTTTTTGGATACATTAATTTCTTCCTGATAAACTACTGATTTTTTTTTTTTTTTTTGGTACTGGGGATCAAACTCGGGACCTTGTGCTTGCGAGACAGGCGGTGGCACCACTGAGCTAAATCCCCAGCCCTCTACCTGATAAACTACTTGTATCCAGTGACACTGATAACAATAAGGGAAAAATGATAATTGTAATATTCCATTATTACAGAGTTAATAATTTATTTAATTCCATTCATAATTTATGTTTCACAATAGTAAGACAAGCCAAAAATGAGTAAAACAGTTAGTAGGCAAAAATAAAATAATAAAGTAGCAAACTGGTAACCTGAATATCATAAACATACTGGGGATTATTAAGGAAAATTAACTTACTGATATAAAAAAGGTTAATATATGGAGAGGCACTTCATGGTTTAGGCTTAGAGAAAATGAGAGGCACTGAACACCATCATCTATAGTCTGATGAAATACCTGCCATTGTTCTGCCCCGGCCAATCCAGCAAGGCTGAGTCAACATGGAAGATGGTGGAGAAGGTGTCATACAGCAATAACCTTGATGCCGTGGTAGCATCCAAGAACACAACCAGGCAAGCTACCCCAGAGGTCAAAGAAGACAAATGTTCAGGGACTAAATATCATCAGAGCTCAGGGATGGTTAAATCAATGTGAAACAGAGTGAGAAGCAAGAGAAAGAGAGTGGGGGAGGTCAATGCACTTAAGGAGGTTAGACTATTGGAAGGACTACACTCACTCTGTGTTTCTATGTCTTATATTTCTCTCCACATTTCTGCTATTTCCACTGTCTGTGTGACTAAAAGGGCCAGAGTTGATGGTAAAGAAGGACTCATCAGTAGGCAAGTATCCACAGTTAATAAACACTTCTGCTGTAGAGGAGACACAGGGCTAGGTGGACCAAGCCTCACCTGTAGCTTTCTCATTAGCTTACCGAGTAGCTGCGGATTCTGTCTGTGTGCTTTAGGCATGGACATTAGGCTCAGAATAGATGTCACCCACGGGCAGGGGCAGTTTAAAAATCTTATGAATATTTAGTTTTTCATGGTTACATTTTATATCTTTTAAATCTCATTAACGTTTAATAGATCATGACTTTTGGGTGCTCTTTGGTCTTCCATCTCCACCTATGTTTAAAACTCTGATACTCTTTTTACTTTACCTGACATATCTCCCAGGTCAGTAACTTACTACTTGTGCTTACCACTGATGAGTTTCTCCAGTGCCTCACAAGCTGACTTTATACTTATTATTTATGTTTAATATTTCTCCCGTGTTTCTTCAATTCTATTTGCTTTCACTGTTTTCTGTAGGAGAACTGAATCTTGTCAAATAACACAGCAAACTCATCTTACAGAGAGGAGAACATGAACAGCGAGTGAGAAGGTTCAGGAGGTTTGCAGGGGGAAGCCATCCCTGTGTTTGTGGAAATTGGTTCCACAATGGGGTTCCCTCTGCACTCACAAGAGTCCTCACTCCTCTTTGCTCTGGGTTCTCCTACACTCTCTCTGGACTCTGACACCCTAGGTGGTCTCTCCTGTTTTTTTGGATGATACAGACAGGCAGTGAAGAAGGCTCATCATATAACTCTATGCTTTAAAAACATTCCTATATTTCAGTTTTTATTAGTAAATATTTGCATAACCTAATGATTGCATCCCTGTTGGGAGGGAGGTGGTACATGTATGTAACACATCTCAGTTCTTTTTTCACCCCTTCCCCTCCCCTCTCTCCTCCCTCATCTCTAGATCTCCTCATTTGAAAAAGGTCTATCACTCTACTTCCTATTGCCTATCTTTTATTTTCTCTTTATTTATATAAGAGAAATAATATGATATTTAAGCTTGTGTATCTGATTTATTTTAGTCCAAGGTGCATCTATTATAGTCAAAAGTACATCTATTTTCCTACAAAAAACTCGGTTATCCTTTTTTATGGCAAAGTTGTACTCCATTGTGTGTAAATACCACATTTTAAAAAATCTATACATCTTTTGATGGACACAGAAGCTGCTTCCAACATTTAGCTATTATGAATTGTGCTACTATAAATACAGGTATGCATGTATCACTGTAAAATAATGTCTTTGTTTATTTTTAAGTTCTTTTATTGGTACATTTTAGGTATACAATACATTTACATTTATCATTGGGTGCTTATACCTGTACATGATGTATCTTGGTTCTTATTTTTTCCCCATTACCTGTGCGCCCTTCACCCCCTCCACCCTTTCCTATTTACATAGACTTCATTTCCATTTTTTTTCTTTTCTCATAATTTTTCCTTTCCCTGCTTTCCTTTCCCCTTCCCCTCCCACCACCCCTACCTCTTTGGACCTTTTTTCCTATTTCAAATTATCAATTATTCATTTTAATCATAAAATGATGTCTTCTACTCTTTCAGGAAGAAACCTAGAAAGGAAACAACTAGATTGAATGGAATTTCTAGTTTTAATTTGTTGGGGGAATTTCTACACTAATTTCCATAGTGTTTTTACTAGTTTACATTTCCATCAACAGTGTAGAAGTGTTCCCTTTTCCACATAGCCTTGCCAAATTTGTTATTATTTGATTTTTTGATGATAGCCATTTTTTCTGGAATAAAATGGAATTTTAAGTGTTGTTTTAAAATTGCATTTCTTGAATGGCCAGCAACTTTGAACATTTTTTATTTATTAACTATGTTTTGGGCTTATTCCTCTATTGTTACATCTTCTGTAGAACTGATAAATTATTTACTTAAGATTGAGAAGGGTAAATTAGAAAAACACACCAAAAATCAGAGACTCAGAAGATTGAAGAAAGGGGAATTCATAGACTTCTTTAGGCAAGTGAGTCTGACATTATTCAAGGTAGAACTGAGATTTGCATGAAGAATTTGATTGTGGATAATGTAAAACCAGACTCATCATATATTCTGCACTGTAATTCCTACTACAACAAACTTGTATTTTCTGTTCAAACTGTACATTTGATTCTGACTGTTCAGTGCTGTAAATTCTAGGCAAACTTTAATCATCTCAGTTCTAATATAAGGGTGAAAAAAATCCCCACTATCACCTCTTACATAAGTATAAAACGTTCGTCTTTGTTTTTCATCTTGAATCATGGAAATCACCAAAGTTTCACAGCTGTGTCTCAGGATTCTAATCTGAGGGTGAAAGTAGTACTAATCCAAGATTTGGCAATTTCTGTTTTCCCAAGCAGTTACTCTGTGGTGTGTCTCCCACACTGACAAATAAACTTTAAAAAGAAATATTTAGCAATCTGAAGTTCCTTAACCAGGTAACTTAATAATCATGTGGAAACTGTTGTTGAGGCCAAAGCTGAAGATGTTCAAAAGCATAGGTGGCCAAACACTTCCATGAGAAGAGATGTCAGTTTCATCACTGGAAATCCTGGCAATGTCAACCACTGCCCTGTCCAGAGCACATTGCACTCATTCTCAAAGCTGGTTTTAACCAAGGTGCTTTGCATTTTTAATGAAAACCCGTTTACTACATCTTAAGTAGATTTTCTATTCAAAGATAATGAGAAAATACTCAAAATGATTTTTACAAAGTAGGATTATATTTCACAATTATTTGATAGATTGAATAAAACTATATAAAATGGTGCTAAGTGATGTTATTATGTTATTGTGACAAAATTTTTTGTACTTGTAGATTGAATAGCACCTTTCCATTCTTAGAAACTGAGTGTTTTTGGAGTGAGGAACTATAAAGGGGTAGAGATTTCAACCCAGTGAATAAGTATATTCACAACATTATGCACAACTGAAACTCAGAGAAGTCAAATAGGTTTTATTTATACCTCTTGTTTAAAGCTTAGCAAAGTGTCTCACACAAAGTGCTTCTGAGCATTTGTTGAATAAATGAATGGAACATTTTACCTTATTCTCGAATCCAGATTTTTACAAAGGATCTTGGAAGTAACAGGAAGTTCTATTTATTTCTACAGTCCCACCAAAAGAAAAAAAAGCTGATTACAGTCTCCAAGAATTACTGTTCCAAGGGCAGTAAGGGTGGGAGGAGGATTATCTGTGATTATAAATAACACCACTGGAATCTCCCCTGAACTAACACAAGCAATCCCCTGTCTTGTACAAGGAAAAAAAATACTCATTGTTATGCTCAAATATTCTGTCCTGTCCTCAGTCCTCTCCCTACTGACTCTTGTCTTCACTCTCATACTCTTCCTTTCTCCCTGAAACTTCTCCCTCTTCCTGATGTTACCTCTTACAAATAAAGAATGGATTGGAAAATAATTCATGTCCAAAACATCAGCCTATAGAGAAGAGGGTGTAGGTACAGAAGACTCATGGAGAAGGCAGAAAGAAAACCACACCTTGGAGGGAGACACACATCCGAGAGATGAATGGCAGAGAGCACTGCAGGTCAAAGGATAAGCATCAGCCAAGCAGAAGAGTGAAAAACCACAGCTTAGGCTCACTTGTGATTGTACCTCTTATAGAATATGGTGGAATATGTAAAGTGAATTTACACTGTGGAGTGGCTTTAAAAGGATGTAGATTATTTGATCCCAAACAATAATAAATGTAAATTACCATATCAACAAGCTAAAAAAGGCAATAAGATTATGATCATGTCTTTAGATGCAATAAGGCATTTGACAAAATTCAACATCTGCCATGAAAGAGTCCTCAGAAAATTAGGAACAGAAGGGAATTTCCTCAACTTGATTCAGGGAATGTATACAAAGTGTAGGGCCAGTAACTTAACTGATGGAGAAAGGCTGAATACCTTCATCCTGAGGTGGAAGACAATGTCTGCTCTCCTCTTCCTTCCTACACAACATTGTCCTGAAGGTTCTGGGCTCAGGTGTCATGATTGTGTATGTAGAAAATGACAAAAAAAAAAAAAATCTACCAAATAGCTACTAAAACTATTAAGTGAATTTGGAAATGTCTCAGGATGAAAAGTCAATACACAAAAATCATACTTTCTATAGTGATAGTGAAAAAATAAAAATTGAAATTGATAAAACAGTACCCTTAAGATCATATTAATAAATAAAATACTTAGATAATTATAATAAAATATGCACAAAATCTGTATGTGTAAATAAATGGAATGATGTATTGTATTCCATGGAGCAGAGTAATTATTTTCCTGATGTTAATTCTCCTCATATTAATCTGTATATTCAATACTGTCTCACAAACACAGCAGTCTTTTTAAATCGAAACTGGAAAATATACTTTTAAAGGTATACACAAAAATAAAGTAGCTTAAATAGCCAGAAAATTTTTGAAAAGTAAAAGTAAAATTGGTTAACTCATACTACTTGATTTTGAAATTTACTTAAAGCTAAAGTAATCAAACCAGTGCAACATTTGTAAAAGGACAGACATGTAGATCAATGAAGTTGAACAGAGTCTAGAAATGGAGCCATTCGTATATGGTCAATATATTTGTGACAAAGATGCAAAAGCTAATGTTTCGGAGAAATGTTGGAAAATTAGACATTAAAAAGAAATGAACTCACACCATATTAAAAAAGAAAAATGGATCATATTTCTAAATATAAGACTTAGATTTATAAAACTTCTAGAAAAAAATGTAGGAAAAAAATCTATGACCTTTTGTTTGGCAAAGATTTCTAAAAAATGACACCAGAAAGGAAAAAAATTAATTTCCTCAAAATATGGAACCTCTGTAGAAATATGCTGCTAAGAAAATGAAAAAACAATAATGAGAACAAAACCAGCTAAAAATTGGGAGAAAATATTTTCAGAAAACATATCTTTTGGAGGACATAAAGTATGTAAAGAGCACTTAGTTCAAATAACAAGAAGACAAACTGATTTAAAAAACACTTTGAAGGTTTGAACTGACATTTTTCCAAAGAGAAGATATGGATGGTATGTTAGTTTAGTTTATTGTGGCACAGCAATTTAACCACAAAGCTTGGTAAGTTTTGGCATAAAATCAGAATAGGCACTTTTCAACTCCAAGTTTTTGGAGCTGAGGATATTGAAGCAGCCTCTTTAGGTCTTTCTGGGTTCTTAGAAATTGGAATCAAGATATTGACCGGGGAGGTGTGCAGTCTTCTGAATCCTCTGAGGGTCCTTTGGAATCTGCTTTGAAAACTGCTCATTCACATAGCTGGCACAGTGGTGCCAAAGTGCTGGCTAATGTCAGGAAGCCAGGGTTCTCATCCCATGCATCTTTTTATTTATTTTTTTTTATGTCTTCATAGCATGACAGATGGTTTCCCTTAAAGTGCGTAAACCAAGAGAGATTAAGGAGGAAGCAGCAATGCCTTTTGTGATTTAGCCTGAGAAATCTTCTACCATTATTTCTGTGATATCCTCTTAGTTACCAGTTTATTAAATTCAGGAGAGAACTTCATGGGTTATG
This sequence comes from Heterocephalus glaber, assembly GCF_053883595.1. Classification (NCBI taxonomy): domain Eukaryota; kingdom Metazoa; phylum Chordata; class Mammalia; order Rodentia; family Bathyergidae; genus Heterocephalus; species Heterocephalus glaber. Next base: position 9,834,358 of record NW_028258156.1, read on the forward strand.
AATACCCATATCTAGGCCTTCTTTGGGGATTTATCTTGGAAGCCAGTCACTGTTGGTAGTAGAAAAATACATGAAAAGATGCTCAACAATGTTACTCATTAAGAAAGTGCAAATTAAAACCAGAAAGAGAAAGTGGTACATACCTTCTAGGATGGCTTTTAGAAACTAACACTACAAAGCCCTAGGAAGTATGCCAAGCAACAAGAACACTCATGTCCTGCAGCTGAGAATGTAAAGTGGCACAGCTGCTTTGTAGAGACAATTTGGTTGTTTCTGATAAGGTTAATCATATACTCAGCATTTGACCTAATAACCCTCTCTCTTCTAGGTATTTAAAGAGACATTAAAACACATGTCTGTACCAAGAACTGCACAAGAAAGTTTGTAGCAATTTTACTTATAATCACTCCAAAATTGGAACTATTCCAAATGCTCATTGACTGTCAAGTAGATAATCAAATGCAATACATCCATATAAGAATTTTATAACTCAGCAATGAAAAGGTAATGCTTATACATGCAAACATGCTTGAATCTTAAAAACATTATGCTAAGTGAAAGGAACCAAATGCAAAAGGCTATCATAGCATAATAAACCTGACCAAAAAGCAAATATAATTTAAATATTATCCTAGCTTCCATATTTTAGTGTGGCAGTGAACAGATTAGATTATTCTAAGGGAAATTACAGTAAGAAGGCTGCTTATGGTAAGAGAAATCATGGAAGGCGATATTTTAAGGAACTGGCTCCTGTGATAGTGGAGACTTGGAAAGTCCAAAATCAGATGGGAGAGGCTGGCAGGCAGGAGACTGAGGCAGGAGTTGCAGTTCAAGTCCAAAGGTAGTCTACTAAGGATCCAGGAGGAGCAGGGACTGCGGAAAAGGCTGTGGGTGGTCTATTGGCTCAGTGAGGTCACCCTTTGTTCTCATCAGGGCTTTAACTCCCTGGATGACGATAAGGCCCTACCACATTATGGAGAGCAATCTGCTTTACTCAGACTCCACAAATTCAAATGCTAATCTCATCCAAGAACATCATCAGAGAAATAACCAGAATAATATCTGACATTATCTGGGTGTGGTGGTCCAGTCAGGTTGATCCATAAAATTAATAATCACTGAAGGAAGCGTGGCAAACTGTGTCATGACTGATGTACTATCTTATACTCTGTGTGTGTGTGTGTGTGTGTGTGTGTGTGTGTGAAAGCTGATGAGTAATAAAGATTTTTCCTGTAGCATTTTTCTTCATTTGCCTTTTCCATATTAAACCACCTACACCAAGAGTGAAAATTCACTGACACCTTCACTCACCACCATTTTTAAGATCTCATTTATTTTCTCCCCAATTCTTTGGAAGTGTGTGGGCTTCCTCTGTTCTGTTCTTGTTTTCAGGTGATTACTGACTAATGAGACCATTATCTCTCCTTCACCAGAGTGGAGAGATAAGATGTATGCTTATTCTTATTAGATGACTAAGGCAGTAGGAAGAAACTTAAATTGCGTATTTATCTCTTATTAATGGAGGACAATGAGAAGATGGCATATATAGTTTCCATTCTACTCATCTAATTTTATTCAGAGTTCTACATAGTTTTCTTCCTAAATAGAGTTCATGTTAGCAGAGGACAGGGACAAGGCAATGGAAATTCTAAGCTTAGTCACTGGTATTTTTGCAGTTTATTCCAGGACAAATGGATAGCATGATGATCATTTTAAATATTAAAAATATTTTGAATTTCTATTTTTTAAAAAAGGGCTTAGTCTAACAGAAGGATCTGGGAAATTAACAATTGAGAAATAACCAACATTTGAAGAGTAAATATGTAGATTATAGTAAAAATTTTTATACAAAGTAATCTGATTAAATTGAAGTACACCAAAATATACACATGCATGAATTTTAGAAAATAATAGTTACATTGAAAAAACTTTAAGTAAATGATTTTTGTTCTTTTTAGATTCTTTGCTTAGGGAATAGGGAATTATAAATTATATTGAAATGATTTATGAAAAGAGTATGATATTATTGTCTTGATATTTAAAAGGAAATAAAATGGTGATTTTTTTCATTCTGTTTCAAATGTTGTTTTAATATGTATAGTGAGAATAAAAATGTAATTATAATTATGAAAAACATAACAAAACAAGTACTAGCCATTTGTCTCCTGTAGTTTTCCTGGGAGGAGATAGAATCCAGGCTGAAGCTTATTAACACTCAGCTATGACAAAGATTTTTTTTTTTACGCTTCTTTAAATCCTAATTGTGGGGAATACATTTCAAAGCTTCTAGTAGTTTCCTTTGAAATCCAATTGGGTTGAAGGTCGTAGGGACTATCTCTTACCCCATCTGAAAATAAGGTAGAGTGGACGGCAGGGATCTTTCAAAAAAACTCTTTTTAGTTATCTTCCTTTCTTATTTTCCTCCTTTCTCTTCTCTCTCTTTATATACTTTGTAGCCCAAAGGACTCAGAGTCCTATAACAGTTTCTCAATACTATTTCTGTTGAAAATCTGAAAATGATGGTTGGATGTCTCATACTGTCTTTGGTATCTTCATTACTGTTATACTACATACTAATATATAGATTAGTAGATGCCCTTTCTTATATCCTGTACTTCATTTGTCTGCCTGATTATTAATTCTTTGAGGCTCGAAGTGAATTTTTATGGCTACTTTCTACTTTTTAAAATCTTTAATGACTCATCATTGATATTAACCAATCAAAAATATATAAGAAATCACATTTTCTTGGATAAAGACCTTTATGAGAAATTGTAGACAAAATACTTGCACTCTAGTAACTAAAAGTCTAAATAGGGAAGCAAAAGTTAAGAAATGTAACTAATGGTCTAACTAAGGATGCAAAAATTAAGAAATGAGCAATACATTGTTAAGATAATCAAACAAGAGCACCCAGAAGGAAGCTCCCTGCCTCCATCCCAGGCTCCTAGGGCAGAGAAGCTGAGCCAGTCCCAGCACCTGGAAGGAAGCTCCCCCACTGCCATCCCAAGCTCCTAGGGCAGAGAAGGTGAGCCACGTGGGTGCCAGAAGCACCCCCTCCCATGGAAATGAGAAGACAGTTAAATAAGTTTCAAAAACAGACTTCTGGATCACCTACAGCAACCCAAAAGGGAAATGAGATGGAACAATCTGATACTCAACCACCTGGACTCTCTGAACTGGCAACAAAAGAGGATCCGGGAAAAATGAAATCAGAAATAATTACTCGGATAACAGCAAAGATTTTGCTCATGGTGCAAGACATGATTAATAAATCTAGAGAGGACTCAGATAAAAAAATAGAGGATTTGAGGAACATGATGGAATCCCAACATAGGAAACAAATGGAATCCATAAAATAGATACAAACAGATTTCCAAGAGATTAAAAACTCCATTGAAAGTCTGCACAGCAGAATGAACCAGTGTGAGGATAGAATTTCACATATAGAAGATCAGATTGCAATTAGTGAGGAGGAAAAGAAAAACTGCTTTAAAAATGTAAGGGAACACAAAAAATCAATCCAGCAACTGCTAGACGTTGCAAAGAAGAATAACATAAGACTGATTGGAGTCAATGAAGAAAGAGGAGAGAGTTCAGATGACATAAAAAACTGTTCACAGAAGTGATGGCAGAAAAATTCCTAAGGAGGGGAAAAGAACTTGACATACAGATAAGTGAGGCATATAGGACTCCAGCTAGCCTTAATCAAAAAAAAATCTACACATAGGCATATAATAGTTAGGATTCCAGAAACCCAACAGAAGAACAAAATTCTACAAGCAGTGAGAGAAAAGAAACAAATCACATACAAAGGAAAGCCTATCAGAATCACAGCAGACTTCTCAGCACAAATGCTCAAGGCAAGAAGAGCTTGGAGTGATGTATTTCAAGCCCTAAGGGAAAATAGCCTCCAATCCAGATTGGTGTACCTTGCAAAACTATCTTGCAAAATGGATGGAGAAATAAGATACTTTCATGACAAAGAGCACCTCAGGAACTTCATGAGTACCAAACCGGCACTCCAAAAAATTTTAGACAATACCCTAGGAAAAGACTATGAGGATTACAACCCCAGGAGGCCCAGCAGAATGAATCCATTGGGCATGACAAATTAAATGCAAAGGGGGAGAATCCAACAAAAAGAAAAAGTCATGACAAGGCTTTTAAAACTTTTAACTTCATCTCCCTAATGATTGTATAATTATTGTACTGATTAGTATTTTTCTGATTCTAGAGTTGCACACCATTCCTTGTGCTATTCTGGCTATTTATCATCTTCTTATGTCTACATTTTAATTGGCTTGTCTATTAATGAGCTCTAAGAATTCTTTGTATATTCTGGTCATAGGTTATATATATTGTAGGCCAGGGATTTAGCTCAGTGCTTCTGGCGCCTGTCTCGAAAGCACAAGGTCCTGAGTTTGATCCCCGGTATATGTATTGTAAATATGGTCTGTTTAAGGACTACTTTTCATTTTAATGATGCCATTTAAAGTTCTAAATTTTGATGGAATCTCATTTATCAATTTTTTTCTTTTATACATCATGTTTTTTGTATCCTAGGTAGTTCTTGCCTACCCTGAATTCATAAATATTTTCCCTTATAATTTCTTCTTAAAGTTTTATACCTTTAGGCTTTCTTATTTAGGTTCATAGATCCCTTCAAGTTATTTTCATGTATGGAAAAAAAGGGTTGAGGTTAATTTTTTATATACAGATACCAGGTGTTCTAGTGCCGTTTGCTGAAGACACTGTCTCTTCCTCGGCTCTTGAATTGAGTTTATATTCTATAAAATGCTAATGTTAAATATTCTTTCAAAACTCAGTGGACCTTATATGTGTGGTTCCATTTCTAGATTCTCTGTTTTATTCCAATGATCTATATGTCTTTCCTTACACCAACACTGCCTTGATTACTGTAGCTTTAGAAGAAGTCTTAAAATTAGGTACTAAATGTCTTCCAACAATGTTTTTGTTTTTGTTTTTAACTTTTCTAGGTCCTTTGTACTCCTACATAACTTTTAAATTTCAGTATCCAATTCTTCATTTATAGCAAGTATACACAGACCTGAATTTTTATATATACCTTGTGTTTTCTAATCCTGCTAAATTCAAGTACAAGTTCTAGGGGCTCCTAGAGATTTCTTAGTATTTTCTCTGTAGATGATCATTTCATCTACATATAAAGATTTTGCTTCTGCCATGCCAATCCTATCCTAGTTGTGTCATTTTATTGCCAGACTATTTTGGTGGGGACTAGGTTTGAAAGTTTAATGGACAGATAAAGAGTAAGCATATCTGCCCTTGTTCCCCACCTTAAGGAGAAGGCATTGTATCTTCTCCATTCATATAAGGCATTCTTGCTGGAAGTATGGAGTACATGTCTTTAATCTGTTGAGAAGTTTCTGTTCTACTTCTAGTTTCCTGATAGCTTTTACCATGAACAGCTGTAGAATTTAGTCCAATACTTTTTCTCCAACTAGTGACAGGATCATATGGCTTTTTCCTTTCCTCTGTTAAAATGATGACTTTTGGGGGTGGATCTTCCAATGCTGAACCAACACTGCCTTCCCTATAACAAAACCACTTTCTACATCCTGCCAGATCTGACTTCTAATAGTTTGTTTTGTTAAATAAATTTCTATCTATGTTCATACTTTTTTCTTCTATTATCTTTATCCAGTTTTAGGATTAGCACAATGTTGAGTTCCTACAATGAGGGGAGAAGTGTTCCTTTTTTTTTCTGCTTTAATTGTTTGATATAATTTATCAGTTAAAATGTTTATGAGCTTGCTGTTGTCATATAGGTAGGTTTTCAAGCTAGGAATATACTTTCTTTAATAGGTGCTATTCAAATTTTATATTTCCTCCAGAGTTAGTTTCATTAATTTGTCTTCCAAGGTACTTCTTAGAAGTTGTCAAATTTATTTCAAAAATTTTTTTTGTAATATGCTTTCTATATCCTTTTAAATTCTGTAAAATCTGTGGTAATATCTCCTAGATCTTAATATTGTAATTTAAAAATGTATAACTGATATTGTGTAACAGGAAGAAAACGTCTAAAAAAGCAGGGGAATTGTGAGGGGTAAGGGAAGGGAAAAAAGGGAAAGGAAAAAATATGAGAAGAGGAAAAAAATGGAAACAAGGTCTTTGCAAATAGGGAAGGGTGGAGGGGGTGAAGGGAGGGGAGGGGAAGGGGAATAAAATAAGAACCAAGATACTCATGTAATGGTACAAGATCCCAGTGGTGAATGTAACTGTATTTTATACCGAAAATGTACCAATAAACTTAATGGGGAAAAAAAAGATAATCAAACAAGAGAGAAATTTTAAATTGCTACTTGTAGTAATTTGCTCTTCCTCTTTAGGAGAAACAGAAAGCAAAAGCATCTTTGTCCTAATCATCTATGGCTTGTTAATTGACTTGGAATGGCACTCCTCATCTGTGATTCTTTTCTCAGTAATGTTCTGGGAGGCGAGGTTGTGGGCTAACTTTGGTGCTCCCTCTTGCTAGTGGGCCAAACTAGATTCTTGTCCAAAATGAGAGCCAGTCACTCTCTGTAGCTAAATATTAAACACTTATAAGAGAAGATGTAGTTTTTCACTACAATAATTTATATCCTAAATTTCTGTGATCTATTTCCATTTAGTATCTTAGTAGAAAAATGGAATATACAAAACATCACAGCTTGCAAAAGCCTAACATAGCAGATGCCTACACACTTACCTTCAAGATGGAGTTTCATGGAAAATTAAGTTGGACAATTTATACTTTCTAAATTTGTACTTTTCATCAATGTCTCCTTTCTTTTCTCTTTTTTCCCACATACTGAATTGACAGTTGATCTTCTAGCTTCTATCCTGGCTTCATTTTTTTCAATATGGGAAAACTATTTACTTTCCTGATCATTCACTTAATCTTTGGGTCTGACTGACTCTTATATATATGTGTATATTTATTTTCTTTTCCTTTTGCTATTCATTGTAGTCTGAACCTTTTCCCTTTTCCAAGCCCACACTAAAGCAGAATTACTACAAAATAAGAGCAAATTTTAGTGAAATGGTGATAAATTTGAATACATTTTTGAAGAATATATTTTTGCCTCAAAATTGGATAAAACTCTCTGTAATAATGATCTCCCTAAGCCAGTCTTCACTCTTTATGGAAGTGGTTTTCAAACCTTGTTGGGGATTAGAACCAGTTAAAGAGCTTGTTAAAGCTCATTCCTGGGCCTCATTTCCTGTGTTTCTGCTTCAGAAGCTCGGGGCTGGAGACCAAATATCTTCATTTCTAACAGGTTTTCAGGTGATGCTGCTCCTGTTGACAAAAGCCACCCTTTAAGAACTATACACTCATCGATTATACTATATTTAATAGGCAAAAATGTAAAAAAATTGTTCGAGGTAAGTTAGAATTTTCTGAAGCAGATAATTGGATCTTATAACTTTAATGGTGGTTAGGATGGACTTTGTAAGTGTAACTAAGGAAAAGCCGCACAGCACATGCTGAAGTGCAGCAAAAGCATTTTCCTTTCAACAGTATAGTCTGAAAAATATTTTCAGATTTAAAACATTTTTAAAAAATGTATGTATGTACCTACTTGTGTAATGGGGCTTGAACCCAGGGCTTTTGCACAAAGCTGTATCTCCAGAGCTTTTTATTTTTTATTTCAAGACAAGGTCTTTCTAGGTTACTAAGGTGTCCAGGCTGGGTTCAAACTTGTGACTCTCCTGCATCAGCCTTCCCAAGTGCTGGGATTATAGGCAACCACCACAGTATCAACTTTGTTTTTCTGATCTTTAGGTAGCTCACTGGAAAAGGTCAGAGCAACACTAGTTCTAACATTAGTTCTAAATAATGCATCAGCTGAAATAAGTGCTACAGTATTGCTGTATTGATACTAAAAGTGCCGTTTGATTATCTTAGGGTCCACTACTGCTTCTAATCATGACCGTAGTATTGGCATATAAATAATTATACTGAAAGATATATTTCTTATATTTTAATTGGGTTTATTTTAATAGTATTTGAAAGCATAATCATTGACATGGTTTAAAAATTCTCAACTTTAGTTTTGTCTGACTAAATATTTTGATAAAGTGAGAATTTAGTCTAAAAGTCATGGATTGGCAAGAGCAAGTGGTTTGTGAGACCAGATTGGCAGTTTAATCCAGGTTGGATAGAAGCCTGCAATGTCTTTTGGAGTTGACATTATAATTCTCTATGACAAACTCCTTTATCACCTTTATCTAGCCAATGCCCAAGTTCTCTCAAATCTTTGGGCAGTAGATCACAGTCTCTTCCTTTTTGCTTTGTCTAGACCTTTACTTCTTCATAAAAAATCTTCATACTCATTGAATTGCCTCCCTTTGTCATGATTTGAAATGCCTCTCTGTTTCTCACCCCTAGATGTATCCAAACCTTCTCATCATGAACATTTCTCTCTACAGGCTGCCACTTTCTCTTTTGTAAATATGCAGTTCTCTCCTTTTCAAAAACAACTTAACTAATGTCCTCTTGTTGAATAATGAGGTTGGTACCAATGTTTTGTACTTGGTACTATATCCTGCTCATTGTTTTCTTGATGAAAATGGGGTGTGATTGTGGCATTTTCACAGATGGGATGCTATCCACCTATAGAAACATTTGTAAGTGTTGCACATAGAAAAATAATATGCCTTTGAAGAAAAAGTATGCTTCACTAAATAAACCCTAATACTCTTCAGAAAGAACAGAAAGCACCTATTATTTATAGGGTATTTATTTTTTAGTTATAAATAAGTGTGTGTGTGTGTTTTTCTGGAAATATATGGCAACGGTCAATGGAGTGATTGAAATGGAGTAAATTATTAATTTATTTAATTTTAATATTTAGATATTTTGAGATTTTACAATAAACAAACAATACATGTACAATAGCTATAACGTGAATAGAAAAATTTGAAAAATATAATTATATACAAAAGTGATTACCACCAAGAAGTTGGATTTTTAGTATTTTTTCTACTTTTGTAAATTTTTTCATAGCAGTAGTAAACAATATTTAAGTATAGTACTAAGAGTAATTTAATATGTTAAATACTAAAAAGTATTTACATGTAGGATTAGGGAGAATACAAATTAATGTTTAAAAATTATGGTGTATGTAAATGTATGCCAACAAATTTAATTCCAATGGTATTACTTGTCTATGCAAAAACTTCAGCTTGTTCCTTCCTAGTAACCAAATCTTGACATTCTTAGGCTAGAAATTAAGCTTTCCATAATCCAGGATGTTTAGGTTACTCCCTTTTACTATTGTATATTTTTATTTGTTTTCGTTTGTTTGAAATAGGGCCTGCTATGTAGTTCAGATTGGCCGTGAATTCACTGTGTAATCCAGGTGACCTCAAACTCCTGGTGAACTTCCTGCCTCTACCTCCAGAGTGCTAGGATTACAGGCATGGACCACCACACTCAGCCCATGCTTCCGTATTATGCGATGGAGACCCCTCCCTTTGGTCATGCTTTACCATTCCCCTGGTCTCCCAACCTCCCCTTTTAGCATGTCCATGCTCATTTTCCCTGAAATACCAATGCTCCTTTCATGGGCCTTCTGCTCTCCTCACACTCCTAACTCTGACATTTGAGTGTACTTAGAGTTTCATTTGTCATTTTTAAGGCCTGATTACTTTTTTCTGTGTGATATTTGTACATATGTGTCTGCACCTCTACTTTGTAGCATATGTTTTATGGGGCATAAGGGACAAAGATGAACCTCTGATATTGAACTAGTAAAGTCTATCCTATAGTTTATAATCTATATGATCAATCACTTACAGAAAGAAAAATGAACCAGGGTATGAATCCAACCTTGGCTACTTACTGAATGAATATATATAATTGTTTAAAATCCTTAACTTCTCTGTGCTTCATTTTCCTCATTAGGAAAATAGTGTTGGTGTTGCTGAGGATTCAGTGAAATAATACTTCTTCCATCCCATTGTACCTATGGGTAGCTGCAAAGGAGGATGGGAATTTCAGTCTCAGGTTGTGTGTGCTTTGTGAAAACTCAGGAGTTAGATCCTATTACTAAAGGGAAGAGAGAGGAATGGTACCAAACAACAGTCATAACACAATGAGGATTCTGAATCTGAAAGACTAGTTCAGACACAACTGGGATGAGTTCTCAAAAATAAAGCCTGGTGAAACCTTCTGATAGCTTCTATCTGATCTCTCACAATAAGCTTTTTATCTAAAGGTGCCTTACACCATATCTCTTTCTTCAAACTATTAAAACCTACTGAAGGAAAGGGACTCTTAAATGTCAATGATGCTTTATGTATCCCCGCTTCCCACTCTTTGCTTTATTCTCTCCTATAGGTTAAATGAAGGATCTACAGTACACAAGAATCTAATAAATTTCATTTAAGTATGACTCTCTAGAATCTTCAGTTGAAATTATGAACACGTTGCATTTGTATCAAGATTTCTACCATATATTTGATGGTAGAAGTCTTGTGCAGATAGAAAAATTGTCTCAGTTCTTTAATATTGTATCATTCATTTCATTTCCACTGTTGCACAGCTGTGAAAAGGGAAAGGGCAATTAAGATGGGCCTACCTCTTCATCATTAGTCTCACAATAGTCTAGAAGTAGTAGCTTTAAAAAATTATGTAATGTCCTCTATTGATGACAGGGAATTATTAATGACAGGGAACAGATGTTAACTACATCTCCTCATGTGACAATTTGCCATTGTCTGGTAGTGTTGAGGGTCATGTAGCACATGGCAAATAAAGAAGCCTCCTGTGTATTCTTAGATCTTTACATTTTATTTTAAAACACAAAATTTCATATTGATTAACAACTACTTTTGAACAGAATGGTGCATTAATTAAATGCCTTGTCATAATGGTTATAAGCTCTGTTAGAAAAATAAACATCTTACAACAATCTACAGTGTCAGCTCTTTAATAAATACATAAGACAGAAGTTAGTAGTCAATCAAGAATTGTGTGAGCAGGTTCATAGTATATTATGTGAAATTATCATATTTGGAATCTTTTGTATCATTTAAGGCAATTTAACTATATGTATAATCCAAAGCCAGAAATAATATGAAACATGTTCAGGAAGAATTTCCTTTTTTTTCCGAGCTATTTCATATTCAAATATTTTAATTTAAAAATACATTCTATATTAATTTTTTTACAAAGGCAGTATATGTTATGTGAAAAATAGTAAGATTATGTTACTGATAATTTAAAAACATTTGTAATTTTTGCAAAGGTTTAAAAATCTTAGTAAAGTAGCAGATACATGTAAAGTAATTTTAAAGTATGTTAAATATACACAAATGAATTTCTATATTAATATGTGCAAATTTGTATTTTCTTATAATTTAGAATTAAAAATATTCTATACTCAATATTTTTCATAAAATCTTGGTACCATACTCATCATTAAGTAGAAATCTTATCAAAATCACATTTGTCTGTTGGATAGTGTAAAGCTGATAAAGTCTTTATATAAATCACATTTTCAATTCTCAATTATTACAATATTTTTATACTGTTGTATTAGACAATTGAAGTTGGTTGTAGAGGCTAGAAACTTCTCAATATAGTTAGCTTACGAAGATAAATTTTATGCAGAAAATCATTTCAGGTAGATTAAGAGTAGTGTTATTACTTTCAGGTATTTCATTAAAAGCTGCCCAGAGAGCTGAACCATCATTTCATGTAATGAAAATAATTTAAATATGCAATTTTACAGCTGTCATTATATGGATTTGAAAGAAAATCACCAAAAGAACAGAAAGAATGAAGAAAAAAACAAAGTAGGAAAACTGGAGAGGAAAGTTATTTTCCACAAGACTGATTTGTTGTATCATATTTTGCTCCTGCCATTGAAACAAGAGATATAAGATGCTGCAATATCTTTTTTTTTTCTGGTACTGGGATCGAACTCAGGACCTTGTGCTTATGAGACAGGCACAGTGCCACTGAGCTAAATCCCCTCCCCTAACATCTTTTTTTTTTTTTTTTTAAATGCTGTAACATGTAATTATGATGGTTTCATGGGACATTTTCCAGTTAATTTTGTTTAAATGTGAGATGATTATATAAAAATTCCTTAGGATTAGAAAGAATAAAAATTTGTTAAGAAAAGTTGGAGAAACCCACACATTCTTGTCTGTTAAATGAGGTTTGCTGAAATCATCATTCATACCATAAAATATAAACAGGAGTCCTTTGGGAATTTGAGCTTTTATAACTTAAACGTACACAGGATCTGAGCTGATAATAGGAAAATTGGGCTCATTACTGAGTTGTACGTAATTCAGTTGTACTGAAAATTGGCATCCCATGTTATGATAAATTAATTCACAAACATTTATAAGAAAAGAATATTCCAATACTCAGGAACATTTAGTTAAAGTTGAATTAGTGCAATATTTATTCAAAACTATTTTAAACACTGCACCTAAGATGTCAACAATTTCAGGAGACATCACAGTTTCATAGTTGTTAAATTGAAAAAGTGTGTGTCTTAAAATCAGTGAGACACGTATGGATACATATAATCAGTTACACATAATAAATTTGATATAGAGGAATTATAAAAGGGAAATGATCTGAAAGAAGGAAATTCTATATTCCTTTGAAAAGGTTTGCATTGCATTAAGTGGAGACTGTAAGGTCAATTTAGATCAATACAGTCATAACTTGAATATTAAGAGTAAATAAAAGAATACAATATGCACATAATTGAACACCCAAGTAACTGAAGTTCACTTGCTAGATTTATGGCAAGATATATATCATGAATCTTTAAAAATGGAACAAAGCTCAAAGAGTTGTAAAAATTTTAAATTCTTAGTATTTAATGGGTCTGTCTTTGTCTAAAAGCATAGAATCAAATGAATATTAAAATCAGTAAGAGATATGTGGAAATGAAGATCTTATTTATACCATTACATTCTGTTATTTTTCACAATTAGGCTTATTGTGCTTACAGTTTTAGGGAAATCTCTTGGGAAATGTAAGTGGAAAAATATGAGTCAGGAAAGGAAGGAAAAGCCTGTGAGTCTAATCTAGTCTACAGGTACCAGGAGGAGTAAAATTCCGTGGAGAAAAATTTTCAAAGTCTAACATAAACTATTTCAGTGTTTCATGGATGTCTGTTCTTATACATAAAATATCTTCAGTGGAAATGAAACAAGTACTGTAAATATTTGGGATTTATTCTTTGGTGAGATATTGTTCTGATGTATCCATTAATTTTAATTTTTTTGAGTTCTGAAAAATTTGCCTCCAGAAACACCTAGATTTTTTGTTATATTTATAAACCAAAGTTAAATTGAACATCTTGGACATAATCAGAATTTTAGCAAATTTTTAGGTTTTCTAAAGAATGTCTATGGCTTAATAAATACTACCAAATTTCAAAAAAATATATCAGATATGTATAAACATATGTGTACAACAGTGTAAAGGTGTCCCAGAGAAATCAGTTGCATACAGTTATGTTGTAGTGTATGTGTGGTACATTTCTTGTTAGTCATTAACAGATTTTAGGGAATAAACATGATACTGTACCAAAGTGTTTTTCGAGTTCTTAATTTTGTTAGCAGGCTAAAGTTTCATTAATTGTATTTAATATCCATGAATCTCAAAAGGCTGTTGTGGTCATAGTAGCTGAAAATAGGCTCTATTTACATAAATTATTTAATCTAAGAATACCCTGTTTCCCCTTATCTTTTAATTAAGTATAACTAGTCAAATATTAATTATCTTTTCACAAACCATTACACAGAAAAACATCAATTATTCAAGTAATATATAAGCCCTAAAATCTTTAAAGAATTAGCTTTTTAAGTAAAAAAACAAACAAAAAAGAAAGCACAAGACATCCCAATAACTACAATCCCAAGATAACTACAATCATCATGTAGCACTGAATTGCCTACAAGGAAGTTTGTTCCATCCTATGATAACAGCCTTGGTCCATTTTAAAGTTAGTGCAAACAAGTGAGGGTATAAAATATATAAATCTTTAATTTTTTAGGATTTCATTTTATTATGCTGATTTTCTCATTCCTTACAATAATTAATTTATTGTTCACAAACACTGTAATGTTAAGTTTTAAAGTGTCAGCATTTTAGGTAATAGATATCTTTTACTTTTTTATTTTGGTGGGTTTTCAGGCATCCATGTATTTATGTATTTATAAAAGGATGCTTATATACATTAGGCTACAAAATACAATTTTTACATCATCGTTAGTAACCAAAGTTTCTTACATAGGTGAGTCACAGTACAGAATTAAGTCAATGTTCCCAATCTCTTGTTTGGGGAAGGAAATTATGTTCAATTTAGCATCATAACTACTAGCTATTGAGGACAGTTAATGGAGCTGTTGTGCTTGTTTGGTTCAGAACAACTTACATTTCTTTTTCAGTTCTCTCTAGGCCAGAATACAGGATGGAGATTAGTTTTCATCTAGAACTTTCACTCAAATGGTGGAAGACAGCAAATTTGGGAAGTTATTTATAAGAAGACATTTGAAATAATTTTATTTGCTGTCTTAGATAAAATTGTATTTCACACTGGACAGTTGTACTGCTAGCCAATAAACTCAGACTGAATAGGTCTGTAGGGGTATGGCATGTGAAGAAGTTTCCTTTGGAGAAGTTAGGGCTCACAGGTCTCCTTAGCAAAGTCTGGAATTGAGCACAGCACAACTCCAGGGGGTGCTGTTCATAGGTTGCAGTGTGAAGAGATTCCCCTGTGTCATGCCATGATGCTGATTAGAGGAAAGATTGGAAGTCAATTATGGACAATTCAGTTTGTATTGGTCTTCTCTACCTTGCTTTGACATTTTATCATACCTATATACTTAAAACATCAGTAAATCACATTTAAAAATTTTGCCAATTGAGTATTGTAAAGATTCAAGAGGTAGCATGCTATTGTGCAATGAGCACTGGCTTGCAATTAGAAGACATAAATTCTTAACCTAATGCTGCCACTTCATCACTTGGATGTTTCTTTGAGAAATCATTTAAACTTACTAAGCTTCAGTTCTCTAAGGGAGAACTAGCTTATTTTTAAGACATCACCTTTCCTCCTCCAGTTTGACACTTTTATGAAATCTGATGGGTCAAGTTGGGGTGAATTCACGGAAAGAATATATTTAGGTTTCATTGAAGGGTCAAAAATATATACCTTTTCATTTGGAAAATGTTGATATCTACTTGGGGTAAAATCTTAGGAAATTCATTCACAAGTTGTGGGACTTAGCTTGAGGCAGTTTCTCATGGTCTTGTAAATTTCAATTTACATATTAGACTAATGAAATGGTGAAATAATCCATCCAGTTTACCAGGTAAGAAGATACTACATCTTTAGATACTGAATCTATTCAGGTTTAGATGATACTTTACAGTGTTCTTTCTTAACATTCAGTTTTTAAAACCACTTATTCTAATAAAGTGACATTATATTACAGGCTTTTTATGACAGTAGTACCTCAGCACTTATTTAATCCAGTCATCTGTGACATATATAAACTTATCCTGGAAGGAATGAAAATAATGCAAAGAGGAGAGAAGGTTAGAATTAGTTTCCGTTTTGTAAAAAGGAGACCACAAACACATGCATCAAACTACACAGTTTCACAAGCAATATCCCTTAAGAGTAAAGTACTGTCTGTTCACTCCTGAACGAGTCTAGTCATTCTTGGCTAATCACTGCCAATAGTTGATGTGTTTGGCAGTCTTAGTATGTAACTGCCGGGCTATTTGCTCATCTGCATATTCTGGGCAGGGGTGCACCCTTGTAGTGACACAGTGCTATCCTGTCCAAGAATGCTGTGTCTCTCTGGGAAGCGCAGGAATGGCAGGTACCTGTAAAGTGTAATCAGTGCTCTTCAGATGAACTACATTCTATGCTGATCTAAATAAGTTATATATTACAGTAAAGTGCTACATGACACTAGTCTCAAAACAGTAGTAAGACACATTTTTCTCTGAAAAATTCAGCAGCTATGTGAGTCACATGGCAATGAGGATGCATGTCAGTCTTCATTCGAATATACAACCAGCAATTGGCATGATCTTGAACAATTTGTTTCCTCCTGTGACTTTTACATTTATATTTTTAGGAGCAATTATTAAAAATCCAGTTTCCCACAAAGTATTTTAAAATATTTTTTTAGAAGTTGCACCTGAAAGTCTCATGAGCATTTAATTTGTTGATATCCATTTTTATTTCTTCGGGCTTCTCACGTCGATAGGTGACTGCTCGTGTGCAAACGCTCTGCAGAATCAACGTATCCTTGATACAGAAGAAATATTATTGTTAATTTAGGCCCTAAATATTGCTAGGCACTAACATACTGATAATCATCCTTTTTAAAGATTCACTGACCTTTTTTGAGGTGGAAACTCTGTAATCTGATGAGGACTTAATTTTATTACTATTCCACTGCAGTATCACTTGCCTAATGATAAGGACTTTAAGCAACCCAATCAAGAAAGTAACTATGAATATGATGAAAAATATTCTTAAGTAGCTTGGGCTGGATAAACATTCTGTAATAAAACAAAATAAACATTAAAAATCAGAATGAATAAATCAAAGGATTCTATCAAGTAAATGATATTCACATTTCAATTTACAAATCCACATTTCAAGTCAGAGGACTCTTACTCTTTATTGAACATTTATCATTAAAATATTTTCAACATACAACCTTCCTTTAGAAAGTAGCCACAATTAAAGCATTTAATAACATTATTTCTTTGCACCTAGATCCTATAATTGTATCAGTTGGAATATTTTTAAGTCCTTTACCCAAATATAATTTTATCCATGATAGAACAAGGAGCAATTTTTGTGGTGTGTACTGTTGAGCACTAAGTGGAAAATGTATTTAATAACTCTGGGCATATATATATACATATATATATATCTGTTATTATGCTTTCTCTTCATTTGTTGCACATTGCGAATGGAAAATAAACACCTGCAGAACTAAGTCAGTTATCACTCTAATAGATGAATAAATATATCCCCTGAAATTACAGCATAAGATTTCATTATTACCACACATGGCTTCTTCAGGAAATAGGAGTGTCTAATTTGGGACAATACACACTTCTCTTTATATTAATTTATGTTTTACTTCTCTTAACCAAACCTATTCTATTTGCTTTTAAAATTAATTATGCATTTTTCCAGGAACAAATAATTTCTAGCTGGAGAAAGAAATGCTGTATTAAAAGGAGAGGCATGCTAACCCTCTGTGTTAGCACCGTCCTTTGGCAAACTCTCACTAGAAAATCTGTGGCTGACTCGGTTATTGCCAGATGTATCACCCCAACCTAGAGGAACAGCATTGCACAATAGCTAGTATTCCACAGAACTCACCAGCTGCCCCAGATTTGTAAAATTACTTCCTGGCCTGAAGAAGCATGTGTTCCTCCGCCCATTCTGCAGACTTTGGGAACTTTGTCTAAACGCCGAAGTCTCCCTTGTAACTGAGTAGGCCTCTAGCAAGAGGACTTGCCAAGGCTGGGAACAGCGCATCATCCAATCATGGGTGCTGTGGGCCTGAACTTGTAGTGATGGCCAAATATGCTCTTGAGTAAGGCAAGAACTCAGTGACAAGGGCGAGAGGTCCTGTGCCACAGAGCCCAGATTCTTTTGGTCAGTGATAAGGGACCTTGAAAAGAAGGTCAAAGGCAGACCCTTGGGCTACTCATTGGGGTGGAAATGCCAGATTCTAATGCAACTCTTCCATTGTTACAGATCTCAGGGAGACAGAATCCAAAATGCTGTGTTCAAAGGAGCCCTTTGAGTGCAGCACAGTCACCTTCTGGTTAATGGCCCTCCTGCCATTTATGTGGACAGACTGTCATTTCCCTTTGCTGACTCAGGCCACTCAGTTGCTAAGGCAAATCCTCAGCAGGGGCACGTGGTGTGGTCCTACTTTCTGGCTCTTCTCCAGGTGGGAGCTTAGCCAGAGAGACCAAAAGGAGACCCTTTAAGTATGACTGAGTGGGCAGATAACTGAGGTGCCTAAGAAATGCCCTTTCCCTCTTCTTGCACAATAGTTGTCAAGGGGAGGGAAGTCCTCTAGCTACCGACACATTTCACAAGTAGTTCTCATGGATTAAGACAGAGGACATTTTTAAATGCTGTCATGGATGCTCAAACATTTATCCCTGACCTATGCTTTTCTTAGTTTAGGTCAGGCCAGGGCTTTTCCTAAGGAGTTTTAAGGGAATACTATTTGTAACAACACTTAAGTCAGAGTAATGTTTACTTAACATAATAAATGACATGTTAATAGTAAGGGCCCTATTTATTAGAAAGGCACTTGGCTTTCTGAAGTGATTGCTGCAGCCCCAGCTGGCAGCACATGGGGCTCTTTTCAGAGCCAAATTCATTATGGGCTATGATCAATGTAGATGTGAAAGAAAAAGAAAACAAAGCTTGGGAGAAAGTTTGTTCTTCTCTGCACTCTCATTTAATGTTTTACAGACTTTGAGGTTGGTATTACGTTCCTTTCACAGATGAGGAAACTGATGCTCAGGGAAATTTTTGGGAGGGCTGGTATTTCCTAACTACTAATGCAAAGGGCTTTAGGCTAAGGTACTCAGGCTAAAAGTTCCATATCCTTTTCATTATGCCACAGTTATATTCACCCTAAACTGTGGATTGAGAAGTTCAGGAATGCTCTTTGGAAGTTACATATATTGTAAAAGCAGATCATTGTTGCTCAGAATTTTATGGCTTCACCTGAAATATCAGAGCAAATGTTGATTAGATATAAGGATGGTCTGAACTGGAAGTAAGTTTGAGTTATGAAGGAAAATGATGGCTCTGTAGATCTTACCTCTTAGTGAAGTGAGTCTACATGGGGAACCCATATTTTGGGCTTAACTGAAGCCTTTCTAGCCAATTCATTTGGAGGCCCCTCCATGGAGGTGCTTAGTATGGAAAGAGAGCTGTGAAGATGAGATGGAAAACCTAACTAGTCAGGAACACCATCTCTGAGAGATTTAAACAAAAGAATTGTACGTTCACTAAAATGGATACATGAATATGTGCAGTTTTTGCCTGCCTGTGATACCTCAATAAAGTTGTTTAAAAAATAAAGCAGTGTTTTATAATGAAACCAGAGTCAAAGCCATTAGCCTTTTCTTTAGGATAGTTAGTTACGGGGCCTCAATACATACCCTGCATGCTTTGAGCATGAACCTTTGACTTACCTGATGTTTGGTCCACATAATGCTGATCCATGAGAGCACATGAGGTTTTACATTGAGCAAGTACAGCTTGAGACAGATTGTGAGGGTGAAGACATTGCATACAATTCCTGTGAGGGCCAATTTAAAACATTTATTCTTTAAAAATGTGAATAGGCTGTAATGTTTTCTATGGAGAAATACAATAATGTAAATTTTGATAAGGTACACTAGAAAAATCACACCATTATTTTAAAATACTGCATTTCTAAATGACCTAAATAAATTACTACACACAATTATGAAATCTTGCAATGTGAGGAAGTAAATGTTTTAAAAATTTGAATAAAACAAATTGGAAGGTACAGTGATGTTTAGATTAGTGGTCTCTGAGCAAGTCTAAAATTGTTACTGGAAAAATATTAGTGCAAAACAATAATGTTACTTTCATTTAATGTGTCACCTTTCATATATGGATCACATTTCTAGACTGCTTCATAGCTACCATCATTTTTAATCATTAAAATAATAAAAATAAAGCACAACAATAACAGCTAACATTTACTCAGTGACTGCCATGCACTGAGGATGTTTTTTATGCAAGTCATTTAATTCTTTCACAGAACTGTAGCAAAGCATTGTTATTATCCTCATTCTCTATATCAGGAAATTAAGGCACAGAGGAGTTTTTATCAGTATATATTTGCTATACATAATGATGACATTCATCATGGGAAATTTGTGTCTGTACATGATATATCTTAATTCTCTTTCCCATCACCCTCTCCTTCCTTCAACCCTCTTCCATTCCCCATTTACAAAACCTCCATTTCTGGTTTTTTCATTCCATTTTCTCTTTTTATTTAAGTCCCTTTTCCCTTCTCCTTGCCCCACACACTTTTAAGACATGTCCTAATCATGCAATTAACTAGTAGCCAGCTGGGTAGCAGGCAGCTCCTCTTCTTCAAAACTTACTTCAAAAAAAAAAACAAAAAAAACCTGTGTTGTGAATACCTGGATTTATTCTGTTGCCTCCTGCAGCTACTTAGTGACCCAATATTGGAATCCGATTCCTCAAATTCCCTATTCAATTACTTTTTGGGTACGATGGTAACAATTTATCTGGCAGCTATGAAGTTTAAGGAAGGGATAATAAAGAAAAAAACCAGGTGTCCTGAAGGCCTGTCTTCAGTGTATGGGGGACAGAGACTTCATACCAGTTTTCACTGCAGGCTGTGTGGCAGGTGGGGCAGTGTTCACAGAAGCGGCCGATGCTCCTGGGATCGGTGCACTCACACCTGCCGCACACACACGTGCCTCTTCCGCTGCACACCTGGCCCTTCGAATTGACACAGTGCTGAGCTGATGCTGATGGGCACTGGCACCGATCCCCATTCCATCCACTGAAGCACTGGCACTTGCCAGCTTCACACTCTCCGTGCCCTGCAACAGAGTCACACTGGGATCTAAGCAATGGAGACCATTGGCTTTGTGGAGTTTCCAAGCCTGCATTCCCCTCCCATCTCCATGGAAACACACTGGCAGTCAAGTGAATGGAAGCAGCATCAGTTTGTATCTGACATAAATGGTGCCAGCATTTAGGAGTGTCTATTTTTAAAACTGTTCTATTGTAGATCATCTCCCCATACTAATACAGCGTGCTAACAAGTGTAAAGGGAGCTCCTGCTTTGGTGGCTGCCAGACTACTTCAATGTCATTGTAGATTCAGTTTTAAATTAAAACACATAAATATAAAGAAGCTACAAGAGCTGAAGTGATGGGAACATATGAATACTCGATTAAGAGCTTCAACAGTGTATTCAATTACTGCAGTCTCACTATTGCCCAAGGCCACTGACAACTCTGAAAGACTGCAGGACAAACACTGCTGCTGCTCCAGGGTTGCTCAGGCTGGGTTTAAAGATCAGGTCTTCTGAGAAGTTTAAACTATCCTTTCACGTCCACAGAATATCATTTAGTTGGTTATTGGGGCAGGCCTAATCCAGGTTGTTAGCTGGTAAGTGTAAGAGAAAAAGGAAGATGGTGTGTGTGTGTGTGTGTGTGTGTGTGTGTATGGGTGTGTGTGTGTGTTTCATGGGGAGTTGGTGGTGAAGGGCATTTATGTGATAAATATGTTGAGGAAACACAAGTTATACATAATTAAGTGGATTTTAGACTCAGTGACCAAGATTTAATATGCCAATGTGAACTTGAAGTCTCCAAGAGGGAGTACAATTTACAGGGTTACATAGTACTTCTCAAGCTTATTTGGCTACAGAATAACCAACATTTTTTTCCTCTCCCCTTTCCTTCATTTTACCCTCCTTTCCTTCTTTCCCTCCTTTCCCTCACTCCTTCTCTCCCTTCTCTTAGTGCTGAGCACATCATAGGTTAAGTGTCCCATAGAGTCTAACGTTGGATCAGCTCAATTTGCAAGTGTAAAACTAATGAGATCCAGGCCAAACAAACGCCTGCCAGACCCTGATTCTTGTACAGCCTGCATGCCAAATCATAGCTAGATGACCTGTGAACATGTGTTTTTATTCCCAGAGGAGACTAGTGGAGAAATGCATGTCAGCCCTGCAGTTTGCACTTATACACACACATGCAAAGCAGATTCTCAACTGCTTGTGGGTCTGTACCACAGTCATACAGAAGGATCAGTACACTGATTTTTGATACTCCACTGCAGAAACTGGGACTCTCAAATGTATCTGAAACCTCTTTAGGAGACTGACAGCTATAGGTAATGATCTCAGAAAATTCTTTTTCTTCCCTGTAAAATAGTATTTCCTTTTTCTGTATAGTATAATCGACAACTGTTGGTTCATTTTAAAGTCACTTTTAATTCAGCCTACCCTACAATTCTAGTTACAGCTGAATAAATGTTTGGGATATAAAACACTGTATATGTGAAATGAAATAAAAAGACAATTTGCCATTGCACATTGAACTAATACTGGTGAAATTTTTAGCTTATACAAGAATAGAAAATTTTTTTATATGTTTGTTAATTTTCATATGCCTAGGACAATGAATTATTTCTATGCATCAATAATTTAACAAATATTTATCTACTAACATGCAAATACTAAAAAGATGCTTTCACGATAAGTGAATTTTCTACACTACCATGAAAAAAAAATTACAGAATTCAGACACCAAGTAGTTTAACTTATTTAAAAACTACTTTAACTTTCAAACAATGCACAGATTTTGTGGACTCTAACCTGCAGGTGGCAGTAAACTGAATTAGCCAAAAAGTAATCCTTACACGATTTTTATTTTAACTTATTTCATTTTAAAATTTGGTCTGTGTGTGGCCATAGGGACTAATTTTCTAGATTACTTAGTATCCAGTATTTTCTTGGAGAATGCTGTCCTTTGGCAAGTCTGTTGCTGGTGATATTCCAAAAATAAACTGGTGAGGTTTAAATTGCCACAGAGTTACAATATCATCTATGATGATGCATTAAGAATTTTCCAGTGAATGAAAAGTGTATTTTTACAGTTCACTTCCGCTTATCCTGACAGAAATAAAATCCTCTGAGTAAGCTGCAGGGAGTGACCATTTGCCAGAATGATTCAAACCCTGTGGAAGAATACCCTTATTCTTCCAATAAACATGTCAGCCATTATCAGTAATATCCTTCTCTAGTGTAATTCTTTCCCAGATCAAGGAATACATGAAAATAATACTTAATTTTAGGTTTTTATTTGAAAGTATATCCTGTATACTGAAGTTATAAATATATAAATCATGTGCTATAAATCTATTGCCATGGACTAATTTTATAAAACTTTGCACATTAAATTCAGATTCAGTGGTGGCAATTTATAATGTGATTTAAATATATGTTAACATAAATGCTACTGTGATAGCGGTTATTCAAAACTATCTGTACATATTTATACTCACCAGCACACAGATTTCCATGGTGATACGGACAAGAAAAATCATCCTTTTCACAATATTTTCCATAAACTTTTCCAAACTTAGTTTTGTGACATAAGCACTTCCCACAAATACAAACTCCTCGACCACTGCAAACAGGTTGGTCCTTTTGTGACTTGCAACTTTCAGACAGAAATCCATCTTCATCAAAATGACAGTTTCTCTCATCACACTGCAAGCACTTGGAATCCAGAACAGTTTCATCTACACACTTCCCCTTCGGTCTTCTGTGCTCTTCACACTGACAGCTGCAGCTTCTGTGTATATGAATTTTAGTGGTTTCATTGAAACCAATCGGTTTGATTATTGCATAGCTTTTCCCTCCTGTGACATCACAGTTTTTCATTGTAACTGTCACATTGAAAAGAACCTAAATGTCAGAAGAAAAAGAAAATATATTTACATCTTTTAAATTTTCATTGACAATATTATTTCTGCTAATAATATTTGAATCCATATGATATACTATCTTAGAGAAATTAACAGTATTTATAAAATACATGTGTAGTCTCATATGCAGATGAAAAATCTTTTATCATTTTTTTTGAGAATTATTTATTTAGAGAATTAAAGGAAAAAATGATTGCTAATTGCTTAAAGTACATCATTAAAGAGAACTGAGTGTGCCTATAGAAATGTCTACTCCACTTTTTTTTTGTCTTTTGGTATGGGGGATCGAACTCGGGAACTTGCGCTTGAGAGGCAGGCAGCAGAACCATTGAGCTAAATCCCCAGCCCTCTTTTCCACTTTTGATAATTGATTTCTTAGAAAGCTTGACAAAGGATATATCAGTTTCTGGATTTAGCTCTGAAAATTTGAGGTTGCTGAATATTTGGCACTAGGGATGTATAAACCAAAACAAAGGGCTTCTGCTCTACTAGTTTTAAACTCTGAGATGTTCAAATACACATTTTTTTTTTTTAACTAGAGCCCCAAGTAAAGTTTCAGAGTTAAACTTTAGTTTATATAGATTGTCAGTGGAGGAAAAATATGATATTTTCTCTTATATTACCCAAGGAAACAGGCTTAGGACTCATTTTCAAATCTTAAGACTTTAACACAGAATCACACCTATATTTCAGTGAGAGAAATTAATTCAGAACTATAGAACTAGGCTGGAAGAAATTGGTTCTTCCTTTCTTCTCTATTTCTTTTTTTCACAATGGGATTGATTTAATATATCTATTTATATTTTGATCTACCTTAATATCTTCAGGAACTCTGGAAAAATAACTGTGTGTGTGTGTGTGTGTGTGTGTGTGTGTGTGTATTTTCATGTTGGACTGAAATTTGTTACAGTTTAAAAATAATTTGTGCTAGGCTTTTTGGTTGGGAATTATATATAGCATGATTACAAAATATCTAAATTTAGGATTATCTCTGCCTTAGGAATTGGAATCATTATTACAATATTAAAATTTATACAGTTTGTGTTGTACTTAAAATATTTTTGTCTTTATGAATATTAAAAATTACCAGATGTGTAGGACAATGTTATCAATGCCATTACTAATAGTAGAGCAAAATTTGGGGCTTAAATAACTAAGAGGTCAGATGACTATTCTGAAAATCAAGTTGTTTATAATATTTGGTTGGAAGTAAAGGGGGAAAGGGATGTAGGCAGAGAAAACAAAACAAAAAAAGATAAGAAGTAAGGAAAACCATTCTTCTAAACTTGAGATTTTGTGGTTTTGTGTTTAATTTTTCAGAAAATAAATGTGTTATCTTTTGCTAGAAAAATACTTTCTCTCAAGTTAATGGAAACCAAATGTGTATTTTGTAAATGGTATAAATCTTTTGAATAAAATCCAAGGGATTATTACAGAGGGAATTGCACAATTAGAAACTTGTGATAACTAATTTAAAATACAAAAGTTGTACTTTGTAGGCACAATTACATTACCCACAAATTGGAAAATTCAAGAGGAAAAAATACACTTGAAAGAGAAAGTTCTCTTTCATTAATTTTAAAGTATTAGAATATTCTTTTAATTTTTTCTCTATAACATGACACTGAAATAATTAATAACATTATAGAATCTTAAGTTAGAAGGAAGAGATATTAAATATCTAGTCCAAGCCATTCATTTAAAAATGAGATAATGGATGCCTCAAGAGGTAAATGACTAACTAAAAACCACTTCACCCTACAAGGATTTCCTCTAAAAGCATTTTCTGTTCTCTGTTGGGCCAATTCCTGATCCTTTTATCATCTGAGCTTCACTTTCATGCCCTTTTGGTTAAATGGTTCTCTTCATTGTAACAAAGTTCCTTACCTCGTCATGAATGTATTGAGACAATCACAGAGTGAAAGAGTTTGGAATTCTTAGCCTTTCTAAACTTCTCTATTCTCTCCTGTAGTGAATTACTTTCAGCCTCACATTTATTCTGAGAATGAGCAGTTAGGGACTAAAAAGGCATTAGCATCATTATAATTATAGTTACTACTTGTTTAAAGAGATTGAGTTTTCCTTATCTATACTGGTTGTGACACCAAAGTGTGAAGTTACTACTACTGAGTAAGTGTTTAAAATAGTGTGTTTATTTATTTTAACATGAAAGATTGAGAGAATAGTCATTTGAATGAAAACAAGAAGGAACTGTCAGAAGAGACAATGATAGTTACTTTGAAGTGTAAATAAGATTCTTCAGAGGAGCCGGTAGTTTTTCAGAATGGTTTGATATTTCTGCAAGAAAGCATGCCAAAAAATGGAGTGTATCTTAAGTGAGGAAAGCGTGGCTACATACTTCATCATTGCTTGTCACGTTTCCACACCCATCCAGGCCTGGCTTTCTGGCCCCATCTGGGCAGATGGCAGTTATGTTAAAATAGACACCTTGTACCTGGTTTTCCACTTGAACTTTCACTTCTGAAATAAGCTTCTGCAAAGAGATCATTTTTTAATTACTGACCACAGTAAATTCAAATGTAAGCAACCATGCAGAGTCAGGATTATTAAATCATTCTAGATTTAATTTCTAACTAAATCAGAATCTTTGTATAAAAAGATGAATTAAAATCTGTTTTCACAAAATGAACCAATTATATTTGAAATGTGTAAGAAATACTGAAGGACTAGATTATCTGCTTTTAAATTTTCTGTTTGCACACACATATCTATGGCTGCTTTTTGATCATTTCCAAGTTATTTCTCATTCAGCCTGGGTCACAAAAGTAATCTTTTAAAATTCAGTACTACTTGTATTTTGATAAAGTTTAAATAACACACCGAGAACACATTATAAAGAGTGAATTTTGACTACTTGCTTCTGACATGTTGGGCTAAAAAACATTTTAATTTCAAGCACTTTGAGTGTCATGAATGCCAGAATGTCTTCTGATAGAGTTGAAGGGTACTCCTTGGGGAGAACATTTTTATACTGTAGGCACAAGAATTCTCTGACAGACATGGTTCTAATGCTCCAAGAATGACCTAAATTTTTTTTCAAGTCCCCAAGGCTTGCCTGTGTCAATTGAATTTGTTCCAATACTTAATTCTAAAATAGGGCCTCTTACTGAGCAGAAAACCACCATTCATTCATTCACTTATTTAAGGTCATTGAGTAACCATCTTTTTAATGCCTATAATGTATTAGGCACCCACTAATTTCTTCCATCACAATCTCTGACTTCCAAAGGTTCCAGCTTCCTGAAATATATCCTTAAGATATGTGTGCAATATATCCCATGAAACTAGAGCCTACCACATGCAAAAGTCCGTATCTTATACTTGTAAAAAGAAAGGAAGGGAAAAATAAAATATTAGTATCTATATTTGTATCTAAGAAAAGAGGGTGTGTGTATGAAGTAAAAAATTTCCAGTGTCTTTTAATATTTTACTTTAGTAATTTTACTTCTTAAATATTATAATCTATATTTTTAATCTCCTGAAAAGCTCATACATTGAAATTATTAATTGAGTAATTTTAGCAAGCCAACAGAAATTTCCAGTGGTATATAAATAATGTTGACAGGCAATGCTTTGACAGGTCAGAAGGAAATGCTTAATACAGAAATTGTTCTCAGCTTGCCATCATGAAATTTTGCTTCTCTTATGACATTAAACCAGTTAGGCCAATGTTTTTCGAGCTGTGTGTGAACACAAATCCCTAAATCTCTAAATGTTTTCCAGTTTTGAGATTTAGAAAAAAAGCTCCTTACATTGTTTCAAGCTTCCCTTTTATGAGGCCGACTCTTAATTTTTCTCTGATATATAATTCTTCAATGAATTGTGAATGTTTCAGTAGGACTATAGGACAAGGTGAAATTTTAGACCAATTTAAAAATGCAGACACATGAAAATAATAATCTCAATGCAAGGAAATTAGGGTAAGTTTTTTTTCAAATTTGCTAGTATTCTTTCATTGTAAAGGTAATCAGAACCACAGTGGGCTACCACATCCCACACTTCTTGGGAAATGAACATGAAACTGATAACTGCTGTCTTCTGTTGGTACAGTGTGACAACACAGGTAAATGCATACACTTTGAGGTACAAAAATGCCTACCAGTGTAAGTCCCTTTCTTACTTGGATTATTCTAAAAATAAGAAACTGAATAGAAATGAATTGTACCCGGATATGGTGGTGTATGCCTGTAATCCTAGCTCTCAGGAGCCTGAGGCAAGAGGATTGCTTTGAGTTTGAGGGCAGCCTGGGCTACATAGTGAGTTCAAGCCCAGTCTGAACTACATAGCGAGACCCAGTCTCAAAAACAAAACAAAACAAGACAAAAAAAAGAAGAAATGAATTGTATACAGCTTTGATTTTTGTTTAATAAAAAAGTTCCCTGTTCTTAATGCTTTTTTTTAACAGTATGAGAGAGATGTAATTTATGATGTTTTTCGTTTTTTTTTTCGGTACTGAGGTTTGAACTCAGGACCTTGTGCTTGTGAGGCAGGCGCAGTGCCACTGAGCTAAATCCCGGGCCTATGATGTTTTTCCTTATTCAATATAGTTTTCACGCATAGAAAAAAATTCTAGGCAAATAAGTTTAATTTTCCTTTTAAGAAATAAGTTTAAACAGGTTCTTCATTTTATATTCTGTGTCTGTCTCCTGTCGTTTCCTTTGTACCAAAGTTGATGGAAGATACTGCCTGAAGAAAATTAGAGGAGAAGAAGCCTGAGGAATTTCAGCAGCATCCTGGCTGCTATTTACTTGGTTAAATTCTGCATGTGTTGGGAACAGAGTCAGAGAATGTGGGGAAGTAAGACTTTATAAATGGCCCATAAATTCAAGGTAGACATCATACATATGGTATCATACAGCAGGAAGCACCTGGAGCATGGGATAGACGAACACCTGGACTCAGATCCTGCTTTTGCTTATTAGTTGTGACTGATTTGCTTCACTTCTCTGAGCTTTGGTTTCCACACATACAGTAACTAACACCTGCCTTAAAGGTCAAGTATGAACATTAAACGAAGTCATATATGGAAAGTGACTGCTTCTTAGTAGTGTGAAAGTGATAGTCACTATTATCACAACACGTTGACAGTAATTATTATATTCAGGCATGACACAGTTTGAGAAAGCAGATTTTCTTTAATATTCTTGCATTCAGGGCATCACTCTGCAAAACTGATGACAGCATATGACCACTGATTCAATACAATATTCTTTTTGTCAAACTCTTTTGCTAAGACTGGTAAATAATTGTCTAAGCAATCAAATGGTCATAGAGAAGCCAACAGAATCTTCTTAGTAATTTTTACATCCCTGATAGTACATTCATGGAAGATTGGTGCTTTAAATCGCAATGTGAATTGCTTACTTTATGACACAGGGGTTTATTCAATCTTGGTAATAAACTGCATTCTCTAGCTATGATTTGTGACTCCCCGAGCACTGGATTTGAAGGAAATTTAGGTAGCCTCTGGCAGAATCTTAAGCTATTGTCACAAGACAAGGAAGGCACAGAAAACTGAAGTGACTATCACAAGGATAGTGGCAACTTCATGGCAGAGCCAGGGCTAAACTCCATGTTCTAATCCCTAACCTTGTGTTCTTTCTACCACTGCTTTCATGATACCACTCTTTACTTGTACCATCAAGATGATTCAGCATTAGTTTGTTCCTTACTGCAGAAATGGGGAAGTTTCTTTGCAAAATTTGAGTATAACTTATACATACCTTATAAGCTTCGACTACTAGATTGTTGAGGTTTGCAGCTGTTGATTCTATTTCACCAGCAATGGTGCCAGGCAAAAGGGGTAGAAGGTCCTAAAAAAACATATTAATAGCATTTACATAACTCTATGCCATGGGTCAATAATCAGTAATAACAGTTTTTAGTTACCAGTGGAAAGTGAGCCATTGCATGAATGAAAAGAAGTTTAAGACTTGGAAAATTTAAGCAACCCAGAAATGGTAGT
The DNA here is from genome assembly GCF_053883595.1 of Heterocephalus glaber. Lineage (NCBI taxonomy): Eukaryota > Metazoa > Chordata > Mammalia > Rodentia > Bathyergidae > Heterocephalus > Heterocephalus glaber. The sequence continues at coordinate 9,863,935 of NW_028258156.1, forward strand.
GTATGCATGTGCACATGTATGTGCATGTGTGTGTGTGTGTGTGTCCATCCTGAATTACATGATGATCTAACAATCTAATCAAAATATAGACCACCTCTTCCCAAAGTATTTTGGAGGGACATAGCCACAGGAGACTTCAAATATGAAAAGGATTCTGATGTTAAATAAGTTTGGGAAATTCTGTATATGATGTCTCCAATTTAAATACTCAAAATGCACCTTTGCAAATGAAATTGGTCAGAGTAGGCCTGCAATTTGGAAGTAATTTAACGTTATTTAATGCAGCATTTTCCAATGCTTCTTTAGTTACCGAACTCTTTTCTCACATAACATAGATGGATATTTTCTAGAGTGAGTGTTGTATAGACCTTTGGGACATGTTGGGCCAGACGGAAAGAAAAGACAGTTAAAGATGGGAGCTTCAAGTAGCAGATGTTCACAATGGATAATATTTAGTAACAATAGATATTCCTAGAGAGAAAATGAGAATAAGCGGAGGCTCACAGATCTGCCTGAGAAGAAACCAGTCTCATTAGAGCAAAGGGTACATATTTATAAGGAATCAAATTATGAAAAGCTTGAAATTCATCTATTCACTTTTTTTTTTCTGTTCATACATTAAGTTCCAGCCATATTTAGGCACTACTTGGTATCTCAAATCATAGAAAAACTATATCACTTAAATTTAAAAAATTCATTTATTCAACTTTTATTGAACACTTACTATATGCTACCTTAAATGATTAGGCTACATAATTTTTATCCTTAAGGATCTCTCAGGTATATAAGTGACATTTTCATAAAGCAATGTACACAGAAGCAGCAGAGATATTCACAGATGCTATTAAGAGGGTTCTCAGCGAGCATTTCAGAGCAGGGGCAGGTTATCAGGGACTGTTTCCTTGAAGAAGCAACTTGTGAGCTCTGTCCTAAAGGATGAATAAGAATTAACCAAGTAATGAGACAGAATGACTTCCAAGTGTGGGCATGAAAGGAGAGCGGCAAGAACAGAGGCACAAAGGACAGAAAAAGTCCTGCTTAGTGTGAGTATGCACAGGACAACTAGAATCACAGCTAGGGGGACAGTGCAGGCAGAGAACAGTCACCGAATGAGTCCAGACAGACAGGTAGAGTCCAAAAGGTGTTATATGCCACATTAGAGTTTGGCCTTCTAAATCAGAGGGAGCTCCAGGAACCTTTCACTTTGGGCACTCGTATGAATATATACTTGTGGCTTTAGTAGATCATCCTGGCAGCCATGTGTAGAATGGATTTGGGAAGTGGGTTATGAAGCTGCTTCAACCACTTAAAAGATGTCTGAGAAAGAAGACCCCTGGGCACTGAAGTAGGTGAATTTGTGGCACACACAGGAGTTCTCTGGCTTCTAGATCCTGATGATTCTTACTCTGCACAAAATTTCATTAATATTTACAAAGGAGTAGGGAGAAACTCCTAGAGGCAATCATGCCTGAAGAAATAATTAACAACAAGGAAAGAGAGGAGAAAAGCTATTTAAACAACCTGTACATAAAATCAACTATTAAGTATAGAGGCTCAGAGCACAGGATTTGGGTGGTAGACAACTTTGGGCAAGTAGTTAACTTCTCTAAATATTTCCTAATCTTAAAATGGGAATACTAATAAAAGTGCCCTCATTATTAGGAATAGCTAGGATGAGTAGATAAATTAATGTTTAAAATCTCAGTGCTTGACAATAGTTAAGTACATGGTAAATAAAAGCTGTTCCTGTTATTATTAAAGTATTTTGGTTCATTTAATTTGGGCCAGAGTCCTACTTCTGTGGATGTTAGTTGTTACATCAAAAAAATGGTTCTGGGGCATATATATTTTAGAAATTGGGAAATTAAAATTTCATTGCAGATTTCTGCAGTAAGAAGTGATAGGATTAAAGCACTTAATAATAATTAGATGATTAAGATGATTCATAGGTGTTAGGCACATGGGTGAATGAATACCAGCTTTTTGGCAAATGCAAATAAGTTTGATTCTTTGTTGAAGGCAAGAGAAAATATAATTTTCTCTAAAGTTTTAAAAAATAAATAGAGGGCACTGGTGATTGAGCACTGAGAGGGTTTTACAGTCAGTGAGTGGAAGGAAGAAATAAAGCAAGCAAGGGAGATGTAGACCACTGAACAGTGATGCATAATAGGGCAGTGCAGCAGCATGGAAATGATTCTGGGAAGAGAGACCCTAAAAGACTGAAAAGAGTGATGTAGTAAGGTCACAAGAGAGCAGTTCTGTGTGCTGGGCACTTCATGGCATCTCCAGAGAGACACTGCTGCCGGACATCTATCCTATTTGCAAGTCCCATTTGACCCAAAGGATTCTGGATACTACCAAAATTATCATCAGGCACAGAAGCTTTAATTAGCTTGGCTATTCACTACTGTGGTTCTTCTTGGTACTGTTCTGGACAATCTAGAGTCTAGTTTCTTATATCCATTAACTATGTCAGATGTTTTATATGTAGCCTGAGATAATTTCTCTTCACTCAACGTGGCCCAAGCGAGCCAAAGTTTGGACACACCCTACCTAGACCAAAGCTAGGAATGCTGGTGGTATTGAAAATTAAACTGATGTTCTCCAACTTTAACCTATTGTAAGGACATGCCTATGGGCCAGAATATAAGCAGGGCTCTGTACATGGAAAGTGCACAGATGGAGTGTGAAACAGTGTTCACTTTGTAAAATTCTTCTTCGTTACTGTCAAATACCAGGCTGTGTTAATATGTATTGAATTTAATTCTCAAACAGCACTTAGTACACACACTTGGTTCTAGATGTTATAAACCTAGATAGAATTTGTATTTAAATGCTAACTTGAGATACTATAAAGTACACTCTATTTAGTACAGTATTCCATTTCTGATTCCAAGAAGAGTCCTAATTTCAACCACAATGCAAATATTCAAATTTTGTGTTTTTGAAATTAACATACCTTATACCAATGGAACTGTTTTCCTTGAACTGCAAAAATGACATTAATGTTGTTGTCTATTAGTTTTTCTGAAAGTTGACCTAGTGAGGGATGTTCCTGTAATAGATGATAAAATAAAACTGAACTTTAGTAGCTCAGCCCCACACATATCCAAATATATATTGTGAAGAAAATCATGCAATTGACATCACAATGTACTTTGTTGGCAAGGGTTACGGTTTTACTAAAGGAATTTAAATTATTTTCAAATAGAACATCAATATCAATGTATTAAGGATGCTTTTATAGGCAAAGGCTCTATAAAAACCCATAACACAGAAATGAAGAAGGTCTAATTCAACACGTACAAAAAACTATCAAGACCTCTTTAAAAAAATTGACATGGAATCAAAGTAATGGAATTGAAAGATAATTTAATATTTAGAAATAGAGACACATTAGTGAAAATTACATTCTGAGGCAAAATTCAGTAACAAGTATTGAAATGTAAATATATATTTGTGTATATGTATATACCTACAAACATATGCACATATACAACCATATATGTGTATATATACACACAAATATATACACTCATATGTGGAGAGATATATATATATATATTTGATTTATGACATGATACAGTATGAATGTTCTTTAGAAGCAGAAAATCCTGTGCTCAAATCCTAGGTTTGTCACTTTGTGACAAAAGCTCTCAATTCCATCCTCTGTTAACATGTGAATATTTGCCTTCCCAGGACTGATGGCAACATTAAAAAACCCACAATAGTATGTGAAGTATTTGATGTAGTTTCTTGTATCCATTAGGTATTCAAAACTAATAGCAAGTATGATTTTCATTTCCAGCTATTTGTACAAATATAGATTAAATATCTCTCAATTTATTAACACTATACTTAATCTGCTATAGGATATATTATAGACCTTCTTTATTTTGATTGATAAAATATATGCAGCACCAGTTGTGGCATTCTTTGTGGTAGTAACAAATTACAGATAAGTAGGAGGAAGGGAATAAAGTTGTGTTTAAAGGGCTAGAGATGTAGTTCAGAGTTAGAGGGCCTGCCTAAAATGTGCAAGGCCTGGGTCAATCCCCAGAAGTGAAAAATTAAATTTAGGTTAGAAAATGTGAGAAATTAAAAATGACCAAAATTCCTATCTAAAGTTATGTAGTTAAAAATGGTACTCTCATTTTTTTCTGTAAGTGTTCTTCTAGGAATTAAAGTGATTGTTTCTACTACAGTTCATAACTGGACATCTCTCAGAGCGATGATATCAAACTTTGCCTATAGTTCCACTACATGTTTGTTAGTGCCTAACTGCACAAGCCAAAGCTTTTGTGACTGAGCTTAACTAGTATCGTAGTGTCATTCATGTTCAAATTATTTCATTGGTTTTGCTCCTTGCAACATTCACCACTCTTAGCTGTGCTTTCTTTATGGGAAATTTTTGCTAAACAGTTTTGTTATTAATATCTCTGTATTTTGGAAACTATGTGAACTCAGGACAAAGTTAAATTGACTAGTTTCACTTACAAACTAAATTCCATGATCCACATACTAAATTTACAAATATAGACATAAAGTATAGTCTGATGTTTAAAAATATTATTAGGGTTGAGGATGCAGCTCAGTGGTAGAGCGTGTCTTTAGCATGCATGATACCTTGGATTCAATCCCAAAGAGAAACTATAAATATCCTTTTCTTTCTATATTGTCTATATTTGTTGTGGCAGCAACAACTATATTTTCATGGGTAGCATGTAAATGTGATATGAAACTAATTTATGAGAAAGGCTTAAAAAGTATTACCACATGGGTTTGAATAAGAACAATTTTGCCCAGAGCAATTCTTAAGAATGTAATTCTAAAGTAATAGAAAAAATTCTTGCAACATAAATTCTGCCAGCTAAATTCTTATTCCTAATAAAATGCATAATCTTAAAATAGATTTATAACTGTTTGGATGATACTAATAAATTAAAGAGAACAGTAAAGGAAAGGTGAATCTAGTTGTATTGGGAATATTGTTTTAACGGCAGCAACTACTTTTCAAATAATTTTGCTTTGACAAAAAATAATTGCAGCTTGCCAAACACTCACTTTCCTTAATTTAAAAAAACTATTCATATTTTAAGGAAAATTTAATCCATATGTTTTCAACCAGCTAATATTTAGCTCACATAAAAATCAATATTTAAAGAATAGTTGAAAATGTAAGCAGCTTTTGGAGCCTGTTTAATCTCGCTCCCCTTGCAAAAACAGGAAATCACATTGCCTAAACGTACACAAAATTTAAATCTAGAATATTCTAGTTTGGTCAGAAGCTCATTAAAAACACTGGTCAGATTTTTAAGCTTAAAAGAACACATTTCAAACCCTAGAGAGAAATCTGTTTTAAAAGAAAATTCCAAGTACCTTGAGGCATATTTCTAAAAATTACAAATGTGTAACAGATGTTTAAATAAACCGCCGTTGACAAGAGACCTATGGATTAATGGCCCTTTCTGAAGCCCCTTCCCCCTTCCTCCATGAAGCATAGTATCTTTTAGGATTTTATCTTTTATGTGCTTTATTTGGCCAGCAGGAGAACCCACTCCCTCACAGCCAGCTGTCCTCTTCTGGTGACGTCATTGCCCCTCCATCTAACTCTCTCCCGTCTAACTCATTCCATGTTGTTTCTCTTAACCCTGAAAATAATTACTAGAGATAACAGGCATGTCAGGGGCAAAAGGGAGAAGGTAAAGCAATATGCCAAGGCAGCTGCTAAGTCATTAAGGCTGTGGGAAGTAAGTTATAAATGTCAGAAGGAGAGAGGAGGTAAGAAAGATTCATTGGGAGCAATTTCGGTTAAAGAGATAACTGTGTAGAGATGTATGGTAGAAGTTTAATAATGTGTGTAGCTAGGTGGATAAAGAGAAATGTTTAAGTTTCTCTCCATCTCAGGTAAAATTAGTAATAAAAAGTTTGTAAGATAATTTAGAATTTGTAACACTGAATATTATAATAATGTATTTAAACAACCCCAGCAACTTAAATGTCAATTATATGGATTATATTTTAGGGTTCATTTTTTAGAGGAATGAGACAAATAACATGAAAGCAATCTGACAGCAGAGATTTATTTAGAGATGGAAACTTTAAAGTATATGTTGTCAGTCCCCATCTACCCAGATAGCCTATTTTCTAGCTACATGGAGGTACAGTGATAACTGCATAGATCAGGGTTTCTCAACAGCAGGGGTTCTCAACATTTGGGGCTGGATATTCTTTGCTGTGAGGGCATCCTGTGGAGCGCAGGAAGGTTAGCACCATCCCTGAACTACCCTCTAGAGAGTAGCACCTCCTTTCTCCAGCTGTGACTACCACGTCTCCGGATATATAAATGTCCCCTAGAGGGTAAAATTGCTCCATCTGAGAACCACACCAAGAGCAGGAACTCTGGAAACAGACCATCTGGAGCTTCATCTCCCAGCTGGCTCTGTATTTGCTTGCTAAGTGTTATAGTTTGGATCTTCCATGTTCTTTCCCAAAGGCCCATGTGTTGAAAGCTTAGTCCTTATCAGGTGCTGATGGGAGATGGTGTAACATTGAAGAAGTGAGACCTAGAGGAAGGTCTTTAAGTAACTGGGGTGAGTCCTTGAAGGAGGCTGTTGGAACCTGGTTCCTTATTCTTGCTCTCTTTGGCCCCTTGGCCATGATTTATGTGCTTTTACTCTGCCATATGCTCCCACCACTGCATATACCCAAAGCAATGGGAGCACCCTATCAGGACTACAGCCAGACTGTGAGTCATAATAAATCTTTTTTCTTTATAAGTTGCTTATTTCAGGTAATTAGCTAGGAAAGGTGACTAATACATTATGTGACTGTGCAGCAGCGGCCAATATTCCTGGAATCCCATTTCCATATCTATATTTGTACCCATATTCATATCTAACACATATAAATACTACTGTCTACCTCTCAGACTTATGTGGCAATAAATGAGAAATACAAAGACTTTCATTTACCATTCTATAATTACTTTGTCCACATTTATGGTGAGCAGGGACTCCTGTCTTGAAGTTGCACTGGTTGGTGTCCATTGCAAGCATTGCTGTACAAGGGAGTGTGAATGCAGACAGGTACTTACTCCTCATTACCTCCATTCTCTCATTTACAGAACAGAAGTGATGAAGCAGTATCTCACCTCCCTGGGATATTGAGTGATTTTAATAAAAGATTGCTTAGGAAGAGATATATTGGGGGCATATGTCAGATATGCTTTTGATTATGCTTTAATTGACCTGCTTTATGTATTTACCCTTTATAACTGGGCCTTCAGGTGTTGGAATTTGTGGCCTCTGCCAAAAATAGGTATCAGTTGGAATCATGGTACTCTGCTTACTGAAGGAGGGCATGGACTACAGTTTCTGTAAGCATTTTAAGAGTTGTAATAAAAATTTTTTCCCAAATCTAATTTGACCAAGACCTCTAATATCATTATAATATTACATCCCATAAATTTAAAAAAATCAAATTTAAATTTTATTGTGCTGCTATTCCATTCCTAGCTTTCGTTTTGTTCCATTCCAGAGGCACCACAGAAGCAGAGGCAAGCTCCTCAGAGCCTGTTGTAGGTGATATCTGCATGCAACATTTGCTTTCAATAATAATAATAACAGTAATAGTAAATCCAGCTGAATATTATTTGCAGACATCATTTTCTGGCTACTTTTCTGAGAACATAAAAAGCATTCGAATTAGGTTTCATAAAATAATGTCAAAATTTTTATAAGATTTATAATTTACAACAGATACTTCAGCAAACATTAATTTGAAATCAGGCATTAGTTTTAATAACATCTCCATAAGATGTTACATTATTTTAAAAAAATTATATATTGACTTAAATCTTTCTTGTTGTATTCAGTGGCTTGCCCAAAATAAGTGTTCAGTAAATTATTTTTATTAATATGTAGCCAGAACACAAAGCTGGGAAGCAGAAACAGAGAGATATTTAACATTCTTTAAAGGTGAAGAGGCTGTTTCTTATTGAGTAGCAAAAATAATTAACAAACATCTTTACTGAAAGATTACAATTATGTACTTAATGAAACTCTGTCTGATATAAATATTAGCTGTAAATTGTCTTCCAGAATTTGAAAATGTCAAAAATGTTTCTTTTGGAAAAAAAGAAGAGCACGGAAATAAATGTAATAATTTTATAAAAGCTTGTAAACTCACATAGGAAAGTAAAGGATTAAATTAGTTTAAAATGTTCTTAAGCTCTCTTTCCATCTGCAGTTCTAGAAAAATTGAATGTTAACCATGGTGAAAAAAACCCTTCCTAAATAACATACAAAAGTCAAGTACATGTTAAACAAAACTGCATGAGAAGAGGCACAATCGGTGTGGACTATTTTTATCCATAAGGAAATGTATATCTGCAGTGATGTAAAATATGCCTCCTGAAATTCTGCCTTTTGTCCTTTTATTTATATATTTGGAATACATAATAAATATACTCATCTTGGGGCACTGGTATTGGTACATATACATATTGCATCTTGGTATAGTTCTGCCTTAAATCATCTAAGATGAGAATACACTTGCATCCCAATAAGGCTGCAGGAAAAGGAATGGACTATGGAGCCAGCAGTAGGGAATTCTAAGGAGGTATAAGAGAGAAAAGATAAAGGATCACTGATTGTGGTATGGTATGTCTGGGCACATCTTTTTCAAAAGAGAAGATGATCAAGAGATGGAGCAAGTGAAAGAAGGGGAAGAGAATAAAAAATTTAAGATTTGCTATGTACATGTACCAACTCCTTAGGTACTGCAAACATGTACTTAAAAAGATATGCATGGAATATGAAATATCAAACCTAAACTAGAAGTTACTAATAAATTGTTTGCACTGGTACATATAGTAAGAGTATGGGAAGATCCTGCCTATTTGTGTCTCTCTATTCAGGAGTGAGAATCATCCCAGCATCTGAAAATCCCATTGATAAGGTTCACTGCGTGACCTCCACATACTTGCTCCTTGGTCTCCTTTCACTGTGACTGAAGATCTTTGTGCTGTTCTTGGCCTCTGCCAAGGGTGAGGTCAATGGTTTCTGTGAGGCCTCTGACCAAGGCTGGGAATAACCCTGGAGGAGCTGGGTGGGGAGGATCAAATTCCAATCCCTCAGTGTTAATAGCTTATCTTCTGCATCATTAACAATTTTTGTACAACCATCTAACATTTTAAAAAATGTCATTCTTTAAAGTGTCATTATTGCTGGGCAGGTTATAAAACTACATTGCTACTTAAGTTGTTTATTCTGGCATTTAGTCTTGAAAAGACAGTGGAAAATGTAATTTATGCAACAGTGTAACATCATTTGCCAACAGCCAAATACAAATATGAACAATGTATAAACAGAAATTATTTTAAACTATATGGTATCTTGTTTTGTGTGTAAGTCAAATGATCTGGTTTATGCTACCTATATTAAGACCGAAACTGACATGTTAGAAGAGAAATCATACAAAGAATATCTTTTCTGTAATTTTTCTACTTTTTTTGAGACATTGTGACAAAGTAGTCAAGAATCTAGATTTTTAATATAAGTTTGTGGTAGATTGGGTTCTAGATCTGTAATTTATTAATGTTTTTAGTTGTCTATCCTCAGGCAAGTTCAACTTTTCCAATCTTTACCCTTTTTGTTTGTAAAAGAATGATAATGAGGGTCTCCTTATAGAGTTGTTAGAAAGATAAATTTGATACTGTATGCAAAGTGTTTGCTACAATGCTTTAAATCCATGCATGTATATCCTCAAAATTGTAGCTTTCATTAGTCTAGGATTCATACTGACTTTTGTGAAATAGCTATGTATACAAGCAGAACTATGGACCCTGGAATTTAGACATATAAAAAGACTTCTATCAATTATTACCTGTTATAGAGAAAAGAACCAGAGTTTGGCTCTTGTTCCCAAGAAGCTTGGAACTCATTCAATATTACTAGCATTGGCTGCTGCAGATAAAGTGTTTGATTACTTGTCTAACACAAATTTTAAAATGCCTCTACCATAGCTAAATTGAAGAGGATAGAAATAATTTTCAAATGAGCAGGTATGTATGCTTAAACTTAAGGTAAATGCAGCCTTTGATATAGGAGGCTTCAGAACAGTTGCATATCTTGTACAAATAAATGCATGCCCAAGGGTTCAATATAAATGCTTCAGCTTCTTTTGTTTTAGGGTAGTATTCCTAGAAATGGGAGAATCAAAGTTCCTATGAAAAGGATCTTTTAAAATATAGACCTGTGGCAACTGAAATAAAAGTATTTTAAGATATCAACATTCACATCCCTCCTTAGTTTACTCAATATAGTAAATCAATGACATGTGGAAGGCTCATTCCTTTAAATATACAGAATAATAACCAAGAAAGTAAAAGCAGTTCATGATAGATTTTCTAGTTTCCTGACATCACAAGAACCCAAACAATGTCTAAAATTCCACCGGAATTACAATTTATTTTTATAAAGTTCTATGACAAGATATGTCTAAAATTATGACAGCTGTTTTTTTCCCTAAGGGGCCCTCCCTAGATAAGCAACAGCATCCTTTCAAATACACTTATAAAGAGATGACTTCAGTGACTTGGCAAAACTTCAAAACAATAGTGCAACTTGAGAATAATGTCACTGTTATCTCTCCCTTTAAAAAATGCTTTTCGGTCTCACAATAGAAGAGTTCCTCTTGTATTCCCCTCCACTCTCAATAAATAAATTAGACTAATTCAGATTAAAAGAAGTTAAATAGAAGGAAGGATAGATAGGAAATGACTAAGTAGAAGTAGGTGGGTCTGCCAAATGAAGCTTCATAGAAGAGAATTCGCAAGAAGAATGACACCAGTGGAGTAATTCCAAACCCTGAACTTTTAAAAACTTCAATCAAGCATTGAACTTGTTTGAAATGATAATACAATTGTCCCCTTGACCTTCTACAAGAGTGTCAGGGTGTTCTAGATCAACTGGTGATGTATTTGAATTTTATACAAACAAACCACACAAATTTCATTGTAATTTATCTTTCTAATACTGTAGTTCCCAAATTATATGCAAGGAGCTTTGGAGCACCACAGCTCGCTTTGCAAGTGGCATGAAATATTTTAAGGTTTTATGAGAAACAATAGAGTGACCGTAACTGTCAGGGACCCATAAACTACTAGCTGGAGATTGGTCACAGTTTTAGGATTACATGTGGCTCTACTTGTCTAAGTGACATGCATTCACCAACTGGATCCACATGAAAATAAATGTGAAACAGAAACTGAAGGTGGCAGTGTTCAATCTGATTACAAAGTTCGAGAAGTTCTTGTTACTAAGTAATTTATTACAATTGACTTAAATAGGTGAACCTTCTGGGCTGCCATATCACTGCCCCCAGTGTCAAGGAGCAGAGCTGCCACGAGGGCAGAGGAAGTGAACCTTCTGGGCTGCCATACCAGTGTCCACAAGCACTGAGGAGGTGAGCCTCCTAGGCGCCAGCAGCACACATCCCCACCCCCACCCCCATTGAAATGAGAAGACAAATAAACAAGTCTCAAAACCAGACATCCAGATCACCTAAAGCAACTCCAAAGGGAAATGAGATGGAACAATCTGATACTCAACCACCTGGACTCCCTGAACTGGCAACAAAAGAGGATCTGGAAAAAATGAAATCAGAAATAATTTTTCAGATAACAGCAGAGATTGTGCCCATAGTGCAAGACATGATTAATAAATCTAAAGAGGACACAGATAAAAAAATAAGAGGATCTGAGGAATATGATGGAATCCTAACATAGGAAACAAATGGAATCCATAAAACAGATGCAAACAGATGTCCAGGAGATTAAAAATTCCACTTAAAGTTTACACAGCAGAATGAGCCAATATGAGGACAGAATTTCAGATATAGAAGATAAGATTATAATTAGTGACCAGGAAAAGAAAAATTTCTTTAAAATAGTAAGGGACCACGAGAAATCAATCCAGCAGCTGCTAGACCATGCAAAGAAGAATAATATAAGACTGATCGGAGTCAATGAAGAAACAGGAGAGAGTGCAGATGATGTAAAAAAAAAACTGTTCACAGAAGTGATGGCAGAAAACTTCCCAAGCAGTGGAAAAGAACTTGACATACAGATAAATGAGGCATATAGGACTCCAAATAGCCTTGATCAAAAAACACCTACACATAGGCATATAATAGTTAAGATTCCAGAAACCCAACAGAAGAACAAAATTCTACAAGCAGTTAGGGAAAAGAAACAAATCACATACAAAGGGAAGCCCCTCAGAATCACAGCAGACTTCTCAGCACAAATGCTCAAGGCAAGAAGAGCTTGGAGTGACGTATTTAAAGCCCTAAAGGAAAACACCCTCCAACCCAGACTGAGGTAACCTACAAAACAATTTTTCAAAAATTGATGGAGAAATAAGATATTTTCATGACAAAGAGCACCATAGGAACTTTGTGAATACCAAACCAGGACTCCAAAACATTTTAGACAATATCCTAGGAAAGGACAACAAAGATCACAACCCAAGGAAGCCCAGCAGAATGAATTCATCGGGCATGACAAGAAATTAAATGCAAAGGGAGAGAATCCAACAAAAAGAAAAAGTCATGACAATTAAAAGTCAATACGCATCAGTTATTACCACCAATGTTAATGATATCAATTCACCAATCTATAGAACTAGACTGGTAGAATGCGTCAAGAAGCAAGATCCAACAATATGCTGCATACAAGAAACACACTTAATTAAAAAAGTAACTCATAGACTGAAAGTTAAAGGGTGGAAAACAATACTCCATGTGACAGGAACCCCAAAAAACCCAGGAGTAGCTATCCTCTTTGAAGATCAAGTGGATTTCAAAACAATGCTGATTAAGAGAAACAAAGGAGGACACTATATCCTTGTAAAGGGAACAATCCAAGAGGAAGAGATGAAAATAATAAATATATATGCACCAAGCAATGGTGTGCCCAACTACATAAAACAAATACTAACAGATAAGAAAAATCAAGCACTAATACAATCATAGTGGGGGACTTCAATACCCCACTGTCACAAATAGATCAACTAGACAAAAAATAAGCAATGAAATACTAGAATTCAATCAAACTCTTGAACAAATGAACTTAACAGATGTTTACAGAGTGTTCCACCCCACAAAATCAGAATACGCATTCTTTTCAGTTGCACATGGGTCATTCTCCAAAATAGACCACATACTCACTCATAGATCATGTTTAAGTAAGTGCAAAGGAATTGAAGTTATCCCGTGTATTATCAGATCATAGTGCGATGAAATTGGAGATCAATAGCAAAAGAAACTGCAAGAATTTAATAAACACATGGAAACTGAACAGCACAATTCTGACTAACCAGTGGATCACAGAGGAAATTAAAGAAGAAATCAGACAGTTTCTACAATTAAATGACAATGCCAATACAACATATCAGAGTCTATGGGACACAATGAAAGCTGTCTTACAAGGGAAATTCATAGCAATGAATACTCATATTAGGAAAACAGAGCAAGCCCAATTAAACAACCTGATGCTGAATCTCAAGCTTCTGGAAAAAGAAGAGCAGGACAACCCCAAAGCTCATACAAGGGAGGAAATTATAATGATCAGAGCAGAAACCAGTGCAATGAAGACTAAGAGAACAATACAAAAAATCAATAAAGCCATGAGTCGGTTCTTCAAAAGAATAAACAAAATTGACAAACCCTTAGCCAACCTTATCAGAAAAAGGAAAGAAAAGGCCCAAATCCATGCAATTAGGAATGAAAAGGATGAAATTACAATGGACCCAGAAGAAATTCAGAGGATCATCAATACCTACTTCCAGAACCTATACACCAATAAGATGGAAAACACAGAAGAAGTGAACAGATTCCTAGATATGTACAAATTACCAAAGTTGAAAGAAGAAGACCTAAAAATTCTAAACAACCCCATATCAATCAATGAAATTGCAAATGTATTCAAAAACGTACAAAATAAGAAAAGCCCAGGCCCTGATGGCATCACTTCTGAATTCTACAAGACATTTAGAGAGGAACTACTGCCACTACTGTTGAAACTCTTCAATGAAATTGAAAGGAAAGCAATACTTCCAAATTCATTCCTGGAAGCAAGCATCACCTTGATCCTCAAAGCAGCAAAAGCCCCAACCAAAAAAGAGAACTATAGGCCAATCTCACTCATAAACATAGATGCAAAAATCCTTAATAAGATACTGGCAAATAGAATGCAGAAGATTATCAAGAATATCATATACCCTGACCAAATGGGATTCAACCCAGGGATGCCAGGATGGTTCAACATACACAAATCAATAAATGTAATACAGCATATCAATAGATCCAAGAACAAAAACCATATGATCATCTCAATAGATGCAGAAAAAGTATTTGACAAAGTCCAGCATGCATTTCTGATAAAAACCCTATAAAATACTGGAATAGATGGTCTCTACTTCAATCTGATAAAAGCCGTTTATGAAAAATCAACAGCCAGTATCATACCAAAGGGTCAAAAACTGAAAGCCTTCACACTAAAATCAGGAACTAGGCAAGGATGTCCACTATCACCACTCCTGTTCAATATAGTCTTGGAAACATTGACCACAGCAATTAGACAAAAGAAAGAAATAAAAGGAATAAAGATAGGAAATTAAGAAGTCAAATTGTCATTATTTGTAGATGACACGATACTCTATATAGAAGACCCCAAGAATTCCACCAAAAGTCTTCTAGACTTAATAACCAAATTAAGTAAAATAGCTGGAAACAAGATCAACACACAAAAATCAATAGCTTTTCTCTAGATGAACAACAGACTCACTGAGAGAAATATAGAGCAGATAATTCCTTTCACAATAGCATCCAAGAACCTGAAATACCTAGGAATCAACCTAACAAAAGAAATCAAAGACCTCTTCTCTGAAAACTGTAGCATTCTGAAAAGAGAGATTGAAGGTGATATCAGATAATGGAAAGACATCCCTTGCTCCTGGGTAGGAAGAATCAACATAGTGAAAATGGCCAAACTTCCAAAACTGCTATATAGATTCAATGCAATCCCAATTGAAATCCCAGGAGCATACTTCATGGACCTTGAGAAAACAATCCAAAAATTCATTTGGAACAAGAAGAGACCTAGAATAGCAAATGCAATTCTACGTAACAGAGACATGGCAGGGGGTATCACACCACCCAACTTGAAATTATATTACAAGCCTACTGTGATAAAAACAGCATGGTACTGGCAAAGAAACAGACCTGAGGACCAGTGGAAGAGATTAGAAACTGCAGAAACAACTTCAGACACATTCAGCTACCTCATCTTCAACAAAGGAGCCAACCACCCTCATTGGAGGAAAGATAGCCTCTTTAATAAATGGTGTTAGAAAGATTGGGTTTCAACTTGCTAAAGATTAAAACTAGACCTCTATCTCTCATCATGCGCTAAACTAAAATAAAAATGGATTAAAGATCTAAATATAAAAACAGAAACACTGAACTGCCTGGACTCTTGAATACATTGGTGTAGGAAAAGATTTTATGAACAAAACCTCAGTTGCCCATGAACTAGCACAAATAATCAACAAGTGGGATCTCTTCTTATTAAAAAGCTTGTGCACAGCAAGAGAAACCACCAACAGTGTGAAGAGACAACCCACAATGTGGGAAAAAATTTTCACCTGTTGTTTCCTCAGACAAAGGTCTACTATCTAGATCTGTAAAGGACTTTAACAAATTAGACCTCCCAAATTTAAGGCCTCCATCCAAAAATGGGCATCTGAAATGAACAGACATTTCTCAGACAAAGAAGTAGATATAGCAAATAAACATATGAAAACATATGAAAATCACTGGTCATTTGAGAGATGCAAATGAAACAATGCTGAGATTCGACCTCACTCCAGAAAGAATGGCTGTTATCATGAAATCAACCGATAACAAATGCTGGTGTGCCTGTGGGGAAAGAGGAACCCTGCTACACTGCTGATGACAGTGTAGACTGGTGCAACCACTGAGGAAATCAGTATGGAGATACCTCAAAGAACTAGGAGTGGAAGTCTTATTTGGCTCAGCATTTCTCCTGCTTGGTATCTTCCCCAAAGGATTAAAAGAATCCTACCACAGTGATATATGTGCACCCATGTTCATAGCAGCACAATTTATAATAGCTAAAACTTGGAAGCAGCTCAATTGCCCACCAACTTGAGACTGGATAAAGAAAATGTGTTTTTTAAAAAATAAAATGGAGTACTACTCAGCCATAAAAAATGAGAAATTAGAGACATTTATAGCTCAATGGATGCGTATTGAGGTGACACTCTTTAGTGAAAAAAATAGGACACGTGTAAATACAGAACAGTTTCTCTAGTGTGAGAAACTGAAAGTGTAAATAAGGACTAAATGTGAAATAGGAAGAAAAGGGGCAAAGGGGAAGGGGAAGTGGGAGGGGTAGGGGAAAGGAAGGAATGGAATGGTATTAATATGAGAAAATGAAAACAAAATCCTTGTAAATAGGGAGGGATGGAGGGGCTGAAGGGAAGGCAGGGGAATGGGGAAAAAATAAGAACCAAGAGATATTATGTAAAGGTGCAAATTTCCAACGATGAATGTCATTATAGTGTATACCTAAAATGTACCAATAAAATTAATTTTAAAAATGACATAAATATATACCTACATATTTTATTCATATATCTTATTAAGTTGGTAGGCAATAAATAATTAAGGAATATGGACTTAACTACTTAATGAACAGAACTGTTAGGTAATTCTTTTGCCTGAAAGTGCTGTGGAAATAACTTCTGAGACTCTGAGGTCCATAAAGTAAGAAAGTTTGACAGCTTCTATCCTGCCATTTGGAAGAATGTGGAAATAGGCCTCAACGTTGATGCCAAGGTTTAGCTAATCTGGGGAAGATATGATACTACAAGTTTATATTTAAACATATATTCTAAAGCCTATGTGAACCCTCCAAAAGCAATTCAAATCCCATAAATCTAAAATGCAGCCCTACACAAATGTAAGTTGTAGAGGCAGGAAGCAAGATGTAAAGTAGGTAAGCCTGCCTTGTTTTACGTGTTTTACTTTGTCCCTGGTCTGTATTGCATTTCTATCTTTTGAACTGAAATGATTCCTCAGGCCAACTGCATTTTTCTTACCACTACTTAATGTATTTGTAGATATCAAACCTGTAGAACTAGTCTATTTGTACAAAGCAAAGGCTGTTATCTTTTTGCTTTTCAAGGAAATGATTACAAAAAGTAAGTTCTTGCATCACATTCATTTTAAAGCATTATACAGTGCCTTGTAGTTTATCAGTCAGTTACTAGATGTTGCCAAAGTATGATAGCCACATGTTTTGTTGAGTTCCTTACATTCTCTTTCATGGCTTATTCTGGTTCTTTATCCTGCCCCTTTGGGTAATTTCTGGTAAAATACCTGAACTGCCAATTTAAACTTGTACTTTAACCCTCAAAGCCATAGCTACAATGGAGCTATTGCTACATTACCATGGTTGTTGATTTGACGTAGACATTGTTTTTCAGATGGCAGTTTCCATCATTCGGCACCACTATCCCTGCCAACTTGCTATCAAGAGCAAGATGAGATGTCTGATCTGTCATCACCAGCAGCAATCTTTTAGCTTCTTTTCTCCATCCAATGTGACTCTTAAAATAAACATGTAATTAGACCTTGTACAATAACATAGATCTGTACTGTGGTTTTGCCTCAAGTAAACCATATGTTTGAGTTGACAAACTTTAAGTCAGGCTGGAATGATCTACTTAAGTACAATCCTTCTTGCTTCATAAGTAGCATTCACATTTATTTGTACATCCTCTAATTCACCACAGTCATTTGACCACACTGGTTCCTGGCTGCATATTTCTAGTGTTCTGCAGGAGGAGGGATAAGCCAGGTTGCAAAGCAGGACACTAAGGTCATGTGAGTGGGAAAAAAAGCTATTTCTGGTTTTTCCTTGGAGTGTGTTGCAAGAAAAGGGCAACTCTTTTAGAAAGGCTTTATCTGTATACATGGTCCTTTCCCAACTGATCCCCTCACTCCCAAACATATACCAAAATAACTAACCCCAGAGATTTTCTTCTATGCTATGTTTTCACTCCATAAATCAAACAGAAAACAAAAATTCCAAATTCTTTGAGCACCCAGTGACATGAAACTTCCTACCTCACAGACAGCCGCCTGAAGCATGGCGTCAAATCCTCCTTCAGGGGTGTCTATGTTCCCAGAGATTTTTTGTCTGTGAACTGCTTTTTCAAACTCAGTGATGTTTTCTGTCAGAGACAGCACATGGATGTACCCATGGGGAGGCATACAGTCTAAATTGTAGTCACTGTATGGGAAAAGAAGAAGTGCAAAGTCCATTTTGCCATGCTGCCTTACAAGTTCCAGAATACTACTACTACTGAATTCATGTAGGTGGTATGAGAAGGAAGTCAAATTTTGTTTGCCAGGGAAATTTTGTAACATAAAAATGTGTAAAATTATCAGTTTAATATTGGTGAACATAAGAGCAGGAAATAAGAGCTTTAAGGTTTGGTGTTCAAAAAATAAAGAAGATTAAACAATGTGTTTTTTAATATGGGTAACTAAGGGTTTTCCATATCCTAATAGGCATTGTGAATTTTTAAGAAGAAAGTAAGACTTTTCAATAGTTTCCTATCATAATTGGTCATGGAACAACTGAAAAACATTTTTGGGGAAATAGTTTTGGAATTCAGACTAAATAGCATATTATTTGATTTATAAGCAAGAATATTACACTTATTTTAAAAATGATGCTCAGTATGGAATTACTGATGGCCAATTAAAATTAATTAAAATTATTTTGACCATTCCATGATATCTCAGAAAGTGAGATTCCTTCCTTAGACACATTCACCTTCAAGGAGAAGGCTCATGAAACTCCAGTAAAAAACAAATCACTCACAGCTTAGTATAATGGACAATAGAGTTGTTTTGGTAATTTGGAATACATAGTTTAAGGTGATCTGAGCACTTTATGGAAGTATGAAATATGTTAAAATAAAATTATATGTGAGAAAAAATTATACAGATTTATTCCTCAAAATGGGAAGAAAATGTTTGAATAAGAAGAGGAACAAGGGAGAAGGGAGAGGGAAAAGAAAGAAGGGACAAGGGAAAAAATGGAAGAAAAAAATGGAAACAAGGCTTTTGTAGATAAAGAGGGGAATGGGATTGAAAGGGGGGGAAGGGAATGGGAAAAAAAGAAGCAAGATATGTACAGGTACAAATTCACTATGATGAACGTTATCATTATGTATATCTAAAATGTACCAGTAAAAGAAAAAGTGAAATAAAACACTTATCTTTTGCAAAAAAAAAAAGCAACATAATTATAAATAATCATGATACAGTAGTGGAGAGAGAGACTCATTATCGTCAAGACAGATACTTTAAAATGTACTAAATCTCAATTCAACAATTTTGGAGCAATCAAAAAGGAGAAATACAGAATTTCCACAGAGGTATTTATATATACAATGTCTGAGTGTTGGGAGTTTATTAAAAGTTACTAATATGAGATAGGACTTTTTTGTATGTATGACAAAATGGGAGCAAATAATATTTTAACAAATGTAAAATAACAAACCCAAGCTGCACATAATAGTTTTCACCTCCTCCTCAAATATTTTTGATTCTTATTTAATAAGACAAAATTATAAAACCTTCTAAATTCTTTACATATGAACAAAATGAAATTTTATAAGACAACAATTCATTTAGCATTATCCACACCAAAAATTAAATACCTGCACTGATTATGAATCCTCTCTGGGTGGATGCTAATGTATGGTGAAACGGTTTTATCAACGTATGAGCCAAATCCAAGGCGGAAGTCATGGGAGAAAAATGCCATTTTTCTAGATAAATCATTTCCAACAGAATTTAATTTTTCTATGTTATTGTGCATTGATGCTGATACATCAACAAGATAATAAAGATCCACAGGATATTTCTTCAGAGGATGAATTTTCATCATAAAATTAGCTTCAGATCCTAGATCAAAAAGAAAAACATCCTGTAGTTTTCATTTTGTATATCTCAGGATAAGCTGTCAAAAACTCGGTCACATTTTAACATCTAGAACAAATGTCACAAATTTGTACATTATGGAATCTGGAAGATTCTATAAGGCATCTAAAAAACTAATTTATTAATCTTCATATTCTGCAATGCATATCTAACAATTCTGTAGGCCAGACAGGGATAATAATAAATGAACCAACTCAATGTAAATGTTATAGGATATCATCACATAAACCATTGCCCTAAGTAGCCAAAAAAGCATAGTGCAGGGCCAGGGATTTAGCTCAGTGGCACCGTGCCTGACTAGCAAGCACAAGGTCCTGAGTTCGATCTCTGGTACCGAGAATAAGAAAAAAAAGCACAGTGCAAAGCAGTAGCATTCTGCCTCCAGTGAGGATGTAGGTAGCTGCCATTATGCAATGACTCCAAGCAAACCAGAAAGATATTTAAGATTGAATACAGATGAGATGTGAAGTCTCTGGTACTGGATATACCTTAGGGTATACAAAATAATGAGTATTTCATCATGAATTAGCTAATGAGAAAAATGAGGAAAAGAAA
This sequence comes from Heterocephalus glaber, assembly GCF_053883595.1. NCBI lineage: Eukaryota > Metazoa > Chordata > Mammalia > Rodentia > Bathyergidae > Heterocephalus > Heterocephalus glaber. Next base: position 9,884,599 of record NW_028258156.1, read on the forward strand.
GGTATTCTATGGTGGCACAGCAAAGATCTGGAGAATATTTGCCCTACACATAGTAGGGGCTCAGTAAATATGTGTAGTGGAGGGATCACAGAAGCAAGGCATGAGCCCAGAGCAAAATAACCTCCAATGAGAAATGTGTGGGGAGTTTCTCAAGGACAGCTGTCTGCAACAGTTTTATTTAGTTTTCTGTTACATTATCATTCGGTACATGGACCTGAGTTATTCCCAGAGGACCCTACAGAGTTGGTAAGTCTGTTTTTAATTTAAAATATATTGGGAAAAGTTTTCTATTTATAATTTGTGAATTTTACTTTTTAAACAATAAAGCAAATGCATCTTAAGTCATAATTATTTGTCTATGAAGAATATGTTGAATGGAAAGCATTTCTAAAAATTCCAACTTGTATACATAATTGGTAGTCTGAACTCCTTATTAGGACAATCCCTTAAAGTGGACCAAATCATTAAGCACTTAAAAGTATCAGTATTTTCTTTTCAATTGTTTCACAAATCAGATGTTTTCCAGTTGAATCACCTAATCTAAAAATTAGTAAAGTTTTAATGCCACATAATAATAATTACAAGAGAAAGAGGGTATTTATTCATGCCTGATGTTCTTTATGTGCAGTAAACCTCTTTGGTATAATTTACCTACTGTGGCAGCTCAGCAGTTTGGTAGAAGCATATGTAGTCCAGCACCCCTTCCCTTTAGGAGCTGAGCTGCCTTTAAAGAAGATTTGGTCTGCTCAGCTTTTGGGCCTCTAGTGGAGAGACCTATCTGTAGAAATGGGAATGTTAGAAACTGGTACCAAGGGCAAGCAAATGAGAAATAAACACAGAACAAATTGGGCAGAAGAGTTTATGTAGAGGGGTTTGAACTGTACGTCAGTGTTTTTATTTTAAATTCATAAGTTATGTAGTTGTCTTTTTAAACAGTTGACTTGGGCATATGGCTGAAGGCCTTAGGCACTGGCCACTTGGTATTTTAATTTTGGTGAATCACTGCAATTTATGAGGGTGCTGTCTAGAAATGAATAGCTGGCTGTTTTTGAAGAGGCACTGCTAGAAGCAGCAAACATTCAGCATATTGTGCAGGGGCCTCAGCAAAAGTATGGGTTGGTGACCTAAGTAAAATGGCAAGAGTCTGTATAGCATCAGCAAAATCCCAGTCCTTGGAGACCCAAGTTATTCAAGGCACTCCAGCCAGATACTAGCCACGCAGAGGACCTCAGCAGATACCATCTGTTTGCACCCTACAAGCAAATTCTGGTCTCACTGGCCTCAGCAAAGAAGAAACTGTGAAGAAGCCTTGTCAAATAGTCAGGATTTAAGCATACAGCCTACAATGGCTTGATTTTGGATGATCCAGATGCCAGCCTTATCACAGGTACCTGGATCAGTTGAAGTCTTTAGCATGGGTGAAAGCCTTAGTAAGATAAATTTTCAATAATGGGGAAAAGAGAATCTTTCCATATACAGGTCTTTTAGTCATTGCTGGAAAGAACAATAAAATGCTACTTTACATTGCAAGCCCCCTAAACTTATGAAGTTCAAGCTCTAAGTATCAGCTCAAGATAGGTAGCCTTAGATAGGCTGATACCAAATTCTACTTTATTAAGGAAACTGAAGGGGCCAGGCTTGGATTACCATTCTTTGCACATGAGCTTCAGATATTTCCCACAACCTCAAGCTGGCTTGGGGTTGGATAATTATATGAGAGCAAAAAGTCTTGGAGACAGGTTTTCTAGGCACTGGTATTCCCTAGCAAGAAACAGCATGGATAGTTCATACTGGAGTGCTACCAACAGAGAGCTCAGAGCAGAGGACATAAAAGCTATGGAACATACCAGATCATAGAGAAACATGTCTAAAATATGTCTTAATATCTGTGTCTGTCACCATTGTGAAGTTATTAACAAGAAAATTTATCTTGATGCTAGTTTTAAAAGCTATGCAGAAGTAGATTGTGTTTATAGATTCTATAAAACAGGCAAGGAATAACTGATATAACCAAGAAAAAATCACTATGAAACTTCTAAATACTATTGAGTCTCTGACAATATCTTTAGGAATTATCTTTGGACTAGAGCACATTCTTAGATCTGGAAACATAATTTGGTCTAAAGGAGCTACTAAACAGCTTGGGATTGGCTTGTTTTTAAGTTGAGTTGGCATGGGCCTATGGTATGAAAATCTGGTTTATTCCATTAACTGTAAAATCTTTTTAAAAGTGAGACATATAGGGGCCTGCAATGAAATTAAAATTGAATTAAGCTATTAAAATGTTGGCGAAACTATTAATCTCCCTTTAAAAATATTCAAGATTTAGCTAAAGAAAGATCTCAGTCTCACCCTGGTATCAAGAATCCATATAGATACTGAGATAAAGCAGGTTCAAAAGATGGGGATGAAAAGCTTTAGGCTAGAATTTTTTTAAAAATCACATAGTCAGATAATTTGATATTGGACTTTAATTCCTTCGATCATTCATTTGAGTATTTGTGTGTGGCATATCTTTTAATTTTAATCAAAATATTTTGAACTTCAAATTTCTTGTGATGTTCAAAATGATGTGAGGTTTTTGCTGCAATTTTGGGAATTTTAGAATTTTATTATTTGACTATCTGAACATTTTGTAGAATGTCATTATGAAACCACTACACTGGACAAGGTGCATAGGCATAATTTGAGGTTAGAAATAGAATGAAACATGAGCATTATTTAATTAAGGAAATGTTATGACCTGTTTCAGGGTGTCCAGGCAAGTCTTCACTTTCCACCATTGGGCCTAAGTTTGCTACCACAGGAACTACTGGGGAAAGTGAGGTGGCCATGTGAAAACAACAGCAGAACTATTTTGATAAACCACTGTATTCTTCCCTAAGGGAGACCATACTCTTAGTTATATTCAATCATTTAAAATAAAGAGCCTGGGAATGTTGAAGAAGGGAGGGAAATCTTCCTACAAGAATAACCCTTCTTCCAAATGCGCCTCCTCAGGGGTAATGCATAGTTTACAAGGTAATTTTATCTAAAGAATTTCATTAAATTTTTACAATCCATGTTCAACACATGTCTATTACTACTTTAAAACTATCTGGAATATTCCAAGCATCAGGTTTTATTAGTAACAATTCAGTGAGATTTCTTTTTACATTAATAAGAATAAACTTGACTGGAGTGTATTCTTCACATATTTTGAGTTATAAGGTGCCATGGACTAACATTTAGATTGGAATTTAATAAAAGATATAAAAGTCAGTATGCCCCTTTTATTTCACATGAAGTTAATTATAGCTGCTCTTGTCACTATAGAGGCTTGAGGTATTGGAGATAAAAGGTAATGATTACTTCGTTTTTGTTTCTCATATCTTTAACAATCACAGAAAATAATGAGTAATTTTCTATGATGAGACTGAGATTCTGGTGATGACTCAGTTCTTTTTTTTTGTTTCATGTTCTTTTTTACCATGATACCGGTACTTCCTTCTTTTCAACAGCTTTATATTTTTGAAAGACAGGTAAATGTGAATAATCTGAGTGTGTGTTTATGTGAATTTCTTTAAAATATATTCATATTCTCCTGGATGTAGGGCTTCCCAATTTTCCTTTTATCCCCTGGAGTTTAAATCACAAAATCCAGATATGCATTTAATTCTTTTTTATAATTTCCATGGTATCTTCATTTGTCTTCCTCTGTATTTCCACTTTCCTACAATTACTGTCTACACCTTGGAGTCCATTTTTTTGAAGCTTAAAATTGCCTATGTCACTGTCTGCCTAGAATATGTCAATAGCTCTCCATCAGTAGCTAATGTTCAAGTGACTAAACATGGCAGATTAAATAAAGTGCCTAATAACCTTGATTCTACCTGCATATTTAGCTCTACCAATACAAAACTACATGTTTTGTAAATGCCCCCACTTACATTCCACAAGTACATATTCCCATCCCTTGCTTATGTTCCTTCCTCTGGCAGTGGTGTCCTAAACTCCCTACTTCATGTAATTACTACTTCAAGGCACTGCTCAGGAATCTGCTCTTTTCTGAACTGGGCCAATGTCACGCCCCTGTGTTTCCATGGCAATTTCCATATATATATTATATTATATATATATTATATGGTGTGTATATATATTATATACCTTATAATTATGAGATTCCAGACAAGGCATCTTTATCTTCTGCTAGTGGCTAAAAAGTACTACAGGAGGTAGCTTGGTAGAATATTTAGCATATTATTTGGTATACAGTAAATACATGTGTGTTATTAATTGCTACTATTAGTATTCCTAGAGTAGAATCTAATCTAGCAACATTAGGGTAAGAACTGTTTCTTCACCTCTGAAGCCCCTGCGTTTGGCACATGCATGATCACTCACTGGGTAGTTATTCGGTAACTACTCCATGCTTGAAACACACTTTTGTATGGCATTTCAAAAGGCCCTAGGACTTCTTTCCCACAATGCAGGGAGTTTAGTGTTTCTTTAAGAGGAAAGAGTATCAGCTGGTCCCAAAATGTTCATGGTACTACATGTATTATTTTCAGGAATGCTCTCTCCTCATATCTTTTCCAGTTCTGAATGATCAGATCCTTATTTCTTTCAATTAACTTCAAAGGGAAGAAGTAAGTCTGTGACATAGAATGAGAAACAGGAGTTGGAGGAAAGTTGATGACCTACTTCTAGCTAATGCCAGTGATTGGTTTGAATAGCCCAAAGAAACAACAGGGTTAGAATGAGTTTTAAACAACTCGGATAATGATGTGAGCATCTCTAATGTACTGGCCACAACAAATATGACTGGACACTAAGAACAGAGAATGGAAAAGTGTTCTGCATAAGATGAAATTGAAAAACGATAAGAAAATGTAAAAAACGGTAGGAGGAAGAAAAAGAGGCTGATGTTTACTCAATACATTTGAGTAGGGGAAGGGAAAGTTCCCCCAAGTAGGATTGGTTTAAGATAGAAAGACACAAACTCCAGCCCATTTCTAAATCTGGGGAGAATTGAATGGGATGTGTGCCAGGAGCTGGAGTTAAAATGTTGACTTTCTTTTTTTTTTTTTAATTCTGAAGTCAAGAGAGAATGGGAATCTTGATAACACTTAAATTTAAATTTAACTATACTGAAGACATTTTTCTTATAATATTAAAATGAAACAAGTGTGCAACATTTTCTTAAATTAGTAAGGTATATAGGCTATACCAATCTTTATCATATATAATACGTTGTATTATTTCTGAATTAAAATTAGAGAATTTCCTTCTCTTCTATCTTCCTAAAGATTTAATATTATTGTTTTTAGAGAACATCAACTAAGATCATTAATTTTTCCATAAGATTTATAGGTAAAATTCTTTTTTTTTTTTTTTTGGTACTGGGGATTGAACTTGGGACTTTGTTCTTGTGAGGCAGGCAGCGGAACCACTGAGCTAAAGCCTGGCCCTATAGGTAAAATGTTTTTTAAAGGTAAGGTTTAAAGAGTAAAAAGTGAAAGAAAATGTCATTTTCATCTCCATTTATAATATTCAATTTTAAGTATAGTCCTTCTTTAGAGGAATCTAGCCAGTACATGTTCTTAAAAAAAGTAGCCATGATGAATTAAAAATTAAGAGATACTATATTGAACAACATGAATTTTTATCAGATAAGAATAACGTGATAATTTATAAATAGATCAAAGTTAACATTAGAGAATAAATATAGTTTATACTTTTGCATTATATCAAGTCTTCAACTCCTGTATGATTTAGGAAAATACTTTTATACCCTGGACTCATGTTCCATATAACTGAAGTTGGTAAAATACAGCTTACATCATGGTAGGCTACAAAGCTGGTATGTCTTTAATGTCAAAATTCATGGTTTAGTTTTCATCTTATTTTAATAAGTAATTGCTACATCTGGGGATTATAAAGTACAATTCTGCCATTAAAGAGCTCATAGCTATGTTGGAAAAATGATTTATACACTTTAAACAATTAGGCTAATTTGCATACAGTCATTCAAATAGTGAGAAATGGAATAAAATCAAGCCTCATAGTGACTAAAACAAAATTAAGCATTTCTCATTTCATTCTCTTAATCCTTTAACTACATCCATATTGACTTCACTTTCTATCTCCTATTGATTTCTCCAACACTTTTCTGTCTCTTACTGTAGCTGTTCCTTGAGCTTCAGCCTCAAGTAGTCCCATTTTGAACAGAACACCAGTCCTTCCATTGAGGTGAGTGTCCCCTACCTTCTTAAATTATTTGAGCCAGATTCCAGGGGCCCACCAATTACCAACCCTAATGATTCCACCTTCCCATCATCTGTCACATCTATCTGGTTTCCTCTTGCCTCATGATCTTTATCATTTCTTATCTACAGCACTGAAACCTTTTCCCAGCTTTTGAATTGTTAATCTGTAGTCTCAGAAAACTAAAACATTATATTTACAAAGGGAGAAAAGCCAAATTCATTGAAGTGTATGCATTAAATGTAACACATGAGTAGAAAGATGTAACTCAGATCAGATGTCAAATCTCAAATAGTTTCAAAACTGAAAATATAAATAAAAGGCCTGGCTGCCATTCCACTGCTCCAAGGGCAGAGGAGGTGAGTCAATCCCAGCACCCAGGAGGAGGCTCCCCGGCCTCCATTCCACTGCTCCCAGGGTAGAGGAGGTAAGCAACACAGGTGTCAGCAGCATCCCCCCCTCCCCCCGTCGAAATGAGAAGACACATTAAAAAGCCTCAAAAATAGACTTCCAGATCACCTACAGCAACCTCAAAGGGAAATGAGATGGAACAATCTGATACTCAACCACCTGGACTCCCTGAACTGGCAACAAAAGAGGATCTGGAAAAAATGAAATCAGAAATAATTTCTCACATAACAGCAGAGATTGTGCCTGTAGTGAAATACATGATTAATAAATCTAAAGAGGACACAGATAAAAAAATAGAGGAGCTGAGGAACATGATGGAATCCCAACATAGGAAACAAATGGAATCCATAAAACAGATGCAGACAGATTTCCAGGAGATTAGAAACTCCATTGAAAGTCTATGCAGCAGAATGAACCAATGTGAGGATAGAATTTCAGATATAGAAGATAAGATTGCAATTAGTGACCAGTAAAAGAAAAATTGCTTTAAACTTATAAGGGACCACGAGAAATCAATCCAGCAGCTGCTAGACAATGCAAAGCAGAATAACATAAGACTGATCAGAGTCAATGAAGAAACAGGAGAGAGTGCAGATAACATAAAAAATTGTTCACAGAAGTGATGGCAGAAAACTTCCCAAGGAGGGGAAAAGAACTTGACATACAGATAAATGAGGCATATGGGATTCCAACTAGCCTTGATCAAAAAACATCTACACATAGGCATATAATAGTTAGGATTCCAGAAACCCAACAGAAGAACAAAATTCTACAAGCAGTGAGAGAAAAGAAACAAATCACATACAAAGGAAAGCCCATCAGAATCACAGCAGACTTCTCAGCACAAATGCTCAAGGCAAGAAGAGCTTGGAGTGATGTATTTCAAGCCCTAAGGGAAAACAGCCTCCAACCCAGATTGATGTACCCTGCAAAGCTATCTTTAAAAACTGATGGAGAAATAAGATACTTTCATGATAACAAGCACCTTAGGAACTTCATGAATACCAAACCAGCACTCCAAAAAATTTTAGACAATATCCTAGGAAAAGACAATGAGGATCACAACCCCTGGAAGCCCAGCAGAATGAATCTGTTGGGCATGACAAATTAAACTAAAAGTGTGAGATTCCAACAAAAAGTCATGACAAGGCTTTTAAAACTTTTAACTTCATCTCCCTAATGAATGTATAATTCAATCTTGTTATTATACTGATTAGTATTTTTCTGATTCTAGTGTTGCACACCTTTCCTTGTGCTGTACTGGCTATTTATCATCTTCTTGTGCCTACTTTTTAATTGGGTTGTCTATTAATGAGCTGTAAGAGTTCTTTATATATTTTGTTCATAGGTTATATGCATTGTAAATATGGTCTCTTTAAGGACTACTTTTCATTTTAACAATGTCATTTAAAGTTCTAAATTTTGATGGAATCTCATTTATAAGTTTTTCCTTTAATACATCATGTTTTTTGTATCCTAGGACATTCTTGCCTACCCTAAATTCATAAACCTTTTCCCTTATAATTTCTTCTTAAAGTTTCATAGTCTTAGTCTTTCATATTTAGATTCATAGATCCTTTCAAGTTATTTTTATGTATGGAAATAAAGGATTGAGGTTAATTTTTTATATGTGGATACTAGGTGTTCTAGAGCCATTTGCTGAAAACACTATCTTTTCCTCGGCTCTTGAATTGAATTTATATTCTAAAAAATGTTAACGTTAAATAATCTTTCAAAACTTAATGGACCATATATGAGTGGTTCTATTTCTAGATTTTCTGCTTTATTCCAATAATCTATATGTCTTTCCTTATACCAACACTGCCTTGATTACTGTAGCTTAAGAGGAAGTCTTAAAATTAGGTACTAAATGTCTTCCAACAATGTTTTTTCTTTTTATTTTTCTTTTTACTTTTCTACATCCTTTGTGCTCCTACATAACTTTTAAATTTCAATATCCAATTCTTCATTTATAGCAACTATACATAGACCTGAATTTTTATATATACCTTGTGTTTTCTAATCCTGCTAAATACAAATACAAGTTCTAGGGGCTCCTAGAGATTTCTTAGTATTTTTTCTGTAGATGATCATTTCATCTACATATAAAGATTTTGCGCCGACCTTGCCAATCCTATCCTAATTGTGTCATTTTATTGCCAGACTATTTTGGTTTAGGCCTATGTTTCAAAGTTTAATGGACAGATGAAGAATAGGTGTATTTGCCCTTGTTCCCCACCTTAAGGAGAAAGCATTGTATCTTTTCCATTCATATAAGGCCTTTTTGCTGAAAGTATGGAGTACATGTCTTTAATCTGTTGAGAAGGTTCTGTTCTACTTCTAATCTCCTGATAGCTTTTACTACGAACAGCTGTAGAACTTAGTCCAATACTTTTTCTCCAACTAGTGACAGGATCATATGGCTTTTTCTTTCCTCTGTTAAAATGATGACTTTTGGGGGTGGATCTTCCAATGTTGAACCAACACTGCCAGCCCTATAATAAAACCACTTTCTACATCCTGCCAGATCTGACTTCTAATAGCTCATTCTGTTAAACAAATTTTTATCTATGTTCATACTTTTTCATCTATTATCTTTATCCAGTTTTAGGATTAGCACAATGTTGATTTCCTAAAATGAGGGGTGAAGTGTTCCTTTTTCTTTTCTGTTTTAAATGTTTGATATAATTTATCATTAAAATGTATATGAGCCTGTTGTTGTCATATAGGTAAGTTTTCAAGCTAGGAATATACTTTCTTTAATAGGTGCTATTCAAATTTTATATTTCCTCCAGAGTTAGTTTCATTAATTTGTCTTCCAAGGTACTTCTTAGAAGTTGTCAAATTAATTTCAAAAAAGATTTTTGAAATATGCTTTCTATATCCTTTTGAATTCTGTAAAATCTGTGGTAATATCTCCTAGATGTTGATATTGTAATTTTAAAAATGTATAATTGATATTGTGTGATAGGAAGAAAAGGTCTAAGGGAGCAGGGGAAGTGGGAGAGGTAGGGGAAAGGAAAGAAGGGAAAAGGAAAAATATGAGAAAAGGAAAAAATTGGAAACAAAGTCTTTGCAAATACTGAAGGGTGGAGGGGGTGAAGGAGGGCAGGGGAAGGGGAAAAGAAATAAGAACCAAGATACTCATGTAAAGGTACAAGATCCCAATGATTAATGCAACTGTATTTTATACCTAAAATGTACCAATAACCTTAATGGGAAAAAATATAAATAAAAGGCAAAATAAAAAAGATAGATAATAGGAAGTAAGGAGGCAGATCTTTTTCAAATGGAAAGGGGATCAAGAAGTGGAGGGAAGGGTGAGGGAGTGAATGGAAAGGAGATGAAAAAAGAATTAAGATGTGTTATGTACATCTCCCAACTCCCCACAAGGAAAGTAACCATTATGTACTGCAAGTATGTACTAATAAAAATAAAACCTGAAAAAAATGAATAAGACATTTTAAGGGTACAGCCACATCCATTAAAGGTAAATAATATATGATAAGCTTCTTGTATGATAATCTGCTGAACATTAGCATTTAATTAAAATAAATTTTTTATGGAGAGCAAAATCACACTGATAAAAGACAAAGATGGCTCATAAAACAAAGATGGCTCAAAAGCTTAGAAATATGTTCAAGTTTTCTAGTTAGCATAAAGGCAAAAGAAAACAACTAATGGACTAGTTACACTTAACAAACTGAAAATATTAAAAATGAAAATAGGCAAGATTGATTCATGTAAGGCTAAACAACCTCAATATTTCTTGTGAATTATATGGCATTAAACCTAAATAAATTTACATACATTTGGCTTAGTGTTATGGTTTGGATCTTAAATGGTCAATATGTTGAAGGCTTGAACTACTTATGGCTGTGTTGGGAGGCAGTGGGATTTCTAAGAGGAGAGGCCTAGTTGTGGAAGTTAGGTGATTGGAGGATGTGCCCTTGAAGGCCATATTGGGACCCTAGTGCCTTCCTGTTTCTCTTGGTGCATCATGGCCACCTTGAGATGAATTAGTTTCCTAGGCCACATGTTTCTGCCGTGATGTACTGCTTTGCCACTGGCCCAGAAGCAACAGTGCTAAGCCACCATGGGCTGAATCATCTGAAATAATGAGCCAGAATACATCTTCCTTTTAAGTTGATTTTCTCAAATATTTTGTCACCATGATGGTAAGCTGACTGACAACCTACCATGTCTATTTCTAGCAGTGTATCCTACAGAAATATGGTGTTATATTTAAAGATGCATGCACAATGAGTTTTAATTCATTAAAAACAACTGCATCGGAATTTATTGATTCACTTGAACTTTGATATATTTATAAAATCTGTTTACAGAGAACTATTATTATAATATTATTTTTCTATTCTGAAATGTTAAATTCTTCTCTCTTCAGATTTTCTTTTAGGTAACATGATGGGTCCTACACATTTTTCAATAAAAGTTTATTCCTAGACAGTTTACATTTTAAGTTGTTCCTATGAATTCATCTTGTTTTATTATCTTTTATATTAAATAGATAATTTATTATTTTTTAATACAATGGGCTGTAGCAAAAAATCAATAAGCACTTTGATTTATTTGGATTTTATAGTTAGATATATATTGTTATTTTGCTTTATCTTTTAAAAATATTTATAACCCTTTTGTGGCTTTCTTATCTAATTGTATTTATGCAAACCTTCAGAAGAATTTTAACATATATAGTAGGGAAGTAGTATAACTGTAGGGCCAGGAATGGGCTTTAAATTTCATTGAATAATTTTTCAGTTATCCATTGAGATAACAATGTTTTATCTATTTTTCTCAGACTGAGATAAAAAACATATTAATTACAAAAATAAAACACCTTTGCTTCATTAATTTAAGCTAATTTATTTTGTGATACTGCTCTTAGCATATACAATCTGATTTGATTTGCTAAAATTTTATTAAAGATTTGATAGTAGGATTATACTAACCTTGTAACAACTGAGTAACTTCTTGGCCTTTTCTAAATCTATCTAATTTATAAGAAATAAAGACAATATGTTCCTTGAATGTTTGAATGAAACATTTCTTATGATAAAAACATTTAGAATTAATGTCATTAAGGAGTATTTCTTATTTTATTAAGGGTATGTTTATAATTATAAATACTAATAATTTTTAAACTTCTATGTATTTTAAATTTCTCTGGAATCAATTTTAGACATATATATTTTCCCCCAAATTGTCTATATTATCAAGATTTAAACATTTTATCACATATTTGGGGGGTTATATTTTCTTTTTAAATACTTGTTTCTGTGGCTACTGTTTATATAACTAGGTTGTTTTTGTCCTCTTTTCTTAATTAGATTTGTGCACAATTTATTTATTTTATTGGGCTTTACAGAGAACCAGCTCTTGGATTTATAAATTAATTTGGACTTTTAATTTTTATTTTGCATTTCATTAATTTTTTTGTTTATATTGTTACTTTATGAACTCTTTCCCTTTGTTTTTTTATGGTTATTTTATTTTTGCTGCTCCTATTTTGCTGGATCCTTAGTTCATCTGTATTCATTCTTTTTTAATAAGAGAATTTAAATATTTGTGTTTTCCTAAGAATAATTTCAGCCACATCCTATGTATTTTGATGTATTTTGTTATTGTTATAATTAGTCTATGATTGGAGTTTTGTTTTGTTCTTGTAAATAGAATTATTTAGGAGAGTTTTTTCTTAATTTTGCTGTTCTTTGATATTTATCTTTTTTATGTTGATTTCAAAATTTGTTGCATTGTGCTTAAAGATATTAGCCTATAAAATGTTTTCACTTTTTGGAACTGAGTTTTCTTGTCTAAAATATGATAAATTGAAATAAAATTTGTATGGACTTTAAAATGATACTTTATATATCAAGTACTATGGAGTGAATTATATCTCCCTCAGATTCATATGCTGGAAGTTTTAATTCCTAATTGAGATTTTGGGAGATGTGTCCCTTTGGAGATAATTAGGTTTAGATGAGGTTATGGGAGTGAGCTGACACCTCGATCTTGGACTTCCCAGCCAATAGTACTTTCTAAAATTATGAGAAAATATATTGACATTATTTATGCCACCCAGTGTATGTGATTTTGTTATGGCAGCCAAACAAACTAAACTGGATTGTCTAACCTGCAGATAGCAAATGGCACGTGACCATGGAGAACTAGTAATGCGATTGTACAAGACTGTAAATGTTTACCATTATTCTGTAATTGTTAGAGATATTTTTCATTACTTGATTCCATAGTGCTGGAATATGGTCTGCATAGCAGACAACTGAAGGTTGTGTAGGGGAAGGGAAGGTGGAGTGCAGTACTAACTCCTCCTCCGGTGCTTACTACACTCAGTTGAAATAAAACCAGATGTATAATAGACGTAACATATATAGCTTTGTTACTTATATATATTTGCTATGTTATATATTTTAAAAGTAGCCCAAGACAATTCCACTCATTGTGGACCAGGCAAGCCAAAACGTTGGACACTCATGAACAAAGACATCCAGCTTACTAATTAAGTTGAATTATTTTACTGTTCTTCCTTTTATTTCACCACCAAATATCAAGGCATGCTTTTAAAAATTCCCTTAATATGAAGAACTTGTTGAAGGAAAATGAAGAATGGAGAAACAGGAGTGTGCATTGCTGGAAGAAAGATTTGTACTAAAGAAGAATTAATAACTTGCCCTCAAATTCAAGTGTGCTCTGTTCCACACTGTTCCATATTAATTCAACTTGAAATGGGCAATGGCCTGGATTAAAACCCTAAAGACTCTTGTGGATGAACAGTGGGAAAGGTACCAGATGAGAGCGTTGCCGGGGATATGGAAAGTTATAAGAAATTGGAGGATTTAGAAATAGTCTAGGAGAAGACCTAGGTTAGACTCAGGTAGATCAGAAAAACTGGGATAATCAACCTATTAGAATAACAGAAAGACAAAAAAGAAATCATTAAAGATGGATGAGCAATAATAACATAAAAAGCTCTATGTGTAAAAGAGATTTGTGTGTAATTATAGGAATATCAAAGGATAGATTTTAGTGAACATACTATATTAGAATTAGGTGAAGAGTGTATAATCTCTCATAACTCAACTGTGCTAATTTATTTTCAATGGAAGGTGGCAATAACCACAATTTCACCAACCTAATTACTTGAATGTTTGTGCATCCTTTTCCAGCTGTTGCTCATATGTGACCATACTGGGCTGTGTTGCTATTTTATGTGGTGAAGAGCACAGTTTTAATTGGAAGCTGGGAACATGCCTAGGGCCAAGAAAGAAGTGGATTCTGTTTTTCTGGCAATCAAAGAGTCAGGAAGAAATAGCTCAGCATTTGGAATGGGATGAAGAATGTGTCAAGATTGGTTATTTTAAAAACTAACGACAAGACAGGACCACCCACAATGAAATAATGAAAAGTTTAAAGTAATTTCATACTGCTTTGATGGTTTAAATTGAACCATCTAATGCATCTAATTGAGTGATGTGTACCTGTGTACTTTGACTTATTTTCCTAAATGTAGTTCATGCACTGGAATTCTCTCACTGTAGAGGATATGAATACTTTTTCAGAGGCCTGCAACAGGTAGCAAACTGTGGGATACACAAAATGGAACGGAAAGTACCAGAGAGCTATAGGAGGAAAGATATATTTTAACCTTGAGAGCTATCACAAAGCTTCCCAAGATAATTATGATAATAATGAACTACAGTTTTCTGCTTAACAGGTCATCACAAAGATCATAGTTACTTAGCTTAATTCACATCTCCTACTAATTAATTGATCAGTGCACCAGATAAATATTATGCAGTTCGTGCTACATCCAGAACTCTGCTAGGCATCTGAGAGATTGTGCAATAAAACATGTTTCCTTTGTCCCAGAGCTGCAGTAGTGCAGGAAGACCGTTAGATCACAGTGGGATCAGAACACTTCGCTATAATATATTGGGGTCAGGTTGGCAGAGTGTCTGAGGTCATACACTTAACTCTATGATAAAAACTAGAATTCTTATTTCTTGATTTTGAGCTCACTATGATTTCTTCTCTAGCAATGCTGCGTGTTACATGCATTAAATATAAGCAAATTATCATGAGTTGTAGTTGCAAATTAAGAATCATAATAGATTTATTTGAAAATCACCAAACCTGGACGCAGTTGGATGGACACTTCCCCTGGTGTCACCTGAGTATTAATTTCATCTTCACTTGGTATTATGACACGTACAGATGGGTATTCTATGGACTCCACCGAACAGCCTTTGCTTATTAAATTGGGAACAGTATCACAGTGTTCACTCCTTGATCCACCTGAAATGAAATCCTGTTTAAAAGAAGGAAAATCACTGATTTTTTACTGCATATCATTTCATTTATAATCAAAGAAAACCTAAGATAGAAAATACTGCTCAGACACCTTTTCCAATGTAGAATAAATTAGGCAGCTGTTTAAAATAGCTGCATGTTTTCAATAAGAGTGCTGGCAAATTTATCATAAATAAAACTTAAATTTCTAAATCTCATTTAAAAAGAGAAAAATGAATTATTAAAGAGAAGATTTAAATGAAGCACTCTTAATGTTAACTGATCACTGTAAAATTATACCAGTTTAATTCTTCACTTGATCTTAGCCAAAAGGCCGAGAAGCGATACCAGTTTAATTCTTTCCAAATATTTTACTTTGGAACGATAGATCCAAATGAAAATTTAGCCAAAATAGACCATTCATTGCTCCCAAATGTGAGCCTCAGTTCTGAAAGAATTCAACTGGTATGTTTATCATATATTGTTATGTTTGCAATATGAGAGCAAGTCTTTAGAAATTATATGCCTAATTAAATACTGAAAATTCATAACAGAAATCTAATTTCTTAGACCATAAAATTGCCAAGCTTCTTATACATACAACAGTCTATAAATAATTCAACAAATCAAGGAAAATGCTTATGAAGAGATAGAAAGATATAAGATTAAAGCTCAGATTATCCTGACTTTCCAACTGATTCTAAAACTTTCACTAACATTCAACATCAAGTAGCTAATAATTATCCAAGATCCATGCAAACAACCTGAAATTGATGGAATAAGTTTTAATTTATCCTGACTGAGAAAAAAATGATATTCTTTTTCACATAACCATTCTGATTTTCCTCTAAGAATGGAAAATATATGGAAAATATTAATATACATTTTATTTTATGTTTCTTTTGTTTGTTTTGAGACAGGGTCTCACTATGGAATACTCACTATGTAGCCCAGGCTGGCCTTGAACTTGCAGCAGTCCTCCTGCCTCAGCCTCTTGAGTGCTGGGATTACAAGTGTGCAGCACCATGCCTGGCTATGTTTTATTTTCTATCTTCTTGCTCTGAATATTTGGGATATATGCTTATTCAGGAGCTGAATGTTTTCTCAGTGCTCTTCATGACAGTGGCTATTTTGATCCAGCATTCACTCATTCTTCCTTTATTTTGGATGATTCAGAGCATTGTATTTCTAATCAGTTAAGTTAAAGCAGGTTGATTGAATACTTACTCGGGGACCATAGTTTGGTAGGTGCCAAGTACATGGAATACAGCAAAGCAAATTGAGTCCTTATTATCAAAGTCAATAGGACATGGGAAAATTTGGTAATTAATCAAGTAAAATAATTATTATGAGAATTAAATTTAGGGAAGGACAGAATGTCAAGAGTTATGTAGATGGAATCATCAAGTTTATGTGGACATGAGTGTTGAATATGAGGTCACAAATTAAAAACAGGGACATTCTGGCACCGGTGAGTATTAGCTAGGATGATGACATATAAATAATATAGAGTTCTTCAGAGAAAGGTGGCAAATAACTACTACAGTATGAGTCACATTCTTTCAGAGAGCCACAAGCTAAGTAGAGGACCCAATTCTCCCAAGCGTGGGGAATACTGAGAATATGTTAGGTTTGGTATATGTTTACTCATTTATGACTCACATGACTTGTTCCAGATAAAGGGCCATATGCATTTTGCAGATGTAAGTGTCCCAAGATTTCAAATCATGGAAAAGAAATGATGTACAAATAGCTTTAAAGTTTCTCTTCAGTCAGCCAGGAAATCTATTATTTGTGTATACAGAATGGAGAAGAAGGGCAGAGAGGTTAATTTACTGTAACTATGCATCAAGCTATGTCATGTGACCTTTAAATGTCAAATAGTTTTGCTGAAATTGTCAAAATATTCTCAATTATTTTGCAATATCTGAATCAGCATGGTTGTTTTTACCCCACTATAAAAAATAAGTCAGGAAAACATTGCCATGGGCCAATTAGGTTTGAAAAGGAAAGAAAAGACTGGTGGCATCAAAGTTAAAAATGGAATGCTGCTCCTACCCATTGTGGCCTGCTTTTCACTTTGTATAAAAGAAAGGCAATTGGAAACCACACCCTTTTAATTTTGGGTGTTTTGTGTCATTTTAATTTCTTTTAATCCTTATGTTTTACTTTTTCTACAAGAAAATCATAGACAACCTCTGCCTCTATAACCTAGTTGAGAATGAAAAGTCCAAGATTAATGACACTGTGGCTGGCTTTGTGTCAATTGTTACTTCATCCATTTTAATATGATTTTCTGGTGATATACATAAGACAAGATTTCTCTCTGATTTCTGAGTCTTTTTGACTTCCAAACATGGCAACCTGCACAGAAGTGGAAGAGCCCTATCATCTTCCTTTAGACAGTGAATGTCCTTATCATAGTGTAGGACAGGGATGGCAAACCTATGGCACGTGTGCTGCAGCAGGCTGTTTGTATCATTGAAGGTTCGCCAGTACTAGTTTAGAAGAACTATCCTTCAAGGTTCTGCTCTTAACTTGTGACACCCTGTGACAGATGTATCAGTCAAGAAGAAAGTTCTTCAAAACTTGACATATCTAGCATAGACGTTAACAAGAAACATGAAACTCTGAGCTAGGTAATATTGATAAGGTCCTTTCTATCATAATGATTTTCTGAGTACTTTTATGTAGCATAGAAGGAAAGAGAAGATAAAGGATATGGAATGAAAGATTGACATGCTACGTAAGAATGCAAGCAAACTCAGTATAACCTGTGTACAATTTTTAGTGGCTCTTTTACTTTTGACAAACTTTGAAAATTATGTATGCCAGGTTTATTTTGTTACTGTTTTCATCACAAAACAAAGAAACTTCCTCGTTCTTCCCTTTCCTTCCAGCCTTGCTAGCTGAGAAATAAGACACCAGTTGCATCTGTGCTTCAATGATGGGTGATCTTCCAAAATTCAACAATACATTCTGCCTGCTTATGGTGCCAGGTCAGCCTGCAGGGAATGGACAGGTTCTTCTTTAGTGATGTGGATGATAATGATGGCCTTGTCCAAGCATGCTTCTCCCGAGTTTGTACTCTTCACCCAGTCAACGTTCCTCATTTTCTGAACTACACCAAAGTCTGTGAGGTTGCAACTCCTTTGTTTTAAGCAATGTCCATGTGTCACATGCTTCTCACATATTGTTTCATTGCATCTTCATGCTAGTGCAAGGGAGGTACAACTAGTATTTCCATTTTACAGCTAGGGAAAATTGAGGTTCAGAGTGATCAAGTAATGTGTCCAAGTTTACACAGTTAAAAACTGGTTGAACTAGGACTGGAATCCAGTTCAGTCTCTTTAGAGCCTAATTTTTGAATAAATTAGATTACACTGCACTGTGTAGAATATTTAGGGCATGCACAGCCAAGTGACATTCTGAATGTGTTTCTTGAGACATCACTGAAGGACTGCCAGTGAAGGATATAGCTTTGCCTCCTTCCCTCGGACAATCATCTTCCTTTCCCTTTGTCTTACCTTCTCTCATCTGACTTCTCATCTTTCTCAAAACCCCAAAACCCTCCTTCTGTGGTAGGACTGGCTATTATTCTCAGAGCCAAGACTTTGCTGACTTTTTGTGCCCGTTGGAGTTGTGAGATGGAACAGGAGTCCCTCTAAAATCTGCCATTGAAATGACTGAAAACTGGGCTTCTGAACTATTGTTTAAAAGTTCTTTCAAACATCCCTCCTGTAAGCATTCTGTAGCCAAGGTCAGGTTGGCTCAGACTTCAGGGCTCTAAGAATCTTCCTTGGTGAAAGAGTAAGAATTTAAAATGGAGTACTGGCTTAGAGTTGGGAAATACCAAGCCATGAAACCTTCTTGATAAAGAGAAAACCTACAAGGAAATTCCAAATTTGAGTTTATAGAGATGAGAAAAGGGAAGTTCCAAGAGTAGATGAATTCTATCTTGTCCTTGGCTTATCAGAAGTGATGGGACTGGATCTAGACATTCTAGAATCTTCCTCTGTATGATCTTCATCACCTGTCTCTACAGGCTGTGAATCACTTCCTAGTGTGTGAATGACTTTGTATTTTCTCACTGGTGGAGCCCAGAATATATCAAAAGAGCTTCCAGATGTCAGCAAGAAAGGGCGACTTGTGTTTTGTGTGCTCCTGCCCTGCCTTTAATCTGACTTGGCTCATAGAAGGAATCGATGCCCACACCCACAGTCATTGGCTACTTTTCAGTTTTCTTTTTCCTTCCGGGGGATGTCCCAGGACAAGCAGTAACAACGAAGGGCGGAAGGATGATGATAAGTATAGTTGTAGTGTTAAATCAGAGGAGGCAAAAACAAGAGATTTATCTCCATGTCAAGCAAAAGGTCCTTAAAAACCTACCAGTTCCAATTCCCAAAAGCTACATAAATAACTGTAAAATTGCCTAGGCAACTGCATCAAAGAAAAAATTCCCAATATAGCAGAAAAGGTTTTTTTTCATGCAACTTTTTATATACAGGTAGTTCTAATTAAAAAGAAGGAACAAAAGAAAAAATTTGCAAAACAAATTTAGAGCCAAAAATGCATTATAATTGTTATCCTAAGAGTTTTGTGTTGAGGATTTGTTTCTCTTGGTAGAATACAAATATACTAATTTTGAACAATAAACATTTTCTAAATTATTCTTCATTCCATGGAATTAAAAAGTGCCCAATAGCTCATGAATAGGCTCATGTGTCAAAAGAAAAGGATCACATTTTCCATAAGTAAACAACAAATTGATGCATAATATTAGGAAATGTAGGACATGAGTTATCTTCAAATATTTCAAATAAAAACAAATGGAATAGACCAATAAATTAGCTTACTTTTCTTTAACAAGGAGATACAAGAGAACAATCCAACTTTGGTAAAACCTCACACCTCAAGCCTCAGCAAGAATTTCACACCAAAGCTTGCTGAACTATCAAAAGTTACTATCTGTGTTTGCCAATCCTGTGTATAGAACATATGGAAAACATAAAAAGGTTTGTACTTT
Organism: Heterocephalus glaber; assembly: GCF_053883595.1. Taxonomy (NCBI): domain Eukaryota; kingdom Metazoa; phylum Chordata; class Mammalia; order Rodentia; family Bathyergidae; genus Heterocephalus; species Heterocephalus glaber. The sequence goes on from NW_028258156.1 coordinate 9,904,607, forward strand.
ATTTCAAAATTACTATAATTTTCCCAATAAAAAGTTATATTTGATTTTATATTTAGCCAGATATGCTATTTCCAACTGCATAAAACCAAATAAAAATTTTCCTGATGCTCAGTATTATCTTTTTTTCTTGATGCACCTTCAAGACACAAAATATTAGGGCAATGAAAAAATGCTGGAGACAAAGTCAAGCATGAGGAAAAGAAAAAAAAAAAGAAAACAAAAGCAAAAGCACACCTCTTGTACACACCATCCGCATTCTGGACCCAGCTCAAGGCACCTGGCACACGATGCTGTGTTTGAAGAGACGCATCTATTGCCTTCTGTAACAGAGGACAAATGAACCATTAGGGTTACTCTCATTAGGAAGGGATACAGTTCCAACCAAAATGTATCTTAAAAACTAAAACAAGATGATCTTTTGTTTTAAATACATGATATCAAATAATGAAAAATTTAGAGTTTATACTGTTTATTGCAACTAATCTATCCTGGGATGATTACTATTTAGTTTTATAAAATTAGGGGGAGAAGAGAGTAACAAAAATGTGATTTTAGACAAATTTTGGGATTTGGGCTGAATCTCACTATAATAGTATGAGATCTTCCAAAACTTTTAGTGTGTTGAAATCTTGCTAAATTTCATATTCTCTGAACCAAGTATTATTTTTGTTCTAGAGTTTTTTCTGTAAAAATGTTTACAATTTTTATAGATGTCAATTTTAACAAGTAAAGCTATGTTGAGTCATAATGAATGAAGCTTCTGAGAAGTAATCTAGATGGACATTTAAAAAATTACAATGGAAACTGACTGTGTTCATCATGATTATTTTGGTGTGAAGAATATCAGAAAGAGAAATACTGGCATGATTCAGTATTTTTGAAGTGAAATATTTAAACTGAATGAATTGTTTCAGTTAGCCCAATTTAATTTCTCAGACTGGATTTCTTTAAGGTCACTAAGAATTTACTTTTCCATAGATCTGTATACTAGAACATATTTTAATAGCATAATTGTGCCAGCAAATTATTTTTCCTTTATTCCTCTATATAGTAACTACTTTAGGTTAAAATAAGGTTCACTATTACAGATTTCAATATGTAAAGTATAATACAGAATGAGTCACATGCCATTTTATCATGAGATTGTGGTGAGCAATACATTCTTTCCACACTTTGTCCTTTACCATGAGAAGGCCTAAGGATACTGGAAATCACATGTCATTGTATCTGCCTCACTCGTAGGCACACAGTGTATGATGTGAACATCCTGGATCTAAGTAACTCAAAAATAAGACATACTGTGACAAGCACAGAGCAATCTCACCAAATTACTATAGGAGCCTGGAGGAAGGGGCTTCTCACTCTGGTTTAGAAGGAAGGGTAGTGGTGGAAGGAGGATGGTGTCTTTAAGGCTAACCCAGAGGCAGTGCTATCTGGTACCTCTCTCTGTTGTCTCAGTTTGTTTCTCCTAACTGTGTTCATCTGCTTTAAAATATGCAATAGGCATTAAAGAAAAGCATGTATGTGTGTATCTGCATACACAATCACGCAAGGACGTGGTAGTTTGAAGGAGATACAGAGCATATCCCTATCCCATTCCAAATGGTCTCTCTCTCTGAACGTTCCCCTACATTGTGGAATCAAGGGTAAGGGAGTTGTTAACATGATGTGCTGTGGGTGTTGGCAGTGCGCAGAGAGAGAGAGAAAGGGGGCTGCAGCAGAGATGCTAACTGGTGTTGCAGTGAGCACCTGTCCCTGCATTCTCCCATGCCTGGTTTGGATTAAGCTGAAAACATCCTTTCCTAACACCCTGGAGGTTTTATTATTTCTCAGCATCTCTTGTACCCTTTGTGCTTGGCTTTATGTTTTTTCATATATATTAGCCACAAGTTCTTCACTGATCTTTCCATATCTGGCCTGGAATTCTAAGAACTAAAAATAACTGTTTTGGGCTCCCTTCACTCCCAGCTTGGCCACTTAAGTATAAAGTCTCCTTAGCCTAAAAATCTTCCATCTGGTTTAGCTTGCAGAATGTAAAAATTGCTTAGTCCTAAAATACTCAAAAGAGTGAGTGACGTTTTTAGTTTTGTTCCCAGAAAAAACCAATATAGGTCTAGAAATGAAGCATGTTGGCAATCTGCCATGGTCTGAGTGCATTCCCTGAAATTCATATGCTAAAAGGTGGTCTCCAATGCAATAGTGTTAAAAGGTGGGGCCTTCAGGAAGTGATTAGGTCTGAGGTCTCCCTTGTGAATGGGATGGGGGCCCTTATTCCATAGTGTATGGCCCTTTGCTAGCTTCTGCTTTCTGCCCTGCGAAGGCAGAAGGCCCTCGACAGACATTGAATGTGCATCTTTCTCTTGGATTCCAAAGCATCCAGATCTCTAAGAAATTTCAGTTAAGGCTGATGATTTAGCTGAAAGATAGAGTGTTTGCCAAGCATGCAGGAGGCTCTGGGTTTGGTTCCCAGTCCTGCAAAATAAAATAAAATAAAATAAAATAAAATAAATTTCCGTGGTTTATAAGTTATACAATGTCAGTTATTTGGTTATAGCAACATGAAAGAACTAATACACAGATCTAACTTGACTTTTAGCAGCTGTGAGCCTTGAGCCAAGTGGAACATAGGGGGAAGTCTATTTCAGTTCACACTTGACCAAGCCTTTCACTCAGCAGGCAGAACATTTAAGACCACAGTGTCATGGAAGGGAAGCTGCAGAGGCTTGGACTCTGATTTTAATGATTGTTGGATTCTGTCCTAAGTGGACCCATATTCCAGCTCAGTTTGGAATCTTACTTTCATAGCACACATGGTACACAATAAATTAACAAGCAAAATTATTTCTCTGTATTCACTTTTGTTCAAAAAAACTCCAGTGTTATCCTTTCTTCTCAAACTGCAGGCATATAAATATAGTGACTGAGAATAATACAGACTTTGGTCCTTTCAATACTTCCCAGGTTCCAGGGATGACATTTCTTAGAATACATGTGGAAAAAAAATCCAGTAAATGGATCTGGAGGAGGTAGGCCTTGTGGTTCTGCAGAAGTGGAGGAAGGTCATAAATTGAATTCCATGGGAACAGTGTCAAACATTATTTCTGGAGAGTATTATAGTTACACTTCACAGGAGAGATCCCAGATACACTTTGACATGGCATTTTAAGGGTTTTGTTTTTTAATTTTAAAATATGCAAGTGAGTAAAATACCTAACATGCACATATTGCATCAGTTATAGCAATTCTAGTTACTGAATAGGCAAATTATCACGAGTGCTGTTAGTAAGCATGTGCTAAGGATCTCTCCCCCACCCCACCCCCATGATAGCAGGAATCTCTACACTGCACACACATCAATGCACTGCTGTTTAAAGACATTGGCATCTATCATCAGCCTCCAGATCTGCCCAGCTCATTTTCCTTCCCATCCCTGATGCAAGTATGCACATGGGAAGCTTACTTTCCAGTGGTGGTTTCCTAGCAGCCATTGGCACTGCCCTGACACCTCATTAGGGTGTGTGACTGAGTAGTTCTTCTTCCCACTCTACAATTGTGGTTGCTGCTTGTTCAACCATTTGTCCAGTGATGTTTCATGAAACATTCTATTCTTTATATTCTAGTGTTGTGTTTTATGGTGGATAATTTATTGATCCCAATGAAAATTCTTAGCACATGTGAAGTAGAATGATGTTTTTAAATATATGTCTTCAGAGCCTCCTTTTCCACCTCTTTGCTTTAGTGCTTCATGCCTCATGAACAGCATGTGACTAAAGTGTGTTAACTTGACAAATCAGTACAAGATTTAATGGCCTCTTGCCAATAAGTGGATATTCTAAACAATTCCATTTCTTGATCTACAAGTATCAGTTGCAGTCTTACTTTTTCCCTTTATGTTACAACTGGAGATAACAGATGAGATGAGGAAGTATTGCTGAACAATTACTAGGAAAGAACTTTCAAACTTCCATAGCACTGACACTTACTAGCTGTGTGCTCTTAGGCTAGTTCCTTCAAATCTGTAAGCCTTCATTTCCCCTGCTATAACACAGGGCTACTACACTCAGACCCAGTGCTAGTATGAGGATGAAGTGAGGCCAAGCATACCAGGCATAGCGCTCAGGGCACAGAAGGCATCAGTAAAGCAACTGTTATAATTTTATTAGAAATAACTGTATATTAAATTATATGTCTCTCTATATATACAGACATGTATGGATGGATACCTATATATGTATTTATGCACGTACGCCTGTGTGGTGTGTATGTATGCGTGTGTATTTAATTGTAAGTTCAGGAAAAAAAGGGAGATGTTATGTGTCTTTAAATTTGTACTAAATGAGGAAAAAGGAAGAATCAAGATATATCATGTACAGATGTAAATTCTCTATAATAAATGTGATCACCATGCATATCTAAAATGTACCAATAAAATTAATCTAAAAAATTTTTGTAGGAAATGTAATTTGCTGTCCTTCATATGAATATCCATTGAGTCATAAATTTTAAAAAATATAGCTAACATAAAAATATATACCTATTTAGTAAAGAGTTACTGCATTTAGTTTTCAATACATATCAGTCCAATCTATTATAAATACAATGGTGACATAACACTGAAAATCTAGAACACCTTCATTTTTTTCATATTTTGTGACACAAACATCGACTAAAGCTAAATTATTTTGAAATTATTTCCCAGAATTAAATGTCTGTGATATCTCTATAACTGCTTGTCATAAAGTATAGTAAGTATAATCACCAAAGGAATAGAGCACACACAAATCAGGAAACTACATATTCCTGATGAGATAGCCCTTATTTTACATGGTACTGATTATTCATATTAGTTTTGAGAATATTTAATCCATAGAAATGAGAAGGAGAAGCAAATGAGCAAGAAAAGCCCACAAAAAATAGAAGTCTCAATATTTAGATTGGGATCTTTCCATAAGTCAAGTGATTATAGCAAGTGAAAGCTATGAGAAATACTGCTCTTTTGTTCCTGCTGTAAAATGTTTACAACAGACTTTCAAGATAATTTAAAGAGTGATGTAGTTATCTGGAAAAAGGAATAAATAAGATGGATAAAAGATTTTAGTCCCTGATATTCAGAATTAATTATTCTAGATTCTCTTGTTATTCCTGGATGGAATGATTTGTGAGAAATGCATTTTTCCAGCCACATCTCTTTCCTAACTGCATTTACTATACAAATTAAATTAAAATTAAAATTAGATAATTATATAAAGCTACTTCCTTTAAAAGAACAAAGTGAACAGAGTTATAATGAATACATATTGTACTTTGATAACAGTCAAAAACAAATTGTGCACACCTAAGGGTAAGTTTAGAGTGTAACATAGTCTTGTAACTGTGATAAGTGCTTTTAAAATACAGTAACTGATTCTTGACACTCTCATTCACACTATGATTTGATATAAAAATTTAGACAAATATATCCTAACTACATGGAATTACCCAGTTATTGCAAGTTTTGATTTGAAGTTTCCTAAAGGCCTCTTCAAAAATAAAAGAAAAAAGGTAAATGGTTAGATCTGCCTCTCAGAAAGCCAGGCACAGGAAACCAAAGAAAGATCAGTTTTAATAAGGATTTAGTAATAAGGGACTGGGAGAAATAGAGGAAGCATGGAGACAGGGCAAGGTAGATCTGAGTGGGGAATCTCTAGAGAGGAAAAGAAATACATTCCCAGTTTAGTGTCTAAGACAGTATCTCAAAATAAGGGGAGTAGGAATATGTTACAACTGTTTCCATTTCTTCTTCCTGTAGGTTTATGCTTGCACTTAATATGTACATAACACAAACCACATTATTTGTTGCCATTTTTCAGTTGCTGTTTTTAGTACTCAGAATATAGGAGACAATTTTAATGTTGTAATAGACAAAAAGACAGATATAATTAAAAGAATTATAATACACTAGCAACAAATGAATATTTCAGTTGTACCCATATGTATGTAGCTGAAAATTCAATTTAATATTTGTAGTTTTCTTCTAAGTTATAGATTCAGAAAATACTACTCTACAGTGGTATCACCTAGAACTCTCTTTTTCTTCTATCATAGTTTGTTTCAAATTTGTAGAAAATAAAAATATTCACTCCATATCAATGAAAATGAGCGTCTTTAAGGGGAAAACGATTTTAAATAATTTTGCCTCTTCTTTTCACTTGAAAAACATGTTACAGTATGCACATGTAATAAAAACAGTCTGAATTCTTTTCATTCTTGCCTGCTGTTAATTGTATGAGTGACTAAGTGGCAGTTTGGAGGTGTATTTGGAAAGAAAAGAAGTGATATGACAATGTTAGATTCTTATGTGGTTGTTCAAGAAAAAGCCAAAGTAATAAGGACATTATAAGAAAAAACTTATCTTAGTTTCTCAGAAGAATCTAAGATTGGGATTCTAAGCAAGTGATTTATGGATAACAGAAGTGAGGTAAGAAGGTCAGGAGAGGAGAAGGCACTAAGCAAAAATATTGGTACCATTGTGTTTTAAGCATAAATGCCACCACAGTGGTGTCCCATCTTGAGGCAAGGGGCTCTTATCAGAGACTCATTGGCTGTAGGCAGCTGGGCGTGTGGGGGGGGGGCGGGTGGTTAGAGTGGACCAGCATGGGTTGCCCTCTCAGACATTTCTGCGCATGTGTCTCCTTTTGCTGGAGGACAATTCTTTTCAAAGGTGGCAGCTGCTGACCGTCAACAGTTACAATGAGCAGCTGGGGATGGATACTCTGACCCTAGAAGAGAAGTCTGGGTGGGGAGCTAGCAACACCTACTACTGTGGCCTAACCCAGAGAGTGAGAAAAAGAGTATTATGGCAGAGATTGCTATTTGTCTGCCTATTCTTTCTTACTAACAGCATCCAAGATTTATTGCAGTTAGCTTGGAGAGGAACTCAAATGCCACAGTACCCAGCTGCTCTTTATGATGGTGGCTGTATGATTAGTTCTGATGGTTGGGATGAAGCTGGAAGCTCCTTAATGGAGTTCCTGTGAAAGCTTCTCAAAAATAAGTTTTTCCCTTTTTCTTGTCTTGCTTTTTTTGTTAGGAACACGGATGTGATGTTTTCACTCACAGCAGCCATATTCAGACCCAAGGAAACTTGTCTCATGGAAGCCAATGCTAAAGATGCAGAACTGAAGGGGCTGAGACCTGTCACAGTAACATGGATTTACTGCCTGTCTGAGGGTAACTGCATCTGTTGCTGAGAAGAAATTTTACCCCGATCTTATTTAATTCACTGCTTTAAAAAACCCTCTTACTAACAGATTAGCCCAATTCCTAATAAATTTTCCTCAAAGTTTTTTATTTATTTTTTATTTTTTGTACCGGGGATCGAACTCGGGTCCTTGTGCTTGTGCAGCAGGTGGCGAAACCAATGAGCTAAATCCCCAGCCCTCTTGAAGTTTTGAAAAATAAGTTACTAAGAGACAAAAAGAATTCAGGTAAATGTTTTTAAAAGAGCTGTTAACCCTATCATTACTCACTATGAAGTAAACCATCCATATTTTTTATGATTTGTTTTGTTTTTTTTCCTTTGTTAAAGTAAGATTACTAGACATTTCTCAGAGGACTGGGTCTTAAACATATTTTCCTTAACTGTCCCCCTTAGTGTTTGAGCTTAGTACTCAGTTCACAATGACTGTGTAATGAATGAATGGTATTATAAGTTGAAAATAAGTTTGCAATATAATTTCTGAAGTTCTTGATTATTTGCATTTTTAAATCTTCATTTCCAAAATTGATCTATTTTGAAATATAATATAAATATACCATTTAATGATACACATCTGGATGAATCTTGATGTTTTAAATGTGTGAAAATAAACATACCTATAGTGATATTATTTTCCAACATTTGGTCTTCTGATGTTATATAGTTCTGCTCATTTATTATAAAGAATATTAAGTTTCTAAGAACTCTGTTTACATTATGAAATGATCCTGTATTGAAATAGGATTTTTAATGCTACTCCCATCACTAGATTCATTCATACTTTAGTAGTGCTGAAGTCTGAACCAAATTTCATCCAAAAATGTTCTCTTTCCCATTAAATTTGAGTAATGCCTTACTGAGCAGATTTCTTATAATGTCAACATTAGGAAATAGCATTAATATCTTTGCTTTTTAAGTTACGTTTGTAAAGCCTTTTATTATATGTAACCTTTGTGTTCTAGAGACAAATTTCAACTTTTTTATTACATAGTAAATATTTCATGTGATTATAATAAGGTTTATGCTGGCATAAAGATTTTTGAAAAGTGAGAAGGGAAATAAAGGCCCTTTTAACTTCAAGCAGTTTAAGAAATGTTGGGCAATGTTACGCATTCCACTTCTCTGCCCTGCCCTCACTGGGCAATCCCAACATGAGTCAGAGTTTAAATGGGCTAGGATGGCATTAATCGGAACTCTAGTTCATGGTGGAATTTACAAGAACAACCACTGTACAGCCACCAATGACATTCATTTGTATTGAAACCAGTCATTACAAGAAGCTGGATCAGATAGGATCACCCCAGAATTTTTCACTGTAATTCATTCATACACATTGTAATCAGTTTTGCTTTGAAAATGCTCTGATTGTAGCACACACTGACTGTAATTTATGCTCTATCTTGGCTCATTTTGTACCTAGAAAAGAGCACTATTAATTACACTGCTACAGCAGATGTAAACTGGTACTCCTTGGGTAAGCTAAAAGCTTAGGTCACCCTAAATGCACATTTTTTGCTGATATTAAATGAGAAATAAAAATACAGAAGGCAATTTATGAAGTTAGAAGAAATGTGATAGGAGAAAGGGGACTCTAAATGTTAGTGATGGAGGACTCTCCACATTCGGGCTGGCCTAAAGCTGGTTTTGAAGGATAGGTGAAATGTAATATCTGAAAGTTGTTTATTTTAAAATTATATCCTATGTGTATCTTGACTTACATTATTTGATGCTTGGAGCAAATTAAAAAGCCGAAAGAATATTTTTCATTGTTATGGTTAGGTCTAAAATGCTGCATGAAAGTCTCATGATTTCAAAGGTGGAGCTTTCAAAAGGTGATTGTATTGTGAGGGCAATGACCTTATTAAGGGATCAAGTTACTGATGAGTTCATAGATTGATGGTTTCTTAGGAGGTGGAACCCACTTGGAGGAGGAGGGTTGCTATGGGCATGCCTTTGCAAGGTATATCTCCCACTCTGGCTTGGCTCTTTCCTTGTCCTTCTGCTCTGGCTGCCACAAGGTGAGCAGCTTTCTTCTGTCATGTTCCTCTGTCATGATAATTCTGCTTTGGAACCAGCCAACCATGAAGTGAAATCTCTAAAATCATGAGCTAAAATAAATCCCTTGTCCTCTAAGTTGTGTATGTCCACATTCTGTCCTCGCAATGGAAAGCTGACCAATATAGTCATCTACATTTGAAAATGACTTTTTGGTGCTTAGTTTTTGCTTGGCCATGAAGTTTCATGGGTAGGCTAAGTGGTCACTCAACATACAACAAGAGTAGTTCCCGAAGAGGACCCAATTAATGTTGCAGCTGATTGTTTAGCAAAGCACATCAACCTGTCTTCTGACAATCACCTTGAGAGAATTCATGATAGTGAAAAAACTCATGAAGAAAAATGGGGTGCAAGACCACAGGATCTCTTAGCACATACTTCCTACTTCAGACTTGGACCTTCAAAAAGCACTAACAAGTCAAGGAGGACTTTAGAGGCCCCTCTGAGGTAAATTCTCGTTAGAGCTGTATTTGTGTAACTCGGGAAAGCAATGTTAGTCATGTGCTTTGTGTCTTGTTTTAACTGGAACTTTTCCATACATTCCAACTGTCCTGTTTATGAGGCACACTCCCTTTCTATAAAAGCCAAAATATTCCCTGGTTTCCCACTCCGTTGATCTAAATAATGTTTTCAATTTAACATACTACATTGAAAGAGTTCCAGGGCTCTTCCTATTTTTCTCTCTGTCTCTAGACAGGTATGAGGGGTTTTTTTTCTCTCACTTAAAAAATGCACACTGTTTCTCATGTCAAAAGTTTAAATGCCTTGGTAAAGTAGGTAAAAAAACAAAGCCCTATGACAGGAGGAACACATTTTTTTACAGTGTATATTTTAAACCTGAAGTCATATTGCAGGTGTGTACTTGATTAGAACAGCAAAACGACACCCTAAATTTTAAGGAATTTAGTTTTAAGCAAAATAAATAATTACATGAAGCCCAAAGTGAATTTTAGTTCACTCAGAATTTGGTTTGGCTCATCTTACATTTTAGAGTTCAAAAAAGTCTGAAAAATTGGACTCTACCACTTGAGAAGTCAATTTCATATACATATTAGGTTAAAATTAAGGAAAAGAATTATATTCCCTATACAAAGCTCTGCTTTTCCTATGAAGAAAGCACTACTGTGCCCATTTTGCAGATGGGGAACTGAAGCATAGAGAGGCTGTGTCTCATCCCAGAGGCACATGGCTAGTGAGTGCTGGGACCAAGTTGAACCCAGTTTTTACAACAGAGGTTTTTGTGAACACTGTCCTACATAGAATAGAGAAAAACACAAAGGCAATTATTCCAAAGTATGATTAAAAAACCCCTCAGTATTACTGAAATTAGTCCTTAGGTGATGACTCAATAATAATTCCATCATCATTTTTCCTATCATCCATGCTAAGGTAATCTCATTTTCTCACTGTACAAATGAGGATTTTAGATTTTTCCCAGTAGATTTATTTTCTACCCTCAGTGCCGAAGACTTCCCTAAATACTTCAGTGCCCTTTTCAAAATTCATTTTATTTCTATGCACAGGGAAACTCTGAGTTTTAGCATGAGAGTCCTGGCCTGCACCTCTCTCTTCCCTAGTGCATGAATCAGATTGGCTGGCACTTATTCAGCATGGAGGAGAGAGGCTCCTTTTACAACTGTGTTTCCCCAGTCCCTTGCCAGGGGACAGCTCTGAGCTGCATGATAATTAGGCAGAAACACATGAAATGGTGTTCACAGTTGCTGCCTCCATTTGTGAATTTCCAGTTCTGTACTGGAAGTCAAATCTGGGACAGGGAAGAAGGCAACTTGTTCTTGTCCTAACCCTGCTATTTCTCTGACCTTGGCTTCATAATTTAACTCTGCCCAGGCTTGGCTTCCTTGCTGTTGAGGTAGGGAAACTGCTTCAACTCATTGTGTGCTATGAAAACCTTTTAAATAGTAGTAACCAGGAGTCAGGGTGCGTGACTGTAATACCAGCATGCTGAGAGGCAGAAGCAGAAGGATCACAAATTTCAGACCAACTTGGGCAACTTAGTCTCTGTCTCAAAATAAAAGACAGAATAGAGGCTGGAGATGTAGCTCAGTGTGACCCCCCCACCCCCCAAAAAAACCCAGTAGAGTATGACAAAATGACATGATTGGTGGAGAACATTCTCGTTATTGCATCTATAATTCTCTTAGCTTATGAGACTGTCTCAAGATATAATTTATAATAAAATGTTTTAACAAGCCAGCAAAGTCATTATGTTTTAGATAGAACAGTTGCCCATGATGCATAGTGATTATTTATTGTTTCATGTTTTAACACTGTTGCAAAAAGGCACAAGTTTTGGGGGATAGGAGGGTTCTGCATGTTGACTGTGGTGGTAGTTTCCCAGGCCCATAGATCTGTCAAAACCCATGCCCTGATACTTTCAATGGTTGTTATTTGGTGATTAAATTATAGTCAGAAATATATATAAGACTGACATTGTAAGTTAACTTGGATGTGGTATGGTTAGGATAATCAGTGCACAATGAAAAAATATATTTTTCCTGAGAGTATATAGAAAACATTAAATTACATTATATAATGTTTAGAAAGCAAGCCAGTGTTAAACTTGTGTTATCTTTTGACTTAACAGATCACTTATTGGTTGAAGTTATCAGTATATAGTATTTGAATGATTTGTATATCTTTTATGCAGAGTAAGAGGTAACATTCCAGTGCTCCTTCAAATGGGTTAAGCTCAGTTGAGACAATAAAAATATCTTCGAAGTAAAAAAATGTTTATACTTTACTTGTAATTTCTTGTGAACTCTCAGCAGTGTGAAAAAGTGAATGGAAGGGGCGTAGGTAAAAAAGGTTCTAAATTATAATAGAAATATTTTAACCTAACTTTCATATAGCATACTTAATCTTTTTAATACCTAAATTATTTAAAACTCTTTCAGTAAATATTTACACAATTTAATTTCATTGGCAATAATTTTATATATAGCAGTAGAATTACTATATTCAGGAAACTTGATATTGATACTAGTAAAAGCAAATTCTTGTTCCATAGTCTTCATATTTCCCCAAATAGTCCAGTTACTGTTTCCCCTTCATCAAAACTCAGCTTTCTCCAGAGTTCACCATTTCTTGGAGAAGATTTTAAAGGAAGTTATAACATTCTCTTTGCTCTCGCTGGCTACTTGTAGGATTCTACCCCAACCCCACCTTCCAACACTTATCAATATTTATTCCTTCCAAGTTCACAGCTCTGATTTAATAAGCCCCTGCCTGTCATTGTTACCATCACCAGGCACTTTTTAACCATCACCTTGCTCTGGATTTTTCCACTTTCTTCAGTCACTTCTGGGCCTCACTGCCTCCACCATGGACAGAGGCAATGGAAATCTCCCAGAGCAGTGACAGCACCGGGCATGCTGTGGGCTGTATGAGGACCACTGAAAGTTCTAGGCTCAAAAAACCAAGAGTAGCAGACTAAGTGACAAATTCGAGAATATCCAGAGGGTGGGACAGAAGGAAGGTTACTGAGCCAAGAATTCTGAAACATGGTGTTGAAAGTAAACAGAAGTAGGTCAGACCCAAATCATGTGATGCATCCTAACCAACAACTTAGACCATTGGATCTGAAGCTGCCTATGGGGCACACCAATCAGCCTACTGGGACCTGAGTCCTCTCAAATTTCCTTCTAACCTCACCTAGGTTTGAAACCCTGCTTCTGTTCATCTCTTGTTAACATCCCATCATATTGTTTTCTCACACTTACTATTCTAATTCTTTCTCCTTAAACTCCTAAGAATACATTTTTACCAGGTTTTCCTTTTTTTGTGGTACTGAGGATTGAACTCAGGGCATTCTAAACTATATCCCCAGCCTTTTTTAGTTTTATTTTTATTTTGAGATAGGGTCTTGCTTAAGAAATAATCTTTACTTACCTTTGTATTACAAATATCAAAGCATTCTTTTCAACTCAAAATTGTCTTTGTTCTCTTTTTAGAAAAAGAACAGTTTTCCTCCTTGCCAAGATCATTCCCTCCCTCAATTTAGTGAATTGCTGATTCAGACCCAGACAATAATTTCCTAATTATATTTAGCAATTAGTGTTTAGCAATATTTAAATGTCCTCTGGCTTTGACAGTGATTGGCCACTCTGTCACTTCTCCACTTTCATCTACTCCTCTATGCCTGTCTATTTTCACATCTCTCTCTACACTCAACTCTGTGAGTCTCCATGAACTAACATGACCCTAAGATTCAACCTCCTCACACATGGCCACCAAATTAGGTTCTTCAGTTTCAAACTCTCACTCAAGATGCTGTCTTGGATTTTTAACATTTTGCTGGACCGTCCCTTTTAGAGTCCAAATGCATCTTCAAAATTCACAAGTCTCAAATAAAAGTCATGTTATTCTTTCTATGCTAAATGACCTATTTCTGTTAATTCTATTATTTTCCCATTTATTCTGATTGAAATCTTTGTGGTTAACCTGATCCCCCACCACCACAGTTACAACAATCTATTAGTCACCAAGATTCTCTGTTTTTACTTTAGTATCTCTAGCATTCATGTCCCCGTTTTCCATTAACATTGATTCCATCCTAGTTTAGACATTTGTCATCTGCTGTGTTATAACAGTTTTCTTCCAGCCTCTTAAAAATCAGCATTTGCCATGAAAATCATTTTATACGTTGTTGTGAGATCCATTTCCTCAAACAGTGTGTCACATTAGGACCCTGTTGAATAATAAGGAAAAAGAAAAAGCCAGACAAACAAAATCAAAAAAATATTGGGTGATTTCTCACCATGTAAGAGGTAGGAAATATCTTACACTGCTAATTTATTAGCAACCTAACTTATTGCTCAGTGTTCTGGAATCTGGAAAGTCTAAGATCAAGGTGTCAACAGATTTGTTACCCGGCGAGGCCCCTCATAACAGGTGGTGTCTTCTTGCTGTTTCCTCACGTAGGAGAAGGACAGAAGGGGCAAATGAGCTTCTCTGGGCCTCTCCTGTAAGGACACTAATGCCATTCACAAGGCTCTGCCTTCATGACCTAACCACCTCTCAAAGCTTCCACCTCTCAATATTATCATATTGAGGATTTGAATTATCTGTATTCTGGAAGGGCACAAATATTCATAGCATCAAATTTTGAAAAATCTATTCCTAACTACAGAGTTTGCTTTCACTTCTCCCTCAGGCCCCTCATCATGGCCACTACTCCTCTCAGCCTGCAGAGCCATCCTGTGTGTGACCATCTGTTGCTGTGCTAGTCTAGACACCGACGTCACTTACATAGGGTCTCTGCCCCTCCCTTCAGGAGTGTTTGATCTCTTCCCTTTTAAATTCTTATAGAATTCGTACTGTAATCCTCATATTGTGCATAGTTATCTCTAGGAATGTTATTTGTTTTGTTTACTTAGTTATCAGTATATTCATATGTGTTTAATTCATACATTATACATATATAAATATAATTATCAAGAAGCAAATTTTGGAGTCATCCCTAGACCCCTTCACTGATAAAGCACTGGTGGTCTACCATCACCAGGTATAACTTCAGGAGCTGAGGCAACTACATTCTGAGACCACAAAGAAAGCCCATTCCCTCTTGGGAGGAGAAGGGGTAGAGTTCCTGTCATGCTGGAACTACATCCATCTTTCTTAGACCTCTTCCCTTCCTTAGGAATCAGGAGGCAGCACCAGAAGTTTTCCTTCCCCTCACCACACACAGTGTCTCACAGTATCTGCCCTGAGTTCCTAAAATCTGATCTCATCGAATGTTGTTTACATCAGTCCCACAAGATGCCCCACACTTCTGGGTTTGCCCTCGTCTTCCTCACATATTCTAACCCTGTAAGGCTCTGCACAGCCCCTCTTCTTCCCACCCCATCTCCTGCCCCCCCCCCCAACTTAGCTCCCATGCTGACCTCCTGAGTAGTGACAACATCTTTCCCATAGCTCTCATATCTGAGCCAGGAGATAGATATGTGCCTTCCTTCGTTGCCACTTGCAGGGTATTCTCCCTCCCTCATTCTCAACCACCCTTGCCCAGCTTGGACACTTGTAACCTGAGCTCTGTCATCCCCTACCCTGAATGGTGCCAGGCAGGCATTACTGACATTTGCTGACCCCACTGTCATCCTGTCTCATCTCTACAAAATTGTGACTGCTTGTTTAGTACCACTTTCCCACACACTATGCCTGTTTAAATTCCTGACATTTCAATGTATGCACAAATCATCTTTGCCATACTTATTATGACTCAGTGCTTTCCTCTCTTTCAACTATTTTGTTCACTTTCCCGATTTATGCACCGCTCTATAGAGCTTGTAATTGGCCTTAACTTCAACCCCTCTACAATCTGATTTTCATATAGCACTTCCCTGATCACCACCTCCTTTCGTTCAATCTGAATCCCTCTTCCCAGTGTCCAGACCCCAACATCTGCCTCTTCCAGGCCTTTGATTCTCCCAGATGTCTGGTATCACCTATTCTCTCTACCGGTCCCCAAGTATCCCAAAATCTAACTGCCTCACTGCCTTCAGGTCCTTACTCAAACGTCACCTCCGTTAATGAGCCTAACCCTATCTAATCTACTTAAAATGACAACTCCTCACTGTTCTCCAGCTCTGTTCTACTTTCCTCAGCTCTGTTCTACTTTCCCCATTGCACTTATCACTTGTTAACATTCTAGATAATTAGTTATAATCATGTATCTATTATTTATCTTATCTTCTCTCCCCCAAACATAAGACTCACTAGGACAAGTACTTTTGTCCTTTTATTCCACAACTTTTTTGCACCTTGATCAGTGCTTGCCATTATCATTTTGAAAAAAAATCCATTAAATGATTACTTTAGATCTCAGTGGAGACTGTAGACTATCCCAGATTGTAATATATGTTTAAGTATCAGTCTCCTTTAAAGTGACAGTTTCAGATTAGCCATGGCAATTAGACAAGAGAAAGAAACAAAAGGAATAAAGATAGGAAATGAAGAAGTCAAATTGTCATTATTTGCAGATGACATGATACTCTATATAGAAGACCCCAAGAACTCCACCAAAAGTCTTCTAGACTTAATAACCAAATTCAATCAAGTAGCTGGTTACAAGGTCAACACACAAAAATCAATAGCTTTCCTCTACACAAATGAGAGACTCACTGAGAGAGAAATAGGGCAAATAATTCCTTTCACAACAGCACCCAAAAAACTGAAATACCTAGGAATCATCCTAACTAAAGAAATCAAAGACCTCTTCTCTGAAAACTATGGCACTCTGAAAAGAGAGATTGAAGATGATATCAGAAAATAGACAGACATCCCCTGCTCCTGGGTAGGAAGCATTAATATAGTGAAAATGGCCATACTTCCAAAACTGCTGAATAGATTTAATGCAATTCCAATTGAGATCCCAGCAGCATACTTCATAGACCTTGAGAAAACAATCCAAAAATTCATTTGGAACAAGAAGAGACCCAGAATAGCAAAAGCAATTCTAGGTAACAGAGACATGGCAGGGAGTATCACAATCCCCAACCTGCAACTCTACTACAAAGCTACTGTGATAAAAACAACATGGTACTGGCAAAGAAACAGACTTGAGGACCAGTGGAACAGATTAGAAGATGCAGAAACAACACCAGACACACTCAGCCATCTCATCTTCAATAAAGGAGCCAAACACCCTCACTGGAGGAAAGATAGCCTCTTTAATAAATGGTGCTGGAAAAATTGGGCTTCAACTTGCCAAAGATTAAAACTAGACCTGTATCTCTCACCATGCACTAAACTAAAATCAAAATGGATTAAAGATCTAAATATTAAAATAGAAACTCTGAACCAGTTGGAACAGAGGTTAGGTAGAACCCTTGAAGACATCGGTGTAGGACAAGATTTTATGAACAAAACCTCAGTTGCCCGTGAACTAGCACAAACAATCAACAAATGGGATCTCTTCTTATTAAAAGGCTTCTGCACAGCAAAAGAAACCACCAGCAGTGTGAAGAGACAACCCACAATGTGGGAAAAAATCTTCACCTGCTCTTCCTCAGACAAAGGTCTACTATCTTGAATCTATAAAGAACTTAAAAAGATCAGACCTCCCAAATTGAAAGACCCAATCCGAAAATGGGCATCTGAAATGAACAGACATTTCTCAGACAAAGAAGTAGAAATAGCAAATAAATACATGAAAAAATGTTCAACATCACTGGTCATTCGAGAGATGCAAGTGAAAACAATGCTGAGATTCCACTTCACTCCAGAAAGAATGGCTGCTATCATGAAATCAACCAATAACAAATGCTGGTGGGGCTATGGGTAAAGAGGAACCCTGCTCCACTACTGGTGGGAGTGTAGACTGGTGCAACCAGTGTGGAAATCAGTATGGAGATACCTCAAAGAACTAGGACTGGAAGTCCCATTTGACCCCACTATTCCACTGCTGGGGATCTTCCCCAAAGAATTAAAAGAATCATACCACGGTGATATATGTGTGCCCATGTTCATAGCAGCACAGTTTGTAATAGCTAAAACTTGGAAACAGCCCAAATGCCCATCTACTGGAGACTGGATAAAGAAAATGTGGTGTTTTTTTTTTATAAATGGAGTACTACTCAGCCATAAAAAATGACAAATTAGAGACATTTATAGCTAAGTGGATGCACATTGAGGCGATACTCTTAAGTGAAATAAATAGGATACACGTGTAAATACCGAATAGTTTCTGTGGTGTGAGAAACTGAAAGTGTAAATAAGGACTAAATGTATAATAGGTCATGTGAAATAGGAAGAAAAGGGGCAAAGGGGAAGGAAGTGGGAGGGCTAGGGGAAAGGATAGAAGGGAATGAGATTAATATGAGAAAATGGAAAAATAGGAACAAAATCTTTGTAAATAGGGAGGACTGGAGGGGTTGAAGGGAGAGCTGGGCAAGGGTGAAAAATAAGAACCAAAGAGACTATGTAAAGGTGCAAATTTCCAATGATGAATGTCATTATATTGTATACCTAAAATGTACCAATGATTAGAACGAATAATCGATAATGCAAAATAGTTAGAAATGGTCCAAAGGGGTAGGGGTAGTGGGAGGGGCAGGGGAAAGGAAAGAAGGGAAAGGAAAAATGATGAGAAATGGAAAAAATAGAAATAAAGTCTTTGTAAATAGGGAAGGGTGGAGGCGGTGAAGGGAGGGCTAGGAATGGGGAAAAAATAAGAACCAAGATGCATTATGTCAAGGTACAATTCCCAGTGAGAAATGTAATTGTGTTGTATACCTACAATGTACCAATAAAAGAATTTAATACAAAAAATAAATAAATAAAGTGACAGTTTCAGAAAGAGGCTATACTGTTCATATTTCCCTCCCTGAGGCCTAGGGACTTGGCTCAGATGTCAGCTTCTCAGGGGTACCTTCACTAACCCTTCCTTCTCCAGCACACCTCACTCCCCATCTCTGTTTTTCTCTGTAGAAAGTGCGAGGCCCAGCACTTTCTAATGTGCTATGCATTCTACTTTATTTGTCCATTGTTATTAGAATATGAGCTCTCATACAGCAAATCTCTTTGTCCGTTTTGTTCACTGCCATATCCACAGGGCTTAGAGAACTATCAGAATACATTTGTTGAATGAAAGGATGAATGACTGTCTTCTCTTTGACCAAGATGGCCTGTGTGGGAATGTACACACTCTCTCTCACTCTCTCTCTCTGATATGATGTGCTTATTTCTGTGTCATTCATGTAACTTTCTCCCAGCTGTGTCCCCTTCTCTCAATCAGCTCAGGAATGGTGGATGCCTGCCTTGAAGAAGCTTTTTCTGGATACTGCACTTACACCTCTGGCTGTTCTCCCCTGTTTGTGTGTGCGTGCACATACACACACAACACACATACACATACACAGAGAGACAGAGAGAGAGAAAGAGGGAGAGAGAATTTGTTTTCTGCAGGTTGTCCCTAGATTTTGCTTCTTTGGTAACCTTACTCTACACATTTGATAAATTAGCGCTCACACTTTTGTTCTTTTTGTCTGCACACACAGACATTTAACAGTTTCTACTAATGGCTAAAAGGAGCACAAGTAATTATATATGCCATTAGGGTACCAAATACACAGCCTGGACTCTACTTTATAGTGCTTTTTTATGACAATCTCTAGGAACATACTGTGTTTGGAAAGGTGCACCGTGTGTATTGTAAAACTGTAGTAGCTGGAACCTTCCATTAACCAGGGCTACACTTCATGAAAGAAGAGAAGAAACTAAAAGCAAGTATTAATATTTATAGAAGTCTTTGAGGTTCTGCTTGCATCAGATCATATTTACCCTATATCCTGCCCGATTAAGAAGTCCAAAGCCCAGTAGCACTAGTGGCCCAAACCCCTGCCCATACCACTGTCTGAAAACTGTGCTCACACTTCCTCAGGGCATTCATCCTGGCTACAGGAAATCTTTTTTTCTGTTCCCAAAGCAGCTATTCCAATGCCACATTCACTGAGTAAGTGATCTGGCAATACTTTCTGACTTAGTGATTAACTGATAACCATGTGCCTTTGCAAATCTGATCAAATAACTGTGAGGTTTTTCTCAAATGTCAGAAAAAATTTAAATGATTTACTTTCCAAGTTAGGAAAATGTACATACATGTATTAAAAACATTTTCAACAGAAAGAGTCAGAATTTGAATGATCATAGAATATAATTAATTAAAATGTCTTTCACATGTACTTTAGGTAATCATCTTCTCATGGGCATCTCTGCTAGTATTATTAAAAGGTGCTTGATTATAAGAAAGAGATGTGCAAAAATTTAGTGATAAGAATAACATCATTTGGGAGTAGGGAGCAGAAAATATCATTTCCTAAGGAATACTGGAGTTGTAATGATTTGGATGGTATTTTTCTATCCATGAATTTTTTTTTTTGATACCAGGGATCGAATTAGGGACCTTGTGCTTGTGAGGCAGGCGGTGGCACCACTGAGCTAACCCCCTGGCCCTATCCATGAAAGTTTGATAGTTCTTTCATACCTGCTTTTAAGTCATGACATTGTGGAGTATCTTAGGAATATGATACTTGTCTGTATGAAGCTTAGGAGGTAACAGAAAAACCAGACATAAGACATAACCTTGAGAAGTGTGCCAGGAAAAGGAGCAGGCAGGGTGCTGTGGAGTCAGATTACAGGAACCTGTCATCTCAAGGTGGGACAGGGAGGGTCAGAGAAAAGTTCCTTGGAGAATTTTTGGTGTCCCTTTATTACAGGGTTGGGTCTCTGTTCTATCTGGCTTCCAAATATATACTGTCTGCTAAAAATCACAGCGTATTGTTTGGATGCTATTGAGATCTGGCACATTCAGCTGGATCAGTGATAACTGGCCAAACAGCAGCAACATGTTCAGAGATGTAAAATCGTTCCCCCCATGTCCAACACTCAGGTCTAATTTTCAACTCTGGAACCCCTGTAGTCCCAACTAAGCTTCCCCTTAGACCTTAGATCGGTCATGTTTTCCAAAACTTAACAGCTCCTTTCAGTTTTGGCCCCAAGTTGCCTTTAAAGTCAAAATAATATTTGAAAGGACAACATAGGGACAATTCTCTCACCAAGACTGAGGCCAAAGACCTCTCTCCACGTTGTCCAACCTACATTGCATTGCAGATCCACTGATCCATGCAAAGATGGCTCAGTTTATCTATTCCTTCTGGTCTGAAAGGCTCTGCTGTATTCCCAAATGAAGAAAAAGAAAGCCCCAGACTTGGTGGCTGTAGGCTTCTGTGCTCTCACATGCAGCATAATTGCCTATGGGCATTGATTTCTCCACTACTGGACAACCTTGAAGCTCTCCAAACCCTATCATATTTCACATTTGAATGCTAGTGATTTTGAAAAGAAATGTTTCAAAGGCCTTTTACTAAATATGCTGTTGGTATATATGTGATTCTTTATGGTGTTATCTCTTGCGATATTTTGGATGGCAGAGGTCACTGTCCTGGGCCCTTTCTGCCTAGCATGCTCAAAGCTTTAAAAAGATGGGCTTACATTACTGATAGTAGAGTTCTTAGGAAGTTAAATTCTTCCCAGGAAAGTCATGTGTAAGAGTGGCACCATTCTGGTGAAGTGATCATCCAAAAGATGAGGTAATTCAGTATTTCTTAAGATTCTCTGGGGCAGTTTCTTGCTTGTCAAGAAAGCCCCTTCATGAAGAGCCTCAGATGGATTGACCATTTAGTAGGTCTTCTGCCATCATGGCAGCTTTACAGAACTTGAAGTCTTAGCCAAATCCGATATATTCTGTGGCTGAATGTTCCATGGCTACAATAGCCCTAGAAGTATCTAGTTTGGACAAAGGACCAAAAATGCCTGCATGCTAACCATGAGATTTTTTGTGGAAAATAATAAATCCAAAGGAATTATACTTTTCTACTCTAGGAAAAAATACCATGCCATGTGGGCAGTATTTAAAAATTTATCCATGAAAAAGAGTATAACATCCAGTGATAATTCTATCTGACAAAGTATTTCTACTGCCAGAGAGTTCAGTCAGAAGCAAGAGTTTTCTTATTGTGGCTTTAAAATAAACACATCTATAAGAGACAAAATTTCTCCCCAAAGCCTTGATGTCTGATTTTTTATTAATCAATCAATACATCAATCTCTGTCTCACTAAGTCTGTCACCAGATGAGCTAGCCTCAGATTGTTATGCTGCCATCCAAGTAACCAAGGGTCATCGCTGGTAATGTATATTAATGTCACGTTCACTTGCGGAGTGCAGACCTCACCCTGAGGCTGCACCATGGTGATTTCAGCAAAGCACAGACAATGCCATCACCCCTCCCCTCCTCTTCTCCTGCACTGTCCCAGGCCCATCCGGTGTCACAGTGCATCAGGTGGTCTTAGATTCTTCACAAGGCATACTCTAAACTAAGGCCTGGTACTAACATTTAATTCTTATATTTCTATTACTAAACTCAGAGCTTCCATACTGTGACTTTAGACATTGTCTTTCACCTTAAGT
The DNA here is from genome assembly GCF_053883595.1 of Heterocephalus glaber. Lineage (NCBI taxonomy): Eukaryota > Metazoa > Chordata > Mammalia > Rodentia > Bathyergidae > Heterocephalus > Heterocephalus glaber. The sequence goes on from NW_028258156.1 coordinate 9,926,885, forward strand.
GAAACAGTCTAGCTGTTTATAATTGAAATGCTTATTAAAAGGGACCTTTTCAACCAAAAGTCAGGATGCCTGAGACTGTGACTTCCTTTTTTAATGTTTTGTTTGTTTCAACGTTACAACCTTCCAGATGAATCTTATTGGCGCTTGGGCTCTATCATTTCTAATGGGTTCTCTTTTGCAAATTATGATCCAGTTGTGTTTAATTCACCATAAAAATCCAAACCAAATGCACAAAAAGACAATGGAGCAATACCTTGGGAGGTGTGTCTTGTGCTAAGAGAGACCAGCTCAGTCGTGGTCAGTTTTCTGCCAACAATACACTTTGCTACAATGATTTCATTGTTTCCAACTAGAACAGCCAGTTCTGCAGCAATTCCTGGCTACCTCATAACTTTCTTGCATTCTTTGTTCTGCTACAGTCAATGAATACCTTACATGACTAGGCACAACCAGCCTGGCCTTTTAGCTCCGTCCAGCAGGCAATTAGAAAAGACATCCTAGTTTGGCACTCCTTAAGGTACATTTTGTCAACCCAGTCCTTGTAAAGAAATTTTGAATTTTTAAAATTACTTTGTTTGACCTCCAAATATTCTAAAGCTTCTTTATGGCATAGCAGCAATTCCTCAGTCCTTGAAAATAAAGCTTTCCACACAGACCCTTTGTTTAGTTTCTGTGATAGTTATTAAAGGATTATACTAGATATATGCCCTTCACTGAAATCAGGAGCCATGCCTGTACCTGGGAAAAGTATCTGTGGTTCAGGTCCAAGGAAAGGACCTTGGAACCACATGTACATGTGAGGCTGTAGCTTCATTTAACACTGGCATATCAGTGTAAGTTAAGTTCAAAGCTATGCACAACATCATAGCACTCCTGGCCAAAATCGAACACACGTCTCGTGTATCTAATAGACATAGCACAGTTCTTCAGAGCTAAAATATTTCTAATGACCCATACTTCTGTCTTCATTACCAGCTTTCTCCTCACTTCCAAACTCAGTCCCTTCCAAGAGCTTTGGCTTGAATTGGTCCTTGACAGCTACTCTTATTCCATACTCTGGACTATCTAGGGACTGTGTTTTTGGCATTTCCCTACAATAATCAAACTGCACCAGTACTTATCTGGAATGGCAACAGACTCTGCCTTTGAAAAAAATAACAGTATTTGTCAGTTAAAAGAAGATAAAACAACAATGAGACACCTTGAAAGTAAAGGTAATATATGTCTAAAGCTACTATAATGATAGGTGACTCATTCCTTAGGTCACCATAAAAACCACTTTTTGAATCCTTATATGCTGTTTTAAAATACGAACTTTTAGTACTTTGAAAAGCAGCTCTCAAAATAAAAGCATCTGATAAGATCACTATAATTTAACACTGTAATTTTAATTTAATTATCTTAATTTTATTTCCTAAATTTAGTGGGAGAAATCTCAAAATAACAGAGAACATAATTTTGATGCATCTGTTTAACATTATAATTTCTTATTAAGAAATGATCCTTATACTTTGTTGAAAGGTGGGATTATTTAAATATTAAAATCCCAATGGAAACCACTTTGATTTTTATTATAGTTTTCTTTGGTGTATCAATTATACTAATTTGACCCTGGAAGTAGAAAAATGGCCACATTAACATTGATTTAAAATTGAAAAAGTAGTCTTTTTACTCCATGAAGGCAGTAGTGTTTTTCTACATATTCATTCATTTATAGACATAAAATACATGCCACCTGGATAATTTGACCACATTTAGTTGATTCTTGTCAATCCAATACTTATTCCTGGGCCAAGTTTTAAATCATTAGCAGAAAATAAAAAGTAAAAACTAAACTCTCATTATAACACTGCAAGAGGATAGAATTCAGTATAATCTCATTATATTTGGAGTTTACCAAAAGGGATGTAGCTATTGAAATATAAAAGCACCTTGATTTGAGGCAGTTCTTCTTATGAAATGGTGCCTGGAGCTTTCATTGTTTGTCTCCACTACCTCTCCAATAATATTTAAACTAGTAGAGGAATCTGCCCTAACTTTGTCAGGGCCAAGGGCAAGAATAAAAACAGGAGTGGGAATAACAAGATGAAATATTTAACAGTTACAAATTAGACTAAGAAACTATTAAGTAAGTTCTACCTTCCTTCTTTGATAAATATACATTTATAATGTCCTAGAATGCTATGTCTGAATTTCAAGCTTCCAATACTTTAGATTTCTGGCTGAGAACTTGGCATTGTGTGAAGCATTTGCCAAACTGTGATCTGCTCCCCTCCTCTCCTCTCCCACCTCTGGACTTACTCTGTGCTGCAAGTAATTTTACTTGTCCAAAATCTACTTACTTCCTCTGCATTGGCTACCCTTGGCCACCTTTCACTCCTAGAAGGCTATCTGTCATTGTGACCGAGAATGCTGAGTCCAGCCCACAAGTCTGAATTCAGGTCTCCAGTACTTAATAATTAAGAGACCGAGACCATGGCTGGGGATTGATGCTCACTGGTTCCGGTGCCTGCCTGGAAAGCGCAAGGTCCCAAGTTCGATCCCCAGTACAAAAAACAAAAACAAAACAAATCAAATAATTAAGAGAACTTGAAGAAGTTATTCAGTGTTTCTAATTAGTTTGCTTACCTATAAAATCAAAATAAGAGCACATAACTCAAAAGGTTGTCCTGTTAAAGGGTATATTGTATTTTCATATTATGTGTCTAGTAGAATACCTGGTATATAAAAATTCTCTATAAATTTTGACTATTGTTATTTTTAAATGTCAGCACTTAGTATATTATAACTTTAGGAGCTTGAAGAAAATCTGAATGTACAATGATTAAATGGATTTGAATACTTTGTTAATACTTTTTTGGTATTTGGTTAAAATGACTACAAATTCCAGTTTGTGTAATGTAAGTAGAAATCAATTTTTAAAATAATACTGAAGATAAATGATCAGGATTATTTTTCAAAATTATTTAGCAACAATGAAAATATTTGTTACAGAAATGTTAAAAGCAAAACAAATCTTAAAAGATAATATTCAAGAATACAAAGTCTCAGTTTTTGATCTCTGCTAAAGATTTGCCTGGAAGGTCAAGAGATTGCTTTTTGGAATGGACTGAGAAAGAAGAAATAAATGATTTGTTTTCTTAATGGTGTAACCCATTTTTAAAAGAGAATGTTATTTCTTTAAGCTCAAACTCTTGTAAGGATTAGAGCTGATTAGGGTTTATTTGCTTAGCTGCCCAGTTTTCAACTGCTCACTACTGTCTTCATGTCAATCATAAAGTCATTTACTCCAAATGATTTACTAGAACCCTTTGTGTGCCAGGCACTGGAGACACACAAACAACAACACAGTACCTTTCCTCAGTGACTTCCACAGGTGGCAACCTAGACAAGGCACAGGAGGTTGGGCACACAGTGCTCTGGGAGGGAGGGAGTCACCTGAGGACAATGAGGAACCAGCACAGATTCTGAGTAGAGAGACGGAAGTGTGGACAAAGCTTTCAAATGATCGCTTAGGAAGCTCACGTAGTGAAGGATGAGTCAGACTTTCTCTACCTACAGGCATTGTTTTGTTACTGAGGACAGATTTGAGAAACCACTGTGGACAAATCTTGATGTTAAGAAACATGTAAAGAATCTCCATTTTACTGGAATCATCTTATCTAGTGCTCCTCTCTTACTTATTGTAATTATCAACTTGAAAATCCTGACAATTATCTCCTGTCTGCCCCCCTTTTCCAGGAAAAGTTAAACTCCACGAAAGATTATGAAATGCCTTAAGTGGGCCATAAAAACAAACAAGATATAGAAGTTTAATATCATCTTATTAGAACAGTCTACTCTGACCATCTGACTATTATACATATAATATGGCCTTTTCTCAGATCATTTCAGTATATGGCTTTATTTTTTATTCTTTTTACCCTACCCTTTCATACTCTCATATGCATATGTGTGTACACTTACTTGTCCTCCTTGATTAGAACGCAAGCCTCATGAGCAGGACTTTGCTCTCTGCTATGTCCCCAGCACTTACAACACAGCCTTTGTTGTCTTAGTTTCATATCACTGCCTGAAGAAGGTGGAGTAGTACATGCCTAGGTGTGGCTAATCACTGCAATTACTTAACATCCAAGGGAATGCCTAATTTAGTAAAAATATTTGGGTAAAGCTAATATGAACATGTTAAACAATATAGAGCTTCAAGCTCTAACAGATTGGCTCCAAGCAGTTAGGAATACAGCCCTGTGTTGATCAGTGGTCTGACCATATCATGAATTTGTCCTTGTGAACACTTCTGACAAGCTACTTAGCTTGGGTGGTCAGTTTCTTCTGCCTTTTCTTTCTTCTCACAATCACAAGTCATACACATCTATGACATATTAGGAATCTAGTGTGTAACAGGAAGGCAGTTTTGGAGTTGATCTTCATACAGCCACTCATTTGCATTCCCTTTCTCATTCAGATATGAACTCTTCCATAATGAGGTGCACGGAGATGAGTTGAGGGTGTCCGTGGTCTTCCACAGGAGGGATGCTTTTCCAATGGCTTCTGAATCCTTTCCTTGGAGGTCACTCTGCATGGCAACAAGGATCCCACCATTACCTACATTACAGGGTGGGCCTGAGGGATCACTATGTGGCACCAGTGTGGCAAGGTCCTCAGTCATCTGACAGGGGCACTGAATTCTGGAAATTTCTTGAAGAAAATGTGATGTAATATAAAAGAATTCAAATCTCATCTCTCCTACTTACTTACTGTATATCGCTGGGCAAAATTCTTATCTTCTCTGTGCTTTAGATTCCTCTTTTCTAAAGAAACAATTATAATTCCACTTCTCTTGTTATTGTAAATATTAAGTCAGTACATTAAATCATTTAGATAAATGCATGGCATAGAATGAGAGCTACCATTGCACCTTCTTCCCACTATACATAAAAGCCATACCTACATAATATCTTTAGGATATAACTGGAAAAGTTATATTTTTAAAGATTAACATTTAGTTCACCTACTTTTAAAGCTTAGTATTTAACCATTCAATTCAATACAATTCAATATGAGCTAGCATAAAATGTTATTTTTTCTATAGATATGTTGTTATAATCAATATATAATTTATAGAATATATTTTATATGGGATTGAAGAATATACAAAGGGCCTCACAGTCCTCTGATGATGAAATAAATGTGTATGCCTTGGCTACAACAGGAATTAGGGTATTGAGGACAGAAAGGATATAAGTTTGTCAGCTTATTCAATGAACATGTAAAGAGATTATTTCTTTTTATCAGTTTGGCAAGGTAGAGTCAAGTAGCATAAGTAGAGGATTTTATATGAGTTACTTACGAGACTTGTCAAACCAACAAAAAGGACAGCAGTTCACTGATTGAAGATGCTATATAAGTGGTCACTTTTAAGGAGAATACTATGTGTACCTTTGTTTAATAAGTATAATCATTAGAAAGACTGCATTAAAGGCTGGTGGTTTACTGCTTTTCAAGAAAACTTGATGGTGTCTACATAGGGTCAGACCCTATTAAAGTTTAAAGAACCTTCTGTCAGAACAGTACCCCCACATCTACTCAAGTGGTCCATAAAATGGCCTGGTGTGTGTGTGTGGGGGGGGGGCAGAGGAATTTGAGAACAATGTGAGGAATTTACTACCAAGCTATTTACACCTGAATATATCAAATTTAACCAATGGAAGCAGAAAAGGCTGTTAAGAGCAAACACCAGATTACCTCAAAAACTACATTTTCTACAAAGAAGTTTCATTTTAAAAAGAAGTATAAGAAATCTGGCAAAACAATATAGTGTTTTTATATCATGGTATTTCTTAGATATCATAAAAAACTCAACTGGAACAAAAACTGATTATCATATATATTTTGTGAATTGCCTGTACTAGATCTTATTTTAAAATTATTTCCTTCTTTTCTGAGCTATATTTCTTAACTTCACTTGGCTTATTAAAATGATAACTAATTTGTTTTCAGTTTATAATCATGTCAAAATTGGCTTCACAGGCATATATGTTCATGAGTAAAATACCTATAAAACATAAGCATGCATTTTTAAGAAACATCAATTGGTAAAATGATTCAAACAACTTCTTACACCTGGAAAGTCCTCCAACTTTTCAGAATTCCATATATGGTTCTAACATCTGAAAATATCTTATATTTCTTGTAATTATTATAAAGCAGAGGTTGTAGGAGTGATTCAGCTTTTATTAAATCTAAATAGACAAAAATTAGTCACAGCCAAATTGGCATTATTATGGAAATATCCTTCACCTATGTTTATACTAGATAAAAAACACCTTTTTTTTCCTGGAAGATTTTTTTTTTATCTATTAAAATATAGCAGAACTTGATTCTTACATTTATACATTTGTGTCAAATTGAAAAAGTAAATGAAGCGCTGTCCTCGAATGAACAAGGAACCAATCTAAGATTCAATACAGAATAAATTTACTGATTTGCTCCTCTAGTTTTCAACAAGCCTGTATTGGGGCTTTTTTCATGGTTGGAATTTTTCTGCAAAAGGGAACAAAGTACCTTCCCTCCCAAGCTGTATTCTAGCTTTGGGGTTGGGAGGAGGGGAGGAGAGCAAATAAACCAGGGGATGCTAAGGGCTATAAAACAAAGATGCAGAGCAAATGGCTAGATAGTCTTGACAGGGAAGATAGAGAAGCCCTCTCTGATAAGGTGATATTTGAATAGGCACTGGAAAGAAATGAGGTCTAGGAGTGAGCAATATATCTCAGGGAAGAGCATTCCAGGGATAAGGAACAGCACATTCAAGATTGGAGGTAGGATCATGCTTGGTACATGAAACACATAATGTAGCATTGACCAGTATTGCTACAACAAAATGAGAGACGGAAGGAAGGTGAGGAGGTGAGGTCAATCAGCAGGGGATGGGCAGCTTATGTAGGTTCTTCAAGTCTGTGGGACACCTTGGCCTTCAACTCAGACAGATGAAAAGCTATGGATTATCCTGAGTGTAGGAATGACGAGACTTGATGTGCACCTTTAAAAGATAGGTCTGGCTGCACTGTGGAGTAGGGAAGACCTAAAGTAGGCTTTCAAGGGTTTGGGCAAAAAATGATGGTGTGAACCATAGCTGTGGCAATGGAGGTGGTGAACAAACTGAAGTGTGAGAAGAAGAGAGGGATGAAGGATGCACTGCAGTGTTAGCTTAAACTAGTGGGAGACTGATTTACCATTCATTGACTGAGCTCCTAAACAGGATAAAGAGTATGAAAAGAACAACTTCAGGGAGAAAATTGGGAGACTGAGTTTGAATAAATCAGAGTGAATTTTGTGCTCACAGGCACATTGGAGTTATTGAATAGTTGTTGAATAGCCTGCTGAATCCTCTGCCGATCAGACAAGAGGTCAGGACTGGAGATATACATCTGAGAGGTGTCACCATAGAAATGGTATGAAAAACACAAGACTGGATCAGTCCATTTGAGGATTAAGTGTATATCAACGGAAGAAATTCAGATAGCCAAGTCCTAGGCCACACCTTTATTTGGAGTTTGGGAGAAGAAGCAGAGCCAACATGAGAGATGGAGAAGGACATCAGACCAAGAGATTGTAGGACCAGGAAGCTAAAGGAAGAAGTGTTTTCAAGGAGGGTAAGGTCCATAGTGCCAACTAACTGACGAATAATAATAGGTTGAACAACATAAAGACTAAGAACTGGCCATCAGGTGTGGCACTGGAAAAGTCACCTGATCTGAGTGGAACTGCAAAGGTGATTTTGAAAGCATGGCTGCAACAGACTCAAGGCAAAGCAAGGAACAAAAATGGGAAAAGCCAGGTGTGGATAATTTTTTCAAGGACTTACAGCAAAAGAATGAGAAATAGAACACAAGAGATGTTACAATATACATGAACATTGCTCTAGATCATTCAGGAGAGAGAAAAAAACTGATGGAAAGAAAATCCTTAAAACTGAAACCTTAGCATAACTATCCAGTTGTAATTCTGCTGGGATAAAGCAATTAACATTTGTCTGGGGAAGTAGATTTATTCATGTTATTTCTTCCCCTTCATATACATGCATACCAAAAAAGTGGTTACATAGCATACTTTTTAGGAAAAATATTTATAAATAGAATAATAATAGAACCATGGAAAAATAAATGGTTGAAACTGCATTTTTATATTTTCTTGTGCCCCCTTTCTTTAGTTCTTCCCTTTAAAGTTTGTTAACATTCTTGAGGACCTAAATTTCATAAAAAATTAATCTTTTGAGATTAATGACAATGTGTTTCTTTTCTGAAATATCTTAAGATAAAGATGACATGTGAGATTTGCTCAAAATAATTTATTTGGGAGAAGAGGATGAACTGGGTGAGGGTGGGAGCTGGATTAAAGAAGTTGGTTTTGAGTTGATAATGAAGCTAGGTGATGAGTATATGGATGATTCCTTACACCATTCTCTCCGTTTCCATACTTATTTGAAAGTGTCCATAATACAGTGTTACAAATTAACAGAAATATAGAGTCAATAGTATGCTTAACCAAAAGGAATCCATTAAGTGGTGAAATTTCAGATAGTTTGGAAAATGAGAAAGCGCTATGTTAGGGCACGACTCTTTTTTTGGCATTTTTCAAACCATATCAGCTACTTTGTTTTCATATACAGGGCAGGGACAAATGACTTTTTATTTGATCCCAAAATGTCTTGGTTGCTTTTAGATAGAACTAATTTGGATGCTGTTTATGCAATTAATTTGGAAGACTGAATTTTTTATGAAGGCTTGATGCTTCTAAATATATGATAACTTTAGGTAAGCATGATGAGAACACTTGTGCTATGAAATATGTTTTGAGGGAAAGTCATGGTAATCCAGTTGATTGTGATTTAAAAGAATGAATACTTGAAGTTGGATGAATAAAAGATGAAATTTCATTGCAGGAGTAGTTACTATTTTTTTTTAGATGCCACTGTGATTTTTGAAATTTGTTTCTTGTGATGCTATATAAATACGTATCAAAAGTTCTTTTTAATTTTTAAAAATAAGCAAATGTGCAAATAATAGCATTGCTACATTAACTCTTCAGATATTCACCAAGAGGTACTCTTTATGGTTTCTAGTTGCTCATTAACCATTTTATAGTGTTGTCGTTGCTAATATCAATTGTCTCTAATTGCTGGTAAGCTCTACCAGGCAAAGTTAAAAAGCTGCAATAATTTTTTCTGTATCAGAAATCTTCAGATTTTATTCCTAACACCTTCCATCCACTATACACTCATTTCTAAAAGTGTACTATACATTTGAGACTTATCAATTCTACTTCAAAAATTAAATACAAATTCTTTTGCTCTTTGCAGCTATGGTCTCTTTTGTATGGTTTTATTTCCCTCAACATTTTCTTGGTGAAAACTACATACTGAACATGGGAACAAGATTTCCTTTGTAATTGATACCTAAATTTCTATTCTGATTTGAGCATCTAATTTGTGCTGTAAAGACATATAATTTGAGACTTGTAGCTATATCACAAAAGTACAACAGTTTACTCTGATCTCTAATTTTCTGAGTTGCACTGGCTATAATTTAAATTTTTTGCATGTTTTTAACTGCCATGCAAATCAGTATACATCAGGAAGCTTTGTGTACTGACAGAGAATGGGAAAATGATGCCTTGTTCTGATTTCAGATAAGCATTCTTTTTCAGGTCTGCAGGTGCAAGAGGACCCATTCATAATATTTGCTTAAAGTCAGTTATAGTCACTGGAGAGAAATACAGTGCTAATACAAAATAACTTTATGAATAACAATTAATTTTTAAATTTTATTATTATTCACAAATTCTAGAGGCAAGTGGGATGTTTTCAACTGACTATGTGTGAAGAACAAAATATACTTTGTTGATCTAAGATTTGGTCATTTTACTATTATTTAAGCATATACGTTTACTAAATCTAGAAAGGCAGTTATTACTTATTGAAACAGGATGGAATTATGCTTGGTGGAAATTTTGCTGCCACAAATACATGTTCCATTTAAGAAATAATTGATAATGAATGTTATTTTTTCCTTTGCATTAAATTTCACTTATTTTGAAATCAATATGTAAGCCAAAATATAACCACAAGACAAAGCACTTACTCTAAGTGCCCCATTTCAGATAACTGGGTAAATCTCCCTGAAACATATTAAATAATTATACATGCAACAACTAAATGAAGTTACCTGGATGTTTCCACTGTAAGTCTTTATTTATAAAGTTATGACTTGACTGTTTTAATTAGCTTTGGCAGAAACGTGGCGCATCAGTTCAAAGCACAGAAGTAAGTTAATTTTTGTGTACAAAACAATTACCATGATTGATTAAGCTCGCCTTCAGTCAGGAAAGTTAGATTAAAGCTCTCATAGAATTTAAGGGCTCCGTGACCAGAGAAAAGTAAAACACTCTTTTAAAAAATATAGTAATAGTCACTGCACTTGCAAAAATAACTGTTTGACTTACATGGAAAACCAACAATAACTCATCCTAAACTGATGATTGTTAGTACACTTATGAGTTCTTGTTTTATGGTTTGCTAACAATACAATGCTACCACCTTACATTTCCTTTTGATGACCTAAATCAGAAGTCCCTCAATCCCTTCTCATACACTATTTGAACTTCCCTTTGTGACTTAGGGAGGGTGTTATTATCCCATTTTACAGATGAGGACAACCAAGTTTATAAAAAGGAAACAACTCCAAATCAAGGTAACACTGACCTAAGAGGTTTGGTTGGAAAGAAAGCTGTCAATCCTGGACTAGGATTCTTTCTGCTTCTCAGTCTCTTGACATGGAGCTCAGTGAGGGATTACATATGTGGGAAAGTGGTTTCTTTTTTCTTTTTCATTTTTTAAAAGAGAAAGCTGAATGGATGGCGAGTTAACTCATGAATATTTCTCAAGAGTATTTAATTCATTCATACTGAACCCCACGAGAGAAGAAACTTGTATGTTGCTGCTCTTTTCTTTCATGGGGCAAAAAGAGTATAAGATTCCTATTTACAATCACTTTATGCACAGCCCTGAGTCAACTGCAACTTGGTGTCTGCTGGACCTGCATCCTAGAAAGACAGGAAGCACACTCTGTGTAGAAGATGCCCAAGGGATGCACCGGAACGTCTAAACTGACAGTGTAAATACAGCAACTTCCCTTCAAAACCTCCACTCAGTTAGTTTCCTGGCACCCAGGAGCAAAACCCACGGTCTCTAACTACAATAAGATATTGCTATCGCTCCAGGGCAGAAATTCTTGCACCTGGTCTCCAAGGCCTCCTGTAAGAGAGGACACCGCCACACACCCGCCCTTCTGAAGTTCTCAGGGCAGACTGTGACTGACATCTACCACTTACCTGGCCGGGATGCTCTGGCCAGGAAGCCCTTAGTGCCATCCCAAGATTTTGGGCCAAGAAAATAAAATAAAATAACTTACCACTTCGCCCCAGTCCAAGAACAAGTGAAAAAAACCAGGCTGCCCGGAGAAAGGAGGCAGGACCTTGCCGGCAGTTTTGCACGCAGACAAATGCAGCAGTAAAAAAAGCCAGGGCCGAGCCGCACATAATGCAAAGCAGCCCGCCCCGCGCCCGGCTGCTTTCCTGACGCGCGCTAGCTCCTCCCGGGCGCACCTCTGGGCCCACGGGCCGGAGGTCGCTAGGACGTCGCCCGCAGGCCCGGCAGGCAGACCCCGCGGCTGCGAGCGAGCGGTGCAGGTACGCGGGCCGGGGCACCGCTCCGCATCTCAGGGCCCCGGCGGCCCTCCCAGCTCGGCGCGGCGGGCTCCGCGGTCTCGGCGAAAGGCACCTCCTCTGCCGGCTGATGGCTCGCGGCAGCGACGCGAGCGTGGGCTCCACAGCCCGCTCCCGGACAAAGAAAAGAGCTTTTGTTCCTCTCCAGCCGATGGGGCTCTGCTACATAAATCAGTTTAGCTAAGAGCCAAACACAATCAAACCTAAACAAAGCCCGAAGCTGGGGGGAAAACCACCCTAATGAACATCACTGGGTGATGCTACATTGGTGGGAGGGGACGGCTGGAAGGCCGAAGGGGGAAAAGTCGATGGCGCACCGCGCGAGCGTCTTCCACAGGTGGGCAGGGAGGCCAACTCCACTTAGTTGCAGCTTTGCAGCCTGGGCCGCGAAGCAGCGGGCAAGGACCAGGCAGCAGCGTCCCGACTGGCGAGGCGGGGAAGCTCGGGGTGCCCGCAGTTGGGGAGGCGAGTCCTAGAGGGGCCCGTCGACGCCCGCAGGCACAGAGCGAGGCATCGCCGCTCCCTGCCTGGCCGGGAGTGGAGCGCACGGCGGCTCGCGCAGGAGGGGAGGTTCCGCGGGGGTGCTAGAGCCCGGCCTCGCGGGGCGGGGGCTTCGTGCCCTTGTCCTTTTGGCTCCAGTACGAGACTCAGGCGCTCCGCCGCCCAGAGCCCTGGCAGCAGGCGCTCTCTGCAGTGCACCCCGCAAGCACGCGAGGGAAGCGAGGCCGGCGATGGGGTGGTCTTGCCCTGGCCCCCCGGAGGACTCCTAACCTACTGGTAGCAGGGCGCACTGAGGGCCACGAGTTGCTAGGAAACCGCCCCACGCTACGGTGCGCCGGTCCGGGTAGCCTGCTGCGGCCCAGGCTGCAGCGGCAACAGCTCGAGCGGCGTGGGCGGGACATTGGTGAGGCATGAAGTCACCACGGCCCACACTCGCTCTTTGTTTTGCTCACTCCAGCTCTTTTTCTCCCCTCTGGATCTGACAGTTGCCATCCCCATCGTTCCGAGAATTCCTAGTGCGTAGCCACGCAACGGGATATCGCACTGCGTTCCCTATTCCCTCCTCCTGCACTCCCAGCTTGCCTAGCTGGTATGTTGGGAGACTCGCTCAGCACTAGTGGCCGCTCTGAGCGAACTCCAGTCTCTCTCTTACCCGAGCTGCGCGCTCCTTTGTTTAGAGATACTCACTGCCCCGCAGCTGCTGCATGCAAAGTGGAGTCCAGGACCTCTGCCCGCCCCCCAGACTCTCTGTTCCCGGGGTGCGCATTGCCCGCTTTGTTTGCAGAGTTGGGAGCTCGCCTTCTGCCCCATCCTAAGGCTGTCCCGGGTCTCCCCAGCCCTTGGAGATTTCCACGAGTTTGCAGGGGCTGAGATTTCTCTCCGCTCCTTCTCGCAGGCTCAGCCCTGCGCTGGACAACTTTGTTTTTTTCCCCCAGGGTCTGGTGGTTGCTCTGGGCTTTTTGTTGGCTATACTGTGTCTTTTCACCTTCAGCATCACCTTCCCAGTAAAAGGAACAAAGAAGTTAGAGACCACAGCAAAGGAGGGAGAGACGCTAAGGAGGGGAAGAGGAGGACATTTCTGCCTGGTGGCAGCTCAGAAATTCAGGTGCCAGAGGGGAGCGATGTGATGCCGGGCGCCTGGGGAAGCAGCGCGCCTCCTTCGGTTGATCACCACCACTCCAAACTGAGGGAGGGGACCCAGGCTTCCCCACCCCTTATTGTTTCCAATTTGAGACAGGGTGATGATAGTTTCCTTTTTCCCTCTAGGGGCAGGAATGGTTTCCCAATCTTGAAGTCTGGCTTCTTATTTTTCCACTAGTAGCTTACCGGATCTCTGTAACAGAACACTCGGCTCTTACAGACAGCAGACCAGTCCAGCCAGGTCAAGGTGAAATGTGGGGGAGTTCCCCTCCTTATTTAATAGTTTCCGTCTCCTTATTTGGAGTAAGAAAACAAGTAGGAGGCTCTTTCTGTCTCCTTTTTTCTTTCTGTTTTCTAATTAACTGAGTAAATGGAAAGTACCTGGTTAATACACCACAACATGGAAAACTCCCCTTGGTTCAGGTGTGGCCGGCACCTTGGGGTGCACAGAGTCAGCTAAGTGAACTAGGAACCCAGTTTCAGAAATGCCTGGATCCACTAGGCAGCCCAATTCTACTGGGGGCAATATACTCCACACAAATAGAACTAAATCCTGCTTTGCTTCACTTTAAAAATTCCTGCTTTGGTAGTTCAAGTCTGAACTACCATGGTCTTACTTAGTATATTCAAAATCTGATAAGTGATTCTTCAATTGGGCAGCATGTGTATTTTATAGAGATTATGTCACAGGCCTAAGGAATGCAGCCACTTTTGAGACAGTACAGTTTCAAATAAAGAAAAAAATCCCTAGTTTCCATAAGGATATGTGAACACACTCTACACCATAAGGTGACTTTCATCACCTCAAAGTTCTATGGCATTTTCATCTACCTCTTGATGCTGGATTGTAAAGGGAGGTTATAATATTACATGCACATAAAAATGGATGTAGTTTTGTGGAATGGTGAGGTACACATTAATTTTTGTAATCCTGTATTGTTAGTTGTTGCTACATTCTATAGAGCAAGTCACAACAGCTGCCTAGCAACAGGAATAAGATGAAGCTCATAGATCTTTTTTTTAGGAAGGTCTGAACCCCTTCAGAAAGAAGGATGCCCATAGTCTGTGATGTGACTCCCCTGAAGATAAATTTCAGGGTGCCAGCTTTATGGAGTTATTGGAGAAAAAGCACAGCACCGTTTATCACTACTCTCCAGTTGGGAAGAGATTTTAGTACTGGGTATTAAAGTAAAATAGGACATGATATCCTGGATATTAGACTGTGGTCATGCAAGTTATTCACAAGCAACTTATCTGTATGTTTAGGGCTATAAAGTTGAATGTAAAAATTCTCCTGAAATTATGCAAATCATCATGAGGGTTTTCTTACAGTAACTATAACTAGAGACTTAGAAACAAAAATTTTGCTTGTATTCTATAAATGACATTGGTCACCAAAACTCATCCTTTTTCCTGTAATAACTATATAGGGTATTGTGATAAAATGCACTATTATCTTTATCATATTACCTGAAGATTTTAACAGAGAAAAAAATGTTCAAGACATGATGACTTCACTAATTCCTGGATTTCTAATATGTTCTGCTGCCTTACTTTGAATTTCTGACAGTTAAGTTTATATCATTTATAGTAAGAAGAACAAATGAAATTCACAGGTAGTCTAAAAATAACACTTATTCATTCCAACCTTCCTATCATAAGATTCTTTGAGTTGTTAATAAGTTATATAATTAGATGACTTAAAGGTCTTCCATACTCCTTTTACCTTGATTTGTCACTAATTCAGTTTTTAGTGAGAATTAATAAGCTGTAAGTGGGTAGTGGGAGAGAGAGAGACATCCAAAAGACTACTCTTTTTTTTTTCTGAGTTTGTATACTTTAATCAGATTTTGTTAAAATTATTGACCTCCTAGTTGTACCAATAGTCGTATTCACATTATAATATTATGTCATTCTGAAGTTGAGATCACAGTTACAGCTTTTCAGTGGATAGTCTAAGTTATCTCTGAGCTTGCTGACCACTGAGATATATTACAGTGACTATGACTACTAGCTTCTTCTAGTGATAATGAACTCAAGCCACTGAAACATCCCTTTCACTGAACTGTTCTATAAGACAGTGTTTCTCATCACTCTGTGGACTGACGCCTGCCTGCAACATAATTACCTGCAGAGTAAAATGGACCTCTAATTCTCTGCCTCGAGTCCAGAAGTTTCTGAATTAGTAGATCTCACACAGTGCCCAGCAACCTGTATTATAACAAGCTTCTTAAATTATTCTTCTATACATGGAACTTTAAGGACCTCCTACTGTAATGGATTAATACAGATTCCTCAAAGGCTACATAGGTGTTTATTGACAAAGTTCATTGTCAGATGGAAATTATAAAAAAAGTAAATGACTAGAACTAGAACCAGTGTCTCTTGGCAAGACAGTCTATGGATGATTGAGTTCATGAGATGTTAATGATTTCTGAAACAAGACTCCTATGATTAAACTTGGGGAATGCTAAGTTAAAGTTAAATTCTTTCCTCAAGAAATTTCCAGAAACTCAAGTAGGCCAGCATGTACTGGATTCTCCAGAATAAAAACCTTTTATTTAAAGAATATCTAACAGACTAATTTTCTATGAATCATACAGTTGAGCTGGTCCCATTCTATAATTGTGGAAACTGAGACTCAAATTGGCAAAGAAACCAGTCTCACTGCTTTAAGAAAATTCCCAAGCAGGAGTGAATCAGAGATCTGATTCTTTTGATCATTATATATCAGGGATGAATTGTGGTTCCAAGTAACAGAGTAATATTATGGCTATAACAAGTAAAAAAGAAAATTATTGCAAGGAAATTGGGAGTCCACAGAATCAGCAGGAGGCTGATTGAATAAGGCTAGAAAACAGAGGCGAGATAAATGCAAGTGATAAATGTCTAATGCACAAGAGGGTGTTCTAATCACCCCTTCCTCCTTGAACCACTTAAGATTCAGCATCCTGGTTAAGAATATCTGATTTTCAAGACTTTAGTTAGATGTCAGTATCCAAGTTTATTAGGGTAGAGAAAGGGGAAAAAACACTCTTATCTTTGGCTTCCTCAGTGAAAAATATAGGTACATTTAAAGGAAACATGGTAACTGTTCACAGCCAAATCTCAGCTTTCAGTGATCCTTTTATAGCATGCAGCCAATGAATACTCCTTTAGTTTTTAATTCATCTTCACAATGACTGTAGAGATAGGGTGATGTTTGAAGTGACTCCTTAGCTTTGTGAGATTCTTTTTTGAGCCAAGTCTGCACAGATGCTGCCAGTGACCTTCTTTCTGCCTCACGAACTGCTTGCCGAGTAGCACACAGCTCGCAGTGCTGAAGAATGAGCATTCCTCCTGGGTGTGGTCTCAACTGTAGGCTGACCAGCTGGGAAGTAAGGTATAAATATTCCAGTTCCTTTGTTCCTTGTATGGAATCACTTTGGACCTTGTGTTCCACACACTATTTTTGCACTTGGTTTGTGTTTTCAACCCAACATCGATTGATACTTTAAAAAGTAAAGTTAAATGAATTATTAGGAAAATGAAACTTATCTCAAACTGATAACTTGCTATAAAAGTTTCTAAGTACTTTGAGTTATTATACATTTTTCATTCTGAGCCAATCTCAAATACTGGAAGCACTGTCACACATCACACTTTGAGTAATATTGAGCACCTTTTCCCCTGCATGAGTAGTCTGGTTACTCACAGTGGTAACTGAATTCAAACACAGTCTCCATTGGCACTTTCCCGTGCCTCATTTTCCCACTGCCATCTGGTATTTCCTTGTCTCAGCATCATCTGTGTAAACCTAAACTAAGAAGAGTAATAGATATGACTGGAAATTAGCATTTCATGTCCTGCAAATGCAAATTTGGATTCCATTCCTGTCTAACTACAACATAAGCACAGAGTAAAAAGCTCAAAGGCTTGGGAATACAAAACAAACTAAAGTTTAAATCTGCTACTTAGTAGGATAGGATCATGGGTAAGTTATTTAATTTCCCTAGGCCTCAGTCTGTTAATTTATGCAATGACAATATTAAAATAACTATTCAAGTTAAAAATTAAAATGAGATGCCATTACATTTCTGTTAGAATAGCCCAAATCCAGATGTGAAACAACAAAAACCTTCTTTTACTTCTTATGCAATGTAGCATAGCCACTTGGGAAGACAGTTTGGCAGATATATATATATATACCAGCAATCACACTTGGATATTGGCCCCCAAAGAGGTGAAAACTGTGTCCATACAAAAACGTACACATGGACATTTATACCAGCTACAATTATAAAATTGCTAAAACTTGGAAGCAGTCAAGGTGTCCTTCAATAACAGGTAAATATACTATAGGAATATAGATAATGGAATATTATTCAGCACTAAAGAGATGAACTTTCAAGCCATAAAAATACATGGAGGAAACTTAAATGCTTATTAATGAGTGAATGAAGCCAACCTGAAAAGGCTATATACTATATGATTCTACCTATATAATAGTCTGAAAAAGGCAAAGCTATGGAGACAATAAAAATATCAAGGGCTACCGAGGGCTAGGAAGGCTACAGAAATGAATAGATGGAACACAGGAGACTTTCAGTGCAGGAGAACTATTCTGTGCAATAATATAATGATATATTCATGTCATTATATATTTGTCCAACAGAATATAGAACAGCAAGGGTGAATCCTAATGTAAACTATGAACTTTGGTTGGTAATATAGTAATGCAGGTTTGTCACTGTAACAAATGTACCCTTATGGTATGGAACGTTGCTCACAAGGGAAGCTGTGCATATGTGGGGTGATTTCCCCCTTCAATTTTAGTATGAAAAAGCTGCTCTTAAAAATATTCATATAAACAAACACAAACTTATACATATAACACACACAAAACTACACAGCAAGATTATGAAAATCCAGAAAGATAATGAATGAAAAGATTGGAATTCATTATATATTACCTCAAGGATTTTTACAATGAAACTAGGATAATTTTAATTTCACAATACATACAACATTGAAAATGCATAAATACTTATTTCCAGTCTTGCATATTGTCATAAAAATAACATCAAATATCTTTGGTCTTGCTGAATACATAACTTTCCTTTTCTGGTAACTCTATAATTCTTTACTCATATTAATAAACATAGTGAGCATATCTTTATATTGAAGACTGCACCCCTAACATTCCTTATGACAATCTAGTTTTATATCTCTTTAATCAAACAAAATTGCCCTGCAGTCTTTTCAGGCTGAAGTCATCCTTGTGCAGTTTGATATACAACTATATGACAGTTTCACTTATGTGTACATGAGACATGTATACTTAATATTGCCTTTTCATTAAAATTTGGCATATTTAATGTTCTATGTGATGAGAAGGATAAATGCATATATAATAAGTATTAAATATTAGTACTTTCTTTAAATGTGTAATAGTTTTAAGAAACCACAGCTGGTTTTCCCAAATAGAGGCATCAGGAGACATTATAAAGACAACATTTCATCATTGACGCAGTTCATCTGCTGAGCCACTGTGGTATGTGCACTGATTTGCACATCATTACCCAGCTCTAAAGGCTTTTCAGAACCTCAGTAACTCAAAGTGAACCCATGATTAAACTCTCCCTCTCAGCATTTTCTCATGATCACATGGCCTCTGGAGAGTGAAGTCAGCACAGAATTTACAATATTCTAATCAAATTCACATGGAATTTTTATACTTGGAATACTGCCACTCTCAATCCCTTTCTCTAATTTCAAAATTACTTCATGTTTCACCTTGAAGAATGTGACCTTTTAACATAGCAAGAAAATTCTTCTTAAATTAGGCTCAAGATAGTCGATTTAAGCATTCATGTGATATATATATATATAAAACGTTTACTATGTATAAAGTGAGAAACTTACGAAAAATATAAGCGCATCAATGAAACAATCCTTTTTCTGAAAGATGCTATAATCTGATTTGGAAAAATGATTACTCAGCTGACAAACTGGTAAATAGGATGACTGAGGGATAAACTAATATCAATAATAATTTAATATAATAGAAGACATGCTTTAAAAATCAATGCAAAGGAGACAAATCATTTAATAAGTGGTGCTGAAAAAATTGTTAGCAATTTGGAAAAGACTTTAGAAACTTACTTCATATCAATATATATTTATGATGGATTAAAGGGCTTAGCATAAAATTCTGAGACTATCATTTTTAGCATTATTAATAATGAAATATAAAAGTAAATATAAAAGTAGTTTATTAAACTTCAAAAGAATAAATCAACAAATCTCATGATTTGTTTTTAAACTTTAGGTTTATAAACTCTTACAGAAAAGGAATTCTCATAGCAATTCATTAGAAACCATTGATGCTACAATAGATAGATGTGTAAGAATGATAGGGAATACAAATGCTTAAGGATGTATAGGGAAAGCTCAGCTTCATTAGTTATCCAAAATACTAATTTAGGAAATAAGGCTCGCAAGCGCAAGGATCCGAGTTCAATCTCTGGTACCAAAAAAAAGAAAGAAAGAAGGGCCAGGGATTTAGCTCAGTGGCGCAGCACCTGCCTTGCAAGCGCAAGGTTTGATCCCCCATTCTGGGGCAGGGGTGGGGATTGGGGGGGCTTTAAAACAAGGTTTAAAAAAGGCTGGGGATTTAGCTCAGTGGCACCGAGACTTGCAAGCTCAAGGTCCTGAGTTCCATCCCAGGTACCAAAAAAAAAAAAAAAAAAAAGATGCATCAAATGCTCAAAGAAGCCTAATGATGCATCATGGTAAAAAAGCATTAAGAACATGTACGCATAGATAAGTTCTCCACCTGCCAGTGTTGGGTACTGCACAGTTTACTAGGATGTTTGGTTAGAGATTGGTGTCTTCTGAGAATGCGACCATGGATGTCAGCAGGGACGAGCGGAGCCTGTGCCGGGACTCGATGCTGCAGAGCCCCGTAATCATCCCATTTCAGCGAGTGAGCAAAGGTGACCTGTGACTCTGCGATGGGCTTTTCTTTCTCTTCCTTTCAGAACCCTGAGCAATTATCAGAAGTACGTCATGATTTTTTCCTTGGTTTCTTCTGATTATTTATTCTTGGCATCTCTCAGTATCGCTGCTGCGGAAAATACATAAATTGAGGTGTCTGCAATTTTTTTCTTTCCTCTCTACTGCCTTCTCCATAGTAAGTCTCTTTAGTACAAACATGACAGCCTCCTCTGGAACTCGCAGCTCTCCATTCTCCACAGTGCTTGCCGAGTTTTCCTTCTGAAACACAAATCTAAATGGTTCTCTTCTTCAGTGGTTCAGTTTGTGCCATCTTCCGACCTCTCTCCCAGGCCAAAAGAGGGTCAGTTAGCACCAACAGTGAAACCTGGACACTATGGCTCCTTTTCTATGAAACCCCCTTCCCCCTTCCCAATTCCATCTACCCAGTCTCTGCAGAACAGGGTCCTGCCTTTCTGTCAGCACTTTCACTTGCCTTTTTGGAACCTTTCTTCTCAGCCAGTCACGTTTTGCCCCTTTTTCTTACTTGTCTTACTTAATTGTCAAGAATTCTTTCTAAATCCACTTCTACAAAAATCTTTCCAGATTCCTCTAGGCATGATCTTGTAATAGCCTTCATTTTTAAGTCATTAAATTATTTTCATTTAAAAAGTAATACGTTTTCATTAGTATTTTCAAAAATTGGGAAGACATTGAATTTTCATGATAGATTTTAATTGCTTTACTCTTATGCTGGTGTGTTCATCATGGATTTATAATTTTTGTTCTGTTCTGTGTGGATATCTATGTTATATATTCATCAATAGCAAAAATAATATAGATCGAGGTTGTCTGCAGGGAGGGGATGGGGAGAATAACTATCCCTACTTCATTGTTCTCCCATTCTTTGATTTCCTTTAAAGACATATCTTCGTGTCCTTAAGCTCATCCCAAAGCTAGAGATAGTAAACTTATAGCCTGGGCTTCTCTTCATTGAATTGGATTTACTTTTAGAAAACTGAAAATTTCCTATCTTTTAAGGATTTTCTTTTTCTTGATGTTCAATTGAGTTTGAATTCTTAAAAATGTATTATGTCCATTGCATTCTGTAAGGCTAGTGTTTCTTGACTTTCAAAAGATGTTATTTATTGAATTAGTAATCCTCATGAGAGAAAAACTGGCATTTCTCTGAGTGAATATTACTGAATTCTTTAGGGACAATTGTTTTTAACTTATAAATATGGGGCTATCCTAGCAGTATCTGCCTGATGTTCATAACCTAATAACCTCAATGAATGTAAACAGTATATGTCACAAACATGAGCTAAGATTAATAATGCCAACAGGAATGAAAATGGGGACATGGGATTTAGAGGAGGAGGGAAGGGGAAGGGGATGAAACAAAGAAACAAGTTGTATTATGTATAGATACCCACTCACTGAGATGAATGTAAACTGCATGTACAGCAAACATATATTTTTTAAAAAGAACCCTAAAAAAAGATGAAGGGGAGGATTTGTGAAAGGGTAAAGTCAAGAGATGGGTGGGGGGAGTGGAGGAGTGGAGTGGAAGGGGAAGTGAAAAGAATTAAGATGTGTTATGTACATGTACCAACTCCCCACAATGAATTTAATCATTGTGCACTGCAAACATATACTTAATAACACATTTTAAAATAAATATATAAAAGGCCTGCAGTCCTAGACCTTGGCTGGCTGGCTTCAGATCCTGAAACTAAATAATAATATGGCTTTTCATCATGGACACTGAGGACAGTGGGAGATGCTCAAGTGAAGACATGAGTACAAACTTGGCAACCTCCAATTTTGTTACTTAAGTGTTCAGTGGCAAGTTAAGCCTAGCACCTTTAAGAAACCACTAAAAATACTCTTCAGAATAGGTTCAAAGGTAGATGACAAGGATTAGAGTAATTTAAATGGTCACTTAAAATATTTTAAACATTCTGTTTGATAACAATATGTCTCTAGAGAATAAAAAAAAACAACTCAAAATATAATTGCTATATAACCTTCTTCTGGAAGGATGCCAGAGCTTGAAAAATCACTCCAGGCACCTTCCTCTGTTTTAGTAGAGTGGTGTCAGTGATGAGTTAAGGCATATGGGAAGACATAGGTTTAGAAATGGCCTGAGGAACTTCAGATGGAGATATCTAGAAGACAGTTGAAAATGTATGTCTGACGTTTAACAGAAAATGAACTGCTATTACAGATTTGGAAGTGAAAATATACTCTTCATTAAATAAATTTTATGTGTGAGGGGCTATGCTAAGATTCTATTCATTCAATCATTCAGTCCTCAGAGGCAACTCTGAAGTCAGTCCTATTATTGTCACCATTTTTCATAAGAGGAAACTGAGTCACAGGAGATAAAATAAGTGTGAATAAGGATTCAAATGATTAAAACGAATAATTGATAATATGAAATAGGAAGAAAAGGTCCAAAGGGGTAGGGGAAGTGGGAGGAGAAGGGGAAAGGAAAGAAGGGAAAGGAAAAACTATGAGAAAAGAAAAAAATGGAAACAAAGTCTTTGTAAATAGGGAAGGGTGGAGGGGGTGAAGGCAGGACAGGGAATGGGGAAAAAATAAGAACCAAGATACATCAGGTACAAGTACAAATACCCAATGATAAATGTAAATGTATTGTATGCCTAAAATGAACCAATAAAAGAATTTAAGGAAAAAAGATAACTGACCAAGACCACATTGCAAATGATGGAGTTAGGATTTAAACCTAGGAAATCCGACTCAGAAAAATAAAGCTCTTAGTCATGACTGACTTCTACAAGATATGAGCACATATACTGAACAAAATTATTCTAGATATTCAGCTAGCATTAAATATGACAAGAAAGGGGCTTTCTAATTTGGGCTTTAATGGAAAAGAGTTAAAAACACAAAAGTTACAACTTGATAATTATTGGGAAATTTATTAAATAGGTGTTTTCCTTTGATGAATACATTTTGAAAAGAAAATTGTAGTTTTGATTTTTTCTTTTTACCAGAAGTGTAATGCAATAATGACAAGTTCAGAAAAGCTCATTTTCATGATGAAATAACACATTTTTGCTGAGGTAATTATTATAATAATAGGCTATTTCACATTTTCCCTTTCTCACGCATAATTTTTTCTTTTTAATGAGCAGACTTTCATCTATTTAGCCTCTGAGGCAGACGGGAATGGATTTGCATTGTGAGGGGGCAATGTATGTACTGCTTAGAAAGAAATGAACTGATCTCAGCAGAATAACATCCTACCAGCAACTTTTGTCGTCATCTTTAACTTTGTAAATCATATCAATTTGATTTAGCTAGATATTCCAGTAGTAAAATTCTTAGAATATTGACTGATGTTTTCATATACTTAAGCAAGTAATGGACAATCTAGAAGGCAGAGGTGATTTTATCAGTGAAAGGTACATAGCAGACTGGACTCATTGTCCTGGAATTGGGTGTTCAGTTTTTACTAAAGGATGCTCCCTACTGGTGTAACAAAGATCAATTAAAGTGAGTTTGCTTCCATCCTAAATTTGTACAGAAAAATGAAGGATGGGCCTGGCTCAGGTCTTTTTCTTGATGGAATGTGGTAGGCTGAATGCAGGGGAATACACAGGCCACAGGCTGTCAGTGGGGAAATGGAAGATAGATCAAAATCACTGATTGGGATTTTTAAACTTTACCCTTTAGTCTTCCCCAGTGTTCCTAAGTGAGGAGTCACAATTTCCAGGTAAAGGGTGGAGAGCCTTAGTTCTCATGCTAAGCTATCCATTAGAATTACATAGCTTTTAAAAAATTGCTCATATACAGTGCTTTTAAAAATCAGAATCTCTAGAGTTGGGAATTGAGCATGGGTATAGGGAAAAATGGTACTCTAATTCATAGACATGGTTGAGAGCCACTGGCTCACTTGCTAGATTAGTTCATTCCTGCTGCTGTAACAAAAATACTTTAAGCAATTTAGAAACATCAGCAATTTATTGCTCAAAATTCCAGAGGCTGAAAAGCACAATATTAAGTCACCAGCAGATTCTGTGTCTGGTGAGAGCCCCTTCCTCAGAGATGGAAGTTTCTATCTGTGACTGCAAACCACAGAAAGACAAAAAAGTGTTCTGTAAATCCTTTTAACATGGCATTAGTCCCACTCATGGGAGCCCTCATGAGCAGGTCACTACCCAAAGGCCCCACTTCTCAATGTCATCATATCTAGGGTTAGGTTTTAACTTACAAATTATGAGTTAAATTAAATCATGCTTTAGAGGATCACAAGCATTCAGACCATGATACTTGCATAGGTTAAAAATATAATTTCTTTAATCACATTTCTTTCATTCCTGGTTTCAGACCACCAGAGCTATGTGATGATGAAGAAAGTCATAGGTGAGAGCTGAGTAGCTCACAACAGTTGACCAGATGTAGGTGAGTTTCTCTACCTTGCTACTCTTTAGGTTTGGTAATTCTACTTTTTTTCCCTTGGGGCAGGGGTTGTCCTTATACTCTGTAGGATCCTTAGCAGCCTTTCTGGCTTCTACTCCAGCTTCACGCCTTCTGTGCCAGCTTCACACCTCTCCCCAGTTGTGACAGTCTTTACATGTCCCCAGACACTGACAAATGTTTTGTGGGGAGCAAAATCCCTCTTAGTTGAGAATGGTAGATCGAGGCAATTACCAATACAGAACCCAGTAAGTTGTTATTCTGGGCTGGCAGTAGATCTGGCTAGATAGAGTTAGAAATCCTTAAGTGCAAACTGGAATGCATTAAGGTTTTTCTGTGGCCTTATCTCTCATCTGAAGAAATTGCAGAAGTATTTGGAATTTGTTCTGATTTATTGATTGCTGCATTAAGCTAGTATAAAACTTCAGTTTTAAAAAGCGGCGATTTAATTTTATTCACGAATCAGAAATTTGAGCAGAGCTAGGGAATGGAGCTCATTTTTATTCTACTGAGGTGACGTAAAATGGAGGGTAGAATCATCTAAAGACCAACTTCGCATCTGGTGGTTGGTGACTGGCTGTTTCTAGGGGTTTCAACTGGAGCTGTGGCAAAAAGACCTACACATGGCCTTTCCACATGGTTGCTTGGCTTTTTTACAACATGGTGGCTGGATTCCTCAGGGCACGCATCATAAGAGAACCAGGCAGAATCTTATTGCATAATTGTTCTTACAAGTCACATCTCATCCTTCCATTGCAGTCCAAAGTCTATCCATATTCAAGCAGAGGTAGCATAAATTCCATCATTTGATAGAAGAATGTCATTTTCCTCTTACAGGAAGAGCATATAGCATGGTATGTCACGTGCTGGTGCAGTCACCTTTGGAAAACGCAATTTACTATGATGCAATTTATCACTAAATGTTGCTTAGCTAAGGTTTACCACAATGCTACATAAAGTTTGTTCTAAGAAACATCTATGCCAACTAGACAGGGAGTATTTGTTTCAAATGCCAATTTCTGGGCCTTTCAAGGATTTTCAATTGGCAAGTCAGCCATGGGTATCTGGGATCTGCTTGTTCAACAGGCCCTTAAAATAATGTTAATGCATATTAAGAATATTCTTGTTTCCACTGATGGTTTAGTCACTTATGTATTTCCATTACACATTTTTTAGGCAACAAGGTAATTATACAGAGATAGCTTTGAAGAATGTAGCTATTTTGAAGAGCCACTTTCATATGTTGCTTTTGGATTTGTAGTATGTACATGTTACTTGTCAAAAGACATTGGAAATTGTATCGCTGGATGGGGTTTAGTGGACATCTGATTTATTTGAATCTCCATGCCATATCAAAATGGACAAGAAAGAAAAAAATTACATCATAGTTTCAGTCAGTGCATTTGGAATTATTTTAAAGCTAGTTTTATGGTCAAATATTATATGAATTTTATGTTACAGTTCAAAACTATACTTTAGTCATCAAATGAAAAACTAACATTTATAATGATGTAGCTGAAGCTGTGTCATAAGGAAAAAGTCTTTGTAGAATCTTAAAATGATAATGTATACCATAATGTGAATTTCAATTTTAAGTATTATGGAAATGTGGGAAATAAAATGTTATTATCGGGACATTTCCCTGACATGAATGTTGCTGACCAAGCAACTACAAATGACCTAAAGTATACTTGAGAAATCAGGATGTAAAAAGGGCTCTCTGTGCAGCCAACACAGAAAACAAAAATATACACCCTTTACTTCTAGGCTGAGCACCATCAGCTCATGAAAATGTGAGAGTGAGGTGCCAGCTTCTCACAAAGCAAAGCCAGCATGTCAAAATGAACTCGATGTTGATGGCTACAATCAGGCACAATGAGAATTAAGAACAACTGAGGCCACAAAACAAAGCAAAAAGAATTAGTTAGTTGTTTCAAAAAAATAGCTTTCACTTTTCCAGAAAATGCAAAACTCATTTTTATATCTCACTGTTTTTAGGGGTACCATTGTGATATAGGGACAACTGAGAGATTTTCAAAAACTTAAATTTAAATATATTCTGTCTAACATATTGGAGAAAGATGAAAAACTCCTGGAAAAAAATTATTGAACATGGTAACATAAAATAATCTTTTGATTTTTAAAAAATATTATTTTATTGGTACACTTTAGGTATATAATATAATGACATTCATCATTGGAAATTTGCACCTTTACATAATCTGTCTTGGTTCTTATTTTTCCCCATTCCCCTCCCTTCCCTTCAGCCCTTCCATCCCTCCCTATTTACAAAGACTTTGTTTCCATTTTTTTCATTTTCTCATATTAATACCATTCCCTTCTTTCCTTTCCCCTACCCCTCCCACTTCCCCTTCCCCTTTGCCCCTTTTCTTCCTATTTCACATTACCTATTATACCTTTTAGTCCTTATTTACACTTAGTTTCTCACACCAGAGAAACTATTTGGTATTTACACTTGTGTCCTGTTTATTTCACTTAAGAGTATTGCCTCAATGTGCATCCATTTAGCTACAAATGTCTCTAATTTCTCATTTTTTATGGCTGAGTAGTACTCCATTTTATAACACCCCCCCCCCCATTTTCTTTATCTGGTCTCCACTTGATGGGCATTTGGGATGCTTCTAAGTTTTAGCTATTACAAACTCTGCTGCTATGAACATGGGTACACATATATCACTGTGGTATGATTCTTTTAATTCTTTGGGGAAGATACTCAGCAGGGGAATAGCTGGGACAAATGGGATTTCCAGTCCTAGTTCTTTGAGGTATCTCCATACTGATTTCCACAGTGCTTGCACCAGTCTACACTCCCACCAGCAGTGGAGCAGGGTTCCTCTTTCCCCACAGCCCCGCCAGCATTTGTTATTGGTTGATGTCTTGGTAGCAGCCATTCTTTCTGGGGTGAGGTAGAATCTCAGCGTTGTTTTCATTTGCATCTCTCGAATGACCAGTGATGTCGAACATTTTTTCTTATTAATAGTGAACCATTATTTATAAAATTATATTACTAAGCTATCCATTTGCAGAAGACACTGGACAGATATTAAGTGTTTCTTGATATACAAATTGATTATTCAATTAAATATTTTATATGTTAATATATATTTTATATATTTTTTTCATATTATGAAAAATCAAATAAGCACTAATACAATAGTAGTGAGGGACCACAATACCCCACTGTCACAAATAGATAGATCAACTAGAAAAAAAATTAGCAACAAAGTACTAGAACTCAATCAAACTCTTGAACAAATGAACTTAACAGATGTTTACAGAGTATTCCACCCCAAACAATCAGAATACACATTCTTTTCAACTGCACATAGGTCATTCCAAAATAGACCATATACTTGCTCATTGAACATGTTTAAGTATGTGCAAAAGGAATTGAAGTTATCACCTGTATATTATCAGATCTTAGTGTGATGAAATTGGAGATCAATAGCAAAAGAAACCACAAGAATTTCACAAACACATGGAAACTGAACAGCACACTTCTGAATAACCAGAGGATCACAGATGAAATTAAAGAAGAAATTAGACAGTTCCTACAACTAATTGACAATGCCAGTAGAACATATCAGAATCCATGAGATACAATGAAAGCAGTCTTATGAGGGAAATTCATAGCAGTGAATATTCATCTTAGGAAAACAGAGTGAGCCCAATTAAACAACCTGATGCTGCACCTCAAGCTTCTAGAAAAAGAAGAGCAGGACAAACCCAAAACTCATACAGGGGAGGAAATTATAAAGATCAGAGCAGAAATCAATGCAATGAAGACTAAGAGAACAATACAAAAAAATCAATGAAGCGATGAGTTGGTTCTTTGAAAGAACAAACAAAATTGACAAACCCTTAGCCAACCTTTTCACAACAAGGAGAGAAAAGGCCCAAATCCATGCAATTAGGAATGAAAAGAATGAAATTACAATTGACCCAGCAGAAATCCAGAGGATCATCAATACCTACTTCCAGAAACTATATGCCAATACGATGGAAAACACAGAAGAAATGGACAGATTCCTAGGTACATATGAATTACCAAAGTTGAATGAACAAGACCAAGAATTCTAAACAACCCAATATCAATCAATGAAATTGAAAACATAATTGAAAACTTACCAAATAAGAAAAGCCCGGGTCTTGATGAATTCTACAAGACATTTAGAGAGGAACTACTGCCACTACTGTTGAAACTCTTCAATGAAATTGAAAGGGAAGCAATACTCCTGAATTCAATCTTGGAAGCAAACATCACCTTGATCCCCAAAGCAGAGAAAGACTCAACCAAAAAAGAGAACTATAGACCAATCTCACTAATAAACATAGATGCAAAAATCCTTAATAAGATACTGGCAAATAGAATGCAGAAGATCATCAAGAAGATCATACACCCTGATCAAGTGGGATTCATCCCAGGGATGCAGGAATGGTTCAACATATGCAAATCAATAAATGGAATACACTATATCAATAGAGCCAAGAACAAAAACCATATGATCATCTCAATAGATGCAGAAAAAGCATTTGACAAAATCCAACATGTATTTATGATAAAATCCCTACAAAAAATTGGAATAGATTGTCTCTACCTCAATCTGATAAAAGCCATCTATGAAAAACCAACAGCCAGTATCATACTAAATGATCAAAAACTGAAATCCTTCACACTAAAATCAGTAACAAGATAAGAATGTCCACTATCACCACTCCTGTTCAATATAGTTTTGGAAACATTAGCCACAGCAATTAGACAAGAGAAAGAAATAAAAGGAATAAAGATAGGAAATGAAGTCAAATTGTCATTATTTGCAGATGACATGACACTCTATACAGAAGACCCCAAGAACTCCACCAAAAGTCTTCTAGACTTAATAACCAAATTAAGTAAAGTAGCTGGAAACAAGATCAACACACAAAAATCAATAGCTTTCCTCTAGATGAACAACAGACTCACTGAGAGAGAAATAGAGCAGATAATTCCTTTCAGAATAGCATCCAAGAAATTGGAATACCTAGGAAAGAAATCAAAAGAAATCAAAGACAAAAAAAAGAAATCAAAGACCTCTTCTCTGAAAAGAGAGATTGAAGATGATATCAGAGTCTTCCTGGGTAGGAAGGATTAACATAGTGAAAATGGCCATACTTCCAAAACTGCTATGTAGATTCAATGCAATCCCAATTGAAATTCCAGCAGCATACTTCATGGACCATGAGAAAATAATCCAAAAATTCATTTAGAACCAGAAGAGACCTAGAACAGCAAAAGCAATTCTAGGCAACAGAGACATGGCAGGGGGTACCACAACCCCCAACTTGAAATTATACTACAAGGGTACTGTGATAAAAACTGCATGGTACTGGCAAAGAAACAGACCTGAGGACCAATGGAACAGATTTGAAGATGCAGAAATAACTCCAGACACATTCAGCCACCTCATCTTTGACAAAGAAGCCAAACACCCTCACTGGAGGAAAGATAGCCTCTTTAATAAATGGTGCTGGAAAAATTGGGTTTCAACTTGCCAAAGATTAACACTAGACCTATATCTCTCACCATATACTAAACTAAAATCGAAATGGATTAAAGTTCTAAATATTAAAACCAAAAAGCGGAACCAGCTGGAACAGAGGTTAGGGAGAACTCTTGAAGATATTGGTGTAGGAAAAGATTTTATGGACAAAACCTCAGTTGGCTGTGAACTAGCACAATCAGCAAGTGGGCTCTCTTCTTATTAAAAAGCTTGTGCACAGCAAGAGAAGCCACCAACAGTGTGAAGATACAACCTGCAATGTGGGAAAAAATTTTCACCTGCTGTTCCTCAGGCAAAGGTCTACTATCTAGAATCTATAAAGAACTTAAAAAAATCAGACCTCCCAAATTCAAAGACCCAATTCAAAAATGGGCATCTGAAATGAAAGACATTTCTCAGACAAAGAAGTAGAAATAGCAAATAAGCATATGAAAAAATGTTCAACTTCACTGGTCATTTCAGAGATGTGAATGAAAACAACACTGAGATTCCACCTCACCCCAGAAAGAATGCCTGGTACCAAGACATCAACCAATAACAAATGCTGGCAGGGCTTTGGGGAAAGAGGATCACTGCTCCACTGCTGGTGGGAGTGTCAACTGGTGCAACCACTGTGGAAATCAGTATGGAGATACCTCAAAGAACTAGGACTGGAAGTCCCATTTGTCCCAGCAATTCCCCTGCTGGGTATCTTCCCCAAAGAATTAAAAGAATCATACCACAATGATATATGTGCACCGATGTTCATAGCAGCAGAATTTGTAATAGTTAAAAGTTGGAAGCAACCCAATTGCCCATCAAGTGGAGACTGGATAAAGAAAATGTTTGTTTTAAATATAATGAAATACTAATCATCCATAAAAATGAGAAATTAGAGACTTTGGTAGCTAAATGGATGCACATTGAGGTGACACTCTTAAGTGAAAGAAATAGGACACACCTGTAAATACTGAATAGTTTCTCTAGTGTGAGAAACTGAAAGTGTAAATAAGGACTAAAAGATATAATAGATAATGTGAAATAGGAAGAAAAGGGGCGAAGGGGAAGGGGATGTGAGAGGAGTAGGGGAAAGGAAAGAAGGGAATGGAATTGATATGAGAAAATGAAAAAATGGAAACAAAGTCTTTGTAAATAGGGAGTCATGGAGGGGTTGAAAGGAGGGCAGGGGAATGGGGAAAAATTAAACACCAAGAGAGATTATATAAGGGTGCAAATTTCCAATGATGAATGTTATTGTATTGTATACCTAAAATGTTCCAATAAAATTAATTAAACGAAAAGATATTTTCTCAAAAAAATTTTAACTGAATAAAAATATTAAGTGTTATATAAAATCTAAAATATAAATCTAAATCTAATATAGAAAACTGTATGCACATTTCAAAGATATATTGATATCAGCAAATGCTAACAAGCTGAGAAGGAACTAAGGTATCTGTTGCTGAGACAAAATACCCAACAACCAAAGTTAAAGGGGAAGAGGTTTATTTGGCTTACATTTTATAGAGGTTTCAGTCCATAATCAGCTGGCTCTAAGGCAGGGATGGCAAATAGGCATCACAGAGGAGAAACAACATGGTACGCACAAGGTAGCAAAGGCAACAAGGGGAATAGTTCATGGTGGCAGAAGACAGCAAAAAGCAACAAGAGAGTTTAACAGCGTCTTTCTGGTCCTTTTATCTTGTTCAGACTACCAGAGTTAAGGTGGTGCCAAACTCACATGTAGTGGTTTAGTAATCCTATGCTCTTAACCCCAGTATCACGCATTCCAGATTCAACTATTTCTGAAAAAGAATGTCCCACCTCATCTGCATGAAACTTTGGGGGGACATCTAAACACAAACCATAACATAAATATTTTTTATTGAGTGAATGAATGTGTTCTACAAAGAAATCAAGGGCTAAATGCATGAAATCTATAATGGCAAAGACATGCTAATACAACATGTCTACATGCTTAACAAGGATTTAGGTGATTCATACATTCACTATTTATATGGATTTTTTTAAAAAAATGCATAGATTTCATAATTCCTTTTTACTGTGATATAGCTGGCCATGATTTCATTCTACAAAAATGGCTTTGCCTGAGTCCAAATAGGAGGCTGGAGATACTTGGCTTGAGCAATTGTTTCCTAGAACTAAAATAAAGGGAATGGAAATAGGAGATGGAGCTGGAATAATTAATTCTGACATCTCATCTACTCAAACATAATCAAGTGATTACACCTGTTATTAATATTCTCTGTTAAGGGACTTTTGCATGCATTATCACACAACAAGTAAATAAAGTGAAATTTCATGAGTGAAATTGAATTTACCTTAGAGAGTCAGAAATTAAAAGTATTTCTCTTTGCTTAGGGTTTTTCTAGATTTACTCAGTGATATCTGATTAATGATACTTGTAATACAGACTATGACAAAAGAAAAGCTAGCTTCTTATATCAGTGACTGGCTCATGCTTCTTACAGTTAGAGACAATGACTTAAACATTTTTATATTGCAAGGTGATTTAGGAATGGGATAGTATATAATGAGGATACTAAATATTTCTCCAGCGAATGGAAAACTCTCAGACCACTTAAGAGAATCTAATTTAAATGGCTTTTAAATACCAAATAAATTGAAAAGTAGATACAGTTATATATACACTGCTGTTTCAAAATCATAAAAGTAAAAAGCAAAACTAAGTTCCTCTACCTTATACTTATGCAGAAACCTTTGATAATACAAGTAACAATTTTATTGTAAAAGGAATGCACAGTAGGTCTCGTATAAAATAAAACAAGAAACCTTTAGGTGGCGACCAAGAGCTATGATTATGAATTTCTTAGTCTGCTTTTATAATTTATGATCTTGTTTGAAAGGGGTCATATAAAAGAGGCTACTTAACTCATATTAATTCAGTGAAAACAAAATACAAATAATAGACCATAGAAAGAAATGGATTGGAATGTTATTACCATTAAATAATCTTAATTTTGATTTTCTTTGACAATGGCTGTCAATATTATGAATATTAGAGAACCAGACCCATAAAAAAACTGTATTGTTGTTGACTTTTGGGGATTAATTACACTTAGCATCTAAGTAAAGATTGCTATAATCTTTAAATAAATCATCTTTAAACAAAATGGTAGCTTTTAAAGAAGTCAGAGAATATCAAAGAAGATGTCAGAACTGTTCAGATGCTCATTATACAATTGGAAACTTCACTCGAAGTTGACACAAATCCGAGAGAAAAGATCAGTTATCTAACTCTTTCTCGCAACATCTAGCAGAAGATACCACTTCCTGGACTATGAGTGGATTCTTCCTCCTTTCAGTGTGCACTCCAATGAAAATTTATGATCATAGCCACCTTTCTAGAGCCTCTTTCAGCTCTAGAAAAACAGGAAATAAGAAGACTAAATGCAATACAGGACCCTGGATTGGAATCTAGCCCAGGACAAAGAATATTAGTGGGACAGTTGGTGAAATTTGAATAAGATCTGAGAGTAGCCAGTAGTGTTGAATTGACGTTAATTTGTTGGTTTTGACAATGGCACTGTGATTATGGAAGATGTTAACATTCAGAAGATCTGGGTAAGGGGTATATGGGAGTTCTTTGTGCTATTTTGGCAAGGTGGAAATTATTTTGAACTGAAAAATTAAAAAATAAAATGAAATAAAACCAAACAGGAAAAATGGGAGAGGATAAGATATTTTAAAATTGGCATGATGAAGTTTTGGTGGCATGCACTACTTTTAATTCCCTACTTATTCTTTACATTAGTATGCATTAGTCTTCAGAAAGAAAATACTTTTAAGTATCACTATTAGAATTGTTTTATAGTAATTTTCATTTTAAAGTTTTCCAACTAATGACCAATTCTGTAGTATTTGAAAATGAGTCCACACTCACTTTTCTTTCTTTCTTTTTTTTTTTTTTGGTACCAGGGATTGAACTCCAGACCTTGTGCTTGCGAGGCAGGTGGCGGAACCACTGAGCTAAATCCCGGCCCACACTCACCTTTCTTCATACTCCATCATTCTCACTCAAAATACTGGGTCAATTTTGTACAAATCCACATTGAGATCAGTTCATACTGAACTCTTTTTTCTTGATACTATAGTATATTACTTATTAAAATATGACCGTATCATTTTAAATATTATCCAGCTTTACCCCTGACAACATTTTATTCCTGCTTTTAATTCATTGTATTCCAATTATCCATTCAATGATCACTCTTACTATACTGTACTCATTTATAAACTCCAAGTGCCCAGATTAGTATCTGTATATTGGCTACTATATTAGAAATAGAAAACACTTAACTCACAGATTAATAAAATTAAAAAAATATTTTGTCAAATACATACTCATCTACAGTGATGTGATATTTTGGGAGCTAGCTTTAACCTTAGCCATGTGTACAGAAAGGGGGAACTACTTTATCTAACTACTCTGAAGATATCATAAAGACAGGATCTAACATATGCTTAATTTTTGTCACAACTTCAAGATGATAAGAAAGACATCACACATTCCATCAAATTTTAGTTTAAAAATAACTTTAAAATATTTATTGGATTACTTTTTTCTTTTTATTGTTATTGCTAAAATGTTAATTATACAAATTAATGGATTCACTGTGATATATCCAGCCATGTATACATCACCTCCATCTACTCTTTGAACTCCCACCCTGGCACAATTCCAAGTCTCTAGTAGTCTCTCCTGTCGTGTGCTTTTCAGGACAACTTTTTTCTTAGTTTCCATATATGAAAGATAATATGTGACATTTTTCTTTCTGTGTCTGGTTTCTTTCTCTTAACAGGATGTCATCCAGTTCCATGAGTTTTGCTTCAAATGACAGGATTTTAGTATATGTGCTACCGAAGCTAGCATACAAATGACAGGTTTTGATACTTCTTAATTGAATAATACTGCATTGTGTATATACCCACCATATTTTCTTTATCCATTTGTCTGTCGATGGGCATTTAGACCTGATTTTATGTCTCAGATATTGTGAATAGTACCACAATAAACTTAAGCATTCAGGTATGTCTTGCATGCTAACTTCATTTCCTTTGGAAACACACCCGGGTGTACAGTTGGTTGGGTCATGTGGTAGTTCTACTTTTAGTTTTTGAGGAACTTCTTTGCTTTTTAAATGTAGTAACTAATTTAGATTCATACCAAAAGGGTCCCTTTTTCTCCACATTTATGTTTTTTCAATAGCTATTCTAACTGGGTATAAGATGGTATTTCATTGTACTTTTGATTTGTATTTCCATGATAGGGAAAGATATTGAGAATTTTTCATATATTTATAGACTATTTTAATTTCTTCTTTTGAGAAGTATCTAGATAATTTCCCATTTTAAATTTGGACAAGTCATTTTTTTGTTGTAAGCTTACTGAATTCTTTTTAATTCTGGATATTAATTTTCTGTCAGAGGAAGAGCTGGCAAATATTTTCTCTCACACTAAAGATTGTTTCTTTATTCTGTTGATTATTTCCTT
Organism: Heterocephalus glaber; assembly: GCF_053883595.1. NCBI lineage: Eukaryota > Metazoa > Chordata > Mammalia > Rodentia > Bathyergidae > Heterocephalus > Heterocephalus glaber. Next base: position 9,962,807 of record NW_028258156.1, read on the forward strand.
GGTTGTGTAGAAGCTTTTTAGTTTGATATCAATCCCATTTGTCTGTCTTGGCTTTTGTTTTCTGTGCTTTTGGGGGCCTATCAAGAAAACCACTGGCAAAAAAAAGAAAGAAAGAAAGAACGAACAAACAAAAGAAAGAAAGAAAGAGAGAGAGAGAGAAAGAATTACACTGGCTGTACCAGTATCTTGAAGTTTTTTTCCTATGTTTTTTTTCTAGAGGTTTCATAGTATTAAGTCTTGCATTAAGGTCTTGATCTATTTTAATGGGGTCACATTTCAATATTCTGCATGGGGATATCTAGTTTTCCTACTTCCATCTCTTTTGTGAAGAGATTATGTTTCTCCAATTTTTAGCAACTTTGTTGAGAATCAATTAGCTGAAGATGTGTGGATTTATTTCTGGGTCCTCTGTTTTATTCCATGGGCCCATGTGGCTATTTTTACTGCCAATACCATGTTGTTTTTATTTTTATGGCTCTGTAGTGTGTCTTGAAATTAAGTGTTGTGGTACCTCTGGCTTTGGTCTTCTTGCTCAAGATTGCATTGGTTATTTGGAGTTTATGTGCTTCCATATGAATTTTAGGATTTTTTTCTAGTTCTGTAAAGAATCTTATTGGTATCTTGATGGGGATTGCATTGAGAAAATTCTTCAGATTGCTTGTGTAATGTGGGCTCTTTCTTTTTCATTTGTTTTTTTGAGACAAAGTCTCAATATGTGGTCCAGGCTGACCTCAAATTTACCATCTTTCCGCCTCAGCCTCCTGAGTCCTGAGATTACAGGCGTGGTCCACAGCACCCAGCTAATCTTTTAAAAATATTCTTTCTATCTGTGAACATCGGAGGTCTTCCCACTTTTTAGTGTCTTCTTCAATTTCTTTCTTCAGTGTTTTGTAATTTTCAATGTTGAGATTTTTTATTTCTTCAGTTAAAGGTACTCTAGGTTGTGTTTTGGTTTTGGGTAGCTTGGCATAATCTCCTTGTAGCTTTTTTTTGGCTGTGATTAGTAAGTTCGGACACAGTGTATATTGTATTAGAATCAGAGACCCCTAATGTCTGCATAAGTTATGCAAGTGTGGGGACTCTCTAGGACCCCAGTTCAGGCAAGTAAAGTGTAAAAACTACAATGTGTGATGGTACACTCTGTGTCATTACTCCCACAATGGAAATGGCATCCCCTATCTAGTGATGGGGATTTCCTTGGGCACTACTGATATTAACTCTATTACATGAAGAGATCTCTGGTATTGGTTGCTACAGTAGTGGTGAGGGGCCTGAAGCTCTTGCCCTATCGTTAGACACTGGTGTGGACTGAGGGGCTTCATGAGGAAGGGTTAAAGAATTCCAGACCTCCCTCATGTTGCATTGTGGCACTCACTGCCAGTCTTTTCAGAAGTATGTGATCAGACAGGCATGGGTGTAACCAATGCAGGTTATCCATGCAGCTGTGATGACAGCAAAAGTATTTCGCTTCTTTGCTGCTAATATTCCTGTGCCCGTTCAGAACAGAACATCAGATTCCCCTCATTGTGTACACCTGAGAATGAAGTGAAGGCTGAGAGATTTTTCCCCTCTGATTCTTTGAGCTATTTTCTCCACAAGAGATGGAGCAGAAGTGTGTCGTGACTAAAGTCGGAAGAGCTATAAGGCATTGGTTAAGACCCCTCCACCATGCTAGTGGAGCTATGGAATCTCACAAATCTTTTTGCACTATGTTAGTGAAAGGTATCCATATACATCAGTGGCAGAGGGCTGGCAGGAACTGCTCTCAGTCCTGGCACACATCGTGATCACATCCCTGGTCTTAGAGTACAAGCTTCCCAACACCACAGTTCTTAAGTGTGGTTCCCTCAACTTTTCTGTTTCTCGGCACCCATTTCTCATGGTATATCACTCTCAATTGTTTTGTGGAACATTCACTCTACTGAGGCAAGTCTGGTTCTTCAGGCAGCTTCTCACTGAGCCAGTGCAGTAGAATAGCTGTGGGGTCCAGGAGATAGGAATATGCAGTGGTTTGGACCCTTAAAGTGTCCAGATTCAGATAATAATCCCCTTCTTGTATTAGCTTTCCTGCGACTGAGACATAATATTTTACACATACTACTTAAAGGAAAAATTTAATTTGACTCATGGTTTCAAGGGATTCAGTCCACATTCAGCTGGCTCCAAGCCAGAAAGACTGTGTCACAGAGCAGGAAAATAGCATCAGAGAAGAAAGGGTGAAGGGAAGATACAGAAGCCAAGATCATGTCTGCATGACTTACATAAACACAACCAGAAGTATGTTTATTACTCTGATAATTCACTTTAACCATCACATCCCACTCCTTGTCAACTTGACACCAAATAGTTTTCCTTAAACTGTACTTAATCTCAAGATAAATATGAGGTCATAATTCCATCTAATATGATATAACTATTCTGCATACAAACAAAGCATGATAGACCCTTTCCCAAAGTCTCAACAGTCCTAGCACTTCCAAAATATTTAAGGCAATGTCCCTTTGAGACTCAAGGCAAACTCATAGTTATGTATCCTTGTGAAAATCAAAAACAATTTCCACAATCTCGAGGTACACTGACACAGGGCAAAGATTCCCATGAAGAAAGGGAAGAATAGAGGGACAGAAATGAATCAGACCAAAGAAAAACAAAAACCAAGCAGAGCAAATGTTAAGTCCAATAGCTCCATGTTCGACATCTAAGGAATATGATCATGAGATATGAGTTTCAAAAAGCTTGCTGATGGCACCCCACATGACTTTTCTCTTGTGCTGGGTCTGCTTACAGTTTACAGCTTTCCTTAGGAGACATTCCATGCTCCTGCCATCTGTAACTTCCTAAAGTCTCCATGTACCTTTCCTTCATTCCCACAGTTTTACACAGGGCTCTCTTAGAGGTGCCTTGCCTGGCCTCTCATGCTTTCCTTTGAGATCTAGGTGGAAGCCTCCCTGACCCTACAACTCTTTCATCCTGCAACCAGTAAAACTGACCTCACATAGGATGCCAAGATATGCTACCAATGGGACCATGGCTGGTGCCCTTGAAGATGTCTGTAGCAGTCTCTGAGTGCCAGAATGGCTGAATACTCTGAAAGAAATCCAAGGAATGAATTGCCTAGGCAGCCCTTCTCTGGTCCCAGGGGCTCTCTTTTGAAATGAAATGTTTATTCTTGCACCCTAGGGTCTGTGATGGAAGGAGTCTTACTAATTCCTTAGATGCCCTCAAACCATCTTTTCTCTTATTCAGGTATAAAGTATGTGGGGTGGGGGGCTTATTTTTAATGGTGCTATTTTCTTTAGTCACCACACCTCCTTTGCTCCCAACTTTACATTTACATGTAAGTTCTTTCTTGTCAAAATGTAAGTTTTACAGATATTTTTGCTTTTTAAAAATTCTCTCCAATATCACTATAAATCTGGCTAAAAGCAGCCTGGCAGTATCCGTATCATATCCTACACATTGGGCTGCTTTGAAATCTCCTACACCAGATTATGCCACATTTAAACTCAGCCTTCCACAAAACATCAGGACATGGGGAAAATGCAGACAATTTTTTTCAGAGTGTAACTTTCATAGCACTTCCCAGTAGAGACTTCATTCTCACCTGAAATTTCATGAGCCTGGCCTTTACCATCTGCATTCCTATCATTGTTCTGGCCCTCTCTGCTCTGATAGAATCACCCATCCAGCTCTATGCACATTCTCGGGCTTCTACAGCCAACTTCTACCAACTTTTACTAATACTTCCTATAAACCAGTTGCAAAGTTTTCTAATCTGCATGGTCAGATACAGTCACAACAATACCCCTACTTCTCTGACACCAATTTTCTGTATTAGTCAGTTTTCTCATTATTAGTCAGGGACACAACACATGGCACCCACAACTTAAAGAGAAGAGGTATAATTTGATTCACAGTTTCAGGGAATTCATTTCATGGTGAATTGGGTCCAAGGCAGAAACATCATGACAGAGGGGCATAGTAGAACATAACTTCTTAGATCATGTTGGTTGGTAAGCAGAACAGGGGAATAGCACCAGAGAGGAAAAGTGAGGAACCAGATGTAGACCCCAAAGTCACACTTCCATGACCCACTCAGACATACCCCAAAGTGTGCCTTACTAATCCTCTGAGTGGCTCCCAAGCCAATCAAGGTTACAATCCACCTTAATCGTCTCATTTCTGAAGATGGCTTCTGTCTTCAGCACCTGCATTCACTGGGAAATGAAATGAATTTCTTTCTCAAACCCAGACTACTCTGAAGATTTCAGACCTCCTGTCTATTTTGGGCTGTAATCCCACATAGGCCACAAAACTCCAGTAGGTAGGATTTCCAGTATCTGCATTGATAGATTTTTATGGGACTTTCTCTTTCACCTTTATCCCTGGAGAGGAGAACTCCTTCTCACCAGGCAGCAGATTCTGGGATATTTTGTTTCTTTTGCTGCTCTGCTATGCCAGGTGTCTGGATTTTACAGGGTTTCTTCTATTGAATTTCAATGTTTTCCTGTGGTCACTCACCTCAATATGTAGCTGTTCATCTGTTGCTTTTGGTTTTCTTTATGGAGGACCAGTTGTGTAGTAGGTGCTTCTATTCATCCATCTTACTGATTCCTACTTTACTTCTTTTTTAGCTTTGACAGTATCATTTTTAATTCTAATGTTTCCATTAAACCTCATACCTTCCTCTTTTGGATTTTTCCTTCCTTTGAAAATGACAATTGCATAATTATACCACAGGGAATTTACGTGCAAGTCATAGGAGAGTCTGAGTTTTTACTTCAAATTAGTTGAGCTTTATTTACTTTTAACTCATAGGTAAAATTGTTACTACATAGGGACTTATTTTATTCCCTAAAATTAAATTAGCCATAACCCAACTATGTGACAAAGCACAAAGCATAAACACATTATTTTTGGGTGTTGAGAAGTTGTCAGTCTTTTTATCTCAATTTCACGTACACATTTCAATACAAACTGGTTTGCAGCTGTAGCTTTGAGCTTTTGTATCTTTTTTTGGTATCGAGGATTGAACTTGGGACCTTGCACTTGCACTGCAAGTGCCAGAACCACTGAGCTAAACCCCTGACCCTGCAGCTTTGAGCTTCTACTGAACAACCACTGCTAAACTCTGAAAAATATGGTTAAGGAGATGGCCTATAGGCACATTTTTTAATACTATTAAGACTTTTGGTGAAGTTTGTTTCATCACTTTTACTAAAGAAGTTGGTTGACATCAGACCTTTTCTCATTTAAAGTTACCAAGCAGTAAGGGCTAAGATAGCATACTACTGAGAATATAAAACCATATGTAGGGCCTGCAGGGGAATCTTTCCTTTGACATTAACTTCAAATACTTCTTCCTATGTATAACCAAGCCAATGTTAATAGTAAATACAGAATTATTATTGTGTCGCCATATTTACTACATCATGTCTTCCTTGTGTTTCAATTTCTGCTTTTGCCAGAACCACCACAAATGCTTTGGGGTGTGCTAGGCCTTCAGTCACAGAAAGACAAGTAAGCTGAAAAAGGCAGGTTGGGACTAATGGTCTAAAAGAAAAGTGAGTCACCAACATTCCAAATCACACTATCTGCAGGTAGTAGAGCTGGTTTCTGAGCCAAGAGTAATCTTCATGGGATTGTAATCTGGTAGGGAAAATACTAAGAAATTCCAGGCAGTGCTAGGGGTTTAGCTCCTGGCAAGTGAAGGGAAGAGTTTATTCAATTGGAAGCACAACTCCAACTCAAGTCTAGGAAATAGGATGTGAAGTTCAAAAAACAAATAATAATAAGGGGTCAGGACCCCTATTAAGCAAGTAATAATTTAATCTACAACACCAGTTTTGACATCAAGAGTTGAGAATGTCTGTGAAAGCAAGCATTCCAACTGTGAGGTTTAGTCAACAGTGTCATTGGGTAGGAAAGTGTCTGCAGCTTGCTGGACACTTCACTGGCCCAGGAAGGAATGGATAATTCCAATCTCCTTTTAATGACTGTAGATATAGCTCTTAATATCTGTCTGGTTGCATCATGATTGACTCCAAACCTGGATGGAGTAGACATTGAAATTCTCTAGACAACTGGGTGGTTCTGTCTAAACCCCTAGCACTGCCTGGAATTTCTGTAGTATTTTCCCTACCAGATTACAACCCCATAAAGATTACTCTTGGCTCAGAAACCAGTTCTACTACCTGCAGATAGTGTGATTTGGAATGCTGGTGACTCACCTTTCTTTTAGACCATTAGTCCCAACCTGCCTTTTTCAATTTACTTTTCTTTCTGTGACTGAAGGCCTAGCACACCTCAAAGTATTTGCGGTGGTATGTAAGACAACGTCAGTGTGCAGATCATTTACCATACAAAGGACATCTTGAATGGATCTCTTTAGTAAATGTAAATAGTCACAATTTAACCTGATGATTTTAATATTTTTAATGAAAAAAATTACCTTTTCTCTAATAAGGAAAGAGTAGAGTTTCCTTTTGTTTTACTGTTTCAAAATTTGATAAGGCACAGGAACAAGTTATTCTTGTTGAAACTTCATAATATGCCAGGTACTGGAGATCCAAGATAGCACTTGGATTATGTAGGTTAACACTGGGCTATGAGCATGGTTCTTTCTATAAGGCTTTCTGGACTGTCTGATTTTTGCACAACCCAGTTTCCATGCTAATGTATTTGTTCCCACGGAGAAACAAAGATGAACGCTTAACCATAATTGAAAGAGATAAAGTTCATTCAGTGGATACTTTGCTCAGGGACTGTTAAGGAAGAAAAGAAAAAAAAAAATAGAAAAGTCTCAAGTTTCTGCTCAAAGAAACTAATGATTGTTTTTATCAGATAAGTAGAAAAATCTTTCTTGGTGTTATTAATAACACCTTTTAGGAGGCCTTTTTCCTCCAAAAACAATCCTTAAATATTTATTACTTAAACAAAGGGCTATTTTTAGTGGTTTGCTTTATTTTATCAATTTGGTCCCCATAGTAGGCATTTGTATTTCCATATTTTAAGAATTGGGGTGATTTTCATAAAATTATCTAAGTAAACTTGATTTGAAAAAAAGAAACCCAACAATCTAAGACTTGAGCAAATGAGTAAAAGTGTATTTTAAAAGAAAAAAAGGTTCTTTTTTTCTTTTTTCTTTTTATTTTAATGTCCAGGATATTCTTAGCCTGCCTATTGGCAGTTTGTGGCATTTGAAAAAGCTTACAGACTGTAAAAGGACATAAATTCAGCTGCTTTGATTTAGCAGAAGGAAAATTAGTAGCCTTAGTTAAGGCTGACACTTTTATGTCAAATTCCTAACGACAGTTACAGCAGGACTTTGAACACCACTAAAATAATTCACATCCATTTGCAAGCTCCACTCAAGTGGCATAAACTTCTCTGGTAAAAGACAAAGCCAAAACCTCTGGGTTCTGTGGCTCCTGCTCTGTTGTTCTCCTCTCCTCTGGCCACAGCTCTCCCCACCTCCCTCATAGTGTAGACTCTCTCTCTCTCTCTCTCTCTCTCTCTCTCTCTCTCTCTCTCTCTTCTTTTTATTTGCTACTTGTTTGTTTGCTGTTCTCCAACCTTTTCATGCTTTCCTTTCTTAAAACCCTAACATCCTTTTTCCCATTCTGCCCTACTGTTTCTGCTTTACATTTCAACATTTTTTTTCCTGGCTTCACTCTTTCGATAGAGTTTTCCCAGCAGACATCACGTGAAAATTCATGGGCCAAATTTCAAATCCTTTGCCTGGAATATAGATGGGACACATAGTTTGTGGAGTGGCAGGAAATGAAATTAAAAGGTAATTGGGAGTAATATACCAGATGATCAAGTTTGAGTTTCATCTCATAGTCTAGTGCTTCTCAGAATGTGGGATTTATCTACAGATAACATTTTGACGGTGCAAGGTTGCAGCATTAAGTCATATTGTCACATAATAAAATTATTTTTCAGTTACTTTTAATTCTTCAGATTAGTTTAAGGAGAAGATCTTACATTGATATTCATTTTAGTCTTAAATTATATTTTTTTGATCAAATTAAAAAAAATTTTTTTTTTGTACTGGGAATCAAACTCAGGACCTTGCATTTGTGAAGCAGGAGTGGTGCTGCTGAGCTAAATCCCTGGCCCTTGATCAAACTTTTAAACAAAGGTGTGGATTTCTGCTAAAATTGAGTAACACCAGTTTACTTTTATTATTTTTTAAAGACCAATTTTATTATAGTAACTGAAAGTCATTTTCCATTTTGAAAAGTAATATGATGTTTTCCTTTCAAATACATTTATTTGGGGCTGTGGATTTAGCTCAGTGGTTTCACCGCCTGCTGTACAAGCGCAAAGACCCAAGTTCGATCCCCGGTACCAAAAAAAAACCCAAAAAAACCCCCGCAAATACATTTATTTGAATAAAACATGATGAGTCTTTTAAAAGACAAACATTAAACATGGTGGCAGGAGGAAGAGTCAAGATAACTCCCTTGTTCAAAGAGAGTAGTAGTGGCACTAATGAAGATAAGAATTACAGGAAAAGAGCCAGAGCAAAGGAAAGAAAAAATAAGAATCACGAATGAGAAATCTGTTATTACTGAATATCCACCAGAGTATATTGAAATCAAGATCCTATAACTAAGGTCATATGCAGCACATACTCATTCTCTTCTATGCACCAAATAAAAGCACACCATGAAAACCATTTTATCATTTTCAAAACCTGCCTTCTCACACTCTTCCTTCACCCCCAATGTGCTCAAGTTACTTGTTGTTCTGGCAGACATTAAACCTAGGTTATATCCTTGGTTCCTAATTTCCTCTTGGTTGCATTTGTTCTTGGCTTTAAATATCAGGACTTCCTTGGGTCTTTATTTCATGGCTTTCATTTTCAGGCGCTACTAGAAGACCACAGTTAGCCAAACTTTTTGTTCTTCTCTGTCTCTGATCTTGCTACCTGTATTCCTTCAGAAAACAGCAAGCTGGGGTGGACAATGATTGGACTGGAGACATCAAAAGAAGCCTTGAGTAACTGGAAGTAAATATCTAGATTTAATTTAAGCTTATTGTTTTCTTTCACTTTCAAAGAATGGCCCCCCTCTTGGATGAAAGAGGATGATAGTGACTTTGTTATTGCTACAATTAGGATGTTGAATGTACCCCAAAGGCCCATGTTTGGAAGACTTGGAATCAGGGTGGCACCACTGAGATTTAGTGGAACTGTTAAGAGTTGAGGCTTGGTGGGAGGTCTTGGGATCATTAAATTCATGTCCTTGAAGGGAATTATGGGACTCCAGCCTCCTTTCTTTCATTCCCTGGCCCATGATGTAAGTCATTTTGCTCCACCATCCACAATATACTTAGGCCATGATGTGCTGATTTTCCAAGACCTAATAGCAATGGATTGGCCTCATCATAGACTGCAAACTCTAAAACTATGAGCCAAAATAATCCTTTTCTCCTTATAAGTTAATTATCCCTAGTATTTTGTTATAGTGATGGAAAGCTGAATAACACAGTCATATAGTTTTTAAGGTGTCATGCATTAAGATATATAAAGTAAGGAATGCCAAAGGACTTCTTCTCTGGATATTAGCCAGTCTTATTTTTCTTTTTGGTAGTTTTAAGAAAATTGAAAATTCCTCTTTTGCAACAAGGCAGCTAATTTTTTTTCCTTTTAGAATAGGCATTTTATTCTTTTTGAGCTTTTTTTTGAGGTATATGTCTGTAGTTATTTTTCTATCTCTTGAGATGTTGTGCTTTCTTATATCAAAAATATATATATTGGATATTGGGTACTATTTCCATAAAAAATGGCTTTTTTGGGATGAATGCCCATAGTGATGTTCATCTACCTTGTTATAAATTAAATTGACTGAATTGAATCAAATTTTGGAATAGCAATTAAGTACAAAATTTAATTAATCATTATTTTAAGTAATCAATAAATTATTTCATAGTTTCTTATTTTCAGCCATTTTGGAAATTTTACTGCATTTGCAAGTATAATATTATAATAGATGCATATTTTAAAATAAGTATTAAGATTTCATATAAAACTTGAGAGTACAATTAAACTCAGGAATAGATGTTGAATTTTTTTGTTGATAATCTGTTTATTTTCCCTATAATTAAGAGATACATTTCCTAAATTTTGACGGAGATAATCAAGAAATAAAGGCCTGAAAATTGATTAGATTTATAAAAGACACAGGTTCATACTTCCTATATTATATATAAAACTATTTTTAGCCATGACATTTTGTATTATACTTAACACTTCTATTTTTAAAAAGATGAGTCATTTCCTCTGTCTGGGGCATGACTGCTAGTGGTAAAAGTCTGGGCACATATGTTAAGATTACAGAAATTTGGTCAGGGTACAAGACTCACATCCAGTTTCGAATTTCATCTTAACTTTAAAATAAAGCAATGGTATCAAGATAAATTAATGAAAAAAGGATCAATGTCATAGGTAAACACATAACTATGTTTTGTGTTACTAACTCCAATAAAAATAGATGATATCTGAAGTCTTGAATTTGAGTCTCGTCTTTGATTCCAAAATTAGCCTAAATTCTTACTAAGGCACACCCTTTGCTTGATTTTTTTGTCACTTTGCACATGCAAGAAGAAGGATTTATGCTGATGAACAATGTTACAGCTACAATAGAAGTATTACGAAAGAAAATCCATGCGTTTATCTCACTCTAACTCGGAACTTTGGCAGAAAAAATATGGGCTTTACCCACCTGAATTGGTAGCTGTTAGTCTCTTCCATCCTCAAGATTTACACCTGTAAAATAGATTTTTTTAACACTTCTTTCATTTATTTGCTGTGAAGCCTAAATTTAAAAACATATTAAATGTGGCAATATTATAAAATGCCAAGGGTGCCACTTCGTATATATTCATTTTACCCCCAAGTCCCTCAACTCATCATCTTCATTTTTTTTCCTAGAAGTCAAAGAATGTATTTGCTATGGTTTGGATCTTGACTGTCCCCAAAGACCCATGTAGTAAAGGCCTAGTACTCAGGGTGCTGCCTCTGGGAAGTAGTAGAACCTTTGAGAGTAAGGTCTTGGACAAGGTCCTTAGGTCAGAGGGAACATGCCCCTGAAAGGAGTTGTTCCTCTTCCTCTTTTTTCTTTGCTCTCTAGCTCATGATGTGAGGATATTTGCTCTTCCACATTCTCCTGCCATGATGTGCTACCTTTACACAGGCCTGAAACAAGGAGATCAGTCATACGTTGACTGGAATCTCCAAATCTGTGAGCCAAAATTAATGTTCTTCTCTTCATAAACTAAATATCTCAAGGATTTCATTACAGTGACAGAAAGTTGGCAAACACAGTATTTTTCTCTTCAGTTTCATCCATTTCTTGATGAAAGATGATGTGTTAAAATCTGTGATGAAGTGATAGATGATGATGCATAGTGCTGCATGATGATGGGTAATATTAAATACTACACTGATTATGATCGGAGTAAAATGTCAGACTCCATTAAGCAAGAATGTTTTCTGCATTCACATGTATCACACACATGATGTGATGGAACAATTATATTTGCTTAGTAGGTAGAGAATAGGATTTATTTGGGAAGCTCTTCATAATTTCTTCCCTGAGGTGAATGCTTGCAGGTATGGTGCTGGTCCTCACCAGGGGTTTAGAAGTCATTATGTATGTGCCATAGTGGTGACAAGGGAACAGAGGAGGAGAGTAAAGGAGTCTCACCAGAGCAATGAGAATGGAAACAAAGCAGAAAAGCAGTAGAAATAGGAGGAAAGCTGTTCTGTGGGTAATATTAACATGTCATGACCTCTAAAGTTACTAGCTTAAGAGAAGTTTGTTGTGCATTGATTCTTGGGGATACCATAAAAGTTACAGTTTCACATCTAGATCCATGGCAGGCTATCAGACAGCACAGATTTAGGAAAGGAAGTAATAGAGAACTTGGTAAATTAACCCTAAGAAATTTACAGGCATCACAGGGAGGATTAGGAGCGCAAAACTCAAACTGAAGGTTTGTGTGGGATTCACGTGGATCTGAGTATGAAGCTCTTTGGTGACATTTGCTTTACATATGATCACACTGGCATTTCGATCATCATTATGTTATGGTTTGTGTTACCCTGTGTATGACACCGTGATATAAAATCCTCTCTAAAATCACTTTGAAATAAAAACGTTAAGTTCTCAAAGTTTTCATAGAATATATATTTTTCAAATGTTAGATAAATAAACTAAAACCCTTTATTACACCTTTAACTCTGAGTCATGCTATAGGTCAAATTATAGTCTCCTATCATGATAAGAAGCAGAGTCAGAAATAGAAATCATATCCTTGTTCTAAATTACCAATATTTTAATAATATTTATTCTATGATGTAATCATAAAAAGTCAAGTCTATGTACAACATTACTTGGCTTACAAAATATTTTTTGTAGGTTGAAAGGAGGGCAGGGGAAGGGGGAAAAAACAAGAACCAAGAGAGTATGTAAAGGTGCATATCTCCAAAGATGAATGTTATATTGTACACCTAAAATGTACCAATAAAAGGATATACAAAAAATATTTTTATATACACACATGTGAGTGTATGTATATGTATATGTATATATATATGTATGTATATATATATTTAACAGACTGAGAGTGGTAGCTGGGAGACAAGTTTTTAAGTAGGGTTATGATTTGGGAGATTTGGAGAGAAAGTGAGAGAAAAAAAATCACACTATTAAAAGTGAAATAACAATCCATGGCTGTATAGAAAAATAGTCACATGAAAAATACTGGTAAAAATGCTTGTAAGACTTAAAGAAAAACACTTTAAACTTGAGAGGAATTATTGAAGGTATGTTAGATGATAGCAGTATATCAGTTTGGGTCTTGGCTGAGAACAAAATTCATCTCAGATGGTTCTGATGAAGAGACAGTATTACAGTGGTTCTCAGCCTTGGATGTAGTGAAAATCCTTGGGAGCTATTAGAAATACTGGCACCTGAATTCTACACCTAGAGGTTCTGCTAAAGTTGGTCTGGTTTGTGGCCTGGCCACTGGGATTTTTTTAAGCTTCCCAACTGACTCTAATATGCAGTCTAAGCTAAGAATCACTGCCTTAAAACAGAGATTACTTTCAGAGGTGTGTGCAGTTTAAGAATTAAGTAATGTTAAGAAATCAGAAAGTAATTAAAACGGGAGCTATTACTACCCTTGCAGCCACAGATCAAAGAGAACAGTAGATTGACTCAGTGAAAGCAGAACCAGTGGAGAAAGGAACATTTTACTAGTGCTATGGGGTGTGTGTGTGTGTGTGTGTGTGTTGGAGGGGGAAGGGGAGTGTGTGCTGCTACTCCAGACACAAGTGAAGCAGGTGTATCAGTTAAAGTGTGGCAGAGAAACAGAATCAAAGGGATATGTGTGTGGGTGTGTTTCTCATGGTATGTGTGTCTATGGGATTGGCTTATGTCATTGTAGAGGCTAGCAAGTTCAAAGTGTGCAGGGTAGGCTTGCATTCTGAAGACCCAGGAAGACTCGATGCTGAAGTTCCAGTTTGAAGTTAATTTGTTGCCAGAATAACTTCCTGTTCCTAGAGAAGTCAGTCATTTGTTCTATTCAGGCCTACAATTAATCAAATCACAAGCCCACACCCTCGTTATGAAAAATAATCTGTTTTACTCCAAATTTAGCACTTTAAATAGTAATTAAATCCAGAAACACTCTCACAGAAGCATCTAAAATACTGTTTTACCATATATCTGAAGAGTGAGCTCCAGCCAAGTTGGCATATGAAATTGTCATGTACTGTCACATTTTGTATTGAAATAGAAAATTGAAAGTGGAGAAGAAATAGCCCAATTTCATTCTCTAAGTCCTTGGACCAAACAGTCTCCAAGGACAGAACTCAATAAAAAGTGGATAATGGACCTGAAAGAACAAAGATGGGTGTCTGCCTGCTCCATTAGCCCGTTTATCACAGACATGATCATTAGTTTGGAAATACCTTTTCTATTGTTAGATTTCCAGCTTGGTTAGGTTGAGCGACATTACATCAAACTTTATTTTTTTAAAAATTACACTACTAGCCTTATATTTTCTAAGTGATTTTCCTAATGATGTTTGCTGAGATGCTTTGAGTTTAGACTAAGCAGAGAGTTTTATGTCACAAGTGCAAATGTGAATTTTTTTAACAAATAAAAACAGTAGTAAAACTTATTTTCAGTTTAAAATGTACTATTCTATTTAATTTTATATTAGGCTTTATCAATATTTTATATTTTTAGGAGGTTTTGTTTTATATTAAATATTTTGAAAATCTGTGAGGAAAAAGATGGGTGGGTATAAAAGATAAAGGTGTACAGAGGCAGTATTTATTATACGATCTGAATGCTATTGCAATAATCCAGGTAACAAATGATTAATATTTGTGCAGCTGTAGAAATAGCAGAGGGCTTTGACTATGGTGATGTTTAGTCTAGAGCCTCACCTGTTTCTTGTTTATGTGATATAAGCTACTACATAAATACATGGAGAAAGAGCATGTGGATATATATGTTATCCGTAGTACATTGAAGTGGAGGTTGAAGCAGCAAAGGAAAATCTTGTCTGGAACTTGGGAGAGCATCAAGGGATTGTGGCACACAGACTGCGCCATCTTTGTTGTACACCACTGATGGATGAAGTAGTGGTACTGGGTAAGCTGTTGTAGAAGATAAGTCTGTACAGAAGGAGAGTAAACACATATGAAGCACTGGGAGCCTTTAATATTTAAGGAATGGATAGAGAGCTAAATAAAGAATAATCAGAGACATGAGAGTAAAACTCAAAGAGAAGGGAGTCAAGAAAGCCAAACCAAAAAAAATTTTTTTTCAAAGGTGAAGTAGTGTCAAGTGGTTAGGAAAACAATGTAAGTTTCAATGAGGATAGTCTGAGTATTTGGAGCAGAAGCTGTACTATAACAGGCTGAAGAAAGAGGAACTATAGATAGTGAGGGCAGGTGATTCTCTTAATGAATATAGCTATGAAACAAAAGAAAAGGAAATGGAGCTAGATGGGTGAAGGGAATTTTGTTTATTTTTTTTCTTTGTCTTCTGTTTTTAGTGGGACAAAGAAGTTAGAGTACTGGCTTATATCAGAGTTTAAGAATCTGCAGACGAATTGATTCTAGGAATTGACTAGATTCATTGTATAACTTTATGTGCACAGTGTGGAAGGTCAATGGAATCAAAGATCTTTAAGATAGGACAAGACAGTTGAATAGCTTTGGTATAATATAAAAAAATGTTGTATATCAGAAGATAAAGGCTGCTGGTCAGATAATAATGTTCTCATTAAAAGTTGGGGACTTGTCTGAAGGTTACAAGATAAGAATAGCAGGTCTGAGTTAAAGAACTATAAGTCCAGATAGGATGAGCTTAAAAGGATGGGGTGCTTATTAAATGAAAAAGTACACATACAATGAGCCGGAAGTAGCAGTAAAGAGCCTAAAGGATGATAGTCCTACCTCAGGGACTAAGATGAAGAACACACAGCTTCTACTAAAGAAGGCAATGTAAGCAAAGGTTTCTGTTTTTTAAAAGGATATGCAGAAGGTGTCCTTGGATAGTTCAAGGACTTAAGGATGTAGGAAACTTTGCTTTGCTTCTCTGTTTTTCAGAATGTGTGATTACACAGATCCGTGGAATAAGTGCAGAAGTGGAAATGTTTGGAGGGAAAGGAGAAGGAGAAAGATGAGATATGAGGTCAAGAGAGCGTCATCTAAGGTGACTAAGCATATAGAGAGTTAGGGAGTAATGTGTTAGAAGTAACAGAAATGGGGTTCCATAAAGCACTTTATATGGAAATTCTATTTCAAATAATATTAGTAGTAGCATAAGTCTTAAGTTTCCAGGTATCTGACTTCCTAGGTATCCTTATCTTGGTACAGAATTGATCCATCATGCTAGTAAGACAAGGTGACCATTAAATAACTCCTGCTGTTTCTTAACTTCTAGCACATGCTGGCTGGGCCCAGTTTTCAGGGCAATGGCAAATGAATAATTGTTAGTGAGTGGAAGTCAGTGTAGTAAGTATGATTAAATGTGGTGATTTTATTTTGACCACTTATCCTTTAGTGGGACTTATGGGAATCCTAAAGACAGTCACAAGAAAACTGTGATTGACCAGGGTGATTGTTGAGGAATTATTATTCCCATTCCTTTCCCCACAGGAGTTAGTTGAAATTTCCCAGTAGACTCAAGATACAGAATAAGCCCCTTCAGTTCTTGGAGAGAAGAAACAGGGATTTTCCAGGGGAAGAGAGAATCCCCTATCTTTGCCTCACCAAGGTTCACAAAGAAAGGGACAAAATTCTGCAGAGCAGGACCTCTATTTCATATGTCACATGAAAACACACACACATTCTCATCACAGAAACCACATATGGTACTTATATTTTATTGAACTTTTGTGTGTTGATTTCATTCTTACCTAATAGATTTTGGTTCTTTTAAAAAGTTTTGTGGACATATCATTTGTTTTTCAGACATGACTCAGCATTTGGTTTTTGTTTTTTTCCCAAAATCTAAGTTGGGACCATGATAGCAAATACTTTGGATAGTACAGACAATATTGCCAGAAAAGGAAAGTAAATGCTGTGAATTGGCATTTATGAAAGTTATAAGGAAAACTTATGCCTATTTTGTTGGAGATGGGAAATCATCAGTTAGAATGACTTATGAAAAAGAATGTAGAAAAATGAAGGTTTTTTATTTTTCTACTAGTTTTATTTTATTTTAGTTATTTATTCCTTAAATGGGCCATATGCACACTCAGACTAATTCTAAGGAACATAAAAGGCTCAGGACTCCTCCTGGCTACCCAGTTTCTCTCCCACAGATGCCTAGAGATGTCTGTGGAAATGAAGGTTTGTTTTAAAGCAATCTTCAATATCAAATCTTTAACATATATTAGAATATATTTTAATGTTATTGAAAAAAGACTGAATTATATAAATATATTGCAGAAATGGTAGGATAATCGTCCTGACTAATATTTCAGGTCCAATTTAGATAGTACTTCATGAAAATTACTCTGTTATACCACTGAGTCTTTGCATTCATTGCAATTATAGGAACCTATTGAAGGTCTTCAAATCAGCTTATCTTGGCAAGGAAGGATTCTAGGAAGAATCAGAAATCTATCTTTCAATGCAGGTAATTATTCCACTGATAGAATCTGTGTAATGTAACCGTTTTAAAAATCTAGACCCTATTGAAAAATTTCAGTATCCAGGAGAGGGTTTGGGTGTTAAATTATGGACAATTTTAATCAATGTCAGCTCTGCCCGCTGGCAGCAACTACCCATTTACCACTTCCAGAGCCCTGAGATAGACAGCGCTGCATGTGTTCCTGAAACAGCTTACACATGACTCTCAGGAGCCAGGGTGGACAATAAGAAAGCTCTCCTCTAAAGAGTGGATATCTGTGCTTTGTCATTTGCTGCTTGTGATCATGGAAATATAAATGTAGAGGTGGGCAGCACTTTCCTCCATTGTTGGGAGCCCTTTACTCTCTTAAATAAAGTCATTTTTAGGAAACTAAAGGTCTATTAATATTCTCCTCATTGGTTTTTATTTTGTCATCTCTTGAGAGATAAAAATCAAAGAATAGAGTAATCAAAAGCAGCCACATGTAAGGGAGTGACTAGAAAATCACAATATGAATTTGTACCAATTCCTCAAGTTAATGTAATTATTATGTATCACAAACAAACATTAATAATAATGAAAAAGAAAAAACTATTATACCCAAGAACAGGAAATGTTCAGAAAAAACTGAAAAGACCATACATTTACACATAAGACTGATCTTCAGCATAGAGACCACTTGCACAAATTAGATCAAAACAATAATACCCAGTAAACCATGAGGAAGGGAAAGAATTTGATTTCAAGAATTACCACATTATTTGAATCAAATACTGAGTTTTCAGCAACAATAACAAGAACAACAAAAATCACAAGGCATACAAAAGAACATAAAATTAAGTTCTGCTCAAAGGAAAAAAATTAAGACAATAAAGAACTGATGGTACCTGTATTAGACAAAGATTTAAAAATAATTATATAAAACATGCCCAAAGAACTTAAGGAAGACATAAGGTAATTCAGGGAAATCTATGAATGAGCAAAATAGACATTGCTATGGAAATCTAGAAAACCTAAAAAGAAACTAAACAAAAAGTTTAAATCTGAAAAGTGGAATGAAAAATTCATGATAGTGATTCCAAAGATTTGAACAGAAATAATTGTCAGAAGAAATAATCTGAACACTTGAAGATGAGAGCTTGAAATTATGTCTGAAGAATAAAAAATTAAAAAAGATGGAAAGAGCCTCAGAACCCATAGAACAGCATCGGAACCTGTAGAACTAACATACATTATGAAGATTCCAGATGGAGAAAAGAAAGCAAGGCACAGAGAGAATATCTGGAAAAATAATGGTTGAAATTTCCCTGTATTTGGTGAAAGAGGAATACAAAAATAAGAAGCTTAGTGAATTGCACCCAGGATGCATTTAGAGACCTATACCTAGATTAATTACAACCAAACTATCAAAAGCCAAAAACAAAGAGACACTCTTTAAAGTAGCCAGAGAGATGCAACTTAGAATATACAAAGGATCCTCACTGGTACCACTAGGTTTCTGATGAGAAATGGTAGAGGCCAGAAGGCTCTAATTGGAGGCCAGAAGACTGATGTATTTAAAGTGCTAAATGAAAAAGAAATGTGAAACAGGAACTCTATACCTCACAAAAGTGTCTTTCAAAAGTTGGGGGGTGATGAAGACATTCCAGGTAAACAAAAGCTGAGGGAGTCATTACCGCTAGATCTGCTGTGAAAGAAATACTAAAGAAAGAATTTCAGGCTTAAATGGAAGCATGCTAGATGGCAACTTGAGGCCATATGAAGAAATAAAGATTATAGTAAAGGTGAATGCCTAGGAAACAATAAAGGCTAGTATTATTTTAACTTTACTTTGTATCTCCACATTTTGTTGTACATAATTTAGGAGACTGATACATTAAAAATTATTATTTTGTGGTTTAGGACACACAATGTATAATGATGTAATTCTGTGTCATTAACAATTGAAAGGAGTGAAGACAGAGTTATAAAGGAGCAAGGTTTGTAAGTTATTGAAGTTAGGGTGGTACAAACTCAAATTAAAGTGTTATAACCTTAGGTTGTTAAATGTAATTCCCATGCTAGTTCAAAAGGAACTAGCTAAAAATATGAACAAAAGAAAGTGAAAGCATAATTAAAACTTCACTACAGAAATTAAACTACATACAAAAGAAGATAGTGCAGAAAACGAGGGACGGAAGTTATAAAATATATAGAAAACAGTAACAGGATGACAGAATCAGTGCTTATTGGTTGTTCATGTAAATGAACTACCCAGTCACAAGACCAAGGCTAACAAAATGAATTAAAACAAGAATAACGATCGAAATCATGATCCAACTACAGTCTGTTTACAAGAGTCCTGTTATATCCGAGACACAACTATGTTGAAAGTGAAACAATGGAAGAACATACTCTATGCAATCAGTGACCAAAAGAGGGACATGATTATACCTACATCAGACAAAATTAACACTAAAAAAAAGCAAGAGAAAGATATGTTAATAAAAGGTCCAATATAGCAAGAAGTCATTTACAATTTGAGGAGTTAATAAAAGAATACACTAAATCTAAACTTGAAGTCGAAGGAAATAATAGATCATAGCAGAGATAAATGAAATAGGAAATAAAAAAAGATAAAGTCAGCAAAATGAAAAACTAATTCTTCAAGAAGACCAAACAAATTGAAAAACCTTTAGTTAGAATAACTAAGAAAAAAGGGAAATGATTCTAATTACTAAAAGTTGAAGAAAATCAAGAATATTATTATCTATTCTATAGAAATAAAAAGATTATACAAACATACTATCAACAAATAATTACCAAGAAACTAGATAACCTACATAAAATTGGCAAATTCCTTGAAAAACAAAACCTACCAAATTGAAATCATGAAGAAATAGGAAATATTAATATACCTATAACTAGCAAGGAGATTGAATCACTAATAAAAAATCTCTTAAAAAAGAAAAGCACTTGTCCTGATGACTTCACTGGTGAATTCTATGAAACATTTAAAGAACTAGCATCAATATTTCCCAAACTTTCCCAGAAAAAGTGAAGAGGAGGGAGCACTTCCTAACCCACTCTATGGGCCAGCATTAATCCTGATACTGAACCCAGACAGAAACTCTACCAAAAAAACTACCCACCAATATTCATTATGAATGATGCAAAAATTCTTAACAAAATAAATATAGCAAATTGAATTTCTCAGCATATTAAAAAGATTATGATTTAATCTCAATCATGAACACATGGGATTAATTTCTGAAATGAAAGGATTTTTTTCTTCTTGGTTTCTTTCTTTTAAATTGACATAGAAAAATGTATATATTTATGGTGTAAAACATGATGTTTTGATATATGTAAACGTTGTGAAAAGGCTAAATTAAACTAATTTACGTGTCACCTCACATACCTATTATTTTTTAAAGAACACTCAAAAGCTGCTTGCTTAGCAATTTTCAAGTGTTTAATACATTACTATTAACTTTAGTACATTAGACATCTTGAACTTATTTCTATTGTCTATCTCTCTTGTTTTATTCCTTGTTCATAGATTATATTATCTTATATGTAGAAAACTCAAGATTCTACAAAAATATTGTTACAACTAATAAATTCAGCAAAGTAGCACTTCACAAAGTCAACAAAAGTATCAGCTGCATTTTTATATTCAATGAACAACTCAGAAAGGATAGTAAGAAAATAATTTTACTAAGAATTGCATTAAAAAGAAAAAAATAATTCATCTGATAAATTGCTTGTATGATGAAAACTACAAAATTTTACTAAAAAAGACATTTTTAAATAGAAAGAATCCTCTTTTTGTGGATTGGAAGGCTTAACATTTCAATAATTTTCAAAGTGATATATAGATTTAATGCAATCCCTTTCAAAACCCCATTGAAATTTTTGACAGAAATAGAAAACTTCATCTTAAAATTCATATGGGCTCTCAAGGGCCTTGAAAACTCTCCTAAAAACTTTAAAAAGTAAAAAAAAATTGGAGGTCTCTTTCTTCTTGATCTCAAAATTAGTACAAGCCTACAAAAATGAAAACAGTGTGGTATTGGGATAAAGACAGAGCTATACTAATCAAATAAAACAGCAGCTCAGAAATAAATCCACAAGTATATGTATGGTCAGATGAATTTTGACAAGAGGTCAAGACCATTCAATGGGCACAGTATAGTCTTTGCAGAAAAAAGCACTGGAAAAGCTGGATCTCTACAAGCAAAAGACTGAAACTGGACCTTTCCATAATGTCATACACAAAAATTAATTTGAAATGGATCAAAAGCCTACATATGAGACCTAAAACTATAAAACTCTGAGAAGAAAACATTGGACAAAAACTTTGTAACATTGGATTTGGCAATAATTTCTTAGAGATGATGCAAAAAGCACAGTAAAAAAAGAATAAAAAACAAATTTGAATTTTTTGAAAAGTGCATTAAAGGATACTGTCAACTCAAGATAGTAAAAAAGCAAACCACAGAGTGGGAGAAAATATTTTCAAATTCTACAAGGTACTTATATTCATAGTATATAGAGAACCCCTTAAGCTCAACAATAGAAAACAAAACAAAGCTCTATTCAAATATAGTCAAAGAGCTTGAGTAGATGCATTTCCAAAGAAGGCATACAAATACACGAATAAAAATATGGAAGTGGCTGGGTGTGCAGGTGCACCTGTAATCCTAGCACTCTGGAGGCAGAGGCAAGCGGATCACTGCGAAGTCAACGCCAGCCTGGGCTACATAGTGAGTGCAATAGCGAGACCCTGTACCCCAAAACAAATATATATTATATATATCTATATATCTATATATCACAATATAATAAAATATTAATACGAACACATTAATGTATAAATATATTACAAATATGTAAATAATACAAATATATGAAACATAAATAATATAACTGAATAAATATATTAAGTATTATATATTATATTGGTATAATATTATTGTATTATAATATATTACTATATCATACGATATAATATTAAAATATAATATTAATGTATCACATATTAAATATTATACACAATTATCATATTTAATATATAATGTAAATATATATATGAATGAAACTGTGCTCAACACAACTAACCATTAAGGGAAAACAAATCAATATTGCAGTGGGATACCACCTGACACCCATTAGAATAGCTACTATCAAAAAATAGGAAATAGGACATATTGGTGAGAATGTGGAGAAATTTGAACCCTCTTGCACTCTTAGTAGAAATATAAAATGATACAGTTCCTGTGGAAAACAGCATGGTGGTTCCTCAAACAATTGAAAATAGCATTATCATATGATTCAGCAACTCCACTTGTGATTAAGTATCCAAAAAAAGTGAAATGAAGGTCTCAAAGAGATATTTGTACACCCATGTCCATTGCAGCATTTTTCACAGTAGAAAGAATTATCTATCAAAAGATGAATGGATAAACAAAATGTGTTTACACATTTTATACATAGTATGGAAAATTATTCAATCATAAAAAGAGAAGAAATTGGCCATTTAGAACAACATAGTTTAAAAACTGGAGGATGTTATGCTAAGTGAAAGAATTTAGAGTCAGATAAGTATTGGATGATTTCACTCACATGGTGTACATACACTGGTCAAAATCATGGCGGCGGAAAGATGAGATGTGTTTTCCGGAGGCTGGGAGAGGGGAGCATGGTTACTGTATGAGTGCAGAGTTTCAGTTTTGCAAGATGAAAGTATTTTGGAGACAGTGATAATGGTTGCACAACAATATAAACATAGTTTATATCACTGGGCTGTTTGAAGAGTTAGTATGTTAAATTTTATGTTGTGTCTTTTACCACAATAAAAAATAGTTGGGAAAAATCATATTTAGGAAGAAAATTTAACAAGACTGATGTTAAAGGTGCCCTTTAGTAAATAAATTAATCCTTTTCAATAGCTATGAGCAAAAAAAAAATCAAAGAAAATGGTAAGGAAAGTTACATAGGGACAATCTATTGGTGGGATTTAAAATCAAAAGGATTAACAAGAATCCAGGTCAAATAATTCTTTTAAAAAGAGTGAGAAAATGAAAATGTTGAAGTTTTTATAATTTCATGAGAGGAAACGGTCATAAAATTATTTAATTTTACTTGTACTGAGTTTTATTTCTTTTTTTCAATTTTTATTTTGTATTAGCACATGTTTGGAGTGGTAATGATTGCATTCCTTGTGGAAAGTTGGTACATGTACATAACACATCTAAATTACTTTTTACATCCCCCCCTCCTCTTGGTTCCTTTCTTTTTTTGTAAAAAGATTGCCCTCTCTCCTTTTCTTATCTATCTTTTATTTTGCTCTTTATTTCTATTGTAGGTTTTTCATATGAGAGAAAGCATGCTATATTTAATCTTGTGTCTGATTTATTTCACTTAACATTACTGCCTCAAGGTACCTCTATTTTCCTACAAAATTTCTAATCAAATATTATTTCTTCTAGAAGAATGATGACTCCTGATGCAGTTCTAAAAAGGTTTATGCTGTATGAATGTTTGTTGCAAAATGGCTGCAATGGAGTTCGATATTTGGAAATATATCCTACACATGAAAGATTTATTGGAAAATAGAATAACTTGTGATCAGAATAAGGAAGTCAGCAAAATAAACGGAAAATGAACTGTAAGTGCTCACTATATTTCTTGACATACAGGAGGCATTTAATCAAAATCACTTATTGGAGACTCCCATAGTAGTATGATTTTAAATGATTGGAGAACACATTCATTCAACAATTATTTACATTGTCCATACATTTCGATATATATTCAGATAAACTGCAGTGGATCCAGAAGATAAAAAGAGGAGTAAAGAGATGTTTTCTCAAATAAATTTACTGTCTTCTTGGCATCTTGAAATGTACAATAAATACAATAAAATTTCATAAAAATGCTGAGCCAATGTATGCAAAGGAGCATGATGATAACTGCTCACTCTGAGTAGGGGGAAATGCCAGTTTTGGAAAAAGTGGCATAACCTGTCTTGAAGGATGAGGAGTTTTCTGAGCAGAGAGAATAAGAGTATGTACAAAGAATGGAAGCAAAATGTTTTCAGAGAAGCAAAATGTGCTCAGGAAAGATTAGTTTGGAGCTTGGTAGGCATGGAATTGTGGGAAGCGAAGCATGCTAAGAAACTGCAAAAATTAAGATGTTTCGAGGCCCCCAAAAGGTTTGTTTTCTATGCTAAAGAGTTAGGATTTAGTCCATGCAAATGGAAGGATTATTGCAAGTTTATTATATAAGATTGACACGATTGGATTTATTGTTTTGTTTTGAGTGCTGGGGATGGAACCCAAGACCTTGCACATAATAGATAAGCACTCTACCACTGAGCTACACTGATAGCCCCAGATTTATCTTGTCTGATAGAATTCAGGAAAATTACTCGAACATATATTGGAGGGAAATACAGCTGCAAAGAATACTATTATAAGAGTCAATATAAAAGCTGATGGCAAGGAATGGAGGTAATAGAGGAGAGAAGATAGATTTGGGAAAACAGTATTTAAATGATGAGCATGATTTTAACGGGGAAAAATTGCTGAAGGTAAGATGCAGAGAATTAAAGCCTTAGGTTTCTTTTAAAAATTATTTTATTGGTACACTTTTGATATACAGAATGATCACAGTCATCATAGGGAATTAGTATCTGTACATAATATATCTTGATTCTTTTTTTTCTACAAATCTCCTCCTTTCCCTTCAATTCTTTTTTCTCTCCCCATTTACAAAACTTAGTGTCTATTGTTTTCCTTCTATTCTAATAAAATATTTTATTCCTGTTTCCTTCCTTCCCTTCCTCTTCCCCTTCCCTTACTCCCCTTCCCATTTGAAAATTTTCTCCCTACTTTCCAATATTGATCCTCCAGTTTGGTCCTTATTTACCCTTTATGTATCTCACACAAGAGAAACAATGTGATATTTAAACATGTGTGTCTGATATATTTCACTTAAAATTATATTCTCAAGGTGCATCCATTTAAAATTCTTTCAAGTTTATCCTTCTTTGTGGCAGAGTAGTAGTCCATTATATATAAAAACTCCATCTTCTTTATCCATTTATCCATTGATGGGCATATGGGCTGTTTCCAAGATTTAGCTATTACAAATTGTGCTGCTATAAACATGTGTATTTATATATTGCTGTGCTATGATGCCTTTAATTCTTTTAGAAAGCTACCAAGAAGAGGAATAGCTAGATCAAATGGAATCTCTAGTTTTAATTTTTTGATGAATGTCCATACTGATTTCCACAGTTGTTGCACCAGTCTACACTCCCACCTCCAGTGGAGAAGTGTTCCTTTTCCCCCACAGTCCCATCAGCATTTGTTTTTAGTTGATTTCTTGATGATTGCCATTCTTTCTGGAGTGAGATGGAGTCGCAGTGTTGTTTTAATTTCAAGCTTCAGATTTCTGTCTTGGTGAAGTAGGTGGGTGGGTGGTGATGTCACTCTGAACCAGGGAGCACTAGAGGAGTAGTAGATGTGATATCAGTGGGGGTCTAGTTCAAGTCTGAAGAGGAGGAATGAAGCACCTGTAGGACTATTGGGTGGACATGTCCACTTCGGTGTTAAAAAGTTAATGTTTTTGAGTCACTGAATAGATAACAGTTGAAGCTTAAGTTTGACTTAGGTCATTTAGAGAGAGTTAGTAGGGGCCAGAACTGGAAGAAAAGCTTTTGCAAAGGAAAAAGGGAAGTAAGAAAACTACCAGGCAGTAGTATTAAGCAAGTTTGGAGAAAAAGAGAAGGCCTTAGTATAATAAGTAAAGCTCAAAGGCCAACAGATAGCTAGAGGCTACAACAGTATTTTGGGTAAATGCTATACTTTTACAATATGTACTTTGTTTGGTAAACTAAGTTTTAATAACTTTTCTTTGTTCTTGTAAAGAAAAATGTGAATAGATCTGCTGCATATTACAAAAATTTCATAAGATAAACCAGTATTTATAGCTTAGGGTATATCATTATCTATATTAATATATGCATTCATATTTAAAAATATACAATAATATTTTAAAATTCTAGTCAATTTGTTTCTAAAGAGATGACATTGGCTCCAAAGGAGAAAAAAAAAAGCAAAGAAAGAGACTTATGGAAACTGAAAATTTATTATACAAGTGATAATCATGAAGTCATTGTGAGCTGAAAATAATTATTTTTAGTGAGATGGAGACAGAAGTCAAATTTAATCATTTAAAGAATGAATTGCCCTAAGGACTTGGAGACTATAAATTATGTAATACTTTCAAGAAACTTAGTGCTAATAGGCAAGTTTTTTTTTAGAGGAAGAAGATTTTTTTAATATAAAGACTTAAGCATGTGTGCATTATGAGACATAAAAAACCTCTGGGAAGAGGTATATTGAAAATAGGTAGTTAAGATAAACATTTCAAAGGAGATTAAAAAAACAGCTAAATTTAGAGCAATGTAGCCTGCAGGGGAGAAAGAGCATCCCTTCTTCCAAAATAGGTGTTAAAACTTTGAGACTGGGTGTAATTAGTGGAAATTAAGTGAAGAGGAAAACCTGAAGGTGTTCATACTTGATGGTCTGTCATTGCCCATGAACCAAGAGGCAGCAGCATTTGCTGAAGCTGAGGGGGAGAGGAATGATGGAGAAGACACTGGTGGAGATTTGGGACAGTCCCTTCCACAATGTGAAAGGGAGTTTACCAGGAATAAAACCAATGAAAATGAAAGGATTCACAATGAAAGCCATCATTTGTCTAAGTTACAAGTCACTTTCAAGAACTAATTTGCAAATTCAAGTACTTTGGCTACTCTGACAAAACTCAGGAGATTTGGAATATGAAAAAAATTTTAGTAACAAATATAATAATGTCACTTAAGCCAAATCAATGGTTTTTTCATCTCCAACCGACTTAGGGGAAAAGTGGCATATTTGCTTGCCATGAAAAGGATAATAGGGCATGGAAAAAGTGAGAGTGAATGTTGTTTTGGAAAACTTCAATTTCTATGAAAAATGAAACTATCAAGCACTTTAGGAGTTAGTCCCAGAATTTAACAAACTGGATTTTAATCCAGTCTTCACTACTTGCTAGGTAAACTACCCTTCTCCATTTTATAGGATCAGAGGAAAAGCAAAACCATCTTCACTTGGGCTTTGTGAGAATTCACAATCATTCAAATTGATTATTTTTTTAAAAACAATACTTCACATTGAATGACTTTAGACTATTTTTAAAATTTTCCCTGACACTTACTTTGAGGAAAAGTGAGGACAACCATCTTTGTCCACTCATCACAGTCTCATATGGATAATATTTCTCTCCTGGCTGTGCTCCCAAGGCAGGACTTTTGTTGGGGTATAGAAAAGCTCTTGGACCCAGCATCAGCAAGTGTGGTCAACAAAGAGAAGAAACATTTCACCCTGGGCCGCATGCAGGGACTGCTCCTAGTAAGTCAGGAGAAGAAAAGAATTTTCCTTTGTTCATGTTCTTGAATATAAACCACAGTACTCACTTTTATCTCCAAGGGAAAAGGGACTCATGGTGAACCCATGTTTTTAGTAGAAATCAGTGTGTTAAGAAGTTTGAGTTTCTAAAAGAATAGAAGAACTGAGAGTAAAATTTATCTTTCTAACTACTCGAGTACTGAATGACAGTAGCGAGCAAATAATGAATCAGAAGGCACAGACCCGAAGTTGTTTATACTTAGAAGGTGTGCACACAACATGATATGATCTGAACTACACTAGTAACATTTTTTAAAAATTGCTTGTTTCCTTTGGTCTGATACTCTAGAAGTTCAGCTTGATTATGCTTCTTATGGCTCAAGTTATTTCAAAGATTTGTAAATCATGAGTCTTGTCATTTATTGATTGATTTTTTAAAAAGATAATGAGCTGGTGGCTTTCTCCTGTTGCTGGGGCTCTGTAGCAGGCAACTACTAAGAACTATCAAGAGAGAAGGCCTAGTGCAAAAACCTTTTCTTGGGTCCTGGTAGTATTCCCTCCGCACCATGGAACTGAGCAACTGATACGGTGTGTCATAGTGAGCACTCTTCACATAATTAATAAAGCAGAGTGGTAGCCCAGCAGGTATATTAAACACAGAATTAGAAGATAGTACCAACTCCCAGAGTTATAGGGTTCAGCAGGATATTGTATTTATGAAAGCTCACTGTGAGTGAAGGTATTATTATGAAAATGTTTATTCATATGTACATTTAAAATAAGTTTCTACTTAAAAAAACAATCCTATGAAGACAATTTTCCACTTGTGAAAATGTCAATGTCAAAAGTGAATTTTCAAAAATAAAAGAAATACCTTAAATTATCTTTTGTAGCAAAAACATTAAGAGTGTATATGTTCACAAATACCAGTTACTGGTAATTCTCCAAAGTCTAAAACTTATGGATATAAGTTTTCAAAAGAAGTGGCAACTTCCACTTAAAAAGGGCAATCTATGGACATCTCTCTTGTTTCCCTAACAAGATATAAAACTGTGTAACAGGAGAATAAATCTGTAACTTCTCTGGTGCACAATAAATACAGCCAACAGTGAAGAATCTCTGCAAATTACAGAATTTGCATTTAGTTTCAAGGAGACAGAAGAATAAACACATGACTTGAACCATGTTCCAGTAGACCCGGAAAAGAATCTGTAAAGGAAAGTAAAACAGTGATGTGGGTTTCTATCTTCAGGTTTCTCCATTTTCCCATCTATTTTCTATTTCCAGAAAGTCTTCAACATTTTGACTCCCTGTTTCTGTGGTTTCAATTTTAACTTTTTTTTCCTGTCATTTTTATATGATTTTTGGAGAAAAGATATGTAATGATTGTAATTTTCCCCAGGCAAAGAAGCCCCAGTCAGATCTCTCATGGTTCTTGGAACAACTTTCCCATTTCGGCCTGTGGGATTCAATCTCTGCATCTTTCCTGAGCAATGAACCCTAGCAGAAATGGTATATTGTTTTGCCAAATATTTTCCATCCTTTACGGTCTATGTTAAATTTAATTTCTTTAAAAACCAGCTTGATATACATTTCCCCCAGGTCTCTATATAATTATCTTCCTCAAAGGATTTCTGTCCTTTCAGAAGCAAGTACCCCTTTGGAATTTCCAAATATTGTTATAAACCTGAAAACTTTATTTGACCTAGATGCTCAATAAATATTCTGAAAATCAATGTTCTTTTAAAAATTACATAATTATTTTGGGTCATTTATACAATGATTTTTATTGCTACTAAGAATTACACCAGTGGTCAATGTATTTAACATTTCTATGGGGGGGGGAGGGTTGGCATCCAGTTCAGCTGATTTAGCCTTATAATAAACTTTAAAAAAAACTGAGGTATTTCTATAATCTGTGTTCTGATTGCTTAAAACGAATAGTCTTCCATAGAGAAGTATAATTAAACTTGAAGAACGATGTGATGGTAGTACATAAGTATAGAATTCCAAAAGATAAGTGAATTATTGTAAATGCTAAATGAAAGATTTCTCTGAGAAAAGCTTAATTACTTCTTTGTTAGGATTTACAGCATTGCTGGGATTTGGGGATGTTTTAAATCTTCAATAAATTCAGTATTTATCTTAAAAAGAACAATAAGAAGAAATAGATATATACTTTAAACTTCTATATCCATAACTTTTCAACAGAATTCTTTTTGTTTCTGTAAAGCATTAGATGAATCCCACTACTCTCAGAGCTTGATCTTTTTACCACTTTCCTTCTTTTTTTAGTTTGTGTTATCTTCAAGTTCTTGCAGCTGCTGGATTTCTACAAAATAGAAAGTACAAAAAAGATAAATCCTCACTACTGGCAGCATCTAAAGTAAAATAGAATACAAACAAGAAAGCAAAAAAAAGTCAAAGCAAGCACCCCAAATGCCAGCCAAATAAATACACTGAGAATAATGGGACCATTTACATAAGATGCAAAAGTCAGTATATGTCTCTTAAATCTTGCATATCAACATGAGTAGTTCAGCTCTTCACTTTTTCTGAAAAAGATGGTATAACTTGAATAGCCAGAGAAGAAAGAGAAATACTTTATTTAGATTTTTAAATTTATCTAAGTTAAAATTGAAAATAAGCTCTATGAAGTTTCCCAACATTTTAACACACTGCAATTCTTATCTGTAGTCTACCTCCTCATCAACAGTTTGATTGATAATAGATTTAAATATTATTATTAGCAATATTCCAATGGACTTTCCTTTTTTACTAACTCATTTACTCCTACTGACAGAACTTAAGTATAATAAAACAAACATCAAGTAAACATTATTGGTTTTTAAATATGAGGAATCAAATTCTTCCAGAAGTAGATTCTGTTTTATTAAAAAAGAAAATAGTATTTAAGTAGAGCCACAATAAAATTTGAGCCTAGCTATTAAACAACGTGCAAATAATATCATGCTTTTTGTTGGTAGTCTTTTGTTACAAGTCTAAGGTGAATATTTAGTAAATGGCATTGGATATGTCAATCATTATTTGCTTACCACTGCTCTGTTTAATCATATGACTGTCTCTTAGCGAGGTCACAGCTACATGAATCCATAGGTTGATGTACTCTCTTTGACAGTCAGTTGTGACATTGGGCAAACCTTAATGTGAGGAACAATTAAATTTCTTCCTTAGATATTTGGAATCAAAGTATTGAAGACTCTGGATCATTCAGAGTTTAGCCTTAGAACTAACTGGTGATAATATAAAATACGTTTGTTGCCCCTTATGCAGTGATGAAGGTCTTAAGTGGAAGAAAGTGATTGAAAATGACAGAGGATTTACCTCAGTGGTTCTGCCACCTGTCTCGCAAACACAAGGTCCCGAGTTTGATCCCTGGTACCAAAAAAAAAAAAAAACCAACCAGATTGAGCATACTTAAGTAGTAAAATAGAGAAAAAATGAAATGGGAAGGGAATTTTTGAAAAACAATATTTTGATTTCTATACTTTCAATCTGAGGTCACAAGAAGCCCAAATGTACTTCACTTTGTGTCCGAGGAATTTTGAATGTTTTAATATTCTTCAATAAACCTTTCTCTTTTCCAGTTAATTTGATTCAAGTGTTGCTTCTTGCAAACAAAAGAGCCTTGTCAGGAACAATGGTTTAGCTTGTCCACTGCTGGTGACAGCATTGCTTGCTGAGGACCACCACATGCTAAGCAGACTAGGACAACTAATATTACATGATGGAATGAAGTGATGTTATGTAAGCCAAATACATTGGTAATACTGAAGTCATTTTTCAAGTTGATGTTGGAGAAGCAGACAGTTTTATTTAAAAAAGAAATAATATTTAAGTAGAGGCACAATAAAATTTGAGCCTAGCTACTAAACAACTTGCAAATAATATCATGCTTTTTGTTGCTCTTTTATTGTCCTCCAATTTTACCCCAAACAAAGAATTGAGTCAATTATGGGGTTGTGAGAATTATTCATGTTTCAGTTTTATATTTTACATAATTATGTTTTAGAAAATAGAACATATTGAGACATGTAAAATACAATGAGGATTTTCTGGAATCTGGAAAAGGAAATTTTTCCTCTCTCAAAGCAAATATGTTAAAAGTAGATAAGAAATTTTAGAATTAATATTCAGGAAACATGCCTGTATCACCCATGAGCAAACTATAGACAAAACCAACAGAACTTAGAGTATACATATAGTGAGCTTATTTAGTTATTTGATTTCCTGTCCTTTTACTGGGATAATTTGGGTTCAGTCTTTGGATTTTCCCTAAGATTCCTTTACCATGTGTTTAAACATGTTTTGGTGAAAGATTGTTAACTATTTTAAAGAAGACATTTATTTATGAGAGTAAGATTCAGCACTTGCATTATAAAAAGTAGAAAGCAAAAAATGTTGCTCATGTGTCAATCTTGAAAAAAATCAAGACCATTTTTTTTTTTTTTTGGTACCGGGGATAGAACTCAGGACCTTGTGCTTGTGAGGCAGGCGCCAGAACTACTGAGCTAAATCCCCAGCCCCGACCATCTCTTAGTTTTAGCCCTAAATATACAACTGAAGTTTTCTGGAGGACTTTAGCTCTATAGAGTTAAGAATGAGCCTAGTTTGGTTTCTGAAAATCTGAGTTATTGCCTTCCTCTGCTCCTTGATATTTTTGTTGAATTTGTAAGAGGTCTTTGATAAGATAGATGTATTATTTATTGCAAAGTCTGGTTTCTTGAACTATAAGATAATCTCGTTCATCAATATTCTGTTCTCTTTTCAAAAGATATTAACATAGTATCAAAGAAGTCTATTTTTCTTACTTTCTGAAACCATTAAGTGACTTATCATTAAAACAAAGTATGTTAAAAATATCCCCCAAAGACATTTATCTAGAATAAATGGACCAATCAAGTAATAATTGTATTTTTCAATCCCCTTAAATGTAAAGTCACAAAATACTTCTGCATAGTTAAGGCAAAGACTGAACTGTAATGAGTTATACATAATCCACATTAATATTAGAAAATAAACCAACTCACATAAGCAATCCAAATAATGCACCCCCTGCCCCTTCTAGAAGCTCTCAATAAATTGTCAAGAGGATTTTTAATTGGGGCAAATATATGATGATAGTTTTTCAGTTTAATAATTTAGCCTTTGATAAAATGTAGGCCTTAAAGTCAAACCCCCATCTTATAAAGTAATTCTATAGGACACTTGTTAATTCTGGATTACAAATATTAACATCTCAGAAACAATATAACTTTGAAATAAGTTCTATGGTAAGATATTACATGTTTGCTGGAGATCATTTCTCCCAAGGGCCACATCGACCTTTCCACATCCTGTGCCCTTTTGAATGTGCCTTTGCCTCTTTTTCCACCACGATGTGAAATCTCTTTCCTAGTTCCTTGAATTAGGCCCTGTGAGTTGTTTTGACCAATGGCAGCATGTGACTTTCAAGACTTAGTACCTAAGAGGCCTTGCAGATTTTGTTTTCACTCTTCTGGTAGCTAACTACTGTGTAATGAAGTTGAGCCTACTCTATTGGAAAAGGCACATTGGAAGAGACCCTTGGGAACAAGAGGACATATGAAGGAGAAAAGAGAGCTCTCAGCTGACAGTTGCTCACCAGCATCTGCTAGAAATGTGAAGGAAACCATGGTGAGTGTTCCAATCCTAGATAAATTCCCAATCAAATGACCACTTGAGGGCCCCCAGTCAAAACCACATGGATAGAAAATCACCCATAAAATTGCAAAGATGAAAGATCAATTAACACTGGGAGTAATTTATTATATAGCAATAGATAACAGATTTAGTACTCATGGATTCAAAATTTTAAGGGTTAGAAAGTGGAAGTGATAAAGCTGCAATTGCAAATTATTTATAACAATAAGTTGATATGTTTAATGAAACACTTGCACATATTAAGTGCTCAACATATACTTACGGAATAAGTGAAGGAATGATTTGCTTGGTTTTCAACATTTTTATGGTATAACTGTATATTTAAATGTGTAATTATAAAATATATTTATGTCCTAGTATTTGAAAGAAACTACTTTTGGATTTAAAAGCTGCATGATGAGCAAAACAGTTCAGAGATAGCCTATAAATGATGAGGATATGGGTGAAATTTCTTCCATAAGGTGGAATCAATAAAGTACTAATTTGTGAAGACATACCTAAAAAAAAAGCATGCAGTAAAGGATAATCATTACTTATGGAATGACCTTTAAAAATGTCATGGTGATATTTCCTGGACCTCTGCAATACAAAAAGGAATAAATTTAGTCATATACATGTGTTAAAGGATAGAAATCATACGAGGAAGTGTCTTAGGGATTCCTCTGTCTCTAATTTCCTGCGTATCTTGATAAGCAACGAGAAGATTTCTAGATTCTAGATTTCCCCAGCCTGGAAGTGTTCTCAATTCTTTTTCCACCCCAAAGGAAGCAATTAAGAAACTCATGGGGCTCCCCAAGAAGGAAATATAAGCTGGGATCCCCATTAGAAATGGGGACATCCAATAGGAATTTACCTACTTCCAAGGGGGGTGTCCCTTCCCACATGGGGAATACCTAGAGTGCTGCTTTCCTAATTCTAACCCAATGGGGTATTTGTGGATATATGTGGAGTTTCCTTTAATCTGTGATGACTAACTGCTCAGGATTATCTGTGTCTGCCATGGTTTCTGATGACAAAATACCTAATTGGATATGACTATAGTACTCATTTTCTGGTTTCAATGTATGATTCAGCAAAAATCAATTGCCTATCCCCCCTGATTAATATCCCAGTCTCACTTCTTCAAAGAGCAAGGTCTTAGGACAAGGAGAAAGAGAAGGTGGTGGAAGGGAGGAAGGGCGGGGGGGAGAGAAAGAGAGAGAGAGAAAGTTGAGAAATTGATGCATAGGAAAATGAAAACTTTCAGTTTAGGTACAGTTTTAGACTTTGTCTGTTTGTCTGCTGGGTCTCTTTTGACTCTTGAAGTTATTATATATTCCTTCACTAGATCCCCTGAATATGAATTCAAAACAGTATGCTTCTTTAATGTGATTATTGCTGGGTTGTTTTGTGGCTTCATCATGAAAGTCTGGTTTCAAAAACAATATGAAAGGAAGGGCTCTTAGCACAATTGTGAGGTTTCATCTATAACCAGAAGTGGAAACAAAGATGAATAACCCACGGCTAAAAAAAAAACATGAAAGTACTATATAAAATATGATCTAGCAAAAAAGAAGTGGAAATATATTTCATCACTTGTCAGACATTTAAGAGACATATATCTAGTGCATTTTTGACCCCAAATTCATTACATTTCTTCTTGTTTCAGGTTTGAAAATGAAATACTTTCTCACAGGTCTGGTGTAGAGTCCTGAAACTGATAAACACTGCACATTTTACATGTATTTGGCAGATTTAGACACATCCCAAATATTTGTATAAACATAATTTATTCTAACTCTAAAAACTCCCAATACTTCACTACGGTATAATTTCTTAAAATATTTTTTCATTTGAATGGCAAAGTTGGAAAGAATGCCAATGATATTAATAACGGTATAAATAATCCATTGATTCATATTTAAAAATTTGAAGTTCCTGGCATTATGACTTTGTGTTATATACATTGATTTAACTACCAAAAAATGAGCTAAGCATAGTAGGTCATTGGTGTAACAAAATTTAATTTTTCTTTTTGGCAATATTTTGAATTTTCTTGTGTGACTTGATGGTTTTATAGAATGTTTTAATATAGATATAATTTCAAAGTTACAAAATTGAGCAAAAAAGGCACAAGATTTACCAATTGTTTGTTTATATTTTCAGGCATTTGCATTATACTCTGTATATACATGCCAAATACATGTGCACTTTGATGTGTATGTACATATATATGCATATAGCCATACATGCAGATGAACATATATATGTACACACATAGAAATTTTTGAACAAATTGAGAATAATTTGAAGGCATTTCCCATCTTTATTATTAAGTACTTCAGTATGCTTCCTAAGGACACTCTCTAGTATAGTTACAATACAGTGATCAAAATGAGCAAATTTAACACTTAAGAATATTAGCTAATCCAGATTCCATAGTCAAATATGAATATTCCCCAGAATGTCCTTACAATACTTCTTCCTTGCCCTAGATATAATCTAGTATCATATATTCCATTTAGTGCTCATTTATTTTTAGTTTCCTTTAATTGAGAAAAGCATTCTGCCTTTGTGTTGCTTGACCTTAACATTTTTTAAAAGCACATGTCTGTAATTTTGCAGAATGTCCTCTCAGTTGGATTTGTCTGATGTTCTTCCCGACTAGATTCAGGTCATACATTTTTGGCCAGAAAACCATAGAATGCCTGTTCTGTCCTTTTTCTTGCATATCTAGAGGCCCTGGATATCATTCGCTCCAGGGTTTCATTTCTGTTAGAAGTTGACAGAGTAAAAGTGCCCCTCAACAATCTGATTAATTTCCACTTATGGATTTTTCCAATATTTATAGCCACTATAATAATTATTTATTTTGATGTTCAGACTCCCAGATTTTTCCAGCAAAGCTGTCTCCATTATAATTTTACCAAGTCACATCATTTTTTAGTTTGTTTTTTTTTTTGGTACCGGGAATCGAACCTGGGACCTTGTGCTTGCGAGGCAGGCGCCAGAACCACTGAGCTAAATCCTCGGCCCTAAGTCACATCATTTTTTGAGACTTTCAAAAAGATACGAGACTCACATTGCAGGCCCATCCTATAGTTCCTATCCCCTGGTCCCCAACCCAGCCTTTATTCAGAAACTGAGATCTGATCCTGGGAATGCTCTTTGCTCTCAGGACCTCTCAGTACGTGCAGCTAGGAAACACAGTGGGGTGTGTGTGTGTGTGTGTGTGTGTGTGTGTGCGCCTTCATGCACACAAATATCTCTACTTGTTTCTCACTTTCTTTCCCCCTCTCCTTCAGAATCTATGCTGATATTTCTAATTGTAGTCTTACACCACAGGCTACTTTCTAGCCTTTTGCTTTCCCCACTCTGCCTGTGAGAGAACTGGTTCCCATTATTCTTAATCTATTTGCTTATTTGCGTAAGTGTGGAATATATATAACATAGCTTCAAAATTGCAAATTCATACCAACTTAAAAATAAACGTATTAACCAGATTTTAATAGTTTGCAATTTTAATACTTACTATTATAGATGTATTATTCAAAGGATTTTGACAACTGCATGCCCTCAGCCCAACCCTTATCAAGATGTAGACTATTTTTATCATTAAGAAAATTGTCTTGCTTGCAATTTAAAAACTATCCTCTAGATCTCATTAGTATAGGGATAGACAGAGAAAGCATATTTACCTTTGACCGTAGTTCTGAGACCTCTGTTAAGCAGTGCATTTGTGAGTGTCCATATGTTATATTGGTAAATAGAAAAAAATTGGACTAAATAAAACTACACCTGCATTAATAAATATGTTTGCATTTATAAAGGCTCTATGTTATCTCTGAGGCCATTTGAATATTTCTTCTATTCACTTAGTACAATTGAAATAATTTCAGGACTCTTTAATTCTAAGAAAATCCATGAACTAGCACTCTTTTTTATTTTATTTTTTTGATTCCTAAATCATGAGAGATTGAATCTCACAAAGGTACTAGTGATAATTGAGAAAGTTATCATCTATTGTCTTAGTTTGTGGAGATTATCATCATAAAAAGTGAGGACACAGTAGAAAAATTTTAAGATGCTATAATTGACTTGTTTACTAGTGTGAAGAAATTATGATACTTGAGGTTGACTCTGTCACCATCGTGTCAGACAAAGATGCCACAGGAGATGAAGAGATATTTGTGAAAAAAGGATACTAATGGGAAGGGAAGGGCACTGAGAAAGAAGAGTGAACACATGAGTGAGAGGGCATAATTTTGAAATAGTAGAATATGCATTCTCATTCATTGTCTATATACAGTTTATGGTGTTGTCTTCAAATATATTAAAATGACAAAATTTTTTTATTTTTTGGTACCGGGGATTGAACTCGGCTCCTTGCGCTTGTGAGGCAGGCGGCAGAACCACTGAGCTAAATCCCTGGCCCTAATGACAAAATTTATACAGCTACCGATGCAAAACATTTTGAATCACCAAGTGTTTGCTGTTAATAATACATAATGATAATGCAGTATTTAGTGGAAAAGATATAAAATAGCTACATTTGAACCTTCCTTTATTTTTATTTTTTAGAGATCACATCTGAAGAGGAATATTGAAAGAACAATCTAAGGAGTGAAGTAATTGTAAAGCATTTCAGGTGAGAATAATTGAAGAGCCAGGACTAGTTTTCCTGGGAAAGGGTAGACTGAATGAGAGGCTGTAGGAATTGATTTCTATTGTACATAGGATTGCTATATAGGAAGTCTCAACTTATTTTCTGTTTGTAGAGAACAGCTAATAAATATATTATGTGAACCTAGCATCTCAGCTGCGCATGGGAATGACAAACTAGTTTCTTGACAAAAAGTAAATACCACTGGATCCTGGGGAGGAATTAATTTTTATTAAAGATATGGTAGAGAAGAATTAGATAGCTTCTACAGTAATAGAAAAGAAAGTAATTTAAACTTATAAAAGAGCTTCTTAGCTTTTGACATTAAGAGGTTAAATTATGGAAGGAGGGCCACTCATACTACACTCTGTATTCTAAATTTCTGTGAAAGAAGCAAATGCAATGCAAATAAGAAGATGCCAGTAATGTCAATACTTTCCAAAGCACCTTCTGATCATGATATATAATGTATGTAGTCTTCCATCTTCTACACCTCTGAAAAGATATTTAAAACCATTATCTTAACTGTAAGTTCCTAAAATTTCATCAAAAAGTAAATCTATGCTAAGCAGAGAGCTAAGAAAAGAGTGATTTATAATTGTTGAAATAAAATGAATTACTCATCCTTAGTGTTAAATGCATTTAGATGTATTTTTACTTGTTTTAGAATTGATAATCCATGTTTGGTTTTGTTTGCTAACACTCTATTAATTATAACATTTGATTACCTTATTCTTCAAACATGCCAGATAATGTTTACTTAACTCCTCTTTTTTGAATCTGCCAAAAAATTATCAAACAGACTAACATCTGCTTTGTATTATGGTATGAGTCACACTCTTTTTTTGCCCTTCCCCCACCCAATGTAGGTTCTCACAAGCATCAGTCAAACATGGCATTGGTATGTTTCACTGTCCTGCTATAAATACTTTTGTATCCACGTACATTTAATATGCAACTGAGATATAGTTCCATACACATATGCAATATGGAAAAAGATAGGAGCACCAAGACAAAAAAAACAGTATTAGCAGAACCTCCTAAAACAATAACCAGACAGTTGATGAATACTTACTCAGCACTAAGCGATATGCTGAATGCTTTTATAAACTTTATCTCACTAAATGATCATAACAAACCTATAATATTATTATTACTTTCATATTTAAAACCTCACAGCTAGTATTGTGGTAGAATTAAAATTTACTGTTGGCCTGTGTGAATAGAGATTTCTTAACCACACTACCACATGGTCAATAACAACAAAAATAATCTTCTCCATTCTATTCCCACCCATAAGTCCGTGTCTTCATATCACAATAGACTTATTCTTATGTGTGGTAAGAGCAGTGTTGCTCAAATGGGGATGATTTTGGTTCTGTGGAATACTTGCCAATGACTGCAGACATTTTTAGTTATCATAACTGATCCAGTGTTACTAGCAGAGGCCAGGGATGCTGCCAACATTCTCCAATGCACACAACACAGCCTCGTCCCGCCAACAAAGAATTATCTGGTCGAGTATGTCAATACTGATAAGGTTGAGAAACCCTAATCTGGAGAAACATGTGAAGAGAATTGTGTTTACGCATGTACATTCACTTAGTTCTCTAAAGGGATTTCTTTTGGTTGTTAGAATATGATGGCTCTTAAAACATTTCAAGACAACTTTCCAAGTAGGTTATGCTGATTTACAAAACACACAGCTTTATTTCCAGTCCAGGTAATAGTATTGCCATGTTGTTCTCGACACACAACTCTGTTATGTGTCTAAGGTATCTTGTCATCACTTGGTGGTCAGGGACTAAATCTGAAGAAAACACAAGCTCGGACAAGAAACCTGTTATGAAGTCATCTTTGTCTCCATTCAACTGGTCTAACTTGATCCATATTATGTTGGGAATGAGGCAAAATAACTAGCAATAAATGAACAAGCCCTTTCTGTCATCATTTACTGCTTTGAAACTACTTGAGACTGTCACTTTCCCCTTAAATGCCTATCAGCAGGCCACCCTTACAAATTCAAAAGAATCAACAAGCCAAAATCAAATTCTACTGTCCACTGGGCTACCAATTTTCTACTAATGAAGGTCTTTTGATTTGGAGTATAATCCTCAGTTATGTAATTTGGGTATTCCATAACCACAAAAAAGTGAGGAGGAAGAATAATTGAGAATGAAAAAAATAAGAGGCAAGGAAAAGTTGTTATTAGTGTAGATTGATGCATAATGTTGTCAGAATCTGACATTTTCACCAGTAGTATTTACAATTCGATGTGAATTATCTCGTATTTGGTTTTGATCTTAGAACATATAACATAGCGATGAAGAACAGTGGCTCTGCAATTAACCTGTGCAATCTGTTAGGTTCCTGGCTTCATACCTGTCCATATATCAGTTACTCTAAGTCTTCAGTTCACATATTTACTGAACATTTATATTTTGTCTGTCTTCAGAAGAGAAGGAACCTTACCTATCTTGTCATAGTTTTACTACCGTAGTTCTACTACCATAGTTCTACTAGCATTCCTTAGACTATGCTAGTGTCTGTGTTGATGTATTATAAGCATTTATTAAATGAATGAATTTATGATTGAATAACATTTACTTCATGAAATTATTGTGAAGTTTAAAGGAAATCATGTATATTAGTGTTCTCTGTGTATATAGTAAGTCTTAAATATTCATTATTATTATTATTATTATTAATTTGAAAAACCTCAAAAGATTCTACAGAAATTTACAAGGATTTTTTTCTTTTCACTTATTTTTATCTTCACTTTCAAACAGTAACTTTTGGTTCAGTGTCATTACTAAAATTCTTTTATCTGTTTCTTCATCACTTTCCTCTACTTTTGCCTTCTTCCTATGGATTATGAGAGATTAAATTTTCATCAAAAATATCCATAACTAATTTTCTATTGCAAGTAGACTTTAGCCACCATCTCTCCTTCTAAGATCCATATGGCTCCTGGACCATACTACCAAATCTTCTTCAGATTGTTATTTATTCTGGGAAGGGCAGTGTCCCTACTGGAGTGATATAAACATAATGATGGTGTTGCATAATTCACACCTTATTTGAAGACTGGCACTGTGTTGTGTATTAGGAAGTATTTTTCTAGCCATTGACAATACAATGCAGTGTTGATGCATTGACCATCTTAATGTTGTGTGTGCATTTTTATACCTTTTTCTTTTTATAGAGATTGTTTTTAATGCAAAATTTCATATCCTGCAGCCACCTCTGAGTTACATTCTAAGCATCTGAAAAAGTGGTTATTATAAAGAGATGTCTAGTTTCATAATCATTTGTAGAATTTTTAAAAATTACACTTGCCTGGGCTTTACCCGATGGAAATTCTGATTCAGTAAGTATAAGGAAAGGTCAAGTTATTTATGTATTCTGATACCTTCCTTGTTAGAACCTTTGTTCTAGAACAGGGCTTCAAAAACTCAGGCTGAATTTGAACCACTTGTGCAGTTTATTAACCATGAGGACACCAAGGTCTTTCCTCAGTAAATCTGATGCTGCAGTTCTAGGATAGCAATCAAATCTGCATTTTCAATAAATATTCCTGGTAAATCTGTGTGTCAGAGTATCTTACCACACTTTTAGAAGTGTGGCCATAATTTATTGCTTATATAGTGATGTTTATTAGATGAACAAGCAATGTTTATTGAACATTTATTCAACAAGCAATGTTTATTGAATGAACAAGTAAATGAAGGGATAGAATTTAAAGAATTATTGTGAGTTTTAAATTTGATAAAGTATGTAATGTGCTAAATGCATTCTAAATGTTAAATGTTAGCTGTAATTATAATTAATTTGAAAAGAAACATTGGTTCAGATGCTTTGAATTCTTTTTTTTTCCACATCTGTCCTCGTCATCATCAGTTTTTACCCTGAGTAGAGTGAGAGCATCAAAGTTAATTCAATTATTACATAAAGTACTTAATCATCATCTTCAAAATTCAAAATAGTATAATTTTAAATTATAATAGTACAGGAAATAAAACATTTAAGATGCTATGGTACCGAGTAAAAGTGGGCTGTACTGCACCTAGATTAAATTTGAGGTTTTCTGAGAAAGGAAAAGTATTCTGTTTAAACTAGAAATTTAAGTGAAAGTAGGAATAACCCAGGTAAAGAGTAAAGGAAAAGAGCCCAAAATAGTGAGTACAACATGAACAAAATTCACTTGTAAGTAGAATTGCTTAGAAGTCACTAAGAGAAGATAAAAGGAGACAGTGAGGAAACTATTGCACTGATCTACTCAAGAATGATGGTTACTGGATTAGCCTATTGGCAGTGGTGGGGACACTGTAGAGATTCCTGAACTCTGTTGGAAGTAGAAGCAACTGTTTTCAGATGGAAATTGGATGAGGAAATAGATGTGTTGGGTAACTTTTATATTTCTGACATAAATTTAGTAGTTCAGCAACCTGGTAATGTTATTATTATCACACAGGATTTTACAAAGAGCCCATGCCTGGGCTCCACTCCTAGCGATGCTTGATGTGGATGGAGCTTAGGTCTCAGTAGGTTTTTAAAACTCCCAGGTATTTTAAACTTGGGAGTCAAGGTTTAGAATTACTGGCTTAGGTGGCTGTGTCACACACTGAGGTATGGAAAAGAGCCAGGGCTTTGGGAAATAAATTCCATTTTCTTATACCGACTTATGATATATATGAGACATATAGCTCATGACATCAGGTATAGAGTTGTATGATCTGAACTCAGAGATACGGTCTTCAAAAAACTCTGCCAAAAGACTTCTAGACTTAATTGACAGGTTCAGTAGAGTAACTCGATACAAGGTCAATACTCAAAAATCAATTGCTTTCTTTGTACACAAATAACAAACTCACTGAGAGAGAAATTAGGGAAACATTTCCTTTCACAATAGCATCCAAAAAAAATGAAATACCTAGGAATCAATCTAATGAAAGAAGCAAAAGACCTCTACATTGAGAACTACAACACTCTGAAAAAAGAGATCAAAGAGGATATAAGAAAAATGGAAAGACATCCCTTGCTCCTGGGTAGGAAGAACCAACAGTGAAAATGGCCATACTTTCAAAACTGCTATACAGATTCAATGCAATCCCAATTGAAATCCCAACAGTTTATTTCACAGAACTAGAGATAACAATCCAAAAATTCATTTGGAACCAGAAGAGACCTACAATAGCAAAAGCAATTCTAGGAAATAGAGACATGCCAGGGGTTATCACAATCCCAAACTTGAAACTGTACTACAAAACCACTGTGATAAAAACAGTATGGTACTGGCAAAGAAACAGACCCCAGGATCAGTGGAATAGATTAGAAGATGCAGAAACAGCTCCAGACATACTCAGCTACTTCATCTTTGACAAAGGAGCCAACTATCCTCACTGGAAGGAAGATAGCTTCTTTAATAAATGGTGTTGGAAAAACTGGATTTCAACCTGCCAAAGATTAAAAATAGACCCCTATCTTTCACCATGCACTAAACTAAAATCCAAGTGGATTAAAGAACTAAATATTAAAACAGAAACACTAAACTTCCTGGAAGATAAGTTAGGTAGAACTCTTGAAGACATTGGCATAGGAAAAGACTTTATGAACAAATCCTCAGTAGTATGGGAATTAGCACAAAGAATCAATAGCTGGGATTTCATCTTTTTAAAAAGCTTCTGCACTGCAAGAGAGACCATGGACAGAGCTAAGAGACAACCTACACTATGGGAAAAGTTTTTTAGCCGCTGTTTCTCAGACAAAAGTCTACTATCTAGAATATATGAAGAACTCAAAAAAATCAGACCCCCCAAATATAAAGACCCAATTCAAAAATGGGCATCTGAAGTGAACAGATGTTTCTCAGACAAAGAAGTAAAAGCAGCAAATAAATATATGAAAAAATGTTCAACATCACTGGTCATTCGAGAGATGCAGATGAAAACAACACTGAGATTCCACCTTACCTCAGAAAGAATGGCTGCTATCAAGAAATCAACCTATAATAAATGTTGGCAGGGTTGTGGGGAGAAAGGAACCCTTCTCCATTGTTGGTGGAAGTGTAGACTGGTGCAACGCCTGTGGAAATCAGTATGGACATGCCTCAAAAAATGAGGATTAG
The DNA here is from genome assembly GCF_053883595.1 of Heterocephalus glaber. Taxonomy (NCBI): domain Eukaryota; kingdom Metazoa; phylum Chordata; class Mammalia; order Rodentia; family Bathyergidae; genus Heterocephalus; species Heterocephalus glaber. Next base: position 10,006,892 of record NW_028258156.1, read on the forward strand.
AGGTCCCATTTGACCCAGCTACTCTGTTTGGTGTCTTTCCAAAAGAATTAAAACAATCATACTGCAGCAATATATGTGCACCCATGTTTTATAGCAGCACAATTTGTAATAGCTAAAACTTGGAAACAGCCCAATTGCCCATCAACTGAAGACTGGATAAAGAAGATGTGTTTTGGTTTTTTTATAAAATGGAGTACTACTCAGCCATAAAGACAAGAAACTAGAGACATTTATAGCTAAATGCATGCACATTGAGGCCATCCTCTTAAGTGAAATAAAGAGGACACAAATGTGTAAATATCAAATAGTTTCTCTGGTGTGAAAAACTAAAAGTGTAAATAAGGTCCAAAATGTAAAATTGATAATGTGAAATAGGAAGAAAAGGTCTAAAGGAATAGGAGAAGTGGGAAGGGTAGGGGAAAGGAAAGAAGGGAATGGAATTAATATGGGAAAATGAAAAAATGAAAACAAAATCTTTGTAATTAGGGAAGGGTGGAGGCTTCGAAGGGAGGGCAGGGGAATGGGGAAAAAATAAGAACCAAGATTCATCATGTAAAGGTACAAGTTCCCAATGATGAATGCAACTGTATTGTATGCCTAAAATGTACTAATAAACTTAATGAAAAACAAAAAGAAATGGGGTCTTAGGATAATATCTGAAGTCATGGGAATTTCCTTACCTTTGGTTAGAAATGGGTTATCTTAATTATAATAAACCACTGGCCCTTGTTCCCTTATGAAAAATGCAGAAGTGCCACCACCTCATTAACTTCATCAGGTCATTTCTGGCAGTTTGCACATGCAAATTCATCAACCAGTGTCTCATTTTCTTCTACTTTGTTGTTGAACTGTGTTCCCCTACAGACATTTGAAGATGGTATTTTTTTATTGGAGCCAAAGATGGGACTCAGTGTATTAAGGGGCTGATTGTTTCTTGAAGCTAATGAAGAATATCGCTATACTCCACTATCTAGAGTCCTCACTGCAGGAGAGTTACATGGAGGATCTTATACCCTCATAAATTTAACACAGAGGTTCTGCTGGGTGACCAGGTGCCACGCTGCTGCCTTTAGCCTTTGTCTCTACCCCTTTACTCATGAGATTTATAAAGGAACCCAAAGTGCCAAACATGGGAAAGAGGAGCCATAAATGAGAGACATATCTTACTGTTATACCCATCCTTCTATCAGGAAGACTCAATCACTTTTAGACTTTGTCCAAGCCAAAATGAATTTAAGACCTGACTCTCAACAGCACTGTGTATGGGTTTAGGAAGTGTTACAGTCTATCTCCTCAATTAAAAAGGAAGGAGGAAGATACCTGCAGTTTGTTTAAATAAGAGATGACTTGGAACTGGAATTCAATCTTCATAATTCTTTGGCTCCCTCTTTTCATCCATAATAATTCATTTCTATGATTAAAGTCTAACAAAACAGTTTCTCTCTTCATAATCAAGTTCAGCTGTGTGATCAATATGATATATCAAAATTTCTGTTTTCCAAAGGATGTTCACACCAAATAAGGCAAGTACACTTTCTGCTAGGCCAGAGAGATAGTGGCAAACAGTAATAGAAAACTTCATATCATACTTCGGCAAATGTTTTTAAGAGTTGAGAGTTGCTTTGAATTGTGATTGCTATGGGTTGTCAGTATTACAGACGTTCAAAAAATAGAAATATTTCACACAAACTTTTTAGCCTTGAGGGTGGGATAATTTGTAAAATAAAGTAAAAACTAGTCCAGTTACCTAGTCATTTAATCTGTATCAAGAAAGGCAAAGCTCTCCTTGATGGAAAGAATACGTTGGCCTGCTTACTTGAACCTATCACCTGAGAAGAAGGGCAAGTTCATTCATAATGGTCATGCAAGCGCACAAGTGACATTTCTAAAACCAGTCTGAATCATTGCAGATAACATCAAAGAGCTACCAAGAAGTCTTACAGAAGCTCTTTGGAAAAATTCCCATTTGTCCATGAATTAAATAAAGAAATATAAATTTAAAATGTGCTCATTTAAAGTTCGATATACCTATTATGTTGGACTTCTTAATGTGTGTTTGGGCACTTCCAGCAAAGAAGATTAATTTATGTGTTACTATCATTTTACTTGAAAGAATCTTTGGGTACTTCCTTTGGCATGAAGGCATTGGAAAACATACTTTACTGAGAACTGGTTGACAAAAAGCTTCACATGATGTGTAAAACTTTGTGAATCAGAGGATAAGTGCACAACTGTGAGGCCACTGTCACCAGGCCATAAACACATCAGCTCTCAAAGTTTTCTCCTGCCTCCCTTCTCATTATGTGAACATATTACATAAGATCTACCCTCTTAGCAAATTTTAAGTCCTGTATTCAATATGGAATGTTGTTTGCTATAGGCACTATGCTATATAGTAGATCTCAAGAATTATTTATCTTGTATAATTGAAAGTTTGTAATTTCTAGCTAAAATCTATCTATCTATCTATCTATCTATCTATCTATCTATCTATCTATCTATCTGGACAAAACTACATTGGAAAAACAATATATGCTTCTACATATAGAAACACTGGGGATATGACTGAAACTAATTCAAGTATATTAGATTTATAACTAAAATTTCACAATAGACATTGACATCAGTGATGTGGTATTCTTGAAATTGTTTTCTTTTATTCTTTTATTCTTGACAAAGTACTGATAAAAACAAAGTAAAATACATCATCAATTTGTATATATCTACATTTCTGTAAAACTTACTGCATACTAAAAGAGTTTAAATAATGCCTCTGTTTATATGTAAAATAGAGTACAAAATGACAAGGAACTTTAAAATTTATATATATTCCCAGTGGAAAATAAACATCAATACAGGGCACAGTGATTGTTTATTATGCATGACTGTTTCATACATTCTAGGAAGTTTAGCATCCCTGGATTATTCCCATTAAATGTTAGTATATCTCCCAATCTTGGAAGCATACAAGAGTTATGGTAGCAATAACCCCTGTCTCCCCCATCTCCTGTTGAGAACTATTGTTTTGACAGTTCAGTGGAAGAACTTGAAACTTTCCCCTGTGATTTTTTGGCACTAGAAAAAATAAAGTTTGTGATGAAGTTATGATGATGGACAACATGGCTCTTGCTAAACAGTCAGATTATGGCACACACCCTATACTGGACATTTCCAGAACACTGATGTTCAACCATAATCTATTAAACTTGGAGAGGATCTTAGAGCTTTGGTACTACAACTTGCTTAATAAAAGCAAGGAAAATTGAGACCTACAGAGTAAAGAACAGTTATAAATACTAATAATGTAGATTTATATAATTTATCTTTAATGAGCACAATGATTAAGTTATTATATCCCTATTTCACAAACAAGAAAATTGAGGCTTAGCTGATAGGCAGAAGGTCCTAAGTTGGTCTAACTCTTTCATGCTTTCTCTGCTACATCTTTGGGGAAAATTTCAAGACAGGTTAGTGAACCAAGACAGATTTTTTTTGAGCCTTTTTATAATGTTGCCTATTTCTCCCCTCTTCAAGTTCTGCTTCATCCAATTCTCTTACTGTTTCTTTACTTTAGGTGTTGACAATTTGCTCCACATGAGTCAAATTCTAACTGCCACCTGTTTTTCTGAAGTTTTAATGAAAGATATTACTGATGACTGCATTCATGCTACCAGGTGGAGTTCAGTCCTTATGATAGAGTTCATCTGGCCCAGAAGCCTAAAATATTTGCTATTTGACTCCTTACAGAAAAAAATTATTTCCTTATATTATCAATATGTTCATTCATTTATTTATTTGCCTCTGCTAGCACATTCATTAGTGGTTCATTTACTTAGTTTATTGTTCTTTTCAAAATTTACATCCATATTTTTACAGAAAAGTCTCCTAAGAACAGCTTATTAATTCAAGAAATGGTCTAAAGAGAAAATTTATTAGAAAGAGGGTGAAAAGAAAATGAGTCTGGGAAAGATGGACCTGTGTTTGCTATAGGTATAGCTGCCATCTGTGGGAACCATGAGACTTCCAAGCTCCTCATTCTGAATAGCAAAATTATAAAGAGCATCTGAAAATTTTCTAGGATCATTTCCAGCCCATTTCAAGTAAACAGACTTATGTAGTAATGTCAGCTGGGCACAAACAGGAAGTGTTTTTCTGGTAGTGCAGATATTTCACCAGATTGAAAACTGAGACACTTTTACAAATAGAAGGGGAAAGTACAAAAGTTGTCATCTGAATGGTGATTCAAATAACATTTGAAACTTCTTCTCAGGAAAATGATACTTTTTCATATATATATATATATATATATATATATATATATGTCTTATAGAAAATAAAAAAACAGGGAGAGGTGACAGTTTTCAATTTATTGACTCTCATCTTCACTCCATCAATTTTTCTGCTCTGTGATAACACAATGAGTCTTGTTAAATAGTGTCAGTGAAACACACAGGAAGGACACATTTGGGAATAGTGAGGTTTTTATCATCCTGGCTTGGGTGTGCTTTTCTAGTTAAGCATGCCTTTCCTCCCCTTTTTCCCAGCAATGTGCTGGCATCCATCAACAAGTGGCACTTCCCCAGCTTTCCTCAGTACAATCCCCATCTTGGGCAGTTTCCAACAAGAAGTTCCATGGTACTCCTGAGGGCAGCTCACAAATTCCATGGATACATCATCTAGTTTCCCAATAAATCAGCAATAGCCCCCCTTTAGGTCTGTTGTCTTCCAGGTGGCTTTCTCATAAGTTTAGTTGCTGCCCCAGCAGGCTTGCCAGCAAGTCAACAGCCTAAGAAGGCAGCTTCCAGTAAATTTCATCAGTATCTCAGTAGGAAGTTCTCAATTGGCCTAATTGACACCTGGGGATCCACTCTGGCCCAGAATAAACTAGTGAGATTTTCCATCATTCTGGGGTCTTCAACTCTGTTTTCTCCAGTGAGATCTGAAGTCCAGCTTTGGAGAAGATTCTCTCCCCCAAAATTGTTCCTTTCTTGAGAATTCTCCCAAAGCACTCCTTGGATATCCTTTCCAGTTTTCTCCTTCCACCCATTTTACTTAATAACTTATGACTTCAGTCCCCTGTTGAAATTTTTTTAGATCAAACTTCCCTTGTTCACCTAACTGTGATTTCTGTCTTCTGATTGAAGACAGAATACAAGAAAAATGGGTAAAATACAAGAGATAATGGCACACCATGTTTGTTTTAACTTTTTTAATCTGGTAAGCAAATTAAACTTATGAAAGAATAAACAGGATTTAATAGACTTTTGGATGTGCCTTAAAATGAAACTACTTAATCATTTCTTACTTTTGAACACACTCTCTTCATTTTCTGCTTTTGAACATGTTCCTTTTGGTGTATGAGACTACTTTGGGAATTACTATTAGCAGTAAGTGTTGGTTAGAGAAAACACTCATTCATAGTTCTCTCAACCTCTGAGAGAAAGCAAGAACATGAAAGGAAAACTTCCTAGCTTATGTTTTTCTGAATATCTTGTCTATGCTCGGTTTATATCTTAGTTATTTCACATTTTAGCCAGTTTTATCCACCACACTCCATGAGAATGATGTCCCCTCTCCTCTCCTGGTCCATGTCCATGTAGAAAAGCAGAGACAATCTCACAATTGGGAGAAAAGAATGTTTCTTATGGCTCTATTTCCATCCAACTCCTCCCAGAGAGCAAAGTCAGTCCTGAGGAAAGTTGTTACCTAGACTAAGGTTTTCTTGATTCTTCTCTATTTCTTTCTTGAGCTACCTTCTCCCCACTTTGATTCCCCATGAATCCTCTTTGAAAACTCTTCAGAAATTTATATCTGTAGTATTCCTTCAGGGTTAGCAGCTAATTGATCCATATTGAGCCTTAGAGTAAGATTTCTTTGAAAGTGAACAGCATATAATATATACAAATGTAGATTTCTGGACCCCATTCTAGACTTACTAAAGAAGAATCTGGAGAAAGCTGGGATCCAGACACTTGCATTTCTATCAAACTTTCTTTTAAACTAGGCTACTTACCTGGTTAATAACAGTTGATAATGTAGCTCTCAATTATATATTTATGTTTTTATATTGGAGTCCTAAAATCCATTTTTCTATTTGTTCTAGCATGGACTAGCTCAGGATATGATCCTGGACATTTAAACCTTCCTTATAAGGAATCTTGGAGTCCACTACCTTAGCCCTGTGTGCTAAAGTCCTTAGGCTTGAAGAGCTGTGAACTTGACCATCACAGTAGGCTGCTGAAAGAAAGATTTGTGTTGTTTATTTCTATTTCCAACAATAGACGCATACATATCAGTGAAGTAATGATGGAGGAGATTCAGATACTGTGAAGCTAATTACTGATGGGTTGACTTTGAAAGCTGAGATATTCAAGGTGGAGATAGTACAAGAGAGTTAGTAGGAGAATGGAGAAGTGGGTAAGAGACTAAGTCAGGCAAGGATGAGAATGAAGGAGTGGGACGGTTGTACAGATAATAGTGAGCCCCTAACATAATGTCATAATCAAAGAGTAATTCTTCATCCAAGAGAAAACTATTTGAAAATTTCCCTTGATGTCTATGAGTATTGCATTAATGGAATCCAGGGGTTGCTAGACCTAACTGTTCAAAGTTTTGTTTTGTTTTGTTTTGTTTTTGCATTTGTCTTTGCTGGGGGATTGAACCCAGAGCCTCATACATGCTAGACAAATGCTATACCACTGAGCCACACATCTACCCAGCTGTATGGAATCACCCAAAGTTCTGGTCAAAAATTATGGGCTTTTGAATCCCACTCCAAATTTACTGAATGAGAATCTTTAGGAGTGAAGTCTTAGAATATCTATCCACCCATTCATCTATTTTTATATATTTACTTAAAATATTTTACAGTCTCTGGAGTTCAACCAGTTAGTCAAGATGGTAACATTTTGTACAACCATAATACAATATCAAAATATAAAATATTTATTTTTAAAGAGCTGTGCAAATGATGATTATTTAGTCACCTGGAGACTGAGTGAATAAATGAGCAATTATTCAAGGAAATATGTTAACATGGCTACTTGTAATAATGGGATATAGCAATTTAAGATTATCCTAAGTAAATCACACATAGTTCCTGTATTGCTATGACAAGAGGATTCACTCAAAATGACTCACTGAAATTCTTTAGTCATCTCTTTGCCCTATTCTTGAAGCTCTGTAACTCAATGAAGCAGCTGATACAGAAGAGTTTTTGAAACTTCTCTGTCACTTCTTGCCAATGCTTTGCAAGCAAATGGAAGTAGGAGACAGAGGGAAAGTGGAACAGCTTTGACCAGCCCTATAGAGATAGGTCCTGAAATCTGTCTTTCTCTTGAAATTCTCTCTTCAGAAAATTCATTTCACTTAACTTTAAATTTCTTCAGTGTTACAATTTAATTCTTAATAAGGGCACTAAATTAGACTCCTTCTACCACAAGCCATTCAATTATTAACTTGTTAAATTAAACAGTTTTTACCAACCTATTGTGATTTTTAGGCATTGATACTCATCTCAGTTCTGCCCCTTACTGGTTGTCTGACCTTGACCAACATATTTAACCTATTTGATTTAACATTATCATCATGAGAATAAAATGAAAGCTTTCTTCCCTGTTATTAACAAAGATTTATTTTAAGTGTCAACCATAATACACTGTGCAAACTACAAAATAATTATAGGTGGTGATTATGATAATAGTAATGGTTAGAATTTTTCTTCAGGGATCTATTTTGCTTCTTTTTTATGGAATGAGCTTCTTTTTCTTTTTATCTTCCTTCTTCCTCATGTATCATTTTCATTTCCTTTCTTTTTTAGATCGTTTTTTGAACAAGAAGTTCTAAAGTTTATGCCACATGATTTCAGCGTGGAGTTTAACATGCTGCTGAAATTATGTAAGTAAGCACTAACTCTTTCCTACGATATATAAAACACTTGTATATTTAGGTTCCTCTTTCCCACCACAATATAGGTGATAGTATTCAGCAAAATTATTCATTCTTTACTGGGATGTGAAAGAAGTTTCAGGAAAGGTAGGGAGGTGGGATGCCCCCATGGATCAAGCATTTCATAGTCTAGGGGAGCTGGCGAGAAAGCTTCCAGCAAGAGAGCAATCCATTTTTACCGCTTGTGTTAGTCACTTTCCTCCTTGCTGGGATAAAATACCCAGCATAAAAGCAGAGAGGTGTATTTTGGCTTACATTTCAGTCCAAGGTATATGGGCTCCAAAGAAGAAATGGCATGGTGGGAGAATGATGCAGGAGAGCTGCTTATGGGATAAAAGACAGGGAACAGCAAGAAGGGAGGAACTGAGGAAAGAAATAAAACCTCCAACTAAGTCCCACATCCCAACGGCAAGCCAGCTATACCACCCTATAATCTAATCACCACTTAAGGCTTAAGAGACCATTTTAGTTCTGAACCATAATACCACTTGTAAAAAAGATGGTTCTTCCTGCTGCCTCAAATAGATCCCATGATTTCTCTCTAGCACCTGTAAGTTCCAGGCACATTGAGTTCACAGCTGCCTTGCTGGTAGATGTTCTCAGCAGCATCTTTCCATGGAAACAGCCACATACATGTGGGAAAAGAGAGTAAATAGTCTGAAACTTGAGTAAACATCTATATACCATACTCTGCTGACTACCATCTGTGCTTTTCAGGGTCCATTCTAAATACATTTATTAGGGGAATTAGCAGCTGGAATTTCCATGATGGGTCATCTTCAAGCTGGAGATCCTGGGACTATAGTGGCATAGCTAAGTCCAAGTTTAACTCTTAGTTCAAGGTTGAAAGCTGAGCAGCCTTGGGGGGACTGCTGGAGTCCAAAGACAAGGAAGCTTGGAATTCTCATGTCCAAGGCGGAGACAATCGTGTACCTGCTTAAATAAATGATTTAAAATTTAATGTGTCAAAGTTTGGCTTTTAATATGACTGAAGCAGCCAGAGGGCCCTGAATCATACCTCCTTCTTTGCATAGCTTCCCTCTCCTGCCTGTGATTTCGGAGGCTTCTCCTCTGGGCTTGTCTTGTCTGCCTGCATTGTTTTTGTTTGATTCCTTTTCTGCCTTTTCATTAATAGATAGAGAACTGCTCAGGTCAGGAAATTTGCTTTAATTTTTGTCTTCCTGTTTTTGAAACAGTACCCAATAATTTAATATTTGCTCTTTCTGTTTGCTGAAGGAATGTAATCAAATTAATGGGAGAAGGGGCAGTGAAATAGACCAAACAACTGGAGCAGAGAAATGGACTGGGAAGAAGTGATCCAGTTGAAAATAGCTATTGACAGAAAAGTCAAAGGCAAATGAGAAAGTGGCTTGCTCACACTCTGCTCTATGCCCCTTCTTTTTTCAGTGGTAATTAATTAATTTTTGAAATGGGGTCTCCCTATGTTACACAGGCTGGCCTTGAACTCATGATCCTCCTGCTCATACACCAAAGTAGCTGTGGAAATACTTTAGACATTCACTTCTTTAAAGAAAATGGTCTCTTGATTTTATGTGAAGTAAACCAGAGACAATCTGGTTTAATGGCACTTTCCAAATGTGTTTTGTTGATGTAAATGGACACTACTCAAACAAAAGGCACAAGATGAAATGACACTGAGTTAAAAGTTTTTACTGTCATTATTACCGGACTTCACAGGACTTTTAATGTAGACACTTTGCCTCAGGAAGCACATTTAGTATGGATAATTACACAAATACATTTGACAAAGAAACTTTAAAGAAAAACAAATAAAAATCACCCCTTGAAATCTCTGGATAAGTCTCTGAGAGATAGTAGTTTAGCGTATTTTCCCCTGGCCAAAGATCTAAGTCATATATTCCTATATTCTCTACTTGCTTCTGATGTGACATTTAACACCTTTCCGAGCTTTACTCTACTTCCAGCCTGTAAATGAAAATAATAAAACCTGACTTTACCAACCTCTGAGGGGTATTGTAAGGCTCAATAAAGTAAAGAGCAAAGCATGAAGAGCGGATATTATCTTTGCTTCCCCCTGGATCTTCAAGAGTAACGTGCCACAGAGAAGCATTTGCCGGTGCCACTTTTTAAATCACTTAAAAACACAAAAATAAAATAGAATTTAAAAATCCACTCAACCTGCCAAAGTGTATTTAAAAATGAACTTTAGAGAAGGTGGACACAGTGGTGCACAATTCCCTGTGAAAGGGAGAGGCCAAAAGGAGAAAAAACTCCACTCCATGTCGCTATTTTGGCTAGTTCTCTTTGCTTCTCCTTTTGCTTTAACAGTAGTTTCCTTCAGAGACTGCCTAAGGACTGAGGCGAAGGGTCACCTTGATTAACTGTTCTGCTGAAAGGGGAGTGTTCCTCACCCCAGTGCCTTCAAACCCCGCTGCGGTACTTTCTCTGAAGAGGCAGCTTTTCTATTGTAAAGCTGTCTATTCACCAGTCAGTGGACTGAAGGTCCAGCTGGTTTGAGTAGGAGTCACACACTACTAAATCTCCAGTAAGGGCCCTGAGTGCTCAGTGTAAAGACTTGGTTTAGAGATGAAAGTACAATCCCTCTTAGCACTGCACTATGAGGTGGGGGAACAGGTTTCTGATTTCTTCACTCAGAGGAAGATTTTGAAGCAACTCCATGAACTTTCTTCAGCCACACACTGAGAGCACTTTTTTCAGATCAACGAGGCCCACTGCAGCTCTGCTGCAGCCTGGAGGCCTTCATCTCTCTGCCTTTGCTAATAGAGCCAATAATAGTATATGCTTTGCAGGGTTGTTGTGAGGACTGAGTGGGTAATAAAGATTAAATCAAGGGCGCTTAGCAGGTATTCAATAAAAAGTGGGTATCTCTTTAGATTCCACACTTTTTCAGGTAACATACTTCACCCCTGACCCTTGAGTTAGCTCTGAAATTGAATTGGTCTTTTGACAGTAGAAAAGAAAGATTCTGATCCTTATAGGGTTTGTCCAGTACTTTATAGTAATTCTTTTTTGACTAGTACATTTTCTTTTACTATAAAGTGTTAAGACTTTAATCTCACATACTTATTATTCCAGTATAAATTTTATTTTCATTTCAGTCTACTGTGTATTACAGACCCTTCAATATGTGTATTTTTATTAGCATATACTTGTGGTATATTGATTTTTTATTGTAGTATTGCCCAATTCAGGTATTACTAAGTTGTGCTTTTCTAATAGACAAGCCCAGATGCTTTATATAGGATAAAGACCCTTCCCTGAGTCTGCTGATCACTTACTGGTGGGAAGACTCTCAGGAATCTAGAGTTTAGTCCTTGACCCTTGCCCTGAAGTGAAGAATAGTAGGTCCAGTGAGTACAATTATGTGGTAGGAGACATATACCACAGAGAAGAAAATGGAAGCCTAGGAGAAATTACAGAGACACTAATTTTGTTGCCAGAAATTATAGATACCAATTCTAAGCCAGCAGATCAGTGTATTTTAGTTTTAGTTATCCTCAGTTCCTAATTCTCCAAACCGCTGCATCAGTAACATGCAGTGGTTCATGTAGAATGAAGAAAATTGCTGTAAACCAGGACACATTGGTTTTGAATTTAAAAATGGATTTTTATTCTGTAGTTTGAAAGCAAGCACTTTGGAACATTAAAAATATATGGCTTCATTGATAAAGGGATTGTTTTTTTCAGAACTTCCAAAGGAAATATTCAGTTTGAAAATGGTCAGATAATTTATACCATGGAATCACAGAATTAAGGGGAAACCATTCAAGGCAATGGAATTTCTTGGTCCATAACAAGAGAAAAGCCTAGCTTATCATAGAAACATGGAGCCCAGAAAAAGACAAAAATATCCAGTGTTTTGATTTTTCTCTTATGGTAGAATCCTGAAAAAGGAATGACATTTAGATAGGTTTGGTGATTCAATACCATCAGAACTGATGCTTTGTCTTCTAGAGCATGGACTGAAAAATGGAAGGTTTCATGAAGAAGACCTCTGAAATGCCAGGCAGATATGATACTTGTAACTCGAGGCTAGGATGAAGTCCAGGGACATCAGAAGTGGTGACAGAATACAATTCAAAGACCGAACAAGACAGGACAATCTGAATCCAGAAGAATCCTCAGTGGCCACTACCACAGAAGCCACGATGACAGAGGCCACTACCCAGAGACCACATATGTTGTATCAGTCACCTAGAGACTTGGGTGTTCCACCACCAACATGTAGGACATGTTGGCTACATTGTGTATCCAGATACTGTATCTGCAGGGAGCATAGAAAGTTTTAAACAAGAAGAACAATTTAAATACAAAATTTAAAATTATACATTCTATCTCATTAAAAAAGGGATTCCAGATAGATAGAATAAGATATTAGTTATGAAACAGAACTGCATTCCTGATATCTGAATGTTTGCCTAAATTTACACCTATCTCATAGACAAGAGACCTGTGAAATAGCCGCTTTAGGATAAAATTATTTTTTCTTGGGATAAGAATTGCAATATATAGAAATTTAGCCATGTTATTTGGATTTTCTATAACTGATTTCCTTTGTTTCTTCCCTGGAGCTTTAAAATAGGATGTTGTGATTGAATAATTCAGTGAATGTTTAAACTCTTTTCTTAAAAATGTATTACAGTAAAGGGCGCATTGCCACAACTCTCCCTCAAAATATTTCCTCTCACTTTGAACACACTTATCTCATCATTCTTGACACTTGTTGAAGTAGTTCTGGAAGTCCTTTTCATTAGTGTCTGTAGTTGCTCTGTCCTTGCTGCCTCAGTGTCCTGAATTGCTTCATGTTAGCCTTTCATGGTCATTTTGATGCTGGGGAAGAGTCAGAAGTTCCAGGGCTCCAGACTCAGTGGATAAGGTGAATGAAGAAGTCCTATCATGTTTTTATGAGCCTACCTTTCTGTTGGATGGCACTAGGGAGCAACATTCACTATATTTTTTTCACACTGGGTAAAGTCACTCAGAAAAGAGGAACTTCCAGAACTGCTTCAGGAAGTTGTAGTCATGATAGGGTAAGAGTGTTTGAAGTGATGGGGGAGTATTTTGACAGGAATTAATAGTAATGAGTCTTTCAGTGTTATACAGCTATAAAATTTAAACAATCACTGTGTATTTTGCTCATTCTTTGTGTGCTCTATGTGCAGGGCAGCTGAGACTTGGATTTTAAAAGGTCGTGTAGAGTTTTCTGGAGTGGGAATCACAGTGCACAAGTGCAGTTACCTGTGAAACCCTCCGTGGAAGAGCCTGAGGGGCGGTGCACCCATAGAATCTCTGTACTCTTCTCTGCTCAGTCTTGAGGGGACTTCCATTTTGCTTATAAATGGAGTTGTGTAGTTAATAATCTCTCTTCTCTAGCCATCCCACCATAACCTGAGTGACTGGAGAGGAGAAGCCAAGTTGATGTTAGTGTAACACATGGTTGGCCATAGTATTGGCTTAAACAAGAGGAGCAAGACTTGAGGGCTAGTTAGATACAGAGGGCATGAAGTACAACAATATTAGGTAGGTAGGAGGAAGAGGCCCAGAAAGCTGTGTTAAGGCCAGGAGAAAAAATAGAGTGTTGGGGAAGTCTAGCTCTAATAGATTTGGCTTCAGAGAAGAGGTTTGGATGGTTAGCACAGACTCAAGTTCAATAGGAAGTGAAAAGTGGTGGGAGGCAGTGAATCCCAGTTTGCCTAGTGCTCAGTTACATATACAGTTACTGAAGAATCTGAAAGAAAAGATATCAGAAATGAGGACTAACAAGTGGAAGACCCTGTGAACTGGGCGCATGGCTTCTCCTTGTCTTGTCCCATGTGATTCATGTCATGCAGTGTTGACCTTTTCCCACATAACTCTCCACATGGCTGAGTTCATTTGCCTCCTACTTGAAGACAAACCTCTGCACTGACCTTCAGGATCAATGTTATCCACTGACCAGATAAATCTATGCACCTTTTACTCTAAAGCTCTCTAGATGTTGAGTGGCTCCTTCCTTGTGGCCCAGCCCCAATGCTGATTGATGAGTTTCTATGATTTATTCTCCCTGGACCCTACTCTCTTTGTCTCCTGGAGCCAGGATTCTATTTTATCCTGGCTCTAATTTTTTCTGGTAATTTCAGCTTGAGCAGGTATGAGGGTAGTGGTGGCATGCCCTCTTACTTGATACTTTCAAATTAATAGTTGTTATCATCTTCAAATGAGATTTTATATGAAAAGAGTAGAAAAATGACACATATAAATTTAATTTCTATGTGATATCAACAGATTAAAAGTAACTGTTTTTCTTTAATTCTGTGACTGGAAGATTATAAAAAACTACACTTTCAAGTGGTAAACATATTAAGGTCACCAAAGTAGTCAATGACTGAATGGCAATTACTTCAAACTCTTAACTTTCAGTTTTACACCATCTCTTATTCCTGAAGAATAAATGTCAATTGGCATCTCCTAATCCTCTAATTGTGAAAGGAAATCCAAGAGGAAGTCATAGAACACAGTGTTTCTCTGTGCCAACACTCTGGGACCGCACAGAAGCAAAAGCTAGATGATTTGGCAGAGCTCTCAGAGGGGCGGAGATTCAGGGCTGGAGAGAGCAGAAGGGAAGCTGACTGTGGTGTCAGGAAGACAGAAAGAGATTTTTCAGGTCATTGTGACTGACCTGCCTAATGCTGTGGCAGGAGCTGCTGGAGTTCGGTAGGGAATTTGATCCAGTGAGGTAACGTGTTGGACTACATGATATTGAAATAAGGTAGAAATTGTCATTTTAAGGAGTTAGTGAGGCCACAAATATTGAGTAATACAAGGCAGGATGCTTATGACTTATTGTAGGCTGATGCAAATATTTGCTAGTATGTCTTTTAGGATCAAGGCTATGTTTGCATATTTTGTCCAAATCAAATCTCAATTTAAAAATAAAGCAAAATTACATTAGCATAAAGAGAACTACGTACAAATATACCTTTCAGAGTAATGCTTCTCTGTATCAGTAGTCCACTTATTTTGAATAGATGTATCGATTAAAAAGTTACTGTAAAACATTTTCCTACCTTGAGACAGCTACTTCCTTTAACTATATAACATTATTATGGTAATTAGAAGTAAAATTAATGTTTAGAAAATGTATAATCTTCTACATTCTATGAAAAAGAAATAGCATTAGTTAGTTTTACAATTTACACGAGAACTATTTTTATTGAGTACACAGGCACTATGGTGCTTTACATTTAGTTTTTCTTCAAAATTCAAAACAAAATCTGAGGAAGATATTATGTTTTAGGATGACTTAACAGAGGAAAGACTGAGGTATAGAGAAGCTAAGGCAACTTGTTTGTAGTTATAAATGGAACAGGTACCAGATTTGGGATTTAGAGCATGAATGAGTCCAGTGTCAACCCCTATAACTAAGATTCTCAATTGCTTATCCAGTCTTCTTCAAAAACTAAACCATGTCTCTAATGCAAATTAAAATCACAATGATAAAACCACTACCCATTTAACAAAATGATAATTTTTTTAAACCTGATCTTACAAAATATAATCAGAATATGGAGCAATCAAAACTTTCAGACACTGCTGGTGTGGCATAAAAGGGAGAGAACCCCTTTTGGAGAAGAGTTTGGGTTTCCATATGAGTATATAATCCTGAAGTTTCATCCCTAAGTACTTACCAAGAGAAATGAGCATGCATTTGTCCACAAATACTCCTGTCAGGTTTATTTTCAGTATTCAAATAACTAGAAACAGAGCAAATTTATATCAACTGGTAAATGGATAAGTTATTAGTGATAGATCTACACAATGAACTGTTACTCAGAAATAAAAAGGAATAAACTACTTATAGAACTATGTAGAAAAGTCTCAGGAGCATTATGCTAGTAAAGGAAGCCAGGTAAAAAGTGCAAAGCTATATGATTTCATTTATATGAAGTTCTGGGATAGGCAGAACTAGTCTCTAAAGTGGTTGTCTAGTGTCCCCAGCGAATAGAGCTAGCTGTACCACGAGGATCACTAGGGGAATTTGGGATGATTTAATAACTGTTTTGTATCTGTGTTGCAGTTATAGTTTCACAGGCCTGATACATTTGTCAGAATTCACTAGATCAACACATTACATTTTATAAAACTAATACCTGAATAAAGTTGATTCTAAAATATACTGTTTCTTGTACTTAAGCCCTACTGTTTAGGACTTACTGGCATCTATTTCTTTGAACTTCCTGCCCACTCTCTAGTGCATCTGTGTGTGTGTGTGTGTGTGTAGTTAATTTATTTGCAAGATTGTGCGTTTACCTACTTATAGTCTATATTACTTCAAAAATTGAATTATATGTGTTTTCCTGGGGGTTTTTTTATATCGATTTGAAAGACTTCTTTGTATGATGAAATCATTCATATCATTTTAATTAGTTTGATTGTATAAAAATATGCAATCAAAAAGACAATGCACAATGCCAGATATTAATATGTAATTAAAACTTGAATGAGCCATTCATATTTATTGGATCTCTCTTAACCAACAAATTTTTAAACCAGCAACTCATGAAGTAGTGAAAAAGAAGTCATTAATGGTGTCCTTGAAGTGCTATTGTCTAATGATCTCATGTAGAAGGACTGAATTGTAGCTTTTGCAAGTGTTTGTTAGAACAGGAAGTCAGAGTGCTATAATAGGGAGAGATTAAAGGTTGAATTTAGATGGTCTAGTTTGAATTTAATTCCTAATTTCACCATTTACTTCCTTAGTGACTTTGAACAATTGCTTCAGCTTTTTTTTTTTGTCACAATTTATATATCTAAAAAATAGAGATGTTCTCATTGGCTTGAGACTGAAAAAGTACATGCCAAATAAGTGTTGCTCAATATCTAGTATCCATGACTTTTATTATATTTTGTATTAAGTGTAGTGCACTGTAAGAAATGCTGGTCTTAATGTTAGAATCTTGGGTTTGAGTCTCCATATTCCACTCACTGGCTTAGTGCTTGGGGTAAGTGCTTATGCTTTGGTTTTCCATTAACCCATTTGTAAAATGGTCTATTTTGAGAATCAACTGGACTTTATATATGGAGTAATACATGGCATGGGGTTGTTCTCTATAAATGTTACTTTGAAATCAAATTTTTATTTGAACTCTAATATAAGATATACAATAAGCCTATTAACTAGGATATTATTACAAGTATTCCATTTATCAACTGTGCCTAAAGATAGGTATCAGCATAAACTTGACTTAAGAGACTCTGAAATCATATACTGTGATTTTCTCATTTTATTCAATTTTTTGTCATCTTATAAACAACAAAATAACTGACCAGATGAATAATCTAGAAGCTTCTGTTATGACTCTGTACCCCAAATACCTCTTTGTGACTTCTGTTAGTTAGATTTCTATGAAAGTCTAGAAAGTGAGACATAAAGGCAATATAACTAAGACTAGTACAACACTGATCATTTTTTTGACAGCACAATTGTTTTATCATAACCTGGTTATTAAGCACTTGAATTAAGCAGATGTCAAAGTAAATATGAAGCTCCAGGGACTCCAGGTTTGTAAAAGTATTTAAAATGCAAATTGAAATGATATTGTGCATGACGGGAATTATATTATGAATAATTCTTTCACCTGGAGGATATTTATTATCACAAATAATATATAACATAAAATAAACAAACATAGTAAACTGATAATAAAACTTGTTTGAAAATAAGGAAGTAAATTCTAAGAAAATGAAAAATAATAACAAAGCCATATGTTCCAGAAAAATTGAACATGGACACTCTTGACACGTTTCTGTGTGAAAGTGTAAGCAGCAGCACATCTTCCAAACTTTCGAATGGAGAAATAATATATTCTGTGGCTTATGTATGTGCCACAGACATACCTACAGCAACACAAGGCTAAGCAAACTGGACAGCAAGCCTGCATTTCTGCCTAGGGCTTTTTCTTTATACCTGCAGATATAATTTTTCTGACTTGGGAATCAGTATGTTCTTGGATGCCAAGTGTGATGGTGCTGTCATGGTTTTTAGCTCAATAATCATGTTGTGTGTGAGACATTTTAATTTGCAGGGCTTTATTTTTCACATTTAATTTAGGAAATGTTTATATCATTTTCTCCTCTGATCTAGAAAATTGGATTTGGTTCGTATAAAATCACAAAAGTAGATCCACAGGTATTTAAAATATGTAAGTTGATTCAGTAAAATGTAGTTTAAGTTAAACTTCACTTAGAGTTATTTTCTAAATGTCGCCAACACAGTTATCCTTTTATTTCCATGACTGCCATCTCTCATTCTCTCTGCTTTGTCAGAAAGCCCAATCCACTGCACAGTACAACAGTGACTACAAAGTGCTCAGCAGTGTAGCTTGGTCAGGAAAAGGTTATATAATGAAATAATTCTGAGGAGTTAATAAGTAATAAAGAGAAATTAATCAGAACAGAACAACTAAAAATGAAAGCATATTTGCTAGCTAAGAATTTTCATCTGAAAAACAGAATTATAAATTGTTTTTTTTGAGACAAGGTCTTGCTTTGTGTTCAGGCTGTCCCTGACCTCATGGAGATCCTCCTGCCTCTGCCTCCCGAGTGCTGGGATTACAGGCATGTGCCACCATGGCCAGTGATCAGAATAAAAAATATATTATGTAGAGAAAATCTTTTCTTCATTAGTCTGGTCTTGTAAGTTTTATAACTACTTTCTTCCAAATATCCTTTTAGATAATTGGGTAATTTAAAAAAATTGTTAGTTACCTGGAATTATTGCATGGCTATAATGTGATAGATGTTTTATTCTTTTCTCTATGTCAGATAAAGTCAAAATGACACAGACTCAGAATTGGTTATGTAATCAATGCCTTATTCGTGTTTTAAAACAGAAAATTTACCTGGGTCTGATAGTACATGCTTGTAATCCCAGCACTCAGGAGGCTGAGGCAGGAGGATCACCAGGAGTATGAGGCCAGCCTGACCTACATAGTGAGATCCTATCTCAAAAAAACCAACTAACCAACCAACCAAGAAAACCTAGAAAATTTATGCTAGTTAAGAAAATTTTGAGTTCAAATATTACCCAACTAGTAATTTACTGCTTATGCTCATGAAAAACCATACTTAGCACCTGTTTCTAGGTTTATGACTGAAAAGAGAATGTCTGACCTTTGTCACTTCAGTATTTGAATAACAGAGTTGTAACAGTAAATTGTTACCACAATGAAACCCAATGGTAAATTTTTATGAATTAAAATCACTCAACTAGTCTAGGTTTAAGAAAAAAAGACTTTTAATAGTATTTTAAACAAAACCTAGCTTACCTATGAACAACTCAGTTATGACACTGACTTATTCCACACTAATATAGAACATGGACATAGAGACAGCCACAGCATTTTTCCTATCCAGTCTCTGCTCCTTTCTTCTGATAAAATATCAACTTGACTCACCTTTGGAGAACCACAGTCCTGCTGTTAGTCCAGGCTCAAGTGGAGGGCATTCCTAGTTTGGCCGTCAAACTCTTTTAGGTGCTATTAGGAGAAATGACCTTTCTCTCATGGTGGGCTTGCTATGGTTGAAATAACTAAACCTGATACTGCCTGAGTCATCTTCTTACTACATGGACAGAGCTGCTGGTGAATACAGTCAACAAAGAAAAGAAGGCGAAAACTGGTATTATTTGTTTCTAGAAATATTTCTTGACACCATTTGTAGTCAGTCAGTTTTACCTTTGAACTTTAGTAAAGTGAGCCTGTACATTCCCCTCTATTACTTTATTATTTTATTTTTCTGCATAACCCTGCCTGATTTGGACTTCTGGTACTTGTCACTGAAAAGTACTGATTAATACAATGAGTGCTTTGACATCACTACACTTAAGTTAACAAGACTGAAAAGTTCATGAAGCTAGGTTGAAATTTAACCATATACAAAAATCTTAAGTATGTTGCTGTGCTATAGCAGCGACTCTTTATTTAAATATTACCCCTTTTAACTAGATCTGTTAATTCTTAGGCTGATACAGCAGTTTAGTGCCACACACAAAAAAAATAGGATAACATTTTCTGTAAAAGTAGGTTGAAGTCTCCACTTTGTATTAAATAGTTCAAAAATATATATTGTCCCAAAGAGGTCAAAATTGTAATTTAGAATATTTTATTACTTTCTTCTTTAAAATAGCCAGAATTACAGATTTGCTCCCCCCCACACAAATGTTTTCATCTTCAATGTCTAAGCCTCTTTTTTCCTTCCTTGTACATGCCTTGTATAAATATTCTCTTTTTTTGGTACCGGGAGTCGAACTCGGGACCTTGTGATTGTGAGGCAGGCAGAGGAACCACTGAGCTAAATCCCCGGCCCCTGTAGAAATATTCTTGATAATCCATTTTGCCTAAGACACTACGCTAAAGGCAAGAGATCCAAGAGTGGACAAGTCTGACTTCTAGTTTTTTCGTTATGCTATTACGGAAAAGGTAAAAAGGTATCCTAGCGTCTTTGAAAGTTATGAATGCTTCCTTTGTCCAGAAAAGACTAAATTGTAATTATTTTCTTCTAGACAATGAGTTAAGAAATGAAAAGCCATTTATATTGTCTCCAGGTTAAGAATTGAATTCCTTGGGAGACTCTTTTCTTTTTTAAATATGACGGGAATTTCACTCATGTTTTATTCCTTATCAAATTCAGCCCCAAGTAGCACCTCTGACAGGTAAGACTGTTCCTACTTTCTGCCTGATAAATTATTCTCAGACATCTGAAAGGTCCTGGGTCCTCAGAGATGATGTGGCTCATTTAGTAACGGGGACTGATGACAACGGGTTTTGAAAGCATGAACAGGCAAACTTACCAAGAAAGGAGGGGCATGGTGACCACTTTTTAAAATAACTCTTCTCTGTGAAGAAATTTTAGTACTGGTAATAACAAATTGCAATCTACTCTTAATGAATCGGGGATATTGATAAACAAATTCCTCTTATTTTAAAATCACTTAACAGACAGACAAACAAGTATGATTAGCATGCAAAAAGAAATTAAATTTTATAAGATGTTCGTAGTTGTACTATGCTTTTCTTCCACATTAGAGATGTGGGAAGGGTCATAATTATTGCCATTCATTGTTTAGCAACAGCAGATAGCAGTCATGAGTGGAAATCTCATTAGTTTCCTTCATTGGGAAAATAGTCTTTATACAATGGTGTGTGGGGGTTCAGTTCTTTCTAATGCATGTTCTCAAGGATTGCCCTGGAAAATGACTAACTCTGGGCACTGGTGCCATGCTCACTGAACAAAGATGCTATTCAGTGACTAAATCCAAGCTTATTGACCTTCATGTAATCCTAGGTAGAAGAGTCCTGATTGTTCTGTTTATTTCAGGACTTCTTATACTGTTCAGTATGCTAATATAATTAATCAATATGCAATAGGAATAGTGTGTAGTTTTTCTAAATTTTCTTGATCACTGATTATTCTTTTTCTTCTCATGGAATTTGTTAATACTATTCTTCTGCAGAACAGTCACTATGAAGTTATTTGCATCTACAAATGAGCTTTACCTTTGTTGAAACAGC
Organism: Heterocephalus glaber; assembly: GCF_053883595.1. Classification (NCBI taxonomy): domain Eukaryota; kingdom Metazoa; phylum Chordata; class Mammalia; order Rodentia; family Bathyergidae; genus Heterocephalus; species Heterocephalus glaber. The sequence continues at coordinate 10,028,392 of NW_028258156.1, forward strand.
TCAATCGTCTGGCCTCTTTCGAGCAATAGTGTCAGGAGGACAAAATTGCTATGTGAACACATTCTTTATGAAAGTAATGACTGTAGCTTCTTAAACACACTAGGTTGAAGTAACATTTTATTAAGTGGATGAATAAATGAATGAAGATAGTAAGGAACTATCTGTATCTCTGACTCCTCTTTCATCCTGTCTCCCCTGTGATGAACACTAAGGATTGTCCAACTGATATTTCTCTGTGAATATTGATACAGCCTTATAAACTGGGAATGAGTCCTCAGAAATTAGGCTCTTTCTCAATTTCTGGCTTTTGCATGTGTTGTTTCCTGCTTCTAAATTACTCTGTGTCTCAATATTTTTTCCTTGTGGTACTGGGAATTGAACCCAGTGTGTGGGAGGCAAGCACTCTACACTGAGCTACATACCAAGCCTTTTAAATTTTTCGAAACATATTCTCACTAAGTTGCCCAAGCTGACTTTGAATTTGTGATCCCCTTCCTCAGCCTCCCAAGTTGAAATTACAAGTGTGTGCTGCCTTTATCTGAATTCGAGTTCCCATTGTATATCAGCTCCAACATCACTTCTAGCAAGCTTTACTTACACTTTAAAGATCAGGATAGATGTTACTTCTACAGGCTCCCAGAATGGTCTCTGCTTACATTTACTGTACTCCTTGAGATAACACATTGAAGCTGTGTATTGTCTTTATGATTTTCATATTAAAATTTAAGCTTCTATGGTTAAAAATTTTATTTTGCTCACCCTTGCCTACTTAGTATTTAGCATAGTACCTGGCACACAGAAGCTGTTCAGTAAACTTTTGGTAATTTGTCTGAGATTGCATAGCTAATAAGCAGCAGGTCTGGATTCAAATCCATGCCTAGCTGCATTTAAGGCATTTGTTTTCCATTATGCTGAGAAACAACTGCTTTCCCATTCCAAACACTCACCTAAACATATAGTTATCACAACATAATTTTGAATATATTGCATGGTACAGACTGACAACCTTTGTTAGGAAAGACCCATAAGTGAAGTAAATTATTCTCTATCTATCCATTGAAGTGTGAAAAAGTTGGCATCACATGTGATATTTCTATTGCAGGCTGGCTTTGGCCCAGGAATGGGCCCTGACATATTTCTCATGTGATGGAACAACAGTAAAACCTATCATTCAGCCATGTGCAATGAATATGTCATGGGTGAACTGCACAAATATGTCTTCCTCCAGTCTAACAGTGCTGTAGCCTAAAGAGTATCTCAAATGTAGTGACCTGTCCATTTCTGTTTCTAAAAATGAAAGGTATTAAATTTTAAATCTTTCCACCTAAGTGTATTTTAAATGAATTCTCATTACGTGTCATACTTTGTAATGAATTTATGCTACAAGACAAGGGATCTTTCAGTCTCAGCTGCAAGGATGAATTATGCAGGAGTTTCTAAGTGTTTTTTCTTCTTAATCATTTGATGTTTAACTTTCAGATTATGGTAGTATTATCAGTCACTGCAGCTGAGAGGAGAGAAAAAAAGCAGAATTTGACAATAGTTCTTACAGCTGCACAGAATGTTTTTATACCTTCGTCAATAGTTCTTACAATGAACAAAATGTATTTTACCCTTTCTCCAGTGAGAAATTTAGGTGTAATTCAGATAGCACAGGCTGAAGACATAATCCATTCATTATAATTGTTCACCCTTTTTAGTGGATTTGCAGTCTGAAAACTTTAATTTCTAAGTTTCTACCTAGAGCAGAGGTTGTCAATCACACAGTATTCAAAAAGTATTTGTGTTAGTATATTTAAACTAGGAGATTTAGCCTCAAAATCCATGTTTCTGGCTTATCTTGAGAATCAGGGCATCTGTGCCAGATGCCCACTAGCAGAGTATACAGAAGTGATCTGGCTCTTTCCTGCTCTTCACTCTCAGGTATTTCTAGTCTCAAAACCATGATTTTCCCCCTTCTGTGCTGTCTCCATGGCCCTCTAGGCAGAGAGCTTTTGACATGTAGACTAAAGTATCCCTGTTTGCATAAGTAATGAGAGCATTACCAATCAATTAAATATGTCCAAATAAAATCTACATTTTCAAGATCGATTAGCTGTGGAATTATTTTTTCATCTTCATTATGTTCTGGAGAGTATTTTTAAAAAATAAAGTGATAGATCTAAATAATGAATCTTTGGCTAGCAATAGTTTACCTATGTCTTGATTTAGTGTAGTAACAGTTTATGGGATATCTCTGGAGCCCTGTGGATATAGCCATCTGCTTTCAAGTGACTGAGAGGCTTTCTCTGCCTGTTGGCAATCAACCCCAACAACCCAATAATAAGAGTGTGCATTTCCAGTAGGGAAGGCTACAACCAGTTTAAAACAAAGTTAGATGAATGATATGTTCTTTTTAGCTACCTATTTAAAATAATCTTCCTAAGTAAAAGTTGTAGATTTTCGTAAAAGTTAAAGAACACATATCCTTTCTTATATTCTCTATTTTTGAAAAAGATATGTTCATTGAGTATGTGATTCTTAGGAAGAAATTATCTTTGAAAAATAAGGTTCACTTGTTCTCTCATGGAATATAGTTATCAAAAGTAGGTCATTGCTTTCCTCAACAAAATTAACTAAATATGTTGGCCCTTGAACTTTTAAAAAAATTCACATTTTAATGCTAGAATGACCATGTGTTCTTCTATTCCCTGCTTGAGAAACAGCTGTTTACATGTTCTTTGCCCTTCTTTATTGCTTTAAAATGCTGCACTGTTTCATCTCTTCTGCTTTCAAGACAGCACACAGAAATTGGCCCATTCCTGGAATCAGCACTCTGGGATATGATCATCAGCTTTTTGACTCTGGAATTTCCCATCAGTTAGATCTAAGTTTCTATAGTTGTGGAAACATGTGAAATGGATGTAGAATGAATAGGCAAAGTTACAAATCAGTTATCAGAATTGAAGCTGTGATTCATTTTCCCCTCAAAAACTATTTTTTTTGTTTAAAAGCCTGTTTGCAATCAACACATTTGCCCTGTAAAATGGTACCAGTCTTGTAGAAGAGCGGACATTTTGTACTTACTACTATTTCCTTACAATCATACTGACTTGTTTATAGCCTCCAACAAACTGCAAACTCAAAACTCAGGACGTTTGTTCATGAGATTGCTTCTGAATAGAATCCAAGTATCTTCTCTCCATCCAGTGAGTTTCTAAGGTTACCATTGTCACCCCATTTCTGCTGCCCCCGTTCTACCAGTGCATCTGCTTCAGCTGAGGTATCTACAGAGCTTCATGTAGCCAAATTCCCTAAGGGCTCCTCAGTCTTTGTCTTGCTTGATCTTTCTTCAGCGTCTGACCTTCTCATTGAAATTTTTATTCTGTGCAACAGTGTCTCCTCCTACTTACCATTTCGTAGCATTCGTTCCCTTAACTAAACTATACTAAACTTTCATGCACTCATCCATTCTTTGGTGATCTGCTACTAGCTCCTCAAGTTCTATCTTCAGTCTAGATCTATTTTTCTTGCCCCACGTGCTTATAGTCAAACTTTAAAAATACATTTTCATTTAATGGTGTACAGGTACTTCAAATGCAACTCAAATTTTGTGCCTACACCTGATCTTGCTCTCTCTCTCTCTTTTTTTTTATCATGGTGAAGAATACTTTGACACATGGGAAAATTAGCCTGGAACTAATTCTGTCCTTCTTCTTAATCTTGAGTCCAATGATTTATTCCAGAGAAGTGGGGAAAAGTTTTAAAGATCATTGAATTTCTGTTTCAGTAGCCATCTCTCCATCCCACCTGCTACCATCTTAGAATTGATCTCCTGGGTCTTCCCTCTGGGAAATCTAATCAGTTTCAGGATCTGACCTTGACCTCCTCCTATCTCCCATGAAGATCTAAGCCATGACTTCCTAAAATGTTTTTCTGTTCTTATTATTCTCTATGTCATAGTTTTCACAGGCTAAGTTCCTATAACACAGATGTAAAACATTTCTTTCAGAAAGGAAATCTTATGTGGAAGCCTAAACAGAAAAAAGGTTCCTGATGAGAGATTTCAACCTTAACACAGTATGGATCTTTTTAAGAGAGGTTAAGTTTGTCTTTTTAAATACACTAGTCCTAAGAATGGTGGCAAAGTTTAAGAAAGAAAGAGTAAATTCTTCACTAATCTGCCTTTACTTTTGAATATTTCTGTCATATTGAAGTGAGTATTAGCTCAGAAGAGATGCTTACAAAGTGCCAAACTATACCTCAAATTAATCTTCCGTCTAAAAATTCTAGTGTTTTCTTTTTATTAAGATAATTCTGATGAGACTTTGTACTTTAGTATTTAATATATGTATGAATGAATGGGTTTTATTAATTTTGGTGAGGTGCTTTGTGTAGCTGTAGATCTGTAAAATAGGAATGATAAAGTGATCATTGTTATTTCCATAAAAGTCCTGAGATGATTATTCCAAAATAAAATGAAACCTCCTCTGACTAAACATTGTGTATGTTGCAAAACAGAAGCTATTTAGTGCTTACAATTTTCAAAATTTTATGCAATAAGCATGGAAGACCTTTGGCTTTATTTGGACTGTTTTGTATTCATAGAAAAGGAAAAGGGGAAACTAATATTTATTGAATGTCAATTACATACTAGGATGGTGCCAGATGTTTTCTTTTAATCTTCACAAACCTTGAATAAAGAGGCATGATACCTCCATTTTTGCAAAAGGAAAAGATGGATCTCAAGGGATGTGAAGTAATTTTCATAGATCCTTGCCTGGAAATTGGCAGAGTCTGATTTAGAACTTTGGGATTCAATGCCCATCCAGAATCTCTCTAATATGAAAAGCTGCCTTTCACATGGGGCTTCTTAAAGCCAGGAAGGAAAAGTATTATCCAAGAAAATAGGCTAAAAGACCCCATCTTTCTGATGATGGTGCTTTATGTCTGGCCTTCTGCTTGTTATTATTTTCTTGGTGGCAAGCTGTATCTATTTACAACTGTGATTCACCTGTCACTACACAAAGTTCGTTTCTAGTTCTAAAGCTGGCACATTCGTTACAGATGAGTCTTCACGATGTGAATTTCACAGCATGTATGTTTCCTTCTGGAAATCACGATTTAAAAATTGTTTTTGTCATCAGTTTACTGAACATGTGCTTTGCTTATTGTATAAAATAAAACATGGAGTGAACAACATATTTTTCTGCCTTGCTTGCCCCCATGTAAAATTATCCTTAGATTTTTTGTTCTCTTTAATTATTGTATGTTTTGTGGTTACTAAGGCTTTCAGAAATCTTACATTCTTTTCTGTTGACAAAGTACACTGTGGTCCAGTTTTTTATATCATGGAAAGAAATTTGCTGTCCAAATATGAGAAAGCTGCAAGGAAGTTCGATTCTAGAGCAGAATTTATTCATGCCAGGAGCTAATGTAATGTTTGACGGTTTTTATTGAATTAAGAATTTAATATTATATTTTCATTTAAAAGCACGAAGGTACATTACAATTGATATTTCAGCAGTGTAATCCTATGTAAATAAATTTAAAAGATCAAACTCTTATTTGATTTCCATTACTTTCTCTAAATCATATTAAACAATGTTAGAATTCTAAATATTAGGTAACAATTAAATATACTTTATTAGCATTTAGTCATAGATTCACCAAAATGAAACACCTCTATAGTGGGAGTAAGATGGCTATAATCTTTTCTTAGGGAAGAAAAAGATATAAGAATTGTAGCTTGTGCTTTTCATTGGGTTTTTGAGTGAGAAAAGTCAATTATTAAAACAAATTACTGTCTCAATAAAATAACGAATGGGGGCAATTGAGTATATTTTTGTGTATGGTTTATTTTATGTTTCAATAACATAATAAATAGTCTAAATTCACAACACTTCAAATTAGAAATTGATATCTGAGTTTTTAAAATACTTGTACTATGGACAACTTACATTATTTTCTGCAATTTTGTAAGATTCTGCTTTAAGTTATTGCCAGTTTTATTTTACATAATAGAGAATCAAAAGAGAAACCATATATTTGTGCAATAGTAATAGGGTAAGGTAAGTACATGTTTATCTTGTCCTCCTCACTAATTACTCCTTTGGTATTAAGATTTATTCAAAGATACTGTCTTGTCCACTACTTATCTCCTCATCTCCCCAAAGCCCTATCCACAAAAGAAGCAACCTGATACTGATAGTAGGCAGTAAACAAGGTATTAATTTTGGTGATCTGAATCAGGAATATCAGGGAAAAGGCTTAGCTTATTATCAATGTTATTAGTTGTATGTGAAAGTTATATTGTGCCTACATAAAGATTCACATTTGGTAGCAGAACCATATCTATGACATAGGTCACTGGCTAATATTTACACCACACCACTCTGTTCCTTAAACTAAATTTAGCTAGAGCTTTCTCTAGAATATATTCTGGGCATGCACTGTACATTTATGATACCAAAGTATTTCCACAGATTTTAAGGGATATTCATTCATCCCACAGATATTTATGAAAAATCTACTATATATCAGTCAGATTGCTATAAATGAGATGGACAAATTCCTTGCTTTTATAGGGCGTAAATTCTAATAAGAGAGTCAGACAGTGGCAAACACAACAGATCTATAACATGGTAACATATGATCAAAGCAGTGAAAGAACATAGAGTATTCTGGACAGTAACTTCCAATGGTGCATTGTTTGGCTACATTACTTTTTCAAGGAAAGGTAGATTAAGAAACATTTTGGGGGCATTAATACTCCCTGTTGTCCTGCTTTCTAAGAAAAGAGTAACAGTGGGTGTGCATATATGAGATCATGCAATATTTTTCTTTCTTAGTGTGATTTATTTTGCTTAACATATCTCTTAGGTGTACACATGTTTTGGCAAGTGGTAGGATCTGATTCTTTTTTAAGGTTGAATAAAATTCCATTTTATTCTTTTGAAGAACCAACTCTTTGATTCATTGATTTTTTGTATCATTCTCTTAGTCTCCGTTGCATTGATTTCTGCTCTGATCTTTATTATTTCCCCTCTTATATGAGATTTGGGTTTGTCATGCTCTTCTTTTTCTAGGAGCTTGAGGTTCTGCATTAGGGTATTTATTTGAGCTCTCTCTGTTTTCCTAACATGGGCATTCACTGCTATGAATTTCCCTCCTAGAACTGCTTCTATTGTGTCCCATACATTCCTGTATGTTGTACTGGCATTATCATTTACTTCTAGAAACTGTCTAATTTCTTCTTTAATTTCCTCTGTGACCCATTGATTGTTCAGGAGAGTGTTATTCAATTTCCATGTGTTTGTGGGGCTGTTGCAGTTTCCTATGCTATTGATTTCCAATATTATTGCACTATGGTCTGATAATACACAGGGGGTAACTTCAATTCTTTTATATTTACTTAAACATGTCCTATGAGCTAGCATGTGGTCTATTTTGGAAAATAACCTGAAATTATACTACAAAGCTACTGTGATACAAACAACATGGTACTGGCAAAGAAACAGACCTGAGGATCAGTGGAATAGATTAGAAGATTCAGAAACAACTGCAGACATACTCAGCCACCTCATCTTTGACAAAGGAGCCAACCACCCTCACTGGAGGAAAGATAGCCTATTTAATAAATGGTGTTGAAAAACTGGATTTCAACCTGCCAAAGATTAAAACTACACCCATATCTATCACCATGAACTAAACTAAGATTGAAGTGGATTAAAGATCTAAATATTAAAACAGAAACACTAAACTTGCTGGAAGATAAATTAGGTAGAACTCTTGAAGACATTGGCATAAGAAAAAACTATGAACAAAACCTCAGTAGCAGGAAAACTAGCACAAAGAATCAACAACTGGGATATCATCTTATTAAAAAGGTTCTGCACTGCAAGAGAGACCATGGACAGAGCTAAGAGACAACCTACAATGTGGGAAACAATTTTTAGCAGCTGTACCTCAGACAAAGGACTACTATCTAGAATATGTAAAGAACTGTGAAAATCAGATCCCCAAAATATAAAGACCCAATTCAAAAATGGGCATCTGAAATGAACAGACATTTCTTAGGCAAAGAAGTAAAAGCGGCAAATAAATATATGAAAAAATGTTTGACATCACTGGTCATTCAAGAGATACAGATGAAAACAACACTGAGATTCCATCTCACCACAGAAAGAATGGCTGCTATCAAGAAATCAACCTGTAACAAATGCTGGCAGGGGTGCCGGGAGAAAGGAACCCTTCTCCATTGTTGGTAGGAGTGCAGACTGGTGCAACCACAATGGAAATCAGTATGGAGATGACTCAAAGAACTAGGACTAGAGGTCCCATTTGACTCAGCTATTCCCCTGCTGGGTATCTTCCCAAAAGAATTAAAAGAATCATACCACAGCGATATATGTGCACCCATGTTTATAGCAGCATAGTTTGTATAGCTAAAGCTTGGAAACAGCCCAAGTGCCCATCAACTGGAAACTGGATAAAAAAGATGTGGTTTTTTAAATAAAATGGAGTGCTACTCAGCCATAAAGAATGAGAAACTAGAGACATTTATAGCTAAATGGATGTCTATTGAGAACATACACTTAAGTGAAGTAAATAGGACACACATGTGTAAATACTGAATAGTTTCTCTGGTGTGAGAATCTGAAAGTGTAAATAAGGATTAAAATAAATAACTGATAATTTGAAATCGGAAGAAAAGGTCCAAAGGGATAGGGGAAGTGGGAGGGGAAGGGGAAAGGAAAGGGAAAGGAAAAATTATAAGAAAAAGAAAAAATGAAACAAAGTCTTTGTAAATAGGGAAAGGTGGAGGGGCTGAAGGGAGGACAGGGAATGGGGAAAAAATAAGAACCAAGATACATAGTTTATAGGTACAAGTACCCAATGATAAATGTAAATGTCTTATATACCTAAAATGTGCCAAGAAAAGAACTTAAGAAAAAAGAATTCCATTTTAATTGTCTGTGTGCATACATTTTCTTATATTATACATTTTCTTTACTCACTCATAAAATTTGTTTTTGAAAGAACTCAAACACTATCCCTGGTACCAAAAAAGAAAAGAACTCAAACACAAGAGAGTTGAACAGTGCTTAGCATGGTTGGGAAGAAGGACAGAGAGAGAGAGAAAGGGGAGATGTAGGTCAAAGAATACAAAATGGTAGATTTATATGGTGAGAAGTCTAGAGCTCTAATGTACTATTTGAGGAATAAAGTTATTTCATAGTGTCATTTTTAACCCCAAATGTATATTATAAAATTTATTTATTTATTTATTTTTAGTACTGGGGATTGACTTCAGGACCTTGTGCTTGGGAGGCAGGCAGAGGCACCACTGAGCTAAATCCCTGACCCATAAAATTTATTTTTAAAATAAGGATTAGTAATGGTAGTCACCTCTCAAAATGCTTTGAAACATGAGATGAATTCCCTCACACCACCACCAATATACTTGTTTCAAATGCTTCAGGGTTTCATTCTACAACTAAAAAACAAATATGAAACTGATAATAATAATAACTATAATGTCCATTGTAATATCAAGTCTTTACTATATTTCAGGCACTTGGTTAAGTACTTTACATGAAATTATTTCATTGAATGAGAGTATAACTCCTTGAGTTAAACATATTCATGTTATGGGTAGAAGTCCTGAAGAGGTTAAATGTCTTGCTCATTGTTACAAATGTATCAATGGAATTGGGTATGGACCACAGCAATTTGATTCAGGGCCTCAACTCTTAAACACATGCAATCCTTGTTAGATAAACTATGTACCAGGCTCTAAGTGAAAAGCAGAAAAAAAGGAGCTGCATGGCATGAGGCATGGATTGTCCAAATGTGGTTCCTTATTTATGATTGGCCAGAAAGAAATCCAATATGGTGCAAAGGCCATGGTGTTTCTGACTATCTATTTGCTCCTGGTAAGCATAACAGAGAAGTTATTGAACATACAGAATAGGCTGCTACAAACAAAACCATGGAGAAAATTAGATAAGTTTTCATTGCAAGAGTTTTTAAGATAAAACTTTCAGTTAAGCATTTGGAAGGTACAACCATAAAGACCATGGAAAAGCCTTTCAAATATCAATGACATCAAAAGGTCACTCGTAGGGACTGGGGATTTAGCTCAGTGGCATCATGCCTGCCTTGCAAGTGCAAGGTCTTGAGTTCGATCCCCAGTACAAAAAAAAGGTCACTCGTGGTTGTGGGATACATGGGGTTTATTACTCCTGATTTTCTAGTCCTCCCTTGGTGGCTAAGAGTGAAATCATTCATATTTGCAGGTGGTTCTCTGCTCACATATTCATTCACATATTCTCTGCTCACTATTATTTATTGAAAGTCTACTCTGTCACACACTGAACTAGAGGCCAGATGTATTAGTCCTTTTTGTATCACTGTAATATCCTCAATTATACTATACTATACTATATTATTCTATTCTATAGTAACTATAACCTGAAGCTTGGTAACTTTATAAGAAAAAGAGGTTTATTTAGCTCATAGACCTGGAGGTCCAAGATCTAGGTCCTGAATCTGGTGATAGCATTATTAGCAAAGTCTTTAGGTGGTGCAGGGCATCACAAAAGAAAAAGTGGACATTCACATGTGTGTGTGTGTGTGTGTGTGCGTGTGTGTGTGCATGAGCATGGGTGTGTATATCCTGTGATCTCTCTTCCTCTTGTAAAGTCATCAGTGTTCAATCACAAGAACTCCACCATGATAACTTCATCTAATCCTAAACACATCTCAAAGGCCCCAACTCTAAACACCATTCATAGATTTTGATGGATTAAATTTCCACACTTTTTAATACTTAAAAGTGGGGAATAAACTTCAGTATGGGTTTTTGAGGGAACAAACCATATTCAAACTATAGAAGCCAGGATATATAGAAAGTAAAGAGTTAAATTCTATTTTAAAAGAGCTTATGGACTATTTTTCTTCCTTCCTATAATTACTTAACATATTATAATAGTATATTTTACATATTAGACTATTGGTCTCTGGTTTACAACCAAAAGCAAAAGAGAATATCTACTAGAGCTTATTCCCTAGGAGTTAAGTAAATAAATACATATTAAGAAAACTCTCTGAGGAGGTGACATATAAGTTAAAATGAAAAGATGAGATGCAGGCATCAAGGAAGCAAGTCAGACAAAGAAAACTAGAGGCTTACCATAGGAAGAAAGAATAATAAAGGATAATTTAATTACTTAATATAGATTTTCTTTATTAAAAACAAGTGTTATTTGCAGTCAAGAATGAGCTAGATTTTTTGTTTGGATTATACTTTATTTTTTCCAAGATGGTGAGATTAAAAGGATAGAAGAATGATAAGGTAGTAAAGGGGGAAACTTCTACCAGATTTTAAGAGTTTTCAAGGTCCTAAGTGAGAAATCATATTTCCAGGGAATTACGATAAATTCTTAGAATACATGACCTATACTTATAAAAATATATTATTTTACAGTAGTAAATTGAGACACAGGAGATGTTGGATTTGTTTCTGAAGTTTTTCAACTTCAAATAAAATGTTTTTGAAACTTCAAATAAAATGCTTTATGGAAATATTTGTCATGACAATACTCTACTTAATGTTTCAGAAAAGTCAGTGCTAAGGTCAGTGTCTATGGGAAAAAAATGATATAGTTTTGTGTCAGATCAAAAATTGCAGAAATATATTCTTACTAATGAAAATTCACTTCCTTAGTTTAACAGGTACTTTTTGCTATTGTCACTCTAAGGTGCTGACGCCTCATTACTTGGCAAATTTATATGATTTCCAGGTCTTTCAGCTATGGAAAGAAGACATTGTGAATCTCTAACCCACTCAGTTTCATTATTTGTAGGCATTATTAAAGTTAAATCATGGAGGGAACCATTAATAATGTAACTGAAACTCTGTGGTTGGTTGCTAGGTTGTTTACAGAATCCAACTTACATAAGCACATCAACATGTGCTATGCAGAACAATCTTCAGCTACTCATTCAAGTGTCATATGCCCTGAACATGGCCAGGACAGTCACATGAATGCTCCTGCAGCTCTATGGAAGCAGAAAGGACAAGGAGATAACAGGCTGAGCATTCTTGCTTCATGTATTTACTAGATGAGCCCTAGGTCAGAATGTTCTTCTAATGTTCTTCAAAGAACACTGGAATGTCCTCACATTACTCCACAGTGCTTCCTGGCATCCTTTTGCTAGGGAAAAGGTTTATAATAGGAAGCATTCTCCAAGGATTGTTGGTTTTCATTTCACCATTCTTTGCCACATAGCTGATCTTATTCATTCTCAGGCCTAATTTTCTCAATTCTTGCTACTCAAGGTGACGTTATGAACCAGCAGAATCATTTGGGCTCTTATAAGAAACACAGAATTGCATGTTCCTCCTCTCAACTGCTGAAACTTGATCTGAATTTTCACCTGAAGCATAACTTGTACCTTAAAGTTTGAAACTCTACTGAACCTACCATCAGATCTCACCCACTTCTTTGCTATAGTTCTATTTTTCTTTCTTTCATAGCCACTCTTAAATGTACTGCTTTATATATTCTAATTCATTTTTGCTTTCTCCTCCATAATATCTAGCAATCTGGCTTTATATCCATTTGCATATATTAAGCATCATTATCTCTTAACAGCCTTTGGTCTTACTTAGCCTACCATCCACCTCTCCTCTCTTCTCAGCTCATGAAGTTCACACTGTTTTCCCAGGGAGAACACATGACCAGGTTAAGTCAAATAGTTCATCATTTTATTCTTGGCCATGGTAACTGAAACTCAGAATGAAACAGGTTTGTGACCACTCAGAATGAATGACAAAAAAAACCCCAAACCAGACTTGATTGAAATTTCTGGGGAGATAGACTTCTTACTTTTATTTCTGTGGGGTTTCAAGATGAAAAGCTGTAAGTTCTGGAGTTCCTCCTGCAGTCAATTCTACCTTGAGATCTAGGCAGAAATGACTCCTGCCCTGGACCCAGCACTCTGTCCCTTCCTCAACTGTGCTTTTTCTAACTGGTCAAGAAAACTTTCAGGCCATGGGGATAGACACCCAGAGCACATGATACCCCTTCTTCAGTGTGCAAGATTCTAAAATCCTCTGCTGTCTTGACCACAGTCCTACTTCCAAAACTTGTGTGGAGAGAGCCCCTCGGGCTGCCTCCTTAGGGACATATTTATCTTGGTGGTGTGTGTAATTCTAGGCCTGTGTGGTAACCAGGAGAAGCTTCCTCTGAGGGCTGGGCACAAAACTCGATTCTGTGGGCTTTGAGGTCCACATATGTCTATCCAATACTCCGCAGACTGAAGGATGGAGCTGGAGGTGAAAGGAGAAGCAGCCAACAGCAGCCAGAGTTCTGCTCTTACAATTTCAAGCTCATGAAACCTATCTGCTGTTTCTGCTCTGGAATGGCACTGGTGTCTTCTTTGTTATCACATCTTTCCCACTGTCTTCATTTTCTTCTCAGTTTTAGCGCTATTGACTTCCTTAAAAGTTAAAGCAAGTCATAAACCAGACTTAACATAGGAGGTAATGTGTGCTGAACATCAGCCTAGTCTTCTCCTTCCCACCTTGGGCTTCCTTCTCATCCATAGTGAGGGGTAAAACAGTGAAAAACTGTTTTACCCATCACCTTTTCTCCTACATCACTGTAGATGGCTGGTTCACTCACTTCAGTGGTGTTCCAAGTACTCTCATTTTCAAATGTATTCTCTACATAATCCCAAGAATGACCTGCTAACAGGAAACTAATAAATTCTTTCATATTTAATCATCAGTAGTTCCTTCCTGCTTAAAGAATACAGATGATGCATAGTTTGTAAATCCTTCCATGCCGTGTCCCTTGTTTACATGTTCAACCTTTATTTAAGCAGCAAACATTGACTGCCTACTTTGTGGCAGGCAGAATTCTAGGCAGTGAGGATCCTGTGGTGGAAAACATAGGATACTGTTCCCACGTAACTACTGGTGAGAAATAATAGACAAACAGATAAGCCACAAGAGAAATTGAAAAAAATGTCAGTAAATTCTCTATGCAGTATTAAAATAGGAGTATTTACCAGAGAGTGACTGAGTATCTAAATTAAGTTGCATGGTCCAAAAAGGTTTGCTAACCCTCTGACATCTGAGCTGAGACTTGAGTAACTAGAAGCAGATACCTGAAGCACAGCACAGTGAACCTTCTGAATAGAACTCCCTGATGGTGCCAAGAACTATGACCCACTCTTGGATCACACTGGAGGTTTCAACTCCAGCCCAATCTCAAACTTCCCCAGGCATGCCATGTTTTAAGCCCCATGGCTTTGGGTATCATTGATGTCTTAGTTACCTTCTTATCATTGAGACAAAGTACCTAAAACCCACAATTTAAAGAAAGGTTTATTTTAATCTCAGGGTTGCTGTCTAGTGGGCTCAAATACAGAAATGGCATGATGGATAGGCCTGGTTTGGAAGAAAGCTGTTCACATCATGGCAGCCAGGAGGCAGAGAGAGAAGAGAGGATGCAGAGAGGAAGAGGTGGCCTTCCCCAGGTCACAACCCCAGTGACATAACTCTAACCAGGTCCCACTTCCTAACAGCACATGTAGCACAGGTAGCTTCCTAACAGCACGTGAGAGCTACATCTGCTGTTACATTGTGTTACATGTGCTGTTACATAAGGCTACATTGCAGCCTTATGGTCCAATCACCGTCCAAAGGCCCCACCTCTGAACACATGAGGTTTGGGTGGGAAATTCTACATCTCAAGCATAACACTGGGACTGTACCTGCTCCTTCATTCTGCCTAGCCAGTTACTATTCATCTTTCTCACAGTATTTGTTACCTCTTTGACAACCACCCCTCACCCAAGTAGACTGAAATGCCTTCTCCTCTGTGCTTTCTTTTACTTGCTTGAATTTTCATTATAAAATCCACTAAGGTATTAACCTTCTCTTAAAGAGCATTTTTATCATCTTGTTTTTGCTCAAAGGTGCTCATCTCTTTTATTAAAAGGCAGAGTATTTGCATATAACCTATGACTATCTTCCTGTATACTTTAAACAATCTTAGGTCTATTTTCAATACCTAATACAGTGTTATGTAAATAATTGTTACACTGTATTGTTTAGGGAATAATAATAAGAAAAGGTGTGTACATGTTCAATACTAAATGTAATTTTTTCTGAATATTTTCTGTCTTCTATTAAATCCACAGATACAAAATTTGTAGATAAGGAGACCTGACAGCAAATACTTTCATGGATAAAGAAAACTTTTTTGAAAATCCCTTCTGTCTTAGATTTCTTCATGCCAGTCTCGTCTAATGATTTTTGAATTATTTTCTAGTGATTTTCGAATACTGTCTTGATTTCCTTCTCACTTAATCTTTAGGATTTAATAGGGCCTTAGTTTTTCATCTATTTCAGAGATCCCTTAAATTTTCAACATGTATTTCTGCATTTAATAGTTTTAAAAAATTTATATTGAGTAAGAAAATGATGTTTTTCTTTAAAGCCTTTATTCATATTCAGTTGATTTTCAGTTCCCTGAAGATCTTAAACATCATTGAGAGAGGACAAATGCAGAGATACGGGTGCATTTTCAAGGAATCCCTGGCATCTATTTGTGCAGTGATTTTCAAATAGCTATGAGTCAGGCATACTAAGTGGTTTATAATCCTTAGTCATTTAACCTTTAGAGGAGTCTTAAGATAGGAATTTTTATCATTTCCCTTTTATAGAATACTCAAGTGAGGCTTAGAGAGATTGGGAATTTGCTTTAAGCTAATAGTGCTAGAACCTACATTCTAACCCACGTATGTCTGTTTAAACATTCAATCAGTAGGCTGAAAGAGCACATCAGATATGGCTTAAACAGCAACTATTAGAAGGAAACTCTTCCCCCTCTAATTTATCATCATGTAGTTGTCTTTCAAGGAAAGCAAGGAAGGCAATAGGACTTAAATTTCTATGGTCATTTGGTATTTGGGGCTTATGTTCAATTTTTTATTATCTTTGAATGTCTTGTCAATGGGCTACTATTAAAAAATTATCTATTTCCAGCAACAACAGTTTTGTATTTCTTATGCACACTAAGGCATTTTTTTTTTTTTACAACTAAACAGGGCAAAAATAAGACTCAGGTAGTGGCATGTCAATATCTTTGCTATATATTTTCAGGAAGGACAGAAGCCTATCTTGGGGGGGCTTCATGGTAGCCATCCCATAAGGAGAAGGGGAGATTAAAAAATATATGATCACTACAGTAATTTAACTACAGAAGAGAAACCCATGACTTGACTGTAATCCAGAATCCTCAGAAAGGGGTAAAGCCAGTTGTGGTGTACAAAACAAGCCACTTCATAGATATCCCAAAGCTTTAGATTTTTGATGATACAGTTTTGATCAATTGCCTTCTTTTAATCTGTGGATAGAAAAGCAGGCGAACTCTGCAGTTGTGAACTCTGCAGCTGTTAGGGTGTGTTTGTGTGACAATAGGTTTTAGGGTGACTGTGCAGTTGTATGGAGGTGAGACATTGCACTGAAGGTTGCTAGTTTGATCGTGTATTTGCCAAATAAAGCTCATGGAAAATTTGCTCATCCCCAGCTTGTGATCTAACTTTCTTCTTCAGAAAGGTTGTATGTGATTATTAGGGGATATTTGGGGAAGCTCTAAGTGAGGCTATCTTGGCTAGAATCTTGACTTTCTGACTATAACTTGCTAGATGTGTATCTTTGGAAAGATGTGCTCACTCACTTTCTTCTCCTGTAAAATGAAGATGTCAGAAGTATCTGCCACACAGCATATTGTGAGGATTAAACTTAAAGATTTAAGTGAAGAAGGTGAAAGAATTCATATAGTGTTTGGGTACTATTTGATAGTACTTAGGATATATTACTCTCCTGGGATTATACTCCCTAGTAAAATGCCAGAAATACGGCTTCAACTAAAGTCATATTTGACAAAAGGGAAGTTGATGACCAACCTATTTCCAATATAGTAGTGTCTATTACTTGGTTCAAATCCACTAGTGATAGATTTCAAGGTGTTTTTGAACAATCACATTTGTAAATACCAATTTATTACATAATCCAAGTCTGCATCTTTCCACTGAAAACAGTAAAATATAATGGAATGTTGAATAAGCTTAAATAATCATGACCACTTATGTAATGAACAGTAGACAACAAATTAGATTGAGATGTATACTCATTAGTTCACATCATCCTAAACATCTGGTTACTTTATAGAACACAGGAGCTAGATACAGACTTTAGGCAAATGATAAATTATTATGTGTTTGAGATCTCTAGGGGTCCTTCATGAATATGTAAAATTGGGATTATTATGAATGTAAAAGACATTCATATCAGAGGATAAATGAAGTAGCAAAACTGGAAAAATAAATCAGGAGAGATTTAACAGAATATGAAAATTTATTGGGAAGGGAAGAGAAAAACTCATGTGTTTATATTTCAGGCATGTGGTCCACTTTTCATAAATAATAATAACAAATAGCATTTATGAGGGCATTATCATCATATGCCAGCCACTGTTGTAGGAACTTTGCATGTTTCAACTTTCTCAATCCTTGCAAAATCTAGATGATGTAGATATTATTGTTGACAGCTCTCTCCAGATGAGGGGACAGAAGAGTCAGAGATCACGTGAGTCATGAGCCAGGCAAGAAGTAGACAGTGTTATGTTTGCCCTGCTTTTAAAGACTGTGCTATTGTGCCTCCTTAGCTCCTGCAGTACAGCACCAACATTCCTTATGCTTGCATAGAAACTTGTGTTTCTTGAAGGGTTGTTTTATATTGACACACATCAGACCTATGTTGGGAAGGACAAGCATTACCTGTATTAAAGAAACTGAAATTCAGGAATTGAAGTTCAGGAAACCCTAAGGATAGTAAAACCAGAATGCCATCCAGGAAGTGTAATTTTTATTTCCTAGAGTACTTCTCAGTGTAAGCAGTTTCCTCGGGTCTGTTCCTCTGTGGTAGAACCCTTACTGCTGGAATTCTCCTTGTGGCCCTCCACAATCTACAGTCTGCGAAAAGAATAGGCTCTGTGGAATTGAACTGGAGGGGTTGGGGGAGACTGCAAACTATTTTACTCAATACCTAGTAAAACCTAGTGAGAAATCCTTTTGTTCTTTATTATTCTGTATAATCTGGCCTTCACCATTTTCTGAAAATAGGATAATTTTTCCTTTATTATTCCGGGGAGATTTTTTGGGGTCATGTTATATCAAGAGAAAAAGAAATGGCCATCCTTTTTCATTAAATGGGTTTAACTAACATTGTATGCTTAATGTTACGGTGTGATAGTATCAAACAATTGTGGAAGAATTGTAATTAAAATTCATAAACTTATAAAAGAAATATTTGTCTCCAGGTAGGGACAACACTTAAGAGTATGGTCTCCCGGGCCAGACAGGTTCAAATTCTGTTGCTGCCCTTTACTAGCTGAGAGATGGATTAATGCCACTGTTTCTTTATCTGTAAATAGTGACTCATAATAAATAGTATCAAGATCATAGTGTTGTTTTGAAGATAATTACCCATAGGTGATGTTAGTTTTAGTGTGTTATTCAGGGCCTACTCTTACAGTTTAGATCTAAAATACCTCCAAAAGCCTCCTGTGTTTGAAAGGTGACTGAATTCTGTGGGAATCATGGCTGACTTGTTGTTAAGAGGTGGGGTCTGGTCCGAAGAGGAGGGTCACAGAGGGCATGACCTAGAAGAGTTTCCCTCACTTCCTGGCTCCTCCCTTCAGTTTCTGCTTCCTGGCCTCCATCACACCAGTAGCTTTTCTCTACCCAGGCCCTTCCACCAGGTTGATTCTGCCTGGAGCCAGCTGACCATACAAAGGTTGAAACTTCTGAAACTGTGAGCCAAAATAAAACTCTCGTCCTTTAAATTGCAGGTGTCAGGTATTTCGTCCCAGGGACAAGGAAAGTGACTAAAACCTGTACTGTATATCAGGCTCTTATTTAGGGACTGGAAATACAATAACAATCAATAAATACAAAGCTACTCATCTCACAGGACCTGTATTCAATCACTGTAGTCAGGAAGACAGATAACAAGTAAATATCATTTTTGTTGAATAATGGCTGCACATACTCTTATGATCAATGATGGGATATGTATAACAATACTCCATAGTTTTCAGTCACCTTCTACATCTCTTATAATCACTACAAATATTCATAGCCCAGTAATTATTAGCACATATTATTTTGAATCCTCCCCCAAATCCTGAAAGGTAAGAAATAGAGCCAGACATTCAGTAACTTGTTAAGTGGTAGAGGTAAAATGTGAACTTTTCAATTTCTGTCTTTTCACTGTTCTACACTGCTTTACAACCATGAGATGTGGTGGGGCAGAGATTACACCCATTTCCAGATAAGGAAATTGTGAGTCAAGTTACGTATCAAGGTCGTAATATCTTAACTAGTAGAAAAGTTGGACATAAATCCAGGTTTTTGAATTTGTTTCTTTTAAAGTATGCAACATTACAAAATTCCACAAGCACTTAAAGAATGGTTATAATTGCTGTCTAGACCCTTGAACTACTCACACTACATTGTTCT
Source organism: Heterocephalus glaber (assembly GCF_053883595.1). Lineage (NCBI taxonomy): Eukaryota > Metazoa > Chordata > Mammalia > Rodentia > Bathyergidae > Heterocephalus > Heterocephalus glaber. The sequence continues at coordinate 10,047,976 of NW_028258156.1, forward strand.
TATTCATATTTTTTATGGTTTAAATTTCATACTCTTTTAAAACCCTATATCAACTCTGTGTGTTAGTGAGTTGTTAGAAGAGGAATGCAGCTTCCCAAAGAAACAATGGTGAAAATAGTGGCTGGGTCCTTAGAAGAGCCAACAAAACCTTCTTAACACTTGGGGGATGGGAATACAATGTTCATGAGAGTCACTAGATTCCAATGATTGCTTAGTCCTCTGAGTTTCCTTAAGGGGAATTTCCTTTCCAGGATAATCTAAATCAAAGCAATGGAACAGTGTTCAGATAGGAGAAGGATGGAAGTCAATACAGAGAGGATCATCCTGTTACTCAGTGGACTGTTCATTAGTTAGAGAAGATCTACGTTTTCACCTCCTACAACAATAAATTCCACGACAGTATTAGCATAGCTAGATGTTTCTGACTTTTGTGTGAGACAATAGCCATATACTCTCCAGTTTTTAATTGTTAAAGAATAGCACGGCTGTTAATGTATTCTGGCAGTAATCTGTCCATTCCCCACCCTTAAATCTCCAAAAAGAGACTATGTACAAAATGATTCTTTGAAAATTACTTTCAGATCTACTAGTTCTCTGAAATCTCTACAGCCTAAGTGATATTGGAAAACTCTGCCAGGAAAGAGACCAAGAGGCAAATCAGTATCAGCAGTGTAAATATGAAAGGAAATTGTGTGGTAATACAACAAACTATCCTTGTAAGGCTCTTAAATTGGCCAGAAATTTTCTTGTACATTATGTGGTTTTATCTTTTGGCAATGCAAACAAATGTATCCAAATGAGTCCCAGAGCTCTTTCATATTTCAGAACTTTTACTTTCATGTACTCACTAGTGAAAATAAAAGGGACTTTTCTGTTTAATTTCTTCTTTGGAATCCTAAAGCATTTCCCTAATGTTTTTGATCCTCAAATACTTTCTGAAATGACTTTTTTTCCCTTTCACTAAATCATTCCTTTTAACCACTTATACAAAATTTTTTTAAATATGCAAAAACACTGTTTCCAGCATGATGGAACATTGATAATTCCAGAAAGAAGGTGATATTACATGTTACATGATGAGAAAGAACTTGAACCAAGAGTCCAGAGGTCTAGGGTCTGTCCAGTCCATTGCATCCACTGAAAAGGCTCCTTTAAGTCCTTTGTCAGTTTTTTGCAGTGCCTGGATCACTGTTGTATGTTATATGTATCAGAATTCAAAACAGAATACCCCAGAATATGGTGCCTTGTCATGCTGATTACTTGGGAGATTGGAAAGGCCTCAGAAGCAAGTCCTTTCTGATCTTCAGCCACCCTCCTTTCAGTCTCTTCCAGTTCTCCCTCAAGCAGAGCATTGAAACTAGAATTTCACTCCCCCAAAGTGGGTCATAGCAACCAAAATTCCTCTCCCCACAATCAGCTATAAAACCTAAAAGGTCACTTGCTGACCTTCCCTATTTTTACATGTAAGGCATGGTCATAAGAGAATTCTCCGACCTATTTTGCCTGAAAATAGATCACAAGACCCTGATTTCAGAGGAGTCCTGCCCTATACCAGGCTGGGAAAGGAATGTTGCACAGAGAGGCCAAAAAGAACCTGAATCCTCCTCTGTACTCTGGCTTAATACCATTAGATCATTGAATCATGTTGCTACATGACTAAACATAAATATACAGTTTTACCTGGGTCTTTGCTTCTTTATTTGGAAGGCTCCTGTCAATCAAATCTTTGAGAGGGTTATCTGTTTTTTGTTATAGGAGTGTCAGCCAGGGATTTGTGACAGTTGAGGGAAAGATATTACTCCTTATTCTTTATATATGAATAAATATAAGAATTTGAAAAATAAAAGCACTCTTAAATTTGAAAAACTGTAAAAGACCTTTCAATGATAATAAACACTATTCTGGCATCTTTTAAATCACTGTCATGGAGATTTGTGAGTGGCTCTAGTGTCATTAAAAGGTGGCCACCAATTCCTAGATAATTCCTGTATTCTGAGTCTTATCAGAGATGAATGGAATAGGAAAAAAACCTGTTTGAAAGAGATTTATACTATTTATTTCATAGTATAGATGATAGAAGCAAATAGCTTTTTTATAATGGTCGCAAAATTCACTAAGTACATGACTTCAAGAAATTATTGTTTTAAAATGCTAAGGAAAGTTCAGAATAATTTAACTATGTAAATAATTTAATGTCAGTAGTATCCTTCAATTTAAGTTGTAAGCATATTTGTCTTTCCTTATATAAGGAAATATATATATATATATATTGAAATTCTATTAGTCACATTCATTATAAAAACCCTGCTTCCACATGGGGTTTAGATATTTAAGTTTGATATTAAATATTCAAACTGCTAGTTTCTACTCCACCACTGGGAATTTTATTGATTATGTTATATCCTTGAAGAGGATGAAACATATATTTGTAGAAGAAAATTTAAAATTTCATCACAGGAGCCTCAGTAACTGAAAAGACTTAAAATATGTCCAAATTGGGATAAATTATTTCCTTCTCACTGACAGTATCAGTCTGTAGGATGACTGCGTAAAAATACTGGTTTGGAATTTACAATGACACATTACCTCAATTTTTTAAAATGTGTGTAGTACTAGATAATTTCACTTCTTATAAAGTCAGTGAGATCCAAGACCCATATTTATTTAATATTGCCTCATGACTTTGCACTCTGACTTTGGTAATTTATAATTTTTTTCTGAAATAGAAAGGGAGAGATCATTGTAGCAATATTCCAGTTTTTTTAAGCAATGGCCACACACAAATACCTTAAATATCATATAAAAAGAATATCTGTGAGGACATGAAAAACTCCATTGAAAGTCTAAACAGCAGAATGAGCCAATGTGAGGACAGAATTTCAGATATAGAAGATAAGATTGCAATTAGTGACCAGGAAAAGAAAAATTGCTTCAAAATTATGAGGGAACATGAGAAATCAATCCAGCAGCTGCTAGATGATGCAAAGAAGAATAACATAAGACTGATTGGGCTCAATGAAGAAACAGGAGAGAGTGGAGATGACATAAAAAATCTCTTCACAGAAATAATGGCAGAAAACTTCCCAAGCAGGGGCAAAGAGCTTGACATACAGGTAAGTGAGGCATATAGGACTCCAAATAGCCTTGATCAAAAAAAATCTACATCTAGACATATAATTGTTAAGATTCCAGTAACACAACAGAAGAACAAAGTTCTCCAAGCAGTGAGAGAAAAGAAACAAATCACATACAAAGGAAAGCCCATCAGAATTACAGCAGACTTCTCAACACAAACCATCAAGGCAAGAAGAGCTTGGAGTGACATATTCCAAGACCTAAAAGAAAACAGCCTCCAACCCAGACTGGTGTACCCTGAAAAACTGTCTTTCAAAATGGATGGAGAAATAAGATACTTTCATGACAAAGAGCACCTTAGGAATTTCATGAATACCAAAGCAGCACTCTAAAGAATTTTACACAGTATCCTCGGAAGAGACATTGAGGATCACAACCCCAGGAAGCAAAGCAGAATGAACCCATCTGGCATGACAAGAAATTAAATGTAGAGGGGGAGAACCCAACAAAAAGAAAAAGTCATGGCAATGATAAGTCAGTATGTTTCAGTTATAACCATCAATGTTAATGGTCTCAATTCACCAATCAAAAGAAATAGACTGGCAGAATGGGTCAAGAACCAAAATCCAACAATATGCTGCATACAAGAAACACACTTAATTCAAAAGGAAACTCATAGACTGAAAGTTAAAGGGTGGAAAACAATACTGCATGCAATGGGAACCCGAAAAAAAGCAGGAGTAGCTATCCTCTTTGCAGATCAAGTAGATTTCAAACCAACACTGATTAAGAGAGATGAAGAAGGACACTACATCCTTGTAAAGGGAACAAGCCAAGAGGAAGAGATGACAATCATAAATATACATGCACCAAACACTAGTGCACCCAACTATATAAAACAAATACTAATGGACATGAAAAGTCATATATGTACTAATACAGTTCTAGTGGGGGACCTCAACACCCCACTGTCACAAATAGATAGATCAACTAGACAAAAAATAAGTAATGAAATACTAGAACTCAATCAAACTCTTGAACAAATGAACTTAACAGATGTTTACAGAGTCTTCCACCCCACAAACTCAGAATACACATTCTTCTCAGCTGCACATGGGTCATTCTCCAAAATAGATCACATACTCACACATAGAACATGTTTAAGTAAGTGTAAGGGAATTGAAGTTATGCCCTGTATATTATCAGACCATAGTGCGATGAAAGTGGAGATCCATAGCAAAAGAAACTCAAAAAATTTCATAAACACATGGAAATTGAACAATACACTTCTGAATAACCAATGGGTCAGAGAGGAAATTAAAGAAGAAATCAGACAGTTCCTTCAATTAAATGACAATGACAATACAACCTATCGGAACATATGGGACACAATGAAAGCTGTCTTACGAGGGAAATTCATAGCAGTGAATACACATATTAGGAAAACAGAACGAGCCCAATTAAACAACCTGATGCTGAACCTCAAGCTTCTAGAAAAAAGAAGAGCAGGACAACCCCAAAGCTCATACCAGGGAGGAAATTATAAAGATCAGAGGAGAAATCAATGCAATGGAGACTAAGAGAACAATACAAAAAATTAATGAACCCAAGAGTTGGTTCTTTGAAAGAATCAACATAATTGACAAACCTTTAGCCAACCTTGTCAGAAAAAGGAAATAAAAGGCCCAAATCCATGCAATTAGGAATGAAAAGGGTGAAATGACAACAGACCCAGCAGAAATCCAGAGGATCTTCAATACCTACTTCCAGAACCTATACACCAATAAGATGGACAACACAGAAGAAATGGACAGATTCCTAGATACATATGAATTACCAAAGTTGAACGAAGACCACCTAAACATTCTGGACAATATCAACCAAAGAAATTGAAAATGTAATTAAAAACTTATCAGCTAAGAAAAGCCCGGGCCCTGATGGCTTCACTGCTGAATTCTACAAGACATTTAGAGAGGAACTGCTGCCACTACTGTTCAAACTCTTCAATGAAATTGAAACGAAACAATACTCCCAAATTCATTCCTGGAAGCAAGCATCACCCTGATCCCCCAGGCACAGAAAGACCCAACTGAAAAAGAGAACTATAGGCCAATCTCACTAATAAACATAGATGCAGAAATCCTTAATAAGATACTGGCAAACAGAATGCAGAAGATCATCAAGAAGATCATACACCCTGATCAAGTGGGATTCATCCCAGGGATGCAGGGATGGTTCAATATATGCAAATCAATCAATGTAATACACTGTATCAATAGAGCCAAGGACAAAAACCATATGATTATCTCCATAGACTCAGAAAAAGCATTTGACAAAATCCAACATGCATTTATGATAAAAACCCTACAAAAAGTTGGAATAGATGGTCTCTACCTCAAACTGATAGAAGCTACCTATGAAAAACCAACAGCCAATATCATACTAAATGGTCAAAAACTGAAATCCTTCACACTAAAATCAGGAACAAGACAAGGACGTCCACTATCACCACTTGTGTTCAATATAGTTCTGGAAACATTAGCCACGGCAATTAGACAAGAGAAAGAAATAAAAAGAATAAAGATAGGTAACGAAGAAGTCAAATTGTCATTATTTGCAGATGACATGATACTCTATAGAGAAGACCCCAAGAACTCCTCCAAAAGTCTTCTAGACTTAATAACCAAATTCAGTCAAGTACCTTTTTACAAGGTCAACACACAAAAATCAATAGCTTTCCTCTACACCAATGACAGACTCACTGAAGGGGAAATAGGGCAAACAATTCCTTTCACAATAGCATCCAAAAAACTGAAATAGCTAGGAATCATCCTAATGAAAGAAATCAAAGACCTCTTCTCTGAAAACTATGGCACTCTGAAAAGAGAGATTGAAGATGATATCTGAAAATGGACAGACATCCCCTGCTCCTGGGTAGGAAGGATTAATAGAGTGAAAATGGCCATACTTCCAAAACTGCTATATAGATTTAATGCAATTCCAATTGATATCCCAACAGCATACTTCATAGACCTCGAGAAAACAATCCAAAAATTCATTTGGAGCAAGAGACCCAGAATAGCAAAAGCAATTCTAGGTAACAGAGACATGGCAGGGAGTATCACAATCCCCAAACTGCAACTCTACTACAAAGCTACTGTGATAAAAACAGCATGGTACTGGCAAAGAAACAGACTTGAGGACCAGTGGAACAGATTAGAAGATGCAGAAACAACTCCAGACACACTCAGCCATCTCATCTTTGACAAAGGAGCCAAACACCCTCACTGGAGGAAAGATAGCCTCTTTAATAAATGGTGCTGGAAAAATTGGGCTTCAACTTGCCAAAGATTAAAACTAGACCTATATCTCTCACCATGCACTAAGCTAAAATCAAAATGGATGAAAGATCTAAATATTAAAATAGAAACTCTGAACCAGTTGGAACAGAGGTTAGATAGAACCCTTGAAGACATTGGTGTAAGAAAAGATTTTATGAACAAAACCTCAGTTGCCCGTGAACGAGCACAAACAATCAACAAGTGGGATCTCTTCTTATTAAAAGGCTTCTGCACAGCAAGAGAAACCACCAGCAGTGTGAAGAGACAACACACAATGTGGGAAAAAATCTTCATCTGCTCTTCCTCAGACAAAGGTCTACTATCTTGACTCTATAAAGAACTTAAAAAGATCAGAGCTCCCTAATTTAAAGACCCAATCTGAAAATGGGCATCTGAAATGAAAAGACATTTCTCACACAAAGAAGTAGAAATAGCAAATAAATACATGAAAATGCAAATGAAAACAATGCTGAGTTTCCACTTCACTCCAGAAAGAATGGCTGCTATCATGAAATCAACCAATAACAAATGCTGGTGGGGCTGTGGGGAAAGAGGAACCCTGCTCCACTGCTGGTGGGAGTGTAGACTGGTGCAACCACTGTGGAAATCAGTATGGAGATACCTCAAAGAACTAGGACTGGAAGTCCCATTTGACCCCGCTATTCCACTGCTGGAGATCTTCCCCAAAGAATTAAAAGAATCATACCACAGTGATATATGTGCACCCATGTTCATAGCGGCACAGTTTGTGATAGCTAAAACTTGGAAACAGCCCAAATGCCCATCAACTGGAGACTGGATAAAGAAAATGTGGTTTTTTTAATAAAATGGAGTACTACTCAGCCATGAAAAATGAGAAATTAGAGACATTTATAGCTAAGTGGATGCACATTGAGGCAATACTCTTAAGTGAAATAAATAGGACACACATGTATAAATACCAAATAGTTTCTCTGGTGTGAGAAACTGAAAGTGTAAATAAGGACCAAAATGTATAATAGGTACTGTGAAATAGGAAGAAAAGGGGCAAAGGGGAAGGAAGTGGGAGGGCTAGGGGAAAGGATAGAATGGAATGGGATTAATATGAGAAAATGGAAAAATAGGAACAAAATCTTTGTAAATGGGGAGGAATTGAGGGGTTGAAGGGAGGGCTGGGCAAGGGTGAAAAATAAGAACCAAGAGAGACTATGTAAAGGTGCAAATTTCCAATGATGAATGTCATTATATTGTATACTTAAAATGTACCAATGATTAGAATGAATAATTGATAATGTAAAATAGGAAGAAAAGGTCCAAAGGGTAGGGGTAGTGGGAGGGGCAGGGAAAAGGAAAGAAGAGAAAGGAAAAATGCTGAGAAATGGAAAAAATGAAAATAAAGTCTTTGTAAATAGGGAAGGGTGGAGGGCATGAAGGGAGGGCTAGGAATGGGGAAAAAATAAGAACCAAGATGCATTATGTAAAGGTACAATTCTCAATGAGAAATGTAGTTGTGTTGTATATCTACAATGTACCAATAAAAGAATTTAATACAAAAAAAATAAAAAATTAAAAAAATAAAAAAGTATATCTTATTAATCTCTTATCAATGATCATATCAGCACGCACATTTTAGGACTGGTGGTATAGCTCAATGGTAGTACACTTGACCAACACACATGAGGCCCTGGGTTGAATCTGTAACACAAGAAAAAAAAAGTGTTAGGAAAAACCCCATCTATTCCTTAAAAAAATGGGTTTTTTTCTAGTGATGAGGATCTTTCTTTCTTTCTTTCTTTCTTTCTTTCTTTCTTTCTTTCTTTCTTTCTTCTCATTTTTTCTTTCTGTCTTTCAAGAAATTTTAAATATAAAAATTTTGTTTCCCCTAAAGGGAAAGAAAAGGAATGTAATACTTGCCATTCAGTCTTGCATTTAAACTATGTGTAACAATAATCTACTCTATCTCAGACACAATATTAGCAATTGGGAAAATAATGGTGAAGAAACACGAATTATAGGTCCTGGTTTCATGGCATTAAAATTTTTATATAGATGTCTTAAAGAAGGCTTTGCTATAGGTGAGAAAAATTCAAAGGAAAAGAAGGAAAGCATTTCAGTTAGAGGGAATATGTGAAAACTGTTTGGAGGAAGGAAACTTGGAAAGCTCTAGAATTAAGTCTACTCTAATGCATAGCAAGTCATTAAGAGTAATACATTATGTATTATGCATATATTATATATAATATGTATATTATGTATATATACATGTATATATTATGTATCTGTATACATTATGTACTATGTATACATTATGTAACACATTGTGTATTATGTATTAAGTGTGGTACATTATGAGAATAGAAAGAAAAGGATTTAAGAAACCATTTAAGGGCTTATTAACTGAACAGGGGTTTCAGCTTTCTCTGAAAACAATGGAAACCTACCAAGAATTTTAAAGCACAAGCAATATATTTACATCTTGGAAAAACCATTCCATTTTTAATGTAAGGAATGGACTGAAAAGCATCAAAAATGAATGAGGCCAGTTAGCATGCTGAAGTTTTGCAGGCAAGGGAAGTGGGTAGTTTGCCATAGGCTAGGGAGTGTGTGTGAAAATAGCAATACAGGTGAATTCTGGAGGTAAACAAACAGGATTTGGGGATGTGTTAGACAGAGTGGGTGAGAAACTGATGCAAAAGTGTGTCTTGAGATTTTGACTTTGAAAAGGAATGGCCAGGTGGTGGCACCCCCTGAGATTGGAAACATAGACAATGACACAATTTGGGGGCAAATTTTTGAGTCCACTTTTGGATTGAGTTCCGAAGGCAGGAATAAGGAGAACTGGGTACCTACTATGAGGACTCTGATATGGATCTAAAATCATTATTGAATGGCAGATAGTACAAGTGGTGGTGAGGATGATATTGGCCGGGGAAAGGCAGGAGGTTCTGGAACAAGCTGAGTACAGGAAGGAGAATGAAGCCAGGCATGGTGGCACATTCCCTCAATCCCAGCACTTGGAAAGATAGGAGAGGAAGATCACAAGTTCCTGTTCAGCCTGGACAACTTTGTGACTCAGAGAAAACCTGTTTCAAAATGAAAAATAAGGAGCTGGAGATGTAGCTCAAAGCAGAGGGCCAAGGTGTAATTTTGAGTAGCACGGGGAAGAAGTAAGGAAAGCCAGACTGCAAAGCCAGAAGAGTAGACAGCCAGAGGCAGAGGGGAGACATCCAAAGATCATAGGCTTGGATAGCAGGCAAGAGTCAGTTTCAAAGAGGCTCCAGTAATCTCACTGCAAGAATTGCAGTTAAGTCCCCAAATTTTTCCAATTCTCTGATTACAGAACATACTACCATCTACTTCCTGTCCCATTATGAGTGAGCGTAACCATGTATTTCGTTTGGCTGTGAGCAAAAAGGTTGTGTATTGATTTTGGACAATTTATAATAATTGCCTGTGTCATTCACCGGAATGCTCCCTCTACAGCACAGCAACGCTGAAAACAGAGGCTGCTCTGATTGTCCCTAAACCATGAGTGACTAAGATGAACAGAGTCCTATAACCTTCAGTGGATGAAGAGGATGTGTAGGAAGAAAACCTTTGTTGCTCTGAGCCTAAGATTTTAGAATTGTTTTTCTTTTTTACTGTGGCACACACTAGATCATTCTGACTGATACAAGTGTTAAAATCTGCGGAGAGTCAGAAAGATTAAGATTGGAATAGCAAGAACCCAGTAGATTCAAAAATAGGAGCTATAGCCCATTAGGTGTGGTGGTGCACTCCTATAATCTCAGCACTCTGAGAGACTGAGGCAGGAGGATTTCAAGTTCAAATCTAGACTGGATAACTTAGCCATTTAGTGAAACTTCATCCCCCCCCAAAAAAAATGGTGAATGAAGGGAAGGGCAAGAAGGGGACAAAAAAAAATTAAGCTATGTTATGCACATGTACCACCTCCCCACAATGAACGTAATCATTACTTACTGCAAACATGTACTAGTAAAAATAAAAATTTTAAAAAATGAAGACCTGGCAATGTAGTTCAGTATGAAGGCACTCAGTTCATTTTCCAGTAAGTGGACCCTGGAGTTACAACCAGCCTAAGAACAACTTGGGGTATGACTGAAATTTTAGTTTTAACTTACAATCAAAGACTTGAGTTATGACCCAAATGCCAGCCACTTGTGCTTCCAGATGGTCTCAGATGCAAGTTTAACTCTTAAAGAGTTCTGGAAGGCACTTTACAACATTATTTCCTGTGTAGGGTTCATTGAGAAGTCCTGGGCCAATGTCTCTCTAAGGACACTGAGATCTGCCTGTAAAGAGGAGAGAGACTTTGAAGGCTCAATTGACCAACTTGAGTTACAACCAGCCCTCAGGAATGAATTGAGTTCATAAGTCAAGGATTCACTGTACTGCCAAAAAAAAAAGAGATGCTAAGGAGAGCCTAATGGGGTAGAGGTCAGATCAGAAAGAGTTAAGACTAAGAAGAAGAGGAAATGAACAGGAACTCTGGAGAGATTCTGTCAGAAACTCATCAGAAATGGAGAGCACAGATGATGAGAGCAGCTTCATAATGATGTAAAAATGTGTTGTTTTCCTAAAATGGGAGGAGGCTTGTAGGATGTGTGGACAGGAAGGAATCTGGTGAGAGGAAGATGTGGGATGAACAAAAGAAAACAAGGAATTATTTTTGGCCATGTTAATTAGGGTTCATCATGTTTCAAGAAAGAAAATGACAATGGTGTGTAGAAGGGATAGAAGGCAAAGAGGAACATGGGATGTCACTATCACTTTGTACTATGGGAAAGAACCTAAGTATAGTTTAGGATATGACTCTTAGCACATATTTTCTAAAAGGTTTCATAAAGCCATGGATTTGTGTCTGTTTCCTTCACTGCAATATACTGAACTCTTAGAACGGTTGCTAGCATACAGCAAACAGCCATGAAGTATTTATTGAATGGAACAGCCTTTGAAATGGGTGTGCATTACTTCCTAACTGTGATTCTGCCCTGCCTGGGACAGGGTTGTCTCTCATTCTGCCCCACTCTCTGTTTCTACTGCTACTGCAAATCACCTGCTCCCTACCCTGCTGTTCTGTCCCTACTCCCACGGATTCTGACTATTACTCAAGCTTTAGACTAGTGGTGGTTTCTGCTTTCCGCCTTGTCAAGGTATTTATTGTAGTTTTGCAAGGCTGCAGTGCCTGAATCTCCATTTTCAGTTTTTTATTTTTTTTCCGAAAAGAGATGGTTAGTTAGCAGGTTACTATCTAAGATAAAAATATCCTAATGGGGCATAGCTCTTAGGTTAGACTCTCTCTCTCTCTCTCTCTCTCTCTCTCACAAAGAAAACAAAAAAACATAGGCATGCACGTTTACATTCGCACTGAAATGAACACTTCAGAAAATAATACTGGCTTTGTGTAGTTCAGAGAGTTCTGAACCTTTCTATTCTATGATTTCCATCACATCCATTTAGTTCTCTTCTATTTTTATTTATTTTATTTCATTTAAAAATGGTGATAAATTGATGTATCCCCACAAACTTGTCAAACATACAATTTAAAAATCCTGGCCTATCTTGCATTTGCCTTTGATTTGGATACCAATTTTCAATCCAGTCAACTCTAGTCAGTTAGGGTAGAAGAGTCGTAAGTTATACAGCATGAACAATTCTATCTGTGGTCAGGTTCTCTCGGGATAAGGGCATTGCAGGAATGAGAGGGGTGATTCATGTTGTCTCTCTGACACAGGCAGACCCCTCCCCTCCTCCTCCTGCTGCCCCCTCCTCTATTTACCCCTCCCCTTATCCTTTCCCAATCAGCACTTTTCATATACTTACCTGTGTTAAAGGGTTTCATTGATTTCTTAAAATGTTTTATCAGTATATATTTGCAATAGATAATGAATATGATCATTGTGAAATATTGGTGCATATGCATATCACTTCTTGATCCTTTTTACTTGATTGAAGAATTATTGCAATAGGATCTTCTCTAAGAGGTATTTAAGATGATCTTGTTTATCTAATTTAATTAGTCTTGAGAACAAACCACTTGAGCTGAATCATTGGCCTTTCATAATGAAATAATTGGTGACAAGTCAGATGAAGGTGATATTTTAAAAGAGACCCTTCCTTATGCCTCTTCAATCATACTTTTACTGATGCTGTGTACAAATTAAAAGATTTACTTTCCAATGAGAAGCCTGCACAAAACCCAACCACAAGCCTAGGAGTCTGTGCAGAGGATTTCCTGAGGAGCCAGAATAATGGCTCCTCCATGTGTTCTTGCCTAACCCCTGGTAAGCCTGGCTATGTTACCGGAGATCACAAAAGGAACTTTGCAGGTGAGACTAAAGGTCAGCACTTTGAGATCAGGGAGGATCTGAGTTGTACAGATGGCTCCAATGTCATCATGGGTCCTTAAAACAGAGAAGCTGTCCCGCAGTAGTCAATGAAGAGATGTGATAGCTAGTGGAGGAAGGGTCAGAGACATGTGATGTGAGACCCAACAGGCTGTTGGTGACTTTGAAGATGGAGGGAGGAATGTGAGCCAAGGAATGTTGGTGGGCTCCAGAAGATGGAAAAGGCCAGGACAAGGATTCTCCCACAGAGTCTCGAGCTGTGAATGAGGCCAGCTGGTAGCTTGATTTTGGCTCAGAGGGATTTGTTTTAGGCTCCTTCTATCTTCCAGAACTGAAGGATTCTAAATTAGAAGAGTTTAAGCCACTAAATTAAGTTGTCATAGCAGCAATAGAAGATAAATATGCTACAGATGAATGTTCCAGTGCTAGGAGAATTGTGGGAATATAAGCAACAGTCTCTATACCCTCTAACATTCCCAATGGGAATCTTTACAAGACACTGAATGTGTTACTTATGGCATTCCCCTACACTGACAGAGAAGCCTGGGATTTTTGTCCCTTGTTCAGTAAACTTATCCATGTCTCTATAGAGTTCAATCTTTGAACTTCAAGTTAGGGAATAGAGCTTACTGTATTACACTAACTAGGAAAATACACAACAAGAGACAGTATTCCAAGGTTATGAAATATGCTGCTTTTTTCTTTATTTCTTTAGAAAATGTTTTGTGTATTCTTGTAAAAAATTTTAAAATGTGCAAGAAACACACATATAGTGAAGCATATTATGCTAGTCTGCCTTTTGTTACTGTAACACGTACCTGAGATAACCAACTGATAATGAGAAAAGGTTTGTTTTGGCTCACAGCTTTGGAGATTTGTCTATGATAGATTGCCCCAGTTGCTCTTGGACCTGTGGCAGCATGTCATGTCAGGAATACCTAGTGGAGCAAACTGCTCACTCATGGCCAGGAAGTGAAAAGGAAGAAGAGCAGAGGGTCAAGGTCACACTATCCCATTCAAAGGCATGTCCCTAGGAGACTTCCCACTAGGCTGTTCTTCTTAAAGATTTCAACATCCTCCTGTCACACCATGCTGGAGATGAAGCATCTACTACATGGAGCTTTGGGCAGACACTTAGAATCCACACCATAGTAGATACTATCTAAATTACATTGCAGATAAATTAGGAACATTTGCCACTCTCTTATCTTGGTTTTTAAATTTGTGAACTTTATAGAAAACAATTGGAAGTTAATATTCCTTTCTCAAAATATGGTATGTCAGAGACTTAGAGTAAACTCTTTTCCTCCCCAAAGTGGGTGAGGTAGTTGATATGTTGTACACACACTCCACATACACCCATTTGTTAATAGAATATGCAAAATATTAAAATTTTATATCTCCCTAGGTGTTAACTAAGAGAAATACACTCTGGAAATTCTCAGGAAACTCATCCAAACTCCAAGGAAGTTGAGGTAAAGACACCTGAAGACTCTCCAAAGAGTGATCTTGCCTGAAAGTAGCAATTACACCTAAATAAATACAGAAGATTCAACAAATAGAGAACCCTTTAGTTTAAAAATATGAAACAAGCCATACATAGCCATTCCAGGGAACATGACAGGGAGCATGGAGCAGTTCCTGTTGTTGATTAGACACAGAAGGGCAGCACTGAAGTAGGATCATGTGAGGAGTTGGCCCATATTTCCTTAAGTGTGATCCTGAAAACAACAGATGAAAGAAAACAGGGATGAACTTCTAACCTGCTGCTTTGTAGGGGTCAATTTATGGATGATTCATCTTACAGTTGAGCAAGGATCTGAAAGATGTAATGAAGGAAAATATGAAACTGTACAACAGCTTGACTCACTTTCTTAATATAGGGAAATAAGATCAATCTGACCTAAATTAACTCTGGCCCTAAAATTTTATGATGATTTGAGCTATTCACTGAAATTAACTGGTAGATTCACTGCTATTAACTGTGTTTTGGAAAGTTACAGTGTGATCATGACTCAGGAGCAAGGTGACCCAGAAATAGAAGTCACAGACAACCAGGGTCTGAGAGTCCATAATAGTGAAACAGGATGAAGAAAAACTCCAAGGGAAAATTTCTTCTAAGCTTGTAAATGTGGTCTTTCTCTTTCCAAGATGACCTACTGAGGAAAATCTGAGCATATGGGGAATGCACTGTTTCTTTGCACTCTGCTGTATTTGCACTGCACAGACCAAACATGAGTGACATTTAACATAGGTCATTGAAGGACACATACACACACAAATAAATAAATAAATAACTTTTGACTGTTAAGTAACAATAAGAAACATCCTGAGCATATTCAAACCATTTGTGTGTGTTTGATTTTCCCCTTGGGTGTAGGAAATCACTAGCTCTTCACTATTCTAAATACAAAAAGGGGGGAAGTATAAATTCTAAGCCACTCCGTAACATTAGGAAAAAAAGAAATTACACACGCATCAGTAAGCATCTTGACAGCTTTCATGTGGTCAGAGAAATTTTAAATTAGAAAGAACTTCCGTAAGGCTTCCTCATTTTACTAATGAGTTCATTTTAGACCAACAAGTAAGTACTAAGTCCAATGCTGTGGAGTTTTCAGTTATTTAGTAAACAAGATCTAGTTTTTGAGCCAGTGGACTCTAAATATGGTGACAGCAGTGATACATGTGGCAGTGTGATAAGAGCTGTGTTAGATATTTGCATCCAAATTTTTATCCTCAAGCAGCAGTAAATGACTGTGGCTGACCTAAATTAAAAAGCAACACACGAAACTCCTGTCCTAGAATTGCTGGGAAAAGGAGAATTAGGCACACAGGTTAAGAAGCCACAGCAACAGCCAAAACAATGTGAATAGATAGCTCCATTGTTCCTGTTCACCCTAGAATTCCCTTTGCATGAACAACCAATGCTGAATCCTGGAGTTGTGGTCATGTCATCCACAGCTGCCTGACTTTTGCATAGCTGCTTTGCTCACTTTGAGAGGGGATTCTCTTCTGCCCTAGCTTCTTTTTTGTCGAGAGTCCCTAATTTCTGGTCCCAGATAGCTATATCTGATTAGTTATTCTAAGTGCTCTGCCTCTTTCTTACCCACTAGGGCAGACAGGACAATGAGTCCCTGGTATTTCAGCTTCAATGTTGGTGTCACCATTGGCATGTGAAGATGGAGTGAAGAAGTAGATTTTAAAATTACAGTTGTGTACATCAGTCTCTTTGGGCTTCGATATTCTTTTGAGTGACTCCTTTTTCATTCTCTGCCTTTGATATTTTCCTCCTCCTCCTCCTTCTCAGTTTCTCCTTTGGGTGGTATCAGAGTGAGAGAGGATGGTATGGGGAAAGAAAGCTCTGAAGCCCATGTGGTGCTTTCTGTACTGATCACCCACTATGAGGAGCCAAGTTTACTTCCTGAACTAGAAGTCCTTATGAAGCATTGTATAGTATAATATCCATTGATGGGTGATTCTAACCATTTTTCTGGAGTCACAAAAATGCAGTATACCGTCTTTGTTCTAAACCCTGACCTATGCAGTTTGCCTGGCCCTTTTGGCTTCTTCAGAGTCAGGCCCACACTAAAGAATATGAGATTAACTAGTCTCCAACTAGTCCTCCCAACTGGATGAAACAGATCATGCTATAGGCCATGTGACTGTTCACAGACACAACCCACTCTCTAGTGCCTCTTGGCGTGTTTCTATGGAAACCCCCTTGACGTTGCTTTGAACCTCTGGATTTCTTCTTCCCACACCCTGGGATAGAATGGTCTGGCTTTCCATACCATTTATCTGTCAGTTAGGAAATACCATAACCATATGCTACTCCTTTCCTTAGGTACAATAAACCATGTGGCTGCAAGTGATCATTATTTCAGTGGAAAAATGAAAACATTTCTGAGTAGCATGTACAAAATATCAACCCAATCAGACATCTGTGTAAGTCAGTAGAAGTGAGAAAGGAAACATAGAATGGGTGAAGGGGTAAAAAGAGACTCCCTTAAGGAAGTCCCCCTGAGCCAAATGATGATGAGCTATGGACCCGACTCCGGATAGCTTAGAATATGTTCCCTTAGGCAGGTGAAGGGGCCAACTGTCATATGACACTATTAGAGGAAAGTTGGTGACCACCCAGACAGCCATCACCTTCACTAGCCAGCTTTTATGTCTGATGTCTGGAGAATTACTGTGAGTCAGCAAGATCTCACTAACTTCCTCCATAGTGGATGACAGCTAGGACACAACAGGACATGTGAGGACCAGGAGAATCCTGAAGAAGCCAGGCTGTGAGGAACTATTAAGTGGTGAGAATTGCTTTACTCAGGTGAGAATGAACTATTTACGAACTTAAAGAACAGAGTTCAGTCTTCAGAGCCAGGACACTAGATTGTAGGGGAAAAGAGCCCAAAACACTGCAGCTGGTGATCAAAAATCGCAGAAGGTGAGCTCCAGCGTTAAAGTGGTAGTCATGAGACTGAGGACTTTAGAGGCTGGTCCTTAGGAAGCTGTTAGAAGGTCAAGTGCACAGCATGGAGTGGAGTTGTGATCTATTAGAGTCTTCATTTCAGGAACTGTCAGAAGCTGAAGTGCTAGCTATAGTACCTTGTCTTTCTACAAATAAAGTTTGTGGAAGCCATACAAAACTGGACTATAGGGGATTGTGATAACAATATCTTCCTGGTAATTGGATAGTTCTTCAATACAAAAATCTCCTGTCTGAGACAGAGATGATATTAAGCATTAAAATTTATTTAGAGCTAATATTGTAGCTATTTCACACAATGATTATAAAAATATATATATCTACATTACTGAATTAATGGAAGAGGAATAAAATAAACCCCTTCCTTCAAATAGAAATCTAAGACTACATGTGTATACACACACCTGCATAAAACAATGAAACATCTTATGAAGGACTAGGTACAATGTTATGTGATTTATTACGAAGGAGAGAATAATTCAAATGAAGTTGGATTGGGGAGGGTTTCTTGGAGAAGACTGACTTTTCATTCTCTGAGAGGAAGACAAGAACTATACATATAAAGACCAAAAATAATGATACTGGGGGTTGGGGAACACCATGGAGTACAAAATCTGCAGGGTCTGAAGAAATGAAGAGGCATTTTTGAGAAGGAAGCATTAAGGAAAATTAGGTTCCAGTCAGGAGTTGAGGGACCTGTGATGAAGGGAACTAGAAAGGGTCAGGTGGGGTTGTGGGATGACTAGAGGGGAAACTTCAATGGAGCTCTGGCTGAAGTAGTAGCTTGGACAGCAAGCCTTAAGAAGGACATGTTCGGGAGGCAGAGAGAGAGAGGTGCAGAACACAGCAAAAGAGAGTACAGAAAATGGAAAAGAAAATGCTCCTTCTGCCATCCACTTACCTTAGATGAGTCCTCCCTCCTATCATGTTTTTGAGCCCAGACTAAGCCAAAGCTATTTCTTTCCATTTTCTGGGCTGGGTCTAACAGGAAATGAAAAGCTTAGAGAGATCTGTATGAACAAATAAGGAAGATACATGTCTTTGTTTCAATTTTGTTTTCTTTGTTTTATTATCTGTGGCTGATACTGCAAAGAAACTATTGTGTCTTTCATTTTTCTGAGATTTACATTTTTTTCTCCTCCATTTCCTCTTTCTTGAATTCTAAGAACTGGAAAAAATGGTGGAACTTGCAGAAGAAAAGCATGAACCCCAGAAATAGAAAGGCAAGTGGAAGAACTTCTCAAGAAAGGTTCATTCTTATTCATATTTTAAAAAGCAATTTTGAAAGTGTAGTTTTAATTTGAGAGCATTTTGGAAGAAGAAGGGTCAAAAGGTCCCCGGTATATCGGTAGCATCTCTGAGTGATGATCACAGTGCTGACCCAGGAGGAACTGAGATTGCAGGGCCTCAGCAGTCTTCAGTCACCTGCTTTCCAAGGCTTGAGACACCCTCACCTCTGAATGAGTCATCGAAAGGGAATCTGGCCTGGCAGGTTTCAAGGCTGCAGCGGATTTGTTTGTATGAAGATTTTTCTGCTCTTGCCAACAGGAAAGGAGTCTTCTTATTTGTTGGAAAACATTAAACCACTTTAATTTCCTTTTGTGGAAATAGGACCATATGTACTGTTGGAGATTTTTTTCTTATTACTTTTCCAACTATTTCCGCTTTCTCCCTAGAGTGAAACTCTAGCCATTGCCCCGATCTATTGGTTTCGGGTGAGGAGCCTGGATTGTGGGTATTGTAGTTCTTCTGCCTTCCAGGGTTTCTGGTTGGGCAGCATTGGTGTCACATTGGTAATCTCAGGTGGCTCCGGAAGCCGGCCAGAGCAAGGCACATTTGAAGAGGGTGCCTGGCTTGGGTAAAATGGCTTCCCTTCACTAAAACATTGTGCCTGAACTGAAGAATCTGGGGCTCACTTCCACACATGTAAGTGCTGCTTCTTAAAGACTAATATTTCTTTCCCTGGCGAAATGTACTGTACACTGGGAAGTTGTAGTTTCCAGGAAAATTGAACAAGGAACTTCTTTCTTCCCAAGCCCTGCTTAGAAAAAAAAAAGAGGAAGGAAACTGGTATTCTGTGGGGTTGTGAGACTTGAGGTAGAACAGTACCTGGTGATATAGTTTAGAATAGAGTAGTTTATTTAAGAATCAGGAATACTTGCAGCATAAAGAGTCAAATGAAAGAAAAGGACCACTTTCACTTGCTTTAAATAGGTACATGGTTGAAATTCTCTGAAAATTTAAAATATTACAAAACACATCCAGATGAGTTGAAAAGACTGAGCTTTGAAGTTGATAAAGAGGGGTTGGCCCCACTGCTTATTATATATGTAACCTGTAGCAAAATCTTTCACCTTGTACAGCCTTAGTTTCGTCATCTATAAAATGGGTAAAATCTGCCTCACTGATTTAATAGAGTTACCTGAGAAGACTGCACTGTATTAAACAGATGGTTAGTGACTGATGGAAGATTGGCTTCATTTTAATTATGCTTCAATTATGCTTTAAAAACAGTTGAATCAAATACTGTATGATTCCACATGCATGAAGCATCTATATTACTCAAAATTTTACAGAAACAGAAAGTAGATTGCCAGGCAGAGAGGAGAGGGCATTGAGATTGTTTTATGGGTAGAGAATTTTAGTTTTGCAAAATGAAAACATTTTAGAGATTGTTGCCAACAATTAAATCTACCCAACAGTATTGGACTTCACACTTAGAAGTGGTGAAGATGGTGATACCATGTTATGTACCAAAAGAATGTGTAGCAAAAATTCTGATGCTTCCCATTTATTAAAGTCCCTGTTTCCTTAAAAAACATCTAAATCTCTATTCAGTGGGCCTAATTTCAGAGTGATAGTGAATCACTTATGTTAGTAGCTTGTTTTTATGTGACAACAGTTTTTAGTGATGATGATACGTTTCATGTATATTTTTAAAGTTGTCTTGAACTTAGTGGTGATCCTTTCATGTCCTCCTTTATGTAATTACATGATTATATCTAGCTCGCAAGAGAGATTTTTTAAATGATTTTTTGGTAATGTATAGAATCTAGGAATTATGCAGTCTCATTATTAATTACAATTTTCTTGAAAGGTTTAATTAAGACTCATTTCTAAAACTAAAGGCAAATATATTCTCTATGCCAGTTTTCTCAGCTTATCCCTGACTAAATTATAAAACGATTACTTTTATCTGTGTTTTAGAGCAATGAAGACTGTTAAAACAGTCTGTTAAAAGCTATCTAATGTTTAAAAAGTGTTAGTGAAATTGGAGGACCGAAAACAATTTAAAATTATATTGATTTTAAAGCTGAAGACATGAGCTTATTGAATGTTTAGTAAATCTTTTCTCAAGAGGCCACACATAGGCCCAGCTGTCTATAAAGACTAAGCACTCTGCATGGTATTTTGTGTGACTGAGAGTGATAACAACCAGTGTTGGTGATAAGCATGCAGAGCTTTGTGTGATATGCTATGCAAGTGTGAGCCTTCTCAGGAGCTATGCTGGCAGGTGCAGGACAGCATCAGATGGAACACAAAGGTGGGGGAAGCAGCAGAAGCAACACTGAACATTAGTGCACACTTCCTAACAAGCCAGCTTTGTTTTTGCTTTGAATGCCACATATGGTGTGGTTTCTCTAGGAAATGTCATTTGTTTGTTTGACCAGGATAGCTAGCAGTTGTATAGCATTCTCTCTCTGGGCTGGGCCTGGAGGATAAAAGAATGACTCAGACACAGCCCTTGAGGGGATCCTTATCTGCTCCTGGAAATGTGTATTCAGAAATAGAGGGAAGAAGTGCTAATCCATGGGTCACTCAGGCTGTTCATGGAGTCCTCTTAAATCTCACTCTGTAGAACGTGTGATGCTCAGTATCAGGGTCTTTAAGAGAAGCCTCTATAAATCTGTTCTTGAAACAAGGTCACTGGAGACCAGAAAAAATAAACTTAAAAAGCACAGTGGAATGACTTCCCCAAACAAGGAAGAGGTGCTGGCCCAGGATGCCTTCCCAGAGGAAGGACATGCTGGGTGGACTGAATGTCTCCAGGACACTGTGGGATGTGGGTAGACTGGCCAGAACTGGAAAGACATGCAGACTTGAGATCATCAGAAAAGGGTAAAGAGAATGTCTCACATACATTTTCCAAATTTTGCATACATGAAGTGATTTTAGGTAACATATATACTAGAGAATCAATAACATTGAAATGACAACCGTATAATTATACTTTTCAATGTACATTCAACTCTTTAAGGCTAAATTTTGTTGATATGATTTGAAAATTCTTCTAATACTTGTTTAAACCTCTGTATAACAATAGAGTAAGTAACAGATGCTAGCAGGCCAAAGTATTTAACTTAATAACTCTTAAAATGACATTTATTTTTAGAAGCATTGCCTATTTATTGCAAGAGATAAGTGTTTTTCATTTATGATGGCAGAAATTAATGTTTGAAATACTTATCTAGGCTAAAATGAGTGTTGACTTACAGAGAAAATTAAGTAAAAAGGAGTTTGGACAGTAATTGATAATGAAAAAATCATGACAACCTCTCCAAATGCCTGAGTTTAGGAAATAATGAAATAGGAGGAATGTCAAGGAAGAAAATCAGAAAGTGAAATTCAACAAACTGTCATTATATAGTAGATTGCTAGAAAGGAAGGACATTGTGTATTCTGTAAAGGACATTCTCAGGGATTTGGGGTGATAGTACTAGAAAGAGGTTGATTGTAGAATCTTCAGAAGAATTTGGACTTTAGCTTCTAAACAGCAGAGGGTTTGAAAGTGTCCTACCCCAGGGACTGATATGGTAAAAGCCTTGCCTGTGCTAGTAGATGCATCCTGTGAACAGCATACAGGGACCTCGGAGCACAGGGAACATGAATGTGAGGAGAGCACTTTGGAAACATGTTTTAATAATGTGACCGTGAAGAAATGAGGCATGCTAGGAACTATAAGGAAAAATAAAGAGGAATGGAGTCATTAAGTAAAAAAGAACATGGAGAAATAATAAAGATAACAACAAGCAAGGTGGTCTTGAGTTTTTAAGCATGGTAGGGTGAGAGACTGATGGTAACACTGAAGCAAAAGAAGGGGAGCTAGTTCTTGGGGAGGGGGAGAATTGCTTTGTACCTCTGGAATTTGGCGCAAGGATAAGAAGAGAACTTACAGAGAAAGGGAAACTGCATTGTTCACCACCTGGGACAGGAATTCTGGCTTGCCACCAGGGTTGGCCAGACACATGGAGGACAGAGGGAGCATGCCTCATCTAAGAATAAAGCCTACCACTGCTCTTCTTCCTGCCCTACTTAGGGTTCTAGTGGAGGGAAGCTAAAGAAAGGGAGCCTTCGGCTTCCCAGGAATTAGAAGGCTAGGGAAAGGCATGCTGATCTCTGCACCCAATGTTTTACTTTCTCTTGAGGACTCTCTTTTGGGTACTGTGATCATTACTTTGCCCAGAGATATAAGGCTTTTTTATGAGGACCTTCCTCATAGTACAGGAGAACATTCTCACCCGTACCCCAGAGACACATCCCAGGTTTTATGTCCAGATATAATAAAAGTGTTTTCTATTTCTAGTGGGACAAACACAATTTATATGTTTTCAAATACATACAATACATGGTAGATATTGACAGATAGATGGCTATCACAGACATGTGCACCTAAGACCCAGCTTAAGAGATAAAACATTAAAGATAAAAAAATAAAAGATCCTTATCAGTCCTATTTCTCTTTCTTTTTTATCTTTTTTTTGAGCCCATGGGGTTCAGTTGTCATGGGGATCTATTTAATTTTTTTTTCTTTATTAAATTCTTTTATGGTAGTTATGTAACACAATTACATTTCTCATTGGGAATTGTACCTTTACATAATGCATCTTGGTTCTTCTTTTTTCCCCATTCCTAGCCCTCCCTTCGTGCCCTCCACTCTTCCCTATTTACAAAGACTTTATTTCCACTTTTTCCATTTCTCAGCATTTTTCCTTTCCTTTCTTTCCATTCCCCTGCCCCTCCCACTACTCCTACCCCTTTGGACCTTTTCTTCCTATTTTGCATTATCGATTATTCATTCTAATCATTGGTACATTTTAGTTATACAATATAATGACATTCATCATTGGAAATTTGCACCTTTACATAGTCTCTCTTGGTTCTTATTTTTCACCCTTGCCCAGCCCTCCCTTCAACCCCTCAATTCCTCCCCATTTACAAAGATTTTGTTCCTATTTTTCCATTTTCTCATATTAATCCCATTCCATTCTATCCTTTCCCCTAGCCCTCCCACTTCCTTCCCCTTTGCCCCTTTTCTTCCTATTTCACAGTACCTATTATACATTTTGGTCCTTATTTACACTTTCAGTTTCTCACACCAGAGAAACTATTTGGTATTTATACATGTGTGTCCTATTTATTTCACTTAAGAGTATTGCCTCAATGTGCATCCACTTAGCTATAAATGTCTCTAATTTCTCATTTTTTCATGGCTGAGTAGTACTCCATTTTATTAAAAAAACACATTTTCTTTATCCAGTCTCCAGTTGATGGGCATTTGGGCTGTTTCCAAGTTTTAGCTATCACAAACTGTGCCGCTATGAACATGGGTGCACATATATCACTGTGGTATGATTGTTTTAATTCTTTGGGGAAGATCTCCAGCAGTGGAATAGCGGGGTCAAATGGGACTTTCAGTCCTAGTTCTTTGAGGTATCTCCATACTGATTTCAACAGTGGTTGCACCAGTCTACGCTCCCACCAGCAGTGGAGCAGGGTTTCTCTTTCCCCACAGCCCTGCCAGCATTTGTTATTGGTTGATTTCATGATAGCAGCCATTCTTTCTGGAGTGAAGTGGAAACTCAGCATTGTTTTCATTTGCATTTTCATGTATTTATTTGCTATTTCTACTTCTTTGTGTGAGAAATGTCTGTTCATTTCAGATGCCCATTTTCAGATTGGGTCTTTAAATTTGGGAGCTCTGATCTTTTTAAGTTCTTTATAGAGTCAAGATAGTAGACCTTTGTCTGAGGAAGAGCAGGTGAAGATTTTTTCCCACATTGTGTGTTGTCTCTTCACACTGCTGGTGGTTTCTCTTGCTGTGCAGAAGCCTTTTAATAAGAAGAGATCCCACTTGTTGATTGTTTGTGCTCGTTCACGGGCAACTGAGGTTTTGTTCATAAAATCTTTTCTTACACCAATGTCTTCAAGGGTTCTACCTAACCTCTGTTCCAACTGGTTCAGAGTTTCTATTTTAATATTTAGATCTTTAATCCATTTTGATTTTAGTTTAGTGCATGGTGAGAGATATAGGTCTAGTTTTAATCTTTGGCAAGTTGAAGCCCAATTTTTCCAGCACCATTTATTAAAGAGGCTATCTTTCCTCCAGTGAGGGTGTTTGGCTCCTTTGTCAAAGATGAGATGGCTGAGTGTGTCTGGAGTTGTTTCTGCATCTTCCAATCTGTTCCACTGGTCCTCAAGTCTGTTTCTTTGCCAGTACCATGCTGTTTTTATCACAGTAGCTTTGTAGTATAGTTGCAGTTTGGGGATTGTGATACTCCCTGCCATGTCTCTGTTACCTAGAATTGCTTTTGCTATTCTGAGTCTCTTCTTGTTCTAAATGAATTTTTGGATTGTTTTCTTGAGGTCCATGAAGTATGCTGCTGGGATCTCAATTGGAATTGCATTAAATCTATATAGCAGTTTTGGAAGTATGGCCATTTTCACTCTATTAATCCTTCCTACCCAGGAGCAGGGGATGTCTGTCCATTTTCTGGTATCATCTTCAATCTCTCTTTTCAGAGTGCCTTAGTTTTCAGAGAAGAGGTCTTTGATTTCTTTCATTAGGTTGATTCCTAGGTATTTCAGTTTTTTGGATGCTATTGTGAAAGGAATTATTTGCCCTATTTCTCTCTCAGTGAGTCTGTCAGTCGTGTAGAGGAAAGCTGTTGAATTTTGTGTGTTGACCTTGTAACCAGCTACTTGATTGAATTTGGTTATTAAATCTAGAAGACTTTTGGTGGAGTTCTTGGGGTCTTCTATATAGAGTATCATGTCATCTGCAAATAATGACAATTTGACTTCTTCATTACCTATCTTTATTCTTTTTATTTCTTTCTCTTGTCTAATTGCCATGGCTAATGTTTCCAGAACTATATTGAACAAGAGTGGCGATGGTGGACATCCTTGTCTTGTTCCTGATTTTAGTGTGAAGGATTTCAGTTTTTGACCATTTAGTATGATATTGGCTGTTGGTTTTTCATAGATGGCTTCTATCAGTTTGAGGTAGGACCATCTATTCCAATTTTTTGTAGGATTTTTATTACAAGTGCATGTTGGATTTTGTCAAATGCTTTTTCTGAGTCTATGGAGATAATCATATGGATTTTGTCCTTGACTCTATTGATATAGCATATTACATTGATTGATTTTCATACATTGAACCATCCCTGCATCCCTGGGATGAATCCCACTTGATCAGGGTGTATGATCTTCTTGATGATCTTCTGCATTCTGTTTGCCAGTATCTTATTAAGGATTTTTGCATCTATGTTCATTAGTGAGATTGGCCTATAGTTCTTTTCGGTTGGGTCTTTCTCTCGTTTGGGGATCAAGGTGATGCTTGCTTCCAGGAATGAATTTGGGAGTATTGCTTCCCTTTCAACTTCATTGAAGAGTTTGAACAGTAGTGGCAGCAGTTCCTCTCTAAATGTCTTGTAGAATTCAGCAGTGAAGCCATCAGGGCCCGGGCTTTTCTTAGCTGATAAGTTTTTAATTACATTTTCAATTTCATTGGTTGATATTGGGTTGTTCAGAACTTTTAGGTCTTCTTCATTCAACTTTGGTAATTCATATGTATCTAGGAATCTGTCCATTTCTTCTGTGTTGTCCATCTTGTTGGTGTATAGGTTCTGGAAGTAGGTATTGATGATCCTCTGGATTTCTGCTGGGTCTGTTGTCATTTCACCCTTTTCATTCCTAATTGCATGGATTTGGGCCTTTTATTTCCTTTTTCTGACAAGGTTTGTCAATTTTGTTGATTCTTTTGAAGAACCAACTCTTGGCTTCATTGATTTTTTGTATTGTTCTCTTAGTCTCCATTGCATTGATTTCTCCTCTGATCTTTATAATTTCCTCCCTGGTATGAGCTCTGAGGTTGTCCTGTTTTTCTTTTCCTGGATGCTTGAGTTGCAGCATTAGGTTGTTTAATTGGGCTCGTTCTGTTTTCCTAATATGCATATTCACTGCTATGAATTTCCCTCGTAAGACTGCTTTCATTGTGTCCCATAGATTCTGATATGTTGTATTGTCATTGTCATTTAATTGAAGGAACTGTCTGATTTCTTCTTTAATTTCCTCTCTGACCCATTGGTTATTCAGAAGTGTGTTGTTCAATTTCCATGTGTTTATGAAATTTTTTGAGTTTCTTTTGCTATGGATCTCCAATTTCATGCCACTAGTGTCTGATAATATACAGGGGATAACTTCAATTCCTTTACACTTACTTAAACATGTTCTTTGTGTGAGTATGTGGTCTATTTTGGAGAATGACCCATGTGCAGCTGGGAAGAATGTGTATTATGAGTTTGTGGGGTGGAAGACTCTGTAAACATCTGTTAAGTTCATTTGTTCAAGAGTTTGATTGAGTTCTAGTATTTCATTACTTATTTTTTGTCTAGTTGATCTATCTATTTGTGACAGTGGGGTGTTGAGGTCCCCCACTACAATTGTATTAGTGCGTATATGACTTTTCATGTCCATTAGTATTTGTTTTATATAGTTGGGTGCACTAGTGTTTGGTGCATGTATATTTATGATTGTCATCTCTTCCTCTTGGCTTGTTCCCTTTACAAGGATGTAGTGTCCTTCTTCATCTCTCTTAATCAGTGTTGGTTTGAAATCTACTTGATCTGCAAAGAGGATAGCTACTACTGCTTTTTTCGGGTTCCTGTCACATGCAGTATTGTTTTCCACCCTTTAACTTTCAGTCTGTGAGTTTCCTTTTGAATTAAGTGTGTTTCTTGTATGCAGCATATTGTTGGATTTTGCTTCTTGACCCATTCTGCCAATCTATTTCTTTTGATTGGTGAATTGAGACCATTAACATTGATGGTTATAACTGAAACATATTGACTTGTCATTGCCATGACTTTTTCTTTTTGTTGGGTTCTCCCTCTTTACATTTAATTTCTTGTCATGCTAGATGGGTTCATTCTGCTTTGCTTCCTGGGGTTGTGTTCCTCAATGTCTGTTCCTAGGATATTGTGTAAAATTCTTTGGAGTGCTGGTTTGGTATTCATGAAGTTCCTGAGGTGCTCTTTGTCATGAAAGTATCTTATTTCTCCATCCACTTTGAAAGATAATTTTGCAGGGTACATCAATCTGGGTTGCAGGCTGTTTTCTTTTAGGGCTTGAAATATGTCACTCCAAGCTCTTCTTGCCTTGATGGTTTGTGTTGAGAAGTCTGCTGTGATTCTAATGGGCTTTCCTTTGTATGTGATTTGTTTCTTTTCTTTAACTGCTTGTAGAATTTTGTTCTTCTGCTGAGTTTCTGGAATCTTAACAATTATATGCCTATGTGTAGATTTTTTTGATCAAGGCTATTTGGAGTCCTATATGCCTCACTTTTCTGTATGTCAAGCTCTTTGCCCCTGCTTGGGAAGTTTTCTGCCATTATTTCTGTGCAGAGATTTTTTATGTCATCTGCACTCTCTCCTGTTTCTTCATTGAGCCCAGTCAGTCTTATGTTATTCTTCTTTGCATCATCTAGCAACTGCTGGATTGATTTCTCATGTTCCCTTATAATTTTGAAGCAATTTTTCTTTTCCTTGTCTTTAATTGCAGTCTTATCTTCTATATCTGAAATTCTGTCCTCACATTGGCTCATTTTGCTGTGTAGACTTTCAATGGAGTTTTTCATGTCCTGGGAATCTATTTGCATCTGTTTTATGGATTCCATTTGTGTCCTACGTTGGGATTCCATCATGTTCCTCTGCTACTCTCTAGATTTATTATTCGTTTCTTGCACTAGGGGCACAATTTCTCCTGTTATCTGAGAAATTATTTCTGATTTCATTTTTTCCAGATCCCCTTTTGTTCCCTGTTCAGTGGGCCCAGGTGGTTGAGTATCAGAGTGTTCCATCTCATTTCCCTTTGGGGTTGCTGTAGGTGATCTGGAAGTCTGGTTTTGAGACTTATTTACGTGTTTTCTCATTTCAACTGCGGGGTGGGGGTGTGCTGTTGGTGCCTGCACAGATTACCTCCTCTGAGCTGGGAGAGGTGGGACAGGGGCCAGGAGCAGTGGTAGGCATGGTGGCACAAAAGCCCTTTCCTGTGGGCTGGGAGCAGTGGGAGGAATGGTGGCTGGGAAGCCCCTTTCTATGTTCTTGGAGCAGTGGGATGGCAGCTCAGAAGCCCCTACCTCTGGGCTGGGAGCAGTGGGAGGGATGGTCACCTGGAAGCTCTTTCCTCTGGGCCAGGCGCGATGGGACAGAAGGTGGCCCAAGAGCCCTTTCCTCTGGGCTGGGAACAGTGGGAGGGTTGGTGGCCAGGAAGCCCCTTCCTCTGGACCAGGAGCAGTGGGATGGCGGCTCAGAAGCCCCTACCTCTGGGTCGGTAGCAGTGGGACTCAGTACCGTGGTCTGTTAGCCCAGTGTCCTCTGGGTCTTTGTAGTGTGGAACCAGGTGGCTGCCTGTCTGCAGTGGGCTGATTTGGTGTGTTCTGTGTGACTCGGGACCTCGGTAGGGTGTCCGCAGACCTGCCTGTGTGCAGCGGGCTGATTCGGCGTGTTCTGCATGACTCCCCTATTTCTCTTTCTGATCTCAGAGACTATCACTATCTTGTGTGTAGATAACACAAAGAATATATTTTTATTCTTTCATTTAAAAAAATGTTTTTGTTCTTTCTGCTGTCTTATGGATATATTAATAAACAGTATGTAATATTGTTTAGAATGTTTAAATTTTTCATATAAAGTGTATATTAGGCATCTGCAATTTGCTCTTATTTCTCAATATTATAATTTTGAGATCATTTTATGGTAATTCTTTTAGAATGATCCATTGATTTTCATAGCTGTATAGTGTTTTGTTAAAAGTAGCACTATACAATGTTATATTTGTGTACCAATGTAGGAATTACTTTAGTGAATATTTCTAGGAACGGATTTGCTAAACCACAGGCATATTTATATTCAACTTTATAAGATATTGAGAAATTTATTTAAAAATATTTATACCGCATTATATGCTCAGCCAAAACAAGAGTTCCTATTTTGACTTATTATCCACAAATTTGTTCATCTCAGATGCTGTAATCAAGTAATTTTTCCAGATATAATTGAAAGCCATGTGCTTGTGGCATCTGGGATGCCCAGATATTGTTTGGAACATTCCAAACTCTAAAATATAGTGAAAATTTTTATGTTAAATCAGCTTCTGTTTTTCAACTAAGATGCTAGAGATTGACTAGTTTTTCCATTTAATAGGCATAGACTTTTCTATTAATTGTATTAATAAAAATAATGATAATAATGATGTTCATAATAGCTGGTAACACCAAGCTATGTGGTACTTACTGTCCTAAGCACTTTAATTACATTGTCTAATTTCTTTAACTTTGAGGGGCAGATAATGATATCGTACCTCCCAGAGATGAAGAAATTTGGCTCATAAAAATTGTTTTGTCAATAGTAAGTATGTTAATAGTAAGTATAGATTTTGTGTGTGTGGTTTTTTTTGTTTGTTTGTTTGAATCAAGGTTTTACTAGGTAGCCCACGCTGACTGACTTCAAACACTTTATGTAGCCCAGGATAGCCTATTGAGCATGTGATTCTCCTGCCTCAGCATACTAAGTACTGAAATTACAGACAGAAATCACCATGCCCAGATGAGATTGTAGCTCTTGTAACTAGTAAATATCTTCTAAATGGAACAAGAAAGAATAGATAGGAAGAAACTGGAAAAATAGACACTCAAGTATTAGAGTTCTTGAAAACAAAAATGCTTTTAGAATCCGATTAATATTTAAATGACATTGAAAGGGCACACTCAAATAATGGGAAGAGTCAAACAAGTGCTATATTTGTACTGAAGAGAACTTAATTTTTCCTAAAAAGATGGTTTTTGCAGTGAGCAAACTTTACTAAACCTTAGAGACTTGAGAGAGGAAGTTAAAGAGGCAAAAGTTGGGGGGAATAGCTGTTTGTTTACCATAGGAAAATAAGAGTCATGATCATGCTTACCAAGTTGTGTACCTTTAAGGTTTGTGTCATAAATCCTATTAGCATTTTTATGCCAAAAACACGTATTCAGAATGAATATGTGAATAATGAGTAATTGACCAGAAATGTTATGTGAACATATTCAACATACGTTACACATTTTTATTTGTGCTATAGCAAAATTTTAGATTGCTCCTTTGTAAGTCACATTAAAATTTGGTCAATTTTCTATTGATGGCAATAATTTTTTTCCCATTATTTGCTATTGTGGCTAGTTCTGTGGTACATGGCATTGTCCAAATTTTGTAGGACTCTTCTGATTACCTTTAAAGAAAAATTTCTAGAATTTGAACTATGGGTTATGATACAAAAATTCCCTATCATATTATGTAACAGAAGGAAAGCTTTTAAAGAGTTCTTAATGCAGATTGAATTGATAAAACTTCCATTTTAGAAAGATCATCCTAAAATAGAAAAGATTAGAGACAGTGGACCGCTTATGATTTACTGCAGAAATGTAGGTGGGAAAAAGAGCTTGTACTAGTTAGTAATGGAATGCTGCAGAAGATTTTCTTTTCCCAGTATGAGGATTCAAACTCAGGACCTTGTGCTTGCCAGGCAGAGATGGCACCACTGAGCTACATCCCTAGCCTAGCTGCAGAAGATTTTACTGATAGTAACTTTGTAGAAACTAATGGATTGGGGACAATGGATTGGGTTAGGAAGGGAGTTGACTTCACTTTCTGATATAAGGATTTATCTAACTGGGTGGGTGGTGGTATCTTTGTTCCTTTAGATAAGGAAAACAGGAGAATCAGAGGAAGGAGAGGCATGGTGAGTTGAAGCTGGTGGACTTGGATATGCCTATGGTCATCCACACAGAGAAGTTGCTTAAGCAGTTGGGCAGGTTTTAGAGTCAGGAGTGCAAATGGGTTAGAGATAGACAGGGAGTCAGAAATCTTTTGGTGTCACTACCGTCATGAACATGGATGCTCTTTCAGGAGTATTAAGAACCACAGCATGAGAAAAGTATGGGCTCAGGGTGGTGCCCTGAAACATAATAATAATAATTATATCTGTAATCAGAGGAAGAAGCGGGGATAATGGAGACTGAAGAGGAAGGGCCAGAAAAATAGGAGAAAATCCAGTGAATCCAGAATGAGTGAAGACAAAGGAGGAGGATAACTTTTCAAGAAGGAAAAAGTTGACAGTGCCTGATATCACAGAGAGCCCCAATAAAAATGAAAGCTGGGTGCCCTTTGAATTTCGCTGGGAGCCTTGTCCAGAGCAGTTTCTATTGAGCAGCAGTGGCATGCACCAGAGCACTATGTTTATATCTGTATTTGAGGAATATGACTTGCATGGTAGTAGATAGAATGTCTTAAGGAAGGGAGGGACAAGAAAATGGGACACCAATGCAATGGAAAAGCCAATGGGATTCTAGAAAAGAGATTAAAAATAATTAAACAGGGCAGATGCCATGGGCACAGATAGATACTGTGGCAGTGGAAGAGGATGAAGTTTAAGAGGGCTTCCAGGTACTAATCTGAATAAAAGCAGAGTTATGTTGGTGGAGATATGGGAGGGAGATGTTTAAGGTGTGTACAAAGATGAACACAGTGGTGGACAGCATTCATGTGCACATATCTTACAAGTGAATGTTATAGTTCTACAGCTCAAGGAGGGCTCTAGATTAGATATAAAAATCACTGAGCTTTCCCCATAAAAACTGGGGTTTAGATTCATGACTAACTTTTTTTTTTAAAACTCATGAATCATGAACTCAAGGAGATCACTAAAAGTAAGAAGAAAAAAGAAATTCATGGGGAATGTTTAAATAATCAGGTATGGGAGGAGCCACCAAAGAAAACAGGATAAGAATAATCAAATAAATAGCAGGAAAATTTCTTTCATAATAGTTTAGGAAAGGGAAGGAGGGGGTATTTTTAGGGAGCCAAGGTTATATCCAAATCAGACACCACCACTGTTAAAACAGAAATAGAACCGAGGAAGCCCTTTAGGAACTGTGCTTCTTCTAACTCTTGCTTTGTCTTAGAAAATACATTTTTCAAATATTTACTATGATATGCTGTTTTATGTTTCCACCTAGTTTATTTTTCCCAATTTCTACTTTTTTGGTATGGAATTAAATACTTAACTTTAATTCTATAATTGCTTTCAATTTCTTTTCCTGCTTGTTGAAGTCACAGGACATATTTCATAATCGAGCTGCATTGCTCAAAACTAACCTGTTGTAGTTCCAGACCAGCCTTAATTTCATAGTGAAACCCTGTCTCAAAAATTAAAAAAGAATACTAAACTGTTGTGACATCATGAAATTATATGACAAGTAAAACATGACATGTTTCCCTTTACATTTTTTGACATTCTAAAGAATATAAATTGTGTTAATGTCAGATATTGATTCATATATCAAAAAATTTATTCAAAAAAAAGTGTTCTTTGATAACCATAGCATGAATTTGAGATCTTCAGACTAAGGTATTGGAAGGAAACATTTTACCCTTTGCTAATTAAAAAAATAGGACATTGTCACCAAAATGTGCAGTCTCTGCTAAGTGAGTTATTTTCTTTTTGGATAACCTTAATAAAATTGAAAAGTTATAAAATATTATTATTTAATATCAAGAATAAAAAGGGGTGGGGGAAGGAAAGAAGGGAAAGGAATAAATATGAGAAAAGGAAAAAACAGAAACAAAGTCTTTGTAAATAGGGAGGGGTGGAGGGGATGAACGGAGGGCAGGATAATGGGGAAAAAAATAAGAACCGAGATATATCAGGTAAAGGTACAAATTCCCAATGATAAATGTCATCATATTGTATACCTAAAAATGTACCAATAAACTTAATGAAAAAAAAAATGTCATTTTTTTATCCTTTTTTTTTTGGCACCGGGGATCAAACTCAGGACCTTGCGCTTTCGAGGCAGGCGCCAGATCATTTTTTTAGTGTAAAGGTTAAATCTATTTTATTTTCATGTAGTTTACAAACTTCTAGTGTCGATACGGTTTCCGTGTTATACCTGTATTTCTGTTTATTTTTCTGTCATCTCTTGAAAAAGTAATGTGTTTGCTACAGCTCACCTATTTACTGAAAAATTTCAACTCCGCTATTCTGTCTTTGGTGTTATTCTCAGTTTTCCAAAGATTGGTGTTATAAACAAGTTGGTCAGTTATATAGGATGTGTTTTTTCACTTGGACTTGAATTGGGACACAAATGTTTTTCTATGCCAGCACTGCAAAGTAAGATGTTGGCGACATTGTGCCAAAGAAAGACTTAAGAATCACATTTTATAAAATAGAGCAGTAGACACAGGCTTCAATGTGTATCCACATACACATTCAGGGCTGATGTAAAAATTTAAAAGCATATACATAGATATACCTCTTGTTTCAAAATCCAAATGAAAGCATGTCTGATCTCCTTTCTTTTACTTAATACATTTTAGTGATGGGCCCTTTTTTTTTAAATCATGCTTATATTATTTTCTGGTATTTAGTGATTATTACCAGAGTTGCAATGATCATGTTTGTGTAGTTACAGGATATAGAATTGGAAATTTTTCTGACAATCCAGGACAATTGATTTCAGACACCCAAACAAAGTATCTGGCATAAGATCTCAATTGAGAATATGTTCACAAGTTTGTAGCTCCTCAACTACTTCAAAGGATGACACAAAGGAGGGATAAACACTAAACTTGTTTTTGAAAGAGATTTTTGCAAGGCTATTCTTATACAGAGAGGTGGAGACAGGAGATGCTACAATCTCAGATCAAATCTGGAGGAAGTGGCTTCATTGCATATTTGATGAAAGGTTAGTGTCTTCCTGCAAGGAAATCAGATCTCAGAGCAGCACAACCGACTTAGGAATTGAATGCATCACTAGCTTCATAGGCATTGCAGTCAAAAGCTTCTAAGGATATCCCAAAATGCATGAAGGGGCTTCTACTCCCCCCCGCCACTACATTAGCAGCAACTACAGCAACAATAAATATTAGCCAGGTCCAAAAAGGAGGGTCAAAGCCTGCTCTCAATAATGCAAGTAGAGTAAAATGTTCTGTTATATTTTTCCTCTTCCTTCCTTATTCTCAAATTTTGGAACCACCAGGAATGGTAACTAGCATCTAGATGATGGAGAGGTGATGTGGAAAAAGAAGTGCTTGTTCTACTCACTTTCCAAAGACTGTAGACCTACATGTTATAGAGGAGGAGGATTAGCTGTATATAAGGAGATTGGTGTGCTGGTAGAAACTGCTTTATGTAACTTAAAGTAACCACAAGATCAGAAAAAAAAAAAAAAATATATATATATATATATATATATATATATGTGTGTGTGTGTGTGTGTGTGTGTGACCAAAAGATACACGGTGCCCACTGGGGAATTTTCATCAGTGCAATGAAAAAAACAAAACTTCTCCATTGAATATTTTCTAAAAAGTGGTGGACAAAAATAATATGTATTCTATTTCTTCTTATTAATTGTGTTCAGATTTAGGTGGTTATATACCTATCTTTGCCAACATAAAAGGGGAACATTCACTTCTAAATAAGCACAATATGCTAATCTGTGTATTTCCAGGGCAAAGTTACAGTAGGAATAACTGAAACAGAATTTTAAAGCTGTAATTTTCAGTAAGATAATCACTAGCTACATATATATTTTAAATTTTAAATAAATTAAAAGTAACTCTAATAAGTTACTCATTTCAATGTTCAGTGGCTACTGTAGTAATTGATTATCTGATTAGACAGAGAACATACAGAACATTTGCAAAATCAGAATTTTTAGGCAGTAGAAAGGTAAAATTATTTCTGCCTCATCGAAGATCAAAGAGCTGTAGCAGCTTGGTCAGATGGTTTGATTCATGTCCCATGTCCTTTTCTCTAAACCACATTGGTTGACTCTCAAGGAAAGTGTAAAATCCACTTCAGACTACTTTCAAAATACAAAAGAGAGCCGGGAATTTAGCTCAGTAGCACAGCGCCTGCCTTGCAAGTGCAAGGTCCAGAGTTTGATCTCCAGTACCTGGAGGAAAAAAGAATAGGTGTCAAAATACAAAAGAGTATATTTTGCACTCTAGATGCTGTATTCCTAGGAGAAGGAGATGGCTCATCTCTATGTGATTACAGTTGGTAAGAAACACGGTCTTGTGTGCTGTTTCTGGTACTTCCCATTTTACAACCCATAAAATGTGTTTACAGAGGTAGTTCCATCAAAAGACTGTTTTAATGACAGGGAAGAGTTTTAGATAGCAATACCAAAGTACTAGATAATGTCATTTATCTGTGTTATCCCTCACTTTGATATGGTTCTGCAACAAACTACTCTCTGACTTTGATGAGGACAGATGGTTTGCAGAGCAGACTTGTTATCTGTTGTCCTTTACAAATGAAGACAAATGAAATTCATCATAAAAATAGTGCTTCACACTAAACATTTAGTGGTGTGTGGAGATAACAGTTTTATTGGGGAAAGGAAATACAGGAGTCAGTTGGAAAAGAAAAAAAAAAGAAGAGTAATTATCCAAGAATGAGGTATGAAGCTCACTTCCTTTACTGAATGTTTTGCATCCTTGGAGGATGAGGCTCAAAAATGGAATCTAATTTAGTCCTGAGTGCAAAATCTCCGAGGAGTGACTTATACAATCCCTTGGGAACTTGGGAGTGGCAGAGAAGAGAAAGAGTTGGGATCTATTTTTCTGCATTCTCAGGCCACTTTCCTTGTTCAACGTAATTGCCACTTCTCCTTGTCTATAGTTTGTTCTGCCTTTGTTTTCTACCTTCCTAAAATGTGCATCATAAGTTAGACCATGCGATTCTCTTAAACTCCTCCACATCATCTCTCTTGTAGACTAAAACGATGTCAAGAGTTGCCCCTCCAATCCTGTATCTTTTCCTTTTGTTACTCCTCATTCTCTTGCCTTGTCCTTTTCTACTGCTATGCCCTATCCTTACTGAGCTTCATGATGCTCTTTGAATGAGCCATGTTCAATCACTTGTTTCTCTACCTTTGTGTATCACATTCCTTTCAATGGGAACACTTTTTATCCTCATGTTCCCTACAAATTCTGGTGTGGAGCTGGCATTTGAACCATTTGCCCCAACTTCCAGAACCCATTTTATAAACATTATGCAGTAACACAGAGAGCACAGGCTGAGGGGCCTTTTCTGGCCCCTTTTATTGGCTGATACTGGCTGCTTCTTTGCTCCCTCTCTTGTATAAATGCTGATCCTGTCACCCTTCTTTGGGTCTAAACAGCATGTGTCAGGGACTTCCCTACATATATGTATTTTTATTCTTTTTTGGTACTGGGGATCAAACTCGGGACCTTGCACTTGCACAGCAGACGTTGGAACCACTGAGCTAAATCCCCAGCCCGACTTCCCTATATTTATTTATTTATTTATTTAATTTTATTTAATTAATTAATTTGTTTATTTTGCTTAAATTCTTTTATTGGTACATTTTAGGTATACAATATGTTTACATTTATCATTGGGTGTTTGTACCTGTACATGATGTATCTTGGTTCTTATATTTTCCCCATTACCTGTGTGCCCTTCACCCCCTTGACCCTTCACTATTTACATACTTCGTTTCCATTTTTTTTCTTTTCTCATAATTTTTCCTTTCCATTCTTTCCTTTCCCCATCCTTCCCTATATGTAATTCACCAACTCAGATGATATAATCTTCCTTTAGTTTTTCTTTTAAAGAAAGAAACATAATAATAGAGACCCAGTCTACTAAACAGTACCCAGTCATCTTCAAAGAATTTTTAAGAGAGAAAAGAATAACGACCTGGGTAGGGTTAGGTTGATTCTTTCTTGGATAAAGAATGTTATTAAAAATATTCAGCAAAGCTAAGCAGTGGACACTTGGCCCATCACAGTGGATGCTGTATAGAATAGGGTGCTTATGTGCCAGTCATCCATTCTGCCTGGAAGCAGAGGATGGGCCCATTAAGTGCCTGGCCCTTGTAAACTTCCAGTCTTGGAAAACACCCAGTTTCTAGGCTGTGGTGGCAAAGAATGTTTTATGAGCCTGACTGGGCCAGTGAAAATATTTTTCCTGGCTGAAGCAAAAAGAAAATTAGGTACTTCTGGTTGAGTGCATTGCTTCGGGTCCCCTCTCATGTGACTGGATCACTTGATTTCTCAAGTCTTGGTTTGAGTTTGTCAGTTTCCTAACCTAGAAATTCCCAGTGAATAACCTATGTACTCTTGCTCATTGAAATTTGAGAGCAATTTCCTTTCTCTTCCAGGATTTGTGGTTCTGAGCAGTAAATTTTTTGAGAAGACTAATACCAAAGGTCTCTCAGTAGCTCTTGTTTCCTTAAATGTCATCATATGTTTTCTTCAGTATTTATTATTATTTTGAAATATAACTCAATGGTTTTTCTTAGTTGAAGAGATTATTTTATCTATAGCTGTCCATTTCTTGTAGTCTTCTAAGTGAGTAGAGTACATGTGTATTTCTGTGTGTGTGTACATGTATAGTGCAGTCACTTGTTTTTCTTTATTCTCTATTTTGTTAATAATTGTAGGCTAACTCTCTTGATCTTTAAAACTCAATTTCCAAACTCAATTCCCTTTATGAAAGTATGTACAACTCACTACTTTCTTATTGATTTATTTTATAGAATGTTTAGTTTTATTTTAAAATATTTATTCTCTAAAAGTGAAACATAAGCTTTTTTTCTTAATACAGAAGGGAGTAAGGATTGACAATGAATTCTGTAATTATTTATTTATAAGTTCTGGGGATCAAATCCAGGGCTTTCACACTGAGCTACAACTCCATCCCTTTTTTCTTTTATTTTGAGACTGGGTTTCACTAAGTTGCTCAGCTGCTCAGGCTGGGCTTGGCCTTGTGATCCTCCTGCCTCAGCTTCCCAGAGTACTGTGATTGTAGGTGTGCACCATCACACCTTGGTTATAGTGTTATTTTTGAATGACAATTTGTGTTCTCCTTGATTCCATTCTATGAGTACTTCTTCATGCATTTTGGTCTTTGATCCTTGCGTTAATAAATGCCGCGTTGTCCCTGTGTGCTTCGTGTTTAATTCGAGCGATTTTATTCATTCTGCCATTCCAATCCTTATTTCAGGGTATGGCTCTGGAGTAACTGCTTCCTGGAAATTATACAGGGATCTCTTTGATATTGTCACAGGGTGTGGACTGGGGAGGGTGCTGCTGGGACACAGGGCTGATTTCCAGCCAAGAGGTGGCCAAAGCAACCATTCTACTGAGCAGGCAGGCTGATCCTTCACAGATATTTCCTGGTTGTGGTGCTGCCTGTGACAATCTCTACGCTCAACATCCCTTCTGGTCTGATATCAGAGAGCTTTGGCTGGTGTGATGCCTACTTTGTCCATGAGTCTGAACCAGAGAACGCGTGCCAACTGTTTATCTCTGGACTGCATTTCCATATTACTAGCTAATTATTTTTACTTCTACTCACAACTTTCTTATACTAGCCTTGTATAAGCTTCATAATCTTTGTCTGTCTCAATTTCTTATCTGCAAATGAATGTATAACACTGGGTACTTTTCTCCTGAGATACTTCTGAGGATTAATAAAGTGGTGTTCAAAAACACAAGTGTCTAAGATGTTAGGCCTCCATAAATTCAAATTACTATTATCACCACCAGCCTTCTTTTGTCCTGCCGTCATAGTATTAGTACTCACAGAGCATCAAATATTCATAAAGAGCTTTGCATTTGAGAAAGTATCTTCTAATGTCTGTTAACTTAGACGAAATTCCGCCTTCACAGTCTCGGGGATCATACTATCATGGATAAAAAGATTTGTTAAATGTCCTTCATAGAACTCTCTTTTTCATTGAGTACTCTTTTGCCAGTTCAAAGTACTATGATTATTTTTAGTCCTATTGTGTCTTTAATTTGAAGGATTTGTCCTCTATCAAGTCTGTTTGAGATGTGCAGGATTTTCAGATAATATGTATGCAATTGGACTTATAGCTTGATGACACTCACAAATATTTTGTGTCCTTAGGAGTCTGGAGAGGTTAGAAGGGAGGCTGAGGTCTGGAGGTATGACTCCAGGATGGAGTCTAGTACCAGGGGGGAACTTTGGGAGCTTATGAAGACACAATTGAATAATCAAAGAGTAGAGCCCAGACCAAGTATTTACTTGTCTGGATTAGCCTGAAGGCTTACACGTTGGGCAGTTGGTTCCTTTCATCCCCTATCACTCACTAACAGACCAACAGCCATTAAACTTCCTCTCTGGGCAGTGCTGCTGCCTTCATTGCTTACTTCTTAACCTGGTATGATATGCTTGACTCTTTATCCTTCTAAGATCTCCCATGCTGCCTTTGGATCTGATGCCTAATTCCTGTTCAGAAAACCCCCTGGGACTTTACCAAGGCACTAGTTTAATTAGTGCCAGATTTTCCTAACCCATGATCAGACATTTCTTTGATCCATATCTCTTAGGCAATGTTTTACTTCTCTTCCTACCACTCTCTTCCATATCTCATTTGTCAGACCCCCTCAGGGACCTCCAGAGGCTGTGGGCCTCTTGAGATGTGTTGATAATACCAAAACATCAAGCTTTTCTGCTGTTCCCTTCACCTGAATTAGTCAGTGTGGTATCTGGGAGCCCTTCTGTCCCCTATGACTGCTGTATAAAGGTTTCATCTAGAGTGGGGTAGTGGTTTCTTCTTGTGATTTTTGAGACTGTGTTATGATTCCATAATGAGACAGTCAAGTTTCTGGAAGATAAAATAAGGAATCAAAATGCAAATAAAATGATAACAATCAGTCATGGTTTTGGAAATATTTGTCCTAAAATCCATGATGTGAATTATCTGTTTAAATGATAAAAAAATTGATGAAAATTTTTGTCTTCCAGTTAAAATTGAGTAGAATCATGACTGAAATTTGAAGCTCAAATATGGCATCTTCAGGTTTCTTTTTTTTTTTTTTTTTTGCTTAAATTCTTTTATTGGTACATTTTAAGTATACAATAAGTTTACATTTATCATTGGGTGCTTGTACCTGTACATGATGTATCTTGGTTCTTATTTTTTCCCCATTTCCTATGCTCCCTTCACCCCCTCCCCCTTCCCTATTTACAAAGGCTTTGTTTCCATTTTTTCCTTTTCTCATAATTTTTCCTTTCCCTTCTTT
This sequence comes from Heterocephalus glaber, assembly GCF_053883595.1. Taxonomy (NCBI): domain Eukaryota; kingdom Metazoa; phylum Chordata; class Mammalia; order Rodentia; family Bathyergidae; genus Heterocephalus; species Heterocephalus glaber. The sequence goes on from NW_028258156.1 coordinate 10,088,633, forward strand.
CCTTTCCCCTTCCTCTCACTTCCCCTTCCTCTTTGGACCTTTTCTTCCTATTTCAAATTATCAATTATTCATTTTAATCATTTTAATCCTTATTTACACTTTCAGTTTCTCACACTAGAGAAACTGTTCGGTATTTACACGTGTGTCCTATTTATTTCACTTAAGAGTATGTCCTCAATATGCATCCATCTAGGTATAAATGTCTCTAGTTTATTGTTTTTTATGGCTTGGTAGTACTCCATTTAAAAAAAACCCCACATATTCTTTATCCAGTTTCCACTTGATGGGCACTTTGGCTGTTTCCAAGCTTTAGCTATTACCAACTGTGTATGGCATCTTCAAGTTTCTATGATCTTATCCTATGTTTGTTGGAAATCTTTGTGCACCGTGAAAGTACATTTTATGTCTAAGTTTTTGACCAGAGACATTTGTGAAATAAACCACACTCCTAGGTTTTTCCAGTCCTTAGTTTATTGATAGTAGGTGCACAAGAATGTTCAGGTTCTACTCAATGGACAGACAGTTTCATATGAATAATGTTAAAGGTAAAGTCAGGTGAACATTTAAAATGTCCAAGGAAGATAAACAACTTGTCACTAAGATTCCACAGAATCTTTATCTTTATCTTATTTAACATGGAAGAATGCCAGTGATTTTTTTTGGGGGGGGGCAGGGGTTAGGAAATTTAAATCTCTTACAGATTCCTAGGGAAGAGGCAAGAGGCAGAACCAGTTGAAAAGACTTGAAAGGAAGAGAAGGACCTCCTTGCTATACATAGATCTAGGAAGAGCAAAAATAGTGCTGGACTTGAGAGAAATTAATGTTTGCTGCCTTGTTGTGTTTAAAGAAATCTCAGAATCTCTTTAATTTTAAACAAAATTCTAAACTGCTCAAAAGTTTTCAAAGGCCATCATTTTAATTTTCTGTTTGTTTGTTTTGGCTTTTTTGAGACTGGGCCTCACTACATAGCCCAGTCTGGCCTTGAACTTGGCGCTCCTCCTGCTTTACTCTCCTATGTGCTGGGAGGACAAGTGTGCACCACCATACCTGCCTCATCTTTTTAATTTTAAGACGTTGTAGGGATGGATCTGCCTGTTTTGATCAAAATAAACACCTGGAACTCAGAATATCTGAGTTCTGGCAGTAATCTGTTCACTACCAGGTGCTTACCCACAGTTTAAATTGTGCTGCCCATCACTTTTTTCATACTTACCAAAAAAGATGAGTGAGGTTGACAGGGTGCACTGAGATGTCCCATCGGAAGCTGGGAGGCCTGTGGGTGACTTTTAAGCTCTCCACTGCACTGAACCTAGAGGTAGAAGGTCAGGGAGGAGGAAGTAGGAGGCTCTTATCCTCCTATTTTTCTGCCAGAAGAACTCTGTTTTTATTTGTTTAGCTTTTCAGTTATGTTCTTCAAGTTTTGTGCAATATTTCATTTGAAGACAAAGATTTTCTGCATGATAGATATGTTTGAAGGCATACAATTAAATCATTATTACTTGTTTTCACATCTAAAGATATGTTTCCCTCTGACAACTAATGATAATATATTTTAAATGCTGTGTATATGCATACATATATCTACATAAATTGTTTTATTTGTGTATGTTGTCTTTCTCCAATATGACTGGATGTAATTAATCATGAAAATACATATTTAATGAAATGGAAAATCCTGAAAAACAATACCTGAGCATCATCATAAAACAAGGTAGGGTGAGTTGAGGGAGGAGGTTAATTATATCAAACAAACAAAAAATTAGACACATGGAAAGTTACTACACAACTCAGCCTCAGTTTCCCTAGCAGCCAAGGCATGAGAAGATACTAGATTTTTAATAAGAAAAAAACACTAAGAAGAAACGTTTTCCTATCCCCAAATTCTAGAATGATTTGCTACACACAGCTGTATGTGAGGAAAAATGTACAACATAATAGGCAGGATCCTTGATTAGTTTCACAAAAACATACAAATTCCACATATGATAACATCTCATCTTTATATGTGAAAAGGGCTGAAAGTGGAGTTGGACTTCAGCCAGCATCAGGGTGAGTCAGGTGGGAGCTTTAAGGATGCAGTGAAAGGGGTGAGGCCTATGTGAGCAAAACTCCTCCAATCCCTGCCCTGGAGGCAGATTAAAATGATGCTTGGGATGCCCTCCAGGAAAAACTGAAAAGAAAGAACACAGTGAGTGGCGGGGCCGGGGCGGGGTGGGGTGGGGGGCACTTTATTGTACTGTTTTCTATGTTTGGGGAGGGGAAGAAAGCTAGGTTCCCAGCCTGCTGACACCACTGAGCTATGTGTCAGAACCGGCCTTTCCTTCCAGTTCTTTTCCATTATCTAAATTGTATTTCTTTCTGTCACTTAAAATTTTATCTTTTGCCATCTCATCTATTTTCAACATTCTATGATTTACAGTTGGGATATAAGAAAAGGTAAAAAACACTCAGAACACCATGGGCTCACGCATTGTTTTTTAAATGCACTCTTTCATTTGTGACCAAGAGCCCCTCTTTATACAGATGGGGACATGGAGGCTCTCAGCATGCAAGGAGCCTCTGCAGGTCACAGAAACACTGGCAACAAACCTAGAACTAGACTCATGGTCTTACTATTTCTGTCCCACTACTCCACAACATTAAAAATAAATTGCCATCAAAATAGTGAAGGCTTTCTTTAAATGTATTTACTTGAAGGAGTGTGCGCGCGCGTGTGTGTGTGTATGCTTGTATGTACATGTTTGTGTGAAGAGAGAGGATAAGAAGACTGGAGATCAATGTTGGCTTTTTGATTTCTGGCCTCTATTGGCTTTCCTTTACCATTCATGTTGCAAAAAGGGAACAGAAAGACACCAAACTTCCCCCAAGCATCTGAACCTACCTTCCTAATTACAAGTTTACTTTCTCATATGACGTGTCGCAAAGCCAGAAGTAACTCTCCTAACCAAACCTACTTTCCCTAGCATAGGCATTACAGTAATCCCCATAGGTTTAGACGCGACTTTAACTGTTCATCTCTTATAAAACCTCCAAAGCTGATTTCTGAGAGCACTTGTGTCAGTTTTATTGGCTGAAATGGGATGTAATTTAGAGGAGAAATGAGAATTTTTAAAAACTAAGAATAAAGTTGGATCTCATGACCATCACCTCAACATGATTGTTTTTCACTTCTCCAAATTTCCTTGTAGTTCTTCTCTGTAACATAACATTTTTATACTTGCCATCATAGTTTATATATACTTTCAAGTTGAGCTTTTCCATTTAGAATTTTTACTGACAACTTCTTGTGTTGTTAGACTTTGCAACTCCCTTTTAAGAAAGATGACATCTGCCCTAAGTTAACAGCTTTTAATTCAAGAATTTATCTCCTACAGAACAATTAGATTGTTTAGCTTTGTTTGTCAATGATGTATAATGTTCTGACAAAGAAGTTTTTAAATATAGCTGTCCCTCCCTTTCTTTTGAATGCTTTTCTTAGAGAAAATACTGTTTACTGAGAAAAGCCAAGGGTTTTATGATTATTAATGAATATCCTCCAGAGAGAGAGTCTATGTTGTGGAGCCTGAAGCTTATTCAACGTGTGGGTGGTGCTCCTTGGGGAAAAGAGTATAAAATTATAAACATTAACTGTTAGGGAACCTTGTAACCTGAAGGGACTTCTTCCAGTGAGGAGCTGTAGCTCCACTGGACTCAGATTCACATTGCTAGACAGGTCTCCTCAAATGCTGTAGTAACTGTCATCAGTAAGAAATGAGAATATTTCATCCTTGAAGCTTCATGAGTACTGTGTTTTATAATTTAATTATTTTAACTAATTGGACCACAATAACCTGGTTACACTGAATAAAGGTATCTTCTCTGGTATGCGTTTCTTTCATTATTTGAGCAGCCACATTTCATTATCTATTGTTACATAACAAATTACTCCAAAACTTGAGGCTCAAAACAATGGGTTTATTAGAGTTCATTACTTAGTGGCAGGGAGGTTTAGGTAGGGATTGGCTGGTTTATTCCTCTGTTTGTTGTGTTGACTCTGGTTCCCAGGCTGCAGGTGGACTGGTCTAGAGGGTGCAAAATGGCTTCACATTCGTATCTGGCACTTGGGAGGGGATGACCAGAACTTCGGGTTCAGCTGGAACTCTCAATAAGAACCTCTTTATGTGGCCTCTCCAGCATGGTGGTCTTGGGCAGTTAAACTTCTTTCGAGGCTGCTGGTTCTATACAGACCAGATTTTCAAACAGACTTAAGGGAGAACCTGCAAGATATTTAATGATCTAGATTTGGAAATCCTGAACATTTCTTTTCCTGCATTTTATTAGTCTTATGGCCACTCTCGATTCAAGAAAATCTCAAGGACAATAGCAAAGAATTAGAGACCCTCTGTAACTTAGCACAGGCTAATATTTTCCCCTGACGGTTTACTTAAGTAAATTGTCTGCTCAATAACATGATATACTGGAATTTGAACAGAATAATAAAGATTTAAGTAAAATAATATATTATTTCATAAAAAGAAGAACAGATGGATATAGCATTGTTTTGTAACTTGCATAAATCTACTAAATATACCAAACTTAAAAAAAAACCCAGAATTTCTTCAGGAGCTGGCTTAAAGTCACTAGTTCATTATATTTAAATTGTTACAGCCTCAACTTGTATTTATGCCATCTTATTTATTAGTATTTCTTTAGTAAAATAACAAAAGATATAAAATTTTTACTTAGAAGGCCACTCATAGTCCTGTCAGATAGTTACTGTAGAAAAAATTGACCCTGAAGACAGCAGATGTGACACCCATTTGCCTGTTTGCCCTTGATGTCCATTCATTTCCTTCTGTGATCTTCTATGCCTTGTAGGTTTCTGATATTTTCAGGTTACCATTCCAAGCTTTTAATTACCAACAAGATTTCAGTTAGATTTTCCCAATGAGAGGTTTTGGAAAGAGAGTGAGAAATGAAGAAGAGGGGAAGTGACTCATTTCCTGTGTCCAGCTTTCGGGCCAGGCCTGCTTCTGCACCAGCATGAAGCTGTGACTCCAGGATCTTCTAACAGCTCCAATGCCCTAGCACAGAACGCTTGCTTAGGTCCAGCACTGATGCCACATCAGATATCCCAATTCCTTCCCAGTAGCTCCTGAACTAGCTCTTTCAGCACTGTTAGCAGAGTCCTTTTGTAGCTTCTGCTCCTGCAGAGCAGCATGTCCTCATCCATTCCAGCAACAGACACATAGGGCTGGCTGTGTTGGCAGAGTGATGTGAAATACTATGCCTCACCATGGTGGTTCCAGCACCTACTGCCTGCCACCTCATCCATGCTCCAACTACTGACAGAGAGGTCCCTTCTTTATTTTTTCAGGACCTTTTGAATCACCCCAGAGTGCATTAGTAAGTGGCCTCCAGGCTTCTAGACCTCCTCCCTTTCATTTCCCTGGCTCTGGGGAGAATAGCTGCTTCCTGTAGGTATTAATAGCTGGATGAGTTCACATGCTGCTTTTTGTTCAGTCTTCTAAACACTTTTGTAACTAATCTCTTCTGCTTGAGATATCTCATGTGGTTTCTATTTTTCTTACAGGGCCTTGAGTAATGTGGTAGGTGCTATGTTACTGCCAATTATTTGCAGATAGCTGTAAAACGTACATTAAGGAAGAATGCTCAGATTAACTTAGCTGGTGTGACAGCAAGGTGGTCATATGAGCAAGCCATTCATCAATTATTGCATTATTTTCTGTGTTTTTAATATCTTCCCCTGTTTATAGGCTCTGTGTATAATAGCACTGACTGTCTTTTGCAAGGAACACCTATTTTCACAAAACAGAAAACAGACATTCTTAGGAGAAATATTTATTTTTCTTGTCAATGCCCAATTGAATTTTTTAACAGCAGAAGTCACAGTAATATGTCCACTGATCATTCTGTCATTAATAGTTCACAAACAGACTCTCAAAACCAAAAATTTGAGTTATCATTGGGAGTAGAACTTGCAATCAAAATGCTTCCGTTTCTCTTGGTTTGACAATAACCAACAAATTGGAACTTTGTTGTCATTTTAAAGCTGTGGATGGTACCAGAATTTTCATGCTTTAGAATTATCTGTTCAGGCTTTGGGAATGGAAAACAAGCACAGCCAAATCCTCTTTGAACAAAATAATCAACAAGAAGGAATCTCTGTTAGGCCTTGGCTGTTATAGTAATTTTCCAGTTCTGCAAAGTCGGTATTGAGAAAAAATTTTATTTAGTATTAATATCAGATAATAATTTATTAGTTTGTGCCTATTAAGTATCCATATACTAAATAATAATTAAAATATTAGAAGTGAAAAGTTGGGGGTATTATTTTTGAGACAGGGGCTCTCTATGTAGTTCAGACCAGACTTGAACTCACTATGTAGCCCAGGCTACACTTGTGGCAAAGGATCAAAATATTTTGAATAAAGAAAAATGAAATCTTTTCAAAATTAAACATTTTGGCATGATTATAATTATCTTTGATATTTAGCAGATAAAACTAGTATGGCATAATATATGTGCACAAATGTATAAAGTGGTCTTGATTTTTTTTTTTTGCAACATTTTATATCTGGTACTGTGGCTGTAATGGGCACATTCTTATGTCAGATTTGATAATTGTCTTTTTATCTTTAGCGTACCACCTATTTATATCCATCCCACTCTCTTTATTATTAAGTAAACTTGGAATTCAAGATTGGCCTCATTCAAACTAATAGCTTGCCCATTAAAGATGAGGCTGACTTAAAGGGCCCCTTCAGGGGACTGTGGGCTTTTGTGAGCTTAGAAGTCAAATGCTTGACAGTAATATCCCAGCTATTCATAAAGGACTGGCTATTCAAATGTTCAGAGAGTGAGGTTTGAGGAAGGACATAAAGCCTCGAAAGAATCTAGAAATTCATTAGCTATCACATAGATGAAACTCAAGAAAATACAGGAGAGTGAAAATTTGTGATTATCTATCTAGTCTTCTCACTTGCAGTGAGGCACCTTCATTTTTCATACAGCATTATTCAAACAGGTGTTAAGACAATACAGTTTTGGAAATTTACATACTTTTTGTGGAATTTTATGAAATTTTGGTTTTCATTTTGTGTACTTTCTTCTGGCTCATCTGGCCTGACCTCATTTCTGAGAATGTGCACAGACATTTAAGGGAGTGGACACTAATATGTACCATTCTAATTATCTCAGAGAAACAAAATAAGACAAGGTCAGGTAATACAAAAATAATTCATCTTAGTTGTGGAAATGCTAAATAATGTCACAATGCATTCCAAAAGGAACAGATTTGTGTATGTTTTATTATTGGAATATGTAGGAAAATTGAGTCCTCCTATGGCATTTGCTAGGCATTAGTACATTGGGCTCAAAGTATTGTTTGAGACGTATTGATGCTCCATTTATGTTCTGGTGGCAATTTAATTTGATCACAGAAATATCATCCATGAAATTGAATTATTGTGATTATTTTGAAAATTAATTTGTAGACTTAAAAAAAATTGCACCACTTTGCATATTGCAAATTGTCATAAGCATATGGAAATTATGAAATGTTAATTTAAACATACATTAATCTTTTAAAACTTAAGGCCATTATAATTTTTTCTTTTTAAAAACCTGTATATTATCCAAAATTTAGAAATAATACTCTATTAAATTGACTGCTTCTTGTAAAATTAGGGACAGACTACAGAGTGGTATTGACTATGGGAATAACTCCCCAAATATTAATGACTTAAAATATCAAAGTTTACTTTTTGCTCATGTTCTATTTCCCTTGTCAGTTTTTATTTGGTGGTTGTGGTGGTGGACCTTCTTTTTGTTATGTCTAAGGAACCTAGAGTGATGAAATAGAACCCATCTTAAAACACTGCTCATTCCAGAGGAAAATATCAGAAAGCATTTGGAGAGTCTCTCACTGACAATTACATGTTCTTCCAGAAATGACACACTCACATCTTATTAGCTAGAGCTGGTAACAAGGCTTCACCTGATATGAAAAGTGGTCACACAACCCTGTTATATTTCCAGAAAGGGAGAGAATTGGAAATGTCTGATTCAAGGCATTATTGACCATCACAAAGGTAGCAGGCATGGATGGCTCTCTTAGGCCACAGAGTTTGGAGTATAGAAAGATACAAATAAGAGAGACTTGTGTATTTTCCTAAATAATGTTCTGTTATCAACTGAATGTCAGTGTCTTCCCAAAATTTGTATATTAAAATCCAAATCTTAATGTGATGGAGTTAGGAGTTGAGATCTTTGAGAATTAATCAGGTCATGAGAGAGGGAGTGGCCCTCATAAATAGGATTAGTGCCCTTATGAGAAGAAATCAGAGGGCTAGCTAGCTCTATTTTTTTAACATAGGAGGGCACAAGAAGATGGCACCTTTTTATCAACCAGGAAAAGCATTCTCCAAAGAATGTGATCTGCTGGCACCTCGATCTTAGACTTTGAACCTGCCCTACTGTTTGTGTTTGATCTACCTCTCTATGATATTTGGTTATAGAAGCCTGAGCTGATTAAACTCCCCAACCTGTCCTACTCTCCATGTGTGCATGTGTGTGCATGCATGTGTGTATGCATGTGTGTGTGCTTATTTGCATATTGAGTCTAATGCATGCAGCCAGTCCCCACTTTGGTCTAGAATTATAGATGGTGGAATTTAAAAGTCACTTGGCTATGTTTTCTAGACCGTTCACATTGTTGTTGGCTTCATTTTTGCAGACAAAAACTATGTTCATGCTATGTGAGCAACACATTTGTAAACCACTTAGGAAACCTTCAGAGACTTCCACTGATTCGCCACAAATGAGTTTTTCCTGTTAATTTAGCATATTTCTTTCTCAGTTTTCAAGGAAAATTTTAATAATGAACTCAAGAATTTCTATATTACATGATATTTATACTAATTTACCTAGGTATTCAAGTTATATAGAGATAAGTATCTTTATGTATTTCTTCTGTGATTTAAACACTTTTAATTTTTTTAAATTTTTATTTTTATTAGTACGTTTGCAGTACACAATGATTACATTCATCATAGGGAGTTGGTACAGATACATAACACATCTTAATTCCTTTTACATCCCTTGCCTCTCTCCTCCCTTCCCACTCCCTCTATTGCTTGGTCTTATTTTCCCAAAGGAATCTCAGTAAGTTCATTCTTCCTTTTTTCTCCAAATACTATAATGCAAGTTTCTCAAATGGATCTTTTGACATTTTTGTTTTCATGTGAATTTTCTCAAAGATTCTGCATATTTTAAAAATAACATTCCTAGTAGATTTAAATATAATAGACTGATCTTCCATTTTTTTCAGTATGTTTGGCTCTTGTTTATTTTACTATTTAACCTCCTCTTATTAATATGATATTACATGTTTATGGCACTCCATCCTAACTCAGGCATAAATGCATACAGCCTATTTTTGTTGATTAAAAAAATCATTCATTTAAAAATTTTAACTACTTAGGATCAGTTAGCAATCCCTCTATTTTTGGACCATTTTTTCTGTTGAACATTACCCAAATCATTTAGAATGTTGTTGGTAGCAAATACCTCTTTTTACTTAGGTTCAAAAACTCAGAAAATATTGTGGTTATCAGGTCTCTTTCACTTTATAAGGCTCAAATTATTATCAGATTATGAGAAGTTATGGAAAAGCCATTGGCGAAGTTAAGGAAGAGAGCAACCTAGGAGACAACAACGTGGCTTTCTTGATCTGGAACAATTAAATTATGGGTTTAACTGTGGTTCTGACCACTTGGGGTAATTCTGTGCTCATTCTATAGTAATTGTCTTGGGAAAGCTACTCTACCCTTCCTATACTAGGGGCCAAGGACATTATTCACATGTGAGTCCATGTTCAGTCTTGAGAGGTCGACTCAGGAGCAAGATTCTTGAGATTTAGCTCCTACTTTCTTTCTTCACAGCCAGAAGATGTTGGGTAATTTATTTCATCTTTATGTAGCTGAGTTTCCCCAACTATAAAATGCAGACAATAGTATCACCCATTCCATAGCATTGCTGTGAAGGTTAGAGCAATGAATGATGTAAAGTACTTAGGACACTACCTGGTGCAGAGCATGCCCAGAAATTGTTAGCTGTTGTTAGTTCCTGCAGATGGAAGGTAATCTACATTAGATCATCTCTTTCTTACTTCTGGACTTTTCCTGCTTTCTTTTCTTCTTTTATGGTACTGGAGAATGAACCTAAGGCCTTAGCACTGAGAAACATCCACAGCCCTATTTTAAATTTTTAAAATTTTGAGACAGGGTCTCATAAAATTGCCTGGAAAGTTTCTAACCTGTGATCCTCCTGCTTCAGACCCCAGAGTGCTGGGTTTACAGACCTGCAGATCACACTTGGCTCTCCTATTTCCATTCTTATTGTTCTTTGTTATCTTATTAACAAATATTTTGAAATGTTAAAGGTAATTTTAAAAAATTGTTTCTATATTTTTATCCTCTTCCCTATAAAACCAAGCAGATTTTTTTTTTTTTTTTGGTACCGGGGATCGAACTTGGGTCCTTGAGCTTGCACAGCAGGTGGCGAAACCACTGAGCTAAATCCCTGGCCCCCAAGCAGATTATTTTATAAATTTTTTTCTTTATAGGTTAAAATCTGTTTAGAGAAATGTTTCTGTCTCCTTCCACAGTTCTATCTCACAGTTCTAGCTTGTGCATAAAACCCCTTTGTAAGAGCCTTCCTTATTTCTTGTCCCTTTCTCATGATTATATGCCATTTTCATGTGGTTTATATCTCCTTAGATGAGTTTAATTCAATGCTTATTTTGGGTACTGTTTGAATACAAGAAAATGTGTTTTTCAAAAAATGAATCTTTTATTTTATTTTTTTTCCTCTTTCAGATGTCTTATGTTTAATGAACTATGTTTAATATTTTACAAATCTTTAGACTGTTACAGTTTTCAGCAGTAAATACAGAAAGAGTGGCAATAAATACACTAAAATACGAGATTTCTCCAAAGAAAGAATCCAAAGGATAGAAACACTTGGAAACAAGAGGGCAAAATGTAAACTGTAGATCTGAAATGGAAATTAATACAGTCAAAATCCTTTATGATGTCAATGCATGGAGAAATGAGTAACTCATACTTTATAAATGAATGTATAACTTTGAGCTTCACCTTTCTGGGAAGTTTTGTGGGGCATTATGTGACCCACAAATCCGTAAAACCCTATACTATGTATAGATACCGGAGGATTCGAACACATGGAAAGAGATCTGAAAGTGATTGCCAAAGAAAGTAAGTTCTTTTCTTCTTCAACATTTGTGATCTTCATGGTACACTGTGTGTTATAAAAGGGCATCATCCCCATACAACTGCATAAAGTCATAAAAATTGATTTTATAAAGTCTCAAGATCATATGTATTCAAAAATACATACAACTATGTTTTAGTAAATGAATCCATCAGTTAAATGAGCGATATTTTGCCTGTAAGATATATCCAGAGTATGTACAAAGATCCACAAATGTTAACAATTCATAACCAAAATTGTCTAGATTTATACTTGCAGAAAAACTGTTGGTTTTCAATTTAAAAATTTTTGAAAGTAGTGACTATCATTGGTTTATTATCATTGAGTTAAGAAAAAGTAGATGGCTTCAGCATTTATTAGCAGGAAATTTGCGGACTGCTCACAAATGAGAAGTCACACTCTTTCGATCATTAGAAAAGTTAAATTGCCTAAAATTCCCAATCTCAAACATCACGTGCAGTGACAAAGGAGGAGAATGAAGATGAAGAGAGGGAGGAATAATAAAAGTCAGGAGAGAAATAATAAACTTTTTTTTTTCTGAAACCAAACAAGAAGTTCTAGAAAAGCCCTTGGAAAAAAATGAATCTTTTAATATGGTTTTCTAAAAGTTTACAATAGATAAGTGGCTGGGATATTGAAAGAATTTAAATGAGTGATTTGTTTGTTATGAGTTTTTAAACAGCAAGTTGTAGGTCTCTGTACAAATAACCCTTTCTTGGTAATTCAGGTTCAGTTTTCCTTTCTCTTACAAAGGACTGATACCATTTCCCATTTGGAATCTTGGCAGGAAGTTGAAAAGTAATGTGCATTCTCAGGAGGAGAGAAAAGGTCTCTGTGAATCACTGCTGAAGGCCTCCTGCTGGCTTTCTAAGTTCAAGTTGAGGGTGTTCTAGTTCTAAAACTTGCACAGTAAGGTTTAAATTGCCCATCCTTATTATGATGTACCTTTAAAAATAATAAAGAAGAATATGAAATATTAATTATTAAGGATTTGTCTCCAGTTTTCTTTGACTGACCTTTACTTGAACTGATATCTGTCAGAATTGTATAAAAAGATATCATTAATTACTCCAAGAGAAAAATGGATGCTTTTCAAATGTTTAATCAATCACTATTGCTGAAAAATTACTCCTTATGGAGAGAAAAAAATCATTCTAGTTAAGTGAATGTTGATTAAACAGTGAAAATACTTTACCATAAATCACAGTAATCTTGTATGTGTCTCTAACATCTCTAACATGCAAGGAGCTGAATTATATTTTCCCTCTCTGTGGAGCATTCCTATGAGCAAGGATTCAATAAATAGCATGAACAAAATTATACAGATATAGATGCTAGAATTTGGGCCAATTGGGTTGAAAGTTTATACAAATTCTTTTCTGACAACTTAGTGACTTAGTGAAACCCTAAATAAAATAAAAACTAAGTGAAGGTCTAAAGGGTGTAGCTCACTGTGAAGGCCTTGTGTTCAATTCTTAGTACTTAAAAAAATGTTTTCAGTCCCTTCCTTTACCTCTTCCTCCCCTTCCTCCACTTCTTCACTCTTCCTCCTCCTCCATTTGTTGGCGAAGTAGTTAGCAAGGGTTTTATTAAGTGTAAAAAAGAAAGAAGTCCTGTAAGTGAAACAAAAGTGGAAGATATGACAAAATTGCTTCCAAGAGTGGGAGAGTGGTTAAATCCAATGAACTGGGATTTGATGTATTCCTCCTTGAGTATAGATTATGGTCATATATATTTTTAGTTAATTTCAGTATTAGGCAATGAGTTGGATGCTATAAAACTTGGAGCTTTTCAGATCAGTATGACATAATAAAAGTGAGCTTGGGAGTTGAGAGCAAATTTTTACAATGTTGAATGATAAAATCTAAGCAGATAGGCAGCAAGTGGGGACAGACGGAAATGAGGATAGTGCTACAAGTTAGAATTAGGTATTAAAGGTTCCTGATTTCCATAATTGTTTGTATTGGAATATTACAGGGAGACAGGGGTGTGGGCAGAGTAAGAATGAAGAGTAAAAAATATGTTGTAATTTCTCCTCCAGATAAGTTTTAGAATCATTTGGTTGTACTAGCTTTCTATGTCAAGGAAAGAAATGGTCACAACCTTAGAGGCTTAAAACAACCATCTATTAGTTCACTGTTCTGAAAGAAGTCTTTCACAATAAGGTTAGGTCCTCTGTTAAAGGTATCATAAGGTCAAAATTAAGGTGTTAGTAGGGCTGAATTCTTCTCCAAGAGTTCTGGTAAAAAAAATGTTTTTCCAAATTCATTCTTCTTCCTGGTCAGCATTAGTTCTTGCAGTTATAAGACTGAAGTCTCTATTTCCTTCCCAGAGCCACAGTCAGCTCCTACATTCTTCACTAAAAAGCCCCCTGAACTTTTCAGCCAGAGGGAGAAAAATCTATTTTTAAAGGGCCCACTTGATTAAGACTGATACCCCTACAATAACTTCACTTGCATTGTATAATATATCATGATCATGGGTGAGGCATCTTAGTATAATAGATTCAGCCATCACTCAAAGGAAAGAATTAGACATTGCCAAAAATTCCTGGAGTCACTTTAGAACTCAGTCTATATACTAGTCAAATTCAATTAAGGATTATTTTCTTTTAGGCTTAATTTGAAAGAATTGACATCTTTATGAAATGTGGGTTTTTATAAAGCTCCGTGTACTTTGTATTCTTGTAAGATTTGCAGCATTGGTTTTAATATTCTGCTTTATATATGGTATTGTTTAGTGGATTTTTTTCCATTACATTATCTAATTAATTTATCATTGGTCATTATGTATTTACTTTATGTTTGGGCACCTAGCATTCTCAGTAATTCTATAGTCTCACTTATTTTCTTAGATTTGTTAAGAGTATCATGACAGTTCTATAAACAACAATTTTTCTCTTATGTAATGCATATATATATTCATTTTCAATGTTTCACTGGCTTGGTAATGAAGTCTGTAACTCCTGTGTTGGAGAGTAGCAATGATATGTGCTCTCCTTATAATGTGTCCTCTATTGTGTATTCATTCTATTTTGTCATTGTTAGCTTTATTATCTCTTTCTAGAATATCATTGATAATTTTTGGGAGTGGTTGTTTGGTGGTCATGAATTTCTTAAAATGTCTTTTTAACATGGAAATACCTTACTTCTCCATCAGTTTTTAAAGATAGATTTGCAGGATACATGATGTGAGTCTAGGTTTGAAGAATTTTTTTACTTGAAATACTTCACTCCAAGCTCTTCTGGCCTTTCAGGTTTGTGTTGAGAAGTCTGTTGTAATTTGAATGGGTTTATCTTTATAAGTGATTCATTTCTTTTCTTTGACACCTTTTAAGATTTGATCCTTATGTTAGACTTCTGGTATTTTGCCTGTGATGTTTAATGGGGAGATTCTTTTCTGATCATGGCTATTTGGAGTTTTATATGCCTCAATTATCTATATATTAAACTCTTTCCCCATATTTGGAAATGTTTGTATTGTTTCTGTAGAGTTTTTTAATGCCATTTATACTTTCTTCTGATTTTCCCTAATTCCATTTAATCTCAGATTAATCTTCTTTGTGTCATGTATTAGCTGTTGAATCTATTTTTCATGTTCTTTTGATATTTTGATCTTTGAATAACTGATCCCTGACAGCAGCTCTACCTTCTTGTTCTGACACTGTTCTCACATTGGTTGTTTCTGCTGCCCATACTTTAAATAGAATTATTAATTAGCTGAATTTCTGTTTGGTGCCTTTTTATTGACTCTAATTCTTCGCTAAACTGGTCATTCATGTTTTGTATCGTTTTGTTTAGCTCAGCTTGCTTTTTTTTTTTTTTTTTAAGGAGAGACATGAACAGTCCTTGTTTATTGGAGATTGCTTTTTCTTGCTTTTTTTTTGGTATAACCGTTTATAGGTACATTTTAGGTGTACAATATAATGACATTCATTGTTGGAGATATGCACCTTTACATACTCTCTTGGTTCTTATTTTTTCTCCCTTCCCCTGCCCTCCTTTCAACCCCTCCATCCCTCCCTATTTACAAAGACTTTGTTTCCATTTTTTCACTTCCTCATACTAATTCCATTCCCGTCTTTCCTTTCCCCTACCCCTCCCACTTCCCCTTCCCCTTTGCCCCTTTTCTTCCTATTTCACATTATCTATTATACCATTTAGTCCTTATTTACACTTTTAGTTTCTCACACTAGAGAAACTATTCGGTATTTACACGTGTGTCCTATTTCTTTCACTTAAGAGTATCACCTCAATGTGCATCCATTTAGCAATAAATGTCTCTAATTTCTCATTTTTGATGGCTGAGTAATACTCCATTTTATTAAAAAAACACATTTTCTTGATCCAGTCTCCAGTTGATGGGCATTTGGGCTGTTTCCAAGTTTTAGCTATTATAAACTGTGCTGCTATGAACATGGGTGCACATATATCACTGTGGTATGATTCTTTTAATTCTTTGGGGAAGGTACCAAGCAGAGGAATAGTTGGGTCAAATGGGACTTCCAGTCCTAGTTCTTTGAGGTATCTCCATAATGATTTCCACAGTGGTTGCACCAGTCTACACTCCCACCAGCAGTGGAGCAGTGTTCCTTTTTCCCCACAGCCCCACCAACATTTGTTATTGGTTGATTTCTTGGTAGCAACCATTCTTTCTGGAGTGAGGTGGAATCTCAGTGTTGTTTTCATTTGCATCTCTCGAATGACCAGTGATGTTGAACATTTTTTCATATGTTTATTTGCTATTTCTACTTCTTTGTCTGAGAAATGTCTTTCATTTCAGATGCCCATTTTTGGATTGGGTCTTTAAATTTGGGAGGTCTGATTTTTTTAAGTTCTTTATAGATTCAAGATAGTAGATCTTTGTCTGAGGGACCGCTGGTGCAAATTTTTTCCCACATTGTGGGTTGTCTCTTCACACTTCAGCTCGCTTTTTATTTGTGTCTTGTGTAAACACACTGATTGTTTGCTTATGTCCATTACCTGCTTAGTTATATCTCCTTTGAGCTTATCAAGCCCCTTACTGATCATTTAAAATTTTTTTTAATCTCCTCTGAGATTAAAATTGAATAATTCAGCTGTGTGGCTTTTGATTTCCTCCCGCTCAATGCCCAGTGGATCAGCTTTGGCGAAGTTGGGAGTTTCGGGAGGCATTTTATCTTTCTGTATTTCTATCAAATTTTATTATTGTTGTTATTTTGTTTTGTTTCATTTTGTTCTGTTTGTGCTGAGGTTTGTATGCTGACTATAGTGAAAGACTTCATTGTTAGTATGGAGACCTCTTTAGTTAGTGTTTGCTTTTCAGTGATGCATTCTGGGTGTGCCTAACTACTGTACAGGCCTATGTTTCTTTCTTAAGACAACCAATTCTTGGAGAGGCTGCAGTGTATTTGGCCCAGAACTCAGTTCTATGGGAATAGGCTACAGTATTGGTAATGGCACAAAAGTAATCTAGATATGAGAATACAGATAAAATCAATTCATAATATCAACTATGCCACCTTAGTAATAGCAATAAAATCAGCAATACTAAGTGTCAAAGACAAACTAGAAATTGATGTAACCTGAAATGTACCACTATACCCATAGAAAATAGATCTATTATTGTAGCATAAACACTGAGAAAACCAAATGTTGATATCCTGTAAGTATCTATTAAATGCAACAGCTATACTTCCACTAACAGTAGAATAGTGTTCAACAGTACTAACACTGAATTAACTAAAATTCACAAAGCTTAATTGTTACACTTGTGTGAATAAAGGGGGAGGGGAATAAAATAAGAAGAGTTTGAAAAATTAATCAATGGAAGATGAGAAAGAGGGAAGAAAACAGATAATGAATTCTATTGAGCAAAAGTTAATTGGTAGTATTAAATAAAAATAACAGAAAAGAACAAATGAGAAAAAGGAGGGAAAAAAGCAAACAGAGCAAAACAAAGGAAAAAAATAGGAAGAAAAACAAAGAACTGAAAAGAGTAAAGAAAAAATAGAAAAGGAGAAATTAAAAAAAAGCACAAAGTCCCCAAAACCATGAAGGAAAAAAAAAGAAAAAGTAGAGCAAATAAAAATACTGTCTTATTGAATGAGTTGTTTCTCCCCAGGATGTGCAATTTTGGAATCCAACAAATCATAATTTCTCCACATAGCTTTACAGCCTTTTGATTTGTGAGGTGCTTCTCCTGTTCCAGGGATCCCTCTGTCTGTACACTCCAGACTATGGCAACAATTCAAGCTGAGGCATGTCATTGCTTACTTGGAAGATGAGGAAAGCAATCAGACCACTCACTATTCTCTGCTGGATGTAGTCAGTGGGGCTGCTGATTCAAGCAGACTGCTGGACTTAATGCCAGAACTTTCAGATCTGGCCACCTCTGAAAGCCACACTAACCATGCCTGGTTCTCAGCATGGAGTTTGGGACCTGGTTTCTTCCTGGCTTGAGTTTCAGGAGGTCTACAGCCTGTAACTTCTTTATAGCTATCTCTCCTACAGCTGTCTCCCACCCAGTCATTGTGGGAGGGTAATAATGGAAACCTTGAAGTGGAGTTGTTCTGTAGTTGTTCTGTGGCTTGGTATTAAACAGTTAACCTCTTCTCCAAATGGCACTGGATTAAACACTCTCTGGCAATATGGCAGGCAGTGCTTAGGGCTTCTTCTCCAGCACTACCCTGCCATGAAGGAGTCATTTTCAGAGAAACCCAAAGGTGTTTTTATAGTTTAAAATAGCTATGGGATTTTCTTGGGGCTAGTGCTGGTTTTATTTTTCCCTAGATCTGTTATTCCCTGTAGCTACTAACTCTCCAAGGCTTACCTTCTTTCTGGGGGTGTTGGCCTCTTGTATGATCAGGGTAGTAAGTTGGTCAGTGCCTGTGTTTTTTCTTAGTGCCAAGGGAAAACAAAATGCAAAGTGGGCTTGGAGTTAGAGAGTGGCTGCTGCCAGGGCATGGACTCCACAGGCAGAGAGTTGGCCGGGAGCAGGGGAGTGTCTCAAGGGGTTAGGCACCATCTGCTCATTGGATCAGTCATGTTCCGTCTGCTCAGTGCACGCTGGTGGGTTCAATATTATTCATTTTAAGATGCACCATTATTTCAGGTAATACTTAAAAAAGAAAAAAATTGTCAGCTGAACTTTGACATCAATTGCATATGCATTTTTATTCAGAGGTGTTAAACTGTCAGAAAGAGTCTTAAGATTGTCAAGTACAAAGCCAAAGTTGCTATGGTAATATTAAGATCACATAAAATATAAATTAGTTCAAAAAGCACCTAAAAGATAAAAAGAAACACTAGAGAAAAGTAAAGAAGTTAATTTTGAAAACTTATTATTCACATACATAGATTACACATAGATTACAAAGCTTTGACTCATATAAAGCACAAATTAACGGAATTACAAGAATATTTGTTAATTTAAAAATCACGATCAGAAATGTTATCATCCTTCTAGCAGAAGGTTAAAAATCAGACAGGTGTAAAATAATTATAGTGTATTTGAACAGCATAATTTAAAAATGATCTAATGGGTACAAAGTGATAGGAATTTTCTGACTTGTGTTCATAATTAGCTCTTTAATTTCAGATATTCAATGTTCGCATTTTTCTAATATTCATAAATTTCTGTTTTAAAATAATTACAGAGTCATAGTAAACTGCAAAGATAGTACAAGATGTGCTAGGGAGCTTTTACCTAATTTTCCTTAATAAATCCAGTTATAATCATAGCACAACATAAAAACCAGGAAATTGATATTGGTGCAGTATGTGAGTGTCCATGTGTCCATCTGTGTAGTAATGCAGTATAAGCATTGATACAGTCAAAATACAAAATTATTGCACCACCACAAAACTCCACCCAGTGCTTCTCCTGTATAGTTATATCAATTCCTTTTCCCTTCACCATCCCTATCCTCTGAACACTGATCTCTACTCCATTTCTAGAATTGTGTCATTTACAGTATGTCATGTAAAATAGATCATGTAGTATGTGACCTTATGTGACTGGTTTCTTTCACATAGCATAAGGCCTAAAACATATCCCAGTTGTTTTATGTACAATAGTCTTGTTCTT
Organism: Heterocephalus glaber; assembly: GCF_053883595.1. Classification (NCBI taxonomy): domain Eukaryota; kingdom Metazoa; phylum Chordata; class Mammalia; order Rodentia; family Bathyergidae; genus Heterocephalus; species Heterocephalus glaber. Next base: position 10,107,995 of record NW_028258156.1, read on the forward strand.
TTTTATTGCTGAAGAATAGTCTATGGTAGGGATATATCATAGTTCATTTACTTGTTGAAGAATCCTTTTAGTTCTTTCCAGTTTATAGCTATTAAAAATAAACCTGTGGTGAACAATTGTGTAAAGATTTTTGTATGAAACCTGAGTTTTCATTTCCCTGGTATTTATTCCCAGGAAAATGATTGCCAGACCATTATGGTAAGGGCATATATAGTTTAGTTGTTTTTGTTTTTTTTTAACTTTTTAAAAGCTAATCTTTCAAATTAATTATTAATTTATCTTCATTTTGAAAGTAAAAATTGTGAAGCATCAGGAAGAAGCTTGGATTTGGAGATAAGTATACTTGAAGTTGAATGTGGCACAAATATCATCAAGTGTGAGCTTTGGCAAATAATTTAGCTATAATACTACGTCATTGTTTCTCATGTGTGCATTTCTCTAACTTTAATAAATACTGGAGGACATCAGAAAGGTCAGTTGGAGATTCTGATGCTAACACTGACCTCTTTCTTTCAAAGGTGCCTTTTCCCTATGGCTTTCGCGCAGATGTTTTCATCCCTGTTCCAGCATAATCTCTGCCATGTGACATGTAGTTCTAAAGGAACCAACTTACAGGTGTTCCAGCTTCACTGTGAGCACACTTATTAGCATCAGAGTTTAGGGATCTGTTCATAACTTTAAAAAGGGTGAGAAGGAGAAATAAAAAAGTACAATATCAAGATTAAAGATAATGACAAGAGTGTTGTGAGGAGAAACTGCAATATCATCTCAAACTTTTCTCAAGGGTTACTACTGCCACAGCTACTAAAAATCTAATATTTAAATATAAGTATACATGTATCATTATAAAAGCACATATGTGTATATGAAATTATGTGAAAATGCTGATTGTATAATACATTTGAAAATCTACCAGCTTACTGTACATTGTATGTTAGATGCAGCTGTCTATGTAAATAATCTAGAATAAGTATATTATTTCACAATGCTTGATCAATTTTTTTGGTAATCTGTCCTTGCTGCCATATTTTATAACTGATAATTCATTGAAAAGAACAAAAAGTCCAAAACCGATTAAATATATGTACGTACTTCGTGTATATTCATGCACATTTTTTTATGATATCAGTCATAACTTATTTATTTATTTATTTATTTATTTATTTATTTATTTATTGCTACCAGGGATCAAACTCAGGACCTTGTGTTTGCGAGGCAGGTGGCAGCACCACTGAGCTAAATCCCTGGCCCATATATTTATTTTTAATGACTGTTGGGGTATTGGAAATTTGGAAAATAGTATTTTCAATTCTGTGTCATATATCAAAATAAATTCTCACTGTATTAAGGACTTTATAAAAGAAAGGTGAAGGCCATACAGAACTAGAAATTTATAAGAGCTAATACTTATTTGATCTCAGAGTAGGATAAATCTTTCCAACCATAAATACATAAAAGGAGGCCAAGTCAGAAAAGATTTATAGGTTTGTCAACATAAAAATTTAGGATATATGTATAAAATATCATAAAAGAATGGTCAAGATATTGGGAGATGGCATTTGTAATATGTTATATATAACACAGAAAGTGTTAATATTTTTAGTATTAGAAATTTTATGAAGTTTTTAAACAGAAAACTAAGAAAGTAGTAACATATTTTTGTGTAATAATGTCATTTAATTTTTGTTTTGAAAATTTTTTTCATAGAATGGTTTTTATATTTTCTTTATTAATATCTACTTGTTATACATTAAAATTAAAAATTAAAAAATAAATGCACTAATTGTTTAAAAAGGATTAAATATACTAAAATTTAAGGTTTAATATAAAAATATTAAAATATATTTTGTGTGATAATATAATATGGAAATTATTTAATTTTGCACAAAATATAACAGATATGTTTTGTAAAAATCAGTGATATAACAAATTGTTGATATACAAAGTAAAAACGTTTTAAAATAAATAATGCATGGTTATTTATACAATGAATATGAATATTAATTCACATTCAGAGATACACAGTATGTATATTCTTTTACTACATATTTTACATTTCCTTTTTGATAATAGTTTATATGCAAAAATTAGGAAAATGGTATTTGGAATTATATACATAAAATATCAAAAGATTTTTTCAGAGATGAGACTTTTATTATATTTTATCCTATTAAAAATTCTACAGGTTTATGCATTTGTATACTCACAAAGCATCATGCTATATGTTTTATTTCTTGATTTTGCACATAGCATTGTTAAATTCTTAGCAATTTCCTTTGTTGTCACAGACTTTTAAACTTGTTTTGGTTGGTGATACATTTATTTAGCTATTCTAAATTTTCTCTCTCACACTTGAATTTAAACATGTAGTTTCATTGTATTGTAACCTCAAAGTTTTCAAGTGATTTCACATTCCTTCCTTGAAATATGTGAAGCTCTGCCAGATGCTGATAGGGGAAGTCTCAACATGATTGTTACAAATGAGCTGCCATCTTGCTTCCTGAGAAGTCCTGTTGATTCTCTTTTATCTCTAGATGCATATTACATGTGTGCAGTCTCATTTAATTTTAGTTATTCTACCTGTATTATTCAGAATTTATTTTATGAGTTATGCCAAGTATTGGGCTCCGAAGATAACTCAGGCGTCTTTGAGAAATTATTCTTTATTTGCTGAATGCCATGCTGCTTATTTATCCATCTGACCATTTGTCAACTGACTTCTTTGAAATCACACACCTGAACCAATTTAAAAAATAAGCATATGGAATCTACATATGCAAAGGCAAGTAGTCATTCTTGTTAGAGATGTGCTTGTTTGATGCAACTGTGCCTCAAGAGTGTAGAGTTCCTTCAGTACCACTTTTAAAGATCATTTCTCCATCATATCAATCTAGTCAGTTCAGCCATCCTAGTCAGTTCTAAAACAGCTAATGGCAGCTTATCTGGAATGACTACACTGCATATAGAGTCTACTGGTTGTTTGGACCAAGATGGGATGTGGCTAGGACATGGCATCAGATTGTCTATTAATGCCCTAGGTTTGTGAAGTGAATAATGCTAGGCAAAAACATATTTTTATGAATAGCTGAAACAGGCTCCATCCCCAGTGCACTTTTTTTGGTGAACTAGAAAATTCTAACTGGAGCACAAGAGAATATTTTGCCTAAGTTATAGACAAAGCAAAAGATTATATTAAAAGCAGAATTTAGTTACCTAAATATTCAAAATCATTTTCATGTAGATTTTACATTTCTAAGATAAAGGAAAGGTAAGGAGACGTGAATACCAACCAAGCATAGAGAAAGAGATGAGAGAGAGAGAGAGAGAATTTGTCCCTAAAGCTTTGAGCAGATCTAGTCTTAGCCATGATCCTTAGGCTATACCAGGAAGAACCATGCCACAGGGAAAAGAGAGATTGAGTGTTCCTTAATGATACTCAAATCCTATTCTCCCACAATGTCCCTAGAAGTGTTTTTGCCAGAATTGCCTTGCAAAGATAGGCATCTTGAGCTGTCATGCATTTTATCATGTCCAGTAACATGCTTGTTATAAAAGAAAACAAAACAAAGTAAAATACACATATTGTCATCACTTCATAATTATGGTTTAGTAACTGAATTGTTTTGTGTGTCAGAATCTACTGTGAAATTTTTATAAAAATAATGCTTGGATCTATCATAGACATTTGAGATGATTTCTGAGTATCTTGAAAGTTGGTTTTGATGCAGAGGAACAATTGAGAACCACCATTTTATACTTAAGTGGTTAGAATGAATGGTCAGAGGGAGCAAAGCAAGGAAAGCTCCAGCAGGGCTGTCCAGGAAGATCCTGACCTGACACCAGGTGGTGCTGTGGGTACAACTCTGAGCCTCCTTCCAGTTTCCCCAGCCAATCGTAAGGAACCCACCAGCTGCTGCAGAGCAGCATGGGGGTCTCAGCAGAGGGAAAAGCAACTCCTGACTTTGAGTATTCTGCCTGCTTTAAATGAACAGGGAATGAGTAGAAAGAGTTTCTTCTTGGAAAGGTACAAGGTATGGCAGTCACTTTAGGCTGTTAAAGGATGGGTCCAGTTTTTAAGTTGAATTTATGGAATAGGCACAATATGGGCAATTCTAACTGTGCTCTGGGTGTTTCTTTTGTGTTTAATTTGCTGGTCTATTATAATTTAACAGCTAAAAGTAGAGTACAAAATATAATCAATTTAATTATTTAAATTTAATTATAATTTAAATATTAAAATTAAAGTTATCCTGTACATATAGCTTCACATATCTACCTATATCTATCTATCATCTTTCTATCCATCCACAATAAAACCATGGGTATAAACACATACTTGCCAAAAGAGTAAAACATTGAGATGAACATTGAGATGTTATAATTAAGTCCATACAGCAGACTTGGGGCCAGGGTTGGCTGAAAACCATTACATTCTATTGCACAGGACTGATAGGGAGGTTTATGATATTTAATTTAATCTTAATTTTTTTTTCAAAAAAAACTATTGAGGTACAATTTTCATACATTATAACTTTTTGAAGCCTATTTTATCCTTTTATGGATTAGGTTAGAAAAATGATGCTCAAACCCATGAATTCAAGTCTAAGTGTTGCTCTGAAATTTTATCTGTTTAGAGTCAAGGCAACATTCTTTCTACTGGATCCCAGTGTCTTTGTTGTCCAGGGACTCTCTTTGGCAGGAGTCACGGCAATTGATGGTAAAATTTTCTGTGAGGAGTGAAGAATAAGAAATAAGGTCAACTTGTTGGTGGTCACTTTTGTTCTTTATGGAGCAAGGAGGTGCAACTGGGGTCTCAAGCCGTCTTAGTCAGAAGAAACCTCTGGCATGGGCTCAGCTGGCAAAATCATTTCCCAGCTTTGTCTCTGAATAATCAGGGGAAGGATCTGAGGAAGATAGAGGCAATCACTTTGTCATGCCACTTTTACATAGTATTTCATTTGATACTTACAGGAACATGATGAAGATGGTGGGATTATTCATATTAATAATAATATTTTTATTTTATTTCATTTTTTTTCAGATGATAAGCAGAGTCCCAGAAATGTTTACTAACTTTCCCAAGTTTATACTCACAAGTCTGAAACATGACAATTCTGACTCCAAAGGCTTTGTACTTAACCAAAATGTGTTTACCTAGAAGAAGAAAAAAAGAAGTAAAAATATTACAGGTCAGGGACAAGTGAGAGCCGGTGATTTGCTGTCAGGAATTCTTTTTTTTTTTTTGGTTCTGGGGATTGAACTCAGGACCTTGCACTTGTGAGGCAGGCGCTGGAACCACTGAGCTCAATCCCCGGCCCCTACTGTCAGGAATTCTTTAAAGCAATGGAGTTTTTCAGAGTGGAAGTGTGTAAGAAAACAAATAAAAATTAGGCATAATCCCTTGGAAATTGAGGGCCTCATGGGATCAACTTCCTTAGCTACCCTGGAAACCCTCTGGTTCCAGCTCTTCTGAGTCAGGAATTAACCTTTGTACCTTTTGAATAATACAACCCAGAAACCTCCTCTTGCATTGAAGGGTGCAGGAGAAAAAATAGGGTCAATCATTACACAACAAAAGTCATAGCCAACAACTCACTGAACAATTAAACTTGTTCAGTTACCAGGGACAGGTTCTGCCACTAATTTATTTCCAAGAGTTTGCTAGGAACATCTGTTACTTAAAGTTAATGTTGGAGAGACACATCACTGGGAAGAGTTTATGGCAGCAATGGGGATCTGATAACAAACTCATTAAATGTACTCCATTAAGAAGTTACTAAAATCTTTGCTGTATGGCCTGGAAAAATTGCTGCCTATATCATAGTAAAATATACAGAGGTAGAATGGTCTGCTAAACATTTCAGTTATTTATCTTAATTTTCCCAAGAGAAGGTGACTCTCATCTTTAACTTAGCTGATTGGCTCTTCAAGAGAAAGAGCCACTCTGGATCTTAGGGTTAGAATCGCTAAGTGAGTTGGCTTAAAAAGTGGCAGTGAATTCAGTTGAGTGGAGCTAAGTCTAGTGAACTTTCCTAGACGAAGAGGCCTTTCCTGTCGTTTTGGGGATTCACTTGACATGTATTCTTTTATTAGGTCAGAGAGGCAGATAGCTGCTTACTTGGACCCACTGCTGCCCATTTGATTTGACAGAATTGCCCTTGGGTGGGATGACATCAAGACACGGAAGGGATTTACCCCTGACCCTACTGTAAGGGATGGGGCTAGGATGTTCCCTGGAGTTGCATAATCCTTTTCACTCCTCTCCATTCCTGGCAATGCTGTGCTTCTGCTAAATGGTTTATTTGTTGCATATGGTCACAGGGCAGCTTGTAACTAATAATATTTCCTAACTGTGGTTGCTTTTGGAAAGTAGAGTGCCAAACTCATGGCTCAATGCTAGTAAGTGTCCTGGAATTTACAACATGTTGTTTGTGAAATTACTTTTATTTTCATCTTCCTACCAACTTTCTGAAAACGTGAGCCTATAATTTATTCACTACTTGTTTTGCTTTTACCTTTTTTCCCAATGAATAAAATCCACTTTTAAACTCATGTTATCAGAAAAATGATAAGTATTCTCAAATTCTTTTTAAACTAAGGAAGTGTGTGTGTGAATGTATGTGTATAGACCTATGCATATGCATGAAATTAACATACTGAAGGAAATTCAAGTTAAAAATTTGTCTACCAATAATTATATATGCATAGGCTAATATTAAAGATTATTGATCTACATATATTTACATATATACATATTTACACACACATATATGGGGTCTACAGTGTTCTCTTAAATACTACTATCTTTGTGGACTACACTCTGAACTTTCAGAAGAAGTCTTCCCCATTTGTTAAATGCTGATGAGATGAACAACAAAATGCTATAAGCATGCGGTAAGGACAAAACAAGCAGGATTGCCATTGCCACTGGACTCCATTCTCTCTTGCCTTAGGTGTACATCGTATTCAAAGAATCCCTGTGTGATAAGGACCACAGAGCTGAGGACCAGTGTAGTTTGCTCTCATTGAATGCTAGGATCAAACCTTTATCACATTTGCTTTAAAGTCTTAACATCTAAGGTCATTGCTTTTATCATTATATAGCATCAGAGTGTAGAAGAATCTCATTTCGTAATTTATAGATATGGGTAAATTGTTCTCATATACTTCTTTCTTACAGAATTTCAAATCAGATGATGACAATTTAATTCTGAAATCTGACATAGATGATCTTGAACATTAGGCAACTCAGTTATTCTCTCTGCAGCTTTGTTTCATCATCCACAAAACATTCTTTATCTGAAATAATGCTTTTCTCCTTTTTTCAGGGCCTCCTGTAATTTCAGCTGTTTCTTTGGTTCTAAAGGGTGAAGTCTATCAATGCTGTGAACCAGGATAATAACACAATTTGGTATGTGTGATGCAAAATGAAAATATGGGTTCCTTCATCCAAAATACATTAAATGTTTCAGCAGAACACCACACCAAACAGGGGCCCTTCTGAGAGTGGGTCACAGATACAAGTCACATGCCCAAAGTTTAGGTCCTGCTGAATTTGGGAGATTTTCTGAGATCAAGATTGTGGCATTTCATGTGCTCGCTTTGGCAGCACATATACTAAAATTGGAATCATACAGAGAAGATTAACATGGTCCCTGGGCAAGGATGACATACACATTTATGAAGCGTTCCATATTAGAAAAAGAAATGAGGCATCTTTAGCAAAAAGAAAAACAAAAACAAAAACCCAGGGCATAGTTTCACTTCCTTTTTGGAAGAGAAGTTCTGGCCTATAGGTAGGAAACATAGTGTAGATTTCTAATACTTTCTAGCCCTCAGTATCCGGAAGTTTAAACTTTGCCTCCACTACAATACTTTGCAGTAATTAATAGCTTTTACTCTTGGACACATAACATCCCTAAGCCTCGATTTCTCTATCTTTAAACTGGAGCTAATGATAGAATTGTTGCAAGTAATTAAATCAGCATATCCATGCATGGCACCAAGAATGCATCAAGCTCTTAAAATTAATAGCTCTTACTATTCTTATTTATATTTTGTAGAAGTCTGATATTTTTCTTTTAGTTTAGGTGAGAGTCCTTTATACTTTTCCTTCCAGATTCAAGTTTCTGGTGATGTTTTTTGCCACATCTTTAAGCTGCACATACAGCAGTTTCTGACCTACTGTTTCTTTTTCTGATTTGTGCTCACTAATGAGAGGCTATGTTGTACAATTTTTATAACTTTTCTGGACATTAGTTCTGTCAGTGATGGAAAGTTAATAAAATGTAAAGAAATGATAGACATCTTGATGTGGTAATGTTAACAAAATGATGTATTGATAAAATTATGTTGAGGTACCAGGGTTAAAGGCATCATCGAAATGTTTGGTCATATTTAGTGGATCAGGCTCCTTGAAGCCCTCCCTGAAAAATCCTATAAAGCCATTTTCCTTAGGGAAAGTGTCAGCTGAAATTTGTCATGCTGGGCATCAAGTCTGAAATATTTAGCTAGGATGATCAGAGGTAATAAACACTCAAACTACTTAATAACTGGTATTAGGATAAACACACTATCAATCATAGGGTGTCAGTAGCTCATCAGAAAGTGTCCTAGGGGTGACATCTAGTAAGACCACACAAACAATGGCAACGTCCAATAATATTGTGAGTATCACTGCCGATTGTCATCCCTTTAGGAGCCATTCAGTCCTTATACGAGTTACAGTTACAAAGTATTGTAATATTATTTAGATGGACCTGGCATTTGGGGATAAAGCAAAAGTCTATTATTACTTGTCCATCAATCGCCCTCCTGACCACTTCAGTATTTGATGTCACCTACAAAAGTTACAACCACCATGAATATATTATAATATCACATAGGTCAAAAATGCAGTACAGATCTTGGAAAGAGTTAAGTACAGTACAGATTCATAAAAATCATAGCAGTTTGAGATACTTAAGGACTAGCTGCAAAATACATTGAGCCAACTAATGGCTAATAATAGCAAGTTTCATTGCATAAAAACTAATGTAAACACTTTGACAGACATGTTTTCCAAGTTATTTTCAATGGCATTGTTTCCCTGGTTTTTATTTCCAAACACCACAACCTCTTTCACTCCTTTTCCCCACACAAAAGGACCTTCTGAGAACTTTTAAAAGTTTTATAATTGGTAAATTTCCCCGGTTGCACAAGGCATGAACAGTAAGATAAATGAAAGTTTCTTTGAAGAAGAAAATAATGAATCATACAAAATCAGAGTAAGTAAAATTTATACTGCAAAGAAAATGGATAGCAGATTGCTCTTTTTCTTTTTACTCATTCCAAATATAAAGACTGACTCATGCTTCTCTAGACAAAGTTTTTTTTTTTTGAAAAATCTTGTTTAGGACACAATTGGCATCCAGTGTAATTGGAAGGAAACCCAGGGAGGTGACTGTGGCTGGTGCTTTTTGCACCTGTGTAAACAAACACTGACCCCTACAGGTCAGAGTTCTCATTCTTTGTCCCTCCTGTCCAGAAATTTTCTTCCTGTACTGCCACTCCGTGTCCACAGAAAATCAGTCAATCAACCAGTCAGTCAGTCAATCCAGATTCAGGATGTAAGGTAATGTGTTCTGTCCATGTGCATGTACAGAAAGATTGTGAGGAGTTGATGAAGTATAGTGGGAGAAACCTGGGAATATATAATAAAAGTTTATAGAATGTGGTTCTCAGCACGTGACCACAGCATGAACATCATTTGGCAACTTTGTTAGAAATGTAAGTTTGAACGCCACCCCAGACCTTTTGGATCAGAATCACTGGGTGAGGCCCAGCAGGCTGTGTTTAATTAAACCCCCCAAGTGGTTCTGGCACAGGTTTACAACACTCCCTTAATGGACAACGATCTGCTGGGTGACAGGACAAAAGGACAGCTCCACAAAGAACTGCCGCAAGTGCCTTTGTCTCTGAAATGTGTTGACCCTGCAGGGTCATAGCTGCAAAGAGAATTTTTCCTGGGTTTTAGGTGGTTGAGAAATTTTAACTTTATTTCGCTGGATTACAACTATTTTTTACATACAGGGTTATTTGCTTCAAGGAAATACTGGGCATAAATTGTTCATTGTTGCTCTTTCCACACAGATTTGAAAAACTTTATGTAGATTGCTAAATTGGTTTTTCATTTAAAGGGTGCTTTATCTTTTTGAAAACACTTTTCCGTGTTAATATGTTTCACTCAATTTAATTTGATTTGCTAAATTTTGCTGAAGGACTGGAGCTCAGTTTTCCTACCTCAAAGTTTTAACTACCTCTCGTGTGCTCAGGACTTTTAATTTTGAACCTCGTATTTGGTAAGAATCAACCACAGAAGTTTTAAAGAGCTGCCAGGAAACTTTAGGTCTCAGTACAATTTGCATATTGCATAATTCAACTGTTCACTCAATCTTCCAATGTAGTTTCCCCTGTGAAAGGAAAAACAATTATTACTGCACCATTTGAGTTTTTATGTCACCTTATAATTTTTACACTTATTTACTCGTCATATCTGGAAACATACTCCCCCTTCCATTCGTTTTTTTTCCCACTCAACTTTCCTTTCCTCCCCACTTTATTTTCTTTCTTAAAAACATATTCTCCCTTTCTTATGTATCAGAAAAGGCATTTGATTTCTCTTAAAAATAAAAATTAAACTTCTTTTGGGTAAATCACTCTTTGGCCTTTACAATTTAGTTGTATCTCTTTACTGAGATTTGTTTTTCATGCTGGAAATCAGATCTTAAATATCTATTTTTTCAATGTTGTCATGGGACTAAGAGAAATCCTTTATGAAAATAAGGCTAAGTCTCAGCAAATGGAACACATATCTAGCAGATGTTCTTACTTTTAGTTGTAATTCAGCTGTTTCCATAGTTGAATAGAACACTGTTGTATCAAAATACCACAATTTATCCATTTATATGATAAGTATATTTTGATTGATTTGAGTTGTTATTAAAATGATATAGTGAAGATTCATGTTTATATCTCTTTTGATGCACATATGCAAGGTTTTTCTAAATCAAATAACCAGAATTAAATTTTCTGGGTACTGCTCTTTTCTAGATAATGCCAGATTGATTTCCAAATGATTGGACCTTTTCATACTTTCACTAGGAGTATATAAGATTTCCTTTTGCTCCACATTTTTATTTGTAATTGGACTGTTAATTTTTGCAAATTCAGTAAGTGGTAATTGTGCTTCATCTGTTTGCCTAATTACCAGCGAGATAGATCATATTTAAATATACCGAGGGTTCATTTATGTTTCCCTTTGGGGAGATGCTTGTCTATATCTTATTTCAAAAGTGTCTATAGTGTTGTTTTTATTTATTGATTTACAGGAGTCTCATATATCTTAAATCCAATTATTTTCCTTTTTTAGTCATATGCTTTGGAAATAAGTTCTCCCAGTATTTGGCTTGTATTCTTACTTTTTGTAAATGATGTTTTGGATATATAGGATTGATTTATCATTTTAATATTTTGTGGTATCCATTTTGTGTGTCTGCCTTGTTTAAGAAACACTGCTTTTCAGAAAACATACTCTCAGATGTTCTTTTCAAATTTTAAGGGTTTTTTTCCTAAGTCTTTAATCATCTTGGAATTGTTTTTTATTTGTTTTCTTGTGTGTGTATGTGTGTGCTCGCTCACATGTGTGTGCATGCATGTGCAATTTTCTTCAGCTGGTGGAACCAGTAATTCCATCACTGTTTAAGGAATGGTTCGTCACTTTCACATTGCTCTGCTTTGCCCCTGCCACTCATGGAGTTTCCATATGAGTGTCTGTTCCTGAGGTCTCAGTTTTGTGCCCCTTGGTCTATTTCTGTTGCAACTCCACAATATCTTACTTAGTTCATATGTATAATTAATGCTGATATCTGGTAGGTAGCACATATTACTTCCATCACGTTCTTTTTCTAAATTATCTTAAATATTTGCCCTTGATCTTCTACATAAAATATGTAAAAACTTAAGCATTTATAAACAAGACAAACATGCTTCAAAACAACATGTGGTATACAGTAAATATATACAATTTGAGTTGCCATTTAAAAATAAAATTTTTACCTGAAAAACAAGCAGTTACAGATATACACATACGTATATATCACGTAGTTTTTCTTAGATTTGCATTGCATATATAGAAGCATTTGGATGAGAATTTTCAGATTTGCAGTACTGTCTTCCAATCATCAAACAGAAAATATCCATTTATTGAGGTTTCCACTTACTTGTTTTGTTCTTGGAATTTTCATTATTTTTATAGGGGCAGTAATGAATTTTTAAGTTTATTTGATGGTATCAATCCAGAATCTGAGGAGTTTTTAAAGGAGACCTAATGCTTATTTCAGGATAGTTCAGCATCCTACCAGAAGTAAAGAAATTGTATGGAATATTTTTACATGCAACTTTCTATTTAAGTATGTGTGGTCATTTTGAGTTTTTTCCCCTCTGTCAACTTGTACATGATTACATACACTTATGAAAAATGTGTATCTGTTTACATTATAGGTGGGACAATGCTAAGCAGTGAAAAAGCCCACTTTTTGTCAGGAAGAATTAGATGAAGTAGATCTGAAGGAAATTTGGTTGACATGGAACCCCCAAAACTCTCCAAAAAATGCAATATTACAGGTACATGAATTTGTAACTATTGTAATTTTTTCATGTAAATAAATCAAATCAATTCCACTAAGCACTGAAAGTCTATCTTCAGAAAACTTTATTGGAATTAAAAGAAGTTTAAAATCTCAATTTTATAGAAATAGTTGCAGTGTCACTGAAGATATATACAGAAAAACCACGCTAACAGATTACTATAAATATAATAGAGGAAAAAAATAATTAATAAATAATAAATGAGTGATAGATGCAGTAAATATGAATGAAGGACACCTAAAAGAGACATCTTGGGTTTGGAGCAGCCTAAGAAATATTCATGGAACAGAAAACAATTGAATAGATCCTCAGAGCAAAAAGAAAGTTTCAAGAGAGTTAGGATAACTGGAATGAAGACAAGTGTAAAAATAAGAGAAATACTATCTTTATGTTTTCAAAATGCATTTTCTAATATTTAATATGTGACACTTAAACTAGTTTAAATCAAGATAGCAGTTCTAAAAATATTAAAAATATCTGACAGTTTACTTGATTCATTTTTTCTATAGAACTTTAGCAATTTGGTTGCCCATTTTCTCTAAAGTACCAGTTTCAAAAAGCCCTCAGACTTATTACTAATATTTTCTGAGAAATGGCCAAATATGAGTCACTGTAAACATAAAAATGGGTACAACATTGTGGAATATATAGAAATATTTATAGTGGAAACATGAATATTTTAATGTGCATCTAATTCTTAAAACACTCACTTTGCAAGGTATTCACATGTTTCCATTTCTAGTGGTTAAGACCATTTTTTGCCCTTCCAAGCCTGAATTCAAAGAATTCTTTCAAGAAGTAGTTCCAGTTGTAGTCTATTATTTCAGTGCTATTTTTCACAAATAATTCAATTAAAATGTATCAATACAAAGTTACCAAAATATTCTAAGAAATCAATGATGACTGGCTAATTTAGTGTATTGCTTTTCAATTGATGTATTTGCTATTTCTCATATATTGAATACTATCTGAAAAGGAAAACATGAAATTAATATTCTTGAAATAATGAAACTAATCATTATTTAGAAAAGTCTAAATAATTGAAGCATTCACAGGTTTGCTTTTGGGGAAATAAAACATTAACTAATAAGACATCAGCGCATGCTACTCTAGGTCAGTTTCAGGAAATGTATTAAATATGTTATTGTCTAAAGTGTTTAGCATTTATTTTAGTTTATAACTCACCATGTCTTATGATAAATTTATCTACAGTCATAATAACCTCATAGAAAATTTCCCTTTCTTCATTACATGCAAAATTGACCAAATTTAACATTAAGTTTGAAGTAATTAGTAGACTAAAGATCACAAAGCAAAATGCAAAGTAAGTCTCAAATTTTTAGCATTTTTGCATTTTGGGGAAAAATGGGTTGTTTCATAGATTGTCACCTCATTTTTGTTTTGCTTTGTTTTTGTTTACATATCAAGAATGCCAACACCCAAGTTTTCTTCACAATTGGCCAGGTGGTTCCACTCTTCATGATAATAATGTTTCCCAAACTAGGAATCCATTCTGGAATGAACTGTCTGCTTCTAACCCATTTTTGGATGATATAACTCAGCTAAGAAATAACCAGAAGAGAGATAATGTCTCCATCTTGAAGGAAGATCCCTTTCTTTTTTTAAGAGAAATAGAAACCGGAAATTCTTTTGATTCCTCTGGTGATGAACTTGATGTGCACAAGTTGCTCAGGCATTCCTCCTCAAAGAAATCAGGAAGATCTAAAAGTGTTCCAGAACTTCTAGACATTTTAGATGATGCTGTCTATACTCATGACAGTATTCACAACTCTGACCAGATCCTAGTAGAAGACTTAGAATGGCTTCAAAATGACAGAGAAGCTTATAAAATGGCTTGGTTAAGTCAACGCCAGCTGGCCCGCTCCTGCTTGGATTTGAATACAATTAATCAGAGTCCTGGGTGGGCCCAGACCCAAGTTGCAAACACCATCATAGTTTGTAAATTAAATCACCAAGGAGGATCTGTACAGTTACCTGAATCGGATATCACTGTTCATGTTCCCCAAGGTCACGTAGCTGTGGGAGAATTCCAAGAGGTCTCATTAAGGGCTTTTCTGGATCCTCCAAAAATGCTCAATCATGATCTTTCTTGCACTGTAAGTCCTCTTTTGGAAATCATGTTAAGCAACCTTAATACAATGGAAGCTATTTTGCTGGAGATGAAAATTGGAGCTGAAGTGAGAAAGGATCCTTTCAGCCAAGTCATGACAAAAATGGTGTGTTTATACAGCCTGGAAAAAGAAGGCCCTTTCAGAGTGTTAAACACCTGCTATATTTATAATGACACCATCCAAGTGAAGCTAATGGACTTCAGTCAGGTGATGTATCTAGTGATTGCTGCACAAGCTAAAGCTATTCAGTCACCAGCTGCCACCATTTGGGATTATATCCACAAAACTACCTCAATTGGAATTTATGGACCCAAATATATCCACCCCAGTTTCACTGCTGTTTTCACTGTCTGTGGACACAGCTATATGCCAGGAAAACTTATAGTCTCTGATATTAAGAAGGGTGGAAAAAACATATCTCCCGTTGTATTTCAGCTCTGGGGAAAACATTCATTTTTACTTGACAAGCCACAAGATTTAAGCATTTCAGTCTTTTCATGTGATCCAGATTTTGAAGTAAAGGTAGAAGGAGAAGGGAAAGAAATTAAACAAAATCAGTTGGAAGCAGGTGAAGTAGTTCATCATCCATTTTTATTTTCTTTGGTTGACCACAAAGAAATGCACTTGTTTGTTTTCCGTGTTCAGGTGGATACTCCTGACAGTAGACCAGTTGCATGGTTCTTTATCACTTCACCTGATCCAGCTCCAAATTTAAAAAGGCTCTCAAATCTCCCAGGTTATTTGAAGAAGGAGAAAGAAGTCAAATCTGCTCCTTTATTGCCAACACTGCCTGTTAAGTATCCCACATTCCAAGATAAAAAATTGAACTTTACCAACTATGGGGTGAGCCTGAAGACAGTGCTAAGACAAATCAAGATTGACTACTTACTTGAATATTTCAAAGGGGACACAATAGGCCTTCTTGGAGAAGGTAAGGTAAAAGCCATTGGGCAGTCCAAAGTGAAAGAATGGTATGTAGGAGTTCTCAGAGGTAAGATTGGACTTGTGCACTGCAAAAACGTCAAGGTGATTTCAAAAGAACAATTAATGTCTAGGTCTGACAATATCTTTACAACCAGAAATCTTCTTGAACAAATTGTGCTGCCCTTTAAAAAACTGACTTATATATACTCAGTTGTATTGACCTTGGTGTCAGAAAAAGTGTATGATTGGAAAGTTTTAGCTGATGTCCTGGGTTACTCACATCTGTCACTGGAAGATTTTGATCGAATACAAGTGAACAAAGAATCAGAAAGGGTTTCTTATATTGTAAAGAAGTTAAAGGAAGATTGCCATGCTGATAGAAATACAAGGAAGTTTCTTTATGAACTTATTGTGGTGAGTACTGCTTGATCATAGTAATTTATTTGCCATAGACAACTTTATCAGCTTGACCAAACCAAATGTATGAGAGGAGAAATTTTAAAAAATCATGACTAGTTAGTTATAACTACTTTAAAGCAAATACAGAGCTTTTCCTGCAAGACCCTATAATTGGATACATAGATTTGTGATTCAGCATTTTTTTTGTGATTCAGTTTTGATTTCCTCTGATAATAGGTCTCCAAAGATCATCTTTTTAAGGAAAGATTAAAGATTCCATTTGTGCAGGACCTAAAACTAAGGAGACGTTTTCTCTTCCTCTCTCAAATATTTAGACAGGTCTAAAAGAATCAGAGAAGCTGTATAACCTCAAAGTAAATAACAACAAACTTAAACATAACCAAAGTGGCCATTGCTAGAGGTCTGCTTTTCATTATTTTTTTTTAAAAAACAAAAAACATATTACCAATGTCCTGTACTGTGACAATTTAATTCTTCTTCTGTTTGCAGTGTATCACAACCAAGCAATGAAATTGCTAATTTTCTTCTTAATCTTCATGTTCTAATAGCATTTTTATGGTAAAATTTTTTCAGCTGATAAATGATCACACCAGTGGAAGACTTACAGGAGAATTATAAAGAATTTTTTGTTATTAAAATTAAAATTCAATAATTTATAAAATCTTTTTTTAAATCAAGAGCATATTTCTTGAAAAATGATAAATATATGATCATATAAATGAAAATGATAGCTAACACTTCCTGAATAGTAGCTAGTACTGAAAACCAGGGACAAAGGAGAGGAGTGAGATTATACAGGAGGTAGATAAAGAGGAGTTTTAATTAAAGTGCAAAAGGAGGGAAATATATTGGTGGAGGATTTTAATCTGTGACATTAACAGTAATTTATATATTAAAGAAAGAAATACATAAAAACATTTCCTATACTTCAATGTTTTTGATGAATATGCAATGATGCTAAGATGAGTTAAAATTTAAGAGTTCCACTATCCAATTGGTAAGTGAATAATTTTATTTTAGTGTGCTGCATTTTCACTTAACTTGACCATTGGCTACTGAATACTAGAAGATACTTTACCTTGTAAAAGCTGCACATGAATTTTGCAATAGCTCATTACTTCTTACAGCTCATGTTCAGCATATATCCACAAGATTTGGATCAAAACTTGCTTTCTTCCGCTATCTCTGCTTGAAAAGCAATTACATTAGCCCAATATCTGAACAGTTAGGCCTGATGATACCTATATTTGTTGGAGGACATGATAATGAATGGCTGAGTAGACAGCAAATGATGGTAGAAAGCCCATTTAAGAGACTAGTTCCCCAGAGGGCCCCAAAACACATGTCCTGCTTTAGTGAAGGCTTTGAGACTTTTGTATAGAGGAGGCTTAGGCCTAGTCATCTGATGAGGGTTGATTGAATACAGGGTGTAGAGTTATCTCTTAAAAATTTTATCTGTGTAGTAAATAAGCATTTTTCTTGGACTGTAGAATAATTTGAGGAGTCTGGCAAATTGAGAATTTACAAGTGGCTTACCTTACATACTTGACACCCAGTAAAGCCTTTCAGCATCTGATATAATCTATTTATTTATTAGGCAGAATTAGACAGGGTGGTATTATCACCACATCCAATTTTAAAATCATTAAGAAGGGATATTGAGTAACTTATCTGAAGTCTTAGTCTTGTGGAGATTTATTTTAAACATAGGCTCTATGACTTCAAGTGGTGACTTCTTTTTGCTCAAAGAAGAACCTGGACTAGACAATAGTAATGCCATTGAATAATCTATTAAAAGCACCTTCAGGAGCCCACTGGATGAATATTGCTTCTCACTGAGGCCCTAACTGCTCAGCAAAAATGCATGGATCAGTACAGTCTATGTATAAAAACCATGGTTGGTCCTTCTAATCATATACTTCCATGTGACTAAACACTCTATGCACTTCAATGGTTGCCTAACTTGGTCATCCATTTTTTATTGTATCCTAATGGTAGATAAGGGTTCTGAGTAATCTTAAGTAATGAGAAGCAGGTAAACACTTTTATTTGTTTATTTGGCAGTGATAATAAATAAATAAAATTGCATTTCTAAAAATATATTCAAAACAAAACAGAAACTTGTAGACTTGTTTGAAACATACCTGGTGAATGAAAAAGCTCAAGATACCCAAAAAGAAAGAAAGAAAGAAAGAAAGAAAGAAAGAAAGAAAGAAAGAAAGAAAGAGTCTGATGGTTTTCCATTTGGCCAGTTACAAGACCATTTTATCTTTAATACCCTGTGTTTTACATTTAACACAATTACATTAGTACTGAGAGAGACCTTTGGTTGTTTTAAAATTCATGAACATTAATAGTTTTGTTTAAAGTTGGAATGTCTTATTTTTATGCAATAGGGATGATTATAAGAAGTTTCAGATTTTTTGTAGTGGGGGAGATGCTGGAGATTGAACCCAGGGCCTCATGCATGGTAATTCTAGAAAGTTAAAAATCACATTTTAATGAAAAAATAAAATGTTTACCATCACCAGTGATTTCACTCTTTAGAGAAATTCTGTAACTAAACCTCTGGTAAGGTAAGAAATTATTTTTTGTGAATCAACCCTGAACTGACAGATTATGGATGGTTGGAACCTCAGTATTTTTGGAAATGTGTGGCTTACCCTCTTCCTCATACAATTGAAGATACTAAGACACATTGATTCAGCAGCTTACTCAGGATCACGTAATTAGTCACTGATTTAGTCCTTGATCTCTTCTAATTCTGATTTGGTTATGTCCTCTATAGTGGTTGTTGAATTTGCTTAGCAGTAAATCAACAATTTGAGCTTTAGAAAATAAAGTTATATGTGTGTGTTTCTTTAAAAAGAATTCTGATTTCTAGAATATGTAGTGAAATTATTAATTTAAAGGAAAACACAAAACAATTTAAATTCTGACACATAATTTCTGCCACAGGCTCTGCTGAAGATGGATTGCCAAGGGTTAGTAGCACATCTTATCCAAGAGGCTGTTATTTTGACTTCAGCTGTCAAGGTTGGCAATGGGTGGAGGGAACTTGCTGAAAAGTTAGTACGGCTCACAAAGCAACAGATGGAAGCATATGAAATTCCTCACCGAGGAAAAACTGGAGACGTTGCTGTTGAGGTGAGATTTTTTTTATGTCTAATGCTATGGTGAAGAGTTGCAAACCAAATAAAACATGTAATCAAACTTGTACCATATTCATGGGTTAATTGGGGACACTTCCAAAAAGATCCACTGACATAACTACTTCTGAAACTAATCAAAATGACCTGAAATACATCACCCTTAAGTGATTAAGAGCCTTGAAAATGTATTGATGTTTGTCCTTGAATTTCATGTTTACATGGCCTTTGGTGAAATGAGTTGATTAAATAATGGGTCATTAAATAGGCAGGGATATAAAAACTTGAAACACAGAAGAGCTGAATTTTGAAGTGAGGCAATTGGACCAAGCCAAGGGAAAGGAGGAGGATATCAATAAAAAGTATTTAAAAGCCTTAAATACTGACTTATTCCTTTGTCACAAACATTGCTGAATGGCAAGAAACATTAAGAGTGTGGGTCATGTGAAACCCCTGTTACTGAACAATGACGATGTCTAGGAGCTTTATTATTGCCTTCATAATTTTCATACATTACAAACTACAAATACCAAATACAGAATGGCAGCATTTAGTTCAAAGTAAACTTTTGTCATGTAAATACTGTTGTTTTTTAAAATTTTTATTGGTACATTTTAGATATACATAGTGATCACATTCATCATAGGGAATTTGTGCCTATACACAATGTATCTTGATTCTTCCTTTTTCTTCCCCAATCCCCTCCCCTTCCTTCAACCTCTCTTCCTTTCCTTATTTACAAAAGTTTTGTTTTCATGTTTTCTTCTATTCTCTTTTTTGCTTTTCCCTATCTTCTTTTCCCCCTCTCCCCTCCCTTGTTCCTTTTCCAATCTGAACATTTTCTTCCCATTTCCCAATATCTATTATGCATTTTGGTCCTTATTTACACTTTCAGTTTCTCATACCAAAGAAACGATGCAATATTTAAACACATGTGCTCCATCTATTTCACTTAGGAGTATGGTCTCAAGGTGCGTCCATTTACCTATAAATGTTTCAAGTTTATCCTTCTTTATAACAGAGTAGTACTACATTGTATGAAAATGCCACATCTTCTTTATTCATTCATCTGTTGATGGGCATTTGGGCTGTGTTGAAGATTTAGCTATTATAAATTGTGCTGCTATAAAAATGGGTGTGCATATATTGCTGTGGTATGATGCTTTTAATTCTTTCAGGAGATACCAAAAAGGAGAATAGTCAAATCAAATGGAACCTCTAGTTTTAGTTTTTTGAGGAATCTCCACACTGATTTCCACAGTGGTTGCACCGGTCTATACTCCCACCAACAATGGAGAAGGGTAACTTTTTCTCAGCACCCCTGCCAGCATTTGTTATTGGTCGATTTCTTGATGATAGCCATTTTTTTCTGGAGTGAGATGAAATCTCAGTGTTGTTTTAATTTGCATCCCTCGAATGACCAGTGATGTTGAACATTTTTTCATATATTTATTTGCCATTTGTATTTCTTCATCTGAGAAGTCTAATGTCTAATCATTTCAGATGCCCTTTAAGTTTAGGGAGTCTGATTTTTTGAGTTCTTTATATATTCTAGATATTAGTCGTTTGTCTGAGGAACAGCTGGCAAAATTTTTTCCTACTCTGTGGGTTTTTCCTTCACTCTCTTGGTGGTTTCTTTTGCTGTGCAAATGTTCTTTAATAAAATGAGATCCTATTTGTTGAATATTTGTGTTATTTCTTGTGTGATCAGAGTTTTGTTCATAAAGTCTTTGCCTACACATATATCTTCAAGAATTCTACTATTCTATCTTTCAATACATTTAAGGTTTATGTTTTAAAATTTAGGTCTTTGATCCATTTTGATTTTAGTTTAGTCCATGGTGAGAGATATGGGTCTAGCTAATCTTCAGTACTTGGGAAGCCAATTTTCCCAGCACCATTTATTAAAGAGGCTCTCTTTCTTCCACTGTAGATGTTTTGCTCCATTGTCAAAGATAAAGTGGCTGAGTGTATTTGGAGTTATTTCTCTATCTTCTAATCCGTTCCAATGATCCTCAGGTCTGTTTTTTGTTTTGTTTTGTTTTGGCAGTGCTATGCTGTTTTTATCATGGTATTTTGTATTATAATTTCAAGTCAAAGATTGTGATGCCCTCAGCCTTGCTTTTGTTACCCAGAATTGCTTTTGCTATTCTAGGTCTCTTCAGTTTCCAAATAAATTTTAGGATTGTTTTGTCTAATTCTGTGAGGTATGCTGTTGGTAATTAGATTGAGATTGCATTAAATCTAACCCTAATCCTAACCCCAATCCTAACCCAAACCCTAACCCTAAGCCATCTATGACAAACTAACATTATACTAAGTGGTCAAAAACTGAAAGCTTTCACTCTAAAATCAGGAACAAGACAAAGATGTCTACTATCACCACTCTTATTCCATATGGCTCTGGAAACATTAGCCAGAACAATTAGACAAGAGAAAGAAATACAAGGAATAGGAGTAGGAAAGAAAGAAGTTAAAATATTATTTGCAGATGACATGATACTCTACGTAGAAGACCCCAAAACTCCACTAAAAGACTTCTAGGTTTAATAACCAAATTCAACACCATAGCTGGATACAAAGTCAACACTCAAAAATCAATAGTTTTCCTGTACACAAGTAACAGACTCACTGAGAGAGAAATTAAGGAAACCTCACATTTCACAAAGGCATCAAATAAAATGAAATACTTAGGAATCAATCTAAGGAAGGAAGTAAACGACCTTTAAATTGAAGGCTACAGTACTCTGAAAAAAGAGATAAAAGAAAATACTGTTTGTGTTTTTTTTGGCTTTTTTTTTTGGTACCAAGGATTGAACGTGGGTCCTTGGGCTTGTAAGGCAGGTGTCTGAACCACTGAGCTAAATCCCTGGGAGAATA
This sequence comes from Heterocephalus glaber, assembly GCF_053883595.1. Lineage (NCBI taxonomy): Eukaryota > Metazoa > Chordata > Mammalia > Rodentia > Bathyergidae > Heterocephalus > Heterocephalus glaber. The sequence continues at coordinate 10,130,187 of NW_028258156.1, forward strand.
CTGTTGTTTTTAATCACTATTACAACAAATATATTCTGCTAGGCAAAAATTAAATATTTTTTCCTGTTTAACATAAACCAATGTAAGTCAACTTTTATTGAATTAAATAAAATATAATTCAATGATGAACACATGTAAAACATTCTGTATCTTTCACATAAGTGTATTTAGCAAAACATTCTCTCTTATTAGATGATGTCTTGGTAGAAGCAGAGCTGTGTTCTCCACATCCATTTTGGTTATTGAAATGAGTATTAATTTTTTGGAAATTTTTCTTACTGTGAAACAACTGTTCCAACTGGATGACTAAGACAAAGCAATCTTTCCATGAAGAGTAAAGAGTCAAACTAAGTCAGCTGAATTCCAGCAGCTGCAGGGAATGTCAGCAAGCCGACCTCTGAGTTCTCAGAGCTGGCTCTCAGTCAAGGACTCCTTATACCAGGAGTGGTTAAGGACTAGTGAATTACGGCCCCTCACAGACTACATTTCTCTGTATAAAATTGAAGGGCATTTCAATCTGTAATGGGGATTCAGCACAATCTGAAAAATGGACCCAAGTGTGTACTGAATGAGCCAAAATATCAGAAACTCTTAAGAAGGGAAAAAGAACAGTATTGTGAGAAATGTGCTAACTCTGACGTTTCAGCTAACTAATTTAAAAAAGTTGTCTAATTTAAAGTATAACTTCTTTTTTTTTCTTAAGAAAGCCCCGTTTTTAACGTTCTGTTGAGAGTTTACTGGAGAAGTATTTATTCTGTCATCCTCCTTAAGCATCTGGCTTCTCTCTAATTGTGTTTATAGCTTTTTTTCGCCCAAATCTTGATGGAAGCCAACAAACAGCCTAGTTTTCCATTGTTTACTTTTGCACAGACCAAATCATACATGACTAAGTCTATGCCTGAGGCTGATAAATACTCTGAATCTTAAACTACAGCCCTTAAACATGTTTTTCTAGAGACTGCAGATCAATTTGCTGTGAATAATACTAGCAGTCACCACTCATATCCATGCTATAACCTATAGGAATTTTTTCCTGTTAGGCCACTTAAACTAGAGGCTAAATATATACTAATTTCCATCTGCCTAAAAAATACAAATGTACAATTTTTTTTTCCTCTGGGGAGGAATTGATTCTTAAATGGCCATTTACAAGTCTAGCAGTTGATTTTAGAGCACACTGGTGTTAGTCCTAAGCGGTAGGTGTACAGGGAGGGAAATGGCACCGGGGCCAAGAGGCAACCAACTTAGCAGTTCCTCTGTTGCTTTTGTTTTCTTCATCGCACTTGTTCAGAGGGCAAAAATCCCCTTCTCTGCGTGTCATGCTTCACTTCGGCTCCTTCACTCCTTTTCTGTCCTTTTTAATTTCTCTGACTTCCTTCTGTTTGATTTTTACTGTATTGAATAGACAGTTACCTGTCACATATAACTTGTACTTTTTCAGGAATACTGCAAAAATTAACTTATTTAATAACAACAAAAGCTTCTAACAAAAACTTGTTGCAAGTGTTAGATAACTTCAGAGTTGGAACTTCTTAGAACCAAGTTTAGAGCACAGCCTTTGGCATCTAGGTCCAAATCCAGCAGGGTGACCACATCTCAGAGCCAGAGGTGTGGTCAGGGCTGAGGGCTTAAGAAATTCATTTAATTTTTTCTTTATCTTCTCTTCAATCCAGGATATATAGCTACAAAAATTTGCCTGAACATCTTCATCAAGCCTCAAAGTTATTAACGAATAAGGAACATTAATAGCATGTCTTTTAGATTTTTCTAGAATCCTTTCATCCATTTCTTACTCTTTTTTCATTTTTTAAATTAACCATCACCCCAAATTAAATTTTAAGAAATATTACTCAGTGTTTCTAATGACATTGTAATTCCTACATTAAAGAAAATCTACAGATTAGAATCTTATCTTAAGTAAAATATAATTTTTAAATTATTATTTCTGGAACAAAATATATTTATGCTATAAAGATGTAACTAGTGTCAAAGTTTTTCTGTGAAAACTAATGCAAATTCACTGGAGCTTTTCTGAAGCTATTAGAATTTTAATTAAAAATGTAGAAATAAATAAAATATTAGAAAAGCAGCCCTCTTTTAAAAGTTGGATTTTTAAGGGAAAGTACTGGGGATTTTAAGTGTAATATATTCATAGCTCTGAACTAGATGTTCTTCACTTAACCTTCCAGGGATTATTACCATACATGAAAAACAATTTCTCGATTGCCCTACCCATTGGTCCACTGTCTAGCAATAAAGATTAGGCTCCTTCTGTTTTATTCATCTCAGAAACCACTCACCTGTAGAAAGTTATAATTGGAAAAGTGTATTTTAAGTCTTTTTGTCATCACCATTTCATCAGTACAGATCTAATCTTTTATATCTTCTAGGAGCAGTCTTTGTTCCCCTCATTTTCTGACTGGCAGGTAGAGTTTTTAGAGCATTTCATTCTAAGTCTAGATTAATGATCAGAAAATAGGTGATCTATGGTTAATTTTGCTTATGTTATAAATGAATGGATAATTTTACACAAAATTCTTCCCATACATTTATTATCTTTCCTTCATATCTTTGGCCTCGGTGTTTTATTCACCCATGCATTTCACATGTTTTCTAGGTCTATTGATTCTAAGAATTCATTTACGAACCACAAAAAATCCCACACAAACACAATGAGAAACAAGTTTTTTTTCCCTCTTGGAAACTAAGTGTCATCTCGGCATGGGGATAGGGACAAACTGGTAATATTTGAATTGATAACAACATTTTTAAGAAGTATACGATAAGAATTATGATACTTCCCCTTATTGTTTAGTGAGCATATTCCTTACATTATCTCATTTATCTCAGCAAGTTATGTAAGAAAGACAATATATCCATCACTTTGTACATATAAACAAACAATATGATTGCATTTGTAAAATTCATCTGTAGTTACATGGTTATGTAACTATGATTTGAATACAATTGTTTCTTACATCATTGTGCTAGACTGGTGATAAATCTTTTCAGAATTAATTAAAAAATCATTAGCATTATTCCACACAATCAGAAATACATCCTGGCTCAGGATAGGTAGAATTTGAATAATTTGGGAAGATGAGAAGTGAACTGTAAGGCTTCTGGATGCCAGGTAGTTCTAAAGACCCCTGAAACGAAGTTGGGCAGAGAGGAAAATTCACCTTAATAACTGCTGGGAGATGTGGTCAGTGCAAACATGGGAATGGTTGGAAGAGAGTCTTGAATGACTGCCAGAGCATAGAAACTAAGCTTCCTGGCCTCAATTCCTATTGCAGGACTAGCATTTATTAGCCCTAGGACCTTGGGCAAGGTGCTTAACTTTTCTTGGGATTTTTCTTTTTAGTAAAATGAAAAGAAATATACCATCTTGTTGAATGGATGTCAAATGTTCAGAGAATCAAAGGAGGTAATATATAAGATACTTGGGACAATCACTAAGTACATAATTTCTGTCATTTTGATAAAGAGGAAAAGGTGAATTTGGCAACTCTGTAACTTTGGGTGATTTTGGAAAAGGCAATAAAATATAGTAATTTTTAAGTAATTCAACCAAGAAAAAATATAGATAAGCAAAGAAAAAGTCAGCAATGATTTCAAGGTTCCTGAGAAACTGGTAGAATGCTAATGTATAAGAAAAATTCTTGGATGACCAGATTTTTCTTAAGGGCTTAACAACATTTAATTTTCACTGGAAAATATATATTGCACAAGGTAAGAGAATGACCTTGAACTATTATGGTTTTCTGGCTTATGTAGCAACTCCTGTTTTCTGCTTACTTACGGTGATATTGAATTGTCCAGTTTCTGTATCTGAGCCTGGCTGAATTTTAACCTTTGGACTTTGTTCTTTTGCAGTGAGAAATGTATTTACAATTTCTTAAGAGAGGAAAAATTATTATATGGAAATTCACCTATCAGTGGTAAAAAGTACAAAATAATCTCTCAACTCTTCATTTTTGAATTATAGATTTGGCACAGTACTATATATATGTAAATATATATACTCATCTATTTTGTACAATTCCATACTTATTGCTTCAATCTTCAATTTCAAAATGATACTTCATTTTTGAAATGATGGGAAAAAACCAAAGATATCACAGTGAAAATCCTGGGGTAACTTATTGTATTCCTATGACTTTTGATTTTACTCTGTATCATATGTTATTAGCATGCTGACAATCAAATTGAAATAATCATACTAGGTTAAATATTATACAGATATTGTTAATGGATTTAGATATGATACTATTTGATTTTTAGGTTAGGTTTTCTTTATCAAGCTCTATCATAGTGAAGATAAGTAATAAGGAATTTCAGAAACTCAAATTCCAGGTAAGTACAAGATCTACAACAGCATTTATTAATTTCTTTTTTTATTTATGTATTTATTGGTACATTTTAGGTATACAGTACATTTACATTTATCATTGGGTGTTTGTACATGTACATGATGTATCTTAGTTCTTATTTTTTCTCCCATTCCCTGTGCACCCTTCACCCCCTCCACCCTTCCCTACTTACATACACTTTGTTTCCATTTTTTTTTCTTTCTCATAATTTTTCCTTTCCCTTCTTCCTTTTCCCCTTTCCCTCCCACCACACCCACACCCTTTTACCTTTTTCTATTTCAAATTATCAATTATTCATTTTAACCGTTTTAGTCCTTATTTATACTAGCAGTTTCTCACACTAGAGAAACTATTTGGTATTTACACATGTGTGTCCTATTTATTTCACTTATGAGTATGGCCTCAATATGCATCCATTTAGCTATAAATGTCTCTAGTTTCTTGTTCTTTATGACTGGATAGTACTCCATTTTATGAAAAAACCACATCTTCTTTATCCAGTTTCCAGTTAATGGGCACTTGGGCTGTTTCCAAGTTTTAGCTATTACAAACTGTGCCACTATAAACATGGGTGCACATATATTGCTGTGGTATGATTCTCTTTCTTTTGATTTTTTTTTGTATTAAATTCTTTTATTGGTACATTGTAGGTATACAACACAATTACATTTCTCATTGGGAATTGTATCTTTATATAATGCATCTTGGTTCTTATTTTTTCCCCATTCCTAGCCCTCCCTTCACGCCCTCCACCCTTCCCTATTTACAAAGACTTTATTTCCATTTTTTCCATTTCTCATCATTTTTTCCGTTCTCTTCTTTCCTTTCCCCTGTGCATTTGTTATTGATTGATTTCTTGATAGCAGCCATTCTTTGTGGGGTGAGGTGGAATCTCAGTGCTGTTTTCATTTGCATCTCTCGAATGACCAGTGATGTTGAACATTTTTTCATATATTTATTTGCTATTTTTACTTCTTTGTCTGAGAAATGTCTGTTCATTTGGGATGCCCATTTTTGAATTGGCTCTTTGAATTTGTGGGGTGTGATTTTTTTTCAATTCTTTATATATTCTTGATAGTAGACCTTTGTCTGAGGTACAGCTGCTAAAAATTTCTTCCCACATTGTAGGTTGTCTCTTAGCTCTGTTGGTAGTTTCTCTTGCAGTGCAGAAACTTTTTAATAAGATGAGATCCCAGTTGTTGATTGTTTGTGCTAGCTCCTGTGCTACTGAAGATTTGTTCATAAAGTCTTTTCCTATGCCAATGTCATCAAGAGTTCTACCTAACTTATCTTCCAGCAAGTTTAGTGTTTCTGTCTTAATATTTAGATCTTTAATCCACTTTGATCTTACTTTTGTGCTTCGTGATAGGTATGGGTCTAGTTTTAATCTCTGGCAGGTTGAAATCCAGTTTTTCCAACACCATTTATTAAATAGGCTATCTTTCCTCCAATGAGGGTGGTTGGCTCCTTTGTCAAAGAGGAGGTGGCTGAGTATGTCTGGAGTTGTTTCTGCATCTTCTAATCTATTCCACTGATCTTTGGGTCTGTTTCTTTGCCAGTACCATGCTGATTTTATCACAGTAGCTTTGTAGTATAGTTTCAAGTTGGGGATTGTGATACCCTCAGCTGCATGAGCATTTATTAAAACTGCTTAATAATGAAATAAATTCATGGTAATCTTTTAGTGTGATATCATTGGATTTGTAACTAGGTGATCTGGATTCTTTTCCTGGATATTTGACTGTGGCTTTGTCAATAAACTTCAAGGGCAACCACAAATGCCATTAAGTGAGCACCTAATGTGGTTGAAAATTTTATATCTGTTGCTCTGTAGACTAAGCAGTGCTTTTGTGACATTTGTTATATTTTTTTCTGTGTTTGACAAAGGGAAAAATTAAAAGCTCAGAGAAATTTTATAGCTTATGAAGGTCCCAGATCTGTTCAGTAGAGTCTAAATCAAAACCAAGATGTGCACTTCTTGCTCAGAGCTTTGCCCCTGTACTTGCCCTCATTGCTTTAATGTTGCCATTGAAAAATTGGGATCAAGAAAATAAAATTCTTTAAATCTTGACATTCAGATGTCTTTATTAATATATGTTTGTGGTGGGGGTAAGGGATGCCAATGAGGAGGAGGCAGCGAGGAATACTCCTGACCAGAGATTGGTAAACTGGGCATAGTGGCACACTACTCTAATCCCAGCTAAATGGGAAGCTGAGACCAGAGGCTCACAAGTTCAAGGCCAGCCTGAGAAACTGGTGAGTCTGCATCTCAAAGAAAAAGAAGGGAAGGAAAGAAGGGAAGAAAAAGGTAGGAAAAGAAAAAGTGAGAAAAGGAAGAGAGAGGAGAGGGAGGGGAGGGAAGATAGGCTGGACCAGTGCGTTTTTCTATGATTTTATACTGTTTTGAGCAGATGGATTAGCAAAGAACAAATTCTCTATTTTCCTTTGGCTCATACTCAAACCCAGAAGTTCCAAGTGATTATTCTCACAACAAATTCAGCTGGTTGGCTCCAAGCAAACTTTTCCAAGAGAATCTTCTGTGAAGTTTTAACCAAATAATATCTTCCTTTTGAGGAAATAGAGTGTCTTCCTGATAAGTTAGCTTCCCTTTTCTTCTGAGGACAATGACAACCTTATCTTCAACAATATTTGTGTACTTACAAATTACAGGTGATGTAAGGCCTACTTGGATGTTGTAAATTATGTACTGAAGACAGAACACATGTAATAATCATTAAGAAGTGAAACTTTCCTTAATTCTTCTTCAACTCATGGTACTTAAAAAGGAAATGTTGCTTCTATAATTTTATGAGAAAAGTAGGTGGATTATTAATCCTCTAATGTGGCAAAATGTAATTATCCAAAGGTAGTTAAAATCAATCACATTCTTTATGCTTATTCATATTTTATGAGCAAAAAAAGGGCTAAAAATTCTATGCTCAAATCTGAATTGCTTTTATTCATGTTGGATTTCAGCATTTAGTGCATTATCTAATGGGGCTTACTGGCTTCTGGGAATAAGCACTCTAAATTTGGAAATATACTTTTTTTGTCCCTATTTCTATTTCAGTTTTTTGGTACCCCACATATTATTTTTTCATTATTCCTTTACCTTTTACTTTGTCCTCAAATATTGAGAAGATAAACCAAAGGAAAAATACATCCTTCCACACAGATGCTATAACCTGGGAAAATTTCTGAACTTCATAAATTACTGAGGCCATTGTCCTTTATATAAGAGATTAAAAGCACATAGAGAAAAAATTAACAACTGTGTTTTTTATTGCCCTCATGCTATCTATTGAAAGATGAACCCATAATACTAAGAGGTTAGCATTAAAAAAACCTAAGAAAAGAGGCAAAAGAATGTAGCTTATGCATCAAATATTTGTGATATAGATGAGACGGCTGAGAGAAATTTTTTGTGGTTAATAATTTAACCAAAACAAACTCTCAGGAGCATACTTTCCTTTTGACTCACCCAAGTGTAAGTATAAAGTTACATAAACTCCCTTAATCATAATATTAAGTCAAAGGTAGAAAAGTGATTTTTTAAAACACTGAACAGATAGAGGATAACATAAACCCAAAAGAAATCTTGGCAGCCCACAGCACATTTCCAGCTTTTACAGGACTTCCCTTAGGTCAACTCAGAAAGGAAATTATTTATCCTACCCATTTTCTTTCTTCACACATTTCCAGAAGTGATAACTTCATCCTCTCTGTAATTTATTAAAAAGATTCCCTTGTGATCTTATTGGGTATGTATTTTTGGGCAGAATATCGGTATCTATAGTGAATTAATATATTCAAGTTACTCTCGCATTTTTGCCATTCATAATATATGTTTATTTTCAAGAAAAAACAAAAACAAAACAAAATAAATGCTGAGGAAATAAAAATGTGACTAAGGACTTGAGTGTAAATGTCATATAACTGCTCATATAGGACAAAAACCAACCTATTAGATATTCATTGCATTGATTAAAGTTGGACTTTCATCAGGCTTTGTTAAACCAGAACTCAATATACAAAACTGTATATTTACTGTCTCTCTATACTTCATTACTAAGGAAAAACATGGTTCTTAAATTTAATAGTTTTTTCAGTGCATCCAGTATGTAAGTATTTGTTACATACTTTTGCTCCTTCTCAGTTTCTCTTAATATTTGCCCTTCCAATCACTTACCCAATTCCACCATAATTTTAACATTCTCTGTTGCTTACGTTTCTGCTCAATAACTTTCTTCTTAGATCTCTTGTATATGCTACACATTTCATCCTTAATGAGCCTCAATTTTCCATCTAAGAAAGTTAGTTTTCAAACCTAAAATCCTTTTCCATGCCAGAATATCACTTTTAACAGTTTTTTCTTTTATAAATATTTTTATTTCCTGCTGATTCTTCTTCTGGCTCTCTCTTCTTTTAATAGTCAGATTCTAAATGACCTTTTATTCCGTGGCTTTCATTTCTTCAGCTTCTGTTCATATCTGTTGTATGTCTTATATGACTCTCTACAAACTGTCTTTTTCGAAGTTACCAAAAGCCTTTCAATTGCCAAAGCATTGGATTTTCTATGCTTTTCTTTATATTTCCACATCATTCGATGTTAAAGGGTTAGTGAGTATGTAAGAAGAAAAGGGTACCATCTGTATGCATGGTGGTAAATGTTTAACAACCAGCTGCCCAAGGGCTGGAAGGAAGCTCTAATGTATACCTTTTGCTAATTTTCACGATGTAAATACCCACAATATAGATGATTTTGCCCTTCCAGTATGATATCACTGAAGGTGGGATTTGGGAGGACAGATGAACAGTCAGCCGTGTGGAGCTTGGGTGAGCTGCCTACAGAGACCCCCTCAACATGCTTTCTGGAAAGCTATTAGTCACTGGAATCTGCAGCATGAAACACCTTGCTTCATTTTCTGTCATTCTTGCCTCCATATTCTCTCCATCCTTTTATGTCTTCTGTGTCTTTCATGTAATTCCTGATTGTAGTCTTAGGTGAGATTTAAATTTGCATCCCTTATTCTCTTTCTTGGCATTTTCCTTGACTGCACGTTGACCTCTATCACTGTAGTATGGGTGATGCTAAACCTTTGACTGCTCTTTGGAAGTCATCTCCCTAATTTCACATCAGATACCCACTCCTTTACCTCACATGAGGGCTAAAGCTGAATTCCTTACCCTACAAAAAGATATTTCCTCCATATTCTACTTTAAAATATTAAATGCCAACTGTATACTAACCATTTCATCCATCAGATATCTTCACAAGGATACAGACTCAGGAATTATTATCCAAATTTCTAGAGTCAAAAATTCAAAGCGCAGATAAAGATTTACTCAACTTGGCCCATCCAATATGCAGTGGAACTCAGATGTGAACAAAAAAAATTCACACAAATGAATGTTTCTTTTCAAAGTAGTATCATGACTCTGGTTCAGTGGGATAATCATTGTTATCCTCAAAATGATTTTTTTTTAAGTGCAAGTACATTTTTAGTTTTTTTGTAACCATTATAACCAAGTTCTGTCTATTCACACATTGGTCCAGTGTCTGTGAAGTCCCTTCTTTCTGTCCTGTAAGCTTCTAAAAGCAAGAGGTATACAGGCTCTAGTCTTCCTTTTATTTCTTGGTGTGACATAATTCCTTGATAGGTATTCAATAATTCAATATGTCTTAATAAGTAAGATAATCAATAAACAATTATGTAGTTTGAGTACTTCCATTGCATTGTTATGTTGATTATATTTCTCTCATCTGAGTTGACAGCCACAGATGATTTTATAGACAACAGATAAAATTTTACACTGAAGTGATATGTAGCTTTAGTTTGCTGCAATTAGAAACAAAATCTGAACGCAAAATATTATCTTAATCACTTCTTCATCACTGGGACAAAATGCCCAATACTTCAATTTAAAGTAGGGAGTGTTTATTTTGGCTCACAATTTTTAAGTTTTCAATTCATAGACAGCTGGTTTCAAGGCAGGGTAGCAGGGCAGATGGGCATGCTGGAGGCATGTTTTCATCCCAAAGTTATTATACCCATTTCTAGCCAGATTGTGGTTTAGACTCCAGGGGATTTCAAATGAGCATAGGGAAATACCCCTCCTTGCATTTCTAACTAATCCGGAGGACTCCTAGGAAGTCTCCTCGTATTTTCAGAAATTTTTGTTTTGGGACTCAGGAATCTGTCCAAATTTCTCTGACTTGTAAGAGCTGGTGGCACTGTTCTTCTATCAGTACAAATCAGCAAATATGATGGGGTTATGTAGCAGTGTGCAGAAGTGTGTGTGTGTGTGTGTGTGTGTTTGAATAGATGTGTCATTGGAAGCTCCTCAATCTGTAGTTTCTAATTTATGCATCACTTGGCTATATTTCCTGCCCCCAGCATCACCAAGAAGCTGCTTCATGATCCAGTGTGCCTTGGGACTTTTTTATACATAGTGATTCACAGTGCTGTGACAGGGTATATGACACAGAGCTTTTCTACCTAGGAAAGTTAGTGAGGCCATTTTGACTGCTTCTAGCTACAAAGGTATTTGAATCTGCAGAGCAGTGAACAATCCCCAAGTCATCCATTTGCAATTAGTAAAAGACATCTGCTTTCTGTGATATTTTATGCTAATCTATGCCATCACCTTGTTACTAAAAATGTTCTGATGCTGTTTATCATATTTCAAAATATATTTCTTATTGCTCAATCAGTAAAGACTTAGAACTGTCTTAGAAGAAATTAGCTGTAAATACCATTATTATAAACAATACATTACAAATTGAAAAATGATGTTCCAGCTAGTTGAGCATCAGGGACTTTTGAATGAATTCAACGTATAAAGTAAGTCACAGAGCTTTTACAGTTAGGATAAATCCACTACTGAATTATTTAGCTCTTCTTGGCATCTGAATAGTGGCAGTCAAGATTGACTCTGAACAAAAAGTTTCTATTATGTCTGAATTCATCTTTCACTGCTGAGCTACTAGTGATGACCTGTCCTTTGCAAGGTTTGTTACAATGTAACAACTTACAATGTAAGTCTTTGGACAAGTAGATGAGAAGGCAGCCTATTTCTATTCTGTCTATGGTGGAAGATACAAATGTTTATGAATATGGTTAATGCAGCTAGAGCTTATAAACAAAACTCAGATCATTTCTTTTGCTATATCATATATCTTGATATGATGTAACTTTGATAGTTACCTTTTGTTCTCTACTTTGCAGAATTGAACTTTGTCAGGAGAGGTGAGGATATGAGTGTTATGAATCCTTGGGCTTACTGTATGGGCAAATAGCATCAAATTACTCTGAGCCTTTTATGTGGATTGAATCAAGGTACAATGGAATCTTGTATTTAGGTCTTTAATTCTTTTCATTTCAATTTTACTCTATATGGTAATATTGAAGGACAATGATAAATTATATCTTATGGCCCTACTTCATGTGATATTACTGTTAATGAAGACTCTATATTAAGAGGGTAATTTTGCATATTTAGCTCAGAGTCTGTTACTACATTTTGCAAGTGACTAAATCACAGCTGAATTACTTCAGTGAGCCCAAGTAAGTAGTAAGCAATAAAACTTATATTCCAAATATTCCAATTACAAGTGCATGGTTCATTTTATTATTTTCTGAGAAAATTCATTTTAAGCTCTGTGTGTTTATGTGTGTGTGTGTGTGTGTGTGTTTATATATTCTTCCATTTTTCTTATTCAGTCTGTCTTTGTCTCTGTTCTCTCTGAGCCTGTTGCCTTGGTTACCATTACATACACGCTGGTGTGTGAAATTCTTCTCTGACGTACATTTATTTCTATGGAAACAATTATGTCATTGGTATGGGTAGGTTCTTGGGGAAAACAAAGTGAAAAAGCATTTAATATTGATCTTTTTGGGGTCGTAAAATATATCATTAATTTTTGAACTAGAGCTATGTTTTGCTTTTATTTTGATTTGATCATCATATTTTTCCTGGTTTATATACTTGCTTGGATAAAATGAATGACAAGTGTGAAATATACTTTATAGATCCTTTTCCTGATGTAGCATAAATCTTACCATAAATACATATAAGAATAAAAGTTACTATTTTAATCTTAAAAATCTTTACAGACTGAAAAGTTATCTTAATAACATTTGATATTATCAAAATATTGTGCAAGGTATTTTTTATTCACATCAATCCAATAAGCAATGTGTAGATTATGAATAAAAAAATGAAGACCATACTGGTAGTCATTTTCTTAAAAATCTCTGGTTTTAGAAATAGATGTATAACAAGGAACTGATAATATTAAAACATCTCAACAATATTAAATAAGTCTATGTATAATGGAGATTTCATTTTCTTTTAAGACTATAGAGACTTTTAAATCTTTTTTATGAACATCTGTTGTCCTCTGTGTTCTACTTCCCCACTGCTCCAGTCTAATTTCTTTTTTCTTTATAGATGATGTGGAAACCTGCCTATGATTTTCTCTATACTTGGAGTGCTCACTATGGAGATAGCTACAGAGATGTGTTACAAGACCTTCAATCAGCTTTGGACAAAATGAAGAATCCAGTGACCAAACAGTGGAGAGATTTAACTGGAACTTTACTACTAGTAAACTCTTTGGAGGTTTTGAGAGTGACCTCATTCTCTATTTCTGAGGAAGCATAAAAATGTAGAGTGTTTATTGGGGGCAGGGAGAATGGTAGAAATGAGAGAGAGGGAGGGAGGGAGGGAGGGAGAGAGGGAGAGAGAGAGTGGATAATATAGAAAAGTATTATTTTCTTAATGTTTAAAAACTTTTTAACAAGTGAAAGCAAAGCTTAGCCTTATATTCCAAATTGGACTTTATAATCAAACATTTTGTGTGTGTGTAAATTTAAAAGGCAAACACTTTGTTGAGAAAAAGAAAGTCCTTCTCTCTCTTTGAAAACTACTTTCAGTTTTCTTAAGTTAAAATAAATGATGTTAGAGTAATTTCATCATACAGATAACTGGGTAAAGTATGGGCTGCATAAAATGGAGTTTTACCAGGAGAGGAGGGGCAGACACTGTGAGACCACTCAGGGCTACACACTTTCTGTAACTGATTTCTTATTCCTCAGTGGTGATTGTCAGCATTATTCCCCTGTCACATGTGAAAAAACCAGTTAATGAAGAGGACACCCAAAGCCAATGTAAAGTAGGTTTTCTGCTTGAAAAACCTGCTTCTATTTTTAAAAAAAATTTACACAAGTCAGAATAGTAAAAAAAAAAAACAGAGATAAAATGAGTATCTACAGCCTATCCTACACTGGTAGCTATTACATTTTAATTAAAGTTTGCTCTTCTTTTTCACCATCTCTGGAGAAACTGCCAGAAGGAAAATGAGGTTTATCATCAGGAACTGTTGTCTGAATGTATGGACCTAATGTTTTCATCAGCTTCCTTCAGCATCCTGAGATCTCTATCTAACTCTGCTCAACTCAGACTTTTCCTGCAGGATCATAATGCAAAGTAGTCTTTAGCTCTCAGAGACTTTTAAAAACATAGGTTATTAAAAACAACCACCACCAAAACAATGCCCCAATTTATGCCTGTTCTGGATAGCAGTTTTAACCACTAAAAATACTGTTACCTTTGTGTGTGTGTTTACATATACATACTGGAGAGTGTTACTAAGCTCTTGGAAAACAAAGCTAAACAACAACTTGAGCCACTATAAATGCTACTGGATCACAGAGTTCACAGAAAGATGATCTGTGTTTACTCACATGTTCTGTCTTCTGGAGGTGTGCTAGTGTTGGTGTGGTCTGACTGCCTTTCATCTATTATTACTCAGTTCACAGAGAATATGTACCTATTTTGTGGTAGGCATATAGATGCTTGAGGTTGATAATGGGGAAGAAATTATGATCCCTGACTTCAGTACTGCTACATGATAGAAACAAGAAAAAATGACTTCATTAAATGTCAAGTGGCATCTGTAATGATAGCTGCAACAGAGAGGCTATGATGCTAAGAGATATAGGGTATATACAGGTGTCATCGCCATCCTCTGAATGGGAGGGAGGTAAGTTTACCCTGTGAAGAAAATTAAGATCCTGAAGGGGAATCAGCAACTGATGTTAAAGGGTGCTGGAACTCACTGAAGCCTTCTGGCAGGAGAGAGCTGACCAGTGCAGGGAGCCAGGGTGAAGGAGTGAAGGGATGAGGGTGAAGAGGTAAAGGGCCCTGGAGGTGGGGATGGAGGAGGGAAAGGACACATAAGAGGCACTAAGACCTCTAGGATTTAGGAAAAAATGGCTGATCCCCAAAGGTAATGTGGATGAGCTGAATAAGGATTTTGTTTCAGCATCCTGAATAAAACATGTCCATTTGGCTAAAAAAGTAAAAGCAGAATGTCCTTATAGTTTTTAATACACCCACCCTGGGGTTTTTGGTATGCTAGCAAAGGTAATTTGCCTTAAAGTATAAGCACAATCTTTAAGGATTTCAATATGTATATTTGATGATAGGAGGACAGGTCCTGACCACGGAGTTATGTACATACATTCAAGGATGAAATTTATTTTAATTGAAAATAAATTCAGGGAGAAGGAAAATAAAAGAAAACAATTTGTAAGTTCAGGGCATACTCATTCGTAGAGGTGAATTTGTTTCTTTAGAACATTCTTAGAATCTTTTAACGTGCCAGCAAATGGGACAATTTTGGGAAGGCATAGTAAGAAGGTAATAACTGGGTTTTCCCAGACTTCAAAATTGGAGAAGATCTTGTTAGCTGATTAATGTAATAAAGTTAAGTAAATCATTTCAGGCTTATACCTCATTGTGTTTTGAGCTTGTGGTTGGGAATTTTAAGAAGAGTTTAAAAAAATGAAAAACATGATCTCTGTAATTTAAGGATGAAATAATGGTTTACATATTCATATACACAAAGATATTTTATAATCTTAAAACAAATCCTTCCAGGGGAATTTTAAACCCATGTCCAAACATTCTGGTCTTATAAATTTATTCTAATACTTTTTATGTTGTTTCTACTTTTCTGAATCTTATATTTTTTTACTGTAATGGATTTTCATAATCAGAAAAGATTTACTTAGTAATCGTGAGTTGCCTGTATTTGGCAGAAAGTCAGTGGAATTAATAAGGCACCTTCAGCCTATCCATGACATCATTAAAAGTATCAAAAGCTATTAATCAAAAACTTTTTTAAGCATTTCAAAAGTGAGAAAAGCTTGGAAAGTTCTTTCATATCCTCAAGCTTTTCATGTAGTAATACATGAATTAGGATGAGATTTTAGTTCAGTCCCTAGCTTGCAATGTTACCATTTTTCTCTACAAGCCACAGGTCCATTATGTCCTTAGGTGAAAGTCTTCATATAAAATCATAAGATTCATCCAGCTCTGTGTCACTTACAGTTCCTACCAATAATGGATACAGCACACTTTCATGTCCTGTATTGCAGAAATACTTATATAAACTTTGAACATGGAGATAATTAAGTAGCTGGAAGAAACGAAATGCTAAATCAATGGATAGAGTTGGGGCAAAAAATGTAATTGCTAGTAAACAACTTTGAAAATGTGATATGAACATACAATAGAGAGAAATATATTTAAAATTATATAATGCCATAAATGGAACCTTTTAAACTTACATTTCCATATGGTGC
Source organism: Heterocephalus glaber (assembly GCF_053883595.1). Classification (NCBI taxonomy): domain Eukaryota; kingdom Metazoa; phylum Chordata; class Mammalia; order Rodentia; family Bathyergidae; genus Heterocephalus; species Heterocephalus glaber. The sequence goes on from NW_028258156.1 coordinate 10,146,214, forward strand.
TACTTTAAATGATATTTTTTGGTCATGTTTTAATGCCTAAGGAATATTTGAAATAATATAAAAGGAAAATGATGAAAAATTACATCACTGGAGGCTTTTCTAATTAAAATAGATTTTTTCTATGATATCTACATAATTTTCTCCTCTCATTTTCTATTATGTTTTTTCCTATATAGCATAGTGATAGCGAAGTATAATAGAATCCAAAGATTAAATGTCACTATCATACTAGTTCAAAGAATCTAAAAACATTCTTAAGAATAAAGTAACATGGTTTCTTGCATGCATATTTACTGGTCCAAAGCTCACAAAAGAAGTGACTGTATATACACAGAGAACTAAAAATCACTTTGTATAATATTTCCACTTAAAATAATTTTGGCATAAGTTAATAAGAGCCTAAAATAATTTTAATTGTAAAACTAATTAAATAATTAAGACATCTGAGTATCATTTAAAGTGTAAATCTAGTCAAGTAAAAGTGGTTTAACAAAATTTGGGATATTTATTCAGTATGTTAAGATAATTTTGTAAAAATATATGTAATAGTGTACCTTCATAAATTAACCTTGATTAAAGCCTTATTTTTACTGACATGTCATTTGTTAAACTTGAATTTATTTTTCCTCATTGAAACAATATTTTAGCCAATGTGATAAATGTAAGTATCTATATGGCTCTTTCATTTTGGAATTATAAAATGATTACAAATTAGCCAGATGGTCTCTTTCTAATGAGCAATTCTACATCAAAAGAGATTGTGACCAAGCACGGGTAATAAACTGACAACTTGACTTTAATATTAATACACCAGATCTCGTCCTCTGCCATCACTTCTCTTCAACTGTTTTTGGAAGGTGAAAGGAAGAATCTCTTCCTTTTTTCTTTTTGCACCTGAAAGCAGATTTTAAATGTTCCTAACATTTACATCCACTGTTAAACCTTTGGAATGTGTTAGGACATTTAATGTACTCATATAATTATGACTAGTAGTTGAAAGTCAAATCTCAGTTATAATAGAATTACTTGTTTTACTTCAATTGCTTCTATCAAACTCAGTTTTTAAAACAGAATTTAGGCTTGGCAAGTTTGGTGTAATATTAATTTTACATATATTAGGTTAAATGGTATAATAAAATTAGCCACAGAGATCCATCCTGTCACTCCTGGCCCAGAGGAAAAGGCTTTTGGGCCACCATGCTCCCAGCCCACAGGAAGGGGCTTCCAGGCTGCCATCACTACCTCAGCTCCTCGAAAAGAGGTAGGGGCTTCTGAGCTGCCATCCCACTGCTCCTGGTCCAGAGGAAGGGGCTTCCCAGCTACCATCCCTCCTGCTGCTCCTGGCCCAGAGGAAGGGGCTTCTGAATCACATTCCCACTGCTCCTGGTTCAGAGAAAGGGGCTTCCTGGCCACCATCCTTCCCACCACTCCCAGCCCAGAGGAAGGGGTTTCCAGGCCACCATCACTACCTCTGCTACTGGCCCCGTCCCACCTCTCCCAGCTCAGAGGTAATCCGAGGAGGTGCCAACAGCCCCCCGCCCCCCCAGTTGAAATGAGAAAACACGTAAATAAGTCCCAAAACCAGACTTCCAGATCACCTACAGCAACCCCAAAGGGAAATGAGATGGAACACTCTGATACTCAACCACCTGGACCCAATGAACTGGCAACAAAAGGGGATCTGAAAAAATGAGATCAGAAATAATTTCTTAGATAACAGGAGAAATTGTGCTCCTAGTAAAGACATGATTAATAAATCTAGAGAGGAGCTGAGGAACATGATGGAATCCCAACATAGGAAACAAATGGAATCCATAAAACAGATGCAAATAGATTTCCAGGAGATGAAAAACTCCACTGAAAGTCTACACAGCAGAATGAGCCAATGTGAGGACAGAATTTCAGATATAGAAGATAAGATTGCAATTAAAGACCAGGAAAAGAAAAATTGCTTCAAAATTATAAGGGCACATGAGAAATCAATCCAGCAGCTGCTAGATGATGCAAAGAAGAATAACATAAGACTGATTGGAGTCAATGAAGAAAGAGGAGAGAGTGCAGATGACATAAAAAAATCTCTTCACAGAAGTAATGGCAGAAAACTTCCCAAGCAGGGGAAAAGAGCTTGACATACAGATAAGTGAGGCATATAGGACCCCAAATAGCCTTTATTAAAAAAATCTACACATAGGCATATAATTGTTAAGATTCCAGAAACTCAACAGAAGAACAAAGTTCAACAAGCAGTTAGAGAAAAGAAACAAATCACATACAAAGGAAAGCCCATTAGAATCACAGCAGACTTCTCAACACAAACCATCAAGGCAAGAAGAGCTTGGAGTGACATATTCCAAGCCCTAAAAGAAAACAGCCTCCAACCCAGATTGATGTACCCTGCAAAACTATCTTTCAAAGTGGATGGAGAAATAAGATACTTTCATGACAAAGAGCACCTTAGGAACTTCATGAATACCAAACCAGCACTCCAAAAAATTTTACACCATATCCTAGGAACAGACAATGAGGATCACAACCCCAGGAAGCAAAGCAGAATGAACCCATCTGGCATGACAAGAAATTAAATGTAAAGGCAGAGAACCGAACAAAAAGAAAAACTCATGGCAATGACAAGTCAATACGTTTCAGTTATAATCATCAACGTTAATGGTCTCAATTCACCAATCAAAAGAAATAGACTGGCAGAATGGGTCCAGAAGCAAAATCCAACAATATGCTGTATACAAGAAACACACTTAATTCAAAAGGAAACTCATAGACTGAAAGTGAAAGAGTGGAAAACAATACTTCATGTGACGGGAACCCGAAAAAAAGCAGGAGTAGCTATCCTCTTTGCAGATCAAGTAGATTTCAAACCAACACTGATTAAGAGAGACGAAGAAGGACACTACATCCTTGTAAAGGGAAGAATCCAAGAGGAAGAGATGACAATCATAAATATCTATGCACCAAACCCTAGTGCTCCCAACTATATAAAACAAATACTAATGGACATGAAAAGTCATATATGCACTAATACAATTGTAGTGGGGGACTTCAACACCCCACTGTCACAAATAGATCAACTAGACAAAAAATAAGTAATGAAATACTAGAACTCAATCAAACTCTTGAACAAATGAACTTAACAGATATTTACAGAATTTTCCACCCCACAAAATCAGAATACACATTCTTCTCAGCTGCACATGGGTCATTCTCCAAAATAGACCACATACTCACACATAGAACATGTTTAAGTAAGTGCAAATGAATTGAAGTTATCCCCTGTATATTATCAGACCATAGTGTGATGAAATTGGAGATCCATTGCAAAAGAAACTCGAAAAATTTTATAAACGTGGAAATTGAACAACACACTTCTGAATAACCAATGGGTCAGAGAGGACATTAAAGAAGAAATCAGAAAGTTCCTTCAATTAAATGACAATGACAATACAACATATAGGGATCTATGAGACACAATGAAAGCAGTCTTACGAGGGAAATTCATAGCAGTGAATATGCATATTAGAAAAACAGAATGAGCCCAATTAAACAACCTAATGCTGAACCTCAAGCTTCTAGAAAAAGAAGAGCAGGACAACCCCAAAGCTCATACCAGGTAGGAAATTATAAAGATCAGAGGAGAAATCAGTGCAATGGAGACTAAGAGAACAATACAAAAAATCAATGAAGCCAAGAGTTGGTTCTTTGAAAGAATCAACAAAATTGCCAAACCCTTAGCCAACCTTATCAGAAAAAGGAAAGAAAAGGCCCAAATCCATGCAATTAGGAATGAAAAAGGTGAAATTACAACAGACTGGGCAGAAATCCAAAGGATCATCAATACCTACTTCCAGAACCTATATGCCAATAAGATGGACAGCACAGAAGAAATGGACAGATTCCTAGATACATATGAATTACCAAAGTTGAATGAAGAAGACCTAAAAATTCTAAACAACCCAATATCAACCAATGAAATTGAAAACATAATGAAAAACTTATCAACTTAGAAAAGCCCGGGCCCTGATGGCTTCACTGCTGAATTCTACAAGACTTTTAGAGAGGAACTACTGACACTACTGTTTAAACACTTCAGTGAAATTGAAAGGGAAGCAACACTACCAAACTCATTTCTGGAAGCAAGCATCACCTTGATCCCCAGAGCAGAGAAAGACCCAACTGAAAAGGAAAACTATAGGCCAATCTCACTAATGAACATAGATGCAAAAATCCTTAATAAGATACTGGTAAATAGAATGCAGAAGATCATCAAGAAGATCATACAACCTGATCAAGTGGGATTCATCCCAGGGATGCAGAGATGGTTCAACATATGCAAATCAATCAATGTAATACACTATATCAATGGAGCCAAGGACAAAAACCATATGATTATCTCCATAGATGCAGAAAAAGCATTTGACAAAATCCAACATGGATTTATGATAAAAACTACAAAAAATTGGAATAGATGGTCTCTACCTCAAACTGGTGGAAGCCATCTACGAAAAACCAACAGCCACTATCATACTAAATGGTCAAAAACTGAAGTCCTTCACAATAAAATGAGGAGCAAGACAAGGATGTCCACCATCGCCACTCTTGTTCAATATAGTTTTGGAAACATTAGCCATGGCAATTAGACAAGAGAAAGAAATAAAAGGAATAAAGATAGGAAATGAAGAAGTCAAATTGTCATTATTTGCAGATGGCATGGTACTCTATATAGAAGACCCCAAGAACTCCACCAAAAGTCTTCTAGACTTAATAACCAAATTCAGTCAAGTAGCTGGTTACAAGGTCAACACACAAAAATCAATAGCTTTCCTCTACACGAATGACAGACTCACTGAGAGAGAAATAGGGCAAATAACTCCTTTCACAATAGCATCCAAAAAACTGAAATACCTAGGAATCAACCTAATGAAAGAAATCAAAGACCTCTTCTCTGAAAACTATAACACTCAGAAAAGAGAGATTGAAGATGATATCAGAAAATGGACAGACATCCCCTGCTCCTGGGTAGGAAGGATTAATAGAGTGAAAATGGCCATACTTCCAAAACTGTTATATAGATTCAATGCAATTCCAATTGAGATCCCAGCAGCATACTTCACTGACCTTGAGAAAACAATCCAAAAATTCATTTGGAACAAGAAGGGACCCAGAATAGTAAAAGTAATTCTAGGTAACAGAGACATGGCAGGGGATATCACAAGCCCCAACCTGCAACTATACTCCTAAGCTATTGTGATAAAAACAGCATGGTACTGGCAAAGAAACAGACCTGAGATCCAGTGGAACAGATTAGAAGATGCAGAAACAATGTCAGACACACTCAGCCATCTCATCTTCGATAAAGGAGCCAAACACCCTCACTAGAAGAAAGATAGCCTCTTTAATGAATGGTACTGGAAAAATTGGTTTTAACTTGCCAAAGATTAAAACTAGACCTATATCTCTCACCATGCACTAAACTAAAATCAAAATGGATTAAAGATCTAAATATTAAAATAGAAACACTGAACCGGTTAGAACACAGTTTAGGTAGAACTCTTGAAGATATCAGTGTAGGAAAAGATTTTATGAACAAAACCTCAGTTGGCCATGAACTAGCACAAACAATCAACAAGTGGGATCTCTTCTTATTAAAAAGTTTCTGCACAGCAAAAGAATCCACCAGCAGTATGAAGAGACAACCCACAATGTGGGAAAAATCTTCATCTGCTTTTCCTCAGACAAAGGTCTACTATCTAGAATCTATAAAGAACTTAAAAAGATCAGACCTCCCAAATTTAAAGACCCAATCCGAAAATGGGCATCTGAATTGAACAGACATTTCCCAGACAAAGAAGTAGAAATAGCAAATAAATATATTAAAAATTGTTCAACATCACTGGTCATTCGAGAGATGCAAATGAGAACAACGCTGAGATTCCACTTCACTCCAGGAAGAATGGCTCCTATCATGAAATCAACCAATAACAAATGCTGGCAGGGCTGTGGGGAAAGAGTAACCCTGCTCCACTACTGGTGGGAGTGTCAACTGGTGCAACCACTCTGGAAATCAGTATGGAGATACCTCAAAGAACTAGGACAGGAAGTCCCATTTGACCCCTCTATTCCACAGCTGGGGATCTTCCCCAAAGAATTAAAAGAATCATACCACAGTGATATATGTGCACCCATGTTCATAGCGGCACAGTTTGTGATAGCTAAAACTTGGAAACAGCCCAAATGCCCATCAACTGGAGACTGGATAATGAAAATGTGTGTGTGTGTGTGTGTGTGTGTGTGTGTTTTACAAAATGGAGTACTACTCAGTCATAAAAAATGAGAAATTAGAGACATTTATAGCTAAGTGGATGTACATTGAGGTGATACTCTTACGTGAAATAAATAGGGCACACATGTATAAATACTGAATAGTTTCTCTTGTGTGAGAAACTGAAAGTGTAAATGAGGACTAAAATGTATAATAGGTAATGTGGAATAGGAAGAAAATGAGCACAGGGGAAAGAAGTGGGAGGGGTAGGGGAAAGGAAAGGAAAGAAGGGAATGAAATTTACATGAGAAAATGGAAAAATAGGAACAAAATCTTTGTAAATAGGGAGGAATGGAGTGGTTGAAGGGAGCACTGGGCAAGGATGAAAAAAAAAAACCAAGAGGGATTATGTAAAGGTGCAAATTTCCAATGATGAATGTCATTATGTTGTATACCTAAAATGTATCAATGCTTAGAATGAATAATTGATAATGCAAAATAGGAATTAAAGTCCAAAGGGTAGGGGTAGTGGGAGTGGCAGGGGAAAGGAAAGAAGGGAAAGGAAAAATGATGAGAAATGGAAAAAATGGCAATAAAGTCTTTGTAAATAGAGAAGGGTGGAGGGCGTGAAGGGAGGGCTAGGAATGGGGAAAAAATAAGAAGCGGGATGCATCATGCAAAGGTACAAGTTCCCAATGAGAAATGTACTTGTGTTGTATACCTAAAATGTACCAATAAAAGAATTGAAGAAAAAAAAATTAGCGACAGAAATCCTTCTGAACAGTAAAAAAATCCATTGTATGGGGGGAAATAAACCCTGCTAAGTCCCTTTCCATCATGGGGAAAAGCAAGAAAGGTGTGAAAGGGAGACAGTTTCATCATTTTCTTATGAAAAGAGTCTCCTTTTGGACATATCTTTCTGGTTTATTTATTTATTTATTTTTTGGTACCGGGGATCGAACTTGGGTCCTTGGGCTTGCAAGGCAGGTGGCAGAACCACTGAACTAAATCCCTGGCTCTCTTTCTGTTTTTCTAGTTTTACCTTTTTTTCTCTTTATCCAATCAATAATAAGATAGAATTTAACTGTTTGTTTTCTCCAGGTTAGATTTAATAATACTTAAGACTTTTTTTCCAGCTATTAAAAATGTCAGCCAGAACAAAGCAGAAACCTTAAGTTGACATTGTCATAGGGCACTCTTCCAGGAGCTATTGTCAGGAAACTTATTTCAAATTGTCTTACGCAAAAAAAATTTATACTCCCTCACAACTGAAAATTCCAGGGGTGGTGTAAGGCATTTCAGGATTTAGGGCTTAAAAGAGTGTGACCAAATATGTGTTCAGGTTTTGATTTATTTTTTCTCTTCTCTGCTTTTGATTATGTTAATTTCATCCTTGGGCTGCCCTCAGTGGACCCAGGGGCCCTGCATTCTCCCTTCATGGTGACAAGATGGGTGCAAGAGCCCTAACCTCACCTGAACTCACCTTTGCATTTTTGCTCCAGTCTGATAATATGTCAACTTGGCTACACGAAACAATGTTTCCCAGAGTTCCCTTCATTGGTCAGAACTACCCACAAAAGAAACATGTACAAGATTAGCAAAAGTCATTTCTGTTCTTGGAAAATGGATGAAGGTCAGGCCCAGTTGCAGCTGCTAACCCAGCTTGTTGGACAGGGGCAGCTGAGTGACCCACAGCTACATTGTCCCTGAGACAATCCTTCAACCTGACCTATGACCTCAGGCTTAGCACCAGAAATGGACAAAAGATCCAGATCTGAGATCAACTAACATTCACAAAAGAGCAGGGCTGGGTCATATCTGTGTAATAAACCCTCATTGCTATTAATAATGCTTCTCCAGTGCAACCCAGACTGAAAGGGAAAGAACTTTCTGATAGCTCCATGAGTAGAATCACTCTGATTGGGCAATATAGGCATAGAGTCTATCCCTCAGCCAATCATAGAGAGCTGTCATCAGTGGCCCTTTGATTGGTAGAGGACCCAGGTCACCTGTTAATAACTCAGCATCCAGTACAGACCACTAGGCCCCAGAGTTTGGAAGTCTTTGGTCACTGAGTGAAATCGGGGTTTGTTCCCAGAAGAGGTGAATGCTGAGAAGGCCAATACCAGTTTTCCACTAAAATGTATTGTGAGATTAACCTCAGAGTCATTTCCTAGACCAGAAAACTTTTTTCTTTCCCCCATCAAGTGTAATTCAGAGGCCTTCTCAGGAGCCTGGGCAGTGGGCCCGTTTCTGTAAACTTCTGCACTAAATCAAATGCTACATAAATGGGACTTCTCAGGCAATACCGTACTTGTCCTCTGCATATCAATTCACAAATTGCTGCTGACATGACAGAACCATTTAAAACGGCCTGGAAGCTACAGATGCACCTGGTCCCAGAGGGCTAGGAGATCTCCTATTACTTTGCTTACTTAAGCAGGACTTGCTGCTAGAAAGAAACTGATGGGGAGAAGAGAGAGGAGGAGTTCCCACAATGTCTAATTAAAAAATGGTGAAGGTAGGATCTGATGTCATGACCTAGAGGTGAAAACATCTTTCAAGGTTCTTTGAATGAAAAAGTAGGAGAGCAGATTCAAGGTCAGTTGTATTTCCATCTTTCTCAACCGTCTGACTTTTTGCTGGAGACTTTTATCTCTTATTTTGAATAAATAATAACACTGAATGCTGCCAAAGAAGCAAATAGAAGAGCAATAACAAAGTGGATTAGATGATTATAAAACATAGTCAAAAAAACAGACAAAATGAAAGTGATATGACAGAAAAGGTGCTGTTTCTTCTTTTTTTCCTAAGGTATAACAACTCTATAAAGGTATAATTCACATATCATGTAATTCACTCTTCCATTTTAAAAGCCCATAATCATTTTTTTTCTTAAATATATTTCCCATTTAATGTCTGTTAGATTATATTCATAATTTACTCCACATGGAGAAATGTTCTTCAGAAGGGAATATTATGTTGTATTTTATGATGGAGTAGAATGCTGAGATTTGTAAAATAGTAGATGAGTACTCAAAGTTGTTGATGAGAAGAAGAACAGAGAACACTTGATATTATTTCTAAAGCTATTTTCAAGAGCTCTTACTGATAGTATGGAAAGAAAAAATATCTATAGTCACATCTTGGGGAACTTCGTATTTGTTTCCATTTTGATTACTAAGATGTTACTGTGTGTTTAGATCCAGTGTTAGAGCTGCAGACCCACTCCAAGTAATGAACCCCTAAATTCCTGCCTACAGTAAGGTTTAAAAATCCATCTTTAATGAGGTCTCTATTTTGACCAGTTGGTAAATTCTGTGTTTATTTACTAGAAAATTGCATTAGTTTGCCAAATAACAAAGTACCGCAGATTGAGTGGCTTACACAATAGAAATTTATTTTTACAGGGTTCTGGAGGCTGGAAATAAGATCAAGATTTTGGCAGATTTTGTTCCATCTAAGGGGTATGAGGGAAGGATGGCCTTTCTCCTTCTCTAACAGATGGCTGTCTTCTCTCTATGTCTTTACATGGCCTTCTCTCCATGAATGTCATATGTTCCTAACCTCTTTTCAAAGGACACCAGTCTTGTATTACTCATCTCATTCTAACTTAATGTCCTAGGGAAATTAATTTCCTCTAGAAACTCTCCCTCTAAATATATTCACAGTCTTAGGTACTGAGGGTTAGCACTTCAATATAGACATTTGGGGCAGGGGACACAATTCAACTTGTAACAAAAATGATTTGGTAAATTTTTATTTTTGTAGCTACAAAAATCAACTAACCTACTACTTCAAATGTTTTGTTCACATTCCTCCTCCTCCTCCTCCTCCTCCTCCTCCTCCTTCTCCCTCTTCTCTTCCTCTTTTCCCCTCAGTCTGAGGATTGAACCATGGCTTTCATTCCGTTTATTTGCCCAGGCAGCTGGAGCTGGACTCAAACTTTCTCTGCTTCAGCCTCCCAGAGTGCTGGATTTACAGATGTATGCCTCCATGCTGGACTGGCAAAATACTTTCTAAACAACCCTGCAATAAGTCATCTAAAATTTTGCCTCTCCTTTCTCTGTCACCAGAAAATCCTAGATGCTTGAGAAATGTGAGGCACTCTAGAACCCCAGAATGTTCAAAGTCACAGAGAGTTGGCCAAGGCAGAAAGCTGGAACTGTCATTACAGTGTCCTTTAACCTCAGGCACGACACACAAAGTTTGCTCATTAGAATTAATGATAAACAACATAGGTGTAGATAACGCACAGTTGTAGGTAGTTTTCCATGGCTTTTCTTTGCTCTATGATAGGACCTGATGGCTGCAGAAAAGGAGTGATCTGCTGACAGGGGGAGAACTATGAAGACAGTCCAGCAGACAGAATGTCATGGGTGGTAACCAGGTCATGAGTTGGGAAGACTTTGATTTTTTTAAATTAATAAACACTGAGGTGCCTGGGAAACAAATGTCCCTGTTGGGCAAAGCAAAACAATGCAAAACAATGCAAGATCGCCCTTAAAAACACCCTAAGCAGAGCAGAGCAAAGATTGGTCTTGAAGGGTGCGGAGGATGGGAGCGAAGGCTCCTGAGGAACCCAAGTAGATCATGCTAGACAGGGATTGGTGAAAAGAGGCTTAACATCCATCTAAGAACTTCAATTTGAAAGAGAATGTTAAATTCTCCCTCAGTACCATTTATATCTCTTTTATGTATGATTAGGATAAACAACTTTTCCTGGTTTGCCTGAGATTGAGGGCTTCCTGAGACATGGGATTTTCAGTGCTAAAAGCCGAAAAAAATCTCAGACAAACCAAAACAATCGGCTACTCTTAAGTTCAAGACACTGAAAGTCACTAAAAAGTAAAAGAATAAGACTTTAAATCCTTATCAAGTACTTTGAAGCATAGATCAAATGCTCACCCTAATAAACCTACTGTAGTAAAGGGGCATAGAGTTTTTATAGGTGAAGGGAATAAAAAAGAACCACAATGGACAATAATTAAAGTAAATATAAAGTGCAAAATGGCTAGAGAGACATAACAATAAAATTTGTTAGTAAAATTGTGGCTGAGGATTTGACCTGATAAAGCTCTTGCCCCTCCAGTGTGGATAGTCCTTGAAAGAATATAGGAGTTTGTTACTCAATTACCAGTTTCTCTGACCACAAAACTACTGAATTATTAATTTGGTCAAAGAAGAGATAAAGCAGTGAAAACAATTTGTGACTACATACCTAGTAGGGTTATCAAAATGGATACTTTTAGCTTATGAATACCACCATTAGATAAATTTGCCAGCATAATAAATTTTAAAATATAAAGAGCCAGTGAAACACTTTTTTCCTATTTGTAAAGCCTCTTTGGAAATTCTTTTCAGGGTTATCTAGAGGCCAATAGTGACTTAATATGGATTTACATTTCACAGTTATCAGCCAGCCTATCAGTGAGAATTTATGGAATGCTCATTTTTGCCAAGGCAGGCACCAAATGCATAAGCAATCATTTACACAAATTTAAATGATAAGTATTTGTTTTAATTGTGACAATCCAGCCAATGCAAGTCTCCTTATTCTCTGCTTTTACTTTGTCTCTTCGTTTTTCGCTTCCTTTTTCTCTTTTTCTCTTCCTTTTTTCCCTCAGCAGCAAAAACATAGGTATAAAACTAGTGTTTCATAACACAATATGTGAAGTTACTATTAATGAGAAAATAATTTTCAGTACAGCTCTATCATGTCTAAAGCACAATGCATGGTATGAGACATGTCTGAAAAGAAACCTTCCCATTTTTAGATATTTTCAATATAGTGGAGGAGCTAAGCATGAAAATATATGTATAGACATGCCTAAAAGATAATTGATTGATATGGTCAAATTGTCATGTACACAGGGCCTTAAATCAATCCCCTCTCTATGTTAAAGCATATGGAAACATACAAAAAACCATATGAGACATGAAAGTAGGGAGGTCTGTTGTCATTAATGTAACTCATTCCTCTTGCTGCCCTTGTGGTTTTATGGTACAACAACAGGCATGCTTGTGTTAACTATAAATTGTTCTTTTGTATATTTACATTTAGCTAGCCTAAAGGCCCATTTGGCAGTTAATTACAACTGTTGCACTTAGCAGACTTAAGACCTTAGTAGACTTAAGACGTTTTCTTCTCTCTGGACTACTTAAATTTCATTTTTCTATGTGCTGGGAATGCAAAGTAAGCACCACTGACCAGCTTTCCTGGCTTCTCAGCCCTTATTTGTGTATTAATAGCTTCTGTACTATTTAGGAGCAGGACACAACTGTAAATGAAAAATTTCTAAAATCCTATGCAAGGATACTTATTAAATATTACAGTGACAGATACATTAATGCACTGTTTGGTTCTTTGGGCCAAAGGGCACTTGGAAAACAGCATTTACAACTCTGGGTAAATTCAAGAACCTATCAGTAAGTACTGACTCACCAGAATGAACCCAAGTTTACGGGCAGGGCTCTTACATTAATAAAAGAAATTGTATTTCCAAAACATTCCAGTGTTTAAAAGAGTCTTAGAATAACTGAAACCCTAACTAAATACTGCTCAAGTAGAAATAATTCTACCACTGAGTTCTTCACACAGGCAAGAACTTGAAAGAGGTCCAGTCATGACTAACTGAGGATATGACTTTGACAGAGTTGCTTCTCTCTTTAGAAAAAACAAACACTTCAATAATTGAGGATATAAGAAAAAATACTTTCTGAATATTAGATAATTAGAAAAATTTCTTGGAACACCAAGGTCCATCAAATATGTATCTCCAAAACACTGTACTCAATAAAACTGGAGAGTATAAAACCATATCTACGGAAAGATTATTTAAGATTAAATGTTGCATGGGACTGATTACATAGGATGGCCCATTCCTCTCAATTCCAATCAGTTCACAACTGCAGTAGTTTTTAAATAGAAATCTGTAATGTGATAGATTTTTGATGTTTTTATTTACAAAAAATCCTTTCCTACAAAACACACTTTTCATTGTTCAAAATGCTTTATTGAAAAAGTTTAATGGAACTTTAATAGTAGTTTAATTAAACTACTTTGAGTCTTGTTATTATCACTGTATCCTCCCTTTGACAGTAATGATGGATTGAATTATGTACCTATCCTTCTTTATTAGAGGCCCCTGGATCAACTATGATTCTCAAGATGGTTAGATAGTTTCACTGGTGAAGCAATTTATGTGACTATCAGTCACATTCATGTCAAGTATAATGATACTGACCCATAAAATATTTAGTAAATTGTCATATTACCAGATTTTGAGGTGTTGGAGTCTCCTGGAGATGGTTTCTAGGTTTTTTGTTGTTGTTGTTCTCAGCAAAAAATTGGTCAAGCAAAGTGCAAAAGGTAGCAACATTTTATTAAAGATAGGAAAAGAAACAGCCTCTGCAGAGTAAGTTTTGGCCAAGCAAAAGTAGGAAAAGATGTACACCCTGGAGTGTGACAGCAGGCAAGAGCAAACATAGTATGGTCTGTCCTTTTTGTATCACCTGTCCTCAGTCTGACATCAGGTCCAGGCTGTCCTATGGAAAACCTTCTTGAGTTCTCACAAGAAGTTCAGGTGCAGGATTTGGAAAGTGCTCTATGCATGTGTCCTGGGATTTTGTAATTAACAAGTCACACCTACTTCCCCAGCCAGTTTTGCCATGCCCTTATCTTTTGTGTCAATCAGAAATCCAATATATAATCAGAAAATCTTACAATTACATAAATTCACCTGATGACCACCTACATTTTATTTCAATATACTAAATTCTAAAAATCTCACCTCCCCCCAAAAAGACAGGTTACTCCATATTTGAACATTTTTCTTTTTTATTTTTTGAGACATAACACTGTGTTCCACAAATACATCCCTAATAGTAGCTCATTGTGTGTCTCAGTACCTTTTCCTGAGGGATACAGAAAGCAATCTTTGTGTTTATCTGTTTGGTATAATGAAGGGCAAAGAGTGTGGACCTGTACAAAAGTGTCAAAGTGGGATTTGTACCCACATTATCTTCCACCTAACAGGTTTTGCATATGTTTCCCTGAGCATCACACAGGATATAATACAACCACAGCACTCTAGGAATTGTTTTTTAAAATTTTTTCTTTTGATTTTTCTGGGAGAAGTAGCCCAGTACAGTACAATGGCACGTGACAAACCAGATTTTCAAGTTTTGGAGGAGGTCAAATGTGAATTGTCAGATTACTCATGCATGTTCAATGAAGATGCTCCATGATGGTAAAATACATGCTTTCATAACAGAAGAGTGGTGTGGATACATGATGATGATAGTGATGATGATGATGACTTTGACATTGGCCATGTAATCCAAAGTTCCTGTGACAGTGAAATGGAACAAGAATCGACTGATACAAACACAGAGAATGCAGGCCTCCTTATTCAGAGGATGAAGAAAACAGCAATGTGGGTGCATATTTGACTAGTTGAAATGTTGCAAAATGATTACACAGCCAAATGGAGCAACAAAATGTTGGAACTAGGTCCAAAAATATAGTGAGGACCTTGGCAAGGGTGAAACCTATTGGTCAGAATCCCAGCACTGTCATTCAATGTTGGAAATTTTAACATGCAAAATGCTACAAGATGTTGTGAAATACAGAAAGGCTGAAATACAAGTAAGATGTTAAGTATGCACCAATAGTACCAATACTCGATGATGTATGCTCATGATGTATGCTTATGTATGCTCAATGCACCAATACTCAAAAATGTATTTATTATGACATCTCACTAGCTGAACTGAAAGCATTCATAGGTCTACTGTACTAAGCAGGGCTTTCTCATAGTAATCACAAGAAGTAAATGACTTACGGAAAAGCAATGGATGTGGGCATGAGGTTTGTAGGACAACAATGACACTGAGAAGATTTGGTTTCCTTCACAATTGTCAAAGGTTTGATGACAAAAGAATTTGCCAAGAAAAAGAATTGATAATCTGGGTGCTTTCTGATAATTGACAGATATGTGAGTAACTGCCAAGCAATTTACATACCATCTGAATATATGATTATTGATGAACATCTTGCAGCATTTCATGGCCACTGTAGCTTCAGGGAGTACATGCCAAAAACTTCAAAATATGGTATAAAAATTTCTGCCCTTGTGGATGTAAAGATTTATTATTCTTTCAATTTAGAAATTTATCCTGGACCTCAGCCACCAGGTCCTTATTTGTATAGTAATAAGCCAAATGATGCTATGAACAGACTTGTTGCTCCCATCTGCCAAACTAATCAGAATGTGACATTTGACAATTGGTTTACAGTTTCCAATCAATGCTACATTTGCTAACATAGCACAAATTGACAATCATAGGAGATATACACAGGAACAAAGGAAAAATTCCAAATGAAATGTTGCAATTTCAAAACAGAATTGTATGGTAAAATCTTAGGATTTCAGAAAGATTTACATTGGCCTCTTATATGACAAAGAAAGACAAACTGGTACTGTTAATATCAACATTGCAACACGTTGGAAATATTAATGGGGAAAACTTGACAAAATGAAAGCCTGAGATGGAAACATTCTGCAACAAAACCAAAGGTGGAGTAGATGTTATTGATGAGACATGCAGCAACTCGGATGTCACTCAAAACACAAAGCATTGGGAAATGGTTGTGTTTTACTCAAACCTAAACATGTGTGGCATAAATAGTTTGATAGTTTACAAAGAAAGTAACAAGTGTAAAATACCACGGAGAAATTTTCTTAGAGGATTAGAACAGAAATTCAAGACATCATTTATAGCAGAGGAAAAACAAAATGTTTCTGCCCAGGGAACTATGCAAAACATTGTGAAGCACACTGGTGATCTGACAGGTGAACAGGTAGGTGCAACATCACAAAGACTTAAGATGACAACAGGAAAACAAAAAAGATATCAACTGTGCCCTACAAATCAAGGAAAGGAAAACATACATGTTATTAGTGTAAGCAATACTTGTGTATGGAACATGCAATTTTCATGTGTGAAGACTGCCTTGGGTGTGACAGGTGAAGTAAAGATTATTTTTGTTGTAGAGTTCTGTTGGTATTTTCATTGTTGTTCACATAGGTTTTTATTTCTGATATTACATTTTTAGGTGAGCAAGTAAAGAGCTGATGTGAAAATGTTAATGTTTATTCTAAATGTGCAATACCTATTAGAAATTAATACTTTATTGATATTTTATGTTCCTATTAACTAGACACTGCATAATATAATAAGAAACTCCTGAAAAAATAGCAAGACCAGCAAGATGTCATGTGTATTCTACAAAAAAGCCAGAAAAACAGACACATATGCTGTCAGTGTAAGCAATATGTGTGTATTGAACATGCTGTTGTCATGTGTGCAGACTGCCTTAGGTGTGATAATTGAGGAGGAGCACCAACTGCCCTATCTTTGCCCCAAGACTCCTTGACACAACGAATCCTCTGACCAAGGCCTGGGAACTACCTAGCAACCACTTCTCTACTTAAGCCTGTGCTCATCCCCCACCCTGTGCTGGTTCTGCTCAGAGCCAGTCCACCTGCTTGCCTGTTCTGCATAAAACAGCTTTGTTTGTTCACTTAAGGCAGGCCTGGGTGATTTCTCTGCTCTCATTACAAGGACCACTATTTGTTCTCTCAAATGTTTACATTTCTTCAATAGGCTGAACAACCAAAGGAAGTCTTCATTTCATATAAAAGCATCTCCAGTTTCCTCACTGCCTATGTTTCTTCCAGCACTTTTCCTTTTGTCTTTTTCATGTACTGTATTTGCCCAGTACTAAACCCCATGTCATGTATTCAGTCATGTATTTAAGAAGCTTCTTTATTCCCTTTTATGTATTAGTCAAATGTGAATATGACCATAATTCTTGTCATTGAGAAGCTTATGTTCCAAAGAAATTTCTAGAATGATTGATCCAGACAATTATCTCCCTGTGGGCAACAGAATTTTGTTTTCCATCTGTGTTTTGCAGATAAAAAAAAAATGGATAATGATAGGCTTGTGACTTAATTTTGTCTTCTATGTTAATTTAAGGAGTTGTGGCCCCAGACACAGGCCCAAACATAGCAAATTCACGGAGCTAAGCAAACAGTCTGCAACTGAAGACCTTTGGAAGGTATAACACTGTTGCAAAATAGTTTTTCATAATATAACTAAAATGGAAAAATTGCAACATAAAACCCATTGTTGTGGTAAATTACAGCAAACTGATAGATTTCCAATCGATATTTGTTCAAAAATAAAAAAGAATATGTACATATTTATTAGAGAACCAATAGACTTACATGTTGTCACCATTACAAATTAATTAATAACATTTTGGTTTTGTTCTGCCTTCTCCTCACCAGGAGGAACAATTTCTATGCCTGAGACACAGTACTCTCAGTGATGTTTGGATAAAAGCATTCTCTTCCTTTGTATTTTTTTCATTAAGTTTATTGGTACATTTTAGGTATACAATACAGTTACATTCATCATTGGGATCTTGTACCTTTACATGATATATCTTGGTTCTTATTTTTTCCCCACTCCCCTGCTCTCCCTTCACCCTCTCCTCCCTTCCCTATTTACAAAGACTTTGTTTCCATTTTTTTCCTTTTCTCATATTTTTTCTTTTCCCTTCTTTTCTCCCCCCCCCCTTCCCCTACTCCTTTAGGCCTTTTCTTCCTATTTCCCAATATCAATTATACATTTTGATCTTTATTTACACTTTTAATTTTTTACACCAGAGAAACTATTTGGTATTTACACATGTGTGTCCTATTTATTTCACTTAAGAGTATGGCCTCAGGACCAGGGATTTAGCTCAGTGGTTCCACTGCCTGCCTCCCAAGCACAAAGTCCTGAGTTCCATCCCCTGTACCAAGAATAAAACAACAAAAAAAAGAAGAGTATGGCCTCAATGTGCATCCACTTAGCTATAAATGTCTCTAGTTTCTCATTCTTTATGGCTGAGTAGTATTTCATTTTATAGAAAAACCACATCTTCTTTATCCAATCTCCAGTTGATGGGGATTTGGGCTGTTTCCAAGTTTCAGCTATTACAAACTGTGCCACTATAAGCATGGATGCACATATATCACTGTGGTGTGATTCTTTTAATTCTTTTGAGAAGATAACTAGCAGAGGAGTAGGTGAGTCAAAGGGGACTTCTAATCCTAGTTGAATTAGGTATCTCCATATTGATTTTCACAGTGGTTGATTTTCACAGTCTGCACTCCCACCAACAGTAAAGGGTTCCTTTCTCCTCACAACCTCACCAGCATTTGTTATTGGCTGATTTCTTGATAGCAGCCATCTTTCCTGGGGTGAGGTGGAATCTCAGTCTTGTTTTCATCTGCATCTCTCGAAAGACCAGTGATTTTGAACATTTTTTCATATGTTTATTTGCTGCTTTTACTTCATTGTCTGAAAATGTCTGTTCATTTCAGACACCCATTTTGAATTGGGTCTTTATATTTGGGGGTGTCTAATTTTTTTTGAGTTCTTTATATATTCTAGATAGTAGACCTTTGTTTCAGGAACAGCTGGTAAAAATTTTTTCCCACATTGTAGGTTGTCTCTTAGCTCTGTTGGTAGTTTCTCTTGCAGTGTGGAAGCTTTTTTTTTTTTTTTTTGGTTCCAGGAATTGAACTTGGGACCTTGAGCTTGCCCAGCAGGCACCAGAACCACTGAACTAAATCCCTGGCCCCAGAAGCTCTTTAATAAGATGAGATCCCACTTGTTGATTCTTTGTGCTAGTTCCCATGCTACTGAGGATTTGTTCATATAGTCCTTTCCTATGCCAATGTCTTTGAGAGTTCTACCTAACTTGTCTTCCAGCAAGTTTAGTGTTTCTGTTTTAATATTTAGATTTTTAATCCTCTTTGATTTTAGTTTAGTGCAGGGTGACAGATAGCAGTCTAGTTTTAATCCCTGGCAAGTTGAAATCCAGTTTTTCCAATGCCATTTATTAAAGAGGCTATCTTTCCTCCAGTGAGGATGGTTGGCTCCTTTGTCAAAGATCAGGTAGCTGAGTGTGTTCGGAGTTGTTTCTGCATCTTCTAATCTATTCCACTGATCCTCGGGTCTGTTTCTTTGCCAGTACCATGCTGTTTTTATCACAGTGGCTTTGTAATACAGTTTCAAGTTGGGATATATGATACCCCCTGCCATGTCTCTGTTGCCTAGAATTGCTTTTGCTATTCTAGGTCTCTTCTGGTTCCAGATGAACTTTTGGATTATTTTCTCTAGCTCTGTGAAATATGCTGTTGGGATTTCAGTTGGGATTGCATTGAATATGTATAGCAGTTTTGGAAGTTTTGGCCATTTTTACTATGTTGGTTCTTCCTACCGAGGAACAGGAAATGTCTTTCCATTTTCTTATATTCTCTTGTATCTTTTTTTTCAGAGTGCTATAGTTCTCAATGTACAGGTCTTTTGCTTCCTTCATTAGATGGATTCCTAAATATTTCTTTTTTTCTTTTTGGATGCTATTGTGAAAGGTATTGTTCCCCTAATTTCTCTTTGAGTCTGTTATTTATGTATGAGAAGGCTATTGATTTTTGAGTGTTGACCTTGTATTCTGCTACTCTACTGAATCTGTCAATTAAGTCTAGAAGTCTTTTGGTGGAGTTTTTTTGGTTCTTCAATGTAGAGTATCATATTGTTAGCAAATAATTACAGTTTAACTTTTTCCTTTCTTATCTTTATTCCTTTTATTTCTTTCTCTGATCTAATTGCTGTGGCTAGTGTTTCCAAAGCTATATTGAACAGGAGTGGTGATAGTGGGCATCTTTGTCTTGTTCCTGATTTTAGTGTGAAGGTTTTCAGTTCCTGACCATTTAGTGTGATGTTGGGTGTTGGTTTTTTATAGATAGCCTTTATCAAGTTGAGGTAAATATCATCTATTCTAATTTTATGCAGGGATTCAATCATAAATGGGTGTTGAATTTTATCATATGCTTTTTCTGAATCTATTGAGATGATCATATGGTTTTTGTCCTTGACCCTGTTAATATAGTATACTACATTTATTGATTTATGTATGTTGAACCATTCTTGCATTCCTGGGATAAATCCGATTTGGTCAGGGCATATGATCTCCTTGATGAACCTCTGTATTCTGTTTGCCAGTATCTTGTTGAGGATTTTTGCATCTATGTTCATTAGGGAGATTGACCTGTAGTTCTCTTTTTTGATTGGGTCTTTCCCTGGTTTTGAAATCAAAGTAACACTTGCTTCCAGGAATGAATTTAGAAGTGTTGCTTCTCTTTCAATTTCATTGAAAAGTTTAAAGAATAGTGGCAATAGTTCTTGCGTAAATGTCTTGTAGAATTGAGCAATGAAGCCATCACGACCTAGGCTTTTCTTTGTTGATAGATTTTTAATAACATTTTCAATTTCACTGATTGTAATTGGGGTATTTAGAATTTTTGTATCTTCTTTGTTCAAATTTGGTAATTCTATGTATCTAGGAATCTTTCCATTTCTTCTGTGCTTCCCATTTTATTAGGGTATAGGTTCTCAAAGTAGATATTGATGATCCTCTGGACTTCTGCTGGATCTGTTGTGACTTTACCTTTTTTGTTCCTAATTGGATGGATTTGAGCCTTTTCTTTTCTTTTTTGATAACGATGGCCAAGGGTTTATCAATTTTATTTATTCTTTCAAAAACCAACTCTTCCATTCATTGATTTTTTTTGTATCATTCTCTTAGTCTCCATTGCATTGATTTCTGCTCTGATCTTTATAATTTCCTCCCCTGTATGACCTTTGAGTTTGTCTTGGTCTTCTTTTACTATGAGCTTAAGATTCAGCATTGGGTTGTTTATTTGAGTTCACTCTGTTTTTCTCATGTGGGAATTCACTGATATGAATTTCCCATGTAGAATTGCTTTCATTGTGTCCCATAGATTCCTGTGTGTTGTATTGGCATTACCATTTTTTTTTTTTTGCAAAAACTGTCTAATTTCTTCTTTAATTTCCTCTGTGACCCATTGGTTGTTCAGGAGAGTGTTATTCAATTTTCAAGTGTTTGTGAAGTTCTTGTGGTTTCTTATGCTATTGATTTCCAGTTTATTTGCACTATGGTCTGATGATATACATGGGATAACTTCAATTCCTTTGCATGTACTTAAACATGTTCTATGAACTAGTACGTGGTCTATTTTGGGGAATGGCTCATGTGCACCCAAAAAAGAATGTATATTCTGATTTTGTGGGGTGGAACACTCTGTAGATGTCTATTAAGTCCATATGTTCAAAAGCTTGGTTCAGTTCTAGTATTTTGTTGTTGATTTTTTGTCTAGATGATCTGTCTACTTGTGACAGTGGGGTATTGAGGTCCCCCACTACAACTGTATTAGTGCTTATTTGGTTTTTCATATCCCCTAATATTTGTTTTGTATAGTTGGGTGCATTAGTGTTTGATGCATATATATTTATGATTGTCATCTCTTCCTGTTGGATTGTTCCCTTTACAAGGATGTGGTGACCTTCTTTGTCTCTCTTAATTAGTTTTGGTTTGAGATTTACTTTGTCTGCAAATAAAATAGCTACCCCTGCTTTTTTTCTGGGTTCCTGTCACATGGAGAACTGCTTTCCATCCTTTTACTTTCAGTCTATGAGTTTCTTTTTGAACTAGGTGCATTTCTTGTATACAGCATATTGTTGGATTTTGCTTCTTAACCCATTCTGCCAGTCTATTTCTTTTGATTGGTGAATTGAGACCATTAACATTGATGATTATAACTGATATGTATTGACTTATCATTGTCATGTTCTTTTCCTCTTGTTGGTTCTTTTTTTATTTTTCTCCCTCTCCCTTTACTTTCTTACCTTGGCTGATGAATTTGCTTTGTTGGGCCTCATGGAGGTATGACTTTCATTGTCTTTTTATAGGATATTGTTTAGAATTGTTTGGAGGGCTGGTTTGGTATTCATGAAGTTTCTCAGGTGTTCTTTGTCATGGAAGGTTATTATTTCCCCAACAATTTTGAAAGATAATTTTGCAGGATACATCAGTCTAGGTTGGACGTTGTTTTCTTTTAGGGCTTAAAATAACTCACTCTAGGCTCTCCTTGACTTGAGGGTTTGTGTTGAAAAGTCTGCTGTGATTCTGTTGGGCTTTCCTTTGCATGTGACTTGTTTCTTTTCTCTAAGTAGTATTTTCTTCTTCTGTTGGGTTTCCGGGATCTTGATTATTATATATTTTGATCATGGTTAGTTGGAGTTCTATATGCCTCACTCATCTGTATGTCAAATTCTTTTGCTCTGTTTGGGAAATTTTCTGTCATGAATTCTGTGAACATTTTTTTTTATGTCATTTGTATTTTCTCCTTCTTTTTCCTGGACTTCTATCAGTCTTATATTATTCTTCTTTGCGTCGTCTAGGAACTGTTGGATTGATTTCTCATCATCCCTTACTAGTTTTAAGAGATCTCTCTTTTCATGGTCCCTGACCACCATCCTATCTTCTATATCTGATATTCTGTCTTCAGATTGACTCAGTCTGCTGTGTTTACTTTCAATAGAGTTTTTAATCTCCTGGATATCTGTTTGAATCTGTTTCATGGACTCCATTTCTTTCCTATGTTGGGTGTTCATGGTTTCCATTTCTTTCCTTTGCTGGCAATTCATGGCTTTCCATCATGGTCCTGAACTCATCTATTTTTTTTTTAATCTGTTTCTGTTCTAGAGTCTCTAATCATGTCTTTCATTCTGTTCACCCTCTCTGTAGTTAACTGGGAAACTATTTCTGTTATGAATTTTTCTAGAGCCTCATTCATCTGTTTTGCTACTTCTTGTGCCATCAGTGTAGGGTGTCCAGGTGATTATCAGACTTTTCCACTTCATTTCCCCCAGAGTTTATCTTTGGTGAGCTGGAAATATGGGATTGTGCCTTACTTAAATGTCTTCTCATTTCTATTTTTGTTGTTGGTACTGCCCTTGGTTCAATTCCTGGGTTGATACTTCAATATTGCTTATTGTAAGCATCTTTGTTGCTTGTATTTAGAACATTTATGGAATGATTGTTTCTCAGAAATGTCTTCCAGATATATCTGGCCTTTAGGTTTTGAGTCTCTAGTGAGTCTTAGGCCATCAGGTTTTCAGTATACAGGAAGGACAACTGATGCAATCAATCATAGCACCTTAGCCCAAATGATACAATCAGAAAGAACAACAGCATCAAGCACAGTTTAGAAAATGACAATTTGTAGTAGTTATTAATCTATCACTTTTAAACATGTGAATTAAATCAAAATCGAGGACCAGCCCGAAATATGTCTATAGTGGGTAAACTCTTCAATATAGCAACTTTACCCTTCAGGATGAGGACTTAGAAGGAGTTGAGGAGGGAAGAATAGATAGGTAGGATAGGGGAAGGTTAGAAGTGAGGCCAGAGGACACAGGAAGATCACGCAAACCCTAGGAAGCTGTTGAAGTGAAGAGAAGACAGAACGAAAGAACAAACAGAAAACCAGAACAACCTAACGGCAATAGGGAGGCTACAAACTGTATTCACTTTCCTTTAAAACTAATGACAATAGATAGAAGGAAAAAGAAACGAAAAAGTAATAAAAGAAAAGAAATTCAAATTAGGACAGGAACAGGAATAAAAAGGCAGAGGAATGAAGAACAAGGTGGGAGAGAGCGAGAGAGAAAGAGAAATAAAAGAGAAAATAAGGGAAAAATTTGAAAAGAGAAAAATAATAGATAAAAATTAGAAAATATATTAAAAATAAGAGAAAAATCACTTTGAAAATAAAAAAATAAAAATAAAAGGCTTCCTTCAGGGTATGTCTCTGCTGTCACTATAGACAGTGTGGGCAGGAGTGTGCAGATCTAAGTCAATTAGTCTCAGCAACCAGCAGCTGTCCCCTGAGGTTCAGGCTGATTTCTGCCTGCAAGACCCAAGTTGAGATCTCTGACCTCCTGCTGAGTTGTACTCTGCAAGGTTCTACTGCAGGTTCTAGCTGCCCCTTTCCCTGAAGATAGTCCAGGTTCCGATGGGAGGTAGTGATCCCTCCAATTTACCAACTACGGTGGTCTGGTGTGCCTTTATTGCAGAGATTTTTCTGCACTTTTCCAGTGGCCTTCAGTTTTCATCTAGGAGCTCAGAGAGGCCCTCTTTCTCTTGTTCACTTCTGTTCTATTTTGTGGAGCTCAGATCAATGTCTTTTCTAACCCACTGCCCCTCTGTGGTGTGGATCCAAGTGCTGGCTTGGCCCAGTGGCCAGAGGCAGGGAGTGGGGTCCGCTCCTCTGCTGCGAAGGGGCGGGGCCAACAGACGCCCACTCACAGAGAAGTGGGGAAGGGCTATAAATCTTTCTATATACTGTTATAGATATCTAGGTTGCATGATCCTAATTTCAATATTTTAGGAAGATAACAATGGCCAAGGAGACCACATCAGTTGCTGATCATGGCCCTGGGGAGAACACAATCTTCATAAGGCTCCTGTCTTTCAGTGCTTACCCATTTGACTTGGCATTCTGAAAGGCAAGTTTCTATCTACCTTTTTGTGTTAGTACTCTATAATGGATGCTATTTGTGAAGATAGAGGCACATTAAAATAAACAGTAGTTTGAAGCTTTAAGTTTCAGCATATTTCCAACCTCTATTGCTGTGAAAAGAAAATGAGCTAATATAAACAAAAGTGATTTATAAAAACCTTAAGTGACATACACAAGTAAGTCATCATTTTTTAGTGGTCTTGTCCCTGGAAGTGCTGCTTCTGGTGGTCATGTGGGACTTCATAGAGTTAACGTTCAGCACTCTTACTGTTCTCTCTCAGTTTCCTACATTTTTATTAATCTTTTCCCTTAACTGAAAAATTGATACCATACATTTTATATGAGATGACAATAGATATCCAGAGAAATCTCCTATAA
Source organism: Heterocephalus glaber (assembly GCF_053883595.1). Taxonomy (NCBI): domain Eukaryota; kingdom Metazoa; phylum Chordata; class Mammalia; order Rodentia; family Bathyergidae; genus Heterocephalus; species Heterocephalus glaber. The sequence goes on from NW_028258156.1 coordinate 10,171,372, forward strand.
AAAGCCACTGAGCTATTAAAATTACTTACAGTTGCTTATGTTCTAGCCACATAAAACAAGTAAAGGAAATGAGAAATGTGTGTCAGAAGTAATAATATGCCTGGAGGAGTTAGTTTCTGGGTCTAAAAGCATGAATAATGCAACAAGTCGGAAGTGCAAAGTCATTTGTCTTCAAATGGAGGACATTTGCAAGAAAGCTGCAGTGGCACATGGAGGACCTATAAGGAGGCTTTGTGGGATGGCAAGATTTCAAAAGAAAGCAAGGGAAATGATGTCTGCTGGCATTTCTTCAGGTCAAGATTCAGAGCTGGGCTAAGAGAAGATTCAGAGGCTTTATAAGCACCAGAGCTGAGCCAGGTAGGATGGGAGTGCTAGAGACTTGCAGCAGTCCTGGTCAGTAAACCTGAGACTGAGCTGGACTAGGATCCGAGAATATTTCAATTCCTTACCTTTTTAAAATGGACCTTCCTTATGTTAGAATCTCAGGATGTTTTACAGGTTAGCTCTCTACATCTAATACGTGGTATTGTTCATATCACCATTCCAATTTTCTGATGTCAGTTTTTCATATTTAAGAAGCATCCACTTGCATTGAAGATGATAAAGTCCATCACTTAAAATATACAAAAGTCTTTGTCTTCCAGAGATCTGTTACTTAAATATGTGTTTTTGCTTTATCATCATATCTTATGCTAACACTCATTATAGATGCCTTAGCACCTAAAGATAGAATTTACATACCCAGAGTCAACACTTCCTAACTAAAAGCTAAAACAACAATATGATGTGAGTAAAGAAAATAAGGTGACCAGTATTCCTTTCCATTAGAGATTGGAAAGGGGCGGGAGGGAGAGAGGGTGGAAAGATGTTCAATAAGGGGCACCAACACACCAAAAGGAGGAATGAGTTTTGGTTTTTTCTATAGCACAATAGGATAATGAGTAAAACAATCTCACATATTTTTAAATGACTATAAAATAAGAGTACAAAATTTGCAACATACATATAAAAACAAATATTTGAAGTGATAGAAATGCTTACTGCACTGATTTAATTATGCCCTGTACATAAGTACCAAATTACCATAATGTTCCATGTAAAGTTGTACAAATATTATGTTCCAGTAAAAAATTTTAAAAGACCTCCAAAACAAAAAGAAAATAAGAGAAAAGTGGATTTTATACATAAAAACATATTGGAGAAAAACATGGCAATTTCTGAAGAGTGCCCACATTTAGGAGGAGAAACAGATGAATACCAAGGCATTAGCTATTTCTATAATACTTTTCCTTTTTTAAGTGGAGCTTTGAGGCATATGCACCAAATGTTAATTACCCACCTTCCCCAAAAATAAGGCCTGGTGGGAAAATAATCAGCCTTGAAAACTAATGATCAAAAATGCCAGCCCCAATCAGCCTATCCTTCCTTACCTGCCATCACTTTTCTCTTGCTCACTGGCTACTCTGTAAGACAGGTAAGGCAAGGATGTTTAATGATGTTTTTATACATGGATCCTTGCATAAATAATATATTCTGTATTTTTCTGCATTTTTGAAATACTGTACAATTTTAAATAAGTTAAAAATCAAAACAAATGAACAAAGCCTAAACCCTATTTTCCTGCTCTGGGCCTCTTCATCAAACAGAATCTCACATCACTCACTACTGTTAGCTAGTCTTTCCATTCATTAGTTGGCAATATTCTTTCGTCTAATATTAAGGGGTAAAGATATTATTTTTAAAACAGCACGTGATTATGTATTACTGTTTTATAAACGGTAACTCATGTCATGAATGGAATATGCAACAGGCTAAAAAACTGAAATTGCTATAATTTTCCTCTAAAATACTAAAATTGTACAGAAATTACATATGTGAATTACCTCTCATGTCAGCAGGTGCATTGTAGTCAAGGCACTCTGGAACTAGGATCAGAAAACTAGGTTCCAGCTCTGAAATCGGAGCTATAAAAGCAGTTGTAGTCTGTCTTACAAAGAACTTGTGTAGACTGAATTACATAATACAAACACAGCCCTTGGAACAATGCCCAGCAGATATGAAAGTTTCTTTGCTGTTGCAAATTGTTATGATTCTGTATGCTCAGAGTTATGCTGGACTTCTAAAAGCATATAATAATAGCACCTTGGTTTGGTTAATCACTTGTAAAAGACTGTCACATTATTTCCTTGCACCCCAGGATTAAAAAGACATGTATACTCTGGTCCTTGGCCTTCAGGAGTCAGCATTGTAGCTGAGATGTAAGAAATAAAGTATATGAGATGATTACCCTTCCATATAGTCTCTAAGAAAAGCTGGGTGCTGAGGTTCATCCTCAGTTCAGAGGAGGGATTCAAGGACCAGACTCATTAGTGTCGGTTCTGGAGCTGGGTCAGAAATGATTCAACAAGTAACGTGGGAATGCAGCAAAGTCTCAGTGTCATTGTTGTCTTAGTCTCTTCTCAACCATTGTCAGTGCTAATGAATGAAGTGGAATAACAAAAGTCCTGAGTGATTTCATCATGAACAAGGAAAGCTCTGGGTTATGGGAAGAATCTGACTTAATTATTTGCAACCTGAAGCAAGAAGTTTATATGCCAAACATTGCATTCCTCTATTTAAAAGTATGAATTCCATTCATTTCTGAAGCTCAAAGACTCTTTCCAAATAAGCTGTTTACTTTTCATTCTTTTCTTCCAGGAATCCCTATTCATGCACATCACTGAACTCCTGCTCTGTGAGGCAGTGCACTTGGTCTTGAGATTCTTTGGTTCACCAAGGAGGAGATTTCGGCCCCCACAAAAGGAAGAAGGCAGTCCTAAGTAGTCTTAGTGCACAACACCTCTAGAATCCTCAGTGTCTTCTCCCTAGAGAGAAGGCAGTTTCTCATAGAGGCACCCATTATGTCCTTATGAAACTTAGAGCATGGCAGAGTTAATCCATTCTCCTGGGCGGGCTGGGCATTGTGATGAATTGCAGTAAACAAAGGCTCACAGGCAAGTGAACTTGGGCTGGCTGCTGCCTCCTCTAAGCTAATATTATTTTGACAAATTGCTGAACTTCCCTGAGACTATTTCCTTATTTTTAAATTAGAAATAAAAATAGATCTCCCTATCTTCTTGAGTTACTGAGGATTAACAAGATAGTTCGTGTGAAGTACTTAGCAAACCACTCAAGGGTTAACTGTGTACATGGCAAACAAAATTAAATGTATCTGTGTTAGTTCCCCTCATTTGGCATTTTCTAAACAGTAAGACACAGCATTTAAAAAATGATATTAATATTTTACTTTTATTCTCTAGAAAATGTAAAGAGGATAAAAAATTCCCCCCAAATTGAAATTAAAACTCAATATTTTAGTTAAGATAGAGAAGATAGCTCTGAAGGAATAGAGGCACTGAAGGAATAGAGGAGTTACACAGCCCCAGCTATGTAACTAGGTACAGTCATATCCCCAGCACACACTGCGTGGGCCACAATTATTAACATTTTGTTTCTATAAGCATCACAACTTTCCTTTGCTAATACCCTCGAATATTGCTTTGCTTTGTTTTCTAGTTGTTCACATTTCTCATGTTTGATGAAAAAGGATTTTGGATGAAGACAGTTTTTCGTTTAGCTGAATCAGGTGATTTCCCAAATCTGATTTAGATTCCAAACCAAGTCACTATGCTCCTTTTTGGTTTCAGACTAATCATTTCTTTCACCTCAGCTGTCTCTGTAGTCACTAAACCAATCAAATCATTTAAACTCTTCTCTGCTGCCTTTCACTGGGAAGCAGAAATAAAGAGTACTATTTTTGACTCAAAGGAAGCCACATAGAACTGATAACTGATTTCTGCTTTTGCACCTCGTTCTGCTGAGATTATCAGTATGACATCAGTCTCAGAAGAGACAGCCAGCCAGCATCTCTTCTGAGAGTGACCCTGAGCCCCGATAACTTTCTCATTAGTGATGGCATTTCTGGAACTCTAGAGTTTTGTTCTGTTGTCCTTACTTGGCTTAAAAAAACAGAAATATCCAGACCTCATTGTAAAATGACTGACAAAACCATATATAGCCAGGGAGAGTAAGGAAATGATTGTGTGTTCTCTCGTGTGTTGTTATTACATAAGTGTGATGAAAGCAGATTCCATGGGGTGGGGGGGTTTACCCATGCCTTCTTTCCTGCATACCTAGTCAATGTAATCATAGAAATAACTAAGGTTTGTTGAACATTAATTGTGTAGACAACTATAGTTTGTTGAATATTAACTGTATTCTAGGCATTTCTATCAAGAATCTTAACATTAGCAGATGGGTCATGGTACCCCAGCTTATAAGGCTAAGTGGTAAGCTCTGGAATCCATTCCAGCAGGACCACACTTGGAGAGGTTACTTCTGCTCAGAAGCTGTGCTTTTTCCAAAGCTGCTCTCAGATGCAATCTGTTGTGTGTGAACAAGATTGGAAAAGAGGCTTCCCACCCAGAGACAGGTATCATTGTAAACAGCCTTGCTTCAGTTCCAAGTACTTCAGTGTTTCTTCCAAGGTCTCTTTCAGTATTAGATGGCTCTAGAGATTATTAGAAAAGGCACATAAGTACTAGGCTCTTGACTGAGGAACTTTTATGAGATAATTACTTTCCGAATTTATCATACATTTCCCTGGTATGTACTAGGTATGTTTGCTATTTTAACGCCCACTTAATTTGTGAAGTTTCAATCTTTTAGGAAGAGAAATGGTTGCAATAGAATATATATATTTAAGCTCTTTTTTGGATGTGTGTATTTCATTATGTATATAAGAAGACAAAGTGTTTCGGTTTTGGTGTTAAAAAAAGAGCTACAAAAGCCTTAAATCTCAGAAATATGTTCTATATAAGAAGGTCACAATGGAGAAATAAAAAAGGAGGCTGTGAATGAAAAATACTTAGAGGAAACTCATTTTTCACCCCTACTTGGTAAAGGGCAGTGAAACAAAAAAAGGCTTTTCTAGTTACAGCTCAAAGGAAAGAAGTAATGATATTATTCATCCATTAAGGAAATATCTAGTTCATGGAAAAAGAGAACCTGACTTCATTATTGAGAATATCTTTCCCCTTTTTTGTAACAGTGAAAGACACACTGTGGACTTTTTAAAAAATTAAAATGTACATTAGTGGAAATAAGTGTCCCTTTCCCAAAATCTTGCTTAAGCATTGCAATGGGGCACAGGATGCTCTTCTGTGCTACCATTTCTCTCAATTGAGTTAATGTTGCTTCATCCTTACAATAGTATTAGTATGGACTGTCAGACAGCTGATGTTTTTACATCACAAAACATCTATGATAAGGTTTTAGAATATGGTTTGAACAAATCGCTATTGTGTGTGGAGAGTTACACCTATCATTCTCTTTGAATACAAATATCATAAATTGGTATAGCCAAATTTGTATGAATAACATACAAATATTTAGTTTTTCCTTTGGAAAAGTATTGTCAAAATTCAAAATGAAGAAGAAAGTAATATATAACAGTTGAGTATTATCCGCTAGTATAATTATCCACTAGAATAGAACAACTTTGTTCTTACGTGTCAAGACTTCCAAGCAAAGCAGTATTATATTTATATAGAATAGAGCAATTACTGTACTATACATAAATTTAATCCATTCAGGTAATATCATCTCTTTTGTAATTCTTAAACATTTTATTGTGAGCTTCCTAGAATTTCCTACCAATGTATACTAAGTATACTCTATACATAATGAAATTTCATGTGAAAAATTTAGGTTGCTTATATTCTAGTCTTTCATAAATGTTTTAAATTTTTCCCATCTCTTCTTTTACTACTTTCTTGAATCTCATCTTTCAACTTCTTACTGATTACCAGGGCTTCTCTATAAACCTATCTGCTTTCTAAGTTGTTTCTTCACTTATGATAAACACTGAAACTAAATAACAGTACTTAAGTTAGAATTTCTTAGAATTAATAGATTCTAAGTTAGAGTTCTGTGACATTGATTCTAGCATATTTAAGGAACCTATTTAGATTTCATTCCAGATTCTACTCATTATTCTGCATGGTTGATGTTTCCAGATTTATGATTTATGATTTTGAAGGAAAAATATTGGTTAGGGGAGAGAAGAATTAGAGGTGGGGGCCCACACCCAACCCAAACAACATGAATAGCAGCAAGCATGGTCATTGAAGAGTAGTATGTTCTGAAAACTGCAAGTCATTTAGGAATGCTGCATCTTCAACTCTAACATAAAGAAAAGGAATGCAGGATGTGATATTAATAGATGAGGAATAGAAGATAAGTAGGGACAAAATAACAAAGGTTATTTACATTTTATGCTAAGGAGTTTGAGCTTCAACGGTGAGTTGTGGGATGCCACTAAAGTGTTTTAGATATGGTGGAATTATGATCAGACTTCATTACTTTCACAACTACTTTACACAAAACATTCCTTATACAACACATCACTTTCATGTCACTGCAAAATTCAGGCTATATGTGACTGAGAAAATCGTATCTATGTTATATCATCTGGTAGCATTTGATTCAAAGCTGAAATAGTGAAAAATGATTGTCCCAAGCCTTCTTTAATATCACTTCTCATTTTGTATCTAAAAGAAAAAAGCTAAATCTCAAATATGGCAATAATAGAGTACATCTTCTCATACAGGATATAGCACAAAGAATCACTAATATTCTGTATACGTCTTCAGAGAGTCACAGAATCCTGTGGTGCATATATTTTTACAACTATCCCGTAGAAGTGAAGCCTAGAGACAGGTTCACAGTGCCTTTTGTGTTTTGTTTTACTATAGCAGGGACTGAATTGAATCTAGGACCTTCACACCAAACTACATTCCCAGCGCTTTGGACGAGGTGTGGGTAGGGTCTTGCTAAGTCACTAAGTTGCCCAAGCTGGGGTTGAACTTGCAATTCTCAGCCTTGCAGAAAGGAGCTGGCATTACAGGTGTGTGCCATGAGGTCCAGTGAGAGTGCATTCATTTCATAAATTATATTTATTGAGAAAGAATACAAAAGAGGATGTGTATAGAAAGTTAAATGGAGTATGTCAGTAATATCAATTACTAACTTCTTTAAAAATGTTGCCATTACTATCATTATTGAATACAGATTAGTAACTATTATCATAAGCTATAAGTGAAAAAAAGAGGTGCCAAGAAGGACAGGTGGTTTGCTGAGGAAGTATACAGCAAACACAATAATAAATAAGTTAAATTTTTACATGAAGTTATGTGAGGGTTTAGTCACAGGAGTTGAGTTGTTCTTTTAGTACTGGTCAAAGACTATAAACTCACAGAAACTAAATTGCCTGCTTTGGGAAACAGAATAGAACTCTGAAAAATATTCCGCCATATTATAATGAACATGACTATAATAATAGCTGTAACAACAAGGGATAATGTGGAGGAGAAAGATGGTGTTTAATTTCTCTCACAGGTACTTGTATCTCTTTGCTTTTTAGTCTTAAGAAGTCCTAAGAATAAAATGTAGGCAAGCTAAATATACAAGTTTATTGCAATCTCATAATTACTTAAGTAATTAGATGAGGTTATTCAATCCCAGCATTTAACTTTACTGATTAGTAAAGTGAAGCTTTGAAGAGATAAAAGGTCACTTAATTGGTCACAGTTGCAAAGCATCCTGCTTCATATACCTGAGAATTTAGTATTTGTTTCTCATGTATTGAATGTTCCTTAAAATTACTGGTCCATTTGGGCTCAGTCCCTCAAAGGATAGGGATAGAGAGGGGAAATGAGACTAAAGAGGTTCCACACCACTGATGTTCACTTCCTGATCCATTGCTTCCTTGACATCACTGTGAACACCCAGAGGTAAGCAGACCTTCCTTCCCTTCAGAAGGGGATGTAGGTTTCACCTAGTCAATTCTGTTTCTCCTTGGTCACCAATGGGATGAGAAGGCATGGTTAAAACATCCAGGACCTGGCCCTCTTCCTCTTATCTTCTTGATTGTGTATTTCTTTAGATGACTTCAGAATTTGGCTAGGTATCATTAAATCCAGTCAGATATCATGGAAGCTTTATTATTCCACAGTAACAGTATCTATGGTGATGTCCTAGGCTTAGGTTTGGTGGGGTTGGTGCCAGTAATTTCACACAGAATCATTTATTTTTGCCCTTCGGCTGTACTTTTTTTTTTTTTTTACTAGTATTCTTATTTTCAGCTCAGAATTCAGCTATCTCATTATTATTAAATTTGTTTTTGTACAATAGAATTAATTTGCTTAATTTTAATAAGAATAGAATTCTCTCTTTTCCTGATGAGGAGATATCCCTTGAAAATCTTTAAGTAATTAAATAATGTGACTTAAGATCTAAAAATTGTATAAATGGTTTTAATGTGTCTGTGTAAAACTACTTAATGTAAAAATGTGTGGCTGTCCATGGTATTCATTTCAGGGCAGTTATGATACAAAAACATCCTCTAATCCAAGATAATAATGGACTCAATATTGTGAATTGTAAAATATAAGAATAATCCATATCCTAGGTGTGAAAGCTTAAAAGACATTGTTAGGATCACGATTTCATAAAATTTATGAATGGTGTGTATAGAATAAGCCTGTCTACTGTACAGGAAAGCTGAATCAGCTTCACTCCCAACCATCAACATCTGTGACCTTGGAACAAATCAATAGAATCTATTCAGCTTGTCTTTGGGAAATGAAGTAATTCAACTTCTAAATCAAGTCAGTTAATATCTATTGATCCCTCTTCGTGTGTCTGGGATACAAATGTGGTTAACTGTCTTGTCTTCCAGTAGCCAACACAAATGGAAGGGCTATTTGTGCACAATAAACCATAATGCAAAAGTGGGCTATGACCATTACACAAATAGACCATTCAAAGGAAACAGATATGGTTGAAGATGATGAATGCTGAAGCTAGGGTAAGTTTCACAGAGGAGCTAAAATTTAAGTTGCATAATTTAAACAGAGTTCCTTTTTCCTTCCTTCTTAGAGAATGTTTAAGAATCTGTAGAATCACATGCATTTTCCTCAGTAGTTAAATACTTCTGATTTCCTAATATGTAACCTACTTCTATTGGTAGAGAGTTAATTTTAAAACATAACCATACTGTTTTGTATTTATTGCTGAAGACTAGATTTGGAAGCAGATGTTCTCACTTCTCAGATGGGAAATATAAATCAAAAAGATTATTCAATAGAAACCCAGAATTGGCACTTCTGTCTCTTTCCTTCTGACTCTACCAAAAAGAATTATTTTGACTGGACACTTTTATTATCAAATCAAACTAACTCTATTTTTTATCTTATCTATCTTTATTATTTCTTAAACTGCCTTTATTGGTTACCATTTCATAGATTCCTTCAAAGATGATGCACACTTATGAATTTATTAATTATATGGATTCATTCAGAGAGATGTGTCCTTCAGTGATTTCATTGTTGTATGAACATCATAGTGTATTTACACACTCTAATATGGATACAGTACCACTAAATAATACAATTTCATGAGATCACCTTTGTGTATGTGTTCCAGTATTGACAGAAGTGCCATTAACCAGCACAAGCTTGTACATGTATATGGAAAGGTACAGACTGATATAGTATTTGGCTTCCCATGTCAGAATAAAACCAATAACTTCTTGTCTAAGCTTTGCTTGATAAAAGAAAACTTCCAACACTAAGCATGGCTCAAAATCTAAATGGAGTGGCTTGATAAATAATGACCTATCCATTTTCATAAGAGGGAGGGTCACCATCTTTCTAAATAAAGTTAGGCTCAGGGATTGTTATAGAAACACAAAGATTTCTCCAAGAAGTAATTTTAGGTTGACACAAATATTCCAGGCAAGAGAAGCAAGAGAGTTCTGCTCCATTGAGTAGGAGTGAGAAGGCTTTGGCTCAAACATTAAATATAAAATGAGCAGCTGAGAAGAAAAGGAGCACAAAAATGTCAATTCTTTAGTCTCTGAAACATTTGGGGAGGTTATATATCCTCAAGATATATAAAAAGACAGGTTGAAAATCAAACTGACAAATGTTCTTTTTCCCCTTTCCATTATGAATTATGAACCCATCTGTACAGCCAAAATATCTGAACAAATACAGAGTGTTCTAGTATGCAGTAGATGAAACAAAATGTCTAAAGAGCTAGATATGTGTGCAGATTTCTTTGTCAAATAATTATAAAAGACATCTAAAATATGTAACTTAAAACAGAGAATAGGTGTAGATTAACCTCTTCAGTGTTTGATTATAATTTTGCTTGAAATCAGAAGAATAACAGTCACTCAACTTTGAGACAAGCAGAGAAGCTAAACTTTAATTTTAGCCAGATGGTTCTGAGCATCATTTTTCAAGCCAATGAAAATGCAATGCTGAGTTAGATTTTTCTATTAATAGAGATCAATTTGATATTAACTGAAATTGGATGACTTGTAAGTTTCTTCCTGTGAACCAAAGAGAAAAGAGGATGATCACTTTTAATATTCTTTCACAGTCAAGGGGAAAAGGATAACATTTGGAGTATTATTTCCTGTTCTGTCTGGAATTTTAGGGATAAGACTCTAATTTCAAGACAGGGCTCTGACAGTATTTAGTAGGTTGCTGCTTGTTTCTTTCTTTTCCTGAGCTTTAGCAACAACAGAGTTCACAGCAGGAATTTTATGTGCTTGGACACATTTCAGTTTGAAATACTTGGTTCTGAGGATACCCTAAAGCTCTCATACCTTTTCTAAAATGACTCTTCTGCCTCTCACACTTTCAACTTATGACTTTACACCACATTTACTGAGTGAAGGCTGCTGGCACAATTGCCCAAAAGTTCCACCCTTTCCCCTTATGGTCTCTTTGATAGAAAAAAACATGATTTCATCTTGTTATGATTCTAGGTGACAATCATTTTTATATTTTAACTTCACTACTAAGAAGCCTACTTTAAAATAAGGCAGTTTATTTTTTCTTGAATAGTGTGATGCCCTATGTATAGCTGTAGTGAAATCAATATGATTATCAAGAGACATGAAGACAAGAGGCAAGTTTGGTAAGAATTTGGTAAGAACATTGTTTTGTAAAACCAATCTCATTTCCTTTTCCTTTTTTTTTATGGATCACTACACAGGTCAGTCAGAGTATGGCATAGACATAATACATCTGGTATTAAGTAATTGTCATGTGATATGTTTAAATAAAAATCAGAAAAACTTGACTTCATTAACAGTATGACTAGTGATACCTATTTTAATAAGTATGGGGGAGCATGGTGGAATGTCATTCTAGAATTTTGGCTTTGAAATTACACGAGTCAGAACAGCATTCTAGAAGCTCGATTTTATCAACATTAAAAAGCACACAGTAATATATTATTAAGCTATAAAATTCAAATAATTTTTTAAAATACACTTTTAGGTCGATTCTGTGTGTGTCAGGCTCATAGTTCTGCAGAAGTTGAGGTATGAAGTCACAAACAAAAGGTGGTGGTTAGGAGAGTTTTTATTGGAAACAAGGGGAAGGAGAATAGCTCCTGGGTTTCCAAGAAAAGTCCCAAATTTTGGGGGGGATACATGGCCCCCTGATCTAGAGCTAATTATAGTATAGATAAACAGAGCACAGGAATTGCTCAGTTGTTTCGTGGCCACTTATCACAAGTGGTTCTGTGGATTTAAAATGATCAATTGGGACTCTCTAGCCAAGTTCTTTCACAAGTACTTACAGTACTTATAGTAAACTGGGATCTTAGAAAGAACTAGGTATTTTACATTATAATTATCTCAAAAATCCTAAGAAAGAGGTGGGCTGTATTTCATGTTGGAGGAGGTTCATTATATTTTAAGTTCCTTAAAATTCAGAAGTTCAGTAGTGGTGGAGCCTCTCTTTAAGAGGGAGAGGCCACATTCCATGTTGTCTGAGGAATGTTCATTCCTGGTCAAAGTCCTAGTTCACTGTCTATTCTTAATTTTTATCAATATGATTGGTCACCCCACTCTCTCTCTCAGGCTTTTCCACTAGCTAGCTGCTTTAATCATAAGATAACTAAACTATTTTCTACAATGCCTTCATTTCATCATGTGAAGTAAAAGAAATAATTTTATAAGACACCTTTTCTTTATGTCAATGTGTAATTTCTCTTGTCTGGGACCCATGTTGTTCCAGCTTATTTCATAGACACTACCTGAAAAATAATCAAAGAGAAAAATAATCAGAGAAATTTGGATTCAGTATTTATTAATTTGGGGCAATACAAATAGTTAAAAGCCAACCTGGCTTGACTCATGGGTCATGGGATGAAATGGAGTGGCTAGTGAAAGAGGGAAAACAGTCAAAAAGAATTAAGATATGCTCTCCCTCTATTTGGTTCTTCTTTGTTGTTATCTTTCTCTCCCTTCCTTCCTTCCTTCCTTCCTCCCTCCCTCCCTTCTTTCTCTCTCTCTCTCTCTTTCTCTCTCTCTTTCTTTCTTTCTTTCTTTCTTTCTTTCTTTCTTTCTTTCTTTCTTTCTTTCTTTCTTTCTTTCTTTCTTATATCAGGAATCAAACTCAGGACCTTGCACTTGCCAGGCAGGCACAACACCACTGGGCTGCATTCCTGGCTCTGTCTCATTTCTATTAGACAAATCAAACTACACTATAGAAAAACTAATCTGTGTTAAAAACCATCAGAAAAATGATAAATTAATTCCTTATAATGGAGATTGAATTTCAACCCATAAAGCATTTGATAGACACTCAAATCAGATCCTAAATGCCTTGATAAGAAAACCAAACTTTATTTCTTCTTAGATCTCTGTTAGGGATTCTACTCACGGTCTTCCGCTTAATCTTGAAATGAGGGAATGAAGGTGTGCAGGTGTTCAAGTGTTCTTTCCCCATCCTGTCTGGAAGATTTCCACTGCTTATTTGTGACACACTCACTGTTCTTACATCCTTCACAGTTCCAAGGATCAGCCACTAATGTATTTATTCCTGCAGACTCCAAGGGAATATCCAGTAGATTAAAGGAGAAGCAAAGGGCTGGTCATGGCGGTACACACCTGTAATCCTAGCACTCTGGGAGGCTGAGGCAGGAGGATCACAATTTTGAGTCCAGCCTGGGCAACTTAACAACTTAGTGAGACCCTGACTCAAAATAAAAAAGGATTGGTGCTGTATTTCAGTGCAGAGGCCTCAGGTTCAATCCCCAGTACCACAAAAGACAAGAGAAAGAGAACAAGGGAAAAAAGGTCACCACATACTTGCTCTTCACAGTTTACAAGGAAGAGAATGCGGTCCCAGATCTTATACCTCAAAAACAAACAAAACACAACTATAATCGGGAAAGAAAGAAAAACTTGGAAGTTCCCTCCTCTGAGATTTGAGTCTTGGCAAGATAACTCCATGATTGTCATTCACTTGAATGCTGTATTATCCTGCACATGCATTTCCAGTAAAACCACTCAAAACCTAAAAGCCAGTGTTGATTTTGCCTTACTGGCTCTTACACACAATTCCCATCATGGATTTGCCCTTCTCTGTTCTAATTGGAGATTAGCCTACTGTGCATGCCTCTCTCATGGAGAGTAAAACAAAAAGATGGCCCTTTTTAGGACCTTAGCTGTTTATTCTAAGAATTAATAGCTGTGATTACTATCAGCAATTCAATATTGTATGATATATATATATATATGTATATATTCATAGTATGTAAACATAAAACTACTTTACATCTTTTATACTTTATCCATACATTATTTTATTTAATGTGGGTGGGGCGGTTACTCTGAATTCTATTTTAAAGATGAATGAATGGAGGCACACATTGATCAAACACTTGCCCAAAGTTACACAGCTGTTAAATGCCAGCTGAGGATCCAGAACCGAGTTACAGCAAAGCTTTGGCAAGTGCTAGGGAAAATCCTCCCACTCTTTCTTATACTCTTAGCTCCTTCTTTCTCTGAGATTGATTATTACAGGAACTATCTAATTATATAAGACAAATGTATCTCATTGCCCTTTTTAGTGTTGAATGTCTCATAACACAACATTCATTTTACAGAAAATTCTGTCCTCTTAATTCTTTCTCTCCTGAAGTCCCTGCTTCCCCTCCCCTTCTAATGTCTGGCTCCCTTTTTCTTCTTTTCAGTAGCTCCCAGATGCTTAAAGAGACAATGCTGTGAAAAGAGCTACTTTGTCACTCTTTCGTTTTTTTATTTTCTCTCATTCATATTTGAGCAGTAGGTTGTTGTTCTCAAAATTGCCCTTCAATTTCTTTCCACATATTCTTTGTTTTAAAAGGCATTCTCTATTTGTTTTTCATAGAGACCTTCTGGAGAACCTCAGCCAACAACTGGGCCAATCTTGCTTGAATGTGGAGCCCAGTGACTCCCTTTTTGGTTCCCAGTGACCCAATCCTATTCTGGTTGTGTTGCTTCCTGTGGTTAGAAATGGTACCATCTAGTTATACAAATCACTGGGACATTATTTATAGCTCTCTGTACTCATATCCAATCCACTACCCATTCTAGTTACTTTTTCTCCCTAATCATTTCATGAGTCAAGCTATTTTTCTTAACTACGTGACACCATTCTTTTTACCTCATTATCTTCTATCTGCTAAGATGTCCGCAGCAGTTATCAAACTCATTTATTTATTTCCACTCTCTCCCATCTCCAGTGAGCATGCCATTCTCCATGCATCCCCATTAAAGCTACTTCAGCATTTCTCTTTGCTTCTCAGGTAAAGATCCCTAATCTTTCTTGCCCTTCCTGTGTTCTTCAGGCCTCTCTGGAATTGGCCCCACCCACCTTTTGTCTTGCTCCCCATTGTCCAATCTGATTTCTTTGTTACTCAGACAGGGGAGCTTATTCCCAAACTTATGCTACTTCCTCTCCTGGAGGCTTCCCTCTGTAACCCTTGGTCTTTCTGCAGAGCTCAGTCCAAACACCACTTGCTTGTCCAGACCTTCTCTGACTTCTCTGAAATATCAGATTCCTACTTCAGAGCAGCATGGACTTTTCCCTTGGGCCTCTTATCACTATGGTGGGAAGCTTGCTTTTCTTTGGCCAATCACTGGATCAGGTGCTTTAAAGGAGAAGGTAAACAGTAGGTCTGTAACTCATTTTCCTCTTCCAGAACACTTTAGGCAGCTTTTCTTTTAACCCTAACCATGCCTCCCTGCAAATATTGAATGATGAAACTGACTAGCTTCCAATGGCTGATGTAGGAATCCTTTTAGCAGAATGTACCTCTCTGTCTGGCCTGTTTTATCTATCATTTACAGATTTATGAAATATAGCTGCACTGATGTATGCAAATTAGTCATGTAGCAAAAGGTGAACTGTGAGATGATGATGTATAAACTTAGAGACCAGAGTACTTGGAGGTCTCTCTAAGTTGACCAAAGCCATGCACTCCTGAACCAAAACGCTTCAAGGAGCCCAAACGGGGCTCGGGCCTGCCAGGCAGTGGTGGGACATATACATAGATGTTCCTTTGCTAATCATATGTAAAGCTTGATGCTGGATAATTGCTGGTATTTTAGCTTTCCAGATGTTTCTAATGATTAGCTAAAATTGTATAGTCTTATGTTTACAGTCCTGAGTGGAAAAGGAAGGTAACCCAAAAATCCTGTGGCCAGCTGAGCTGGTTCCTATGTGCCAAGGTGAAGGAAAGATTAAGTATTTTTAGAAAATAGATCACTATTTACCCAATCTGAGGAAATGGAAAAGGCATTTATTTTGCCAAAGAGTACATAAATTAGAATAGTCAGCATGGTGAAAGATGAAGAGTTAACGGAAGAAACAGAGGTAAGCAGAGAGCCAAAGAGCATCTGGTTACATCTGAATGGATAATCACAGATGGCCATTTAAGCCTGGGCATTTACAGTAAGAGACCTAAATAAAGGTCCTGCAAATAAAAGAGACAGATTGTTTGAGGATATTCAAATAATACTTCGCAATTGAAAAGGTCAGGTTATTTCAGTCAAATTTAAAAGTTGTGTTAGGTTCATGATAAGAAAGAAAAATCTTTTTAAGATTTCAAATATTTCCCCTACTAGTAAAAGAAAAATGTAGGGGAGAGGAGGAAAATGCAGACAATTATAGTATTCTAAAGGATTCATATAAGTACCACAAATGAGAATGATTCATGGGATATAGTTAGAACTCAGTTTTATTTTAATCTCTTAATAGCGCTTTAAAATTAATTAATTCTGGGAAGTCCTTCCTTTGCCCCTGGAAGAAAACTCATGCATGTCCACAAGGTCACTTTATGGCAAACAGTCTCAAATTTATACATTCTTCCCTCACCAGGAATGAGCCTCACCTGTTTGCTTCTTGCTTGGCTCATTTAACTTCCCCTAAGAAGCTGCTTTTATTGATCCATTCAGGGTTTCAGCTGCACAGGGATGGAGACCAGCATAGAAGAAAGTTCTACTTGACAGGTATGGTCACAGGGGAGCTTGCTGCTCTCTGGAACTGGTAGATACATAAATCTAGCTCTTTCTAGGGTACTGTCATGCCCTAGAGCCTCTGGGTGTTCCTCAGAGGGCTGTTCATTATCTTTTTCAAATGAGAGGGATTCTCTTTCACCATCTGTACTGCACTCAGCCTCAGATTTTATTCAAGTCTACTCAGTGGTGTTGGAGAACCAAGTTTGTCAAGAGGTGCTCTCTGACAGAAGCTAAAACAACTCCAGGTCTGCTGTCTGTTCTGTAGGTTGTGCATGTGTTGTGTGCCCTAGCCAAAACTGATGGGGATCATAGTGTTTTCCCAGAAGTAACTGGAACAGCCTGCTGCTCCAGGCTTCTCTGGGTTATCTTTGGTATGATTCACACACCACTCCCCTCACTGCCCAACTGCAGAGAATGTACATTGTGCTCCCTGTGTGCACTGTCTTCATCTTAGGGATAAACCTAGAGTTAGAAGATGGTTTTCTGTCACTTTGTCCCATTCTTTTGGGGAACAATTCTCTCTGTACATTGTCTCCCAATTTCCATATACTTCCTTCTTTATATCTTTTTCAATTTTTAGGGTCATATGATTAGTTCTCATCACTTTGAAATTTCCTCAGATTTAGCTAGGTTATTTTCATGAACTGCCATGAGTGCAATGAGTGCAGGGAAATGAATAAGCAAAATTAAAGACATTCTTGCAAAACCAGACAAAAATATTGTCCTACAATTTCGAAGCATGTTACATAATTGCATTCATAAAGTACATATGTGAGTCAGTGTGTGTATTCATGTAATGTTTTTAGACATTTAGAAAAAGATCATCTGTGTTACCATTAGTAGAGAATACAATCAGCTAATAGATTCTCTTTTTAAAATTCATTCCCCATGAAAGTATTTTTTTTCCTTTGTAAAGAACCGCCATTATCTATGACGATGTAGATTCACGGTGAGTTGTTCTTATGTCAGGAAACCCTAATAACTGCTTCCCCCCCCCACACACAACACCCAGAAAAGCATAGAAACAAGGGCTTGCATGTAGCTCTCAGGTTTCCATATATTTCTTTGTTCCAAGGGACTGGAGGGGCTGAATGGGAAGAATGAAGCAAGAAGGGAAAGAGAACCCAAATACATGTTATTGCACTGATTACAATTTTGGACAACTGGGAACTGAATATACCATAGACTTTTTAAGGACCTGTCTATAATGCATTTCAAAAGTATCTCCTTAGGATAAAAGGCTATTTATTCACTAGTTTTCATCAACTATCAGTCAAGATGCTTCACAGAGAAAAAAGATCTTTGCCTTTTCTGATTTGTGGTTGAATCAGAATGGCTCACCAAGTTCTGGTGAATACAATTAAATAATCATGGTGGTGGCAGAAATGCCCAGGAGCATAAGGTGGGCAACTTTAGTACTCAAAGGAGAAACAGCATGAAGTTACACTTGTTTGCATTTGATTATTTAGAAATTGTTGCAAAAAACACTGGGCTGATGGATTTTGACGTGACAAGATATCTGATGCCATCTGCACCTTGCACATCTGGTAGCTGCTCATAGCTTACATTTAGTCCAGTCTTTCATAGTCTTTGAGTTGGTGGCTGATGAAATCTTCACAAAACAGTTAATACACAAAAGTCAGTAAAATATCTACAGATCTCTCTGCTGTGACTTGTCCAAATGATGCAATTAGTACCCATTAGTACCTCTTGTCATCCTTTCCGTACTTTAATGTGTCCAGGCTCCTTGCTGGAGGGTGACCAGACCTTGTCATTGCTGAGAAGTTGGACCTTTCAGTTGCTTTATACTTCTTGAGTCATAGATGTCATGATCAGCCATTTATAGTTATCGTTGCTCATGGAAACATAAAGTAACCTGGAGTAAGTTTTTTGGATATTCAGACACACTCACTCCTGATCCCATTGTGTATCAACCAGATCTTTAGGGTAATCAGGGTCAAAGGTAATCATCCTCACCAATATGAGATTTTTTCATGTTTTGCCTACCTGTTCAGCCCATGTATCTTTCAGTTTAGTGCAGTCTCTACTCTCTTCCCAGGCAGAAGCAACTCCCTTGGGGACAAGAATTTCCAACGCCATAAACCCAAGTTTTCAGAGACAGGAAGCACAAAATGTGCAAGTGTGCACTGGGAGTTGTGCTGAGTAGTGTCAGTCCTATATCTACCCTTCATTTCCCATGCCCACATATCCTAGCTGTTTGAGACACAGCACCATACACTGGCAGTGATTCAGGGCATAAACCCCATCCTAGAGAACAGCGTCCTGTAGGATATTTTCTCTGCAAGTGATGTCCTATTTGATCTTTAGCAAGCTTTTCCTTCACTTAATTAGGCCAGATGCTATGTGAGGATGCCATATAAATGGGAGGACCTTGGTCATGTGCCCAGTTTTCCAACTTCTTTACCATAAATCATGTCCTTTAGTGTGAGGCAGTGTTATGTGAGATCTCATACTAATGAATCGAGTGTTCTGTACACCCCACATGCTGGTGCTGTTAGAGCTGCCATAAGTGGGAAGGAAAGGCTATATCCCAAGCAAGTGTCAGCACTGTTAAGAATGAGTTACCACCCACTCTGGAGCTATGGTACTTCAATAATACTTTATTCCTAGTGTCAAAATAAGATCTTGTGACAGGCCTCAGGAATTCCTTGAATTATTTTATTATACAGTGATTAATCATTAAAACCATCTGAGCCTCACCAGTAGCATGACCTGTCTCACATCAGAGACTAATCAGTGTGCATTTCCATGTTGTTCAATGCTGAATGCATTCATCATAGAGCAATTGGAGGGTTGCAGAAATTGAATAAAATTCTGCAAAGCTGGTTGATTTGTATTATTTATTTTAGCTACTACATGGCTATAATCTCACCAGAGACATTAAATAAGGTAAGCAATAATTATTTCATTAACTGCAACTGCTGATGTTGAGTCACCTACAATTCGATAAAAGTAAAAGAAAAGCATACCCCTTTTTACTGAATAACTGTTTATGCAGTTTACTTGATATTTGTTCAATAAAATTTTAGTAAGTGATTCCTGTGTAGCAACAGATGTAGGCCCATTTTGGAAACATAACAGTAAATCAGAAAAAGAGAGAGAGAATCTCTGTCTCTAGGAAGAGGTAGTCTAATCACAGGAAAAAGAGCTTGATGTATGTAATTAGGTGATGGTTTGCAGTGTGGATAGTTTTATTCCTGCAAGTAGGTGTAGTGCCTGCTAATAATTCAGTCTGAATAAGAGGGAATAGCCTTGGTACCAATGAATAACTAATTAAATTGATAGTGTTCAAATTGTTGCTATCCAAGCAATATATATCTTTCAAGAAATTTTCAAAAGAAACTATATATCCTTACATATTGGCAGTAAAAGAGGTACAAAAATAGGAAGGAAAAAAAATGAAGTGTTTGTTGGCTATTACACTGCCTGGACTAGTCTTCTAATTCTCTTAATTTTTCTTACTTATTTATATGTACTTTTGCTGTATTTTCCTGGAAGAGTTACTGAATTTTATCTTTCTCTTATCCATCTTCTATTGACTTGCATTTCTACTAACATATTTTTTTAATTCTCAAGAATTTTTGTGTATTTTGATTAAAGTAATACAAGCAAAGTCTTCTCATATCTCTGAATATCTTAACAACATCATTGTTTTATTTCCTAGATCTTACAATTTTCTTTTAGATTATATATATCATTGTTTTTCACATTAAAGGTATCTCTTTCAAATGTCATTTAAAATTTGTCACTCTCATGGATAAGAGTGGAAGACAAATAGTTATGTGCGGTCTCTGCGTAATTTAAAGTTCTCCTGAATTGGTCATTTTTGAGGAAACCCTTAGGTCAATATCTTGAGATAATGAAACTGTTCAAAGTTGTGATTTCCAGAACTCTGGAATTATTGAAGGGGAAGGGCTGGGATTGGTTCTATATTCAGTGTTAAGAACGTCAGTAGTCTCTTCATCTCCCAAATTCAGTAATGTATTCTCCAAAATCATCCCATGGTGTCCAGTAGAGACATTTTTTACCTGCACTAGAGGCTAAAGCTCCACATTTCTACTAGGGGATGGGGACCGATTCCCCAGAGGCCTGGGGTAAGAGCTGGACCCACCTTCCCGGTTCTCGCTCTCCCTGGGGCCTTTATCTACCTCACCCTTACTGCTGCTCTGCTTGTGCTTCTTGGAATGCAAATTGCGTTACTTGTTTCCCTGATGCCCACTTTAATTTGGACATTGTTGGCTTTGCTGAGCCAGTTATGTTGTGTGAATTAGGAGGACACAACTCTTACCTGGGGAGGGCAGAGTGAGGAGCTGGAGTTTTTTCTTAGTGGGCTTCACCCCAGCTTTTGTCATGTGCAGCAACTGTGGGCACCACAGCCTCGATGCTGTTGTGAATTTTGTTCTTTTACAAAATCTCTTGCAATACTTACATGTTTTATTTTTCTCCTTTTTTTGGAAGAAGCTAAATTACATGTGTTTATTTACTCTGCCACCATAATTCAGAAATGATACATAGGAAAATTTGAAAATCAGCTAAATATAATATTCTGGAATTAGTCTCAATAGATCTATTTAGATATTTGTATTCTACTTCTGTGGCTAAATAGAATCGTCTCAGGACAGATCATGTAACAACTAAGATCAAAATATTGCTGCATAAGCAACCCTGAAGAACATACCATTTGCAAAGCAAATTCAAAACCACATACTTGGCTTGCATTGGATATTCAAGCTTATATGTCCGTGAGGATAAGCTTGATATTTAAAACTAATTAAGGAGTTGTACAAATTGCAGAGTAAATATATTGCTTTGCATATCCTGCATAGTTCAGTAATTGCAGAGCATTATTCATCTCACTTAGTGACTTCCCGATTAGAGGTGAAAACAAAGATTTCTTTATTCTTAATGATGGAAGCCAGGAGCTATTTACTCTTAAACTGCGAGTCCCTGCACTTTAGCTTTTCTAATGGGTGGGAAATTAGCAAAATCACATGGGGTGCTGCACTTTCTTTTTACCGCAGAAGTGTAAGGAGGAATGTATGTTAGGAATTTGTCTTTGTCAGAATGTATGTTAAACAAAAGGGCTCTCTCTCTTTTCTTGAGGGTTAGAGGCTGCTTTGGTGAGCAGTCCCTTTGCACACCACCTCCTCTATAGTGGCCATCTCTCTTGAGCACACAAATAAGGCGGACTTCTGCTAGAGTAGCCCATCCAGGCACCTCAGTGCTCATAGATTTGCCAGTCTGTATTCCATGAATTCTATGAGTCCTATTCTACTTGTAGAGACAGACCAGCCACACAAGATTTTCTGAAGTATGATTTTGATTTGCATTACTTTCTCTTTAAAAGCTTCTGTTGTTCTTCACTTATCCATTAAGGTCTGTATTCATTAGCCTACTTCCAGAGTTTGCCTTCACTAATCCTTTGCCACTTATAATTAACAGTTCCATCATGTTAAATGGCTTGATATTTCTCTAAACATGTTGTAATATTCCATGATTCCATAGTTTTTTTATTTACTAATTTCTATTTCTGGAACTTCTTCCTTTCTGTTTATGTTGAATGTTACCTAGCAATTAAGTTCCAACTCAAAGGCCACTAACTTGAATCTACTCTTCTGACTTTATAAATCTTACAGCCTTATATTTGACTGCATGTAATATGTACTTCTTTTATTTTTCTTACTGGATTTCACTCAGTTTAGACAAGTATATTTCTAAAAATTATCTTCAGCTCTGAGTCAGGACCTTGGCAAATAGAACATCCTGAATAATTCTTTCCTGAATCACCAACCTACTGAGCCTTTCAGTCTTTTTTTGAAGCAAAATCAGATTTGTAATGGAATCTGGTGGACAAAGAAAAGATATTTATATTATAAAAGAAATTTGTTGCTTCTATAATTTAAAGGTTCAGATGCACATATACATTGTTTCTTTATGATGAGTATGACATCTATTGTTATGTATGACAGTGATAACTCAGTTCACAAACTTAATTCTTTCTGTGATTCTGGTCACAAACCAAGTTGGACCAGAATCCAATCAAATTCAATGGTTAGGATCAATGTTGACCTTATGGGGAAATTTGATTCTGTTCTGCTCCAGTTTAGTTTGCAAGCAGAATCATGGAGACAATTGAGTTCATGAACCAAGGTACCACTGAAGTTGGCTTCCCTTGTGCCCTGATGTGGGATCAATTTATATGGATACATATATACATGTGATTTTTTTTGTCATTATACCTTTAAATATTATTTTTGAAGGCAACTACTCTATTTTCTCATTCTGAAATTCCAGCTGAATGTTTTGGACATTCTCATCCTATTGTCCAGGACTCTTATTAAACATTTTGTATTTTTGACTCACTTTCTATAATTTCAACCACTTTGTCTTTCAGTTTAAACATTTTATTCAGCTGGATCTAAGCAGTTTTTCTTTGTCAGCTGCCTTTTTAGAAGTTTAATTTGGCTTCCTTAAAGAAAATCTCCTTATTCTCCCCCTTTGTGTATTTTTACTCATTATGATTTTAGGTTTTTCATTTATTCCTTAACTTATTTAAATCTCGAATTTTACAATTTCCTTTCAGATTATTTTATGATGTCCAGTTCTTTCAGTGCTAATTCTCCCATATTTCCACCTCACCTTGTTTATAACAACCTCCCTTTCTTTTTCCTTTCCACAAAACCCTTTTCTTTGCATTCTTCTCGTTCTTCTCCTTCTTTGTGATTATATACTCCTCCTCAGTAGGAAATTTTGCCCTGTGTTCCATCTGCCTTTGGCTTGGGATATAGATTATGTCCATACAACTTTTGGGGAGCAAAAGGTGGTATGAGAGAATTCAGCAGTTCATAACCGATGTTAATGCTAATCTTTCAATTGGGCTTTACCATTTGTATAAGTCATTCTGTCAATGTATGGGGTACCTTCTTCCATTCAACTATAGCCTTCTGTGGAAGGAAACTTTCTCATTCCTTCTTGGACCAATGACATTTTTCATAGAAGAATCAATAATGTTTCTAACATGTAGTGTCACCTGAATTTCATCTCTCCTTGAATGGTATGACAATCCTAGCACCAGCCACAGTAACGTTTGCACATTCAGCTGAATACATTAAACAGACGGTGCCACACCAGATCTTACCTATCTTGTCCATGGCAGTTTCCAACATCCTCACAGCACACAGAGATGTAATTTTCCTATTTTTTCCTCAGTTTAAATATTCACTTAATTCTGTTGATAACATGGTGTTCAGCCTATCTATTTCATTTCTACCATAATAGCATGAGAGGATTCATTCCCTGCTAGCTAAGAATACTGTGTTGCTGAAAATTAGAAACATCTTTTGAAGGTCACACATCAGACAGAATATTAAGGACAGTTCCTCTGTTTACACCCTGAAACACTGGAAAATATATGTTACTTCTCAGGCCCTGCCCTTTGACCAATGGAAGATTGCCTTTGTTGGATAACTCAATCCTAGAAACGTTAACGTTCTCTTGAGAATAGACGAAAAACCAAAATGAAACATACTTGGCATCAAAGGTCTATAAAAGAACCAAGGATGTAAGAGAAAAGGATTACTCTATTCTGTTGTTAATAGCTCCATCCAACACAAAATCAGACACAAAAGATGTTTCTAAGAGTGACTCTTAAAGATAGAAATCATTGTTTATATTTCAAGTAACAATAGATGGTCTTTCTGTAAAATTCACCTTCTTGCCTTTTGTAGAATTGTTGAAACTTTTAAATAGGCAGGTTGTTTCTCCTTAGTTTTAAGGAATATTATATCATAAATTAATTTTACGAAGTCATACAAATTAATTTCCAAACCTAATTCTGGCCCAAAGTCCTATTTAAGTAATTGCTTTAAAATTACTAAATAGATGTCTTTCTTTGTTTTACTTTGTTAACAAACATATGGAAATATTTGAACAGAAATAAGATCTTCAGTGTTCCTTAAATTTCAAAAATTAGGCTTTCCTTGTTTCCTAAGTTCATAAATATTCTTTTTCTGGTTGAATACAAGAGGAGGCTTACATTTCTCAGTCTCTGTATTGGTCATTAGTCATATGCCTATCCCTGGGGCAAGACACCTGATACCCACATCTTAAAGGAGAAGAGATTTATTTTGGCCCATGTTTTCAGATTTCTCTGTCCATGAATGGTCAGTCAACTCCAAGGCAGAAACATCACGGGTGCAGAGACATGGCAGAGGAAAGCTGCTTACCCTATGGCAACCAGGAAGCGGAGAGAGAGAGAAGGGAAGATCCAGGGACAAGAATACTTCTCCCAGTCACATCCACAGGGATCCACACCCTTCTCTCAATGGAAGATTTTGAGGGGACATTTCAGAATGGAACCCTAACAGTCTGCCAATTAGGGGTTAGGCATTTTATGAATGTTATTTTTTTCTTTTAGTCCTCAAAAGCACTAAACATTAGTAGTTACCATTACTCACCTTCAGCCAGAGAGACCAAATGAGTCACACAGAGATAACATGCCATTTCCAAGATCTAAAAATTAACAGATAAGCAGGGTGAAGACTTAAGTCTAGCACTAATAGACTGGCTTCATGGAGTATCTAAAAATAGGAGTAATCTAGAACTAATTTATGAACACTGAGAACTGATTCCAAGTCAGTACTAGAAAATGAATTTAGAGCCAAAAATGTAAACATCTTTAACAACACAGTGTTTACTTCCCCTTAGCTTTTCTCATGAATTGGAGTACCTTTTGAAAATCTTTTTCATTTCCACAAACTCTGTCTAGATTAAGGAAAACAAACTACATTGACTTATATGTCTTAAAGAAACAAAAGTATAAGGTAAGATAAAATTCAGGAAGCCTTTTAAAGATATTTAATCCTGAAATTCAAGTACAAAAATGAAGTCTTTATAAAGCACATGTTTCTTCTTTTGTCCCTACTTCAAAGCAGGAGCTTTATATGGCTTATGTAACCCATTTGACTGTTTTAGCTACGCAAATATTTGAATTGGCTTAATGTTTGTCTAGTATCTTAAGGTACAAAAGTAAAAAGAATAACAACTTTTGATATATATGGAGTATCATTTACTTCACCATGTCATGAACAAAGCTTTTTTATCAACCACTGTATTTAGATTGTCTCAGCAGATCAGTGATGTATTTGACAGTCCTCATTGTTTCATATAAAGATTGGAATTTAGAACATTTTCAAAATCAGTCAGCTGGTCAGTAGAGACTGCAATAACTTGATTTGCCTGAGTACAAAGTCTAAGTAAATTATGCTCTTACACTCATAGCTTCAAACGCTCTTATTGAGAACACTCCTATTTTAATATGCTTCACTCTGAACTCAAATCAGTTCTTCTGCTCCTATTGTTTTTGTGAACCCTGAGTAAAATATAGATGCAATCTAAATTAATATTTAATACAAATACACAGGGAAGAGTGGGTGGTTTCTGGCTGTACCGGTGTGCTGCCAGTGTAACTTAAGTCTTCTTGGCCCTTTGTGTTTTCTGCCTTTGTGGAGTAGAAAATGGTCCTCTATAATTGGAAGCTATTACTGGGGAATATGTGATGTCATATGTAAACAATGATAAAATCATCCCCTGAAAGGGAAAACACTTGATAGTTCTTATTCAATGTTATGTACTTTGCCTGGTCCCATTATTTTATTGATTGAACGTTTGCCACCCAATATCACCTGACTATATGATATCACCCCGAAACTTATACATGCAAACAACTATGGTGAAACAAAGAATGTTTTTCAGCTGTTCCAATTTGTCTAGCCCCATTTTTCTTTTAAGAATTTTCCTATTACCATTGCATAGGTGTTAGATTAAGATAATTGGCTGAGAATGCATGTCTTCTCTCTAATTGTGTATTTTGAAATGTCCAAAAGACAAACTAATGCAGTTTTTTTTTCCTTCATTACTGCTGAGACTTTTATTCAGAGATAATCCAGTACAGCCCAATTTTTTTTTTCTGAAATCTTATTTGGAAGTTACATGCTTGAATATCTAATAAAAGTATTGTTTCGTTTAAAGGAGGATAGAGATACCTGTTTTCCTATAGCTAAAAGTAATATGGTTTGAATAATTAAGCCAACATAAGTGAGAAAAATTTTTGTTCTCAGTATGGCATTAAAATAATACAATTTAAGTGCATAATGTGTTTGTCCTATTTCTAGAACTTTTGAGATTTTCTTCCCCAGGGATGTATTATTTTCTTTTGCTATTTTTCTTTTGGATACCTTTACTCATCTATATGTCCTAAACACTAACACTTCTTTCTTTTTCTTTTTTCTTTTTTTGGTACCGGGGATCAAATTCAGGACCTTCCGTTTGCAAGGCAGGTGGCGGAACCACTGAGCTAAATCCCCTGCCCTAACACTTCTTTCTTAATCTTACTTTTTTGCACATTTTTGGGGACTTTGTTAGCATTTCTAGGTGCTAATGGGAGAGATTATTGGTTAGCTACTTGCAAGAGCACCCAAA
This sequence comes from Heterocephalus glaber, assembly GCF_053883595.1. Lineage (NCBI taxonomy): Eukaryota > Metazoa > Chordata > Mammalia > Rodentia > Bathyergidae > Heterocephalus > Heterocephalus glaber. The sequence goes on from NW_028258156.1 coordinate 10,198,283, forward strand.
CTTCAGGTAGTCAGATACTAGTGATCTCTGCAAAAAAGTCAATTGAAATATAGTAAAATGTTGAATGACTTCCTGTTTTTGATGACAGTTATGTTGCTTTGTGTATTTGAATATCTTTTACATGTAGCTATTTTATTGAAAACATATTCTGTAGACAGTATTTAGTGAATACTCAACTTGGTAATTAAAATGTCTCAGAAATCCTTCCCTTGTTTTTAAAGAAAATGAAATCATGGGCTTTAATGTAAACTTGTGAAATTATTAATGGAATGAGCATCCTACCAGGAAATTAGGTGTGTTAAAATCCATACATTTCTATAAATGACTTAGTGTCTATTAGAGAGAAAGATCCAATGGTTCATTTTTTTGATACAAATAAATTTACCTACTCTCTTACTGCTTCCAAAGAACAAGGCAAAGTTTCTTTTTGTTGTCATTATTATGCAATTTGTGTAAATTAATATTTAATAATCTGTATTCATTATATTCTGTTCCAACATTTTATGCATAGTAAGTCTCTAACTTTATTTATTAAAATAGAAGATATGTTTTATTAATAATTTTTTAAAAATTATTTTATTGAGAATTTACTAAACCTAGTCTCATTTTGAGTACTAGGAAATTTGGCTACCCTAAAAGTAAAAATATCTGAAACTGGATTTAGTATTAAATATAGAAAATATAGATTTGTTTACTGATTCCCAGTGTCTTCTCTCTACATTTCTTTTTGAGATTTCACAACTCCTTCTGAATATTTTTATGGCAGGTCCTCTCACAGAGTTGAACTTATTTTACATATTGAGGTATATACACCTCACTAGACAGTAAACAAAATAGAGATAGGAATGGTATTTTATTCCTTTTATGTTGTCTTATCATTTATCATTATAACAATAAACACATGTTAATTGGCTATAAAAGAAAAATGAGATATTTTTATTTCATGTTGCCATTGCTAGCAGGATCACTATTTTACCAGATAGTATATGCATTTTCTCATTACTATTATTTTAAAAAGTAAGATATATTAAGGATTTTGGATAGATTGTGCTTTGAAGTAAATTACTAAAATCAACACTTTGCTGATAAGATTAGTTAGCAATGAACATCAATCATTTAAGAATCAGACCATCAAAGCAGTGAGATAAAAGACTTTTGATCACTATTTTAATTTCTAAAGAGATCTGCCACTGGACAGAGTGTGCTTTGAAGAAAGACTTTAATAGTAGTAATTGAAAATAGAAATATCTTATATCATCAATTAATAATTTGTCATTCTATTTAGTACAGAATTTCTGTTGAAAGTTTAACTGGGGTGAGTGGTTCCCTCAGAGAGAGAGAGATAAAATCACAGGTGGACAGAGTCACACCTCTTTTCTTGAAAATGCAGGAATTAGAACTTGGCTCCTCTGTCAGAATAACACAGGATATGTAGGTGAACAGCTTGCTGCTTCGGGCAGTGTCTTTCCTTATTCCTCCCATTATGCAGTCACTGGATACCAAGACTCCTCAGTCATATTGTCCCAAGTGACTTGTCCAAACTCTACTTTAGGAAAAATAATGGAAAATGGAAAATAATGAGGACGTTATTCTGAATGAACTCCACTTCTATTCCTTTCATTGATAATTCCCAACTGTTAGCTCTAGTTGTATTAAGAACTAGAAAAGCTCATGAATATAAATTCTGTGTCTCAATTATAGTAGTGGTCACCATGTAACACTATCCAGAGGATATGGATCTCTAAGAAGAGATTAAAAGCATCCAAAAAATGTGATATTAGAGAGGATTGGCGTTACAAAATAAAACAAATCTTAGTTTGGATGAAAAACCTAATTAAACTTGATAATCAGATTCCTATAGGAAATTAATTAATAAATTTTCTTACACATTAATAATAGCTTTTAAACTTCAATATACATCAATGTTATTTAACCCACTTGTTAATATTCCTAAGCTTCCTCCCTGCAAATTCAGAAAGTTAGGATCGAGTTAAAAAAACTTGCATTTCTCACAAAATCCCAGAACCACAGTTTGAGAACCACTGTATGAAAGCACATGGACATTAATGTGTTCTCCTGAGAGTACATATTGTACTATCAAAAGAGGGGCTACTGTTGACATCTCCATAATTAAACATATGTGAATGGAATGCAAAGTAGAAATTTCTTCTATAAATTTCTTTCTGTAATGAGCAATATTGTATTTCTTAAATCTTAATCTAAGTCTTTTTAGTTATGTGTTGTATACTATAAATAACACGACAAACTTGGTCAAAGATAAATATCTTAGCAAAATCAACAGTTTGGAATGACTGAAGAGGTAAAAAACAAAGAGATTCATCCGTGTGTAAGAAATGTACAAAAGAGACCAACTACAGTAATTTCTACTGTCTGATTTACAGCTCTAACCTAGGGAGAAAGAGCAATGGTGGATGGTGAGCTCCATTCTAGTGAAGGTAAGAAGTGCTTGAAAATAAAGTAAGAGTTCAGAAGGGAGAAAATAAGAACTGATGAGGGATTGAAGAGCAGTGAGAGACCAAGTGGTGGCAAGATAAGGAAACACCTCATTGGGCTATAGAATTGGAATTAGTTCAATACACCTTGCCAGCCCTTGAGAGAAGCCCTGAGTCAGCCCTAGAGATATGAAACGGTGCTCTGCTTGTGGGTCAGTTAGTGAACAGGCAAGCTAAAAGTCTCTCAAATATTTTACTACAATAGCACACTAATTTCTGACCTTGAATTAAGAAGAAAAGTTCATACAATAGTTTGGGTCTTGAATATTGCCTCAGAGCCCACAAGCTAAAGCCTTCATCTCCTGGGTGAGGCTATTGGGAGGCAGTGGAATCTATGAGAAGTAAGGTCTGAAAGGAGGTCTTTGGGTCACTGGAGATGTACTCTGGAAGGGATTGTGGAACCTTGTCCTTTTTTCTTCTTCCTGTTTTTATGGTAAAAGTTTTATTGGCCCACTTTAATTGTACCTACTAAGATTCAGTGCATATATGCAGTGATCATATCCAACCTTTCTCCCACACTACTTTGCCTCTGGAACCCTTCCCAGTCCCCAGTAACCATAACCCTAACCCTACTCTACTTTCAGATTGATTTTATTTTTTTCCACGCATGAGAAACAACATGTGACTCATGTCTTTCTATGTTTGGCTTATTTTGCTTAACATAATGTCTTCTAGTTCTGTCCATTTTGCTTCAAATGACTGGATTTTATTTTTCTTTATGGTTGAATTATGCTCCATGTGTTTACATATATATATATATTTTTCTTTTTTCTTGTCCATTCATCTATTGATGGACACCCAGGCTGATTCCATTTCTTAACTATCATAATTAGTGCCACAATACACAGGACATGCCAGTATCTCTTTTGTATGCTGACTTGATTTTCTATGGATATGCGCCCAAGGGCACTGTCTTAGTTATTTTTTCACTGCTGGGGCAACATATTCAACACTCACAAGTTAAAGGAGGAAAGGTTTATTTTGGCTCACAGTTTGTAGAGGTTTCAGTCCATAGTCAGTTGGCTACAAGGCAAGACAGCATGGCAGAGGGGCATCACCAAGGAGAAAGTCTGTGGTGTGGCAGGCAGAAGGCAGCAAGCAGCAAGCAATGAACCTGCCTTTCCCTTTTCTCCCATCCAAGCTAACAAGCCTTTGGGGCGATGCCACCCACACCCAGAACTATGATAAACCAATTAGCTGATTAATAGGTAGCACACACCCTAATCTCAGTATCACACCCTTAATCCACATTCACACACTGTATTTCCAGCCAACTCTGGAATGCATGAGGCTTTAGGGGAACATCTAGATACAAGCCTTACAGGAAGGATAACTGGATCATGTGGTAGTTTTATTTTTAGTTTTTGAAGGAACTTCTGTAGTGTTTTCCTTGGTGGCTGTAGGAATTGACATTCCTACCATATGTGTATGACTTCCTTATAACCCACCTCCTTACTAGCATTTGTTACTTATTATAATAGCCATTCTAAATGGGGTAATTTTGACTTGCATTTTTCTGATGTCTAATCATACTGAGCATGTTTTCATGTAATTACCGACCATTTGTATTTAGTTTTTAAGAAATATCTATTCAGATAATTTTTCTCATTTTTAGTTGGAATATTTTTTATTATTGTTTTTTAGTTCTTTATGTATTCTGAGTATTAACCCTCTCTCAGGGGAATAACTGCCAAAGATTTCCTTATGTTTTGTAGATTACTCTTCATTCTGTTGATGGTTTCATTTGCTGTGTAGAAGCCAGTTTAGTTGAGTGCAATTCCATTTGTGACTTTTGGGTTTCTTTTTTCTTTCTAGGTGCCTTAAACTATTTAATTGCAATGCCATGTACTGACTTCCACTTATTTTGATACATCTTTCCGTCATGGTGATTTATAGGATCTTCGAGCCAATATAAGTATTTCATAAATATTTGGCCATGTGGATATACACCTGCACAATACCACACATCTTTCAGCAAGGAAAGCACTGAAGACTAAAGACATAATTAACTAGGTACAGTGAGAATCTGCTCCAAATGTTTGTTTTTCTGAGGTAAAGTCACCACACACCTGTTCAATTAAGAAAACCATTCTTACAATGCAGGATGATGTTTTGTTGTTAAGTTAGGCATAGAACACTAGCCACTAATTAGGTGCTAAATGGCAGAGATATATCCCTGCTTATGGCATGAATTCACAGGGAATAGGTTCCAACAACTCAGGCTCCTTCCCCTTGGTTCTCACAAAGTGTGCTTCTCTGGGTGGGGCAGGCTGGCACTTCAGTTGAACCTGGGTGCCTTTCTCTTCGGTGTCCTTCTTTTTCTGATCATTTTCCTTGACACATTTCAGTAAGCTATCTCGACTCTTTGAATGTTTAATATGCTCAGTATGCACATTAATCCTCTTGGCAAGTATCTTGCCCTTAACTTGCTTGTTTATAACAATGCCAACAGTGTGGTGGGTAACACTGTAGACTCTTCCAGTTTTGCCATGGTAACATTTATGTGACATTCCTTTTTTGAACAGGACCCATTCTCTTGATATCTACAACATCATTCTTTTTGTCGATTTGCATGTATATGGCCAAAGGAACAACCCCATGTTTTCTAAAAGTCCGAGAGAATATACATCAGGTGCCCATCCTTTTTCCCTTTGTGTTCATCATTTTGGTAAATTACTGGATGATGGTGGTTCCGGCCAAAAGGCATGATTTTTGGTTTTTGTTTCCTGTGTTTTTGTTTCCTGTGTTCTGTCCATAGTCATTGCCTATATGATAATCTAGGTGTGTTTGCCCTGTGTTTTCCCTAGTAGTTTCAGGTCTTACATTAAAGTCTTTGATCGATTTTTATTTGATTTCTATGTAGAATGAGAGATAGGGGCCAAGATTTAATCTTCTGCATGTGGATAACCAGTTTTCCTAGCATTGTTTGTTGAGAAGATTTTCTTTCTCACTTTATGATTTTGGCACCTTTGTCTAGAAAAATTTGACAGTAGATCAAAAGGTTTATTCCTGGGTTGTGTGTCCTGTTCCATTAGTCGGTGTTCGTTTTTATTCCAGTACCATGCTGTTCTGTTATTTTGGTTCTGTGGTAAATGTTGAAATTAGGTATTGCTATGCCTCCAGCTTTGCTCTCTCTGCTCAGGATTTCTGAGGCTGTTGAGGCTCTTTGTATTTTCATGTAACTTTGGGATTGTTTTGTCTAGAATTGTAGGTAGAACAGACAAATACTAGTCAAATTAACTCTTTCCATCTATGAACATCTATGGGAGATCTTTCCGTCTGTAATGGTTTCAATTTCCTTTAGCAATGTTTTGTACTTTGCAGTGTAAAGATCTTTTACTTCCTCTATCAAGTTTATTCCTAGATGTTTTTTCTTTGTTTCTTTCATATTTCCTTCTCAGCAAATTTGTCATTGGTGTGTAGAAAAACTTCTGATTTTTATGTTGATTTTGTGTCTGTTTTTACACTAATTATCATTTCTTATAGTCTTTTGTTGAGTCTTTAGGTTTTCTTACATATAGAATCATACAGGGATCATTTGACATCTTACTTTCCTATTTACGTACCTTTTCTTTCTTTGTGTTCTCTAATTACTCTGGCTATAACTTCTAGCACTTTATTGGATGAGAGCATTTAGGGTAGGCAAATTTGTCTTGTTCAAGATCTTAGAAAAAACACTTTAGTGTGATATTGGCTGTGAGTTTGTCCTATATAACCTTAATTGTGTTGGTGTATGAACTTTCTATTCTTAATTTGTTCATGAATTTTAACAGGAAAGGCTGTTAAATTTTATCAAATGCTTTTTCTGTATCTATTTGTGTACCATGTTAAGTTTACTGGAGGGCCCAAAACCAACTTGATTGTGGTGCATTATGTTTTTGATGTTCTGCTGACTTTCATTTGCTAGTCTTTTTGACATTTTTGTATCTATATTTATCAGGAATATTGGTTTGTAGTTTTCTTTTTTGGAGTCCTCCTCAAGTTTAGGTAACAGGAAAACGCTAGCCTCATAGAATGCATTGGGAAGAACTCCTGCCCAGTTCTTTGCAATACTCTGAGAAGTATTGGTGTTAGATTTTAATTTGAAAATTGATAAAACAGTAATAAAACCATTCATTTCTGACCTTTTCTTAGTTGGAAAACTCTTATTACAGATTCAATTTCATTGCTTGTAATTGGTGTACTCAAGGTTGTTTTTTTCAATGGTCTTGGTTCAGTCTTGGTAGGTCACACTTGCCCAGAAAGTTCCAAACTTTCTAATTTGTTATTTACCATATTGTTTTTTATTATAGTCTCTAATGATCTTTTGAGTTTCTGCAGTATCCTTTGTAATGTTCCCTCTCTTCATTCTCCTTTTTTTTCTTGTTGGTTAGTGTGGTTAAAAGTTTGTCAGTTTTGTTTATCATTTTAAAGAATTCTGTTTCAGTGATGATTTGCATATTTAGGCTCTATTTCTGCTCTGATTATTATTTCTTGTACTAGTTTTGTGTTTCATCTGGTCTAGCTTTTCTAAGTCCTTGAGATGCATAGTAGGCAGTTTATTTGAAATCTATTCTTTAATGTAGATACTCATTGCTATAAACTTCCCTTTTAGTACTGATTTTGGTGCATCCTATAGGTTTTGGTGTGTTCTACTTTTCAGTTCATTTCCAAGAATTTGTAAATTTTCTGTGGACTTCCTCAATGGCCTCCTGTTCATTAAAAAGTGTCCTCCAGTCTTCATGTATTTGTAGTTCTAGTTTCTTTTGAGTACAAATTTCACTTCATTTTGGCCAGAAAAATTTCTGATATGATAGGATTTCAGTTTTTTCAATTATTAAGACCTGTTTTGTGGCCTAACACATGGCCTAGACTAGAGAAAGTTCCATGTACTCGTGAGTAGAATGCGTATTCTACAGCCGTTGTATGAAATGTTCTGCAAATGTCTGGTAAGTCCGTTGGATCTGTCATATAATTTAACTCTGATTGTTTTGTTGACTTTTTTTTCCTGGATGATCTATCCATTGAAAAAGTAACAATTGCAGTCTCCTACTATTTTATTGGAGCTTATCTCTCCTTTTAGATATAATAGTGTTTGTTTTCTAAAATTGGATGCTACAATGTTAGGTATATCTAGATTAAAATAATTTTGTCTTCTTGAACTGATTTCTTGTTAAATATTTAGTGACTTTGTCTCTTTTTATAGTTTTTGTCTTAATGTCCATTTTGTCAGATGTCAGTGTAGCTAGTCTTATTCCTTTTTGATTTCCATTTCTGTGGAGTATTTTTTCCATCCTTTCACTTTCAGCTTGTGTGTGCTCTTCATCCATTTTGGTTTCTTCGGAATCTGCTACTAGAGAGTTATACTCTCAAGGCAGGTACACAAGAAATATGAAAAAAACAAGGTAGTATGACAAGCCTAAATAATTTAACGTCATATTACTTTTTTCCATATTTCCTGTGTTATCATCTTGAGATTTGTGCATCTGCTGCAATGGATATCTCTACCACTTTTATAGGAAGGACTTCTTTTAAAATTTGTTTATTTTTTCAACATTTTTATTAGTACAAATTGATTATACTGATTAATGGAGTTCATTTTGGCAGATTTGTACATGCACAAAACATATTTTATCATTTCCCCCATGAGGTCTTTCATTCTAATACCTCTCTGGTTTCACATAGGCTTTGGGGGTTTTAGTGTGTATAATGTACTTTAACAATCATATTTATTCTCCCACTCCCCACTCTTATACCCCCTTTTCTCTGCCTTCTCTATTGCATGCCCATCTTGTGGCACAATATACAATAGCCTACCAACAGGTGAATGGATAAAGAAGTATAGTATAGTACAGTGATGGCAAACCCTTTAGAGATGAGTGTCCAAACTGCAACCCAAAAGCCACTTATTTATCGCAAAGTGCAAAGTGCCAACAATACAATTAAATTTGAACACCGAAGCTTTAGTTTAGAAAAAAACAACTCATAGATTAACATCTTATGTCTGAAAAGAAAAACAAATAAAGTGTGCCATAGGTTAACCACCACTGGGATAGTATATACAATGGAGTATTATTCAGCCATAAAAGAAAGGGATTTAATGGATGAATCTGGAGATCATCATTTAGGGCAAAATAAGCCAGACACAGAAAGATCACATGTTCTCCCTAATATGTGCAGTCTAAGAAAGCTGACAGGAAAGTAGAAGGGGTGCTATTATTAGACAAGAGGCAGAGAAGAACGGGACTAGTTTCTTAGTAAGTGGTTTTCTCCTGAAGATATATTTTGGGTGTTGGGTTTATTTCCAGCTAAGCACCATAGTGTAGTCTCTTGATAGCTTCTTTGGCTGTGATTAGTGAGTTTGGGTACAAGGCATTGTCTGTTAGAATCAGAAATACCCACTTTCTATCTAGATCAGGCAAAAATAGGCATACTCTAGCAATTCAAGCAGGTTTCATGTAGACAACAGTGTTGGGGGAACCTGTGCAGTCGGTCCTATCATGGGAGTGGTAGTCCTTGTCAGATGACAGTGGTTTCCTCAGGTCCTGCTGATGTTGGCTCTATTGCTTGTATATCTGGCACTACAGTGGTGAAAGGCCAGAAGTACTTGTTGTCTAACCAGACAGTGGTGTGGATGCAGATGGTTCAGAGAGACAGGAGAGAGCAAGAATCACTGTACACACCCATCCCTGCTGTGCTAGCATCCAGTCCTATCATCATTGTGTGACCAGTGTGTGTGGATGACCCCCCTGGGGGCTTGCATCAGTGTGATAACAGGATTTGTAGTGTTTCTCTCTCATTGGTATTGTAGGCATCCTTGCCCAGGAGTACCATCTCAAATCTCCCCTTCCCAAGCCATGTACACGTGGAAACTGGGTGACAGCCAGGGCTTTTCTCCCCTGACTCAGCTGTAGTATCTGCCAAAGGGCATGCGGGAATGGGATACTTCTGGAGCTGGGCACAATTCCTCTTGGAGCCCTCCTGGCTGTGAACCCCAGGGGGTGGAGCAATGGCCGGGACTTTGCTCCTCCAGCTCCTTTAGTTGAATCCCCAGGGATTGAGTGATAGTGGAACTCAGCTGGCACTGGGTGAAATTTCTCTCCAGACTCCCTTACTCTGTGTACCAGAGGAGGTGGTAGCTGGAGGGCAGTGTTGCTGTGGGTGAGGCAGCAGTGGAACCATGGAGTTCTTCCCTGGCTCAAGGGTGGTGCTATGGGAGGGGTGCTAGAAACCACAGGAGTGATCATACACAGACCTGGGACTCCTGTGAATTCACATGTGACTGGCTGTGTCCCTTTTCTTGGTGAGAAAGAAAAGGAGATCCCTGATCTCCTCGTTCCTTCATGTCATGGTGCTCATCCCTTACAGTGTAGGACACTCAGAAAGTTTGAGTCAGAGCCACTGTTGAGACAAGCGTGGTTAATGAGGCTCAGCTGCCTGCCAGCCAGTGCAATGAAACGTCTGTGGCGTCTCAGAGAATATGCAAGGGTTTTGGGCCCTACAGAAGATAATGGATTGCTCTTCCAGATGGCTCCTGGTTGTAGCAAATAGGGAGTTTGCTGGGAGATAATGTGAAGTTCTTTTTGAAAGCAAGGCTGCTATGCATATTTCAGGTTACTTATCTTGTTAGACTACAGAATCAGAGAAGGTGTGAAACTTTCTAGTAGGTAGGATTGCTAGTATTTTGTGGTGATAGTTTGTTGGACTCTCTCACCTTCAGCCCTGCAAAGTGGAAAGACTCCCCCTTTTCCAGCCTTGGAGCCAGGATGGCAGATACTAGGATATTTTGTTTCTTTTACTTTGCTGTTGTTCCAGATCTCTGAATCTTGTAAGATTTTTTTGTTTTCTGCTGATTTCCAGTTTCTGCTATAGTCATTCAACTCAAATTGCAGCTGTCCACCATGGCTTTGGTTCTTTGTGGAGGAGCATCTGAGTGCTAGGTGCTTGTGTTCAGCCATGCTGAACACATTCCTTTTCCTGACTTTGTAGCCTTTGGACAAGAGGTGGGTGGGTGTGGTCCACTATGCCCCTCCCATGGCATGCCACCTCTCCAAAGCAATGGATTGTGATTGGAACCATCACAACTCTTACTTCAGAATCAACCTTTTCTTTCTTTTAAATTTATTATTTAAGATATTTTGTCACAGTAACAGAAAGTTACTAATATAGTTATCATGCATTGTTCACAAGATAACTAAATATGTAGAATACTTTTAATTTTTAAAAATATCTGTCCATAAAAATAATTTTAAAACCCCAGAATTTCATGTTAAATGGCATGTATATAATTTGTGAAATATTCTTACATATGATAGACAAATATCCTCCAGCCCACAAACAGAATAAAGTTTGTAATATGTCCAACATATCCACCTGGTAGTCAAAATGATGATAACTAATAATGATAAAATAACAACAACTAACTTATTTGAGTGTGCTTTGTTACAAGCCTTAGCAGAAAATAAAATTGTGATCAGTTAGTGACATCTGCCAGAGAAATGGGGAGATAGGCCATAAAATGTCATGAATTTGCATTTCTATAATAGATGGAACAATTTTTGGAAACTATGTAGAGGGCAAGAGAACAGTTTTGTTGTAGGTTTTTTTCCCCTTGAGCACAAGAAGTTTTCTAAATAAAAATTGCTTTATTGAGTTCCATGGGGTTATGGTGTGGTGGTTGTGTAGAAGATCTATTTTCTTATGCCATATGTAATCTTTATTGAATAGAACAGTATCCTGTGCAAATTGGTAGTGGTGTAGGCAGTAAAATGTTACTGCCTTGACACTTGTGAGAAGTGGCCACATGCAAGTAGCTTTCTAACCTTCCATTCTGAAATGAGATTTCAGGTCACATTGTTAAATTATTGAGAGCACATGTGGCCTGTGCATATGGATTGGGATTTTCTTATCACTAATTCAGAAGACTCTTTTTACTTTGCACTGAGATAATGAAATGAAGACAAGTAAATTAATTTAACTGTGCTTGTTGTTTAATTCTTTAATGATGCAGATATTATTATGGATCATCTCTATCTCTTTATATATCTCGATAGATAAATTTGCAAAGCAATTATGCAGTATAGTTGGGCAGAGGTTGCCAAGCCTTTTTCTATGGCCTGATCCTCCTGCTTGATAGTCATTATCTGAAGACTTTAATGGTGCTCTCAAGGCTCTGTGTACTGAGGCAGTATTTGTTTTCCATAAAAATCATCTGTATTTTACAGCCAAGGATCTTTCTCAACCTAGCACTTGCCATATATAGGTTGAGTTTCCCAGATTTTTTTTTTTTTGGTACCGGGGATCAAACTCAGGACCTTGTGCTTGCCAGACAGGTGCGGTGCCACTGAGCTAAATCCCCAGCTCCTCAGATCTGTTTTAACTTTGAATTGTCTCTAATCTTTTCAGGCCATGGAGACAGTGTGTCTACTAATGGTACTGTCTTAAAAACTTTGTGAGTTTCCAATTATGACTCTACTTTCCTTAGCTACATGAGACAAAAAGCATAGCCAAATCTTTGAGCTAGCCCTCTCTCTAATTTAGGTTAAGGGTTGGGGTGATGTGGGACAGCATCTTTGATTCTTAGACGCTGTCTGAAATAGTTGAGAGTGCCTATGAAGCACTTTGGATATTTCTGAGTCTCCAACAAAGGTTGAACAGTCCCATACTTCAGAGGAACTTTACTTAGTGGGCAGGTTTAGTGGAAGTACACTTGATTTGATCTTTGTCCTCAGGTCATTTCTTATTTTATCCGTCTTTTGCTGCCTGAGGAGAAATGGTTTTATTCATAAACCAAACAAGTCCTGTCTCCTTTATATTTTCCCTAAGTTCTGTTTTTGAAACTTGAACACTTGTTCTTCTTTAAACATATCTTGCTAATTTCCTATTTCATCATAGACATCTAGAAGAAGCCTTTTCAATACTTTGGAAAACTTCTTAGCCAAAATCCCTTTAGGATTAAATCCCTTCTCATATCCCATGTTAGTGCAGCAACACTTTTGCTAATTGCTTTGCTAAGATAACTCAGGTCTTCTCTTTTCTTGCAGGGAAAAATATATTTATTCTATGTATCTCAACAAACAGTCTGTGTCTATGTCTGGATCCCCAAATCATTGGTACTTGTTTTAACTTTGGGTTGTATAGCATTCCACTTCTAGCCACAACATAGAGAATAAAAAAAAAAAAAAGAATGATGAGAGCTAAAACAAAATCACATTGAAAAAGATATATGGAATTCACTACATAAAATTTTTTTTTAAAATGAATTTTATTGGTACATTTTAGGTATACAATATAATAACATTCATCATTGGAAACTTGCACCTTTACATAATCTCTCTTGGTTCTTATTTTTTCCCCATTCCCCTGCCCTCCCTTCAACCCCTCCACCCCTCCCTATTTACAAACACTTTGTTTCCATTTTATTATTTTCTCATATAAATTCCATTCTCTTCTCTCCTTTCCCCTACCCCTCCCACTTCCCCTTAGCCTTTGCCCCTTTTCTTCTTATTTCACATTATCTGTTATAACTTTTAGTCCTTATTTACACTTTCAGTTTCTCACATTAGAGAAACTATTTGATATTTATACATATGTGTCCTATTTATTTCACTTAAGAATATTGCCTCAATGTACATCCATTTAGCTATAAATATCTCTAGTTTCTCATATTTGTGGCTGTGTAGTACTCCATTTTATAAAAAAAAACACATTTTCTTGATCCAGTCTCCAGTTGATGGGCATTTGGGCTGCATCCAAATTTTAGCTACTACAAATTGTACTGCTATGGACATGAGTGCAGATATAACACTGTGGTATGATTCTTTTAATTCTCTGGGGAAGATACCCAGAAAGGGAATAGCTGGGTCAAATGGGACTTCCAGTCCTAGTTCTTTGAGGTATCTCCATACTGATTTCCACAATGGTGGCACCAGTCGACACTCCCACCAGTAGTAGAGCAGTGTTCCTCTTTCCTGACAGCCCCACCAGCATTTCTTATTGGTTGATTTCTTGATAGCAGCCATTCTTTCTGGGGTGAGGTGGAATCTCAGTGTTGTTTTAATTTGCATGACTCAAATGAAAAGTGATGTTGAACATTTTTTCATATGCTATTTCTACTTCTTTGTCTGAGAAATGTCTGATCATTTCAGATGCCCAGTTTTGGATTGGGTTTTTAAATTTGGGAGGTCTGATTTGTTTAAGTTCTTTATAGATTCTAGATAGTAAACCTTTGTCTGAGGGACAGCTAGTGAAAATTTTTTCCCACTTTGCATGTTGTCTCTTCACACTTTTGGTGGTTTCTCTTGCTGTGCAGAAGCTTTTTAATAAGAAGAGATCCCACTTGTTGATTGTTTGTGCTAGTTTACTTGCAACTGAGGTTTTGTTTATAAAATCTTTTCCTAAACCAATGTCTTCCAGAGTTCAACCTAACCTCTCTTCCAGCCAGTTCAGTGTTTCTGTTTTAATATTTAGATCTTTAATCCATTTCAATTTTAGTTTAGTGCATGGTGAGAGATATAGGTCTAGTTTTAATCTTTGGCAAGTTGAAACCCAATTTTTTCAGCACCATTTATTAAAGAGGCTATCTTTCCTCCAGTAAGGGTGTTTGGCTCTTTTGTCGAAAAAGAGGTGGCTGAGTGTGTCTGGCGTTGTTTCTGCACCTTCTAATCTGTTCCACTGGTTCTCACGTCTGTTTCTTTGCCAGTACCATGCTGTTTTTATCACAGTAGCTTTGTGATATAGTTTCAAGTTGGGGGTTGTGATACCCCCTGGCATGTCTCTGTTGCCTAAAGTTGCTTTTGCTATTGTAGGTCTCTTCCAGTTCTAAATGAATTTTTGGATTATTTTCTCAAGGTCCATGAAGTATGCTGCTGGAATTTCAATTGGGATTGCATTGAATCTATACAGCAGTTTTGGAAGTATGGCCATTTTCACTATGTTGATTCTTCCTACCCAGGAGGAAGGGAGGTCTTTCCATTTTCTGATATCATCTTCAATTTTTCTTCAGAGAAGAGGTCTTTGATTTCTTTTGTTAGGTTGATTCCTGGGTATTTCAGTTTTTTGGATGACATTGTGAAAGGAATTGTTTGCCCTATTTCTCTCTCAATGCGTCTGTTGTTCATGTGGAGGAAAGCTATTGATTTTTGTGCGTTGGCCTTGTATCCAGCTACTTTACTGAATTTGGTTATTAAGTCTAGAAGACTTTTGGTGGAATTCTTGAGGTCTTCTATATAGAGTATCATGTTATCTGCAAATAATTACAATTTGACATCTTCATCTCCTATCTTTATTCCTTTTATTTCTTCCTCTTGTCTAATTGCTGTGGCTAATGTTTCCAAAACTATGTTGAACAGGAGTGGTGATAGTGGACATCCTTGTCTTGTTCCTGATTTTTGTGTGAAGGATTTCAGTTTTTGACCCTTTGGTATGATATTGGCTGTTGAGTTTTCATAGATGGCTTTTATCAGATTGAGATAGAGACTGTCTATTCCAATTTTTTGTAGGGTTTTTATCATAAATGCATGCTATATTTTGTCAAATGTGTCTTCTGCGTCTATGGAGATGACCATATGGGTTTTGTCCTTGGCTCTATTGATATAGTGTATTACATTCATTGATTTGCATATGTTGAACCATCCTTGCATCCCTGGGATGAATCCCACTTGGTCAAGGTGTATGGTCTTCTCGATGATCTTCTGCATTCTATTTGCAGTATGTTTTTAAGGATTTTTGCATCAATGTTCATTTGTAAGATTGGCCTATAGTTCTCTTTTTCAGTTGGGTCTTTCTCTGCTTTGGGGATCAAGGTGATGCTTGCTTCCAGGAATGAATTTGGGAGTTTTGCTTCCCTTTTAATTTCATTGAAGTGTTTAAACAGTAGTGGCAATATTCTCTCTCTTAATGTCTTGTAGAGTTCAGCAGTGAAGCCATCACGACTGAGCTTTTCTTAGTTGGTAAGTTTTAATTAGGTTTTCAATTTCATCAATTGATATGGGTTGTTTAGAATTTTTAGGTCTTCTTCGTTCACCTTTGGTAATTCATGCCTATCTAGGAATGTGTCCATTTCTTCTGTATTTTCTATCTTATTGGTGTATAGATTCTCAAAGTAGGTATTGATAATCCTCTGGATTTCTGCTGGGTCCATTGTAATTTCATCCTTTTCATTTCTAATTGCATGGAGTTGGGCCTTTTCTTTCCTTTTTCTGAAAAGATTGGCTAAGGGCTTGTCAGTGTTTTTTATTCTTTCAAAGAACCAACTCTTGACTTCATTGACTTTTTGTATCATTCTCTTAGTCTCCATTGCACTGATTTCTGCTCTGATCTTAATAATTTCCTCCTTTATATGAGCTTTGGGTTTATCCTGCCATTCTTTTTCTAGAAGCTTGAGGTTCAGCATCTGGTTGTTTAATTGGGCTCTCTCTGTTTTCCTAATATGAGTATTTACTGCTATGAATTTCCCTTGTAAGACTGCTTTCATTTTGTCCCATATATTCCTTTATGTTGCATTGGCATTGTCATTTAATTGTCAGAACTGTCTGATTTCTTCTTAAATTTCCTCTGTGATGCATTGGTTATTCAGAAATGTGTTGTTCAGTTTCCATGTGTTTATGAAATTTTTGCAGTTTCTTTTACTGCTGTTGTTCAATTTCGATATGTTTATGAAATTCTTGCAGTTTCTTTTGCTATTAATCTCCAATTTCATCACACTATGGTCTGACAATATACAGGGAATTATTTCAATTCCTTTGCACATATTTAAACATGTTGTATGTGAGAGTATGTGGTCTATTCTGGTGAATGACCCTTGTGCAGCTGAAAAGAATTTGTATTCTGATTTTGTGGGGTAGAACACTCTGCAAACATCTGTTAAGTTCATTAGTTCAAGAGTTTGATTGAGTTCTAGTATTTCATTATTTATTTTTTGTCTAGTTGATCTATCTATTTGTGACAGTGGGGTATTGAGATACCTCACTACTACTGTATTAGTGCTTATTTGATTTTTCACATGTTAGTAATTGTTTTATATAGTTGGGTGCACTAGTGTTTGGTGCAGATATATTTATGATTGTCATCTCTTCCTCTTGTATTGTTCCCTTTACAAGGATTTAGTGTTCTTCTTTATTTCTCTTAATCAGTGTTGGTTTGAAATCCACTTGATCTGTAAAGAGGATAGCTACTCCTGCTTTTTTGGGCGGTTCCTGTCGCATGGAATATCGTTTTCCACCCTTCAACTTTCAGTCTATGAGTTTCTTTTTGAATTAAGTGTGTTTCTTGTGTGCAGCATATTGTTAGATCTTGCTTCTTGACCCATTGTGGCAGTGTATTTCTTTTGATTGGTGAATTGAGACCATTAACATTGATGGTTAAAACTGATACATATTGGCTTATCTTTTTCATGATTTTTTCTTTTTGTTGGATTTTCCCCCTTTGCATTTCATTTCTTGTCCTATGTGATGGATTCATTCTTCTGGGCTTCCTGGGGTTGTCTTCCTTATTGTGTTTTCCTAGGACATTGTTTAAAGTGTTTTCGAGTGCTGGTTTGGTATTCATGAAGTTCCTAAGGTGCTCTTTGTCATGAAAGTATCTTATTTCTCCATCAATTTTGCAAGATAGTTTTGCAGGTTACATCAATCTGGGTTGGAGGCTGTTTTCCTTTAGGGCTTGAAATATGTCACTCCAAGCTCTTCTTGCTTTGAGGGTTTGTGTTGTGAAGTCTGCTGTGATTCTGATGGGCTTTCCTTTGTATGTGATTTGTTTCTTTTCTCTAATTGGTTATAGAATGTTTTTCTTCTGTTGGGTTTCTGGAATCTTAACAATTAAATGCCTATGTGTCAATTTTTTTTTTTTTTTGATCAAGGCTATTTGGAGTCCTATATGCTTCATTTATCTGTATGTCAAGTTATTTTCCCTTGCTTGGGAAGTTTTCTGTCATCACTTCTGTGAACAATTATTTTTACGTCATCTGCACTCTCTCCCGTTTCCTCATTGACTCCAGTCAGTCTTATGCTATTCTTCTTTGCATCATCTAGCAGCCGCTGGATTGATTTCTCATTGTCCCTTGCTATTTTAAAGAAATTTTTCTTTTCCTGGTCACTAATTGCAGTCTTCTATATCTGAAATTCTGTCCTCACATTGGCTCATTCTGCTGTGTAAACTTTCAATGGAGTTTTTAATCTCCTGGAAATCTGTTTGCATTTGTTTTATAGATTCCATTTGTTTCCTATGTTGGGATTCCATCATGTTCCTCAGCTCCTCTGTTGTTGTTGTTGTTGTTTTTTTATCTTTGCCCTCTCTCGATTTAGTAATCATGCCTTGGACTATGGACACAATCTCTGTTGTTATCCAAGAAATTATTTCTGATTTCATTTTTTCCAGATCCTCTTTTGTTGCCAGTTTAAGGAGTCCAGGTGTTTGAGTATTAGGTTATTCCATCTTGTTTCCCTTTGGAGTTGCTTTAGGTGATCTGGAAGTCTGGTTTTATAATCTGTTTATGTTTCTTTTCATTTCATGGGAGAGTACTTCTGGCACTCCATTGACTCACCTCTTTGGCATTGGGGGTGGTAGTATGGTGGCCTAGAAGGCTTACCTCGTCCTTGATGCTGAGGGTGGTGGTACAGCAGCCTGGAAGGCTCTTCCTCAATGCTGGGGGCAGTGGTATGGTGGCCCAGAAGGCTTACCTCCCCCTTGATGCTGGGGGCAGCTCTGCTCCTTGGTTCTCGGGGTAGTGATAAGGTGGCCTTGAAAGCTCTTCCTTATTGTTGGGGGTGGCTCTACTCATCAGTGCTGGGGGCAGTGGTATGGTGGGCCAGAAGGCTCAGTTTGTGGAGATTTCAGTCCCTAATATGCTGGCTCCAAGGGAGGGTGATGTGGTAGAATGGCCTTCCAGAGAAGAAAGAGTTTATGGAGGCAAAAAATGACTACATAAAAAATTAAAACTTCTATGTCAAAGACAAATAATAATTGAAATTATTTGAATCATCCACCATTGAAATAGAAATAACCTTAAATAAAAAATAAGAGGTGATTTTAGAAATTTAACAATGTGCATTACAGATAAAAATGACTATATCTTTGACATAATAACTTTGCTTTTGAAATACATCCTAAAGAAAAGTCAGAAATATACCTAAATGTATTTCTATGAGGATATGCATTACAACATTATGCATACTATAAAAAGTCTGGAAAAAAATACAAATCTAGATGTTTAATATATGACATTGATTAAATACATTATGATATATCTGTATGAAAAATAATTGCATTGTTAGTATCATGTTTTCTGAGAATGCTTAAGCATGCAGAGAAAAATACAAAATATCAAGTGAAAAATCAAGTTCAAAAGGTTATACATAATATAAATATAAGTGCACTGGATAAAGGAAGAATATATATCCAAATGGTGAATTATTATAGTTTTTTCTCCAATTTTGCACATATATGTAATATTTTTATAATGAAAAAACTCAGCAAATGCTACATAATATTTCCAATATTTTCTGTGAACTCATTTAATTTGTTCAATTATATGATTTTTTATTAAAGAATAGAAGTTGTGACTCTTTGCTCTTGATAACTGGATTGAGATTTAGAGATGAAGTATCTTATTTTCTGTTAAGACTGATCCTCATAGAAGGTTAAATATGGTTGGGTTCTGGTACCATTGGGTTACAGGAAGTAGAAAGAGAAAAAAACCACCTGATAACTGCTTTAGAAATCAGTTATAAGTAAATAAACAGCAGGCTTTTTACTAATTGTAGTTCTTAGAACATGGAATTTATAAGAGGGTTTTTACTCAGAAGTCTAGGGTTCAGAAATACAAAGTCTCAATGATAACATTAAAATTTCAAGGAAAACTTATTTTTATTTCTTTAGAATGATGGGCAATAATAATAATTACTGATCATAGAGAACTTTAAAAATGTAACTGCATTGTATAACATCAGCCTTGGTTCTGACTTTTAGCAGAGTTCACAACAAATCAATTAATTCTTGATCATCTGGCAGCATTGCCAAGTGTTAGTGCTGGAAACCTCAGGCAGCCACTGAGCACCGGCCCATGTTTACTTCCTGGAAGGCTTAGTTTTTAGTGCGTGGAATGGAGCTGGCCCTGACTGCACATTGTAGCGCAAGTAATTATTCATCAAAACTTGTCTTGCAGCAAGCAATTCATTCCTCTCTCCACAGATGGCCCCCACTCTGACCCAGCACAGCATGAATGTGGGCTAAAAATAGCAGCTACACAATGCAGCAGGCAGCCCTGCTGAGACTTTGAATTTAAATGGTATTCATAGCATGTTTTTAGAGACCTTTGCTCACAGAGTTAACCCTTGAAGAAGTTCTGGAAAGTGAATACTGTTTCCATTCTTTGAGACATAAAACATATTTCTAGTTGGACTACATTTGTCTGTACCTAATAGAAAGATCTTCCTTTCTGTCTTATGTATTTACCATTTTTCAGTTTATCTATTTCCCTTTTTCAGCCAAAGTCAGAAAGTGAGTGTCAGTTTTACCACTGTTACTACACTTTCTGTTAATACCATATTCTTAAAAGAAAACCTATTATGTGCAAGTGCATGCCAGGCTGTTTGGAGGATATACATATAACCCTCAGGTCCTTATCACATTAGCCTTAGGAAAAGCAAGAATTTAAGTAACAACCAGACTGGCATTTGACTGCAGTCCTCACTGATGCTACTTGATTCTAGTGTCCCCGGTTTCCTAACCCTATGCTTGGTCTCTGCTGGCCTCTAATGTGGAAGTCTGATGAGTGGAATCCTGACAACTCTAAATGCATCACTCAAATAAAATCCTATTAAAAACAGCCTTCTGCCATCTGTTGCTGACAGATCTTAGTCTTGGTCCAGGGCACAGGCCATCTTGGCTCAAGGTCCACTTTAGATTTATTCCAAAGGGCCTGGATTCCCTCATGCTAATAGAAGCACTGGATGTCTACATGCCCCTCTAACCCTCAAAACTGTCAGGAAGATTTTGTCTCTGCCCTCAAGGAATTTATGATTTAACTATGCATTCCAAGGGCAGTAGTTACAAGTACAGCATCTCATGTTATTCCATTACCACATTCTTGCTGGACTGATGAGCAGTGGATAGACTCTAAATCCCAGCCTTTCAAGGCAAATAATGCAAGATGTAGTTCTCACTTAGGCAACTTTAAAAAATAATATTGGTAGTTAACTCTTTAACACTCACTATGTAGCAGACATTGTTTGACATACCTGGCATGTGTTCAGTCATTTTATCCTCACAATAATCAAATTTTGGTCATTTCTTTCTGAGAGATAAACTCAGCACTTGGAGTCACACTGGCAGAAAAGAACAGAATCTAGATTCAAACCCAGATATTCTTACTTGAAAGTATACATTTCAACTATAATAGTAAGTGACCACAGTTGTTATTTAACCTCTAGAATTGCAATGTATATTCCTTGGAATATTGTTCACTAAATGTCATTCAATAAAGGAAGTTGTATGAGCATGTAAGTTTGAAAAACATTGCCTATGCCTTGTATGTGGTTCATGACACATTTTATCCCTAAAAAAGCTGCTTTATTGACTCCAGTAGCAAATTAGTAAAAAGTTAACATGTCTTGGTCTGTTCAGATTTACATTCTTATGACAAGTATATATTTACAGTTCTTAACTGTACTCATCTTCTATACCAAAAACAAATATTCAAGGGATTCTCTACGTTTCAAAATTAAAACTACAACTCCTTGACTGAATAACACGATTACAAACAGGTACTGAAAAGTGGCAAATGTACAGACATCACAGCAGCTCTCTTCTCTCTGAATTTTTTTCTAAAATTTTATTTATTTGACTAACAATCTATATTTTAAAAACTGCACTTATAATTGTATAGGTAATTGATTTAAATGATTACTTGGACCTTTAAAAAATTTTAAACAGTGGATTGAAAAACAATAGAAATGCGGGCCGGGGATTTAGCTCAGTGGTTTCACCGCCTGCTGCGGAAGCGCAAGGACCCGAGTTCGATCCCTGTACCAAAAAAACCCCAAAAAAAACCAAAAAACCAAACAAACAATAGAAATGCATTTAATAACAATCAATGATTAAAATACCAAGAAAGCAAACAAAAAGTCCTCTTAAATATATAAATATTTAAATATTCAAACATCCATCAATAGTCAAAGTATATATAACAGTTGTATGAGAAAGGGGATGTGGGCTCTTGATGCCAGGGAAGATTTAAAAATGAGACTTTTCAAGCAAATGCTGCTTGCAAGACAGCCTTATATTTTGAAAATTTAAAACTAATTTATGCATATATATGTGAAGAATTATTTTTTAAAAATCACACTCACAAGTAAAAAATCAGTAATTTGTTTACAAAGTGTAATATACCAGTACAGTGAATTCATCTTAAAGAATGTGGCTTCTCAAGTTTTAAATGTCCCTTGGTTTCCATTTAATTCATGGTTTAAAATTTAGTTGTGTTGCGTAACATGAGAAACCTTTGTAATGGAGCCTAGGCCCTTAACACCTCCTCTTAATTGCAACATAAGTGAGTATGAAACCTGGAAACTAAATTGTCAATATCAAATCAATGAGGTACAGATTATCTTAATAAAATTTATAATCTGTTGTGTGCAGTCAGTAACCCCAACACACATTACTGCTTTGCAATAAATTTTGAATGGTTTGCATGTCCTTTGATAACTGAAGATTTTTCCTGCTTTTTTCTCCAGGTCTCAGTTTGGCAAAATCCTTCTTATTTTGGTTCCTGTGACTCCAGAAGGATGGCTGCTGCTGTTTTCTTCTGCATCAAGAGTCTTTTTGTTAGCTCTAACTTGCTGCTTCTGCTTCTCTAGCTTCTGTTTCTCCAGCTGTGTTTGGTATTTTCAAACTTTAGCTGTTTGGTTGGCTTTTGCTTCCATCCTTCCTAGTAATGCCTCTAGTTCACACTGCATTCTTTCAGTTCAGTGTTTGGTAACTCCCGTGTAAGTTTTGCAAGCTGTTGGTGATCAAACGTCATCTGGCAAAACTCATCCTGTAAAGTCTATAAGAGTTCTGACAATTCTTGATGGATGCTTTTGGAAGAGGTAGGTGTTGCTGACTTCTACTACCTTATGAAGATACTTGCTTTGCCAAAGGAATGTTCACCACTCAATCATTGCACAAAACTTTACTGTGTTGTTTCATTAGGTGCAAGATATGTCGAACACTGGCTACCACAGCATGGCTATGCCTAGTGGTCTTTCCAGCCATAAATGGCATGTCACACAAGCATAATCTATAATGAAGTTGCACACCAAAATAGCCCCCAGGTCATTTCTTTCTGATGGTTTTGACTTCTTTTTTTTTTTTTAAAAAAATTTTCTTGCAGTGGGAGCATATGAAGTTGTTTTATCTTCAAAGTAAGTCTCTGTTTCTAGATCAATTTGCAGCTCAGCTTCCTTAGCTTGCATATGTTTCCTTTCCTGTTCTTCTTCATGGAGTTTTGCTTCCAATTCTTGCTTTTTCTTTTTTTCCTGCAAGGGCCTGCATCCTGATAAGTTTGTTATATTCTTGTTCAAGAAGATCTAGTTTTACAAATTGGCTCTAACGTGTGTTTTGTCATGTTGTTGTTATCTTCCTGGGGTCATCTGTTTCTCTAAGACAGATGTTCTCTTAATTTTTTGGATGCTTTATCATATTCTGTATGTATTCCAATTGTTTTTCTAAAAGATTAAATTTAGTTTCTGCAGATAGCAACTGAGATGTCAGTTCTTGATTGTGCTTTGATTCCTCATTCTTTGAATTTTCCTTCTTGTGTCTGTTCATCTAGTACTTTTTATATTCAATTGCTTCTCTAGACAAAGTTTTCATACTTTCTTCTGCCTGAGTCTTCTCAAGTTCTAAGCATGGACTCTTATCTTGAAGAGTCTTCAGAGAAGAAACTATGGAGTTTGTAGAGGTTCCAGTCCATAGTCAGCTGGCTCCAAGGCAGGGCAGCATGACAAAGGAGAAACAGTTCATGGCAGGGCAGGCAGAAAATAATCAAATACTTTGGAACTCTGCTATCCCTTTCTGGATAGGCCAGTGTAGGCTTATTTGGGGAGTATTGTAGTTCATTATTAAGGAAAGGTTTATCTGGTAGATATAATACAAATAGAGATGAAGAACCATGAGCTATATTTCCATTAGATTTTGATGGTTCAGCTAAGATATTGGAGAACTGACAATCAAAAGCCACAGACATGAAGCCACTGGCATCTTTCTGGCTAAATGGGTTCACTCTGGGCTTTGGAACTCTTCTTTAAGATTCTTGAGCCACCCACCAGGGGTGACCCTAAGAGAAACCACAGATGCAAAGGGCAGGGGTGGTGCTGCCAAGTTACTACACCCCTGCCACCTCACCCCATGGGGACACCCATGCTCAGAGCACCCGGGGAAAGGGCAATG
Organism: Heterocephalus glaber; assembly: GCF_053883595.1. NCBI lineage: Eukaryota > Metazoa > Chordata > Mammalia > Rodentia > Bathyergidae > Heterocephalus > Heterocephalus glaber. The sequence goes on from NW_028258156.1 coordinate 10,222,198, forward strand.
CCTCGTGACACATTTTAAAATATTAAAATCTCACAGATAAATACTGCTGGGACTCAAATTTTCCAAGCCCTCTTGCTCATAGAACACTTTACCACATCATTCCCTAACATGCTGATGATGATTTTTAAAAAATCTATTTGTAGAAATAATACCTTAGGGGAAAGGAATTTTTAAAAAATGATATTTCTGAGAAAGACTCCTAGTGATAAAATAAAATTAAGGTCCCTGTGTATTTCTGCATTATATTTCTGTAAAGCATGATTTGAATACTAGCAGAATGCAGTTTTCTCTCTCTACCTCTGTTCTCATATGTTATTCATATTTTTAAAGAGCTACTTGGTATGTTGTATGTTGGTCTTCTCTACACAGAAAAGACAAGACTTGACTTATATTTATTTTAATGCCAAACGTTTAAAGAACAATAATATACATTTAGAAAAGTATACATATTCTATGTGCCAGTTTAATTAGTTTCACAATGTGAACACTTGCATACAAACAGCATCAAGTGAGAACATTATTATACCCCAGAGAGCTGTCCCTCTTCCAACGAATATGTCCTCTCACCAGAATAACCACACATTCACAGCTCTTTTGGGGTATAATTGACATCTAACAATTGCACGTACTGAGAGTATAATTTTTGATGAGTTTTGACATATAGATCACACACAGTCAACTTAATGAACATATCTACCATCACTAAAATTTTTTTCTGGCCTTTATAATTCTCCTTCCACAAGCAACTGGCTTGCCTTTTGTCATAATAAATTAGTATGTATTTTCTAGAATTTTATATAAATGGAAGCAGATATATGTATCTCCTACTTTTTAAAAGGAGTTTGATTTATTTCACTCAACAAAATTATTTCAGGATGTTTTCATATTAATTGTGCATTAGTAGTTTCTGTAGTTTGCTGAGTAGTGATCCATTGCATGTATATACCATAATTTTTTTATTCACCACTTAATGGACATTTGGCTTTTTTACATTTTTGGCTATTACAAATACGAATTCTAGGGCCGGGGATTTAGCTCAGTGGTTCTGGCACCTGCCGCGCAAGCGCAAGGTTCCGAGTTCAATCCCCGGTACCAAAAAAAAAAAAAAAAAAAAAACCAAAACCAAAAACAAAACAAATATGAATTCTATGAGCATTTGTGCACAAGATTTTGTGTAGATTTGGGTTCTCATTTCTCCCTCATAAATATCAGAGACCAATATAGCAGTGTCATGTGGCAAGTGTATTCTTGAGATTTTTATGGAATTGCTTCATATTTCTAACGCAGATGTACCAATTTACATTCCCACCATAGCACACACTATTCCCATTGCTCCATATCCTCACTAGTAATAGATATGGTGAGTCTAACCACTCTGATGTGTAGTGATACTATATTGATATTTTATGTGTTTCTTTAATGGCATCTTTTCATGTGCTTATTGCCTCTGTACCTCTTCTTTGGTCAAATTTCTGTTCAAATGTCTGGTCTTTTTATTTATTTTTATTGGGACTTCAATGTTTGTTTTTTCTATCTTGAGGATGAACTCTTAATTTGATACTAATTTTGTAAATATTTTTCTTGCTTTTCTTTTCTCTAACAGTGTCTTATAGAACAAAATGTTAACTTTGATGAAGTATCTATTAACATCAGTCTCCCTTCCCCATAGACCACTGCTATTTATGACAAGTTTAACAAATAATTTTCAAACTCAAGGGCACTGAGGTTTTTTTCCCCCATATCATCTTCTAGAATCCATATAGTTCCAGCTCTTGGATTTAGGACAATGATAATTCTCCAGCTTACTTTTGCATATGATGAAGTAGGATTAAGGCTGGGATTTTGTTTGTTTGATGTTGTTTGTTTGTTTTGTGTATGGCTATTTAATTGTACTACCACCATTAGTAGAGAAGGCTTCTTTCCCCCAATGAAATATAATATTTAACCTTGTCTTAATTATTACAGTTTAACAAAGGATTCTTGAAATCAGGAAATGAGGTAGGACATATTGTTTGACTATTCTTCTTCAAAACTGATTTAACTATTTGAGTTTCCTTGCATTTACATATAAATCTTAGAATCAGCTTGTCAATTCCTGCAAAAGTTTCTACAAGGTTGTCTTCAATCTGGATAACTTGGGGGAATAGAGGCCTTTAACATATTGAGTCCTCTGATTTATATACACAGTACATTTCTCTATGCATTAAATCTTCCTGAATATATTGCAGCACATTTTTCTAGGCTTCAGGGCAGAGGTTTTATGCAGCTTTTATCAGCTATGTCTCAAAATATTTTATATTTTTGATGATTTTTAAATGGTATTTTTGAATTTCTAGTTCTTATTGTTCATTGCTATTACAACCTAGATTAATTTTGCCTGTCTGACAAAGCATATTTTATCCTGAAACATTAAAGAACTCATTACCAGTATCTGAAGAGTCATTTGTGCCATTTTAATATTTTAAAAAATATGTTATGAAGTAAAACAAAAACCTATTGCTTTAGAGATAACTTGTAAATCATTGCTTAGATATACCCATTCATTTTTTCACGTATTTATTTTTGACCATGGAAGTTTTTTAGTGAAGGAAAAATTTCAAATGTTCTTCGTAGGTTTACAAAAAAAACCTTAAGCTCAGGAGGATAGAGAATTTCAGTTAAAAGAAAGTTTCAAGAAATAGACTCATGCTTTGGCTTTGGACTTAAGTTTCCTACTGATTCAAATCAAACCATTAATACCAGACATTATAGAATAAGAGAAGTCCACTTATCAATGGAAAGCCTTACCAATAGGTGCTGCAAACATCAGTAAAATCTTAACATTTTTACCTGATCTAAACAGTCCTACCACAAATATTTAACAATATTGGCCAGTGAATACTTTTCCAAATCTCCTTCCCTTACACACACACACACACACACACACACACACACACGCACATGTACACCTGCACCCTGCACCAAAGAAAGGCCCTGTAAGCACATACTGAGAAAGTGGCAATCTACAAGCCAGGAAAACAGCTTTCACTAGACCCGAATTTTGTGGGCACCCTGATCTTGGACTTCTAGCCTTCAGAAATGTGAAAAAATACTCTATTGTTATGTAAACTACTCAACAGTCTGTGGTATTTTGTTATGGTAGCCTGAGCAGACTAATGAGCAAGCCAAATCTAATCACATTTTTTATAGCTTTCTACTGTAGTTGTTTAATTTGCTTCATGAAGTGGATTTGCTGATTAATGTGGAAGATTCAGGAATCATTTACAGGTAGCCCATTCTGATTACTCTGATATTTTCTCATCAATTTACTGATGGTGTGGTTATTATTACCACAGGACCATCAAGCTACAACTCATTAGACAGTTTATAAAATAACATTTCTTTCCACAATGTGAAAATATGTAACCCCTTCTAAGATGAGGCATTGCTTCATTAAGAAGTTATTTAGTTGGGCCGGGAATTTAGCTCAGTGGTTCCGCCACCTGCCCGACAAGGACCCAAGTTCAATTCCCGGTACCAAAAAAAAGAAGTTATTTAGTATAGTAAGTGGCAAATAGCTATAGGCTTAAGAAAATTCAATAAAAGAAGAAAAATTATTTAGTGATTAAAAAAAAATATTTTGTTGAGCATTTAGGTATCTGAATTAATAGTAGGTATTTTTCAGGTGTTTCTGATATTTCATTTGTTGATTTTTTTGCCTAATACTAAATATGATACATTTAGTATTACAGTTTTGATGGAGAAGATAACCAATAAAGGCTGGCTTTATGGAAATTCTTTAATGTTTTTCAGAATTTGGTTTCTTAATCCTTCCCGTATAAAGTTCCTGGATGATTTGTCTATGTAGTACTTTGAGTCTAATGCCTCCATTCATTAGTGAAGAAAACTGTTGTATGACCTGGTCTCAAATATGAATCAATTCACCATAAATGTTAGTTGGCCCTACTTGCTTGGAGTCCCATCAACTTGGATACTTGTCCTAGGAACCATGTTGACCAGGAATGTAAGATGTAGTGTATGACATGACGAGCTTTTCTTTTCTTTCCTCATCTTTTATTTGGAAAATGAATCTATAAATATTTGCAGTCATCTAAAAGACTAAATCATTTTCATTTTTTCTAAATGATATTAGTCTATAATAGAAAATTGATAAAAAGAAAATCATTTGAAGTTCCTAAAATTCCAATAAAATTGGGGCATTTAATTTCTTTTCTTCTAGTAGTTTTAATGTTCATATTTTGAATAACTGATTTAATGGTAGATTAATGCACATTTAAGAAGAAAAGATAGAAGTATGGCTCTTGTGTTCTCTTCATCACCATGAAAACAAACAAGGCAAACCAAAGTTTTATGTCTTCAGACCATATTATGTAAATTACAAACAAAAAATGCCTTTGATCAGACTAAAACTTCTTTTAAAAATTTTTAAACAATAACATTTTAAATAGTTTTTTGGAAAAAAATATTTTTTCCCTAGAATCCAACACTCCCCTCAACCCTGCCCCTACCTTACTGACAATGTACCAAATTAAAACAGTTACAGAAAAATAAACTCTGGATAAGAAATATATTTAGGTAATTGTGAAGTTATCCTCAACCCTCCAGATGTCTGGCATTCTATAAAGAACATATCACATGACTGGATTTTTCACTTTACATCTGGCTGTTTTGCTAGTAGACATTTTCTCCTGGGTGTTTATATGAAACATTCATTTCATGTCACAATGCTTTAGAATGCAAAAGATTTTAACACAACAGCAGTAAAAAAAGTTGTATATCTTTCACATATCTGTCAAATGAAAGCTTAAATGATGTTTGAAAATAAATATTTAAATAGATTTATTGTAAGTATTCTTTTGTCTTTTTACAGATATGCAAGATATGAATGACATTAGTTTATGTTTAGATTGACAGTTGAAAAATGATGCAATATTAAAATGGGCCCTTTTTATTCCATTGGTTATTCCTTGTTGAATTTTTCATAATATTATACGTTGACTTAGGGGTACGACATTATAAAATCTAGCTCAGCTGTTACAAAATAAAATACATGAGGACAAGGGTGGAAAATATCAGTGAATTAAGTGGGCAAGCAATAGATACTCCTAGTTTTGGAGCACCACCAAGTGATGCAAACCTTTAAAAAGTGTGTGTGTTGGGGGGAGATGTTCAAGGCTAGAGAATTTCTCTGGGCCTGGTGGCACAGCCTGTAATCCCAGCTCTTAGGAAGGTTGAGGCTAAAGGATCACAATTTGAATCCCTGCCTGAGCAACTTAGAGAGATTCTTTCTCAAAATTTTGGGGATATAGGAGGTGCAGCTCTTTGGTAGAATATGCCTTGGTTCAGTCTCTAGTATGATCAAAAACAAAGTTACAAACTTTCAGTTAGACAGGAAGAATAAATTTAATAGATCTGTTTTTAACATGATGACTACTATTAATAATCCATTTTATTCCTGAAAAATGCTAAGAAAATGAATGTATTTTCATCACAAAAAATATTACTCTCTGAGGAAATGCATATGTTAATTAGCTAGATGTCACTTTGCAATGTGTATGTATTTTAAAACATTATAGAATACTTATGAAATACATATTTCATCTGCCAGTTTTTAAAAAATAATTTTCAAAGCTAAGAAAAGAACAGCAAGAGCCTAAAGAAACATGTGGGTTAATTGATTTTTGTGAAAGGCCCATCCAGTTTCAAACCTTTGCTTTTAGTCTAATTCCTCTAATTTCCATCTTTTATGGAAGAAAAATCTGAAGTCTAGTTAATAAAACTAGAGTACCACCAATATAAAATGAGAACCCATTTATTCTGTTCCTTAATCCAGTATTCCATGCACTCCCATTACCTTTCTTCATGCTGTTCAGCATATATTCATATGTTCTCCAACAAATTCTCTTAAAGAAGGATTGGATTACCAGTACCTTTAAATAACTATTTTTTAAAGACCATGTTGATTTTTTGTATACAGTTATTGAAAGTATGGGCTTTGGAATTTGAATCAATTTGAGTACCAACCCATTCATTTAAAAGTTGTCTGACAATGGGACAATGACTCAGTTAACCTCTATAACCCTCAGCACTTGTAATATAGAAAGCCAAAAGAAATGAATGAGCTGATGTCCCTGAAGCATTTAGCTCAATGTGAACAGAATACTAAATGTGCAATAAATATTGTGTATGTTACAAAACTGCCAATACAGAATTGTTTCAGGAATGAGTAGTTGTCTATGTATTCATTCCTTAATATAGCTAATCTTCTCTACTTATTTCAGAATTGAGTAATAGATTCATTTACTCATTATTCTTTAACAAATGTTTATGCAACGTTTACTATGTCAGGCAGTTTTCTAGGAACTAGGCTTATAATGTAAAAAGAAATGCAAAATATATGTCATAATAAGCTGTCAAGTTTAGTGGAAGAAATATAATAAATTACATGGAAACCTCCATGCAAAGACTTAATGCAGTGATTCATGTTCTGGTGAAATTATTTGGGATGTTCACTCCAGGTCAAGAGTACAAGTATCATATATTCCCTGTGGTGGTAACACCTTAGGCTACTCAAGAATTTGAAAGAATCCTAGTGATGTTGTAGCTGAGGAAGAGAGGATGAGCTGTCAAAGTTGTGGTGAGAGAGAGAATTAGAGGCTATCTTACGTAGGGCTATAAGACATGATGACATAGTTCTACATTTTTTTCAAAATGTAATAAGAATAGGGCTGGGGATAAGTTCAGTGGTTTCACTGCCTGCTGAGCAAGCACAAGGACCCAAGTTCGATTCCCAGTACAAAAAAAAAAAAAAAAAATTGCAGTAAGAATGTACCAGAAGATTCCAAATAGAAAAATATCTTGATCTAACTTCTATTTTAAACCCATAAGCTCTAACAATTTAGAGTCAGATTGTAGACAAGATGTAAAGAACACGGGTCCCTGTCTCAGCAGTTGAAGGAAAAGATAATGGCAGACAGTATAGGGACAGAGATAGTTCAGGGTTATAAAACTAACCAATTAGGTTTTCCAGTGAGTTGGAAGAATGTGAGTGAAAGCAAGGAATGAAAGAGTTCTCTAGGAAGTAGTAGGGACATTTAGTAATTTGAGGTTGATTAGAGAGCTAAAGGGCAAATCAAGAGTTCTATTTCAGCTATATTAGCTTGAAGTGCATGTTAACTACCTAAAGGGAGATACTGGGTGGCCAGAGTTCTGGGGAGCAATAGGTCAGAGATTGCCTAGGAAGGCATCAGTACATGGGATGGTTGAGGTTGCCTAGGGAGTAAGTAAAGAGAGAGTAAAGTGAGGCTGAGCCCTGAGCCTGGGAAATGACAAAACTGTGAGGTTTAGAGAAGAGACTTAAGGATGCAAATTTTTTTTCACTCAAGCAAAATCAATCATGTAATTTTAACTTTTTGCTTCTTCCTACTTTACCAGTTATGTTATAGAAATTATAACTTCTAACTTTGTATTTATTTTTTTGTTATTATTGTGGCCCTGAAAATTGTCAAATAGCAACTCAGTGCAATCTGTTTTAAACCACATGTTCTACAATGTACATGAAATTTACTGATGAAAGTAGATAGAACAGTGATCATTTTCTGACCACTCTATTTTATTTCCAGAATCTATTGGGTGAAAACCAGTCTAATTATCTTGCAATTATTGTGGAAAACTATACAAAATGAAACCTACTTAGGGAGATAATTTAAATCATGGACCTCAGATGATATCTTTCAGTGAAATGAATATTTCCCATGAGGAGGCAAATGTCTTCAGTAGCAGAATGAAAACGTATATTAATATTAATAGCTGGAACCCATGGAAACATTCTTTCTTTGGGAAAATATCTGGATAAAGTTACATGGAGTGGAATATGAGACCATGAGAAGATGGTTTAGAGAAAGTCTGGGAAACAGAAAATACAACAGAGGCTCCCTGCATTAGTAATGCAGACACAGGAAGTGGAAAGTTATAAAGAGTATGAAATATGATGAAGTTGCTCAAGAAACAGCTGAGTCTAATGATTGTTGTTAACTTATTACTGCTGGAGCAGTTTAAACTCTGTTTAAACTCTAAGACTTCATCAAATTTAATACTTTTATAAGTGCATTGTTTGTGTTTGTGTCTCAATGTGTTTACATGTGTTTTTAAACAAAGTAAAGTGCTGAGGTTAAATTCAGGACAAACAATAACAAATTCAAAACAAGGCTGGAAGATAAGAAATCAGTGGGATTAGAAGTGAGAGCCTGCTCAGAACAGAAGAGGCTTCCCGGTAGGCATGGCACAGCTCCCAGTGCAGAGGAGGGGAGCCACACAGGCACCACCAGGAACACCCCTACACCCCTGTCAAATGAGAAGACACATAAAACAAGCCTCAGAACCAGACTTCCAGATCACCTACAGCAACCCCAAAGGGAAACAAGATGGAACACTCTGATACTCAACAACCTGAACTTGCTGAACTAGCAATGAAGGAGGATCTGGAAAAAAGGAAATCAGAAATAATTTCTCACATAACAGCAGAGATTGTGCCCATAGTGCAAGACATGATTAATAAATCTAGAGAGGACACAGATTAAAAAAATAGAGGAGCTGAGGCACATGATGGAATCCCAACATAGGAAACAAATGGAATCCATAAAACAGATGCAAACAGATTTCCAGGAGATTAAAAACTCCAGTGAAAGTCTATACAGCAGAACGAGCCAATGTGAGGACAGAATTTCAGATATAAAAGATAAGATTGCAATGAGTGACCAGGAAAAGAAAAATTTCTTTAAAATTGTAAGGGATCATGAGAAATCAATCCAGCAGCTGCTAGATGATGCAAAAAAGAATAACATCAGACTGAATGGAGTCAATAAAGAAACAGGAGAGAGTACAGATGACATAAAAAACTGTTCACAGAAGTGATGGCAGAAAACTTCCCAAGCAGGGGAAAAGAGCTTGACATACAGATAAGTGAGGCATATAGGACTCCAACTAGCCTTGATCAAAAAAAATCTGCACAAAAGCATATAATTTTTAAGATTCCAGAAACCCAACAGAAGAACAACATTCTATGAGCAGTTAGGGAAAAGAAACAAATCACATACAAAGGAAAGCCCATCAGAATCACAGCAGATTTCTCAACACAAACCATCAAGGCAAGAAGAGCTTGGAGTGATGTATTTCAAGCCCTAAAGGAAAACAGTCTCCAACTCAGATTGATGTACCCTGCAAAACTATCTTTCAAAATTGATGGAGAAATAAGTTACTTTCATGACAAAGAGCACCTTAGGAACTTCATAAATACCAAACCAGAACTCCAAAAACTTTTAGACAAAATCCTAGGAAAAGACAATGAGGACCACGACCCCAGGAAGCCTAGCAGAATGAATCCATCAGGTACAACAAGAAATTAAAAGGTAAGGGGGAGAATCCAACAAAAAGAAAAGTTCATGACAATGATAACTCAATACATATCAGTTATAACCATCAATGTTAATGGTCTCAACTCACCAGTCAAAAGAAATAGACTGACAGAATAGGTCAAGAAGCAAGATCCAACAAAATGCTGCATACAAGAGACATACTTAATTAAAAAAGAAACTCATAGACTGAAAGTTAAAGGGTGGAAAACAATACCCCATGTCACAGGAACCTGAAAAATAGCAGGAGTAGCTATCCTCTTTGCAGACCAAGTGGATTTCAAACCCACATGAATTAATAGAGACAAAGAAGGATACTACATCCTTGTAAAGGGAACAATCCAAGGGGAAGAGATGACAATCATAAATATCTATGCACCAAACCCTAGTGTGCACAACTACATAAAAAAAATACTAACGGACATGAAAAATCATATAAGCACTAGTACTATAGTAGTGGGGGACCTCAATACTCCATTATCACAAATAGATAGATCAACCAGAAAAAAAAGATAAACAACAAAATACAATAAATACAATAAACAACAAAATTCAATCAAACTCTTGAACAAACAAATTTAACACATGTTTATAGAGTGTTCCACTCCACAAAATCAGAATACACATTCTTGTCAGCTGCACATGGGTTGTTCTCCAAAATAGACCACATACTCACTCATAGAACATATTTAGGTAAGTGCAAAGGAATTGAAGTTATCCCCTGTGTATTATCAGACCATAGTGCGATGAAATTAGACATCAATAGCAAAAGAAATGGCAAAAATTTCATAAACACAGGGAAATTGAACCTCACACTTCTGAATAACCAATGGGTCACAGAGGAAATTGAAGAAATCAGACAGTTCCTTCAATTAAATGACAATGACAATACAACATATTGGAATCTATGGGACACAATGAAAGCAGTCTTACAAGGGAAATTCATAGCAATGAATACTTATATTAGGAAAACAGAGAAACCCCAAATAACCTAATGTTGAACCTCAAGCTTCTAGAAAAAGAAAAGCAGGACAAATGCAAAGCCCATGCAAAGGAGGAAATTATAAAGATCAGGGCAGAAATCAATGCAATGGAGACTAAGAAAACAATACAAAAAATCAATGAAGCCAAGAGTTGGTTCTTCAAAAGAATAAATAAAATTGACAAACCCTTAGCCAACCTTATCAGAAAAAGGAAAGAAAAGGCCCAAATCCATGCAATTAGGAATGAAAAGGATGAAATTACAATGGACCCAGCAGAAATTCAGAGGATCATCAATACCTACTTAAAGAATCTATAAGCCAATAAGATGGAAAACACAGAAGAAATGGACAGATTCCTAGATATGAATGGATTACCAAAGTTGAACGAAGAAGACCTAAAAATTCTGAACAACCCAATATCAACCAATGAAATTGAAAATGTAATTTAAAACTTACCAATTAAGAAAAGCACGGGCCCTGATGGCTTCACTGCTGAATTCTACAAGACATTTAGAGAAGAACTACTGCCACTAGTGTTAAAACTCTTCAGTGAAATTGAAAGGGAAGCAATACTCCTGGAAGGAGTATTAATTGAAAGGGAAGCAATAATTCCTGGAAGCCAGGATCACCTTGATCCCCAAAGCAGAGAAAGACCCAACTGAAAAAGAGAACCATAGGCCAACCTCACTAATGAACATAGATGCAAAAATCCTTAATAAGATACTGGCAAACAGAATGCAGAAGATCATCAAGAAGATCATATACCCTGACCAAGTGGGATTCATCACAGGGATGCAGGGATGGTTCAACATATGCAAATCAATAAATGCAATACACTATACCAATAGAGCCAAGGACAAAAACCATATGATCATCTTAATAGATGCAGAAAAAGCATTTGACAAAATCCAACATGAATTTATGATAAAAACCTTACAAAAATTGGAATAGATGGTGTCTACCTCAATCTGATAAAAGCCATCTATGAAAACTGAACAGCCAATATCACACTAAATGGCCAAAAACTGAAATCCTTCACACTGAAATCGGGAACAAGACAAGGATGTCCACTATCACCACTCCTGTTCAATATAATTTTGGAAACATTAAGGACAGCAATTAGACAAGAGAAAGAAATAAAAGGAATAAAGATAGGAAATGAAGAAGTAGAACTGTCATTATTTGCAGATGACATGATACTCTATATAGAAGACCCCAAGAACTCCACAAAAAGTCTTCTAGACTTAATAACCAACTTCAGAAATCAGCTGGATACAAGGCCAATGCACAAAAATCAATAGCTTTCCTCTACATGAACAACAGACTCACTGAGAGAGAAATAGGGCAAGCAATTCCTTTCATAATAGCTTCGAAAAAAACTGAAATAGCTAAGAATCAACCTAACAAAAGAAATCAAAGACCTCTTCTCTGAAAACTATATCACTTTAAAAAAGAGAGATTGAAGACGATATCAGAAAATGGAAAGACATACTTTGCTCCTGGCTAGGAAGGATCAACATAGTGAAAATGGCCATACTTCCCAAATTGCTATATGGATTCAAAGCAATCCCAATTGAAATCCCAGCAGCATACTTCATGGAACTTGAGAAAATAATCCAAAAATTCATTTGGAACAAGAAGAGACCCAGAATAGCAAAAGCATTTCTAGGTAACAGAGACATGGCAGAAGGTATCACAATCCCCAACCTGCAACTATACTACAAAGCTACTGTGATAAAACAGCATGGTACTGGTAAAGAAACAGACCTAAGGACTAGTGGAACAGATTAGAAGATGCAGAAACAATCCCAGACACACTTAGCCACCTCATCTTTGACAAAGGAGCCAAACACCCTCACTGGAGGAAAGATAGCCTCTTTAATAAATGGTGCTGGAAAAATTGGGTTTCAACTTGTGAAAGATTAAAACTAGACCTATATCTCTCACCATGCACTCAACTAAAATCAAAATGGATGAAAGATCTAAATATTAAAACAGAAACACTGAACTGGCTGGAAGAGAGGTTAGGTAGAACTCTTGAAGACATTGGTGTAAGAAAAGATTTTATGAACAAAACCTCAGTTGCCCGTGAACTAGCACAAACAATCAACAAGTGGGATCTCTTACTAAAAAACTTCTGCACAGTAAGAGAAACCACCAGCAATGTAAAGAGTCAAGCCACATGTGGGAAAAAATTTTCACCAGTGGTCCTCAGACAGAGGTCTATTATCTCGAATCTATAAAGAACTTAAAAAAATCAGACCTCCCAAATTTAAAGGCCCAACCAAAAAATGGGCATCTGAAATGAACAGACATTTCTCAGACAAAGAAGTAGAAATAGCAAATAAACATATGAAAAAAACGTTCAAAATCACAGATCATTTGAGAGTTGCAAATGAAAACAAGGCTGAGATTCCACCTCACTCCAGAAAGAATGGCTGCTATCATGAAATCAATCAATAACAAATGCTGGTGGGGCTGTGGGGAAAGAGGAACCCTGCTCCACTGCTGATGGGAGTGTTGACTGGTGAAACCACTGTGGAAATCAGTATGGAGATACTTCAAAGAACTAGGATTTGAGGTCCCATTTGACCCAGCTATTCCCCTGCTGAGTATCTTCCCCAAAGAATTTAAAGAATCATACCACAGTGATATATGTGCACCCATGTTCATAGCAGAACAGTTTGTAATAGCTAAAACTTTGAAACAGCCTAAATGCCCATTAACTGGAGACTGGATCAAGAAATTGTGGGTTTTTTAATAAAATGGAGTACTACCCAGCCATAAAAAATGAGAAATTAGAGACATTTTTTTGCTAAATGGATGCACATTGAGGTGATACTCTTTAGTGAAAGAAATAGGACACACATATGTAAATACTGAATAGTTTCTCTAGTGTAAGAAATGGAAAGTGTAAATTAGGACTAAAAGGTATAATAGATATTGTGAAATAGGAAGAAAATGCACAAAAGTGAAGGGAAAGTGGGAGGGGTAGGGGAATGGAAAGATGGGAATGGAAATAATATGAGAAAATGAAAAAATGGAAACAAAGAATTTGTAAATAGGGAGGGATGGAGGGGTTGAAGGGAGGGCAGGGGAAGGGGGATAAAGTAAGAACCAAGAGATTATGTAAAAGTGCAAATTTCCAATGATGAAAGTCATTATATTATATATCTAAAATGTACCAATAAAAGGATTAAAAAAAAAAAGAAGTGAGAGCCTGAAACCACCAGCAGCAATACCATGCCTCCTCTACTCTCTGATATTGGTGAAGCTTAAACCAGCTAGAGATTGTGCCCTAGAAGTTTAAGTGAATTTTCAATTGAATTTTACAGAGCAAGGGATAATGCACATACATCTCTTGCACTCTTTTGACCCTTGGTTAAGGCTCTGGCTATAGGTTACTCAGACTTTAGTCTTGAGAAATTGATCAAAATCCACATCTCAAAGCACCTCCCTTATGAGCTCTCATGTTCCAGGCCAGCCTGTACTTAACATAATCAAGTCAGGTCCAGGATCAGACAACTAGACAGCTCCTATGTTCTGGAGCCCACAAAATTACTCAAATGAACCAACTCACAGAGACCCCAGGAATCCTAGCTTAAATCTACCCTACTTATCACGTAGAGGCAACCTCGAGCAACTTCAACTTGTCATCATCCTATCTTCCAATGCAACCCTAGATATGTGGAACTTACTTCAAAACTAAAGTATACATATACATTTCCAACCATATGGAAGACATTATCAATATGGTGACAATAAATAGCACATTTTTCAGGTGACTGCATTAGATCAAGATGAAAGAATTGTTGGAAATGTAGATTCTGTTGTTCCCTTCTAGACCAACTGAATCAGAATTTCCAGAGGTTATTAAATGGGAAGGTGTGTTTTCAGGTGATTCCAATGTACATACTGCTATATATAAATCTTAGATCTACTAGTTATTATTGTGATACATAGAGAGTTATTTAACTTTCTTTGAGATTCAATGTTCCTGTTTGTAAAATGAGAATAGCTTGCCAGATCAGTGTGACAAAATTAGTCTAAAAACTTGCCTGAAAAATAGTAGCTATTATTATCTTAAGAGAGGAAACTATATACTAGAAAAATATGTGTAAGAAAGGTCAAATTTAGCAGGTATTTAGAGTTCAAAATTCGAAGAGAGAAAGAAGTAAACCCTTCAATTATTAAAAATTTATTGTAGTACAGATATATTTAACCAACACTGTCCTCTAAAAATAGTAGATATTATAGTATTCAATTTATAAATTTAGTTTATGTGTAAGATACTTCTATGACATGAACGTTCATTCATTCAACAAATACTCATGCAAGATCTACCTAAATCATTTATTTCAGTTGCTCCACAGGCAGCCTGGATAATTTCCTACTCTGGGTTGTTTTTCAGTGACTGTGTAGGAGTTGGTATTTATCAAGATGGTTTTGATACATTCATAACAAATCTCTCTTTCACGTGTTCTTACAAATTTTCCTTTGAAGTCTTTGTTCCTTCAAAAAACTCATCACACAATTAAGGAGTGCCAAGTTTCAAAGATGAAGTAATTGTAATGCAAGTTTTAGATGACATTTTTCCACTTGGAAGCGACGAGAGCAATTGGTAATGAAAATGTTTTCAAATATATATATATACGCAGGGGTTAACCATTGTCTGGAATGTATACATAATTTTAAATTTTCTATACTTTCATTTAACTATAAGTGGCCCAAAGGAAGGATTATATTTTCCAGTAGATTTTTTTAATCTAGTACTCAACTTTTCTTGTTACTAAAAACTCTTTAGCATTAACAACATTTTGAGGCTATGATATTCTGTTTCAAGTTACTCATGTTGCTCTAAAGTCCTAATTACTGCCAGTGTTTCCGTTTGTTCTTTCCTATTGTAAAAATTAAAAAGAATGATATGCATTTAAAGTGTCATTTAATATTACTTTTTTTTTTTACCTTATACTATTAAATGGTTGGGTGATATTGAACTAAAAATTAGCTTCTCTGAGTCTTCTTATTAATTCCTCAGAATTTAAAATGACATTATCCACTGTGTAGATATGTCTTGATGATTACATCAAATAGATGTATGTAGAAACTAACTTTTAAACTTTTAAGCATAATGTACATTCATTATGGTTTACCAGTACTCTGGGAAGCTGAAGCAAAAGGATCGTAAGGCAGAGCAATTTAACCCTTTAGCGGCTGGGTGCGTACTATAGCTCAGGGAAGACTCTATATTCAATCCTTAGTACCACAAAAAAATAAGGTGAAATAAAATAGAAGCTATCAGAATTAGATTAAGAATATTTTTTTAATTACTGGCCATCGAACTCTGGACCTTGTGCTTGGGAGGCAGGTGACAGAACCACTGAGCAAAATCCCCGCCCTTAGACTAAAGCATTTGGCTAGACTGCCTTTTATTAATTTTCATCACTTCCATTCAGATTCAAACTAATCCAGTTATCTCTCTCTCACTGAGCTCTGCCCCCACCCTCATACTACCAAGGACCTTATAGATCACTGCCATTCTTCACTCCATAGGGATAGACATTACCAAAAGGAAAGTGGTAATTTTACTCTCCAAGTCGAGCTTCCTCTCTGGGAAGTGTAACGAAGAACTGGGTTCCTTGCGCATCCAGCCGCAGAGGTACTGCAAAGTCGGTGAGAATTGTCTTCTGATATTGCACTTGGATTTTTCCCAAGCCCAAGAAGTGTAGTCCAACCTTGAATCAGGAGATCTACATTCTAATTTTAGCCCACCATAGACAAAGCTATTTTCTTCTTGCTATTTAAATTCTGTCTATTCTCCAGCAGACTTCTAGTAAGGACACTTATTGTACTCCTGGCCTGTCTCACAGAAGATGTACAAAAAAATTTTCTTGTGGATATAGACTGCTGTGAAATTATTAGAGACAGATTTATTTTTGTTTTATGAGTACAGATACTGTAGTCTAAGGCTCAAGACTGTGTATCAGCCTCGGAACATAATGTCAGTATATAGAAAGCAATTATCTGTTTCCTTCACAATGATACTTTCCTGTGATCCTTTTATTATGGGACTAAAAATAGAAATGAAGTAACCAGAAATTGTAAAGGTTTCATTTTTCTGCCCTTTTTTTCTGCATGGAAAAATGTTCTATTTTGAAAATCTCATCTTCAAAAGCTCATCGGTGCACAGGAACTCTTCCTGAGGACAGGTGTCCTCATGCAGACCAAAGTGACATGCTGATACCTGGATTTCTTTCTACACAAGTCATCCCGTGTTTGTTTTTATTGGTAAAATGGTGAAAGTTGGAGAGGGGAGGTAGAGCAGCATGATTACATTACTCTCGGTGAAGATGGTGTATGTATTTCTAGTCAGTGAATCGTAAATAGGCACTCTAAATATCCTTTCACAAATGAAACTCGTCTGCAGAATCTGTCTTTGTTGATGGCAAGCCAAGAAATCAAAACACGATTCCTGTCTTCCATCAGATAACAATTAAAGTAATTTTAGCCGATTATTTTACATCCCTGGAATCTGGTCTGATGACCTCAAAAAGGAAGGAGCTTTTAATAGATTAATTAGGTCCCTGTCTCTAATGCTATGGTGAATAAAAATTAGAAGGGAAAAACCCTGAAAATAATACATTCCTGTCAATCTCAAACATATCATCACTGACTATTGAGACTACAACAGATTAAGAGGACTCAGTTTACACAAGCCCACAAACAAACTCTGCTTAACACTGTTCTTAGTGTCATGCAAGTTGCTGTTTTATAGGCATTAATTCCTATTCTGTGTATAAATACAATACAATCTATATAATTCTGAAAAAACATCCCTTTAAAAGTAATAAAGCAATAAGGTCAGTAGATACACAGGATCAAATAGGCAAAAAGCAAAGTGCATTTCCAAAGATGATGAAAAAGTCTTATTTTTCTAGAAGATATTATCATCTCTTTCCTGTTATTGTTGTGTAAGATTTCTAAAATGGATATGATTTCAACAAGACATGTAAATGAACAGAGAGCAGAAAATAAGTAGTTTGGGTAAAGGGTGCACTTTAACTATAATCACTTTAGCTTTATTCTGAATGATGGTAAAGAAATATGGTATTATAAAGCACAAGGACAAAGTGAAAAGAAGATAGATGATAGCAATATTTTGAGAAATGTAAGTCTAATAAACAGAAAGAAGCCCAGTAGAAGCAAGAAGCTTAATTCTGTACAAATACAGAGTTCTCAAATCAAGCACTTTAGCTAATTAAGATGTGTTATGTACATGTAGCAACTCCCCACAAGGAATGTAAACATGTACTACATACAGGTACTAATAAACTAAAAAGAATTTTTTTTAAAGTTGATGCTAAAGCTTAGTTTTCAAAATAGAAAACTTGATTGAAAGAACACATAATTTACGCGTAATAAGATATTTTTGAGAGTAGAGAGAGCATTATTAGATATTAAATTCCAGAGTGACATAAGTCAGACTATTCTCCTGGGAATAAATCATTACTTCTATGTAGACATTTCTGCTCAGCTCTGCCTCTCTCCCTCTCTCCTCTCCCTCACTCCCTCTCTTTTTTTAGTTCTAGAGATTAATCCCAGGGCCTTTGTGTGGAGTGCCCCCTATTCAAACATCTTTTTAACCTTTTTTTTTTTTTTTTGAAACAAGGTTTCATTAAGTCGCTGAACTGGACAAACTGGTGATCCTCCTGCTTCAGTCTCCCAGGGTGCTGGGATCACAATTGTAGGTCTCAGCTCCTGGCTCTGACACTGTCTCTGTTGCCTCTTTCTTAAAATAGGATTCTATGCCTTTTTCTGATTGATTGATCTGGTGTTCTTTACATACAGTGTTTTTCATATTAATCCTTATATAAAATTATTGCACATCTTTTATTTTATGACTACCCTTTTAATTCTTAAAATATTTTTTAAAGAACAGAAATCCTTAATTTGTGTTATCATCAAATGTATTCATTATCCCTTTGATATTAGCACTTTTCATGCCCTATTTAAGAAATGTTTCTCTTAGATCATGAAAATATTCTTTCCTGACACTATAAATTTTAACTTTCATATTTAATTCTTTAACCCACTTGGAATTATGCGCATGGTTTGAAATAACGACTAAGCTCTTGTTATCTAGCTAATTTTTAAATGCTCATGTACCCCAAATTTTTGCTCTCATAAATCAATTGTCCGTATTTAAGCAGTAGCTCTATTTCTGACTTTTTAATTTTATTTAATTTTATTTTTAAAATTTTATTTACTTCATTTAATATTTTCCCAGGACTTTTTTACTACATGCAACAGCAACGTATTGGAATTATTGGTATTTTAATAACTTAAAGAATTATTAAATAAAGCATGTCTTCTCACCTGATTCATCTTTAAGAGAGCTATGAATATAACTGGCCCTTTGCATTTTATGTACTTTTTATAATCAGTTTGTTAAGTCCCACAAATATTCCTCTTGGAATTTTAATAGGGAAATAGTCTACAAATAAATACAAGGAACGCTCCTATGGTAATATGAATTTTCCAATCTATGAATTTATGAATGTTCCATTTATTTACATTTTCTTTAATTTTTCTGAAACAAACTTTTATAATTGTACTATAAAGAGTTTGTCTATTTTCTTAGGACTTGATTTTTTGATACTATTGTAAACGCTATCATTTAAAACTTTAATTTGATGTGCGCTTATTACCCATGGATATTTATTAATTCATTGCTTTCTAAATTCTTGAATCCAGCAACCTATCTAAATTTTTATAAACCTAACAATACACCTATAGATTCTTCTGGATTTTCTTTGTGTGCTGTCAAGTAAACCACAAATAGTGATAGTTTTGTTTCTTCATTTCCAGTTGTTACATTTGTCATTGCTTTTTTTTTGAATCACTGCTTTCTCTTCTTTGTACCTTCAGCTCAGCACTGAACAGGAGATTCTGGACGTTGTTCTTTAGACCCCTGTAATAAAAATTATTTATTCAGCACATCAATAAATGTGAGGTATGCTTTCAGTTATATTGTAAATATACTTTCTTAAATAAACACAATTCTTTTTTCTCTAATTTCCTAAGACTTGTTAATATGAATGATGGTCAATTTCTTCAAAAATTTTCTCTGCATCTACCAAGATAAACTCAAGAATTTTTTCTTCCTTAACTTGTTCTTGTGCCAAAATACAGTGAATTAAATTTTGATATCAAGCCATTTTTTAAATGTCACCAAATCCTGTCCCAGGGTAAGCAAAATATTTTCATGATATATTATCCTTTATATGTATTATGAAATCTTTGGCTTATAGTCCTGCAAATGTGTTAAAAGTGAAGTTTACCTCTAATTTTCTTTTTTTAAACAATGTTTAATGATATCACAGTTATGCTAACCTCATGAGTTGAGATATGTTATTTATTTATTTTTTTCTGGAATGATTGGTGTGAGATTAGATTTCTTCTGTTTATTACATCTTGTCAGTGAAGTCATATGTTGTTGGAATTTTATTTGTGAGAAGATGTTTAGCGATTGATTCCTTTTTTAAATGGTAATAAGACTATTCATATTTATTCTTCTTTTTTCTAGTTATTTAAACATATAAATATTTTAAACTAACAACCTTATTGTCTATTTAATATTCACCCCAGCTTGATATTTGTTGTGATTTCCTTTATTTTGTTCTTGATTTACTCAATATGTAAGTTTTCAAATTTTATTAATCTTTTTATAGAACCAACTTTTGACTTTGTTGTTCATCTGTGTTCTGAATATTATTTTTCACTTATTTTGTTCTTATCATTTTTATTTCCTTTCTCATAGTTTCGTTCACTTTTTTCTGTTGTTATTTTAACAGTATCTTACTGTAGGTGCTTAAGTATTAAATTTCAATTTTATTTTTAAGATATACATTTAGGGCTATGATTTTTTTCCTCTGAGTACTGCTTAATGTCCTTTATACTGTAACCATTTTTCAGTTTGTGATACTCTTTGCTTCCATTATGACCTTTGCATTGCCCAATGAGTTATTTTAAAATATATTCCTCAATTTTGAATTTAATTGTAATGTGTTCAATTCAGCTTAATTCAGCTGTTATAAGAAAATATCCTATGCATTATTTCAATACTTAAACAACACAGTCCGGGGATTTAACTCAGTGGTTCCACTGCCTATCTCACAAGTATAAGGTCCTGAGTTTGGATCCCCAGTACCAAAAAAAAAAAAAAAAAAATACTGAAACAACTTGAGACTCGACTACACATTACTTTTGTTTAATATGATCAATATTCTCATAGCCAAAAACTTAATCTGGAATCATTTTCTCTATACAGTATATACAGAATTATTATTAGTAAGTGCTGCTAGTGAGCACTACAGTGTTTCTCATCTGAAAATGGAATTTTGCCACATTTGGAAAGATGTAAAATAGTAGGTTGAACACTATCCTTTAACCTATTGAAGATGTAGTTTAATTGACATTTTACTTTTATTATGCCTATAAAGATTAGGTGTATGTTTATTTTGAAAGCAGTGTATCTATGTTTTTGGTTGTTTTTAATATTGTTTTTTCTTTTGTTGTTTTGCAGTTTTCTTCCAGTATTTCTATTGTAGTTATCCTCCATGTCGTTAATCCACTCTTCTCCCCATCCTCTCATTCTTTGATTCCTCATTGTCATTCTTCTTCTGTATTTGCCAGTTCAAAGACTCTTTTCTTTTGTGTCCAGGTCTCTATTTTCTCCGTTACTGTCTTTATTTTGATTACTTTATATGTATTTCTAGAGCATCTGCTATTCAGTTCTTCAAATTGGCAATGTCATTTTTTAAAATATTTTGTTCCCTGCAGACATTTTCAAGTTAACTCTATTCATCACATTTAAATACATGCATTCTTTCCTTTATTTCATTAAATATGATTAAAATAGTTTTATCATATGTTTATAGTTCCAATATATGACCGCATATATATGGATCTAACTTTTTGTTGTTTTTGCTGATACCTGAGTCAGAATTCTAAGGTATATTAACAAGTAATAGAGGTTACAGCTGTGTTCCACTTAACCATGTGAATTAGAAGTTGAATTTTGCCTTGATAAATGTCCTTGAAACCTCAGTCAATTAACATAACAAAGTGCATTCCATGCATGTAGATTTAAGTGACTCTCTTAGATAGCTACCCTCTAGAAAATCTGGGACCCTATCAATATATTATTTTACATGGTAGAAGGGACTTTTCAGATGGGAATAGTTAAGAGTCTTGAGATGAGAGGATATTCTGGATAAGTTAGGTGGACCCCATGTAATCACGAGTTTCTATACACTTTTATGTATAACTTCTTGTGCAGCAAAAGAGAAAGGTGGAAGAGTCAGAGTCTGAAAGAGACATGATGATTTCTTTTTTGTACCAGGAAATGAACTTGGGTCCTTGCGCTTGCACAGCAGGTGGCGAAACCACTGAGCCAAATCCCAGGCCCGAGACAGGATGATTTTATACTGCTCTCTGTGACAATGGAAGGGACGTCAGCCAGGAATCCAGCTGGCCTAGAAGCTGGAGAAGGAAAAGCTGGAAAAGACCATCCTATGGAGACCCCCAGAAGGAATCCAGACCTGCTGACATGTTGAATTCAGCTTTGAAAAACCATTTAGTTTTCTCGAGCTTAAAATTTGTAAAATAATACATTTGTATTGTTTTATGCCACTCTGTATATGGGAGTTTGTTACAGACTCAATAAGAAAAGAATATGGTGTTATATTGAATCATCACTTCCCAACTCTTATCAACTTGTTTATTTTAGCCTACAAAGATCCATTTTAGACTTCTCACCCCAGTATGAAAGATGATAAATCTGTTTTATTCTGTTAAATTTGTAGTAAAATGTTACAGTAAAATTGGGGAATTAAATTAGATTTTTAGTTATCTACCCTTAGTTATGCAGGAAATTGGTCTTATGGCTCTGCCAGGAAGTTCCCTCCTCAGTCAATGCGGTTAACAAAGGGACTCAATGAGACTGGCATTGGCCAGTGATAGTTCATTCTTCCTGAGGCCTCCATCTCTGCCATTATGGTCACTTTGTTCACATGCCCAGTATCCTTACTCTGGCTGGATAACACATAGGGCATGTCATTTTGTCTATTTGGCTCTTCAACTTAGTATCAAAAGACAATTATAACAAATAAATTATAGATTTAACTGGCTTTTATTCATAATTCATGAATTGGCCCTGTCTCCATTCTTGAGAGTTCCCACTGGACGCTAGCAGCAAGGTTTTGTAAGGTTTGAATAAGGAAAACAAATAATAGATTGAAAACCTGATTGATTAACAATAGGTTACTTCAGTTTACTCTTTGTTGGTAAGGAATAAAGCAGGATAATTTTCTTATTACTCTAACTCAAGAGGGATGGAATCTCTTATTTATAGCAAAATTAATCTATGTGGAGAATTATCTGATACCTTGAAACTTCAGTTTGATTATTACCTTCTTGCATGAGTTATATCATTTTGGTTTGATGTGGTTGTTGGAGCCTAGTTCAGGAGCTTAGTTCATGTGGGTCTCCCCTAATTCTTGGTTAGCAGAGCAATGCATTCTGGTGGGTGTTAATACGTGATGCTATGTGCCCACTACCATCCACCTACCCTTACATCTCTACTCTAGACCTCCAGTCTCCTCTTCATTTTTTTTTCTTTGTAGGATTCTGATCATCTAGCTATGTCATTCTTTGTTGCCTGTAGGTCTTATCTCATAGAATCTCTTTCTTCTACATAGAGTGCCTGATCATATATCCCTTGCAAGCTCACTGCTGATTGTGGCTGAAAAGCAGCTACTGTCTATTTTTGGCTTGTACCGAAACACTGAGCAGGAGTTATAAACCCTGGTCAAGTTCTTTACTTTTCCTTTAGCTGATCATCCAGGCCTCCTCCCTCTGAACACAGACACGACCTGAGGGCCACTTGTGAAACTGTGGTAGATAACACCCAGGTCTGGGCTACCTATACATGCAGCTCTGCTCCTGCTCAGGCCTGACCTCATATGTATCATTTACACTGTACATAGGATACGGTTTGACCTGCCTCAATTTCTGACTAAGTCCAACAGAACCCAAGTCAAGATATGAAATTCAGGATCCATAGCCACTTAGTGTCCTGTGCACAGAGTGCTAATTTTAATAGGGAGGAGTATGGCCTTGGGAATGGGCATCTATTCAGATGTAGTCATGACATGTTCCAGAGTCCTAGGTTTTTCCATTTGTGGCCTTGACTGGGTTTTCTGCAGCTTGGAAATTCAAACTTTTACATTCTGAGTTTTATCTTCACCATTTTATTTTCTTTAACTATAAGGCATAAAGCCTCTTTTCAAGCTGCCAAAATGGCTCTCTGCTCATCACACTTTAAATTTTTTATTCAGCTCACTGCTTTTCATTATTCTTATGTAGGACATCAATGTGATTTAGTAACACTCAGCCAGTTCTATTCCTTTACATGCATTGCTCCCTTCCACACACACAAACCACCCCTTACTTTCACTTGAAGCATTACACAGGTCAGTGTACTTCCTTCTGCCAGAGCATTCTTTCAAATTACCACCAGCAAAAGATTAAGGCAGACTACACAGAGTACCAGAGAGGATTGTGCTCCATGCATTACCTAGGATCAATCACTCGGCACCAAGTAATCAGTGAATGATCCAATCCCTTAACACTATCTCTTCATTTGGTTTCATGCACAACTTCTTATAGCAGGGCATGAGATCTATGCAACCATATAGAGCCTACGCTTAGAAGAGTCCTATGCTTGCTTTAATGCTCTGCTGCTCTTGTCAGTGGAAATTCTTAATAACTTTTAAATAAGGTTATTTACATTTTCATTTTACACCAGGCTTCATGAATTATGTAGCACTTTGTGACTAGTGTCAAATTTGTTCTGTTTGCTTGTTAGTTTTGTTCTTGAGACAAGGTCTCACTTTGTAGTGCAGACTGGACTTGAACTCACTATGTAGTCCAAGCTGGCTTTGAACTTGCAACAATCCTCCTGCCTCCACCTCCTCAGTATTGGAATTGCAGGTTTGCACTACCACACCTGGCACTAGTATCAGATTTGTTAACTGGATCCTCTCTGAATCAGATGCTCAGATTATTAGGAGTACAAGACCTTTAAAAGGGAAGAACCAAAGAAGGAAGAAGTATAAGGAAATTCTATACTACCTTCTCAAATATTTGTAATTTTAAAACTGTCTAAAAATAAGATCTATTTTAAGCAGCAGATATGTGACATTCAAAAGAAATTTTGGTCAAAATAATGATTAAATTGAAATATATTAAAATACCCAATCGAATGCCTGGCATAAAAAACAAGCTCAATAATGGTATTTCCTTTTTTAAAAGAAAGCTAACAATCTTTTATTAAAACTGGTATGAATTTTAGTCTGATGTTATTACTTAATACATTTAAACAAACATGATCCAAACACACAGTGAGATACATCTTTAACTCAAGCCCCATGTTTAAGACAGAAGCCTTTAAGAAAGAAAAATAGCTACTTTTGTGTATCACAAGATAAAAACTGGAATAGTAAATTTATAGAGCTGAGATTTTCCTCCATATCCTGTGTTGTATAATTAACTCTTTAGTCTCAGAACCAAACATAATGTCTATCAACACCTTCCATCACTCCAATCTGTACTAGGTATCATATTTTTGTTTTTGTTTTTGCTTTGTTTTCTGAGGCAGAGTCTCACTGTATAGTCCAAGCTTCTTTCCTTTTGCCTCAGCCTCAGGAGTCCCAGGATCACAGGTGGCACTCCTGTGCCTGGCGGAAATGTTCCTTCTTCTATGTATCAAATCTCACACTGAACAATGAGTTCTGGGTTGCAAAAGAGGATTTATTTTCTGCACCTGTTCATAAGTCTTAGTCCTCAAGGCAGACAAAGGCAGACAAAAACAGACACACAGTACTGGCATTTTCTTTTATTCATCCTTAAAGAGTGGTCGCCATCTGGACAGTCATCTCTACTTATTCAGCCTTGTTTCTTATTTCTGCATATTTTCTCCCACTTGTTTCACATTAGTTTACCCCAGAACAGATCCCTTTTTTTTGGGTTCCTCATTTTGGACCGCCTTTAAACCATAGTTTCTATAATGGGACAGCTGGATCACATTCCCCCCCTCCATTTTTCAATTTTCTAGGGCCTTTTAATAAGATACCTTAAAAAAACCCACCCTTCACCCTTCACCTTGAACACTAGTCTTATGTTTTAATAAAGTACTAAGAACCAGATTTAAAGCAGCTCTGATTAGCTCACACAATCCAGACCTGTACCCACTTACTGACTCCTGATTTTAGAAAGGCAACATTTTTTTAAAGAATGACCATAATTCAGAGTTCTCCTGAATAATCCCCACATCCTAAATGATAGTGTACTTATCCAGGAGTGACTTAATCACACCTGTGAAATCCCTTTTGCCATTAAGATAACATATTTGTAGATTATGGAAATTAGAGCTTCTTAAGGAGGCATCATTCTTCATCTCACAGAAAAAAAACCTTTCTTTTGCAGATGATATGATACCATTCTTGCAAAAACTAACAATCCACATGAAATTTAATACAAATAATACAATAGAATATTAATGTATCTAAATACTATATTAACACACAGCAACTAGTATACTTTATAGATTGGGAAGAATTACCTATGGAGAAATTTAGGAAATTGATAAAATCTATATAAAAAAACCCTAAAACACTCCCAAAGATACAAAAATAATTTAAACTAAAAGAAAAAAAATCATTCCTCTTTCTTGAATAGGATGTCACAACATGATAAAAATTTCTACTAAAATGGCAACATTTTTTCTTGAGTGAAACAGAAGCATGAAAGAATAAACATACAATTTTTTTTAAATCTGGGTAAGAAGATCACAGTAAAACCATTGGAAAGGCAGATTGAGGGCCTCTAAAATCAAGCTTGAAAAAATTAAATATATTTTCTGGCCTCTATCATTAAAATATTGGCTCATTAATATATTGACTCAAGTCTCTAGATAGAAGAGAATAGAAAGGTGAAAGAGATAGATTCAGCTACATGGGGAAATCAAGTCTATGATAATGTTCACATTTGAAGGCTCTGAGGAAAATACAACCTTTCTTATAAATGATATAGAGTAACCTGAAAGACATTAGGGAAATATAGAAGTTAGATCTATATCTCATAATATAGACCATATAGATTCCCAATTGGGTAGAAATCTAAATGTAAAAGAGAAGGAAAGTGGGAGAATCAATGCTTGGAGCATGGGGCTGAGTCATGGTCATGGTCACTTGAGGAACAGGCATGCCCTGAGGTGGTTTCTGTACTGTGAGGAATTCTGACTTGACACCAGCTCCTGGCTGAGATTTGAGGTCCTGCAGCTCATGGGTGGGCACTTCACTCTGGGTTTGGTGCCTTTGCTGGATGACATCTCTCAAGTGTTGGCTTTGATACAGTCATGAGTTCATTTCAAGGTGAAAACCATATATCAAAAATATCTTGGCTGCAGGCAGATTCCAGTCAGGGCCCTGACCCAAACCCCCACTGCTTGGGCAAACAGACCCAAGCCAAGGGCCCACCTGGAATAGAGCTGCACAGGCACACAAGCAACAGCCAGAGGCTTGCTCCAATACCATCAGTAAGTGTGTGGAGACCCTAGCCAGAAGCCTGCTCAGTCACAATGGTCTGGGGTACATGGGCCCCAGCCAAAGGATCTTCTAGACAGCAACTACATAGGGGGGCAGGCCCTAGGCAGAGGTGTGCATAGATAACATCCCAAGTGTGAACACAGGCCAACCAGAGGCCAACAAAGATAACAGGTCAGCTTAGGGATCCAGAAGGCAACTATTCGGAACCCAGGAAGTGATACACTGCTGAGCAGCAGAGGAAAGGCTGCTCAGTGGTTCACTGAGAATTGAACACCACTGGGTGAGCAAAAATTGCCTCAACAAAGGCACAACTGGCTGCATCAGTTAAAATGAGAAGACACATAAACAAGTCTCAAAACCAGAATTCCAGATCACCTAATGCAACCCCAAAGGGAAATGAGATGGAACAATCTGACACTCAACCACCTGGACTCCTTGAACTGGCAACAAAAGAGGATCTGGAAAAAATGAAATCAGAAATAATTTCTCAGATAACAACAGAGATTGTGTCCATAGTGCAAGACATGATTAATAAATATAGAGCAGACACAGATAAAAAATAGAGGAGCTGATGAGAATGATGGAATACCAACATAGGAAAGAAATGGAATCCATAAAACAGATGTAAACAGATTTTCAGGAGAATAACACTCCACTGAAAGTTTATGCAGAAGAATGAGTTATTGTAAGGACAGAATTTCAGAAATAGAAGACAGGATTGCAAATAGTGACCAGGAAAAGAAAAATTTCTTTAAAATTATAAGAGATCATGAGTAATCAATCCAGTAGCTGCTAGATGATGCAAAGAAGAATAATATAAGACTGGTCAAGGTCAATGAGGAGCAGGAGAGAGTGCAGATGACATAAAAAACTGTTCACAGAAGTGATGGGAAAAACCTTCCCAAGCAGGGGAAAAGAACTTAACATACAGGTAAGTGAGGCATATAGAACTCTAACTAGCCTTGATCAAAAAAAATTGACACATTGGCATATAATAGTTAAAGTTCCAGAAAACCAACAGAAGAACAAAATTCTACAAAGATTTAGAGAAAAGAAACAAATCACATACAAAGGAAAGCCCATTAGAATCACAGCAGACTTCTCAACACAAACCATCAAGGGAAGAAGAGCTTGGAGTGACGTATTTCAAGCCCTAAAGGAAAACAACCTCCAATCCAGACTGATGTACCCTGCAAAACTATCTTTCAAAATTAATAGAGAAATAAGATACTTTCTTGACAAAGCACCTTAGGAAGTTTATGAATACCAAACCAGCACTCCAAAAAATTTCAAACAATATCCTAGGAAAACACAATGAGGATGACAACCCCAGGAAGCCCAGAAAAATGAATCCATCAGGCAGGACAAGAAATGAAATGCAAAGGGGGAAAATCCAACAAAAAGAAAAAATCATGACAAAGATAAGCCAATACGTATCAGTTATAACCATGAATATTAATGGTCTCAATAAACCAATCAAAAGAAATAGACTGGCAGAATGGGTCACAAAGAAAGATTCGGCAATATGCTGCATACAAGAAACACACTTAAATCAAAAAGAAACTCATAGACTGAAAGTTAAAGGGTGGAAAACAATACTCCATGTGAAAAGGAACCCCCCTAAAAAGCAGGAGTAGCTGTCCTCTTTGCAGATCATGTGGATTCAAACCAACACTGATTAAGAGAGACAAAGAAGGACACTACATCCTTGTAAAGGGAAAAATCCAAGAGGAAAAGATGACAATCATAAATATATATGCACCAAACACTAGTCCACCTGACTATATAAAAAAATAATGATGGACATGGAAAATCAAATCAGCACTAGTAGTAGTGCTCAATACCTCGCTGTCACAAATATATCAACTAGATGAAAAATAAACAACAAAATACTAGAACTCAATAACACTTGAACAAATGAATGTAACGGATGTTTACAGAGTGTTCCACCCCACAGAAGTCAGAGTAGACATTCAGTCCAACTGCACATTGGTTGCTCTCCAAAGTAGACCACACACTCACTCATAGAACATGTTTAATTAAGTGCAAAGGAATTGAAATTATCCCCTGTATATTATGAGACCATATTGTGATGAAACTGGAGATCAATAGCAAAAGAAATAGCAAGAATTTCATAAACACATGAAAACTGAACAACGTACTTCTGAATAACTAATGGGTCACAGAGGAAATTAAAAGAGAAATCAGACAGTTTCTACAATTAAATGACAAGGCCAACACAACATATTGGAATCTATGGAAAACAATGAAAGTAGTCTTAGGGAAATTCATAGCAAGGAATACTCATATTAGGAAAACAGAGCAAACTCAATTAAACAACCTGATGCTGCACCTCAAGCTTCTAGAAAAAGAAGATCAGGACAAACCCAAAGCTCATTCAAGGGAGGAAATTATAAAGAGCAGAGCAGGAATCAATGCAAATGGAGACTAAGAGGATGACTCAAAAAAATCAATGAAGTCAAGAGTTGGTTCTTTGAAAGAATAAACAAAATTGACAAACACTGAGCCAACCTTATCAAAAAAAGAAAAGAAAAGGCCTAAATCCTTGCATTTAGGCATGAAAAGGGTGAAATTACAATGGACACAGCAGAAATCCAGAGGATCATCAATACCTACTTTGAGAAATATACACCAATAAGACGGAAAACACAGAAGATATGGACAGATTCCTAGATACATACAAATTAACAAAGGTGAATGAAGAAGACCTAAAAATTCTAAACAACCCAATATCAATGAAATTGAAAACATAACTAAAACCTTACCAACTAAGAAAAGCCTGAGCTTCACTGCTGAATTCTGCAAGACATTTAGACAGGAATTATTACCATTGCTGTTTAAACACTTCAGTGAAATTGAAAAGGAAGCAATGCTCCCGAATTCATTCTTGGAAGCAAGTATCACTTTGATCCCCAAAGCAGAGAAAGATCTAACCAAAAAAGAGCACTATAGGCCAATCTCACTAATGAACATAGATGCAAAATCCTTAATAAGATACTGGCAAATAGAATGCAGAAAAAATTCAAGAAGATCATACACCTTGACCAAGTGGGATTCATCCCAGGGATGCAAGGATACCTCAACATATGCAAATCAATAAATGCAATACACTATCTTAAAAGATCCAAGGACAAAAACATGACCATCTCAACAGATACAGAGAAAGCATTTGACAAAATCCAACACATATTCATGATAAAAATCCTACAAAAAATTGGAATAGATGGTCTCTACCTCAATCTCATAAAAGCCACCTATGAAAATCCAACAGCCAACATCATACTAAATGGTCAAAAACTGAATCCTTCACACTAAAATCAGGATCAAGACAAGGATGTCTGCTATCACCACTCCTGTTCAACATAGTTTTGAAAACATTAGCCACAGCAAATAGACAAGAGAAAGAAATAAAAGGACTAAAGACAGGAAATGAAGAAGTCAAATTGTCATTATTTGCAGATGACATGATACTCTATATAGAAGCTCCCAAGAACTCCACCAAAAGTCTTCTAGACTTAATAACAAAATTCAGTGAAGTAGCTGGATAGAAGGTCAACACACAAAAATCAATAGTCTTCCTGTACAAGAACAACAGACTCACTGAGAGAGAAATGCAGCAAACAATTCCTTTCACAACAGCATCCAAAGAATTGAAATACTTAGGAATCAACCTAACAAATGAAACAAAGATCTCTGCTCTGAAAACTTTAGCACTCTGAAAAAGAGATCAAAGATGATATCAGAAAATGGAGAGACATCTTTTGCTCCTGGGTAGGAAGAACCAACATAGTGAAAATGGCCATACTTCTAAAACTGCTGTATAGATTCAATGTAATTCTAATTGAAATCCCAGCAGCATACTTCATGGACCTTGAAAAACAATCCAAAAATTCATTTTGAACAAGAAGAGTCCTAGAATAGCAAAAGCAATTTTAGGCAATAAAGACAAGGTAGGAGGTATTACAATCCCCAACTTGAAAATATACTACAAAGCTACTGTGATAAAAACAGCATGGTACTGGCAAAGAAACAGACCTAAGGAGTAGTGGAACAGATTAGAAGATGCAGAAACAACTCCAGACACACTCAGCCACCTCACTACGGAAACCAGTATGGAGATACCTCAAAGAACTAGGATTGGAGGTCCCATTTGACTCACCTTTTCCCCTTTGGGTATCTTCCCCAAAGAATTAAAAGAATCATACCACAGTGATATATCGGCCCCTGTGTTCATAGCAGCACAGTTTGCAATAGCTAAAACTTGGAAAGAGCCAATTACCTTTCAACTGGAGACTGGATAAAGAAAATGTGGGGTTTTAAAAAAATAAAATGGAGTACTATGCAGCCATAAAGAACAAGAAATTAGACACATTTATAATCAAATGGATGCACATTGAGGTGATCCTCTTAAGTAAAATAAATTGGACACACATATGTAAATACTGAATATTTTCTCTCCTGTGAGAAATTGAAAGTGTAAATAAGGACTAAAAGGTATAATAGATTATGTCAAATAGGAAGAAAAGTCACAAAGGGGAAGAGAAAGTGGGAGAGGTAGGGTAAAGGAAAGAAGGGAATGGAATTTATATCAGAAAATTAAAAAATGGAAATAGAGTCTATGTAAATAAGGGGGATGGAGGGGTTGAAGGGAGGGGAGGGGAACAGGAAAATAATAAGAACCAAGAGAGATTATGTGAAGTTGCAAATTCCTGGGCCGGGGATTTGGCTCGGGGATTTGGCTCAGTTCTTTCGCCACCTGCTGCGCAAGCACAAGGACCGGAGTTCCATCCCCGGTACCAAAAAAAAAAAAGTTGCAAATTCCCAATGAGGAATGTCATTATATTGTATACCTAAAATATACCAATAAAATTAATAATAAGAATTTTAAAAAAAAGAATAGCTTTTTCTTCAGAATATTGCATGAAAGATGTAACACACACACACACAGACACAGAAATATCTTCATTGACTTCACAACAAAGTTTATTGGCCACATAAAAGAAAACATAATAATAAAAACCTAAAGAAGAAAAAAAAAGAGAAGGAAAGAAAAATAAGCAATACAAATGAAAATGATAAATTTTATATAGCATGGTTAGGAGGAAAGACCTAACTCTCCAATAAAGGGAAAGATTGATAAACATGCGGCATTAAAAATAAAATTTTTCACGAAAAAATAGTGAAAACAATGTTGAAAAACTTATGAGAAACTGAGTATCCATATCATGTGTGTAGTGACTCTTTCCCTTTCTGGCTCTGGTTTTATCTACATATACAAGCTTGGTAAATTAGATGAGAATTAATTTAATACAAGTGGAAGCTTAGACAGTGATTGTGCATTGGGGTGTGGACTTTCTCTTCAGGGAACCATTTCTCTACCCTGTTGGCCTCCTGAAAGATGGCAGACCATGCAGAAAGGGGCCTCAGGGGTGTTCCAGTGGAGGTCTTTGTCAAGTGAATGAAGCCAGTCCTTGTCTGGCATTCCCTGGGGAGAAATGTGACCAGATGAGTCATGTAATTTTAAGGTGAAACATTTATTTTAAATTACTAATCTTTCAGGTGAGGTGCTTAGCAACCTGATTTAAGTTCATTGTGTCATCTGTGGATGTAAGATATGACTGTTTCTCTAATATTTCTATTGTTTTCTTCATTATCCTGGCATTGATTCATAGAATGTTTAGTGGTACAGTCTTCTACCCATTTAGACTTGCTCTAGAAAACAGTTAATATATTCTTTTATATATACACATATAAACACACCTCAAATATATATCATTTCTTTGAAAAAGAGGTCATCAGAAGATATATTTTCAATACACTGCCAAATAATGGAGAACATATTTATTTCAAGCTCCTGAAAATCTTTCATAGATGTTTTCTTCACTTGTCTTCCTAATATTCCAGTGAGATCCTCAGTTAAGTGCAGTTATCCTCCTTGATAAAGAGAAAGGTCACATAATTTGCTTGTGGTGACCCAGGCAGAGAGGAAGACAGTTTGTATGCTAGGAGACGGCAGTACTTCTCACTCCTACCATTTTTGTTTTCAGTTTAGGAAATCTAGTTTCTGTTGTTGTCATTCTAATTGTATTTGTTCTTAAAAATAGAAGTCTTCATCACTTGGAACTTCAGTATACCTACTTCAGGGGGTGAAATTCCCTGTATAGCCTTTCAGTGCTCTTATGAAAGTCAAGTGAGAAACCACCTTTTTTGTGAAATAACTTGTAATTTCTAAAACAATGCATGTAGTAAACCAGATCGACTTTCTAACTTTTAGTCCAGTGTGCTTTTGTGTCTAGCCAAGATATGGAAGTTTTTTGTAATCAAACTAGCACAGTGTCTCTCATGATCTTCCCATATCTTCAAATATTTGTTTGAAACGTAACAAAATATCATTGTAAGATTAATAGCCCAAACAACATGTTGTTTTATCAGAACTGCACAGTAGCAAAACCACGAAGACAATGCTAGCAACAAACTAAGCAGCATTATTAAAAGTGATCAATGACTTCAATCATCTCCTGTCCACTAAGGAGCTCTTCTG
This sequence comes from Heterocephalus glaber, assembly GCF_053883595.1. NCBI lineage: Eukaryota > Metazoa > Chordata > Mammalia > Rodentia > Bathyergidae > Heterocephalus > Heterocephalus glaber. The sequence goes on from NW_028258156.1 coordinate 10,255,823, forward strand.
AATATAAGCCATAATTTCTCAATGAAAGAGGAAGGAACCAGCCCTAATGCTCTGAATGCTTTATATCTTGCAGTGCACCATGTATATCACTTTATGTCTTTCATAAGCCCTTGAAATGATGTATTATTTCCATTTTAACATGAGAACAATGAAGGCCAAAGCTGTTAAAGATTTCTCCAGTTAAATACAAAGTCAAAGAGCCAGGGATTTAACTCTGCTTTGTACCTTAATCGTAATTCCAAAACCAAAACAAGCAAAAACGACAAAAATTGTCTAGGTCCTTCGATGTTGTTCAATGTACTGTGGTTAGGTTACAAAACCATTTCATTGTTAGTAGTCATAGTTATGTTGCCCTTTGCCAAACATCCTTGCCACATTTTAAGGGCAACAACTAGCTCCTGAATAATCCATGGAATGGAAATTTTAGTACAGTTGGTAAGATAAACCTCATGCTGGTTTGTAGCATTGGCTCTATAATTGGAAAAGTAGAGCTCACTGAGGCAACACAGCCCCTGGCTGATCAACCTCGGGCAAAAGTCATGCAACCCAAGGATTTTAGGTGTTCATTGTGCTTGTTAAAACTCTTGAGGATCTCATGTTCCTATAACAAGAAGGAGCCACTCCCTTGTTGCACAGATAATGCCTTTGATTTAAAATGCTTATAGACTGCTTAGGCCAAAGAAGGCATTTGGGAAAGTGCTTTCCTCTCTGGAAAAAAAAAAATCTCTCCTGAATGGAAATACCCAGTAGAAGTGACATTTGAAACATCTGCAACTCAGTAGGTGATCTCTGTTGACTGCATTTTCTGTCTGAAAAATGTTTGATAGAATACGGGCAATAGATTTGTTTAGCTGTTTTCTCTAAAAGTGCTTACCTATTAATTTGGATTCTAAAGAAATAATTGATTAGGCAAGTGAGTGCACCAGACTTCTGAGGCATCAGACTGACTTGTAGAGGAAAAAAACTCAGGACTTAGAGACAGCACAGTTTAATAACCTGATGATGGAAGCAATTTCTTCCTTGCCCTTCCCTCCTCTTCTCCTTTCCTTCTTTCCTTCCTATACCTTCTTTTTGGATGTGGATTCAAGTGCTGACTAGAGAAGCTATAGAAGATATACTGTTTCATCCCCAGTTACATCACTGGTGTTTCACTGCTGAAAATAGAGCAATGAGTCATGTTGGGTTTCAAGGAAGTAAATATCCAGGATGAGGGAGATTTAATTTCCCTCCTCATTGAGTGGGTACTGTTTTCTCTCACATCCATGCAGGCATTTTCACTAGTACACACAAGTAACAACAAAAGATCTATGAAATATCTATGAAATATCTCATCAACTTCCAGCCTTTGGTACAGGATATGAGATGGGGTAATGGGGCTTCTACTCAAGAGTCTATTTTTAAGTTTCTAAATGCTTCAAAAGATCATCTCTGGGGAGTGAAGACGTGACACAGACTATGCATCTCTTGGTGCCACTCTTATTACAGATTCTAACCAAATGGGAGTTCAAAGTGACTTTCCAAAGGATCATTGTGAGGACATTTATGTCTGACCAGATAGATCAAAATGTCAGATTCCCATGACCTTTGCATTCATTCAAACAATAGCAGACTTTCTTTGAGATTTTGAAACTTTCAGCTTCTTTTCCACTAAAATATTGACCCGTGGATTGGAGAGTGATTCAAATAAAGTTATGCCTTAGTTACTTTGCACACAAATGGATAAGTAAAATAGAAAATCTAATTTTGAAGTATTTTGTAGTTTATTAAATAAAAGCAATATATTGCAGAAGAACAAAGAAAAGGATGTTGTCCTGTAGGAATAAAGAAATCTATCCATCTATTTATGCAAAAATATCTCCTGATTAGCTATTATGTGCCACATTCTGTAATAGCATCTGATCATATAGAAGAGGTAAAAGGCCTCTCAAAACTTGAAGTAACTTCTGGATGATCTTTTAACATCATGGATAATAAAGGCTACAATTAAGCAAAAACTTTCAAATACATAATCATATAAAAGAATGCTACCAGCTGCAAATAATGCATATCAAGGGCTAGGAAAAATTGGATTGGAAATTTCAACTGTAGAAGAAAGCAGAGAAAGGTCCACTGTAAACATAGCTAGACAGGAACGTTAGCCAATGTTGACTTGTGGTAATCTAATTACATTGGCATGATATCCTGAAATCTCTGACATTTGTCGATTATTTTAGTTTTCTGAGCAGATAATTTGGTGAATATGGAATAAGAAAGTATGTGCTGGAAGACTGCATATGAAAAATTATAATCTGATCCAAAACTGGTAAGTGAATCTTAGCATAGGTTGAGCAATATTGGTATTGAAGTGTTTTAGGAGTATTTGTGTATTAGGAGTATTTTTCTGTTTACCTCTAAAGTATACACTAGTAATGGCACTTATGATCAACAGGTACAGTAAGTTATTATGGCTGAGCTCATGGAAGATGCTGATAACCAATCATGACCATCCCTCCTCAGAATTTTTATCATTATTGTATGTTAAGCAGCCAATAGCTATCTATAAGAATGAGTACTTGATTTAAAAGGTTTCAGTTATCTCTTTTCTGTATGCTTGACTAATAATAAGAAATTATGCAGTGGATTATTTCACAGGATAGAAAAGGAAATGATTTCTAATATTTTTGAACACTTACTATGTGTCAGGTAATGTGCAATTTATAATATATTATTCCATTTAACTTTCATTCCTACATAATGAAAAAATATAGTATTTTATCCCTTTACAAGAGGTTAAATAACTTCCCTGAGGTTGTATAATAGAATGGAACAGTGTAGGTTCATACCCAAATCTATTTGAACCAGGGCTCTCATTCTTCCATTACAGTACAAGTACATTTCCCTTTTCTGTGGAAAAAGGATAGAGCAGAGTTTGGTGTAGGTTAACTCTTCCTTTCTGGAATTTTGGTCAAGTTAAGCTCCCAGAGATTTCCTTCCTACCATGTCTATTCTAGGGAAATGAATATCTAATGTTAAGCTTCATTTACACAGGTTTAAGAGTAATTTCCTTTTTCTATAACAACTGCTGTGAATAAATGTAGTCACATCAATCTGGTAAATTACCATGTATGTTCATACAGTAAACATGAGCACCTACTGTGTGAAATATTTGGGAGCTCTTTTGAAAGAGGGGGGACAATAAGACATGTGAAACTTGGTCATACAAGACAGTAAATCACCTATGTCCTTAACTTTTGTACAACTTTCAGAAGGAAAACTTCCGCATTTCTATCTAGGGACTCAAGATGTATGGTAGAGAAAGCAGTTGAAAGATAATTTTGATTCCAGTAAAGGTAAGCTGAATCATTTGTACCACTATTCAACCAAAAATGACTAAATGTGCTGAATACAATCTTTCCTACAAGCATTGAATTACTAACAAAATAATTAAGACATTATCAGAGCAATTTGGAGGCAAAACTAGACGTCAGAGAAATAAGTGAAGCAAAAATCTCCTTTTGCATTATAAGTGTTTGCCCATCTCAGAAATTTAAATTTTTTTTTTTTGGTACCAGGGATCGAACTTGGGTCCTTGTGCTTGTGCAGCAGGTGGCAAAACCACTGAGCTAAATCCCCAGCCCAGAAATTTGAATTTTTAATATTTTTGAGGCAAAGAGGAATAAAGCAAAGTATAAAGGATGTATGAGAAAGGAAGATTAGAGGAGAGTTTTCCCCTGTTATCCAGGAGAGCAAAGGGCTGCACTGCCAGAGTACAAGTGAGGCAAAGGGAGCCAGCTCTGTGAGGGTTTGCAGTGTGGCTTCATACTAACTGGGCAGTCCAGGAATAGATGCTATGCATTCACTTTAAGGCAAATCTAAACTAGATGTTCACCAAGATACTTTGCAAAAGCAACTGGAATCCTTTTTGGAAACAGTTACATTTTACCTAGCTTCAAATTATTAAAAATAAAGTATTTTGTGAGAATAAAGAGACAATTTTCAAAAGGAACAAAGCAAATAAAGATATACTGTAGCATCAGAGAGAAGAGACCACAAAGATTCTAGTTAAATTGGAATTTTCAGATTCAGATACATACTATTTTATTGAAGGAAAGAAAAACATTTGTGATTACATGTTTAAATAACAGGAAATGTTGAAAATATCTTCAAGTAATAAAAACTGAAAAATTTAATATAGTAGATTAGTAAATTTATGGATTTGTACCAGATGGAAGTTTAAATATAAAAAATAATAACTACATACATAATTCGAGAAATGATTTAAATAGAAAATTAAGTGGAGCTAATGTAATTAGAAAACTTATACAAGGGTCAACAAAAGTGAACTGATATACAATATAAAAGAGAAAGTGTTAAAATTTACAGAGAAGATAAGAGCCAGAATGTAAATTGGAAATATGTACAATAAAGACCTCCATTTTCAGTGGGACATTGATTTGGTGGTTGGACTTTTTCCAGAGCTTACACTGCTCTATAAACTCAAGGATCTCAATACATGACAGGCAAAATAAAATAAAATCTACAGTTACAGACATCATAGTAAAATTTCACACAGTGAAGAAAACAGGAAAAATTTTATAGTAGCCAGAGTACAAGAGTAGCCACTAATGCTATTCAGAGTTATTTGCAGCTGCCTTCTCCACAGCTAAAATGGAAATCAAAATTCAGTGGAATATCTGAAATGCTTTGAAAAATGATAATGTAGAATTATATACCCAGCCAAAATAAATTACCGTAATGAGAGCTTAAACATATTTTTTCTATACAAATAACAAATAAGAATTGAGAGTTTACTCTAAGCAAAGCCTCTTTGAAGGATATATTTCAAGCAAAAAGTACAATGATCCTGGTTGGAAGATCTGTTTAAAGAGTAAATAATGTGGTGATTATTCATAAACTCTTCATGAATAGTGATTTATAAAATAATAACATTAATGTCTTTAGGTCTTTAAAATATTAAAATAACAAATTAGAAATATATAAGCTGGGTTGAACTAAATGGAATAACATACTCTACTTTCTACCTGTTAGGTGGGAAGAGAATAAAGGTATTAATGAACTTAGACTTTGACAAGGCCTCATAGTGGGAGATTTAACAATAGTGCCTTGGCAGTAATAGAACAAGGAAGTCATCAGCAAGGACAAAAACATCCGTATGTGTCTGGTACTCTGAGTCACTAGTAAGAAGAAAGGCACACATTTACCAGGAACTAAAGTTACATGAATGAGCACAAAACTTCTATTATGGTTGAGCTACTGTATGTTTTTTGAAACAGATTAAAATAGTTGGCATCATGTTAAGTAATGTATAAACTAATTATTTACGTGATGAATATGTATTATTCAGAATTAAGAATGCATTGCTAGGGCTGGGGATTTGGCTTAGTGGTTCCACCGCCTGCTTTGCAACACAAGGTCCTGAGTTTGATACCTGTGGGAAATTGTAGAATTCAGCTATCTAGTTGTAAGAATTGATCACAAGAAGTTTGTTAACTAAGAAAATTAAGTCATTTCTGGGAAATTCCACAAGTCTGTTTGTTAAAAGAATGCCAGAAAACTTTAAGAGACCTTGTGAAAGTTTCATGGGAGAAAAACAGGTTTTCCTGGTTTTCTTATTTACCATTTCCTAGGATCAGAGAACTGTGACCCAGTGACTCTACCAGTGGTGAGAGAGATACGACTCACTATGCACATCTGTGATGTTTGTGGTGGGCTGGTGGGCTTGATTTTGGCTGAAATTGTCCTGCTCTCTTGATACTATCTGATAAGAAGAGGGCTGTGGTGTGCTCTTTGATGTACGGGATTGGTGAATGGAAATAGGGGACTTGTGAATTCACCAGTAGCTTTTATGAGTCACTTAAAGTCACTGGTTATCATCAGAGGTTAAAATCAGAAAGACAATAGCCAGAATAACTAAGCTGCTTTCCTACATGTGTAACAGCCTTGCTTCTTCCCTTTGTGATGGTCAAATAGTGCCAGAGGAATTAAACTGCTGTTCCTCCCCCAGGCTGTCTCCTTTTCTTTCTTTAAAAATTGGTGCTTTCCGGGGTCTCAGGTTTCCCTCTAGAGAGACCACCAACAGATACCTAGTTCCCCAAAAAAACCGAATCCAGTTATTAGGAGCTATTTTATTTACTGTTAATTGCTTTCTAGTTTATTGACTTTTGGAGCTTAGTTTTGGGGGTGGTGATGAATTCTTTGGGAGGACAAGGTAGAGAGGTAAATTAAGGAAGAAACAGTAAAAGCAATAAATGGAGCATTAAATTTATGCATCTTCAAAAATCCACAAATTCTATAATGGTGGAAAGTGATAGGAGACAATGTCATTTTATAGCCATAAAGAATCTTTTATAGTAGGCAAAATATTATTAATGTACTAACTAGAACCAAGGAATATGGCTCAATTATATCCCCAAGTACTTTCTGCCTGGTGCTATAACCACAATGCTTACATATATTACAATTTTATGTCTGCTCAGAGATGTTTTTTGAGGCTTACCTCTAGATAAGTCAGGAATTCTAAACAGACCATGGAGTGGACTCCATGTTGTCTTCCTTTAAGTTGCACTGTTTCCCTTTGCACCCCACTACACAGCTTACTACCTCAAGCTGGCTTCCTCCACTTCCTTGTCACTACTGACATTTTGGGCAAAACAAGCATTTCTTCAGTCCTGTACATTGCAGGATATAGTAATAGCCAGGACTTACTTTGATATATTTGTTTATTCTTTGGCTTTATGAAAAATTTCTTCAATTTTGCCTTTAAACTTTCTATTGGGCTTTTTTTCCTATCATAGCTTTACTTCCATATATCTCATTCTGTTTCTAAATTTGAAAAAAAATTATATCATTTCCTCATTTTATGAGTACAGCAACTTCTCTCTGTAGTTCTAAAAATCTTTAAAAATGGAAAGTCTGCCTCTTTGCAGATAATCTTTTTCCTCCTTTTAATTACTTTAGTTCTTATCCTACTTGTTGGAGGTTTTCTTACATGACTGGCTATATAAGACTTTCCATGCAGAGTTAAGAAAAAAGACAATAAAAATCTGATTTCAAGAAACATGGGGATGTGTGGGTCTTGTTCACTGGTGCGATTTGCTATATTGTGAAGTTTTGCATTTGTCAGTTTGCATGCTGTCCTCCTATTATTCTGGCACATTGCCACAAAAAAATATTCATCAGTCCCCCTTCCTGGGATGTAACAGTTTCCCTATAAGCATTTTTTAAAGCCAAATGGGGGGAGAAGGCTGGCCTTCATGATTAGCTCGTTTATGTTTTGTCCAAACAGTGCTAGAACCCTTAGCAATGTGCAGAGTCCCTGTGTCCACCGTACTCAGGGAAGGGTGTTGAATTTGACTGCAAAAGTTTAAGAAAGAGATCCATTGACTCTTGAGACTTCTTCCATAGCTAACTTATCTTCCTATTCTCCTCCCCATGCATTACTTCCTGCTACAGAAGTGTTTAGCTACTTTCTTCCATTTCTTTGCTTTACCATGGTGGTTCTGTGGCAATTCGTTAATGACAGTGTAGTTTTGATGTACGAAGCTCCTTACTGCCTGTGGTAGTCTGAATAATGAATGGCTTCCAAAGTGGTGAGACCTAATTCTCAGAACCTGGGAACATTACCTATATTATCAAAGGAGGCTTTCAGATGTATTACGCTGTGGATATTTGACAAAGGTGATCAGCCTCCATTTTGCAGGTGTTTCTTAAATATAATTAGAGGTAGCATAAAAATAGGGAGCAAAAGGAAACTGAACCACGAAAGAGGAAGATAGTGATATGGTAATGGAAGCAGAGACAAAATTAAAGATACATTTCTGCTAGCTTTTTTAGTATATGCTTGCAGTACACAATAATTACATTTATCCTGGGGAATTGGTACATACACATATCACATCTTGGTCATTTTTACTTCCACTTCTCCACCAGTCTCTGCTCTTCCTAATTCCTCAGAGCTCCTTCATATCTCCACACTGTCTACCTCTGTTTACTATCATGTCTCTTTTATTTTGCTCTTAAATTATTTATATTTTGCATTAGTCTTATTAGTGAACCCATGCAATATTTAACCTCTGGGTCTGATTGATTTCAGTTCACATTAAGGCCTGAAGTTAGCTTTGAGAGTAGAGATAGGAGCCTCTAGAACCTGGAAAAAGCAAGGAGACAGATTCTACAACAGAGTACCCCAAGGACTATGACCTGTGGGCACGTTGCTGTAGTACAAAGAGAACATTTTGGAATTCTGAAATCTAGACCTGCAAAAATATAACTGTATGTTGTTTTAAGTCACCTAGTTTATGGTATTATTTAGAGCAGCCATAGGAAACTAATCAGCCATTTATCTGCTCCCTAGTTTTCAAAACTGGGTTGTAATCGCCTCCTTCTCACACAGTCTTGATTCTTCTGCATTTATGTCCTTTCAGTCTTTTTCCTCCCATGAGTATGAGAACGAAAGGACTATGTAACACCAAATAATGTCTTGTACATGTAATTCTTTTAAATTGATTATTAGAAAATAGATGCACAATTTTGTTTGTACTTTGTGGATTATCGAGCTTGTTATACATTTTGGCTGTTTATTTACTGAGTGTGTTAGTATTTGGATTTGAAATGAGTAGTAAACGTGACTAAATAGAAAAACTCCCAGAAATAAGAGAAGAATGTTATTATTTTCAGTATCATTCAACAATGTTTTGAAGATATTAGTGAATGCAATTAGGCAGGAAACATGAATGTCTTGTATAAATATATGGAAAAAATAAAAATGATCTCTTCAAGTTAATGATGTGGCCACATACTTAGAACATTTAGAACTCTATTCTTATAAGTCTCACAATTATAAACAAAAAATATTTCCATAAAATGAGCTGTATAAAGACAGTAGAATAGACACAAAACTTAAATATTCCTAGTGTGTTTATTAGAACAAGAAAAGAGAATGTTAAATGAGATATGAATAAATAAAGTCTGTGTAAGAGGAGCTGCTTTATCTGGAAAATTCAACTAAGATTACTAGAAAAGTAAAAGATACAAGAAGATAGAAATTAGAAAGTAGAAAGAGTTTTCTTGCTGAGGTAAAACTGAAGAAACCATTCATGAACTAAGATCAGAATAAATTATATAGAAATATCAACGACAGACAAAAGGCATAGAAAAGATGAAAGGGAGGTTAAGACGGGAGATTTAATGAACAGTGGCACATCTAATAGCATTTCAAAGAGAATAGGAGGAATAAACGACAAACAGTAAAAGAAGAAATACTCACTAAAATTCACTAGATTTTATAAAAGACAAAGGCCACTGTACTTAAAAAGTCCTATGAACTCCCAAAAAATGAATAGGCAATTCCAAAAAAATTAAATCAGAGAAATCTACACCTAAGTTAAACAGTTTTTACAAGGCTAATTTTATCTTTGTTTTTATTAATTAACAATATTTGAGAGCATGTGTCCCTTGGAAGAGCAGCTGTTTCTTAGGAAATGATGTTATTACAGTTTATTGCAGCTAATTTCAGAAAATAGGAATTGTATATAAATTTAAAAATATTCAGCTGGCATAAGGTTAAAGTATTTCAACAAAAAAATCTTCCATCATAATCAATGCTATTTTACAAGGTGGATGTTTTTTTCTTTTTGTTAATTTTATCGGTACGCTTTAGATTTGCATAATGATCACATTCATCCTAGGGAATTTGTACCTGCACATAATATATCTTGATTCCTTTTTCCCCTTCCCCTCTCCTCCCTTCAACCCCTCTTCACCTCTTTATTTACAAAAGCTTTGTTTCCTTTTTTCTTTCTATTCTTTTTTTCTTTTCCTTTCCTTCTTTTCTCCTTCCTTGCTCCTTGTTCCCGTTCTCATTTGAACATTTTCTTCCCATTTCTCAGTATCTAGTATACATTTAGATCCTTACACTTTCTGTTTCTCATACCATAGAAAATGCAATATTTACACATGTGTGTCTGATTTATCTTACTTAAGAGTATGATCTCAAGGTGCCTCCGTTTACCTATAAATGTCTCAAGTTTACACTTCTTTTTGGTAGACTAGTTCTACATTGAATAAAAGTATCTCATCTTCTTTATCCATTCATTGGTAGATTGGCATTTGGACTGTTTCTAAGATTTAGCTGTTATAAATTTTGTGCTGCTATCAACGTGGGCATTCATATATCTGTGTGGCATGATGCTTATAATTCAGGAAGAAACCAAGAAGTGGAAGAGTTGGGTCGAATGGAACCTCTAGTTTTAGTTTTTGAGGAACCCTCACACTGATTTTCACAATGGCTGCACCAGTCTGTACTCCCACCATAAGTGGAGAAGTGTTCCTTTTTCCCCATAGCTCCTCTATCATTTGTCATGGGTTGACAAATCTACAATAAAATTAGCCAGGCATGGTGGCACACAGCTTTAATCCCAGCACATGAGAGGCTGAGGCAGGAGGATTGCCATGAGTTTGAAGCCAGCTTGGCCTACATAGTGAGTTCAAGGCCAACCTGGAAGACAGAGGGAGATGCTGTCTCAAAAAAAAAAAAAGAAAGAAAAGAAAAAAATGACATGGAAAATAAAGCACTCAATAAATTGTTTTAAACCTTAAAAAGCCTGAATATACCAAGTGTTGCTAACCTAGTGGGGCAATGAGAACTCATATAAACTGTGGACTGTAAGTTGATATAACTACTCAGGAAAGCAAATGGGAAGTGTCAGTCCACATTAAAGCTGTGTGATAATCTGTAGTATCATTGAAAATTAAAATTGTATATGCTTTGGTTTAGCAGTTCTACTTTTGAAATTTAATCTTTAAAAGTAAAGGTATTTATGTTTAGATGTTTGTTAGAATTTTTTCTTTCTTTTTTTTTTGGACCAGGGATCAAACTCAGGACCTTGTACTTTCAAGGCAGGCGGCAGAACCACTGAGCTAAATCCTTGGCCTTGTTTGTTAGAAAATTATAAAGGCAAAAATCAAAGAAAGAAAGGGACAGAAAGATGATTGTAACTAATATTCTTATATAAAATGCTTCCATTTACATACAATTATATACATATGAATGAATAAAAAGATTCATGAGAAGACAATCACAAGATGTAACAGTATTTATCTCAGGTGATTGGATTTCTATTGAGGTTTTACTTCATTTCTTTATATTATTAAAATTTATCAATAAACATGCTTGTGAAAGTGTACACTAAAAACAATAAAACTTTTTTCTTGTCAAAGAATAAAATTTTTAAAAGGCTGAATATTTTTTCAGTACGATTTTCTTTGCTATGCTGGTATGAATCAACTCATACAGGGTTTTATTAATCTCTTTTGTTATTAAATTGAATTATATTTTATAAAATGAAGGTGAAATCTTTAACATGATCGATAAATATACAATCATAAATGAACTTTCAAGTTCAAAAAGAACAGAGATAAAATTTCCAAAATAATTGAACATACCCAGAGATGGCTTTATCTGCCAAAGAGAAAGCTACTTTAAAATACAGGTTAGAATCATATTCCTTGGCATTCACAAAGCCAGTGGTGCATTCATTCATCATTCAAATTTAAACTCCATTATAATCTTAGTGCCATAAGGGCAAAGGGTTCATTTGCCTTGTTTGGGTCACAGGCTCAGTATCTAACAGAGCAGCTGCTAGATAATAAACTCAATATTTATTGAAGAAGCAAATGAATTCAAATATTTCTTGAAGGCATAATTTTCTTCCATTTGTTATTCTGTTACTTAATATTTATTACAATTATTTACTGGAAGTATCTTTTCATAATTACTTCATTCAAAGGAGATGAAAATGAGTATTACAGTTAGTATTAAGAGCAAGTATTAACTCAGTGTTCTTATACATCAGATATTCTCTGAGGGCTTTATATACATTGCTCATTCACAGGATTTCTCATGGCAAATATTACTCCCATTTTATTAATGATAAGACTAAGGCAACTTCATGTGTCTACATTTCCATAGCAGCTGAATTGCAGATCCAAGATTTGAGTCTAGATAATTTAACTCTGGAGCTTTTGCATTGGTCTTGTGTTACATTTGTGAAAATAGGAGATGTTTAAAAATTTTAAATCTGATATTCACAATTGGTACCTCTTGGTTTTACTTCCATGTTAAGATTGGTCTTGTTATTACTTAACACCATAGTGGTGCAGTCCATGGAGGTAATTGGTTTGAGCAGACAGATCTGAACACCTTGCCATATGAACCAGATGAGTAAAGGTAATTTGCAACCAAAAGATACCAAAAAACAATAGAGACCAGGACCAAAGAGCAGCCAAAGGCTAACTGGGAGAGTAGACTTGTGAGGGTGGGGTCTGATCACTAAGGTAAGGCAGAGCAGGTAGATATGTGTATCTAACACACATAAATGCAAACTTGAATACTGGTGCTCTGACAAGACGGAGGATGAACTCATCCCAGAAAACTTTCCAAGACCTAAGTATTGATCCTGGGTAAACACAGGAATTGACAGAGCAAGAAATAGGTGATAGATGTTAGAATTTTGGCAGCATCAAAGAGACTGAGATAAAATCTACTGTCTCCATTTAACTGTAGGTAAGAATTGTCTTTAGGAGTCAAGTGGTCAGAGAAGAGGTATAGTTGTCAACAATACATTAATGGTGCTTAGGATTGTGCAGACAAGGAACCAAGGATGCTTTTCTGTAGATTTCATTTGTGTTATTTTTAATCTGAAAAATTTACTGAGTAGTATGTGATCACTGAAGCAAAACCAGAGAAGAAACATACACAATTCTACTACACCACCTTCCAGGCTGTGTTACCAACGCCTACAGTGCCAAGGAGCACAGCCGCTCCTAGCACCTAGGAGGTGAGCTGCGCCTGCGCCAGCAGTACACACTCCTCCCCCACCCCCAAACTCCATTGAAATGAGAAGACACGTACCAAGTATCAAAACCAGACTTCTAGATCATCTAAGGGAACCCCAAAGGGCACCGAGATAGAACAATCTGATACTCAATACCATGGACTTCCTAAACTGGCAAGGAAAGAGGATCTGGAAAAAATGAAATCAGAAATAATTTCTCACATAATAGCAGAGATTGTGCTCATAGTGCGAGACATGATTAATAAATCTAGAGTAGACATAGATAAAAAAATAGAGGAGCTGAAGAACATGATGGAATTTCAACATAGGAAACAAATGGAATCCATAAAACAGATGCAAACAGATTTCCAGAAGATTAAAAACTCCATTGAAAGTTTACGCAACAGAATGAGCCAATGTGAGGACAGAATTTCAGATATAGAAGATAAGATTGCAATTAGTGACCAGGAAAGGAAAAATTTCTTTACAATAGTAAGGGACCACAAGATATCAATCCAAGAGCTGCTAGACAATCCAAAGAAGAATAACGAAAGACAGATCACAGTCAACGAAGAAACAAGAGAGGGTGCAGATGACATTTAAAAACAAAACAAAACAAAACAAAACTGTTCACAGAAGTGATGGCAGAAAACCTCCCAAGCAAAGGGAAAGAACTTGACATACAGATAAGTGAGGCATATAGGACTCCAACTAGCCTTGATAAAAAAAAAAAAAAATCTACACATAGGTATATAATAGTTAAGGTTCCAGAAACCCAACAGAAGAACAAAGTTCTACAAGCAGTTAGAGAAAAGAAACAAATCATATACAAAGGAAATTCCATCAGAATCACAGCATATATCTCAATGCAAACCCTCTAGGCAAGAAGATTTTGGACTGACCTATTTCAAGCCCTAAAGGAAAACAACCTCCAATCCAGATTGATGTACCCTGCAAAACTATCTTTCAAAGTTGGTAGAGAAATAAGATTCTTTCATGACAAAGAGCACCTTAGGAACTTCATGAATAGCAAAGCAGCACTCCAAAAAAATTTAAACAATATCCTAGGAAAAGACAATGAGAACCAAAACCCCAGGAAACCCAGCAGAATGAATCCATCAGGCATGACAAGAAATTAAAGCAAAGAGAATTATCCAACAAAAAGAAAAAGGCATGATAATGATAATACAATATGTATCAGTTATAACCAACAATGTTAATAGTCTCAGTTCACCAATCAAAAGAAATAGACTGGCAGAATGGGTTAAGAAGCAAGATCCAACAATATGCTGCATAAAACAAACACACTTAAATCAAAAAGAAACTCATAGACTGAAAGTTAAAGGGTGGAAAACAATACTCCATGTGACAGGAACCAAAAAAAGTGGGCATAGCTATCCTCTTTGAAGATCAAGTGGATTCCAAACCAATACTGATTAAGACAAACAAAGAAGGACACTACATCCTAGTAAAGGGAACAATTCAAGAAGAAGAGATGACAATCATAAATATATAAGCACCAAAGACTAGTGTGCCCAGCTATAAAAAACAAATACTAACAGGCATGAAAAATCAAATAAGCACTAATACAATAACAGTGGGGGACCGCAATACCCCACTGTCACAAATAGATTGATTAACTAGACAAAAAATAAGCAACGAAATACTAGAACTCAATCAGACTCCTAAACAAAAGAACTTTGTGATGTTTACAGTGTTTTCCACCCCACAAAATCAGAATACACATTCTTTTCAGTTGCACTTGGGTCATTATCCAAATAGACCACGTACTTGCTCATAGGACATGTTTAATTAAGTGCAAAGGAATTGAAGTTATCCCCTGTATATTATCAGAGCATAGTGCAATGAAATTGGAGATCAATAGCAAAAGAAACTGCAAGAATTTCATAAACACATGGAAACTGAACAATGCATGTCTGAATAACCAATGGATCACAGAGGAAATTAAAGAAGAAATCAGACAGTTCCTACAATTAACTGACAATGACAATGCAGCATATTGGAATCAATTGGGCACAATGAAAGCAGTGTTTACAAGGGAAATTCATAGCAGGGAATACTCATATTAGGAAAACAGAGCAAGCCCAAATAAACAACCTGATGCTGAACCTCAAGTTTCTAGAAGAAGAAGAGCAGGACAAACCCAAAGCTCATACAAGGGAGGAAAATATAAAGATGAGAGCAGATATCAATGCAATGGAGAATAAGAGAATGATACAAAAAAAATCGATGAAGCAAAGAGTTGGTTCTTTGAAAGAATAAAAACATTGACAAACCCTTAGCCAAGCTAATCAGAAAAAGGAAAGAAAATGCCCAAATCCATGCAATTAGGAATGAAAAGGATGAAATGACAACGGACCCAGCAGAAATCCAGAGGATCATCAATATCTACTTCAAGAACCTATAAGTCAATAAAATGGAAAACACAAAAGAAATGGACAGATTCATAGATATGAATGAATTATCAAAGTTGAACGAAGAAGACCTAAAAATTCTAAAGAACCCAATATCAATCAATAAAATTGAAAATGTAATTTAAACCTTACCAAGTAAGAAAAGCCCGAGTCTTGATGTCTTCACTGCTGAATTTGTACAAGACATTTAGAGAGAAACTATTGGCATACTGTTTAAACTCTTCAATTAAATTGAAAGGGAAGCACTGCTCCATAATTCATTCCTGGAAGCCAGTATCACCTTGATCCTCAAAGCAGAGAATGACCCAACTGAAAAGGAGAACTATAGGCCAATCTCACTAATGAACATAAATGCAAAAATCCTTAAAAAGATACTGGCAAATAGAATGCAGAAGATCATCAAGAAAATCATACACCCTGACCAAGTGGGTTTCATCCCAGGGATGCAGGGATGGTTCAACATATGCAAATCAATCAATGTAATACACTATAACAGTAGAGCCATGGACAAAAAACAAATGATCATCTCAACAGATGCAGAAAAAGCATTTGACAAAATCCAACACACATTCATGATTAAAAACCCTACAAAAAACTGGAATAGATAGTCTCTACCTCAATCTGATAAAAGTCAGCTATGAAAAACCAATAGCCAATATCATATTAAACGGTCAAAAACTGAAATCCTTCACACTAAAATCAGGATCAAGACAAGGAGGTCCACTATCACTATTCCTGTTCAACATAGTTTTGGAAACATTAGCCACAGGAATAAGACAAGAGAAAGAAATAAAAGGAATAAAGATAGGAAATGAGGAAGTCAAATTGTCATTATTTGCAGACAACACGATACTCTATATAGAAGACCCTAAGAACTCCACCAAAAGTCTTCTAGACTTAATAACCAAATTCAGTACAATAGCTGGATACAAGATCAACACACAAAGATCAATAACCTTCCTGTACACGAACAACAGACTGACTGAGACAGAACTAGGACAAATAATTCCTTTCACAGTAGCATCCAAAAAACTGAAATACCTAGAAATCAACCTAAAAACAGAAATCCAAGACCTCTTCTCTGAAAACTATAGCACTCTGAAAAGAGAGATTGAAGATGATATCAGAAAATGGAAAGACATCCCCTGCTCCTGGGTAGGAAGAATCAACATCATGAAAATGGCCATACTTCCAAAACTGCTATATGGATTCAATGCAATCCCAATTGAAATTCCAGCAGCATACTTCACAGACCTTGGGAAAACAATCCGAAAATTCATTTAGAAAAGATGAGACCTAGAATAGCAAAAGCAATTCTGGCCTTCAGAGACATGGCAGGGGGTATCACAATCCCCAACTTGAAACTATACTACAAAGCTACTGTGATAAAAACATCATGGTACTGGGAAAGAAACAGACCAGAGGACCAGTGGAACAGATTAGAAGATGCAGAAACAACCCCAGACACACTCAGCCACCTTTGCTTTGACAAAGGAGTCAAAGACCCTCACTGGAGGAAAGATAGCCTCTTTAATAAATGGTGCTGGAAAAATTGGATTTCAACTTGCCAAGGATGAAATCTAGACTTATATCTCTCACCATGCACTATACTAAAATTGAAAAGGATTAAAAATCTAAACATTAAAACAAAAATTCTGAACCAGCTGGAACAGAGGTTAAGTAGAACTCTTGAAGACATTGGTGTAGGAAAAGATTTTATAAACAAAAACCTCAGTTGCAAGTGAACTAGCACAAACAATCAACAAGTGGGATCTCTTCTTATTAAAAAGCTTCTGCACAGCAAGAGAAACCACCAACAGTGTGAAGAGACAACCCATAATGTGGGAAAAAAATTTCACTTGCTGTTCTTCAGACAAATGTCTACTATCTAGATTATATAACGAACTTTTAAAAAATCAGATCTCCAAAATTTAAAGACCCAATTCAAAAGTGGACATCTGAAATGAACAGACATTTCTCAGACAATGAAGTAGAAATATGAAATAAACATATGAAAAAATGTTCAACTTCACTGGTCATTCAAGAGATGCAAATGAAACCAAACCTGTGATTCCATCTCATCCCAGAAAGAATGGCTGCTATTATGAAATCAACCAATTACAAATGCTTGTGGGGCTGTTGGGAAAGAGGAACACTGCTCCACTGCTGGTGTGACTGTAGACTGGTGCAACCACTGTGGAGATACATCAAAGAACTAGGACTCAAAGTCCCATTTGACTCAGCTATTCCCCTGCTGGGTATCTTCCCCAAAGAATTAAAAGACTCTTACCACAGTGATATATGTGCACCCATGTTCATAGCAGCACAGTTTGTAATAGCTAAAACTTGGAAAGGGCCCAAATGCCAGTCATCTGGAAACTGGATAAAGAAAATGTGTTTTTTTTGTAAAATGGAGTACTACTCACCCATCAAAATTGAGAAATTAGAGACATATATATTTATAGTTAAATGGATGCCCATTGAGGTGATACTCTTAAGAAAAATAAATAGGACACACATATGTAAATATCGAATAATTTCTCTAGTTTGAGAAACTGAAAGTGTAACTAAGGACTAAAAGGTATAATAGATAATGTGTAATAGGAAGAAAAGGGGCAAAGGGGAAGGGGAAGTGGGAGAGGTAGGGAAAAGGAAAGAAGGGAATAGAATTAAATATGAGAAAATTAAGAAATGGAAACAAAATCTTTGTAAATAGGGAGTTGTGGAAGGGTTGAAGGGAGGGCAGGAGAACGGGGAAAAAATAAGAACCAAGACAGATCATGTAAAGATCCAAATTTCCAATGATGAATGTCATTATATTGTATACCTAAAGTGTACCAATAAAATTAATTTAAACCAAACAAAAAACCCCAAACAACAACAACAACAAAAAATTCTACTTCCCAAAGTAAGTCTATAGGAAAGGCTTTGCAGTCTTGTATTTAAAAGATTTCACGATGAAATTTTTCCAATGTGAACAAAATACAGAAATTAGTAAATTTTATTCTGTGTACTCCTCACTCAACTTTCACCTTCTACCCATCTTATTTCTACTGTTCCCCTGACACATTTTTGATGTACTCAGTTACATTTATATATCAGACATGACTGCTACACCTCCAAGAAACACACTAAATGTCTTTTACTTATACAATAATTATAAGAACTTAGTGTATTAATAAAAATAAATTTAAATAATTATTTTTCTTAGCTTCCTCCAATTCAGTTTAATGGGTAAGCTATGTCTTCTTCAACATATTTTATTTATGCTTAGCCTCTTTTATCTATTTTAAAATAAAGATCATTGCCACAAAGTTAACACATTTATTTTTTGCTCCTCCAGTTACATCATTTGAATAAATTGTTAGATATGAGTTTCTGGGTTATAGAGAAATTATGTTTTACAATAGTTTTATATTTATTATCAAATACCTCAGAAAACCCCTACTATTCAACACTCTTACCAACAGTACATAGGTGTTCATATATCCTCATTGCCTCAGCAATACTGAGTAGCTGACACTCTAAATCTTTTTTAGATTGGTTATTTTAAGAGGTCTCTTATTACTTAAATGGATAATTATTTGAATATTACTGATATTAGATATTTTAATATTTATGAGCCAGGAAACATTTGGCAAATTTAATGAGAAATATGACTAAAATAAAAAGAACTAATTCCTTAAACTATATATTCTATTTTGGTGCATCCTATTGTTAATCCTTGCTCGTGTGTTTTTCTAGACAAGTTTAATAAAAGACAACTACATTTCAAAAATACGTGTGCAATATTCAGTTTTCTGAAAGAAGGTAGGTTACTGTAAAAGAGATTATGTAGTAAATTAGATTAGCTGCATTTAGCATTCAATTTCATAGCACTTGAAGTTTATATCCATTAAATATGAATGTTATCTGAATTCATTTCCTTGCTCTGTACTGTCACTTTATGATGGGCCATTTTCTGTTTTAAAAGAATTATTATTTCAGTAGGTTACATAATGGTTTGATAGCATATAAACTAAGCTACTTGAGGACTAATTAGGTTTCATCTATATATAACTTCATTGCAAAAAAAAAACTGTTATAGAAAAATGTTTTAAAAATATGGTTTTGTTTTTGTGTATGTGTGCATGTGTATATGTTTCTGTTTCCCCAAAAGGTAATTTATCTATGATGTCAATACATTATACTTTGAAAATATTTCCTATCAATTTGATGGAGCAAGATTCAGTCTACTCAACTATGTTTGTGTGTGTGTGTGTGTGTGTGTGTGTGTGTGTGTGTTTTCTGCTATAAAATTTCCAAAAGTAGAATCTAGGAATGAAATCAGAGAGGGAATGATGGAAAGAGGAAACCAAGCAAATTGTTTTATAGTTTGCACAGCTAAAAGGCCAGATGGTTTAAATATATTTTTATTTTCAGAACCACCCACTGCAGGATTTTTAACTAAGTCCCAAGTCAAATACAGTACTCCCAAATTGCATTTAAGAAGGTCTAGACAAAAGTTCATTCCCTCGTCCTGCCATTTGCAGGTTCCTTATAACTGGTGCAGCCAGGGCTGTCTGCCATCCAAATTTGCTGGGAATCTACCCTTTTTATACATGGTTAGCAACATTACAATTTTTTATCTCTTCAAGGTAGAGAGGAAATAAAGGATTAAATATGGTATGTGCTTGGAAAATGTTCAAGATTCTGCTTTTGAATTTTCTCATCCTAGATTTAGGGAAATACCAATTTGGCAGTAATATTTAAGGTGTTAACTAATTATCACTTTTATCCCATTTTCAAATATACTATAATGACTGTCCTGCTCATCAAAGAAGATCAAGAAAACTGATCCAGCATAACTAACACAGATTAATGATCTATTTCATTATCTAACTTTATACAATACTTACTCCAATGATTTTAACTATCAGTGGTAAAGCATGGTAACCCTGATTAAGCCATATAAATTATGGAAAACAATGAGGGCTTATAAAATTTTTACCTTGCTGATTTTTTCTGAATTCTCTACACAATACTGTAAAAGAATTCATTTGTCCTTTTCTTATTTTTTAAATGTTTATACTATTTTTCATATTCAAAAGTCCCCTCATCATATTTAGCCTATTTAAATTCTGGCAAAGAACTGAGGACTAAATGGCCAAATATTTCAAAAATTCTGTACTCGTGGTATCTTCTGACCAACAAGAAATATGTTGGGCCATGATTCTGGATGGAAAACACAAATGATATTGAAAATGATTGAGTCCACTTTTGAGGCCCTAAAGTCCAGAGAAAGATTCTGAGCCTCACGTTAATACCCAAACTTTATAGTATCTCTCAAAATAAAAGAGAAATCCACTAGGACTTGATCATCAGCTAAACCCAAAAAGGTGATTGGTAAAATATAAACAAATTTTATTTCAACTGGCTCAAATTGGATGTTTTTATGAGATTGAGTCATTTTTTGAAATAATTTTATGACAAACCAGTTTTATGTCAGGAAGGCATCTGTATTCTGTAGGCCTTCTAACTCATCAGATCTCCTTTAAGGAATCTGCTTTACATTTGCCCAACTAGTTAAAATGTGACATATTTATATCTAAATAATTAATACTTGGATTGCCTGTGATTTGTAGATCTACATAATCAGCAAAAAGCAATAATTCAGCCTTTTGTTTAACAATTAAGATGAGCAATAGCAAAGTAAAATAAATAAAATAAAGTGTGATGACCCCGGGTTAAGAACTTTCTAGATGAGAGGACAAGACAGCCAAATAGTTTTACATTCTCCTCCATAAGGAAGAACCAAAATAAGACGTAACGCTGCATTTTGAGCTCCCAGGGTGCTGCAGCAGGGGGTGATGTTGGAGTGGAGCTACACTTTTACTGCCAGTCTGTTGTGGAACTTTGCTACCCTAGTCATTCTGAACTTTGTAGTCGGCCCCAGCCTGTTCCCATACTTCATACCCTCTACCTCACTGTGCAGGACGGTCCCTGTTCACCTGAGCACTGCTGGACCCAAGGATGTGACACAGCTGCTGAGGAAAACTTCATCCTACTACATGTTTCCAGTGCCACCAATTTCTGCTGCAGGGGTGGCCACATAGCAGTCATCCCACCCCTGCTGTTGCGTGAAGCAGACCTAACTGGGCCACTAGTATACTCCCCACCCCACTTGGACCCTGGAAACAGAAGGACCACACACATCACATCCAAGCCCACTGATTACAGATGAAGAAGCTGTAGATAAGAATATAGTCCAGTGTCCAAATTGGCTTGCCAAACTGACATTCTAATACACAGCCACAGTAAGCAGCCATTGACTATGATAGTCATAAAACTAGTAGAAACAACTAAGCCACAGGGTACATAAACCTCAATGTAGGGTCACAAGAGATAGGAAAAACAAGATAATGTATTATAAGAGAACAAAATAACTTCTTAAAACAGACCTCAAGGAAAGGATATGGATGAAATAAATGCACAATAAAGAATATAAAGCAGTGATTATACGGACACAGAATGAAATTCAAGAGGACATGGGCATAATTCAATGAGATTAGGGAAATAATTCATGATATGAATGAGAAATTCAGCAGGAGGCAGAGATTTTCTTGAAGGAGGACCAAACAGAAATCTTGTAAATGAGCAGCTCATTGAGTCAAATAAAAAACTCAGTTGAGAACAAGGCATGTTGGCACATGCCTGTAATTCCAGTACTCAGGAAGCGGAAGCAGAAGGATTACCAGGAATCTGAGGCCAGCCAGGGCTTCATAGTGAGTTCAAAGCCAGCCTGAACCTGGCAAGACTCTGTCTAAAAAAAAAAAAAAGAATGTCTCAATAACAGACTAGATCAAGCAGAAGAAAGAATACCCAAACATGAAGACAGATACTAGTCAGACAATAAGTAAAAATAAAAAATAATAAAGACAGCCTTAGAAACTCTTGGGGTACCATTAAATGAACAAATATTTCCATTTCAAATATCTGATAGGAAAATACAAGATAGGAAGAGAAAACTTATTAAATGAAATAATGGCTGGAAACTTCTCTAATATTAGGAATTGGGAAAGATACAGAATCCATGAACAGGAGACCTGTAGGATCCCAAATAGAAATGATCACATGATCTTCACTGCAGTATATTATAGTTCAATATATAGTTCAACTCTTCAAAAGTATAAGCAGGAAATTTAAATTTTAAAAAACTGCAAAAGAATGAGCCAAGTGATATTTAATATTAAGTGGACTTCTCAGCAGGAACCTTGTAGGCTAAATGGGAATGGAATGAAATATTCCATGTCTTGAAAGAAACTGACAACCAAGAATACTACACCAAGCAAGGCTGTCTTTCAGAAATGAAAGTGAAATAAAGACCTTCCACAATAAGCAAAAACTTAAGGAATTCATCACATAAGACTGACCTTAGAAAAAATGTTTAAGACAATCCTGTATCTGGAAATAAATAAAAGTAACTACTGTCAATTCTTGTGAAACCAAATACCCACTAGAAGGTACATATACAAAAGGGAAAGGGAAAAAAAATTAAACCTGATTAGTTCAATAAACCACCAAACCAGAAGATGAACAAACAAGATGAATAAACAAAGGATATTCACAACAGAAGAAAAAAATTAAATGAAAAGGGAAAATTTTTATTTTTGGCTATAAATGGATTAAATTCTCCATTCAAAAGATACAACTTCGATGATAATTTTTTTTTAAAGGCACAAGGGTATGCTGCCTACATGAGTCTTACTTCACTCATAAAGACATAAAGACTGAAAAGAAAAGGATGTAAAAAGGTACTCAATGCAAATCAAACTACAAATGAACACAGGTAGCTATTCTTATATCTTATGAAGGAAACTTTAAGAGAGAAGAGGGTCATTAAATAATGATGAAAGGATCAATTAATTATGAAGCTATAACAATTACGCATTCAAATATACCCAATGCTGCAGTATACAGTCTTATTAAACAAATATTATTTGCTCTAAAGTGAGAAATAAGCTCTGATACAGTAACAATGGGTGACTTCAATATTCCACTTGTATCAATGGACAGTTCATTTAGCCAAAATAATCAAAGGAACATCTGAGTTAAACTACATTACAAACACCATGCACTTACGAAATATCTATGGAGCATACATACAAGACCCACAAAGTACATATTGTTTTCATCTGTATATGGAACTTCCTCTAGAATATACCATATGTTAGACCACAAAACAGGTCTTAAATTTAAAAAAAAAAATTGAAATAATATGCTGTGGATTTTCTAACTACAATAGAATACCATAAGAATCAGCAAAAAAGAAACTATAGAAATTATACAAGTATATGGAACAACACACTTTAAATGAACAAAAAGTCACTGAAAATAAATGAAAAGAAGAATATTCTGGAAAGAAATCGAAATGAAAACACAACATGCCAAAGTGTATGGAATATAGGAGAAACAGTGTGAGAGCCAGGTTATAGCAATAAACACCTACATAAAAAATAGACAGATTTCAAATAAACAGCCTAGTTATACATCTCAAGGATCTAGAAAAAACAAGGACCAACAAATCTAATAGTAGTAGAAGGAAAGAAAAAGATCAGAGCAAATATTAACACAATAGAAAGTAAAAAATAAAGGATGAAGATTTTTTAAAAACAGAAAAATAAAATTGACATCTTTATGGAGACAAACTAAGAAGAAAAGTGAAAACCTAAATAAATAGAATCAGAGATGAAAAAGAGAATGTTACAACTGATGCCTCAGAAATAAAAGGCTCACTAGGGACTGTTACGAGAAACTGTATGCTAGCAAATTAGAAATTCTTGAAGAAGTGGCTAAATATCTGGATACATATGATGTAACTAAAATTGAGCCAAGAGGATATAAAAATTCTGAATAGACCAATAGCAAGTAGTGAGATTGAATTAGTAGTTAACAATTTCTGAAAAAGGAAAAGTTCAGGACCAGATGGCTTCACTGACAAATTTTACTAGTCCTTTAAAGAAGAACTAACACTAATCTTCTCAGTCTATTCTAACAACTTGAAAGAGAGTGAACCCTTCCAAACTCATTCTTGAGGCCAGCTTTACCCTGATGCCAAAATTAGGCAAAAACACATCAAAAAAACTACACGCCTATATGCTTGATGAACACAGCATCAAAGTATAAAAAAAGGATGAAAATTCCTCAGCAAAATACCAACAAATGTAACTTAAAAGATCAAAAAGATCAATCACCATTATCAAGTGGATGTAAGCAAATATGTAAGAAAGGTTCAATATAAAGGTGTGATGACTATGTATAGTGAATGCTTAAATAAAAATTTAAAAACTGTATCACAGTAAAATGTATTAGAGTAAAAGACACATTGTTGTTACTCTCCTTCACAATACTCTTCCTTGCTTCCAGCATATTTATATCATCATTCTTGCCACATTCTAAAGCAGTTCTGGAAGTCTTTCCTGAATTTGTTTGTTTGTTTGTGCCTTAGATTCAAAACATTTACAGCAATTTCTGTCAGATAAAAAATTACAGTGTGTTCTTAGCCATTTTATTCACTAGATCTGGCACTGTGTGACTTCTGACTCTTCCACAAACTCAAAATGATTACCAAAGGTAAATATTTTGAATTGATTTAGGACGTGGAGGCAGCCTGGGCAGAGTAACTAAAGATACTCTGAAAGAGGACTTCCAGAACTGCTTCAGAAAGTTACGGGGATGGGATAAGTGTGTTCAATGGTGGTGGTGGTGGTGGGGAATTCTAAGGGGGGATTGATGACAATTAACACTCTTTAAATATTCTCCATGTGTTTTGATCACACCTCATGTAAAATCAATTAATGTAATAGCTAACATCAACACAGTGAAGGATAAAAATCATATCATCTGAGTAGGTGGAGAAAAAGAATTTGATAAATTAAACATAACTTTATGATAAAAAGCCCTAAGATAATTAGGTATAGAAGAGTCAGACATTGACATAATAAAGGTTATGTACAATAGACCCATAGCTGACATCATACTGGATGATGAAAAGCTGAAGCTATTTTCACTGAGATCAGGAATAAGACAATGATCGCCATTCTCACTGCTCTTAATCGGTATAGTACGGAAGTTTGAGCCGGTACAATTAGACAAGGGAAAGAAATAAAATACACACGAGTAGGAAGAGAAGAAGTAAAATCATTCATATTTGCAGGTAATTTGAATCCATATATAGAAAAATTTGAACACTCTACTAGTAATGACTACTGGAGCTAATATGCAAACTTATTAAAGTAGCAGGATACAAAATTAGCATACCAAAATCAGTAGGATTTTTATACACAAATAACAAACTATCTAGGAAAAAAATCTTGAGAGCAGTCTAATTTAATAATAGCTAACAAAGAACTACAATAAAATAAAACAAAGCAAAACAAATATCCTAGGTATAAATTTAACTAAGAAAGTGAAAAAGTTCTACACTGAACATTACAAAATACTTAGCAAAGACATTGAAGAAGGCACGCACAGACACACACACACACACACACACACACAGACATACTGAAAAGACCTCCCACATTCATGAATTGAAACAATTAATATGGTTAAAGTGTCCATACTACAAAATACCAATGACATTCTTCATAGAACTGGAAAGAACAATCGTAAAATTCATATGGATATACAAAAGACTTCAAATAGCCAAAGTATCTTGAACAAAAGAACAAAGCTGGAGGCATTTTAATACCTCATTTTAAGACATACTACAAACACAGGTATGGTGGCATATGCCTGGAATCCTAGCACTCTGAGAGGCCCAAGTGGCATTGCAAGTTTGAGATTGGCCTTGGCAATTGATCTAGAAATCATCTAGCAAAATTATGGTAACAAAAACAGCATGGTACTGGCATAAAAACAGACACACATAAACTCACTAATGGAATAAAATAGAAATCTCAGAAATAAACCCAGACATCACAGTTAACTGAGTCTTGACTTAGGCACCAACAAAGCACACTGACAAAACAACAGCCTTTTCAATAAATGATGCTGTGGAAACTGGGTATCCACGTACAGAAAATTGAAACTTAAGTCTTGTACAAATATCAACTCACTAGATTCAAAGACACAAATGAAAGACCAAAAATAGTGAAACTACTATATGATACATAGGAACAATACTTGAAGACATCAGTAGAGAGATTTTGGGGTATAGCATTAAAAATACAGGCAACAAGACAAAAATAGACAAATGGGATTGTATCAAATGAAAAAGCTTCTGCACAGCAAAGGAAACAATCAACAAAGAAACAACCTACAGAATGGAAAAAAGTACAGTATATATGAAATACATTAATATCTATAATACATAAGGAACTGAAAGCACACACTCACAAAAAGTAATCCAATTTAAAAAGTGGGTAAATTATGTGAGTAGATATTTGTCAAAAGAAGAAATACAAATGGCAAATATATTAAAAAGATCAACATCATTACCCATCAAGTGAAATATATATGTCAATACTACAATAAGGCATTATCTCACCTCAGTTAAGTGACTCTTATTAAAAACAATAATAGGGCTTGTAATTTAGCTCAGTGGTTTTGGCACCTGCCTTGCAAGAGCAAGGTCCCGAGTTTGATCCCTGGTACCAAAAAACCCAAAAAAACCAAAAAACAAAGAACCCAATAACAAATGTTGGTGAGAATGTAGAGAGAGAGAGAGAAAAAAAAACCCAACAGTTCTTAGGAAGTTAGTGCAGTTGCTATGGAGAACAATATGGAAGTCCATCAAAAAATAAAAATAGATCTACCATATGACTCAGTTATCCCACTTCTGGGTGTATATTCAAAGGAAATCAAATCAGCATACCAAGAAGATACCTACATGCCCATTTTTATTGAGGTACCACTCACAACAGTTAAGGTATGGAATAGCACTGGATGACATCAATAGATGAATAAAGAAAATGTGATATATATACACAATAAAATACCATCCTGCCATAAAAAAGAATGGAATCTTGTTATTTTCAGATAAATGGATGGAATTAAGGAACATATGTTAAATGAAACAAACTCAACATAGAAAAACAAACATGTTCTGTTTTATATGTGAAAGCTAAAAATGTTGAGCTGTATGTAGAATAGTAATTACTACAGGCTGGGGAAGGTGATAAAAGGAGGTTGAATTTTATCTATGTGTACATAATTATGTTCAATTATCATACTGAACCCCATTAATATGTAAAATGAATAAAAAATAAAATTTAAACTTTTTTTTAAAGAACTTACTGGTTAAGAAACTAGTCTCTAGGGTAGTTGTACCTAAGTTAATATGGCATTTTTCTCACTTATTAGCTGTGTGACATGAAGCAAATTATTTAAATATCTCTTAATTTCAGTTCATCTATCTGAAAATGCAGATAGCAATAACTCTTAGTGTTATATTAAACAATAGAGTCAATATAAAGATCCAAGTTCATAGCCTTCCATCTAGTAAATATATTCTATTCAAACAATCATAATTAATGGTTTTAGTAGAGTTGTGGTGGGGTTATGGGAGTGAATTACAATTACCTTTCCTTTTCTTCACTATCTTGTTCCCTATATGGTTTCATTATACACACATGAATTGTCCCATGGGTTGTGAAATGTAGTTTTTCAAATAACTCAACTTGGATCTTCTTTCATTGTTTTTTTTAAAGAAATTTATTCCTGCATGTAATATAAAAGAGTGCCTTCAAATACTTCAGATTCTCCCTTTTTTTTTGGATAGTGATAGTGTTCTTGTTTCATATACACTTATTATATACATCCTTCCCTCTCTTTCCTTTTCTTATCTTTATTCTCCATTTTTCTCTTGATGAAACTCTAAGTTCCTTTTTCTTTTTAAGAATCATATACAATTTGCTTTCCTTTTCAATATAATTCTGTTTTATTTAAAAAATATTAATTTTTCTCCAATAATTCTTACGAAGCATTCTCCTGTTGATCTTCTCATTAATTATTATTATCAGCTAAGAAATATTCTTCTCAAAAGGAGAAAGATAGCATAAACTATAGATGAATAACTTGGAATTTATTTCAGTAAAATTCTAGGAAATATTAAAAGGATCATTTTGAGCACTTAATAATGAAGTGATCATGAAAAATCAGGATCTGTGCATTTATAGCAAGTCATAGTGGATATAGATCATTTCTTTCCCTCATGGGATTACTAAACAGATGGTCAGAGAAGTATATTAAGCATGACATATCTGGGTTTCAGCAAGCAATTTTACAAGATTTCTCATGATCTTCTTAAGCCCAAGATAGAGGGAACAAAGCCAAGTACAATATCAGTTAGGTTGCAAAGTTATTATTTAGATGATTCTGCCCCAAATGGTGCTAGTTAATGTCATCCTCCTTAGTGCTTTCTAGTGGAATGCTAATAAGCCCTCATACTTGATTCTATGTCTCCAGCTGAACCTTCTGCTCAGTGGTTGTGACAAAGGAAATGAAACTATATTTACCAAATTTAAGAGCAGCAGCAAATTGAAGATTTACTAGTATGTTGAAGATTATGATTATGATCCAAAAAGAACTGTGCAAACTGCAATATTTAACTGAATTTAATAAGATGAAATTTAATATAAATAGATATTAGGTCGTATATTTGAGTATAGAAAAATATCCAAGTGAGCACAGGATGGAGGAAATGTAGCATATTTGCATTCTGACTAAAAAAAGCAAATCAAAAAGTACTGAATGTCTTCCCTGACAGTGAGTTTATTAGTTTCAGTAAAGTGGCCAGAAAAAAATTTCACCTAAATGTGACTGCATTCATGAATACAGAATATTGTTTTAAAAAATACAGTAGTCCCAATGGATTCTGTTTTGTTCTGACTACCAATAGAATTTAAAATGTTATTATTTCTTTTATTATTCTAAGCAGAAAGTGGTAATTTATTATTATTATTTCACAATATATGTGTTATGGTTTATACCTAGATATCCCCCAAGAGCCCCATGTACTCATAGGCAAGGCTTTTAGTAGGTGATTGGATTACTGAGGCTTATAGTTGACTTGCTATTGGGAGGTGAAGTCTGGTAAGAAGAGTTAAGTCACTGGGGGTGTGACCTGGAAGGATTTATCTCCCTCCTAAGTTTCCCCCTTTACTCTTTGCTTCCTGCATGCCATGCCACGCAGTCCTACCTCGAAGCCAGTCATCTATGGATTAAGATCTAACCCAACCAAAACCTCTCCTCCTTTAAGTTGCAAGTGTCAGATATTTTGTGCTGCAATGAGGAAAGTAACTAAACCAAAATGTGAAGAGATTTGGGTTGATTTGGAAAGTATCTCTTTATTCTGTTTATGTCTGTTCAGTATATTTGAGACATATAAATAGGCTTCTCTCGTGCGTGCACTCTCTCTCTCTCTCTCTCTCTCTCTCTCTCCCTCTTTCTTTCTCTCTCTGGGTCCTAATTAAGATGAATAGAGTTTGTCAGCATGTTATAAGTATAAAATGTCTCAATGAATTACATAGCCTGATGTCTGAATGGGATACATTTATATAATAGAAATAAAATAATGGGAAAAAATAAAAATGGTCTATGCAGTTTTAATTATCACCTTCAGTCATTCTTTTTTATTCATTTTATTACAATTAATCCCTGATGACCACCACCATTCAAAATATAGTAACCTGCTTTTCTATTGACTCCAAAGATACAATGAATTAAACTTCCATTTATTTCTTGTTTCCATACATTCCATAAAAGGACTTCAGATTTGTAGATTAATTTCGTCCACTTGGTGATGCATGAAGCTTGTCATCTTCCATTTTGTAGTCTGTCATTTTCAGACCATGTCTTTTTTGGTTGTTAATTTTATCTGAGTTAAGTAAGGAAAAGAAAAAAGTATGAGAAATTATGTTTCAAATATGTGCATGTGTTGGCCTCTAAGTGGCACAGATCACACAAGCTTACTCAGGCTCATATGCATTGATTAGAGATCATCCACACTACCATACATAGCTGCAAGGGAGGCTGAAAAATGTAGTCCATTTGGTTTTCAGGAAGAAGAAAAAATGAGTTTGTAAAACAACTGGGCTGACACTGCTTCTCGATAGTAGAACTATATTCTCTGAGGATCAGCAAAGAAAGCGTTCAACAAGATGACTAATGGTTGACAAAATTTATGAAAAGTCATATGACCATTGAAACCATAGTGGAAGATACCACATGAATCAGAGAAATTATGGGATAGCTATTAAAGAATATAGAGAGAATATCTTAAAAACAGAATTTTAAAATAAGACATAATATTCAGAAAACTGAAACTCAACAACAAATAAACATTTTGATTGAAAAATAGGCAAAGGACTTCAATAGATACTTCTTTAAAGAAAATAGACAAGTAGCCAATAAGTATATATATAAAGATTTTATGCATCAATAATAAGAAAATGTACATCAAAACTATAATAAACTATTACCTAGTGCACATTAAGGGGACAATAACGAAACTTCAAACAGAAAATAACAGATGTGGAGAGAATTTGGATATGCTGGAATCCTTGTACTCTCTTTTTCATTTTGGTACCAGGGATCGAACTCAGGTCCTTACTATGCAATCTTGATGAGAATTTAAAATGGTTCAGTCTCAATTCTGAACAATATGGCAATTAACAGAAAATTTTAAGTTATTATATAGCTCAGCAATTCTACTTCTGTTTAGTTACCCAAGGACTGATAGCAGGTTCTTGGAGAGATCTTTGTCAATCTGTGATTTTAGTAGCATTATTCATAAAAATCAAATGTGGAAACAGCTCAAATGTCCATTCTTAAATAAATAGATACACAAAATGTGGTAAATATGTATGTGGGAATATTATTCTGCCTTTTAAAAGAGGAAATTTTGACAACTACTATAGTGTGGATAATCATGGGGACATTATTAAATAAAATCTTTAACATTGGGGACATTATACCAAATTAAATCAATCAGATATAAAAAATGCTATACAATTCCATTTATATGAGATTTGTAGAGTAATTAAATCTGTGTAGATAGAAAGTAGAATGTTAGTTCAAGGGCCCCGGAGTTGGAGTGACTGAATTATGTTTTAATGAGTATAAAAAAGAGGTAATATGAAGACAGAGTGGGTACTTCATAAAAGAGTGTTACAGAAAGCAAGAAGTAAGCATAGTGAGCAAGAAAAGATCCCCCTGTTTCTTCTTTGAGCCAGGACAACAACAGAGAAGGTTGATCTTATGAGGGGGGAAAAGAAGAATAGCTTCAAAAACAGTTAAAGGGAAGATATGTGACAGTAGAAGAGAGGTATCTCTTGCAATTGGGGAGGTATTGGCAATTAGCTCCAGCTATCCTCTGAGTTCTAGATTATTTTCCACTTGACTCTATTTTCTCCCATGATACAGCTATCACATAGCTGTTTGTTTGATGGTCCTATTCATTTTGTGTTTATACTTGTTATTTTTGAGAGTAGATCTCCTTGACACACAAGTTAATAATGCAAGTAATTTCTTCCTGAATCTATCACTACTTATTTTCAGTTAAAATTTAAAATAAAAGCTGTCTCCTGATCCTGTGATTGTATTAAACTCTCTCAAAAAAGACAGTCAACATGATAGAAACATTCATGAAAAAATTATATTCTCACATTTCTTAATTTAGGTCCCACAGATTTATAGATGATGGGAGAAAATGATGCCCATCCTGATCTTTTTTGATAGAACACTTACACAATCAAAAGGAAATTGTTTGTTATCCCTCTCTCTGCTTTGAGAAGTTTGAACTGTCATTGAAATTGACTGTAGCTGAGGAGAATAACTCACACCTAGTGGGAAGCCTTTGGAAAATTAGTAGTGCTGTCTCCCTTTTGATTAACATCAAAGTAAAGAAGACATTCTTTTTCTAAATCTCTTATCAAAAGCCAGATTATTTTTAAAGGCTTTTCTGAATGTCTTAAAATATAAGGTTTCTTTCAAAATGTTTCAAAATATAAGAATATACTGTATTTGTACTAACATGAGACATGTACTTTGATCTATTTAGAAATGAATGTAGTCAGATGGAGGTTACATTAATTTCCATTTTAAACAACAATAGTTATTTATAATATTAATGATTATGATCATTCATATGTTAACTACGTGCCAGACAATGAGCTAAGCACTTTTCAGGAATTACTTCATTTAATCCTTTTGGCCTCCTGCAGCACAGACTATTATTATGACTATTTTACAGAAGAAGAAACTGAAACTTAAAGAAGTAAAGGAACTCATCCAGGATCACAAAATTCTTAAGTAGCAGAACCAATAATTTTAGAAGGGAATTAAAATGTTATGGTTAGATCAGGGGTTGTCCCCCCAAAGCCTCCTGTGCTCAGAGGTGGGGCTGTCATAAAGTGATTGGATTATGGGAGTTCTATGGCTTGATTTTAGGGCGTGGGATCTGATCAAAGAGGTGGGTCATTGAGGGCATGACCTGGAAGAGCTAATATTTCTCCTCAGCTCCTCCCTCTGTGTCTGCTTCTTGGCCACCATGACTTGAGCTGCTTCCCTCAGTCAAATCCTTCTACCATGCCTTGCTGACTTGGAGCCCACTAACTACAGACTAAAAACATGAGTCAAAATAATCCTCTCCTCCTTTAAATTCTTGGTGTGGGATATTGTTTTCCAGTGGTGAGAAAGTGGCTAAGACAAAAACAATGAAAATACTTTCATTTCTCTATTTTCAAATATAATTGAATGACATTTCAAAAGGAACTAACAATAAGTGAAACATCCACTCAAATCCAGGCCCTTTAGTTCAAACTATACCCAGTGTTTCTGGCAATGAAACTCTGGGTAGTTGGTGAGAATCCACTGAAATTTAAAAAGAAAAGAAAATGAAAGAAAACAAACAAAAAACAGCAAGATACAATTTTCTTACAGTTCTGTGTTAGCCAGCTTTCCATTACTGTAACAAATATCTGAGATAAATCACCTTATACAGAGAGAAGGTTTATTTTGGCTCACAGTTTTAGAGGTTTTAGTACTGGATCTGTTTGCTTCATTGCTTGTGGGTATGTGGCAAGTCCACACATCATGGTGGGGAATACTTGATGGAGCAAAACTTTTCACTTCGTGTTGGGGAAGCAAAATGAAAGAGGAAGAGGAAGTGACCAGGATCTCACAGTACTTCATGAAAATATACCTGCAGTGATCTAGAGCCTCCCATAGGTCCCAGCTCTTAAAGTTCCTACCATCTCTCAATAGCATCTATTGGGGAGTAAGCCTTTAATAGACTTTTAGGGTATATTTAAGATCCAAGGTATATCAACTCCAGCACACTATTTTTAGATCTTGTAACCTGTATTGTTCAATCTCTTTCTGATATTTTGGTCCCAGATAGGGTTGGTGTCTGACTTCTCAACATTTATGAGCTTCAAATTTCCTCCATCATTCATTCACTACCTTAGAACATTATGTTTTTCTACCATTTCTGTAGAAGATTTGAGGAAAAATGGAAGAAGGTAATTCTTGGAATTTTTATTCATCTCTTCTCCTGTTACTTTGCACATTGTCTTTGCTTTTTTTTAACACACATAAAACTTCATTTGTCATCCATGTTTTGATGACTACCATTTCATTATCTCTGGAGTTTGAGGACATTAAGATGTTTATTGAACATCTCAATCTAAAAGGTCTAGACAAGAAGTACCTCTTAAACTTTCAAATGGAGTTGAGCTGGGGATTTAGTTCAGTGGTTTCACTGCCTGCCCTGCAAGCACAAGGACCATAGTTCTATCCCGGGTACCAAAAAACCAAAAAACCAAAAAACCCCCCAAAAACCCAAAACCTTTCAGATAGATAAGACTCACCTGGAGATCTTATTGGAATTCACATTTTGATTGAACCAGTTGATACGGGTTGGGTCTGGATGTCCCCTCAAACTCTCATGTGGTCAGAGGTGGATGAATCTAGCCTGCGGGGTGCTGGGGTTAAGGGCGTGTGATTACTAAACCACTACATGTGAGTGATTAGTTTGGCATCGCCCTTTTCCCCATAGTCTGGATAAAAGAGGCAGAAAGAAGCTATTAAGCTCTCTTGTTACTTTTGCTATCTTCCACCTACATGAACTGTTGCCCCTCTGCCACTCTGCCTTGGAGTCAGCCAATTATGGGCTGAAACCTCTATGAACTGTAAGCCAAATAAACCTTTCTCCCTTTAACTTTGGGTGTCAGGCATTTTGTCTCAGCAATGAGAGGAAAGTAACTAAGATATAGGTCAAGGGAGAAGGGTTCAGTTTCTGTACTTCAAACATTTCCAGTCGAGCTAGTATTGCTGGCAAATGGATAAAACCTTGAGTAACTAAGGTCTAGACAGAGGCTCATTAAACATTTTATATTCAAAATAGATTTCATTATCTTTCCTCAAGATTGATTTAAATTTCTCCTCCTGCTTCCATACTTGAAAATATTTAAGTAGGTAGGTGTAGTCTTCCTAAAATCATACTGTACTCTCATAAATTCAGGCTCTTCCCATATCCCTGTCATAAATTCCTGTCATAAAGACACTTCTTAAAATGTTTGATAATGAATCTATTAATATATGAATGCATTTGTGGATGAATGGACAGAATTATGGATGAATGAGTGATTAAAGAACTAACTAAATAGTCTAGTTGGGGTGCAGTAGATAGACAGTGGAATGCTGATATTCACCCTAGCAAGTATGGACTTGTGTTTTTCAAGTCTCTCTTGTCCGAGGAAGATTAGCTTTAGAAATATAGTTGATAGTTCTTCACTGGGGCATCATATAAGCCCTCATACAGGGAAAAATTAAAACTATGTCTAAGATAGGATTGAAGAATTCCTTCTCTATAGTTTGAAGAAAACACGCATACCTGAAATCCAAGCACTTCTGAGGCAGAGGCAGGGGGTTCACCAAGAGTTCAAGGCCAGCCTGGGCTACATAGTGAGTTCAAGTCCAGCCTGAACTATATATCAATGTGATCTCCAAATATAAATAAAAGAAATAATAAATAAATGTAAAGACAAAAAAGAAAAGAAACATTTCTATATGTTTACAACTATTTTGCAAGAATTTTCTTAAATAGGTCTTACTAACTATAAATATTATGAATCAAGAAAAATCATTCTTAAATCATTATTACATTTTTGCTCTCTCACTACTTGCCTTTTTGGTTTTGTTTCATTTAAAAAAAAAACAAATAAAGCCTGCTGCACCCAAAAAAGTAAAAAATAAAAAAATGAAAACAAAACAAATAAAATCCTGATGCTTAAGGTATCTACTTAAATTTTGCTTGGAAGCCAATTTGCTTAAATTGTAGAATAGCAAAAACTAATGTAGAGAACAATCATAGCAATTTTGGAGTTTGAATTGGTTTTCCTTTTAGCTACCACTACCTGAGATCATCTAAAAAATGAGCTCATAATCTACTTTTTCTGTATTTAGGAAAAAGAAGGTAGAAAATTATTTTTATTATTATTAATATTATAGTAGGTAGAAAATTATTATTTCAATTTCCCAAATTCTAGGTAATGCAAAGCATTGGGAAAGAAAATACTTTGCCTTTATTCATTAAAAATGCTTATGTTTGCTACCTGGAATAATTACTAACCTCTTGTAAAGCTAAAATAATAAATTCCTGTGCTGAGGAAGGTCAGATAAATTTTGATCTTGGAATGATTGTATAGTTAGAACTAAGGTGGCTAAAGGAGAACTTGATGACTTCCATCTAGTTCATAAGATTTTGCATATAATTATTCCTTTTATCAAGTATACTGAACAATTTTTCTGTTTTGATATGTACTCAATTGTTTTTTTTTCAAATGTATATTGTGACTTATTATGACCTCACTTTCGCCTCTTATATGGAGTCACTTGTTCTATACTTCTTTTCCCAGATTTATTGATATAATAGAGAAATTTTATAATTATAAATTTATTTGTATATATTCATAGTACAAAGTGTGATATTGTAGTATACATTATACATTGTGAAGTGACCCATGTTCAATCTAGTTAAGGTATCCATCAGCTTTTATAGTTACCATTTTGAGATAAGAACATGTAAAATCTACTCTCTTAACAACTTTCAAGTAGATCTCTAGAAATTATTGATCTTGTATAACTAAAATCATGAACTCTTTTACTAAAAAAACCCCATTCTTCTATTCCTTACTCCCTCACAACTGTCATTCTACTCTCTGATTTGATGCAATTCAACTTTTAGATTTTATATATCAGAAAGATCTTGCAATATTTATCTTTTTTGTGTCTTCTTACTTAGAATAGTGTATCCCAGTTTCATCCATGCTCTCACAAATGACAGCACTATATTCTTTTAAAAGGGGGAATAATATTCCACTGTGTGTGGGAGTGGGCACATTGCTCATTTACTATAGCCATTCATCCATTAATGAAAATTTAGCTTAATTCCATATCTTTTTTTTTCCCCCTGTACTGGGGATCAGACTCAGGATCTTGTGCTTGCGAGGCAGGCACAGTGCCACTGAGCTAAATCCCGGGCAGCCCTTAATTCCATGTCTTGATTATTCTGCATAATGCTGAAATGAACATGAAGTGCAGATGCCTCATCAAGATTATAATTTCAATTACTTTAAATATATTAGCAGAAGGGATATTCCAGAATCATATTGTAATTCTATTTTAAATTTTTTGAGTAACCTTTCTAATGTTTTCAGTAATGGCTCTATTGATTCATATTTTTATCAAAACTATGTAAGGGTTATTTTTTATTCAAATCTTTGTCAACACTTGTCATTTGCCTATTTGATAACAGCCATTCTAACAGGTGGTAGGTTATTGTGGTTTACATTTGTAGCACTCTAGTGTTCAGTTGTGTCAAATACTTTTTCATACATTTATTGGTCATTTGTTATCCTTTGCTGCCTATTTTATATAATAAATGTAGTTCATGTAACCTGTTACTGACTGTGAAAATTTTGTTATCAGTGTATAGTGAAACTGCTTCATTCTGTTATTGCATGTTGTCTACTTTTTATGTAAGAATAGTTAGTATATTAATAGCAAGAATGTTAAACTCTTTGCTTCCTAATTCCAACATCTGTGTCATTTCTGAATCTTATCTTGATGATTTCTTCATTTCATCAAATTTTCTTTTAACATTTGAAGAAACCCAGATGTGCTAAGGATTTATGTTAATCTACTCAAGAGTTGGGCTATTTTTCAGTTTCCTGTAACTCTAGATGCCAGAGGCTCATATTCTTCTACTGTCCTTGTTGTTCTACTTTCTTATGACTGGCCATTCCTCAATACTCTTCTTCAGAGAAAATATTGTGTTGTATCTCTTTCAGCCACATCAGCATGTTTGAGCCCAGCCTGGATAACTTAGTGATTTAGTAAGACTGTCTCAAAATTAAAATAAATGAAAAAAAGCTGCAGTTGTGACTCAGTACATCCCTGGGTTCAATACCCAACATTGGAAAAAAAGAAAAAAGAAGAAGAAAGAGTGTTTTCCAACCATACCTTCATTTTATTGTGGTATTTGTTGAAAGTAGTGATAGAAAATACTGTATAATACGTGCCAACTTTAAAATACAACTTGATGACTTGTCATTCACAATCAACTGGAATATGCTAGGAACTTATCACCTTTGTTTGAAATGTGCAGAAATAGAGAAAGATTTTGTAGTCCACAAAACAAATGAATGTCATAATTGCTTTCTTTGTCTTTATGGTATTTTTAAAACATGCTTGAGTGAACTTTTATTAGTGGATATGAAATGAGAAAACTTTCTGAATCAAAAAGGAATCATGCTTCATAACTGCAAACAGATTAAAATCACATCATCAATTTGATCTGTTATTCTGAGAATAGTATTGATTGATGTAGCAGGATGAGTAGCCTGAAATCTGAAGCAATCGTTAGCTGCAGTAACCAAGTTGAAACCTAAGGGAAAGTCCTTGGAGTTGTATTAAATTCAAGAGCTAAGGAGACAATTGGTGTATTTTGAAAATGCTTCTTATAGATTTATTCAGTGAAAGATATTTCATACTGAAAGCAGTCTAGAGGACAAAACAGTGGAATAATATTGATTGAGGAACAATAATACTGAAGCCTCAAAATGTTGCTTAGTTTTCCACTTTTTGTGTTGTGCAACTTGGTGGATGAAGTAGGGAGTCAAACGAAAGACACTGAGAGACTGCCACACAAATCAGGTAAATTCGGTGGAAGCTATAGAACCACAGATGAGGAATATGAGGTACAGGCAGAAAAAGTGGTGTCAAAGACATCACCATTGGTCCCCTTTATCCTTCCCCTTTTATTCCTAGAAACACTCGATGTATAGCACTACTTTCCTAATTTTAAGAGCATTTGTCCTCATGGGTTCCATATCACACTCCTCTACCTTCCTTCAGTATCCTCAGCTATTACTTTTCATTGGTTTTCACCAGTCTCACTTTCTCTGTCCCTTTCTCTTCTGCATCCGTGCACTCTTGAGTCATCTCATTATTATCCAGTGCTTTAAGTGCTACTTTTGTGGCAGGGCACTGAAATCTACATCTATAGTCCTGACTTTGCTCACACCCGTGGGACTCGTGTTTTCTACGTGACTTTCTAGTGATTTATGGTAGAAAGTACATGGAACATTTGATTTCCCACTCCTCAATGAACACTTCCCCAGTGTAGACCATTTCAGTCTATGTCCTCACTGGGCTAAAGAAGTAAATAATACAAGAGTCATGTCTGAGTCCTTTCCTTCCTTCAGTTTTTCCATACATTCTGCTGTTTTCTCTATTTATGCTACATATTTCCAATCCTGTACAAGTTACCATCCTGTCTACATAACACTTGCCTCCTATTATCTCTCTGCTTCTGATCTATCTCTTCTACAATGCATTCCTCAGAAAGTGGCCATAATGATAATTTTAAAATATAAATTGGATCACCTCACTTTCTTGCTTAAACCCCTCCAATGTTTTACTGTTTTACCTACTAATTAACATACTTCCTTCTCTGAATTCATTTTCCAATAACATAGCCCATATTATTCTGTCTGTTACTTATGCCCACAGTCTTGTTGCCCAGAGTGAGTAAATTTTATGTGGAATATTCTGTAGGATAAACAAATGGCAGCCTTTTTTTTTTTTTGTATTTCTATACCACACGTCTCATTTGCCCTCCAAATTTCTGTATACAACTGCCAACTTGGTAATTTCCTTTTGTTTATGTCACACAACTCAAATCCAACATGTCAAAAACATACTCAGAGTATGTTCTTTTCAAATCTTCTTTTCTATTTGCTTTCTTTGCCTTACTGACTGGCAGTAATTGTTATTCCATTTCTGAACTCAGAAATATTTCTTGAAACTTTCTTCAATACCTAAACTCCAATTAATCAAGTAGCTGTGGATACTCTCTAGCACTTTTTTCCATATCACCCTTAACTCCCCTTCTTTAAATTTAATAGCTAAAATTAATAGAGCATCTTACCATGCACAAGCTTTTTTATACTTATTAACCCATTTAATTTTTCCAACTATCCTGTTACATAGATTTTATTTTTATTCTCATTTGTAACGGGCCATTTTTCATTACTATAATGGAATATCTGAAATAGACTATTTTAAAAAGAATCAAAGTTTTCTATGACTCATAGTTCTGCAACTGTTAAGGTCTAGGGGTGGCAAGATGGCACACAGCATCACATGGCAATAGACATAGAGCATGCATGTGTATAAGTGTCTATCTGGTCTCTCTTTTCTAATAAAGCTGTCAAAATTCTATCTCTGGGTTCTACTCTAGTGACCTTATCTAATCCTAAGCACTCCCAAAGGCCCCACCTACAAACAACATAATTAAATTATTCCCACTTTTTAGTACCTCACAATGGTGATTAAATTTCACCATACAAAAGCTTGGGGGACACACTAGACATATCCAAATCATAGCACCATTTTATAGAAAAGAATCTTGACAGTGGAAGCTATGTAAGTTGCTAGAAAGGAGTACAGTAAAATACAAAACTGAGCAAACATTGCCCTCTACTCGTCCACAAAACTAATCATCTCCAACCTGGGTAACTATAGCAACCTTTTAAAGGGTGTATTTCATTGGCTATGGCTCTTACCACATTGGAGCTTCAATCTGCACCTGGATTAATATTTTCTAGATAACCATCTCTTCATTGTAACCCACTAATTAAAACATTTTAATGGCTTCTAATTCTTTTTAGTTTAAAAATGAATATCCATGGTGCATTCAGTGTTTCTCATTTGGGAATCCTTTCCTGACTTTCCTCACTAGATTGAATTCCCAGTAGTATGTATTGTTACATTATGACCCATCTGGAGCTGAACTGGACCATTTTTGTGCACATGGCTCCTCTGCTTGATACCACTAGTGCTTCTTAGCCCATGGACTGGCTGACCTGAAGTTGCCCAGAATTCAGTGCCCTGGAGAAAAATCTCACCCAGTAAGGTAAAAGAATAAGTACATAAATATCCCAGCTTTCTCATACATGTCTGGACAATTCTGACATGGATTCCACAGAATCCTTTAACCTTTGAAAGGGCCTGCCTCTAGCAGGAATGAATTCCAGTTCTCCAGAGACCCAGCTCATTAATTAAAGGACTCTGTTAAAGCATTCACTTCCCCAGATCGGTTTTCCTACTACATCACTTATGCCACTGAGATGAATCCCCAAATAGACTACTTGTATTCAATATTCTCTCTCAGGGTCAGCTTTTAGAGTTACCCAAAATATCCTCTTACTTTACTCTCTCAGAATACTAGATCACTTCTTTTATGTAGCACGTTTAGAGTTTACAATCATGTGCACTCATGGAAAGATGCCAGGGACAGTGTTCACCAAATAATTGCCTTTTGAGGAGATAAGATACTTGATATCATTTTTCAAAAAACATTATAAGAAGGAAAAAAACAAACCAACAACAAGCAGGAGTGCTGGTGGATTCCTGTTATCCCAGAACTAAGAGACCCAGGCAGGAGGATTGCAAGTTTGAGCCTGAGTCCCTCAGTGGTGCAACCAAGAAGGGACACTGGGTTCAAAGTAGAAAACTTAGTGGACTTAGCTAAACACCATTTCAAAATAGTAAATATCTGGAGATGTACCTTAGTGTGAAAGTCCTGGGTTTAATCCCCAGTAATGGAAAAAACAAAACAAAACAAAACAAAAGCAACAAATAGAAAAAAAAACTACAAAGGCATTAATTTTTTGCCAGAGCTGTACAAATTAATATGATGATAAATTTCACTGTTAAGTAAAAAAAGTTCACACCACAAATAAATGATAAATCATAGAGAAAATATGCTTATCCTGATTTTTTCTGTGTGTATGAAGGTATCACATGATACCTCACAAATGTGTACAATTGTTGTATAAAAATAAACTTAATTTATTTAAATAAATTTATTATATAAATAAATAATGATTTTTATGTTACATATTTGGTCATGTTATTATTCACTTACTGGGTAAAAGAAATGGCTTATTTTTCTTTTAAATAGTAAGGATATTTAATTACCATAAACCTAAAGAGAATCACTTTATTATCTTTTGCATAATATTTTTCTGGAATAAAAAATTTCTAAATGCAGTTACCTAAGGAATCGGTATTTTGCTAAACATGAATATTTCTTAACATAGATTTTATTTGAGTGTCATTTGGTCTCCATTATGAAGTCTAAATTGGAAAGGAGCTAATTACCTTGGTGTCTATTTCATACTCTAACCATTAGCATTTTATAGCCATTTTTAGCTACTATAAACAAACATTTTAAGAAGAAAGAATGAGGCTAAATTTAGATAAAGTGGTACTGAAGTGTGGCCCTAAAGCTTAATATGAGTTTAATGGCTTTCCTTTCTGTTTTTGATGGAAGGCAAAGTAAAAATAGAGATGGAAAGAATTTAATCCTCTAAGTATGACCCAAACAGGATTCAGAATATCATTATGGATAACCTCTCTCTGTGGGGCTGTATTTTCTCTACCACTGATAAGTCTGTCACAGAAATCTCTGCTTTTTAAAATAAAATGTTGCAAGAGAATAGGGTTTATATGAGCTTCAGAAAATAGGTATTTAGGGATGGCACATACTAAAAATGGCTTTTAATCAATAGAAAATGCAAGCTGTCTTTGGTTAAAAAAGATTATACTGAAGCCATGAAGCAGCTTCCTTATTTATTTACTCTAAAACATTAATTTATAATAAATCAGCAAGAGTGCTTTATTATAGAAATACATGGTACTGGAAATGTCTCTGGAGTGAAAAGATATGGGTTTGGTGGTAAATCAAATGCATTCCATTCAATTTTTAAAGATTACAATATTAATATTTTATGTTGGAAAATGGTGATTCAGTGAGAACATTCATGTGTTGCTGGGGCCCTTGAAGAGTGACAAAACTTAGTGTTTGTACCCTTCTAAGGAGAAGTACTTATCCTATGTAGGAGAAATAAACCTAGATATAAAAATATCCCCATAGTATGGCTAATTACAACCACCATATTTTTTTAAGAAAAGTAAAATAGCTTAAATGTTCAATATTAAGAGTTGAATAAAAATAAAAATGGCTAGCCTTTGGAAATAATAATAAATATATCATCACTAATAGAAACATATTCCTGATCCATTGTGAAAAAAGTATATTTCTGACTTTGGGTTTCTGGCCTTGCATGTAAGAAGCTTGCAAATCTGAAGTGCATACTAAAACCAAGTTAAAATCTGAACGAAATGATCAACAACTCTTCTTAGATACTCAGAGAAGTGAGGTCACAGGGCAAACCACTGCTCTACAATTGGAAGAAAGATACAGACTGTCACAAGCTCCCAGAGCAGAGGCCCAGGAGCATAAATCTCTATGGAAACCAGTACTTGAAGAAGAGAGCCTGAAGTGTATGCAATTGCTGAATTGCTGGAGGCTCTGTGTAGATAATTCCGAGGCTTAAAAGCTCCAGGGAAGCTCAATCACTGGAGAGACCCTGTACTTCTGTGAATTTTACTCCCAGAGACCGTAACAAATTCCCATGGTAAATATCTGAAAGAAATCACCTAGAGCCTCTAACAGGGGAAGGGCAAAAGAAACCATTTAAAAATACGCTAAAGTGTTTTTACTTAGCCTGCACCAAAGAGAAATTATTTTTACCAGATCCTAACGTACTGAGTTTTATTCAGAGCATCACATACTCAGGGAAGGGAAATAGCCAGCTTCAACACCCTCTTGTTGAAGCATGGGTGAAGTTCATATTTCAGGGCCACAGACCCACCAAAAGACTTAATTATGGGACTACTGTGTAGAATATTTCCTCTCTTTCCATAAAAATGAAAACACAGTGTACAAAAAGCAGTGAGATGAGGTAAAAATGATACTAAGAGGGCAGTTTAGAGTATAAACACCTATATTTTAAAAGAATGATCTGAAGTATTCACCCTAACTTTTTACCTCAAGGAACACCTTCAAACATATTTTATGAGTCCAACATTATCCTGACATCAAAGCCAGACAAAGGTTATATCTGATGAATATAGATTTTCAACAAAAATACTAGCAAAATGAATTCAACAGCACATTATGAGAATCATACACCATAACTGAGATTTATCTCTTATATCCAAAGATGATTCAACATATAAAAATTAATTAGTGTCATAAATCCCACTAACATAAATCCCACTAACAGCAAAAGGATAAAATCCACATGATTATATCAATAGATGCAGAATAAACATTTGGCAAAATTCAGTACTTTTTTTGAAAAAATAACATTCAACTAATCAAGAATAGAAGGAAATTATTTCAACATAATAAGTCCATATTTGAAAAACCC
This sequence comes from Heterocephalus glaber, assembly GCF_053883595.1. Lineage (NCBI taxonomy): Eukaryota > Metazoa > Chordata > Mammalia > Rodentia > Bathyergidae > Heterocephalus > Heterocephalus glaber. The sequence goes on from NW_028258156.1 coordinate 10,299,923, forward strand.
ACAGTTAGCATCATACTCAACAGTAAAAATTGATTTTCCTCCAAGATCAGGAAGATGATAGGCTCTCCACTTTCACCACTTCTGTAAAACATGGTACTGTAAGTCCTAGCCCAAGACAACAAGTAGGCATCAAGGACACATTAAAGTCATACCAATAACAAAAGAAAAGTAGAAACGTCCCTGAGACAGATGAGGTGACATCCTAGAAAGACAGACATAAAGAAAATTCAGTAAAATTGCAAGACACAAAATCAACACAGAAAAATCAGTTGTGCTTCTGTATAATAACATTGAACTACGTTAAAGGAAAACTATGAAAACAATACCATTTTCAATGGCAATAAAAATAATCAATATTACCTGGGTGATTGTACTTGTAATCTTATTGGTTGGTCATGGTTTTGTCCCTCTGCATACCCACCTTGTAAATTTCCATTGGGTCTATAGTTTTGTCCCACTTTGTACCCACCTCACCACATGGCTTTGCTATGTAAAACATCTTTAAACCACAGGGTGGGAGGGCAACCCACTTTCCAGTACCCCTTCTGTCTCTCTTAGGCACAAGCTTTCTTTCTCCCAATAAATTTTTCCTACTCTTAAAAAAAAGAAAAGAATCAGAAATAAACTTAAGTAAGGAAGTACATATTTATATACGAAAACCCATGAAACACTGATGGAAGAAATGAAACAAGAAACAAACAAATGGAAAGATATCTCCTGATAGTTAAATGGAAAATATGATACTCTTAAAATGTCCATACTATCCAAAGCAATTCCTATCAAATTCCAATGACATTTTTTACAGATGTAGAAACAATTGAAAATTTACATGCAACTGTAAGACTTGAATAATCAAATCAATCTTGAGAAAGAATAAATTTATACATCATTTTCTGAATTCAAAATATACTAAAAGCTACAGTAATCTAAACAATATGATGCTGAAATAAAGATGAACACATAGACCAGTGAATCAAGCAGAATAGAGAGCTGAGAAATAAAACTACCTTTACAGTCATTTGATTTTTCAGAGTTGCTAAAAATGCACACTAAGGTAAGGAACATCTCATCAACAAATGCTGTTAAGAAAATGAGACCATGTGTAACAAAATGCAGTAGAATCCTTATATTTTACTATACTCAAAAATCAATTCAAAATGGATTAAAGACTCAAGTATAAGACCCCAAACAGTCAGAGTCAGAAGAAAAATAGGGGGAAACTCTCATAATATTGGCCTTCACAATATTTTCATGTATATGATGACAAAAACAGGCATAAAAAAGAAGGGATTCAAAAATCTGTCTTTTGAGAAGCAAAGGAAACAACCGAATAAAATGACAACTTACAGAATGGGAAAAAATAAATTTTGCAAACAATATGTTTTATAAGGGATTAATATCCAAAATATTTAGAGAAATCCTACAACTCACGGTAAAAAAAGTCTCTGATTTAAAAAAGGATTAAAGACTTGAATATGGTACACATTTCCACATAGAAAACACACAAATAGCCAATAGGTATATGAAAAGATGCTCAGTGTTTCTAATTTTAGGGTAAATGAGATCTCGTTCCAAAACATGTTATAATGGCTCTTTTTAAAAACATATACCAAATATTGGGTAACAAAATAGGCTGTCTTACACATTTAGTGGGATGAAAAACTCTGCAGCTCCTAATGTATGGAAGTCCCACAAAAATATTCAAAAATAGAATTGTTGTATGATTCAGCAATATTGTTCTGGGTATTTACCAAAAATTTTGAAATTGAGATCTTTAAAATACATTGGCACTCCTCCACTCATTGTTGCACTATTCCTCATAGCCAGCTGATAGAAACAAAGTCAATATCCATCAATAGATGAATGGATGAAGAAAATATGGTATATGCACACAAAGGAATACTGCACATTCTCAAAAAGTAAGTTCTGCAATATGCAACAATATGAATGAACCATAAGTAAGAAAGTTATGCTAAGTGAAATAAGCTAGGTACAAAGAGATAAGTACTGCATGCTTCTACTCATATGAGATATCTAAAATACTCAAATTCATGAAATTAAGAAATGGAGTGATGGCTACCAAATAGTGGAGGGGGAGAATAGAGAACTGCTAATCAATAGGCATACAGTTTCAATCAACCAAGATGAATAAGATTTTGGTATCTGCTGTAAAACGCTGAGTCAAAAATAATGTATTATACAATTAAATATTAAATGTTACTATGAGTTTGGATAGCATGGTAAGTGTTCTTATTTAGATGAAAACATGAGGGCAAAATACTGTTTTAGACTAATAAATATAGGAATTTATTTCTAGTAGACCAGTCTTGCATGAAATGTTCAAAAATGTTCTTTAGAGAGGAAAATAATATAGATCAGAAACATGTATATATTGAAAGAAAGAACATTATAAAAGGAGTAAGTGAACATATATAAAAACTTTTATTTTCTTATTTTTAGTTAATTTAACTGATATAGTTGGTTCACAATAATAGCAACATTATATCCCATTATGTGTGCTTATGTATATATCATATAGATACTGAGTATGTAAAAAATGTATACATACTTTAGAAAAAGAAAAATAGTATGTTTTTTCAACAGATGGTGTTATCTTCATATGAGGGGCCCTAGTAGCTGTCATATATGGAAGAAAATCCACTACATTGCTGGCCCTTAGAGAAGGAATTGAAAATGTATGTTCAGCAGACTCAATGACCAAGGTTACACAAGCAGTCTGCTGTACTAATAATGTCTAGAAGGTAATGGCCACCACTTTGAGCACCTCTTGTAAATGTAGAGGCCAAAGATAACTTGTATTAATCTTATGATGTCTCAAAAAATGTGTACAAGTTTTTCTTTTCCTGAACTAAAGGAAATTACAAGTTTTTTTGGCAGAGTATGACGAGAGAGAGAGAAATATAAATGATACATGTTACTAATTTCAGAAATAAAAGAGATCAGCATAGATTTTATGGATATTAAAATGCTAGCAATTAAATAAATTAAACAGTGTATGAACCACACAAATTTGATAACTCAGATGTAATACATCAATTCCTTGAAAGACACTGTCTTAGACACTTTTCTTATCTCTTGAACAAAATACCCCACACTCACAACTTAAAGAAGGAGAGGTTTTTCTGCTCACTGTTTTGAGAAGATTCAGTCCACAGTTAGCTGGCTCAAAGGAAGGGCATAGCTGAAATCTATGGCAGTGGAGCCCACTCACATGGTAATCAGGAAGCAGAGAGAGAAGGAAGAAACCGGGGAGGGGAGGCATATATACCTTTTACAGCTGTGCCTCCAGTGATCAACCTCTTGCCAGGCTCTCCTTCCTAACAACACCCTGGGGTTCTGAACTCATCACCAGTTGAATCCACTGATAAATTTAGCACCCCATGATTTAATCACCTTCTACAAGTCTCACTTCTGAAAACATGAGTCTTTTGGGAAACATTTTAGATCTAAGCCATAGCATTCAGTCCTTGGACCTCAAAAGACTCACTTCATCTCTATAAGCAAGATGCATTTAGTCCACGTCTTAGTTACTTTCTTGTTGCTGAGACACAATCCCTAATAGCCACAATGTAAAGGAGGAAAGGTTTATTTTGGCTCACAGTTTATAGAGTTTTCAGCCTATTGTTGGCGGCTCCAAGGCAGTGCAGCATGGCAGAGAAGAAATACTCATGGCATGGCAGGGAGGAAGCAGAGAGAGGGATCTGGAGAGGAGAGAGATGCATCCTTCCAGTGATCCACTTCCTCCAACCAGGTTTCACCTTCCAAATCACATTAACCATAAACTCAGCTGAGGACTAATCCACTGATAAATATCATGCCTCCATGATCCAATCCCCCCCCCAAAAAAAACACCCCACATGATCACATGAGGCTTTAGTGGGGCATCTAGATATAAACCTTAACAGTCTATCTAAAGAGTTACCAAACTCTTATCAATTCTAGCATTGTCCAAAGCTCCATAATCAAAGTCTCCTCTTGCCTCAGGGCAAACTCATTTGTGAGCCCTCAGAGAAAAAAAAAAGTTAAACACTGCTGATAGGCAATAGCAAGGCTAAATATTCCCATTCCAAAATGGAGAGATAGGGAGGAAGAAAGAAATGGGACCCAAGCAAGACCAAAACCCAGCAGACCACACAATAAAACATATTTCAAGGAAAACTGTGACAAGATGTGAGCTCCAAATGGTTGCCTGGCACTCTCCCCGTAGCTTTGCTGGTTGCAGCCTTCACAGCCTGTCCCTTGCGTCTCCCCCCTAAAATAAGCGAGCTATTAAGCCACGAAAAGACATGCAGGAAACATAAAGGCATATTATTTAGTAAATAAAACTAATCTAATAAGACTATGTACTATACGCTTTCAAATATGTGAAACTACGGGGGGGGAGGCTGTAAAACTATTTTTAAAAAACCCCATTAAAAACCAGTGGTTTCCAGGAGTTAGAGGAGACTTAGGCAGGGATGGATAAGTAGGCACAGAATTTTTAAGGAAAGATAAGACTAATCTGCATGATATTATTATAATGGTAGATAAATGTCATTATTTGTCAAAAACAATAGAAGATATAGCCCCCAAAGTGTAACACCTAATGTAAGATGGACTGAATGTTGGTTGATAACAGTGTGTCAGTGAAGTTTTACCAGTTGTAACAAATGTATCACTGTGACACGGGGTGGTATGGTGACAGTGGCAAGACTGGGTTTGTAGTGAGGAGGGGCTGGGGATACTCTCTGTACTTCCTGCTCAATGTGGCTCTGAACCTAAAACGACTCTAAAAGACAAAGTCTATTTCAAAGGGGAAAAATATGTTTCAAATAATATGTACCCTAGGTCATGTTTAACAAAGATAAACACATTTATGCATATCTAGGTAACATGTGAATGATATATATATATATAATATTGTATATAATTACTGCTAAGAATTATAAAAATACAGAATTCTTTTTTCCTGTCTATTTTAGGTAACAGTGCTTTCTAATATTTTTACATGGACAATGTACTGCTTCCTAAGAAAGAATAATATAAGTTACAACAAAAAGATACAACTCAACTATTTCTATTTTGGAGACTTTGAGCATATCTCTCAATTACTTTTTTTTATATTTTGAAAATTTCCATGAAAACACATGTGAAAGTTTAGCAAATGATTAATCACTTAATAAATACGTGACAAGTTTGAGATGCAGAAGACCTGACTCCTAGTAATCCCTCTACCACAATTTAGTTGTGTGACCTTAGCACCTTATTTAAATTCCTTAGATTTCTATTCATTTACTTGGTAATAGCATGGAGTTAAATGGATTTTAAGGTTTCTCTTCTAATTGTTATTCCTTATGGAAAATCTAATGTAATAAATAGGATGCAGCAATATTATTTTCAATATGTTTAAAGTATATATGTTTCAACCTAAACATATGTGTGTACATCAGGAGGAGGAGACAAGGAAAATGAAGTGGGTTTTTATCAATCTGCAGGAATATTCACTCCTAAAGTCACAAACACATGCCTGCTGATGTTCAGTGTGAGTATTATTCAGAGTGTAAAGAAGGAGAGAAATTGAGAGAAACTGGGGAGAAGTAAGAAGTTTTCATGGCCCTTCTAGAAAAATGTTAGGAGGGACCAAATAAAATATTGCACCCAGTTAAAAGTTGGCTACACTATTGAGTACTCACAGGGATTCATTGAAATAACATTAAAGATAAACATTTCAAACTTTAACCTTAATGATATTTAGAAAGTAGAAGTAAATTATAACCCTTCAGGGTAAACCCACAAGCATGAGCAATCACCCCAGTTATTCTTTCCAAAAGAGGAAGTAGGCACATTGATCATTACAAAATCTCCCATCCCTGAGCAGCTTAGATGTGCTCACTATTCCTATATGCTAAACTAGCTTTGAAAAGAAAGAATGAGAAATGTATGGATCATCTGTACCTCCAGCTCTTTGGTAGAATGGTGAGATTACTGCACCTTTGTTCATTATAAATCTATTTAAATGGAACCAGAAAATAGGTGGTACAATAGAACAAGGGAAAGAGAATAGCTTTAATAAAAACGTTATTTCTAGGCATTTCAATGGAAAGAAGAATGACTCCCTCTGTTTGTAATCAAGTAGAACATGAAGAGATGGTTAATAAGTGGATTCTATCCTAGTTTTCCACAAATTATGTTAATGTACATGTTAGTAAGCTTCCTACTACTGTAAAAAAATATTGGAAACAATCCATCTTCAAAGTTTATTTGGCTCACAGTTTTTGAGGTTTCAGTCCATAGTCAGGTGTGTCATTATCTTAGGACTGTGGTAGTTTAGTTTATCATGGGGAGAATGCATGGGGGAGGAAGCTGCTCATTTCACGTTCTAGAAAGTGAAAAAGCAAGAAAGAAGAGGGGCCTGTGTCTCAATATCCCCTTTGAGATAATACCCAGTGATCTAACCCACCACTAGGTCCACTTCTTAAAAGTTCTCATCGTCTCCCACTAAAGCCAACCTAAGGACCAAGATTTTCACAGCTAAGCCTTTGGGGACATTTCAGACCCAAACTATAGCAGTAAATAATACCACCTTCATAATACTCAACTTACTTCTCTGGTTAAATTAGGATTTGGTACTATATGCGAGTTTCATATTGCTATTTTAACAAATACTAGAAATTGGTGGCTTCAAACCACAGAAATTTATTTCCTCATAGTTTGGAAGCCACAAATGTAATATTAGTTTGACTGGTCTGAGATTGAAATGTTACTAAGACCACAGTCCCTCTGGAAACTCTAAGACAATGCTTTCCTCATGCTTTTCAGTCTCTTGCTGCTGTTGGCATTCCATATCTTGTGATTACATAACTTCAGTCTCCACCTCTACCTTCACATTTTGATGTGTGTACACACTTGTGTGTGTGTGTGTGTGTGTGAGCCTATGTGTGTATGAAAAATATCCCTTTAAAATGATCACTATGATACCCTTTGGAGTCTACACTTAAATCCTGGATAATCTACCCATCTCAAGATATATATATATATGGCCTTTTCCTACATAAGGCAACATCTAAATTATAAGAATTAGGATGTGGATATCTTTAAGGGTCTAACACAAACTAAATGACCAACACAGTCCAAGTTTGTCATTCAGTGATTCTCTAAAGAAACATTTTGTGTTTTAAAAATTCTATGTAGTCCTAATGATGGAATGGAAAAATAAACAGAGTTCCCCAGAGTTCATTACAGTGTACTTCTCTTTCCCTCTAAACTTTACCTATTTCTCACAAGAAATATTAATGTGACCTTTTTGTGGAAAAAGTAGTTTCTTCTTTATCTATATCAAAGAGTATTTCAAAAGGATACCCTGAAAGATCATTTTACAGAAATAGAAGCACATACAACTTGTTATCTATCTAAATAAAAAATATTTGAAAAGATTTGAAAGGTTTTTTTGAAAAGGTTTGAAAATTAAAAGTAATTAAGTGTTTTTGCTATCTTTTCTAAAAGACATAAACCTCATGAAAATAGAATAGAGGGAAATCTGCAATATTTTAATAGATGCTAAAATGAAATACATTAGAATAAACCATAAAACTTGGGCCTTCGTTTCAATTCCAACGAGTGCAACTCTCACAGATCAATACAGATTACTATCTTTTTAAAAACATGATATATTTATACTTTCCTTGCTATCATGGTAAATGAGAAAGAGCAACAATGGAAAATTTTATTCCATAGAGCAGTTTTAAAGTCAATTTCTTTCCAAGGTCAACTGGAAGAATCTAGAACTCCTGAAGTGATTTCTTGAGACTGTTCCAGACAACACGCCTGATGGATGAGATTAGAGTCCATGGAGAGTCAGTAGAACATTCAAAATGCAAGTGCAGATTATGGATTTCATTACTCATTCAACTAGGATCTGACTCCAAGCAAAAGGAGATTTAAGATCATTTGTAAACTTCAGACTGAGGCAGGGATTTCATTCATTTATTTCACAAATGTTTACTACCTGGCGCATGTTCAGTTGCCATTCAGTGGTGTGGTAAACATGCGTACAATCCTTGTTCTCAAAGAATGTACATTCTTATCAGAGAGACAGAAAAAGTAAAAACTAGAACAAATGAGCAAATATAATAACATATCTGGTGGTGGTAAAGGCTATAAAATTAAAACAAGGTTGTTATACTGTGATATCATATGGGCTTAGGGAAAGACTCAAACAGGAGACACAATTTGACATTAAAACTGAGACCTGATGAAATAAAAAAGAACATGTTGATATCTGTGTTTCAAATAATGAAAAAATTTCAAAACCCTTGAGCAGGAATGTGATTGGAAAGTAAGAGGAACAATGAAAAGGCAACTATGACTGCAGGACTGAGAACTTAGGGTGGGGGTCAAAGTAGAGGCTGAAGTAAGGAAGAGCCCCAAAGAAAAAGCAAATCTATTGGGCATTTCGAGGCACTACAATGGCTTTGATTTTGAGTCAAACAGAAATCTGACAGCCTAATTAGTAGACTGTAAGAAGAGAAGGGATAAAACTAGGAAGTATAAATAGGAAAGTAATTTTAAAATCCACTGGGCAATTTGGGTGGCTTGGGTGATAGTGACATGGTAGATGACAGAAAGTGGCTGGAAACTGGGTAACTATTACAGGGAATTAGATATGGAGAAGAGAGAAAAAACTGTCACTGAGGTGGAGAATACTGGGAGATGAGGAGGCTTGAACGTAAAGGAAAATCAGTAATTGATTTTTGGTCGTGTTCATTTAGAGATGTGATTCTGATGGCCTAAAGTTCTCCTTATCTTGATTGAATTCTAGACAAATTTTACCTTGATGCTAGGCTTTTAACATTTTTAATTTTTTAAACTTCCTCTTTCTAATATAAAAAATGTTATTAGTGAGTATTAGTCATAGAGAACACTAGGACAGTTTGATTCAGTGTCCTCCCTGGCTCTCAAACCATAATTCTCTACTCCAACCCAAGCACAGCCAGACAGGCAGCACGGTGTCCTCCCCCAAACCTTCCACTCCAGACCATCCTATTGCCTTTACAGGAAGGGACAGGGTACCCTGGAGTGGCTAAGATTAGAAAGGGAGGGATCTGGGCCCCTTGCACACCTGACATTCACAGCAGGCTTTCAGCCCTGATTCTCAGTGGATCAAGTTTGCAAGCTGCCGTATAAGCACCACTCCCCAGCCACTCCTTGGGTTTAGTCTCCTTGGAGGGCTCCTTCTGTGCACTGGCCCTGGTGCTGCAGAATAGGTCCTGTTAATGACTCCCTTTGGTGTTCCTGAGCAAAAAGGAATAGTGGGTTTCAGTTTGGCATATTCATCTATGCATATAATATGCTTTGATTATTTTGACCCCCATACACACCTGCCCCTTCACTTCCCAGCATCTTGATCCCCTTGGTCTCCTCAAAGAGTCTTCCTTATTCTTTCATGTCATCCCACTTTTTAAAATTCTTTGCAGATTTCACATATGAGAGAAAACATGCATATTTGAGTTTCTGAGCCTTGTTTTGCTTAACATGATCTCTACTTTCATCCATTTTCCTGCTAATGACATAGTGTCATTCTTCTTTATGGTGAAACAATATTCCATTATACGTATATACCACATTTTGTACCCATTCATCTGTAAACGGGCAGGTAGGCTGTTTTCATAGCTTAGCTCTTGTGAATTGCATCACAGTAGCATGGATAAACAGGAATCTCTATAGTGTGATGACTCGAATTCTTCTGTGAGACAGCTCAATCAAATGGTAACTCTATTTTCAATTTTGTGAGGATCCTCAATACTGATGTCCATATTGACTATACTTATTTAAATTCCCACCAACAGGGTAGATGGGTTCCTTTTTCCCCTTTCAAATAGTATTGGCTTTAGATAGTTTTCAAGTGAAACTTTCTCTACCCTGTTAAAATGCAAATCTACAGCCCCCAAAATGTATATCTCAAGGATCTGGAAGTAATCTTTTTGAAATGTAATCATTGAAAGAGAATTTTTAATATTTTAATATACTCTTTTCAAAGAAATGAAAGAAGTTTAAGGTGATAGATACACTAATGACTCAGATTTCATCTTACAGGATCTATACCTGAATTAAAACATTACAGTGTTCCTTACAATGTATAATTATTATATTTTAATCAAAAAATTTAAAATCCTAAAAAAGTAAAGAGAAATTTAAAGAGAAAACTACTATCCCAACATTTCAGCCTATCTGGAAGTGTAGGAATCTAACTTTAAAAATTACCAAACTAATGGCCTAACAATGCTGACAAGCATTCCTCTTGATGTGAATCTACCAGAACTCTTCCATGAAATCACCTCACTTACTTGAAAAACTCTCCCAACTTTGGTTTCAACATATAATCCAATTTATCTTCTTATTGCATTCATCTTGAGTCAGTTTTTCCTTGTCTGTTTAAATGATTAGGTGCAAATTTTCTTTTACAGCTTTCTATTAGATATCTATATCTATATCTATATATATATTAAAGACAGGAGTCTGCAGTTTCTCAGGGGATGTTCAAGCTTGAAAAACAAATTTGGATTTTCTCAGTAGGAATCATATTTAGAGCTCCAAGACAGAAGGATTTCACCTGAGTGAGAGGACTGTGTCCTGTAATAAATATTACAATGTTTAGAGATATGGGGAATATAGGGAATTATCAAAGAAGACTAAGAAGAAGCAGCCAGTCAGGTATGAAAAAATGAGTTAGATGCTATCAGGTCAAGTAAAGAAATTGTTTCAAGTAATAATGGTCAGCTGTGAAAGATGATTCTGTTTGGTGAAACTGGGTATCTGATGAATGACCACTAGTTTACGTAATGTAGAGGTCTTCTGTAGTCTTGACAAGAGCAGCTCCAGTGGAGTGTCCAGAATATAAATCCTAATGAAGGAAGATCAAGAAAACATGGGAGAGAGAAAGAAGAAACTGTATCTACAAATCCCTTATCTGATGAGCAGAGAAATGAGCAGGTATATGAGGAGATATAAAATCAAGAGATGGTTTCTTTAGAAGGTATATATCCATACATTGATAGTAATGATGTTAATTAAAAAATTATGATATAAGAAGAAAACAGGTCATATCAAGAGCAAAGTCCCTCACAAGACTGAATTCAGCACTTAAGTAGATGGATGGGCCTCAGATAGGAAAAAGGAAAATTGGTGCCTCATTGTTCCAGCAGAGCATCTAAGTACTGGTTTTGGTAGATATGGTAGTTGGAACATATGAGACTCTTCCTGATTGCTTCCACTTCAGCAATGAAGTCAGAAGCAAGCTTATTCATGAAAAATGAGAGCAGAAGGTAGTAGAAGTTTAAGGAGAAAAGATAAGGTACAACACAATCCCCAAGACACTAGACAAGTGAAAATACAGCAGTTATTATAGGGCAACCCGAAGGTCCATTTCATGAATGCTCTCATGAAAGTAATGTGAGGACAGCAGCAGGTTATGATGCACTTTTTTTCTACTATTCATTATCAGCTGCAAGATTTCAGGAGAAAGATACTTGAGGGTTAAATCTTTCTAGGATTGGGGTTGACTGTGAAGAGTTGATAAAATAAAATAAATTGAACACTGAACCTAGGAAAAGTGGCAAGAAGGTGAGGATTTGAGGATGTTTATAGTCATTAGCTGCTGACAGACTCAAGTGATCAGAAGTGATGGGGGATTTCTATGTTTTTAGATAGGCAACAAATTAGAGGAATTAGACTATTCACAAGAAAGTGGAAGGGTAGAAGGCTATGGCTATAAAATAGATGTTTTGGTGGATACTAAAAATTGATAATTATGGAGTTGATAAAATTATTATTAATGATAAAATGTACTTATGTCTATGGCTGAGCTCAGAGAGATTGCTGGAGTAGAGATCAAGGAGTAGATAGGTCATATACTGGGAGGAGTACAGGTGTGGATATTGAAGTCAGTAAGAAATATTAGAGGAATAGTTATAAGGGGAGAGGGCTAGGAACTGAGATCTTCAGACAATTGTTGGGGTGATACAGAGCCTTACAGATGTGCTGGGTCAAGGAGAGTTACTGGGTGGTAAATATGTTGAATTAGATGATTTTTATGAGAAATAGGGGCACTAGGAAGGAAAAATGGGTTATTGTAAGAAAAATAATGAGAAGTAAAAGGGTACTCATCTTATCCCCAAACACAGAGCTGTAAGACATATGAAGAGATATTGGCAGATGTCATTGCTGATGAGTAAGATAGTTTTGAACAAGGAATTATTCAAATAATATTATATTATATATGATAATATATAACATTATTAAATATATTATTATAATTATATTATTATAATTGATCGTTATATTAACTTACTTTGTGTTCTCTGAAATGGTAAAATTTAACATGGCACTTTGAAAATTATTGGATACAAGAAACATCTAAGGACCTTGTTTTAAAATGCACACGTTCCTCTGTCCATTGCTAAGGGTTAGCACCATATGGAATCATTTGTACCATTGTTATAATGGGATGAGAATGGCACTTTGTCTCAGTGGCCCTGACCCCTCAAACCCACAGTCCCACTCTAATGATGTGATAGACAGCAACCTTAATTGAAGGAGGTTTTACAAAATATTTGACCAGTATCTTTCAGATGAAAACCAAAGTCAGAAGCCATCAAATGTTGAAGGAGATATGACAATTAAATGAAATGTGGTGTCCTGGATGAAATACTGAACAGAAAAGAGTCATTAGCGGGAGAATGACCAAAAATTCCAAAACACGTACCGGGTTTAGTTAATGACAATGTAACGATTGTGCCTCATCAGTTGTGACAAAAGGAGCATAGTAATGTAAGATGTTGATAAGGGGACAACTGCTTAGGGGGCATACATGGATACTGTTATCCTTGGAACTTTTGTAATTCTAAAACTATTATATAATAAAAATATTTTGATAAATTCAGATGCTTGGGTAGTAGGAGATAATAACCAGAATTTATAAAAAAATGAATTTTATTTTATATAAAATGAAGTATGAAGATGTTAGTGGTCCCATTTAATCAATGTTGTGAATGCATATAAGATATACAGCATCCCCAAGATAGCTTCATGCCCCTTCTCACTCTACCACTCTACCCTCATCCCAAAGCAACTACTGACCTGAATTCTGTCACTATAAGTTAGCTTTGCCTGTTCTAGCAATTTATATAAGTGAATCACATAATATGGACTTCTGTTGCATCCAGCTTCTTTAATTCAGCACAATATTTATAAAACAGATTCATTTTTGCATGTATCTTTTTATATTTTATTGCTGAATAGACCTCTGTTGTATGAAAGAATCATAATTTGTTTATTTTCCTCTTAATGACTAACCATCATTCTAATAAGCACAGAAATGACTCTGATGCACATCATCTACAGATCTCATCTTGAACAACATTGCTGTAAAAAGCAGATGCTCGCTCCATTATTTGTTAATAAACCCTTCCAAGCATGAAAAGATAACTCAGTATCTAATAACTTTAATACACCTAATGTGGCAAGCCTGTCTCACTGGCCAGATAAAGATGAAATATTAACAATAGCTGCATAACAAAAAGGCATAATGTATGAGGATGACTATATAGAAAACAAAGAATTTGCAGTCTAAAAATAAATCTAAGAAGTTTTATTTGTCTTTAGCCAGTGAATGGTACTGATTTGTTTATTGGCCTTCAAGCTCCAATGAGAACAAAAGGGGAACACAGGTAGAGTCCTTGCTATAAAGCAGTAAGCATCACTGACCAACAGTGATGGGGTACCCTTTTGCAGCACTGTGAATTAGACATAACACCTACACTGCATTGATTGCTTTCAGGAACACTGTGGGAAAGAAATCCTGACAGACTGCAGGGACGAGAAAAAGACAAAAAGTTGGAAAAAATACACATCTGTGTATAGAAGAAAGGAAGAAATGAGTTAAGGATGCAGGTTTGGTGTTCACAGTTGTCTGGGGTACAATAATTGAGACTAAGTGCACAAACAATATTCTGAATAGGAAAAGAAGGCTGCAGCTGAACCTCAAGCTGGGAATGCATGCTACCATGGCAGTACGCTTCTGTTCCCATAGGAACACATATCTTCCAACTCCAGCCTGACGGAGCATTGGGGACATATCTTCCCAGCTTCATGAGAAATGCATGAGGGAACTGAAATGTGTTCCCAGTCTTTCCACATTCAGTTGCTGCAATATCTCCCTTGTGTGTATTTTCTCTTGTGCTCATTATCATTACTTCCGTTTCACTTTTGTATGGATGTTTCATCTGTGTGCATCCTTTCAATTTTACATTTTTATTTTATCAACAATGTTTTAAAGCCTATGTTGGTATTTAAATGTGAATTACATTTGGCATTTTCACCTAGATTTAAGGGATATTTTAACAGAGAATTGGATATGGTAAAAACTGAAGCCGTCAGAGAGATGAGCTGAATGGCTTTAAGTGAACAATAGCTATGCTGCTGAGGCGTGGGCTGAGACTGAAATTGAGAGAGCTGGAGATTGAACCCAATCTCTCGGGAAAAACCTAAGTGCTTTCTCCCAAATTTCACATGGAAATTTGCTGATGAGAATCAGCCTTCAATGGGCAACTTTCTTTTCCAGGGAATCTATGATCTCATTTGATGAGTTGTTTAGATTGGCTGAAAAATGCACCCATGATTATTTTATGGTTTAGTGCCTGGCCCTGTTGTACTGTAATAATTTGGTTGCCTAATGATTTGTGACTATTCATCTATAGCTTGACTTTGACATACTGGATTCAAGTGTCATTCTTTCACAGCTGAAAATACAAATCTCTATGATATGAAGCCTTTATAGCCAGTTAATATGGTTTTAATTGTTGGAGGAATTATGAATATGTGACCAAGTAGTGAGCCAGGTCTAGAGTCAATAATTTGTTATTCCACTCAACAAATTCTCACTTATTGGTGTAAGGATTCTTTTTCTTGATATACATACTGTTTCTATGACAATGGATGTGTAAAGCTCAGGATTTCTTGAGTAATGCTGGAAGGTAGACTACACAAATGTGCCTTAGCTTGTGGAGTGGTTACTTTCTTCAGCCTTTATGCTTGTTTTGGGCATCTTACCTCCTTGGCTGCCACTGGAAAGAGTTGTTCAGAGACTCTCTTTCATGCTTAGGGAACCAGACCTGGGTTGTCTTCAAATCTCTCCTGTAATTGGTCTAGGTTTAGTGGGGAAATTCTTTAAGCTCTCTGCACCTTACTTTTTAAATCCTTAAAATAGGGCATTAAAAGAATACATAAACAGTACACATTAGTCCGAGTTCTGTCACAGTGTCCAAATACTGTGCCTGGCATACAAGTATTCAATTTAAAGGAAAAAGGTTTACTTCAGCTCATAGTTTCAGAAGTTTCAGTCCATGGTCTGCTTCCTTCAATATAAAAATGACATGGTGGAGGAAAGCTGATCAACTCATGGTAGTCCAGAGAAAACAGATAGCAGCCCAAAAATAAAAAGAAAAATGAGAGAGAGAGAGAGAGAGAGACACTGGGGAAAGGCATGTCCTAAGTGACCTACTTGTTTCAACTAGTCCCACCTCCTAATAGACCATTCATCTGTGAACTCATCAATGGATTAATCCATTGAAAAGGCCAGTGTTTTTCATACATGAGTCTTTGGGGGGCTTTTCATATTTAACTGTAACAGAACAGATAGCATTCATAGACTTTTTTTGATGATTGAATTATTTGCCACTTACTTAGAGAAAAATATAAAACATAGCCCAAGTCTATTTCATCTTATCCATTAGTGCTTTTCATGCTCATTTTTTCTTTGCATCATTTGCATCTTTTGGGGCAGGATGTTGTTGGTAAAGTTTATCTTACTAGAATGTTCCCATTAAAATAAATAAACCTAACATTTGCACACGAAGTGCACTTCTCAAGATTTACACAGAGCTTATTTTGGTAGCCTGGGGTTGCTCATGTTCAACACGATATTTACTTGCTTCTTTAAACCAACTCTCTGTGATATATCGATGGTATAGTTTCCAATTCACAGTGTGTGAGCTGTTGCTAGAGAAGTCACAGACATGGATTCAGGTAGTACATCAGTCAAGAGAGATTATCTCATAGTTAACATTTTTAGTGCTTTCAGTGAAAGACTTCAGGCTAATACAATAAGATCTTAATTTGATAATGAAAACTCAAACATAAAAAAGCTCATTTGTTTAGGTGATATTCTTATAGATGATTTTGGATTTTATTTCTGACACTGTCACTGTGATTATGTTTTCGCAATAATGTTTTCTCAAGAAAAAATAACAATTTCCTAGTAAACTAGGTAGCTTAAAACAACAGGAATTTATTTCTCATACTTCTGTAGTCTGAAAAAATTCAAGATCAAACTGCTAGATGATTTGGTTCCACAGAAAATGTCATCTCCTGCCTTGCAAATGATTACTTTTTCATCGCACCCTCGTAAGGAGTGGGAGTGGGTAGAGAAACAAACTCTGCAACGTCTTCTTAGGGCACTAATCCCATCATAAGGGACCCACTTTCATGACTGTATCTATGCCTAATTCTTTCTAAAGGCCTCCAACTCGAAATAACATCGTTTTGAGTGATAAGGCTTTTAAACATAAACTGAAAGGACACAATTCAGCCTATAGAAGTTTATTATTGATGCTTGTTTGTTTGTTGGCAAGAAACAGCAATTGGCCTTCTGACAGTTCTTACCCATATTTATAGCAGCACAATTCATAATAGCTAAATCTTAGAACCAGCCTATAAGTCTATTAACAGATGAATGGATAAAATTGTGCTATTTACACATAGCAGAATATTACTATGCCATAAAGAATAATAAATTTGAGTGATTTATGGAAAAGTGGATGCACTTGGAGACCGTAACGTTAAGTGAAATAAATTAACATACAAGCTTAAATACTTCTTATATGAGAAACTAAAAGTATAAACAAAGAACCAAATAAAAGATAATAGGAAGTAGGGAGAAAGATCTTTCTCAAATGGGAAAGGGGATCAAGAAATTGAAAGGAGAAGAGAGGGAAAGGAGATGAAAAAAGAAATTAAAATGTGCTATGTACATGTACCAACTCTACATAAGGAGTGCAAACATTATATACTGCAAACATGTACTAAGTAAAAAGCAAAAATATTGTGGAACTTAGGGTTTAAGAGTATCTTGTTTTTAAACCTGAAAATACTGTGTAAAATATGAGCATGAATCTTTCTGACAGATTTAGTAAAAACTAAGCATGATTTGAATGCAAGAACTCTCAGTAGGTTCCTATTGGAGGGCATACTTAAAAAGATCCTCTTTTCATCCCACATTTGTAGGAAAAGTTGGCAGGTGCTTGTATGTTATAAATAATGAGTTTTTTCATCTTCTGTCTTTCTCAATCTAGTGAAATACTGCAGTTTGAAATTACAGTATCAATGTGGGAATGGCCTATTTATCTAGATTAACATTTTGCCTAAGTGTTCTTCTAAACTGTGAATATATCCCTAGGCAAGCAGTATGTAGTAACTCTTAGAGATAGGGAATTTCTCCTGGACAAGAGAGAATTGGAGAGGAGCAATCTGGGAAATGGGGCACACCATCTCTCAGCTTGGAAATGAAGAGAGAAGAGAAGCATCGGGCATAGCCCTGGAGTGTCCTGTTTGAATCTTGTAGAAGTCAAGAACAAGATAGCGAGAATGTGACCAACCAGTTGCAGAGTGGCACCTAGAGGATGATGAAGGCCCTTACTGGTATACTTAATCAATACTTCACATATAAAAATGACTTGATGAGCAACAATTTTCCTGTGCCAGGAGATTATTATAATATGAAAACTCTGTGACTTTTATTGTTTTTTTTTCTTCCATGTAAAGAGAGAGAGAAGAGGGGGAAGGAGGAAGGGAGAGGGAGAGAGAGAGAGAGAGAACAGTTCACCTTCCTTTAGCAGGAAATTATGAAAGTGACAGGCAGAAGAAGAGAGTCTAAAAATAGAATAGTGTACTCTGCAGCTAGTGAAAACCATTTACTGTGGTAATAGTATATAAAAATGGATATAAACCCACGTGGATAGTAGAAGTGTTGACTTTCTTTTCATTTCTTTGCCAGAAATATTTTGTCAGCTTATTCTTCCACTAGGAAGTCAAAACAAAGTAAATGAACTGAAATTTCTCTTTTTTCCCATTTACCTTATTATATCTAGAAGTCGTTCATCCACACATAAAAAAGATTTTCAACGCCATTACCCTTAAACATCACATTAAAATAAATACAGTAAATAAACATGAGCGATCAAGATCCTTAATGAAAGGAAATTGGCCATTAGCTTGGTAAATTAATCTGTACATAAACATAGGGATAATGGAATAAAAGCAGATACTTGGATATGGATTTTTTTTCTCCTTATTTACCTGATGGAGCCATGATTTTTAGATAGTTAAGAAAGATACTTTTTAAAATCATTTTATTCACACAGGTAAATGTTGAGTATAATTCAGATTTATGATTTTAAGTACAAAATCACAGGTGAGTTGTGTAAAGCACAATTCTGCCCACACTGGCTGAAAATATCAACCTCTTTATGTATTTTCATGTCATAATACTTGGCAGAGACTCACTATACTAAAACTGGGCTCTAGGTCTTTTGCCAAAACATGAAAAATATGAAGAGGTACGCTTCAATAGGAACCTAAATACTTGCTATAAATGAAATACTACTGTCATATGTTTATCATTTGCCACACATTTCTTAGGAATTAAGTGAGGTTGGTGTCTCATTTAATATATTTAAAACTGTAATTATAAGAACACAAAGTATATTAAAATCTTTTGAAAATTCTTTTGCCCTAAGCAGAAAATATTTAGAGGTAAATAGACTCAAAGGACTTGAAATTTATTAAAAAGGCTAGAAATTCTACTTTATTTCTTCTTTTCATTAATGAGATGGAATAGAGTTTTCTTATAAAGGAATCTTTGGATTTATGTTATCTTTAAATTTTGAGCAGTAAAAATTGTATTTTATAATAATGATTACAGAAAGTCACATTAAAAATATTAAATTGTTTCTAATATATGGGGGAGATTAAAAGATTAGATTTTAATGAATACACAATTAAGATCCTCACCTAAAAAGGGAATGGATTAATGTGGGAATAACAGTGAAATGTTTCATACCTAATCTCATTGTAAAGTCAATTCATAGTTAGAATTTTAAAGAAGTTATGTTGTGGCATTAGCAAACTGGGACATTAAATACCAGCTGTAGGTGTTTGGGTAACTTCCTAAACTCTAATCAAGTACTCATAAAATTATTTATGGTGTAATTTTTTATTATGTCACCACATGTTTAGTTTTCAGCATGGTAATAACCAAAATAACATCAAATGCAAGTTTTCCAGTTAAAACCAAAGCAACAAAAATACTTTTAATGAACTGTATTGCCCAATGCCACACATTATAACTAACTGAGAATTCCCATAAATGGGAATTTCAAGACAATGTATTATTGATAATTTGGAGTGGATAACTGCTTTGAGGGGCTGTGTTGTGACTGTAGGAGGTTTAACAGAATCTGTGGCTTCTACTCACGAGTTGTCAGTAGCACCTCTTTCCGGTTGTGAGAATCAAGAATGTCCTCAGACCCATTACCAAATGTCCCATCTCGGTTGCGTGTGGAGGACCAGCTCTGGATGAGAACCACCACCAAAGGGAATAAATGTACCCAGTTCTTAGGTGTTGAATAGATTAGCCTTTGGGGGTTGGATTATCTTAAAAGTAGACTTGACTGTTTTGGTCTTAGTCACACTTCATTTTAAAAAGTATTATTTTATGTGACTCATTCTGAATCTGGCTTAGTAAAGACAAATGTGCCCCATTTCTCAACACTGTTAATTTGGATGAACTAGTGCTTTAGTGGTCCTAAATGTTAGACTGGCTTGCTCTAGGAACGTTTTATAAAAATAATGTAAGTTTTTAAATTACTTTCTTTTTAAGCATCACAAAGGATAACAGAAGATGCATATTCACAATGAACTTATAAAAACATATTTTAAAAAAGTGTTTATATTTATGTTACTAAGTTTTGCATCAATAAAAAGGTATATTTTGAAGTCACAAGGACATGTAAGAAGTCAACTGATTGAATTATGCTTACATCTTTTTAGCACATTGGCCTAGTAGCTCCTTGGACCACCTTCAGTGGCCTAGCTTTTTAAATGAAGTCTTGCTTGGACACATTTTCCCAAGGATGCATTTATGAAAATGCACAGGTTGAAGCTTTATTACACTAAAGATGCAGTACAAATTGTGGCTGAGTGTCTGACACTTTTCTTGTGGCAATGGAAAGCAAATGTCCATACAACTGGAAAGAAAAAGTCAGAAAACTAAAATTCTTAAAAACAAAGGGAAAAGAAGTATACGGTTCTGTATCAGCACCAACCAGTTCTTTATATGCACAAAATAGCCAAATAGAGGAATAAAGGACTCCTAATGGTAAACTGTATTAGAACAACATATATCTCATTTTTAAAAATAGCCAGTTGCACAAAAATTTTTAATTGTATAGTCTTAATATATTAGGTTTTTAACAATAAATTGAAGATAGAGGGGTGACATAGAATCCCTTGAATATAATTATTTTTAAAATATAAAAATCTCTCAGTCGTGCTGTGCCTACCTGGGAAGCACAAGATCCTGAGTTTGAACCCTGGTTCCACAAAAAAAATAATAAAATAAAATAAAATGAAATAAATAAATAAAATATAAGATCTATTACTAACAAAAAAGCATGAGCCCACTTAACACTTTTCTGGGGCTGAGGAAGGAAATAGAAGAGATCCTTATATCTGTGAAATTCTAGATTTTTTTACATGTTTATATGTACATTCAATTGTACATAATTTTGTTCTCATATCAAAATTATTGTATTCAGTTATCCAGCCCTTTACAAGGCTTTGGTTACTTGTTTTATTAGGTGCTGGATGTAGTAAGTAAAGCAAAGTCCCCAATTTTAGTGAGTCCAAGGGAGGAAATTTCATTTTCAAACTCCAGTGTTCAAGGAGTATGTCCAGGGGGCCAGTGTAGGACAGGCCTCTCTTGGATCCTCTCTGGCAAAGGAGGAGTGGAGAAGGGGAGACATCCATGCAAATACCAAAGAGGCAGAGGCCATGAACCCTGTTTCCTGGTTGTAAGAACAGGTGGTGCAAGAGCTGAGATGAAGAGCATTCAGAGCAGAAGAAACAGATGCACAGGGCTATGAATCAGCCAGAAGCTGAAAGACTACCTGCTTATTTGAGAAAGAGCTCTTGTTGTTCATAAGAGGAAGACCAACAGCCCTCTGGAGAAATTAACCAATAATTTTCTAGAACAGAGGAAATGGAGGCGGCTCTTACGTGTGCCCAAAGAATCTTAGCCTGTCTCTTAATAACAGAACGGTGATTTAAACTGCACTTAAGTATCATGTTACTCTTTGATTGGCAAATATTTTAAAATTATATGTGATCATGTATTATGTTTCATATAGCAAATGGGGAGGCATGAAATTTCATTGAAATGTTACCTTGTCAACAACCTCTCTGGAAAGTCTTCTGGCAACATCTCTCAGAATAATAAACATGCATCATGTGACCCTAGAATTTCACTTCTGAAATATATGATGGACATAAACTGTGCACATGCAAAACAACTTGGGTACAAGTTTCCACACTGAGGTTTTTTTTGGATAAACGCCAAAGATAGGAAATATTGAATTCCCTGAGGATAAGACAGGCTAAATACACCAGGCTGTATCTGTGGGTATCAAAAAATATGAGGAAGTTCTTTATGTACTAATAGAAATTAATTTACATGATTTATTGATAAAAGTATATTTGTGTGCGCACATATGGATGCATACCTTTGTATGGATATTTGCATACATACACATAAAATTCCTTTGAACTACATAGAAATAACTGACAACAAAAACTGGGTATTTGGGAGTAGAGGCAGTGGAGTGATATTTTTTACTATAAATTACTTTTTACTTTTGGAATTTTGCACTATGCAAATGCATTGCCTGTTACAAATAAGATTGGCAAGAAAATTAAGGAATTTTAAATTAGGCCTGGTAGAAGAGTAACAGTGCTTTTGAACCCAGTATAGCTAAGGTGGCTGGCATAGGTACTTAGAATAGCAGGACTTTGTTGGTACTAACAGTCCTGTAAGCTATTGGAACCACTAAGTTCTGTTATCTGCTTCTATTTGACTTGGGATAGTTTTAAACATCTTTTCTTTTTACTTGCATTTCAGATTCAATGTATCTGATTCAATTTCTTCTAGAGAGACTAAGATCAGTCCCTTTGTTTGCCTTCCTCTTTGCAGCCTCCTTCTTTCATGATGATCACTATTTGCCATTCACCTATCTCTGCATTCACTAAGCTTGGTCACTAACTCATTCTTGGGCAGTAATTTGAAACCAGATAGGTATAGTAGTCCTTTGAGAGTGATATTTATTGACCCTACTTCTGCCAGCCACTACTCCATTTGTGTGCTAACCCAGGAGCAGCCCTCACAAACAAAATGAAACTTAATCTATGTCTCGAGTTCCCTTCTTTCAATAGCTAATAATACATTCCAATCAAGCCTTTGCCCTCTGCTAATCTGATACTACTTATCTCAAGTCACCACCAAGGTTTGCTAAATTGTTAAATTAGAAGGAAATTCTCAGTTGTTACCTTATTTGACCTCTCAGTTATCTCACTAGCTGGCTGACAGCTTAGTATCTGATGAGGGCAGACTTAGGTGAGAACATCTCATAGTCTCTACCTTATTAATATGATTTGAATATCTATTCATATATATAATCTACATATATAGTTTATACAAGCTTTTAAAATAAATTTAAAAAGCAAAATGTTTTTGAATACTTAGGATATTAGCCTTAAAAATGGCTGCATGCAGGAATTCAAGGAAGTTCCTAGTTAGTTTTCCTCTAATCTTAGCTCTATTCCTCTTTAGTTTAAATTCACTTTTACATTTTCCCAACCTTACAGGAATATATATGCTACATATTCTAAAATCATTATGTGTTCTCAGCACTTAGCTTCTCTCTAGTAAGATGTCCAAAGCTGTCAATGCTGTACAAAGATGTCAGTCCCAGAACTGACGTCCAACGACCTATGATTGGCCTTGTACTAATGGCTCTTGTCAAAGGAGTGTGTCACTCTGATTGGTCAGGGACAATCATGACTCACCCTTGGAGTTATGAAAAAAAAAGCAGTTCTACTAGCACTGCAAAATTTAGGATAGACACAGGGGTGGAGAATTAGGGTCCTGACACCAGAAGAAGGGCAGAATGCTCTAATTGTTGGTAAGCATATCTATTTTCCTTTAGGTTGTTCAAAAGCTTACTAATGCATTTTCTCTGAATGTTCACAACTCCTCTTAAATCATTTTAAAAGATGTTTGTTTACATTCCTACTAAGTATTTGTAAACAGTTATTCAGCTATAAGGTCATACTCTCCCAACTCTTGAGGAGAGTACATCTATTTTTTTTTTCTTTTTACATGCTTTTCAGGTTTCTTTCAACCAAAGTGAAAATGACATGTTTGAATCCTAAGGCACCATTGATCAATGGGAAGAAGGAAAGCAATTTGTTCCCCAGCACTACTTTCTGAATAAAGATGCAAATAACTAAGCACACTGATTTAAAAAAAAAGTATAACTAATTTTATTTCATTAAAAAGGATTTTCAGGAGAAACACACCTAGAGTTTAATCAATGTAGATGAGAGTTGTTTGCATAATTCCTCCTAATTGGTAGGAGGTACATTGAGTATAAATCTCTAGCCTGTCTCATCTCACTGAACTCCACATCTGTGTGTCTTTGAAATTAGATTGAGATTGGAAGGAGAGTAAAGGGAGGACTGTGACAGGAAAGATAAACTGCTAGAAGCGATTAACATTTATTATAACCATCTCTACACATTCACTGGCAGATAATTTTAGAAAAACATGAATTGAGGAATACAGAGGGCAGACTGAAACATCACTTTTCTTTCCCCACTGGTTTTATGTCAAGTAGAGTAAATTATCTAGGAGAAACATCTGTTTATCTCGTAAAGCCAGGCGAAGTAATCTTGTGTGCAGCTTTCACAAAATTTCTGCAGTAGGTCAGTTGGATAAGAATGTTACTAAAAATTACAACACAAACATCACTATCACAACCATAAATGTATGCTGAGCACTTCTTATGTTACAAGGCTTTGGGATACAAACGTGGGACAGTAAAACAGTCATGATCACAAGAAACAGTCTAGGGTTACTGCAAAAATAAAATTAAGACAAAATGACTCCAACTCAGGGGAATCTTTAGCCTTAGAAAATCAGCATAAGATCAATTCTTAGAATAACTGGATTTAGATGTGTTACTCTGCTTTTTCATACACATCAATCTTTGAGATTATATGAGTCAAATTTCTGGTGATTATCCAGGTTCAATATAAGTAATGTTCTCAGGTACTGTGAGGCAGGTGGAGATGGAAAGATGATTATCAGGGAAGCCAAGTTAACCCTAGAGTGAGAAGGGATGCTTCTTTGCCTGTGCACATGTGTGTGCATGTACACACAAACACACTTACCTTTAGTAATTCCTCACAATCTCAATCTGAAAAATCCAAAGGTGTCTGGTAAATACAGAATTTAAAAATATCTGGGTTTTTTAAATTAAAGCCTGTGGAAAAATAAAATTCTCAAGGTGACATTGCACTACAATTGTCTTTTCATACTATCTGTATACATTCTCTTCAATAAGCAAACCCTGATCTCCATTGTGCACCTGGAAGTTGGAACATGAGAAATTCCCAAATGAAAGTACCATGTAAATGGAAGTAGTTAACCGTACATTGGCAAAGGGTTGATCTTTTTTGTTGTTGCTGTTGTCCATTTAAAATTTGCTAATGTTGAAACATCATGACTGAGTCTACATAAACAAATGACAAAATAAAATAGATTAGAATGATTTAAAATCTTGCATAGAACATTGAGTGCTACGGGTTCCCCAAGACTTCTTCCAAGGACCCAGCCTGAGAAATCCTGTTGGAGACCTTGGGAGCACATTCTTCCAAAAGGCAAGCACCAAGATGGACTAAATGGGACTAATGTTTAAAATTCTTATTTTACAAATAACCTACTAATTGCTGGAATTTTACATATCATAAACCCAAGATAGTGTTCTCACAAATGGAGAGAGTTTTACAAAGAAGTCAGCTTGTCTTGATTATCTATATTTCTGCTCCCTCACAAATTTATATTCCTCTCTGCTTCGATCTTTCTCTCTCTCTTCTCCACATATATATGTCGTTCCTATCATATATGTGTGTATATATTAAAATGTATATATTAATATAAATAATATAAACACACAAAGATGTACATAATTGACATAATCATATATAATCTCTAGAGCATTAGAGTAATTGGAATATTTAATTTCCAAACACACTTGTGGTATTGAAATTAGCTTACTTAACATGATAAACACTAAGAACCTGCAAAATGGTTTTTGCATACTGATTTTTCCAGTATATTTACAGCTGTATTTCCTTCCTTGGATTTTCTATGACCAAAGTTCCTGGAGGCTCTGAGTCCGTCAAACTACCAGAGAAAAATTACTCTGAAACGCAATTTCCTCTCATGTACCTAAAATGCTTCAATTCACCATTGATCTGCGTTTTAAGGTCAGATATTTCTCAGCAATTTCTTACACTTCTAATACTTCTTGGGTATTAGTATTTTGGAAGATGCTAATTGCAAAGTTCTTGTAGCCACTTAAATGAGTGACAAATCATGAGGATAGTCAAAAACTGGGTGGACACTTGCCTGTCTGAGAGGTCTAATGACATGTCTGTGGTTAAAGGGACAACACTGGCTTTGGTGTTGTACAACTATCAGTTATTCTACTAATCATACTACCTGCTGGTGGTACTGGAGGCTAGGTGTATATGGAGGGCTATTTGTGTTAACTCCATGACATCTTTGTAATCGTTCATTAATGTGCATCATAATGGCAATTCTCAAATTAACATATTGAAATGTGATATGGGCAGTGTTTATTATATTCAGCACAGGTGAACAAATCAGCTAGCAGTATCTATTTATGAATTTGGAAATAGATAGCTAAAACCTCTGGACTAGCTACCCATTGGATTGATAGCAAGTCAAATGATGTAATAGTTGACTTTTTAAAATTTGTCTTCTTCTCTCCTTATTTATTCCACCAATCAAAGCAAGATGGTAGAGAATCTGCATATGATAAATAATGTTGTAGGGAATGTAGCCAGTCAACCTTTAGCTTCATCTTAGTGAAACAGTACACAAGGCTGCAGCTGTAAGAGTTTGTTAGATTGACTTTTACAAATAAATGAAAAGTGAACTGCAAGTCAGAACAGGAAATCTTGACCTACACACATCATATGACACCTTATTCAGGATGTATTGTCAACACAGCCTCCTGAAGAAGTCCCTGAGCTGGCTGCCAAGACACGTAGGGTGAATGCAGGCACCACGGCAACCTCAGACTAGATTTTGCCTTCACATTTCTCTCCAGATTGTCCCTATGTCCAAAAAGGCTAAATGGAATGTCTTTTATCCAGTAATAATATTTGTTCTGATTCCTTTGTTATTTCCTATCCATTTTCCCCCTCTGTCCTAAGCCTCATTTCTTCTAAGGTTTAAAAAATGTTTTTTTCAGTAGAAAAGGATCCATATGAAAATCATACAATTTGAGTCAAGTTCTCCAGGCTTACAACCTTTCCTTAGTAATGAAATAATTTTATACATTGTTTTTCTATTAAAATGTTACTATATTCCAGGTGCCATGATAAACAGAAAAGAAAAAGAAAACACATTGCACCTGTCCTTAAGGAGTTGGCAAAGTGATGATAAGAAATCTAAGGAAGAAATTTCTTGTATGGGAATGAGACAGGCTTTGGGAAGCTTTACAAGCCAAGGGAGCATGTTGTTATAGAGCCTGCGGAGAAGTGTGCTTGGCCACAGGCCTGCAGGCTACGTCACAGTGCTGCTCTGTAGGAGTGGATCTCCTCCTTCATAAGATTTCCCTTTCTGTGGACAACCTGAGTGTAACCACGGCTATACATCTGACATAAGCAGCCAGCTGACTGGATTGAGAACCTAGCAATTGTTAGGAAATTTGTGCGAAAGGTCTACTACCTACCTGAATACAGTGGAATTGAGTTACAACTGGCCTGACATGTGAACAACTTGGATTATGACTGGAGTTTCAGTTTTAACTTAGGACTAAAGTCTTGAGTTATGACCCAAATGTTGGGCTCTTGTGCTTCTAGATGGTCTCAGACACAGATTTAAGCCCCAACGAGTTCTGGAAGGAGCATTACAATGTCCTTTCCTGTGTGGGGTTAATTGAGAAATCCTGGGCCAGTGTTTCTCTAAAGACACTGCAATCCACCTGTATGCAGGAGAGAGACTTTGAAGGCTGGGTAGAGGAGCCTGAGCCTTCATTGACCAACTTGAGTTACAATCAACTCTCTCCAAAGAATTGTGTTCATAAGTCAAGAGTCCACTGTACTGAAAGTCCCAAACATGCTTGGAAAGTTTTGGCTCTCTCTCTAGGGAGAGAAAGGCTCATGTTCCATGTGATGTTGGGCTTTTATGAAGTATTAGGTAATTTTCCAAGGACAGCACTGCTTCTTGGTCCACAAAGCGTAATTTTCCACACTATAGATACAAACAGAAAAATGTTGGCTCTTGTGGAGGCAATAAGTGGAAGTAAACACTCTGAAAATGTACAAAGAGAAATGTGGAGGATATATGAGGCAACCATCCACCAAGTAGATGATGTCTTATTAGTCAGGCACTGTGGAAAATGCATGAAACATATTAAATTTCATTCCTTACGTTGTTTTTGGGTTTCAACATTTTACAATGCTTTTACAGTGATTATCTCATTCAGCTTGGGCAATAAGGAAATCTTAGTATCATTATTTTATATTCCAGGAAATTGAGGTTTATAGAGATCTAGAGGATTTTCTCAAATCACACAAATTTAATCCTAAAAAGCCCAACCACCTTGATCTTAAGCCCAGTGTTCTCCTGCTGGTTGATGTTTAATATGTAGCCCCAGGAAACATGAAAACATCAGGACCAGTTCAGTCAGTGTTCTCTACATCTGTTTAAGAACATGTGCTCCTTTGGACCAAATTTTGCACCAAAGATGAGGACTAGTTAAGAAACTGGAGAATGTTCTTAATGATAGAATTCCACTTGCTATTTAGAAAAAAAATTTAGCTTAAAATGATTTCTGATATATGATGCTATTTATACCTTATTTGGAAGAAATGGCAGCATAATACAGAATTAATATTCACTCTCAAAAAGGAAGGTAATAAGGTAAGACTCATAGAAGTCATGCAGTCTATGACTCAATCCCAGGTTTATTATGGGACTCGTAACATTTCTTAATGTTGGGCTTCTTTTTTTTTGTGAGAACCAAGAGTTCATCTCAACTCCCTAGGTCTATACTGTACAGCCTTTCATGTTAAGAATAGGAAATCACTCTGAAAGAAAAATTAATAGTTAAAGATGGATACACCAGTTTGTTTCTGTATATGTGCAGGCACTATGCACATATCAAACAATGGAAGTTTTGAAAGGGTATAATAATCTTTGTCCTTGAAAAAAATTTTACTCTAATTCAAGCCAAGACAAAACCAGAAACAAAAAGAATCGCTAATAACTTCAAAAGAAATTTGAAGTAGTCAAGACATGATCTGAATCCAGCCTATACATAAAGATAGAAGTCTAATGGTTATGGAGCCATTTTTCTAGTAGAAAGGATGCATATAAACTCATGTTTCTCACAGTTTATTTAAAGTATTGTATGAACAAAGTTACTGGGGTCAAATATATTTGGCCAAATTTGGAAAACAAGTAATAAACAAGATCTTTTAGTGTATTTACAATGCATTTTACATATCTAAATAGGGAGATAGTAAGCTGAACATTTTCCAACTATATTTGAATGTAGAACACATTTTATTCCAAAAACATCTCAGATAATGCTTCTTCCTTGGAAAACACGAATATAATGTGGGTTAGTACGCAGTAGGGAAAACTCATCTGCTCATTTGGGGGTGAAGTGGTCTGGCAGGGCCTCAGATCCAGTGAACATGTGGTAGAAATATAAAATTCAAAATCAGCAGCTTTCATTTTACAAGTTCATTAAGTTCTACAATTGAGAATTACCTAAAATATAAACTAATCAGGTGCAATATGAACATATTCTTTCAAGTTACTAATCTAAGAGATTTACTGCATCATCTAAGGGATTTACTGTATTATCTTGGGAACAACAAAAACTGATTTACTGTGAAATGTGTAGCAAAAGGAATCTGTGATAAGCAGAAGTTATTTTGAATTTTTAGCTCTGATGTTGATTTGGGAAGTCTGTAAATTGCCATATAGAGAAGAATAGCTTTGTAGATTAAAAGAGAACTTTTTTTTTCCAGTGTCTTTGGCTAAGAAGTTAGATTATTGATTTGAGATCTTTCTTCTTGCTTACCATAGTTTTTATAGTTATAAATTTCCCTCTATTCACTGCTTTAGTTCTATTCTATATATTTTGCTACATAGTATCTTAATTTTCATTAATCTCCAGGCGTATTTTCGGGTCTCGCTTTTGACTTATTCTTTGATATATTTAGTATTTCTTTGTTTCTCTCTCTCTCTTTCATCTTTCTGTTTTTCTTTCTACAGTAGTAGGGACTGAACTCAGGAGCATTCTACCACTGAGAATTTATTTATTTATTTTAATTTTGAGACTAAGATGCCCATACGGGGCTAGAACTTGTGATCCTCCTGCCTCAGCCTCCCAGAGTGTTGACATTATAGGCACGTGGTACCTACCATGCCTAAGAGTCATTTAGAAATGTGTTGTTTAATTTCCACATATTGGTGAGTTCCTCAATTGTTTTCCTGTAACTCACTTCTAATTTCATTTTACCATGCTTGTAGAACACAGCACCTATTATGTTTAAAATTACTGAGGTTTCTTTTACGGCCTAGTACATGATCTATGCTGACATTGTTCCATGTGTAATTTTGGTGAATATACAAGTACCGTTGTTGGATGGATAGTTCATATATGTCTGTTAGATCTGGCTTATGGTACTGTTGAAGTCTTCACTCTCCTTGTTGGTCTTTTCTCTATTTGCCCTAGCCATTATTGAAGTGTGTTATAGAATTCTCCAGTTTCTTTTTAAATTGCCTATTTATACTTTCATTTCTCTCAGCTTTTCTTTCATGGATTTTTGTGTTCTATTATCAGATATACACATACTTATAATTGTTATCTTTCTAATAGATCTACCTTTTAATGTTTATAATTGTCCTCTTTATTTCTACTAGTTTTTTACTTTGCAGTCTATTTTGTCTGATACCCTTATAACAACTTCAGATTTCGTGAGATTACTGTTTATATTATATATCTTTGCTACCTTTTTATTTTTGATTTTTATTCAACTCTGAATCAAAATTGGGTCTCTTATGGATGATATATAGTTCAATCATGCTTTGTTTTGTTAAATCCAGTCTGAAAAATCTTTGCTTTTGCTAACATTGTTTATTTATTTTGTTTCTGATTAATGCTATTAGTGATATGGGTAGATTTATGTCTGTTACTTTACTTTTTGTTTTCATTGTGCTTTCTGTTATTTTCCCTTTATTTCTCTTTTATTTCTTTCCTTCCACTAAGTGAATATTACTTAATGTAGCATTTACTTATGATTTTTCTACCTTATTTTTTTCTCTGTTTTAGTGGTTGTTCTTTTTTTTTTTAGTTTTTTTTAGTTTTTTTTTGTATTAAATTATTTATTGGTACATTGTAGGTATACAACACAATTACATTTCTCATTCGGAATTGTACCTTTACATAATGCATCTTGGTTCTTATTTTTTCCCCATTCCTAGCCCTCCCTTCACGCCCTCCACCCTTCCCTATTTACAAAGACTTTATTTCCATTTTTTCATTTCTCATCATTTTTCCTTTCCCTTCTTTCCTTTCCCCTGCCCCTCCCACTACCCTTACCCCTTTGGACCTTTTCTTCCTATTTTACATTATCGATTATTCATTTTAATCATTGGTATATTTTAGGTATACAATATAATGACATTCATCATTGGAAATTTGCATCTTCACATATTCTCTTTTGGTTCTTATTTTTTCACCCTTGCCCAGCCCTCCATTCAACCCCTCCATTCCTCCCTATTTACAGAGATTCTGTTCCTATTTTTCCATTTTCTCATATTAATCCCATTCCCTTCCATCCTTTCCCCTAGCCCTCCCACTTCCTTCCCCTTTGCCCCTTTTCTTCCCATTTCACATGATCTATTATACATTTGGTCCTTATTTACACTTTCAGTTTCTCACACCAGAGAAACTATTCGGTATTTACACATGTGTGTCCTATTTATTTCACTTAAGAGTATCGCATCAATGTGCATCCGCTTAGCTATAAATGTCTCTAAATTCTCATTTTTTATGGCTGAGTAGTACTCCATTTTATAAAAAAAACCACATTTTCTTTATCCAGTCTCCAGTTGATGGGCATTTGGGCTGTTTCCAAGTTTTAGCTATTACAAACTGTGCTGCCATGAACATGGGTGCACATATATCACTGTGGTATGATTCTTTAAATTCTTTGGGGAAGATCCCCAGCAGTGGAATAGCGGGGTCAAATGGGACTTTCAATCTTAGTTCTTTGAGGTATCTCCTTACTGATTTCCAGAGTGGTTGCACCAGTCTACACTCCCACCAGCAATGCAGCAGGGTTCCTCTTTCCCCACAGCCCCACCAGCATTGGTTATTGGTTGATTTCATGATAGCAGCCATTCTTTCTGGAGTGAAGTGGAATCTCAGAATTGTTTTCATTTGCATCTCTCAAATGACCAGTGATGTTGAGCATGTTTTCATGTATTTATTTGCTATTTCTACTTCTTTGTGTGAGAAATGTCTGTTCATTTCAGATGCCCATTTTTGGATTGGGTCTTTACATTTGGGAGGTCTGATCTTTTTAAGATCTTTATAGATTCGAGATAGTAGACCTTTGTCTGAGGAAGAGCAGGTGAAGATTTTTTCCCACATTGTGGGTTGTCTCTTCACACTGCTGGTGGTTTCTTTTGCTGTGCAGAAGCCTTTTAATAAGAAGAGATCCCATTTGTTGATTGTTTGTGCTACTTCACAGGCAACTGAGGTTTTGTTCATAAAATCTTTTCCTACACCGATGTTTTCAAGGGTTCTACCTAACCTCTGTTCCAACTGGTTCAGAGTTTCTATTTTAGTATTTAGATCTTTAATCCATTTTGATTTTAGTTTAGTGCATGGTGAGAGATATAGGTCTAGTTTTAATCTTTGGCAAGTTGAAGCCCAATTTTCCCAGCACCATTTATTAAAGAGGCTATCTTTCCTCCAGTGAGGGTGTTTGGCTCCTTTGTCGAAGATGAGATGGCTGATTGTGTCTGGAGTTGTTTCTGCATCTTCTAATCTGTTTCACTGGTCCTCAAGTCTGTTTCTTTGCCAGTACCATGCTGTTTTTATCACAGTAGGTTTGTAGTAGAGTTGCAGGTTGGGGATTGTGACACCCCCTGCCATGTCTCTGTTACCTAGAATTGCTTTTGCTAGTCTGGGTCTCTTCTTGCTCCAAATGAATTTTTGGATAGTTTTCTCTAGGTCTATGAAGTATGCTGCTGGGATCTCAATTGGAATTGTATTAAATCTATATAGCAGTTTTGGAAGTATGGCCATTTTCACTATATTAATCCTTCCTACCCAGGAGCAGGGGATGTCTGTCCATTTTCGGATATCATCTTCAATCTCTCTTTTCAGAATGCCGTAATTTTCAGAGACGAGGTATTTGATTTCTTTTGTTAGGATGATTCCTAGGTATTTCAGTTTTTTGGATGCTATTGTGAAAGGAATTGTTTGCCCTATTTCCTCTTCAGTGAGTCTGTCATTGGTGTAGAGGAAAGCTATTGATTTTTGTGTGTTGACCTTGTAACCAGCTACTTGACTGAATTTGGTTATTAAGTCTAGGAGACTTTTGGTGGAGTTCTTGGGGTCTTCTCTATAGAGTATCATGTCATCTGCAAATAATGACAATTTGACTTCTTCATTTCCTATCTTTATTCCTTTTATTTCTTTCTCTTGTCTAATTGCCATGGCTAATGTTTCCAGAACTATATTGAACAAGAGTGGTGATAGTGGACATCCTTGTTTTGTTCCTGATTTGAGTGTGAAGGATTTCAGTTTTTAACCATTTAGTATGATATTGGCTGTTGGTTTTTCATAGATGACTTCTATCAGTTTGAGGTAGAGACCATCTATTCCAATTTTGTAGGGTTTTTTATCATAAATGCATGTTGGATTTTGTCAAATGCTTTTTCTGAGTCTATGGAGATAATCATATGGTTTTTGTCCTTGGCTCTATTGATACAGTGTATTACATTGATTGATTTGCATATATTGAACCATCCCTGCATCCCTGGGATGAATCCCACTTGATCAGGGTATATGATCTTCTTGATGATCTTCTGCATTCTGTTTGCCAGTATCTTATTAAGGATTTTTGCATCTATGTTCATTAGTGAGATTGGCCTATAGTTCTCTTTTTCAGTTGGGTCTTTCTCTGGTTTGGGGATCAAGGTGATGCTTGCTTCCAGGAATGAATTTGGGAGTATTGCTTCCCTTTCGATTTCACTGAAGAGTTTAAACAGTAGTGGCAGCAGTTCCTGTCTAAATGTCTTGTAGAATTCAGCAGTGAAGCCATCAGGGCCCAGGCTTTTCTTAGTTGATAAGTTTTTAATTACATTTTCAATTTCATTGGTTGATATTGGGCTGTTTAGAATTTTTAGGTCTTCTTCGTTCAACTTTGGTAATTCATATGTATCTAGGAATCTGTCCATTTCTTCTGGGTTGTCCATCTTATTGGCGTATAGGTTCTGGAAGTAGGTATTGATGATCCTCTGGATTTCTGCTGGATCTGTTTTAATTTCACCCTTTTCATTCCTAATTGCATGGATTTGGGCCTTTTCTTTCCTTTTTCTGATAAGGTTGGCTAAGGGTTTGTCAATTTTGTTGATTCTTTTGAAGAACCAACTCTTGGCTTCATTGATTTTTTGTGTCATTCTCTTAGTCTCCATTGCATTGATTTCTCCTCTGATCTTTAAAATTTCCTCCCTTTTATGAGCTTTGCGGTTGTTCTGCTCTTCTTTTTCTAGAAGCTTGAGGTTCAGCATCAGGTTGTTTAATTGGGATGCTTCTGTTTTCCTAATATGCATATTCACTGCTATAAATTTCCCTCGTAAGACAGCTTTCATTGTGTCCCATAGATTCCAATATGTTGTATTGTCATTGTCATTTAATTGAAGGAACTGTCTGATTTCTTCTTTAATTTCTTCTGTGACCCATTGGTTATTCAGAAGTGTGTTGTTCAATTTCCACATGTTTATGAAAGTTTTTGAGTTTCTTTTGCTATGGAGCTCCAATTTCATCGCACTATGGTCTGATAATGTACAGGGGATAACTTCAATTCCTTTGCACTTACTTAAACATGTTCTATGTGTGAGTATGTGGTCTATTTTGGAGAATGACCCATGTGCAGCTGAGAAGAATGTGTATTCTGAGTTTGTGGGGTGGAAGACTCTGTAAACATCTGTTAAGTTCATTTGTTCAAGAGTTCGATTGAGTTCTAGTATTTCATTACTTATTTTTTGTCTAGTTGATCTATCTATTTGTGACAGTGGGGTGTTGAGGTCCCCCACTACAATTGTATTAGTGCATATATGACTTTTTATGTCTGTTAGTATTTGTTTTATATAGTTGGGTGCACTAGTGTTTGGTGCATAGATATTTATGATTGTCATCTCTTCCTCTTGGATTCTTCCCTTTACAAGGATGTAATGTCCTTCTTCATCTCTTTTAATCAGTGTTGGTTTGAAATCTACTTGATCTGCCAAGGGAATAGCTACTCCTGCTTCTTTTCGGGTTCCTGTCGCATGGAGTGTTATTTTCCACCCTTTAACTTTCAGTCTATGAGTTTCCTTTTGAATGAAGTGTGTTTCTTGTATGCAGCATATTGTTGGATTTTGCTTCTTGACCCATTCTGCCAGTCTATTTCTTTTGATTGGTGAATTGAGACCATTAATGTTGATGGTTATAACTGAAATGTATTGACTTGTCATTGCCATGACTTTTTGTTTTTGTTGGGCTCTCCCCCTTTACTTTTAATTTCTTGTCATGTCAGATGGGTACATTGTGCTTTGCTTCCTGGGGTTGTGATCCTCAATGTCTGTTCCTAGGATATTGTGTAAAATTCTTTGGAGTGCTGGTTTGGTATTCACGAAGTTCCTAAGGTGCTCTTTGTCATGAAAGTATCTTATTTCTCCATCCATTTTGAAAGATAATTTTGCAGGGTACATCAATCTGGGTTGCAGGCTGTTTTCTTTTAGGGCTTGGAATATGTCACTCCAAGCTATTCTTGCCTTCAGGGTTTGTGTTGAGAAGTCTACTGTGATTCTGATGGGCTTACCTTTGTATGTGATTTGTTTCTTTTCTCTGACTGCTTGGAGAACTTTGTTCTTCTGTTGTGTTTCTGGAATCTTAACAATTATATGCCTATGTGTAGATTTTTTTTGATCAAGGCTAGTTGGAGTCCTATATGCCTCACTTATCTGTATGTCAAGCTCTTTTCCCCTGCTTGTGAAGTTTTCTGCCATTATTTCTGTGAAGAGGTTTTTTATGTCATCTACACTCTCTTCTGTTTCTTCATTGAGCCCAATCAGTCTTATGTTATTCTTTTTTGCATCATCTAGCAGCTGCTGGATTGATTTCTCATGTTCCCTTATAATTTTGAAGCAATTTTTCTTTTCCTGGTCACTAATTGCAATCTTATCTTCTATATCTGAAATTCTGTCCTCACATTGGCTCATTCTGCTGTGTAGACTTTCAGTGGAGTTTTTCATGTCCTGGAAATCTATTTGCATCTGTTTTATGGATTCCATTTGTTTCTTATGTTGGGATTCCATCATGTTCCTGAGCTCCTCTGTAGATTTATTAATCATGTCTTGCACTAGGGGCACAATTTCTCCTGTTACCTGATAAATTATTTCTGATTTCATTTTTTCCAGATCCCCTTTTTTTGCCAGTTCAGTGGGTCCAGGTGGTTGAGTATCAGAGTGTTCCATCTCATTTCCCTTTGGGGTTGCTGTAGGTGATTTGCAAGTCTGGTTTTGAGACTTATTTATGTGTTTTCTCATTTTGACTGGGGTGGGGGGCTGTTAGCACCTGCACAGATTACCTCCTCTGAGCTGGGTGAGGTGGGACAGGGGCCATGAGCAGCAGTAGGGATGGTGACCCACAAGCCCTTTCCTGTGGGCTGGGAGCAGCCAGAGGGATGGTGGCCAGGAATCCCCTTCCTCTGGACCAGAAGCAGTGGGATGGTGGCTCAGAAGCCCCTCCCTCTGGGCCAGGAGCGGTGGGAAGGTTGGTGGCCTGGAAGCCCCTTCCTCTGGAGCAGGAGCAGCAGGACAGAAGGTGGCCCAAACACCCTTTCCTCTGGGCTGGGAGCAGCAGGAGGGATGGTGACTGGGAAACCCTATCCTCTGGACCAGGAGCAGTGGGACCATGGCTCAGAAGCCCCTACCTTTGGGCTGGGAACAGTGGGACTCAGTACCTTGGTCTGGTGATCTGGTGTCCTCTTCGTCTTTGTATTGTGGAATCAGGTGGCTGCCTTTCTGCAGTCGGGTGATTTGGTGTCTTCTGTGCAACTCAGGACCTTGGTAGGGTGTGCACAGACCTGCCTGTCTGCAGCGGGCTGATTCAAAGTGTGTTCCACGCGAGTGGGAACCTCGATAGGAAGTTTTTTGTAGAGTTTTCCAGGCAATGGGACCAACCAGAATCCTGGGGGAGTTGTCCTCATATAGGGTAAATATAGTCTATGAAACAGATCCAGGTGGTAGTAACATGGACGACTGTGGTTGCTCTGTACACATGCCACCTAGGACTCTTAGTGATTGTTCTAAGGCTCACCATATGTATCTTATTAGAATTAGCTCAAGACTTGCATTGTCTTAATTCCAGTGATATATAGAAATGCTCCTATATGGCTTCATTTTTTGTGGTATTCTTATTACACAGGTTATATCTCCAAATATTACAAATCTCCAAATGCATTTTTATAGGGTTTACTTTGTTTTCCAAAGTCATTTCCTTACTGCAGTACAGCTTTGTTCCAATCTATTTCATTGTGCTATTATTGAAAAATACATGTTCATTACACTTCTATATGTTACAAATTTAAAAATATTCTGTATATTTCATGCAATTACTTTTTAAAAATCTGTTAAGAGAAGAAAGAAGAAATCCATTCATATTTTGTTTTATATAATTATGTAATTACCTTGATCAGTGCCCTTTCTTGTGTATTTGAATTACTTTCTGGGATTATTTGCTTTTAGCCTAAGCACTTCCATTAGTATTTCTTGTAAGTCAGGTCTGCTAGCTAAAAGTTATTTTACTTTCTGCTTACCTGGAAAGCACTTATTTTACCTTTATTCTTTTAAATATACCTTTGCTGGATATAAGGTTTTTAGTTGGCAGTTTTGTGTTTAATTATAGTGTTTAAGATCTTTCCCTAATATTTTATTATTTGCATAGGCAATTTATGTTGCCTGGTTTGTTCTTCTGCTAAACGGATTATACTTCTTGTTTCTTTACATATTTCATACTTTTTCACTTAAACCAGACATTTTAGAAAACATATTGTTTACACCTCTGGGGACTTCTCCCCTGCCCTACCCCAGGGGTTTGTTATTATTGCTTGTTTTTTGACTTAGTGACTGGCTAGATTATTTTAGTGAAGTCTAGCCTTCCCCTGGGTGTGAAACCTCTGAGTTGCTCCTTAAAAAAGCACAGCTGTGGATTTGCTCAAAGTCACCCTGGAATGACAAAGGATTTGGTGGTGCTCTGGTCTCCTCTTGCCTCATGGCCTTCATCCGTCAAACTTCAATAATTGCTTGGTAATTTCCCTATTGCCCACAATACCCTGAAACATAAATTATTCTACAAAATAATCCAATCTCCCTTGAAGAACATTTTTGAAGTCAGTTTTTGATATATTTGTTTGTTTTACTCTGGAGTGGGGCCTTCCAGCTATCTTATTTCATAGTTCTCTCTTGGAAACTAGCCTGCCTACAATTTAGACTGAATCTTGGATTTTTTTCTCAGTTGCCTCTCACCATAATATCCCTGGCTCTTGAGAGCTCCCTTAAGTTTGAATTTCTCCAAAATATGATGTAAATGAAGTCAGTTCATTTGAGATGAGATGAGATACTACCTAGCTTTTGACATGCTTGTCTCCTTCCTTGTTCCCACGCTCAGGATTGGCAGGCGGCAAACTTCTCCCTGAGAGACATCCCAACTCCCCAGGCTGAGTTCTGGGTGGAGAGAAGGGGTGGGGAAGCATCCTGAGGTCCTCTGGACTTGCTTCTTTGTGTGTTGGTCCATGCCTTGCAAGCCAGAAGGGTGATCAGGGCCCATAATCTTAGCTTCCCACACCCAAATCAGAACATTGGTTTGCTTCTTGAGTGGGAACTGGGCAGTTGAAGAAATCCTCTCACTTCTTACTCTCACCCAAGGCTTGGCTTCAGCAATAGGGATCTGGGGAAAGAAAAGTAATGCTAGTAGCCCAATCCTCCCAGGAAGAAAGCTCTTCAAACTGGAGCAAAGGAAATAAGAGTCTTATGTTCTTAAATGTGAAAATCTGAGTGGAGACTACACTTTGATGAGCAGAGACAGGAAAGAGAATTGTTTTGGTTCAAAACTCATAGATTTCTAAGGCCAGGGATTTAGCTCAGTGGTTCTGCTGCCTGCCTTGCAAGCACAAGAACCTGAGTTCGATCCCTGGTAGTAAAAAAACAGAAACAAAACTCATAGGTCTCTACCTTCTTTATTAAATTTTTACAGATTTTTCTTTAACAAATATTTATTCATTTACTGTTTTTCCTTAGGAACATTTCCTGAGGTTGTAAATCATGGGTTTTTTTTTTTTCTTAATCTGGATCCCTTCACATGGTCATGTAAGAAGTCAATTTCTATCACTCCAGTGATGAGGTATACATGGTTGGTTTATTAATTTTCATTCTGAATATCTTTTTAAATCAACCTACATGTATGATTTATATATTATATATATATATAAGATTTATATGGAGTGGGGTAGTGATGGCAGTTGTCATTTAATACTTTTTCATAATTCCCTTTTTTGCATGTAGAAGTTTAAGTGGCAGCTCAGAATCATCAATCCATTGCCACTATGCTTTTTAACTTGTAGGTATAAGGAAAGCTAATTTAGGAAGGAAATCATTATTCTCCTGAGAGTTTGGTTTTAACAGATGATGTATATGAATGATTCATTTTTAATCATTGTCTACTGCCCAGACTCTTGGCTTCAGACCTGTGCTGTCATTCACCTTCAAACCTCTCTCACAGAAATGCAGATTCTGCACTCAACTATGCTGAGCAATGAGCAGCTTTGACATTCAGTGGCCACAGCTTTGCTTCATTTCTCCTTGAAAGAATTGTGTAATTCAACTACATGTTG
The DNA here is from genome assembly GCF_053883595.1 of Heterocephalus glaber. Classification (NCBI taxonomy): domain Eukaryota; kingdom Metazoa; phylum Chordata; class Mammalia; order Rodentia; family Bathyergidae; genus Heterocephalus; species Heterocephalus glaber. The sequence goes on from NW_028258156.1 coordinate 10,339,589, forward strand.
TTTTGACTGTTTATATGATTTCAAAGCAGATGGTGAATTCTCACCTCCACTGGGTGGAAGGGCCCTCAAAATACTTAACAGTATTTACAAGATGAATTGTAAGTGCTTGTGCTCCTGGGCCTTCAGGAACACATGATTTATATTCAGGATGCCTAAATCTAGGTAGTGGAAGACATCGAGTTCAAAAGTAAAGCAAATAGCTTAGGGTTCTGTTGCTGGTGTAAATCAAAATGAGCCTCTCTATCACAACTTGATATAAGAAAAGCTCATTTAATTGAAATTTTCTCAAGCAGGAGATATGTAATCGTTATATTTTCCTTCCAAATGTTTTATTTTTATAGGCCACGTGGTATGATTTTACTCTGGTTGTATTCACCAAAGTTCTCTCACCTTTGGCTTTTTTACTGCTTGTTTTCTATTGGGAATTAGTTTAGTGCAGCATTAATAGCTACTGTGGACATTAGATCTTTTTACTCATAAGATCCATGCTTAATCCATACCCTGACAATGTCATTTCGCTACTATGAAGAGACAGCTACTGCTTTTGTATGCCACAGTGGAATCTAGAGAGTGAATATTTCTGTGATAAATGTATACCTGAACACCATATGTGTTTATACATCACTGTTCTTAGTAAGCAAGGAAAATACACCTTTATATCTTTCACATCTTTCTCCATGTTTAATTGTAAAAAACATGAATGAAGTTCATTGTGTATGCCATCAGTCTTCAGTAAAGCCATCTATGATGACTCTATTGAGAATTTGGGAATCTTGATACTTTACTTGAAGAGTCAAGATTGTATATAACATTTGTGATTTAGTTTAATGATGAAGGTGTACGTTGGTTGTGAGAGTCTATTAACATCTGAAATTAATCAAGTCCATAACTTGGATGTTCCTAACCAATTTAAATATTTGTACATTATCTTCTAGGGCAACATCAAAGAAGTGGTACAAGAAATTCAGGAAGTGCTAATGTAAAACTCCCTCCGCCCTCAGAAAAAACCTACTTCACCATACCTCAGGTCTTCCATACAAAGCTTCAGAGCTAGTGTTTTGGTAAATTATTTTAAAAATAAGATTTAATAATTTTAAGCTTTTATTCCTATGAAAAGCAAAAGTTAGTGGAGAAAATAGGATTCATTTTAAGAAAGAATTTTGTTTAGCTATATGCTGCCTGGACAATCTTTTTTTACTGGGGATCGAAGTCTGGACCTTGAGCTTTCAAGGCAGACGGTGGAAACACTGAGCTAAATCCCCGGGCTGTGCCTGGACAAATCTAAAAGAAGAGCAGGAAGTCCAGCACTACCACTCACAGTATCACTAACTTTTATTGACTTTTGGTGATTCAATCCCTTTTCCTTTATGTTCTTCATCCTAAGACTAGTTTCCCACTAATCACACCTCTCTCATAATTCCTTAGGGTTGATTAGTCATAGAAATTTGACTTGATAAATTTTAAAAGATTATACTATTCAAATTATGCCCATAATCACAAGAAAATCAGTTAATATATTTTTATACCTCAAAGATGTTACCATACTATCTTCACTTTTCTCAACAGCCTCCTCTAAATTCTGTACTTTCTGTTTACCTTCACAATCTACACAAAAAAAGAATAAAAAGAATACTCCTTGTAAATATAGTGAAGAAATAAAAGTAAATATCTTAGAGCAAATTACTCAATGAGTTGGGATATATTATCGAATGAAATACTACATAACCTAGAAAAATACTAATGTGCCTATTTAAATAAAAAGATGTTAACGATACTTATTGTGAGTGTTACATATGGCAAACAACAGGCTAAATCCTAGCTACATGGTGCTTTATAAGAAAGGCTGGTGTTCTGCCTTTCTAAAGTTTTGAAATCAGTGGGATATAGCAACAGTAGACAAGTAAACAGGTATAAGCATGACAATTGTTACCAAAAAAAATAGTATGGCGTACTGTGATTTTTGGAGAAGTTTAAGTATGCTTATCTTCTTCCATATAAAGTAAAAAGTGTCCATAAATACATCACAAAGGTTTGTTGGTCGTTTTCTGTATCTAGAGGCAGGACAAACACCAATTTGTGTATTAATGCATTCGTGCATGCAGTTATCCAAATCCAAGGTGGCTGAGAGTGACCACATCATACTGACTATAAATGTTTATAGTATGACCACTAGGTAGTCATATATTTCATCTATTTTATGTTTTCTTATATTGTCTCATTTTTAAATGAAATGCTTTGTTATTTTATAATTTAAAAATATTTTAAATATACACACAGTAGAAAAAGCATTCAGTTCTTTACTCAACATCCAATTTCAACAAAAGTTAAGAAATGGTAATTTTTGTTTTAGATTTTTTAAAATGAAATAATTACAGATATAGCTAAGGCTCTAAAACTAAGTCCCATTTTTTTCAGTTCTTCTCCCTTCCAGGGGTAATCGCTAGTCTAAAGATGTGTTAATTTTTTGTTCTAATCAAAAAGACTTTAAAAACCAACATGTAGCGGTGCAAAAACCTGAATTACCAAATACAAGGAAAGAAAAAGAAAAGAAAACAATAAATGAGACAAAAATATGCACCAAGGAGTAATTGTTAGGAGAATGGAAGAGAAAGACTAAATTTACAAAAGCCTTTGTTGAATGAAATGGTCAATGTAATCATAAGAAATTACAGAAAGCACTTTTGTTAAGCTTAAAATAGTCATAATGAAACTTCAAAATTTTCTTCAGCTTGTCAAAACTTCTCTGTTGAATAATTGAATTTGAGAAATCTAGAAATAACCAATAAAACACCCTTTCATTGCATGTGGTCTAGTCTCAGAGTAAATAGAAGCAAAAGCATCATTCAAGAAAATACTTTGAAGAAATTTCAAGTCTATAATTCAAATATTTTCAAATAAAATTTTATTAACTTTTTTTGAAATGTCTACTATGAATTAATCACTGCCAATACTAGGATATACAAGATGAGTAGAAAGTAATCTTTTTATTGGGGAGTTCACAATCTAGTTAGTAAAACTTGTTAGATGACATGTTTTCTTGTCTCATGTATTCCTACTGCCCAGAGAACAGCATGGCATATAGTAAAAATGTTTAATAAACAAGTCTCTGGGGAAGAAAGAAGAACCCTGATTAAGCGTTTTCCATTTCCATGGTATAAACATTTTCATCATGACTGATTTCAAACTAATGGTATTATGTTCCAGAGTGTGGTATTTGAAAATAATACCCACCGGAGTGATAGAATCATCACAGCCAGCCAGCTCTGGCATTGGACAAATACATGTTCTATGGATACATAATTATTATTGCAAAAGAGTTTTGTTTAGTATATGGTAGAGCACAAAAAAGTAACCAGACTTACTGGAAGAGGACTTCTCCAAGGAGGTATGTTTGGGTTATTTTTGAAGGAGATATGAGTTTTCATTCTATCAGTGGTTCTCAATAAGACCAAAGTATGACCTAGTAGGAGTGGAACAGAGAACTGATAAGCAGCCTATATTCCACAGGACATTTCCCACAAAAGACAATTATGCACATTGTCAAATGTATCAATAGTGCTGAGATCAAGAAATCCTTCACTGGAATAACAGAGAACTTTTTAAATAAGAGAAAAGAAAATATAAAGGCAATCAAATATGAAGGGGGATTAATTAAGTTCAAGAAGCTTAATATGGCAGAACCTTAGTGTTCAAATGGGGGGAAAAGGGAGAAGTCAGGTTAAGAAGGGAAAGCTGGGTGAAGAAAAAAATGTGAGCATTTTACTAAAGTTTACCGGGATAACCTGAAAGGTTCAGAAATCATTTCCAAGATGATTGACTCTCTTGAAATCTCTTTTCCATCTGATGTGGAGGACATATTTAAAAGAAGTGATATGAGAGGGAAGATGTCCATTGGAGGTTTTTGCAAGAGTCTGGCTCTGCATTTCACAGCTATGATCCGGGAAACTCTAGTAGACTACAAGGTGTTAAGACAAGTTTCTGGGAGCATGTTTATGTGACAGAACAGAGGCAGGAGAATTTTCTGCTTATATTTCAGAAAGGCTATAGACTATATATCTTATACAATTCCCATTCAGAGAATTATTGGAAAGTATTTAACCTCATGTTACCTGTGATACTATAGAAACTTCTGGGGCTTAAAGAAGCATTTTTCACAAAGTGTTTTAGATGAGTTATCCTGTGTGAGAATAATTGTTTGCTTTTCTAATTTCATCTTTTCTCCTGGCAATTCATTCTTGCTTCTCATAATTTATTTAGTGAAAAAGACACAGAAAACATCTCCTGATGTTTTCCTTCAGAAAGTTTAATCTCTCTCTGATGTCCCATAAGATACAATCAGTAAACTTACATACTTAACTTTTTCTAACCATTATATAGTTTTCCAATACAATGGCTCTTCATATTTTAAATATAGCATTGTGTTATTCAGGCTCTAAATTATCTAATATGTTATATTACATAGGGAAAACTAAATATCACAGTGACCACTAAACATTATAAATTAAGAAAAATATGTAATGAGGGAAACACATATTAAAAACACTTCTAGAAGGAAAAAGAATGCAAGTATAGATACAGGCTTTACCTTGTTCTATTCTGAGGATCAAATCTCACATTTACATGTAGTGAGAGAAAGGGGACACATCCTGAAACCTCTAGACATTTAGAAAAATCTAAATTCTACTTGAATGGCCTCCATCAATTAATACTAGTTGTGTACAAGAAATGGTACCTGATACTAAATGCTACCTAAAGAAAGGATGGAAATATGGCCATTGGATTGGGAATTAAAGCGGTCATTAGCATGCTTTGGTAGAGTGGTCCTTGTGGAGTGCTGGGGTGAAAAGGTATTATTCAGATTGGAGAGAATAGCAACGGCTTATTTTCTAGATTTCCTCTCTTGTTCTCCTATAAGATGCTCTCACTTGTTCTTAATCTGTAAATTACTAGAGCATTAGTTTATTCTATGAATAAATGACATGGCTACAACCATAAAGCTCCTTCAACCCCAAGCTAACCTAAATATTGACAGGCAGTGTGAGACTAGTGAATCCAGTGTGGATTTAGTAAATCCAAGTACAAATTTCATCCCTTGTGTGATTTTAAGTGAGTTTCTAAACTTCAAATATGCATCTCCTCATTTATAGAACCGAGTATTAATGATAACCATTTCAGATAAATGTTGTGAGAAATTAAACCAACCAACATAATATGTGAAATTTACCATATTAGAGAGTAGCTTATAGAAGGGTAATTTTAGCTTACTATTCACAGGTTAGCTTCTTTGTGTGGGATTTATTTTCTGCAAGTATTATTCATATTCCAATAAAGCAACTAAATATTTATTGAGGACTAATTTACAAAACACTTGGCTGCATATTGATGAATCATAAACATGCATAATATCTAATTCTTTAATTGAATTAGATAATAGGTATTTAGAGTCTAATAAATGTTTATATTACAATAAGTAATTATTTGACAGTAATTTTCATTCTGGTAAGGAAAATAAAAAGATAATAAAAGTTTTTTCTGTAAAGGAGTGATTTTGTTAAGAGAAGACTCTCTTGAAAGGTCAACATGAGTAATGGAATAATTATGATTATACATATGAGTCAATAAAAAATTACAAGCTAAAATAAACATGCTAATTGTTTCTTAGGACTTGTTCTTCCAAAGGAATGCTGACTTCTCTATTTAGCTATGTGAACTGCTGGTCATTAAGGGAGGTATTTTGTGCAGCAGCTCTGAACTCAGCAGATGTTGTGTTAACATAAAGATGAATTACGCCAAATAGAACTGATGAAGTAAAGAATTTGTATTTTCAGATCTTTGACCATCCCTGACCCACTATATACATATTTCATTACACATTCCATGAGAAGAAAGTTCAGTGTCTGGAATATTGAACAGTAGTGCTCAAGCTAGCACCTTTTGTGATACTGAGAACCCAAAGTCTCTTACCAAGTCACACTGTGAAGCAGAACATGAGTCCTGACCAGGTAACAATACATCGCCTCAAGTCCAGCTCCAACAGACCATGCTTGCACAACCAGAAACTGTCCACATGCGTCTTCTAGCACTATACCCTTTTCACCCCATTCCCATAGTAAGATCATTCCCATAACCGCAAGTGGTAACAAGGCAAGTAGAAAAAGAAGATAAAAAACATAACTTTTACTTTCAACTTAGAGATGGCTGTCTTGATTGGTTAGGAAGCTGATCATCATTCACTGAACTCTTCCTATGTTCTAAAAAACTATTGCACTGTAGTATTTTCAGTGATTCTGAGATCAAGGCCTTCTGGCTTTTTGCAGCCTCAAAACCGTTGGTTTTCTTATATTTTCCCCTAAATTTCTTCTCTTTTTTTCCTACATCATCTGCTTTTCTCTCTCTTCTACATCACCAAGTCAGCAAACTATGTTAATTTCTCCTTTCTTAAAGAAAAGCACAAAATCCACATAACATTTAGCTACTATTATAATTGTGTTCTCATTATAATAAAAGCCTTCAAAAGTGGTATCTGTGCTTATTGCTTCTGCTTTCTCACTGCTTACTTGTTTACTTTTGAAAGCTCTCAAAGTAGCTTTAGTTCCCTGTGTTCCACTGAAACTTCTCATTAATAACCTATACATTGCCAAGTCCAGTGGAAAAATTTCAGTTCTCATCTTATTCAGCTTATTACAAGCATTTGACATAATTATTTAATATAATTTTTTCAGCTCCTCTTTGGACAGAGAACAAATATCTAGAATATATAAAGAATTTAAAATTAGCCCCCCCCAATAAAACACCCAATCAAAAATGCACAATTGAAATGAATTGACACTTCAAAGAAGTATCACTGGCTAATATGTACAAAAATTGTTCAGCAACTTTGGCCATTAGAAAAATGCAAATACAAAATGACGCTGAGATTATATCACTTTCCAGAAAGAATGACCATCACTAGGAAAAAATAACAGCAAATGCCTGGGAGGCAAAAGGAACACTTCTACATTGTTAGTAAGAATGTATACTAGCGCAAGAAATCAATGTGGAGATTCCTCAAATAACTAAAACAGAAATTCCTTTGATGAGGCTATGTATATTCTGGGTATCTTTACAAAAGAGTTAAAGTACTCACATAAAATAATACTAATAACAACAACAACAATAATTAAAGTGGAAACAGGAGATTTAGAGACATAGGGAGGAGAGTGATAAGGATAAAGGGAATAAAAAGAATCAAGATGTGTTATACAGGGCCAGTGATTTAGCTCAGTGGCTCCATCACCTGCCTCGCAAGTGCAAGGTCCTGAGTTTGATCCCTAGTGCAGGAAAAAAAAAAAAAAAAAGGTGTGTTATACACATATACACATTCCTAAGAAAAATATAAACTTTATCTACAGAAAGCACATATTAATAATATTAAAAATATCTTCAATTTGAATCTGGCTCAGAAGAAACAAAATCTGTGATGTTTTAATTGTAAGCCTATGTTTGGGGAAGATGGCTGTGTTTGTGTTTGTATGGGAAGGTGGCTGTGGTTGTGTTTGGAGCTTGTGAACAGAAGAAAAATTTTGTCAAATGCTTTTGTTTGAGAACAGAATTGTTGGTGAACAGAAGCATTCATGAACCAAGGTATTACTGTAAGACAGAACAATATGAAGATTTTGCAAAGGAATTCATCATCTTGAATCTAAAAGAAAATAAATAAAACTTTATCATGGAAGCCAGATATAGTGTTACACTTCTATAAAGTCAGCACTGTGGGAGGCTGAAGCAAGAGGATTGCAAGTTCAAGCCCAACCCGGGCAATCTAGCAAGATTCTGTCTAAAAATGAAAAGTTTAAAAGGGCTGGGGATGCAGCTCAGTCCCTGTGTTCAATCCCCAGTACAGCACACACAAACACACATACATGCACACACATGTCTGGAACACACACACACAAAACAAACAAAAATAGTTACAGACATTGTATCACAGTGATAACATCCATACATATTTATAGTGGCACTACCTTGTGCTCTGCAGCACACTTAGGAACATTCCTATCTTCCACTAACAGATGCCAATAACAACCTCTCTGCATCCCCAGAAGTGCCTGCAGACACTATTCAATCTCCTTTGTGGGCTCAAAATCACCCCAGGTGGAGGACTGATAAAGTAGAAGGCACTCTAGTACATCACACTTCTTTCCTTTCCTGTACAGTATTTGACCTTTTAAACTTCTACTCTGCTTAACACTGTGAAATTCTCTTGGACCTGAAAGTATTTTTAATTGGTTGGCCTTGGCATTATCTCAAATTTTATACTCGTCTACTGATGTCTCTAACTTAGCCTGTGTCTCTACCAGATCTGTTTGAGATATCAAAAGCAGGTTACAGAACCATCTGGGAAAAAATGATTGAATTTTTGTTGACTTCAGCTCTACTTTCAGTTTCAATATTGCCTTACAGTTCCATCATCTTACATCAGTTAAAAAAATACCTTACACCTCAGTTTACTTGTATTCAAAGAGAGATACTGATTTGAGCCCTAAATCCCTCAAAGGTTTGCAAAGTTTTAAATAACATGACTGCTATTAAATTACTTTGAAAAATAAAAACATTTTCCACAAATAGAAATTATGACAACATTAGCAATATTCCTTATTAGATGCAAACCTACAGCAAGTTACAGACAAGTAAATGTTGGTAGTTCTCAAACATACTATCCCATTAGCATACATTTGAGAGTGAACATGAGCCTGTACTTATCTTTTCTCACACAGCAACAATGTTTTGGAATTTTGTAGAATGGGAATTTGAGGTATCTCTTACTGTCTCGGCAGCAACAAATTTGTCTCACAAATTTCAACTCAACAATAAAAGTACGAATGTCAAAAGAGTCTTGTGTGTTGCCTGAGGGAAAAATATTTTGCTTGTTTACTTAGTTCCTCTCCTAACTAGTAAGCTCCATTCTCAGAGCTGGAGTTTAAGTGACTGAAAATCCCTCAGTTCTTTTTTGTTAATCCCTTCAGCTCCTATCCAAGGAGAAATTCTCCCGTTCTCTTAAACCAATCTAACAGTGAGAAAAATGCTCAATAGATACACCAGAGGGCACACTTTGGCATGTGGTTGTGTGGTGGTATTCACAAAGGCACAATCATTTCCCTCTGCAGGCAGTAGCTACTTCCTCACCTGTAACCTTTCAAGTAGATTCTCTAGGCCCCTGTGTGCTGTGTGTGTGTGTGTGTGTGTGTGTGTGTGTGTGTGTGGTGTGTGCACTCAAGGATTCTCATTTGGGGACTGCAGAAACCAGAAGTTTAGGCATTCCTAAAACACATTTGTGATTTTGTAAAGAAGATAGAGGAAAATATCTTCTTTGTAAAGGTCTCTGTTCCCATAAATGTTGTTTGCAAGAACCTCTGCACACGTGAAGTAGGACTAGATTTGAGTCGTGAATCTGAACAGACGTCACAAGCAGGGAAAGTAACCTTGACAAAGTGTGTCTGAGCTTTCCAAGCCACCTGCCTCTAAGGAGGTTCAGAACGTTGCCTTCTTTTACCCAACTTGAAATGAAGAGAATATTCGCATAGTATTTAGAGGTGTCAGCCTTCAGAATGTGAACACTTAAGATAGGCAAGCGGGGAAAATAGGTCAAAAGAAACGGCACACAGTTAAAAATAGCCACCAAAGAAAATGTACTTGTGTTTGGCACTGTGTTCTCCACAGTCACTCTAATTGGTTACTTGGCTCACTGTGCAAGACAGTCAGCTTTTCTCATCTCTGGGACATAGGGGTTATAATACTTCGTTCGCTGTCACAAAACACACAAACCTGACTGAGCTCATTTATTTGTACTATTAAAGCAAAATTGGCTTTCTTTCATGTTAATGATTCTTTTCTATCAAAAAAAGATAAAAAAGGAAGGAAGGGACTGAAAGAAAGGAAAAGAAAGGAGAAAGAAAGAAGAAGAGAGGAAGGAAAGAAAGAAAGAAAGAGAAAGAAAGAAAGAGAAAGAAAGAAAGAAAGACAGACAAAGCTTTCTCACCATCACTATTTGCATAGGAACTTGTCTCTGTTTAGTCTTAGTTTTGTGTTTTATTTGTTTTTGAAATCATTCCCTCCCCACCTCTGGACCATTTCTCTGGACCATTTCTTGGATGATGTCAGATGATGTCAGAGATCTACCCTTCCATTACATGCTCTTACTGAGCCGACACAGCTGTATTCTCAGTCATCTATGAAGTTTAAATTGGTAGCTTCAAATGTGTTCTATAAATTTCAGCAACAGCTGATTTGGCTAGAATTTCAATGTTATCTCCATTTGGGAATTTAAAAAAAGAAGAAAGCAAATGAACCAAGCTTTAATGATTTACTTAAGAGGTTGTATGAACCATCACACTCAATTTTTTTCTTTGAAAAGAATGTTCCCATAAATGTTTTTGCCCCTCTTGCATTATTTTACAATTTATTATCGCTATGAAGGCACAAATTTGGCCAATGACTTAGGAAACTAAGAAACTATATTTATGACTAGACAAGTACATAATGTGACCATACTGTTCTAAAAGAATACTTTTATATCTGAATATTTGAGCTCAAGGAATGAAGGATTTTATTTTGTTTGAAACAGAGCCAAAAACACAGTGTATGCTAGAGTTATCCACAGGACAGACAGCAATGCTGGGGAAATTATATATCCATGCTAACCAGTGAACAGAGCTTATTAGGAGCTAGAAGTATGGGGACTTTATAAAAAGCACTTCGGAGAGGATATGGGCATTTTCCCAAAAAGATATGACTGTTCTAAGAAGAAGTATGGGGTGTTAGTTTTTTTAAATTACTAGGCTTTCTCAGATGAATTCCTTTCTATTTCTCTGGAGAGAACAGTAAGCTATAGCTCCCTATCTTTGAAAACACATTTCATAGCATTTGGATCCTTGAGTTGCCAAAGACCCTTGCCTGGTCACCCGTAGGCTGATGAATCTCATGGAATGGGATGGTCTGACCATTCACAAGCAATTACTAAATGATTTTGAAAAGCAATAACTCGAAATTATCTCATAAATTTATGGATTATCTAAAAAGAGCTATTATAAAATTGAGACACATGTAACAAAATAAAGAAATAAGATACCTGCTGGTTTATTAATTCCTTTGTTTACAAACAAGGAGTACTTTGAAGATCTTAAGAATACAATTTGTATTTTTTTTGTTTTGTTTTTTGTTTTTTGTTTGGTTTTTTTTGTACTGGGGATCGAACTTGGGTTCTTGCACTTGCGCAGCAGGTGATGAAACCACTGAGCTAAATTCCTGGTGATAATTTGTATTTTTAAGGAAAAGAGACAGTATATGAATGTACTATTCTACCTTATGGAGTCAAAACATATTTTATAAGCAAATATTCATAACCATTCTACATTTTGAAAATGAAAGATATTTTTCTTATATCCAATTTTCTTGTCATTTCTGATATTTTCTGGTAATACATGCCTAGATGAACCCGGTTATTGTTGGTTTACTTTACAGGATGTGTGAACCATCACACAAATCAATTTTGACTGGCTTCTCTATCAGAGTAAATGTGCTTTTACAACATTTAATAAAATTAAAACTGAATCAAAATAGAAAAAAATGAAACCTATATGAACAGAATAAAAGTATTAAGAGTTAAGTATTAAGTATTAAAAGTTAAACATCTGGCTTAAATGATACTAAAGATTTAAATTTAGCATTCGGAGATTTAAAGAGTACTAAACCTTTAAATAGAATGTGACATAGCTAATTGTTCAAAGAGAAAAGAATGAAAAGAACGTATAGATGTTGCATCTTTTTGTGAGTTATGAGCCATACCCTTCCTGTATAACTGCATACTTCTCAGAAAATTTCATTAAACTGTTAGTAGTTTGAAAGTGACTGCTGAGTCAGAAACGCTGTTTTAAGGTTGATTATATCATAATTGCTCTAGAACATAATTTAACATCTTCACATAGTGGGATATTGCTTGAGCTGGGAGACTGAGAGCAAGGAGAATGAAGAAAAATCATGGGGAAAATGGGATCTCCAGGGCATAAGGTATGAGGTGCAGTAAAAGAGGCAACTATAAATAACTGTATAGATATCAACAGTGCTCACTATTAATATTCCTGACTACTATATCTATGCTAGGAATCATGATTATTTAATTTATTTAATTCTCACTATACTTTCTATGATTTGGAACCTTTGGCCATCTAAATCTTATAAATAAAATAAATTATAAAGTGTATTTAGTTTGGGATTTGTAGGCCTGGAGAATTCTATAGGGATCCAAATGGAGGTGCCCATAAGACATTTGAACATGTGAATCAGAACTTTGGGAGAAAAATCTGGTTGGGAAATATGGAATTGGATGTTTTTGGCCTATATAGTTGATTATTCAAGTCAAAGGAGTGTGTGAGATAAAGCTCATGCTACTGGATGAGAAATTATTCTGGGGTCTTTGGTCATTAATGATCATAAAAACTATTTTGTAGAAGTGGAAGCAATGAAAAGTATACAGTGTTGCACTAAAAAAATGAAGTGTGCTTTTCTAATATGTTTACTTCTTAATAAAAGGAGAAAAGAAGGCTAATGACTATTTTAATAAAATCCATGGCTATGGGGAAAGAGATTTAAAACAGGCACATTGACTGATAGTATGCTTGCAAATGTCAATATCTCAGTTTTATCTAACCAAAGGCCTTCATTAACTTTTGAAAGTGGTGGAAGTACAGACTTAAGAACTGTTATTGAAAATTTCAGCTATTTCTTGCATCTCTCTTAATATTGGATTAGGGAAAATGTGACATGAATTATTAATAGACTTCAGAATATTTTTACTTAAGTCTTAACCAAAACACTCATGAGTGCCTTAAATAACATTTTTACAATGAGGAATGATGGATGTAAATTTGAGGACCAATATGCATTAAATAGAGATTCTTAATAAAAAATACCTTATTTGTAAAAAATATTATTTTTATTTGTTTGCTCTTGTTGAATCTTATAATAGTCTCAATTTTAATTATTTTCAAATTTAGGTAACTAAGCAATGCTGTACTTGTATTTGAAAACAATCCTTTTTCTATTGTTTCTAACAACAGACACCACCAATGCACATATAAGTACCAATTAATGAAATTAGTATGAAATTTACCTTGGTTGACAGATGTGATTCTTTCCACTATTCTGGTTGCAAACCAAATTGGTCACAAACTGAATCAAATTCATTGGTAAGGTTCAGTGTTGACCTTATGAGGAAATTTGATTCAGTCAAGACCAACTCGTTTTGGGACAAGTATTGTGGAAAAAATTAAGTTCATGAACTATGGTACCACTGTATATTTACAGAGTAAAAGTAGGCATATAACTTTTTAATCCCTACTGCTAGTAACATAAGTGCAATGATAATGAACTGTGTGTGTGTGTGTGTGTGTGTGTGTGTTGGTCCTAGATTATTCTGTAATAGGCAATGCCTTTGGTTCAGCACAATCAATTCTTTCTTCTAGGTGAAATGAAAATAACACAAATTTCCATTGAAGGAATATACCAGGGAAAGATTACGTTCTACTGAATGAGAAAGCTTTTAAAAATCAGAGGCCGTGTTAGATTCAGGATCCCAAAATGATTTCTCTTGATCTGTAATTTTTCTTAAGGAGAAAACGTCATAAAATTGGCTGCAAATCACAAAAAAATAGTCCCTATATTCAAATCCATAAGTATCTTACTCTTATCTATAAACTGCAGAAATGGCTTTTTGCCCCATAATTCTTTGATCTTTTTATATCCACTGCTTCCGTAATAAAGCTATTTAAAAGTAATAAAACTGAAAGTTGTCTCACCCATTCCATTACCCTTCATCATTGAAGAGAGCTATTTTATTCTTTCTTAGTAATGCCAACTCATTAGATGCTCTATACACAAAACCTATCAAAATTCTTGTTTGCACAGTGTGTAATACGTCAACCCAGGTCAAGCTTGACTCTAGAAATTAATCATACTCCGGAGATAAATAGCCTTTTTTACTTTTGCTTAAATGTGAAGCCACACTTTCAATCATATTTTTTATCATCACTAATAGGTTCCACTTTCCATCTTAGTCTTTGTCACAAATAAAAACCCCAGACACTGCCTTACTACATTAGTCTTCTTTCCTGAAAACATGATATCTTTCTATTCCTTCTTAAAATGCCAATGGCATGCACTTTTTAATTTTTAAATTAATTTTTAAATGTTTAGCATACTCTCATTCATTTATTCAAAACATATTTGTTGGGTTTCTTTCAAATTCACAAGCTATAGTAGTGGCAGTCATGACTTTATTCAAAGAATTGGTTCCTAGATTGAGATAAAGTTGTCAACATTAGATTCAATTCTTGTCAGGGAAGCACAGAAAGAGGAGTATGGAAAGGAAGAGCATTATTGCATCAAATGTATGTAAAAACATTTGGAAGACTTAAGCATTTGACCCATCGACACTCTTACTTTTGACATAATTGACTTCTTGTAATTATGCTAGAATGAGGCACAGAAATGGAGTGAAAATTAAAAAAGAAGAGACCAATATGAACTGATACTCAAGAATCCGCTAAGAAAAGTTAGAGGGAATTGTCTATATTGCTTTAAATATTTAAAATAGTATTTTAGATACTGGCAAAGATTAGATACGCCAGTTGCAAATATGCAAAGCTAATCTTTAAAGATATAATGACAACAAAATGATATTTATTCTTTGAAGTTCTTGGGAGGAATAGATACCATTTATTAAAAAATGTTCCAGAAATGCAGAAAAACTGGTGCCATAAGAAAAATGTAGTCCAACTGGGTACAAAATAAACACCATTATTGACAAGAGTAGGTACACACACTTTCAATTGGAGTTTTACCCTGAGTAATACAGGAGAACATTTTAAGGTACTAAAACAGCTTCCACAAATTGCTCCTGGCATCCCAGCACAGGGCTGTCTGACAGGAGCTTTTGTACGTATTGCTACTTACTAGGGACTGACTTGTTGGCAATGCTCAGCAGCAAGTCTCCCGAAATGCCCTGTGCAATAAGGCCATCTGGTCTGGGACACATGCCCAGTATGGGTGGTTAATTGGTGTTCATTAGCTCTCTCTTCTTTGCTTCTTTCACTCAAGCTTTGACTAAATTTGGAGTTTAGAAAAAAATGAAATCTATATACATCTACACATTGTATACCTTTATTAAATTATTTTTCAATACTAAATACAACTTTTTAGTTTTTTTATATTTGGCCCCTTGTTAATTATTCCAGGACTCATGTATTTTAAAAATAGATTAGCCTATTTATTACATCTTAGGTTTGTTAATGCCTAAAAGAATCTATGATGTATAAATAATAGATGAGAAGGTAATAGAGATATTCTGAATAAAAATAATAAATTACAATACTACAGTTAATACTTGTGATAATTCATAATAATATACTTTTGTTGGGCATCATCTATAAATCAGGCCTATAAGTGATAGCTAAGATATTAGAGATTAATAAGAGATAAGAATTTTAAACTTGTCCACATCTTATGGTACATCCTTAGAAATATATAACACAAAATTGGCAGACATACAAGGAAATACAGTAAATTCATCCCCATTAGACAGTTTTTATACATTTTATCTTAATAATTAATAAAACAGACAATTCTTCCCCGAGATAGAGGATTTGAACACAATTAAAAATTTGATATGATTTTCTATGTACAATCAACAAACAATGAAAAACAAATCATATACATTATTTTTAAAACACCAAGAAATAAAATATATTTTAATCATAAAAAGTTGATGTTATTAAAAAAACTTTTCTCTAAGTGCGAGGACCCGAGTTCGATCCCCAGTACCAAAAACAAAAACAAAAATTCTCTAATTTTGATGAAATTAATCTAGGAAAACTCAAGCAATAGCAGCCTTTACTGTTGAAAGTAGAGCTATAGTTTTGACTAATGCATTGGTTAAAAGTGATATAATGTTTAAAATTAGAAAATATTGTAAAGTTAATGATAATGAAAACAATAAATGCCCAAAAATTGTAGAATGGAATAAAAGCGTTTCTTTTACAAAATGTGCAATGTAAATGTTTTTAATACAAACTTGGATCATTAGTTATCTACTTATCTACCTTACGAAGTTAGAAGGATAATATACAAACTAACGACAAATAGGAAAAAATAATAAATACAAAAACCAATAAAATAGAAAGCAGAATGACGAAAAGGACCATTAAAGCCTTTATAAAATTTTACACTTTAGACAAATCAGCTTTGAAGAAAGCAAACATGTTAGCTTTTCTTCACTTTGTCAAATTTTTGACTCAAAGTTTCAGTCCATATTTGATTGACTCCATTACTTTTGGGCAGAACATCATGGCAGGGACCACTTCATGGAGCAAAGCTTCTTACTGCGTGGAGCCTGGGAAGCAAAAAGACAGAGCAGAGAGACTGAGGGTCCCAATATCCCCTTTAAGATCAGGCCTCCAACGACTTAACTTCCTTCCAATAGGCCCCCCTTTTGGGGGGTTCCATAACCTCCCAATAGTGCCACAGGCTGGTGCCTAACCCATTAGTGCATAGAATTTAGGTGAAATTTAGTATCAAAATCACTACAGCAAACAAATATAAACTTTATTAAATGAATATAGGAATGTACAGATAATACATAGTGACAGACAACAGAACTATTGAAAAGATGATGTGATAATAGAGTTATAAACTTAGATAATTTGAGTGAAGTCCTTGAGAAATATTACTCATTTGTAAACATTAAATAAATTGAATCTGAGATTTAAAACTCTTCCTCAAGAAAGCATCAAGGCTAGATAGTTTCAAAATAATTTCTTTCAAAACTTAAAGAAAAAAATATTTAATATCCTAAATCTCTTCCAGCAAAAAAATTAAGAAGAAATACTAGCAATTATTCTTCAAGTCAGACCCACCCTTAATATTGAAATATGACTAGGACATGCAAGAGACGAAAATGGGACTATTCTTTCTTATGAATATATGTGCAGAAATGTTAACACATAATTTAGGAAACCAAGTTCAATGATTAATATAAGTGATAAAATACTGTTAAATTTATCAGAGATTTACAGTTGTTTAACAGTGAAATAACAAATTTGACAAAATAAATATTTGTTAAGATAAAGCATTAACAGATTAAATAAAAAATATATGACCATCTAAATAGTACAGATAAAGCATTTGTTAAAATTCACCATTAATATATGGGTTTAAAAAGCTTAGCAAGTTTATAAAATCCAACTTCCTTAAAAATGTAAAAAATATTTTCAAAATCCCACAATAAACATTATACTGATAAAATACAGATAATTTTCTTTTAGTCCAAGAACAAATCAAGAATGCTATTTATTTATCATTACTTTTATTCAGCCTTTTGTTGGAAATTGTAGGTAATAAAATACTACAATAAAAAGAAATAAAAATTCTAAGTCTTGAACAGTAAACAAACGTATTACTTGAAGATGATATAATTATACATGAAGACATTATTAGATTTGCAAGAGGATTTGAAAACTTTCTAGGGAAAAATAAATATGTAAGATTAATTCATCTTCTGTACATCCAGATATAAAAAAATTACCAAAGACTTAGGAAAATTTAATGCAAAAAGTATCAAAATTATAAAGTGTAATTTGTAAGTAAAGACTTTTGGATGAAAACTACCAAACTATATTGAAGACCTTCAAAAAAGATGAAATAAAAGGAGAAAGACAGTGTTAATGTATTCGCAGCTCAATAACATAAAGATGAAAGTTCTAAAAAATTTTTACATTTTGCATGAGTGTATGTGATTATATAAATGAAGAGAAAGACACTATGTCAATCTTCCAAGGCTGTCACTACATAATCCTTGTAAAGATAGTGTGCATCTAAAGCTATCAGAGATCTACAGAAGTGCAAGAAGCCTACAGAAGATTGTTTCTCAACAAAGGATATCAAATAATTCTTGAATAACTCAATTACCACATGTAGAGAAATATGATTTAAACTTAATTCAAAAAATTAATAATAAGAAATGAAGAGTAAAACTATAGATTTTTTAGAGGAAATACAATATAATATCCTTATGAAGTCAGATTTAAAAGCATTTCTTAAGCAAGATGAAAGAACACAAATAATTATATTGAACTACCTGGAGTTATAAGTAGTGAAAAGGACTTAGACAATGAAAATTGAAACCTGCTTCTTAAAAACAAAAATATATGATTTTGGATTTAAGCTATTATAAAAATATTGACAAATTTGAGTACAGCAAGATGAAATTTTAGTCAATATCAGATAGAAAGTAAATGACAAGATGTAGACTGGGAGGAATTTTGTTACATATGTTTGAATAAAGTTGATAAATATCCACAACATGTAAAGAGTTACTATAAATCATTAAGGAACAATTTTTCAATACAAAAGTAGGCAAAGACTTGACGAGGAAAGAAAAAACTAAATGATTAGTATCCATATGAAAAGATGCTCAACTTTATTAATAATCATGAAATTACATTTTTAAGCCCCAATGAAGTGCTATTCCATATCCACAAGATAAAAAAAAATTAAAAGTCTTAGTATATGGAGAGTTGACCAGGATAAGAATGAATAGGTACATCCATGTGTCTTAATTAACTTTTCTCATTGGTGAGACAAAATACCTGACACCCAAAGTTAGAAGAGGAAGGGTTTATTTCAGCTCTCAGTTTGTTGAGGTTTCAGTCCATAGTCGGCTGGCTCCAAGGCAGGTTGGTATGGCAGAGGGGAACTGCAGAGGAGAAACAATCCATGCAGCACAACCAGGAGGCAGTGAAGCAGCAACAAGCGTTCCCATTTTATCCTATCCAGGCTACAAGATTTTTTAGGTGGTGTCACTCACATCCAGGGTGGGGCTTCATCAATAAAACCATTCACCCATACCCAGAGAATGTTAATTCCAATCAGTAGACTAATTTAGTACCAGACCCGCTTAATCCAGTCTCTCACTCCCTGGATCCAGCAAGCTCCAAAAAAGCCCCACCTAATGAACACATGAGGATTTAGGATGACATCTAGATACAAGCCATAGCACTATGTATTGGCTAGTAGAAGTCTAAATTGAGATAACCATCCCAATTATCTCTACTAGAATAGATAATATAGTACACTAACACAATGAAATACTATAAAGTGGTGACACAAAGTTTTACTTCATGACTCAAAGTAGATAGACCCCCAAAACATGTTACACCAAAGAATTAAGTCTCATGGAACAACAACAAAAACAAAGTCTAATTTTGTTTATATAAAGTTGAAAATTAGTCAAAATAATACCATATATTGTCTGATAAAGCACACAGGTTTGGTGACTGAGGAATTTTCTTAAATAAAGTGGTGGAATGATCAATGAAATCTTCTAGAGAGTGACTGTTCACTGGGAAGGAAAGCGTATGCGATGAGGGGAGGACCTCAGGCTCTTCTCTACCTACAGTACTGTGTCCTTTCTTTACTCAGCTAGGAATGCACAGAGGTATGATTTTATTATTCTTTCAATATTTCGTATAATTCTATATGTTCTTCTCAATGTATGATGTCATTACAATATTTTTTCACAGCAGGGACTCTGACTTGCTAGTTTAACCGTCATCATTTTGAAGATTTCAAACATAAACTTGAAAAGCTTAAATAATCTCATTAGTGATCTAATAAAACATTTGTTTTTAAAATCTTATTTATGGAGCTCTTTGAAGATACGTTAAGAGCCAAGAGGCAATCCTAGGACAGAAACACACCATGTCCTCTGGTGATCAAAGAGAAGCTGGAGAATTGTGCAACTACTTTCATTACTCCACTCCTGCTCATCTCAAGAGTCCAAATACCTTTGACTTTTTCCTCAGTATTTTATGGCTTTATTTCTCCTGTTTGTCTTAAATAGAATTTAGGTTTTATTGAATTATGGGGTGAGCTAAGGGCTCAGGCAATCGATGCCCAGACACATGAGTTTAGGGTTGAGGACACATGAAGGCTCACCTGTGCCCCACACTAACCATCTGCCCCTGATTGCCCCCTTAACTGTTAAGGTAGCCTCCTCCTACTTCCTCAGGATTCCCAGGACTGAGAAGTCAATGGGGCAAAAGAAGGACAGTAGAAATGAATCAGTAGACCTTGGCCTTAATTCAAGAACTGTTTATGACTTGCTAAGAAAAGCTATTCATCCCCCTCAGGCTTCAGCTTTCTGATCATTTTTAAAAAATATATTCATTGCTTGAATTACTTTTCAATATACTTGGGGATTTGATACAGCTGGTGAAAGCCTTAGTCAATTGTACATGGCCTATGGTGGTTATGGCAGCATTTAAAGCCATTTGGGTGAAACTGTCATTGAGATGTCCTGTAAGTCCTCTGATCAAAATTATTCAGAGCCATTTTGATTCATTGCTTCTGGGAAAGGACCAGTCTTGAAAGTGAGTAAGACCCATTGTCCTACTGCTGTGAAAACTAATCCTAGCATCATTTGTTCTTTCTGAAAAAAAATCATTTCTGTTCCCAAAAAAAAGTATATGTGGAAGGATAGTATAAACTGTGTATTTTAGCCTTAAATTTAAAAGCTCATGCTTGCCCTCAAAGATGTAGTCAGACTCAAAAATTCATCTTATCTCCTACATGCTCCCTTGGTGGAAGACATAGCGAGGTCTATGTGATTTTTATTCTCTTGAGAGAAAGAGGATTATTGAAGTAATATTAAAAGAAGATTATAACAAAAGAGGATTTGATAAAAAGGTCAACAACATCCCTAAACTGGAATCAATGATTTACTTTAAAATAAAACCAAAGGATTTATTAGATTTGCTTCCTGCTTAGGATCACATTTTTGAGTCAGAGACTTGTCAAATTTTTATCAAGCCATTATTTTTTTAGAAGGAGAGTTAGAAAAGTGAGGTTTGCAGAATACACACTGACTTGATCATTAACTACAAGCCTGCCTAGTCATAACCTTTGGAAATTCTAAATTATAAAGTAGAGAACATATAATATGTCATCACCAATTTCCACTTTACTCCTACTTGCTTTCCTAAAACACAATTTGTCTTACATGGGTATTCTATGATTTGTCATAAGACTCATGTGAGTTTGAAATAAAATCCAAATGTGAGCAGTGGAAATCAGAAAATTCACTTCATTACAGAAAAGTCTACATTTCTAGCCAATTAGCAATGATCTGTAGTTCCTGTCACTTTCATTAACAATTTCCAGTCTCCACAAGGTGGTAAGGATATAGGACAGGAAGATGCCCTTGGTGTCTTAAAAATGCTCTGCTATACACATTTCAAAAGGAAAAAGACCAACATTTTAATTTGCATGGCACACAATAGAAAATAGGGTGACTTCAGTACACAAATAAAGGTAGAATGGGTATTAAGATTTAGAAGGAAGATCACAGATACAAAACCTAGTAGTGATGAGATCATACTAAAAACAGCTTTTTAAGGCAATAAGAAAGAAGCCTTCATAAGTTTTTCCCTTTAAGGAAAATTTTGACAGATAATTGTAATTATTTTAACATGCTTAAAGCATGAGAAGTCATAAATATTATATATATATATTAGAATAAAATGTTTTAAAATATATTTTTAAAGATGCTTTTGAGTTTATTTTCAAAAAGGAATCTGTGCTCTGGTGTAGAAAGCAGAGGTAATATATCTACAAGTACAGTTGACTTTCCACCTTTAAATACCACCGTAATTAAAGTCATTGTCGAAATTTGGGTGTACTTTTGTTGTGTCCAGGAGCATTCTATTCAGGAGCCTGCCCGGCTCCTTCCACAGGACCCTATGGACCACCACACAGTGCAAAAACAAAGGCAAATGATAATGCCTGCCATAGAAGAGGCATCCAGAACTCTGCTTCAGCATTGTGGAATGTTTTGTTCTCATTGGTCAGGGAGCACACAAAATGAGTTGAGAAATATTATGAATACACCTTTAGCTATAGTCAAATAAACAGAGCATTATTACCATTTTACTCCTTTAAGTTAATTATATGCTTGGAATAACATATACAATAAGAACACTGGGCATGAACATAAAGCTACTTTTTTCTTTTTTTTGGTTTATTAGTTCCTATGTGTAGTACATAATATTTCCATTCCTTGTGGAAGTTGGTATATGTACACTACACATCTTAATTCCTTTTTGCATCCCCCTTTCCCTTTTCTCTCTCCCTGTTTCACCCATCTCTTGATCCTCTTCCTTTTTTGAACATGTTTGCAAAACCTAATATTCACATCTCCTTGTGTGGGAACATAAAGGTTTTGAACTTCAAAAAAGTTGGGTAGAATAAGTATAAGTTTTTTTAAAGGGTTAAGTACTTCAGAAAGAAAACTACTGGTCACTGACACCCTAAAGTTGAAGATCCTCAATAAAGGTTGGAATGACAGGAGTAATGTCAGCGTGATGGCAAGACAGGATATCTCCAACCTCCCTCCCCCATCAGAAACATCAATTTGACAGTAACTATGTGGTATTCAGGTTAACTCTGAGATCTAGGTAGAAAAGTATCACTTTCCATTAGAGCCCAAGCTGAAGGAAGGTGAGTGGGAGAAAGCAGGCCCATGTTCTCAAGGGCAGGCTTGATGACTGTGGATCTGATCATAGAACCCAAAGCAGCTCCACGGTCTGTTTCCAGCCTTGCTCAATGGTGGTCCTGAAGGCAAGCACATCTTCCTGGGCTCCTAAAAGAACCATGTACAAAAAAGACCTGACTTCTTGACCACAGACCCAACTATGGGCAAACGTAGCCTATGACCAAGCTTCAACCCACTCAATATGGCTTTGGACACAGTCTCATCTTCTTGGAAACTGCATCCATGATGTCCCCAATTTTAGGCCAGCAGACTGTAAGTCTAATTGCAGACCAAAAGCAGCATCATTATCTATCTCTAGCTTCACTCAAGCATGAACTGAGAGATAGTCTTAGCTCCCTGGTGAATAGGTAGAGAAAAATATTCCACGGAAAGTCTAATGAAAAGAATGTACAAGCAGATAAATTTAGACAAATTGACTTTAAGTTGAAAATGCTAAACATCAAAGAAGGTCATTAGATAAAAGTGTTAATTTATCTGGAAGAGATACAATTATTGATAGTTGTGCACACAGCATCAAGTAGCTAAATATATAAAGCAAATTTTCACCCATATGAAGGGAGAAATAGCAATACAATAGCAGTAGGAAGCTTCAGTACTTCACTGTCTAAAATGGATAGGTTATCAAAACAGAAAACCAATAAAGAATTAACATAACAAACATTATGTATCAAATGGATATAACGGATAAATGCTAAACAGTCCACCCTACATAACAGAATACTCATCCCTCTCAAGTGTACACAGAATATTTTCCAGGACAGACCATCTGCTAGGTCATAAAACAAATCTCAATGAATTTAAGAAAATTGAAATCATTCACATTATATTTTGTAACAACAATGGAATGAAAACAGAAATCAATGATAGGAAGAAAAACAATCGCTACAGAAATATATAAAAAATAAACATTGTTATAAAACAATTGGTCAAGTAAATCAAAACATAAATTAGAAAATTTCTTGAGACAAATTAAAATGCAACGTATCCAAATGCAGAAAAAGCAGTAATAAAAGAGGAGTTTATTCCGATGTATCCTTCACTAAATGAGATCTTAGTCTAACTTTACATGTAAGCAGAATAGAAAAATAAAAACAAATCAACTCCAAATTACCAGAAGGAAGGTAATTGTAAAGTTGGAGAAATAAATAAAATAGACAGTAGAGAAACAGTTTTAAAAGTTGACAAACTAATAGTTGACTTTTGAGAAAACTAAAAACACCAACAAAAGCTTAGCTAAAGAATAGAAAGATGAAAAAGAAGATATTATAACTGATTCCACAGAAATAAAAAGGTCATAATGAATAATTATATGGGAACAAATTAGACTACTAGTAAAATGAGCAAAGTCATAGTAATGTAGATCCTACTCACACTGAATTAAGAATTTGAAAGATTGACTAGACTAATCAAAAATAGGTAGATTGAGGAAAAAAGAAAAAAAAAACCTTCAACAAAAAATTTCAGAACTAGATGTCTTCACAGATGAATCCTAGCAAACATTTAAAGAATAATACTAAGCCTTCTTAAACTCTTTTAATAAATAAAAGAGGGACATTTCCAAACTCATTCTACTTGGTCAGTACTATCCTTATGCCAAGGATATACACAGGCTCTATCACAAAAGAAAACTCTAGGCTAATATTTCTAGTGAACACAAAAGTAAAACTCTCAACATAATACTAGCAAACAAAATCCAAAAGCACCTTAAAAGTATCATACACTATGCTCAACTAGGATTTACCTCTGGACCACATAGTCAAATAATGGGATATACCACATTAACAGGATATAAGACAAAAATCAATGGATGTAGGGAAAATGTCTGACAGAATTCAACATCTATGATAAAAATTCTCAACAAATTAGGTTTAAAATAAATTTACCTCAACATAATAATGGCCATACATGAAAATTCCACAGCTAACACCGTAATCAATGAAAGGGTTCATTCTAAGATCCAGAATAAGAAAAAAAATGTCCATTCTCACCTTTCTTATTCAACATAATACTGGACATCTTAGGCATAACAATTAGACAAAGAAGAAAATAAAACCTTCAACAAAAATTGGCACAAGAATCAAAGTATTAAATTGTTGCTGTTTTGCAGATGACTATATATATATATATATATATATATATATATATATATATGGCTTTTATATTCCATAAAAATTTGTTACAACTATTACATGAAGCCAGTATGGTACAAGAGACAAAATTAACATATTTCTATATACTAACAATGACCTATCTAAAAGGGGAATTAAAAAACAGTTCCATCTGCAGTAGCATAAAAAGGAATAAAGTAGAATTTAAGTAGAGAAGTGAAAAACATGTATTTCCAAAACTACAAAACATCGATGAAAGAATTTTTAGGAAATCCCAAATGGAAAGACATTCAATATACATGGATTGAAAGAGATATCATTAAGATACCCATACTTTTCAAAGTAATATATAAAATCTCAATGGGACTTTTTAAAGAAGTGGGAAAAAAATCATTTAGAACCAAAAGACCTCAATTAGACAAAGAAATTTTAAACAAGAAGTACAAAGCTAGAAATATATTCACTGATCCTACAACAAATTCCAAAGGTATAGTAAATAAACAATATATTATTATATAAAAGAGACATTACTAATGGAATAGATTAGTGATTCCATACAATCATGTATCTATGGTCAACTAATCTTTGGCAAGAGTGCCAAGGATATACAATGTTAAAAAGACTGTCTATTGAGTAAATCATGCTAGGAAATTTTATATATGCACACAAAAAGAAATAAATTGGACACTTATACAAAATATATACAAAATCTAACTTAAAATGAATTAGGCTGAGTTAGAAACTTGAAGCTAAGTTCTCTGATAAACATATAGGAAAAATGCTTATATACAATGGACCTTATAATGGTTTCTTGGATATAACTGTAAAAGAAAATACAACAAAAGCAAAAATAAAAAAGCACGATTACATCAAGCTAAAAGGCTTCTGTATGGGAAAGGCAAAAAATTTTTAAAAAATGAATGAGCAACCTATAAAATAGGAGAAAATATTTGCAAAGCATCTTGCTGATAAACACTTAATTCATATAGAAGTTACACAAATCAAATACTTAAAAGCCCAGCTAAAAATGAGCAAATGACCTTAACTGTCATTCCTTCAAAGAAATCAAAATCACCAACAGATATGTGAAAAGGTACTCAACATCATGTCAGCTGGATGAGGCTGGCCTCATACATCTAGAAGCATTCTTTTAGCAGTATTTGGAAGGATTTCCCAATATTGATGATAATTCTTTGACAGTTTGGTAGAATTCAGTGATAACCAGCTGCTCCAAGAGTTTTCTTTGTTAGCTGTTTTTTAATTACTATTTCAATCTCTTTCTTATTTATTTATTCAAATTTTCTATTTCTTCTTGATTGAATCTTGTTCTAGGTCTTATTTTTCTAGTAAGTTATTCATTTCTTTTAGTTTATCCAATTGCATATAATTACTCATAAAAGTTCCTTATGAGTCTCTTAATTTCTGAAGTGTTTCTCATAGTGTCTTCACTTTCATTCCTAATTTTATTTAAGTGTTCTCTTTTTTTATTATAGCCATGGGTTGGTCAATTTTGTTTATTTCTTCAAAGAAGTCTGACTTCATTAATTTTCTATTTTTTATTTTCTATTTGATTTATTTCATCTGTGATGTTAATTATTTAATTCTTTCTGCTAAATGTGAGTTTAGTTTATTTTTTTCTAAATCTTTGAAGTATGTTAGCCTATGTATTTGGAGTTTTTCTCCTTTTGTAATGTAGGCACTTATAACACTTGTTCTGAAAAATGATTTTGCTGCATTCAATGGATTTTGGTTAAGTTTTCATTGTAACTTGTCTCAAGATATATTTTAATTTCCTTTTTGACTTCTTTAACTCATTGGTTCTTCAGATGGATATTGTTAAATTTCCAAACATTTGTGAATTTTCAAATTTTCTCTAATTATTGATTTCTAGTTTCATATTGTTGCATTTAGAAACAGTACTAGTTATGATTTCTACCATCTTGAATTTAAGACTAACTTTGAGGCCTAGCATCTATTGTATGTTGGAGAATATTCCGTGTACATTCCAGAAGAATATATATTCTACTTCTGTTGGGCAGAAAATTCTATATGTCATTTACATCAATTTGGGCTAAAGTACAGTTCAACTCCAACTTCCATGTTAATTTTCTGTATTGATTTATCTATTTTTGAAATTATGGTATTGTAATTGTATTGCTACATGTCTCTTCCATTTTGTCTGTAATATTTCTTCATATATTTAGGTTATCCAATGTTGGGTGTGTATGTATTTAGAGTTGTTTTGTCCTCTTGCTCAGTTGACACTGTTTTCTATAAATAATGACTATCACTTTCTTTATCCCCTTCAATGTTTTTTTTTCCTTGAAGCTTCTTTTATCTAAATATAGCAGCTGTTGGTGTTTTTCTGGTTACTGTTTGCATGAAATAACTTCTTCGATGTCTTCATTTTCAGCCTATGTCTGTCCTCAAACTATGGTGGGCCTTGTATAGGCAATGAATACTTGGAACTTATTTTTCTTTCAATTAAGACAAGATTGGTAGTTTAATCCTTTAACAGTCAAGATTAATATTTATAGGTAAAGACTAATTTTGCCCTTTTAATGATTGTTTTCTGATTGTTAGATCTTGTGTTTCCTTCTTTCTCTTTTGTTTACCTTTGTAATATGCTGTTTTTCTGTAATGTTAAGTTCTGGTTCCTTTTTCTTTCCTATTTTTGTATCCACTATGGCTTTTTGCTTTGTTGTTGCCATGAGGTTTAATGAAACTTCTTAGACATATAGGAGAGTAC
Source organism: Heterocephalus glaber (assembly GCF_053883595.1). Classification (NCBI taxonomy): domain Eukaryota; kingdom Metazoa; phylum Chordata; class Mammalia; order Rodentia; family Bathyergidae; genus Heterocephalus; species Heterocephalus glaber. The sequence goes on from NW_028258156.1 coordinate 10,367,085, forward strand.
TTTAATCTTATAACAACTATCAGTTGGATACAAATGCTCTAGGCTGGGCTAGGGATTGAGTTCAGTGTTCCACTGCCTGCCTTGCAAGCTCAAGGTCCTGAGTTCAATCCCTGGTACCAAAAAAAGAAAAAGCCAAATGCTCTAGTTTTCTCATTTCAATTTACATATTCATTGTCATAACTTGTATTTTTATATTGTATATTCCTTAATGACTTATTGTAGTTATATTTTTGACCATATTTTCATGCTAGAGACAAAGAAAATATACACAATTACACATCAGCATTATAATAATGGAGCATTCTGAATTTGTATTTACCTGTAACAGTAAGTTCTATATCTTCACATGTTTTCATTACACTAATTATCATCCTTTTATTTCTCATTGAAAAACTCCTTTGAACATGTCTTTTTTTTTGTTAAATTCTTTTATTGGTACATTGTAGGTATACAACACAATTACATTTCTCATTGGGAATTGTACCTTTACATAATGCGTCTTGGTCCTCATTTTTTCCCCATTCCTAGCCCTCCCTCCACCCCCTCCACCCTTCCCTATTTACAAAGACTTTATTTCCATTTTTTCCATTTCTCATCATTTTTCCTTTCCCTTCTTTCCTTTCCCCTGCCCCTCCCACTACCCCTACCACTTTGGAACTTTTCTTCCTATTTTGCATTATTGATTATTCATTCTAATCATTGGTACATTTTAGGTATACAATATAATGACATTCATCATTGGAAATTTGCACCTTTACATAATCTCTCTTGGTTCTTATTTTTCACCCTTGCCCAGCCCTCCCTTCAACCCCTCCATTCCTTCTTATTTACAAAGATTTTGTTCCTATTTTTCCATTTTCTCATATTAATCCCATTCCATTCTATCCTTTCCCCTAGCCTTCCCACTTCCTTCCCCTTTGCCCCTTTTCTTCCTATTTCACATTACCTATTATACATTTTAGTCCTTATTTACACTTTCAGTTTCTCACACCAGAGAAACTATTTGGTATGCATACATGTGTGTCCTATTTATTTCACTTAAGAGTATTGCCTCAATGTGCATCCACTTAGCTATAAATGTCTCTAATTTCTCATTTTTTATGGCTGAGTAGTGCTCCATTTTATAAAAAAACCCACATTTTCTTTATCCAGTCTCCAGTCGATGGGCATTTGGGCTGTTTCCAAGTTTTAGCTATCACAAACTGTTGCTATGAACATGGGTGCACATATATCACCATGGTATGATTCTTTTAATTCTTTGGGGAAGATCCCCAGCAGTGGAATAGCGGGGTCAAATGGGACTTCCAGTCCTATTCTTTGAGGTATCTCCTTACTGATTTCCACAGTGGTTGCACCAGTCTACACTCCCACCAGCAGTGGAGCAGGGTTCCTCTTTCCCCACAGCCCTGCCAGCATTTGTTATTGGTTGATTTCATGATAGCAGCCATTCTTTCTGGAGTGAGGTAGAAGCTTAGCATTGTTTTCATTTGCATCTCTCGAATGACCAGTGATGTTGAACATTTTTTCATGTATTTATTCGCTATTTCTACTTCTTTGTCTGAGAAATGTCTGTTCATTTCAGATGCCCATTTTTGGATTGGGTCTTTAAATTTGGGAGGTCTGATCTTTATAAGTTCTTTATAGATTCGAGATAGTAGACCTTTGTCTGAGGAAAAGCAGGTGAAGATTTTTTTCCCACATTGTGGGTTGTCTCTTCACACTGCTGGTGGTTTCTCTTGCTGTGCAGAAGATTTTTAATAAGAAGAGATCCCACATGTTGATTGTTTGTGCTAGTTCATGGGCAACTGAGGTTTTGTTCATAAAATCTTTTCCTATATCGATGTCTTCAAGAGTTCTACCTAACCTCTGTTCCAACTGGTTCAGAGTTTCTATTTTATATTTAGATCTTTAATCCATTTTGATTTTAGTTTAGTGCATGGTGAGAGATATAGGTCTAGTTTTAATCTTTGACAAGTTGAAGCCCAATTTTTCCAGCTCCATTTATTAAAGAGGCTATCTTTCCTCCAGTTATGGTGTTTGGCTCCTTTATTGAAGATGAGATGGCTGAGTGTGTCTGGCATTGTTTCTGCATCTTCTAATCTGTTCCACTGGTCCTCAGGTCTGTTTCTTTGCCAGTACCATGCTGTTTTATCACAGTAGCTTTGTAGTATAGTTGCAGGTTGGGGATTGTGACACCCCCTGTCATGTCTCTGTTACCTAGAATTGCTTTTGCTATTCTGGGTCTCTTCTTGTTCCAAATGAATTTTTGGATTGTTTTCTCAAGGTCCATGAATTATGCTGCTGGGATCTCAATTGGAATTGCATTAAATCTATATAGCAGTTTTGGAAGTATGGCCATTTTCACTATATTGATCCTTCCTACCCAGGAGCAGGGGATGTCTGTCTATTTTCTGATATCATCTTCAATCTCTCTTTTCAGAGAGCCATAGTTTTCAGAGAAGAGGTCTTTGATTTGTTTCATTAAGTTGATTCCTAGATATTTCAGTTTTTTGGATGCTATTGTGAAAGGATTTATTTGCTGTCTTTCTCTCTCAGTGAGTCTGTCATTGCTGTAGAGGAAAGCTATTGATTTTTGTGTGCTGACCTTGTAACCAGCTAGTTGACTGAATTTGGTTATTAAGTCTAGAAGACTTTTGGTGGAGTTCTTGGGGTCTTCTCTAGAGTATTATGTCTCCTGCAAATAATGACAATTTGACATCTTCATTTCCTATGTTTCTTGCTTTTATTTCTTTCTCTTGTCTAATTGCCATGACTAATGTTTCCAGAACTATATTGAACAAGAGTGGTGATAGTGGACATCCTTGTCTTGTTCTTGATTTTAATGTGAAGGATTTCAGTTTTTGACCATTTAGTATGATATTGGCTGTTGGTTTTTCATAGATGGCTTCTATCAGTTTGAGGTAAAGACCATCTATTCCAATTTTTGTAGGGCTTTTATCATAAATGCATGTTGGATTTTGTCAAATGCTTTTTCTGCGTCTATGGAGATAATCATATGCTTTTGTCCTCGGCTCTATTGATATAATGTATTACATTGATTGATTTTCGTATATTGAACCATCCCTGCATCCCTGGGATGAATCCCATTTGATCAGGGTGTATGATCTTCTTGATGATCTTCTGCATTCTATTTGCCAGTATCTTATTAAGGATTTTTGCATCTATGTTCATTAGTGAGATTGGCCTATAGTTCTGCTTTTCGGTTGGGCCTTTCTCTGCTTTGGGGTTCAAACTGATGCTTGCTTCCAGGACTGAATGTGGGAGTATTGCTTCCCTTTCAATTTCATTGAAGAGTTTAAACAGTAGTGGCCATAGTTTTTCTCTAAATGTCTTGTAGAATTCAACAGTGAAGAGATCAGGGCCCGGGATGTTCTTAGTTGATAAGTTTTTAATTCCATTTTCAATTTCATTGGTTGATATTGGGTTGTTCAGAATTTTTAGGTCTTCTTCATTCAACTTGGGTAATTCATATGTATCTAGGAATCTGTCCATTTCTTCTGGGTTGTCCATCTTATTGGCATAAAGGTTCTGGATGTTGGTATTGATGACCCTCTAGATTTCTGCTGGGTCCATTGTAATTTCACCCTTTTCATTCCTAATTGCATGGATTTGGGCCTTTTCTTTCCTTTTTCTGATAAGGTTGGCTAAGGGCTTGTCAATTTTGTTGATTCTTTCAAAGAACCAACTCTTGGCTTCATTGATTTTTTGTATTGTTCTCTTAGTGTCCATTGCATTGATTTCTCCTCTGATCTTTATAATTTCCTCCCTTGTATGAGCTCTGGGGTTGTCCTGCTCTTCTTTTTCTAGAAGCTTGAGGTTCAGCATCAGGTTGTTCAATTTGGTTCGTTCTGTTTTTCTACTATGCGTATTCACTGCTATGAATTTCCCTCGTAAGACTGCTTTTATTTTGTCCCATAGATTCCGATATGTCATATTGTCACTGTCATTTAATTGAAGGAACTGTTTGATTTCTTCTTCAGTTTCCTCTGTGACCCATTGGTTATTCAGAAGTGTGTTGTTCAATTTCCACATGTTTATGAAATTTTTTGAGTTTCTTTTGCTATGGATCTCCAATTTCATCCCACTAGTGTCTGATAATATACAGGGGATAACTTCAATTCCTTTGCACTTACTGAAACATGTCCTATGTGTGAGTATGTGCTCTATTTTGGAGAAAGACCCATGTGCCCCTGAGAAGGATGTGTGTTCTGTTTTGTGGGGTGGAAGACTCTAAGCATCTGTTAAGTTCATTTGTTCAAGAGTTCGATGGAGTTCTAGTATTTCATTACTTATTTTTAGTCTAGTTGATCTATCTATTTGTGACAGTGGAGTGTTGAGTTCTCCCACTACAATTGTATTAGTGCATATATGACTTTTTCATGTCTGTTTGTGTTTGTTTTACATAGTTGGGTGCACTAGTGTTTGGTGCATAGATATTTATGATTGTCATCTCTTCCTCTTGGATTCTTCCCTTTACAAGGATGTAGTGTCCTTGTGTCCTTCTTCATCTGTCTTAATCAGTGTTGGTTTGAAATCTACTTGATCTGCCAAGAGGATAGCTACTCCTACTTTTTGGGGGGTTCCTGTTGCATGGAGTATTGTTTTCCACCCTTTAACTTTCAGTCTATGAGTTTCCTTTTGAATTAAGTGTGTTTCTTGTATGCAGCATATAGTTGGTTTTTGCTTCTTGACCCATTCTGCCAGTCTATTTCTTTTGATTGGTGAATTGAGACATATTGACTTGTCATTGCCATGACTTTTTCTTTTTGTTGGGTTCTCCCCCTCTACATTTAATTTCTTGTCATGCCAGATGGGTTCATTCTGCTTTGCTTCCTGGGGTTGTGATCCTCAATGTCTGTTCCTAGGATATTGTGTAAAATTCTTTGGAGTGCTGGTTTGGTATTCACGAAGTTCCTAAGGTGCTCTTTGTCATGAAAGTATCTTATTTCTCCATCCATTTTGAAAGATAGTTTTGCAGGGTACATCAATCTGTGTTGGAGGCTGTTTTCTTTTAGGGCTTGGAATATGTCACTCCAAGCTCTTCTTGCCTTGATGGTTTGTATTGAGAAGTCTGCTGTGATTCTGATGGGCTTTCCTTTGTATGTGGTTTGTTTCTTTTCTCTAACTGCTTGTAGAACTTTGTTCTTCTGTTGAGTTTCTGGAATCTTAACAATTATATGCCTATGTGTAGATTTTTTGATCAAGGCTATTTGGAGTCCTATATGCCTCACCTGTCTGTATACCAAGCTCTTTCCCCCTGCTTGGGAAGTTTTCTGCCATTACTTCTGTGAAGAGTTTTTCTTTTATGTCATCTGCACTCTCTCCTCTTTCTTCATTGACTCCAATCAGTCTTGTGTTATTCTTCTTTGCATCATCTAGGAGCTGCTGGATTGATTTCTCATGTTCCCTTATAATTTTGAAGCAGTTTCCTTTTCCTGGTCATTAATTGTAATCTTATCTTCTATATCTGAAATTCTGTCCTCACATTGGCTCATTCTGCTGTGTAGACTTTTAGTGGAGTTTTTCATGTCCTGGAAATCTATTTACATCTGTTTTCTGGATTCCATTTGTTTCCTATGTTGGGATTCCATCATGTTCCTCAGCTCCTCTCTAGATTTATTAATCATGTCTTGCACTAGGAGCATGATTTCTCCTATTATCTGAAAAATTATTTCTGATTTCATTTTTTACAGATTCCCTTTTGTTGCCAGTTCAATGGGTCCAGGTGGTTGAGTATCAAAGTGTTCCATCTCATTTCCTTTTCGGGTTTCTGTAGGTGACCTGGAAGTCTGGTTTTGAGACTTATTTATGTGTTTTCTCATTTTGACGGGGGGGAGGGCTGTTGGCACCTGCGTGGATTAGTTCCTCTGAGCTGCGAGAGGTGGGACAGGGGCCGGGAGCAGTGGTAGGGATGGTGCCCCAAAAGCCCTTTCCTGTGACCTGGGAGCAGTGGGAGGGATGGTGGCTGGGAAGCCCCTTCCTCTGGACCAGGAGCAGTGGGATGGAGGGTCAGAAACCCCTACCTCTGGGCCAGTAGCAGAGGGACTTAGTACCGTGGTTTGGTGGTCCAGGGTCCTCTGTGTCATTGTAGTGTGGAACCAGGTGGCTGTACAGAGGAGCGGCGGTGGTGGTGGGGGTTGTCCAGTGGATTGTTGCTGGTTCACGGGCTGATTTGGCATGTTCTACGTGACTCGCGACCTCAGTAGGGTTTGCACAGACCTGCCTGTCTGCAGGGGGCTGATTTGGCTTTGAACATGTCTTTTAAGGCAGGTCTAGTAACATCAAATTCCCTCAATTTTTGCTTTTCTAGCATAATTCATTTTTTCTTCATTTCTGCAGGAAAATTGTGCAGGTATCCTTGGATGATTCTCTTTTTTTCCAAGATTTTGACACTTATTTTTTGTTAAATTTCTCTTTCAGATTATGCAGCGTTTTCCTGATTTTGTTGATTTACAGATCTGTATTCTCCTGTTTATCACTGAATTTGCTTCCTTAAGCTATTTTTATTTTTATGGAATTCATATATATTTATTTTTTTGAGGTCAACTATTGAAAATCACCATGTTCATTTTGTTATATTGTTTCCTTGCTTTGCCAATGTTCCTTGCATCTGCTGGTGCAGTTACCTCTTCTAAATTTATAAAGTGGTTTCATAGTCAGACTTTCACTTGTAGATGGGTCCTGGGGTATTATTAGAGTAGGGTATGTTGGCTTTGGGTTTAGGGATGACAGGTGTGGACCTCATGAAACTTCTTTGGGTTTGATCAATATTAGCACTGACTCCTTATACCTCAATTATCAAGACCAGAGGAATGAGTGGTGGAGGTGGTGGTGGCACTGCAGGTTCTTAGATTTCTTAATAGCAAAGGCTTTAGTTGAACTTCTTTTCCCATTTCTCCATGATAGGGAGACTTATTTGGAAATAACAGTATGGTGTCCAGGAAATAATGATCAGAGAGTCTTTGGAGGTGGGATCCTAGGCTTAATGTTCTGCTGAATAGTAGAGCAGCTTTGACATAGGGAGAGACTTGTTCTCTGAGGAATAGAGACTGTGGCTCTAAAGCATACTCTTGCATCTCAGCCATAGAGGCAAGGAAATACCTATGGTTCTGATCCTGGAGTTCAGGGAGCAGGACTGGTGCAGATTCAGTGAAGAAAGAGTTTATCAGAGGTTTTGACTCCATGGAGCAGGGCATAGCTGCAGTTCAGGTCTCAGAAATAATAAGAGAGACACAGTGACAACTTGGAAGCCAGGAGATGAAATACCATGTACTGATGACTCTAAATATTGTGGTGATGCACACAGCACTGGATGTATTAACAGCAGGAACTCAAGAATTGCAGTGCATAGCTGTGGCTTAGACTCCAGGGATGGGATCCACCTCAAGGATGATTCCATTTCCCAGGCATGTGGGGTGCCTTAACTGGTAAGATTCCAGAGTGCTGCTTCAGATCTCTTCCCAGGCATTACAAGCATACTTGTATGTTCATTTTGTTGTAATGTTTCCTTGCTTTGCTATGTTTCTTGTGTCTGCTTTTCTAAATTTATAGTGGCTTTTATAGAGTCAGACTTTAACCTGTTGGTGGGTCCTGCTGGGGTATAGAGGGCAAAATGAATATGAGGATGAGGAGCTATTTGAGGGAACTGGAAGATTGTTGAGTCTCCTCATTTTGAACTTCATTTTTTAGATCTCTACCTATAGAAGTCAGAGGGTAATAATTATACATCCAACACATAGTTTTGCAATCATGCGTATGTTAATGACAGAATTGATACTTATAGCAAATGAATCCAATACAGTTTTATTTTATATTTAATATTAGAATTTTATTGAGCTATGTGAGGATAGTTTCTACAGATAATCTCCAGTACTTTTGGCATGAAATTACAATGTATTTTAGTCTCTGTAATTATATATAGCTCAGGTTTGGCAAGCAGTTCTCTAATTGCTTTCATCACATATGTTAACTCCATTCCTAACTGCCTAAAGGGTTTTAATGATGGAAAAACACATTTTAGAAGCAAACATTATGGATAGGCAGACTGTTTATAGTTCCTAGTTATGGTTGGCAAAAACCAAAATAATGACATAAACATGCATAGTCAGTGGTATATTTAAATAGTAAAACTGCTTTTTAAAGAGAAAATAGCAAAATTTGAAATTGGCTGAAGTCAAGAATTTTAAATGTGTTGCTGTTTAAATGTATATATTCCATAAAATTACTCCAAGTGACTTAAGTTTTTTCAGATTTCTTTTCCTGGGTCCTGTATTCTGTGAACACTGAAAAAGGTTATCACTAGGAAAAGAGATGAATGTGAAACACTATATCTGAGCATTGTCAATCAGAGTTGTAAACTATTATTGTGTCCTCTGTGGTGCCAAGTTTTGTTCACTGATGTTCATTTCATTGTGAGATTTCAAACCAAGATCCCTGAAGCTAAATTTTTAGAAATCAGAACACCAGAACCCTAGAAAGATGATATATAAATGCTAGTTATTCTAACCAAATTAGGAAAAAAGAATGACAGTTTTCATTTTTCATCCTATAACTTCAGTAGAGAAAAAACTATAAAAGATCTGACTACTGAAATCTTACATATATTAGTGAACAAATCATATTTCTACAGTAATTATCTTTTTTCTAATTTAAAACAAGTATTATAGAAAAGAATTATGACATTAATTTACAGAAGAATTATAAGTCATAAAAGATTACTCTTTTATATTTTTCATTTAAAAATATAATTGAGGGTCAGAGATTTAGCTCGGCGGTGCCACTGCCTGCCTCGCAAGCACAAGGTCCTGAGTTTGATCCCCAGTACCAAAAAAATTAAAAATTAAAATATAATTGAAAACAGCTTGTCAGAAACAATGGAGTTGTTTTTAACCAGAAATATAAAAGGGGAGTAAAAGTAAAATAAGGAGATTGTACAAGATTTTCGTATAGCAAAAGGAGAAGACACAGGTCATAATATCTAAACTTCACATCAATAGTTCAGGTTTAACATAGGAATTGAGAAGAATGATATGTTGGGAGAGTCATATAAAAACCAAAAACTGTAAATAGATCAGCTATATCCTTAGAGAAAGAAACAAGAAATTTTTGAATTGCTGAGATATTAGAATCCAAAACTACATATTCATAATATATAATATTATAATTTTCAAAACATACTGGCCATGAAAAATCTTTTCTTATAAGTTACATAGAACATTTACCAAAATAGCTATTGACTGACAGGTCACAATAAAAAAGATGTATGGTGATGGATTTTAACAATACGTTGATAAAGGATGTGTATCCAGGAGAATGCTGTGCTAATGAAATTTACAAAGCATACCTGTAGATATCCAAGTGATTTTAAAAATGAAATTCACCTGCTGGACTTTAGCTTACATGAGACAAACATTCTGCCCAATTCTCTCTGAGATTTCTAAAAGACTGCTTTCTACAGTTCAGTTCTAAAAGACTGCAGTGTGGAACTGTGAGAGTTCTCGTGTTAAGTTTGTGTGTTCCCTTCAAACGTGACAGGGCTCTGACCTCTGAATTACCTGTCAGCTGATTCATAAGGCTAAGCAGTCTCCAGAACTTCTGAGATTTCTGCTTCATTGAAACAGTTGTATTAGTAGAAGTATGCAAAAGGCAAGTGATGAAATAAAACTTTTGGTAGCAATTTTATTCAACTCCTGGAAAAATTACTTTCCATATGGTGATGAATACTGTTATGAACCATGAAGAATCCACAAAGGTGATTTGCATTGCTGGAACAAAATATTCAACTTAAAAAGGAAAGGTTTACTTTGCTCATGGCATTAGAGATTTCAGAGCATGGTTGGCTGATTTCATTGATTTTAGGCCCATATTGAGGCAGGAACATCTTGGCATAAGGGCACAGAAAAGGAAGCTGCTCATTTCATGGCATCCGTGAAGCAGATAGGAAGAGAAAAAGACGAAAAGAGATATATCCTTCAAATGTACACCAAAGACCTACTTATGCTAACTAGGACTCCCTTAAAGCCGTTTCATCTAAAGAACACATGAATGGGTTAATCCATTGTGTGGTTCGTGTCCCATGACCTAATCACCTTCCAAAAGTCCCACCTCTAAACATATGAGCTTTTTAGAAGACATTTTTGATCCAAACCATAACATTCGGGTGCTGACTGCCAAAAATTTATATCCATCTCATACTACAAAATGCATTTAATACATTTCCAAGAGTTGCTAAAGTCTCAACAGTTCTAGCATTACCCAGAAGTCCGATTCTTTCTGAGACACAAAGAAACTCCTCTAAGCTGTTGAGTGTCTAAAAAATAAAAAAACCAAGTCATGTTTTCCCAAGATACAATGGCTTAGTATTAAACATACCTGTTCCTAAAAGGAGGAATGTGAAAATAAAATGGAATAGAAGACCAAAGCAAGACCAGAGTCCCACGGGGCAATCATAAATCCTATAGTTTCATGTCCAGAACCTGGGGCACAAGGTGGCATGATAGGCATTCCAGAGGGCTTAGCCTTGATGGTTGAATCCCACATGGTCTCTCTTTTGGACTGGCTCTGCTTATTGCACACAAGTTTCTTCAGCAGATGTTTTATGTTCTTAGCATCTCTAGCTTCTTGTATTCTCCACTGAAGCTTCAACCTCACTCACTCAGTGCCCTTGCAAGTGATCCTGGGTGGGAATCTACCTCTGTCACATGTTTCTTGATCTCCCAGGCGTTCTTTGAAATCTGAAAGTATCCATGATCCCATTCTCCATGCACATAAAATGAGCATTTTGTGGATGATGTCAACATGAGCAATAGCCAGGCTTCCTTGTATCAAAGCTACAGTGTTCAGATGGCTGAACAAGGGAGAAAACTTCTCTAGGAATCTTTGGGTGAGCAGGGCACCCTTGGTACCCTCTTCTAAAAACAAAGTTTTTCAAAGGAGTTTACACATTTACATCCTTGAACCTAGGATTGGTGAGGTCTTGACAATTCCTGAAATGTTGTCATGACATCTTTCTTATTGTCCCAGTGCAAAATACAGTAGTACCTCAGTTCACAAACTTGATTCATTCCATGATTCTGGGGAAGATAGCCGCAGTCCTGTTGTCACCCAATGTGGTGTTTGCAAACAGAAGCAAAATTTTGCCAAATGCTTCTATTTGTCAACTGCATTGTTCAGGAACATAAGCATTCATGAACTGAGGTATTACTGTAATTGGCTTTTTTATAAAGGCATAAACCTCTTCAGTCACCCCTTCCTGTGCCACAACTTTATACACAATTCTTTTCTAGCGAAACTGTAAATTTTTCAATAATTTCTGCTCAAGTATTTTGCTTCTAATTCTCACTGTAATTGTGGCTCAATAATACCCACTCCTCAGCCTGAATATTTTGCTTCCTTGAAATTTTGTCTGCCAGATAAAGTAGTCTATCATGATTAAACTCAGCCTCGCACAAATGTTGAGAACATGGACAAAATGTAGACAATTTCTTTGCCAGAATAAAAAATGCATGACCTATAGTTCAATTCCCAAAAGGGTAATTATTCCTATACACAGCCTCATAAGCACGTTATTTACTGTCCACACTCCTAGCAGCATTCCAGTCTTCTGAACTCCTAGAGGAACTGACCGTTAAGCTGGCCTTACAGCATTCTAGGAGTTCTTCAGCCTGGGTCATCAAACGCTGCCAAACTGCTCCCACAAGCCAGTTCTGAAGGCTTCTATGCAACATGGTCAAGTGTAGTTTTGGCAAGGAATCCATTTCTCAGTACCAATTTTCTGTAATACCTAGGTGTTTCTGGAACAAAATGCCTGGCATATATAACATAAAGGAGAAAAGCTTTATTTTGCTTAGGATTTCAGAGGTTTCATTCTATGACCATCTGGCTCTAATGCTTTCCCTTTATTTAAAAATTTTTTGAACATGAATGTTGTTTTATAAAATACATGTGTGTATACATGCATAATATTTAGCAAACAAAATGAATATATATATATAATTAAACATACATCTAAAGGCTTTTTATTGGTGCATATTTGTAGTGCAGAATAAAGAACTTGAAGATTTTATATTGGTGCATCTTTTAACATATTTTGATTATTTTCATCTCCGTTATTTTCTTCTCCTTTCCTTCCCCGCTGCCCCAGTTGTCCTCTCCGCATAACTAGAAGACTACCTTATAATTCCCTATTCTATTGCCTTTGTTTTTGTACTTATTTTTATTTATTTAATTTTTAATTTCTTATATTAGAGAATGCAAACAATTTTTAATGTTCTGAAAGTGGCTCATTTCACTTACCATCATGGTCTTCAGTTCAATCCATTTTCATGAAAATGACAAAATTTTGTTCTGGTTTATGGCTGAATAAGACTCCATATGATGTATATACCACATTTTATTTACCCATTCATCTGGTGGTGGGCATCTGGGATGGTTTTACAGCTTAGCTATTATAAATTGCACTGCTATAAACATAGATACGCATGTATTCCTCTAGTATGCAGTCTTCAGCTCTTTTGGGAATATACCAAGGAGTGGTACTGTCAATTAAATTATATATTTTTAAGTTGTTATTCACAATGGATATACTAGTCTGCATTCATATCAACAGTATAAGAAGGTTCGTTTTTTTCCCCATACCTTTGCCAGCATTTGTATTTTGTATTTGTAATCATAGGCATTCTGACTGGAGTGAGATGAAAATTGAATGTAGCTTTGTTTTGCATTCTCTAATGACTAAAGATGTTAAACATTCTTTCATATACTTATTGGTAATTGTATTTTTTCCTTTGATAATTATCTGTGGAATTCACTGCTCATTTATTAATTAGGCTGTTCTTTTATTAAGATTTTTGAGTTCTTTGTACAGTCTTGGTATTAGCCCTAGCAGAGTAGCTAGCAAAGGTTTTCTCTCATTCTGTAGGTTGTTTTTTCACTCTATTGTTTCCTTTGCTCTTTTCTTTATGGTTCTTACTTTGATATAGTCCCATTTGTTTATATTACTTTCTGTGCTATTGTGGTTCTGTTCAGGAATGCTGCCTGTGTCTATGGCTTCAAATGTGTCACCTATTTTCTTTTTCCAGTGTTTGCAAGGTTTATAGTTTTACATCGAGTGTATTAGTTAGTATCCACTAGAGGAATAGAATCAGTATAAAATTTATTTGTAATTGTCAAAGGGATTTATTAGATAGGCTTACAGAATCTAAAGGAGAAGACTCTCAGTAACTATCTGTGGAATCTGGGGTGGAAATGGTTTTTTTCATTAGGTTGATTCCTAGGTATTTCATTTTTTGGATGTTATTGTAAAGGGAATTGTTTCTCCAGTTCTTTTTTCAGTGAGTCTGTTGTTCGTGTACAGGAGAGCTACTGATTTTTGTGTATTGACCTTGTATCCAGCTAATCTACTACATTTGATTATTGTCTAGAAGACTTTTGGTAGAGTTCTTGGGGTCTTCTATGTAGAGTATCATGTCATCTGCAAATAACGACAATTTGACTTCTTCGTTTCCTATCTTTATTCCTTTTATTTCTTTCTCTTGTCTAATTGCTGAGGCAGATATATCCAAACCTATATTGAACAGGAGTGGTGATAATGGACATCCTTGTCTTGTTCCTGATTTTAGTGTGAAGGATTTCAGTTTTTGACCATTTAGTATGCTATTGGCTGTTGGTTTTTCATAGATGGCTTTTATCAGATTGAGGTAGAGACCATCTATTCCATTTTATTTTTTTTGGATTTTTATCATGAATGGGTGTTGGATTTTACTGAATGCTTTTTCTACGTCTATTGAGATGATCATATAGTTTTTGTCTTTGCCTCTATTAATATAGTGTATTACATTTATTTATTTGCATATGTTGAACCATTCCTGCATCCCTGGGAGGAATCGCACTTGGTCAGAGTGTATGATCTTCTTGATGATCTTCTGCATTCTATTTGCCAGTATCTTATTAAGGATTTTTGCATCTATGTTCATTAGTGAAATTGGCCTATAGTTCAATTTTTCAGTTGGGTCTTTGCTTTTGGGATCAAGGTGATGCTTGCTTCCAGGAATGAATTTGGGAGTATTGCTTCCCTTTCAATTTCATTGAAGAATTTAAACAGTAGTGGCCATAGTTTTTCTCTAAATGTCTTGTAGAATTCAGCAGTTAAGCCATCAGGGCCTGGGCTTTTCTTAGTTGGTAAGTTTTTAATAATATTTTCAATTTCATTATTTATATTGGGTAGTTTAGAATTTTTAGGCCTTCTTTCAATTTTGATAATTCATACATATCTAGGAATCTGTTCATTTCTTCTGTGTTCCAATTTATTGGTGTATAAGTTTCCGAAGCAGGTCTTGATGATCCTCTGGATTTCTGCTGGGTCTGTTGTAATTTTATCCTTTTCATTCCTAATTGCATGGATTTGGGCCTTTTCTTTCCTTTTTTTTTTTGATAAGGTTAGCTAGGTGTTTGTCAATTTTGTTCATTCTTTCGAAGAACCAACTCTTGGCTTCATTGATTTTTTTTTTGTATTGTTCTCTTAGTCTCCGTTGTATTGATTTCTGCTCTGATCTTTACAATTTTCTCCCTTGTATGAGCTTTGGGTTTGTCCTGCTCTTCTTCTAGAAGCTTGAGGTTCAGCATCAGGTTGTTTAATTGAGTTCACTCTGTTTTCCTAATATAAGTATTCGCTGCTATGACTTTCCCTCAGAAGTCTGCTTTCATTGTGTCCCATAGATTCCAATATGTTGTATTGACATTGTCATTTAATTGTAGAAACTTTCTGATTTCTTCTTTGATTTCCTTTGTGACCCATTGGTTATTCAGAAGTATGTTATTCAGTGTCCATGTGTTTGTGAAACTCTTGCAATTTCTTTTGCTATTGATCTCCATCTTCACTGCACTATGGTCTGATGTTATATAGGGGATAACTTCAATCCTTTGCACTTACTTAAACATGTTCTATGAGCAAGTATGTGGTCTATTTTGGATAACGACCCAAGTGCAGCTGAAAAGAATGTGCATTCTAACATCTATTAAGTTCATTTGTTCAAGAGTTTGATGGAGTTCTAGTGTTTCATTGTTTATTTTCTGTCTAGTTCATCTATGTATTTGTGACAGTGGGGTATTGAGGTCCCCCACTACTACTGTACTTGTACTGTGCTTATTTGATTTTTTCATGTCTATTAGTATTTTATATAGTTGAGCTCACCAATATTTAGTGCATATATATTTATGATTATCATCTCTTCTTCTTGGATTTTTCCCTTTACAAGGATGTCATGTTCTTCTTTGTTTCTCTTAATCACTGTTGGTTTGAAATCCATTTTATCTGCAAAGAGGATAGCTACTCCCGCTTTTTGGGGGGTTCCTGTCACATGAAGTATTGTTTTCCACCCTTTAATGTTCAGTCTATGAGTTTCTTTTTGAATTAAGTGTGTTTTTTATATGCAACATATTGTTGGATCTTGCCTCTTGACCCATTCTTCCAGTCTATTTCTTTTGATTGGGGGATTGAGACCATCGTCATTGATGGTTATAACTGATACATATTGATTTATCCTTGTCATGACTTTTTCTTTTTGTTGGATTCTCCCCCTTTGCGTTTAATATCTTGTCATGCCTGAAGGATTCATTCTGCTGGACTTCCTGAGGTTGTTATTCTTGTTGTCTTTTCCTAGGATATTGTGTAAAATTTTTTGGAGTGCTGGTTTGGTATTCATGAAGCTCCTAAGGTGCTCTTTGTCGAGAAAGTATCTTACTTCTCTATCGATTTTGAAAGACAGTTTTGCAGGGTACATCAATCTGGATTGGAGGTTGTTTTCCTTTAGGGCTTGAAATATATCACTCCAGGCTCTTCTTGCCCTGACGGTTTGTGTTGAGAACTCAGCTGTGATTCTGATGGGCTTTCCTTTGTATGTGATTTGTTTCTTTCCTCTCACTGCTTGTAAAATTTTGTTCTTCTGTTGGGTTTCTGGAATCGTAACTATTATATGACTATGTGTCAATATATATTTTTTTTTATCATGGCTAGTTGGAGGCCTATATGCCTTACTTATCTATATGTCAAGTTCTTTTCCCTGCTAGGGAAATTTTCTGCCATTACTTCAGTGAACAGTTTTTTAATCTCCTTCGCATTCTCTCCTGTTTCTTCATTGACTCCAATCAGTCTTGTGTTATTTTTGTTTGCATCATCTAGCAGCTGCTGGATTGATTTCTCATGGTAAATTACTGTTTTTAATAAATTTTTTCTTTTCTTGGTCACTAATTGCAATCCTGTCTTCTAAATCTGAAATTCTGTCTTCACCTTGGCTCATTCTGCTGCGTAAACTTTCGATGGAGTTTTTAATCTTCTGGATATCTGTTTGCATCTATTTTATGGATTCCATTTGTTTCCTATGTTGGGATTCCATCATGCTCCTCAGCTTCTCTTATTTTTTTTATCTGTGTTCTCTCCAAATTTATTAATCATGTCTTGCACTGTAGGCACAATCTCTGCTGTTATCTTAGAAATTATTTCTGATTTCATTTTTTCCAGATCCTGTTTTGTTGGAAGTCCAGGTGGTTGAGTATCAGATTGTTCCACCTCCTTGCCCTTTGGGGTTGCCTTAGGTAATCTGGAAGTCTGGTTTTGAGACCTGTTTATGTGTCTTCTCATTTCAACAGATGTAGCCTGCTGTGTCTTTTTTGAGGGGACTTTTTGCTCAAGCAGTGGTCTTCAATTCTCAGCAAGCCACCCAGAAGCCTTTTCTCTGCTGCTCACCCTGATGGTATCAGGGCGGGCTTCTGGCTGCTGCTTGTGCACCTATGCAGCTGTTTTCCAGGTGGCCCTTTGTGTGCACCTGTGGATCCCAGCTTCTGGGGCCCTGGCTAGGACCTGCCCATAACTGTGTTGCTCTGGTCTCCATGGGCTTCTCCCTGTGATCTGTGTGCACTTACCGATGTCTGTGACCTATTGTTCATTCAAGAATGTATTATTCAATCTTCATGTTCATGTGTTGTACAGCTTCTGTGATTTCTTTTGTTGTTGATTTCTAGTTTTCTTCCATTGTGATCTGATAGGATGTATGAAATTTTTTCAGTTTTAAGTAAGTATTAAGTCTGCTTTATGGCCTAAACTATGGTCTGTTCTTTAGCTTATGAAGGGAAATGCATATTTTGTTTTTATCAGATAGAAAACCCTAGATATTTTTTATGTCCATTTGATCTACAGTGTAATGTATCTCTGTCATTTCTTTGCTTTTGTCTGACTGACCTGTTTGTGATAATAAGGTGTTGATGTCACTCAGTACAGTTGTACTGAGGTCTATTTGAGCCTTAGTGTCAAGTAGTGTTGTTTTTCATGAAATTGTGTGTGCCAACATTTGCTGCTTATGTATTTATAATTGTTATCTAACATTCACATTTATATAAAGATATATGTCTTCTGACATTCACCTAAAATAAAAACACACAAAAAACAAACTGAAACAAACAAAAAACAACAACAATAAAACAGATCCAATATTCCTTTACCAACATTCATTTACTTTTCACCAAAGAAGAATTATTATAATTTATAAATGGATATACCACTAGTAAAATCATAGTACTATAAATAGAATAATGTCTTTCATTTCCAAAGACTATTGATATAATACAGTGATGTGAAAATTACAGTAAAGGTGAGATATTTCATCGCAAACTTTAGAAGTAATGTTAAACCCACCTGGTATCTCAGGATAAATGCTGCAGCCACAAGTGCCTCCAGGGAACATTCTCACAGTAATGGGAAAAGGGTTAAAAGCACTTGAGCATACAGGGTCTTCTCTAGGGTAGGAAGCTGTGGGCTGCCAGCTTTCTTTTTCTGGGTTCCACAGTGGCTTTCCTAGGTTTAACTCCCTTGCTCTACAAAGCCCCACATAGCCAGACTCTCCTCCTTTACCAGTGTTCAAACTGCTATTGTTTTCTGCTTCCTGGCCCCTTCTCTTTTGATGTTTCTCTCCACCTAGATGAATATAGCCATGACTTACTGGGTTTCACACCATCTGGTCATTCCCCGAGACTTTTCCAGTCTAGAGCTCAGCCTCCCATGAACCAGGTTTTGGGGTGCTTCCCATAATCTCGTGATTTTAGCTTTTCTTTGTCACAGGCAGCATTGTCTTAAGCCCAAACTATTAAGGCAGGTGCCATTCCTTTGTAAAGAAGTGACTGCTGTGACCAGAAAATTTATAAAATGTGTGGGTTTTCTGCTTTCTTCTATCACTTAGAGGTACAGGGAATTACTTGTGTAAAGGAAGCCATCCTAAGTTCTGTTTAAGTCTATCTCCTGCTTGGTCTATGGAGGCAGGATGAAGGTATGCTTCTAAAATGCTTAGCTATGCTTCCAATCCAACACTGACTAGATCTGAATGATGCTGGGACTTACCACTCCTGTATCTGTTCAATTGGGTAAACTGAGAGATTTTATTTCTACTCAGGTTGTATCTCTGAGTAGTAATAAAGTCCACACTCAGAAGTATAGGCTCTTGTTTATTTTTTTTCCTCTCACCCATGAGAAGGGATGCTACCCTTTCTCATGGAGGATTGCTTTGTTCACTGTTGGTAGGTATAGTTTAAATTACTTTGCTTATCTTTTGAGGTAGTAATACTTTGGAGTTTTATCTGTTTACTGGCTCAATCAAGTTGCAATCCAGCCATTTCCTATGACTCTCCTGTCTTCTCACAAATCCTTGTACATGATGGTTGAGATGGTATTTTTACAGCTGCTTTTAGGGTCCCTACTTCTAGTCTATCATCTTCTGGCTCCTCCATTGCTTTTAGGCCTGTGGCAGGTCAAATACATCATGGGACAAGATCGTGGGAAAGAAAAGCTGCTCACTTCATGGCAACCAAGAAGCAGTGAGAAAGGAAAAACTCCCAAGAAAATATTTACCCTTCTAATGTACACCCCCAGTGAACTACTTCCTCCAACTAGCCCTCCTCCTAATAGCCCATTCATTCAATGAATATATGAATGGATTAATCCAATGATATGGTTCATGCCTCATGGTCTAATCACTTTCCAAATTTCCTACCTCTAACACATGATTTTACTGTGGGGCATTTTGAGCCAAACTATAACACAGCTAATTAATTGTTTTTCCTGAAGGAAGATGAGAATTAGGAAATAAGGGGAGGAGGGGAAATAAAAAATAAGAATACACTGGCAAATATACATGATGTAATTTTAAGTTCAAAGGTGAAAAGGTATGGCATTTAGTTTTACTGAAAATATTCTAATATATGCATATAGCTAAGAATTGAAAAAACTATGGGCATAGAAAACATTGTTTTGAATTAGTGATGGAATTTTTTTTCACTTAATTTTCTCTTGTTATGTCAATGTAATCTTTAAAAAGCATGTGGATTCCTGGATTCCAGTGCCAGAGTCTCTAGAATTTAAATATATTATTTTAAAACTCCTTAGCTTTTGAAGTGTTTTCTGATTCAAGGAAACCAAAATATAAGGGAAACAATAGGTTTTAATGGTACTTGAAACCATGGCGTAGCTGGTAACAGTACACATATACACTGACAGTATGCATGTATATCATCAATACTTCAATATTTCTCTTTTATGGCTATAATAAACCCAAGAAACTTAGTTTAGGATTTATCAGCAAATCTTGAATTAACTTTAACAGAATTATGTCAATTTAATAGACACATGGAGTGTGGTTCACCAACCATTTTGACCACTTTCTTGAACTGTGTGTTGAAGGCCACTGAGGAGACAATGTTAAGGAAATCCCACTGTTTCTGCTTCTTGTCACCCTTTTTGAGAGCTCTCCCTTCATTTCTTTCAAAGTATAGTCTTCATATCTGCTCCATTCTCTTTTGCAAAAAACCTAGTCTCACCAAACAATAATGTCCTAGAAAGTCAAGAAGTAAATGACTTATTATCTCTAGACTTCAGGAATGTCTAAGTCAATGGTTTTCAAGTGTCTGATATCTCATCCTACTTTTGAGTCACTGAGAAAATTTTAAAAGTGCCACACTCCAATTTTCTGAACTTTAATAGTTTACAGCGGAAGTGACTTCACCCTGCTTGTGAATGATATTGTTCATTGTGATCTCAAACTTCAGATTTCTGAATTTCCAACATTTAAATGATGAAGCTTTACTTGCCATTTGCATATATGGCTGAAAAAAAGCAAGACAGGTGAAAATGTTTAGAGAGATGCTACCAGAGACCCCCTGCAGTTAGGATCCAGTATCCTGCCCAGTATACAATGATGCAGGCCTGAGAAATAAAAAGACAGAACTCAGAAAGAGAAAGCAGGGTGCTAGGATGACCAATGCCTGTGCAACTGACAATGTATTGGCCAGTCCCAGGCACTGAGTTTTATTGACAATCAACTGGGGTAAAAGCAAGCTACACACAGTTTCTATGGAAATTAATGTAAACAAGGCTCATAAAGGAAAAGGCAAAGCAGTCTAGAATTAGGAACAGAATAGGCAAAATATATAGTTGTAATTAGAACAATGTTCTTCTAGTCACAAGGCTTTAGTTGGTGGGAACGGAATTTGGGTTCTAGTTACTCTGACCTGGGCAGGTAGGCTTCAGCCAGACTCACTTCTATAAATAAGCCAATTGTAGGGTTAACTCTTTACAGTCTGCTTTGGGCATAATCAATATTACAATCCTCTGCAAGATGCAGGTTTAATGGTAGAACAAGAAGTCCTTCCTCAGTCAGTGAATTAAGGAGCAGCATTAGTGAGACATATCCTCTTCAGCCATCATTAATAATTTCTTTGTATTTGAGTTGAAGCTCTAGGATTAGCAAGAGTGATGATGTACTGCAATTTTTAACAAGGGGAACCTTCCATTGTAATCTGTCACAAGATAGAAACACCAAGATATGTGTCAAAAGAAATGAAAACATTTTACTGAGCCACATGTGAAAATTCTTTTTTTCTATACCTACACACAAAAAAAGTTTATAGATAAGAAGAGTTAAGCATTTTTACCACCAAACTTTGAATGTTCAGGTTTTTTGTTGTATATTTTTACTTTTTGGTAAACTATGCAATTCTAATCTAGTTTGAGAGGCAAGCAGGTGGGATTTTACAAAATCTCATGCTATAGAATCCTTCAATCACTTTTATCAATTGTCTTAGTTTTTTTTCTTTTTGGCACTGCTCTTGAGTTCTGTATACCCTCATTTACTTTATTAACGCCATCAAAATTCTGGTATCCGTTATGGTCAACCTAGGCAAACATCCCAATTAGGGAAATGTTACTTTAAACTATTTATTTCTAAATTGGTTCCTCATTAAAGATATACAAAATGAACAAATAAAACTTTAAGTTTTGAATATCAGGAAGCGATGAAGAAGCAAGAACATACAAGAGTTTCCTTGGAGAACAATTCCTTCCTTTGCCACAGAATAGAAATAATCAATTTGTATACTTTGTTAGCTAATTAAACAGAGTACTTATTTCTCCTTATGAGAAACATAAAATATAGGTAAAAATAAATGAGTGAATCCAACTTGAAGCTCACCTAACATATATGTCATTAGGACTTTGTTTATGAATGATAGAAAGCTCACTTAAACTAAATCAAAGTAATATAAAAATATATTGCCTCTTGACATCAAAATGTAGGAATTTCTCTGCAGAGCTAACTTTATGGTCAATCAGAAGCAGGGCCTGTGGTCCACAAGGATTCTGCAGTTCTTATTTCTGCCTCTCTCTCTATGGATAGCCTTTATTTTCTGTAACTTTTTTCATGTAGTAGAAATGGCCACCAACAACTCCAGAACATATATTCTCTACTAAAGAAGAACTGAAACACATATGACATGGTCTCCTATTTAAAATAACAGGAAAGGAATCTTATTTACCTAACTTAAGAGAGGCATCCAAAGTTGGATCAATCAACTGTGGCCATACTATAAGATTTGTGTGGGATGACTTACACTCTAACTATATTGTTAGCAAGAACATTTCTTCGAAGAAGAGGGAGGAAAAGCTATAATAATCACTACAGTTTATCATGTTCAATTCATGAAAAATGTCCCAGAAATAGTAAAAGCTGAGTTATAACTAACTGACAGAGCTAAAATTGAAAATAGATGATTCTGAGTGGTAAGCAGTGTTTCATTGTGTTTGTAGCTGAGCATGTATGCATGAGTGTATATGATGGATGCATGAGAGGAAAAAGGAAGAATGGAGGAGAAAGAATGAGAGGAGAAGGGAAGAAGGGAGAAGAGTTAGGGAGAATATCAGCACATGAAAGCCCATATTCGAAACAGCTATATTAGTCGCCCCATTACTGAAATAAAATATCCAACTCCCACAATACCCACAAGCTATGGAGGGGAGATTTATTTTGTTTCAGGGTTTCAGAGGGTTTAGTACATGAAAGGTCATTTGGCCCTGAGGCAGAAATGGCAAAGTCCAAGGACACGGTGGGGAAAATTTCTCACTCATGGTAGCCAAGAGGAAGAGAGGGACGGGAAGAGTTGTAGACAAGAAAAAACCCTCCCAATTCACATCTCCAGTAACCCAGCTCCTCTAGTCAGTGCCTAGCTCCTAATAGTACATTTATCTATGAACTCCTCAATGGATTAATCCACTGATGAGTATAGTGCTCCCATAATCCAATTACCTTCTAAAATCCCCATATCAGAACACATGGGAATTTTTGGATATATTTAAATCTAACCCATAGCAATAGCCTCAGACTATAAATGCTGAGGAATTACGTGTGAGTTCTACTCATTAAGAAACAAAATCATTAAGCAGAATGATGTTCAAGCACATTCTTCTAGTAAAAGAATTAAGTAATGAAATGTGAGAAGCACATATTTCAGTACTTCTTCTGATGAAATAAACTCAGTCAAAACGCAAATACTGTACTTTACTACGTGTCAAACTATCTGTGTTCATTTGATTTTTTAATCATTCAGATACCAGTGTTAAGTGGAAGACAATGCTCTAAAGGGTTCTGTAGAGTCCAATGTTGCAATTGTTCTTTACATTACAAAAGAAATAGATTTTAAATTTTGTTATCTTAATTTTAAAAATACTGCTTGTTTGATCCATACTGTTGTTGCTTCTTAACGTTCATCCAAGGACAAAGAATTTAAATGTGTATTCTTTCATGCCTAATCATTTTCTAATTAATCTTAGTAGGTAAAACATCATCCTATGTGCTGTTTATAGCTCTTGCATTGGAAATTTATCTGGATAAAGGGGACAATCATAATATTCTCCCTTAGTTTTCTTCCTGTTGCTGAACCTAAAAATGGAAATTTGAGATCTGTGAGCATATTAAGATGAAATGAAGTGATAGTAGTATATGAGACATCAAAAGAGATGTGAAGAGTGGAAGGACATTAACAAGAAAAAATATGGAAAGCTATTTCACCTAAAGAGATCTCTGAGGAGGCTAAAAAGGAGCAGCCAGAAAAAGTGGAAGATATTCTAGAGAGAGCTATCATATGAAAATAGAGTTTCATGCAGCCCAGTGTGGTGAATTAAGTAAAATGGGATGAGAAGATTATTACAATAAAGCCTACACTGTTTCTACTGGATTTAGCAACTAGGACGTTATTAATGTCTTCAAAGAGAAAAAGAACACCAGCAGAAGAGTAAAGAGAGATGAAGTTGAGGCTGGATTTCAAAAAATTGACCAAAGTTGATACAATGAATATAAATATACTCTCCCCAGAATCTTGGCTGTAAATTCAAAGAAATAACAGGATATATGTTAAAAGAGAATACAGTCATGGGGAAAAATTATATCTTAAAACACAGAAAGAGTTACGGAAAAAAGAGAAGAAAAAAAGCACTGCTGAGGACCCTGAGGAGATAGGGGATTGGTACAGAGAGGACAAAGCAGGATTTAGGATTAAAATGAAGAAGAGAGATTCCTTTTCAAGACAAAGCAAGGAAAGAAAAAAATTTAGAAATGGGGACATATGTGTACATTTTTATTTGTCAAGAAGTTAAGAAAATGCAAATATAATTTCTAAATCTTTGGGAAGCAAAAGCAAAGTCATCTGAAAAGCCAATGAAAGAGGAGGAATTGAGTATATAAGAGGAGTTTTATATGTTTCAGACCCACTATGGTCAATAAAAGAAGAATCTATTTACGTATGCTCCTGCATGTTTGTCTTTCAATTCCTCTCAGTGCCCAGTCAGCATTGCTTGGAGATGGAATATTGAAACTACTAGTTATGACTGAAAGGGTCCCAATACCATGCAGAATCTAGGTTCAAAATGGAAAGAAGTAAATGATAGTAATTGAAACAAAATAGAGTAGAAATTAGAGGGTTTATTAGTGTTGAAACAGGGAGTAAGGTATGGGGGTAACAGACTATAAAAGCTATTAGTATAGCAAACAGAGTGTGGGGATTAAAATGGAAGAAATAAGAAGCAACTGAATTCAGAATAATGTCAAGCTCAGTGGTATTTCCATTTATGAGAGTTGCTAAATTTAATAAAGATAAAAATACTTGGAATGCAGGCAATTAAGATGCTTTGGGGGTGAGGTTTCAGATGTGTCAAGTAAATGGATGCTGAGTTAACCCAAGACAACCCACAGAAGATTTAGAAAAGTTCATAAGACAGATGAGATGGCCTTCAGGAATTTGAAGGGGAGGGTGGTAAGGTACTGATAGATGGAATGAACAAAAAGGTAGAAAGAAAGAGATAGGTACTATTAAAAGGAATTAATTTTTCAAGGAGAAGAGGATTTCCATAAGTATTGATTTGGAAGAGATGATAAGAGAGAGAGTTGGAAAGAAGTATACAATGAGTGGGCTCTGAGAGAGCCCTAAAGGAGATGATCAACCAGGTTTTAATTAAGACAAAGAGATGGAAAACATAAAGAGTTTGAGAATAAAAAGTTTTACAGTATTAATTTTGTTTCTTTTTCTTAGTTTTTGTAATGGTATGAGGATGCTCGAAGCAATAAAGAATGAAAGAAACAGCAGACACATACATTCTCTATTTTGGGAAGAGGTGGATTTTCTCCATGGAATATCTTGAGGTAGAATTTCCTCAAGGAATACCCTGGGTGATATTGCTAATATCTTTAAAAGTTATACTCTTTCCTTCCTTGGTAATATCATACCATGTGAGGGGTGGGTTCCTCCATTAATCACATAATATACCAAGGTCCTTTCACCATGTGTTTCATTTTATAGAATTCCTAAATAGAAATAGTCCCCATTATGTAAAACACTATCTTATTTACGTCACTTAAAGCATTTAGCAGAATTCCTCGTGTGTAACTGGTGTTCAATAATTCAATGATTCCTTAGTAAAATTAGTTGAAAGCATGCAAAGAGAAATAATTTAAGAATATATGTAAAGTCAAAAACAAATATCAATCATTACAGACTAAGCCCTCTGCCACAGATAATGCTAACTGTCCTTAATAAGCACTCTCCCCTCCTTCACTAGAAATAGACATCTCCATTAAAACTGGGGACTTGACTACTCAGGATAGAAAATACTTTTACCAATGACATGATGATGTGATTAAGTGCTAGAGAACAGAAAGCAGGAAAATGTCTCACTGAAAATTTAAAGGAGTTTTCTAAAAGGAAAAATTATGAGAAAAGGAAAAAATGGAAACAAAGTCTTTGTAAATAGGGAAGGGTGGAGGGGGTGAAGGGAGGGCTAGGAATGGGGAAAAAGTAAGAACCAAGATACATCATGTAAAGATAAAAGTACCTAATGATAAATGTAAATGTATTGTATACCTAAAATGTACCAATAAAAGAATTTAAGGAGAAAAAAAGAATGTTCTATTCCTTTCTTCTTTCTACTGCCTGAAATCTGAGTGTGATCAACTCAAGCAGTTATCTGCGAGAGGTAACACATGTAAACTGTGTGAGAGGCCAGAAAGTAGAAGTGCGGAACTATCAGATCAGCTCCTAGGTGTATCTTCAGACTGTTTTTAATGCAACAGAATATAACTTCCTAATGTTAATCTACTTTTAATTGATTTTAATTTTTGTTACTTGCAGCTGAAAGTAATCCTAATTATTTATTGAGACTACCTACTTTAAGTATAGTTTTAGAAAAAAATGAAATTTCAGGCTACTCTAAACAAGATTGCAATACACTATTAGCTTCTCTGGTACTGTATCCACATAAAATTATTTCTCTCTGCCTGATGTGAAAATTTTCTATGGGACTAATTATTCAGAAAACTTTCATCCTTGTATTTGAGGCCAAAGTTGAAATCTTCTGTTAGAAATTATTTATAGCAAAGTTATAATTACAGAATCAACTTAAAAGTCCCCCTCAGATTTAAGCACTGGAAAGCTAATTTAAAAGAAGAAAACAATAGAAGAGATAAAGATTTTAGGGAGAAGAAAAGAATATATTTGAGTGTCTGCCTCTGCTGACGAAATTTACTCCTTTGATGTTGAATATGCTTTTTAAGTATTTAATCTGAAAACCCAGCACTGGTTTCACAAAAATCTTCATGCATTTTTATTTAAAATTTGTACAGCTTTTTGTTTTTCCCAAACCCAAAGGGGAAGGGGAAGGGGAAGTGGGAGGCATAGGGGAAGGGAAAGAGGGAAAGGGATAAATATGAGAAAAGGAAAAAACAGACACAAAGTCATTTAGCCCTCTCGATAGGCCTATGATGTATAAAGAGTCTTGCTATTACTTTCAAAAGCCTGTAGGTCACTTCCTCAGAGGAACTGGCTTCACCAGAGTAGAGCTAGGGTTGGGTTCCTGTGTGCTGTAGTCACCTTTACATTAAAACTACTCTAAGCTTTGTGCTGAAAACAGCAATCATTTCACTATTTCCCATGAGTTATGGGTCAGGAATCAGACAGGTTATCTGCTCCATATGAGGTCTGCTGGGGCTGTTACACATAAGATGACGTCATTCACATTCCTGCTGCCTCTGCTTGGGTGACTCAAGTAGGGACTACCTGGAACAATTAATTCAGAGTCACATATGTGGGGCCACTATCCAGCCTGACAGTTGAATTTACCAGTTCTCTTTCATGTAGTCTCAAGAGAGTACCTGAGATTTTATGTGACAGTTTTGACAACTTAGCAATGAAAGACCATAAAACCTGGAAGCAACTATGTCTCTTTTAAGGAGTTAGCCTAATGCCCTCAATATGTCACATCTGCCGCTTTCTATTTTTGTTTCTTTAGCAAGCCGTAGGCCCAGGTTATGTGTAAAGGATAGGGACTCCTTAAATGCATGGATATCAGGAATTGTGTGACGTTAAAGGCCAGTGCTGGGACTGCCAGATAAAATATAAGAGATTAGGTTAAGTTTGAATTTTAGATAAACCATACCTAATGTTTTGGTATAAGTATGTTGCATATAATATGTGAGGAATACTTATATCAAAACATGTGGCCTTATTAACCTGAAATTCAAATTTAACTGAATATCCTGAATTTTTATTTTGTAAGTTTTACAACCCTACTCTGTTCACAATGGAATAAAGGATGATACTCTCCTTAGACTCTAGAAGTAAGTCAGTAACATATAGCTTAGTGAACCTACCTGCTCACATAACTGCATCTTCTAGTTCATGTAGTATGTATTTATGGTTTAATTATACATCTGAGCTTGACTAAAGTGATCATGGCAGTCAGATGAATTAATAAAAAAGGTTTCAGCTACTGGAAAGAAAAGATTCTGTTCTCAAAAATATAAAACAAGTAAAAATTAGATGACTGAATATAACTTCTATACCTGAATTCTAAAAATGTCTTTGAATTCACAAGTTATTTATATAATAGCGCTTGTGTAGGCATTAGGAAGCATTGTAAGAGAATGGTCTTTTGCCATTGCCCTTCTTGTTAAAAATAAATGAAATTATATGGGGAAGTAGTACTATCTTTTATTAGTAGTACATGTTTGTGATACAAAATAATTACATTAATCTTTGGGAATTGATACATACACATATTGTGTCTTGGTCATTTTTACTCTGTCCCTCTTTCTCTCGCTCCTTCCCTAAATCCCCTTCCCATCTCCACAAAGTCTACCAACGTTTCCTACCATCTCTCAACTGCATGGAACCTGTCTGAACCTTAATAGACTTATATAATGAACATTGGGTCTTGGTTTCTATTATTTAGAAGAACTTCTAATTAATATAGTTTATCTTTGAATACACATATAATTAATCCTAACTTAGAAATCATCACTTTTAAAGAAGAGAATATCTACTATGTCAGTCATTTGATCTGATGAACACTATTAAAATCACCAGTAGTCACTGAAATTCACTCCCTTTGCCAGGGACCCTATCTTCATGTGATGTCAAAATGAAAGATGCCTTCAAAATTATATAAGAGGTTGCACATAATTTTTGCTCTAGGGTATGTTATTAATTATCTGGTAACTTTTATTTAAAATATGCACGGAACTAAAATCAAAATGGATCAAAAATCTTAAACATTAAAACAGAAACACTAAACTGGCTGGAAGAAAGTTTAGGTAGAACTCTTATTGGTGTAGGAAAAGACTTTATGAACAAAACCACAGTCACATGGGAGCTAGCACAAAGACTCAAAAACTGGGATCTCATTAAAAAGCTTCTGCACAGAAAGAGAAACTACCAACAGAGTGAAGACACAAGCCACAATGTGGAAAAAATTTTTACCAGCTGTTCCTCAGACAAAGGTCTACTATCTAGAATATATAAAGAACTTTAAAAAAATCAGACCTCCCAAAATTAAAGACCTAATCCAAAAATGGGCAACTGAAATGAATAGATATTTCTCAAAGAAAGCTGTAGAAACAGCAAATAAACATATGAAAAAAATGTTCAGCATCACTGGCAATTCAAGAGATGCAAATGGAAACAATGCTTAGATTCTATATCACTCCAGAAAGAATGGCTGCTATCAAGAAATCAACCAATAACAAATGCTAGCAGGGTTGTAGGGAAAAGGAACCCTTCTCCACTGCTGGTGGGAGTGTAAACTGGTGCAACCACTGTGGAAATCAGTAAGGAGATACCTCAAAAAACTAGGATTAGAGGTCTCATTTGACCCAGCTATTCCCCTACTGGGTACCTTTCCAAGAGAATTAAAAAAATCATATGACAGAGATATATGTTTATAGAGGCACAGTTTGTAATACCTAAAACTTGGAAACAGCTCAATAGCCCATCAAACGGAGACTAGATAAAGAAGATGTGGTTTTTTAATAAAATGGAGTACTACACAGCCATAAAGAATGAGAAACTAGAGCCATTTTTAGCTAAATAAATGCACGTTGAGGCCATACTCAAATAAAATAAATAAGACACACATGTGTGAATACCATATAGTTTCTCTGGTGTGAGAAACTGTAAGTGTAAATGAGGATCAAAATGTATAATAGATAATGTGAAATAGGAAGAAAAGGTCCAAAGGGGAGGGGTACTGGGAAGGGTAGGGGAAAGAAAAGAAGGGAAAGGAAAAAATATGAGAAAAGAAAAAAACAGAAACAAAGTCTTTGTAAATAGGGAGAAGTGGAGGGATTGAAGCAGGGCAGGGGAATGGGGAAAAAAGATAAGAACCAAGATACATCATTTAAAGGTACAAGATCCCAATGATAAATGTGATCATATTGTATACCTAAAATGTATCAATAAACTTAATGAATAAAAATATATAATAGTTATCTATTAGTATAGAAGTACCTATTTTTATTTCTCTATCACTCAACCAAGCTTGACTCAAGTGTTATAACCACATTTTCAAAGCAATGACACAATATTAAGTAAAAAGAATAAAGCAGCTTAACCCACCGTAGTCTTCTCCAGGCTAACTGTGGTCCTTAAATTTTCTATTTTTCTCACATTTTCCATCCTTCCTATTTTAAGTAGAAAAGTCTGTTTGGTATTCAAGAGTAACTAACATTGGCCAGAGGAGCTGGGCATAGGGAACGACCCACCATTCAGAGTGTGAGTTGGAGTCTCCCTAATAAACCTGGAGCCTTCCTATATCAGAAGATTTAAGAGCAAAAACAGGCTGCTGTATACTATTTGATTCTGAAGGATTTCTTTTTTATAAATTCTTTCTCAGTTTGTAAAAGACGTAGCCTCACAAAGGTATTAATGAAAACAATTTAGGTGGCAATGAGATAAAAGAGGCTTATAAATTTTTTACACTAATGTATTCTTTTTTTTATTAAATTCTTTCATTGGTACATTTTAGGTATACAACACAATTACATTTCTCATTGGGAATTGTACCTTTACATAATGCATTTTGGTTCTTGTTTTTTCCCCATTCCTAGCCCTCCCTTCACGCCCTCCACCCATCCCTATTTACAAAGACTTTATTTCCATTTTTTCATTTCTCATCATTTTTCCTTTCCCTTCTTTCCTTTCCCCTGCCCCTCCCACTACCCCTACCCCTTTGGACCTTTTCTTCCTATTTTACATTATCGATTATTCATTCTAATCATTGGTGCATTTTAGGTATACAATATAATGACATTTATCATTGGAAATTTGCACCTTTACATAGTCTCTCTTGGTTATTATTTTTCACCCTTGCCCAGCCCTCCCTTCAACCCCTCCAGTCCTCCCCATGTACAAAGATTTTGTTCCTATTTTTCCATTTTCTCATATTAATCCCATTCCCTTCTATCCTTTCCCCTAGCCCTCCCACTTCCTTCCCCTTTGCCCCTTTTCTTCCTATTTCACATTACCTATTATACATTTAGTCCTTATTTGCACTTTCAGTTTCTCACACCAGAGAAACTATTCGGTATTTACACATGTGTGTCCTATTTATTTCACTTAAGAGTATTGCCTCAATGTGCATCCACTTAGCTATAAATGTCTCTAATTTCTCATTTTTTATGGCTGAGTAGTACTTCATTTTATAAAAAAAAAAAACCCACATTTTCTTTATCCAGTCTCCAGTTGATGGGCATTTGGGCTGTTTCCAAGTTTTAGCTATTACAAACTGTGCTACTATGAACATGGGCACACATATATCACTGTGGTATGATTCTTTTAATTCTTTGGGGAAGATCCCCAGCAGTGGAATAGTGGGGTCAAATGGGACTTCCAGTCCTAGTTCTTTGAGGTATCTCCATACTGATTTCCACAGTGCTTGCACCAGTCTACACTCCCACCAGCAGTGGAGCAGGGTTCCTCTTTCCCCACAGCCCCGCCAGCATTGGTTATTGGTTGATTTCATGATAGTAGCCATTCTTTCTGGAGTGAAGAGAAATCTCAGCTTTGTTTTCATTTGCATCTCTCGAATGACCAGTGATGTTGAACATTTTTTCATGTATTTATTTGCTATTTCTACTTCTTTGTCTGAGAAATGTCTGTTCATTTCAGATGACAATTTGTGGATTGGGTCTTTACATTTGGGAGGTCTGATCTTTTTAAGATCTTTATAGATTTGAGATAGTAGACCTTTGTCTGAGGAAGAGCAGGTGAAGATTTTTTCCCACATTGTGGGTTGTCTCTTCACACTGCTGGTGGTTTCTCTTGCTGTGCAGAAACTTTTTAATAAGAAGAGATCCCACTTGTTGATTGTTTGTGCTAGTTCATGGGCAACTGAGGTTTTGTTCATAAAATCTTTTCCTACACCAATCTCTTCAAGGGATCTACCTAACCTCTGTTCCAACTGGTTCAGAGTTTCTATTTTAATATTTAGATGTTTAATCCATTTGGATTTTGGTTTAGTGCATGGTGAGAGATATAGGTCTAGTTTTAATCTTTGGCAAGTTGAAGCCCAATTTTTCCAGCACCATTTATTAAAGAGGCTATCTTTCCTCCAGTTATGGTGTTTGGCTCCTTTATTGAAGATGAGATGGCTGAGTGTGTCTGGTGTTGTTTCTGCATCTTCTAATCTGTTCCACTAGTCCTCAGGTCTGTTTCTTTGCCAATACTATGCTGTTTTTATCACAGTAGCTTTGTAGTAGAGTCGCAGGCTGGGGATTGTGATACCTGCTGCCATGTCACTGTTACCTACAGTTGCTTTTGCTATTCTGGCTCTCTTCTTGTTCCAAATGAATTTTTGGATTGTTTTCTGAAGGACCATGAAGTATGCTGGTGGGATCTCAATTGGAATTGCATTAAATCTATATAGCAGTTTTGGAAGTATGGCCATTTTCACTATATTAATCCTTCCTACCCAGGAGCAGTGGTTGTCTGTCCATTTTCTGATATCATCTTCAATCTCTCTTTTCAGAGTGCCATAGTTTTCAGAGAAGAGGTCTTTGATTTCTTTCGTTTGGTTGATTCCTAGATATTTCAGTTTTTTGGATGCTATTGTGAAAGGAATTATTTGCCCTATTTCTCTCTCAGTGAGTCTGTCATTGGTGTAGAGGAAAGCTATTGATTTTTGTGTGTTGACCTTGTGACCAGCTACTTGACTGAATTTGGTTATTAAGTCTAGAAGACTTTTGGTAGAGTTCTTGGGGTCTTCTATATAGAGTATCATGTCATCTGCAAATAATGACAATTTGACTTCCTCATTTCTTATCTTTATTCCTTTTATTTCTTTCTCTTGTCTAATTTCCGTGGCTAATGTTTCGAGAACTATACTGAACAAGAGTGGTGATAGTGGACATCCTTGTCTTGTTCCTGATTTGAGTGTGAAGGATTTCAGTTTTTGACCATTTAGTATGATATTGGCTGTTGGTTTTTTCATAGATGGCTTCTATCAGTTTGAGGTAGAGACCATCTATTCCAATTTTTTGTAGGGTTTTTATCATAAATGCATGTTGGATTTTGTCAAATGCTTTTTCTTCATCTATGGAGATAATCATATGCTTTTGTCCTCGGCTCTATTGATATAATGTATTACATTGATTGATTTTCATATATTGAACCATCCCTGCATCCCTAGGATCAATCCCACTTGATCAGAGTGTATGATCTTCTTGATGATCTTCTGCATTCTGTTGACCATTTTCTTATTAAGGATTTTTGCACCTATGTTCATTAGTGAGATTGGCCTATAGTTCTCTTTTTTAGTGAGGTCTTTCTCTGGTTTGGGGATCAAGGTGATGCTTGCTTCCAGGAATGAATATGGGAGTATTGCTTCCCTTTCAATTTCATTGAAGAGTTTAAACAGTGGTGACAGCAGTTCCTCTGTAAATGTCTTGTAGAATTCAGCAGTGAAGCCATCAGGGCCCGGGCTTTTCTTAGTTGATAAATTTTTAATTACATTTTCAATTTCATTGGTTGATATTGGGTTGTTCAGAATTTTTAGGTCTTCTTCGTTCAACTTTGGTAATTCATATGTATCTAGGAATCTGTCCATTTCTTCTGGGTTGCCATCTTATTGGCGTATAGGTTCTGGATGTAGGTATTGATGATCCTCTGGATTTCTGCTGGGTCTGTTGTCATTTCACCCTTTCCATTCCTAATTGCATGGATTGGGGCCTTTTCTTTCCCTTTTCTGACAAGGTTGGCTAAGGGATTGTCAATTTTGTTGATTCTTTCGAAGAACCAACTCTTGGCTTCATTGATTTTTTTGTGTCATTCTCTTAGTCTCCATTGCATTGATTTCTCCTCTGATCTTTAAAATTTCCTCCCTTGTATGAGCTTTGGGGTTGTCATGCTCTTCTTTTTCTAGAAGATTGAGGTTCAGCATCAGGTTGTTTAATTGTGCTTGTTCTGTTTTCCTAATATGCATATTCACTGCTATGAATTTCCCTCATAAGACTGCCTTCATTGTGATCCATAGATTCTGATATGTTGTATTGTCATTGTCATTTAATTGAAGGAACTGTCTGATTTCTTCTTTAATTTCATCCTGTGAGCCATTGGTTATTCAGAAGTGTATTGTACAATCTCTATGTGTTTATGAAATATTTTGAGTTTCTTTTGCTATGGATCTCCTATTTCATCCCACTAGTGTCTGATAATGTACAGGGAATAACTTCAATTCCTTTGCACTTACTGAAACATGTTCTATGTGTGAGTATGTGGTCTATTTTGAAGAATGACCCATGTGCAGCTGAGAAGAATGTGTATTCTGATTTTGTGGGGTGGAAGACTCTGTAAACATCTGTTAAGTTCATTTGTTCAAGAGTTCGATTAAGTTCTAGTATTCCATTACTTATTTTTAGTCTAGTTGATCTATCTATTTGTGACAGTGGGGTGTTGAGGTCCCCCACTACAATTGTATTAGTGCATATATGACTTTTCATGTCTGTTTGTGTTTGTTTTATATAGTTGGGTGCACTAGTGTTTGGTGCATAGATATTTATGATTGTCATCTCTTCCTCTTGGATTCTTCCCTTTACAAGGATGTAGCATCCTTCTTCATCTCTCTTAATCAGTGTTGGTTTGAAACCTACTTGATCTGCAAAGAGGATAGCTACTGCTTTTTTTCTGATTCCTGTCGCATGGAGTATTGTTTTTCCGCCCTTTAACTTTCAGTCTACGAGTTTCCTTTTGAATCAAGTGTGTTTCTTGTATGCAGCATATTGTTGGATTTTGCTTCTTGACCTATTCTGCCAGTCTATTTCTTTTGATTGGTGAATTGAGACCATTAACATTGATGGTTATAACTGAAACCTATTGACTTGTCATTGCCATGACTTTTTTTTTTGTTGGGTTCTCCCCCTTTCCATTTAATTTCTTGTCATGCCAGTTGAGTTCATTCTGCTTTGCTTCCTGGGGTTGTGATCCTCAATGTCTGTTCCTAGGATATTGTGTAAAATTCTTTGGAGTGCTGGTTTGGTATTCACGAAGTTCCTAAGGTGCTCTTTGTCATGAAAGTATCTTATTTCTCCATCCATTTTGAAAGATAGTTTTGCAGGGTACATCAATCTGGGTTGCAGGCTGTTTTCTTTTAGGGCTTGGAATATGTCACTCCAAGCTCTTCTTGCCTTGATGGCTTGTATTGAGAAGTCTGCTGTGATTCTGATGGGCTTTCCTTTGTATGTGATTTGTTTCTTTTCTCTGACTGCTTGGAGAACTTTGTTCTGTTGTGTTTCTGGAATCTTAACAATTATATGCCTATGTGTAGAATTTTTTTGATCAAGGCTACTTGGAGTCCTATATGCCTCACTTATCTGTGTGTCAAGCTCTTCCCATGCTTGCAAAGTTTTCTGCCATTATTTCTGTGAAGAGATTTTTTATGTCATCTGCACTCTCTCCTGTTTCTTCATTGAGCCCAACCAGTCTTGTGTTATTCTTCTTTGCATCATCTAGCAGCTGCTGGATTGATTTCTCATGTTCCCTTATAATTTTGAAGCAATTTTTCTTTTTCTGGTCACTAATTTCAATCTTATTTTCTACATCTGAAATTCTGTCCTCACATTGGCTCATTCTGCTGTGTAGACTTTCAGTGGAGATTTTCATGTCCTGGAAATCTATTTGCATCTGTTTTATGGATTCCATTTGTTTCTTATGTTGGGATTCCATCATGTTCCTGAGCTCCTCTGTAGATTTATTAATCATGTCTTGCACTAGGGGCACAATTTCTCCTGTTACCTGAGAAATTATTTCTGATTTCATTTTTTCCAGATCCCCTTTTGTTGCCAGTTCAGAGAGTCCAGGTGGTTGAATATCAGAGTGTTCCTTCTCATTTCCCTTTGGGGTTGCTGTAGGTGATCTGGAAGTCTGGTTTTGAGACTTATTTATGTGTTTTCTCCTTTTGACTGGGACAGGGGGCTGTTAGCACCTGCATGGATTACCTCCTCTGAGCTGTGTGAGGTGGGACAGGGGCCAGGAGCAGTGATAGGGATGGTGACCCCATAGTCCTTTCCTGTGGGCTGGGAGCAGTGGGAGGGTTGGTGGCCAGAAAGCCCCTTCCTCTGGATCAGGAGCAGTGGGATGGCAGCTCAGAAGCCCCTACCTCTGGGCCAGGAGTGGCGGGTCTCAGCACCTTTGTCTGGTGGTCTAGTTTCCTCTGCATCTTTGTAGTGTGGAACCAGGTGGCTGCCTGTCTGCAGCAGGGTGATTTGGTGTCTTCTGCTTGGGACCTCAGTAGGGCATGCACAGACCTGCCTGTCTGCAGCGGGCTGATTCGGTGTGTTCCATGCCACTCAGGACCTTGGTAAGGCATGCCTACACTAATGTATTCTTTTACCCAGATGTACAGTTTTCTTAATGAGGAAAGTGGAAATCAAGAAAATTCACTGGCTTGGGCAAAATCATAACAATGCTAAGACCAGAAAGAAAATTCACTGGCTTGAGCAAAATAATAACAATGCTAAAACCAGAATGCATGGTTTAACTACAACCAAGTTCTCTTCTCACCAAAGTGTTTCTTGTTATCACTAATGTAGCACCTAAACACTGAAATCAGTGACTTCTAAAAGTCCACTTGGTTTAATGTTTCATGTTTTGTGCCTTAAAGGAAAGTGTTTGAAAAAGTAATTTCCACTTTTTGTTTGTAGTGCTGGGGATGGAACCTGGGACTTTCTTAATGCTAGGCACATGCACTACCATTTGAGTAAGATCTCCAGCTTCGATTTTCTGTTTCTTTTAGATACTGTATTTGCCACATGGAAAATTTTTGAAGCTTAGGGCTCTAGGTAAAATTTCTAATCAAAGTATAACTCAATAAAATGAGCTCATAATTATCTGCTTCCTCAATACCATTTCATTGTAAACATGTGCTGATTTTTATTTAACCTGTACACTATTAATAATCATTTACATTTTTCCTATCTTCTGCTATTAAACACATTCCCTTACATGTGTGAAAGTATGTTAATCAAAAAATCCCCAGAGAAGAAGCTTTCTAAATATTAACTCATTTAATCTATTTACCTTCCTTTTTGGCATGTTATAATCAAAAAGTAACTGTAGGCTGTGATGCTGATATTCATGACTTAATGCCAGTTCATTGACCTGACACATTAAATGATTGATAGTTTTTCTTTTTTCCCCTGTTGGATAGATAATTCACATTTTAACCCATTTTTTATTTGAATTATTGTCTCCACTTTGCTTTAACTGTTCAGCTAGTACAATCAATTTTACATGGAACTGGAACTAATTTTCAGAGCCTATAAATATGGAAAAATAGACATCAATGACTTGTAAGAATACGCATGTTTCAAAAGAAATTTCAAATAGAGACTCCCTCAGTTCCCAACTCAAATTAAATGATTTTATATGCCATAGCAGTTAAAATCAATTTCAGAGCTTCCTGGATTACTGTTCAGAGCAAATATGCAGACATCCTCTTACTTAAAACCTGGAACACTGACAAACTCCAGTAGATTGAGTCTCATAGGCATTGAAACTATGGGAACATACACAGTAGCAGTAAATCTGCTTTTCATTTTCTAGATTTCAAGTAGTATACTCATGAATATGGTACAATTATGTGCTTATTTGAAACTATTGGTCAAAATAAAGCTTTGGATTAAGAAGGAACTTCAGTTAACTATTTTATTCCTGCTTATTTAATTAAATAACTTATTTGAATTGAATATTGCCATAACCGCCAAGTATTGGACAAAATGAACAATATAAAAACAGACAAGTGAGCATACGACACATTTTGGGGTTTTTAAATCCTTTAACCAGAAGATATAATTTTTTAAGAAAACAGATTTTAACATTTGTTACCTCAAAGATGAACGCATCTGAGTCCCACCTACAGAACTTCTGATTCACTGTGTTTGAAATAAAGCTCAAGATATTGAATTGCTAATAATTTACCAGGCAATATTTGTGCTGCTGATATGGGACCATTCATTGAAGACTAAAATCTACAGATCATAATGCATAAATTTATTTCTAAATATTTTATGCATTTTCATGTCATTGTAAACAGAAATTTAAAATTTTTTCCATACGGTGATACTGATAATAGAATTAAATTTTGTTCTTGATCTTTTACAGAGTGGCCTTTGTAAATGTACTTTTGAGTTGTACAGTAATGATAGATTTCTGATGAATTTTTAAAGAAAACTTCAGGGCATATATGAATAAATCTCTACATCCTGTCCAACTTTTATGGATTTTATTTTTTATTATTTTATTTTAGAAACTAGAAACTTCAGAATAGTGTTGAACAAATGAAGTCAGAATGAGTAACTTTTGCTTGTTCCCAAGTTTACAAGAAAAAAATTTGATGTTTTTCCATGATATATGATGCTAGCTATAGAATTTTGATAGAGGCTCTTTATCAGAATAAAGAAACCCTTTGCTATTGCCAGTTTGTTGACAGTTTTTATCATGAATAAGTATTAAAATTTGTTAGATTTTCTTTGTTTCATTGAAATATTGTAGGGTTTTCCTTTTTTGCATAAATATGAAAAATTACTGTATGTCTCATAGTTTCACAAATGATTGTATGTTTTTAACTTATCACAGTCTATATAAAATACCCCTGTACCATAGAAAATACTATTTTTGACATATAATCTAAATTTTCATTTTTTAGTACTTCTCAATATGTTTGGGTTAGTTTACCCTTACTGTAGCATATGAGACACATCAACTTATGAGGAGGAAAGACAGATTTATAACTAGATATCCCTCCCAAACTTCATGTGCCCTTAAGCAGGGTCTTTGAAAGGTGGTTGAATCATAGGAGTCCTATAGCTAAATGTGATGTTAGACAATGGGGCCAGGTCTGAAGAGGCGGTCAATGTGTGTGTGACTTGGTGAGGTGTATCTCACTCCTAGGCTCTTCCTTTCATACTCTCTCCTTGGCTGCCAGGATATGAGCAGCTTTCCTCCATCCTGGCCTTCCACCATGCCTTTCTTCCTTGGAGCCAGCCAACTATTATCTGAGATCCCTGCAATGGATCCTGATCTCCTGCTCAGTGCTACAGTGCAAGGTGAGAAGAAAGACACAGAGACAGAGTTAAAGAGACAGAGATATGGGGAACCAAGATGCCTAGTGCTTGTGCAGTCAGAGGCTTGAGCAAGCAAAGGCTCTGAACACTCAGAGCCGTCAATATTTAATGGTGACATCACAGTTAGGTCAGAGTAAAGGGGATACATCC
Source organism: Heterocephalus glaber (assembly GCF_053883595.1). Classification (NCBI taxonomy): domain Eukaryota; kingdom Metazoa; phylum Chordata; class Mammalia; order Rodentia; family Bathyergidae; genus Heterocephalus; species Heterocephalus glaber. The sequence continues at coordinate 10,406,003 of NW_028258156.1, forward strand.
TTGATGCAGGCAAGGCTTGAAAAGGAAGAGAGAGCATTCGTGAGTTAGGAACAGAACAAACAAAATATAGCAAGGTTAGCAAATAACCTTGTCCTTCTAGTTAAGAATATTTTAATTTTGGGAAGGAAATTTGGGTGTGAGTCACGCCCACTTCAGCTGCTATGTTATCTCACATTGATCTCTGCAGCTTCACAGGCCATCTCTCTGGTCTCTGCTGTGGCTGTTGATGGAGAGATTGTGCTGACCTGTATGCCACCTGCAATGCTCCTATGAGTCACCTAGGCTTCAGTCGGACTCACTTCTTAAAGTAAGCCAATTGCGGAGTTAACTCTTTATAGCCTCCACTGCAGCTATAAAGCCTGCTTCGGGCATAATCGATGGGGCAGTCCACCACAAACTGCATTTTAAAATAAACTGTGAGTTATAATAAATCTATCCTGCTTTAAGTTGCAGGTGTCAGGTAGTGTGTCCCAGCAATAAGGAAAGTGACTAAGACAAACATATTTACATTAACTGCTTTAATGTTTTCCATTTATATCTCTATGACTGTTTCTATACATAGCTTTTTCTTTTGCCTGCCAATAGAATGTTCTTGTTTCTTTGCAAGTCTAGTAATGTTTTTATTAAATGTTATAGTACTGTTTTCCTATTGAAAGCATAAATATTGTTGGTTAGTTACTTTGAAAATATAATTCTTTGATCTTACATTTCTTAAAGATGGTATCATTTTGACTTTTCCCTCAGTCTATAAATTTTTCTTTAAGTCTTGTTTGTGAGTGTGATGGTGTGGCCCTTGTACACTACACTTCAGTGAAAACCCCAATATACAAAAACAAGATTCAGATCCCAAATTCTATCTTCCCTGTACTTGATAAGAGCTAAAATATCTGCTCACCTTTTTCAAATTTCCGGCTATTATTGTTTCCCTCTAGACTTCTTAGAGTTGTCCTTGTGCACTCAAAGGTCAGTCAAGGATTGAGAATAATTTATATGCTGATTTAGTGAATCTTTTTCTGTGATTCTTTTTAGGATTTTCATCTTCAATTTGCAGCTGGTCTGGTAGCACTCTGAACTCTGTCCTCTGACACCTCAAGCTGACAGAACAGCAAAATTTTGCTTGAATTATACCTGAACTATTCCACATGAATTTGAAATACCTTCAGGGAAAAAAACCCAAGTAAATATGAATCTGGTTCAGTGTCAATTAATTCTTTCAAATGTTGAATCCATCATAATATCTGCCTGTATCTGTCTACTTAATTTTAAAGTTATTTCAAACTAGTTCATAGATTATTTTGTTATAATGAATATTTATAGGAGTGAGTCTTATATCACAATCTGAATTCATTTTTCCTTGTGAAATTTGCATCCATTTCTTTATTTCAACAACTTCCTACATGGAAAATCCTTTTGAGGTCCACTAAGTTCAGGTTGATTGCTATCCTTTCACAGTTAATTTGATCTTTCTACCTTAGTTTTAAAAAGATTTTCTTTTAATAGGCAAGAAAATTTACTATGTTGTCTTTTGGCATGTAGTGTTACATGTCAATTCAATCTATTCTACAGATATTTGTCATCTACCTTGTGCCAGCTATTAAACAAATTGTTGGGAAAATAATAGTGAATAGAACAACAAAATCACATCACTATAGGAGATCCATCTTATAATAAGGGGAAATTGAATTTTTGACTGTAAATTACTTTGGAAATAATATAAAGAAGTGCTATGAAGAAATATAAAGTTAAGGAGACACTGGTATTATAATATTTTCATATTTCTACTAACTTGCTAGTAACATTTCATAGATATCATAATTGATATTATACTATATCATACTGTTCTTTTCTTATGTTTGTATAAGAGTGTCATAATTTACCAATGACATTAAATATAGTTGTCCTTTGATTTTTAAATATTTTCCTCATGAAAGTTTTTTAAAATTTTGGAATAACGTGAGTGCTTTGCACAGCAATTTTAAATCTATAACTTTTAGGAATGATGGCGTTTCATATTTTATATTCATCCATCCATAAATGAATATTCAATGATGTTTCTTAAATAAATAATCTCTATTTTTTCTTTCGTAAAATATTAAGAAAAAATTCTAGCTTTTCAGGAAGAGAAGTAAGATTCTTTCATTTCATGCTTATGATGAAACAAAGTAGAATTGCTAAACACATAGAGAAAAATGCTTTTAAATTTAGCAGGACTGCTACCTGAACATATATGATAACATGTCTGTATATCTGTACATATACATATGACCAGAATCCACCTCCTAACACAAGTCAGCTATAGCACTCCCACAATCCAATCGCCTTCCAAACGCTCCACCTCTGAACGTGAGTCATCTAAGGGTTCGTTCTAGATCTAAGCCACAGCCGCCCCTATCCTTTTCCAGTGTTTATCTTGGGACAGTGTCTCACTAAGTTCCTAAGTTTCTCTTCTTAATCTTACTAATCAATGGTAATAAATTGCTTCAATTTTCACTTTTTGGTCTTAAATTGATATTTTCTTTCAAGTTGCCTCCATTCAGCACTTCTTTAAGGGAATTTTCAGAATAGAGAAGAGGTTCTATAAAATCTACTAATGTAATTGCTACTGCATAAGTAGGCTGCTGATTCCCTCCTGTTAATTCTTCCCGTACCTTTCTTTTTCTTTTCTCTTTTCTGGACTAGAAACTTCAAAGACCGCTAACCTTTCCCTAATTTTCAGGTGTGTTCTCATTATACATGAAACATCTCAGTAAATTAAGATAAGCAGCTGGTCAAATCAGTCACAGCATGGGTTCTACGATGCCCATTCTAACCCTGCTGACTGGTTATATAAGATGAAGGTGCCAATGTGATACAAATTCAATCTGACCCAATCTGAGCTTCTTCCAGTGAATATCATAGACTTATTACCCCAGTACTTATTATTCCAGTTTCAGATTCGCTCATTGTCCGGTTTCAGTCTTTCCTGGTAATTCTGCTACTGTCATGAAATTGAGAGCAAATATTAACTGAATTCATTTTATTTATCTCAGATTTTAAAGAGTGATAGGTAAAGATAAATAATATAGGATATTTAAATCAAGTGACTCTAACAAGGCTCTTCTGAACCTTATCACAACTTCATAGGATATTAAAGCAAGAAGAAAACCTAATATTCATCTTATGAATTTTCAAACATTGATCATTGTATCTGTACCATTCAGAGTTGTCTCAGAGGCTAATTGCTTCATGAACATGGTCCAGGGAATGGGTTAGGAGGTAGGCACATAGCTCAAATGTCCAATGAACTATAGTTTGTGTTTAATTCTTCTACTCATACATAGGTAGATGCCTTTCAGGCACTGCTCCTGGTTTTATGAGTTTTCTATGATGCAGTTCCCCATGAGATGACTTTTGAGGAAAATGTTTCTTCTTTTGAGGAAATCTTTGAACACAAATAACTTAGTACAAATTTGTCATTTTATAGATATTTTCAGAGTCACAAAGGATGCAGCTTTCCTCCATAGGTCACACTGCTGCTTAATATTTAAAATATACTTTACAATATTAAAGAAGAGCTCACTCACTCAGTCTCTAAACCAAATCAAGAGAACTTCTGGGGCATAGATCTCTCTTACTTAGGAGAACTAGAGGCAAACTTTAAAAGTTCAGTATAAGGAACCACGTGCAGGCTGGAATGTCAGAGATCACTCTTGTTTCTTGTTCAACTCCCATTAGGTACACATTTGAGTCTAAATATTAATTTATTCATTCAGTAGAGAACAGTGACCACATACATACCATGTGCCAGGCAATGAGTGGGACTTATGGGTTTAAATATGGAGAAAATTGGTATAGTTCCCACAGTCCATAAAATTTACATCAATAGAAACATAAGAATTTAGTTAATTTGTATTTTAATTGCAAATTATGTCTTTAAAAGCAAAGATGTAGGTAAGGGGTGTACAGCACTCATTTAGTATGCTTGAGGCCCTGGACTCACACCTCAACACCCCCCCACACCGCAGAAAACCCCAGAAAAAACAGCAAGTATCTTATTAATAACTAAATATCTCCTGAATATATCAAAGTACGTACTATATGTAAATCTTTAATGAAGTAAGACCCTACTTTCAACTTTTGCAAATTAAATATTAATGCAAAAGCTTTTCTCCAAAAGAGAAATCAAATTATGTGGAGAAGTTATGCACATTGCAAGTTGTTGTGAAATCACAGTCCTTAGTTTACATTAACACTTTTATTTTCATTTGAGATCAATTTTTGGTGTTCACTATTCTTAAAAGGAAAGAATTACAGACGAACTAACTTCAAGCTCAATCCCTAGGTACCTAAAAGAATTCCTATGATTATAAAAGCAAAGACTAGAAAGCAGCTATTAAGAAGAGAAGAATATTTTAAGGACTAATGAGATTTTTTAGAATTATTTCTTATTTTGATCTGAAAACAACTACAGTGTCATTAAAATAGCCTGTAAATTTTTTAAATAATTTGCTTTTTATGAGGACAACTAATTCATCTCCTATGACTTCTGTTTTTTACTATAAAATGGGAATAATTTCTATATTACAATTATGATTTTTGTTCACACAAGATTATTTTATTACATTTAAACATTTTCTTATTCAATGATCTCAATTACAGCATTTTGTAGTAGCTTAATCAAATTTAAGATATTATTGACTATAAAATAAAAATATTATTTTATGTACCACTGAAAAAGGGAAAAACTTTATTAAATTATTTTCTAAATCACCAAACTGAGATTTTAGATTATCTTTAAAGGAAGAACTCTTTTAGATATACAACAGAGGCTACATGTGGTCTGCCTGGCCTAAAATATTGCTATATGGTCCTTTACAGAGAGTTTGCAGAGCTATGCTCTAGGGTAGAGCAGACAAAAATTTAAAAGGAATCTCTGTGTGTGGACGTCCACAGAAAAAGCAGAATCCTCCTGCAATCTAAACAGTTCATAAAAGTTCATAACGTGAAATAGAAATAAACTAATGGAAGGATCCATTAAACAGGAAAACCAATATGAACAGCAGCCGACTTCTCAAAAGAATATAATAGTAAATCTTTAACTCTATTGGAATAAGATATAAAAAAAGGTCTAACTAGATTTATCTGTTCAGTGAACAAATTCTCTGCAAATGAAAGTAAAAACATTTTCAGACAGTTGAGTTATTCTTTCTCCAGCAGCAAGCAGTTGATCATTGCAACAAGTCACTCAAAATGGCCTTCTAGCTGAAGAGATATATTAGGTAACACCATGAATTTTTCAGGAAATAATGAATAACACTAGAAGGGGTAAATATTTAGATAAATATAAAATATGTCATTATTAACATGTGTGTGCATACTTTTTACATTTCCTTTTAAAAACTATTGCTAAAAGCAAAATAATAACAATGTGTTATAGGCCTTGTGGCATTTAAGTAAATTATTAAAAATAAGAAAAAAGCAGCATGTGTTGAATAGAATTTATTACAGGATTTTCATGTTCTTAAAATAATATAAAATCATTTGAACTTAAGTAGAATCATTTAGAGATTCCTGTCGTATCTTTAGAGAAATCATTAACTCCTAGGGTTATGGATAAGAAAACAATACCTTCCCCCAAAAAGCATGGTGTATTAGGTAGCTTTATGCTACAGTAATAAATACCTAAAATAAGGAGTTTATAAAGAGAAGTTTATTTTAAGTTACTATTCGGAAAGTTTTAGTCTTATGACTATTGGCCCCATTGTTTTTAGGTAGCATATCATGAAAGGGAACATGTATGTAGTAAAACAAAGCAATTTACCTTATGGTTGGGGGATGAAAGAGAAGGGGAGCAGGCTAGCTTTCTACTGACTCCTTCAAGGATATATCCTCAAGACCAGAAGATGTCTTACTGGGCCCTGCCTCTTAACGTTTCCATCACATCCCAACAGTGTCATACTGGGGATATGTAAAATCCAAACTATAGCACATAGTATGTTAAAAAATATTTGATTCATTCTAAAGAAGGGGAGGGGACTCATAAAAGGACAGATGAGAAAGACAAAACCAAATACCAAAATAGAAAATTTAAATCTTAAATAACAAAAATAAATTAAATGCAAATGAATGTATATTCTAATTCCCATTGAAAGGCAGAGATACTGTAACTAGAAAAAAAAGAATGGTATATACTTGCCTATGTGAAGTATACTTTAACTTGAAACTTTGAAGATGAAGAGACAGAGTATGGAATATCGTATGAGAACTGAACATGAGAAGACAAATACTGCTATATTAGCTTCTAAGTAGAATGTAAGAAAGTGTATTGCTAGTGGTGAAGAGAGATCTTTCATGAAGATAAGCTTATCAATTCCTTAATGAAGAAAAACCAGTTCAAATTACACTTGCAGTTTTTAAAAGTTTTAAACTATAAGAAGTAAAAGAGGAAATAGCAAATTCACAATTACAGTTGTTAGATAAAAATAGACAAGTATCTCAGGAAAACGTAGATTTGAACATCAGAAGCAACCAGCATCCTAGTATGTTCAAAGAATGGTTCAACAGAGTGTAGAAAATTGATGAAGTAGAACAGAAGTGAGAGAAATAACAATTTTTTGTTGGGCAAGTAGAGAGATTAAGCTAGCAGGATAGTTTAATCATCTATAGGTTCTATTCTGGAATAACAGATGAGAAAACAAATGTACTAAGGCGTCTTTTGTCATTCTAGCAGAATTTCAGCTTTCTGTTACACTTTCTACTATATATCATAGATGTAATCCTGAGTATTATGATTCTCAACTATAAGGTTTGCCATAAGCTTCAAGTATAATCTTTATATTAACCAAATGAGCACTGAAAGAGACTAAAGTATTTCAATGTGCCTTCCTGTAATTCCATCACTTCCTGATTTATTGAATCTTGGGAGCTATTTCCCTACCTTTCCTCTGCCAGTCTTTTCAAATCCTGCTTTGATTATTTTCTTCTTAAAATACCTAAAGTTTTGTGACCACTCTGCCATAATGTTTGGGTGCAGGGGCTTGAGATGGTCAAATTTGGTGGTAAGAGTACATAGAAGTTTATTGCTGATTGCTTATATTTCTCCTGCAAACTGAAAAATAAGATCACTGGCTAAGTGTAAGGAAGAGAGAAGAAATAGAAATAGTATGAGAATTAACCAAAAAGTATTGTTAAAAGAATGGACTATGGCTCCTAGACCATGTAAAGGATGCTCCCAAGGTTCTGTGGTTCTGGATCTAAAGTAAAACTGGTAAATGTACTTTCATGGTTTTCCTCAGCCACATTCATAGGCTCTAGGTAAAATTTGTAAAGGCAATGGACTATGAGGTACAAACAACTCAGGAGATCTCAGGATTGCTTTGATCTTAAACTTACTGGAGGAGCTTTAAAAAGATATCAGTCCCTGCTCTCTCCCCTGAGGTTATGATTTAAGTGTACTAGAGTGGAACCTCATAATTATAAAAAATATTAAAGCTACCTGGAGGATTGCAAGGTAAAAACCAGATAATCCCTTTTGTAGACTATAGGAATACCTGACTATGTCTTAGTTATATTTTTATTCTTTGTGTTTGAACAAGATAGGCAACTAAAAATTTTAGTTGAACTGAAGAATAAGTGTATAACAATTCAGAATTTGATTACTTTTTTGTCTCTTTAATTCTCTCCTTTTAATAGTTGTTCACATACTATCCTGTAGTGACTTAGAGTCTGTAGCAGACTGGGTTTGAAAATAGTAATGTAATTCTTATGCCTCCTATAGAGAATGGAAGATAAAATACTGCAATTTAAGAATGTGTCATATAAAATCTCACAAATTGGTGCCAGAAATAATCAATTGCCTCATACATAGATTTGTTAGATGACAGATTGATTTCCTCTTCCTTGTATGCCCACAATTAGACTACATATCCTGGTCTTTCTCACAGGAATACATGGCAGGTGACAGGACTATAGCCAACAGCATAGGAACTGAAGTGATGCGTACCTCTCCAAGCTATGACATCTCCGTCATAGCCACTCTTTCTCTTGTACATCAGCTCACAAAGATGAATAGAGTGAGCACAGAAACATGCTATGGAGATGGTGGAGCCCAAGATGGAAGGATCCTGGGTCTCTGAATTAGAAAAAAAAAATTGCTTGAGATCAGGAGTAGCTCCTTTGAACTTTGTGTGAGCGAGATAATGAGAATATGGTATATGTGCAATGGAGTACTTCTCAGCAATAGAAAATAAATCTGAGTTATTTGTAGGAATATGGATGCACCTCACGTGAGTGAAAAAATCAACTTTATTGAGTCAATACATTTGTTTCATATGTTTATATAGCACTGAAAGTGTTTTTTAGTTAAATTGTCTCTCTATAGTTAAATATTATATCAGAGTAACCTTATTATTGGTAAGAAGCATCATCTCATTTCAAATTTTTATTAGAGAGATATCAGGCAAAAATCATAAATGTTCTGCCTTTGGCAAGAGATGATAGTAGTTTCTATTAAGTTAATTTCCAGACTCTGGGACCTAGAGCGATGCTTCTCGAAGTACGAGTTAGCGCTTAAATCACTAGAGAATTCTATTAAAATCATATTCTGATTCAGTAATTCTGGGGAGAGACCTGAGATGCTGTTTCTTGTACATTCTGAGGTGACGTCCATGTTTCTGATTTGCAAATCACTCTGTAAGGAGGAAAGCTGTGACCAGCCTTCTAGAACTTTCTTTTTCCCTCACTGGCACTGAAGTCTCCAGTGTTCTCCACGTGTTGAACCCTTCTGATCACACCTTCCCTTCTGTAATGGGCTGAATTGTGACCCCAAAAGAGACATATTTAAGCCCTCACATGGGTACCTGTGAATGTGACCTTGTTTAGAAAGAGGGTCTTTATGGATATAATCAAGTTTAAAATGAGGTCATGAAGGTAGGTTGTAATCTAATGTGACCAGTGTCCTTTTAAAAAGTAGGAAATTCAGACACTGCACCATGTGAAAACAGAGGCAGAAAATGGAATCTACAAAACAAAGAATACCAAGGATTGCCGACTGTGCCCCAAAGCTCGAGAGAGACATGGGACAGATACTCTCTCAGAGCCCTCCGAGGGAACCAACCCTGCTAACGCCTTGAATTTGTACTTCAAGCCTCCAGAATTATGAGACTACATTTCTGTGGTTTTAAGTCATCCAGTCTACAATACTTTGTTATCATAGCCCTTGGAAACCATACCTTTGTACTTTGTAATGTTGAATTTCTGTGATTTTTTAGATAATTCTTATTTGTGAGAGAATAAAAATAAATCAGTGAATGTCTGTTCTTTTCTAATTGTAAAAGGAAAAGACAATTTTTATTTCCTCAACACTCCCAACAAAACACTTTCATCAGTTGTTACTTATACATCAAAAATAATGAAATATTTTGTGAAAGTTAAACATTTGAAATCAGAATTTCAGTTGTTAACACAGTTTATTTAATGTATTTTCTACCTAATCCCTCCTCTATACCAAGATAACAAGATGATCCAAAGTGGTTCCCACAGGCTATAGAACATAGTTCTGCAAAATAACCTCTCTCAATTTTCAGGTGACAAAAATATTGAATACAATCTTTCTTGTCTTTGGCAGTGAGCCACGGTGAATATAAATCCTCTGATTATCTTTATTCATATCCCATTTCCACTCTTTCTTGGTCCTTCATACAGATATAGCTTGACTGTTACATTTTTAAGTCTGCAGAATGTAGTGTAGAAAATTGTTTACTCATTGAAAGAAACATTTATGTAATTAAATAAGGAACTGAAGGTCAGAAGCATTAAAAATATTTTTCCTTAATAATCCAAGTTACTTTCCTAGCAGGGTGATGAGAACACGCTTTCACAACTTAAGTATAGGCAAGTAATTTTTAAAGTGACATTTGATGGCTTTTTATTGTTGTATTGGCAAAGTGCCTCCCTAGCATCAATTACCCTATCTAAATAAACATGCTGGCACTGCCAAGAGACATTATTTTATTTCAAGTGTCACTTTGCAGCTAGGAAAAATAAATAAATCGAGGGAAAATTATAAATGGTGGGCTTGTAACAATAGATTATGCCAGGAGAGAACAAGAAACTAAATTTAATTTAATTTATGGAGTCTAGGTTCTACTTCTCTTTGGTAAATATATTTAACTCAAAAATCTTTATTCTGGACTTTTCTACGATGAAGACTAGAGATAAAATACCTGGTACATTATTAATATTGACCTGGCTTAGTTTATATTGTAGATTCTGCACCACATTCTTTCAGAATAGAAATACTCACTCCCCCTACAAGGTGCTGAGAATGTTGCCTCCTGTAGACCCTTGGACAATCCCTCTGCTGGAATTGCTTGTTCCATGCCCACCACCCACCCTGCCCCAGGATGAACGAGACACATGAGGGAGCCTTTATCCAATGAGTCCTTTGTATGAGGATACCAATGTCCACATTTTCTGGCTCAGGGTGGAACAACTCTAATGGCTCATCCTAGCTCCAGAGGTCCCCAAGGGACTCAGGAGGCCATTCCCATAACTGCATCTAAGTTCAAAGTCTCTATTCTTTATCTTTCTTTGTTCTCCATTTGCTGACTGATGTCACTCCTAGGCATGCTTTTTCCTAGAAATCTCAGAATTTCAATCTGCTCATATAATCAAATTACAACTGTTTATACATTGTAGAAATATAAAACAAATAATGAACTATATTGATATTGCTTTGTATGTGTGCTACTGCTTTGCATACCCGTATATCACTTATTTGTTACATAAAATAATGATTCCTACAGATATCCACATACTTTAAACATATCACTTACATGTCCAAAGGAACTTGGCAGATATGGTGAGGGTGAGGATCTTGAAATGAAGGAAGTATACTGGATAATCCCAGTGGGCCCATTGTCAGCACAAACATCCTTAAATGTAGAGTAAAGAGGGAGAAGAGTCAGAGAAAGATCTGCAATTGTGAAAATAAAGTTAGAGTGATGCCATATGACATTGACACTGACCACTGACCCCGGCTTTAAAGGTGGAGAAAGGGGCCACAAGATGAGAAATTCAGGACCTTCCAGTGTCTGTATAGTCAAGGAAACAAATTCTGTCCTGGACGCTCTAAAAAGAAAGGTGGCTCTGCTAACGCTTTAATTTTAGGACTTGTAATCTACAGAACTCTAAAACAATAAATACATGTTGTTTTAAGGCTCTAAGTTTGTGACAGCAACAATAAAAACAAATATATCTTCTGTGTATCTCTTTGGGAGATGATAGGATGGTTAATCTTGATATGTCATTGTCATTATCCTATATCATTAATGCTGATAGTAGTAGGGTAATAAATAGAGTGAGAAACAACTCCCACCTATATATTTACAACATGGGAAGCACTGCGCTAAACAACTTTTCATTCCTCAAAACTACCGAGTAATTAAGAATTACTGTGGCCAAATTCAACACAAGGAAACTGACCCAGAAAGATTAAACATGTCCTAGATGACCAAAGTTGAAAGAAGAGTAGAAGTGATTCAAATAATACTAATTTTGGTTCTTCTTGTTGCTATAAGAAATTAGCATAAGTTTAATGACTGTTTAATACACAAACTTATTAGCTAATAGTTCCAAAGATCAGAATTCTGAAATGCTTCTTACAAATCTAAAAACCATGCTGTCAGGAGAGCGGCTTACCTTCCTGAGGCTGCACGATGCAATCCTGGCAGAGCCTGCCCACATTTCTTGCCTCATGGTCCCTTCCATCTTCAAAACCAGTAATTACCTGAACCTCTTTTTCTGTCACACTTGGTGGTTACTCTGTCAGATTGCATTTACAATGGTATTTGTAAAACTCTTATTTTTCATATTCTCTACAATAGGAAACCCTTTAAAATGTCAAAATCTCTAAAGTTAGAGAGGTCAATATATCTTCTTTACTGATTGTACATATCTGTTTACGACCTTGACATATGTTAAAAGAAAAGCCTTAGATGAAATAAATTTAGCAGCATTCATTTGAGCAAGGACTAATCCACAAATAAACTGCACTCAAGGTTCAGAGGGTCAAGGAATTCCACCAAGCAACATGAGCAGGGAGATTTATAGGCTAAATTAAAAACAAAAAAACAAAAACCCAAGGAAATTCATTCACTGGTTAACGGGCATTGGGACTATTTCCAATATTTAGGTATTACAAACTGTGCTGCTGTAAACATGAGCTTCCGTGTATCACTATAGACGATTTTTTTTTATACAATGGAGTAGTACTCTGCCATAAAGAAGGATAAACTTATGATATTTCTAGGTAAATGGATGTACTTTGAGACCATACACTTAAGTGAAATAAATCAGACACACTTGTTTAAATATCACATTATTTCTCTGGTGTAAGAAACTAATAGGATAAATAAGGATCAAAAGGTACAATGACCATGAAAAGGTAAACATTTTGAATGGGTCAGTACAATGAGGCAGTCATAATAGGGCAACTAAAGACATTCATGAAAGACTTCCAGAACTGCTTCAAAAAGTGGCAAGAGGGCTGGAGATTTAGCTCAGTTGTGCCCCAGCCTGCCTCATAAGCACAAGGTCCCATGTTCAATCCCTGGTACCAAAAAAAAAAGAAGTGGCAAGAATGATGGGCTAAGGATGTTCTGAGCGAAAAGAAGTATTTTGAAGGAGATTACTGGAAGTGTGTCTTTTACTATAATACTTTTCAAAAAAACTTAATTCTTTCTGTTTTTTAATTACACCTCATATATTCCTTTTATTAGATAAATAATTTGAATAACCGAATATACCTTATCTACTCAAATGAAATTTAAAAATTTTAATGTATTAAGTATTTTACTGTGTCTTATGACTAAATATAAAGAAAACACAAAATACAGATGTTTAATAATATAACAATTTCTAAATCTACTATATAATTCTCTGCATGTTCTCTTGTGTAAGCTGTATACTAAAATTATAATCATTGCTTTATGATCACTAACAGTGGTGAATTGATCTGCCTGGAGTACTGAGCTCACTGAGAAAATCCTTTCTGCCTGCTCCATTCCAGTGATCACATCCAACTTCCAGCCCTCTCCTGCTTAGACTACATTTTATCACCAACTGGACTAGATCTGGATAGAACTACAGCTGGAGACCACCACTGTGTCAGAATGACATCATCAGATGGCTGCCTCATATTAGGGCCATTATAGTCCTTTGGTCCTAGTTCCAAATCTCAGCACCATAATTTATTTGCTGTGTGGCCCTGAATCAATTACCCAACTTTGCTCCTTTTCTTATTTATCAAGCTGGGGTAACATCTACCCTACAGAACTGTATTAAAGAACATCATGTTCATATACATCATCTTGCACGGAGAACAGATATACTTAATAAAGTTTAGTTAATTTTATTATTACAACATGATATTGATATGGTTCATTGAAAAACTATTTTGTCATCCCCCTCATTATGTGCCAAAAAATGTTTTTCTAAGTTGCTTGCTTATCAGGTTAAAAAAAATGGATTTCAAGTTTAGAGAATCCTAGGTCACTGAAATGCCTATCACCATGTCTAGAATTAGTACTTATTTAATATTTAATGAATTATATTATCAACAAATGGGCTTGGTCATTTTTATTCAGTGTGACTTCATGATGTTAATTGTACACCGTAAAACATACCGTGGGCAAACCAAAAACATATTGGCCATGCACAAAATACTATATGAAGAATTCAATATTTCCCTAGAGTTCCCGAAAAAACATGGTTGTTATGGACTTTGTTGAAATGGAACAAAAACTTTAAAGCATTTGAGGCTTTGATCAGGATATGTATTTTGCCCTTAGGTAATTTGACTAGAACAGCATACACACATTTAATGTTTCATTAAAAGCACATTCTTGCTCAGAGACATAACAGATACATTTACAGTGAAAGAATTTTATTTATTTTCTTCTTGCTAACTTTGCCAGAAGTTCATGGAAAAGAATCAAAGGATTTATTACCTTTATAAATCCATTCACCTAACTTGGAGAGACTTTCTCCAAACATCAATTAAAATTTCTTTTATTACTTTCTCACTGAAATGTTTATAGCTAAAATCATGAAAAATGCAATTATAAAAATGTAAGGTAGATATGAGATATATCTATATATGTTCAATAAACCAAATGTTAAAACAAACCTTTTCTTAATTAGAATAACAGAAAACAACAGATTTAGGAACTATTTTTAAATATAAAGGAAAAGAATAAATATAACATTTGAGTATAAATAACACCTTCACATGAGCACTTATTTTATTTCTGAAGAGATAGACCACTGTGGGGGAGATAAAACACAAATGGAAGGAAAAAATAGGAAATACTTGCATCAGTTTGCTTATCTTATGATGCTCAAAATCTCTATTCTCATTGCAGAAGAATGCCATCAGGAGATCTGAACATGCAAAAAATAATTCATTAGGTCTTTCAGTGGATTCCGAAACCAAATTTACAATCTTATACCATTAAGGCTAACATGAAATTATTTGCAAAATCATTAAGATTGCTGACAAGCTTTCAAACTAGGTTAGTACAAACCTCTTATTTTGTAAAATAGGAAATCGAAGTCTAAAGAAGTGTGCTATGTTGCACTTTATGAGTCATCCAAAATTAGAAGACTCAGTATTTAGCTGTCTAACCTTGTTCTAACCCCAAGAATGTTATCCAATTTCATCACCGCTTCAATTAACAGGCTCGGCTCACAATGACTTTTGACTCTTTTCCAAGTTCCAATCCACATTCAAAAATTTTCTTGTGTCTAAAGTTTTTCCAGGAATGTTCCCCCAAGGTTTTGAAAATAAATAAGAGTAACAAAATATTTCCAAGGCAATTTAGTATTGTCTATAATAACACTGCCTAGTAAAAATATTTTCTAATAGAATATATAAAAATATGAAGAAACAGATGAAAAATCTTTTTTTGAAAAATCTTAATAATATTTTATTTAAATCAACATATCAAAATTTCAATCATCTCAACATGCAACAAGTGTTACAAATTATTATTTAGATATTCCACATTCTTCTTTTCATACTCAGTCCTCAAAATTCAGGAAGAATTTTATACTTATATCACATTTAAATCTGGACTAGACACATTTCAAGTGCTCAACAGCCAATTGTGGCTTGAGGATACCACTTCAAAAACACAGATGTAAGCTATTATTCAAACTTCATATTAAAATTAAATTTCTTGAGTTTGATTGCAAGCATGAGTAATTGTTGAATAAATACTTTGCAGTTTTTGATTCCTAAAGTGTTAGAATATTCTCTGCTCTCACGTTCTGTGACTTATTACATGTTACTTTCAATTTCCTTTTTCTTTTCTCTTATTTTTCCTTCTATTTCTTTCATCTCCATTTTCTTCTTTGTTCACAGAATTTTCCCAAGTGCTCTTCTGATTCATTGTCCATAGTATCTCATCAGTTCTTCAAGTTCTCCATTACTCATTTAAATTTGATAACTTTGATTTTAAACTCAGGCGTCATTTCTTTTTTGTTTACTTTTTTCTCTTTTTATTTGTATATATATGCATTGCACCATAAATACATTTGTCATGGGGTGTTGGTGCATATATATATATTGAATCATAATGCTTCTGATTCCCATTTCCTTCCATTCCCTAAAATCTTCCTCTATCCCCAGATCCCCCTCCCATTTCTTGATCTCAGGTAATTTTCCTTGATAGAGCCAATTTACCTTTCAACCACTTATTAACATCTTTCTTCCTTTAAGTTTATTCCACTTTATTCATCAGAAAAAAATTTACCTCATTATCCTATTTAATCTTTGCTTAAATATTATATTGGTAATGTCTCTCAAAGTGTTGTGGTAAAAAAGCAAAATGTATACTTGAATTAGTTAACTTTAGTCCACAACCCAGGTATGGGTAGTTAGCATTTCACACAACTGAGCAGGTGGTTTCAAATAGCAGAGGATTTCAAATAATAATATCTGAATGTATGCCCAAGGATTATTAAGAGAAAGATTTTTGGAAATTAATTTGGTATATTTTAGCAGCAAGTGAGATAAGTGATTTTCCAAAATAATTGAATGGGGAATACATTTCTGCCATGAACAACATGTAAATATTCAGTATGCCCAGGAGATAGATACCCTTCTGGTAGCACATCATATCTACAGCTTTATGAGTGAAGTTGTTGAAAAGCTAAATTACTCTGGTCATTATAAAAGTATAGGTTCAGTATTTCTCTTCCTTACTCAATTCTTTTACAAAAATTTGCTCATCAATTTGAAAAGTAATAATTGTATATATTTTGGAGCACAATTTGATGTTTTTATGTATGTATACACTGTACATAGATTAAATCATGCAATTAACATATCACCTCGTCTTATCAATTTTTGTGGTAAGAACATTTAACACCGATTTTTCTAGAAATTTTGGAACCACACTATACAATAGATCTCAAAAACATATTCTTCCTGTGTAATTGAAAAATTACACTCTTTGACCAATTCTTCCTCTATCATCAACTCCTCACCCACCCACCCAGCCCAGCCTCTGGTAACTACCATTCTATTCTCTGCTGCTGTGAGATCAATCTGTCCAGTATGTAAATGAGATCATGCCATACTTTATTTTTTTCCTTCACCTGGCTTCTTTTACTCAGCATTCTCACCTCCAGGTTCACTGATATCCCAGATGTCAAAAATTTTTTTCTGTATAGTATTTCATTATGTGTGCATACTACATCATTTTATCCATTTATCCTCGGACACTTAGCTTATATTGTGGCTTAGATATAAAATAGCCTCCAAAACTCTCATGTGTATGGAAAGTGACCAGACCATTGGGTTGCCATAACTAACTTGTTGTTAGGAGGTGGGGCCTGGTTGGAGGTGGGTCACTGCAGTCATAACTTGGAAGGATAAATTCTTTTCTTTTTTTTTTTTTTTGCTTAAATTCTTTTATTGGTACATTTTAGGTATACAATACCTTTACATTTATCATTGGGTGCTCGTACCTGTACATGATGTATCTTGGTTCTTATTTTTTCCCCATTACCTGTGCACCCTTCCCTATTTACATAGACTTTGTTTCCATTTTTTGCTTTTCTCATAATTTTTCCTTTCCCTTCTTTCCTTTCCCCTTCCCCTCCCACTTTCCATACCCCTTTGGACCTTTTCTTCCTATTTCAAATTATCAATTATTCATTTTAATCCTTATTTACGCTTTCAGTTTCTCACACTAGAGAAACTATTCTGTATTTACACGTGTGTCCTATTTATTTCACTTAAGAGTATGTGCATCCATTTAGCTATAAACGTCTCTAATTTCTTATTCTTTATGCCTGAGTAGTACTCAGTTTTATTAAACACACACACACACACACACACATCTTCTTCACCCAGTCTCCAGTTGATGGGCACTTGGGTTGTTTCCAAGCTCTAGCTATTACAAACTGTGCCGCTATAAACATGGGTGCACATATATCACTGTGGTATGATTCTTTTAATTCTTTGGGAAGATATCCAGCAGGGGAATAGCTGAGTCAAATGGGACCTCTAGTCCTAGTTCTTTGAGGTATCTCCATACTGATTTCCACAGTGGTTGCACTGGTCTGCACTCCTACCAACAATGGAGAAGGATTCCTTCCTCCCCACACCCCTGCCAGCATTTATTATTGGTTGATTTCTTGATAGCAGCCATTCTTGTCTCTGGATCCTCTATTCTCTCTCTGCTTCTTGGCCACCATGACATGAGAAGCTCTCTTCTTCAGGTACTTCCACCATGCCCTTCCTGCCCAGGAGCCAGCTGACTATGGTAGCCTCTAAAGACCATGAGCCAAAAGAAACCTCTCCTCCTTTAAGTTGTAGAGGTCAGATATTTTGTCCCAGTGAGAAGAAAATGATTAAGGCACATTGCTTTCATGTTTTAGCTATTGTGATTAATACTATAGTGAACATGGCAGTGTAACTCTCTTGGACACACTGATCTCAATTCTTAGTTATATACCTAAACTTAGATGTCAAGATCATATGGTAATCCACTTTCCAGTTTTTCGTGGAACCTCCATTCTAGTTTTTCCATAATAGTTGCACTAATTTGTGTTCCTGCCAACAAAATACCAAGATTTCTTTTTCACTACACCCTCCATTCACATTTCTTAAATTTCATGTTTTTTGATAATAGATATTCTCACAGGTATAAACAAGGTACTTCACTGTGGCTTTAATTTGCACTTCTATGGTGATTAGAGCATATTTCTCTATATATGGTGGCTACTTGTATGTCTTCTTTTGAGAAATGTCTGCTCAGTCATTTGCTTATTTTTAAAAATTAAATTATTTTCTTATTATGGAGTTTTTTTGAATAAATTATACATTTTGAGTACCTTATATATTTTTGGGTATTTTCAAATGGGTGTTTACAAATATTTTCTCCTTATATATCTGTTGTCGCTTTACTCATATTGATTGATTCTTTCACTGTGCAAAAGCTTTTTCAATTGATACAATCACATTCATCTATTTTTTCTTCTGTTGCTTGTGCTTTTGGAAACCTATCCAAGAAATCACTGTTCAGACCAATGTGGGATAGTTTCTGCCCTTACATTTAAGAATAGCATCTACTCTCGGTTTATTTTTGTATCTGTTGTGTGAGATAAAGGTGCAATTTGCTCTTCTGCATGTGGATGTCCAGTTTTCTCAATACCATTTATTACCTTTGCCCTTTATGTGCTCTTGGCACTTTAAACAGCTCTCAGAAAGCATCCACGTGGTCTTACTATATGCCCAGTGCACAGTATTCTTTCAAATCATGGGTTTTTTAAATGCATTTTGATAATTTGAGAATGGCTTGATTGCATGATTGCTAAAATACATGATTCAGAAAGGAAACTGATTTCATCTCACATTGGTGGCTTCTGTGGTTTCATTTATAAAACTCTTAAAATGCATACTCCCTGTGCATGAAAAATAACTTGACACACAACCTTTTATTTACTCAAGAAGAGTGCTCTTTTTCGAGTCTGTGGATTCTAATAGGGTTTAATTGTTTTCCCTTGTGATAATCTTGTAATGAAGAAGCCGCATAATTATAGCAATAATTGCTTGAAAAGAACCGGAAGACTCTGGAAATGCATAAAAAAGTCCTGGAAACATTTACCCCAAATGACTCAAAAAATGATACTTTACATTCTCAATTAAATAAAAACAAGACCTGATGCTATTTTTTGCTCAAAATATTCAAAGCATATTTTAGGCCTAATACAAGAGTAATTGTTTGAAAAGCGTTTGCTAAGATTGTGACCACAGAAGCAAAAATATGCAGTTCAGGTAGAACAAATATGGTTGTCAAAAAGGCATCTGTCAGGAGAAAACTGCTGAAACATGGTGGTTCTTGCTTCCAGTTAAAGCTGAAGATACAGTAGAAAGAGTGCCACAGTGAAATCTGGGAGCTGTCCTTAGCTGACACTTTTTTTATTTCCTTGTTTAGCAAATTAGTCTTTTTAAGGAGTAACATATTTTAAAACATTCTCAGATTTATTGCACATGGATTTTTCCTCATCTATTATATGATATTTTTTGCAATAACCGTATTTCTGCTTGAGTTTCTCTTAATATAATCAGGCAGCACACTGGGCATTTGAAATGAAATGTCCACTTCTAATAACTTTAGAACAAACTCAAAATATGCCATTACTGGTGAAACTACCTGAAAGAGAATACTCTTTAAATGACAAAAAATGCACACATAGGTAAACTAATCTCCTTAATATTCCATCCTAATTAACAGAAAGAACAATCATGAAAATAAAACTCAGCAGAAGATGAATAAACATTTCCCTTTTAACCTAGGTGTGGAAATACTCTGTACCATGGATTTATTCACTATTTATCATTTTGTTTAAAGATAAATGCTAATGTACTCATCATATACAATGACCAAGGAATGTCATTGAAATGTTTTTAGGTTTATATTTAGGTCGAAGATCAAAGAAATAAATGCACACACTAATTTCTGTTTTAAAATACTCAGATAGTAACCCAAAAATATTTTCAATTATTTAGTCAATTAATAAAAAAACTTAAAAACTTAAAACACAAGCTTATCTACATAGAATGAAAGTTTTCCTCTACTTTTCTTGCATCTTCTTTATCTACACATAAAGAATGCCGCACAATGAGAGTTACTGCCTATGGCTAAAGCATAGTAATATTACCAAATCCTTAATTAGTCAAGAAAAATAAATTCTATTTGACTTTTTATAATGACAAAGCAATAAAACATTTGATTTATACAATTTTAACCTCAAGGTTTCAAACCAAAATGTTAGTATGGAATTGGTCAGTAAAATTAAAGTAAACGCTCTGCCCAATTGAAATTTAAAATGCTGGACTTTACAATGTTTTTAGCATAACTTATGATTATTTTTGTTAAATCACATGATGGTAAGTAGGCATTTGAGAATGCCAATAAATTTCCAACCAAAATTTTGGTTGGAAAATGTTGGCTCATAGCTGATGAATACAATAAAATATTTTTCTCTTAACTTTTTCTATTTAGCCCATTCTATTATTTGAGAAAGAGCTCTTGAAAAGCTATTTGATAAGGAAAGAAAAAATTGTCCCTTTTAGAAAAAGTACAGTTCTAAGGATTTAGAAGTGCAGTCCTGAGGATTAAAGAGAATTTACTCAGGGAGGAAATATATAGTGATTAAAACATAGTACTGTTACAAATTATATCAAGGATTTTACAAAGGAAATCTATTTAATTCCTTAAATACTGCATCATTAAAGCTTGGCGTATAATGTTACCAAAGAGATTATATTATTAAAAAGATCGCTGAAACCCAGTTACCAGTACAGAGGATTACATTAATATTGTAAAGGGTAGCCAGGTCATTAGTATTATTAAAGCCAGCAGTAAATTGAATAGGGGGCAGGCAAAAGGAATAAACTTATTTTGAAGAACTGGAAAAGTACTATATTTTTAATTCCCAAGTTATGGTGTTTACACACACATGTGCACACACACAAATGTACAGATCCTTTTATTAACTCATTTATGGAGACTGGTTGATGATGCCAAATCATTAGCAGGACTTCTGGTGGACTTCTCAGCATTTGTGAATTTTGATCATAGTGCAAAGAAGAATCACTTCCTAGGAGAAAAGATATCCTAATTAAATTTCCTCCAGGTTTCAAAAGGTACCAATAAAAGTGGAATTTGGATGCTTCAGTTACTCAGCTGGAAAATAAATACATACCCTCTTCAAAAACTAAATTGTGGGGGGCAGGGGGGCAGTCACTGGGAATTGAACTCAGTGCCTTCGCCCTGCATTATATCCTTAGCTCCTTTTTATTTTATTTTGAAAAGTCATCTGGCTCAGTCACTGTGTTACTCAGGCCAGGCTTGAACCTGTAGTCCTCCTGTATCAGACTCCCAGAGTGCTGGGATTACCGGGGTGAGCAACCACATTCGTCAAAGACTAATAGGAGCTAGCCTAAGCAAGTAGTTACCTTTATATCTCATCTATTACAATGGGTTGTAATATCTGAGATATTACAATGTTTATATAAAATGAGCAAAGTAAAACATATGTGCTTTAAAAATAGATTATAAAGATTTAATATTTTAGCCCATTGGAGTACCTTATCAAAAATTAATACACATGAAAGCATTTCAGTTGTAAAATCTTAAATAAAACAAACCCTAATGTCTACATGGAGTACATTTAATTAAACCTGTTTGGGGGCGGGGATTTAGCTCAGTGGTTTCGCCGCCTGCTGTGCAAGTGCAAGGACCCCAGTTCGATCCCCGGTACCAAAAAAAAAAAACCTATTTGTGTCCTCTGTTTGTTGTTTCATTGCTAAATAACCTCTATAATCATAGAGCTGATCATTTAATAAGTTATAAATTTTAAACATAGAGTATGTGTTCACCTACCACTAATGTATGATGTAGAGACAAAGAATTTCAACTTTTAAAACAGAATATTCAAAATAATAAGAAGAAACGTCATAGATGCTTTTTCTTACATGCTCACAGGCACAAGTCTGACTAGAATGTGTCAAGCTACTTATTTTCATTTCCACGCTGAATGATCAAACGGAATGAGCTAAGTCATACTAATTGAATAACAGATCCTTTTCTGACTTATTTTTTCAGTCCAGTGCTTACAATTTGGTAGTAGGTGCTTAAAAATACTTACTTATTTACATAAAATGTAATGTAGAACAAATCCTTAGTTCCTATTTATCCAGAGGGACAGTACAATTTAAAATAATAAGCTTGCAGCCTCCTGACTCACCCAAGAACATGGTGATGATACACTCCTGAGGGCAGTGACTTCAGCCCAGCTTGTGTTTGAAAATATAGTATTTATTACCTACATTTCAAATCCAACAAAATAACACTTGTGGAAACTATAGAAATTTACTGGAACATAGTTATTGAATCTAATTTTATTAATACAATTCATGCCTGTCTTCGATTCTAATATTATTATGGAAAGTGTAATGATATGAATCATTTGCAGTATTTTCATAGCATCTGGTGACTCCCAACTCAGCGTAGGTATCTCTGCTTTTCCTCTTAAACCAAGAGTTGAATTATCCATTAGACATTTATATTCCTAAACAATATTAATTGCATATTTAATGGGACTAAGAGTGTACCAAATAATTTAGTCCTCTCTAACTCATGTGTAATATTCTATAAGTATATTCACACCTAATTTTCCTAACTATACTTTTTCTTTCTTTTTTGTCCATACCAGGAATCAAACTCAGGACCTTGCACTTACTGGCAGGTGTGGCACCACTGAGCTACATCCACAGCCCAATATACTTTTTCTTGCTGGCTAGAAGATACTTACAATTTTCTTTTTCCTGGGATGACAGGAACCAACCCAGGGCCTCACACTTGTGTACTATGCCACTGAGCCACACCCTTAGCCCACAAGATAATTGTAAAGAGAGTGTTGATTATTCATCTAATAACGATTTACTCATCTAATAATGATTTTCTGTTTTTAGTAATATGATACCCAATATATTTAGAGCGGTAAAGTCTTTGGATAAAGTACTTGTTAGACACTCTTGTGTGAGTTATTACTGAGTTCTGGTCAAAGAGATACGTGAAAGTTGTTTTGTGGGAATTTGGTGGGCCTTGTAAAAGAGAGAGAGGTTGGAGATGAGCTCAGTGGATAGCACATTGGCCTACCATGTTTGAGGCCCTGCATTCAGTCTCCAGCAGTGTAAAAAAAATTTTTAAAAGGAAGCTGGGATACTTATAATCCCATCCCTCAAGAAGCTGAGGCAGGAGGATTTCTGGGAGTTTAAGACCAGCCTGGGCTGAGTTCAAAACCAACTTTGACTACATAGTGAGAACCTCACTGGTATGTTATGGAAATAATGATTGGGCCACAGCAGCCATCCTGGTCAGTGAAAAGTCTATCAATGAAAAATGGATGGTAGAGTCAAATGGCTGAAGGAGCCCAGGTCTCTTTTAACACTGATGCTATTACCTAGGTCTAAAATACCTTCATACTTGTATCACCAAATAGAGAAAGCAAATGCTACTTATTTAAAACTACTGTCTTTACTAGTACCTGTTGCTAGCAGTAGAAAGCAATTCCTTACAAATAGAATATACAAGTCCTTTTAAAGAGTACTGTAGTTTTTGTTATGGAAGTCTTTCATTTCCTTGGTGTCTTAGTTATTTTTCTCTCACTGCTGAGACAAAATACCAAACACCCAAAGTTAAAGAGGGAAGGGTTTATTTAGCTCACAGTTTGTAGAGATCTCAGTCCATCATTGGCTGGCTCCAAAGCAGGCTGGCATAGCAGGCAGGCATTGCAGAGGAGAAACAGTTTGTGGCAACCAGAAGATAACAAAGCAAGCAAAAAGGATAAGACACGCCTCTCTCTATCCCTTATATTGTATCAAGGCTACTTGGATTAGGGTGGTGCCAAACCAATCAGTGGACTGATTTAGTAATCACTCACCCTTAATCCTAGCATTGCACCATGAATCATTCACACACTCTAGATTCAGCCATCTCTGAAAAAGCCCTACCTATGAGTGCATGAGGTTTTGGAGGGACATCTAGACACAAGCCATAACACTTGATTAAGTTAATTCCTAAGAATTTCCTATTGTGAAGAATATTGTTTCCCTAATTTCCCTCAGTGAGTTTGTTATTGGTGTACAGGAACGCTATTGATTTTTCAGTGTTAGCTTTGTATCCTGCTATGCTACTAAATTTGGTTATTAGTTATAGGAATATTTTTGTGGAGTTTTTGGGATCTTGCATAGAGGATCATGTCATCTGCAAATAACAATAATTTAACTTCTTTCCCTATTCATATCCCTTTTATTTCTTTCTCTTGTCTACTCTTCTAGCTAATGTTGTGAGAACTATATTGGTCAGAAGTAGTGATAGTGGACATGCTTGTCTTACTCCTGGTTATAGAGAGAAAGCTTTCAACCTCTATTTAGTATGATGTTGGCCATTTTGTCATAGGTGGCTTTTATGGAACTGAGATAAAGACCTTCTATTCCTATTTTCTTCAGGGTTTTTATCATGAACAGATGTTGGATTTTATCAAATGCTTTTTTCTGCATCATTGAGGTTATCATGTGATATTTGTCCTTGCTTCTGTTTATGTGGTGTATTACATTTGTTGATTTGTGTATGTTGAACCATCCTTGCATCCCAGGAATGAATCTTAGTTGGTCATGATGTGTAATCTTTTTGATGATTTGCAGCATTCTGTTTGCCAGTATCTTTTTGAAGATTTTTGCATCGATGTTAATTAATGAAATTGGCCTGTAGTTCTCTCTCTTTTTTTTTCTTTTTTTTGGGGGGGGGTGCCAGGGATCGAACTTGGGACCTTGTGCTTGCAAAGCAGGTGGCAGAAACACTGAGCTAAAGCCTTGGCCCTTCTCTTTTTGGCTAGATGTTTTTCTGGTTTTGGAACCACAGTAATGCTTTCTTCTAGGCATGCATGACTGGGAGTACTGATTCTCTTTCAATTTCATTAAAGACCTTGAGGAGTGTTGGTGTTAGATCTCTAAATTTCTTGTGGAATTTGGTAGTGAATTCATCAGGACCTCGGCTTTTCTTAGTTGTTAGTTTGGGTTTGTTTTTTCTCTTCAATTTCACTAATATTGGCTTATTCGGGGTTTGTATATCTTCTTGGTTCAGCTTTAGCAGTTCATATATGTCTAGAAATTTATCTATTTCTTCTGAATTGTCCATTGTATTAGAGTACAAGCTCTCAAAGTAGTCAATGGTAATCTTCTGGATTTCAGCAGAATCTGTTGTGATTTCACCTTTTTCATTTTAATTGCATGGATTTGGGTCTTTTCCCTCCTTAATTTTGTAAGAGAGAATTCATATTCAATTCAATGCTCATAAGCTTATTTCTTTTCCCTATGCTTTGGCTGTGGTTACTGTGTAATCCAGACCTGAGAAATAGATATTTCTATTATTTAATTTTATTAAATTCTATTTATTAAATTCAAAAAATTTATCTACTCAGTATTTAATAAGATTCAATGTGTTTAGGTTTAGAAAACATTTACTAAGTTTTTCTACTATTATTAAATAGTTGCAGTCCCCTTCTCAGATTTATTTTTATGATTTTAAGAGAAACAGTTTAAGAACATTATATAAAATCTTTGGCATTTGTATTTAGTGTTTAGTGGTTAGTAGAGAATCAATTGTTTACTGCTAATACTTTATGCATTTGAATTGAGTATTTGATTTCCTACATTCTAATCTATGATAATCACTACCAGATGAGCCCAATTTGGAGAACAAGCCATTACTTCCACAATACTGTTTGTGTCCACTATGTATGAATGAGAAAACCAAAAATCTCAATTTAGAAGTGTATTTAACAAATAGTTTTGCTGATTATTCTATTCATTACCCTGCTGTTACAGATATACTGCTATAACTGAACTGAAATGAAGGTAAAACTATTTCCTTCACTTCAAGGACTTCAGGCTGTTCAAATACTGTTTTTGTAAATGAAATCATGTTTTGAAAAGTCTTTAGAGATTTTAAAAATCTGTAATAGAATTTTTTTCCTTATCTGACTCATTGTTTTCTTTAGTGGTACTAAAATAAATGGCACAGAACCAAAGTTCCAGCCTTAGTTCCAAAAGAAAATGAAATATAAGGATATGAGAAAAGGAAGCTTAAGAAATATTTTAAATTTACCTTTTATCTGTACACCATGATAGTTTCCCTTGCTAATTTTTTAACAACTTTCCCAAGATTACAAAACAAGAATGTGTTAAAGATAAGACTTATTCCTGGGTTGGCTGTGTCTAAAGTGTCCACATCAAGTTCTTTTCCTGCAGTGTCTCCAGTGAACATTACATTGGTATTTAACAAAGCATGTTCAACTAAAGTCAAAATGATTCAACAAAATTCATAGAGAACCTGCATTTATGCAGGCCCAAGATGCCTAAGATGCCTGCCCTTATAAAGCTGATACTCTAATAAAGAGAAGCAATGACAATAGACATAAATATATCACAAATGAGTCACCCAGCATATTAGAAAAATTGGGCATGATGTGGGGGAGGATATAGGTGCAAGGGAAATGGGAATATTTGTGAACTGGTTATTTTTAAACCAAATTTGTTAGCTCGTATGCCCATTGTAAATGTCACCAACTAAAATAGAGTGCTTTTATAATATCATATAGTTCTTACTCATTTCCAAATTTACTTAGGTCAGTATATACTAGCCCAAACCTTCAGTGAGGTTACATCGTATAAGTTCAGTATTATTGAACTTCATAACATAGTCTTCATTCAATCCTTGGATCCTCTGAACTCCTAAATGATTCTCATTTTTTGAATACATTAAGGTACATTTTGGTGCTACAAAGTTGTATAAGTTCTGACAAATTCACAATTTCATGTATCAAATACTACGGTATGATACCAAATATTTTACCACTCTTTAAGTGTTGTCTTTTAAACACTCATCCCTCCTGAAGAACCCCTGGCTATTAACATACAATCTCTATGATTTCATTTTTTCTAGAATATCATGAAATTGGAATCCTATGGTATATAGCTTTCTCAGACTATTTTTTTTAACTCAGAATATATGCTTAATGTTCACCTAAATTTGGGAGGATCTCACAACTGTGAAATTAATTTTATGAGTCAACTTGACCAGACTATGGCATGCCCAGATATTTGGACAGAAATTATTCTGGGCGCATATATGAGAGCATTTGGGGATGATACTAACATTTGAATCAGTAAACTGAGTACTGGAGACTTCTCTCCCTAATGTAGGTGATCTTTTTTAAATTGGTTGAAGGCCTGAATAGAACTAAAAGTCTAACCCTCCCATCAGTAAGGAAAACTCCTGGCTGGCTCTTTTGAGCTGGAACATCATTATTTGCTAGCATTCAGACTTCAACTGAAACTCTGGCTCTTGTTTGGTTTAGCACCAGCCAGCTTTCAGAATGGAAGCATCAGTTCTCCTGGTTCTCAGGCATCTCTCTCACTTTGGTTTTAATTTACTTACCTTATAGATAAATGATGACAGATACATTTTATATATTTACTTGCCACCTGTCTCCCTTCTTTGGTGAGGTGTTCATTTATATTTTTTCCCTTTTCTTTTTTTCCCCATTTCTTAATTGTGTTTGTTTTCTTCCTTAAAGAGTTTGTTACATATTTTGGATAAAATTCTCTTGTCAAATGCAGAATTTGCAAATATTTTGGTTATTATAGATAGGATTTAGTATCTTATTTATTTTCCTGACATACAAAACATACAGGCACACACACATACACACAATGTCTAAACACCCAGTTTCCAGGTTTTCAATAATTTGTAGCAGCCAAAAAAGTAACAGCACTGTGATTTTAAAAGACCCACTGACAATAATACTACTCTAGAGGCAAACTTTTTCCAAGAATGGCAGTGATAGGCCAAGGCCCTGATGTTGAAGCTGCTCAGTACATTGGTTATCTGTTCAACATTTCCATGATATTATCATTTTACCAGTTGTGGAATGAGTAATTCTAGGTCAATCAAAATCAGGTACTATAGTAAGTAGAGAAGATGAGTGTGCATTGGTCCAGGAGGAGGAGGAGGAGGAGGAGGAGGAGGAAGAGGAGGAGGAGGAGGAGGGGGAGGAGGAGAAGGCCTTTCCTTTTAATTCAGAATTGTAATCTACTTAAGTATTTCTGCAGTCATTTGGATGTGATAGTGTGATTTTCAGTATCAGGTCAGAAACATGCTGTATTAAATGTTTCGCTTGAAAAAATATACAGATAGTGTTTTACTTTAAGCCTTAAGTGAATTAAGCCCTTCCTATTCTCAATAAATAAATAAGATGTTGGCAATTCAGAAAGCCTCCAAACTATTAGGAGAACAGTATTCTTTACCATCTCCATTTACTGCCTGCAGAGAGAATAAGAACCATAAGTAAAAAAAAAAGGAAGAAGAACCATAAGTCATCCACACACATACATACTCACAAAGGCAAATCAAGAAGGTAGATGCTGGTCTCATGGAATAGGATTATGCAGTACCCTTGAAGGGTTGAGAACTAGAGGCCTTACTCTTCTAAATCAAATAAGTCATCCTTCCTCTTGTCTTTAAAGGTTTTGAATTTAAATTATAAAAATGAAGACAAAATTTAATGTGCCCTTGCACAGTGTCTACTGAGAGACAATTCCTATCTCCTAGAAGCTATGAGGTGATTGTTTCCATACCATCACTCCCCCTTCTGAGAAAACAAGAGCACCATTTTTAGGGTGCTGTAGAACCAGAAATCCCAGTTAGAAAAATGGTATTTCTTAATTCTTTGCTCTTCCCCTATCAAATCCAAAACAATTCAATTACACCAACCATTGTCATTATTAAAAAATATGTTTCTGAATTTAGAGTTGAAGCCTTGTGTCAGCCATACTTATGTAGGGAAATAGAAACAATAGGAGGTGTAGATCGAGATATAAAGGGTGATTGGCTTAGGTGCTTATGAAGGCTGAAAAATCCTATGACAAGTATTCTGCAAGCTAGAGAAAAAAGAAAAGTAAGTGATGTACTTCAATCTAAAAATGAGGGCCTCAGAAACAAGATATTGCAATTCCTACTCTGAGAATCAGGGTTCTGATGTTCCACAACAGGAAAGGTATGCCCCTCACTGAAGAAGACAGAGAATTTGCCCTTCTTCCACCTTCAGTTTTATGTGGACCCTCATCAGATGAGATGATGCCCATGAACACTGGTGAGGGCAGATATTCTTCATTCATTCTACTGATTCCTTCACTGATTTCAAAAAATGCCCTTAACTACTTCACACACAGAAATAATGTTTTAGCAGCTAGCTGGACATTCACAAAATCTGTCAAACTGACACTTAAGATTAATCATCACAAATATCACGTAGAACAATGACACTTGTGTTTCTTTCCCTCCCCTTCCCACCACCCTTTCCATCTCTCTCGCTCTTTCTCTTAAAGGAGGATTGAGGGTGAGAGGATTTCAATTTTGTAACTAAAACAAAAGAACCTTATCCATTATTTTAATTCTTCCTATCAAATATATGATTTTATTCTTAGCCCTTAAAAAGTAACATGAAAAATTATTGCCTTTGGAAACTGCTGTGAGAATTTAATACTACAATATGCTGTATAGAGAAAATGGGAAACTCATCAATGCAAAACAGTTAGAATGTCAGAGATTGAATTGAAAACCTAAAATCCTCCTTAATATGCCCAAGTCAGTCAGATCTTGATGAGACATATGTGGTTTCCTGGTGTGAAAGTTTTACCTAAGCACCCAAAGCCAACTGAGGGATCTTCTGAGTATGCAGCAAACTGTTGGTCTAAGATCTGGCTATTATCCAGTTATGAAGTTTTAATTTCTCTTAATATTCTGTGAATATCATTTACCAACTTGCCCTAACTTAAATGTTAGCAAACTTTTCAAGTGCAGTGGTACTATTGTGCTGCACATAAAGGAGGGAAAGCAAATATGTGGAACACAGAAACTAATTTTCAAATTTGCCAAGCAGATTTCCAACTCCCAAGAGGATAGCAACCCTCACCACACCTGGATATCATTAAATTTCACATCCCTTTCTCTGCCAAAATGGAACCAGAGCTGAACTTGGAAACTCAAGATTTAGCAGCCAGCTGGGACAACATTGCTGAAAATTGTAGAAACTGTGTTCTCTAAAATTATGCCACCATCTTTCCACATTAAAAAAAAAGACAAACAAATTGCATACAGTCAATGTCCTACTCCTGACACTTTTAATTCAATAAGAAAAAGGTTCTATCACTAAGAGAGTTTTTAGTAAAATGAAAAAAAGATCACATTATAAATTTGATCAAAGTAGATATGAAAAATTCTAGCCAAATAGCATAGAAACAATTTCCTTGACGGATGTTTACTACTAACACTTACCTAAAAAAAAAAATAGGACATATATAAATGACTGCATTTTCCAGCTTCCCTCCCATACTCTCTGTATGGTAGAGTTCTCAATCAGGGTGAAAAATGACTCCCTTTGGGTAAACCTTAGAATCTTGAAGGAAAGCTTGTTCAATAAAGTACCCTCAAACTAAACTATTATAATTTTGACAAAAAGGAACTATTGCTCTTTTGAATACAAAAAAAATATAGAATGCTGAAAAAAATATGCCCTTACAGGAGAGTTCATCAAAATTCCTGGGGAAGAAGTATGTTTGTATCATAATAATATCCAGACAGGTGTTTAAAAGGGTTTAAATAATTTACTATAATGTCTAACTATTTTTAAATGGCACTTCTTTTTGATAAAGATATTACATTTTGTATTTTTCATGGGTCTTCAAAGTTTAGGAAGAACTACAACCAAAATATTGCCATTTGCCAGATGTGGTGGCACATGCATTTAATCCCAGCACTTGGAAGACTGAGGCAGGAGGATAGCCATGAATTCAAAGCAAGCTACACATTGAGTTCAAGACCAGCCTGAACTACATAGGGAGACTCTGTCTCAAAAAGCCAAACAAAAACAAAAAGAAAACAACAACAAAAAGCAAACACCAAAAATGTCATCATTAAAGTTGTTCAAAATATTTGGAAATTTTAATCTGGAAAAGTCTAATGTAACTGATTTGCTAGACAAGAAAATGCATCTCTTTCCTCTAAAGTCATCTTCCAGATTTCTAGATGTGGTTGTCATTCCTTGCATTGACTTTTTTTCCCTTGAACTCTATCCTGCCTTCCTCTTCAAATCTCCAAGAATGATTGCTTGCCCTCTGTCTTGGAGTTTCCAAGCAGTATTAGAGTTTGACTATTATGAGAAGAAGTTACTAGCTATTGAATAACAAGGTGAGAAACAACTAAATAATTGTCCGCAAACACCTTCCACCTTTCTGAACATAACCACATTGCCTGGAGGTAGAAAAAGAGGAAATGGTTCTTATAATGGCTTGTGTCTAGATGTCCTCCCAAATCCTCATGTGGTCATGAGTGGAGCTTTTTCACAGGTGTCTGGAACTAGAGTGTGTGATGCTGAGATCAAGGATGTGATGCTGAGGTTGATTCCTGCTGTGATGTGAGGATTGAGTCTGCTCCACTCTGAGTGGGAGTGCTACCTGCATTAAGGGTGGGTAGCCTGGATAGGATGTAACGAACTGAAAGAGCATCGTTACTTGTCACTTGCTTGCTGCCTTCTGCCTGCCCTGCTTTGCTGGACTGTTTCTCCAATGCCTCTCTTCCATGCCACCCTGCCTACGAGTCAGTTTATTATGGACTGAAACCTCTGAAACTGACCCAAATAAAGCATTCCTCCTTTAACTTTGGGTGTTGGGTATTTTGTCTCAGCAATAAGAAAAGTAACTAAGACGTTCTGATTTTATCTGTTAAACATTTGCATTAGCCATAGAAAAACTTTTGACACTAATGTTACAAAATATTGAACATGTAATAGGTTTCTTTGAAAAACCTTAAGCTATTTTGCATAAAATTATGCTGAAAATCAGAGACATAAACAAGTCTGTGACAATTATGCTTTCTTCTGCTTGTTTTCCTTTACCAACTGAGAAGGATTCACTCCATTTGGATTTCTCTTGCTTACCTGTAAGGGCTGAATGTCTAGATTTGTGTGTGTGTGTGTTTGGGATGGAATTCAGGACCTTACCCGTGCCATGCAGGCAAATCCCCTCAGGTTTGTCCCCAGCCCTATGTCTGAATTTTTTAGTATGACAGTAAAGGATGGGAGAGAGAGAAGGGGAGAAAGGATTGTGCTTGCTTCTTTTTTATCTTTCTTTCCTTCTTTCTTTCTTTCTTTCTTTCTTTCCTTCTTTCTTTCTTTCTTTCCTTTTTTGCTTTCTTTCTTTCTTTCTTTCTTTCCCTTTTTGAGACAGGGTATGGCTATATAGTTCAGGCTGGCCTTGAAATCACCATGTAGCCCAGGCTGGCCTCGAACTCACAGCAAACCTCCTACCTCAGCCTTCCAAGTGCTGGGATCACAGGTGTGTGCCACCATGCCTAGCTTGGATTGTGGTTTCTAAACTTCAAACTTTGATTAGCCATTCCCACTGAGCTTCAGGATTTTTTTTTTTTAAAGTGTAGTACTCTTTCTAAAGTATAAATAGTATTATTCAAATTGGAAAAAAAATTAATACTTTTTAAAACTTACTGACCTTTTTTTTATTTTTTAATATTGACACATAAAAACTGTACATATTTAAGGAGTACCATGAGAAGTTTTAACATATTTGTTCACCATGTAATGCTCAAGTCTGGGCAAACTTACCTATCTCTTCAAACATTTGTCATTCATCTGTGCTGGAAACCTTCAGAATTCTTCTCTCTAGCTACTTAGAAACACAGAGTATGTTATGGTTATCTCCAGTCACCCTACTGTGCAGTAGAACAAGGCTTCTCTCCTATCTATAGCTCTCCTAACTATAGCTCAGTATGTGTTGACTCTTTCCCCCCCCACACACACTTTTCTCAGCCTCTAGTAATCACATTATGTACAATTTTGAGATGCATAGTTTATCATTTAAATAATAATAACACCAAATCAACCAAAGCAGAGTTGAAAATAGTTTTTTTAAATTCTTCCTTCTCAAAAGGAAGTCAATGATCCCTAATGGTCTCTAAAATACTTGCATATTTTGTTTAAACAACAAATGTGCATGTTTGTTTAATTCCATATCAACCTTTGCATATTAAGGAAAGTTTACATTAACTCATCCTGTTTTTTAATTTGAAAATGAAGTTTTTATATTTCAGTTTTATTTACCCACTCAATATCTTGAATTATTTCTAGGATTTTTCTTCTAATTAACATACTTCTGATAACTGCGAGATGATATTTATGTTTATGAGCCACCTCTAGAGCACTGATTCCTAAATAGGGTAATTCAGATGCTAGAAACCATTCCTCATTGGTTTAGACTGCAGTAAATCTTATACACATAGCACACTGTTAATTCTGAAGCATTTTAAAATGAGTCACTACCCAGAGTACAAATATTCTAAAAACATCAGCTAATTATATTTAAATTCTAGCACAGCTCTTTCAAATTTTAAAATTTAAGTGTCACTATAAGCACATTCATGTTGTTATCTGATAATTGACAATATTATGGCTTTAATTTTGAAGTATGTATGATTGTCAGTTTTAGCTCAGTTATAAAGATTATTCTATATCAAATGAGATAAATGAACAAAAATGTTTACAAAGTTGAAAGTATAAAAACTTAGTTAAAAATAAAGTAGTATTACAGAGAGGACAATAATAACATAATGGTACTGATAATAAAAATAATACTGATAATAATATTATATCACTAGTAGAGTCATCCATATTCTTTCTGCTGGTAGACTTTAATAAGCAAGGGAGAAATTATAATGCATACTTTCCAGAATACATTTTTAAAAAATTTTTTGGTACTAGACATTGAACCCAGGAACTTCATACTGAGCTGTATCCCTAGCCTCTCCCTTTTTCCTTTGAGGATGGTTTTTGTTGGATGCTAAATTCCCCTACTGGGCTCTGGGCTTGGAATCGTCCTGCCTCAGCCTCCCAGATGTGCACCACTGCACCTGGCTTTAATAATTAACTATTACCCATTCTGTCCTTCTGGAAGTATTTTATCCTATTTTCTAGGACCTCATACTCTATGAGTTTTCCTTTCAGATCTCTGGCTATTACTGCTGATTTTACATTATAATCACTGCTTCCTCTGGCAAACTATTATATGATGTCAATTTTCTGGGTTCTTTCCATCCAAAGCCTTCATCACTCATTGAGTATTTCATCTATTTTTATATCTTCAATTGGTATCAATACAACTCACAAATCAAAATGTCTATCCCAAGTGAAGGTTTGAGTATCCTAATAATTATTTATCTACTCACTTGAAGGTTTCAGAGCAACTCAAACTCAACATGTCCTGTGCTCTCAATTGGAGCAATTAAAGCAGACATAGGAATTGTATTTAATTATTTCCTCTTCCTCATCAATCACATTTACAATTCTCAAAAATCCATTGACTCAGTCAAACATCATAAGCATCAATCTCTCTTTTTATTTTCAAAGACCCTCTTCTCCAGACATTTTTCTCCAAATTTCCCTAATATCCTTTGAAATGAGTTCCTAGCACCCAATTTTACCTCTCAAAATTATACTGTAATTCTAATATCTCTTCAAAATGAAAATATCATCCTGTCACTCCTATATGTGAAGCACTTTAGCCCCTTAGGATACAGTCCTGAGGTAGGGGCCCTTCATGATCACATACTGGC
Source organism: Heterocephalus glaber (assembly GCF_053883595.1). Classification (NCBI taxonomy): domain Eukaryota; kingdom Metazoa; phylum Chordata; class Mammalia; order Rodentia; family Bathyergidae; genus Heterocephalus; species Heterocephalus glaber. Next base: position 10,440,805 of record NW_028258156.1, read on the forward strand.
TGATTTCACTAGTGTGAAGTAGCATCACCTCCTGTATCATTCTCTAGTGCACAGCGCTTTTACATTTTCAAAACTGTCTACTCTCTTTTACCTCAGGGCTTTGTTATATTTCATTTGTCCCTGGAACACCAACCTCCATCTCTTCATTTCTTCATTTGCCTACCTTGTCTTCTAGTCTTTAGATACTATTTCTTCTAGAACTTTCCTTTTTGTGTGTTTTAATGGCATCCTGTGCATCAATTCCTATGGCTCTTCACTATTTAATTGTTGTAGACTATAAGTTCCAGAATGTCAAGGAACCATACTCATGATGTTCGTTATAATATGCTCAGACACAGTATCATGCATATAATATATACTGTATTTAAAATGTACGTATTAGTCAAGTAGTTCATTTTAAATATTAGTTTATAATTTAGAATATTTGCCTCATTTGGTAATGGTGCCCAGCTTTATACAAAATATATAAAAAGCACAAATATGATTCTGTCCTAAATGAAACTGAAATTACAAATAACTGAAAAAATGTAATGCTACTGAATGAATGTAAAGTATGTGCTAGGTTGAGTACTTTATTTTTACATTCTTCATAAATATTCAGACTGGCACATAAAATGTAAAAGCATAGTTTTATTGTATTAAAGGCTAAGGAAGCAATAATCCATCTGAAACACAGAAGGATTATTCTTTAAATACTATCAAATACTCAAACATCTTATTTTTGTTTTAAAAGTACTGAAAATTTGTATAAAGAAGAGAACATGGTACAAGAAAACTTTCAAATTAAAAGAAAAATTTTAAAGAGCTTATAATTCTGAAAATTGTGAGTTATCTCTTCTAATACTGGGAAAGGTCTTACTCCCAATATTACAAAAGAGAGAACCAAACTTCAGAGAACATAACATCAAGCCAAAGTAATCAAGGGCTTGACAGTCTTCAACTTCTGTTCACCTCAGATTATAGCTCTACAGTCAAGATGTTGCTGTGATTCAGCGGCATAGGAATCTCATGCTCTCTCCAAAAGGACGGAGCCTTGCATGTGCTAAGGGAAGCAGGGACCCTCAAAGTCCTACAAATAACATTAATGTGGCAATAAATTCAGAATACATAATACAAACTAGATAAATCATTTCTCACATTTTATGTTTACTTGTATTGCATCCAGGCATTGTGCCAGGAATTATGGGAATAAAAAATGAATCACCTATAAGTCTTTTTTCTTAGTGTTAACAACTTCACAGAGAAGCTAAGATTACTTGAATTGAATTGAATGAACAGCACAGCAAATGTCATCAGCGGTGGAAACGTAAAGCATTAGAATAATTTACAGAAGAGAGGACTACTTCTGCTGCTGGAAGTTGTGCATCCGGGCTCAGGAGCCCTTCAGGCCTGATAAGTAGAGACAGCTAGAGATTATGAGAACTTTTTACTAGGAACAGCAACAACGGGGCAAAGAAAAACGAATAAAAGTGGTAAAGTATGGGTTGTAGACAGCAGGAAGCATGCAGTTCAGTTAATTTAAATCATATAATGACTGAAAATCAACAACAGAGAATATTTGTAAATATAAGTCAGGGCCTGTCTTCAGAGGACCTAAAGTAGCATATTTATGTATAGTTCCTTAATTCAAGAATGTTACATAAATCTGAGTTATGTAACAAATTTAATTGACACTCACCTTTGAGAGTATGTAAGAATACAATAGTACTGATCATACATGTTACTTTACAAAGTTCTTGGGTAAGAGGTAGCAGTCCTCTTCAGAAACAGTGGAAAAATTAAAGTTTGTCACACTGGAATCAGAGAAGCCCTGTACTATAGGCATGACTCCTTATTCTAATTTCCTATTGGGTTATTAAAATAGGAATGCTTCACTTCAATTATTTGACTTCTCTTCTGCTATTAAAAAACTTTATATGCTCATACCAAAATTTGTCTTTCAAAAATGTTCCAACTCTTACTTTTATTATTATAACAATCGTTTGATTTGTTGAGTGTTTGCAATACTATAGACACTGTAGAAAGCCCATTAAAGTTTATTATTTCTTTAAGTTCTCATAGCTATTTTACAACTATAATATGATTGTGCTTATATTATACATAATGAAACTGAGAGTTCAGAAGCTAAATCTTTCATTGTCATGTATCTAGCATGTTAAGAGAGACAAGATTTGAACACAGAATAATTCACTCCAAAATAAACATGGTTAATCCACTATGAAACTGATTGACAATGCAGTAAATGCAAGTCCTGGTCTCTCTTGCATTAAAATTTCTGTCAGTTCTATTAGTCTTGTTCTCATATTCCAGTTAATTCTGTCATCTGAATTTCCTTAATAAAAATTTAGACAAAATGTCTTTTCCATTTAATTTTTAAATAATAACATAGCTCTTTTCTACACTTGTTAAGATGAATTGCTCCAGCTTGAATGCCTTATATGCGATTTGTCATTCCTCATGGAAATATTCAAAATCTCAAAATTCTTGGCATGGCCACAAGAAGTCAGAGCACTTCATAAACCAATCAGGATCAACCATAAACAATGCCTGCCTTGATACAGACCAGATGAAATATATTTCTTGCCAGTAACATACTAAAACTGATAAACAACGTTGCCATCTAAACAAACTTCTGATTGACTTCATCTCTCATCTTTTATGTACTGAGTTATCATAACAAATCTTGACTCTTGAAGGATTCCTTCAAGGAATAACAGAGAAAACTTGGACTTTGGCGTGACTAGGTTTCAAGCCTCCAACTCAGAACTGCACATCCCCAGACATAACTCATCTCTTGGAGTTCAGGAACAGAAATCACAATTTCTTCTCTTCAGAGACTTTTGAGGTCTCCACAAACGTGTGCCTAGATTTTCACTGTGAATGACCCAGAGCAGTAGGGTCTCCTCAGGCCCCTGCATGGGTTCTCCTTTTTCTATTTCTCCAGCTTCTACTTCTCTAATGAAAAATTCCAAAGGCAAAATAATAGGTAAGTGTTGTGATTTTGCTATACAGTGTCCCCCCTACAATCTCATGGGTTCTAAGTTGGGCCTTTCAGAAGGTGATCAGTTCATGAGGGCTCTAATTCCTGCAGCTGCTTAGTCTATTGATGAGATGATAATTTGACTGCATTATTGGGAGGGAATGGAAATGTAGGAGGTGGGACTTATTATAGTTGAAGGGAGTGGGTCACTGGGACACAATCCTGGGGACTGCACCTTCTGCCCAACCCCTTCATTCCCTGCTCTTTTCCCTTTCTCTTTCCTTCCTGGACACCTTGAGGTGAGAAGCTTTCCACTGCCACACCCTTCTGCCTCCATGTTTCTGCCTCACCACAGACCTAAACCAATGGAATGGTCGACTATAAACCAAAACTCATGACATCATGAGCCAGAATGAATGTCTCCTCTTTAAAGTTGATTTATGCCAGATATTTTATTATGGTATGAAAAGCCAGCTCAAAAGCAATATACAGTATTTTCTTCTTAAACCTTTTTAACAACCCTATTCTAAATCCTAATTTCTCTTCCCCTTCCTCTTCTTCTTTGTCTTTTTCTTCATCTTCTTCATCTTCTTCTCTAAACCTTGTTTAGAGAACTTTATTTGTTGCTAACTTTCACCGTGCTTCTATCTGAAACCTCAAGAAAAAAATAACTAAAATGCCCTTAGGTAATTGTTCAGACCCTTTGACATATAAAATTAAATCTGCAATGAGCTTCTATAGAAAGGCCTTTCCTTATTGTAATGGCCCACTCTTGATGTATCACTCCCAAAGGATTTGATTTTACCTCATTACTCTTTGATCTTACTCACATCTATGATTTCAACTGATATCTCTCTAATACACATTGATACCATATATTCGTCGGAGATCTGCACTGGTTTTTCTCTTTATTGATTCATTATCTTACCCTGCTTTGAGAGAATTATTATTCCTCTCATTCCACATTTTCATAGCTGTATATCACCTATAAATCTTGCCATTAGCATTCTGCTAGTTTCCAAAATCAGAAACTTTGATCTGATTTCTCTATCTCTATTCACCTCCACTTCCAGATAAGCCTGTCATTTTAAACTCTTATTAACTAATTTGTTTCCATATTAACTCATTCAGTAATTCAATGACCATTAATTGAGTGGCTTTGATGTTCCAGGCACAATGAGAAAAACTGGAAACAATGACAGGCTTGGATCCTACTATCATGGAGGAAAAAGAAGGAATCAAGGGAGAAGACTAGATTACTGAATTCTCTCCTTACCTTAAATGATTTGTGATACAAATACGTGATACTATTTTGTAAATTGTGCAGCACTCACTCCTTTCTGTCTTGTGCTAGAGTTAATAGTATGGATGACTACCTTTTTTCTCCAGATTGAAATGGACTACATATAATTTATCTCGCAGAAGCTCTTCCACAAAGTCTACGATTCATAAATGCTCATTGCATTAAAGAGTGAGAATAAATGAATGCTGAGATAACAAATCACTGGATATGATAAATAATCTCTTTTGAGAATTATATGCACAAACTTTCCATTTCAAGTTTTCAAAAAATTTGAAAGTTATTAATCATCTTCTTGTTGCATTTTTAAGCATTCATGAGTGGAATGAGACAAGGATTAATGACATAGTCTTTCACTGAGAAAGAATCTGGATTAGTAATCTAAGATGTGGCTTGAATTATCAGAGGTTTGGGTGATTTGGGAAAGAGTAGAACATTCCTCTCCAAACCTCAGCACTTCCCTACCAGAGTTTTTATTGTACCCTCTGTCCTATGAAGTGCCTGGGTTCATTCTTAAGAACACATGATCATAAAGTAGCTGAAACCAAGGTCGTGATTTCTGTAGACCACAGAGTAATAAAGGGTGGTGATTTTTCTCAGCATCAAACTTAAGCCTGACTCCCAGGAAAAACATTTCATGGAATAAAAGAACCACTTTTCTATTATTTACAGCTGATAGAATATGTTGTTATCTTTCTAAGTGTTAAATATCAGCATGGATGAAGAGTTGAAATAATGCCAGGAAAAATATAATGTGCATGTTCCATTTTGCATCACTACTGATTTGTAAAACATTCTGTAGCCTGCTTATTGCTTTCTGGATTGTTACAAAAATAGCATATGAATGTGTTCTTGCCTAAGGATATTGGAGGAGCTCAATGAGAGACAAGGGACAAAAATGATTAATGAAAAGTTCACTATGCAAATTTCAGCTCAACAAATAATGCAATATCTCTTCTTTTCACTAATTCATATGTTATGAGAACTATTTTTAAATATGTTCCTCCTTATCTGTCGACTTTGATTATGATCAAGGGAGTCTCCCACACAGAGAAAAGATTTGTATTGATATTTCTAAAGTGAACTTACTCATTTGGTAAAGTATATATGATTTACCTCTATTTATTCTATTGAAATGAAGTGACACTACTTTCATTATGTATTCCTTGATCTTCTATCTTTAGGACATTATTTGTACTAATGAAGGAGCATAATACTTGCTCCAAAGAGAGTAGCTTAAGGAAAGCTCCTTTAAGAGAATATGTATGTTTATATGAGGACTAGATATTAAATTTCTCAACTGAGATAGGCTCTTCCCTGGCCATCATTATTAATTCTCTAACCCATTTCTGGTAAAAAGAATTTGAGTTTTCATTTGGAGAATCAACCTTCTGCTGCTTTTATTCTATGTAGTCTGTTTGGGACAGACACCATCTCCTAGGTGTATGTATCAACCAGAGTAACTGTTACTGATTCAGAATAAGGACAGGATGCAACTTGAACCCAAGAGTCTTACTCTAGAATTTCACTGTTGAAAAGAAGATTCCTTACTCCTGATATCACTAAACTTCTAGGATATAAGTCTAAATTTTAGATGACAGTTTGGAGAATGCCAATTTGAGAAAAGAGCCAGTGCAAGAGAACACAGAACTCATGCAAAGAAAGACATTTTCTAAAGTCATTACTGAGTTACTATATCTGCTTGTAATTAACACGTTTATGGTAGGGCTTTAATTCATGTCTCATTTCCAGGTGTCTCTGAACTACTGGTGGTACATGCATAACTATCCCATTGGATGGCATAGCACTGTCCCGTTGGGTGGTACAAGCTGCCTGATGGGACAATCCTGCATATACATCCAATAGCTCAACCCAGTGAGAACATGTTAAACTTGCAGTATGCCTGTTTCCTTACATCAGCAACCATATTCTTTTTGATTAAGCAAGTTTAAATTAGGTTTCCATCTCTTCCAAACTCAAAGGAAAACCTACACATTTTTCCACCAAATGACCACTTTCCAAAGGGTTTTTTTTCAACCATGCTATAAAAGATAACAAGAACTCTTACTAGAACTGAGCTGTAATTTGTTTGTTCTAACTTGGTACTTAACATGTAAGTAAACCACAGTTTTAGATCATTACTATAGCTTTGACTCTATAATACAGTTATCATTAGGACCTTCTGGGTACCATATGTGCAAGCTAGTTTAAGTTAGTTTCCATCACTTCCAAACTCATCTTTCCCTTATGGTAGATTTTATAAATTTCCTAGAAACCTTGCTACATATTGTTAACTATATTACCATACTTGGGCAATGTTCTGGCTATCCTCCACCAACTGGTCAAATATTCACTACTGAACCCCTCCTTTCTAAAGTTATGTCAATGTTCTAGGAACTGCCTTGGGAAGAATTTCTTTTTCATAATGCGGTTGGATTTGACTTTTGTATATGAGTCAGGATTCAACAATTTCTCTATGGATATCCAATTGACCCAAGATAAAATAAGTTCCTTAACCCATTTTACTTTGTCATAAATCAAGTGATGTATGTTTTCTCCTCTTATGACATTTTTCTTGCTTTCTCTGGCAGCAAACAGAAGAAATCCATAAGAGACTTGAATGACTCAAAACAGATTTACACTCTTTGTAAATCTTAGTCTACTTCTTATTTTCTCTACCACTGGGTAGTAACCCTTCAGGATTCGCAGCAGAAAGATTAGGATATCCCCAGTACTACAGGATAATCAACAAAGTTGACTGTTTTCTAACTTTGTTCTTTCAGGACTCTTAGCCACTTATCCTGCAGAAATTAATCAGTGGATATACACAAGGAAAAGCTGATTTTGAGTATGACTGTGATTTCTCAACATAACTCTTTTTTTTGTGATCTTACAATTTGTAATCATGGCTGCTTTTGCAGCTTTATATTTCAGTGTTTAGCTTCTTTGTCCTATAAGATTGCTTAATTTTTTTATTTTCTATATCATAGCATCCTCATTCTTCCTAGCTTTTAAGCTTCTTTCCAAGCCATAAATGAGTCATGTAAGAAGAAAGTAGCATACTGAAATGATAATTGCTAAAGCAGACATCAGTAAAATACAAACAAAAAAGGAGAAATCCATTAAATTAAAAGCTGGCTCCTTGGAAAGATCAATAAAATTGATAAATCTCTAGACAGATTAATGAAGAAATAAGAAGAGAGGAGGTACAAATGCCAATGTCAGAAATAAAAGAGGTCTTATCACTAGTAGTCCCATACAAAAAACAACTCTGCTCACAAATCTCATAACATACATAACACCAACCAATCCTTAGAAGAAAAAAACATCAAATCTCACATAGAGAGTAACAAGTCTTCTGAAAAGAATTATATCTATCAGGTGGATTAAATAATATTTAATTATCTTCCAGAAAAGCAATCACTAGATCCTTCCATTGTGAATTCTGCCAAGCAGTTAAATAAAATGATATCTGCTCTTCACAATCAGTTTTGGGGTATTAAAGCAGAAGGAATGCTTGGTAACTTATTTAATAAGGACAATATTACTCTAATATCAAGAAAAATGATGTTTGACAAGAAAAGAAAATTAAAGACTAATTTCTCTCACAAACAGATTTTTTTAAAAATAAAATATTAGTAATTGAAGTCCAAAAATGAATAAAAATAATTGCACATTATGATCACATAACATTTATGACAAATATATAACCTGCTTCAATGTTTGAAATTCATTGTATTCCAACATATCAAAAGTCAAAGGAAGAAAAATTATATGATCATATCAACAGGTGCAGAATATGCATTTGACAGTATCCAATGCCTACTCAAGATAAAACCTCTCAGCAAATTAGGAATATAATGGAATGTCCTCAGTTTTATAAAGAACATCTTCAAACAATTTACTGGTGAAATCATACTTAATGATGTATCACTGAATGCTTTTCTTCTAGGATTAGGAGCAAGCCAAGGATGTCTTCACTCTCCACTTTTATTCAGTATCATATAAGAAGTCCCAAGTGGCAAAATGAGACATATACACATATATGTGTATATCAACTTGTATAAACACAGTCATGTATATACACATATATGCTTACATGCTCTGTAAGTTGAGAGGGTCTACAAAAAATGATATCCCACACCAACTAGCACATGAACTACCCATGAATTTGCTTTCCAATAACATATTACAAGAAAGGAACCTAGGCTCCTTGAATAAATGGTTTATTGTAAGACTAGGGTCAGAGCCTGCAAAAGAACTCTACATTAGCAAAGATAGAACAATTTGATCAATAAAATTAATTAACATTGCGTTATAACCCAAAGAAGCAAAGCACTGGTGGAGAATTCCAAAGAATTTATATAAATACCCTACCTAAAAGGAGAAGAATTGTAATTGTAATTGTTACAGCTGGGATGAATGTGTGTGTGTGTGTGTGTGTCATGTGTATGTATGAATACACACACAAACACAGATATGCATAGCCTAGCACAGTGCCTGGATCATAGTAATTATTCAAAAATTATAGTGGTGATAGTAGCAGATATAATTGAAAATCATCAGTGTAATGACCTAATAATAATGACAAAAAGGAGCACTGATAGAACGACTATGGGAATCTATTTGATGGTATCTACCAAAGCTGGATATTTGTATGACATATTCCTCATCTATCTGATTACAGTTATATATTCCCTTGTATAACCACATATATACACAATCTCCCAAATCAGCATATATATAGAGATATATATATAGGTAATTTCACTAAATATTATGTTTTAGCATTATTGTATACATTTTTGTGGTACTAGAGATTGCACGTAGGGCCTCATGAATGTTAGGGAAGTGCTTTACCAATCAGTTGCATCCCAGCCCTATTTTTTAATTTTTGGAAAAGGTCTTGCTAAATTCCCCAGGCTGACCTCAAACTTGTGATCCTCCTGCCTTGGCCTCGTGAGTAGCTGAGATTAGAGGAATGCACCACTGTGCCCAGCTATACTATTTTTAATAATCCCAAAATATAAATACTCAAATGTCCATCAATAGTATAGTAGATAACTTGTGATATCGTCACAATTCATAGACTAGCACATGACAATAAGAATAACATCTTCAACTATTTGCAAAAATATGGATGAATTTCACAAACATAATGTCAAGATACAGAGGCCAAACATAAAGGAAAATATACGATATGATTCCACTGATATATAGTATAATCACAGGTAAAAATGTATGTTGCTAGAATTCAGGATTCTGGTTACTCTTGAAGGCTGACAGAGTGGATAATGATTAGCTTTTACATGGAGGAGTTTGTGGGGTTTTTAGTCTGGTTCCTGGTTACATGAATGTGTTCAATTTGCAAGATCCGATAAAACTGTGCACTTAAGTGCACCTCTTATGTGCACTTTTACACATATATACTATGCTTCAAAAAATCGCAAAAACATACATAGACACTGTATTGTTATGTAAGGACATTGCATTTATGAAAGATGTCACTAGATAATTATACAAGCTGCTACTTCACTTCTGTAACTGAGTTTCAATATTGGTAATATCTCACAGGGTTACTGTAGGTTTACATAAAATTCAAATATGCGAAAGCATTAAAAAATAATCAGAATTAACTGTGAGTATGGGTTTCAGACCACTGAATTGTCAGTATCATCAAAGTGGAGAAACGATTGATGTATTATTCATTTTCAATTACTTTCTGTGTTCTTTATCCAGAGAATGATTATCTCAAGCTCAGTCATCCAAGGGGTTCTGTGTTTATGAACCTTGCCACATGGCATGACTGGCAAGTAGGTATAAAATGAAATAAGATACAATTTGCTTCCTCACAGAGTCAAAGAGTGCCAGTGCTATTTTGGGCAGAGTGTCATGGTGAGAGGATTATTATCACAATCAAAATGACTGTGTTTAAGATTGCACCTTGAAAATTTTTCTTAAAAATTTTTTTGGCAGTTCAGGAACTTCCAGCAGTAAATCAAATGGTAGGAGGCCTAGGATGCAGCACAAAAATAATCTATGAATTTCTGTGCCTGGAAGAATAAAAAAGGGAATGATAGATGCAAATTCCATATGATTTTGTTTTGTCAGTGAGAATGAACATAACTCATATACTGTATATATCAGAAAGTTGCAAATTCTAAAACAAAAGAAGGACACATGCTGATAGTTAAAGGAAGAAGGTATAACTATGAATGGTAGGATATAACTATTAAAAAGAATAGTATAGGTTGAACCCAGAAAGAGAAGTCTGAGAATAATAGTTTTCATCTATGAATATTCATTTAGGGCAGGCAGTATGAGTTCATTTTTTCTCAAGACAATGCAAAAAGAGGGTGAGTTGCAAAGAGTAATTCTTTGCTTACTAGAGGTTGGTTTGTTTTGGCATCCAAAATATTAAAATAGATCTCATTTACCAGGAAATACCTAATTTGAAATAAGTTGGATTTGTTTATTTATTTAACCTTTAGGTTGTCTTGTCTCCAAAAGTTTGTCTTGGAGCATACAAATGAAAAAGTTAAAAGTCTGTTTTATAGAAGATGTTAATGTGTCCCTATAGTGCCGTTTAGTAGTATTTTAAAGATTTTGATTTTAATAAAGCAGGTTTTTCTGCTCTTTTCCCAGTTCAAAAAAGAGTGCATGGCACCTGACAGACAGACATTGAATATTTCTTTGATAAATGATAAAAAGATTGAGCTTAGAAGAAAACACACATTCACACAAATAAGACAGCTCATTATTTAAATATGCATGCAAGATGAATAAATTATTACGCTATGACAAATGAAATCTTCAGCACCATATTGAGTCCCAGCTTTCTTTAGGGTGTTTAAATGCTGGAATATGGGAATATGCTTAATCATTAATGTTTGAAAGTCAATTATTTTGTCTTTTCTTATTACTTAGCACTCTTTGAAGGTCCTCGAGAACAGTTCAACATTAAATTTCCTATGTAGGAATGAACTTACAGTAACAATTTCATATTGCATCAACTTCTACCTACCAAATCTTTTGTAAAATGAATTGACAATATGGAATAGTAAACATCCGTCAGTTACTTTCCCACTGGGGAGACGCAGTATCCCACACACACCTCTTAAAAAGAGGAAAAGTTCATTTTGGCTCTCAGTTTCAGAAGTTGCAGCTCTTCATCAGCTGTCTCAATAGCATGGTGGAAGGGACCCGTGTAGCAAAGCTGCTCACCTCATTGCAGCCAGGAAGTAGAGAAAGAAGAATCCAACAGGGAAGGGAGATATCAGTTCTGGGTCAGCCCCCAGGACCTACCTCTTCTGACCAGACCTCCCCTCTCAATAGTACATTCATCTACTGAACTCTGGCCATGAGTACAGTACCCCATGGTTCACCTACCCTCCGAAAGGCTCGCATTGTAAGTGCATGAGAGTTTTGAGGTTCCTTCCTGATACAAACAACAACACCGCCATGTTAAATAAAATACAGTAGGCATGTTGCCAGTTTGCTTGGATACCACATTTCCTCACATAGAAAACCTACTATCTAGGTTCTTTAATTTCCATCTGTAAGTGAATGTTATACATGTAGTACAGAGTAACATGATAAAAGTAAAGCACATTTCATTAGGAGGTAATTAAATTCTTAGAAGCAGTACTTATATTTGTTAATTCTTTTTCTGTCTTCTGAATGATAGTGTGTTATATCTTAGTCTCCTTAAAGTGTATATACAGATGTACCTCAATTTATAATGGCATTACATCTCAATAAGTCTGCATAAGTTAAGAGTATTTTAAATAAAAAATGCCTTGAATACAGCTGCAGAGCATCATTGTTTAGCAACACAGCACACTGTAGAATATCAGTGATTTGTCCTTATGGCTGCATGGCTGCCTAGGAGTTTTGGCTCGCTGCCTCTGCCCAACATTTTAAGAGTATCGTATCCACCACTCATTGCTAGCCTAGGAAAACATCAAAATTCAAAGTATTGTTTCTACTAAATGTATACGTCTTTCATATCTTCCTAAAGTTGAAAAATCATAACTTGAAACATTGTAAGCTGGGAATCACCTGTAAGAATAAAACATTTTTTGAAAGTCATATACTTTGATTTAAATCATCAGTTCCAGGATTTCCAGTAAAAGTCATTATGAGGCGAGAGGAGAAGAAGACATTTTATCCTCCCAACAATTATTGAGTAAGAATTTAAGAGAACATTCACAGTGCAAAATGTTGCAAAGTGTCCCCTCGACCTTGGTCTATCATGTTCTACTTGAAGAAAGTCACTGGCCAGATCATTTCGTCTCACCTCATGGTTCCTTCACAGTTAAGTTCTAAAGATTTACAAGCCTTCCCTGTAAATAATTATCCTGTCTTCTAGAATGCTGCTATCTATACGCCATCCCTGGGTTAACTGAAAAAATTATTTCCTTTGAGATTTGATGCTTTTGCCGAATCACAATTGAAGATAGGTAGTCTGAATCCATATGGTCCATTTTAATCTTATTTGTTGACTACTCATGGCATGGATTTATCTCCTCCCAACCATTGGGACATTTCAACATTTCCAAAGTCCCTCTATTGACAATCACTTATAACCTTCCCACTGGGTGTTCTGCTATCTCCCTGGGCCCTGCATGAGCCTAGGGGCCAGATTTCTTCTCTCTCAGGGAAATTATACCCCCCCCTTCCTTAATCTTCAGAAATTCAATTTTCCTCAAACTCTAAACACTTCTGAAATTCTTTTAATCTTTTCCTTCTGTCAAAATAAAGCGTCAATCTCAATTTCTTCTTTGGAAAGGAGAAAAGGAAAGTACTTCACATTTTTTCTTAAAGAGCCTAAGAGGCATGATTCTTTTACTTCTTTGGGAAGATACCCAGCAGGGGAATAGCGGGGTCAAATGGGACTTCCAGTCCTAGTTCTTTGAGGTATCTCCATACTGATTTCCACAGTGCTTGCACCAGTCTACACTCCCACCAGCAGTAAAGAACCAAGATATATCATGTAAGGGTACAAATTCCCAATAATGAATGTCATCATATTATATACTTAAAATCTACCAAAAAGAGCCTAAGAGGCAATAGGGCAATGTAATTTCTTAATATATTTCAACATGAACATCTCAGCTCATTCTGCACTCTTAACTGGAGATAGACTGTTTCAAAGATGGATGATTTCCTCACCTTGGGCTTCATTAAATCATGGCACAAAGAAATAAGACATAAATGTCTCATTGGAGGAAAATAGAGGAAATTTGGCTACTACATGAATCTTAATATTCTTCTGACATGGGATAATTAGAATTTTAAAATATAAACAAAATATTAGACAAAATTATTACATTGAAATGTGTACAAAATGTCCAAATAAAATCAAAAAACAAAGTTAATGGAAGATTATATAGTTTTACTCCTTGAAATGGATACATAATTTCAAATTAAAACTTTGTGAAGGTGATCTCAAATTTTTGGCAGGAAATTACATTGGGATTGATAACTTAAGCCATTTCTATAAATTACCATAAATTATAACAGCAGAGCATGGTAGCGCATGGCTATCATCTCAGTGCTTTGGTAGGCTGAAGTAGTTTGAGCCCATCCAGGGCAGCTTAGAGAGACCATGTTTCCAAATTAAAACTAAAAAACATGTTCTTGGGAATGAAGGTAAGTGAGAAGGCCTGAGGTTCACTCCTCACTATTTCAAAGATACATATCAGATGAAGTTTTTAAATCCTAACAGCTTTTTATTTTCTGTAATTTACATTTTTATATATTTTTATACTTTTTGTTTTCCCAGCTTTAAGGTATACTTTACCCAAATTGCATATATTTGAGGTATACAAGGTTATATTTTGACATGTATACAATGTGAAATGATTACCACAATTTAAGCTAATGTGAAATATCATAGTATATGTTAATACACAGTTACAGTTTTTGTGTGTTGTATGAGCACTTAAGTCACTTTTAGCAAATCTCAAGTATTATGACATAATATTATTGATTAGTCACCATCCTGCACTCTAAAACTTATTCAACTCACATAAATTAATTGTCATCTTTTTAATCAAAATCTCTTCATTTTTCAGATCCTCTACTGGCTGACATCTACCAGCTTCTGTTTTTACAAGTTCAACTTTTTTAGCTTCCACATACAAGTGAGATTACCCAATATTTAACCTGCTGTGTTTGGCTCATTTCTTTTAGCATAATGACTTCCAGGGTCACCCATATTGTCACAAATGAAAAGATTTTTTCCTTTTGGGGGGTGCATAATATACCATTATGTATACCATTTTTAATATATATGCACACACGTGTGTGTATACACATTTATAATGTCATCTGCAAACAGATTATTTTATATCTTTCTGGCTTAGGTGCCTTTTAATTTGCTCTTTTTTCTTAATTGCTCTCACTAGGACTTTGGTGCAAAGTTGAATAGAAGTAGTGAGAGTGGACATCCTCATCTTGTACTGCATGTTACAAGGAAATTGCTGTGGTCTGAATGACCATGCTGTGCTCAAAATTCCTATTGCCACTTAATTCCCAGTGCGGCAGTATTAACCAGTGTGACTTTGGGAGGTAATTAAGTCAAAACCTTTACTCTCATGAGTGGGATCAGCACCCTTATACCTTGAATGGAGCAACTTTTTTCCTTTCTGTCCTTACCACTATGTTAGGACACAGCGTTTATTTCCTCCAGGAGCAGCAATGAGGTACTTTCTTAAACTTAGAGAACCTCTCACTACATACGAGTGCTTATGTTGTCTCAATCACAGACTTCTCAGGCATCAAAAACATGAGAAATAAATTTCTGTTATTTATAAATTCCCCAGTCTGTGGTATTTTGTTATAACTGCATAAGCAAAGACAGAAAACTTTCATATTTTTTCCCACTGATTACGTTATTAGCTGTAAAAATTTCACATTTTGTCTCAGTTATGTCCAAGCTAAGTTCCTTCTACAACTATTTTGTTGAGAGTTATGTTAATTTTGAACTTTGTCTAATTTATTTCTGTATCTAATAACATGATCAAGCTTGTTTTGTTTCCTTTTGTTTTTTCAGTATCTTATATGATGTGTTAAAGCAAATTAAAATGAAGCCTAGGCCTAGAAAAATCCCAGGGCAGACAAAGCCAGTGAGGTGTTTTAATTAACTTTAACCATGTTTAAATTACCTGCACAAGTAAAACAACTTGGACCATTTCTTGCAAATTCTTTAATTAGAGAAAGAAGGCTTAAGGCTAATCAGAAATAGTCAACTGCCTTGTCCTTATGTAAATATGGACTTTCCAATAGGAAAAAAGAAATATCACAACTATGTTATTACATCTATTCAAACATTGTCTTTATTTTACTCTATGTTCTCCCTATAAATACCTGATCTCTTTAGGTTTGGTGATTCTTGTTCATAAATCTCTATTTGCTTATATTACTCTCTAATATTTTTATTGTGTTGTAATTTTTCTTTTAACAGAAGTAGAACATTGATTTATGTCTTGTTGAGCCATCCTTGAATCCTATGAATAAATCCCATTTGGTCATAATTTATAAGCTTTTGAATTTGCTGTTGAATTCATTTTGTTGACATTTTTGAGAATTTTGGCACCTACTTTTATGAGGGTTAGTGGCCTATAGCTTTCTCTTGTGGAAGGTTTGTTTGGATTTTGTTTCATGGTGATACTAGCCTCCTATAATTAATCTGGCATGTTCCCTATTCTACCACTGGGGGGGGGGGGTTAGGAACTATTGACATTCATCTTGGAATATTTTGTAGAATTTACCCATGAATCTATGTAGTTATAGGCTTTTTTGTTTGTTTGTTTGAAATTTTGCTTAGTGTTATAATCTTGTTATTGGTCCATTAAGGCTCTCTATTTTTGATTCAATTTTTATAGATTGTATGTTTTCAGGAATTTATCCATTTCTTCTATAATGCTTAATTTGTTGACATATAATTTTGCATCATAGCCTCATATGGTGCTTTGTTTCTTAAACATTTACTATAATATCTACTGTTTAATTTCTGATCATTTTAAAATTTGAATATTCTTCTCCTTTATCTTAGTCTAAGGGTTTATTGATTTTACCTTTATGAAAAGTCAACTTTAATTTTATTGGTGTTTTCTGATGATTTTCTAGTCTCTATTTTAATCTATATTAATTATTTTCATTGGTCTGTTTGTTTTTCTTTTTTTATTTCCTTGATAGATAAATTTAGGTTGTGTAATTGTGTTCTTTCTTCTTTTTCAATGTATGTATTTATTGCTCTGAACTTCCATTGCAGTTCTGCATCTGCTACTCTCCATAAGTTTTGATATGATGTGCTTTCATTTTTATTGGTCTTGAGAAATTTTTGAACCCCTTCTTGGCTTCCTGTTCGATCCAATGGTTGTTCAAGAGTGGGTTTAGTGTCCACATATTTTTTATTTTGTCCATTTTCTTAGTGGTTTTGATTTCTATTTTCACTCTATTTTTGTCAGAAAAGAGACTTGGAATTATTTTTTATTTGGAATTTTTAAATAAGTCTTGTCATTGTTTAACCTAACATATGCTCTATCCTGGCGAATGTTCTGTGTGCATTGAGAAGGTGTATTATTTGATGTTGTGTGAAATGTTCCTCACTTGTCTCTTTGGTGTGTAGTGTTGTTTAGCTCTGCTGTTTCCTTCATAATTTTCTGCATGGATTACGTATTTATTATAGAGAATTGATTATTAAGGTCTATTATTTATAAGTGGTTATTTCTCACATCAGTTCTGTCAATGTTTGCTGTATATATTTAAATGCTTTGATATTTGATAAATATGTATTTATAATTGATATATCTTCCTGTTAAACTGGCCCTTTTATCATTATAGAATGACGTTTCTTGTTAGTCTTTGAATCTATAGTCTATTTAATCTGATAAAAGTATAACCACCCCAACTCTCTTTTAGTTACCATTTGCATGAGATACCTTTCTGTCCTGCAGTTTCAGCCTATGTGTGTCCCTAAAGCCAAAATGAGTCTCTTATAGGTAGCATATGGTTGGGTCTTGGTAATTTTTTTAATTCAACTACTGTATGTTTTATGATTGGGGAGTTAAAACTATTTTAAAGTAATTGTTTTTATGTAAGTAATTATTTTATGTAAGAGTTTTCTCTGCAATTCTGTTACTTGCAGTTTCTATCTTGTAGTTCCTTTGCTTCCACTCTTATTACAATTTTCTTTTCTTTGTAATCACTGTGGGCATTTCATTTTAAGCAAATAAAAGCATATTGCACCCCAAAACTCTACAGTGTTACCACCCTTATGCTTTATATAACTGATATCACAATCTACAATTTTCCATATAGATTACAAGTTATTTTGTCTATACTTACCTTCAATACTTTTGTCCATTAACTTTTATATTAGAATTAACAACAGTTTATATCAACATAACAGTTTAGTGTATTCTGAATTTGTCTATATACTTACTTTTTTTTTAGGTATTGGGGATCAAACTCAGGTCCTTGCACTTGCGCAGCAGGCACTTTTACAAGTGAGTTAAATAATTTTATATGCTTTCCTGTTACTAATTGGCATGCTTTCATTCCAACTTGATAAATTTCCTTTAGCATTTCTTGTAAGGCAGTTCTAATGGTGGTAATCTCCCTCATCTTGCTTTTCTTAAGGAAGTCTTTATCTCTCCTTTATTTCTTAGGGACAGTTTTTCCACATACAATATAATTGTGTGGCAGGAATGTTTTTTTTCTTCCAGTACTTTGAATATTTCATCTCTCTTTGTGGCCTGTAAGATTTCTGCTGTTAAGTTCGCTGATAATCTCATAAAATTCCTTTGTATAGGATGAGGTTTATTTCTTTCTTGTTTTCAAAATGTTATTTGTCTCTGACTTTTGAGGATTTAATTATTATGTGCCTTCTTTAAATTAGTCCTCTCAGGATTTCTAAGCTTTGTAAACTTAGATGTCTGTAACTCTCCCAACATTTGCCAAGGTTTTAGCTATTAGTTAGGAGACTTTTACACAAGCACCCTGCCCAATCCAGTTCTCTCTCTCTCTCTCTCCCTCCCTCCCTCTCTCTCTTTCTCTTTTTCTGTCTCTGCCTCTCTCACTATCTCTCTCCCCCTTCTGTCCCTCCCCTCTCTTCCTCTACCCTCCCTCCACCTCACTCCACTGTTTATCTCTTGTAACTCTCATAATGTATACACTGGTTTACTTGATGGTATCTCATAAATCCTGTAGGCTTTCTTCACTTTCATTTTTCTTCCTCCTCTGACTGGACGATTTGGAATGACCTATTCCTGATATGACAGATTCTTTCTTCTGCTTGATTGAACTGGCTGTTGAAACTGTCATGATTTTCATTTCATTCTTTGTATTCTTAAGCTCCAGAACAACTATTTTTATGACTTTTATTTCTTTGCTCACCTTCATATTTTGTTCATGTATTGTTCTCCTAATTTTTTGTTCTTTTGTACCATTTCAAACTTCCGTAATTCCTTAATTCCTGAATTCTTCTCAGCTAATTCATACATTAGCATTTCTTTTGGGAAAATTATGAGGGTTTCTCTAGTTTCCTTTTTGTGGGGTCATGTTGGTCTGATTCTTCGTGATCTGTGCAGTACTGTGTTGATATTTGTGCTTTAAAGGAACAGCACCTCTCTTGACTTTATACACTGGCTTTGTTCTAGGCAGGTGGGGCTGCTTGATAGATATGGCAGGGAAATGAAGCTGGGAGAAGGTTATGGGACAGCTTCTGTGTCTGTATTCTACCTGGAAAGGGTGGGCTTATTACCAGAAATAAAGAAAGGAGTGATCACACTATGTTCCTGAACAAGCTACCATCAGTTCCCACATATGTCCCTGGGAACACGAAACTGCTCTGGGACCATGGTAAAGTGGGGTTGAAGCCAGGTCACATGCTTGTTTTGGAATCTGCTCTTGAGTTTGAGGTCAGGAGGCTAAGAAGCATAATAAGCATGACTTTCCCCAGGTTCCTCAGCAGGTGCAGCTAATTGCAGAATTGTGGTCAAATAAGGCTGCAACTAAGTAAAGGGGAGTACAGACAGATATGGGGCTACTTTCACTTTTAA
Organism: Heterocephalus glaber; assembly: GCF_053883595.1. NCBI lineage: Eukaryota > Metazoa > Chordata > Mammalia > Rodentia > Bathyergidae > Heterocephalus > Heterocephalus glaber. The sequence continues at coordinate 10,460,156 of NW_028258156.1, forward strand.
CTGGGGCAACGTTTAGTAATCCTGTCACTGGTGCACAGGCTTGGCTTCTAAACACAGCTTTCTTGGGCTTTACAACCTCCTAGATTTTGCTGCTAGTTACCTGGATCCCAAACTTCCCATATAGGCTCTTTTTTTTCCCTTTGATGGATGCCAAATTACTGTTTGTGGAAATGGCTAAGATGAGCTGGAGCCCTCCCATCCTAACATTTTGTTGACATCATTGCTTCTCAAAATTTAATTCTGAAATTTCTCATAGTGATGTGAGAGCTCTATAAATTTACATATATTTTATACCTAATATGTCCTACTAATGTCTTCTAGTTTTGAAAAAAACCTGCTTATAATTGGTTTGTGTAGAACTAAAAGAGTAAAGGGCTACCTAAGGAATTTTCCAGCAATCGTGAACACAGAAATTCAGCACTAACACCTAAAGTTGAACATTACTGAAAGTTCTAACTGACTACTCCCCCACACCCATGCCTGATGCTATCACCTTGCACTGCTTCACTAATCCTTAGCTGCATAGGGTTTTCCAGATGTCACTATAACCAGGGGATATGTTTGTGTATACCTACTAAAGTTGACTCCCAAAACACAGAGAACCTCCTTGACAATATTTCATACCATCTACCAGTAACTAATAGATGTTGGCTGAATAATGGCTGCCTGTGCTGAAAATAGATTATATAGATTACATAGAAAAGGTGTTATGGAGAAAGGTGTCCATTCATCCTCTTCCCCATCCCATAAACCACTCTAAAGATTGAGAAGACAAACATGTATCACATGTGTACGACTTTTACAATGCTGCAAAGCAAGGACCAAACTCTCCCCTAGACAACTTTATAGGAACCACTCTTCCTAATTTTCTCCTGCTTGGTTCCTTGGCCTGGTGTCAATTTATTAATCCAGCACTATGTAATAAGATTGCAATTAAATGCTCTGCTTTTATTAAAAGGCATTTTCCCCTGCTGCATGATATTGTCAAAATGTACTTCATATTACCTCTAACACTATGTATCTAGTCCAAGCCTTTATTTATAATTGTAGTGGATTCCTATTGCTTCTCTCTCTGCTCCAGCTCTGAGTCAACTGTATCTACAACCAGTTAATTAGCAGACTGAGATTATTAAAATATTAAGTCAAGTTATGTTATGCTTCTCAAAATCTTCTAATCTATCCACATGAAATTAAGTATAAAACATTACCACAATCAAGGGACCTCACATAATCTAGCCCCTGGCTAATTCTTCCATCTCTTTTTCCAACATATTTTCCACAATTCAGCAGGTTTCCACCATTTCAGTGCCCCTTTCTGTCCTTTGCTCTTGTCTTTCTAATTATTTTGTTTCTATTGACAAACATTCCCACTACACAATGATCACATTCATTGTGGGAGATTAGTACAACTAGAGCACATCTCAATTTTTCTTTAACCCCTTCCTCTTGGTCCTTACCTTCTTGGCTGTCTTCTTTCCCCAGTATTTTCTGAGGTTCACACACTCATTTCATTTAATTCTTACTGATCATGTGTTAGCTCTTGGAACTTCGTCTAAACTACTCATTGATTGCTTTTTTATCCACATGCTTTGATTTAATTTACTTTGCTGTTTGAAATTATTTGTTTATTTTTTTGCTATGAGTCCCACACAGAACGTAGACTACACTAGGACAGATATTTTGTCTTATTTATGAGGTATCCTTTGTGGTTAGAACAGTGCCTGGCATATTAAGTATGGCTCATGTTCAATGTTACTTCATCAATCAATCTCCCTCAGCACTCCTCCTTAGAATATGTTTTCAAGGTCTGAACCACATGTACTACTCCATTAAGATCTGATGTGTGTGGGAAGGGGTAAACTAGTATAGTGCAGAGGAAAAATTAAATACTAATTTTACTTATATATCGAAGACCTTTAAAAAGTGAACATAACTTAAGGTGTCTCTTTCTACTCCTAGAAAATGGCACATGTGCTAAGAGAATGAACTGTTGGCCAGGCAGAAATGGGTTGTTTTGAAATATGCAGAAAATGTATGTTTTTTCAACCCCTATGGCATATGATCTAATACAATTGATGCCTATTAATGGGCAAATGAACCTTTCACACTATTGGATTCCCCATACTCTGTAATCATTCCACAGGGGCAAAAGAATACATTTTTTAAAATAAAAATTTTTGATTAAATATCTTTTTAAAATTTGTAATTTATTCTCCTGGGTTTTTAATACAAGTGCTATATAACATAATAGAACTTTAATTTCCAAACATTATCATTATTAACTCATATTTTAAATTAAATTTCAACATAATGATGTTCTCTAGAGGTATTGTTTTATAGACATTTTCCTACCAACTGTAAATGACCCAACTGCTGTGCTTTTTTTAGCTCCTGAATCTGTTGTGTGACTTTTTCCAATTTAAAATTAATGAAAACTTTTTTGCTCAAAAATTGAAAAATACACAAGTATAAAAATGAAAAAATCCATAATCAATACCTAAAGAATTAATAAAAAGACTGTGTAGCTCTGTACACCATTTTTTATTTTTGTTTTTAAAAAAATTTATTACTGTTTTGTTTATTTATAGAATTTTAATGTATAGTATGGAGTCGTATTTATGCTAGATGATATAACATTTTAAAGTATAATTTTAAAGTCTATACATTATTATATTTCATAGTTTTACCTTTCTTCATTTCACCATTAGCCTTTAATTGGAGTGATTTAAAATTTTTCTTAAATTGATATTGCTATGCATATTCCTATGTGTGAACAGTTTAAGTCATTAATGAATGTGTTATTAGAGTAAAAATTCAAAAGCTAAATTACTGAATAAAAAAATATAACCATATACTCTTATTAAATATATTTTAAAATTTAGTTCCCATTTATATTTCCAACAGTAATTATAAATATAACTGTTTCACTGCTTTCCAACACCACTAATTATCATTTTGAAGTAAATATTTTCTGGTCCAAAAGTTAAAGTGGTAACAAGTTGCATTATCATTTTCTACTCCATCTAACTTTTTTAACATGTTAGTTAGCCATTTGTAATATTTTGTTAAGATATGAAGATTGTTGATTATATTGTGAGCTTTCCTGTTACGTTTCTTCTTTTGTGGCTTGAAATAGCTACTTATCTGTAAAAAAATAGAACATTGCCATATATGTTTGACAATTTCCAGGTTATAATTTTCCTTTTTCACTTTGTCTTTCAATGAATTAGTGAAAGAAGCAAGAGAGAAATCATCATGCTAATTTGATTTCTTGTAATTTCATATAAGCAATTAATGAAGAAGAAATTGATAAAAATCTTGGAAAAATAATATATGTGCGATAGTTTGGAAATGGAATGTTCCTTTATGTCTCATCTGTCAAAGACTTGGTCCCCATCTTGGCATTGTTAGGAGGTGGTAGAAATTTGAAGAGATGGAACCCAATGGGAGGTTTTAGGTCATCTCATGCATTCCCTCTAAGGTGAGGACATGTGTGACCTTGGTCTCTTCCTTTTCTTTCATTTCTGGCCGTGAGTTGAGTGGTTTTGCTCTGCCATGTACCCCTGCCATAATAAGCTGCCTTACCTCAGGCCAAAAAGCAATGGGGCCAACCATTCAGGAACTGAAACCTCTAAAACAGTGAGCTAAAATAAACCTTTTCTCCCCTTAAATTGATTATCTCAGGTATTTCTTATAGTGGTGGAAAGCCTGTGAATTAATTATCTTAGGTACTTGTTACAGTGATGGAAATATGTCACCAGTTTTTTTATTCTTTGTTTTTCGTTTGGTACTGGGGATCGAACTCGGGACCTTGCACTTGCGAGTCAGGCAGCAGAACCACTGAGCTAAATCCCTGACCCCCATTATCAGTTTTTTATCAGTTCTTTCCTTTTTATTTTTTCATATATATGTTCAACAAATATTTATTAAACATGGATTCAATGAGTTTGTAAGTGTCATCTTAAAATTCCCAACAATAGGACAAGGGATCACTGGCATAGTGGGATACCTGTGTGAGTCTCTGGAACATATGGGATGAACCTCTGAGCAGATTATTTTGGTTTTTAAGATAAATGACTGGATTGAAGTTTCTTGAAACCAAAATCCTGACTATAACTACACATTTTCATTCTAGGTGAAACGAAATGAGTAAAAGGCTATGAAATCTTTTTGCATGCCTATGAACTACTAAGATAAGCATATATGTTGAGGATAATGTGAAAAGCTGAAAGGTAGGGGTTTGATAAATACTGATAAACCCCAGAGTATATGAATCTGGAAATACAGACAGAAAAGCAAGAGGCATAAAAGAGCAGAGACTTGTTAAAATGCTTCTGATAATAAAAGTGACATTTTAAGAAATGTTCAGAGCAAGAAAAAATGAGGCCGGAATAGGCCCACTGCTTAGGGGCATGTTATGTAATTCTGGAAGGAATAGCTAATACTTGGGATGACAGAAAGAACTCAAAAAGATGTCAACAGGAAAGAGTGAAGGAGCAAAGATAACAAGATGAAATTAGCTAGTGATGAATGAATCAGCCTAGCCTTAGGTTAAAAGAAAATCAACTGTAGAAATACAAGATTGAGGAAACAGGACAGTCAACAGAAAAATACTCTAAGGTCTCTATTGATTAAAAACTCGGTATGAATCAGTGGTTCAGAGCATGGTCAAAAATGACCACAATCACTAGAAGCAACATTTGCAGAAATGTAAAATTACAGAGATAATTATCCTTCCCTAGTTAGTACTTATCAGAACACACCAGTTGTACCTTATTCAGTTAATGTATTTTTTACTTTACAGAGGTACAATTTAAGAATCACTAACACTATTTTGTAAGTCTCTTTAAGGGACTTGGAAATTTCTCCTGTAAATATTGGATTCATTACAAAGCACAAACATCTCAAAATGATTGAGTAGCTATCATAATAAAAATAGTTTTTACTTCTCTGTTGTAACAGAACATAAATCTAAAAGGAGTCAATGGAATTTGTTAAAATAGATGTTAATTTAATACTTGGACATTTTCTTAATGCTGTATATTCCTGGTCAGTGGAGGTGTTTAAGAGGTCATAAACGTGATAAAAATGCTTTAAATATAGGGTAAAAATCTAACAAGAAAGGGTTTCTTAGTGCTTCAATTCTACCATTTTATGTTAATCTATTTCTCATTTTTCTTAATGTAACTTAAAATCTTGCTCTCATCAATTTCTTTTAAGTAATTATGTAACTGGTTGCTCAGTAAATAAATGCATAATGAAAAAAATTATTAAATATCTTAACACTCATTGTTTAAAGTGATCAAAAGAATATAAGAAATCAGGAAGGGATATAAAACCTCTCTCACTACAAAAAATTGCGTGAAGCATTTCATTTCAATGAACCTTAATAGCCAGACCTCTGACTCTCATTGAGATTGAAAGGGCAGATATTATTATACCTGTTAAATAGATTAGGAGACTTGGTCGAGAGTGTTTGTTCAGTTCTTCTATGTCCTTGCTGATTTTTCCCCTACTTGATGTATCAATTTGGTATTAAGATTTTCAAATGTGACTACAGAATTTTCCATTTCTCCTTTTAATTCCATCAATTCTTCTTCACATGTTGGAAATTGCTGGAGTTTCCACATTTGTAATTGTTTGTATATTCCATCAAAACTGAGTGGCTTGGAATTACATCAACATCTCCATTTTTGATGATCAGTTATCTGAGGACAGCTTAGGAGGGTCTTCTCTTGCTATCTAGCTACATTTACAGCCATCACAAAACTCGATTAGTCAAGGATCTCTTCCCAAGCTCACACATGTGATTGTTGGCCGGATTCAGTCCTCATCTATTGTTCTATTGAGGGTGTGAATTCCTTATAGGTTGGTGCTCCAAACCCACCATGAATTCTTTGCCTTGTTGGTCTCTCCAAGGTAGAAGCATGCTTTGCTAAAACACACAAAGAAGGCAAAGGAAGCAACCATAAGATAGAAGTCAGTGTCTTTGGTGACCTAATTGTGGAGATGACACTCCATCGCTTTTGCCACATTCTTCTAGTGGGAAATAAATCACATGGTCCAGTCCACAATGAAGGGGAGAGTATTTCACAGGACATTGAATGCCGGGAGGCAAAAGTCACTGAGTGACAGGTCAGAAGCTATTACCATCTCACTGCTGAATTGGCTCTTTTATCCTTTTGTTATGTCTATGTCTATCTCTAGTAATAATTTTGTTTTTGATAATATTTTATCTGCTGTTAGCATACTTTGCATGGAATATCGTTTTTCTTCCTTTCACTTTCAAACTATTTACATTTTTATTTAAAGTGCCTGCTCTGTGTACAAAGTCCAGTTGAGTTACTTTTACTCTTTCTGCTAATTTGCACCTTTTAATTATAATTCTTATTTCATTAATGTTTAATAATTTAATTCAGTACTAGTATTGTTGGATATTGGTTCAGCATTTTACTTAATGTTTCTCTACTTGTCGTTCTGTGTTTTATTTTTCTGTTTCTCCCTTCCTTATTTGGATTTTAAAAATATTTTTACTTTAATTTTTCAGTTAGCTCCTAAGCTAACAAAATACCCTGTGCTTAATTTTATATTTTGAATTTTTTCTTGATTACCCCAGGAATTAATAATATGCCTTTGACCTTTCGTAATCCACTCATAAGAAATTGTTCTTTCTATATAAATGTAAAAATGACACCAACACATGTGAACACTTTTCCCAACCTCAACATTATAATTTATTTTACATAACATAGCTACATAAATTATAAACCCAAGACAATGCTATAATATTTTCTTCAAGCAATTACATGTTTTATAAAGAAATTAAGAGAAGAAGCCATGAGGAAAACACAATCATTTCCATTAAACCAAATATTGACGATTTCTGTTACATTTACTTTTTTTCTTAGGATCTTGGCATTATTTCCTCAGTGTGAAGAACTTAGATCTTGTAGCTCAGGTCTGCTGAAACACGAATTCTATTATCTGAAACTAACTTTGTCTTTACTTTTGAAGAGCATTTTAGCTGCATGTAGACTTCTGGGTTGTATTTTTTCCTTTCAAGACGTTGACTATGTCATACGACTTTTTCATGATTTCTAACAAATAGCCTTTGATTTCTACACATTATATGGCATTTTTTGTTGTTGTTTTATTTCAGTTTATACTTTTGAGCCTGTTTTGCACATGTGTGGTAGAAGTCCAACAAAGACTAGAGATCCACACTGTGGCTCTCTGCATTCAGGGGTTTCTTATTCTCACCGGCATTGATGATTTTCTAGCTCCATTTCTTGTTTGTTATACAGACCGGAAGGACTGCAGATATTCCCATGCAGTGCTTCTGTCATGGATGGCTGAGCTATGTAGCCTACACCTTGCCTTAGGGTAAAAGCTGCAGATACAGGGACTTGAATAGATCCTCATTTCTTTAAGTAAGCATGCGCCCATAACAAGACGCAGCCTGTTTCTGTCCAACATACATTTAGGTAGGTGTTTTTTACATTATGTTCATTCTTTATAGTTTTTTCTATAGGAGGTAGAACTAGCAGGGCAGTAATGTGTCATATTCCAAAAAGGAATTCTTGTTCTTTTAGCTATGAATTTGTCCTTAAACTGGATTCCCTACACAGAAAACATAACTTTGGTCTTTTAAAAATTATTCAGTCTTATTATCATTGCCTTTTAATTGGAACAATCATCCATTTTAATCTTCATATATATTTATATGGTTAGGGTTAATTTGTTCATCTGGATTATTTTATTTGTTCTATTTATGTGTTCTTTTCTGTAAATAACTTCTTCCATTTTAAAAATAAATATATTAATATTGAGTATTCATCTCTAATTTTGGCTCATTTGCTTTTTCTTTTTATCATAATTGGTAGTTGCCATAGCATACAGCTTGCTTATAGTTTTATCTTTAATGAACAGAATTAATCTCAATTAATACTGAGTTACTGCGCATGCAATGTAACAACTATACACAATCTGTTTTCATTTTGTTCTCATTAACTCTGCAGTTGCTATTATGTATTTTAGTTGCACATATGTCATAATGACAAAAATATTATTTTTCTTTCAACAGCCAATTTTAACTCAGTAAAAGTACTATCCGCAGTTACCAATATTGTACCCATATAACGCTCAGCAGTTTTGTGTAAGTCAAGGTTTCTTTCTGACATATTATAATTCTGCTTAATGGATAATTCTTTTAACATCACTTGCAGTGGAGATCATATGGTAATAATTCTCTCAATTTTTGTTAAGAGATATTTTTGCTGGGTATATAATTCTAGATTTAGCAGGGTTTCATTGCATTTTTTGTCTTAACACTTTAAAAATCATTTAACTTATACTCTGTCTCAACATTAAATAAAAACTTCAGAAGTCTTGCCTTAGTTTCTGTCTATATAATGTGTCCTTGTTCCTCTTTCAGTTTTTAAATTTTAATCCTATTTACTGGTTTCCAGCAGTTGAGACCTGCTTTGGTAAATTTATCCTACTTGCAATTTACTTAGCTTCTTCAACCTGTGAGTTCATGGTTTTCATCAATTTTGGAAAAAAAGTGGCTATTAATACTTAAAATTTTCATGTAAAATTGTGGAATTGCACTTTAGAATATAGCCACAGACTCAAGGATTCCCTAAGGAGTTTTGTGGATCTCTTTTTCCATGACACTTCCTCCTCTCCAGCACCCAGTCCTGAAACTTTCAGCCACCTTAGTAGCTTAGTCATGTCAGATTGCTATAACAACAGAACACAGACTGAGCAGTTAACCAAAAATTACTTCCTACAATTCTGGAGGCTGAGGAATTCAAGATCAAGACATATTCAGTGTCTTGTGAGGCCTTTCTTCCTGATTTACAGAAGCCTGTCTTCCTGTTGTGTCCTCACGTGAGAGAATGAACGCTAGTCTCCTTCTTTATGAAAAAGAACACTAATTCTATTATGAAGGCTCTACCCTGTATGGCCTCATATAAACCCAGGTAGTAACCCCTCCCCGACTTCCCATCTTATCCCCTCCCCAAAGATCTCAATTCCTAATACATTCCGTTGAGGTTTACATTTTCAACTTACAGTATAAATCTTAGGGGAACAGAAACATGCAGTCTTTACTCCCAGCCCCCAAGAACTCTAATATTTATCTAAATTCTGTAAGGCCACATTATTTTCTCAAGACCCCTCCTCCTGTAAAAATATTATGTGCCCATAGCCAGAAAACCAAGACAGAAAACATTGTTTCTCTTCTATTGTGGATCACAATTCTGGGCTATTATACTATATCTGAAAACTGTATATCTTATATACAGTTGAATTCCAGTCCTACTTTTTTTCATAATGGCCATGTGTAAAGGTACCCACATAATTACAAATTAGAACTCACTATAATATCCATATGTTATATTGATTTATACATGTATATATATTTACATGTTCACATGTTAAGTTTGAGCAGATGATATTTCAGATATAAGTGGAAAATTGTACTAAATGTAGTAATAAGTAACATATTTTCTCAGATTAATATTCACAAGCACTAAAATTACTTTTGAATAATGACTTCTAAGCTGCACTGTCACTAAAAGCACAGAAAAAATTAAAAATGTATTCTGATTTTATTATCTCTATTTGTAAATAAGAAAGTCTTCAAAATATTGCTTTCTCTTTTTAACAGAACCAATTCATCAAATCTGAGGTAAATCTTTAGGCACCATCTTTTCTAGTTACATGAACAATAGTATTAAAATAGTGACGGCTTGTAGCACTTCAAAACTGCTAAATTGTTTGAAATCCTTTTGTAATTTTTCTTTTCCCTGACTTTTTATTCTATAATGGCCATTCAGTCCAGTGCCATGGCCACCATAAAAATTTAGTTTATATCATGCACTAGAAATAAGATCATGATTAATATTATATTTAAAATTAATCATTTAAAATTTGAGAGCTTTTCAATAACCCTATATTAGTGACTGAAATTATCATTTTTGTCATGTGCCTCATAACAGTAAGACAGGAAATGTAATAGTTTTCTGTTGCTGTAACAAAATACTTGAAACACTTAAGTTAAACAGAGGAAAGTTTTATTATTTTGTCTTATAGTTTTTGTGGCCCTAGTCCACTGTTGGCTGGCCCCATTTCTTTCTGCCCTGTGGGCAAGAAAGACATCATGTCAGGGAGCACATGTTAGAGAAAGGTGCGCGCTTCATTGCATCTAAGAAACAATGTGAAAGAAAGAAAAAGAGGTAAGTTTCCATTGTCCCCTTCAGAATTACATCCCCCTTCCCCAGTGATCTGGCTTCTTTCCACTAGACCACACCATTTAAAGACCATCCACCTCCCAATAGCACCATGGGATGGAGATCAAGCCATCTGCACATGGGCTTTTGGGGAACACTCATCCAAACCACAGCAGGGAGTATTAGTCTACCAATTCATGCATATTTCTTTGTCCAGATATTAAAATTTCTATAAATCTCATTTGGGTAAATGCATATACAGAGACCTCAGAACTCTTTAATACTTATGGGCTATACTTGATCCTTAATGAGAACAATCATGAAGAATTTTTTATTGGTTAAAGAGTTTCATAAGAATTATTTTGATACTATGCACACATTTGCTTGTGTCATGCATAAGCCAGCAGGTGGCAAGCTTGCAATTTTTTTGTGCAGTTGCTCTTATGGAAGATGTAGAAGATTAAACTATGTCTCAATGGACCCTAAGAGTAACATTTTTGATGTATCATAACATAAGGAAATAAATCCTTGAATTGTTGGGTCCTTGGAGTTTTGGACAGCAATGTGCTTCACGTATGGTGTAACCTTATAATTATTTCTTTAGAAAATACTTCTGAGGGATCATGGTAATAATAATAATAATAATTTTGCCAGCTTGAACTCACTTGTTATCATTTACTGGCATGATTATAAGGGAAATTTAGACGTATGGGGGCTTACTTTGGGAGCAGGTTTACATCAATTTAAAAAGCACACAAACTATACTTTATGCTCTAGAAAGTGTAGTGTAATTCTAACATTGTAATTAATAATTCTAACATTGATTGTCATGTTTTCAAACAGAATAGTGATGTTTTCTGTGGATAATGATTTTCATTTTATTTCTAAAATTATTTCTGATTTATTGTGACTCATTAGTATTTTTTGAAAAGTGAAGGTAGATTTAACTTGTTCTATGTAAAATTTAATTTTTAATTTTCAAAATTTTGAATTTCATAACAATTACCCAGTATAAATCAACAATGTTTATTTTCCAGCATAAAATTGGAGTTTGGTGTATTTAATCTCATTTCTTGTCAGAGATGAAACTTCAAATAACATAAGATTTTCTCATTTCTTTTATTCTTTAAAATTTATATGTTATTAACATCAACTCTACATTCTCTACAAAAATAAGGTCTCTCACAATAACAATATTCATTATTTCTGCATAAAAATTTGGGTTATTTAGATGACATCTACAATATTTAAGTAAATTATGCATCATTGAAGCCTAAGAGAACTTTTGAAGGTTTCTAACAACCGGACATTTGATGAGCCATGTTTCAAGTAGAAAGTAAATCCACTTCTTATGGTTCAGTATAAGGGTTTTTTTCCTCCAAATATTACAATAATTGAAGATTCTTTAAGGCTTAATAACTGGTAATTGCTACATGCTTTTTTATTTTTAAGGAAAGATGACTAAAACTTTATAATTATAGAATAAGTATATCATAAAGGAAACAAATTACAAGGTACAGTTAAATTTAAACTGTGATACAAGCCCTGAATCAATGTTTAAAAAAATTGAAGTTGGCACTTGTGTTACAAAACTTGGGCTATAGGTCACTCTACTTTTGTGTCCTTAGCATTTGGCATTTTTAAAGAAGATACTTTGCATCACAGAGGTGCCTGTACTGCACTATGTGTTTAGAGGTCAGGGTGCCCCACTGTACCCTGACTCCATCCTCTCTATGTTCCTTCAATCCATCTCTAACAGGAGAACCATTATTGGAAAGATGATTCACACTTCAAAACCTCCTCTCACCTCCTCACTTCCCAGATACTCTTGATGGAATACCTTGAGATTTATTTCTTGAGGTAAAATCAAGAAAATGAAAAATGGGATTCAAACAATGATTCCCAGACATCTAGAGTCCCATAAGCATCAAAGACGACAACACAAAGCTACCCAAGCCACACTTTCCTGGGCCCTAATGGTTCTGACCAGTGCAGATTGTTGAAAACAGTTGTGCATTAAGCCAGATGTTTAAAAAATACAAAAAGTCTGTTCCAATACAGTATTTAAACGAACATATCTCTGGAATTTGAGTGAGAATGCAGGGTCCCAAATGAGCTGGGTCTGGCTGCTTATCCCAAGTGAGGGCACACGCACCTAGGTGGGAGCAAGGGTCTGCTGGCTGGAGAGCAGGGTGGTCACATCCCCGTGAAATGTGGCAGCTCCTGTCAATTGCTTCTTCTCCTCGGACCCGGAAGGTGACAGGTGGTGGGCTCTCCTTAGGAGCTCATCTGGACGCAGGAGTTTCTTGGTAAGGGCCTTGCGGGGTCCTGGGGTCCTAGTGAAATCAGGATTCTGGGCTTTCTCCAGCCTCTGCTCCCCTGCCTGTCTTTGTTCACTGCTCCCTACCCCGGTTACATGCAGAAGAAAGTTTTACACCAAACGAGCCCCGCGTTGACGTAGGCATTGCCTCCCTTCCCTGCTGGAGAGACGCCCAGAAGGGAGCAAGTGGGGGAGATGCGGAGGTAGGGATCGCTTAGATTCCTGTGGTTAGTTGGGGGTCCCGGGAGGGACGGATCCAAGGCCAGCCAAGAGTATTGGTGCTAGATCCACAAATACACCAGGCTTCGCCCTCCTCCGTCAACCTTCTAAATCCCAATGAGATCATAGCGATGAGAGAGAATCAGATCAAGAGAGAGGGGGAGAAAGAGGACGACGACGAGGGAGAAGAAATCCAGACGGAAAGAGGCCATCAGACAAGGTCACTTTTTCTGGCGACACAGCAACTGCCGGGAGCGTGGTGCTGAATACCATCCGCCCTCTCCACCTGGGGACCGAGACTCACAGAAGCACTTTACGTTACCACGAAAACAAAGGAGCAGAGGCGAGAGGGAGACACAGAGGGAAGCTCTGAGCCCTTGGACTTCGGGAAGCCAAGCTCAGCCCTGCAGGGAAGGGAAGGGCGTCTGCCAGGTCGGAGAGGCTGAGGAGGGGCTGCTTTCCCTGCGGAGACCGGGGACGAGGCAGAACTCTGGACAGCGCCTCGCGAGCGCCGCTCCAGCCCGGGGCTCCCAGGTCGCGCGCGCAGCTCCCTGAACGCCGAGCTCCTGATTGCTCTCTGTGGACTCCCCAGCACCGAGCCCCGCAAGCCTCCTCTCCAGTCCTTGTCTGAACGTGCCAGGGGGTGGAACAGCTCTTTCGCCTCTGGTCGGGCCAGGGAAGAGGATCTCTGGTTCTGGAAATCCAGTCCTTGTGGATAAATGTTTTGCTGGTGAAGAAAGAAAAGTTTTGGGATCTGGTAGGGGGTGTAAGGGGTGAGGAGGATTGTGGAAGAAAGAAGGTGGATGGTTGGTTTCCCTCTCTGATCTGGAAGGAATGATGACCCAGGAAGGATGTGCACCAGCGGCCAGATTATTGGGAGCCTCTTGGTGCTCTCTGTGCTGGAGATAGGGCTGGGGGTGTCCAGCGTGGCCGTGGGGGCGGTCAGCTTCAGCCTGGCCCTCCGAGAGCACAAGCCTCAGCTCGGAGACTCGTCCCCGGTATGGAGCGGGGTGTGTGTACGTTGAGCCATTTCACTCTCTCTTTACCTCTTTACGGTGATGGTCAGTGTGCGTGCGGTAGTCGCTCCCTCCCCGGGAAACAAAATCATAAATCTGCTCTGGCTTGCATGTAGGTTCGTATTGGCAAGCTCTGCTTCTTTATGTTGTTCTTTTTATTGGTTGCTCCCTCCCCTACCCCTTACCTGGGGTTAAAATAAAATTAGATGGCTTTGTTTAAACTTGTGGTGAGGGGGTTCAATTTCCACTGGCTAATTCTGCAAAACACTGGCCAGTATTCATGATTTGGGGTGGCATCTGTCAAGGGCAGATTCACTTAGTCTTTTGTTCCTTTGAGGAGGAAAATCAAACTGAGAGTGTTACATCCTTTTCATGTATCACGAACAAACAGGGACTGTTAGTTATGCATTTATCTCTGGGCAACAGTGCCCAAGGTACCCCAAAGGCAACACAGCTATGACAAAAAGAGAAATGTGGTGTATCTGTGAAAGGAGACTGTGAAATGGTGCATATTATCCCAGCAAACACTGTTGCTAATTTTCCTTTGCTAGCTTTCTGGTATTATACCTCTGAAAACTCTTTTGTAAGTTCTAGGCCATAACTTAAGCAAGCAACGGTGGTAAGAAATGCAACATTCTAACCAGTGAATAACTTGCCTTAAAGAACAACAACTCCTCAGAGAAAATGTCATAATGCTTTCTAAATCATGTAGCAGACTCAACAAGCTTGTGGTGCAGTTACTTAGGGTGAATCTCAAGGAAAGCCTTGGAGACCCATTCCTTCCACTAAAGATAATAAAATAGCTCAACACTATTCCTACTGTGGACCTAATAGTGAAAAGTAGCTTTTTTACTCTACTTCAAGTGACAGAGCTGCCATATATTTCTGGGGTTTTAATTTGATTCTACTTAGATAATATTAGGACATTCTATTACTGATAATCCATAGTGTTTTCAACTGTTATGGCTTCATTATTTGAGCTTAAGTCACTAAGCAAAAATGACCATTTAGGAGTACATGAAAAATCACTCCAAAGTAATTCATTTTAAGAGGTGCTCTGACATACTTCAAGCATGATAAAATTATGCTTTGTATGACTGGTTTTTATGTTTTAATTTTTCAGGTTAGATAAAGCCTTCTAAATTGCAGAGCTTAAAATTTTTTAAAAATCATGTTTAATTCTAACATTGAATTACTCCAAGAATCCTTATTCTAAATTCAGCAAGTTATTATCAACCTCCAAATAACTATCTTTTCTTAATTATGTAAATTTTGCCACCATACATATTAAATTTGTGTTTGAAAGGATGAAAAAGGCACTTGTTATATCTAATAATTCTACATCTTACATGTGGCTATAAATACTTCTAACCAGAGTTCTGGTTATCATCATTATTATTATTATCATTATTGCATAAACAGAAATAAGATTTTTAAAACTTCTATTGGACAACAGTCAAAAAAAAGTATAATGCCAACATGTAGAGAAGGAATGACAAAATGTGGGCCATGTGTCTTAAGGAGAAGCCTCAAATATTCTTCAAGTCATTCTCCATCTCAACATGCAAAAAATAGTGTGAATAGACATAAAATATCTCCAAGTGATATCAAAGTATCCAGTTCACATGCTCAAATTTTAAAAGGTGACAGCATTATCATAGTATCATGTAAAATGAAAATTAAATGATGTTTTTCTCTCTTCCCAGACTAGTTAATATTACCTAGATGAGTCAATATATGTGCACATACAAAAATGAAATATTTGGTTCAGCTCAGGGTAAAACAAGTAAGACATATCTACACAGTCATTGTTATAAAGAATTATATCTATTTTTAACTGGCTTTTTAGAGTAAGTAAAATTCACCTTGGTTCCTAGGTTGAATTCTATTGTCTGAGTTCAGTGAAATCAAACAATGCATTTGGATGAATGAATGAACCTGAAATTTTTTATAAGATCAACATGAAAGATCAGATTTGTGAAGAAAAAAATACTCATTTGAGATCATTGCATTTATCAAATTACAGACTGGCTATGTAGATTCTTTAACTTGTTTTTGATAATTCATTTGTGATTCTGTCTGAACTATCTCTTAATTCCTTCACTGATAAATTCATATAACCTGTATTCATAGAGGACTTTGCACATGAAAGGAATTTTATGGTTTATTACAGAGGTTATGAAGATGAATCAGAACACTGCTTTCAAAGTAGCACTGACTAGTTAAAAAGCAAAACAAGATTGGCATGTCACTAATTTTGTCAGTGGTAAGAAGTTAGAGTGTGATCTCAGAGAGATACAGGGCAAAGACAAGGAAGAAAAGTTGGCATGGTCAGTGAAATATCCATGAAAGAAGTATTATTTTACACTTGATCTTGATAGTTTATTGAGATCTTGTGTCAATATATCACAGTGTTAATGCTCCACAGGGTAAAATTTGAAGTCAAATTACCTGGTTGCAGATCCAAGAAAGACCTGGCCACTTCCTAATTGGGTGCCTAGCCAAAGTTTCTTCATCTGTACAGAAAGATTCTAACAGGCATTAATTAAATAATGCTCTTAGTAAAGCTCTTAGCATGAAGTAAACACCAAGTAAATATGACCAGCTAGTACTGGGTTTACAAACTTGCAGTGGATCGGGGGGAAAAGGAGAGCCTTTCAGACATCATGTTTGAAGTCAAAGAAAGGGGATAGCATGAGTTGTGTTCCCCAAAAAGTAAGTTCTTGTGGTTTTCTGGGACTTTAGCGGGAAAGATTGACAAGAACAGATAGAGTGATTGAAGCCAGATCATGGGAAGCTATGTGCCAGTCTAGAGCAACAGATTTACTACCTCATATTTTAATAATAATTATAATAATAGCACTAATTCTTACTTTCCTAAGAGACTCCAGGAAGGTGCATCAGGAATTTGGATAAAAATGTATTACTCTCTTTACTAAATTATGAATTTCATATATATATTATATTTACCAAATGAAACTTTACAATAATTGACCCATCACAATACACAAAGTCTGCAATCAGACTCTATTTTGATTAGTGCCATGAAGCTTTTTTCAAAACATTAATATAATCATTATAAGACTTCTGAGTTAAATTTTAAAATCGATGGACAAAAAAGCTGTAGTAAGATAAATTTCTTATAAATAGAGACTCTGAAATTCCAAGATTTTTACCTGTGGCAAATACATTAAGGTTTTGAGCAGCTAGTTTGATTATTTGACCCAAGCATGTGAATATTTTTTAAAGTGGCTTTAAAATGAAGTAGTATTGACATAAAGGATTTAAAATGCATGTGATTAATACTAACATAAATTATTTCCAGTCACTATTTCATAATCAGACAAGGTGCTTCCAGTGATTCGTCTAAAAAATTGGGTGGTTGGAGGGAAAAAGGCACTTATCTATAATTTCATAGAGAAAAAAAGGAATATATTGCTTTATAACATTTTTGTTTTTCTTGATTCTTTGTGATAGCTGATTAGTCACTTATAATAAAATCACAAAATCAGAAAATTGTTAGACGAAAATGAATGAATAATTGAGCAAACTGCTTTGGAAAACACACTCGTGAAATATAATCAATATGCAAGATTTATTCAGAGTAAAATAGGGTTCTTTCCAATTTGCTGTGTGAAAGTCACTTTTCTCGGGTCCAGAATATCATTTACAATGTGAATGGGCTGGATTTGGTAGTACTGAAATCCATGAATCCCTCAGAATTTCACATTGTTGCTCTATGTTCTCATTTGTAAATCTAAAGATTCAGATGATGGTGCCCAGAACAAAGTTTTATTTAACATGCATCATCCTGAAAGTTCATCCATTTATATTGGAAAATTAACCTCTAAATTTTAATTTCTTGACAGAACTTTTCTAAAACTAGATTTCCCACATGTGAACAAAAAAGGTAGTCTTTTAAGTTATTTAAAACTTTCCTTATCTAATCATTTAAAGTTTGAGTGATTTTAAGGCTTATTTTTAAGATGCATAGTTGGTTTGTATATCATAACATTATCTGTTTAATAAATGTGATGTTTTGTTTGGGTGAAACTTATAGCATAATCAGTGCAAATACCTATTCTGTAGACTCAAAATTCACCATGGCAACAACTCAGCCAGTTCTAAGGTTTTGCTGAAATACACTTTTGTACATTCTTATCCATAGTATAGCAGCACAAATAAGGAGATTTATGCAAATCAAAGTAACCATAAATATTATTTTAATATTTAAATATTAAATTTAATGTTTAAATAACATAAAGAAAATTGTCTTTATAGCATCTTTATTGCTTGTGACTTAATGTTTAAATTTAACATTTAAATTAAAAATAAGCAAAATAATAAAGTGAAAGAAACTCCCCAGTTATTTTAAATGTGCACAGTTTGAAGCTAACATGTCTCTGTCTAGGTAGTATACCATTTTATCCAAAGCTAAAATACATGAGACTCATACTCTTTAGCACCAGATGTAAATTAGCATGAGATGTAAACACTGCCTCTATCTACAGAAAAATATATAAACATGAATGTGTCCTGTTTTAAAATTAGTTTTAATTTTAAAAGAAATTTGTGAAGTTATTCTCCAATCTTTTTTGTAAAATAAAGTATTTTTCTTCATAGCTCATCTTTTTCTTCATAGCTACCATTATCTTGTTATAATAGTAGAGATATTCCTCTATACATAAATGGTTTTTGAGGGACATGTATCCCAATTGTTACCAATTGGGATATAATTTCTGAATATATTAGGCCATTCATGAATACTGTACTACCCAGGTAGTCTCTTGCATGGTTCATTTCATTTATGGTCCAGTGCTACTGATTATGTACTAAGCTTAGGCAATTAAATAAGTTAAGGAAATCAAACTACTAGAAAATATAGTTATTATTCAATAAAACATATCATGTATGAAAGGAAGAACAAATGTCTATTTCTTGTACTGATTGCTGTTATGGTGTAAGAAAAATGGTGGCTTTGCCAATATCTGATGAAATTTTTCTTACTCTAATGCATATGAAAGTACTATGTGTTGGGATTTTTATGCAGTCTGTGACAAAAAATCTACGTTGGAATTTTGGCCTTATTCAAGAATATAATTTATCCTAAAATCTCTGCCTTAAGAACTTTAGGAAATAAGTGATTTTTTTATCTGTCATCTACTAGTTGATAGTTTTCTTCTCTGAGTTTGGATACTCTTTCCTAAAATCTTTGTGTTGGCTCTTTTAGAGGGCTTATTAGCTAGATGATCCAATATTTCCAATTTTGTCAAACAATTCAACTTTTGATTAAATTCAGTTATTCCTTAAATAAGACTTAATTATTTTGATAGATGGGAAATATATCACAATCATTCAATTCCAAATACATATCTTTCATCTCCATAAAACGACAATACTTTTGGGTGTATTAACATGTGCACTGAACCCCAAACTCACACCTGCCCTATATACATGCACAGCCAAAAAGGGATAAATCTCAACAGTGTAATATCCATAGGATGTTGGGTCAGAAACATCATTTCACTTGTGTAGTGTACCAAATTTTACTTCATAACTGCATTAAAAATCATACACACACAGGTGGAGTGTCCCTCATCTGAAGATGCTCATCTGCTCTGAGATGAAAAATGTTTAGGATTTTAGATTTTTTTTCAGATTTTTGAATAGATATTTTTGAGAAGGAACCCAAACCTAAACACAAAATTTCTTTGTATGTCATATACACTTTATACACATAGCCTGAAGGAAATTTTATATGATACTTTTTGTGTATCTTCCTTTTCACTTCAACATGTTACATGAGGTCAGGTAATTTTTCACTTATTGTGTTATGTCAGCATTCAAAAAGCTTCAGAATTTGGACCATGTCAGATATCAGATTTTCAGAGTATGGATACATACTTATATATGTATATGTATATGTGTATTTGTGTATATCTTATTCTATTTATTCAGATGAGATTTCTATACCTAAATAACTAGACCTAATGTTGGAGAAGATATTTGATCTTATTGTTTGAATAATCTAGTGAAACTATCTGGTGGCCTTTCTAAAGTTAGATGTTTCAATATGCCAAATGAATAGTGCCTAGATAATGAGATGATAGCATATAGATATTCTCACTGAGCATATTTCTAGGAAACAGAGAAAACAACTGTGCGACTACTTTCCTCTGTGAGGTAAAAAACAATCCTCATGATTGCATATCTAGTCTACATATAATTTATTCCAATTGAATGACAATCCAATTGGATTCATACATCTCAGTGCATAAATTAAGCTTCTACACCAAATTTCAGTTTCCTTATTGTTGAAAAGAAGGAAATTCTGGTACCTATATCATGCAGTAATTGTGAAGGTGGGAAGACAATGCTTTTAACTGTTGACACTGAGTCTGGTACTGTCTTCCCTACTACTGCCTTCTGCTGTTCCATCACTGCCAGGGACCCAGAGCCCACCAGTGGTGAGGACTGCCAACATTTCTCCAGCATCTTTATCCAACCCTAGTTTGACTCATTGTTTTTATTGTTGTTTGTGTGTAATATGTGTCTTGTTGGATTTTGATTTAATTCAAGTATAAGCTCATTAATATTTAACAACAACACTGTCCCAAAATATCCACCTTAGAGAAGTCATATAAATGCTTAGCCTAAAACTGAAAGAAGAAGCATCGCTTGATTCCAAGATGTATATTTGAATCAGAAGAAAGACTTGTGGGAAGTTTTGAGACATGATGCATATGTAAACATAGCATAAATGGAATCCCATCTTTGAGTGTCTTTCCTGTTGATGGTGGGATTTGTAAGTTCATAAATTCCTTGTGTTCAATTGTTCTCACAGATAACTGGCATAAAAAATAGAAATATATGCATTTAATTGGCAGTATCAACATAACAGAAAAAGGATAATTGGCTGGGGGGTTATTAAGATAAAATTCTAACTAAAAATTTCCTAGTTGTTTAAGCTTGAATGAATTACATTATCTTGAAAAGAAACCAGCTACCTCATCTGCAAAATAGCAATGCTATTCATCTTACCTCAAACTTCTCTTAAAAATTAAATGTAATCTTTATACAAAATCTTTATACAAAAATGTTTGCTATATATGTTAAGTATTCAATAACTGTCTTAGTAGCTTTTCTCATTGTTGAGGCAAAATATCCAACACTCAAAGTTAAAGGAGGAAAAGTTTACTTCAGCTCACAGTTTCAGTCCATAGTCAGCTAGCTCCAATGCAGGGTGGGCATCTCAGGGGAGAAACAGTCCATTGTGTGGCAGGGTAGGCAGAAGCCAGCAAGAAATACAACTGCCAAACAGCAGTAAAAGCAAAAGAAACAGCAGCAGCAGCAGTACAGATATTTTTCTATACCTTTATATTCCATGCAGGCTATTTGTTCTCTGGGCAGGGCCACCCACACCCAGGGTGGGTCACCCTTAATTCCACCATTGTGCATTTAATCCCAGAATCACATTTTAATCCTAACACACACACACTAATCCAGACACTTTTGAAACTCCCCATTGATGACTCCATGAGGCTTTGGAGGACATCTAGACACAAAACATAACAATAACCATATCCAATAAGAATGATTATATATTTTGTCATTTTTCTGGAAAAATACATGTTCTAGATATAGTTTCTGCATATTACAGGTAAATTTTATTTTTATTCATCTCTGAAGAGGGTCTTTTTGCAAGACCACTGATTAAATTATCTTTGGACTCTAGATTTACCAACATTTAGGTTCCTTACCCTCCAGGAGAAAATATATTATCTTCATAACCAGTTTTGGACCTTGGTAATAGTTATGAGTTAATGTGCATGTTCCATGGTCCCAGAAATAATTATTTTAGGTAAATATTGAGACAAAGAGATATATTTTTGTTTCTTCTACCAAGTAGAGATGTGGGCTTAATTTTCTCATTATTTTTTGGGTGGAATTTTGGAATTATGAGTTTTTCTTTACTTATCTCTTGCCAATTGTTTTCTTACATGAATTATTCTGAGGAATGAAATCATGATGACAATAATAATATCACTGTCAGTTATGTTTGTAATATATATGATTGCCTAAGAAGCCTAACTGCTTTCTGTTTTTTAAATCGTTTTCATGGTACCATTTATCTCATAAAAAATTCTACATTTAAGGATGACAGACTAAAGGCTTTAGAAGTTGGTGATTGAAGATCAGAAAGTGAAATCAACAACAAAAGTCGAGTAAAAATCTAAATCACATAAAGTTGTGTGTGAATGTGGATGTGCACATACTGCTGCATGGAAGGTAGAAAACTGAGCAGTTCCTATAAGGGAGCTGACAATTGTTACAGATACTATATGCAATATACACTGTATTCAGACTGCTAATGTCCTGATCTGGGGATGGTTCATAAAGCCAGGACCTTCTGGACAACAGTAGTTAATTTTTATAAGTGGCTGGCTTTCAGGAACTACCACCTATGTTGGATGGACATTCCTCTGTTTTGTTAATGATGCTTGGGAAGAGTATAACCTCAATCCACATATCCCCTAGTATTGCTGGCTATTTACAACTCTATAAAAACAGGTAACAAATCAGACTCAAAGCTGGCATGTACCCACAGGATGTTTTTTCTTTTTCATTTCTCATCAATAAATCTATTACCTATATTTAAAACTCTGTTATAATTTCCACATATATCAAGTTGTACGCTTTTTATTTGAATATAGTTCTAATTTATTATAATATCTCACTGTATTTTACTCACATTTGACAACAAAGAATCTCAAACATAAAATACAAGCAAAATTCATGTAAATTGGGATAACATTAATATTTATTACATACAAACATACTTATTAAATTGATGTTACAAACTGCATAAAGTAGAGGTCCTGTGCAATATATACACAAAAGTTTAAACTGCTTAATAAATACAATATTATTGATTATATTCTCAGTACCTAATACTCAGTATGGTCACATCCCCCTTCATTTCCCTCTAGAATTAATCACCTTTTCTTCTTCTCTTTTTTATTAGCATATGTTTGTGATACACAATAAATACAGTCATTGTGGGAAATTGGTGCACATCTTGATCTTTTCACTTCCCTTTCCCTTCACCTACCTCCTGTCTCCCCTCATCCTCAGGTTCTCTTCCCATCTCCACAAAGTCCTTCTCCATGAGTCTTATCACCTACCTTTCATTTTGCTTTTAAATGATTATTTTAAACATAAATTCAATTTTAAAATTCATCATCTATTGTATTTAACTAAGAATAAAAATTGGGGTTCAAAAGATTAAACTCTTTGGATTTTGTCACTGCTATCTATGAGATGGGTTTGGTTTGGTTTGTTGTAAAGACTAATGTGAATATTGACTAAAAGATTTATTTAGACAATTGACATTTGAACGTGCTGCAAATTCAAAGTCTCCCTCATGCAAAATTCATAAATTCATTTATAGTTTTCCTTGCCAGTATTGAAGCAGAAACAGATTTATGATCAAAAGTCTTATTTACTTAGCATGTTCAAAATATTCAATAGATTATTTTTAAAAACAAGAAAAATCATCTCACAACAGAATGGAACAAAAAACAATGCATAATGTATTAAAAACAAGAAAGATCACTTTATTGAGAGGGAGGTATGAAGTAGCGATCTGAGAATCAAGACTGATTTGTTTCTTGCACTGAACAATTTGGTTCCCAGGTCAGTGAGAATTTTCTGAGATTTTTTTTGGACTTGTATTTACCCAGAAGTTCCTGGCATGCCTATTATCTATCTATGTGCTATCTCTGATGATTTCTTTGGGAATTCATTCTTGTGCCCATCTTGTGTTCAGTTACTTTACAGTCTCTGAAAATGTTTTTCCCTCTACCTGTTGTACATTCTCATCCATTGTGAGGTTATTCTAATTCTTCCCTAAGTGCCTTTTTTGAAAACTTTCTGAATTTTCTGTGGTTGCTCCTTATCTGTTCTGATAAACACTAAGATGGCCTGGTGCTGAGAACATTTTATCACATTAACATATCCATTGTTCATTTCATCCTGTTGGTATTTTACTTTTCCTGAGCAGTTAATTATATTTGTGAAAGGTTGTGGCTCTACTGCTAAATGTATGCTTGCCCTTTTTTCAGTTAAACTGATTGTGAACTTTTCTAAAGTGGAAGAAATATGATATATGGAATTGTCAGCACATCATTTTGTCGTGAAAAATAAGAAATTAGTTTAAGCTTTAAGGGAAAAAAGAACACTGCATCATTAGCAAGGTTTTCTATGGACTAAGAAAAGAAAGGAATATAAAAGGGAAAGTAGAAAAGTGGCTTCTTTCAAAGATGAACACTGGTTAAAAAAAAAAAAAAAAGCAGAAGAATTGCAAGTGGGGAAAGCCACGGCCATGGAAAAGACGTGCAAATCTAATAAAGGCATAAAAAGCTCAGGGAAGTGTATCATGAGACAGAACAGGTCAGGGCCCAGCACCTTCAGGAGTTAGGCTTGTGGAGATGGGCCCAGTCAGTGCTGAGGCAGGTGACAGTGATACTCAGTTGGCCTTGGCTCCATGGTCTGAATTGGATTGGAATGGTTAAAAAGTGAAATAATGACAGTGGGTGTGGAAGAAGAGGACTGTCGGGAAGTCAGGTAGAGCTGAGCTGCTGTTCTTATCTCATGACCCAGCTGGCCACTCTCCTCAGTTCTCTTCCCTATTAGTCAACAAATAGTGGTTCCAGATCTACCACACTCTATGTCCTTAGTTAGGTCCTGAGGATCTAGCAGTGAATAAGCAAGATCCTTCTTTGTCTGAAGCTTAATTTAAAAAGGAATACAGACAATGAATAAATGATGCAAAGATTAAGATTATACATTGTTCCTCATTGAACAAGAAAGGTTTATGGAGAGTATGAAAGAACGTTATTAATAATGGAGGAATCAGAAAAAGTATCTCTAAAATGCAATACTTCTTTAAGGATGATAAAGCATTACACAGATGAAGGGGGGAGTAACACTGTCCCAAGCTGGGAAATATCATGGATAAAGATTGTTGAATCCATCGAGTTTCAGAAAAAGTTCACTGGATTTCAGAAAATGAATTAAGATCCAAGTGATTGGAGTATGGGACAATAAGAGGAGGTGGAAAGCACTGGGGGACACAGAGAGTCAAACAGAGGTAAAAATCACACAAAGCTTCATTCATTCATTCATTCATTTTTGTGTGTAATACTAGAGGTTCAACCCAGGGCCTCCCACAAATAAGCAAGTGCTCTACCACTGAGCTACACCCCCAGGGCTTCACATAAGGCTTTACACATAAGCTACCAATTTGATTTTGTACTAATGTTTAAGAGGATTCAACAAAGATTTTAAGCAGGAATGGGACAAAATTGTATTTGTGCTCTGTGGTTGCAGTTTAGAAAACAAACTGAGACAAGTTAAGAAAGCACAAGTCACAAAGAAAGCTACAAGGGTGCATAATATAGTATTTACTAGAATGATAGTGAATGTAGTAAAATAGAGGAAGCACTGTTATTGCAGGTACACAGTGACAAGACTTTTGTTTGTTCATAATGCTGTTATAGAAGAAAACAGTAAGAGTGAGCCACAGATTTTGAGAACAAACTATTGATAGGATACTTTTTCACTTACTCTTTTGAGTAGATGAATAGAAAAGAGAAAGATTCTTCATCAGTATGTTGGGGGTGTGTGTGGATGTGTGTGTTTTGGGTGAGAAAGATCAAAATCTATTTGGGACTAGTTAAGATAAAGGTGCCTTGAGATGTCAGAATTGAGAGACCCTGTAGACCTGGGTCCAGAGTTCAGAGGAAACAGCTGCGCCAGAAATATAAATGAGGGAGTAATCTGTAAATATGAAGTATTTAAAGTCACATAATTGGCTGAAACCACATAAACAAAGCCTTTCATTGCTATAAGATTCATTCCAGGTGTGGTGGTGCAGGCCTGCAATCCCAGCACTCTGGAAGCTGAGGCAGGAGGATTGCCATGAGTTCAAGGGCAGCCTGGGCTACATAGTGAATTCAGGGCTAGCCTGAACTACAAAGCAATATCCTACCTCAGAAAAAAATTATTACTATAAGATTCAAAGATTTGATACCAACAAGGAGTAAATAAAAAGACAGTTATGGCCACAGAAATATTCTGGCAACCACAGCAACATGGTTCAGAGAAGTCTGAAGGAGAAGCCTTTCTTATAAGATGAGGACTGAGATGCAGTCCTAGAAAAGTAGTTGAAGTAAAGAGTAGAAATATATGATAGTCTAAAGTATGCTGGGTGGATAATGAGAAGTAAAAATATGGAAAGAGTAAGTACAGAATCTTATAACAGGGGATGGGGTCTATGTTTGGAGACATGCTAATTAACATAAAAGGATTTTTAGTTAAGGAACGTCTTCATTTTTAAGGGAGATTTTAAAACACTTTAGCATACTAACATCAGTAACAAGAAGATAGGGAGAATATAAATATGTAGAGAGTAGAAGTCTTTGATCAGATAAAGAATGATTGTAGAAGGAAGGAAGGAAAAAAGGAAGGAAGGGAAGGAGTGAGGGAGGGGGAAGGGAGGAAGGGTAGAAGGGGAGGAAAGGAAAGAAAGAAGGAAGGAGTATGAGTCAGTATGTAGAGAGTTTGTTACACTTAATGCCCAATGGTGACAGAAGTTTTGGGTGGCTTCTGCTTGTTTTACGTGGTCTGAGAATTCAGCAGTCAGTAGCTGATGGTAAACAAAGGATAGAATTCTGGCTTGAAGTGCACTGAAAATGTCATGAAATTATTTCTTTCCCAGATGATTAAGTCACACAGTCTGTATAAACTGCACACAGACTTAGAGATAATTTATTCTAAATTCGTCATTTTATAGATAAGTAAATTGGGGCCCAGAAAAGCAGTATAGCTGGCTGGCTATAGAACTAGGTCAAGTTAAAAATCACCTAATTATGTGTCTAACACTATTTCCACGATTGCCTCAATATATTTAGTATGCTCAAAATAAGCCTTCATAAAATAAAAATGCTGCTACTACACAAACCCGAACAAGAATAATCCCAAATTAGTGGCACAGTTTAACTATGATGGAAATATAATAAGCATTTGCAAAAGATCTCAGGAGCTTCCACTCATTTGAAAGTTCCCAAGAAACAGCTTATTGCAGAAATTGTGGCCTGTCCTCCATGGTGCTTTCTCATACCAACTGGAAAAATGAAGCTAATTCTCAGAAGTCAGTTAATATTTTCAAACCCAAAAAAGCTATTGATCAATTTAGGTAAGTCCTTGAATTGCTTTCAAAAAGCTTTTAATTCAGACTCCAAAGCTTATTTATCAAGCTGTGAACAAAGAATTTGATCTGGGTATGTCCAAGTCTTCTAGCTATAAATACTGCTATTTCCTTTCTATGTCAAATATGCAGGAATCAAAATTAACACATTACTTTATGATTTTCCTGAAGTGCTTAGGAACAAATATGCAAATATATATTATGCTTTTATTTATCCTGTTTTAAAAGTTAATACAGTATTTTATAAAGATAAATGCCTTTTAATAAGGCCACATGCAAAAGATGCCCTTTTCCATAAATTGATTTTTGCTTATAGACATAGCAATATAATTACTAGAGACATGTTGGACTAAGTTTTCTGGTATGAAGTTAAAATATTATTATGAAAGATAAACATTGTTCTCACCTTTATATGACAATTATTTGGAGGATTTTCTCAAAGGAACAGTTTTTATTTGGAAAAAAAAATGTAATTTTAACCCATGATTTTGCTAATGTCTCAGGAGCTCTGACCCTGAGATATGATGAACCAGCTGTCTTAGGACCTCAGACTTTCAGAACAGTCTTTTAGAGAAAGACATGAGAGGTTTATAAAAGAGTAAGATGGAAGTAATTCTGTGTTAAATGATGTAAGTTTGGGAAATATTATTCAATAGGTCATTGAGAAATTTAGATGTTTGAGAAAAAACTATTTCTAGAGTTCTCATGTAAGTAAAATTAGCTCATTTAGAAAAGTACTGTATCTCCTAGTTGATAAGAGAGGAAACTTGTTTTTCTTGGCTTGGGACCATTACTAGAAGTGAATGTCATCCAGGTTTGCCCAAAGTATGAAAAAAGTATGCAAAGTATCCCAAGTTCGTCATGCTGATTAAATGGAAAAATGATAACACTTTAATATCTTTGGTTAAGTAAACTATATTATTAAATAAAGTTCACCTTTATCTTTTGATGTGACTACTAGAAAGTACAGTTATATATGTGGTTAGCATTTATGGCTTACATTAGATTTCTACTGAACAGCTTTTGTTGTGGACATGTTATCGGGTAAAATAAAAGTGATCATCTGGTCAGAAAGCTCTTCCTGCTTTGTTTTGTCGAGATATGAGCAACAGATGAGGACAGCCTTTAAAACAATTAGATTTATTAGTAAACTGGGAAGGCAGAGTCGCTTGGCTGATAGAAACTCCAGAAAAACCATGTTACAGCTGCAGCATTTTCCAAATGGACAGCTAGGTGACTGGCTCCCATGACACTGGCCTTTTCACTTTCATGATTTTATGGTGAAATTTAATTCTATGTGTAGCATTTTATTAATGAGATTTCGAGCATCATCTGGCAAGTATAAAAAGTCTTGAGGGAGAAGGGAAACTCTCACATCTTCTAAATGAAATTCATTTATTTTTCATTTTAATCAACCTAGGCTTGCTGAAATATTTGTATAAGGAATCATGGTAATGCCAAGGTTTCAAAGATTATTTTAAGAAAAGTTTAAAATCTTCTAGAAATATATATCATAAAATATGACCAATAGTAGACATTAATAATATATTTTAGTAAATTTTGATTATGATCGTGTAGACAATTTGAAGGAGGCTTCAAAAATAAATATTAACACTGAATCTTGATTCTTAAGAAGGAGTTTTCCTCATAGAGTAAGAAAATAAATATTTATTTACATCTGTCACATTTCATAGCCAATGTTAAACACTTTCACGAGTTGACGTTTTTAATCCCATAATCATGTGATAGTACCATTAGTCTTTTCATTCTTTTGAAAAGAATAGAAAATATAATTTCTTTATAAATTACTTTTAGTGTTAAAGACCTGTGATTTATGTCATGATAGAAACTGGACCAATATCTGCTAAAAATGAGTGAGAAAAAAAAGTAAGCCCACTTAGATTAGTGACCAAAGAACGTCAGGGGTGGAAAAGATTCACAGTTCCACCCAGTTCAACTCCCTTCTTTTAAAGATGAAACCCGGAGGATTCCACTGTTTTGCTTCATAAAACCAAATGGTAGAGGAAGACTGAATGAGCCTAGGTATTCTGTTCTAAAGTAGAGAATTGATTCTTAGTAGTACCTGATTACAGCTAGTTCTTTGGCAAGCTCTTAGTCCATAACTATAGAAAACAATCCCATCTAAAACTGAACTTTGGTAATAACACACATCAAATGCTACCCATACTTCATTATAAGATTTCTTCATGTTTGCACAAATATCCCTCTATTCTACTAGAGTTGCAATTACATTGTTGACTTTTTTTACATAATTTTCCCCTTTTTGAAATTCTGATAACTTTTTACCCTCTTTTCTGCTTCCTTAAATATTTTTTGCCTTAATAGGACTGCTCTCATCTGTGAAGTTTTGGTAAAACAAGGCTTCAAGATTTACCAGAATTTCCCAGTGGTTCAACCTGACAAGTAATTATTGGGTTTACTTTACATTGATCACTTCACTAAGAATTTGAAGATAGATAATACACTGGATTCTGGATTCAAGTTGGTGGGGGAAATATACCTCCAATCAGAAGCAAATATTAAGTCCTCAGATTTTTCTAAGTGATTTACACTTCCTATTTTATTTAATATTTTCAGTAATTCTATGAGATATGTGCTCTTATACATCTGGTTAAGTAGGAAATGGGAGAAAAATAATTTAAATAACTTTTTCAAAGACCAGCAGCTGGAAAATGGTTGAGTCATGATTCAAAACCATCCAGTTTGACTCCTGAGCAGTTACTCTTAATACCTAAACTGGACTATACCCTACTAAATCCAAGTAGATACAGTTCAATTAGGATGAAGTGTATGCAAATCCTGGGTCTGCACTAAGGAAGGTAAATAAGGAGATAGATATGGTGGCAAGAGGTAAATAGGGAGATACATATGGCAAGTAGAGGACTGAATGCAAGATGGGGATGTAAGGGTAAGCCAGGCTGGTAGAGCTACAGCCCATCACAGCTTCAGAGTAGCAAAGAGAATGTTGGTTTTAGAGCTCAGAGTTCACAGGAGGGAGAGAACCCAAAGAAGCAAGTTGGGCCAAACTGTGAGGAATTGGAGTACTATATAATGAATTTTGAATTACATACCATTTTAAAGATGGACAGGTATTAAAAACGTTTTACAGGCTTTGAGGATAGGAGTGACCAGAGTGAATTTATTTACAAAAATAATTGGCCAGGCAATAGTGTAAAGATTTAGAACTAACAAGATTATGAATCTGTTTAATATTAAAATTAAAAGCCAGAATCAAGGCAATACTAATGGGAATGGCAATAAAAAGGGCTCATGCTAAGAAACTTGTTGGTAGCAATTCAGTGTCTTAATGGGAGTCAAGCTATGAATAATGCAGCTGAAAGAATTTGGAAATTGAGGCAGATTTTCTCCCTGGGTCATAGCGAATGAGTGAATATATCGAAATCAAGAAAACAAAAGTAGGGACACTTCAGAGAAGCAAGAAAATAGATTGATATTAAACAAGTTGTGCTTCTGTGGTTCATTTATTTATGCAATATCCATCACACATTCCACTATTCTTTATTTTACTAGTGATCCAATAAAAACCAGAATATAAGTTTCTTCCTCAGCCTGCCTTGCAAGCATGAGGTCCCAAGTTTGAGCCCCAGTACCAAAAAAAAAAAAAAAAAAAAAAAAAAAAGAATATAAGGTCCTTACCTATTCTAGAACTTCTATTTTATGGAGGGTAGACAAACATTAAACAAATTAATATTCAGTCACAATGCTACAAAGGGAATAGAAACTCCATCCACAAAATTAATGAATGAGATCTTCCATGAAAAAGCAAAATGTAGGAAGAAAGTTGAGTCATGAATAGGGTTATTCAGGTAGAGAAAAATAGAAATGTTTTAGGTAAAATAAACAATATATGCCAATTCTTTGAGATGGGAAAAAAATCGATGAATTTCAAGAAGTTAATGGAGAAGTCCATGAAGGCTGAGGCTGGAGAAGGCAGACTATGAAATGTTTTATAGGCCACACAAATACTTGAGATACATTGAGTGATTTTCAAACATGGAAGTAACATGTTTAGAAGAAAGTAGATTTGATGATGATAAAGATGGAAAGTCCAATTTGAAGGCTTCTGCTGGAACACTGATGATAGATGAGAGTGGACTGGAATAATCGCAGCAGTGGAAGTGAAGAGATGCAGATATGCTTCAGAACCATTCTGTGTGGTTCACTGAATATAGGACATGAGGGTATGAAAGAGGTGCCAGTAAGGAGTCCCGGAGTCAAGAATGAGAATAAAGTAGATGGTTGTGCTATTTCCAGAGGTGGGAAATACTGGAGGAGGAAAATGTTTTCAGGGTAAATATGATAGATATTAGGAAAGCCTGGGTATGAACAATTTTTTTTTGAGATATCTCAGTGCCTGATTCTTCTAGTTGGCTTTATTCTTTGTTTTTCCACTGTGTCGTTTAGCAGTTCTGGTGTCATGCCAACACCATACCTAGGGCCATTAGAAAACAGAGTCTGTTTCCATAAGTAATGAGTCACACTTTCTGAAATTCGTTCTTTTTTCTCTTGATTGACTTTGTGCCCTGAGGTCATATCTGAAGCAATTATTGAAGCATTAAACCTTGTACCAGGGCTGTGGGAAATGAGAAGTGCCTGACCAAGAGAAAGGAATAGATGGTTCCCTCAGCAGAAAAATGAAACATAATCGACAACAGAAAAATAAATACATTCTAAACAGCAAAATAGCAGCTTTGTTCCACCACATATGGTAATTGATACCACCAAAGTAGATAAAAGATACAAATATGCAGGCATTGTTGTGGAAAAGAAGCTGGAACTCTGAGTTCAAATAAAGGTCAGTGCTCTCTAAATGGACGTGAAAAGTTGTTGGAAGACAAGTGACAGCTAAAGCCACAAAGTGCATGGACTAAGAAGAGAATTCAAACTTTAAGAATACCTGCTCAAAGGGTGACTTGGGGAGAGAACCCAATAACAGGGACTGAGAAATGATGGGAAGAAAAGTAGAAAATCATAAGAGTGCCAGAGAGCCCAGTGTGGAGAGAATTTCATAAAAAAAGAATGGTCAGTAGGTTATCACTGATAATTTTTAGTTGAGAAGTTTTAGTGAAATGTAGGAATTAAAACTATCACTTTATTTATCCATCCCTGATGACCTACTCATTGTTAAGGACTGTACCAAGGGTCTTACCCTTTGGTTCCAACATTTTTGGCACTGCCCACTGTAAAGCAGGAACCGTGTGCTAAGTATTTTTAGTGGAAGTGATGTGCTGGTGGTAGCTATAAAAGTAAATAAATTTCTTTCCTCTTTAAAGAGCTTAAGGTCTACTACTATAGAAAATGAGCATGAAAAGTATTAATCAAAATGTAATAAGCCCTTAAAGAGATATTGGTATCATGCCAACTTGAGGTGAACATTGGAGAACAGGTCAGAATAAGAATACAACTTTTCAAGTAAAGAAATGGTATGAGCAAAGATGATAAATTGAAGATGCATGGGATTACTTAAATCCACTTTAGGCATAGAAGATAATCAGGAAACTGGTTTGCAAACTGAATTGGCACTAATTATCTAGGTCATGATTCCAGACCAAGTAGTTTGGAGAATCATTGAAATGAGATTGAATGAAGGAATGAGGTGCTAAAAAACACGCTTAGGATGAACCTGGAATGGTATTAAAGAAATATATGACAAGGATATTCTCTTGCAGGCGCTTAGATAATCCAGGTGAAGAGTGGTTAGGCCCCAAATAAAATAAAAGGATCATTGTGGATACAGAGTGAATGGCTCACAGTAATTAATTTGATGGAAATGATATAGGAAGAGAAGGAATAATTGATAGTGTTCCTAAATTTTGAGAGAATAGTAATAAGAATAATAGACAAAGGAATGGACTGAGTACAAGAAAGATTGACTCATTTTGCGAGTTTTTGAAGCTGAAAATATCCC
Source organism: Heterocephalus glaber (assembly GCF_053883595.1). Lineage (NCBI taxonomy): Eukaryota > Metazoa > Chordata > Mammalia > Rodentia > Bathyergidae > Heterocephalus > Heterocephalus glaber. The sequence continues at coordinate 10,493,166 of NW_028258156.1, forward strand.
TGCTAGATTTCTTTCATTGACATCTAGCTGCACGCGCACTGAATTACAAAGTGATTGTAGGCTGAGCTAAAAATAGAGAAAACTGTCATGATGACCAATATCCTGTTTTCTTCTCTTGGTCTCTTAGAGCATGAACACACTTTAAACCTGACATTTGCTTTAAAATATCATAGTACACTCACAGGCAAGTATTATTGGCAGTATTTAAAAATTTTTTTTGTATTAAGTAGTAATAAATGCATTTTATAATTATTTTCTTGGAATTAGTTTACTTGCAAGCCTTGAAGTCTTGCTAATTGCAGCTCAGCATATGAGGTTCAGAGGTTGGAGAAAATAATGCGATGAAATCTTGGATTATATTGATAAGATGTGGGAAATCTCATCTCCACAGAAGACGATGCAAGAGCATTTTGAAACAAACATATGCAGGTTTGACTAAGGCACGATTCTGTAAATGAGGGGAAAAAAAGAATGTATAAAATATTTATTATAATTCTAACACGAGTTCAGACAGTAGCCTATATCCATCATATGCTCTAAAGTATTACATAATTTTAGTGATTAGTATTAAATAGATACATTTATGATTTATTAAAAGTATAGCCAGAACATCACAAGCATTACATCATTCCTATTGACAGAATTATAACATAAGTGTTACAAGTGCAGTATATCTATTTTACACATACAGACTTTGAAATTCAGAGAGTTTAAGTACATGCTATATGTCCCAGTAGTCTATGGGATAGTTAAATTTAAAGCTCATGCCTGCCTGACTTTGAAAAATGTACTCTTAACCATTGTGCTATACTCTATGCATTTCATTTAAGCCCTGGTTCTAAATTTTTTTAATTTTTTGTTTACTGACAAAAATAATTGTATATATTTGTAGGCTATAACATGGTATTTTGGCACATAGATTGTGAAATTATTATATGAAGCTAAATAGAATATCCATTACCTCACATACTTATTTTTTGTTGGGAGATCATTTAAAAAGCTATTTTAAGGGAAAGAGAAAAGGTTGCTAAGTTTATTAAAAAGAGAAAAAGAGAAAGAAAACATTTAGGAGAGAGGGATTTTCAAAATGGCTGGAAAGCTGTTTTAATGGCTAAATAGTATTCTTTTGCATGTATGTATCACATTTTTCTGCTATGGCAGTTAGAGGACACTTAAATTGTTTCCATTTCTTGGCTATTGTGAATAGTGCTTTAATAAACATGAGAGTGCAAATTCTACTTTGACATATTGATTTCATTTCCTGTGGACATATACTCAGTAGTGGAATTGCTGGATCATATGGTGGTCAGGTGACTTACTCTGGCAGTATGTTTTGACTGCTTGCATATTATTTTTGATTTGCCTGTTATATAGTTTTGCTTTCTGGTTACCATTAAGACTTATAATTTTTTATTATAACAAGCTATTTGGAAATGAAAGCAATATAACATGATAGTATGGGTAAGAAAAGAATCAACAGAAAAGGAAAACAAAAAATATACAAAAAAATCTCAAAACTTGCGCTTCATTTCTCCCTACACTTTAAATTTTTGATGTCTCATTTACAATCTTTCTATATTCCCTATCAACATAATTGTTGGTATTTTTTCCATTAAATTTATTGGTACAGTTTAGGTATACAATACACTTACATTCATCATTGGGATCTTGTACCTTTATATGATGTATCTTGATTCTTATTTTTTCCCCATTCCCCTGCCCTCCCTTCACCCTCTCCACCCTTCCCTATTTACAAAGACTTTGTTTCCATTTTTTTCCTTTTCTCATATTTTTTTCTTTTGCCTTTCCTGTCCCCTACCCCTCCCACTTCCCCTACTCCTTTAGACCTTTTCTTAAAAATATGGAATGCTTCCCGAATTTGCATGTCATCCTTGCTCAGGGGCCATGCTAATCTTCTCTCTATCATTCCAATTTTAGTATACGTGCTGCTGAAGCAAGGATAACTGTTGGTATTTTAATCTTCATACTAACAATATGAATGCTTTTCACATCATAGTCAGAATATTATACAAAATTTGTTTGTATAATTACTCTTACTAACATATGTGATACCTTCCCAGGTTGCCTTTTTCATCTTAGTGTTTCATTCTTTTTTTCAGTTTGAAGAATTCCCTTCAGAATTCCTTTTTTTTTAATCATTAAGTTTATTGGTACATTTTAGATATACACTATGATGACATTCATCATTGGAAATTTGTAACTTTACATGATGTATCTTGGTTCTTATTTTTTCCCCATTCCCCTGCCCTCGCTTCAACCCCTCCACCCCTCCCTATTTACAAAGACTTTGTTTCCATTTTTTCATTTTTTCATGTTAATTCCATTCCCCTCTTTTCTCTCCCCACCCCTCCCACTTCCCCTTTGCACCCTTTCTTCCTATTTCACATTATCTATTATACATTTTGATCCTTATTTACACTTTCAGTTTCTCACATCAATGAACCTATTTGGAATTTACACATGTTCTATTTATTTCACTCCAGTATGTGCATCCATTTAGCTATAAATGTCTCTAGTTTCTCATTCTTTATGGCTGAGTAGTACTCCATTTTATTTAAAAAGAACCCACATCTTCTTTATCCAGTTTTCAGTAGATGGGCAATTGAACAGTTTCCAAGTTTTAGCTATTACAAACTGTGCCACTATAAACATGGATCCACATATATCACTGTGGTATGATTTTTTTAATTCTTTTGGAAAGATACCCAGCAGGGGAATAACTGGGTCAAATGGGACTTTTAATCCTAGTTTTTTGAGTTATCTCTATTCTGATTTCCACAATGGCTGCACCAGTCTACACTCCCACGATCAGTAGAGAAGGGTTCCTTTTCCCCATAACCCAGCCAGAATTTGCTCTGTTCATTTTAGATGCCCATTTTTGGATTGGGTCTTTAAATATGGGAGGTCTGATTTTTTTTTTATGTCTATATATTCTAGATAGTAGACCATTGTCTGAGGAACAGTTGGTAAAAATTTTTTCCCACTTTGTGAGTTGTCTCTTCATTCTGTTGATGTTTTCTCTTGTTGTGAAGAAGCTTTTTAATAAGATCTTTCTGTTTTAATATGTAGATTTTTGATCCATTTTGATTTTAGTTAAGTACATAGTGAGAGATGTAGGGCAAGTTGAAACCCAATTTTTCCAGCACGATTTATTAAAGAGGCGATCTTTCCTCCAGGAAAGGTGTTTGGCTCCTTTGTCAAAGATGAAGTGGTTAAGTGTGTCTGGAGTTGTTTCTGCATTTTCTAATCTGTTCAACTGGTCCTTGGGTCTGTTTCGTTGCCAATACCTTGCTGTTTATATCACAGTAGCTTTGTAGTATGGTTTCAAGTTGGAAATTGTGATACTCTCTGCCTTGTCTTCATTCCCTAGAATTTCTTTTGTTATTCTAGGTTTCTTCTTGTTCCAAGTGAATTTTTGGACTGCTTTTTCAATCTCTGTGAAGTATGCTATTAGAATTTCAATTGGGATTGCATTGAATCTATATAGCAGTTTTGGAAATATGGCCATTTTTACTATATTGGTTCTTCCAACCCAGGAGCAAAAGATGTCTTTCCAATTTCTGATCAATCTCTTTTCAGAGTGCTATAGTTTTCAGAGAAGAGGCTTTTGATTTCTTTTGTTAGGATGATTGCTAGGTATTTCACTTTTTTGGATGCTACTGTGAAAAGAGTTATTTTTCCGGTTTCTTTTTCAGTGAGTCTGTTGTTCATGTACATGAAAGCTATTGAATTTTTTGTTGACCTTGTGTCCAGCTACTCTACTGAATTTGATTATTAGGTCTAAAAGACTTTTGGTAGAGCTCATGGGGTCTTCTATATAGAGTGTCATGTCATCTGCAAATAATGACTGTTTTACTTTTTTGTTTCCTATCTTTATTACTTATATTTCTTTTTCTTGTTTAATTGCTGTGGCTAATATTTCCAAAACTATATTGAACAGGAGTGGTGATAGTGGACATCTTGTCTTGTTCCTGATTTTAGTGTGATGGATTTCAGTTTTTGACCATTTGGTATGATATTGGCTATTGCTTTTTCATAGATGGCTTTTATCAGGTTGAGATAGAGACTGTCTATTCCAAATTTCTGTAGGGTTTTTATCATGAATAGGTGTTGAACTTTGTCAAATGCTTTTTCTTCATCTATTGAGATGATCATATGGTTTTTGTCCTTGGCTCTGTTAATATAGTGAATTACCTTTATTGATTTGCATATTTTGAACCATCTTTGCATTTGTGGGATGAATCCCACTTGGTCAGGGTGTATGATCTTCTTGATGATCTTCTGCATTCTGTTTGCCAGTATTTTATTAAGGATTTTTGTGTGTAGGTTCATTAGGGAGATTGTCCTATACTTTTCTTTTTCAGTTGCAACTTTCTCTGCTTTGGGGATCAAGCTGATGCTTGCTTCCAGGAATGAATTTGGGAGTATTGCTTCCTTTTAAATTTCATTAAAGAGTTTAAACAGTAGTGGCAATAGTTCTCTAAATGTCTTGTAGAATTCTGCAGTGAAGACATTGGGACCCAGGCTTTTCTTCTTTGGTAAGTTTTTAATTATGTTTTCAGTTTCATTGATTGATATTGGTTTGTTTAGGATTTTTAGGTCTTCTTCATTCTACTTTGGTAATTCACACGTATCTAGGAGTCTGTCCATTTCTTCTGTGTTCTACATCTTACTGGTGTATGGGTTCTCAAAGTAGGTATGGATAATCCTCTGGATTTCTTCTGGGTCCATTGTAATTTCACCCTTTTTGTTCTTAATTGCATGGATTTGGACCTTTTCTTTTTTTGATAAGGTTGGCAGGTTTTCCATTTTGTTTATTCTTTCAAAAAACCAACCCTTTGCTTCATTGATTTTTTGTATCATTCTCTTACTCTACATTGTATTGATTTCTGCTCTGATCTTTGTAATTTTCTTCCTTGTATGAGCTTTGGATTTATCTTGCTCTTCTTCTTCTTGAAGCTTAAGTTTCACCATTAGGTTGATTAGTTGAACTTGATGTGTTTTCTTAACATGAGGATTCACTGCTATGAATCTCCTTCATAAGAATACTTTCATTGTGTCCCATAAGTTCTGATATGTTTTATTGGCATTGTCATTTAGTTGTAGAAACTGTCTTATTTCTTCTATAATTTCCTCTGTGACCCATTGATTGTTCAGGAGTGTGTTGTTCAATTTGCATGTGAAACTTTATGAAGTTCTTGTGGTTTCTTTTGCTATTGATCTCCAATTTCATCACACTATGGTCTGATAATGTACAGGAGATATCTTCAACTCCTTTGGATTTTCTTAAACATGTTCTATGAGCAAGTATGTTGTCTATTTTGGAGAATGACCCATGTGCACCTGAAAAGTATGTGTATTCTAATTTTCTGGGGTGGAATACTCTGTAGAAATCTGTTAAGTACATTTGTTCAAGAGTTTGGCTGAGTTCTAATATTTTGTTGTTGATTTTTTTGTGAATTTGAACTGTCTATTTGTGACAGTGGGGTTTTGTATTAGTGCTTATTTGATTTTTTAATGTTTGACAGTATTTGTTTTATATAGTTGGGTGCACTAGTATTTGGTGCATATATAGTTATGATTGGCATCTCTTCCTTTTGAATTGTTCCACTTACATGAATGTCAGTGGCCTTCTTTGTCTCTTTTAGGTAGCACTGGTTTGAAATCCACTTTATCTTCAAAAAGGATAGCTACTTCTGCTTTTTTTCGAGACTTGGTCATGTGCAGTATTGTTCTCACCCTTCAGCTTCCAATCTATGAGTTTCTTTTTGAACTAAGTGTTTCTTATATGCAGCACATTGTTGGATCTTGCTTCTTGACCCATTCTGCCAGTCTATTTCTTTTGATTGGTGAATTGAGACCATTGACATTGATGATTATAACTCATGTGTATTGACATCATTGTCATGACCTTTTCCTCTTGTTGGATTCTCCCCCTTTGCATTTAATTTCTTGTCTTGCCTGATTGATTCATTGTGCTGTGCTTCATAGTGTTGTGACCCTCATTGTCTTTTCCTTGGATATTGTTTAAATTTTTCTGGAGTGCTGGTTTGGTATTAATGAAGTTCCTCAGGTGTTCTTTGTCATGAAAGTATCTTATTTCTCCACTGATTTTGAAAGATAGTTTTGCAGGGTACATCAATCTGGATTGGAAGTTGTTTTCTCTTAGGGCTTGAAATCCTTCACTCCAGGTTCTTCTTGACTTGAGAGTTTTTGTTGAGAAGTCTGCTATGATTCTGATGGGCTTTCCTTTGTGTGTGATTTGTTTCTTTTCTCTAGCTGCTTGTAGTACTTTGTTCTTTGTTGGGTTTCTGGAATCTTGACTATTACATGCCTAGGTGTAGATTTATTTTGATCATGGCTAATTGGAGTTCTATATGCCTCACTTATCTGTATGTCAAATTCTATTCCCTTGCTTGGGAAGTTTTCTGCCTTTATTTCTGTGAACATTTTTTTTAATGTCATTTGCATTATGGCCTGTTTCTCCATTGACTCCCATCAGTATTATGTTATTCTTCTTTTCATCATCTAGCAGCTCCTGGATTGATTTCTCATGGTTCCTTGCTATTTTTAGTAAGCCTTTCTTTTTCTGGTCACTAATCACAATCTTGTCCTCTATATCTGATATTGTGTCTTCACACTGGCTCATTCTTCTGCATAAACTTTCAATGGAGTTGTTAATCTCCTGGATATATGTTTACATCTGTTTTATGGATTCCATTTGTTTCCTGTTCTGAGATTCCATCATGTTCCTCAGCTCCTCATTTTTTTATCTGTTTCTCCTCTAGAGTTATTAATCATGTCTTTCATTATGGACACAGTCTCTGCTGTTATTAAGAAATTATTTCTGATTTTTTTTCAGATCCTCTTTCATTGTCAATTCAGGGAGACCAGCTGGTTGAGTTTCAGATTTTTCCATCTCTATGACCTTTGGGGTTGCCTTTGGTGATCTGAAAGTCTGGTTTTGAGACTTGTCTATGTGTCTTCTCATTTCAAACAATCCAGTCTGCTGCACCTTTATTGAGGTGATTCTTTGCTATTCCAGTGGGCTTCAATTCTCAACAATCCTCAGAAAAGCCTTCTCTCTGCTGCTTACTACTGAGCCAATACTGGGTTCAGAATGATGACCTTCTGCATTCCCATACTGAGCTGTTGCCTGGGCAGGATTCTGGCTGGGGCCTGTGAGCCTGAACAGCTGTTTTTCAGGTGTGCCTTTTGTTGGGTGCTGTGTGCCCAATCTACTGGGGTCCAGGTGAGCTTCTGTCTGGGGTCTGCACTTCTGAGCCACTATTGACTGGACAGGCTTCTGGCTAGGGTCTGCACACACTTACAGATAGTATCTGGGTGGACCACTGGCTGGGCCTTGTGTGCCTGGACACCTGTTTTCCAAGTGGGCCTCTGGCTGGGGCCTGCACACCCAAGACACTGGTGTCTTGGTTAAACCCTGGCTGGGGCCTGCACACCTGTGAACAGCTGTTTTGCTTTTGGCTGGGGTCTGTGCTGCAGAGCCACTGGTGTCTGGCCAGAATTTCTTATAGGACAGGTCTAGTAGATACATTCTCTCAGCTTTTGTTTGGAAATGTCTTTATCTCTCCATCATTTCTAAAGGGTAGTTTGCTGGGCTCATTATTTCTGGTTAATAGGTTTTCTTTTCTTTCTTTTTTTTCCTTCAGTACAGTGAAAATTTCATGCCTCTCTCTCCTGGCCTACAAGGTTTCTATTGAGAAGTCTGCTGATGGGTTCACTCAGACATAATTATGTTATGAATTTTTCTTGTGCAGCCTTGAGAAACTCTTCTATATTGTTCACCTTTGAGAGCTTAATCATACAAATCTCTTGAGGTAGATTTAGTTGAGTTAAATCTGAATAGTGACCTTTGACCTTCCTGAACCTAGATACTGTGTCCTCTGGGTTTGGTAAGTTTTCTTGTTTTTATCTCTTTGAATGAGATTTCTACTCCTTTAGCACTCTTAGCCTCCACTTGGACCCATAATAACCAGAATATTTCCTCTTTTAATGCTGTCCCAGAATTTTTGTAAGCTTTCTTCATTCCTCTTTATTCTTTTTTCTCTTCTAATTGTATATTTTCAAATTGACTGTCTTCAAGCATGTTAGTTCTTCATTTTGATCTAGTGTGCTACTCATGCTTTCTACCATGTTTTTATTTCACTTCATATGTTTTTAGCTCAAGAATTTGTTCAATTTTCTTGAGTTGCTACAATCTGTCTAGCGATTTTCTCTGTCAGAGTGTTGAATCATTTCTCTGCATTCACTTGAAGGTTACTCAGTTTCATTAACTGTTTTAAATTCTCCATATGAGTGTTCATCCATATTAGTTACTTGTGTGTTCATTTTCTGGCACCTTGTTGTGACTGTTGGCTGAATTCATGATTCCCCAACAGTTTCTCATTCTTATTGGCATTCAAAATAATCTGGACATTGAAGAATTCAGTATTTATTCCAGTCTTCCTAATGTGATATCGTGAATGTCTTTTCAGAAATTATAAACAGCCCCTCTATTGAATCATTATGGAATTTTGCTTTGCTACCATCATGTTCTGAAAATAGTCTCATAAGCATTTCATTATACCATATTTTAAGAAAATATGATTATCAGTACTAAATTATAGTAATTTTTCCTCTTCTGCTTTCATATAATTTCATGTAGTTGTTCAAGATAAATATCATCTATACATCCTAAAATGAAATTTTTTCTTAGCTCATTTTAGTAGATCACTCTAGCTTTTCGTTTATTCTTAAATTAAACAAAATATATCTTTATATATTCTTATAAACTAATTTCAACTTGTCTAGGAATTAGAGTTAAGCATCCTTAATATTTTATATCTCCTTTTGAACTTGAAAATTACAGGTCTTTTGAAACTGCATCTTTCTTTTGGCATGGTGATAACATCATCATAAATATGAGAGAAAAAAGAGTGCACATGCTTCAAGTCATACAGCTTGAGTTCTGCTTCTGTAGTTTACTAACTGCACATATTGTCCAAATAGTCTTGTACAAAATCCTTCAATCTTTTCTAAACCTATTTAGTCTTCGGTGAAATTAACTGATTGTGAGGATGGTGGCAATATGCTTGAAGCTCCTTGATTAGCATAAAAACAATAATAATAAGTTACTGGAGATTTAGCTCAGTGGCACTGCACCTGCCTCAAAAGTTCAAGGTCCTTAGTTCAATTCCCAGTACCAAAATACATACATATATACATACATGCATACATACATACATAAATAAATATAAGTTAATGCTTGATGGTTGTGAGTTGCCTTTCAGTTCTAGTTTCAGAAGCCCTCATTCTTTCCAAGCTATGTCATCACCGTATCTTTCATCAGCCACAAAATGAAGGTCCATAAAGCTGTAAAACTGAATGAAAGGAACTTTCCTGTTATCATTATATATGATTCCTATTATTATAAAGATAAATACAAAGATCTTAATTTAGGAGAGGCAGGAAGACATTGCTGAATTACGTCCAAGACAAAAACTATAATGAGCAAGGAGAAACCGATGGAAATAGATCTATTATGAATGAGAAATCTTCATTTAAAAGATTCCCACCTAAACATAGAGATCAGTGTAAACTGGAAAACAGTCTTGTAAATTAATTGGTGGCTACTGCCATCAAGTGGTACCAAATTACTTCTTCAGAAACCGGAATAGTCTTCATGAGGAAAAGTTCCCTCATCACATTCTGCACCCTAATTTATTCCAACCTATCCCTTTTCATCACAAGCACCCAAGATCTGATCTTCATAAAATGGCAAAATTTATTTTGTTTATATAACCACAGTATCAAAATAGGATCTTGTCAAAAGATACAACTTACAAGTTTATTTCAGTCTGTGTTCCAGGAGCGTCCTCGAATACAGAAATTGAAAGGCAACATAACTGCAATGAATAATGAGAAAGTTGGCAAAATCATCATCAGGAAATTCTAAATTCATCCAATCTCTAGAGTGAGAAAAGCTCATGTTTGGATACCAGCTCTCCCACTTACTTGGTCTATAGTATAAACAAAAACCTTAATGAAGATCAGGTTTTTTTTCATCTGAAATATGGAGATCAATTTAGATTATTATATTTGTATGTGCAAAAGACTTAGCTGGAGCCTGGTAAGTGCTCAGTAAATGTTAGCCCACTCCTTTTTATTATTAAGACTATTTTACTATATTTCCCTTCCCTCAACCTAAATGAGTATTTACAGTCATCACAATTATTACTGATATATAAACCCAGGCCTAAAGAGGTACAATTTAAGAAGGTGAAATCACTGTAACAACAAACTTTGCCAACTGTGATAAGGATACTTTATGATTTCCCTAGTTTTAAAGAGAGAAGCACAGTGTGAAGACAGAGGTGAAGAAATTCTGTAAGTCCTAAATGTCGATCAGGCAGTCATGGCTCCTTCTTGCCAAGGTTCATGGTGAGGCAATTATGCCTACTTTTAGCTCTCCTGACTCACAACAGTGCTATAAAGAATATGAATCAATTAATGTTTGTGCGAAGTTGTCTAAAATATAAAATCTGGGTGTATATGAGAATTATAACTTCATATAAAAGAGCTATAAAGGGTCATCTATTATTAACTTTAATTTTTTAAAAAAGGTAAAGATCGTGTGGTTACTTCTTCAATTATACTAAATGGTTACAAGGCATACTATAGTCAGTAGTCTCAATTAACCAGTATATGCATACATTTATAAATTGATTTGATTGATGTGTGCTCCTAACAATAAATAGCGCAGGACACTTAAGGTGCCTAAAATGTCTTGTTTCATCAGAAATAGATTACACAGTACCACATATATGTCACTGAACTCCAAGTATTTAAAAATTAAACATTTAGTCTATGGTAAATGTTATCAACTAGAAGATCAGTATATTTCATAGAATTCCATCTCAACCCTTGTCAGAATTATTCAAATCACTGGACTCCTAATGGGTGGCCATTCACTCTCTCCCCAGATATTTCTAGTTAAAAGAACTTCATTTATATTATAAGGGAACCCAAGTGACATTGGACCTAGATATTTATTAAAAATATGTTTGAGGGGCCGGGGATTTGGCTCAGTGGTTTCGCCACGTGCTGCGCAAGCGCAAGGGCCTGAGTTCGATCCCCGGTACCGGAAAAAAAAAAAAAAAATACGTTTGCGGTAATGAGTTGGAATCTTCTTTATGTACCTCTTCTCCAGTGTTGTTGAAGCAAGCTTTAAAATCTAGAAATAATAGATTACATTTTAGACTACTTCTATTTCCTAGATAGGTCAAATTGAGGACAATAGTAGTTCTATACATGAATATCCTGTACCACTAGAACTTACTTACTCTATATGACTTATCTTTCAGAATCATGTAATCTCATACATTTTTAATAGCTTCAGTACTTTAAAATACATAAAACACAGGTACTCTGAGTTATTTGATTAAAAAATCTGGGTAGAAATCAAAATGAGATGCAAAAGATCATCCTTTTATTAAAACAAACCACAGAATATACCAAAAGTTAGTTTCAGTTGGAAGCAATGACTACACAAATATTCTCTGTTCTTTTGTCTCCTAAGGTTTGAACTTTCTTGGGATCTTCAGTACTGGGTCCCCAGACAGGATGTGGGATGGAGTGTGAACTGGATATTAGGTGAATATTATTCACCAGGAAGGAGACACATCTCACAATTCCTTTATTAATTTTTCTTTTGTATCTCCTTTTTTTTCTAATACTCCCATTCTTTGAAAATATCAGCTTGTCTTAGTTGTGTTAAGGAATAAGTGGAAAGGGATCTATTTGATGTAATATTTTATTCACAGCCTAGTCAAGAGATACAGTAGAAAGCTCGAGGCTAAATATGTTAATGACTGCAAAGAAAAGGGAAAACAATCTCAGGGGAAAGGTTAACACTAGAGTGATGGGCATACTTAGATGTCTGCCTTTTCTGCCAGAAAAAAATTCTATCAAAAACCTTTAACTGAGAGCATTTTATGATTTATCTATTTTTGAGGAGGCGTTCCTGATATATTTAGATATATGTGATATGGAGTAAAAGTCCACAATCAGCTATGATTTGGGAATCCCAAGCTTAAGTTGTCACTGAACTTATGTCCACTGACTTCCTATGTGATTTCTTGCCATCTTAATTTCTCTACTCACAAAATAGAAATAATAAAGAGATTTTTCAGTTTCACCAAAATGTTAGGAAAAAGAACCCAGAGAAAAAGAGTCACAAACTTTGGAAAAAGTAGACTCTGAAAATGTAGAATTTACCCAAAAGAGAAACTGATTCCTTTTTGAGTTCTTTAAAAGGAACCATAATAAATGCACTGGATGATGAGGGTAAAGGTTCATCTGCTAAGACATTCTGTAAAGTTTCTAGCAAAGCTAGCAATTGTCATGCTAAAGGATGATGGAGATTTCAATATTTAGTACTTTTTCCAAAACCTATAATCAAAGTGATTTTTAGGACCCCAAAGTAATTATTGTTGCCATATTATTATTTCTTGTTAAAACCTTTCCAGGCTTCTCAGTAAAAGCAAACTTAACTCTAGGAAATAGAAAATCTGTAGGTTTAATCATTTTGTCTTTTTATGAGCCAACACCTGTTGTCCTGCACTACTGAGTATAAGTTATTTTTGATTCATTTTAGTATCATAATGTTACAAAGACTTGCAAGTATGAAATCCTTAATGCACCCTTCACTGGCATAATGAAATCTCTGAGTCATGAAGATATGAACCAGTGAAAAGCTGGAAAAAAGGTTCAAACAATTTTATGATGCTCTTCTTTAGAGGAAGCTGAAAGCTATCACGTTAATAACATAAATCAATGAATCTCAGAAACCACCATTCAGTGCTACTCTTAGACAATTTGGAAATTCAGCATCTTTCCTGGGTCCTTTCATTCATTAACCATCTGCACTGTTATTATACTTCAATTATAATACTTCCTTCCAGAAACCAGTTCTTAAAAATTGAATCTCATTTCTTAAAAGCTGAATCCTCCCCCTCCAGACGCATTTCCCAGAATCTGCTAGTCTTAACAGCTTGATTCACATTCTGATAAGATCTTATTTTAGACTTTTTGAGGCAATGAGGAATGTATAATTTCTTTTCAGTTTTATAATTCTCTTATGGTCCTCTGCGAGATTTGATTTTCCTGTGTCTCTGTTGCCCTTGTGAATGTTTTAGAGCTGTCTCACAATCAAATTGATCCAGGTTCTGGGAAAATGCCAGAATATTTGTTTAATGCCCTTTAAAACCAGTTCAAAGTTCACTGGACAAATGGTTAAAAAGAAGAGACCCTTCCCCTCAGGAATTTGGACAGGAGTTATAAATAATGTCCTGTAGCTTATTGGTTTTCCATTGGATTTGAAAATACCTCATTCTAGTTTACTTTTTCTAATTTATTACTTTTCATCGTTCAATTATGTATACCAATGAGCTTTGGCATAAATATATTCAAGAAGAAAATTATAATTTTTTGTCTGATCCAAAACATGCATCATAAAATTGTAGGAAATGGAAAGAGCAGGATGAAAGCAAAATTCTTTCTTATGTTTATTTTGAAGGCCTCTAATCAACTGCTTCAAACTCTCGTAAAAGAGAGAAGGAGGAAGAGAAAGATAGGGACAGATGGAGATAGTAAGAAAACATTCAGTTTCTAAATGTCCCTTTAAAAGCAATTTTCTCATTCCTTAGAAGCTCTGTGTAGAATACTGATAGCCCCAGCTTCCCTTCAACGTACAGGTGTCTTGAGCTCCAGAAATAATCCATTTTCATAAGCAATAAAGGAGCCAGGATTGTAAAAGCCCAACAATACCACCTGTTCTTTGCTGAGGGAAATCAGCCTCAAAGATAAAACATATGAAACTTGCCATGCAATGGCATAAAGAATCCAAAACAGAATCTAGAAAGTGTTCATTCCCTTCCCCTGTAGTTGACGGAGATAAGTATGAGACAGACACTTAAATCCTGTTATATTCATTTTGAACACTGACTGAATATCTACAAATGGACCCATCAGTGTTCTGTTTGAAGAATGTAAGCTTTTCAGTAAGGAGAAGCACATTGATTCATCCTGTAAGTCTTTGTGGTTTAATATTTTAAACATCCATTGCTGGTCATCTTCAATGTTACTCCTGGCTACCCAACAGGACAACTATCCCTCATCAAATTCCACATCTAGTTAGATCATGATAGGGCCAACCAATCTAAGCCACAGTAGATAAGATTCTCAAACTATAAGGAACATTACAGTTACCTTGGGACTGACTCAAAATGCAGATTCTTAGACTTCACCTATCACAATCTGATTTAACAGGGCCCAAACTTCTGCATTTCTAGATATCTCCAAGTCATTCTGGTGAAAATGATCTGTTTAAATTATTCTTTGAGAAACTTCTTGCCAGTGCTTTGTAACTCTAGTAGCCATTTAGACAAAATTAGATACAGTTGTCAAAATAGACAAAAACAGATACTCGAGAAGAAACAGGCAGGTATCCTAGGCAGCTTTTTCTTTTCCTTTTCTCATATTTATTCTTCTCCCTGACCCTACCTCTCCCACTTTCCCTTTCCCTTTTGGCCTTACCTTCCTTTTCCACATTAAGTATTCTGCATTTTGATCCTTATTTACACTTTCAGTTTCTCACATCAGGGAAACTATCCGGTAATTACACATGTCTGTCATATTTATTTCACGTAAGAGTACGTGCATCCATTTAGCTATAAATGTCACTAGTTTCTCATTCTTTATGGCTGAGAGGTAATCAATCCATTTTATATTTTTAAAAACCCACATTGTCTCCATTCAGTCACCAGTTGATGGGCAATTGGTCTGGTTCCAAGTTTTAGCTTGCTGTGGTATGATTCCATTAATTCTTTTGGGAAGATACCCAACAGGGGAATACCTGGATCAAATGGGACCTCTGATTCTAGTTTTTTGAGGTATCTCCATGTTGATTTCCACAGCGATCGCACCAGTCTACACTCCAAAGGAAAAGAGAAGGGTTCCATTTTCCCCACAACCCCACCAGCATTTGTTATTGGTTGATTTCTTGATAGCGTCCATTCTTTCTGGAGTGAGGTGGAATATCAGCTTTGTTTTCATTTGCATCTCTTGAATGATCAGTGATGTTGAACATTTTTTTGGTATATTTATTTGCTGTTTCTACTTCTTTGTCTGAGAGGCGTCTGTTCATTTCAGATGCCCATTTTTGGATTGGGTCTTTCAATCTGAGAGGTCTGATTTTTTAATTTCCTCACATATTCTATTAGTAGACCACTGTCTGAGGAACAGCTGGTAAAATTTTTTTCCCAACTTGTGAGTTATCTCTTCATTCTGTTAGAGGTTTCTCTTGCTGTGCAGAAGATTTTAATAAGATGAGATCCCAGTTGTTGATTCTTTGTGCTAGTTCACATGTGACTGAGGTTTTGTTCGTGAAATCTTTTTTTATGCCAATGTCTTCAAGAGTTCTACCTTACCTCTCTTCCACCCAGTTTAGTGTTTCTGTTTCGATATTTAGATCCTTGATCCACTTCCATTTTAGTTTAGTGCATCATGAGAGATATAGGTCTAGTTTTAATCTTTGGCAAGTTGAAACCCAATTTTTTCAGCACCGTTTATTCAAGAGGCTATCTTTCCTCCACCAAGGGTATTTGGCTCCTTTGTCAAAGATGAGGTGGCTGAGTATGTCTGGAATTGTTTCTGCATCTTCTATTCTGCTCTGCTAATCTTCAGGTCTATTTCTTTGCCAGGACCATAGTTTTTGTGTTTGTTTGTTTGTTTTATCACAGTAGCTTTTTAGTATAGTTTCAAGTTGGGGATTGTGATACCCTCCCTACCTTGTCTTTGTTGCCTACAATTGTTTTGCTACTCTAGGTCTCTTCTTGTTCCAAATGAATTTTTGGATTGTTTTCTCTAGTTCTGTAAATATGCTGCTGGAATTTCATTTGGGATTGCATTGAATCTATATAGCATTTTTGGAAGTATCACCATTTTCACTACATCGGTTCTTCCTACCCAGGACCAAGGAATGTACTTCCATTTTCTTATACCCTCCTTGATCCCTTTTTTCAAAGTGCTGTAGTTTTCAGAGTAGAGGTCTTTTATTTCTTTCCTTAGATTGATTCCTAGGTATTTCTTTTTTTGGATGCTATTGTGAAAGGAATTGTTTCTCCAGTTCCACTCTAAGTGAGTCTGTCATTTGTGTACAGAAAGGCTATTGATTTTTGTTTTGTGTGTTGACCTTGTATCCAGCTACTCCACTGAGTTTCATTATTAACTCTAGAAGACTTTTGGTGGAGTTCTTGGGCTCTTCTATATAGTGTATCTTGTCATCTGCAAATAATGACAATTTAATTTCTTTGTTTCCTTTTATTTCTTTCCCTTCTCCAATTAATGTGGCTAAAGTTTCCAGAACTATATTGAACAGAAGTAGTGATAGTGAATATCCTTGTCTTGTTCCTGATTTTAGCATGAAGGATTTCTGTTTTTGACCGTTTAGTATGATGTTGGCTGTTGGTTTTTCAAAGATGGCTTTTATCAGGTTGAGATAGAGACAGTCTATTCCAATTTCCTGTAGGGTTTTTATCATGAATGGATGTTGACTTTTGTCAAATGCTTTTTCTGCATCTATTGAGATGATCCTCTTCATTCAACTTTGGTAATTCATATGTATCTAGAAATCTGTCCATTTCTTCTGTGTTTTCCATCTTATTGGTGTATACTTACTCAAAGTAGGTATTGATGAGCCTCTGGATTTCTGCTAGGCCTGTTGTGATTTGACCCTTTTCATTCCTAATTGCATGGATTTGGGCCTTTTCTTTCCTTTTTTTGATAAGGTTGGATAAGAGTTTGTCCATTTTGTTTATTCTTTCAAAGAACCAACTCCTCGCTTCATCAATTTTTTTCTATCATTCTTTTAGTCTCCATTGAATTTATTTATGCTCTGATCTTTACAATTTCCTCCTTTGTATGAACTTTGGGTTTATCTTGCTCTTCTTTTTCTAGAAGCTTAAGGTTCACCATAAGGTTGATTAGTTGAACTCGATCTCTTTTCTTTTTTTGCTTTTTTTGGTTTTTTTTGGTTTTGGTACCGGGGATCGAACTCGGGTCCTTGCGCTTGCACAGCAGGAGGCAAAACCACTGAGCTAAATCCCCAGCCCCTTGATCTGTTTTCTTAATATGAGTATTCACTGCTATGAATTTCCCTCATAAGACTGCTTTCATTGTGTCCCATAAATTCTAATATGTTTTATTGGCATTATCATTTAGTTGTAGAAACTGTTTGTTTCTTAATTTCCTCTGCAACCCATTGGTTGTTCAGGAGTGTGTTGTTCAATTTCCATGTGTTCATGAAGTTCTTGTGGTTTCTTTTACTATTGATCTCCAATTTTATCACACTATGATCTGATAATATACAGGGGATAACTTCAATTCCTTTGCATTTACTTAAACATGTTCTATGAGAAAGTATGTGGCCTATTTTGGAAAAAGACTCATATGCAACTGAAAAGAATGTATGTTCTGATATTGCAGTGTAAAACACTCTGTAAACATATGTTAAGTCCATTTGTTCAAGAGTTTGGTTGAATTCTATTATTTCATTGTTTATTTCTTGTCTAATTGATCTATCTATTTGTGACAGTGGGGTATTTAGGTCCCTCCCTACCATTGTATTAGTGCTTATTTGATTTTCATATCCACTAATATTTGTTTTAGATTATTGGGTTCACTGGTATTTGGTGCATATATATTTATGATTGTCATCTCTTCTTCTTGGACTGTTTCTTTTGCAAGGATGTAGTGGACTTCTTCATCTCTCATAAGTTGTCTGGGTTTGAAATCCATTTTATCTGCAAATAGAATAGATACTCCTGCTTTTTTTCAGGTTCCTGTCAAAAGGAATATTGTTTTCCACCTTTTAGATTTCAATGTATGAGTTTCATTTTGAATGAAGTGTGTCTTGTATGCAGCACATTGTTGGATCTCGCTTCTTGACCCATTCTAACAGACTATTTCTTTTGATTGGTGAATTGAGACCATTGACATTGATGATTATAACTCATATGTATTGACTTATCATTGTCATGACCTTTTCCTCTTGTTGGATTCTCCCCCTTTGCATTTAATTTCTTTTCTTGCCTGATTGATTCATTGTGCTGTGCTTCATAGTGTTGTGACTCTCATTGTCTTTTCTTTGGATATTGTTTGAATTTTTCTGGAGTGCTGGTTTGATATTCTTGAAGTTCCTCAGTGTTCTTTGACAGGAAATTATCTTATTTCTCTACTGATTTTGAAAGATAGTTTTGTAAGGTACATCAATCTGGATTGAAAGTTGTTTTCTCTTATGGCTTGAAATCCTTCACTCCAGGCTCTTCTTTACTTGAGGGTTTGTGTTGAGAAGTCTGCTATGATTCTGATGGGCTTTCCTTTGTGTGTGATTTGTTTCTTTGCTCTAACTGCTTGTAGTATTTTGTTCTTCTGTTGGGTTTCTGGAATCTTGACTATTATATATCTAGGTGTAGATTATTTTGATCATGGCTAATTGGAGTTCTATATGCCTCACTTATCTGTATGTCAAATTATATTCCCATGCTTTTGAATTTTTTTGCCATTACTTCTATTTGCAGTTTTTTTTTATGTCATTTACACTATCTCCTATTTCTTCATTGACTCTGATCAATATTGTTATTCTTTTCACCATCTAGCAGCTCCTGGATTGATTTCTCATGGTCCCTTGCTCTTTTTATTAATTTTATTGGTACATTTTAGGCATACAGTATAATGACATTCATCATTGGAAATTTGTAACTTTACATAATCTATCTGGTTCTTATTTTCTTCCCCATTCCTGTGCCCTCCCTTCAACCCCTTCTGCTATATCTGATACTCTTCCCTCACATTGGCTCATTCTTCTGCATAAACTTTCACTGGAGTTTTTAATCTCCTCGATACATGTTCACATCTATTTTATGGATTCCATTTGTTTCCTATTCTGGGATTCCGTCATGTTCCTCAACTCCTCTATTTTTTTACTTGTGGGTGCTCTAGAGTTATTAATCATATCTTTCACTATGGACACCATCTCTGTTGTTATCTGAGAAATTATTTCTAATTTTATTTTTCTAGATCCTCTTTAGTTGCTAGGTCAGGTAGTCCAGGTGGTTAAGTTTCAGATTGTTCCATCTCATTGCCTCTTGGGGTTGCCTTTGGTTATCTAGAAGTCTGGTTTTGAGTCTTGTTTAGGTGTCTTCTCATTTGAACCATTGAAGTATGCTGTGTTTTATTGAGGTGACACTGTGCTCCTTGTGGGTTTCAATTCTCAAGAAGTCTTGGAGAGGCCTTTTCTCTACTGCTCACCACTTTGCCAATTCTTGGGCTCAAATGATCTTCCCTGGATCCCAGTGCTGTGCTGTTGTCCAAGTGGGCTTCTGACTGGAGGCTACATGCACTTATGGATGATACCTTGATGGGCCTGTGGCTGGGGTCTAAGTGGTTGTGCAGCTGTTGTCTGGGTGGGCCTCTGGCTAGGTCCTGCATCCCTGCACAGCTGTTCTCCAGGCAGGCTTCTGGCTGGTGCAAGGCTGCTTTTATAGAGGTGTGATGAAAAAATACAACATATATTTTAATTTTTTAAACAATTTTGGTTTTTTCAGACAGGGTCTCACTTTGTAGCCCAGGCTGACCTTGAACTTGTGGCAATCCTCCTGTCTCAGCCTCCTGAATGCTGGGATTACAATCATGGACCACCATGTCTAGACTTTAAATACTTATTATACTAATAGACAAATTGCCAAAAAATCTCCCTCAAGCTACTCCTTCTTGCTTTAAATGCACATATCCCATTGTTGTTACCCCTTTTCTGAAGTGATTGTAGAAGTCTTCTTTCATATCTTTTCAAGGCTGCCTAAATGTCTAGAATAAATTCCAAACATTTATGTAAAATTCTGTCAAATAAAAACATTGTAGTGTGTCCTTATCTATTTTTTTCACTGGATCTGGCAGTGTGAAAATTCTAGCTCTTTCCCCAAGTCAAAAGAACCATGAAAGCTAAATCTTTTGAATTGGTTCAGGACATCAGGGTAGCCATGTTAGCACAACTAAAGACAGTAAAGAGGACTTCCAGAACTGCTTTAGAAAGTGACAAGAATGATGGGATGAGTATGTTTGAAATGAAAAGAAGTATTTTGAGGGGAATTATGGCAATATGTATTTTACTGTAATAAATTTTTAAAATTTAGGCATTCACAGTCCACTTTAATCACAGCTTGTACTGAGATAGATTATTGTGTAAAAAATAGTTCTCAAATGGAGAGAGATCCATTCACTTTGAGTAAGAGCTCATACAGGATTTCAAGTTGGGTACATAGAGTCAGGATTATTATTAATATGGCAGAAGCTGTGAGTTTTGATTAGTTCTTTGTAGGGGTCCTACACTTTCTGTAACAGTATTATTTTTTCCCCCAAAAGAATACACAACAAAGACAGCTACAGCCCTTCAAGAACAGGCCATTGATCATAATCAGAAAATGTGTTGCATTCCTCTATCTTTAGAACTTCTACTTTTAGACAGGCATGGATTGCCAGAAATAGTGCCTCATGGCTTAAAAGAATCACAAAGTAGCAAAGCAATGGAACCCATTTAAACAACAACAACAGCAACTGTATTCTGATATTTTAATATTCTTAATATTTTTCTAAATATCTCTTGATTGTTTTATAATTATTTGATCTTGATTTAATGAAAAGTATCTAGATTTCCTCCAAAGAGCAAACTTTGCAATGGGATTGGGATACTGTGTTCTTCAAGGCTAGAGAGGAAAATTAAAAAAGAGATTGAACTAGAATCATTCAGAACAGTTTTCTGGATGGTAGTAGATAATAGCATTCAGATGAGAGTTCTGAAATGTTGCCCAACTTTTTAGTTTCACCAGAGGAAAAAAGCTATTTTGTGTCTATTCTGAAGCCAAATCTGGTGTTCTAAGAGAAAATGAGCCAACTACATTACTGGAATATATATTCAGAGGTGACTTTCCTCATTTCTGCCTCACATAGCACAACCTTTTCTAGTTTGGGAAATCACATTCTCTTCGAAATAAGAATGTTCTGGCAGTTATCATGTGGTTCCAAAGTAAAAATTCTTCTCAGTGACTGGTCTAGAAAAGCCTGATATGGAGGTATCTCAAGAGCATCTGAGGATTGAGAAAGAATTGTTTGAAACCTACAAAGCTATCCCTATGATATTCAAAAGTCAACACCAACCAATTTTCAAATGCTATTCTTCAGAAAATAATATAATCTAACTAATTATGAATATTTCTGGAAAATGTTACATAATATTCAGGGAAAAGTGGAATCAATTATGGTTTACAGTTGGCTGAAATTGATTACATTTTGCCTCTGCCAATGCACAATATAATACAATCATCCATCAACCTACAGATTCATTCATTTACTTTGAAGTTACATTATGTTATCTAGAAATGTTATTCCAACAGCAAAGTTTTGTAGGACAAGCTATGGAAGAGTTGTATATAGAAAATGGATTTCTTTTCTTTATATGGAGGTTAATATAAAGTCTGTTTCTTTTCTCACTAACTTCTTCTCTTTATTAACTTGCCCACCATGGAATAAAGTTCCCTTTTTCAACCCATATTTTTTTGTAGTGCCATGAGAGACTATCAAAAAACTTGGCAAAATAAAAACTATAGTTCAGGCATTTTATGAATTATGGAACTAAAAAAATGTTTTTAAAATAAAGATGAAGTAATGATAGTGTTTTTAAAAATACCCTATGAGTTATTCATTAGTAATGATGAATCATGATGGGTTATTTTTTCCAAATATCTATAATAATTTTGCCTCAAGCCACTTACTTCACTTTTTGAATAGGTAACACTTGGGTGTGGCTCAAACATCTACAAAACTGAAAGCATTTCATGAAAAGGCTCACCCTCCCCACCAGGTTGCCATCACTCATCTAACCCAAGTAATCACAGCCATCAGTTTCTCATGTGATCTTCCAGAGCTACTTTACACATATACGAACAAACTGGTGTAAAGATTATCATGTATTTCTTGTCTTTCTAAGGAAAAACTAGTGTATTGCATGCATGATTCTGTATTTTGTAATTTTTTCTTAACTACATATGTTGAAGAACTTTTCCATGTCAATGTACAATGATCTTTCTCATATTTTTAAGAGATGCAGAAAATTCTACTGAATTTGAGCAATTATCTACTGACTGTCATTTAAGATTGCACTTTTTCTGTTGTTACTAACAATGCTAAAATAAATAATTTGACACATAGATCACTTTTCACACTTGGAGCTCTATCTATTGAATTCTAAAATATGAGGCTGCTGAGACAAAGGAGATATCCATAAACATATAAATATATATGTTATATACATATATATGTAATTTTGATAATTGTTGCCACATTATTCTCAGTAGAGATTGTTTTAATTTGTCTTTCCACAAGTAATATATAACTTCCTGGTTATCTAGGTCATGGCCAAGTGATACCATTTTATTATATACTTCTTACTAAACTTAAGGACTTTCATCCATAAAGCAGGTGAAAAATCATATCTGAGTTACTTTAAAATTGCATGTTTCTCATGATAGATGAAGTTAAACATATTAATGTTCAAAAGTCATTTGTAATTCATGGAAATATCTGTTCATAGATTTTGCCTACATTTCTATTTAGTTATTAGTCTTTTCTTTATTGAGTTTTAGAAGTTCATTTCATATGAGGGAGATTAGTCTTTTGTTTATAGCTGAAATCTTTTCAGCAGGGTGTCATTTTGAAATTGTGTGTAATTTTCTGCTATGAAGGAAGTTTTCCTTATTTTCTTAGTTTTAATTTCTTAGGTCTTGGTTTCTTAGTCAATGAATCTCTTTCATGGATTATTAGTCATAGGTAAAGTCTTTGCCACTTCAAAGTAATAAAGTCTACTTTCTTCTAGTATTTTTATGGTTTTACTTGTAAATTAAACACTTAGTCCATTAGGCTATCACCCTACCATGGTATATGTTAGATCTCTAATTTTATTTATTTTTTGGATGAACATACAGATACTCAAGCCCTATTTATGAAAATTATTATCTTTTTATAAGCACGTAGTGATGTCATTTTATTATATAATAAATTCCATATATATTTTTATATTTCTAGTGTAATTCTAGTTATTTGTTCAGTTTTTCTATTCGTATGCAAATATCATTCTGTTTTAATTATTGAAGCTTTATAATATTCTTGGAAATTTGGTGTTAATTCTCAACAACTTTATAGTGCATTTTTACTGCATTTTCCTCTGGTACATCCAGAGGAAATACAAATACAATATTTCCAGAGGAAATACAAAAATAAAGATATTTATTTTTAAGATAAATTTTAGAATCAACTTCTTGATTTATAGGAATAGAACTCATGCTGTTTTGTTGTATATAATTACATACTCTTAGTATTAAACTTATTATTTGAGATCACTGTCTTAGTCTGTTTGGGCTGCTATAACCAAATAGCTAAGCCTGGATAATTAATAAATATCAGAAATGTGTTGCTCACAGTTCTGGAGGCTGGAACGAACAAGATCAAGTCACCATCATTCTAGTTCCTCATGAGGGCTCACTCTGCTTTCAAGGTGGCACCTTCCAGTGAGTCACAGAGCTGAAGGGACAAACAAGCTCTCAAACCTCGGTCAGAAAGGAACCAATCCCATTCACAAACACACTACAGCACAGCAATTATGTTATATCTTCTCATTTGTACAAACGCTATTAAATTTTTCATTTATATTTCTGTTTTCTTCTCACTGGTTTCCACAGCTACAGTATTATAAAATTTATTTTTAGGAATTCTATCCTAAAATATTAAAACTAATACTTCTTCCATTGCAGCTTCAAATGGAGTATTTTTGTACATTATAATTAATTTCCATACATTAATTTATGCCTTACTGCTTTATTAAAATACTTTATAGTAAATTTTTAGAATTATTTCTCTTAGAAATTTCGTATATCAACTACAAATGATGAGTTTGCTTCCACCTTTCCAATTTTAGCATCTGTAATTTCAGCTGTTCAGTTGCTGTTTAGCAGCTCAAGTCTAATGTTCAACACAAGGGATGATAGTGGACATTCTTACTTTCATCTCATCATATCAAGGATACTCACAATCAATATCACTTGTCACTGTTGGCATTGGCCTTGGTCACATGGCTAATATATTGTTTATTCCATCTCTCCAATTTAAAGTCACTTTCCCCACGCTTTCCATATGACTCTGTTTGGAAGGAAATCATTAGGTGCAGTCCACACTTAGGGAGAGAGAGTTATGTCTACCTCCTTGAAAGTAAAGTATCTCCATAAATTATTCAGAATTTTCTGTATAGAAAGATTCCTCTCTTCTCCCCATTTATTAATTTATTCAATTCTTTATTTTTATCTATGTGAGTTCATAGGTATCTATTGTGCACTCTGGGTCATAATCTAATACTTATTTACTTTGTTGCTCAAATTGATCCAACTTTGGTTGTTCAATGCTATTTCTGTCTGTTCTTTTGCCTCTGACAAACCTCAATCAATGTGCACTTTTGGATTTGTTTGTTTTTTGAGCACCCAATTACTTTTAGGAACTGTTGGGTACTCCAAGCTCATCTTGTATATTTCCTGGCACAGTTTGAGAATTAACCAGTGCTCCAGTGACACGTGGTCAGTTTCATTGAAGAGTGGGATTAAAAACCAACATCTGGATGACAGGTGTACTTGTTGTTTCTGGAGATTTGTTGCTTCTAGGCCCTGTGAGTTGGCAGGACAAAGGGATACATGAGTGTACACTAATGTGTACATAGACCTATTTATAAATATTTTATATATAATCTTCTGTATCTATATTAAATTTAAAATTGGTTTATAGTCATATCTTCAACTCTAGTCCCCTTGCCCTTGGACCCTCTTCACTTTGCCTATCTCTAAACTCTTATTCAAACAATAAGAAATCTGTCTTTCACCACCCATCATACATTTACTTAACTGTGCAATTTTTTATACATCTATAATAGCATCAAAATTCATCAGTTAACCAAAGATCCTCTTGAAAATAACTTTGTTGAGTACAGTGATTTTTATTTCCTTTATTTTACAGGCCACTCATTTTCTAGGTCACCTAGGTCAGCATCTTTCCTTGATCCCCTTCAGGGAAGGAATCTCATGTATTTGAAATAATTCTGTATACTATCCTAAGATTTCTTTCACTCCCTAGATGACTTTTTAAAGCTTAAAAATTTGCATACATGAAAGCTTTTTGTGCTGTGAAGTTTTAACAAAGTCATAATATCATGGATCCATAATTTCAGTCCCATACAAAGTAACTTCGCAACCTTGAAAATATGCCCCAAACTTCCTGTCTTCTACCTCCTTTAAGCTTCCTTCAAATGTTGGCAACTAGTTTTGGGGGGATTTTTTGTTCTTTTTTTCCCTATGTCTATTAACATATTTCAGAATGCCATATAAGTGGAATTACACTGTACACAGCTTTTTTAGACTAGCTTTTAAAATTGAGCAATATGCATTTGAATTTTACCCATGTCTGTGAGTGATTTGATGTTTTATTTCTTTTTATCACTGAATAATATACCATTGTATGGTTCTACCACAGTTTATCCATCCATCTATTGGAGGATAATTTTACTCCTTCCAGTTTTTGTTAATGATGCAAAGCCATATAACATTTCAAATTAGCTGGATAAATACATAAAAGCACAAACAGAGCATATGGGAAGACTACAATTAGCTCTGTGGGAAACTGTCACACAGTTTTCCAAAACAGCTCCACTATTTTCCATTTTTACAGGCAATGGATGAAAATTCCTGTTGTTCCGTATCACCAGTACTTGGAATCATCAGAGGTGTTTCCTTGGTTTGCTTATTTGTTTTGCATTTTATCCATTCTAAACCTTGGTGTTATGGTTTAGAACAAGAATATTCCCCAAAGACCTTGTGTGCTCATAGGCAAGGATTTTGAAAGGTGACTGGGTCGTGGGTATTCATTCTACAGCTGACTTGCTGTTAGGAGGTAGGGCCTGGCTAGAGGAGGATCATTGGGGACTTGGCCTGAATGGGGGTCTCTCTCTCTCTCTCTCTCTCTCTCTCTCTCTCTCTTCCTATTCTATCTTTATCTTTCTCTGTTTCCTGGCCACCATAATGTAAGCAGCTTTCCTCTGCCATACCTTTCCACTACCCAATTTCTGCCTTGGAGCCAGCCCCACCATGGACTAAGAATATGACCCAAAATAAACCTCTTCTCCTTTAAGTTGTGTATGTGTGGAATTGTGTGCCAGCAATGAGAAAACGACTAAGACAAATGGCATCTTGTTGCTGTTTAAATTTACATTTCTTAATGGTAAATAATATTGCTGTACTTTTCATATGCTTCTTTGTCAAGTGTAATTTCTTTGCTCAGGTATCTTTGCAAATCTTTTGCCCATATTTTAATTCAATTATTTGTTTTCTTCCTGTCTATGTTATTTAATTTAATCTATTTCCTTTCAGTGTTTTTCTACAATGCTAATTATTTGTACAGATGTCTTCCTTATGCCCATTTTTTAATACTTAATACAAGATTAGTCAAGTTATTCCATATAATAGTGTATTGTGGCCTCCTCTAGATCTAGTTAATTAAAGCAAAACAGAAAATTTTTAAAAGTTTAGGGGAGATAATAGATTTAGGGAAGAATTCCATTAGCAATGATGAAAGGCACTGAGTGGAATAAAATTAAAGGATAATGAAATAATGTTCTCTATTTCTAAGAGCCTTTAGAGACCAAACAGCTCTGTTTGACTTTATGTTACAGAGTTGGGGTTTCTCCCTTGAAGAGCACTTTGTGCAGCCTTCATGTTTGTCCATATCTCACTGAAAGTAATTAAGGGGAATCCCAGTGTTCTGTAGAGAGCCCGGAAGTGAGTACTTCTGCTGGTGAGACACTATGGAATATGGATGTGGGTCTTAAGCCATGGGATTCTTAGACCCTGAGTCCCTGGGAAGATTTAAAAATACTGATACCTAGCTTCCACTCTGTAGATGCTAATTGTTAGTTGATGAGGTGTTTTAAATTGATATGCAGCCAATTTTGATAACCAGTGCCTTCTGGCTTGATTTCCAAAGTAAATAAACTTTCCCTAATTTTTACAAATAATTCTTTTTTTTTTTTTTTTTTTTTTTTGGTATCGGGAATAGAACTTGGGACTTTGCGCTTGCGAGGCAGGTGCCAGAACCACTGAGCTAAATCCCTAGCCCCCACAAATAATTCTTATATGAATATCTAGGGAAAAGAAAGGAAACCCACAATAGAGGGAAAATCCTTATGAGTCTAACCAGAGTTCGTGCAAGAACATTAAAATCAAATCAGCACAATAATAAGAAAAATATGAGTTTCTTTTTATATGTATATGGTACCCTAAACTCCAAAATAATCCTAACATTCCAAAACTAAGAGTGATTGAAATATAGCAAAATTATTCAAGAACTAGTAGTAGCAAAACAAGTCATACAATTTTTAATCTGGCTACAGGACAAATGTATTATATTAACAGAGCTAGATTCTTTCAAGTCCATTTCATAGCATTTAACCTTTGGTCTGTGTATTTTCCTGATAATTTGTCCACGCATTTTTAAAAAACTGACTATTCTTTGAAGTTCTATAAATCATTAATGGTTATTCAAGTATTTAATTCAATGTTTGGCTAAGCTCAACAACTAATGTGTATGCTTAGTGAAGAAGAACAGCACTGCAGAAAGTAGCACTGTTTCTACTTTCTAATGGTAGCATCTTCTGTATTGGCTAGGGAATTTCGTGACAAGTATTTCATCTGAAGGTGATTAAATGTAAGGTGGAGAAAAGATTTTAAGGTGCTCTTTTTCAACAAAATTGGTCCATAATCTTTTGTGTTAAATATTTATTCATAATTGCCTCAGTCCTTTCCCAATTGATTGAAAGACTCATTGCTTTTACCTGCTTCTACAACAATCATGGTTCTAGAGTCTTCCATTACAAAACTCTAACTGAGGAATTTTACAGTAGTCTTTTTTTTGCTCTTAGTCTCTTTCCCCAGGTAAACTTTCTTACACAGGAAAGAATATTAATAAGAAATTTGTCACTCAGATCATTGACAAGAGGGAGACAATAAGAAAGAGAACCAGGAAGAAAATATGAGGTTTTTCTTTGACTTTGGGGGAAGTTTTAGCAAAACTCTTTGTTAGGAAAATTGAATACATTCACATTTGGTCTGATTGCTTGTTATTGGAATTATTTATGCCAATTTATTGTATAGTCTCACTTTATTTCTTTTCACTATTTTTAACTTTCCTGACATCTTTTGGTCTAATCTTTGTTGTTGCTATATTTTTTCTCTTTATATTTTCTGGATTTAGTTATTATTTTAGTACAAAAATGTATAGTTCTACTTTTCTATCATATCTAGAACCAGTTAGCCTCTCTATTGCTCTGTTTAATGGAACAAGGATATTACAACATTTTGCTGACATCTTTACCCTCCACATTCCATATCTCATGGCAAAATGATCCGGGATGTTCATTTTAAATGTATGTTAATTTGGCCACCTAACATTTTTCCATTCAAAAGATGTACTATTTTGCTTTATTCTGTACTTTTGCTACTTCATTCCTTTGTTACCTCATGCCTTCTTTTAAGAGCAGCTTCCAATCATTCTTTTAGAGAGTTGCGTGTGGATTAGTGCTTTTCAGCCTGTATTCTTTTCTTATTGTTTTGCAACAAATTACTACTAACTTAGTAGCTTAAAACATCAGGAATCCGTTCTCTTAGTTACAGAAGCCAGAAGTCTAGACAGGCCTACAGGTATGCAGTCTTTCCACAGGCACAAGAAGACTCCACTTCCTTGTCCTCTCTAATTGCAAAGGCCGTCTTCATCCTTTGCCTCACGGCTCCCTTCGTCTTCTTCAAAGCCAGCTTTGTAACATCTTCAAGTCTCATTCCCTCTGTCTTTGTTTTTACCATTATGTAACCCTCTCTGTCTCTAATGACCTTGCCGTCCCCTTCGAAAGCATTGTGGTTACAGATAGGGTATCCCTGGATAATCCACAGTAATCTCTCCGTATTCAAACCCTTAAATTAAATACATCTGCCTTTTTTGTCAAATAAGGTACTGTATATAGGCTCTTGAGATTAGAACATGAGTATCAAAAAAAAAAAGAGCATGAGTATCGTTGGAGGGGTATAATTTATTCTATCACTGTGCCCTCAGCCAAATGGACACCTCTTTCTCATAACCAGTTTTAATAAGGATCTGGCTAGATGATATAACTTAAATTATCTTTTCTTGCAGAATTACATAGGTATTTTACCTTAATATCTTCTCTTAAGCTTTTAGTAGGAGAGGTAGAGTCATTCTAGTGAGGCATTACCTTTTGTGCTGTTGCTGTTGCTGTTGCTATGCTTTTCTTCAGTGTGCGGTAGTCCTCAGATTCTGCTTGTGGTGGGCTGTGGCTGCCTGGGGCTGCAGATAGAAACTGAAGCACTCTAAGTCTTCTCCCAGTGCTGGTGCACTACCTTCAGCTAGTCCTTGCCCAGCTCCCAACCAAAGGGCATCTCATGCCCTTGCCTCTCCCTCTGAGACATATGCTAGCTCTGGTCATTGTCACCCGCCAGGCTCAAGGTGAAGGGAAGGTGGGGTGTCAGACAAGGTTCGTTGTTCTAGGCCAGTCTCAGCTTAGGAAGTCTCTGTCCACCTGGTTTCCCAATGCTACCCTTCTCAGAGTTCTGTTATAGCCCAGCTCTGCTTTTTATCTGAGGTCAGTCTTATGATGTAGGAGGCTTCTGCCTCTTCTCCAGCGATTGACAAGCCTCGCTTAGTACAAGAATGCAATGTTAAGCCCAAGATGAATTCCTGCCTCATCTCTTTTGTAAATTATTTTTCTTCTGCTTTTCCAGTAGTTAAAGTAGTTATCTGTTTTTCTATATGCCCTAGGGAAAAAGACATTGTTACCTTTCTACCTGGGTTTAAGACTCTTGTTCCTTTTTAAAATTATAATTGTTAGCATGCAGTAGTGAGTAATGTGATAAGTTTCTTTGTTATGTTTTCCTACATGGATACGCTCTTATATACTTACCATTATGTGTGTCATTTTTTAATTAAAAATCTGATAAGGAATATGGATTCTGAAATATGGATTTTGGATACTCTAACAGAAATAACTATTAGGTAGTATTTATACTCCAGGGCTGAGGGAGAATGGAAAAATATTTTCTGATTTCCCTCCTACTCTATCTTCCCCTTCTTCAACTCTGAACTTCTATTTTGTAGATTCATTCAAGTTAAATGAGACAACAGGAAACAGCAATTTCAATACATTTAGATGTTCTATCCATGAGGCTGGGATGGAGAATTCTGTTTATGCTTCCAATGTCCCTTGAGCTTAATTGTAAATAAATAATGGCGATATTTATATATTTCAAAGAGATCTAAGGAATACATAACTATATTACTATCAAATTATTTTAAGAATGAACTTTGGGTGAATGGACTTCCAAGTTGAGTTAGAGTTAGTTCAGAAAAGGACAGGCTTGGGCTTTGATGTGAAGTTTGAAGCTAGGAGATGTAAAGATTTGGTTCAAATTGGGATTGTTTGACCAAAGCCTTGAAGCATACAAGATGAAATCAGAAAGACTATTCACCAGGACAGGATCTTCTCCACTTGGGGCACAGAAGGAGATGAGAAATAGTCAAAAGGGTCACTCAAATATTGCTTTTTAAACCAGGCATGGTGGCACACACTGTAGTCCTACCACCCTGCTAGATCGAGGTAGTAGGATTACAAATTCAAGCCCAGCCTGGGCACTTAGTGACTTAGGGAGATCCTGTCTCAAAACATGAAAAAAAAAGGCTGGGGACTTACCTCAGTGGTTTCACCTCTTGCTGCACAAGCACAAGGACCTGAGTCCGATTCCCGGTACCCAAAAAAAAAAGAAAGAAAGGATGAGGAGGGTACTTAGTCAAATCTCTAGTACCACAAAAAAGCTGAAAATTGTGCAAGTATTCAACATTTATAAAGTTCTGAGTTTCTATCTTCTCATGGTTTTATAGAACTATAAATATTGTGTCAGATCTATTTATACAGTATAATTAGCTTGGCTTGTTATATATTTTCTGAATATAATTCCAATTTATTTTTTTGTCTTTGAGACTAACATTTTTGACTAGCAAAATTATAATTTTCTCCATTAATATTTATAAGTATCTTCTGTTTTGGTCTGTGACTTTAATGCTGTATTTAGAAACCTTTCCCACGCCTCCACAATTATATAAATATGTAACTTTGTTATTTCCAAATTCATTTATACATTTTTATACATTTAAATAATTAAACAGTTTCATATTAATTTGGGGGTATGATGGTAGGGAAGGTTAACAAATTGCATAACTTAATTAATTGAATAAATGATCTTCACCCGCTCTTAATTAATTTGAAGTCATTATATAACAAATTCGTATATACCCTGATGTGCCGTCATCTGCCTTCCTGCTCCTCTGCCTGCTTCATAAACCTTTTTCCCCCTTCTGGGTAAGTTCCCTTACAACAACTTCCCTTAATTGTTATTTTTCACCAAAATTTATTGATGTTTCTCACATGCATATTATTAAAAATAATCTTTAAAATATTTTGATATGTATTTTTAAAAAATTCTACCCAGGTGTGAAATACTTAGTTAGAGCCAGATATTTTTAGTGGTGATTTGAAGTAACAAAAGTATTTTTACAAACCAAATGGAAATACTTTTCTTTGCCAATCTAGAACCTTTAGAAGGCTTACTATTTTTATTTTTTTATTTTTTTTATTATTTTTTTTTTTGGTACCAGGGATCGAACTCGGGTCCTTGTGCTTGCACAGCGGGCGGCAAAACCTCTAGGCTAAATCCCCTGCAAGGGCTTAGTACTTATTAATTTTTTTTTATTTTATTTATATGATTTAGCTCAAGTCAGAAGTAGGTACAAGTTTGCACTCAAGTATCCCTAAATGTTCCTTACCAATTTCAATTATTTACTATTTTATGGTAACATAAGTGTCAGTCACCAACTAGTTTGTCAGTGATAGATGATTTGATGTAGCTGCTTTTGTAAAGCAATTTTATCACCAGTGTTCTTATTTACAGGAAACTGTATGCCATCCATAACTTCTGACATGTTTCTAAGAGCAGCCTTTCTGGTGGAATAAGGGAGCCATTGTACCAATTTGAGAGGTACAAATATAGTCTCTGTAGAGAAACATCTCTTTGTCTGATGTTTTATCTTTTTATTTGTGCTGGATTTCTTACCTGTTGTCTAACCTACTGCGTTCTAGTTTCTTAGTATGAATGAAGGTAGCACTACACCTTTCTCCCTGAGAAAGTAGAAAAGAATAAGAAGATAATGAAAGGAAATAGGAGATATGAAACTCTAAATTTACTTACTTACAATGTTTCCTGGTGATAAACTAATTTAAGTTTTGTTAAATCCCATTTACCTTTATCAACTTTGCAAGAAATACATTTTCAATAGAGAGTGCAGTTTTTGAATTTTACTACTCTACAATGAGATGTTTTCCTTTCAACTTTTAATGGGAATTAAAACTTTTAAGCTTCCTGGAGCAAGTGACATGGATGAATGAAAATAAGCTAAAATCTAGGGTTTCTTGTGTGTTTGAATACTGAATAATTTTTCTTCCTTTCCTTTGCAGTTTCTCCTTTGTGGCATATGTGGAATACTGTGCGCCAAAAAAAAATCAGGACTTGTTGTAAGTTTTTGCCTTGTTTGTATTGTACATTGAAATGTTTGAAATATAAGAATTCCAGAATGAAAATGATGACTAGCCAACTTCCATGTACTAAATGTTACTAATTTAAAATAAAAGGAGACATAAAAATAAATCCTGGTTTTTCTTCTTATAAATTAAAAAAAAACCACTGGAATATTTGAGACTGTGACAAAATATCAACACACAAAAAAAGCTTTGATATACTGCTTAAATATTTAAATATGCACACTTTAATGTTTGCTGTGTATGACAGTCTCCAGTTTTCTACTTCAAGACTTCCAGGTAATTACCTGAATTTTTCAATGAACTAAAAATGACAAGGTTTTAGTCTACAGAAAACTTAACTGGTTAAATATGGAATAGGCCTAGGGATTATTGGCTTTCTTTGATTGTGAAGCTAATTTTGCAAAACAGCAAGAGAGCTGTGTCACTGTGGTTATAGTTGATTCTTAAAGATTTATTTTATTTTATTTTATTACTGTGAGAATGCATATGAGTACTTTCAGATGTTTTATGACACTATTATGGGGTCCTGGGGTAGTGAACATGCTACCAGTTAACTCTGATACTGGCTGGAGAACCCTGCGTGCTCAAGTGCTGATTCCCTTCTGCCTTCCCTGACACTTTATGAGAGTTTGGAAAGGAGAAAGAAAGCATGATTTATTTTATTGAGTACTAATGGAAACATCATAAATCTTTACCAATTGGCAAAATCAATATTATATGAGGACCCTAGGAAGTGGCCTTTGAATCTACAGAGTTTTCCAAGGAGAAGCCAGGTAATGGAGCATGGCAGGGAATGGGGAGGAATTGCAGCTATTTTCATTTTATCCCTTTTGCTAATAATGCCTTTCTCTGTCACAATACTCTCTATTGTGACAAAAAGATAAACCATTCACTGCTGTAGACAAGTAAGATACAATTCTAAAAAATATAAAGGAATCTTTGTGGGCCAAATGTGTTTTTGATACTTATAATTGGCATTTGTGATTCTCTCATCACTCTTTAGACATAGGCTTCCCATTTCTACATCTTTCCTTTACCAAGGGTCTTTATGATTGTATAGGAAGAAGGAAGGAAGGAAGGAAGGAAGGAAGGAAGGAAGGAAGGAAGGAAGGAAGGAATTTTTAAAAAGAATGTGTCTCTTTTATGTCTTTATAAATTTGTTATAGATTATAAAACAAAAGATTTATAACAGATGAACCGTTAGTGTATCTGCCACTAGAAGGTACCTTATGCTTCTGTACTCTGAAATTCCCATAGATGATATTAGCCTCAAGAATTCTCTACCCTCTAATCAAATTTTGTAAAAATGTCTCTATTCCAAATATCTGTGCAGTCTAGAATCTCTTGCTCTACGTGATAAGAGAATAGTATATAGTTATGAACTTTTATGCACATTTTAGTTCCCAGGTGCAGTATTCTGTCACTATATCTTAATGAAGTATATCATGTTTAAGAAATTAATGAGGATAACATTGGGA
The DNA here is from genome assembly GCF_053883595.1 of Heterocephalus glaber. NCBI lineage: Eukaryota > Metazoa > Chordata > Mammalia > Rodentia > Bathyergidae > Heterocephalus > Heterocephalus glaber. The sequence continues at coordinate 10,527,522 of NW_028258156.1, forward strand.
AAGATACGGGTTTTCCTGTTATAGGAAATTAAGCATCATCTACTTTTGGGGGGCTTAAACAACAGGAATTTATTTCTCACAGTTCTTTTTTTTTAATTAATTCTTTTGGTATACCTTTGATACAATGATCACATTCATTATAGGGAATCTGCACCTGCAGACAATACATCCAAATTAGTAGTAACTCATTATTTGAAGACAAGTGTATAATATCTTTTTATTTTCTGAGAATGAATAAACACAAAAATATGTTCTAAAGAAAGTACATGTCATCTGAATACTCTTTAAAATCAAATTTGTCTGATTAGTACTGCTTGAAATTGTGTGCTCCTAGTTGTTATTTGGTGGGATGATTTCATTATTTGGTAACTGATTCTTGGTATTGTATTTAGTCAAGTATAAAAAAGTCATAATCATTCATCAATGAGTTTTCAGCCATGATGATATGTACCATGAGATAGATACAATAAGGAAAGCCCAATAAATGAAACAAACTGTAGCATTGTAATTCTTTCTGCCCATCAAGCTTTTTATTGTGCTATTTCATATGCGTGTTCCTGGATCCTCTTTGGGAATGGTAAATACTTAGCTGAGATGGCACATTCTCAAGAACACCTTGAACAACCCTGATAAGGCTACCTTCTCCCCTTCCAGTTTTAGGACAACCATTCATCTGTCTTCACATTTAGCATGCCATGTTGACAGGTTGAATCTTGTCTTTCACAAGATCTCAAGCCACTCCAAAGGAATAACTACAAGCAATTCTTCATAATGCCAGCAGCTACTTCATGCAGGGCCTAGTATGTACTAGTGGTTCAGTAAGTGCCTGCTAAACTAAACTAACCATTGACAGCAAAAATACCTGATAATGTAAAAGTAAATGCTAATATAAATTATACAGCTTTTGCCATGGAGAATTATAAAAAGGAGGCGATCAATAAAGCTCAGGAAGGCTTTTTGAAAAAGTTAGAACTTGATTTGTGCCTTCCATCTAGAAGGCCAAGGAAAAAATCAAAATTATTTCCAAGAAACTATTCTTGCAATGGAAATGAACAAGCTATATTAGTGGACAAATGTTGGTCTGGGGATGTAGCTCAGCCCTGGGATCAATTGCAGCACTGTAGGTACTGTGTTCTAAAGAATGGAAATAAGGTTGGGTAATTAAATTAGCAGCATCCTATATAGCACCATGAAAACCCATCAGATAATGTAGACCAATGCCTCAAAAGTGAAAAGTTAAAAAATTCTTGAAATATTCCTTTAGGTTTCTTAAATATTCACAGAAGATACATGGAAATATACAGAGAAGGCATTGCACTTGGTTCTGCTCAAAATCTTATTTAGGTAGACTAGTATTTCCTACCTTCATGAATAGGAACCCAGATCAAATGTTAGTAAAATCAAAAACAAAGCTACGTTCTGTGCTTATCCAGAATAAACAAACAGTGTTTTTCAGAACTTCTATTGTGTAAATTTTATTGTGATGCCATGGGGTAACAAAAGATTAGTAAGGCTCTGGGCAGTTCAAAGGAAGTCCCTAACCTACTCATTGTGGAAATAGATATACACACATCAAAATACATAATAAATGAAAACAAAAAAATTTAACCACATTCTCTAAATACAAATAGGTAAAAAGACACAAATATTTGTAGTTAGGTGAAACTAACAACAATTCAATGAAAGTAAGATATTTAGATTCTTGGAGAGGACTGGCATAGTGAAACTGGATTTTAGACGGAAAATCTGAGTTCAGTCCCTCAGTTTACATCTTATCATTCATTGATGACCACTCATTTTCCCAAATTGTGTATTGGTATCTTTCTCAAAGGGATGCTAGGAGAGCTCATTGGGATGAAATCTGTTACAGTTCCTAGCATGGTAGGACACAGTACATGTTAAATATATATTGTTTAAATCAGAATCTGGCTAAGAGAACATTTTTTTCAGAATTTTCATGAAATGTATGCTTGGATTCAATTTCTAAGACACTATGGTCTCCTCCCTAGGCAGAGAATCAGACTGAGTAGAGTCTCAGCTGGAAGCCTAGCTCCTCCTCCGGGAAACACCAAGAACACCTTCTCCCTATTGTAGGTTAGCCATCCTGGATGTAGTGTGTTCTGGGAACCTTGACCTCCTCAAATTTAACACCCCCTCTTCTTTCTCCTTATCAGATGATCCTCTTTTCAGCCTGTTGTATCTGTGGACTCATTGGGGGCATCCTAAATTTTCAGTTCCTTCGGGCAGTCACAAAGAAGACTTCTTTCTTGTATCCTCTGCATCTGGCCTCCATGTCCCTGGCATGCATTGGGATTGGGGGCTGCACCCTGTCCTCCTGGCTCACGTGTCGACTGGCCAGCTATGAACAGAGAAGGATGTTCTCCGAAAGGGAGCATTCCCTGCATCACTCTCACGAAATGGCTGAGAAAGTGAGTTTTGTGCCTTTGCCTCCCACTGCCGTCATGTGACGAAGATGGCATTCTCCTCTAGGTGAATCAATTTGCAGTCTTAGATGACAATTTAGAAGGTTTTGGTTTTATACATTGCAACCTATTAGATTAAGAGTAAGGATTTTAACAATTACTTTCTTCTCTGCAATTTTGGGTACACCTATTCTCAACATAGCTTCTCTGTCTTTTCAAAACACAGTTCCTAAAATAGCATTTAATAAAATATTGAATACCTAATAAATATGCATTTTATATACTATACTGAGGAAGAATACATAAATTAAATACAGCCTTTATTCAATAATGCCAGTTTTAGAAATTGCATGAATTCCCTTTTCTAGCTCAGCCCTTGTGCTTGTAAGTTGATGCATCTGATTATGTAAATTAGATATTCAAGTATAAAGAAGCTCTTTAGTAAGGTGACAAAAAGCCTTGTCCATCAGAGCAGACACTACAAGACATATAAAGCTTCATTTAATTCTCATCTAAACTTCATGCATATTTGGATAGGTTTGACTGTATTTTAAACAATGGTCCTTGCATAATTGTTTCTTGAAACCTATTCAAATAGAGAGTTACATTAATTGATTAAAAGGACAAATAGTATAGAGAGATGTCTATGCTTCTACTACATCTTGCACATGTTTCTTAATTCATTTCCTGTATCTATTAAGGGAAAGACTGCTGTACTTATTACTGTATCTATTAAGGGAAAGATAAGCATCTGTGAAATAAACTCACTAAGATAATGGCCAAATTACACTTTTCTTTATATCATGGAAATAAAACTGTACAACCATAGAGTAAAGTAAATAGTGGAAAGAGTGACTGCATATTTCTTTGTAATTTTTTTTAGTTAAAAATATTTATTTGGTAGTTTATGTGTTTTTAGTCAGTGTGTAATCTATACATAAGCAAATGCTCTTAAATTGTCCCAAGTAAGCAGTTTTAAAGAGTTCTATGCATGTACTTTAGAAAAGAATTAGTAGGAAACAGCAGGACTGACAATTTAAATAATTAGATCATTGAAAATAGGTGGTCATTCTGTATTTAGATAGTGGCTCTTTTGTGCTCTATTTTAAACAAGTGTGACTTAGTTTTCTGTATATATGTTTGTGCAATATTTATTGTATAATTGTTATATTTACATTAGAGATTGAGGGCTATTGAAATAACCGACTTGCCAAGCTGCCCGGTGGTGCCCCCGACACCAGAGTTACCTACAAGGTACGCTGATTTCTAGGCAGTTACCATGTTGTGATGTCACTGCAGGAAGCACTGCCTCCTTCAGGAAGCCATGATGTCAGCAGATCAGTCTGGGCTGATGCTGCAGTGTTGTTCCTCTAAGCATCACTCTCTTAAGGGCTGCTTTGAGGAATTGACATAAACCTCCATGGCAGCATCTTGCAGCTTCACAGTTGGTTGAGTATTTAAATTAAAATATTCAGCCTGCTTATAAAGCATCCAAACACATTTCTGTTTGGATGATTCACAATTCCTTTTATTCTTTGCTGCATCATGATTCTGATTCAATATCATTCACAGACCAGAGTTTTGCTTTTGATAATAAATGAGTCTGGACAAAGGTAAACTGTGTACCTCCATCACACCAACATTGCATGAACAGATAGTCAAATTTTGACACTAATACAGTAAAACTTCTATATGGAAGATTTCTTCTGTTGAAATTATCCATTATGACACATTTCCCATATATTTCCAGTTGCTAAAAATAAATAGTCAAAGTTCTTGGTCTAGTTAAGCAGTGCAATTAGAAATACAAAATATCTTATAGATGCTACAATCTATATGCAGAAAGTATGTTCACTTGCAAATATCTATATTTTGTCCTGCCCAAACTTAGAATACAATCTGCTGGTTAAACTGGATGTGTCTATTTGCAAATAAACTGAAAAACTCATCCATTTTAAAATTAATTTCCTATCAGTAATTTTACTGTATCCCCTCTGGTATGAATTTAGTTAAGAAAATTCTTTTATTTTGAAAATTTTTTAAAACTTTCTTTAAATTATGCAACAAAAGATTGGTAGTTTAGTTTTATGATTTTAAAGCAGCTTTTTAAAATGCAAAGTCTTTTTAGGAAAGGCACATAAGAATAAGATTGGTATTTCTATAAATCCAGTAAAAATTGTCTTTCTTTTAGTAGGGTGAATAAGAAAAGATATTTGGATAAATTTTGTGGATGATCACTTTGAGGGAATGATTGCTAGTTATCTTGCCATCTATAGTGAATTCTTAAATGAACCCTCAACTCAAGTTAAGTTTCTTAACCATAATAAACAATGCCAATCCAGTTATCCAATGCATTTTCTGAGCTATCTTCACCATACACAGCTCTAGCAGATTTTTCAGACATATCTAGCAGTTTCTTCAAACAGACCCTACATAGAAATTGATAGGAATGAGATAGTTGAGAAAAAAATTAACATTTGATATATTTTTACTGCTCCTTTGCAATAAAGGCTTGTTCAGATTTGGAGAGTTGTTGTCAACCTATTCTCAGACAATATTCCCAACATTATTTATAATATAGTTCACTAACCACAATAAATGGGAATAGTCCTCATATCTCATCACTTTTTATTGTGTAATAAAATATATAAATTCAAACATCTAAAATTTCTTAAATTAGGACATTTTTATAGTTGCAAATGGAACTTTTAATGTTAGTTTATCCTTTACATTTGTATTTTATTTGCCTTCTTATCTACTTATCCTTGTTGATTTCTTAGTAACAGATCCTTTAAAACACACTGAGGTTTCACTGTTTTGATTTTTTAATATGTAAGTGACAGTATCATTAAAACCAATCTTTCCCACTATGATTTGTTAGTGACCCACATGTACAGATGAGCAATAATTGATCCTCTGTGGTCCTTTTCCACTTCATCACCAAAAGGCCACACGTTTCCCAAAGATTGATGGTAAACTGTAAAAATGTGTTGGCACTTGGTCAGCAGAGGAGCTTCTGCATTGCGAAAACTTGGGTACTTCACCGTCTTCTTTTTTTCTAAGCAAAGTCCTTTCAAAATAGATTAGAGGAAAGAAAAGTGAAACTCAGAAGTGGAGAAACAATGAACTGATTTTATGGGTAGAAGACTTTAGTCTAACAGACTGTCACTTCAGCATTTTCATGTACTCCAAAATGCCATGAAATTTCATTTCCTAAAATGCAGCGACAATATCAATCCTTGTCCTTCCCCACAAAATGTTTTTCAATGGCTTGAAATTTCTGCTTTGCAAATCTATTAACCAAAAAATGTCTTACTCCGAAAATGAATTTGAATTAATTCATGTTATTTTCCTACCAGGAAATGACAGACAACATGAGCAATGGAGGACCACAACTGATATTTAATGGAAGACTATAACCGATGTCTTAAAAATTGAACATTTTTAGTAGGTTCGCAAGGCAAGGAGATATCAAAGGACTAGGAGATAAAACTAAAATAGCTCTTGCAATTTGCTTTATTTCTCCTGAGCAGCCATTAAAATTATTCTTCCTCAATTTTGCTTCACTTATTCTCCAGCCTTTTTTATGGGATAGAGAACTTTCCAGAAATGTTCTAGCTTAGTAATTTCAGCAGACTTTCCAGATTCTTCTAAAGAAGACTTTTCGGGAAAATGTAATAAAACAAAAATAGGATTCATATTCTGTACAAACACTATCTGACTGGTGTGAATAATAGATTTGTAACTACACATTTCATATGAGTAACTAGAAAGTACAATTATCAAGGAATAACAATAACATATTGATGTCTTTGTTTTGAAAGACAGATGGCTTCCAGAATGCCACAATTCAAAACCTCAGCAATGCCTTGTTATACATTGTAATTATTTTCAATTTGTGATTAAACTATATTTCATAATTTATTTGTAAATTATAAAAACATAAAACATAAAGGAGAGATTTTTTGAGAGATATTTATCTGTGTGATATTTTTGCATTTTTTGCACAAGAGTGAAAAGTTGTAAGTAAATACCATATAAGAAAAATCTACATTTTGATCATAGTGTGCAGATTGACCTGCATGTTTATGAATGAGCCTGAGAATAAAGTATGTGTGTATCTATAGTGTGAATATAGACAATACATACAGAATATATTTACAGTAACATGAATGAATATACAGAGGTGGTACAAAAGAAATTGTGACGCTCTAGGGGGATTCTAATAGAGATGAGAAGGCAATTGCTCAGGGCTTTTCTGTGCCCACAAAATTACATTTAATTTCTACCAAATTTGTCCATTTTTCTTCTTATTATTATATCTATTATATGTAACTATTATTGTTGCTGATATTTATGGAGCTAAGTGATCTGAATAGTATAGTATAAATATAGATTATTCAGTTATACAGTTGTTTTACTATGATTATGGTATTTATGTAATAACTGTTATTAAGATTGATTTATAAATATAACTTCAACTCACATATTTTCATATTTATAAGCAAAGACATTATGGCTCACAATTATTCATGATATTTATATTTCAAACACTTTGCAGGCCAGTTAAATTATACAGAAAGTCAGATGATGTAACTCCCAGATGAAGTTACAATTAGCTTTGCTACAGGTTTTTTTTCAATTTATTTGAAATAATACTCACAGACCATGTTTGGGAAAGCATATATCCAAAGAATCTGAAAAAGTTCTCTGTAAAGGGAAATAAAAAGATAAGCTGACATTCATATAGGTAGTTTTAATCCTTATTTTCCATAATGGAATGTTAAAATAACAACCAACCATACCAGTAGGCAAGGAAATAGCATGGTCTTTGAAAATATTTATGAAAATATAATATCTGACAACTGAGAAAAATATAATATTTTTAAATATTACTATATGTATATTTTTATTATTGCCCAAAGCTAATTAATTTTCAAGTCATTTTATGAGTTACCTACAAAACTATAGGTAAATTAAAATCTTTAATATTCAGTACAAGAACATGTACAAACAAGATCTAGGTTTAAATTGTGCTAACAACAACATAAAAACCTAAAATTTGAGCTAATGACAATCTGAAGGTTTTTGTTTTACAGCAATATGAACATAATTTAACCTACTTGAATCAACTTTTAAAATTCTGACTATATATTCAACAGAAATAACTGGACTACAGTTGTTTAGTGTAATTTTTGAAGTTTCCCAACTCATTTAGATCACTTCAATATGCAGTAGAGTACAAATTCCCATAATTGCAATTTGAAATAGTGAAGCAGTATCATTGCTCATTTGGTGCCACAAGTGGGCATGATACTTCCCACTGAAAATATAAACTATAAAATGCAGAAATTTCTGTGTATGTGGTTCTACTGAATTTGTGCAAGGATATAGTTTTGTACTGAAAAAATAAACCAACTCTAATTTTCAGTGACATTTCTCTGTAGACATTTGTACAATACAAAATTATAATACCTTAGTAAGATATTTTATGCCTTTTGAACTAATTTATAAAATCACACATTAAAAGACAAAAGTAAGCATATCACTGCTTTGACATAGACGTAAAAAGAGATACAATCATTATAATTATCCAAATAGTCCACAGTGTAATTTTAAACAAGTATAGATATATCTTTAAATGTAATTATTTCAACCCAGGGTTTTCAGGGCTCAATTTGGAGTAATTTGTTTGGGATGTGTAGTGATTCTGGAGATAAGTGGATATAGTTCAGAAGATATTGTTCTACTAATGAAAATTTAATTTTGACAGCACATTGACTGTGAACTAGGATTTTTTAAGTGACCACGTCATAGTTTTAGTATAGACCTATCCTTGGTATTAAATTAGGAAAAAAAATGTGTGGAGCTGATTGTGGAGCTGAAAAGAGATGGAGTTATTATAAGCATAAAAGGGTCAAAGTGGGATCTCATTAGAAATTCTAAAATATATATGTGTATATGTGTGTGTGTGTGTGTGTAGATATACACACTCATGATGGTTTTGAAGTGGAATGTGGTACGATGACTCTACTGATATGTCTATGTAATAAAATGGTGTGCTTTGAAACTGCATAAGGTGTCAGCTTTCTTTTTATTACAGTATGAAAATATTGTTCTCCAATAGCTAGATAAATACATGTGCCATTCTGACACTGGCAAGGGAAAGTTCTGTGAATGAAGAATAAGAGACAGTCATGGGTAGAGTATATGAAATACAGAAAGGATATTATTTGAGATAGGAAAGACTAGAATGTGTTCACATCCAGAAGAGGGGTGTTTAGCGAATAGAAGAGAAATGTTCATAGTAGGAAAGAAAAGTCCCTGAGAAGAAATGAAGAAATAAGGTAGAGATCATAAGAGACAGAATTAACTATAGATAGGACTCAGGTCACAAATCTCACAAATAAAAGGACACAAATTAGACAATTCTGATTACTGCTTGAATTTGTCAAATTGGTCACCATAGGCATTTGGGGTGGACAATGATTCATCATGAAGACTGTCCTATTCATTTCAGGCCATTTAGCATTTCTGTTCCCTGTTCACTAAATGGTAGGGCATTCCAGTCATTCTAACTACCATAAATGCCTAACACATTTTCATCTATTTCTTTAGTAGGGAAATATTAACCAATTTAGAACCACTGAGAAAACCCTTGAACATGATCCAGAGCAGCCAATTTTAATGCTACCCACAAGTATAGACAGAAACTGCTCAAGGGCATAAACTTGTTTTTAAGGTGTTATGGTTTAGATCCTAAATGCCCCCCTAAAGACTTCATGTTGAAGGTAGGTCCCTAGCTGTTGGAGCTATTGAAAGGTTGAAAGTTTAGGAGGTTAGACTGGAGAGAGGAAGTTGGGTCACTGGGGCTGTGACATGAAGGGGATACTGGGATGCCAGCCCTTTCCTCTATCTTTTTCTCTCTGCTTTCTAGTTGCTGCTAGGTAAGTGATCCTCCTCCTCCATCATACAGTCCCTACCATGATGTTCTGCCTTACTGCAGACCTGAAGCAATAGAGCCAAGGGACCATGGTCTGAAACCTCTGAAACCATGAGCCAAAATATATCTTTCCTCTTTATATATGTTTATTATGTCAGGTGTTTTGTTACAATAATGAGACAGTGACTATGCCACAAGATCTCCCTACATTATCTACTATGGTAGCCACCTGCCACCTATAATTATTTAAATGTAAATAAAAATTAATTAAAATAAAATAAAACATTGTATTCAGTTTCTCCATCAAATGTGTCATATTCCAAGTGCTGAATAGTCAAATTTGGATGGTAGTTATAAAATATTGCAATCATTTCAGAAAGTCCTATTGGAACAGTGCTAGTCAAGAGCACATAAGCAGGAGCTGTGGACTCTCCCTCGGTCCTTGTACAAATTCTTTCACAGGCATCCAATCATCACTAAAAAGAAGTGTTCAAAGAGTTGGTTAACACTCTATGGGATCTGAAAATGCGTGAAACAATTAAATCCATGGGCTAAGAAAACCTAGTAAAAACTAGCAAAAAGAGTAGAGGCCAAACCATAGTAAAGTTGTAAAGTTACTTCAGAGATTTTAGGTTTAAAAAAGTCTGCTCACAGAACTATTCCACTAATCACTGAATATTCCATTTGAAAGGCAAATGAAATGATGTGTAACTTCAGTTTTTGGAGAAATTTACCTATTACCACTTGTCAATGCATAATCCTGGATTTCTTAGTTTGAGAAGGTAAAACTAATAATCTGCCACCTTCTACTTTATTCTTTGACTTAACTAAAAAATGGCATGTTTTAAAATGTTATGTCACAAACAATATTTTCAAAAATTATCTAGCAAACATGATTCAGAAGCTTAAAAGGAACATTTTAAGTTCTGTTTGGTTAGAGCACTTTTCAAATGAAATTGCAGAACTTGACATCACTTCACTCTTTTCTTTTTTTAAGTCATTTTTTCTTGAAACATATATAATACTTCTTACGCAAAGAGTATGACAGCCAAGAAATTAAATTATTCCAAATCCGTAAATCACAAGTTGTCAGTTACTCATACCAGAGGAAACCAACTGAGATTGAATGCCTAGTAAAACTAAAAGTGTTTTTTTAACGCCCTTTGCCAGCAAACAATGTAATGAATGAATAAGAGTCTTTACTAGGAATTCATTTCCCAAGAAATAGATTGTTAAAAACTCAAGCTATAGATCTAAAAATTATTTCAATATTGTACTTTGTATTGTATTGTATTGTATTTTAGTGAAAGGAAATTCCTTTATTTTAGGCGGAGCCTTTGTGTAGTTGGAATTCTTGAAAAACTAGGAATAATCTTCACTTTCTTCCACATTAACTAATGGTTATTGAATTTAAGGGTTTTTCTTCAGTAATGACCAAAGGCTGGACATCTTTAGCCACAAATACACTGCAAGCCCTCCCCAAAGCCAAGATGTTACTGAAAAATTGCCCAAAATACTAGAGAACATAGTTGAAATGTCAAAGAAAAATGTAAAAACTTATCAAAATTGCACCATATCATTTGTTAACCACAAGGAATCAGGACGTAGCTCCTTGGTATTAACCAACGAAGGTACCGAGCCTTCCCTTTTCAGTAGGACAGAAATCAAGCATGATTTGCATACCATCCAGAGGCAAAGCTAAAAGAAATTTCTTGGTCTGCCAAGGTTCCTCCCCAGGAAAGAAAACCTACAGATTCCTTTCTGAGTGGCTTTATTAATTCAACACTACCCTTCACTCTAGAGTGTAAATCAGGCCAGCAATGTGAAAACACACGACATTATTTATACTGTATAGAAGTACTCTAAGAGACCTACTTAGATACCTGTCTGAATATCCACTGCCTTCATTACTATCCAAAAAGTCCACTGAGATCTGGTCTTTCCTATCTTTTAAGTACATAGGTAATCTTACATAATCTCTGAGAAAATAAAATAATACAAAGTCTCTATGTCTTCTATAACAAAGTAAATTTCTGGAGAGAATGTCTACTTTCTACATCACAGTATAGTGTGTGCTAGTAATTTTAGCCTATTGCTACCTATCAGCAAAAAGAATGGTCATGCAACAGGTGAAAAATAACTATCAAGCACTATCATAACATACATTTATCTATAAATGTGAATACTCCTTTACTATATTGATACCGTTTTGGGTACTAGGGGTTGAACCAAGGGTCTTTTCACTGAGCCCAACCCTTTTCATTTTTTACCCACTGTGTCAATAAGTCACTAATTTGCCCAGGGTTAATTGCGATCCTCCTGTCTAGAAGCAGAGTGCTTGGATTGTAGGTGTCCAGTCACTACATTCCAGCCAATGATACCAATTATTTAACATGAAATGAGAAAAAAAAGTGGATAAACAGCAATTGTTCACCTTGGAGAAGAGATCAGTGCTGGCTGTACCCCTGTATCTCAATGGCATTCAGCCAAATCATGGAACATACTTATACTCTTAGGTCCACTGAAGAAGCCACAATGCTATGCTTTAACTGATCTGCTGTTCTGACTTCAGGCCCAAATTTCTGATTCTGTGACCCTGCCCTGATTTCAGTTTCTGGTTTCTGCCTTGAACCTGAGACTCCATCTCTCCAGTTATCAAGTTTTGCCACTGTCCACACTCCCGGCAGGATTGTCTAACATATCCCCCTACTCTGGCATCAGCCAGGAAAAGGCAGCTTTTGTCCTTGAGCCAGCACAAGGTATGACAGAAGTGGTTTCAAAAATGTCAGTCACCTGGTCAACAAATATTTGTTCAAATTGGAAATAGAATCCAGAGGAAGGATTTCAGAAAACTAAAGAAAACATGAACTTTCTTCACCTTGAATATAGAGATTGGAAAACCTAGGAGGTAACTGGACACAGACAGAAGCAATATCATTTTCCTTCTGGGTTTCATAGATATGGGAAATGGACTTGTAAGCTATAGAAAAAAATTAATCTTTTTATGAATGAAATTATTTCTTTACATGCCTTTCTTATAACTTCTGGGGTACTCCCCCCACCTTGTTTAACTCTCTGCTTTAGCCTACTCAGCTATGCAGAAGAGTATCAAAAGAAAAGGTTTTTACTCAAGTCAGTATCACCCTAAAGCCAACATGGTACAAGACAGCACTAATCCCAGTCACAAATATAAAGGGAAAGGAAAACACAGGATAGATTTGCTTTCTCTTAGTCATTGATCCATCACTTAGAAATACACCTTTCAGTGAAAATCCTGGAGTTCCAGTTACTGTATTAACAAATGTGGCCTTTAGGTAATGTTTTCTCTTGTAATTCTCACAGGCCATTCTTTTGCTACGAGGAAAGCCCACTTTGTCACTGAAGAAAGATAATTCATTACTGAAATAATTTCCAAAGCATACAGATATTAAAAGCATCTTGTAGCTATAAGGGGCAAATAGAATCTGACATTTTGTCTGATCATTTCAGAGTAAATTGTACATCAAAAGACACCGTGTCTAAACTTCATTTTTATCTACTCTCCACCCTTAGACTTTCCATACCATGTTCTTTGAAAATATTTAATGTCAAGGATCTTTGAGTTCACATCCACACACCCTCAGTACCCAGTAGGTAGCTTACTAAACTACAGCTTTAATCTTTAAAAAATAAAAAGAAACGCCTTTTTCTATTTTTGTTCTTCTGTTAGCTGAAGACAGATGGGAATAAATGAGATTTCCACAGGCATTCCTGTAAGCATGATTAATTTTATTAGCCAGATTCCTTGGATCTGGAAAAGTTGAAATAAGGGAATGGAAACTTGGTTGCAGTAGGACCTGACTGAAGACGAAATAGACCCTTAAAAGAAATACTGACCCTGGTTTTCATAAAATGACAGTAGATTAAATAAAGATGGCATCACATCATTCTAAAGCAGTCTCCCCCTTTGATACACCTAATTTAGCCTTTCTCATCCTCTGGAAATAATCACCAGTGCTCTAGTTACATGTGTAAATACTTATGCACACTAAAACCTCAAATCATTTTTATTATTTAATCCACTCATTTTAACTACCACTGTGTAGGCTATGTAGCTGCCTTCTTGGTAATGATTAATAGATTCCTGCATAGACACTTATAGCCTCAGGTAGGTAGAACTCAAAATTGGCATAGGTGGACTCTTGACTTACAAACTTGATCAGTTTCCAAGGGCTGGTTGCAACTCAAGTTGGTTGTAAATCAATACAGCCGAGGTCTAAATATTTACCTGAGTACACGCTATAGATAACAAGAGGTAGATGAATCTTCCATTAAGTTAATTAAGCCAAGTTGTTCATATGTCAGGCTGGTTGTAACTTGAGGGTCCACTATATTTTTTCTGTAGTTTAAGGCTCAGGTTTAAACCAGGTCACTCCATTCTCGCCTTCATCTGTATGTTTTCTGGTCTTTCCATTACCTTAGTAAGCACCTAATGTGATTTACAAACAATCCGCTTATTAAAAGTACAAAACCCATATATATATACAACTTATATATATAATCTATATATATTATAGACAAGGATAATGTGTGCTTCTAGAATAAGGAAGTTGAACATGCACTCCGTTTTCTTGGGAACTAATACTTCAGATGTTCTTTCAGAAATTCTGAAATAATAAAGTAAAAACTAACTGATATTCAGATAATTGTGGCAAAGTAGCATTTAGGATAATATTATCACATAGGTATATGACCTTCTATACTTTTTCTTATAACAAATAAAGATGCAGCCTGTTTGTATTTGTTGTTAATTGAAAATATTTGCTTATCTTCTTTTGGTGATGGAAGGATTGTAGGAGGTTTGGATATGCCTAGGACAATGGAAAACATGTGTTACTACAAATAAGAACAGCACATCTTCTGTAGAGAATTGATTTTCCTTCCTGAAGATTATTCTATACTTTTTGGAAATGATCATATTTTGAATTCTAGTTTGTTTCATTAGTTACACTGTCATTACCAGAATGACCATGATGTAATCCTTTCCAGTATAACCCAAGGGGAGCATAAACTGAAATTCTTCCTTATGTATAAGAAACATGGAAATTTAGCAATGGTAATCTAGCTTTGCAAATGTATGTCAATTGTGTACTATGTTATGTACATTATTTAATGGCTTTTACTGTGTTTGTACACAAAATCAAATGAAACAGCTGCTTAGTTCATTATCATTGTATTTGCATCAACTATAGCCGAACAAAATTATTATCTCAAACTTGTACTGTTTCACATCTCTTTGGCCACAGATTCTTAAACTTCAGCAAGTAGTATGATCATCTGAAGGGCTCAGTAGAATAGATCGCTGGTCTCCATGTTCAGATGGGGTGAGTCTGGGGAGGGCCTGAGAAGTATCCTTTTTAATCAATCCACAGATGATTTTGGTGCAGTGGGTCCAAAAACCTGATTTGAAAACCACCAAAGAAGCCTAATCTTATTAAAGGAGTTGGACCTTATAGGCATATTCATTTAAGTCATTTAATTTCCATGTTTTTGCAGCATAAGCTACAGCCTGCAAAATGTAAAATCTGTTAAATTCAATAGAATGTAATATAATAGGCAATTAATTTTTTCATCATTTGTAGACATTGTGTCCATTGGTTAGTGCTAATCATCTAACAAGCAAGTAGGGGGAACTTTCAGAGTCAAAAGTTTGTTTCTTCCAGAAGAAGGATTATAGGTTAAAACAAGCCGTCGAAAAATAAATGCCACAGCTTTTTACCGTATCTACAGTGCAGTAAAAGGATGTGAAATATTACACTTTTAAAGCTCATGTGTGTCATCTGCTGACATACTTGTGAATTACAAGTGGTCTGAATCAAACAATAGTTGACATATGCTGCATTGTGTTCAGATTTTTCGGTTTCATTTCCAAATGCATTAGGCAAATTTTAAACACATACTTCCACGAAAAGCACTATATTTTACAATTTATTGAATACTTAAAAAACTATTTCCTTAACTAATCATATTTATTTCAAATAACTCCTTTTTATTAAAGCAATTTTAATTCTACTGACAATGAAATTGCACATTTGTATTCAGTATATTTATTTTATATCTAGAGTGAGTTTTATCAATAATATATTTTAAATAGATACTAAATTAAAATTATTTTTTAAACCGAATCAAATGTTCATCTATATAATTTGCTTATAATTACACTACAGTAAGAAGGAGCTGAAATGAATCATACTACTATCACCAAAGGCGAAAAAATTATTTTCAGACAACCGGAGCCCAAACATCCTTCAGTTTTTATTCATACTCTTTTCCACATTTTTCTTTTATATTCTGATTCTTCCTCATTATTCAAGAATGTCATATATTGCTGGTCTCAACTTTACAGTCTTAATCCTATTGAATAAAGGATACCTTATCTGGGGCATTAATCATGGATTTAAAGAAATATTATTGAACACTTAACATAGCACAGCCACTTAATATAACAATGTAGTATTATACTGCCATGGTTAAATCCTCATACTATGGCCATATCATCACACTTTGAAAGAGTAGGGAGTTGAAGTTTAAAACACTAAGCAAGTTGTCCAAGGTGATAGAGCCAAATTTGTACCCATCTGAATTTTTCTCTAGTTCCTGGCTCCTAAAAGTCATATTTCTGGAATTATTTTTTGCAAGATCAGCAGCACTCGTGTTTTAGCTTAAATCAGTGCTTTTTTGACACCTTCCCAAACCTATTAAAATGGTAATATTTACAAGTTTGGTCTGATTCCCACCTTAATATTTTTAGGCACAGCCTAAATAAATGAGCCATCTATTTTCCTGACTTAAATATTTTTTCTTAATGAGCTTTGATCCAATACAAAGGACAAGTGAGGAGTTTTAGTCATTCAAAGCATAAGTTGTGCAGTCCAACATTCCTCAACTGATCAATAGCTGTGTGTCCTTGGGAAAGTCATTTGCTCTTTCACCAGAAAACTACTTGCTAGGCCCTGGGTGTGTGGCTTTGAACAATACAGATAGCACGGCCTCCACCTGGTGGCTGGCGTTTTAATCTTTCCCAAGAGCCAATCTGAAGTGTATGTAATAAGTGTAATAAGTCCAGAGAGATTCTGTGTTGATGATTTGCACACAGCACTTAGCACAGTCTGCAGTAAAGTTTAGTCATAACAATGACGATCGTGTTGTTGGCTGTGATGATGAGTGCTATGGATTGAGTTTATTTTTTTTGTTTTAGTTTGGTTTTGGTTTGTTTGTTGTTTTTGTAGCACTGAGGATTGAACCCAGGGCCTTTGCAATGATCTGCATCCCTGGCCCTTTTTGTAATTTTTTTTTGAGACAGGGTCTCCCTATGTCATTTGCCCCTCTGGGACTCCGATGTGCAATTCTCCTGCCTCAGCCTCCCAGGTGTGTGCCACCCCACCCAGCCAGGTCTGACTTTTTAATCTTTCCCATAATCCAATGTTCTCATCTTTAAAATATGTCATAATTATGACAAGGTCTGAAGATTCTATGTGAGTGATCTACACAAGGTACTTAGCACAGTACCTGGCAGTTGAGCAATGATGATGATGATGATGATGCTCATCTTGGTTATTGTGAGTTGATGAATGTTATGAATTGGCTCTTAAATTTCCCCTAAAGGCCATGCGTGCAAGGCTCGGTTTGAAGCCTGTGGTGCTATTGGGAGGTGGGTCTAGGTGAGTAGTGTGCACTGTTGAAGGGGTCCCATCCTCTTTTTTTGTATTTGCCTCCCAGCAGCCACGAAGTGAGCAGCTTTGCCCTGCTATGATCCCTACCCTGATATTCTGTCTTGCCAAAAACAATGATGTGAAGCCTCTGAAATTGTAACCCGAACACATCTTCCTTCCTATTAAGGTGACTATCTTAGGGACTTGTCACAGGGACAGAAAGCTGGCTAACACAACCATTATCACTTCTTCTACCAATTTGATAAAATCAGGCAGATATGGGTGATAAAACTTTTCCTGTCAGTACTAATATTGCCCTTTTTCCCGGGTTCGGGGCGGGGCATATTTAGGGATTTTCAAAGCACAGAAGCTGTGTCTAATGTCTCTCAGGCAAAGGACATAGTATGTGAGATCAGAAGAATTCTAAGCATTGCACTGGCAGAGTCTGGACAAGAGCTTCCCAATGTTTCTCAAATATCTCTCTCTCGCTCCCTCCCTCTCCTTTTTTTCTTCTACTTTTCTATCTCCCTGCTTCTCCTCCCTTCCCTTCTCTCTCTGAAATCTGCTCAGCTGTCAGGAAAGCAAGATGACTCTAGCCTGCTAGAAGATGAGACACATAGAGACACATCTGACCACACATGTACTAGTGAGTCCAACTGAACCCAGCACAAATATGTACCCACCAATGGCAGTTATATAAAGCCACTGCAGTATACTCCCTCAAAGTCGTGATTCAGAGTTTGAGGCCTCAGTCATTCAATGATTTTTTTTCTTAGGACCTAACGATTTTCTTGGAAACACTTGCAACTTTGCAAAAACCACAAATATCCTCTGCAATTATTTTTGGGGGAGGAGGTTTCCAAGTAACCAACCAGACAGCATTATTCAGTTCTCTATGTTGCTTATTGGCTGCTGTCCTGTAACACATCTCAGTCAGATGCACCAGCATTCCCACATCATAACAGGTTGCTGTACATGTAGTTATCACGAGTGCTCTCAGTTTTGTTCTTCTTAAAGCCCTAAGATCCGTAATATGCCCCCAAATGCCATGCATCTTCTAAGGTTTTATTAATAGGGTATTTTATTAAATTAAATTACATAACTGGAGGAAATGTAGCATATTTAGGGTTTAAGCAATAAAAATAGGCATTTCTAGGCATTTTTCTGACCGTATCTAAAAGTCGTGCTTTTTCACAATTCACAAGTGCTTTCAGAACCAAAGAATTTGGGGGGCTCACTGTAAATTGGGGGATAATTTGTTATGCACCAAAAACAAAATGATACAATGACATTTTTACTCAGACTAATCTTTATAGAACACATATAAATGGTTATACAGTTAAAATTCTTTTTTTTTCCTTAAATTCTTTTATCAGTACATTTTAGGTATATGATACATTTACATTTATCATTGGGTGCTTGTACCTATACATGATGTATCTTGGTTCTTATTTTTTCCCCATTACCTGTGCACCCTTCCGTATTTACATAGATTTTGTTTCCATTTTGTTTCTTTTCTCATAATTTTTCCTTTCCCTCCTATCCTTTCCCCTTCCTCTCCCACTTTCCCTACCCCTTAGGACCATTTCTTCCTATTTCAAATTATCAATTATTTGTTTTAATCATGTTAATTCTTATTTACACTTTCAGTTTCTCACACTAGAGAAACTATTCGGTATTTACACATGTGTGTCCTATTTATTTCACTTAAGAGGATGGCCTCAATATGCATCCATTTAGCTATAAATGACTAGTTTCTCGTTCTTTATGGCTGACTAGTACTCCATTTTATTTAAAAAAAAAACACACATCTTCTTTATCCAGTTTCCCACTGATGGGCACTTGGGCTGTTTCTGAGCTTTACCTATTACAAACTGTGTCGCTATAAACATGGGTGTGCATATATCGCTGTGGTACGATTCTTTTAATTCTTTGCGGAAGATACTCAGCAGGGGAATAGCTGGGTCAAATGGGATCTCTACTCCGAGTTCTTTGAGGTAACTCCATACTGACTTCCATAGTGGTTGCACCAGTCTGCACTCCCACCAACAATGGAGAAGGGTTCCTTTCTCTCCACATCCCCGCCAGCATTTGTTATTGGTTGATTTCTTGATAGCAGCCATTCTTTGTGGGGTGAGGTGGAATCTCAGTGTCGTTTTCATTTGCATCTCTTGAATGAACAATGATGTTGAACATTTTTTCATATATTTATTTGCTGCTTTTACTTCTTTGTCTGAGAAATGTCTTTTCATTTTGGATGCCCATTTTTGAACTGGGACTTTGACTTTGGGGGGTCTGATTTTTTTCACTTCTTTATATATTCTCGATAGTAGACCTTTGTCTGAGGTACATTTGCTAAAAAATTTTTCCCACATTGTAGGTTGTCTGTTAGCTCTGTGGGTGGTTTCTCTTGCAGTGCAGAAGCTTTTTAATAAGATTGTTAATTGTTGATTCTTTGTGCCACTTGTTGATTCTTTGTGCTAGTTCCCATGCTACTGAGGTTTTGTTCATAAAGTCTTTTCCTATGCCAATGTCTTCAAGAGTTTTACCTAACTTATCTTCCAGCAACTTTAGTATTTCTACCTTAATATTTAGATCTTTAATCCACTTTGATCTTAGTTTAGTGCATGGTGGTAGGTATGGGTCTAGTTTTAATCTTTGGCAAGTTGAAATCCAATTTTTCCAACACCATTTATTAAATAGGCTATCTTTCCTCCAATGAGGGTGGTTGGCTCCTTTGTCAAAGATGAGGTGGCTGAGTATGTCTGGAGTTGTTTCTGAATCTTCTAATCTATTCCACTGATCGCCAGGTCTGTTTCTTTGCCAGTATCATGCTGTTTTTATCACAGTAGCTTTGTAGTATAATTTCAAGTTGGAGATTGTGATACCCCCAGCCATGTCTCTGTTGCCTAGAATTGCTTTTGCTATTCTAGGTCTCTTCTGGTTCCAAATAAATTTTTGGATTGTTTTCTCTAGTTCTGTGAAGTATATTGTTGGAATTTCAATTGGCATTGCATTAAAATCTATATAGTAGTTTTGTAGCAACAGAGCTAGGAGACAACCTACAATATGGGAAGAAATTTTTAGCAGCTGTACCTCAGACAAAGGTCTACTATCTAGAATATATAAAGAATTGAAAAAAATCAGACCCCCCCAAATTCAAAGACCCAATTCAAAAATGGGCATCCAAAATGAACAGACATTTCTCAGACAAAGAAGTAAAAGCAGCAAATAAATATATGAAAAAATGTTCAACATCACTGGTCATTCGAGGCATGCAGATGAAAACAACACTGAGATTCCACCTCACCCCACAAAGAATGGCTGTACTTTGGCAATTTGTATATATCTAGGAATCTGTCCATTTCTTCTGTTTTCCATTTTATTACAGTACAGGTTCTTGAAGTAGGTATTGATGATCCTCTGGATTTCTGCTGGGTCTGTTGTGGCTTCACCTTTTTCATTCTTAATTGTATGGATTCGAGCCTTTTCTTTCCTTTTTTTGATAAGGCTGGTTAAAGGTTTATTGATTTTATTTATTCTTTCAAAAACAAACTCTTTGATTCATTAATTTTCTGTATCGTTCTCTTAGTCTCCATTGCACTGACATCTGCTCTAATCTTTATAATTTCCTCTTTTGTAGGAACTTTGGGTTTGTTGTGCTCTTCTTTTTCTAGGAGCTTAAGGATCTGCATTAGGTTATTTATCTCAGTTCTCTCTGTTTTCCTAATATGGGAATTCACTGCTATGAATTTTCTGCGTAGAATTTCCCACTTTCATCATGTTCCATAGATTCCTGTATGTTGTACTGACATTATCGTTTATTTTAGAAACTGTTTGCCTGCTGCAGACAGGCAGGTCTGCGGACACCCTACCGAGGTCATGAGTCACATGGAACATGCTGGGTCAGCCCGCTACAGACAGCCAGCCACCTGGTTTCACAATACAAAGACTTGGAGGACAACAGACTACCAGAGGATGGTACTGGGTCCCGCCGCTCCCGGCCCAGAGATAGGGGCTTCTGAGCCACTGTCCCACTGCTCCTGGTCCAGAGGAAGGAGCTTGCTGGCCACCATCCTTCCCACTGCTCCCAGCCCAGAGGAAAGGGCTTTTGGGCTGCATTCTGTCCCACCTCTCCCAGGTCAGAGGAAGGGGCTTCTGGGCCACCATCCCTCCCACCGCTCCTGACCCAGAGATAGGGGCTTCTGAGCCTCCATCCTACTGCTCCTGGTCCAGAGGAAGGGGCTTCCTGGCCACCATCCCTACTGCCGCTCCCGGCCCCTGTCCCACCTCTCCCAGCTCAGAAGAGGTGATCCTCACGGGCACCAACAGAACCCCCGCCCCCTCAATCAAAATGAGAAAACACGTAAATAAATCTCAGAACTGGACTTCCAGATCACCTACAGCAACCCCAAAGGGAAATGAGATGGAACACTGATATTCAACTACCTGGACCCACTGAACTGGCAACAAAAGGGGATCTGGAAAAAATGAAATCAGAAATAATTTCTCAGATAACAGAAGAGATTGTGCTCCTAGTGCAAGACATGATTAGTAAATCTAGAGAGGAGCTGAGGAACATGATGGAATCCCAACATAGGAAACAAATGAAATCCATAAAACAGATGCAAATAGATTTCCAGGAGATGAAAAACTCCACTGAAAGTCTACACAGCAGAATGAGCCAATGTGAGGACAGAATTTCAGATATAGAAGATAAGATTGCAATTAGTGACCAGGAAAAGAAAAATTGCTTCAGAATTATAAGGGAACATGAGAAATCAATCCAGCAGCTGCTAGACAATGCAAGAAAGAATAACACAAGACCGATTGGAGTCAATGAAGAAACAGGAGAGAGTGCAGATGACATAAAAGAAAAACTGTTCACAGAAGTAATGGCAGAAAACTTCCCAAGCAGGGGAAAAGAACTTGACATACAGATAAATGAGGAATATAGGACTCCAAATAGCCTTGATCAAAAAAAATCTACACATAGACATACAATTGTTAAGATTCCAGAAACTCAACAGAAGAACAAAGTTCTACAAGCAGTTAGAGAAAAGAAACAAATCACATACAAAGGAAAGCCCACCAGAATCACAGCAGACTTCTCAACACAAACCATCAAGGCAAGAAGAGCTTGGAGTGACATATTCCAAGCCCTAAAAGAAAACAGCTTCCAACCCAGATTGATGTACCCTGCAAAACTATCTTTCAAACTGGATGGAGAAATAAGATACTTTCATGACAAAGAGCACCTCAGGAACTTCGTGAATACCAAACCAGCACTCCAAAGAATTTTACACAATATCCTAGGAACAGACATTGAGGATCACAACCCCAGGAAGTAAAGCAGAATGAACCCATCTGGCATGACAAGAAATTAAATGTAGAGGGGGAGAACCCAACAAAAAGAAAAAGTCATGGCAATGACAAGTCAATATGTTTCATTTATAAGCATCAACATTAATGGTCTCAATTCACCAATCAAAAGAAATAGACTGGCAGAATGGGTCCAGAAGCAAAATCCAACAATATGCTGCATACAAGAAACACACTTCATTCAAAAGGAAACTCATAGATTGAAAGTTAAAGGGTGGAAAACAATACTCCATGCAATGGGAACCCGAAAAAAAGCAGGAGTAGCTAACCTCTTTGCAGATCAAGTAGATTTCAAAAGACACTGATTAAGAGAGATGAAGAAGGACACTACATCCTTGTAAAGGGAAGAATCCAAGAGGAAGAGATGACAATCATAAATATCTATGCACCAAACACTAGTGCACCCACCTATGTAAAACAAATACTAATGGACATGAAAAGTCATATATGCACTAATACAATTGTAGTGGGAGAACTCAACACCCCACTGTCACAAATAGATAGATCAACTAGACAAAAAATAAATAACAAAATTCTAGAACTCAATCAAACTCTTGAACAAATGAATTTAACAGATGTTTATAGAGTTTTCCACCCCACAAAATCCGAATACACATTCTTCTCAGCTGCACATGGGTCATTCTCGAAAATAGATCACATACTCACACAAAGAACATGTTTAAGTAAGTGCAAAAGAATTGAAGTTATCCCCTGTATATTATCAGACCATAGTGCGATGAAATTCGAGATCCATAGCAAAAGAAACTCAAAAAATTTCATAAACACATGGAAATTGAACAACACATTTCTGAATAACCAATGGATCACAGAGGAAATTAAAAAAGAAATCAGACAGTTCCTTCAATTAAATGACAATGGCAATACAACATATCGGAATCTATGGGACACGAGGAAAGCAGTCTTACGAGAGAAATTCATAGCAGTGAATATGCATATTAGGAAAACAGAATGAGCCCAATTAAACAACCTGATGCTGAACCTCAAGCTTCTAGAAAAAGAAGAGCAGGACAACACCAGAGCTCATACAAGGAAGGAAATTATAAAGATCAGAGGAGAAATCAATGCAATGGATACTAAGAGAATGATACAAAAAATCAATGATGCCAAGAGTTGGTTCTTCGAAAGAATCAACAAAATTGACAAACCCTTAGCCAACCTTATCAGAAAAAGGAAAGAAAAGGCCCAAATCCATGCAATTAGGAATGAAAAGGGTGAAATTACAACAGTCTCAGAAGAAATCCAGTGGATCATCAATACTTACTTCCAGAACCTATACGCTAATAAGATGGACAACACAGAAGAAATGGACAGATTCCTAGATACATATGAATTACCAAAGTTGAACGAAGAAGACCTAAAAATTCTGAACAACCCAATATCAACAAATGAAATTGAAAATGTAATTAAAAACTTATCAACTAAGAAAAGCCCAGGCCCTGATGGCTTCACTGCTGAATTCTACAAGACATTTAGAGAGGAACTGCTGCCGCTATTGTTTAAACTCTTCAATGAAATTAAAAGGGAACCAATACTCCCAAATTCATTCCTGGAAGCAAGCACCATCTTGATCTCCAAAGCAGAGAAAGACCCAACCAAAAAGGAGAGCCACAGGCCAATCTCACTAATGAACATAGATGCAAAAATCCTTAATAAGGTACTGGCAAATAGAATGCAGAAGATCATCAAGAAGATCATACATCCTGATCAAGTGGGATTCATCCCAAAGATGCAGGGATGGTTCAACATATGCAAATCAATCAATGTAATACACTATATCAATAGAGCCAAGGACAAAAACCATATGATTATCTCCATAGATGCAGAAAAAGCATTTGACTAAATCCTACATGCATTTATGATAAAAACCCTACAAAAAATTGGAATAGATGGTTGCTATCTCAAACTGATAAAAGCCATCAATGAAAAACCAACAGCCAATATCATACTAAATGGTCAAAAACGGAAATCCTTCACACTAAAATCAGGAACAAGACAAGGATGTCCATTATCACCACTCTTGTTCAATATAGGTCTGGAAACATTAGCCACGGCAATTAGGCAAGAGAAAGAAATAAAAGGAATAAGGGTAGGTAATGAAGAAGTCAAATTGTCATTATTTGCAGATGACATGATACTGTATATAGAAGTCCCCAAGAACTCCACCAATAGTCTTCTAAACTTAATAACCAAATTCAGTCAAGTAGCTGGTTACATGGTCAATACACAAAAATCAATAGCTTTCCTCTACAGAAATGACAGACTCACTGAGAGAGAAAGAGGGCAAATAATTCCTTTCACAATAGCATCCAAAAAA
Source organism: Heterocephalus glaber (assembly GCF_053883595.1). Lineage (NCBI taxonomy): Eukaryota > Metazoa > Chordata > Mammalia > Rodentia > Bathyergidae > Heterocephalus > Heterocephalus glaber. The sequence continues at coordinate 10,552,296 of NW_028258156.1, forward strand.
CTGAAATACCTAGAAATCAACCTAATGAAAGAAATCAATGACCTCTTCTCTGAAAACTATGGCTCCCTGAAAAGAGAGATTGAAGATGATATCAGAAAATGGATAGACATCCCCTGCTTCTGGGTAGGAAGGATTAATATAGTGAAAATGGCCATACTTCCAAAACTGTTATATAGATTTAATGCAATTCCAATTGAGATCCCAGCAGCATACTTCATGGACCTCAAGAAAACAATCCAAAAATTCATTTGGAATAAGAAGAGACACAGAATAGCAAAAGCAATTCTAGGTAACAGAGACATGGCAGGGGATATCCCAATCCCCAACCTGCAACTATACTACAAAGCTACTGTGATAAAAACAGCATGGTACTGGCAAAGAAACCGACCTGAGGCCCAGTGGAACAGATTAGAAGATGCAGAAACAACTCCAGACACACTCAGCCATCTCATCTTTGATAGAGGAGCCAAACACCCTCACTGGAGGAAAGATAGCCTCTTTAATAAATGGTGCTGGAAAAATTGGGCTTCAACTTGCCAAAGATTAAAACTAGACCTGTATCTCTCACTGTGCACTAAGCTAAAATCAAAATGGATTAAAGATCTAAATATTAAAATAGAAACTCTGAACGAGTTGGAACAGAGGTTAGGCTGAACTCTTGAAGGCATTGGTGTTGGAAAAGATTTTATGAACAAAACCTCAGTTGCCTGTGCACTAGCACAAACAATCAACAAGTGGGATCTCTTCTTATTAAAAGGCTTCTGCACAGCAAGAGAAAGCACCAGCAGTGTGAAGAGACAACCCAGAATGTGGGAAAAAATCTTCACCTGCTCTTCCTCAGGCAAAGGTCTACTATCTTGAATCTATAAAGAATTTAAAAAGATCAGACCTCCCAAATTTAAAGACCCAATCCAAAAATGGGCATCTGAAATGAACAGACATTTCTCAGGCAAGGAAGTAGAAATAGCAAATAAATACATGAAAAAATGTTCAACATCACTGGTCATTCGAGAGATGCAAATACAAACAATGTTGAGATTCCACCTCACTCCAGAAAGAATGGCTGCTATCATGAAATCAACCAATAATAAATGCTGGCGGGGCTGTAGGGAAAGAGGAAACCTGCTCTACTGCTGGTGGCAGTGTAGACTGGTGCAACCACTGTGGAAATCAGTATGGAGATACCTCAAAGACTAGGACTGGAAGTCCCATTTGACCCTGCTACTCCACTGCTGGGGATCTTTCCCAAAGAATTAAAAGAATCATACCACAGTGATATATGTGTGCACATGTTCATAGCAGCACAGTTTGTGATAGCTAAAACTTGGAAACAGCCCAAATGCCCATCAACTGGAAACTGGATAAAGAAAATGTGGTTTTTTAATAAAATGGAGTACTACTCAGCCATAAAAAACGAGAAATTAGAGACATTTTTAGCTAAGTGGGTGCACATTGAGGAGATACTCTTAAGTGAAATAAATAGGACACACATGTGTAAATAATGAATAGTTTCTCTGGTGTGAGAAACTGAAAGTGTAAATAAGGACTAAAATGAATAATAGGTAATGTGAAATAGGAAGAAAAGGGGAAAAGGGGAAGGAAGTGAGAGGGCTAGGGGAAAGGATAGAAGGGAATGGGACTAACATGAGAAAATGGAATAATAGGAGCAAAATCTTTGTAAATATGGAGGAATGAAGGGGTTGAAGGGAGGCCTGGGCAAGGGTGAAAAATAAGAACCAAGAGAGATTATGTAAAGGTGCAAATTTCCAATGATGAATGTCATTATATTGTATACCTAAAATGTACCAATGATTAAAATGAATAATCGATAATGCAAAATAGGAAGAAAAGGTCCAAAGGGGTAGGGGTAGTGGGAGGGGCAGGGGAAAGGAAAGAAGGGAAAGGAAAAATGATGAGAAATGGAAAAAATGGAAATAAAGTCTTTGTAAATAGGGAAAGGTGGAGGGGGTGAAGGGAGGGCTAGGAATGGGGAAAAAATAAGAACCAAGATGCATTATGTAAAGGTACAATTCCCAATGAGAAATGTAATTGTGTTGTATATCTAAAATGTACCAATAAAAGAATTCAACAACAAAAAAGAAACTATTTAATTTCTTCTTTAATTTCCTCTGTGACCCATTGGTTGTGCAGGATGGTATTATTCAATTTCCATGTGTTTGTAGGTGTTTTGCAGTTTCTTATATTATTGATCTCCAATTTTATTGCACTATGGTCTGATAATATACAGGGGGTAACTTCAGTTCTTTTACATTTACTTAGACATGTCCTGTGAGCTAGCATGTGTTCTATTTTGGAGAATGACCTGTGTGCAGCTGAAGAAAATGTGTATTGTGATTTTGTGGGGTGGTGCACTCTGTAAACATCTATTAAGTCCATTTGTTCAATAGCTTGGTTCAGTTCTAGAATTTTGCTGTTAATTTCTTGTCTAGATGATCTGTCTATTTGTGATAGTGGGGTATTGAGGTCCCCACTACAACTGTATTAGTGGTTATTTTGTTTTTCATGTCCATTAATATTTGTTTTGTATAGTTAGGGGCATTCATATTTGGTACATATATATTTAGGATTGTCATCTCTTCCACTGGATTGTTCCCTTCACAAGGATGTAGTGACCATCTTTGTCTCTCTTAATTAGTTTTGGTTTGAAATCTGCTTTGTCTGCAAATAAGATTGCTATGCCTGCTTTTTTCTGGGTCCCTGTCATGTGCAGAACTGTTTTCCATCCTTTTACTTTCAGTCTATGAATTTCCTTTTGAGTTAGGTGTGTTTCTTGTATACAGCATATTGTTGGATTTTGCTTCTTAGTCCATCTGTCAGTCTATTTCTTTTGATTGGTGAATTGAGGCCATTAACATTGATAGTTATAATTAATAGATATTGACTCATCCTTGGCATGATGTTTTACTGTTGTTGGCTCTTTTATTTCTTTTTTTCCCCCTTTCCCTTTAGTGTCTTACCTTGCCTGGTGGCTTCCCTCTGTTGGGCTTCATGGAATTAGGACCTTCATTGTCTTTTTCTAGGATATTGCTTAGAATTGCTTGGAGTGCTGGTTTGGTGTTCATGAAATTTCTCAGGTGTTCTTTGTCATAGAAGTATCTAATTTCCCCATCAATTTTGAAAGATAATTTTGCAAGATACAACAGTCTAGGTTGGAAGTTATTTTCTTTTAGAGCTTGAAATAATTCACTCCAGTCTCTCCTTGATTTGTGGGTTTATGTTGAGAAGTCTGCCATGACTCTGATGGCTTTCCTTTGTAGGTGATTTGTTTCTTTTCTCTAACTGCTTGTAGGATTTTGTTCTTCTGTTGGGTTTCTGGGATCTTGACTATTATATGTCTAGGTGTAGATTGTTTTTGATCATGGCTAGTTGGAGTTCTATATGCCTCACTTATCTGTATGTCCAATTCTCCACCTCTGTCTAGGTTTTCTACTGTTACTTCTGTGAACAGTTTTTTTTAATGTCAATTGTACTTTCTCCTGTTTTTTCGTGGACTCCTATCAGTCTTATCTTATTCTTCTTTGCATCATCTAGCAGCTGCTGGATTGATTTCTCATGGTCCCTTACTATTTTGAAGAGATCACTGTTTTCATGGTCCTTAACTGCAATCCTGTCTTCTATATCTGATTTTCTATCTTCAGATTCTCTTAATCTGGTCTGTATGCTTTCAATGGAGTTTTTAATCTCCTGAATAACTGTTTGAATCTGTCATGGATTCCATTTCTTTCTTATGTTGGACGATAATGGTTTCCATTTCTTTCTTATGCTGAGCATTCATGGCTTCCAACATGTTTCTGAGCTCATCTATTTTTTTAAATCTGTTTCTGTTCTAGAGCCTCTAATCATGTCTTTCACTCTGCTCACCATCTCTGTAGTTATCTGGGAGATTATTTTTGTGTTGAATTTTTCTAGAGCCTCATTCATCTGTTTTGTTACTTCCTGTGCTATCAGTTCAGGGTGTCCAGGAGGTGGATTATTGGACTTTTCCACCTTGCTTCCCCCCAGAATTTGCCTTTTTTGGGGTGGAAGTCTGACTTTGTGCCTTGCTTAAATGTCTTCTCATTTTTGTTTTTGGTACGTTCCTTGGTTCAGTTCCTGGGTTGACACTTTGAAGTTGCTTATTGTAAGTATCTTTATTGGTGCATTTAGAACCCTTATGGAGTGACTACTTCTCAGAGGTGTCTTCCAGATATAGCTGGTCTTTAGGTTTTGAGTCTGTAATGGCTCTGAGACTATCTCATTTTCATTATACCAGGAAGGACAACTGATTAGATCAATCACAGCACCTTAGCCCAAGTGATAAAATCAGCAACACAATAGCATCAAGTACCTCTTAGAAAATGACAATTTGTGGTAGTTATTAACCTATCTCCTTTAACTGTGCGAATTAGATCAAAATCAAGGACCAACCCAACATATCTATACAGTGAATACTCTTCAATTAAGCAACTTTACCCTTCAGGATGGGGAGTTAGAAGGAGTTGGGGAGGGAGAGATAGGTAGGTAGAAGGATAGGGGAAGGTTAGCAGTGAGGCCAGAGGACACAGGCAAGAGAAGGAAAGAGAAGAAAAGAAACATAAAAAAGAAATCCGAATGAGGACCAGAACAGGAACACAAAGGGAGATGAAGAACAATGTGGGACAGCAAGGGAGCGAGGCAGAGAGAGAGAGAGGATGAAAAGAGAAAAGAAAGAAAAAAGAGAAAAGAGTAGAAAAAGAAAAAAAAATTAAACATAAGAGCAAAAAAAAAAGCAGTAATTTTGAAAATAACAAATAAAAGATAAAAATGAAGGGCCTCCTTCAGGGTATGTCTCTGCTTGTCACAATAGACAATGTGGGCAGCAGTGTGAAGTTATAAGTCAATGAGTCTCAGTAAGCCAGTCACAGACCCATGAGATTCAGGCAGATTTCTGGCTGCAAGTCCCAAGCTGAGCTCCCTGTCCTCCTACAGGGTTGAACTCTGCAAGGTTCTAGTGCAGGTTCCAGCTGCTCTTCCCCTGAAGATCATCCAGGTTCCAATGGGAGGTGGTGATCCCTCCAACTTACCAAGTAGGGTGGTCTGGTGTGCCTTTATTGCAGAGATTCTCTTCACTTTTCCAGTGGGCTTCAGTTTTTGTCAGGGAGCCTGAGAGAGGCCCTCTCTCTGTTGTTCACTTCTGCAGCTCCGGACAATGGCCTTTATGTCCCTGTGCGCCGTGGCCCCTGGTTGCAAGTGGGAGTAGCCTGTCGGACAGAGCTGGGGTCAGTCAGCCCGGGGCGCTCTTCCTGCCTGCGAGGTGCTGCCCACCGGGTTCTGTGGGCCGCTCCAGTCACCTTCCATTGTTTCCCAGGAGTTAGCATGGAGCAGGATTGGGGACCCCGCTTTTCCCCGGAGCCGGCCTGCAGGCCCAGCTTAGATCCCGGCTGGGGGAGACTGATCCAGTTTAAAATCCTTGATTCCAATTCTTCATAAAATTCCACTGTAGTAATTTCAGGTTTTTAGAAATTTAATCAAACATGTAACTGCTTATGCACACAGACAAGGTAACAAAACTACTTCATGGTGCACCATGTTTAATATTTGCTCAAAATAATTAGTGAGGTAAATCTTTTGTTGTTGTTGTTGTTGTTGTCGTTGTTGAATTGTCCAGGCTAATTTTTATTACATTGCTTTTTCAAAAACTTGTATTTAAATAATCTGCAGCCAATTCAAATCTATCTTGACTGTAAGGTGTAATCAGAGACCAGGAGAAGGCTTATTTAAATGTTCTGGGATGTTATCTTGGCTTCAGGATGTTGATTTTGATCCTCAGCAAACGTTATTAACAGTGAGCAAACCCTTCTTGCACAAGAGTGTTAAGGGACTTTGTAAAAAAAGGTAAAGTTTCTTACATTTCCCATTTGTGGACCTAAAGTGTCTCTCACTGGACTTTGAGAACAGTTTCATTGTGTTTCTTTCTTGTGCTGAATGTGAAAAGAATAATAAAGAAAATGCTTTTTATTTATTTGAACCTCCTATCATCTCTCCAAGATAGGCAGGTTAATATAAAGACAAGCTCTAGATGGAGGTAACAAGAACTACCTAATGTTTATAGGAAAAGAGGGGTAGAGTTAGTAACTCTTTGCAGAGGAACAAAATATGAAATCAACCAAAAACTGACATGAATTGAATATACCCATGTGAGAGAAGCTACTTTACTCTATGAGGAAAGAACAGCACAAGACTGGAGGCTGGAGGAGAGTTTGTGTATGTGAGAGCTTAAAGTGGACACACAGCAAGGGCGCCCCACAGATGATGTTGAATATGATACAGCTATGAAAGCAGCTGGGGCAAATTATTCAATGGCCTAGTAATTTAGGAGCCATAAGAAGGTGTTTGGATTACCATAGGGAACATGGGGTGCTGCCCAGGGCTTTACACAGAGCACATCATGATCCTGTTTGTGTTTCAGAGATCAGGCTGCTGTGTTTTCTTGATTCTTAAGCTAACTTTCTACAGGTCGAAAAGACGGCTTGTAGTTTTGGCAATGAGAACAGACAGATATGTCCAAACAGAGCAGTGTTTCCGCTTTGAGCGGCACAGGCCTTCGGGCTGATAAGATATTTGGTGACACGAGAGAAGCCCGGAGATGACACCTTGGCTGAGCCACTTGGAAAGCAGTGATTTGTCTGATTTAACAATTGTAGAATGAGAAAAGCTGAATTTGAGATATTCAGCTGTTGTATTTGAAGCATGTGGGCTGCTGCATAGGATCGTATTAAATATACTTCATAATTTTTTAAACTTTCTGTACAGTCCAAGCTTGTACAATTCCAGCAAAACATGTTAGTGGAAATGGTCAAGGTTGACAGCCCATTGCCCCTATACTAAATGTGGTGAGGACGTTTGTGAAAACACACGTTTGTCCGCCCCTTAAAGAAACAATGCGATATCTACCTGTACCAACTCCTCATGATGAATGTATTCATTACGTATCCCAAACATGTACTAAAAAAAAAAGAAAAAAAAAAAAATGAGAGGGTTGGCCTGACGCATGCTCTGTGTGTAGCACAAATTCCACGCTCAGTCCTTCCAAGCGCGAAAGAACGGTTGCCCTCTGCTGGTCAGACCTACATAATGCAGTGAACGGAGATAAAATCCCTAGGGGCGTGGTAGCTGGCGCAAGACGTAAATGTAAATCCCGCGTCTGAGAAGACGCGCTTGTGCTTACGTCACTGGTGCGCGACGCAAGTATCCTCACCATCCGCATGGCTGCTGGTCCCTCCGAGGCGCTGCTGCCCGAGGGGGCCTCGGAAGGGCGAGTGGTAGGACCGGCCGGCCCCCTTCCTTGCCTGGAGCTGCCGACCTATGCTGCTGCTTGTGCGCTGGTGAACAGCCGCTACTCGTGCCTTGTGGCTGGGCCACACAGAAGGCACATCGCCCTGTCGCCCCGCTATCTCAACCGGAAACGCACCGGGATCCGAGAGCAGCTAGATGCAGAGCTCTTGCGCTATTCCGAGAGGTACCTGTCTCTTCCCTTTTCCTTCTCGGAGCTGACAACGCCAAAGCGTAGCCTGACGCCCCTTCTAGGCACAGGAAAGAGCAGCGGATGCACAGGCTGATGGTTTAACAAAAAGGCGAGAAGTGGAAAGGTCGCACCGGCCATCCGGAGTTTTGTCCGAGGTTTTTCTAAAGTCCGCCGAGAGAGGCAGTGCTGCCCACGTCGAGATCTGCCAGGGGCCCTCTCATAGACAGGGAAGAAAATTTACAGGTGAAGCGAAAATGTCAGCAGAAGGAGATGAGTCTAAACCAGGTTTGGGAGACCCAGTAGGCCGAGTTCTAGTTGGCATTTAACTTAGCTCCTTCACGATGCTTTCTCATTCGACGATGAAAAGTTGATACCTATACTTAAATAAATTCTCTCTTTCCACAGAATGCACGTAAGCATTTGTAGAACTGTTTCATTTTAAAATGTAGGCGGTTATTGTTCTTTAGCCCTGATAATTTCCCTGGGTTCTCTTGGACATGGTTAAGGATCAAGGAAATACTTTTTGTTTAAAAACAGTTTAGTCTAATTGACGAGCCTATTGGTCCTGGAAATAAAACCAAAAAAAGTGCGTTTACATTAAGTAGTTCAAAAATAACTTCAAAACTCAGAATTACAAGTGGAGATGCGTCTTGCTATTCCTCTAATACTGTGGGTCAAAAGAAGAGTTCAGGAACTTGGGGGAATGGATCCCCCAGGATTTACAGGTGACCCTTAATTCTGTGAACCCTCAAGAATTGCAGGAATTTCCTTTGAATTTCATTAGGCAAATTATCCAGAGTTTTCACTTCTTTCTCAATGGATCCTGCCCTTCCCTCCCCAAGTGTGTCTAGAATACATAGCTTCCTCTAAGCACCAAAACGTATTTGTTTTATATCTGTAGTACTACTCGAGACTTGGAATGTAAAAGTAAAAGTGTCCTCATCTCAAGGAGCTTTAAGCCTTAGTGGAGATACTCAGGTAAGACAAATCCAGTGCGTTTTTGAAATTTGACAGAAATCTAAGTTACAGTAAGAAAAGGAGTTTATTGGATCTTGTGACCTTTCTTTATGGAAGATATGTTGAGATGGTAGCATTTCAGGCAAAAAGAGTAGCATAAGTAGATGGGCAGTAGATAGGAACTACTATACAGAACTGTACATAGAGAGCTAGATAGCTGGGCTGTACTCTGAACAGACCTGGTTCCTCTTCCCTTTTTCTGGTGGCATATGCTGATGTAGCCTGTTTCTTCAGCGAAGGTTTGGCACCACACATCAAGCTAAGTATTATTGATGAGGGACAAAACATTGAACATATTAGGCATTGTAAGACCAACAAAGAACCACATACAATTTACAGTTTGTTTTCAGATTTGTGGGGGAAATCCTGTGTAGCATCAGTAGGTCTACTCTTTGTTTAAAGGCTGAGGAAAGGGGCGAATTGAGAATGGCTGTCGTATTAGTCATCTAAGCAGCATCTCCTATTTGACAGACTCTCCGCCTGTCCTAGTGACAGGAGTTGTTTAAAAATCCGTTTCAACCTTGGGCTGTATGCTTAGGAAAAGTAATTAGTTTACTAAATTCACATTATAACTTCTAAGTTGTATCTTTGAGAGGCCATTCAGGGAAAACAAAACAAAAACCGTTAGGTATCTTGCATAGGCTTTAAGTGATTTCAAGATAGCAAATGTTCTCTCGTAGTACTAGTTGGAAAGAAGTTTTAAATGTTAAGTGTAAACATCCCTTAAATTTGATGTAATTGTTCCCTAAGTACCTCAAGGAAGCACCACTTTGCCTGACTTGAGTTTTTGAGAAAACAAAATATATAAAAAGAGAAAGAGTTATATAATGATAATGTAGTGTTAGGGTTCCTGTCTTTGCATACTGGATGGCTTTTAGTAAGTTACATGCTAAGTTGTTTTCATAAAGATTTGAGTAGATTTACACAAAAGTGTTTTTGGCCTTAGGCTCTATCATTACATTCACTATTCAAGGCTGATCCTGTAAGGTCTTGGTACTTCTGGTCTTTTTAAATGGAGAAGTAAGTCCATTTGTGTTCAGAGATACAATTGCAGGGTATGGACTTGTTCTTGATATTTTGTTGATTTTCTTCTACCCTTTTATAAGCAATAATTTGTAGTACTCTATACTCGGTTGTGTGTTTCAGCATGATGCTCAAGCATGGAAACTCTGGGAAGACTAAAGTTAGATACTTCCTCCACCTCTACATAATCATTGTGAATATGGTAGTTAAAATGTGAATTGTTGTAGACAGTTGGCATTGACAACTCAAGACAATACAGTTTCTCCTGTCATCAGTGCTCTTCTGAAATACTTGAGTGATTCTTGCTACAGTCCCATACAAAGTAGCCTCTGAATTTACATAATAATCCATTCTTGAAAATTTTTAATATATATTAAAACTATGCAGAGTTGACTTAATGTTAATATATTTGTTTTTAAAAAGTTAAATTCTTTGCCCAGCTATTCATTAACAGGTTTGTCTCCATATTCAAAAGTTGCATGAAACTAAGGATTTTCCATCGTTGTACAGAACTGTTCTATGTACATAGCAGACTCTCTTCCCTGGCTTTTGGAATGTTTGTAACAAGTGTAAATAGTACCACAAATTCCCAACTACTTCCTAGGAAAAAAGTAATGCTCCTTCCACTTTAGAATCATCTGTCTGATAGTAGAGAAGTTTTCTTAGAGGAAATGATATTTTAATTTTTTCAGTCAATTTTGGCAGTTACCCTCTCACCTTTTCAGTGTCGAAGATCATCTTACCATCTTACTGATAGTATGTTTTCTACTTAGGAAAGCCACATGCATAAAGTAACAACTCAAGAGTGCTTTCCTGAAGAAGACTCCTAATTTGATAAGTTCCTTCCTCTGAGTCATTACCATAAATTCTTTCTCTTTTTCTATGCTTATCATACTAGAAATTTGAATCCAACAAAAAAGTATTTTATATCAATAGCCTGAGATTTGTGTGTGGAAACCAAACATATATACAGATAGATTCTGTAAAGCTAGATTCAGAACAGTGATAAATTTGTACATGAAGTAAAAGAGTGGTTTTAGCTTTGCTCTGGGGAGTCAGGGAAATTTTCCCCAGTAAGTAGTGTGGTAGTGAAGCCACCAGATTGTCCTGCATAGTTAAAAAATGATATTTAGCAATAATAGTTTTTTGCTAATCCTGAGTGTGAAATACTAAAGTGTTAAAGTCAGTTCTCAATAAATCATGTAGTTGTGTATCTTGACATTTCCATTTACTAGCAAGAGTTGCAGTTTGGGATTTTTGTTTAATCATTAATTCATTAGCAATAATATTCCATGTCTTCAACTTTAATGCTTCCTTTAATACACGCTGTCAAATACAGAAATTTGCAAATGGTGGATGGTAGATAATATCAAAATTGTCTGTGTTCAGTCCTACAGAAATAGGATTCCTTGCCTAAGTCGTTTTGTTTCTCTCTAGTATGACTAATTCAAATGAGGAAGAAGGGGCAGTTTATTTCAGTTTAACTCAATTAACACATTGAAAGCTTTTGATGAAGAGGAACTGCTAAAGTTATAAATAGGCATACAGTATATGTTTTTGACATGGCTGGTATAGTCAGGTGATGTATACTTTTTGAACTCTTAGAGTAAGTCATCAGTATAATAATAGCCTATTTTAAAAAAGGGTACAGGGTATCATTTTCTTCTTTTTTCTTTTTTAACAGCCTTTTAGGTGTCCCTGTTGCGTATGATAACATCAAAGTTGTGGGTGAACTAGGAGATATTTATGATGATCAAGGACATATTCATCTTAACATTGAAGCAGATTTTGTTGTTTTCTGCCCTGAACCAGGGCAAAAGCTTATGGTATGTATATTATTTTTCCCTAGCTTTCTTTGCGTAATTATGTAACTTAGAAAACTTAAAGAGACTATACGCATACTCAGAAATATTTATGTGGGGGGTATTCACATATTGTGGGTACATAAAAATTATTTTCTATGAATATGTTTTGTTGGATATAAGTATAGATACTCCTTGCTTTTGGGTTTCATTTGGTTTAAGTTTCATTTTCCATCCTTTTTACTTTGAGTCCCTGTGTATTGTTACAGATGAGGTGGCTTTCTTACAGGCAGCGTATTGGAATATTGTTGGGTTCCCAGTGAGTGTCTTTTGATTGGAAAATTAAATCCACTTGTGTTCAGAGTTACTATTGGAAGGTATGGACTTTTTCCTGTCATTTTGTTGACATTTCTTCTAGTTGTTTTGAATATTCTTTGTTCATGTCTTCCTCCTTAATGCCTCTTTGTGGTTTGATAAGTTTACTGTATTGATAATGCTTGATTCTTCCTTCTCTTTTAGTGTATTTGCTCTTCTAGTGGTAGTTACTCTTTTTTCTGCTCTTGTGATGGTATCTTTCTTTCATTTCTGAGTGTTAGATTCACTTAAGAATCTATTATAAGACTGATCTAGTTACTGAAAATTTCTTTCATTTATACTTACCTTGGAAAGTTCTTTTCCTTTACTTCTAAGAAGGATAGGCTGGTTGAGTGTGGTAATCTTGGTTCTCAATTATTTTCTTTCAGGACATGAAGTACATTGTTCTATCTGTGCCCTCCTGACCTTTTAGGGCTCTGCTCTTCATTTGATAAGTTTGCTGTTAAATGTGACACTCCTCTCTTGCAGAATTTTGCATTCTTTTTTCTAGTATTTTTTGACAGTTTTAGTATATGTCATGGAGAAACTATTTTCTATTTGTTTCTATATGGGGTTCTAGAATCTTCCTAGACCTGAATATTCATGTCTTTCCAAAGATTTGGGAAATTTTCTACTCTTACTCCATTGAATGGTTTTCTGTGTACGCAGGTAACTTGTGACCATTAACTGGGTTGACTCCATTAAGAGACTCCTGGAAAGGTGATTGGATCATGGGGGTGCTAAAAACTCAGTGAATTAACCCATTGGTGTTCATAACTGAATGTCCGTTAGGAAGTGGGATCCAGTTGGAAGTGGCTTGCCTTTGGAGAGTGTCTGTCTGTCCCTCCTCCTCCTCTTCTTTCTTCTTTCTTCTTCTTTCTTCTTTCTTCTTTCTTCTTTCTTCTTTCTTCTTTCTTTCTTCTTTCTTCTTTCTTCTCCTGTCCTATTTCCTTGTCACCATGAAGTGAGCAGCTTTGTTCTGGCACACCTTTTAGCTGTGATGTTTCTACTTTGCAGCCAGTGACCTTGGATTGAACTTTCAGAAACTATGAGCCAAAATAAACCTCTTTTCCTTTGAATTGGAGGTTTCAGGTGTTTTGTTTAGCAGTGGGAAAGCTGACCAATCCATATGCCTTTTACCTTTATCTCTTCCTTAGATTGTCAGTTATATAGATCTTTCATTTTTTTAATGGTGTTCACAAGAACTCAAATGCTCCATTCTTTTTTCCTATTTTACATTTTTCTATATGTCCTATTGCTTAACATATCAATGTACTTATTATTTTTAATTGTTTTGTTTTCTAGTCTTCATACTAAAGGTATGAATAGTTTAAATATTATGCTTAAAAATACTAGAGCATTCTACATTTGTTTCTGTGTTTTAAAAGACCTGTATTGAAGCCCCAATAATCAGTATAAACTCAGACAACAGGTTTCTTCTGCTGCTGATGGTACCCAGCTACAGTGCCCTAAGTTTGTTAGGATGTACAATGCAATGCATTCCTTCTCTGAAGTCAGCCCACTGTGAAGACAAAATACTTAGCTATTTGTGATAGATAGAGCTTGTTGGGACTCACTCTTTTTCACCTTTTCCCTTGTAGTGGATAGTGGCAGTCTACCGTTGGGGCCAGTGGATGAGTGCTAGAGTATTTGGTTTCTGTTGCTGTGCCGTTGTCCTGGGTCTAAAAATTGTGCAACACCCACTTTTGTTTCATTGTTTTTGTGATTTAGCTGAAAGGCCATGCTCAAGATTTATAAAGGATAAAGTTGTCTAATAGGACTGCTTATATATATCATGCTAAATTGAATCATTCAAGAATGTACTTTTATGCAGAAATGTAATGTGGATCCCAGGGATAAAAAGCATATGCTTCTTACCTTGAGGTCTTTTCACATGTAGTTTGTATTACAGTATTTTCTGCTTGGTTTCACTGTGGGTTATACATTATAGAGCAGTCTAGTCCCAAGGCAGTCCTGTTTGGGGGGCCTAGGAGTTTTTTTGTTTGAAGAAGGCCTGTTTGAAGCAGGCCAACTTAATTGATTAGCTTTTGTTTATCTAGTTAAACAACTGACATGCAATTACTTAATAAAGTTTGAGCTTTCTGAAAATTCTATAGTATGTCAAAGTTATGTTTTGGTATGGCATATAGTAAATTGTAATTGAATTAAAATTTTTCCATGTAAAATACAATTAATTTGATATATTCTCTGTAAAGATCAGTTTGAATCTTATAAAATTTTACTCACCCTTTAATTCTTTGCATCTCTTCATGATATTCTGTTCTTTCTTCTTTCTTCCCAGGGTATAGTTAATAAAGTGTCTTCTAGCCACATTGGCTGTCTAGTACATGGATGTTTTAATGCCTCCATTCCTAAGCCTGAGCAAATGTCAGCTGAGCAGTGGCACACTGTGGAGGTAAACGTGGGTGATGAACTAGAATTTGAAGTATTTCGTCTAGACTCAGATGCTGCTGGAGTATTCTGCATTCGAGGAAAACTAAGCATCACTAGGTTGGTTGGTTCATCATATTTGAAAGAAAGATTGACCTAGTAGACAGAAAAACTCCATTGCTGTGATATATACAGGAATTATATTTCTTCTTTATCAAATGTTCCGTGTTTGCCCTATAAGCCTGAATTTAATGTCAGGGACTAAAGTCTTCTAAACCAAACCAAAACTTAGAAATCATGTTTTGACTTCTGGAGCAATACTATGGAAACAGAATTTAACATTTAATGATAATTTAGCATTGAATTTAACAGTTTGATGGCCCATGGACATATTAGTAGGGTGAGGGATGAGAGGATAGAATATTTGAAATTTATGTCATTGTTTTGTATCTTATACTGTTGTTACTTAGAAAGTCTTTGTCTATTAATATATTCTTCGTCTCATTATTTTTCCTCGTTACTGATAGTTTTTTAACTTTTTTTATAGTTTACAATCCAAGTGCTTTGAAATTTCTGAAGAAGTAGCAGAAACTGTCACAAAGGAGGCTGTTGAAAAAATTCCAAAGAAGAAAAAGAAAAAGAAGAAAGCCCCAGAAATAGATGAAATGGATGTCAGTGTAACAGAACTAGCAGATATAATAGATGTGACTCCAAAAGAAGAGGAAGACCTGCAGATTAGTAATAACGTAAATGACCTCTGGGAGGAAGAGCCAAAGAAGAAAAAAAAGAAGAAAAAGCACCAGGAGTATCAGGATCAGGACCCTGTTTTCCAAGGCAGTGACTCCAGTGGTTACCAAAGTGACCATAAAAAGAAAAAAAAGAAAAGAAAACACGGTGAAGAGGCTGAACTTACCCCAGTTCTGGAATGCTCACCTAAGAAGAAAAAAAAAAAGTAATTTTCTTTAGGACATTTTTAGTATGATAACATTTGTCAAGCTTTACACAGAAAAGATAAATAAATGTTTTGAATAATATGAAATGCTTATGTGTGCTAACAGTTTATAAAACAGGGAACACTCAAGTAGTAGTTGGAGGATTTTTGTGCTAAAATCACAAAACTCACTATAAATGGGTTTAGGTGATAGCAATATTAAAGTACCATTTTATTGTGTATAGAAAATGGTAAGTGCTGCTCTCATTCTCGATTCTTACATTTTTCCAGATGTTACACTCTACATAAAATTATTTTTATACCCTCAAGATTAGCAAAAAGACTTTATGGAATAAATACTTTTTTTTCTGGTAATGGGTTTTTTTCTTTAGTTAAACATTGTTTTTAGTTTGCTTTTTTAAAAAACTCAGTACATGGCCGGGAATGTAGCTCAGTGACATAGCTCCTGCCTGGCAAGCACGAGATCCTGAGTTCCATCCCTGGTACCAAAAAAAAAAAAAAAAGCTCAGTACATTTTCCAGTTTTTAGTTTTCTTTTATCATAGCTACAGTATTTCTGTTGTTTTAACATAAAGATTGCCAAAGGAGCCTTTGTAGTCTCTAGAGCTCTTAAATACTATGCCACTGTTGAATGTCCGGTGAGAAACATTATTCACTGTTACATCTTTCCATGTTTGTCTATGTGGTTTAATTCTTGAGAGATGGATATAAGCAGTTCTTTTACTGTTCATTTGTGCCTCAGTCATTCTGATTTTGTTGTGTTGGAGGAAGAGAATATGATGAAGACAAGATAAATAACATTCTGACTAGTGGGAAATTTTTTTGTTTTTCAGTACTGGAGATATAACCCAGGGCCTTTGCACCAAGCTGTATTCCATCCCCATCCCACCCCCTTTTTGATACAAGGTCTTGCTGAGTTATACAGGCAGCGCTTGAAATTGTGATCCTTCTGCCTCACCCAGAGAGCTGGGATTACAGGTGTGTACTACCACATCTGGGTACGATTACTTTTTATGGATCAGGGTAGGCTATTAGAAAGTGTTTGACAAGGAGATAGTCGTTACTCCTCTTACTAAGAAAATGTGGAATGTGGGAATGTGTCATGACTAATTGGAAAACACAATAATGAAATGACAATACATGGCCATGCATTTAATCGATATTTGACCTCATTGAGGCCTGAGTACATAACAGAAAATAAGATAGTTATAGTTCTTTCTTGTACAGAGTGTAGTATTAAAAGAGAAACATGTATATACGCATACATTCACATATACAGTATAAGTACGGAAATACAGAAAATTAGTAATTGTGCCAAATACAATGAAGAAAAAGATCAGCCACTCCTGTTACCTATGTTTGTGTCTGCAGTTGGATGCATGATCTGCCACTTTTGTTGCTGTTTATCTGGTACCAGACATAGCACTAGTCTCAGTTTAATGTTTGATAATGACCAAATTCTGCTAATGGTATACTTCATCTAATCTATAAGGCTATGATGGAGACTTTGAAAGTTGATGACAATTCACAACAACTGTCTATAAGTAGATGTGCCAGATAGAAGAAATATGCAGGCTAGTGTCTTTTCTCTCATTACAGTTAAGAGTTATGTGACTGTTGAGTTTTTGAAATGGCTTGTCCAAATTGTGATATGTTGTTAGTATAAGGTACATAGAAGGTTTTCACGATGTACAAAAAATGTAATCTGTCGCAAGTTTTATACTGGTGAAGTCATAACTATTTTTGTATAGTCAGTTAAGTAATAATACTAACTGTAGCATGTTTTCAGTTTATTTTTCTATAAAGGTTAAAGATTGTACATGATCTTACATTACCTTTCTTTGGAGTCCTAATCAGAGTAAAGTGTGTGTTGAAAAAAAGTTGAAATAAAAAATATTACCAAGATTTAATGTAGTGAAATATCCACAAAATGTGTACTTCAAATTTATGATTGTTGGACAATACAGAAAATTAATTTGAAGTGAAACAATTCTAACTGCATTCCTTATACCAAGAAAGATACCCAGTTTATGGTAGTCATTGAAAAATACATTATGACTTAACAAAAGCAAATTCCCACTCTGTTATTATTTTGTTTCAGGTGATACTTCTGCCCAGTTGTTTTATTTTAAACACTATGAAGAAAGAAGATTTATCGGGCCAGGGATTTAGCTCAGTGGTTCCACTGCCTGCCTCGCAAGCTAAGGACCCGAGTTCAATCCCTAGTACCAAAAAAAAAAGAAAGAAGATTTATCATCCTAATACTCATGACTGAAGATAAAAATTTTCCCTCTGGGACTACATTATGTCATATAGCACAAAAGTTTTAGCAAAGGGGTAGGAATCCAATTGGACCTATCCAAATCATATGTAGCTCTTTAAAATCAGAAAATTTTCTGCAGCTGGTGGTAGAAGAGGAAGTGAGAGAGTTTTGAAACATGAGAAAAACTTGATAGAAGGGAGAATCTTTCTAACCGAAGATGGAGGGGGCCATTTGGCATGGGCTAGAGATGCTAAGAGCTATTCCTACCAACCGCCAGTAGGAAAACGGTACATCCACAAGGAACCAAGTTCTGCCAGTAGCAAGAATGATCAAGGAAGTAGATATTTTTTTCCTAGATCCTCCAGGTAAGAGTTTAGTTGACATCTCAATGTCAGTCTTCGTGAAACCCCAGGCAGCAAGTCCACCCCAACCTTGTTAGGCTTCTGACTGACACAACTTTGAGCTACAGAGTAGGTGTTCTTTTAAGCCATAAGTTTGTGGTAATTTTCGAAATATCCATAGCGAACTTATACAGCCATGTGCTATGTATTGTTTCAGTCAGTGACAGACCACATCTCTGATGATAGGTATACCAGATAGCCTAGGTGTGAAGAAGGCTGCTGCCTACATTTTGCCTAAGTACACTTATAAAGTACACAACCGTGAAAATATGTTTCTTATAATGTATTTCAGTTAATACATGACTGAAATAGCCTTATGGTACAGATTGGTTAAAATATTGTGCACTTTCAAAGTTGTATCAATTGATCTTTGTTTTGTTTTGTTTGGTACGGGTGATCAAACTCGGGACCTTGCACATGCGAGGCAGGCAGCGGAACCACTGAGCTAAATCCCTAGCCCCTGTATCAATTGATCTTTATAAATGTCTTTTGGATTTACTGAAAAAGTAGATTTCATCTCTGGAAAATGCTTTGAGGATTTTATTGGAGCTGTACTAAGTTGAAAGCTTAATTGCAGCACAGTTGTATTCTGTATTTAGTTTTCCTCACCAATAAACATGCTAAGATTCTTCACTCTGTTGCATCCTTCAGTAGCACTAAAGTTTTCATCTTTTAAAGCTTTTCATATATCATTTCTCTTATTAGTGAGATTTTGTGACATTATATGTATGTCCTAACTAGCTCTTGTTGACATAAAGTAACCTGTCTGATAAGACATCCTAACATTTTGTCTGGTTTATTGACCTTACTAATAACCCCAGGTTTTTCCGTTTTTATTGTGTTTATCCTTAATCACTAATCTTTATTAAATCTTATATATTTTGGGTTCCCGCCCTTCACCTTAGCTTTGTAAATTAAATTTTTCTCATTTCATTTCAAGCATTTTCAGTAATATAAGCATTTGATCCTAGCATCTTCCTCTCAGATTTTTATGTATCCTTGAAGTGTTGATAATGTAGTAATCTTGTTTCAGTCTAGATACTCGAAAATTTCACCTTGGAATTCTTTCACTCAGGATTTATTTATAAATGTACATTTAAAACTTCCCATAAATTTCTGAGTTTCTATTCTCATTGTTACCTTTTAATTGTTTCCTGTTGTGTTGGCGATTGTTGTCTTCAAAGGTAAGCTCTGATTTACACTTTGAAAGTTGAAATTTTCTTTGGTGCCAATATACATTGCATTTTTAAAAGAATACATTCTTTAGTCACTTAAAAATAATGTATTTTTAAAAACATGCAAAGCACTGTTTTAGATACTATAGACCATGTAGCAGGAACAAAACTGAAAACTAATAGATAATGTACTTGATGTGACTGCTTTTGGCATTTTTCCTGAATAATTAATGAAAAGTTTGACAAATAACTCAGGATATCATTGGCTCCCCTTCCAAAAACAAAATGGTAAGAGACATGGTCTAAAATGTTTTCTCTCTCAAACCTCTTCCTTGGCAGAAATAGAAAACTTCATGTCATTGTTTTCTCTTCTACTTTTTGCAAATAAATACTTGGTACACTGGATAATCTTAATGCCGGATAAGTTGTCATGAACATTTGAAAAATTTTAGTAAGGCATAAACTTAGTTATAAAATTGGAGTGATTAAGAATAGAAACAGAATCAACAAACATAAATCTGCATCCAGGATTCCAATAGCAAGTAAGCTTCAGTCTGTTTAGTTGTGGATAATTAGTTCCACATTGATTAGATAGAGTTAGAAAAGGCTCTGGAACTTACTGATTCAAGAAGAAACTAGGACAGATGAAATTCTCCACATTCTTAGTAACAGCTGGAAATAGAAGGTAAAAGATTTATCATAGGGGACTATAATTTAGAATTTAAAATTAGCATATATTAGTAAATAAAATGACATGGTAGTTTATGAGATTATGAGCAAGAAAGGGAAGATGTAACGACATGTGCCTAATATAATAGAAATTCCAGTTAATTCTGCATCCCAGCACAGATAGTGGTTGATCCAACTGATTAACTCCAGGCCCTTGGATACCACAGACAAAGAACTGCAAGTGCACAGTCAAATGGTAGGTAAAAAGGAGCTACGTTTATTGAAGATCATGGGAATGTGTGCCCAGGGCAAATCTGTACCGACAAAAATGTGACATGAACAAAAAAGAAAACAACAAGAGAAACAGACAAAAGGAAAGCAAAACACACAGATAAATCAGGCTTTTCAAATTTAAGGGATAGGCACCCAGCCTGGGTCTTTAGGTAAGATTGGCAGGAATGATTGTCAGGGTGTTGAGTCATCCATCTCAGGAGCTTTCAACACACAGAATTCACTCTGATCTTAGTTACATGTGTGAGACGTAGTCCACATCTATGAACCTTTAATAAGGTTCAAGAGGGGTAAAGGTAGCTGAAGGTCAGGCCAGGAGGTCCAGTGTGCATGTGCTTTCAGCTAGAGCTTCAAAGATTTCCTGGGTTTTTGTTCCATTATTTTATCCCTCTCAGTACAACAGGAGGAACAATGGCCCTAGGTACTGTCCAAACTCAAATGGGTGTAGAGGAGTGATTTCCTTAGTTCCTTTGTTCTACCTGTATTAATTGTATATAGATCAAATAACCAGTTAAAGACAATCTTAGAGGTATCAAGAACACCATGGCTCTGTCAGTGTGAATATTTATAATTACATGCATGAAGCTGAAAGAATATTAACTCTAGATGAATTACCAAAATATTTCAGTGCTCATTCTGAAACTCATACCTCATTCCTTATGCATTAGTTTCGAACTTTATGTCCAAATGACATTGATTTAGCCCCTTGAGGTAGAATTATTTTGAGCAATTTAACCAACCTATTTAGGGGGTGTTTCTTTATCTGTAAAATGGGAACACTGAATTGGGAACGAGATGATTTAAAGATTTCTTTCAATTACAGAATCCTGAGGTCACTGATACTGTTGTCTGTTGTTGGTGGTCTGTTGTGTACCTGAACTCATTTCACTAGTTTGTATGAAGAATGTGAGATATTAACGTACTTGTAAGTTCGCCATAGTTTCATGGATGCTAACATAAAAGGTAAGAGTCCTAAGTTAGGGACAAAAACTACTTAATTTTACATCATGAAGCATGAGCATCGTATTTATTCCATTTTTCCTTGACCTGTGTCAGTGATGGCGAACCTTTTAGAGATTGAGTGCAAAACTGCAACCCAAAAGCCACTTATTTATTGCAAAGTGCCCACACTGCGATTAAGCCTGAATAGTGAGGTTTTAGTTTAGAAAGAAACTCACACATTAACATCATTTGTCTTAAAGACAAACACAATAACATGCATGCCATAGGTTTGCCACCACTGAACTGTGTCACAGGGACAATATAAGGGCCCCAGATGGAGGCCACGCATACAGAGAAAGGGAGGAAAGTGGAAAAGAGGGAGGGAGGGAGGGAGGTAGAGAGGCAGAGGTGAGGGTCCCAGTAGCCCCTTCAAGGGCATGCTCCTGTGGTGACCTTACTCTTCCCACTAGGCCCCACCTCTTAAAGGTTCTGCAACCTCCCAGTACTGCCACAGGCTACTGTCACATGGGCCTTTGGGGGACACTTATCAAACCACAACAAACCCAAGTCATTTATAACAAAGTGCAGCTGTAACTGACCAAGCTTTGCCCCAGAGGAAGATAGCATTATTATTCCTGCATAATAAACCTGGTTTATTGGCATCTACTGTGGATGAAGGTGCTCTATTTATTTTCCAAGGCTTTATTAAATAGCCTTAAAAGGTTGATCTGAAACAAAGTCACCAATTCTATTTATTTTACGGATTTTTTGAGAAAATTTATCTTTATGTTGCTCATTTATATGGTTTATTGTTTTTAAATTTATGTATCTTCATTGTAAATAGCTATTATCCTGTTGCACTACATATAAAGTCATAGATGTATATTTATATGTTTTACACTCACTCATACTAGTAGATATCTGATAATTTTTTCAACATCATTTTGTAAACTCCACATGGTTTCATATTGGCCTGTGAAATCATCATGCCCAGTCTTCTGTCCCCATGTGACCCCATCCCATAAATCACAGGTCTTGAAATAGCCAAGTGATTAAACCGGTAGATAGCAGTGGAAGCTTTGAGAATAGTAATTTTGATCCTGTAGGAAAGTAGGTTGTGTTCTTATCTCTTGGATCATTTAACTGCTATGAGAATGAATCTCTCAGACTTTCAAACAGGTAGCTTAATTAGCTTTGGGTGGTAAATGCTTCACTCTGAAGCCCCTCACATCTGCACAAGGCTATATTACCTACTGTTGTTCCCAGCTAGTGGCCGCAAGCAACACAGATATGAAGGCAGACCTGTTCTGGGAGATAAGACTCTTCCAATGACTTGACTTGACTTGAAACTTCCCAATGACCCTGTACCAAAATTTCTGTAAATTACATAACAACCTAGAATGCTTTGACATACTTACCTACCCTTTCCTCTGTATTTCCTTCTCGGTCAGAAGCTTACCCTGTCTATTCCAGTTCCCTTCACATTTTCTCTCAGGCATTTTACCTAATAAAATTGCATTTTTTTTTTTTTGATACCAGGGATCAAACTCAGGACCTTGTGCTTGCAAAGCAGGCAGTGGAACCACTGAGCTACATCACCGGCCCCTAAAATTGCATTTTTAATGCCGTTTAGGTATCTGCCTTTCACAGAGGCAGACTAATAAAGATCACTGATTCTTGGGAGGATCCAGAGATGATGGCGATTACTTTGGCCATCATATATAATAAGCTTATTGAAAATCAGGAAAGCACATATACAACAGAGCCAGAGAGAAGGAGTGAACCAATAATTTATAATTCCTACAATCAAGTGGAATCCATAACCATCTCTGTAGATTTCTGTAGTCCATAAATCAAGAAATCCCTTCTCTCTTCTCCATGAGAACAGGAGTTCAGTTAATCCAGTTGCCTCTGAATCTGCAGGACCAATATAGTATTAGTCACAGTAGGCATTCAATATTTATTTGTTGAATGAAATTTTTAAACCGTTTCTCCTTGTAACCTCTGACTATTTGAATGCTGGAGTATTATGGAAATACAAAGTATTTTAATCCAGAAGATCACAAGTAGAACTTTGTTCTGTCCCCTTTGGAATTAAGGGAAAGGATCAAAGTAATCCACTCTCAAGAGAGAACAGAGCTTCTGAGATCTACTTTAAAATTAGAAAAATTTATTCCCCCTCAAGCTACATGCCAATAACATACAACACTACTTTGTTTTGCTTTATTGTTTAGAGCTAAATCCTTTTGTTCCATCAAATTAATATTTCCACCTGGACAGGCTCTGTTGTAGCAAACAAGAATGTCACAAAAAATATTTTTACCTCTCCCCATAATCCTACATTTGAGTTTAGAATTCTTTGTTCCTCAACAAAACTGGCTAGAACTTAGGTAACCCGAAAAACAAGCTCATAAGCAAGCATGGTCACAAGAGTTGCTGTAAAATTCAGGGCTGTTGTAGGAATTCTGGGTATGCAATGTAACTGGATTTAGGAAGAGATTAGAAGTTACTGGAAAGCAGCAAGAGGTTCTCAAGTCATTCATAGGCATCCCTCACAGTCATTGTGCGGGCCTAATCATATGGAAGCTGAATTTTTGGCTTTCAGTCCAACATACCAAAACTCAGGAGAGATAATATGAGCCAGCTTGGGGATATAAGTATCCACTCCAGGTATTACTAACATGACTATCTAACACCAAAATTTAAGAAAGAAGAATTAAAGGTAAGAGAAATTCGATGAATGAATGAATGAATGAATGAATGGATGGATAGATGGATGGATGGATGGATGGATGGAGTTGGCGAGTAATTACCGGACAGACACTACAAAAGGTGAATTTTCCACTTTCAACATAAATAAATATGTTTTGATTTTATAGTCCAGAGGTAATATGTCTAGGTTTTCAAAGGGGGCCTTTTGTCATGGAGTGCATTTAGTTCTAGTACCGGAAGTTTGTATTTTATGATATGAAATTCATGGCTCATCTACTTTCAAAAATCATCAATTTTAAAAAATGAAAAGGAACCCATTTATTTTTACATCATTAGCACTGGATAAGCAAATTTTATTCCAGTCTTCCCATCCAATTGAATTATTCTAGAAGCTACAGTTTGCCCTGCTAGCACAGTTTATTGCTCCATGCAGATAAAACAAATGAACTCATAAAATAACCACCAAAGTGTCTGGATCCTGGGTACATCACCAGATTAAGGAAGAGCCAAGAGAGGCATTGTTTTCATCTAGCCAAATGTTAAAGAGATGCTAGACTGTATGTTTTATCAATCCACACGTGACAGACAGCAAGAGAGAAATACTAAAATACTACGTGCTTACAGCCTACATGTGGCTTCCTTTGTTAACTGTTTCTACATTTGACTTTAATTTCCAATTATCAAAAACCTATACTACCAGTCTATGAGCTTTTGAGAGCCAGCATACTTGAAAAACTTCCTGGTCTCCAAAATGAATACTTCTGGAGCAGATTTGGGGTACAAGTGACAGGAGTTGGGAGGGGAATGAGGAAAGACTGAACTTTATTTTTGATTGTTTGTTTTGAACATAATTATGTAAAGAAACATTTTAAAATATACTTTCTATGTACATATTTTTTCTCACTTTTTAAAATATATTTTATATGTATATATTTCTTTCTCTGTCTATTCTACCAGCTGTATACTTTAAAGAGAGAAGATTGAATAAAGCTCCATCAATATTCTAAAGTTTTGAATTTTTTCCAAATAGAGTTTTAAACTAAATTCAAATCACAAAACTAACTACTCTAACCTCGAATAGAGGACATTGTGGTTCTGCATATCACAGCTGAAGAGTTTCTATCAGTTTTGCTTTGAGACATCTCTTCATTGCCAATAAAATTGAAGGGTATTAAGATGCATATTAAATATGCCCAAGAATATACATAAGGGTTTTTTTTTTAAAACTATGTGTCATATGGGCTGGAGATTTAGCTCAGTGGTTTCGCTGCCTGCTGTGCAAGCTCAAGGACCCAGGTTCGATCCCCAGTACAAAAACAAAAACAAAAAACCCCCAAACAAACCATGTGTCATACTTAAGTAACATTAATTCTGTTTGATAAAAGATATAGTAGTTTCCAGATGTTAATTTTTGGTTATTTTATCTTCCTGTAAATTTAAATTACAGATTTCTGGTGTACTTTTTTTTTATAATTACACATATATAATACCCAAAAATTTATAAAAATACCAAATTTGACTCTAGTATTACAATAAGGACATATAACCTGACAGCAAAAGGCAGTGAGTATATAATTTAAAATCTAAATCACAAATGAATGGTAAGAGAAATATACTTTAGGTGTAACTGTAAATGCTAGCCCTCTCCATTTATACCATCTATATTGATCAGTTTTTTGTTGCTATAATAATATACCTGAGGCAAGATAGCTTTATAAAGAAAAGAGGTTTACTTACCTTCCAGTTTTAGAATCACTTTTAGAATCTGGAAGTTCAAGATTAGGATGGTCCATTGCTTTGGCCTCTGGTGAGGATCTAAGGCTGATGGTATCATAGAGTGCATGATAAGAGAGATCATATCACCAAAGAGGAAGCCAGAGAACAATTCAAGGTTTAGGTTTGTTATAATTACCTACTGTCACAAGAACTCACTTCAAGAGACTGGCATTCTTTTGGAGGGGCAGCACTCCTATTTCATTTAAGGGCCTTCCACTAGGTCCTACCTGTCTATTAAAGTTCCCTCACCTTTGGCATTGACACACTGGGGATCTAGCTGACAACACATGAACTTTTAAGGGACAAATCACATCCAGATTACACCATCTTATTTGAACCAAGTATAAACCATAGCCCCAGTAGTGGAAGCCTTTGTATTATGCAGCTACATTTTCTAGCCACCTTTAGTTGATCAGAGTGGACAATGACTCAAAATAGGATAATTATGTTCTCTTTCCAAAACACCTGGGATATAAAAACAGAGCCTGAAACAATATATTACAGTGGTGCCTCAGTTCATGAACTTAATTCTTTCCATGATTCTGGTCACAGAATTCATTCCATGATTCTGGTTGCAAAAACCTGGGTGTTAGCAAGATTTCCATTTCCATGGATTTCTATTCCATTTTAAGAAAACAAACTGAAAGGGCTGGGGATTTAGCTCAGTGGCACCACACGTGCCTCACAAGTGCAAGGTCCTGAGTTCAATCCTCAGTACCAAAAAGAGAAAATAAAATTAAAAGAGGTTTTTATTTTGTCTTATCTCAGACGATTCATTCCTCAATTGGTTGGCTCTATGGTTTGAAAGTCTGTGTCCAGGCAGAGCATCATGACAGGTGGGCGTGATGGAGCAAATCTACTCACCTCATGGAAGCCAGGAAGCAAAGAGAGTGAGGCAGAAAGGGTCTGGATCCCAATAATCCCTTGGAAGGGACACCCCCAGTGACCCAACTTCCTTTCATTTCCTAAAGGTACCACCACCTTCCATCAGCGCGAGGATGGCAAATAGGCTTTTAGCCTATGAGTCTTTGAGAGAGATTTAAGATTCAAACCATAGCATTCCACCCTGAGCCCCTAAAAGCCACATGTCTATCTCACAATGAAAAATGCAGTCCATTTCTCAGAGTCCCTCAGAACTTCCAACATTGCTGAAAAGTTTCAAGTCCTCTTCTGAGACAAGGCCAACTCCTGCTCTGAGCCCCTGCAACAAATCAGAAAACAAGCTGTATACTTCCAAGATACAGTGGTATAGGACAAACATGTTCCAAAAAAGGATGAATAGGGGCAGAGAAAGGAAAAATAGGGCCAAAGCAACACTGTGATCCAACAGGACAAACATTGAGTTTAACAGCATCCTGGCCACATGGTTGCTGAACATGATCTCTAAAAGGCTTCGGCAGCCCCACCCCTATGGCTTTGCTGATTGGACCCCACGTGGCCATTCCTTTGGGCTGGATCTGCTAACTTCAGAGAATTTCCTCCAGCAGGTTCCCTGTTCTTGGCATCTCTAACTTCCTGGGGTCATACATCACCCTGCCATCAGCCTTGCAGGGATTCTGACTTTGTCACACACTGGTCTACCATGCTTTCCTCTGAAATCTAGGGGGAAACCTTCATGGCCCTGTAGCAATTGGATTCTACATGACTGCAAAACCAGCATGATGGATGATGTCAAAGTCTACAGCCAACTCAAGCTGTATCTGGCCCCACTTGAACCATGGCTGCAGTGGCCTCATGCCAAGGTGGTTAAATAGCACATGAGTCCCTAGGTAGCCTTGTGGCAGCACCATGGGGCTGTCTTCCCAAATGAATGTCTTTGAAATGAGTTTATACTTTTATACCCTTGAACTTGAAATGAGTTTCACCTTGCTAATTAGTAACATGCCAAAAGGAATCTTTACTTTTGTGGTATAAAGAATTTGATTTTGCTTTAATGGTACTAATGCCTGTGCTACCTTTAGTTTCAACTTTAAACACTCTCCTTTTCCATTTAAACTGCAAACTTTTCTTGCCTTTTGCTTCCATTTTCATAGTAAATCTGACTATAGCACATAGTATGGGGTATGATCAAGATACATAGTTAAATTTTAAATTTTAAAAACTTGTTACAGTTAAAGACACATTGCCATTAATCTCTCAAAATATTTTCTCTTTCAAACACTCTTGTATCTTTATGACATGTGATGAAAAATACAGCCAATGCTGCTATCAGGTCCCCCCTCCCAAATACAGTGTGTCCATGTCTACGTTATTCACTGGATCTAGCACCATACTACTTCTGGCTCTTCTCCAAAGTCAAAATGACTACGAAAGGTCAGTGTTTTCAATTGGTTCAGGACATTGAGGCACCCATGGCCTCACAACTAGAGAGACACACAAAACTTCCAGAACTACTTCAGAAAGTGGCTGCATTTTTTTTAGGCCAGTGGTAAGGCAGAACATGGTAAGAGTATATGTTGGAGCAAATCTGCTCACTTCATTGTAGCTAGGAAACAGAAAGAAAAGGACTAGGATCTCAGTATCCTTTTCAAGGACACCCCTAATTATCTAATTTCTTTCCACCTGGCTCTACCTTCTAAACGTTCCACTCCCTCCCAGTAGTGCTACAGACTGGTTACCAAGGCTTTAACACATGGCCTTTTGGAGGATATTTAAGATCCAAACCATAATATATTGCAACCATAAAATATAAGTTCCACAAAGGTATTTTTCACTTTCTGACAAATATCCTACTAACATGAGCCTTTTTGAGGGGGTCTCATTTCTTTCAGTCGAAGAACCCTTTAATATTATTAGGGATACAGATAGTAAAGATCTAATTTATGTCAGTAAGCTTATTAAATTTTTTAAGCAGGCCTTTAAGGTATTCCTTAAATATAGTAGGATGCTCAGATTTCTTTTATTTTAATTTAAAAATAACTATTATCAAACATACACATACAGAAATTAAAACCATTCAAAGAAGAACAATGCAAGGGGCGAAAACTACAATAATATTCAAATACAGTAGAACTCAACCAAAACAAAACTGAAAAGCACTTAAACATTTTTCCATATAACTTAAAAAAACATCTCAAGCACCAACAAGACACCAGAGGATGTGATTTGTTTCACAAAGATCCCCAAAATCATCATTCAACAAATAGTGGTCTGGAAAAAAAAAAACTCCAATTAGCTAGCAGACTCCTCATAAGCCAAACTTCTCCCTAATTTAAATTTGATACAGTCATATGACACACGATGGAAACACAATCCGAGAAATATGTTATTAGGCCATTTCATCTGTGTGTATCTTAATTGCATTTTCAGTTTCTCACACTAGAGAAACTATTTGGTATTTACACATGTGTGTCCTATTTATTTCACTTAAGAGGATGGCCTCAATATGCATCCATTTAGCTATAAATGTCTCTAGTTTCTCGTTCTTTATGGCTGAGTAATATTCCATTTTATTTAAAAAATAATCACATCTTCTTTATCCAGTCTCCAGTTGATGGGCACTTGGGTTTCCAAGCTTTAACTATTACAAACTGTGCCGCTATAAACATGGGTGCACATATATCGCTGCGGTATGATTCTTCTAATTATTTTGGGAAGATACCCAGCAGGGGAATAGCTGGGTCAAATGGGACCTCTAGTCCTAGTTCTTTGAGGTATCTCCATATGGACTTCCACAGTGGTTGCACCAGTCTGCACTCCCACCAACAATGGAGACGGGTTCCTTTCTCCCCACACCCCCACCAACATTTGTTATTGGTTGATTTCTTTTTAACAGCCATTCTTTGTGGGGTGAGGTGGAATCTCAGTGTTGTTTTCATCTGCATCTCTCGAATAACCAGTGATGTTGAGCATTTTTTCATGTACTTATTTGCTGCTTTTACCTCTTTGTCTGAGAAATGTCCATTTCAGATGCCCATTTTTGAATTGGGTTTTTGAATTTGGGGGGTCTGATTTTTTTCAGTTCTTTATATATTCTAGATAGTAGTCCTTTGTCTAAGGTACAATTGCTGAAATTTTTTTCCCACGTTGTAGGTTGTCTCTTATCTCTGTTGGTAGTTTCTCTTGCAGTGCAGAAGATATTTAATAAGTTGAGATCCCAGTTGCTGACTCTTTGTGCAAGTTCCCGTGCCACTGAGGCTTTGTTCACAAAGTCTTTTCCTATACCAATGTCTTCAAGAGTTCTACCTAACTTATCTTCCAGTAAATTTAATGTTTCTGTCTTGATATTTAAATCTTTAATCCACTTCTATCTAAGTTTAATGCATGCTCAGATTTCTGCTAGATATCTATAGTTGAAATATGTTTGTACTGCTTTCCTCACTACCCAGTTGCATTTGAACACTGTAGAGATACACTGGTGAGTATGTAGCATATTCAGTATTTGGGGAATATATATGCCTTAATCTAGATGTGACTAGATGTGTATGGATCTCATTTTTTCAGTAATTTGAAGATACAGCATCTTTCCTTCTAACTACATCATTTTCCCCTTTTATCACAACTTGATAATTACCAAGTGACCAAGGTGTATGGAGAATACTCATAAGGGAAAAATGTTTTGTGCTACATTTTTATTTTTAAAACTTTTTTAAAAAATACATTAAGTGCTTATAGTTGGGAGGTTTGCTGATATGTGCTAAGAGTGCTCCAGATGTGATTATGAGCTAGTAAATGTTTACATTGTCTCATCCTATATAGAGGAACTTTTTGAACTAAAGAAAGTCTTTTTGAAAACAATGGACCACATTCAAGATTGTGTATTTCAACTCAAATTTTGTTCACCATGTTGGCCAAATTATGCAAACCAGTTAACTTTCCTTTATGGTGAAGCCTCATCTTGAGGCAGCTCATTATGTTATATTTCTCACAAAATAGCCAAGGCTTCATTGGGTAAATTGGGAAGTCATTACTTTCCTAAAACATTTAATAAATCCTTCAAAGAACCTAAGAAATTCTTCATTCAATAGGATAAGATTAGCCTTTTAAAAACCAAAGATAAATCTTGGATAGATGGATAAGAGAAGGAATGAACAATATCTTCAATCATCAGTCAGAAAAAAATTGCATTAGTAAATGATATCACAGAAATGCCATATGCTTTCAGAAGAGGATAAATTAATCTATGAGAGTACCAGTGTTTGCACTTATATTCACTTTCACACTTTATTAAGAGTTGGAGAGTTAGTCCGTATCCTTACTATAGCTGAGTCTTAATATTTTGTTATTAACTTTCAAGTTTTATGAAAAATAAATATAGTGAATGTGGAACAGAGAGATATTTTGACAAATGTATTGGCAATTGTGTTTCTATATATAGTTTTTCTAATGTAAACCCTCCTTAAATTTGATAAAAATTTTTAAAACTTCAAAAGAATTTTATAATTGCAAGCACTAAAAGCTATATTATTATGGTAAAAAGTATAATGCCATGTATCAAAGATATACATCTAGATAACAAATTGAAGTTTGAGTACAGAAATAATTAAGACCAGAGAAATTTAAGCAAGATAAAAATAATAACTCAATAATAAGACTTTAACTACTGTTGAGTGAATGAAAGAATAATCACTTAAATAACTTGAACTGTAAAAATTAAGGTAGAAGTAAAATGGATTATAATAGTTGAAAATTGAACCAAAAATTTACATATATTAGGTAAAAACATATTGATAAATTTAATTAGACATCACCTCCCATAAGAAATAATTTTATCTGTACAAAGGTAACTGCACTTTTACCCTTTTTAGGATGTGAAATAAACTTAATAAGACTTCATATAACTTTCTGGAAGAAATTAAGAAATGAATTTTAATAACTCATGCTTTCTAAAATAGAATGAAGCTATTGAAAGGGAAATGTGGGGCTCCCCCGATGATATGAAGGAAATTTAATTTCTTATATTTTCATTTGGTAAAATGAATTCTATCATTTTTATTTTAATGTTTGCTTCTATCAAGAATTAAAATATTCCAATTCTAAATCAACAAGGTATGCTTGTGGTTTCTCAATGTCCTGTATCAACTCCTCTTACCTTCTCATATTCTTTCATTGATGCTTTGTTTGGGAGGGGGGTGGTCACAGGAACTTCTCTGCATTCCTATTCCACCATTTTCCTTTCACTTCACCATGCCTGCATCTCTTTTATTTTATGAGACAGGGTCTCCCTATATACATCAGGCTGGCCTTGAACTCACTGCATAGTCCAGGCTGGCCTCAAACTCATCACAATCCTCCTGCCTCAGCCTCCTGAGTACTAGGATTATAGTCATGTGCCGCTATGCCTGACTGCCTGTATTTTTTGAATATTGGAAATAATCATTTCTATTATCCCAGTTTTCTGAGATATACCTGAAAAAAAATCAAAAATGAAGGAAAGGTTTATTTTGTCTCATGGATTTAGAGGTTTCAGTCTATGGTCACATGGTTCCATTGCTTTCTGGCCTGTCATGAAGCAGAACACCTTGGCAGGCAGGCCCTCATTGTAGCCAGGAAGCCAATAGTGAGAGACCAAAAAGGTCAGAGTCTCAATATCCCCTTCAAGGGGACAACCCCAGTGACCTAATTTCCTCCATCGAGGCATGTCTCAATAATACCTGAAGATAGGGACCAACCCTTTACCCTACCAGCCTTTTGGGAACATTTAAGATCCAAACCATAAAATTCTATCCAGTATCCCAAAGGCTCATGTATATCTCACAATGAAAAATGCCTTCAATCCATCTCCAAGAGCAATCAACGTTGTAATTGTTCCAGCTTTGCTGAAAGTCCAAGCTCAAAGTCTCCTCTGTGACTCAAGGCAAACTTAGTTGTCAGCCCTATAAAAGAATCAAAAAATAAGTTACATAAGTCCAAGATACAATCATATCAGATAAACATTCCCATTGCAAATGAAAGGAATAGGAAAACATCAAAGAGGAATTGGATCAGAACAAGACAAAACCTGCAAGGCAAACTTTAAATCTTGTAGTTCCATATCTCTCATTGTAGCACAATAGTATTGAGATAAGGGCTCTCTAGGGTTTAGCAGTCCATCCCTTTGCCCTTGCTGTCTACAACATATATCCCCACTTTCTTGGGCTGATGGCTTCCTTTAACAAGTGTTCTATGTTCCTGGCATCTCTAATTTCCCGAGGTCTCCTCACTGAAGCTTCAGCTTCAGCCTTATCATTTCATGCATCCCCTTGTCAGGGCTGTTGGCAAGAATTGTGAAATCTGTTGTCCACGACCTGCCCTCTCAAGCTTTCCTTTGGAACTTGGATGGAAACCTCCATGACACCATAACTCTTGTATTCTGTATGCTTGTGTTAGCTTTCTGCCACTATTACAAAATATCTGGGAAAAAAATCAACTTAGAGAAGGAAAAGTTTATTTTGACTCATATTTACAGGGATTTCAGTCTATATTGATTGGCGATGTGGCTTTGAGCTGCAATGGGGCAGAATATCATAGAAAGTCAGTGGTAGAGCAAAGCTATTCACCTCATTGCAGCCAAGAAGCAAAAAGGAGAGAAGGGACCAGGGACAGAATATACCTTTCAATGCTATGCCCCCCATGACCTACTCCCCTCCCCATGACCCACCTTCTAAAGTTTCTCCTACTTCCTAATGATATAAGCCAGGGACCAAACCTTCAATATATGAGCTTCAGGGTAACATTTAAGAATCAAGCCATAACACTGCTTACAAAGCCAACATCATGCAGATAATGACAAGATATGCTGCCAACTCAAGCTGTATCTGGGCCCACTTGAACCTTGACTGCAGTGGCCTTTTAGAAGCTAGATGGCTGAACAAGAGGAAAGATTCCTGGACAGACAATTCCTTAGGGTGACCCTGTATAAAGAGGGTGCCATGGGATTCTTCACAAACAAGTCTTTTAGCCTGCCATGGGTGGGGTTCTGCTGATTCCTGATATATCTCAAGGCATCATTCCTATTTCTCTAAGTACTTGGCTTCTTTTTTAATGACATCAATAATTTTAACAACCATATCTTCTTTGGTTTCAACTTTAAACCTGCTCCTTTTATTGCAAAATTGCAAGTTTACCCCCATCATTTGCTCCAGATTTTGAGTGTAAATCTGGCTAAAAGAAGCCAGCAGTATTTGTGCCACTACCTGAATGTTGTGACACCTTGACATTTCCTACCCCCAGCTTAGTCTGTCATCTCTAATCTTCAGCTCACTAAAAGGCTTACGACCTGGAGAAATTGTAGTGAAGTTCTTTGCCACAACTTGACACTACATATTGGCCTCTCATCCAGCTCCTAATAGAGTCCTTGTTTCCATCTGGAGCCTCTTGAATGCAGTACTTACTGTCTACATTCCTACACACATTTTGGGCTGTGCCTTCGCCATGATTCCCGTGTAAGCAACCTTTCTCTGGTAGTTTTTCTAGTAGGCTTTCTCTAGTCCACATCTCCCAAGTTTTTCAAATTCAATCCAGAAACCAAAGCCAGAGTTTTCTAAACCACATCATCAGGCATAATCATAGCAATGACCTCATTTCTCAGTACCAGTTTTCTCTGTCACTGTTACAAAGTAACTGAGAAAAATCAAAGGAAAAGAGGCTTATTTCAGTTCACAATTTCAGAAGTTTCAGTCCATAGTTTGTTGGCTCCATTGTCTTTAGTTCTTTGGTGAGGCAGAACATCATACCAGGCACATGTAATGCAAGGTTTGTGCATCTCGGTGTCTGAGAAGAAAAGATTGAGATGCATGAAGGGACCAGGGTCCTGGTACCCTTCAATGGCAAATCCCTCATGACCTAACTTTCTCCACCTAGACTCTACCTCCTAAATTCACTTTACTTTATTTACTGTCACATTAAAAATAATTATATTTAAAAGTTTAAATTTTTACAGGCGATTCTAGTTTATGTCAGCTAATGGACTGGGGAAAGAAACTAGAAATTTTTATACAATGGAACAAATAGTTCCTGTTTTCCTGGGTATCTCATGTTTTCCTGGGTGTCTCCTAACCAATACTGAAATCAAGAAGAGTACAGTAGGTACAGGAAAAAAAATCTCTTGAAATTAGTAGAGTAATACTAGCCTCCTGGAATAAATTAGGAATAATTTTTTCTGCTTTTTTTGTAAAAGACATTTCTTACTTCAATATTTATTAAAATCCATGAGTGAAACCAGTGGGGGCCTGGTGGTGTCTTGTAAAACATTATTAATTATTGATCAACTATCTTTAATATATTTTGAAATATTATCTCCTTCACCTTTAATGAATTTTGTTACTTTGTGTTTTTCAGGGAATTAATCGCTTCTTTTAGGCTATCATATATATGGACACGGGATAACTTTATTAACATCGTACTGTCCAAGATCTGTAGTGATGACTCTTGTTTCATTTCTGATATTGCCAGTTTCTGTCCTCTCTCATTTTCTTAGTTAGGGGCCTGTTATTTCATTGATACTTTCAACATGCCAGCCTTTGGCTTCATTTAATTTTGTATTTTTTAAACTTTTTTTTTAACATTGCAGTGTGATCTCATCTATCATATTCACTGGACATGGCATGTGAGAGTTCTGGTTATTCTCCAAAGTCAAAATGACAATGAAAAGTAAATGTTTTGAATTGATTCAGAACATTGAGGCGAGCACAAGAGCACAACTAAAGACACTCATTTTTATTATTTATTTTCTTCTGTTCATTTTAGGCTTAACTGTTGTTTCTTTAGTTTCCTAAAGGTGAAAGTTTGCTGATTTTTATGGCTTTCTTTTTTAAAAATAATTCATTCTGAGGCTGTAAATTTCTCTTAGCACTACATTCACGGTATCCTACAAAATTTGTGCTTTCAATTTCCATTAATTTAAATTAATTTTTTAAATTTATGGTGTCTCTGACACTTCTTTTTAAAAACTTTGGTTATTTAGAAGTGTATTATTTAATGACTCAATTTTTGATCTACATGAAAGTTCTATGTGAGATGAGAATAATATGTATTCTGTCATTATTAGAAAGAATATTCTATAGCCGTCAATTATATCAAGTTGATCAATAGTGTTGTTCAGTTCTATATCTGTACTGTTCTGCTGCCTTTGCACTCATCCACTAATGACAGGAAAGCATTAGAAAAATCCACTGTTACAAATGGTGGGTTCAGTTCTACTTTCACTTCTATCCATTTTGCCTCACTTATTTTTATAGGGTTATGTTTGCATACATGTTCCGGATTGTTAAACCTCTCAGAAAATGGATCCATTTATTATTATGCAAGTCACCTCTACTTCCAATAGGGATCTTTGTTCTGAAGTAAAATTAACTTTGCCTAAAACTACCTGAACTATTTTAATTTTCTTTTAAGTAGTGGTAGCATGATATATACCTTCCCCTTTTTATACCATCTTGAATCTTACTCTTTTTGTCTACTTTGACAATGTATGTCTTATAATTTATGCCTTTAGTCTATCTATTGATTTATTGCATTTGTCACTTATGTTTTTCTTCCTATTTTCTGCTTTCCCTGGTTTTAACTATAAATTTTATATTAACCTACTTTATCTTTCCTTAATGTGTCAATTATACTATTTTTTAAAATAGTGATTTTTCTAGTGTTTGTAGTAACATTATTTACGGGGGGGGCAGGGGACAGAGTGCTGGGGATTGAACTCAGGGCCTTGCGCTTGCAAAGCAGGCGGTGGCACCACTGAGGTAAGTCCCTAGCCTGTAGTAATATTTTAAATTAACCTACATTCCCACCTTCCAATACAGCAGTCCACCTCTTATCCAGTTTCACTTTCTATAGTTTCAATTACCTACAATCAATCTGGGACTGAAAACATGAAGTGGAATATTATATAGATATAAAACTTAGAAGTTTTAAATAACTTTTATTACAATATATTGCCATAATTATTTTATCAGCAGTTTTTACCTTTAATCTATCATTGTGCTTAATATATAAATTTAATTATATCATAGGTATATACATTTAGAAAGAAACACTGCATATTCAGGGTACCATGCCTTCCACTGTGTCCACTAAGGGCTTTGAAATGTATCCTCTATGAAAAAGAATGGAACTACTATGTTAGTCACCTTTTCCATCACTGTGACAAAATACTTGAGGGAAACAAAAGAAAAAAAGATTGAGTTTGGCTTATGGTTTCAGAGGATTAGAGACAGTGATCTTCAATTTGTTCATCTTGGTTTTCATCATATGTACAATCTTGCCTAATCTTTTTAAAAAGGCAAATTTATCCTGACATAAGGCAAAATTTACCTTTTAACTCTTGCACTGTGGGACTCACATTGCATAACTCATGCATTTATAAATATGTATACAGTATGATCACTCAATATAGTGAATATTTAAATATTTAAAATTTATTATGATACAGAAAATTGCCATTAATCCCCATCAAAATACTCTCCTTTGCTTTGAACATACCACCCATCATTCTTGCCACTTTCTGAAACAGTTTTAGAAGTCCTCTT
Source organism: Heterocephalus glaber (assembly GCF_053883595.1). Classification (NCBI taxonomy): domain Eukaryota; kingdom Metazoa; phylum Chordata; class Mammalia; order Rodentia; family Bathyergidae; genus Heterocephalus; species Heterocephalus glaber. The sequence goes on from NW_028258156.1 coordinate 10,589,014, forward strand.
TTGTGAGTGTCTTTAGTTGTGCTGTCATGGCTGCCTGAATGTCTTGAATCAATTCAAAATGCTAACTTTTCATTGTCATTTTGACTTCAGGGAAGAACCAGAAGTTGGGTGGTGCCAGATCCAGTGAATAATGTAGATGAAGACACACCATAGAATTTTTTTGAACCTGCCTTTCTGTTGGATGGCAATTGACAGTAGCATTTACTGTATGTTTTGCCACACCTTGTAAAGACTTATGAAAGAGGCCTTCCGGAACTTCTAAAGAAAGAGGCAAGAATGATGGGATAAGTATGTCCAAAGCAAGGGGAAGTATTTTTTAATTAATTTTATTGGTACAATTTTGATATACCTAAAGATCACCTTCATCATAGGGAATTAGTTCCTGTACATAATATATCTTTTAAAAAAATTTTTCCGTTAAGTTTATTGGTACATCTGGTGTGAAAAACTAAAAGTATAAATAAGGTTCAAATGGTATAACTGATAATATGAAATAGGAAGAAAGGGTCTAAAGGAGTGGGGGAGTTGGGAGGATAGGGGAAAGGAAAGAAGGGAAAGGAAAAAATATGAGGAGAGGAAAAGTGGAAATGAAGTCTTCATAATGTATCTTGATTCTTCTTTTTTCCCCATTCCTCTCCCCTCCCTTCAACTCTTCTTTCTCCTTTACAAAAGCTTTGTTTCCACTTTTTCCTCCTATTCTTTTTTTTTCCTTTTACCTTCCTTCCCTTCCCTTCCCCTCCCCTCTCCCTTGTTCCCCTTCCCATTTGAACATTTTCTTCCTCCTTCCCTAATCTATCATCCATTTTGGTCCTTATTTCTGATTTCGGTTTCTCACACCTGACAAACAATGCAGTATTTAAATGTATGTCTGATTTATTTCACTCAAAAATATGGTCTCAAATTGCATCCATTTACCTACAAATGTCTTGTTTATCTTTCTTTATGGTACAGTGGAACTCCAATGTACAGAAAAAACATATTTTCTGTATTCATTCATCTGATAATGGGCATCTGGGCTGTTTCCAAGATTTAGCTATTATAAATTGTACTGTTATAAACATGGGTGTGCATATATCTCTATGGTATGATGCTTTTAACTCTTTCAGGAAAATACAAAGAAAGAGAATAGCTGGGTATAGTGGAACCTCTAGTTTCAGTTTTTTGAAGAATCTCCACATTCACCTCAACAGTGATTGTGCCAGTTTACAGGGGGGAATTGTAAGGAGGATTCATAGGAATGTGTCTTTTACATAATAATTACTTTAATTAAACAATCATCATATATATTCTCCTACACATATATGGTCCAAGTTTTATAAATCCTTTTGACAATAGTAGTATTTCCTTAAATTCTCATTTTATATGAAATTAATTCTGATTTTTGTAAAAATATGTTAGTTTTCTTATCATTTGTGAAATTTGCTTTTTTAAATAAACAAGCCACTTTGCCCAAACAGAAAGGCTGTGCAAGAGAGTGAGTGGATATGAACCTTGACATAATTAAATCTACATCTTTGATCAGCTCACTTACTCTGAACCTGTTTTCTCATCTCTCAAGTAGGAGCAATAATATTTGTCTTTAGGATGTCAAAGTTTTAAAGATAGCATGAGACAAGCAGATGGTCACTGGTTGGCCCACAATTAATGATTTAAAACACCAATATCTTCTACAACCCATGGATTTTTTTCCTGAAAGAGAGCTCTTTATGGGTATTCTTTGCTCTAGCATACTGCTGTAGTTTAGATCTTGTCTGTCCCTTAAAGGCCCATGCTTTAAAGGCTTGGTCCACAGTGTGACTCTATTGGTATCACTTTAAGAGATGGGGCCTAGATGGTTTTTGGATTCTGGTGCCATGTCCTCAATAGGAGATGTGAGACCTTTGTCTCTTCATCTTTCTTTTGCCTCCTTGCCATAAGGTGAACGATTTTTCTATCCCATACACTCCACCAGGATGTGTCACTGCCTGGGACCAACAGGTTCTAGACTATGAACTCAAAAACCATGAGCCAAAATAGACCTTTATCTCTTTATAAGGTGATTTATCTCAGGTATTTATTGCACTAACAGAAATCTGACTAGCACATACTTTATAGATTTCTTATTTGAAAAGGAAAAAATTAAAAATAATTGTATTGAAAAATATAACCTTAAAATTTAATATAAAATACCTTTAATGTTAAAATTCAAAATCAGGAAGCTCATATTTTAAATTGTAAACTGTAATGGCTATAACCATTTTAAGGATAACAGTTTTTGCCATTTTTTTTCTTTAAATATTGAACTTCTTTTCACCGTAAATATAACATTTTTATTATCAAGCATGATTTCTCTTTTGGCATGTAAAATCACTGATATAATAATATAATTTTAAATTGTATTTAACTTATATTTCATCAAGTCTCTGCCCTATTTTTTGTTTAGAGAAACTAATGTAATACTCATGTTTTAAATTTTAAAAAATTAATGAAAATGTGCACATTAAAATTGGTTACTAATATCACCTAGCGAGAGTTTTAGTCTTCTTAAGGATTCCTTTTCTCTGAATTAGATGGAAATTTTGCTTTCACTTGATCTTTTATTTAAAAATATATTTTCTGTCATTTTTCTTCAAAGAGAAAGTCAATTTTAAAATTGACGACATGGATTTAAAAACATTTGTCATTGGAGGAATTTCTATGCATTCTTCTACTGTACCACAGGGTGGAGTATTGCTTTAAAAATAAAACTCATGTCACACATTCCTAACTGGATTAATTCTACTATGTCGGTAAATAGTGAATTAAAGTTTTGGTGAATACGGAAAAAAATTTGGATACTAAATTTTCCATCATTATAGGACTCAGCTAAATTATTACTTGGGAATGATTAAGAACAAATATTAAACATGAATATTTCCTTCAATGTTTACCAATAGTAGAAAGTAATGACATTTATTCCAATCATGTGAAGATTTTATGACATTGAGTCATGAAATGATATTTAACTATCATGTGATTGTGTATTTTTCCTCAAAGACAGAAGTCATGACATGACAGCTTTTGTTTTATTTGTATTTTGCATATCTCTATTGTGATAATGTACAATCTGTCTTGAAAAATATTCATTGAATTTCATCAGGCTATTTTGAAAATATGACTGTGTTTCTGAATTGCTTTGGAATCATCATGCTGAAAATGAAACTTATTCAAACAAAGTTTGTTTATTGACATTGAATAATTCCTAGCTGAGGTAAAGGCAAAGGTGATCTTTCAATTATTGAAGGATGATTTTCATTCAGAGCAGGCACAAATGATCCCCCAGAAGCTAAGGCTATTTGAAAGAATTTTTATGGACTTGATAGGAAATTAGATCTTCACGATGTTTCTCTGCTTGATCACCTTGTTTGTTATTCAGTAGACTCGTGGCAGGAAGTAAGACTGAGCAGCAATGAGGATATAACACAAACACGAATATGAATTAATTAGGAAAATGAAGACTATAAACTTAAGTAGTAGGTAGTGGCTCATATCTGAGACCTCACAAAAAAGGCATGAAAATGTTTGTAGTGCTGTGCGTGACCTATACCATAAGTGTTTCATTTCCCCTTCTAGATACATCTATTCTGTTAAAAGATTCTAACTTTTGAGCATTGGATGAAGTAAGTACAAAAGCAAAAGTGCGTAGCTCCCTATCTCATCCCCAGCATGGTTGTAGAATTAAGGTTAAGACAGTAATGAATGCCAAATTCAAATTTTTAAAAAATCCATTATGAAAGCCATTGTTTCAAGATCAAAAAGTGTTTTATTTTTATGTTTATGATTATTGAGTAGTAAAAACTAAACATTTATGTAGTTTGCCTCACATCTTAGTTTCTGAGGTGTAATTCATATAACATAAGATCATCTTTTTAAAGTGTATATAATTCAGTGACGTTTAGTGCATTTGCAATGCTGTGCAACCACCAATCTCAATTTTTAAAAACTTTACTATGCCGAAACAACAATTCATAGTAATAACAATTCTTCATTCTCCACTCCTCTCCTCACAGCCCTGCCCCACAATCAGTAATTTGCTTTCTATCTCTCTATGGAGATAGATATTCTGTTCTGGATATTTTATTAAAAAGTCAATAAGCAATATGTGACTCTTCATGTCAGGCTTCTTTCATTTAGTATGTTTTCAAGGTTCGTGTATGTAATAGCATACCAGAAAATTTCTTTTAAAGGCTAATCATATTCTATTGTATGAATGTACCACGTTTTGTTTATTCATTCATCTGCCAAGGGACACTTGGACTGTGTCCACCTTTTTACTATTGCACAAAATACCACAGTGAATATTAGCATAGAAGAACATATCTGAAGGCTCCAGTGTTTTTACATTCTTGTCAATATTCATCTTCCTGTTTTTAAAAAATATTATCCATTCTAGTAGCCAGGAAGTAGTATCTTATTGTGGTTTATGTTTGTATTTTCATAATGACTAATTATGTTGATCATCTTTTCATGTGTTATTGGTCATGATATATCTTCCTTGGATAAAGGTCTAGTAAAGATCTTTGTGCAATTTTTAATTTTTGCATGGTTTTTCCTTTGTTGTTGGCGATTAGGATCCTTTCTACATCTACCATAGATGTTAAACATTTATTAGATATATAATTTGCACATATTTTCTTCAATTTTATAGTCTTTTGACTTTCTTGATAATGTTCTTTCATGTAAAAATTTTTAATTTTTATGGAGCCTAATTATTTTTTATTTTATTGCTTGTATTTTTGTGTCAAACCTAGGGATATATTGTCAATGTCAGGTCATTGAGAATTAACATAAATAATGTTTCCTCCTACTAGTTTTATAATTTTAGTCTTACCTTTAGATTAGTATTCTATTTTGAGTTAATTTTGTAAATGCAGTAATGTAGGATATTATCCCTCATGTGGTTACTCATTTGTCCCTGCACCTGATGGTAGAGAACTACTCTTTTCCCCACTGAAAGATCTTGGCATTTTTGTTGAAAATCATTGTCCTTATGCAAATACTGCATTGTTTTGAATACTGTAGCTTTATGTAAAGTTTTAAAATCAGAAAATGTGAACTCATCAAAACTGTTTTTCTCTCTCTTTTCTATTTAGTCTATTTATGTTCCCTGGGAATTGGTTTGGAATTTTAGGATTTCTTTTCCATTTCTGTAAAAAATAAAATCAATTGGAATTCTGATAGGGACTGCATTTAATCTGTAGCTTGCTTTGGAAAGTATTGCCATCTTTACAATATGTCTTTCAATCCATGAACACAAGATGACTTTCTGATTATTGAGGTCTCTAATTGTTAAGCACCCTTTTATAGTAGTCAGTAGTTTTTCTAGTTTCTAATAATGAAGTTATGAACAAAAGCTACAGTATTTGCTGCATTTAACTGTGTTACCTTTACCAATATTATTTCTTTATATAGCTTCAAGTTGCCATATAGTGTTCATTTATATTATTCTGAAGGATTTCTATTTTTATATTATTCTGAAGGATTTCTATTAGCATTTCTCATAGAGGAATTCTATTTGAAATAAACATTTTTGTCTCATTTATCTAGGAATGTACTGGTGTCTCCTTACTTTTGAAGAATAGTTTTGTCATATATAGAATTTTTCATAGAGTCTCTTTTACTTTCAGTGTTTAAAAATATTGTCTCATGGTTTTCTGACTACCATTATTCTAGTGGTAAATTAACTGTCGGTCTTATTGAGGATCCCTTGTACATGTGTCGGTTCTCTGTCACTGCTTTGAATTTTTATCTTTGACTTTTGAAAGTGATTATTATCCATAATTGGCTCACGTGGATCTAGCTCTTTTAGTTTATCTTTCTTGGAGTTAATTGAATCTTGTAGATGTATAGATTTATCTCTTTCACCAAATTTATGAAGCTTTTTACCATTATTTCTTAAAATGCTTTTTTTTTTCTCTTTTTCTCTTTTTATGGGAATCCTATAGGGTATACTTTGGTATGCTTGTTGGTATCTCACACATCTCTTAGGCTCTGTTAATTTCTTCTTATTTTCTTTCTATTCCCCAGGCTGGGTATTTTCAAATTCACCAATTTTCTCTTCTATCCAGAGAAAATTCTCACAGTTTCTCTGAAACCTTTCTAGTTTTTTTTTTTTCTTGCCCTTTTTAGCTCCAAAATTGGTTCTTTTTTATAATTTCTATTTCTTTTAAAATTTCATTAGTTATCCATAAGTTATTCTCTTTATTTCTTTTAGTTCTTTGTCCATCATTTCCTTCAGTTATTTGAATATATTTATAAAAATTAATGTTGTTTTTTCTAAGTCCAATATTCAAGTGTTCCCAAGGTTTGCTGCATTTTTTTTCCTGTGAATATGTCATAATTTCTCATTTTTTGTTTTTGTATGCTTTTATTATTTTATTCATGAAAGCTGAACATGTTGAATGTGTCATAACTCTAAACATCAGATTCATCTTCCTTTTCTAGGGATTGCTACTGTGTGGTTGATGGCTATAGTCATTCATTTGTTTAGGGCTACTCTAAATGACTTTTGCAAATGCTATTTTATTTTTTTATGTGGTTATGGACATCTCCATTCTGTTATCTTTACAGTCAGCTAGTGATCTGACAGAGATTTCATTGAATGTTTTGGCCCAAGGAAAAAAGTTTTAAAAGAAGGGAAAATGCAAGCGTACAGATACATGCTTGTAATCTCAGCACTCTAGGAAGCCGAGGCAGGAGGATCACAATTTTAGGACCAGCCTGGGCAAGTTAGTGACTTATCAAAGTCCTGTCTCAAAATGAAAAATAAAAGGGCTGTGAGGACCCTGGGTTCTATCCCTGTACTGGGAAGAGGGGAGACAATGGAACAGATTGGAATATGTCTTTAAATTCTTTTCTCAGATGCTGCTGAGAAAGAACTTTAGTCTGTGGGTAGGGAACCAAAGACTGGCTTCTGTGCAGGCCTCTCAGTAGCGCACTAGGCAGATTCAGATATTGTACTGGACCCTGATAATTGGAGGACAAGGTTCTTCTGGCTGACACCAGCAAGTTGTACCAGGAATGTGGATGCCTGCCCTTATCACCACATGCCCTAGGACTAAAAGGTGGTAGTTACAATACACGGTGTTGGAACTCACCAAAATTTACCAGCCTCTTCTGCACCAAGCACCTCATCGATGCTTCCTTCAGGTGATCAGCTAGAGTCCAGAACCTTAAAACAGTTGGTTCTGGTGATTTTGGGAACTCAGTAGTTCTTTCGGTAGAGGGACCAAATCTTGGTTCCCACAAACCCTAACCACTTTTATGATGCATTACTTTTTTAATAATAAGAAAAATACATATCATGTGATTCTACCTGAATTCTCTTAATTTGGGTTAGAATAGTTTTGAGAAACAATTAATTCTGGGATACATTTTTCTTTTTTGCCTTAAACTTTTCAGTTCTTTTCATTTATGGATGCTGGAGATCAAAGCCAAGATGTTACAAATGCTAGGCAAATGCTGTACCAGTGAGCTAAAACCACAGCATGAAACCTTTCTTAAATCTCTTTTAACATAGTCAAATATCAAACTTGGCTTCTGTAATACATGCTCAAAAGTAATTTCAGATATTCAGGGAATGGAAGAGAATCTTTAAGAATTTCATATTTCAAATATGTTTTTTGTAGACCCTAGTGATTTTTTTACTTTTATACTATTTTTTAGAAATTAGTAAACTTTAATATGTAGAACAATTTTCATTTCACAGCAAAATTAATGAGAAAGTACAGGGAGCTTCCATGTACACCCTTTCCCTCACACATTCACAGCCACAGTAGTACTTTGTTACAGTCAGTGAAGCTACACTCACATATCATTATCATCCAAGAGCCATAATCTACTGTAGGATTCACTGTTGACTTTTCACATTCTACAGGTCTTGACAAATGTATAAGGACATGTGTCCACCATTGCAATATCATACAAATGATTTCACCGACCTATCCTCTATGCTCTGCCTATTTATCCTGCCCACCCAGCTAATCACTAATTTTGTAGTACTCTTTCTATATTTTTACCTTTTCCAGGATGTTAAATATTTGGAATCATATTGTAGGTATAATTTTCAGATTGTCTTTTTTTACTTCATAATATGCTAATAAATTTCTTTCATGTTGTTCTGTGACTTCTTATTTTAGTGCCAAATTATATACTATTGTCTGGATGTATCTTAGTTTCATCAATTCACCTACTGAAGGTTATCTTCATCTCCTGATATTGTTTGATCTGGTTTTGTTTTCTTGTTGAGTTTTAAGAATTCTTTGTACATGTTCAGTAAGACGTTTTATTAGATGTGTTGTTTTCCCAATTTATAACTTGTCTTCTGTCTTAACATTACATTTTACAAAATATGAATTTTTTAATGTTAGTTAAGTCCACCTTAATTATTTCTTTCATTTATCATAACTTTGGTGTTGTATCTAAAAAGTCACCATACCCAAACACATCTAGGTTTTCTCCTACACTCCCTTTTAGGAGTTTTATACTGTTGAGTGTAACACACTTAGGTATATCATCAATTTTACATTAATCTTGGAGAAGATTAAAAATCTGTACCTCTTTTTACTTTATTGCTTGTGGATGGGCAGTTCTTCAAGAACTATTTGTGAAAAAGACTCTTTTTGCTTCATTGTAATGTCTTTGCTCCTTTGTCAAAAATAATTGATATTTCTATGTGTCAATTTCGGGGCTCTATACTCTCCCCCTGATCTATTTTTTGATTCTTTAACCAACAGCACACTGTCTTGATGCAGTCATAATGTTTCCATCTGGTCTTGGTTTCAGAGTACAGTAATCTTGTGCTCATTCTGCTATCTTCTGGAAGAGACTGTAATAGATTTGTCTAACTTCTTCCTTAAATTTTTGATAGAATTCACCAATGAACTCATCTTGGCTTGGTGCTTTCTGATTGGAAGTTTATCCATTTAATTTCTTGAGGAGACAAATGCCTTTTTTTACTTAAAAATTATATTCACATTGTCTGTTTGTTCCTGTATGAGTTTTAGTGAATTGATTATTTGAAGGAAATGATTTATTTCACCCAGGTTATTTACTTTTGGTGGCTAGAGTTATCCATAGAACCTGAGATGAGGCACTCTCATTACTGATATTTGTAATTTTTATAATTTATGGTTTTTTTCCTCAACCTAGTTAGAGGCTAATTTATTTTATTGATATTTTTTCAAGGAACCTACTTTTGGTTTATCTAATTTTATAAAATTTGGGGTCTATGAACAACTACTGGAGCGAACAGGTAAGTAAAATTATCAGTCAAGGAAACCCTCCATTTGCATAAAATAAAATATTTGAATTCCTATACAAGAAGGATATACTGACTTTTACAGAAAACAAGTCATTTGGGCTCCAGGCCATTATAGTTAGGGAGAGGAGGACTTCATATCAGACATCTACATAGCAATATTTTCTAATACAACAAAACACCATGATACTTTAAAGATACTCAAGAAACTATAGGCAAAGGAAATTCTACCCAGCCAAACTGCCCATCATTTTTAAAGACAGACAACCTATGAGTAATTGTCAAGAACTCAAGACACTAATCTCATAACCACTTTTTGGGTAATCTAAGGGAATTATTTGCAAAACATCTGAGGAAAAATGGAAACACTTCAGAATAAATTCAGGTGTATTTTACTTACCATAACTTAACTATAAAAAGCACAATTTAAATAGGAATGAGGGAGCCAGGGGTGGTGACGCATGCCCGTAATCCCAGAATTTGAGAACCTGAGCCAAGAGAATTGTCATGAGTTCAAGGCCAGCCTGAAGTATATAGCAAGACTCTGTCTGAAAAAAAAGACAAAACCAAAAAAAATCCCCCAAACTAAAAATAAATAGGGATGAGGGATCAGATATGTACACAGTGCTTTGTATTTTACAAAGCTAATCTATATATGCTATTTAATTTTATTTTCATAATAATTTTGAGAGTGAGGAAGTAAAAAATTACTCTCCCCATTTTATATGGTAAGCAAGAGTAATTGACCCTCATAAGTTCATATAATCAGGAAATGGCAAAAGGAGCTTGATCGCAACTCTTTTATTTGGTTAGTTGTAAAGAAAAGAATACAAATGAGCTCAGGATGGAGAATGGAATTGCTTTGCCAGTAAGCAAGTTCAGCCTACGTAGAATGTAAAAACCTATTTTCAAAAAGCAGGTTGAACCCAAATATTTAGGACTTTAACAACTTGGAAAAGTTTAAGAATACCTAAGCAGAGAAGTGATATTTTTGAAGGAATATTGAAGAAGTTAATTTCTAAAGTCAGCTTGCAGAAATAAATGAACAAGAGACCTTAGCAGTGGGGATTACTGAGAGGATGACTCACTGGCACTGTCTAGATTGCTCATTTTCTGGACTAAAATAGCAGCAAAAATTTTAAAAGTAAAAATAAATGTCTACATCTTTTGTGGCTCACTTCAATGTGAACTTATTAATTCTTTAGCAAAATAGCTCTCAGTTGTGTACCAGATAATCTATGGGCCAAAAGAATAAGACACAGAGGAAATTATTTTGGACAGATTTGATCCTGATAAATGTTAACTTGGAGAATCCACAAACTTTATTCTATGGCAGGAATAACTAATAAGTTTGACGACCACTGGACACAGTAGCAAGAAAACATACAGAAACCGTGATGATTCTAAATGTTTAAGTCTAGGAGACTTAAGCCTGGAGAAATGAGAATCTCTTTGTCACCATCTTCATTATCAAAAATAGTGTAACAATGCTAATAATTCCTTTTGTATTAAATGTAAAATTCAGCAAGATCTACCTGTGGAAAAACACATGAATATTAAAATGAATGTAATAGTTATACTTTAAAACATATTTATTATAAAAATTCAAGGAAATGAAACATAGGAAAGTAATTACAATGGATTTATACATATCTACCTATAGTTCCAGAAAACAAGAGTAGAAAAAAAGGGAAAAGATACAGTGTTTGAAGAAACAATGGTCATACATTTTCATGATTAATGAAAGACATGAATTCATATATATCCTGATAATATATTTATAATGCAATGAATGAATATTTCTAATTTTCATATGATTTCCCAATTATTTTTCCATTTTTAAAGTTTAAGTATTTTTGTCAAAGTACATAATATACTGATGTCCTTTATTTTCTCATTTTTGAAGAGAAAATGAAAGTATATGAATGTGTTTTGTGAGTTCTAAATCACTACGCTTCTATTAGTTCTTTTATCTTTATTTTAAACTTGTCTTTAATTTCTTTCTGATACAAGGCATAGATAGGTTTTAGAAAGATCATAGCAGTCACTCTGTGTTCAGCTCAGAGCCTATTTTATGTTAATGGCAATCATCAGGTCCCTTGTTCACTGATATATATTTCTATGTATAAAATAAAAATGAATGGCTAATTTCTGGAATCAATTACAATTTGTAATTATGCCTATTGTATTCTTATCTAGAGAATAAAGGCATAATGGTACTTAATTTTATCTTACTACTCCCTTGCCCAGAAAAAAATAGCTAACAAGTACTCAATATTTGATGGCTTAATTGATTTTTTTTCTGAATAGTTTCTTTTATTATACTTGCCCAATAAAAAAGGAGTAAGATTTATGTCTTTTTTCAAACTGCAGGTGGCACTGATTGACTTAATTCATCAGCTCTCTTCTTGGTTATTCTTTCTTAACCTAGCAGTGCACAGAATACGGCACATCATGAATCATGCTGAAGGAAAAGCCTGATAAATATTTCCTTTGATTCAACACTCTCATATGGGAAACCATTTTCTCTTTTTATCTATTGTACTTTTAGGAATTTGGCCAGAACCACATCTGTTTAATTTATTTGATATATCTTAGTGTCTAGCATGGTGATGTGAGCATGTAGACATTTGATAAATGCTACATCATGGTATTTGTGGTTCTCATTGTTAAGGGTTCAAAAGTTTTGATGCCATAATTCCATGGTAATATATGTTTTATTTGTGGATTTCTCCTTCAATAAAAGGACTTGAATGTACTATTTTGTTTAAACATTCAGAGAGTAATAAGGAATCATGGGGGTCAATTGGTCTATATATGTTATTTTTACACAGGAAGAATTTGAAGAACAGGGTAGTTTGAGTTGTTTGATATAAAGTGTGTACTTAGTTCCAGATCTAGAACTAAAAATTAGGTCTTTTGATCCAAGTTTCTAATTATAATAAACCTAAAAGTTTCTTTTGCTCTTATGCAGTGGTAATTTACAGCTCTTACTAAAAATCATGTTTTAGAATTATGCGTTAGAATTCATAATGGAATATAAAGAATAGATGAATGAAAATTACTTTATAATTTCCTTCCCAGTTTGGAGATTTTGACAGAGTGGGTGGGCTCACTCCATTTTATCAGGCATTATTGAACAGTAATAAAATCCAGAGCCAAGAGAATACAACCTAAACAAGTCTAGTTGGGTAGCCAGTTTCAACCTCATCTGACAAAAGAAACTGATGGAATTTAAATGAAGGGAATTTTAGGGTGTGTGTTAAGTTTTAATATTTGGAGAATTAAAAAATATTAGAGGCTTATCTCCCTGGTGATGTGGCCAGAGATGAAAGCAAATCTTTTATGATGATTCGGGTATTAATTTTGGGGGGGATACAGAGGAAGAATTGAACATTTCATAATACACCATATTGTATGTATACTGACTGATTTTCATCAACTGAGGCAAAGATGCCTTATGAGATAAAAATCCAAACATCCCAAAATAGGGTAGATGCAAAATGCAGCTACCAAAACAAACCTCAAAAGATGTTCATTTGGTTAAGTTTGTAGCCAAATGTTTTATTTCATTATCCTGGAAGTCAACCAATTCCTTCTTCCTTTACTGCATTTCAACACTGAATAAATACTATGCTGGACTTGGCCCACTGAAAACGACCTGCTATCACTCATGCAGGCAAAGTCACAGTTTCTGAATTGATTTGGGCCTCCTTCTGGATATGGTAGGGAAAATAAACGGACACAGTGACTTATGACTGTTTCTTCAGGTGACTTGCACCTTGGCTGACTTGATTTGTGCTGATGGGACCACAGAGGACCTTCATCTGCTTCCCAGCATCCAAAGGTCAAGCCTCTTTTCATGCTTTTCTGTCTCATTTTCCTTCCTTTTGGGATTGGTGCTGTTCTTGCAGGCTTTATATTATTGTCACTTCTACATTTTTAAAACCTACTTTCACTCTTGTTGTTGCAGATCCTTTTGAAGTATAATATGAACCTCTTTAATTATTTTTCTAAAGAATTATTACTATGTAAAGCCTTTCCCCTGCTACCAGCCAAGCTGAGCCATTTACTATTCTCCAAAGTTCTGAGGCTTCTTTCTCTTTCTGCATTTGTATAGGCTGCTTCGTTTGCTTAGAATTTCCATTCTCCTGTGCCTGGATAATGTAAATCACCCTTAAAGATCTATCTTAACTATCCCACCCTTTAGAAAACCTTCCCTGGCCCATTGGGTCTGTATTAGGTGCTACTCCATTGTAGTTTCAAAATAATCACTGTCTTGGCTCATCATTCTAGACCTTACACTGTGGTGTTATTGCCACTTTATTGATCTCACATATTCCACCACTACTCCATAGACAGCTTAGAGTAATCATTCATTTCTTTTTCTTTCTATTGACTCTGCAAAGTTCAGGGCATGAAACACAGTAGGTACATAGTACATGACAGTTCCATAAGTAATGGACATTTAGAATAAGATTCAGCTTTTGACTCTGTTAAATTAAAACATACATCTTATATAAAATATGTATGTGGCATTATGGAGGAAAATTTGATCTAGACTCACATGACCTGACAGATATGACCTAAGCAAGAATCTTAACTTCCTCTTATTTCAGTTTACTGCACTGTGTAATAAAACTATATTAAATGATTGAAACAATTCTCAGAGACATAGTACATTTTTTTTTAGTCTAAGACAATGAAGTAGCTTGGTAATTTACACTCAATTGAGTAATTTTGTATTGAGCCTATAATATGTATTTCTCAGAGTACACAATGTTTATAGAACTTTTAAGAAAACATTCCAACATGAATTATAAATAAATGTCCGTGTAAATAAATGTTCTTACCTTTACAAAACCTATTCAGTAGAGAGGACAAATTGAAGCGACAACATCGATAGTAACAGGAAGCAACAATGCAGAATGTTCATGAAGAATGGTGCTGTAGGAAGGGAATTTCACAATTTAAGAGATGAGGACTGGCAAAAAGTAATAGAATTTTTTAAATGAATGCATTCTTAGAGTCCCCTATTTCTTTTGATGTAGAGTAAATGCAGCAGAAGCTTAAGGAATTATAGCCCAAAGAATTCAGAGTCCTGCCTGGATTCCAGAGTTCTCAATTTGGTCTTTTTCCAACTGTAACATCTTGCCTCATTTACAATAAACTAAAGCTAACAGCTAGGAATGACAGGGACACTTGGATTCTAGAGTAGGGAAAAAAAAGAGATCATCAAGTCAAAGACTTAGGCACTTATGGGCTTAAAACTATGGATAATTTAGACACAACTCAGATATTTCAAAAGTTACATAAAGTAAATATCTACTTTTATTTCTTGTTGTTCAGCATTACTTTTTTGATAAGAAAAATTTCTTTAATGAACGTTTTCCAGACTATTAGATTTTGTTAGTTTTAATTGAGCTTCATCATCTAGGAGCAACCTTGTTGCTAATTCTATATATGTTCTGATTTAAATCTACAGTGTCCCCCAAGAGGCTTATGTGTCCAGAGGAGGGGATTTTGGAAGGTGACTGGATTATGAGGCTACTATAGCTGACTTGCTATTATGCGATGGAGCCTGGTTGGAGGTATGTCATCGGGGGCATGACTTGGAAGGATATATTCTCATCTCTGGCTTCTCTCTCTGCTTCCTAGATGTCACGGGTTGAGCATCTCTCATTTGCCATGCGCCTCTACCATTCTGTTTTTGCCTTGCAGCCAGCCAGCAATGGATTGAAACTATGAGCCAAAATAGCCTCTCCTCCTTTATGTTGTCGGGTATTGTGTCCCAGCAACAGGGAAGTAAGCAACACAGATTTGTGATACCAGAGAAGTGGGATCATTGCTGTGTATGTGACCATTTAGTTTAGAAGCCCTTGAAACTGGCCCATGGGAGGTATTTGAAAAGGTTTGGAGATGGTGGGTAGAGAAGCCATAGAATATTTAAAGCCAAGTTCATTGGGAGATTCTGGTTGGAGCTTAGAGGACAAGCATGAAGATAGAAAGGTAGATAATGAAGGCTGGGCTCCCAAGGTTTCAGTTGAGAACAAATACTCCATTAGCAGGTGGACTAGGGCCATGGGTATTATTCTCTGGTAGAAATTTTGTCTAGACTTTGCCCATGTCTTGAGACTTTGTAGGAAACTGAAATTAAGGGCAACCAGCTAATTAATTTGGCAGAGGATATTTCAAAGCAACCCAGTGTTCAGATAGTAGCATGAAAACTGGTGGCTCCCTTTAGCCAGATCTACAGTAAAAATTAGAAATAAATAGTAGAGCCAAAATATGTGAAAAGTTTGCAATTTCAACAGAAAGGCAGTGCTTGAAATTTGGGACCCTGTACAACTTGGTTGCTGAAAAGGTTAGCATTAAAAGGAAACCAAATACTTTGCATCAGAACCATAGTAAAAATGAGTTCAAGGCATCTCTAGAAGCAGCAAGATCTCACCATTTGCAGGCTCAAACCTGAAAACCTAGAGTGGGGATGTAGCTCAGTGATAGAGTGCCTACCTTGTAGGAAGAAGCCCTAGGTTGGATTTCCAGCATATCCCCCCCGCCCTGCAAAAAAAGTGTAAACTATGAAGTTTTCATTTGAAAATAGAATCTTAGGGTCCCCTGATCTTTCAGGGTAATAGAGGGAAATATTTCCGAGTTCAGCCATCCAGGCACTCAGAGACCCCTGCAGCAGTAATCCACGAGGGTCTTGCTACTGCTCAAGCTGGTGGCAGGCCCTGGTGTCATCTATGTGGCTCTGGTTTTACAGGCATGAAAATGCAAGAATTATAGGGGGCTTACACTGTAATTTCAGAAGGTGTCCTTGGAGACTAGGCAAGCCACGCAGTGTGTCAAGCTGTGAGGGTGAAGCTGAAAGTATAGTGGAAAACCCAGGAAGTTGAAGACACCAGAAACATGGAACATCTGATTAAAGCTGTGGGCAATGAACAGGAGCAATGCCAAGAAGAGAGACCTTGAGAGGCCAGCAATGCAGTGGGAGTAGGACCTCTCAAACTCTCTGAAGGTCCCATAACTACTTGCTCTGGTACTGGACATGAAGTAACAGGATTTAATATTTGCCCTTGTGAGTTTGAGTCTTGCCTTATTCTGATTCCTTTCCATCTCTATCCCCCTTTTGGAATGGGCATGTTTACCCTCTGACACTGTATGTTGGAAGTATTTAACTTTATTTTTCATTTTTACAGTGGCTTACACCTAAGTGTTTGAGTTGAGTCTCAGAGGACACTTTTGATTTGGCTTTTTTAGTAATGCTGAAACTATTAAAAATTTGCTGGCTTAGAGATGGACTAAATGCATTATGGTTTAGAGTTAGAATGTCTTCCAAAGGCTCATGTGTTCAGACACGGGCCTTTTGAAAGGTGATTGGATTATGGGGCTTAGTTGCTCTCATGAGGAGGAGCCTGGTTGGAAATGGGTCATTAGGTCCATGACCTGGAAGGGGGTAATCTCTCCTCTCCCTTCCCTTCCCTTCCCTTCCTTGTCTCGCTCCTCCCTGACCACCATGGGTTGAATATTTTTTCTTCTGTCATGCTCCTCTGCCATTATGTATCTGCCATCTGCCTTGGAGGTACCCAAACATGGACTAAAACTGTGAGCAAAAATAAAACTTTCCTTTAATTTGTGGGTGTTCAGTATGGTCTCTCAGTGACAGAAAAATAACTAGGACAGTATATTCCTAAATTTATTGACTGAGAGGCTTGAGCACTTGTACAGCAAAAATCACAAAGCAGATAAAAGAATATTCTTCTATCTCACCTTTGGAATCTGAAATATGACTTGTTGAAGTTTATCATCTCTTCTATAGTAGTATTTTCATATTGTATTTCAAATAGTTACAGAAGCCTTTTTTTTTCTACTTCTGCAAGTGTGAAACTCTGCTTTACCTGCTAAGATCACCTCAAGTGTTTAAAACTCATTTTCAGTTCTCTTAAAGGCATGGGTTTTTTTCACCAGGCTTCTGCTAAACTCTGTTCCATACAGTTTCTTTTTTTAGTACTGGGGATAGAACTCAGGACTTTGCGCTTGTGAGGCAGGCACAGTGCCACTGAGCTAAATCCCTGACCCTGCCTTTCTATTTTATACTTGACTGCTGACTCTGTAGATGGATATCTTTAGGTTTAAATATTTGCTGCATCACATGTTAGCTATATAACCTTAGGAAACCTATTAAACATGTAAAATCATCATTTTATTCATTGGTATAATAATTTATATATAGCACATGTGACTTGTAAAGCTAAAATATATGTATGAAATATGCTTAGCAGAGGTCATGGTGCTTAATAAGTACTCTATAAATATTAGATAGTATCATCATTGTAATTGTTCCGAAGCAGTCATTCTTTTCCAAATATTTGTTTCATCTTTGCTTAACCACTCAACTTTTATACTATCTTAGCACAATAATATAAAAACTCAGTCACTTTTTACTTTAAGTTTTCTACAAATTTAATGTTATGATGCCATACTTTAATGCTCAATTAGTGAAAAAATAATATTTGTTTATCCCTAATAACTCTAACCATGGTGATAGATAAGTATATGATAGTGCTTCTACCTCTATTGTATACCACTAGATTTTACCATCCATTTTTAAAGAAAAGAGTGAGAGCTTGTACACCTACTATCCCCAGCTCCTAGCTTACAACCTGGCATGTGGAAGAAGAAATGGAACTAAGAGAGTTAAGAAAAAGATATCAAACAATTACCTCATAATAGTATTTCCAAGTGTGTCCACTCTGAATTCCAGAAGACACTTTACAGTACTGCATGAAAATTTTATACATATACATCATCAGTATGTGTACATATTTCCTCATTTAACCAAAATACCAAGAAACTGTCTGAAACTATCCACCTTCCACATTTCATTAAACTGCAATATATCCATTACATCTTCAAATGAACGTGCCATTTAAAAAATATATGAAAATATAATATATTAAAATTAATATAATATATTAAAATGTGTGAAAATGTAGTGCTTTGTCATATCATTCATGCAAATATATTTCATGTATTCAACATAAAATTATTGACAACTTATTATGGGGCATGCATTATGCTGGAAATGTAAAGACATAAAATATGACCCTGCATTTCAGTAGTTATTAATTAATGAAGTAGAGGGACAAGTAGATAGATAAATTTTGATATAACCTAGTAAGTGTGTGATTTGACAAAAATCACAAATTAGCATGCATCCTTAGGATACAGTAACTAACACAATTGGACATGAATGGTTATTCTCATACGAGCTCTAGGTTCTTTTGCCACAGCAGAATTTATAAACATTTTTTTGTAAATTAATATTTATTTTTGTCCTCTCACATCTGAGGCTTTAAAGTTACCCAGGGGCACTCTTTCTGCCTTCTCTTTACAGATGCACATATTTTTTTCTTATTCAACTCTGCCTTTACCTCTATCATTTCTTTTGTTCCAAAATTGCTTACAATGCCACAACCAAGAGCAAAATCAGGAGTAAGGGTATGAAAAGATTTCAAATGAATGTATCAGACATTACCCTTTCAGTGCAATGACAAGTTCAGCTCAAATTTGCTTATATAAGAAGGATAAGGTATTGTTCTTCAAGGAATATGTCATTTACTGGGGGCTACTACAGGTAGGAGAGCCGAATGCTAACATGATTCTCTTATCCTTTCACATCCCTACTCTTTCGATGTCGATTTCATTCTCCCAAATTTCCCCCACACCATAGAATCATGGTCACATGTGAGCTTCCAGGCTATCATGAAATAGCAAGAGGTCCTTCTCTTGGTTTCTATGTTTAAAATCATAGAAAAAAATTAATTGGTCATTTGTGACCAGGAACAATAAAATGTGACCACAGGGTCTAAAGGAATATTTTAGCTGTTGTTCAGACATGCAGTAGGTGAAGAACACGTTTCAGAAGCAGAGGAAGGAATAGTAGGGCAAATGGAACCAAGCCCATGTGCATGATGGTATTTAGCAAGGGTTTATTAAGACCCTGATTTCTGAACTACACACAATGTTGTCCATGTCATCGATTCTTTCTTCTGTATAATTGTCAGTTCAGGACAAGGGAGCCAAAGCCAGCTTATTTTCCTATGCAATTTTACCTCAGGTGGAACTATAATGCACAATCCTGATGATCTGTGAAAGGACCCTTTAGATAGTCTAGGGGATCCTTTAGGCTTAAAGTCCTAAAATATGAGTATATTCACAAATGAAGAGTTATTTTGCATCATTTTGTTCAGTTCTCCTATCTTTTTTTAATCTCTTTTGCAGACTCACTGATCATTTTATTTAGTTGGTGCAATATCTTACTACTTATATCTTCTGTAAGTTTGCCAAATGCCTTATTGATTTGTTTTAATTTGGTTGTGTGGCATTTGGTTTTGTCCCCTTCAAGGCTCCAATTATCAGTTTTGGGGGAGTTGGAAGTTTTGGGGGGCATTTGGTTGGCTTGTCTTTTAACATGTTTCTATATTCTTTCATTACTTTATGCGTGTGTGTGTGTGTGTGTGTGTGTGTGTGTGTGTGTGTTAAGGCTTGCAGGTTGTCTATAGTGGGAATCTTATTTTCTAATACGGAGATATTTTTTGTTAATGTCTGCTTTTCAGTGTTGTTTTCTGGCCATGACTAAATAATGTCCTTTATCTCTGTCCCAAGATCCGACACCAGGATCCACCTTACTTGAGGATGCAGAGTATGTATTTAGCCTAGCATCCAGTTTTCCTGGCATGGCCCACAGTATTAAAGACCCTAGTGCAGTCCATATTTTGACATTTCATGAAAATCAATGAACATGTTTCTGCTGGCTAGAACCACAAGTGGTACATGCGTGACTCCCCAGTCTGGCTGTAGCACATGATGGCATTGTCCTATGCTGCCCAGTGGGACAGTTATGCATGTACTACTAGTGGTTCAAGCTGGTGGGAATGTAACATGTTCAAATAAAAGTCACCTGGCATATGAATTACAGCCCCATTGTTAACACATTAATACCAACAGATATGTCACCTTGACTGTAGTAATAAAATCAGCATTAAGTATAGCATCCAATACAAATTGAATATTGACAAACCCTGTGGACCAATAAAGTACCACTCTTGTCCATAGAAAAGAGATGTATAATTATACTATGAACACTAAGCCAAACAGTAAGTATCTGTAAATGGAACAACTTTACCTCTACTAACAATAGCACCGTATTCAATAGCAGTAATGTAAATTAGCTATCTAGAAATTCATAAAGCTGAGTAGTTATACTAGTAAAGGTGGAGAGGGTAGAGAACTACAGAGTGATAAAAGCAAAATTTGAAGATGGGATATGAGGAGGAGAGAAGAGTAAGATGAGGGTTATTTAGGAACAAAATGAAATTAATAGTGATAGAGAGCAGCTGCTGGAAAGAACAAAGAAGAAAAAGGATAAACAGCAAAAACAGGTAAAAGAGAAGGGAGAGAAAAGTAGTTGCAAAGGAGAGAAAAAACTAAAAGAGGAGCAAAAAAGAGTAAACACCCTAAATTAAAAAAAATAAAGGAAAGATTAAAAAATACAAAATAGCAAATCAAAAAAAGATTGAGTCAAAGAAAAAATTTCTGTGTTATTGAATGAGTGGTTTCTTTCCAAGACCTGCAGTCTTGGGATCCAGTCAGTCACAATATTCTATGCCTGGCTTTAGGGACTATGAGTTTTTGAGGCTCCCTTCTTGCATTGGAAGCTCCTCTGATTATTTCCCCTGATACTGTGGTTACAGTTCAAGCCAAGGTGTAGATGGTAGATGGTGAATTCGATCAGCTCTCTGGTCTACTATGCTGGATGTAGGCCACAGAGTAGGGGACTGAATGGGCTGTTGGACCTAATGTCCTTGGCCCTGGAATCTGGTTGCTCCCTGTGGGCACACCTTCACTCCTGCATGCAGGTCTACTTGCTCAAGGCAAATGATTGTGCAAAAAATTATGTTTGGAGGATGGTTTCAAGAAATGAATCTTGTTTTTCTTTAATTCATAAGTATAAGCATAAGATGGACAATGATGAAGTGGTAATTTTTTAACCCTTTTAGTCAAATCAACTGTTAGTTGTATGTCTTAATAATATCTTCAGAGGTGATCATAAACCCTCTGCTAATTCCAAAGATGTTTTACTCCAAATTTTGAGACAAAGTAAAATGGCATTGTTAAAAGTAACAAGTTTTACTTGTGGATTATAGTCACTAGACTTGACTATTCAGAGTTCTCTAGGGAAATGATCTCTAGCTACTCCTAGATAGTTTCTTCAAAGTCTTTAAACTTCTTTCTATTCCTGGGTAAAGGCTGCATCATGCCAAGCTGTGATCATTCTATCATCCCTTGCCACTGAAATACAAAAAAATCTCCTGCTAGGGTGGGCTGGAAGGAAACACAAAATTGTAGAAACATTTCAGCAAATGAGGGCTCTGGCCAACAGTCAATCAGCATGCATTTGTGTAAAACTCAGTGCACTTCTAAACTCTGTGCTGTCTCATCCTGAATTGGCTGCTACTTTGTAGCTGGGAAAATGTAAAATATAAACAAATGGAAAGATCCAGGTGGCATGGGGATTTGGTAAAACAACTTTTATTTCTGGAAGTCTGTGTGGAAAATAATGCCAAAAACAAAATCCAAAAGTGTTGGGTGGAGTGAACCTAATCTATACATAGTTGACTGTACAAATTCAAAAGTCCCAAACCTTATAGCCAAGTATGGTATGATTGGCAGCTCACAGAAAGGGCTGGGGTGAAAATAGAAGGCATGTCAATAAGGGCTGAGGTGAGTGAACAGAAACGCATGCATCCCTAGAGAAGGAGTGTGGAAATAGGGAGAGAGGAAAAATGCTATTTTTAGCACTCCAGAGATTTCTTGGTTCAGCATGTCATATTGAATAAAGGATAATGTTCATTTGGCAATAGAAATGAAACTTAATGTCCTATTAGTTGAGGTAAATGTGATTCCTTTTGAAAGAAATTGTCTCTCAGGTTTCAGACATGAGTAGTTATGTATGTCAAGAATCAACTTATTTAATTATAAAACAGAATGGGGATGAGTCTGAATAGTAAAAAAAAATATAACCAATGATGAAAGGGTCTTAGAATAGTACATTAGTATTTAGGCAGAGGTTATAAGTTGCTAAATTATGAATATAATAGTTGACAAGTATGTGATACATAGCTCTGCTGGAGTGATTTCTGTGTTATCTGAGTTGATATCTTCTCCAGCAAATCTAGAAGACAGTTCCAAAGTTAAAAGAAAAATATATATACACATAGACTCATGAAAATTATTTCAGAACTCCTGTTTAAACCTTGAACTCCTAACGTGTAGTAAGAAACAATGCAAATGTGTAGGAACTCAAGTCTAATCAGCAGAACTAGAATTTGACCTTCCAGACACAGTTACTTATTCTGCAATTCTGGTGATCTGACATTCATTCTATATAGGCTAAAGGTCTTTGAAAATGAGAAAGCCGTGATGGAGAAAGGCTTTATGTGCATAAACCTGGGCCCAGCAAGACATATTCTAGGTATGTTACAGAAAAGTTAAGAAAGGAGGGAGGGAGGGAAATAGGGAGGAATGTAGGGAAGGAGACAAGCAAACTGGCTGATGTTGGTAATACATGCCGTTATGGTTTAGATTGAGACTGTCCTCCCAAAGCCAGCTGCAAGTGATGGGTTACTGGAGAAATGATCTGGACAGATCTATCTCCCTCCCAGGCTCCCTTCTCAATTAGCTTCTTCTTGACTGCCATGGCATGAGCAGCTTTCCTGTTTCTGTCTTGGAGCCAGCCAACCATGGACTGAAAATGTGAGCCAAAATACACCTCTCAAGATATTTTGTTCTGTAAGTCCTTCCTTGGTGTCTGGTATTTTACCCCAGTAACAAGAAATTGACCATAACACATACCCACCACTGATAAAATATAACTATGTATTATCTAGAGAAATTAAAGAATTATGATTCAGATAATTATGAGTTAAAACAATAGATTGGCAATCCATAGGGTTCTTAAGATAGATGTAGATATAGGTATAGATATAGGGACAGAGATATTCCGCAGTGTTGGAAGATGAGAGGTTTATTTTTTCTTTAGGACTATGACTCTCTCAGCCAATCATGTTGTGGCATCCAAAGTATCTTTTATTCATTTCTCTTTTTTTCTCATTGTGTTATGAGACTTACACAATATACAAATTGGTCCACTGGATGGTGTTGAATAGATCGCTTAGGCTCTGTTCATATTTTTCATCTTTCTGTTCCTCAGACTTTCTAATTTTTATTGTTCTCTTTTAAAGTTCACTTATTCTTTGCTCTGCTGAAATCTACCTTAGAATCCTGCTGATGAGTTTTTTGGTGTTTTTTTTGCTTCAGTTATTTCACTTATAGACTCCAGAATTTCTTTTTGCTTTCTTTTTGTATTATTCCAGCTTTCCATTGCTGGAACAAAATACCTGACTCTCAAAATCTATACAAGGAATAATTTATTTTGGCTCACAGTTTTACAGGTTTCAGTCCATGGTTGTCTGGCTACAAGGCAGAAGCATCATGGATGAAGGATGTGGCAGAGGAAAGTAGCTCAAATTACGGCATTCAGAAAGTAAAGAGCAGGGAGAGCCCAAGAAGAAGGGGTCTGGATCTAGACATAGTACTCAGAATCATGTTCCTGTGACCCATTTCCTCCAACTAGGCCTTATCTCCTTACTATGCATTCAGCTATGAACTCATCAGTAGGTAAAAACCTTTATGTGGTTAGTTCCTGCATGATCCCATCATCTCTCCAGGAATTTATTAATCTAGTCAAATTGACAATCAAGATTAATGGGCATATTTTTATGCAATCTGTTTGTTTATTAATGCTGTCATTTTGTTCATACATTATTTTCTTGACTTTCTCCACATCTTGCCTCAGATACCTAAACATCTTTAAGGTAGTTTTAAAGTCTCTGACTAGCAGATTTGTCATCAGATCTTTTTTCAGGGACAGTTTCTATTCATTTACTTTTTCCTTTGAATGGCTTATATTTTCCTGTTTCTTTGTATTCCTTGTGATTTCTTTTGTTGAAAACTGGACATTTGATTTTAATAATTTGATAACTCTGAATATCTGATTCTCTGACCTCCCGTGGCTTGCTGTTTTTGCTTATTGATTTTTTTTTATTGTAGACTGTGTCTGTACCAAAAGTCAGCATGAGATGCAAACTGAAGATTTTCTCAGATCTTCTCTGACTCTGTGCTTTTCCCTAAGCATGCATGCATAATCACTTTCCAACTTTTCCCACGTATGCAGATATCTTTTGTAAACCTTCCTCAGAAAGTTGCAAATTTTCAACAGGCTCCAGAGTCCCAAAATAGTTGTTCCAATATAATTGCTGTCTAAGAATGGAGGCAGATTCAGGATGGTTCCTACTGTGCCACCTTCACAGAATCCTCTTTGACTGCTCTCTTTTTAGCAAAAGGAAATCATCTGCAGATTTTAATTCTTAATTTTCAACATAATGTTGGTCACGCATATGACATACCAGTTTATAGCAAACTTACACGTGGAAGCAATATCAATGATAAAGAATTCTAAAAATTGAGCATTCAAAATCCCCAAATCCGTTAGACTCTCTGAGTAGGGACCACCTTTGTGATCCAAGACAGAAAACATTTAGACATTACCACAGTGAGACGAGTAGGATGCCTCATGGTAACCTCAAGAACGTGAAATCTGTGCTGGCGGTGGATGAGTAGATGCCGCAGCATTTTATGTAATTTTTGTCTAGAATTGCTGTTATCAAAATGTTTTCTGTCTTGGATCACAAAATTTCAATACTCACAGAAATATTAGAAATCACATGATCCAATCTCTTAAGTTTACACATGAGGCCCAGAGAAATTGAATATATTGTTTGCCTCTGATCATAATTTTTAGTTAGTTTCAGATACCAAATTAAAACACAAGACTTTAGATTCCTACTTCAATCCTGTTTCGCTTTTACTCTGTGTAACCATGGTTAATTCAAAGAATGTAAGAATACTACCCTAGATACATCAAAATTACTTTGCATTTTTAGAAAACCCTGTATTGCTTCTCAGCCTTTTGGCTAAGATCAAGTGTAGAAAACCACGTATCTGTAAATATCATGGTACAAACACATTTTGGTTCATTTTAATAGTAAATGTGATGTAACGGAAAAATTCCAAAGCCTCTCTAGCTATTGTTTCAATAGAAATCAGTGTATTCACATAGTGTTATGGTTAGATATTTCATCTATTTTTTTCTTACACATCCCTTCAACACTTCTATGGAATTTACTCCTAAAATACTTCACAGTTTGAAGTTCATTAGGAAAGATGCCATCGTTAGAAATGTTTTCTTTTCAGAGCTGTGTCTTAAAATTAGTTCATTCTTCATAGTTCCCTATGGCATATGACATTACAGAAGAAGAGAAGAGATATATTTAGAACTTATAATGTACTCTTTGAAATAAATCTTTGTCCTAGAAAGACACGTTCTTTCAGTTCTGTATGAGAGAAACATGGTCGAAGTGTTACTTTTAATACTAGGATTAGAGAATTGGTAACTATCCAAAACAGAGAAAAAGCCTAAGTCTACCAAATCCCAAAGCCCTTTTTTTTTTTTTTTAAAATAGGAAGATCTCTATGTTGGAGGATCTCATTACAGTGTTAGAGATGAGCAGCAATATGAATTTATCTTATTGAGCGTTGTGACTCATTGAGTGTTAATTTTATATGCCAGTTTAATTGAGCTGAGGGACACCCAGAAAGCTATAAAACATTACTTCTAGTTGTGTCTGTGGGCATTCCTGGAAGAAATTAGCATTTGAATCGGTACATTGAGTAAAGATAATTTCCCCAATGTAGGTAGGCAAAACCCAACCCACTGAAATCCTGAAGAGAACAAGAGAGTGGGGGAAGGGTGAATTTGCTCTTGGCTTGAGCTGAGACATCTATCTTTTTTTTAATCCTCAGACATTGGTTCTCCTGGTTCTTGAACACTTGGGGTGAAACCTGGACTCAGACCATTGCATCCCCTGGGTCACAGGCCTTTTAGTGTAGACTAGAACTATATCACTGCTTTCCTGGAGCTTCAGCTTGTAAACCAACAGACCATCAGTCTTAGTTATTTTTCTCATTGCTGAGACAAACTACTTGACATCCAAAGTTAAAAGAGGAAAAGTTTATTTAGCTTACAGTTTGTAGAGGTCCATAATCGGCTGGCTCCAAGGCAGGGTGGCACATGGCAGAGGGGCAACAGTTCATGATGGCAGAAGACAGCAAAGGCAACAAAGGACCTTAACAGTGTCTTTCTGCCTCTTTTATCTTATCCAGACTACTTAGGGTAGGTAGCATTCACACCCTTAATCCTTGTGCCCTTGAGCCTAGCATTGCACCATGAATCAATTCTGGCATTACACGCTCTAGATCCAGCCACCTCTGAAAAAGCCCTATCTATGACCTCTTGAGGCTTTGGAGAGACATCGAAATACAAGCCATACAAGCCATAGCATCATCTGTCTACCCTTTATAATCATTTACCCTAAAGCTACAAAAATGAATCTCTCTCTCTTCTCTCTCTCTCTCTCTCCTTCTCCTCTTCTCTCTGTCTCTCTCGAGCTTATTGATTCCATTTCTCTGGAGAACGTTGACCAACATAAAAGTAATTATGAAAATTTCACTGGGGCTTTCAAAAATTAAGTGATCAGTCAGACACATCTATCTACTCATCTATCTTATTAGCACCATAAACATTTCAAGTTTATATGTAACTTCCACAAATAATATGCTATCTCAAAGATCCAGACTGTGTGCATGAAGGGAGACATGGGAAGGATAAAGACAATAAACTACTGCACTGTGGACAAGAGAACACAGCACACTGGATATGCAGCCAAAGGAAAACATGAGCAGTCTCATGGGAACAGAGTATGAAAATAGGTACAATGTTTTATAGGAGCTTTTGAATAATAACCAAAGGGCAATACATTGATTTCTATAAATCAGGTTTCTATATATGTATAATTCTAGCTATTATTTAGTGTTTCCACAGTTAGCTGATTTACAATTTTCCTTTACAGTTTTTATGTTACTATGAAAAAATCTTCATTTTAACATAATTCTTATTGAGTATATAACAACAATCTATTGTGGTCTTAATTTATTGAGTTGTAGGGAACAGGGAAAGGGGACGTTACTAGAACCTCTGCAGTAAGTCCTAGTCTCCTGTGAGCCATGGCAGTACACGGCAAATTACAGGAAAGGTAGAAAAATGAGACCGAGAAGAAGCTGAGCGTTGAGTCTGATCAGTGTTGCTCTGGGCGGCAAAGACGAAGGCCCCCAGTTTACCGCATCTTTTATTCAATACATCGGGAGAAACAAATGAAACAAATGACTTGCAGAGAGTTCAGTACATTCCCATAAACAAGATGTAACAATCCAAGAACAATGAGGAACTGAGTAGATGTTTGTTCCTCCCAGGATGTTTTCAGCTGGTGTAATCTTGTCCTGGAGAATCACAGCATCACCGGATCATTGAGGTCTCAATTGTGACCGGAGGCCAAAATGGAATTATGTCTTGGAATTCCATAGCTGGGCTATAGGCAGGAGAACTAGGCTAACCAAATGATTTTTCCCTAAAATTATGTAGCATTGCTCCCAACATTGAGTACCTACTATGAATCAAGTTCTAAGTCAATTACTAAAAAACTTTAAAACCCAGTAGTATCTTTTAGATGTTTGCAGTTTTGTAACATGATGTAGATTTGCAAACATGCAACGTTGTAAGAATTGTAAGAGCAATATATATCATTCTAGGATCAAAGAAGAAAAGTTTTTAGAAATATTTATTTTTTTTGCACCTCTAAATTCAGGAACAAGGTAGCATGTCCAAATATTGCACAAAAAGCCCAAGAAGCCTGTTTCTAGACTTAAAATATACTATGGAATACATGATTTGCTTAAATTTGCACATAAGAAGGAAATACAGTCACATAGCTGAAAAAAAAGGCTAATGTTAATCTAGTTTGATAAAGATTTATATTCCCCTATGAAACCAGATGGTAAAGATTATATATTTTGATATAAAATAGGTAAATATGTCATGATGGAAAGAATGGATTATAGAGAGAACTTTGATCTTTGTAGGTGCTAGAAACAATTAAAGATATGAAAGCAGTATCACCAGTCCCAGATGGAGTCTCCATGAATTTGACTAAGTGTTCCAAGACTTTTTGACAATTCCTCTAGCAGATGTTTTTAATCTTAGATTGAAGGCTCAAGTGTTACCAGGGATCCATTTCTGCCTTGAAAGTGATGGCAGAAAGAATGTCAGGATCTTGATTCTGGCCCCTCATTTTGAATGGTGTTCCGGATGTCTGTCCTATCAGCCAATTTGCAATCCTTGGTGATTTTGTCTATAGAGAGCATAGAAAGAATGTGAGTCACTTGACATCACTTGAAGGACATGATAAGAAGAAAATCAACATAGGTATATATCACCTGAAAGTACCCAAAATTGAAGATATTTTAAATGGCAAATTAAAAGAAATATAGGCTATTAGAGTCTTCCAGTAAGAGGAGAGTTAGAGGCAACAACAGGAATATTCCTCTAAATAGCACAGCAGAATCCATCTTATCCTGACATGATCCAACTGAAAACTGAGCTCCCGGGCTACTGGAAAATTGCTATAATATTCAAAATAATGCTGACATGAGCCAAAATGATAAACTGTTTCTGCCTGGAGTTTAGTCATAGCCTAAAAGTTCAATAAGAAAAGTTGCTTTTAAGTTCAATGATATCTGCTTATTAGGCAAATACACAGGTACTCTCTTACCATTGGATAATTTTCAAAGACATGTATTTCTAAAGATGTAGAAATTGACAAGTGGTCTTTTCATTCACACTACCAAATTTTTCTATTAGTATTTTTCAATCTCACTTGGCAAGAGTCAAATACATTCTCAGGTGAATGCAAATATGCAAAAGGATTTTTCTATGAATACTACCAATGGAATTACAAGGCGAATGTGAAATGTAAATGGCAAACTTCAAAATGGCCAAAATTATTATTCTTTCCTTTTGGAAGGTATAATATTGTAACTAAACAAATTCAATAATAAAAATTGATTGTTTTCCAAGAGTCTCTGCAGCTCACTCCTTTCTTTCCCTTTCTCTCTGTCCTTCATTCTTTTTTTTTTTTCCAGGACACTTCCATTTAGAGTCCTAGAGAAATAAATATTTCAGAGAGGAATTCCATGCTTTCTTTGGAAGAATAATTCCCCAAGAGTTCAATAACGCTCTATAGAAACAGTTAGTGGTGGGAGGCCTTCCCTCCTAAATTTAAAACAATATTATCAGGCATGTCAATTACAATCCTTGTGGGATTGGGTGTGGTGATGGAAGCAACTCCAGGTCTTTACCGAACACAGATAAAATGCTCAAAGCAAACCTCTAAATTAATTTGGGCCTCTTTTCCTCCTATTGAACAGAAGGATGGCTCATTCTTATATTCACTCTGTTATTGATATAACCTTAATGTTCTGGCAGTATGTCTCCGTGAAGACAACCACGTCCCCACCTTCTATTTTGTAAAAGTTGGGGAGATGCTGATCTGGATAAGTTCCCAAGGAGGCAGGGAAGGTTCATGAACCTTCACATTATCATAGTGTTCAACAAAGGATTGTTCCAAGAACAAGTTTAGATAGTTGAGAGCACAGTAATTTTCCATCTTGGAACTTTATTTTCTAAGTTTTTGGATGGCTGACCACCCAGAATAATAAAGTATTGTTGCAGTTTAAATGGTAGGTATTCATGTATTTATGAATCAGTGTGATTTATTAGCATGTCTAGTAAAAAAAAATTAGTGTATAAAGAAAATACTGTTACATTTTCACTTTATAAACTACCTATTTTTACATTTTAATATAGCTAAAATTTCTTGTTGTGGTTGTTTTGGGGTGTGTTTGCGGTACTGGGGATTGAACCCAGGACCTTGAGCTTACAAGGTAGGCAATGGCACCACTGAGTATAGCTAAAATTTGGATGTGCTTTGCAAAAGTGATGTGTACATTTGTAGTGAGATTTTTTTAAAAATACCAATAAAAGCCCAATCAATGATGCATTTTCAGGAAATCTGAGATTTTGAAAAACACTTATAAAATGTCTTTGCTTAGTTTGTAAGAGTTTTTTGCTATCTCATAACAGAAAGCTATTTGAAAATTAAATGGTAGATATTTTATAATTAGATTTGAATGACTCTCTCGTATACACACTTAAAATTCATACACACACAATTATGAAGAAATATGCCATCTTCTTCGAATATCAAAGACAGCTACTACACAACACTTCTGGTTATGAAAGCAGGTCATAGGTCTGTGAGAATTAGTATTTGGGACCACACACAGGCTATGTGTAAGTAGGCGGATTTCTCCAATGTATGCTGTGCTGTTTTATGCTTAATGTTTCCCTTCTACATTAATATAAATGCAATTGATATAAAAGTAAATATTTAAGGTAGGATGAGGTCATCACTTACACAGCTTTCACATTGCCTGCTTTCCATGGAAGCGAATGTTGGATTCATAAAGGAAAAACAGAAGAAAAGAAACAATGATATTCATATCTTACTGAATTTTCCTTATGTATGATTTTCTCTTAGAGCTCATATATACTACGTGATGGGTAAGTCAATGTTCCTTGAAATTTTAACTGTCTTCCTATCTGAAATTTTCCTTCTATCTCATATAATTCCACTACTGTTTCATTGGAGTGATCAACTCTATACTTAATTGATTCATTTGTTTCCACTTGACTCAAGGTTTTCCAGGTACTGTACCTAATTTGAATTGAGCCCTTTGTAGGCATACAATATATACAAATTTGTTGATTTAAAGCTTCCTGGTGAACTTTGATATAAATGAGAGTAAATAGATAGTAAAGATACAATCAGCTCTAACGAGTTAAATGGATTCTTAGAACTATAGTGGTAAGTCATCAGTCATGATAAGGAGGAAGACATTTAAATTCTACAATAACTATGGAAAAGTATTCATGAAGTCACTCTTCTCCCTAAAACAATATATCCCTTATTTGTTGCTGTTCAAAAGTACCACTTAACTGTTCTGAAAGCACTTAACTCAGGATGTTAACCTTCTTAAAACAGAAAATTTCTTCTTTACTTCTTGATCTTTTTGTTTATCACTGAATTTTCTGTAATATAGAAGAATATTTGAAAGAGATTTTTTAAGGCACTGGCTAGCATTTCCAGGAAGTGTGGAATAGCCTAACCTTGGATACTTTTAGAGTAGAAGGGGGGAAAAAAGGCTGTTATTCAAGATACTAGAATTGGAAAAGGAGATATGCCATGAAGCCAGTTAATTAGAAGTAGATAAATTGCATACCCAACTTTCTTAAATGCATCTAGAAGCCAAAAATAAATAAATAAATAAACATCATCAAAATAAGTAACTTCCCTGAATGCTTGTACTCCTCCTCCTAGGTTTGGCTTCTGAATCAATTGGGTAATTTTCACTTAGGGCAGGGAAAAAGAGTGGCGTGGACGATTTGGAAGGACACACAAGATGCTTTCACATGGCTGGCCCTTCTGTTTTAAAAGTTTTGTATCTATTTGTTTAATGAAACTATAAATACAACACATAGCCTTTGACACACACGCTCACACACACACACACACAATCTTGAAATAAAAGACACAAGGTGTCTGTGTTCCCTGTGCTTGTTTCAACTCTTAGAAACATTAGATGCCCTAATATTAACCTCCTTTACGTACACTGTAAGGCCAGCTTGAGGTATAGGTTGGGTCACTAAGCTTTCAGAGGAAGGTGCAAGTCTGCTGTGAGGGAATTATTGAACCACATGACAATGGAACACTCCTGATTAAATGTCAGCACTCTCAAACCCTCAGTTGAACTACAGCTATCTAACTCATCACTAGCTACCAAACATGTGCCACAGCTAGTTGTTTGACTTCTATAAAGATAAAATCTTGACAAATACAAAGATTTCTTTTGCAGCTCGGGCAGTCTTGAGTGAGAAAAAGTCTTCCTGACTCTTAATACTTTTCCTAAAGCCTGACAAAAGTGACAAATCAACCCAGCTGTGTCTAAATTATCTTGTCAGGATTTCACATAGAGAGGGGAAACCTTTTGAACATTGAAATTCATGAAATTGAAACAAGGCTGACAAATCTGTTTATTCTCCATAAAGTGTCCCCTGGTTTTCCGAAAAGTTTGTAAATGTGCTAACAAATGGCAACAACCCCCCTCGGATTCCTCATATTTTGTCAAGAACATTATTTTGTGAATTTTCAAAATTTGCTTTTCCATCACCTGAAAGCTAACCACTGGCCTGCTTAAGGCAGTTTTGACATATTTTTTCAAATGCACTTACCTTGAGAGCTGAAAATGACCTCAAAGAATGATTAATACCTCATGGGAGTCAATGACATAAATCTGCTCTGATGTTCCTGATGCAAGTTCTCGCTGAAGGAAAGTTACAGCTATATTGCTCTGGAAGCCTGGTGACACTGAGCAGACCTCACCAGATATAAAATCTTCAAAAGGCATAACTACTTAACTTGGAGTTCAATTTATGTTTACTTCACTTGTTACCCTCAAAATGCTGTGAATTATTTTCCTAGAAATTGCATGAGGTATTTTAATACTACCAATAAGAATACTTCTTTTCCTAAGACTTTTATATGTGCTCACAATAGAAACGATCTTCAAGAAGTCTTTATGTTCTCAGAAGACAAAGCAAAGAATGAATAAATACATGTGGAATAGTAAACTCATCCACAATATTGGAAAAGTGTGGGTTTTGGTGCCAGATATCTGGCTTTGAATTCATATGGAACACTGATTAATTGGGTGGGTCTGGAGAAAACTGCCTAAATGAGATGGACCTACAGTATTTTACATGTATTTATTCATTCTTTGCTTTGTCTTCTGAGAACATAAAGACTTCTTGAAGATCATTTCTTTGCATGGCCTAAATCTGTTTCTTTTTAGTGTTAAAATGAAGTTTGGATGACTTCTTTCATTGTTCAAATTTCTTTACACAAAAAATTCTTGCCACCAGAAGGATTGTCTGAAGTCCCAATAAAATTATTACTAGGAGCTTAGAAATGCTTATTCAAAGGTACTAAATTGGAATCTGTACTATAACAAGCTCCCAGGCATTTTATATGCATATTGAACTTTGAAAAACACTAATCTAAATCAATATGTACCTGTTTAAATCCTGCTCAAATATCCATTAGTGACGTTAATAATGCTGCCTGCAATGCTGTCATTCCACAAACTGAATAGCATTTATTTTTCAACTCAAAGGCTAAATCAATATTTATCTCTTTTACAGAATCTTGCTATTCTGTTTACCTTAAGCTCTAAATAACAATTAAAATATGTCAATTAGGGGTCAGAGGACTTAATATGCCTTTGAAAACAATGAAAGGGATTACTAAATTACTGAGGTTTTTACAAAAATTCTCAATATATCTTCTAGAGAGCTGGGATGATAGGAATAATAGAGCACTGAACCATAATTGATCACCTTAACAGTTTTTTTATTTATGTATTAATTGGTACATTTTAGGTATACAATACGTTTACATTTATCTTGGGTGTTTGTACCTGAACATGATGTATCTTAGTTCTTATTTTCCCCATTATCTGTGCGCCCTTCACCCCCACCACCCTTCCCTATTTACACAGACTTTTCTTCCATTTTTTTTCTTTCTCATAATTTTTCCTTTCCTTTCTTCCCTTTCCCTATCCCCTCCCACCACCCCTCCACCTGTGGACCTTTTCCTATTTCAAATTATCAATTATTCGTTTTAATCATTTTCATCCTTATTTACACTTTCAGTTTCTCACACTAGAGATACTATTCGGCATTTACACATGTGTGTCCTATTTATTTCACTTAAGATTATGGCCTCAATATGCATCCATTTAGCTATAAATGACTCTAGTTTCTCGTTCTTTATGGCTGAGTAGTACTCCATTTTATAAAAAAACCACATCTTCTTTATCCAGTTTCCAGTTGATGGGCACTTGGGCTGTTTCCAAACCTTAGCTATTACAAACTGTGCTGCTATAAACATAGGTGCACATATATCATTGTGGTATGATTCTTTTAATTCTTTGGGGAAGATACCCAGTAGGGGAATAGCTGGGTCAAATGGGACCTCTAGTCCTACTTCTTTGAGGTATCTCCATACGGATTTCCACAGTGGTTGCACCAGTCTGCACTCCCACCAACAATGGAGAAGGGTTCCTTTCTCTCCACACCCCTGCCAGTATTTGTTATTGGTTGATTTCTTGATAACAGCCATTCTTTGTAGGGTGAGGTGGAATCTCAGTGTTGTTTTCATCTGCATCTCTTGAATGACTAGTGATGTTGAACATTTTTTCATATATTTACTTGCTGTTTTTACTTCTTTGTCTGAGAAATGTCTTTTCATTTTGGATGCCCATTTTTGAATTGGGTCTTTGAATTTGGGGGGTCTGATTTTTTTCAATTCTTTATATATTCTCGATAGTAGACCTTTGTCTGAGGTACAGCTGCTAAAAATTTCTTCCCATATTGTAGGTTGTCTCTTAGCTCTGTTGGTAGTGTCTCTTTCAGTGCAGAAGCTTTTTAATAAGATGAGATCCCAGTTGTTGATTCTTTGTGTTAGCTCCCGTGCTACTGAAGTTTTGTTCATAAAGTCTTTTCCTATGCCAATGTCATCAAGAGTTCTACTTAACTTATCTTTCAGCAAGTTTACTGTTTCTGTCTTGATATTTAGCTCTTTAATCCACTTTGATCTTAGTTTAGATAGGTATGGGTCTAGTTTTAATCTTTGGCAGGTTGAAATCCAGTTTTTCCAACACCATTTATTGAACAGGCTATCTTTTCTCCAATGAGGACTATTGGCTCCTTTGCCAAAGATGAGGTGGCTGAGTATGTCTGGGGTTGTTTCTGCATCTTCTAATCTATTCCACTGATCTTCAGGTCTATTTCTTTGCCAGTACCATGCTGTTTTTATCACAGTAGCTTTGTAGTATAGTTTCAAGTTGGGGATTGTGATACCCCCAGCCATGTCTCTGTTGCCTAGAATTGCTTTTGCTATTCTAGGCTTCTTCTGCTTCCAATGAATTTTTGGATTGTTTTCTCTAGTTCTGTGAAGTATATTGTTGGAATTTCAATTGGTATTGCATTAAATCTATATAGTAGTTTTAGAAATATGGCCATTTTCACTATATCGATTCTTCTCACCCAGGAACAAGGGATATCTTTCCATTTTCTTATATCCTCTTCAATCTCCTTCTTCAGAGTGCTATAGTTTTCAGTGTAGAGGTCTTTTGCTTCCTTTGTTAGGTTGATTCCTAGATATTTCATTTTTTTAGATGCTATTGTAAAAGGGATTATTTCCCGAATTTCTCTCTTAATAGGTCTGCTATTCATGTAAGAAGGCTATTGTTTTTTGAGTGTTGACCTAATATCCAGCTACTCTACTGAATCTGTCACTTAGGTCTAGAAGACTTTTGACCGAGTTATTTTGGTCTTCTATGTAAAGTACCATATCATCAGCAAATAGTGACAGTTTCACTTCTTTCTTTCCTATCTTTATTCCTTTTATTTCTTTCTCTTGTCTAATTGCTATGGCTAATATTTCCAGAACAATATTGAACAGGAGTGGTGATAGTGGGCATCCTTCCCTTGTTCCTGATTTTAGTGTGAAAATTTTCAGTTTTTGACCATTTAGTATGGTGTTGGCTCTTGGTTCTTCATAGATAGGCTTATTTAACAGTTAATACTGATAAAATATCTTAAAGTGAGAGGAAATTTCATAAAGGTGATTGACTCAATGTTTCAGACAGTAGGGAGAAACCATAATGTAATTGAATAATCTGGAAACTTAAGGCATATGACAGATTTTAAAAGCAGAGCAACCCAATTAGGAAATTTTCTCTTAAATATTGTTAGGTACTTGTACTAAGATTTTTATATGTCATATGGTTTGTTCGTAGATGTCATATTAAATATTCTTAATACAGTAAAATATTTTTTTAAATAGATTACATTTCAAAAAGAACACTACAGCTAAATGGATGACAGATTCTAGTAATGTGAAAATAGACATGGGCTACCTGTCAGGAAAACATAATTATCACGACTGTCGGTCAGATCAGACTGGCAGTTGTAGAGGAAGTGAGAAGTAGTTAGAGTCAAAACCTCTTATTTTGGATTGATTTTGGCATCAGGAAGTACGTCCCTCCCCTTCTTCCAATGGCCTGTGTTTTTTTTAGTTGATTTTCTCTGAGTCTCTCCAACATGACTCCTCCTCTGTTCAGCCATTTTGAATCAGAAGGAGTTAGATTTTGAAACTTTTGAACATAAAGATATCTTGCTAATGGATCAGACATAGAGTATGAGACAGGGTACCTGAGCTTTTAGCCTAAGAAACTGGTAGGAAGGGTATGAAATGAGGATGCTGTTAGTGGAACATGGCTTTTGAGAAAAATCATTGACTTGGGGAAAAGATTTTAATCTCGCAAAAATAAACCAGAGATAGGGATGAGGAGGAGAAGTGGAAATTTTGCAGTATGCAGGAAGGATGTAATGTAGACATGGTTGTACAATAAGAGAATTACCTTGCTTAAAACACTGAAATTGTGAACTTTTTTCAGTTCTGCTCATGAATCTATAGTAATGTCAACTTGCTAATGTGTATGACCATTTCCATCATTGCCCAGCTGTATTATTTTTTTTTGCTTAAATTCTTTTATTGGTACATTTTAGGTATACAGTATGTTTACATTTATCATTGGGTGCTTGTACCTGTACATGATGTATCCTGGTTCTTATTTCAGTAAGACAGAAGACAGTGTTTAGGTTTGCTCAGGATTGGACTGTGGACAATCAAATATGACAGAAGGAGAGGAGGTGGGTGAATTGCAGAAATTTATCAAGGAATGTCTATAATGATGAACTACGGAATATAAGTAGCACAAAGAGGGAAGCACATGGAAATCAAGATATTAATGACACATAACATTTGTAAGATTTGATGATCTTAATGCTTGTAAGCTTATCTGCAAAGATTAGATTTTAGTAAATATGCACAAAAACACAAATATTTATCAAGTTGCTGGCAATATCAGTGCCTAAATTACTAAGCCTAGATATTCTCACAGAATGCAAGTTTCTGTATATGTAAAATTACATATACTTGTGAAGTTCAAACACATTTTCATGTATTGTTTGTGATCAGAAGATTAAAAAGGAACTCTTTTCAGAAATATATTGTCATTAAGTAGAATACAATTCTTGAAGTTGTGAACAACTCTTTGCTGCTATTAGTTGTTTCTTTCTAAATGTAGAATTAATTTAGTGGTTAATTGAAGTGCTCTGTGGGAAGGATGTATTACTTCTGGACAGCTGTATAAAGTGTGGATTTAATCTGAAATCTTTCTCCTCCATCTCCAAGAAAATTCTGTAGGAAATTAAACATTTCTAGTTCTGGTGCTAATTTGACAAAAAGAATGAGACTATTTTGTTGCTTTATTACAGAAGGCCTCATCACTCTCACCAGTTTGTTGCTTAAGTGCCACACTTAAAGCTAATACATCAAATTTGTGCTACAGACCCAATGGGTCTCTTAACCTCCTTAAGAACAAACTGAAAGTGTGATGGATGAGTCTGGATGAGGCCACATTTCCTTATAGGAAATCCCTAGAATTTCTCCAGAACCAGATTATGAATATGTAGATACTAACTCATTTCTCTCTTTAGGCCTTTAATGCTTGTTCATTAATTCAAGGAGAAGATTACCATCATATATGTGGTATTCCTATGGATCAAATTAGTTTGCATCAAATTTCCCAACTTCTTAACTTGTTCCAAGCCTGTAATGACTTGAATTCTCCTCTGTTCAAATAAGAAATATCATTGAGTCTGACCATTCTATGAGATATTTTCATTAAAAGTCTCTGCCTACTCTGAAAGTAGAGATTTTCTATCTTGGAGGCAGTCAACTAACCCTCTCTTTGGACATCTGGAAGATTTAAGGCAATTTGTCTAATATTCCCTTTTGATAAAATTCAGGTTCTAGACCTCCATAGATGGCTCTGTAAGGAAGTGAAGAAAGTCTCTGCAAAATACTTATATATTCCATGGTTGTGCAAAGTGACCAATAACAGACCACAAAATGGGACTGGTTTTGAAAAACTGCTTCTCTACTAGAGAAAATCAATGGAAAGTCTGTGGCCTTTGGCCTGGGACAAAAGGCAGAGAATGTCAGACAGTATACACAAGCAATATGCAACTGTACTTGTCCATGTATATCCATGGGGGATTAGTTCCAGCACCCCCTAAGAATAGTAAAATCTATTCTTGAGTGATGGCTCAAGTCTCATATATTGAGTAGTATTTGCATATAATCTTCTCACACCCTCCAGTTACTATACTTTAAATCATCTCTAGATTGCCTATAATAACTAATACAATGTAAATGCTATATATATAAGTATATATATATATAAGTATATATATACTTGCTATATTATAATTTCTAGAGAAGAATGACAAGAAAAAGTCTGTATATCTTCAGTACAGAGACTGTTTTTTCTGAATATTTTTAATCTGCAGTTGGCTGAATCCATGAATGCAGAACCCAGGGATACGGAGGGCTGACTTTCCAGAAGAGATGCACTTGCAATGCAGTGTCTGAAGTTGATAGTAAAATAGAGTAAAAACAGATTCCATAAAAAAATGGATATAGACTAGCTGGGATGAGTAAATTACTGTTAATATTAAACAAAAAAGTTGATTTAAGTTACTATTAAGTAGTACTGCTGCTACTAACAATTACTAATAACGGTTGGAAAAATATTAGAATAAATATTTTTCCAAAGCATACGTATAAATATTAAATTAGTGATGAAAATATACTGTTGGTAGTTATTAGAGAAATATAAGCTAATTTAAAATAAAGTGCTGCTGCACGTAGAAGTATGGCTAAATTTTTTAAAAAATCAATTAACAATACCTAGTATTGGTAAGAGTATAAAGCAACTGGAAATATCAGACATTGTTGGTGGAAATTTAAAAGGCAATTAACTTGCAAATTCATAGATTCTTACAAACATATACTTACTATATCACCTGTCAATTTCACTTATAAGTTTTACCTGTGAAAAGTAAAAGCCCATTGTTACACAAAACACTTTACATTGAATATTTATAGAAACATTTTTCATAGTGATGAAATAAGCCAGTGTTCTTCAGGTGGCAAATCAATAATGCTCTAACTATACAATTAAAAGGAACAAACTATAAAAATGTCTATGTAAAACATTAATGCTAAGTGAAAGAAGCCAAACACAGAAAACAATGTAATGTATGATTCCACTTACATAATACTTCTAGGAAAGACAAAACTATAAGGATGGAAAAATAGAACAATTGCCTTAATTGGGGATATGGAACAAGCAATAACTACAGCTTTTCAAGAGGAAATATTTGTGGTGATAGAAATGTTTTAATACTGGCTTATGGTGGTGATAACACAGTGTGTGAGCTTATCAAAGTACATACACATGCACATTGAAAAACTGATAGTATATGTGTAAATTATACCATAATAATTTTGATTAAAATTTCCATTATACATTATATTAAAATATCAGAAATAATAGTGTACCATCTCAGTATATTAATATAAGAACACTTGCTCTCTATGGGTGTTATTACTGGTAATGTCAACCTTGATCTGTTTTTTATTGTCACTGTGAGGTTTCAATATTTTTTCATTTGTAACTGACAAATATTTTATAGGGAAATACTTGGAGACCATCGAAATGTCCCATTTTTGTAATGCTTTTAATCACTAATTTAAGCAACCATTGATGATTCTTGCCACAACAATTATTGTTATGCCTGTTAGGATTTTATATTTTCACTATTTCTTCTATACTTATTTATTGGAACTCTACCATACAGAAGACCTTTCCCTCTCCTTACTTCTTTATTTAAATATTTACTTTTAGTAGTAAGGACTAATGAGTATTCTATTCCATAGATTTTAATTTGTTGCTGAAATTGTCCTAAATCTGGTCATGATAAACTCGTTTGTTTCTGTATCTTTTCAACATGCTTATTACCAGTCCTTTTTTTGAGACAGTATATTTTATTTTCTAGTACCACAAAATTTCCCAGGCTTATCTCATGCTGTCCATACTCCAACACTAGAATCAGTCGTTTTTCCAAGGAATCTAGTTATCAAAAATCAAGATTAATATTAGCTGTGCTCATTGCTATTGAGTGCTATTTTTCCATACTCTTTCAGTGGTCTGAGCTGGAAATCATACATGTAACTGTATTGGGGTTCTCCAATTGTTTTGTCTTACAGCCTGAAATTGATTAGACAAGGCCCATCCTCATTATGGATGGTATTCTGCCTTATTCAGGGTTTATTGATTTAATAGGTAATCACATCTAAAAAGTACCTCCACAGCAACATCTTGACTGGTGTTTGATCTTAGACACCATAACCTAGCCAGTGTGACATATAAAGTCATCACAGTCTACCATATACATACTACCTCATCTAGAAATAGATGTTTCTCTCTCTCTGTCTCTGTCTCTCTCTCTCTCTCTCTCTCTCTCTCTCTCTCTCTGCCTCCCTCCCTCCCTCCATCTCACGGAGCTCTTAAATTCCTTGAATCCGCCCAGTTTTTTCTTCTTTCCATGAACTCCTTGGTTAATTTCACAAACTGATTCTCTCATTTTCTTTCAAGCCTAAAAAGTTACACTCCTGCTCTTGGTCACTTTCACTTTATATTTTCTTGCTTTTAGACATTGGCTCGTAATGAATACAAATGGATTCCTTGTATCTAATAAAACTTCATGATCTTGGTTCTCAAACTTGTAAGAAATTCTGTTATTCTTCTTTGACTTATACATTTCCTCTGCTACAACTGTACTATAAAAATTTTCATAAACTGCTGCAAAGATACCATTACTTTCTTCAACCTCTTTTTTTGTGGGTAGTGTACCGGGGATCGAACCTTGAGCTTGGGAGGCAGGCGGCGGAACCACTGAGCTAAATCCCTGGTCCCTCTTCTTCAACTTTTTTTTTTGAAGTCTAGGACTTGTCATAATTTCTTGCTCAAAATCAGTTAATATCCACTAATTAAATTTTGTTTTCTCCTGATCATGACATGAAAGTTCTTAAATGACCAATCTTCAATGTCTAATTCTATCCACATATTTCCCTAAAGCATGAATCTGATTCTTCATAAAAAGGTGGAGCAGGAGCTGTTTCTCAGACAATAATCTTGCCCTGTGCTTCCGAATTAGCAGAGTGTCTTGTATTCAAATGTTCCCTGGACTCCTTTAAGTGAACATATGAATGAGAGAATGCATTCATTCCTGAATCTATTCTTCTCTCAATCACTTAAAGTCCAAGCCATCCTTGAAGGAACAGTGAAATTCCATTTTATACTTTTGTGTTTGACTTCCAGATTTTCCAACTTCAAGAAAAACACCTTTGTCTTTCACCTATTGCATTTTTAAAATATGTCTGATAAGTAACATCTTCTGCTTTGGAAAAAGCGGATGTGAATCTCTACTATAAAGTAAGCATTTTGTCTTGTTTGTTGCAGAGTAGCATCACCATTGTAGCGTGTGGAATTGCTTTAGAGCAGTGCTTCACACAGTATCACTGAGAGGCTGCAATTCTCTGCTGGATGAATAGGTGGGTGAAGGGATGTAAGATTGGATATATAAAAAATGAATGATGTCAATAGAGTCTTTATGGTATAACATGTTTCTGTTGCCAGTGAATCAACTTTTCTCATTTTACTAAATATTCTAAAACATTTTCTAATAATAAAGAGTGCTCTTTTGGCTTAAACTTTTATATTACCTTAAAGGAATTTCGATTTTAGAAAAAACCACACACACATAATAAAAATACTTATTTTAAATAGCAAAAGAAAAAGCAGAGTTTATTGAAAATGGGCACAAATAATTAAGATTTGTTTAACATACCTTTTCTTTAAAAATACTTGAAGGGGTGAGGAAGGGGGAACAGAAATAGCTTTTTATAGCAGTGCTGCTGACTCAGCCCTCGATATTAAAGCAATATTCCTGCTATGAGAAGAGAGTCTAATATAACAGAATTCTAAAGGTAAAAATGAAGTTTACCTTTAAAAGAAAACCAGATAAATAAGAAAATCAACCTAAACAAGCACTAAATATCTTCTTTTAGCCATGGCCAAGTAAGTTCCCCAAAGATAATTCAATGTAAGACTACTAGAAATTAATCACTAGTACCTAATGTTCTAAAAAATCCCATAACATTACATCGAAGATAAGGAAGTAAAAGAGATTTACTGCTTATGACTTCTTATCCCTCCATCCTTTGGACCCAAATAGTAACCTCTTATAATTTTAGAGGAACCTAAGTTTTCTTTAGTAAGATGAATTTTAACTGCACACAAAACTTTTGCTCATATTTCTTTAGAATTCTTCGATTAACTCCCTCAAAAATAAGATATCACAATATCAATTTTAGGCCTATTTTTTAAATTAGGAAATAAATAAGTTTGGAACATTGAACAGTCCCCCGCCCTGCTGCTGCAGGCTGTGAAATTATAGACCAGGTATACTCTTAGGTTCTGCTCTCCCATTATTTGGGAACTTTGCCATTGGGAAAAGATAGCTTTTTGCAGGAGGGGACATATCACCAATTATTCCATAGACTAATCTGATCATCTACTTTTAGGGAAAAGATTTTATAGATGATGATTCATGGAAGTACTCAAATTAGAGTACTACAGTTAATATTGCTCATCTTTGAACAGACATTAGAGGTGTACTTGCTAAATTATAAATTAAAAAGCCATCCAGCTAAAAATAACTTTAAAATGAATCTGTTAACCAGATTATTTTTCTTAAATAGAATCTTTTAGACAGAAACATTTTTAAAAAGTAATCTGCTATCCAATATGAAACTTCTTTTTGATTAAAAACAGTATATGCACACGAACAATGGAGACTAAAACATGTCAACAGACCCTTAAAATCTTCATTGAAATTTGATCATCCTGATTCCAGGACTGCAGCAGGGAATATCTGAGATTTTGGGTTATCTTGTAGTATCAAAAAGTTAAGGAGCATTGGAAACAAAACAAAACAAATGATGAGTGGGTGAAAGGAATGTGTCAAAGAAACATAGGCACCAACTAGAAGATTTCCCAATGGCCAAGTCTGGTACAATTAGACCAACAAAATATGTAATATTTATGTTGAATCATAAAATAAATATCCATGAGTCTATAGTGTTATAAATAAATGATTAAAAATAGGTAAATCTCCCATTCAAAATTCTAATAATTATGTTAATGTAACTGTATTTCACTTAAGGAGATAAACGTAAATTCTCACACTGCTGGTCTTCATGTATAGGCTGCCTATGATGACTTCTTCCCCAAGAGTTCTGTATGGAAAGGGAAAAAAGAGTAACTTTATAATGGAGAAACTGAACATGCACTACCTCGTCTGGTTAGTGTATATCAAGTTTACCTCCCTGGTCTTTCTCTGCAAAACCCATAACCGCAATCTAATCATAAGAAAAACATCAGACAGACCCCCAAACTGCTTAGTAGACTCCTCAAAACTGTCAAGGCCATCAGAAACAAGGGCAGTTTGAGAAGCTGTCAGAGCAAAGAGGAACCTAAGGAGACATGAAAACTAAAAGTAATATCCTGGATAGTATCCTAAAACAAAAAACCCAGTAGCTAAAATTTAAGAAAATCTGAGTAAAATATGAAATTTTGTTAATAATTATGCAAGAATATGTCTTCATTATTTGCACTAACTATATCATACTGTTATAAGAGGTTAACAATTGGAGAATCTGGTACAGGATATATGGAAAACTCTGTACTGTCTTCGCAACTTCTTCATAAATCTAAAAGGAATTTAAAATAAAGTTTTCTTTTTGTATAAAAACAAAATGTCATATTTAATTTTGAATATATCTTGAATGGGATGCTTATATTGGCAGCATAATCATCAACTATAATGCATTTTGAAAGAGGATTCCACACACTTTTCAGATGCATCAGCCCTAACCACAGGGTGAATAAAATATAGTGATGAGATAGATATCTCCAAGAGCTTGTTAATACCACAAAACCTTTCCTCAAGAAATCTGCAGTTTGATCATTCACAGCTCAGTAGCAACTTCAGATTTTATGATAATACTGAGTGGCTATTAATTTACTAATAAAAGCAATATCCTCAAATCTTAATGTTGGACAAGTTTTTCATCATCTTTAAAGCAACACAGTGCCTGCCCAGTAAATGGCCCATTTAGTTACTCAGCCACTCCCTTGAGCCTTCTACAAAGTTAAATACAAATCCAGCCACCAATTCTATTAGCATGACAGAATCAGAATCAACATTTCAACATTTATTTGTACGATCAAAGCCTCAAATTGGAAGAACTGCAGGTTTCATATGAAACTAATATCCCCTTGAAGGAGCTGCTGGAAAGATCTGATCCAATTATAACAGAAGTCAAATTCCCAGGCTTTTCACAGTAGCTAGATTGTCCT
The DNA here is from genome assembly GCF_053883595.1 of Heterocephalus glaber. Taxonomy (NCBI): domain Eukaryota; kingdom Metazoa; phylum Chordata; class Mammalia; order Rodentia; family Bathyergidae; genus Heterocephalus; species Heterocephalus glaber. The sequence goes on from NW_028258156.1 coordinate 10,633,946, forward strand.
TCAAGCAGGGGAGCCAAATACAACCCCTTTGGCAACGCTACCACTTGGACTGTCTGTATTTTGCTTTGAGGCAGCTTGGACTATTGAACTGCTTGAAGATTTGGGTACTACACTTATGAAATTGTTTTAGTAGCACTTACAGGCATTGGGACTATGAAAATTATTCTGTATTTAAAACTGGAAAGCAATTTCATTTAACCTTAGACATTTCATGTTCCAGCAGCTTTTTGTAATGTTCAGTAAATAAATGTTCAGTTCATAAAGACGCTCTGCATATTGAACATTATTATTTTTAATTCAATTGGAAAATTATAGACCTATTGATTATGTAGTCCAAGAATTTTCAAATCTGTAGAGATTTTTCAGTTGATAGGGCTATGCATAAGGTGGAATGAAAAAGAATTGTTTTTTGAAAACCTTGGACAAATATTGTTAAAAGATCCAGATATTAAGTTAAGATCTAAGCACACTGATTTAGTTTCAGTTCTTCCACTCTCTTTTTAGAAATCTTTAATTTGCAGAAATAGCCTTTTTCTCTGTGACAAATAATAATTATGACTTTTCTAACTTACAATGTAAATTATGTGTTTCCCTTTCTTTACTTAATAAAATATTTTCTTACCCTATGTGGAAAAAAAGAAGAAGAACAAACCAGAGAATTGAGATTACATTCATAGTCATGGAACTCAAGAGTTACAGAAGTCCCAGGACTTCCCAGTAGTCTCAGAATGGAGTTGACTAGACTATGTTGGGAATCATTCTGCCTTTTGAAAAATGTTCATTTCATTTATTAGAAGCCCTAGGGCTAAAAGAAGCTAGCATTGTGGGTAATAAGGATGCATCTTGGTCTTTGAGTATTGTTTTGTACCAAGTAAGCACACATTGATCAGAAGAATATTATTAAAGCTATGTTATCATGTCTTAGAATATAAAGTAGGCTATTGCATTACTACGTACTTAATTTTTACAAAGGCGCCTTTTCTTCACCTCCCATCTAATTTCTATTTTCAACCAATATTTGTGGCTAAGAGATGGCTTTATTTTCCAATTTTTTTATGTTACTGCAGATTCTCTCCCAACAACAACAACCCTCTCCCTCAGCATATTTGCCAAAATTAAATAATGTGAGCTGAGATTAAGTAGAGAAGACTGACAGAGAGTAGAGAAAATACAGACATAATAGACATGGGGGATGAAACTGTCTTTTGACAAATTTGGGTTTAATCCTTGGCTCTCAGTAGAGCAGAAAGAGCCTGGGGTGTGTGTGGGGAAAGCCTGAGGCTTATTCCAGTATGCCTCTAGCCATCTGGAAATTATGATTTTTAAAAATGCCTTCAGCTGGAAAATTCTATTATCTTATTATCCAACCTGTTTCTATTCTCTGACTTCTCTCATTCTTCATTTTTGTATTGAGGGTCTGAAGGATAGCTGCTTTAAGCAAAAGTCTGATTTACATCAGCTTTAGATCACTAAATTAACCTATTATTCTTTTGATTTAGAAATGATTACAGAAAAAGTTTTTCCCCATGTATGCAACATCCACTCCATAGTTTCTCATTAATTAAAAAAGTATGTGTTGCCTATTTTATGTAAGACATCCTAAAGTGAATAAGATCCAGATTCATTCTTAACAGCTGTCTGCTAAGAGTCCCCCCAAAAAAAGAAAGAAAAAAGAAAAAGAAATAAACACATGAAAAAGTAAGCAAACAAAAACTGGTAGATAAAAAAAATGTAGAATTTACACACAATGGAGTACTACTACTCTGCCATAAAGAAAGATAAACTTGAGTCATTTGTAAGAAAATAGACCAAAATGTTAAGTGAAATAAATCATACACACAAGCTTAAATATCACTTTGTTTCTCCTCTATGAGAAATATAAATAAAGAACAAAATAACCAGTACTAAGAGATAGGGAACAAATCTTTCTCAAATGGGAAGCGGATCAAGAAATGGAGGGAACAGGGAGAAGAGGAAGGGGAGGGGGATGAAAACAGAATTAAAATCTGATATGTACATGTACCAGCCCCCACAAGGAATGTAAACATTATACATTACAAACTTGTACTAATAAAAAAACCTAGTGTGATAAGCACTTATGTGGTAGCTTTGTTCTCAGGGAAGAGGGACTCCCTGGTTTGTAGTGTTTGCCAATTTCCATGGCATATATACTTCACTATGGTCAATTTCAAGATACTATGTGATGTCTCTCAGTGTGGAGTTGGGAAAGAACATATATAAGTGGTTCTTCTCAGCCAGCTCCTGCACACCACTGAGTTGGAGAAGAGGTGAGCCATACTACTCTTCTATCGCTGTACAGGTGGCCAGAAGAGAGACATCTAATGCTATGTTCTGGGTGAAGGAAAGACTAAAGTTGAGGAAATTCTTGAGTTGATATTTAAAGCTCAAGTAGACATCAGTCAAGTGGGAAAAATATTTTAGGGAGAGGAAACAGCCTGCACAAAACAAGAAGGGATTTTCATTAAGAGCAAGTAGTGTGTAGTAAGCTTTGAGGGCCAAGAAGAAAACTTGTAGACATTATGTAGGGACTACATAACTGCAAAATATGATTATTTGAAAATATAACAAACACCTTGTGGGCTGTAAAAAAGAAAAAAAAAGGCAGCTGACTGGGTCTGGCTCATGGCTTGTAGCTTGCTCGCCTCTGTTGTAGAAGATACAGACTGTAGGCTAATTACACTAAAACTCCCTGCTACAGAAGGGTGTGTTTTTCTCATTCTCTTAAAATGTATAACAGAGCCAAGAAGTCTACCTAACAGAGTTCTGGAAATAGCATTTTATTTGGCTTGAACTCACACTGCCTGATCCAGCAGAACTAAGGGGTGCTCAAGAGCAACACCAAGAGAATAAAATGCTCTTCATTCATTTTATATACTGAATACACAGTATTGCACATTGGATGCCATGTGCACGGCACCAAGTCAAGGAGAATGCAGGTCACGAGCCATTGCACTGGCCCATGATTTGGAGCCGTCACTTTTACATTAAGGGTAGTTATGGAAACATTCATATTCTTCAACATGAAGCTTGGCTAAAGATAAAAACTTCACATATGCTACATTCTCAAAGGACCTTTCCTTATAACTAAAGAGAGGCAGTACCAGAAAGTGAGGATGGACTCAGGAAAGGATGACACAAGTCAAAGGGGCCCCAGGGGCCACACTAAAAATTGTTCCCAACAGCAAAAACTGTAACAATTTGAGCCCCAAATAAATAAGCAAAATGTTATTGGATAACCACACTGCAAAACTAAATATCCTAAAATCCATGGATTCATAATTAAACAGATGAAAGAGGAGAGAGAGATCTTCCTTATAGAATAACCACTATAATTGTAAGAGGATTAAAGCAAGTGTAGTACTCACCATTAGAATCCAAAAATTATTGAAAACAAAATTTACCAATAAATGCTAAACCTAATGAGTAAAAACTTGAGGATAAACAGGATATTTGCATAGTCTTAAAGTATCTTCTCTAACATATTTAAAATTTACGAAGGAGACACATAGCAGAGCACCCTAACAAAGGATCAAGTTTAACATCACCAGAAGAGGGCCGCATTTTGTATTCTCTCATATTTATACAGAGATTGCATCACTTCTGTGTCACTCTAACCAAAATGTACAACTTTAAGCTAATCATTACAGAGCATTAAACATAGTCAAACTGAACAATAGCCTATCTGACCAGTGTTCTGCAAATGTCAAAGTCATGAAAGACAAAGAAATACTGATAAGTTGACACAGATTGAAATAAATGTAAGAAGCAACAGCTAAGTGAAATGTATCCTATGTTCAGTTTTGGGATGAAAGATAAACACTAGTAAAACAGTACAACACAACTAATCTATAATATAAAGTCTATAAATTATATAATGTATTTTATTAGTGTGAATTTCTTATTTTTTCAATTTTACTATAGTTAATCAAGATATTAACATCAGGAGAAGCTGGTTAAGGATATACTAAAACTACTATTTTTGCTTCTTTCCTCAAAATTTAAAATGATTTCAAAATAGAAAAATAAAGAGAAGGAAGAAGAAGGAAGAGGAGAAGAAGAGAGGCAGAGAGATGCGGAGAGGAGCTGAATTAACATTTTTCATTTATGGTATATTTTCCTTGGGTTTTCCCCATTTATTTTCCTTTCTACACATCAGTAATGTCATAGCTTAATTATATGTGAAGGTGTTTTGAAATTGAATTTACTCTTTAAATTCCTTAAAGCAGATATTTTAGCCATCTACTGTGCACAAATATTCACCTAGTAGAGGGCAAATTTTATAAAACCTCAGGAATTATGTACTGCAATAAATAAAATTATTTTTCTCATTTTACATTCAGGGTTACTGAGGCACTAAAATATTAACATCAAGAGGACAGGGAGTTCTGTTTTCTGGGATTACATATTTCACACTGTATGGTATACATATTGAAATGAATGAATGAGTTAATGAATGAATGAGACTTAACGAGATTAGGCAATTTATATACCTGGGAATTGGAAACCAGGTTTTTACCTTAGATATGTCTGATCTCACAGGATAAATTCTACCCACTGTAGCTTGGGTTTTGAGATCTTAGATAAATAGCTGCAATTTATTTTGGTGGCCACCATTATACCAGTGAATCCATAAAAGACACGAGAACCAGTAAATCTAAGGAGACTGTTAGTCTGACTGCTGCAAAAGGTGTGGGTTTTTTTGTCCATTTGTTTAAGCAATTAAAAAGTGGATGCATCTAGAAACTTCTTAGCAAACCAGCACTGCATGTCAGGATGATACAGAAATACATTCTGAGAAATGGCATAAATTGTAACACAGGGGCATGGCTTCCACTCTGAACAGTAGGAGGACATTGCTGATGGTTTTGGCTAAATGTGATTCACCTTCCATTGAGTCGTTTCACAGAATTTTTCCCAAGTATTTGGCTGAGTTTATTTGAATTTGTCTCAAAGGTTAAGCTTGAATAATATTTTCATTTCTCTACCACAGAACGTGACAATTAATTTAAATCACATCTCATATTTTAGCATTGTAGCACCTTTGGGACTAGACATTTTATTTCTGTTACTTTGGAAAAGATTCTATTGCAAATTGAGGGCCTGGATAATGCAGTTGGAAGAGCTCTGGGCTGAAGGTCAGAATGAAGCGTTCTGGGACTGGCTCCACTACTACTGTGAGACTTCAGCTAGCACTTCAACATGCACCTCTGAAAAGGAGAAAATAATTTCTTGGCCATTTTGCAAAAATCTGTTTCTAAAATAAAATGAGAAAATATATGCGGCTATGCTTACAAATTCTAAATTACTATATCCAGGTATTTTTAAGAAAGAATGAAACAGGGAAAAAGCATATTTATAAAAGGAAGTAATTCCAAATCCTTTTATTAAATATCTTTTATGTTTATAAATAATGATTGATTTGTTTAATATGAAGTTTCTATTTGAACTACCCAAATTTGTTATTCTGTCCTACATTTCTATCATCAGTATTTATAACAGAATTTTCCACAATTTTATGTAATCCATTTTCTCCATAACTGTTTCTAAATGATTGATGCTTAAAAGTTACTGTAGCAGTATCACTGATTGGAAGACTTTTGCTTTGTTTTTATTGTTATTAAATGGCACAGCCTTTTTATTCTTTTTCTTTAGTTTCATTTTTATTAATATATGTTTGAATAATTACATTCATCTTGGGAATTTGTACATATACATTATCACACTGTTGTAGTCAGGGTTTGCAAGGGAATAGATGTAATACAGGACACATAATTTATAGCATTATTTTTAAATATTTACCCAAAAAGTCAAAGGCAGAGGAGTGCACGAGATCTGTCTGCAAGCTAAAGACCCTAAGAATCCAGCCAAGGGTCTGGATCTCACAGCAATGTCACTCATGAGTCCAGCCTAAGGCCTAGAGGCCATAGCAATGTCCTATGTAAGTCCTCAAGATTTGCACCGGGAAGTGGTGGAAGCTAGAAAGTCTGCACCAGCTGAGTAATGGATCTGTGTCAGAAGGCTGAGAGATCCACACAGAAGCCAGGGAGTGATGCTCAAGGCAAAGACCAGACCTCCTCCAAGAGAACAGCAGCCATCCTGGGCAACAGCAAAGATCCAAGCCCCTCTGACAGGAGAACAACTGAGTTTGTGTCAGAAAAATGAGCCGTGACAAGCTTCTCCAGGAAAATCAACAGCATGCAATCTTCCCTTGCCATTCTCTTTTCATGCCATTGGCAATGATCCTCAGATGGATCTTCCACTCCCAGAACCATGCTCACTCAGGTCAGCTAGCCGTTCCCACTTAAATTGACCATTATTTAATTCACCACACTCACCTTCATTATTTTTACTTCCTCGCCTCACCCTCCAGTCTCCCCCATCCCCAGATGTTCAAGGGGCTGTTTCTTTTAAAAATAAGGACCTAATCTCCAAATTATCACTAGGCTATTTTAGTCATCCCTAAATTTATTGAGCAGTATGGACACAAATTAATTAGCACCCATAAACTATGTACCTTTTGACCAACATCCCACACCTCCTTCACCTCCCAAACCTCAGCAATGACCATTCTACTCTGTACTATATTGGCTAATTGAAATTTGTTAAGAAGGCACGTCTTAAAGTGTTTTTATCACTTAAAAAACAAAACAAAACAAAAAGGTAACCATATGAGGCTTGATCATTTTGACATTTTACAACCTATAGGTACATCAAACCACCAAGTTGTATACTTTAAGTACACATAATTTGTTTATTACTCTCCAATAAAGATGAGGGGAGGTGTGTTGGTAAGTATCATAAAGCTAAACTTAAGTCAGCTGTCTTGAATTCAAACACTGTCAGGGGTAGCCAAGGTGAATGAGCAAAGCAGGTAGAACAGGTGGCCTAGGCTGAGTGGCCTGGAACCCAGGTGGGATAAAAGAGTCACTTAATTCCAGTTGATTGCAGCCATTGAGCAGTGCAAGTAAAACTTAGCCTTCAAAGCTCTTTTATCCTTCAAATAAATTAAAAATTGGATTTTCCAAGGCATCTCAAGGGTTTAAAAGTTACAACTACAGTCAAACTTTTACAAAACAGTAGAGTCCAGATAAAATCATCCTTGGGTTATCAGTTTGGGGTCATTGTTTTGTGGGGGTTTTTTTGTTTCTGTGTTTTTCAGCACCATTGATCCATTGATAGAAATCTGTCTCAGTTTAGCAACTTGGAAACCCATGATATTAGGATCCAGCTTCATTGGACATTAGAAAAAAAGTCTTTCCAAAATAGCCTTAGGAAAATAAACAAGTATCTTGCCACATTTAAAATAAAACCAACCCTACAGAAACCAACAATAAAGCATGATATTTTATATTACAGGCCCACATGCCTGCATTTCTCCATGCCTAGAGAATTTAACTTTATTAGGTTAAACAAATAAAAGGTAAGAGAATATACCTCACTTTAGCAAAATAACAAATTAAAGATAAGAGAATAAGCCTCACTTTAGCAACTCCATATGATATTTCTCTAACTTCCTCTGAAGTCCAGCAACTCTCATTGATCCTTATAGTCAGTTTTAGCTGAAATTTTAAAAAAATGCATGGCTGTGTCTTCTGACATCATAGTGTTAACACACCTTCAACTGAGTTTCTTCCCATCAGATAGACGCAAAACAAATGGCAAGTTCAAAGCCAAGTGATACTGCCACTTTCCACTCACTTCTCCCCTCAATTCCTGAGAGATCACTATGATTTCCAGGGCTGACGTTATCACAGTTCTTTCAAACCTGTCCTTTCTATCACTTCCTGCCTCCACAATCCCACCATTTCAGGAAATGTCATCCCTACACCAAATGCACTATCCCAGCCCTCTGAGAAATGAAACATGAAAAGTAATTCCACCTTTCAAAACCAGCTGGAAACTCCTGCCTTAATACTAGTCTGAAGTTTTACTTTTACTTCCAAATGATCTGGGTTTGGCAAAACCCATTTGATTGTTAGTCAGCAGTATAACATTTCAAAAAGGAGATTGAAAAACCCAGCCAAATCTGGGATATCACAAAGACTAAACACCAGATCCTTATTGTCCAGACCAAATAACACTCCTCCAAATGGAGAGTCTCTGCCACCTCTTAAATACCTAGTACAGTGGGGATACATTGCTATTGTACTGATATAATATTTAATATTATTCCTTTTCCTCTCCATAGCCTTGTGGATGACAAGTCTATAGCCACATCTAGAACCCAGGCTCTTGAAGGAGGACTTGAACTCAGACTGAAGTGTCAAATAGTTTTTTCAACTTTGTAGGTAGATTTCATTATCATCCTCATTTTTAAAGATAAAACAACTGAGATCCAGCGTGGCTAACTAACTTGACCTAAGTCTCACAATTTTATACTATGGATCTAGGATTCAAATCCTGTACACTTTTCTAGAGTTCCTAACCTTCATCCCTGTGCTGTGTGGTCTCTCCAAAGATCAATTTTGTATTCCTTTATAAAATCTATCCTAGGCATGTGTTCATACTTTCAATTTGAAGCAAGCCATTGGTATTAGTCTCAGGCTAAAACCCTCTATTGTTTTACATTGGATATATATATATACATACATATATATATATGTATATATATATACATATATATATATATGTAAAGTTTAAAAACTTTCAAAATACCTTCACATTTCCTTGTCACTTGTAGGCCACTTCTTTAACTGTTAAAGGAAGAGAGTAGTCCTTAATTACCTGGAAAAACAAGAGTGTCTTGAAAATGATATCTATCTGAAGATGAAGATGGGAAACTACAGATTGTCAAAGCAATTATCAGGGGTTTCATGCTCTGGAACATAAAGAAGAGCAGATGTCAATTCTATAAATGCTGATGACTTTGAGGTATTTACAGTAGTAGACTGTTCATGAAGCCAGCCAGGGTCAGAATGAAATGGTATCTGAATCACTGAGAGGCCCTTCAGCAGGTCCTCAGAATTACCAGAGTACCATGTCTTCCCAAACACAGATTCACCATGTCTACTACATGGTCTTTAAGGGAGTGATTTCAACAAGTCCAGCCAAATTCAGAATCCACATAACTCTTGGGACAAGAGGAGATTAAAGGCATAGTTTCAGGCCTAGATTCCATGGTGGCCTCTCCCATCTCTGGATGGGTTTTACTCACCATTTTTTTCCCATTTCGAACACCATGAACCTCTCACTTTCTGAGCACCAGCTCTGGGTCTATTCATGTTCCTCTGCGAGGATGCTATTCCCACCCTTCACTCCCCTGCTAATAAGCCTATGCCAGTGATACAGATAGAAAACCCCCAGGTTCCTGAATGGGTTTCCTGGACCCTATGCCCTTCACATCACATACATTTGCCTGTCCATGTCTGGTTTCTCTTCTACCATCTCTTCCCTTCCAAAGGTCATGATCAGTCTCCTGGACTCTTTCCAGATGTAGATGCTTCATATAATTAGTCCTCAATCCATATGAAAGACAACACAGTGATGCAGTTCCATATCCTCATGACCCCTACTCATCTGTCTGTTTCACAGTGCCTTATCACCATGTGCTGCACTCACTGGTAATGAAAAAAATACATGAAGTGGCTCTCAGAGCTTTCTGCTTAGTGCTTGAGGCTGTTTCTGGAATCTACAAACAAGGGAAATGAGAATGGTAGATACTTGAGACAAACTTCTAGTGTAAATTCATGTCTATTCAATATTTAGAGGGAAGGCATTCCTGTTGCTTTCATTGATCACAAATTATAATCATAGTACAAATCTTTATTAAAATCTTTGTTAGAAATGATTGACTTATGCATATTGGTTGCTGTTATGAACATTGGTTTTTAATATAAGAGATGCTAGAACCACTGGATCTTCTTAAGTCATGTGACTACTCTGTGAATGTCTTTACTTGATGAGTTGTTTTACAGACTCTTTCTTTTTAACTTATTCTAAACTAAAAGCAAGCTCTTGGTGAAAGAATCACCAGCTTTCATCTAAGATTTCACTATGTACCAAAACCTATTTCCCATCTCTAAGTATCATTCTTTATGCAACTGAACAGTTTGATGGTCTCTGTTTTAGCCTGTAACATTTTCAGAAAAAAAAAATATATATCCCACTCCATCTCAATTCCCTTATAGAGATACAATCCAATTTTACCTTTTGCCTTCCCTCTAAAGCAGAGACATAGTAAAGATTCTATCAAAAATGTTTACTGCATATTTCCAATTCAAATGGAAATAGCATGCACTTTTGATCCTGCAGGAAAACCTAGGCAAATGAGGAAGCACAATACTTTCTTTGTGTAGGCTTGGGTTGCATGACTGCTACTGACTGCTTGAGCACTGGGGCTGAGAGACCAGAAGACGCATCCCAGCCACATGTTTAAAAGTACAGGCAGCAAAAAATGGCTTAAGTCAATTATAACCTTCCTTTCAGAACCCTTTTGTGGGATGGATACTGCTATTATCCGGATACTTCTATTTAACCGTCAGCCAACTCTCCTCTTAACTGGCTGTGTTTTTGAAATCTACTTACTCTTGAGACTGATCATAAAATCAACACACTGACGAAGCAACTGTTTCAAATTCCAAACATGCACAAAACCCAGAACCATAATTATCTCAACTCTAAGTCCAGTGGGAAAGTGAAATGTGTTGCCTCCTATGCTCTACTTAGTCCAGGGGACCCTGTCAGTACTTCACAAATGCCAAAGAAATCCTCAGAACACCAATTCTCAGATTTGAGGGCCAGTGTCCCCTGGACACAATTCAAGACAGGGAGTAATTTGCCTTCAAAGGGTGCACACACACAGGCAACACAGACATAGTGTTCACTGAGCTTCAGTTTGATCATTTTAGCCTGGGACCATGTGAAAGGGGAAAGGACTGCTGTTCTAGGGGGCCATCATCCTGCAAAGAGTGGCTGGTCACACATGCTGGCTAGGGAGCATGGTGCCGGCTCGCATGGAGATAGAGCTGGCTGGCTTCAACTGGTGAGATGACTGAAGACTTGCAGATCTAAGCCAATTTCTAAGGGGAAGACTGATAGCAGTCAGTCTAATTTCCCCAACAACCTTGGAAAGGAGAAATTCAGCAGAGTCAAAGAGACATATTCTTTACTTTTAAAAAGATAAAAATACTACAGACATTATTCTTAATCTTACAAAACAAGGTGGGGCTTACTTAAGAGTAAAAATGTCATCAGATATACACAACAGTAATCCAACAAGCCAGTGAGTCTATTAGTTTGTAGTTTGTAATTAGTATAATGCCAGTTAAGTGACTGTTTATAAAAATACATTTTATATTTTTAAAATTTCAACAAACAAGTATCAATTTCCTATTATGCACTAAGCACTATGCTAAAACCAATGCACTGAATACGGCAAACGCAATGAAAAAATGTGACTTCGTACTTACAGAGCTTCCACTGTAGTAGGGATGACAGACATTAATTATCGAACAAGATGTTGTATTTTCTGGGGCAAATGTGTTTGCCTAGGTGTATTTCAGTCCATTATAGGTAGCACTGAGGTACAAACTTTAGTGTTGTGGATCACCTCTACCTCAAAAAAGCTTTGTCTAGGCACCTGGAAACTTGGTTATGGAAATAGTGACACAGTTTCCTTATCACTTCTTAAATGAAAACACAGTACCCAGTGGAAATTGCTGATATAAGTTACCAAGCTAAAAAACACATGGCATGCCTACTGTGGTTCTGGTCACAAAAATTACATGTATCTAGCCTCCAGGGCTGGATTTGAGGGCAAACAAGGCTGAATCTTGGTTGTAGGAACTCTTTACCTCTGTCCCGGCATCAAAGGAACAGAAAGCAGCTGACCACTGTTTCCTAGTCAAATGAGCAGACAGGATGCTAATATCCTGAGCTCTAAGCTAACAATTATCGAGCTACTTGGAGAAATAGATTTTTCAAATGGGTTCATTGTGATAGGTGTAGTTACAAGTGATCTCGTTTGACAGACAAGTATAAGTCTGTGTACCTCTGAGGCACAAGTCACTCATTTATGAAGCTACTTTAAGTCATTCTGTACTTAATACAACTCTATAGGTATATATGAATGAGATCATAATTTCTCATAAGATTCCCCTTTTTAAAAGTTGAAATAATGAAAGACAATTGTGTTCAAAAGTAGGTCTTACTTTGAACAGAATATTGAAATCTTTAGCAATTATATTTACAACCACAACTGGTATAAATAATAAATCCATTTTTTGGCTGTGTTCGTGTATATTTATATTTGTATGTGGGTATGCAGATGCATGCCTGTGTGTGCACAACAGTGGATTTAAAGTTGATATATGGTGAGTAAAACTAATTGTCTATAGTTACACGTAATAAATTCTGGGGAAACTGTTCCAAATAATAAACAATGGGAATAAAAACGTGCTACATAATAAACTACGTGTTGCCATTCTCTACATGCACTCACAGGAAGATTTTTGATTCATTGCAGATTCTGAATTGCTGGGGAAAATGGCAGTTAATTACCCTTAACACCTATGCAGGAACACCTGGGAAAAAAGAAAAAGACTATGAAATTAGCACCCTGTGACTGACTTAAATATATCATTTTGGTTCAAGAGAATTGACTAACATAAGTCAAAATCAGGCCATAAAGAATTATTTTCTTTTGTATGGCAAAATGCCTTTATTTGATCCATCAGTCTCTTAATGCATCCTGACTTTTATTGATTTTGTTCCTGAAAAGGTCCACTGCCAAAAGCAGAGTTGCAAGTATGTTTCCAACAGTTTTATGAATAAACCATAATATACTATAACCATCTCATTCTACAAATATAAATAATTTTTCATTGTACTCAAGTAAGTTGGTGTAACATTGTACCTGTTTTCACATCCTTCTGCCTGAGAAAACATTTAATTGTTGAAAAAGAAAATAGTATTTCATAACATTTGGTGCACAGATAAAATGATGTTTGAAAATATTTAAGTTGTACATCAATCTTGAACAACCATAAAATACTTGAATGAATACCAGGCTATGAATTACTTAATACAGTTTCCTACATTTATGGGAAATTCTGCTATGGAGTTGGCAATGTTATTTTGGAGCCATACATTTATGCCATTCTCCATTTATTTATTCAAAGGATACTTAATGGAGTGTATATACTATGGGTGTAACTCCATGATAGGTTCGGGGATAGAGGACTGTGAGAAAGACAGGATTGATGCATACATTTTATATTTCCTTCCAGAGAATATATGGGTCCCTGTAACTATCTGAGTCCTTTAGGAAAGTGGCTAAAATTGGAGGATAACATATGCACACTGTTCCACAAATGTGGAAAGGCACAGTAAATGTCCAGAATGTATTCAAAGAAGGAAAAAACAGAAACAAAGCTTTTGTAAATAGGGAGAGGTGTAGGGGTGGAAGGGAGGAATGGGGAATGGGAAAAAACAAGAACCAAGATACATTATGTACAGGTACAAATTCCCAAAGATGAATGTGATCATAACGTATACCTAAAATGTACCAAAAAAGTTAATTTAAAAAATAAAAATAAAATAAAAGTTCATCCTGTATGTGTAGAATAATGAAAGATTATATAAAATTTTTAAACTAACTTTAAAAAATCATTTAAACAACATTTTAATTAAGCCATTCTTTTATATATGTATATAGAGCCACAGAGAGAAATACATACTTCAAAACTTGGTAAACTTGCCAAGTTACATAACCGTCACCACAATCCTGCTTCACACTGTCTCCATGACCCCAAAGAGATCACTCATGACTGTTTACACTTAATTCCCGCCCTCTCCACCCCCAGGCAACCACTAATCCACTTTCTGTCTCACTAAATTTTTCTTTTCCTATAAATGGACATTTCATATAAATGGGGTAATAGTACAATAGGTGGTCTTTTGTGTCTGGTCAAGCCACTCTTTTAAAACAGCTTTCAAGTTCTTACTAAATTAGGTTATTTTACAGTTCACTCATGTACCTTATAACTCTAGGAATTCTCATTAGGTATAATTGGAAGACTCAGAACTTCAAGTTTACATATTAAGAAACAGAACAACCCAGACAGGTATTTTGTTTGTATGACTAACTCATAGAAGGTAGATATAAATACAGTTGTTGCCATACATATTTATAAAGTGATTTAGTGCCTTAACAATTTTCATAGTGATGACCAATGAATTATATATTTGAATTATGTATTTTACAACCAAATTTATTGTTGACTATCATTTCCATATCTCACTCAATCATACTCTTAAGTATACTTTGGAAAGAAAAATCTGAAAATCTTGATTTATCTTTTTTGAAATTCGGTACATGGTTTTACTACTAGGTGCATTTTTTTCCCAATCTAATGGGGTTACTGAACATGAATCATGTGCTAAGCACAATATTTTTTGCTACAGATTCAGATTTTTTTTTGCTTTTCTATTTTGAATAATTTTAAAAAATATATATACATTTATTGGTACATTTTAGGGATAAAATACATTTACATTTATCATTGGGTGTTTTTACCAGAACATGATGCATCTTAGTTTTCATTTTTTCTCCCATTACCTGTGCACCCTTCACCCTCTCCACCCTTCCCTATCTACACAGAGTTTGATTCCATTTTTTTTCCTCATAACTTTTTTCTTTCCCTTCTTCCCTTTCCCCTTTCCCTTCCACCATCCCCAAACCCTCGGACCTTTTCTTATTTCTAATTATCAATTACTCATTTCAATCATTTTCATCCTTATTTACACTTTCAATTTCTCACACTAGAGAAACTATTCATTATTTATACATGTGTGTCCTATTTATTTCACTTAAGATTATGGCCTCAATATGCATCCATTTAGCTATAAATGTCTCTAGTTTCTCATTCTTTATGGCTGAGTAGTACTCCATTTTATTAAAAAAACCACATCTTCCTTATCCAGTTTCCAGTCGATGGGCATTTGGGCTATTTCCAAGCTTTAGCTATTACAAATTGTGCCACTATAAACATAGGTGCACATATATCACTGTGGTATGATTCTTTTAATTCTTTGGGGAAGATTCCCAGTAAGGAAATAGCGGGGTCAAATGGGACCTCTAGTCCTAGTTCTTTGAGGTATCTCCATACGGATTTCCACAGTGGTTGCACCAGTCTGCACTCCCACCAACAATGAAGAAGGGTTCCTTTTTCTCCACACCCCCACCAGCATTTGTTATTGGTTGATTTCTTTATAACAGCCATTCTTTGTGGGGTGAGGTGGAATCTCAGTGTTGTTTTCATCTGCATCTCTTGAATAACTAGTGATGTTGAACATTTTTTCATATATTTACTTGCTGTTTTTACTTCTTTGTCTGAGAAATGTCTGTTCATTTCGGTTGCCCATTTTCAAATTGGGTCTTTGAATTTGGGGGATCTGAATTTTTTCAATTCTTTATATATTCTTGATAGTAGACCTTTGTCTGAGTTACAGCTGGTAAATATTTCTTTCCACATTGTAGGCTGTCTCTTAGCTCTGTTGGTAGCTTCTCTTGCAGTGCAGAAGCTTTCTAATAAGATGAGATCCCAGTTGTTGATTCTTTGTGCTAGTTTCCATGCTACCAAAGATTTGTTCATAAAGTCTTTTCCTATGCCAATGTCATCAAGAGTTCTACTTAACTTATCTTCCAGCAAGTTTAGTGTTTCTGACTTAATATTTAGATCTTTACTCCACTTCAATCTTAGTTTAGTGCACGGTGATAGGTATGGGTCTAGTTTTAATTTCTGACAGGTTGAAATCCTGTTGTTCCAATACCATTTATTAAACAAGCTATCTTTCCTTCAATGAGGGTGGTTGGCTCCTTTGTCAAAGATGAGGTGACTGAGTATGTCTGGAGTTGTTTCTGCATCTTCTAATCTACTCCACTGATCTTCGGGTCTGTTTCTTTGCCAGTACCATGCTGTTTTTATCACAGTAGCTTTGTAGTATAGTTTCAAGTTGGGGATTGTGATGCCCCCATCCATGTCTCTATTGCCTAGAATGGCTTTTGCTATTCTACATTTCTTCTGTTTCCAAATGAATTTTTGGATTTTTTTTCTCTAGTTCTCTGAAGTATATTGGAATTTCAATTGGCATTGCATTGAATCTATATAGTAGTTTTGGAAGTATGGCCATTTTCACTATATTGGTTCTTCCTACCCAGGAACAAGGGCTATCTTTCCATTTTCTTATATCCTCTTCAATCTCCTTCTTCAGAGTGCTGTAGTTTTCAGTGTAGAGGTCTTTTGCTTCCTTTGTTAGGTTGATTCCTAGATATTTCATTTTTTTAGATGCTATTGTAAAAGGAATTATTTCCCGAATTTCTCTCTCAATGGGTCTGCTATTTGGATATGAAAAGGCTATTGTTTTTTGAGTGTTAACCTTGTATCCAGCTACTCTACTGAAAGAGATTCAGATTATTAAAATGTTCAGTAAAAAATGAAGGTGAATAGATAAGTAGATTCATCAATTGCACATAATTATTTTTCAAACAAGGTGGGGATATTTTGTGTTTGTTTTTGCTTTTCTTGGAGAGTAAGCACTAAACATACTTATGTAGGAAAGAGCAAACAAATTTTTTCCCCTTATACATTTCCTTGTAAGAAAGCAATATAAACTCTGCCTGAGCATTTTATTGGTAAAATAACCTAAGAAGTTAGGGTTAAGGTTAGAGCAAGAGATAACTAGATTATTTTTTAACTATATGTAAACCACTAGACAGGGAAACCCAGAGCAAAGAATTAAAGCCTATTAAAATAAGAATTTCAATTTAAAAAGACTACAAGAAAGTGTAGAGAAGTTTTTTTGCACCACAATCACTGCTTTTGTAGTTACATGAGACATACTTTATTTGTGAATTGAGGAAATTCTTGGCTACTCATGATATGGTTAACAGTGATGGTAACAATGAGGGTTAGGGAATTACAAGCATCACAATATTATTTGATTGTATCCAAATGACCAGAGAAATAGTTGATTGTTAAAATTATAAACACACATAGGCCAAAACTCTACTGGAGTACTCAAAAGAGGTAACTTTTGTAAAAGACCAGAGTAAACTCAATATTTTTTCTTTAAAATTAAGCAAAAGAAATTTATGCCTAATCCAGCTATTACATATGAGCTCTAACTCAGAGGTAATTTCCCTGGGTCTCCTCAGTGTGAGAAGTTTCTTTATTACTAGTTGCTGCTGGACACTGGGGCTGGCCATACCTCACCTCCAAAACCTCAAATGTACTAAGAATATTTATCCACGTTGGAAAAGAGAATTGTTCTGGTTTATCTGACTGTCCTGATTTTAGAGCTCAGATCCACTCTATGTAAACAAAGACATTTTCATGGAAGGAAATGGTTTGGAGGAAGGAGTGAGGAGTTTTCCTTGAAATAGAACATTTCAGTTGATCTATTTTGCCTGATCTAGAAGTGAAGTGGTTTACAGTGTCATCATACTGGTTAGATATTTCATCTTACCCTTGAATGTGTGATAAAAAAATCCAAGATTCTCCATTATCAAATAAAGAAAAAAAAGTAAAATATTAGAGAGCCCACGGAAGAATAAAACTTTACTACAATCCTGCACTCAGCTTATTCTTTTATGTAGTCATGTCAGAATACGTGGAAAAAATATTCAACCAATATTGATTCCATAATGAAAGTCCAGCTTAATCCTTTATTCCCCCTAGGAGTGGCTAAATTCTCCAAACTGTCCCTCCAAACTATACCTCCAAACTAGCGGCACAAACCAGTTGGGTTTGTGAGAAACCAGAGAGAAAATCTCAGGCCCTCTATCGAAACTACAGATACTCGATAACCTTAAATTTAGAAATAACACGACATCCAAATTTATCAGCAAACAAGGTCATCTGGATCATAGACCTTAAAATTTCATCCCTTAGTTCTAAATCCCAAAAGGTGAAGCTTATTTGGAAGATTTGTTTAATCACTCAAAAAAAAATCTCAGCTGTGATCTTTCACATACTGCCTCTCGCTGACTTCCTCCCTCTTGCAAATATCAGACTTCTCACAAGCTTCAGTGCATACCCTATAAGGGATTCTATGGAAATACGTTTTTATAAAATATTTTCTAGCTTCCTTCTCAAAGTTTGGAAAGCAATACAATCGAGCCAGCCTGTACAATTGCCTGTAGTTACTATCAATCCCCATGGCACATGGACCTTTCCAAAAGAGACAAGTAGGCTTGGCCTCATTTATATTCAATATTTTTTTCTTTCTGTGCATTGTCACAAAAGTTTAGAAATAAAGAAATAGTTAGAGACTCTTAGGGAGCTGGACAGAGGCCATTTTACCAAACAGTTATTTTTATTGAGGATTTGTTTATAACTCACAGGTAGTGGTTTTAAAAAATTGCCAAGCTTTCATTTTAAAATAAAAAGCATAAAATAATGGTAACAGAATCAACACATCACAAAGCGGTTTGATAAGAAAGAAAATTTGGGCCGGTGATTTAGCTCAGTGGTTCGGCCGTTTGCCTCACAAGCAAAAGGACCTGAGTTCAATCCCTGGTACCAAAAAAAGAAAACTTTCATATCACAAGACAGCAGCTGTTGTTTTGGGTATTATTCCCTCTTTTTCATATGCGCATTTTTAAATATCTATAACTATCATATGCACAAAAATTTTATAGCCTAACATTAGCTTATAGGTTTTCTTCCATGTTGGTATATGATATTTGTAATCATCACCCTAAATATCATTTAGTGGTTTAATAATGTGCATATGGTTGATTATAATTTAACCATAGGTTAACATCGGACATTTATATTTTCAATTTTTTAACAATAGTGAATAGGACTTTATTAAAATTTCTGTTATTTTCTTGTAATAGATAACAAGATATGAGATGACTGGATTATGGCATTGCTTGTACTAATATACTGTGAAATTGGTGTCCCCCCCAAATTATGGTCCTTGTTAATACCATGAACAGCATACGAAGGATTCAAGTTTATGGACATTATTTATTATTATTTATATATTTTTGTAGTTAATTTCATGTAAAACTATTGTTCAAGGATGTCATTATTCATACTTCAAGGATATCATTATTCATACTTCCTTAATTACTAATAAGATAGAAGATGTTTCTTAATTTTTTAAATTATTTTGTCTCTTGTGAAAAGAACTGAAGCCTTTTCTTTGTTACTTTATGGACTCAATGCAAAATGTTTTACTCTTTTATTTCAACTAAATTGCTAGATGGTTTAATATTTTTATGTGACAATAATTAAAAATTTTATATAAGAAATTCATGTGTATATATATATATGTATATATATATATATATAAAATATGTACCATAGAGTAAAATAGAAGATAGCTCATTGTAGGTAGGAAGATCTTTTTCAAATGCATAGGGAATAAGAGATAGGTGGAAGGGGGAGGAGGGAAAGGGAAAGGAGCTGCAAAAAAATTGAAGAAGAAAAAATGAAAACAGTTTTGCAAATGGAAAGGGGCCAAGAATTGGAAGGAGCAGGGAGGGAGGAATAGGAGATGAAAAAACAAAAGATTAAGTTATATGTATACCACAGTGCCTGCAACCATTATTACTATAATAATGATTACATGTATAATATTACATGCATAATAACAAAGTGAAAAAGAAAAATTTTGGATAATACTTTAAAATAAACTGTCCTCTACTGGGTAATGCAAAATCATGATCTTTCCCAAAGAGACTTCTTAATTCATGCTCCATAAAAGACATTGGCTAATAAGATAATAAAATAAAAGACATTTGTTGAAATCTAGGGATCATGGTCATCTATATATTGTGGAGAGTGTGGATGGTCTACCAAGGAAGAAGACTAGGGTAAAAAAAGTTCAGCTAATTCCACAATAATTATATACAATGGTACCTTGGTTCATGAACTTAATATTTTCATGGAACAAATTCTTCAACCAGAATCATGGAAAGAATTAAGTTCATGAACCAAGGTACCACTGTGTCTAAAAGATGAGTGTGTTCAAGTGGACTAATCAAACTGCTGACTGATAATTGCTTTCCTAACTGTATTTCACTTTTGTATAAGGTTCAGTTTGAAATCAAGAAATAAACTTTGCTTATCTGAACATAATGATGATCTGATACTTTGGAGGAATGCCATTGTCATCACTACAGAATGAATCAAGTTCCCCAACAATATGTCATCAAAATTCATGATAAGAAAGGAATTATACAACTTCAGTAGAATGACAAAATGTCTGGTCAAGTATTACAGCATGGTATATAGTCTTCTTCATAAATTTTAATTTGCTTCATTATTCTCTATGAAAAATACACATAATTCATAATAAACTAAGTAACCAGCTTATTAGAATTTGGCACAGGGTACTGGAGGCAAAATATAATTCTGTGTATTCAGAGGCCTTCTTTTTAAAACTTAAAATGTTAAATAAGTCTAAAGAAAAAAAATTCAGTCTAAATGAGCAGTTGGTAAAGCAATCAGCCTTTCATATTGGAACAAGCAACAAACATATGCAAGGACCTTAGCATTTCTCCTTTGATTTATAGCAGTCCTGGAAAGGAGCTTAACAAGGTGGTACAGAGCTTCAAGAGCAGTTGCAGTCAATTTATTGTCTAAGTTGTTAAATATGTTAATTAGATTAGGAATTTGCTGAGGCTCTTTTATTCCTTGCAGAAAGAAGAGTGTTTCTCGTGTTTCTCCTTGAAATTCAGCTTTGTGGCATAAAAACACAGGAAAGAAGAAATCCTACACTTAAGGAAATTGTAGGGTCCCATTGAATTCCATAAAATTGTAAAAATTCCAATAATAACAGTTACAAAGGAGCCAAGAAAGTACCAGACCTGTTTTTAAAAATAATATACTCCAACGATTTCTGCATTGTTTGATGTATATAAGTCAAGAAGTGGGCAGAACATGGATGGTGTATCTCAGAGGCCTGGGCTCAAGGAATGGAAGTCATATCAGGAAGCAAATCTAAGCATGGACTGTGACAAAACGAAGAGTTTCCAGAAAAACAACAGCCAGGGTTTTTTATTCCAGTGCAATAAACATCACTCTGTATGTCATTTTAATATCCTGGACAAATGTTTTAATAGTGAGCTGTT
This sequence comes from Heterocephalus glaber, assembly GCF_053883595.1. NCBI lineage: Eukaryota > Metazoa > Chordata > Mammalia > Rodentia > Bathyergidae > Heterocephalus > Heterocephalus glaber. The sequence continues at coordinate 10,655,052 of NW_028258156.1, forward strand.
GCACAGGCATTGAAAAGGTTATGAGGTACTTTGCTTTTTAACACAATTCCAGAAATACGTTTTGTCTTAAATTAAACAAAAGAAATATAAATGAGTCCAGAAAATTACTTACTTAAGAAACAACATGAATAAAAAACTGTCAGAAATGTAACTGAAAAGACTAAAAAACAAGAATTCCATTCAATTAGTTGGGCCTAGGAGACAAGTAGAATACTAGGAAAACATCTTAATAATAAGATCATTCATTATCTAGTTATAAAATGCATTGTTAAGCTCTCTGGTTAAAAGCTATTTCCCTAAAATTGCTTAGGGTAAAGTTTGAAACAGATATGTGCATTTCTTTACATGTGAAGGGTGATTACTCACAACATTATGTAGGAAGAAAGTACATCATAAGGCAATACAAACTGTTAAGTATTTTAAGCATGTAAAATAGATTGTTGGCTAATCAAAAAAACCTATCTAGGTTGGATATTTACTTAAAAATGAGAATTCTTCAAACAAAATTTCCTTATATACCTCCAAGAGTAGCTGATACTTTTGGAGAAAGAACTTTAGACTTTGTGAACTAGTCTTTTAGCCTGCTGAGAGGACAGTCTGTCATTTAGAAAAATTTAAATCAACCTTTTATCCTGTGTGATCTTGATTTTCCACCCTCTGCTTCCACTATCTCGGTGGCTGTTCTAGGGAGGGGATATGATAAAGCTGACAATCAGCTGACATTTCAAAAGTCCTGAACACCAAGATACAGCTGAATCTGCTTTCATCTATGAGTCTTTAAAATATTTAGAATCTATTTAAATAGCTCCAAAGTAGTGGCTCCTCTCAAACAAAGTGAAAATATTTTTCTAGTAGTCCCACCCCATAGATGTTGTTCAGGACTGAATACGCATTTATGTTTACAGCCAAATTCATATGTTAAATCCTAGCCTGCAGATTGGCCATCATTGGATGTGGGACCTCTAGGGAAGTCATTAAGGTAAAACGAGATCATAAAGGTAAGGACCCTGATCCAACAGGATTAGTGACGTTGTAAGAAACTACAGAGAGCTCACAATCATTTATTCTCCATGCACTGCACAAACGTGAGCAGGCAGCTGTCTACAGCCAAGAAGAGAGCTTTCTGCACAAACCAAAGTGGCTAGTACTTTGGTCATGGACTTTGAGGCTCTAGTGAAAAAATAAATTTCTCTTGTTTAACCCACCAGTCTGTAGTGTATTTTGTTATAGAAGCCCAAGCAGACTAATACGAATGGTAGGGTGATATATATGCAGGGCATTGTCACAACACACATAAGGATTTTTCTGTTTCAATAGAGATTGTGATACTTGTTTTGAGTACTTGCTAGTGAAAAACCATAATTGCTTTGCATCTAGTTGTTCTCTGGAACACTAAGTATGCTCTAGAACAAATACAATGGACTTAAATTTACAGTGTTACTTCACTTATCAACAATATTCATTTGTGGTATTTTCTTTTCTTTTTGCTTCTTCATACTCCAGCTTTTTGACCTCTAGGGCTTAGTAAACTTCTATGCTTGCTAGCATTGCCTTGAATAAATGTGAAATGAGGCAAGATAGTGAATAAATTTCTTTTTGTACTTTCTGGTAATCTTTAGGTGTACCTAAAATGCATCAGGTTAACATTACATTAACATTACATTATTCTCCATGAATATTATAACAATTTATTTCTATAATACATATATTAATACCTTTGACAGGTTTATAGTGCATTTTTTGTAATATTTCTTATTTCAGTATACATAGTGATCCACATTATAGTTATTATAATAGTATTTTAAAAGCTTTCTATATATAAATTAAAAAGTTCAAATTAAATACTAATTGATCTCAAATACATAGTGTTATTTGAAAATAATTGTGTATTTATGAAGTCATTTCCTTTTTTATTTATGCCCAAATTAAAAAATGAGAAGTTAAAGGTATTCAGGATACAGTGATATAATTAATTCAATATCTATTATAAGTTAGGTTAATTATGTTAGAAAATGGATGGGCTGATAGGAATATATGGTTACGCTTATTTTTTAACTTTTTGATGTAAAAGAAAATGTTTCCCCTTATATTTTGGGGAGTGCCTGATTATCATCAAAAAGGAAAAAAGTCTGAGTCATGAATTTATCTGTGTCGCTTATTCACAATCATGTACTATTGTAGATTATTTGGTTTGTAATGGTTTGAGTACTTCCCATTTTCACCAAAATGGATTTTTTATTCCCACAGGGCAGAAACCACAAATTTATGATTCTTAGTTTGGGGCAAATATTCTATTTTGCTCAGCTCTCCTTTTTCTTTTCTTTTTAAATTTAATTTAATTTTTCCTCTAGAATTCTGTCATCAATTCTGTAATCTAAAATACACTGTTCATATTAGAATACTTGTATCTGTATTAAAGGCTATTAGGCAAGAACTCTCTAAGCTACCTTCTTTTCTTCACTATAACGATCCAAGAAAAGGTGAAGAGAAAATTAAATATGATTAGAAAATAGTAATAATCACAGGATATTACAGAATAATTACAATAATGGAAAATTCTTGAAAGACTACCAAAATGAGAATAAATTACATAAAGAAATATAGAATAATATAAGATGAAATAATAGAAGGCATATCATAAACAGATCTAGGTCACAATATATGGAAGTTTTTCAAACTAATAAATTAAAAACAACAATCTACTGTGTCAGTACAGAAAATTTTTGTGATTACAAAAACGAGCTGACTGGGGAGTCCTAAAAGTTATAAGAAAGTTCAAGCAAAACCAAAGTATCAAATTCTAGAGCAAAGACACACACGAAAAAAACACTCCCAGAAAACTGTTAAAGTTCAAGATTAAAGAATTCTAGCATCCAGAATGAAGAAAAAAGATTACTTTCAAGGAAGTAAAATCTAATCAGGCTCAAATTTCTCCTTTTTGTGACAATAAACATTCCATAGTGCAATGAAAAAAATCTTCAAAGATTTGACAGAGGGGAGAATTATGATCCAATTATTTTACTGTATTATAAAGACATCCTTGGATTTACAAGGTTTTGGAAAATGTACCAACATAGTACTTTTCTTTCCAAAGTTTTCTATGTGGTCAGATGACTCAATCAAGTACAAAACCCAAGAACTGGGGAGTCACAGTAGAAACAGACTTGCAGTTAATATTCACACAAGCTAAAGGTCAGAGATAATGTGAAAAAAAATGAATATTTTCTTAACATTACTTGAACTAGAAGCTTTCCATTTTAATAAAACAACACATAGAATTTATCTGGTTGCTTAAGACCTATGTTACTAATATTACCTGGAGCTAGCATTTACATCCAGATTTCTCAGCTTCCAAAGGAAAATGAATTAATTTTGAAGGTGGGAGTCACACCCTAAATAATTGCCATTGTTCTGTCAGACCAGAGTACAAGGGGAAAATAGAAATGTAGAGAATTTAGTAGGCATATACAGTAAATATACCAATAGATATATCTATAGACATATATACAGTCTGTAATTCTATGTTAAATAAAAGAATGCAAGTAGAAAAAAGAAAGAAAAATATAGGCCAAAAAGTGATCATCTTGGCTTATAAAATGGGCTTCAAATAGTTTACTTTTAATTCAATGATTACATAATTGGATGTTATGTACATTTTCATGTAATACTAAAATCATTACTAGAATTAAAATCACATTTCTAACAAAAAAATCCAAAAGGTAAAATAAGGCAGGCACTTTACATAGCAAGAGAAAGAAAAGCAAGAGAAAATAAACAGCAACCTAAATAATCTATTAATGATGAAATTTACTGTGTTCTTATAATCCTTATTTTACTGACATCTACATTTTGTTCAGAAATAAATGCTCTCCTATCTCTTTGTTTGCTCTTTACCACCCTCCTTTCTCAACCTTGCTTTATCATAACCTGGTTGTCTTATAAATAATAGAAATTTATTTCTCACAGTCATGATGGCTGGAATGGCCAATATCAAGATAGGTTTCCTATCTTGTGAAAGCCACTTTCTCACCTGGTTGCTTGACAGAAGGTGCAGCTAGCTCTCTGGGGTCTCTTTCAAAGGAATGCTAATCTCCCTCATGAGATTTCTGTCCGCTTGACTTAATTACTTTCCAGTGGTCCCTCCTTCGGTGTTAAGATTTCATCATATAAATTTGGGGTAGGTGACCACATAGATCATAACATTTGAGAATATCAAGTCCTGGCCAAGGCCTTTACACTCTCTTCAAAAATGTAATTCCTTTGACTGAGTCTGTCAATAGCTTTTGCTTTTTTATTTCCTGACACACAAAGTTTCCTACACAATATTTCTTAAAAATTTCTCAGACCCTTGAAACTCAATGTGATACAACTTAAGCATCTTCTATCCCCACTTCCCTAAATCAGAATTCTCCACCAATGTCCCTAATTTTAATAAAACTCATTGCCATCCTTTCAGTGGTACAAATCATAACTTAGGAATGATCCTGTTTTTACCTCCTTTCCAAGGCAGTTCTTCCACCCCATCAATTTCAATTAGTCATATGGATATTTTCAGCTAACATAAAGACTTTCTATCAGGCCTCCCTATTTCTGTTTTTACTTTTCCCCAACCATTCTCCATTAGATCAGAATTTTTTAAAAAGGCAGATGTCAGGATATCATTCTTCTCTTTAAAAGCCTTTTTGTACTTTTTAAATTGACTTACCATGTGTCTCCACTTATGCCCATGTCTGGGCATAAATTTTACTAGTACCTCTTCTCATTCTCAAAAGTATCCCAACTTACAAGATAATTTATATGGGCACTGTCCTTATGAGTGTTTTCCTGATCTGACTATCTCTTTGCCTTCTTCTCCCGATTTGCCCTATGGTACATTTGAACTTATTTCCTCTACTCTAGTCATGGTAATGCTCATTTTCATTTATATTCTCTCTCTCTCTCTCTCTCTCTCTCTCTCTCTCTCTCTCTCTCTTTCTCTCTCTCTCTCTGTGTGTTTCTCTTCCCCTCTCCTTCTTCCACTCTTTTTCTCTATATCTCTGTCTCTTCCCTTCCTCTCCCTCTGTTCCTTCTCCCTTCTTTTTGACTCTAGCCACTTACCTTTCAGCATTTAAAACTTTTTGATGTCATTTTTTTCACTTAGTGATTTTTGCGTATTTTAGGGAAATGTTTCTTGTTTTAATTTTCCTGTAGCCCTTAAACTGAATCCAAAGTTCCTACTATGTCTTTCAAAATACACATTATCTCACTATCAAAACACTCATGACAGGTATCATAATTGTTTTTTATTCCTCAGGGGACTGTAAAAAATATTAGCACTGGGCCATCTTGTTCATCATTGTATACCAAGTTCTCGAACAGTCACCATCAGTTAATAAATATCCCTCAAAGTCATAAAAATGCAAGTACATTCTTGAGTATCTTAAAAGAATTAAAAGAATACCAGTCATTACAACTTAAATCATGATTCAAAACTCTTTCTTGTATATGTGGGTTTTTTTCATTGCCTTGGAGTGTTTTAGTAAAAGTTCTATAGCCTTTGGAGAAGGCAAATATATCTTTAAAGAAAGAGCAGCATATTTATTGTGTGCTTAGAGAATGCCAAAAATGTTGCTTTTCTCCTGTTGGTTGTATTTCTATAGATAAATACATCTTCTGAGGTAAATCTATTTTGTAGTAACCCTCTAAATCTCAAAAGGATTGAGAAGAAGACTTCCAAATTTCCTTCATAACAACCACAGCTGCCTATTTTTGGGAAGCACGGGCCTGCTCTGTGCTGTTCTCTTTCTTGTTCCTCCCAAGTAGCTGGGGGTGTTCTCTTTTGGGGTTGCCTTGTATCCTCTTCTCCTTTCATGTTTACCCTTCCCAAATTCTATTTTTGCTAACCATCACAGGTTCAAAGTACTTTGTGAAGATGCATGCACTTGCCCATTGGCTGGGCTTCCAAGGCACGTGAAGACTCTCCAACTGTGGGAGGATTCATTATAGCCACTGAGCAGCTTTGAAGCCCTTCCCTCTTCTATGGCTCAGACCAGACTCCCCTCTGGTTCAGGTTTCTGTGTGGTATTTCACCCTCCTGCCCCTTTGTTCTGTGGCTGGAGTGTTAAGTGTGGATGAGCTAATTCTTGGATCAAATCCAAAGAGTACTTTAAAACTTTAATGTATGTGGGTAATGAATAATGATCTCACACTATATATGGCCCAGAGTACTTGAGTGTGAGATGTTACTGAATTACCCTTAGGTAACTACCACCATGTCTGGGTGGCCACTAGTAGCAAAGGAAGTGAAGAGTGTCTTTGAGTGTGTGTGGTGCACAGAGATGTAGGGGAGGAAAGGCAGTTTGCTGCATCAGTCCCAGTATATTTATAATTTTAATTGATGTATCATTTACATAAGTTCTATATATCTGTGTGGAAGCCTTTTCTTTTATATGTATGTATTGCACTGTTCCTCAAGCTGCTAGAATTTCTATTAAAAACCTAATATTGGTTTAGTTCCTATGTGGCTCTTAAAACAAAAAAGATTATAAAATTTCTAATAATTTTTAACCTTATCCAAATATCTGGAATGTTCATTTAGAAAGAAATTCCACTAATAATTCATTATTACTTTCAATGGAATGTAAGTATAAGATGAGCTCTTTGAGGGAAAACAATGATACTGAAAAGCATAGTTAATATGATTGAAAGGCTCTGTAACAATAATTGAAGATTTCTCTGCTTGCTAAATGGTTCTGCAGGTCCAAGGGATTAGGAGAGACCTAAAGAAAGAGTGTAAAATGCAGTGGTTTTATAGTTTAAACGTACATATGGAATCCTCAAAGTATAGAGCCTCAAATTCTTTTGACACACTAGAAATCACTAAGTCTATTCCTCTGTCTTTAGATTTGAGTATATACTCTGCATGGAAAAATATACTTGCAAGTCTACTCAAGGAAATATTTATCCCTAGTATATAAGGAAATCTTAAACCCAGGAATCTTTAATTTTGTTTAATGAACAGAAATCATTAGTTTTTTAAAATTTGTGTTGACTGCTTACTCTGACATAGAAGAGTTTAATGATAAGACATAGTTCCCATCTGAAAGTGTTCACCTTCTCCTGAGGGAGGCTGACTCATAAAAAGTGATGTTGCAACAGAGCATATGTAACATTAGGCATGAATACTGAGAATTATAGGAAGAAAGAAAAGATTCAGTAAAGCTGGGTATTCAGGAAAAGTTTTATGTTGGAGGAAGCACATGTATGAACAAAGATAATGATGGTGTAAATGACAGATGGCCTGCCATTGCACACAAGAAATTTGGCATTTTTGTTGTTTAGAGTGTACGAGAAACAGTAATAAAAACTGAATAAAAAAGGCAAAGAAAATGGAGGATCTTGCACAAATGACACAGCACCAGGACCTTATTCTATATTGATTGGGAGCCACTGGTAAATTTGGAGTAGAAGAGGCGTGCTTGGAGAACCATGAGGTCAGTTCTCACGCCATTTTTGCTAGAAAAGTTGTTGTTCATTTATTGTGTTTTGAGTTTTTAATTGGCTGCAGACTGTTTTGTGGTCATGCTACATACCACTAATACTCAGTTTGGCTCCATGCCATGTACCAGAAAAGCTCAATCAAACCCTAAATATTCAACAACCTGTTGAATGAGATAAATCCAAACACCACATTCTTGAAGGTTCCAGTGTCAAAATGCAATGATAGCATCTAAATGCTTACTCTTAATTTCTGCAATCACTTCACTGGCCACTTAAGTAACCCCAAATTAGGAGATTATTACAATGACCAGGGCAAGAGATGACAGGGTTTGATCTAAGATGATGAGAGGAGACTGTAGAAGATAGGGAAGGAAAACTGGAGAGTGATATGGAGGAGAATGAGAAGAACCTGAAATCAGCTAGAGAGTGGGTAATATGAAGACATTAAGGGTGACTCCAGATTGCTTATTTGGCAGATAGTAAAACTACCAACTGGGATAGGAATATCGAGACAGTATTTTTAAGAAGGAGCTGCTAAATTCAGGGTTGTTTGTTTTGACTCTGGGGTATTTATGGAAATGTTCACTAAGAATGCAACAAGAGTATGGAGAAGAACTATTAAACAAAATGTTAATTAGGTCCATCAGATATAGGCTAGAGAATTGGGAGTCATGGGTATTTGAGTGTCTTCTAAAACTTTAAAAATATATATGCTCTGCAGGAAGAAAATCCTGAAAAACTTCAACACATAAGAAACAGATGGAAAAAGAAGAAGCTGAGACTAAACATGAAAGGAAAACCATATTGTCACTTTTCTGCAATGACTTCACAAATACGTGGATAAATATGAAGTCAATTATCCAATGTTAGCCTTTATTTAAAATATGTTTAATTAGTGTGGCTCAGTTCTAAAATATCATATAATATAATTAGCTAGTTGCTCACTTTGGAAAAGGTTTTTATGTTCATATGGAGGTCGGAACTGAAGACACTTTGAATAGAATTACTTGCTGATGTATTTTAAAAGGTGAGTATTCACTTATCACAATGCTGGAAGTATGCATCTAACACTTTCTGGCTTCAGAAAGAATTATATGTGGAAAAATGCAAGAACTAATTTTTCCCATTAAAAGTTTTGCCTTCTTTTCTTTGCAAAAAAGCCCAAAGTGAGACTTGGAAGAATATTGCTATAAGAAGAAGCCAAATTATCACTAAAAATAGATGAAGAACAATTTAACAGTGCTTTCGCAGCTGAATGTATAATACCTTAGGGAAATGATGGCTTTCTTTATCAAAGAGAGGATTCAGGATGAATAGGAAGAGAATTTGAATTTTCAAGAAAAATTGTGTTTTTGAGAATGAGAAAAGCACAAATTTCACACTATCCTCTAATGAATATCTTCTTTCTTTAGATAAGTTTATCTATTAAATTATGAAACAGCACAGCCTTAAAGGCAAACAACTACTCTATTTGCGATTTGCTTTGAACATTCTACTGTGACCTGTTTGTGATATTAAATCTCATATTTCAAAATAGTTCCTCTTATCCCAAATTCTAAGGACCAGTGGTATTGTGGTCTGAATGTATACCACTTCTGAAATTCCTGAGTTAGAGATGGACTCCTCAAATCATACCCTAATGATATTCAAAAGTGGAACCTTTGCTAAGTACTGTAGTTAGGATTAGATGCGTTTATGATTATGAGGCCCTGTGATAGTAACTGTGGCTGCTTTAAAATAAGAGGAAGACAGACCTGAGCCAGCACCCATTCTCTCTCTCACCATGTGATGCCCTCTGATACTTCACAATACAAGACCTCACCAGATGCCTTTCAGATGTTGGTACCATATGCTTAGACCTTCCAGCTTCTCTAACTATGAGCTAAATAAACCCCTATTTATAAATTACCCAGTCTCATTTTCTGCTTGCAGAAAATGGACTAGGATAAGGGGAATACCACACTAGCAGAAATAATGTTTGTATATGTATATATAATCACATTTTAGATAGCTCTTCCATATCCGTACAAGGTTGGTATTACAGAGTCTGATGTGTAAAACTCTATTCAGTACCCAATATAACAGAGGCCTTGGATAAGCCACAGAGTCCAGCACTTCTGAACAATGGAGGAAACAGTTTTTGAAAGTGCTCAACTTACACATTCTTTCTCTTTAAAAAAGTTAAGATGGTTTATTTGACTAGTCTTAGTATCGTTACTCAGAATAGAGTGAATTCAGAGAGAAAAACTTGTACAGCATGAAATTAAGAGCATTAGGCTTGAGAGAGGTCCCGGGTCGCAGGGAACCCGCCCCATCCAGCTCGCGCCCACGGAAGAGATTCACTTAGTCGTGTGAGTGCCTGCAGGAAACCGCACCCCCCCTCCCGCTCCTCTGGCCTCTTGTCTGTACTGCCACCTGGCTCCACACTACAAAGACACCAGACCACAGTGCTGGGTAATTTGGAGGGATCATCACCTCCCATCGGAACCTGGACTATCTTCAGGGGAAGGGCAGCTGGAACCTGCAGTAGAAACTTGCAGAGTTCACTCCTACAGGAGGACAGGGAGCTCAACTTGGGACTTGCAGCCAGAAATCTGCCTAAATTGCACAGGTCTGCAACTGGCTTGCTGAGACTCATTGACTTATATCTGCACACTGCTGCCCACGTTGTCTATTATGACAGCAGAGACATACCCCGAAGGAGGCCCTTCATTTTCATTTTTATTTTTTATTTCCAAAATTAGTATTATTGGTTTTTTTTTCTAGTTATAATTTCTTTTCCTACTCTTTGCAAATTTTTGTTTTTCTCTCCTTCTTTTTTTCCTTCTTCTTTCTTTTCTTTTTTCATTCCCTCTCTCTCACACTCACTCTTGTTGTCCCACATTGTTCTTCACCTCCCTTTTTGTTCCTGTTCTGGCCTTAATTTGGATTTCTTCTTTTTCTTTTTTTCTCTCTTTTATTCTCTCACATTAGTTCTCTAGCCTCACTGCTAACCTTCCCCTATCCTTCTACCTATCCATCCCTTCCTCCCCAACTCCTTCTAACTCCCCATCCCAAAGGGTAAAGTTGCTATATTGAAGAATTTATTCACTATAAACATATGTTGGGTTGGTCCTTGATTTTAATTTAATTCACACAGTTAAAGGTGATAGGTTAATAACTACCACAAATTGTCATTTTCTAAGCTGTACTTGATGCTATGGTGTTGCCGATTGTATCACTTGGGCTAAGGTGTTGTTATTGATCTAGTCAGTGGTCCTTCCTGGTATAATGAAAATGAGATAGCCTCAGAGTCATTAGAGGCTCAAAACCTAAAGACCAGCTATATCTGGAAGACACCTCTGAGAAGCAATCATTCCATAAGGGTTATAATTACAAGCAACAAAGATACTTACAATAAGCAGTTTCAAAGTATCAACCCAGGAATTAAACTAAGAACAGTACCAAAAACAAAAATGAGAAGATATTTAAGCAAGTCACAAACTCAGACTTTCACCCCACCAAGGGTAAACTCTGGGGGAAATGAGGTGCAAAAGTCCAATAATCAATCACTTGGACACCCTGAACTGATAGCACTGGAAGTAACAAAACAGATGAATGAGGCTCTAGAAAAATTCAAAGCAGAAATAATCTCCAGATAACTACAGAGATGGTGAGCAGAGTGAAAGACAAGATTAGAGGCTCTAGAACAGAAACTGATAAAAAAACATAGATCAGCTCAGAAAGATGTTGGAAGCCATGAATGCCCAGCATAAGAAAGAAATGGAAACCATGATCACCCAACGTAAGAAAGAAATAGAATTCATGAAACGATTCAAACAGATATTCAGGAGATTAAAAGCTCCATTGAAATATGCAGAGAAGATTAAGGGAATCTGAAGATAGAATATCAGATATAGAAGATAGGATCATGGTTAAGGACCATGAAAACAGAGATTTCTTAAAAATAGTAAGGGGCCATGAGAAATCAATCCAGTAGCTGCTAGACGATGCAAAGAAGAATAACATAAGACTGATAGGAGTCCACAAATAAAAAGGAGAAAGTACAATTGACATAAAAAAATTATTCACAGAAGTAATAGAGGAAAACTTCCCAGACAGAGGTAGAGAATTGGACATACAGATAAGTGAGACATATAAACTCCAACTAGCCATGGTCAAAAAAAAATCTACACCTAGACATATAATAGTCAAGATCCCAGAAACCCAACAGAAGAACAAAATCCTACAAGCAGTTAGAGAAAAGAAACAAATCACCTACAAAGGAAAGCCCATCAGAATCATGGCAGACTTCTCAACACAAACCCTTAACTCAAGAAGAGCCTGGAGTGAAGTATTTCAAGCCCTAAAAGAAAATAACTTCCAACCTAGACTGTTGTATCCTGCAAAATTATCTTTCAAAATTGGTGGGGAAATTAGGTACTTCCATGACAAAGAACACCTGAGAAATTTAATGAACACCAAAACAGCACTACAAGCAATTTTAAACGATATCCTAGAAAAAAACAATGAAGGTCACAACGCCATGAGGCCCAACAGAGGGAAGCCACCAGGTAAGGTAAGATACTAAAGGGAAAGGGGGAAAGATAAATAAAAGAGCCAACAAAAGTAAAACATCATGACAAGGATGAATCATTATGTATCAATTATAACAATCAATGTTAAAGGCCTCAATTCACCAATCAAAACAAATAGACTGGCAGAATGGATTAAGAAGCAAAATCCAACAATAGGATGTATACAAGAAATACACCTAACTCAAAAAGAAAGTCATAGACTGAAAGTAAAAGGATGTAAAACAGTTCTCCATGCCACAGGAACCCAGAAAAAAGCAGGGGTAGCAAACTTATTTGCAGACAAAGTAGATTTCAAACCAAAAGTAATTAAGAGAGACAAAGATGGTCACTACATCCTTGTGAATGGGTCAATCCAAGATGAAGAGATGACAATCATAAATATATATGCACCAAATATGAATGCCCCCAACTATACAAAACAAACATTAATGGACATGAAAAACCAAATAAGCAGTAACACAGTTGTAGTGGGAGATCTCAATACCCCACTATCACAGACAGATCATCTAGACAAAAAATTAACAACAAAATTCTAGAACTGAACCAAACTCTTGAACAAATGAACTTAATAGATGTTTACAGAATGCACCACCCCACAAAATCAGAACATGCGCTCTTTTTGGTTGCATGTGGGTCATTCTCCAGAATAGACCACATGCCAGCTGATAGGACATGTCTAAGTAAATGTAAAAGAATTGACATTATCCCCTGTATGTTATCAGACCATAGTGGAGATAAATAACATATGAAACCACAAAACCCCCACAAGCACATGGAAACTGAATAACACCCTCCTGAATAAGCCAATGGATCACAGAGGAAATTAAAGAAGAAACTAAACAGTTTCTACAAGTAAATGATAATGCTATCATAACATACAGGAATCTATGGGACACAATGAGAGCAGTTTTATGTGGGAAATTCATAGCAGTGAATGCTTATATTAGGAAAACAGACAGAACTCAAATAAATAACCTAATGCAGAACCTCAAGCTCCTAGAAAAAGAAGAGCACAACAAACCCAAAGCTTATACAAGAGAGGAAATTATAAGCATCAGAGCAGAAATCATTGCCATGGAGACTAAGATAATGATACAAAAATCAATGAATCAAAGAGTTGGTTTTTTGATAGAATAAATAAAATTGATAAACCTTTAGCCAACCTTATCAAAAAATGGAAAGAAAAGGCACAAATCCATGCAATTAAGAATGAAAAAGCTAGTCACAACAAATCCAACAGAAATCCAGAAGAACATCAATACCTACTTCGAGAACTTGTACTCTAATAAAATGGAAAACACAGAAGAAATGGACAGATTCCTAGATACATACGAATTGCCAGTTAAATGAAGAAGATATAGAAATTATAAACACCCCAATTACAATGAGTGAAATTGAAAATGTAATAAAATATTCACCAACAAAGAAAAGCCCAGGTCCTGATGGCTTTACTGCTGAATTCTGCAAGACATTTAAAGAAGAACTGTAACCATTACTCTTTAAACTCATCAAGGAAATTGAAAGGGAAGCAAGGCTTCCAAATTAATTCCTGGAAGCAAGTGTTACTTTGATTCCAAAACCAGGGAAAAATCCAACCCAAAAAGAGAACTACAGGCCAATCTCCCTAATGAACATAGATGCAAAAATCCTCAACAAGATACTGGCAAACAGAATACAGAGGGTCATCAAGAAGATCGTACACCCTGACCAAGTTGGATTTATCCCAGGGGTGCAAGGATGTTTCCACATTCATCAATCAATAAATGTAATACACTATATTAACAGAGTCAAGGACAAAACCATATGATCATCTCAAAAGATGCAGAAAAGGCATTCGACAAAATCTCACACCTATTCATGAAAAAAACCCTACAGAAAACTGGAATAGAAGGTCTTTATCTCAACCTGATTAAGGCTATCTATAAAAAACCAACAGCCAACATCATACTAAATGGTCAAAAACTGAAAACTTTCACGCTAAAATCAGGAACAAGACAAGGATGTCCACTATCACCACTCCTGTTCAATATAGTTCTGAAAACATTAGCCACAGCAATTACAAAAGAGAAAGAAATAAAAGGAATAAAGATAGGAAAGGAAGAAGTTAAACTGTCATTATTTGTTGTTGATATGATACTTTACATAGGAGATGCAAAAAACTCCACCAAGAGACTTCTAGACTTAATTGACAGATTCAGTAGAGTAGCTGGATACAAGGTCAACACTCAAAAAACAATATCCTTCTTGTACACAAATAATAGACTCACTGAGAGAGAAATTAGGGAAACAATTCCTTTTACAATTGCATCCAAAAAGATGAAATATCTAGGAATCAGTCTAACAAAGGAAGCAAAAGACCTCTACACTGAAAACTACAGCACTCTGAAAAAAGAGATCAAAGATGATATAAGAAAATGAAAAGACATCCCTTGCTCCTGGGTAGGGAGAACCAATATAGTGAAAATGGCCATACTTCCAAAACTGCTATGTAGATTTAATGCAATCCCTACTGAAATTCCAACAATATACTTCACAGAACTAGAGAAAACAATCCAAAAATTCATTTGAACCAGAAGAGACCTAGAATAGCAAAAGCAATTCTAGACAACAGAGACATGGCTGAGGGTATCACAATCCCCAACTTGAAACTATACTACAAAGCTACTGTGATAGAAACAGCACAGTACTGAAAAAAGAGCAGACCTGAGGATCAGTGGAATAGATTAGAAGATGCAGAAACAACTCCAAACATACTCAGCCACCTCATCTTTGACAAAGGAGCCAACCACCCTCATTAGAGGAAAGATGGCTTATTTAATAAATGGTGTTGGAAAAACTGGATTTCAATCTGCCAAAGATTAAAACTAGACCCATACCTATCACAATGCACTAAACTAAGATCAAAGTGGATTAAAGATATACGTATTAAAACAGAAACACTAAACTTTCTGGAAGATAAGTTAGGTAGAACTCTTGAAGACATTGGCATAGGAAAAGACTTTATGAACAAAACCTCAGTAGCATGGGAACTAGCACAAAGAATCAACAACTGGGATCTCATCTTATTAAAAAGCTTCTGCACTGCAGAAGAAATCACCTAGAGAGCTAAGAGAACCTAAAATGTGGAAAAAAATTTTTAGCAGCTGTACCTCAAACAAAGGACTACTATCTAGAACATATAAAGAACTGAAAAAAGTCAGACTCCCCCCAAATTCAAAGACCCAATTCAAAAATGGGCATCTGAAATGAACAGACATTTCTCAGAACAAGAAGTAAAAGCAGCAAATAAATATATGAAAAAATGTTCAACATCACTGGTCATTCGAGAGATGCAGATGAAAACAACACGGAGATGCCACCTCACCCCAGAATGAATGTCTGCTGTCAAGAAATCAACCAAAAACAAATGCTGATGGGGGCGTGGGGAGAAAGGAACCCTTCTCCATTGTTGGTGGGAGTGCAGGCTGGTGCAAACACTGTGGAAATCCATATAGAGATACCTCAAAGAACTGGGACTAGAGGTCCCATTTGACCCAGCTATTCCCCTGCTGAGTATCTTCCCCAAAGAATTAAAAGAATCATACCACAGTGATATATGTGCACCTACATTTATAGTGGCAGAGGTTGTAATAGCTAAAGCTTGGAAACAGCCCAAGTGCCCATCGACTGGAAACTGGATAAAGAGGATGTGGGTTTTTTTTTAATAAAATGGAGTACTACTCAGCCATAAAGAATGACAAACTAGAGACATTTATAGCTAAATGGATGCATATTGAGGCCATCCTTGTAAGTGAAATAAATAGGACACACATGTGTAAATACTGAATAGTTTCTCTGGTGTGAGAAACTGAAAGTGTAAATAAGGATTAAAATGATTAAAATGAATAATTGATAATTTGAAATAGGAAGAAAAGGTCCAAAGGGGTAGGGGAAGTGAGAGGGGAAGGGGAAAGGTAAGAAGGGAAAGGAAAAATTATGAGAAAAGCAAAAAATGGAAACAAAGTCTATGTAAATGGGGAAGAGTGGAGGGGGTGAAGGAAACACAGGTAATGGGGAAAAAATAAGAACCAAGATACATCATGTACAGGTACAAGCACCCAATGACAAATGTAAACGTATTTTATACCTAAAATGTACCAATAGAAGAATTTAAGAATAATAAAAAAAGAGCATTGTACTTCTTACATGCTGGATATTTCCAAGACCAGATTGAGAGTAATACCAACACCAAACATAATACACTTAGACATTAGGTGACATACACTTTAATTTTAATGTCTATATAAAGAGTTTTTAATTGCTCTGTAGGCAATTAAAAAAAATTATTACTCATTGATGTATTCTGAGGTACAGAACACAGTTACTGAATTATATAAAATGAAGTTGATAAAGATTTAAGTAAGAAGAGGAGGTAAAATTTCTCTTAGTCAAGCCAAACAAAAGGAGTCAACAAGGGAGAAATAATAATAATAATAATAATAATAATAATAGAGAATTTTCATTTTTCAATTATGTTTACATTGGTTATTACAATTTTATTCCACATTACAACTATAAAAACTGTAATATCAACCAAAATATTCAAAACCATTAGCCATAAGATGAACAAGAAAATGTGGCTAGCTATTTCCTTAGAAAATTCAAAACATCACTTGTGATAGAAATAAAAGAATGACTTAAACATTGCATATCTGACAAAGTCGCCATTTTTTCAACATTTCTAGGCCATAATCTGGACAGTGTGGAGCCAAGGTGGAATAATTACAGTTTAGCTGTGAGGCTAATTTGGAAGGTGAAGGCAGAGGCCATAGACCAATGTATCCAGGCAACCTCTAGAGGCTGGGAAAAGCAAGGATTTTCTGTTACCTCCTGGAGGAATTCAGACCTGCCAACACCTTGTTTTCAGTCCAGTGAAACCCTTTTTGGATTCTGACCTCCAGACAGGAAAGACAGTAATTTTGTGTTATTTCAAGGCAAAGTTTGTGGTGATTTGTTATAGAAGCAATTTTGTGTTTTCAGCAGGAGATTAAATCACTATACCAAAAAGATCATTATATTTCCATGTTTATTTAGTCCACTTCACAGTAGCTAAAGGATGGAATCTTGATGCCCTGCAGTGGATGAATGGATAAAGAAGATGAATACACAATGGATTGCTCTTTAGCCATTAAAAATTAAAATCTTGTCATTTATAGTAACATGGGTAGAAGTGGAGGTCATTACATTATGTGAAATAAGCCAGACACAGAACTACAAATACCACATATTACAATTTATCTGTAGAAACTAAGAAGTTAATATTGTAGAACAGACTAGAAGGGCTGTCATTAGAGACTGGGTAGGGCAGAGTGGAATGGAAAAAAGTTCAGTAAGGAGCACCAAAACACAGAAAGGATGAATTACTTCTGGTTCTTCTTTAGCTCAGTAGGATAACTATTTTTTAAAACAATCCATATTTCAAAATGACAAGAAGAGGATGAAATTCCCAACACATAAAAATGATCAGTGGTTAAAGAGGTGGAAATACTTGTTAGCTGATTTGATTATGACACACTGCATTCACATATTGAATTACCATGCTGTACTCCATAAAATGTACAAGTACTATGACTCCATAAAATTTAAATCAAAAGGAAAAAAGGTTTAAATTTATGGGTCAATATGTGCATCTTTTTAGACTACATTGTACATAATCAGCTATCAATTTCAAGAGTGCTATTTTCATATCATTTATAATTGTCTACATTATTATTGTTTTTTTTCTTCAGGTCTTTGTCATCTGTATGTATGTGTCTGTTACATAAGCATAGTGTTAAGTGTTGGTTTGGTTGCAATCTAAGAGTCTTTTAATATGTCAGTTTCATTACCAGTTATATTGCTATAGTTAATATTTTAAACTTCCATGCTTTGTATTGTATGGCTTCATACACATAGCCTTTCTCTGCACAGTCTATTATATTTACTTCTGTTTACCATCTTCACTTTCCTTGTCATTATCCTCCTTCTCCTCCTCTTCTACTTTTCCTTTCCCTTCTTCTTCCTTTTTGTATTATTATATAACACCCCCTTCTATTGTCATCAGTTTATTTCAGTCCATGAGCAAAATAGGCCTTAGTAACTTCTTTTACCCCTTCTACTCTTACTCCTTCACATCTTATGCTAATATTCTTTTACTACCAGCAGTACATATAAAAGATCTGAAAGGTCTTTCTTATATTCCTTACATTTTTCCTACAGTCCTAGCCATCTTCTATTTTTGATAGGTTTGTTAGAGCTATGTTATTAAAGCAGACTGCCATTCTGTGTTATAATAGATGGTCTCCATAACCATCTTGCACCATTGATTTGTAAGATGATACATATTTAATGCTCACCACCATACTTATTTTGATGTCTCTAAAATTTTTTGTTGTATAAAGTTCATTCTTTAGATTTTCCAGGAATGACATATGGGAGCAATAATTTCTGAATTCTTACAGATTCATAAAAATTTTTTTGATACTTGAAGGGTGGTTTCACTGGATAAAAATATCTGTGGTTCATAACTTTCTTTTCTTCTCTGAGATATTTTCTCTTAATTTACAACGTTTCCACCTGATGATAATTATTTTTAAATAAGTGATTGTGGTAGACCAATGGATTTTTTTCTTTTCATTTATTTAAAGTAAAATTGTTTTACTATTTCTTGCTTTAGACTATTCAAGTTTAATATTCCTAGATACACTGTTCATTATGACAAATATACTACCAAATTCATTTGAATGAAAGCAATTTTGAATTTAAGCTTTCACAATTTGTTCTATTGGTTTGCTTTACTTCTTTAGGAATGCCCATTGTACCTATTAAAGGACTTTCTTGTTATTGTGTTTTTTTAAATTTTGTAATTTTCTTTTTAGTTTTTGTTTTTTTACAGGAACTGTCAACTTTGTTTTTTCTAGTTCAGTCTTCATTTTAAAAATTATTTCTCTTCTTTCTCATTCTCTTCTTTGTTTTCTCCAAAGCTTTCTTTTCTTTAATCATTAAATTTATGTTGCTTGTTTATTTCATTTTAATTAGCTTGTGGCATGTATTTCTTTATTGATTTCAGTCTTTTGGGACCAGTTCTCATTTCTTTATCCTCTTTTTTCCTTATAAAAACTTGTACAGAATTCAACTAAAAGCTTCTAAATGTTTGATTATTGATTTAAATGCATTTTGCTGTAGTTTTAGGAAAAAGGGTAGGCCAGAATAACTTCTGGATTTATGGATCTAGAGGGTTTTTTCTTCCATTGTTTTGCAAAGTAATAAAATAATCTTTTACATTTTTATATCTGACTTTCCTGCCAGCCTCTCACCCTACATTTATTTGAATCTTATCTTTCCTCTGCCTCCATAGTCTCTCTGTGGTTATCTTAATTTATCACTTTTAGTAGTTTATAAAGCCTAGACTCCTTCAGTAGTGTCAGCTCTTTTGTCTCCTCCTAGTCTCAGCTGGCACTGAGATTGCTTTAGGTCTTCAGGGATACCTTATGGCCCTTAGACTATCAGGGTTCACAGAAGCACAGTTATGTCTGCCGCACCTTTGGCATGGATGCTCATAATACAAAGATACAATATTGACTTCAGGCAATGCCATTAACTTATTTCTCTTATTTCTTTTTTTTTCTCTACTGTCCTATTTTCTGAGAGGACTTAAGGATATTTTAGAATTTTTTGAAACCACTTCCAGCATTTTCTTTCCATGATTTTTCCTCATTAGGTTCACATTTTGGGGGGCTGAAATTTCCTAACCTGCACCAGTATGCAACAGATAGTCATTGTGTGGACTGCAAACATTTATAAGAACAAGTGCATCTAATTACTTAAGAGAATAAATTAGTGCAATACCTTTAGTATTGTCAATTGTCACCTTTAGTATTATATGTCAATATCTATCTTTAATAATGACTTTTTTCTCATTCTGGTTATCTTTTTAAAAGGAATCATTAAAAAACTCTTATTAGGCAGGAATCAATTTTTAAAGCTCATTGTCTGAGGAACTAAGTAATGTTCAATATATCTTTAAAATTTGCACAGGAAATGCAGACTAGCACCCTACTTAGTTGTGATCTGAAAGATATGCCTGTGGCATAAAAGTAATTTTATTATTGAATCAGTCATCCGCATACACAGGTCAGATCAATCTGTGAAAAAGATTATTAAAGAATTTAAATTAAATTAACATTTACCACCTAGCAAGGAGCTAAGTTAAGCACCAGTTTATCCTTTAGTGAAAGTGGAATTAGATTACTGAAACTGCAAAGTACTGGTCAAAAATCATAAATTGCATTTATAGATGGCCCCTATAATAATTTTAAAGTATTTTAAGTTTTAGAATTTTACCACCATGAAAACTATTTAATTTGTGATAGAAAACAAAAGTCCATTGGAAGGAGGAGGAAGAGAAGATGATAGGAAAAAAGAAAAGAAGGGAGGAAGGGAAGGAGTTAGGGAGGGGAGAGGGATGATTCAGTAACACACCAGTGTATTGAGATTTAGGATTTGTTCATGAAGTCTTTTCCTATGCCAATGTCTTCATGTCTTTTGATTTGTGTGTTGAGCTTATATCCAGCTACTCTACTGAATTTGGTCATTAAGTCTACAAGACTTTTGGTGGAGTTCTTGGGGTCTTCTATATAGAGTATCATGTCATCTGCAAATAATGACAATTTAACTTCTTCATTTCTTATCTTATTCCTTTTATTTCTTTCTCTTGTCTAATTGCTATGGCTAATGTTTCCAGAACTATATGGAACAAGAGTGGAGATAGTGGACATCCTTGTCTTGTTCCTGATTTTAGCGTGAAGGATTTCAGTTTTTGACCTTTAGTATGATGTTGGCTGTTGGTTTTTCATAGATGGCTTTTATCAGGTTGAGATAAAGACCAGCTCTTCCAATTATCTGTAGGTTTTTTTTTTTATCATGAATAGGTGAAGACATTGGTGTAGAAAAAGACTTTATGAACAAAAGCTCAGTCACATGTGAACTAGCGCAAAGAATCAATGACAGGGATCTCATTTTATTAAAAAGTTTCTGCACAACAAGAAAAACCATGAACAGCATGAAAACACAGCCCACAATGTGGGAACAAAATTTTACCAGCTGTTCCTCAAAGGCCTATTATCCAAAATATATGAAGAACATACAAAAATCAGACCTCCCCAATTTAATGACCCAATCCAAAAATGGGCATCGGAAATAAACAGACATTTCTCAGACAAAAAAGTAGAAACAACAAATAAACATATGAAAAAATGTTCAACATCACTGGTCATTCGAGAGATGCAAATAAAAACAATGCTGAGCTTTCACCTCACTCCAGAAAGAACAGCTGATAACAAGAAATCAACCAATAACAAATGCTGGCAGGGTTGTGGGGAAAATCTAATCCTTCTCTACCATTATTGCAACCACTGAGGAAATCAATAAGTAAATACCTCAAAAAAACTAGGATTAGAGGTCCCATTTGACCCGGCTATTCCCCTGCTTGGTATCATCTCAAAAAAATTAAAAGAATCATACCACAGTGATATTCACACCCATGTTTCTAGTGGCATAGTTTATAATAGCTAAAACTTGGAAACAGCCTGATTGCCCATCAACTGGAGACTGATAAAGAAGATGTGGTTTTTATTTATAAAATGGAGTACTGCTCAGCCATAAAGAATGAGAAACTAGAGACATTTATAGCTAAATGGATGCACATTGAAGCCATACTCTTAAGTGAAATAAATAGGACACATTCGGTATGTGTAAACACTGAATAGTTCCTCTGGTGTGAGAAACTGAAAGTGTAAATGAGGGTCAAAATATATCATAAATAAATGTAAAACAGGAAGTAAAGAAGAAGGGGAATGGGAAGTGGGAGGGGTAGAAGAAGGGAAAGAAGGGAAAGGAATAAATATGAGAAAAGGAAAAAAATGGAAACAAATTCTTTGTAAATAGGGAGGGGTGAAAGGGTGGAAGATAGAGCAAGGGAATGGGGAAAAAAAATAAGAACCAAGATGTACCATATAAAGGTAGAAATCCCTAATGATGAATGTCATCATGTTGTATACCTAAAATGTACCAATAAACTTAATCAATTTAAAAAAGTGTCATATTCTTATTTCATGTCTGATAGTGATTAAAGCTTCTGTGCCTATCAAAGGGCACCTGAATATTTCAAAAAGGAGTTTATATAAAATAAAAACCATATATATTCCTACAAAAAGATTAAGGAGCAATGCCCAGAAGCAGAATTCACTGTTAACTTATTTTCTTTTGAATTCCATGCAACCCAGCTTTATAGATGCATGATAAATCAAAATTGCTACTATTTATAGCATACACTGTTTTGATTCATGTATATGTTGTATGATTACCAGACTCAAGCTAACTTCATCATCTCATAAGCTAATTGTTGATGTGTGTGCTGAGAAAACTTAAAATCTACTCTCTGAAATTCTTAATATACTGAAGTATTATTAACTATAGTAGCTATTTTGTATCCTGGTTCTCTTAACATACTTCTCCTGTGTATCTGAAACTTTGCACCCTCTGACCACATGTCTCAATTACCCTCATCCCTCTATGCTTAGTAACTACTATTCTGCATTCTTCTGAATTCATTTTTTAATTAAATTGTTCATATAAATGGGGTCATGAAATACTTGTTTTTCTGTGCCTTGCTTATATCACTAAGCATGTCTTCCAGGTGCTTCTGCCTGGCTTTTTTTAATGAGAAGTTTTCCAGGTACACCTGTGTTGTTGCAAGTGGCAGGATTTCAGGATTTCTTTGATTACATATCTTAGTTATTGTGAATAATGCTGTAATCAGCAGGATTGCTGAATCATATGGTAGTCTTATTTGCAGTTTCTTGAGGAACCTCCACAATATTACACCAATTTACATTTCCATCAATGTAGACAGATTCTCTCTTCTCTGCTTCCTAATTAGCACTTATCTCTAGTCCTTTTGATCAAAGCTGTTGTAATAGGTGTAAGGCAATAGTGTGGTTTTGATTTACATTTCTCTAATAACTAATAATGTGGAGCACCTTCTTATACACCTGCTGATCGCTTGTATGTCTTCCTGGGAAAACGCTTATGCAGGTTCTTTGCCCTAGTTTCTTCAGGTAATTTATTTTCTTGTTATTGAGTTAATTGAGTTCCTTCAATATTTTGGATATTAATCCCTTACCTGAAAAATGGTTTGCAAATATTTTCTTCTATTCCATAGGTTGTGTCTTCTGAGTCTTTAAATTTATTATATGCACCCTTAAACCATTTGAAACTTGCCCTCTAGCAGAATCAGCCTATTCTACATAGCAGAATAGAGAACTCTTCACAAATTCAGATTACAAATAGGATTTCAAATTGTAAAAGCCATTGTTTCTCTAGGGTAATAGGGTGCAATGGACTGGCTGTGTAGACATATCTGGTAAGATATGTCTGCTTCAACCTTGGTAAATGAAACCCTGCTGTTAATTAAGACTGTGTTCCTTGGTATTGCACTAGTTTGAGATCTGGTCAGTTAAAGGATTGTTTGTTTAATTCCCTGAATATACACCTGCAGCATCATGTAAGCACCGCAGGCAAAACTTAGGAAGTGTGATTGATATTTGTAGCTCACCTTACAAAGCCCAGTTAAAACATTTTAAATCACCTGCTTTCTGTACTCCTGACTGCCTCTTTCAGTTGCAGGAAGAACAATCTGCACACAAGTTTGAATGATTTTTGCAAAAGACCTCAGTACTATTGTGGATCGGGGAGGAAAGTGAGCATTAAAGAAACAAAACCAGAGCAATGATTTGTCACCATTTAAAAATGCTCCTGGATTTGCCATCAGTGTGGCAGTACAGCTTCATATGCAAACACAAGCCTCTTTTAAGAACAATCTTTGTTCTGAACAGAAAGTATTTTGTCTCCTCAAGCAGGAAACCTAATGCAGGGCTTACCCAGAGATATATTTTCCACCATGTGGCCAGGACAATAAACATGGGTCTTTTGATCTGTGTGGCAATAGAGGCTGAGCTGGAGTTCTAAAAGGAGAAAAATGGGAAACAAATCTGCCAGAGGTGAGTGTGTGCCCTCGGGGTACTTCTGCATGTCTAAAGTTCACCAAGGAAAGCCAGAGGATTTCAAATAAACATGTCTAAAGGGGTCATAAAAATCCTAACCAGGGTGATAGCTTAAATCCCAACGTCAAAACACAGAAATGCATGGCCTACATCACATGAAACTTCTTTGGCCCCAGGTTTATAAATTAAACCTCTTTCAAACCTCTATTTTTACAAGCATAAATTTATACATGGCCCTCCTTCCCACCACCATCTTCCTCCTATGAATAACAGCAATTTTATCTTTCTGTTGCTGCAGGTGGAATAACTTTGTAACTAAAATGGGAGCAAAAATGATGCTAACAATGAATCATTTCTAGTTTTCATTAGGATACAGTTGCATGCCATTGTCATAATAGGTGTTCTTATAGCTTAAGGCTTTCAAATCTTACACTTAAAATCACTGCAATTCATTGTTGTACATGCTACCTTCATTTTAACATCAAAATGCTAACGTGCAGCACAGTTGAAACAGAGTGCTGTTATTAGGAAATGTGAGTGGGTTGAAGTAGGACTCCCTGTGGAGCTAACTTGGCAGAGTTTGAGTTCCTGGCTCAACCTAATATTAAAAGTGAGTCATCAGTTTACCCACACAGCAGGGTCTTCACTTTGTACTTCTCAATCTGAGCAACTCAGCAGCAAGGCCAAAGAGCCAAGAGTAATTTCTATAATTAATAACCAAGCGAGAAAAATCTTTATTTTGAGAATTATTTTGTTATGCACAAGTTCCTCAATGTTACTGTCTGGTAAGTAATAAGACACAAATAAAATCTACTTCACAGAAAGTTATTTTGCATATTCAGTGTGATTATCTCTAATAGAAGCAAAAAACATCTCTGTTCACATTAAAATGAATTTTTCTTTTTATATTCTTTAAAAGAAATTTGGAGGGTGAAAGAATCATGTGCCTCTGCCCCTGTGTTAGGTGTTTTTTTTAGATTAAAAAAATCAGTAATTATTGTTTACTCATATAAAGATATATATTAAAGCTCAGAATTTTTAAATGTTGATTTCAGTAAAAGACAAAGACGAGAATGTTTTAAAGATAGTGTCCTTGTTTTAAGCACGAACAATAGGTGCAATTTATTTTCTTTCACATACTAAATCAGAGTGATATAAGCATAGTTATTAACCCAAACTCAGTAAATACCAGGTATATTTTACAACAGAGCCTCAAAATCTCTTGGTGAAACAACATCAATATATTCTGGTGCTTACTAGAACATTTCTATTCAAGATGAAATAGTTTCTTACTTTTTAAGAAATAGGTAGCTAACATTTTTTTAAAACTTAGTACAAGGTAACTAGCTGGTAACATAAAAAACTTGCACATTGTGTTTTTCACACATTATGCATATATGCAAACTTCTACATCAACACACATATATATACTGAAAACATAACTTAGTATAATAGAGAGAGGCCCTTATAAATGAGAGTTCATCTGCCTTTGTACCTGTGGCTCTCACCATTAGCAGTCGTGAACTCCTGTTGTGGAAATCTTATCCTGTACAAGTTTTCTTGTGCTTTGTTTCTTTGCATAAATGGGTTCCACTTCTAGGATTATCCTTTCCCACTCTTCTACCTGAGACACTGAGAAGTATCTTCAGAATCATGTTGAAAAATCATGTTCAAATCACGGTCCTTTCTATGTCCATAAGCACACATTGATTATAATAGTACATATTAAATATTCTAATCACTTAGAACTTCTGCATCTTGCTCAATACAGAGATCTCTTACAGGGAGCAATGGCTTCATATTTAGCTTTGTCTCTCCCGAGTGTTTCCAGCCCTCACCACTAAGAAACCTTGCACATGAGTAAAAGATGTCCTATGCACACCTAATTCACACTGCTGTGTGGTGAAGGTGACCTTGCACCTCGCTTAGTTTCCTGGGCTACATCTCAGAATGTTTGGTTTGCAGTCAGACTCTTCACCATCTATCTCAGCTTCTCAAGGACTCTACTGATCCGTCAAATTCTCACCTTCAAACAAACAAAAAAAACTGATTGGAACTTTTTTTGAGATTAAGTACAGATTAGTTTTTCAAAGATAATGGCATCTTTACTTGATAGAATTTGTTAATCAGTAAGTTTTATTTACATCCCTTCCAGTCTTCCTAGAATTTCCTCATTAAATTTTATGTTTCTTCATATAGGTTCTAGGAATTTCTTACTAAAATTATCCGGTTATTTTATATTTTTAAATTGTTGTTTCAATTTTTATCTTCTTAGCACTTTAGTCAGGTTTTGGTTGTTGATGTTTGTATATTTAGTATTTTAGCTAAACTTATATGTAACTTTTATTAGTTCTGATAGATTTCAGATAATTTGTTTAAACTATCCAGATAGGTATATATTATATATTTTTATATATATATATCATATAATGATTTGTGTGCTGTTTCAATATTTATGCTTTTTTGCACATATTATTGCATTACTCATGAACACCAGAATACTATTAAAGTAGTACTAAGTTACATTAACTAAACTTTTAATACTTTTGAATAGTCATAATGTACATTTAATATACATGTACAGGTAATGTTTTCCTAGCAAAACACATTATAGCTTGTCATAAACAAAAGTCCTAAATTAAGCTTTCTCATTTTTGGTCTCCATCCCTGTTTTGTACCAATAGCTAAGCCTCAGTTAAAACTAAGTTTGTGTGAGTAACTCTCGTAAAAATAAGATTGAAGTAAATTACACTATATAAAGTACTTAATGAAGTGCTTGGCACAAAAAGAGGTCAACAAACACTACTTAAAATTGTTACTGTTACTATTTTCTGCACAACTAACAAGATTCAGAAGATATGAAATCAAATTCTCCTGAGTTAACATCAATTACATATTTTAAAGCATTTAAGCATTTAAATGCATTTATCCTTAAGTTTGGATTGTATGGACTTATAAAATTGTACAACTCAGTTTTAAAATATCTTCATCTACCTGATATTAAAAATAATAGGCATAAAAATTACCTCAACATTCCTAAATGTTGATAGCTTGGTTTATTGAGAGGTTCTATCAGTTGTAAATAAGAACCAAAATGGACAATTAACATCTAGAGTTTTCTACAGTTTGAACTCTTTGCTTTTGGAAAAAACCTTATAATGTGGATTTCTGTTTGTTTTTTTTTTTATTTTTTTTATATGGGCATTTCACCAGCATCAAAAAGCAAGGATTTTTATTTTAAAAATTCTTTAGTTTAATTAATAGACTAGATTCTATGAGTGAAAGCCCCATTTCCTACTGAACTTCTAATCTCATGGTGTCTTTCAGGAAACAGCCCAGTACCCTATGGAGTTGCCGGCAGCCTTTGGTAAAGGTCACAGAAGTGAAGTGTTCCAGCAGCGAGCCCAAGTTTTGGTAGCCTTCAAAGGATTTCACTAGGATGTGTCTTATACATTGCAACCGAGAATATCAAAAGCATCCCTTGAAAATGTTTGTGCAGTTAATTTTGACCACCTTTCCATATGTGTGTAGACATTCTAGTACTGCAAACTTTAGGTCACTGTGACTAGGCCCAAAAAGAGATAAATGCATAACTGCTAACAAATCACATTTCTTTCTCCCCCTTCCTTCCACGAACTTAACCCTCTCTTTCAATCTTAGCTCACAGAAGAACAAGAATCTAATTAAATTAATGCAAATTTTCTCACATTTTCAAAGTATTTTAAACTTAAAATGTATTGAACCATAGCCAATTTACCGATAGATGAACTTATGCAAGTATATAATTGATTATGTTTTATAGGCTGTAGATCTCTCATTCCCAGTATCTAGCTTAGTAAACATTTTCAAGAGCCAAAAGCCATTTTGTGTCCCTTTCTACTTGTGACATCCCCAAGGGTATCCATTCTATGGTTCTACCAGAATAGATTAATTCTGCTTTACATTTTTATATTTTGCACACATTGAATCATATTGTATGTGCTCTCTTGACCTTGCTTCTATCTCTCCTCTTTGTTAAGTGCATGAGATTCAAAGTGTTTTTCATGTATCTGTAGATTATTCATTCTCATTGCTATATAGCCATCTTCTGTGTATAAAACTATAATGCTCATCTTCCAAAAATAAGGTGTTCATGTAAATGTGCATCATTATGTGAACTCTTTATTCTGATCCAATAATGTTTTGCATATCCTTTTTCAGTTCCACATTGCCTTAATATAGTTTCATAATAAATCTTGCTATAAATGTTAACATAAGTCATCCAAATTGTTTTCTTGTATAAGATTCTCATAGATGTCTTAGTTTTTAATTTCTATATCCATTTCAGTATATATTATAATCTCCTTTCCAAAAAATAATCTTATTGAAATAGCTTGGGGTGTCTGTGAAGTTACCAGTGAATGTGAAGGTCAACTGGTGGACTGTAGAATACTGAGTCTATGATCTATTATTATACTATATCCACCCACTTACTTTTGGGTTCTTTAATTCTTTCGAACAGTTGCAGTTTACAGTGTAATGCAAACCATAATGCATTTATCCTGCATTGTTTTAAAATTTTTATTTCAATGTAATACAAATAGATATTAATAAAGAAAATATTTTAAAAACATTTTACTTCTATGAAAAAATAAGCAACATTTCATGACAAATTAAAGAATGCCAATAGTTAATACAATGTGTATCAAAATCTTAAAAGAATGGCCGAAATGTAAAAGTACAACTTGTAGGGAAAAAAAGACTCTTACAAAAAAGAAACACATAGTTAATAGCACAAAACTCTCTTTTCAATGAACTAAGAGGACCTAGCAGTATAAATGAAACAAATTAGCATATATATTGAAATATTTTTGAAATCATAGAACATATAATTGGGGGAATTATTAGAACTTCTCTCTACTTTCTATTTCTCTATCTTCTTTTCTTCATGTTTTCTTTAACATTTAATAGAAACTATGTACAATAAATTTTTACTGTATTTTACATAAGATAGCAACAACAGAAATTTACATAGATTAAAAGGAAGATAGATAGATGGTTAGGGAGGGCCCAGTCGTGTGGGATATTTTCTCAAAGCATGAAAGTCAGAGTTCAGTTGGGGAAAAGGGTTCAGGCCTTTGGGCAGATTAACAAATACTGGGACCACCAATATTTCAAAGCCGCCATTCTTAAACACAGCCCACATCTAGTCATCTCTATGGATTCTTCCCCATGACTTAAGAAATACCATTTCAAAGATGTCTTTCCCATTAGGCAAAATCTCAAACATTCCGTCAGTGCAGGACATAGAGGTGACTTCTCCTTGCCCAGAATAGTAAGAAACCTACAACTTTTGGACACTATAGAGCCAATCTCCCCAATTTTAGTTCTTATTTCCATTTTCGGTTTCTCACACCAGAGAAATAACATGACACTCAAACAAGTGTGTCTGATTTATTTCACTTAAGAGTATGGTCTCAAGGTCCATCCATTTAACTATAAATGTCAGAAGCTCATCCTTCTTTTTGGCAGAATAGTATTCCATTGTATAAAAAACCCACATCTTTATAATCCACTCATTGGTTCATAGCCATTTGGACTGTTTCCAAGATTTAGCTATTCCAAACTGTGCCCCTATAAACAAAGGTGTACATATATTGCTGTAGTATGATGTTTTAAATTCTTTGGGGAAGATACCAAGAAAAGGAATAGCTGGGTCAAATGGAACTTGTAGTTTTAATTTTTTGTGAAATCTGCACACTGATTTCCACAGTGGTTGCACCAGTGTATCCTCCCACCAACAGTGGAGAAAGGTTCTTTTTTCCCCATAGCTCCTCCAGCATTTGTTATTGGTTGATTTCTTGATAGCAGCCATTCTTTCTGGAGTGGGATGAAATCTGAGTGTTCTTTTAATTTGTATTTCACAAATGACCAGTGATGTTGAACATTTTTTCATGTATTTATTGATAGCTTCTATTTCTTCATCTGAGAATTGTCTTTTCATTTCAGATGCCCATTAATTTTTTGTTGTTGTTGTTGGTACCGGGGATCGAACTCGGGTCCTTTTGCTTGTGCAGCAGGCAGCGAAACCACTGAGCTAAATCCCCGGCCCCTCATTAATTTTTAATATATAATTTATATATAATATATAAATATTAATTGATTTTTATTATATTAATTTTAATATATAACATTGATTTTTGAAATTTATAATATATAATGGTGATTGTGGATCATATATACATTAACCTTAATAAGTTCATTTATTAATCCTTCTTTATCTGTAGATTTTTTCAGATGTTTAGATGTTGATACAAAGGAAAAAATCAAGAGATCTATAAATAACGTTCAGTTTTGCTTCTTTTCCCGAACATTAAGCATTTAATTTCTTTTAAAAATATTCTTCTCTTTGTATTTGAAACAAAGTATAAAAATATTAAGTGTAAGAATAGTATAGACAACTACATGCGGTGGCACT
This sequence comes from Heterocephalus glaber, assembly GCF_053883595.1. Classification (NCBI taxonomy): domain Eukaryota; kingdom Metazoa; phylum Chordata; class Mammalia; order Rodentia; family Bathyergidae; genus Heterocephalus; species Heterocephalus glaber. Next base: position 10,685,645 of record NW_028258156.1, read on the forward strand.
CTCATGTAATCCCAGTACTCAGGAGGCTGAGACAGGAGGATTGCTGAGACTTCAAGTTCAGTCTGGGCTACATAGTAAGTTCAAGGACACCCTGAACTACAAAGCAATACCCTTTCTCAAATAACAACAACAAAAAGGAATAGTATAATAAAGTCTAGTGCATTTTTAACCAAGTTCACTCAGTATTTACATTTTGCCTGCTACTTTGTCATTCTCCTCTCTTCTTTCCTCTCCTTTCTTCTCTCCTTCCCCTTTCTCTTCTCTTCTTTTTCTGTGCTCTGTGTACATGCACATGTGTATGTAGGTATATAATACAGACACATTCATAGATATGTACATTTATACAATGGACCGTCAAGCTACCACCGACTTGACATAGAAACAACTTGGATCATGATTAGAATCTTAGTTTTAACTTAAGACCAAAGTCTTGAGTTATGACCCAAGTGCTGGCTGCTTGTGCTTCCAGAGGGCTTCAGATACAGATTTAACCCTTAAAGAGTTCTGGAAGGAATTTTACAACATCCTTTCCTGTGTGGGGTTAATTGAGAAATCCTGGGCCAATGTCTCTCTAAGGATCTTGAGATCTGCCTGTATACAAGAGAGAGAATTTGAAGGCCGTGTAGAGGAGCCTGAGGCTTCAGCTGATCAACTTGAGTTTCACTCAGCCCTCAAGAACAAATTGAGTTCATAAACCAAGGGTCCGCTGTACATATATACCATTTTATATGTGCATGTATGTATGTATGCGTGATTGGAAAAGTCCTTTTAAGAATAAATACTTTTGTACCTATTTCCTGAGAACAAAAACTTTTTTCATAATCATAGAACATAATCAATATCAGGAGCTTTAATAGTACTCAATATTTGAATTTTTTCAAATTTTGTTAATTGTTCAGATAAGGTCCTTAATAACTCATTTTTCCATTGTCTGCAATCCAAGACATATTTATTATGTGTTGCACATTATAGTCATGTCTTTTTATTTGAAGTCATTTGTTGAAAAGTTATTTATGCATAATAGAAATGACCCATTTCAGACATCCACCTTTTATATAGTTGTTTAACATCCACTAAAATCAATAAGCAGTCATGTGTTGATACACAACCAGGACACATTTTGAGAATTGCTCAGACACTTTTTCCACTGTGCAAACATCATGGGGTGTACTTGCATCAGCTAATATGGATAAGACATCACTAGATGATACAATCTACTGGGACCACTACTGTATCTGCTGTCTACCCTCGATCAATACGTCCATAGACCGAGCATGATTGTACACATTTCCAGCACACCAGAATGCTCCCTCATGCCATTTTTCATTCAGTCTCTCCCCCAACTCTGGCTCTCTCAACCACTGAGTGATTCCTGTCTCTGTGGTTTTGTTAGTTCTAGAATTCATATAAATGCAGCTATACATTATGTAGTTTTTGTATTTTCTTTTACTTAGCTCGCTGCTTTTGAGATTCACCCACATTGTTCCAAGTTCATTCCATTTTAGTGCTGAGTAGTATTTTTCAATAAATTATCTAATAGCAAATTATTGCCCTTAAAATAGCATCAAAATGAATACTTAGAAATAAACTTAACCAAGAAAGTTAAAGATCTTTGTGTTGAAACCTGTGATGTTGATGAAAGAAATTGTAGAGGACAGAAATAAATGGAAAGACATATAATGTACACAGATTGGAAAACATGATGTCAAAAAGTACATATTATTTAACTATAAATTCAATACAATTCATATTAAAATTCCAATGACGTATTTCATATAGTTGTTCTGCAGATAATTCAGAATTTTATACATAGGCAATATCATTCATAAAACATTTTCCTTTCCTTTACAACTTGTATGCTTTTTGTTTATCTTTCTTTATTGTACTGACTAGTATCCCCAGTATATTATCATTAGAAACACTATGAAACATTTGCTTTGCTGTCCACCTTAGAAGGAAAGCATTGTCTTTCATAGGTAAATAGATATTACCTATCAGTTGTACATAAATGCTCTTTATCAAGTCCAAGATTCCCTTCAGTTTTCTTGAGAATGTTTGGCATAGTTGGAAACTGGATTTTTGAAATAGTTTTTCTGCATCTCTGGATGAATCATAGGTATTTTAATTTCTAGCTTATTGATATAATAAACTGCACTGCTTTATTTTTGAATGTTGAAGCATCCTTATAAACACTGAGATAAATACTACTTGGTCATGCCAAGCCTTTTTAATCATTTTAAATTGGAAGAGTTTTAAAATTCTTTGTGAATTTTTTTTACCTTGGTAGTTTGATCAAGTTAGGCCAGTTATTTTATTTAAATTCCATCTGTTCGGTTGCTTCTGATATTTTCTTCCGATGAGATTCAGGCAACTCATTTTTGACAGGAATAACATGAATGTCACGTTGCTTCTCAATGTATCAAATTAGAATGTATGTGATACTTCTTTTCAATTTTGATGATATTACCACTGGTGATTTGATTCAGATAATGTTTACTACTGTTATAAAGTAACTGCTTTTAATATTACTGAATAATTTTGAGTGATAAGTCTTGACAATATGTAATATGTTATTTATCAAATTTTGGTCAATAATTTTTATCATCCAATTTCAAATTTTGAATCCAATTATTTATTTCATGTTATTAGGTAAGATTTTATGCAATGAAAGGCTTTCTTTTTTCCTTTATTCATTTATTTTATCAGAATGCAATAATCAGTTTGAATATTATTCAGTTGTTTCTGATGCATTACAGTAGCTTAGCTACAGCATCCATATTAATGCACCCTTTTTAAATTTATGGTGCAAAATATATTTTCAGAGTCATCTGGTACTCTCCTCTTCCCAGCTCTGGAATCATATATATTTCTAGAAAAAGCTCTGGTTCATTTAAATGATAAATAATATTTAAAAACAAGCACTGGTCAATAGAGCCATTAAAATTGACTGGGGCCTCATTGACTCCATGCTGTTTTGACAGAAACACACACATACACATGCGTATGGATATGTACATATTTATCTACATTTTCCCATATACTTGCCCACATATGTTTATGGGTACATATACCAATATGTATATTTATATACATATCTGATGAGTTAATACTTCTAATTCCAATTCAACAGTATAGATGCATTCTAGTTTCCCTATTTTGTTATTTTCGCTTCTTTTATGAAGCGTGAGAAACCTGCCTATTATCACTATGTACACATTTTGCTCAACCACAGAATGTACAATAATGAATTTAAAGATTGTTAGCCTACCCACTTCTTAAACAGATTATTTAGTAAGTTTGATTTTTTTTAATGTTTTTGAGGCTGAGTTTTCCTACACTGAAATGAAAAAATGCTATGTGTGTAGTTTGATGATGTTTGGAGAAAATCCTAAACTCAATAAAATTCTGGAGATGGTCTTACTGAGTTGGCAAGAACTGATTACTATTTTCCACAACTTTCTGATCGAATTGTTAAACACATCTAATCTTAAAAATTAGATTATGTAAAAAAATTAGATTATGTAACTTTATAACTATATATATAATATTGTCCACAAGCAGAATAGATAGTGTCTTTTTTCCATATTTCTACATATTACTACCTATGCTCCTGAGATTTTATCTATTGCCTTGTATTGTGGCAATATCTTGATATAATGATGTGGTATTGTGCATCTCTGCCAAACTTGTGTCCAGTGATGTCAGTAGCTTGAAATCATCTGTCCTATTTTTTTGAAACAGGGTCTCAATATGTAGTTCAGGCTGGTCTTGAACTCAGTATGTATCCTGGGCTGGCCTTGAACTCACAGTAATCTTCCTGCCTCAGCCTCCCAACTGTTGAGATAACAGGTGTACACCACCACACCCAGCTCCATCCCTCATATTTTATATGAATCACAGTACTCTGATTCTCTGGTTAAATACCACCTGGTCAATAGGGTTATGATTTTCATTTGTTTTACGGGAAAAATTTTCTGATGAGACTTTATCACTTATAGGAAATTTACTCTAATTATTTTTCCCCTTTCCTTATTTAGTATGTTAGTATGTTGCTGAATGCATCTCATTTGCCAAACTTGCTTAATAACTAGGTTTCCCAGAACTATTTTCAGGTGATTGCTTGATGGATGGAAGATGGACCACGTTATGACACTGACTCATCTGAAAACTGATCAAGAGAGAACTAGCAACTCATAAAAAAAGAGGGATTAAACAGGACTGCCCTTGCCTAGGGAAATACAATCAGCTCTTTCATAAAGAAGCTTTCAACAGTGTAAATTCAATGCTTGCTCAACTCTGTTGCAATTTAAGTTTTTTAAATACTAGCTAACCTCTATCCCATTAAAATTTGTTGGGAGTGGCCTTGTCATATTATACACTTCACCTTCTGGGTTTTTGTTTATATTCCAGTACTTACATTCGAGATAGCCACTCACACAGGGCTATACATCTACGCCCAATTCCATATATAGATCTCTCGTTTACTCAGATATATTTGTTTCTCAACACTTGTTCTAATTAGAAAACAAACAAACAAAAAACCATGAAGTACTACCTTCTTGGATTTTTCTATTGTAGATGGGCATCCTATCTCTTTACCCACTACCAATGCCACAAACTCACATTTATAAAATTATATTGTTTCTGGGCTTCCTCCTCCATGCAGGAAAAGATAATGATTTTTGTTTTATTTTTTTAGGCAAAATGATACAACTCCTGTGGTTAGAGCTAAAAAATTTCACACATGAACAAATCTTTCCTATTGCTAGATCCTGTTCCTAACAAATGGCAATGATGATCCTACTATTACCAAAAAATTACCTTTGGATTGAGTTTATAAACTTTTCTTGAAATTACCAATAAAAATGTGTGCTTTAATTTAGCAATAACTTTCCAGACACACATAGTGAAGTTGAACTTCTATTTTGAAACGAGAGACGTAAGATAGAAAATAATCTTTAAATTGTTTGAATAAAACATTCACTTTTTTTTATAACTGTTGACCAACAGAGTAAGTCTACTTCAAAGAGGGCCTAAGTAATTTTAAAAGAATCTAAGATCAGTTTTCCTTGCTGCAGGCCAACATTTTAACATTTATGCAGTTTTCTCCAAGTCTCAAAGACATGCCTGATACTCCATTTACTCTGATATATATGTCAAAATGCACTTTCCAGTTTATTAATAAATTAAACGTCAAAACCCCAAAGCATTTGAATTGGACTGTGCCATATTTAAATTTTTATTATGTTAGATTTGACTAGATGAAACAGTGGAGAAACTCAAATGGACTGACTTTTGTATCAAATGTACTATAAAAATGAGTTCAAGGGCTGAGTATTTAGCTCAGTGGCGTGGTGCCTGCCTCGCAAGCACAGGTGCTGAGTTCGATCCCCAGTACTGCAAAAAAAAAAAAAAGACTTCAATTTTAAATATCAAATTAGAACATAAGACATTCATTCTGAGAAGCGGATAACTTAAAATTAGCTAAGTGAAAAAAGACTAAAGTCCTAGTCACTAATCTCAGAGTAACAAGAAGACTCCTGGAGAATTCTGACATATCTTGATCGAAACACACACCTTTCAAAGTGAGCTGTGAAAGCTTAGATTTGGTTTACTATTGTGAATCTTCTTGAGGAAGGAATGTGGGAATGTGCAGCCTCAGGGTCTCCAAGACTCACCCCAAAAGAAGATTAGGAATCATGGTTTTTCTTCTCTAAAAATCTGTTCTGAAATGGTAAGCTAAAAAATCAAATTTGATGGGTTTCAAAGGCCTGTTTTGGCTCCATACCAGCAGAGTCCATTGTTTCCGAGTCAGTGTCAGTCCCCGCAGAGCTGTGAATTTAACACATTAGAAGGAGCTAGTTTTACAGGGGCATAGGAATAAACACAAACAAGCTGTCTTTTTCACAGTGAAACAGAAAATCTTGTGTAATTTCTTGTGCCTAGTGTTAATCAACTCCAATAAAAATAATTTTCCTAACAATGGAATAGAGAGGGTGAGGGAAATTCATGAACAATAATTGAATGTTTGATTAGTAACTGGCATAAATAAGCAGGTAATGTAGCTAAGGAGGCTACAGCACTGGGTGACAAAATTGGAGAGAATGTTGCACACAAAAGTTATTGCACCTGGAAATCTTTCCCTAAGCCCCAGATAGCTCAGGTCACTGTTTCTGTTTAAGCCTTCTGTGTATCCCTCTGCTATTAAAATCTGTCATGGAAGCAACATGATTATTTCTGTAGTTGTAATAATCTCACGCATTAACATTGAAACTCCATCAAGAAAGACTCTACTGTATCTCAGCCCCTAATAAAATGAACTTAATAATTATTAGTTAAATAAACAATTGAAATTTCAAAAAAACAATGTATGAACTACTAAGTAATCATATCAGAGGAAAATTATAGGTTAAATTCTGTTTTAAAAATTTTCTTAAATGTCTTTACACTATTAAATATTTCCAAGGTGCAACAAGAAACAAAAATGCAGTAAGTTGTTGATTTGTTAAAGTAGCAGGGCATGATGGCACATGGCTGTGACGCCAGTACTCTGGAGGCTGAGGCAGGATGGTAGCAAGTTTGAGGTCAGCCTGGGCAAAATAGCAAGACCCTGACTCATGAATTTAAAACGTAATCATAATAAAATAAAAAAGACTGAAGATGTATCTCAGTGCAAAAGCTCTGGATTCAATGCCTAAATCTCCAGTATGGAAAAAAAAGTCAGTTTGCTCATTACCATAGAACTACTGAGACAGATAATTCCAGGCATGAAGTAAACACAGAAAAGAAACTCCAGAATGCTAACCAATCCACATATATGTAAATCAAAGATCTGGAGGGGGAAACTGGAAGGAAATAGTTTTGATGGGTTGTGACCCAAACTCACTCTCCCCAACCAAGTAACTTCTTTGGCATTTTTTCAAAGGAGAAATATGTTTCTTAAAAAAAAGACATCAAAAGTCAATTTTTTTTCTTGGATTTTTTTTTTCTTGGTACTGGAGTTCAAGCTCAGTACCTTGCGCTTGGGAGGCAGGCAGCAGAACCGCTGAGCTAAATCCCCGGCCCTTTCTCAGATATTTTAATAAGTTGTTTTCCTATTCTTATAGGTATCAATAGAAAACGACTGGAGTCTCCAGACACTGATACATAGTACACAGCAGTCAGTGAATGAGACAGTCATGTAATATGTGAGATTAAACACAAGGCCAAAAGGAACCAGGGTGCTTCTTGCTTTTCTGCTTAAATCTTACTGAGAGTGTAAACAATCTCTGAAATTTTTGCTACACACTTGCAGTATGCAGCATGTGTGATACCAAAGCAAAGATAGAAGAGAGGCACAGGGCTAGTTTGATGAGACATACAGTCCAACTGATTTTCAGAATTCAAAGTATCCATGAAATGTTGTACATCAGGCCAAGAAGTGGTACATTGTCATGCATAAAGTGCTTGATGCTGAAATAGAATTCTTTGCTCAGGGAGGGAGGAGGGGGAAGTTGTATATCACCTCAAAACCACTATGCTTAAAGGAATGCCATAATCACTTCCACTACAAGAGACGTGCATGCAAAATAAAAATGATAAGGTACGAGAGAGCTCTTGATGAAGTGCCAAGTTATTGGTATTTCTAGCCAAAGAGATGAGAACGTTGAATTTTTATGTGCTCTTGCAATTAAAAGTTTGAACTGTGTATATTTATCCCCCCCAAAAAACCAAAAAACAAAAACCACTTTTCAATGCCAAAGATATAATTGCTATCAGGTGCTTGTGAGTGTTATAATAGATTTATTTCAAGATAACTTCTTTTCTTTATTTCAATAACTATAAAGTTTAACTTCTATCCATAGCACAAGCTTTTCTTAATCATTGTGAATAACACATTCAATCATAAGTTTAGGTTATTCTTTATGCCATGCCTCTCAGTTCCCCTGGTATGACTATTAATCCTGATATGTCAACTTCATTGCATTAAGAAATGCCTAGAAGATTATTAGAGATGCTCCTGGTCATGTCTGAATGGGTCATGTAGGTATGGTCTTGAGTACTATAAATGCTCCCATGCCCATTCTTCTCTGATTCTGTTCCCCTGCTCTGCTTCCTAGCCACTGTGAAGTAAGCATCTCTGCTCTGGCATACCCTCTTGCCATGATGTTTCTGCCTTGGAACCAGCCAACCATAGACTGAATCCCTGATTCAGATGTGGGTGTCCAATATTATGTCCAGGCAATGGAAAAGCAGACTAATATAGAAAATTCATACTAGAGAAGTAGAATCATTGCTTTGAGTCTGTCTGACCATGTGGTTTAGAAGTCTTTGGAACTGATTGGTGGGAGAAATTTGGAAAGATTTGGTGATGCTGAATAGTGTAACCATAGAACCCTGTAAGATGAGATTAATGAATAGTTCTGATTGGAACTTGGAAGACCAAAATGCTGATAGGAATGCAGACAGTAAAGGCCCAGGATCAGGAGGTTTCAGTTAGGAACAAGAACTCCATTAGCAGTTGAACTAAAGCACCTGTGTATTAACTCTGTGGCTGAACATCTGTCTACATTTTGCCCTTATTGTAAAGTTGTATAAGAGACTGAGATTAAGTGTGGTGGAGTAATTAATCTGGCAGTCCCAGAGGGCATAGTTACTGCTTCTATTGACAGCAGACATTGGTATCATCCACCTGATTTTGGTTTTACTCACTTGCAGAATGCAAAAGTTGTGCGGTCATAGTGGCTTCCACTCAGATTTCAGAGGAAGGCCAAGGAGGAACCCCTATGAAGGCAATGCATGGTATTATGGAAATAAAGCCAAAGGTGAATTGGAGAGCCCAAGAACTCAGAGATACCAGGAATGTGGAACATCAGCCAAGGAAAGCTACAGGCCATGAGTGGAGCCAGCCCAAAAGAGAGTCTTTGTGGCTGTAACTGGCAAGCCCACAGGCATGGGGCCACCTAATTCCTTTGGAACTTATATTTTACCATCCTATGCTATAGATGTCGGACACAGACCTATAGAACTTAATATTTATCCTGCTCAGTTTTAGTCTTGTTTTGGTCCTATTCTTTTCTATTTGCCTACCCCCTCCCCAGAGTGGGAAAGTTTATCCTGTGCCATTTACTTTAAGGTTATATAACTTTTAATTTTTGTTTTTTTGTTTTTTTGTTTGGTTTTGGTATCAGGGCTTGAACTCAGGTCTTTCCACTTGAGAGGCAGGCGGCAAAAACACTGAGCTAAATCTCTGGCCCTGTAACTTTTAATTTTTATAGATGTTAATTGCTATGAGTTTGCTTCGAGTCTCAGAAGAGACCTGGACTTTTCAGAAATGTTGAAACTGTTGAGATTTAGAGAAAGGGATTATTGAGTTTCCATTTGTATGTGGCATAGTTGTATTGTGTGAAGTGGATTTATGAACTTGCTATTGCCTTTATTTTAAGATTAAGTAAGGTTTAAGGAGACATGTTTGGTTGTGAAGTTGGCAAGGGTTGGATTGTGACTGTTAATTATGATATGTCAACGCCATCGGATTAAAATATGCCTAGCAGATTAGTAGAGCATACTCCTGTGTCTGGGTGGGTCATGGAGTTGTGGCCTTGAGTACTATATATGGTCTCTTTCTTCTTCTCTAACACTATTCACCTCCCGCCCTGCTTCCCAGGCTCCATGAACAAAGCATCTTTGCTCTGCTGTGCCCTTCTGTCATGATGTTTGTGCCTTGGAACTGCTATGAACTGCATCCCACAGCACTGTGAGTCAAATTAAATTTCTCTTCTTTTAAGCTGAATTGTGTCTGGTATTATGTTTCAGCAAATATACCTGGTTTAGCTCTGTTTTTTTCTGCCTAGCAAACTATCTGGCAGAGGTAAGAAGGTGACATCCACACCCAGTTATACAGGAGCTGGCTGGGGGTTTGTTTGGAGGAGCCTCCTCTGCTAGGTCTCATGACTTCACAAAGGATCTTTTAAATATTCTTACTTGTGAAGTTGAAGCATACTCTGAAAATATTTAGGCTTATATTGTTTAAATATTTCAATTTTATTTTAACACAAAAATGTGGACAAAGGAAAAGTATAGCTTTACAAGGAAATGAAGTGTAAATGTTGCTGAACTAGCACGTCAGTTCAAAATAGAAGCATGACATATTTTCTAACTTTGCCTTTTTATAAGGGCTCACACAAAATACTTCATATTCTACAACAAGATTTATACTTAATTTCTACATGATTTAAGTTCAAAATGCAAGTGTTTTTGAATCTTGGCTTTCTCCCCAATATTTTTAATAAAGAAAAATTTCACTTTAAATCATAAGACACATATCCAGCCAGTTGCTTTGAAAAGTAATCCTGGTGTTGCTGGCAATCTCTCCCTCATTATGTCTTATTCAGTAATATCTTCCTGAACAAAAAGTAAGATTAAAAATCCATTCCACTAAGTCAGAAGTTTAGTATCTCTTCAGAAATCTCATCACTTATATGTGACATGTACTTTTACTGCTGTATAAATGTAAGACCACATTTAAGGAGTTTTTCTGGTTAGCAAGATATACATTCCTTAAACTAGTGGCTAGAGAAAGCACTCCTGTATTAGTAACAATTCTCTAAAATAAATAAAACCTGTGCTTAAATAAATCAGATTTTTGTTTGTTTGTTTCACCTTTTGTTGTTGTATCTGTTTTAATTAAAGACAACCCTGCAAAAGTACCAGAGATATTGGCTTTAAGATTTGTGTTCTAGTTACAGTTCTTCCTTTGTGTAAAGAGAGCAGATAAAAATACAAACCAAGTCAGGTTTAACATTTCCAAAGGATAAGAGCCAAATTTTGATGCAGCCAATACCTCAACTTTACTTTCTAAAAGGTGTGAGTTGGTTTATGCATGCCTCATGACTTAGTATCCAGAGTGTATAGAATCACTTTGGTAAAAGGGAAAATGGAGGGAGATCAGCCTCTCTTTAAGAAGGACAAGGGTTGTCCTGTGACTGCCAGACCCATGATTCCTTTGGCCTCAGCAGCAGGCTCGCAACTCCCTCTTTCACCTGCAACACTCTCCTTTCTTTTGACCGCTATGTTGGAAAGTAAGAGGCGCATATGAGAGAGGAACCCTTACAAAAGGGGATGTGGAGGGAAAAAAGTTTATCCTTTTACCAATTGGTTTGCTTACTTTTGCCTTTTCTCAGACCTCCGGGTGTCTGGTATTAATATATTTAGGGCCAAATCCACTTCGACTCAGCCACAGTTTTGGCAAACCAGGTCTTTGCTGTGTGGTTTGGTGTGTCTTTGGCTTTCTCTGTCTGTTGGTCAGGTAGTTGGTTCTCTCTAACCATGAAATTTGTGGGCGAGATTCCTAAGCCCTTTTCTTACTATTTCCATAGCATAGAAATTGGAGCATTAATATTTATTTAAAAATCAGAATCTTTGAGGATTGGAAAAATTTTGTGGGGCTTAGACATACCAGCATTGATGGTGTGTGCTCCAGAGACTGATTGCATGGGACCTCTGCCAGAGGAGGGTTTCAGCTGAATTATAACAAGCCAACAGTGTCATTAAGTCCATCCTTGGTATGAACTTTAAACTTCAAGCCTACAGGTCTTGACCACACACTAGGCCTTCTATAAACCTGAGGTAGGCTCTGAAGGTGTGCCCTGTACTTCACAGACTCCAGTGTCCGGGTTAGAAAAACAGGCAGCAGTTTTTTCAGAATGTTACTTACAGTCATTTTATAATTTACTTCTGCCTAAAATTAAAGACCAACTTTGAAATTATTTGTTAGGCTGCATCTTGCACATATCGGTAGGATGGTAACATGTAGAAAAGATACATTTTATTCATAGCAAAAGGAAAATAAATTTTCCTTAAAGAAACAACAAAGAAAGTTTCTGATTATTTATTTGAGGATCTCACAGAATGGCCAGTAGCAACCTCAAGAAGCAGCCTGTTGGTTTTCCTGATGTGGCTTTGGGATAACTGGGACCTGGGGAGGTGTTCCAGGTGATCTGGGGGCAGGCCCCAAATGGAAGATATACCCGCAAAACAACATATTTCTATAAATGTATTTTCCACTGCCGACCCAAGGCCGAGCTGGAAAGCACAAAAATGAACCTTTGAAAAAATGTAACCACAATAATGATTATAGAGCCAAGCAAAAACACCACAAAATGGTCTCAAGGCTTTGTGATATGAAAGAAGGGAACACACTTGGGTAGGTGGTCCACAGGGCCTCCTGCCCTGCCTAAGTGCTCTGGGAAACTATCCCAGAGCCGTGAAAGCAGCATAATTTTCTCAAGGTCTCTTGCAGGTGAATATTTATCCCAAAGAATAAATTCATATTTTCCTAAGTTTGGGGCTTTTTTATCCTATATACATTTAGATGAATTAAACATTTAAGCATATCTTGAAAGCGCTCTAAACTCATGAGTAAGAAGAAGTATTTTAGGTTGGGGAGACAAAAGTGTCATTGGGATCATACATAGACCACATATACTGACTTTTAAGAGAAAGATTTGTTCAATAAATGGTATCTATTTCAATTTAGCGGATATTTGGGGTGCAGTGGAAACTGTGGTGTTCTAACATATCAAAAGCAACTTATGCTAGACTGCTTCCTATTTGGATATATTTTGAGTTGAGCAGAAGGGGGAATGACAATAAAACATTTGTGAGACATAGACTGTATAACAAATGCAACACTATTAGTTTTATAGGAATTTTTCATTCAATTCCCCCAATAAATCTGTAGTAGTATTATTATTTTTATCAAAAGATTAGAAAATAGTAGGACAGACAGATTAAGTAATTCATTTAAATGCATAGGTCAATAGAGGTATAGTACTAACTTCACCCCCTGCCATAGTATGCCAAGGGTGTCCATCATATCCATTTTAATCTGCTATCCTAAACTTTTTCACAATTTTTACTTGGCTATTGTTTGTTTCTTTCTCTTTTATATAAATGGTGGTAATTATAGATCTGTGACCAATATTACCTATGATTTGACTATTACCTTTAATTGCACACATCCCCTACCCCTTTACTGAATTCAGGGAATGTATTTTTTCACTGTAACTGAGAGCTCAAACTGGAGGAGATCTTTTACTTTGGTTGAGACTGACCAGTATATTCAAAGTTTGAAGGCTGAATTCCTCAAGAATTTTGGGAACCAGTTCAGAGAGATGCTATTTTGTGGGTGTCCTGTGTCCTGTAAGTCTCATTTGCTGTTCCAAGAATGCAAGGCTCTGACAGCTCCTTATACTAGTAATCCCTCAGGGTTGTGCTCATGCACTTGGTAAACTGGAGAGATGAGATAAGTCTCATCTAGTGTTCACTAAACAAAGAGCAGGTTTGTTTACTGCTTGCTATAAAAGTGGTAGATTCCCCAAGCCTAAAGTTTATCAACAGCATATGAGTATCCATCTGGATGGCATTGAACTCATGAGATCTGCAGACAAGAAGAACTGTGGTAAGCAAAATCATAACTTCAAAAAGATTATACCCCTAATCCTTGGAGTACTGAATATGGTAAGATGTCATGCTTGTGAATATGTTTCCTTACACAAGAGAAATTGGCAGAGGCAATTATGACTACTAAATAGCTGACCTTAAAATAGATTATACTGGATTATGAGGAAAAGCCCAATTTGTTCATTTCAGTATTTAGAAACAGAGGCTGAAGAGGAAGTCAGGGAGATGCAACAGAAGAGAAAGTCAGAAAGATTTTGAGCAAAAGAAGTATTTGGTGTGCCATTAGTCACTTTAAAATGGAGAATTTCACCAGGAGAGGTGGGATATGCCTTAATCCCAGAAATCTGGGAGACCAAGACAGGAGAACCACAGCATAGGAAACTTAGTGACTTAATGAGACCCTATCTCAAAATAAAAAAGTGAAAAAAGGTGGGGGTGGGGATGTAGTATAGTGAGAAGGCCCTGGGTTCTGGGACTGGGTTCAGTCGCAGGTACAAAAGAAAAAGGGGTCTGAGCTTTTTAAGTTCTTTATAGATTCGAGATAGTAGACCTTTGTCTGAGGAAGAGCAGGTGAAGATTTTTTCCCACATTGTGGGTTTTCTCTTCACACTGCTGGTGCTTTCTCTTGCTGTGCAGAAGCTTTTTAATAAGAAGGGATCCCATTTGTTGATTGTTTGTGCTACTTCACAGGCAACTGAGGTTTTGTTCATAAAATCTTTTCCTACACTGATGTCTTCAAGGGTTCTACCTAACCTCTTTTCCAACTGGTTCAGAGTTTCTATTTTAATATTTAGATCTTTAATCCATTTTGATTTTAGTTTAGTGCATGGTGAGAGATATAGGTCTAGTTTGAATCTTTGGCAAGTTGAAGCCCAATTTTTCCAGCACCATTTATTAAAGAGGCTATCTTTCCTCCAGTTAGGGTGTTTGGCGCCTTTGTCGAAGATGAGGTGGCTGAGTGTGTCTGGCGTTGTTTCTGCATCTTCTAATCTGTTCCACTGGTCCTCAAGTCTGTTTCTTTTCCAGTACCATGTTGTTTTTATCACAGTAGCTTTGTAGTATAGTTGCAGGTTGGGGATTGTGATACCCCCTGCCATGTCTCTGTTACCTAGAATTGCTTTTGCTATTCTGGATCTCTTCTTGCTCCAAATGAATTTTTGGATTGTTTTCTCGAGGTCTATGAAGTATGCTGCTGGGATCTCAATTAGAATTGCATTAAATCTATATAGCAGTTTTGGAAGTATGACCATTTTCACTATATTAATCCTTCCTACCCAGGAGCAGGGGATGTCTGTCGATTTTCTGATATCATCTTCAATCTCTCTTTTCAGAGTCCCATAGTTTTCAGAGAAGAGGCCTTTGATTTCTTTCATTAGGATGATTCCTAGGTATTTCAGTAGATCAGACCTCCCAAATTTAAAGACTCAATCCAAAAATGGGCAACTGAAATGAACAGACATTTCTCAGACAAAGAAGTAGAAATAGCAAATAAATACATGAAAAAATGTTCAGCATCACTGGTCATTCCAGAGATGCAAATGAAAACAATGCTGAGATCCCACCTCACTCCAGAAAGAATGGCTGCTATCATGAAATCAACCAATAACAAATGGTGGAGGGGCTGTGGGGAAAGAGGAACCTTGCTCCACTGCTGGTGGGAGTGTAGACTGGGGCAAGCACTGTGGAAATCAGTGTGGAGATACCTCAAAGAACTAGGACTGGAGTCCCATTTGACCCTACTATTCCACTGCTGGGGATCTTCCCCAAAGAATTAAAAGTATCATACCACAGTGATATATGTGCACCCATGTTCATAGCAGTGCAGTTTGTAATAGCTAAAACTTGGAATCAGCCCAAATGCCCATCAACTGGAGACTGGATAAAGAAAATGTGGGTTTTTAATAAAATGGAGTACTACTCAGCCATAAAAAAATGAGAAATTAGAGACATTTATAGCTAAGTGGATGCACATTGAGGCCATACTCTTAAGTGAAATAAATAGGACACACATGTGTAAATACCGAATAGTTTCTCTGGTGTGAGAAACTGAAAGTGTAAATAAGGACTAAATGTATAATAGGTAATGTGAAATAGGAAGAAAAGGGGCAAAGGGGAAGGAAGTGGGAGGGCTAGGGGAAAGGATAGAAGGGAATGGGATTAATATGAGAAAATGGAAAAATAGGAACAAAATCTTTGTAAATAGGGAGGACTGGAGGGGTGAAAAGGAGGGCTGGGCAAGGTTGAAAAATAAGAACCAAGAGAGACTATGTAAAGGTGCAAATTTCCAATGATGAATGTCATTATATTGTATACCTAAAATGTACCAATGATTAGAATGAATAATCGATAATGTGAAATAGGAAGAAAAGGTCCAAAGGGGTAGGGGTAGTGGGAGGGGCAGGGGAAAGGAAAGAAGGGAAAGGAAAAAATGGAAATAAAGTCTTTGTAAATAGGGAAGGGTGGAGGGCGTGAAGGGAGTGCTAGGAATGGGGAAAAAATAAGAACCAAGATGCATTATATAAAGGTACAATTCCCAATGAGAAATGTAATTGTGTTGTATACCTACAATGTACCAATAAAAGAATTTAATACAAAAAAAAAAAAGAAAAAGGGGACGGGGTCCACAAGCCAATGAATTTAGATGAGGTCAAGAAATTTAAAACAATCAGCAAAGAAATAAGAACTTCATTTCTTATGACCACACAAATTTAAATTTAATTCTGTGAACAGAATTCTGAATATGCCTGGAAGTAGTTTTCCTCCAGAACTTCCAGAGAAGAGTGTAGGCCCACTGATACCTTGAATAGCTATGTGATCTTAGGCTATTTAGTTGACCTTGCTGAGCTTCCATTTTTAAAACCCTAAATCTATTTCCAATATAAGATTAAAATTATCGACTTCAGCTCTCTTCCTTTTTGCCTATGACATTACTATTTTTGGCAAACAAACAAAAAAAGTGTTCCATTGAAAACACTTTACTAAATCAAGTCAAATACACAGCAAAACAGATCAGTAGAAATTATCCAGGCCAAAGTTAGGAAAGAAAACAAACTGAAAAATGTTGAAAATCTCTAGAAAATGTGAAACAAAATTATATCCTCAAATAAATATCTGATTAGTTACTCTACAGACGAATGAAACCAAACAGTGGAGATATTGGCTGAAACTTTTCTAAACAGAAAAACATCGAGGCAATGATTCAGTGAGCATTATTAACAACTAGCAAGATAGATGCAAAGAATAACACACCTGAGCACATCAGAACTTGTAAAAACAAATCTTGAAAGAGAAATTCTGGAAAGTAGCCACATTAAAATGGCACATTATTTGCAGAAGAACAATGGTTAGGCAAACAGCTGATATTTTAACTTATACAGTGTAGTAGCGTGAAAATGTAGAAAGGAATTAATTTTTACATTAGTCTATTTGACCTCCTATAACAAAATAGTAAACTGTGTGGCTTTTAGACAACAGAAATTTATTTCTCAGTTCTGAGGCTAACAAGTCCAAGATCAAGGCACTGGAAATTTCAGTGCCCACAGATGGCCATTTCCTGGTTCGTAGACAATGGTCTTTTCCTTGTATCCTCAAATATGAGGAACAGGAGACCTCTCTGGGGCCTCTTTTTAAAATGCATTATTTCTATCCATGAGGGTTCTACCCTTTTACCTAATCACCTACCAGACAGGTGATTTTCCAGTGACAACACACCAGGGATTAAGTTTCAACACACGGATTTGGAAAGAATACAAATATTCACCTATAGAAATCTATCCTCCAGCCACTCAAAACTCATGTTCTTCTTGCATCCAAAATACATTCATTACATCTCAATATCCTCTAAAGTCTTAACTTTTCTCATCATCAACTTTAAATTCAAAGTCATATCTAAAAATCAAAAACAGATATGACTGAGACTCAAAGTACAATTTATCCTGAGACAAAATTACTCTCTGTCTGTGATCCTGTGAAATCAAACAACTAATATGCTTCTACAGTGGTGGAATAGCCTAGGACATTTATATGCCAAAAGTAGAAGTAGTAAATACAAGAGGAGTGATGGGTTCCCAGCAAATCTAAACTCAACAGGGCAAATAAGCCTTAAACCTTAAGGCTCAAGAACACTCTTCTTGACTACATGCTCTGTCCCACCCTATGAACACTTTGGGATGGAGATATTTCCCTTTGAATGTACAGAGGCAGTGTTTCTCTCTCCACAAAGTGGTTCAGGTTCTCTATGGTGTCTCTATGGGGTGGCGTTGTGCATGGGTGACATGCCTGAAACTCTGCTGGGTTGGAATCACATGTCTGTGCCACTGCCAGTCACCAGTAGCATCTGGTGTGGGGTTTTATGATTTCTGACACTTCCCCCCAGTTGGTTTTCTGGTTTTTCTCAGCCCTAATTGCCTTCCTCATTGTCATCCAGTTTCTCCCATTCTTTGTAATAACAAACATCTTTAAATTCTACTTCCTTTTTTTTAATTAAGAATTTCATCATTAAATGATGCCTTTTTATCATTTTTCATTAAAAACTATCTTGAAAAATCAGCCTATCCCTTCAATACTTTGTGTACTTTCCAAGGTAAAATATCTAACTTCATCTCTCACAAATCCTTCCTCAAAACAGTGGAACATGAACACAATTCATTCAAGTTCTTTGCCACTTTTTAGAAGAAATGGCTTTTCCTCCAATTTCCATTAACATATTCCTCATTGCCATCTGAGACCTTAACAGAATGGCCTTTACTGCCCATATTCCTACCAACATTCATTCTCTAAGAACATTTAGGATTTCTTCATAGCTCTTTTTTTCTCAGCCCTCATAAAAATCACCTCTGCGATCAAAGGCAGTGAAAACATTTTCTATCACGCACTTCGACCCTCTTCAAGTCTCTACCTGTTCCTTAGTTCCAAAGCCACTTCCATAATTTCAGGTATTTAGTATGAGAGCACTCCCACTTTTCAGTGTCAATGTCTCAGTTTGTTTGGGCTGTTAAAACAAAAATATCATAAACAGGGTAGCTTATAAACAAAAATATATTTCTTATAGTTCTGGAGGCTGAGAAGTCCAAGATAATGTCACAGCAGATTCAGTGTCTGAAAAGGGCTGCTTCCTGGCTCTCACACTTGTCTTTCAGTTGTGTTCTCACGTGACAGAAGATGTTAAGAGAGCTCTCTATGTACTCTTTTATATAGGCCACACTCTGTTTACCTAAACAGCTACTCTAATTGCTCTACTTTCAAATACCATCCCACTGGGGACAGGAGAGTAGAATATGACACCCCAGAACTATCCCATGGGCAGAAATTTTTAACAAATTAAAATCAATATTTGCAAAGAATTTTGAACTACAACTTCGTGTATATACTCTAAAGCCAAAATCACTCAAAATAAAGGCAGTATGTGTTGTTTTCTCTGGATGGAGTTGGACTTACCAGAAATTTTCCTCAATATTCTCTGTATTTCCACACTGATATTAAAATGCAGTCAAATGTTACTCTAAAAATTTATTCAATTTTCACTTAGATTATTGAAATATTATTTTTATTTTATTGCCAAAATTAATACAGATATTTCAATTTTTTCTCAAAATTAAAAACGTGTAGTTCAAAGAATATAATAGTACTGTAGAGACTATAAAGAAAACTAACACTTTTTACCCACTTTGTATTACCCAGATTCCTGCAACTGACTCTTTTTGTTGGCATTTAGTTCCATTTTTCCAAATAACAAAACACTGTTATGAATATTTTTCATTTTAACTATACCTTGGTTTCCCAGTATATGAAATGATCATTTAGTTCTTGACCCAGACTCAGCAAACTTTTATTCCATTAAAATTTTACCATCATTTGTGATTGAAATTTTCGCTCAGATTCCAGCCCATCAAGAAATGCAGGTGTTTGACTGTCATATGGGTCCCCTGCTCTCAGCGCTGTCACGTACTCTGGGATTTCTTTTTGCTTTCTCCATGCAGATGCTGATATCACTAAGGTCTTGTGGCTTGGAGTTGGTTATCACCACCTGCTTATATTTGAAAATTTGTGAACCTTATCATCTGGATTTACATATAAAACAGATAACACATTTTCCCACTTTATATATGTGTGCAAATTTAACACTAATAATAAACACTGTTAATTAGAGAAATGTGATAATTCACTGAAAATACAGTATTTCCAATGAAGATTTGTGTGATTATCACAGTCAACATGATAAAAAATGCATCATAATTTCTTTAATATATAGATCATCCTCACATACCATAGTTAGTTTGGTTACTTTACATGTTGTGATATCTTATGTGACAGTCCAAAGTTGCTTTTTCACTAACCTATTTGCTTCATTGAAAATTTAACTCCTGTTTGCCCTGAGCATAGAGATTTCTAATCAATTTTATAGATGTTTATGTTACAGAAAACAAACAAAAAGGATAGACTGGGGTTCTCTGTTTTGTTCCTGGAGGCCATTATAGAATAAGCTTGAGTATGAAATTAGATTGTGAAAGTGGCTCTTTTCCAGTTCTTCCTGCATCAAACTTCAAATTGCGGCTTTATTATTCTGTTCAGGGTGAATTCTTATCCTAGCAGACACACATATAGTGACATGTGTCTATAACTGGCTGAGATATATTAATTTTACATTATTGTAGATTAATTACATCTTTCTTATAATTGACAGAAGGATGATTGAGTAGCACCAGTAGTTGGGAAAAATGATTAGCTTATTATTCTGTAAAATTTATTTGGCAGATTTTTTTTAAAAAAGGAAACACCAGCCAGCATGTCACTTTGGGTCCATGGTGGGGGGGATCTGCCTGCAGAGGAAAAGCTATGATACCTAAAATAACCCATGTCATGATTGAAGAATTTCAAGGGATGTGGTATGAAGAAATATGACAAGAAATAGCCTCACTATGTTATAAGTTCTATTTACAACTCATATTTTGAGAGTAAGAAAGATTAAATAATTATA
Organism: Heterocephalus glaber; assembly: GCF_053883595.1. Taxonomy (NCBI): domain Eukaryota; kingdom Metazoa; phylum Chordata; class Mammalia; order Rodentia; family Bathyergidae; genus Heterocephalus; species Heterocephalus glaber. Next base: position 10,706,064 of record NW_028258156.1, read on the forward strand.
TTAAAATTTTATAGGGAGACAGAACTGAAACTGGAATCTGGCCTGTGTTCCTATTCAGTGTCCTTTTCGTTTATCCGCTGAATTTGGCTAAGAGTAAGTTTACTTTGATTAGCCTCATTGGAATTAAAATTATTAATGAAAACCAAACAGAATATTCCAGAAAATTTGGTATGGAGGTCAGAATTTTTTAAAAAGTGTGATAAACTTCACTGAGTTTGGGGAGTGTTTGGTAACCAAAACATGGCATGTTACAAGACACGGTCTATACCTTGATGCTTCCCACTTTCTTCTAAACTACAAAGTTTAGGCTCTCACCCAAAGACTTTCAGTACTATGCAGCCAAGTCTATTAATTAGAACTTGAAAATGGCCTCACAATTATTTTAAGTGCAAAATACAGTATATAATTCTATCAGCTCTGAGTCCAGCAAGAACCTAGATAGCAATATTTGGCTACAGTTTAGGCTTTTTTAAAAATTTAATTACTTCATTTAGAAATATTTTACATATTAGCACAAACCTCACAAACTTCAAAATATTGAAATCTCAAATCTAAAGACATTTTCTCAGCTTCATTCACCATTCTACTCCTAAAGACCATGTTTATTTGTCATTATTATCAGTAAAAACATGCTATTTTAAAGGGAAATACTTATTTTTAAAAACTTTTTTGATAAAAGTTTAGATTTTATGACATAGAATTTTATTTTTATCTTGATACAAGTTATTAAACTGGTCAATTTATGTTATAAAAATATTATCCAAATGAATCTGACTTATGGTTTTGTGTTTCTTACTACAATCTTTAAAACCTTTTAGAATGAATTTCAATTTTAGAGTTAATCTAGGACTCCACCATCTTATTTATAAAGGCCTAATTTTCATAGCAAAGTTAAGGGGAAGGGGTAGAGACTTCCTATGTATCCCCTGCCCTTACATATGCACAATTTCCTCAATCACTGTCACCAAAGTGAGCCATCAGTTCCAACTGATACACCACAGTCACTCAAAGTGCATAGTTTTCATTGAGGCTCACTCTTGCTGTTGTACAGTCTATGGGTTTGAAGATATACATGATGACATGATTATATATAATATATTACCAACATAGAGTATTTTCAGTACCCTAAAACTTCTCTATGCTCTGTCAATTCATCCTTACACTTTTACCTTCTCTACCCTGGGCAACCACAAAACTTCTTTCTGCCTCAATAATTTTGCTTTCTCCAGAATATTATACAGTTGGAGTCATACAGTAAGGGTGGGAGCCTTTTCTGATTGGCTTTTCTCACCTAGTCCTATGCAATGAAGTTTCTTGTCTTTGTTGATGGCTTGATTTTGCTTATTTAAGCATTTAATAAAATACCATTGTCTGGATGTACCAGAGTTTATGTATTCATGTGCCTTCTAAAAGACATATTTACTTCCAAGTTTGGGCAATTATAAGTAGAGCTACCACAATAATTTGTGTGCGGGATTTTATTTTATATAGACATGAATTTTCTTCTGTATTTCCTTTGGGTAAATGTCAAAGAGCATAATTGTTGCAGTGTATAATAAGATTATACTTAGCTTTGTGAGAAACTGGGGCTGTCTTCTGAAGTGGTCATACTATTTTCACTTCCACAAGCAATGAGCAGGAGTCCTTGTTGCTCCAAACTTTCACTCACATTGGATGTTAATCAATCAGTGTTCCAGATTTGGCTTATTCTATTGATGTATAGAGGTATCTTATTCTTGGTTTCATTTGCATTTGTTTCATTTCAAATGACATATAACCTCTTTTAACATGAGCATTTGTCATCAGTATGTCTTTTGGGGGGAGGTCCCTGTTAAGATCTTTGGGCTCAAATTTTAATATTAATCGGTTGTTTTGTTAATTTATTGTTGATATTTTTTTCAGTCTTCAAATATCTTTTATTGGAAAGCCATGCATTGCCTTCATTTATTGTATTTCATATCACTGTAGAGTTACAGTGAAAACACTGCCTGCATTGTCTAGTACAAAAAAACCCTAAAAATTGTTTTAGGAATGTAGAAAAATATCCCACTTAAACAGCGAAAAAGTGCACCACAATTACTGCTGCACTGCAGTCATTTCTGCATTTCCCATGTTTCCTAAATAACTATCGTGTCTGATAACACACAATATAAAGAGCACTTATGAAAAACAGACACATATATTCCTAAGTCTTATTGAGAATATCCTGTTGGGAATGGATAGCCAATCATAGGTGCAGCTGCAGTAGCAGGGTATGCATATGCCTGTTGATTCATACCATTGTGCATATTTGCAACGTCACTTCCATACTGCTGAGTGCTATCATAACCATTCTGGTAAGTCCTTGTTGGATTTCCAGTCCTAAAATTGGTCTGTATACCAGCAGACACAAAATTACTTCCAAAGTGCCCATTGGTGTAATTTGCAGCAGCATTGTAACACCATTCTGAGTTTTTGCTCAAAAATCAAATTCTTTTTTGTGTTTGTTTGTGGGGGGTTTTGTTTTGGTTTTGGTACTGGGGATTGAACTCAGGACCTTGCGCTTGCGAGACAGGCGACGGCACCACTGAGCTAAATCTTCAGCCCAACAGTTCTTTATCATATGTTATTTTAAAAGATTTCCTCAGGGTGTGTGGCTTCATTTCTCACTCTAGTGACACTGTCTTTCACAGATAAGATTTAATTTGGGGAGCCAGGAATTTTAGCTCAGTGGTTTCGTTGCCTGCTGCGCAAGCGCAAGGAACAGAGTTCGATCCCCGGTACCAAAAAAAAAAAAAAAAAGATTTAATTTTCATGCGCTAAAAGTAGGTCAGACTAGTACATCAGGTGTTAGAGGGCTGCTAACATGGAAATGTGAGGCTTTCTTTCATTATGGAGATCACTCAACTCTGTAACGCAGGGAGGAACTGTGAAATGAGTTTCACTGCCTTGGACAGGGCCGTTCTCATTTGAAAGGCTGCTCCAAATTTTGTTCCAAGTATAACTACCTGTACCATAACCCTTTTGTAAAAATATATTTTCATACCATTCAGCTAAAGAAATGGCTGACTAGGTTGAATTGTGAAATTAAGGAAAAGCATATTTTCTCATCATATAGATGTCCTCAGATTGACCAACTTCATTTAGAAGATTTTTAACATATGTACAAATCTACTCCGAAACATTGTGTTTTAAAAGATACAAACATTCCAGAAATCCCCCTGGTAGAGATCATGTTATTAACCAATTGGTGCAATGTATACAAGAGACATGGGATTATTTGTATAAAAACTTACAGCTCAATAATTTATGGCAGTAATATAAACTCATGAATGTCCTCTGCTGCTTGGGGGAATTCTCTGCAGTAGCTAGATGACTGATGATGTGGCAGAGTGTGATAACAAGTACAGCTGCTTCTATAAAAATGAAATCATAACAAGCTAAAGAATAAATCCTCCATAAGAAATCTCGTAAAGTGACAATCTAGTTTACTTGTTTTCCGGGAATGAGATTCTATCATCTACTTTTTCCACTCAATGTACAAATCAAGTTTAACATATTTCATGTTCTGGTTCTTCAAATGCTGTAAACAAAATTGTTTTTTAAGTGTAATATTTTAAGGTAAACCTATAGAAACAAATGTAAACATGCCAGCTGCACCAAATAGGAGTGTCTGATGATTAGCACACCCAAGAAAATAATTTTTAGGTACAGTTATATCACCATTAGTGTGTGGGGGTGGGTGGGGGGGGTTCTCATGTTTCTTTTAAAGTTTAATTACTCTACATTGCTTTTGGGGATCTCGGGATATGAAATGTTTTAAACCATTAAAGGTTATGAGCGAAAATCCTCTTCTTGCAATCAAACAGTCTACAAATAAAAAAGGATGGAGGGGTTGAAGGGAAGGCAGGGGAATGGGGAAAAAAATAAGAACCAAGATCTATCATGTAAAGGTACAAATTCCCAATAATAAACGTCATCATATTGTATACCTAAAATGTACCAATAAACTCAAGAAAAAAATTTTAAGTAGATCATATTACAAAAACAGAGGAAAACTCTAACTTTTGCTTAATACACTGAAGATCTTGGATTGGCTAAGAAGAAAGAATACTTAAGCATGCCCTGGAAGACATGAGTACTAGTATTTGATTTCCCAGTTTGAACAACACAAATCTAGTCTCTCCAAGTATATTAAACTTAAGGTAAATATACAGCTGCATCAAAGGACACATTTTCATTGTAAATGTCAAAACATGCTTGACAGGCATGAGAATTAAAGTGTTAGTAAATTTTCTCTGATCTCAAATATGAAGTAATAATCACTAGGACTCAGATAGAGCAATGCAATGTTGCCTAAAACAAGGGAAGAAATTATAGGAGTCTTATCACTGATGGCTGGACTACTCAGTGAAAGTACCTACTTCCAAAATTAAGTTGGGGGTGGTTTGGTGCTCACTTTAGCCACAGATGTTCCAGGAGATACTGGGTGAGAATGATTTTACTCATTTATTTATCCAACTAAAAAGAGTCCCATCATTCACTACACTGTACTACTTGTTATAAATGATCTTATATTGGGATATGTTTCTTAATTTCCAAAGGTATTAAAAATATATGTCACTGTTTATTAATATAACCTTAATTTCAGATCATTTCTCATTACTGTCATTATTTTGAAGGGCTATCTATTCTAGCTAAAGAAGTGAAGTTTTACTACACCATATATGTTTCATATCTGCATGTGAGTAACATGTGTGTGCCCCCCACATACAAAAAATGTAACAATATAGTTCAATTTGTGCAGGTCCTAGTTTTTTAATGATGCCCTGATATAATTCTTAGAAGTATCCCTTCCACTCAACACTTTTGGATGATAAATCTGGTGGTTCTAATAAGAACACACAATTGAAGGCCAGGAATTTAGCTCAGTTGGTTTTGCCACCTGCTGTGCAAGCGCGAGGACCCAAGTTTGATCCCTGGTACAAAAGAAAAAAAAAAAAAAGAACACACACGTGGATATTTCTGGCTCCTCTATATTGTTCTAGTCATTCCATGGTAATTCTACTATTCTTGCTGCTAGTATAAAAGGCAAATAAAAATATGATGTTAAATCAGATGAGAGAGTCAGGAAATCTCAGTTATGGGATGTTTAAGCTTCCAGGTTCACCCTCCACCTGTGCCCCTACACGGAGGTACAGAATAAAAGCTGCTCAGTCCCAAGCATCAACTGCACCAAGGCCAACTTAGGTAAAGAACAATTTCTAAGAAAGTGTTCATCATGAAGAATTATACAGATTCAACATCTTAGACCAATAGACTGAGAAATCATCTGGACTTACAGGAAAAGATAATTTGTGGATCCCTCATTTCCTTAGGCACTAGTCAAGCTTCTGAACACAGAATGGTTGCAGCAGATTGCACACATGTAGAAAATACTCAGTAACTGGTGAATGGATAAAAGCTGAATATTCTTTACCACTACTTGAAGTATATTTTCTAGCACAAAGTAGTGTGAAAGATAGGTTGATTCTTTATTTGTTAGGCATTATATGAACCATATAAACGTCATTCTTTCTCTTACATTGCTTATTAACCCTAAAGGATTATATATGACAGGATGCTTGGGAATGAGTTATAGAATCCAAGAGGTAAATGAAGAGATTGATTACCATAATGAACTGCTTAGAGCCAAATACCTTAATTACAAAAATAGTTACAATTAAGAAAAAATATACGATGGCTATTCTATTTTTGCTGATACTATATTATTCCATTTTAATTAATAGGTATAGTTTTTTTAACCCTGAAAATGTACTATTATGAGTTACATCAAAAGCTAGACTATTTTAAAGAAGGTTTTATTAATATTACATATAAATGCTTTTCAAATTGTTTCAAGAAATACATGGTAAATTTCTAATTTACTACAACCATCAAGACCAAGAAATTAACATTTTTTCTTGTACTGGCATATAGATATAAATCATAGGCATGCTAATATAAACTTAAAGATTCATGTTTATTTCATTACACTATATCAGCTAGTACATTGTCATGTCTCGGTCAAATTTTACAAATAGGCTGACCTAAAGTAATGTGTGAATTCTCTTGTATGTCTTACACTTCCGTGGGAGAAAAGGTACAATTGTGCCCATGTGGGTAACTCATGTTATATGTACTTAAATGTGGGATTAGGAATATTAAGGACTTTAGATAAATCACCATGTTTGAACTAAAATTAGACTGCACCTTTCCTATAAAAAAAGAGGGATTTAGATTAAAGAGGGATTTAGATTCTTGTTCGATTTGTGAAATCTGTTTTGCGATCTTTTCATTGTTGCTTTAGTTATTGTTCTTTAGTTTGGAGTGCTAGCGTATTTTCATGATTAATACTTGTGTGAATAGCAGCTGAAAAGTTCCTAATGAAATATTTGCAAGTAGTATGTACAGCATCAAGGGTTTTACTAGGGGGCTTCCATGTGCTGCATTTCAAATGGTTGGAGATTAAAAATGCCTGTTTTGGAGGATATTCGTTGTCATTGAAGTAGAGGTTAATTAGGAAATGTTTCCATAATAATGTGAATAGTTTGTGTTTATATAGCTTTTTTCTTTAGAATGTAAAGCACTAATTTTTGCCTCCATTTTCTGAGGCCTGACACACATTCTAAAATGGTTTTTATAAAGCTAATTTTGATAAAAAATAAATGCTCCAAATTTACTATTTCTTTTATTAGACATCAACAAGAGCAACTTAGGATCTAGAGAGCTGTCAGGTATGGCATATAAATTAGTGTGGATTCAGACTTCTTCCACTTACAGACATACCATTGGAACTGTGATCAAATTAGGGATGCTAATCTAAGCATGGTAGTGTTGGGTCACTTACGATATGAGGCCTTCCAAAAATGCTCAAGATGCCTTAAGAAGAGAATAATACAGGATTGATTATATGGCCCCAACATCACCCAGTTTCCTTATCTTCTTTTCTAGTAGTTTTTCTTTGTTCTAAATCCCAGTTGGAGACATTTTATAATGTCTCACACATGTTTGCATCGAGACTATATAGTTTCAAGGAACAAGACTCATACCTCAGCCAAATTCCCCAGAAACCATGAACCCATAAGAGCAACTATTTGTAGCCAAAAGAAAATGCATGTAGCTTCTAAATTAACTATTGTTCAGTTGTCCATTTTCTCTTGCCATAGATAAAATTAATTTTCCAGTTAGTACTTAAAACAATCAAAATGTTGGGAAAGAAAATCAAAGAATCCCTTGTTCAAAAGAAAAAACAACAGTTAATTTTAAAAAAGGTCAGATAATGTTGACTCTCAAAACTTCTGCGTAAAAGGCAATGCTCTTGCAGTCATTACCTAAGAGGAGAAAGGTTAAATTAATTCCACAGGAACACCTTAAGAAGTGATGATAAGATGGGGGGAAGCAGGCATCTCAGTTTCCAAAGAGGGTTTTTCAAGAGTCATACTTGGTCCAAAGTGTATAAGAGAAAGGATCTGACCAGTATCCATTCCAGAGAGCTTTATCACATTATTCTATACTTTTTCATAATTGAAATAAAAGACATTTTCTACCCAGGACAACTCTGCTTATAATTAACCCTTGGGACTTATATTTTTCAACTCCAAGGATAAAGTTATTACAATGCTAAAACCTGTGCCAAATGATCACAAGAATATAAAAGCTGGAATGAATTCTCATCTAGCCAAACTGAATGTGAAAATTCATTGCTTGCTTCTCTTGAGGCACGGAGATGCACTATTGCCATGACCCAAAGGTCTCATTTTTATTTGCATTTCTCTGAGTAATTCTGTGCTTGATCCATGTGCATAATACAGATGGATGGAACAGAAGTGCAGGGCTCATGTTTATTAGCATTAAGTACTTAAAAGGCAAAATATACATTGTATTTTTCATATTGTAGACAAAATTTGCAGCAAGTTGAAAATGACATTTCTCTTTGAGGTGACATTTCTCTTACAATTACTTTACCTTATACTGATTTAATTACATAGATTTGTCTTTATATGACATCAAAAGACTACCACAGATTGAAATTTGTAATAAAGTAATAAAATAGAACCTCAGATTTGAGGAAGCTCCTATAATGCTGCTAGAATAAGCCAGAGTTTATCGTTTTTCTCAGCTTTTTGGCTAAGATCAAGTGTAGTCAAAGTTTATACAATATCACAAGCACTTGTAACTCTGAATGAAGAGTTAACTGCATTGATCTGTAGACAACAGGGCTTGGTGCACTATGGTCCATCAACAAATACAACCCATCTGCCTCCTATTTTGTAAATAAAGTGTTGTTAGAACACAGTTGTGTTCTAATGCCCATTTGTTTACATATTATCCATGGCTGCCTTCATCCTTACAAGAGCAGAGTTGAATAGTTACAACACAAATTACGTGGTCCACAGAGCCAAGAACTTTTACTATTTGAACCTTTGTAGTAAAATCTTGTTAACCTCTGCCCTAGAGCAACTGCTTCAAACCAGACCAATCCCCACACTAACTCTCTGACCTCTCATTGACCAAACTCTACCCCAAGCCAGGGATAATAAATGTCTAGTGCTGGGAATCCCACAAAATGAAGAATTATCTTCTTTGAAATGAAAACACCATCCCCTATAAAGGACACTTGCCACTGGCATTGCAAAATGCCATTCCTGTGGGAGAGACTATCAATACAAGAAAACTATATGAAGACACAAAGAGCAGAAGACAGAACAAACAACAGAAGATGAAGTCTATGTGTGTATATCTTAGTATTGCAAGATTGATGTGATCATACCAGTGAGAAGATCACAAAAGATAAAATTAAAATGGCTTCTTGTTTTTCTTGAAGTATGGCATACATTAGAAAATCCACAAAATTTATTTACATCATGATCTATGTGTATACATCCATGTATCCACCACTCAGATGTAGATACAGACTATCAGCACACCACAGTTCTTGCTAGCACCCCTTTTTAAGTATTACTTGACTTGTAGAGGCAATCACTATTTTGATTTATCATGTGGTAAGCTACCTATCAGAGGGCTCCCACTGATGCCTACAGCCTAGAAATCACCCGCTTATGTTACCCTCCTGTGTTCTAGTATGGCTTCTTTATGTGACATCTGGCATTGAGAATATGTGATCACATGCCACTTCTGATGCTCAGTTATTAAAAGACATTTGCCCACTGGGGATGTAGCTCAATGGGTAAAGCACTTGACCGGCATGTACATGATCCTGGGTTCAAACCCCTCAATTAAATTTTTTTAAATGATAATTAAAAGACAGACTCTATCTCAGGTTTTATATCTTACACATACACATCACTTGCTCAAGAGAATGTATGTCATAAGCAGTCCTACAAATGGGATAGTGTGATGAGAAACTGAAGAGCCGCCAGCCAACATTCAATCAATGTGAACTTAGAACAAGGTCCTTTGGCCCATCAGTACTTTGGAGACTTTAGTCCATCTAAAGTTTATCTGTCTATTCATCAACTGAAGGACATCTTTACGGCTTCCAAGTTTTGTGCATCCTGACTAAAGCTGCTACAAACTTGTATGTGCAAGTTTCTATGTAGGCGTAAGTTTTCAACATTTTTGGATAAATATCAAAAAATTTAGTTGATGGATCATATGGTTACAGAGTAATTGTTTTAGGAAGCTATTAGATTCTTTTTTTTTACACCATACATACAAAATATCCCAAAATGTATTAAAAACTTATACATAAGTCTTGAAACTATAAAGTGACTAAAAGAAAATATATGGGAAAAATCCCTGGACCTGGTTCTTGACTATGATTTTTTGGATATGGCACAAAAAACACAGACAAGAAAAGCCAAAATAAACAAGAAGGACTTAAGATTATGTCAAATTAAAAAACTTCTCCACCACAAAGGAAAAAAAATCAACAAAATATAAAACAATATAAATAATGAGAAAGAATACTTACAAACCGTACATTTGATAAGAGATTAAAATATAAAACATATAAGGAAGTCATAGAAGTAAATAGCAAACAATATTACCTGATTTAAAAATTGGGTAAAGGACTTCTGAGCACATTTCTCCAAAGAAGACAAATAGCCCAAGGTAGGTGTTTAACATCACTAATCATCAAGGAAGTGCAAGTCAAAGCCACTATAAGACAACCATCCTCATAGGGGTAAGGTACCATTTTTTTTTTTTAATGTAAGCATATGGATAAGTGAGAACCTTTGTGGGCCAGGGATTTAGCTCAGTGGTTCTGCCACTTGCCTTGCAAGCACAAGGACCCAAGTTTGATCCCCAGTACCAAAAAAAAAAAAAAAAATGAGAGAGAGAGAACATTTGTGTACTACTGATGAGAATTTACAATGGTACAGTTGCTCAAGAAAACGTTATGGAGGTCCCTCAAATATTTCATAATAGTATTAGTAGCATATAATCCAGCAATCCCACTTCTGGTTATATATCAAAGGAAATGAAATCAGGATCTCAAAGAAATATCTGCACTCTTATGAATGATGCTATAATGAACATACTAGCCAATATATAGAAATAGCCTAAATATTTCTTAAGAGATTAGATGTATGTGTGTGTATGAGATCTATATGTAGAGATACTGTCATATGTACACAATATATTATTGAGCCTTGAAAAACAAGGAATTCCTGCCATTTGTAGCAACCTGGATAGACCTGGGAGAGATCATTGAGAAAAGTCAGACACAGAGAGACAAACACTGCATGATCTTACTTTTGCGTGAAATCCACCTAGAATAAACTCATAAGAAATAAAATGGAAGTTGATAGAGGATTGGAGAAAATGGTGTGGTTATGATTATAGGGTACAAAGTATCAGTTATGAGAAATAAATAAACTATAGAGAACTATATAGCAAAGATCCAATAGCATTATGGCTACACTTAAAATTTGCTAGGAAGTTAGGGCTCACATTATATCTTTGTATATCTGCTTAATTAATGTATGTTTATTGAAATGGCATAGATGTTTATTCCCATCTGAAAATATTTTTAAATTAGAGCTTTTAGTCTATTTATATTTAGTTCATTTACTGATATAAAAATTTACACATACCTTTTTAAAATTTTCTATTTATCCTTTTTTTTTTTTTTTGGTACCGGGAATTGAACTGGGATCCTTGTACTTGTGGGGGCAGGGGGCGGAGCTACTGAGCTAAATCCCCGGCCCCCGTTTTTTTCCTTTTGATTTTCTTTCCTGTTTTTTTTTAGAATAATCAGTATTTTTCTTTTCCAAATTCTCTCTTTATTAGCTTTTTAATGACATTTTATTTTTAATACTAGTTAATATTAAGATTTTAATATACATTTTGGAATTATTGCACTCTTTTATTTATATTTTAAGTATTTCCAGAATAAAATTAGGAAATTAACAAATTTCAATTTTTTTTATGTTATTATCATTATCCAAATTTCACATATACTTAAACCACAAAAGATATAGATTCAAAAAAATTTTAAATCTACTTTTATTTATCCAAGTATTATACATTCATTCCTAGAACTTTTTTGCCTTCCACATCACCAAGCTTCCTTGTGGATCCCATGTGTTTCACTAGTAAAAATAGTGCCAACTGTGGTCATAATAGTTATACACATGTCATGGCCCAACTCAAAAAATATTCAATGATTCCTCCACTTTCTATAAGATAAAGTCCTGATACCTTAACCTGACATTCATGATCTTCTACTGAGCTAATATCCAGTCCTGTCAAGTTCCCCAATTTTTCTGGGCTCACTGAAATTATACCCATCACCCAAACAGTATACATATCTGATAAATTGACCAAGGACTGGGCCGGAGATTTAGCTCAGTAGTTCTGCCACCTGCTGCGCAAGCACAAGGACCCGAGTTCAATCCCCGGTACCAAAAAAAAAAAAAAAGAAAGAAAGAAAGAAACCAAGGACTCATGAGATATAATCAAAAAACATCTTTGTGTTTCACTGATCATTGATACTTTATTCCATGGTGATCACCAAGATAAACACATAGACAAGTCTTACAATTTTTTACTTGTATACTGTACAAATTCAACAATGTGAATATGAGAACAATATATTGACCCACATCCATCCTCATACAAAGCAGATACTTTTTTTGTGGCCTTCCAGATAGGACTGCCTGTTAGCAGGAGCAAGGGCGGATATAAGGAGTGTAATCATCTTTGAGTAACTTGACTGTGTTTCCCCTCTCCCATTCCCAGCTGCTATTTTGGATCTTTCCTGGACTGGAATTAGGAGTGACATGAAGGATATTTAGAACAGACTTCCTCTTTTCTGAGGCACTTTCATGGTTTTGTTAAGGAACTTGTGCCTAGTGAGCTGACCTGCAGACATCCTCACAAAGATCCACAGCCCTGAGAACTCATGTCCCTCTTCAGTTTCCCTCTAGGTGGCCCTATTGGACCAGCTCTAAGATGGCCCATAATTATGCACCACATCTGGTCCTCAGGAGCACTGGCTACTCTATGCCTGTACAAACACAAAGTGCAACACAACTGCAGCACAGTAAGCACTCCCTATCCCATCAAGTGGTCTTCTCTCCTTCTCTGCCTCAGTCTTTCCTGCCAGTCCTCATTCAGCAATGTAGCTAAAGTCGAGAGACCCAGGAAGCTTTCTGAGAAGTTGCACTAAAAGCCTTCACTTGTCTTAACATGAAGAGGATGTACCTCCTACTTTCCCCTCTTACACCCCTGTCTGAAGGAAAGCCTCATCACTATTTCCCTGCTCTTCAACTGCCTTATGTGCCTGAAATATTCAGGGTGTATAACGAGATTCTGATTAGTCTTTTGTAACCCGCCTGTGGCCTGGTACCTTCTTTGAATTAGCCACACTTATGCTAGTGTCTAAGTTGAATCTTTCAATTTAAGTGTTTATATATTTTATATTTTGCCCTTGCTCATTACGTGAGTCTACCTAAACCCCAGTCCACTCATACTTCCAAGTTCTAATAACAGTTTTTGTTTGAGTATGGCACCAATACTTAGGACAGAAATTTTGAAAATGCAAAGAGAACATAATTTACAAATTTCTGATTGCTAAGGAAATATTTCATTGTTTTTCTAGAAATAACACAGCCCCGGAGGGCTATTTTGGTTCAAAATGTAAATGTAAGTTGGATGGATGCAAACTTTGCTTGAACAAAATTTAGAATCTTCACAGTTAACTCAAATGCTTATAATTTATTGTGAGGGCAGATTCTAATGACAGATTTACAAATCTGTTTATCAAATTGCTTCCTCTGATATTATTTTTAAAAATATACATCAAGCATCTTCTCTGGGTGTGGGTAAATTTATAATATATGTAAGCACCTGTCTTTCTTTTTGGTCTATCTTTATGTTTTGTAAGTTTTCATGTAGTGTAAAGAGGAAAAAATGTTTAGAGTAAGAGTGAATTAGGTGGAGTTGTGGTCCTCTATTGAACAGGTGTATGTTCCTAAGTATACACTTGTTACACTTCAGTTGTCTACCCTGTAACATGGGAAACAACCAATCCTATTTCACAGAATGTTAATGATTAAATGGTTAACAGGTATAAAGTGCTGTGACCTAGCTTCAGAAGATGCTAAATAAAAGTTAATTCTTTGCCATTCTTTTGTTTTTTTTTCTTTTATTCTCTTTCCTGCTTTTAATGCTAATTTTTAATACATTTTGGTGGCTGGGGATATAGCTCAGCAGCATAGGACCTGCCTAGGAAGTGTAAGGCCCTGAGTTCAATTTCCAGTACCAAAGAATAATAATAATAATAATAATAATAATAATAATAATAATAATACACTTTGGGAGAAATAGTTTAAAAGATAATGATATTCTTTTTTTTAAATTTAATTTAATTTTTTATACCAGAGATTGAACTCGGGTCTTTGCGCTTGCGAGTCAGGCAGCAGAACTACTGAGCTAAATCCCAGGCATGATATTCTTTTTTAAAGTACCTCATTATGCTCTTCCACAATCATCTTGTTTTGCACCTATTTTTTTTCTCTCCATTCCCTGAGAAGATCCTGTTTGTCAGGAAACATTAATTTCCTTTCACTTATCTCTATAACTTTTTAAACACATGTGGAACAACAGTATGAGCTTATATTTTCTTCTTGTACATAACTAGGTTCCACAAAGCCCTTTTCCAAAGTAGAGACTCACTGAAGATTTATTGTCTCTTTGGGCAGTGGTTAAGTACTTTCAAGATCACAAGCCAAGGTCTCACTGGCCCTCAACACCAGTAAGCATGTGGTGCTCGCTCTGGGAGTTGAGAAAACTGTGAGAACTGTAAGCAACTGCAATTGGTGAAGCTTATTGATTTGAGAAGACAAGAGTCCATGTGGGCTCTAATAAAAAGGAAGCATACAAAAGTAATACCCTGGCACATACCTGTAATCCCAGGACTCTGGCAGACTGAGTCTGGAGGACTGCAAGTTTGAACCCTGCCTGGACAACTTAGTGACTTAGTGAGACCTGGTCTCAAAATAAAACCTGAAATATATAAAGGGCTAGGGATGTAGGTCAGTGAGAAGGCTCTCGGTTCAGTCCTCAGGTTACATTAACTGGAAAGCAAACACTTTGGTGGAGATTAAACTGCAGAAGATTTATTAAAGGCTAATTTGGAATCAATATTTAGGAAGGATAGTTTGAGAGGAGAGGTGTTAGCTATAAAGCAGTCTTAATGAAAGCCTCTCCTAGGAACTCTGAAGTTGAAATGACCTTGAAAGTTGTGCTGAATTAGAAGGAAGAAGAGGGCTTTACTCTCTCAGTTGGTCAGTACCAGATGCAGGTCAGCAGGGGAAAGAAGGCATGACCTTACGGGAAAGGGCTTTCTGGATCCTAAGTAAACACTCAGGGATTTAAACAAGGACGGTCTACCAGCAGCTGCAATTCTAGCATTTGAAATAAGAAGCCTTTCGATCTTGAACAAGGATTTGTGTATTCAATGTACACATATACAATATATATGTATAGATTGTATATTTATAAAGTGCTCACTCTTCCAAATACCATGTCCATGTCTTTATTATTAATGATCTATGGATCATTAAAATGATGAGTCGGAGATTAAACAAGATCCTTAAAAGTTTTCATTTTTAACTTCAGAAAATAGATATGGAATAACTTCCAAGTATTGTTCGGTATTGAAGTTCAATATGGGACAGGATGGTCCTTCCTTTTGAAAACCTAATACAATAAATTTTGAAGATATTAATATACTTTATATTTGAAAAGTTGTAATTGTTTTTATCCATTTATGAATCCATATGCCTACTTTGCTGCCTTTGGAAATCCATCTTTTAAACAGACTTGGACAAACGGGAGCTTGTGGATAAACCTGGCCTATGTGACTTTAGAAATAAAGTTTTATGAGAACACAGTCATGCCCATTCATTTATGTATTGTGCTAGTTTTTCTCTATAAGTACAGGGTTAGGCAGAGGTAGCAGAGACAGTCTGGCCCTTAATAGAAAATATTTTTATTCTAATGTACTTTGAAATTCATAGTAATGTGATATTAAGACTTATCTTGAATCTATAGTTGATAATGATCTGGTTTATTTATTTATTTATTTATTTATTTATTTATCTTTGTACTGGGGATCAGACTTGGGACCTTGAGCTTGTGAGTAAATTTTATTTTTTAAAAATCTTGTGACATACTGGAGAATGTTATTTTTGATTAGTAATCATATTCTACCCCCTGATTGTATAATGCTCATACTATAAAGAAATTTTCCTTTAAATACCTTTCATCTATTCCTTTTCAACATTATAACCATAATGGAAAAATTTTAAAATGAACAAGTATTTAACATAACTGTAAATACATTAAGTTTAGGCAATATGGTATAAAGTAATAACTAATGTTTAGGTCCCACCCTGTATGAAAATATTTTGTGATATTCTACAATGATTTGTACATATTGCTATTATTTTTAAATCAGGATTTAGATGAAAACAAAAGACACATTCATCCAATTTTTGTGTGATACAAAGCTGTGGAGCCAATAGTTACTATGGTGTACTGGATGAGAAACAGTATTGAAAAGGATTTCAAAGAGTTGGAAAGATGGGCCAAAATTAACAAAACGAAACTTAACAGGGCTAAATATAAAGTTCTCTATTTGGGTTATGAAAATTGAACCACAAGTGTTCAAATAGAGGATGGAGCACACATGGCTCAAGAGCAGTAAGAGGTGAACAAATTTTAGGGTTAACTGCACACTTAATTATGAACTAAACTTTTTGATATGGCTATGAAAAATGTTCACATAATTTTTGTATATGTTTTAATATAATTATGTATTCTGCCCAGACAAAGGTGGCTAATTGAATCACATAATGCCTTGGTCATAAGCCATCTGGAATGATGCATTTGGTTTAGAAACAGTAAGAAAAAGGGACCCTGACAAATTCAGTGGATCCTTGGTGATGTTTTTCCTCACCATGGACACCAGATACCTGTTTTCTCAGACCCTTGAAGCTGCCATGCAGCATAAAGGTAGGACCTAATCAGAACAACTTACAGTGGGAACCAGAAAGGCAAGGCAGCAGGGAATACTTAGTATTCATTCTAGCGAGGATAAAATCAGGGCTGTCAATCCAGTTTCTGGAAGCATGGGAGTAAAGTCATGCACTGGATGTTGTCAGCAGAGAAAGCCATGGCATAAGTGGAGAGCAGATGTCTTCTCAAGATCAGCTCTGTAATTTCAGACTAGACTAGCTATGTATGAGGCACACTGAGGGCTGGCAATTCAGATCCCTTTTAGGTTCCTTCTCAACTGTAAACTTCTCTATTCTTTTTTGTTTGAAACCAATTTACTGCTATTGCCTGACAAATAAGTATTTGAGGGTGGGGTATATAGAAAAATAAGCCAAGGACAAAGCAAAGGTAATGGAAGCCAAAGAGGGAAAAGAAATGTTAAATGGCTAATCCTTCAATTAAATGGAATCCTTAAATTATAAAGTATTTTATTTTACGAGAGTTTTCAAATAACTTTCTAAGAAAATTTTTCACAGTAGAGTCTATGTGTCACATGCTTTGGGGAGATAGCACAATTGAGCATATAAAGTGATTATTTAGTGCTGAACCAGTTGGTATTTATGCTATTTGTACCAGAGAATATTTTATCTGGTGAAATAACCTAAAAGTAGAAAAGATGATAGATTGTGATTTTTTTCCATTTTATTTAGGCATATTGTTTCTGCTTTGTTTATTATTATGGTCTTTTACCTGTAGTCCATAGCTAGTTTGTAATCACTGCTTTCTGAGTAGCATAATGTATTATGAAAAAAACGTAGGCTTTGAAGTTAGGCTAGATCTGAGTTCAAGTCTCAGGCTGTCATAACCAAGCTTGTGATTCTGACCTTGGGAATTTTACTGTAGCATTTCGTACCTATATATTCTAATCTGTAAAACAACAATGTATTTTCCAATGTAGTCCTGAAGTATGATATGCATAAATTGCAGCATAGGACAGGGCACAGGTCATATTAGATCTGACACCCAGGTCTCAGTTTTTGCCACTGTCTTCATTTTTTGTATTCGCCCAAAGATGGAAAAATCAATAAACACTGGATAAAGTAAGTTTTTCTTAATTGGTGTTCTTATTTAGCTCTCTCACCCCCAACTCCACCCCACATCACCCAGAAAATAATTCCCTTACTTCGGGTGACTTTGCAATAATATTTAAACCTGGAATTATTCAGAAGCCTGGTCCTGATTTCTATAATCTTAGTTTCATAAAGCCCATCTCATAAAGAAAGACTCAGAAGTCTAATGTTTCTGCATATATTAAGGGTGTGAGGAAATCACAGAAAAGTGGTAAATCCTCGCTGTGCTGCATATCAAATGCTTCAGGCTAACTCAACCGTAAAGTGTTTCTTTCCATGGTTGCCACCCACTCACCACAACCTGGTGTTTGAACATTTCGTATGAGAACAATTACTGATAGGCAGCAAAACACTTCTTTAACTTTTAAGTAAGCAATATGTTCCTTAGATTGTCTCAAGGCATGTTTCCACATAATTAAATTGCTGCTATTTAAAAGACTATAAAAATGACATTTCTAGAAATAAGATTACTGTATATTCTATGTGGATTTAATGAAGAAAAAGTTCAAACTCCTAAGAAACAGAAAAAAGTGAGAAACCAAGCTATATTTATTAGAAGACAATATTCTAAGATGCCAACACACTCTACATTGTTTTGTGTGTATGATACTTATTAAGGTAATTGCTCATCCATTTTAACAAATATACCATATTAATATAAACTGTTAATAATAAGAAAAGTAATGTTAGCATGATTGCTATTGCATAGTTCATCTGGTAAGTAAGCCAAAAGAGTCAGGAAAATGTTAAAAGAAAAAGAAAGTATGGCTCTGCTACTAGAAATATAAATTATAATTAAATTAATTTAATAGAATATAAAATAATTCATTAAAAGTACAAAAATTTAATGAATATAAACAGTGTAATTCATAGTTATGTAAACACAAATTAACATTAAAGTAAATGTTTTTTTTCCCCTATTGAATTGGAAAAATCAGATGTGGAAATATGAATTGTTACCAAATTTGGAGAATATTTTATTAATATTTACCTGAAATTTAAAATGTGCATTGAGGAATCTATACTGTGGCTACTTTCTATAAAACTATGCCAATATATTTGAACAAGAATTCTTACAAAAGACTGTTGCTAATGAAAAACAAACAAAAGGACAACAACAAAAATTTAAATACTCATCCATATTGGACAAATGTTACACTTTATTTACAGATAGATAAATAAGTAGATAATTTTTTTTCTCCAGTGCTGAGGATTGAAACTAAGGCCTTGCACATGCTGGGCAAACACTGTCACTCTGGCACTCCTTATCCCTCAATAACCTAAAAATGTAAATTACTGATAAATATGCTAATAGAGATCTCCAAGTAATATTATTAAAGTAAATAATTATCAAATTTTATAAATATAAGGGATAGGTATATACATAACAAAATATATATAATATAAGCATATATTTATATAGGGAGTATATAATAATGCTCTATAAGAAAATATAAAAACACTTCAAAAATGGGATGTAGGACTGTAAAATCTATGGGAAATTTATATGGGGATTTTATATCTTTTTATAGTGACTATCTTTTACTCTATGCATTTATTATTGTTCAAATAATACATTTTATTTTAGGGCATGTTTAAGATATATACCTATGCATGAGCATGGAACATTTCTTCATTTATTTAGATCTTTAATTTCTTTCATGAGAATTTTGTAGTTGGGCCAGCATAGATCTTGTACACATTTTGTTAGATTTATATGTAAATATTTCTGGAGCTTTTTGGTGGCAAGGTAAATGACACTGATATAATATTAATGTAAATGGAACAAGTTCTAATTGTTAATTGCTGCAGTACAATGAAGCAACTGACTTTTATATGTTAATCTTGTATTCTACCTCCTTGCTCTAATTACTTCTTACAGACAGGTTTTCTGTCTATTATTTGGGATTTTCTACATGAAACAGTTTCATTCCTTCAATCTCAAATTGTACATATGTTATTCCCCTATTGTGTTAGTTACTACTTCCTGAAAATATTGAGTAGGAGATGGGGGTGGGCAACTTTGTCTCATTCCATATCCTAAGATGAAAGCACCCGGTTTCTTGCCAATCAATGTGATGATATATACATTTTGCTGAGAGGTTTTAGTCCTTGCTAAATTTTTTCCAATGCATTTTTCTACATTC
Organism: Heterocephalus glaber; assembly: GCF_053883595.1. NCBI lineage: Eukaryota > Metazoa > Chordata > Mammalia > Rodentia > Bathyergidae > Heterocephalus > Heterocephalus glaber. Next base: position 10,725,832 of record NW_028258156.1, read on the forward strand.
ATGTATATGATCATATGAGTTTCTTCTTTAGCCTATTGACATAATGAATTATGTTGTTTTTCACATGTTGAACCAGAGTTGTACACCTGAAATGAATCCTATTTGGTCAGGAAATGTGTATTCTTCTTATAAATGCTGGAAATAACATATCAATTGTATTTCTTCCAAAAATTTAATTATTGCCTAAACAATATATAAGATATGTTTTCACCTAATCCATTTTGTAATAACATTATACAACTTCATGTATGATGCAAGGACCTTACAACAAAATATTCCTGATTTGTCCCCTTCGTTTCTTGCTGTCACATATTTTACTTATCAATAATTTGTAATCATCTGATGCATTGCCATTTGCTGTTAGATCATTAAGAATATGAAAAACAAATTTTTTTTATCATTTATTCCATTTTGAATGTTCTTCCTTTGTAAAATTCTGATTTTCCAATATCATATTCCTTTTCTCTGAATAATTTCTTTTTAACATTTCTTGTGAGATAGACCTACTCACACCAAACATCTTCAAATTTTGTTTGCCTGCAAAAGTCTTTCTTCTTCACTTTTGAAGGAAAATTCCCTGGCTATATAAATCTAGATGGTTGTTCTCTTTTATTTTTTTGAAATATTTCACTGCATTCTCTTCTTGCTGACATGGTTTGTATAGAGAAACCTCATGTAATTAATATCTGTTTCGTCTGTCAGTAATATTTCCCCCCTCTGAGTTCTTAAATGATTTTCTTTTTTATCTTTGATTTTCTGAAGTTTGAACAGGAAATGCCTGCATATAGATGACCTGGTCTTTTCTGAGCTTCCTGTATCTGTGATTTGGTATCTGCTAATAATTTTGGAAAATTACAAATTCCCATTGCTTCAAATCTTTCTCTTTTTTAACCTTGCTGCAACCCCTATTACACACACAGTGCTTCAATTTTAATTAACAATTCAACAATTTTCAAATTTTATAGGTTTGAAAGTTCCTATCAATACATCTCCAAATTTTTTCTTCAAATTTTCAAATTTCAAAATTTTCTTCTAATTTTTTTCTTAGCCATGTCCAGCCTACTGATTCATTTACATTGTATATTTAGTATTTTTAGCATTTCTTTTTGATCCTTTGTAGAGTTTCTGTATGTTTACATTAACTATGTGTCCTTTAATATTGTCCATTATTTATCACTAGAACTTAGTGTATTCATTATAGTTATAAATTACCAGTCTGATAATTTCCAAATCTCTGTCATATATGAATTTTATTCTCTTCAGGCTGTGTGTCAGGAGAGTATGTTAAATTCAATTTTGCTTCTTAGCTGTTTTGATTTTTGATTTTTTACATGTATTATGACTTTTTTGTTAAAAGTTGGACATGATATATTATAAAATGAACCAGAATCAATAGATCTTTTAGTGAGGTGTTATGTTCATCTGGCCAGAAATTAGACTGTTTACTGTCATGTGTAGATGTATATTTCAGAGATCACAATTTTTTTTCCGGTATTTTTGTTTTTGTCTCTCTACTGGGTTTAGGTTTCCTAAATTTCCTAAATTTAAACTTTGGATTTATTTTCAAATATGATCACTTATTATAGAAGCTCCTTGTTGATGCCCTAGTAGGATAGAGAAGTATCATAGGGGAAATGAAGTATCTTTTAGTCCTATGAGTAGGACTCAGACTGTTAATCTTGTGGACTCCAGACTCTGATATCTAGTAGTATTTCTCAGCTTTTATTTTCAACTCCTCAGTTGAGTTAGGAAGGCTAGAGTGCCCAAAATGAGGTATTTTCCTTTCCCCAGGTCATTTAAACTATTGTAAAACCCAGTTGGTTAGGTTGTAGTAAAATAGTTTCCCTGAAAGGCAGGCCTTTGTTAAAGAGAGCAGAATGACCTGGGCAATTTCCAGTTGTTTAGTTACTCTTTCCCTTTTTCTGCTGGAAGCTGTAAGGGCTTTTGCTTAGAGTGAGATGTTGGTGCTCTTGGAGGTAATGCTCATAATAGTGTGAGCTCCCCCCCACCCCCTTGCTTTGAGAATTCGAGGAGGTTTTATCTCTTGAGCTGAGCACACTTGGTCACTAGCACGTAAGCATTTAATCAATCCCCCCTCCTTTATTTTTTTACAGTGCTAAGGAAAGAACCCAGGGCCTTTGGAATGAGCTGTATCTTCTCTAATTCCTTCATTTACTTAGAAGCAAGATCTTGCTAAGTCACTAAGTTTCCAAGGCTGAGACTGAATTTGAGATCTCTCTGCCTCCATCACCCAGAGTGCTGCGATCACAGGCATGTGCCACCACAACTAGTTTCATGCTGGCTCCAGGGCATGTTTTCCTGGAAGCTATGAATCTTTATCTGCCCAATTTTCTACCTTTTGGCTGGTAGCTTAGCCTGTGACCTTAATTCTCTGGTGGATTTTTGAAGAGTTGTAAATTTTTTTCATAGGACTGATGATTTCCAAGATCCTTATTTATAACTAGAAGCCCATGTATTCATTTTTAAATCATTAAAGATTGTGGGTAGATAACGTCTGTGAACTTAAAGGTGTTTATTTTCTCCCTTTGCCTGCCTTGTCTTCCCTTCCTTTCCCTTGCCTTACAGAGAACTCCATAAGACCCTGAGTGGAGGGGTAATAAAATGCAAGATGTCAACCAAAGCAAAATGAAGAGCCAACACATGCTGTGGAAGTGGAGGCCAGTACAGCGAATTAGCTTGAGTGGGATGATGGTAGCTAACATCATTTGTAATGGAATCAATTGAAATTTTGAGCCACCTGATAGGATGCAACAAGAAAACTCCATCATCATTTTTGCAATATTTTGACAATTATAAATAAAGAGTCTAATGAGGTTGTTTCATTGAAATGACCTAAATTAAAGATCGCTCTACAAAATATGTAGCCTATAATCTTCAAAAGTATTAAGGTCATGAAAGTCAAGGAAAGAATCTGGGAATATTCCAGACAAAAGGCAATTAAAGAAATATAACACCTAAATGCAACTCATGATTCTGACATGAGTCTTTTGCTATAAAAATTGGCAAAAGTTGTAAAACCTGAGTGAGGTCTGAGGAAGAGTTGATAGTAATGTATCAGTGTTAATTTTCTGATTTTGATGATTGTACTGAGGTTATAAGGAAGCTAATGTTATTTGTAGTAAAACACAAGAAAATGAATCACAACATATTTAAATTGAACCTCAGGTTGACAATTTCAAAAAACATTTGCAAATTCTTTATGATTACTTCAAAATCTCTTCTCAAAATTAAAGATAATTCCAATGAAGAATGAAAGGAAGTGATGGTCTGAGGCACCTTGAATGAAATGGTTCTTCATGGTGAATTTCAGATACCCCCATGTCTGCTTTACTGTTTCTGATTTTGAATATATTGTTCCCCCATCTTTCTTAGAGACAAAGGACCTCCTTAGCCATATGCAATTTGAGACCACTGGAGATGTGATGAAGGACTTGTAGTTTACCATGGTTTAGAATTCCCTATCTCTTATTTATAGCTGGAAAAAATGATATGTAATAAATGCTAGGTCTTAATCATATTATAAATCATATTAACAATGCAATGAAATCTAGAAACTATAAAAGTTATTATCTCCAGAAAAGCTCAGCTTCAATAAGACATTTTTACTTTTCCTGTGCTAAAAAACATTTGTCTTCATAAAGTTCTTGACAACAGTCCAATGTACAAATGCTCTGCAAATACTTTTATTCATTATGCCTCTCAAACTGCAACTACAACAACAGGGATGAAAGTACCCCAATTAGCCTCGATGTTTAAAAACAGAATTTAGGGCTGGGGATTTAGCTCAGTGGTTTCACTGCCTGGTGCGCAAGCGCAAGGACCCGAGTTCGATCCCCAGTACCAAATAAATAAATAAATAAAAATAAAAACATAATTTAAAACATGTTTTTTATTTTGTGTATTATTATTATCATTGTCAATATCAGTACTCATGTTACAGAAGACTTTTTAAAAATGTATACTTTAAAAATATAAAGGCACAGTATAAATTTATCCTGTCCACTTTTTTTTTTTTTTTTTTGGTACCAGGGTTTGAACTCGGGCACTTACACTTGTGCAGCAGGCAGCGAAACCACTAAGCTAAATCCCCGGCCCCTGTCCAATTTTTAAAATTGCTTCTTGGGTAGACTTTAGCAAATATAGAAATGTTTCTATTGTTTTCATCTTGAACAAGTATTCAAGATATTTTATTCAAAAATAAAGTCAAATAATTTATTCAAAAATAATATTTCTTAAAATAAAATATGTAAGCTTTTAATTATCAAATGTGTCACTAGTTTTCACTGTAGGAAGGAGCCTAAAACCTATTTTAGAAAACTGAGGTCTAGAGATGTGTGGACGCTGGATGATTGTAAGATCACACCCAGTAACTAGCAATTTACAAAAAAACAAAATAGTTGTTATCTGAACAAATGATAGCATACATTGATGCATATATACATTCATTTTTCACTAATCATGTCAATAAATACTTATTACACATGTAAGTTGAACACTGGACTATAGCATAATATTGTTTGTTTTACTTCTTTTGAAATGTTGTCATCACCCAGTTTTAAAGTTCTAGCTGGAGGCAGCCAGATTCTTTCCTTGATCAGCTGATTGCATGTATACCCCAACTACTTCCTGTAGCAGGTTCTTATCCTCCAGGGTGAATGGACACCTTCCTAATCACCTGAGAGCTAGATATCAGGCTACAAGAGGTAGCTCTGTATTCTTGAAGACAGCAAAATTATTCAAATTACCCAACTGATACGGAGCCCTGAACCCTCCCTAAACCCACTCCACCTGGGCAGCAGAAGCTACCCTGACAGCTCAAGTGTGCTGTTAGTCTGCCCCAGGTAGCAACTGCCCATGTGGCCCTCAGAGCAGCCATCTCTCCTTTGCAAAAGGAAGTAACAAAGAGTTCTGCCATTCGTCTATCTGAGCTGCACTGTGTTTTACCCCATCATCAATACAATCTTTAAATCTTATAAAAACAGAGATATAATGGTGGCCAATAACAGATCCTGACCTAAGCGAGCTTTCATACTTGTTGGGAAGACAGACAAGTAAGCTGTGACCATAACCCAGGAGAATCTTCAGTTTCAAGCCATGATTTGAGCCACTTTTAGAAATCAGACAGCAGACAGAGAAAATATTCCATTAATTGCCTAAATATATAGCTTGCACTGGGAGATAAGAGGAAACCTAGCAAATTCATAGAGCATAAGGTGCCTGACTGGAAAAGACCATAAGGAGAAGGTGGTGAGGGGTGACATTAGTTGAGCAGGAAACGAGTGCATCTGACACCAGGGACCCTCCCCTCGAAGCTAACAGTGAACTACTAGTGAGTATTAGGCCCCAAATGGCCATGATTGGCACTGAAACTTCAGTTTGATCTTAACATGAAAAACTAATTGGGAATTTTTAAGACGAAGTGAACTCCACAAGAGATGCTAGTCAAAAGAGCAGTAACACTGGTGTCAGTGGATTATACTGTATAGTGTGACCCAGAGTAATGGAAGTAGGGTAGAAAGAAATGGCCATGACTGGATTATAGTAGATGGACAGGTTTTATAATCCATACACACAGTTCATTTCCAGATTAAAGGTTTTCAGGGCCTTTATTTTTAAACTTCTGACATGACTTTAATATATCCTGTTATCTTTTAGCAGGTATTGGCTCCAGTTCAGAATCTTATAAAAAAGATCTTATTGAAACCCTTCAGCCTAAATCAAATCTTAATCAAAAACATAGTTCCTTCTGATTCCTCCAATGCTAATTTATACAGTAGTGAAAAAATGCTGCCTTAAATTAGCTTTAATCTTCATTTATATCATATCATTTACAATTGAGTTAACTTGTTAAATATAATTGATTACAGAGTAAGCTTTCCAGGGAATAAATATATCCTCTCATGAATAGAGGGGAAAAAAATCAAAGGCTTTGATGCAATTGAATCCAAAGGGTCTACCAGGTTGAGAGAAAGAAAGGGTTTTCTTAATTTACATGCCCCATATATGATTAGGACATGTCTTTATTTGTGCTTAAATAACCAAAAAGGTACTTTTGGGTTTTTTTTATAGTTAACTACAAAAAATACTAGATAAACTATGAACTCAAGGACAAAAAGCCCACCCAAATATTCTGTATGTTTTTTGAAAATTTTGTATACTTGGAAATTTACTCGTGGCAACTAAAATTTTAACACCATACTCAGATTATATCCTTTCAGTAAGCAATTGGTTGAGAAATTATGGAAGGTCAAAGTTTTCTTCCAGGAGTATGGCCAGACTTTTTTTAGGCTAAGAGTTTCTTTTCTGTAAAGTCAACTGTCATCCTGATTTCTTCATCTGTTTTTAACAAACTGCATCCCCAAAAGTTACATAGAAAGAAACAGTCACACTGTCCTCACTATCTCCTCGAATTCTGAGGTCCTCAGATGGCCTTGGAGATAACACTATAATTCAGCAGACACAAACTGTGCAAATGACTGCCAGCTAGGCCATTAATCATTTTGCAGAAACCATAAATACAATCATCATTAATCTGCAGTACCCCTTGAGAAATCTGGGATGCAAAGTAAGTCACACATAATTAGAAAAATCATACTGCATTTCAGGAGCGGAAGGTAAAAGTCTGTTAATGACAAAGCTGCATGTAAAATGAAGAAACTTACTAAGTTCAAGTTTAGCGGTGAAGAAGTTCTTACTTCATGTCACTCTGCCCTCAGTCTATGTTTTTGAATAGAGTATTAACAACCTATAATAATTAACTAGTAAAGATATTTCTCATATGTCTGTTCAACACTTCAAAGAATCAAAAGTACTAGACTCTAGAAGAAAAATATTTTAACCCAGCTATAATATTTTATTATGCATCTATAATATGTTGAAAACAGAATTTGTACATTCCGAATCTTGTTGACTTGTATTTCTATACCTAAACCAAGAGAAATTTGGGGGCTTTAAAATATTTTAAATTGTAAGGTAATTATAGATTCATATGCAATTATAAGAAATGATATAGAGACACTGTGCACCTTTTACTCAGTTTTACTAAAAAATAACATCCTTATAAACTGTAGCACAATATCACACCCAGGAGAGTAATGTTGGTATGAGCCACTGATTTTGTTAGAGTTATATTTTTAAAATATGGTGGACATGTCCAAAATTGGACTAAATATCTCCCTGTCACATTATATTACTTATCTCATTACACTTTTACTCTTATGTTTCAGATACTGGGCAAATCATTTGCCAATTGCTGAATCAAAGAATGAAGGAAAAATAGCAAATGCCTGTATTGGGGGAAAGTAAAGAATGGAGGGAAAAGGTTGAACATGTTGAGCTGGAATTCCTATGAGACATCAGTTTGAGATGTCCAGCAGGTATTAGTCCTGATGACTCTGTGACTCAAATCTGAACTCCGCCATGCCTGGCTTTATCATCAAGTCAAAGAAGCCAAGATACTTGACCACTTTTAAGGAATACATACCATCAACCACTGTCTGCACATCTCTTTCAAAATGCTCCTCCAGGACAACTATACCCTTTATTTCTTGGGGCTTCTATTTATACCTCTTATTGGCCTTTACAGTGAAATATCAAGAACACAAAGATTGATTTGGTTTTGTCTGGGGGTAGAGTTTATTTTAAAGATGCTAACAAATTCAAGTAGTGGCCAAGTGTAGTTTCTGTAATATAAAATTTCAAACAGCCAGTTACTGTTCTTCCATTCCTTTGAAGGGGCCCAAACTAAACAACTCCACATTCATTACAAAAGACCTCTGTAGAGTACCTTATTATGCATCATTTAAAAAGAGTAGAAGAACACAAATCCAGGAATCCTTTGGAATTTCAGATTGTATAAATAGCCCTTCAGTGAATGACAGCTTAAGCTGTGCTATGCAAAAAGCATGGCAGAGACAATAAATTATTTGAACTGAGTTGGTTTTTCCATATTATTCTAACCCTTGAGTATCATAGGGACAATTTCCCTTTGCTATATTTCTATACCAAAGTCCAAGGGTAATATTTAGAGTGATTTCCCATGAGCTCTTGTGATGATCTGCATTATTAAAAACGACTATTTCCAACCAGAGGCCATATCTACCAGCATCAAGGCAGGCAGCGAGCACTGTGTGAGCTTCTGGCTCCAAAAACTCTGCTGTAGATCCCTAGACAAAGTACCAGCGACTTTTTCACCTGACTGGAGGCTTTGGGAATGGTTTTCCTTTGTGTCTGCAATCCATTTTAACAAAATAGTTTCTGTATTTATTTAAAACCAGGATAACACAGAAAATGTTGCCTTTGAGAACGGTTGTTTCATTGAGGGTTGCTGGCAAACTTTAAACAATGTGAAATTACATTCCTTCTTGATTTTTCTGGCCAAGTAATGTATGTAACAAGTGTTACAACTGCAGGGAGACTCACAGGCTTTGCTTGGAGTGAAAGCATGCAACTGAGATTTGAAACTAAATGCACTTTAATAAATGTTAGGTAATACCAATCATTGCCTACATCTCTCCTGTGCCACTGATACATTTATTTATCCAAGGCTTTTCCTAGAATATTTTTAACCTGAAGTATTTTTAGCCTACAAATGTACAGGCAAGAAACCTCTGAAACTGAGAGAGGGCCAGAGGAAGTTTCCTGCACAACTTTACTAAGAACTTTAAATTCAGAATAATAATACCCTGATGTCAAGTGGCCCCTCTACTATATTTCATCCAATGCCAGTTTCGACCTGAAATATAACTCCCGTCACCCTTTCGTAAGAAATGCAAATGCATTTAGTACATGATTTTGAATCTTTCTGGGATTTCAGGTTGGAATAGGTAGGCAGCATCCCAGTATCCACTGGCATTCCACTTAAAAAGGTATCTCTTTGCCAAACCACAAGGTCACACATTTCAAACCAGTCTTCACACGATGGTATGCATCTCTTCTTTATTCTTTTCAACAGCACTGGGTACCCGTTTTAACCTAGCTGCCAAAGGTTCTTCAAAATATTTTCTCACCTTGCTCTAGAAAGAAATTCTTCTAGCAGGTGTTCAGAAAATTAACAACAAAGGTAGTGACTTCAGAAGAAAAGGAAGGAGGAGAGTATGTATTGCAGACACATCTCAGAAATTACTCGGAGCAGAGAGTGACATTGCGCAGAGAGGAGGTACTATACCCTGAAGTGGAGCAGAAGGTGAGACTCAAGGACAGTCTTTTTTTTTGGTACTGGGGATCAAACTCCCAACCTTGCGTTTGGGAAGCAGGTGGTGGAATCACTGAACTAAATCCCTAGCCCTCAGAGGCAGTCTTGAAGGTTAAAACTATGAAATCTGAAGGTTAAAACTATTATAACTAAAATGGTAGCCAATATGGACCTTTGACTTGGACTTTCTGCTACATGGTATCATGGTCTGTTAAGGAGTCTGAGAATGTGGTGAGGAGGTAGCTCAGTGGCACCGTGCCTACCTGGCAAGCTCGAGGTCCTGAGTTTGATCCCCAGTACCAAGAACAAAATCAACAGAAAAGAAGTCTGGGGAGATACTTAGACAAGTTGTGCAAGAGATATTTTTATGTTTTCCAACTACCAGTATTTCACGATATACATTTTACCTCATTAAATTAGCACTCCTAGTTGATATAAAGGCTTTTCTAGTTGTAGACCTCATAGGAAACTCACTTCATATTCAGAAAACAAATACAGATCAGTTTTACAAAATGCAAAATTCATGAGTATGGAATGAAACTTATGCCAATTTGAGAAAAATAAGACCCTTCATAGAGATTGACATATTACCACAAACTATTTCTTGATAAATATTTCAAGATATGGTATTCTCATATTTTTCTTTTTCTCTATGTCCCTTCTCCCAAATCTCCCTCCTTTCCATCCCATTCTGAGTCACATTACGTTCTACTATTCATAGTAATCAATATTATTTATTGAAAAATTCACCTCAAATTTTCAAGTAGTGATGATTTATTCTGGAATTCCTGATGAAGTTTATAGCTCATGGGTCACATTTCTCACCTCCTTCAGTGAAGATGAAATGGCCTATTACAGAAATAGTCACCACTCTTAAGTGTGGCTGTGCCTGAGCTTGTCAGTGGATAACAAGCCATAGCCCATCAGGGCTTTGAGAGTTGTTTTTCCTTAAAACCTTTGTTGAGGGTAGGATGAGAATGAAGAGGAAAGTTTTGGACAAAGGAGCAGGAAGTTCCTTTTGTTCTGGCTTGCTTAATTACTGCTGGGAGCAAAAGAGGAAAGAAAGAGAAAGTTGGATAGCCATCAAAGGGTGATTGCTTAAAATTTCTTCCTTCCATTGTCTATTTCTATCAACCAGTGGGAAGCTGTCCGCTCCTCCTTGAAATTAACCTTCTTTTTCACTGCCAACCACATAGAAGCTCTGTTTAGATGCTGCTGCATGCAGGATCACTGTTATTTGAGGAAGAAAAGTGATGCAGGGTTGAGTAATTAAATGGAGTCAGACAGGGAAAATGGATGATAAACTGCATACCAGACCACAGAAGCTGTGGTTTTATTTGGGCATGGCAACTAAAGCTTTCTCAAAATTTAAATTAAAAGAATTTCATAAAATTTTGGAGTTATAAATTAAAGAGAACAAAATATGACTATGTTCTTTTTCTGCTACATGAAGAAACTGAAACCAAGAGGGATGAAGAGAACAACCATGCGTTCAATGAAAGATACTCATTTGGACCTTCAACCAAGTTCACCTGAAAGACAGACCAAGGGAATTTTCAAAGAGCATAGTGCCAGATATAAACATAAGTCTTTTATGTGCTACAGGCATCTGCATCAAATATTGTGCATTTGCCAGTAATTGACATTATTTATTATGATCACTAATTACTTAAACATAGCCACTTACATTAAAATTAAGCAAAATAAACTATAAATAGCTCTACTGTCATGTTAAAAATTTTATCTATTTCATATGTGCAAAGTGAAGAAAAGAACAGAATGATTCACCTCAGCATTCTGGCCTGTAAATGATGGACTTTTTTCTTAATTGAGTAATTGACATCTCTTATTTTCTCATGCTTTTAATGTTTCTTTTTATATCTGAAATTTCTAGCAAACTTAAGTACTATGTTTTCTTTTTAATTAATAGCCAGGAAACCCTGGGCAAGTTACTTAACCTGTTGTGAAAAATCAGATGAGTTATTTTATGTAATACTACTTAGCCTGGCATCAGTACAGTGTTCATGGTTGTTATTAACAGTAAGCACTTTTTAAGTGAATAAAGTAAAACAGAAAAGGTCACCTATATCAGAGAATGTGTAGGATTTGTCTATAAGCATCAGTTCACTGTAAGCAACAGCTGGTCTCTTTATAGGGCTTAGAATACAGATTACATTAAAAAATATATATATGTATATATAGGAAGAGGAAAAGGGTAAAAATTTTCAAAGTTCACCAGTTGTAGCCTACAGCTACATTTCACTCAGGCTCATTAGGAAGTTTACATTTATAATATAATCTCTTTGAAACAGATTTGGTTTTCTTTTTTTTAAGTAAGGGATCTTGTAAATTAAAACTTTCCCAGGGGGCTAACCTAATACAAGTTGTTCCAGAGGTGGAATTCCTTCTGAGAAAATATCTCAGAGCAGGAGAAAAATGTTTCTCTATGATGGCATAGAGTGTACTGGTTTATGTAATTAGCAGTGAATATCGGAATACCAGAGGGCAGTGTTAGCAATTAATAATACCCTTGCCTTTAGAACAGGGCTAAGCACGAGAAAGACATTTAACCTACATAAAAGAACTGTGCAAATTAGCAGTACATCGTCTCAGTCCAGCTGTTGTAAAGTATTACCATATGGCTTTATAGTACACCTTTATTTTACCTTGGAGATTAAAAAGCCTCTAAAAATACTATTTCCTAATGTTGTTCTGTGCTACACAAAAAATATCAGTGGGGAAAGTGGCTAATGTATGAAAGTTATAGTTTAGAGCCTTACCTTTTCCTACAATTTCTCCCAGCCAAGATTCCTATGAATGAAGTCATACTTACATCAAGTAAAGACATTCAGAAGTGAATTAAATTCTCCTTGCAAACAACAATGTATTCAGGGATGTGAGCTGTGGAAAAGACCATGCAGGGAGTAGGCCAGAGGCAGCCACAGGGCTTTCTTTTAGACAAACTTCACAAGAAATTGGAGCCTTTAACTGAGACAGACTGAGGGGCATCTCCATCAGTGACCAGGTAGCTTATTGCCTGACACTGAGTGCACACCTCAATGCATACATTTTACAATGTCACTAGAATAGTCTTATAAGTTTGCTGTTCTTCCTATGGACTATTAAAATCCAGAGAGCAGATACTATCCCAGAAGACTGGTGATGGAAACTGTTAGATCTGAGATAAAGCCTTAGCTAAAATCCTACTGCAAAAGGAAGAAGACATATTGAAGCCAAGGAGGTAAATGAACAATGAGAGCTGATGTTTAAGTGCCTATGCAGTGGAAAACTTGACATTCCAGTATGATCAAGACAGTTTAAGTAATTTTTAAAAATTCATTTAAAATTGATTCTCATTTTTTAAGACATACATACCTGACTGTTTTAAGGTACACATTAATATGTTTCTAATTACACACTGCTAATGTGAGACAATGTCTTTTTCATTGTGCAACAAGGTTCCTCAAACTTTTTCTGCAAAGGACTAGATAGTAAATAATGTAGGTTGTGAAGGCCATGGTTGGCCTTTGATCATCCTGCCCCTCGTCCTCATTCTCTTTCTTCTTCCTCCTAGCTTGCTTGTGTTTTCATTTCTTCTATCTGAAACGCTTTAAAAACGTGAAACCCATTCTCAGGACCTGGACTACCCAATTCCAGGATGTAGGCATTTTAGACATAAGCCATAGTTGCCCAACCCCAGATGCAGGTTCATGCTTAATATTCTTCTTTCTTCTTTGCACAAGTCACACAGGTAATGGATCAACTGTACATTCTATTTTTCTTTAACTCTAAATTTAAACTTAAATAAATTATATAAAGACAAATGCAAAGCACTATGAATGTCAAATTTTAGAATTTTTTTCTGAATTCTGTTAACAGTTTTCTCATTCATGCTTTATATTGTACTATTTTATTATAGCTGCTCACTCTATACAGAATTTCGAAAACATTAAACTTTATTTTCTAAGAAACAACTCTGGTGCTTTTTATCTTTCATACCTCATAGGTTTGACTATAGTCAATTGAAATAAAATAACAACACAAGCAAGAGTATATCAGATTGGACACCTATTTTCTCTTGAAACCAATTCAGTTATGGAAGTAGTATGGCATAGTACTAGCCTTTTGCCTGTGAGTTCTTCACATCCTGTGCGTTGGGAAATGTGTTTTAGAAAGGGACTGGAGAGCATTGATAGTCTTGTGAATCAGTTTAAGCACAGGTTAATTCAAAAATTGTATATGGAATTGTTTCGGCACTATGCCAAGAACTTCATAGATGTTAAATGACCAGGAAGGTAGTGTCCTATGGTAGAATAAAAATTGCTGCCATGTATAGAACATTTAATCCATAGCGAGCAATTTATATACATTATATTTAATCCTTACCATAACTGTATGAAATTGGTGCAAGTATTAACATCCCATTTCTGATGCTTAGTGTGTATGTGACCTTATCCAAGTTACTTAGTTTTCTCATCACTTAATAGAGTAATACCATCTACCTAATGCAGATTCTACCATTTTCCAAATATTTATTAAATGCTACTTCAATTAGCAGTAATAAGACCAGTAATTCTCCAAGTGTGGTCACTGACCCAGCAAGCATCAGCAACTTTGGAACTTGTTAGATATGTGCATTCTTGGGTCCCATCCTAAACTGTCCCAGGGAGAAACTCTGGGATTAGCACTCGGCAATCCATTTCAACAGGCCCTCCAGATGGCTTTGATGTAGGCTAAAGCTTGAGACCCGCTGATTTGGAATGTAAGATCCTGTCCTCTTGGTGCTTGTGTTTTAACAGACTACTGTGAGCACTTTCGCAGTTAATACATGGATAAGCACTTAGAATTCTTCTAGGTACAAGTTTAGCAGTCACTAAATATTGGGATTACTACTTCTACTATTAGTGTTATAATTATGACAGTAGACAATACTCTAGAATTGCTTTCACAAGATATAAATAACTTTTTCTGTATTTATATTATGAATATGGAATAACATCACTCATAAGTAGATGACTCAAAACAAAGACAAGTAGTTGTATAAATTTCAGAGAAGAAAATTCAAAAGTTAAAAATCAGAGTTGGACAGGTGACATAAATGATCTCCATAAGCCCTGCACTCAAGAGGAGATTGCATGCTCTAGGAAAGGTGCAAATGCTACTCACTTCACTGAATTGTCGCTATGTGGGAATGTAAGCACAGAGGTACCAGATGTTGCAGTTTTTCAAGTGAAGCTTGAAGTCTGGAGTTCTATATAAAATGTTCTGGCTTTTAAATATTTAAGCAATTCAAATTCTAGACACAATGAAACACTTCTGCAGGCCATATCTGGCCCAAGGGCCATCAACCATTGGATTCACCATTTCCTCTTTATTTTACCTGCCTGCACATGGGGCCCTGGAAAACGCAAAATTTTACTGACAATCACATGGTTCAGCATGAACAGAAACAGAAGTTTATGACTCTCTTTTCACTACACAAGGCCTAGTGTGGCTTCTTCCCATTCTGAAGGACATGCACCTAAATTGCTGGATTGGGCAGGATGTGGTGAGGACCAGAGATGATACTGATTGAAAGAAATTCAGTACAAAATAGGATTTAGTGAGTGTACATTGTGTGACATTCCAATTGAATTAGAGATTCTCGAAAACTCAATGTTTCAAATATCCAGATTCATAGGCAGGTGGCTTGTTTGTTTGTTTTGTTCTTTATATACCAACCTGGTCTGATTATTATAAAGGAATTTCAATTTTGTCGAGGAAAACTTGTATTGCTTCCTATTGCCTCTGAAAATTTTTGCCCATCTTTATTCCTTTCCTTTGTCCCTGGTGACTCAGGCCTTAAATTTCAAAACTATAAGAATTTTGATTGGTAAATACTGTTTGCATGCAATTGAGAAGAGGCCACTTCATTTGTATGAAAAGAGTTGAAAGCCGAGCAGACTCACACAAGGCCAGGTTCCATATGAGGCACCTCACCCTGCACCCAAAATGGCATTTCCAGGCCCCGAGTGAAGTTAAAGTTAGCCATACTATACACCATCATTCAAACTTGTTTAGATTTTTTCTTTTGATTCATGCCTTTGCTGCATTTTGTACATCCTCCTGACCATTCTTAGCAGCTGTAACAACACTTGTGGTATTACCAGTAATTTGCAACTTATCAAACATGATTGAACCTTGTTCTTTTGTGTAAACGAAACAGAACTCTTTGGTTGGCTTTCTTTATACTTTGGACATGGTGTAAAGGAAATGGAGACTATATTTGCATGCCAGACAATGAAACATAACACACAGTGTATACATGCCTTTGACACTGTAATTACTAGCTGTTGTTTAGATTCCATGTATGGTCACTGGCTTTGGCTGTGTTGAAATCAGCTGTATCAACATTTAATCAAAGTCTTATAGATTTTGGTTGTATATTTTTCTAATGTCAAAATAGAAATGCTGAGACTAAAAAACGGGTTGGAAGGAATGGAAACATGTATGTGATACACTGCAAAACTAATGAACACTCACGGCACAATAAATGAAGTTTTTTCTGATTTTGTCAGTAATGAAATCAAACATCACATGCAGCCCATTTAAAATTAAGATGATTTCTCTAGCATTTCACCAGCTTCTAATTAATTTTGTTTCACTTTACACTCAAAATGCCCCTTTTCACATATTTTATTGAGGTATTTTCTGATTTATGGTAAAAATATTTAAAAAGAAGTAAATGTCGGGTTTTTTTCCTCTGAGGAAATATAATATGTAATTCTTGGAAATCCTATGTAGAATATACAAATGGTACCACATTATTTAAGGCCATATGATATGAACACTATAATGTACAGTGTTACCTTTGTCCTGAAGAGTATGATAGGTTTCTGTAGTAGATGTATACATGGATTTTCTAAAGTTTAATATGCAGGAATTTTTTCTCAGTGCTGGTGGTTGGGGAGGAGAGGAAGATGATGATTTGCATTATCAAATCCAGGCCTATTGCTATAGCTTTTTAAGAAAACTCCCAGGGTAATGTTCTTCTCCATCTTTTATCTCTCAGACTTGTGTTCCTTCTTGATTATACAGAGATTCCCATAAAATTTAATGTGATAATATCTGCCCATAACAAAGTATGTATGTGTTAGTTGATTCATTTACTATATGATACTATATCTAGCATTATCTTTTATATACGCAGAAGCCTAGGATTCTTATAATGCTATATCATGCAATTATAGTATAAATTCTATGCATATTAGACATTTATTCATTTAATAATTACCATGTACTTATGATATGTGAAGCATTAGAAGAGTTGCTATAGGAAACATAAAGATAACTAAACCAGATTCTGTCTGCCATTAATTTATAATCTCATAATAAATAGTAATCATACAACATAGAAAGGAAGTCACACAGAACATAACAGTATCTTATTATAGTTCAGAAATAGAAATCGCTTCCAGTCATAGTGATCAGGGGAGTCTTGGTAGAAGATGACACTGAGGAATAGACAGGTATGGAACACTTGAGGTTAAAGGGATTAGCAGTGATATACTCTCAAGAAGACAGGCTAGCCGGGGTTGGTGGCACATGCCTGTGATCCCAGCACTCAGTAGGCAGAGGCAGGAGGATCTCTGTGAGTTCGAGGCCACCCTGGGCTACATAGTGAGTGCATTGCCAACCTAAACTACAAAGCGAGACCCTGTCTCAAAAAAAGAAAAAAGAAAGAAGAAGACAGGGCTATAAAACTGAATTTCAGGAGACTGGGTCCATGAATCTAGAAATATGATAAGAAAAATAGTTTTAGATTTAATGCATACATGGGAGAAGGACAAATTCAGAAATACAAAAGCAAAATGAGGAGCCTGTTCCACTGATTTGAGATAAAAAGCAAGAGAGAATAGGCTGGTGTTTGAGGAGAGGTACAAGGGGTAAATCCAGGAGATGGTTATAGAATTAACAACGCAAGCTAAGAAAATGTAGTTGACTAAAATTTCAAGCTTTTTAGCTTGGAGGAAAGATGGATGATTATTAGAAATATAAAAGTTGGACTGGAGAGACAAATAGGAATTTCAGATGGGGCATATGAAGTTTACAATTGGGGGTGAGCTAGTTGTAATGCTCTGCTAACACTCAGGATGAAGTATAGATATAGATTTACAAAATAGTTGTTCTTTAGTGAGGAAATTGTTGAAGGATCGTAAGAAGTCAGGAGTAGAATCTTTAGTAAAATGTAGAAGGTCCAAGAACATTTGTTCCTGAAATTGTAGAAGTTCAGAAAAGAGATTTTCAAGAACAGCTTGACTATGATATTACATTTTTTTTAGAATATGGGAAGAGAGTAGGCAAAAATATATTTTCATAAATATGGAAGTATTGGTAAGTGTTATAGATTTACTAACAAAAGTTTTTCTTAGATTCATTGACAGAATCCAATGCAAGATTTGATAATGGAAAACAGAAATAGTAAAAATATTATAATAGACATTTAGGGGAGAATTGTAGAGAGGAGGTACTAGGAAGATCTTATTTTTTCAATTTTCCATTAATATATGTACAGTTTCTCCATTATAGAAGAAGATTTTAAGCATCAAGAACAACCATAAACTAAAATCTGCTCTCTGAAGAACTATGAATGAGTCCAATAAAAATAAGACAATGTTTCTAAGAGCAATTTTAACATATAAAGCACAATTACATATAAGCTAAATACACAATTAGCTTTTATTATCATTACCTACATAATAAAGTGACCCACAAGGCAACTATTCCAGGTAGGGTATTCTCTACCTTCAAAGTTAGGTAAATTTTTCTATAAAATGGCCCTTGAGACTCAGTAAGTTTCAGAAAAATAACTCAGGAATGAATCAAAAGCATTTTAATTGTAAAATTAAAAGTCTGTCTGTAGCACAATGTTCACAGGACTGATTGACAAAACCACAACTATATTTTAGACTGAAAAGAATAACTCTAGATAGACAGGTGGTATAGAGAAATATTTGATAAAGTCTCTTCAAATATAAGAAATAAAGAACCAAGGAGCATTTTGGAAGTCTCCACATTTGGAGAGAGTCCATTTCTTAACCCTGATGCAAGACTGAAGAAAATCAATGATATAGAAAATTTGGAAAATCGATAAAGAAGATATATAATTATATATGTAAAGGTGAGATGTAGGCCTCAAGATTAATATAATTCTATGTAAACCTGAGAAATCCACTATACGTTGACTTGAAAATATTAAAATCTCTTCTATATTTTAAAATAGCAAATTTTGTATTTAACATAATTCTATATTCAGTATAAAGCATAACCAGATTTTGTACTTTAGACTATATATGAGTAACATTAATAACATGATGATTAGCCAAAAAAAAAAAAAAAAAAACACCCCACAGTTCAGGTTGACTCTGAAGTGTTCACGCTGTCAAGCTCCTCAAAGTAAAGAAGCAATTCAACAATAGAAAGTCCTATTTATTATTCAGTCTCAATTTTTAGATTGGAGGATTTTTTTGGTTTGTTGTTGTTTTTATTGTTTGGTGAAGTCTACCAGTAATCTCTAAATACAACTATAAGTATATAAATTTAAATGAATTCTATTTATGTATTAATTCTACCAGTTAGAAATAAATCCCTAGATTTTATAATGGCAGGAGTTAGTAACAAACTTACAATGGCTTCTGCAGAATCTAAAGGAAACATCATCTGTCACTAGGTGGAGATTAGAGTTGGCATATAAGGCAAGATGGAATTGCTGGCTGTAATTCTCTTTGGGAGAGCATTTAAAACATGAGGTTTTTTCAATTTTCAGGGACATTTAAAAAGCTATCTTTTTTTTTTAATGGGAAATGATTTTTTTCAAATCTACAGTACTCCTTTGTAATAGCTAGTCTCTTTCAAAGAGGATTTCTCTAAGGGATAAATTCTTCCTTTCTTTAAATCAGAATACTTTGGGTATGACAGGAGTTGCCCCGGCTAAAGCAATTCCAAGGCAGACACAAAGTTGTGCTGGTGACTGCAACTCTAAGACATAAGAAAATATTTTGTGAAGAAAGCACTGTAACAATCCTTGACATGGTTTTGAATTATGGCAAATATCAACACTATGGGCTTTTAATCTCATATAGATGAGGGAGGGAAAGTAACAAACAATTCTATATCACCCTTTGAAGAAAGATAGCACTAAGTTGAAATTGCTTTAGTCAGAGCCTAGAAGTCAAAGTTCCTAAGCCTTCAGTCGTATCCTCATATGAGCAAAACCAGTGCTTAAAGACTGTTCAATACATAGTATTGCCACTTACTAAGTGCCTGCACAGGAGACAGGATGTAAAGAAAATACTGAAATCTTTGATCTCACTGAGGTTTTATTTTACCGTAGTCAGAATAAGCAAGTAGAAATTGTCTGTGTAGGGTTAATAAGTGCTATGGAGAGTATCAAATCAAAGAAGAGGGGAGAGGGAGGCAGGCTAACAGAGCAGGAAAGGAGATCAGAAGGAAATGAAGGAGGCAGCCGTGGGAAGGAGATCTAGGGAGTGCTCCAGGCAAACGGAAATGAAAGTCCAGAGGATACAAGACACAGATATTCCTGCCAGGTTCACCAAAAAGTAAAGAGGTAGAGGCTGTTGAAACTCAGAGAAATAATCAGTAACTCTTTGTGGTCCCTTGGAATCACACTGACTTGTGCGCTCATTTTGAAATGAAAAACTATTGAAGAAGGTATGGAGTGACCTTGTGAAAGTCTAAGGGTATATCTATCGTTTGTTTGTGCCTGTTAATATCACATGATGACGAGGAGGTTGGTACATGTATTTAGCATATCTTAATCGATTTCAATCCCATTACCTTCCCTCCTTTCTTTCCCCCTCCTGCTCATCCTGTTCACCATCTCCAGAAGTCCACTCCTGGTTTTCTGTTCTCTCTCTCTCCCTCTCTTATATTTTAATTCCATATTTATTAACTAATGTATTTTAGGTTATTCATATTATAAAAATTATACAATATTTAACTTTCTGCATCTGGCTAATTTCATTTAGCATGATGGTTTCTAGTTCCATCCATTTTCCTGCATTGACATGATTTCATTTTTTATGGCAGAGCAGTATTCCACTGTGTGTACATAGCACATTTTTAAATCTGTTGACAGGCATGTAGGCTGTTTCTAGAGCTTAGCTATTGTTATGCATGTATTGCTATAATGTGCAGTCTTTAATTTTGGGGAAAGGGATATGCTCAAGACTGGTAAAGCTGGATCAAATGCTACCTTTATGTTTAGTTTTTTGAGTAATCTCAGTCCTGGTTTCCAAGTGGTTGTACTAGCTTATGTTCTTACCAACAATATGGGAATTTCCTTTTTTCATAAATATTCATCAGCACTCATGGCTTTTTGTAGTGCTTTTTTTTTGGTACCGAGGATCAAACTCAGGACCTTGTGCTTGCGAGTTAGGCACAGTGTCACTGAGCTAAATCCATGGCCTGCTTTTTGTATTTTTGTTGATAGTTATTCTGACTAGAGTGAGATGGAATTTAAATGTAATTTTAATTCACATTACTCTGATTATTAGAGATATTAAACATTTTTCATATACTTTTTGGCCATCTGAACGTCTTCTTTTGAGAAGTATCTATTCAGTTCATTTATCCTCTTATCAGGTTCATTATTTTATGGACATTAATTTTTTAATTCTTCATGTATTTTAGGTACTAATCTTCTGTCAAAAGAGTAACTAGTAAAGATTTTTCTCCCATCCAGTGGGTTGTCTCTTCACTCTGTTAATTGTTTGGTTTGCCCTGCAGAAAGGTTTCTGATTTGATGTGGTCCCTTTTGTTGATTTTTAAATATTATTTCCTGTGCTTTTAAAGTCCAGTTAGGAAGTGTGCTTGTGCCTATGGCTTCAAGCTTTTCCTTTATGTTGTCTTTCAGCAGTTTCAATGTTTCAGGTTTTATATCTAGGTTTTTGATCCATTTTGATTTTATTTTAGTATAGAGACATAGGAATTTAATTTCAATTTTCTGAACACTACCAAGGGCATTATGTGAAATTGGTATTCATATTTTCCTGCACTATTTGGTTTTTTGGGTGTTCATTTGTTTCATTTTGTTTTGTTTTGTTTTGTTTGTATAGGGGATCGAACTCAGGATCTTGTGCTTACCAGGCAGATGCAGCACCACTGAGCTACATTCTGGCCCCTCTTGCACTATTTGCTAAAGAGACTATCTTTTCCTCCAGCATATGTTTTTGGTCCCTTTGTCAACAATCAAATGACTGCAAATGCCTAATAGAGTCTCTAGCTGCTATAGTGAAAATAGTAAAGGAAGTAAAAAAACAGAAAGCAAGAAGACCAAAGATGAGGTTATTGCAAACATCCAGGCAAGAGATAATGGTAGATTGAATTAGAATGGTGGCTGCAAAAATGAAGAAATTCTGGATTTCACATGTATTTTAAAGAAACTATTGACAAGATGTTTTAGAAAAAAGAATCAGATATGATTCCACACTTTTTGGTCTGGGCAACTGTAAAAATGAAAATGTTCACTGAGATGGCTAAAATATCAATGAACATTCATTGAAACTAGCAAGACAAAAGGAGAAGATGGGAGGTAAGCAAAATAGCCAGAAATGTAGTTGTGGTCACCTAAATTTGAGACATGAGCTTTGAACATCTAAATGGCGATGCTGTCTGAGCAGCTATATTTAAAATTTCACAATGCAGGAGACAAGTTTGGGCTGGAAACAAAAATCTTAATGCCAGAGTTTGCAATACATGGTTTTATAATCAATGATCCACCAAGGGATTGACTATAAATAAAGGAAGAGGATTCATGTTTGGAGTTCAAAGAAATGAGAAGGAAATAGCAAAAGGAATGAAAAGAAAGTAGCTAAAGTAATAGAAAGAAGATGAAAGAGTGTGGGTCTTACACACTAAGAAATGTATCATGAAAGGAATTCTTATCTGTGACATATGTCATTGATAAGAATCAGTATTGAGAATGACCACTGGAATTTTTAATGGGATGGTACTGGTGGTCTCCTAAGAGCAATTTCAGGAGCAGTGTAAGGATGAAAGCTTGGTAGGAGCTAAACAGAGAATGGAAGAAGGGAGCTGGAGACAAAGTTTAAAGAGCTCTCACAAAAGCACTTGCTATTAATGGGAAGAGATAAAGGAAAGCTTATGGAGGGACATGTCAAGAAAGTTTATAAGCTAAGAATCTACAAGTGTAAGAATCCAAAAAGATTACGGAAATAATTGCTATGTTCATTAAAGGTCCAGTTGACTTTAGTGATCATAAAATTAACGTGTCACTCTTTTGGCCCCTTTTCCTAGCCAAATTCAATCACCTGATTCGGTGCCTCCATAAAAGTGACAGAGTTAGATTTAAACTGAACTTTAAATGATCAAGTAGTTGAAAACATTGACTGTTCTTTCATTTTTCAGTTTTACCATCATGAAAAAGTTATATAAATGAAATCTTCTTAATGATCAATAGAGGTGAATTGCTGCTTACTCTGTGCTCTAATTTCCTTTTGTTATATGCCATACATATATTTGCCTAAGGAGGTTGGTTTAAATTGTCTCACAGTATAATATATCTTTAAATCAAGAACCACAACAAATTTTTCCTGTAGTTCACAGGAAATAAGTTCTGTGGGCTATATGGTCCCTGTCAAGCTAGCGAGAGCAAGATGTAGATCTCTGTAGCAATTATGAGTTCTGCTGCTGTAGTCAAAATCAGCCAGAAACAACTGCAAGTGAATGGGTATAGCTACCTTCTAATAAAAATTTACTTATAAAAACAAATCCCTGGCAAAAATAACAGGCCTCAAGATTACCAACCTCTGCTTTAAACTAATATAATATACTTTAAATAGCTTTGCATATATTCAATAGCTATTAATTTAATAAATTGGATAAAATTAAAATTTACAAAAGCATTTACAAGTCTGCTGGACATGCACTAACCCACTTAAAGCATTCCTTCTCAGTGGAATGTATGGCTGGTATCCTTGATACGCAAGGACAATCTGCAGATCAGCAATACCAGCATTACCTTCTAACATCAGAAATATAGACAATGTGCTTTATGCTTTGACTGGCTAGATCAGAGACTGCATTTTAGAGAGAGCCCTCTGTGTGTGTTTTTTGGTTTTTAAAATTAATACATGTTTATAGTACATAATGATTACATTCATTGTGGGGAGTTGGTGCATGTGCATGGAATTTTCTAATTCTTTTTGTTTAATTCTTTCACCTCCCCTCCCAACCACCTCTGCCCCTGCATCTCTTGGATGGCTTTATATATACATATACATATATATATATATATATGTGTGTATATATATATATAAAAAATACATGATGGCACATTTCTTGTAGGGTTTTGGTGCATGTACATAGCACTTAATGATCTCCCTCTTCCTCTCTCCCTCTATCTCTCCTTCCCTTCCCATATGCTAAAGATCCATTTCTCTATTTCCTATTGTTTATCTTTCATTTTGCACTTTATTTATATACTGATATATACTCATATCAGTGAAACCATGAGATATTTAAGCTTGTGTTTCTGATTTACTGCACTTTAGATTATGATTTCAAGGTACATCCATTTTCCTACAAATGACTTAAGTTTATTTGTCTGTGCATTAATATTTGAGAAACATTTATTTAGAAAGTGTGAAATCAAATAACCTATAAAAACTTATAAAATTGGGCCAGGGATTTAGCTCAGTGGCATCATGCCTGTCTCACAAGCATAAGGTCCTGGAGTTTGATCCCCAGTGCTGAGAAAAATCCCCACAAAAAACAAAAAACAAATTTAGAAAGTTGACAAAAAATAGAGTAATACAAAACAAGGAGGGAGTCAATAAGACAATGAAAGAATAGAGCAAATTTATCCTGATCAAATGTCCATCAAATGATGAGAGGATAAATAAAATATGGACTATCCATGTGATAGAATAGTATTATTTAGCCAGGGGTAAACTTTGAAAATATGATGCCTAGTGAAAGAAGCCAGTTACAAATGGTCACATATTTTATGATTCCAATGATGTAAAATGTCCAAAAGAGGTAAATCTATAGAAACAGAAAACAGACTTGTGGTAGTCAGTGGCTGGGGAGACAGGAGAATGAGGACTGCTAATGGGGATGGGTTTCTTTTTGAAGTGATCGACATGTTCTGGAATTGGATAGTGGCAATGGTTGCACAACACTATAAAAATCACTGAATTCTACACTTTAAAATGGGGGGTTTTATGGTATGTGAACTGTAGCCCAATTTTTAAAGTCCAAAAAGTTGGAAAACAAAGGCAATAATAAAAGAAGTGATGAAAGGTTTCCTTCCACAGCAATTTTGTGGCAATTGTGTTTAAGGAATGCAAGACTTTTGGTAAGAAATGATAAGCAACACTCCAGTTCCTATAGAACTAAGTGAAACAACTGTCTGTATTGCTTCTTTTTTCTGGGAGGGGTGATTATAAGGATGAAAAACTGCAGAAAAATTGATTTTCTGGTTCATCAAAGTAACTTATCTTGGGTTAGGTTGGCAGGAAAGCTAGCTAGCAAGGAGAGACAGAGAGAGAGAGAGAGAGAGGAGTGAGAGAGAGACTTTGCAAGCCTGGTCTATTACGTTAGTTGTAACGTGAGTATCATCCTACATTAACTAACCCCAGATCCCTACAACCAGTTCCACAATCCCACAACCCCAGAACACCACACCCGAAGCCACAGAAAGCCTTCAGGTTTTTTCTCTCTTGTCTTCATAACAGTCGCAGGGCCAACCACATAATCTGAATTGGAAGGTTTGGGTTGTTTGTATATGTTCTAAAAGGAATCCCTACTGTTTGAGTGTTTTACATAGCTGGGAGTCAATAATCATGGCATCTGGGTGATGACCAAATGAGTCATACGGGGGAAAACACAGACCAAAGTGTAATCAAGGCCATGATTTGCAGATGTGCCTTCACACCCACTCACAGTGGAAATCTCCACTTTTTATAGCCCCTAACTATAACTCAGTACCCATTCTGTTATATTTACAATATACACATCCCACAGTTGACAATTGATTCTCAAATAAAGCTGAAAATTTAAGTAGCAAAGTATTTACAAATGGAAAAATATAAACAGAATATTGAATGCATTGGATGCTAATATCTAGCAGGCTGTCATTGTAAGGTCTTTGAGGATCCATTTCCTCCCTAATTCAATAGCATCGAACTCAATTTAGGATCTATTTTTTTAAAATGTCTTTTTATTAATGCTGGAAAAGTTGTACAATTTATAAGGGACAATGTGAGGTTTTGAAACATGTATACACTGCGTAGTGATCAAGCCAGAATAATTAGCATATTCACTACTTTAAGCATTTATTGTGTCTTTGTGGTAGGAACATTCAAAATGCTTTCTTCTAGCTATTTGGGAATATGTAATACTTTATTGTATCTCACTGTATTGTATCTACCTATAGTCACCCCACTGTACAATATAATTACAAACGTTATTGCTCCTGTCTATTACATTGTACCTGTTGACCAATACTTCCCCATCCCCCTCTCTTTCTATGTCTCCATGGCCTCTAATAACCTTTATTGTATTCTCAAATTATGTGATAACTATTTTCAATTCCATATACGAGGAAAATCATGCAATCTTTGTCTCTTTGTGCCTGCTTTATTTTATCATAATGTCCTCCCTTCCCACCTATGTTCTTGCAAATGATAGAATCTCATTCTTTTTTATAGGTGATATTATATATATCACATTTTCTTTATCCATTCATTTGTGGATGGACACTAAGACTGATCTCAAATCTTGACTATTGTGAATAGTGATGTAAGAAATATAGGAGACCAAAGGTCTCCTGGGCATACTGCTTTTATAGACGTGAATCTTAAATTTTCTTTTCCTATGCCAATAGCAAAATAAAGCACATTTTCATAAAACCTAACTTTTTAAATTATAGTTTTTGGAATTAATTTAATATCCCAATGAACCCAGTAACCTGATCAACTCATTCATAAAGGTGAGGATAAGATGAGCAATAGTGATTTAGAAATAAAGCAGATTATAATCTGATAGGGATATTTTGACAAAAACTTTCAGTCACAGTGGATTTATTATAGGTAAAGTACTACAGATTTAGAAGGAAATTTTGTATTACATCTGTATGTATTTTTTTAGGGCTGGTGAAGCAGAAAATGAAGTTATCATATGCACTGAAGAGAAGAGAAAGAGTAGATATTAAATCTTGGAACCTAATGACTCTAATCACACCATTTGAATCAATTTAGGAGTTTTAATGGTGGCTGCTGAGTACAAGAACTTGAGGAAGACTGTGAGGTTATATCTAGTTTTCTAAGGTTTAACATATCTGCCATGGGCCTCAGAAGTAGGGAATGGGGAGAATTCCAATTTAGTATCAATTTCTTTAATTATAATTTCAGCCCTGAATATCTAACTCCTCCTAGTGTCTGCCCAACAGAAAATTTTATTGTTGGGAAACCATACTTAAGGTGAGACTTCAACTTTAATTTAAGTCAGTTAAAAGGATTTTGTAAGAGAGATCCAAAAAACTCAGAAGTCATCAAAATGGGAATCATGCTAGGAAAATTTAATCCAATGCTTTCTTTTAAATCACACATCTGAAAAGTGAGTGAGTAGGAAAAGAATCCCTTCCAGGGTTGTTAATTTGCTGTCTCTGCATGCATGATAATACATCAGAATGTAAGATCTTAGAAAGAAAAACCAACCATGTTGTCCTTTATTTACATGTAATCTTATCTTTTTTCCATTTATTCCTTTAAGACTCCCTAAACTGCTAGGGTCTTTTCTTAATAATCTTCCCATAAACTTATCCATTCCTCTTATGGGTTTTTGTCATTTCTTCCAGCAAATCAAAATATTTGACATGGAATAATAATCAATCAAAACTATGTATAATATATAGGCATACATTCTTGGTAGTTTTAATAGTGTTATATAGCTGTGGTAACTAAATAACTTAAAATATACATTTTTTTTGTTTTACTTTTTCAGCATTTGCAATTTCCGACATTAAATGAGCTTTGCAGGTGTGCAAATACCCTGCTAGTTCTGGGGCTTTCTGAAAGACTACTAGCCACACAACCAACACTTTGGAGGACTGGCATAATGGGAAAGGTTTTCAAAGCCTAACAATAAATTAGTATGACTAGTTATGTAACAAGTGGACCTCTGTCAAGTTAAAAAATAAGACCACCTGAAGTTTCATTTTTTTAAGTCATCATGATTGAATTTTTAAATGCAAAACCAGATATGACCATTCTTGTCTATCCTTGGCTTTTCCTTTTATGTAAACATTATTTTCTTGATATGTGGGTGGGGAGAGAGCCCCTAACCTGAACTTCTCTTCACAAAAATAAAAAACATAAAACATAAAAACTGCTTTGGTCAGTTTTAGCCTGGGATATGTCTTATTTAAGGGACACTTGTGCACTGTACAGAGAAACTGCCTTTATATCTTTAAGATGATGTGTGGCTCTCAGGAAATGCCAAGGAAAGTATTGCAGATGTCAAGCATAAGCTGGTAAAAGACATAACTATCTTCAGTGTGTTTTTATGCCCCTTTCACACTGTGTTCTAGGTGCACACAGGAAGCTTTACAGTCGTTTTGTTCTTCAGTATCCCTGCAAAAGAAATTTGATATGTAATTCCCCCTTTCACAATATTCAACAGAAATTGGAGTTTATATTACTTTAGAGCAGCTAAAAATTCAGGTTATATTTTACACCCAAATTCTGTAAATTATATAGGAAAATTATTCACTCAAGTCAATTCCCTACATAAGGGGATTAAGAATTCATCTTATATGTGAATGTCATGAAAATGACAATTGAGAAATGGCAAGTTCTTCAATAGTAATGCCACCCCAGTATGATACTTTGTTTGTTTTAAAATTATCCCATATATATTAGATATAAATTTGCAATAATCAACTATCAATTTGGAAACCGTTTGTATAAACAATTCTCAAAAGAGAATATGAACTTAGCATAAGAAGCATACAGGCATCTTAAACATCCTTTGATGATCATCATAAGAGAGCAATGTTTATTTTTTTGCTACATGTGAAAGTTCATCCCCAGTATCAAGTTTATTTTGTCCGCTAACTTTGTTAACCTTTCCAATTTCTTCAGTATTTGGTGTCTTTTCACAAAGAGCTGCTGGGATAGAACAGTTGCATCAGGGTTAAAGGTCAGAGCCATTACCATGTTAACCTGAAGCATATATACTAGTCCTTGAGCTCACAATGTGTTTTTGATTACCTTTTAAAATAAAAAATGCCAGCAAGAGTCCTATAGGAATGTACTAGGCATCAATGAGACCTCCCATAAGCACCATTTTTTATAAAACACTTAACATATTTTGACCCATAAAGTTACTATGAAGGCCAAGAATAATGCAATTTTCATTATTTCTTGAAAAAGAATAATTTTTGATAATTTCATTTTATAACAATTTAATTTATGATGCTGCTTCAAAGATTCAAACTTTTTCAAACGTAGCCTATTTCTACTGATTTTTTAAAATAATATTTATATGACAGCATTGTTAATTAGTGAAAACATTATCTATAGTACTGAAATCATACTATCATAATGAATAACTAAGAGATATTTTCTTGAAAAGATTTACTGCTAATCCCTTAGTTGTAATTCATTTCACTCCAGAGACATTCAACCCATCGCTTAGAAACAGTATTTGCAGACTTCACCAGGGTAACAGCTCTAATCCTTAAGGTAATCATCTTTCACTCTCCTCTCCAGTTCTTTCTCCTTTCAAGTCTTCACTGGTCTTTTTAGAAAAACAAAAACTAGAAGACAGCTATTATTTTCCTCCATGGGATAGTCTACTCCATTCAGGCAAGTAATACCATTTTCTGTTTACCTTCATCTGAAACAAGTGCACAGGGTCACCCTTCCTCCTGCTGATATTTTCCCAAAGAAAAAGAAAGACTATGTCAGGAGACAGCCAGATCACCAACTCTAAAAACCTGAGAAGTTAACCCCCCTTGACTTTTAAAAAATTTTTGCATTTCGTATCCATAGGGGATGACAAAGAGAGGAGACGACAAAGAGGACAAGAAAGAGAAGGAAAAGGCATTTTTCTATGTCAGAACAATCAGTCTCTGTATCTTCTTTTCTCAGAGTGTACCATGATCAGTAATAAGGCCAAAAGGAGACTTTCTTATAATTTTTATTTAATGCCAGCAGTTTACAAAACAATTTCAGGACAAAGAAATACTAATGGATAAAGAATGGATTACATGTTTCATATACCATAGGAAAGGACAGGACAACATTGATTTTGTGCGTGCATTTGTATCAAAATAATTTTTTGTCAATTGAATGAAAGGGATTTCAGAATTCTGTACCAGGAGTAAGTTCTTTAGGACTGTGAAGCTATTTAGTTCCTTTATGATTATTTTTTGGTCAACGACCCATATTCATCATTGGCATTGGCCTTGGCTTGGGAAAGTCTAGCATAGTCATGAACAGTAAGAGTTGACTAAAACTATCATATATGCAATTTGGCAATGAATACTAGGTATTTAGTCCTAGAATAAATAACAGTCTCTGTCCTCAAAAAACTAGGTGATTTATAGATTAAAAAATTTTATTCTCAATTTCAAATTTGTGCTAAGTTCTAGAAGTTATTTAAGTTTCTACTTCTCAAAAATAAATCCTTAGTTCATATACATTTAGCGGGGAAAAAAAACCTTTCCAGTTACCATGAAACTTATTTTTCCAAAACATTTCCGTGTGAGGTAGTAAGGATTAATCTACATTTTAGATTTATCAGATGCTTTCAAATGCTTGCTCTCTCCCATATGCTCTTATTTGAATCAACTCATGATTTTTAAGCTAGAAGCTTGCAAATTCCTGGCCCTCACCTTTGCCATTCACATTGTTCCTTCAACTCTACCTTCTAGAATTTCCTGCTGCCCACACATCTCCTTTATTATTGCCATAGTTCAAATCTTTCTGAGTGCCAGGTTAAACTACCCAGTGGGCAATAAAATCATGTTCATAAAGCATTAGTAAAGCAAACACACTATAAAATGTGAGAAAATTTTTGGTTCAATGAATTTATCCAGAATTTTGAAATTAGACTCTCTGGAAAGAAGTTATAATAATTATGACATTTCAGCATTTGTTACATATTTTTATTTCACCATTTATGTATACTTTCAGCATTATTTTAAATGACATAAAGAAGAGTCAGAATTCTTTCAATATTTAAGCCTTTTTAAACATCGGTTCCAGGCTTCATCTGTCCTATCACTGCTGGAATTTTTCCAAAACTTTATCAGTTACATCACTCACCTGTTTAGTGATTTTGCTATGTCTGAAACACCAGAAAGGAAGGTTTACATTCCTTATCTTCACAAACAAGCCCTCACTGGTATAGCCGCAGCTTGGTCCTTCAGTCTGGTTGCCACATATTTGCCCTTTATCCTTTAGCCACACCAAACTATACATTCTTTTGGCAAAGGGATTTTTTAAAAATTTCCCTTGAATCTTCCAATAGGATCTCATACCTCACTCTTCTTCTTAAAAGCAATCAAAAAATATAAGCACATAGACAATTCTTTGTTAAATTTATATTATTCTTCTTCAGACCAGCACTGAAACCTCTTTTGCCTATGGTCCTCATGCATTCAGGTTTCAGAGAAGATTTCAACTGAAAACACTCATCCTGGGATACTTTGGGTTTTTTGTTTTTTGGTTTTTTTTTAAGTCAGGATGTGGCTTTTTCAACCTGCCCTTTGGACCCTCTTATTATTATGCAAATGCATAAGTGAATTATAAGAATCCACTTATTGACTCACATGTTGGTTCACCATATAAAATCAGCAAAAATTTTACCACAGCTTCTATATACCACCTCCAAAAGGAGATGCTTCATGCACTACCATGCTATTAAGTAGCCTCAGAGATCCCTACCCGCTGTTTTAACACTGAGTTCCACAATGAGGTCATGCGAACGAAACCCTGGGTTCCCACAGCATGGTTCTCTCCTAAAGAAAAGGAGCTTTTCACTCCCTGGAGGCACTGAGAGCCACAGGCATGGACCTCAGGAATAGGGCCAACCCAAGATCCACAGACACTCCAGGAAAGCTAATAATTTGACATCCATTTAAACCCATATTCTTCAATGTTTGGTTAGCTCACTATTTAGAAAAGAGTTTGAGACCTCAATAAGAAAAAGGCAATAAAGGCTTTTTCAATAATATTGTTCTCACTCATAAAAATAATAACACAAAAACAAACAAATATGGGCTTGTAATAATTTAATTTGTCAACTGGGTGTGCAGATATTTGGTCAAGGTTTATTTGAGGTGCTTCTGTAACAGTGCTTATGGGTGATATAAGATGGGAGAGATTCATCTATTCAGTTGAAGGCTTGAGTAGAACAAAAAATGTTGACCATGCCCTGAGTTAGGGAGAATTCTCCTGTCCAATAGCCTTAAAACTGGAATGTTAGCTTTTCTGTTGCTTTGGTCTTGGACTAAAACATACATTCTTCCTGGCTTCCAACACTGCCAGTTTTACTCTCCTGGAGATGACTAGTTAGTCCAGGAAAAAATAAAACAAAATACAATATAACACTGAAAGAATGTTCCAAGAGGTCAAAGGTGTTTATTTTGGGGAAAGCAAGGG
The DNA here is from genome assembly GCF_053883595.1 of Heterocephalus glaber. Taxonomy (NCBI): domain Eukaryota; kingdom Metazoa; phylum Chordata; class Mammalia; order Rodentia; family Bathyergidae; genus Heterocephalus; species Heterocephalus glaber. Next base: position 10,757,740 of record NW_028258156.1, read on the forward strand.
TGTCTCAATATCAGAAAATGTATTAATACAAGTCAACATACAAAAGGATCAAAATAAAAATATCACATAATTATGTAAAAGAGATTTTTAAAAATAAATAATTCATATGTAATACTTTCCTAATTTTATATACATATGTGTGTGTGGGTAGGTGTATATGTGCATGCATAGGTGTGTATGTACAAATGTATATCTACACACACACACACACACACACACACACAAACCTGCATCAGGCCTTATGGAGGAAAATTAAGAGGATATTCAGTAAATCCAAGATGATACAAAAGTTCCTGCTAGTCCCAAAATTTGTGTTACTGTCAATCTAGAAAGAGAAATTAGAAGTATATAAATTTTAGAAGTTTAAAAATAGAATTATTTATAGTTGTTATAATTGCATATAATGAAAATATAAGATGATTAAACTAAAATGTGAGTGAATTCAATAAGTCATTGAAGATAATCTGATCAATATCTTGCATGTAGATACACAAATAATTACATAATATAATGGGAAAAGTTTCTCTTTTACAACAATGCATACCTGAAATGACATAAATATTCAAACATTGGTCAAGTGATAAATTTGCATGAAATATGCAAGATTTACATGAAGCAAACTCTGAAACAGTATCTGGCTTTGAAATATATTACAAAGTTACAGTGATTAAAACAGTGTGGTACTGACATAAAAATGGATACATAGACCAATGAAACCACATAGAGAACATAGAAATTAATTCACATTCATGCAGCCAAATGACTTTTGATAAAAGTGCCAGGAAAATGCAGTCAGGACAGTGAAGCCAGTCATTGGTGTTGTGAATATCAAATATCCATAGGTAGAAGAATAAAACTAGGTTCCTTCAACTCACTGTATACAAAAATGAGCTCAAAATAGATCAGAGTCCTAAATGTTAAATCTGAAACTATAAAATTGCTATAAGAAAACATAAGAGAAACACTTCAAGATATTAGTATAGGCAATGATTTTTATCTTTTTCTCAACTGTTTTTTATTGGTACATTTTAGATATACATAATGATAACATTCACTGTAGGGAATTTGTACCTGTACATGATATATCTTGATTCTTTTTTTTTCCCATTCCCCTCCCTTCCCCTCAAACCCCTTTCCCCTCCTAATTTACAAAACCTTTGTTTCCATTTTTTTCTTTCTATTCTCTTTTTATGATTTTTTTTAGATAGAACTCCAAAGGCACAAGCAACAAAAGTGAAAAGAGAAAATGTGGTTATATTAAACTAAGAAGCTTCTTTGCAACAAAAGAAATAATAAAATTAAGAATGTGAGAAAATATTTGCAAACTATCCATCTTAACTGGGATTAAGATGCAGAATATATATGGACCACAAAAAGCTGAACACCAAAACAAAAAGCCTAATTCAGACTAAATTAAACAAAGACACATTTCAAAAGAAGACATACAAATGACCAAAAAGTACATGAAAAAAAAGCTTGACTTCACTGCTTATCAGAGAAATGTAAGTCAGTGATATATCATCTCATTTAGTTTGAATGTTATCATCAAGAAGACAAAAAAAATGCTGCAGAAAATGTAGAGAAAATGGAATTCTTATACATTATTGTTGGGAATGTAAATTAGTACAACCATTAAGTAAAATGTGGTGATTCCTCAAAAAACTAAAAATAAAACTCATATAAACCAGCAATTCCGCTACTGGAAATATACTGAAATGAAATCATTATACTAATAAAATACTTGCACTCTTATGTTTATTATAGCACTATTCACAGTAGCTAATACATGGAATCAACCCAAATGCCGTTCAAAGGATGAATGGATAAAGTGTGTTATATAAACACAATGGAGTAGTATTCAGCCCTAAAAGGAAACAAATCCTATCATGTTCAGCAATGTGGATGGAACTGGAGTGAAATAACCCAGACAAATGAAAACATATACCACAAGTTCTCACTCGTGTCTGGAGACTCATCAGCCAATCTCATGAAGAAGGGAATTCAATAGTGTTCACAAGGCACTGCAAAGTCAGGGGGAGGGTAGATAAAAAAGGGTATCAAATAAATAAAGGGTACCAAAGAGAGTGGAGAAGTTACTTCGGGTTCTTCTTTAGCATGGTAAAATTAAAATTGTAGATTGTTTGAAATAATCTATGATATATTTCAAAATGTCTAGAAGGGTATGAAATTTCCAACACATAAAAATGATTAATATTTGAAGAAATACAAACAACTACTACTCTGATTTTCTATGACACATTGTATACATGTATCAAATGATCATAATATAACTCATGAAGATGTATGAATACTATGTCTCAATAAAAAAAATCTTTAGAAGTAAATCAAACACTAGTAAATGATACAATGGAGTCTTGAAAAAAGTAACATTTCTAAAAAAAGAAAAATTAAGAATTTTAAAGGCAATGAATTCAATATTTTCTTATAAGATACCAGTGAGATACTTGTTTTTAGCCAGACAAGCACATTTTAACATTCATATGGGAAAAAACAAAGAGTTAAATTTGAAATAAATGAAGGGAAAACTTAGTCCTACAATATTTTAAAACATGACCAAAAGCAGTAGTAATTAGAACAGTGAGATAATAATGCATGAAAAAATAAACAGATAATTTGAAAAAATATCAGAAAGTCTAGACATTAACCCAAACCCATCTAGGAAATTGTATCTTAAAGATTACAACTTAATTACTAATGGGAAGATGAAACATTAAAGAAATTATGTGGGGGAAATGGATAAAATACTAAGCTGGTTACATGGTTCACATCTCATACAAAAATGAATTCTAAATGAATCAAAGATTTAACTGTGACAAATGAAACTGTGTAAACGCTGGAATTAATGTTAATAGTTTTATAATCTCTAGAAGTGAAGGAATAGTTAGGTTTTACCAAATAAACTACCTAAGACACTGATAGTATTTGCTTTTTGGGAGGTGTATTGACTTCGTTGTGTCAACTTGGCCAGGCTCCAGGCTCCAGGCATTTAGGCACTAATTTCAGTGTTGCTGGGAATGTATTTTGCAGATGTAATTAAGGTTCCTAATCAATTGGCTTAAAGTGAAAGAGATTATCCTGGATATTCTGCATGAATCTGACTCAATATGCAGGAATGCCAAAGAGCAGGGCTGAGATGTCCAGGTTTCCCTGAGAGAAAAAAGAAATCTTGCCAGAAACATCTGCTGTGTCTGTGGAGTTCTGTCCTGCGGGCACTCTCACTTTCCTGACTGCCAGCAGACAGCAGTTGCACCCTGTGCTTGTGGCTTGCCTATAGGTGAGTTGTAACCTGCGTGAGATTTTCTCTCCAGATCAGCTCTGCTACAGGTTTTTGACCTACTCAGCCACATCCCACAATTTATATATATATATAATTTCTATATATATACAATTTCTACGTATATATATATACATACATACATACATACATACATACATACATACATACATACAGAGAGAGAGAGAGAGAGATGACATTCCTGTCAATGATGGTGGTACCAAAAGATTATAATGGAGCTAAAAACTTCCTAGCACCTAAGTGACCTCATAGAGTCAGCGTAATGTTGTACTGCCACAGATTACCCATATGTCTGTGGTAATACAGGAGCAAAGAAAATTTCTGCCCTGCTGGCCCTATAAAAGTGCACCATAGACAATTGTGTGTAGCACTTTACACTTAAAATAACAAATGACTGTGTGGCTGGCTTATGTATTTAGGATACTATACTTCTACTTATTTTTTAAAAAGACTGTAGAATAGTAGACAATGTGACACCTGCCGCAGCCTCATACATCTTCTGTTTACTATGTGTCTTTTTTTTTAATCACTAAGATTATTGGTACATCTCAGGTATGCAATATGATTCCATTCATCACTGGGAATTTGTACCTTTACAAGATACATCTTGCTTCTTATTTTTTTCCCCATTCCCCTGCCCTCACTGCAACACCTCCGCCCTTCCCTATTTACAAAGACTTTGTTTCCATTTTTTCCTTTTCTTATATTTTTTCCTTTCCCTTCTTTCCTTTCCCCTACTCCTCCCACTTCCCCTTCTCCTTTGGACCTTTTCTTCCTAATTCACAGTATCTGTTAAACATTTTGATCCTTATTTGCATTTTCAGTTCCTCACACCAGGGAATCTATTCAGTATTTACATGTCTGTGTCCTATTTATTTCACTTAAGAGTATGGCCTCAATGTGCATCCATTTGGCTATAAATGTCTCTAGTTTCTCATTATTTATGGTGGAGTAGTACTCCATTTTATTGAAAAAAAAAATAATAATAATAATAAATCACTTCTTCTTTATCCAATCTCTGATTGATAGGCAATTAGGCTGTTTCCAAGTTTTGGCTATTACAAACTGTGCTGCTATAAACATGGGTGCATGTATATCACTGTGGTATGATTCTTTTAATTCTTTTGGGAAGATACCTAGAGGGGAATAGTTGGGTCAAATGGGACCTCTAATCCTAGTTTCTTGAGGTATCTCCATACTGATTTCCATGGTGGTTACACCAGTCTACACACCCACCAACAGAGGAGAAGGGTTCCTTTTTCCCCCAAAACTCCACCAGCATTTATTATTGGTTGATTTCTTGATAGCAGCCATTCTTTCTGGAGTGAGGTGGAATCTCTGCATTGTTTTCATTTGCATCTCTTGAATGACCAGTGATGTTGAACATTTTTTTCATATGCTTATTTTCTCTTTCTACTTCTTTGTCCTAGAAATGTCTGTTCATTTCAGATGTCCATTTTTGGATTGGGTCTTTAAATTGGGGAGGTCTGATTTTTTTTTAAGTTCTTTATATATTCTAGGTAGTAGACCTTTAGATAGTAGAACTCTAGATAGTAGACCTCTAAATAGTAGACCTAGATAGTAGTTCTTGTCTGAAGAACAGCTAGTAAAATTTTTTTCCCACATTGTGTGTTGTCTCTTCACTATGTCGGTGGTTTATCTTGCTGTGCAGAAGCTTTTTAATAAGCTTTGATCCCACTTGTTGGTTGTTTGTGCTAGTTCATGTGCAACTGAGGGTTTGTTCATGAAATCTTTTCCTATGCCAATGTCTTCAAGAGTTCTACCTAACCTCTCTTCCAGCGAGTTTAGTGTTCCTGTTTCAATATTTAGATCTTTAATCCATTTTGATTTTATTTTAGTGCATGGTGAGAGATATAGGTCTAGTTTTAATCTTTAGTAAGTTGAAACCCAATTTTTCCAGCACTATTTATTAAAGAGCTATATTTCCTCCAGTGAGAGTGTTTGGCTCTTTTGTCAAAGATGAGGTGACCGAGTGTGTCTGGAGTTGTTTTGGCATCTTATAATTGATCCATGGGTCTGTTTCTTTGCCAGTACCATGCTCTTTTTATCACAGGAGCTTTGTAGTATAGTTTCAAGTTGGGGATTGTGATACACCCTACCTTGTCTTTGTTGCCTAGAATTGCTTTTGCTATTCTAGGTCTCTTCTTATTCCAAATGAATTTTTGAATTGTTGTCTCAAATTCTGTGAAATATGCTGTTGGAATTTCTATTAGGATTGCATTGAATCTATATAGCACTTTGGGAAGTATGGCCATTTTCACTATTGTAGTTCTTCCTACCCAGGAGCAAGGGATGTCTTTCCATTTTCTGATATCCTCTTCAATCTCTCTTTTTTTTCACAGTACTGTAATTTTCAGAATAGAGTTCTTTTATTTCTCTCATTAGATTCATTCCTAGGTATTCCTTTCTTTGGAGATGCTATTGTGAAAAGAGTTGTTTCTCCATTTCCTCTCTCAGAGAATATGCTGTTCATGTACAGGAAAGCTATTGATTTTTGTGTGTTGACTTTGTACCCAGCTACTCTACTGAATTTGATTATTATGTATAGAGAATTTTTGGTGGAGTTCTTGGGGTCTTCTTTATACAGTATCATGTCATCTGCCAATAATGACAATTTAACTTCTCCATTTGCCATCTTTATTCCTCTTATTTCTTTCTCTTGTCTAATTGCTGTGGTTAATGTTTCCAGAACTATACTCCAAAGGAGTAGTGATAGTGGACATCTTTGTCTTGTTCCTTATTTTAGGGTGAAGGATTTCAGGTTTTGACCAGTTAGTATGATATTGGCTATTGTTTTTTCATAGATGGCTTTTATCAAATTGAGATATAAACCATCTATTCCAATTTTCTGTACAGTTTTTATCTTGGATGGGTGTTGGATTTTTTTTAAACACTTTTTCTGCATCTATTGAGATCATCATATAGTGTTTGTCCTGGGCTCTGCTAATACAGTGAATTACATTTATTGATTTGCATATGTTGAACCATTTCTGCATTTCTGAGATGAATTCCTGTTTGGTCAGGCTGTATGATCTTCTTGATGATCTTTTGCATTCTGTTTGCCAGTATCTTATTGAGAATTTTGTGTCTATGCTCATTAGTGAGATTGGCTTATAGTTCTCTTTTTCAGTTGGGTCTTTCTATGCTTTGGGGATCAGGGTGATGCTTGCTTCCAGGAATAAATTTGGGAGTACTGCCCCTCCTTCAATTTCCTTGAAGGGTTTTAACAGCAGTGGCAATAGTTCTTCTCTAAATGTCTTATAGAATTCAGCAGTGAAGACATCAGGACTTTTCACCTGGGCTTTTCTTTTCTTTTTAAAAAATTGTTTTCCTTATTATTTCCCCATTCCCCTGCCCTTCCTTCAACCACATCCACCCCTCCATATTTACAAAGACTTTGTTTCCATTTTTTCATTTTCTCATATTAATTCCACTCTGTTCTTTCCTTTCCCCTATCCCTCTCACTTCCCCTTCCTCTTTGCCCCTTTTCTTCCTATTTCACATTATCTATTATACCTTTTAGTCTTTATTTACTCTTTAAGTTTCTCACACTAGAGAGACTATTCAGTATTTACACAAGTGCCCTATTCATTTCACTTAAGAGTATTGCATCAATGTGCATCCATTTAGCTATAAATGTCTCTAATTTCTCATTTTTTATGGCTGAGTAGTACTTCATTTTTTAAAAAAATAACACACTTTCTTTATACAGTCTCCATTTGTTGGGCAATTGGGCTGCTTCCAAGTTTTAGCTATTACAAACTGTGCTGCTAGGAACATGGGTGCACATATATCACTGTGGTAGGATTCTTTTAATTCTTTGGGGACGATACCTAGTAGGGGAATAGCTGGGTCAAATAAGACTCCCAGTCTTAATTCTTTGAGGTATCTCCATACTGATTTCCACAGTGGTTGCACCAGTCTACACTCCCCCCCAGCAGTGGAGAAGGGTTCCACTTTCCCCACAGCCCCTCCAGCATTTGTTATTGGTTGATTTCTTGATAGCAGCCATTCTTTCTGGGGTGAGGTGGAATCTCAGCATTGTATTCATTTGCATCTCTTGAATGACCAGTGATGTTGAACATTTTTTCATGTGTTTATTTGCTATTTCTACTTCTTTGTCTGAAAAATGTCTGTTCATTTCAGATCCCCATTTTTTGATTGGGTCTTTAAATTTGGGAGGTCTGATTTTTTTTAAGTTCTCTATAGATTCTAGATAGTAGACCTTTGTCTGAGGAAAAGCAGGTGAAAATTTTTTCCCACATTGTGGGTTGTCTCTTCACACTGTTTTTCTTTTCTCTTTCTGTGCAGAAGCTTTTTAATAAGAAGAAATCCCATTTGTTGATTGTTTGTGCTAGTTTATAGGCCACTGAGGTTTTGTTCATAAAATCTTTTCCTACACCAACGTCTTCAAGAGTTCTACCTAACCTTTCTTCCAGCCTGTTCAGTGTTTGTTTTAATATTTAGATCTTTAATCCATTTTGATTTTAGTTTAGTGCATGGTGAAAGATATAGGTCTAGTTTTAATCTTTGGCAAATTGAAACCCAGTTTCCCCAGCACCATTTATTAAAGAGGCTATCTTTCCTCCAGTGAAGGTGTTTGGCTCCTTTGTCGAAGATGAGGTAGCTGAGTGTGTCTGGAGTTGTTTGTGTATCTTCTAATCTGTTCCACTTGTCCTTGGGTCTGTTTCTTTGTCAGTACCATGCTGTTTTTATTACAGTAGCTTTGTAGTACAGTTTCAAGTTGGGGATTGTGATACCTCCTACCTTGTCTTTGTTGCCTAGAATTGTTTTTGCTATTCTAGGTCTCTTCTTATTTCAAATGTATTTTGGACTATTTTCTCATGTTCTGTGAAATATGCTGTTGGAATTTCAATTGGGATTGGATTGAATCTATATAGCACTTTGGGAAGTATGGTCATTTTCACTATATCTGGTTCTTCCTATCTTGGAGCAAGGGATGTTTTTCCATTTTCTGATATCCATTTTGATCTCTTTTTTCAGAGTGGTGTAGTTTTCAGAGAAGAGGTCTTTGCTTTATTTTGTTAGGTTGATTCCTAGGTATTTAAGTTTTTTGGATGCTTTTGTGAAAGGAATTGTTTGCCCTGTTTGTGTAGAGGAAAGCAATTGATTTTTGTGTGTTGATCTTGTATCCAGCTAATTTACTGAATTTGGTTATTAAGTATGGAAGACTTTTGGTGGAGTTCTTGTGGTCTTCTATGTAGAGTATCATGTCATCTGCAAATAATGACAATTTGACTTCATTTCCTATCTTTTTTCCTTTTATTACTTTCTTTGGTCTAATTTTTAGGTCTTCTACATTCAACTTTGGTAATTCATACATATGTAGGAATCTGTCCATTTCTTCTGTGTTTTCTATCTTATTGGCATATAGGTTCTCAAAGTAGGTATTGATGATCCTCTGGTTTTTTCTGCTAGGTCTATTGTAATTTCATCCTCTTTATTCCTAATTGCATGGATTTGGGCTTCTTCTTTCCTTTTTCTGATAAGCTTGGCTATGGGTTTGTCAATTTTGTTTATTCTTTCAAAGAACCAACTCTTGGCTTCATTGATTTTTTTGTATCATTCTCTTAGTCTCCATTGCATCGATTTCTGCTCTTATCTTTATCATTTCCTCCCTTATATGAGTTTTGGATTTGTCCTGCTCTTCTTTTCCTAGAAGCTTGAGGTTCAGCATCAGGTTGTTTAATTGGGCTCACTCTCTTTTCCAAATATGATTATTCACTGCTATGAATTTTCCTCATAAGGCAGTTTTCATTGTGTCCCACAGATACTGATATGTTGTATTGGCATTGTCATTTAATTGTAGGAACTGTCTGATTTCTTCTTTAATTTCCTCTATGACCCATTGGTTATTCAGAAGTGTGTTGTTCAATTTTCATGTGTTTATGAAATTCTTGCAGTTTCTTTTACTATTGTTCTCCAATTTCATCATACTATAGTATGATAATATACAGGGGATAACTTCAATTCCTTTGCAATTACTTAAAAATGTTCTATGAACAAGTATGTGGTCTATTTTGGAGAATGACCCATGTGCAGCTGAAAAGAACATGTATTCTGATTTTGTGGGGTGGAACACTCTGTAAACATCTGTTAAGTTCTTTTGTTCAAGAGTTTGATTGAGTTCCAGTATTTTGTTGCTTTTTTTTTCTAGTTGATCTATCTATTTGTGATGTTGGGATATTGAGTTCCCCCACTACTATTGTATTAGTGCTTATTTGATTTTTCATGTCTGTTAGTATTTGTTTTATATAGGTGGGTGCACTAGTCTTTGGTGCATATATGTTTATGATTGTCATGTCTTCCTCTTGGATTGTTCCCTTTACAAGGATGTAGTGTCCTTCTGTGTCTCTCTTAATCAGTGTTGGTTTGAAATCCACTTTATCTGCAAAGAGGATAGCTGCTCCTGCTTTTCTGGGGGTTCCTGTCACATGGAGTACTGTTTTCCACCCTTTAACTTTCAGTCTATGTGTTTCTTTTTGAATTAAATGTGTTTCTTCCATGCAGCATATTGTTGGAACGTGCTTCTTGACCCATTATGCCTGTCTATTTCTTATGATTGGTGAATTGTGACCATTAAAATTGATGGTTATAACTGATACATATTGACTTATCATTCTCATGATTTTTTCTTTTTGTTGGATTCTCTCTGTTTGTGTTTAATTTCTTGTCTTCCCTGATGGATTCATTCTGCTAGGCTTCCTGTGGTTGTGATCCTCATTGTCTTTTCCTAGGATATTGTCTAAAATGTTTTGGAGTGCTTTTTTGGTATTCATGAAGTTCCTGAGGTGCTCTTTGCAGTGAAAGTATCTTATTTTTCCATCAATTTTGAAAGATAGTTTAGCAGGGTATATCAACCTGGGCCGAGGCTGTTTTCCTTTAGGGCTTGAAATACATCACTCCAAGCTCTTCTTGCCTTGAGGGTTTGCATTAAGAAGTCTGCTGTCATTCTGATGGGCTTTCCTTTGTATTTCATTTGTTTCTTTTCTCTAACTGCTTGTAGAACTTTGTTCTTCTGTTGGGTTTCTGGAACCTTAAATATTATATGCCTATGTGTAGATTTTTTTTTTGATCAAGGCTATTTGGAGTCCCATATGCCTCAGTTATCATCTGTATGTGAAGTTCTTTTTCCCTGCTTGGAATGATTTCTGCCGTCACTTCTGTGAAAAGTTTTTTTTATGTGATCTGCACTCTCTCTTGTTTCTTCATTGACTCTGATCAGTCTTAGGTTATTCTTCTTTGCATTGTCTATCAGCTGCTGGATTGATTTCTCGTGGTCCTTTACTATTTTAAAGAAATTTTTCTTTTCCTGGTCATTAATTGCAATCCTATCTTCTATATCTGAAATTCTGTCCTGACATTGGTTCATTCTGCTGCATAAACTTTCAGTGGTGTTTTTAATCTCCTGGAAATCTGTTTGCACCTTTTTTATGGATTCCATTTGTTTCCTATGTTGGGATTCCATCATGTTCCTAAGTTCCTCTATTTTTTATCTGTGTTCTTTCTAGATTTATTAATCATGCCTTGCACTATGAGCATAATCTCTGCTGTTATCTGAGAAATTACTTCTGATTTCATTTTTTTCCACATCCTCTTTTGTTGCCAGTTCAGGGAGTCCAGGTTATTTAGAATCAGATTGTTCCATCTCATTTTCCTTTGGGGTTGCTTTAGGTGATCTGGAAGTCTGGTTTTGAGACTTGTTTACATATCTTCTCATTTCAACAGGGGGTGGGGGGATAGGGGGATGTGTGCTGCTGGCTCCCGTGCAGCTCACCTCCTCCACACTGGGGGCAGTAGTACAGTAGCCCAAAAGGTTCACCTCTTCTGTGCTGGGACCAGCTCTTCTCAGTGCTGTGGACAGTGGTACAGCAGCCCCAGGATCTGGACTTTTCTCCATTGGTAAGTTTTTATTTATGTTGTCAATTTTGCTGATTGATATTGGGTTGTTTAGAATTTTTATGTCTTCTTCATTCAACTTTAGTAATTCATACGTATCTAGAAATCTATTTCTTCTGTGTTTTCTATTTTATTAGTATATAGGTTCTTGAAATAGGTATTGATGATCCTCTGGATTTCTGCTGGGTCCATTGTGATTTCTCCTTTTTCATTTCTAATTGCACGGTTTGGGCACTTTTCTTTCCTTTTTTTTGATAAGGTTGGCTAAGGGTTGGTCAATTTTGTTTATTCTTTCAAAAAACCAACTCTTTTCTTCATTGATTTTTTTTGTACCTTTCTCTTAGTCTCCATTGCATTGATTTCTGCTCTGATCTTTGTATGAGGTTGTATGACTTTTGGGTTTGTCATGCTCTTCTTTTTCTAAAAGTTTGAAGTTCAGCATTAGGTTGTTTATTTGAGCTCTCTCAGTTTTCCTAAATGAATCTTCATTGCTATGAATTTTCCTCATAAGACTGCTTTCATTGTGTTCCATAGAATCTGATATGTTGTATTGGCATTGTCATTTAATTGTAGAATTGCCTAATTTCTTTAATTTCCTCTGTGATCCATTGGTTGTTCAGGAGTGTGTTGTTCAATTCCCATGTGTTTTTTAAGTTCTTGTGATTTCTTTTGCTAATGATCTCCAATTTTATCACACTATGATATGAATAATATGTAGGGGATAATTTCAATTCCTTTGCATTTACTTAAACATGTTCTATGATCAAGTATATGGTCTATTTTGGAGAATGACCCATGTGCAGCTGAAAAGAATGTATATTCTGATTTTGTGGGGTGGAACACTCTGTAAACATCTGTTAAGTCCATTTGTTCAAGAGTTGGGTTGAGTTCTAGTATTTTGTTGGTTTATTTTTTACATAGTTGATCTATCTCTTTGTGACAGTGGGATATTGAGGTTCCCCATTACTACTGTATTAATGCTTATTTGAGTTTTCATGTCCATTATATTTGTTTTATGTAGTTGGGTGCACTAATATTTGGTGCATATATATTTATGTTTGTCATGTCTTCCTCTTGGATTGTTCCCTTTACAAAGATGTAGTGGCCTTCTTTGTCTCTCTTAATTAGTGTTGGTTTGAAATCCATTTTGTCTGCAAATAGGATAGGTACTCCTGCTCTTTTTGGGACTCTGTCACATGGAGTACTGTTTTCCACCCTTCATCTTTCAGTCTGTGAGTTTCTTTTTGATTTAGTATGTTTCTTATATGCAGCATATTGTTGGATCTTGGTTCTTGACCCATTCTGCCAGTCTATTTTTTTTGCTTTGTGAATTGAGACCATTAACATTGATGGTTATAACTGATATGTATTGACTTATTGTTGTCGTGACCTTTTCCTGTTGTTGGATTCTCCCTCTTTGCATTTAATTTCTTGTCTTGCTTGATGGATTCATGTTGTTGGTCTTTGTGCGGTTGTGACCCTCATTATCTTTTACTAGGATATTTAAAAAAAATTTTTTGGAGTGCTAGTTTGGTATTCATGATGTTCCTCAGTTGTTCTTTTTCATGAAAGTATATTATTTTTCCATTGATTTTGAAAGATAGTTTTGCATGGTACATCAATCTGGGTTGGAGGTTGTTTTGTTTAGGGCTTGAAATATTTCATTCAAGGCTCTTCTTGACTTGAGGGTTTGTGTTGACAAGTCTGCTGTGATTCTGATGGGCTTTCCTTTGATTTGTTTCTTTTCTCTAACTGCTTGTAGTATATTTGTTTTTCTGTTGGGTTTCAGGAATCTCAACTATTATATGCCTATGTGTAGATTTTTTTTGATCATGGATAATTGGAGTCTTATATGCCTCACTTATCTGTATGTCAATTTTTTTCCACTGTTTGGGAAATTTTCTGCCATTACTTCTGTAAACAGTTTTTTTATGTTATTTGCAGTATCTTCTGTTTCTTCTTTGAGTCCAATCAGTCTTATGTTATTCTTTGCATCATCTAGCAACTGCTGGATTGATTTCTCATGGTCCCTTGCTATTTTTAAGAGATCTTTCTTTTTCTGGTCATTAAGCACAAGTCTGTCTTCTAATTCTGATAGACCATCCTCACATTGGCTCATTCTGTTGTGTAAACTTTCAATGGAGTTTTTAATCTCCTGTATATCTCTTTGAATCTGTTTTATAGAATCCATTTCTTTCATCTGTTGGGATTCCATCATGTTCCTGAGCTCCTCTATTTTTTTTTTATCTGTGTCTGCTCTAGAGTGATTAATCATGTCTTTCACTATGGACTCCATCTCTGTTGTTATCTGTGAAATTATTTCTGATTTTATTTTTTCAAGATCCTTTTTAGTTGCTGGTTCAGGGCATCCAGGTGGTAGAGTTTCAAATTGTTCCATCTTGTTGGCCCTTGGAGTTGCCTTTGGTGATTTGGAAGTCTGGTTTTGAGTTTGTTTAGGTGTCTTCTCATTTTCACTGCTGCAGTCTGCTAAGCCTTTATTGAGGTGACTCTGCTTTCCCAGTGGACTTCAATTCTCAACAAGCCTCAGAGAGGCCTTCTCTCTACTGCTCACTACTGTGCCAATTCTTAGGCTCAGAATGATGGCCTTCTGGATCCCCAAGCTCTGCTGTTCGGGCAGGATCCTGCCTGGGGCCTGCATGCACCTACAGATGATATCTGGTTGGGCCTCTTTCTGGGGCCTGCGCACCTGTGCAGATTTTTTGAGGGGAGGGCTTGGTCTGGGGCCTGTGCAACCAATCTGATGGTGTCTGGGTGGGTCCCTCTCTTGGGCCTGCATACCTGTGCCACTGATATCCAGACAGGTTTCTGGCTGGGCCCTGTGTGCACTTACTGTAGTATCTAGTTTACTATGTCTCTTGACTGCATCATTTCTCTTACTCTTAATTCAGTCTCATTGTTTCATTTATCATGGCCTTAGCTTCAGTAGGTCATATCACATACATACCACTTGGCCTGTTGGCATGGTTGCATAGTAGGCTATAACATTTAGGTGTGTGTAAGTACATTCTATGATGTCCAAACAATGAAAAATCACCTGGTGCTGCATTTATCAGAGGTATTCATTGATAACTGATGAATCCTTTATATATGAATGATTTTATATATATATATTTCATTTTATGTGTGAATTATATATATATTTATTGTCTCCTACAGTTTCTGCTTCTCTGGTTAAACTCTGATATAGAAGTGTATCTATATGCTTAGAATGACAGACTTAGGAGAGAAACTTTCTGCTTCATTTACTCATATATTTAAAATTAGAAAAATATGAACATGTTATTCAACAATAAAGAAAATAAATTTTAAATGTATGTCTTAAACACAATGTATTAACACTTCTGCATTAATAAACAGACGTATATTCTTGCCCTTCATAAAAGACATATAAACCTGCTATTTTTCTGTTTTCTACCAAAATTGTATCAAAGTCAGGCATGGTAGCACATGCTTGTAGTACCAAGGCTCAGGGAGGTTGAACCACGTGGACTGTAAGTTTGAGTCCAGCCTGGGAAACACAGCAACTTAGTGAGACCCTGTCTCAAAATAAAATACAAAATTAAAATGGGTAGAAATATAGCTCTGTGCAAAGGCCCAGAGTTCAATCTCTGGAACTATGCACGCACAAAAAAATTTTTCTAATATTTCCTCAAACCCCTGATATGTGTTATTTGTTTGCCTACATATGATTCTATTCCTAATTCTATCTCAAGTACTTGCATTTTTTAAAACAACTTGTGTAGAAACTTTCACATCTATCTTGACACCTAAAAATGAGTATTGGCTTACCTTATGACTCTGCTCTTACCTTCTAGCATGAATTTGTCTTTTACTTATCTGCTTGTTTTAGTCTCCCTGGCCCATCCCTATTCCTGTCAACAACACAGAGTAGTGCATAACCCAGTTTTTAGTTTGGGGATATCTAAGCTTCAATCTATTCGTAGCTTTTATTAATTTTGTGATCTACAATATTTAACCAAACTGTTTCAATTTCCATAACAATCTTCAGTATAATAGCAATGGAACTGGAACCTCTGTCCACACCAAGTAACATTATAAACCTAAAAGAATTTGTGAACTTTGGCATATTGAGTCAATGTAAGTATTTGTTGTTATTGTAGTTAGTTATTTTAGAGTGGAGTCTATCTGTACATGTACTAAAGTTGTAACTAAAAATAGAGAAGAAAAAAGAAAGGAAAAATAATTGTGAGTTATCTGAGGTGTATTTGCTCTTTGTCATCTGCTTTCTACATGTAACCTCATTTAATATAGCAATGGTGGAGGGTAACTTAGCTCTCCCCAAATCCTCACTCTAGTAAGGAACAAAGCTGAATTCCAAAAATAGGATTGCCTGGCTTTAAAGTTGGTACTGAAATGGAATGATCATACAATTAATCTATTTCATTTATATGTCACAGCCATAAATACATGTTCAAAAGGACTCAAGACTTTAGCTCAATGAACTATAAGACAGAGTTAGTTAAGACAATGGGTGCATTAGAACCACTCAATTAGAATTTTTTATCTTGTTGTTTTATATACTTACCAATAGAAGAGACTAGCACTTCCTTGAAATTCATTTGATGGACAAATTTGACAAGATTGAGATTACATTAAAATGTCCATTTGATTGATTGAAGGGAAGTACTAAGTACTTTGTTATGATCTTGCTCATAGACTTCTGTACTTTCTCAAAAATAAAATTTTAAGTCCATCAGAGTAATTATAGATTCACTTTAATTTTACATAAACAAAACAATGTTGAAAATAATCTATTCTTCATTTCTGAATATGGGATGGTACTATATGGATTTAAAAGTAAATTTTCCCTGAATAATTATTAAATATCTATTGACCTAAAAACTGACTGTATTTTTGAGGTCATAAACTAATCTACTATTATAATTTTTATCATTAGGTTTGTGTTTTATATTCAGATTAAACTAACTCGTTTGAGGGCCCACTAATGCTAAATTTTAAAAAATATTATTTCATCAGTTTTCAAAATAACCTTTTTTGCAATTCCAAACTTGTTGAATAAGTAGCAGGAATAAAAAGGGCATGACTAAAGCTTTATTGTATACTTGAAATTTTCTGAGAGTAGATCATAAGCCATTCTCTTAACTCACACACACGAACAGGTAGGATGTTATGGGTAAGTTAACTGATATGATAGTAGTAATCATTTCATAATGCACATATCTTTATACCTTCATGTGTACTTTATACAATTTTATCAGTTATACCTTAATAAAGCTGAGAAAGAAATCAAAATCAATTTGTTAAGCATGTGTTGGGTGAATTTTATTTTATATGAGTCATACATCAATGAGGTTGATTTTAAAAATGACTTTAATTCTCCTGGACTGTCTAGAACTTTCCTATGCAGTAAAAAATATTAATGTTCCTTCTCATACCTGCACATTATGTGACTAGCCTGCTGCTTCCTAGTCATTTGTCCTAAGAGCAGAAGAAAAAGAAACTTGTATATTTCTTCAAGTGAAGTTTTACTTACATCACCCCCTTGCTCAAATCCTTCAAATCAACTGTTCTTAATTATTTTAAAATCAAATTAGTATTTTGAATGGGAAAGCTAACAGTTAATTTCTTGATTACTTGATTACCATAATTGGGAATAGTATTTATTTTCCAAACACACATCATTCAGAATTCTGTCCCCTAATTACAAAACCTGTTCCTTGAAGTTCAACTCTTTCCTAAAGCTATTCCAAATTAAGACAAATGCCGCCTTTTGCATATTCACACACTTCTGCATACGCAAGTATGTATAGCCCATGATGTATGTGTATATTTTTGTTGGTGGTTGTGGAGATATTCCCCATAAGTTATTGTACTTCAACCACACTTTGGAATCACATGTAAAATACTACAAAGTGGAAGGTCTTTATAAATTTTAGTTGCCTTATTTCCTTCTGATTATAAGCACCCTGAGGGCAGTGTTGCCACTTCAGCTTACCACTTGGCCAGTTACGACACTTCTAATATGGCAGGTGTTCAATAATTTGCATCAAATAAGGATCTGTGGTTGACTGATTAACTTCTTGGAAAGTGAATATATATTTGATATGCCCCTTGCATTTACAAATGGTTTATGCACTGCACAAAACAACATCACTCAGAATCACTGGCCTTGAAAGAATGTGACCAACAACCTTTAAATAAAACATTAAGGGCTCTGAAACAGAGTATCTCCTGTCCACATGGAATGTTTTCATTTTTATTGCCCTATTGTTGCACACATATCAGACTGGAATATGGTTTACACACTGGAACCCTCCAACTTCCAACCCTGCAGTCTTGCTCTGGGATTTCCATGCTTTGTTTTCCTTGTGAATCATGGATTAGAATGGCAGCCTTTCTGACCTGCAATAAAACTCACACATTCTCTTAAACATGCTACTATACAATGAATTTCATTGAAAGAAAAAATAAATGTGAATTCTATCTGATTGATTCTTTTCAGCTTTTGGGTGTTGTGGTTAGAACAGTCAAATAATTCCAGTTATGTCAAAGCCAGGAGCTTCAGGCCACCATAAATTTTGATGCTGGAAATTCTATGACAAAATTTGAAAGAATATTTTTCTTTGTAAAGACTTCAGGCTTTCTTTGCTAAACTTCAAGACCTTCTAGTGAACTTGCTATTATTTCTCAGACAAAGCAGAATCAGAAATCATATTACAGGAAAGGAAATGGCACAAGATAAATGGTTAAAAATAAAACTCACTGCTGGAAAATGCCATTTCATAGTTCCCACTGGTACATCACAGTTTGGTTTGTTCTCTTTCTCTTTTTCTCCCTCTGAACATATATTTTAGAAAAGGCACATTATTCATTCCCACACTAACTCATACTGAAGCCTGATTTGAATATATAAATTCTTAGTTATATTGTTGAATGGATTTCCTAAAAAAAAAATCACCTTTTATAGATATATCTTTATCATTTCTAAAACAGTGTAAGTAAAGATATCTTATTTATCAGTGAAAAATACTGTTACAGAATGCCCTTCTTCCCTTACCATACACAAAAGAGATATATACATAGAAGTTAATTCTGGTTACACTTTTGTACATAAAAACTGAGAAAGAATGGATTCTAATTTTTAAAAATTATGTACACATTTTAATATAAGCCATTTTAAAGAAGCATTATACAATATTATTTTGTTTCTATTATAAGCATGTACACAAAACTACCATTGTTGTCATTCTGAAAGCAGAGAGTGAGGGAGGGAATCATGATATACCATAATGAATTATGGCATTAGTTTTATTCTCCTTTGAAAATTGTTTTTAAATTAATATACTTTGTTATCTTAAAGCAGTTTCATATTTATGAAAAACGGAGCAAAAAATAGTTTCTATACATTACCTCCATCTTACTTCTCCCATTCACAATCTCCTCTATTATTAATATCTTGCATTAATGTGGCACATTTTTAATTTTCACCTAACATTTGTATTTTGGTAAAATCAATGTGAATGCACATACTGTGCTTACTAGAACCTGAATGTGCATTTCTTAGAAGACATTTGAACTTTTCATTAAAGATAAACAATACTGATGTATGTAGAGTTACGGTTTTTATATTTTTATAAGTGAAGTAAATAGAACATAGATCATCCACTCCATCTTCATGATCTTTTAGAAAATTTTAAACCTACTTTTATGCTTGCTTTGAACACATATTCACACACACACACACACACACATAAGCACACGCGCACGTGCACAAGCACAACTGCTTGTTTATTTTCTGAGGCCAGCATAGGCACTTTGCTTCACTACATGCTAATTGCCCTAACTTTGGCCCAGGCAGTTTCTGGGCTGGTGCCTTTGCCTGCTCCATCTGTGTTTATATATCTGTGGATCACTCAGAGCCCTGCTGCAGGTCCCTTCAGCTTCTTTCAAGACTAGGCCTCAAGGAGTCTAACTGAGGTCCAAGTCTTCCAGATCAGTTACTCCCAAGAGCTTACCCTACTCAGAATCTGCCTTCCACTCCCATTTTGATGCAAAATCATAGCCAGAATATTCCCTTAACTGAGGATACATGGTTTGTAATAGTGAATTTAAAAGGTACTTGATAAATTCCTCTATAAGTATTAATTTCTGTCAGGAGACAATAAAATACTAAAGGGCAACTAATATTGTTCCAAAAACACTTCTTGCTACCGGGTAGAACTCTGCAGTGCCAGATTGAAATTAATCTCACTCAAGTGGTCATTGAGTGCTATCTGAAATTATTTGGCTAATGTTAAACAGAGGTATTGTTTTTACTTTAGAGCATAAAATCCAAACTACATACCAGTAAATAAGGTCAGCAGCACAAGTTTAATAATGTTGGCAACATGGGTCAAAGATAGGGAGAAAGGACAAATTAGTAAATATAAGAATTCAGCCCCACAAATATAACTACATAAAAAGTAATGGGAGACTTATGCCTATTTTAATGGGTCAAAGGGTATCATTTATTCCACTCTGGAATTCCTTTAGTTAAAGCAAATACTTACTTGTGAGTTTAAGTTGCTGACAAACAATTCCAAATACTTTTTATAAGGAAGCTCAACAGCCAACAAGAGAACATTGCTGTACAACTTAATGAGACCAAGAAAAAAGAAATGAATAAAAGCAGAAGTTGAACAGAGATATACAAACTGTAGAAAAAAAATAAAGAGAAATACTGGAGTTCATGAGCCTTGGGAATAAAATGAAAAATGCAATGGAGAATGTTAACATTAGACTTTACTCAAACAGAAGAAATAACCTGTGGACTCAAAACATGCATTTTAAAACAGAGGAGAAAAAGGAAAGAAGAATGAATGGAATGAAGACAGATATGATAAAAAGAGCTAACAATTGCATTATAGGAATTTCAGAAGGAAAAGAGAACAGGACAGAAAGCTTATTTAAAGAAAAAATAGTTGAAACTTCCCCAGATCAGATGAAGAACCTGACCATCCAGGTAGAAGAAGGTCAAAGATCTCCAATTCAAAGACTTCACAAAGACATGTTGTGGGCCAGGGATTTAGCTCAGTGGTTTTGCCACCTGCTGCGCAAGCGCAAGGACCCGAGTTCAATCCCCAGTACCAAAACAAAAAAACCCAAAAAACAAAGACATGTCGTAATAAACCTGTCAAAATTCAGAGACAGAGACAACCTCAAAAGCATCAAGAGAAGAGAGGTTTCTCAAAGAGAAGAGCATCACTCTGAGGCTATCAGTGGATTTACTGGCAGATAACAGGTTGGGAAGATATTTTCAAAGTAATGAATGGAAAAAATAAACTTGCCAATCCCAAAATACTGTCCCTCAGAAGTGAAAGAAGGAGTGAGGGATGTAGCCCAGTAGTAGAGTGTATGTTTAGCATAAATAAGGCCTTGTGTTCAAGCCCCAGCACACACACAAAAACTGAAGGATGAATAAACAATTTTCCCAATAAATAAAAGCTGAGGGGGTTCATCATCACTACATTTGCCTTACAAGAAGTATTAAAGGGAGAACTTCAAGTTGAATTGAAACATATTAGTAAAATAAAGTGATATTCAAGTATAAGACTGATAAATGTATAATATTATAATATTCAGAATATCTAACACTATAATTGTTTTGTGTGAGTCATTTATATGTCTAGCAGAAAGTTTAAAAATAAAATTTAAGAAAAATTATAGGTACAAAAATGTGTTAATAAATATACAACATTGAAATGTTAATTATGTAATCAAGAACATAAAATGAGAAGTATAAAAGTGTAATTTTTGTAGGTGATCAAAATTAAACTGTTGGGATTTTTAGTCTTTTAAAATTATGTTAGGTGTAAACCTCATAGTAATAACAAAGCACAAGACTACAGGCAACCAAGAGAAAGTAATCAAAGTTATAGAGAAAATCATCAAATCACAGTAGAAGATGGCAAGAGAAGAAGGATAGAAAAAATGACTGGAAAACAACTAATGAAGTAGCAGTAGTAAATTTTTCCCTATCAGTATTTACCTTGGATATAAATGGTTTCAATTTTCCAATCAAAACACATACTTGGCTTTATGGATTAAAGAAAAAAAAGATCCAATGTGCTACCGACAAGTCTTACTTTTGCTTGTAGGATAGCCGTAGATTGAAAGTGAAGGATAGACAAAGTTACTCTGTGCAAACGGGAAACAAAAGTGTACAAGGGTATCTATCCTTATGTCGGACAAAAAGATATTAAGTCAAAAACTTAAAAAAGAAATGTAACTATATAATGACAAATTCAATGATAATTTTATCAAGCAACTATAACTATTATAAACATATATGTATTTAGCAGTAAAGCACCTAAATATATAAAACAAGTATTATAGCCCTGAATGGATAAGCAGTAATGAATAATAATAGGAGACATAAATACTCCACTTTAAAGAATGGATCAACCATCAAGACTGAAAATCAATAAGAAGGGATCAAATATGAATTATACTGTAGACCAAAATGTTCTTAACAGATATATACAAAACAGTGCATCCAAGAGCACCAGAATACACATTCCTCACAGGAACACACAGAACATTGTTCAAAATTTATCCTCTGTTGGGCCATAAAACAAGAATTAACAAATTTATGATGAGTAAAATCATATGAAATATATTTTCCAATCATGATGTTATGAAACCAGAGTCAATAATATCAAGAAACTTGGAAACTTCACAAATATGTGAAAATTAAGAGCATATTCCTGAACAAGAAATTCATCAAAGAAAAAATCAAAATGGAAGTTAAGAAAGTTCCTTAAACAATAAAAATGGAAACAATCAAAACTTATAAGATATGACAAAAACAGTTCTAAGATGAAAATTTATAGCAATTAAAACATATATTAAAAAGAAATTTATTAACCTAAAATTATACAGTAAGAACTAAAAATAGAGAAAGCTAGGTTCAAAGTTAATAGAAAGAAATAAAAATGATCAGAGCAGAAATGAGTGAAATTGGAATGATCAAAGAAACTTAGTTGGTTTCTCAAAACAAAAAAAAAAAATTGGCGAAATTTAGGTAGACTAAGTAATAAAGAGAAATTCCAGTAAACAAAATGAGAACTGAAAGATGAGGCATTATAACTGAAACTACAGAAATATAAAGGATCATAAGAGACTACTGTGAACAATTATAGCCAACATATTGGAGAACTTAGGAGAAATGGAAACATTTCTTGATACAACCTATCAAGACAGAATCAGGAAGAAACAGGGCTAGGGTTTGAATATTTATCTCTTTTAAGATTCATAATGAGATTTAATGCTATTGTAAAAACATTAAAAATTGAGATCATTCAGAGGTGCTCAGTGAATGAATTTATGCCATTTATGCCATCCCTCACTCTCTGTTTATCTTTGTCCATGTCTTCTTCCATGTTATGACGCAGCAAGAAGGACTTCACCATATTCTAACACCTTGGTGTTGAGTTTTATAGTTTCCAGAACTGTGATCCAATAAATTTCTCTTCATTACAAATAATTCAGTCTATGGTATTCTATTGTAGCAGAACAAAATGTACTAAGATAAAGAGAAAATCAGAAGAAAATAATAACAAGAACAGGGGGATAGATTCAATAATCAAAAACTCCCATAATGTAAAGCTCACAATCTAATGGCTTGATTGAAGAACTCTAGTATTTGTTCAAAGAAAAATTAATGTGAATCCTTCTCAAATTCTTCCAAAGTATTAAAAGAAGAGAATATTCATTTTACAAGGTCAAAATTACCCTGATACCAATGTCAGACAAGGACACTGTAAGAAAATAAAATTATAGCCCAATATCCTTGATGAACATAGATTGAAATATCCTCAAAAAAATACCAGCAACACAAATTCAATAGCACATTTAAAAATCCATTCACTATGATCAAATGAGATTTGTTTCTGGGATGCAAGGATAGTTAAATATATGCAAATCAATAAGTTTGATACACCACATTAAGAAAATGCAGGATAAAAATTATAACTCCGTAGACTCATTAAAAGCATTTTACAAAATTCAGCAATTCCTTTTCACAATGAAAACTCTCAAAAGTTAAACATAGAAGGAATGGACTGCAGCAAAATAATGACTTGAGAAGCCTTCTAACATCATACTAAATGGTGGAAAGCTGAAAGCACAAGATTAGCACAAGATACAGACGCCCATTCTCACCACTTTGTTCAACGTAGTACTAGATGACTCAGTGAGAGTAACTAAGCAAATTTTAAAAATAGATAAAAGATATTCAAATTGGAAAGGAAGAAGTAAATTTTTTTCTGTTAGCAAATGATATGATCATACATCCTAATAGAGAACTCTTAAGTCACCAAATAAAAACGTCTACAACTCAAAAATAAATTCAGTAAAGTTTCAGAATATAAAATAAATATACAGAAGTCATTTACATTTCTATGTACTAACAAACTATCCAAGAAAAGAAATTAAGAAAACAATCCCATGAACAATAGCATCACAAAGAATTAAGTAAATACTTAAATATAAGGTCTAAAATTATACAACTTCTTGAAGAAAATTTGAGGGAAAACCTCCATGACATTGCCCTTAGCAATGATTCTTTTTATTTTGGATTTGCCACCATAAATATAGGCAACAAAGTAAAAAAAAAAATTAGACTGCATTAATCTAAGAAGTTATCTCATAGGAAAGGAAACAATCAACAAAATGGAGGAACAATCCTAAAATGAGAGAAAATACATTCATATAATATATCCAATAAGGGGTTAATATCAAAATATATTAGGAATTCCAATGAATCCAGAGAAAAATAAATAAATAACTTGAGTAAAAAAATGAAAAAAAAATGGTTTGAATAGATGTTTGTCTAAGAAGGTCATACAAATGGTATGCATATATGAGTATAATGCATATATGAAAAGATGCTAGATATTACTAATCATCAGGAAAAATCAAGTCAAAACCACAATGAGATATATCCTCACATCCACTAAGCTGGCTGTTATCAAAAGTTTCTCGTAGCATCATTCACAGTAATCAAGATATAGATATCATGTATCTGTTCATGGGTGATTGGATACAGACTAGCGCAGAAAGAGAGAAAGAGGGAGATAGAAATAAAGATTAGAGAGTGGAGAGAGAGAGGGAGAGAGAGAGAGAGAGAGATTTCTGTTACTGTTCTCTTTTTAAAACCATCTTCTAATCTTAGGTTATATGTACCTGTCTGTTAAAAAAAAATAAGAAAACAGACTTGGAAAAAACCCTGGCTTGCAATAAAAGTTATTTGTGTGTGTGTGTGTGTGTGTGTGTGTGTGTGTGTGTGTGTGGTGCACTGATTAATAATTGATAGTGTCTTGGCTTTTGCTCCATTTGGGAGTCTATGACCAGGAAGCATCCCTTGGTAAAGGCTGAGTAATATTTCTGGAAGGAGGAGCACCTATGTTATTCAAAAATCAGCATGAACTTTACATTTGATGCATATAGAGAAATAGTGGTTAATTTTTTATCAGAATTTAGTAGTATTCTAAATATAAGGCAGAGCGTTGAATAAAACTCTTTTAGATGTATATATGAATGGCTCCAGGCATGAATATAATAATTAAGATTTTAATGATGAGGTACCAGATTTTTTTTGCAAATGTCACCTGTTAAAACAGTATTTTGATACTTCTGGAATACAATTGCCTAGTGAAAGGAAATGTATTGATAGGAAGAAGTTGTATTTTAATCTTGATTTTTCATTGATACTCAAAATAGCCTCCAACTCTGATTCCTATTCATTATGTTTGAGACAGATCAATCTTTTTTCTTGCAGTGGATAAAAATTTATTACATGAAGCAATAAAATTAAATTTATCAATAGGATAATACAGAAATAAAAACTATACTTCTTCCTAATTTCCCGTTCCAGAAATCCTTTTCTGAGTAAATCACTTCGGTCATAAAACTCACCAAATCTGCTATTTGCTACCAAGAGGTTACTAAATAATTGATTTAATAAGTTGCTCATTGTACAGTAAAAAATTACTTCTTGCTGCATTATTAATATTTTCTGGTCAATAAAGATACCATAAAGGAATGCAACTAATCCTTGACTATATTTTTATTCTTCATTTATTTTGCCATTTACATTAATTAACTTACATTTCTCTTATTTTTATATAGTAGCTACAGATTTCACCTGTTCCTCTGGTAAAATTTAGAAAAATGGTTGTTTTCCCAAAAAGTGATATGTGTCCATGGCATATAAATTACAGAATCAATAAAGATAAATTTACTCTTATTTCTTTATTTTCTTTTTCCGGTATCTGCAAGAAGCAAAAAAGGTTTATCTAGCCTAGATTTAGATCTTTCTCTGAGGTCTGAAAATCTTTCAGCTGCATCTTGAAAGGACTTTGGCTTTTGACTCTCTTTCCTGTCTTATGGATAAGAGCCTGGCTGTTTTCATAAATGGTGGCCAGCTGTTCAACTTCTAATACTATTCAACAATCTCCTTCTTTTCACAGGGGAAATTCATCTTGATTGTATCTTCTTTCCCCACCTAAGTTAGGAAACTCATTAAAGATTTTGAATTTATAAATGCTTCCTTAACCAAGGCATTCAATGAAATATTCAGCTGCTGGTGTAAGTTGAGATGTTGCCTGAAAGTTTCAATGACCTCTATTTACTAAGCAGGTTGTTCAGAGAAATTTTTGGAGTCTTTTGAATATGACACTATTAAAGTAAGTATTTACAACTGAGGGATAAGTATTTGCTGGGCACTTATGAGAACTAATCATGTAAAGTTACTTCATGAATTTTGCACACCTGGCTACATGGAATGTTATGGGAGGAAAAGACACTTCTAATCTTGTCTTTTTCACCAGGCAAGTGTCTTAAAGAGCAGCAGTACCATTGTGTGGAGTGACCAAAATTATCTTCACAATAATTCTGTCTCCAATAAGGATTAAAGCACAGGGCATACAAAGCCCTAATTTGATACCTCACGTGGCAATCTAAATGCTTTATTTCTTCAGTGAAGATTTAATATTAAGATTGAAGACACCAGGAAGAACAGAAAAAAACAGAAAGAGAAGGTATACATTTTAAAAAGGTAAATTAAAATTAAGGGATGAGTGATAATTCAGGTAAATTTTCCAAAGCAGATACAAATGACCTTAATTTTTATAAGACTCTTCTTATTAAAGAACAATAATTTTCAAAATGTTTACTCTTGTGCACAACTTATCAGGTGAAGATAATATCACTATTATAATTTAAAAGATGAGAACAGATGTTCTAGAAAGTCTTCCGTTCTTGTTAGAAAAGAAGGTATAGAGCTATATGAAAAATGCACCTGGACATAAGCATTGCATAGTGATGCTTCCTTCTTAAATACAGACCACCAAAAAGATTATTTGGTAATGGTTGGAGAAAGAATGTGGGAGGGAGAATTTTAAAATATTTTCTACATGAGAATTCAAATGTTTAATCAAAAAAATTCCTGGATGAGTAATTTTTTAGCCAATTTTCCCTTAGAATAGTCCTAACTGCTTTTCAATGAAATACAACGATGTGAAAATAGTCTTTCAAATGGTTTTAGTGGCAAAATAGTTATATGTTGTCCAATATAACTCAGTGTCTGGTATGTGAAGCTACCTGTGTATTTTCCTTAATAAATCAGTACCTATAAGTTTACATTTCCATGGGGCCATGAACTAAGGAACTTTAGCAAATGGAAGGATAAATATCAGAAGATTTCCTGCTAAATATATTGAAAATGTCAACACAGTGTGATGGCTAAGCATCTTAGAATACTTTGAAATAAGATGATGAGCAGTCTTTCTGAATATAATTAAATTGGATTAAGTACTACTGTAATAGTTGGTTATTTTATTACATTTCAGGAACCTCTATGTTTTGTTTAAAGACACAATATTAACACAACTTTTTTAAAAAAGACATTCCTTGCTACCAATTTGGATTCTCCTCAAAATTTAGAATTTGTACCTTCCAACAACTGGGTTTGTTATGAAATTCTGCTCTTACGAAGGAAGGAAAAGCTCAGATTTCAAGACTAATTTAAAACTTTGGAAAAATAAAATGATTTAAGATTTATATAAAATTTCTTCATGTATAAAATCACTTTGACAGCCATTATATCATTTGGTTCTCTCCACGACCCTGTGAAGTTGGCAGGGAAGTGCCATTTTTTCCCATTTCCCAGATGAAGACGCCAAGGATCCAAACGTTTGCATGCCTTGCCTGTAAACAATGTGCTAGTTAAGCTGAGAGCCTCAAATTCAGTTTCCTCTAACTTCAATAATCTTTTCCTGCATCATCTGCCAGGAAATCTACGTGCAGGAGATGATGGGTGACCAATTATTTCTGCTTTCTAATTAAAATATATTTTCTTATGAGGAAACAAGAAAATTTAGTATACTAAACATGTGAAAATAAATTCTCTCCCAATTTGGTTCTTTTCCAATTCAAGGATTTACTGAACTAGCTAGTGACAGTATACAAGTCAAAATGTAAACATACCAATTAAATCTCTGAGTATAATGGTACTCATTGAAATGCAGACTCTGCTCTTTGTCTGGTTAATTAATATGATTTTAAATATTTCATATGAAAGGATTTCTTTGGGGGGAAAAATGAAATGAACCTAAGATTGGCTGGAATTTACAAGCTCATTTCAAGAAAAGTCTCAACTATTTTTTTTTTTCTCACAAATGTAATACCTCCCCAGATGGTAGTCTTTGTAGTTTGTGGCAATGATTCAAAAGGCATATTAACTGCCACTCTCCTAGCTGCATCAGGCATTTACAGACCTCCACACAAAATGGGTTCAGCAGTAATTAAAATAACACCCTTCCTCTGGGTGAAGTTACACTTAAGAAGAGTTCAGGGATGTTTTTTTCCTTCCTTTGGGTAAACCCACCCTCCACTCCCCCATAAGAAAAAGATGAGAGCAGAGGGAGTCGGCAAGAAAGAAGTTGGAGTGTAGTGGAGGAGGAAGGTAGGTGAAAGGAAAGGAAAAAAGCTCAAAACTGTACCCCCAAACCACGAGTCTCTTACACTATGGTAAAATATTAATATTTCCTTCTTTCCCTACCAGACACTGATAGACAAACAGGTTTAAAAAAAATAAAGGAAGGGGGAAAAATATCATTTACTCACTGCAGCAGCAGGAAATGAAGGAAAGAAAATAAACAGGGCTTGAATTGTGGGCCTTTAACCTGCTAGTCAGACAGTTTCGTTCTGGGTGTGTTTGTGCGCTGGTAAACGGCAAAGGGAGGTAAAGGGACGGGACGAGAGGCTTGTGGGATTCCCGGGACTCCCACAGCTACTAGTCCAGCTGTACAAACACGCGCAAGCTTTGTTAAGGTACGGTGGGCAACAAGCTGAAACTGCTGAGCTATCTGACCTATAAATCCCTTGCAAAAGCTCCACTTGCGGGGAAGCCGGGAGTTATGTGTAAATGTTTTATCCAGCCAGAAGCTGGCTATTGGTCACTTCCGTCTCTCTCTCAATGGATGCTCTAGCCGGCTACTTTTAAAGTAGCATGGTTAGATACACAAATCACCATCTTAAATTCTCTTTCCCTCCACGCCAAACAAGAAAGGTAATAATGACTCAGATGCTCCAGCTTCATGATTTTACAGCTTGGGGCATATGTTCCATAATTATGAGCAATAAATTCAGGCAGAGCAATGGAACTTTCTGTCATTATTCTTTTTTAAAAAAATTTTAAACTCAGTAAGTGCATCACTTTAAAATACCATAGTTTTGTGTGTACATTTTTTTAAACAACCCCAGCATAAGGGATTTACAATACTACCTTAAAAGAAGACATTCCTTACTGTGACAGAGTTTTTCATTTTGCTTTTAGTCTGATTCACAGTAGGTCACCTTACCGTGGCCTATTGTATCTTGAATACAAACAAGGCAGAGGTTCTAGATTGCTAACTCCAAGGAGAAATTTCCTAAGATTCTTTTTCTCTTTTCCAAACATTTCTGAACTCTAAGTGACCTCTTTTTATGAAGCCTCCAAATGGCATCTAAACACCTTAAACATCACGGAGTTACTAAGCTAAAAAGCCATTAAAAAGCTGAAGAAAACTACATAAAACAATGACAAATGAAGTAGGCTAAATTTAAGTAGAAAATGGCTTTTGTAAACAGTCAGAAAGTTAGAGATATCTCTCTGTTTAAAATACTTAAAAACAACTTTAGGTTTTCAAAAACACGGCAGGAAAAAATTATAATCCACACTAAAAATAAAAGACATACACCCACAGAGAGCTGTTTATGCCTGACCTGCTTAGGTAATTTAGGAGTTATGTGGTTTCGGTAGCATTCAAATATATAAAATATTCAGAGAGAGTAAGCAAAAGTTAAATTTTTCTGAAATAACATTGGACAGTAGTCTAAATACTTCCTTCAATAAATATTCACTGAATCCCTACAGTACACTGAGAACCAGACAAGCACTAGGGATGGCAAGAGATGAACTATTGTTCTTGCTACCTTACAGGAATGCACATTCAGGGAAAGAAAATAAAACAAGTACACACACAACAAAAGGAGTGCAATGAACACCAGAAAAGTAGAAATGCATTAGGTATGGAAATTCAGAGGTGGTACAAAGGACTTACAGGTAGGAGCATTCAATAAAAATATGCCTTAAACATCATCACTTTCTTAAAATATCACATAAAGGACCGTGAATAACTTCTGACATGTTAAAATAATGATAAAGGAAAAAAATAAGAATGAGTTGTGGCAAAACAGTTAAAGCTAGATGGAGTGAGTCATTTCCTACTGAAGAGGGCAGTGGCTCAGCACAGCTACATACAGAAGAATCCTAATTCCTGGCTCCCTTTCAGAAGGAGGATCTACAAGGATTGTAAATGTACCAAAATAAAATAAAACAAATGTAAAAAAAGAAAATTCTAAGAAACAAAAAGTAAATTCCCAATTTAATCAATCAACTACTGCTTGTCTGATTTCTTAGAAGATTCAAAGAACAAGGTTTTTAGATGACCTCTAGGAACCTAGAAGTCTAGAAATGTCACCTGTGCTTGTCAGGTTTCTATCCCTGTGACAAAGTACCTGAGAAAATCTACCTAAGATAATGTGCTTATACGATGAAGGGTATAATTTGACTCACATTTTTGTAGGTTTGAGTTCATGATCACTTGGCTCTGTAGCTTTTGGACCTGTGGGGAGGCAGCACACCATACCAAAAAGCAGGTAGTGAAACAAGCTCCTTCACCTCAGGGAACCAGAAAGTAAAAGGAGAGAAACAGGAAGGGGAAGAGACCAGAGTCTCAAAATCTTCTTTGAATGCTTGCTCCCAATGACCTAAGACTTAACTGGAGTCCATTAAGTTCTACTACCTCCCAGTAGCACCATAGGCAGAGGATCAAGCCTTTAACTTATAAGCCATTAGGGGACATTTCAAATCCAAACTGTATATCAATATTACTTATTTACTTTATCAAATTTAATTGATATAAAAATAGTATCTATTGCCATCTTTTCTGTCTAGGTGGACACAACAGTTTAAATGTTTTCTTGATATCTATAGCACTCTAAGAAACAACAAATCAACTCACAATGTATTCAGATTGCAGTATACAAAGCAGTATAGGGCCGGAGATCTAGCTCAGTGGTTTCGCTGTCTGCTGCACAAGCGCAAGGACCTGAGTTCCATCCTCGGTACCAAAAAAAAAAAAAGCAGAATATAGCAATTCTCACATTCATGAACAGAGATGATATTAGCCATCTCTATTTGTGATAGTTATGGCTTGACTACACTTTACTGCTTCTTGACTTATTTCTATAAACTGAGAAAGACATAGGCAGTATAGTGTTTTGATTCAGCAAGGTACTGCACAAAACTCCAAGGATAACTCTGAGAGGTGACAGTGACCCAGAACTTAACCATCCACAAATTATGTATCACCTCTCTTTGTTACCCACCTAAAAATATGCCTTTAAAAAAAGCAAAGATGAGATACAGAATTTTATCTGATTTAAACCCCTTAGAAAATTTAAATAACAAAAGAGAACACTCTTAAACAAATAAAAAAGAAGGAATCAAAGTTAAAACCATAAACAAGGGCCAGGGATTTAGCTCAGTGGTTCTACCTCCTGCTTTGCAAGCACCAGGTTCCTAATCCCCAGTACCAAAAAAAAAAACAAAAAACCATGAACAAAATGGAAATATTGCACCTACTTAAGCATATTTTTCAGTAGAAAATTGACCTGACTTTTCGGACACTCAGTTGCTTCACTGAGGCATTTCTATATCCATAGATCTACCCAACTGTACTTTGCTTTATTTTACTCATGTATAAGTTAGAAAAGCAACTGTTTTCCATCCCTTCCTAACTTTTATAAATGTGAAAATATTTTAAAGCCAATTGCTGTACTATTGTTAAAAATAATGCCTTTTAAAACAGCAATCAATCATTACATATTAATATAAAATAATGGAGCACATGAAAAAGTTATTTATAGTCAAATGTAGTAATAGCTTTAAAAGTTCATGGTATTTATCATGTAGATTCACAAATTATACCAAATACCAATGATAAATTACTATTATTCCATTTTATGCTCATTTTAGTTATTATTGCAAAATTTTTGCCAAACACACACAACAAACTATATAAAAATTCTGACTTAGTGGCTTCAATATTCTTTGTTTATTTTCTCATGTATGACACTGTCCTAGAGAAATTTTCCATTAAATTGTATCCTACCATTTTACAAGAATACAGATTAGGTAAATAACATCATCTAGATTTTTTAATATTAGACATTACAGATTAATACTTTAATACCATATGTCTAACAAAATACTCTGTAGTACCTATGAGCACACTCGCAATGCAAGATAATATGTGAAGTAATCACTTTGAAAATTTCTGACAATGGCTTAAGAAAATATTCATAATGCAATATATTTTAGAAATGAGAAAATATTTCACATAATTTTATTTATTCTTAGTTCATACATTAACCTATAGTTATTTTCTTAATTTCACAAGATAAAATTACTTAGTAAACATAAGATTGTCTCATCTTCTCACCATTATATGTATTTTCTTTGGTCTATACACTGGTCAAAATAAAAATGCACTTACTAAATCATAGTTTGGGGGAAGGTATTTCTTCAGTGCCTAGACATGTCAAATATTACTGGAGCTTCATCTAGTCATGGGAAAGAGGAAGGCTCTCTCACTGTTTATTCTCCCAGCCAACCACATTGGCTGATATGCAGTTATATTCTAAGTATGTCCCTCTGGGGCCCTGTTTCACTCAGACCAATTCTACTTGTATTTATTTGCTGAAGTGGCCATGGAAGATTTCATCCGAACAGAGATTCTCATGTTCAACAAGACTTAAGAAACTACTGTTTTACTCCTCAGAGCTCCTGGAGAACCTGGGATTGGTCTTTTCCAGCCCTTTAGATTTATGGTTGAAAAGTCAGGAATCAAGGCTGGAAATTCATAATAGCTACCTCTCTCTTTCCGGGAGGAAGTCAATTTTTGCCGAAGTTATGAATTTCCTTGATTTGAAAAATTTAATTTTGTCGTATGATCTTTTTATAACTCTATGGTAAACAATGCAGAAAATAACCATGTTTCCAGGAGACCTTTGTCCTGTACTTTCATGAATAAAAACAATACACTATCTGCAGTGTGAAAATAAGAAGACAGAATAAAATACTTCCATCTAAAATGTATTTGGCTTCCTTCTTTGATCAATAATCCCTATCTAATCACGAGGAAACATCAGGTAAGCCCAGTTTGAGGGACAATCTACCAAGTACCTGACCAGATACTTTCAAAACTAGTAAAATCAAAAGCAAAGAAAAAAATATGAAAAATCAGAAATTGTCATAGTCAAGTGAAGTCTAAGAAAACACAAGAACTTATTGTAATGTGGCATCATGAATGGGACCCTGAAATAGAAAAATGACATTGGGTACAAGCTAAGAATATCTCAATAAATATAGTACAGATTTCAAATAAAAGCAATATACAAATGTTGGTTCATTAATTGTGGCAAATGCAGCATACTAATGTGAGATATTAATGACGGAAATGTGTGGGTCTATATATAGTACAATTACAACTATAGATGTTATTCTATAAATTTACAACTATTCTGGAATGAAAATTTAATTCTTAATATGTATAAAGTATGCCTGGTGAAGAATGTACTTTTTCTAAATTTTGACTAATGAGGAAGCTGTGTGGTAACTACATGCATTTCTTATAAAAGAGAATAAAAATGGTGAGGCTAGAGAGATGAACTATAAATTGAATTTTATTTTTAAGTGATTTGCTGATTCATTTCACCTGTGTTAACATAGGAGTAAAGGAGATCACAAATTTGAATTTTAAAATCACTTCAGTAATACATTCAGAAAATTACTTACATTTCATTAAAAACATCTTGATGTTGAGGAGCACCAATTTAAAATAACACTATCTCAAAATTGATATTTCCGAATGCTAGAAAAGTAATGGAATGAGAAATCAAAATAAAAAGCCTAGGTTTTAGTGGTGTAAAGGAGCAGCTATTATAGATAGATAAATATTCTTTAAATATGTGTTTCTGAAGTTGACAACAGGAAAATAGTATAATT
The DNA here is from genome assembly GCF_053883595.1 of Heterocephalus glaber. Lineage (NCBI taxonomy): Eukaryota > Metazoa > Chordata > Mammalia > Rodentia > Bathyergidae > Heterocephalus > Heterocephalus glaber. The sequence continues at coordinate 10,791,654 of NW_028258156.1, forward strand.
ATCTTTATCTGAAATGTAAAAGCCACATTATTTTCTTTTCACATGTGTGTACAGAACGCTCAAATGACTGGTCAGAAAAGGATATCAACATCTCTCATAGTAGCTATCTAGCATCAGACATGTGGAAAAAGAACTAAGTACTCATAAAGTGATTTGTGTAAACGGACCGCTTTCCCCCCCCCAAACTCAAGGGACAGAATTTATCCAGTACCAAAAGTGAGCAATTCACTTTGGATTTGAAAGGAAATGTAAAATCATGAACAGAGTCACAGTTACAAGAAGACATCAAACTTCTTCTGGGTCACCTCAGGCCTTTGGACAAAATAATTCTAAAATATCAAAGGAAAATAAACTTCTATTCTTTTCTAAAGATTTCAGAGATTGACAACTCTACCTTTCTTGGAAAATTTACCTAAATTTACCTTTGAGAAGGGTTGCTTCCATACATCAGAACAGTATCTCTTCTTTCTGAATTCAAGCTAGTTTCATCCTATGAAATTCTCTAATTCAAAGTGATTATCCTTCCTCTCAAAAAAAAAAAAAAAAAGAGAGAAAACTTTCTTTTAAGCCTTAGCCATATGTGACAATTGTTAATGGTAAATTGCTAATTATATTGCAGGCTAAACCATGTAAAGGTACTGTAGAACACAAAGGTAATAAAAGTAACCTATAAGGGAAGAGATAACTCACTATAGTACAGTGGCATTGTTAATGATTCCTCTTGTATTAGATTTGGTTGCCCATCTTAAGGAGTTAACTTAGTTTCATGAAGATGTCCTAACGCTTGACCTCACCAGCCTAGACTTTGAAGCAGCACAGTTACTAATCTGTCTTTATAAAAAATGCAGACTTTTGGGGCCAGGGATTTAGCTCAGTGGTTTCACCGCCTGCTGCGCAAGCATAAGGACCCCAGTTCGATCCCTGGTACCCCCCCCAAAAAATAATGCAGACTTCTGAACTGGTCATGTCACCTCTGCACTGTCAATCAGCAGACTAATAGGAACAATAGAACATAGAAAAAAGACAAAATCTAGACTCTCTATAAAGGCAGACTTGTGTCCCACAGAATGTGTGTATTTGGAGGTGGAGCACATAGAAAGGAAGACCAAAAGGGATAAATGACAGATGTGAACATTGAGAATAAAAGAGCTGGCCCGGGATTTAGCTCAGGGGTTCCGCTCCCTGCCTCGCAAGCGCAAGATCCCGAGTTCGATCCCTGGTACCAAAAAAAAAAAAAAAAAAAAAAAAAAAAGAATAACAGAGCTGATGCCTTTTTTTCAAAAATACAAGAAGGAACTAGAAATAAATGCCTAAATTACTTTCTGTTAATTGAGGAACAGACACTTTTCTTTTGACCTTAAAAAACACAGTATGTATTTTTGTCTTCCCAGACCCTCCTTAACCATCTCTAGCTACTCTTCTTAACTCTGTGCATCTTTGTGGGTAAGATTTCATTCTTTTAAATAAAAAAGGAAACATCTTGATAGAAATGATGAGCATGGTTGGAAGGTGCTATAGAGCATCAAATGATAAAGTGCTCATGTTAAAAAATATATTAATATTGTTCAAAGCCATGTTTCATATAAATGATGATGTTTTTCTTAGGAAATTTTAGTTGTTCCCCATTTTTTCTACTGTTTGAAGTCCTCTCTCAGAGCCAACCACCCAACTTACTCTTAATTCCCTTCTACTTTGATGTTTTACCATGACCGGGGCGGGGGGTGTCCAAACAAATAACAACCACAAAAATGACACATCTACCATGTACGTGGTATGGGTGTGTGTGTGTGTGTGTGTGCACGCGCGTGTGTGTTTGGCAGACCCATAAAAAGATGCTGACACAGGATAAAAAGTATGTTTACATTTCCACCTTCCTTCTTGTGTATTTGTGTGTAAGAATGCAGTTATACCTGGCAGACCTTTTGGCAGACTTCATTCTTTGTCTTCCTTACAGGGACTTATATTCCCCTCCTATTTGTTGGGCTTTTCCATTTTCACGCAGCTATGTACTTTCTTATAAGCTTAGAGAAGGTTACCCTGCCTCAAAGAATGAATGCAGATTAGTCTTTCTAAGCAATCATGGTCATTTCCCTCCTTTTCACAATAATTAGTTTAAGTGTAGGCACTAGATGCAAACCAGACCAATGAGACAGAACTTATGGATTTCTGTGAAAACTTTTCTTCTTTAGATAATTTTTTTTTTTAATTTCCCAACATTGGATGGTATCTAGTGGCAGATTGGAGCCAGTTTATACTGCCTCAGGACTGAGCAACTCTTTCACTCCATGTCCAGACATACTCTATTGGCACACAATATTCACTTGGCAGGAAAATTTACAACATGGATATCAGAAAATTCTGTAAATTAGGATGCTTTTTGGTTTTGTTTACCAGAAAATAGGTTATTAAAAATTGATCACAACATCCATGATAGCATCCTCTAAAGACTTCATCATGTCATCATGAATGTAGACATCAGTGACACATAGGGACAGTGAGAATGGTGAGAGTGAGGGGAAGGGGTGACTGTGACATAAAACCTCTGAGCCTCTCTTAGCATTCTTCAGCTACTTAACCAACTCTGGAACACCTCATGTCCCAGACTTTTTATGTTAATGAATAGGTCTTTCATTGTTCAAGTAACTACTGCTGAATATCTTGTTGCTGTTCTTCAAGCTGAAAATAACATTTAGAGCCCAGGAAAAGAAAAATAGAATGGACTCAATTTCTCTACTAGAGATATTCCAAAATAGTATGCATATATTTCTTTTCATCAAAGGAAAGAAGAAAGAGAATAGTTACTAAAAAATGTTTTCATTTTATTTGAAGTTTTAAGATTAAAGGGGTAGGGGAATTTAGTGAGAACAATAGTAAAATTGAACACATTATTTCTTTTTTAAATTAGGAATATGACCACAAACATTTCCCTTAATTATATGATTAGAGATATATTTAGTGTTTGTGAAACAAGATGTTCTCAGAGAAATAAAGGAACTACAGCCAGGGCAGCAGGGTGAGACCAACTAACCACTGAAATAACATTACCATAATCCTTCTTGCCATTCGGGGACTGCAAGGACACAATCTCATCCAATTTAGACTAGAATTTAAGTGATGGGATTCTCACGAAGCTGGGATTTTGCTCTGAATAAATTATACTACATCCTCTTGTTCTTTGGGCAGTGGGGTGAGGACAGTGTGAAATGAGTTGTTTTGGCTTCATCTGAAACCAATTACCACGAGTGGACCCAAATTGCTAAGACTGCTGCTGAGCAGTCGCATCCCAAGTACAGCTGGGAATCAGCTAGTGCATGCTGTCAAGAATTCTCCCTATCAATTGATTCCAGGCCAACTTGTGATTGCCTTTCACCTCTCAAGCATCACTTTTCTGTTGCCCCAAAACTGTTCCAAATGGCAAGAATTTGCAAATAAAATTAAGTACGGAGGGGGAAGGGAGAGATTGGGAGAGAGTACAAGACTGGAAGTAAGAAAGATCAGGAAAGAAAGAACTTGACATGGGACTGTAATGAATTTCTTTCACTGGTGAAGTCTCATTTCTCTGGGATCAGTTTTACAATGAATAAATTCTGCCTCTTACCTCTGCCAAAACAATTCTTCCTCCAGCAAAACAGAAAGCTATTGCTGTTTAAACAAATTCTCTAAAACTAGTAACAACTGACTTATTTATTATAAATTTGAATCTCTAACTCTCTCCTTTATTCTGATCAATTCTTAATTTAAGCTAAGGCTTTCTAGCCTCATAGAGAGACAGCTTATTTTTACAGTACTCAAGGATGCTTTCATATCAAAAATCTGGGTAAAATACCCAACTTTTGAGTTTATGAACAATTTTTAGAAGAACATTAGAATTTTGCATATAAGAAAAGTATTTAAGAAACACAAAACAAAACTTTTATTTTGTTTTTATGTTTATGCAAAGGATGTGATGTTGAATTACCTAATTCATGATTGTCTTTTCCCAGGGCTCCCAAATTTGATGCACAGGGGAATTACATGGGATCTTTAAAAAAATCTCTGATATTGTGAAATAAGCAGTGTAGGCTTGAATCAGACATTGGGATTTGCAAAGGCTTCCTAGGAGACTAGGGCATACAATGAAGTTTAGTTCTTATCAATAGAACAGCAATGTCAAAGATAATCTTAATTCACTAGACAGAAGGGTGTTGACTTTATTATCATTTAATATTTCATGGATGTTGTATTCTTTAATTAGATTTCATAACACATTGAATTTCTGAAAATTTAAAAACTGGTAAATATTTAAGAATACTAAAGATCAGCCCAAAGTAAAATGAAGAAAATGAAGATAAAAGTAGAATTTTTTTAAAAAAGAAGACAAATGCAATCCAAAATTGAAAATTGTTCAAAACCCAAATATTCAAATCTCAATTTTTCTTTGAGAATATTATGTTAAAAACCAAACAAAAACTATTTGTGATTTATTTTTAAATGTAAGAATCTTCAAAATTAACTCATTTTCTCAATAAATTTGAACATTTATCCATAAAAGTAAGTTTCTGGAAAGATATTTAATTGTAGAAAAGATTCAAAAAATATATACTATCTCACACCAAAATCCTGGTTTCTAAATATTGTTCTCAACTAATACAAATTATGGTTTTTTAGAGGTAACTACTGTTTCAAAGCATTTTGCTAGGCAAGTACTAGAGAAGCCTAGAACATCTTGAAACAAAGAAGACATTCGACAAGTATCTGGGGTCAAAATACACTAATCTCAGAGGGGAAAATACCAATAAGATTACAACTTCTCTGTATAATTAAATGTCACAAGACAGTGGAGGAAGAATATTTTGAAGATATCTGCTAATATAATAACACCTTATTCAGAATGAAAATCTGACTAGAGAGGATATTTTTATTTGGGGTGTGTGTATTTTTGCTTTGACAAACCACATTGTGTTGACTTTAGTTTCTAGCCCTACACAAAATTGTTTTGTAAGCAATACTTCCATATACTCTAAAAACAATGAGGTAGGATACATAGGAGAAGAAGAGCATGTTACCGTAACTATTCTTGTGCTAACAGCATTTCAAATTGTCTTTGAGGTTGAACATTTTGTATACACAAATTAATGAAGGCTCACTCAGGAAATGTTTAGTAAAAGTAAGGCTGAGTGTATTGAAGAAATATTTGTTTAGGGCTAGCAAAGGAAATATTTGTCAGGCCTCTCTTTGGATTCCCTTTCAAATCCTACTATTGTGTTATTTGAAATCAAACTTTCACTCCTCAAAACATCATTTATAGAGATTTTTTCTGACAATACACAATCAAATCTCAATTACTATGTGTATATATATATATTTATATTTTTATATATATATATATTTCAAATATATATATATTTGCCCCATGACAGATAAACTTTGTCAACTTGATTGTCTTGGAAGCTATCCAGGAGATTAGTACAGCATATTCTGGGTGTATCTGGGTGGGTCATCAAGGCAAAATCTTGGTGACAGTATCTGACCCTGGGACCCTTCCCCATTGGCATTGTTCCTCTGCTCTGCTTCTCAGCTGCCGTGAAGGGGGCAACTTTGCTCCATCATGGCTTTTCCATCATCTTGTTTCTGCTTTGGAGCCAGCCAAACATGAACTGAATTCTCAAAACCAAGAGAAAACTAAACCTCTCTTCTTTTAAGTTGTAATCAGGGATTGTGTCTCAGCAACCCACTGTCTCCCAGTAATTGGTGTATAACCAATACACCCCATGTATATTCCCTTTACTTTTTTTTTAAATAAAAAAGAGTACATTGAGGCGATACTCTGAAGTAAAATAAATAGGACAGATATGTGTAAATACCAAATAGTTTCTCTGGTATGAGAAACTGAAAGTGTAAATAAGGATCAAAAGGCATAATAGATATTGTGAAATAGGAAGAAAAGGTCCAAAGGGGAAGGGGAAGTGGGAGGAATTGGGAAAAGGAAAGAAGGGAATGGAATTAATATGAGAAAATAAAAAAATGGAAACAAAGTCTTTGTAAATAGGGAGGGGTGGAGGGGTTGAAGGGAGGGCAGGGAAATAGGAAAAAAAGAAAAAAAAGAACAATGATAGATTATGTAAAGGTACAAATTTCCAATGATGAATGTCATTATATTGTATACCTAAAATGTACTGATAAAATTAATTTTTAAAAAAAGAGCAAGTGACATTTCATACTATACAAAACCAAGATCATTTTTGGCCTAACAATTGAGATAGCACAATACCAGATAAAAACTAGGATCTACAGGAATAAGTGTAGAAAACTTGAAGTGATAAATATGTATTGATGCAAAAGACTAGTTTTCATTTTTAGATTCTTTAAGTTGATTCACTTTGTAAACCCCAAATAATATCTATATATTATAAGGTTTGTAACACAGGACCAAGTAAAATATATAAAAGCAACAGGAAAATGTATAAATGTAATCAAAACCCAGTAAGAATCTTACCTTATTTATACATGAAGTGGTTTTATAAGGTACATTGTAATAATTTAGGAATGATATTATAACTTCTAGAGCAGTAATTATTAACAAATTAAGAAAGCATAATTTAAAAAATAATAGAGTTCAAATAAAATACAAAAATACACAATAATTTTTTTTTTGATTCATCTTTTTTTTTGTGGTACCAGGGATCGAACTCAGGTCCTTGTGCTTACAAGGCAAGCAGTGGAACCACTGAGCTAAATCCTTGGCCCCACAATAAATTTTTTAAAAGATAACAATGGATAGGCAAAGGAGTAAATGACTGTTGAACAGCTATGATTCTCATACTTGACTGGTGCATATTCTCAAACAGAAAATTGTACAATCACTTTGGAAAATAGTTTAGCAGTTTCTCATATGAAGTTGAACATATATTTACCCTAAGACACAGCAATTCACCTATTTAAATGTACCCTAGGTATTTACCCAAAAACAATTAAAACATCTCCACAAAAATTTGACACAAGGATATTCACAAAACTTTTAATAATAATCTATTAAAAATGCAAACTCATGCTCATAATGGGAAAATAGATAAAAATTGATATTTTCATAAAATTGTATACCAGTCGGAATAAAAAGATAAAACTGCTGACACAGACAACATTATGGATAATTATCAGTGACATTTGTTGCAAAATCAACCAGACACAAAAGATATGTTGTATAATTTCATTTTATGAATTTTTGACTACATAAACTACAGTGATATAGATAACAGATAAAAGATTGCTCTGAGGATGTGAAGATAGATTGGAAAGTGCTCTAGGAATTCCCTGGTGTGATGCAAATATTCTACTTCTTATTTGGTCACATAGATTTATTCATTTGCCAAAAACTCTTCAAACTTAGAGTCTGAAGTATACATGTGATATCTCAATGAAAAAGTAGCAAAAATACTGTGTCTTCTCTTGTTTGACTTTTGGGTTTGAACATTCCATGCCATTTACCTACCCACCCTCTATAATTTTCCATGACAGACCATCCTTAAAAACCTTCAGTTCCTCAATCTCTGCTCATAAGTAACGTACTATATTATCCAAGCAACACTTTCCAAAAAGGGCCTTGATAAATATGTGTATTCTTACTTATACATAAAATAGACCAAAGCATTTATGAGTTTTGCTCTTTAGTCTGGATAGTTTTTGGTGAATACTGTTTCACTAATATGTTAGGTATGTTCAACTTTGATTCAAATAAAAACCACTAGTAAGAAGAGGTGACTATAAATATATTCACAATTAACACCAGTTTTGAATATCTCTACATAGATAAGTATTGTTCAATATTTTGAAAGTAACAAAAACCAACTTTGGCTCATCTAAGCAGAAAAGGAATGCATTTAAGAAATTTACGTTAGCTCACAGCATTGTTGGGTTAGTTTATTTCCTCCAAGAAGCAGATGCCAGATGGGATTGAAAGAGTAAGAATTTCATTGAGGAAAATACCTCTTGAAAAAAATGAGGGATGAACTTCGCAAGCTATGAGACTATGTAGCAATCTGTACAGATAGAGGTGATGGGTGAAGGAGGTAGAGAGGTGGAGATGTGCTGCAAGCTTCTGTGTACAGTCTGAAGAAATTCAACAAGGCCCAGTTGGTCAACAGAGGACTCGTCTTGGTGAATTCAGTCACTGGCTTGGTGCAGCCTGTAGAAAGCATGATGTAAACTTAGGGATGAATTTTAGAGCATAGCAGGTGGATCATTGGTCAATTAAACTTTCTATAGTTAGAGATCTGTAAGGCATATTCTCAGTGATGAAAGTACCAAGACTGAAAGAATAAACAGGGTTATGAAATTCTGGCAGTTCTATTGCAAAACTCTTCATGAAAACCTAACTGCATTTCCTCAGAGGATTGCATAAGGCCACTTGCGTTAGTAATACCACAAGTACTATATTCAGGATGCCATGATTAGCAATACAGGCATTGCCCCTGTAGAAATTGTAACTTCCTGCAGTCTCCAACAGGGAGGAATTCCAGGTAAGTCCCACGTCACAAACTCCTGATTCAAAGTGTGGGGCCTGAGACTCTGACAGGAAAAGACTCATTGGTCTACATTCTAGCTACTGTGGAATCTGAGGAACCAAGTATCAGACATTTTCTACTTCTAAATCAGAGAGGGGCATTAATCTCATCCAAGCTCAAAAAATATCTCAAAGTCAGGGACCAGGCTCAAATGACTACTGCAACAACACAATAAGAGGAAATGGAGGGCCAGGGATTTAGCTCAGTTGTTTCACCACCTGCTGCACAAGCACAAGGACCCGAGTTCGATCCCTGGTACCAAAAAAAAAAAAAGAAAGAGGAAATGGAACCATTTCCAAAATTGTCAACTATATGTATATTATTAACTTTGTGCAAAACCTAAGTGATTTACAATTATCATTTATTAGGTCAAAGTAGTTACTGATGCTTACCTATTTTTTTAAAAAGAGAAATTTTTGAGATGAATGGACATTAAGCATATGTCTTAAGAGCATTAGAAGGCAACACATTTGTCAAACATCTGGAAATTTCATTGAAAAATCTATCTGACATGAAAACTTTCACTAAACCTGCAACCCTAATAATGCCCCCCCAAATTCCCAGATGTCAAATAATTCCTAACATTGCTGATGTATTTTAAAGATTCTAAAAGTTAGTTGTTATACCGTATAACTTTAAAGCCTTAATTTTAAAAGCTCCATGTAATTTTGCTTAAAGGCTATTTCCACAACCAGTTTCATTATGGGGAATTTAGAAATTTCAGGAAATATATTTGAATGCACTGATTGAACAACCTACAAAGGTAGTACTTACAAAATTAGAGATAATTTTTATCCTTGATCTTTAAAGTTGACTACTCATTCAACTCCCTACATTTATTCATTTTTCTTTTTCTTTCTGGCATCAGAAAAATGCAAATGTTATTAACTTACTGAAAAATTCTCAGCTCTAATGTCTTAAGTCACTTTTCTCATCCCTGATATACAGTATCTAACATCCATAACTTAAAGAAAAGGTTTCTTTGGCTCAGGCCATGGTCAGCTGGCTCCAAGGTAGAAACCAGCATGCAGAGGGGCAGAGTGGAGGAAAAGCTCTGTACATCAGGGCTGCCCTGAAGCAGAGAGCAAAGTGAGGAAACTAGAGGAAGTTCCTCCATTCTAGGTCATCCCCAAGCGACCTAACTCTTCTGACCAGTCCCTGCCTCCTACTGTCACACTGAGACACAGCACCCCATGATTCAGTCACCTTTCAAAATCCCTGCCTGTGAGTGCATGAGGCTCGGAGAGGGGGGACACCCAGATATAAATCAGAATATATAACTTATACCGTAAGTGGTTTTTAAAATATAACTACTATATGCAACTACTCATAATGGAGATAAGAGGCAGAGTACAGGTGGAAGAATTTTCATATTGAAATGCAACAAAATATTTCCTAGTCATAGTTGATTAACTGAAAAAATATAGAGTAACTCATATGACCACATTTTGTAATTAGAAGGGTAAAGGAAGTATGAAAAGTACCAATGAATAATTTCACAACATCTGCTATATTTAGTTTTATTTAAACCATATAATGCATCTACAAAATTATTAAAATTTAAAGTGCAATATTTTCGGTCTCTAGTGTTGGAAAGCTGTAATCACTTTATTATTCTATCAGATATATGTTAAACATATTAAATGTTTAATTTCTATCTTAGTGTTATTTTCTATTTTTACTGTAGACACTGAAAACTACTATGTAGCTGACAAGTTCCAATTCAGTATGTAGAGTTCATTTTCCCTCTTCAGTTGAGTGTTCCTAATAAGGTTTGTTAAAAACATTTTTGAAATCCAAAGTAAGTTCAGTGTGACTTACTGAAGTGAGTTCAACAGTAATTTATCAAAGTTCAATTGTAATTTGGACATATCATTTTTCATTAAAGCTATAAAATATATGTTGACCTTTTAATTTTGAACAACCTACCAACATTTGATAATCAAATCTTCCTAATTGATCTTTATATCACCCTGTTTTAACCAACATCATGAGTTTTAGAGTGAGTTAATTCAGACTCCACAGACACAATTTTCAATAGGAAATGAAGTACCAGAAAGGTAACAGAAGTTGTCCAAGGTCACACCATGCTATGGTTTATATCTAGATGTTCCCCTAAAACTTCCCATGCTCATAGGTGAGGCTTTGGAGAGGTGACTGGATCATGGATGTGTGATGCTGGATCCTAGGTATGTGATACTGGATCCTGGTTGTGGGATACTGGGTTAGTCCACTGACAGGTTTATCGCTGGGTGTGATGTCTGGAGATGAAGCCTAGTGGGAAGAGATGAATCACTGTGCGCGTGGCCTGGAGGGCGAATATCCCTCATGCTCCCGTGATGGCCTGCAGCTTCCTGCCTACCATCCCTCTTTCTCCTCCGCCATGCTGTCCTGCCTGGAGCCAGCTGACTATAGAATGAAACCTCTACAAGCTGTGAGCCAAAAAAAAAAACCTCTCCTTCTTTAACTTGTAGGAGTCAAGATATTTTGTCCCAGCAATGAGAAAGTAACTGAGACACACCATTTACTAGTGGTAAATGTTAGATGAGATTCCATATATTTTTAGTTCTATACCATTGTTCTTTTTATTGTACTCTCTTATTTTTTATCATACTTAATTGGTGATTGTTTTGTAGCTTTTAAATATTTTTTTAATATGGGAAAATAGTTACACAAAGACAAAAATGTTCAAATAAATTTTTTCTTATGTTTTATTTTTATACACTATATAGAATCAATACTTTCGAAATGTATTTGTGTTTTTCATTTATCGTGTTGCATATATTTTAGCTCCCTAACAGACTATATACTATAGTATTTGGCATATGTATCATATATATGATCTGAACCAAACTATGGCAGACTCTTAATTGCCTACTCAGCATCTTCCCTCCCTTTGCCCTTCCTTGGTACCAGGAACTTAATTATATTCAGAGCAGTAATATATCTCACATCTAGAAATGAACCATGACACTCCTGCTTCCCATTGCCATGTACATGATTTCCAAACTTTTTTGTACAGCTATATGTGATCATGTCATTCAGTTCTAGCCCATAAAACATAAAGAAAAGTTTGATAGGTATTATGGTTTAGATTTAAAATGTCCCCCCCCCCAAAAAAAAGTCTCATGTGTTTGCTGGTCGGGCCAGCAGAGACAAGGTGTGTCACTGGGACACGACCTGTAAGAGTACATGGCCATCTTTGGCTCCTCTCCTTTCTCTGCTTCCTGGCTGCCATGGATTGAGCAGGTTTCCTCCGCCATGCCTTTCTGCCATGACAATTTTACCTTGGAGCTTGCAGGCCATGGATGGAATCCCCTACAGCCATGAGGCAAATTAAACCTCATTTCCTTTAAGTTGGGGTTATCAGGTATTTTGTCCCAGAAAACGTTTACTAATACATCAATTTACTAATGCAAATGCACCATGTTCCCTAGAACAAAGGCAGCCATTGTGTCATCAACAGGAAAAGATCAAGAAAATTATGAGGAAACTGCTCTTGATATTGCCACTCATATGAACCAATATCAAAGCTTCTATTTCTAGATTTAAATGCTACATGAAAAAAATCCATAAACTCTTTATGCTTGTTTAGGTCCCTATGAGTCAGAATTTCTATTGCTTTCACTGAATGCATTCCTATTTTTTTATAGGCAAATATAAACATTAGTGTACATTCAATGTAAATATCATCCTTTAGGGATGTTTACTGATATATTTCCACCCACAAGTAGGCATTTAAAAGTATTTATTACGTGGATTTTTGGAAAATTGCTTTATTCAATATTAAGTGGTCCCAACAGAAAAATCCACTATAATGTATTTAAGCACTGTAAAACAATAGATTCACATTTTCTTTAATATACTGATAACCCAAATAGAAGTTTTCTGTTTTGATTATGATTATTGTCAGTTTTATATATACTGTAATAATTATTCCTTTTCTAATATTATGGAAGCAATGATCACACTACTTAAAAAAATCACTGTGTGTGTGCATATACCAAATACTCAAGGTGGGCTATAAACTTGTTTGTTTTTCAAATTAAACTGTAAGCACTGAGGATGTAGCAATTCAGAAGTGAGCTATTTAAATGTTTCTTATTCTGTTTTGAGTCTGGATTAACCCGCAAATGTTCTTGTCACAAAACTGTCAGCCAGCCTCCTGATTAATACGTATGTGCTGTTTTCCCAGGCAGAGAGTCCTTATTTGAGGCCTTCTCTTTGAGGCTTCAAGAAGTGTACTAACCACAGGAAGTTTATCCATTATGCTGTATCACAGATTAATTAAAACAGGCCCTAGCTCAGCTGGCATCTTAAAAGCACCCTCCCTGACCGTGAATGAGGCCACACATGCCTGTAACATTCCCAACTCATCCAGTTTCATTTCATAAGCACTGGTCTTCATTTGATCTGTGTTCTAATTTTCTCACTTTTTAATAGGAAAAAGATTATTCTTACTCTTTAATTTCCTTCAGATGTCTAGGCTACTTCCTAAGTTTCCTGAGTTCATTTCTACTTAGTGTGGTACCTCTTACTTTGATTAACTCTAAATCTTGTATCCATGGTTCAACTCCACGTGATCTTAGCTCATGGGAACAAGCCTAAGAAGATACCATAGGTATCTTTTACTTTGAATGAAATGAAGCATGAAGATTTTCTCTAAGATTATCCACAGATAGGAATTCCGAAAGCCAAAAGTACGAATTTTCCTCAATAAGGACTTGTAAAAATATTATCTGACACAATGAAGGGGGTGGGGGTCGTGTGATAAATATTTCCAGAAGATAATCAAATTAAACAATCAAAACAATCTCCTAAAAGATTATGATACCTTTCTAATGCAATTGTACTGAATTACTTTTTGCTACTATCACACATATAAAGTACTTTCAAGTAGAAATCAAAGAAATTTTACAACTAAGTAATAAACCCCATACAGTTCTATTGGTCAACTTATATGCTACTTTTATATGATCAGTGCTGAAAACATTGGCCATCTACAAATATTTATGGTTGTTTCATTACAAACTTACAGTGCACATCACTGTCTATTCTTAAAACTAATTCAAGGATTTTTAAAATGTTATTTTTTACAAAAGGGGCCTGAGAAAACTTTGAGGAGATATATATGTCTATTAGCTTGATTGTAGTGATGGTTGCACAGGTATATGCATATGTCCAGACTTATCAAATCATATATATTAAATATGCACATTTTTATATATTTAATAAATACATTTTTTAAAAGAATAAAAAAGTTTTTGATGCCTTCTCAAAATTGCCATTTCAACATATACGAAATTATCACTGCTAGTATAATAGCACAGTTGTCTACTTGGAATCTTATGAAAACTCTTTGCCAGCCCATGAAAACCTGAGTTGTCCAGAGAGTTGATTTTGAAGCTAGCCTTGACAGAAATTTAATTTGTGGCATACTAAATGTAACTATTTTCCATTTTTCTTAGAGAAGTCAAAGGGTGATGCAGCCATATGTGTTACAAATATATCAGCAAGCTAAATCTATTCCTGGTGCTCATTCATCATTATAACACCCCCTTGACATGGGACAGTGACAAGGATTATTGTTCTTGTTTTAAATAGGATTGAAAAGTCCTTGACTAAATCCTGGTTGGGGGTGAGAAAGCAATTGGTCTAGGCCCTTACCCCTGGTTTTACCTAAATGCAGATTTCTAAATAAAAAGGTAAGTACTCTTTGCTACTAAAACTTGTATTTTATGGATTATACATGAAATCCATTCTCATTCAAAAATACTAAACTATTGAATGTATTATGAAAGTTATTTCTTTATTAACTGCATTAAAATAACATCAGATAAAGTAGTATAATGAAGCCATATATTTAAAACAGATTTAATTATTAGTAAGCTTTATACCATATTTGCATTTTTCAATCTAAATAATTAATACATTCGTCTGCTTAGGTGCTTCAAATCATATTTATCACAACAGTTTATCTTTAAATGTTAAGCTATACATCTTTTTTTCTAATGTTTATTTTTAGTAATACGTGTTTCCAGAATGTAATGAATCCACTGAGAAAGAAATGAGGAAAACAATGGCATCAAGAAAACTTAAATACTTAAGAGTTAACCTAACCAAGGAAGTGAAAGAGCTCTACAACCAAAACTACAGTACACTGAAAAAGGAGATCAAAGAGAACATCAGAAAATGGAAAGATAGCCCGTACTCCTGAATAGACAAAACAAATAGAGTCAATATGGCCATGCTTCCAAGATTAATATACAGATTTAATACAATTCAGTTATGTGTATATATATATATATATCTTTAAAGATAAGATATTTTGCAACCATCATATTTGTATTATTTTAGATGCTCCAGGGAAATAAAAATGATATACATGTAAAGACTTATGAGCAATTAGCTCACATGACTATATGAGTGGACAAGGATAATGATTCAGTGTCTGCAAGAGAAGTATTGGGAAAGCCAGTGGTGCAGTTGTATTTAAACTCAAAGGCTTAAGAACCAGTGGACTCTTAATCTGGAACAAGTCCCTGATCGAGTTCAAAGACCCAAAAAATGGAGTCTGAAGGCTGAGGAACCAAGAGGAATGATGCGATGTGCATGCACAGGGGAAGATAGCTGCCCCAGCTCAAGCAGATATAGAGTTTGATTTTCCTCCACCTTTTTGTTACAATCAGGCCTTCAGTGAGTGGAATAATGCTCGCCTCCATTGGTCAGGTCATCTTTATTCAGACCATGTAGTAAAATATCTCTTCTGAAAACAACCTTTCAGACACACCCAGAAATAATGTTTTACCAGGTATTTGGATATGCCATCTTGCTTTCATTAAAGTTTACAAATCAAGTAGTTTTGTAGGTGGTCTCATTTTCTGATTACTTTTGATTGGTTGCCTATTCTATTGTTTGACTTGTTCTTCTATACCTTGTATTTTCTGTAAACTGGTCCAAAGAAATGGACTAATTAAACATTTTGGCAAGTGTGCTTCTTTAGTGATATTGGAAAGCCCCTGTTTATAATGGAAAAATAGAATAAACTTAAGGTTTTAATTTGTTTTTACAGGGATAACATAATCATTCCTGACTTTATGGCAACTAATAGCTTCAAGTGCTAGGAACACTGGAACTAATAGCTTCAAGTTCTAGGAACATTCATTACGTGACGATCTGGATCAACCCCTAGGTATTCAAAAATTTTCAAGGGCTAGGATAGGGAATAAACTTTGAAAAATTCTGATGCCAGGAGGTTTCCACTTCAGTTAATATTTCAGTTAATAAAATTAAAAGGATCAAAAGGGATTCTGAGAAATCTATAAACCAGACTTGGAAAGCATGTTTCTACTCTGGATGACGCATATGTTCAATGGAAGTTTCATGACTAAGAGACATATTCTGGACAAAAAGAAAAAGAAAAAAATCTGCTTACTTTGGATACAAATGGTCATTTTCTCCTTAATACAGACATACATACACAGCAACAGGAAGATAATTTCAGTCTTCCTTCTCTCCTTCAGATTTGTATGTGTTCCTCAAATTATAGTGTCATCAATTCAATTGTTAGAAAATATTTAGTTGATTTGGAGATGTGAAAAAAAACCCAAGTTTTCCATTTTTAACTCTTTAATTTTGGATCAAATGCATAAAAATGAAGGACAGGTGTTTTTATTCTCTTGAGTGAATAACAAAAGAAACTGTAAAAAGGCAAAGTAGATTACCAAAACAGTAGAAAAGGGTATTACTGTTCCTCTAACTATAAGTAATATTTTTCCACTCTTTATTCTTAGTGTTTAATTCACAATACAGTGTGCTACCACGTTGGGATAGAATTAATGATATATTTATAAAGTCAAGGAGTTCCCCTTGAGGAAAGAACTGAACTCTTATTGGCATTTTATTTTTGCAGACCACACAAGTATACATTTTAATCATGGTCCTCAGATGTTCTTTAGATCATTTCTACTACTACATTTTAAAAACTAACATCTATGCAGAGTTTATTTATTGCTGTTTCCAATTATTCCCTCAAGGTATTAACATAATGATGACGTCTGCCTCAGAAACTTGTTTCTCATTTTGTTTCAAAAATAGAGATTGACTTACGTAAAATTACTAAAGACTTAGGTCTACTCTTTTATGAAGAGTTTTATATAGTTTTATCTTAGTTTTATACAGTTTGTGCATACATCTGCCATATAGATATGAGTTTAAGAATTTTAAAGATTTTACCAATCTCCCAAATTCTTTCCATCTTCCCAGGACCTTCTTATTTTATCATTTGAGATTCAACTCTCAGTCACAGAGGTGGATCCTTAATTACATTAAATCCAGTATGATGAATAATTTGTGATATCATAATGCCAAGTGAGTACTAAACTACACTTTGTCTTTGTAGAGTTATGCTAAATTCTTCAAGGAAAATAGGCCCATGTTTTCAAAACTTAACTATACCAACCTAACTTCTTCATTGTATTTAATTTTTGACACGAAAGTACTAATTCAATATAACTAACATTGAGCAATGGATTTAGGAGGGAGTACTGCCATGAAACATTGCCATGTAAATTCTATAGGCAAACTTTAGATATTAAAATAGTTTCAACTTAATCCTCTTTATCAATCAATTTAAATACATTTTTCAAAAAATCGCACTTAGAACCATGTCTAGTCTATAGTAAAGATTCTAAAAAACTAATGTTTATATTAAAACACACTAAGAAGGAAATTGCTAAACATATCTTTGAAGACTTTGTTTCAGAAACTCTGAGGTGGGTTGAAATATCTGCATTTCAAACAAACATTCCAGTTGAGTTAATCCAGGTGGTCATTTTCACTCCTGTGAAAAACACAGTTCTATATGTGCACAAGGGTTTTAGATGAAAAAAATATGAAAAATAAAAAGAAATAGAAGTATGGAAGTCAGAAAAATGGTCAGTACAAAAGAACTATGGGGAAGTGCCATACAAGTGGTATACAGTATTTCACAAGCTATTCCAGATGAATAGATTATATCTAATTCCATATTAAATAAAATAATTAAAAAGTATTCACTATCTTAAATATCTAAAAACCTTTGAAACTAAATTATAAAACTGCTTTTGAAAATATGACTTCACGTCTGTGGAAAAATTTGAGATTAAATTATACCATGTTTAAACCAGTTTTGAAACACTGTAAGAATTTACTTATTTTCTACCAGATTTCCTTCAACTACTTACAATGTTATACATGAAATTTCTTTTTGTGATAATGGGCTATCATTCTCTATGAAACAGTTTATGAAATAAAAAAATCAATTATGAAGTTTTATATACTGTAACAGTAAAAGAGAGTTCCATTTAATTCAGCACAAAAAATAAAAAAGCTAAATAATCATGTATATCTATCAGTTAAATGTTGTGTTTTGCTGCAGTAATAATGTGAGACCTCCCAGTTACCACAAGAGAAAGATGAGCCTTTAGGAGGCAGGAGGTCTTCTCATCCTAGACCCTCAGGGAGCCAAGCTTACAAACCACAGCTTAGCAAGTCTAGTCCTTCCAGGATGTAGAGGCTGCAGAAAGACATAGAGACCTACAGGTGCTGTCAAATCTGCTGCTTGGAAGTAACACTTATCACTTCCTGATCTCTCTTTTTTAATGTGTATAATAAATTTTGATCTTTTTCATGACCTCTATTGCCAGCCCTTACACTCTTTCTCCCTCCATCTTTCCCTCCTTTTGTCTAGTGATAATCTCCCTTCTACTTTCTTGTCATCTTTTTTAGGATATTAGGGAGAATGTGTGATATTTAAATCTCTGAGTCTGGTTTATTTCACTGTACATGATGATCTCCGAATCTATCTATTTTTATGTAAATGACAAAATTTCATTATTTTTATGAGTGAATAATACTCCATTGTATATCTGTATTACATTTTCTTTACCCATTCATCTGTCTTTGAGCACCTAGGCTGGTTGGATATCTTAGCTATTATATATTGTGCTACAGTGAACATGGGTATGCAGATATCTCTATGGAATGCTGACTTTAATTCCTTTGGGTATATACCAAGAAGTGGTACAGCTGGATTAAATAGTAGTTACAGTTTTTATTTTTTAGGAATCTCCATATTGATTTCCATAATGATTGTACTTATTTACACTTGGAATTTCATCAGGTATTCTTTATTTTGGCCTGCAGAATACACTTTTTAATCCCCTGAAACTAAAGGATTTAATCTCTATTATGCATATAGTACTCTTCCAATCCATAGCATCTTTCTCTCTTTCCTGATTATGTCCATCCTTTTTATATCTATACAATTGCCTCAAAATCAGCAGCTTCAACTAAAGGCATTTATACAGCTCATAAAGCTATGGGGTGTCTGAGCTGCCTCTGCAGTTCCTCAGGGTTTGACTCAAGCTGCTGGCTGAAGATGGGAGGATGCAGACAGGAGTCAACTGTCTGTCTGGACATCCTGTCAGCCAGAGTGGAGAGGGCAAGAGGATTTAATATGCCGATGCTATTGTGGAAACACACAGAAACGGTATTCCAGGAAAGTGGGGTTCAGTTTAGCCAGCCTGACACTTTGCCGAGTACCATAATACATGAAAGATGTTGAAATACGGGACAATTGTAATGTGCACATCACAAAAAATTAGAAACTTGTAGCCCTAACTTGGAACAACAGTCATGAATCCCAACTATTAATTGCAATAAATTATTATATAGAAGGAGTGTAGTGTCTTAACTGAAGTTATAATCTGACAGTAGTGTTATTTTCCATTAAGTTTTTCACTCATTATAAAAATTGTTCAAATTTATTTTTTTTAAATGTGGTCTATGGGGCTGGGGATTTAGCTCAGTGGTGCCACCATCTACCTTACAAGCACAAGGTCCTGAGTTTGATCCCTAGTACCAAAAAAAATGTGGTCTATGGATGTAAATGAATAGGCAGACAAGAGCTAGAATTATAGCTAGACATGAACTGAGAGAGAGTGAACGAATAAGAAAACAAGATAGGGAAATATGAAAATACTGTACTACTTAAATCCTAGATGTGTTTTAATTTTTTAATCTTAAAACCAAGTGCTAAAAGATCACCTATGTTATTTTCTTTTATAAGCAAAATTAAAGTATTTACAGACTTTCTCTCTCTCTGTCTCTGTCTATGTATCTCTCTCCCTCCCCACCCAGCATGTGTGTGTGTGTGTGTGTGCACGCGCGCACGTGTGTGTATCTTTGTCTCTCTCTCTCTTTCTGTCTCTCATCTATGGATGCTAACCTGACCCATCTTTTTTTTTATTCATTAAGTTTATTGGTACATTTTAGGTATTCAATACAGTTATCTTCATCGTTGGGATCTTGTACCTTTACATGATGTATTTTAGTTCTTATTTTTTCCCCATTCCCCTGCCCTCCCTTCACCCCCTCCACCCTTCCCTATTTACAAAGACTTTGTTTCCATGTTTTTTTTCCTTTTCTCATAATTTTTTTTATTTTCCCTTCTTTCCTTTTCCCTATCCCTCCCACTTCCCCTACTCCTTTTCTTCCTATTTCACAATATCAATTGTACATTTTGATCCTTATTTACACTTTTAGTTTTTCACATCAGAGAAACTATTCAGTATTTACACGTGTGTCCTATTTATTTCACTTAAGAGTATGGCCTCAATGTGCATACACTTAGCTATAAATATATCTAGTTTCTCATTCTTTATGGCTGAGTAGTACTCCACTTTATAAAAAAAAAACACATTTTCTTTATCCAGTCTCCAGTTGATGGGCAATTGGGCTGTTTCCAAGTTTTAGCTATCACAAACTGTGCCGCTATAAACATGAGTGAGCATAGATCACTGTGTATATATCAAGATATATCAAGTGATATATTAAGAATCACTGTGTGATTCTTTTAATGCTTTTGGGAAGATACCCAGCAGAGAAATAGCTGGGTCAAATGGGACTTCTAATCCTAGTTGTTTAAGGTGTCTCCATATTGATTTCAACAGTGGTTGCACCAGTCTGCACTCCCACCAACAATGGAGAAGGGTTCCTTTCTCCCCACAACCCCGCCAACATTTGTTATTTAACCTGACCCATCTTGAAGGTTACCTATCTGATATATTCACCATATAAATGTAATGCCCTGCACAGGGCCTGGCCCATATTAATATCATGATTAATGAACAAATATACTTATTTTTTTAAGATGTCTTAACAAATATGGAATTGCTGCATAGGAATGAGTGCAAGCAACACCATTTGCAAAGAAAAATATAAGAGTTTTGGATAATCTATAGCAAGAATTACATCCCCATTGGTTCTGGTCTATATCGTTTTATTTTGGTAAATTATGTAACTTGTCTTTTTCTAGCAATTATCATTTGACCATTTGCAATTATTATAATTGGACCATATCTTTTTATTCCTGCTTTTGTTTGAAAGGATTTTTGTTTGAGCTCACAATAAGAAAAGTGATTCATAAACCTGAAGCTCTCTAATTATAAAGTATATCAGGAAATTATATATTATAACAAAAAATATTGTGGGATGTCTTATTACCAAAGGTGTTTCAGAACTGGAAATCTGGCAGATGAATCTAGACATTGCTTTCAGGCATTTTTCAGAGACCATGATAGGATATGTCACATGGATGACTGAAAAAATTAGATTCAAGCCAGACAGCCCTGAGTCCAATACAAAACTAATATAACCCTCTATAGAATTGTTCCATTTAACACTCTGAAGATATGGTATCATCTTCAGCAAACTGTAAAGGAATGAGCTTTGAACTTAAACTTCAACCATTAGTTGGACTATGGAACTGTTTCCTGAATAAAATAAGTTAACTTACAAAGCCAGCATCACTTTATTGCACCATTCCTGCAATATATTGTATATTCAAAGCACTTTTACCATAAACATCAAAGAAAACTACATGGTGATAGAATATTAGTTTTCCAAGAACTAAAATTTTAGACATTCCTATCCCAGGGCAAGAAAAAATTCAATACAACTATGTGTATTTTTTAAATTTTGATCCTAGACTCCAAGGAACATGATGAACAAGAAAATATTTATATCTGGCCAAAGTTGAATTGAGATAACACTAGTTGCTAATATTTATTTAGTCTGCTACTTTCCAAAATGCATCTCAGGCAGTTATTCATTTTCTCCACTTTAAAATGAGGACATGTAAGCTTCAAAAAGTCAAGCAACTTGCTTAACAACATGCCTGTAAAAAATGAGAGGTCCCAATTTAAATTCTGTCTGATTTGGAAGCAAATTACATTTCTACTCATGAAGGAGCTCTGAGAAAAGAATAATAAAATTCACCATGGCTAGTCTGGTATGTAAGGAGCTTGAAAGTTTCCATTCCATCCTAACAGCAAATAAAAAACTGAGCAAATTGTAAATTCAACAACTCTTCTTAGACCCATCAGAGAAGTGAGATCACAGAAAAAACTATTGCCACTAAAGTAGGAGACTCAGCAAGGTAAGTACACAAATCATAACTCACCAAGGCAGCAACTCATGAACTGAAACCTTTGTGGGAGTCAGACCTAGGATAAGAAAACATGAACTATGATGAACTGCTAGAGTCTGCTAGTGTGGGAAAATTTATGAGTTAAAAATTGCAGAGGCTCCAACTCATGGAGAGTCTTTACACTTTTGTGAATTTTACCTTCAGGAGTAAATAAATAGAGAAAGATATACCATGATAACACCAAGCAAAAGAAAGCATGAGTAACTGTATTGATTTCAGATAGAGGAAAATTGAGAACTAAGGACTGAACAGGGGTAAAGAGAAGCATTACATAATGATAAACAAATGTTAACAAATGATAAACAACATAATGATAACAAATGATAAACAAAGAAGATATAACAATCTTTAATATGTATGTGATTAGCCACAGAATGCAAAATACACAAATCAAAAAATTAATAAACCACAACGATAAATAGATAAATCTACTATTATTGTTGGGTACTTTAATACAAATCTATCAGAAATGGGCAGATTCACCAAGCGAAAAGTCACTAAGGACAGAGTGGTTCTCAACAATACAATCTATTAACAATATAATTGACCTGTTTAGGTACTTCATCCAACAACAACAGAATACACATTTTTCTCAAACTTATGTAGACATTCGCCAATATAGATCAAATTGTTAGCTATAAAACGTATCATAACAAATTTAAAAGAATAGAAATATAATGCCTCCTTTCAGACCACAAGGAATTAAGCTCAAAATCAATAGCAAACAGTTGGAAAACCCTATAACTTTTGGCAGTTAAAGAACACACTTCTAGATAACATATGACAAAAGAAGAAACATCAAGACAAATTTTTAAATATTTCAACTAAATGATAATGAAAATAGAACTTACCAGACTTTGTGGGGTGCAGTGAAACCAGTGCTGAGAGGGAAATTCACAGCATTGAATGCATATATTAGGGGGAAAAAGGTCTAACTAAGATCAATGGCCTAAGTTTGTATTTTAAGCAAATAGGAAACAAAAAAGCAAATTAAATCAATAAGCAGAAGATAAATGATAAAATTAGAGCAGAAGTCAGTGAGATTGAAAAATAAGAATCATTAGGAAAAAAATCAAAAAAACCAAGTCAATTATTTGAAAAGATCAATAAATTTCTAGCCAGGCTAACAATGACAAAAAGAGAATGCACAAATTACTAGTAATGGGAATGAAAGAGAGGACACCAGTACAGATCCCATGGACACTAAAAGAATAATAAAGGAATATTATAAATAGCTCTTTGCGCACAATTTTGGTAAGTTTTGTAAAACGGAACAATTCCTTGAAAGACACTTCTGTCAAAACTCATAAAAGAAACAGACAATCTAAATAAACCTATATCTATAAAAGAAATTGGATTAATAAAAAAACGAACACACCAGCTTTATATGGGTTGTTGGATGAATTCTACTAAATGCTCAAGTGTGGAATTATACCAATTCTACAAAACTTTCTCCTACAAAATAGAATCAGAGGAATATTTCCTAACTCATTTTATGAATTCAGCATTTCTCTAATACCAAGAGCAATCACATTATAAAAATGAAAACTATAGATCAATATCTCATGATAATAGATTAAAAAAATCCTCAATAAAGGCCAGGGATTTAGCTTAGTGGTTCTGCCATCTGCCTCGCAAGTGCAAGGTCCCGAGTTCAATCCCCAGGACAAAAAAAAAAAAAAAATCCTCAATAAAATGTTAGCAAATCATATCCAACAAGGTATGAGAAAATATATAATATCATCTTGTGAAATTCATCCCCCAAATGCCAGGCTGGTTCAACATTTGAAAATTAATTAATGTAATCATGTTATCAATGGATTCAAATTAAAATTCACACAATCACATTAATAGAGGCAGAAAAAGTATGTCATAAATCTAATTTGAGAAAATCAAACTCATTCATGACTAAACTATCTCAGTAATCTAAGAATAGAAAAGAACTTTCTCAACTTAATAAAGAACACTTACGAAACACCTCCAGCTAACATAATTCATGGAGAGAAACTAGCAGCTTTTCTACTAAGATAAAAACACAGCAAGGATGTTCTCTCAACTGCTCTTCAACATTTTGCTACAAATCTTAGCTAATATGAATAAGGAAATTGAAGACGTGCAGATTGGGCAAGAAAAAAATAAACCTATCTCAGTTCACAAAAGGCATCATCATTTATAAAGAAAATCTGAAAGAATTGACAAAAACAAAAAGAATTTCAATTAGAGTGAAGCTGTAGGATATGAAGTTGATATACCAAAGTCAATTTTTTCCTATACACCAGCAATAAACAAGCAGAATTTGAAATTACAACACATTACTAGTTATGTTAACATAAAAAATTAAACAGCTAGATATAAATCCAACCAAATATGAACAAAATCAATATGAGAAAAACTACAACATTCTGAAGAGAGAGATTTTTAAAAGAACTAAATGAATGGAGACATATTTCTTGTTCACTGATAAGAAGATTCAGTGTTGGAAATTTTCTCAGTGCTCATGGATGAGAGACGTGATATTGGAAAGATATCAGTTCTTCCGAACTTGATTTATAGACTCAAACAACTTTAATCAAAATCCCAGCAAATTATCTTGTGTATATCAACAAAATATAAATGATATGATTAAATGATTTTCTGTGAGGGCAGTGACATGAGTGTACTGGGAAGTCTAGTACTTGCATTAAGTGATAACATTCAACTAATGAAAGAAAGAAGGATTAGTACAGGAAAATAAAAAATCTCAATAATTCATTATCAATATTTAAATTAATTTTAAACTACCATACTCCCCATTTGCCTCGTGAATTTTTCTATTTAGTTGAACTGAGATATTCCTAACACTTTTACATATATATTAATAATTTACATAATGTACAGAAAGTGGAGATTATCAGATATTTTGGTCATCACAAGCATGATCAAGATTTCTTCTTTCTTCTCTTGAGGGCTCACACTCTATTTTCTTTGAGTGTGTACTTTGAATTCTGCCTAATAAATCTCTTTATGCTTCTTACTGATGCGTCTTGAAAAAGAAGCATTGGGACTATGACTTTCCTAAGTCTACCCAAAGGGTAATATTAATTATCAGGGAGAGCTAGGGAACTAAGGATGGAGAAGAACAAACAGGAGCTCCAGTTTTCTTACAGCTCCAGGGGGCAGGTACTATTCCTCTGCCAGTGTAAGGAGGGGTTGTCCACTCCCTATTTGTCCCATACACATGTTGATGCTGACAGGAGAGGAAAGTAATATTGCCCAGGTTACTGTGTCAAAAAGGCTTGAATCCAGCTGCTCCCCATTCTATCCAACTAGCAGCTCCCCATTCTATCCAACTAGCAGCTCTATGCTATGCTGAGGAGGGGAGTGGGAGCAAGCATTATCTTTCTCTGTGCTGCACCTTACCAGTGCATTTCATCAGAGCTTTGTTCACAGGCCCCCACAAGCAGGGCTCCATATCTGCCCACTGCAGCTGTCCACAGTGCATCTGCCACACCCTTCCTGACTAGTAGACCAACCTTCTCCAGCTGCACAGCTGGCTCATTCCCTCCACTTTGTTTGATTTAATTTTTTATGATAATTTTAGTCTCAAGTTTATCTCCTTATTTAAAACAGTGTGTCCTTTATAGTTACTAAGTGGCATCTCTAGATTTTTTTTAAACCTTCCATGAATTCTTTACATGGGTCACAGGTCACCAGATATAAAGACCCTTGAGGTTACTTTTTTTGAATAAAACCCAACTTGTCTGCATGATTGACATCTCCAAACTTTTCCAAACTCCTTCCACTAACCAGTGCCAAAGGCTTCTGAACCAGATGGTGATGTATATTCAGAGCAAAGATATCATTTCTCGCTACCAAAATCGGTTGTCACTTTACTCATGGTTAAGACACAATACCCAACACACACACCTTACAGGAGTAAAGGTTTATTTTGGCTTATATTTCTTCTCATGGTTGGATGGCTCCAAACAAGAAATAGCAGAAAGATGGTAGAAGAATAGCTGCTTACATCATAGCAGTCAGATAGCAAAGAGAAAGAGGAGAAGGAGATAGGCTTTTTCAGGTCACCTCCCCCAGTGGCCTGCTCTGAACAGTGCCCCACTCTTAACAGTGAGTCTACTGTAGCGCCCTCATAACTCAATCACTTCCCAAAAGCCTCACCTATGAACGTATGAGGCTCTCGGGGGACATCTAGATATAAACCATAACAGGCAATGACTCCTAAAACCAATGCTGAACATGAGTAATGGAAAAGGTAGCTGTTCTCTGGCCACTCTTTGACTTATCCTTAAACACACAGCAGGAAAATACAACCCCAGTGTTGTTGAAACTTTTTTTTCATATATTCATTTGCTGTTTTTACTTCTTGGTCTGAGCAATGTCTATTCAATTTGGATGCTCATTTTTGGATTGGGTCTTTGAATTTGGGGTATCTGACTTTTTTGAATTCTGTATATATTCTAGATATTATCCCTTCCTCTGAGGAAGAGCTGGTAATACTTTCTTTCCCATTCGCTGGGTTGTCTCTTAACTACGTTGGTGGTTTCTTTTGTTGTGCAGAAGTTTTTAATTTGATGTAAAGCACAACTTATTAAAGGACTCTTACAGAAACACTATTTAAGAAAACTTTGCTTATTTTTAAAAACAAAGAGTAAGAGAGGAAGGAATTGCTGGAAATTAAATTATGGAGAATGATAATTTAGGGAGGTATCAGAAGGATCCTGATCTCACAGACACCTGCAGGTATTTCCCACTCACCCTGGGCTTAAAAATTCTAAAGTACAGTGAGTGCAATGTGCAATACAGAGCTGAGGAGCAGAGGAATTTGAAAATTGAGGAAGAGACTCAAGAGCATTTACATATTCTGTTAAATTTAACAATTGGAAAAGACCCCATTAAAATTTCAGAAGGTAACTGAAAAATAAAGTAAATCATGCAAAAGAAACACTAAAATATAGATAATTTCTGCTAAATTTCACATTTTACTACTTGCTTAAAAGAATGACATTCCATACTTTTAGCTAGGTGGGTTGGAACATCTTCAATAAGAGTTTAGAGAATTGCTATAATGTTGACTTGTGTCTTGGCCTAACCAAAGGGGGGTGGGGAGTGGAGAAAAAGAAAGTGGAAAGCCAATTATATGGCGATTTGCCAGTGTTATTTTTCAGATTAAATGCCACTTCACATTACAAAACCTCTGGTCCTTGAGGCTGTCACTTTTCTGAGTACTTTCTTGAGAAGTCTTGTCTTAGCAAAGAGAATGTTGAAAAACAGGGGCCCTCAAGGGGCCAACCAAACTTTGACAGAGGTTTAACAGTCCTTGAAATTATATCCCCAAACCTTTGAGAGTCTGCTGATTCGGTGGGAAAAGACATAAGCTGAGCAAGTTATAAATAAACTCTTTTATCAGAGGCAATGGTGTCATGGTGACTTCAAAGACCAAGTCAGGGATAGTAAGTTCTCTGATGTTCTGAAGACAGTGAGAACTTTATTACATTGGACAGGTCATTCTTGAATCTAAGCTGAAATTTGATAACATGAGAGGGATTTTTCCCCTCTATTTGTACAGTTTTGAGTGCATTTCTAGACAATCAAATCACTAATGTACCTCATTAAATTTAAAAGAAACAAGATAATGTATTTTTATTATATACTATTACTGTTTTGCCTCACAATTAGAAATCAAGTTTTTCTAATGTGAAATACCATCATACTTGATATTCTCCATAGTAAAAATCTACCTTGTGCAGCAAGTTCTTTAAGAGGAACAGAACTGATGACCTCAAATCTACCCATAATAACTTGGAATAGATCTATATCTATTCTAGTTTCTTGTTCCCATAATCACAACAATGGACACAAATGGGAAACTTGCAAGTTAGATTTTGTTGGTGGATTCAATAGTGGAAGAGTAGCCATCAATTTTGTTATTTTAAAGGTAAATATGCATAGCTATCTTTTGGTCAATGTAGAAGTTAAAAAATGCTAGCTGGAAAAATATTTAAAGAAAGATTTAGAAAATATTCAAAGTATAATTTTTAAATAATTTGAAGTCTACCATCAAATACAGTGTGAGGGAATTTAGCTGCTCAACACAGAAAAAAATACTTGATGTTATACTGAAAGTGTTAGCAGACAAATAAATTAATACAATATGAATTATGGCCCTTTCATACAAGCTTACAGACTTTATGAAAGAGATATCAACAACCACCTAAAGCATAAGAATTGAGGATTTTATATTAACTAACATGAACTAGAGATGTACTGAGAATTGATTTAACTATGACAGGACAATTTATCAGTCAACTATAACAAAGATCTATGTGTACTACATGCTTGTGACTCTATTGCCAACTGAGTCAACTGTACAGGTCTTATGAATACTTGAGTGAGTATATGCATCTCCATTTATGGTAAAGAAAACCTTGCAAAATAGATAGCTGAAACAACTCAAAACTGAAGAATATTGTCATTGGCAAAGGAAAAACGCTGAAGCCTTGCCAGCATTTGAGGAAACTTGTGGGAGGGGCTTTCCTTCAAAGGATACAGAGTTTCTAGCAGGCGTGGTAGGTCCATTTATGTTGGACAAAGAGAAAAATAAAATTAAATTAAAGTTTTGAATTTGTGTCCCATACCAGGGGTGCGATCCCTAACTTAGGTTTATAGATTGTTATGAAATGCTGGTGACATACTTACAAGTGCTACTCTATGCACATTTTGGGAAAAGCCAAAAGTTTAGTGGAACCCTTTCTACTAAAATATGTAAGTATCATGTCACAGCACTTCACAGAAAAGCAGGATGGACTGCTTGCCAATATTCACACAAGGCATGTGATTTTTCTAACTAATGTTTGTTATTGAAATAGTGCAACTAAAGGAGTGTGTAAGCCAGAGTGCCCTCTAATTCTTTCAGTGCTTTTTGTGGGGTCTCGGTATGACAGACTATAATTTCCAAGGAGAGGCCTCCTAATGTAAGCAAACAAGTAAATAAAATAATGGCAAATGTTATGCAATATTCTTTAATAGATAAAAGACTGAACAGAAAATAACAGAGTTTAATAGTAAACATCTTCCTAATTAAGTGGGCTGAGACCTTAATAAAATAGAGAAGAGGAGCGGGGAACAGTAAAGGATCAGGAGCAACTCTCAAGAAGAAGAAAGAACATTTACAAAGATGCTAAGACAGAAGGATGGAGGAAGAGAAAGACCTGTTCAGCGAAGAGCTTGAGAGCAGGGCCAGCCAGGAGAGTTAGACAGAACAAGATCAGACACAGCCTTGTAATGCAAGATGAGAAAGTAAAGCGTTCTAGTCTAGGTGATAAGGCGAGCCATTACAGAATTTTATGCAGGAGTATGAGCTGATTGAATTTACATCTGAGGATCACTTTGATGCTCTACTAAAAATAGATAAAGAGGGATAAAGAACAGTTGATAAAGAACACAAATTATAAGTTGGCAGGCATCCAGGGGGAGAAGTGTTCTTTTGTTTTTGCCCAGTTCAAGACCTTAGCTCCTCCTTTCCCTTAGTCTCCTTGACAGCCTTGCTGCCTCCTACCTTTTACCCAACATAGACCATCGGCATATTAAGTGCCAGTGTCATCTTCCTATGGCTAGGAATTCCCTTATGCTTAATTTTCTTTTGGATAAAGTGAGTCATCGGCCTCACATCCAGCATCTCAATTTTATGATTACATCTTGTTAACACACCATGACCACATGGACAGAGTCAAGATTCTAGTCATTCTATGTCCTAACCCAGTGTTCTTTCAATTATATCATAAGAGAATAGAAAAAGGAAGAAGACATTTCCCATTTAATGCTATACTAAAATTTTAATTGAAAAATACCAGATGTTTTTCTGATTAGAGTATTATATTATTCATTAGAGTATTACAGTACTCATTATTAATTACAGTATATAATTATTTCCAAGTAGCATAAGTATAAAGATGAAGGTTAATAAAACCATGAATATTTATAATAAATAGAGTCCAGAGTCATGGGACAAATAGAAATGTGTTAAAATAGTTACAGAATCCATGAAAGAGGCATTGCAAGATAATTTAGTTCTGGATAAATTTCTAAAAATCTGAAAGTAACAATGCTTATGCTACTATAGCAAGGAAGCTCATGACTTAAATCCCTTTTATCATTCAAACCTCAACTTAATTAGGGATCTCTATCATTAGTAAGTCGATTCATGACCATTGGGATGTTGTACTATTACTAGCAAAATTAATGTGACCAAATAGGAAGCTTTTCTGAGATATTTTTTAGAAAACAACTTATTTCACTAAATTTGTGTGTGTGTGTGTGGTTATGTGTAAGTCAAGCTTTCTACTTCTCTGTGCCTAAAGGTATCATTTTCCATGTAAACATGCTTTTCCTGAGCTCTCTCTTTTCTCCTCACTGGGAGCCTCTCTGCTCCATCTGGAGCAGAAGCCCTATCAGCTCCACCTCTTTTCAGCCCAGCTTGCTGTAGGCCTCATAATATCATCAACAATCCCAGCTGTGGCTTTCTGAACAATACTTTCTTTTGTGGCAGTTGTCAACTCTGTTTAATGTAACCAGACAGAAAAACATCCTCTAAAATCTAAGTCTTTGCTCAAAGGTAGCTTTATTTAGCTCCTGACAAGCTATAGAAAAATGAACCAATTTGATAATTTTCAGTTTAAATAAAGTGAATACATTTTAATATAAACAGTGTGAACTTAAGAAATTCAAAACACCTACAAACTTAAAATCAGTGATATATAAATTTTCTTTTTGGCAATATAAACAGTATCTTCTGAATACTGTATTTGAACTATACACAGAGGGAAAAATAATATTTTTAATACACCCCTATATGCCAGGTGATTTTAATTTCTAGTTAACTGTAGTTCATTCAATCTTACCTTTAAATTTTAGATCATCTTGTTTTTACAAATGTTGAACTAGATTTAAAATAAGGAGTCAGAAGAAAGCATGTCTGAAACCAAAACCTGTGACATTTTGTCCTTACTTCCATGTGGAAAAGCAGATTTTAAAAATCTTTCTATTGATATTTGCAAAAAAGGTAAAAAAGGAAGATAATATTATTTTGGCAATATTAATCCTGATATAACTATGTGTTCATTATGGTGTAAACTTATATACATTTCAATAATGAAAAAAAATCAGATGACAAACATTCAAACTGTCCTTAGTGGATTGAAATATACTAGAAATTAGATTAAAATATTTATTTCACATTCAAATTAAATAGAATAATAACCATTCAAATTCTTCTTTTCTTTAAAGTTTTGCTGTGATGAAATGAATCCTGACTAAAGAATGTATTTAATTAACTCTATCATATAATAGGATAAATGCCAGTTAATTATCAGACAAATTTGAGGAAAAACAAAATAAACATGGTTGGCCGTCTAGTTTTACTTTTTTAAAAAGTTGTTTATCTTCTGTGCTTGTGTTTTTAAAGAGAGCTTAAGTACATTGAGCAATTAATGATTTAGTCACACAGTTATTGAGTAAGGTTTGGGGAAATAGACTCCGCCCAGTGAAAACCAGAGTGTTAACTTATTCATCATTATTTTTTTTTCACTTAGTTTAAAGAGTGTCTTATAAATACATTTATGATGTAATATTTATTTTGATAAAAAGACATATTTCTCAGTTTCATGTACATTTCTGTGAGTAGTATTCAGGTTTTGTATGCAGATACATATAGTATTCAGTAGCAAAAAATGAAACATCTGATTTTGATTCTTTGAAAATAAATACAAGGCTTTACATTTACAATAGGTAGGCAGAAATCTTCTCTCATATTCCAGTGTTGGGTAGAATACTCCAGGCTCTAAACCACACACTATAAAAGGGGGAGAGAGGAAGAATAAATGCTTAACATTTGATGAAACCATCCTAATATTGACACCTATAAAACAAACAAACCCAAGCTTCCTAATTTCCTCAATACTAACTGGGTTTTATTGTTGTAATTGTCATTGTATAGAATACCTACAATTCAGGATATCTGATATAAACCTACCATTTGTGAAATTAGTTTGGGATAATTTCATCCTGTGGTGGTTGTACAAATGCCAATTTCTGAGTCCTCAGAAATTTGGAAATTTTTCAGCCACATTTTTTTCTGAGTCTGCTAACTGACAATCAGCATAGACTCCTAGTATGTACAGCAGTCACATTCCAAAATGTGACTCAAATGGCAAACTGTTCCCTAAAGATTTCTCACATTAAAAAAAGTTTCAACCACCTCACACCCATTAGAATGAATATTCCAAAAAAAACCCATAAAACTATGATGCTGTTAAGGGTGTGAAGAATTTGCAGTTCTGGTGAGCTATTGGGGAGAAGGTAAAATAGTGCAGCCACTAAGGAGAACAGTACAGTAATTCCACAAAAGCTTGGAAGTAGATTGTGACTCAGCAATTGCACTTGCTTGTGTATATTCAAAACCCTGAAAGTGGGATTTCACTATGGTATTTCTACAACCATATCCACAGCAGCATTATTCACAATAGCCAAAGATGAAAGCCTTCCAAACGGTCCTCAATGAACAAATGGAAAAACAAGATATATTGAAGGGAGTATCAGTCTCTGAAAGGGAGGAAATTCTAACATTTGCTACAACATGTGTGAATGTTCCAAACATTAAGCTATGTAAAACAACCCAGTCACAAAAAGACAATATAAAATTTTATTTATACAAGGTACCTAAAATAAGCAAATTAATAGAAACAGAATACTTAAATTCAGAGAAAGAATGTTTCTGAAGCTAATAAGAGGAGAGAATGAAGAGTTGTTGAATGAGAAGTTTTTAGTTTTTCAAAGTGAAAAGAATTCTGGAGAAGGGTAGTAGTAGTGGTGGTGACACTTGCTCAATGCTCTTCGCGGTACTGACTGTACGCTTAAAAAGAGTTAAGATGGTAAATTTGTAGTGTGTATTTATGACAGTTAAAAATAAAAATAAATAGAGCCATTCAAAATGAAGGACTATTTCCTATTTTGCTTTGTTACATTCTCTCAGTTTTTTCTATGTTCTTCACTTACATGCATCATTTTCTTTATTTCCTACTGCAAAACAAGTGAGTAGTAGTAGTATCCCAAGCTCACTGGTAGGAAAATTACAGAACAATGAAGTGCCTGCTCAAAGTCACACTTGTCAATGGTGGAGAATAGATTTGCACCCTGGTCTAAGAGCCTCCCACACGCCACCCCCAAAGTATGATTTACTTGCATAATTGTTTTTTTCTTCCTTCTCAAATATAAGGGGAAAAGTATGAGTCATTCAATAGCTTTAATGAAACATTTAGACCAAATCTTCCGCAAGAGGATTTGTGTAATTGTTGATAAAAATTGAAAATTTTTACTGAATACTCTGCATGACTTAAAATTTTAATTAGTAATATGGGATAATTTTATCTTTTTACCTACAGTGTGATATATTGGAAAATACATGGGTATCAGAATCAAAAGATTTGATTTTACTTTAACAGGTGTTAGTTTCGTGACTTTAGAAATATTACTTCTTCAAGACCAGCTTTCTTACTCCAAATTGAGTGCCATGTAAATGCCTTTAAAATACGTATTAGTAATGATTTCAACAGAGTAATATAAAGATCGATAACATTCTCTATCTTTAATTTCTTAAATATTATGGGATGATGTAAACTAGATTTCAAAATATGTACATAACATTTAGATAAAAGCTTTTAACTGTGTTCAACTCAACATATACTGCTTTCCAACATAGAAGCAACTAGTTAGACTTTAGAAGAAAAATATTTTTTACCATGTTTTTGAATGAAAATTCTTTCTTTTATTTCTGTTCTTAGGAATACCAGTAAGGAAGAGAAGGAGTGTATTGACCTGGTATTCACTTTCTTTCTTTTCTTCTGGTACATCACAATGACCCTCCTCACTCCAGCATTCTCTCGCCATCCTGACAGTCCCCAAGCAATATTTCACCAGCCCCTTTCCATCACCATCCTTATTTTGTACATTCTTTCAAGAAGCAAAAACAACTATCCCCTCTCAAACACAAATAATTTAAGAAATTCCTAAACAAACACAAAGTGCAGCCTGTTCAAGGACTTAACTTGTTGCTTTTTCATTTAGTTCTATCTCATTTCTCCAATATGAGAAATTTGGTTACAACTTATTCCAGGATATGGTTTTGGGCAATATGTCATTCACGTTCTATTTTCAGTGAGCATATTTTCACAAATCAGTAAAGAGATACTAAACTGTAAAAGGATGACTTCACAGGTCAACAATGCATTCCCTCAGACAGCCATTGAAAATACCGTGATGGCTAGGATAAAGACACACTTTGATAGAGTCATTAGCATTTACAAATGCCAAATTCAGTTCAATGTTAATGCCTCTTGACTATTTCCAAGATTTCTCTACACAGTCTATGGCTTTATTTAGGCTATAATTTTTAAGCCGTATAATCTTGTTTCTACTTTTTCTTCCATTACCTGTTAACAGACGTCATACACCTTGATTTGACATTGAGAAATAAACAAATATTACTCCATAAGAAATCAGTTCTTTAAAGCTACCACAAACAATTTGTCATCAAATCCAACAGTTTCTTAAATTTATATCAGGCATTTGTGTATACAAATTCTATTAGCTAATTTTAAATTGGGTGTTAATTTATACAAATTCAAATGCATTTTGAAAGCAAATTAAAGTATGGGTAGACCCACAGCAAATTGAGAAGATACTTTTGGGGGGTCTACCTACCCAGAAAAAAATTACTGATTTGTGGTATAAGCTGTTGGGGCAGCATGTTAGTTGGCCCCAGTATCAATATATCAAAAGGATCTTCTGCCATTTTTCTCCTTAGTTGTTGTCTTCCCTCCTTCAGTAGATTGAGTTAGTTGAAATTATTTTTCTTCATGAATAGAAAATGCTTGCCCAGATCCTTTCTCTAGGCTGTCTGCACTAAATTTTCCTCATTTTTATGTAATACATATAAGTAAATTCATTACGTAAAATAGGACACAAGATTTTATACTACAGCTATGTGGGCCAGGGATGTAGCCCAGTGGTGCCACACCTGCCTGGCAAGCACAAGGCCCTGAGCTCCATTCCTGGTACCACACACACACACACACACACACACACACACACACATATAGCCTATGCTACAGTGTTGTCAGATTAGAAAAAGTGCACATGCATACTTACATGAAATAATTAATGAATTAAATTATGATTGCCTAAATAAGATTTCAGGGAAATGACTTCTAATATTCTGTCTTTCTTTAAAGGAAGAGCTAAGTGTAGTAGTGAAATTATCAGAAACACACAAGGATGTTTTCTGGTCCCTGTACAATATCAAAAACTAACTGCTATGTCACCAATGTGACAATTCAGAAATAAAAAGGACTTCAAGCAGCTTAGAAATTTGTAACACTAATCTTTAAGAAGTAGTGCAATAATACAGTTTAGTCATTTTATTGCAGGTTTTCATTTGTAAGACTTTGTACAAGTGTATATCGAATTATCCATGATAGTGCTGAGCAAATAGGAAAACCATAATAAAAACAAATGAAGACATCTATCTTATGAGAACCTGCACAATGTCACCAATTAGGTAAATCCTCTTGTTACATTTCTATTCTTTAAAACCTATTATTCAGTCACTTGGGTAATACTATCAAAATAGGACTCTTGATTGATTTATCTGAGAGTGGTTCTTATCTTCTTTTGGAAACATAGTACTTCATATTTTAACTTTTCTCAAGGACTTTAATTGTCAGCAATTTGTCACTAAATCATCTGTAAAGGGCACTCCAAAGAGTTACACACAGATAGGAATTCTAGGCAGAATAAGCATTTTAATTAATCATTCACCTCTGCTTTCAATGACTACACAGCTAGGGGATTTGGGTTCCAAATATTTAGTCTAATGTTCTCTATGTCAGGAACTTAGGGATTAAGAAGAAAAACAATATTTAACACACTAAGGTGCAGAAATGTTTTCCTATGAATAGTTAATCTCACGCTCTGCCTGGCCCAGCTAACATATTGTGAACTAAAAATACTACATACTTGGTTACAAAATGAAAAACAATTGCTTCCTGCATTTCCCTATATGCAAACCTCTTAACTTGGTGAAGGATTTTGTTGCTTGGTTGTATTAATATTTATATTCACTCATCTTGGCAGTAACCCTACAACCATCAACAGATCCACTTATAGTATTTTTCTAATTGATACCTACTTTTAAGCTTAGGCTTATAAAATCATTTTCTGCCTGATTTTTCTAAAGAAAGTCATATTTCTCTACAAACTCAAAGAAATATTTGTCATGGGATCATGGCGAGAGGAATATTTATTGTCTTGTTATATAAATAAGTTGAGAAATAAAAACATAATTCATTGCATAGGTGAAGATGACTTGGCTTAAGAGCAATTGTTTTCTGAATACGCAGGGCATCTTCTGTGAATGCTTTGATGGCCACCAGTCTCATTCTGGGTGGGTTACTTTCCACTGCTGCTGTACTCAAGTTATGTATTTCATTCAAATGTCATCATTAGGGATGTTGGTTTTTCAGTGTTTTAGTCTCAGAGACCCAACAAATCCACAGCCAATGAAAACTCATTCTTTTAGCTTCATGCCCAAAATATATCATTGTGTAATTTAAAAAGATCATACTTTCTATTGCAATATCAGATGGGCTAAGTTTGTTACCTCCCAGCAGATTAAACTCCAAGTCTGTACCAATTCATTAAACATGCACATCAGTCACCAGACGGCAGCATAATTTATTGCAATTAAGCACTTCTGTGCTGGGCAACCCAAATAAGATTGTGCATTATCAGTGCTGTTAATGGTTTTCTGAACAGCTGCCAGTTCATTCACTCCACCCACCCTTCGATAATAAAATAATTTTGACAAAGGGCCCATGTTTCAACATTTTTAATAAAAACAAAATAGAAAAACCATCAGTAACTGAACAGTAAAGTTTCCTCTCTCTTTCTTCTTTGCCAAAACTAACAGAAAGGAAAATGTCAGTCTGGCTCCTTGCCAAGAAAAGAGGAAATTGAATGGTCTCAGTTCTCATTCTTTGACTAGTAGCATTGTGTACATAGAATGCTTGGCTCTTGGGCTCATTTTGACAGTACTGAAGCAGAGATAAGAAGTTTTGAGGACTCCATTCTGCAATTTATACTCCTTGATTCTGTTTAAGATCTTTCAATACCACATAACAAATCAATGTGATGTAGAAAATAATGTTGTTTCTGCCATTGACATAAGCCATATGTGAACTGCTAAGCTACTATGCAATAAATTTTGGTCACTTGCAGAGGAGTCCTTATTGTTTGGGGACTCACAATAACTGAAACCATTATCATCATCTTGAATAATGTCCTACTAAATTTCTTTTTGGTAATGAGCCGAAAGGTTTCTCACACTAAGAGAAGATGGAGTTGTTCTCAAATCAATTTACCAGGTAATTCATTCAGAAAGATAGGGCAGTCGCTTCTGTTTTAAAAAGTGGGTTTTGAAGTATTAAAATCATTAATGTCCTATCCACAGACACCATGAGTATAGTCTAAGGAATACCAAGATCAGGCGCAGACACTTTTTGATTCAGACAGTAGTGAGATTAATCACACACAGACACAAAGCCAAAATGAGAGTGAGTGGCAATTTGTCATTCTGAAGAAAACAATAAAATGTATCCTTGCCACTGTACTACTTATTCTAGATATCTAACTGAGAAGAAGTTAGAGTGTTCATCATTTTCCTTAGAAATAGTTGAATTAGAATCTGTGGCAAAAAAAAAAAAAGAGAGTTTTAATAGTAACCTACTCTGTAGAGTAGCTATTTCTTTTCTTTTCTACTTTGTTTTCTTCTTTGTCTATACCCAGCATAGTAAAGGGATTCCTCAGCCAGTATGAATCTAATTTCATGAAAAAGAAATATACATTTTAAGCTCTTCTTTACATTAATTATTATTTCTGATATATAACATAAAATATTTTGACTATCACTATTTTTATTATTTTAAACATTATTAAAGTATATTTTGTTGGTTGTGGGATTTTAAAAATTTTTTATTAGTGCATGTTTGCAGAACATAATGATAACATTCATTGTGGGGCATTGGTACATGTATATAGCACATCGTAATTTTTTATTCCCCCCATCCCCCGCAATCTCTCGGTCCCCTTTCTTTTTGCAAAACTTCTGTCTACTTGTTACCTGAAGCTTTCTGGGGGAAAGCATTTACTCCCACAATAAATGAAATTAGATTAATACATCAAAAATATTTAAGAACTGTATCCTCTAAAGCATTCCTCATGGTGTTCCAGTGTATCTTTACTTCTCTTCCCTTAAAAGTGGAATTTTAAAGGAGGGGGGGGATTTTACCCAAATATGACTTCCTTTACATTGGCAAGAGAAGCATTCAACTCACCCAATTTCTAGTCAGTTCAAATCCTCCCTCATAATAACTATGCAAGATATACTTGTTTTATATAAATTATTTTTATTCTTCTATTCTAGAATTATTGCTTTCAAAACATTTCCAACCAACTTTAAAACCCATGTAACACAAAGCTAAGAATAATCAGAATATTAGTTATTGATTTTATAATATTTTTATTATTAAAAATTAAGTATTCTGAATAGACTCTTGGAAACATAGGTGTAGGTGAGAACTTTCTGAACAGAACACCAGTTGCACAAGAAATAACATCAAGAACCAGCAAATGGGATCAAATTAAAAAGCTTCTACAAGGAAAGAAAAACAACTAACAGAGTGAAGAGACGGCAGAATGGGAAAAAAAAAATGTTGCCTGCTATTCCTCAGAGGACTAATATCTAGAATATACAAAGAGCTCAAAAATTTATGCCCCACACAAAAATAAAAGACTCAGTCAAAAAATGGGCAACTGAAATGAACAGACATGTTTGAGAAAGAAGTACAAATGGCCATATACATGAAAAAATGTTCAACACCTTTGGCTGTTAGAGAAATGCAAACTAAAACAACACTGAGGTTCTATCCTAATCCTGAAAGAATGGCTGTCATAGTTAGAAATAGGATGGTCCCTACCTTGAAGGAATTCATTTGATTAAAAAAAAAATATATATATATACATATACATGAATATATATTTCAAAGAAAAGGAATCCTTCTACATTCTATACCTTTATGGAAATCGCTATGGGCAATACTCAGAAAACTAAAACTAGAAATTTCATTTGACCCAGCTATTCTTATTGTAGATTATTGACCCAAAAGGAGTTTAAGACATCATAGTACAGTGATACATATATGCCTACATAACTATATTTATAGCAGCACAATTCATAATAGCTAAACCTTGAAAGTACGCTTCATGCCCATTAACAGATTAATGGATAAAAAAATTGTGGTATATATACAAAGTGGAGCAACAATCTGCCATAAAGAACAAATCTGAATCATTCATAGGTAAATGGATGCACCTTAAAAATTTATTTGGAACAAGAAGAGACCCAGAATAGCAAAAGCAATTCTAGGTAACAGAGACATGGCAGAGGGTATCACAATCCCCAACCTGCAACTCTACTACAAAGCTACTGTGATAAAAACAGCATGGTACTGGCAAAGAAACAGACCTGAGGACCAGTGGAACAGATTAGAAAATGCAGAAACAAAGCCAGACACACTCAGCCATCTCGTCTTCGATAAAGGAGCCAAATACCCTCACTGGAGGAAAGATAGCCTCTGTAATAAATGGTGCTGGAAAAATTGGGTTTCAACTTGCCAAAGATTGAAACTAGACCTATATCTCTCACCATGCACTAAACTAAAATAGAAATGGATTAAAGATCTAAATATTAAAATAGAAACTCTGAACCACTTGGAACAGAGGTTAGGTAGAACTCTTGAAAACATCAGTGTAGGAAAAGATTTTATGAACAAAACCTCAGTTGCCTGTGAACTAGCATGAACAATCAACTAGTGGGATCTCTTCTTATTAAAAAGCTTCTGCACAGCAAAGAAACCACCAGCAGTGTGAAGAGACAACACACAATGCAGGAAAAAAACTTCACCTGCTTTTCCTCAGACAAAGGTCTACTATCTTGAATCTATAAAGAACTTAAAAAGATCAGACCTCCCAAATTTAAAGACCCAATCTGAAAATGGGCATCTGAAATGAACAGACATTTCTCAGACAAAGAAGTAGAAATAGCAAATAAATACATGAAAAAATGTTCAACATCACTGGTCATTCGAGAGATGCAAATGAAAACAATGCTGAGATTCCACCTCACTCCAGAAAGAATGGCTGCTATCATGAAATCAACCAATAACAAATGCTGGTGGGGCTGTGGGGAAAGAGGAACCCTGCTCCACTGCTGGTGGGAGTGTAGACTGGTGCAACCACTGTGGAAATCAGTATGGAGATACCTCAAAGAACTAGGACTGGAAGTCCCATTTGACTGCACTATTCCACTGCTGGGGATCTTCTCCAAAGAATTAAAAAAATCATACCACAGTGATATATGTGTGCCCATGTTCATAGCAGCACAGTTTGTGATAGCTAAAACTTGGAAACAGCCCAAATGCCCATCAACTGGAGACTGGATAAAGAAAATGTGGGTTTTTTTAATAAAATGGTGTACTACTCAGCCATAAAAAATGAGAAATTGGAGACATTTATAGCTAAATGGATGCACATTGAGGCAATACTCTTAAGTGAAATAAATAGAAGACACATGTATAAATACCAAATAGTTTCTCTGGTGTGAGAAATCGAAAATGTAAATGGGGGCTAAAAGGTATGATAGGTAATGTGAAATAGGAAGAAAAGGGGCAAAGGGGAAGAAGGTGGGATGGGTAGGGGAAAGGAAAGAAGGGAATGGGAATAATATGAGAAAATGGAAAAATAGGAACAAAGTCTTTGTAAATAGGGAGGGATGGAGGGGTTGAAGGGAGGGCTAGGCAAGGGTGAAAGATGGGAACCAAGAGAGATTTTGTAAAGGTGCAAACTTCCAATGATGAATGTCATTATATTGTATACCTAAAATGTACCAATGATTAGAATGAATAATCGATAATGTAAAGTAGGAAGAAAAGGTCCAAAGGGGTAGGGGTAGTGGGAGGGGCAGGGGAAAGGCAAGAAGGGAAAGGAAAAATGCTGAGAAATGGAAAAAATGGAAATAAAGTCTTTGTAAATAGGGAAGGGTGGAGGTGGTGAAGGGAGGGCTAGGAGTGGGGAAAAAATAAGAACCAAGATGCATCATGTAAAGGTACAAGTTCCCAATGAGGAATATAATTGTGTTGTATACCTACAATGCATCAATAAAAGAATTTACGGAAAAAAAAAAGAAAACAGATGCACCTTGAGACCATAATGTTAAGTGAAATAAATCAGACACACAAGTTTAAATATCACAGTTTCTCTTATATGAGAAACTTAAAATACAGACAAATAGCAAAATAAAGAATAGATAATAGGAAATAGGGAGATAGATCTTTTGCAAATGGGAAGGAGACCAAGAGATAGGGGTGAAAAAGCTGAAGTGTGCTATATAAACATACCAACTCCCCATGAGGAATGTGACTATCATGTACCACAAACATGTGCTAATAAAAAACAAAGACTTCAGGGCCAGGGATGTGGCTCAGTGGTTTTGTCGCCTGCTACA
This sequence comes from Heterocephalus glaber, assembly GCF_053883595.1. Lineage (NCBI taxonomy): Eukaryota > Metazoa > Chordata > Mammalia > Rodentia > Bathyergidae > Heterocephalus > Heterocephalus glaber. The sequence goes on from NW_028258156.1 coordinate 10,833,394, forward strand.
CAAGTGCAAGGACCCAAGTTTGATCCCCGGTACCAAAAAAAAAACCCTGAAAAATAATTAGATATTTTGAGATGATTAGTTTTTTAATGGTAACTCTTTGTTTAAAATAATAGCAAATTAAACCATAAGGTGATATGTAACTTCTGTGTGAAAAGTAAATATTTTAAAAAGTTAACCCTACAAGATACAAAATAGATGCTGAACTAGGATTTTGAATTAATGTCTAACTTCTTATCACTTGTTCCAGTTTAAAAATAATTAAATTTTCTAAGAATTTTATAAAAAATACATACACACACACACACACATATATATATATATCACTTCATGTTAGGGACTGAAGAAGAAATTTTAAAAAGTCTAAGACATGAGAGAGTAGATATGCATTTAAACATAATTAGGAAAATGACAGAAAAACTCATTAAGCATTGTGATGTTCACCATCATGGGAAATTTTTAAGTTTATGGATTGGATGGAAAAAAATGTGGCTGTCAGAGGGGGATCAGCTATTCTCATTTTCCAGAATGCAATATGTAGAATATAAAGCATGAGGGCTAAAGGTGTACCCCACAGGTAACAGGGAGAGTAGCCAGATGAAATAGTCACTGAGGTGAAGGTTTGGCCAAGCTATCAATACAGAGCAGTTGACATGAAACCTGATTGCGAACCAGCAGCTTTCTAATTATAAATATGCTTGGTTAGTTGGGTACATTGGCAGGGAAGGGCTCAGACTAATTTTTGTCAATGTGTTATAATGTGAAGTGGTCAAAAAGAGTTTAGAAAGTCATTGTAGGTTATGGTGTAAGTATATAATGCAACCAATGAGCGATGAAAAAATGACACATCATTGTGTTGACTTATATTACCATGTCGTTTTTAAGTGAATGAACCAATGATACTGTTGGGCTTGGGAATCAAAGAAGAAAACATACTTGTTTCCTGTCCACTATGGGAACAAAGATACAGATGGATGATCCCGAACTTATTATCATAATGTTCTCACATAGCACTGAATAATATGTGTATTGGAAACAATAATCAAAGAAAGTAGCCCTGTAATATGTGTAAGTCAGATTAAAACCAATTTCCTGTGGATGGTTAAAGATTATATCCCCTCTTTCATGTGTATCTCAAAGTATTGCTTTAAATGTGACACCACTACCCGTTAATAGAAAAAAGGAAACTAGAATAAGGAAAACATAAACCTATGATTTAGCAAGACCTTGAATAACACCACCTTTTGCCTACTGATGCCTCAAAACAGAGAGTTAGTTATCAGACCACGTTCTTAGCAAAATGGTAAATTCCAAGAGAATTGGTAAGACCTGGTTCAGAGCCAGGCAAAAAGGCTGACATCGTGGGCAGGCTGCAGAGAATGTGGGCTTTGCCGAAAGGGTATGTCTGGAAGTGGGCTGAGGGTGGTCTAAAGACCTCCCAGAGGAGCAAAGAATAAGGAGAAAATAAAATAGATGTTTTCTTATGTTTGTCTTCCCTCCCTCCTACTCCCTTGCCTTTCCTCTCTCTTCCCTCTCACCCATTCTCCCACTTTTTAAAGTGGCAGTACATTTTCCTTCCAAGCAATTGTCAGGAAAGGACTTGAAGGATCCTCCCCTAACCCACATTCTTTGTTAACTGAACTGATCGACAAGATCAGGTAATGTAAAGTGATTAATAACAGAGGTACATGGCTTTTCCTGTTCAATGAATTTTGATATTCATTTTGCATGAATGAATGAGATGAGGAGGAGAGAGAATCTGTTTTTATCACCCTTAACTGAAGGAGTTCTAGTTTTCCCTTGATTTTGAGCCGCCCCAGAGAAATTCCAGCCTTTGATCCCCGGAACAAAAAAAAAAAGAAGAAGTTCCATCCAAGGACACCAGGAGGGACCTGTGTTGTTCATAACATCCATGCAATCGCTTATATACCACAACAATGAGATCTCCAAAGCTAAACTGTACAGAACTCCATTTATCCACCTCAGAGGGATTAAGGGCAGAGTTCAACCTGTCAGGATTCCAGACTCTGTTTCCATGAAGTCTAAAAACCTTGGGCCAAGCTGATCTTCCAGCTTTATATAGGCAAGTCGTGTATGGGAAAAATATATAAGCTATAATTAAAGTCACAATTATTTTTCATCATAATTCACTTTCAATATAGTGTAACTTTGTGAAAAAGAATTCTGGTTTATCTTACGTTGTCTTCTCTGGTATTACACTTTTCTTCAGAAAGAGGAGTATATGTGGTGATTCAACTCCTGTGGAATTAAGACTCTATAAAATAATTAAAGGACCTATCACTTTTATTTTGGAATCAAACTTCATATGACCACAGTACCTCATGACATCCAATATAAGCTATTTCCTTCGCTAAGGTAAGTTCTCTTAAAAGGTACTGCAATATTTTCTTATTATTATCCCACTTTAACTGAAGAAGATACTGAAGCATTTTACAAGAGAATGTGGTTAAAACCTAAATACAAACATGTCTCCTTTCTCCACTGTGCTTGTCCTACATACCAGAAACCACCTGTCGTGTGTCATTGTTTCCCAGGATACCTGGAACATGCCTCAATATGCTAGGTTCTCAACAAATAGTATTGATCCCCTAAATCCAGAAACATATCTGGCTTTCCTGAAATTGCTTATCATTTATAAATTGACTTCAATTTCAATATATAAAGTAATTATTAGATCTGAAAATATAAACTTAAAATATGAGGAATATTGCACTGAGGTTTTATCATTGATTTTACAAATAAAATCTTATTATTGAGAGGGAAAATTGTAGTAAATTTTAGTAAATATGTTAGCTGTTGGCTGTTGGTATTAATGGAAGGAAACAGAAGGAAGAACGGTTCAAGCTGATAGGTCTTCCCAGTAAAGCCTGTCTCTTGAATCAAGTAGTTGTGTTTTTACACTCACATTGGACTACGATGGGATCTACCACCTTGGGAACTCACTCAGAGGGAAATAATAAAGTCCTACTGTAAAGACACCACACAGGACCCTCAATAAAGTTGTTCGATTTCTTCAACCTTTCTTTTCCGTTCCACCCCATGCTGGGCGTATATCATTCTGGAACAGATTCACATACAATTTTCCCTCTCCACCTCTCCTCCTGAGAATTTCAAGAGGATCAGCTTTCAAGTCTCAAAAAGCTTTTGGTAACACTTAAGGCAAAAATGACAACAAAAATTTCACTCAAACACATGACATACAGTCAATAATTTTTGCCTGTGGAGTCACTAGGCAAATGTAGTTGTTAGTTACAACTGTGATGCAGATATTTATCATAGATAATATGAGATTTGCATGTGTGTCCTGGACTTGGATATTAACCAGAATACAAGAGTTTTTCCCAGACCCTGTTTTAGGATGAGACTTTAACTATTCTGTATCAAATTTTTTTTTAAAATATCTTAAAGCTTTTACTTACTAGTGGACTTAATAATCATACAAGCTGCAAGTAATTAAAATATTTTTCCCAATAAAATGAAACTATGCTCCAAAAGCTTGGAAGCCTCTGAAACATAACAAGGATGTTCTATTCATTGTAATGCTCCCATAAAAATAGAAAGTCAATTAACCCCATAGAAATAGGAACAAATTTTAAGATGTTTCAATGTGTGCATTTAGACTAGCTTATCACAGACAGCCAATGAGATCCAAATGAGAACAAATAGGCTAACTTTCTCTGAATCAATGTCAAAAGTAAAAACACCACAGAGACAGAGAAGGGCAAGTGTTCATTTCTCCCCGACTCCTCATGCCTAGAACAGTGTCTGATGAGCAAAGGAGCACTTTGTTTTAAGTACAAAATATTTATGAAACAAATAAGTATTTCACAAACATATCAATAGGCATTTACACAAATATAAGATAAATGGAATTTTTTAAAGGATTACTGTCTCCAAATATTAAACTATTCTGCCAGTTACTAATGGCAGTCTCTGGAACCCTAAACTAATATCCATTTCAGAATGTCATATATTTGTGTGTGTGTGTGTGTGTGTGTGTGTGTGTGTGAGAGAGAGAGAGAGAGAGAGAGAGAGAGAGAGAGAGAGAGAGAGAGAGAGCCAGAGACAGAGAGTTAACCCTGTCACACAGCTGACGGTGACTAAAATACAACTTTTTATCTTTAACTCACAGGCAGAGAAGATATTGTTTGCTGTTAGATACATTGTTCTCATCACAGTAAATATACATGCTATAATATTTACCATCTTCAAAAATAAATAATCAGGGCCAGGGATTTAGCTCAGTGGTTCTGCTGCCTGCCTTGCAAGCGCAAGGTCCTGAATTCGATCCCCAGTACCCAAAAGAAGAAGAAGAAGAAAAAAACCCAGGCAAACAAAAAATTCTCTAGGTCCTGAGTATCCCTATAGCAATTACTCCAAGTGTCCATTTTCCATTCTAGCAGTCTTTTTTTTTAAATTCATTAAGTTTATTGATTCATTTTGGATATACAATATGATATTCATCATTGGGAATTAGTACCTTTACATGATATGTCTTGGTTCTTATTTTTTCCCCATTCCCCAGCCCTGCCTTCAACCCCTCCATTCCTCTATTTACAAAAACTCTGTTTCCATTTTTTACTTTTCTCATAATTATTCCTTTTCCTTTCCCCTACCCCTTCCACTTCCCTTCCTCTTCCCATTTGGACCTTTTCTTCCTATTTCACATTATCTATTATACATTTTGACCCTTATTTACACTTTCAGTTTCTCACACCAGAGAAACTTTGGTATTTACAAGTGTGTCCTATTTATTTCACTCAAGAGTATGGCCTCAACGTGCAACCATTTAGTTATAAATGTCTCTAGTTTCTCATTCTTTATGGATGAGCAGTACTCCATTTTATTAAAACACACACACACACACACACACACACACACACACACACACACATAATCTTCTTTATCCAGTCACCAGTTGATAGGCAATTGGGATGTTTCCAAGTTCTAGCTATTACAAAATGTGCCGCTATGAAAATGGGTGCACATATATCACTGTGGTATGATTCTTTTAGTCCTTTTGGGAAGATACCCAGCAGAGGAATAGTTGGGTCAAATGAATGGAACCTCTAATCCTAGTTTTTTGAAGTGTTTCCATACTGATTTCCACAACGGTTGCACCAGTCTACACTCCCACCAACAGGGGAGAAGTGTTCCTTTTTTCCCACACCCCCACCAGCATTTGTTATTGGTTGATTTCTTTCCTTTTTAAAAAATTTATTGGTACATTTAAGGTATACAATATAATGACATTCATCATTGGAAATTTGCACCTTTACACAATCCATCTTGGTTCTTATTTTTCCCCATTCCCCTGCCCTCCCTTCAACCCCTCCATCCTTCTTTCTGAGTGAGGTGGAATCTCAGCATTGTCATTTGCATCTTTCAAATGACTAGTGATGTTGAACATTTTTTCATATGTTTATTTGCTATTTCTATATCAATCAATGAAATTAAGAAGTTAAATTGTCATTATTTACAGATGACATGATACTTTATATGGAAGACCGCAAGAACTCCACCAAAAGTCTTCTAGATGCAATAACCAAATTCAGTAGAATAACTGGATACAAGATCAACACACAAAAATCAATAGCCTTCCTGTACACAAACAACAGACTCACTGAGAGAGGAACTGGAGAAACAGCTCTTTTCACAATAGCAACCAAAAAATGAAATATCTAGGAAGTAATCTAATGAAAGAAATAAAAGACCTCTACTCTGAAAACTACAGCACTCCGAAAATAGAGATCAAAGAGGATATCAGAAAATGGAAGGACATCCCTTGTTCCTGGGTAGGAAGACCCAATATAGTGAAAATCGCCATACTTCCAAAACTGATCTATAGATTCAATGCAATCCTAATTGAAATTCCAGCAGCATATTTCACAGAACTTGAGAAAACAATTAGCAATTTCTTAAAATACCTGCTTTTTCTCATTCTCTACAGTTTCATACTTTCTCCCACTCCAGGCATGTGTTCACCCCCACATCTCCATGGAACCATTCTTTAATGCTGTCTATTGGCATTCTTATCTCAGCAGCATTGGGCACAGATAATAATCTCCTGCCAACTCAATGTCCATGGCTTCCCAGTCTCATTTGCTGGCATCTCCTTGTTGGAGATGCCTGTTAACATCTAAGTGGAAATACTTCAGTGGATAAACAATGTCTCCTCAGTCTCATTCATGTGTGCTCGCAAATCAGCCCTTTTGCTCATCCTCAAATTGGCTATGTTCCTTTCCGCCTCAGAATATTTTCATTTGCTATCTTATCTGCCTAGGACATTGTTCTTCCAAATAGCCCTTCTCTCATGCATATTTCTGCTGAAATAGCACCACAGTGGAAAGATCTATTCTCACCCTTACGTGACATAGTCCTTTTCTCCACCCTCACTGCTAGCCCCTCATTCCACTTCATTTTCATCATGGCATTTTATTGCTAATCGCATGTCATATTTTTATCCATCTATTTGCTGTTGCGGTTGTTGTTTTGTCTCCCTAGGTAGACTGGAAAAACTCCAAGCTGAGGAACTCTGTGTGTCCTTTTCTCTACCACTGTCCTGGTGCCTGCAGCAGTGTGGCATATTACAGGACCCAATAAATATCTGTTGAATGTATGGGTAAGAAAGAATAGCAAAACATTTAAGATGCAGCATCAGTTTAGTCCATGTTTTGATTTGTTACTACTCTACTTTGATTTATACATTCAGTGTAAATGTTTGACATGCACAGCCTACCATGGCAAAGTTCTAAGCAAAGTACTGTGCTTGTGTGTGTGTGTGTGTGTGTGTGCGTGCACAATATGCATACAGAAAGGATTTGTATTTCAGCATTGAAGTTCTCAATGATCTTATAATTTATATTTGTACATTTTAATTATAACACAAGGCAATAGATGGAAGATGTAACATATCTTCCTATTTTTTTCATTCATTCAACAGGGATAGAGTTTTCCAAATATCCCATGCTAAGAAAGGCAACAAAAAAGTGAAATGAAACAAAAAATTAAGAAAGGAAACCATAGGAAATAGGGAATAAGTGACAGTATTCCAGATAGATCTATGATTTGTGCATACAGTAAGCTAAAGTTGACTTAAGAGAATCAATACTCAAGATAACAAGGAGGATTTTAGTGCTTTTTAAAAACTGGTAAGAAATAAAAATGAACTGAGTGACATTTATAAGCAAAAGCACCTGAAAAAGTGCAGGCTGTGAAATACCTTGTGTAAAGAAGCGTTTGCCTCAGCTGTTCCCTAGAGAAGGAAGATATTTTTGCTCTGAATATATAGTATGTAGCAAAGACACAGACTCCAGAAAATTTATTTCAGGCTCAAGGGGAAAAAAGCCAAATACCAGGAAAAATATGTTCCAGACTATGACGATCAGATCAAATCATATTTTGATGAAATACTATGTGGGAGCATCCTGCATGGCTTTTTGTCCTAAATTTTTTTAAGACCAAACTAGCCAACTTTTCATATGGAATTATTGCTCTGTTTTGAATCTGTAATGGTAGATATTATAGAATTGTCAAAAGAAGTTAACTTCAATTTTGAGCCATTTACATTCTTACATGTTTTAAGCACCATACCATGGGAATATTTGACTTCAACTTTGAAAACCTTTTCACTTTGAAAAAAGTGTTGAGTGTCTTGGAAAACTACATAGTTTATTATCTGTGGCTGTATGAAAAAAGGCTATGCTCAGCATTGTTTCTGCAAGGATTGTTTGTTTATTTGTTTAGGTGCTAAATAGAAAGTTCCCTAAAATGACTATCTTATGAGTCTGGGATAATACCTACTGCTTGTTTCTGAAGATTTTAGAACAATTTAGATCTTTAAAAAATATAAAAATAACAATCAAGACAAAAAGTTGCTTCATAATTAAACATTCAGAAAAAGGATGTTAAGGAAGTTCTGTGAGTTGTTTTTTTTCAAATAACTCACTGAAATAAATGTCATATTAGCAAGCTCTAAGAGATTGTTCAACTTTGAGCTTGGTTATTCCTAATCACCTGAGCACACTATGTCTGCTTCAGGCAGCTGTGATCTCTATAATCCTTGTATTCTCTCAGAAAACAAACTCTTGTATTTATTACCTACAAAATGAAAAGTAAAAAAAAGAACAGTACCTCCCTGCAGTGGGGAAGGATTAGGCAGAGCTGGTCATAACAGACACAGAGAACGGGCTCAGAAGCAGAACACCTATAAATTCACATTTTATTAGCCTGGTTCACATCCTGCTCAACTCCTCTCTCCCTCCACAAGAGAAAAATTCCTGTTTACATGTACAATCTCATTGGGACTGTGGAGGAGTATGAATTGTGCACTATGAAAAGAACTGCAGTCAGATGTGGGAAAAGTCAGCTTAATATGACCTATGAGAACGATACATCTCCTAATCTAAATTTCTCTTAAGAGATCTACTATCCTCAGTCCAATGAACTCAAATAGTAACCTCTTGTGAGCATCAGTCACTTAAAAAATTCTGCAGTTAATAAACCAATAAAACTGACTATGAAGTCTGACTGACATTCTGATTTTAAAAATGAAGATAGACTAGCATGACTAGAGAATGAAGATAGCTCTATATTCTTAATATAACTGGTTTCTAAAACTTAGATGTTTGTTTTTAACTGTTTCGTTAAACTAGCAAACATTCCTATTCATAAAACAAATTTAATGACTGTTCAAATTAACCATTGGAGGAAGGAAATGGAATGAAAAAAATCAGAAGACTTCAAACTATTCTCTCCAAAAGTTATTTTCAATAAAGTTACAGTCTTAAACTGGTTTACAAAAATGTGAAATTCTTAAAGATGCAGAGGGTGGAATGCAAATAAAATGTTACATATATATTATCCAACTTTATCCTTCATTACTTGAATTCTATATATAAATGGGAGCCTGTGAGAAGAAAAGGTAAGGGTGGATGGAGAAATCTGAAAGAGATTCAACTGGATTTTTCCAGAGCTAGTTTTAAAATTTTTTAAAGAATAAGGTAGGTAGTTGCCTTGTCGGGTTTGTCTACATTTACTGTATTATGAATCTGTTCTGACTTTAACACAGGAAGTTAGACTATTTGACTCATCCAAGTCTCTCCTAGCTCTTAATATATTTATTTCATTAATGAATATATAGCCTGCCTTGTTCCCAGAAGTACTTGCCATCACTTATAAAAATCCATATGGTAAAATAAAACATTTTAAATTAGGGAAATTCAGAAATAGAGAAAATGAGGATCATATATTATGAAACAGCCAGAAGTGGGAATTCAGATATAAATGTGTACATTTTTACAAAAAAAAAAAATAAGTGAACAATATATTCAGCTCTGAGTCCTCTATCAGATAAACAGAAGTGAGAAATATGATCAGTTTTTAAATTATCATCATGTACAAGATAAAAAACACACCTGTGTTCCCAAAGAAACACATTTTTACTACATTGACATTTCCAACAAACTTTCCCATAGTTCCTCATAGGCAGAACACCAGAGATCTTTGGGGTATCATCTTCAGTAATATGCTGCATCACAGAGAGTACTCCACAGAGCAGTTTTTGCTGTGGCTATCCCATCATGTTCACAAGGGGCCTCATGCCAAAGCACAGTTTAGCAAACACAGTTTAAAAGGGCTACCAAAACCACACAGTCTAAGCACACAGCTTTCTAATTGCTAGCTTTATTTGGGGATGCATTTTTATGCCACTGAACTAACCAAATGGACTCACATGTATGTCCTTTAGCCTGTGTTTTTTTTTAATATATTACATCTTTAAAACTGAATTTTGATAAGAGTTGAGTCAGTGAGGTTATATTCTCTGGCAATACCCTAGAGAATAGGGATTGCATACAGCCAATTCTGATTGACAGTTTATCCAATCCAAACTTCTAAAATTTCTCCTATCAGAACCTATCAGATATAGCCTGGATCATTTGCTGTTTCAACTCTACATAAAAATAAGTCAATAATCTTCAGGTAACTTCAACATTGTTTTAGAAAACCATTCTGATTGTGGTACAACATGTATATCACAATACACATGACACTGAAATTTAAACATCTCAAAACAATATTTGTTCATTTTTTTACTGCTATAAGAAACAGTGACATATAGTTTATAAACCAGAGTTTGTTGACTAGTAAATGAATGAAAACACAAATGAATGATCTTAGTAAACTGATTTCAAAACACTACCTCATAAAATGGTAGGTCTCAGCATTTTCAAGGATGAGTTATTCTGAAAGTTAATAATAGTAATAAAAATAGCAGTAATAATAGTAATAACAGTAATAATGTTGAATCTTACATGTTTGGAATTATAATTGGCTAAGAAATAATATGAATAAAATCCTAAAACTCAGTGATGATTAAGAATTCAATTTATGTCATATTATTTTCAAAACATATACTTACATTTAATATTTATGTGACATCTTTATTGTCTATAGATAATACTTTATGTATAGACTCAAAGATGCCTTATATTAAGTTGGATATCCCCTAGAGATTCATGATATATAAGTTGGAAAACACAAGATAAATTCTTCACCTTTTTTATTTTGGCCTTAAAATTTGTCATGGAGTATATTTCAAGTTGTCCACCAAAGCCACTGAAAATTGGTGTGGTTATCATGGGATAGGAACTCTGCAGCCCTACATTTGAATCATGGCTCCACTGTGTTCCGATTAAACAGCCTGAAGAAATACATTTTACTCCCCTGAAGTCTGTGAAAGAGCATAATTGTATCCACATCATGAAAGTGTTGAGAGGACAGGTGGAACAACATATGTAGAGTTTCACACACAAGAAGAGCTCTGTAAAGTACTCCTTTCTTTCCAAAAGATGCTAGGTAGATAAGATAAATTGATTCATGAGATTTTCTTGGTTCATTATATTACATACATTTTATGAATACATTTTTTGTTTCCTATAACAAAAGGACCTACAACCCCAGCATTTGAAACCATTACTTGATCTACTAGAGACTGCCTATTGTTCTTGATTCCTAATGCAGGTTCTCAAATTTTAAATCGGGATCTGTCAATAGAGCCCATGATCCTTGTTCCATAAGCATTGACTTCAACTAGGGGTGGAAAGCTGAAGAAGAATCAATAAAAGATGAATCAGTGAACTGACTCCATAACAGGCCAAAAGGACAAATAGCAGCCCTGAGAGTTCCTTGGTGGAATACTAACAATCAACAGGACACTGATGAACGAGCATTGCTGTAATACTCAATATTCTATTTAGGGCTATCCAAAAGAAAATCTAAATAATCAATATGCCTTCAGTGTGTCTGTAACAAGGATTCAGGGATCTTTTTCTGTCTTTTCCCCTTCTTGCAACACCAGACAATGGTCTCTTTCTTATAGCTGCTACTGACATTAATTCAAGTATTTCTGACAAGTGGAAAATCTCCTCGTAATTAAATTTCTGCTGTACTTTAATGTTTGCTCCCTAAAGAAAGTTCCTGTTAACAGATTTCAAGCTGTGATAATAATATTTTCTTCCTATGCTATCAAAAGTTGTAATCTATTTCCTTTCCTGGACAAAACTCAGAGTAGCTGTAAGATTTAAGAAAAGCTGTAAAAGGTATTCTTTTTTAAGATTTGGTGAATGGGTCTTGAATATCCACTTAGAGTTCTAAGAGAGTGAGGGATAATATTTGCAAATATATTGTGGTAACTTTATTTAGAAATTTAAATCTCATTAAATGTCACAGTCCAGAATCTGCTGGCTTGTCAGAGGTAGATTGGAAAGTAAGGGTGAGATACATTAAAGGAATGTCATTTATATGAGCTTTTAGAACCACAGCTTTGATAATTAGGTTATAACTTTTGAATATGATAGAAATAAACTGAAAATAATTTCATTAAGTCTGAAGGAGACAAAGCCAAAGAAACAGTTAAGAATACATGGGCCAAATACTAAGGTCAGCAGGATTGCTATGAATATAGCCAACAAGCGTTTCCACCAGGAGGAACTAGCAATATCCACCCACAAAGAGAAGGTCCAAGGCACCTCAGAATGCAATATAGAAGTTGTATTATAATTTAGCAGTTATGAGCTGTTTACAGGGTCAATCTAGTGCATCCTGGTAAAAGAAATCTAGCACATTTGTCATTGGTTCCCATTGTCTGACTGCTCGGAGTATGGCAGCCTCTAGGCAAGAACAAACAAAATTTTTAAGAAGTCAGAGCATGTATCATCTGAGCATGAGCACTAGAATGGAAAGGCAAATTGGGGAAAGAGTCACACTGATATAGGGGGAAGAGATGTTACTCCTAAACCTAGTAAATTTCTGAAATGCGAGTTCGTGTTCTCTAAAATTGAAGAATGAATTCTAGGAATAATGGCGGTTAAGAGTAGGAAAAATTTATTGAGAGTAAGAAAGCTTCTGCCTAAGAGAGACAGAAGGGGAACCGGAAAGTGGGTTGCCCACTCACCCCACTTTTCAAAAATGTTTTATACAGCAAAGCCATGTGGTGAGGCGGGTACAAAATGGGACAAAACTATAAGACTCAATGGAAATTTACAAGGTGGGCATGAGGTGGGACAAAGCTATGACCAACCAATAAGATTACAAGTACAGCCACCCAGGTAATATTGATTAAATGGGGATCAAATGGGAAGACAAATCACATACAAGGAATTCCCCTTCTAAAATATCAATCACTGCTACCCATCCCCAGGGGAAATAGTGCCTCCTCTTTTTATAATGCTAACCAGTGAATGTGCCTCTATTGTTCTCCAAGTTGGTTCCTTGCTGTGTTGGCTCCTGGAGGGCTGACACCTTAAGGGAGGCCCTATCTAACTTCCAACAAGATATCTAATTAACTTACCTATCCACTATAACACTGAGGAATTGAAATAGTGAGTGATTGTCTTAGACTCTTTTATTGATGGAAGTTATCTATAAGTCTGATATTTTGTCATAAGTCTTTCCAGTCTTAGCTGTAAGACGACAGAGATAGTTTGAAGAACAAATTTAGCTAAGAAATTTAAAACTCTAGCTAAGCTCTTATAGATTTTACCATAGTTTTTTCCTAAGGATCCATAACCCTGGTAGTGGTATAGCTGAAACTGCCAGAAGGGGGTCAGTGATTGGAGCCCTTTTCTATACCTAGCTTTATTACTATGGAATTATTTTTATACTTCTTTTGGTTATTCTTTTCTGCTGGGTGTTTAAGATCAAGTTGAAGTGAGACCTGTGTTAATCAAAATCAACCTCTTGCTGTTTATCAAGGTCAGTTAAATCTCCTCAGGCATTACTTTTGAGCCATGCATAGAGCCTCTCTGCTCCTCTGTCAGGAGTGGTCAGGATGGGTCACACACAGCCTTGCTTGACCATGTTGCTTTCAGAGAAAGCATGGGAGATTTTTCCCTCTTAGTGACCCTCCTTTGGTACAAGGTACATTTGTCAGTTTGGTGTCCAGCAATCTCTCTGCTGAGGAGGTTGGGTGACTTACCAAAGAAGTAGGATCTCTCGTAGAAAAGATTTCTTCATGTCTTGGATCTTTGTTGACCTTGAGCGGCCAGGGCCAAAATATTGACTGTCCTCTTAGCCCAGTTACCTTTCTAGTTTTGGTCTCTAAACTTTAGTTGTTGAACTCCCAGAGGAGATCAGTTATATTAGCATGGTAACCTGAGCAGTGAGCTTAACCATTATAATTTTGTCTGGACATTAAGCACTTCTGAAGTATAAAGCACAGTTAGGGGACTGTTATTTCTTACCAACTATGGTTGTTTTAGCAGTTGAATCACTGAGGTGTTAACAGACAACAGTTATACATTATATAGAGAAAATTAAGATCCAGAGCCATATATAATATTTTAGCATGACAATCATGATGACATTATTTTTGTAACACTTACATGTCCATCTTAGTATGGAATTAGTCTTTTAGTCAAACACCTCCATCTGATCACAAGACATTAAATAACATAAAGAAAATTCTTATTTAACATACATATTGGCCTATAAATGTACCTTAGAAGTTCATAATGTCTAGCCTTTAATCTTAGTGTGTGACATCGTTTGGCATCTGAGCATCCCTAAGTGTGGTGACACATATAACAATATACACCACATAAGTTTTATAAAAACTATTATTTGACTGGTTATCTCATGCTAGCTTGACATGTATCTCTTATCACAAGTAGCTGGAGTGTAAACAAAAGGCAGATACCTGAGTCAAAAGATTATTACCATAAACAGTATCTTAGAAGACGTGTATACCTGGATAGCATGAACATAAGTGGTACACCATGAAATAACAATAAGTACCGCATTATAGGAAACCTTTTGTCCCTTAATTTAGTTTTGTATTGAAAGCATTTTTAATAAAACCAATGTATACATATCACAACAATATGTTTAGCAATGTATTTCCCACAAGGCTATGGAAATTATTGGGGACCCCGTTGTGAACAAATTTTCCAAGCAGCTGCTCCTTTATTTACCACGGGGAGTCATGTCCAGTAGTTTTCCTAAATCCAAGGGTCTTTAATTATCTTGATAAATTTTTGGATGACCTATGAGAGCGAGAACATAACAATTAACCCATTATTTTTGACAAATGATAGTTTCCCAAGTTATATGCCTACCTCCTAAAGCCAAAATAGAATACAGAGAAAAGTACTATGATGCTATCTCACAATTAGAATTATACTGTAAGAGAGAAAAAAAATGGTCAAATTATCTTATGTTGAGACTTACTTTACATTAACCACTCCGATAGTCTTTATGCCAGACTCCTCCCTAGAGGTCTCATACTACATTTTCATTCACAGATATTTTAAAGCTGTGTGAATGGAAAATCCATATTTGCTAGGTTTTTTTTTAAGTAATTGAACTTCTTCCTTCTACTACATTTACAAAGCTGTATCATGACTACAGAGACAAGCTATCAACCCTCTGTGGATAGCAGGAAAATGTATCTCTAGAACATTTGATGAAAGGAGAATTTATAGTTGCTCATGAGCCACTTAAAAGACCAAATGGTATGATAATTTAGAGACTTCTGGCTTTCATTAAGATAAAGTTATAAAACTTTCTCCAATTTCAAATGTCAATTTACTATTTGTAATAATTAACCAAATAAAAATAACCAAAGAAGAAACAGAGAGATTCCATAGCCTCAAATGGACCTCTTCGGGTTATTAACACTCTAGGCAACGTTTTCTTCCTTCAGTAAAGACAGGGTATGAACAGGAGGAAAGGTTCCTTATGAACGTAAAGATGAAACAAGAAAGCAAGGCTTTCTCACAAATATTTGACAAATTAATTTTGCCGCCACAATTATTAAAAAAGTGACATCAATAAAATATTTACATATTGTCACTATTAAAATTTTGCCCATTCTAGGCATTTACCAATTCTCTTTTGAAAGCAAAACCTTAAGTCTCAATCTACTAATATCATTTTTTAAAATTCTTTTATTGGTACATTTTAGGTATACAATTCATTTACATTTCTCATTGGGAATTGTACCTTTACCTGATGCATCTTGGTTCTTTTTTTTTCCTTTCCAAGCCCTTCCTTCACCCCCTCCACCCTTCCCTAGTTACAAAGACTTTATTTCCATTTTTTCCATTTCTCAGCATTTTTTCTTTCCCTTCTTGCCTTTCCCCTGCCCCTCCCACTACCCCTACACCTTTGGACCTTTTCTTCCTATTTTGCATTATCGATTATTCATTCTAAGCATTGGTACATTTTAGGTATACAATATAATGACATTCATCATTGGAAATTTTCACCTTTACAAAATCTCTCTTGGTTCCCATCTTTCACCATTGCCCAGCCCTCCCTTCAATCCCTCCATCCCTCCCTATTTACAAAGATTTTGTTCCTATTTTTCTATTTTCTCATATTAATTCCATACCCTTCTTTCCTTTCCCCTACTCCTCCCACTTCCTTCCCCTTTGCCCCTTTTCTTCCTATTTCACATTACCTATTATACATTTAGTCCTTATTTACACTTTCAGTTTCTCATTCTAGAGAAACTATGTGGTATTTATACATGTGTGTCCTATTGATTTCACTTAAGAGTATCCCCTCAATGTGCATCCATTTAGCTATAAATGTCTCCAATTTCTCATTTTTTATGGCTAAGTAGTAATCCATTTTATTAAAAAAACCACATTTTCTTTATCCGGTCTCCAGTTGATGGGCATTTGGGCTGTTTCCAAGTTTTAGCTATTACAAACTGTGCTGCTATGAACATGGGCGCACATATATCACTGTGGTATGATTCTTTTAATTCTTTGGGGAAGATCCCCAGCAGTAAAATAGCAAGGTCAAATGGGACTTCCAGTGCTAGTTCTTTGAGGTATCTCCATACTGATTTCCACAGTGGTTGCACCAGTCTACACTACCACAAACAGTGGAGCAGGGTTCCTCTTTTCCCACAGCCCCTCCAGCATCCTGTTATTGGTTGATTTCATGATAGCAGCCATTCTTTCTGGAGTGAGGTAGAATCTCAGCATTGTTTTCATTTGCATCTCTCGAATGACCAGTGATGTTGAACATTTTTTCATGTATTTATTTGCTATTTCTACTTCTCTGTCTGAGAAATGTCTGTTCATATCAGACGCGCATTTTTGGATTGGGTCTTTAAATTTGGGAGGTCTGATCTTTTTTAGTTCTTTATAGATTCAAGATAGTAGACTTTTGTCTGAGGAAAAGCAGGTGAAGATATTTTCCCACATTGTGTGTTGTCTCTTCACACTGCTGGTGGTTTCTTTTGCTGTGCAGAAGCTTTTTAATAAGAAGAGATCCCACTTGTTGATGGTTTGTGCTAGTTCACAGGAAACTGAGGTTTTGTTCATAAAATCTTTTCCTACACTGATGTCTTCAAGAGTTCTACCTAACCTCTGTTCCAAGTGGTTCAGAGTTTCTATTTTAATATTTAGATCTTTAATCCATTTCTATTTTAGTTTAGTGCATGGTGAGAGATATAGGTCTAGTTTCAATCTTTGGCAAGTTGAAACCCAATTTTTCCAGCACCATTTATTACAGAGGCTATCTTTCCTCCAGTGAGGGTGTTTGGCTCTTTTATCAAAGATGAGATGGCTGAGTGTGTCTGGCATTGTTTCTGCATCTTCTAATCTGTTCCACTGGTCCTCAGGTCTGTTTCTTTGCCAGTACCATGCTGTTTTTATCACAGTAGCTTTGTAGTAGAGTTGCAGGTTGGAGATTGTGATACCCCCTTCCATATCTCTGTTACCTAGAATTGCTTTTGCTATTCTGGGTCTCTTCTTGTTCCAAATGAATTTTTGGATTGTTTTCTCGAGGTCCATGAAGTATGCTGCTGGGATCTCAATTGGAATTGTATTGAATCTATATAGGAGTTTTGGAAGTATGGCCATTTTCACTATATTAATCTTTGCTACCCAGGAGCAGGGGATGTCTGTCCATTTTCTGGTATCATCTTCAATCTCTCTTTTCAGAGTGCTATAATTTTCAGAGAAGAGGTTTTTGATTTCTTTCATTAGGTTGATTCCTAGGTATTTCAGTTTTTTGGATGCTACTGTGAAAGGAATTGTTTGCCCTATTTCTCTCTCAGTGAGTCTGTCATTGGTGTAGAGGAAAGCTATTGATTTTTGTGTGTTGACCTTGTAAGCATCTACTTGACTGAATTTGGTTATTAAGTCTAGAAGACTTTTGGTGGAGTTCTTGGGGTCTTCTATATAGAGTATCATGTCATCTGCAAATAATGACAATTTGACTTCTTCATTTCCTATCTTTATTCCTTTTATTTCTTTCTCTTGTCTAATTGCCATGGCTAATGTTTCCAAAACTATATTAAACAAGAGTGGTGATAGTGGACATCCTTGTCTTGTTCCTGAGTTTAGTGTGAAGGATTTCAGTTTTTGGCCATTTAGTATGATATTGGCTGTTGGTTTTTCATAGATGGCTTTTATCAGTTTGAGATAGAGACCATCTATTCCAATGTTTTGTAGGGTTTTTATCATAAATGCATGTAGGATTTAGTCAAATGCTTTTTCTGCATCTATGGAGATAATCATATGGTTTTTGTCCTTGGCTCTATTGATATAGTGTATTACATTGATTGATTTGCGTATATTGAACCATCCCTGCATCCCTGGGATGAATTCCACTTGATTAGGGTGTATGATCTTCTTGATGATCTTCTGCATTCTGTTTGCCATTATCTTATTAAGGATTTTTGCATCTATGTTCATTAGTGAGATTGGCCTATAGTTCTCCTTTTCAGTTGGGTCTTTCTCTGCTTTGGGGATCAAGGTGATGCTTACTTCTAGGAATGAATTTGGGAGTATTGCTTCCCTTTCAGTTTCATTGAAGAATTTAAACAGTAGTGGCAGCAGTTCCTCTCTAAATGTCTTGTAGAATTCATCAGTGAAGAATTGGCTTTAATCTTGACATGCCACATTATAACATGATCATCAGAAAGCAGTTAAGCAACTTCTAAGAAATCAATGATTTAAAAATTTCCTTGGGAAAAACCTATTCTTATATTCCTTTCCCCCTGTCTCTACTTACCTTAAACTTGGGCTCCAAAATCTCTAATTGAGTCTGCCACTATATAAATGCTGAAGAGAATAATTCAATCTTTTGTTAATCTTATTGGCCTCACAATATCAAACAATATAATGTTGTATGGTCCAACCAAACACATAATGACTCCACAATAAACATCTTTTAATATAATCTTGCACACAAAAAGAACTAAGCTGAAAAAGCAAGTTCTGCATATTCTGAGAGTCTTGATAATAAATAAGTGAATCAATAAAGCGTATTATAAAAATATTTTTCTTTATCTCTGAGAAAATGAAGAAGCAAAGGGATTTTCCCAAGCCATTTTAAATCTAAATTCACATGAGAAATTGTCAATACATCTGACTTACTGCAACTAAATTTTCTTTTCTACCCTAAATAGGACATAACTTTGGAGATAGTTAGGGAGAATTCACCTTTTCATCATGTAGCTCCTTGTTTAATCTTGTTTAGATTTGACCAATAAGGATAACTTAAGAACATCTCAAAATAGAGATACTGTCCCTTGATCTTTTACTGCCCAACCTCTCCTCGTATTTACTTATTTTGAGTGAGGGGTTTGGAGAAAAGGACTAATCATTGCTAATGAATTTGGTGTTGGTGAAAAATACCAGATGGGCAGTCAAAGAAACTGAAGTTCTTTTATTCACAGGCTAAAGCAAAACATTTCCCTCTGTAGTTTGACTCCAGATGCAACCTAAAGTACAGAGTTATCTTGCATTTCCAGACCTGTTCAGTGTCTTCTTCATTAATCAGAATCTTCACATTTCATCGGGTATCATTCTTGATAGCCGTGTTCCAGCTACACAGAACTCATCCTTTCTCATTACTCATTTCTCAGGCAGGTTTTGCAAGAGTATTTTCACATTACCCGTGGTGTCTTTGGGCATAAAGTTAATATATAATGTTGAAGAAAAATGAACTTGGGGACATACAAAATAAAATATGTGATGATCTGTTTTGTTCTTTCAGCCACCAAATTTTGGACAGATTTGTGCCAAGCCAATGGGTGGCTTAATGTGCACTGAATCAAAGTACCCACCCTAGAGCACTCCTGACTCAAAAATAGTAATGATAATCTCATGTTGGCTCATGATAGTGTTCCACTATTACATCATGGGAAATGTTCAGTGAGAGGGAAATAGCAATGCAAATACCACAATAAATTTTTGATAATAATTACATCTTTAAAATAATTACCATTTTAATTATACCCACATCACAATTCGGAAAGACAACTTTTTATTTTAGATATCTTACCTGAAGTCACCCAGATAATAAAAAGAAGCATGATAAAACCCAAATTTATAGGGATCCAGAAATCCTCTATATGACACTGTTTCCCTGCTGTCAAGTCCACATTTCTAGACTAGACATTGTTTCATGTGCCCAACTGTCTCTGAGATACTTTCAACTGTCAGTATATCCAGCATTAGAGTTGAGCATCTACCAGCTCCCATTCTGTTATTTGTACCACTATAACAAATGCTTTCTGCAGTCACATTTAATTTTTCTATCATTTATATCCTCAGTATTCAGGTACTCAATCTTCTGGGGGGTGGATTCTACTGAAAGTATTTCTGATTTTAAACAACAAAGAGAATTTACTAAAATATATATATATATATATATATATATATATATATATATATATATATGCCAGTTAATTTTAACTGTCAACTTGACTGGATTGAGAGACTCCTGGACAGGTAACTGAACCATGAGGACATTGACCTCAACAGTGGGCAAACTCACTGATTAGTTCATAGCTGAAAGAGCTATTAAAAGGTGGGGTCACACAGGAAGAAGTGGGTTAGGGAGCATGTCTTTGGGGACTGTATTTGGTCCCTCACTCTTTCATCTTTGGCTCTTCTGCTCTCTGCTTCAGGGCTCCCATGTGTTAAGCAGCTTCCCTTCACCTGCCCTCTGCCATGATGGCTCTGTATCAGAGCCAGCCAAGAGTAGACCGAAATCCCTGAAGCTGTGAGTCAAAATAAACCTCTCCTCTCCTCCTTTAAGATGTGGGTGACAGGTATTTTGTCCCAACAATAGGAAAGCTGACCAATATATTATGCCATTGCAAGAAAAATATTTCTTTGAATGCTATTATGTCTCTGTATCGAGGCCAATCAAGACTGAGAGATCATTCTCTAAAGTGAAAATTTGTCATATTTGAACAGAAGGACTAGAAGTGATATTTCTCCTTTTTTCAAAATAATCATTATTATGTTATTGTGGCATAACATATAGAAAATACCAAACTAACACAAAAAGACTTAGCAATTTCTCTCTCTATTGCCACTACTTCTTTAAGCTTTTGTCATTCAAGCTTTCCATAAATGATGTTCTTAGTTTCTCCAACCCACTCTACACAGCTTTATCTAGCTGATCTTATTTAAATAAAAAATTGAAAGAGCAGAGAATATATTTCTAAAAACCTTTATCAAGTTGGTCTAAATCCAAAACATTGGAAAAATAAAATCATTCTATGAGCTTAGCTTACTTTCTATTTCCAGTATCACTTGGCTAAAATGTGCGTGTCACTCCTGGTAGCCGTGACACATTCTTACTTCCATTTTTTGTATAATTATGTATGACAAGCTGTTGCCACTTTGCTTTAAATAATACTTTTTTGTTGAGTCTTCAGTTAACATGCCAGTTACTTTATAAGCCCTTTTCTAAGCCTTACTTTCTACTTCCTTCCTGTCTTGGATAGAAAATATCTGCTTTATATTTAAACATTTTTTTTACTTAATGCTGTCTTATGTTATTCCCTTTATATTTTCTGTATATGTATTGGTAAGATCAAGAACCAGGTCTTAGAGCCCTTTCTTTGATTATATAAGAATATTCAGTAAATAAAAAAGGATTAATAAACTCATATTGACTTGAATGGAGTTAATGCTGCTTTCCACTTCATACATTTATAATATATATTATAATATATAATATACATATATACTTTCCAACATTTCATGAATTTTCTTTAAATTCAAATATTAGCATATGAGAAAAATCCTCCTCTTTCTTGAAACTCTACTTATATGTATGTGTGTATGATTTCCCTCCATGCAATAATACGTGTGATGCTAGCTCAAATCAGATCCCTGGAAACAAGGATCTAACTTGACATTTATCCATACATTGCCACCAATTTTTATGATCTGCACTGCAATTTATCAATTTTTAAGTGTTAAATGTCCCAAAAGCTGGGGCCTCATCCTCCCCAGGACAACATAGTGAACTTCACCTTCAAATTGCTGAAAAATGCTAATGTCTAATAAGTTCAGTGAAATTTAGAACTCCTTTTTGGCTCAGTATGTCCCATGGCATGGCTGTGAGAATTAGCAAGCAAAGTAAGGGGGATCAGAGTGTGTAAGTTTCCAGAAGGTTGAACGTTAGAACCACTTACAGAGCTTTGATGAAATTCTCCTGCCTGGTCCCAGCCCAAAACAATTAAATCAAAACTGGCTGGGTCTCAGTGACCTGAAATAAATGTAACATTTGCTCCCTGAGGCTTTCATGCATTCTTACTCACATAGACACCTCTCTGGCTCCTGGCTAAGTAGGCCAGGTTTTCTGGCCCTTGGTACCTTAACAGAGTGTAAAGTTCCTGGTCAGTAGCATTGCATTTGCATGTTTCTTAGGCTATGAGGAAAATTCCTGGGCAAAATCTGTGACAGATGCTAGGACAACAGGTAATATAAAACTTTACAAGTTTGATTGCCTTTTACCTCAAGACCAAGTGGCTCAAGAAAGTGCATTTTAGAAGATTAATTTAATCCATGGTTTGTTCTTTGTGATAATAAAAGCTTATCTGAAAATTGCTGTGAAACTTTTGTGAGTCCCTCTCACCATTTGGAATGTCAATAAAGTAGAAAACGAGACCACTTATTTACCAGAGTGATAAAACATGCAAGCCTCACATGTAGGCTCCAT
Organism: Heterocephalus glaber; assembly: GCF_053883595.1. Lineage (NCBI taxonomy): Eukaryota > Metazoa > Chordata > Mammalia > Rodentia > Bathyergidae > Heterocephalus > Heterocephalus glaber. The sequence continues at coordinate 10,855,900 of NW_028258156.1, forward strand.
ATAGTTTTTCTTTAAACAACCTAATGGGTTTCTTTAAGGTGCAATTTAGGAGCCTATATCAATTCATGTTATTCACACTATGTTTACATTAAGATTTTGTTTCTTTCTTAAGTACTTTAAACTTAGTAGGCTCAATTATGTTCAATGAATCCAGACACTCAATAAATGCTTTTTGATGATGATAACGATGAAGATGTAGTGTTCTTGTCTTTCCTTACACTGAATATTCCACTCAAGTTCAGACAGGAAGTATTGTCTTATCCATTTGGATTTTTTTCTTAAAATTATACAAGGCAGTCATTTTAGTCTATTTCTTTGTCTTCATTTTCTTAAGGTAGAATGAAAGAGAAAAAATTGTATTTTCAGACCAAGCTGCATCTTCTATTCACAAGACAGGTAATACAGAGAAACTTGTGCTAGGTTTTGTTCTATGCTTATTTTTCTTTGCTTCATTTTCCTGATTTCACAAAACACTGTTGTTCAGGTCGTGTTCCCACAGGTAGTGCTATGAAGTGGGGTTCAGGGTCAGAGGCCAATGGGCTTGCTTTTATACATGTGACTCTAACTGTAACCCAATGCGTCCCTTTTCCCTGAGCAAAGCATTTGTCTTCTCAGCATGAAGCATCTAAATGCAGTGCAGGGTAGGACCTTGCAGACCTTTTCAGGACTGACATTTGGAGAGGTAAAACACACACTTGAGGTTTAATGGTGTTAGATATGATGAGAAAATAAATAATGAACCATGGTTAGCACCTCATTATACTTTGAAAATCTGAAAATACTAGTTGCCTTAAATTCCAAAAAGGTCTCAAACATCTTACTTGACTAGAGATTTCAATCAAAAAAGAGTCTTGCATAGCTCGTTGTTGTAGTGGCTTCCCTATAAAACAAAAAAATGGCCCCAAACACTACACAGACCCCTTTCAATCAAAGAGCCTGCACTTTGAAAGTTAACTTTACTGCCTGATTCTGAAGGTTTCATTTTTGTGGCCCGACAGGTTCAAACAGAATGTCTGTTTTCATTTCATCAAGCTTAATCCATACATAACATCCTTTCCCACTATATACTAGACTACAGCTATCAAATGAAGATATGATGTCTGTGTTTGGGTTAGTTACTTTAAATCCTAATGACCATGATGTAATCACTGTAATCAAGAAAAGCTTGTCTGTCTTTACATTTAGGTTCCTTACGGTTGGCCTGGCACACTTTGGAGCCTTTTCATTAAGCTTGCCACAATTTTCTCTAATTTGTAATTATCAGTGAGCCTGCCTCACACAGTACTGTGGTCCCAAATTAAAACTGATTCCATTGGTTTTTGTAGTGGTGGTGGTTGTGATGCTGGTTGTTGTTCTGACAAAACAGTTTAAATATTTGGATAAGAAACTTTATCAACAATACACTTTTTATTTTACTAATGTGTTTGTATATTTGAGTGCTTCGTTCATATTATGCCTTTTAAACAATTATATAAAAAATGGAGATTCTCCTTTACCCAAGTAAATATTTAGAGAAGGAAATTTAGAGTGAATTAAAATGAAAAAAATGACAATGAGTATACATGTGAATATAAAATGTTTTTCTTAAAATCTCTTTTGTGTTTTTAAACAATAGCAATTTCTATAGATGAAAGGGAAATTGTACAAATACCCTTAGTATGAGAAGAGTTAAGCTATTGGAAAATCTCTACTATGTTCCTATTTTAAGCATCAGCTTTTAAGAGTTATAGGATCATTCTTTCAATTGTTCACTAGAAAGGAGTCATACAATCCCTTTCATCCCCTTATCTAGTGAAAATATTTGTTAATAAATTTGGAAATCAAGGACAATTGAATAAATTATCTTGGTAAAAATAACCATTCTATCCGACAGAATTTTGTTATTCAAAGCCACTTAATGTCCACTCCATCTAGTTACCCAGTCACCCCGGCTAACATTCCATTTAGCTGCATTCCTGATATATCCCTAAACTTATGGAAATCTTCTAAATTTGGATGACCTTGTCTTTGTTTTGCACATATGGGACAAATTTGGGAGATCTTTTAGGTTGCAAGGTGAGTAGAACAAATGGGGAAGGGGAAAATGATTCTGTTGCTTAGCGACAAACTGCCAAGGACCAGGCAAACTTAAACTAAGGCCAGATAAGTTTTCAGTAGAGTCCTGAAAAGGTATAAGGAGCATTCTCTGCTTCCCTAAGCCTCTTTTTTACTATTTTCTTTGGGAAGGTGTTTTTGGGGGATGTTGTTTTGTTTGTTTTAATTTTTGCAGTGCTGTGGATAGAACGTAGGGTGTTGCTCATGCTTGGCAAGCACTCTACCTCTGAGCTGTTCACCCAGCTGTCCTACTTCTTTTAAACTGGGAGCGATGGTAAAAAATAGTAATAATGAATAATTTTTGCTACACGGTATATAAATATGACCATAAAAGACTATAAACCTCCCAATTCTCATTGATGCCTTTAATCCTGTGCCTCAGCAATGATACGATTGTAGACGGATGGCCATCCCTGACCCCCACATTGTACCATACCTCAAGGTTAATTAATTAACCTATATTTATTAATCATCCATAAAATAAGTAGATCACCATATATCTTCTTATACTATAATGCTTTGGTAGATGCTATTTCATTTCCACCAACTAAAATAATTCATGAAAGCCAATTTTTAAAACAAGAAAGAGAGAGCAGTATTAATTCATTTTATTTAAGTACAGCTCCATTGAGAACTTATTTCTTCCTGGTTTTCATTAAATAATAACTTCATTGACTGATGTGAATATGATCAGTAGAAAAAACTAATTTCAAGATTGTAATAGTGACTCAGTTGTAGCAATATAAAGGGAAAACTGTTTTTGATAGGAATGGTGAACATCCAAATACAATTCAACTCAATATGATAAATACAATAGGGTATTTAGGTTAATAGGTGTGATGCATATCTATTATACAGTGTTGTTGCTGAAGCTATGCCTGTTAGCCTTTAGCCCGAGGGCCTTATTTAACAGTTAACTTGCTTACCAGTGGGATATTTGTGTGATTTCTTAACTAGTCTAGGCATAGAGAGGCATGTTCTGACAGTGTGACAGAAAAGAGCAGAACAAAATTTATGTTTCCTGGAAGAATGTATTTTTCATAGCAATAAGCTTTTCTTGAGAAATTCTTATATATTAAGAAAAAATTAAAAAATAAAATAAAATATTGAAAAAAGAAAAAATATGGTGCTTTTTTGGTGATGTGAACTAATATGAAAATAACCACGAGTGTTCTAATATTATTAAATTTTAAAATGCAAAATTTTTGAGAACCACTGACCATAAAATTGGAAGAAACATGAACTATATATACATACTTTTAATCTTTATTAACTTCTCATAAATGTGCATTGTGTATCCTTTATGTATATAAATATGCATGAAATTTAGATGTAAACTGATACAAAGTGCATTGGTTCTTAGCTTTTGCTTTAAATATAAATAAATAGATTCTTAGCATGGAGATTTTTGGAAACACCCTTGAAATAAATAAAATTACTGTTCCATGACAGAAAAACCAGGATTTTGAGTCTCTGTCCTAAGGAGACGCAGATGATGTGGGTAATTCCTGCAGGTTTCTGTGGCGCCACTGATTTTACCGCCGTATTATATCTTTTCTGTTATTCTGGTGTTTTTTTACTTCATGTATCTTAATTTTTAAGTCTTATGTGTTATATTCCCAAAGATACTATTTCCTTGTGAGAATGGATTCCATCAGCATCCAACACAATGTCTCATACATCGTGGCATTGTAAAGAGATGTTTGTGGTCTTGGTTTGACGGAATTTCTTCCTCTCGAGGTTTGGGTAGGCTGAGAAGGGGCAGCAGCAGGAGGGCCTCAAACATCAGAAGGAAAGGAATGGAATCTGGAATCAGCAAACACAAATGAAGCATTTGTGGCTATGTTTGAAAAGGAGGAAACTTATAAAAAGTGATAATAAAAGGTAAAGCTGAAAACACAGATTCAGTGGGCACCGTAGGGGGTGTAGGTATAGGATTATAGCAGACACTGATGCTCTGGGTGCAGCAGTCACAAATGCTGTGCTAGGAAGTTAAAAAACCATGGGTTCAAAAGCCAAGTAGAGACAGCAAGAGGGCCAGTAGCACAGGGAAACACCGTGGCCCACATGACACAGACCCCCAAAACTTGGCTCAGGCAAACACTGACATGGGGGAGCTGGGTACAGTACTGCCAGACTTGAAACTTCATCGATAGCCAGAAACCCACTTGTGTACTAAATAGCCTAGTTTTTAATGTTACCTTTATTTAAAGAACCACACAGTTCAAATAAAAGTTATCTACTAATGTTAGTTTTCTTTAAAAACCGTCTAATCTACATATTGGTCCCTAACCTTAAACTCAAACGCCAGAAGCAGTGAAATATACAGGTCTAATTTGAGAGGCACATATTTATAAATACAAAAGAGAAGAGTACATTAGACACTCCAAAATATCACCTACATTACTTTTTTTCTGAGAAATAAAAAATTCAAATTTAGTCAAGCTAGATTCCCTTCATCCCAAATTTACCAAACTTCTTCTGCAAACCCTGGTTCTCCAGTTTCATTCCAAGGCAACGTTCAAACATTCAAGGATTATACACTGCAGGTCTGATATAAATATGCCATGAACTTTTTCTGATACTGGGGAACATGGATTCTGAGGCTTTCAGACATATTGAACGATTTATCTTTTCATTCTAACTAATTTCTACTCTCTGAATCTAGAAGGACCTCAAAACACAAAATGATTTAATACAAATGATGTAATGTTATGTATATACTTTAGGCTTCTCCTTGCCAAAGTTCCATGTTAAGAAAAAAAAAAAGAAAATGGAATTATTCTCAGAAGACTCTGCTCATGATGAAAGCTATTTATATCCCTCCACTCTTTCACTGCTCAAACTGGAACCTTCCCCTTAAAACCTTGTCAACAAATGTTTCAGTACAGTATGCTATCCTTTTTATTCAACTTGTCACAATTAATAACAGTGTTTGAACTTATTGCTTCCATAGAAGATGAATATTCTTTCATTGTGTAAACAAAATCAACATATGAACCTAAGTATTTTTATGTTACTTCAGGAAGATGTCAGCAAATTAAGATTATGGGTTAAAGGGTTTGAAGTTACTGGACTTATTTCAAGTGCACTCAACTATAGATTTTAATTGGATAGAGAAATTAGTGTGTAATGTATAGTACTTGAAAATGTGGCGTTTTCTTTACAGTGGTATGAGAAATCAATCTGGTTTTTAAAGATGAAAAGAAAATATGTAATCTCTTTCAGTGTCATTCCAATAATTTGAACAATGGGTTGCTAAAATGAAAACTGTGATATTATGAAGAATGGTAACTGCTGAATGAACACAAAAATAGAAAATAGCAATGTTTAAGACGTTTGCTGTTCTTATTTTAGAAGATGACTGCACAAAGCCAGCCTAAAGAGAGGGATAAGATTTCACATTTTATTGGCATTTAGAGAAACTTTATACCCTGTCTCTGGAAAATCAGAAAGGGAAGTGGTTATAAGGAATCCACATAATAATGTATGGGAAAGCCAACTAGAATTTACAAGGGAGGGGACTCTGCTGGTGAATCAAAGAGATGCCAAGTCACATGTTGCACAATTTATTAATCGTGGGCTGCTCCACCAGCCAGCAGTTTCTCCATTTTCTCCTCATTTATGACTCTATTCCCACTAAGCCACTAAATTATTTTTGGTGCAAAATATGTGTTATGAGTTAAAACACAACACAGGACAAAATGAGAAGAAAGTAAACATTTGGAAGCTTTTGAAAGCAGGTGGAATGGGTCCAGATTGTACGTTGTCTACATTTTGAGATTTCAATTTTAGCCAGAGAAGATTATTTTGTTGTTAAATACTACACATATCTCAGTTTGGTTTTTGGGAAATAAAGACTCAGCATGGTTTTGAAGTCCAATTACTGGAGATCTGCTGGTGCTAAGAAATGTCATGTGCCCTTGACCCCACTCAAGTTTCCCAGCTGTGACTCTAAGGAAAGGAGGTTTATGTAGATGACTGATGACAGAAAAGATCTAAGAATTCTATTGAAGATTATTTTTACTCATTTTGAAAAAAAAGACAAACATCACGTGTGTCATCACTGTCATGTTCTATGTGTTTGTGTGAATTTCTTACTAAAAAAATAGTTATCTAAGAGGTTACCTTTCAGATTTATATTATATATAGACAATAGTTTAAAACATTATATCTCTCTATGCACTGGATTCGCTAAACTTGGATAAAATCAGAGGGTTGGCTCAGGACCTCTCACTCTACATTCCTTTATCCTCCATCAAAAGCTAGGAAAATGTTGACTGTGGTAATTTGGGCTAAGCTGTTGCTAAACTTTGGTGAAGAAATTCTCTCTAAGAATTTATTTATACCAGTTTTTCTAAATGAATTATAATTGATCAAAAAAACGTCATTTCCCTCCTAGGCTAAAATCAAATGTTTTTCACTTCATACCAGGCCTGCAGATCACCCCATTCTTTAGCCACTATTAACCTCATTTAAAGGGCTATAGAAAAATAATATTCAACTATGCCCACAATCATCAGAAATAGAGTATCTGCTAAAATAAATGACAGAGAGAGGCCGGGCAGGGCAGACACAAAACAATCTTCAAACTCACTGCTGTTTGGCAATTCCAGCGCATCTCTTTTTATATTTGCGTGTCTGAAAGCAGTACTCACAAATGTTCAGATGCCTCCAGTTCCATCCCAGTCCTCCTTCATTCTCCGAAGAGAAACTTCATCCATTAATTTCTGGCTGAGCCCAGTCAGATGCACTTCTTCAAATCCTTTCCCTATTCTTTCTCTCTTGCCTTTTTCCTTTCTTATTGCTACTTTGGGGCCATGAAAATTGCCACAGCAAATGTCTCCATCTCTGTTTTACCTCTCACCCAAGGGTCTTGCTCTGTTCTCACCATTATTTTGTCTCTTTTTGATCTTTCCCCCTGCTGACCATTTCCCTTTATTTACAAAAAAGTTAAACTATCTTTTTACAAAACACCTCTATCTACTCATTCTTCAGTTTTTAGGTAGAATTCTAGAACTCACAGAATCTTAGACTTCCACACATTGGAACTAGAAAGAAACTTGTGGTGCATTATTCTAACTAAATAATTTCATAAAGAGAAAAGTGCATGCCCCATTTTAGTCTTTCCACCAGGCCCACAAATTTAATAAACCCATTCATTTGATGATAATGAATGACATAATTTACTTTTATCTTTTATCTTTCTTGGATTTGCTACTTTAACAATTGTTTCCTCCTAATTAACCAGACTTATCAATATTTTTCTGAGACATAGTCCTATAGGATAATCCCAATTCCACACAACCATCATCAGCCTTCCCAATAAGTGCTTGATCCAAATTCTGAGAACTATTCTTGGCACAATCCTCCTTTCCATTCTTAATTTGAAAATCATATGAAATTCTATCCAATCCTTTTCTTCTTTTCTATTGCCATGTATGCCTTTGCTTCATGGATTGTTATAATAGGCTCCTATATAAGATCCTCAAAGGCTTTTTCTAATTATTCGGTCTTTGCCATATATTTTTACCTCATTAATCTTCTTCCAGTGAAACTCTGATATGGCTATTTTACCCTTAAAACCATAATTAATTTCATAGCCCCACTCCTCAATGTAGTTGCCAACTAAATAAACTACAGTTCCTAGTACTCAAAGCTTTTTGGAACCCAGTCTCAACTCTTATTTCAGAATCATCATTCAGTAGCCTTCTTTTCTAAACCTTAATTTGTAGTCAGAATGAAGGACTGAAAACTATAAATATACTCCCTACTTCCAGTCTCTGTACCTTGCTGCTTTCTGTCATGACTTGTCTGGTCTCCTATCCTCCCTCTCTTTATGACGACCAGTACTAAATGCTGGGATCCAGTCAAGAGACTCACAAGACTTCTCACTTACACAGCCCATTTCAACCAATCACTTCAGTTAGAAGTGATCTCTGGGAAATCATAGCACTTGTCTTAGTGGTACATTGATTCTTGAATTGTTCTCTCTCTGAAGGTAAAATCTTTGAAGCTAAGTATTATTTGATTTTGAATTTTCCAGAACTCTTAACATAGTGTCTTAAACTATAGGTTTGGGTACTCTTCTATAGTTTGTAGAAAACTCAACAGGTCCTAGACTAAGCTCACTCCTCACAGCACCACCTGTTCCTTCATTAAACATTCTCTTTTCACAAAATGCCCTAGACTGGTCTAATAGTGAAAACAGTGACTCCTTAATGCAATCCAGAAATCTGGAAATCTTAAATGTCTCACCTTTCAGCAGAATTCCCACCAATCATCCACATTGGTAAACATGTCTTGATATTTTCTTCTCAATTCCTTATGACACTCTCACACTTCTTCCTATCAATACTGGCTGTGTCTTAGATCAATCCTAAACATTTCTTACCTGGCTCATTGCTGCAATCTTGTGGTCTCCTTTGACTTCTCATGTGTAACATGTCTTCCATGCTTCTTCTCAGGTGATTTCTCTAAAAAATAAAACTGATCATTCATTCCATCTTCTTTAAGCCTTCTTACACTTCCTATAACCTACAGAGGGATGTTCAAACTCTTTGTGTGGCTCACAAAATCCTTTGCCATCTGGCCTCTTCATTGTTTTCCAGCCTTAATTTCCACCCATTTCTGCAGATCATACAAAACAGAAAAAGGTTGGAATGCTTAAGTAAATCCTGCTGATCTGCAAGATTCAACTCAATCCTTTTGTTAGTCCTTTACTTGTCAACTCTCATAAATAAATTTACTTGTCTATTTTCACCAAAAGACTGAAAATCTCTATAAGATTGAAATATTATCAAATTTTTGTTCACTTCACAGGGTCTAATGAAATGCCTGGATACAATATAATATTTGTAGAATTTTAAAATGCATTACTTACTTGCATATAATTATTCAACTCTAATTTATATTAAACTACATTTGTAATTCCACTTTTATATGTTTCATAATTGATGATTACAGAATATATTCTTTAAGCATATAGTTTTGAATTAAGAGGAAGCTAAATTACAGATAAAAATTTCAAGATAATTCTGGGAGAAAGGACAGGCATACTATGACAGAGGAGCAACCTGGAGATAGACGTTAATTGTACAACTAGTTCTTGGCTTAGTGCCAAGCTCTCTGATATTTATCCCATCATCGATTATTTATGCTTATTTTTTTAAAATATTAGCTTACATGAACGAACAATGGCAATTAACCAAGAATTGTGTGTTGGAAACCACATTGGGCATCTGATTTATTTTGTTTCTAATTAACAAAACATTTGCAATCCATATTTTATTTTTTAGGTCATGACTAATTATGCTTTTATTTTAAAAAGTGATGTTTGATAGGCCAATGTACTATTCCACTCTGGTCTATAGTGACATGAGAAAAAGTATAAAAAGACAATAAAACAGATCATTACAAGTAAAACATGTGGGCAGGTATATCTACTCTAATATTCAAATTTATATGTGGAGATTTCAGCACAATATTGATGTCCTTTCTTAAGGAATAAACTATTTTAGTAGAAAACATAACCAGCATTGCATATTCTTTTGGGTACCTGGAAGTGATACAGCTTCACTCAACAAGTATTTACTAAGCAACCAACATATTCACCAAGATACAAGATAACAAAAATACAATTATTGCCATAAAAGAGCATACTGAGACAAGAGAATTCTAAGTCACATTTACATCTTGAGAATTTGATTTACCAGCAACTTGAGAGACTAAAATTCAGAGAAATAATTATCTCTTCAATTCAATTCAAGGAGAATTCTTAAAATTTTATATAATAGTTTATATCAACTTAATAGAACACAGTATTATTTATGCTTAATTTCTACTACATAAAATTGGTTTTGATTTTCTAATAGTTTGATACTTTATAAATCTAATTTATAGACTAGAAAATGAATTCTAATATAGAAAATGAATTCTAATTTTAGTAATAGCATTTAGAGTTTGAAGCCTTATTATCCAAAAATTTACAAGGAGGAATTATATAATTTTATTTAAATGGAATAATAACTTTGCTTCATTTTATGATTTCACAACTATTGCCCCATGTAATGTAAATCAAATTGTAAATTCTGATTTATTTGTTTTCAAAATTTTGTAGCAAAGATTTGTAGACTTTCTGTTTTTAATGTGCACACTATACATCTTGTTACTGAGTATACCATTCATGATAAACCAAATACAATCCAAAATTTCAATCAAATTACAGGGGAATAAAGTAAATGCACTTTGAAGAGCATGAGTGTAGAAAAGTAAACATAAAATCAGGATAGATTTTTATGTACTGCAGTATTACCACTTGCTAATGTGCATATGGGAATGTTATAAGTTGAGTCTAGTATTGCAAATAGCATAAATAAGTTTAAAGATTCAGCTCAACATTTTCTAAATGGTAAGCAAAGAAATTGGTGGATACAATGACCAGATAGAAAGGTAAGATTGCAGTAAATTTAAAATAGTCTGATTCACTTTCTTTCATTTTACTAGTATTTGACATACATTTCACAATTATCATGTGATTCATAGGTGATGTACTTTGGAAGAACATCATGCTTAAGTGGTATGTGTAGTCTGAGTCATAGAAGTCAAAAAAATTTCATAGAAGAAAGATAAAAATGGGAAGAAGGGAATGATATTTTTTTGGTAAGGATAAGCCTATGAGATTTCAGTGATTTATCATAATGGAAAGGTAATAAGTAAAGCAAGGGAAAATGAGAGCTTTAGCAGAAAGTACTTAGCATAAAACTTCAAAGAGAGTTCCCGTAATGTCTGTGATCCTGGTTATAAAGAAAAAAGAAAGGAAAGTATCCATCCACTTAAATCGAAAACAAATGCTCATTTATATGGCACAAATACCCTTTGTCCAGGCAAGAGGATCAAACTTTAGAAAAAGGAGATTCCTTCTTTTGGATACAAAGAAAACTATATTTCATGCCTACATTTTCTAATGTTAATCATTAGAAAATCAACTCTCTGAACTTGGTACTCTAAATTCTCTGCATTTCCAGTCTTGAGAGCTAAACAGTTATATCTGTACACATCTTATATTTGAATGTATAGATTTGTTTTTATTGCTAACCATAATACATCATTAATTTTTAAAACATTTAGAAGTAGAAGATAGTTTTGTTTTACCTCAGAGTCTTGATGGGTTTATGGCCATGAAAAGTGACCTGTGATGATTTATAAGGAGTTAAATATTATTTTCAATGTGAAATGATAATTTTATGCATTTTTGAACCTTATTTTTTCAGAACATAGTATGCAATTAACTCATCTTGATCATCCCAACAATGGATCTGAGGTGCTTTGTTACATTACTGATAAAAGTACAAAAAAAATCATTGACTACCTTAGGGATCCAACAACCTCAGAGACAGAGCTTTTTCAATCAAGTTTTCTGACTTCTATGCTAAACTATTTTCAAGAAATTAATAATGTTGGTTTATACCATATTTGCATCATTACAACCCAAAGTCTGTTATTATTGTGGAAGCTAGGTCGTACCATCCCTACTTGTCTTTGAATAATACATCTTGAACAGGAAAAATAAATTTTAAAAAAAGAATCTCTCATTACTATCAGGGAGAATTCAGTTGACCATTATGGTTCTTGGTTCTTGTCACTAATTTGGGGAACCTGTGCTAGGAGGTCACCTTTGTATTCATCCTGTGAGTCTCTATGTCATATAACATGCAAGTTAACTTCTTAGTATATGTGTTCTCTCTCATGCTAGTGTCAAATGATCACACAACTATAACCTTGCACAATGTGTATTAGTTATGGAAAGATGAAAGGCAAAATAGATGAAAAGTCACAATGGCTAAAATTTACTTTGAAATATCTCAGCACAGCAAGGGGATAAAATGTGTATGCACTACATAAGTCAAGCCAACACCCATGTACCTATGAAGAAAGCACATATAAGGAGCACTTAACTGTATGCTAATCAAAAGTCCACAGTCTTGGCACACTCAAGCTTCATCCAGCTACAGAAAAAGTTATATGGAAGAGGTGGCTGGTGAAGTCCTCCTGACATTTCTGTCTTTGATCAGTAGCCAGTGTTTTCCTAATAGGTTAAAATGGGCTCTTACTGGTGAAACCAGTGGCACACCTTCCTAATTTGACTGATGAACTGAGTGTCTGTTGGTGATGTAAAAATAATCAAGACTTATGGATTGCTTGCTACTTAAGAAGAGTTCAATGTCGATGCACTACTGAGGTTGCAAGTTGACAGGAACATGCCGAATCAGCCCGCTGCAGACAGGCAGGTCTGCAGATGCCCTACTGAGGTCACAAGTCCCACGGAACAGGCCGAATCAGACCATAGCCCAGCAACAATCCACTGGACACTCCCCACCCCTGCTCCTCTGTACAGCCACCTGGTTCCACACCACAAAGATGCAGAGGACACTGGACCACCAGACCACTGTACTGAGTCCCGCTGTTCCTGGCCCAGAGGTAGAGGCTTCTGAGCCACCATCCCACTGCTCCTGGTCCAGAGGAAGGGGCTTCCTGGCCACAATCCCTCCTGCTGCTCCCAGCCCACAGGAAAGGGCTTTTGGGCCACCACCCCTACCGCTGCTCCCGGCTCCTGTCCCACCTATCCCAGCTCAGAGGATGTAATCCTTGCAGGTGCCAACAGCCCCCCACCTCCAGTCAAAATGAGAAAACACATAAATAAGTCTCAAAACCAGACTTTCAGATCACCTACAACAACCCCAAAGGGAAATGAGATGGAACACTCTGATACTCAACCACCTGGACTCTCTGAACTGGCAACAAAAGGGGATCTGGAAAAAAAGAAATCAAAAATAATTTCTCAGATAACAGGAGAAATTGTGCTCCTAGTGCAAGACATGATTAATAAATCTAGAGAGGAGCTCAGGAACATGATGGAATCCCAACATAGGAAACAAAAGGAATCCATAAAACAGATGCAAATAGATGTCCAGGACATGAAAAACTCCACTGAAAGTCTACAAAGCAGAATGAGCCAATGTGAGGACAGAATTTCAGATATAGAAGATAAGATTGCAATTAATGACCAGGAAAAGAAAAATTGCTTCAAAATTATAAGGAAACATGAGGAATCAATCCAGCAGCTGCTAGATGATGAAAAGAAAAATAACATAAGACTGATTGGAGTCAATGAAGAAACAGGAGAGAGTGTAGATGACATAAAAAGGGTCTTCACAGAAATAATGGCAGAAAACTTCCCGAGAAGGGGAAAAGAGCTTGGTATACAGATAGGTGAGGCATATAGGACTCCAAAGAGCCTTGATAAAAAAAATCTACACATAGGCATATAATTATTAAGATTCCAGAAACTCAACAGAAGAACAAAGTTCTACAAGCAGTTAGAGAAAAGAAACAAATCACATACAAAGGAAAGCCCATCAGAATCACAGCAGACTTCTCAATGCAAACCATCAAGGCAAGAAGAGCTTGGAGTGACATATTCCAAGTCCTAAAAGAAAACAGCCTCCAACCCAGATTGATGTACCCTGCAAAATGATCTTTCAAAATGGATGGAGAAATAAGATACTTTCATGACAAAGAGCACCTCAGGAACTTCGTGAATACCAAACCAGCACTCCAAAGAATTTTACACAATATCCTAGGAACAGACATTGAGGATCACAGCCCCAGGAAGCAAAGCAGAATGAACTCATCTGGCATGACAAGAAATTAAATGTAAAGGGGGAGAACCCAACAAAAACAAAAAGTCATGGCAATGACAAGCCAATACATTTCAGTTATAACAATCAACGTTAATGGTCTCAATTCACCAATCAAAAGAAATAGACTGGCAGAATGGGTCAAGAAGCAAAATCCAACAATATGCTGCATACAAGAAACACAATTAATTCAAAAGGAAACTCATAGACTGAAAGAAAAAGGGTGGAAGACAATTCTCCATGTGACAGGAACCTGAAAAAAAGCAGGAGTAGCTATCCTCTTTGCAGATCAAGTAGATTTCAAACCAACACTGATTAAGAGAGATGAAGAAGGGCACTACATCCTTGTAAAGGGAAAAATCCAAGAGGAAGAGATGACAATCATAAATATCTATGCACCAAACACTAGTGTACCCAACTATATAAAACAAACACTAATGGACATGAAAAGTCATATATGCACTAATACAATTGTAGTGGGGGACCTCAACACCCCACTGTCACAAATAGATAGATCAACTAGACAAAAAATAAGTAACGAAATACTAGAACTCAATCAAACTCTTGAACAAATGAACTTAACAGATGTTTACAGAGTCTTCCACCCCACAAAATCAGAATACACATTCTTCTCAGCTGCACATGGGTCATTCTCCAAAATAGACCACATACTCGTGCATAGAACATGTTCACATAAGTGCAAAGGAATTGAAGTTATCCCCTGTATATTATTAGACCACAGTGCGATGAAATTGGAGATCCATAGCAAAAGAAACTCAAAACATTTCATAAACACGTGGAAATTGAACAACACACTTCTGAATAACCAATGGGTCACAGAGGAAATTAAAGAAGAAATCAGACAGTTCCTTCAATTAAATGGCAATGACAATACAACATATCGGAATCTATGGGACACAAAGAAAGCAGTCTTACGAGGGAAATTCATAGCAGTGAATAAGCATATTAGGAAAACAGAACGAACCCAAGTAAACAACCTGATGCTGCACTTCAAGCTTCTAGAAAAAGAAGAGCAGGACAACACCAGAGCTCATGCAAGGGAGGAAATTATAAATATTAGAGGAGAAATCAATGCAATGGAGACTAAGAGAAAGATACAAAAAAATCAATGAAGCCAAGAGTTGGTTCTTCGAAAGAATCAACAAAATTGAAAAACCCTTAGCCAACCTTATCAGAAAAAGGAAAGAAAAAGCCCAAATCCATGCAATGAAGAATGAAAAGGGTGAAATTACAACAGACCCAGCAGAAATCCAGAGGATCATCAATACCTACTTCCAGAACCTATACACCAAGAAGATGGACAACACAGAAGAAATGGACAGATTCCTAGATACATATGAATTACCAAAGTTGAACGAAGAAGACCTAAAAATTCTGAACAACCCAATATCAACCAATGAAATTGAAAATGTAACTAAAAACTTATCAACGAAGAAAAGCCTGGGCTCTGATGGCTTCACTGTTGAATTCTACAAGACATTTAGAGAGGAACTGCTGCCACTATTGTTTAAACTCTTCAATGAAATTGAAAGGGAAGCAATATTCCCAAATTCATTCCTGGAAGCAAGCATTACCTTGATCCCCAAAGCAGAGAAAGACCCAACTGAAAAGGAGAACTATAGGCCAATCTCACTAATGAACATAGATGCAAAACTCCTTAATAAGATAATGGCAAACAGAATGCAGAAGATCATCAAGAAGATCATACACCCTAATCAAGTGGAATTCATCCCAGGGATGCAGGGATGGTTCAATATACGCAAATCAATCAATGTAATACACTATATCAATAGAGCCAAGGACAAAAACCATATGATTATCTCCATAGATGCAGAAAAAGCATTTGACAAAATCCAACATGCATTTATGATAAAAACCCTACAAAAAATTGGAATAGATGGTCTCTAGCTCAAACTGATAAAAGCCATCTATGAAAAACCAACAGCCAATATCATACTAAATGGTCAAAAACTGAAATCCTTCACACTAAACTCAGGAACAAGACAAGGATGTCCACTATCACCACTCTTGTTCAATATAGTTCTGGAAACATTAGCCATGGCAATTAGACAAGAGAAAGAAATAAAAGGAATAAAGACAGGAAATGAAGAAGTCAAATTGTCATTATTTGCAGATGACATGATACTCTATATAGAAGACCCCAAGAACTCCACCAAAAGTCTTCTAGACTTAATAACCAAATTCAGTCAAGTAGATGCTTACAAGGTCAACACACAAAAATCAATAGCTTTCCTCTACACCAATGACAGACTCACTGAGAGAGAAATAGGGAAAATAATTCCTTTCACAATAGCATCCAAAAAACTGAACTACCTAGGAATCAACCTAAGAAAAGAAACCAAAGACCTCTTCTCTGAGAACTATGGCACTCTGAAAAGAGAGATTGAAGATATCAGAAAATCGACAGACATCCCCTGCTCCTGGGCAGGAAGGATTAATATAGTGAAAATGGTCATACTTCCAAAACTGCTATATAGATTTAATGCAATTCCAATTGAGATCCCAGCAGCATACTTCATGGACCTTGAGAAAACAATCCAAAAATTCATTTGGAACAAGAAGAGACCCAGACTAGCAAAAGCAATTCTAGGTAACAGAGACATGGCAGGGGGTGTCACAATCCCCAACCTGCAACTCTACTACAAAGCTACTGTGATAAAAACAGCATTGTACTGGCAAAGAAACCGACCTGAGGCCCAGTGGAACAGATTAGAAGATGCAGAAACAACGCCAGACACACTCAGCCATCTCGTCTTTGATAGAGGAGCCAAACACCCTCACTGGAGGAAAGATAGCCTTTGTAATAAATGGTGCTGGAAAAATCGGGCTTCAACTTGCCAAAGATTAAAACTAGACCTATATCTCTCACCATACACTAAACTAAAATCAAAATGGATTAAATATCTAAATATTAAAATAGAAATGCTGAACCAGTTGGAACAGAGGTTAGGTAGAACTCTTGAAGACATCGGTGTAGGAAAAGATTTTATGAACAAAACCTCAGTTGCCCATGAACTAGCAGAAACAATCAACAAGTGGGATCTCTTCTTATTAAAAAGCTTCTGCACAGCAAGAGAAACCACCAGCAATGTGAAGAGACAACCCAGAATGTGGGAAAAAATCTTCACCTGCTCTTCCTCAGACAAAGGTCTACTATCTCGAATCTATAAAGAACATCAAAAGATCAGACCTCCCAAATTTAAAGATCCAATCTGAAAATGGGTATCTGAAATGAACAGATATTTCTCGGACAAAGAAGTAGAAACAGCAAAAAAAATACATGAAAAAATGTACAACATCACTGGTCATTTGAGAGATGCAAATGAAAACAATGCTGAGATTCTACCTCATTCCAGAAAGAATGGCTGCTATCAAGAAATCAACCAATAACAAATGCTGGCGGGGCTGTGGGGAAAGAGGAACCCTGCTCCACTGCTGGTGGGAGTGTAGACTGGTGCAACCACTGTGGAAATCAGTATGGAGATACTTCAAAGAACTAGGACTGGAAGTCCCATTTGACCCTGCTATTCCACTGCTGGGGATCTTGCCCAAAGAATTAAAAGAATCATACCACTGTGATATATGTGCATCCATGTTCACAGCAGCACAGTTTGTGATAGCTAAAACTTGGAAAGAGCCCAAATGCCTATCAACTGGAGACTGGATAAAGAAAATGTGGGGTTTTTTTTTATAAAATGGAGTACTACTCAGCCATCACAAATGAGAAATTAGAGACATTTATAGCTAAGTGGATGCACATTGAGGCGATACTCTTAAGTGAAATAAATAGGACACACATGTATAAATACCAAATAGTATTTCTGGTGTGAGAAACTGTAAGTGTAAATAAGGACTAAAATGTATACCAGGTAATGTGAAATAGGAAGAAAAGGGGCAAAGGGGAAGGAAGTGGGAGGGCTAGGGGAAAGGATAGAAGGGAGTGGGATTAATATGAGAAAATGGAAAAATAGGAACAAAATCTTTGTAAATAGGGAGGAATGGAGGGGTTGAAGAGAGGGCTGGGCAAGGGTGAAAAATAAGAACCAAGAGAGATTATGTAAAGCTGCAAATCTCCAATGATGAACATCATTATCTTGTATACCTGAAATGTACCAATGATTAGAATGAATAATCAATAATGAAAAATAAGAAGAAAAGGTCCAAAGGTGTAGGGGTAGTGGGAGGGGCAGGGGAAAGGCAAGAAGGGAAAGGAAAAATGCTGAGAAATGGAAAAAATGGAAATAAAGTCTTTGTAACTAGGGAAGGGTGGAGGGGGTGAAGGGAGGGCTAGGAATGGGGAAAAAATAAGGACCAAGATGCATTATGTAAAGGTACAATTCCCAATGTGAAATGTAATTGCATCGTGTACCTAAACTGTACCAATAAAAGAATTAAAAAAAAAAAAGAGTTCAATGTCTAGTAACATCAACACTACCCAGAAGTGCATCAGGAATGTAAAATCTTAAATTTCCACTGTAAATGTAATAATTTAAGATCCCTGTTTTAACAAGAGCATCATATGATTCGCCAACACTAGTTTAAAAGCATTCCTCACTATCATATGAGCAAATTAAATTGATCCCTAGCATCGTCTATAGCTTGCATCCTTAGGAATAATGCAACAGGCTCCTCCATCCTATGGAACCCACCTATTCACTCCTGTCTTTGGATTCTGATAGCTGAAATACGAAATAATGGTGCTCTCAAAGTTTCCATTTGCCTTGAATAAACTTTTTATTCAATGTACTGATTTGAGCACATAAAAAGGCAAATAACTTTGATATGTTAAATTTATGTACATGACAAGTTATTTTATACCTGCTATCCCATTTCAATTACTAACAATGTTTCATTTCCCCTCTAAAGTTTTCTTTTTTTGTCAGTGCTGGGGATTGAACCCAGGAGTCCATGCATGCTAGGCAAGTGCTCTACCACTAAGCTACATGCCCAGCCAAAGATGTCTATGTTTAGATGAAAATTTTAGATAATAAATTATATGGTCAGGCTTTTGATTACTTGGTATGAATTTTCACTTTTATGCATGCCTGTTAATAACAATCCCACACTGACAATTTACAAATATAAGAGATGGGAAATTTTTCCTTTTAGTATCCTCTAGCATCTACTATGTCCCATGGTTACTGCCTTACTCTGACATCCTGATATGTGATCCATCTTAAAATAATTATCATCTCGGTGAAGAAAATATTGGTAAAATGAGAAATACTGGAGAAACCAAACATATTTTCAAGCCCATACTATGATCTGGTTTCTCTACAAAAATATTTTGTAATTTAAAAAAATAATTAGGATTGAAAAATTCTCCAGTTCTAAAATAAAAATATTGATGTGGAAGTAAATCAAGATCAAATTTTAAATTGCCTTAATCAAAAACAATCTAAAAATTTTTAATTTTAAAAAACTTAATATTTAACCAGCCACATATGACAGCAGTCTACTACCAGAATCATAAATAATTAGCCAATATTAAATCTTAATCAATATATTTCATCCCTATTGCAATGTCTTAAGAAATTTGTAAACTGATGGAATTTTAGTGTTTTCTAAGGGCCAAAACTTCAGCTGTATCATCTACATCAAAATGCATTTGTAACAATAAAACTCAAGGCCATTATTCTCTTCTAAGTTATTGTTCTCTGAAAGTAAATAATAAGGTTCAGAGCTCTCATTTTAAATAGATGGCAGATCTGTGGTGTAGCTTTGGCAATGATGACCTTTCTTGGTACGTCATTGTTACCATAATGGTTAGGATGCTACAAATATAACATTTGTGGTAGCCAGTTGACAATTGAGAATGAAAAGATGCATTTTCAGGGTCATAAATAAAGCTAAATACCCTCTTATTCATGGGAAGGAATAACCAAAACCTGACCAATTGTACAAGAATCCCAATTAACCAAGATGTGCCTTGCTAGAATGCAGGCCAGTGTGTGATTGCCCTGCAATTGTGCAAGCACATCGCTGGGACTCACTATCCATCTCAGTGCCTTTTATCCTAGGAGTATTTCAACTCTTCTTATATTAAATGTGGTAAATAAACTTGAGCATTAAAAAATAACCCAGAATTGTATTTGTCAGATGAGTTTACCAAGAATGCAACAATAAGTTGATTGGAATAGTAGAGTGATCAATCTCAAAACTTTATAAAAAATATTTTTCTGCCAATGGTCATAAATCAAGGAAGGATCACAACACATTAATTTACAATGTTGCCACTAAATGAAATGCAAAGGACCACCAATTTCTCTAACTCATGGCATACTCATCACTGAATGATCCTATGTCAGTTTCTACTAAAAATTTATAAAGCACTGCTTTCAAATTTTGAAGTGGCATCAATCTATGTTACAACTGATGAAACATGACCATGGAATGTTACAAAACCAATCCATATTAACAATTCAGCAGTCTTACCAAAACCTAGAAAGAAAGGAACGTGGACAACACAAAACTGAAAATGCAGTCATTCAACCTTAAAGTTGCTTTGCCTTCCCAGCAATTAATAGAGATAAAGAGTCTAAAGACTGAATTATAATTTATTTCTCATCATTCCCATTATATCTGCCTTGTCAAACATATTAAAGATTCAATAATGAAGATTGCCCTCTGAATCCCTAAATATTTAAATGTAAATTATTTTACCTTTCAGTTTAGTAAAATGAAACCAGAGGGCATAACTTATCTGCAAGAAATGGATACCATGGAAAAAGCACTATATCAGGAATTAGGAGGCAGTAATGAGTCCAACATCTACTTAACTTCTTGTTTTGCTGTTAACTGGTGAGAGTATGATATCTGATTATATATTATTTATATCCTAGGTCACTGACCTGTCATATGAATTTGCACAAGAGTCCTCACTTTCCTTCTGCTGCAGTTAGCCCATCTATAATATAAGCATGATTGTAATAGCTTTAAGTATTAAATGTTAATACATTCAAAGAAATTTAAACCAACTCCTGGAACAAAAAAGTATTTAAAAATATTACTAGTTTTGCTTCAACTCTGTAGTTGACTTTTTTCAATAAAGATTGTAAGACAAGTGCTTCTATAATATATTCTAGACTAAAATTTCCTTTCTTGCTACACATTACCTTAAGTAGACTTCATGATTTCTAAGATTTTTAAACTTTTAAAAATGTGTGCATTCTTCTAAACTTCTAAAACTACAGGAATAACAAGGTGATCATCCCAAACCTTATATTTTATACTTAAGTTTGTTTCGCTGAGGTACTCATAAGGCATTTCTTATCTAAACTTGTATTTTTCAAACTGGAATATGTATATATTCACAGAATGAAAAACCAAGGGAATATATAAAAAATAACCATAAAACTGTAACACATCTATGTACAAGTATATAAAAAGGAATTTTTAAATGTCATGTACATGTAGCAATTCCCCACAATAAATGCAATCACTATGTACTACAAACATGGCCTAAAAAAAAGAAACCGATTAATCTGTATAACTGATTTAAAAAAATGAAAAAACCAAAAAAGGGTGAATTTTATATTATACACATTTTACTAAAATTAAAAAGTAGATTCCAAAAAATAAGAGAAAACAAAATCTCAAACAATTAAACAATTTAAACATACAGAATAGTGAAATAAAAAGCAGAAATCAAAATAGGGTGGTGTCACCCACATGTAATCCTAGCACTCTAGGAGGCTAAGGCAGGAGGATTGCAACTTCAAAGCCAAGCTGGGCAAACTAGTGTCACTCTGTCTCAAAATAAAAATAAATAAATAAAAAGGGCTGGGATGTAGTTCAGTGGTAGAGCATGTTTTTCTCAATGTGAAAAAACAAAAAACCGAAGTCACCACAGTTTATAGTATGATAGAGACACTTGCATAGTCACTGCTCAAAGAAAGATGGCAGCATTAGCATTTATATCTCCTATCTGTGCTAGTGAACTCAGACCAAGGATTCCATCCAGCACTGGCGTAGCTGTCAACTTGACTTCATCCGGTGTTGCCACAGAGGGTTGAGAAATGCCAGCTATCCTTCTTCATAAACCACATCTTGTATTGAGAGGCCCTTCTCATAGACTGCCTAATGTGACAGCTGAGACGTACCAGTTTTATCACAACCAAAGTCTGAAGGTCCACAGATTTTTCAAAACGCAGTCTGAAAGTGGCACGTATCAATTTTATCATTGTAAAAATATTCCCACTGAAGCTATTTACTTTCAAAAGTTCACAGTGGTTTTACCCAAGAGGAAAAAATAATACTTTCCTCACCACACTGAAGTAAAAGTACCTTTACAGAAATTCAAAACAAAGTCATCATTAAATTTATCCTAGAAAGGAGTTTCTTGTTGTCTGGTGATATCAAAACCTAAGCTGACGGAGGAACTTGTCTCCTGCTTCACTTCTTAAGAATTTGTGCATAAAACTAGTATTAGGATAAACAAACATACAGTGGACTTTAAAAGAAAGAAAAATCTGAGACTCCAAAATTGTAGAACCAAATCAGACCCACAGTAGTAGAAGCAGGACAGTGTTCAAGCTTCAACCCATCCATTACAGGGTACAGTGGTACAGTTGCTGGAATCCTGTTATTTATGTGGGTGTAGAAGATGAGAAATAGCCCCTGCATAGATAGATAGATTTATACAGATAAGTCAGATATATACACATAATTCAAAATTCTAAGGAGTAAAGCATGACTATAAATTCTGATTGTGTTGTTTTTATTTTTACTGATCTTGTACACTTGTCTTTTGTTATTATTTTTGTTGTGGTAAAAATATATTTACTTCAAATTATTAAAACTACTTGTTTCCAAAACATTGTTAACATAATGATATGTTTTATTTGAAATTTCACAACTTATCATGATATTACCCAAGATAAAAACAAAATTAAACCCAGAAGAAAGGAGTGATATGCAATGATGAGCAAAGGAGATGTAAAAATGTTAGTAAATCCAAATAAGTATTCAACATCACCAATAATAATAGTAGTAACTCATTTGGAAAATTTAAATATAAAGGAGGAACTAATGTATTTGAAAAAAACTAAGATGGGGAAAGCAGAGTTAAGGAATCCCTGACTTATTTTAATACTCTATAGAAGGATAAAAATGATTAAGTCAAAACTTGTTAATTCAAACCCAACTGCTTAACTTTAATTCCATTTGAGAGAAATACAAACTGGGAAGGCATGAGGGGTAGGCAAACAGAAACTATAAATGAAATAAAATTTACATAAAATAAATAAATATATAAAATTGTTAAAATTATTCTACCTAAGTCAGAAATGAAGAAGTACAAATAAATAAATCTTACCCACTAAACGATAGTTTCAGTCCAGGCTTTTTTTTAAAAAGGAAATCTATGTGTATGCTGAATTTTTCAAAATTGAACAGCAAGTACATGTACATAAATCAGGATAAAGAAATTAAATAGAAACTGCAAGACACAGACAGAATAAAATTGTTATTTTTTGCATAAAATAGAATTTTCTGCTTAAAAGATGCGGTCATTTATAGAAAGATAATTCTAATCAACAAGGAACTTAACCCTAAAATTAAATATTGTATATATGTTGTATGTAAATATATATCTGTTTTCTATAATTTTACTTTCTATTTAAGGAGTGTCTCTGGGTTATATATATAGTTGTGTCTTATTTTGTACCCAGTTTGGTAATCTCTGTCTTTTAAGTAAGATTACTAGATTACTAACAGTTGGTGTGTTTATTTTTATATTTCTTCTTTTTTTCTTTTTTCCCTTCTTTCCTGTCTTTTCAATTTATTGAAATTCTTGTGAAGTTGCTTTTCATCAGCACTATCTGCTTATTATCTAATTATTTTTTTTCTTTCTTGGTTGTTCTAAGTATTACATTACACACGCTAAAGTTATCACAGTCTACCATTAAATAATATTATACTGCTTCATGTACACTGAAAAGATCTTTGAACAATATACTTCCCTTTCTCTCCTCCTTGCCTGTGTGTTATTTTTCTCACATATTTCACTTCAGTGTGTTATAATTTTCAAAATCCATCATTAGTTTTAAGTGGTCAGTTATACTTTAAGGAGTTTTTAAAACATGTAGGAGAAATATTTTGTATTTTATATTTCTATTTAAAACTTTATATTCAGTGACATATTTATCATTTCAGGGATTTTTCAGTCCTTTGTTAAATTACTATCATATTCTGTCTGAATTTAACATTTAACATACTAAAACTTCCTATGGTGAAGGTCTGTTGATGAGCTCTGTCTGATTTTATCTGCAAAGTCTTTATTCTTCATCTATTTTTGGAAGATATATTTCCTACATATACCATTCTAGTATGACTTTATTTCTTTCAATAAGTTCATGACAAAAATCTACTGTCATATTTTATTTAGTCCATGTAAGTAATGTCTTTTTTCTATGCCTACTTTTTTAAAGTTTTTCTGTTTATCAATGATTTATAGATATTATGATATGCTTTGGTATCATTTTCATATTTCTTCTTGGGGTTCTTTGAATTCTGTGTGTTTATGGCTTTACAGTTTTCAACAAATTGGGAAGATTATTTCTGTGATAGTCATTTCTGTTCTTCTACTGCTTTCTTTTGGGTTCTTCAATGAACATTGTAGAATACTTAGTATTGGTGCCCAGGTAAATTGTGCAGTAATATTTTCAGGATTTTCTCTTTTTAGTCAACTTGGGTTATGTAAATTGCATTGCTTCACTTCCAATGAACTTATTCTGCAATCTACTATTAATAGAATAAAGTATATTTCTCATTTCAAGTATTATTTTTATCTCATCTCTAGAAATTCACTTTTTTATACCTGTTTTTCTTCTCATAATATTCCTTTTTTTCTTTATCTTATTGAACATATGGATATATTTAGAACAGTTATTGTTGTATTCTTATCTGCTAATTCTTTCACCTAGATCACTCCTTAGTCTACTTCTATTGATATACTTTTAAGTTCTTATAGATCATATATTCCAGTATATTTTCAAGCCTAGTAAATTTTGATTGCATTCCAGAATTTTATTGATTAGAATTTGAGAGGGATACAGATAACAACGGAGAAAAAAATATCTTTTGAGACTTTTATTTAGACCAAGTTCAGAAAAGCCTTTAAATTACCACAGTTTTTTCCTGTACCAAGACCTTCAGAGGATTCAACTTAACATCTTGTATATATTAGATGCTTCCCCTTTGGCTGGGGTGACATGGGGCACTGCCACCCTGTGTGAACTGCAGGGTCTACTTTGCCTCCTCCTCTCTTCTGGTTCTTGTTTTGATGTCATGCACTTTCCTTGCCTGTGTGTGCAGAATAGTACTCAGCTGGAGCCTCAAGGGGATCCCTGCAGATACTCAGAAGTCTGTCTGTGCTGTTCCTTCATCTCTGCTATTTTGCCCTGAAAATTTTAGGTGCTTTGTCCTTCTTGAATCCAACTGCCCAAATTTGCAAGACTTCTGAACATGATTCAAATCTATCTTTCTTGCACTGCCTCCTGGGAACTCCAGATTATGAGCTGAGACAGTTGCAGTGCTCTTCGCCTTTGTTTTCCTTCTCACAGGGATCAATGCCCTGTGCTTCCCTTTGGCCAGTGTCTGAAAACTGATACTTCATATTGTGTCTGTTTTGCTGGTTGTTAAATATCTGCGAGGAATTCTGGTCCCATTATTCTGTCAGGGTGAAAAAGAAAAGTGCATACTACCCTTTTTGTTTGCAAGTTATGGAATGTTAAGGAAGCTTTTAACCTTCTAATGGTGAAAAAGTTTTCTTGAAAAAGGAAAAGTGAAAAGTGAGGGAGAAACTGGCTCTGAAGAGTGAGCTTGGGTCAAGTAAGAGGAAAAAGCAAGATAAAACATACTGGAGGACACAGGGAAGGCTATCATGAGGAAAGCCACTATAAGCAAGATAGTATAACCTTAAAGTGTACATTTTATTTGTCTTTGAAAATCTTACCAATATGCAATGAATTTTCAAGGACTGAGGATGCAGTTCAGTGGTAGAGCATTTGCCTAGCCCATGCCAGGCCCTGGGTTCCATCTCCAGCTCTACAAAAATAAAACAAATTTTATAAATACCACAATAAATTTTCAAATAAAACTTGAGAATTAGTTGATTTTTCTATTGCTAATTACAGAATACTACATATTGGGTGTATTATCTAAGAAAAGATTCATTTTGACTCAGTTCAGGAGGTGCAAGGTGGAGGGGGTGCATCTGGTGTTGATTTTTTGCTGGCAGATTCTGGCAGCAGCACAGAGTATCACATGATAAAAAAGAGAAAGCACAAATGTGTGTCTTTTTATCTCTCTCACATTATTTTTTTCCTTCTTTTTACAGTCCTAGGGATTGAACCCAAGGCTTCACACATGCTAGGCTTACACTCTACCAAACAACTACTGTATATTTCTAACTATATCTCATTTTATAAAGCCACCAGTATTCAGCTAAGAGCTCTCATCCTGATTACCTTATCTGATGATCTCCTAACACCATAGTAAGACTATATTTCTACTTCCTTAACATCTCACAGTGAGGCTTAAACTACAATATCATTTTATAAGCCATTTTCTAGCAGTCATATTCTAGCACCATATTCTAGCAACCTGTTAGAAAAACAAATGTACTTTGGGAATGTGTCAATTGTACATTCTAACCACGTATCTTAAGATATAATCAGATTGCTACATAAGATTGCTTTTCTTTTAGAGGCAAAATTATTCTTATACAGTATTTTTCTTTTCTAATGGGAATTGAGTCTTTAAAATTCTAAAGATGTTTTCAATAATTTTCTTTTCTTAGAAAGTAAACAGACATAGAAATAATGAGACTTTTGAAAAATGATCTCCTCCATGTAGGATTACATTTTCAAAATTCCATACCTACTAGGCATTCTCCAAAGGTTTCATGTTTGTTATTTATTTACTCACAAGACTTAAAAAGGAAGTGCAACATCTCTGCCTATGTTAGATTTCTCTGTTATTGGCTCTTCATAAAAACAGACAAAAAGAATTTTACACTCATTTCAGGGTTTAGGATTAAGAAGTTAAATGCCATCAAACATCATTCTTAATTTAGGAGATGTTTTTGTGAAGATAGGTTAAAAATTTCAAATACAACTATACATCTGTCCAAGACTTCTCTGTGAATATCCAGAGAAGTTTCAGAGACAGCAATGGAATTTGCAGTTTCTCTCAACAGATAAAATGAACACTACTCAAGCTATCTTATTCAAAAGAGAATCATGTTAGGATGCTTGCTTATTTTACCATGTTTTTGTTTCGATGTGGTTTGGGTTTTATTTTTTTCCTTAAGCTTGAAAGGTTTTCTTTGTCCAGAAAAAGTGAAATGAATCCACAGTGTCAACCAAAAAATTGAAAAAGGAATTGAACTGAGGTAGACCCAAGATGATTGATCCTTGAATTTTAAATCCCCACAGCTCAATCTAGGTCAGCTAAGCCGTAATCTTTCATTTACAGAGTAAGTGCTTTTGAAACACATGTACTAAGAAAAGATTCTCTGGCAAAGAACAACATGTTCAGTGGTTCGGTAATATGCAATAATCACATTTTGATTGTGTACTCCACAAAACTATTATGTCATTATGAAAACACTAGGTAACTTTTGTCAAATGTAACTGAAAGAGAAATTTCAAAGTTGCACCTATAATTAGTGTGGCATGAAATTAAAAATACTTTCATTTTTACTTCCAGGGCCAGAATTTTGAAAGTGGTCAGAGAGTGATTTCCAAGGCTTTAGATTAAATTAGAGGGCACAACATTTTTTCTTCCTGCTTAAATAACAGGAAAGTAAAACAACTTCTCAATTGGGACAGACTTTAGATATTGACTATTGACAATGGCTCTAAAATTGTTATCTGCTACTCCCAGTGTTTGTCAAATCCCTTTCCCTGTGAGCCTTGATCTGTGAAGCCAAAATTATAGTTGGCCAGTGGCATTGAGTAATTGGCATTTCCAATTTAAACTAATAAGAAACATTGAAAATTCTTAAGTGGCTCTGAAACTAGTTTTTTCTCAGCTGCAAATTTAAATCCTGCGAGCAGAGAGGCTAGTGTGATAGAGGGAGACTTGGTGTTTACCCCAACATCCATACATTCCCCCCAACGCATTGACTCTGAGGCTTTTGTTTATTTACTTGAGATTTTTAACAGGTCTTTTAACATTGTCTGTGTGAAAAATCAAGAGCCAGGCTAAAGCACAAAGAAAATGGACCAGTCTAAGAAAATAATGATTCTTTAGGCAGAAAATGAAAAGTGTAGACAAATCAGAACATACAGTCAAATATGATGGTTGTATGAATGAGTCAACCATACATTCTGAACAAAAATAAGAAAATCCAAGTAAGGAAACTGCTTTGACAATTACTTCCTGCAGTACAAAAATTGATCATTAAATGAGATAAAGCTTTGTAAGAAAACTTATAGTGTGAGGTTACCAATAGGCCACACATAATTCTCAATGGAAATGTAATTCAGGGAAAAGCCAGAAGCCCATATAATACCCTATAAAATAACAGGTGGCACAGGCCCTTGCATGTTTCATAAATGCAGAGAATTGGAGGCTGTTCTATAAAGTCAAGAGTAGGCTATGTAGAAATAAAACATCTTTGCCTACAAAAACCTTCCAGTGCATAACCTATGAACCATCAACACCAGGATTACTAATCCAGAGTTACTATTTTAATTTTGCACATTCAGGTAAGTGCTTCTTAGTTAATGCTTCCTCAAAAATGATGTAATGTAGGAAGGGATATATTTTATTGACGTTTATTGTAATCACTTTTAAAAATAAGTCTAGTACTTTTTATAGAATCATTAAGCATCTGAGAAGGGTTTTTTTGTTCAGTTTTAAATTGGTGTTCTTTATGAAGGATTTTGTAAGCTAGAGTCAAATTTCCAGATTTGTTATTTACCAAGGATGATGGGATGAGTTTTATGGAAATAAGTAAGTTTTATGGATAACTTCTTCAAATTTAAAAATAATTTTAAATAAAACTACTCAATACTTGAATATTTGCAGCTATGTTGGTGGTACAGTGTGCTAGTCTTCATCTGTAGAGCAAGAAAAACAATAATGTACTTCAAAATTTCATCTCTATACTTAAATTTCTAAGTAGTTTGGCGAAACATAAAATAATCAAAATAAAGGTAATTCCATTCAAATATGGCCAGATTTACAAAAAGTCACAGGGGGGAAAAATGCTACTTCAACCCCTATCCAGTATGCATTCATGGCCAGACAGCCACTCAGTATTTTTCAAAACAATAGCTTGTGACAAACCAGCTGTGTAACACAAATGTCAACCGGCAACCCCATATGTCCTAAGGTCACACCTGGATTATTTGAACCTTCATACATTTCATCTCTGGTAATCAAGTAAATCCACTCTCAAATTGTGTCTGAATATCCACTTTTGCCAACTCCACTCAGTTTTGGCCAATGCGAATATTCTGGGTGTGCTGTCCTTGTCTTCCTTCCCTCACTCAGGTGAATAATTTAGCACTGCCTTCAAATAGCTGTCAAATCAATACAAAAACCACATACTTTAAACAGTTATTTAATAGTTATTTAACTACACACTTTAAATAATTATTTTTTTCTTTTTTTGTTGTTATATATACTGGGGATCGAACTCGGGTCCTTGCGCTTGCGCAGCAGGTGGCGAAACCACTGAGCTAAATCCCCGGCCCTATTTTGTTCTTTGTATTTTAGGTTTCTCATGTAGGAGAAACCATGTGATATTAAACTTGTGTGTCTGATTTCTTGGAAGTAGGGAGGTAGATCTTTTTCAAATGGGACCAGTGATCAAGAGATGAAGGAAGGTGGGAATGGGGGATCGAAAAGGGGATGAAAAAGGAATTAAGATGTGTTATGTACATGTACCAACTCCACACAAAGAATGTGAACATTATGTACTGCAAACCTGTACTAATAAAAATAAATAAATAAATAAATAAATAAATAAATAAATAAATAAATAAGGAGAGTGTGCTGTGGACTTTGCAGAAGACAGGGAGTAATTTGTCTGAGAGGGTAAGGGAATACAGAGCAATATAAACAACTTTCAATAGAAAATTAGACACAACTGTTCTTTAAAAGGTCCCACTCACCAATTTTTTAGAAACCATCCCATTAAGTGCTTCTGTTTCCTCCACTTCAGTTTCCCTTCATTTCTAATGCAGGATATTTAGATTTTTCTCATCATTGCTGGACAGCCATTAATCCATATAGTCAGGATATTAGACTTCAAACAGTTTATCAAGGAATTTTTCTAAGCAAATATCCCTCCCTCCTTATAAAGAATTCAAATATCAACAGTTAATATAATATTTCTTTAGATATTGAAAAAAATCAATAAACACTATTAACAAAACCTCCAATTTCTTTAGAAATCGAAGTTTCTCCAAGCAGAGATTTAAGACAATTTCAATCATTTTATTGTTTCTCAAGTTTTCAATAGGACAGGAATATAGAAAGTGTTCAAACGAGCAGCTCTGAATTGAGAAATGGTTTCGATCAGACAGCAACTGAAGGTACCACAGGTAGTACTGGCTGTACTACCTTTCTCTTTGGGCAGGCTAAGTGTTTATCCCATGTGATCTTTCTACAGAGGCCAGTTTATGCTTCCTCACAGCATGGGAAGCTGGACTGCTCACACAGGAGCTCAGGGTTTCATACCTACTGTTCCAAAGCAGCAAGGGAGAGAAAGCACCATCCTGTGTGTTAGCTTCAGACCTTACAGAATGTCACTTCTGTGCATTCATGGATCCACCCACCTTCAAGGTAAAAGAACACAGGCTCACTTCTCAAAGTAGCAGTGTAACCAAACTATGGGATAAGAGATAAACTGTGGGATATTTGGAAAATGTGGCCTACCACATATATTTACTTATTCATATTTTCCCCAAATCTTCTTAATACACAACAACAAAAAATGATATCTACATAAATGCATAATTCTATAATTTCATTGCTACCATAAATAGAAGTCTTTTAGTCATTCTATGTATTTTAACTTCTGTGAAACAGATATGTACATGTTTCATGAAGTGAATAGCATCATTAACTACTCTCCCAGGTGAGAATGGTAGAGCTATTGAAAGTTCTGTTAAAAACATGTTGATACTAGTGAAGGTGGAGAATGGGGGAAACAGGGGCAAGCTACTGGAAGAAAATGGTGGCCAGAGTTAATATGAACTCTGTCTCCATTTTGGATCTGATAAAGACATTTAAGATTTATAAATCTTTGGGTTTGATCCTGCAGAATTATATGATTTTTAAAATTAAAAAAATTTATTTTTTTTCTTTCTGTGACTGGAGGAAAGATATCATTCTCTCCTTTATAAAAGAAGCAACAATAGGGAGACAAAGTGTTTGTCCATTGTAAAAAACCAGTATCAACATTAGGGCCAGAACTGAGCTCCAAAATCACTATTCTCAATTGTACAACCTATTCAAACAATACAATAAAAATATCAAAATTATTATACTTAGAATAAAATTGGAGTAACCATAACCTGATTGCAAATTTATATCTGCCTCACTGACATAGACAATGATTAGTATATTTCAACCCTACCAATGATACAACTAATCCTGTCCATTTTGAATATCTATGTTTGCAAGATTCCTATTTGAAGGAGGCCAGTAGGCCCCTTTAGAAATTTATTTTTCCATGATTCACACAGCATATAACAAGCTAGACTTTACAGAGTCCACCCATCATGTTTTTCCATACACCAGTAGTTATTCTCCCTGCACGCTTTATTTATTGCCCACTATCCTAAAATTAGCATATATTTTCATTGCATCTAATAATTGCACAGTTACTATGTTAAACTATTTGGAATATGATACGGCAAGATGCATCTGACATAATTAGTATAAGCACTGTTTGTTTTTAAAAATCAAATTACAATACCTTGTAAGATAATAGTATGTTCTATTAACACCATGGTAAAAGGCTTACATGAATTTGGCAGTTTTGTGTACCTTTGCCTTCTTAAATGAAGATTCATAAATCATTTGGCATATGATTTAGCAATTACTCACCATTCTTTCCTCTAGCTTTTGAGATTCATTCTGTCACCATACATTTCATCCTGTAGGCAGTGCTATTGCCTTATTTGAACTCTCTTGAAATTATAATTCAGAAGTTTACTCAATATGATTATGCAATACTCAATCATGTTGATATTTTCTAGGGAAAAAAGCAGTTACCAAAAGGAGCCAAAAGGAAAACTTGAATAGGCCATTAATCAACAAGGGGTTTGCCAAAATAGAAGTTATTTTCCAAAAAGACTCCAAAGAGAGTAATATTTTACCAGTGACTTCTTCAGAACTCCAGAAAGCACGCAATGCTTTGTTGTAAAACCCTTCTGTGCTTTCTAAGTGCACAACTATTCTCTGCAAGTAATAAATTGTCTTTTTAAAGAATATAAAGTGGACAATAATCAGAAACAAGGTGACCAGAGTCAGACAGACCTATTATGAATACTTCTGACATCTCTAGTCACCAAAGACCAGGAGTTAACACAATTATTGCTCTATTGGACATTCTGACCAATTCTATGAGACATAAAATGGAAATAAAAATATGCTTAGAAATAAAAGAATTAAATGAGTTATTATTTATTATGGTTTTTCTTCTGAAAAATCCAACTATACATTTCTTAAAATTATCACAGACTAAGAAGGTCATCAAATTATATGATAAATAAGTATAAATAATTGCTTTACTTAGTAAGTTACTCATTCTAAAAATATTTAATTCCCATATGCAACAAAACTTTTCTCAAAGAAGAAATAGAAAGGCGTACGTCTAACAAATTTGAAAAGATGAATAAAGGGAAATTTATTAGTATAAGAATGGAAATAAAATGTTAAGAACAGACAAAGCAATGTATCAATTATCTAAGTTCAAAAACCCAAACACACAAGTACACTTAAGAGTTTAATATAAGACAAATCAAACATAAAAATCAATAATCAAGGGATAGCACCCTAATAATTACATTTTATT
Source organism: Heterocephalus glaber (assembly GCF_053883595.1). Lineage (NCBI taxonomy): Eukaryota > Metazoa > Chordata > Mammalia > Rodentia > Bathyergidae > Heterocephalus > Heterocephalus glaber. Next base: position 10,888,777 of record NW_028258156.1, read on the forward strand.
AGAAAGCTACTGGAAAATTAATGTTGGGCCCTCATCTCTGTGATGACCACTTCCCGCTGGTTGTCTCTCGAGCTCAAAATACTCCCACGAGTATTTTGGCAACTACCCTTCCCCTGATTCTTTGATAAAGAATCTGACCCACAGAGAATGGTCTCCCAGCAGCCAGGGTTCATGCAACATGACCTTGTTTCGGGACAACAGTTAGCACAATATCCAAGTTAGAGAAACAGTCATTCTACTGGGAGCTTGAGTTGGAAAAGAAAGCCAGATTTAGTTTTTCTCTGATGATTAGACAGGTCCTACAAGCACAAGGAAGCTGTGAAAACAAATGAGACAGTTAAGGAAATACGCTGAGAACAAAAGCCAAGGGGAAAGGAACACAGACAGGTCCCAAAGGCAGGTCCACCCTTGTCTCTGCATTTCCCTGGACCATGGAAGAATCTAGAACATGAGTTTCATGAAACGCCCCTGTCCTCTTCATAGCATCCCCCAAATGGTGACAGCTCTGACTTGCACACAGAATTCCTAAATAAAATTACTTTATCTATCAAAATAGAATATAAATTAATTTTTTTAATGAAGCATAATATAGCTATAAAAATATTGGTGCACATTTTAATTCAATTTGGGAAGGTGAACATCCTAATAGTAAGAGCCCTGTGACAATAAAAAAGAAAGCTGCACACTTAGAATTTCATACATAGACTTCTCAAATTTATAAGCACATGGCAAACAGTGAAAATGCTCTGTATATGACACAAATATGCAAAAGTCTTATTTTTATTTTTAAAGCAAAAGAGAACTTCTAAAAAATAAAGAAACATAGTGATATCCCCCAAGTTAAAAGCAGGCAATAGTCATGAACAGACAAATCACAGAAAAAACATAAAAGGTCTTTAACATATGAAAAAAGTCTAGAATTGTAAGGGAGTATTTTCACATATAAAATAAATGTTATTTGTGTTGATACTATTACATAGATATAAGCACTATATAGGTAGTACTCTAGAAATGTCTGGAAATTAATTTTGCAACATATAACATGACCTTCAAACATATTCATTGTCTTAGTTACTTTTCTCACTGCTGAGATGAAACACCTGACACCCCAAGTTAAAGGAGAGGAGGTTTATTTAACTCACAGTTTGTAGAGGTTTCAGTTCATAATTGGCTGGCTCAAAGGCAGGGTGGCTTAGCAGAGGGACATCAAGGAGGAGAAACAGTTCATGGCAGGCAGAAGATAGCAAAAGCAAGCAAGCAAGCAAACAAGGTAAAGATAAGCCTCTTTCTGTCCCTTATATTGTAACCAAGTTACCCGGATTAGGGCGGTGCCAAATCAATCAGTGTACTGATTTAGTAATCACACATCTTTAATCTCAGCATCACAGACTAGATTCAGCCACCTCTGAAAAAGCCTCACCTATGACAGCATGAGACTTTGGGGAGACATCTAGGGCCAAACTGTAACATTCATACCCATCTGAACCAGGGCACTAAAACAGCACTCCTGTTGACAAGAGCAAAAACCCAATTCATTAGCACAAGTAAGACTCCAACATAAGCAACATAATAATTTCTTGTTTTCTTTTGGATCTGCTCTCTTAGGTTTAGAACTGGGAACAGTGATATCACCTTGTTCTGTTCTACTTGAGGTAAACTTCAGTGATTGTACTCAGACTTGTGCCAGGCACATAGAAAGCACTTAGCAAATGCAAACACTGCCCACTTCTGACAGCCTGCCTGTTACCTCATCTATAAATTGTACATGATTAAAAATAATAAAATTGGGGAGTTATAGGTAGAAGATATCCAAGAACCTTCTCACTTTTCAGTTTGGATTTTTCTATGACAACCCCATCTCTATCACAGAGCAGGGCTGAGTGGATTCTGCAGTACAATTAGCCGAATGGGTGGCTTTAAAGGTTCCACACCGGCCCTCCACGCAGATGTGGGGCAGTGCTCTGTCCCTGCGTGTCCAAGGAGTAGTGATTATCACATAAGGGACTCTTGGGACTCAGGGTTTCCCTGCACACCTCTGCCCAGCTCGCTGGCCTAAAAACACTGGGAAGCCTAAGCAGGCAAGGATTTCACTTGGAGTCAAGGTGAGTGGGTGTGTGCTCCCTGCTCATGCCCACAGGGTACCATATGTCCAAGTTTACCTCAGTAAAGTGTGAGTCAGGAATGATAAAAACAACTACTTGCGAAAGGAGTATGTCCTGGTAAGTATAAGAGCTGTGACTTTCTCTCTTCCCCCATAAAATTCAGACTACTCGGGGAGTGCTGTGGATCCCCTGTCTTCCCTTCCACTGCAGTCACTGGGGACCGGTGTGAAGAAGGCAGGTTGGCCAGGGCTATGCTTGTTCTTGCCTGGACCCCACGGCAATCCTTCAGCACTCAAGCCAAGAGCCTGTTTCTTCACCTGAGTTATTAGGACCTGCCTGGAATCTTGGGCAGCTGAGGAACTAGCCTGTCCCCACAGGGTAGGAATGTATTAACTACCCTATAAAAGTTATTTTTAACATTTTATTTAAGGAATAGCATCTGGAGAATAAAGAAAAGAAAAGTGAAACATGATTCCTTTATACCCAGGTTGTAATCCTTCTCAAACCGATCTCTCATAGCCTTATGTGGCAATTGCATCCATGGAAATGGTTAAATGTGACCTTCAAATTGGAAACTGGAAAATCCAGAGATAAACAACAGGAAACGCTAAGCAACCTTGTTGAATAAAATCCTTATAGTTGTCTTAATTAATTATATTAGAGCAATTTGACAAAAGTCTTGACATTCTTTTATTTTATTTAGAGATAATTATCAAAAAAAGGTAAAGAAACATTAAAATACCCTCACATATAATGAGTTTGCTGCCATTTGTTAATCATTTCTGATCAACACAATATAAATATTAGCAATGGGAGGTTTTCTGTCCTGTTGATTAGAGTTATCATTTGACTAATGGGGGGAAAATTTAGCTTTCAAAGTCATGAAATAAATAAACAAATATTAGCTCACTGGTTCTGCCATCTGTCTCACAAGAACAAGGTTCCGAGTTCAATCTCTGGTACCAAAGAAAAAAATTAATCCCAATCTTCATCGCTACTTTAATAACCCTGCATTTGAAATATATAATCACTATGTTGGTTTTGTTTTGTATTTAAGAGAGCACTGATTTGCCAGATTGGATCTGTCTCAGTTCAATAAGATATTTTGAAACCACCTCCTGTGAATGAAAGAAATTCTCCCCTCAAGGAACAATTGCAGGAGATCATGTCCTCGTGTGTTCCGTTTATTCACTATTACATGCGCACACAGGAAATGGAACTCAGGAGATACAAAGTGCTAAGAGGCTGCAGTGGGGAAAGCATCATATCTAATCAAGGGGTTTTTAAGAAGGATCTACTGAAGATTATATTGAGGACTGGATATGATTCTGCCAAGAGAATAGGAAGTAATGGCATAAGCACAGGCGAGGACTAAGAACGCAGGGTGCATGTTCAGAAATCTGCAAGCATTTCCTTAGAACCATGAGGTGAGCATTTCAAGGGAAATGGGCTCCAAGTCTGCCCCTGCACTTGCTAGCCATTTAATCATTAGCAATCATTAGCAAGTTACATGACTGCTCTAAGCCTGTTTCCTCCTGTTTGAAACTAGGCTCCTAATACATGTGCTATGGGAGTCAGCTCACCATGTGATGTACCTGTCATGGTAGCCAGCATACAAAGAATGCTCAATAAAAACTTAAAGCAAAGGAGGAGTAAAAAAGAGGAAAGGATGAGAAAAAAAGGCAAGGAGGAAATAAGAAGGGAGGAGGGAAAGGAGAAAAAGAAGGAGATGAAGGAGGGAGGACAGATGGGAAATGGGAGGGAGAGGAAGGAGTAAATGAAGGAAAGAAAAATAAGTCAGGCTTGGGGAATATATATATATATATATATATGGTTTTTGTTAGTGCATATTACTTATGAAGAATAACAGGTTTCATTTCAGCATATTTGTGCATTCATACAGCACACTTTGGTCATGGCTACCTTTGTACTACACCTCTTTATTTCCTTCCTCTTTCCTATAGTCTCCCTCCTACTTTCATGATATTATTTTTCTTTAGATTCCACATGTACAACATGCAATATTTTTCTTTATGAGTCTGGCTCATTTCACTTAACATAATGACCTCCAGTTAGTTTCATCAATTTTCCCACAAAAGACAAGATTTTGTTCTTCTTTATTTGAATACCATTGCATTGTGTATATGCGTCACATAAAATATATATTTTAGATTCATTTGTATATAAGCTCCAGACATGAAGATAAACAAATACCTTAAACTAAACACAGTAGAGAACAAAACTTCAGGACAAGCCTATCTATATATTGCAGTAAAATGAGGAAAAGACATAAGATCAGATGATATAATGAAATAAGAGTGGGATATTTGTTCTGATTTTGATCTCTGCAAGATATGAGTGACTTCAAAAAACATTGCAGAACTTCTTCGGGAGAGAAATATCTTCCTCACAGAATTATTCTGAAGATTAAAATGTTATGTACAAAAGCATGTAGCATTATGCTTTGTGTATAACTGACCATGAATAACTACAGGTTCCCTCTTTGTTCTCTTGCTTGCTTCCCTTAGAGGAAAGTAATAAATTTAGAGAGAAAAAGAGAATAAATGCACCAACTGACAGGAAGCAAGGGAATTCATTGTTATCAAAGCAAAGAAGAGGACAAAGGGTAAAAAAGAAATACTGGGAGGACTACTGCACAGTTTCCATTCATCCTCAAGATTTCAATGTCACTGGAAGTTTTGGAGAAAGAAAGGAATAAATTGAAAATATGAAATGAGTGGTGACATTCTAGAGCAGAAGTGTCACCATTTAGTGACTGCTACTTCATGTCAGGTCGTGAAACAAAGCATTAAGAAAAAAAATAAAGCAGCCTACATGACTGTTCATACTGAGTTTTATTTTATCCAACTAATTATTTTGAGAAAATGTGTCAATTGAAAGTAAGAAACAAACAGAGGAAAAGAAAAAGTTGAGGATAAAAACAAAGGAAATGGTGTGTTCCAGTGTGTACAGAGAACATGGATTAAAGTCTTCCCAGAAAGATAAATCTCCTTTTAAATCAAGGATATTTGTGGTTGATAGAGATACAGAAATGACGTAAGGGTGTGAGGACATGGCTAAGAGAGGTCCGGCCAGAGAGAGTTCGGCTTCTGAGTCGACAGACTTCCAGAAGACACTCCTGTTCCTATGTGATACCCTGGAAGCAAAATGTTGCCAGCTAAGGATTCCCACCGATTCAGTGATCTCAAACAGCACACGGACACAGCAGTGTACAGGACCAGGAAAATTTTGAGTTGGTGGAATCAAACCTTGACAGAATCAATGGCAGAGTATATACATATAAGAGGTAGAAAAATGATAACATAAACCTCTAATTCAATTGAATGAATACAGTCGGGTGTGTACCACCTACTGGCAATATTCTAGATACTAAGGCTGAGAGCACAGGAAATACATGCACATCAAGGGACTTGATGTTCCAAGAGGATAAAATATTACTATGCTACAAGAAATGAAATAAAACCCTACAGTTCTGCTTACAATGACAGCTATATCCTTATACATAAAAGGTACACCCATGTTATAGTACAGACAAAGATTTCATTCTCTACACAATGTCCATTCTGATGAGTTGCAACTGGAGCAACTGAAATAATATAATATGAAAGCAAGATAATTTGTTAGCAGAATGTTCCCTGATATATTAATGTGCTTTATAGAAAAAGAGACTCTTAGAATAAACCAAAGGAAGATATGGTGATAGTGTGTGATTGGAAAAGAATGATCAATGCATTTCTGTATAAACATTAATGGATTTAAAATAAATAATACAAATTATTGAAATAAACTGTTTGATTGTAACACAGTGGCTGTGATTTGCAATGGGATCTGGAAGATACTATCATTTCTTCCTTGTATAAGTTTACATACTATTACCAACAAGAAAGGCTACATAAAGCCAATCAACAAGATCTGTGAAAAACAAAACTTTTTGTTCTTATGTAATCTTTTATCAACGCAAGAACATCCTCACATATATCATTTTGTGCAATTTTCAGTAAATTTGCAACAAATCAAATATTAAACTCATTACATGAATCACAATCAATATATGCAGAAAATTCATATGTCTAAGACAAGAAAGGAAAAGACTGAGAAATACCATGGTAAGTACATTTTTTATTTACACCATCGATTAAGTATCCACTGACCTATTTTAGTGATGACTTAAAAATGGAGAAATTCTTCACAACTATTAATTATAAAATAAAGAGAACAAAGTTCTGTAGTAATATGTGAGGTCCATCATCGTAATATGTGACACAGTCTGTGGATACTCAGGCATCACTCAGTAATTGCTTTGGGTGAGTTAAAACATGGTATTTTATGTACATTTTTTTTTCTTTTCTTTTGGTACCAGGGATCAACTCAGGACCTTGCTCTTGCGCAGCAGGCATGACACCACTGAGCTACATCCCTGGCCCCAGTGGTACATTTTTAAAAAGGTGGATCCCTAAACTACATGGTGCTATGTCATATCACTTAGTATTTTTAGCACACACACATACATGGTCTGTGAGGAAGATATATTAAGGAAAATCTCATGCTCTTCTTTAAAGTTTCAAAAATTCTAACATGCATAATTTAGAAATCTAGAACACAGGAACATTTGAGAAGAGAATTAAAATTTCCAAGCATATTTGATCCCACATTTTATGCAGAATATGCCCTCTTGGAGCTAATCAATACCACTGAAGGATGAGTTTAAAGCCATCTACTGCCATCATGAGAAATGGAGAAATGATTTCCAGTCTGTGCCATGGCCTAATTGAAATGTATTTAGACTCAGTGATAACAAAGAAGTATTTCCAGAAGCAACAGCCTTTAAAGTTATACCACAAATCTGGAAAATTCACAATATAGCTACATTTATGGACCCCATTTGTTTTTAATTGGTTGCAAAAGAATGAATGCTGTCCATTTAACGAATCATATATCTACAGGTAAAATGAAATAAAAATTACTCTGGTGCCATGCACAGTGTAGCTAAAACTTAGATGGCATTATTTTTAAATGAATAAGACAAAATGAATATTTGAAATTACACAATCATTTAATCTTGCTGTTTGTAAAGCCATCAACATAAAGTCAGAGAGTATGGGGCATCATCTTTAAGTTCAAGTGCTGCATTTTATGTCTTAAGATTCCTATAAATTCAATTTGATTTTACTCCCAATCTTGTGTGCTATTTTAAAAACTGCTGAAATTAAAAATAATAGAAAGCTGATGGAAATTCTCTGTGGATAAAATACGTATTTTTATTAAGCCACTTTGCTCCTGGCAACTGCTCTAGTGGTATGGCTGTGGTAGCATTCTTTAAATGCCAGCATTCCACTGGTACCAAATGTTGGCACTTTTCTCGAATAACTGGGAGCTCTGAAGTCTAATTGGTGTGAATTTCCCACCTTATCACTGGCAGACTGAGTATCTGGGTATACTGAATACAATTATACAGCCTCATGACAAATATTCCAACTAAAGGTAGGTTATCACTCTATACTCCCACCCATGCCTAATAAAATTTAGAAGGGACATTTTTAAACAATCAATGACATATTGACCTTCAGTTTTTTCTCATTTAGTTTATTATATAGCTATTAGTTAAATGGGTCTCCTTCATATGACTATCCTGGTCTTCCTGATTTCTCTCTTCTACAACTTTCATGATGCTACCCAGATATCCTGGAGATGTCTATAACTCTCTAGCATCAGCCTTCTCAACAGCAACATTTTTGTCATCACAAGCACCGGAAATTGATGGATCTCCTTCTATAGGATGAATAGGCTATGGGATACCAGGAAAGTAGTTTGACTCATCCATCTCATTACTCTATTCTTTCAAGTGTGGCCAAGTCTCTGAACACAAACACTCTGCTAGGGTCTGAACTTCTCTAGATTATGCCCAACTCAGCAGGCTTCTGATGCCAATAAATATTCCTGAGTATTTCTGTATATAAGTATGTCTGCACACAACCTTCAAGATTTCCTCTCCCCAATTCTGTACCTGTTCTGTTCTGTGTATGATATTTAATAACCTGAATGTGCTCATGTAAGTTAGGAGATTTCAAAAACTCTTTAAAGAGTACTTCTTAGTACTTTTTTCCTGTCCTGGATTTTAAAAACCAAATGAGCATCAGCTTTGTCTCACATGACCCCTTTGGTTAAAGTAACATCTGCTTTTCTCTTGAATAGACAAAAATCATTTGGTGAGAAAAGAATCACAAAAACATAGGCTGTCACAACTTGAACGCATTTTAAAAATGTCTAATTGTATCCCAGAGCAAAGATACATAATACCATATACTTTCTCACAACTGATATATTTCCCAAATTCAAAAAGAAGAAAAGTGCCCTTCCAGAGGTGATACTTGTATCCCCTTTGTGGGTAGAAATGTGGGGAGTAGCTTCAAAATGCAACAGCACATCTGGTGACTGTTCAAAGCAAAACATTTCATAGTTAATATGGATAGAAGTTAATGATCACACACAGTATGAAAGAGAAAGTGAACAGTACCTGCGAAGTCCAATAGTCTCAAGAATGTACACTTATGCTGAGGCATTTTCTCAAGTGTAGTCCAAGAATCATTTATATCAGTAACATAATGTGAGGAAGAGTTCATGGATCTAGCCTACATCTACTGAGTCACAATATTTTAGGGTAGAAGCTAATATTATCCGTTTTCATAAGTTTCATGGATGAGTCTAATAAACAATTGTGACTAAATCACTCTTATGTTTTGGTGTCTCGCACAGTACAACGACCCTCTTTCTTCCCATATAAGCCTGGACTTCACCAATATATGCAATCTACAGTTGCTTGTCAGAGATTAAAGAAAGGGTTATCTATACTGCATTATACAAAGTGACAGAAAAACTATTACAAGGCAAAATGTATTATATAGCAATTCCTGTTTAGTTGTTGCTTAAATTGTAGCAAATCTCAGTAAACTTTATGATCCACTAATTTATATTTCCTTCATATCTGATGACATTCTCAGTTATTAATAACTTTAGACTTTAGGAATTTATAATTTATCAAATTCATATATCAATTGTCTAGTACAAATAAAAATATTTACTTGCATGTATATATCTTTCCACTAACATCATTTTTTAAATATCCTATGATACAGTTTAATTATTTAATTTGTTCTAGAAAAGCCACTTGATCAGCATACTTCTTCATACATTAGTTTTTAAGTTACATATTGTCAAAAAGAAATATTTATTACTCAATATTCAAATTTGCTAAATCAGGCACACAAACTTAGATATTACATGGCTTCACTTACATGAGAAACCCATAGCATAAATAATTTACAGGGCAAAATAAAGGATAATAGGAGTCAGGGAGAGGGATCTTTTGCAAATGGGAAAAGGATCTGGAGAAGGATGGGGTGGAGAAGAGGAAGTAAAAAGAATTAAGATGTATTATGTACATGTACCAACTCTCCCTGATGAATGTAATCACTACATACTGTAAATATGTACTAATGAATATTTAAATTTTTCAAATTTCCTTGGGAGGCCTTTCTCCCTGAACATTTCCAGTCTTTTTTCATTGCCTGGGAAAAAAAGGAAAAGGTAGGAGATTTGTTTGTTTGCTTGTTTTTTGGTAATGGAGACTAAGCCCAGGGCCTTTGAACATCCCACCCAAGCCCCTTTTTGGAGACAGGGTTTCTCTAAGCTGCCCGGGCTAGGGTTAAACTTGTGGTCCCCTTTTTTCAGCTTCCAGGGCACTGGGATTACACTCAGGAGCTACCACACCTGGCTCGAGATGAATTTCATTGAAAGATCTGGAACAAGAAACAATCTGCACAGCTCAACTCCCATTTCTTTCCTTCTTTAGAAAACCTCCCTGCCTCGGCCACTATGTGTTCTGGTTTGTACCGCCAAGGGATAAATTTTACACAATAATCACTCTCATATAGAGAAACTTGCTTAAAGCTGTCTATAACTTGGCAGGTAAACCTAATTCTAAATTCACTGTTGGGAATCTCATCATTGCCATATCCTGCAATGCACCATTCATCTGCATTGTTATATTTTTATATATATCTGCTTGAATATTTTTGTCTATCTCTTAATAGCTTCAAATATAGAAGAAAAACAATAATATGTACTACACTTGCCTAATCCCCAAAACAACTTAAGCAAATATACCTATAATCTGTAGCATACGGCAATGAGGTTTTTCTTCATTTTCTTCTTTATCAACCTTCAAAATAGACTTTGTGGGCTGGGGATTTAGCTCAGAGTTTCCGCCACCTGCCTTGCAAGTGCAAGGTCCTGAGTTTGATCCCTGGTACCAAGAAGGAAAAAAAAGTGAAAAAAAAAAAACACCAGACTTTGTACTTAAGAAAAGTTATAGACTCTAGAAATAGTAGATAAAATTTTCCAGAATAAAAGGCATACCGCAGATTGAAAAGTTCAAAACACGGCATCATGACATGGCTTACTTTATGAATCTCAATGTAGAATAATCAGTAGTAATCCTGACGGGAAAGTTCTTATTTCACAGTCCTTTTGGTTCTCTGTGAAAGAAGTTTCTGAAGAAGCAAGTCCTGGCCTCTGCCTTGGCCCACATTATCCTTCGTTTATCTCCTCTGGAGGACAAATTTATAAGGCAGAACCTGGAAATGCATGGCCCAGCCCTTCTGAAGCTTGAGTCTGGGATGTGTCAACTTCAGTCCATGTGCTCTGGTTGTTCCCTGACAAGCAGCATTCTGGGATGTGGCCCACATGTTTCAGTATTCTGGTGAAAATAATTCTGCTTAAAACTGGGTGGAATATTATGCAGTGTATTCTTTTGACCAACATGAGATATATCCTTTTAATATTTTTGTGAGCAATTATATACACATTTTTATCTCCAGTGAAAAGGGAACTCCTATGCCTACTAATAGTTTTCAAATCAATTGGAGAATAAGGAGATGATATTTACTATGTTTCAGCAATCTAAAATGCTCCCAATCACTAGAGCATGAGCTCTACTGGAAGAGGAATTTTATTTATTTTTCTTAATATAGTATCAACATCTAGAAAAATGTTGATCACACATTACAAACTCAATAAATACTTGTTAGATTTTGTTGAAAAAATGGAATTTTATCATTTTTATATTTAGTTTAAGCAGAAACAGTTACATATGTCTTCATTTTTTCAGGTATATGAAAGACAAAATAATGAGAAATTGAAGTTCCACTTTAGATATTTGTATTTCCTCTACAACTAAAAGCTATTTAAGGTTCTTTTCATCTCTAAGATTCTTTAAACATTTGAAGGATTCAGTCTTATAGAGAGCAAAGAATTCTCAAAGTAGAGAATTCTAATTAGTTTTGTTCCATCATCTAATCTTAAAACACAATGAAACCTATCATAAAGACTAAAATAAATATTAAAACACAGTAGCCACCCCAAATGCTAATTAGGATGCAAGGAAACTGGATTACTCAAACACAGCTAGTAAGAATGTAAAGTGAAGGCTGGGGATTTAGCTCAATGGTTCCGCTGGTTGCATGGCAAGCTCAAGAACCTGAGTTCAATCCCCAGTACGACAAAAAAAAAAAAAAGAAGAAGAAGAAGAAGAATGTAAAATGATACAGCTACTACTGAAAAGTCAGGCAGTGTTTATTTCTTTAAAAAGCTAAGCAGGTAAATAACATACAACTGAGCAATGAGAAATGAAAACGGGTATTCATTCACTCAGTGATTTAGATATAGATGATTTTCACAGCCAAGTTACTGATAAGCAATAAAAAGAACAAGCCACAGTCCTTCAGTGGATGAATGGCTATGCAAGCTGTGGTAATCCACACCACAGAAAGAATAAGGTATGGATACAATCATGGATACAATCAATAACTAGGATGACTCTCAAGGGAAATATGCTAAGCAAAAAAAAGCCAACCTCAAAAGTTTATACACCACACGATTCCATTTATATACATTCTTGAAATGACAAAATTACAGACACGAACAACAGAATAGTGGCTGCCAGGGATTAGGTACAAGGCAAGGGAAGGAAATGGATGTGGTTATATGACAGCCACACCAAGGATCCTTGCGGTATTGAAACCCTTCTGTATTTTGACTACAGTGGCAGATAACAGGATTTACCTAAGTGATAAATTACATAGAACTAAACATACCCACACCCCCACACAGATGCTAAACTAGGGAAATCTGAATAAATTCTGTGATCTGAATATTCTGGTGGGAAATTGGGCTACAGATTTTACATTTGAGAGAAACGAGATAAAGAGTTCACAGGATTTCTATATTATTTCTTACAACTTCATGGGAACTTACAATTATTTCAAGATAAAAATTTAATTTAAAAAGTGTAATTCTTGGAGAGAGGGAAAGTTAACAACTACCAAATAAGAATTCTTTTTTTCCCCTAAATTATGTAGTTTATGGTAGCATCTTTCTTTCTTTTTTTCTCTTCAAAGGTTATTTTAATTACAAATACAATCACACACACGGTAAATAGTTAATAAAGAAGTTTATAATTTCTTTTTTCTGGATCCTATCTCATCCTCACCCAAATAACAGGTTTTAATACATTTAGATATATCTTTCAACATTTTTAGCTGTACTCATACAGGATATATACACAAATATAGTTACATGCAGCATTTTATGTACAGATTTATCTTGATAAAATTCCTGAGCATACATACACCATAACCGATTCAATCAATAATACCCTGTAAAGATATATTGTTACCATTTTCATATAGAGAGAAATAAAAATATTCTTAAACAAATACATTTTATCTTTGTTTCTACATAGCAGAGCTTTCAATTTTTTAAAAAAAACAGTTTTCCAAGCATACATGAAGACCTGGATTCAATCCCCAGCACCAGCACCACCACCACCACAACAAAAAACAAATAAATAGTTTCTTAAGTAGGTGGTTCAGTTAATAAACATATTGTATTTAAGTGGATATGTACCATATTTTTAAAAGTTAGTTACTCAACACTGAACACTAGTTAAGACCTCTTGTACTTGAGGTCTTCATAATAAAGTGTAAGATGGTCAAGTACAGTCTGGTAATCAGAAGTATAATTTCTGTACATGAAGGGGAACAAGACCTGAATTTTAGCGTTTTAACTTAGTACTATATAGAAAAGTGTTTACCCTTACTTTTCATTCTTTTTCAGGTTATGTTTTTTAAAATTACTGGTTTTCTTTACATCTTGTATTTTGGACTTCAATTTTTCTTATAAAAGCTAACAGGTTTAGTACTTCAATAATTTTTACTACACTTTATCTTAGCCAAAAGGCTGAGAAGCAATATACTTCAATAATTTTTAAATTATAAATCTTCTGAACAGCCAAGAAATTGCATATGATACACTATTTTCATAATTATATTTTCAAATCTATTGTTATTTATTTGAAATATCAATTTAAAATGTTTTAAGGTTTATACCTAATACTGGTAAAGCCATAAAGAAATTCACTGCTTATTATATAATTTTGGAATACAATTAATGACTTGACAAGTTATTATGCAATTGTTTATAATCAATTTAGATTCACCACTTAAGAAAATTCAGATAAGCAAATAGACACATGCAAAAATGAATCTTTAGAAAAAATATTTAATATGAGAAAATGTTCACAATATATTGCTAAATGAAGTAGTATTTTAAAGATATTGTATTGATTAATATTTTCAATATCGAAGTAAATAAAAGACACTCTGGCTCAGAGTGGGCAAAAATGGGGATATCCCATTAAAACCAAAGGGAAGAATTTAGCCATGCCTTAGAAATACACTAACTTTAGTTCCATAGTAATTAGGAACCACTCCCTGTCTCTGAATCTGCTCGTTTCTCCAGGCCTGTCTTATTTTCCTCCTTCACTGCATCTTCTCTTCCTCTGCTTTCTGATCTATGTGTCAAAAAATATTTGGTTTTCCCCTACTCAGTAGACTAAGGAGTATGAAGCTAGAATCAGTTCATTTCGATTCCAAATCCCCTAGGAGAAAATCTCACTAACCTTGCTCAAGCTTCCCACCTTGTGTGAGTATGGCGTTGAGGGAAGGGGGAAAAATGTTAAAAACTTACACTGTATGAACACAGATATAGGAAGTCTCACCTCAAGATTCTTGTGAAGTGGACCAGGGATTTAGCTCTGTAATGCTGCATCTGCCTTGCAAGCTCAAGGTCCTGAGTTCCTGAGTTTGGTCCCTGGTACTGCAAAAAAAAAAGAAAAAAGATTCTTGTGATTTGGAAACACACATGTATATATTCATAGATTACTTTTGAGTTAGCTGCTATGAATTTCCAAAATACATATACTATATATATTATAGATCAACATATAAAACATATTATAGATTGGTAGAGATATACATCTATGGATAGTGATACTTTCCCATATAAATATATGTTAAATACACCTAAATTCCAAGCAGAGATTATCTAGCATATAAAGAAATATCAATTTTTCTATATATATTTTCAAATTGAATTAGTCGATATGTAGTATAATCGCAGTAAATATATTTAAATATCAGATAAAATTGATTAAAATTATAGAAGAGTCACAATGTTACTACCTCCACTTATTGTTTCAATGACATATGTTCTGAAGATATTCATGCAAATGTTAAATTAAACAAAGTCAAAACACAGGAAAGTTTTTACAAAGTGAATGTGAATTCAATGAAATATTAAGTTTGGTGATCATAAAGGATTAATATAAATTGTGGAACCAAAATATTATCCTGTTAATATTCACTTTGCTATCTAGTGAGACAGAATTATAATTGTTGAAAAAAATTATTAAATCAGAATAAAAACCAAACTCAATTTTAAAAAATATTTTAGCAATATGTGCTAAATAGGTTTCTATAATTATAATTATTACACCAGGAAAACTGGTGTGATATTCATTTTTTGGGTTTTTTTAATCTATACTGAGAGAGAATATATAATATCCCTTTTAGAATCATTGAAAGGATATTTAAAGACAATAGACAATAAATATGAAGTATTTTCTGGAAAAATCTGTATGTTACACTATTCGTCTGTGCATTTTTAGTGAATCTTTATTAAAATTTGGCCAAAATGTTCTGTAACTAAATATTAGCACACAGTAGAGAAGAAGCATCAGGTAAAGGAGAAGATGAATCCTTTGAATGGGAAATTAGTCAGGTCTCTAGCTCCAAATGATTTCAAGTGTTTAAGAATATTTTTAAAAATTTTATTGATTTAAAAATATAAAATGTTATTTCATACACCCATATAAATAATATTGCAATAAGATAGGTGAATATAAACTGACTTCTTGATTTATAGAAGCATAATTAAATAGTACTTGGTGAATTTGCCACTTTAATAACTCATAGTGCTTATGGCTTGCCTCTTGATGAAATTGATTCTGCCTGTTACCCATGCAGCTATAACATGAAGTCGCCCCAGAGCCTGTGATGCCTGTAGAACCCCTGTGCCGAGCAGGCTCCAAGAGGCTCCCACTAAAAAGGAATCATTTACCTCTGCCAGGTATAACCTCCATTCAGGAGGAAAGAACTGCACAATTAGGTCTTAGAATTGCCAGGAATCATAGCGATGTTTGAGCAGTTTTGAGATCACCTAAGGGCTGTGACCATCTCAGAAGAGCCCATTAGTTGTTTGCACAAATCCTAAAATAAACCTAATCAGATCCCTCCTTAAGACATTCTGAGTTGGAAGGAGGCAGGAAAAACATGAGGTCAGAAAATACAACTCCCCCAAAGGGGCAGCATCTGAAGAATCTGAGGAATTCCCCGCTCTGCTTACCAGTTTCCCTCATACTGTAGACCCACTCTAGTGTTCTGATATGACATCCCATGGAAATAGGATAGAGCTAGATAATACTCTATGGGCCCTGAGATATAAATTATGTCCTATTTGTCATCCCTGGGCTATGTTGCTGCCAGGTTGTCTTCATGGGAAGAACTAAAAACATGAACTCTATTTCACAGAAAAGCATACTATCATCATATTTCAATGCATTTTTAAAACTCTACTGCAACCACATTCTTCATGATAACTTTTGCTGGTCTCCCAAATGACTTCGTTTTTTCTGTGAGCTAATCGGGGGCTGAAGAGTAGGGACACAAGTTGAGGGAATTGCCAAATGCTGTCACTTTGATATCCAAGTGTCCGTCAGGAAAGCAGAAAATCGTACAGGCACAGATGAAGCTAGAGGAAGGGATTACAGAGATGTTGAATTCAGGTTTCTATTCCAGAAGACAGAATGATGGCAAAGGCCCCAGGAATCACTGGTCTTGAGCCCAGAACTGAGCTTGGCTCTGGGGTCCAACAATGACAACCTTGACTAGGACTAAAATCACGTGGGCTTGGGGATGGAAAAGCACATATTCTCCTCAGTATCTCCTATGTGTGACTTTTTTTGCCACAAGTAACAACAGAGTTTGAGCTTCTCTTCCTGTCAGCCATGAAGTACCAGGCAGATGTGACCAGTTGACATTTTTTTTCAACGAGTCTGTCAGAGAAATAACATTATTTTATACATCAATGCTACTGGAAGGAGAAAAAATATGCCTTTGCTCCACATCTATGCTAAAAGTTAAAAATAACTCAATAAGATGAAAATGCTAGAAATAGAAAGCCCTTCTATGAAGTTCTATGCCTGCCATGCTTAAAATTACACATTAATCCAATTTGCAGAGTAATCTGATAAAAATAAACAAAGCTCATATTTAGATATGAACTAAATTCCTCCATCTGCCAAAAAGCAACTGCCATTTAAGCAGTTTTTCCCTTGAAATGTGTCTATTTCAAGTCTTGCAACCACTAATGTGCTTGAATCAGAAAATGTAAAAGCCTAAAATTTCATGTAAGATAACCTTTCCTCAGCACTCAAAATCGTTTGCAAAGTGATCCTCTTCTTAGTTTAAATATCAAACTTTTGTTTACATCAGAAGCAGTATGAGTAATGAAATTGCTGCAAAGTAAGCTTGGAAACAGATCAGAATAGAAGGGGAGTGGCTGGAGCCCCCCTGTACCCTTCAAGACTACTTCTATCATTAGTCTTACAGCTCACTGCACCAGGACCAAGTACTGTCCTCTATTTCCCCCACCCCCAAGCCTGTTTCTTTCTTTCCTAGATGTAATAAAAATAACTGAAATGCATTGTCTCATTATGCTCATTATTGCAGCTCATTATGTTAAATTCTTAGTAACTAATTTACTTTTCTACAAACTCCCCATGAGTTAGGTGCTACTGTCATCCTTACTTTAAAGATGAGTAAACTGTGTACACTCATGGTCATAGCAGCATTACTCTCTACATTATTCATTATCCAAGAGCCAAAAGTTGGAAGCAATGCACTTGTTTATAAATGAGTGACTGGATGAACAGAACATGTACATGCATGCATGGAATATTATTCAGCCTGAAAACAGAAGGCGATTCTGAAAACTTAAAGGCATATACTAAATCAAATAAGCCAGTCACACCACACACACACACACACACACACACACACACACACACATTTTCCTGTGCCCATTATAGTAATTAGAGGAGATATCCACTTCCTCCCTGTAACTTCATGATAGTTATGTCTTAGAATTATGGAAAATCTGGGGCTTTTCTGCACCCAGGCAGAGGGAGCTACTTAAGATGGCTTCTCACCCTACATTTTTTTTTAATTAATTTATTTTTTTGGTACCGGGGATTGAACTCAGGGCCCTGTGCTTGCAAGGCAGGTGGCGGCGCCACTGAGCTAAATCTCTGGCCCCATCACCCTACTTTGTTTGGAACTCATTTTAAAGAAAATGATGTTTAAGGCTAACAGAAAAACTTTGACTATGATTTAATGAAATTAAAACTATCAAGTGATACTACGTTTAAATGTTTTGAACTTTCAAAATAATATTTCCCTGTTTGTTCTACATTAGGGGGAAAAATTAATTTTTTGTTTCTCGTATACTGCTTTAATTTTGTAAAACAAAAGGTAATCAGATTACTGTGCCACTTGTTTTGGGGGGGGTTTTTGGCACTGGAGATAGAACTTGGGACCTTGCGCTTGCAAGGCAGGCACGGGAACCACTGAGCTAAATCTCTGTCCCCACCATTTGTTAACTATGTCAAGTAAGTCCGTTTCATTATACAAATATCTACATCCTTATCTGAAAAATTGGAATGTTTGTACCTAGTCTGTCTCCATTACAGGAGTGTTTTAGGCTTCATATGACTTTTTCTATAAATTTCATAAAAGAACTTTGTAAATTTAAACTATTTTATAAGTATAAGGAAGAATCTTTTTCTAACTAAGAATTTATTAGGCAATAGAAATTGTCTAAGACTCTACTTCCTCATTACATACTGTTGACTACTAGGCACTCACTAAGATCAGCAAGGTACCGCAACACATCTCAGGGTATAGAGTTGAGAACTGGATTGATCTGCTTTCAGGTCTATCCCAGCTGAGTCATTTCTAGCATTTAAATAGCATATAAAAGCTATAGATTTTGTATTTGTAGAATGAATATAATACTATTATCACTCTCCCAACTTTCTAATTAAAAGTGCTTGTGGCTATTATTATAGCCATCAGGTTTATGCCTTAACCTTAAAATTTGAATAATAAGTCCTTTGAGGCAGTATCAAATAGGCTCAAAAAACAAATAATTTGGTTGATGTTATATTGAAAAATCAAATTTATAGAAAGTAGGAGAGATAAAGCTAAGTCCCAGGTGGGTATGACACTAAAGACTGTGCAATCCATTAGCTTTGGCCAAGAAAAGCTTTCTACAAACAAAAATTAAGAAGCCAAATATAATTAGAATATATGCTATCGTGAAACAGCTTTGGTTAAAGTTGCTGCTTCTGGAGTCTATGGGAGAACATTAACATAGCCCTGTACTCTCTAGCTGTGGCCTTTAACTGCCACAGGACCCACTAAACAAAGCTCTGGGTCACCCCCAAAACCCATTGGAATGTTAGACAGCTACAGGGTGAGCTACTACAGGATATAAGCAAAAGAGGAACATGTCAGAGAGCGCTCATGATATCTAGAACTTTTTAAATTACCGATACAATCTAAAAAAAAAAGTCATTCTAAATAGCACTAGAAAGCCAAATAGCCCACATTTAATTTAAACAAGAACATTTTGGAGCCAGGGATTTAGCTCAGTGGTGCCACGCCTGCTTTGCAACCCCAAGGTTCTGAGTTTGATCTCCGGTACCACCAAAAATAAATAAGAACATCTTCTGAGTTTCTAAGCAATGAAAGGAAACAAACTGAAGAATACAGAATCATGCACTTCGTTCTACAAACTGGTCATTTTGCCTGTCAAAATGAATTTTAAAAGTGTCTGGAGGTCAACACTCATGATGATTAGATAAAAGAGCTAATAGTAGGTAGGTAGGTGGAAATTTGAGATACCAGCATTATAAATAATGCTCCAATTGACTCATGTATCAAAGGAGGTCCACTGGAAGGTGAAAACGGTCCGCTGAGGACTGAAGGGTAGAGAGGTCCTGATGAAGACAATGACCTCACGCTGTCTTTGCTGGGGGATTGGCTGTAGCAGGAAAAAATGAGTATGAAGGAAATACATCTCATGGGCATGTTTGTTTTGTGTTAATGAACTGCTTATCCCAAACCAAAGAAACAAACATAAGTGAGCTCCCCAGAAAAGACAAGAAAGGCTGAGATGCAATAAAACCAGATGACAACTTAGATACCAATGGAGCAAGTTTTCCTCCAACTCAAGGAAAACAAGAAATCTCTGAGTTTCAGCATAGATAAATTTAAAAATAGGAAATTGATGTCTGTTCTCATTTTATATTGAGAAGTAAACAATATAGTCTCTGGATAATACTGAGAAAAAGGTATAAAACAAACTTCAGAGCACAGTGAAAATTGGTAATTACCACCAAAGGGAAAACTGAAGTCTCTTTGCTAGTGACCAGTAATAGAATTTCCACACAGCATGGAACTGGCAGTTAACACCAGAAGCCAGGAATTTCTAATGACTTTAGCACTGGTGTGCGGGGCGCCGGGGTCGGGCGGGGGGGGGGGGCAGTGTCTCTTCAGCAGGACTCAGAAGTGTGAGAATAAGAACAGAGAAAGTGACTATGGGATTAACTTATTATGCATGCATTTGGCTGCAGGGGTTGAAGAAAAGGCACAATGAGCAGGAAGAGAGCAGGTCAACACGAAAAAATATTGGCAAAAAACAAAAGGAAGGAAGAATGAGAAATAAAGAAAGAATTAATTTGGAGAACAGATAAAATAATAAGATAATGGTGTGATATTAATTGTATGATAAATGTGAAGAATTATTCAATCGTTACTGTTTACCAATAACTATTCTTGTTGCCACTGCTGAATCTGTATAACATATATAGTTGATGTCATCATTAAATCATAGTAAGAGCTAACTAAAACAGAAAAATTGGCCCAAGATCATTAATAGCAATTTATGAAAGAAAGCCAGAGAATAAATGTCAAAGTGACTTTGAAAATATAATGAACTGAGTGAGAGTCAATGAGTGAGAAGATGAAAAGATATGCAAATTGTCAGGTGTAATTTCTTAGAGTCTAAGGTTTCAAAAGTAGATCATTTCATTTAAGAAGATATGCACATATCGACGGGATGGTCTTGGTAAAAATAGAAAGTGGTAATGGATTCTAATCTTAATAATTATTTTTGAACCCTAAAATTCAAACATAATTTATGGTAACTGTTGGGAAGAGAATTGCTTTCTAAAATATATCTCCTTCTAATTCAACCCAGATATCTCAGGGATTTTTCTTTGATTTGTCTTTCTAATAGGTCTGTATATTTTATAAGGAAAATATCATCTATATTTGTCTGCTTTAGAAGAGTTATATGTGAAGCATTCTCATTCAGGTTTAATAACATAATGAAGTTAACAAGGGAAATGTCAAGTAATTCTGAGTAAGTAATGGAAGAAACCTCATTTGATTATGACGTTCCTTTGGGTAATAGTTGGAGTTCACATCTCAAAAGAAGACAAGACATATATTAAGTGCTTTAAAACTCAGAGGCATGATAAGAAGGTAGATAGTAGTAATCAAGAAGTATACTGATTGATAAGTAACATGGCAAGGGATAGAAGTAGAAGAGATTTCATCAATGGGTATAATCTGAGAACAATTTATTTGCATCGACCCTTTCATTGCATTATGCTAACACACTGAATATCCCTAAGGAACCAAAGACCACATGGAAGAGCCAGAATTTAGTTAAAGCAAGAGAGAAGTAAAACATTCTTACCAAAAAAAGGAATAAGAACTGTTGTTTACTGATTAAATGTAATATTGTCAGAGTACCCAGGGAAGATGACAATAAGAAATGCGAGATAAATTTAATGAAACACATAATTGAAAATCTCCCATACATATAGATGTGATAATTTGTATATTTATATTTGTCTATGAGAATATTTGCCATCCAGTAGAAGTGAAAAAGATAATGACAAGATTTCAAATATACTACAAACTGTAGTAACGAAACAGCATGGTACTGGCACAATAGTACACACGAAGATCAGTCAGGTAGAATAGAAGACACAGAATCAAACCCACATAGCTACAGCCATCTGATGCTTGAAAAAGGTGCCAAAACAAACATTGGAGACAAGAGAGTTTCTTCAGCAAATGGTGCTGGGAAAACTGCATATCCATATATATGAGATTGAAAATAGATCCACATCTGTGACCTTGAAGAAAAATCAACTCTATATTGTTCAAAGACTTTAAGACTTAAAACTTTGAAATGTTTAGAAGAAAACATAGGACAAATACTTCAAAATATAGGCAGAGGCAATGATTCCCTGAACAGGACTCCAATATCTCAGGAAACAATAGCAAGAATCATTAAATAGATTGCATAAAAATGATTCTGCACAGCAAAGGAAACATTGGAGGGAAGAGACAGCCTACAGAAAGACAAAAAATCTTTGTCTTCTTCCTATACAAAAATAGTATCCAGAAATATAAAGAACATAAAAAATTTAACATCAAGAGAATGGATAATCCAATCAATAAATGATCAAATGAACTGAACAGGTACTTTTCAAAAGAAGTGCAAATAGCCATTAATTATGTGTAAAGTGATTTAACATCTTTAGCCATCAGGGAACTGCAAACCAAAACTATATTGAGATCCCATCTCACTTCGGGCAGAGTGATTATCACAAAAAATACAAAAAAATTGCTTGCAATGTTGAAAAAAGAATCCATATACACTGTTGAGGCAAATGTAAATTAGTACAGCTACTGTGGAAATCAGTGTGCAGTTTTCTCAAAAAACCTAAATACAGAGTTACCATTTGATTCAGTTGTACTTCTCCTCAGTACATACCCCAAAGAGTTAACATCAGCAACCTGTAGAGATACCTGTATATACATGGTTCATGCAACAAAATCAACAAGACCGCAGCTATGGAAGCAAAGTAGGTGCATATCAACTGATGAATGGATAAGGGGAATATAGTATATGTACACAATTGAGTATTACTCTGCCATAAAGTAGAAAAATTCATGTCATCTGCAAGAAATTGTAAGGAACTAGAGAGCATCATGTTAAGAAACATAAGACAGATTCAGAAAAACAAATATCACATGTTTTCCCCCTACATAGAATGTAGGGGGAAAACTAGAGGGGAGGAGGGAGAGGAGAGAGAATATGAACATAGGAGGGAGACTGCTATAGAACAAGAAGGCAATCAGGGAGCAGGATTCAATGGCAAGGGGGTAATGGGGCACAAATCTTCAAAGTGTGTTATACACATGTGTGACTGCACCAAATTGAAACCAAGTGCTCTCTGTAAGTAATGTGAACTAATAGAAAAAAGAGAAAGAAAGGTGAACAGGAAAAAGGACTTCTCATTTTGAGGTGGGCAAATGACAGGAATAAAATATATAAAATCAACCAGTCCAGTGCCTTTTGCTTTTTTCTCCAATGGCACAATACTATTTCTTCATTGCATTTAAAGAAGGCTCTGAGTATTTGGTTGTATCTGTAGCATCCACACATCCTCATGTCACAGATGAAGTCAAAACACTAGCTCCTAGGAGGTACGGTCCACAGCCTGGTTCTACAAATACAGTTCTCAAAGATAGCCAACACGGACACAAAAGAGAATAAAGTGTGCACTAAAACAATTCTCATGTACCCTTAAAAATGCAGTGTAGTCTGTGATTAAGTGTGGCAGTAATGATCAAATCTGTACTTGACAATTGTGCAGAGAGATTTAGAGTAGTTCACACAGATTTGAAGATACAAATCTGTAGTCTTGATGTGCATAAATCATATAGTGTTTTGTTAAACAATATCAACAATAACTTCATTACTCTTATGTGCTTAACACTTGAGTTATTCACACACAGTTTCTCCTTTCATTAAATAAACATCATTTATTATTTCTTTGACATCCCAAAAGGACTAGATTTAATTATGTAATTTTTGCTTTCTTGGACACCTGGATGTCATCCAGACTATAAAACTTTTGTGTAATTATTGGGCACAGAATGCTGAGTTGTAATGCTACTTGACTTGCTGGCTATGTGATCATAGTCTCTTGCATGACCTAAGCTATGCAAGCATTATTAATACCTATTTCACAATGGGTATTAAAATAAAAATCTGAATGTGAATTGTATAACACCGCATGTAGTATATGGTAGGCTCACAAAAATAAAATTTGATAACATTATTTATGCTATTCTAATTTACTGAGTATGGTTGGAGTAAAATCAGAAAAAGGCAAATGACAAGACTCCTATGAACTCAACTTAACTTTATGTATTATTAGGTGGACATGAATGTCCTAAGAATACATCCTGTGTTTGAAAGAATTCACCAGAAATCCAAAAATAATGAGACCTATAGCATCACAAGTCACAATAGCTAAGTCTTGGAAATGGCCTATATGCTCATCAACAAATAAATAGATAAAGGAATTGTATATATACACAATGAAGCACTACTCAGCCACAAAGAAAGATAAATTTGAGCCATTTGTAGGAAAATAGATGCACTTTAAAACTTTAATGTTAAGCAAAATAAACCAGATGTAGAATGTTAAATATTGCACAGATTCTCTTAGATGAGAAACCCAAAGTATAAATAATTAAAACAGCAAAATAAAAGGCATGTGATAAGAAACAAGAAGATATATTTTATGGAGTTAGGAAGGGAATCTAAGAATAGGGAAAGATGAGAAGGAGGAGAGGGGGAGGTGAAGGAGAAAGAACAAGTGTTATTATATGATACATATATATAAATTTTCCACAGTGATTATACTTTTTGTGTATGACAAACAGGTACTAATAAGAAAACAAAACATACTGAAAGGGAATTTGCGGAGGTATTCAAAGATGATATTATGTAGTATCATGCTATCTTTTCTCCTCCATTACAAATGATGTGTTTGACTATGTTACTTTAACATGTATAAAGGCCTTATTGTTATTGAAAGCAGACGTATACATTAGCAAGTGTCAGCTTTCTGCTGAGAAACAGAAAGACAACTTAACAAAGAACTGCTGTGATTAATTAAGAGGTGAGATATGAGTCATATAAGAGGTAAGATCAAAGAATATGGTGTATTTTAATTTTTTAATATTTATTATAGTAAAAGATACATCCCCATTAATCCCCTTCAAAATACTCCTCCTTCCTTCTAACACATTTATCATTTATCCTATTGTTCTTGCCACTTTGTGAAGCAGTTCTCTTAGTCACACTGGTCATCGTTGCCTCAGTGTCCTGAATACATTAAAAATGTTTCCCTTCATAGTCATTTTCACTTTGAAGAAGACTCAGAAGCCACACAGTGCCAGATCCAGTGAATAAGGTGGATGAGGACACACTGTGCTGGTTTTTTTGTTTTGTTTTGTTTTTGCAGTACCGGGGATCAACTCAGGACATTGGGCTTACGAGGCAGGGAGCAGAACCACTGTGCTAAATCCCTGGCCCCTTATACCATGCTGTTTTAACAAGCTTACCTTTCTACTGGGTGCTCCTTGCTAGCAGCATTTACCCCATTTTTTATCACAGCTCACAAAAGATACTCATGAAAGAGCACTTCCAGAACTGCTTCACAAAGTGGCAAGAATTATGGGACTTGGGTTTGAAGCAATGGGAAGTATTTTGAGGGAAATTAAGGAGTCTTTTACAGCAATAATATTTCTCAAATTTAAACATTTGCCATACATTTTATCACCTCTAGTATAGGAGATGTGACTAAATGTCTATCAAAATTATCAAACCCGCTGGGGATTTAGCTCAGTGGTTTTGCCGCCTTCTGCACAAACGCAAGGACCTGAGTTCAATCCCCGGTACCCACCCCCCCAAAAAAATTATCAAACCCAAGAGCTGCTATCAATTGCCGGTGATATCATCCATATGTAAGAAGATTTAATTACAAGAGACAGAGGATGGATTTCTAAGGACTGTAAAGTCTTTGCTGGAAAAACGAAAAGACTTGAGGGCATAAATGGCATTTTTTTCTTCCAATTAAAGGTCATGAATTTAGAAAGAAAATAATAATAAGGTTGAAAAGGACCTTGAGTCAGATCCTGGAGCAAAGAATTCCAACAGATTTGGAATTTACCCAGTAAGCAATTAGGAATCATTGAAGTTCTTTGCAAAGGGAAGAAATGTGCATTCTAACTTTTAAATTCTACTCAAGTACACAGAATTTATGGAATCAATTAAGTATGACATCAATGCCTCTAGAGTGTGTAAATACTAAATCATTTTGTGAGACTTGAAAGACAAAGTTCTAAGTTTTGAATGGCAATACCTTGCTAAACTTTATTGAACCATGGAATCATTAGCCAAGTATTCATTAGTCTACTGCACATCACCTCTTTATCTTTTAATCTGCATTTCCTAAGGATATTTATAAAAATAAAAGCATCAGAGTGAAGGTGGTGCTGCTCCATCTGTAGAGTTACTTCTAATCCCAGTCCATTGGTTGATCCTACTAATATGATAAACAGGAAAATAAGAATAGTGTAATGACATGTGTGCATACATATATATGTCTTTTCCAAATTACATACACAAAAAAAGGATATGATTTCTCAAAACTGGAGGGTACAGTTGGAGTAATCTCAATTAAAATATAAGTTTATACTTATAAATTTTCTTTGGGGGTTGCTCAGAGAGTTGCCATGGTATAACAAGATGTTTATGTCTGCCACCTGGAAAGGACATGTTATATTTTTAAAGATATGCTAGATATAATGGGATTTCATATTTCAAACTCAAAGTCACAATTATAAGCACTCTTACTTGTAAACATGATATTTAATTGAACTCCTTATAATTGTCTAGATAGTCTGAAAACTATCTAGAATTGAACTCTAGATAGAATGATTCAGGACTGTGAAAGCAGAGTTGTTTTTTAAGTACTGTTTGATGAGTCTCCAAAGGAACTCTAGTAAGATTAGAGTACGTATGTATTCAACACACTGGTTTCAGAAGGGATCCTCATTATAGGCCTCTAAATTATTCGGCTTCAGAACCATTGCCCATTGCATCCAAGAGTCTACAAGGCTCACAATTGTTATTAAATAAATCATTTGAGAGCAGAAGTACTATTGGCCCAACATTTATCTCAGTAGCAGTTCACATGCTTATAGCACTTGCTATATACCAGGTACTGTGCTGAGAGATATGGCTACAAACAGACAGACATACAGACATTTAATCCCCACTTCACAGCAAGCACAGTCTTCATAGCACACTGTAACTAGGTACTAATCACATTTTACAGAACCGAAGATGACAAGGTTGAGGCTTAAACCTTGGAAACCTGCCTCCTAAGTGTACTCTCAATCACCAAGCTTCCTAGGCACTTCTGTAAAGTATTTTCCCCTTCTGTGTGCTTTTATGGTACCCCCACATGTCTGGATCATAGTAAAATTAGATGTATATGCATATATAATTATACATAATATATACACATATACATATATACTTATACATAATATACATAGTAATGTAAACCAAAACCCTCTATAAGCCCATCCTGAGTAGGAAAGTAGACTATTCTAAACCTCTTTGTTCCATAATATCTAACACAAAGACATGGTAAACAGTAAATAAGTGCTGTTGAAAACCATTCGATTGCCCTGGCTTCTCAGAACTATCAGGTACACCTGCCTGCCCAACTGGCATTTGTCGTCTTTAATAGAGTTAACTTTCACCTTCAACCTCTGAACCCTGATCATCAAACTCCTATCAGAACACTCTATCTGGAAAAAAAAGTAATAACACCATAACATCTTTACTACAGCAATGAAAATATTTAACAACAATAATGACAAGTGCTAATACTGACTAAGCACCACTTAAGATTTCAGTCTTGGGTACCCTGGACTCTCACAGGGTCTGCGCTCTGTGCAGAGAGGACTTTAAGGCAGGTATGTATGTTGTATGTCCAAAAAAGAACTTTAAAATGAAATATTTATTAAGTGAATATTTAATCAAAAAACACTTGACAGAATTGCAGCTCTTTGCCCTGTAAGAGAATATAGAACTCTTTTCCTCTTCAAACCTAAGGGTTTTTTCCTTCTGCATCTTAGGATATTAGCAGCAGGCAGAGAATTCATTAAATTGAATGCAAAATCCTCCTGATTAGAAATTTAGCTAACATTTCAACCTACCTTTGGAATGCAATTAAGGGGCAGTAATGTTGAGTCACAATTTATCTCAATATAATGACTTCAGGCTTTTATAAAAAAAAAAACTATTAAAGAATGAGAACAAGAGCTTTCTTCTTCACAATTAATATTTACTAAGTCTCCAGGGCTGAAATGACCTCAGTCTTTTTCTTCAAGTGTACAATCCCAGCTGCAGTTTTTTCTCATTACTATAGCAACCACGGGAATGCAAGCATTGTATTTCCTTCCCTGTCCAAAACATATAAAAGGGGCCAAAGTAGCAACAACCACTAGAAGACAGATAAAAACCCTGAAAATGATCATAATTAAGAATTTACATTTATGAAAGTAGTCTGAAAGCACATCTGACTTCAGAGTACTTAGATCATTCGACTATGACAAAATACATATTCATTCAAGTTTATTGAATCAAGATTCATTAGTTTCGTTTACAGAGACTTTCTACAAAGAAGTCCTAAATTCACTAGTTTTGTCTCTTTCTCTAAACAAATGATAGGGAAAAATCTCTCTCATTAAGGTTATGGAGAATTTTCTAAATTACATAAAAGCAATGTCGTATTTATATCCAAAGGGAGCTAAGTAGCTAGTGGTTGAATTCCAAATTTTGTTGTTTATACTCCAAAGTTATAGTAATAATAAGGACATTCCTTCATGCCTACATTTGTATATTTAATCTAAGTTCATTATAAAGTAACACTAGCACGAATATTTTTTTTAAAACTCAGTGGATACTTCAAACATCTGAGCCCCAGTCTGCATGTTGACAGATAACTTTAGAAATCTTAGGCTCAATTTGGCTATAATACAATGAATTTTAAGGTGAAAGACTCATGGTGTAAATAATAGCATTCTTCATTATAATCATAATGATTCAGGGTTTGGAACAGAGACTCACCTACAGGGTTGATTGGGAGAAGGAGAGGTAAAAAAATTTCACATACATAATCTGAAGTCAATTCTGACTTCTTTTTTAAAATTACTTCTCCTTAATCATTTGACCTCCTTATGCTTCTTGGAAAGAAAAAAGAACTTAAAATGTGAAGCAATCCAATCAATCTACCTTTAAACATTAAGAAAGAAGGGAAAGGAAAAATTATTAGAAAAAAATGGAAACGAAATCTATGTAAATAGGGAAGGATGGAGGGGGTGAAGTATGCACAGGGAATGGGGAAAAAATAAGAACCAAGATACATCATGTACAGGTACAAGCACCCAATGATAAATGTAAATGTATTGTATGCCTGAAATGCATCAATAAAATAATTTTAAAAAAACATTAAGAAAGAATGACAATATTTTTTAAAACAAGATTCATTTTTCTCACAATTATACGTTATGAAGGGAAATTCTGCCTTTCTAATAAGTTCATTTTAACATCTGGCTTCTAAGAGATACCTATAGCTTTGAAACATATTACAGAATTAATTTTGCTATAGAAGTTTCTATTTTAACAGCAAGACATAACAAAACTATAATTATATTTCATTGTCATTAACACATAAGAAAGAAAATGACATATTAGAATTTGTGAGTATATATTGCATTTTATTTCTTACTTTTTCACTCAATATAATTTTTATGACTTATACACAGTGCCTTATGTCATTCTGTTCCTTTGCTCCTAACTACTGCATTGCACCTCTTAGGTTGCTCCACCACATACCTTCTGTGGTGTGCTTACATCGAGGCAGTCTTCATCTCCCTGCTACCACAGTCAACACTGCAAGAAATAGACTTAATTTCACTAAGTACTATAAAATTTATTCTGAGAATGGCCACATAGTCTACATTTCCATTAGCAGTGCAAAAAAATTGTCTTCTCATATCTTGTCAATGGTTTGTATCATTCATTTTCCTTAATTTTTGCCGTTCTTATTGGAGTGAAATAAATGGTCTGATTGATATATTTTTGCATTTCTTGTATTGCTAGTGAGTTTGAGCATCATTTCATATACCTGAAAGTCATTTGTAGTTCCTTTTATGAATTTCCAAGTTATGCCATTTGTGTCTTGTTATTCAGCTTCCTGTTTTATATACTCAACATATAAATTAAAGTTACATGTGCATACAAATTATATACAGATAAAGGAGTATTTAAGTATTTGACTATGTACACGAAATACCTGCCTGCAAATAGGCTGACAAAACTACTATTTATTTCTAATTCAAGTAAACAGTTGTAAGACATTCACTTTTTAGAAATTTTATTTTAAACACTTACATTTCCTGAGAATTTATACTAAGTGGAAAATTCTGAAATAAGAATCTACATGCCAATGATTGAGAATGTCAAAATTTCCACAATAAGAGAATGACGAAGTACATTCTAGTGGAAGGATATGGTAGAACATACTGTTGCCAACAAAATTATAATTACAAAAACTGTTCAATAGTTCACCCCAGAAACATTTGTTGAATGATGTGGAACATGAAACACCATGTTAGGAGCAAGGAGTACAGACACAGGCTTCACACAAATAGTTCATTATCTTGTTAATAAAAGGATATGAAAATTATTATTATGGGTTATTTGCATACCATGTAGATATGTACTAAAGGAGCTCAAATGATAGGAAACCTCTCCGGGGTGAAAGGGAAGTATTTTGAAGAGGAGCTCAATGTTATGCTGGACTGTAAGGGATAAACACTAGTCAAGCGTGCTAATGAAGTAGGGAGGCTGGCTGTTGGGAAGACTAGGAAAGTGGGTGCAAAGGCCCTGGAGTATGAAAGAGCATAGCCTGTTGGAGAATTCCTGATGATTTTGGCTACAGTCCTGAATAAGTATTCAATTCTTGGAGTGAGATTTGAGGCTGGGAGAGAGGAGAAAGCATGGAATAAAAGTTCTTCTCTGTCCTTCTCAGGAGGCAGCAGAAGTAGAGTATCTACTTACCAAAGCCTTAAATGCACACACATTGTGCATGGGCTGGGAAGTGAGGATATAACGGGGAATAAGAATTGCATCGTATTTTATGTTTTCCATAGGTAGCATGGATGCAGCACACAATAAAAAGCAAAAAAAAAGGCTAATTACATTTCCATTAAAGTAATACAGACCTGAACTAAAGCCAAACAATTGTGATTTATTCCTAGAAAGAAAAGCATAGAGAACACAAAGTTGTAATGACTAGCATAATCATCTTTTGTATGATGCTTCCCAGTACTAAGTTGTTCAGTTCCATGCTCTAATTAACTCTCACAATGGTCCCTGAGAGGAATATCCCCCCACCCCGACACACACTTTGTTTGAGACAGGGTCTCATTATGTAGTGCAGGCTGGCCTTGAATTCACTATATAGCATAGCTCAGGCTGGCCTCAAACTCATTCTGATCCTCCTGCCTCAGCTTCCCAAGAGCTGGGATTACAGTTGTGCACCACCACACAGCATCACTCGGTTTTTTCAGATAGAGACAAAGCATCATGCCCAAGGAAAGAGGTAGAAGATGACAAAGTAGGAATGTTACCTTATTTGCTTGATTTGATGTGCATTTATTTAATCACTAAACACCTCATAAATAGCTTGGAGGTGCCAGACACGTCTACAATTTCTGTGTAAAAATTCTAACAAAATAGAGCTTTTTTCTTACAAGAGTTTGCAATGGAGAGGAGCCCAGTTAATGACTGCATTGCAGTGCAATCAGTCCGGTAGGGGCTGAGCCAGACCTGTCTTCTCAGAGTTGTGGGAGGTACAAGGAAGCCAAAAGGTCAAGTCAGGAAGGAAAAATCTGTTGAATGAAGTGAAGCTGGACAGGAATTTATGTTTTCTCATAAGTCCTTTGTTATCATGGCACTTTTACAATTTAAAAGGCTAAAGGCAGAAGAGAATAAGCATCACACACAGAGCAACCAGGACTCAGGGCAGTTATTTCATTTCTTCCTATTAGCAGAACACAGAAACAAGAACATGTGGCGGACACATAAGCAAATGTTTGAAACATAAAATAGCTATATAGTTTCCCCACTTTAAACAGGTAAGTATTTAATCATCAATACCAGCAAGCAAACTGAAGAGATGAAGCATAATAAAATATCAAAAACTAAGAAACCTGAGTCAGACAACATTGTTTGCACTAAATGGTAAACATGTCAAATTGGACTTAATTACCAATGATGCCTTCAGTTTTGCCAGCTGTATTATAATTCAAATCACTCCTCCATTCCTTTGCCAAAATATGTTTGAGAATTTGTTTTGTGACATATGAGATCATATAAAAGGACCAAATCTAGATCAAGTTTTATAGGCACATAAATTTATTCTTTCATAACGCATGAGGACATGAAAACTCAAACTGTGATCAAGAAAATTAAGAAGAGTGTTTACTCATTAAAGATAAATAGGAAGATTTGAGGTTCAGGGAGTCAGGGTAAGGATGGTTGGGAGAATTGCCCAGGGAGCGAATCATTGATTTTATTATTAATTTCACTATATTGTTTTTTTCGAGGACATTATAATGCACATTGATTATAACACCCATCAGATGTAAATCTGAAGGATAATGTCTTTTTGTCTTTGATGAGGTTGTGGTGAATATTGGAAAGACAATTGAACTTGAAGCCAGAAAGTCTGTAGTTTGATTCCACCTCTTGCCAGCTGTGTGTCCTTGGGCTCCAAAATCCAAATTTCTCAGGCAATTACACATAAAGTTGTTGTGATGTTTCAGTGAGATAACATATGCCAGCATTTGCAAAACAATAAATTGCCACATACATATCAATTATTTATGATTCTATGTATAATTTTAAAGGACATTATTAAACTCTAATCAAAACCAAAACTGAGCTAAGTTTAAAAAAGAATTCTTGACCAGAAGCAGACTTTATCTGCTTTCGTTACCTTGTCACCTCATAATATTCATTTTGAAACTGTTTTTGAAGATGTAGAGTCATAATTGATAGGCTCCAACAGAACATAATCCAGAACTTTAGAGAACAAGGAAAAGATTAACATTTTTTCAAATACCACAGGGAAAATGCAATGTTTAAAAAATACATTTCCTGAGAATCTTGATACTCAAAATCCCACATAATTAACCATTTTTCTGTCCTTTCTTGGTTTGGGTTTGTAATCTTATCCTCTTCTGAAGGGAGAAGAAAGAAAGGTTAAGTGACTGGTACAAAGCTTATGCTAGTAGCAACCCTTAGATCTTCAGGCTCTGGATCCAGGCCTACATTAGCTATGTCACTAATAAACCTTTCAAGTTGCCACTGACTCAAATAAAACCTTCACATAAGCCCATTTATGCCATTGTTCCATTATCTGCTGTACCTATGTGAAACATTACCTTCCATTCTAATGGAGAGATCTCATGACCCAAAACAGACCCATATCCCTCCCGTGACCACTTCTGCGCCTTGAGTCACACAAGCCACATCTAAAAAGCCTCAAGAAAGTCTCTGGAAAGGAAAATGACACAGAATGTACTTGGAAGCATGATTGGAAAGAATAAAAGATATCACGTAGAACTTTTTATTATTTTATCACAGCCTCATGATTGATAAGTTAAGATTCTGAAGTGGATAACACGAATTGCTTCCCTGAGTTCTTCTAGGATAAGCCTATTTCAGGAGAAAATGCATTTTCTCTGATGACTGTATCAATAGCTCCATTGTAGTCCCAAAGAAAGTAAAAAGAGTCACAGTAACAATAACAATAACTAACCATTATGGAACTCTTACTCTGTATCAATATCCCACCTTCTTAGCAAACTATCCTCTAGAAAACAAGTGAAAAACGTATAGTCCCCCTTTACTACAGGTCAGTGGGTTTGGTAATAAGAGTCAGTGGACATTCTGAGAAATAAAAGCTTATGAATAGTTTCAGAGAGAAACTGTCTTTCAGATAATATGCATATTAACTCCGGGGTGAGGTGGAAGAGAGGTATGTGCTGGGGTTTGAACCCTAGGCCTTCTGCTTGCTAAGCATGACCTCTACCTCTGAGCTACACACTAAGTCTAAATTAATGTTTGTGTATGCCTTCTCGCAGCCTCAATTAAGAGAGTTCAACAAAATCTCACTAACCCCTGGCCCAAAAGAACTTCTGTAGCAGCCAAATTTTTACTAAGTGTTAGCAGAATCATTCACACTGAAAAAACATCTGTTTTCCAAATATTGCACTTATTTGTGCCATAGAAAATAGGAAGAGAAATAACTGGAGCCAGTAGAAATATAGACACAACAGCTCGTATGCTTCCCAGATGGCATTTGAGCAATCATAGACATAAACAAAGCTCTCTGCAGTGAGAATCCGGGCTTGGATTCAAGGTTCAGTAGGATGTGGGTCTGTAAGATGTGTGGACCTGTGCAGGTCACGGATGTGAAGACCCAAAACTAAGATGGTGATGTCCATGTGCTCCACCAATATTCTAGTGGGGAAGCAACTAGTAAACAGCACACTACTTGGTGTCTTATTTTGTTCTTAACTTAAAACTGGAATTTAGAAAACTACAGAATATGAACAAATTCAATTCAACTTAACCAATCTTTTGCTACATTTATAAAATCTACTATCATATGTTCCCTTCATGTGTTGTTAGAGGAAAGAGTTTGCCAGCCTGTTATGACTGACCAAAATTGCAGGCACTGTCTTGAAAGGCCCATGAGGGCCGTGTGGACAAAATTCTTTCACTAAACCCATATCCCTCTCCTTGTTTATATCCTGAGCATGGTGTGGAAAGAGGGATTATCGTCCTAACCCCATAACCCTTTGCTGAGAAGAAGCAGAAATCACACACAAAAGCAAATGTCTATCTGAATTCTGAAGTCATTTTAACTTTTAAAGTACTTATAAACTAAATTTGAAATAACACCCAACTTTAATAGTACTATAAATTTTGACTATTTTTTTTACTCTTTTTTGACTCTTAAAATTTGACTCCTAAAGGAATAAAGGGCATAGTTTGTCCTTTGGACTCTTCAAATGCTGCTGCAAAGAGAGCAAAAATAACTACAAAGTAGTAATTATGAAGTGTTTTATAATTAGAAAAGTATTTCAAGAACATAAAGTCACAGTTAATTTCATTAACTATCCTCTCCATAATGCTAAGTTCAGGTGAAGCACATTACTGTTGCTGGACAAAATAAGATGAAATGTTAAGCTCTTCAGAGAATAGAAAGACGTGCAGCCAGATTTTCCTACTTATAACTCAATATGACTATTTCTATAGAATAAGTATCTGGCTTAAGTTGTGTAATCATTTAAAAGGTCCCAAAGTCTCCTTCCTGGCTCTCTTCTCACCTCTCAATGTTAAAAACACATTTCCTGACATGGCTGTGAGACGTGCCAGCTCTCTGTCATCAAGAGTGGGAATGAGAACTTTGACACAATGGCCATCAACAGCTCCCCATGGAGTGCCACTGTTTGGAACCTATTTCTCTCTGATGATGATGAAGCATCTTCTTGGTCCAATGACTCTACTCATGATCTACATCACTTTCCAGCAGTAATCTCTTTGCGGGAATTTTTAAGATTTCAAATAAGCCATGTAATTTGTCTCTACTCTTGGCCAAACTTGGTTTCAAAACACAAAATTATTTCCTAAGATGATCAGGCACCAAAACAATCAAACCCCTAATTTTCTAGCATTCCTATAATTCTGTAGTGACTGGAAACTTGGAAGAAAATACACATCTAAGGAAATAATCCCACATGTAAATGTTACACTTAGTGGAACCTTAGGAATAAAATTATAAGTAATGAAAAATAAACTTGGGATGAAAGTACTATTAGAGATGAGTAGGACTGAACAATTTTGACTAGCCACTTTACTTAGTGAACTCAATATTCATTTATTTACAATAACTAGCATATGGATGCTCAATAAATACTTGATGTTAGACCTTGCACTAGTGATTAGACATCTGTGTATCTATAAACAGCTGTGAAAACAGAGCAAAGAAAAGAAGAAATATGTATCATGATATATGTATATGATCTTAATTCAAAAGTACTTAGGGCTGAATAGTAGACCCTCCTAGGTCACTTTCCTTAGTAAAAGAAGACTGTTGAAGGAGAATTTTATGGAGCAGTCTCTGCCTTCTTGTGCACTACTTAAGTTTGAACAAATGTGAACAATGATGGAGGACACTAAAAAACAAATTACTGAATGAATGAATTTTACAATTAGTGAATGAATCTAATCACTCATACTCCTCTGTGAGAATTCCCAATATACATAAGCTAATCAAGGGCTCTGAGAAGTCCTGCCATAAAGAAACCTACTTAAACATCTTTGATATAGAATACTTTTCCTTTAGGAGGAAAATTTTTAGTATTTCAAGGAAAGTATATGCTAATGAATGTAGTTTAAGGAACAGAAATTTACAGAATACACTTTAAGAAGTATTCGTGTAGGAGTATGAAATAATATCTGGAAACACATAGAAAAACAGCATACCGGTGTAAATCCAGATCACTACAATTCTCTTACCCATACTCTCTCTTATCCATATCCACATTCATCAGCTCCTGAATAAAACGTGTTGAGATCCACAGTATTTCCTCTGTAGGTTATTATATAATAATATTTAGATTGAATAGAAATCTGTATTATATATGTACCATTCTCATCAATTATGTATATCACTGCCATAAAGTCCTGAATTAAAGATCATTTCAGGTATTAATAATCAGACGTTTAGGCTGTATGAATTCCATCGCATTTCTTTAGTCATATTTTAGGGCTCAAGTTCATCAAAGTCAGTTAAGTTATAACCTTTAGAAAATGAGCCCTAGACACATTTATTTCTGTTTCTGTGTGCTATATGTGACACCTGGAATGGTTAAAATTTTTAATTGAAATGGGAAAATGTTAGTTTTATAGAAAAACAAGTAATGATGTGAACAAATTCATTTCCATGTACTTGTTATATATTTGGTTTCAGACACCTATTTTAAGTCCACAAGCGAAAGATATTCCTTTGTTTTCATCCAGTAAAGTTTCTGTCAAAGGCCTGAATGAAGGTTCTATTTCCAGGAGACTGTTTTTGCCATTGAAAATTCTGTCCTCTTCAGACATTTGCTGAATGATGCATTAGCAGGAGCTACAAGGATCACATTGTTTCACACCAAATAGCCTCTACACTTTGATTCATATATCACACATGTTCTGTTTCTTGCATTTCTGTTTTCACACCCACTGCTAAAGTGCAAAGGGATTTGAAGACAAGTACCACAGTTTTCTAACTGTCAGCTGCTTTGGTTGTATTGATAGTGGAAGTTATGGAACATGTAGAAAATAGAATCAAGATTAAGGGGATCATATTTCTGTTTTATGCACTGTGATGCCATGAAATTCACTGAGCAACAATTACTTCGAACATTCATTTTAGATCATTTAGCTTGACTGAAGCTAAATACAATGACAAATACATTGAAAGAAAAGATTATTCTAAAGAAGAGAGAGCCAGAGATGTGACTTCATAAAATGTGAAGGAAGCATCAATAATAATAAATTGTTGTTATGTAAAAAAAAAAAATGAACTCTATTTCTTTTTGGAAATGTGAAACAAAGAAGTGATCGAAATAACTCCAAGAATGTTTGTTTCTGATAGATACTGCGATATAATAATAATATTGAGATATAATTTTCTTCATGGTATTTTAAAATATACTCATAGTCTAATGAGTGTTATAATTTTCAGTAATTATATTTTTTAGTGATTCCAGGAATCTTAGAAATGAATTGAACAGATAACCTAAAGAAGTCTCATCTGATTTGATTAATTCACATTTATAAATGAATTTAAATAAGTTCCTGATCCACCAAATTAATAGGTAACAGATGTTCAACTCTCTAACTAAGGGATTATTCTTGAAATAATAGAATTAAGTTTATAATGGAGGGGAATCTGTTACCATATGTTATCTCCTTTAAAAAGGAGGGAAAAAGATATTACCCTTGTTCAGTACCACATAGTGTAACACATCCAATCCTATAGCTCACCATACCTCATTAGACTTTCAAGCTGAAAGTACCAACTTATAAGGACACACTTCTATTCCCCAAATCTCCCTTCTAGACAGACTGCATAACCTCCAGAGAACCTGGAAAGAGATTTTAATAACTGCTCTTTCCCCACGACACAAAGATCTTTTGCGTAATTTCTTATTAACCACCATGGAACACACATATTGAAGAGATAACCACAACACATTGTCAATGTTAACAAAATGAGAATTAGGGAAGTTGGTAAAAAATGAGGGAATAAATTAGCCCCAAATCAAGTGAATCTTATAAAGAAGTGAGAGTCATTATTGCTGACAAGTGGGATCTAACCCTAAAGCATAGTCTGCATGCAATAAGTATTATTAAATAAATTAACAAAGGTATTTAATACAGCTGGTACTAAAAGATAAACAGATGGATTCTTAACCTTTAGATTTCAATTCTGTATTACTTCTTTCTAAGCACTGATCCCAGCATGCTACTCTGCTTTCATGAAACACACCATAGCACTATTATCTTCACTCAATTGCAATGTAATATTTTTTGACTACATCAAAAGCATAAAGAATTCATTAGAAGCACTGCCTAATAGACCCCAAGACAATTAAGCTGTCCTATTGCCTTAAATGTATCTACAATATATTAAAGAAAACTTCTATATATATATTTTATTATGCAAGTGTACTTACATGTTCATATATATGTATGTGTACATGTATATTACACATGAATAACAACACACACCGAAATTGGCCACACCATATATATGAATAAAATATAAAATATAATATTATTTATCACTTAATATCATGTAACCATGTACCACCATTTTATATAAGTTAGATGAGAGATAGATAGATGTCAACAAACAAAAACATTTTAATTTTTCTTAGTAAGAGCATATTAAAATCGAAGTTTGATCTTCAAAATTAATTGGCAGTATATATTGGAGGTTTTGATGGCTGAAATATTTTTCTTTCAAAGTAATGTATTAAAATAATATACATACCTAGAAACTGTTCACTGTCTTCAAACCATAAAAGTAAAATCCAACTGTTATAATTTATTAAATCCTTCATGCATTTTCTAGATATTAAAGCTTTTGTGCTTCATGGTACTCTCAAATAATGATAGACCACAGAGCCACATGAACCAGTAGGAAATAGATACTCTTTAATAAAAGTAAAACCCAGCTCATTGAGAGCTCCAAGAGTGAGTGAAAGATGATTGCTATCAGTAGGGATATGTCTAGAAGGCAATAGTATCAGTGCAGACCTGTCCAGGAAAATGTAATTCAAAGGACCAACACTGTTGCATCTGTCTTATGCCTTTTGTATTATCAAAACAAGGTTTTTAAAATTCAATTTTAATGACATTCAAAACAGCAGATATCGTACATTTCTCTTGAGCACCAGACTAGTGTTTGCCATTGCCCAGCACAAGGGATGGAACAGGACCTTAGCAGCTAAGAACAAGGGAGCAGGCTTCAATATTAGATTCTCCCAGATACCACACGACTTTGGAGGCACTAACATCTATATTTTCTCTAGTGAATAGTGAGAAGGGAATTTACACAAATATGAGGCCTTTTCTAGCATCATTAAATTTATCTATTTTAAATATGGAGAGATTTGTTAGTTTCTCAGTAAATGTTTGGCCAAAGGGGGATACATATACAAAGAAATTTCACTCCTGTGACCTGGAAAACCTAAAACTATTTGGTTGGAGCCATAAATTTACTTTATATAGGACTATATGTAAAACTGATAGTTGAGAAAAAGTACATCATCTAGTCTGAAAGGAATTTTGGTTCTGGGCTATTTCCACATTTTATGTCATCTTCATTTCTTCTTTGTGCATAAAATACTTTTACATATTTAAAAAGGGCATATTTTCCCTGGAAAAATTAGCCTATGAAATAAAGTGTTCCCCTGCATTAGCCATATGACTCAGTGTTCTGGCAGTTTTCTGCAAATACACACACCACTTGAATACTTAACAAACAGGTAACATTACTGGGATCTTTTTTTTTTTTGGTACCGGGGATCGAACTTGGGCCCTTGGCTTGTGAGGCAGGCTGTGGAAGAACCACTGAGCTAAATCCCCAGCCCCTACTGGGATCTTTTATCCAGGGTCTCCTAACTAATTTTTAAAAGGTATGTTCCTAAACCATCTCACCAGTACTAAGGGTATCAGCAATTTCTTGCAAAGAGACATAGAAAATCTTACTAAATCCTTCCTGAAAATCAAATATTTGCAATGGACATACATGTCCTTGTCAGTGAATATTCAGTTCTGAGATATATAATCTAATTCAGACAATGGAAGGCATATCTTGAGAGGAATCTGTATAAATTCAGAGCATTTATAACTGTCTCTAACTGTATCTTAATATAATCACTGGATTTTCTAACATTGTTGCTTTAATAACATATATAAGAAGCCTTGTAAAAATCAAATTTTTTAAAATTATAAATAATAGTTAATATATGAATGTATGTCATACTTTATAGTATCTATTATATCTATGCAAAAAATATTTCTATTTAATTTAATTAGGTTTTCCCTTAATTTGAAGATATCTGGAATAAATTATATGATACTAATTTCTTTTATTTGCTTTCAACTTTGTCTACTGTATCTTTTCAAACAGTAGGAAAATAATATTTTTTTGCTGATATGATGAGGCATTAGCCATAGCTACATAGACTGCACATTCTCTCACAGCAATGTACACAAAGAATTGAGGTACCAACTGTACCCTTCATAAAGAATGGATGATTTCCAATTGCCCATAATCCCCAATATGACACCTTTACCTTATTTACTATCTGCCCAGTCCCTGGCAAGCAGTAATGTGCAACCCAAAGAGAAAGATAAAACAATTTTTATAAGAAAATAAAATAATCAGGCTGTGGATTTAGCTCAGTGGCACTGCATCTGCCTTGCAAGCACAAGGTCTTAAGTTTGATCCCTGGTACAAAAAAAAAAAAAACAGAAAGAAAAAAAAGAGTCTAGATGCTGATGGACACATAATAAATTGTCATGTATGAGTCACTCTCCAATCACCCAACACCTACAATTCAGAAGAGGTTTATATTGGCTCACAATTTCAGAGGACTCAGTCCATGGTAGACTGCCTCCAAGGCAGAAATGGCAGAGGAAAGGGGATGGCAGAGGAAAGCTGCCTAAGCTATGCCAGCCATGAAGGAGTAAGAAAGAGAAGTGAGGGTTGAAGGATAATACATTCTTCCAGGTCACACCTCCACTGACCCATCTTCTCTGACAAGGTCCCACCTGCTAACAGCACATTCAGCTATTAATTCATCAGTAGATCAATCCCCACTCATGAGTACAGCATCCCTGTGATTTAAGAACTTCCAAATCCCCACCTCTAAACACAAGACTTTTGGGGGATGTTTGATCTAAACCATAATATTCCGCCATGACCCCCAAAGGCCTCATTTCCACCTCACTTTGCAAAATGCATTTTATCCATCTCTAAGAATAATCAAATTCTCAACTGTTCCAACATTGTTCCAAAGTCAAGTCCAAAGTCTTTTCTGAGACTCAAGGCAAACTCAGCTGTGAGCCCCTGTAAAAATAAAAAAAGAAAGTTAGATACTTCAAACATATAATGCCACAGGGAAATCATTCCCATTCCAAAAGGGAGGAGTGGAAACATAAAAAGAAATGGACTTAAACAACACTGAAACTCATCAGAGCAAACATTTTCCTGTAGCTCCACATCCCATACCCAAGGAAGGCTGTCAGAGATGTGAGTGCCCAAATGCTGCCTCTATGGCCTTGCTGGTTGCAGCCCACATGGCTTCCCTTCAGCTGATTCTGCTTACAACCTACAGCTTTCTTCAGCAGATGTTACACATTTCTGGCATCTCCAACTTCTTGGTCTCTCCCCTGCAGCTTTAACTTCACTCTCTCAGCTTCATGCATCTGCCCATCAAGGATATATTGCCTGGTTTCACAGACCTTACCCTGAAATCTGAGTGGAATTCTTCATAACCCCACAGCTCTTGCATTTTGCAGGTCTCAAGAAAGCACTTTCTTAGGTGGTTGCAGAAGGGCAAGGTACCCCAGGCTTCTCTTCTGAAAGCAACTCTTTCAGAATAGTTTGCCATTTTATATCCTTGAGCCTGTACTGGGTAAAGTCTGACCAGTTCCTGAGATACCCTTAAGCCTTCGTTCATATTATTCTAGGGAAATGTACTTGGCTTCTTTTTCATGGTTCTAATCTCTATAATAACCATACTTTCTTTGGTCCCAATTTTACATGAAGTTTTCTTTCTGGCCAAGCTACATAATTTTCATATCTTTCAGTTCTGCTTTTTGTTCCTGATTCTCACTATAAATCTGGCTAAAAAGAGCCAGTAGCAAAGTCTCAAGATATGGACAAAATATAGGCAAGCTTTTTGTCAGAATGCAACACAAATCAAACCTACTCCAATTTCCAGTAGAGTCCTTATTCCCACCTGAAACCTTATCATCTCAGGCTTTACTGTCCACATTCCTACCAGCACTCTGATCTTCTGAACTCCCACCAGAATCACTCATCAAGCTTGCTTACAGCAGTCTAAGGTTTCTCTAGCCCACCTCGCCAAACTTTTCTAAACTCCTCCTATAAGCCAGTTCCAAAGGTTCCTGAACCACCTTCTCAGGTACAGTCATAGCAACAGTTCCACTCCCTGTAATTCTGTCTATTAGTCATTCTTCTGTCACTGTGACAAAATTCCTGACAACCACAACTTAAAGGAGAGGTTTATTTTGGCTCACCATGTCAGAGGTTCATCCCAAGTCTGGCTGACTCTAAGGCAGCAAAGGTATTATGGAAGAATGTGATGGAGGAAACTTGCTCACTCCATGGCAACTAGGAAGGAGAGCGGGGAAAAGGAAAAAAGGAAGGAAGCAATCTTTGACAAGAATACACCCTTCCAAAAAAAAAAAAAAAATGAATATAACCTTCCATGTCATGTGCTCACTGACCCATGTTTTCCAGCCAGGCCAACTACCTAACAGCATATTTATCTATGAAATCATGAGACCATTAATCCATCCACCCATAAGTACAACACAACCATGATCCAATCACTTTGCAAAAGTCCCACCTCTGAACACATGAGACTTATTTGGGGGTGGGGGCATTTTAGGTCTAAACTATAATGTGATAGATTGTCAGCCTAAAGGCAAAAGGGTAACATTTGATCATTGATAAACTCCCTGAATCCACATGCAATTTTATCTGCACTCCTCTCTATCATTATCATAGCATCACTGTTTGAATACCTTTAGGCAAAGCTCTAATATCATAACTCAGGAGCCTCTTTCCTTTTTTGAATCTTTTAACCCTATTTCAACATGTATCAATCCTCTATCCTCTTTCTAATCTTTTCTACTCTTTAAGAACTTCTTTCTTACCTTTATAATGAAGAAGTAGTATGGGAAGAATGTGAAAATAATGCTAATGTTATGGTCAGGCCTACTGTAACTTTGAATGTTAAATTATCATTTCTTTTATTTTAGGTATCTCATACACACACACACACACACACACACACACAAATATTCCAAGTAATTAGGTAAGAGAATGCAAAGGAGAAAATGAACCCCAAAATATGGAATATATCAACTTATGCAAAGCTTCATGGTAAGGCAAATACAGAGTTATGTTCCCAGCTCTTTAAATCCAATAAAGAATAGCCACATTTTGATGCAATAACATACTTGAATTTAGACTGTTAAGTAAAAATACACAGGGAGGAACAACACACATTAAAAACAGTATGAAATGCAGCTTGAACTAATAGGAGATTGAATTTACTCAGATATACCAAGTTGAAATATAACTATATGGTGAACTCTCATTTCCTAAGACCATGGTTTATATGTATTAAATGTTTAAGTAGATCTCATACTTTAATCAGTTTAAATCATTCTTTTCTAGTTAAAGGTTATTGACACCTTTGTGCACAAGCATAAGACAATGAAGTTAAAAATACTACATATACATTTCAATTTTTATTAAATTTTAAATTGTGAAAAACAATTTTTCTACAAATTTCCCCTATAACTTCTTTTTGTTGTTCATCTCTAAATCATAAGTACAATGATGCATATTGTTTATGTGATTTGTTTCCAAATTACGGCCTAGAAACAAACCCAACTCTCAGCCCAATAGTGTAGTCCAGGATCACCAAAGTCCTATCTACAAATATGTTATCCTTAAGGTAATCCAGTTGTTTTTATGCACTTCACAACCAATGAGTCTCATCTAACATAGCAGTATGTTTGCATTAGGTCATTTCTAGTAACAATCACAATTTTTGTTTGGTCAAAACACTAAAACTTTTTTCACAGACAGTTATTTTTATCAGTCCAACTTCAAACTGAATGGGATTCTTTTAGAAAATGCTAAATTTCCTGAGAAATCTAGTTGTCACATACAGAATTATTCTGTACCCAGAATGACATGTCTCATGATTCCTGCATGTCACACCA
Organism: Heterocephalus glaber; assembly: GCF_053883595.1. NCBI lineage: Eukaryota > Metazoa > Chordata > Mammalia > Rodentia > Bathyergidae > Heterocephalus > Heterocephalus glaber. Next base: position 10,933,062 of record NW_028258156.1, read on the forward strand.
TGTTGTTGCAAAAGCAACCAGAAGGCACTATTGTCCCTCAAAACCACAGTTTCTGGAACCATGCCCTTTCTGCTCTCACCAGAAGGAGTTTCTGGTATCTTCCCTCCTTGGACATCCATCCATGAGCCACCCATTCCCTTTTGAATCTAAGCTTTACTGTTATGTGATGACCAAAAAGAAGAAACCACATGTTTGCAAACAAATGTCTTCCTGAGCTCATGTACAAACAATTCTCTGGTTATCAGAGTGCAGTACTCACACTAGGATAGTTATACTTCTAATATTTCCCGAGAACTCACTGAAAGGTTGATAAATTGAAAGGATAGCAGACATCTCCTTCCCTGTGTAGTCTTTGCCAGCCTCCTCAAAATTGCCATGTTATATTATATAATACTTCCTTAGCCAGATTCCAAGGATTCTATAGGATGTAATTTAATCCTAGGAAAACCAGAGGATATGAAATGATCTAAACTGTCTTAGCCAGAAATCTCTGATTTGGCTGCCCTTTGAAGTTTCTATCTGAAACTTTTTGATGTCTTAATATTGTTTTAGAAATTGGGGGGTAGTTGATTTTATAAATCATTTTAGTATTGCAAAAATGACATTATGATGATGAATGGCACAAGGCTTTTTAAAAAGTTTCTCTGAATATTAAATGAATCACAAACCAAGGCTGTCTAACATGAGGTCCTGATAACTTTGAGATTCTGTGGCATTCCAGATGCTCTATGAACAGAAATATTCTCCCTGCATTATGAGCACCTTTCCACATCTGCAATTCTGTTATACAATAAAGTCTTGTTCTTTTGTTGCAAGACTTCCCTCATTCCCTTTTTTTATTATTAATTTAAACCATGTGGGTAAAGGGTAATCCAGTAAGCCATAGGATTTCAGATCAGAGCTTTCATACAATCACATGTAACATCAAACATCTGGATATTTAGATGAATAGGAATAGGAGAAAAATTATGAGGAACTAAAGCATTGTCTGAATGAATAGATTTTAATTGCATATATCTATTCACCTTGAACATATTTTTCACATGAATTCTTTAAACAGCAGCCACGTTATAGTAAAAATTAAAATTCATAACACAAGTTCATCAGTCACATATAAATGCATAATAATCAAATAGCTTTCAATAAAAAATCTAAAAGTATTCATCTAATAAATTATTTCAGAAAACTAAAATCAGTTTATTGTACCTAAAAAAAGAGTTTAACAGTCTGCATAAAGAGAACATGATCTACTAGTTTTTGTTAAGGTCTAACTCATATGATTGTCTATTTAACATAAAGCCTGTTTCAGAAATATTTTGCCACTAAAGACGCAAATATACTTTGGATTTAAATATCTACTTAACCCAAGTATACACAACAAATTAATATTTTCCTTTCCTTCTTTTTTGGTAATTGCTGCAATTTTCCTAACCATGTTTCCATAAAAGTTTTAGGAAAAGGAAGTCACTATGACATACAATTAGAAAAAAATACATTGCCTTCTTTCAAATTTTTTGCATTCTTCTAAGATGCTTAAAACCTGAAAGCAATAAATAACATAAGGGAAATATTCAAGTATCTTGTTAATAGATCCTTCTTTCCTGAACTGTATAAGTCATTTGAAGAAGAAAGTTACTCAGAAATTTCAAGAAGCCGAACTGGTCAGTTTTACTAAATATACCAGGTTGATAGTGTTTAGTATTAGAGTATTGAGAACAGTAAGAGATCCTATTCAGTACCATAAAGGGAGACAAAATAAGTCCATTCAAAAAACAGTTAAAATTAACCTCCCAAATCATAGAAAGTTCCTACTACAGTCCAAATCAATTTATTTCCAAGCAATTATCCTTAAAGATTTGCCTGAATGGTTGTTATTTGTATTCTGTAATCCAGATGCTATGTGTTTTACTGCAGATGCCAGGTGTGGACATTCAAAAGTAAAAACCTAAAGATCAAAGACACAAAAGTTGATCCTGCTGAAATGTTTAGCCACAAGTCATTCCCATGACTAGAGACTTTTTGTTTCATGAGGTGTTTACATCCTTTGTTGTTAAAGCTATTTATTACCTTTCAAAACAGGTCACCTTCCTTTTTGCAATACTATAGAGTGTGATATGGTCTTAATTTGAGCTAAAGGAACTTCCATCCATGTTTGCAATAAAATTTCAATATTTTAGATTTAAAAACAACAAGTCTGATCTACTAAACAGAGATAACCCAATTTCTTCGGTAATATGTGGTATAAAGTAGATAAGGAAATGCAAATGCTAAAGTAAATGTGCATATATTTCCTTCATATGCATAGCTCAACTGCACAAGGGCAAAAGCAACCATCAGGCCAGCGACTCCCAGCAGAGGCAGTATGCACATTTTCCCCAGACAGGTTTTGGTGCTGTGGACCCTCAGACTTTTATTCAGTACTTTATTCATTAATTGAATAAATATTGACTGAGTACCTTCTGGGTACCAAGTAACACAGACTGATGAAAATCAAACTGCCTTCCTTCAAGGCACCTATGATCTATCGGAGGACATAAATGTACTAATTTTCTCAGTATAATAGTATAGGCAGGGCTGGGGACTTAGCTCAGTGGTTCAGTCACCTGCCTCAAAAGGGCAAGGTCCCGAGTTCGATCTCCGGCACCAAAAAAAAAAAATTATATAGGTGTTACATTGTGCACAACTCAGGTGGCCACAGAAACATAAAGGAAATGGACACCTATCTGTCCTGGTGGAATGGAGCAGGTTTCCCAGAATGATTCTACTCTGAGACCAGGAAACATTAACCATTAGTCAGAGAACCAGAAAGAGGTAAATAATTCTGTTGAAGAAAGAGATGTGTAGCTTCCCAGATATAGCAAGTGTATTTTATCTTCATATAGGAAATGAGGACTTTAAAGCAAGTAATGGGAATAATAAATGCATAAGGCATTCAAAAAATAAAACAAGAAAACCCTCCAGGTTATGAAGAATTTTTTATCTCTTTATTACCACTAACCTCCAAAAAGAAATGTTATCTCAGTTCACCCTATACTGTTCATCACTCAGATCCTGGGGACTCATATAGTCCTGCACTCTCTGGCCCTCAAGATAAACATGGGTTTATTCAAAATGTTGACATAATTTAAAACAAATATTCACTGTAAACATGTTACATCAACACCCCAATGTTTACTACTTACTTGAGAATATAGTTCACAAGAATTTTAAAACAACTTCCAGTGATAAAGACTGGAATTCCCTGTGCCCTTTGCCCCATTAAAGTTTGCTCCAAAAAAATGAAGAAATAAAACAAGGCATGGTGGCACACACACATAATCCCAGCACTCTAGGAGGCTGAGTTAGGTGGATCCCAAATTCAAACCCAGCCTGGGAAATTTATGGACTTAGTGAGATCCTGTCTCAAAATAAAAAATAAAATTTAAAAAGAAATACGGATGGGCTAAGGGTTTAGCTCAGTGGTTCCACTGCCTGCCTTGCAAGCACAAGGACCTGAGTTCGATCCCTGGTACCAAAAAAAATAAAAAATAAAAAACAAATAAAAATAAAATAAAAGAGATAGGGATATAGCTCAGAGGTTAGGCCCTGGGTTCAGATCCCAGTACAATACAGACACATACAAAAAGGAAAAACTATGGACTTAATCTCTTTCTAAATAATAGCTCTTGCTTCTGCTATCTTTCACTCTATTCATATCACCTATATTGGCATAGTAGTAATATTAATAATGTTGAGCAACTTATATCTTTATTACCTTCCCTTGAGATTTTCACACATTCTCTTATTTGTCCTTTGTAATAAAGACATGAATTTGTTGCAATAGTACCTTCATTTTACAGACCAAAATACTGAGAGTGATCTGGATAGTTTACCTGAGATCACTGGTGAAATGCATAGATCCAATATTCATACATAAGACCTTTGAAAGTATAAAAATATGGGGCCAGATTCCACACTGCTAGGGCAGAGAAGGTGAGCCGGTCCCAGCACCCAGAAGGGAGCTCCCCCACCGCCATTCCATGCTGCTAGGGCAGAGAAAGTGAGCCGCGCAGACACCAGAAGCCCAGCACCACGCCCCTGCCATGGAAATGAGAAGACACATAAATAAGCCTCAAAAACAGACTTCCAGATCACCTACAGCAACCCCAAAGGGAAACGAGATGGAACAATCTGATATTCAACCACCTGGACTCTCTGAACTGGCAACAAAAGAGGATCTGGAAAAAATGAAATCAGAAATAATTACTCAGATAACAGCAAAGATTTTGCTCATAGTGCAAGACATGATTAATAAATCTAGAGAGGACACAGATTTTTAAAAAAATAGAGGATCTGAGGAACATGATGGAATCCCAACATAGGAAACAAATGGAATCCATAAAACAGATGCAAACAGATTTCCAGGAGATTAAAAACTCCATGGAAAGTCTGTGCAGTAGAATGAACGAATGTGAGGATAGAATTTCAGATATAGAAGATAAGATAGCAATTAGTGACCAGGAAAAGAAAAATTGCTTTAAAATTGTAAGGGAACACGAGAAATCAATCCAGCAACTGCTAGATGATGCAAAGAAGAATAACATAACACTGATTGGAGTCAATGAAGAAACAGGAGAGTGTGCAGGTGACATAAAAAAACTGTTCACAGAAGTGATGACAGAAAACTTCCCAAGGAGGGGAAAAGAACTTGACATACAGATAAGTGAGGCATATAGGACTCCAGCTAGCCTTGATAAAAAATAATCTACACATAGGCATATAATAGGATTCCAGAAATCCAACAAAAGAACAAAATTCTACAAGCAGTGAGAGAAAAGAAACAAATCACATACAAAGGAAAGTCCATCAGAATCACAGCAGATTTCTCAATGCAAACCCTCAAGGCAAGAAGAGCTTGGAGTGATGTATTTCAAGCCCTAAAGGAAAACAGCCTCCAACCCAGATTGATGTACTCTGCAAAACTATCCTTCAAAATTGATGGAGAAATAAGATACTTTCATGAAAAAGAGCACCTCAGGAACTTCATGAATACCAAACCGGCACTCCAAAAAATTTTAGACAATACCCTAAGAAAAGACAATGAGGATCACAACCCCAGGAAACCCAGCAGAATGAATCCATTGGGTGTGACAAATTAAACGCAAAGGGGGAGAATCCAACAAAAAGAAAAGGTCATTCAAGGCTTTTAAAACTTTTAACTTCATCTCCATAATGAGTGTATAATTCAATCTTGTTATTGTACTGATTAGTATTTTTCTGATTCTAGAGTTGCACACATTTCCTTGTGCTGTACTGGCTATTTATCATCTTCTTATGTCTACTTTTTAATTGGGTTGTCTATTAATGAGTTGTAAGAGTTCTTTATATATTCTGGTCATAGGTTATATGCATTGTAAATATGGTCTGTTTAAGGACAACTTTTCATTTTAATGATATCATTTAAAGTTCTAAATTTTGATGAAACCTCATTTATCAATTTTTTTTCTTTTATACGTCATGTCTTTTGTATCCTAGGTAGTTCTTGCCTATCCTGAATTCATAAACATTTTCCCTTATAATTTCTTCTTAAAGTTTTATACTTTTAGGCTTTCATATTTAGGTTCATAGATCCCTTCAAGTTATTTTCATGTATGGAAATAAAGGGTTGAGGTTAATTTTTTATATTCAGATATCAGGTGTTCTAGTGTCGTTTGCTGAAAACACTATCTCTTCCTCAGCTCTTGAATTGAGTTTATATTCTATAAAATGCTAATGTTAAATAATCTTTCAAAACTCAGTGGACCATATATGTGTGGTTCTATTTCTAGATTCTCTGTTTTATTCCAATGATCTATATGTCTTTCCTTACACCAACACTGTCTTGATTATTGTAGCTTTAGAAGAAGTCTTAAAATTAGGTACTAAACATCTTCCAACACTGTTTTTGTTTTTTGTGTTTTTTTTAATTTTCTAGGTCCTTTGTACTCCTACATACCTTTATAGCAAGTATACAAAGACCTGAATTTTTATATATACCTTGTGTTTTCTAATCCTGCTAAATTCAAATACAAGTTCTAGGGGCTCCTAGAGATTTCTTAGTATTTCCTCTGTAGATGATCATTTCATCTACATATAAAGATTTTGCTTCTACCTTGCCAATCCTATCCTAATTGTGTCATTTTATTGCCAGACTATTTTGGTGGGGCCTAGCTTTCAAAGTTTAATGGACAGATAAAGAGTATGCATATCTGCCCTTGTTCCCCACCTTAGGGAGAAATCATTGTATCTTCTCCATTCACATAAGGTGTTTTTGCTGGAAGTATGGAGTACATGTCTTTAATCTGTTGAAAAGGTTCTGTTCAACTTCTAGTCTCCTGATAGCTGTTACCATGAACAGCTGTGGAATTTAGTCCAATACTTTTTCTCCAACTAGTGACAGGATCATATGGCTTTTTCCTTTCCTCTGTTAAAATGATGACTTTTAGGGGTGGATCTTCCAATGCTGAACCAACACTGCCATCCCTATAACAAAACCACTTTCTAGATACTGCCAGATCTGACTTCTAATAGTTTGTTTTGTTAAACAAATTTCTACCTATGTTCATACTTTTTTCTTCTGTCATCTTTGTCCAGTTTTAGGATTAGCACAATGTTGATTTCCTAAAATGAGGGGAGAAGTGTTCCTTTTTTGTTTCTGCTTTAAATATTTGATACAATCATCAGTTAAAATGTATATGAGCCTGTTGTTGTCATATAGGTAGGTTTTCAAGCTAGGAATATACTTTTCTTAATAGGTGCTATTCAAATTTTATATTTCCTCCAGAGTTAGTTTCATTAATTTGTCTTCCAAGGTACTTCTTAGAAGTTGTCAAATTTATTTCAAAACAGATTTTTGAAATATGCTTTCTATATCCTTTTAAATTCTGTAAAATCTGTGGTAATGTCTCCTAGGTCTTGATATTTTAATTTTAAAAATGGATAATAGATATTGTGTAATAGGAAGTAAAGGTCTAAAGGAGCAGGGGAAGTAGGAGAGGTAAGGGAAAGGAAAGAAGGGAAAAAATATGAGAAAAGGAAAAAAATGGAAACAAAATCTTTGCAAATAGGGAAGGGTGGAGGGGGTGAAGGAAGGGCAGGGGAAGGGGAAAAACTAACAACCAAAATACTCATGTAATGGTACAAGATCCCAATGATGTACGTAAATGTATTTTATTCCTAAAATGTACCAATAAACTTAATGGGGGAAAGAAAAAAAATATGGGGCCAGGGATTTAGCTCAGAGGCACCACCTCTGAGCCCCTTGGCACCGCCTGGCAGGCACAAGGTCCTGAGTTAGATTCCCACTACTGCAGGGGTGGGGGGGGGGGAGTATGAAGATATGAAGTGGTAAATTTTCACATACTCTGCTAAAACACACATAGCTCAAAATAGAGATATGTGTAAAATTTCTGCCCACAGAAGTAAACATTCCCAAATCTGTATTTCCCCCAGAAAAATGGTAAATCTTCTCTGAGGGAAAGTGAAAGAATGCCTACAAAATACACGCTTCACCTCATACGAACTGAATAATCATTAGACTCATCAAAGTTATACCCAGTTGCAAACACATTTCATTCCTTTTTGTTTTTTCTGGACTCCTTTGGGCAATAAATCACTGTAGTGATAAGTTTCAAACTCAGTCCAGTCATTAACCATTCAGAAACCCAGCATTATCTCCTGCTTCCTCATGTCTCTTGTTTCAATTAACACCGATAGAAATAAACTGTTACTAATAAAGAAAGAAAGAAAGAAAGAAAGAAAGAAAGAAAGAAAGAAAGAAAGAAAGAAAGTCATTGACACATTTTGCTTTAGCATAATAACAATCCCAAGCAACAATTTGGTGATCAAGTGTTTCTCTTATCAAATGTTGCATATTAATCACCTCAAAACTTAGTATCATAAAACAACAATTAATTATTGCATATCAGTGTACCAGATGACTGAGATCGGCTTACTAATTTTTGTCTGGGGCTACTCATGTAACTATAGTCAGATGCTGAATGTGCTAAGGTTTTCTAAAAGCTACTTTGACCATGTGTCTGCTGGCTAGAACATTAAGGGACTGACTAGGCATTTCTCTCCCACTAACCATCCATGTGACAACTGAGTCTTCGTGGCTTGGTCATGCCAGGACAGCCAGGGTTCTGATATGGAAGCTGGCTGAACTCAGAACCAGCTTTCCAAGAAGTCAGAATCCAATCTGTAAGTTTCTTAAAAGATGCACTTAAAAACAATTCAGTATCACATCGTCCTATTCTGTTGGTCAAAGAAGTCATAAGAGCACTCAGATTCAAGAGGCAGGGCACAGACTCTATATCTCAATGGGAAGAATGTCAAGTAATTTGTGACACTTTTGATGTAGCGTACTAAGCTCTTGGCTGGAAATAAAGACAATCCCAAATTTTATTTTGGAAATAAAAACTTTAACTTTCCTAATTTCTAAAAGAAGAAAGGAAAACTGTGCTAACTCGATATCCTTTATCATTGTTCAAAGGAAAAAAGTAGTTTCTATTCTTTTAGCAATTTTGATGTTCATTAGCCTACAGATAGTACACAATATTGACCGGTATCCAAGTATGCATATTATTCATGTCAGCCACTAAATTGAAAATGTGATGGATGCTGTTATTTATGGATCATAGCTTCAGCTCAGCCCAGATGATTGTCAAGGATGCCAAGTTTCATGATTATAGGGCAGAAAATGGCAATTCTCTTACAGTAGTTAAAATTATTTTTTAAAGAAAGAAGTTATGACAGACTGCAAAGCAAATAATATTCTACTTTCAGATGACTTTATAATGATAGCAACAATTTTCATATACTTCCATGGGAAAATTTTTCTTTCCTTAAGTATTTTTTAATGGCAATTTAAATGGTACTTGATAGCCACACAGAATTTAAACTCCACAATGATGGCTTGATTCACTTCATTAGTAAATCTGTGGGAAAATCAGTAGACCCTTAATTTAAGATTAAAGATTTCTTCCTATGGCTTTTAATCTAAATTCCCAGAGAAAAACACAGGATATGATTTTTGAAGTTATGTATATGAATGTTAAACATCCCAAAACAGCATAACGGACCTGTTTCAAGGTGAACAAAATGGGTAACGCCAAGCACAAGGGAAGTTGTACATGGATTGTGTGTGATGATGAGAAGCTACAGCTGTGAGTCCACCATTGTGAAAAGAGATAGATGAAACATATATGTGCATATGATAAAGTACTGTGCAACAACAGGAAAAATATTAAATGAACATAAAGAATAATACAAAACATCTTCAAAAGTAATGCTAAGCAGAAAACCCTAAAAAACAACTCGATCTATATCAAAACAGATATTTTATAAAATTAATCAAAAACCAAAAAAGTACATATGATAATAAAACCAAAATCCATGTACCTACCACATATTGTTTGTTGTACTAATTTTAGCTTTATAAATTGAAACCTAGAGCTGAGGTGAAGTTTCATATGTTTGTTTCCCCTCCCATCTCCCCATTTAAACAAAGCTACATCAAATAAAGCTACAGTGTAGTTATGGATTTGGTATGCAACTAATCAATGCTTTAAATAAATCCAGTAGATGTATAGATATTGTTGAAGATGGGGGTGGATGAAAGCAGAGGTTGAGGCAGAGATTGGAATGTAAAACCTGTCTAGTTTCGTTTTGTTTTGTTTTTCGGAACAGGGCCTCACAAACGTTAGGCAAGCACGTCATTTCAGTAACTATTCCACTACATCCTCAGCTCTCTTTATGTTCAGACACAATCTTGCTAAATTGCCCACTTGGCCTTGAACTTGAGATCCTCTTGCTTCATCCTTCCAAATAGCTAGGGTTACAGGCGTACATTACCATGACTGTTAAACACAAATTTACAACACACACACACACACACACACACACATTTTAAGGACCAACATGTGTAAAGGGAGAGGAGAGAAAGTACAACTGGTAGAAGTCACAGGATGCAAATGCTGCAAAGACTAAGCAGATGTGGGAGGAAGTTCTGGAGGGAGCATCAACCATCAGACTGTCCCTGGTTGGAGCAGAATGGCAATGCTCTCCTTGCTCAATCACGAGATGCAGGCTGCCCTTCAAAGGGCATAACTTCCAGGAAAACAGACCTCCTCATTCACAAGATTGTAAAGAAGCTAAAAGCTGGAGGTCCTCTGTGGACTGCATTCCTTACAACTGGACAGCAAAGTCTCCTTAAAGGAGATTTCTAGGTGGTGTCTTTTTGTATCTATGACAGATGGATATAGATATAAATATTGATGTAGACCTAAACATAGACACACATAGATACAGATATAAATTTGTGTAGAAAGTATATATTCAAAAAGTACTACATTGCATTTTCAGTTTTCTGCTATTTTTTTAACATTTTTAATAAATTGTTTTAAAGCTATCAATCATTTGCTTGAGAATTTGGAATTCAGGTGGATATCTTTCAGAGATGATATCTTGTCCTTGTTCCTTGAAGTCTAGTAGGTTTCTTGCTTATAAAATTATAATCTATGTTTCATTGCATATAAATTAGCTACATTTGGAACCTAAGGAAAAACAATATTTATGACCTACCTGGATATATACAAAAATTCAGGTTCAGATTGAAATATCATAAAATAAAATGCTTGGTACATTTTTGTAACATAGAACTATACACAGGAGATTTTAACTGTGTTTGATAGCATTATGTAGATTGGCTGCACATCTACAAGAAATTTTCAAGAACACTTCATTAATATTGATATACTCAGACTTAGTTTTCAATTTTGTAATACCCTTTCTAATTTGATGTGAATAATATGGAATTATCATAAGAGTTAATGAATTTACTTTAACTGGAACACACAATTTTGAAATGGAAATACTTTTACTTTAAAGTAAATGAATGAATTCCTCTAATAAGGGCAAATCAACTTTATCAATATGGTCATGAAGTTAATGGAAAATGATCTTCAGTTCTCTATTAGTTATTAGACGCTTAAATATATTTAGAACCATTTTTGGGTCTGTGAAACTACTTTTACCACAATAAATTTTCTGAAATTTAAATATACAACAAGCGTATGCAATGAAAATTTGGTGTTCAAATGCAGAGGTATCATAAGAGTAAAATATACACTGGCTTTTGAAACCTTATTACTAAAACAGTTATATATTTCATAGATAATTTTATATTCATAAAATGTTAAATGACATTTTGATATTATTTTCAATATAATATGTTGTTCAGAATACTTTCACTTGAGTCTCTGTAATTTATAATATAGTTGTCTGTTTTCAGTTAATTTCCTCTGTGCTACTAAATCACCCTGCAATACCTGCTCAGTGGTAATGGACAGATTCTTAAAGATTTTCTCCCTCACAGTCAACATGATTTTAAACTTTGTCAGTCCAGGGTGCCAGAGAGACATTGGAGAATGAAGGGGATCCCTCTGGTTCTGACTGCTGAGATTTGGGGGGCTTTTTGGTTTGGGTTACTTTAGTGTTTTAAGACAGGGTCTTGCTGTATGACTAAGGTTGGCCCTGAACTCACTATGTAGCCCAGGATGGCCTCAAGCTCACAGTGATCCTCCTGCCTCAGCCTCCTCAGTGTGGGGATCATAGGTGCACCGCCACGCCTGGTGAGATTTGGGGTTTTATCTTCCTTGTGCTGCACAGTTAGGGGCAATGTGGATTCGAAAACATCTGCTGGTGCTGTGCCCCAGCCATGAATCTTGAGCGCAGCATCCTCTTCGATCTCACAGCCCCACTGCAGACCAGCACAGGTGCTGTTTTGAAGGAGTATTACAGATTTCTAAACAGTTCATGGTTTCAATTTGAATACTATCCCTTGCCCAATTTCAAATTATAAGGTTAAAATATGTTTAAACATATTTTATTTTATGATTTACCTTGTAATCATTAATGTTACTTGAGAGCTGGGCTAATAAACAATCTGGTAGAAGTGAGCACACAAACTATTTTTCCTGTATTAATATGCTAACAGTGGCTCACTTGCACAAACCCTAACCAACACCGCAAGCTGCATGCCTCACACCCAGGGGTGCCCTGACTCACACACCTGCCTAACTCACCGAACTCACCTAAAACTCCATCTCCAAAATTGTTGCCTGCTGTTCAGTAGCTGTGGACCATCTCCACCCCAGGTAGCCAGCAAACATCTCTGTCATGTCTCTTCTTTCAGGGAATTATGAACCTCAGCCTCAAAAAGGAGCCTCCTTCTAGGTTACTTCCTCAGTCCTAGGGTGCCATTTAGAGTTTTCTTTCCATTTTTGCAGTTACTGTCTTGGCTTCATAGATTGCAGTGTGAGTTCTGTCTCCCAACCGAACTCAAACTATTATAGGTATAGAGAAATTTAAATTCCACACTTAACTTATAAAACATTTCTATTAGACTGTGTAGCTCCTCAACATATACCTAGAGAACACAGGGAGACTGCAAGTAGTTGGGAACCTTGAAAACAATGACAAAAATTTTCATTATATTTCAGCAAAATTTAAAATTTTAATTCAATTCAAGCTTCAAGAGACAGATGAACTGTTTGAAGTGGCATTTCAAAATATTATTGAAATATGACTCTCCCTCCCGTGATCAAAAAAAGTCTCAAAGTCTACCTGACAGTCTAAAGTCTTTATCCCATTGGAAGGTAAGTTAAGTCCCAAACCACAACTATAGAAAAGAACAGAGAGAAAGAGATAGATATGGCCTGAAAAAAACTGGGATGTGAAATTGGCTAGTCTTTAAACAAAACAGCTAAGCTTGGCAAAGGCCAGTAAGATACTGAAGATGGACATATTTCCACAATTAACCCACTATTAGCATACTGATATATGAAAAATAGTTTGTGTGTTCACTTGTAACAAATTGCTTATTAGCCCATGTCTCAAGTGGAATAAACGATCACAAGTTAAACATTAAAACAAAATGCATTTTAAACTTATAATTTGAAATTGGACAAAAAATATTATTCAAACTTAATCAACTGTTTAGAAATCTGTAATACTCCTTAGAAAAAGTATTATTACAGACTATTCGAAACTGCCCCATCAAATTGTTAAAAGTTAGAATCTCACTTTTGACTGACAGAAAGGTAACATCTAACACCCTCTATATAAGCAGGGTTATAATATTGATTTCAGATTTGATGTGAAATATGCCCATTACTGTCTCTTAGTCAAAAAAATTTTTAATTAATTTTACTCCACATGGCTTGTGAGAACAATTATTTGGATATATTTCTATATAAAAGCTAAACAATCTTTCTAACATTAGGAAGATTAAAAACCATTATTATTTAAAAACAAGACTTATTGAACAGCAAAGGATGGAAATTTTACTGTAATATAAATTCCAGTACTCTCCAACTATAATTTCAATCATGCAAGGACCAGGATATTAAGCCATCAAAAAAATAATCCAAGGGAAAACTGCTGATTCTATGTATTTTGGGCTGGATATAACCCTAAAATATGTTTCAGAGAGTTTGTTTTGTATTATATAACTACTTGGGTTATGTGGTTTTCATATTTTTTAGTCTATTTACTAAAACCATTGGTCCTACATTTAATTATTCACCACAAAGAGAGGCTTTCCAAGCTTCCAAAATAATAGAATCATACTAAATTCCATCAACGTTTAGGATGAGAATTGCAGTAAGTTACACCCTGACTATAAATATAATCAAGATATTTTAAAAAGCATGCTCAGTATGTGTGAACTATTAAAAGATTTATTTAAAATTATGTGAAAACATTTTCTTTCCAGGGTTATTAAAATCAAGTAAGCAATTTCATACAAAGTTTCACAGAATTCTAGCTGCCATGTATATATATATATATATATATATATATATATATATATATATATATATATATATATATATTCTGAACAACAAAGTACAACACAATCTCGCTGAAATCCAGGTGATGAAAAACTGGGAGCTTGAACTCAAGAAAAACATAATTGAATCACACACTAGGATTCTATGCTGTTATCAACAACTTCTAAGGATTTGGTAATTCCCTAGTCTGTATCTATGGAACTCAGATCCATTCTCAAGCCACTAAAAGCTACACTCTTGAAACCTTCCCATGAGTGACTCTTTATCTTTACTGTGGACCACATATTCTTCTGAGAAATTGCAACTCTCTTCAACTCAGGGGGGCTACAGAAATAATTCAAGAAACTTTGCCTATTGCATGTATTTCTTTTTGTTTGTTTGTTTGTTTGTTTGTTTGTTTTGGGGGGGCGTGGTACCGGGGATCAAACTTGGGTCCTTGCGCTTGCGAGGCAGGGGGCAGAACCACTGAGCTAAATCCCCGGCCCTCTTTTTTTTAATAAAACAACTTCGTTGAGATACAATTGACATAATAAATTAATATATTATACATTTTTAAACAGTTTGATGTTTTGACATATGTATACACCTGTGAAACCATTGCCACAATAAAAAAATACTATTTCTATCACTCCCCACAATTTCTTCAAGTTCCTTTGGAATTCCTCTCTCTTAAGTATATATCCTCCCTCACTGGCAACTACAATTCTGCCATAAGTTACTATAGATTAGTTTACATTTTACAGAATTCTTACAGGTGAAATTACAAATGTGTACTTGCATTTTTGTCTGCCTTCTTTTACTTAGCATAATTATTTTGAGCCATCCACATTTCAGTGTGTATCAAGAGGAGTTCAATCCTTTTTAATTTCTGTATAGTGTTCCATTGTTCCATAGTTTGTTTATCTACTTTTCTGTTGATGGACATTTCAATTGTGTCCTGTTTGGAGATGTTAAAAACAAAGCTGCTGTGAATATTTATGTGCAACAGCTACACTTGTCTCTCTTGGATAAATATCTAAGAATAAACAGCTGAGTAATAAGGTAAGGGTATGTTTAACTTATTATTAACTTATTAAGAAACTGCTGACCTGTTTTCTACAGTATTCCTAATACTTTACATTCCAACTAGCAGTGTATAAGATATCTAATTTTGAGATATATTTGTCTCCACTTTATTGGGTCAGTCTTTTTAATTAAATTTTTCTGAGAACTGTATAATGTCACATTGTACTTTGAATTTGTATGTTCCTATTCACTCATAATGTTGTACATTTTCAAATGCTTTATTATAATGAAAATAGTTTTCTTTGATAAAGTATATGTTTAAAAATTTGCTCTGCTTTTTTACTGGATGGTTTATTTCCTTATAATTGAGATTTCACATTATTGTGTAATACATTTTAAAACCACTTCCTAACCTGGGGATTTAGCTCAGTGGCACGATGCCTGCCTCCCAAGAACAAGGTCCTGAGTTTGATCCCTGGTACCAAACACACACACACACACACACACACACACACACACACTTCCTAAATATTTAGTCATGCAATTTTGAAAAGCATTTCTCCTAGATTCTGATTTGTCATAAATGACTTTTAGAAAGCAAAAGTTTTCATTTTGACAAAATTCAATTTATCAATTTTATATTTTTATAAATCATGCTTTTGTAGTCATATCTAGGAAATATTTGTGTAGCTCAATGCCACAAAGACTTAAAGTTTTTCTAAAATTGTACAGTTTTAGGCTTTACATTTAGGACTATAACCCATTTTTAGAAGAATTTCCTTTCACTATATATAAATTTAAATTCACTGATATGATGTCTGCTATGATTTGTGTCTAGATGTCCCCCCCAAAGCCTCATGCTGTCACAGACAGAGCTTTTTCAGAGGCGGCTGGATCAGAGTGCGTGATGCTAGGGTTGATTCATGGTGCAATGCTAAGTGCAGGCACAT
Organism: Heterocephalus glaber; assembly: GCF_053883595.1. Classification (NCBI taxonomy): domain Eukaryota; kingdom Metazoa; phylum Chordata; class Mammalia; order Rodentia; family Bathyergidae; genus Heterocephalus; species Heterocephalus glaber. The sequence goes on from NW_028258156.1 coordinate 10,948,888, forward strand.
TAAGATTAAGGGTGTGAGTCCTACCTGCCCTAAAAAGTCTGGATAAGATACAAGGGATAGAAAGAGCTGTGGTCATCCCTTGTTGCTTTGCTATCTTCTGTCCACCATGAACTGTTTCTCCTCTGTGAAGGTTGACTTCCATCCACCCTGCCTTGGAGCCAGTCAATTATGGACTGAAACCTCTATAAACTGGGAGCTAAATAAGCCTTTCCTCCTTTAACTTTATGTGTCAGGTATTTTGTCTCAGCAACGAGAAAAGTAACAAGAAATGCCTGGTGACTAGTAGAGGATCAGCAGTTAGAATCAAATGATGACAATTTTGAGAATTGTTTGAAAATCCCAATACCCAAGAAAATTTTTATATATTTTGTCCATTTTCTCTTTATTTCAGACTACAGGGTCCCTGTTGGTCCCCCTTGCTTAAAGTGGAGTCCCTTATTCTTTAAAAACTGGCAGTGTCATCTGCACAATTTCTGTATTTATTTCCTACCTGGAGAATTGGAAAGAAAAGAATGTGGTGGAAGGGGCCTCATGTCAGAAGTCCTGGAGTGCATTGTGGCCTAACCCAGGTACTCAAGACTCAGTGCATGTCTAGACCAGAGACATAAAGTCCAACATGGATCTACAGAGACTGGCAGCTATCTGATTACTGAAGACCTTACTAGTCATATCATGAATTTCTAACTCTGTCCTAGGAATGACTGAAGTCATTAAAAAGTTGCAACCAGATCTGCAGTGTTAAAAGAATCATTTTAAGTTCCAAAATGAAAATGTGTTACAATAGAGGAAGATATTCAGATGCAAGTTAGGAAAAATGAAAGGTGGTGGGCAGAGGAATGGCATGAGTTAAGGTGGAAAAATAGCCAAAGTGCAGTAATCAGCAGTGAGAAGGCCTACTGGTTTGGTTGAGGGAAAGCATGTGGAGTGTCATTAATAATTTAGAATACAGAGCAGTCTGAGGGGTCAGTGATGGTACTTTCGAGGGATTTATATATTTTACATATATTACAAAATAAATTGAATGTTAGAGAAGTTATTTAGGTTGACACATTCATTGAAAGAGATAATGATGAATTTTAAGTGTATTAGGAGATAATTGCAGATATTGAATCAAAATAATATAGATGGGAATAGACTTGTAAAACTTAAAATCAGAGGGCTGGGGATTTAGCTCAGTGCCCACTGCCTGCCTCACAAGCACAAGGTCCCAAGTTCAATTCCTGGTACCAAAAACATCAGAGAAGAAATCTCTTTACTTAATTTTAGAACCTCCATAATTTAAAACAACCTCATTTTTCAGTTCTGTGTTTTATATATATGATTATCTCTTAGAAAGTTAAAATATTGCTTAGCCCTCAAAATATTTTACATTTTCAAATACCCTCTAAACAGCATTATGTAATATTTTATATTATCCAAACAATTTCTACATTACATTTAACATTATTTCAAGTCATAGAATTTTGATTAGGGTTATCATTTTAACTACAAAAGCTCAACTACTGATTTTTATCCAAATATGTTTAAATTTTTAGTAAATCAAGGGCAATGAAATGATTAAAAATCAAATAAACAAATTAACATCTTGACAATTACAATTTATCAGTTAAAACAAAAAAAAGATTGATATATTTCTCCTTCCCTTTGTAGATATTCATAGCAAGATGGGCTCGATGATGAAGGAAATATATTGCATATAATGTAACTTGAGATTAGAGGTTTTTTGGGTTTTGTGGGGGTTTTTCTGGTACTGGCGACTGAACTCAGGACCTTGCGCTTGTGTGACAGACACGGTGTCACTGAGCTAAATCCCCAGGCCTCGAGATTGGAGTTTTGAGTATTTGATTCAAAGATTCCATTATAGCAACTATTAGTGATTTTACTCTTTAGACTAAATATCATTACTGTCTCTACAGTTTTGCCTTGCTATTCAAACAAGGTCAAAATCATCAAATTATGAAAACAAATCTTACAAGTCTCCTTTTACCTATAGATCAATTATCAATAACTTCAAAACCTATTTGACAATTTTTTCCCTAGAATCTTAAATTATAAGTTTGGTTTCTAATCATCCCTGCCATCTCCATTATGTTTACCATCTTATAACTCTACCTTGTAGTGAAAAAGGAAATTGATCAGATAATTCCTAATGCACTCTGAGAAAGAAAGAGATTGACAGGGATGGAGATAAAGAAATCAACAAGCATCAATAAGCATCATTCTGTAGATGTAGAACATCAAGTGGAGATTTGGACTAAACATAACCAAAACAGTCTGGCAATAATGGTCCCCAGAGCCCCTACAAAATCAGCTAGCCATGAAAGAGAATAATAGATAAAAGCTAGGGAGTATAATCATAAATCTAGGTAGAAGTGCTATACTAAATTGTGAAGCCTGGGGAGATAGGAAGAGGGGCTGAGATCACATACACATTGGAATAAAAGACAAGTAGAAGCCTGCAGAGCAATTCTATTGATCTAACCACTTTGGGATGTGGGAACCTTGCCTTAAATGGTCTTTAAGATAATGATGTGTGGGTGAGGAAGGAAGAAATAAGGTAAGCTCAAAATTGGACCTTAGAACTACAAGAAGTGCTGAGGGAATGTATATTGAAGGGGGTCTTCCTTTCAGAGAAAAATAACCACTTCACCAAATAATATGGTTGTGATATTAATGTAACTTGGATGGAGTGAAGGGAAATTTACTTTAAAAATTAGAATTTTTTTTGGCAACACTTGTGAGAGTGCTCCTGAAGGTCATCATCTTTCAGGACCTACAGAGATAAAGACAGTAATAGTTTCTTCCATGACAATAATTTCCTCCATCCATGATACTAACCAATATAGAAATTCTGTAATCCTAAAATGATAGCTGTGAGAGGCCACAAAGAGGCTAAAGACAGTGGCAGAATAAACAGAAAACCCTCCCCAAGGGCTGGTGAGTCAAGAAGCAGAAAAATATTTAGAGAGTCTTTCACTTCGAAGTTGTTGGTTCTGATTCAGGCAGTATTTTAAAGCTTAAGTAAATCCCTTAAAATAAGAAGAGATAATACAGGACAGAAATTAATCTAAACTACACCCTGGGTGTCATTACTTGAAGAGAGTTATTTAATAAAAACATGTAGCGAATCTAATGCAGTATTCTTTACTGAAGAAAAAGATGATAAAAAATTTTCCAAATAAAAATACATGCATAAATTTCACGGGAAGACTTTTTAATTCCGGAATTATAGTAGACTCTGCTGATATTGTTATCAAGTAGCTCTTTCTAGAAGTGGCTTGACAAATAAATGTTACTGGATTTGGAGTTGCTCACCTCTCCTTCTGGAGTTGGATTCCAAGTTCTCCTAGTCTCGAACAAAGAATCGAATGAAATGAACAAAAAGCAGTGGCCACATCGATTTAAAAAAGTAAACACAAAGAACAAGAGAGAAACTGGCTCTGCAGAGCGAGCTCGGGCTGAGTCAAAAGAAAAAGCAAGATGAAAGAGCAACCTGGAGAAAGCAGCCTATGATGAGGACAGCCACGATAGCAGGCTCTTCTTGGAGTCTGTGTCCTCTATACTGCCCAAATCTGGGCAGTCCCCCAAGACCTGAGAGGCGGGGCTGATTGAGAAGCTGCTACAGGTCTCCGGGCAAGCCCACGTGCAGGGCTTTGGGACCCGTTCTACACGGGTATTATGGAATCTTGTAATTAACAGGCCACAGTTACTTCCCCAGCCAGTTTCACCACACCCTAATCTCCCGTGTCAATTTCAGAAAGATTAATACAGGCCTTAGAGGGAAGTAGTGTGAGAGGATCAAACCCTTGAGCTCTAACCTGTAATTGGATAATGACTTGAAAATTTACACATTGTGAACTCAGCACTTTGAGGTCTCACTTAAAAAATAAAGAAATGGATGAATGCCCTGCATAGAGTTACTGCATTAAATAATATATGTAATACAGACTTATCACATAGTAAGTGCTCAATAAGCATTATTATTATCATCATCATCATTATTATTATTATTATACCAGTCCTAAGACAGCCAGGAGTCTAAAGAGAAAAGGTAATTATCAAGTGTAACTCATATTACAACTTTCTACCTTGTAATGACAAAGGAAATTGATCAGATAATTCCTAACGCATTCTCAGAGAGAGAGAGAGATTGTCAGAGATGGAGACCAAGAGAACAGAAAGTGCTTGGTAAGCATCAGGGTAGACGTCTCTAAAGGAGAACCTCAAGGGGAGAGCTGCACCAAAGATATCCAAATCTATCTGGTGACGAGGGTCTCCAGAGCCCCTTCAAAGTCAGCTAGCCATGGAGAACAATAATAGAGAAAATATGGGAATTTTATAAAATCTACTTATTTAATGCTTACAACGAGGAAGGTACTATTCAAGACGTGGAGGTTCACTGATAACCAAAAAGATAAAATCCTATTCTCATACTAGACCAGGTGTGAATGAAAGGGGTTAGTGGGGGTGGGGTTAATGTTTATGAAAAATAAAGAGGAAGACAACCGAATTGGTCAAGAAAGTCTTCAGACAGTGATAAGAAATAACACCTGTGGTAGAAAAAAGTGAGTAAGCAGGAGCAACAGAGAGTGTCTTAGACTATGCTGCATAGGCAGCCATCTCTCATCCAATATGATGGGGACTATGGTGCAAAGAGGAATCTCACGGCAGGCAAATGTAGCCATTACCATGCCTGATCACTGGCTGAAGACTGCCTGGGAAGAGTACGTCATCCATGTGAAAGTTGCAGGGCATTGTGGAAATATTATAATAGAAGGGTGTCAGCTAACTATTCCTCAGAGCTAAACAAGTTCTTTCTTGAAAGGACATTTGACTGGTAAGTCTCCAAGGATGTCACAGTTCACCCTCCGTGCCACCTGACTTACCTGTCCATTTATGCACTTCATGTTGGCTCCTTGAAAGTGCTAGTTGATCTATTTTCCTGAATAAGTATTTAGAAAAGAAAGGATACTGGACCACCCATAACCCCATCACAGCAGACCTTTTTGAGGTTACATCTAGTGCTCCTTGCCTTCCTTTTCTACTCTTCATTTGAAATATCCACCACCTAAGCCATCATGTCTGATACTCTTAGAAGCTTGCCTGGTGATATAGCTCAAACCCTCCTTCCTGAGAAGTCTGAGTCTAGTATAACCCTATCTTCCTGAGTCATGATTGCACAGAGGTATTTACTTCCTGTAAAAGACCAAGAAAGAAACAGAATTGAGCTTGGAAAAGCTTGATATCATAATTCTAACTAGATGTCTGTGAAAGAAAAGAGAAAGAACCATGACTAGGCATGAAGAGGCCCTGACTATGATGCAGAACTGAAAAGACTCTCAGCAAAGGGCTGGGAATATACCTAACAGGTAGCATGTTTGCCTAACATGGGCAAAGCTCTAGGATCAGTCCCCAGCACTACAAAACAAAAATCTCAGGCAACACCATGGGAAGCTCTACAGCAAATATTTCCTGTAGAGAAGTCCCACACTGGGCAGAAAGAACAAGACCCTAGTATTCCTTTTGTGGTGGGGCTGTCCACAAAGAACACCGTCTAGGCTTGAATGTTGTAAGACTTCTTAAGGCCCTACAGTAGAAACATGATAGCTAATTGTAATCATTTAAGCTGCCAAAGAAATTCAAGCAGTGCTCTTCCATAGCTAACACTTGGAGCTTCTATTCTACTGAGAAAAACTGAAAGGAAAGGAAATAAGTAAATATATATTATGCCAGAGAGTTTAGGTCTTATGAAGAAAAATAAAGCAAGGTAAGAGAGTTAGGGAGTGCAAGATAGAGGAGGAAGAGAACTAATTTATTTAGGGTGGTAAGGGATCACCTTGGACATTGTAGTGTGCTTCTCTGATAAGCTCGGATTACCACAGGATCTGAAGGAAGTGATGGAGTGAGGTATGTGGGTCTCTGTGGAGGGAAGTGTGGCAGTAACAGATGCAAAGGCGTTAAGGCAGATATTGTCCCAGGAGCAATAAGAAGGCCAGCATAGAAGAAGCAGAGTGAAAGAGAAAGAAAATTACAAGTTCTCGGAGGTCTTGAAGCAGAAATGTAGCACCTCGTAAGACACAGTGATGAATTTTACACTGACAGAGATAGAAACATGTCCAGTGCTTCCACTCGGCTATCTAGGAAGACATTAAACTTAGGAAGTTCAAAGTTCATCGCCTAATCTTCACCCTCCTGTATCCTCTTTCTGGGGTCTTTCTTATATCAATTAATTGCAAATTTCTTTGCAGTTGCTCAGGCCAAGATCTTGGGATCATCTTTGACACCCTTCTTTCCTTCACATCTTACGTATGTTCTATCAGCAAATACTGTTGAATTTTCTTCAAAATATACTCACACCACAATCACTTCAGATTACTGTGACCCCTACCAACTTGAGTGACTATAATAGTCCCTCCATGAGTTACCCTCCCTCCTCATCATTTTCAAACAATTTATTCTTCACACATTAGCTAGAGTGGTTTTTTTTTTTTTAATACAAGGAAAACTTTAAAAGTTTCCAGTGGAGGGCTGGGGATTTAGCTCAGTGGTTCCAGCACCTGCCTTGCAAGGGCAAGGTCCCAAGTTCAATCCCCAGTACCAAAAAAAAAAAGTTCCCAATGGAGTCCATGTTACCCAAAGAAAAATCCAAGGTTGCTAAACGTCTCAAAAGGCCCTTTGTGATACAACCCTGCCCCGTGTCAACTGCCCTGAGCTCATCAAGTGGTACTTTTCTCTTCCCTCCCTTCTTTCCTTTCCTCCTCAGTGGCCTCTGTGATGTCTCTCTGATATCCAAGGCAATTTTCCATCTTACTGCCTTTGAAATGTCCAGTCTCTTTATGTGGAAGCTTCTCACCTGATATGAACTTTAACCCTCTACTTACTTTTAACAATCTATTTATATATCATTCTTTTACTTAATCTTACTGAGAGTAATAACTTGACCCCAACTTTCTAGCATTCCAGATCCCCTTATACTGAATAATTTCTTCCTCAGCCCTTGCCATTCTCAGCACAGCACAGGACTTTTAAAATCATGTTGCTTATCTTTGACTTATACCAAACTTGCTAGATCCATACCACAGGGATCAGGTACATCTTAAGCATTCAATAATTTTTTTTTTTTTTTGGTACTGGGGATCGAACTCGGGTCCTTGAGCTTGTGCGGCAGGTGGTGAAACCACTGAGCTAAATCCTCGGCCCCAAAATTTTTTAAATGTATAAAATAGTGATAAATTTAATATGATAAACTTAGTGTACAATAAGATAATTTTAAACATGTTATATATTAATATGAGTAATGTATAATTAGTTACAACCCTTTGCTAATTCCAATTTTTTATTAAGTGGGAGTGTTTTTTAATATATTAGGTTAAATCAAATGAAACTGACCTATAGTTTAGGTTTAAAATGTCTTGATTTTGACAGTTCTGTATGTTTTAACTTAATGCTAATACTTTTCCCATATCATGAATAGTATAATAGTAAAAACTTTTGAAAATATTAAATTACAAAATCACATATACAGTATTTAATCTGCAAATACACAAAGAATTTATGGCTTTAAGGATGAATGCAAGACCCATAAAATTTATTACAAAGGAAAGTCACTATTAAAAAGGATGTATAAAAATATAATATAGGAAATGAGAAAAATGGAAATTATTTGAGGGTAGAAATTTATAGCATCCTAGGGGATATTTTTCCTTCACACCGTTGTAATTTTCCACATTTTCAAGAAGTGAAGAATTTGGAGACGTTTCAAACAACTAATGCAAGACTTAATATTGTTGAAAATTCGGAAAAGAGGTTTATCCCAAAGGCTAACAGAAATGGAATTACTTCATGTGAAGAAGAAAAACCTGAGGCAAAAAGTAACATATTTTAAGCAGCTTTTACAAATCCTTTTAAAAAATATAAAGGCCCATGTCCCTCTGCTTAATCTTTCAAGTCATCTTCTACTGTTTTGGGTCCTAGTAGAAAGCACAGAATTTAAATAAGGAGATCTCAGATGCACTGAAGCATATTGTTTCTCACCCATGAATCTGCAATTTGAGGGTTCAGCTCTATTCTGCTAGGTGACAGCACGTCCCAGTTTCCTGTTGTTCAGACTTCCCCTAGGGCAGACATCGGTAATCTATGGCCTGGGAACCAATTCTACCTGCTACCCACTTTTGTAAATAAAGTTTTAAACAGCCATAGCTATTCACTTATACATTGTTGAGGCTTCTTTGTGCCTCATGGAAGAGTTGAAGATTTGTGACATTAACTACACACCCTGCAAAACCTAAATATGTACTATTTGATTCTTTTTTTTAGTTTATTGATATATTTTAGATATACATAATGATATATTCATCACAAGGAATTTGTACCTGTACATGATGTATCTTGATTTTTCTTTTTTTCCCCATTCCTGAGTTTTCAAACCTGTGAAGTCCTCATGTACAGGGCTAATTCTAGCTTACCACCAGCATGCACACACACACATACACACACAAACACACACACATGTTCCAGGCACTGAGAAGAGAGAAAATAGCCAAGTGGAGGGGAAACTATTCCCTTTTCACCATCAAAAAGTTGTATACATCACATCTGTTTATATTCTATTAACAGAAATATGCCCATCTGAAATATGTGTGGATGAGTCTATTACTAAAAGACAAAAATGAGTAGGTAGAGGGGTTGGAGATTTAGCTCAGTGGTGCCACAGCCTGCCTTGCAAGTGCAAGTTCCCGAGTTCTATCCCTGGTACCAAAAAAAAAAAAGCAAAAATGAGTAGATAGACACTGGGGAACAACAAGTAGCCTCTGACAGGATTCCAGGATTATCTGTGGCTAAGTATATACGTAGTGTAGGTGGAAAGTACAGCCTCTTGAAGCCACTATTTTGTAGAAGTAGGCAAAAATTAGACAAGATTTTTGACAGTCAGAAGCACTTCACAAAGTAGAAACTTGCCTTGTCCAGAAAGTCTGCCTCTTCCTTCTATACTCCTAGTTATTCATAATTCACCCAGAGCCTGGTAATACTAATATTTTAAAGAGTAGATGATCAGATTGAGTATTTGTTGTCAATGATTGTAAATAAGCCTTGGATCTCTGCAGTGGTAACTTTAACTTGGTGTGTACCCTCCTGCCACTCCTCCCCCTGGCAGAGATTTCTCTTACTTTAATAACATCTCTGATAACTTCAAAGACAGAGGCAGTTGCTTCAGGAGCATTTTCACCCTCTCTCTCCACCATGCCATCCATTCCCGCACACATATACACACAAAAACAAGATACACACTCAACAATTCAGTATTCACTTACACTTTGACTTTCTTATCATAGTAAGTCATCATATTCAGTATATCAGGGAATATGAAATGTGCTTATTACAGAAAGCAAGCATCGCCAAATTATAGCCAAAGGCCAAGTCTAGCCTTTTGCCTAGTTTTATAAGTAAAGTTTTAGAATATATATCTGTATTAGTCAGCTTTCCATTACTATAACAAATACATATGATAATCAATTTTAATTTAAAAAGATGGATTGTGACACATAGTTTTGGAGGTTGATCCAGTTGCTTTGGAGCCTGTGATGAGGCACTACATTGTGGCAAGAAGCACATGGTGGAGCAAAATTCCTCACTTCATGGCTAGGGAAGAAAGAGAGAAAGATGAGAACACTGCATGCCACAGTCCCTCTCAAGGGTCTGCCCCCAAGGACCTAAAACCTTCCACTAGGCCCCACCTCTTCCAAATTTCACCCTCTCCAATAGCATCACATGGGCCTTTGGGGGACTAGGGAATGGCAGTCCAGATGGGAACTCTAGAGGCAGCTATGCTTACACATTTGCATGGTGTCCATTGCTGCTCTTGTACAGCAAAAGCTAATTGCAGCAGAGACTGTGATCTGCTGCAGAGGACCATAATATTGATTATGCCCAAAGAAGGCTGCAAAGAGTTAACCCCACAATTGGCTTGTTTATAGAAGTGAGTCTGGCCAAAGCCTGTGTGCCGAGGTCAGAGTAACTTGAACCCAAATTCCATTCCCACAACTAAAACCTTCAGACTAGAAGGACAGTGTTCCAGTTACAATCATATATTTTGTCTATTCTGTTCCTAATTTGTGAATGCTTTGTCTTGTCCTTTAGGAGTCTTGTTTACATTAATTTCCATAGAAACCACATGTTGCCTTTACCTCCAATTGATTGCCATTAAAAGTCAGTGCCTGGGACTGGCCGGTGCCTTTGTCGGTTACACCGGCATTGGTCATCCTGGCACCCTGCTTTCTCTCTCTTAGTTCTGTCTCTTAGTGTATTCTTTTTCTCAGGCCTGAATCACTCACTGGGCAGGTGGATACTGGAACCTGACTACAGCGATCTCCGGCAATCTGCAAGACCCAAATTATTTACTGCTTCACCTATTAGTTGTAATCCTTGAAATTCATCATTCTAAGGAGTCTTTATTTTTATTTGAACTCAGGATTATAATTAGAATAGAACGATCTTCATTTGGATATAAAACTTTTCTTAACTCAAAATATAGGAAACCCTAGAATTGATTTCCTTTTACACTTCTTGAATTTTATCCTGGAGCTTCAAAGAACAGAAAAGGTGCCCATTTTGCTTGTTTTTTTTTTTTGATAAGTTTAATAAGGAAAGATGGTCTTCAATAAATGGTACTGGGTCAATTGGCTATCTTACTGAAAATCAAATTGATTTTGACCATTCCATCTATCGCCCATACTTTCCCTACAAAACTCATTTCTAGGTTGGTTTTAGTTCTAAATGTAGTGTGTGTGTGTGTGTGTGTGTGTGTGTGTGTGTGAGAGAGAGAGAGAGAGAGAGAGAGAGAGAGAGAGAGAGGGAGAGAACCTTTTAGCAAAAAGCATAAAATAACTCCATGACGTTGGAATAGATTAATATTTCTTTAACATGAAATAAAAAACATCAGGGTTTAAAAATGATTATTTTTACTACACTAAAGTAAGACCTTTTTTCTACCAAAAGATATTATTTGAAGACTCACACTTTCTAATTTCAAAACTTACTACAAAGCTAACATAGTTAAAACAGTGTAGAAGCATAAAAAGAGACATATAGGCAAATGGAATAAAAGAGACCCCAGAAATAGGCCCAAACATACATGGCCAAGTAAATTTGGTTAAGAGTGCCAAGACCATTTAATAGGGAAAGGAGAATTTTTTCAATAAATGATGCTCAGCAAACTGGATATCTACCTTCAAAAGAATGAGGTTAGATTCTTGCCTTACATCGTATAAAAAATTAATTCAAAGTAGATGAAAGGCCTAAATGTAAGGTCTAAAACTCCAAAACTTTTTAGGGGAAAACTTTTATAACAGAATTTGGTGATGATTTCTTGGATGTAACACCAAGGCACAGGCACCAACTGAAAAAGTGATAGAAAAATTAGACTTCATAAAATATTTTAAATCTTATACATCAAAAGACCCTATTAACAGAGTAAAAAAATCAACCTATCAAATGAGAAAACATATTTGCAAATCATGTATCTGATGAAGGATTGATATCCAGAATGCTGAGAGAACTCCTTTCATTCAAATGTGAATAGAGAAAGAGTTATTACTTTTCTCAAAATATATTTCAGAGCTGGGCTTAGTGGCACATACTTGTAATCTCAGCTCTCAGGGAAGCCAAGGCAGGCGGATGGAAAGTTTGAGTCCACCCTGGGCAACCTAAACACTTAGTGAGCCTCTGTCTGATAATTCAAAACATAAAATTTAAAGGAATAGGGATGTAGTTCAACCTGAAGGCCCTGGTTTCAACCACCCACTACAGAAAGAGAAAGACAGACAGACAGATAGATATAAAAAGCGCTTAACATCTGTAATCAATAGACAATGCTAATAAAAAGTACTATGAAATACCACTTTTAATCCATTAGGATACTACTATTTAAAAATATAGAAAATAATAAGTGATGGTAAGGATGTAAATTAAAGGAACCCTTGTACAATGTTTGTGGGAATTTAAAATGGCACAGGTACTCTGAAAAAGATAAAAATGGAAGTATCATTTCATCACTAATTCCACTTATGGATATATACACAAAAGAATTAAAAGCAGAATCTCAGAGATGTTTGGATATCCATGTTCAAAACAGTAACATGCACAAAAGCTAAAATACGGAAGCAAGACAGATGTCTATCAATCATAAATGAGTAAATACAATGTGGAATATACAGACAATGGAATATTAGTCAGCCTTTGAAAGAAAAGAAATTCTGACATATAATACAATATAGATAACCCTTGAGGACATTATCCTAAGTGAGATAAACCGGTAACAACAACAACAATACTGTGTGATCCCACTCAGTGAGGTACATATTCTGAGACCCAAGTCTGCTGCTTGGCATGAGAGGACAGGCAAGAGGAGGGACAAGGTGTTAAGGTGAGGACGGTGACTATTCCAAAAGCCTTGAAGACCCAAAAACTGGAAGGCCCTGGTCCAAAGTCTATCTTACCAGGAGGCTAATTTTCAGGCAAGATGCTATTGAATGGATATCGATTTTTCTTGTTACAGATCAAAAGAATTCTGGAGATGATGATGGAGGCAATGCTTTTACAAAATAATGAGTATGTGTTGTAGTGCTAAACCATACACTTAAAAATTGTAAACTTTATGCTTCCCAAAAGAAAAGTGAGAAACAATAGAAATAACTTTTTTTTTTTGAGTCCAGGGTCTTTGTACTGAGCTACATCTCCCTAATCCTCCTCCTCCTTTTCTGAGACAAAGGCTTTTTAAGTCATTAAATTGTCTCAGCCTCCCAGAGTGGTGAGATTACAGGTATGAGCCATCAAGTCAGCCTACATTTTAAAATTACACCATAAACAAGTTGAAAAAGAAACCCAGAGTAGGAGAAGATACTTGCAGTACCTATATCTGAAAAGAATTCACAAAACAATTAAAATATAAAAAAAAAAAACATTTGAGCAGACATTGTACACCCAAAAGCCAGAACCTAACTGGTTATTAGGAAATGGTGTTCAGTTTACTTATCTCAAGGAAATGCAAATTAAAACCACAATGTACTACTCCAACACACATTCAAAATACCTTAAACTAAAAAGTTAGAAAATGACAAGAAATGACAAAGATGTGAAGAAACTGGAACTCCAATTTATTAGTGATGACACTATAAATTGTTATTTTTTTTAAAGTAACTACTAACCATATACATAATCTAGTCCACTTTTATGTGTATCATGAATGGGAATGAATCAATGTGATCACAAAAGATATACATAACAATACAGATAGTCCTGTTTTTGTAATAGGTAAAAACTGGGAAATTCTCAAGTGTCCATCAAAGGTAGAAGCAATAAATAATGATATATTCACAAAATGAAATACTGTTCAACAATGAAAATGATATGCATGAATCTCAAAAAATGTTGGGTGGAAGACACAAAATAGTACACAGAGTATAGTTTTTTGTATAAAATGTCCAAAATCTTGGCTAAATTAATTTCAGAAGTCAAATAATAATTTCTTGAAGAGAAATTAGTGACCAAATACTGGGTACATAAGATTCTGAAGGAGGTCTTTTAGGATGTTTATGAAGTTGATTTTCAAGCTGGTTATGTAAGTAAGTGGATAGTCTTAAGCTATCCACTTAAGATATCTGTATTTATATTATCTCAAACTTTGGTAAAGTGTCTTATTTCTTGGTTCAGGCACTGGTTACATGGGTAGATTTACTGTTTGAAAATTTACTAACGTGCCTAATGTGTGCATACATGATTTGTGAATTTTCCAGCATATATAATTAACTTTTTAAAAGTTTAGCTAAAATATAAAGTGGAAAAACTATCTCGAAGCTCAGCCATGACCATATCCATAGATAATTTCAAATTGAATAGGAAGAGGGCACAAGTCCCTTCTCTGTGTAAGGTAAAGGGCTACTTCTTACCCCATTTTCCCTGCTATCATGACTCGTCTTTATCATTTTCCCTGAAAGTACCCAATGGCTCTAAAATATAAGGGAAAGAGTATGAAAGGAGATGAAAATGGAAGATAATGTTTTAATTTGGGAGAATTAGATATTTGCTTTACTCTCTGGAGAATTTTTAAACTTACCTTTCTTTGCTTACTGCTCTCAATTCTACCCTCCAGCCCTCCTTGAGCAGTGTTGCTCAAGTCACTTGGCCACTTTTCTTATTTGCTTACATTCTAAATGTAAGAGAATAGATGACACAAAATGTTTAATGAAGATGGCCAACAGAGACAAAGTAGATAATCAAATAAACAACACTGTCATTTTTTGATGATTTCCTGAAATATACTGAGCAAAGTTTGTGAAGAATTTATCTGTTATTGCTTGTGTTTAGATGTCCCTCAAAGCCTCAAGCAAATAAGGTGGGGCATTTTTGGAGGTCCCTGGACCTAGTGTGTGAGGCTGGAATCCATCCATGGTGCAATGCTAGGCTCAAGGGCACTGGGATTAAGGATGTGAGTGCTACCCGCCCCCCAAGTAGCCTGGATAAGGTCAAAGGGGCAGAAAGAAGTTGTTAAGGTCCCTTGTTGCTTTTGCCGCTTTCTATTACCATGAACTATTGCCCCGGTGCCATGTGCCACCTGTCTTGGAGCCAGCTGATTATGGATTGAAACTTCTGCAAACTGTGAGCTAAATAAACCCTTTCCCTTTTTACTTTGGGTGTGAGGTATTTTGAAGACTTTTGTTTTGTTTTGTTGTACCGGGGATCGAACTTGGGACCTTGTGGTTGTGAGGTAGGCACTGGAACCACTGGACTAAATCCCCAGCCAGTGTGAGGTATTTTGTCTCAGCAACAAGAAAAGTAACTAAGACATTATCATACTCTTTATAAAAATCTTTATACATGTCACTGAGTAACTATTAACTATAGGCCTAGGACCTAGAGGAATCAAGGTAGAAGTTAGCTTCTTTTAATCCTCCCTTGAGTTTTTTAATAATTTTTCTCTCTTAACTTTCAAATCTAAAAAATGTAAATGATTCCCCCTAATGAGATGAGCTGTTGTAAATCACTTAGCTCTCTACAAATATACTATATTCACTATACATACTCACCAACTTCTCACAAAACCTTTTTTATAATAAAGTATAAGTTTCAAAGTAAGCAGAGCAGTTTCATTTTTCCTAGAATTTATAACTAGAAATTAAAAATCAATCATTATCATTTATGTTTCCAATATTCCAACATTTTTTGCTCTAATTATGTCAGCGTGATTAGAACCTTGTAAAATACACATTTCTGTCACATGAACATAAGCGTTTATCTTGAGATTTATGACATAATTAAAATTTTAAAATATTTAAAAATTATTAGCACACATACCCTCATTAAGACCTTGTTTTTCTAAATGTCTAATGCTTTGAATTGGTGTTTCAACTCAACCTTAGGTGTTGGTTCCACTAGATTTGCTACAATACCCTTCACAGAATGGAGGATTTTAGGGCAAAAAATTCATCTCCTTAGAATCTCATCACAGTTCCTGTTGTGGAACTAGATTTTCACTTGACTGAGATATTGGACTCACTTACATACACATTTAAAAGAAAACAATAATCATAAATAAAAAACCTAATAAAAGATCAACTACAAAATTTGCCCATATATTTAGTAAAATATTAAGTTAAACAAGAATCATAAATCATATTAGTCCAGATCAAAAGGCAGCTAGACTCTGTCACTTGCTAGCCCCTTAGCCTCTGTTGACATTTCTATTAGTTTTTATTTTCAGTCCTCCCTTCACAAGAAATTTAGCAAAAATCAAGTAGATAATCATAAAAAAGACCTCTTTCTCAATAATATCTCCAAGAAACAAAATTTTCAATTCTTGGCCTGCATTACCACAGTACAAGTTGTTGAACAGAAAGTAGCACACACAAGCAAGAGTAGAGAAAATCAAGTGAGGAAAAAAAAAGATAACATTAAAAATTGAAGAATCCATGGTCAGCTTGCATTTTTAGTTTAATTTACTTTTATCTGATACATAAAAATCTAAAAGTTGTGCATATTAATGAAGCACGATGTAATGTTTTAATACATGACCATATTACATAATGTTTAAGGCAAATTAAACATGCTATCTCCTCAAACATTTGTCATTTCTTTGAGGTGAAGATTTTTGAAAGTTTTTCTTCTAGCTTTCCGAACTGTTCAGTACAATACAGTTGCCTAAACCCACTCTTTTCACAATAACACACAATAAATTCTTGCTTTGATTACACTTGAGAGTTCAGAAAGAAGGAAAGGAATTCGCTTGCTAGAAATGAGTGGGCTCTGGGAGCTGTCCGATGTACTGAATGAACCACCGTACCTGCAGCTTTCCTCCCTCATGGAGGCTGGTGTTCTCAGTGGTTCTCCCTCTGTGTTCTTATTTTCAACCTATTTCTTGTACCCCACCTTTAGTCCCCTTCGGATCTTTCAAAAAATCTTTACACTGAATAATTAAGTATAGCTATCCCCCCAAAAAAGAAAGCAGAAAGAACTTTTCTTTGTTAAAATTAGGGATAACATAAAATCAATAAAAGTTTATTTTAATTCTACCAAATTTTAAAACTTTTTTATTTCAAAAATTATCTAAAGGTAGCCCAAAACTCCCTTAAACAGAAGGAAATAATGTCGAATATGTACTCTTAAATCCTACTATAGAATATTTAAAATGATGAGGAAAATCAAAGAAGTAAATGTGTCTGCATTTTTCTTTGTTCACAAATATTTGATCCGCAATTTAAAATCCCAAATATTCCTCGGCAGAGAGTGAGCAGATCTACTCTCTGGCTTATTAAAGATACCTGGTATTTTTGAAAAGAGAGTGGAGTAGTTATGTTTGGGGAGAAGGGTTTGCTTTATCTCCAATACTGAAAATTTTGCAGTAAAGCCCAACTGGGGAAAATGTTTTGATGTTTAGTCTTTCGTTTTGTTTCCATCATAACTTCTTTTCCTCGAATAAAAGTCTCTAGGTGAGTAGAAGATGAGGCCAGGAAGGGAAATTCAAGTATCTCAAGTGTTAGGCTGGTTGCATCCAAACAGACTGTGGAGAAGTCAGAGTTAGTAACAAGCGGGAAAGATGTTTGCCTAAGTCCTAGAACGAGAAAGAAAGCCGGTTCCAACAGCGACCCCGGGGAATGTGCTCAGCCCCCTGCCATGCTTACTTAGGAAGGTCTTGCCTTTCAGCAGCCGCTGCACTGGGATACCAGACAAACAGCTCCCCTCGACCCCTGGCAGGAAGGGCCCCTCTTCGGGACATCATTAAAAGCACATGCACTTGCTGGATGTGAACATCCATTGGCAGTTGGTAGCAAGATTTGGGACTCCTGCCCCGAAGCCAAGGAGAAGCCATTGCTCTGGAAAACATCCTCGCTTTGAACATCCAAGCCGAAATTAAAGAGCTACACGAGATAAGGAGCCCAGAGAACATTAAAATTGGCTGCAGGGCTGAGGACAGACACAAAAAGGCACAGCAGGTAAGAGCTGGGGGTTGTTGCCAAGAAGGAACTGTCCGGAGGGGCCCAGCAGAAAGATCTGGGAGCTGGAGGCCGGACTCTAGGAGCTTCGGTGTGTTACGAGCTCGCGCTCCCCCGTCAGCTTTGCGAGAAGCTCGTCTATGGGCGCAGCTAATCCTGTTACCAGCCTGCTTATAAATATTAATGTCCCTGGCCCATCGGTGATGGTGCCCTGTCAGGCTGAAGGCAGTTAAGAAGCCTCAGCAGCAGCGTCGCCCCTTCTTGCACAAATCGATGGGACACAGGGCCAAGCTGAAGGGATGGCGGCCTACCCCGAGAGCTGCGTGGACGCCACCGTGCTGGGCTTCGTCGCCGACCTGTCCTTGGCCTCCCCGAGACACCCGCTTCTCTGCGACTTCCCTCCCGGGGCTCCTTTTGGGGAGCCGGCACTTGAGCTGCCAGAGGGCAGCCCCAGGAGGCTGGGGCAGTTGGAGGAGGGGGGCGCAGATGAGGAGGAGGGCGAAGTAGACGGAGGGGACGAGGAGGAGGAGGAGGAGGACGACGACGACGACGACGACGACGGGCGCGGCAGAGTCGCCTCCCTATTGGGCCGCCCCAAGAGGAAGAGGGTGATCACCTACGCCCAGCGCCAGGCCGCCAACATCCGTGAGAGGAAGCGGATGTTCAACCTCAACGAGGCCTTTGACCAGCTGCGGAGGAAGGTGCCCACTTTCGCCTACGAGAAGAGGCTGTCGCGGATCGAGACCCTCCGCCTGGCCATCGTCTACATCTCCTTCATGACCGAGCTCCTGCAGAGCTGCGAGCAGAAGGAAGCAGGCTGAGCCGGGCTGGGCCGCCGGGCGCCTCCCCTCCTCTCCCGGCTGCGCGGGGCTGGGGTTCGGGACTGGGCGGCGGGCTCGGGAGGGACGCCCGGGACGGCACTTCGTCTGGCTTCGGGGGCGAGGCTTTGGGCCCCGGAGAAGAGTGCTGGGGCGAGCTAGGCGAGCGGGGAGTCCGGGAGTCCGGGTCCCGGCCGAGGTGGCCGGGTGGGTGGGTGGGTGGGACTCTCAGCTCCTCCTCCGAGCCTAAGGGGCAGAGTTCCGAGCGTCCGGAGAGCCCTAGGTCTCCTCCTTGCTTTTTGAAAAATAGAACTTCTTAGGGCTTTATTTTTAAATGTCAAGCGTCGGTGCCCAGCCATCCGCCCCCAGCTCCGGATCGGGGGCCAGCGCCCTCGGGGAGGGGCGGGAGCAGAGGCGAGCAGGGCGAGTAGTGAGGCCCTTTCCGGGAGGCGAGGGCCTCGGAGCTCCCGCGCGGGGGTTTGTCCGGGAGCAGAGAGGAGATGGGCCGAGCGCAGAGTGGCCGTCCGGGGACCGCTGGCCGCCAGCGCGACGTCTGTCTCGGACTCCCTCGCTCCCTCTTCCTCTTTCCCTCGCTCCCCTCCTCGCCCTTTCTTCTCTCTTCTGTTCTCCCTCTCTCTACCCCCTCCCACTCCCCACGCACACTTTACCGCCCCTCTCCCTCCCTCCCCTCTCTCCACTCTGGGCTGGGCTGCGGCCCGAGGCTCCCCAGACGCCTCATCCCACGTGGCAGCGTCTCCGCGCTCACTCTGCGCCCTCGCCGCTCTGACCTTCCACCCAGAGCCAACTGTTCCGTTCGCGTCCCTGGGTGGAGCGGCGGGCGGAGGCGCCTCTGGCCCCGGAGCCGGGGAGCCAGTGAGGGCCTTGGGCGCCCGCACCTCCCGCCCCCGCTGGAGCACCCGACTGTCGCCCGGTATAAAGGTCCGGTTTTCCAAGCCTAGGGCTCCAGAGCGTACGCAGTGAAAGCTTTAGCGCTAAGTGGGAAAGATAGCTTTCATTCTAAGGGCGTCTGGAGACTACAAGAGAAGGCAAAAAATCCAAAGAGGAGACGCTGTCCGCCCCTTTGCAAAAAATGCCTGCGGTGTGGATGAGTCAGAAGCCTGTTCAGGCTCAGAGTCCGTCCGCCTCCAGGTTGGACCTCGTAGGTCGCACAATTCTTCCTCAGAGTGACTCGCTAGCGACCGAACTTGAGTCCTTCAGAGAGGCTTGAGTAGGTGGAAGACAATGTTCCAGTCCTGTAAATTCAGTAATCCTGCGGGATAAATCCCTAGCAGTCATCCCAACACTTTATGTTGCCCCTCCTGTACGCACGCATACACCAGCGCCGAAGCACACACACCATTCTCCCTTTCATACTTTTATGATACTTAATAAAATAGAATTCATTTTATTAAAACTAATATCCACTCATTCTACAAAGTTTGCAAAACAAAAGTTTGAAGAATAAAATTTAAATCATGCTATACTACCATACTGTTGACGTTTTCATCTATTTCCTTCTAGTCTTTTTTCATGTGCAGTTATACATTCAATGTATTTAACAAATTTGAGATATTTTTAAATTCTAAATTTTTTCACTTAGCATTGTAAAATGAGTATTTCCCCTTGGATTTCAATAGTACTAAAATGTGATTTTGATTATTATATTTTATGGTCTTATCCATGTATCACAACTAAACCCCAATCTTTTACAGGTGGATAGCTGAACTATTTCCTTTAAAAAATAAATAATCCTGCAAAGAACATTCTTATAAATGTGTTCTCTATCTGTTGTAATTCCTGATGTTATATAACTAAAATTGAAATTTCTGGATAAAGTGAACGTGTAAGTCTGTTAATACAAATGGCCAGATTTTCCTCCTGGAATCCCATTAGTTCACACCCCAACTCAGTAGCCTTACAAGAATTTGCCTTGTCAGTTCATCAGTACTTAGAACATTCAAAACTTTCCCTGGTTCTCCTTTCAATTGGAACTGGGTTAGTCCTGAAATAAAACTCCTTCTCCCAACAGCTTTCTTTTTTTTTTTTTTTAACCTCCTTTCCCCCAAGATTCTTTCCACCTCTGCCATAAGAATATTAGGATAAACAGGTAAGAGAAAAATATATAAACAGCTAAGATCAAACAACAGAACCAGGAATGCATTTTTTAAAATTCCCTAACACCTTTATTAAAATAAACCAACACTTGGGCAATGACCATTATATCAGTTTTATACTGTAAAATTGCTCTTTTTTTTTTCTTTTTCCTCTAAGAAACTTTCTAGATACCTAGAAAGACATTATTTCTGTTTTAAGGCACACTTTAAATTACTTATTTTGATAGATGAAAGGAAAATGCTAATTATTTCTTAAATCATCCCTGAACAGTATCCTCTCCCCAACTTATAGTTTTTCCATCCCTCAAGTTTATCTACACAGTTAATCATTCATTCAATCAAATGTTAATTTTCTGCAAAGTGTGTTGATGGATTCTAAATTGAAAGAGCATACAGAAGATCCCTTCCTTTAAGTCCTCCTAGAAATTATCATTTTCTAAAAATCTTCAACCATTGAATAAAAAAGGAAATGTCTCAATTCTAAAAATTCCTAATATTTTGTTGAATGAACCAGTTTTGAAAACCTGAAACAAAACAAAACTATGTTGACCAAGGACCATCAGCATCACTGGGTCCTGAAGAGTGGAGATAGCCATCCACCATCATTAATCCTCTTCCTCCTATGCTAAGCTGTTGTTATATTCTTAGTAGGCATGTACCATTCCAATAGCAAATGCCTCTTCAGCCTAGTAAATAATACCTAAACAACTTCTAGATGAAGAGTTATTTCTCCATTAGTACTAGAAGAATTACATCCACTATTTCTAAAACTGTTACTTTTTATAAATGTTTTTGCTTGTTTCAGTTTTTACCTGTCCCAAAACGTAAAGTCATTGAAGACATTTTCATAATGATTTTACTAGTAGAATAATTTGAAGCGTAGTAAGGACCCAAGACACAGAAATGGATTCACTCACTACTTACATCAAATCATTCATCAATAAAACAAGATGGTCCACATCTCATCCTTCAATCCAAGGCACCATTATATTATGATACCTCAACTTTTCTAGGCAAGTGTTTTTGTTAGATCTGTATAATTAGTGTACTTTTTCATAAAACTTTTCTAGCATTCAACACACACAATGTCAGAATTATTTTATTCTTTATTATTGTCTATCCACATTGATAGAAAGATGAGTGGACATTGACTTTTTAATAGCTCTCACCAGATTTTTTAAACCTAATGGTGTCAATTACTTCTGGAAATTTTAATAGTTGATTTTTGAAATCTTAAAGTTATTGGACATTGAAAATCTAAATACCATTGCTTGGAGGCAATTTATTTATATACTCTTTACTGACTAAAAACTGCCTTTTGGTCTCAAAATAAGTTCCCCATAACTATCAGATTACTATTAGTATTCAGAAATGTCAACCAAGAAAAAAATCTAAATGAAATCATATTTGAAAGACATAATTAGTGTTTCCAAGGAAAGTAAAATAATCACAAGCCTTTCCCATCAACAGGGAGCCATTCAAGCTGATCATCTTTTAGTCAGTTACCCAATTTAAAGTCAGGTTTTGGCAAAAGTGTTTCTCAAAACTAAACCAAATATTCTGCTAGTATGCATAATTCCTGCATGAACATACAATTAAGAGCCTTGGATTGGTGTTTATTATCACATTTGTCAGCATTTCCATTATAAAAATACTTGTGGGAGACTTATAACATGACTATAAAAATTCTGAGATGAAACTTGGTAATCAGGATTTTAGGATACTTTTCTTCTTAATTACAAATCTACAGAAGAAATTTTAAAGAGGATGAAGCCACCAGTACATTTTACATGTGCTGTTCCAAATTGTACCTGTGATTTTAAAAATAAGAGAATTCATTTTATACAAGATATAAATTAGATCGATTTTATTTTTGTCAAAAAGAGCTAGCAGATTAATAATATCCCATGTTAAGTACTACACCTTTTTATAAACTGATATTATTTCATTAAACTATATTTTAAATACTCCTTTAAAAGTGGCAAAATTTTGCTGTATATCAATCTATAACTTGGCTTAAGTTCTCTCAAAAGTTCCTGAACTTTGCCAACATTTTGGGTAAAGTTAGGCCCAAGTTCTGGTCAGCACCATCTCTTCCTGTGAATACTGCACCAAAAAATGGTTACAAAACAAGAGTCAGCAGTTTTGACCATTTTATTTTGACTTTGGGGTTTCTTTGAATCTGAAGTTCAAAACCAAACCTGGCGGAGGAGGAGAAGGAAAGAAAAGAAGCAATGCAAACTGACAGGAATAAAATACCAGAAAGATGGAAAAATTTCTTCAAGTCTCTTTAAATCAAAGACTATAAATTTCCACAACTTTCTCTATGATACAAAATTTTTCACTCTGTGCCCATAATGCATTCCTGAGAGGAGTAAAAGAAAATGCAAAGTATGAATATATTTTAGCACACTGGAACTTGGTACTATGCTACCCTGATTTTGGCTGAAAGCAGTGAACTTTTAACACTAAGTGAAATCAAGAATTTGCCAAATATGACATGATAGAAATGACCATGATAAAATGGCTTGTTTGCTTAGTACTTTATTGTTTTCAAAACACCATTTATATACCTTGATTTTCACATTTGGATCTCAACAAGATCTAGAGTCTCTCAATTAAATTAAATCATAGTGTATCATTTTAAACATTCCTTTACTTATCACTGAAAACAATATGACACTGCAATTCCTTAAAAAGACTGATGGCCACATATAAGCAACACAGCACTTTGAAAGATATTGCCTTCAAAGATCAAAAGCACCTTAACACGTTCTGTGGATGATAAATTATTCAAAAGGCTGGTATGGCCTGGCTTCCTCAAAGGCCAAATTTTACAACATTCTATTTAGAGCTCAGTGAAGGAGATTTCCACCTGCAGCCAACAAGCGTAGATGATCTCAAAGCAGCTGTTATGGATAGTCCCTTTTTTATGATTTCCAGTCTTCAAAAGGGAAGAAAAAGCATATAAGAATACGGAAACAGATCAAACAACTGATGAACAATTGAAGGCAAAAACATCATATAAATGTGTTTGCATGGATGAATGATCACACTATTGTTGTACTGCAGGTATAACTTCCAATGGTAGTAAAATTCCAATCTATATTTGTTTCTGGTCAGATTTTGAACTTATTTATTTATTTATTTATTTATTGTATTCCATCGTTTAGTGAATTGTTGGACAAACAAGAAATTTTCCAAGGTGAAGAAGCAAATAATTGGGTCATTTTGTCTGCATGAAGTAATAATATCTATAATAACATACAGTAATTTATATGCCAATATATCTATTGGATTTCTTGCTTTTAACAGTGTATGTTTTAAACACTTTGTTCAGTCCATCACTTCTAAAAGTTCTCATAATAATTCACAAGCAGTATTGTTTCTTCCATAAGGAAACTATTGGATAGAGAAGATAAATAACTTTCTCAAGCCCAATCAGCCATCAAATATAGAAACTAAGATTTACCCCTCACCAATGATTTCAGAAACCAAAGATTGTTGAGGAATAATTACATGTAATAATAATTACATCATCATTTTTTTTTTTTTGTACCGAGGATCGAACTAGGGTCCTTCCGCTTGCAAGGCAGGCGGTGGAACCACTGAGCTAAATCCCTGGCCCTCATAATCATTATATTTAAGAAGAAATGTTGTGGCATAAAATGAATGACTCTTTTTTTTTTGCATGGTCTTATGACATAATTATTTCAAAGTAAAAAGTGAAAAACTAAAAATAATCAGATGCCAATCCTTTGAATCTATAAAGCACCATACAAATGTAAGTCATTGATTTCAGAAAGCCAATCACAGATACTTGAATCATATCTTATTCTACAGCTTTTCTTTAAATATTTCATGAAAGTGAAACCTACATTTCATGCACAATAGTATAAGGGTCTTAAACTAAAAATTTGTACTTGATTTTCAATTCCAACCTGAAAGGTATAACCAAGAACTAACTAACTGTCTGACTGGTCCTTTGGTGTAGGGTGACTAAGACATGTTTGGCCAGATATATTCTCAAGTATAAATTTGTAGTAACAATATCTTCCAGTTCTGCTAATTATTAAATTAGATAACTCATTTAACCTATAGCTACCCATCCTGATCTATAAATGAAAACCATAAACACAAAGTTACTTAAAGTAACAGAAACAAAAATATAAAGAGCTTAGTACAGTGCCTCATAAAGTAAATATTTAGACAGTATCGCTGTTGTTGTTTATATTATTTCAAAGCTGAATGTGTATAACAGAACAAAATGATATAGCCTTTTAGATGGACTCATGACAACACATACAAAAGCTATATGAATAGTCTGTCCTGTTTCTCCTAAATAGAATCAGAATCTTCTAAATAGCATGGCATTTTGTTCCCAATTTTAGCTACTAATTTGATGACTACTTTTTTTAAAGTATAGATATTTAGAAGTAAGGCTTCTGTTCCATGACACATGTAAACATAATCTCCATCTGGTAAGAAGGTTATTATAAACTTGAGCTCCTCAAAATAAGCTCTACACTTTGCATAGAAGGTTTTTCACATCAAAAAAGTGATAGCACAATTGGTAAAATCTCTGGAAAATTGTTTTCCGTAAATTCATCCTGAAAGCTGTACTGTTGGTGATGATAACTGAAAAGGAGTGCTTTCTACCAAGCACTTGTATATGGCAGATGCAGATTAATATGAATCTAAAAGTCTGTGACTCACTCAGTTGACTCATTCCAGGCATGGAATGGTTGACTCATCCCAGTCGACCAGGAATAAGGTGCCATGGCCATACTTTGCATTAGGTTCCCAGTGAGTCCTAAATCCTGATCTATCCAAGAAGTGTCTTCTACCCACCACCCACAAAAGGAAAAATGGAGGGAAGAAAGGGGGCTATGCCTCTCTTTGAAGCATCAGAAAGAAATCATGGGTCCTAAAGTGTATACTGGGATATCCTATGTTGTATCTGCCATCTACACCATCTTTAAACTTTGATACCTGACTTAACTTCTTGATTGACAGAGATTCTTGACACCATGAAACTAGTGAATTTATACAATGTTTCAGAAAAGGGTTTTTATTCTTTAGCCCAGATTTATTTACACACTAAATAACAAGTCCTTAAAAGATAAGGCGAAACTTAACTTGCAAATAATCTCTTAACATTTAAAAATAGGTAACTCTTTGCATATGTAGCATTTTATATAATAATTTTCTTTCTGCCTAGAAAGTTAAACGGAAAATTATTAAATATCCTGTTCCTTGTGAAAGCTTTGTTTCAGCTTCAAGTGGTGGCTCACTTCAGGGCTTATGGTAAAAACCCTTCTGAAATTTACTAAAAATTTTTCTGACTTGGGCAACATACCCAATTTCAAATATTCTGACCATGGGTTCATAGTTTTGGCCAAAAAAATTGTGGTGACTGTAGTTAACAAGCATTTGACAAGTAGTGGTTTTGTTAATTGCAGATCTTATTGAACATGCCACACCATTTCTTTCATCACTATTGATTTGCCTAATCTTACTGAAGCCCATTAAAATTAGAACAGATGAGCTCAGTTAAAATATATATATTGGATGCCACTTTGTTTCAAGATGACAGAACCACAAATTAAACTTCATACCCCCTATTAGTAGACTACATTTCATCAAATTCAATCAACTGCTTCTAAAAAGTTAACATGAAACAGGCTGAAAAATGTCCTGAACTGAAAAGCATTACACAACAAAAACACAACAAAAAATCTTTCCAAATTACATCCACATGAAAATATGCACCATACCTCAAAAATCTCACAATCTTTACCCTGTACACCCTCAGACTTCTACTTTCAAATTCATCCCCTCCTGCACTGTATGATTCACACATATGCAAACATGCATACATGCAAACATTTTTTCCATCAGAGCACTTTTACATGCATTTCAGAATGGATTGTGCATACGTAAATATTTTTGCTTCTACTTTAAACTTTCGATAAGTTTTAACTTTTCTTCCCTTTCTACCATGCCTCAGCAGTTTCACAGTTTTTCTCTAATAAGCATCTCTTTCTTGATCTTCATGAATTGTAATCATAATGATTATTGAATATCCTCATCTTTTGTCACCAAAACATGTGTTTGAGTATCAGTGTCTTTACATATAGTGAAAACAAGCATAGGAATCATACTAATTCTTCACCAAGCATTGCCCCTCATAAGTATATCACGCCTGAATATAATTACTGACACCAACAGCCAGACAGACAATGGTAGAAAAGAAAGTGTCTGGAATTGCCATTCTGAAAACCTACAGAACAGTCATTGATTAGACGAGGGTCACTGACTCAATGAGAAAAACAGAATTTTCCCTGGGAGCAGAGCTGCTTCCTCTTGAGGAGTTTCAAAAGTATCTGCAGTTCATGTAATTTACCATATCAGAAAAGGAGCAAGAAAATACTCAAAAACACTCTCTGAACCTTGGCTATGATTGGCAAGATTTAAACCATATTTTATAATTTTATGACATTTTGTGGGTTCTTACAGCTTGCTTATAGAAATTTCACTCACAGAAACTCAGCCCAAGGAAATAATCAAGGCTATGCACAGGCTGGGTGACAAAATAGGC
The DNA here is from genome assembly GCF_053883595.1 of Heterocephalus glaber. Classification (NCBI taxonomy): domain Eukaryota; kingdom Metazoa; phylum Chordata; class Mammalia; order Rodentia; family Bathyergidae; genus Heterocephalus; species Heterocephalus glaber. The sequence goes on from NW_028258156.1 coordinate 10,975,904, forward strand.
ATATCAGTATTGTTCATAATATAAAAATAACCTAATGCCTAAAAAATGAGGCCTTATTTAAAAAGGTTGCAGTCACTACAATACCGAATAACAGTTGGTGCTATATACAGATGATTGCAATAAGTAATAAGAGAAAAGTATTTTATAAAGCAATATGTAAGTCACAATTCTATTTCAGTATCATATGGGACTGTGCATATGTAAATACATATATGTATCTATTTCTTTATATCTGTGTGTAAATGCTCATTTATATTCTAGTTTTTGCCTCCACCTGCTCGGGCACCTTTCTCCTGCAGTCTGTTCCATGAGTTACTGCTACTCCGCACTGCAGATATGGGTACCTCCAAACGAATGTGGGTGGCAATTAATTAATTTATTAAACAACTATAGTATACTAGCTATTTACATAAGTTAACTCATTCAATACAAAATGAGCAGAATTGGTTGTATGTTTGTACTTATTTGTATTTTCCAGGTCTGCTATCACCATTTTATGATTAGAAAAATGATAAAGTTATGATAACTTAAATGGGCAATGTAGTCCTACAATTTGTGAGCTCCACTCTTAGTTGAAGGGCAGCATGAGAATTTATGACTTCTTAACTGTAAAACATTTAAACTAGGTGTTTAAGATGCTGAGAAGTCGGGGCCGGGGATTTAGCTCAGTGGTTCCGCCGCCTGCCTTGCAAGCAGAAGGATCTGAGTTCGATCCCCGGTACCAAAAAAAAAAAAGATGCTGAGAAGCTGTGTTCTGTTAATTAACCTTTTACCATGGACGCTAAGAGCGGAAACTCGACAATACACTAGAAGCACTTAGATCATTACCCCTTTCTCCTTGCAAGGGTGTCCATCAACCTGACTTCGGAAAGCCTGGATTTGCTTCCTTGTTTCTGTATTGTTTTACATACAAGAAATCTTTGGAATTTAGAGATAGATTTTCATTTGTAAATCTATTTTCCATAAAAACATATTCTGATGGTTTTCCCCACAAAGATCAATTAGAAAAATGAGAATTAAATTTAATATTAAATACGTAGAGTTTAACATTTTAAAGAAAAAGTCCTTAATAAATATGCACTTGAGTTCCACTGATATTGAAATGAAAAACTCAGATAAGTTCACCCATAATTTAGGATCTCTCTCTCCCTCCCTCCCTCCCTTTCCATCCCTCTCCCTCTTTATCTACATTTCTATCTCTCACTAACAGTAATCTGTACTAATGCTAAGGAACTTATTGAGTAGTCAGGAATACATTTAACATTTTTAGTTGCACTCTAGATTTATAAACAATTAATACAACAGTTCTGTTTGCTATTTAGTTCCAGGGGAATCACAGTGTATTGTTATGTGTGTTTGAGTGTGTGCGAGACAGAGAACAGAGATATACAGAGACAGTTATACAAAGAATACATAATAGTAATATGTACTTGTCTAGAGGATATAATAGTACCTGATAAATGTGGTTAGCTCAAAAATTTTACATAAGTCATATGCATATCTTAACATGCATGTTTATTTTCATATATTTTGCATATTCATGGTTAAGCTCTGCCATAAACCAAAAGAAAAAATAACCACATTTCTAACACAAATAACTTCAAAATATTTAAAACCTGCACTGCTTTTATAACTTTTATTGTTTTTAACATGTGACATTCTATCCTTATTAGCAATAACAGATGTCTAATGCATTATAAAGAAAAATCCAGCACATGTGTTGAAGTAGGGGACTTTACTGAAAGGAAAGCATGTGCTTTGATTTATATTAGGCAAAATTTAGATACTGTACCTCGTGCTATTTCAGGAAATGAAAAGGTGAGGAAATGGTTATATACCAGTAAACCAGAGCAAAAGTCCCCATAGAAACCAAAACAGTGTAAATGGGAACAACTTAAACTAAATTAATACCTAGAACATAGTCATATTAGCCCCAAGATAATGAATTGAAATAAAATAAAATCCTATTCACTAATTCATGGAGGTTACATGGTATTTACAATTCTTCTTTGTTCACGCTCAATTGCAAAAATATGTCATTGAGATTATGAAACATTGTGGGAATTATAAAAAAAAAATCACAAAAACAATGCTGTCTTCTCACTGTTCTCAGACTCCATTGTCTTCACTACTGATTAAAAAATCCAAAAGACAAAGTTCAAACACAATGAGCAATGAGTTGTTTGGCCAATTTTTGCCTTCACCTTCATAGGCACCTTCTCTTCTGCAGTCTGCTCCATGAGTTATTGCTACTCCCCACTGCAAACATGAGTACCTCAAAACAAATGTGGGTGGCAATTATTTCATTAAATATCTATATTATACTAGCTATTTACATAAGTTATGTCAAATTTTTCAAAAGACGTACCAAGATGGATATTAACATATTTACATTACACATAAGCAAACAAATTCAAATTAGTTAAAATTGCTAATCCAACCTTTGAAAAAATTAGGGCCAGATTTTGATCCAGTTAAGTCTCCTTCTATCCTGGCAACCTTGTGTATTCTGGTATAATGTAAATGCGATGCAGGTTTACATAGAATCTTTGAAAAAATGACCTAGCATTGTCTGGTGGCCAATTTATACCCACTGTTACATAATGAACTGAAAAATTCCTTTATAAAGTTGTTGTATGTTCCTACTATTTGGATTTATATGTTCTTTCAAACAGTACATCTGCTGCAACTGGGATAATTTCTATTTCACACAACTTGCATGATATTTCCTTACTCTCATTTTCTATAGAGCAGTGCTTCATGTTCATAGAGTAAGAAAGAATGATTCTTTGAATCTTATTTGGTGTTTTCTTAAAAGCCCCAGAAATACCTATTTAAATTCTTATGTGTGTGTGGTATACATAGATACTTCTTATTGCCTGATGCTATAATTAAAAGGTTGTTACCTTGTAGTCACAAGACTACCCAACCCGTGGTATTCCCTTCAGGTGATGCATTTTATTCAAGGCTCTCATTCATAAATAATCATAATACGTGCTGTCAGCTAAAGTACCCTTTTTATGATATTTATGATGCTTACAATAGCAGGGGTGAGGGGAAAAGAGAGAGAAAAAGAGAGAGACAGAGATAGAGACAGAAAGACAGAAAGGTCCATTAATCTATATCTTAGCACAAGTCTACCTCCACTGCAGCAGTAAAAGTAAATATTAATACTCTTATGTTGCTGGGCACAGGTTTCTTCTGGGTTTTTTCCACTTCATTAACCTACTTTTTTAACAAAATAAAAACGTGAGGCAAATATTTAAATGTACATATTTAACACTAAAACACAATTTGTTAATAATGATGTTGTTTCATCCTTTATAAAAATGAGATATATAACTTGATTTAAAACTAAGGCTGTTTTAGGTTTATGCATAAAGCTACTACAGGAAGTATCTTGCTAAGTTACAATGTCACAGCCAAGGAACTCAAATCAACAGGAGTAGCAATAAGGTCAGCAATGCTAAGAGCTCTGACTGAGAGGACAGTGTGGACAAACACCAAGGAAACAGCCTTTCAGAGTAAAGAACACTACTCACACTGACAGTAATGATGAGTCTGAAGATGGCTGAAAGCTTTTCATGGAGTCTTACAATTACCAAGTGGATCAAGTGACAAAACTGAATAAAATACTCAGATTTATGGCATTTAATTCAAAACTAGTTTCTCTTGAAATAAAATTCCAAGCATTGGGAAGAACTTCTAAACCAAAAGATTTGATTTATAACATTTTCTTCATCAGCTTAAAGTATAAAGCATTATTACATGTCTGATTTTGTGGGCGTTCTTTAAGAGTACTTTACTTTTTCATAAATATAATTTTTCCTTTATACTCTGGGTGATTTGCTACTATTTAGTTGTAGTTGCTTTTTAATGCTCCTACATTGTTAGTAACTAGTTTTCAATATATTGTACTGTATTACATAGATTTATTAGTTGTTCATGTATCATTCATGGCCCAAGTGGCTATATGTAATAAAATTTTTTTATCATTATAGATCTCTTGTGTTTTCCTCTCTTTCTTTCTCTCACTCTCTCCCTTCTTTTTTCTCTCTTTTGCTCCCCAAACAGTCTTTTTTATCCATTTATGCCAATGTTGCCAGTTGGATTCACTGACTACATTTCATATGCTACCATATAAAAAGGGGTTTTTTTCAAGATTCCTTCCTTCTATAGAAATGATTGCAAATTGTGTGCTTTCTGCAGAAACTATAGGGAAAGAAAACATGAAGATATATTTTCTTTCAGTTTATCAAAGTTATTGGGCTATGTAAATGTCTCCTTTGGGAAAGAGGGGTTGAAAAAATGATCAAGAAGGTGAACAATTTCCTGACTCCCCTTTCCCAAGTCAAATGTTCGTGGTCATTCTTATGTGTAGCCCTAAACTAAACAAGCACATAAATGTCATAGTGTGGGGAGAGTGGAAAGTAATAACGATGCAGGGTCAGTTTATATTTAAATTGGGCTGGATCCACTGAGTTTTCTTGCACTGTTCATCATCCAATTCTAGTGTTAACTTTCATTACCAATTTAATAAAAGCTATCAAATATTTATTGGATGTGTACTATGGATATAACTAAATTCTCATTTTCTACTTTACCTAAATAGGATTCATAGAATAAGAGACATACACTTAACTAACTCATGCATATGTGATGAGGTATGTGGGAGAATTAATAATACAAGTTACTAGGATGGGATGCAAGGAATATAGCTTATATCTTCAGAGTTCTGTACTACTTTACAGAAATTGAAATGCCCAGAAAGTGAAGCTATTGAAGAGAATAACAATGACACATTGAGCAAAATTATTGTATGATTAACACGCAGGCTATGAGTGGATTCAGAGCAGTAAATTCTAACTTTAGAGCTTGCTGAAACTCAAAACCACACCTATTTCGTTCACTACTTGAGTCTGTTAGTTATCTGCCAATATCCATTCTCTTTTAAGGATCAAAATCTGGATAGATGTGTTACTTAGCTTTCCATTATTGTAACAAATAGCTAAGCTTATCAATTTATAAAGAGGTTTATTGTGGTTCATAGTTTTGGAGGTTTTGGTCCATGACTGGTTAACCCCGATATTTGGGGCCTAAAGTGTCCGGCTGAAATATGGGAGGAGGTTCTACAAGGTCTTTTTTCTACCCTAGTTTATAATATATTTTAATTCTTCATAGCTTAGCTTTATCTCACACGGTACAATTCTGATATTTCACCAGGGAAAACCGCCTAGCTTTATAAAATTATAAGAAATGTAGTAAATCTTAACTCATGTCTGCAGTGAATTTTACCTTTTGACAACACAGATTTGGGGTAATAGTACTGATCTTAGATGATGATGATTGCATGGTTCATTTTTATATCCTTATTTCCAACTAGGGGAAGAAGGCATTTCATTTAGGCATTTAAGAGTTTGAGGGGTCAATGATTCTCTTAAGAGAATATTACTTCATTGGTAATCTAGGCTATTGCATTTTATTATCAAATATCAGGGAGTACAATCTTAAATAACATCTCAGTAAATTTCTATATATTAGCTAAGAAAGATAATATTTACCAAAGAGATCTAGAAGAATCTTTGAATAGTGTAATGCCAGGCCTTCTGGACAGTGTAATGTGTATGTGTGTGCTTCTGTGTGCACGCTTTCTTATAGATCCCATGAATCTTAACTGTTTTTAATATCTTATCTATTATACTTCTAAGAGCCAAGTGCCAGACCCACCATCCCAAAACACATAAGACATTGTACAGTAGGTCCCCGACTTTCAATTGAGCTTCACTCTGGGAGAATTGTTTATAAACTGGATTTGTTTGTAAGCTGACAAACTGAGTCTTATACAACACCATTGTGAAAGTCCACAACTCGAATGTTTGGAAGTGGGGACTTACTGTATATACATTGTGCTGATAACTCAACTACATCTTACTTTATATTCATTTTCTCCTTTAAGCTACTTTACTTTTAATAAATTTCTTCCTCATAATTTTCCTCTATTTATATTATTTAACACAAACATGTTTCTGAATATATTTATAAATAAACAGTCTTAGGTGCGGAAGACGTCAAATCACCCCGCTGCAGAAAGGCAGGTCTGCCCATGCCCTACGGAGGTCCTGAGTCACACAGAACATGCAGAATCAGCCCACTGCACACAGGAAGGTCTGTGCACTCCCTATCGAGGTCCTGAGTCACACAGAAGACACCGAATCACCCCGCTGCAGACAGGCAGCCACCTGGTTCCACACTACAAAGATGCAGAGGACACCAGACCACCAGACCAAGGTACTGAGTCCTGCTATTACCAGCCCAGAGGTAGGGGCTTCTGAAAGTCATCCCACTTCTCCTGGTCCAGAGGAAGGGGCTTCCGGGTCACCATCCCTCCTGATGCTCCCAGCCCAGAGGAAAGGGCTTTTAGGCCACCTTCTGTCCCACTGCTCCTGGCTCAGAGGAAGGGGCTTCCAGGCCACCATTCCTCCCACCACTCCCGGCCCAAAGAGAGGGGCTTCTGAGCTGCCATCCCATTGCTCCTGGTCCAGAGGAAGGGGCTTCCGAGCCACAATCCCTCCTGCTGCTCCCAGCCCACAGGAAAGGGCTTTTGGGTCACCATCCCTACCTCTGCTCGAGGCCCCTGGCCCACCTCACCCAGCTCAAAGGAGGTAATCCATGCAGGCGTTAACAAACCCTGGCCCAGTCGAAATGAGAAAACATGTAAATAAGTCTCAAAACCAGACTTCCAGATCACCTACAGCAACCCCAAAGGGAAATGAGATGGAACACTCTGATACTCAACCACCTGGACCCACTGAACTGGCAACAAAAGGGGATCTGGAAAAAATGAAATCAGAAATAATTTCTCAGATAACAGGAGAAATTGTGCTCCTAGTGCAAGACATGATTAATAAATCTAGAGAGGAGCTCAGGAACACGATGGAATCCCAACATAAGAAACAAAAGGAATCCATAAAACAGATGCAAATAGATTTCCAGGACATGAAAAACTCCACTGAAAGTCTACACAGCAGAATGAGGACAGAATTTCAGATATAGAAGATAAGATTGCAATTAGTGACCAGGAAAAGAAAAAGTGCTTCAAAATTATAAGGGAACATGAGAAATCAATCCAGCAGCTGCTAGATGACACAAAGAAGAATAACATAAGACTGATTGGGCTCAATGAAGAAACAGGAGAGAGTGCAGATGACATAAAAAAACTCTTCACAGAAATAATGGCAGAAAACTTCCCAAGCATGGGAAAAGAGCTTGACATACAAATAAGTGAGGCATATAGGACCCCAAATAGCCTTGATCAAAAAAAATCTACACATAGGCATATAATTATTAAGATTCCAGAAACTCAACAGAAGAACAAAGTTCTCCAAGCAGTCAGAAAAGAAACGAATCACATACAAAGGAAAGACCATCGGAATCACAGCAGACTTCTCAACACAAACCATCAAGGCAAGAAGAGCTTGGAGTGACATATTCCAAGCCCTAAAAGTAAACAGCCTCCAACCCAGATTGATATACCCTGCCAAACTATCTTTCAAAATGGATGGAGAAATAAGATACTTTCATGACAAAGAGCACCTTAGGAACTTCGTGAAGACCAAACCAGCACTCCAAAGAATTTTACAAAATATCCTTGGGACAGACATTGAGGATCACAACCCCAGGAAGTAAAGCAGAATGAACCCATCTGGCATGAAAAGAAATTAAATGTAAAGGGGGAGAATGCAGCAAAAAGTAAAAGTCATGACAATGACAAGTCAATACGTTTCAGTTATAACCGTCAATGTTAATGGTCCCAATTTACCAATCAAAAGAAATAGACTGGCAGAATGGGTCAAGAAGCAAAATCCAACAGTATGCTGCATACAAGAAACACACTTCATTCAAAAGGAAACTCATAGACTGAAAGTTAAAGGGTGGAAGAAAATACTCCATGAGACAGGAACCCGAAAAATAGCAGGAGTAGCTATCCTCTTTGCAGATCAAGTAGATTAAAAACCAACACTGATGAAGAGAGATGAAGAAGGACACTACATCCTTGTAAAGGGAAGAATCCAAGAGGAAGAGATGATAATCATAAATATTTATGCATGAAACATTAATGCACCCAACTATATAAAACAAATACTAATTGACATGAAAAGTTATATATGCACTAATACAATTGTAGTGGGGGACCTCAACACCCCACTATCACAGGTAGATCAACTAGACAAAAAATAAGTAATGAAATACTAGAACTCAATCAAACTCCTGAACAAATGAAGTTAACAGATGTTTACAGAGTGTTCCACCCCACAAAATCAGAATACATATTCTTCTCAGCCTCACATGGGTCATTCTCAAAAATAGACCACATACTTACACATAGAACATATTTAAGTAAGTGCAAAGGAACTGAAGTTATCCCCTGTACTTTATCAGACCATAATGAGATGAAATTGGAGATCCATAGCAAAAGAAACTCAAAAAATTTCATAAACACATGGAAATTGAACAACACACTTCTGAATAACCAATGGCTCACAGAGGAAATTAAACAAGAAATCAGAGAGTTCCTTCAATTAAATGGCAATGACAATACAACATATTGGAATCTATGGGACACAATGAAAGCTATCTTATGAGGGAAATTCATAGCAGTGAATACGCATATTAGGAAAACAGAACGAGCCCAATTAAACAACCTGATGCTGAACCTCAAGCTTCTAGAAAAAGAAGAGCAGGACAACCCCAAAGCTCATACAAGGGAGGAAATTATAAAGGTCAGAGGAGAAATCAATGCAATGGAGACTAAGAGAATGATACAAAAAATCAATGAAGCCAAGAGTTGGTTCTTCAAAAGAATCAATAAAATTGACAAACCTTTAGCCAACCTTGTCAGAAAAAGGAAATAAAAGGCCCAAATCCATGCAATTAGGAATGAAAAGGGTGAAATTACAACAGACCCAGGAGAAATTCAGAGGATCATCAATACCTACTTCCAGAACCTATACGTCAATAAGATGGACAACACAGAAGAAATGCACAGATTCCTAGATACATATGAATTACCAAAGTTGAACGAAGAAGACCTAAAAATTCTGAATGACCCAATATCAACCAATGAAATTGAAAATGTAATTAAAAACTTATCAACTAAGAAAAGCCCGAGCCCTGATGGCTTCACTGCTGAATTCTACAAGATATTTAGAGAGGAACTGCTGCCACTACTGTTTAAACTCTTCAATGAAATTGAAAGGGAAGCAATACTCCCAAATTCATTCCTGGAAGTAAGCATCACCTTGATCCTCAAAGCAGAGAAAGACCCAACCGAAAAGGAGAACTATAGGCCAATCTCACTAATGAACATAGATGCAAAAATCCTTAATAAGACACTGGCAAATAGAATGCAGAAGATCATCAAGAAGATCTTACACCGTGATCAAGTGGGATTCCTCCCAGGTATGCAGGGATGGTTTAATATACGCAAATCAATCAATGTAATACACTATATCAATAGAGCCAAGGACAAAAACCATATGATTATCTCCATAAATGCAGAAAAAGGATTTGACAAAATCCGAAATGCATTTATAAAAACCCTACAAAAAATTGGAATAGATGGTCTCTACCTCAAACTGATAGAAGCCATCTATGAAAAACCAACAGCCAATATCATACTAAATGGTCAAAAACTGAAATCCTTCACACTAAACTCAGGAACAAGACAAGGATGTCCACTATCACCACTCTTGTTCAATATAGTTCTGGAAAGATTAGCCACGGCAATTAGACAAGAGAAAGAAATAAAAGGAATAAAGATAGGTAATGAAGAAGTCAAATTGTCATTATTTGCTGATGACATGGTGCTCTATAGAGAAAATCCCATGAACTCCACCAAAAGTCTTCTAGACTTAATAACCAAATTCAGTCAAGTAGCTGGTTACAAGGTCAACACACAAAAATCAATAGCTTTCTTCTACACCAATGACAGATTCACTGAGAGAGAAATAGGGCAAATAATTCCTTTCACAATAGCATCCAAAAAACTGAACTACCTAGGAATCAACCTAATGAAAGAAATCAAAGATCTCTTCTCTGAAAACTATGGCACTCTGAAAAGACAGATTGAAGATGATATCAGAAAATGGACAGACATCCCCTGCTCCTGGGTAGGAAGGATTAATATAGTGAAAATGGCCATATTTCCAAAACTGCTATATAGATTTACTGCAATTCCAATTGAGATCCCAGCAGCATACTTCATGGACCTCGAGAAAACAATCCAAAAATTCATTTGGAACAAGAAGAGACCTAGAATAGCAAAAGTAATTCTAGGTAACAGAGACATGGCAGGGAGTATCACAATCCCCAGCCTCCAACTATACTACAAAGCTACTGTGATAAAAACAGCATGATACTGGCAAAGAAACAGACCCGAGGACCAGTGGAACAGATTAGAAGATGCAGAAACAACGCCAGACACACTCAGCCACCTCATCTTTGACAAAGGAGCCAAACACCCTCACTGGAAGAAAGATAGCCTCTTTAATAAATGGTGCTGGAAAAATTGGGCTTCAACTTGCCAAAGATTAAAACTAGACCTGTATCACTCACCATGCACTAAACTAAAATCCAAATGGATTAAAGATCTAAATATTAAAATAGAAACTGAACCAGTTGGAACAGAGGTTAGGTAGAACCCTTGAAGACATTGGTGTAGGAAAAGATTTTATGAACAAAACCTCAGTTGCCTGTGAACTAGCACAATCAACAAATGAGATGTCTTCTTATTAAAAGGCTTCTAAACAGCAAGAGAAACCACCAGCAGTGTGAAGAGACAACCCACAATGTGGAAAAAAATCTTCACCTGCTCTTCCTCAGACAAAGGTCTACTATCTAGAATCTATAAAGAACTTAAAAAGATCCAACCTCCCAAATTTAAAGACCCAATCCAAAAATGGGCAGCTGAAATGAACAGACATTTCTCAGATAAAGAAGTAGAAATAGCAAATAAATACATGAAAAATGTTCAACATCACTGGTCATTCGAGAGATGCAAATGAAAACAATGCTGAGATTCCACCTCACTCCAGAAAGAATGGCTGCTATCATGAAATCAACCGATAACAAATGCTGGCAGGGCTGTGGGGAAAGTGGAACCCTGCTCCACTGCTTGTGGGAGTGTAGACTCGTGCATGCACTGTGGAAATCAGTATGGAGATACCTCAAAGAACTAGGACTGGCAGTCCCATTTGACCCCGCTATTCCACTGCTGGGGATCTTCCCCCCAAAATTAAAAGAATCATACCACAGTGATATATGTGCACCCATGTTCATAGCAGCACAGTTTGTAATAGCTAAAACTTGGAAACAGCCCAAATGCCCATCAACTTGATACTGGATAAAGAAAATGTCGTTTTTTTATAAAATGGAGTACTACTCAGCCATAAAAAATGAGAAATTAGAGACATTTATAGCTAAGTGGATGCACATTGAGGCGATACTCTTCAGTGAAATAAATAGGACACACATGTGTAAATACCAAATAGTTTCTCTGGTGTGAGAAACTGAAAGTGTAAATAAGGACTAAATGTGTAATAGGTCATGTGAAATAGGAAGAAAAGGGGCAAAGGGGAAGGAAGTGGGAGGGCTAGGGGAAAGGATAGAAGGGAATGGGATTAATATGAGAAAATGGAAAAATAGGAAGAAAATCTTTGTAAATAGGGAGGAATGGAGGGGTTGAAGGGAGGGCTGGGCAAGGGTGAAAAATAAGAACCAAGAGAGACTATGTAAAGGTGCAAATTTCCAATGATGAATATCATTATATTGTATACCTAAAATGTACCAATGATTAGAATGAATAATCGATAATGTAAAATAGGAAGAAAAGGTCCAAAGGTGTAGGGGTAGTGGGAGGGGCAGGGGAAAGGAAAAAAGGGAAAGGAAAAATGATGAGAAATGGAAAAAATGGAAATAAAGTCTTTGTAAATAGGGACGGGTGGAGGGCGTGAAGGGAGGGCTAGGAATGGGGAAAAAATAAGAACCAAGATGCATTATGTAAAGGTACAATTCCCAATGAGAAATGTAATTGTGTTGTATACCTACAATGTACCAATAAAAGAATTTAATACAAAATAAATAAATAAATATTCTTATAAGACATTCTTCTTAAAAATTTTTTATTAGCTTTGTGTTTACTCTTTTGCCAGTTTTACAGCAATTGATTAAATTTTATTCTCTGTATTTACTTGTATCATTGTTCATCGTAGTTCTCAGAAGCATCATTGTCCATGAGCTAAAAATGTACTTGATTTTTTCATGTAAAAAATCAGTTCTTCTGCATGTGTTATATCACATAGTAACATTCAGTCTTAACTAGGTACATGAACTTCTTAGACCACCACATTACTTTCGGGATTTATTCTTAGCGAGAATACCTTTGTATCCTGATTCTTAGACCTATTTAGATAAGTAATTTTCACTCTCTGGATACCTATAGGATAGCTTCCTTCTTTCTTTCATTCTTTCTTTCGAAGATTCTTTATCCTCAGCAGACTAAACTATTCTCAGATCATTTATGGTTATGGATCTGCTTTCATTAACTTATTCTGCTCAGAATATCATGTGCCATTTCTTTTTATGAACTCTTATTTTTTCCTACTTTGGATAAGTTTTTATGTCTGTTATTATTGACTGCTGCTTCTCAATTTGTCATAGTTTTTTCTTAGGAAAGTGAATTACCTCTAATTTCACAGATAGTATCTACTTAAAATTGTACTTGATTCCTTAATCCCCATGACCCTTCACTGGTTTATTTTCTTTCCATAGCAATGATCACCATCTTTTTTTTTTTTTTTAGATTCATTCCTCATCTTTTCCCTCAACACTCACTCCCCTGGTGATCCCCTCCAGCTACACTGCTGAAAAGGCTATTTATAAACTAATGAATTCCAAATTTTATTTCTATCCCAGACATCTCGCAAACTTCAAACTCACAAATCCAACTGCCTGTTCAACAGTTCCACTTGGATTTCTAGCTGACAACTCAAATTTCACATATCTGGAACTGAACTCTCTCTCCTAAAGTGTGTGTTCCATCCACAGCCTTCTCCACCCCAATGATTGCCAACTTCCTCTTATGCTCAAACCAAAAGACTTAAGAGGCATCCTCAATTTTTCTCTCAACACACTTATGTTTTATCTTTAGTGAACCTAATTTGCTCTGACTTAAAACTATATTTAGAATCTATTTTTCTCGCTATAACTCCACTGCTTGGGCTGGGGATTTAGCTCAGTGGCACTGCACCTGCCTCTCAAGCAAAAAAGGTCCTGAGTTTGATCCCTGGTACCAAAACAAACAAACAAACAAAAATCTAACTCCACTGCTACCACTCAGTTCAGGGCCCAAACACTTCTCACCCATATGACTTCAGTAATTCCCTAAGTAGTCTCTTTTCCCAAAAGAGAGCCCACCCATACCAAAGAGGTTGGGTAGGACTATGTCAGATTATTCTGGCCACACAAAGCTATTGTTGTCAAGTTCTGAAATTTATGATGGAGTGATATCTTCAGATCATGATCATCACAGGCCACTGCTGCATAAGTGGCTGTGCTATCCTGAGGCATCAGAAAGACAGGATTGATATTTCCACAGTCAAAGAAGAAATCTGCCTTCATACTAGCCACAGCCTCTGATTGGACCTTTCACTTAACACTTTCTCTCAACTGCTTGATTACACAAGAGTTTGGGTTTTAAACTACACAGCTGAAAGATCCTCTTCCTTTTCCAGCTCAAAGCCAACTACTGTAGCCTCTTCTTTGCAAATAACACAAAAAGGAAAATTTACAGATTGTTGATGCTTTATTGTTATTTTCCCCCCACCAATATCTGTTCTGTGTCATATTCTTGCAGTGTTGTGATACAAAATAAGGTATCATCCCAATTATTTATTACAACATTTGGGTGAGCAAAACCAGACAAATTTATTGACTAATTTTAGAACCCAAGAGGAAATGTTTTCCAGATTAATACTTTAAGGTTAGTATTTTTACTCTCTGATTTTGAGTAATAGTTATTACTTAGTTTCATTATTTTATGTAGTTTCTAAAATGCAGGGTTAAGGTAACATGAAAGTAAACTAAGCCATATCTGAGCTATGGTGGTACCTGAACACTGTGTACTTCACTGAAGAGAGTAATATTCTATAAGGAAGTATTTACGGTTTACCTACCTATTTTGCACATTATGGAACCCATGTAGAAAATGAAGAGTGTAGCCTCTGGTGGCAATTAGACTTCTGAGGATGAAATTAGATAAATGGGACAGACTCCAGTGTGAGTCACAGAATATCAAATTGTGCTTCAGAAAGCCTCAGTGCTACAAATCAGAAATGCCATCTCTGCTGGAGTCACAGTGACTGTCTTGCATCCAAAGCACCTTCCAAATACTAATGAACACCCTGTCAGTCTTGGTGGGAGAATGTACTGTTCTCTTGAAAACTTAGATGAAGGAGAGACTGGGCTGAGCAAAGTAGAGAAATTGATGGTTTATGTTCTTATGCTGAACAATCAAATGAATAACTTACTCAAATTTACTGATTTTCTGGGATGAGAGGAATAGGTTGAGAGGAGCAAATTCAACGTGTCTGTGAGAGACTCATATTGTGGTATCAAGTCAACAGTTTAGGATGGCACTAGAAAAGGTACATACAGTACAGAAGGTGAAGAGATCATACACCTCCTTTATGGTTCCTTGGCAGATGGGGCATAGATAAATTTCATAACTGTAACTCCTCCATTTGCTCTCCCTACCCTTCACTTTCAGTCTTAGAGTGTTATGCCTGGATGGAGAAATATCTGCTCTACAAACAGAACTAGATCATCAATTAATTTCTTCATTTATTTTTTTAAACTCTTCATTTTGATTAAGAATTGAGCACTAATGCTTTGTTTCTGACTAAAATCCCGCATTACTCAATCTTCATTTAAATTAGTAATATCAAACAGTTCTCAAATACCGGGCACCATTATAAAGACTACCACTTACGAATCAATTTAATCATTATACCAAGCTAAGGATTTATTCTCTCATTTTTTTGGAAAGTAAGGAGGAGTAAACAATTTATCTGCAGGTTATGAGACCTGGGGCCATATTTGAACTCAGGTGGACTGACGTGTACCAGAACTCTATGGCTGTGGACTGTGGCTTCTCTACTACATTGTTCTTTACAGTCAGTCACTCATCCTTCCCTGGAAAGGAAGAGGAGCTCTGAATTTCTAAATTCTCTTCTATTTTTAGTAGTCTACGTTTCTTAAGTTCCTTTTGTAAGTAGTTTCCCACTTCTGCAACTGTAATGTGTTAAGAATTTAATGATAAATGTAAGTAGATGATCATCTAATCACACTCTGATTACCTACATTCATTTTCCTTCTATTTTTTTGTTTTTGTTCTATGGCATTATCCCAATAACATGAGCTACTGCTGCATCTATCAACTCATGGAAATGGTAAAACAAACAACAAAAAAAGCCAAAGCACTTACGATCCCAGCTTCTACTGATAATGTATTCATATAAAAAACTGGATAGTCGCTCCATCTTACCAAATTTTGCCATGGAATTATCTCTCCCATTTGAAATATGTATTAATTTTTCAAAGATTCTTAAAATATTCAAACTACTCTTTATAAAATATCTGAGAACCCAACTTTTATAGAAGAATCAATATAATGAAAATGAAAGTGAATAGCTGTTACACATATCAAGAAGTAGATTTTTTTTTCCCCTCAAAGTCCAAAAATTTGTTGTAAAGTTAAAATTGCCATTAAGGTTGCCCATGATTAGTGGATGTCTTTATTTAAATTTTCATTATATCCACTTCATATTCCCTAGAAATATTTCTACTCTTGCATATAATCACATCTAAACAAGCCCAGTATAGTTAAACCAATGAGTCTGTGGACTATTGTGCTCCTGGCTTATGTCTGACAGTGAAGTGGGAAAGTATCCCTTATTGATAGAGTCTTTCAAACTTCTAAGACTTTGCAGTTGACAGGCATTGAGACAATGAGAACAGAACAGTGAGTTGTTTCCTCACTATATCACTGAACTCTAAAACTGAATCCAAAAGACAGGACTGAACAATTTCAGTAACATTATATGAGGCCCTGGAAGGCATGGACAGGGTCAGGGTGTCAGGCCAAGACTTATACTTGGAAAAACACCAAAAGCTCTTGTACTACAACCTTTCCTTTCTTCACAATGGTTTCTGCCTTTCAGTTCCACATCTGCAAGATACTGGACCTTCCAATGTCCTTCAACTGCCCTGAGCCCTCCCTGTGTTCAGAAAAATATCACACAGTCCAATTCGCTTACCGGTGTCAGGAACCCAATACATTAATTCACCTGTGAACTTTGCCACATAAAAGAAGATCCTGATGAGGACAATGCAGCTCCAGATCAATGTGTTACTACAGATGGGTTTAAAGCATGACCACCCGGAACATAGGTGGTTCAAATGGGGGCTCTTCTGTCCACCATTCAAACCAATTTGCTACCTATTTTCTCATTTTTGGCACAAAAGTTTAGGCCTAGTTGGGCACAAGTAGTTTCCAGAACAAAGAAAAAACTCATTCCCATCTGTTAGGAAAATGTTATTAGGTTCCAGATAAGACCAAACTATAAAGTTAGAAACAACCACAGTGGGGGAAAATGTATCTATAAAACTGGCTATTCAGACCAGATCATTTCTAATGTCTTCAAGTTAAAAAGTTTTGGATCTTTTTCAGATTATCCTACTATCTCATTTTTCACCTGAGGAAATTGGTATTTGTATCATTTCTGGTTACTTCCACATCCATTCCACCTCCAATCATATGAAAGTCCTTGGACCTCCCTGAAAAAGTCATGAATGCACAAGGCTCTAAGACTTAGCTCAAGTTGCACGTTATACCTGTAGCACTCTTTTCTTCTCCTCATCCGCTTCATACCTGCTCATATTTCAAGACTAAAGCTAAATTATGTTCCTTCAAGAAGATTGCGTACTTGGCCATTGGATTTATAAATACACTCTTAGGCAGATCTAGATCTTATTTCTGTTCAATAAATAAGAGAAAAAAGAAGGACTGATGAAGTTAAATATAGAAACAAGCAGTTTGAGTGATATTTTAAACAGAAGTAGTGTATGTAGACCAAGTAGGAGGGAACAGAAAGACCACGAGCATCAAATAGTCATACTCTTCATCAGGAACCCCATATTAATGAAGAATCCATTTTCAATATGTAAGAAATAGGCTCTCTGTTGGGGGTATCTATTCTGGCCTTGTTGACCTCTGGCAAAGACAGAAAGATAAAATCCATAGTTATTCAAAAGGCTAGGTGCCAAGCCCCAGCTATGGACAAGACATCAGTCCTATGTCTCTCTAATGTATAGCAAGTGTATGTTAGCTCCAGTCATACTTCATTATTGCTTATTCTTCACTTTGGGGCCCTTAAGCACACAATCAATAGGCAAGGCTGGTATAGAGAAAGAAGAGGGAATAATACTAGGACATATTAACATCACACAGCATACAATCTGGGTGGTGTCATCCTTTCTGTCTGTTTGCAACCCATGCTACTATAGTCAACTATGTCATAGATTCTCCTTTCTTGATGTATGTTTCAGAGTGACTGGGTAAGCCTGTGACATGTCATGTGCATCTTAATTTTGTCTGTGAGCCTTTCTGTCCCTTTCTGGTGGGGACAGCCTTCCTGAAAGTGTATTTGGAGGCTACTATAGCACTAAAGTAACTTCCCAGTGCACAAACTCATCCTTATCACCTCAGTTCAGGTTCAGTATTCTTCCTTGGCATTCTTTGCAAACACATATCACATTTGGATCTCTTTGTTAAATGATGTTCATTTCTTTTCTATTATTCTGTGACATCTTTGATATCAGAGACTAACTCTTCTTACTTAGAGCACTTAACATAATAAGAAACATTAATACATTTTTGCTAAATTATGAAAAAAATGAATGAATGTGCTACAGTTAACTAGTGGTAGTTGAAATCAAAATTCAGGTCTACCAGATGCATCCTTAGGCAGAACCAGAACCTAAAATTCTCAAAGTCTTGAGTAGAGAGAGAACAAGTCTCATCTACCTACAGCTCTGACTTTCTCTAAGGTAAATGAAGTGGGAAGGCAAAGACATGTGAGTCTGGCTAATCACCAGGAGAAATACATAGTTTGGCTCTCATTGTACAGGTCAAATGAAAAGTAACTAATAAGCTAGGTGTCTTAGCAACTACACAGGATTTCTAAAATTCCATTGTGGTTAATAGCATTTTTCATGGAGTAATGACATTAGTATTCCCCCAGATGAGACATACACCCTGAGATCTACTAATGACAACATATTAACACCCTAATGCAGGGGAGAGCATACTCAGTAGATGAACTTCAACCTTAATTCAAAGTTTCATGTCCCTTCAACTTGTTTTTCTTTTGTTATTCTGAGTTGGACAAGGACAGGGATTTTAAAAACTAAATGTCTATACCAAAGCACAAGTAACTACTTGCAAAAATATCTTTAACTAGATACAGAGGTAAATAATCCTGATGCTTTTCTACTTCCCACTAAGACCATTAATTTCTTTCTTCTTGTTATGTACCCCTTTCATTCCACCTACATATCAAGCTTCATTCTCTTTTGCTAACTCTTGCTTTAGTTTTTTCTTTACCCTTTCTCCAAAGTTCACTTCATTGCTCTTAAATCTCTTCCTTGTTTTTCTTATTTTCTATCCTTCCTATTTCCTTTCCTAGTTTTTTCTCTTTTTTTTCCAGGTCCATGGCTTAGCTCCTTCAACAGTTTCCGGGAATGTGACTAGGGATGTATATACATGAAGACACAAATGCAGAACAAGAAAAAAGGTACAGTTTAACCAGGATTCCCCAGCCTGGTTGTCATAGCAATCCACTATGTTTTATGAAATTCAAGAAATAATTCATTTTAATTTATAAAATAATCAAACGTTCAAAAAGTTTTTTGAGAGAAGGTGATGGAAGAGAAAGGATATTTTAAATCAGAGATTATGTAAAATAATTCTGGAGAAGTATTTAGAGTATTTTAAGAAATCTTAACTTCCTATACCTCAGCAAAATAATTTTAGTTAACATATCATGTGTATTCAAGTCTATTTGACATACTATAAAACATAGTTTCCATGTAATTTTCTATGTAAAGACACTACAAATGTCAAAACTAAAAGTTCAAACTTTCAAATATATTTTATATAGCTTTTAAAGACTTTTTCCATTGCCAAGCATAGCTTTAAAATTAAGTAAATGAAATTTTAGGTCACCTACAGTTTCATACAAAATTCTGCAAGTGTAAATACTAACATTTTCTCTTAACTATAATAGTAGCGTTTATTTTTTTCATAAATGTAAGTGTGCTCTTCTTAAGATCTACAATGGAGTGAATGTAATACCTGTAAAAACATCTAAGGCTTGAATGCCAACTCATGTTTTTAAAAATTAATGAAAGTGACACAAATCAACTAGACATGTCCAAAATAACATTCTTTAATTGTATGGTATTTTTGCATTTTGTTAGCCTTCTGCTATAAGCTGTCCTTTTAAACAAAGTTCTCTAGGAAATTGTGTCCTCTTGTGGTCAATGGCAAAAACAACATGTTTTTTTGCAGGAAGAACCAAACCAAACAATGAAAATAGGACTTAAGGCTTCAGGAAAAAACATTTATGGAAAAAAAAAAAAAAAGCAAATCTGAAGTGAAGAAAGGTGAAAGTTATGAGTAATCAGAAAGGGACATTTAATTGGAAAAGGAGAATGTAAATCTTCTGTTTATATTTAAGTTGCTGATATGACAGTTAAAAATAGAATGCTTATTATGCAGCACAACTGTGACCATGATAAAAAATCTTGAGTAACTATCTCTTACATCATTTCTTTAGTTATTCAAGGGACTCTTTGAAATGAGTAGTGAGAGTGTATGTCAACAAGGGTAATTGGTAAACAAGATGCAATACCAGGTCTCTAGAAGACTGCACTCCCCATAAACTTAAAAAAGAAAAAAAAGAGGAAAAAGTTCTTCAGTACCCTGCACATTTCCACACTCTGCTCTCCCTGCAGGATATACCCAAGTATCTTTATCCCATTTTCATTTTGAATGCAGAATGTCTAATATATCAATGATTGTTATTCATTTGATCATTTCAGGTGCTCTTAACATCTCAATTTATTCTTTTTTTACTTTACTACTGGATTGGAAGTTGCAAATTTTATAAGTTTAGTTCCTTATTCTTAAAAGACATGCAGACAGAGAAAGGTACAATCTTTTAAATTCATGAATTAAATCATGATTAAAAGAGAAAGAGAATGAGCTCTTATTTAGGGCAAGGTGTTCAAACATCACGAAGGCTACCTAGTTAACCAAAGAAGAATCTGTTTTTACCAGTCACTCATGCTGCCACAAACTTTACATTCCACTTTAATAAAATCTTCTCATATAAGGACCAAACTTCATATTCCCCGTAGACTGTAAAATAAAAGATGAAATCTAAGAGCTACAACCTCACCTACAATTCACTCAACCGTAGCCTTTCCAGTCTGCACTCCCTTCTGCAGGAACATTTCTGTGCTTCCTTTGCCCAATTCAGAAAAATTAGTTCTTGGAACTCAGAGCCAGCAAGCAGGTGGTAGATCATGTAAAGATGCAAAAGAAGGAAGTTGAAGAACACATTAAAGTACTCAGTCTTTGTGAAACCCAAAACTCCAAAATCCACCAGTTTACTCACAATTTTATAGTGTATTTATTTTCTTTATCTGAAAGCATTTATATTTGATTGCTACTAAGGGAATGCCAGGATACAGTACACTGTGAGGGTACTCAGGCTTATTTTATGTGTTCAGTATGAGATTTCTGTTACTTCTAAAGTATTTTTTTTAATTTTTTAACATAGCACACATTCCTCAGGAAAGACTACAAACTTGCCAAGTTTGCAGTTTAAAAACAAAGCTCGTTTTGAATTATCCAAGTGAAAAAGAAATTTGTGTGTGTGTTCACTTCAAATTTTTTTCAGGAACCTTATTTTAGAAGTAGACAAAGTTACTGAATCCCAGTTAATCTAGCATTCCCAAAGAAGGTAGTCCTCCATGGACAGCCTTCCAGACAGACTGAGTTCAGCCCTAAAGGAAAACTTCTAAGACTATTTTTAAAGGCCCGAAATTGGGATTTTTAGAATGAAGTAAGCTTTCATGCCTTAAACTAAACATTGTGGAAATTACAATTATTGTGCATATATGTGATATCTGGAATAATATATGACTTGTCGGCACATAAAAACGGAGTCATTTTTGCTTCTCCGAGTGTGGAAACCAAAAATCCGTGGATAAAATATTTAAAAGAGCTGTACACGACCCCAATGGACAACCCCCGCCCCCCAGCTAGCATGTCAAAATGTGCAAGGCAGGGATTAACAAGCCCCAGACATTTTGGGGAGGTAGTTCACCTGGCAACTTACTACTGTACCTTCTGCTCAGAAAGTGATATTCCAGCTTCACTTGAGACCTCAAAAATTGGGCTTGTCTTCCACTCCTCCATAGAGTTCCAGAGAAATTTCATCTCAGAACTGCAGTTATCTATCATGACCCAGATGTTCCAAAGACCCCCAAGGCCAGGATGGTTTTGGTTCGGTCATTCATTTTCAACTCTCTTCTAAGCGTTCTGCCATCTGAGCTTCAGCTCTGACTATGCACCAAATGGCCAGGAACACTCATCCCCTGGAAATTTAGTCCCAGAGAAGGGCTAGGCTCACTACTCTGAAACCTAGGCTTGGAGACTGATGACTTTGCAAGTCTCCCAGGCTCAGGACCCCTGGTTGCAGCCCGCTGAGGACTCGGTTTCTCCTCTACCTTGTTAGAAAACCCTTTGTCCCGCCACAATTCCCCTTGGTCAGGTCAGGTTTCCATTGCGCTTTGCCCACACTTTCCTATCTTGTCCAATCAGTCAATCTCTTTATTTTTAGGTTTCAGTTAAAAACAAAACAAAAATGTGAGGTTAATAGTTAAAGAAAAAAAAAACGAGATAAAGTAGAAATTTTTCGAGATTTCTGTAGCCACGTTCTAAATAAGAACAGGAACGGGAGAATTATTTGCAGTTCAGGCTTAGACAGAAGAACACTTGGTAGAGATTGAAGCTGAATTTCTGCCTTACTCCGTTTCCAAGAGCAAAGATCCTGTAGGAGGAAGATGTACATATAAGGGACCCGGGTGACACTGTTTTGAGAGCTGACTATGTGCGGATGAAATTAAGTGCAGGTCAGCAGGGTATGATATTCAGACGGGCTGTCATTTCAAAATAGAGCTCAAGGACCAGACCAATCAGCACCCTGTGGTCATTGTTTCTGAATATTTCTGTTAAAATGGTGAGGGACAACCCCCGCACGCCTCCCCTCTTTGTAAGCAGTCCTGTTCACCTCTTGGAGAGAGAGAACTCTTGCCCCCACTTCTCACTAAAGACTGAGCCCTTCAGTCGGCCCGAGCCGCTCCTCCGTACAGCAGTTTCCGGACGTAAACTGTGAGCCTCAGCGGGGCACAGCCACGTGGCCTGCCCGCGCGTCGCCTGGGCTCCCGCCTCCTTCTCCGGACGTCCGCGGCCAAGACCCTTGGTCCAACTCAGGAAGGGGCGACTGCTGAGCTAACGGTTCTCAGTTCTCCCCTGAGCCTCTGGGTAGGCGGAGCTCAGCCTCCTTAGAGAACTGGAGGGCGAAACACACAATGGGCGCCCCTCAGATCTTCTCTGAACTCTGGCTACTGTCCTTGGCCTTTGGTTTGCTTTGTGGTGCTAGAGTTGACGGTGAAATGGTCATTTTACTCAAACGTCCCCAAGTCCCCAAACACAAGCATAGAATTGCACAGAGGCCTCCCTCCCCGCTCACCAACTTTGTCGTTTCTAGTTTACCAGCATCTGCAGGAACACCCTCTTTGGGGCTCTTCGTTGTTTTAACTTTAGTAGAAAGGCTTAACCCCTAAGGCGTCCAAGTCATTGCAAGGCGTTTGGGGTGCTGGAAGCACTACTGTCCGCCTGACCCAGCAAGGGGAGCTGGGCGCGGGAGTGCCGAACAGACAGCCCGGGAGGCCGGGCGCTGGGCAGTCCCCACCTCACGCACGCGCGCGGGCCCTGACCTCCCGAGATCTCCACGCGAGGCCTAACTCTAGGATGAGTGGGGACAGACAAGACACAGGGACCCCCACCTTAGGTTGGCAACCCTGAGTATGGTGGCCGCGGCGATAGCGCTGCCCTCCTCTAGCTTTTGTCCCTTCTCCAAGGGCCAGGCTGCCCTGGGCGGGCGAAAGAGTGAACTTCTGCCTCTTTGTAGCACCTTCGGAGGCGCGGTCCCTTGGGTTTAGGGAGGCCTTGCATTGGGTCACTGTGGAGCAAAAAGGAGGGCCCAGGGGCTGCTCGGGGAGCAGTGAGCGCGGAGGCCTCGGCGCAGACCCACGGCCCCCGCGGCGTGGCCACGTCTTCAGAAACGCCCACGACGTTGGGGCCGGCAGCCTAGAGAAGCCCTGAGGACGAGCGGGTGGGCTTCGAGGTTGACCCTCCCTGCCGTGTCCCGGCCCGGCGTGGCAATCCCAATGGGGCCCCGAGGATGTAAGCGGCCTGACACGGGACGAGACATCACCCACTACGGAGACGCAGTCGCCGCGGCCGCCGCTGTCGGCCCCTCGGTGCGGGCTGCGCGACGGCCGGGATGGTCCCGCGGGCCGCTGCCCGGCGCTGCGCTCGGGTGCGGGGCGCTGCGCGCGCGCTCGGCCAGCGCGGAAGGAAATCGCCCCGCGCCCGCCGCCAGGGAAGGGGAGGGCGGCGAGGAGGCGGGCGGAGGGCCGGCGCCTGGGCCAGGTCGGCTTTGAAGGGCTTGGGAGGACGAACTGTTAGACCCCGAGGAAGGAGGGTAGGGCCGGGGGAGGGGGCTGGAAAGCGGAAACTTTCCTATAAAACTTGGAAAAGTCCCTCCTCCCCACGTCAGGCCAATGACACCACTGCCCCCAAACTTTCCGCCCGCTCGGAGGTATAAGAGCCTCCCGGGCCGCAGACTTCACCCAGCTCCCAGACACCTCGCGGGCGCGCCAGCACCGGCCGCGCTTCCCAGAGGCCGCGCGGGACGTCGTCGGGCGTGCGCCGCGGCGCGCCGTCTTTTTGGACCTCGGGGCCATCCGCAGTCCCTCCCCCCCCCGCCGTCCCGCCTCCCGCCCTCCCCGCGGAGGTCCCCACTCCCGCCTCCCGCTCCCCGCTCCCCGGCGGCCGCTCCGCCCGGGCCGGCGCCGCGCACTGTGGAAGCTGGCGGGCTGAGGCGCGCCGCTCCGCTCCTCGTCCCGGGGCCCGCGAGGCCGCACGTCGCTGCCCAAGAGATGATGCAGGACGCGTCCAGCTCTCCAGTCTCGCCGGCCGACGACAGCCTGAGCAACAGCGAGGAGGAGCCGGACCGGCAGCAGGCGCCGAGCGGCAAGCGCGGGGCGCGCAAGCGGCGCAGCAGCAGGCGCAGCGCGGGCGGCGGCGCGGGCCCCGGCGGGGCGGCGGGCGCGGGCGGCGGCGGCGGCGAGGAGCCGAGCAGCCCGGCGCAGGGCAAGCGCGGCAAGAAGTCTGCGGGCGGCAGCGGCGGCGGCGGCGCGGGAGGCGGCGGGAGCAGCAGCGGCGGCGGGAGCCCACAGTCGTACGAGGAGTTGCAGACGCAGCGGGTCATGGCCAACGTGCGGGAGCGCCAGCGCACACAGTCGCTGAACGAGGCGTTCGCCGCGCTGCGGAAGATCATCCCCACGCTGCCCTCGGACAAGCTGAGCAAGATCCAGACCCTCAAGCTGGCGGCCAGGTACATCGACTTCCTCTATCAGGTCCTCCAGAGCGACGAGCTGGACTCCAAGATGGCAAGCTGCAGCTATGTGGCCCACGAGCGGCTCAGCTACGCCTTCTCGGTCTGGAGGATGGAGGGGGCCTGGTC
The DNA here is from genome assembly GCF_053883595.1 of Heterocephalus glaber. Lineage (NCBI taxonomy): Eukaryota > Metazoa > Chordata > Mammalia > Rodentia > Bathyergidae > Heterocephalus > Heterocephalus glaber. Next base: position 11,000,905 of record NW_028258156.1, read on the forward strand.
CATGTCCGCATCCCACTAGCCCGCGGAGCTCCCCACCCCTCGGCAGGCCGGAGACCTAGGTAAGGACCGCGCCCCTGCGCCGCTCAGGTGGCGGGCAGACGGACAGACGGACGGACTGGCTGGCCACGGATGCCCGGCCGCCTGGCCGCGCTCCTCGGTCCCACTGTCCTCCCGGCCCTGTCGCCTAACCTGGCGCCGCTGCCGCGTCCCCGGAAGCCTTTGGTTCCCCGCGAGGGAGCCAGGTCCCCAGGGGGATGCGCCCTGGGTAGGGTGTGCGTGAGCCTGAGTGTGTGTGAAGGACTGAGAAAGACTCCAGGGTCAAGGGTAAGGACAGTTTTGCCAGGGCCTCCTTTCTTTCGGCTTTCACATTTCGTTCTTCTTAAAACAAATGTTTCCAAATTCCACCTCCTGCTTTCCGCCCACCCACTTCCTCTTGCCCTCCGGCTGAAATCCTTCCAGGTTGTTCCGCGTAATTTCCCGGCGGTGGTGATAACAGGGCTCTCTTAGTCTCAGAAAACAGCCACAGAGACCTGAAGAGTAACCAACTTTCCCCCCTCTCTGGGTTTTTGCAGATGTCATTGTTTCCAGAGAAGGAGAACATGGACAGTCTAGAGACTCTGGAGCTGGATAACTAAAAATAAATATATGTGCCAAAGATTTTTCTTGGAAATTAGAAGAACAGAACCCAAATTCAAAGAAACAGGGCGTGGGGCGCACTTTTAAAAGACAGAGCGAGACAGGCCCGTGGACAGTGATTTGCAGACGGGCAGCGGTACCATCCTCACACCTCGACATTCTGATAGAAGTCTGAACAGTTGTTTGTGTTCCTTTTTGTTTTGTTTTTGTTTTTGACGAAGAATGTTTTTATTTTTATTTTTTCACGCATGCATTCTCAAGAGGTCGTGCCAATCAGCCATGAAAGGAAAGGCATCATTATGGATTTTCTCCATTTTAAGATGGTAATAACCAGAGGAATTTTAAGAACAACTTTAAAAATAAAAATACTGGGATCAAACTGGCCTGCAAAATCATAGTCAGTTAAATCCTTTTTTATTCTTCCTCTGAGGGAAAAGAAACTTAAAATACAAAAAACAACATTCTATTTATTTATTGATGACCCATGGTAAAATGCAAATAGATCCGGTGTCTAAATGCATTCATATTTTTATGATTGTTTTGTAAATATCTTTGTATATTATTTTTCTGCAATAAATAAATATTGAAAATTTTAAGAACCTTAGAGTTTGGTCTATACTTTTAAAACGCAGGATTAAGTTGGTGGTAAATACCTGCTTGTTTAACTCCAGAGGCACCCAGGAGGGAGGGGGCACTAATATAAACAAAGCAGGGAAAAACTCAAATAAACCAGCTACTGACAGGCACAGGCATGTTATTTAAAAAGACAGCTTTATTATTATTCCAGTTTGGTGTTCAGCGGGACTTAACAGCATCTCTCCATCTCTTATCAAGTCCCCCAGCAGAAAACTTTTAATGAATTTACTGTTAAGCTCTCTTGTTTATAATTTGAAAAAGTAGCTCTAAAACATTCAAATAATCAGCAGAAAACTTTTAACGAATTTGCTATTCAGCTCTCTTGTTTATAATTTGAAAAAGTAGCTCAAAAACATTCAGATAATCAGCTTGAAACTAGCACTGTTTTCTTCTTGTTAGTATATATTTTTGTCATGCTCTCTGTTCTTTGTGAGGATTTTTAAATAGGTTCACTTCAGAGACAAGATACTATAATGAAAATTATTTCTACACACATAAATGAATACAAATGCATGGAAAATAATGTTTAATTCAGTAGGAAAAAGAATTTTGTAGTTTTCTTAATGCTTCTTTCATGAATGAGTATGACATTCAGTGTCATATTTACTAAAGAAAATACTTGATGTTATCTGAGAAGCATGCTTCTATTTATATATAAAGAATGTATGGCTGTGGAATAAAGAACCTGAATTTTTCAGTATCCTTGGTAATTTAGAACAGTTACCATTTTAAATGCTACAGCCATTCAGTTTGAAGTCCGTTCTTCAGGAAATACATTTTATCCAAAATTATACAGATTGTTTCCCTGAAGATGCACAATCTGATGAAGTAAAACAATCAGAAGTACAAATGGTGCTCGATTTTTATTTCATTCTAATTACTTCTGAGCCAGGCACATTTGCTTTTATAATTAATATCATTAAAGGTAGTAGTTTTTATCAAACTTAGTTGTTAAGTTTTTATATTCACTTTATGATATTTAAGTGTAATTAGGGGAACTTTCAAACTAGACAATCATGTTGTTGCCTAACTCAACAGTGACCCTGTCAAATAAGTATGTGTATCCAAACAGGCTGTTTGCTTGGCTCAGGTGGAGGTTATTTTATTGCCCAAAGGATTTTGCTTTCCTTTTCACAGAACACAGAACAATGCTGACATGACAATATTACAAATCTATTACTGCGAATATTTTCAACCATATTTTATAATAAAGAGCCTATAGCATTTACTTACACTACAAGATTAGTTAAAGCTTGGGGGAATACTATTGTTTGGATTTTGATTGTCTTTTACCAACTAAGGAATAGGGAAGGTGATTACATGTGGATATATTTGTGGGGTGTGCGTGTGTGTGTGTGTGTGTGTGTTAGAAATGTACGGTATCGCAGTACCATAGAAGGGTAAGGGAAAGTATCAGAATGGTAATCCTCTCTTTTGTGTATCATCAACCACCTCCATTTTCTAAATTGTTCATGGGGGGAATCTTCATGTTCACTAGTTTGGTCTGACTATTTGATATTTCAGATGTCTTGAGCTACATTACATCAGGAGGGAGCTGACCATCATTGCTGAGAAGGTAAACACTATCTTAACTCTGGGTGTAAAAACTAGATGTTTAAAAAAAAGGAAGGTAGTCTTCCATTTGCCTTTTTTTCCTTAATGTTTTACTTTTTCCACTTTTTTTTCATAAGAGGAAACTGAAAAAAAGCAAGTGTCACATTTGTGTGGAGTAACTAAATACAAAATACCGGGAAATATTTTCCTTTAGGTCTTAAGAGAAATAAATGAAGGAACAAAAGGTGGTTAATATTTTTACTTTGAGGATACTTCACAGTGGAAAATATTAGCTACTTGAATATAATTTTCAGCTTGCAAAGTCTATATTCTTACCTCTCACCAAGTGACAAAATAACATTTTTAGAATACAAATAAAGCCACCTGTGTCTTCTTCTCCACCGTTATTTCCTCTCATTTTATTTCATTTCATTTTATTTTTGTTACCTACATTTGTTTAAAAGATACAAACACACCTGTTTTATCACTGAGAAAATAAATCTTTCCATTTAGTTAGGTGGCTGGATTCAGCTTCGCCTTTCAACCAGAATGCATTTGCTAGCAGAAAGTATTCCATTATAGGGGCTTGGATGAATTCTAAAATGTTGACTGCGTTGTTGCCTTTACTGTGCAAATAACTACTTTTGTTTTTCATTTTTTGATTGATAGCCTTCAGTGGCAAGAAAGCAGTAAATGTTTTGTCCCCATATATTTCCCCGTTGCGTGCATATACTCGCTGAGCACAGGCAGAGATAATCGTTCATGCACAGGTGCAGATACCCTCCCCAAAGTGGAACAGACTGCTAATAAAATAACGTCAAGTAGCGGAAACTCACACGCCTTTTGTACTTCTCCCCCACGTTCAACAACGGCACCAGCTTCTTGCCCCTTCGCGTTCATAATGGAGCTTTTTAAGGGACACTTGGCCCCTTGCACAAAAGTAGAGCATTTTGCACATTCCACGGTTTGGCAAAGTCAGAACTAGTTATTTTCTCTAGACCGGTATCAAGTTCTTCTCAGGCATATGATTTCACTTGAAGTCCTGCCCAGGAATCCTTCAAAGTGAGTTTGTCCTGCTCTCATGATGTCAGGCGGTTTTCCCCGCATCTGTAATTTGAAGAAAAACAAACAAACCTGCGGGGAACAAGCGCCACGGAAACCCAAACAGAACTCGGTGGGGAGCGAGGGTCTCACCTGCGGCGGGCGGGTGCGGAAGAGGGGCGCAGGCCCAGGCTCCCCTGCGTGGGTGGCAGGCCGGCCAGCACCGTGGAGAGGGTGACACTGTCCGGGCTCCTTCAGATGGCGTGGGACCCGCTCTGCGTCTGTTTGGACTGTGGTGCCAAGTGTAGGCAGTAGCAAGGGGAGCAGCAACAAATCCAGGCTAAGGCCCAGTCTCAAATTTCCAGAGACAGTCCCGGCTTAGCGACAAAAGGGAGTCAAAAAGGGATCCCCAGGGGCCACTTTTGCAGAATTTCCTGCTTATGTGTCCTAAAGACTGGCCCAGCACCAGCACCAGCGAAAGTGGAAGGAAAACTCACCGGCAAAATGGAAGGAGAAATGGACTTGACTTCGTAATTTCTCCAAGCCGGCCACACCACTACTTCTCAGAAAACTACCGATTCTTCTTTGTAAATTGAGCTCTGGAAAACGCACACATAAGGATGACTAATTTTCTTTATTTACTCAACAGCAAAAGATAGACCTAGTCAACAGGGCATGGGATACACTCCATTCGATTTTGTCTCCAGGCCCTACCTAGGACTGTGAGCCACTTAATGTTCTTAGCGAATCAAAGCACGTGTCCTTTGGAGAAGGTGTGTAATTGGACTTTAAGGCATGTATGGAATTCCCAGATGTCTATAAAGTAAGAAGGAGCATGTGGCAGGTCACTGGAAGGTGGGGCAGGTTAAAATCACTGGCTCAAACGTTCCCCTTTTATATTCTCCCCCTTTATAAAGGCCAGCGAGATAATCCTTGGGGAAAGGTTGGGATGGGATCATAATAAATATTCATCTTCTTGTATCAGAGTCATAGTAACCATGGTGAACAGCACATGGTCAGAAAACCTCAAAGAAAACACTCAATTACAGCTGGGATTTCTTGGGATCCCTGCATCCTCTGGGGTTTGCTTTAGTTGAGGGCCTCCAAGGCCCTTCTTTCTTGTTTACGTGGACTATTTTCTTTTCCTTCTCTTTTTCCCCCTAAGTTTGTGGATGTGTCCTACTTCTGCATTCGACCTAGGCTGAAGCCAGAGGAACAAAACTCCAGATTTGGAAAAGAAAAAACAATTCTAAAAGGATTCATTCCAGAAAGCAGGCTTCTTGGGGGAAGGGAGATTGCAAGTCAGTGAAATGAAATTTCTGTAAAACGTGCAGTTTAAACATCTACCAGACAGAGGGAAAGCTCAATGAAAAGACAGCCATCAAAATCAGCTGCTCTCTTTTCTCATTTCACTGAGGAATGTACAGACTTCGAACTAAATGTGAGTTTGAGCATTGATCATTAGGCAGCTTTTGTATCTTTGTTTTGTTTGGGGTCTGGAGCCTGAATCCAAATACTGCTTTTCTCCTTGGGTTCAAGATGCTGCCTCCTTTATCTGCACAATCAAGCCCGGAGGCAGGGGTCCATAGGCTAAAGAAACTGGCCCAGGCAGAGGTTGGCACTGGGAGGAGGGCTATGTTGGGGGAGTTTGGACTAAGGGCAAAGAGCTCCACTGGAGTTAACTCTGAGGTGGGCAGGAGGGGAAAAGGGATGTGCAGGAGTGACACAAGTGTGACAAGTGAAAAGTTAGGCAGGTACCTGAAGGAAGTTTATCTTGCCCAGATGTTAAGGCTTTTATGAAATGTCACGTGAATAGCACAGATGTACAACTTGCAAATGGGGCCACGCCCGTAAATACAAGAAAGGCAAATGCTTGGAGGGAAATCCAGGCATAAATCATCAGCCTCCTTTTCTAGATATCTATTTGCTCCTTTAAATAGCTGCTTCCAGAGAGCAAAGGTGCCTTTTAAATGAAGTGCACCTTCCAGGAGAATTCACTCTTGCGTCCCCAGCCCAGCAGGTTTGTCCCCTGGACGCCTGGGTGTTAAGATTGGCATATGGGGGCTTACTTTGTCCCCTGCCTCCTTTTCCTTCTCCACATTCCCATCCCCCAAGCCTCTCCTCCTGCTTCTGGAAGACTTTTGATCCTGAGAAACATATCGGATCTCGGTTTGGAAAAGCTGAAACTAATCAATTGCCTTTTTGAAGGGGTAGAGAGCGATAAGAAGACCCAAGGAATGCCCGGCCTGACAGACCCTAACCTCAAAGATGCCTAGTTGGGCTGAAAGATGAGCGGGGATTCCTCCCTCCTGGGGTGGGAACCAGCAGCCTCAGCCCACAGAGAAAGGCTTTTTCCCAAGATGTGTGACTGGTTTGATTGAAAAGGATTTTTAAAAATGACTTAAGAGACCCCCCCTCCCCCATGGGAGAAGGAAGCTCAGCTTATAAACAAAATGAAAATGAATTAGCAGTTGCCCAGTTGTGGAGAAATAACCAAATTCCTTTCTCTGTATTTAAGAAAAATGTTCACAGAGGTTATTGTGACTGTTAACATGTTGTGCAGGCCTAGGTTTCTGCACACAATAAGGTTTTAAATATTTGTTGCCCATATAGTAAGACTATGTATTGAATGAATTGTACTCTGGCCTTTAAGTGCAGCACTACCTCCATATCTCTATTACATTGACATTGCATCTAGTTTACAGTATTATATAGTCATCCATGTGGCTCACTACTTTAAACAAAATGTAAAAGCGTATTTTCTTCCACAATGTGAAATCTAATTTTATGTCAAGGTTTATCTTCTTAGGATTTCCTATATGCATGGTCAGAATTGGAATACATTTCAAGTGATCACATTAGCTTTAAGGATTGTCACTTTTTTTAAATGTCCAGGACCAGATAAACAGACAAGTTCTTCCTTTCTATGATATTTAATCTCAATACCCATCCAGCCATACTAACCTTGATTTATTACCTTTGAGTGCTTGTCATCTGTGATAACCCCAAAGTGTCCAACATGCTGATCCAGTGGTTCAGATCCTGCCCCTCTGAGTCTGCCTGGCCTTCAAGGAATTGGATTGAAAGCCAACATCCCAAGTGTAAAGCTTACTTTTGGGACTTCAGTACCACCATATTTTATATGTAATACTGGACAAGAGTCCACACTTCTTTTCATTTTTTGTTTCTGAAACAGAACATCAATCCAAGTATTGTGACTGTTGTTGAATTCGAACTTGCGGTGGAGATGCCTCCCTACTGTAAATTTAGCACTGACATTGAATCCTTCAGAGAGGTCTAGAGACTCACTCCTAATGGAGTCAGCACTCCATTCCTGGGACAGACTCCTGCCTTCCAGAACGGTATTCTTTAAAATGTTCTTATAAATCCAGCTTTCACGTTATGACAGAAGGAAATTTCTTTTAACCTCTTGCAAAGGTTGTCTCTCACCTCATTCCACTCCTGACTTCTCTTGCTACCCCTCATCAACACACAGCCTTTAAAACTTCTAACTTCATAACCTGTAAAAGAGACCAGGAGTGGAGAATCCTTCCTCTTCCTTCTTTCCTGGCCTGACTGAGTGAAACTTAAAACACATCTCATAGATCAGTTTTCCTCCTCTGATGTTAGGCACAGTCCACGACCCGGATTTTCAAATAGCCCAGGCTGGAGTCTGCGATGTTTAATCCCGTCAGCTATTAAATGTCCTCTGGCTAAATCAAGAGTATAAGAAAGAATCAGTACAGGGATAATGATACCAAAAGCAGTTTGGTAGAGGGAGGGGGTGGTTAGGAGGGGGCAGGCAACTCCAGGGATCCTTTGATTTGGAAAACCCTGTTTTTAGAACTCCTGTCAGAGTAATAACAAAGCTAAGAAACATGAAAGAACAATTCTTTGTTCCAGGATATGGTTTTAATGAAATACTACTAACACACATACACACATACACACACACACACAATCTATTAATAACCACTTCAGAGATTCCGCTTTTCCTTTACCTATTAGGCACTAGGAGGGTCCGTAATGTGATCTCCTCCCTCTCCCCTTTCCTGCCGCTTCAGTGTCTCCCCAGTTAAACTGTAATGCTCCTTCTGAGGAGCCCTGGGCTCAGGCAGCCCCAGCTTCCGGCTCCCCGCCCGCCTTCTCCTTAGGACGCCGGGCCCGCGGGGACTGGGCTGCGCCGGCCTCGCCTTCCCCCTTCCGAAGAGGGACGCCCGCACCCGCACCCGGGGAGCCAGCTCTCCCGGTCCGGAGCAGGGGGATTCTTAGAACTCCAACAAATGTGAAACCAGGCAGCAGGCGCACCGAACTCCGCGTGCTTTGGTTCCCTATTGACCCTGTCCAGCACTTCTTGTTGATTTAAACCACCCGGAAGAACAGCAACCGAGATAACAAACGGAGCTGGGGCCAGGGGAGGCGAGCGTACGGGCTGGGGGTGGAGATCGCCCGAGATAAAGCGACAGCATCTGGGAGGGGGCCAGGCAGCGGGGATGAGGTATTTTAGCAGCCGCATCTGTCATCCGTAGCAGTGGACAGATAAAACCGTGCCTGATCAAAGAGGTCCGCTCATAAATCACGGGTAAGAAATGGATTGTGAGGAGTAAAAGACACGTGTCGAGTAATCTCGACCCCGGAGTCCGCAGGCCCCAGAGCGGTGCCCAGCGCCCCCGCCCTCGGTCCGCGGGGCTAGCGCGGCTCGCAGCTGGCGGAGTTGGGGGCCCCTCTCCAGGTTCTGCCCGCCCTCCATCCCGCCGCTCCCCTCCCCAGCCTCCGCCTCGCGCCCCCGCCCGGCCGTCCCCGTTCTGGATTTGAGGAGACTTCCAGACCAAGGGGGGCTCTGGGTTGACCGAGGAAGCAACAGGGAAAGAGCTGGCGCGCTTTCATTCCTGGGGCGAGAAAGTTGCTGTCTCAAAATCGAAGACCTCTCGCCTCTGGGTCCTCTCTTAACGACGCGGTGCAGCTCCAGCTCTTCACCCCGAGAGGACCCGCAGATTTGCAAAGTGCGCGGTGCAAACGTAACGCGGCGCAGGGCGTTCGGCTCGGCAAGAGCCGCGGTGGGCTGGGCGGGCGCGCTGGGCTCCAGGTTTTCTCGTCTCCGAGTCTCAGACGATCGGAGCTTTGCACTAGGCGTTGCCGCCCTAGTGTAGAGTCTCAGGCGCGGCCGCTGTCCTCTACTATAGGACCGAGTGGATTCTCGCTCCCGCTTCCCACTTCCCAAGCCCCGCGCTCTCGCACTTGCTTCTCCTGGTTGAAAAACCAGGCGAAAGCGAATGTCCAGTCCGCCTGCTAAACGCTGGAGCCAGCTGTCGAAGCGCGGGGACCCTCGGCCTCCAAAAAGACATTCGACGATGCTAAGAGAGTTTGTGGATCTGTGCGGGGGGGGGGTGTCCCTACACTGACAAACGCCCCTTATTCCTCATGCGGATGAGTGTGATTTTGCATATAATAGGTGTTTATGGTTCTAGGAACTGCTATTTGATCTATGATTTGAGGGGTGGAGTGTCTAAGGGGTCTCTAGACGCTTGTCTGATTCGAATGCTTTTCAGAATGATTTATGGCCAAAGGCTCTTTTCTGACACTTCAGATGCCAGAGCTGTTACCTTCCAGGAAGGGATGAGAGAGACCTGCTTCCCATAGCCACACGGATGGGAACCGCGTCTAAGCACGCTGCCTGTCACTGTAAACAGACTGGGCCCAGCCGGTCCAGAGCCGCTAACCTTCCCTGCCTGCTTGTTAAGGAGGAGAGAGGGATGTGCTTTAGGATGACAGAGCTGCGTACGGAGGGAAACCGAGTCACCCTCCTGCAAATTCAGGCTCTTCCAGTAGGTTTACTTTGTGCAATTAACCACCTGCTCTCTTGGTGGTTTGGCTAGTGCAGTTTGGCCCCCTCCAATCCCCCTATGAAGCTGGGCAGGAATAAGCCCTCCTTTGGGACCCCTGGTGGTACCAGCCTCCGGCCTTAACCTCTGGCCGTGGAGTGGATCGAAGTCCTGGTTCCCTGGCGGGGGGGGGGGGGGGGCGGAGGCACAGGCAGCGCTCAGCAGCTGCTTGGGCATCGAGGGGAAGAGGCAAAGTCTTTGCGAAAGGTCCCCTCAAGCACAGGACAGCGAGGCCAGGCCAGGAAAAATAACCCTCCGGACTCAATTACTTGGAGCTCCACCGTGAAGCTGAAAAGCTGAAACGTGCGCCGCGGCAGGGGGCAGGTCAGACAGGGCAGACGCTAGCGCGATTTTAGGGGACCCCTAAGGCCGGCAGAGCTGTGAGAACGCGCTGAAGGCATTTGTCAACCTGAAGCTAAAGGTGGGCCCGACCCACAGTAGCCTCCAGTGGACGCTTTTCCCAACGGAAACAAGGTTTTCCAGATATTTCTTCTTCAAAATGTAACCGATTGGGGTAGAAAGGGTTGGAGAGTCTTTCTTTCTCAGAGGGAAAGCAAATGAAGGAAGGAATGAACCGCTCAGGCTAAGAAACCAGTGTTTAACAGAGTTGAGGCCAGGGCACTACTAGTAAAGGTCTGGCCAGGGTTTAACCCAGAGTGATACTCTGGTTATTTGCTTAGAATTCTACAAGGCTGAGGATCTGTAATGTCTGCGGAACAGTACCTACCTCAGGCTTTTCTGAGGCGAGGCGCCTATACCTTAACTCCTTTCAGGTCCCTTCCATGGAAGTAACTAGAGTGTCAGTGGTCTGCATTCTTGATTAAAAAAAAAAAAAGATTTACTGGGTGACAGGGTAGATTAATTGTCTGAACAAACTTATTTTCCAACGCGCTATGTTTCTTCATCCTTCAGAACACTATAAAACAAAACAAAACAAAACAAAAATCAGATCAGAGTTTATTGGTTTATGTAGAACCGATCCTGATTTGATAAGCTCAATCATATGACAAAAAGCATACTGTTTATTCCCTTCTCTCCCTCAAAGAGCAGCCTAAGAGTTTTTGAAAATCACCCCCCCCCCTTTTTTTTCTCTAGAGTTTGATCACTACATCAAAAGACTCAGGTCACCTCTTGTCTTTTCTGTATGTATATATTTGAGCATAAAAATATTAAATAAAAAGCTTTCCCAACTTCAAACCTATCAAATGTTTAACAGCTGAAGGATATTCATCTTTAGGAGGCAGGCCAAAATGTCAATAAAAATTTAATTATTTCTGAAACATATGGGAGCACTTACAAGACCCAAAATGTGATACTAAGTATTGATATTGAGAGGAAACCTTACAATATACTTTCATATTTGCTGGTCAAGACCTTATACCCTCAAAAGGTTCCACAAACCACAGAAAATTTTATTCTTCCTGACAGTATTTCTAAAGCTTGCATGAAAGACAGGTTGGTGGCCAAAGGGGTCACCTGTATTCTATGTAAGGAGAAATTAGTGTTGAACTCCTATGTGTTTGGTGTTTGTCTTCTGTAGAAAATTATGTTATCTATGATAACAAATATTATTGTAATGTGAAATGGGAGGGGTGTACGATGCTGTGGCCACTTTTGTTGGCAGCTACCACAAATTGCCTTCCGAAATGTTTCATCTAAATATTCTTCCCAACCTATAATTTTGCCAGGCTGTGAGATGTAAAGATATTGAAAAGTGATACTGGTGTTATTTTTGTAGTTGGCTTTGATGAGCAAGACTGATGATGTGTGATAGGAAGAGTCTTTTGATAGCTACTTCTACTTACAAGTGCCAGTTTTTCATATATTGCTTCCAGAAGACTTGATTTTTTTAAAGTTGAAATTCAAAGTCCAACTGTTGAATGGCAGGTTAGTCTCAGACCATCTGCTGCTTCTGAATGAGTCCTCTGAAAAACTCAGAGAATTGGTTTGATTTCTTTGTCATTATTTCCAATGTCCAGGAAATAGATTTGAGGACCTGGTTATCTTCCTCCAAAACAAGTGGTTCCCAGTGTTAAGATCCGTGGGGAGGGGGATTTATACACTTTCTCTGATCTCTTATCAGTGAAGAGAGTTTCTATTTCTCTCAATGCTTAAATTTGTTTAATTCAGATATTTATCTTACAGGAAGTACTTGAAGCCCAATGCCTTTGAGACTTTTGACCAGGACTAGCCCAAGAATTCTTTGACCTAGTGCAGTGCTATTTATTCACTTGGAAGGTTGTTTTCTAGATTTTCAGCAGGAGAGTATACTCTAGAATTGGCCTAGATAGCAGAGCTATTGATCAGCTGTTCCCCCAGGCTCACTTTTATTACAAACTTTTAGATAACAAAGTAGATAATAAGACAAAAACTACTGTTTAATAAATGATACTGGACCCTGTTGTAGGCATCTACTTAAAATGTGGTAAATGGTGTAGGCCAGGAGACAGAAGTGAGTGTTACTACCTAGCTATTATATCTTTCCATATCCTAAGAATGAAAGGGAATGTCTTTATTGAAATTTAAAAATTTCAATTGTGCTCTTTTTTGAATATATGTACATTTAGCATATTTTTTATTTTATTTTAATTTTTACAAAGCCTTGTTTTTACAAATGCCCTGAAACCATTGTTTTTGTCTTTTATAAAGATAATGACTACTAAAAATACTCTTATGAATTCAAGAATATGGAAAAAGAAAGATAATTTAAGTAACATGTGCAAAACTTGTTAGTTGGGCAGAAAAATGAGGAGTGTAGTTGGCCCCAAGGAGTGATTCTGGGATGAGCAAAACTGAAGGAGAGTGATCTAAGTGGTTTTTCTTACTGTAGGCAAATGCTCCCAAAGGTCTTTTTCACTCTGTGACCTGTGGTGCTGTTCTTACATCTGATACTGAGTTACTGATAGAAAGAATAATATGCAGTCACATTCTAGGTACCACAGTTCAGAAAAAAAACCTAGGTAAAGAGTGTGTGGACCTGTGCAAGTGTACAGACAGGTGACTTGCATTTATCCTGTAAAATGACTTATTCAGTTATCTGACTGTACATAGAGTTAAAAAATCATCTAGATCAGCAGAAGCTATTTCAAAATGTTCATTCTTCCCCAAGGATTCTTCTCCAAGTTGACAGGCTGTGTGGGTGGCCACTAGGACACTGTTTTCACTTAAACAAATGAATGATTATTCAGTCAACAAACTTTTCTTGGAGGTCTAGCAAAGGTCTATAGCTATGCAGAGGTGACTAAGTGGAGCTCATGAGACTGGAGGGGAATCCTCTGATTGCAAAAATCTGGTTTCACCAAGAATATTTTGCTGCATGCGCTTGAGAGGTTCCTGAGGTAGTACTTTATCCCAGTATTCCTTTGATATTTCCTATTATTTCATTTTCCTGCTGCACATAGCTGTACAGTGCTCCATCACCCCCAAAAGAGTATATCATTGATAACTAAATGGTACACATCAACCAGTATCTGCTACCAAGCTGAAACGTCAAGTTACTTGTTTTCTGAATATATGCACACATTATTCCAAAGCCAAGAATGGTGGTTTAGAGGCTGAAATGTAATTGATTGTGAATTGAAAAGAAGCATTTGAAAAAGATTTTAAATGTGCTATGATTAGTATGAATGGAGAAAGCTGCTTCTCCACCCTCTTCCTTCTGCTGCCTCCCTACTCACTCCGGGATGCGGTGAGCTTGTGTAATTTAAGGCAGGTGGTCCACATAGTGGGCTCACCACAGAGGATGAGAGCGTGTGCATTTGATACCCTGACTGCTGCTCTTTAATAGACTTTAAATAGACTCTGACTATTATTTGGCTTTTGGCTAGTACATTTATTTTCACTTTCTTTCAAAGACTTTTCTCTCTCATTTCGTCATTTTCCACATACTGAAATGTAACCCCGGCCCAACGGCACCATATAGAGCATGTATCTTTATTGTCATCAAGCTAAATGCAAGTGAAATATCAAAGGGGAGCAGAGGGTACCACTATATTTGGCTCTTGAACGCTGACAGAAAATGCATGCATTTTTCTTTGCCTAGGTAATAACAACACTTTATTTTCATGTAAAGCCTTTCATCTGAGAATCTATAAGGCCTTCAAGATGTCATTTGGGTCTGGCATTCTTCAGTTGGTTCCCCTTTGTCTCTTTCAGAAAGGAAATATTGCTGTTAGATGTAGTTTTATAACTGAGCTGCATTTGGGTATTCGTATTCAGAGGTCCAAGGGCATTGGGTGTTTCTTGAATGGATCAAATAAATGCCCAGTTGTGACCATGTCAAAACAACCCTGGGAGGAAGATGGGTGGCAGAGGTGATTACTGAACTTCCAGGTGGAGCAGTCGTGACACAGCAGGGTTAAGTGACTCACCTGAGGGCACACAGTAGAGTCTTTGTTACTGGTAGGAACAGAAGCCCATTTGCCAGACTGTCAGCATGGCTCCTTGCCTGACTTCCTATTCTTCTCTCAAAATGAAAATTTCTTAAGAAAATGCACCCCTGCGCAGATAAGGAAAGGATACCAGTGCAGTGGAGAGAAGATAACAACTTTGCAAATACTGAAGATAAAGAAATGTGTCCAAATGAGCCCAAATCTAGAAAGAATATTGCTTGAACATAGAAGTGGAAAGTGGGGATTTTTAAGTTTCATTCCTTTTAGAGAAGAAGGCATGTGTGGATCTAAGCTAAAGAGCAAAGGCATAATGTGAGACATTATATGATATACATATATATGCATACATATATATAGGTACTATATATGTATACATCTTAACTGTCTGCACATGTTGAAACTAAAAAGCATTTTTAATTTGTACATTATTTAAAACAAACATTTTCTAGAATTCTGCTTTACCTTGTATTTCCAAACTTAGTCATTTGCTTCAATATTATAGTTATTTTACGTTGAAGAGCTCTGAAGTTGGGAATATTCCTCCTTGGCATCATTATATAATTCACTATTAACTAGTGTTTGACAGTTCTGTGTTGCTCCACTTAACATTTATGTTTTAATATCCTCTTGGGATGCCATATCACAATGTACATTTAATTTAAAAAGTCACAGTGAAGTTTGGGTCAGGGATCCCAGCTTGGCATTTAGATGTAAAACAACTTTAGTGCTTTACTCCAGTGAGAGTAGCAAATTGAAGGAATACGTAAATTTTTAATAGAGAAGACAGTAATAAGGGAGACTAATTTTCATCCCAGAGAGTCATTATACATTTAAAACAAAACAGCTTATTAAACAAAATCATTTGTTTTTGTTTTCCTTTCCTCTATTTTCAATGTGAGCTTTTGTATTGGAATCTATCTTTTATATTAAAGGATTATTATACATAAGCAGAAAAAATGTTCAGGAGCACTTCTAACATCATACATACTGAAGCTGTCATTAATCCGTCTTACTTACAACTGTTTATTAAAAGAAATAATCCTGTGTATGTGTCTTCCTAATTTTCTAAGCATAGAAATTCTCAAATCCAAGCTCTGTGATTTAGAAAGTTCAGAAAAAGCTGCTCCAAGTATCACATTAGTTTTGTATCAGAAATAGAAATCTCTTCGAGATATGTCATGTTCCTTATCTATGCATACTACGTTCTCAGCTTAGTTTTGATCTGGTCCAGAAGAAATATGTATAAACAAGCAGAATAATGGAAAAAGTAAAAAACTTGATTATCTTACTTTGCCTGAATTTGAGAGTGTAGAACTTGTACTGCATTTTGGCATTATGACCCTCTCTGCTCCAGGATCTTTATTGCTTTGTGCTTTCTCTGAAGATGAGGTAAAGAGTGAGTGAGGTAAAGGTTTAGCAACACGAAACAGTAAAAGATGCTTAAGAATATGTCTTGCTTTATTAGATAGTCTAAGTAACTGTTTTTGCTTTTATCTTTCTTATATACAGTAATAACCATTAATACTGCCTTTTTATTGATCTTTTTGGGTTACTCATTTTGCCTTAAATTAAAGTTCTGTTTCTGATGTATAGCTGAGTTAGTTTAAGGTATAAAGGGAAGAAAAAGACAAGTTTAGCCCTGCCATGTACAAGCTGTGTTATTTAGCCAATGAAATGAATTTATCTGGGCATCAGGTTTTCTATAATTGAGAAATAGGTTGGATTATATCACTAGCATTATCATTCTGCCATTCTATGGTCTAATATCTCTGATGCTCCATCAATAAAATACAATGTAAAAGTACTGTTTTAAATTGAATTGTTAGGAATTGTTTCTCAGATGACAAGTTTAAATCTATAGGATCCACTAAAATGTTGACTTTGCTAAAATTATACTTTAAAGGTTGTAAAGTGAAGCATTATTTTAAAAATACAAAATCTTTCTGAACCTTAAGTTCCTCTAGATAAAAAATGAAAACTTCAGAATTGAGAACAAATACAAAATACAACTCAATATCATCTCTTTACTACTGAAAATAATTTGGTAATAGTTCTACTTTGCTATTTTCTTATTTAAAAAAGTATTTGCTGATAATTGTTTAAATCAAAAATTGTCTATCTTCAATCACTCATAAGATATCTTTACTCATCAATATTGACCTTATTCAATAGTTCGTAGCCATATTATATGCATATTAGAGACAGTGAGTGTACATGTTTATATAAAGATTGGCATGCTTATTATTGATAATACAAATGATAAATACATGAATGTACCTTGGCTAGAAGCCTTTTTAAAAGTATTAATTCACAATTCTTCATTAAAATTTCCTTTTTCACATGTGATATCAAAGTAACCATTTAAAACTTGAAACTTGTTCTTACAATCCATGCTCTGAAGTATTTCTGTTTCTTGTTTTGTTTTGTGGCCACTAACCACAGAGAAATTTGTCTTTTTTACATATGCTGGAAATAATTTACTGCTTTTAGAAATATTAAACCACACACACACACACACACACACACGTGAGCCTGCAAGCAAACATACATACACACAAAACCAATGTAAAAGAAACATGGGTCTGCCGAAGCCTTTAAAAAGCCAGGAAATTGAGAGTTAATGCAGAGGCTCTGATCTGGCTCTGTTTCTTAAATTCTTAAAGACTTCTGAAGAATGACAGGTAGTACCCAGCCCACCGGTATATAAAAGTTAAAACAAAAACAAAACAAAACTGAACACTATATGGGCAGAGCAGTGTGGTAGGGGGCACCCATGGTTAGTGCAATTTATCTGAGGTACTAGAGTTCACATTTGCTTAATAAAAATAATACTTCTGAGAAACACCAATGTAACCTTCATACAAAGATAAAAATTACAAATTCAAATAATTCTAATATTCAAATAATTCTAATTCAATACAGTTTTTAATTTGTGGCACAGATGTACTTAATGACAGAGGCTTGGCAAAATGATAATCTCACCTGAGGTTTTTAAAGTAATATTTATTGGTACAATATGTGCATCTGGTATATGGTGGAAACAATGCTTTTAATCCTATCTCTTTTACTGATCTTGCTTAAAAGACTAGAAATCAAAGCTGTTCACTCAGATTTGGTCTCAGAAAATAAAATCTCTGGTTATGTAACTAACGTAAAAGGCAAAAGTTCAATGGTTATAGAAGATACATTTTTAAGTGTTGGTTTCAAACATTATCTTATGTGTATTCACACAGAAACTAAAAGTCAGAAAGCAGCCAGTAAAGACAAATTTTTATTGATAAACAAGCATCTAATATGGTTTGCTATTAGTTGTATTAAATTTATTTAAATTACACAGCACATTTCCTCAAGACCTTGTAGTTGCCAGTTGTTTCTCTTTTAATACTTCATTATTATTTAGTGCAGAAAACATATCTTGAATTTTTAGTAGAAGCATTTGTATTAAAAGTGGTTTATTTTTAAAGAATTTATTCAATACATTAACTAGTATTATAATTAAGCTTAATTTACTCAAAATACCTTCCTGGATTGAGTACAATACTTTCAATTTTTTAATCTATGAAAATTAAGAAGTCTGACTGTTCCTGAGTTATAGATATGCCTTGGATAACTTATTCAAAGGGCATCATCACATAAAAATAATAATATACTTTTAAAAGTGTTTCTGTTTGATTGGAGGTTTGCCAAAATAATTAAACTATGATAATTCATGAATAGCGTATTACTTTACATGTAGCCATATTATTTGTGTGTGCGTGAATGAGAAAAGAAAGGTGCTAATATCCAACTATGTCATTTGGAAGTCAGAAAGCTAAAGATGAATTTACATGAGTTAGAAAGCACAGACTTTTTAACTTTAATTAAGAGGAAAAATAATTTTTGTTTTTAACATGGACTTTGCCTCTTCAATAAAATTTTTTAAATTTAAAGAGTCTCATCTGTTTTAAAAGTAAATTGATTATAAAAATTAGATACATTAGGTGACATTTTAAAGAAATATCCCTTTATCAATATATATATTGAAAACTTAATAATTTGCTTGTATGTACTAGTGATTTCAGAAAATACTGGTAAAATAAATATCTAATAATCCATTAAGCTAGAAGTTAATTTTTCATACTTAGGGAAGGATTAATAATTGCATTCTAGAAATACTTTCTATACTGATTGAATATTTACAGAATAGTTAAGATCTAAAATCTTGGTTTTATATTTCAGTTTAAAATGTTAAAATATTGTGGAATAAAGATTATACAATGAAGTATGTATGTCTAGATTCTGGAGCATAATTATAATTTCTCACATTACATATTCTAAATTACAGATTTGATTGGGTCTCTGTTATATGTAAGTAATGAATTCATTAAATCTACTTTTTAACATAAATTTCCTCCATAAACATAGAAATCACTTTATCAAGGAGATAAATGAGTGCATGATTAAAAGTTCTTATTAATACACTTCTAAAAATTAAACTTTGTGAGTTTAAAAATCGTATCTTTACAAAGAAGAGGCAGTTTGTTTTTTGTATTCTAGGCTAAAGGAAATTTGACACATTTACATAGCAAACTTAGTCAATGTTTGGAAATGCTTTGTAGTGGCCAAAAGCTGTTCATTTCCTTCTGTAGATCTGATTTTTTTCTTCCAATAAAGTAAATTAATAAAAGATGCATCAAACAGGATTATTGCAGATGTGCACATACCACAGTGCTAATTGCTCTTATTTTTTACAGTCCAGTCCTACACATGCTTTAATTTATTTTTGCCTGAGTAAGCTTTTTAGTGAATTAGCTGCACTGCACCACACACTGAATAGTAATGTGCTTGCATCACTCGATTATCTCAGATACATTATTGCCTAGAATCTATGCTCCTAATTTCCTTACCACCCACACCCATCCCTTTTCTCTTTGGAAGGCTGATTTGTGTGAGAAAGGGACCACCAAGCCATTAACTCTAGGCCATAACTATCATTGTGCTTAGAGAGTGCAGCTTATGATCATATCACATTTTAGCTCTTCTACCAGCATTATCCTTCTTTCCCCCAATGCTTTCAAGAGGCAATATACCAAATGCCTCGCATGGAAATGATAAACTGCCTGTTGTGCCTTTTCTTTGAAGGAGTTCTCCTGCAGAGTATCATATTTAAATAAATTGCCATTGAGTTTAGCAAGCAGTACAATCATGCCTATTGAGGTGGAGTCTTTTGATCATATTTTGTAATGCAATCAAGGATCACATGAAAATTCTCGAACAGGCCAGCTTTGCTGTGTGCTAAATAGGCGACAGGAGAAAGAGAACATTAATTGCCCTGAATCCCACTGACCTAACAAAACACACCTGTGTCCCATATACACTACAGACCCAAAGGTTAAGCTTATAGTATACAACCAAAGAATTCTTTACACTTGATTGATCAATAATTTTGATCAAAGTAGTTGATTTTTAAAAAAATTGCCAATATGCTCAAATTATAAAAAAGGACCAAAGATATATGCACAGAAACACAGCATTTACAAGCTTTTATGCAAGAAAATGTACTAGATGGGAGAGATTCGGGCTGTGGGTCCACCTGCATGTTGAGTCAGTTAATCTCTCTGCCATACATCGCCCCCTCTTTCACACCCTATTTATGGGAACAGTAGCTGCTTATTTACTGAACCAGTTTTCTTGTGAATCACAGGAAACAAGGGTTAGGAACTTTAGAGATAAAGCCCCTTATAAATGTACTGTCCTGCAAACTATATTTGAACAGTGTTCTATATTCATTATCTCTTTGAAAATGTTTTTTACAGTATTAGTTTTTCTGAAAAAATAAAGGGCTTGGGGTATTGTTCACCTACCCAAAATACAAGGTCACTAGCGAGGAATTGCCTGCTGACAAATTAATTGAGGAAATTTGGGGACACCATTGAACTTCAGCAGATGGATGTAAAAAGAGGCAGCAGATGTGCAAGTGGGAGCTTGTAAAGAATTTCCTGCTGTACTGGTCCAGCATTCTGACTTTCTGAAACGCTGAAACATGAATGAGAAAGAACTAAACAATACCATCCCGAATCATTTCCTGCTGATAAACATTGTTTAGTAACCTGTTACCCTGCCTACCCTCTCCCCTTTTGGATTTGATGGTGCAAAAAGTGACAGAAAAATGAAAAATGAAAAATGGAGAAAGTAAATTAATATACAGAAAACACATCTTGGTCCTACATCGTTTTGACTGAGGCTCTTTCATAAATGGAAAACAATGTTTATAACCCTGTATCCTTCATCTGAATGAAGTATCAGGCATTATATATGTTATCTCTAATCATTACAATAACCCATTCTACTACATATATATATATATATATATATATATATATATATATTTCCCATTTTATAAACAAGGAAATAAATTTCAGAAAGCTTTGAAAAATTACCCAGAATCCTTTGGTCATCAGTTGATGAAACGAGAAGCACAATTCAAATCTGTCCAGCGGAAAACACCACAACCTCAGCCCCCTTGTTGTCTGTAGTCACAATGACCAGTCTAACAAGGGTGGAGAAACATGGCTAATTACAATATTTTTATATATTCTGCTAAAAAAATCTGTCATAAGGCCACTCTTGATGTTTGTAAAGAGCAAAATAATCATTTGTTGTAAATACAGTGTATGAAATTAAAAACTGGGTGGTATTTTCTGGAAAAACAGAAAAGTCATCCATCTTTTCTCAACTGGTTTTCTCATAACTTGACTTCAGCTCACCCTGTTAGTCAGGACAATGAAGAAAAAATTCGCAAGGCCCATGAGTCAGCCCATTTCAGATTCTCAGCATCAGCATATGGCCTCAAACCTCAGACGAATCGTTTTCACACAGTGCATCTATGACTATTTATTACAGGGGAGGTAGGAGGAGAGGAAAGCAGTCTGTTTTGTTACACATTCAGGAACGCAGTTAAATGTCTTTATCCCCAAAGGCAACTTGGCAGCTTGGAGTTTGGTCCCCATATTATAAAAGCTGTGTTTGTTCTCAAGCCTCTAGAAGAATTTTTCAATATTTTAAATATTCCCATTTCTTCATGTCCCCTCCTTATTCTCTAGAGGAATTGTTTAAATCATATGATTGATCTATTTTTAGGGAGCTATTCTGTTATAACTTCAGCAGGGAGACTTGTTTTCTTTTAATGTTAAGATACTTTATATAGGACAGTTTACTCATGGTCATATAATCTCTGTCAATCCACAGTCCCAGTCTCACTTGACAATTTTTAATGCTTTGTGAATTTAATATTGTGTTTATTATGGAAAACCTTTCTTCCCAGCTGTGGCATAATAAATTCTAAAAATAAGTTAAGTAAATTTTTTTTCTCCGTATTTAATTTTAGTGATTAGATTTTAATATGGAATAGAAAACTATATTTGGAGTTCGTGATTCTTAGGGTACATAGAAGGCTTTCAGTAAGTGGCTTTTCAGTAAGTGAATGAACTAACATGCAGGCCATGTGTCTTGTTCACTGCCCCAGATCCTGCTCTCAGGATGAGGCCCTGGTTTGATTCAAAGTTTCAGGGCCGGGGATTTAGCTTAATGGCCCTGCACCTGCCTTGCAAGTGCAAGGTCCTGAGTTCAATCCCTGGTACCAGAAAAAAAAGTTCCATGTGCTAGCTCAGCAATGTCACGTCGTACAAGATGTGCAATCTCTCTACACTAGTTCCACCTTTGCTAATTGAGGTAATAATAGTGCCTACCCCTACATGGGTGAGCAGATTAAATGGGATTAAATATGGGAAAGACTTTATGTACCCTAACAACTATTGAATCTTGTTTTATTAGCTATCGTCATCTCAGAAAACATGAAAAAAATCCCACTCAGCTTTTTAATCCAGTGAATGCTGCAAACTGAGAATTTCTCAGCTTTCTCTCTAAAGCTAGCATGGTAGCAGTGTGACTAACAGAACCAACTAAGTACCCCTCCTCTGAATTTGTTATTAGCTTCACCCAAACTTTAAACCTTTTCCCAGCCACACTCAAAAGTTTGTGTGTGTGTGTGTGTAAGTGTGTGTAGTGAGGGGTGTAAGTTTGGATACCTAAAGAATGTTAGTTTACTGGGATGGTTTTTTACTCTTTTTCTTGGTAAATCTAATATATTTGCAGTGACTCATTGCAAGCACATTTGGAATACAAATGAGCATTCCTTAACAGTGGAAAGGAAGTTAAAGCTCATGGCCTAATAATAGTAGGATGGTTACTATTGGGTTAGAAGAAAATCTTCTGGTTTTTGTTGTTAGCGATGGTGTTGGTATTGGTGGTAGTGGTGGTGGTGATGTGTGTGTGTGTGTGTGTGTGTGTGTGTATTTTCAACTTATGGACTACTCAAGGTCTTTAGGGTTACACAATAGAGACCTAATGAGCTTACTAATCACACAGTCACTAAAAATTTAAATCTAGCTTAATTTTAGAATCTTGGCAAATTTTTGCCAAAAAAATTGGAATTGTTGCCAGTTAGGTGTAGACATGGGGAAATAGAAGAATAAAGGGAGTTAAAATATATCTTGCATACCACTCTTTTCTAGCTGTGATGATTCTTTCAGAAATATTCCTGCTAATTATGTGCATACAAATCACACAATCCACAGTAACAGAAATATGGAAAGCATAGTAACCTTTTCAGGTTGAGAGCACTTAGCACATTTTTATGTCCTTAGGTCAAGACCATGCTAACGACTCCAGCAAATGGCTGAGGGAGCATTTTATGTGGAGCTGTATGGGGGAACATGCTCAGTGCTGTCAGTTTTAGGACTTTGAAGGAGCCAGTGACACCATAATACCCCCGAGTCAGTGTCTCTGCAGCATGTCAATTCTTTGATTTTCAGATTAATCACAGTATCATTTATCTTCTCTTCCTTCCACACTATTTTCCCTCTACAGTACCTCTTACTTTTAGTATTCTCCCACGAACATGACCTCTATAACTGGAGAGGCACAGGATCATCACGTAAGTTAGGACTCTTCCTGGCAGGACCTATGTGGC
The DNA here is from genome assembly GCF_053883595.1 of Heterocephalus glaber. NCBI lineage: Eukaryota > Metazoa > Chordata > Mammalia > Rodentia > Bathyergidae > Heterocephalus > Heterocephalus glaber. The sequence goes on from NW_028258156.1 coordinate 11,024,055, forward strand.
AGCTCTCTTTACTCCCACAAATACTCCAGCCACAGGAAAAAGAACTAGTGCAAATCATATTTTGGGCGCTATGTATTACTTTACATATGAGTACAAACTCCAAGCATTTGAACTTGCTATCTTGCTCATCAATGTCACAAGCAATCTGCTTCATCATTCAAATCAGAGGAAATAATATGTTCCGCATTTTTATAAAATGCTGAACTCCCTTGCAATTCCTGAGATCTGAGTTTGGAACTGGAAATGAACCTTCCCAGAACTAAGTTAAAACTAATGTTGTCAAGCAAAGCATAATGATTCAGAGGACAAAAAGAAAAACATCCAACCAAAGTCCACCAAATAAAAACTTTATCAGGCCCCTTAGTCATCAAATGCGTCCCCAGAAACCTTGCTGATGAATTAAATGTCAATGAATCAGAAATAGAGGTATGACTAAAACAAGCCTCAAAAGGGAAAAATATTTGACCATATACTCTTGCATATTTTAAAATATTGTTTAATTCTACAATTGATACTTTGAAAAGTAGATATTTTATAGCTTTATTGAGAAATAGTTCACATACCATATAGTTCACCCATTAAAGTGTACAAGTAAATGATTTTCATGTTTAATTTAAGAACCTTTTAGAATAGTTTCATCATCTCGAAAACGAATCCCATACCATTTAACTGTCACCTGCAACGGTTAATCTTAGGTGTGAATGTGACTGGATTAGGGACATGGAGAGAGTAGGTGAAAGAGTATTTCTGGGAGCATCTCGAGGATGTTTCCAGAGGAGATCATCATGTTAGCTAGTGAACTGATGGAGGAAGATCTGCCCTCAGGGTAGGCGAGGACAGAGAAATGAACAGAAGGAAAGGGCAGAGGAGAGATGAGTTCTCTCTTTATCTGTCTGTCTGTCTCTGTATCTTTGTCTCTGTAGGTCTGTCCCTCCTGTCCCCTCTGGACCTTGAAAACCCTTCTGTTTTTGGGCATCAGAACTTCAGGCTCTGGCCTGTGGATTCTGAGACTTGCACTACTCACCCTGTGGCTCTCACACTGAGAATTACATCATTGGCTTCATTGGTTCTCAGGCCTTTGGACTTGGACTGAGCCAAATCACTGACTTCCCCGGTTCTCCAGCGTGCAGACCACCCACCAGGAAACATCTTGCCCTCCATAATTAAGTCAATCAATTGCCTGATAAATCCTATCTATCTATCTATCATCTGAAGACATGATAATACTGCAAATGTTTAATTTTTAAAAGTTTTTTATTATAGTAGAAGACTGCTGCCATTAATTTTCCTCAAAACACTCTTCCTCATTTCCTACACACTTATCCCATCATCCTGGCCACTTTTCTGAAGCAGCTCTGGAAGTGCTCTTTCGTGAGTGTCTTTAGTTGCACTATTATGGCTGCCCCCATGACCTGAATCAATTCAAAAGTTGACTTTTTATGGTCATTTTGACTTTGAGGAAGCACTATAAGTCATATAGTGCTATATTCAATGAATAAGATAGATAAAGGCACACCATAATGTTTCTATTTGCCAGAAATTTCCATAAAAGTAAATGTAAACTGCTTCAGAAAGTGACAAGAATGATAAGTGTGTTCAGAGTAAAGGGGGTATTTATTTATTTATTTTTTTGGTACTGGGGATCAAACTCAGGACCTTGTGCTTTCGAGGCTGGCAGCAGCACCACTGAGCTAAATCCCTGAAGGGGATTTAGAGGAATTAATGGGAATTGATCAATGGTAATTGAGATGAATTAATGGTAATGTGTATTTTACCATAATAAAATTTTTTATTTAAACATTCTGTGTAGGATTTTATCACACCTCGTATCTACATCCTACTGGTTCTTTGTCTCTGGAGAATCCTGACTAATATATCTCCCATGCATTTAGCCTCCCTAGTCTTAAGCAGCCACTGATCTACTTTTTGTATATATTGATTTGCCCATTCTGGACATTTCACATAAATGGAATCATATAATGTGTGGTGTGTGTGTGTGTGTGTGTGTGTGTGTGAGAGAGAGAGAGAGAGAGAGAGAGACAGAGAGACAGAGAGAGAGAGAGAGAGAGAGAGAGAGAGAGAGAGAGACTCACTGTTTTCACTTAGCATGGTGTTTTCAAGGTGCATCAATGTTTGTAGCATGAAGCAATATTTTACTCCTTTTTATTATTACTGTTTTATACACCACAGCTTGTTTATTCATTCATCAATTGAGAAAATTAGAGTTTCTTCCCACTTTTTAGTTATTAAAAGTACATGAACGTTTATGTACAAGTTTTGATTTGGACATATGCTTTTACTCCTCTTGGATATAAAATTAATACTGGGATTGCCCAGCCATATATGTGTGTGTTGAACAATCTGAGGATCTGCCAAAGTGTTCTCTAAAATGACTGGATGATTTTACATTCCCACCAGCAGTGTATGAGGGTTCCCATATCCTTTCCAACACTTGCTCTTATCTGAATTTTTGATTCTAGTCATTTCAGTGGGTACAAACTGGTTGAATTGTAATGTCCTTAATGGCTAATAATGTAAAACATCTTTCCATGTGAGTGCTGGTAATTCCTGTATCTTTTCTGGAGACTTGTGTAATTAAATCCTTAGCCATTTTTAAACTGGGTTACTTATCTTTCCATTATTGAGTTGTATGTGTTCTTTGTATGTTCTACATACAAGTATCTTCCCACATGTTTTTGCAGATGTTTTCTTTTGTTCTGTGGGTTTTCCTTTCCTTTACTGATAGTGTACTTCAAAGCCAGAAAATTTTTAATTTTGATGATGTCCAAGTTATCTCTTTTTCCCCTTTGTTGCTCATGATTTTCTTGCAGTATCTAGGAACTCATTGCCAAGAAAGATTTATCTCTAAATTTTCTTCTAAGAATTCTATTGTTTTAGCTCTGACATTGCGGTGCTTGATCCATTTTGAATTAATTTTTTGTATATATGTGGTATGAGCCCAACTTCATTCTTTTGTATGTGGCTATCAAATTCTTCCAGCAGAAATTGTCAAATAATTATTATTTCTTCATTGAATGACCTTGGACCCTAGCTGAAAATAAGATGACAGTAGCCACATGCATTTATCTCTAGATTCTCAGTTATGATCATTCGATACATAGAACTGTAATTATGTCAGCATTGCACTGCTTGATTAATGTTACTGTGTTGTAAGTGTGACTCTTTTAATTTTTCAAGATTGTTTTTCTATTCTAGTCCTTTGACAAAATTGCTAAAAGAAATTAAAGAATATCTACACAGTGGAAAAAATTCCATGTTCAAGGACCAGACTTAACATTATTTTTTTGTTTGTTTTTTGGAGACAGGGTCTCACTAAGTTGCCCAGGCTGCCCTTGAACTTGTGGCACTCCTCCTGCCTCAGCCTCCCAAATGCTGGGATCACAGGTGTGCACCACCATGCTTACTCAGACAATATTAAGGTGACAGTGGAGTCTGATTAGGTATATGTACGACTTTCACACACTTCCTATTAGAATCTCTGACATATTTGTAGCAATTGGTGAGCTAAGGGCTGGTGATACAGCTCAGTGAAAGAACATTAGCCTAGCGTGAGTGAGGCCCTGGGTTTTATCTCCAGCATCTCAATTTTTTTTTTAATTTAAAAATCAAAAAAAGAAAAAGAAAAAAATTTGAAAGAAAATTTGGAGATAGGTCTTTTATAAATGAAAAGGGGACCAAGAGACAGAGGTAGGGAAAAGGAAGGGGAGGCAAGCGTAATTAAGTTGTGTTATGTACATGTACCAACCACCTATAATGAATGTAAACATGTACTGCAAAAATGTGCTTTAAAATCTTTTTTAAAAAGAAGAAACTCTTAAGAAAAACCATTTTAAGAAACAGACAAACAAAAAAAGAAATTGTCAAGCTCATTAACAAATCTGAGTGGATATCTAAAGGACCAGAACAGACAGCACAATCTTAAATGCTTCCTACTCATAGTAGTGTAGGTTCCAATTGCAGCATGGACACCTAGAAGAATGTAAGTTGCTTAAAAGCATGCTAATAATGATAGGTTCAAATATGCAGTGCATAGAATCACCAAGAGATAAGTTACTTCCTCTACCATGGTATATTTTTATAACTAAAAACACAATAGAAATTGATATATTAAAGCAAGTCTTGTGTTTGTCTTCTTTGTTTGGAATGGGAGGTTAATGCAGTATAAAATTTACCTTATGCCTTCATGAAGTAGTAGAAGGTAATAGTACATTTTCTTTTTCTGATTTTATACATTTCTCTCTTAACTAAATGTACAACTTATGATGTCTTCCAAATATAATTATTTTGGTCCCACCTCATCTTTAGTGAATATATCTTTGTTTTTCTAGAACCTAGAATAATTACTGCAGGACAAGGTAGATGCTCAGAAGTTGTATTGAATATTATGAACACGTTCAATATTAATTTTTTAAGGGGTAGGTATGGAACCCAGGGCCTTATATGTGCTAGGCAAGCACTTTACTACTAACTTATATCCTCACACTTCAATATAGGTTTTTAAATCTCTGTATTTTCCTCCTTTAAGCAGACTTGTGAACTTCCCAGCTTCATGGCAAATGTGCTCTCATTTGAGGAAGTAAGAGATGATGCATATTTAACAGCTTCTAGTAATCTCAACTATTATAAAGAAGCCAAGTGAGGCTCCACAACACTGAGTATGTTTATATTTGGTGCACACATGTGGTAAGAAGCACGGATGTACAGAACTACCTTCTCAAGCTTTAATTTAGGCAGAAATAAAATTACAGGAGACTGACGAGGTAAGAATAGGTAACTAGGGAACTGTCCTGGGGATCTGTAGTCAGGGTGGAGAATGACCCTGAGTGAGTGGCGAATAATTAAGCATAGAACTACTGACATGGGAGCCGCAATGATCTGTCAGGTAGCAATGGTGAAGTCCATAGCTGGGAAAGTTAAAACAGGATGGGTGGATGTTTATAAATGGAGTGAGGCAACTGCTGGAACACACAGGTCAAAGATATATGAGTTTAGGATACAGGTTTTAACCAGTACCTGGCATGTATATGCTTAAAAATATCAGTGGGGGCTTAAAAAACAATTTACGCTATAGATATCATGCACTTTTATGTTTTATATTTTGGATATTTAACGACACAGTTTTATTTCATAGTTGTTTGTTTTTTCTTGGAAGGAAGAAGAAAATCAACATTTTTGCACTCCTTCTAGATAAGTTAACTTATAAACAAGCAAAATTATCTAATGGTGCATATTTTAATCCCCAACTTACAGATAAGGAAAAAGAGGTTCAACAAATTTAAGTAAAGTGGCTAAGATCACACAGCTAGGAAGAAGCGAAGTGAGAGTTTACACCACAGATGACAAAAAATGGGAAATTCAGAAAAGAGTAAGCAATCCCAGTTTTGCCTTCCTGTTATAAACAAGCAGAAAATTGGGCAAAAATACATGTAACAATCATTCTCAGACACTGGACTGCAGGCAGTACAGGACTGTGATCTTGCAAAGAAAAATAAACAAATTGAGCCTTAATGACTGCACCAGCTTTCTGCCTGAAGGAATTTTCTGGGCCATGGAGTGGGGAGGAGAAACCTAAGGAAAGCACAATAGCCTTGTGGAGTAGAAGGAAAAGAGATCAGAGTTTTGGATGGCTGAAGTGACTGAAAGCACAAATATCAGAGAAGAGGGAGCTAACTAGAAAAGGGCTATTAGAATCTGCGTAAGGGTGTCTTGAGTCTGTAGCTGATTACTAAACCGGGCATGTGTAGGCTGAAATTTCATGAGGTCAAGCTAAGAGATGCTGGGAGTTATAGGCTGACTGATTCTTAGAGCTCGCCTGGGAATGAGGGATATTTGTGTTTCACCAAACCAGAGAGAAAAGACCTGTTCAACCCCTCAGCTGTTTGGTACTAAATACTAAAATACACTGCCCTAACAGTATAGCTAAACTAGATGTGAAGTAAAAGGTACTCTATACTGATACAAGTTAGAAGTAAACTGAAGCAATAAAACTTATCTGCAATTTAATAAACTGCCAATAAAATAAATCAAAGGTCAACACTCTTTAAGAAGAGACCATATTCAGTTAAGGACATCTCATTTGCAATAGGAAGGGGAAAGCAAAGCATAAAACTTTAAACTTCTGGCTTTGTAGGTGATGTGCTTCCATATTACTAGAAGATAGAATTGTGTTGCAGGTGAATATTTTAACTATTGGGCAACTGTTTAAAAACAATCAAAATAAAAACAAAGAGGTTTAGATGATGATTCAAACATACATTTTTCTTGGTTTTTTTTTTTTTTTTGAGGCAGGGTCTCCCTTTGTAGTTCATGCTGAACTCACTATGTAGCCCATGCTGGTTTCAAACTCATGGCGATCCTCCTGCCTCAGCCTCCCGAGTTATTTTGAAAACTAAAAGATACTCAATTTAAAACATCAGAAAAAGAGAAAAACTGAACAGGTAAAAGACGGGAAAAATAAACAACATAATAATAAAACTTAAACCTCACCATATATATAGTCAGAGTATGTTTCCCAGTGCTTACCCACTCCTGTCCTTGCCAGAGCCACAACACAAAGCATTCATTCTCTGCTCTTTACTCTGAAAATTTGGTAAGGTTCTCAGGGGTAGCCTACAAATATGTGGAGGTTTTCTAAAACTACAGCCCCCAGGAGTTTCTCACCCTCATATTGGCCCATACCAAGGCTCCAAAAATGCATCAAGATTGTTCATGTAATTGTTACTACCAATTTATGGCTCTAAGCCTTCTGCTTCTACTAGGTACATCTGATCTGTGACTTCCTAGATTTGCTTTTCTCTACAGATTCCGTGTGGTAGTTTGATCTTAGCCTCTATAATATAAGTGAAATATCCACCAATAGATGGTATAGTTATTCAATGCAGTAGTATTCAAAACCAAAAATTGATAGACTACTCACATACAGGAAACATAGGTAAATTTGAATATCATTTTTTTTGTTTTGTGGGGTTTTTTTAACTTAAATTCTTTTCCTGGTACATTTTAGGTATGCAACACCTTTACATTTCTCATTGGAAACTTGTACCTTTACATGATGCATCTTGGTTCTTATTTTTTCCCCAATCCGAGCCCTCCCTTCACCCGCTCCACCCTTCCCTATTTAAAAAGATGTTATTTCCATTTTTTCCATTTCTCATCATTTTTCCTTTCCCTTCTTTCCTTTCCCCTGCCCCTCCCACTACCCCTACCCCTTTGGACCTTTTCTTCCTATTTTACATTATCGATTATTCATTCTAATCATTGGTACATTTTAGGTATACAATATGACATTCATCATTGGAAATTTGCAACTTTACATAATCTCTCTTGGTTCTTTTTTTTCACCCTTGCCCAGCCCTCCCTTCAACACCTCTATTCCTCCCTATTTGCAAATATTTTGTTTCCATATTTCCATTTTCTCACATTAATTCCATTCCCTTCATTCCTTTCCCCTACCTCTCCCACTTCCCCTTAGCCTTTGCCCCTTTCGACCTATTTCACATTATCTATTATACGTTTTAGTCCTTATTTACACTTTTAGTTTCTCACACCAGAGAAACGATTCGATGTTTATACATGTGTGTCCTATTTATTTCACTTAAGAGTATCACCTCAATGTGCATCCATTTAGCTACAAATATCTCTAATTTCTCATTTTTTATGGCTGAGTAGTACTCCGTTTTATTAAAGAACCACATTTTCTTTATGCAGTCTCCAGTTGATGGGCATTTGGGCTGTTTCCAAGTTTTAGCTATCACAAACTGTGCTGCTATGAACATGGGCACACATATATCACTGTGGTATGATTCTTTTTATTCTTTGGGGAAGATACCCAGCAGGGGAATAGTGGGGTCAAATGGGACTCCCCAGTCCTCATTCTTTGAGGTATCTCCATACTGATTTCCACAGTGGTTGCACCAGTCTACACTCCCACCAGCAGTGGAGCAGGCTTCCTCTTTCCCCACAGCCCCACCACCATTTGTTATTGGTTGATTTCATGATAGCAGCCATTCTTTCTGGAGTGAGGTGGAATCTCAGCATTGTTTTCATTTGCATCTCTGGAATGACCAGTGATGTTGAACATTTTTTCATGTATTTATTTGCTATTTTTACTTCTTTGTCTGAGAAATATCTGTTCATTTCAGATGCCCATTTTCAGATTGGGTCTTTAAATTTGGGAGGTTGGATCTTTTTAAGTTCTTTATAGATTCAAGATAGTAGACCTTTGTCTGAGGAAAAGCAGGTGAAGATTTTTTCCCACATTGTGTGTTGTCTCTTCACACTGCTGGTGGTTTCTCTTGCTGTGCAGAAGCTTTTTGATAAGAAAAGATCCCACTTGTTGATTGTTTGTGCTAGTTCATGGGCAACTGAGGTTTTGTTCATAAAATCTTTTCCTACACCAATGTCTTCAAGAGTTCTACCTAACCTCTGTTCCAACTGGTTCAGTGTTTTTACTTTAACATTTAGATCTTTAATTCATTTGGAGTTCAGTTTAGTGCAGGCAAGAGATACAGGTCTAGTGTTAATCTTTGGCAAGTTGAAACCCAATTTTTCCAGCACCATTTAGTAAAGAGGCTATCTTTCCTCCAGTGAGGGTGTTTGGCTCCTTTGTCAAAGATGAGATGGCTGAGTGTGTCTGGCATTGTTTCTGCATCTTCTAATCTGTTCCACTGGTCCTCAGATCTGTTTCTTTGCCAGTACCATGCTGTTTTATCACAGTAGCTTTGTAATAAAGTTTCAGGTTGGGGATTGTGATACCCCCTGCCATGTCTCTGTTACCTAGAATTGCTTTTGCTATTCTGGGTCTCTTCTTGTTCCAAATGAATTTTTAGATTGTTTTCTCAAGGTCTGTGAAGTATGCTGCTGGGATCTCAATTGGGATTGCATTGAATCTATATAGTAGTTTTGAAAGTATGGTCATTTTCACTATATTAATCCTTCCTACCCAGGAGCAGGGGATGTCTGTCCATTTTCTGATATCATCTTCAATCTCTCTTTTCAGAGTGCTATAGTTTTCAGAGAAGAGGTCTTTGATTTCTTTTGTTAGGTTGATTCCTAGGAATTTCAGTATTTTGTATGCTATTGTGAAAGGAATTATTTGCTCTCTTTCTCTCTCAGTGAGTCTGTTATTCGTGTAAAGGAAAGCTATTTATTTTTGTGTGTTGACCTTATAACCAGCTACTTTACTTAATTTGGTTATTAAGTCTAGAAGACTTTTGGTGGAGTTCTTGGGGTCTTGTGTATACAGTATCATGTCATCTGCAAATAATGACAATTTGACTTCTTTATTTCTTATCTTTATTCCTTTTATTTCTTTCTCTTGTCTAATTCCCATGGCTAATGTTTCCAGAACTATATTGTACAAGAGTGGTGATAGTGCACATCCTTGCCTTGTTCCTGATTTTAGTGTGAAGGATTTTAGTTTTTGACCATTTAGTATGATATTGGCTGTTGGTTTTTCATAGATGGCTTTTATCAGTTTGAGGTAGAGACCATCTATTCCAATGTTTTGTAGAGTTTTTATCATAAATGCATGTTGGATTTTGTCAAATACATTTTCTGCATCTATGGAAATAATCATAGGGTTTTTGTCCTTGGCTCTATTGATATAGTGTATTACATTGATTGATTTGCATATGTTGAACCATCCCTGCATCCCTGGGAGGAATCCCACTTGATCAGGGTGTATGATCTTCTTGATGATCTTCTGCATTCTCTTTGCCCATATCTTATTAAGGATTTTTGCATCTATGTTCATTAGTGAGATTGGCCTATAGTTCTCCTTTTCGGTTGGGTCTTTCACTACTTTCAGGATCAAGGTGATGCTTGCTTCCAGGAATAAATTTGGGAGTATTGCTTCCCTTTCAATTTCATTGAAGAGTTTCAACAGTAGTGGCAGTAGTTCCTCTCTAAATGTCTTGTAGAATTCAGCAGTGAAGCCATCAGGGCCCGGGCTTTTCTTAGTTGATAAATTTTTTATTACATTTTCAATTTCATTGGTTGATATTGGGTTGTTTAGAATTTTTAGGTCTTCTTCATTCAACTTTGGTAATTCATATATATCTAGGAATCTGTCCATTTCTTCTGTGTTGTCCATCTTATTGGCATATAGGTTCTGGAAGTAGGTATTGATGACCCTCTGGATTTCTGCTGGGTCTCTTGTAATTTCATCCTTTTCACTCCTAATTACATGGATTTGGGCCTTTTCTTTCCTTTTTCTGATAAGACTGGCTAATGGTTTGTCAATTTTGTTGATTCTTTCAAAGAACCAACTCTTGGCTTCATTGATTTTTTTGTATCTTTCTTTTAGTCTCCATTGCATTGATTTCTCCTCTGATCTTTACAATTTCTTCTCTTGTATGAGCTTTGGGGTTGTCTTGCTCTTCTTTTTCTAGAAGCTTGAGCTTCAGCATCAGGTTGTTTAATTGGGCTCTTTCTGTTTTCCTACTATGCGTATTTACTGCAATAAATTTCCCTTGTAAGACAGTTTTTATTGTGTCCCATAGATTCTGATATATTGTATTGTCATTGTCATTTAATTGAAGAACTGTCTGATTTCTTCTTTAATTTCCTCTGTGACCCATTGGTTATTCAGAAGGGTGTTGTTCAATTTCCACGTGTTTATGAAATTTTTCCATTTTCTTTTGCTATGGATCTCTCCAATTTCATCACACAATGGTCTGAGAATATACAGAGGATAACTTCAACTCCTTTGCACTTACTTAAACATGTTCTATGCGCGAGTATGTTGTCTATCTTGGAGAATGACCCACGTGCAGGTGAGAGGAATGTATATTCTGATTTTGTGGGGTGGAAGACTCTGTAAACATCTGTTAAGTTCATTTGTTCAAGAGTTTGATTGCATTCTAGTATTTCATTACTTATTTTTTGTCTAGTTGATCTATCTATTTGTGACAGTGGGGTATTGAGTTCCCCCACTACAATTGTATTAGTGCATATATGACTTTTCATGTCTGTTAGTATTTGTTTTATATAGTTGGGTGCACTAGTGTTTGGTGCATAAATATTTATGATTGTTATCTCTTCCTCTTTGATTGTTCCCTTTACAAGGATGTAGTGTCTTTCTTTGTCTCTCTTATTCAGTTTTGGTTTGAAATCTACTTGATCTGCCAAGAGGATAGCTACTCCTGCTTTTTTTCAGGTTCCCATCGCATGGAGTATTTTCTTCCACCCTTTAATTTTTAGTCTATGAGTTTCCTTTTGAATGAAGTGTGTTTCTTGTATGTAGCATACTGTTGGATTTTGCTTCTTGACCCATTCTGCCAGTCTATTTCTTTTGATTGGTGAATTGAGACCATTTACTTTGATGGTTATGACTGAAACATATTGACTTATCATTGTCATGACTTTTTCTTTTTGTTTCCATTCTCCCCTTTTACATTTAATTTCTTGTTGTGCCAAATGGGTTCATTCTGCTTTGCTTCCTGGGGTGGTGATCCTCAATGTCTGTTCCAAGGATATTGTGTAAAATTCTTTGGAGTTCTGGTTTGGTATTCCTGAAGTTCCTAAAGTGCTCTTTGTCATGAAAGTATCTCATTTCTCCATCCATTTTGCAAGATAGTTTTGCAGGGTACATCAATCTGGGTTGGAGGCTGTTTTCCTTTAGGGCTTGGAATATGTCACTCCAAGCTCTTCTTGCCTTGATGGTTTGTGTTGAGAAGTCTGCTGTAATTCTGATGGGCTTTCCTTTGTATGTGATTTGTTTCTTTTCTCTAACTGCTTATAGAACTTTGTTCTTCTGTTGAGTTTCTGGAATCTTAACAATTATATGCCTATGTGCAGATTTTTTTGATCAAGGCTATTTGGAGTCCTATATGCCTCAACTATCTGTATGTCAAGTTCTTTTCCCCTGCTTGGGAAGTTTTCTGCCATTACTTCTGTGAACAGTGTTTTATGTCATCTGCACTCCCTCCTGTTTCTTCATTGACTCCAATCAGTCTTATGTTATTTTTCTTTGCATCGTCTAGCAAGTGCTGGATTAATTTCTCATGTTCCCTTACAATTTTGAAGGAGTTTTTCTTTTCCTGGTCACTAATTGCAATCTTATCTTCTATATCTGAAATTCTGTCCTCACAGTGGCTCATTCTGCTGTGTAGACTTTCAATGGAGATTTTCATTTCCTGGAAATCTATTTGCATCTGTTTTATGGATTCCATTTGTTTCCTATGTTAGGATTCCATCATGTTCCTCAGCTTCTCTCTAGATTTATTAATCATATGTTGCACTATGAGCACAATGTCTGCTGTTTTTTGAGAAATTATTTTTGATTTCATTTTTTCCAGATCCTCTTTTGTTGCCATTTCAGTTGGTCCAGTTGGTTGAGTATCAGAGTGTTCCATCTCATTTCCCTTTGGGATTGCTGTAGGCAATGTGGAAGTCTGGTTTTGAGACTTATTTATGTGTCTTCTCATTTTGACCCTGGAGGGGTGGGTGTGGTGCTGTTGGCGCAGGTGCAGCTCACCTCCTCTGAGCTGGGAGAGGTGGGACAGCAGCTCAGAAGCCCCTTCCTCTGGGCTGGGAGCAGCAGGATGGATGGTGGCCCACAAACCCTTTCCTCTGTGCTAGGAGTGGTGGGACAGATGGTGGCTGGGAAGCCCCTTCCTTCTATATATCTAGGAATCTGTCCATTTCTTCTGTGTTGTCCATCTTATTGGTGTATAGGTTCTGGAAGTAGGTCTTGATGACAGCTTTAATATCATTTTTGGAGCAAAGAAAGTCAGACATCTGCATGAAATTCTAACCTAAAATACAAAACTAACCTAAATTGACAAAAAACATATCACTGGTTTCTTGCATTTGTGGGAGGGTTTAGTGACAACAAGAAAACAAAAGAGAATTTTTTTGGCTTGATAGAAATATCCCACCTCTTAATTATAATGCTAATTACATGATTGAATATATTTGCCAGAACATGTAATTTGACACTTGAAAAGGTTACATTTTGTTATTTGTTATGTATCGATAACCTTGAGCTATAGAAAAAGAGGAACTTTACAAAAAAAGATATAGAGACATATGAAAAATGTTTAGCCTTTCATATTATATTAGCAATTGATTTATATTTTTATAAAATTTTTAAAAATTGTATAGATCAAATTTTTTTGGTTTAAATCCTGATAACTACAGACTAGCTATACAGTTAGAGAAAGTTTCTTGTCTCTGTGTGTCATTTTTTTTACTTCAGTTAATAGGACAAATAAGCATTACCTCAAAATTTACTGAGTATTATGAGTAAATAAAGTGCCTAGAGCAATGAAGAAATAAATCATTTTCAAATATTAACTTTATTTTATTAAAGTGCAGGGAAACAATGTTTTAATGTACAGTTATGGAAATACAAACTATTGTATTCTTTTTGAAGTCACTGCATTTAAAATTTCTTTAAACTGTATATCCATTTAGGCAACAGTTTTGTCTCTGGAACTGTATGCTACACAATTATTATTTATATATGTAATGATTTTTTCCAAGGATTCATACTCACATAATTATTTATAGAGGGGAAAAATAACACAAATGCCAAAATGTTCAATTATAAGGAATTAAGTTAATGTGTATTCATATATGACTTTCTTGAATTCCATGAAACAATATACACTATCCATTAGTATAGAAGCAAGTCAAATAATCATTGATAAATCAATGCAGAAAAGATTGTATTAATAACAGCAACAAAAATATAATACTAAAATAACCAATAAGGAAATTTGAGAATCGAAAGGAGTGCTTATATCACTCTTTGGTTTTTTTTTTTGCCATACTGGGTATTGGACACAGTTCCTTGCCATGTTAGGTAAGCATTTTACCACTGACCAACATAACCCAGCCTAAAAAGAGTACTTACATTGAAAGAAAATAGAGCTGTATCTATGAAAACTTTTAGCTCTGTCACTTGCTAGCTATATGACCATTAATAATTCACTTACCTTTTTAGAGCTTCAATTTTCCTAATGCTTTCAATAGGGATAAATATGTGAAGGCCTATGATTAATTTCATAGACTTTTATGACTACAGTTGCCAAGGTGACACATATAAATAGAGCATATTATGTGATGAATGAGTGGTGGTTATTATTCAAATTATTACATTTAATAAGACAAGTAGATTAATATGACATTTTCTAGGCTAGTAAATCTAAATGTTTTAAAGATTGCTAGCCTAGCATGAACCATTATATAAATCCATTCACAACTGTAATAGGATATGTGGTAAAGTACCTGGAGCATTCATTTGGAAAAATAAACAGTAAATGTATCTAAGAAGTTTTTAAGGAAAAATAGAAAAAGATGGATATTAAAGTATATTTTAATGCTACAATAATTAAAGCTATCTGACTGCGGGAAAATAGCCAGGTCAATGGAAAGAGAAATTATTATGAAAAAACTTAATCTACTCATATGGATCTAGCTCTGGAGAGGAATATAAGAACTTTGTACAACATAAAGATAAAAAATTTTTAGAAACAGTGATAAATCACTTCCTTAAGGAAAAATATCAGGAAAATGAAGAGATATATGAAAAAATAGTTCTTAATAACATAACTAAACATATATTTCAGATTGAGAAAATAATTAAATGTTAAAGGAAAAAAGAAAAAGAATGTGGATCTATATCTGATACTGATAATTTTCTTTGCTTAAATGAAAGAAGCATAAAAATTCAACTAGCATGAATACATAAAAATGTTTGAATAAAACACAAGAGGCATAAGTGATATTAGAAGCCAAAAAAGTCAACACCTATAAGTCCTGATATTCTTTTGAGTGTGTGTGTGTGTGTGTGTGTGTGTGTGTGTTTGTGGTTGGAGCCCAGGGCCTCATGCCTATTCCACTTACTACTGAGCCGCATCTCCAAACCCTACTGTTGATGTAAGTATTTTAATGTATTTTTTACCTTAAAGTCATTGTTTTAATTTTCATATTGTATACCTAAGATATACCAATAAACTTAATGAATAAAAGAAATTTTTTCAAACTTTTAAAAATTATCCATTGGGTGTTATTTTTAAAAGATTTTTAGATTTTGTTACTTGATAAAAATAAATAACTTAATGAACAAAAATTTTCCAAATAAACTAAGTGATTTTTTTGGAGGTGATGAAATCTAAACATATTCTTTACTTGAATGCCAAAATTTCTAAGTACAGAATACCACAAATAAAGACTTTCATCAGGATTTCTTACTTTATAAATATAAGTATTTTCAACCACGTATATTGAAATGTAAAGATAATCAAGGGACAATAGATATAAGCAGTTAATTGTTGACAAAAAATACAAATGATATTGAAAAAATACAACCTTACTTTTAATTAAATGAAATGCAAAATTTGAAAAGCTCCAACTCTCGTAAGCAAATCTACCCTTATTGCTATATGATACTGATAGGTGTATCTAATGTATACTCATTCCCTTTTGGACCAATGGTAGTAGTTACCTACACTTTTTATTGAGACAATGTGAATAAAAAATTATCCATGAAGTTGTTTTGGAGTAAAATAATTATAATAAAAATTATTGTTGATATCCTACATGAGAAAATAAGCAAATTTAGTATCTCTTCATATGTTGTAATATTTTCTAGCAATTAAACTATTTTTAAAAAGGATTTTTAATGATATTGAGAGTAGTTATGAGAAGTGAAAGAAGAAGCAAAATTGTTAGTTATGTAATCCTATGAATTATCCTTATAGAAAAAAGACTAAAATCTGGATATTATTTGAGTATTATTTTCTTATTTTTTTCATTATTCCATTAGTGTTATTTTGGCTTCTAATAAAGGTATTTTTATAACTCATTGTAAAATAAGGTCAATGTAAAATTCTTTTGCTATGACCATCAAATTTATTGTATTCAGTAGTAGAGTACTTGCCTAGCATGTGCAAAGCCCCAGGTTCAATTCCTAGTGCTACAAAAAATAAAAAATAAATAAATGCATAAATATAATTAAGGTACTTTAAAAATATTTTAGGTTATTTCAAAAAATTGCTTTATTTTGGGCCTGTGAATCAATGCATTTTATGAATGTGTTAAATATCTGTTTAATTGAATAACTTCAGTAATTTTTCATTACTTTTAAAAAATTTGTTTTGCATTTAAATGTGCTTAACATTAAAAACAAAATTTCCTGACTTACTCTTTCCTCCTACACTGGAGGACACAAAATCCTACAATGTGGAACAGACAGGAAACTCCTTGGAATTATCTTCTCAATATGATAGAGTTTATTGTTTAAATGTTTTTTCTGAAATATTTCATTAGTTGATTACTATTTAAATGCTAAAAGGTTGCCAACTGTCAATTTTTGACCTTGCTTGGTTTCTTGTCTTTTTAAAAATTTGTTTGTTTGATCATGGTGCAGTCTGTCTGGAGAACAGCTTCTTCTTAGTTTTCACATTGTGACATGAATGTGCTGCGTGGTGGGAGAATTCTCTAAAATATCATTAGCGAGAATAATTTTAAATCACATTCAGTTTTCTAACATATGAAAACATTCAGAATAAATGACAGGAAGGACTTAAAACATATTAAAGTCTTATAAATCATCTTCAAATACTATTTAAAAGAAAGCAACAGAAAGAGTAACTTTGTTAAAAATGAAATGTAGAGAAATTGGAAGATATCCTATCAACTTTTGATGGTAGAAATGTTTCCTTTGAGCGGCTGCTGTTCTAGAGGTTGATAAATATTTTGTTTATATATGAAACATTACCTCACTAATTATGAACCCAGGCAGCCTGGAACTATATCACTATCCTTTTATTTATTTATTTATTTATTAAAACATTTTTTTTGAGACAGGGTCTCGGCTGGGCTTCAGTTTGCAAACCTCTTACCTCAGCTTCTTGCGTAGCTGGGATTGTGGGTGTGAGCCACCACACCCAGCTTCTACACACCTATTAATTCATTTGCTACTTAATTCATTGTAAAGGAGCTCTATCACATTCCTCAATATTTTTCCCTGCCTATGTCCTTCTCCAGCTTACCATTATTTGGACTTTAGTCCCATATTTTATGTGTTTACCCAGACATGAAGTGCTACCTGATGACCAATATTAGCGTAATCTTCCTCCTGGGAACAGGGCAGTTTTCAGTGAAAAAATCAAAGGTACAAAACTAGAAGTTGGAAACAAGAAATGTAGACTAGTAATAATGCTCACTTGGCATTTACCATTTACCTGTCACTGTGCTAGCTGGTTTATATATATTCACTCATTTAATATTTGGATCAATTCCATGAACTAGAAACATTCTAATGGATTCTGAAGCAGAATTTAGGCCTACTAGTTAAGAGCATCATGAACATTAAGAGATGTCAGTACTAAGTATGAAAAATGAGAAAATCACTGCAAATGAACTCACCATTTGTGTAATTCAACTATGTTATTTATCAGGTTCTTTATGTTTCTAAAATAAAATTGTTTTGGTGGTTTCAGACAAAACTATCATGAAGTATACCAAGAGGAGATGTGCAATAGAGTATGGATAATGAAACAGTGAAAACAAAGAAAAGCAAGATGTTTAGAGTGACTCCATTTGTTTGAAGAGAAAGTTTAAAACATAATGATGTCCAAACCTAATATAAACACAAAGCACAATGCAAATTTAAATGCTTTTTGGTTTAGTCACCATTTTGTGTAATCTATACCCCGTTTCTTTCTTCAGTGTGGAAAGTCAAAGGTTTTCTGGGTTGCACATTGCACTGTTAGTGTGGCCTCTTCACTTGGATGCAGAAGTGGATCAGTGTGGTATTACTGGAGCAATTGCACTGTACACATCATAAACAAGGATGGGTGCAGTATATTGAAGGGGGAACACATGAGTTGTACTAGATAGGAAAGTCAGATGCAGATGCAACTAATGAAATAGGTTTTAGGCTGTACATGCAGATCTTTGACATTCCTCTTTAAAACATCTTATGTGGAAGAGCTAGTGCATTTTGTTAATCTAGATCTGATATAACCAATGAATTCAAATCTACATTATTGATTGTTCACATTGGTCAATGCTAGACCAATGCAACTCTTGGTTTCTCTGGGATAATTTGAAGGTATCATTTTTCTTTAAATTCACAGAATCTGCTGATGCAATAGCCAAGAATCCAGGATTCTGGTGCTAACTGTTCTCCTCTATGGGCAAATCATTTTTCCACTCAAAAGTTTGCTTCTTCATCTGTAAGATGAATTTGCTCAACAGATGTTTTCTCATATTATTGTTCTGTATTTTCATCACAGAGCACTAGGACTTCCTGCCCTGGATTTACAGGTAGGACTCCAAAGAGCCACAGGAAGGCAGAAACCTAGGCCTCAGTGGGATATAATACAGGTTTTTCTAGGTATCAGTTATGTTCCACTCAATACCTGGCCACTGAATCTGGAACTCCTGAGCCATCCTTTATGCTCCTTATACAAACAATATATTTTCTTCTTTGAGTTCATGCTATGCCACCTTCAGCTCTAGCTTCAGACCAACCATTTCCTTTCCTTTGGTTGATCCTTCTCTTTTCTCCACAATCATTCCTCACTCTTATTCTTCTTTATCTCACATCTTTAGTTTTAGCTCTTATTCTATTTTTTAGTCGCAGTTCTTCATAATATATAAGGTATGATCAAAAGAGGGTGAGAGTTTAAATTTAAAAACTTATTACAGCAAAAAACAGATTGCCAAAATTAAATGGAAAAGTGTGTTCAAAGTGAGAAGGAATATTTTGAGGGGGATTAATGGCAATGTGTTTTTTTACTGTAATACATTTTCAATTTAGACATTCATTGTAGTTTATGATCACTCCTAATTCCTCAAACCTCTATGGCAGTTTCTGACAAATAAAAATATTATGATGCATTCTCGTCCAATTTATTCACTGACTCTGACAGGACCTGACACCCTATGACATGTGGCTCCTCCCCCAAATCAAGATGACCATGAAAGGTAAATATTTTGAGTCAATTCAGGCACTGAGGCTGCACAGATAGTGCAACTAAAGACACTCACAGAAGACAACTTCCAGAACTGCTTCAGAAAGTTTCAAGAATGATGGAATAAGGTCACTCCATTCAGGACCTCTCCGGGAAATCCAAGAGCTATTCTCTTTGTCCTCATTTTCAACAAAACTCTCCTAACTACAAAAGAAAATAGCAACAACAAAACAAAGAATGATGGGATAAGTGTGTTCCAAGTAAGCAGGGTCAATGGCATTATGTCTCTTACTTTAATACATTTTTAAAAATTTAAATACTCATCATATTTATTTATTTATTTATTTTAATTCTTTTATTGGTACATTTTAGGTATACAATACATTTACATTTATCATTGGGTGCTTGTACCTGTACATGATGTATCTTGGTTCTTATTTTTTTCCCCATTCCCTGTGCACCCTTCATCCCCTTCATCATATTTATTGATCAAAACTTATAAGTGCTTTTTTCTCTGTTGCAGCATAAAGATAAAAAAATTTCATCCTCAGCATCCCCTATACCCTGAAATATTGAGATTTAAAAATAGCTATGGAAGAATTTTAAGGACTCAACAGACACTAACCTCATGAATGAGAAACCTCGATGATTTTTGTCTTTCTTCTTTTTTCTACAATGTCCCAGTGGGATCAATTTTCCTTTATGTCTTAATAGCTAGACTGTCTCTTTTCAAACTCTGTTTCCTTGATACTCCTTTACACACTTAGAAATAATGGAGCACTCTAGAGAGCTTTTACATACCTGGTTACATATATTGATATTTACTTTATTATAAATTAAAACTTAGAAAGTATTTTCCTAAATAACATTTTTAAAATATATAGTGAGAAAAGGGACACTGAGTTATGGTTTTGCAAATTGCTCAATGTCTGATTTAAGAAGAGACAGCTTCTACTTCAGCATTCAGTGTGTTGCAATATATTGCTCTGATTATCATATATGGCAAAATTCTTGCCTTACCAAAGTATGAGGACAAAGGAGGATTATTTTAGTAGTTTTTAAAAGGTAGTTGTCAATATTTTTTATGATACTACAGTAAAACTCAATGACAGCTAATTCTTAAAGATCATTTTCAGTGTCGAATCTGAAACCTCATCAATGCACTTTTCCTACTCAGTTACATTAAAATCTATTAAATTAAAATCTTATAATACAAATGGATCTCTTTGGATAAATGATTTTGTAATATTATGCATTTATTATCAGAAAAATATTGTTTCACTGAGTTATGCAGAACTTCCAAATTTTGACATACTTTATTATATAATATCAAAATGTCTAATTCATTGGTATTATGTATTGGCAGTATACAAGCTCAGGGTGGCTGATGCAAGTTTTTAAAAATTTGTAACTTTTGTTAAAAAGACTAAATTTTTTATTTAACAACAGATATTTTTAGTTGATTTAGAAATATAGGCTCATTTTGTCATTTTTAAGAAAATGCCAAATATCTATAACCACAGTTTGTTTGGCCACCATTCTTTTAAGTAAAACCAATGAGACCAACCTCTTCCCTGTCTCTTTTCTTGACCCATACACTCATCAGCAGGAAAATTTGGTTCTTATCTTGCATGGGGGTTGGTACAAAACAGTACTTAATATATTTTGAGTATATATTAACTAGATCTCACCTACCCAGATCAAGTTCCTGGTTCTGCAGCCCAGTGCTGAAGCATCTAATTCAGAAAGTCACCTTTTGTCAATTTTAACATACATAGATTGATATACAGAAACATAGCCATCTGGATATATTAACACAGGTGTATGTGTGTATGTGACTTTGTGAAGTTTCTCTCAAAGTTAAAATAAGGTAATATTAAATTACCCTGGAAGATTTGTAGATATACCCTAGAGTATCACTTCCTTGTCCAGAAAGCTAGGCTGGAGAAAGATTGCTGGCCTCCATAACATGTAAATATAGTACAATATCATGTTCTGGTTAGGAATGTGCCCTTTCGATCTTAAATAAATGATATTTTTAATCTCTAGCCTTTTTAGACAATGTATGTTTGATGGAACAAGCAGGATAATTCTCTACTTTTCTGATTTCATTTTCGCCTACCAGAAGTAAGTTGAATATGGAAAACTGTGAGTTACTTTTTGGTAGATGAATGAATGAGTCATCAAATGAATCTGATACTGAAAAATGAGGAGAAACATCCAAACTTATTGATTTCTTTTACTTATTGGGGATGTTTTAAAAACATGGCTCAATGCTAACATTTTAGTATCTTAAAATGCTATATATATATATATATATATATATATATATATATATATAAAGCTATATAAAACTGAAGGAACCCATAGCTACAAGGAAGAGTCAAATGGGTTAAGGCTTGAAACCCACTTGAACTTTTTTTAAACTTTATTTATTGCAAATTGTAAATTGACAAATTATAGCTGTATGAATTTATGAGATTCAAAGTGACATTATGATGTATGGAAACAACATAGAATAATTAAATCAAGCCAATTAACAAGTTCCTTGGACTTTTATGTGTTATGTAATCTCAAGCAAGTCACCTAGACTCTTTGAACTTCAGGTTTTTCCTTTTTAAGATGAGAACAGCATTATCTTGTGAAGAGCAAAGAAGATATCATAGTCCAAGCACACAATATAGCTCTTGACACAAAGAAACGTTTGGTAAAAGTTTATTATCTCTTAGATTTTCCAAGATAATAGTTCAGGTTAAAAACAGTCCTAATTAAACCTATAAACCACTATTAATTAGAATTTTTGGATAGCAATAGGACTAAACACTATGTATCCCCAGTATCACAGGAATTGAGACTTTAAAAGGCTGAAAAAAGAATTTCTGAGCCTACAGGAAATTTATTCCTTTAAAAAAAAAACCAATACCCTTCAATGGTTTGGTTGCTTTCTGATGTAGCAGAATTACTCTCCTAATTAAGTGGTAGTTATTGCCATTATACATCATTATGTTTAAATGGAGTATCTGGAAGATGTCTCAATTAGACAGTTCTCTCAATTAAGTGCGTTGTATGGGGTAATAAGAATAACTTTCTCCACCTTGAATAGTGCTGTTTGGAAAAAATACCAAAGGCTCAGGAATTAAAAGGTCAAAATTCTGCTTCTTTGTTAATAGTCTGTTCAGTTGACCTGAGAGTTTGCCTTGACTGCTGTGTGGTCAGTCTGGCAGCAAATCAATTGTGATATTGTACTCTGAGTTACAGTATGATTTGCACCTTAAGGCAAAATAATGCATAGAGATCGACAGTACCCTTTAAAACAGCCAATATCTAGCAGTCTTTATTATATAATTCACCACTTAATATTATCACTGTCTATAATTCATAATTTGTGACTTTAAATATTTAAGCAAAATGAAGAAGAAAGAGCAAATGTTGAGATGATGAATTCCAGAGGCAAGAAAGTCTACTTCACAATAGAAGAGAGTTTATAATATTCACATTTTCTACAGAACAAAGCATTTGCACCAGGACGGTAAAAATCAAGGCCCTGGAATATATTTTCTGGCCAAGGAGAAGATTTTGAACACTCCTTGGCTGTCGCTGCCCCTTATGTCTACAGTCGCTGGAAGCCTGGGGTTAAGTGTTCAAAATTTATAGATTACATATGCCTAGGTTAAAAATTTAGATGCATGTGAGACAGTGTCTCAGTCAACTTTTACTACCTCAAATTTTACCATTCTCATTGCTGAAACAAAATAGCCAACACTCAAAGTTAAAGGAGGAAATGCTTATTTAGCTCACAGTTTGTAGAGGTTTCAGTCCATACTCGGCTGGCTCTGTGGCAGGGTGGCATGGCAGACAGTCATTTCAGTGAAGAAACAGTTCACGGTGCACAGAAAGTAGCAAAACAACAAAGGACAGGGCGGCCACAGCTCTTTCTACCCCTTATATTTTATCCAGGTTACTTAGGGCAGGTAGGACTCACATTCTTAATCCTAGTGTGCCTGTGCCTAGTATTACACCATGAATTAATCCCAGTGTCACACTAGATCCAGCCAACTCTAGAAAAGCCCCACCTATGACTGCATGAGGCTTTAGGGAGACATCTAGACACAAGCCATAACACTCATCCTATTAAAGGTCTGGGAATAAGCCACAGAAAGCAAACACATCTTGCTCTTCCTGACTTGTGCTACATACAGCCTCCTATTTCCTTGGCTAAAAGATGCAACATTCTCAAGACAAAGACTGATAAGAAAGACTTTAAAAGAAGAGTCTTTGCCTTAAAAAATTTATTAGTATATGTTTGCAATGCATAATGAATATATTCACTGTGGAGTGTTGGTACATAAAAACATCACATCTTGATCCTTTTTACTCTCCCTTTCTCTCCCTTCTCTCTTCTCTCCCCCAACCCCAAATCTCCTTTCAATCTCCACAGCCCTTCGCATTTTTTAAATCTAGGAAGTGATTCATTTTTTTCAGCGCACACATACAACAAGAAAATATAAGGGAATAACTTTACCAGAACATTATTCATATAATCTTGCCAAATACTCTAAGAAAAAAATCACATTATTTTGGTCATTTAAATATCAAAACACAGCCGGGAGTAGAAAATAATATGAACATTTTATTTAAAAAACAGCCATTCATTTATGATTGACTCATAGAAATAGGTTTTGGCTTATTTAAAGAAATGTACAAACATTATAAGTGACAATCACATTCTTAAATTCCTCCATAATTACCTCTTAGCAACTCAAGACTGACTTCTTTGGTTTCATTTATATGTACACTTAATATGTTTGTGATGATAATTTTATACTGTGTGTAATTTCTCAAAATATTGATGTCATTTTTCAGAATTAAAGGGTGTGGGAAAAATTTTTATCTCTTCATTGGGTAAATTTAAGCTTTCCTAATTTCCTAGGCAATGACTACTAGCATGTAGTTTCTTTGCCAAAGTTTCTACACATATACATACTTGACAAGGAGGATTTAAATAAACAATAGCATTGCAAGTTTATCAAACAATCAGTTTCTGGAGGAATTAGAGATTCTAATCTCCATTTCAGGTGAATCCAGACTCCCAATTGATGCACTGTAGTGGGTGACTTACTTGGAAATTTCAAGCATATGAAAAATTGAACCAAAACCTGAGTCTGAACCTTCTAATTTAGAATTGTGTTCTAAAGGGGTTGGGGTGGGGGAATGGCACCATCCATGGAACCTAATACACTGTCAGGAACCAAATAGGAGCATTGCAGGGGACAAGGTTAGGTGCCCCTCAGGGCTCATTTGATGGGGGACAACTTCCCTGTCTGTCAGCAGCAGCTCCATCTATCAGCCCTTTCAGGGTTTCCCTGAGCAACAGAAGACTGTCTGGCCTGACATCACACTTTCCAAGGGAAGCTCACATCTAATGTCTGGTCAAGGTGGGATTAGCAAAGTTGTCCATTTCAGCTCCCTGTTAACATAATTCTAATTCCAGATCTCACTGTGGGGTTGACCAAAGTTTTATAAGGGCTTCATCCAGACTTCCTGTCTGGTTCTGTCTGCCTCCTTCTTCTCCTTTGCACAGGTGTTAATCTCTCAAAACTTCACCTCAGCCTCTGCCTCCAGAGAACCTAGTCTGCACCAAATGAAATACAAAGTTGGTGACTATCTCAGCTTCCATATCTTCATTTGTGCTTTACTCTGATAGCTTGTTTTCTGCTTAACGACTTCTCTCAAATACAACCTGAAGTGTCCAAAGATGATAATATTTCTCCTTGAATCCTGTGAATCTTGTTCTAAGGTCAAGCATTTCACGGCTGTTCAGTGGTCTTGTCAAAACTGCACTTTGTAGGATCTGTACATAGCTGCACTTAAAACAAAGTTGCCCACAAAATTTCTTCCCTTATTGTTTTTTAAAGAGAAGGATTTAACTGTACTTTCAGAGGTAAAAATACTCAGCCTTTTGTTTAATATTTTAGGAAGTCTTGGAAATGAGCTACTTGCGCTTGATCCTAGCCACTCTGACAAACTTTATCACAAGTTTTGACGCCTTGACATTAATAAATCCATATTCACCTGTGCCACCTGGAAAACAAGCTATCAGAAGTTTAAGAAGCTATTAGAAGTTTAAGAAATCTAAGATAAGTCCCCAAAGCAACTCAAAAATGTTCTTTTATTTTGCCTGTTATATATTCTTCTCATAACTAATACTCCGTAGATTTCTTCATTTTTAAAATCAACCTAGCCAAATATCACTCACTACAGGGAGACTCCCTTTTAAAAAGTTATCATGTTTCCAGGATGGTTAACAATTGGTGACTTTCCTTTCTAGTACTGTAGAGGTCTAGATACCAAAGTTTACTATTTGCTGAAGATGAAAAATGCTGGCTAAAAATTAAAATAAAAACCTTAAAGGAGATAAGAACATAACAGACATTCAACAATCAAAAACTAAGTGAAACAAGAACTCAGAAAAGTTAAGTACAGCTCTACAGCTGGCTTTGTCTCAAGGGCATTTTCCATATTCAAATGAATTTAATCATGGTTATAATGGTTTTGGATAGAGGGAAAAAGTCTAGAGCCCACTTCTGTTGGAATCCTAATACAAGAACATCTACCTAAAGCTGGAACTCCAAAGAGCTGCACCTTAATATAGGGCAGGTTGATTTCCAATTAAATCTGCCCTCCACCCAAATGCCTAAGGGATTCTAAGAGAAATGGTTTATCTGTACCATGGTTTATGGTAAAGAAAAATAAATCTTCCTCTGTGACTTTAGAACTAAATCTGAATCTCAGATAAGTTTGTCAAATGAATTTATACTTGAATGATTTGAAAATCTGTAAATGCAATATTTAGTTTTTATTATTTCTTCTGCAGTATCCCATGTGCTATCAGAAGCAAACATATGCTTTAGGAAGTACCTATTTCTGGGTTTTTGAAGCATTTCTAGATGAAATTTCCAGAAGTAGGAGCTCACATTAAATCCAGCGGTGGGAATTTAGCTCAGTGGCACCGCTCCTGCCTTGCAAGAGCATGGTCCTGAGTTCAATCCCCGGTACCGGAAAACAAAACAAAACAAACACACACCCCCCCCAAAACAAATCTAAAAAAAGGCTAGAAAATATACTCCCAAAAATGGCAAAAGAGAAAAAGAAAATGTAAAACACAAATTTGCACTTTTAACCAGAGCATTAAATAGAATTAAAAATGTGATAATTGAAATTAAAACCACAAAGGATAGACTTTAAAATCATATATTATACAGACCAGACAAGTAGTGAGTGAACTAAAAGGTAGATCAGAATGGAGTACAAAGAGAAACGGGAAGTGAAGATTAGAGACATAGAGGAAAGTGTGAGAAAGTCTTAACAGGGTCCTAGAATGAGACAAAAAAGGAAAAGGAAGAAGCAAAATCTGAAGAGAGAAAATGATTAATAATTTTTCAGAACCAGTGGCTCTTGGAAGACCAAAGAATCCCAATTGGGAAAAATAAATAGAAATACATGATAAATTCTATTGTGATAAAACGACAGAAGAACAAAACGAAGATTATCTTTCAGAATATGCCTAATAAAGAGTTTGTTTCTCTATGCAAAAATGTAAGTCAGATTGTGTGGTTCTTCTATTCAGCCCTTTGCCGTGGATTCCCCTTCACTCAAGGCAAAAATGAAAGTCCTTGCAGAGTGCTTCAGGGCCTCCAGCATCTGGCCCCTTCTCCTCCTGCCTTCGCTTCCTCCTCTGTGTGCCTGCAGGCTGACCTAACCTGCTGTTCCCCACCTCCTCAGACTGCCCAACCCCCTCAGCTGCTCCCTGTGAATGCCTCTTTCCCCCCCAAATTTTGTGCTGAAGCTTGGTTTTACCAGTGAGAGACAACTATGAAATGCTCAGAAATTTTGCAAGCTTGACATTTTCCATAGTGAGAATATTTATACCACAAGAAATGGATCTATCCTCATCACTCCATCTAAAATTGCAGGTTTCAAACACTACCTCTTCAACTTTTGATGGCCCCATACCACTCTACTTTCTGTTTCCCATGACATGCACCATCAGGTAACTTATGTTTAATGTGTTTATCTACTGCCTTCTGTATTTATTAACTTCTCTGCAGGATATATAAGGGTTAGTAGGGCAAAGGTTTTTGTTTAGTTCACTGAAGATGCATATCTGGCATAATAGGAACTCAATAAATGTGTTAATCAGATGAAGAAAAGATAGGTGTTTTACTGTGAGATAGGCATCAATGTCTTCAAATTGTTCTTTAGATCACTGAATACATGGCAAAGTGGGGGTAATGACTTCAAATTTGGAATAATTTTCTTTGAATGACGAAGAAATATTAGTAGTTCACCAATTCAAGGTATATGAAAACAGCTGAGAAGTATTTAAGATCACTTCATAGAGATATTATTAATAAAAATTGAGTAAATATTTTCCATTTTTGCCAAAGTGCTGGACAGTCTACATAACTTAAATTTATTTTAAGTGGTCATTCTATAAACAGGCTAACACACCTACTTTGTAAATAAATAATGAAGCTGAACTTTTAGCACCTATGTTTTATTTATATATCATTTTTTCCTTTAAGGAAATTGACTTTCAATTGCTAGAAAGCAGTTAGGTATTCCAAAGTTCTATAGAGTATTAGAGTTGAAATAGTGTATATTCCTTATTTGTATATTTTTTCATTACTTCATTGCTGAGGTTTCCAGAAGCAGATTGGACTTTGTGTACTGTTTGCTGTAGACAATTTCACCTAGTGGCTCCTGAAAGGAAAATATGTATATGTGTGTTTATCTCTGTGTGCAGATGCACATGCAATTATCTGAAAATGGCATATTCCATTTTAATAATCCATTCTCTGAAATTATGTGTCTAATTACTGCCAAAAGTTTGCCTAGGTATTATTAACATAGGATTTAACAAGGTTCTGATTCTCTGTATTTCTAACAGGTAATTTAGCTTTCAAATGACTCTGGGATTCTGATATGATTGAAAAAATATCTGAAAATGTAGAGTGAAAAAAATCTACCCATACTTTAAAAAATAAAAGAACTAATGTATTTATATGAATTCTGATTGGATGCCATTGAGATAGTCCTTATATGGTAGTAGAATTCTCTTTGTGCCTTTAAAATTCCCTATTGATCTCTCATGTTCTCCTTAGCAAAAGTGTAGATTAAAAGTCCTTTGTATACTGTAATTTGAGGGATCCCAAAACATTAAATTATACTCATTTAAATAATTATATTCCTCTAGCTACAAATGATAAATGTATCAAGTTTAGTGTATGCATTTTGTGTGTGTTCATACACTAGTGTCTTCTCTCAGAAAAAAAATTGACACTTTGGAAATTTTAAACATTATATTAATTTTTCAATTGTGAGATTAATGTACATAGTCAGAAGTTTACACAAAAGTATATCAAATCAAATGGGAAAAATCTCTGTTAAAAAGACATATATAAATATATCTCATCTTTATTTTCAAGCACTTCGAAATTCATTGGAATACCAGAACCCTTTTAGGAATCTTTTTTCTTTTTGGAATTTTAAATATGTTTCTCAGAATTGTCTTGTTTCTTAACTTTTATAAATATAGAGGAGTCCCCACATTATTATTTCCTTGGCCTGTTGAAGTCACTGTGGGGAAATATTACAGGTTAATAAAGCAAATCCTGAAGTGTAAAAGGATTCATACAAATCTGATTGCATGTTAGAAATAAATTCAAAAATCTTGATGACTCAGTGAACTCTTTCATAAATCTAACATTAACAACTTATAATGAGTACAGGATCTTACTTCAGTAACTCTCATCCTTACAAAATTGTACCACTCAGAGTTCTTTTTCTGATTACTCACAGTCCTTTCTGCCAATGTTACCATGGACTCTTTTCAAAATTTGAGGTATTTATTGCTCTAAAGTGTATCATAAAAATCTCTAATCCACCTGTTGTCTTAAAGTCTACAAGATACTTCATGACTTAACCAGATACTCCTGGGTTGTTATAGAAGTCATTGCTTTGACTTTTTTTTCCCCTCTGAATCCAAAGGCATTGATTCTAACTTCAAACTCAGGGTAGACGATAAAAGAACTTCTTGGTACTCATTGATCGGGTCAGCAAAGTGATTTGGCAGTATGTGATTTTTGATGTGATAAATATATCTACAAAAATTGTCTGGCAACTGCATATATTTCAGGTCGCGTTTTAAAACCTTATAAATTAGTAATATATTCTGCTACAGATAAATGAAAAGATATCTGCCATAGTTAAACAATTAACCCACTCCCCCAACTCCTAACAATGTCGCTGGTAGGTTGTATGGAGCTGATCCAGGTGCCCAACAATGGTGTCAGGAATCCAGACTTGTTCTTCCTCCTTTGTTCATTATCATTCTTATACTCACACTCACACTTACATTTCTTCATTTCTTAGTTATAACTTGGCTGATGCACCAGGGAGCATTACCAAGATGATTGTAAACCATATATATATGTATATGTGTATATATATATATATACATATATATATACACACACACATACATGTACTAATAAAATTAAAAAGTTACAAAATAAATTCATGAATATAAACAAATGTATTAACATTTTAAAAAGAAAGGAAAAGTGACAAAATGCATGCTAGCCGTATTTGCACCTTTTTATGGAGAAAGGAAAAGTCTGCCCAGAAGATCAGTGCAGCAGACTTCTTCTATCCTATCTTCTTATATCTTAAGTCAGATGACCCATTCCAGACAAGTAACTGACCAAAAAGAATCACATAATTACAATGGTTTAGACCAGGGAAAATTTACTCCCTGGCCTAGGCTAAGAACCAAAAGTCTTTCAGATCAAGGTATTCCAGGCACTACCTGAATGATCTCAATCAGTAGGGAAAGATTACTGAACATTGTGCAGGCAATGGACTGATGCTTTCACATCCACAATACCATCTTACTCTGCTTCAGATTAAATTATTAGCATTAGCAAGTAACATGTAAAGCCAAAGTATAAAGTACAGCAGTGGTTGGCTAGGAATATATATATATATGTATATATATATATGTATGTGTATATATATATGTATATATATGTATATACATATATATATACACACTTTATTTTATCTATTTATTTATTTATTTATTTTGGTACCGGGGATTGAACTTGGGTCCTTGCGCTTGCGCAGCAGGTGGTGAAACCACTGAGCTAAACCTCCGGCCCTATATATATGCATATATACTTTGACTTCCACTTTTATTTGTTACCTAATTTTTAGGTATAATAGACTACAAACAACATTCAGAATTCTTAATAACTTGATTTGTAAGGAAGCTTTAATCCTATGACATAAATGACATATAATATTTAAGACCTTGTCTTTGATTCACAGTTCTAGCATTTTCTAGCTATGAGACTTTTTGAGGCAGCTTTAGTAAAGCTCAGTTTTCTCATTGTAAAACAGGAACATTATAATTTATTGTAGGGATATATGCCATAGTGTGATTGTAAAAATTAAAAGCTTCAAGAGCTTAGCACAGAACCTGGGACTTTCTAAATGCTCTATAAATATTTGCAACTGAGATTTTTCATTGTTACTACTACTCCTATGTCGAGGGCTTACTGAATAAGGTGACCTCAACTCATTTACTGTAGTGCAAAGGTGGGAGACATGGGAGAAACCATAGAATTACAGACCTTAGGATCCAGCAAAAACCTCTGAACAGGATTTAGGATTGCAGGAATTTTTAAAAGACTACAGGGAAGTGAATTCTTGGATACTTCATCAAAGCAATCACTGTATAAATAATTGCATTCAAAAATTAAATATGAAAGCAAATGCAAATAAATAAACTACAAGAGTCATATTCTAAGCTATTGTATATGAAAACATGTCCATTTTATTTTTAATTTTTGGTACTGGGGATTGAACTAGGGTCCTTGCTCTTGTGCAGCGGGCAGCGAAACCACTGAGCTAAATGCCCGGCAACACGTCCATTTGAAATGATAGTTTTAAGGCAGCTGTAGTCAACATAGAGCAGACACTCCAGCCCATCCTTTAAAATAGCTTTCCTGGCTGCCTTCCTTTCTTCCTTCCTTCTTTTTTCCCATCTTTCCTTTCTTTCTTCTCCACTTCTTTCTTTCCTTCCCTGCTTCCATCCTCCCTTTGTTGACAGTGTCTTACTGTATTGCCCAACCTGATCTTGAATTCATGTGATCCTCCCACTCCAGCCTCCCCAGTAGCTGGGACTACAGGTGTGTGCCACCATGCCCAGCCCATTAGCCTCATTTCTAATTTAAAGTTGTAGAAATCAGTACTGTTCACCCCACCATGAAAGCAAATGAGAAGCTGACTACAGATGTGAGATAAAAAGAATAAAATTCAATAAACAAAAAGGAATTATATTTGAAGCACAGGGATTCAGAGAGCTTGTAGTGATTTGAATTAGTGACCCAGGAATGGCCCAAGCACTGTATGTGGCTCTGTATGTTTTCCTTAGCCTCTTTTTCAAAATATAACAGGGTCAGGTACATAACTTAGTGGCCGAGTGCTTGCCTAACACATGCAAGGCTTGGGGTTTGATTCACAGCACTGCAAAATAAAAACAAAAATGTTTGTCAAATATGATAAAATGACCATTCCAAATGAAAATACTCTGTCACAAAGATTTTACCCAGTATCACCAAAAGATCATTTAGAGGGGAGACTAATATAACTAAGAGGTCATTATGCAACAGGTATTATAGAGCACCAATATGTATACTATATAAAGCTTGTAGATAACATTTTATTTTTGGCCGTTTGGTTTTTAGGGTTAGTACTAGAAAGTGCTAAGTAATTGCCTTTTCTCTTTGAGGCTGAAATGTAAAATCTGTTATAGTTTTTCTTCAAAACTTTCAAAGGATTAAAAAGAGAAACATTTGAAATTTCAGAACATTTCAAGTATGGAAAACAGCTTGCTGGAATTTTCTTTACAACTTGAAATATTTAATTATTACTCATGAGAAAAGACATGGGAATAGTATGACAGGACTTTAGTACGTTCATTACTTAACAAAATACATTTTTCTGTAAAATACATTCCTTTTGTGCTGTACAGGCTCATATTTCTGTGTCCTCAGTCTGAAAATCTTCTCATTTGTTTCCATCATTCTGGATGAGTGTTCTCAATTCAGATTCCAGTCCTTTGGTGTAGTTTTACTAGGGTCCATTATGTCAAGAGAAGTTATTACCACTTTACTTTCTGTGACATCATCCCATTTCAAACTTGGCCCCTCTAAACCTACAGTTGCAAATCCTTTTGGGGTAAAGAGTTCCAACATTTAGACTAACTCTAGTCAAAAGTTGGTCTTCTAATCTCTCCCATATCCAGAGTTACTGCCTTGTAATGGACCCATTCCGGCTATGCATGCCTGTCCAGCACCATGCCTCTTCCTGCCCCTGCCATCCTACCATTGTGCTGGAACAACTGAATTATCTTCTTCTCAGTGTTAATAACCAATACCTCAAATATTTGTCTTTGATGCTAACACCTGGTAGTTTTGAGAACCTGAACGTTTAATGGGAGCAAGTTGGGAAGGCTTCTCGTAACAGCCAGGGCTCCTTTCTATTTAGATGACACAAGAATATGTACACTGCTTCTGCAAAGCCCAACACCCCTGCCCCCTTACCCAAGAGAAATAAACAATCCCTGTTAAATAGTACTTCATTTCCTACAGTTTTGCTGATCTCTTCACAAGCTCTTGGTTATTTGTTCTTATTTTTCATAAATGAGGTTGCATAATTTGTTTCTTTTTACTGACTTGCCATAGCTTACTACATAAATTAGCCATGTACTGGATGCTTTGAAAACCAGTCAGTTTTGAAATAGCAGCAGGACAAGTATCACCTAGTGGCAAAACACTGTAATCCTGCCTCCAAAGTTTATAAAAAAAAAAAAAATTGGAAAAGGAGAGTCAGTAGTCAAGAAGATTTAATTATCTGTCAGATACCCAGTCATATTCTAATTACTTTTAGACACTATACCAATATTATTTTACATTAATTCTGTATACATTAATAAAGATATTTTATACAATCAATTTTCACAACCAAGGTTGGATAGGCATTGTAGGTGTCCTAACCTAAGTACTGTATTGAGGAATATTTTATACTGATCTAAAATATAGTATTCTTTGTTTTTTAAAATTAATTTCAGTGGTATATCTTACATATACATAATGATTGCATTCATCCTAGGGAATTTGTACCTACACACACTATATCTTGATTCTTCTTTTTTTCCCAGTTCTCTTCCCTCCCTTCAAGCTCTGTTCCTCTCCTTATTTACAAAAGGGTTTTCTCCTTCTATTTTTTTTCCTTTTCCTTTGATTCCTTTCCCCCTCTCCCTTCCCTTGTTGCCCTTTCCATTTGATCATTTTCTTCCTATTTCACAACATCCATTATACATTTTGGTTCTTATTTACACTTTCAGTTTCTGACACCAGAGAAACAAGGTAATATTTAAACATGTGTGTCTGATTTATTTCACTTAATAGTATGGTCTTAAGGTTCATACATTTACCTAGAAAAGTCTCACATTTGTCTCTCTTTACAGCAGAGTACTACTCCATTGTATTAAAACAAACAAACAAACACATATTGTTTATCCATTCATCCCTTGATGGGAATTTGGGCTGTTTCCAAGATTTAGCTATTACAAACTATGCTGCTATAAAGATGGGTGCACATACATTGCTGTGGTATGATTCTTTTAATTCAGGAAAATACCTAGAAGGGGAATAGCTGGAATAGCTAAGTCAAATGGAACCTCTAATTTTAGTTTTTTGGTCTTTTTTTTTTTGGTACCAGGGATTGAACTCAGGGCCTAGTGCTTGCCAGGTAGGCACTGTGCTGCTGAGCTATATCCCTGGCCTGTAGTTTTAGTTTTTTGAGGAATCTCCACACTGATTTACACAATGATTGCTTACACTCCCACCAACAATGGAGAAGGGTTCCCTTTTCCCCACATCCCTGCCAGCATTTGCTATTGTTTGATTTCTTGATAATAGCCATTCTTTCTGGAATGAGATGAATTCTCACTGTTATTTTAATTTGCACCTCTCAAATGACTAGTGATGTTGAACATTTTCTCATATATTTATTTGCTGTTTGTACTTCCTTGTCTGAGAAGTGTCTATTCATTTCAGATGCCCATTTTTGGATTGGGTCTTTAAATTTGGGGGGGTCTGATTTTTTTTAGTTCTTTATATATTCTAGATATTAGTCCTTTGAGGAACAGCTGGCAAAATTTTTTTTTCCACTCTGCGGGTTGTCTTTTCACTCTGTTGGTGGTTTCTTTTGCTGTGCAAAAGCTTTTTAATAAGATGAGATTCTGGTTTTAAAAATTTTATTTGCTTTACTTAATTTAGTGTTCTTGGTTTGGATCAAAATTTGATTTAATTATTTTAACATATTTCTTTAAGAGATATTCCTTACACAGCATAATATTTCAAATTATGCAGGATTACTTTTGTTTCACAAATTTCCACTCCTCAGTCACTCCTACTCACTGAATACAGAGATAATGTTTGAATTTTCTTTCCCATCATCTTCCCTCTTCCTTACGGTTAACTTTTGCAAAGGCAAATTTTTTTTTTTTAACCATTTTTCCTGCTACATTATCCTATGTAATTTTCTTTCTTTCTTTCTTTCTTTGGTACCGGGGATCGAACTCGGGTCCTTGCGCTTGCGCAGCAGGCAGCAAAAACACTGAGCTAAATCCCAGACCCCTCCTTGGTAATTTTCTTAACTAAATAACTTCTTTGGAGATCAAGTAAACAGTTTTCATTCTTCGTAAATATAAATCACCTGTTCTGGTTCCTGGAATTGAGACCTGAAGTTGTACCATATAACCCACAAATATTTGTGACAAAGTTTTCAATAAAGTCAGGGTAGTGCAGTGGATGCATGTATTTTATTTCCACTCTGCGGTGCTATCTGTTTCAGGAAAATCAGGGCCAGTTGACCTTTTGCCAGTTATATAAGAAGTCCCACGGGGAAACTTGGGTTGGCTGGGAGAATTTTCGTACTGATATTTTATTATTTTAATAGTTGAATAGTTGGCTTCCAAGGCAGCAGCCCAGCTCGACTACACCTAGTACAACTCCGATCCTAATGATCATAGTTACCAAGTTAACATTTCAGACAGCACTTCCTTCTGATGGGAGTAAAACCTTACTGTGGCAACTGCCAAGGGCAGCATTCTGTCTGCAAACCCCAAGCTAATATGTCATGGTGTTGTATCTACCATATGTTAATCTGAGCAGGCTTCGTGAGTTCTTCAGGCCTGGAAAAACAAGATGGCTTCTTATCTGAGAGGTAGGCTTTGAATGAAGTCAATCAGTAAACTGCAGACTTTTTATTCCTATTTGAGTACGTGACTATAAGGAATTTTTTTTTCTACTGAAAAATTTTGATTTGGTGCAAATGAGTAGGAAAGAAAGACAATCCAGTGTCTACTAGAAGAAAAATTGCTTTTAATTCTTTTGGGAAGTATGTCTCTTGCAGATACAGGGAGAATACAGCTGAATTCTGATTTTTAAATCCATTTTTTGTCTTTTGGTTGAAAAGTTTAATCATTTTTTATTAATGTGATTGCTAAAACATTCTCTTGAGAGTTTGTCTTCTGTGTGTTTTAGGTTTTCTTTATTGCTCTATTTCTCTAAGATCTTTCCTGTGTTTAATGTTTTTCATAGTGAAAACTTTTGATCCTTTTTATTTTCTGATGACTTTATTCTATAGGTATTTTTCTTGTAGTTACCATGGGAATCACATATAACATCCTAGGTTATAACAATCAATCTTAAAGTGATACCAACTTAACTTCAAGCACATGAAAACCTCTATTCCTTCTTAACCTGAGAAGTTCCTCTTTCTTTACATTACTAATGTCTCAAATTACATGTTTATATTTTGTACCCTTAACAGATTTATTTTTATGCACCTGTCTTTTAAATCTATAGAAAATAAAAGTGGCTACAGAGAAAAATTACTATTTTAGTGTTCTGTAAATTTGTCCATATATTTAGCTTTATACTAGAGAACTTTAAATTTTCATATTGCCTTGAGTTATTGTCTAGATTAATTTCATTTGAATTTGAACAACCATCTTTAACATTCCTCGTATGGCAGGTTTAGTTTTCATTCATCTGTGTCTTATATTCTTCTTCATTTTTCAAGGATAGTTTTGACAGAGAATCTCTTTTGAAAATGTATTTTCCGCTCAGCACTTGAAATATATCATTCTCCCAGCTCTGGCCTGCTGAGTCTTCCTAGGAATATCTTGTACAGGGTGGGTACTGCTTTTCTCTTGCTGCTTTCAAGATTTCTCTTTTTTTCTTTGTCTTTAGGAAACTTAAATATACTGTGTATTGGTGTCAGTATCTTTGCACTTTTCCTATGTGGATTTGGATATTTATATAAGAGCCCTTCCTCAAATTCAAGGCTAGCTGTTATTTCTCCAAAAAATCTCTCTACTCCTTTTTTTCCTCTTTTGCTTTTGTGACTCACATAAAGTATATATTTCATAAGTCTTTTGGCTCTGTTCACTTTTGTTGGCTTCTGTTTCTTTTTGTTCCTCTGATTTTATACTTTCAAATGACCTATCATTAAGTTTATTAATCCAGTCTTCTACCTGTTCTTTTGTTGAACCCTTTAATAGACTCTTCATTTATTACATTTCTCACCTCTAGAATTTGCTTAAATTTTTTGAATAAACTTTACCCCTTTGTTGACATTTTTATTTTGTTCAAATGTTGTGTTTTTAACATTCCTTGTATGGAAGGTTTAGCTTGTTCTTCTGTGTCCTTTATCTATGTTTCTCATTAGCCCCTTAAGTATATTTAAGACAGTTATGTTAGAGTCTTTAGACAAAGATCCTGATGCATGTTTCTTCAGACTGATTCTGGAGATTTATTTTGTTCCTTTACATGCCTGCATTTCCTTATTTCTTTATATCCCATGTGATATTTTGTTGACTATTGGACATTTGTGAAAAATAATCATGTCTCTGAGTCCCTGAAGGCTAGCCTGGAAATCCTTTACTGATTATCAGGACCCTGAGACTTATGATTAGCTTGGTCTGAAAGCTTAAGGACTTCTCAGGCCTATTCTGGGCATGTGTTCTGTTTGGGCTTATGTGTGCCTTCTTCCCTCTTGCTTGCCCCTGGATGCTTTTGAATATCTTAATTTCCTGGCCTCCTCCAACTTTCCTGGGGCCTAGATATTCCACTGTATTTCTCTGCTCATAACCTGGCTCTGGTACCTGGGTATCCTCAAGTATACAGTCCTCCTGCAGTTTTCACGTGCCATGATGCCCACTACTATAATTCAAGGCTACCAGCTGAAGATTCAAGCTGTGTTACCATTTCTTGTCTGAGGTCTGAGTTAGGTGAGACAGATACCAACCCCTTGGTAAAGGAGTCTCTTTCCTCTTTCTTGCCTGAGAGAGGAAATGAGGAATTAGTTCATGGTACAGACTCAATGTTTGTGTTTCCTCAAATCCATATATTGAAGCCCCAACATGATGGTATTAAATGAAGTGTTCGGGTAGTAACTAGGTTAAGATGAGGTCCTTAAATTGGAAGCCCTATGATGGGATTAGGGTTATTCTAAGATGAGGAAGAACCATCAGGCCTTTCTGCCTCCCTTCTTCCTTCCCTAGTTTGTAGCAATATGTAGCCACTTGCAAAAGAGGAAGAGGGCCCTCACCATAGCTCAACCTTGATGATACTTTAATTACAAACTTCCTAGTTCTACTACTGTGATAAATAAATTTCTACTATTTAATGTAGCCAGTTTAAGGTATTTTGTTATAGCAGCTGAACAGATTAAGACAGGTACTTTTTTTTTTCTTCATTGACTATTTGAATGTGGCTTTTTCCTTTTTGGCCATCCACTTGGATTCTAACCATTGAATGTCTTTTAGAGCTCCTACAAAGTTATTTTTTCCCATTAAGTTTATTGGTACATTTCAGGTATGCAATACAGTTACATTCATCATTGGGATCTTGTACTTTTACATGATGTACCTTGGTTCTTATTTTTTCCCCTTCCCCTGCCCTCCCTTCACCCCCTCCACCCTTCCCTATTTGCAAAGACTTTGTTTTCATGTTTTTCCTTTTCTCACATTTTTTCTTTTCCCTTCTCTCCTTTCCCCTATTCCTTTAAACATTTGCTTCATAAAAAGTTATTTTACACACTCTTTGGTTGTTGAGTCAACATTTTTGCAAGAAATAAATTTCTATAATATCTCTTTTATTTTTTGGTACTGGGATCCAAACCCAGGACCTTGCATTTGCCGGGCAGGCCTGGCAGCACTGAGCTAAATCCCTAGCCCTTAGAGCACCTCTTCTGACATCGTGCTGAAGTGACCTCCCCAACAATTTAAAGTGTTTATTTTTACAAACAAGGGACAATGATTGTGAGTATGATACATCAGTGGAAGCCTTTCCTAATCCTTTTTCCTGGAAGCTTTGAAAGTTGGCCATATATTTAATTAATATATTTAACTAATATTTTAATATTGTATTTTATAGAAATGTTTAATTCTACCAATTCATGAATCCCCTCTATACTCAAATATGCTGAAATATCTAGGCTAAATAGCCAAGTTTTATGTCTAAGTATATATATATGTACTACACAAGTATACAAAAACATTCTTGAGCAATTACGAAATATGGTTTTGTAACAAACACTGTATTTTTCATATGTAACAAATGCATTATTTCCTTGTGCCCAAAATGCAAATTATATCCAGGAACTCATCAAATCTGCTAGATGAATTGTGTAATTCAATTTGGCAAAATTTTTGCACACAGCACAAATAGTTTTCTTTGGTTTTCTTGGATTCTGTTCTGAGAAGGAGGTAGCTGGAAAAAAAGTGAAAAATTACAGGATGTGATTCATAAAAAATCCCACATCTTTTTTGTGTACTTGTACATTCTTTTTTGAGGGAAAATGTTTTTGTCCCACAGCAATGGTTCCTCTTCTTTTCAATGAATACTTTTTAGTCAGAAAGATATCCACACAGTATATCCAAAGAGTTCAAAAAGAGATAGCTAAAATGAGAGGAAGATGCATGCCATTTAGCAGCTACAAGAACATGGAGTGTATTCATTAAACTGTTTTTTCACCAGAAAGGAATGTGAAGTCTGAACTTTAACATGGCCACAGTGTGCATTAGAGAGCAAAATAGTGAAACCTCAGCATTTTATATTCCTTCCAAGCATCGGCCCAAATCTCTCACCCTCCAATATGTAGTGTATATCTATTTTCTTGTCAGGTATGAGAGAGAAGAAAATGATGCCCATGTAACCCTAACCTCATTTCTGAATTTCAGACAAGTAGTATCCATTACTATTCCTTCCTATTTTCAACAGTAAGATTACCAACAGTAAGCTGCCAACAATAAGATTAAGCACATACACCGACAGATAGAACTGCCAGCCATCCATTGTCAGAGGTAATTTTCAGAGACTGCAAAACATGTCAAATAACTAGGAGTAGCCAGATTTCTGCAGACAGTCTATGTGTTTCTAATTCGTGGTTTTTCCCTTGAAGGAACCTGAAAACACTAGAACCACTTTGGATTTATATTAAAAAAAAAAACTGCTATGGCTCTGGCTGCCCATTACTCAAAGGATGGAGATCCCTTAAGTAATAGAGTGATAGTGGTTTCAGTAGCTAAAGTGCATCTGAAGAATTCACAGACCACCAGAAGTTCAAGTATTCCATTTTTTAATTTCATAGACGGATCCTAAAACCACTTCGAATATTGTTCATGTGAAAAAAATCATATAAACTGCTGTAAACCTCAAAGGCAGATGTCTGGCATTTTCTTTCAAATGTGTAGCTAAATACCAAAGCTAGGAAACCTCTATTAACAGGAAGGAAAAAGTCACTGGACAACAGAGTGGGAAATATACAAACTGATGCCATCACTGGCTTGGTGTAGGCTTGTGATGAGTTGGCAGGACAAGTATAACCCAAGGACTTGTGTTTTACTACTATTCCAGGAAATAAAGACTTGGGACTTCTTAATGTAGAGAACTGGAAAAGAGAGACCACCCTATCACACATGCTCATAAGTTACCCAAAGTCTGAATGGCTGCCCTCCGAGTGGTAGGATAGACATAAAAACATCTACCAACTGACAGTGGAATGATGGCAAAGCGGTTGGTTGTTTCTTTGTAGACACTTAAATGGGAAAAATATTTCTCCTGAAAATTGTTAAATCTATACATAGATTTGTGATTTTAATTCATATTGGTCATGTTGTCAAATACTACATAAACAGAAAAATAGTTCTAGGTGTAAAAGCTTATGGAATATGTGCTAAAACAAAGTTCAGAACTATCTGAGAGGAGTATGTCCTTAATCAAGACAACAGTTTAAAGTTCTATTGAAAATGAGTCTGTAATAAAAGTTTTCAGAGGAGCAAACCAATTAATATATGCAGTTGAGGTCATCCAGTGTTTGGATAGACACCATAAACTAAATATATAGAAACTTATTAAAACAAGAAATTTGAGCAATAAGAAAACAAGATGCTAGGATTATGGAATATTAAGTGAGTACATTTTTTAAAGTGGAAAAAATAGTCTTTATAAATTAAAATTTATAGGATAAATGCATAAAGTTAGACTGGAAGATAAGAGGAAATAATTCATCAGGCAGCATAAAGATTATGCATTGGAAAATATAGAAGATAGGTTTACAGACAAAAAGTACTAAGTAAGGCCTATCAATATGTGTTTAATAAGAGGTATGTCTAGCCAACCACGGCAGCACACACCTGTAATCCCAGTACTTGGGAGTCTGAGGCAGGAGGAACAAGTTTAGGCCAGCCTGAACAACATAGCAAGACCCTGTCTCAACACACCGCCCCCCTCAGTAAAAAAGAGTTGTGTCTAATAACTATTAGAAAAGAAAGGATCGGCATATTGGAAGAGCTATTGTTAATTATAAATAACTGCAATTTTCAAACTAGTAGAAATAATTGAATCTTTAGATTTAGATAATACTTTAAGTTCTTTGAAATTGAAACACAAAATAAATCACATTTCCTCACAGAGAAGCTCTGCAAAGAACTAGAGAGAAAAAATAGATTATATTCAAAGGAATAATATTGTAGTAAGAGTAGAGGCAAAAATTTAATAAAATAATGTCACAGTGCCGGGAAAAAAAATATTTGGCAACCTAGAATTCTATACCCAGCTTGCATATCATTAAAGACTGAGGCCTAAAAAAATACATATAGTCTAAGCAGGAAAAATGGGAGAAAGTTAATCTCCAACCCAAAAGAAAAAAGAAACAAGGCACCAGAAAA
Organism: Heterocephalus glaber; assembly: GCF_053883595.1. NCBI lineage: Eukaryota > Metazoa > Chordata > Mammalia > Rodentia > Bathyergidae > Heterocephalus > Heterocephalus glaber. Next base: position 11,065,380 of record NW_028258156.1, read on the forward strand.
ACTGTTGAGCAAAGAAATAGGGTAATATGATGAAATCTTGATACTTATTGACTTAGTATTTTATTGTTAGTACTACAAGTAAAAATACGTCAATAGCTACTGATACAGCAATTTTTTATAAATAAAATCAAGGTTTAAAAACAAGGTGATATTAAACAAACAATAAAGAAATATAAGATAAAATAGGAATAAGTACAATTCCTGTCAACTCTTACATGTAGGCTGCATTTTAATAACATAACCTCTAAATTCATAGAAATATGAGGTATAATTTCTCTCATATTATGTATAAAATAACAGAAATAGGATGTTCAACTTGCAAATTATTAAAGGAAGGAAAATAAAGAAATTAGAGGCCATAAGAAAATAATAAGCTTACTAAGTGTCACAAGCCAGTCTATTGTAGTAATAGGGCTGGGATTCAGGTGGTGCACACCTGTGATACCAGCACTCTTGAGAGGCTAAGGCAGGAGAATCACAAGTTGGACTCCAGTCTTGGTAACCTAGAGACCTAGTGAGACCCTGTCTCAAAAAAAGAAAAATTTAAAAAGGGCCGGGGAAGTAGCTAAGTATGAAGGTCATGGGTTCAATTCCTAGAACCACTAAAAATAATAATAAAATTTAAAAAATTTTAAATAGGACTGGAAATCAACAGTCTAAAATTTGAAGCCGGCATTGTCTTCCTTGGAAATTGTCTGACAATACACCTATGCTTGAGTATAGTGGACTCTTAAATTAGTACCGACCTGACACATGAACACCTTGGGTTATGACTGGAATTTTAGTTTTAACTTACTACCAAGGTCTTTAATTATGACCCAAACACCGAACTCTTGTGCTTACAGATAGTCTTAGATAAAGATTTAACCCTTAAAGCGTTCTGGAAGGAACATTACAACTTCCTTTCTCATATGGGGTTAATTGAGAAATCTGGGCCCAAAGTCTCTCTAAGGACCCTGAGATCTGCTTGTATACAGGAGAGAGACTTTGAAGGCTGTATAGAGGAGACTGAGCTTCCAATTGACCAGCCTGAGTTACAACTAGCCTTCAGGAACAAACTGAGTTTGTAAGTCAAGGGTCTACTATATAAACCAATTTGTGTGCTTGGACACTTTTACCATTCTTGCTTAAAACTTTTAACAAGTGACTTGGTTGAACTCAACAGAAAGGACAATAATTTTGTAACAGACTTTTCCATATACTTTTCTGCCCACTTTTCATTGAACTTAAAACCTGTAGTGACAAGAAAAGACTATTGCATAGGTTCCAATAGTCCTTATATAAATATGCACTAATTCCAAAGGAGTGTTTGCAGCTTGTGAGGAGGGACTTCTGGATTGAACCTGGGAGTCTACTAGGAGATATGGACATGTATGTAAAAAAAAAAATTAGAATGCATCTTGTTAAGTACAGGCTAAATTTGAAAGTGGAGAAATTACAACTTCAGAATGGTATCATAGTTTTAGTGGTATAGTAAAACCTATCTGATACGGGTGTTAAAGCCTATCAGGGCTGGGGGTCTAATGAAAGAAATGAATGTACTCCCTATCAAGATCAGTGCCTTGAGGGCTGGGGATTTAGCTCAGTGGTTTTGCTGCCTGCTGCTCAAGCACAAAGAACTGAGTTCGATCCCCGGTACCAAAAAAAAAGAAAAAAAAAAAAAAAGATTAGTGCCTTGAAAAGTGAAAGAGGCTGAAGATTATATTATACTAAAGGACAAGTGGAGCAAGGTAGAATTGGCTATGGAAGCAGTTAATTACCAGATTTGACAAAAATAAGAATCAACTTTTTAAAACAAATAATGGAATTAAAGAAAATGACTGGATTTGGAAGTCACTTGTAAGGAGGATTTTTTTAGGATCTCCAAAGAAGTATCTAATTCTCAGTATTATAAACTTTTAATTGAATGCTGATATAGTGTATGATAGGGATAAATTGAATATTAAACACCATGTCTGAATCTTACCTACTGTCTTGATAGGTCTGGGCCCACATTTTCCCATAAATATTATTATTTGCAATTTATGAGCAACAGCCTGAGTCCAACAAATATTTCTTGAATGTATTTTACCTCTGTCTCTACATTATGTTTCTATGAAGAAATAAGAGTGGTCATGCTTATTTAAAAGACTTAAATGTCACACAGTTTGAAGACCAAATCTATTGTGTGGTAACATTTCTTTTGTTCGTATATTAGAGCGAGTTTTAATGAAATTTTTATTTATATAGTTATGTTGCCAATTGTATTGCTGTTTTATTTTATTGTGAAAATAAAGTTCAAATATATATATATAATATATTGTGACCATTCAGTGAATGTTTTTTCATATTGAATACACTAGTTTGGACAGCATTGAAGAAGATGGCTATATCTTCATTTGGCTGCCATGGAAAAGAACATAGTGGTTCCTCAAAAATATTTAAAATAAAATTACCATATGATCCAGCAATCATGCTATATCCCAAGCAAATAAAATCGGTATGTCCAAAAGGCATCTGCACTCTCATTTTCATTTCAACACTATTCACAATAACCAATATAGTGCAATAACCTAAGTGTCCATTAACTGATGAATGGATACAGAAAATGTACTACATGTAAACATCAGAAAACTATTGGGCCATGAAAAGGATGAAATCATGTTACTTGTAACAAAGTGGGTAAAAATGGAAAACACTGTGTTAAATAAAAAAAAAAACAGGTACAGAAAAACAACATGCAATCTGACTAATATGTGAATCATAAAAATGTTTATCCCATTAAAGTTCAGTGTAAAATAGTGGTTATCAGAGACTGAGGAGAGTAGAGAGAGGAAGGCTTGTAAAAGACTGGCCAATGTAAGTTACAGTCAGTAGATGGAGGAAATAATTTGTGGCGTTCTATTAGTGTACAGCAGGGTTACTATAGATAATGGTAGTGTACTGTACATTTTGAAAACAGATACAGGAAGGAATTTGAATGTGTTTACTATAAAGAAATGATATATGCTTGAGCAGATAGATAGGCTTACCCTGATTTGAGTGTTGCAAAATAGATACATGTATCATATGATACCCTGTAAATATGTACAATATTTATGTCAATTAAATTAAAAAATAATTTTTAAAAGAGGGTGGACTTTGTTCTGGCATGAAAGCCTCAATTTGCTGCTGTATTAAATTATTCTCCATAGAAGATTATTGTGAGGTTTAAATGAGAGTACAGGGTAAATATTAACCATTAATATTTTTACTTTTAAAACAACTAAAAACAAAACTTATTTAGCAGAAGGAAAAAATAGTGTATGAAAATATATATTCTTCAAAGAAATTACCTCATTTTACATGAATATAAAATATTTATATTCATTTAAGGATAAAGCTTCATAATATAATTGACTCATTATTAAAAGATTTGGTGTTTATTAAGACACTACTTTATCATACCTTTAAGTTTTTAAATTTATTGTTTTAAAAAAATTAATTTTGGAAAAAAATATATGTGGGATTATATAATATTTTAAATATGCTGTATAAAACTTCAAAACCTATTTTTAAATACACCAGTAAGTTTAAATTTAATCTTTGATGAATAAAATCTTTTTGTTCCCTTAATTGCTCCAGTTTTTTAAACATTAAAAAAGAGAATTTATTCATCTCTTTTCTTAAATCTTGCTTCTCTGTTCTTATGATACTTGCAAAGATCTATCAGTCTTTACCAAAGTACCTATTAAGAAAAGTGAAGGACACGCCCCCCCAGCCCCCGCTAATCTGTACAGCCGTCTGGTTCCACATTACAAAGACGCAGAGGACACTGGACCACCACACCATGGTACTGAGTCCCGCCGCTCCTGGCCCAGAGGGCAAAGAAGCTCAGCCGGTGCCAGAGCCCAGAAGGAACCTCCCCCACCGCCATCCCAGGCTCCTAGGGCAGAGAAGCTCAGCTGGTCCCAGAACTGGGAAGGAAGCTCCCCGCCTCCATCCCAGGCTCCTGGGGAAGAGAAGGTGAGCCGGTTCCAGAACCTGGAAGGAAGCTCCCCGCCTCCATCTCAGTCTCCTAGGGCAGAGAAGCTCAGCTGGTCCCAGCACCCGGAAGGAAGCTCTCTAGGGAAGGTGAGCTGCATGGGGGCCAGAAGCAGCCCCCCCCGCCCCCCCCCGCCCCCTGGAAATGAGAAAACACGTAAGCAAGCCTCAAAAACTGAGTTCCAGATCACCTACAGCAACCCAAAAGGGAAACGAGTTGGAACAATCTGATACTCAACCACCTGGACCCACTGAACTGGCAACAAAAGAGGATCTGGGAAAAATGAAATCAGAAATAATTACTCAGATAACAGCAAAGATTTTGCTCATGGTGCAAGACATGATTAATAAATCTAGAGAGGACACAGATTAAAAACATAGAGGATCTGAGGAACATGATGGAATCCCAACATAGGAAACAAATGGAATCCATAAAACAGATACAAACAGATTTCCAAGAGATTAAAAACTCCATCAAAAGTTCGCACAGCAGAATGAACCAATGTGAGGATAGAATTTCACATACAGAAGATAAGATTGCAATTAGTGAGGAGGAAAAGAAAAATTGTTTTAAAATTGTAAGGGAACACGAGAAATCAATCCAGCAGCTGCTAGACGATGCAAAGAAGAATAACATAACACTGATTGGAGTCAATGAAGAAAGAGGAGAGAGTGCAGATGACATAAAAAAACTGTTCACAGAAGTGATGGCAGAAAACTTCCCAAGGAGGGGAAAAGAACTTGACATACACATAAGTGAGGCATATAGGACTCCAGCTAGCCTTAATCAAAAAAAAATCTACACATAGGCATATAATAGTTAGGATTACAAAATCCAACAGAAGAACAAAATTCTACAAGCAGTGAGAGAAAAGAAACAAATCACATACAAAGGAAAGTCCATCAGAATCACAGCAGATTTCTCAATGCAAACCCTCAAGGCAAGAAGAGCTTGGAGTGATGTATTTCAAGCCCTAAAGGAAAACAGCCTCCAACCCAGATTGATGTACCCTGCAAAACTATCTTTCAATATTGATGGGGAAATAAGATACTTTCATGATAAAGAGCATCTCAGGAACTTCATGAATACCAAACCAGCACTCCAAAAACTTTTAGACAATACCCTAGAAAACGACAATGAGAATCACAACCCCAGGAAACCCAGCAGAATGAATCCATTGGGCGTGACAAATTAAATGCAAAGGGGGAGAATCCAACAAAAAGAAAAAGTCATGACAAGGCTTTTAAAACTTTTAACTTCATCTCCCTAATGAGTGTACAATTCAGTCTTGTTATTGTACTGATTAGTATTTTTCTGATTCTAGAGTTGCACACCATTCCTTGTGCTATACTGGCTATTTATCTTCTTCTTATGTCTACATTTTAATTGGGTTGTCTATTAATGAGCTCTAAGAATTCTTTATATATTCTGGTCATAGGTTATACGTATTCTAAATATGGTCTGTTTAAGGACTACTTTTCATTTTATTGATGTCATTTAAAGTTCTAAATTTTGATGGAATCGCATTTATCAATTTTTTTCTTTTATACATCATGTTTTTTGAATCCTAGGTAGTTCTTGCCTACTCTGAATTCATAAATATTTTCCCTTATAATTTCTCCTTAATGTTTTACACTTTTAGGCTTTCTTATTTAGGTTCATAGATCCCTTCAAGTTATTTTCATGTGTGGAAAAAAAGGGTTGAGGTTAATTTTTTATATACGGATACCAGGTGTTCTAGTGCCATTTGCTGAAAACACTATCTCTTCCTCGGCTCTTGAATTGAGTTTATATTCTATAAAATGCTAATGTTAAATAATCTTTCAAAACGCAGTGGACCATATATGTGTGGTTCTATTTCTAGATTCTCTGTTTTATTCAAATGATCTATATGTCTTTCCTTACACCAACACTGCCTTGATTACTGTAGCTTTAGAAGAAGTCTTAAAATTAGGTACTAAATGTCTTACAACACTGTTTTTGTTTTTGTTTTTAACTTTTCTAGGTCCTTTGTACTCCTACATAACTTTTAAATTTCAATATCCAATTCTTCATGTATAGCAAGTACACACAGACCTGAATTTTTATATATACCTTGTGTTTTCTAATCCTGCTAAATTCAAGTACAAGTTCTAGGGGCTCCTAGAGATTTCTTAGTATTTTCTCTGTAGATGATCATTTCATCTACATATAGTTTTCTTCTGCCGTGCCAATCCTATCCTAGTTGTAACATTTTATTGCCAGACTATTTTGGTGGGGACTAGGTTTCAAAGTTTAATGGAGAGATAAAGAGTAAGCATATCTGCCCTTGTTCCCCACCTTAAGGAGAGAGCATTGTATCTTCTCCATTCACATAAGGCATTCTCGCTGGAAGTATGGAGTACATGTCTTTAATCTGTTGAGAAGTTTCTGTTCTACTTCTAGTCTCCTGATAGCTTTTACCATGAACAGCTGTAGAATTTAGTCCAATACTTTTTCTCCAGCTAGTGACAAGATCATATGGCTTTTTTCTTTCCTCTGTTAAAATGATGACTTTTGGGGGTGGATCTTCCAGTGCTGAACCAACACTGCCATCCCTATAACAAAACCACTTTCTACATCCTGCCAGATCTGACTTCCAATAGTTTGTTTTGTTAACAAATTTCTATCTATGCTCATTCTTTTTCTTCTATTATCTTTATCCAGTTTTAGGATTAGCACAATGTTGAGTTCCTAAAATGAGGGGAGAAGTTTTCCTTCTTTTTTCTGCTTTAATTGTTTGATATAATTTATCAGTTAAAATGTTTATGAGCCTGCTGTTGTCATATAGGTAAGTTTTCAAGCTAGAAATATACTTTCTTTAATAGGTGCTATTCAAATTTTATATTTCCTCCAGAGTCAGTTTCATTAATTTGTCTTCCAAGGTACTTCTTAGAAGTTGTCAAATTTATTTCAGGAAAGATTTTTGTAATATGCTTTCTATATCCTTTTAAATTCTGTAAAATCTGTGGTAATGTCTCCTAGATCTTGATATTGTAATTTAAAAAATGTATAACTGATATTGTGTAACAGGAAGAAAAGGTCTAAAAGAGCAGGGTAATTGGGAGGGGTAGGGGAAGGGAAAAAAGAGAAAGGAAAAAATATGAGAAGAGGAAAAAAATGGAAACAAGGTCTTTGCAAATAGGGAAGGGTGGAGGGGGTGAAGGGAGGGCAAGGGAAGCGGGAAAAAAATAAGAACCAAGAGACTCATGTAATGGTACAAGATCCCAATAATGAATATAACTGTATTGTATACCGAAAATGTACCAATAAACTTAATGGGGGAAATAAATAAATAAATAAATAATTAAAAAAATAAGAAAAGTGGAGACAGGGAGGACCAGAACAATTTGTACACCCTGTTAGTATTATAAAGCTCAGGAGTAGTTACAATGTTTGGAAGTATTTTGAATTCAACAAAACTAAAGCACTACCAAAGTGTTAAGCAATGAAACACATTTTTTAGATTTCTATTTTCAACTACAACATACTCTTTTAAAAGAATAATAGGATAACAATTCTTATTTTTATACTTATATACAAGTTTTTCAATTGCTCTCTTTTCACCATGGAAACTTAACAGAAACAAAGAAGCATAAAGTAACATTTGCCATTTGACAAATCTGATTAAACTAAAGGTGTTTACCATTGAAACTGACTATTCACCCACTCCCTCTCAAGTTTACTTTCTGTTAGACAAAATACTACTATCTTTTCCCTGTAGGAACCTAAGTCATTGTCCACTGGAAGCAGTTATATTTTAGAATGTTAAACATTGCAGGGGGTTATAAAATGTAAAAATAAGTGTTGGTCTTGAAATGAATATCAAGAGTTTTTCGAGTATGTGTTCCAAAGACATCGTAGGGTTCTTGTCTAGATTAAAGAAAGATGTTGAAATAGAGAAAGAAAGAACTGTTGTGCAACTTGTATTTACTGTACAAACCTACCCACAATTATCAGATCCATTTAACATAATAATTTAATAAAATCTTAGCAGAGGGTGAGCATACAGCCCATTGTAAATCATAATCATAATTTTTTAGTTAAAAATACCTTAGTATGCAATTTTTGATGTACAGTGGTGCCTTTTGGAAAGATAGACTTTAAGCTAGATAGTACATGAGGACTGAAACCTCACACTGGCTTAGCTTTTCCTTGCTATAACCAAATACCTCACACTCAGAACTTTAAGGAGGATTTATTTTGGCTCACAGTTTTAAGTTTTCAGTCCATGTTGGGCTAGCTCCAAGGCAGAAACACCAGTGACCCACCTCTTCCAATTGGGCTTTCTCTCCTAACAGCACATTCATCTATGTACCCATCAATGGATTAATAGTGCCTCCATTAAGCCCTACTTCCTAATGCATGAAACTTTGAGCGAGGGAGGACATGTTAGAGCTAAACCATAGCACCCATCATCTGTAATAATGAGTAAATGAGTGAGTTAACCTTTCTAGTGCTTGATGTTCTCATCTGTAAGTGGGAGTGATAATACATACAGTGCAGGACTCCTGTGATGGTTAAATAGAAATAACATTCAGTAGAGACACAGGCATATGGTATGTGCTTTATCAGTTTTACCTATTATTATTCTTCATCCTGACCACCAACTACATTCAAAGCAGCAACTTTGTTTTAACTTACTTTTTATTTTTGTGGGAAATCTCACTTCATTTTAAGGGAGATTTACCTGGATATAAATCTTTTCATCTTTGAAAAGTAGAATAGTATATGTCACAATAATTCATAATTAACAACATTTATTTATCTAACAAATATTTGTCAAATATCTGGTATGCAGAATCTAATGGTAGGTACCTAAGACATAGAAAAATAAGAACACTTTTATTTCAAATAGCTTTTATTCACATAGTACTAGAGGAAAATCTAATTCAGTAGAAAACACAAGACAAGAATGTATCTTTCAATTCTTTTTGAAGGAGAGTTAGGACATTAACATCAACAATAATTTGGAACACAGTATCATGTCTTCAAATACAAAAAAAAAGGAATCAGGAAGAAGGTGAACATTCCATGAGCATGTTCAGTAATGTTACTGTGTTATTAGTCATTAATCATTTATTAGATGATTATTTTGCACATCTGGGAAAACGCCACTGGCAGCACAGTTTAAGAGGAGTTTGGCAACATCTATTCTCAGCAGCTCTGGATGACAGATTTTGGTATATGCTAGCCAAAAAAATTAAGGGCAAAACCACTGGTGCACAGAAGACAAAAAAACTGACCTTATTACAGAAACAGATACCAGACCACAATAGAAAAGACACAATTTTACTAAGCCAGAAACTCTGGATTATTGGCACATACATCAACAAAACTGTTCTAGAGTGTTTGGTCACAAAAGTACTAAATACTGTCTTCCTGTTGGACCTGCTCACCTGTGCTTTCAAATGACATGAACTGCCAAGCCTATCACCTACAAAATGGTCACCATTTTGACCATCGTGGTCCGTGTGGCCAGTGACCACTGCAAGTGCAATTTTACAAAACCTAGCTATTGTCGAGATAGACGCTGACACCGTTTGTTCAGAAAGAGTTTGAGAATCTTACAATAAGGGAAGAGCATATGGAGATTTTAAAACAATTTTCACCTACCTAGGAGGTGCCATCCTTCTTCAGATTATAGAAATCTTAACTCTTCAGAGTACTTTCGTTACTCCATTTCTATTCAATTTTAAGTTAACAAAGCCAACACACAGATATTGCTACAATCACTCTATCAACTGTTAAAACATGCTATTGAAAAGAAAGGGCAACGCAATGAAGGCTAAGAGACCTGATCATGATGTCCCAAAAATATTTAACCCTCATTATATTGGATGTTGTAACTTACACTTAATGTGCCTAAGGCCCAAACAAGAAAATACAAAGACTCCAATTTTCATTGAAGGATCTAGCGATCTTTTACTTCTAAAATATATTGACTTAAATGTTCTCCTTTACTATTTGTTTATCAAATAGGAGTTTATGTTTGTGGGTTTGACTCACAAAGAAATCTAAGGGGCAAGAAAGTATATGTACACGCTTCTCCAGTCAATAACTAGCACAACACAATGGGGCACTTATTAAGAATGGTGGGAGGCTGTATTTGAAATGAACAGAAAATTGTTTATAATTTCTATATAGAAACTATATGCAAAAGCACAGTAACATGTTTTATCTTTCAAGATAAAAATAGTTTTAAAAAAGAAGTCAGGTCGTTCTTCTAAAAGAAGAGAGAAAAAGGAGAATTAAGATGATCTATTAGTGTTCACATAAAATGGCATGAAAGAAAGTATGGCCAGTGGAATCTGAAAAAAAGAATTTGTGAAGGTTGTTTCTGCTTAAGAAAATTAAAGATTTAGGAAATGCTTCAGATTGCTTAGATATAGTAATTTGGTGTTGGCAGGCCAGGAGAAAAAGCAGAGAAGGGAAGAAAGGAAATTATTGATCTGAAAGATTGGCACTGTTCAGTGAACTCACTGTGTTTGCTAATGTTTCCAGTTTGAGAATTAAGATGGTTTAATAAATTATTTTTATTCTAATACCTTACCATTAAGATCAGGACCCAGCAGCCACAGATCAATAGTCTAAGGTTTGTCAGACCCAGCTATTTTCAGTATATTAGTAACTGACTCAGTGGTTGCCTAACACATTACAGGAAACCAGCCAGGAATGCCATAGGTTAAAGGAACTGCAGTTGGTTTGGAGAAACCAAGCTCTACAGTCCTGTGTGTGTATACCATATTATTTTAAAATTTCCATCCTCCAACCACATGACAATCACGCTTTGCTGTGTGAAGCATTTGATGGAACAAAAGCAAGCTGTTAGTGTTAAGAGGCAAGGGCTATGATTTTCAATGCAAATATTCCCAGAAAAGGAAGCCACACATAGGCACTTACGTATTTTAGTGATGCCACTGATGAAATACTTTATAATACTTCTATTAAAAGGCAGTAAATTGTACCAAATACTGCTAGAGACCAAAATATAATTGTGCTCATGGGAAGCACAAGAAATTTGATAGTGATCAAGACCATGTAAACGTTCAGTTCTGAGGACAACAATAAAGTGCTTCACTTCTTAGCATCGATCATCTGGTTTTCGTTTCTGTTGCAGGTGAAAATGTCCCCTTTATAGAAATAGTCTAACAGGTGTGTTGTCGCCTACTTCTTTCTTTTGTTTCCTCTTATTTTCTCAGCAGGCAAGTGATTTCATTCCTGAAGCAGGAAAAGAATGTTGCAACGGATAACACTAGAAATGATAACGTCAAACTCTGTGACAGACTTGTTATTTCGGGCTCAGAGTCACTTTTAAGACAGAACATTTTGCCTTCTTTGGGGGCTCTTAGATCTTAATACTTATCTCTGTTGAGATAAATGGAGAGTAAATTTTCAAAAGATAAATAGTAAAAATGTTTAAATTATTCTAATATATATGCTGGGATAAATATAAGTATAAATATGCTGATTGAGGAGGAATTTTCTCCCAGGAGACTTCCCACATCATCATTCTATTTTACTTCCATATGGAGTCTGTAAAGGAACCCAGTAAATTCTCAAGGCTTTATGATTGACCTCCAGAGATAGAATAGGACTGAACTACTAGGAAAGACCAATTCTGCAATTTCTGAGTCTTTGTGGGAGGAGACACCTTTTCTTTGTAGGTCATTTTTCTCAGTCAGTTGAGTAGAGTGTCATATAGTGTTATAGTTACAGCTGAAGGCAAGATTTCTGTTCCTAGGATTGCTAATGGGAATTTGGTTATTTTTAAAATTTTTTTTATTTTTTGGTACCAGGGATAAAACTCTGGACCTTGCACTTGTGAGGCAGGTGGCAGAACCACTGAACTAAATCCCTGGCCCTGGTGAATTTTAATAATTATTATTTTATAACTATCTCTGTTTTCTCCAAAATCTGACTTCTAGCTCCACCATTGATGTTGTAAATTTGTTAAATATTTTAAATATTCAATCTCAAGTATTCTTCCCATTTGCTAAGCAATGAGAGTACAGCCTCTAGTTTCATTAGGGCTCCATTTAGCTCACTACTTAATAAAATTGTGTTTTTTGGTTTAATGTAAAACTTCAAATTATACTATGTATTTCATTATTTTTTCAGGGTTTTTTTTTCTTTTGGTAGCTGTTATAAAACATCATTAAGCTCCTAGCATTGTTTACTAGTAGAATTACCCAAAATCATTATTTTTATTCAACATTAGACTATGAGAGAATCTATTTATTTATCCTTTAAAGTATGGATCACAATAAGATATCTAATGGGAAAGCGTATAGAGCATCTTTTCCACTAGCCACTCATTGAAAACCATTGTGAGCAATGGAAATTAACATGTAAGTGAAGAAAACTATACCAGGTGAAATTCCCTGTTCAGAACATGCTGGTCTATTTCAAAAGAAGTGTCCATATTCTCATCTGTCTTCATTCTGTCTCTCAGGACTACATTCCTTCATATTAACAGTATAATCAAAAAGGATCAGTATTCTGTTCTTACTACTACATTCAGCTCTGATTAATCCCCTCCACTGTTTATGTGCCTCTCTGGGTATTCTAATGATTCTAATGACAACCAATTGGGCATCATATCACATGGAAGTCTGTATAATTAATACACCTATGAGTCATGCTTTAAATCTAAACTATCATGAAAATGTCCCAGTGATTTGGTTTTATCAGACTGGAGGCTCAGCATTAGTACGTGGGTAACTTGTTGAAGGAAACATTGTATGATATGTTTATGCTAGCTACACTGTTTTATTTTCTTATTCAACATCTAAAAATATTTGGGAATACTGAAAAGTAATGATAAGGATTTAAAATTATGAAGTGGATTTTTAAATTTCACAATGATGTTTCTAATACAAATATGATATATTTTTCCTTTTTTAATGGGAAAGGGTCTTTTTTGAAACCTTTGTCTCTACTACTTAGTTTTCTTTAAGTAATTAGTACAAAATAACAAGAGCTAACAAATATGTTTGACATGAATGTCTCTGAAAATATCAAGAAAATGAAATTTACAAAGAATTCATTACTATTATGAGTCTAGATTGACCTAACCCTTCAATGAAAGTAATTTTTACCTAAAATGAGTAATATTCCATTTCAGATTTCCTATTTCAAATGGTATCTCAAATTTCTAAGATGTTAAACCAAGTAGTGAGCCATTTTTGTGTATGTAATAAAAGTCTTTAAAATTAAAATGGTAATCCTAAAAAATACCAATGCATGAAAAATATGGTCTGACTGTATAACAAAAGGGAGTTATATAATTCTACTTGAGTGAAATCTTTCATCTTTGATTTACAGGTTAGAGTCCTCTCTAACTAAAACCATATTGTTTCATATCTTTCATATCAGGGCCTTCCCTAAAACCTTGTTTTAATTAAGGTTTCTTTCAGATTTCTGAATAACAGCATGACAATCTTCACTTATGGCTTCAATATATCCTTTGAGTTAGCAAAAATATATAAAAAGAAACATCAACTCTTTCAAAAGCATTGTCAGATATTAAATATGTGAGGTATTCTACCCCGATGTCTTTAGGTGTTTGAGTTATACATCGAAACAGAATTTTCAGAAATAGGGGATAACTTGCTTATATTTAGTGAACTGCTTTTAATCTCTGAAACAAATGGCCTTTATTTTTAACCTTTGCCACTAAAGTAACATGTGCAAAGGTTATTTTGTGTTTGTTTTCACATGAATGCAGAGCTTCTAGGCTAACTCAATCCACAGTGACTTCAGAGGAGCAGTGTCTTCATTAACACAATGCAAAGATTCAGACAACTCAGTGACATTGCTTAAGCCATATTTGGGCCAATGGCTTCACAGCTAAAAGAACACAATTGGGTAAAACAGTTATTTAACCTGGAAAGTAAATAAAATAAACTAAATACTCAACTCCCCTGAGTAAAGGAGAGATTATGAGTAATCTTCAGTTTTTTTACAGGAAGAAAGATTGGAAGGTAAGAGAAGAAGAAGCATAGGAGGGCAGAAAAGGAAAGTGAGAGAAAAAGTTCTTGACAGATTTGGAACAAACGAAGAGCATCTTTGAAGAGTTTTGTGCTTTTCCGAGTCATGGCAATCCTCTATGTAACATGTTTTCAGAGCTACTGCATCGGGACAAGGCGGTGGAGGGAGGTAGAGAGATCTTATTCTCCAGTGCAATTGCAGACAGTTGATGACATGAGAGGGTTGTTTCAGAGGCAGGGTGATTTCTCTCAAGAAAAGGTGACATAAATATTGCACCATTAATTACAGTGTGGGAGGATACTTTGGCATTGGGCTTTGAGATACAGTGAGTTTATTCCACTGAAAAAAGCCTCACCCAGATCCTCCATCTTGAACTCTTACTAGGAAGAGTTGAACCATGTGCTAAAACAAAGAGAAAAAAACCCCAAACCAAACCAAAACAAAAAACCCTCTACGATCTTCCTGAACTTGCTATCTGTTCATAGCTGAAAGCAAATCCTATAAACAATTTAAGACTGTTTGACAAAAACCAAAAATTATCCAATAAAAACCTGATCAGAATGTTAGGAATGAGTGTCTTGGGTTTTGCCCAAAATTTCACTGGCTGTCTTAGCTTCTGAAATTAACAGGATCTAATGCTGTCCTGGATGTTCCTAATTCAGACTCTGTCCGGGAGTGGGTCACTCAGCATAATAAAGCACGCTGGAAGCAGTTTCTTCCAATAGTGGTTTACTGTAACTTTAGAATCACAGCGGTTATGTTTCAGGAATCTTTAATGCCCTTTCAAGTCTTTCCAAAGAACAAGTGAAGCTGCTGTTCAGAATTGTGTGCCCAGTGTTTATGTTTCATCGAATCTGTGCCACCCAGGCAGCAGACAAGACATGTCTGAGGGTGCAGGAGTGGGGGGTACACAATGATGTCACACACAGGAAATATTGGGGGAGACTTGGCACTTCACAAGGCTGGCTCCTCTTCCATGGGCTCACCAGCAGTTCTGTAAAAATAAACAGGCAATCAGAAAACGGCATAAGAGTACACAATGACATTGTAGATCTTCATGCATAATCAAAGCTGATTTTTCAGCTCTCTCTGATGTTTATTTGTGTTATTCAGTTATCCATAAATAGAGTTTCTTTCCTAGGAAGTATAAACAAATGTCAAGTGGAAAAACATTTTAGATTCAGGCAATCATTGGAAACATTCCTGTTTATATTAAAACATGTCAGAATATTTTATAACTCTAGATTCCAAAATGTACATGTTTTGTGTCTAGTACAGTCCAATAATTTATTGAAAAAATTAACTATGATATTTTATTTTAGAGCAATTGCAGATTTCCTATGGAACCAGTTTGCTAATGAGAGCAAAAGACCCGGCTAGCTTCTGGAGGAGACTCACCAGGACGCTGGGTTTTGCTTCTGTTCTTTCATAACTGAATTGGCTGCCTGCCGGAGGCATTTCAAATCAAATTCTGAATTTGATTAGCAAATCACTGCTAAAGACCCAACGTTTTTATAAGAAATGCACTATGGTCATGTGTAAATAGTTTTTATTCGGCATCATCTGTGGGGTGTTCTGCTCGGGCAAAACCAAAACTAATTGGATGAAAATTTATACTTGAGATTTAACTTTAATTTAGTAACACTTTGAGGGTGTTTTAAGGCAAACTTTTAGAATGATTTTTAATTTGGTCAAAAGAACAAATTGTAGCAGGAATCCAAATAGATGAAGTAGTTGGATTGTCGTGAGAAGTTGGATTACTGGGATTTGAGATGCCAGGAGAATGAGTTTGAGTCTGAGCTCTGTGATTTGCAAATGTTGCAACTGGTAGTGTTGTAATTACATTTCTGTAGAGCTATGGTTTCGGGTGTAAACCATAAGGAAAGAGATGTTCCTTACACAACTAGTCAAGGGTAAAAACAAAACAAACAAAAAACGGGGATATGTAAATAACAAACACTTTCAGATTTTACTTATTTACTACTTATTAATTTACTTATTTAATACCTTGGAGTCATCCCTTCCTCATCCACTATACACATAAAATCATGTTGAATGGCATACAGAAACAGTGTTATGTTTATGCTTCCCGAGGGAACAAAATTTTCATGATGGTTCTTTCTAGGTGACAGAATTATAAATAGGTGCTTTTCATTTTCTTCTTCCTATTGTTTATGTATTTGCCAGTATTTATAGCAAATCACTCTCACATTAGAGAAAAATGTTATGTTTAAAACACAGCTGTTTATGAAGATAAGTGAACTAGTTACCCATGTTATTTTACAGTTTTATGAAGAAAAGAGCCAAAATTTCAATGCATTTTTAAATAAAGTAGTTGCCATTTTAGATGAGCATATTTATAATAAATTTAAAACGCTGAAAGATATTACCCATCCAATGGCAATGAAAAGATTTAAATATACCCTTTACAAAATAAGAATGACAAACATATTAATTGTTTAATATTGCCAAAAGTTCAAGAAGATACCATGAGGAATACAAAAAATAAAAGTTAAGAAAGAAGAAAGACTATTTCTTAAGAAGTTATACCCTGCACAAGAATTTTCAGGATACAGAGGTTGTGAGAAAATGTTTAGACCCGGTACATAAAATAAAAGCTGGCAACGAATCATATATACAATCTTTTCTATCTAAACTGATTGACATTCTAAGAAGAAACAAATTAAATTTAGAAAAAAACATTAAATTTCAAAACTAATTTATATATAAATAGGCAAACTTATTTACATCTGAGAATATGTGGATAAAAGTTACAGAACACTCAAATTGAGTGTTCTAATAGAGACTGAATTGTCCTATTTCCAACCCAAAGTCACAGCAGATAATCATTCTCCCGCATCTAAGACTTAGCATGTCAGATACTCTGGGAATTCCCAGTGGGTGGCAAATATCCTAGGATTCAGAGATTCAAGGGATACCTGTCTGGTGCAAGACCTGTAAATTATCCATAGGTTCAGTCTAGGCCTTGAGAACTTTGAGGATATCTATACTATAAGCTATTCACGAGCAAAAACTGAGCCTCTTCCACTGAATCATGGAGATTTTTTATCAGATATGTTTTGCCCATGTAATCCTTTGCAAATAGTTTCTTATTAATTTTTTAAAAATAGTCCACTTACAGCTGCCCATTTTCTACTGAATCTTATCTCCACACACATAACTGACCAATTCTGTGTGTCTTGCAACATAGGTATGTCAGGACACAGTAAGTTGGAAAATATCTTGGATTTCAAGATAGATGTCTTGTGTTCAAGTATTAGATCTGTCACCTTCTAAAATTTAACTCTGAGTAAGTCAGTGTCTCTAAATTCTTGATTATTTGATGGAATAATTAATCCCTGACTTGCCCTTAGGAAATCAAACAAGTTAATATAAGAGAGCATGATTTAGGACCTGTAAAGTGTTAAACAATTATAAAATAGTTCCATTACTTATATTTGCCATTGCAACAATTTGTAGTATCTCCTATTTATTATCTATACTTCTCAGGGGAGGTAGTATTGTCTTAAATTAGTCCTTATCCCTAGGTGACTTCATTTGCATATTATTAAAGAAACACTTAGAAACTGGGTTAGTGGGGTGTGAGTCTTTAATATTTGCTTTTGAAGAATAAGGAAAGCAATGCTCTGGAAATGCAGAGGCTCTCACTTCACTTTTGCACAGACTTAATGATTTAAGGAAATAGCCATGGGAAAGGATGGGGAAGGGGAGACACATAATCTTTCTATCTTTGAGTTTAAGTCTACCAGCAAGCAGGGAGGTGGAGACAGTCAGCTCAGAGTTAACGATAAAATAAATTCACCAAAGATAAACCAAATTCTTGTATTTTCCCTCAAATTGGAATTTCATATTCTGTGACTTTTAAAATAGTTGTTAATTTATACCAATATTGTTACTTATTAAGACATTTTCTCTTGTTTTAGTTATTTAATTCCTGTATCTTATTCTTCCTACTCAAGGGCAGCTGGTCTACTACTTGTTGTATATATTATTTATGTTCTTTAAAGATATGTACCATTGTTTTGTAAACATATATTTTTACTTCATATGAATTTTATTTTTATACACATAGGTGTCATTTCTGTTTCTTAATTCACTCACTTAATATTATATTTATTAAATCTATCCAGGTAGTTATGTTGATCTAGTCCATAGCTATTAACTACTACATGACATTACAGTAGTATTTATTGACAACATTTTAACTATTCATTCCATTAACTATGGATACAAGGCCTGACTCTAACACTACTATTATGAATAAAGCTGTAGTAAACCTCCTAGTACATGTACTCTGATGACTGTAGAAAAGAAAGTCTTTGGTATGCATTCAGGATTGCTAGATTGTATGTCTTGTGTACCCTAAATGTTGAGAATTTTTTATCCTGAATGGCTGCTATAACTTACCTACCCATATCCAGGAGGACTCCAAAACTCACAGCTCTACTGCACGCAGTGCCCTGTTTACTAATCTCTCATTAACTCTTGAGATGGGCACTATTCTCCCTGCCCCAGGTTTAGGCACTAGGAACACATCAGTGAACAAAACAGAAAAAAATCTTTGCCCCATGGAGCTCACTTTCTACCTTGATCTTATTTTCTAACCAAATGCTTACCATCTAATATATGCAAAGCAACATCTTGCTGCTTAAATTTGCATTTCTTTTCTTGCTAATGAAATTGGGCACTTCTCTATGTCTTTCAGCAAACCACACAACTCAGAATAAAAGAGAATCAAAAGCCTCTCATAAATATGCTATATATAACCTTTTTTATTTTGGGGGCTTTTTACTTTGCTTTTTCTAAGATTTTTGAACTCGTTTTTATTGTATTGTTTTGTCATTATGTATTTTATGAATTATATTTTATATTCTTTCTCTTATTTCTACTTTCACTTTTCTTTTTTTGTTTTCCTTCCCAACTATTTCAAATACATATTATACATTCCATAAATACTTCTTGAAATGTTTATGTACATATATTGGGATGACTTTTTATAGATCTTCAGATGTAATTTGAATTAAGAATAAAACAAGAATTTTAGCAAAGCATAAAAACTCCAGAAATGTTCTCAGTTTAAATTACAACTCCACACCTGAATGTGTGATTTGGAAATACATATATATAGGGATCATATCACAAAGATGTACAGAAATACAAAGCAAAGTGAAAGTAAATGCACATATGTGCTCACACATACACATATAACCCTACAACCATACAACTGGCTGCAAGTTTCTATTGGGAGTTCCCACATATTTTCTGATAGTACTCATTATCCAGGCTGACTTGCTTTATTACTTTATTTTCTCCATTGTTTGACCTCTTAATTCTATAATTTGTATTAATCTTAAATTAATTCTTCCCTTTTCCTCTCTCACCCAATCATATTACCATCCAGCTACTACATTTTTTTTCTTTTTGGGGGGATCAAACCCAGGACCTCACACATGCTAGGAAAAGAGCTCTACCAGTAAAATATAACTTCAGGCCAAGCCTACCACTTTTGATTTCTTTCTCTTCTCCTTTTGGAATTATCAACTATACTTTATTCTTTAGAAATTTACCTACAATATTATAGTTTTATGGACATTTCTTTACATTTCTTCTACTATTATTACTTGGCTTCCTCACCACAATTGGAAGAATTTCTTGGCCATTTCATTAGTAGCATGTTGGGCCCTCTACCATACCATTGTCTTTTAGAAACATAGACCTATGCAGTCTGGCTTTGATAGCTTATTATTGAAAACAGGATGCCACCCACATTCCTATGGTAATACTTAAATTCCCTCCCAGTCTTGCCACTCCCACGTCTTTCTCCTTAGCCTGCCTACTCATTTCTGTGGTTCCCCATCTGCCCTTGTATCCTTCTTCTTTCCCAAGGGCCACACTTATACTAATGGTAAGTCAAAAGGCAAGGGCTACTATTCATAAGCAGCTCATAAGAGAGAAAATAATTAATCAAATATGCAAAACAATGCATATAATTTTTCAATTTATTGTATGTAATAATACAGAGGTACAGAGGAGACCTGAGAAGCTATAAACTGAGAAGGGAGATCAGATCTAATTTTGAGGCTGGTGGTCAGTGAACATATTCTACAAAGTGATATTTATTCTGACATCTGAAGCATAAGTGGAAGAGAATGGTGAGGTCAGTTAGGGTTGATGGGAGGAGGAAGAGGCCAAGATTAGTATTCCAAGAGAAGGAAAAGTATGTGTCAACAAAGAAAGTCAGGTGTGGATGTGAATATATACAGAGTCCTCAAAAAAAATGTATACACACTTAAGAAAAAGAAAAATAGTATGAAGTTTTCTCAATAGGTAGTGTTACCCTCATATAGGAGACTCTAGAGGATGTTGTATATCACAGAAAACCCACTACATTGCCAGCTCTTAGATAAAAAAATGGAATATGCATGTGCAGCAATCTTAATGACCAAGATTACCTAAGCAGCAGTTGGCCGTAATGATAAATGTCTGGAAGCTAATGGCCATCACTTTGAGCACCTCTTGTAATTGTAGAAGCCAAAGGTAACTTGTATTAATCTCATGATGTCTCAAAAATTTAGTATTAAAATATTCATACAAGTGTTTTTTTTCCTGAAGTGAGTATACTTTTTTTGGCAGACTCTGTGTCTGTATAATCTTGATGACATATTTTTATACTCACAAATAATGCAATACTAGACACAATAACCAAGAAGCATAAGTGACCTAAATGTTCACAGAGAGATGAATGGTTAAAGAAAATGTGGCACATACTTACAATGGAATATCATTCCATTATTTTGGGGGGGGGTTGTTGTTGTTGTTGTTGTTGTTGTTTTTGGTACTGGCGATCGAACTCGGGACCTTGTGCTTGCGAGACAGGCAGCGGAACCACTGAGCTAAATCCCCGGCCCTATCATTCCATTATTAAGAGAAGCAAGACTTATCTTACCACATGGATGAACCTTGGACATTATGCTAAACCAGTTACAGAAAGCCGAATACATACTGCATGTTTACACTTATATAAGGTATCTAAAGTAGTCCAACCTAGAAGCAGAAAATATAATAGTAGTTGCTAGGAGCTGGAGGGAGGGAGGGGAGAGGAGCAGTGGTTCACTGGTTATAGAATTCCAGTTTTGCAAGATGCAGCTTTAGAGCTCTCTTGCACAGCAGTGTGCACACAGGTAACACTGCTGCACACTTAAACTGCTTAAATTGGCAAGATTTATGTGTTTTATATCACAATAATAAAATATCAGAGGATTTTTTATTCATAATAACCCCAAATTGGAGATAAGCCAAATGCTCATCCACAGATGAGGAGATAAAATATTAGGATATATTAGTACATCCTAATAATCCTGGCATAATGAACAGTAATACAAGTGAACAGACTGCTGATTGTCAGGGACCTGGATGGATGTCAAACATATTATGCTTAGAAGCATCAAAGAAGCCAGATTAAAAACCAGTATGCACTGCACAATTCTACTGAAATAAAATTAAAGAACAGGCAAGATGAAAGGATCGTGTTAACAGCTTGTTTCTTGGAAGGAGTGGCACTGACTGGGAAGAGGTACAAATAAACTTCCTGGAGTGTTTTTAACATGTTCTCTAACTTGCTCTGGGTAGTGTTTATGAGTGTGGCATAGGTAACAATCTTAAGATCTGTGCATATTATTATATGTAAAGTATACCTCAGTTTAAAAAACTAAACAAGGTCATTGTTCAAACCCAGATCAAAAATCAAACAGAAGAAATGTTAGATGTAAGACATAAACTTTAGATGAGGATATACTCATACAGCTTATGTGTCTTGTTAAGGATGATAGTGTTTATAGGAAGGGAAATCAGAAGAAATTGAAGGGTTTCCAGCAGAGATGCAATAGGATTTGCTTTCCAGTTTTTTTGGAAGAGCTTTCTGATAACTGTGTAGAAAATGGATTAGAAAAGAAACAGAAGTGTGTGGATGATAGATGAAGGTAGTTTGGGATGAGTGTTAGCAATAGAAATAGAAACAAAACTTGAAAGAGTGCTCGTTATTGTCTCTATTTTGGATGTCTGTATTCTTATTTACCAGGTAAAATCCTACATATTCTTTGACCCTGGTGCAGTTGTCCTTTACTCTTGTGATTTGATCCCCAGTATTTGGCTTATGTTAAATCTTCTCTCATTCTGCACTTATTGAATAACCTGGCATCTATTATATTTTTTTTATACTTGATTCTGTTGTAGGAACAAAGTCCTCAAAGATGTCCATGTGATTTGGAACTTATGAATATGGTACCTTGCATGGCAAGGCTGACTTTGTAGATGTGATTAAGGTTATAGAATTTGAAGTGGAAAAATTATCCTACATTTTTCTGATGTGTCCAATCTAATCTTATGAGCCCTTTCTCACCTGCATTAGAAGAGAGTTGTGATGACTGAAAAAATATCACAAAGTATGAAGCCCCTGGTTTTGAAAATTGGAGGAAAGTGATCAGGAGCCAAGGAATGCAGGTGGCTGCTAGAAGCTGGAAAAGGCAAGGGAACCGATTTTCCCTGAGAGCCTCCAGAAAGGAATGCAGTCTTGCGAATACCTTGATTTTAGCACAGTTAGGTCCATGTCACACTTCTGACCTACAGAACTTTGTATTGCTTTAAGTTACTAAATTTTAATAACTTTTTTCATGGCAGCAGTAGAAAATTAATATAATCTTCAAGTATGTAAATGCTTTGAAGACAACTTTGAGACCTTGACTCCCAGTACTTTTTCTGGCACATAGAAATAATCAGAAAGTATTTAAAGAATGAAGGAATTTGATGCCCTCGTGAGTTCTTTCTCCTTATTCTCCATGCTGGAGGATAATTTTTTAGGCTACCAGCACCACTTCCATACTTTTCTATGCCTTTATGTGCAAGATCTTTTTCCATTCAAGCAGATATTTTGTATGAACACCCTTTCTCTCATGTTTCCTCAGCCCAACTGTCTCTGTGATGTGAATACTATGGATTCTTGTTAGCCAACATATTGAAAACGGACAATGTTAATTTGTACTATGTCAATCACATGTTTTGAAAAACCATTTAAAAACATAATAACACCTATTCCTCAGACGACCTAAGTAAATAGGCAGAGACAAGTAAAATTTAGGTACCATTACACATGTTACAATTTTAACAAGTTTTGTCTTATAATAGATTCATTTTTGCATTCAGTAAATATTTGGTTATTAATACCCAATGTTATGGTTTGTATCTCAAATGTTCCCTAAAAGTCTCATATGACCAGAGTAGAGCTTTTGGAAAGTGATTAGATCACAGGGTGCTACACTCATCAGGAGATTGGTGAACTATGAACTATGAACTATGAATTTGTTGTTAGAAGGTGGGGCTGGTCAGAAAGGTTGGGTCGCTAGGAGTGTGACCTGGAGGAGTGTATTCTCATTCCCAGCACTTCTCTAGCTCTCTCTGGTTTCTGGCTACCCTATGTTCAGCAGAATTCCCTCACCACACCCTTCATTCATTCCTCTGCCATGCTTTTTGTGCCATGCAGCCAGCTGACCATGCATGGACTGAACTCTTTGAAACTGAACAAAAATGAACCTTTCTTCCTTTAAGTTGTAGGTGTTTAGTTATTTTGTCCCAGTAATGGGAAAGCTAACACAGATACTGGTGCTAGGAGTGTTAACTGTGACTGACCTTGTGGTTCTGAAGCTTTTGGAAGTGGTTTGTAAAAGTTTGGAAAGATTTAGAAATACAGGCTGGAGAAGCCTAGAATAATGTAAGCAGAATTTGATGGGCAATTCTGGTCAGAGCTCCAAAGACCAGATGCTGACATGAATACAGACTCATGAGGTTTCAGATGAAAACGAGAACTCTATTGGAAATGGTGACTAGAGACTGTGAATGCTTCATTTTGACAAAGAGTATGTCTATGTTTTGTCTGTGTCCTAATACTTTGTGTGAGGATGAATTTAAGGATAGCAGACTAATTGATCTGATAGAGGAAATTTCTAGGTAGCTCAACATTCAGACTGTGAATGTTGTGAATACTTGAATATTGCTGGTTGCCTTTAGCCCGAACTACAGTGAGAATCAGGAGTAAAATACAGAGCTGAAAGTTGTGAAAATTGCAGTCTACCGAGAAATGAAGCACATGTAAAGTTGGGGCCAAGGAAAGTGTGCTTGATGAAAGATTAGTGCCACTAAAAAGAGGCCAAGTACTTTGCATTAGGACAACAGGAAATATGGCTTGAAAGAATCTCAGGAATTGGCCAGACCCCACTCATCACATACTCAGGGATATAAAAAGTTAAAAGTCCTTTAAAAGACTTTGCTTTGAGATGAGAGTCCCAGTGCATCCTGCTCACTCAGTGCTGCATGAGTTTAGCAACCCAGATATTCAGCCACTGAAGTCATGGTCCAAGGGGGCCAAGCTACTGCTTGACCTTTTGGCAAACCTTGGTGTCATCCATGTTATGCTGGGTTTATAGGCATGCAAAATACAAGAGTTGTGGAGTCATGGGAGTCTTCCACTCAGATTTCAAAGTAAGGTCTGGGAGGCCAGCAATGTGCCCGTGGAAAATGAAGCTGTGCAAATGAAGCCAAAGATGCAGTGGACACTCCAGAAAGATGGAGACAGTAGAAATGTGGTGCCTGCCAAGGAAAGTTGGAGGCAGTGAGTAGAGTCATCCCAGATGAGAGGCCATGCAGACTGCAAACAGCCAGTTCATTCAGGTAGGACTGCTCAAGATCTTTGATACTTACATCTCAACATCATGTGCCTAGGCTCTGGACATGGAGTTACAAGACTTAATGATGCTCTGCTGGTCTGGCTTTGGACTCAATCCTTTCTATTTTTCTCTTCCTCCTTTTGGAATAGGAATGTTTACTATGTGCCATTTTATGTTGGAAATATTTAACTTTTTGTTTGTTTGTTTGTTTTTATTTTAATGTGGATTTTGAGCTAAGAGTTTGCCTTCAGTTTCAGACAAGCAAGACTTGGGACTGACTTTTCAGCAATGTTGGAACTGTTAAGATTTTGGTGACTCTTAGAGATAGACTAAATACACCTTGTATAATGAGGTGGACCTGAGCCTTTTGGGGCACAGAAGTGGAATGTTATGATTTAGATGTAGAATTTCCTCACAAAATCTCAGGTATTCAGAGGTAGGGATTTTGGGAGGTGCTTAGATCATGGGGGTACTATACTTATCAGTGGATTAATTCATTGATGAATTCATAGCTGTTAGGAGGTAGGGCCTGTTTAGAATGGGTGGGTCACTAGGGGTGTGACTTGGAAGGGTGTGTTCTTATCTCTGGCAGCTTCTCTCATTCCTTTCTTTCTCTTCCTTTCTTCTTTTCTTCTTTCTTTTCCTCCCTTCCTCTTCTTCCCTTCCTCTTCCTCCTTTTCCTCCTTTTTCCTCCTCTTTCTCTCCTTCCTCCTTTCTCTCTCTCTCTCTAGATCAGCTAACCACAGATGTTAATTAAATCAGTTTATTGCTTAGAATTATCTGTTGATTTCTTGTTTTTAATGACTATATTATTGACTTAACCAAGAGCAGTTAAATGCATAGGTACCCAGGTACTGCCTCAATATTCTTACATTATAGATCCCTGGATCATGAACAACATATTAGGGGAAAACATAAAGCAAACTTCGGAACAAAAAAATGAAAAACCTTTATCAAGTATTTCCTGTGCGTCAGGTGTTAAATTCTTAAGATGCAGTATTTCATTTGATCCTTATAACCCTATGAAATATTTCTCTTATTTTAAACCCAAGGGTAATAAATTTCAGAGAGATAAATAACTTGCCCTTAAACATACAATTATTAGGCCCAGAAAGCCTAGCCAAGCTGACTGTAGATTCAAGCTGTATTCCTCCTCCAGAGTGGAAGGAGAAGAGTACAGAAGCAGAGGCAAAGATGAGATGGGAAGGTAAAGTCATCATGGATCTCATTTTACTTATGGTTCTCTTTCATTTGGTTTCCTTTTCTACAATTAATTGCTGCTTTATAAATAATGCAGAACTGAACCCTAAAATATATAATGAGGCATTGAATTCGTCCTCTAAGATACTGTCAGACTTCACACATCCCCCAATATCATGTTAGACACTGAAAACAGAGATAAAATGGTGTTTCCAGGAAGAGGAGCTTCAACGGGAGCTTGTCCTTTCAATAGGAGCTTGCAAATCTCAGCCCACTTTTCAACTAAGGCTTTGTTGACACTGAGAGAAAATTAAAAATAAAATTTATTTTGGAATGTTTGCCTGCTTAGATAAACAAGCATCCAAAACCATGATATTATAGACAAAAATCAGAATCCTGCATAATTTGTCCATTAACTTTTAGAAGGCTTCAATTAGAGACATCATACCAGTGGATGAGGTATTTTAACAAAGTCAGGCTTCTAAATACATTAAATAGGAATGTGCCTTTGATAATGGTCTGCTTTTCTATATAATCAAATTTTTAAAATGGAGTTATCCATGTCCTTGGAGCTATCGATAGACCACTCAAAGCTAAGGCAGATGATATTTGAGAATTTTCAGTTTATTGTTAGATTTTTATATGCATAAACAAGATAAATTACTCAAAAAATAGCAAGACTTGGAATCATATGTTTTCTCCTGCTTCTATATTATATGACTTGAAACCATCTCTTTCATGAGTAAAATTGCCAAAAATAGAAAATTAAATGATTAAACAACCATACCAGATTGCATTAAGAAAATCTAACATGTCTTACCCTATAATCAAAATGGCATTTGAAAAATCTAACTTTCAGTTTTTGTTTTGAGGTTTAAAAAAAAAATAGGAACTTTAGAGCTAGATGTGCTTCTAAAAACTTAATAGTTGATCATCCTGAAGTCTTGATTGCCAGAAAGAGCTTTATCTTGATCTCCTACAGAGCCTGAACCCATATCCAAGAATACATCTAAGTACATTATTGAACTTTCAAAAGTAAAAGCATTTTGCAACAGATATCTAACAAATGCAGATTGCAAATCTTTTAAAGTATACTTTCCTAGCAAACAAGAAAAAAAAAACCCGACATCACAGTTCTTGCTTCTAAACAAGCTAATAT
Source organism: Heterocephalus glaber (assembly GCF_053883595.1). NCBI lineage: Eukaryota > Metazoa > Chordata > Mammalia > Rodentia > Bathyergidae > Heterocephalus > Heterocephalus glaber. The sequence goes on from NW_028258156.1 coordinate 11,092,489, forward strand.
ATATAATCAGACATATCTATTTAATCTTCTTTAAATATGTAAATTGGGCACACAGAGGTTTGTTGTTGCTTTTTGCTGACCCATCATTCACTTCTTTCTCACTTGAGTCCTTTACCACCTGAAAATTTGCAAACTATGTATCAGCTAATGATCCCCAAATGAATTCCCACATATAAGCTTTTCCCTAATAATTTATTCTTTAGAGTTCATCAATGTAGTTATAAAAACAAAATGACTTTTTGCACTGTGTTGTCACCCCCCCATCCAAGAAAAATGAACAGAAAATACTTATAATGGTTCTTAGCCAGGAGCATTTTATCCCTATTCACTAGTGGTAAATGAGTCAGATATAAGTTGGCCAGGAAAAGAGCTGCTTTACCCAAAATCTGAGTATGAAATGAGTCATCTCACTCCAACACCAATGTATCCTCCAAAATAACTGGCAAGAATTTCCTATAAAAAGAATCTTGCCTTCACTCTTTTCCAGTCATTTAGCTCTCTGATTTTTCTAATTGTTCTACTTTCGGTGTGCTTATAAGATTGCATTCATAACAAAGACTCAGGTCTTTATTTTATTTTAAAAGTCGTCATTCCCTATTGAGTATGGGGAAAATTCTGGTAGCATTTCCCACTGAAAGGAGAAATTCTCATAGCCTTAAAGTGCCTCTCTCTCTCTCTCTCTCCCTCTCTCTCCATGTTTGATTCAATTGAAATCCAAGAGCCAATTCTAGAAGAATTGTACTTGTTTTCTGTTGAAAACAAGAGTTCAAAAGCACAGCAAATATTTCAAGCAAAACCATTTTTCTTCCCATAAGATAAATCAATCACAATAAGTATAATCTGTGTATGACTAATAAATTAATGTGAAACCTGGCAACAAGCTTCAACTCTACTTTCCTGTATATTAGGACATTAGCATTCACACTCTCTTTTCCATCAGATGAAGCTTAAAAACAACTGTGGACTGAAGCTGGGGTTAATTCCTGTAAATTATCAGGAGCCATGCACACTATTTACCTGAGGATAAACAAGTGCTTAAAAAGGGCCAATTCCTGCCAAAGGGCTGAGGTTGTTATATTACTGGGGCTTGTAACATCATTCAATATTGTCAATTATTCTAAGCTCTACAAATTTATGGGCAAAATCATTTACAATTCATTTCACTTAAATTGGAATTTAGCCTCATTTTTTTCTATATTAAATGAATTCTAAAGAATAGCTATGCTTCTTTTTTACCCAACACTAACAGATGTTAGTTTCCTCAGTTTTATAGCCCTCAGATGACAGACAACTAACTGTTTTTGGCCTTGGGAATAATTGCAACACCTTTGGATTATGAACTTGGTTCAGTTCTTAGCTGGGAACAGCGGGAAGTCAGTTCATATTATCAAAGATGTAAAATACATTTCCTCTTAAGCTCCAAATATCATAAGATGCCTTTTAATTCTGTAATATATAACTTTTTTCCCTACTGAGAACCTGCTCTTCAGCTCGTTATAATAAGAGAGAAATAATTGCATAAGACCAAAATCTCTTATTCAGTTTATCTCCTGCTCTTGGTCAAAACAAGATGTTAAATCCATTAAACTCTGAGTATCCAGTAAAAGCGAGAAAGCTCAGATCTGTGCATTCTTGGGAAAACTGCCAGCCTATGCAGTAGTAGCAGGATCTGTGTAATTAGTGGTGATGTTATTGACGGAGGGAGTCCTATTTCCTTCTCAGCAGCAATTTAAGAGCGTGAGGTGGCAGGGTTCTAGCAAAGCCTTACCTGATTCACTTTTGCTCTGAGGAAATGTAATCTTGAAGGCAGCCACAGAAAGCACCAGCGTTAGTGTACTTTTGTGGTGGCTTTGGGCACAGCAAACTTTAAAGAAATCATCAATGTAGCATTGCCCATAGACTAAGACATTGGACATAAATATGCATAGATTGTCAAAGATTCCTTAAAAAAGAACAAGCTGGGCCGGAGATTTAGCTCAGTGGTTTCGCCGCCTGCTGCGCAAGCGCAAGGACCGGAGTTCGATCCCCGGTACAAAAAAAAAAAAAAAAAAAAAAGAACAAGCCAACCCCATCTTAGCTTAATCTTACTTTTTTCTCAGAAAGCTACGTTCACATGAAAATGAGCTGAGACCAATTTATTTTTTAATATGAAAAAAACCCGACTCAAGTCTTCACCATCTTTTACACATACTCTTGTTTCCTTCGCAGGCAACTTTCATCCTTCTCCGGTTTTTTGGACCCCAAGGACAATCACACAGGAGTGCAGATGCATCATGGCAATCCACTGACTAGCATTACCTCCAGCTTCTGCTGTATTTTCCCTTTGTTCTATCAGGAATTTCAAAATGATTAGAGGAAGAAAAAGAACATCTGGAAAAAGAGACAACTAGGGATAGAAGTTAAGCTTACCAGCAGCTCTGTCTATAATGACCTGCCCTAAATTAGCCAACAAGAAAAGATTTTCCTTGCCATCTATTTCATCCCCTCTAGTCCCTGTGGAAACACATGGTCCAGCCCTGCCTTTCCCATGAACTATGAAACAGTTGAATTCACCATGGCCTAAAGCATAGCCACGCATCTGTGGCTTTGGAGAAAACAAGTGGAGGAAATAGAGGAGACAGGTGAAGGCAAACCAGGAGGAAGGTTCGTAAACAAAACCCAGAGATGAGGCTGGATGTCACGACCCCCGTGATTCCCCACGCTGGACTCATACCTGCTGTCTTCCTGAGCAAAGGGCTGTTCCACATCCACCGTCAGGGAGGCCAGAGCAGAAACAGTCTCTGACTCCTCTTGCAGCTGAGCACCAGGCAGAGCACAGCCCCTTGGCACAGCCACCATCCTGACCGACTTCCAGTACTTACCTAGAAAAAACATTCATCGCACTTTATAGGAATTTTAGTTAGAGCGGTAGTAACCCGAATACTCGCATAGGTCCAACTCAGAGCAATTGTTAAGGTAAAATTCTCCCTGCCATATACCGTTGTAATTTGTTTTCTTAACTGTTATGATTAAGTCTTTTTCTTGATCTAAGAATGCCAACTTGTGAAGTACTCATATTCCCAAACCTGAATCTGTCCTTTACTCAGAAGGTAATAAATTGGGGAATAATCCACTCTCTAATGAACTCACTAACAGACTAACAGCTGTCTGCACAACTAAGTAAGCAAATTCTAGGCACTGTGCCCCCTGCGAAGCTCACAAGAGATCTAAAGGGAGAAGTTTCCTGGAGAAAATGAATGAAATTGCAATGTTAAAAATTGCCACTTGGGCCATTAACTTTTTTTACATCAAGTTGGAATATTAAAGAAAGAAGGAAAGCTCAGCATTGCCAGCATGAATCTAACTGCAGCTTTGCCAGAACAATCAGGTTTGTTAGTCCTGGATGTTCTTTCTTTCTCAACCTCAGGGTGTGTACTAGAACAATAATTGATTTAAAAATTTAATATAATATATGTACTTGCTGATATTGGAATCCATCCATATGTCATATTGATGTTTCCTTTTTCAGACAGAGAAGGAGAATGAGAATGAGAGGAAAGTAGAAGGTCATTTCATGAAAACATGCCAGTAGGATAAATAGGAAGGAGCAAAGTCAAAAGCCTACTTGCACCCCCTAAGCTATTTTTGTGTGCATGTGAAGTGGCGAGTAGCACCTCAGTAAACCTAGGAATGTCCTTAGGTGATGATGCAACTCACCAGGTGAGAACTATTTCTGCAGCCTGAACAATTAGGCAGGAATGTGGCATGCAGATGGTTTGTTTCTTTTTTTAAAAAAAGAAATAAGCCAGTCTTTTTAAATGGAATAGACAGATAGGTGACTACTGGGTCCTACAGTAAGGCTCTGGATCCATCTGTGTCTTTGACCTCCTTTATCATGTTCCTGAAGCTTACTGGGATATCATTTATTTATTATTGGTATATCTTTGTGACACATGGTACTTATATTCAGCTTGGGAAATTGGTACATACACATACTACATATTTTTGCCTCTTCAAAGCGGAATATTGCCTCAAATCCCTTGAAGCTCTGACATTCATGGGTGGCCCCCCTTTATCTTATTGCTTCACAGAGAAATGGGTATCACATTAAAGGAGGAGTACTAGTCTCCCCACCCATTCCCCATGGCAAGAAGAACTTCTGACACAGGTGTCCACTATGACTTGCTATGATCATCTATTCTAGCTAAAGACTGACCCAGAGCTTTTAATTTGAACAAAACAGTAACAATTCTGTCAATAATGCACAAACTAATAATATTTTCAAAACTAGGGCTGTGCCAGATGCTGAGGGCATAGAGATCCTCCTGGAACCAAGAAATGCATAGTCTATTTGAGATAGCTCTATTAGTTAACAAGGGCAGTTCTGGGTGTAAGAGTCCCATATCATTCTTGAGAGGGAATAAGAATATATACTTCTGATGATGGCAAAGGAAAGGAAGACTTGCAGAAAAAAGTTACTTGACCTAGTATTTGAAAGATGAGATGAACTTAATTAAGCTAAACTAGATGGAGGCAGTGGTGCTAGATCATCCTTGGAAGAGGAAATGGTACACGCAGATGTATAGAGAGAAGAATCTATGTAATTTATTGGGAATATTTAACTGCTGAGTACAACTGGGACACAGGAAGAGTCTGGAGTGTAACAGATGAAACTTCCCTGGTAGGCAAGGGCTAAACAACACACAATCTTGAGTAACATGCCAAAGATCTTGGACTCCAACCTGTAGAGAACGAGAGGCCATTGTAAGTAGAAGAAGTATAGAATAGGGTTTGTGTTTAAAAAAATATATCTGGAGATATCACGGTGATGGACTAGAAGGCAGTAGCAGGAAGACCAATTGTGTATCTTGACAAAAGTCTAGGTGGGAAGTAATGATATCTAAACTAAAAGGAAGTGGCTGAATGGCAGTAAGTGAGAGAATTCTGAGAGAGGTTTAGGAAGTAGGCAATAGAAATGTATCTTAGTTTGTTGTTTGGTTTCCCCTAGGTCATTCAAAGTTGCCCTCGAATTGATAGTTACATTCCAACTTCCTAATTTCTCTAAAACACAAAGCAATTACTATCTTACACAAATTGGAAATGCTATATTTCAAAAAGGAGAGTTGTAACGAGTTTTACAAAATATCATTACTAGGCATTATTTTAGCACACAACATTCACAATGTTAGTGACGCTGGGTGGCATAATTTCCTTGTTCTCTAAAAGGCTAACACGGGGACTCTGACAAACACACCAAAGATGGCTGGTGCATTATGGGTCAAATTATGCTATAAAGACTACAGCAGGGCCGGGGATTTAGCTCAGTGGTTTCACCGCCTGCTGCGGAAGAGCAAGGACCCGGAGTTTGATCCCCGGGACCCAAAAAAAAACTACAGGAAAGAGGTACTAGCATTGTTGAGCACCTAATATGTACGAAAGATAGTTCTGAGTATTTTTACATTTACAATTTGCAATTTAATTTAATTCTCATGACAACTATGTTGGTAATATCAGGTAACTTTTTCCGAAGGTTGCATTGCTATTAATCAGAGGAGCTGAAATCTTTATTCAAAATGGCCTAATTCTTAAGTTTCTTCCTCTGTATTCTGTTATCCACCCACCTCCATCTTCCTTCTGGTATACATAAAAAAAAATAGTCTCAACACATGAAAGTGTCAATTTAAAAGGATTAATGCACACTATAAATTCTTCACTGTTGTGGTTTATATCTTCATCCCCGCCCCGCAAAAGCCTCATGTCCTCATAGGCAGGGCTTTTGGGAAGTGTTTGGATAATGGATTAGTCCACTGATGAGTTTATAGCTAAATGTGATGTTGGGAGGTGAGGCCTGGGCAGAAGATGTTGGAGTGTGACCTGGCAGGGACACTCTCTCTCTCTCTCTCTCTCTCTCTCTCTCTCTCTCTCTCTCTCTCTCTCTCCCTTGGTCTCTGCTTCCCCACTGAGATTCCATAAGCAATCCTCCTCTGCCAAGTCTTTCTGCCATGTTGCCCTGCCTTGCAGCAAGTCGACTACGGACAAAACCTCTACAAACTGTGAGCCAAAATAAACCTTTACCCTTAGAGCTGTGGGTGTTGGGTATTGTGTCTCAGTGATGAGAAAGTAACTCAGACCACTCGCTTGATCAAAGAAATGATCTCTAATAATAACAAGCTGCCTTTGTTCCTTAGATACATGCCTCCATCCACATTTTATTGACTTTCTAGTCCGGGTTTATAGCACAAAGTAAAACTAACGTGTACAAATTAGTTCATATATATATATATATATATATATATATATTTGAATTTTAAAAATTTATTTATTTTATTAGTACATGTTTGCAGTCCATAATATCCACACTAGTTTTTTCTACTCTTCATTTATCATAACCTTGTATTATTGCAAGTAGCAATTTACCAGGTAAACCACTGATGAAGCTACCATAAAATTGGAGATAAGTTCTCACTGAAGAGTATAAATAAGAATTCCACTGAAGAAGGAAGTCTGAACTAAAAGTCATGACTTCCAGATTGGAGACCTCATGTTAACCCCAGAAAAGTCACTGGATCATTGTGGAAAAAAATTGGCATATTTATAAAATGACAGTTGTGGGCTTAATGATTATGAGAGGTTTATTCTTGCTTTAATTCTCAGTGATGGTGATTCTCCTGATCTGATGTTACACACCACTCTGATATCACAGTAACTTTGTTATGGAAGAAAGCCTTACTTCTCTATGAGCCTATGAACCCTTGAAGAAATCAGAAAGCACATACTTTTAGATAACATAGCATATCTTGAATAATCAAGAGTCTGTATTTTCAACTGAACATTTTTCTTTAAGAGACCTCTTGTCAGAAAAGAAGACAAACATCTTTACTGCCAAAGGATGAGGACAGAAGATATGAATTATTAACAATAATTTTTAAGAAAAATGACTGGCAATGATTGTTTAAATGTTGGCCATTATGCATATGAGTATTAGGAAGGCTTTTAAATAGGTTTTAAATAAAGTTGAATACATATAAAATACTCTACTAATATTAAATACTAGGAGTTTCACTTTTATACAAATGGATAAGGTTTCTAACTCAGAAATAACACAAAACTTTAAATTCAGTGTGGCCTGTAGCAGGCTATAAAAAACAAGGTCAAATTTTCTACATTAATAATACATTTATAGACCACTATCTCTATTCATAAAGGAAAATAATTAAAATACAAGTAAGTAAAGCTATGTAATATGTGATCAACTCAAACCCATAATTATGGGTTATATTTTCACATGACATGTAAAGTTTTTTTTTTCTAACAGAAACAGATGTGTATGAAAATCATATCTATAGGCTTGGGAATAATAACACCATTGGCACATAAGAGAAATGAACCAAGGTTTACTACCAGAGTTCTCAGGAGCTGCTATTCATAAAGTAAAATATTAGAATTCAGTCACCACTGGGTTGTTCTCCTATGGCAATAAACTGGCAAAAAAAGAGGAGTTTTCCATTAAAACTGGACATGCACACTCCCTCTTCAGTCATATCTTTTATCCTTATTCATTTTTCCCACTATGTAAATCCTCCTACTTTTCAGCACTTTTTAAAAAACAACTATCCAGCCCTCATTATTCTGCAGTTTTGTTTTATCTGGCAAAGGTAAAGCAAAGAATGAATCCACAATAAATGTATAAAGTATATAGTGGAAAGCAGACAGTCAAGAGCTGGAGGTGAGAACCAGATATGGAGTTTCACTGCTCAGAAAGGCAGGAAGAGAGGGCATCTTGCAGGTACCTTGTCATAAAACTCCAGGAAAAACTAAATTACTCTTGGTAATGCACAATTTGACATGTAGTTGTTAACTTATGAAGTTCTATATTAAAAATAACCCCTCAAACAAAAGTTTTCCCGATCAGAGCCCCTAGCCAGTTGGAAAACCTGACCCCAAAACTCCCCCCTTCCATCATTATTTTGGAAGCCTCGGAGTCATTCTTTGTCAAATTTGCTTTGTTTTTTTCCTTCTTCCTATGTGAATGATAACCTCTTTCATCATTACACATACTGTTCCCCTGGAGAAAGAAGCCAGTACAAACCTACATCTTTTCTTGTGTTCTTCAGTTTCAGAGATTGTCAACAGCTAGGCCTTATGGGAGAGGCCCAGGTCAGTAGATTCTCCAGAACTTCTTAATCCTCTTCTAAGGTACATTTTTTTCAGCTAAATGGAAAATTTTGCCAGGATCTAAAACTGTGTAAATGCCAAACTAAAGATGTACTGAAAATTGGTGTATAAATAGAGTGAGGTTAAATAGGGTTAAAAATTTAAACATATGTTATAGAAATGTTACTTGTCAAAATTATTTTTATCAATGGACTTATGTGATAGTCCCATTCAAAACTTATTTTCACAACTAAAATTCATTTAAAAAATAAAAAATTACATGACTAATGTACGTTAAAGCACAGTAACTAACTTTTTTATATTGATTATACAAATGTTAAAAAATAATACAACAGAATTTATTTCTTTGAAAATATTCACATATGTAATCAGTTTTGTCTCTATATCTCTCAGTCATACAATGTCATTGACTTTTTATGAAGAATGTGTTGTTTCAATGGATTATAAATATTTTAGATTTTTTCAAATCAATTGACTTCAATATTTTTCAAAGCTGGATTTTATGGTAAAGAAATTTTAAATTTTTGGCCTCTTTTATTTCCCATCTCAAGAAACTATAATATTTTTGTTTAAGAAAAACAAAAAATGGTGGTACCTGGAAAGCTCAGAGAAGCTTCTGTTACATGTATATTATTTTTACTTCTCGGTTTTGAAATCCTGGTCCATTTTATTCCAAACTTTTCATGGCTATCATTTTTTCCTTCTTTTAGAGTAAACAACTTCTTTGGCAGACATGTTATATGATGGACTTATTAAAAAGTTTTCACTTATGACTCTACCAATTTTACAAATCAGATACTGCAAGACCTATGACTTCTCAGTTTCATTCTATTTCACATCAAAATATTAGATTACCTTAGAATAGGCATTTATCAAAGATTCTACCTACAAATAGAAATTTTTTGAAACACAATTACAGATTTTTAAGTTCAAATTTTGTGCGTGGTTTGACTATTTCAATTTGTTTAATCATTCCCTTGTTTTTGTAGGTGTCAATTTAAATATTTTTCTTTTGCAAGTAGTTTCTTATCATTGCTATTCTCTAGAAGCTTTAAAAACTGATATTTTTACTCCTTTTGGTAACTTTCTTATCAGCTTTATTGAGGTAGAGTTTATAGTCAATAAAATTTAATAATTCAAAGGGTACATTATGATGATGCATGTTAACAAATAAATGTAGTCATATAACTAATATAACAAGAAAAATATAGACTCTATCATCACCCTGTAAAGTTCCTTTTGCCCCTTTGAAGTCATTCCTTTTTCTCCCTTTCTTCTTTCTTCACCATAAACAAGCACTGAAATTTTGTCACTGTACTTTTGCTTTTTCTTGGATTTCATATAAATGGAACCATATAATATATAGTCTTTAACATCTGCCTTCTTTTGCCTAATATTTTTTGCAATTCAAAAGATTTTTTTCTTTATAAATTCTTTGTTTCTCTCTATGTAATGTGATTTCTCCCTTTATCTGCCATCTTTTAAGAGTTTATGATGATGTCCATCAGTGTGATTTTTTTCATGTTTATTCTGCTTGAGACTTATTGATCTGTGGATTTCTAGTTTTCATCAAATTTGTTAAACATTTTCCCATATGTCTTTAAATATACCCCCCAACACACACACACACACACACACACACACACACAGGCACACACTTTCTCTGGAATTTAGTTACAGATATGTTAGACAATTGATGTTCTCCTACTTATCATTCATACACTATTTTTATCTGTTCTTTTCTCTCTATTCTTTACTCTGGACAGGTTTTATTACCATGAATTCAACTTCAGTTTTTTTTTTTTCCTTTAGCAGTGATAATCCTCCATTAATCCCTCCAGGTTGTGTTTTTTAAAAAAATCATCAGATATGTTTCATCCTTAAAATTTCCATTTGCACCTTTTGAGGGGGGGTATCTCCTCACATCTGCACTTTCCTCTTCCTATTGGAAGTACAGTAAATGTTTATTTAAGGTTTATATGCCTAGTAATTTTCATTTGATACCAGCCTGATTTAGCCCTACAATTAAGATGACTCCATTTTGATGTTTCTGTGTGATGCCTGGTAAATTATTAAATTTCTTTACTGTGGTTAACAGGAACAAAAATTGTTCCCAGTTTTGTATTAAGTTCTTTGATTATTTAGCCTGTTTACCATTGGTTATTTCTCCAGCCTTGTGAAGTCTGTGAGCAGGGAGAGACAAGACGGGTAGGGGATAAAAAAGAAAAAGAAATAGTATTAAAATATATTGTGTACATGTACCAACTCCCCATGATAAATGTGATCATTATGTACTGCAAATATGTACTAAAACAAAGATTAGTATTCAGATAAAGTATTAAGAAAACTCTTAAATCTCTCTCTCTCTCTCTCTCTCTCTCTCTCTCTCTCTCTCTCTCTCTCTCTCTCTCTCTCTCATTGGCTTCAACCTTTTCCTGTTCTTGTCTTTGGACTTGAATTGGAACCTATCCATTGGCTCTCTTGGTTTTCTGGCCTGCAGAATCAGTCTGGAACTTGTACCATTAGCTCTCCTGAGTCATCAGCTTGCCAACTGCAGGTCATGGAACTTCTCAGCTTCCATAATTCTGAGACAACTCCTTATAACAAACCTCTTTTTATATATATCTCCTACTGGTTCTGTCTCTCTGGAGAACCCAGACTCATTCTGGCAGGAAAACTAAACTTATACATTCCAAGTGTGAGCCTGGAACTTCTTGTGGTGCCAGAAAGTAACAAAGTGATCATGAAAAGATGGAGTCCTGTCAAAAGACAGAAGGAACCAGACTGAAGGCTTTCTAAATGGTCAGAACTGAAACCAACTGAGCAACAATGTAAATAATGAGCAAAATAGATTATAACTCATAGAGTCCATAAATATATCAATATACAATGAAGAAACAAAAGCCTAAAAATGAATAAAATAGAAAATCAATATTGGAACAGCAGTGTAATAAATTGTTGTAGGCAAGATGTACTGATGAATGCTGAAATTAGTAGACAAAAGGTTAAGGAGAATTCAAAATATGGTACCAATATATTATTAATTCCATAAAGAAACACTGTAACATTACACCAGATATCTCCTTAGCCAAGTGATCAACTTTAACCTCACCAAGAAGACACACATACTGACACCATTGGATTCCTAATACAGTATATATCAAGAGCTGTACAACATCACTATTCTGGTATTCTTGCCAGAAATGTGTATCTTCAATCAAACCATGAGGAAATATTAGAAAAACCCAAGGAGAAAGACATTCTAAGAATAAATGACCAGTATTCTTTTAAAAAGGCCAGGTTCATGCCAGGCACAAAAAGGATCTGTCTCAGTTGGGAGAAGACAAAAATCCACAATAATTATATGCGATACAAGATCATGGGTTGAATCCTGGAACAGAATAAGGAAGTGAAAAACTCTCTGATGGAACTCTAAAAATTTTTATAGTAGAGCTAAATAATATAATATTAATATAATTTCTTAGTTTTGATAATTGTACTTTGGCTATGCAATACATTAACACTAGGAGAAGCCAGATGAATATTGTAGGGGAGAACTCTGTATTGTATTAAAACTTTTCTCTAAATATAAAAGTGTTCCAATTAATAAGATCATTTTAAAATTTTATACATGTTCTATTGTTTTTAAAAAATGAACCACTTATAGTGATTTAGAAGTTTAAAGTGTTACAAGGATAGATGCCAAACACTGTGACTTGAACTAATTTCTTCTCATTTGTTGATCAAAAACAGAGAAAAGCCCTTAGTATTCACATATTTAACATTTGAGATGTTTCCCTAAGTAAGGAGCTCTAAGAGTTCATGACACAGTAACTTATGGTTTTTTCCAAGGTGTCAATTTGAACATGTACTCAGTGTTCATAACTATTCCCTGGACTAGTCCAAAAGCCTGAGCAATCATTGATTTTCTAATTGTGATTCTGTAAACATTTCATCTGAAGAATCAAATACAACAGTAACATAAGGGATCCAACAATTTAGGTCATATCTTCTATGACTATCAAGGATTTATTTTACTCAAAAATCATATAAGGAGTTTCAAAAGATCATCCTATTTTTTCAAAAACATTACTCTAGTATGCCCCACTTAAAGGAAAAATACAATATGCCAGAAGATTATATAATTTCCAAAATGTTGGTATAAGATCTATTTTGAATAAAATCAAAAAGTTTGGGCAGTATAAGAAAACCAAACAATTATAAAGTACGGTTTTGAAGAAACGTTCATGGTGTAGGGCCCTGTTAGAATATTCTGTAGCAATAGTTTCATCCATTTGTGTACAATCTTACAGATTCTCTATTGGAGCAACAGAAAAAGATGTAGGATAAATTTGGGCAGCATCCAAAAAGAGATTTATTATATTTGCTTGATATATATTTTTGAACATCTCAAATTCTTTTTCTGCTTAAAAATAGAATTTAGGAAGCACAAATCTGTGACAAGAGCTCTTCTTCTTAGATTCAAAGCTAGTGTTGGCGCCTTATAATTCATGCTGCTTGTGCACCTACGCTTAGGGAGACACATGGCTGTGCTTTCTTTATTCTTTTCTGGAGAAAGAGAAAGTCCCTTGATCTTTATTTCTAGAAACAAGAGAACATTGGTGACATCCTTCAGGCTACAATGAGGTGATGGGTGAGTTGTAGGCAGTGCACGAGAAGGAGGTTTTGTTGGCTTAGAATCCCCCACCTCTTGTTCATCTGTGTATTTTAGGGCTCTTTTACATCAAGGCCTGGTGACTGGTCTATCTGATGTGCTTGTGAGATTCTGAGTATACTTGCAGTGGGGCACATAGAAATCATCAGAATCATCTCCAGAACTGCTGAATTCACAGATGGTCACTTTAGACTTACTGTTGTTTTCTTCTCTATTAAAATTGGTATTCTTTTTTTGATGAAAAGGAGTGAGATGAATACCTTCTTCCAAATTAAAATTGTAAGCATCACTGGAACTGACAGATTCATCCAATTTTGGGGAGCAGTTTTTTGATTTTCACTTTAGTTCCGTGTATACTTTGATGTAGACTTAGAATTTCTTGTTAGCTTTTCTTTTTTTCTTAAATGTACATCTCTACGGTGACATTTTCTCAGATTTAGGTTCTAAAATGACTTAATTTTGGTAAACTTTTTTGGTTGAATCAGCCTTGTTGATAAATTAACTTTGTCTTTGTTCCATTGACACTCATTTTTTTCTTCTTCTTTTTGTGGTACTGGGGATCGAACTCGGGTCCTTGCGCTTGTGAGGCAGGCTGTGGAACCACTGAGCTAAATCCCCAGCTCTTCTTCATTTTTTTATGTGCATGTTTACTACTGGGTACACATATCTGATTCTTTCCAGTTCCAAAGATTGCCCTTCCAAATGACTGGTTTCAAAACATCCAAGGTATCAAATTGAGTTAGACTATTAAAATGTTCCTTTACATGGTGACGGAGAGATACAGTTCCAGGTAAGACATTAGCAGTAGACTTAGCTTCCCCTGAATCAAAATCAGATCCACTGTGTCTTGCGGAGTAGGAAGCATTTGTTCTTCTGTTTGGAATGATTCTCCTTGTTCTGGAAGGTCAGCTTCTTGAAAAGAACTTGTGGTCAATCATTTGCAATAAATCCCTGGGGTTGCCATCCTTATTAGAGTCTATTCCTGAGAGACATACTACCTGGTCCTGAGCAGCATCTTCTGTTTGTTATGAAGTTTTTCTTTCAGTGCATACAGCTGACATGTAGGGTAGTAACATTCTTAGCTGCAGAATGATATCTTAGGCTCCTCTAATTTTGAATTTTTCATTTTCCACAGCTAAAACTAACATTCTTTTGTTGTTCTGGTAATCTTTCAGCAGTGTACAAGTGCTGGTATTCACTTGGCACTGTGCAGGTATAAAGGGCCTGTGTTTGCCAATCTCTGCCAAGTTTTTATTCCTTTTCTCTTTTATTCGCTTCTTTATGTCTTCAAGAGTATCTTAAAAGGACTTTTTCTGGCAACTTTCGTTGGCCATCTTCTGCCTGAAAATTTGCAGCCTTTCTCAGAGGGACATGGGAAATGACAAAGTTAAGGGGGCTGATGGAAGGGGACCCAGTGACCCTCCTCAGGAGCATCTAAAACAATACCTTGGCTAGTACTTCTGCAGCTGTGCCCTCTACCTCACATCCCAAGAGTCCAAAAAGCTGTTTCCACACTGAGTGAGCGGTTCCAGTGCTCCAGGCCTGTGGTACCATCTTGCGTCCAATAAGATCACTTTCTAAATCTGGCAGTAGAGATGCCACTGGTGACCAGACCAGACTCATTCTGACAAGGATTTGGAACTGAGAGAATGGACATAACTAGGTAAGAACATTTTTCAGAAATGAGTATCTGAAGGGTTGCATAGCAACAGGTTGGTAAATTATGGAAAAACTGAGGTTGCTGGAGTTTGAGTTTAAGATGTTAAGGACTTTAGAGACTTTAAATATTGATGGGAAGGAACAGTTCAAAGAAAGCACACTTTCGCTGCAGTTTGTTCTAAACAAAGTTTGTTGTTGACATTAATGGGGAGGGGAGAGGAAGGGAGAAATGAGTAGAACAGAGAAGTTGGAGACTTGGTTGAAAGAAACAGAGGAAGTGAGATTTTAATGGGCTCATTTGAATTTGGTGACTGTTAATTTACATGGAGCCAATTTTCTATGCTTCATGAAAGCCTCTAGCAGACCTGCTGACTTAGGACCAGTGTTGGAGAAAGTTGTTTGTAAAATATATCTGGAGTTGAGATTTTCTTGGAATTGTGTAACTATTAGTCCTGATGTTCCAACTTCATTGAATTAAGAAAAACCCACCAGACAAATAAAGCAAACTTCTGGGTGTGTCTTGTTGGTTGATGGTAGCTTGGGTACTATTTCATGACCCCTCATCTGTTCCTCTTTGGCACTGTTCCCTTGCCCTGATTCCAGACCAGCATGACCTAAGCAGCTTGGCTCTGGCATGCCCTCCCACCATGATGTTTCCGCCTTGATGCCAGCAGACCCTGTATAGAATCCCTGGAAACTGAGAGATAAATTAAACCTTTCCTTCTTGAATTTGTGAGTGTCAGGTATTGTGTCTTGCCCATAGCAAAGCTGATTAATACAACTAGTAAAGTAGAAGGGCAAGACTGGTGGTAAGGTACATTGAAAGGTAGAAAGGCAAATTAATTTGTGCTATTATTGTTAAGCTGTACAAAGAGATGAGTAAAGAAAGGTAAGGCATAATGAATGAGGAGAAATGAGGCATTACAAACTGGAAATAGAGCCATAGGTATGCGGATCAACAATTCCATGGCACTCATCCCGCCGCTCCTGGCCCAGAGGTAGGGGCTTCTGAGCCACCGTCCCACTGCTCCTGGTCCAGAGGAAGGGGCTTCCTGGCCACCATCCCTCTCTCTGCTCCCAGCCCAGAGGAAGGGGCTTCTGGGCCACCATCCCTACTGTCAATCGTGGCCCCTAGCCCACCTCTCCCAGCTCAGAGGAGGTGAGCCATGCCGGCGCCAACAGCACCCCCCCGCCCCCCCCCCAGTCAAAATGAAAAAACGCATAAAGAAGTCTCAAAAACAGACTTCCAGATCACTTACAGCAACCCCAAAGGGAAATGAGATGGAACACTCTGATAATCAAGCACCTGGACCCACTGAACTGGCAACAAAAGGGGATCTGGAAGAAATGAAATTGGAAATAATTTCTCAGATAATAGGAGAAATTGTGCTCCTAGTGCAAGACATGTTTAATAAATCTAGAGAGGAGGTGAGGAACATGATGGAATCCCAACATAGGAAACAAATGAAATCCATAAAATAGATGCAAATAGATCTTCAGGAGATGAAAACTCCATTGAAAGTCTACACAGCAGAATGAGCCAATGTGAGGACAGAATTTCAGATACAGAAGATAAGATTGTAATTAATGACCAGGAAAAGAAAAATTGCTTCAAAATTATAAGGGAACATGAGAAATCACTCCAGCAGCTGCTAGATGATGCAAAGAAGAATAACATAAGACTGATTGGAGTTAATGAAGAAACAGGAGGGAGTGAAGATGACATAAAAAAATTCTTCACAGAAATAATGGCAGAAAACTTCCCAAGCAGGGGAAAAGAACTTGACATACAGAGAAGTGAGGCATATAGGACTCCAAATAGCCTTGATCAAAAAAATCTGCACATAGGCACATAATTGTTAAGATTCCAGAAACTCAACAGAAGAACAAAGTTCTACAAGCAGTTAGAGAAAAGAAACAAATCACATACAAAGGAAAGCCCATCAGAATCACAGCAGACTTCTCAACACAAACCATCAAGGCAAGAAGAGCTTGGAGTGACATATTCCAAGCCCTAAAAGAAAACACCCTCCAACCCAGATTGATGTACCCTGCAAAACTATCTTTCAAAATGGATGGAGAAATAAGATACTTTCATGACAAAGAGCACCTTAGGAACATCGTGAATACCAAACCATCACTCCAAAGAATTTTACACAATATCCTAGGAACAGACATTGAGGATCACAACCCCAGGAAGCAAAGCAGAATGAACCCATCTGGCATGACAAGAAATTCAATGTAAAGGGGGAGAATGCAGCAAAAGTAAAAGTCATGACAATGACAAGTCAATACGTTTCAGTTATAACCATCAACGTTAATGGTCTCAATTTACCAATCAAAAGAAATAGATTGGCAGAATAGGTCAAGAAGCAAAATCCAACAATATGCTGCATACAAGAAACACACTTCATTCAAAAGGAAACTCATAGACTGAAAGTTAAAGGGTGGAAGAAAATACTCCATGAGACAGGAACCTGAAAAATAGCAGGAGTAGCTATCCTCTTTGCAGATCAAGTAGATTTCAAACCAACACTGATGAAGAGAGATGAAGAAGGACACCACATCCTTGTAAAGGGAACAATCCAAGAGGAAGAGATGACAATCATAAATATCTATACACCAAACACTAGTGCACCCAACTATATAAAACAAATACTAATGGACATGAAAAGTCATATATGCACTAATACAATTGTAGTGGGGGACCTCAACATGCCACTGTCACAAATAGATAGATCAACTAGACAAAAAATAAGTAATGAAATACTAGAACTCAATCGAACTCTTGAACAAATGAACTTAACAGATGTTTACAGAGTCTTCCACCCCACAAAATCAGAATACACATTCTTCTCAGTTGCACATGGGGCATTCTCCAAAATAGACCACATACTCACACATAGAACATGTTTAAGTAAGTGCAAAGGAATTGAAGTTATCCCCTGTATATTTTCAGACCATAATGCGATGAAATTGGAGATCTATAGCAAAAGAAACTCAAAAAATTTCATAAACACGTGGAAATTGAACAACACCCTTCTGAATAACCAATGGGTCACAGAGGAAATTAAAGAAGAAATCAGATATTTCCTTCAATTAAATGACAATCACAATACTACATATCGGAATCTATGGGACACAATGAAAGCAGTCTTACCAGGGAAATTCTTAGCAGTGAATAAGCATAGTAGTAAAACAGAATGAGCCCAATTAAACAACCTGATGTTGCTCCTCAAGCTTCTAGAAAAAGAAGAGCAGGACAACCCCAGAGCTCATACAAGGGAGGAAATTATAAAGATCAGAGGAGAAATCAATGCAATGGAGACTAAGAGAATGATACAAAAAAATCAATGAAGCCACGAGTTGGCTCTTTGAAAGAATCAACAAAATTGACAAACCCTTAGCCAAACTTATCAGAAAAAGGAAAGAACAGGCCCAAATCCATGCAATTAGGAATGAAAAGGGTGAAATTACAACAGACCCAGCAGAAATCCAGAGGATCATCAATACCTACTTCCAGAACCTATATGCCAATAAGATGGAAAACACAGAAGAAATGGACAGATTCCTAGATACATATGAATTACCAAAGTTGAACGAAGAAGACCTAAAAATTCTAAAAAACCCAATATCAACAAATGAAATTGAAAACATAATTAAAACTTATCAATTAAGAAAAGCCCGGGCCCTAATGGCTTCACTGCTGAATTCTACAAGACATTTAGAGAGGAACTACTGCCGCTAGTGTTTAAATTCTTCAATGAAATTGAAAGGGAAGCAATATTCCCAAATTCATTCCTGGAAGCAAGCATCACCTTGATCCCCAAAGCAGAGAATGACCCAATTGAAAAGGAGAACTATAGGCCAATCTCGCTAATGAATACAGATGCAAAAATCCTTAATAAGTTACTGGCAAATAGAATGCAGAAGATCATCAAGAAGATCATACACCCAGATCAAGTGGGATTCATCCCAGGGATGCAGGCATGGTTCAACATACACAAATCAATCAATGTAATACACTATATCAATAGAGCCAAGGACAAAAACCATATGATTATCTCCATAGATGCAGAAAAAGCATTTGACAAAATCCAACATGCATTTATGATAAAAACCCTACAAAAAATTGGAATAGATGGTCTCTATCTCAAACTGATAAAAGCTATCTATGAAAAACCAACAGCCAATATCATACTAAATTGTCAATAACTGAAATCCTTCACACTAAAATCAGGAACTAAGACAAGCATGTCCACTATTACCACTCTTGTTCAATATAGTTCTGGAAACATTAGCCACGGCAATCAGACAAGAGAAAGAAATAAAAGCAATAAAGATAGGAAATAAAGAAGTCAAATTGTCATTATTTGCAGATGACATGTTACTGTATATAGAAGACCCCAAGAGCTCCACCAAAAGTCTTCTAGACTTAATAACCAATTTCAGTCAAGTAGCTGCTTACAAGGTCAACACACAAAAATCAATAGCTTTCCTCTACACGAATAACAGACTCACTGAGAGAGAAATAGAGCAAATAATTCCTTTCACAATAGCATACAAAATACTGAAATTCCTAGGAATCAACCTAACAAAAGAAATCAAAGACCTCTTCTCTGAAAACTATAGCACTCTGAAAAGAGAGATTGAAGATGATATCAGAAAATGGACAGACATCCCCTGCTCCTGGGTAGGAAGGATTAATATAGTGAAAATGGCCATACTTCCAAAGCTGCTATATAGATTTAATGCAATTCCAATTGAGATCCCAGCAGCATACTTCATGGACCTTGAGAAAACAATCCAAAAATTCATTTAGAACAAGAAGAGAGCCAGAATAGCAAAAGCAATTCTAGGTAACAGAGACATGGCAGGGAGTATCACAATCCCCAACCTGCACCTATACTGCAAAGCTACTGTGAAAAAAATAGCATGGTACTGGCAAAGAAACAGACCTGAGGACCAGTGGAACAGATTAGAAGATGCAGAAACAATGCCAGACACACTCAGCCATCTCATCTTCAATAAAGGAGCCAAACATCTTCACTGGAGGAAAGATAGCCTCTTTAATAAATGGTGCTGGAAAAATTGGGTTTCAACTTGCCAAAGATTAAAACTAGACCTGTATCTCTCACCATGCACTAAACTAAAATCAAAATGGATTAAAGATCTAAATATTAAAATAGAAACTCTGAACCAGTTGGAACAGAGGTTAGGTAGAACTCTTGAAGGCATCAGTGTAGGAAAAGATTTTATCAACAAAACCTCAGTTGCCCGTGAACTAGCACAAACCATCAACATGTGGGATCTCTTCTTATTAAAAAGCTTCTGCACAGCAAAAGAAACCACCAGCAGTGTGAAGAGACAACACATAGTATGGGAAAAAAATCTTCACCTGCTTTTCCTCAGGCAAAGGTCTACTATCTCGAATCTATAAAAAACTTATAAAGATCAGACCTCCCAAATTTAAAGACCCAATCTGAAAATGGGCATCTGAAATGAACAGACATTTCTCAGACAAAGAAGTAGAAATAGCAAATAAATACATGAAAAAATGTTCAGCATCACTGGTCATTCCAGAGATGCAAATGAAAACAATGCTGAGATCCCACCTCACTCCAGAAAGAATGGCTGCTATCATGAAATCAACCAATAACAAATGGTGGTGGGGCTGTGGGGAAAGAGGAACCCTGCTCCACTGTTGGTGGGAGTGTAGACTGGTGCAAGCACTGTGGAAATCAGTATGGAGATCCCTCAAAGGACTAGGACTGGAAGTCCCATTTGACCCCGCTATTCCACCACTGGGGATCTTCCCCAAAGAATTAAAAGAATCATACCACAGTGATATATGTGCACCCATGTTCATAGTAGCACAGTTTGTGATAGCTAATACTTGGAAACAGCCCAAATGCCCATCAACTGGAGACTGGATAAAGAAAATGTGGGTTTTTAAATAAAATGGAGTACTACTCAGCCATAAAAAATGAGAAATTAGAGAAAGTAGAGACATTCATAGCTAAGTGGATGCACATTGAGGTGATACTCTTAAGTGAAATAAATAGGACACACATGTGTAAATACTGAATAGTTTCTCTGGTGTGAGAAACTGAAAGTGTAAATAAGGACTAAAATGTATAATAGGTAATGTGAAATAGGAAGAAAAGGGGCAAAGGGGAAGGAAGTGGGAGGGCTAGGGGAAAGGATAGAAGGGAATGGGATTAATATGAGAAAATGGAAAAATAGGAACAAAATCTTTGTAAATAGGGAGGAATGGAGGGGTTGAAGGGAGGGCTGGGCAAGGGTGAAAAATAAGAACCAAGAGAGACTATGTAAAGGTGCAAATTTCCAATGATGAATGTCATTATATTGTATACCTAAAATGTACCAATTATTAGAATGAATAATCGATAATGTAAAATAGGAAGCAAAGGTCCAAAGGTGTAGGGGTAGTGGGAGGGGCAGGGGAAAGGAAAAATGATGAGAAATGGAA
Organism: Heterocephalus glaber; assembly: GCF_053883595.1. Taxonomy (NCBI): domain Eukaryota; kingdom Metazoa; phylum Chordata; class Mammalia; order Rodentia; family Bathyergidae; genus Heterocephalus; species Heterocephalus glaber. Next base: position 11,113,470 of record NW_028258156.1, read on the forward strand.
AAAATAGAAATAAAGTCTTTGTAAATAGGGAAGGGTGGAGGGGGTGAAGGGAGGGCTAGGAATGGGGAAAAAATAAGAACCAAGATGCATTATGTAAAGGTACAAGTTCCCAATGATAAATGTAATTGTGTTGTATTTCTGAAATGTACCAATAAAAGAATTTAACAACAACAACAACAACAAAACAATTCCATGGCACATAGGTCAATGGTCAAGACATCCATCTTTGGCAAAGACGTGCCTGCCAGTGCTGGTTTAGGATTGAATATTTTTTTCAGTGGTCATCTGCTGTCCAGTTTCCTTTATTTCCTTTCTCACTATTTCAGACAGTGTATGTGTTAAGAAAGGGAATGGGAGAAAGCGAGAGGAGAGAGGGAAAGAGGCAGAGAGGGAGGGCAAGAGGCAAAGTGAGAGAGAGAAAAGAAAAGGAGAAAGAAGAAAGAAAGAGAGAGAGAGGAAGGAAGGCAGGAAGGAAGGCGAAGGAAGGAAGGAAGGAAGGAGGGAGGGAGGGAGGGAAGGAAGGAAGGAAGGAAGGAAGGAAGGAAGGAAGAAGGAAAGAAAGCTTTTTTTACCATATGCTGATCTTACACTGTCCAGCTATACTTGGAAACCTGCAGTCTGGTGAGACTGTTCTCACCTGTGAAATAGGGTGGGAGCAGGAAGGGTAAACAATTGCTTCAATAGAAAGGGCTTTGACATCACAGCCCGACTTGGGGAAATTCTTGATTTTATTGCTTCCTAGCAAAAAGACCTTCAACAAATTATCTAAACTTCTTTAGACTCAAGTTGTTCATGAACAAAATAACTGCACTTTGCAGATTTGTGTGAGGATTAGATGTAATATATGTAAAACAATATCTAAAACAATCATCCCTCACACCTGCCTTCTAGTGCACCCTGCCTCAGTGAATGCTGTCATGTGTGTGTGAAACTCACCTAGATGCTCACAACTGAGGGTAGAATCACAAAGAATTCCTATTTTTGAAGAGGTTTCAGTCCCAGAAACATGTGTAGTTTTATTTATTCTTTTGATTCGTTTTGCCTTGGAAGAAATGTGAGTAAAAAAATCATAATTGCAGATGCAGTTGGAATAAAAATAAATCACCAAGGCAAGTTAAATCTCCAAGCAGATGGCAGATTTTCCTCTTTATTCTGGTACATTCTGGTATTAGGGCTCCTCTAAGCAATAATCAGAATGTCAATATTTCAAGAGAATGGTTAATTAGAAATTCAAAATCAACTACCAAACCCATGTGTAGAAGTTTGCCCTGGCTCTGGTACAAGCGAGGGTTGGTAGGGTTAATCATAGGAAAATGTCTAGAGCTGCTTTTCTGCAGTGAAGGGCTGCCTGGCCCAGGGCTGTCACATCAAGGGCTCTGTCTAAAGCCAAAGAATATATGACAAATAGCAGCTCACACCTGACAACAGTCAAGGTTTTAAACTCAACAGGGTAGGGACCTGAAACTCTGCCAATCTTTGCATTTTTTTTTCTGATTAGATGTATTTTACAAGTTTACCAGGGGCTCCAAAGTGGACTCATAGCTCTGCAACTTCTTGTAATTTGGTGCAGGGCTTCTAGAACTGACTATGGCTCAATCTCAATCAGCCAGAATATCTGAAATATTAAAAAGGAAGTTACACTGATTTTTTGGTAAATATGTCACTTTTGCAATAAATGGGAAAAACTGATTACAAAGAAATTAAAAAGGAACAAATTTATTTGTGAGATAGTATCATGTCTCTCTGGAGTTTGACTAGTTTATGATCTCGTTTGTGCCCACTCATTAGCTAAGTGACCTTGAGGAAGTTAATTATTCTTGATATCCCTCAGGTTACTTGGCTATAAAATGCAATTGAAACTAGTACTTCATAGAGTTTTAGAGATTAAATGAATTAACTTATATTGACAAGAGTTCTGACAATAGCATCTGGTACATTGTAAGCACTCAATAATTGTTATTCTAGTTTCTTCTAATAACTGACAGTTTGTATTATATAAATAACTTTATTCAATACCTCTCTATAACTTCAGTGTAAAGATAAATTGATGTTTAAGATAATGCTGCCATCCTACCAATTTTCAAGACTTGCATTTAGTGAAGTTTCTATTTTTAAATCTAATTTTTTCTTCTTCCCTGTAAAGTCACTTCTTTTTCTATTTCCTCTTTCAGTAGGTGATTACTGCAATCTTAGAAAGTATTCATCCTCTCCATGCCAATTAATTGCTACATTATGCCATTTCCACTTCGGAATTTAACAGCTCATCTCTGACAATAAGCCCTGTTAATCTGTCCGTGGTGGAAACATGGTGATGTTTTGAAACACAGGTTTGTTCGTGCTTCTTTCTTGCTTGAAACAAAACCTCACATCCCTATAACTGAGAAGCCCCTTCCCAGAATTTGATGGATATTCAACTTCTGAGGATAACTTGAAGTAAGATATGATCTCCTTTGTTTCAAGAGAATGTTAGAAATAATTATGTAACTGATAATAGGGTGGTCTTGTAGTCTCCCCAGTTTTTGTAGAATGGAAGACAGAAAAAGAGAAATAAGAAAAAAAGAGCAGAAAATAAAAATAAAATAGAAAAGAGACAGAAAGAGAAAGAAAAAATGAGTTTGGGTTAGCATGTGGGTGTGGAGTCAAGATGCGAGGCAAGCTTGTGAGATGATTTATGCAGCATATGTTGCAATCTGGGGAACAATCCTTTTAAATGTGTGCATAGGCCCCTGAGGTTAAAATATAGGACAATTTCCCCCACAACAAGAGATGTGTACAAATTCCTATCGGCTTAGACACACTTTGGATTTTCTCCTGCATTGTCTGATGAAAATGACCCCCTTGCTGGGGCACAGTGGTACAGAGTCTCACAGTGGTGTATGGGGGGTGGCAGAGAATGGCATTTCAGATCAAAGAAAACAATGACTCATACTTTTACAACAAGACTTACTTTAAATATTTTTTCCTCATGAATCAGTGTCCATATCTCTTAATCACTGAGAGAACTAGATAGAACATACTCTGATTATCCATTCTAATACAAAGTCAATAGTATTTGTTATTTTATTTTACCCAATAGTTATCTCTCATTGGAAATAGAGTACAAATATATCAGCAAAATTAGCATTCTTTTGTCTTTTTCTAGAATTAGTTGTTACTTGTACAGTAGTTTCCACTACTACAAATAGAGCAAGAACAAAAGTAAAAATAAGAAAAAGAAAGTAAGAATAAGAAGTTTAGGGAAAGGAGGAGGAAGAGATTTGCTCAATAACACACAGGCAAGACAGACATTAAGGAGTTTGGACATGGAATAGGTGTCATATATACTTGGCTCTGCTTGCCCAGGCACAGGGAGATTTCATTCCTATTTCTCTAGAATCTGTGGTTGTGTATATGTGGACAACCAACCACCCTATAATTTCTAACATTCTCCTGCAACAAAGGAAGTCATATCCTATTTCAAGTTATCCTCAAAAGTTGCATAAATTGAAGAGACTATAAATTCACTTCTCACTGCCCTAAATAATACTGTGTGTTTAAAAAATGAGAGAGAGGATTGGTTATACTGACAAATTTTATGTATAGAAAACATGAAAGGTGGCTGTCCATTTCCATAACTTACAGTTGCCAAGAACATATGGTGAAATCATGAATGTGGGTCCCTCCTCACTCTTTCTTGTGACCCTATTTTGACTTTTTTGGCATAATAAAGAACTCTAAGAAGATCCCTGTTATGGGTTAGATCTAAAGTTTCCCCCCCAAGTTCTCACATGTGTGGAAGGTGACTGGCTTGTAGTGTGCTATACTCATCAGTGGATTCATTCATTGGTGAGTTCAGTAGCCGAGTTGCTCAATAACACAGGGGCTGCTGTTAGGGAGTGGGGCTTGGTTGGAGGGTATGTCCCTTCTCTCTATGCTTCCCAGCTGTCATGAGTTGAGCACCTTTTCCTGCATCATGTGCCTCTGCCATCCTGTTTCCGCCTTGGAGTCAACGGACCATGGACTGAAACAATGAATCAAAATAAATCTTTCCACCTTTAAGGTCTTTTAGGTCTTGTGCCTCAGATATGGGAAAATGATGAAGACAATCCCAATCCTTCAAACAAAGGAGGATCCCAAAAGGGGTGGAAAGATGTAAGTCAGGTGTTTCAGGTGAAAAATTCCTGCTGTTCTTTTGTGATTCTGCTTCCTATTTGCTATTTTGTTGCCACAAGAGCACCACCTTGGAAAAACAGCAAGGAGATGTGCCATGTCATTACTCTCAGGACTTCTCAGAGAAGTGTTTTCCTCAGTCATCACATGGCTGGTGAGTGGAGAAGATTATACCAAAATTCATATCATTTTTAAAACCTCTAACTAGTATTTCTCAATTTATTAACTACAAACCACTGGAAGGTTCCAGCATAATTTTAAAAGAATCCTCGAATCTTTGTATACATATCTATTTACTTGATCCACAAATCAAAAGATGCTATGATTATTATTATCATGCAAGAGGTTAACAAATTAGGTGGACACTTAAAAATAGTATTTTGCTTACTAAAGAATTTTAAGTAAAAAAAGGAAACCATGGCTCTATACTTGTAGTTCTCATATTTTTTGGATTTCACAGATCAAGATCAAGATCAATATCATTCATTGTATGTTTTTAGAACTTAAAATTAGTCTTTTGAACTAAGTAAATTTAGTTTTATGGAAAACCCATTTCATGGTTCTCCCCCTTTAACATCAGTGAAAATGTTATCATAGGCCAGCACTGGCATGAAGAATGGCCTTTGAGAACTCTGTTTCCTACCATACCATGTGGAAGAATAGAAGAATTCAATGTTGCATGGACCCCAGAAACTGTTACTGTGGGTTTCAGGACAGGAAACCACACATATAAGTGTCCTTTATCCTACTCAGGGCACTTACCAAGCATCACTTTTTGGTGATCACTGCCATGTAGACAAGTACCAGATTCAGCTCTGAAAACTGTCACTTCCAAGCTGAGCCATGGAAATGGCAGCTTACAAATGTAGTTTGTGTTTTTCCTGACTTACAAATGACTCATCCTTGTGGGCTATGGAATAGGGAAAAGAATGGCTGTCATATAGTTTGTCTGCTCATCTTACTTCTTCCTTCTACATGGAGGATCAAGGAGTATAAATAGCCTAAGTGAGTTAAAAATCAGTATGGGCTTAAGAAAAATATGGTGAAAACATTCACTGATTGATTCAATCAATCAACAAACATTAAAAAGCACCTACTGCATGTTAGTCACTGTGCAAAAAGTATGGCAGTTTACAGCAAACAAACAAGAACCTCAGCAAAAAATATCTTTACTATGAAAATACGTTATGCTAAATTGGCACGTATTGTAAAAAGTTCTTTCTTTAAGGCTGAATCATATTCCATTGTGTCAACTACCACAAATTTTATCTATTCATCAATTGATGGTCATTTAAGTTGCTCCCATCTCTTGGGTATTTTGAATTGTGTTGCAATGAAATGGAGGCGTTGCCATCTTTTTGAGATCTTGCTTTTAGCTCTTTTGGAATAATTCAGAAATGGAATGACTGAATCATATGGCAAATCTGTCTTCATTTTTTGAGGAAAAACATGAAACTTTTAAAAGAACTATATGTCCTTTTTGTCTTTGCAAAGACAGTTTGCCCTTATATCCCATTCACCATCTTGCGATGTAACCAGAGGAGACGTCTCCACCTGTCAGGAGAAATGGCTGCCCTGCTGCAGCTTTGTGAATAACCTCAGCTTTTCTCCTCAGCTCAGTGAATAACCTACTAGGAGAGGACAACAGGGATTGTCCTGCTGCAAAATACTCACATACATGTGGCCAGGCAATGGGCCAATGCTAATCACAGCCTCCAGCACCTGCATACTCTCAGCTGGGGTGCTCAGTTCTCAAAGAGAAACTCACAGAAGGCCTGTCAGCACTTTGCCGTGTACCTTGGGACAAGGCTATCTAGGAACTTGCCTGAATGTTTCCCACATGCTATAAGCCCTGCTTCTCGACATTCACATAGCTTTCAGATACTGCAGTTCCAAAATGCAGAACAAAAGAACTCTCAGAAACTGGGCTAGGAGGTGAGCTGCAACCCAAACCCCTCCCAGAGTTGAAAGGAGGCATCTGTGTAAAGCTCGGAGACACAGATGAAGAGGAAGCACTCCTGTTAAACAAGGGCAACCTTCAGAGCTTGCTTCCTAATAGGTAAGGGCCCCAGCTCAGAAAGGCTCCATGTGAAGTTCACTTCTCTGCTGTTGACTCTGTGAAATCATTTATAACATGTAAACAAGGGGGACTCACAGTTTCATTTCTTCACTAGGCCCCCAAAATCTTAATTACTTTTCCTACCAAAGGGGGATGGAAAGCCCAGTCAAGGGCTCGAGGTCCAGTAAGAGCACTTGAAATGGAACAGTGGTACATAAAGTGGGAAAAAGTAAAAGAATACAATTTTACATTTGGTTAGAAAATCAAATATTATGTACTGAGCCAGGAGCTCATAATTTTAATTTCCATAACTGACATATCCATTCTACTTTATTATACCATAAACATTCCACACCGCTTTTCTGCTCCTAGAGTCTGGAAGAGCCGACCCAGAGAAAGAAAAGGCCCAGGACCACATCAAAATGCACCCCTACTGTGTCAAAGTACTAATGCCGAACGACTTGATACTGATGTTCACCACGCATCCCAAATGGTGACAGATTACTTTCTTTTCTTGTGTGTGTCTTTGCCTTTATAACCTCAACCCACCATTCAGTTCCTTCTGGACTGCAACTCGAATTCTCTTATTGGTGATTCTCTGTCATTCTTCTTGGGAATTATTTTTTACAACAACAGCACTTTGATTTTCATCAGGACTGGCTACTCCATGATTAGGGTCCGGTGCAAAATGAAAATGTGGACTGCTTATTTGAAACTTTCTAAGAAGGTAAAGGTACCAAGAGCATTAAATTAAGAACGGAGCTCCTCTAAGTGTGAAGCCTATGTGACCACACAAGTGAGTAGGTTCATCAAGTTGGCCATGATTCTCACTGGCCAGAATTGGGAAATGTACCCCTTCCTTAAGTGTGTAGGAACTGTTAAGTAGATTGTTAAGTAGATTGACTAGCTAAACTTTGCACTAAGTTCTTTCAGAACTTGGAATAAACTCATCTTTCCTAAGTTGTATGCTATCTCATGATAAAGGGTATATTAGGGTCCTGGCTAGACCAGCAAGACTGCCTACTCCTTAACTCAGAAGGCAGAGCTTTTCATTTGAATCTCCCCATGATGCAAACTTTGGTTCCCGGTGGCCTTGAAGAGTCATTCAAATGCTACTACTCAAATCTATCTCCTCAAAGTTCTCAGGCTCCCAGATTCAGCAAACCTCTTCTGTGCTGCCAATCTTTCCAGTCTAGATATCCAGGGATGAAAAAATATTATTTCTATCTCCCGGTTGCTAGGCATGTAATTAAGGAAACAGGACTAGAAGACATTAAAATACACAAAAACTCAAACAACAGAAAAATGGAAAATACAGTTCTGTTGATGAAAATTTATATATTAGTGCCTAGAGCTGATAAAGTTATTGGATTAACGGATTGGGTGGCATACTCAATAAAAGTGTAGAAAAAAGTTTATTTTTAAATGGGCAAGTCCCCAGCTGAAAAAATTGAAGAAAAAGACTGCCCCTTTTCCATGATCTCAGTGCATTTTGTGAACACTGTATTGAAATTATCAACTTTGTTCTCTCTCACTCAGTGGGCTATAACTTCTTTTTTTTCCCTTAAATTCTTTTATTGGTACATATTAGGTATACAACACACTTACATTTCTCATTGGGAACTTGTACCTTTACATGATGCATCTTGGTTCTTAATTTTTCCCCATTCCCTACACTCCCTTCACCCCCTCCATCCTTCCCTGTTACAAAGACTGTTTCCATTTTTTCCATTCTTCATAATTTTTCCTTTCCTGCCCGCTGCAGACAGGCAGGTCTGTGCACACCCTACCAGGGTTGCGAGTTGCGGGGAACACACCGAATCAGCCTGCGCCCCAGCAACAATCCACTGGACACCTCCCCCCCACCCCCCGCTCCTCTCTACAGCCACCTGGTTGCACACTACAAAGACGCAGAGGACACTGGACCACCAGACCACTGTACTGAGTCCCACCGCTCCTGGCCCAGAGGTATGTGCTTCTGAGCCACTGTCCCACTGCTCCTGGTCCAGAGGAAGGGGCTTCCTGGCCACCATCCCTCCCACTGCTCCCAGCCCAGAGGGAAGGGCTTTTGGGCCACCATCCCTACCACTGCTCCTGGCACTTGTCCCACCTCTCCCAGCTCAGAGGAGGTAATCCGTGCAGGCGCCAACAGCCCCCCCCCCGCCCCAGTCAAAATGAGAAAACACCTAAATAAGTCTCAAAACCAGACTTCCAGATCACCTACAGCAACCCCAAGGGAAATGAGATGGAACACTCTGATACTCAACCACCTGGACCCACTGAACTGGCAAAAAAAGGGGATCTGGAAAAAATGAAATCAGAAATAATTTCTCAGATAACAGGAGAAATTGTGGCCCTAGTGCAAGACATGATTAATAAATCTAGAGAGGAGCTCAGGAACATGATGGAATCCCAACATAGGAAACAAAAGGAATCCATAAAACAGATGCAAATAGATGTCCAGGACATGAAAAACTCCACTGAAAGTCTACAAAGCAGAATGAGCCAATGTGAGGACAGAATTTCAGATATAGAAGATAAGATTGCAATTAATGACCAGGAAAAGAAAAATTGCTTCAAAATTATAAGGAAACATGAGAAATCAATCCAGCAGCTGCTAGAAGATGCAAAGAAGAATAACATAAGACTGATTGGAGTCAATGAAGAAACAGGAGGGAGTGCAGATGACATAAAAAAATTCTTCACAGAAACAATGGCAGAAAACTTCCCAAGCAGGGGAAAAGAACTTGACATACAGAGAAGTGAGGCATATAGGACTCCAAATAGCCTTGATCAAAAAAATCTACACATAGGCATACAATTGTTAAGATTCCAGAAACACAACAGAAGAACAAAGTTCTACAAGCAGTTAGAGAAAAGAAACAAATCACATACAAAGGAAAGCCCATCAGAATCACAGCAGACTTCTCAACACAAACCATCAAGGCAAGAAGAGCTTGGAGTGACATATTCCAAGCCCTAAAGGAAATCAGACTCCAACCCAGATTGATGTACCCTGCAAAACTACCTTCCAAAATTGATGGAGAAATAAGATACTTTCATGACAAAGAGCACCTTAGGAACTTCGTGAATACCAAACCAGCACTCCAAAGAATTTTACACAATATCTTAGGAGCAGACATTGAGGATCACAACCCCAGGAAGCAAAGCAGAATGAACCCATCTGGCATGACAAGAAATTCAATGTAAAGGGGGAGAACCCAACAAAAACAAAAAGTCATCGCAATGACAAGTCAATACATTTCAGTTATAACCATCAATGTTAATGGTCTCAATTCACCAATCAAAAGAAATAGACTGGCAGAATGGGTCCAGAAGCAAAATCCAACAATATGCTGCATACAAGAAACACATTTCATTCAAAAGGAAACTCATAGACTGAAAGTTAAACACTGCAAAACAATACTCCATATGACAGGAACCAAAAAAAAAGCAGGAGTAGCTATCCTCTTGGCAAATCAAGTAGATTTCAAACCAACACTGATTAAGAGAGATGAAGAAGGACACCACATCCTTGTAAAGGGAACAATCCAAGAGGAAGAGATGACAATCATAAATATCTATACACCAAACACTAGTGCACCCAACTATATAAAACAAATACTAATGGACATGAAAAGTCATATATGCACTAATACAATTGTAGTGGGGGACCTCAACATGCCACTGTCACAAATAGATAGATCAACTAGACAAAAAATAAGTAATGAAATACTAGAACTCAATCGAACTCTTGAACAAATGAACTTAACAGATGTTTACAGAGTCTTCCACCCCACAACATCAGAATACACATTCTTCTCAGCTGCACATGGGGCATTCTCCAAAATAGATCACTTACTCACACATAGAACATGTTTAAGTAAGTGCAAAGGAATTGAAGTTATCCCCTGTATATTATCAGACCATAGTGTGATGAAATTGGAGATGTATAGCAAAAGAAACTTGAAAAATTTCATAAACACATGGAAATTGAACAACACCCTTCTGAATAACCAATGGGTCACAGAGGAAATTAAAGAAGAAATCAGACAGTTCCTTCAATTAAATGACAATGACAATACAACATATCAGAATCTATGGAACACAATGAAAGCAGTCTCATGAGGGAAATTCATAGCAGTGAATATGCATATTAGGAAAACAGAATGAGCCAAATAAAACAACCTGATGTTGCACCTCAAGCTTCTGGAAAAAGAAGAGCAGGACAATCCCAGAGCTCATACAAGGGAGGAAATTATAAAGATCAGAGGAGAAATCAATGCAATGGAGACTAAGAGAATGATACAAAAAAACGAATGAAGCCAAGAGTTGGTTCTTTGAAAGAATCAACAAAATTGACAAACCCTTAGCCAACCTTATCAGGAAAAGGAAAGAAAGCCCAAAATCCATGCAATGAGGAATGAAGAGGATGAAATTACAGCAGACCCAGCAGAAATCCAGAGGATCATCAATACCTACTTCCAGAACCTATACACGAATAGGGTGGACAACACAGAAGAAATGGACAGATTCCTAGATACATATGAATTACCAAAGTTGAACGAAGAAGACCTAAAAATTCTGAACAACTCACTATCAACCAATGAAATTGAAAATGTAATTAAAAACTTATCAACTAAGAAAAGCCCGAGCCCTGATGGCTTCACTGCTGAATTCTACAAGACATTTAGAGAGGAACTGCTGCCACTACTGTTTAAACTCTTCAATGAAATTGAAAGGGAAGCAATATTCCCAAATTCATTCCTGGAAGCAAGCATCACCTTGATCCCCAAAGCAGAGAAAGACCCAACTGAAAAGGAGAACTATAGGCCAATCTCACTAATGAACATAGATGCAAAAATCCTTAATAAGACACTGGCAAATAGAATGCAGAAGATCATCAAGAAGATCATACACTGTGATCAAGTGGATTTCATCCCAGGGATGCAGGGATGGTTCAATACACGCAAATCAATCAATGTAATACACTATATCAATAGAGCCAAGGACAAAAACCATATGATTATCTCCATAGATGCACAAAAAGCATTTGACTAAATCCAACATGCATTTATGATAAAAACCCTACAAAAATTGGAATAGATGGTCTCTAGCTCAAACTGATAGAAGCCATCTATGAAAAACCAACAGCCAATATCATATTAAATGGTCAAAAACTGAAATCCTTCACACTAAAACCAGGAGCAAGACAAGGATGTCCCCTATCACCACTCTTGTTCAATATAGTTCTGGAAACATTAGCCACGGCAATTAGACAAGAGAAAGAAATAAAAGGACTAAAGATAGGTAATGAAGAAGTCAAATTGTCATTATTTGCAGATGACATGTTACTGTATATAGAAGACCCCAAGAAATCCACCAAAATTCTTGTAGACTTAATGTCCAAATTCAGTCAAGTAGCTGGTTACAAGGTCAACACACAAAAATCAATAGCTTTCCTCTACACCAATGACAGACTCACTGAGAGAGAAATAGGGCAAATAATTCCTTTCACAATAGCATCCAAAAAATTGAAATACCTAGGAATCAACCTAACAAAAGAAATCAAAGACCTCTTCTATGAAAACTATGGCACTCTGAAAAGAGAGGTTGAAGATGATACCAGAAAATGGACAGACATCCCCTGCTCCTGGGTAGGAAGGATTAATATAGTGAAAATGGCCATACTTCCAAAACTGCTATATAGGTTTAATACAATTCCAATTGAGATCCCAGCAGCATACTTCATGGACCTTGAGAAAACAATCCAAAAATTTATTTGGAGCAAGAAGAGAGCCAGAATAGCAAAAGCAATTCTAGGTAACAGAGACATGGCAGGGAGTATCACAATCCCCAACCTCCAACTATACTACAAAGCTACTGTGATAAAAACAGCATGATACCGGCAAAGAAACAGACCTGAGGACCAGTGGAACAGATTAGAAGATGCAGAAACAACGCCAGACACACTCAGCCACCTCATCTTTGACAAAGGAGCCAAACACCCTCACTGGAAGAAAGATAGCCTCTTTAATAAATGGTGCTGGAAAAACTGGGCTTCAACTTGCCAAAGATTAAAACTAGACCTGTATCTCTCACCATGCACTAAACTAAAATCAAAATGGATTAAAGATCTAAATATTAAAATAGAAACTCTGAACCAGTTGGAACAGAGGTTAGATAGAACTCTTGAAGACATCAGTGTCAGAAAAGATTTTATGAACAAAACCTCAGTTGCCTGTGAACTAGCACAAACAATCAACAAGTGGGATCTCTTCTTATTAAAAGGCTTCTGAACAGCAAAAGAAACCACCAGCAGTGTGAAGAGACAACCCAGAATGTGGGAAAAAATCTTCACCTGCTCTTCCTCAGACAAAGGTCTACTCTCTCAAATCTATAAAGAACTTAAAAAGATCAGACCTCCCAAATTTAATGACCCAATCCAAAAATGGGCATCTGAAATGAACAGACATTTCTCAGACAAAGAAGTAGAAATAGCAAATAAATACATGAAAAAATGTTCAACATCACTGGTCATTCCAGAGATGCAAATGAAAACAATGCTGAGATTCCACCTCACTCCAGAAAGAATGGCTGCTATCATGAAATCAACCAATAACAAATGGTGGTGGGGCTGTGGGGAAAGAGGAACCCTGCTCCACTGCTGGTGGGAGTGTAGACTGATGCAACCACTTTGGAAATCAGCATGGAGATCCCTCAAAGGACTACGACTGGAAGTTCCATTTGACCCTGCTATTCCACTGCTGGGGATCTTCTCCCAGAAAATTAAAAGAATCATACCACAGTGGTATATGTGCGCCCATGTTCATAGCAGCACAGTCTGTGATAGCTAAAACTTGGAAACAGCCCAAATGCCCATCAACTGGAGACTGGATAAAGAAAATGTGGTTTTTTTATAAAATGGAGTACTACTCTGCCATAAAAAATGAGAAATTAGAGACATTTATAGCTAAGTGGATGCACATTGAGGTGATATTCTTAAGTGAGATAAATAGGACACATATGTATAAATACCGAATAGTTTCTCTGGTGTGAGAAACTGAAAGTGTAAATAAGGACTGAAATGTATAATAGGTAATGTGAAATAGGAAGAAAAGGGGCAAAGGGGTAAGGAAGTGAGAGGGCTAGGGGAAAGGATAGAAGGTAATGGGATTAATATGAGAAAATGGAAAAATAGGAACAAAATCTTTGTAATTAGGGAGGACTGGAGGGGTTCAAGGGAGAGCTGGGCAAGGGTGGAAAATAAGAACCAAGAGAGCCTATGTAAAGGTGCAAATTTCCAATGATGAATGTCTTTATATTGTATACCTAAAATGTACCAATGATTAGAATGAATAATCAATAATGTAAAATAGGAAGAAAAGGTCCAAAGAGGTAGGGGTAGTGGGAGGGGCAGGGGAAAGGAAAGAAGGGAAAGGAAAAATGCTGAGAAATGGAAAAAATGGAAATAAAGTCCTTGTAAATAAGGACGGGTGGAGGAGGTTAAGGGAGGGCTAGGAATGGGGAAAAAATAAGAACCAAGATGCATTATGTAAAGGTACAATTCCCAATGAGAAATGTAATTGTGTTGTATACCTACAATGTACCAATAAAAAAGTTTAATTAAGAAAAATTTTCCTTTCCCTTCTTTCCTTTCCCCTACCCCTCCCACTTCCCCTACCCCTTTGGACCTTTTCTTCCTATTTCCCATTATCAATTATTCATTCTAATCATTGGTACATTTTAGGTGTACAATATAATGACATTCATCATTGGAAATTTGCACCTTTACATAATCTCTCTTGGTTCTTATTTTCCCCCTTTCCCTGCTCTCCCTTCAACCCCTCCATCCCTCCCTATTTACAAAGACTGCTTCTATTTTTTCATTTTCTCATATTAATTCCATTCCCTTCTTTCCTTTCCCCTACCCCTCCCACTTGCCCTTTCCCTTTGCCCCTTATAACTTCTTTATCCCAGAAACATTGCTTCCTTTTTCCTAACTTTTGTGCCTCGATACCTGAACAACATGTCATATACTCAAAAATGCTTATTGAAGAGATTTGCTCAGGAGATATATAGGAAAAATAATTAATATTCTGCATGTATAATGGTAAAATAATGCTATGAATAAAAGGCAATACTATGTATATGAAGACTGAGATATTTTTATATTATCTATGACCTGTAAGGGGGCATTAGATTGGATGTAGGTGAACAAGAGGAGAAGGCTTCAAAGGTCGCTTGATTCTTCACCATGAGATCTGTAATGCCATGTAATGGACCCTCTTCATCTACTCTCAGTGGAAATGAGGCAGATGGTCAGGATAGTGATAAGGTTTCTACTCACATGTATGAATAGCATTTCCTCTGGGTCTTTGTCAGTTCCTTTACCTTAGACATATCTCAGACTTGGCATGGTATCACTTATTTGAGCAAGGTAAGTACAAATAAAGAGCAAAACAAAGGAGTGATAGAAGAAAACAGGGAGATAGATTTTTTTGCAAATGGGAAGGGATGCTGGGGACTGAAAACAAGAGAAAAAGGAAAGAGAGGAGGAAAGAAAAAGATTTAAGATGTGTCAGGTGTTTATACCAAATATACACCATGAATGCAAACATTAAGTGTTGTAAACATGAACTATAACTAATAATAATAACAACAACAATGAAAATAGGGATCAGAGATTTAGAGATGGAAGGAGGGAGGTGGTTGAAGAGGAGAATAAAAAAGAATCAAGCTGTGTTATGTACATATACCTACTCCTTGAGATTAATGTAAATTATGTATAGCAAACATGTGCTACTAAAACAAGATGAGAAAAAAAGACTTGGCTCCTTAGTATTTGTATGTTTATTTTTCTGTTCCCTGGAAATATTATAAACTCATAGTTTATTCCTCTTATATTACCCAATAAATGTTTATTGGACAAATATAGCCCACAATCCAGGAATGAATAAGATTAAGTAAGACTGAGGATTATTTTGGGTTTGCATATGGTAGGATTAGTAGATGCTCACAGTGTCAGAGGGATGGACAGTACAACTCCAGTTGCACCCATTTCTCCAAACTGCTACTAAGCAAGTGAAGGCAATGCCTCAAAGAGAGGGCTGGAAAGTGACTTCTTCAGTGGTGTTTGAAAATTGCATCTACAGGACACTCACTAGCAAAAGAGTTTTCCTGATTCTTCTTTGCACCAATTTTTCCTTCTGGTTTTTCTCTTTATGCTAATTTTCAGATTAATTCGCATGGGGAGGAGGGGTGTGGAGAGCTGAGAAGAGAACTGGATAATAAAAAGTCTCTGAACGAGAAACTAGAGGCATTTATAGCTAAATGGATGAACATTGAGGTGATACTCTTAAGTGACATAAATAGGACACACGTGTAAATACCGAATAGTTTCTCTGGTGTGAGAAACTGAAAGTGTAAATAAGGATTAAAATGATTAAAACAAATAACTGATAATTTGAAATAGGAAAAAAAGGTCCAAAGGGGTAGGGGAAGTGGGAGGAGAAGAGGAAAGGAAAGAAGGGAAAGGAAAAATTATGAGAAAAGGAAAAAATGGAAACAAAGTCTTTGTAAATAGGAAAGGGTGGAGGGGGTGAAGGGAGGCCAGGTAATGGGGAAAAAATAAGAACCAAGATGCATCAGGTACAAGTACAAGCACTCAATGATAAATGTAAATGTATTGTACACCTACAATGTACCAATAAAAGAATTTAAGCAAAAAA
This sequence comes from Heterocephalus glaber, assembly GCF_053883595.1. Taxonomy (NCBI): domain Eukaryota; kingdom Metazoa; phylum Chordata; class Mammalia; order Rodentia; family Bathyergidae; genus Heterocephalus; species Heterocephalus glaber. The sequence continues at coordinate 11,129,409 of NW_028258156.1, forward strand.
AAAAAAGTTTCTGACTTGCTCTGCTTTGTTAAGTTCGATTTTCTTATAAGGTGGCTTTCTCATTAAGTTTTTCCTTTTCTGACAAAAAAACAGGAGATGGTTGCAAATTCCAACATCATTAAGATATAACTTACTTTCAACTGAAAGGTGAAATATTGGGCTGCCTAATCACAATTTCTAAACTTATTCTATTGTTCTTGGTAAATGCTTAGTGGGAGAAATGCAGAAAAATGTAAGTATGTGGAAAAGGTGAGAAAAATAAAACCCCAAATCTAGAGTTTTTGAGTTATTTCATCAGCATATGATGAGGTTGCCACATTAATGCCATAAAATATTTAGGTAGTAACATGTGCAAATTAAAATAACTATTTTGTGCTCTATTCTCAATATAATCTCAATTACTTTTACCTGATTACAGATTTTTTCAAAAACTTTAAAGACGTACTTTGAATTTCAATAATCTTCTGTAAAGAAGCCACAGCATTCATATTCGGAGTTTGGTGGAGAATATCTTCAGCAAGCGGTTCCAGCTGCAAGAATAGTAGAAAAGAATATGAGCAGAATATTATGAATTTATAGTAGGTTTCACACAAGCAGAGCCAACTGAAAAATGTAATCCTCAGGAAACTCTTGCTCCAAGAACTACTTAACATTTTACCGATATCACTTCTACATAGCCAGTTTTATTTTGTTTTGGACCGATGTAATTAAATTCCAAGGAGGTTTTCTATTGGGCATGAGATTAATCTATTAAGTTCCTGAAGCAGGTGCATGTCTGTGTATTAGTCATTTAAAATCTGAGTTATTTGTGTAATTTCTGTAAGTTCTTCACAAACCAAATTCCATCATGTCTACATCTGCAGCTGGGCCCTGCCAAACAAAATCTCAGGAAAGTTTCAGCAGACAGAGTGGGCAGTCTATTATCTATATTTCTGCAGCGTTTGTACATCTAACCACCTTACACATTCGAAACACTTCACTGTGGAAACACATGAGGCTAAAGCTCTTATTCAGATACGATTTAATAAAGTAATGGAGAAAGTCTTTGAATAAAACCAAGGTAAAATGTCACATTTTCATTTAACTTCTTATTCATAAGTGTACTGATGGCTGCCTGTAAGCACAGGACAAATTCCTTTCTTGCAAATAGATCATGATCTTCTGGAATTACACTGATTTTTCATGGAGGGGCTCAGCAAACATTACTTTGCAAGAAATGAAGAGGAGCTTTAAATAATTTATGGAGGGTATTTGTCAAAACTAAGTCTGATGATGCATCTCTGGGAATGCTTGGGTGATGAGCTTGGCAGGTTGCAGGATACTTACAAACAAAATAGCCATCCAGCTCAGTGACCCAGAAAGCAAAGAAAATTAAAGCAACAGAAGGATTCACAAAAAAGTAGTTTCCCTAGAAAACATAAAGTTAATAGTCTCGAATAAAAGCTGGTGTTTATTATGTGCCATGAAGGGGAACTCCTAACACTAGTCGTACCAAGGAATGAACTCATCAGCGTCTCTTCATCTATAGGAAAAACTAAAAAAGGTAGGGATTACAAGTTTCCACAGCATATGTGAGTGCATCTTCCCCCCAGGGCCTCTCTGAATTGATTATTCTACACTTCAATCATGGAATCTAAAACAATAGCACCTTTCTTCCAGATGCCACAGGATAACAGACTAGCTCAGGGATATTTATATGCGAGTACATTCAGCAAATATAACTTTCCGGAGTGTTTTTCTTAGCCGCCAGAGAAAAACCTTTAAAACATCCAAAGGCTTATGTGCAATACAGTTTGAGGAGGGGGAAAAATTACCACCCTCACTCAGTGTCAGTGAAAGGTTCTGAAATCTCAAACTCTTAAAATTTGCTAAAATAATTTTTTTTCAAAATCTGGTATTTCAGATCATATCTTCAAGAATATGTTATCCTTGTCACACCCTCAGAACCCAGAGGAACTACTGAATCATACACTGGAGTTTACTTGGAAAAAGCTTGCTTGAGAATTAGACAGGGTTGAGTGAGCCACCGTCTCATAAATAAGCTTTTCTTTCACTTCTTTCTCAAAGCTTAGAGAAAATATTTTTTTTATAGAATTCAGGTATGTTTTACTAATAAAATATTTTAAAACATCAAATTCAAGGTAATGTCTATCACAAGTGTAAGTCCAAGCACAAAGTGATGTCACCCTAACAAGCTTCCCTTTGACTTCAGAGAAAAAATGCTAACAAACTGAAAGGCTCTGGCTCCTGGAAGGAAGGCTGCAGGCAGAACACAGACCATAGATACAAAAACCTAACTGCTGGGACTGTCTGTCACACATTGAGGTCTTTGGGCTTTTTTGAAGATGTGAGTTACATAAGAAGTCTACATGGTTCAGGGTGTTGAGAGCGAAAATACAAACAACCTTGAACCCAAAAGTTGGAATCTTCACTTAGATATGAAAAAGTTTTGCCTACTTATAAAAGCAACTCAAAGGATTAAGGCAATTAAATCGATCATTTAAGACCCACAAACCTTTCCCTCCATGTTTTCGGTGGACGTCATTTAAAGGATTTAACCTTCAGTAAATTGCCCCAATTTGTTTCATTTTGAGTATATACACAAAGACAGAGCTGAATTCAGAAAACTCTCAATGTAGGTTCTTTATTTTTTCTCCGGTAGCTATGCAGAAAAGGCAATGGCTAACACTCTCCCAGCTGGCAGGAAGACAAGCAGCATTTAGAGCATGTTTTCATAAAATTAAATCCTCGTATGGAGGGACCATATATTTGAGATGTGTTTTTTAGAGAGTTTGTTGATTTAATCACTCACAATTATAAGCACTAGAGCCATCTGATTGAAGCATCCATTTGATAAATATTTATGAGTAGGTCATTATCAGTAATCTAATAACTAAGTAATGAAATAATATTAAATAAATAGTAATTTTTTATAAATTTGGTGGAAAAATTAAGAATATGCAGTAAAGCTATGTTAGGCATTTAGTTTGGCCCATAAGATTTAGCAAAAATATTAACTATTGTGGCTAATCAGAATTAATAAAAGATAAATAAGGAAGAAATTTATGCAAACCAGAGAACATCTGCATGCAAAAAATTACAGTAAGATAAAGCAGATGTAAGAACTATCACATACTCATCATGTTATCTGTGTTGAGCAATTCCATTAAGTAATGATAACTATCATGGAGGTATTAAGACACACTCTATAATCTGAACACAACCTCTTGACATACAAAGCTCTCATCCAGCTATGGTAGATACAAAGCTTAATCACAATCACTGCAGCAATTCTTCATACAAATTTTCAAGCTCAGTGACAGGAAAATGTATTTTTCTACATCTTTTACAGAAAGTTTGGATACTGTATTGACACAATTCAGATGTTTGTTCAGTTGCACATACCATGTGATTTCTAAGTACTAAAGCTATTTTAAAACACCCTAAAATTTTGGCCATTATCATCTGTGAATAAGTAATTTTCAGGTTCTTTAGAATCAGATAATTTAGATCATGAAAAATCATTTTAGTTGGCTAGGATCCATATGTGAAAAGAAGCAAGGGATATCCTTGGAGAAGCTCTTGATTAAGAGTTTTAAAGCACTCTGTACTTATGAGACAGAAAATCACTCACTGTTGTTTTCATGATTCAAAACAGAATGAAAAATAGTTAAACGAAGTCCTTGAATATGTAACAGTACTTGAGGATGGATGTATAACTCATGCAAGCAAAGCATCCACTAAGTACTCTTGTTACCTTGTATGTTGTTTTGGTGTTTCCCTAACATGTCAAGGATTTTCATACTTCTATACTTTTACTTATTTAGATCCCTCTGACCTTTATTTCTTTGTTTCCATCTTTGAGTTGAAACCTTACAAATCATTCAAGGACTAGCACTAACATTTCCTGATAAAGCAAATTATCTCTGCCTCTGTGGCATCAACCCTACATACATTATATCGTAGTCAACCAAGGCTACCATTCTCTACTTTGTTATGAGTCATTTAAAGACAAAGACAGAGTCTGGTACATGGTAGCATTTAAAAAATGTTGACCGAATGGAAGAAGGATTAATTGAAAGGAAGCATGAAGCGGTAGTCTTCATTTGTTCTCCACAACTAACATACCTAAGTAAAATAGGTCCTTCGTCTTGTTTGCCTGTTGTAATCAGGGAATGTTTTTAAGGTGACAGGCCAGAAAAACAACAGTGATAATTTATTTTGGCTTCTAAGGTAGACTTGCCTAACTTGGGACAGTTATTTTCTCCTCTGTGTTTGCAAGGTTGCCTGACATAGAGACAGGTATTTCCCCTAATCCGATGTGCAGAGAAATGGAAAAAAAAACACGCCCAGAGCAAACAGAGGCAAAATGGCAGTGCCAAAAATTAAAAGAAAAAAAATGATCATTCCCAATAGAGTAGCAATGAAAAGTAATTGTATGAAGACAAAATGAAATGAGACTTAAAAGGCACTAATTTATCTTCAGTCCTATTTGGGGAGAACTGGGATCTTCACGGCATCCGTACTTCTAATCCACATACAAGGTATATTTTAAAAATTTAATTGAATGTTTGTTAACTTCTCTAAAAACATTTTACAATTTTATAGTTGGGAGTATGTTTCAGATAGATTTATTTGAGGCATTTGGTATGTTGAAGCTTCTGTAAAATGTACATACATAGGTGTGTATGCACATATATATCTTTACATAAAATACATAAATATAATTCGTCCTACAAAGACAGAATTGCACGATATGTATTGTATAATTCCTTGTTAAGTAAAGGAAGCTTGAAGTCTAGGAATAGCTTACTAATAAAATACAAAATGTCTATTCTTTTTTCCACTCTATGAGATGGAACCTAAGGCCTTGTACTGAGCATGCTCTCCCACTGAGGTACACTTCAGCCTTTTGCATTTTCTCTTATATTTATATCTGTTTTAGCATATAATTTTATTTTTTGAAAAACTTTCAGAGATAATAATAGATTTATAGACTTGTAAAAGTAGTACAGAATTCCAAGGTTAGGGGAAACTTCACCCAGTTTTGCCTAATATTAAATAGTTACATAAAGCCAGTACTTTATATTTTTAAACTTTATTTCTTGCAGTTATGGCAGGTATATAAGTATATAATTGATTCCCAATTGACTTTTTAAATGTTTTGAAATTTTCATTGATTTTAATTAAATTTTAATTGACTGCCAACCTTTTAAAACATATGAAGTAATGATTAGATGAAAATAATTTTATAGATTTTCTACACACACAATCACATATCATCTGTGAATAAAAAATTTATTTCTGTCAAATTTGTAGTTGTTATTTCCTTTTCTTACCTTACTATGGTATATGATTCACACTGCAATGTTGAAATGAAACAGTAAAAATATGTCTTAGTTTTTATTTCAAGGAAAATAATTTCATATATCATCACAGCATTGTACATAATACCTTCAAACCTCATAGGCATCAAAAGTAAAACAGAAATAAAATACAGCATTTTCCTAAATTTTTAATGTAATAAAACACTACATTAAAATAAAAATTAATAAACAATAGCTGACTGCAATGAAAACAGATGAATCTTAAAAGCAAAGTGTTGAGCAAAGGAAGTTAGAGACAAAGGAATATATTCTGCATGGCTTCCTGTACATATAGTTCAAAATTGGGCAAATTATTTATAGTGTTAGAAATTGGAAAATTGGTTCCTTTCAGAGATGAGAAAGGGAGTATTGGTTGTAAAAAGGAACATAGGGTCTTTTAAGATGCTTACATTATTGTCTCTTGACCTGATTCATGGTTACATATGTGACCTTTCTGCAACGTATCATTGAGTAATATATTCATATTTGTACAATTTTCTGTATGAATATTATATTTTACAGCCAACAGTTTAATGAGTTATATTCTTAGATATGGGCCAAAAATTCACTTACAAAGGGAAATGAAAGCCCCTGTATAACATTTAAACTAATTCAAATAAAATACAAAAAAGCATTCAGTTGTAAGAATGAAAGATGTTGTGGAACTTTGGAAGAATATGATGATCAAGACCAAGAGAACAAGGGAAGCATACTGTGATATAGACTTGAACTTCCATGCTGATGAACTATTGTCAATTCCCTAGTGAGGAGAGGTTGGTTGGTGATTAAACCCAACTCTCATTTAAATAATTGTCTGCAATTAGTTGTATATGTTTAATTTGATTGCGTAAGTAAATCTGGTTATAATTTTATCTATTCAGTGATTCATGAGTCAGTCCTTCTCAAAATAACCCTTTTTATTTGTTTTAAATTACTAATATACTCGACAAAATAGGGTGGGGAGGGGAACTAAAATTAGGAGAGAATGTATTGACAATCAAGTCAGTGTACTAATAATCAAGGTTATTTACATTCTGTCTGGCTGTACACTACCTATGTGTGAATGCTGAAGGATGAAATCAGCACAGCAATAAAGAAACATTTCCTGTAAACAGCAGTTATATAGGTTTAAAAAAGTCTTACAAGAGTAACAGGAGGACTGAGATGCAAAGAAACAGTCATGGTCATTCAGTTCACATGTGATATAGAGGGAATTCTTCAAATAAGAGGAAACAGGGACTAGACAATGAGATTACTATTGTTCTTACCATTCTATCAATTGAGTCTTGTCTAAGACTATTTTGGCTTGGAGAAAGGTAGGTGAAAAGTTACATGCATGAATGCAAGGAGAACAACTATGAAGAAATGCCTCTGTTTCCTATCAAATTCAGAGAGTATCCTATAGTTTCCAGTACACTTAACTATGAAAAGTTCGCACATAATTATATAGTTAAACATCTCAGGCAATAACCAGCTAAGCAAAAGTGAAGAACAGAAAGCATAGTGGTGTACTGTAATGAGCTCACTCCTGTAATCCCATCACTCTGGGAAGTGGAGAAAGGAGGCTTATTTAGCAACTTAGTGAGCCCCCCATCTCCAAAAAATAAATAGATAAAACGAATAGGGATCTAACTCAGTGTGAAGGCTGAGTTATTGAGTTGAGGGATTGGGAAACACACACACACACACACACACACACACATACACACACACACACACAGGAAACAATGAATGTAATTTGTTGGATAATTCATACTATAAATATTCTTCTTTTCTTATCATTGAGATAAGATTGTGGTTATACAATATAATGAGACAACAGTTTGAACTACACAGCAAAGTTAGGGAATTATCATATACAGAGTCCATCAAAAATTGTATATACACTTCAGAAAAAGAAAAAAAAAAGAAAAAGTATGATGTTTTTCAACAGATGTTGTTACCCTTGTATGAGGACCCTAGAGAATGCCCTTTATCACAGAAAACCCACTACACTTCCAGGCTTTAGAGAAGGAATTAAAAATGCATGCTCAGCAATCTCAAGGCCACGGTTATTCAAGCAGCAGTTCGCCACACTAATAAATGTCTGGAAGCTAATGGCCACCACTTTGAGCATCTCTTTTAATTGTAGAGCCCAACGGTAATTTGCATTAATCTCATGATGTCACAAAAATTCAGCATGAAAATGTTCATACAAGTTTTTCTTTTTCTGAAGTGTGTATACATTTTTGGTGTACTCTGTATATATTGAAAAGTACATTTCTCACTATTTATATTGAAAAATAAAGTTTCAAAACTGTCAAAGGGAAGTTTATTCAGGGTTTTCTGTAGTTTCCCAACACATTACCCATAGTGTGGACATCAGTTGTCATAATGATGGTTCAGTTCACATTTTATGCCCCAAATTTTATGTTATTTGCCCATTTCCACAAATAAGTTGAAATTTGACAATTATACATATGTATGCTTCATTTTCTCAGGCCCTTGATATTTCTTTCCCTGATTGGATTTAAATTACTTCCTCTTCCTTTAATCTATTAATTTCATGTTTTAAAATTTATTGCTCTTTTGTTTTAATAAAGAGATTTTTGTACTATATTTTTCCCCAATGTTGGCTTTTTTCTAAGAATACTTGTCTCATATCATGTAGCAGTGGTGTGCTGGTAAATGTTTAACAGCCAACTGTCTAAAAAATAGCCCTCATTTGGCCTTTGCTGACTTCTGTGGTGTAAACACTCCTCCCGTGGCCTGCTTTACAGTAACTGACCACCGTGATGGCACTGTACTCAGATTTGAGTAAAGATATAGAAAATTGAGGCAGCGAGAGTCAATCATAGCCTATCATTTTCCTTTTAACACCTTCTGAAAAAACCTAAAGACAAGGAAGACAGAAGATACGCACAATGGAGATTTGAATTATCCAGACGCTTATGATTCATATGGTGTTCACCAAGATAGATGAGAAAGATGGCTCGTAAGCATTGCTCATCCAAGACACGCAGCCGCGTAAGTCATACAAATACTGAAAACTATCGCCTAATGATATTTTTCCAAAAGTAGTTTTACTCTCTTTAGAATATCCATACATTCTCTTTCAGAATACAAAGAGGCTTCAAAGTCTAAAAGAAGATCACAGAAAACACCATTCTGGCATATTACACATTTTCCCCATGTTTGGTTCTTTCTTCTACTCATGAATTGCAACTACTTAGGAGCTTGTAAGCTTTCCCAGATTCACACCAATTCCCCAGTGGACTAAGCCTCAGCCCTACGTAATCTAAAGGATAAAAAAGATGGCTAAACAACTTGCCTATTCAAAATCCAATGCAAACAAACCCCTGATGAGGAACTTGGACAACAACATCTGAAGAGTTCACCTCAGGGGTGGTTGTCAGCACATATTAGAATTGATCTAGAAGAGTTTTTCAGCAGTTTTGGAGCAAAAAGTCATTTAAAAAAGATTATCAACAAACACAATCACTATGCTTAGTCACTGTGAAATCCAAGTCAAATGTAAGCAGCTGAGCAACTCAACAGGCGAGAGTAATTATTAAAAAGAGAGAGGAAAGAGGGGAGGGGAAAAAAGGAGGAAGGGAGGGAGGAGAAAGAAAATGAAAGAAAGGAAAAAGAAAAAAAAAACAAAAGCAAACTTTAAAAAAAATAGTGAGGGAGATCAAGAGAAAACATGTATTCCCAAGTGCAAATGCTGAGCTTTGAATCATACAGGCTCTACAACATCTCAGTAGCTTTCTGGTCTATGTTTCTATGTCTGTCTGTTTGTCTGTCTATCTCTCCCTCAAGCTTAAAACTATCATTTTTCAACCTGTTTTGACAGGTGGTCTTTTAATGGCTGTGTTCTCAACTCACTGCCCAAAGCTTCTACTGCTATCTGTTCTCCCCTTTCCTTCACTTACTTGAAGGTTTTCCATGTTTTCGTTTTAGATTCCATAGGAATGGCAACTGGTAAAGCTTTTCTCACCTCCTAAGAAAATTTCTTTCAAGGAAGCAACCCAGGGTGCTACTAATTGGCTTTGCATAACAGTAGGCAAAATTGGCCTTAAAGCAACTGTGACGCTGCTAGCCACCCCCAATACAAATCACCAAGATCAGATTCTCTGGAAACCTCTCATATGTTTCTATTACTAAATCTAAAAACTATATGCCTGTTTACACAAGGATCCTTGATGCTTTCCCAAACAACCTCATGATTCTTCTCATTTAGAAACTCACATCAATTTCGTGCAAACCCCAAACTGATGTTTCTAAGTGCTTCATTGAAGAATTTCAAAAATATTCATCATACACCAATTGGACTGATAAATCTAAGCTCTAAACATTTCCAAGAAAAAAGACAGAAAATGGACTTCTGGTATGTCTTGAAAATCAGTTGCCTCTAGGAATTTCCTGTACCATGCTCAAATTAGTTTTAATCCAGTAGTATATTATTTTGACTGACCTTGTACATATTTCTTAAAAGAATAGTTACAAAATGTTTTTGTTAAGTAGATCATTTTCATGATAAAAGTATTTTAAAAGAAAAAATGCTTGTCTTGGGTGTGGCACTCAGACAACTTGATTTTTTTAAAAACCAACATTTTTGGTACCGATGTATACATCTACACTGAGATGTGAAAGCAGCAGTTCCTGCTGATTTTACAATTCCTTTGGGTTATGTAATGCAAATCATTTTGCTGATAATAAGCCATAAGAAGTAGTATTTTGCTGTATTGACATGGCCTGGCCAAGAACAACAAGGAAAAGAAATAGCATTAAAAAAACTGGCAAAATGTTTATGAATTCTAATCCTCTGCACATGAATAAATACATCTGACAAAGTGCAGAGTCCCTCAAAGAGGCCCTTCTTGACCTTCCTAATTTGAGTTCAATGGCTTGTTCAATGTTGAGAAGCCAAAGTCGGTTTTGCCAATGTTTCAAGCTTAAGCTTTACTATACTGTGTTATTTGTAAAAGTGAAATCCCAGATAATAAGTTATAATTGCTCTATTAATCACTTGAAAAGGGGCTTTGGAGGAAAATTGAGATTTGAAATTGCGATAATTGGTATCTGAAAGACGTCTTTTAATTTTCTTACTTAGAGCTTACCACATAAACCTACGGTGAAAACTGCATGCATGCACTTTTTAAAATGGTGAGGTACATTCAATATGTCTTATATATTATTTTTTAAAGGAATGAAATTTAAAACTTCAATGTGGTCATGATGACATTTGACTTAGGAAAAAAAATACCCAAAACCAGGCCTTGGATTATAAATTATATTGTCAATGAATGTGAGAAGAACTCTTTGTTTCTTGAGTTGTTTCAAACATTACATTTTCATTTCCTTTTGTTCAAATGAATTATAATGTACAGCACACCTATTTTTCTCCATTTTTCATTTAAAAATCACTCTTTTTCTTAGCTTTGTTACTCTGTATGCTAATAGATCCAATACAACACAATTTATCTTTCATTGTTCAATATATCAACTCCATCTGTTACCCTTAAAGAAAATTGTGGGAAATCTATATTTTTGTTTCTATCCTTAAGAAACCTTAATAGAAAAAGATGGCCAACCAAAGAAACAAAATGGTGTTTAGGGTATTACAGTAACTAGATCACACTTAATATAAGACATCCAGAGAATTAAAGTTAATTAAATAGTCAGTATATCCTAAAGTAATCATTTCAGTTATTGTTTCCTGGAATTGCTACCAATCTTTACAATCATATATACAGGAGTTCATATCCATTTCCCTTTCTCTACCTCAGGCTTGAACATTCTAAAAAAAAAAAAAAGCAGAGAAAGACACACATTTCAAATTTTAGTCAGACAAATTATGAAAAATATGTGATGCCTAACAACTGAGTATGTTCTGAACTATAGTCATTTTCTTAAAGAAAGAAATCATAGGAGAGATGATTCTACTTCTCCTGGAAAGACTCTCTTGAAGGAACAGAGTTGGGTCAGGTTCAGAGATTATAAGAGCTAAAAGAGAGAATTTCATTTGAATGGGTATGTTTAAAGAGAGCCACTGAAATCTGTAATTTCCTTCCACATAGTTGGAAAAGTAGTTTACTTTTGTAGCTGGGTAATGTCTCTTTTTGGGCAGGTCAATCATCCATAGGGCCATAATCCACAATCTATTCCGATTTTCTCCACATCTGGTGTAAGCCTTTATAATACAAATATTAAAACCAGTCTGCTTCTCTGAAATGTTTCTGTAGTATTTAATATCGAATGAGTGATTTGAAAATATATGTGACTATGCAAAAAAATGTCTGGTGGGTAAGCACAGCAGCCCAATATTAACTGATAATATAGATACAGCATTTTTTGGACTCCTTCTTGCCACAAAAAAACCCCCCAACATTCTGTTTGACATTATTGGTTCATAAGAACCTCAGAAGGACTTACTTTTTAGAAAATCTTAGACACTTCAAATCGTGTGATATGACACGGTAGTCCATTGTTGATACTAGTCACTAGGTAATTACATCCTTTGGGTTATTTTATTGTACAAAATTATACAACAGAGTAAGGCAGTTGAGAAGTGCTCAAGTTTTCTCACTAATACTTATTTTCAAATTTAAAATGTGCATACTTATTTCAATAAACACTTAAAATAATCATGTTGAAGCACTATAAGTTTCCAAGATAATGATGACCAAAACCTTGTATGTTCAAAGCGTAGAAGCTACTTTTCTTTGGTAAAAATCAAAGGCAAAGGAATGTGTTATTGTTAAAAATAGCATGAATGATTTTTTAAAAAGAATTTTTTGTATACAAGAGGTGATCAAAAATACAGTGAAATGTTTAAAAAATTTTAAAAATATTACAGTAAAAGTCACATTTCCATTAATATTTTAAAAAATACTCTGCCTTGCTTCTAACACACTTATCCCAAGTTCTTGCCAGTTCCTGAGGCAGTTCTGGAAATCCTCTTTCGTGAGTGTCTTTACTGGGGGCTGATAAAAAATACAGTGAACACTGTTGCTGAGTGCCATCTACTGGAAAGGCAGGCTCATAAAAACATTATGGTGTCCTCATCCAATTTATTTGTTGGATCTGACGCTTTGGGATTTCTGGTTCTTCCCCAAAGTCAAAATGACTATGAAATGTAAATGTTTTGAATTGACTCAGGAAAGCTAGGCAGCCATGACAACATAACTAAAGACACACATACAAAAAGACTTCCAGAACTGCTTCAAAAATTGGCAAGAACGCTGCAGTGTGTTCAAAACAAGGGTAGATATTTTAAGGAGGATTAATAACAACATTTTTTACAATAATTGTGTTTATTTAAAGACACATCATATTTTTCAGTAACACCATATATGTTTATTTCATAAATCAAATCAGATTTCAAGTTCACAAAAGAGAGGCAAAAAAATACAATAGTCACAAAACTGCCATACATTCACTATGAAAAATAAGTGAATTGATAATATTGATGAATGCATGCAGACTTTGAGGTATGTGTTGAGTGCCTATTAATTGGTACAAAAAATTGTCATGATCTAAACATGAACCTCACAACAATTGGCTCTGAAACCTGCAGAGTGGTCAGAAAATTGCACTGTAATTTAGTTATGTAATGTGAAAGAGAAAAAGAATGACATTTGGCCATTTAGATTCAAGTTCAGATCTTAGATTTAACACATTCTGGCTGCACGACTTTCAAGAGTGTCTCAATCTTTTTGAGATTCCTTATCACCATCTGGAAGATTAAACAGTATCTATTTCTTAGTCTGGAAAATTCTTAAGTAATGACAAAAACAGTTCATCAATATTTTTGTGATGTTTTGTGTTTTGGATCTAACAAGCCTAAAAAAATTTTTTTTAGTTTAATTTCTTATCAAACATTTAAATGCTTATTTAATTGGGTCAGTAGACAAAACATTCTCATACCCAGTGGTTAGCTTTGATCACTTTTGAGCTATGTACAAAAACCTGATAGAAAAGAGTGATACATGGAGTCTATCTATATCTGGGAAAAATCTGTATCAGATAATGTAAGAACATACAAATTGTCTTACTGAAGGTGTGCCTAACTTTCTTAATGGTAAACACTGAGCTTTCTGAATACACGGAAATTTTAAAAGACTTAAAAAATACGCATGCACACATCCCTTGTCTTTTATCCCTACACTCTTTTGTACTTTGAAGTTTTACCTCATTTCCTAGCAGGGCATTGACACAGGCTTCTGAGGCATCACAAATGGCTGTGAGATCATGTCCTCCTTCGAGAGCCAACACCGCACGTCCATCAGCCAGTGTCATCAACTGCTTTGTCAAATGACCAAAGCCTAATATAACACAAACAGAACATTTCAAAGTATGAGAAAATGGCAGCTAAATTTAACAATCATTGAGCATTTATTCTTTGCAAGTTTTTTCACAGCACTTTTTGGTGCTAATCACTTAATATACATATAATAACTTTACAGGTTAGGTCCTCTTATCATCTCTACTTTACAGACAAGAGAAACGAAGACCAAGATTCCACAGCTAAGAAGCATCACATCCAAGAGAAGCACTGTCCATCTGGCTCTTCACTAGTGCACAGCACTGCCCCCATACCACATTCTGTATGCACCTATATTCAATCTTGAAATATTATTTAATGTTAACAAATATCCTATTTGGTGATCTTAAACTTCTCGTCTCCACCATTTGCCTTTACTGTACAATGAAGGGAAATTTTCTATACTTCATCTTTTATTACATTGCTATAATAGTAGATTTTAAATGCAAAAATATAAATAACATCTCTAAGTGTTATAAAACATAATGGTATGACAAACACCTCCTCACTCATCTTTAAACTTAAAAAAATAAAGTTAGCAAATTTTTGGACTTCTTTATATCTCTGACTGATAGCATCAGTCCTCCTCCCTGTGGGAAATCAAGACCCCAAGGTCATGCTTATAATTCCATTATTCTCCTTTGTTTAATTTGCTTGTTTTAAAACTTTATAAAAATGGTTTACCCTTTTGCAATTTCTCCTTCTCGGGCACTCTATTTGCTTACTTCTGTTGACTCATATAGTTATAATGCTTTGCTCTCTAGAATTTGTTATCCATTCTCCTACAGACAGATATTTGGTGTTTTTCTTACAAAAATTCCAGTTTTTTGTTATTTTGAACAACGTTTCAATGAATATTCTTATACAAGTCTTCTGGTGCACATATGCAAGAATGGAATGAAATTGTTGAGTTAAAATGTGCTAAATAATGCCAGATTATTTCCAAAGGGCTATTACTAGTCACCCTCTTAGATGCAATATATATAAGAATTCCAGTTTAGTCACATCCTTGCCAACCTTTGGTATAATTTGCTAAGTGGATGAATGAATAATGATATCTTATTGTAGTTTCATTCAGTATAAGAAGGGGGCTTTCTATTTCTAGTTTAAATCAGAGTTTTTATTTTAGACTTTGTTGAATTTAATCTAATTCTCTCTCTACGTACATGCTTTTTCCCTACAATTTAGTACCATTGTGAGTTACATTAATTAACATTCCTAATATTAAGCTATCATTGCATTTATAGAATAAAGTAAACTTGTTCATGATATATTATCTTTTTAATAAACAACTGGATTTGTGTTACTAATGCCTTGTTTAGGATTTTTTTCATCTATGTTCATGAATGGAGTTAATCTGTAATTTTTCATTCTTTTATTAACCATGTTGAATTTTGATGCACCTAGGACCCCCTTTTTTCATTGTCCAACCTAGAATGTGGGATAGACATTTGTAAAACCATGTGGGTGTTATGTTCTCTTTGAAGAGATTTTTAACTATTGATTGAATTTTCAAGGGATTATAGGGCTACTCATGCTTTCTATATCTTCCTGAGTTATATTTTTCTAGGAATTTATATCTTGTATGTAAGACTTTAGATTTATTGAAATAAAGTTGCTTATTAGCTCTTTTATCTCATTTTGGAACTCCGACTAGATATATGTGCTCAGTGTCACTCAGAGTTCCCTTAAATCTTCTAAATTCTCACTCATATTTTTCATTTCTTTCTGACCTGTATGACCTGTATGACCTGTATTATTATTATTATTATTATATTAATATATTATATTATATATATTATTTTATTATTATTATTATGTTTTTATTCAGATCTATCTTCCAGACTTTCTTTCTTCAGATGTCTTCAATGTGCTGTTTAGCACCTTTCCTGATATTCTCATTTTAATGATTATGAAATTTAATTGGAGAATTTCTATTTGAGAGTATTTTATGACTTTGTAGTCATTTTTTATAGTTTCTTACTCCTTGCAATTGTTTTCATTTTTTGCTTCTAGTTTATTCAGTGCAGTTATTTTATATTTTGTATCTAATATTTTAATTCTTTCAATTTAGTTCAGTCTTTGTCATTTCTCCTAATTTATCCCCACAGTTCTCTTTCTCCTCTGTTTATGTAGGTTTATTTTGTTTTTGTGTTTTGTATTTTGAGATTATATTCATTGCAACTTTATATATGAGAACAAGTTGAAGCCTGGTGCAATGGACTGAATGTTTGTATCTTCTTTGCCTCAAATGTATTTGTTGAAACCCTAACCTCCAATGTAATGGTGTTTAGAAGGGAGGGGTTTTGATAATAGTAATTAGTCACATTCTAGAAAATTAAAAAAAAATAGACAAGTACATAGTTTTGTTAATCTCATTGTTAAATATTCTAGAAAGATTTTCTGGAAATTTAGTAAATGTCACAGTGATAATTAAATATATATGTAATAATATATAATCAAGCCAGTATACAACCTTATTCATACTGAAGGTTCCTAGCAATTGAAAACTCAATGACCTAAAGTTACTACTGAGCAAGTCAAATCACATGTATTAAAGAAAACAATGAAAGAGAAATACTCAAATCTGATTTAAGTTCACCCTTTCCTCTAGGAATAAAAAAAGCCCCATAAAATACCAAATTTAGATGGGATAGTAAAAAGTGGAAGGAAAGAGTGGAATGAAGTTAAATCTTAGATCTCTATCCAAATTCCTCTTTCTTTTACCTACAGGGCGTATTTCCATTCACATGTTACCCATGTGATCTCTGGAGTCAGAGATTAAAGCTGCTGAACTCTGAGTTATGCATGCACAAAACATTCAAGTGAAGTAAAGAAATGAAATTTCTACAAAAACCATGACCTCTCTTCCAACCAAAATAGCATTTCAAGAATAATCTTTCAGTTTTATTATCCTAAGTTCTGCTATTTCCATTGCTACTGAACATATTAGAAACATCAGAAAGGCCAGCCCCATGTGGCAACTAATGTCAAAAGTAAGAGGTACAAGTTTTAGTGAAATGTGTGCCTGTGTGTGCATATCTACTGGGTTAAAGTTCATGTAACATTTTTTTAATAAGCAGGATCACAAATTTTATGCAATTGTATTTACTTCTAGCTTCACAAAAGGCCTAAAAGCTCATTGCAACTTGTCAAAGTAAACTTTACATAACATTTAGAGTTGAAAAGTTATCACAAAGACCTTCCTTGAAGAGTCCTAAGTATGAGTTCTGGTGGTTAAGGGATAAAATAAGAAGGAATGTCCACATAACGTGATGGCTCAAGCAAGCACTGGATGTGGAGGTGGAACTAAGTTCACAACATTCACGTGTACTTTAGTTCAGGAAGTGTGGAGGAAGGAGTGCAAACCTGAGGCAAGAACCTGGATGCTTGGGGCAACCACATGGCCAGGCTCGGGTTAGTAACTGGCTTTGGCTATACAATGATTGAAAATCAAACTCGGCAATTCTCCCTATTAGCTGTATTTACTATGACTGCATTCTGTAAGAAATTTTTTTTTTAAGGCAGATTTGACAACTTATACTCCTTTAGGCAATCTTAGAAACTGAGCCATTATTTAAATACTACCACTATCACCACCATTACTAAAGAACTCAAAATGTAGATTGGTTGTTTTAAAAAGAATTTTCTTAACATGAAATTATAAGCATAAGAAAGAAGCTACATTGCCAAAAAAAATTGTTTTGATAACCAAACACAGCTGAACTGGTAACTAGCAAGACGAAGACACTATTGAAGAAGAGAATTGGAAGGGCATTTTCAATTTAAAATCCTCTGTTTGGTTCTGTTAATTTCCAGAAGCAGATTTAATTTAATTTTCTTTTGCTTCTGAAAAGCCAACAAAATACAAACAAAATACACCAAATAAGTTGTAGAAATAGGAGTGATTTCAAGTTATCAGTTTTAGCTTATTTCTGATATGGTACAGGTCTTTGATATTGTGTCAGTATTTGTATTAGTTTGTATTAGTTTGCTTGAAATGAAAAGTTGTCCCAAGATGGCTCAAAGATTAAGCCTAATAACTAAGAAGACACCAAAGGATTCATCCGTCAAAATGACACGTCAAATGTTTCTCTATTCCCAAATAGTTCCAGGGAACAGTGGTAGTGAAGGGATATAGCCATAACTAGCTTCATTTTCATTTCCTTTAAGAGAAAAACCTAGTTTGAAAACCAAAATTAACACAGTTCATTGTGGAAAATATGGAAAATGATAGAAAAAATAAATAAAAATAATAAAAAACAAAAGCAAGATGATACTCTATGTGCTGTTATATTACTGTATTGCTTATTATTTAATAAACAAGTCCTAAAACAATTTTGTATCATAATAAATTCACAGCTTCATCATCAGAGATAGTCAATTCTGCTTTAGTGTATTTCATGCTTGTTTATATTTTCTACATAATGCAGAATCATATTTTAATTTTAAAAATTACTTGTACAAATGACAATATAATGAAAACATTTCTCATACTTTTACAATATCATTTTAATGATATTATAATATACCAGCCAATTCCATGGTTGTAGATATTTGTTTTAAATTTTCAGTTTTATGTATAAGATTGAAAATAATAGCTTCATATATAATAAAATAAACCTTATATGCAAGAATTTATCTGATTCTAGTGCTATTATGTATTTTTGAAGGATGGAAAGAACCTTGCTCTTCAGATTGCTGACTTGTCTTTTGTACCACAGTGTAGGACAGGACATCAGTGGGAAAGCATGTAAATGCAAAATGGGAACAAAGTGTAGCCCACACTTTACAAGTCTTATTCATATATACATATATATATATATATATGAATATATATATATATATATGTGTGTGTGTGTGTTTGACAATGTCTGTTGTAGATAACTATAATATTCTTATAGAAGGTCAGAGAAATAAGAGAGATTCCTGGAATGACATTTTATTATGAAATTGCAAATACTGTACTATTAAAAGCCTCTGAGGAGGTCAAAAATGAAGGAATTCTGCTGTGGGTTGAAGAATGAATTCTCTCCAAACTATAACTTAGTTCCCATTGCTATCCTGACATTCTGTAATGAAACAGATTGGAATCTAGAATCAGCAGCCAACTTCCAGAGAAACATACCTGGGCCATGATTCATTTGATTAATAAAGAAATAATGACACAAAATGATTGTGTAGATTTGACATTTTACTTCCACTTATTAATATCCTTACCTTGCTCCTACTCACCAGAAGTCTTCCTCTGTGTCTGTCAAGAAAACTTTGCATGAAAAATCAAAAATGATATTGGCAGCCTCCATTCCCATGCTACCATTCAGTAGAAGTAGTAGAGTGAAGGGCAGCAGTAGTGGAGGTCTTTTTTTAACACAGGCATCTAATCTAATAATTTTTATCATTTTTGTAATTCTCTGTCCTGTGGCTAAAATGTCTCAATACTGATCTTCTCATTTATTAACAGGTTAGTTTCATTTGGCTCTGAAATATTGGTAAAGACTGCATTGCATATTCAATATAGTAGAGATCAAAAGAGTTGCGCATTTTGCTCCATTTAAATTTGAAATTTAATTTTGCACATCCACAGACATATTTCCTATAGTTATATCCAGAAAGGATTACCAAAGAATGCATATACAGAGAAGTCTAATTTCAAAAACTGGAGCCATTTTGCTATTTTTCTGTCTAAAGTCCTTGGTCATTAATTCGCCACATTGTGCTTTGGGAAAATGCAGCCTATGTCAAGTTGAGAAAGAGTTTGGGGAGCATGTGGCAGTCTCATGTATTGTGAGGCTCTCCAGCAGGACTTCAAAGCAGAGTTTGATTGTTGCAGATGGGAGGAATGCTTTCCACAGAAATACCTTTTTAGCTGTAATTCATATGGTAGGCACTTGTGATTCGTTCCTGATGATGTTGGGATCATTTAACTCACAAAACCATTGTCGCTACCATAAAAGCCTTTCATCTGGAGCCAAAAAGATTTATTTCATGCAAATGAAAATTTTTCATTAAAGTAGCACCTTAATAATGGACAAGGATATATATATTTCTGGTGATGTTTAAAATGTAAATTTATGAACATATTCTGAAGATTCATTTCATATTAAGATCTTTACTTATTTGATGTCCCAGAGCCCTTTCCAAGTTCATTGAAACCGGAAATCAATTTTAGAAGAAATATGGAGAATATTATCATTAAATCTTTCAGTTAGATTATTCCAAGCAGTCCTATAAATATTGCATATGTTTTAAAGAAGGCACTTTCAACTACAGTAAAAATCCTTTCAAGCTTTTAGTCAGTGATGTTCCATGAGGTAAGTTTATATTCTCAGCACCTTTTGAAAGCAAATAAATATTTGCTTTGCATCCTAAACAAAGTCTGAAATAACGGAATACTTCACTGCCATTATTCCTGAAAAATAAAATGTATGCTCAGGGATTTCCAAAAATAAAAATGGTAAGAAACACTGACTGGCATTTTGACTGTACATCAATCCATCCAACTTTTATCCAACTACATATCAACTTTCATTAAATAAATACACTGTGCCAGAGTTCTATATATAAATCTTATGTGATAATATATTATATTTGAACCTCAGTTTTCCCACCAAGAGATATCACTAAATATGTATTCTACTTCACAAATTTGAAATGAATTTCCAACCATAAAAGCCACTTAAAAATAATAAACACAAATAGTATATGGAACAGAGCCTGCCACATAGCAGGTGCTTGGTATTTATTTTTTTAATGAAAGGTTTTAATCTTGAAATTTTATATCTAGAAGCAAATTTCAAGGTTGAGTATCTCAATTTTCTCACATTAAGAATGAGAAAATGAAGGCCCAGAAAGTTAAACTATCAAGGCAAATCAACAACAGAGCTGGAGTTAGAACCCAAATCTCTCAGGGAGTACATTTACCACTGTTCCTTGCTGCCAATTTAGAGATATTAATACTGGCCTTATTTTCAGATATGATTTCCAGTTCAAAAGGAGCTACTTCAGAAAGAGTTCCTCGACACCAAATGGTTTTTACAAATCATTGCTTTGGTGTGCTAAGTGTAAATAAACCAGAAGCATATGAATTAAATTTCCCTTAAAATATGCGAGTACAGTATAAAACCAGTGAGAAGAAAAAAATCCCTAGAAAATGCCTTTGGACATCATAGGGCTCTTCCTTGCTACTCAACAAAATTGATGTGTGCCAAACCCCAACTGCAACCTGATTTGCCAATCTCTACTTTTTACTGCTGTTTTCAATAATGAAGCAAACACATGGGCTCTATTATCTCATCGATGCTCATGCATAATTGGCCATGTGGGATGGAATCAGATCAGATCAGACTCATGCTAAGCAATGATGATCCCATTACAGTAGCCTGTATTGCTCAAATGTAGCCAGTATTTCCTGAGCATATCTCTAATAAAGGTGGGGAAATACAAAGATGAATAAGATATAATACTTATTTCCAAGGAACCAAAATATGAGACATGTACCCAGATAAATATCATTTAACTAAAGAAAAAGAATGGTTAAAGTGCTATAAAGCTCAATAGATGGAGAATATAAATCTGCTCTAAAATTACTCAGAAGATGACAACAGATGCAAACATTTGTGGTGTTACGTATTTGTAAAACTTTGCCTAAGCTTCTCATCTCTGACATAGGAATGGTAATGTTGGTTAGATCCCCTGAAATAATATATATATAACATGCACTCACCCGAGTTGTGGCACACAGGTAAGTAACCATAACTATTATTGCTTCATCCTAGCGCACTAGCCTCTCCTATTCATGGTTACCAAGCTCTGTTAGATAAATAGACAATATCTTCTAGATGGTGTCATTATTTTTGTTTATTTAGTTTTTTCTCTTAGTAAACATGAAATCACTCAATTATGTCAACATAGAACCACATATACTTCACTTAATTATATCAGCATAGGACCACATATACTTCAGTTCCCCAAGGAGCAAGATAGAGAATGGAAAAGTAAATTTAGGGAACAGAAGCTTGTATTTCCAGACAACTCTGTTCTTTAAACTTCATTTTTCAAATATAAATTGCCAAGAGTTGTTTAACATTTTCAAATCCAGAAAAAATAGGTCTGAGTAGATGCTCAATACAACTGGAAGAACTGACGAATACAGAATTAACTTACTCTATTCAAGTTTACTTGATTCCATTTCTACTAGGTGCTGTAATAGGCATGATTCTTAGAATAACATTTAATGACTTCTGCCTTTGTATTACTTGTTCTTTTTTGAGTATGGGCAGCATCTGTTATCATTCCTATGAATGACAGTTGACTTTGAGTAAATCAAATGGGAGATTTGGACTATTGGTGAGGGGAAGGAGGATTAATTTAATCACATGAACCTCTTAAAAGCAAAGTTTCTCCAGGTGGTCATAGAAGAGGAAGTCAGAGAGATTTAAAGCATAAGACATAGTTGAATCATCACTGACTGATGGCTTGAAAATTGAGACCACGTGAAATGTTGTTGGTGGCTTCTAACCCGTTAGCAAATGGTGGTCCTCACATCTCTAACTTCAAGGACTGAATTGCCCAGCAACTTGAATGAGCTCAAAAGAGAAATCTTTCTCAGAGCCTTCACGTTAAAGATCAAACCTGATCAATAGCTTGCCAATAATCTTTTGAGAACTAGTTGAGTCTGCAGGTTGTGACATACAGAACTGTGAGGGTAATAGAGGCAATATTGTAAATTGCTGAACTTCACATAGCCCTGAATAATTAAGAGGCCTAAGAAAAATCACCATTCTCATTTATGAGATAAAATGAGAATATTGGGAAAGTTAAAATAATAAAAATAATTATAACAATTAGCAATTCTAAAATGTTTAGCCTGTGCTGAGTCCTGAGCTTTGCCTAGGCTTTTCTTTCATTCAATTCTAATGCTCACCTTGTGCCCAACTTTGTACAGAGAGCAAGCAATGAGTTAGGGAAGTTGGCTAACTTTCCCAATGTAGCCCTACTAGAAAGTAGTAGAGTCAGGACTCACTTCAGGTTTTCTGAATTTAGAGTGCATATCCACACACAAAAGGCATCTTTACTTTTCAGCTGGAATGGGATGAAGTGACCATTAAATTTCACTATGTGTACAAAAAGTTCACATTCTCTCCCTATTCTCCACTTAGTGACAAATGTCTGTATGCTGACAGTACGAAACAGGCTCTTTGACAATGCATGAAAAAGCTACCCTTCAAACCTGGGGGAAGTGGATTCCTGGAAGAAAATAAAGTCATGAGGAGTTTTCAATGGCGAAGAAATATTGCCAATAGAGTCAGTCTGCTTGCTTCCCCATGACTCTGAGCCAACGCCAAAATCTATTGGCCGCTTTGTGAAAAAGAACACGAGCACACCACTTCTGAACAACCATGGGGTGCCCATTCTCACACAGATTTAAAGAATTCTGAACTTTCCTAAGGAACAAAGACTCTGTTAAAGAGACATTGGCCACAGCAGGTTGGACACTAAAAAGATTTTCTAACTGATGTATCAATGATGTTTTCATGATTAAAAGAGTGTAAAAAAGTAGACATTGGACTTGGAGATAGAGATGCACACAAAGAGAAAGCTGAACCTCACTAATATAGAGCAGTGAACTCAACACAACAGCCACATGGTTACCTGTCACTGACCTATCAAGATTAAACCTAAATCCTTCACAACTTAGTATCTCTCTCTTCTCATCTTTTGCCCACACATCTCTTAACTTGGATGCAACTATTTATACATTTTGATGAACACTGAAATCAGACAGTGGGCATAACTTTAGTCTTTCTCTGCTAAAATGTTCTGTCCACATCCAGCTAATTCTTACACTTCAAATTAAGAGTATGAATATCCTAACCCTCCTCTGATATGTAGATGTATATTTATGGATCCTGTTATGGTTTAGAGCTGAACTATCCTTCTAAACTCTTGTGTGTTCGGAAGGTGATTGGATCAGGGGTGCACTACTCATGAGTGAATTCATCCATGAATTCAGTAGCTGAAGGTAGAGCCTTGCTGAAGGGGTCACTGGGGTTATGACCTGGAAGGATGTATTTTTGTCTCTACTTCCTCCCTTCTTATTTTGCTTCTTGGCTGATATGGCATGAGCACTTTTCTTCCACCTGGTTGTTTCTGCCTTGGACTCAACCAACAATGGACTAAATCCTGTAAAAAAACCGAGCCAAAATAAAGCTCTTCTTTAAATTGTGGGTGTTGAGTATTTTGTCCCAGTGACAAGAAAATGACTAATACAGAAATTAGTACCAGAGAAATGGGATCATTGCTATGACTGTACCTGACCATGTGGTTCAGAAGCCATTCCAAGTGGTTTGTGGGAAGATTTGGAAAGGTTTGCAGATGTCCACTACAGAAGCCCTAGAATTCTGTAAAAAGAGATTGATGGGGACTTATTGCTGGAGCTCAGAAGATCAGAATGTTGATGGGAATCAGAGAGGTGTCAGGAGGTGTTAGCTGGGAACAAGAAGTCCATTGGCAGCTGGACTAGAGGTCATGTGTGTTACACTCTGGGAGAATATTTGCCTGCATTTTGCCCATGTTCTGAGACTTTTGCAGAAGATTGAGATTAAGGGTAGTAGACTGTAATCTGGCAGAGGAAATTTCAAAGCAGCCCAATATGCAAGCTGTGACATCCATATTGGTGGCGCTTTCAACCAGCTTTATAGGGAGAATCAGGATGAAAACACAAGGCTGAATAATTTGAAAGCATTTTTCTTGTGGCCAGAAAGGAAGCAGCTGTACAGTTGAGGCCTAAGAGAGCTTGGTTGCTGCAAATATTAGCATTAAAAAGAAGCCAAGTAGGGCCAGGGCTTTAGCTCAGTGGTTCCACTGACTGCCTCTAAAGTGCAAGGTCACAAGTTCGATCCCTAGTACAAAAAAAAAAAAAAAAAAAGAAGAAGAAGAAGAAGAGGAAGAGGAAGAATAAGAAGAAGCCAAGTATTTTACATGAGGAAAATAAGAAAGATGGTTTGAAGACATCTCAGAAATTGGCCAAATCCCATCCTTCACGGGCTCAAGGGTGCTTTCATTGGAGAAGAGATTCTCTGTGACCACTGCTCAAAAAATCCCTTCTAAGGAATTGATTCCCCAGGGTTCATTTAACTGTGCTCAGCCATTCAGGTGCTCAGTAGATGCTACACCCATGGTCTAGGGGGACCCAGCTACTGGTCCAGCTGGCAGCACACTTCAATGTCATCTATATGGTGCCATGGAGGTTTCCACTCAGATTTCAGAAGACCAGGGGAGTCAGGCAGTGTACCCCTAAAAGGACAGAGCATGAGGCTGTGAGAGTGAAGCTGGAAGTGTAGTAGAGGCCCAGAAAGTTGGAGATGTGGAAAACATGGAAAGTCTGCCATGAAAAGCCCCAGGTAGTGAGCTGATCTTTCTCAAGGGAGAACCCATGTGGAATGCAATTGGCAAGGCCACAGGGCAGGGCTCACATCTCACTGTGACCTGGCCCAGGAGCTGGACATGGAGTCACAGGATTTAATGTTTGCTCTGCATTACTTTGGCCCCATTTCTTGCTGTCCTCTCACTTCTCCCTTTTGAACCAGGAATATTTGCCCTGTGCGTTATATGTTGGATGCATTTAAGTTTGTTTTTGATTTTTACAGGGATCTGCAATTAAGGGTTTGCCTTGAATCTCAGAGAAGACTTTGGAGTTGGACTTTGTTTTCCCATTAACTTTATTGGTACATTTTAGGTATACAGTATTCATATATTCATATATAGGTATTCATCATTGGGATCTTGTACCTTTACATGATGTATCTTGGTTCTTATTTTTTCCCCATTCCCCTGCTGTCCCTTTGGACTTGGACTTTTTAGAAGAGCTGAAACTTTAGTGACTTGGAGATGGATGCATTTTTCCTAATGAGATGGACACAAACTCTGACCCACAGACTAAAGTTATGGTTTAGATCTAAAATGTCTTCCAAAAGTCTTGTGTGTTTGGAAGCTGAGTGGATCATGGGGACTTTATTCTCTTCACTAGATTTATCCATTCATGAGTTCATTAGCTGAATGTGTTATTAGGAAGTGGGGCCTGCTAGAGGTGGGTCACTGGGTGCATGACCTAGAAGGGTATATTCTTGTCCCCAGCTCCTCAATTCTCTCTCTGCTTCTTGGCTGCCATGAGGTAAGCACCTGTCTTCCACAATATCCTTCTGCTATGCTGTAGCTGCCTTGAAGCCATCCAACTGTAGCCTGAATCCTGTAGAAGCAACAAGGCAAAATAAACCCTTCACCTTTAAGTTGTGAATGTTGGGTATTTTCTCCCAGCAACAGGAAAGTGACTTATACGTGCCTCTTCGCAGTCATTTTTTTTCTGTAGTTTTTAATTTGTCAACAGACTCTACTGGAGTACAGAGACCACATATTACCTGACTCTTTATATACAATTTTGTGTACAGTGCTGGGCAAGCCCAACAAATGGTAATTAAATTATAATGGACAAACATTCCACAGAGTTGAAACTGACTTTATGGGCTAGGCAGACTATGTAATAATAACTAAAGTTTATATGGAATCCACCACAGTGTATGCTCTGTGCTAAACACTGTATTACTTATTTCACTGTCCAAAAATATGCAAGAGGAATTATCATTGTTTTTATTTTAGAGATAAGAAAACAAACAGAAAAATTATGTATATTATACAAGGTAAAAACAACAGAGGTAGGATTTAAAACTGCTATCTCTGGAATTTATACTCTTCATAATACCCAATTCTTTTGATAGCCTATAGTTATACTGGAGAACAATGTTTTTAGAGAAAAGTAAACACAAAGGAAAAAAGAAAAGCATGAAAAATGATATGTGCTTTTGGTATACATGCTATAGAATATCTAGCTCTTTAAGAATGTGGGACTATTAATAGAAAATATTTTTCAAGGATTGGGGATTATGGGTGACTGGTGAAGAGTGCCTTAAATGAAATCTCAAGAAGTACACCCAACAGGGCCAGGGATTTAGCTCAGTGGTTCCACCACCTGCCTCGCAAGCCCAAAGACCCGAGTTCGATCCCTGGTACCAAAAAAAACCACAAAGAAATACACCCAACAGAAAACTCAAGTTCTTCTTGCTTCAGATTGTTTCTTACAGAGATCTATAAAACTTATAAAGAATTTCACTGATTTAGTTTCACACAAAGTGAAGCTAAAACACTAGGTCTTGAAGGGGACTCAACAAAATAATTGGGGGAAGTCAATTCATTTAAGAAACATACACTGAGAATCTACTGTGTGACTCAAGAACTGTGCTGGCCAATAAAGATATGTTAGGAGTCAAGCGAAGGTGGTCCATATCCTTACATCATTTATAAACAAAAATAGGGAGAGGTAACAGAGCCAGGTACCATGCTAAGTGCTTAAAATGCATTGTTTCATTTAATCATCAAATAACTACACAAGGGGAGCATAAGCAATAAAAAAATTGACTTGTCCAGTCATTTAAATCATTCAGTGGCAAAGCTGTGATAAAAAGTTGGGTTGCTAATAACACTCTTCACAGAACTGTGAAAGACAATACTGAAATTCATGTAAAAGCACAAAAGACACCAAATAGGCAGCAATCCTGAGCAAAAAAGAACAATGCTGGAAGCACAAAATAACCAATTTCAAAATATACCATAGAATCATTTTAAGAACAGGGCAGTTTTGGTATAGAAATAGAAACATAACCAATGGTATAGAATACAGGCTCCAAGACAAACCCATGTACCTACACCCACCCAATTCTTGATAAAGAAGTCAAAAACAAACATTGGAAAGAAAACAGTCCCTTCAACAAACGGTGCTGAGAAAATTGGACATCCACCAATAGAAGACTGAAGCTACATCCTTTTCACGCACCTTGCACAAAAACCAACCCAAAATGAACCAAAAACCTTACTGTAAGACCTGAAACTTTGAAACACTAGAAGAAAGGGGAAACAAATAAAGATATTAGTACAGGCAATGATTTCCTGAACAAGACTCTGATTGATCAGAAAATAATAGCAAGAATGCCAAATGTTTTTTTGCACAGAATTTAATGACTTCTGCACAACAAAGCAAATTAAAAAAAGAGAATAGAAGAAAAAAATGGAAACAAAGCTTTTGTAAATAAGGAGGGAAAGAGGGGTCGAAGGGAGGAGGGGAATGGAGAAAAAGAAGTAGCAAGATACATCATGTACAGGTACAAATTCCCTATGATGAATGTTATCATTACGTATATCTAAAATGTTCTAATAAATGTTTTGCTAAAAAAAACAACTACCTAACAATCACAAAAACATAAGCTGAAAATATTCACATCTCCTGGCTGGCTGTTTCATGTTGGATTGGCATGCACATTTTTTAAAAAAGCAAATAATTAATATAATGAAGAGACAGCCTACAGAATGTGAAAAAATCTTTGCCATTCAACATCTTCTTCCCAAATAGGACTCCAGTAGCTCAGGAAATAATAGCAAGAATTGACAAACTGGATGGCACCAAATTAAAAAGCTTCTGCAGAACAAAGAAAACAATCAACAGATTAAAGAGACAGTTTACAGAATGGGGGAAGTCTTTGGCAGATATTTATCTGACAGATGGTTGGAAAGAAAATTCAGAAAGTGATCAGTTAAAGTAAAGGAAAATTAAATACAGGTCTGATTAACCCCAGGACCTGTCCTCTAAACGAGTGGATTGTATGATACTTAGACACATATTTAGCCCCTTAGTGGTACAGCCATAGCACCAATCTTATAGGAATAATAATCCTTGCTGGGAATCTTCCCCAAAGAATTAAGAGAATCATACCACAGTGATATATGTGCACCCATGCTTATAGCGGCACAGTTTGTAATAGCTAAAGCTTGGAAACAGCCCAAGTGTCCATCAACTGGAAACTGAATAAAGAAGATGTGGGTTTTTTTTTATAAAATGGAGTACTACTCAGCCATAAAGAATGAGAAACTAGAGACATTTATAGCTAAATGGATGCATATTGAGGCCATACTCTTAAGTGAAATAAATAGGACACACATGTATAAATATCGAATAGTTTCTCTAGTGTAAGAAACTGAAAGTGTAAATAAGGATTAAAATGATTAAAATGAATAATTGATAACTTGAAATAGGAAGAAAAGGTCCAAAAGGGTAGGAGTGGTGGGAGGGGAAGGGGAAAGGAAAAAAGGGAAAGGGAAAAATTATGAGAAAAGAAAAAAAATGGAAACGAACTCTATGTAAATAGGGAAGGGTGGAGGTGGGGAAAGGGCACACAGGTAATGGGAAAAAATAAGAACTAAGATACATCATGTACAGGTACAAACATCCAATGATAAATGTAATCGTATTGTATACCTAAAATGTACCAATAAAAGAATTTAAGGAAAAAAAAGAATAGTAATCCTCAGATGTTAATGACTAACCCATTCTTCATACTCAAGCTTTAATTTATGTTAATAAAAATTGATTTAAGAGAAAAACACTTTGATTATTTTGATATTTTTCAGGAGGTTTTTTTTTTTTGATATTTTTCAGTTTTAAAAGAAAATAATCCATCAATTCTTCTTTCACCAAAATCTCTATCTCCTTTACAGACTAAGCCTTTGGAGGTTGCCTGATTTTTTTGTTTGTTTGTTTGTTTGTTTGTTTTTGAAACAAGCTCTCCATAAATTGCCAAAGTTAGCCTCTAGCCCATGGTTCTGCTACCTCAGGTTCCAGAGTAGCAGTGTAGGTGGGATTACTGGCATGCACCATCACACCTGGTTCTAAGCTTGAACTTCAACTTCAGCATTGCCTTAATTTGTGACACTCCCCCACATCAGCTCAGACAATGATGGTCATGGCAACATTTGTAACTATTACCAAAAAGTTTACCCATGAGTTTTCCCTACTCATTCTTGTGGTTACTTCATAACTAATTGCTTTTTGAAAAAATTGATATTTTCAACCAGCATACTATTTGACCCATGATAACAAAAGTAATTATCTTTAACAAACAAACAAACAACAAGGCTTCGTGATTCATTTTCATTTTGTATAATCCTCCCAAACAGGTGATAATTCATCTCTGAAGTGCTGGATAAATGTTGGCTAAATGATAAAAAAGTTTATTGAATAGTAGAAAAACATTTTTTTCTCTCTCAAGGGAGAATGAGGGCATATGTCTCACTGCCAGAAATGTTTCTTGGAATTGCATTTCCCAAATGACCTAGGTTTTTAATTTCAAGACGCAAATACCTGATTTTAAAAGATAAGTATCTACCCTGTGGGCAAAACTGATGATTTCTTATTTTTCCTGCCATAAAAGGAGGCTCAGAAACCTTCCAAATTATAGGTTTCAAGCAACCATTTAATTTAGATTGAATTAGACAGCAATTGTATGTTAAATAAATATGAAATGACTCTAGATGTATTTATTAAATATTAAGAATTCTGTAATACATAGGCTTCTATTACACATTTGCTATTGCTGATTTCTAAAATAAATCACCATTTAATTGAAATACTTAAAGAACATTTGCAAAGGAAAGCATAGCATTTATGAAACTTCATGAGAATCTCATAAGCCCAATGGGGCATTTCTAAAAAAATGAGCCCAGTTCCAAGATCATGGCAGAAAATGTGCTAAGTAAACATGGGCAGAATCCTACAAATCTTTACAAATGCTTTAGGCTGCCAATATGGACAAAATAAAGGGTTCACTCCAAATACTAATTATGAAAGTGCTTGTTCTGTTTTAAGCTATTGCCATTTTAAAAAAATCATTAGATGAAAATAAAGACATAGGAAAAAAACTTCCTCATATACACATCAGTCATCTCAATATAGCTGTCATTTTTTTAGGAAGAATGTTAAATGTTCCAAAGTACATTGTATCATGCATGTTTCCCCTGCTTTTCTAAGTTAGAAGTTTGTGCCATGAAAAAGTATAGACACGAGGTCTTGGAATCTAAGGCATAGTTTCTTTGCTAATGAGGCCCAATTTCCAACTTATATTACATAAAGAATTCTAAAATCTTCCTAATGGCAAAACAAGGTATTTGGTGGCATTTTAGGTCAGATACTTTAAGACACTTAAGGGATCTGAAAGATGAGGAGACTGTAGAATTAAATTTTGAGAGACGGAAGAAAGCAGAGTCTAGTTACAGGATGAGTAGATCAAAGTTAAAGAGACATTTCCAGGACTTTGGAATCAGTTGGGTATGTACCAGAATAAATGATGAAGCATAAGCTGC
The DNA here is from genome assembly GCF_053883595.1 of Heterocephalus glaber. Lineage (NCBI taxonomy): Eukaryota > Metazoa > Chordata > Mammalia > Rodentia > Bathyergidae > Heterocephalus > Heterocephalus glaber. Next base: position 11,160,327 of record NW_028258156.1, read on the forward strand.
TGGCTCTTCTAGAATCATTAGAACAGGGAGGTCATGGACATCTTTCAACAAGAGTCGATAATGCGATTAAGGCAACTGAATTTCAAACCAAGATGCTCCCAGATGCATTAGGCTGGGAGTCAAGTTGGATAAAGCAGGGAGGTGCAGCTGTCTGTTCTATTGCCCCTCCCTTAGAGTGTCATTCAGATTTTCTGAAAACAGTTAAAATTTTATAATCTGGATATTAACTGACAGGCCCAGAAGATGAAAAAATGTAAGAATTTAATTAAGGTGTGGCTATCAATATTTGTTTAACCCAATCAATCACAAGTATGATATTTAGAAAAAATAGCAACTGGGTGCTTAAAATTGCCTAATTAATAATGGATGACAAAAGAAATTCAAAATGACTACTAAGGAATATGGCTTTTATCATAACCATTACATCTCAAAAGAGTTGTGCAAGTCATCATCATAATTTTCAACTTCAGACAAATTCATTAAAGAGAAATTACTGCTCTTAAGAGACACCCAGATGTTCTCCACCAGCTGCTTAAATTATCCCAAGGCATTTGTCAACTCTTATTTCCTACAAATTGTTAGCTTCTAGAAAAGATTATTTAGACTGCTCCACGAAGCACCAGTAACAGAACCAGGAAAGTACCACTGGTTCTGAATTTCGATAATATCAATCAACAATTATAAAGGATATTATCAACTAAATTCTAGTTCAAGGTCTATGACCTGCTAGATAATTGGACCTGACAATTCTCATCTCTAAGCTTTTGTTTCTTTAAGAGTGGAAAACAGGTGTTGGGCTAAATTAGTATGTTAACCTTTAGCTAATCAGAATCACATGATGTTTGTTAAAATGCAGATATCTGAGCCTCATCTCGGACTAAGTTTGGATACAGATCTCTGGGTCTTACCCTTAACTGCATTTAAAGTAAGTCCTTCCAATATTTGGCTATTATGAATTATTCTGCCATAAATATGAGTATGTATGTATTACTGTAACATGTCTTTAACTCTTTCAGGAAGATACTTAGAAGGAGAATAACTGGGTCAAATGGAATTTCTAGTTTTAGTTTTTTGAGGAATCTCCATACTGATTTCCAGAGTGGTTGTATTAGTTTACATTCCCACCAACAATACAGAAGATTTTCTTTTTCCTCGAAACCTCACCAGAATTTGTTATAATTTTATTTCTTGATGATGGTCATTCTTTCTGTGGCAAGATTAAATCTTAGTGTTGTTTTAATTTGCATGTATCTTGTATTGTAAGCATGCACTATTAAAAAAAAGTCCTTCTACTAAGATTTGAGTCCATCCCCTGGAAAGCCTGTACATGCATTGAGCTGTGAGGCCCATATGACTACAAAATCTGCTATTTGGGTTTATCTGTTAATATCATTTCTAACTTTGTAGTAGTCAACAGTTTAAGCCTATTAGGAATAAAAAAAAAATCCCTCAAAGAAAACAGATCTAGGTTTGTTTTATCATTAAGATAAATAGGCATTACAATAAAAATAATAGATGTATCAACTTCATTGGATTAAGAAATGGCTAGGATATTAGTAAAGCATGCTCCTGGGTATGTCCAAGTGGGTCACTGAGGGGTGGTATTGAGTACTATGTATAGTTCCTCATGCATTCCTCTCTGGTACTATTCCCATGTTCTAGTTTCCTTTCTTCACCATGAACTGAGCAGCTCTGCTCCTCCACATCTCTCCCTAATGATATTTCTGCCTGGGAACCAGGCAAGCATAGGCCGAAAACTTGAACTAATGAAGCGCTTTCTCCTTTAAATTGTGAATCCTAGGGCACAGCCTGAGCCAACCTGTGCCAGGGGGCATGTGGCACCCGTCACCTGTCACGCAGAGTGCAGCGAGGGCTCCAGGGTCTCCAGGAGCAAGTGGCCAGCGGAGCAAGCAGATCCCACGGTGCACGTGTGGGGTGGGGCAGGACCGAATCTGGGCAGTGCCTCGGGCTGGCCTGGAGGACTGGGGAGGCTGCCCTGCCAGGGAGCCTGGTAATTAATGGGAAATACCATCATCTTGGAAGAGCAGGAGAAAAAATGGCCAGCACCTACCTAATGAGATTAAAAGGTGTTTCACTAAAAAACAAATAAACAAATAAATAAATAAATAAATTGTGAGTCCTATGTGCTGTGTCCAGCAACAGGAACATCAACTACTACAGAAAATTAGCACCTAACACAGAAAATCCAGCACCAGAGAAGTGGGGCCCTTGTTGTGACTGTACCTAACCACATGATTTAGAAGCCTTTGGAACTGCTTTGTGGGAGGAGTTTGGAAAAATTTGGGTGTGCTAGGTAGAGAAGCCTTAGGAGATTATAAGAAGATCTTGATAGCTGATTCTGGTCAGAGCTCAGAAGACCAGAACATTGACAGGAATGTGGACAGTAAAGGCCAGGCTCAGGAGGTTTCAGTTGGGAACAAGGATTCCATTAACAGTTGGGCTAGAGACCATGTGTGTAACAATCTGGCATAATCTCTACATTTTACGCATGTTGGGAAACTTTTCAGGAGACTGAAATGAAGGGCAGTTCAACATTCAGGGTTTGGCATGGGTACTGCTGGCCACATTTAGCCAGATTTATATGTAGAATCTAGGGCAACAGGCAAAGCAATAAAACTTACATTCTGGCCTAGAAGAAACCATGGGTAAAGTTGGGGAAGTATGGGTGCTGAAGATACTGACACCATTAAGAAAAACCCAAGTACTTTGTACAGAGATAAGAAGAAAGATGCCTTGAGGGCATCTCAGAAATCAATAAAACCTCACACATCACAGGCTTAACAGTGCAAAAGTATAAGTCTTTCATTTCAGGAGAGAGTTCTTGGGATTCCTGCTCAAAAGGGACTCCTAGAGATTTGGTTCCTTGATGTCTTAGTCACTTTCTTTGTGGTGGGGACAAAATACATGACATCCTCAAATTAAAAGAGGAGAGGTTTATTTTGGTCTATAGATTTTAGAAGTTTCAGCCTATGGTCAGCTGGCTCCAAGGCAGAAAGGTACAGTGGAAGGGTCTGGTGGAAGAAAGCTGTTCACATCAAAGAGTGAAGGGTGGAGCTGGGGAGGGATATATGCTCCTCCAGGTCACACTACCAGTCACCTATCTCTTCCTATCAGACCCCAATTAACAGAAAGTCAGCAATAGTGTCCCCATAATCCAATCACCTTTCAAAAGCCCTGCCTATTAGTGCATGAGGCTTTTGGGGGGACATCTAGATATAAACCATAACACTTGAGATTCATGTCAGCTATAGCCATCCAGGCACTCAGAGACCACTACAGCCAAAATACAAGGGGCTTGGCTACTGTTACCACTGATAGCAGACCTTGGTGTTATGCACATAACACTGGTTTTACCAGCATGCAAAATGCAAGAGTTGTGAGGTTAAGGAGACTTCCAACCAGATTCCAAAGGAAGGCTGGGAATGCCAGGCAAGGAGCCCCAAGGACAGTGCATGAAGCTGTGGAAATGAAGGCAAACATGGAGTGGAGACTTGAGGAAGTCGGAGATGCCAGGAACATGGAACATCTGCTGAGGAAAAGTGCAGGCCATGAGTGGAGGCAGCCCAAGAGAAGTTTTGTGGGCTGCAACCAGCAGGGTCATATGGGCAGCGCTGCATAAACCCCCTGGAGCTCACATCTCACTACCCTGTGCCACAGATGCCAGATATAGAGCCATAGGACTTAATGTTTGCCCTACTGTGTTTCAGTCTTGCTTTGGTCTGATTCTTTTCTATCTTCCTATTTTTCCCTTTTGGAATGGAAATGTTGTACTTTGGGATTATTTAACTTGTTTTTGATTCTTACAGGTTCACAGCTAAGAATTTGTCTTGAATCTCACAAAAGACTTGGATTTGGACTTCTGAAAAATGCTGGAACTTTTGAGACTTTGGGGAGAGGATTATTTTGTTTCCTGATATGTTAGGTAGAATTATAAAATTGTCATTGATTTTATATAGAGATTAAGTATTGTTTTAGGAGATGTGTTTGATTGTGAAGTTGAAAAGAAGTGGAATGTGACTGTTAATCTTGATAGGTCAATGTCTTTGAATTAAGAGAAGTCTAGCTGGTAAATAAAACAGGTTCCTGGGTGTGTCTGGGTGGATTATGGAGGCATGGGTTTGGGTGCTGTATATGGTCATTCAACCAATCCTCTCTAGTACATTTTCCCTGATCTGCTTCCTAGTTCCTACGAACTGAGCAACTTTGCTCCTCCAAGTCCTTTCTCCATTATGTTTCTGCCTTGGAGCCAGTGGATCAGAGAGTGAAAATATGAGCCAATGAAATCTTTCCTCCTTTAAGTTGTGGGTGTCAGGCATTGTGTTCAACAGGAAAGCTGACTAATATAAGTGCTTTGTTACTGCAAGTTAGGCTTCTATATAATTGTATGAGTGGTAGCATTTCTATACCCCCTTTTGCCCCTTCTCTATCCCGATTGCATACCAGCCTCTCTTTTATGTGCTGTGTTTCTCTTCCCTTTTGTTCCTACAAAATCTGGTTAAAAGAAGAGCTTGACACAGAGAATTAGGTAAATGGGTTGTCATTACCAGGTAGCTTTTAGATTTGAGTGCTTCACATCAATACTTAAATGTTAATACTTTAATAAAAATGGTCAGAGATGCATAGTAGCATGTTTATTCCAGAATAATAAAAATTTTGTATTCTATTAGGAGGATTTGTCAAGTGAAACTGTGTCCTGGCTCTCACAAAACATGGTCTTAAAGGAAACTACTCACATTTAAGACCAAACCTAGTTAGTACCACTTTGGTTAGTCTTATGAGGTATGATAGAGGGTAAAATATCAACTTGAAGAGTACCCTGCAGTCACAGTAAATAAATAGTTTAGGTTATCATGATAATGTCTAACTCCTTGGAAATAATGATACAGAAGTGGCCTTATGACCTTATGTTTCTAAAGATACTACATTTTCCTCTAAGGACATTAAATTTTCTTGTACTAGTCCTTAAATTTAATCATAATTTATTTTATAACTGAAGCCTTAGTTAAGAAATGTTTTCTTTGCCATGTTTGTCTCTGTATTACCCACTACTTAAAAAGGCTTGATCTAGAGGGTTTAAAACAGATTAAACAAAGTAAGGCTAGGTTGAACCAAGCAGAGAACTAAATTTGAGAAAACAGGATTTTAAACAGAAAAACACTTTTCAGACCGCTGTGATTAAAATAAAGTCTGTTAACGGTAGCATTCTGGTTATTTTTAACTGCCATCATTCAACACAAAAGGAAAAGCAAATTCTTAGGATACCTCATTATTTTATTTTGTTGATTCAAAGTTTTGTTTCTAGTTGAAACAATGGAGGTGGTGAAATTTTTAAAGATGTATAGCCAAACAAAAATGCTCTATGTGAAGACATTATCCAAGAACATATTATTCTTTCAGTAGAGGAGAAACAGATAATAAACATGAAAAGACAATAAGAGCATAGTTATTCTGGAGCTAAATTCAGGGGTGACTTTCAGTGATGATCTCAAACAAGCCTGGAATTCTTTTGTCTATTCTTAACATAAGTGGGGAAAACTATAAATAATTATATATAAATATCTAACTTAAATACATCAATGTATAGAATATCTCTTGAGTGATACTATTATTAGCATGTTATCTCCCTTGCTTCATGAAACACTCCTCTCAACTGATCTTCTGCCATCACATTCTCAGAATCCTTCCTTTCTGTTCCTTCTCTTCTTGATCCTGTTGCTGGCTCCTCTACCTTCTGCCTGAGGAAGGTGAGGACTCCCAAGCTTCTGTCATCAGAAGCCCACTCTCCCTTGGAATGTACTGTCCATGCATGAATGTTTTCACTGGCACACTTATGTTCACTAAGCTAAAGACTGCAATCTCTATCTTTCCTACCATCCTTTTCGAGCTCCTATCTTCCATTGCAAATGGCCAGCGGGGTATTTCTTTTCACATCTGCTGGACTGTAAGTAAGCATGTTTAAAGGTTATCCATTGTCCAGTTTCCTCAGTTTCTCCTTCTGATGTCCTTACTTTGGCCAGTAGAACATCTAGCTTGTAAAACCTAAACATTTGTCAATGATAATTAAGAGCCTGCTCAAAATATTCAATAACCAGTAAGCTTAAACTAGTTGACTTGATAGTTAAGGCCCCATTGTGCTATTACGGTCAAACTGACTTTCCTGAATAGGCTTTCCTATGGAAAGTGCCTTAGGTAAGAACATATATTTCGGAGTTTTAATTCCATCTCTCTCACAATCATCAGTGTCATCTCAAGACAGGTTCCTTAATTTTTCTGAGTTTCCATTTCTTCTTCCAGAAACTAGAAATAATATAACAACATCTGAGGTATGGTGAATTCAAGCAAAAGTAAATACTCTTATTTAGCACTATGCAAGGACACAGAAAAGGCAGCAAAAGTCACTGGAAAACCAATGTGATAAGAGTTGTATCATTCTTTCTGTTTGCTTTCCTTCTTTCTCTCATTTCTAACTCATCATTCAAGAGGCAGTTTTGCTGCTCCCATGCTCCATTCAGAGAAATTTCTCTGATTGTCCTATATTTTGTTCGCAAAATTAATTTAACTAGACAATGTCTTTTCTAACATATATGATTTTCAGTTTAGTTGTATGATTCTGAAGGAGGAGCTCAACACTCCAATTCTTGGCATGTCAGTCAGGAAGCTAGCACGGTATATTTACTGAAAAGGAACAACCCCACTTCCCTCATGTTCATGGCCAGAGGGCCATTTTGATTGCACAGAGCCTGAGATTGAATCTGATTTCATCTTCACGACTGATTCAAGTGCTGTGAGAGGGTTTGAGCAGGGTCATCAGTGTTTTGGCATTCTCTTTGCTCTTTCCCCAAGAAAGTATGTAGATTTCATTCTCACAGACTTTGAGAGCATTTCTGCTTGCTTTTACTATTTTCTCTTCACCACACATGCACCAGAACTTCTAAGTAGAAAGTGAATTGTATTTTCTCCATTTGGGCACCATATACTCTCAGAATGTAACTTAATATGAACAAAACGTGGTCTCTACCCCACGCTCAGGAAAGCCTTTCAGGGTCCGGAAATAAATATTTTTGGGATGCTCTGCAGGCCAGATGTGCAGACTGTGAGTTGGCACTGTGGGGAAAAAGAGAATGAGCCCAAGTCCATTAAACTTAGGATATTCTCAAAGCGGCTTGCTTTTCTCTGTAAAAATGTGGTAGGGAACTTTACTTCTTATTGCTATTTTTCCATGCCTTCTGGTTTTCAGCTAATATCAATTAAAAGAGGCAACCAGAGGTAAGTTTTGGAGTAATGGCTCTGAGCAGGTAGAAAACTACCCAAACCCAAAGCATCTATGTGTGTGTTTCTCTGTGAAGCCCACTATTTCTATGTCTTCCTCATTAGCCACATCACAGAATTCACCAAAATTCGATGTGACTTTATTAGCTATTTTCTTGAGCAAACATTGGCACTCTAAAACACAGTGTCTTCACTTCCTCATTTATAATACCAAGAAAGTGGTGTAGATGACATTGAAGTCCCTTCGCATACCTGATTTTAATCTCTCTGGATTCATATTTACCCCCACAAAACAGAGATCTTCAGGTCAAATTCTAATTGCTCTCTTCAGTGCTGCAAGAAATGGCTGCCAAATTGCTGGCCAGTGACTGACATCTCATATTTATGCTACTGCACTTTCAAACACAAACCATCGTCAGGCCATTCTTTGTTCTTTGAGATGCCTGTTTCCATCATCCTAAGAAAATGCAAGAACAGTCAGATGCAGGTGTTTGGGCATGGCCTAACAACTAAGGTTCTTTGTTTTTCTTTTCTTTTTTCCTTCTTTCTTCTTTCTTTCCTTCCTTCCTTCCTTCTTTCTTTCTTTCTATCTTCCTTCCTTCCTTTCCTCCTTTCTTCTTTCTTTCTTTCTTTCTTTCTTTTTTTTAGAAGAGAACTGTTTTAATGTGCATAAAAAGTCACAAAGGTTGGTCCTGAAGCCTTGACATCCACTCTAACTGTCTGAGATTCCCTCTGAAGTCCAGGGAAATCCTGCTCTCCACTGGGCCTGGTCTATAATTGCTAAACGAGGAAATGTGCAAGGGAACAGAATTGCAAAGTTAACAAAAGGGAAAAAAAAAAGCTTAAATACAGAAAAAGTGGTTCTGTTGTTGTTGCTGTTGTTATTGGGAAAAAAAATGGAAGTTTAAACAGCACATTTAATTCGTTTTAATTTCTGGGCTGTCAGACATCAGCTCTGAAGCTCTGATTTGGAACACATGCCGGGTTCCTTTGAAGTTTTGGCTGCTTTTTTTTTTTAACAATGGCAGAAAAAGATATAAAGAAATTAAACTCAACATAATCATAAAACAGAACTTCTGGATTCTGATTTATAAATTGTCATTCTTTTGTTTTTTTTTCAAGGCTTCAGTTTCAAAGCCTTATTGTGGCACATAACTTTTTATATATTTTTTCCTCTTTAAGCTCAATCTTCATCTATTATTTTCTCCTCCTAAATGAAGCATTCTACTTTCATTTTATTCAACTAAAATATAGTTTATTGTGGTTTTCTGAAGACAAGAAAGGAACAGGAAAATCCAGAGCAATTTACTAATTGGAATCTTTTTGATAAAAGCCATAGAAATATAGGGTTTAGTTCTTAAATTGCCCAATTCTTTTGGCATAAAGACAAAATGTACCTTAAAGTTTTAGGCTGCCCAAAGAAAAAAAATGTCTATCTGGTTTTCATGCTCTAATTACAGATGATCCTTACAAAAGATTTCAAGAACACTTAATAAAAACTGCACTTTTCAAATGCCATGTTTGAAAATACATAACCCCTTCCCATATTTACACATGCACAAATGCACAAAAATTGAGTTAATGTTGCCAGTCAATGCTATAATATTTATTTGAACAAGTTACACAAAAATTTCATAATTCAACTATCCCTTTTAAATCTAAATGCACATATGAACAGGATGAAAAAAACCTCAGTCCCCCAAATCATCTTTTTCATTGTATATTTTGGTCAATAATCTCTTCTAGGTTTTATCATATGAAGTAGTCTGGTATTTATATCCTTTTCAAATTCTGCTATGTTTCATTAAAACTCTGCATATTTATATTGAAATTTCTGTACTAGGTTTCCTTAATGGTCAAAATTTCAAAATTTGTATTATTCATGCAATGTACTGATCTTCATTACACCTACAGTGACTATTTGTCATCTTTGCTTCAACTTAAAATCTGTGCATCAAAAGGAAATGCAAAATGGAAATAACTATCTTCATCAGTAGTGTGCTGAGACCAGCTCGTGCTGACATGTGAGAACTGATAGCGCAAAATTTCCAGGAATTTTGTGAGCCAGCCATTGTTAAACATTAAATTTTATAAGCTCACAATTTACAAATTATGCTTTAAAAGGTATGCAATACCCACAACTCATCATTCCTTATTTTACCACATGTGCTATTATTTGTGTGTGAGGTTTATTGTATCCATACATTAGGAATACCAGTGGTGGTTTACTATTGCGCATCTCTGCATCTCTTCTCAATTTGTGTTAGTGCCTTCTGCATTGGTTGCCTAAAATTGGCCAGGTTGGTGTCTGTCCATCTGGGCTGCTGTAACAAAAAACTACAAACTGGATAGCTCCTGATGAACAGAAGGTCACAATTGTGCAAGTTGGGAAGTCCAAGAGCAAGATAATAGAAGATTCGGAATCTGGTGAGGGTCCATTTTCTGATTCATACATGGCATCTTCTCGCCATGTTATCACATAGTGAAAGGGGCAAGGTAGCTCTTTGCAATCTCTTTGTTTGAGGACACTTATCTTATTCATGAGGACTCTACCACCCTTATGCCTACTTATCTTCCACAGGCCCCATGTCAATTTTTCTACATTGAGGCCAGAGCAGTAGAAATATTTTGTCTGTTTTGTTGTCATAGAGCAACATGTTTTTTTCCTTTTGCAGTACTAGGCATTGAATTCAAGTCCTCTTAAATGCTAGGCAAGTGCTCCACCACTGAGCCACATCTCCTGCCTTCTTTAAAATTTTGGGAGACAGTCTTGCTACGTTGGCTTTGATCTCTTGCCTCATCTTCCCTACTAACCTGATGACAGGTGTGCAGAAAGCAACATACAAAAATTTGCCTACAGAAGGAGCTGCATTAATAAGCTATTTTCTAGTTGTCATCTGTACCTGAATTATTTACAAAAGCTAAATTATAGCAATTATTGTTTATTTTATCTTGGGTATTTTGAGGAAGAACTAGAAGATAGAATTCATTTTTGTTAATCTTTCTTTTGAGGAATACTGCATGGGAGAATTAGAATATTTATAACTCTTTCTACTTGCCTACAGCTTGAAACTATTCATACTTTTAACTGTGCATCACTCTTTAATCCTTTCACTGCTAGTCAATGTATTGATTTTCTTTTGATATTCCCATCTTGAAGGATTTTAACTTTTCTCCCTAGAATAATCTGCATTTTTACATCTCTGGAGCCATTTCTCATAGCTTTAATGAAAACTTACATACACTGTGATGTCCATAGTAATTAGGAAGGTTGGTATAGGACTCCTTTCATTTTCTGGCAGAGGATCAGGTACATGTGGTCCAAATGAAACAGGAAGAAAATTATACACATTATCTTTTTGAAGGAGCGAGGAGTAAAATGTCTATTGCTATGTTATTATCTTAGAATTTTGGATTGTAAGTGTGTAGAAGGGAGGTACCATGTATGTCAAGTAGCCTGATCCCTTAAGTATTAAATAATCATTGGATGGATTGCCAAACTTCCTCCCAATTCTACTTTGACAACAGCCTCCATCTACAAATGAAAAACATTTCCATGCCAAATGGTTTAAATTCTACTATTCTGCTATGAGTGACTGTCTTGAATACAAACAGATTTTAGACATAGAAAATTAAGATTTTTTTTTCTCCAGAAAGAATGTGGAAGAGATTTGGATAAGAACTGGAGAAAGTCTGACCATGGAAATTACCCATGTGCTGAAAAGACTGTTATTTATATACATTTGCACAGCCTTTGGTCTAGTCCTCAAGATTACTCTCATACCCAGAAGAGAAATGGAAAAGTTATAAGCAGAGAAAATATTCATTTGCATGCGCTACAATTGAATAGTTGTTTCCACTGAAAACATATCTAACTCTTCATTTGACAGTTTTCTAATATTTAACATTAACATTACTTATAGAGCACAGATATTTCTTATATATTGATAAAAAAGAAAAATCTATAATAATAATACTTTTCTCTGCTTATTGGATAGTTTTGAAGTTCCCAATAAGTTTAAATGTACCATTTAATTTTCACAAGAATCTAGGAATATCAGTTTTTGTGTCCATTTTCAAGGATAAGAAAACAACTTAGGTAAAGAAAATAACTTCTCCAGAATCACTCAGTAGGATCTAAATATACTTAATTCTGAAGTTCATACTCACACAAAGAAAAACTATCAGCTCTGATTATGTAAAGGCACTATAATTGGTGTGGTTCTTAGCATCTATACAGTGCATACTTCTAGAATACTCATGCTTATGAAGACTATATATAATTTATAAAGCAAAACTATTCCATACATCATTTTTAAATCACCTCCATATAAAGTTTGTTCCTACTATAAGAGACATTATAATACATGAGGTTTAGTAAATATGTACATAATATAATATAATGTCACAAAGTATTGCAAAATAGATAAACTACACAACATATACATACTATATACACATGATAAAATGCACTATGATGTATACCAAAGGTATAAATTTGAACAGAACCAATTCTAGTGAAGTTGTCTTTATCCCTGTCTTAGTTACTTTTCTCATTACTGAGACAAAATATCGGACACTCATATTTAAAGGAAGAAAGGTTTATTATGGTTCATAGTTTGTAGAAGTTTTCATCCATAATCAGCTGGTTCCAAGGCAGGGTGGCATGGCAGAGGGGCATCACAGAGGAGAAAGAGTTCATGGCAGGCGGAAAAAAGAAAAAGCAGCAAGCAGCAATTCCAAGTGACCATCGACACTTTCTGACCCTTATAGCTTACCCAGGCTATCACCCTTAATCCGAGCACTGTAGGATGAATAAATCCCAGTGTCACACACTGTAGATCAAGCCACCTTGGAAAAGCTCCACCTATGACTGCATGAGGATTTGTGGGGATATCCAGACACAACCCATAACAAGCCCTGACTTCCACTATTCTTATGGATGTAGATGATGCTAAAAATAACCAGATATTCTAATACCTACCTTCAAGATTTCACTATTTTACCAACATGTCACTTCCCTTCCAAGAGCCAACTGTAAGAATTTCTCATACACTTTGCACGTTCGCCTTTGGTGAATTTTGTTTTCTTTTCATAATTATTTGATGACACATTGCTGGGTTGCACAACACTGAGGTCTACACCTCCCCAAGGAGCTACCTGACTATGGCTCCTAAGGTCATGAGGCTCTCCCTTATGAGAAGTGCCACACTGACATTCTCACTAGACTACTTCGCTTTTCACGTAACACACTTTTTGTTAAATTTTGCCTAATAATATAACATTACAAGATCTGTAATGAACTGTTAAACTAACAATTAGATTTAACCAAGAAAAAGCTAAGTGATGCAATACTTTAAAAATATTTTATTTCTAATTGATACATGTTAATTGTACATATTTATGATATACAATGGGTCATTTTAACACATGTATACAGTATAATGATCAGGACAGAGTAAGTGGAATATCTGTCCCTCAGATGTAAATCATTTGTGTGGAGAGCATTCAGAATCCTCTTTACTGTCTATTTTTGAAATATTGAATTAATTGTTGTCTACCATAGTTATCCTACTCTAGTGTAGAGCTCCTATCCAACGACACCCCTGAATCCATCAACCATACTCTCCCTGTCCTTTCTCCCCACACATTTCAGGATCTTGTAACCACTATTCTATTTTCTACTTCTATGAGATCAACTTTTTAACTTCCACCTATAACTAAGAACATGTGGTATTTTTCTTTCTGTGCCTGACTTATGTCTTTCAGTACCATCCATGTTGCTGCAAGTGACAGAATTTCATTCAATTTTATGCCTGAATAATATTCCCTTATATATGTGTGCACCATTTTCTGAATCCATTCATCTATCACTGGACACCTAGGGTGATGCAATCTTGACATTTATCATAGCATTTTATTATGTGCTCCTCTTTAAGTCTTTTAAAACAAAACTTAATCACTTATGGATTAAGAAAATAAAATTCCCATTATAGTTCACCTAGGGACAAACATGTTTAACAGTTACTCTGGGCATTATTCCATTTTACCTGGTAAACATTTAGCAAAACACAGTATTCAGATAAGTTGGGTGAAAATCTCCCTATTCTACTTGGAAATCAGTTTTCCCATTTAAAAATTATAAATAAAAAATGTATCTTTTTGTGTTCTGATTGGAAGACTACACTATAGGATAGATCCCTACCCTGAGGAGCACCTGGCTTTTATTGGTGCTTGTTTTCATACTGCCTCCTTGTGGTTCCCAAGCCTTTTGACACACATGGATATGGTTTCTTCCTTTCTCATGAGGATGTTCCTACTGTGAAGAGAAAAGAAAGATCTTCCTTCCAGACTGCTGTTCCTGCTGTTCCTTAAGCTTCCCGCTTAAGTTAATGGGGACATAAGTTAATGGGGGAGCCTTCTAATCTTGCCATGTCTTGTTAACCCCTTGTGATACTGTAGGATTCTCTCCTCATCCCTCTGCCTTTGCTCAGTTGTAAGCCATGGTCTTGCCTTGTGCCCCTACTGACCTGCAGGCACTTGAAGGATTAAATGGAATTTTACACAGAGTAGGTAGCTGTACATTAAGGCCACCTTGTTCCTTAGCAGCTAGATCAGCTGTATTCAAATCTCCTTTCTGTGGACCTTGGGAAGTCCATATTTCTCCCTGAAATTATGCAAGTGTTGAAATGGTGAAGGTAGTGGGCTATTTATAGTTTTATAAGTGTAGTAGCTTTGTACACCTGCTTCCTGTTAATAAACTCATGTTAATGTTTATTGCCACACCTCACTATTGCCACTTTTTTTTATTTTTTAATTTTTGGTACAAGGGATCGAACTTGGGTCCTTGCACTTGCACAGCAGGCGGCAAAACCACTGAGCTAAACCCCCAGCCCAGTATTGCCACTTTTATCTGTACTATACTGGTGCTAATATGAAATTAAAATCTTTTTTTTTTTGTACCAGGGATCTAACTTGGGGCCTTGGGCTTGCAAGCCAGGCAGTGCCACCACGGAGCTAAATCCCTGGCCCTTGAAATTAAAACCTTTGAAAAATTTTTTCATGAAGAAACAAGCCTTTAACTTTGTATGTATGAAAGCCTTTATTATTTGTAGGGAAGTTGAAGAGATTTCCATTCCAGATGAGAATGAAATGTAACATTCCAGTTCCTAAATGTATTTCAGCCACCTCTGCATCTCAAACTCTGACTTCTTTATGCATCGCTTAGTCCTCATGCTCTTTCTTCCGTGTTCCCAGGTTCCTCTTCATCAGTCCTTACATTAGGATGATTTATTTTCTAATATGGAATAGTTTAGCTCTTTTGTTTATCTCATTGACAATAACTTTTGAATCTAATTTTTGACTGCCATCAGTGTACTTTTATAAATAGAGTTTCTTTTCAAGGAACATTTTAAGTTAAGATAACATAATTTTATACTCTGGTACAAATGCGTGAACTGAAGTACAGGATTTACTTATCTTGGAGAAAGTGAAGGTAAAGAGACAAAAAAAGCTCACAAAAGTAGTGAAAGAGGCCCAGCCTATCTGCTCCTTCACAACTTCCAAAAATGTACAGTGATGATTTTTAAGGCCTTCTAAAGTCATAGTTAGATCTGAGTAACCTGAACAGTCTTGTTTAAAATGCACATTCCTCATCTTGACAGACAGAGGTAACACTCTGGTAGCTCTTAGTTCAATATACACAATAAATTTTGAGGGCTACTGACATAGGAGTGGTGAAGAGTTAATATGATCAGTACCATGTTGCATATTTCTTAAAGTTTTTAAGACCAGGAAAGGCTTAACATGGACCAGTGACTCTCTAGAAACTAATGTCCTAGAGATAGAACAGTTTGGGTGCAAATATCTGCTGTTCCTTCATATTTCTTATTCCTCCAAATAGATTTTTAACCTCCAGGAGAGCTAAGACATCTTCAGTTAAATACACTTGATCACCGCAGTGGCAACACTGCACCCTATCATAGCTGCATTGTGAGTTCTTTCACTTGTTAGTTACATTGCCTCATTCTCATACTCTTTTTTAAAAATATGTTAGGGTGTGAAAAGGAGTATGTATTTCATGATCATTTTCTACTTTTATTGTATAGATATGCAAAGCAGAAAATAAACTTTACTATTTCAGTAAATTCCTATTTTCACTAAAGTAGAAAATACATTTTATCTTCTCAAAGGAAATCAGCGAAATACATTTTTTAAAAAATTTAAGGTATGTTAAAGTTTGTACGTGGTCCAATTGTTGGGTGTTTGGGGGAAAGATAGGAATTGTGCCTATTGTAATTATGACTATGAAACTACAGACATTCAGCAGAATCTCTGTTCCCAATCGGAGCCAGCATATTCTGATCCAAGATCCTTTGCCAGTTGTGTAAAGGTCATGTGGAGGTGAACAGAATATGAGGTATCTGGCTCCAATTCCATTTGAAACATTAAAGTAACTCCAGATTGATAAACTAGAGAGGGAATAGCACGCTTGACTAGAAAGATCTCCAGCCAAAGTGAGCCAAATGGTACATTCTTGACTAACAGTGACTGGCAATGAAAGGAGGAAGAGAACTTAGGAGTAGACTGAAGTTCTGCTTCTCGGGCTTAATTTAAGATGCAGTCAGAATAAATGAAAATGTTTGGCAGAAGGATAACTGAAGACATGAAAGTAAATAGCTGGCAAAAGGGATGAAGAAATTGTTCACATTTTCCTCAAAGTTATGAAAACGTATCCTTTCCATGGTCAAATGCTGGAAGCCCCGAGATAATGACAAAAAGAAAATTAAGGAAGTTAAAAACATGAAATTGCATGGTTGTTCTGAGAAAGAGGAAGAGAGGAAATTCCACTGATGTTCTATTTGAAAGATTGGCAAGAGGAAGAATGTGTAATAAAGAAGTAAAGAAAGAAGAAAACAGATTAAAATTTGAAAGGAATATTGCCAGTTAACTAACTTTGACCTAACACCATTACTTAGGCACCATGCAAGTTATTTTACATAAACTATAAGAAAAGTGCAGTTATTGTTTCTATTTCACAAATGAGGAAACTGAAGTTTAGGGAAATTAACAACTTTCCAAAATTATGTCCAGTCGGGACACAAATAAAGGGTTGTCTACTCCCACTGTCCTTGCCATAATTATGCTGAAATTCCAGCAGTTCTCCAAACAGCCTTTTATTTCCTGTTCTGATCAATGGGCATAATCCTTGGCCTGAACATGTAAATCCTTTACAAATAGTTTATGCAAGAAAACTGTTGAACATATTTGTTCACTTTTCCCTGAATATTTTCTGTGTCATGTTTTATTATATCACACTGACTTTTCCTACAAAGCCAGGAGTTTCTCTATACACATTTGTTTTGTTCAACTCTGAGCATCAGACCAAATGTAAATCAACGTTGTTCCTGTCAGTGATTATCCTTGTTAAAAATCCCTCAAAGGAATGAGACTGGAATCACAAGCATACAGATTTAGGAAACAGACATGTTTCACTGATAGTGTGAAATTTCTTTTCCCAACATTTTCTATCCCTCAGATACTAAAATAAAAAATGTTCCCCTTTTATTTTAGGTTCTAATTCTATAACTTAACAAAATAATTATATTCTAGGAAATCCAAATGTTTAACTGAGGTAAGCGTATTTGTATTTATTTCAGTGGTGCAGCCTATTCAGTCATTTCCCTCTGCCCTTGTCAATTGTTTCAGTGGCTCACAGGCAACTCTATTAGCAATGACATATTGTTAGAGGGGGTTCTCAAAAAGTGCTTTATCTTCATTATATTGAAAATTCTATTCCAAACTAACCTTTGGGGAAATCTTTTTACTGACATGCTTTTGTTTCATGGTTTTGTTTCAAACACAGTGATTTTTTCCTGCCAAAGCTTCATTTTTCTCCCTCATTTTGGCTAAGGGTGTTCTTCTGGAGACTTCACTCCCCCCACCCCTTGGTGGACCTCGCAGTGATGACTCTCCCAAGGACACACTAGAGGGCTTTGCCCTAATCCATGCTGTACTAAACAGCCCCAGGAGGGAGGAAGGTCTTCCTAGGATTTGATTAAACAGGTTCTTAAAGCCAATAACGAGTTTTCAATAGCAAGAGAGAGCAGTGTTAGTACACATTCCTCACCAGAGCAGACATTCAGCTCCTTAGTCATCCTTAAGGAGCACAGTTGGGAATGTAGAATGTTCTCCGAGATTAGATCCAAAGGCTTCAGCCTCAAGGGACACTCACTCCTGAGAGTAACTTTATTGCCTAGTGTGATGCAGTTATGACTAAAGCTGTTCTCTCATATTTCAGGGTTATGTGCAACTTTTCCTCTGGACTTTATGGTGTTATTATTGAAAGGGTAGAAAATAAAGTAAGTTAAGATCAGTGGAAGCTTACGATGAAATTGCATCTGACATCAAAGAATATGACATACCCCTGGCAGAAATGAAAAGGAAAGCTACTTGTTTAATATAGTAGAATATATATATGATATAATATATGATATATATATACACATGAGATATGTAGATATGAACTTGTAGGATTAAAAATATTTGGTTCAAACAAAAAGAAATAGTGAAAGGCAGCACATGGTAAGATTATGATGCCTATAATACCAGGACTCAGGAGGCTGAGGGAGTAGGATTCCTAGGAGTTTGAGACCTGCTTGGACTACATAGTGAATTTAAGGCTAGACTGAACTACATGCAAGACCTTGTCTCAAAAATCCAAGAAATAAAATTAACTTTAACTTAAATTAAATGTATGTTGGGCTGATATATGGAGCTTAGTTCTATGATCAAATAGGATTTGTTTAAATAATCCTACTGAATGTTGAGGAAATAGTTAAAAGGAATCAAGTTGGTTGAAACATAGATGGTTTATGGCCATATTTATTTTTGCTAAAATATCCATACTATCCAGCAAAGAGAAGTCTGTGAATTATGTGGTTAGTTTGGTCACTATCCATAATCACAGAGATTCATGGAGGGGGTATTCCCTACAGGCACTGGAAACTCCCAGTTGACTAATAATAGCAAACAGGCTCACTAGAAACAAACAGTTGTAAAATCTCCTCCACATTATGTGTTCGATCGACACAGTTTAAATATCAAGCCTGACTTTTCTTTTTCTAGATGTCAGTAATGCAGACAAGTAACAGGCCTTTGGAAAAGAATGATTTTTTTTAAACATTGAGATATTTTAATTCTGTCCCAGCAGAGAAGGGAAGAATCACAGAAGAAAATATATTATTCACACACACACACTTTACATGCATATATATATATATTTATATATATATATAAAAAAAATATATATATATATATGGCATTTGATCTGCAGTATTGGGGCCCTGGGAATAAAATGTATTGTTGAGAATCTCTGTAGTTTTTTATTAGACAATTATGATTAATGTCACAGAACTTAAGCAATCTTTGAAAACAAATCAAAATGTGCCACAAAAATTCATTTGATTGTGCCAGTGGGAATATTTCCTAACATAGTCCCAAACTTCAAAAGCAGCATAAAGCATGCAAATGGGGTGAGGGGTAGAGCTCATCCAATTCTTCCCAAGTACATTCAACTTATTTAACAGAAAAATGTTGGGAAAGTTGTGGCTCTCATTAGCATGAGAAAGGAGCATCCTGAGGTGTCCTACACTGGCCTGTTCACATGGTGCTTTTCCCAGGGCAGGGGTGGTATTCATATATCTTATGGCTTCGTGTCACCAGTTTGCAACCCACATTGTAACTTTAAGATGTTATCTCCTGGCTACTTAGATAAATAGCCCATTATGTTTTTATGAAGGGCAGTTCTGAATCCTCAGGGGATTAGAAGATATTGGCTGGAGTTTGTGGTTCCCTGCTAGACTATCAAGGAGTCCATGGAGTCTTGCCCAAACTATGTCTTTAAGCAAACACCTCTCTCATCGTGGTGTTCTGACACTGCCTTCTTGGCCATGGACTTCAAAAGCTGATTGCAGAGAGGGCCAAAAAGGCAATAACCCTTAGTATAACAGAACCAGCCTAGCAGGGACAGACAGGGCAAAGGCAAGGCGTCTTAGAGGTTGGCATTTGTGTGTTTAGCCACATGGGGTGATTAGGGGCCATCTGTTCTTCAGTTGGCTAACTCGTCCCTTTCACACCACACCAGGATCAAGTACATTTCATGTTTAATGGTGTCAGCACAGCAGAGCTTTCCCAACTCTAATGATACATATTTTAAGCTGGTTTATCTTTGATCTCTAAATGATAGCATATATGGGTATGTGACTACATATGCATATTCGTGTGTGTGGTGTGCATGTGTGTGTGCATGTGTGCATGTGTGCTGGGAAATTTGAGTAGTTTTGGGGAGTTGGAGGTAAGATGATCACAACTACAACAAAACTCAAGTATGTACTCATAATCCCTTGAGTAGGAAAAAAAAAAATCTCTGGAATACTGTGCTATTGGAATTCTTTTTCTATTCTGCGTGTGTTCTTTGACTAGTTAAAAAAAATTGCAGAAACTGGCTGTTTGAGATAAATATACAGAGAAAACCCTTTCTACCATCTTTTAAACAGTAATGTGTATCCTATGAACTACTTCAAAAAAGACTTCATTTACAAAAATACACATTCTAAAATTCTGAGATCTGAAAAAATGAAATAGAAATTTGAATTTTTTCTGTAAAAATTTTCACACTCAAGATAAAATTGGTTTTTATATATGCCATGTCATGGAGTATATGAAGCTTATTGAAAGTTAGCTATGATTAATGTAGATATCTGTCTTTTGCCATACTACTTGTTAAATGACAAATTACATCAAATAATTCACAATTTGCACAATGGTTTTAAATATCTTTAGCTCATTGTACTCATATTAATTATTTTGTAAGGTTGCTACCATGTCTTCTAAAAGAATAATTAAAATACTAATAATTTAAATTGGACTAAGCCAAATGACCAAAATTTGTATTTTTTGGAGCCTGTAAAACTTTAAAAGTATGATTGGTGCAATTGATACAAAATTAGTTGAAATTTTCTCCTCGTGGTTGACACTCTTCCTTTATATCAATATCTCTAGCATAATTTTTGCCTGCCTATCTCAGTAGATACAATGTAAAAGAAAAAGCACAGTTCATGTGTACATGTAGAAAGAGTAGCATTTTCAGAGAAAGGGCTGTTGGGGCTAACACTAGAACACCAGGTGAGTTAATTCAGCCCTACCGACTGCTGCTTACCACACAAGTGCTCAGTTCAGTCTAAACATTTCACAGGAAGTGCTCTCCGTTACGGAACATCCAATTAGCATTCTGATTTGGAGGGAAAAAAGCCTATCTCATCCAAAAGTTATGTTTTCAATCAGTGAAACCATCGCACACACATCCTAAGATTAAAATATGTTTTTTCATTAATAACTGTTTGTTCGGCGGAGATTCCAAACCCTAAGCTGTACTCTGGAAACTTTCCCTAAACAATAACTTCCTAACTCAGTAATCGTCACACTTTGTATGGGAGCATAATCTGTGTTTCTTTCAAATGAATTTTAACAGATACATAAGAACATAAAATGGTACATATTAATAAGATACATTTGATGTTTTCATACACACATAAACGATTTATATTAGGTTAAATATAACTAGCTCCTCAAAAATTTATCATTTTTTTATGGAGAAAACTTTCAAAATATTTCATCTTATTTTTTGAAATGTATGATCAATCATTGGTATCTTTAGCTTAGTACGGGGGAATTCTCCCTCCAGTCTAATTATCACTCAGTGCCCACTGATTAACCTTTCTGCCTGTCCCCCATCTTCCCAGTTTCTGTAACCACCGTTCTACTCTCAGCTTCTGTAAGGCCAGTTCTTTTAGATTCTACACATGAGTTAGATAATTCAGTGCTTGTCTTTCCATGCCTGGCTGTTTTACTTAAAATAATAATCTTTCAGTTCCGTCTATGTTGTTGCAAGTGACAAGATTTCACCCTTTTAAACTGCTGAATAGCACTGCACTGTGTATCTGTACCAGATTTTCTTTATCCATTAATCTAAACGGAATTTGAAAAAAAAGTTCTTCTTTTATATTTTCAGTGAATGTCTAATATTTCTTGAGTTAGTATTTTTAAAAAAAGATGTACTTTTAAATATATTTTGCACGAGATTTTTATAGTATTTTCTCAAACTCAGGATCTTTGGATTCTGCTCAGTTTATGGAAAATGGCCACTATACAATCAAATTTACGATACTAGTACTCTTTGTCACCCCCAGAAACTGAATGGGAATGACAGGGGGAGGCAGGAAAATGTCTTATTCTGTTTTTGTATTCAAATTTTATGAATATGAATTCCCAAGTAAGTATATTGATAACAGAAAGATAGATAAAGAGACAAGTTAATTAGGTAAATAAGCAGATGCACATATACATATGCATACATACATGCACAAAGGTACACAGACTCTCTGTGAGTTATATCCTAGGTAAAATGAGCTGTTACGTCCCTCCACATTTCTTACGGAAACTCACTTTGCTTTCAGGTCAGAGGAAACCTTCTCAGAAAGAATATAGTCACTTAATCATTCTCCTTCACCTACTCTAGTTGCTACCCACCAGTTGGTTCATTTTTCTCCCCCTGAAAATACAATGTTCCTTTAGAATTTCTTTCATTTAGGTGAAATTCTTTTAGCTGTCTGTTCCATTTGGGCAAGTACCACTCCCTGTTTTTTCCCTACATTCAAGTTACTTTGTCAGTGATGTCTCTCCTCAACCAGGTAAACCGATCTTCTTTTTTTTGATGTAATGGGTTACTATAAGTGTTTTATGTCTACATTGTCACAGTTTTATATACATCTTTCTTAATATGCCATATGCTTATCATATGTTGAAGACTCACTAAATGTTTTTAAATGAAACAAATGAATCAAATGATTCAATAATTAAAGAACTAATTCCATTCAGAAATGTCTAAAATGATGCTTTATTAGTAGTCATATATAAGTTCATGCTCCAGTGGAAATGATTCCTTTAAAGGAATCCATGAAGTACATTTTACTAATTACTACTGTCCATATACAAGTGTATGTTATTATCCTGATTTTCTCCAAAACAGCTTGACTCATAAGTAACATTTTAGGAATGACAGTAAAAAGCACTGTTAAGAAAGACCACACATGGACATAAGCTTGCAAAAGCATTAGGTCCATGCATGGCTCCTGGGTGGCACAGAACCTTCTCTGGAATGGGATGGGTGGTGATGGTGGGAAATACTTTTTTAAAAATCCAAATTTTTTGATTTGGATGAGGAAAACAAAATAAAACACTTGGATGAGGAAAACAAAACATTTGTTTATAATCAAGCCTAAAATTTAATTATATCCATTTAACACATGTAACATATAGTAAATAAAAAATTTAAATGTGACTAATTCTAAAAATATAGAAAATTATAGCCCACACTCAGCCTCTTAAGTTGCTAGTCCAAGTAGTTGAACCAGACCTTCTCTAGTACAACAAGCTCAAATTGAATGCAATCAATAAGTTTGACTATGTGATACTTTGCAGCTAAAGGAAGTAGAGCACACAGTAAAAATCAGAAACCTCCAGTATCCCTTAAATAATGCATGATAAACTAATTTGGATTTTAGGACCCACATGATATTCCTTAATTATCTTCTATCTGTATTCTAAGAGGTAAAACAAGTAATGCCCCAGAGTTTCGGCGAAG
Organism: Heterocephalus glaber; assembly: GCF_053883595.1. Taxonomy (NCBI): domain Eukaryota; kingdom Metazoa; phylum Chordata; class Mammalia; order Rodentia; family Bathyergidae; genus Heterocephalus; species Heterocephalus glaber. Next base: position 11,183,320 of record NW_028258156.1, read on the forward strand.
TATGGATTCTTCCAAGTCTCAGAGCCTTGTTGAGATTTTTCAGGAATTAGGCATGTAGAAAACTATCACTAAACCCATTTCTGAAAAATTCTGTCAGAAAAAATTTTGTTCTGCCTGTATTTTTCTCCAATTTGATTTTTTAAAATAGAAAAGGTTAGTGAAAATGAGCCTTGGGAAATTCAAGGAAGTGATAGGTCATGATTTTAAACTACGACAAAAAAATGGGAAGGAGAAGAGTTGAAAGGAGCAGAGAGGGATGGAAGGGGAAGGGGAGAAAAAAGAATTAGGATGCTATGTCTATGTATGAATTCCCCATGATGAATGTAATCGTGTACTGCAAACATGTACTAGTAAAAATAAAGAAAAAGAAAAAGAACGAACCAGGAGGGAAATATTAGCATCTGTATTTCCTGGATTGAATGAACAAAGGCTGTCAAATCTCTTACACTGTTGTAAAGAGGGGTAGTTCTAAACACTGGTCTTTCCTTATTCACACCTGGTCTTAGGAATCGAGGATGAATTTTTCTCCTTGGACAAGTTAGAGCTTAATTACCGTCATTATTTCTTTACAGCTATCTAGCCTTTGTGAGAAAAGTTTCAATGATATCGTGGGCACCTTGAAAGAACTAGGGAGAGAAAATGCCCTTGCCTCCCTAGCGAGCCCCAGGGCCCCAGGAGTGCTGTGTGAGCCACGTCATCACCACCATCCGTATGGTCTGTCCACAAAGAAAGGCTTCTGAACATACACATCTGAAAATCACTGGTTCTGACACTGACTTTCATTTTGCTTTGTGTTATTTGTAAGGGACAAAAAAGATCATGCTCAAGAATGAAAAAAGAAAATACTTAAGGGGGTCTGGGCAGTTTTAACAGCATGAGTGAAATCCAACACCAAGCAGGAGGTCTCCATTCCCTTTGAACTTGAGGCATCCCATGGACCTAAGCTACTGAATTCTCTGGTTAGTTATGTGGTGCCAGACATTCAGTGGCACTTAATGAAGACAAGTTTCTACCTTGTGCTTTAAAACGTAATGGTGAATGAATCCTGCCTGACCAAATTAAGTGCTTTATCAAAGTCATCCTAAGGTTGGAGAAAATGTACATGATTTACTTGGATCTTAAAATAAAACAATTTGTTGCTTTTCGATTTTTTAATCCTTCAATGCTAATAAATCTTCAGATCAAGAGGCAGGAATATTTCCACATTGACATCCCAAGAATAAATGCAAGTATTGTTTATTCATTTATTTGGAAGCAAATAAAATTCGAATGGAAAATAAATGTAAGCACCAACTGATTATATTTCATTAAATATTTTCTTTTTTCATGACTGGCATTTAGAATTTCTTATGCTTTAGCAAAAGTATCATCTTAATTTTTTCCCTTTCTCATTCATGAGAATTCTACCTGCCCCCTTGAAGGTTTCCTTCATTATTCAAATAAACTGGTCATTTATTTACAGTTGTATAACCAAGGTGTACAAAATCCATACGTAGGATGTTGTCATCCCTCTTCTTTGGAAATATATTTGTTTAAAAAGTGGCTAAGCACAATTAAATAATACTTTATGGATGCTAGGCTTGTATTTGAAATCTCTAAGAAATTTCCACCTTCGGAAATTGGGTGGAATAAAAAGTCTAAGCCTCAGATAAAATGCAAACTCCAAACATGTAGCCTCACAAGAGAATAGAAGGTCAAAGAAATCTATCTAATGGAAAGAGGAAAGTTCTGCTCTACTGTTCTTGATTTTTAAATTTAACCATTAAGTTGCATTTCATTAAAAATTTTTTATTTCATAAAGAGATGCCTCCTATGGAGTAGCTATCTAAACAAACTCCTTTCATGAACTGATCTTTAGAATCAGTTAGTGATTCGCTCTTACAGTCATGCCCTGGTCACTTTCTTCAGCAATAATTAGAAGCCTTCTTTAGTATCAATTCCTAGCATATTCACCTCTTATTATTACCTTCTGTCTTTTCTGTTTGTTCTCTGTACTTCTACCCCAGCAATAATTCTGGTACCCATAATCCACTGATCCTATCAACTTTTCATTTCTCTCCCTTTTGTTTTTCCCTTCGGTCCTTTAACCAGCTGAAAATTCTTATTGTCAAGATAACTCTCTCACTCTAACTCAAACCTGATTACATTCAACTCTCTGCCTCCCCGGCTAATGAAAATTCTATCATGATGCCGTCTGATATCACTTTAAAGTGATGTCCAGGAAACTCACATTTGCTCTTAAAGCTGCCTTGAGCCATTTTTCTCTAGTAGATTCTCTTGTCCAGCCTCCTGGGTAATTATGTGTCATGTCTTCTGTTTTTAAACCTCCACAATTTTCTTCTCGTTCTAATTCTCAGTGATCACTTTGATTCTTACTTCACTGAGGAGAAAGTCAATCCGAAGTTCAGATGTCTCCCACCATTGCATCCACCATCTGCCAACATCTGGAGCATGTGCTTTGGTTTTCCCATAGTTACTATGGATGAATTATCACTCATCGAAGGTCAAGCCTTCCTTTTGTACACCAGATCTCATTCCTTTCACAAATTCAAGGATTTTTTTATTACAGTTTTCTCTCTATGGCAACATTAATTTTATTTTTCTTTTGTACTAGGTCACTACCAGCATCACATGAATATACTGTTATTTTACTAATACTATTTTAAAAATACTTACTGAATTTTTACCTCCTTCCACCCACTGTTCCATTTACTTATTCCCTTACAGTAAATATCTTTGAAAAAAAGAGCAATCCATTTTTACAGTCCATATTTCCTTTTCCACTTTTCCTTCTTCCAATCAGGCTTTTAACTCACCAAGCCTGTTATTGTCAAGACCAGCAGTGGGCCCATGTTACTAAATTTACCGGTCAGTTCTTATCGCACTGGATTCATCAACACTTTATAGAGCTCCTCTTTGGACCTCTTGCCTTTGTTGAGTTGCAGGACAGCACACTGTGCTAGTGAAAATCAGTTGTTCTTCATCTGCTCCTTCCCTCTCACACCTCCCAAGTTTACATGTTGAAATGCCTCAAGCAGCAATCATTGGGTCTAGTTTCTATCTGTGCTTTTCCTCTAGGGGATCACATCTGGACTCAGGACTTCAAATACCACCTATATGCTGAGAACAACTAAACTTACATCTGCAGCTCTGACTTCTATTCAAACTACAAGTGCATATATCCAACTGCCCTCTCGACAGCTCCATTCAGATGTCTGGGGGACTTTTCAAATCTAACATGTACAAAGCTGAACACCTGATCATCAACTTAAACTTATTTCACACCTTTCCCCATTTTAGTAGCAGCAATCTCTTCCTGTCTGGTGCCTTGACCCAAAACCTTGGAGTCATCTTTTACTCCATTCCTGCCTCCAACTTCCCTCACTGCAGATCTGATCTTTCAACAAATCCAATTCAGTCCCCTTTCAAATAAATCAGAGTATAACTACTTCTCTGCACAACCCGCCTTTTCTCTAGCACTCCTTACTTGCCTCTTTGTTCTGGAGTCCTCCAGGCTTGGCCTTGCCTCAGGGCCTTTGCCCACAATAAGAAGGTTCTTCCCCAGGATGGTTTCCTGGCTTCCTCTCTCATCACCTCATGTGAGGTCATCTCAGATGACCCTTTCTAAAATCACATCCTAACCCTTTCCTTGCTTTAATTTTATTAACAGAATATTAACTCCTGATGTACTCATTTTGTTTTAGGCTTTAACCCCTAGACAATGCTCTCCAAAAGAACTTTCTGCAATGATGCAAATGTTCTGTATTGGTGTTTTTCAATGTGGTAGCCAATAGCGATACATGGCTATTGAGAGGTGGAAATACACAGTCTCATTAACTTAGGATGAAACTGAAATTCCCACATATAGCCAGCAAGCCGCCTAGTAGACAGCATGGTTTAAACATCAGCTGCTTGAGAAGAGAACATTTTGATTCTTTCTGGCTGAGGTAACTCCAGCACCTACAACATCATCAGGCACACAGCAGGTTCTCAATGTATATCTGTGCATAGAATTAATCATGTTCTTTTCTTCCTGGCTCCATTTCCCTTGTTGAACATTGCCTCAAGCCATGGTATTTGGCTGATGAAGGAAGCAGAGGCTACATTTTAGGCCCCATTTACCTTACAGCCTATTGTGCAAAGCACAACCCTGTGTGGGGACTTGGTTTTGTACATGTTCACCCGGTTGCTTAGAATTTGCAACTTTTTCTCTGCTTTCAAATACCAGGATCACCATCAATATGTAAAGAAAGGCAAGGGGGATACAAAGAGAGAGGCTGAGGTTTGGAGATGTTTGCCTATCTTTCTGTCCTCACTGCCTTAATGACAAATGTACCTAGGGTCCCACTAGTTATTATTATTATTTATTATTATTATTATTATCATTGGTTTCAATTATTTTATCAATTTAAAACCCTGTGTAGGCTTTCAACACTCAGATGTAGGAAAAAGGTTAGATACGAGAAGCAGTGAGCAATAGCCTGGGAGGAAGAAAAATAATCGATTCTAAGCTTAAGCTCCTTATTCTTAATAGTAATTACCCTTAAAATATAAATCTCTCCTCTTCATCAAGAAATAATTTTCATCAATCTTACAAGGAGAAGATTTAACAACACTCTGTGGATGGGATAAAATCAAATACCCCTTCCTGTGCCTTCTGAATTTATTTCTGTGCTACCATTCTCCTTTTTTCCACAATGTTTCTTACCTATTAGTAAAACATGAGCTAAAAGGTACACAGAAACCCAGGTTTACCTCATTCTGTCTTTGCAGGGCAGGGCCCAAGTTCATCCAGGTACACTTATGCTCTCTATGCACAAAATGTTACTCAAGGACAGAGGAAAAATAGTGCAAATAGCAGAGAGGGACAGTATCTCTCATGGTTTTCAGAGTTGCTTCCTGACATAAATATAAATAAATAATACATTCTGCTGGCCGTGAAGCCAGTAGTCCAGCTCTAGCTCCTTCATAACATTGACTGTGTCTTAGCTTACTTGTGCTTCAGTTTCCTCATCTGTAAAGTGGGGATCATAGTAATACTGCTCATCATACAGTGTTGTTTTAAAGATTAAATAAGAAATATAATGTGCTTACTGTAGGTTATATGCATTTATTTAATGGTTCCAGCTATTGCTACTCCAGACAGAAAATTCTGAACCACTGTATTAGTTTCCCTAAATAATTTTCCAAATGAGGACTAGAGATATAAATTCTTTCATCTGAAGCATCTGAATGAGGACTGAATGAGGCACTGGTCTACTACTTTCTTGTTAGTATTTTTGTCATAGTCCACCCTGATGCTCACCATTTCCTTTTATTCCTTTCCATTTTCTTCTTGACTGTTACATGAAAGTAAAAGGAGAACCAGAGATGGAAACTGTGATTTGGATTGCAAGTAAGATATTACTCATTTTGATTTTCAATTTTTTTCTTCACCTGTCTGGGGAGTGATCTACCAGGTCAGCTGGAAGCTGTCTACCAGTGCTTGGAGGGAATGGTTTTCACCCAGAGACCTTCCAGGCTCAAAAGATACCAGTGTCTCTGGCCTATCTGAAAGGAAGCTCTGAAGCCATCTTAGGCAAACAGACATGGCTAACAGACATTTTCAACCTCGAGGTGGTAAAACTTCTAAATCTTTGGTGATCTATTCTCTTGGGATCAAGAGTTGATTCCAACTGCCATTCCAATTACCTTTCCCAAACTACCACCAGAACACCACCTGTGGAGGTGTTCACACCTAGGGCTAAGCGCTCAGGCAAACTAAAACGTGTAAGAAGCCAGACTCCCCCACATCCTTAGCCTGTTACTTTGGCCTGGTACTTAGGAGCTATTAAGTCTGGTACTCAATGATTTACTCTTCAAGTGTCTGCAGTCATGTCTTTTCCTAATTGCTGCTCTCATTTTGCACCCTAATGCCAAATAGTCCCCCGGAGACTACTGAGTAAAACAACAGGAAAAATTCCAATAACCATCACAGATCCTTAATAAAATGCAGCTTTTAAAGTAGACGACCTTCCTGGAACCATCCCAAGTAGCCTGAAACTCCAGTTTTCTTTAGGCACTTCATGTGCCTGTCAGTTACTGAAATTAGCTCCATTTAATAAATGATTCCCTCTGCTGGCTACTTGGCCAATAAAGTAGTTTTAGGGACTCTACTGAGTGCCTTATTTAGATAATTACCCTAAAACAGGAAGGAAATATTGTGTATAAGGACAAGGCTGGGAGGAGAGATTTTTGACTAAAAATACCATCTGAGAAAACTGTTTATAGTACATCCAGAAAACTACAAATAAATGAACAGAGCTGGCAACTCATTTTAAATCAGAGATAAGGGATTCTAAATGAGACTGGTGGATTTCATATAGTGCACAAATATGTGCTATGAATCCCAGATCAGAGAAACTCGCCAAAATATCCTACATGGTTAACGTTACGTAAAGCTTGGCCAAATAAATCAAATCCTTAGTACACAGTCTTGGACTAATTATCTGGACTCTCTGGGGGTTACCTTTGTCTTTTCAATACTACCTCTCCCTATTTTTTTATCTTTCCAATTTCTATCTTCAAAGTTTGCATCCCAGCACTGTCAATGATAACTTTCTATATTATGACTCACAAATAAATACTTTTATGGTACACTGTACTAAATTTGGTTACATTATAAATTTTTAAAATCTGCTTTGAAAAAGGTAATTGATCAATATGGATGTGGTATAATTCTAATCACTAAGAAATGTTCCCTCACTTTTCTTCCTTGTTTTTATCTTGAGCAACAAGTAGAGTCTTACTCTATATGAAAAATCTTCAAGATGTTTATGGAACTGTTTCTGTTATATAAACTATATGCCTGTTATATGCCCAATTATCATTAGCCCATACCATCTACATCTGTTCTGAGAGATTCCTTCCATCAACATAGTCATCTCCCAAAGTGTACTACTTATATTGTACAGGCTTTCGTTAGCAGTTGCTCATGATTTCAGTTTTCATCTGTAAGTCTGTTTAAAGCAATTAAAAATCAGATAGGTATACGCTACCATCAAGTCACAGAGATAGACCTGTGCAACGTGCATGTATAAGAGCATTATGCTATGCATCCATTACACTTGTGATAATCTAGAGCATTACTGAGGCACATGAAAATGTTAAGACTATGTAATGCTGCCTAATGTTCATCACGTGTTTGTTATATGTCAGCCTTCCAGTTGAGAATTTTAAATGGACTGCTTTATTTAATCTTCACAAATCTATACAATAGTGTCACACAAAATAATGTATGAGCACCAAGTCCTGGAAGTCATATTGCAGAGCCTACCCTTTGAACTATGCTTAAAACTGCCTGGCAGGCTGGTTATTATTTTTCGTTTGTTTGTTTGTTTCCTTTTTTTTATAGCAACACACAGAACACCATACAGATGCTTATTATGAAAATATCTTGACTCTACACCTGAGCACCGAGTTTTCAAGTAAAGGAAGAAACAGATTGATTCCACAGAACTTGAATACATTTTAAATTAGGTTATTTAATTCGTTAATAAGAATAATTCAATAAATGAAAGTAATACCTTTGAAGACTCAAAAATGGAAGAGGTGATAGTTTAGCCTCTGAGGATAAATGGTGGTTAAAAACACATAGTAGCCTCAAGTAGCATAGTTCTGGCAAACAGATTAGAGAAGGCGGTGGCAGAGGATAACCGGGGCGGGGGGGGGGGGGGGGGGTTGGTGCACAGGTTGGGGAAAGTGACGTTTAAAGTGAGGACATAACCAGGTAACAATGAAGGAGTGAGTGTTCCAGGCAGAGGTCCCGATATGAGCCTGGTCTGTCTGCAGAGAGAGAAAGACTTGCTAGACTGGAGCCAAGTGAGAAAAGCAGAGACAGAGGACGGCATGGGGGGAGCAGCCGGGAGACACATGTGGAAAGAGGTGCATACTGCACTGTAGTTGCTGGGAAGGGATATTAAGCAGAGGGGTGATCTGTCTCAGACAAGTGATGGTATAAAATCATTTCTGGAGTAAGCAGTTTCTCCAGTTGATAATTGTTACTAAGGAAGAAAAAAGAGATGGAGTAAGTAGTTTCTCCAGTTGATAATTTTTCTTTTTCTTTTTTTTTTTTTTTTTTTTTTTGATACCGGGGATCAAACAGGTCCTCGCGTTTGCAGGACAGGCGGTGGAACCACTGAGCTAAATCCCCGAACCCTTTCAGTTGATAATTTTTACTAAGGAAGAAAAAAGAGGTAAACAGCAGGGATATCTTTTCTAAAGAGTGTACTATTATATATGACAAAACACAAGTCATTCTTGTGAAAGGGCTAAACGTTACAAAACATCCAATAATCAAACTGAGGACTTGAAAACTTCACGGCACTAGGCATTTGTTTCTCTTGCACTATTAAAATAAACACGTAGTTTACACAGGTGACTCCCTTTGATTGAAAAATCCTCCATTAAAAATCTGAAGAGTAGCAGGAAAAGAGAAATAAGAGCTTATACTCTGGTCAGAGGCATAGAAGTTCATATGGACAGAGATGGTTCTGTGACCTGGGGTAGACTGAAGGAAGGAGATGGGATGAAGAGGATTCTTCAAATGAAATCTTGCATTTTATTTGTTTTTTAAATGTATCAGTAATTTAGGCTTTTGGCAACACATTTAGAACAACATTTTGTGAGGATTAATTCCATTTGTTTGAGCAGAAACATATCAGATGTATCCCTGGAACTAACAGTTTTGGGTTTTGGTAATTTTTATTGGTATATGTTTGCAATACCTAATAAATAAATTCACCTTGGGGAATTAATATAAATAATCTTAATCACATCTTGACTATTGTTACCTCTCTTACTCCCACCATCCCTTTTCCCCCTTCCCAAGTTCCACAAATTCTACCTTCTGTTTCCTATCATCTCTTGGGCTTGTTAGCCTGAAGGGTATCCCTTTAAACCTTGTCCCTCACATCAGCCTTCTTGCCCTTTAGGTTGTGTTCTCTTTAGTGTCTGACTTCTCAGCTTCTTTGCCTGACATTTTAGAATATGGGAAAGAGCAAAGTTTTACATGTTGATAGCTCAGAAGGCAATTATACATTTTGATCGTTGCTTTTCACACTGTGTACTGAAAATTCTGAGCTCAAGAGAGAATTCATTTCTACAGAGCTCTTTCTACAAGGGATCAGACAGGGTTCATAGAACTCTACCAAGTAACACTTCATGTTATGTGAGCCAAAAGAAAACAGGAAGTTCATGGAAGTGACTCTTGGTTTGAAAATACCTGGGGGAAATACTGGACAGAGGAGGCTAAATAACTAGCATTCTCAGTAATCCTAAGAGCTGATTGTACAAGAATCACTGCCATTCTTGGTGACTTGTCTGTGGCTGGCCATGAGCCCTGTGTCACGTGGGATAAGGCTAGAGGTTTTGTTGAAAAGGAGCCAGGAGAGAAAAAGTTATGTGGAATCCTACCTATCTCCTTATAGAGTGCAAGAAGAAGAATTAAATATTTCAAAGATTCTAAAATATTTAAAGGACTGAAGTATTTTGATATACTGGTATTAATTGTCATATAAGATTATAAAAATACTTTGACATAGGAATTCTGACCATAGCTTGTATATAAACTAGGATCCCGAAATTTAATGTATACACTGATACCCTATCTTCTGCACAGTGTCACATCTTGCAAAGCATTTTCTCAAGTCTATTACTTCATTTGATACTCATGATGGCCCTATATTTAGCTAACACAGACATAATTTATGTATGGCAGATAAGAACTTCAAGACACAAAAACATGAGTTCACCAATTAGACACAAATTGTGGCTTGGTCAATTTCAAATCCTATGTCATTTCTTTCTCAAAGTGAGTTGTTCTAAAACTATGAATCCTAGTCCTAGAGTAACAGCAACTCCTGAGAACTTAGAAATGTAAGCAGCAGGCCTCTCCAAACTTACTAAATCAGAAATTCTTGGGTGGGCCCAGCACACCTAGTAAGTCTTCCTGCTGATGCTGATACCTGCTAGTTTGGAGACCATAGTGACTCTCTATCCCATGAGAACAATAGTGTGAGGAGAACTTACCTTGGGTGCAAGGAACACATTCATTCCTCATAATTTTCTTGACTACTTTATCAGCTACACACATGCCGGTAAGTAATTCTTGGTCACACAGTGGTGACTCATTCACTTATACTATTGGTGCCAACCTATGATATTACTTAACAAATTTGACTAATTCTTTTTTGTGCTGATTTGATTTGTGAAATGAATAAGAAATCGTTTTACTTACAATAATCATTTTAATAAAGAACCAGAGCCTATGGTCCTGGAAGTTTCAGAGCAAAGAAAAACAATTTTTATTTGTTTGTTTTGTTAATTTTAATTTCTGCTTTCTTGGGATTTCAATCACTAGGAGTCTGGAAAAGAAACATAAAATGGAAATCTAAGCTATAATTTTAGTATGGCTTTGGGCAGGGATTTATAAAATATCTCAAAAGTAAAATATTGTATTTCATTGGGTCTAAGATGCCATCAATTACAAAATAATTGTGACCATTATTTTATATACCACTATTGAAATAAGAAAACATGGCCAATCTAACTAATGATGAAATGCCATCAAATGCAAGCAGCATCCCAATTTAAGACATGTTAAAATATGAAGACGTATATCTTAGAATTAATCGACTACAGTACAATGTTTAATGTACAATTGCAGCTGGCATCCTCCTGCAGGGCAAACTCTGCTTATATATTTTCTTTACATAAGAAATGTTGATCTGGCCTTAGTTATGGTACATTTATAGTAATTTCTCTCTTCAAAGATAAGCAGTAGTCATCCTAGCCTAAGGATTGTTATATGACATCAGTAACTAAATACTGCAGATGGAAAGTATTCTTCAACTGTTTGGTTTCTGAATTGTCATATGGTGTAAAGGAAAAAGGCAATTGAATGAGAAAATGAAGGAAAGGTAATAGTAAAACACAGAACACTCATTCACTTGAATAAATCTTTTGATTGTTATTTAGAAATAAAATCAGCCCCAAATTTAAGATATGTTACTTTTTATATGCTGGCATTGTTTCATTCTTAACTAGTTACGCTGCACATTGATGTTAGCTATTAAATATATATAAGTGAACTATGTTGCACAAATTTGTAAATATCACACAAGTCTTCTCCCCCACTGTAACTCTGCAGGAGGCCATGTACTTGCTCAAGAATTTAACAAAGTAACATAGTGGTATTCCACAAGTTTGAACCGAAGACACCCTGAATGGTGCCTGCACAGAATTCTCTATGAAAAATAAGGAAGATGGCCTGCTACCTGGTAATAGTAGAAAAGCTCTGCTTACTTTTTATTCTGGAGAATTTTTTTTCAAATAAGAAACTCATTGTTGGGAAAATGTTATTTCATTTTCTGTAGTTTTACAATTCAGATTGTCTATGGTAACTAAAAATGCCACTTATTTACTTGGATATTTTTAGTATTCCACTAAACTACTGGAGAGTATAGGAAAGTAGATAGGAGACACAAGATCAGGTTGTGGTTTTGTTATTTTTCAGCTCTATAATGTGAGCAAGGCACTTAATTTTTCTAAAATTAAAAATCTAAATGACTGCTGAAATCTCTTTAGTGATTTCAAACTAATAAAATCTAAGAATATAGTAATAATAATAATATAATTTTATATATAATCTCATTTAATAAAAAATAAAATTAGATAATGCAGAGAAGTAATATGCATAGTGTCTAGCACAAACACTCAATGATTTCTATCAAGTACTATGAGTCTATATTCAATAACAATAAAATTACCAGGATGACATTAATGTTCCCTTTCAGTCAAGAAAAATAGCCTTCAAGAGACTGTTGTCCTTCTGAGGCCCCAACCTGTGACTTTGGGATTGTTTTCACATTTTGGGGATCATTTGACATTACTCCACAGAGATGTTATTGATTCGTGTCTGTTAAACCATATCCTGCAATTTTATTGTATTTATGGGCTCTAATTTATGTAAGATCCTAAGATTATCTGCAAGCACAGACAATTCAACATCTTCCTTTCTGATTTAGATGCATTTTATTTGTTTTTTCCTTGTCAAATTGCTCTGGTTAGAACTTCTGTTACTATGCTGAATGCAAGTGACAAAAATGGACATCTTTATTTTATTCCTGATCTCACAGGAAAAGCTTCCAAGGTTTTACCAATGACTATAATATTAGCTATGGGCTTATCATATATGGTCTTTACTGAATTGAGGTACATTCTTTCTATACCTAAGTTGTTCACAGTTTTTATTATGAAAGGATGTTGAATTTTGTTAAATGACTTTTCTGTATCAATTAAGGTAATGATACGGTTTCTATCCTTTATTTTGTTAAAGTGGTATATCACACTCATTGATTTGCCTATATTAGACTATCCTTGCAGTCTGTGGGTAAATCCCACTTGATCATGGTGAGTGGTCCTTGTAATGTGCTTTGAATAACGTTTGATTGTTTATATTTATTTACGATGTTTTTCTTATTCTTAATTGCATTTATTTCTGGTTCTTAACTATATTTGCAGTTCAGTTGTTAAACAGGCCTCACTGGATACTTTATTCTATGTCAGCCTATTAAAAATGTCAAGAGTAGAGCACACCTCACTACACCAAAATATACAGAACATTTAGATAAGCAAGGACTGAGGTATCCTCATCACAAAATAACCACAAATTATTTTCTTCTGAAAGCATTGATATTTATTGCAATTGCCCTTGAATTTATTACAAAATAGTCATACATATAGATAAAGAAATGTGAAATGCAGGCATTTTTCCCATTAAACTGACTTTTAGTTAAACAGATGATGCACTTACTATTTACCTAAAATCCTGAGATGTTTCCTAGGATTTCTAGCCATCCTCTTATTTTGTTCAAAGAAGAACCTAAAATATCTTGAAATAAATTACAATATTTATGTTGTATATTTTGTAATCATTTAAATGCCCAGTCTTTCATTGAGTGTTGTCATTGTTGAAATGCTATAAAAAAATAAAATTCAATATTACTGATTCAAAATACTTAATCGTTTATTCCATGTTTCATAGACATAAATATTATCTCTGTATTCCAGTCCTCATTTTTCTGCTTAAGAAACTAATTTGATTACAAGGTTAAAAAGACAAATTTGAAATTTATACACAGATGTTTGACCAAAAACAGTCCTTCTGTACTCTTTTAATTCTTCATGTTAATTTCAAGTATAATATTTAAAGGATTTAATAATCTCCCACTCTCCTGCTTTTCTGGGCAAGGAAGGATGAAATGAGTTCATCTCAGGAATTAGAATCTAGCAGGTGTTAACATCTGGGAGAACTCAGTACTTTTGCCCAAGGCCCACTGCTACAAAGAAATCATGGCTTCCTCATTAATCCTTATATTCTTTTAAATATTATTTCTATTAAAGGAAGACATTATTAAACAAGTCACTATTGTCAGAAACAATTTTCAGAAACACAAGAACATGTTAATTAAAATATTATAAGAGATATGAATATGTAGTCCCAAACCGAAAGAGAAATGATGAGGGAAATAGCAATGACAAAACAACAACAACAAATGAGGAAATTCTATTTCATGTAACAATGAATACAGTAGGAGCATATACATGTTAGTTTTCATCATTTAAAACAATTCTATTGAATGTAGACTATGTGTCATGTCCTGGACTAGTTTCTTGAAATACAGCATAGAAATATATAAAAGAGGGCTTAACCCAATGGTAGCTGGACAGGACAATGCTTTGAATGACCAATGCTGCACGATATCACCTTGGCTTTTAGGTTAATGTAAAAGAACAGAAGCAGATAAAGTTTAAGGTTGACCCTTCAAGAAGTGTATCTGTTAGCTGACTTCCAGATACTCTTCATTCTCAAAGGATAAGACATTGATTTCCCCATTACAGATAATAGTAGATGACACAGCTGCTGAAGAGATTTATCATATATGCTGAAATATACTCAAATTAAAAAATATATAATCACACATATAATGAAACACATAAGTAAACGTGATGAGGTTCTTTATAAGCTGTGATACTGAGGAAATATTTAGAGATTTAGGAGAGCCATGGGCAATTTAAGGAAGGTATAGAATTACTGGTGAGAAAGAACAAAAAAAAATCAACTTCATTAAAATGTATCCAGTTCTAGTTTGGTGTATATTTAACTCTGTGGATAAATAAAATGTGTAGAGAAAGATCCTTTTGTGCTGCAAACCCTTGCATATCTGCACATGGGATGAAGCACATACGTGCATTATTAACTGATGACACAGACCAGCACAGCCTTGTATGTTTAATGGTATTTGTCTCTTGGCACTAAGTTGGATTAGTACTCAACTTTTTAGAGGCTTAGTTTTGGAGGACAACTAATGAGAGAATCTTTGTACCTCTCCAAGGGCAACTCAAAACCAAGTGTGAGTTCATTTATACAAGTGTCTACTTTCAACATTTCTCTCTCTCTTCTCTCTCTCTCTCTCACATACACACACACACACACAGACACACACACACACACACTCACAAGGGTGAGAAATAAGAGGATTACCAAAAATAAGCCATTTTCTACCAAAGAAAAAACAGTAATTCAAGACTCTAGGAAATGTTATTTGACACCTCCACACACACTATTATTTGCCAAAATAACACTATTCTCTGAAGGAAATGGTTTCTATCTCAAGAACTGTAAACTCTAACTAAAAGAACATATTGTATATGTTTATAAAAGCAATATTTTTTATTGGATGCACTATCTCACAATGACTTTTGCATGATTCCAAAGAAAAATTCTTGTGCATGTGATAAAAGCAATTTACACATAGGAATTCATTAAATGACACAAATAAGAGTAGAGCATGTATACATGTGTGGAAAGGAAAAATATTTTCCTCTAAAATTAATTTGAACTAAAGCCCCCTTTTTGAAAACATAAAGCCAAGGCATGCTACTATATCAATATCAATGTTCAATCAATTTTATTGTTTGAATATGGCACTTAGTTGTCATGCCAATATCCTTAACTGTAACCTGAAGACAATTTGATCTGAACCAGAGCATTTAGAAGGATAAAGTGATAACTTCAAGGTAAAGTCTGAGGCAACAAACAAAGCTATTTATTTCTTTCAGATTGGAAATTAATCCTGGTCCTTACTTGAAAAAGCAATTTAGATACCTTATTTAAAACTTTACCAAATCCAATTCCAATATTTTTGGAGTTGCACAGTAAAGAACATAATATATAAAGAAATTAAAGAAGAAGAGCTGGGCATGGTGGTGCATCCCTGTAATCCCAGCACTTGGGAGGCTGAGGCAGGATGATTACCAAGAGTTCGAGGCCAGCCTGGATTACATTGTGGGTTCAATGCCAGCCTGAGCTACATAGTGAGACCTTGGCGGGGGGGGGGGGGGGAGGAAGAATAGTACTAATCATGAATCACCTTTAGCTTTAAATTACCTCTATGTTTGGGCTGAGACTTGTCATAGCACTTACCTTTCTTTTTTCCATAATCAGGTATATAATTAGATACTTAAACAAAAAGCTTTGTTTGACTCAATGTCTCTTTTCCTTTCAGAAATATCAAACAAAATTGTTTTAAAAGATTGACTCAATATGCTATAAAAATAGAATTTTAGCATGTATGACATGATCGTATTATCAAATGACAGTCTAAAATCATTAAATATTCTGCTTGGAGAAAAGATGAGTTCAGTAAGAATTGAAAAAGTTTAGGACAGAAATTTGCTTTTGTATCTTCTACCTACTTCAGATTTTTAGCCCATTTCTAGTTCCTTTTGGGACTCCCACAAATGGAGAATGGCTTTTGGCACAAGACAGTGAGAGCCCAATTTTAATTGCCTATCCAGAACTTTCAGACCAAAGTAAGACAAATACATCTTCCAGATGGTTAAAAGCAAACAAAGAAAGCCAGTAGTTAGCCACTTGGGGCATAACTACAGAGCTGTACATTAATACCAGCTTCTACCCAGCAGTGTCACAGCCTCTCTAGAAAATAATGCTGGTAAGCTGAGGCCCACAGCTATCCAGAAGTGAGACTCTGTTTTTAGTATCTCACACCATGATGGTGGAGATTAAGGCCTTGGGCACTAATGTGTCTCTCTAGAGTGTGATTTCAGACTTTTTACTCTCATGCACTTGATGAAATAGTCATGTCTTTAATAGAAAAATCCAGTGAATGCCTCTCACAATGTCATCTAACTACAAATTTAGGATGAGCCATTTGGTTTTAACCCCAGATATTTCAGATATTATAATAAATTGGTTCTCTCATCTATGAAGTATGTGAGGAACTTTGTTGAACAACCTTTTTCTAGTCTCTTTGGATTCTAAGATCCTCTCTTTTCATTGTATATCTTTTCCTTATTAAATAGCAAATGCTCAACAAAAGGGTAATTATTATATTACTTAAAACATACGTCTATTTGCTTTTCTTAGGAAACAGGTGCCTGGCACAAAAGTACACAGTCTCTTGAACAGAAAAAATGTTCATAGGAAGAAATAGATAAGCAGATATTGGGAGTAGGAGGAGAGATGGGAGGATTTTATATATGCAAATTTATTCTGCAATAGAAAGCAACAAAGAGTCCCTCTAAATGGATAAAAATATGCATACATGGATAGAAAATATTGTGGGGTTTATTATGATGTATTTGCTATAGTTTGAATTACAAATGTGTCCCACAAGCTCCTGGGTTGAAGGCTGAGTCCCCAGCTTGATGCTTTTGGGAAGTGGTGGCACCTTTCAGAAGTGTGGCCTAGTGGGAAATCTATAGTCTACTGGGGATATGGCCTTGAGGGGAGTGGTAGAAGCCCAGTCCCATCCTCTCTTTTGCTCTGTGGCCATAAACAAATGGTTTTGCTCTGCCATATATTCCTTGTCATGATGTGCTGTTGTGCTACAAGCCCAAAAGCAACAGAACAACAGACCATAGACTGACACTTTCAAAACTGTGAGCCAAAATAAACCTTTCTTCTTTATAAGTTAATTGTCTCAGGCAATTTATTATAGAACTGGAAAGTTAAAATAAAATTGAAGCTAAATGTAGTAGAAACCATATTTGGTATGTCTATTACCGAAAGAAACCATGCTACTACTACTTTCTATTCCAGCTTGCAGGATATTTGAGATTCAGCCAAAAATGGATCAACAAAAAGTTTAATCCCTTCCAGCTAGTTCAGACAAAAGAGCATAACTTGCCCCCTTGGCAAGGAGAAAGCCCCAAAGATTAACATTATTCTTTTCTGAGAGATGTTCTTGGATTTAATGGCAAGGAACACCTTTTCTAGATTTCTGTCTTGGCTTTCTATGTGTTATGTATTGTTTGTGTTTTTTTTTAATTCAGGGTACAATTTTATTTTCTTTATTTAAACTGAAGTATTCACCAGTCTAGCCCCAAATGAGTTTTATCTACAATGGAAAGGCTGACTTCTATTTGAGTTGAATTCCATGAACAACAACAGAGAAGGAGCATAAAGATATTTGACATGAGCAAACACCTCCTTATTCAATTTGACTAAAATTATGCATTATTATGTTTTTTCTTGTCTTTTTGCAGTTGCCTGTTTAAATATGTTTTCGATAGACAACAAGGCACCAAGAACCCTGGGTAAATAATAGATGTTAAAAATAGCTACTACCTAACAATGTTACTAGAATAATTAGAGTGTAGAAAACTCTCTCATATGAGAAGCCAACTAAAAACAAAGGTTGGCATGATGCTGTTTCTTTGGTTCTTTTCAAATTAATACAGCACACTTGTTCCAAACTCATCTCTTCCATTTAAAACTATTTGGATTGTTTTTGCTTTGTTTGCTTTTCAACTTCCCCTAAAATATACAATAGTGGATTCTAGTTTTTGTGCAATTTCCTTTTTATACTCATAGTACCAGCATACATTGGTATGCATGGGTTACACATATGCCTTGCTTTTAAACTCAGAGCAAGGAAATTATTCTTAAAAGAAAAGCCTAATTTCAAGCCAGATTCCACTGAGTCATGTTATTCAAAAGCAATATAATATGAAATTCATTTCTTTGTGTGGTGGGGGCTGCTAAAGAACACAGCCAGAAAGCGCATCTTTGCAACACCACAGCAGAGCAATAGCAACTCTGAGGACTGTCCATAGACAGCACGGAGCCTCTGAGCAGGGAGTATACTCTTATAATCAAACCTGGAAGACCATAAGATTATTCGGAAATAGCTATTGCTACCCCCACCCCAGGTACAGTGGAATAAAAACAATGACTTCCATTCTCCTCCCCAAATGCTCCAGTCACTTTTGTAGACTCATTACTTTCTCACGTCAATTATCATACTTCAAACAGAAGATTTATCATGTCTACCTTTAATGAAGAATGAATGGGACTCATGGAGGGTATAAAGGTTCTGACATGTCCCATGGAGTCTGCCAAAAGAAAGTGTTCACCATTTTTTAAAGGTCAGTATCCATAGAGGTCTGAACTGACAGGGCCATAAACATGATCAGAATCATTTTCAAACTTCTTATCAAATTTTACCTAACTCAAGTAAAACACACTGCCTATCTTAATGACCTAAAAGATATTATGATATCATAGCATATCTTGAAGATCCTGAAAGACATACTTACATTTTGCTGTTACTTTGTACCCCCCCAGAGGAGGGGTGTGGCCTTCTAATGCATCAAATCCAGCGGAAACTAGGACCATGTTTGGATCAAACTCTTTGGCCACAGGCATCACGACAGTCCTGTATAGTAAAAAGGCAACCAGTCACATATGGGAATGGTGAATGCCTTTAAAATTGTTCAGTGAAAATGATTTGGCTCAACCTCAAGAACTTCCCAAGAATAAAGAAAAAGGGAAAAGAAAACAATGTTTGAACAGACCAAAAACTTATCATGTCCTTAATACTTCATCACTGTTATTTTAGCATCTCAATTCCTTCTTTTTTCTTTCATCGTTTTTCTTCCTATTGAAAAAAAAATGCTCTGCAGGTACATTCAAAGGCCCATCATATTACATGCACATCTGTAGCTGTTTTATCCCTCTGCCTATAAAAAACTCTGCTTCTTCCTAGGGAGTGACTAATGTTTTACAGAGGACAGAAGAAGGTTTAGGAAAACCTAGCTTGCTCTGCTTAGTGAAAACTTGGTGTAAATTTGAACTATAAATTTCTTTTTGGAAAAAGTTTGCTTTTCCAACTTTAAAAAAAAATATTTAAAAATATTTGTCATGGTAGGGGGTGACTCTTGCAAAGGAAAAACACGAAATTCTCTTAATAAGATCCAGACTATAATGTTAAGTGAGTCCAAGGTCAGACACACCAGGAATGTGGCAGTCTTATCCACGACA
The DNA here is from genome assembly GCF_053883595.1 of Heterocephalus glaber. Lineage (NCBI taxonomy): Eukaryota > Metazoa > Chordata > Mammalia > Rodentia > Bathyergidae > Heterocephalus > Heterocephalus glaber. Next base: position 11,202,707 of record NW_028258156.1, read on the forward strand.
GCTGCCCTCGCTGGCCCCATTCAGACAGGTCGGAACTGACCTCCTCTGCTCACTCAGTTCTCCCTTACCCCTGCTCAACAGGGCTAGGGGAGAGAGAGAGAGAGAGAGAGAGAGAGAGAGAGAGAGAGAGAGAGAGAGAGACTAATATATGGCACAGAACTTTATAAAAAAATCTAAAAACCTTTAAAGTAGGGTTCAAGACCAGTGTGCCATCATAAAAACTCAAATTTTAAGAACTATTTAATAAAGGAAACTACACACTGTCATGAAATTAACAAGTAGTAAGATCCCTTACTGTATGTTTGTGAGAAATAACTAAAAAGATATTAAAATAGTGATCTTTGAGCAATAAAATAATTATTTTTGTTTGCGAGTTTCCAAATTTTCTACAATGATACTATATTAACTTTGTGTTTTAAAAAATCTGAATTGCATGTCACCAGTGAGAAGTTGTTGAATGTAGAAAATAAAATATTTAGTGAAAATTATCTAGAGATATAAATGAATGAAATATTATTTTTAATAACTCTACTGCTATCATACAAGTTCCATCCATCAAGCTTATAAATAAATGTACGTGAAAGTGGTTTCCATGATGGTCCTTCAAACAATGGGAAAATCACATAAATCTGTATAGCACATCAATGAAACTAAGTAGAAATCCATAATTATTGGCTATGTACAATTTCATTATTTTTTTCTTCAATAAAATTAGGACTCTCTAATACAAATATGTTGTCTGAAGAGTACATTAGATTCTTTTCCCATTAACATCAGCTTTTGTAGTTTTCATTAAAAATGTTACAAGTGATCAATTAACTATTTTTTTCAGATGAGTGAAATAGTCATGCACTGTTGAGATGTTGGAATAAGTTATTTCAATGAATCAAAAGTGTCTTATCAGGATACACTTTAATTAATCTTATGTACTCACTTAGGGAACAAATGATTTGGCTTCTGTCTAAACCAAGTAGCAAGTTTATTATGTAGATTATGCCCAAATTCACAAACATATGGGTTTTACATTCTCACAAACATTTCCAAAATACTCCATGTTGCAGGACTAATCTTATACATTGAATTCAATCCAGAAAATAAGAAAATGATGGAAACTATGGAAAAAAAATTACCTGATTGACTTCTTACACTTAAAATTATATATACCTGGAATTGTGTCTGAGCAATAGATGTTTGTTTAATGAAATAGCTGTGCATGATTACAATTAGAACTGTGTTTGGAAACGGCCCAAATGCCCATCAACTGGAGACTGGATAAAGAAAATGTGGTGTTTTTTAAAAAAAATGGAGTACTACTCAGCCATAAAAAATGAGAAATTAGAGACATTTATAGCTAAGTGGGTGCACATTGAGGCGATACTCTTAAGTGAAATAAATAGGACACACATGTGTAAATACCGAATAGTTTCTCTGGTGTGAGAAACTGAAAGTGTACATAAGGACTAAATGTATAATAGGTAATGTGAAATAGGAAGAAAAAGGGCAAAGGGGAAGGAAGTGGGAGGGCTAGGGGAAAGGATAGAAGGGAATGGGATGAATATGAGAAAATGGAAAACTAGGAACAAAATCTTTGTAAATAGGGAGGACTGGAGGGGTTGAAGGGAGGGCTGGGCAAGGGTGAAAAATAAGAACCAAGAGAGACTATGTAAAGGTGCAAATTTCCGATGATGAATGTCATTATATTGTATACCTAAAATGTACCAATGATTAGAATGAATAATCGATAATGTAAAATAGGAAGAAAAGGTCCAAAGGGGTAGGGGTAGTGGAAGGGGCAGGGGAAAGGAAAGAAGGGAAAGGAAAAATGATGAGAAATGGAAAAAATAGAAATAAAGTCTTTGTAAATAGGGAAGGGTGGAGGGGGTGAAGGGAGAGCTAGGAATGGGGAAAAAATAAGAACTAAGATGCATTATGTAAAGGTACAATTCCCAATGAGAAATGTAATTGTGTTGTATACCTACAATGTACCAATAAAAGAATTTAATTTAAAAAAAAAGAATTAGAAGTGCGTGAAGTTATGCTGCAAAATATGCCATGAAGAACCATATGACAACAGATATTTATAAAAGGTGACATTGGTGAGGGTCCTTCATTTCAACAAGTATATATTGAATGTTTACTATGCTGTAAATACTTGTTTTGGCAAAGATGTGTTCAATTTTGAACTGAATTTTACCGATTTGCCTACTGTTGATATTAAATACTTCTTTGCCCACCTCTCTGATAAACTGGTGAAATTAACTCCATAAATTTTTTTAATTTGACAATTATTTTAGGCTTGTCCATGGAAGGGTCTTTACTCTATTTATATCCGATTGATAGTCATTCAAAAGAACTATGTTATCACCTACCCTTTGAAGGTCCTTTACAAAACATATATTAAAATGTAATTGCCATTGTAACAGTATTAAGAGGTTGGGCCTCTAAGAGATGATTAGACTATGAATGAATTAATGCCATTATCACGGGAGTGTAGTCCTGATAAAGGAGGAGACTGGCCCACTTTCCCTCTTTCTCTGTCTTCTTCATGCCTGCTCACCTTTTCATTGCATTATGACACTTCCCAGAGGCCTCCACCAGAGTCTTGGACCTCCGAAATCATTAGATAAGTAATTCTTCTGTATTATCTAGTTTCTCTTATAGCAACACAAAATGGACTAAGACAAGGTACTGAAAGACATTAGAATACTGAGTAGAAAAAACAATGTCATTTTTCTGAGATCAAGTCCTTAATCTCAGGAGGCATTCATTTAGTTTTTCTACAGAATTTGGCTTTCTACTTAAATATGGCAAACAAAGCATCTCTGTTTGCTATTCATCTTTCCCAATATTACATGGAAAAGAAAATATGCCGTGTTTCTCCGAACTAAGACCTGGCTTATGGAGTAGCCACCAAAGAAGAGAATAATGATGGCAGGTAAAGCAAGGATAGGCTGACTTGGGCTGGCATTTTGATTTTCTAGTTTTCTAGGCTGATTACTTTCCAGATAGGTCTTATTTGGGGAAACTGGGTAGGAATACATTTATGAATCTGTGGTTTTTAACACGAACATAGAAAAATATTACTTTTATATTTATGCATGGCCTAGCATAAATTTCCTAAAAATAAAGACACCTCAGTCACAAGGAACATAGTCACTGCCAAGATACGATTTTCTAATATTAATCCCCAACAAAAGGATCCAATGATTCTTAGAGAAATGGTTGATTTTAGGACTGTGTCACAAAAAATACAAAGTGACTCTGGAACATTTTATGGTGACAGAAAGCAACAAAATGCTCACAAAGGGATAAGGACATATCAGTAAGGCATATGAATTAATGCAAAAGCAGTTCCAATGGCTAAAGCTAGAACAATTTTAGGAACAAAATACATAAAATAGTATTTGGTTAGAATCCATATAATCAAATAAGTATCCATGAGCTCATGGTATCATACAAAAATAATTGAATAAATGAAGAGGAGAGCAAGTATCTCTTCCTTGTAGAGAAATATCAACTAATGCATGTAGAAGAATTGAAGGAAATAGAAAATCACCATTTGAAGATAAAAATAATTGATAGAGTTAAAATTCATAGATGGGTACTAAAACTAGTGCGCAGAACTTGGAGGAGAAACACGATATTTGTATAATACCAATGTATCTCCCCTAAGAAGTTACAAAGGAAAAAAAAAAGAAACTTAATGAAGAAAACTGCAGGCATCACCTAAACTAATTAACATCTTCAGTGGTACAATACCTGAGTATCAACACTACCCATATGATGCGCTACAAAAGGTACTTCTGCTCTGTGGTATTCTTGCTAAAAATATATAACCTTAAATCTAATAATGAGAAAACATCACAGAAACTTAACCTGAAGGCCACTGAACAAATTATTCAAGCAGTTGTCTTCAAAAGTCATTGCCATGCAGGACTAAGGAATTGCTAAAGATCCGAGGATACTAAGGGAGGTTTGGCATCTAAGTGTAGGGATTGGATTGGATGCTGGAACAAGAGGAAAAGCTTCAGTCCTACATAATTTTTATAATTTAGCGAATTGTGTTGTATAAATATTAATTTCTTAATTTTTACATGATTACTGGCTATATTTTTAACATTGGGGATCCTGGGTATCAGACATACATAGATGCTATTATTTTGACAAATTTTCTGTAATTCCAATATTATTTCAAAATAAAATATTAATGAGCATCAGGATATATATAGATATATAGATATATAGATATAGATAGATAGATAGATAGATAGATAGATAGATAGATATGAGTTGTCAGGAGAGTTTTGGGTTTTTTGAACAAATTCCAGAAGAGGGAAATTAGTGGGAGCATACTGAAAAAATGAAACAAAAAGAAAGTACTCCCTGAACATGCCACTGAGGGGCACACAGAAGAGAGGGGAGGCACTACCTACCCTATGCAGTCCTACTGAGGATGAGGGAGTAGTGAAGGGAAAAGGGGAAGGACTCAAAACAAGAATTTAGGAAAATATTAGTCATTTATGAACACCAGACTATATCTCAATACCTTAACTACCTTTTCTCTATGCTTACAACTATGAAAAATACTCAGATCGCCTCTTTCTTCAAGAAAAGGATGAGCAGGGCCTGGTGACAGTCTACAATCCCAGTGCTCTGGGAGGCTGAGGCTGGAGGATTAGAAGTTAGATCCCAGTGTGAACTTAGCAACTTAGAGAGTTAGTCAGACCTTGTCTCAAAAATATTTAAAATTTTTAAAAAATTAAAAAAGGAATGGGGATATTGCTCAGTGAGAATGTTCTGGGTTCTATCCCTAAAACAAAAGAGAGATACCAAAACGAGGATATCCCCAAAAGAAATAGAAAATGATATTGACAGAAAAGTCTCAATCAGTAACAATGAGAGTCTACATTTTGAAGGAAAGTGAATTCTAAATGCTAATTCTAATTCCAGCCACTCCATGCAAAATAAATAAAAATACTTTGTCATGTATGGATTCAGGTGTTTGACTCCAATACACCCTTTCTGGAAAAATTTACATGAGAATGTACTTCTGGGAATAAATCAAAGAAACAGGCATATGACAAAATAGTTGGCATACCATGGGAGAATGGAGAAGATCCCCTAATGACTTGTACAAATATTCCTTTGCTAGAAAACAAATGATTAAAGGAGTGGTACTAGCATGTATGCTTTTTCTGTCTTCCCCTGACCACTCATGATTCTGTCATGGTCGTCTTTGAAGAGCAAACTTCCTTCTTCTTCCCTACATGTCTCCACTCCAGGTGAAGCCCATGCTCCCCATGCTAAGTACAATGACCTTATGAAAATAAAAGAATACTAGTACTAACAAAGGTAGACATATCACATGGCCATCCCGATATCTTTCCATGAGATCTGGAGCAACTGCTTTCAATTCTGAACTTCCTCAGTTGGAATCAGACCTCTGGAACGATTTTATCTCTAGTCAAAGGCCAAACCATTGACTTCACTGTAACTGAGTCAAGTGAAATGGTGTCCTCAAGATGAACCACACTAGCAATTTCCCATGACTCACTCTGCATGTCCACAGTGAACAGTGTAAGTTGGAACCCATTCATTTGACACACTCAGTTGCAAGAAGGGAACAACTTAGGAGCTGTTCTGGCATTAAGAAATTGAAGGCTCAGCTCCACAGCCTGCAACTCCAATTTTAAAGCATTTCAAAGCATCTTAATCTAGACTCACCCAGCAATATCATTGTCTTCTTTAGGCAGACATTCATTGAGCCTTTGCTTTATGGGATGCACTGGGATAGAACTGGGATTCAAAGATACCAATAAATTATACCTCTGCCTGCAAGAAGGTTGTGGATGAGAAGCAAAAGAGGGGAAATGTAGCTGTGAGGTTTGGTGTAGTAAATATTCAGGCATACACAATGCACCAAGAGACAGAAAGTGGGCAACCAGCAGACAAGAAACAATATGATTCCACTAGAGGGAAGAAGAAAAGTGAGTCGTACATTAGTGTAGGAGGTGGTCAGGGAAAGATGTAAGAAAGATAATGCTGCCAATGAACAGCAAGGTCAAAGCCATAAAAACTTGAAAGGGCATGAAAAAAATTTGCTATGACTGGGGCATATGGTGCCTAATATGCGGCAATGGAAGAGGAGTCTGTAAGGGGCCCCCCAAGCTCCACATGTCTGAAAATGAACCAGAGAGCCTAATGCTTAGGAATCTGGGGAGGAAGGAAGAGGGGTTTTGGCAAGTGTTCCAAGAGCTGGATGGTGGACAAGTGCATAAATGTGCCATGAGTTCAACCCGCTTGCTCTTTTCTATCAACAAATCTTTACCAACTACCTGTGACATGCATGAGGCACTGTTGTTGGTCAGGGTTCAGGCAAAGCCCCGATCTCTTGGTTTTATGTAGTTCTGTTTTAATAGGGGAGAAAGACAGTGTAAAAACAAACAAGCAGGCAAGTACATATTACGGGCTCAGGAGAAAGGTAAATTCTAAACCAGCTATGGTGGCACATGCCTACAACCCCTGAACTCCGGTGGCTGAGATATGAAAATTATAAATTTGAGCCCAGCCTGGGAAACTTAGTGACTTAGTGAGAACTTGTCTGAAAAAAAATGTTTTTTTTAAGGACTGGGGATGTAGCTCTGTGGGCCCACTACTACAAACAAAGTAGAATATATAGAAAGTCATGGGTGTGTGGTTTAGATATCGTTAAACAGTGAGGGTCACTCTGGGGTAGTGACCATGGAGCTAACTGTACCACACAAAGTGAGAAGCAGGCAGGTCACAAACAGTTATATTGACCACAGCTACCTGAGGGGATGGCATGTACAAATGTCCTGAAGAGGGAGGGTCTCAGTGTATTCAGGGTTTCACAAGGACTTTATTGTGGCTGTCACAAAGTGCATGAAAGGAAAGATGTTTGGAAACAGGGTCAGAACTATGGCAGTAAAGCCAGTGCATGTAGAGCTTTGGAGGCCATTTGGATTCATTCCAAACAAGAGCAGAACCTGAAAGATTTGAGTAGCTAGTGCCATGACCTGATTTATGTCACCTCTGGGACAGCAGATTTTGTGTCCTTGTATAATTTATAATGTCATATTGTAATCATGCATGTGGGAATTATAGGTGCAAACCCAAGCCTACATTTTTCTTTATAGTCTAATTGTAAGTCATAGCTTAAAACATCAGATTATAAAATTACACATTTTCAAATGATATAAGGACTTCTGCTCTTTTTAGATGTTTTTTACAGAAACAGAAGTGCCTATTACATTATGCACATTTTCCCATCCATTCCCATATATTTGTCCATGATGTACAAGGGAAAGATACTTCCAAAGAAAACTCTTCATGACAGTCTACACTTCCACAAACGGCCAAGACAACACATCCAACAACAATACCTAAAAACAGATTCCAGCCAACTGTTGGGCTGCTGGTGCCACAGGACACCCTGGCATCTCATGCACCACTGGACCAGGGAGAGAGCTCTAGGTGAAGGGCTGTCATCACAGGTGTCTGTGGGAGAGAGCCAGTGCTAGGAGCCCACAGCCCAAGTGGAGAGCACTACTATCTCTGACCTGAAAAAGTCCTGTTCTTTCTTAGCCTTCACCTTACACCTCTTCACATACTCAACATACACACACACACACACACACACACACACGCACACACAAACACACACACGCATGCATGCATTCTCTCTTTTACCATACAGCGTTTTCTGTTTTTGTCTCAATTTTCCATCTTTGGAAACACCCTTTCATCTGTCACACACCCATAGTAAGTCTATCAAGAAATTCTATTGTCTCCACTCTCAAAATACATCCAAAAAGTTACCACATCCCAACATTCCTGCTCCTGTCACTTGCCATCTTCCTCCCTCAGCTGCCTGAGAAGCTGGGATTATAGGCATGTGTCACCATACCCAGCCATAGGAATTTTTTTAACAATTAGAAAATCTTTATTGTGGTAACATGTACATAACATAAAACATGCCATTTAACTGTTTTAGAGCCTATGCTTTAATAAAATTACGTCCACTCATAATTATGAAACTACCATCAAACTCCAGAAAATTTTCATCTTCCCAAACTGAATCGGTGTCTGCATTAACAATTACTCAGTAATTCCCATTTTGCCCTCTTCTAAGCCTCTGGCAACCATCATTCCACTATTCCACTTTGCTGCCTATGAATATAACAAAGCTTTTTGAGTAAGGCTGGTAAATTATCAATTTATTTTCAATTTTCTTACTTCCTTCTTTTTTTCTTTTTCTTCCCTTTCCTTTCTGTTTCTTTTTTCTTTCTTTCTCTCTTTTCTTCTAGTGTGGTAAGAACATTTAGTATAAAATCTACCTTCTTTACAAAATTTTAAGTGTATAATATAGTACTGTTACTTATTGACACAAAGTTGCACAGCAGATTCCTAGAACTTAATTCATTTTGCATAACTGAAACTTCATGCCCTTTGAAAATCTTCCCATTTCCCTCTCCCCACAGGGCCTGGTAATCACTGTTATATTCTTTGATTCTATGACTTGAATTGTTTTAGATACTTCATATACAAGATGTGATCAAACATCATGATGAATGTTCAAATTAAAAAAATTTTTAAAGTTTATTACAGTAAAAGACATATTGCTATTAGTCCCCCTCAAAATATTCTCCCTTGTTTTGAAGTCATTTATCCCATCATTCTTGCCACTTTTTGAAGCAGTTCAGGAAGTCCTCTCCCTTGGGTGTCTTTTTGTGACTGTCTAAATGTCAAGATTTGATTTGAGACATTTACCACAATTCCTGTCAGATGAAAATACTTCAGTGTCTCCTCATCCACCTTATTCACCAGATTTGGCACCAGCAACTTCTGGCTCTTCCCCAAAGTCAAAATGACCATGAAAGGTAAATGTTTCAAATTGATTCAGGACTTTGAGGCAGCCCCAATAAGGCAATTTAAAGACACTCACAAAAGAGGACTTCCAGAAGTGTATCAGAAAATGACAAGAATGATGGGATAAGTGTGCTCAAAGAGAAGGAGAGTACTGTATTTTCCAGAGGATTAGTGACGTGTTTTTTAGCATAATAATTTTTTAACTTACACATTTACCATATTTTTGGATCACATCTCATAAGTAGAATCATACACTATTTTTCCTCTTGTGACTGGCTTATTGCACTTGGCATAATGCCTTCAAGATTTACCCATGTTGTCACATATGGTAACATTTCTTTATCTTTTAAGCCTTTATCTTTTAAATCATCCATTGTATGTGAATATCACATTTTCTTTATTCATTTATCCAATCTTTGACTGGCACTTCAGTTGTTTGACATGGAGAAATGGTACATTTGCACACTGTTGGTGGTGGGATGTAAAACCAACCACTGTGGAAAACAGTGCACAATGTCCTCAAAAATTAAAAGGATACATACGACATGATTCAGCAATTTCAGTCCTGGAAAACTTTCCAAAATAATTGCAAACAGTATCTCAAAGGGATTTGCACTCGCATGTACAGTGCAACATTATTTACAGAGGCCATAGCAATTTTATGCTGGTGATTCTTTTTGCCTGAAATGCTGTTATAATATATTTTGTCTCTGCTTAGAATGCTTTCAAAAATGTATTTCAAATGCACCTTTTAACAAAAGGCCATTCATATTTCAATTGTTGTTTCATTGTATATGAGCTTTTGCTTTGAGTATAAATAACAGAATATCATTCTTTCCTCTCCTATCTGGCTGGTTATAAAATTTCCCTCAAACCTCCCAGAAATAAAAGCAGATTAGGAATGAATAGTATCAGAATATCCAAATACTCATCTTTTAAAATCTATAAATAATACTAATTAGGAAAATGGGGATTTAAAAACTTTCAAAACTTCGTATGTGACATATATAGGATGCAACTTGTATTGCTTTATATAATTTAATGTTCCCTCTTCTGTGTCCACATAGCTTTTCTCTGTCTCCATAACTATGCTCAAAACGAATGTTCATTTATCTTGTCCTGTTGTTTACTGATGCAAATATGTTTCTCAATGCCTAGTTCTTGGTATTTTGACAAATTAATCTATTAAAATGGGAATTCTGCCAGTACACAGGGAAATATCACTGTCCAACCATCTTGTTTTGATGGACACTGGAACATTTTATAAGCAAGAAAGAGAGGGTAACAGTGGACTTTCTCCAAAAGGCTTCAAGAAGGTGGTCAAATTCACCAATGTTTTCTGTCGGGTCCCATCTCAAAATTGAATTCTGTAGCTTCAGTGTAGAAATTTGGGAGGGGGTGGAAAAATGCCTAGACTCCAACTCAATACAGCCAGTTTGTGTTCTTGGCATTGCCTTTAATTGTGTGAACTTACTAAACTGTTTTAGTGTTCTCAACTATTCAAGGGGCAGGGAAATAATCTAGATGAACTATTAAGGTCAGATGTAGCTCTCACTGTAACTGTTTTAGGTTACAGAGCAATTGTGTCTAAGGGTCATTTTTCCTTCTCACTTTCTTTCTCTTGCATTTGATAAGAAAAGCCACTGCCTGAATCTTAACGTGCTTTTTGATCAATATCATTGCTACATCCCCTTATCCTTTCAGATGGATTCTGATGTGTTTCTTTCTTTTGATGTCTTTGGACTCTAGGGTGGATAGAAAACTGCTTCACTCTAAGAACAAAGTTTACATGAGCTATATTCCTGGAGAAGAATTATCATTTCTGTAGAGAATGGAGTGCTACATGTGACTTTTACGAAGTTTACAATTGCTCTGCTACATTAAAATACTACTGCTAATTACAGTATTCTGTCTTTGAAAGGAATGAATCTTTAATGAGAATAAGGAACCTATGTACAAACAGTATATATTTATCATAACACAATATTCTAACTAAGATGTGTATGTGTGTATTTTCATATATATTCAATATATTATAGTCCAGAAAGTTCATTCTTTCAATTAGAGTTTTCAGTATGACATTTAGTAAGTTTATATTGTTCTAGTACATTAAAAGATCAGTGCTAATTTTAGAATTCAGGGCTTTTAATAAAGTGAATACTTGAAGGAATTAAGGAACTTTCCTTGCCTAAGATGTGTCACGTAGCCAGTAATTTCTGATTAATTTAGAAATATTGCTCAGTGTTCCAGTCACTCGAGAGATGCAGATGAAAACAACACTGAGATTCCACCTCATCCCAGAAAGAATGGCTGCTATCATGAAATCAACCAATAACAAATGCCGGCAGGGGTGTTAGGAGAAAGGAACTCTTCTCCTTTGTTAGTGGGAGTGCAGACTGGTGCAACCACTGTGGAAATCAGTATGGAGATACCTCAAAGAACTAGGACTAGAGGTCCCATTTGACCCAGCTATCCCCCTGCTGGGTATCTTCCCAAAAGAATTAAAAGAATCATACCACAGCAATATATGCTCACCCATGTTTATAGCAGCACAGTTTGTAATAGCTAAAGCTTGGAAACAGCCCAAGTGCCCATTAACTGGAAACTGGATAAAGAAGATGTGTTTTTTTTATAAAATGGAGTACTACTCAGCCATAAAAAATGAGAAAATAGAGGCATTTATAGCTAAATGGATGCATATTGAGGCCATACTCTTAAGTGACATAAGTAGGACACACATGTGTAAATACCAAATAGTTTCTCTGGTGTGAGAAACTGAAAGTGTAAATAAGGATTAAAATGAATAACTGATAATTTGAAATAGGAAGAAAAGGTCCAAAGGGGTAGGAGGAGTGGGAGGGGAAGGGGAAAGGAAATAAGGGAAAAGAAAAATTATGAGAAAAGGAAAAAATGGAAACAAAGTCTTTGAAATAGGGAAGGGTAGAGGTGGTGAAGGGAGGACAGGGAAGAGGGGAAAAAATAAGAACCAAGATACATCATGTAAAGGTACAAGATCCCAATGATAAATATAAACATACTGTATACCTAAAATGTACCAATAACAGAATTTAAGCAAAAAAAAATATTGCCCAGTGTGCCTCTGAAGTGAGAGTTGGGAGATGAAACTTTCTGAACACATCTCACCCTGACTTTGGGATAGTTCTAGTGAATTATTATATTCATATTAGCATATTGGTATTTCTCTTAATGCAAAATGATGTTGCCTCTCTTGGCAAAATTCTATACTTATGCACAGAAAGAAAGGCAAAATTATAAGGTTGCTTGTTTGTCAAAATGAATAAAGAGTTTCTTTTCTGATTAACATATATATATACACACATATAAATAGTTCATATATATGTATATGTAACATATATTAAAAATGTAAACACAATGTTATACACTTCACAGGTTTTTCTATTGTTGAACTTTGTAATGAAATCTCCTCTAAAGAAATCAATACATCAGGATCAGGAAATTTTGAGACATTCTTAGTAGTTTCTAGAAGTGTTTTAAGAATAAAAATGTTATTAAAGTAAACATTCCTTTGCTGAGAAATATAGGATGTGATATATTTCTAAATATATGCATATGTAAACATGTTCTGTCCCAGTCATCATCTGAAATTATATAAATATTATATATTTTAATAGGCCAAAATCATGGCAATAATTCTGCAGTGGTTCTTAAGAAATACTTTGTTATGATTCCAAATGTGGTTCCAGTGACTTGCAGATGGTCTTATATCTGTAATTTTATAGCATTGTAAAGTCAGTTCTTCTAATCTGTAATGGTCAGGACTAAAAGGGAGCAGGGGTCCATCCCTTGCTGAGCCACTACCCAAGTAACAAGTCTGAATCTTAGGTTACCAAGGCTGAGCCATGGTGACAGGGTGGCTTTGAGGGATGGTCTTCTCCAGCATCATGTACTGGAATTGTTCATTCTTTCTTGAACCCAAACCCCTTCAAATTTTCCAGAGTAGATGCCTTCTTCTTTATGGTTACCGTGGGTGCTCACAGAGACGTGTGGTCTACATCTCTGTAGGAAGCTACACATCTAATTTCTCTTATGCCTGTCTGCATCCTTCCTCTTTTCTTCCCGTCTACCTGCTTTCTTTTCCATGTTTATTTGTATTTTTAAAAACTTTTTTCAGTCCAATTTATTCTTGGAGGACATAGAGTAATTTACAAAGACAGAACACAATGTTTCAACTTTGTTTCCTTAAGTGAAGACCAACTGGAAAACCAAGGAAGAAAGCATATTCAAAGAAGAACATATCCCACACAATTTGAGCAAGACAGGCTTAATAAGCTCCTGTGACATGTATCTTTCCAAATCTTTGTTTATTTTTATTTCTATAGCAACCTGGTAGTTGTAAAACAGTGCCATAACGAATAGAAAATAGAACCAAATGACAGTAAAATGTTCTTATAACTGAAATAGCAGAGATTTGTTCAGAGTATTTGGAAGGGCTGGTTTGTTGGGTTTTTTTTCATAAATGGGCTCATAGCATAAAAAAAAAAAATCTACCTAAGTCATTACTAAGTTTTCTCTCCAGAGAGACGATAAGATGTTTATGACATGTGAACTTTGGAAACTTAATTATGTGCCCATTGCTTGTTATTACTTTCTTTATCCAAAAAAATCCCTGAAGAGATTTTACTACCATCAAATCAGTCATAGGGATTTCTCTGCTTTCAGTGGGGTGCAATGAGCAGCTTAGTACACATATTGCATTTCCCATCACCCTATGAGCAACACAGAATATTCTTTCTGTAAAGTTTCAAATGAGCCTCTCTTTGGTCTTTGCACAAGTGATTGAGTTCCATAAAATAGTACATGAAGCCAAAGGACCCTGGCTAAAAATTAAACTCAGTATTCCAATAAAATCACACACACACACACGCACACACTCACACACACACACAGAGAGAACATGTTAGTCTTTATATTTCTTCTCAAAAGAGCTTTATAGACACAAAAAGAAGGAAAAAGAAAGGTCAGATTTTACCGTAAGTAAATGTTCTGTGGTTTATAGCATTCACAAAACAAATTACAGCATGACATCCTTTTCAAGGAACTGTTTGTGTCTTCGGAAAAAGTGTGTATTATTTTTGGTGAACTCTACCTTTTGATGTGGCCTTTCTGAGGGAGGCAGCATCATCAGGATTTTTTTTAATTGAATAACAATGTAAGACAAAGAACAAGACAAAAGGCAAGCTCATTTAGTAACTTAAATCCTCCTTGTTCCCTGAGGCATAGCCAGAAAGAGACCATGAGAGAGGAAAAAAAATTGAGGCCTGAATGGTGCTCTCAAGTGCAGAGGCCAAGTATGCCTGAAATCAAAGAGTTCAAGGAGTCTCCCTTGAATTCACTTTTACAGTGACAAGTGAGTAGGAGTAATCCCAAAGCTAAGGGAAGAGGTCATTTATGCTGATCTATTTATGGCAAGTTAACTTCTTTGTTTTAGCAACAAAAATAAAATTATCAACCATTTTGACAATGTACTATGTGCCAGTCAGAAAGTTAAGAACTTCATTCCTTCTAGTGCTACAACGCCCACAACACACTTGAAGTTATATATTTCCATCTCTCATTTTATAGATGATGGAACTGACACTCAATGAGGTTGAAGTATGTGGTAAGACAATTTAGCAAATATTTGGCTGAATTGGAATTAAAACCCAGATCTTTCTGAATCCAATGATGTTGTACTCTGAAACTTGACATCTTTATCATCTTTTAATGCCATTAGTGGATGAAAAATTAATGTTTCTAAGTGACATGATTCTTAAGGTCATTAAAGGGATTTCATGTGCATCTAATTAATCACTTCAATGTTGCTGTGAGTTAGAAAGGAAGCAGGTATATCACTCCTCACTTTACGTGAGACGGTAGATAGGATACCCTGCTACAAATATCTATATAGCAGCAACTTATTATCAGGCACAAATACAGGCCCAATATTCATTCCATCAAAAGGTATAGACTTCCCATAGTGGTATGATAAAGTGGTGGATATTTATTATTTAATTAGCTATGAGAAAATATGCACAGATTCAAAGACTACAGGCTGTCACTTGGATTAACATAAAAACATCTAAGTACACACAAATATTCTACATAAGAATTGAGAAATAAGCTGATTATCCATTTTTCAAATATCTAGGTGTCTGGCTTCATATACAAAAAGAGCCTGCTATCTATTTTCATTTTTTAAAAGACTGAATGTTATGGTGGCGCATGATCACTGCTCTAGTGCTACAGTGGCATGTTAAGTGAGCTGCTAAGTGCTTGGTAGAAGCCGAGAGTCCAATGGATAAAATACTTGACTACTAATCTTTTAAGGTGCATATTTGTCTTGCCACCAAGTCATTCTTTTCAGTCAGCACAGAAGTAGGACATCTTCACATTAAAAGATTTAAAGCATTAATTATATAAACCAATGAGGAGATATTATAGAAATATATTCCAATTGGTTTATATATGTCATACTCCCTTTTGAGAACAAGGTAACTGAAGCTGACTTTGACAAGTTTATCTTATTCATAGATTTTTCCATTTATTCATTCTTTAATATATTCCTCAAATAGTCATTAAGTGTCTACACTGAATCTCAGTGCCAAGGTGCCCAGTGATGAAAGGCCTTCCTTGCCATGTATGCAAGAGTTCTGAAAACAAACTTTCCCAGGTGCAAAGTAATACATTCTAATAGAGAAAAAGACTTTTTCTTTCAGTGCAAAATTATAATTACTCTAAAAAGTAGCTCTGGATGTAGATATAGAAAAGGAAGTTAATTGTCCCTTGGTAAGACAAAAGGACATTGGAGATAAAATATTTGAATTGGCTTCTTAATGTTTTATTGGGTTTCAAAATTCAAACCACCACCAACTGCAACACACACACGTGTGCACATATGCATGTGTGCATTTTACTCATGAACCACTTTGTTGCACACACAATTAAAACATATTTTGTGACTGATAGTTGTACACTTATTTTTCTATTACATTCTATTGCATTCTATTAGAAATGCCAATTTTGACCCATTGAAATTATTTAATAGTCTTTGAATGATTTGTAATTCACAGCATTAAAATGCTACTTTAAAGAAAGAAAAGCAATTATCCACTGAAAGAAAATAATTCCGGACAAAGGGAAGAATTTATTTCATTCATGGAATTACTGAAGCCATGAGAAATAGAGAAAATGGTAGAAATTCCATGGAGTTGAATCATAACATGCAAGAGGATGAAGAGTAGAAAAGTGGACAGGAGGAACTCAGGAGAGAAAGGAAAAGGTAAAGGGGAAAGGTAGGGATAATGTGAGGAACATACTGGGGATACCTGGACTACTACCTTCAAAAACGTTTTATAGTGTGATGAGTGTGACCCAGCAGATACCACTGAGGAGGGAAACAGAAAACCACCTTTACTTTAGGGAAAGACCATGACATGGGAGGAAAGACTGAAACTTCCTGCAAGAGGAAAAAGGAAAAAATCATAAAGATCTCAGCCACAGTGATGGCTGTGAGGAAGGATTACACTGGACGATTTCCAGCATTATTCCTAAGAATGGATTTAAGTTCAGAGAGCTGGCTTTGCAGCATACAATCCTAGCAGCACTAGAAAGAAATAGCGAAAGATGAGATGCAATACAAACAAGTTGTTGCCAGTTCCAAAATTTAAACATTTATAAAGTTAATATCCTAAAAAATTAAAATATTTATTTAAAGTCACTATTACAGATAAGAATTATTCAGTAAATGCCCATTATTTTTTAAAATACCCACCTTACTAGTAAACAGATAAATATAAATTAACAAAAACCAATATGCCACTTACCAATTGCCAGTTTTTAAAAAATTGATATTTTATATTAAAGAACACAAATTGAAATTGAAACATAAATATGACTAGTAAGACTAGAAATTTTTTGATCTTTTTGGAAATCAGCTGGGCTGTTCTTATCAAGATACTTAAAAATTATCACATCTGTTGATCAATAACTCAGCTTCTAGAATTATTCCCTTTTTATGCCAGCACAATATTTAGAATAAACAGAATTTTAAAACAGCTTAAAATCTACCAATAAGGGACAAAGAAAATAATATTACAGAGCTATTAGAAATTGTTTTAATTTGACTTAAATAATAGAATAGTTGTATTCATTAATGTAACTTAAATTATGTTTTAAGGTATAAATGGTGACACAAGGAAGGAAGTTCTACTGTTAATTTTAAAATGTAAGACCCAAATTTCATGTGTAAGATAAATGAAATATGTGAAATTATTAGAGCTATATCCACACCGTGGAATTAGCAGTAACAGTTTAAATTTTATTCTCTATATTTGTTTTATTTCCCTGTTTTCTATAGTGAACAAGCATTGATTTTATAATTATAGTACACAAATTTATCAAGATGGGTTCAGAAAAAAATTACAATCGCTTATTCAAAATTTATTAATAAAAACATATTTTAAAATTTTGTTTTACTTTTCATTAAATAGGGAAAAATAAATATTACATGCTACACTTTGAAGGATTAAATGATATTATAAAAGAAAAGGCTCTATATAAAATATATGTTTCTATTGAATAATCATATATCTTTTTCTATTATTGCATTTTCTAGAAAAGACATTGGACTGGTACAGTCAAGCTGGCTTTTGGAAAACAAAATGTTTTCTAGCATTTGTAACTGAATCAAGAGTCAAAATTTTACAAGGACCCCAATTTAATTTTCCTAAGGGGAATGTAATTTAAAGTACGGTTAACAGTGCACTCAAAATTATAATTATAGTATAAGCTAAATTTAAAAATTCTAATTCTTATATTTATCCTGAAATAATTATACTATCTTTTGTGAGAAGTTTATTTTGTATTTCCATTTTCACAGTTTTCTCTAACATTATTATATTCCATTTACCACCCTAAATTCTGAGTACCATCCCTTCTACTACAGTACTTAGGTCAAGTTTCTATACACAAAGGGAGTCCACACAGAACCTTGGACATACTATCTTTCAGGGAGCTGACAAAATAAAATAAGAAATCACTAAAGAGAATGACTCCTGCAGGAAGAGACCCAAGAGACCATAGGAAGAGATCCAGGAAAGTTACATGTTTCATAGACAGATAAATATCAAGAAACAGTGACAACGAGAACGATAACAGGCTAAAAAAATCACTGGCACTTTGGATTTGATGAACAGGTGCTAAACCAAAGAACAGTTTTATTAAGAAAATATAAACAATTCCAGTAGATGATAATGAAACACAAATAACCAGATATAGTGAAGCCTTTTCAATACAAACTGATCTTGCCTAAATTCCACAGTAGCCACTTATAGCCAAGGGTACATGTGCATTATTCCACCTGTCTGTATGTAACTCAGTGAGTTAAAAAACAAACAAAAAAAGCCACAGAATCCCCTTTTCTAGCGAGTTCCAGGCAGGGTTGTGAGCAGGAAGGATGTGCACCTCAGAGAAGAGAAATTTCCACAGTTAGTTCCAGTCAGGCAGCCTCTTCTGATCCTCTAGGTCAGTAGTGGCGAACCTTTTGAGTGTCCAAACTGCAAACCCAAACCCACTTATTTATCGCAAAGTGCCAATACTGTAATTAAACCTGAATACTGGAGTTTTCAGTTAGAAAAAACAACTTGTACACTAACATGTTTTGTGTAAAAAGAAAAACACAATAGCAGAGCTTTCAAAGATAAAAAAGCGTTTTACTGAAAGGTAAAAGTTTGCATTTACAGTGTTTTTGTGCACTGTGATTCAATGCTTGACTGCTGGAGCAATACTGGGCCACTTGGCTTGCGTGCTGACAGAGAGGGCTCTGTGTGCCTGCTGTGGCACACATGCCATATGTTTACCACCACTGTTCTACATATTCACATAGGTCTTTTCCCACCATGTTTCCACAAAGATTTGCATTTTATGTGACTGAGAAATGTGGTGCCTTCATGTGAACATGTAACCCTTAGTACATATTATACTGAGCAATACACAGGTATAATTTTCCTATAGGTTTGTGGTCATTGATATCAAAAGTTAGAGATAATGTCCTTAGTCAATTAGCATATATATATATATATATATATATATTTTTTTTTTTTTTAAAGATCTCTTTAAAATCTGTTCTGGGAACAAAATATCCCAAAAGTTAGGACGACAACATATGATCTGTATTTGGCTAGTTTTGTGACAAAAATGAATCACTATTCTTATGTGGAAGGGACTTAGGTCATCAAATATATTAATATCAACTATTAAAATTAGAAACATTATAAAATCAGAGTATACACTAGTAAGATTTAATCTAATTTTTCCTCGGTACTCACTATAACTAAACTGACTTTACCACTCTATGAACTGTATTTCAAAATTGCAATAACATTTGGTACTTGCTATGCATCGGGTGCTATTTTAAGTGCTTTATATCAATTAACTAATCCATTCCATAAACAATTCTGGAAAGTACTGCTATTAATTTGTCCCATTTTGCAGATTTGAAAAATTAAGGCACTTGTGTTAAGTAACCTGCCCAAGGTGACAAAGACAGTAAACACAGGAGCTGAAGTCTGAAACAAGGTAGTTTGATTCTTGAGCTCATTCTGACAAGTTAGGTAATTAGGTAACTTGTTTTACAACACTGTGGCAAAGTAGAAAATTGGTTTCCCAAATAGAAATAGTCTCTGCCTGAATTGATATTACATTTGATTGTATTGTGCACATTTGTCTGAAAAATGTTAATAAAAATTAATTTATTAAATCACTTATTTCCAAAGATAAATGCATGTAAAGTTCTTTAATTCCTGCCATTTATATTACAAACTAATAAACTGAAAATAAGGAAAAATGTTAATGCATTAGTAGAAAATAACTTTCTTTTCTCATACTCCAAGTTCAATATAAGAAAATAAAAATTGTATCCACAGTCTTTCTAAAATCAGTCACACCAGCACTCTTTGAGAGCTATTTCTATGCAAGTAGCCATGAGCAGTGGGAGAGATTATCATGTACTGAAGTCCCTCTGCTCTTCATAATGAGCAAAACAGCAAGACAGATTCTGATAGGCAGGGTTATTTTAGCAGTTAGATCCACAATTAAAAATCTAACCAGTTACTCATAGTTTCTTGGGGGCTATGAGCCATTAGCCTGAAACTATGTTGTGATTTCTCTCAGGACCAAACATTATAAGAGCACCTTCTTTCAAAAATATGCATTTTAAGAGGATAGCAGGATTTGGCTCCCATTACCAATGCCCTGCTCCAAAGATACAACAGATGTTGGGTCTGTGTGCAAATCAAACATCAGCCCTACTAATGTGGTCTGAGTTGAATTCTTCATAATTAGAAATTCATCCCAGATCAGATGCAATGTCATTACAGTGAAAAGCTTTAATGCTTACAATTATTGTGCCCTGCATGTTACTCTGCATGAATTCAAAGAAGACAATGGTGCATAGGAAGGAATGTTTCCACTACTACAAAAGTCTCTTGGTACCTTAGGCTGGGAAACAGACCACGTAGGTAGTAAAATCAGCTATCATTAGATTAGACAGCTTGACCTGGATTTGGCTAAGGATCCCCTCTCCCTCTTCTCTTCCCCTCTCTGCTTTCTGACCTGTGCAAGGGAAACATTAACTGATAGAATGGCAAGCAAAAAATTAAGGGGCTAGCAACCACAGCCTAATTAAATTTAACATATTAAGAAGTGGTGAAACCACAAGCAGCTGAAAAGGAGTGCTCAAGTTCAGCATGGCCACCATTTCTAAACACAGTGGGAACAGAACCTGCAGAGGAAAGCAAAAAGGAATGCTCATAATGAAGAGCTGAAACAGAAGGATCTCTCACAATGATAGGAATGGCCTTGGGGACTCTGCCTTTGGAGAACAGAGTGCAGATATCAAAGGATCCCTTCTAGCTAATTCCTTCTACCTCTAAACTCTACTGTCAGTCACTTAGCCACCAAGTGTATTAGTTTTCCCATTATGTTGTAGAAGTGATTAACATTGGTGATATCAAAATATTAAACAATAACAACACAAGATCTGACAAATTTATGTAGGCATTGACCACGATGTCTTCTTTGGGGGTTTAAGTACACTGTCGAAATATATAGATCATAATATATATAATTTTAGTGACTGTGATAAAATCCCACTTTCATAATTTATAGCTGTAAGTGAAAATAATAGCATTTATTGTTTTGGTTTTTTTTGCTATCATGTTTCTTTCTTCCTACCCATTTAATAAAAACGTCACCCCAATTTGATTATTTATTCTTCCCATAGACTTTTTACAATTTTCTCCAATTTTTATAATTTTCCTAAGCACTCCTAAAAGCATTCGCTGCTCATCTTTGTACTCTGCCATCATTACCCTTTGCCTTTTGTACACTTTTTATATTTTCTCTACCCTCCCACTGACGCACCTTCTTCTTTTCTTTTCCAATTTTTATTTTTTATTAGTACATGTTTGTCATACAAAAATGATTACACTCCCCATGGGGAGTTGGTACATGCACATAATACATCTTAATCCTTTTTTCATTCTCTGTCCCTCCTCTCCTTCCTCTTCCCTCCATCTCTTGGTGATCCAGCTTCTGATCCCCTTTCAGCCTGTTATAATTCTCTTAAATCATCACTGACTTATTTTCTGTACTGTATGATGCTGGCAGTCTTTGAACTCATTAAATAACCAATATTAGCATCCTCACACTTGCCATCTGTACCACAAGCCTCACAAGAATATTGCTTACTTAATATTTATAGCCAAGATATCCAAAACAAAAAACAATCTTTCAGTTGCTAATATACGACAGTGAATAATATTATCAACTAGCAGAGAGAGTTAAAAATTTCTCAGGAAATGCTGAGAATCCCCTTTTGTTTTTCTTTTCTTGTTCTGCATACTGACAGGTAGTTGCCTACTGATAGGTTTGCTGAATACCCACAGCTACATCAGGTAAGGCAAATTTCTGGTACATTTTTGGTGAAATCTACCCAAATAGCAATGGACAAATGGATTTTTCATTGTTATCCTTAGGTTTTGTTTGTTTACAGTGAAAGGGATTGAACTCAGGGCCTCATATACATGCCCAGTCCAAAAAGATTTTTAAGAGCACAAATTTTATTATTTTACTTTTATAATCTTGACTTTAAAATATCTTCCAAAAACAGATTACTGTGTAGGACTATTTTATTATGCTTTCTCCAAGTAAACTATTTTTTCCTTCCCTAAGTCTGGTTTTACTGTCAAAATTAGCTTTATATATTTTAATTAAATCAGCAATTGATATACCCAGACATATGAATTATTCTTTTCTCCAGTAGTTTTCATCAGATAGGCAATTTCTGTGAAAAAAATCAGCTCATTTAAAAAGCTTTATTCATTCAATAAATTTAATTTCCATGATTCCATAATCATGTTGTGTATGTAGAGACCAATGCAACCTAATACAATATAAGAGTTTGAAAGAGTCCTTCTAATGCTTATGCATTCTAGTAAAGTGATTTTTTTCTATATTAGAAAAATGATAAACACTAGAACGTAAAATGCTAAATTATAACACTTTCTTAAAAGATAAAGACTGCCTGTGTTTAATTACAGATATACTAAATAGGCATCATATTAGATTTGTAAAGATGTTTTGAATACATTTTGTGAATCATTATTCAGGCATTGAATTTTCAAAAGCCAGACAAAATATTCTAAATCATAGAATAAATTACTTAAGAATTGACACTCAGTGTCGTTACCTTCCATTACTGATCTTAAAGGCTGCTTATAACTTTCAGAATACATAAGAAACCCCAAAACTCATTTTCCCTAATGGATTTAACCCTATCCAGAGTCACCTGCAAACTTATTCTGCTATGTATTGAAATCTTCTATTTGTTTCATAATCATAAACATAATCATGCAAAAGTCCTAGACATGTTTATTTAATATTTTTAAAGGAGACTAGGATGTCAAGGGTATTTTCTCTGTTTCATTTCATTAACATAAATCACTCTGGTTAAGATGCAACACCCTACACATGAACTGCATTAAAGCAACTCTACCCCTTAGGAGGAAAGTTAGCCAGGCCAGCTCAGGGACTAGTCTCAGTCCAGATTCTGAGCATGTTCACAAACAGGTGCAGACTCTTCACACCACAACCAACAGCAAACCATCTGCTCCCATGTACACATCAGTTGCTCTCACCACACCTATTTTGATTTGTTTTGCATGTTTGGGTTGACTTCATTACTTTTGCTTGATATCTACTGCTTATATATTATAGATACACACATACAAATACACACACACATATCTTAATACAATGGATAGAAAAAATCCTTTATTTTGATCATGATATATTCCCTCAGGTGGAAAATGTATCACAGTTGATTTTTTAAATTAATTTTATTGGTACATTTTAGGTATACAATCCAATGACAGTCATCATTGGAAATTTGTACCTTTACATAATATATCTTGGTTCTTAATTTTTCCCCATTCCCCTGCCCTCCCTTCAACCCCTCCATCCCTCCTTATTTACAAAGACTTTGTTTCAATTTATTCATTTTCTCATATTAATTCCAATCCCTTCTTTCCTTTCCCCCACCCCTTCCACGTTCCCTTCCCCTTTGCACCTTTTCTTCCTATTTCACATTATCTATTATACCTTTTGATCCTTATTTACATTTTCAGTTTCTCACACCAGAGAAACTATTTGGTATTTTTACATGTGTGTCCCATTTATTTCAATTAAGAGTATCACCTCAATGTGCATCCATATAGCTATAAATGTCCCTAGGTTCTCATTCTTTATGGCTTAGTAGAACTCCATTTTACAAAAAAAAAAAAAAAACATATCTTGTTTATCCAGTCTCTAGCTGATGGGCAATTGGGCTGTTTTGAAGTTTTAGCTATTACAAATTGTGTCACTATACACATGAGTGCACATATATTGCTGTGGTATGATTCTTTTAATTCTTTGGGGAAGATACACACCAGGGGAATAGCTGGGTCAAATGGGACCTCCAATCCTAGTTTTTTGTGGTATCTCCATATTGATTTCCACAGTGGTTGCACCAGTCTGCACTCCCACCAACAGTGGAAAAGAGTACCTTTATCCCCACCAGCATTTGTTATTGCTTGATTTCATGATAGCGGCCATTCTTTCTGGGATGAGGTGGAATCTCAGCATTGTTTTCATTTGCATCTCTTGAATGAGCAGTGATGTTGAACATTTTGTATATGTTTATTTGCTATTTCTACTTCTTTGATTGAGAAATGTCTGTTCGTTTCAGATGCCCATTTTTGGACTGGGTCTTTAAATTTGGGGGGGTGCTGGTTTTTTAAAAGTTCTTTCTATATTCTAGGTAGTAGACTTGTCTGAGGAACAGCTGGTAAATTTTTTCCCCATATTGTGGGTTGTCTCTTCATACTGTTGGTGGTTTCTCTTGCTGTGAGGAAGCTTTTCAATAAGAAGAGATCTCACTTGTTGTTTGATTGTGCTAGTTCACAGGCAACTGAGGTTTTGTTCATGAAATCTTTTCCCATTCCAGTGTCTTTAAGAGTTCTACCTCACCTCTCTTGCACCCAGGTTAATGTTTCTGTTTTAATGTTTAGATCTTTAATCCACTTCGATTTTAGTTTAGTGCATGGTGAAAGATACAGGTCTAGCTTTAATCTTTGGCAAGTTGAAACCCAATTTTTCCAGCACCATTTATTAAACAGGTTATCTTTCTTCCAGTGAGGGTGTTTAGCTCCTTTTTTGAAGATGCAGTGGTTGAGTATGTCTGGGGTTGTTTCTGCATTTTCTAGTCTGTTTCACTGGTCCTCTGGTCTGTTTCTTTGCCAGTACCATGCTGTTTTTATCACAGTAGCTTTGTAGTACAGTTTCAATTCAGGGATTGTGATACCTCCTACCTTGTTTTTGTTGCCTAGAATTGCTTTCACTATGCTAGGTTTCTTCTTCTTCCAAATGAATTTTTGGATATTTTTCTCAAGGTCTGTGAAGTATAATGTTGGAATTTCAATTGGGATTGCATGGAATCTATATATCAGTTTTGGAAGTATGGCCATTTTCACTATATTCGTTCTTCCTACCCAGGAGCAAGAGATCTTTCCATTTTTTGATAGCCTCTTCGATCTCTTTTTTCAGAGTGCTATAGTTTTCAAAGTAGAGGTCTTTGATTTCTTTCATTAAGTTAATTCCCAAGTATTTCATTTTTTTGGATGCTATTGTAAAGGGAGTTGTTATCCAGTTCCTCTTTCAGTGAGACTGTTGTTTCTGTACAGGAAAGCTATTGATTTTTGTGTGTTGACTTTGTATCCAGCTGCTCTACTGAATTTGGGTATTAAGTCTAGAAGACTTTAAGTGGAGTTCTTGGGGTCTTCTGTATGTATCAAGTCATCTGCAAATAATGACAATTTAACTTCTTTGTTTCCTATCTTTATTCCTTTTATTCCTTTCTCTTGTCTCATTGCTGTGGCTAATGTTTCCAAAACTATATTGGACAGGAGTGGAGATAGTGGACATCCTTGTCTTGTTCCTGATTTTAGTGTGAATGATTTCTGTTTTTGACCATTTAGTATATATTGGCTGTTGGATTTTCATAGATGGCTTTTATTAGGTTCAGGTAGAGGCCATCTATTCTAATATTTTTTAGGGTTTTAAACATGAATGTGTGTTGGATTTTGTCAAATGCTGTTTCTGCAACTATTGAGATGATCATATGGTTTTTGTCCTTGGCTCTATTAATATACTGTATTACATTTATTGATTTGTGTATGTTGAACCATCCCTGCAACCCTGGGATGAATCCCACTGGGCATATGACCTTTTATGATCTTCTGCATTCTGTTTGCCCATTTCTTATTGAGGATTTTTGCATCTATGTTCATTAGGGAGATTGGTCTATAGTTCTCCTTTTCGGTTGGGTCTTTCTCTGCTTTGGGGATCAAGGTGATGCTTGCTTCCAGGAATGAATTCGGGAGTATTGCTTCCCTTTGAATTTCATTGAAGAGTTTAAACAGTAGTGGCAATAGTTCTTCTCTAACTATCTTGTAGAATTCAGCAGTGAAGACATCAGTACCTGGGCTTTTTTTAGTTGGTAAGTTTTTAATTATGTTTTCAATTTCATTGACTGATATTGGGTCATTTAGAATTTTTAGGTCTTCTTCATTCAACTTTGGTAATTCACACTTATCTAGGAATCTGTCCATTTCTTCCATGTTTTCCATCTTATTGGCGTATAGGTTCTCAAACTAGGTATTGATGATCCTCTGGATTTCTGCTGGGTCCATTGTAATTTCATCCTCTTCCTTCTTAACTGCATGAATTTGGGCCTTTTCTTTCCTTTTTCTGATAAGATTGGCTAAGGGTTTGTCAATTATGTTGATTCTTTCGAAGAACCAACTCTTGGGTTCATTAATTTTTTGTATTGTTCTCTTAGTCTCCATTGCATTGATTTCTCCTCTGATCTTTATAATTTCCTCCCTTGTACAAGCTCTGGGGTTGTCCTGCTTTTCTTTTTCTAGAATCTTGAGGTTCAGCATCAGGTTGTTTAATTGGGCTCACTCTGTTTTCCTAATATGAGTATTCACTGTTATGAATTTCCCTCCTAAGATTGCTTTCATTGTGTCCCATAGATTCCAATATGTTGTACTGTCATTATCATTTAATTGTAGGAACTGTCTGATTTCTTCTTTAATTTCTTCTGCGACCCATTGGTTATTCAGAAGTATGTTGTTCAATTTCTATGTGTTTGTGAAATTTTTGTGCTTTCTTTTGCTATTGATCTCTGATTTCATAGCACTATGGTCTGATAATATACAGGCGATAACTTCAGTTCCTTTGCCCTTACTTAAATATGTTCTGTGAGCGAATATGTGGTCTATTTTGGAGAATGTCCCATGTGCAGCTGAGAAGAATGTGTATTCTGATTTTGTGGGGTGGAACACTGTAAACATCTGTTAAGTTCATTTGTTCAAGAGTTTGATTGAGTTCTAGTATTTTGTTATTTATTTTTTGTCTAGTTGATCTATCTATTTGTGACAGTGGAGTATTGAGGTCCCCCACTACTATTGTATTAGTGCTTATATGATTTTTCATGTCAGTTAGTAGTTCTTTTATATAGTTGGGCACACTAGTGTTTGGTGCATATATATTTATGATTATCATGTCTTCCTCTTGGTTTGCTCCCTTTACAAGGAGGTAGTGTCGTTCTTTGTCTCTCTTAATCAATGTTGGTTTGAAATCTACTTGATCTGCAAAGAGGATAGCTACTCCTGCTTTTTTTTCGGGTTCCTGTCACATGGAATATTGTTTTCAACCTTTAACTTTCAGTCTATGAGTTTCTTTTTGAATTAAGTGTGTTTCTTGTATGCAGCATACTGTTAGATCTTGCTTTCTGATCCATTCTGCCAGTCTATTTCTTTTGATTGGTGAATTGAGACCATTAACATTGATAGTTATAACTGACATGTGTTGACTTATTCTTGTCATGAATTTTTCTTTTTGTTGAATTTTCCCCCTTTGCATTTAATTTCTTTTTATGCTGGATGGATTTATTCTTCTAGGCTTCCTGGTGTTGTGATCCTCATTGTCTTTTCCTAGGATATTGTTTAAAATTTTTTGGGCTGCTGGTTTGGTATTCATGAAGTTTCTCAGGTTCTCTTAGTCATGAAAGTATCTTATTTCTTGACAGTTTTGCAGGGTATATCAATCCAGGTTAGAGGTTGTTTTCTTTTAGGGCTTGAAATACTTCACTCCAGGCTCTTCTTGCCTTCGGGGTTTGTGTTGAGATATCTGCTGTGATTCTGATGGACTTTCCTTTGTATGTGATTTGTTTCTTTTCTCTAACTGCTTGTAGAATTTCCTTCTTCTGTTGGGCTGCTGGAATCTTCACTATTATATGCCTATGTGTAGATTTTTTTGATCATGACTAGTTGGAGTCCTATATGTCTCACTTATCTGTATGTCAAGTTCTTTTCCCCTGCTTGGGAAGTTTTCTGCCATTACTTCTGTGAATTTTTTTTTATGTCATTTGCACTCTCTCTTGTTTCTTCATTGACTCTGAGGAGTCTTATGTTATTTTTCTTTGCATCATCTAGCAGCTGCTGGATTGATTTCTTGTGGTCTCTTACTATTTTTACGAAATTCTTCTTTTCCTGGTCACTAATTGCAATCCTATCATCTGTACCTAAAATTCTGTCCTCACATTGGCTCATTCTGCTGCATAAGCTTTCAATGGAGTTTTTAATCTTCTGGATATCTGTTTCCATCTGTTTTATGGATTCCATTTGTTTCCTATGCTGGGTTTCCATCATGTTCCTCAGCTCCTCTATTTTTTTATCTGTGTCTGCTCTAGAGTTATTAATCATGACTTGCATTATGGACACAATCTCTGTTATCTAAAAAATTATTTCCATTCATTGCCAATTCAGTGAGTCCAGGTGGTTGAGCATCAGATTGTTCCATCTCATTGCCCTTTGGGGTTGCCTTAGGTGATCTGGAAGTCTAGTTTTGAGACTTGTTAACATTTCTACTCATTTCAACAGATGCAGCCCGTTGAACCTTTGTTGGGGCAACTTTTTGCTCACCTAGTGGTCTTCAATTCTCAGCAAGCCATGGAATGGCCTTTTCTCTGCTGCTTACCACTGTACCCATTCCTGGGTTCAGAGTGGTGGCCTTCTGGATCCCTGTGCTGTCCTGTTGTCCAGGCATGGTTCTGGCTGGGGCCTTTGCACACTTGGGATGGTATCTAGGTGTGCCTCTACCTAGGGCCTGCTCCCCTATGTAGCTGTTGTCTGGGAGGTCATTTGGCTGGGGACTGTGCATCCCAAATGCTAGTGTCTGAGAGGCTTCTGGCTAGGGGCTGCACTCACTTATGGATAGAATCTGAGTGGGCCTCTGGTTGTTGCTTGTGTGCTTGTGCAGCTCTTTTCCAGGTGGGACTTTGCCTGTGGAAGCAAGAGGCTTGGGCTGGACCTGCTTGCAGCTGCACTGCTCTCATCCACATTGGCTTCTTTCTGGGATCTCCATGCACTTACTGATGGTATCAGGGTGGCCACAGTTGAATTTTTATATCTAGATCAGTGATGGCAAGTCTTTTAGAGCTTTCAGTGATAATAAACAGCCCACCATGGGACCTATGGTGTAGGTTCACCACCACTGATCTAGATCATTTTTTGTCAGTGCAATTTTTCTAAGAAATCTCTCTGCCTTGTAGCATTTCTCTGCTTCCCATTACTACCTAACATAACCATTAATTTGATCTAAGGCTCATTACATAGTGTGTTGTACATTGTTTCATTCTCGTTAATGGTAATTCAACATATTAAGGGCATATGAACCAAAGCAGATTTATCCTAAGGCTAATGAAGCTTAATTTTCAAAGTCCCTCTCTTACTTGGACATTCTCTAATTCCCTGTACCTATTTTTGAACTGTGTCTTTGTATTTCCATAATTGTGTAAGACTGAGACCCACAAACAAGACTCAGTCCCTGTGTACGTCAGCTTTCTTGTTGCTAGACAAAATGCCAGACACCTACAACTTAAAGGAGAAGTTTATTTGGCTCATGGATTCAGAGGAGTCAATCCATAATTGGCTGATGCCAAGGCAGGAATAAGATGGCAGAAGGGTATGGCAAAGCAGTTGCATACTGCATGGCAGCCAGGAAACAGTCTGGAGCAACAGTGGCAGAGTAGAAGGGGTGAGGAACCAGATAAAGATCCAAACATCACAACTCCATAACCCATTCAGACATACCATGAAGTGTGCTTTGCTAATCCCCCAGGCAGCTTGCAAGACAATGAAGTTGACTATTAAGCTTAATTTCACATCCCAAATGTGTTAACATAGCACCCAAACTCGTCTCCATAAACCATACTTTATCTCCAAAAAAATACAATAACAAGTTAGTAATTCCACTTACATGATATAACAATTTTTCATATAACCAAAAGCACAATAATGCCTTCCTCCAAAGTCTCAACAGACTCAGCACTGCTAAAAATTCCAAATTAAAGTCTCTTCTGAGATGCAAGCCAAACTCTTAACTATGAAATTATAAAAATGAAAAATAAGTGACATAATCTCACAGTACAATTTCACAGAATAAACATTCTCACTCCAAAATGGAGGAATAAGGGGATTGAAGGAAAACTGGACCAAGCAAGACTGAAACCTACCAGGACAAACATGAAATCTTACAGCTCTGTATCCAGCATCCAGCCACACAGAGGTGCAATGTAAGTTCCAGAGGGCTTGGGCAGCCCCACACCCACCCATTGTCTTGCAGGTTGCAGCCCTTAGCTTCTGTTGGGTGGCTCTGCTTCCTGCCTACAGCTTTTCTTGGCAGATATTTCAACTTTGTAGAATCTCTGGAGTCTCCACTGCACCTCTGGCTTCATTCCTACAGCTTCACGCACTTCCCTCTTAAGGGCTTCTTGCTTGGCTTCCTAGGCTTTCCATTGAGATCTGAGTGGAAACTTCCCTAAACCCACAACTTTTGCATTCAGCATGCTTGAACAACCAGAATCATGTGGATGATATCAAGATCTGCCGTTAGCTCCAATAATAGCCAGAATCCCTTGAACTATGGCTGTAGTGGTCTATGAGTATTTAGATGGCTGAGAACAATGAAATAAATCCTGGGGAACCATTCCATAGGAAGCCTTTGTCAAGCAGGGGTCCTAGAGATTCTCTTCTCAAATGAAAGGTTTAAACTTTTACACCCTTGAACCTACAATGGATGGGGTCTTGCTGGTTCCTGTACAAAGTGCTTGGCTTCTTTTTAATAGCTCTAATTTCTTCAGCAACCACACTCCCTTAACCCAAATTTTATATGTGGTTCCTTTTGAGCCAAAATTAAAGTTTTTTCAATTTTCAAATTTTTCTGCTCTGCTTTTCACCCCCAATTATTATGACAAGTCTGGCTAAAAGCAGCCAGTAGTACCTATTCCCCAGCCTCAATGTTGGGCTGCCTTGAAATTTCCTCCACCAAATCATTTAGTCCATTGCCCTTAATCTCAGTCTCCCAAAAAGTCTCTGTACATGGGAAAAATAGACAACTTTTTTGCCAGACTGTATAACACACAATTCTCCTTGTTCCCAGCTGAAACCTCCTGAACATAGCCTTTTATTGTCTGCATTCCTATCAGCATTCTGATCTTCTGACCAAAATTCCCATCAAGTTCTACTTAGAGCATTCTAGGGCTTCTCTAGCTTGCACCTCCAAAATTTACCAAACTTTTCTGCAAACCAGTTCCAGATGTTTCTAAACCAAAGAGTCAGGTATAGGCACAGTAATGACGCCATTTCTAAATACTAATTTTCTGTATTAGCTTTCCCATTGCAGAACGCAACCCCTGGTATGAACAACATAAAGGAAAGATTTATTTGGCTCATAATTTCAGATGATTCAATCCATGGTAGGCTGGCTCCAAGGCAAAAACATCATGACAGAAAAGCATAGTTGAACAAAGATGCTTAGTTCATTGTGTCCAGGATACAGAGCAGGTGAGCAGCACCAGAGAGGAAAGGGAAAGAGACAGAGATAGACCCCAAGGTCATGTCTCCATACCACACCCAGATACACTCTGGAGAGTGCTTTACTAATGCCCTGGTTGGCTCCTAAGCCAACCAAGTTGAAAATTAAGATTAATTTTCACAATCCCTGAGTAGGAATGATAATTTACCTATGATGTTTGAAATAATCCTTCCTTGACTATAATCATTCCTAGGCTCCTGTGTCTGTCTTCAGAAGGTTGGGTTACTCATAAAACTTGGATTAGCAGCTGTTCCCCTTATCTTCGTTCTATTACATGTCACTATCTCTCATGCTTGGTTTATCCCATAACTGTTTTATTCTATTTTATTTCCAATCAAGACTGTTGTATATTCCTGCATTTTCCTCCATAGCAACAAGCACATAGTTAAGTACATAGTTGAAGGTGACTTACACATGAAGCAGCATGTGCATCATATGCATCATATTCATACTCAAAGCACCAAAGTCTTAATGGATTGATCGAGAAGCTACAACAGAGTTGTTCCATTTTGGCATCTCTCAGCAGCTATGTCAGGAAACATCTATATGGAGGACAAGCTTTCAATAAACTCAATAACCATGATATTTCCTCCACAAGCACTTACCTGTCTAGGAGAAAGAAAGAAGTAATTTCTGAGTGCCTGGTTTTATTTTATTTTTTAGAGAAAGAAGAAAGTCTAATGAATTTAAGCACTCTGGAAATCAGCTTTGAGCTTATGTTTCCATAAAAGAAAGAAAATGGAAAATGGTTTACTTTCATAAATGTATTTTAAAAGACAAAACTAACTGCAGACATTAGATGTTAATGGAATTTTAAAAAGTTGATTGGATGATGTAATATAAATCACTACACTAACCAACATTTCAGAAAAATTACATCATATAAATTTAGGTCTTAAGCTTTCATGTGTATCCTTTGAAAATTAAAAATGCAGTTTCATGGGAAGGCAAATAAAGAATGATAATTACTGAGAGAAAACAGCACCAAAGAAAGGACAGGGACAGGTACCGCAGCCCAGATGTTCCTGGTGATCTGGTGAGAGTAGAGGAGGTTGCTGCTGTTGGACAAAAGCAATTATCAGTTACTTCTTTCTGTATTTTTAAACCCATACCTACTGACTTTGGGAATCGCAGCGGTCAAATGTCAATTAAGTTCGAAGTTCATATATTGAAGTCCTAACCTCTGTGGGGTCGGTATTATGGGGTGGGTTATATTATGATGTCAGAGCCCTCAAGATTGGGATTAGCTCTATTATCAAAAAGGTCCCAAACATCTGTCTTGGCCTTTCCACCATTCCAGACTCAGCTATAAGGTACCATTTATGAACCAAAAAGCAGGTCCTCACCAGACACAAAATTTGACTTCTCGGCCTCTAGAACCATAAAAAATTAATTTCTGTGGTTTCTAAGCTGCCTAGTTTGGTTTTGTTTAATTATAGCATCATTAATAGACTGGACAGGAATGTGCCAATTTTTCCATTTTGAATTAATGGTGAGAGCACATCCACACCTCTTTTCTCACCATGTTGTTAACATCCTGTGTGATCTTGATAAGCCTCTTTTTCAATTCTTAAAGATGTGTGGGGTCAAATGAAATATTGCAATGGATCTAGAGCTTCTGTGCTTTCAGAAGAAAGAACGTTTTTCAGTATGTGGGGCCCAAGAAAAATCATTAATGGTCCACACAGAAGGGTACATTCTGTAGATTTTATTCCGGGGAAGAATTCTTCCCTCGATCATTATTTTGGATAAAAAAATTGTCTCAGTTTTGCCTCTCCCAGAGGAAGAAGTATAAAAGTTTGTGTCACTTAACATTGTGCCTTCTAGCCGTGATATCCCAATCACATGCTATTGTTGGAATGAGAATCAGTACAATAAAGGAAAGCGGCATTCTTTCATGTCATTCAAAAACAATTATTTACTTTTTTCCTTTTTTAACCTATAAAATGTCAAAAAGGTCTACCTATTATAATGCTATTTTATGGCTTCTGAATGCTTTAATATAAATAATGCTTTTCTTCCTTTCTTTCATTTAAATAACCTATGTAGATACTTTAAAGACATTGGTTGAATACTTACATATGAAGTAAAATGAAAGTGTTTTAAGCAAATGACTAAGGACTTTGCTGACTTATTGCTTTGATAGCCATAATATCTTCTGAATATGTAATAACCACAGCTGTGGCTTAACAAAGTTTAGAACATCTGTACATCTAGAAATGAAATATTATATTATCTTTGGAAACAAAATGATACTGCTGCACTACAATATCCATAAGGTCCACTCCCAAAGCCACATTCTTTTCTTAAACCAGGAAAAGTTACACATCTTAACATTTACTGTTTTATTTCAGGGTGTGCTTTCTCACCACCATGGAGAATATTCACATAATTGACACTCTGCCTTTTTTGATATAAAGACAAATAAACCATTCTCCATTCTTTTTCTCAGCAAAATATCATCATGAATAATAAATAAGGTCTTAAAATTTGTAAGTCCACAAATGGATTTATACATAAGACCAATTATATGCTCAGACTGCAATTAGTTCCTAATTGTAAGAGTTAAAAAGAAATCCACATTTTTAATGTGTCATGTCTGATCTAAAATACATTTGGGACATATGTGTCTATATTTAAGCTGAAACAAAATATACACAGTTGACTGTAAGATATCACCAATTCGCTATAATTTTGAATGGCAGTAACTTTACCCTAAGAATTCACAGGGTGGTTTAATGATAGTATCAAAGGAAACATCCTCTTTTCCCTTTTTTCTTCACTTATTCGTTTTGTTTCTCCTTTCTTTCTTTGTATTCATGGTGGTATGTTATCTAAGAACCACTGAGATGCAGCTAGTAGAAAATGCAGAGAACACTTGGAGAGTATGGGCCACTCAATTGCTTATTTTATGTAATAATACAGTATTATAATGACATGTAACATATTGCATGCATTTTTTATTAAATTGTAAGATTTTTATGAATATATTTATTTTACTTTTATATCATCATGTTTATTGAATTAATGAACTATATTAAATGCTCACTACATTTGCCATCTATACATCAGGTCTTTTAACATTGTATTCTGTTGAATACTAGTTTCAATGGTATTCATACATATTTTGAGAGGGGATTTGGGGAAGCAAGGAGTCTCATTTTCAAATAATTTTAGGAAATAATGCATGAAATAATGTATAACTACTCCTGGAATTCTTAATTTTTAATATGCTTTTACATAATATACTATGTTCTTCGGGAAGAAATTTTTCACTATAAAATATATTTTATTTTTGAGAAACACTTTTTATTTCCCTTATATATAATATTTAGCAGAATAAAATTTGGAAAAATATTTTTACTGTTGTCTCAAATTTAGAGTTGTTTGGTGTTGGAAACATTTTTGTAATACTCTATCCTACTCAACTAGCTATAACAAAGTATGTCAACTGGGTGGGTAGTTTGAACAATAGAATTTTTATTTTCTGACAGATCTGGGGACTAGAAGTCTGAAGTCAGCATTCGAGTACAGTTGAGTTCCAGCAAAGGCCTCTTTTCTGGCTTTGAAACAGTTGCTCTCTCACCATGTGCTCCCATAGCCTTTCTTTGATGTAGGTATATGGAGTACATGGAGAGAGAGTGAAAGAATAACTCTCTAACATAGATTCTAATAAGGGCACTAATCCCACCAGTGCATGGGCCTCACCCTCAGAACCTCATCTAACCCTAATAAGCACCTAAAAGACCTAAAGGACCTATCTATCCTTCAAATATTATCACAATGGGGATTAGGGATTCAACTTATGATTTTTAGTGGAAGACAAACATTTAGTGTATAAGAGTACCTAATAGAAAGTAAGCTAATATTTCCAACGACCTGAGAACTCTCGGACTCTTCTTTCTTCTAGTTTAAGATGATACAGTGTGCAGCCATCACTGGCAAAAATACATCAAGGGCCTCCTTAATTTCTCTTAGAAGAGGCTGGTGGTTAAGGACTCAGTTTGTCTTCCCAATACAGATCTCCTTGGGGGCTCAAATACACATGGTCCTAGTGGAGAGCTAGTATCCAGTTCACTTTGTACACAAGAAAACTCAGAAAGAAGTAATGGGTGAATGATCAGCAGGATCATGAATGAGACTGGAACACACTAATGTCAAATTCACTTAAATTATACAAAAATACTTAAGTTTTTCTTTCAAAAAGAGCCAAATCTGATGGTATCACTCATGACTCTTCTATCCAAGGAAGTATGTCCAGACTGCTTATCCCTCGGATTTCATAGCATGGCCAGATCTCCTCATCTGAGAGAAGTCAGAGTGGATAATTAGTAATTAATTCAGATCCATAGTCCATCATGACCAGCTGGATCACAAGAAGGGCAGCCGTGGGCCTGGGAGGATTAAATCCTCAGCGACTCCACAGCCAGCCTCTAGGACGGAGACTTCCTTATTTTTGTTTCTTGGCTTCAAACTGGATCCGGAACACTTCTGTGCAAGCTCTGTGATAGCCCGGATTTAATTTTGTGGGGTCTCCTGAAGGGTCTTTATTCCTTAGGGTGTCAGGGCAACTCTCACACCACAGGAGGGCTCCTCACTTACTTCCACTTCAAAGGGGCATTAGTAATAATCCTCCTTATTACAGAATCCAACCGGACCTTCTGGTGTGATGATTAATTGCGAGGTGTTCTCTCTTTCTTCCTTCCATTCTTTCTTTTCTTTTAATCCAATGTATCACATGTAATCATCTCAGCCCCTAAATATAAATGTACTCTCTGGGAAAAAAAAAAAAGGCACAAACAAAAATGTTTTGAAAAGTAATCACTTGTTTAAAAAATGGAAATTGGGCTTCTGTGTTGTGAGGAATGTATGTGCATAACGGTGAAATTCAACACTAGTAAATGATCTGACTACCTCAAAGTGAAGTTTTTGCCTTCCTACAGTGGCCTTTAACCCTGCCCTTTCCTCCAATCTGAGAAGAGCTGATGTTGATGGAACATATAATGGCCCCTTTCCTGTGTAGTAAAGTCAGCAATAAAGCTTAGTAATTAAGGGTACCAGGGAGGCCCAGCCCAGCAGGCTAGTGGTGTGGCGAACACTTTTAGAACTTCAAACAATATCAAAGTCACTGAGAAACGGGCCTAGCTCAGTTCTGGTTTGAATTAAGGCTCACTTCCACACGCACTTTTCAAATCCAAGCTCAAACAAGAAAGCCAAGGCCTTCTGGATTTCATTAGAGCCAATTATCTTATCTGTTTCATCTCAGGCCTGACCCTAAGGCTGGCAAACAGCTATTCAGTGCATTTGTGTGGTTGTTTGAGAAAGCCTCCAGTCAGCCAATGGCCCGAGGACCTGCTAATTAAAACACCCATTGCCCCCCTGCCTCTAGTGATTAAATATTTTCAAGCTTTTGTAAATAATTTTTCCATTCTTTGCCTCAAGCCTCAAAGGTCCAATACATGCAGTAATTTATTTAGTTTGTCAGAGAATACTGCTGGAAATAGGGTCATAATGGAACCTTTGGAAACTTTTATACGTCTTCGTACTTCTGAAAGTGACAGTTTATAAACCAGCCAAATGTGTATACTGTTTCTGATGTAATTATGTCCTAATGGCCTTTCTCCTTTTGAAGTGATACAGTGTATAGCAGGCTTACATTTTATCAATAATCATATTTCCTCAAATGTCTACATGATATCTAGAGTGGGAATTTAATGAGATAGTTTAAGATAGAAATTTTATCGAGGTCTGTTGCCTTGGAGTCTTTTGCCTGGGGCCTGTTGACAAAGACTGACTTGGGAGGGCTGGAAGGCTTGCTCTCTCTGCAACCAGGTCAGGCAAGAGAGCACTGAGGTTCTTTCTCAAGTCAGATTCTGAGGACTCAGTGATGTGGTGATGGCACTTCAGAAAATATTCAGGATGAGAATCAATGAGTTTAAAACATTTCTGAAACCTAGTTTATGTGCAGAGTCATCTTAGCTATGATAGTTTTCTCACAGTGGCTTGTGGGGTGAGGGGAGACTTGGGTAATTTTCTTTGCAGCCAAGACACACACTGACGCATGCACAGGTTTGGTGAACACCCTGGAAGTCCACATGGCTTCCCTGCCTCCCAGACTCCTTGGGCTCCTTGGCCACATGTGTGAACCAAAGTGTGTGTCACCAAAAACCTCCTGAACAAAACACAGGCAGAGGGATGAACACACCCAGCTGGCGCTCTTCCGGCCAGCACAGGCCACAGCCAGCCGTACACACTCACAGCTCTTCCAGCCAATCCGGCCATGTTTTATTGGAGGAAAATAAAAACCCACAGGTTTGTTTGTTGTTGTTGTTGCTCTTTTTGAAGTATTACAAGAAAAAATGTC
Organism: Heterocephalus glaber; assembly: GCF_053883595.1. Classification (NCBI taxonomy): domain Eukaryota; kingdom Metazoa; phylum Chordata; class Mammalia; order Rodentia; family Bathyergidae; genus Heterocephalus; species Heterocephalus glaber. The sequence goes on from NW_028258156.1 coordinate 11,240,520, forward strand.
AGCGGGCTCATTAGTTACATCCAGTGTGCACTAACACACCTATGAAAAAGAACTATGAAACCAAACAGCTCTGTCTCTGTTGTTTTTAAAATGACACATTGGTCTTATCCTAAATAATAGGTTTTTAATAAAAACATCTACCAAAGGCAAACAATTAAACAATACATAAAGCACCAGGGGGCAACGTCATGGTTCAGTTACAGTCTGGAGCCATTCCAAAGGAGAGCATGTGGGTATTTTACAAGGAACAATACACTTCTCCAAAGATATTACATAAATTTTAAATTGGGCCATGTAAGCCCTTCTAACTTGGTAAAGGATTTTATGCTCTATCCTGACAACAGGATGATTTCTTTACCTTCTACATTTTTCTAAGGCATGTTAGTTGTACCAAATCTTATATATTTCTGCTGTTTTAAAAGAAAGACAAAATGATAGTGTGTTAATTTTTTTTAAAAAATGGACACTAGCAAATTAACAGGTAAGTGATCCTTCCTCCATATTAATTAAATAGTTTTCTTTTGAATTCTATATGTAAATGTTTGATTTTTATAAATTGTCACATCTTCCAAAACCTAAACTAATGGAACAAGTTAGCAAACTTTTGGCAGACGTTAGTCCTATGAAGTTTCAAATTGATTAACTTAAACTTAGTAAATACGACACACACCGGATTTTATTATTTCTGTCCCTGCCTTTTTTTCTTCTATTGTGACACTTAATGTAATTATATCTCCGAGAGAGTAAGGCACCACTGAATAATTTCTACAGTGATAGTTTCATTTCAGAAATCCTAGAAAAGGAATTAAAGTGCTAGAAACTTGTGTGATAGAAAGGACTTGGTATATGAATCAAGGCAAAGGCCCAGCAGGACAAATCTAACATCCAAGACAGGATTCCTGAAACTGAAAGTACAGAAGGCTGAGAGACCAAGTTCTCTTTGGGTTACAAAACTTTTAAATTATAAATCTATACCTGTTCTATTCTTGTTCTAGGTTTTGAATAAAATCCTCAAAATTCAGGTCTTTGTACTTGGCTACTATTACAGTAAAAATACCCATTTGTTTCTGAAACTCAGTTCATTTTGATAACTCCCACACTGCTTTAACTTCAAGATGTTATAAACGAACTAAAAATATACATCCTAGGAAAACCAATATTTTGTTTCCAAGTACAAGGATATAGTTCCTTAATTGGAAAGATAACATGCAAATGTTATTTCTTGATAGTCTTTTCTACAGGTGTTTTAGAATGCAAAATGGCTTCAAATTTGAGGTATTGATAGATTTAAATTTCTGCTGACCCTGAAAGTTAATTCAGTTACCCATTTTCAATATTGTGATATATGAACTGTAATGGCAAGAAGTTACTTTGCTTTCTTTCCCACTAGAGCAATGCAGTTCACATGCATACTGCCCTCCATATAGCTTTACAACAACAGTTCTGCCTTTCAGAGTAGGAGATGTTTAGACAATCGAACCCCAGTCCTGCAATGCCCACAGAAAGTTGGGCAGATTCACAACAGATATAAGGAGAAGCCCTCACCATTCTAGAAAAGTGCCAGAGGAGTTTAAATTCCTGCATAAATGAGAACAGATGTTGATTTACAAGTTTCATCTACATGACATCAAGTCTTTGGGATGAAATATGGAAAACTGAGTCTATCATCCAGATGTTTGATATCAGCAAAGATCTGAACTCCTCTCTGAAGGTCTTGCCAACCAGAACGCAGTATGAACTTCAACCCTGCACCTCTGAAGTAATATCTGAGCAGATTTTCAGTTGAACAGAATTTTTGAGATGATTCCTCTACCTGGGAAAAGCAATGAGTAAATTCTCACTAGTAAACCATAATATTTATCTAGTTCTCAAAAAGGGACTAAAAATTTATATTTATGGTATATTAAAACAGAATATTTTTGCATTATTTATCATTTTAATAAACCTAGTTATAGTAAACTTTAGGAGTAAAGACATGAAAAGAGAAGTAAATCATTCAGCTTGAAAAAAAAAAAAAACAACTCCAAGATCCCAAAATACTCAAATTTGGTTAGCTGTTCAATCAGGAGAAGACAAGTAAGTGACTCTTATTTGGGCCAGAGTTTTATCTTACCAGTAAAGAAAGCAGAATCTTCAAATAGTCATCCTCTGAACAAAAAAAAGTGACTCTAATTTCTTCCTTGTATTTTATCTTTCATTCCAGTGATTCCATATCATAAGTAATTACATAACAATTCCATTATTATGGAATTAGATAATTGAAGTTGGTGAATTGATCTGAGATATCCGACAGTTCAAAAAATCCACTATTGCTGGCCTAAAAGTCTTCACCATAATATTTCACAGATTTCAATTTCTTGATATCTCACAGTAGGTCAAGAGGAGTTTGTAGGCAAGAGTTTTATAATTCAGTGTTTCAAATTGAAAATAAAAAGAAATTATTTCTAGGCACACAAATTGCCTTTTTTCTTAGGAAGAACTTTTGAGAAAAAAAGGTAATTAAATGTTGCTATTCTTCTGATTAGTCCTTGCTACTCAAGAAATCATTTAATTGCTACACACATTCCTTGAAATTTTTGGCTTTATTACTGTTCTAAGAAGAAAAAATCAGTTTAAAATTTTTACAGTTGATCTGACCTTTTAAAATAATAATAAAAATTAATTGCAGCATTTGAACTATTTTAAATAGTTCATCACTGTACATATCATTGACCTTTCAAAACTTTAGACACTTCAAGATACTTCCTGGGCTTTTCACCTGAGCTCTGCATTGTCTAATAACATCATATCTCTTTGATGCTCAGCTCCAAAATCAAGTTTGCAAGTTTCCTCAGGAAGACAGGTGTGCATCAGATCAATTTACTTGCAAGGTCAAAGAGCAGAAATTCTAAGGGTATCTAGAGACACACACCTATAGAAACTGTAATTTTTTGATGAAAATTGGTACAATATGTGGCACAGATGAGAGAGAAAAAGTGTTCTTAAATGATGTTTATTCCTAAAGCTAAAGAGCAGATAGAGCTGACAGCTTTCTAAAATTTATTCCTGTGGATCTTTTTCCTTGTGACCTGTTTGATCAAACTTCTTGAAAAATCTCAACATGCAAAATATAAAGAATATAATACAGACAATGAATAAAATTGTGGCTCACACCATCTGTAAATTCATATGTATTGCTTTTTATTGAAATAAAATATTAATAGATGAAAGTCATTACTGCTTTGTTCCCAAGATTGATTGACAAGTTCGGATTAGAAATCCACAGCTTATTTATTAGCCAAATCTTTCAGAAAGAGAAAATGTGGGCTTGATTTGTGAGCTATGATAAATGGTCTGGGAAAGATGGTAGTAGGGCCAATTTGATATGTACAGTATTTCATATTGGCAAATTGTTTCAAGAAATTCTACCCTCTTTCCCAAAATGTCTTGGACATCCTTGGGAAAGTATATACTATCATAAGCATAATATATTTGCTTGTCACTAATGATTGTGAATCCAATGAAAGACTGGGAATCATCAACCACAGCTCTGATAGACAAAATAAGATCCCAAATCATTTGACAATATTGAGTATGATTTTTAGATGACAATAAATCTTTCTTTATTTCAAAATGGGACCTAAAAGTTCATTTATTGCTCTATGTTCTATTAAAATTTCATTTGGTATTTCTAAAGTTTAATTACATTCTCTTTATGAAAAATCTAGATGCATACATAAGTGGAAAATATTCCTTTTAACCAAGATAGAAAACTATATTTACCATTTTAAATAGTCTGATAATCAAAAGGAAAGATGGTACAGGGGTTTAATTTGATAGGCTTTCTTACAATGGCAGATGAGGGAAAGGCACAAGAAGTGGCTTAAGATATTATGTGATATAAAGGTAGTGAAAATCTAGGAGGTGTTTTTCAATTTTAAAATAATGTCAACAATTTCAGTGTCAAAACCAAATACCAGACAGGTTAAGCTGCATTTGCAAAGAATTTCTCACCATATTACTGGTTTGTCACCCTCCACTCTTGACAGAGGAACTACAGTTTATAGTTCAGGCTCAAGAGCACTGTCTCTTCATTAACGCTTGTTGCCAGCATTTCCCTGATCACGATTTACCAGCTATGTGACAACTGGAAATCTACCTGCCTCAAGACTATTCCAAGATCTTTAAAAATAAGCAGCTAATAAAAATTAAATTCTTAATGAATGTTCTATATTACTTCTACTTTTATCATTATATGGTTATTTTTCCAATGGTATTATTGTCCATTCACATAATATGAAATTACATTAAAGTATAATAAAAATCACAGTAATTATAAAATCATACTTATTTGTCATTACCAAAAAAAGAGAGCCTAAGTATTTACTTATGGATCTATTTCATTCCTTAGATAGAAGTAAGCAACCATTTTTCAGTAACAAAAACATAGAAGTTTAAATTAATTAGAATAATGATGATACATTTGATAAAAATAACAGTGGAAGGAACTGTACTTATTTATATTCCCTGTCCACAATTATCTATCATCATTCCATGGTAAGCCTCACAACTCTAAGAAAACTGCAGGCCAATCATTCAGTAGTTTTCAGAGGACCATTTTCTCTACCAAAATGACAATAAAAATCCTATTCTGTTCTACTTTACAGTTGAATTACATTTTTTATTTTTACTACAAGCAGGAGAGGAATAACAGAAAGGTATAATTTCTGTTCTAAAGATCCTGTCTCTGGAACAGAATCAACAGGTTGATTGATAAATGAAGAATAGATATGATTTCCAGTCACAGTACTGTATTAATAGGTTTTAAATTTGTTTGTATATTAAAACAAATATGTACAAACCAAAGACAGGAGAAGGAGATACAGGTGGACTGGAGCTATTCATATGTGCTCAAGTGGTTCACGTGTTTTAACTATGCAACAAAAACGCTACCCTTCTGAAAATTCTAGTTAGTTATATAGCCAAAACAATTTAGCAAAGCCTTAGCATACAAGAACATCACATTTTGAAAAAAACAGATATGCTTCAAAAGTCAATTGAATAAAAAATAGGTAGTCTACAACAACAACATCAAAATTCTTGACTAAATAGTTCTCAGACAACTGTCTCAAAGCCTTCTTTTTTTCAGCTAGCCCACTGACAGTCTTAGTGAAATAAAATTATTGTGGGTTAGCAGATATGACCTTCTGTGAAAGCCGGATTTTTACAGATCCTTTTGTCTTTTGGAAATCTTCACAAATAATAAATACTAATTAAAATTGCTATACATTATAACACATTAGCTTGGAAAGAGGATTTCTCAAAATTAGAACTTGTTTTCATTTAAGGGATTGGATCAACAGCCCTATAACACTTTTGTAGCTGGCCCTTATTGTACGCTGTGTGTCATTTATTACTTCATCAAAGCCTTCTGAATTTAAGGGGCTCATGCAGTCCTCTCTCGGTCCCCTTTACAAAACAATATGGTGTTTTCAAACTGTTCACATCCTTGTGTACACTTTAAATCATTTTTAGGTTACTTATCATACCTAGTACAATGTAAATGCTAAGAAAATAGTTGTTACACTCACAAGAATAAAATGTACATGTTCAGTACAGACTCCATTTTTTGATATTTTCTATCCATAGTCATGTGACTCTATGGATTTGGAACCCATGGATATAGAGGGCATCTGACTGTACTTTTATGAAATCAAATGTCTGCACAGGGATTATTATTTATTCACTCATTTATTTATGCACTAAATAAGCACAATTTTAAGGACTAGTACTATCTTAGTTCTATATTAGAAATTTCTACTCTAAAAAACACTTGGAGATGTTTTCCTGATCAATTTTAACAAAAAGCATGGCATTCATATTGTCTCTTCCCTACTGTAAACACATCAATAGTCTTTCATAAATAATCACTTTAACATTTAGAAGACACTTAAAGATTTAGTTTTTAGACAAAATAATGTTTGTCATACCCATAGTGGGATGATGAAGAATTTAGAGCCATTAGAACAATGATTGGAACAGAGTTTGCTTAGCAGGCATCCAGCAAAATATTTATTGAATGAAGAGAAGTCACTTGACATTCTTATAGTCAGATGAATGGATGTTCAAAGTTCTTTGTAAAGCATTCTCCCGGAGGAGCCTGATGAAGTCATGTAGCTTCTTCTACATGTACTTAATATCAGAGATTTCCAGTGCTCTTATTGTGATCAGCCTCATCTCTCTTCTCTGACTCATTCAAACAATGCTATTGAATAGCTCCTCTTTGCCATCTTGCGAACTAAGCATTTGTGGGTTATGTTGGGAGACCGTGGAAGTACAAAGGTCTTATATTTTGATAAAGCTCATTGTGTTTTCTCACTCCTCACTATTTTAGGTCAAGTAAATCTGAAGAATAGCAATGTGGCATGACAGAGCAGAGAGTTTAGAGCCATAGACTGAGTTCACATCATGGCTCTTCCAATCAGAGGGTCTGTGACTTATACAGTGCACTCAAGAATCAGCTGCCATGTCTACAAAAGCTCTAATCTGGATCTGACATGTAAGATCTCAATAAAAATAGCCATAATTATCTCACAAAATTGTAACCTTGGAAACAAATCTTAGCTGAACATGAAATACATCTGATATTATTGAGTATTTGAAAACTCTTATGAAAAATCTTAAATACATCCTTCATTTACTTCACGGATAAATAACTGCTTGCAAGAAATAATAAATCATCTGAAATAATTTAGATATTCTATTATATTTTTAGTGACTTTTCAATCTCACAATGAAGATGAAAATGTTGGATTGACTACAGTTTTCAGAGGCCAGGAAGCAAAGAGAGAGAGAGCAAAGGGCTGGGACTCCAGTATGGTCTTCAATGGCGCACCCCCAGTGACCAAACTTCTTTCTACTAGGCCCCCGCTCCTAAAGGTTTCACTACTTTTCAAAGGAGCCAGAGGCAGGTGACAAAGCCTCTGACACATGAGCCTCTGGGGTCACTTCCAAATGAAAGCAATAAGCTGGGCTGGGGATGTAGCTCAGTGGCATTGCACCTGCCCGGCAAGCACAAGGTCCTGAGTTTGAGCCCCAGTACCCAGAAGGAAAAAAAAAAGAAAGCAATAAGCTTACACAATAATACTGCCTCACAAGTTATTTGAGTCTTCCAATTAATTATATTTCAGCCCAAATTTACAAAGAAGACAGATGATGACGATGATGATGATGATGATGATGATGATGATGATGATGATGATGACAGACCTAGATGGGCAGAAGACGTTATGAAGAATGATCTATTTTCCTTCACCAATCTCACCCTCATGCCCTTGAGGCAAGAAAGAATGATCATTTTGTCACTCCTTGCGTTTCTTCATCTATTCTCTCTGCAGCCTATGAATTCTCCTCACCCGAATTCTCTTTCCTTCCCTGAAAATTTCCACTCATACTTAAAAGCACAGGTTGAATAATATTTGATGAAGCCTTGCCTGAAACCCTTCAGGAAAAGTTAATCATTTTATTCTTCCTATCTAAGCACTTCTGTTCTCTATAACAATAAATATCGTTTCTATTATGATCTCTGAAAGCAAGAACAACTCTGAATTCCAAGTGCTCACCACAGTGTCTGGTAATATAATTTTTGCTCAGTGAATGATTTTTGATGTTCTTGAGCCATCCTTAACAAATTCACATATATATCTAGGCATAATACCTTGAAGAGCAGACATGCTATCATTTAACATTAATAAGGATTGTTATAGCTTAAGTTTGATGTTAAAATAACTATGACCATTAAAAAGCCACAGTTTTAAATTTCTGCAGCCTGTGCTATCAAGAAATCAACCAATAACAAATGCTGGAGGGATTGTGGGGAGAAAGAAACCCTTCTCCATTGTTGGTGGGAGTGCAGACTGGTGCAACCACTGTGGAAATCAGTATGGAGATACCTCAAAAAACTAGGATCAGAGATCCCATTTGACCCAGCTATTCCTCTGCTGGGTATCTTCCCAAAGAATTAAAAGAATTATACCACAGTGATACATGCTCACCCACTTTTATAGTGTCACAGTTTGTAATAGCTAAAACTTGGAAACAGCCCAATTGCTCATCAACTGGAGACTGGATAAAGAAGACCTGGTTTGTCTGGGTTTTTTTTATAAAATGGAGTACTACTCAGCCATAAAGAACAAGAAACTAGAGACATTTATAGATAAATGGATCTACACTGAGGCCATACTCTTAAGTGAAATAAATAGGACACACACAAGTGTGTCAATACTGAATAGTTTCTCTGGTGTGAAAAACAAAAAGTGTAAATAAGGATCAAAATGTATAATTGATAACGTGAAATAGGAAGGAAAGGTCTAAAGGAGTAGGGGAAGTGGAAGGGGTAGGGGAAAGGAAAGAAGGGAAAAGAAAAAATATGAGAAAAGGAAACAATGGAAAAAAAGTCTTTGTAAATAGGGAAGGATGGAGGGGGTGAAGGGAGGGCAGGGGAATGGGGAAAAAATAAGAACCAAGATACATCATGTAAAGGTACAAGATTCCAATTATGAATGTAACTGTACTGTATACCTAAAATGTACCAATAAACTTAATGGAAAAAAAATTTCTGCAGCCTAAATAAATAATGCCACTCCTCTAATTAATCTCAGCTAATGTGAACTGTGCTGAAAATTTTACTAAAAGTTTCCTAATATAAATGGTGCACCTTTCAGGCAAAGAAAGAATGTCATTTTGGAGGACGCTTAACCACTTTTGGGAGCATTTGATTCACTTATTGATAATATTACCATTATTTCTCTAAGTTTCAAATACATTATCAACAAGATTTTCTCCCTGGGGATTTAAAAATGGTACATTTGAAAACTATGAATACCTCTCAAGTTTTTTTTTCATGCAGTAATTTTTCTTTCAACCAAATGAAACACCCCCAGAAGTATGCAGTGTTAACAAGTTAAAATGTTCAAAAGTCTTGTAAATGAGGCACATAATGATACAATCTGATATTTCTCCTGAAAACAAGGAGCTAATAACTGAATTGTCTTTCTTTTTAATTCCAGGTAAGAAAGGCCCCTTTCTAAATTTGATCTTTTAAAAAAAGCTATTAATGGGTCAGGGATTTAGCTCAGTGGCACCATGCCTGCTTTGCCAGTGCAAGGTCCTAGGTTCAATCTCCAGCACTGGGGAAAAAAAAGCTATTAATTTATTGTGTTTCTTATAAATTGCTATTTGAAATTCTTTGCTTAGAATAAAATGTATTGAATTGCAGTATGGATGGAAACATTCCATTTACTCATAAAGAAATTGAAAATAAACAATTGGTTAATTCTTTAATGTGAAAGAGAATGCATGCAAAAGCCACTGTTTTACTCTGCCATAGAGACAGCGTAGACCCAAGTTCTTAAAGAGAGTGAGCTTTCTTCTCAGAGCTAAGAATTCTGCTTCCTATAGAAGAAAGATTCTGTGATCCAATGAAGCTTGGAAAATAACAGATTAAATATGTAAGGAAAGACTTCTCAAAACATTTAATACCTGATATCTATTGGAAATGTCATCATATGTTATATAATAGGCAGAATTTTCCCATACTAAAACCTTTTTATCTTTGTGAGGGAAAGGGGGGAAAGTCTGGGCCATTTACCAATATACCGGTAGATCTCGTTTTTTTTCTTTCTTTGTATGGGGATCAAACTCAGGACCTTGTGCTTGCAAGGCAGGCGGCGGAACCACTGAGCTAGATCCCCGGCCTATACCTCTAGGTCTTGATACACCATTTTTCTTACTCATATTCCTACATGGATCTCTAGCAATATTTTTGCCTTAGTTAGAAACTTATATTTCTCTTTCATAATTGGTACTGTTTCCACGGACATTTGTGTTTTCTAATTTGCTATTTTTGGAGAGAAAGAAGGACCAACCTGAAAGCTTCGAGGTACTCAACATCTCCCATAGGAGGGTCAAGGCCACCTGTCCAGGCAATATTTATATTGTATCCTTCTCCAAGACCTGTTCCAACCTGGGAAGAGAAAGACGTGCCACAGTGGGTCGAGAAGAGGGCACAGGAAGAAAGCAAGAAACGGTGAAAGTGAGTGCATGGAAGCTCTTGAAATAAACATCAAACCCTGCGTCAAATCAGCCCAACCTTGCTTGACAACCGGGGCTCTGGGTTATGCACTTGTTCTGCACTGGCCCTTGGTCCTGTGGGACAATTCAGTAATCTCATGTAATTGAAAACACCAGCAAAGGACAAGAAAATTAGGGGTAATCATGCAAGGCAATTACCTGAAAGATACAAATAAAAGTGGGGCTTTAAAGAAATAAACCGAACCTCATTTGGGGCTCCACTGCCAGGGAAAAAGTTCCCGTCATCATAGCGATGAAGTGAAATGTACAGGATGCTGGGGTCAGCATAAAAGGCCTGCTGTGTACCGTTTCCATGGTGAACATCCTACAGGGAAAGAAAACAGATGACAAATACAGTCACATCTTGCTTTGTGTGGAGACAACCTTTCTGATTTCTGCTTGCCTGTCTTTCTACTCCACCCTCCTGCTTGTTTTGTGTCCTCTTACTCTGTCCTTCTTTTTCTTTCTCCCATTCAGCCTGCTTCCACACCACCCCCTTTACTTCCTGAACTTCTAGGCAAATTACCCTTTAATGCACTCATTTTTTAAACTGGCCTCTAAAAATCAGGAAACCACAGCGAGCATGCCCTGGAGACTCCAGATGAGCAGTCACTGAGAAAGCCCAGTCCTTTGGTACAATTAGATATTTATACACCGGCTCTTTGTACTCTTTGCTTCAGTGATGGAATCTCGCATCCTGTTTTATGGAGGAATTTTATGACTTATTAACTGCCAACAGTTCATAACCCCTCAGGCTTAATTAACTAGCCTCATTGGCCTCTGAAAAAAGACTGATGTTTAAACTACAAACTAGTATTTTGCAGAAGGATCTATGGCTTACAGAGCATTTTCACAATTCTTGACAGAACACTAAACGTAAGTGTATGCATTGATTTGCCAAGTCCCACCATTAAGGTCAAAGGCTTTGCAACCAGCTGAATAAATTGGCTTTCTTGAAGCACTCAGTTCAGTGAGCAGTCCCTGAGCAGTTAGGGTCACTTCAAAAGAGATGCCAGATGCAAAAAGGACTTCATACTTCATTTTAGTAAAATCGTAATAGCAAGAGAAGACACAGGAGCATGAGCTCATTAGCTCTTAACTCATTTGGGTAAAGCAGGAAGATGACATGGGGACTTACATAACCTTGTCCAATCTACCTAATTTTAATATTATATTATGACTCCCTTCTCAGCCTCCTTCCTACATTTTTATCTTTCCCCACACCACTCTGCCTTCCCACCCCCCAAAAAGCCTATGTCATGAAAATGAACAATTCTTAGGATATTCATATATGATAATGATTCAAAATTTGACAATTCTTTTTTATTCATTTATAATATGGATATATGTCAGAACTGATATAAGTAGTGGGAAAAATAAAACTAATAGCAAATGTCTTCACTAAAATACCTCAGGTATAAAGAACTTCAATTAATATGGTTAAAATCTTCTGAACAAAAATAAAATGGACTACTGTTTAAAAGTTAATAATCCAAGCGCAAGGTCCCAAGTTCGATTCCTGGTACCCCATCCCCAAAAAGTTAATAATCTGTATATTTGTATTCAGTAGAATATTATTACTGCAGCATTAATTATACAGTATATCATTTCTGTTTCTGTTATAATTTTTAAACTTTAAACTATGTAGTGCTTTATTTTACATAAGTAAGAATCATTCTCTTTTCAAAGCTGATTCCTGTAATTCTTACATCAGCCACTATATTAAATACCTTGCATGAATTGTTTAATAATTATATGTGTTATGTGGTGTTATCTCTACTAAAAGATTAAAAAAACATGAAGCTTAGAGAGTTTCAGTAATTTACAAAGACTACCTTACAAAGAAAGGATAAATCTGATGACGGGGTCTTGAATCCATTTCCTACTTTAAATGATATATTCTCAATTACTACACTGTTAAATTTATATTCATTATCTCTTTGATCTTCTCATGAATTTGTGTGATAAAGTCATTGGGTACTATTTCTCCTCATTGAGGTTTATATGATTGTTGCTACTCCAACTTCCACCCCCAAACTCCTTCGGCAGACAGAGCAAACCATCCTTTTGATGGGTTCTGAAAACCTGCTTTGAGCTTGCCATCCATTGCATAGATATCAATAATCCTGTCCCCCCTGTTGTACAGTACAGATACCCAAAATTAATTAAGGAATCATAATGTTGGGGCAGACATAAATCATCTCAGAAACTGTTCCAGCTAAAGATATACACATTATATAAAGATAATAACTTACTGAAAAATGCATTAATTTCTGATTTCTGAACAGTTAAAGAAAAGAGGGGTATAGCAAAATTATTTTCCTTTATGGGAAAAAATTTTTCTTGTTTGCTACTGGTTATCTAAAGGATGGGGGCAAAACTGAAAACAAAAACTTTTAAAAAAGTGAATGTCTCCATTTTCACTAAAGGAATACTCAAAGTTGTAAGACAAATTTTGCTCTGGGCATAAATCCGTCCACAGTTGGAAAATCAGAAAAATATTGCCTTGATTACTCTTGTTTCTCTAGGGACATTGGAAAGGCTTATTTAAAAAGATCAAATAAAAGATGAAAAATTTTCTCAAGTATAAAATCATTTGTTCTTGAAAACTGTGTTGGGTGTGGATTAGTGTCTATTTTTCTGAATAAAAAATAGTCTTCTTTAGTATAGTAACTTTTTCCATAGACATTATTTATTAAAATACATAAATCCATTCTAATACTCGTGCAGTCCTTGATTATGTGTCTACATTCACCAAAATATTCAGGGATAAAAGTTCAACCCAAGTATATCTTTTGTTTTGGGCAACAACTTACAGTAGTATAGTTTTAGGAAGATCTTATCATTTTCCTAGTTTTCCTTGTTACAAAATATTCATACAAACTACTGAGTGCTCAGAAATGATCTGTGGCTTGTTTCTCCATAGCAACACATATATACTAGACTGAGTGATGAAAATTACTCGAACTTGTGAGAAATTACAGAAATGAAATGAACTGTTCATTAAAAGCTCCCAAATAGACTTTGTATCTAAGATATGCTGGGAAATGGAAAAATTATTTCAGTATCTTACTAGTTACATAAGTATATTGTAAGAATTTATTCTGTACATAAATTTAGAACAAACATACTTTCATTTTTACATCAAGGTAGTTTTGAAAAGAGCACACATTCTACCAGCTAATGTTATCACTCAATTATTTAGTATAAAGTCTTGTGATAAAAATCTAAAAGTATTTCATTACCAATAGAATTTTCCCAAATCTCACATTTCAAGTAACTTTTTTTTTAAAAAAAGAAAATCTAAAAAGTGTTATTTTCTAACTAAAAGTCAGAATACCTAAAAGCTACATGAGTCAGGCAGGAAAATCCTACTGTAGGACAGGTTAATGCCCTGAACATAATAGCAGGCCTCTTGCAAGTTTAAAAGCAGGTACACCTGCTCCCTTTCCAAACCAATTTGAATGTGTTTGGAATCTTCCCCAGAAAGCAGAAAAGGAAATGGCATGAATGAGCTTCACACATCAACTAGAACCATACCTGCTTAAAATGTTCAAAGCTTCTAAATTTGGCTATGACCCAAAATAGAAGGTGAATTAGAATTCTGGCTCTGTATTTACTAGGCATATAAAAATGCCGAAACTAGCTGTTGGACAGTGAAGTAGGTCTGCCTTCTGTTGGCCTGGAATTTGTGGATCTAGTTCACACTGATCAGCTAATGTGAAAGACTTTGGATATGCAGTAATGAAGCTCTTTCATCATTAAAGAACCTTCACTGCTTCTCCTTTGCTAACTTGCGGAATAGACCTGTCAGCCAGGGAGAATGGATGTCTCAGCGCCACGTGGCACTTTTAAAACTTCCTTCTCAGCAGCTGGAAGAGCAGGAATTTCCTCAAAGTAGCCCTGCAGCTGCAGAATTTGGAAGACTTGAAAGTAAGAATATGTGGCCTGGTGGTGATCTCAGAGGCAACTCTTTGGACAGAACTTCATATGTTTAGAGAATTTGAAATAAAAACATATCATTGGCTACAGCCTATTGAGAAATGAGAATCCCTTATGATTGGGCAGTGGAGCAAATTCTTAAGGAAAGGCCACTAAGCTTACAGGAACTTTTTCGACCTACCAAATAAACTATTTTATAAAACATATCAGATTATCGCCATCAGTCTTTTATTTCTATGCTAATGGATAAAAAGAAAGCTTTGCATATAAATCCTCTGAAGTACAACATATCCATCTATCATAAGCTAGGTGTTTTAGCTTACCAGTCTGTTACAGAATTTGCTGCTTTTGAATTTGAATATCATAAATGTGGTTTCAAAGGACACTCAACAGTTATTATCATCACAGAACCCTCAAGTGACATCAGAGGAGATTTCCTAGAAAGGAAATAACTAAAAGATTCTTAGGAACAGGGTGAACAACTGAGCAATCACTGTCTTACATAATTTTGACAAATTTAGAATGCTTAGAAAATTTTTTTCACACAATCTTTGGACTTCATCTGCTATCCTTTCTTCAAGCTTTTGTCATATATCTAGCATCAAATTCGCAAAACTATGAGCATACTAATTTTTAAAAATGTAATATCTTATAATTCATGCAAAATACTTTAAATTTTCCTTTTGTGTGTACATAGGAAAACAGGAACTGATGTCTCCATTTATGCAAAAATTTTAAGACTTTGCTGCTGTCGTATATCTAGGCCTTCAACACATTGTTTTAATAATGAACTACGACCTACATTGAAACATATTTGGAAAATATACGGAAAGTTAGGTTTTAATATGCCTCACACAAAAGTGCTTGTAGGAAGGCTTCAATACAGTGTGTGAAAAACAGCCATTCCAGCCGAGCCCTAGAACTGGTAACAACTCTTCCATTACTTTTCTGTTCATTTTAACTTAACTAAGTATTTCTTCACATGGCTTTGTTTGTGCTCTCTTGCCCCTTTGGTGTGCCTACTTAACTAAATCAGAGGGCTGGAGGATGAGGCCATGACTTCCAATAAGATTTAATTATGAGTGCAGATATGAACAAGATTTAGACTATTAAGCCTTGCACTTCAAAAAAACCTTTAACATATTTTGCCTTTAAATCTTTTATCACCTGCAAAAATTAATTAAGTGCAGATGTAGCAGGTTCGGTTTGGATGCCAGGGTTCATTTCCTGTCTATGCTTTGTCAGACAACCTATTACACCTCCTTGTGAACTAGAGGCAAACCGAAAACGGGGCTCATAAATCACCATTCAGTTCTCTTTCGCCTTTTCCTGGGTTGGTCCTTTTGGTATGGGGCAGATCTCCAGCTCATTATTCATGAATATACTTTAGACAACATGCCAAGTGTCATCTGCATTTAAACAAACCATTTGTTAAACAAATTATAACTATTGTGTAACAATGCATTATATTAAATCTAAGACTACTCTAATGCCTCTGACTTTTAATCACCCAGGATTCCTGCAGAATCATCCCAAACTGGCATCTGCGATCTGAGATCTTTTCAGAAAGAATGACACGCTGACTTGTTTTAATAATACCATTGTTGCATAACAAGGGACATGATTGCTAACAAGGGGAAGTGGCCAACCGGTTACCAAAGCAACAGCATTCTTTCCAGCACATCTGACTATTTAAAGTCTATATTCTGTAGGGAAAAGTAAATTCAGGTTCTGTTGGGTTATTTTAACTGTGGAAGTATCAATTCATTTAAGGATCATAAAAGTTGCCCTGATCTGCGCCTTCTTCTCATTAAATTGCAGTTAACACCATGAAAGTGAAACGTGAATGTTTATGGTTTCAGAACTGCAATCTGAATTTAATGAGTTTCCACATTCAAAGGAAACACACCCTTCGGTTGTTTGCAAGTGCTAAAAGCAAGACACCCTAACAGAGAAATATAAATCCACTCCTTTTTATCTAGAGTCTGAAAATGCAGCTCTGGCCAGGAATACATACCAGATCTACAATCAATATCTTGCTTATATTTAGTTGGTCTCGCAAGTATTTGGCGGTAATTGCAACTGAATTAAAAAAGCAGAACCCCCTGTGGAATAGAGAAGAACAGAGAAATAAGAAAGCAAATCATCCAGGAAAACCATTATAAATAATGTTCAGAGCATTTTTTAAAATGCTATATGATCTCTGAAGCCATAAATCTGCTTCTGGGAGTACCTTGCAAGATTTTTCAGTCCATCTGCTAACAATTAGAGGCTTCAGAAACATGCATAGGGCAGGTGACCGCTAGGAACTGGGGTGCATGGAGATGGGTGAGAGTCCTTGGTACTTACATGGCTGTGGATTCTTCAGCATGATGACCTGGAGGTCTCACAGCGGCAAATCCATTCTGCAAGAAAAAAACAGGCTTTCAGTGGTCAGCCATGAGGGGACTGTTGAGATCTCCACTCCCTGCACCCTGTGCAGCACGAAGCACACGCAAAGACTGATGTCTCTTACATGCTCCTGAGCTTGTTTTCTTGTCCCTATTACCATGTCACAGAATGGACAAAAACAATATGTATGATCACATTTTCTAGACGATATCTCAGAAAGAAGGCCACCATAGAGCCAGAGGAAGAACGGAGATTTTGGAGTTGTACCTGGCTGGCAAACATGTATGTCAGCTCTTGTATTTGCATGATTCATTATCAAGAACAATTTCTTATTTTATGATATCAACATCCTACAGAGAGAAAAGAAATTCACTTTTGGTGCAGGTTTGGGTCAAAATTCACAAAGACCAGGGGAGATCCAAGGTGAAAATTCTTCAACTGGATGCCTTCAATGGTTATTTCTATTCCAGTGTCAGCAAAATGATAAATTTACACTCATACACTCACATGGACGCAAAACACATCTCTGAAAGGTGAACAGGAGAACAATGGAAAGCCCATATTTTTTCCAGCCTGTAAATTTAGTTTGGATGACTTCCAAGGCTTGCAACTTTATTGAATTCACTAAGTCAATTTCTAGCCCAAGTTCTGGAATTTTATAAAGAATTCCAGGGCTGAGTAGCAATCGGATCTATCTATGATCAAGGAATGCCTTAACCTTCAGATTAGTTGGAATGCATCATGGAAAGCTGAAGTAACTCCAGCATGAAGGCAGGGTGCTATAAATCCTTGCAAAACCAGCATGCTCCAAAAAAGTCAGGCTGTCTGACATGAGAAATTATCATTTATCACATGGTTCACACCACCTTTCACTTAGCTATGATTCCAGGAACATGCTCAGAAGAGAATGTTTCTTTAATACATAATCCTAAAAGTTTTGAGATAATTTTAATATGCTCTAGGGTTTATCTTCTCTAATGGTCTAACTGTAAGTTATCAGAAAAATCATGTATGCCTGGCCTTGGTCTTTAAACATATCTGCATTTTTTATTACAGTAACCAACAATAAGTTAATTTGCCCTATATTTTGGTGAGTATTTGTAATAATAATTTTGGAAACTAATCTGAAGTTGCTATGGCTTGACTATGTCCCCCCAAAAGTCATAGATTGGAAACCTAATCTCGAACTATATTAAGAGGTGGGACCTTTAAGTGGTGATCAGGTCATGGGGGCTCTGTCCCGGGCGGGAATGGGTTAGTTAGGGAGGGAGTGGGTTTCTGATGAAAAGGATGGGTTTGGCCAGACTCTTCTCTCTCTATTTTGCATGTGCTATTTCCTTTTCACCATGCTATGACTGATCCTGAAAACCTCACCAAATGCTAAGGCCCTGCTCTTGGTCTTCCCAGCCTCCAGAACGACAAGCCAAATAAAACGTCTATTGTGTGTAAATTATGCAATCTGGGGTATTTTGTTACAGCAGCAGAAAATGGACTAAGAAGTCAAATAATATAGTACTGTTTCGAAATCTTGAGATGGTGACAAAATAGAATTTTTCTGGTTCTTAAGGTACTACCTCTCGGGCAATAAAAGAGTAACATGAAAGAAACTTAAGAAACAATATAAGACAATAGAGACTACAATATTAAGATTATAAACTGAGACTGTAGGGTGCTATGTGTCCTCTAGCAATGAAGAATTCTGTAAAGATTATGATAAATGCAATATAATTCACTGGGGAAACAACAGGGTGAAAATAACAAATGTAAGGCATGGTTAACCTAATTAGCATGCAAAAAAATTTTAGATCAGGAATACTAAACACTTTTGGAATTTAATTAAACGTTATATTTTATGTGTCAACAGCATGATTAGATAATACAAAGAAGAAAACATCCAGTGACCAATAACTACAAAATATTTAATTAATTAGTAAACATAAAAACCTCAATAAGAAGTTATTTTTTCCACCCAAGAAATTAGAATGTTAAACAATTAAAGGAGTGATATGTCACCCTCATGCTGCTTGCAGAAGGGTAACTTATAGACATTCTAGAAAATAATACATCTTGTATATATAACCAGAGTCTTTGAATTAGTAAGACAGTTACAGGATTTTGCGCTGAGGGTATTATTAATTATGTATATAAGGATTTACTTAAAAAAGCATTTTAAACTGGGCATGGTGATGCATGCCTGTAATCCCAGCACCATGGGAGGCTGAGTCAGGAGGAAGGCGAGTTCAAGCCCAGTCTGGGAAACACAGGGACACACTGAGATCCTGTGTCAAAAAAAGAAAAAAGAAATTTGAAAACATGGTTGGGATGTAGCTTAGTACAAGAGCCGTGGGTTCTATCCCCAGAACCACACATATATACACACAGAAGAACATGTTTAATTTACAAGATTAAGTAGGAACTGGGTACATGGTGGTACATGCCTGCAGTCACAGGTACTTGGGAGGCTAAGGCAGTAAGATTACAAGTTCTAGGCTAGCTTGGAATACATAGTAAGATTTTTAAAACTAAAATTAAAATTTAAAAAATTAAATTATTAATTTAAAGTTGTCTTGAAATTAAAATAAAATAAAATGGGCTCATATCAGAAACATAATTAGTGGATTATGGTACATTTATATCATGGAATACTAGAAAGGCATTAAGGTTTGTTGTTATAAATATACAATGAAACAGAAAAGACTTCATAAAGTTAATTTTTAAAATATTACTCTTACTAAAACATATAGTATGATATACCTGAGAAGGCAGTGTGTTATTTTATTTTAAATTTATAATTTTATATATTTTCCAAATTTTTACAACAAATTATAAATTATTCACAATGGAAAAATACTATAAAACAAAGAGGACACAGAGCAGTAGAACTCATAGATCTTTCCAGGACAGCTGTGTTCACATAGATAGAAAAGGATTTAAAGGACATTTTGGGCAGGGGAAATACCCAAATCCAAAGAAGGAAAAGAGTTCAAAAAAGTGTTATGTGTTGGAGCTCATTCTTACTGGAGTTCATGTTGAGGAATAGAATGGAAATAAAATTTCATAGGTAATTATGTGGGTTATATGGAACAAAATAAGAAATAGAATTTGAGTTCCATCTCCCTCTTTTTTCTGACAGCCAATTCCTTAAACAAAGGGTCTGCCTTTTGCTTTACAATTCCCAACAGTAAACTCCACCATTCTGTTAAATTGCTTCTGAGACTACTTGAGCTTGGGTTGAAAACTCTCCTTCTTGCCAGTTTCAATAAATTTTTTCTCAGTTTTGAGAATCCAACCAAAGCTTCTATTGTGCCTTCAGAAACATCCAATCCCCTATATTCTCCATGTGCAAGCCCCCTGTCCTTGACTAAAACCTACCAGGGGTACTTCTCTGTTTCCTTCCATCCTTCAACAGCTCACAAGACAACAGCTCACCAGAGGACAGACCTGGCTATCTGGTGCTGCTTTAAGAGCAAAAGGACCATTATACCCACGTCTCCCCAACACGTCCTTGTTAAAGAAAAAAAAAAAAAAGAAAGCACTGGATCACCCAGCAAAAGAGAAGAAAGGACACATGAAAATGCTGGAGACAACCTTAAGGCACTCCTGTGCCCTTCTGCTCCTTACACTAGGGGAGGTGTTAGTCCCCATATCTGTCTCACCACGTGCAGTCTGGAATCTCATCCTCACTTGCTTTACTGCGATCATGTATTAACCTCTGCTCACTCACGTGTTACATCAATATTAAAATTCCCCTCCCAATTATATTCCTTCATTACGATTTAAATAGGCTCGGATCTTCTACCACTTGGGAGATGTATAGGGATATATTTATCTCCATCCTCAATCTCATCACTTCCTCCAAGCTCCCACACATTTTTTCTTCCCCTTTTAACACCCAAACTTCTTCAAAAGATGGTCTTCCCTGCTTTGTCTTTCCCCTCTTCACTTCGGCCTCAACTGACATTCTCTGTTTTCTCTTCCATCTATATCAGTGAAGAAGCTCTCCTGAGAGTCACCGATAGGCTCCACGTCACTGAATCCAACGATACTTTTTACTCTTTCAACATGTTGGTCCTTCATGAGTTTTCAACACTACTGGCTACGTCTTCCTTTTTTAAAGATTAGCTTTGGCTTCTGTGACATCATAGTCTCCTTGTTTCCTCATCTCTGTTTCCACTCCCTAGTCAGACTTCTGCTCATAAAATATTGATGTTATACAAGGGCAAATCTTAGGCTGCTCTTCTCTTACCACACATCATAGGCAATGCTACTGCTATTATGAATTCAGTCACTTCCCATCATAAAAAACTTCATGGATTTCTATTTTTAGGATGAACTTTCCTCAAGGGCCAACCAATCAAACTACCTACTCAATATCTTTATTTGGAAATTTCAAGATCATTTCAAATTCAGAATATTCAAAATCAAACTGCTGATCACCCAGTTTTAATTTAGCAATAATACAGGGATTCATCCATTGAAGTCAGAGACCAATGAGCTGTCTTTAATGCCTTTTTCTCCCTATTCTTCTTCCATCTCATTTTGACTCATGGCTAACTTCTGTTGATTTTACTTTTAATTTTTACTCAAATGTATGCATTTATATTTGTATCCATTCCTTGAATATCTTGCTTTTTAAATTTCTACAATTTATTTACATCATTCTTACAGGAATTATTGTTAGTGATTTCCATATCTACACAGAAAATCCATTTAATATCATGATTTCTTAGTTTTCTGACTCTGCCATCAATAAATTTGGCCTCTATTTATAATCAGACTGCTCAAACTGACCCTGTCAGTACCAATCACAACATCGACTTTATAATTTCAATGTCATGCGTCCTAATCTCCCACTATTTTATGTTTCCAGCTAAAGTCTCAGCTTCATTGGGACTTCCAAACCATTGACCTTATTTAAGTTTTGTTATCCACCATTTACCCCTCCATCATGTTCAGTTTCCTGCTTGTGTGGATTAGACTTCAGCTCCATCATTATATTCACTTCCTTGCATATCGTATTACTTTGTCCCTTTCTTCCTCCAGCACACTCTCCTGGGCATATTAGTCTACTCAGGCTGCCATAACAAAAATACCGCAGGTTGAGTGGCTCAAACAATAGAAATTCATTTTTCACAGTTTTGGATACTTAGAACCAGGTTTGATCTCTGGCAAGGGCCCTGCCTGGCTTGCAAATAGCTACCTTCTTACCACAGCCCTCATACAGTCTTTCCTCTTAGCACTCAGAGAGAAGTGAGCTCTGGTGGCTCTTCCAGGTCATACAAGGGTGGCAGCCCTACCAGATTCATGCCCTGATGACCACATACATATTTACAGCCCCTATGTGAAAATATAGTCACACTGGAAACTAACTGTCAACATATGAATTGTACAGAGGCATAAACATTGTCTCTGAACAAACTCTCAGTCACTATCCTTCTTTCTCCCTCCCACATACTCCTCTGGTAAAATTATAATTCTGATTAAGACACACCATACCTGCTCTACTCCAGCGCCTGAGCACACTTAAAAGGCACACGACTAGTCTTCTTTTGAATTACAATCACAAATTCTAGTGGACTGTTCACAATGCCCACCAATCATACTGTATTTCTTAAATAATTCTCCAAGGCTTTCAGATGACTATTTTTACCTTCTCTTTCTTTAAATTTGCAATAAACTCTGCCCACTCCTTAACTTTTTCTGACAAGCTCCTTAACTTTTGCTTCTTATTTCAATTAAAAAGTAGAATCGATGAGAATAAACTTTCCACATCTTCCACTCACAAAAATCTGCCCACCTTCTCACCAGTGCCTGATTTTAGCTAAAAGCACTTAATTGATCTAATTGACCCGTGTATTTCAAGCCACCCTCTCATTTATTCAAGCAGATTTGACCCACAGGTTTCCCTCCTCTCTCTGGTATCAACAATTTTTTTCTTTTTGGATTATTGCCATCACAGTGGAAAGCATGTTTAAGTCATTCCCCTTAAGAAAAAGATGTCAAAATTTAATGGCCAGTGTGATGCTATCAGGAGGTGGGACTATTCAGAGGTAATTAAGTCATGAGATCTTCTCCTCTTGTGAATGAGATTAAGGTCCTAACAAAAGACACTGCATTCAGCCTTTGGTTTCCTTGTCCTCTGCCTTCTGACATATTAATTCATGAGGCACCATCTTTGAAGCAAACGGCAATTCTCCCTAGACCATCAAAATGGCCAGTACCTTGATCTTGACTTTCAAGCCTCTAGAGGAGTGAAGAAATAAATTTCAGTGCTTTATAAATTATTGTACTTGTGGTATTTTGCTTTAGCAGCACAAATGGATAAAGATTCTCTTAACGATCTGCCAAACCCTATTTCTAAGACCTCATCTACATTTGCAGTGATGTACCTCTTAGTGCGATCATATGATTTTTCAATTTTATTGCTTCTGATTATTTAGATTTGTATGATTAACGTCTACACATACTCACCAAAGGATCAATTTTGTGCTTAGCAATTTGTTCCCTAGGCTTACATAGTATCTCACAGAGAGCAGGGGGGCAGTAATGAATGAGCTGGGGTGTAGCTCAATGGCCGAGTGTTTCCCTAGCATGCGCAAAACCTTGGGTTCCATTCCCAGCACCAGAAAGAAAACAAAAAAAGATAAAATAAATGTGTAAATAGACACTGGCCATTTTCCCAGTATGGCCCTGAAGTGATTCGTTCTTACAAGGGTCCACATTTTGGCACTTCAGCTTAGATTTTCAGATTCTTAGAATGTAGGTCATTTATTACACTAGCTTTTCTTAGATATACACAAAATATTTTGTACTTTGAAATTAATAGTATCATGGGCTTGAAGAAATAGGCTGGAAATGCTTTAAAGTGAGAATGTTATTCTCAGATTCTAGGCTTCTTGTCTGAGAATTTGTTTAGTACTTTTCGGTCTCCCACCATATCTGGCACAAAAAGCTGCTGTATGTTCTACCACCTCAACAAGTTTTTCCTCGGCTCAAGGGCATATTCCTATTCAAATAACATTTGTCAATGAAGCTTTTTAAGATTACTTTTACTTTTTAAAAATATAAAATTTACTAGTATTATAAAATATAAGCATGAGAAATATGTACAGTATATAATAAGTGATTCAGTGATGTGGCATATTACTTTGTCATTAAGGCTAATGATAATAATAATGAGTTTAATTTTGTGAATAAAGCCTGTTTTCATGTCTTTGGAGTGTCTTTGATGTTCTTGCTGAATCCTTTTCCCTTTTAATTTGTAAGCATCTTAGACTATTGTAGTAAAACCTAGAAATACCATGATTCTTTACAATTGTGACTTTTTTCTATTTCACCCCATGGAATGCTCTTTGACTTATATTTCATTCAAAGCTATGAAGACCAAGAAATTAGTCTAAGCAAATACAGAGTACAGTACGTTTCTACTGATTTCTATCAACTTTATGGTGACATAATTTTCTTCTTAATGATGTGATCTTACTCCTTCTAGTGGTATATTCTCCAGAGTCGTAAGCATGACTACTCATAGAGTTTTGGCAGTATTTTAACATCATGAACAATAGCAATTAATTATTCAAGTACTGACCGTGCTGACATACCTATTTTGTCATTGTTGTTTAGATTCGCAAAATGGAATTTTCTTGAGTTTAAAGGGAAGAAATGATTTGTTCTTTGATTTCATCATGTGGGAAAATACAGGAGAATATCTGATTGCCTATATAGTCATAGGACATCAAGGAAAGAAAATCTATGACATTGTCTATATATAAAAATAGATTTGAGGAACAGGAATCTAATCATTTCAGACTAGGCTATTTTCATAACTAATAAAATTTTCTGGACACATTTATCAAAATATCAAATTTGTTTTGTATTTCTTATATACACAGTGAAATTTTTCCTGGCCAAAAAATTGCAAGGCAGTAAGCAAATTACTGAAACCATTTTAAACATTTATTTTTTGACTTCATATAAGCTAAATCTTCATCTACAGTAATGATGGGTACAGAAAATTCAAAATGTAGAAAACAACCTGATTATTTTACTTGTGTTCATTATGATTATCCTATGGACAGCAGAAATGCCTATACTTATTTCTCTAACATAACCATGGACATAGGTAATCAAAGGATGGTAAGAACCACAACTGATTCCAACTTACGCAAAGTAAGTTTCCATTTTAAAATAATGGAAAATGAGGGCCTAATCAGCACTGAGAGAGTGATACAGTGAGAATTCATTATGTGCCAGAATCAAATGACAAATACAGAATCTAAAACAGAAAAGCAAAGGTTATTTACAGAGTTGGAAATACTGAGCAATGAACTAGAGCTTAAACTATCTGTAATACCTAGTAGTCCTATCAGTCACTCTTTTATTGATTTTTCTGAATAAAACTATAACTGCAGTGCAGAAAATAGAATGTCTATGTTAGCTTTGAAAAATGCCAACAAGAAATGAGATTCTGAGTTTCTTTGAAGTAGTTGATCAAATATTTTGCCTTTTTATAATATAACACTATTTACAGAAGCTATAAAAACAATGTTGAATAAATTCATTTTACAGAAAAAAATACATTTTCTACATAACTGCCTACTACCCAAAGACTAATTGAGCATATCAGACCAACTGACTGGAATTTTTTTTAAATTTCTATTTTAGTGTATTGCTAATTTAGAGCTCAGTAATTACCAATCTTAAATAATATTACTAAAATATTTCTAAATGAGGCTAAAGTATCAATGCTCAGTGAAGTAAGATACACCAAAATCAAGCACAACATGGAAAAATTCTACAACATGTATTTCCAAGTGAAGATGTGATGGTTGACTTATTACTTCCAGTGTATTTGCTGAATTGGAAATTCATATGCAATGCTTTATGTGGTTGAAACATTTCACTGGAAGCCATTTCCTAGCTAAGCCAAACAGATTTATACTGATGCACTCATTACCAATTGTGAAAATGACTTTCGGAAACAGTCCTTACCTAAACATGTAGGCTGAGGTTTGTTTTTCTTTTAAGAAGAATAGTTAGATATATTTTAATCTACTGTGACACTCAATAGCTATCACAATAAAAGATGTCTGTCTGTAGGCCTTTTGATTCTGATAAAAAGAAGTGCTGACAGCAACTTGAGCCTGCAATTTATATGACTATACTAGGATGGTACAATTTCCCCCTAATCTGGTTTGCTCAAAAGTTCCCTTTCCAAAGTCTTGATAAACTTGCTTGACACATGTAAAAGTGGTTACTTGATGCTGGGAGAAAAAGAGAAATAAAAATAAAGCATTTTGTCATTTAACACACTTTTAAAAATTATAGGAATAAAGTTCTGATTCTTTATATTAGAATCATAGTAAGGAATAGGCTTTTGAAAGATTTAATTGGATATAAGATCCTAAAGTTTTCCTATTATACTAAAGGTTTGTGTGTTTTTTATCAATGCTTGAACTTTTGAGTTTTTAGGAAGTGATGAATAATTATGTTTGATTTTAATGGAAATACACATAAATATATATATATATAATGCAAATCTTGCTGCATTAAGCACTTCTTTTAAAATAATTTCTGCCTCTACTCAGACAAAATGGAATAAGGCAAAACAACCCAATCAAAACTTTCTAGTGCCTGGTGGAACACCTACTACAGTATGGGTCATTTTCACTTGATTCAATCCTGCTTCCCCATCCAAAATGGTGCTAATTTCACTAAACATAGTGGTACTGTATACGATTCCACTTTTTTACCTGAAGAAATTGAAAATTCAATTAATTTTCAATGAAAATTAAACATATTATCTTTGTAGAAATTACTGGATGTTAAAGTTTGGGGGTAAGATCATACATGAAAGTTGAACAATCACTACCTTCCTTGGCAATCACTCTTTGGTAACAGATTTGGAGATTTAGATAATCAGACTCAACTCAGGCATGTAGAAGAGCACACATATCTTCTCCTCCTGCCTCACCTACCGACTTGTTCACCTAGAAAGAACCTAAGCAACAACTGGCTCAGGCTTTGCTTTTCAGGAATGACTCAGACATAGCCATTGCTTTTGATAAACTGCTAAATAAACTACAATCCCAGTTGACCATTATGAATATGATAGAGTTCATCATTTCTACAATGTGCTTCACATCGTGCCCAAAGTCACTATTCCTTGACTTAGATTCTAAGTTCTCCCTCTTCAGCTACACTGACTTATATGATGAAAAATAGCTCTACATAAGTTGTATTATGGCAAAAATAGTGTGAAAATAGAATATATCCTTTTCCAGCTTTACTTTCTTGGAATTAAACCTTATGTGGAAATTAAAAGGTATTACACGTATTAAAGCTATTTGGTTTGCACTAACATACAAGTCTTTACAAGAAAGAGTGGCATCATTAGGCATCTCCCAACAGTATCTGGACCCTCTGTAAAACTTCATATTCAAAGTAATAAAGCAAGGTCAGTCTTTTGGGCTGTCTTTAGTAATAGTTAAGCAATATGCATAATACCTTAGAATATACTAGTATACAGCACCTAATGGTAGTTAACTTCAGGCTTAAGAAACTTTCTGAAAAGGCAAGTTTGCCTCAGAATTGATGCTATTAATCTACAGCCACTGAAGGAAGAAAGTTTCACAAAAAAAAGGCTGTGTCAAGCACACTGGAATCCGGGAGGTTAAGTGAGATAGAGAGATTTGCCAAGAAAACAATAAGGGACATATGGGAATACCATTTTGTTTCTTGGAGTAAGCTCAAGGGAGCCAGGAAAACAGGAGCCTGGCATTAACAGTTTAACTGAATGGTGAACCCCAAAGCACATGCACAGCTGCCAGCCCTGCACCCTGAAGAATCCAGAAGGAGGGAGCTCATGACAGCCCTGGAAAACAGTTTTTAGGAAGCCTGGCAATTATGGTCCATGACGCCTACAGCCTTGAGCCTGGCACAGCTGTGGCCATGGATGGGACAAAACGCTTTCATGAAATACCAGGACTCTGGGAAGAAGGGACCAGAACGTCTCATGGTGTTTATATTATATGCAACTTAAACTGAGCCATTTGTGAAAAGAATAATGGATCAACTATGAAGAAGATCTTGTTGTGAGTGAAGAAGTTATCAGAATATAGATCTTGGTAAGGCACTAATAACTCACTGAAAACAATTTGTTTAGTTTATCAGTGGCTTCATTTGAAACAGCGTCAACAATTCAATCTGCTGAATTTTTGGAAATATGATTGTTTTTTGGGCTCCATTGAAAAAACACAAACCAAGTATTTTCATCATGTAAACAGAGCCTCAGTATGAAAAACTTCAGAAAAAAGTATTAGGGCAAAAGAGTTTTACCTGCTGCTCTCTAAAATAAAACCAGAAATTATGTTTTAAGACAAACGATCAGAACCTTCTGTGAAAATGACAGCACAAAATAATAGTAATGATTAAGACCTGAACAAAGATAATACTGAGGAAAAACTTGTCCCATAATAAGATATGTCTTAAGATATACTCATTTCTACTACAGTAGATTTTTACTCAATTAACAATAATATTATTATTTTAGAATCATTTAGTGCACACAAACATTTTCAACCAGATTTAAGAAACTTCAAAAATTTTAAGAGCAAATCTTAGCACTTTACATTATATAGCTATTATCAAAATCTCTAGGTTCTTAGGGTAGATGACTTTAACTTTGGCTATGTTTTTCTTATTCTGATTTTAATTTTTTCCTTCCATTATGGCCGATGGCCATACCCTGTAAGAATGGCTATTAAGTAAATCTGATCAATTTACTTAAAAGTAGGTAATTAAATAAAACTTTCAATCAAAGAAATTAAATTATATAATATACATATTAGCATCATTCAAAAAGAACATCAAATGAATTGAACAGACTTTTCATTTTACAGCAAGTTCGTGTGTATGCGTGTGTGTGAAATTTACTGCCATATACGATTACAAAGGTGCAAAATACTTATGTTCTCTGAGTGTGTATGATATGTGCAATTTGGACACTGGTATAAAAAAAGAAGCAAAACAATGTCTTTTACAGAGATTGAAACAAAAAAGCAAAGAAACATCTGCAATATAGATAAACCAGCAGGTATCTGCTTTTATACTATTAAAGATGAAAAACAAACATAAATTACTGGAAACATATCTTCCATTTGATATTATTTGTTTGTTCTACATTTTAAATATTGAAGAAGGGAAAATGCACCAGAAAACCTTAAAAGTAAATGCTAAATTTGAGACCTTGAATTTATTTCAGGAAGTATTTTCCCATTTATTTTTTAAAATATCATTAAGACTTTTACTAAACGTGTAAAGTAGGTGTTAGTGACTGAGAAAAGCTCAGCAAGATTTAGAGGAGAGACAGACACAGATAGTCCTAAGTAAGAAACAGCATATTTTAGTCAGTATGAGTTAAACCACATACGAGTAATGAAATCTGGATAGTTCAAAGCCAAGAATCAGATGAAGAGGCTAGAAATAAGCATATCCAATTACCATGGAGCAGGCAGTTAAAACTACAAACGAGAAATTGAAATATTAGCCATCAGAAAAGCAGATGGGTAAGATAAAAACCTTGAAAATAGACTGTGCAGTGGGAACATTACAGGCAGGCCAAGTAGGAAAGAGGTCTAGAGCAAAGAATCTAAGTAGCAGGCAGACATTTCACTTCACTCAAGATCTGTTGTTTGCTTCTGTGTCACTTTTCATAGATGGTATAGGTCACCCACAAGTTGGTTTACTTAAGAGTTTTGAAAAAGAGTAGGTGTTCCTGGTACAACAGGAAGTAGGGAAGATGAGAACAAAGGAGTTACTCATAAGGTTAAAAATATAACTGCCGAAGTTCTCCCTTCCTCAGCTATTTAGATAGCCAATGCACTGTAGATGTAAAGACAATATATTAGCACCACATTTGTTCTTTCCTTCATCTAAGTGAAAGGATCAACTAGAGAAATAGTTCAATCTGCCTCCATTCTTATCACTGATATTTGTCCGTTTTGAGTGTCAAACATATTTTGCAATAGGAAAGAGCCTCAGGATCTTCTCTACTACGAATTTTTTGATTATTCACACCTGACTGAGAGAAAGAAGTATGTGTGAAATCTTCAGTACTGCCAAAGTAACAAATAGTTGAATAAAACAACAACAAAATACTTTTTAAAAATCTCTAAATTTGGGACACAAATTTTTTTAAAGAATTAAACTCCAAACCTTTCTTATTTTTTCTTTTAAATCACAGTGTCTCATGTATAATCACCTATTACAGGACAATCAAAGAAACGAAATAATGAGATTCATAATCAAGTAGAAATAAAGTAATATAAGCAGACTCTAAGTGACTCACAATTATTAGATAAAGACTTCACGGTAATTATTATAGTCACGTTCACCTGATAGAGTATTAATATCCAGAGCACACAAAGAACTCAAAAACATTAACATCAAAACAAGTAAACCTAGCAAAAAAATGGGCACATGAACTGAACAGCCAGTTCTCAAAAGAGGTACAAATCAAAACTACACTGAGATTTTATTTCACCACAGTTAGAATGGCTATTACCAACAAAACAAAACAAAAATAAGAAATGTTAGTGAGGATGTGGAGAAAAAGGAACATATATATACTGCTGGTGGAAAGGCTAACTAGTGAAGCTACTATGTACAATAATTTGGATGTTCCTCAAATATTTAAAATAGAACTATTATATGATCTAACTATAATACTCCTGGATATATACCCAAAGGAAACAAAATCAACATCCAATAGAGATGTGTGCATTTTCATGTTTATTGTTGCTCTACTCATAAGAGGCAAATTATAGAATCAGTCTGTATATCCATCAACAGATAAATCTTCATCTGACACCAGAAAGAAAGCCATCATCAAGAAATCAAACAATAACGAATGATGGCAAGCCTTTGGTGGAAAAAAAAATCTCCTACATTGATGGTTGGAATGTAAACTAGTATGGAAATCAGTATGGAGATTTCTCAAAGAACTAAAATTAGAAATTCCATATGACTCAGCTATCCCCCTGGTAGGCATCTTCCCCACAGAGCTTAAGACATCATACTACAGTGATACATGCATAACAAAGTTTATAGAGCACAATGCATAACAGCTAAATCCTGGAAGCAGCCCGTATACCCATCAATAGATGATTTGATAAAGAAAATGGATGGAACTGGAGATCATCTAAGTGAAATAAGCCAGACTCAGAAACAAAAGTCAAGTTGGGCCTGGAGGCACAAGTCTGTGATTCCAGCACTCTCGTGGGCTGAGACAGGAGGGTTGCAGGTTTAAGCCAAGTATAGGCAACTTAGTAAGAATCTGTCACAAAAATAAGAAATAAAAATTGGACTACGGATGTAGTTCAGTGTGAAAGCCCTGGGTTCAATTCCCAGTATCAAAAAAAAAAGAAGGAAGGAAGACAGATAAGTTTCATCTTTTCCCTAATAAGAGCAATATAGCAGAAAAAAAAAAGATGACATGGATGTAGAAAGGGAACTCTTGAGGAAAAGAAAGGAAAGAAGGTAGTGGGGAAGGCGAGGAAAATAGGCAGGGTGGCTATGATCAAAGCATGTGTATAAAAATGTCACAATGAAACCCATTCTGAACAATTAATATGTCTAATAATTATAATGAAAACGTTA
The DNA here is from genome assembly GCF_053883595.1 of Heterocephalus glaber. Lineage (NCBI taxonomy): Eukaryota > Metazoa > Chordata > Mammalia > Rodentia > Bathyergidae > Heterocephalus > Heterocephalus glaber. Next base: position 11,271,621 of record NW_028258156.1, read on the forward strand.
AGAGAACTTATGGGAAAGATAAATATAATGGTAAAGAGAAAGAAAAGTTCAAGAAATGGAAGGTGTAAAGAAGAATTAACTAGGAATTTTAGCAGTGAAGAGTACAATGTTAAAAATTGTTTGGATTATATTCATAGTAGATCAGACACAAGAAGAACACAGGAGCAATAAACTTAAAGAGAGGTCAAGAGACATTATTCAAACAGAGTTACAGAGAAGAAAACAAGACTGAAGGAAATGAACAGAGCCTCAGTGTGCATAGTATGAAGGGATCAAATAAACACATAACAGGATCCTTAGAAACAGAGGATACTCAGAATAGGGAAGAAAAAAGTGTTTGAACTAATATTGACTAAAAGTTCTCCAATTTTTATCAAAAACAGTAAGCCACTGACAAAGGAAGCTCAGTAAACTTCTAGCAAAATAAAGCCAGGAAAATCAGAGCTAATAAAAAACAAAGAACAGTGAAAAAGAAAGAACAGTGCAAAGATATATCTAAAGTGTGAAATAACGGTCAAAATTGGCTTCAGGCCAAATAATAATATCTTTCAAAGAAAATTTTTTTCTTAGAAAAAAAAGATGAAAGAATTTGTTGCCAATAGATCTACAATGCAAGGAATGTGGAAGGAAATTCTTCAGATTGAAAGGAAATGATACCAGATGGAATTGGATAAAATCTATCTACATAGATACAGAGTACCAGGAAGACTAAATATAGGGGCTAATATGAAAGACATTTCATAAATTGTTTTTATTTTATATGAATATAAACACATTCTCAACATTCTCTCTCTCTTATGCCCATACACAAACTCACACTTTAAACTTGCTTAAAAATATTTCAACTACTCAAGAAAATTATAGATAATTTAATGTGGGGATCTATAATATAGATAAAAGTAAAATATATGATGAAATAATACAAAAAGTAGGAGAAAATCAACAGAATTATGCCATGGTAAATCTCAATAAATGTGAAGGATTTAAGTCATACAAAGTATGTTTTCTGATTGAAAAGAAATTAAATTGACATGAAATATAAAAAGTTATCTGAAAAAGTCCCAAATAAGCACAACATATTTTGAAATAACTCATATGTCAACAAAAGGGAAATTAGAAAGTATTTTGAACATAGTGAAAATTAAAACACAATATATCAAAATTTACAGAATGAAGAGGAAATTTATATCAGTAAAGTGCCTCTACTAGAAAAGGAGAAAAGTTTGAAACTTACAACTTCAACTTCTACTTTAAAAACTAGAAAAAGAATAGCAAATTAAATTGAATACAAACTGAGAGAAAAGGAAATAATAAAGATTGTATCCAAAAAAAATAAAATAAAATAAAGATTGGATCCATGAAAGAAAAAGCAGAAAGGGTAAAGAATATTAAACCAAATGCTACTTTAAAAAAATTAATAAAATTAATAGACCTCTAACCAGACTGATTAGAAAAAAAGAAAAGAGTGAATTACCACACACAGGAGAAAGCAACATTACTGACTCTACAGTGAAATACAGTTAGTTTGGAACCACTTTATTTTCTATAAAGCACATATATGCTTAGCCTATAACAGTTACTTCTTTCTCAGGCATATTCCTATGTGAAATATAAATATATATCTAAAAATAGATTTGCCAGACCTTAGAATATAAATCATCCAAACAGAAAAGTCAGTATGTAAACAGTGAAATTGAATAATACTATAGATAAAATGGGCCTAACACACATACACAGATACACAGAATGTACTATCCAAGAACACAGAATACACATTCTTTTCAGGCATACATAGAGCATTCTCTAAGATGGAGCATCTGTTAGGCTACAAAACTAATTTCAACTGATTTAAGACGACTGAAATCATGTGTTTTTCTGCCCAAATTAGAAGTCAGTAGCAGGAGGAAAATTAGAAAATTCACAAACATATGGAGATTAAGCAATACACTTCTGAACAACCAATGGGTCAAAGAAGAAATCACATGTGATATGAAAAACATTTGGAGACAAATAAAAAAGGAAAGCACAACAAATCAAAACTTAGGATGTAGCAAAATTATTCTATGAGGAAAATTATTCTAGAGGAAAATTTAGAAAAAAAGAAAAATCTCAAACCAGCTAACTTTCTACCTCAAGAAACTATAAAAAGGAGAACAAACTAAGTGAAAAGTTAGCAGAAGAAAGAAAATACAGTAGAACAGAAACAAATAAAATAGATTCTAGTTAAACAATCAGAATGGTCAAAAGTAAGAATTGACTTTTTGAAAGATAAGCAAAATTGACAAAACTTCAGTTGGATGAATTTTAAAAAGAAAAGAGATAAGGCTCAAATAAATGAAATTTCAAATGAAAGAGATTTACAATGGTTCTCATGGAAATTCAAAGATTAAAAAAGACTGCTGTGAACTATTCCATGTTACAAATTGAATAACTTCAAAGAAATGGATAAATTATTACAAACATGACTGAATCATGAAAATATAAAAAGTCTGAACAGAACAATAACAAGTAAGAAGATCGAATCAGTAATAAAAAGCTTCCCAACAAGGAAAAGCCTGGGATTTCATTTGATAAATTCCAATAAACATTTAAAGAAGAATTCAGCCAATCCTTTCAAATATTTTTTCAAAAATTGAAGAAAGTACTTCTCAACTCACTTTTACAAGGCCAGCTTAACCCAATTCCAAAGCAAGACAAAGATAGAAATGGTGAATTACAGGCCACTATTGCTGATGAACATAGATGCAAAGTGCGATAAAATCACATTTACTAGAACATTAATATGATGATAATACCTCATTCAAGTGGGATTTATTCTCAAGATGCAAAGGTATTTCAACATACACAAATCAGTAAATATATTTGATTAACAGAATGAAGAATAGAAGTCATACAATCATCTTAATACATACTAAGAAAGCCTATGACCCCCTGAACAAGGAACGTTAATCAGTCTCTCCCCTCCAGCTTCTAGGAAGAAATGTAGACCTACAGATCTCTTGATTTTAGCTTAGTGAGACCTGTATATTTCTTCTGACCTCCAAGACTGAAAATAGAGGATGTGTATGCCTTGTCTGAAATGCTTGAGTTCAGAAATCTTTCAGATGCTAGAGTTTTTTGGATCAGGGGATATTTTCATAGTCTACTGAATGAACATCACTGATCAAAAAATCTGAATTTTAAAATTCAGATTTCTGTTGTCATATTGGTGCTCAAAAAATTTCAGATTCAGAATCATTTTGATTTTTTGGATCAGGGATGCTCAACCTATAATAATTTCACATTGTTTTAAGCCACTGAGTGTGTGGCAGTGTATGACAGTAGAGGAACTACTACACTGGTATGTTTAGTGGGCTGAAAAGGGATGGCATTAAAAAGCAAACAGCATTATTGCTCTTCCAGTACTAACACTGCCTTAGTTTTTAGCTTTTCAGGTCACTTTCAACTATAGGAGCAGTCTTATCTTATTTATTTTTAAATTTTTTTAATTTTTTTACTAAGTTTATTGGTATATTTTAGGTATACAGTACAGTTACATTCATCATTGGGATCTTGTACCTTTACATGATGTATCTTGGTTCTTATCTTTTCCCCATTCCCCTGCCCTTCACCCCCTCCACCCCTCCCTATTTACAAAGACTTTCTTTCCATTTTTTCCTTTTCTCAAATTTTTTCTTTCCCCTTCTTTCCTTTCCCCTACCCCTCCCACTTCCCCTACTTCTCTAGACCTTTTATTCCTATTTCATGTTATCAATTATACATTTTGAGCCTTATTTACACTTTTAGTTTTTCACACCAGAGAAACTATTTGGTACTAACACATGTGTGTCCTATTTATTTTACTTAAGAGTATGGCCTCAATATAGATCCATTTTGCTATGATTGTCTCTGGTTTCTTGTTCTTTATGGCTGAGTAGTACTCTATTTTATTTAAAAAAAACCAAAAACACAGGTCTTCTTTATCCATTCTCCAGTTGATGGGGAATTGGGCTGTTTCCAAGTTTTAGCTATTACAAACTGTGCCACTATAAATATGGGTGAGCATGTATCACTGTGGTATGATTCTTTTAATTCTTTTGGGAAGATACCCAGCAGAGGAATAGCTGTTTCAAATGGGATCTCTGATTCTAGTTTTTTGAGGTATCTCCATATTGATTTCCACAGTGGTTGTACCAACCTGCACTCCCACCAACAATAGAGAAGGTTCCTTTTTCCCCACAATCCCGCGAGCATTTCTTATTGGTTGATTTCATGAGAGCAGCCATTCTTTCTGGGGTGAGGTGGAATCTCAGTGTTGTTTTCATCTGCATCTCTCCAATGACCAGTGATGTTGAACATTTTTTCATATGTTTATTTGCTGCTTTTACTTCTTTGTCTGAGAAATGTCTGATCATTTCAGATGTCCATTTTTGAATTGGGTCTTTATATTTGGGGGGGTCTGATATTTTTGAGTTTTTGATATATTCTAGATAGTAGTCCTTTTCTGAAGAACAGCTTGTAAAAAAATTTTCCCACATTGTAGGTTGTCTCTTGGCTCTGTTGGTAGTTTCTCTTGCAGTGCAGAAGCTTTTCAATAAGATGAGATCCCAGCTAGGAGCAGTCTTACCTTTAGATGTTAAAGATTCCAAATCACCCTAACTTAAATCTTGGTTGTCACATATATTTAAAGCTTGCTCATTATTCAGCTGACCATAGGCTCAGGAACCCTGAATGAGTAAGTGTGATGGCTCTACTTATGTTAGGAGGGGAGGATAAATATAATTTGTACCTTTTTCCTTTGTTGTTCAACATTCTTCATGCCTACCTTCTAAATCCTCCAGCTCTGTGAAGAACAAAAAGGATAAAGACTTTGGATTACCAGTGCAATCTGGAGATCTTTCTGGGTTCTTCATACGTCCTCCACAGCAGCAGGATCCAAACACTGCTCCTTTTTCAACAAGAGCATTCACAGGTTCACTGTCAGTGATCTCCAGTCTGCAAAGTTCCCTGATTTGCATCATGGACTAGGCTGACTAATCCTGCTGTCTCTCATCATTTCCCTTACATTCCTCCAGTCTCATTCTACTGGGAGCCTATGCCCTAGAAGGCAGAGGTCTTTGGTGAGGTCATTTCAAAATGACTCAAATCTCGCTTCCACAGTGGCTGCTGCCCCATAGGCAAGTAAAATATCCCTGCCTTTCCAACAGTTTCCCTGCCTGAATAGCTGCTCATCCCTCTCTTGTAGACATGCTCACCAGCACGCTTATCCTAGTCCTCCTGTTAGCACTTCTCAGGTGACAAACTTGGGCATTCTCTATCTTCATGCAAGTTCTCAAACTCCTGACACATGTCAGGCTCCCTGGTGAACTCTTTCACACCCCACTTTGGAAGTGGTTTTGAGTGACCAGACAAATTTCTGTAGAAGCTACTCAAAACAATCAAGGTAAAGACTGAAAAACTGCTCCCTCCCTATTCCCTGCACATTAGGCTTGGGTGAGAGAATAGAACTGAACAGAAGAGTCAAAATACTTAAGTTCCCTTCAAAGACTCTTCCATCAATCATATTATGTTCTTGTGTCTTTTGTCAAGAATGAGAAAAAAAAATCCAACTAAAAACAAAGTGGGGCTGGGGATGAAAAAGAAAGGACAAATAGTGAGTCAGAGAAAAAACAAATCCAAACAGGAGCAGTGTTTGGATTAGTAAGATAATTGAAGGACTATTAAGCTACTTTTTAATGAGTTAGTTGAAGAGGTGTCTAGCATTCGGAGTTAACATCCATTGTCCTCAGCTCGGAAGCTGGGTCAAAATTGAAATAAACATAAATATTCCATTCCATAGCATTGGCTGTACCATTTAGGGTGAATGACAATATAACATTTTAAGAAAGGGAAAACTAATGGCAAAATACATTTGGAATGGTAATATAGCTTTCCTTATCCACAATGAGAACTTAATATTATCCTTATTTTCTCAGCTATTAGAAAGTCTTAGTTTTGAATGTTATTTACACACATGTGTATGTGTATTGGATTGTACATTTGTGTGCGTGTATGTGTGTGTGTGTGTGTGTGTGTGAGACACATGCACATCCCTTATTGGGCCCTTCACGCTCTCTACCATCATCTCTTAGCAGTCCCTCTGAAGATCTCTCCGTTTCTTAAACTCACCAAGCCTTATCTGCCCCACCCTGTAAGACATACTCGGTATTTTCTTTTCCTCCTTTTGTACATCTTTATGTTTGACTCCCCTCACTTCATAAGCTCAAGTATCTCCCTATCGGTAAGGCTTTCTGGCTAGATCACCACCTCAGTCTTACTCCAGCTCTCTTATATGGTTTCTTTTTTACCCTTATCACACACGTTCATGTGAACCTTTATCAAGTGTCTATTTAATTATCTCTTTAATATTGTTCTCCTTGAGGGTGCTTAATTTCTCTGCTTTGGTCACAATGATATTTTCAACATTTATAGTAGTTTCTGGAAAAATAAGTTCTCACTACATATTTGTTTTATAATGAAAAATGAATCATTGAAATCAGAAATGTTAATTTCAGGCTGCTCCAGATGAAATATCACAAAATATGGTGCATTAAATATGCGTACTTTAAATTTTGATCTGGCTAATATATATTTAAACTACATGACATAGAAAAATCCCCTATTAGATGTATGGTAATCAAAAATCTAAGTCAAAGAGAAGACATTAAAATCAACCTGAGAGAAAAGAGAAAATCTACAAAAATAATTATTAAACATTGATTTTTTTTTTCCCTGTATCAAAATCAGAAGTCAGAAAAGCAGGAAGGATCTTTAAAGTGCTGAGAGAAAGTGTCAACTTTGAATTGTGTGCTTAGCAGACTATCTTTCAAGAGCCAGGGTGAAAAGATATCAGAGATAAACAAAAGCTGGAAACTATCACTAAAGAAAAAATGTACTGGAAGGAAAATAAAATCCCAGGATGGAGGTTGAAAATACAAAGAAAAATGGTGAAAAAGAAAACGGTAAACACAAGGGCAAGTATATTGATGATGTAATAACAAAGAAGAATGTCTCATTATTGAAATGATTTTAACAAATAAATCTAAAGGACTAACCTGTCTAAGTTAGGACAGGACTACTAACTTTAAAACACTCTAATATCTTGGATTGCTAACAGGGAAGAAAAGCATAATAATAAAGCCTTGGCTTTGTTAAATAATTAGCTTAAACTTTTAAAAATATTTGCTAAAATGACAGAAATAGGGTGTAGTTTTCTCCAAAAACGCTACAGGTAACAAAGAATGAGAAAAAAAATCCAACTGAAAACAAAGCAGGGTGGGGGGTGAAAAAGCAAAAACAAATAGAGAAAAAACAAAATCCACTGACAGAAATACATTTGAATATTTGACAAATCATGAGAAATACAAGTAAATTAAGCTCCCTAATGAAAATGCAGACAAGGTCAAAAACAAATCCAATCAATCCAGTCATGTGTTATTTATAACAGATAGACCTAGTATATAATAAAGAGAAAATAAAATGATAAATGGTAAACTGTACAAATATTAGCAGAAGAAAAAACAATCTGACTGTGCTATATTAGTATTATACAAATATTGATGACCAAAAATTTACTCAAAATAATAGCAGAAGCTTTTAAAAGAATGCAATAATCTTAAATTTTCTGTATGTAATAGCAGAGTTTAAAAATATGTAAGCAAAATCAAATAGTTTTATAAAGATAAACAAAGAAGTCTGTGTGCTATTTGGAAACATTAACATAATATTTTTAAGAAGCCATTGTAGAATCTTGCAAGGATCATGTGACAAAATATAAAGTATTTGAACAAAATAATCAATAAGCTTATGTTAATTCACACATGTAGAACTTTACACACAAGAATATAGGGATACAAATTCTATTTAAGTGCAAAAAGAATATTTTCCAAATGGTAGAACACTGGGCAATAAAACAGGTTACACAAACTTCCAAGAATTAGTGTGACAGAGAATAAATTCTACGTACACCTTTTATTTGAGTCAATAATAAAAACCATGACTAAAACATCCATATACTTGGACTTTTTAAAAGAGACTTTTAATACACAGTGCAGAAAAAGACAGTACACATAATATATTATTAAATCAAACTCTCAAAATTCTCTGCACAAAATGCATGGTATGTAATTCAAATAGAGAAATCTGTATTACTAAAAAATACTAGAGGTTAAAAATAATGAGCTGCTAAATGGGTACCTGTATTGAAGCTCCTGTTTTTAATTAGATCCATTATGTGGGTAATCTTGCTAAGGTTATGGCACTCGGTCCTTCAGTAATTTATCTAACCTCCCTCTTTGCATTCTTTCTCAAGAAGCATGGAAATCTGACCTGCTCCTCATATTTGAGCTCTACATCCCCAACATAATAATAAAGTTATTTTCTTTCTCACATGAAATAGACAGCTCAATAGTCATTAACTCTCTTCTCATTATCTTCTGGCAGGTTTACTTTCTTCAACCCAGCCAGTAAGCCACAACACCCCAGGTAGTTGGAGAGCACACATTCCCCAGTAGTAGGGTTTACAGCACTTACAGCTGGAAGAAGCTATAGAAGACAGAGACCTCCACTCTCTCAGCACCTGACAATGAATTATGGGGATATGTGTCCCTCAGGGGAAATGAGACCGGAGATTAGGGCAGCAAAGCTGACTGGGGAAAAAGGTGTGACCTGCTAATTACAAAATCTCAGGACACATGCACCGAACAGTTCCCAAAGCCCTGCATTTAGACTTCTTGCAAGAACCCAAGCAGGTTTCCCATAGGATGGCCTATACCTGACATCAGCCTGAGGACTGGGTAATACAAAAAGGACCATCCACACTGAGGTTTTGCACTTGTGTTTCTTGCATGGATGGCCTGCCTTTGTGTTGTAAGGTGCACTTCTTTTCCTACTTTTACTGGGCACAAGCTCACTGTGCAGAGCCTGTTTCTTTTCCAGCCTTTAATAAAATTTTGGTACTGTTAAAAATGAGCTGAGTTATTAAAGTAAATATACAAGAAGCTCCCTTCTCAACTAAACCAGAAATAATGAAAATAGGAAAAGTTCAAAAACATAAAATACATCTATAAAGCCCAACAGTATTTTTCTGGATTACTGAAGTTGTCCAGAAAGAGAAGGAATAAACAATATGGTAATGAAAAGAATATATCACTAAAGCTTCTGCAAACACTGAAGCATCAAGAAGACATTACAAGCAAATTCATGTAAGTATCTTTGAAAACTTAGCTCCAATGTGCAAAGGTCTTGAAGAAACAATTTTCCTAAAAACTCAAAAGCAAATCTAAGTTTTAAATAGTTTTATAATCATGAAAGAAGTTGACTCTGTAGTTTAAAATCTTGCCATACAAGAAGGCTCTATACTTTAGTCAAATTCTCTCAAACAGTGAAGGAACACTCAACTTCACCCAAATTATTATTCCAAAGTACAGAAAAATAGTTAATCCCAAAATCATTTTAAGAAGCCTTAAAGAACGAGCAACTTCATTAGTGAACATATATGCAAAATCTTAACCAAAATTCTAACAAATCAAGTACAGAAATGTATGAAAATGATGACAAGCACTTACTATGGTAATTTTATCTCAATAATACAAAATTTTAATATAGAAATATTCATCTACATAGATTATCACATTAATAAAAATAAATCATATGATAAACCAATAACTGTAGAATAAAACATTGTATACAATGCAAAATCCATCATGATAAAAAACAAAATGTAGAATTGAAACATTAAAGAATTTCCTGCACAAAATAAAAGTACTTTCAAAAGCCTTCATTAAATGTAGGACTTAATGGTCAAATAGGTAGTTTAAAAAAATAACAAGATTTTTCACTATCATCAATTGTTTTGAGCATTGTACCAGAGATTTTAGTCCATGCAATAAAGCAATACAAATATTTGTAGATACTACGTATACGGAGAGAATGCCCAATAATTTTCAGATAAATTAGTTTGTAAACTATTATTTTCTTAGTGGTTGCCCTATAGATTACAATTAACATCTTACCAATCTAGTTCAGACATCATCCCAGTTTAAAAACTACCTAAAATCTTTGTTTTATTTTTATATAGCTCCATCTCCAACACCCTCTTTTCTTGTGTTATTTTGATGCAGGTTACATCTTTATACACCATGTGCCCATAAATACAGATTTATAATTATTCCTTCATGCAGTCATCTTCTAGGTCAGAGATCAGCAAAAGAGTTATGAGCCTTTGGCCTCCACGGTCTCTGATGTTAATGGTATTGAGCTGTTAAGCATATTATGGACCCTTGTAGTTGATGAGCTGCTCCTCTCTTGCTCCTTTGCAAGACCCTGTATTCATCTTTGGCTCTCAAGAGTTTCATTAGGATATGTCAAGTGTGACTTTTCTCATGTTTATCCTACTGGAGTTCACTGAGCTTCTTGGATATGTAGATCAATCTTTTAAAATCAAAGTTGGGGAGTTCTTAGACATTACTTCTTCAAGTATGCTTCCTTTCCTTTTCTATCTCTTGTGGACTTGGGATTCCTGTTTTGCATAATTAGATCGTGTCCTATGAGTCCCTGAAATTCTGTTGATGTTTCTTCACCCTCTTGTCTATTTGTTCTCGAGACAGGATACTCTCAATTTTGCTCTCTTCAAGTTTGCAGGTTTTCCCCTCTGCCTGCTCATATTTTCTACTAAGCCCTTCAAGTAAGTTCTTTATTTCTGTTATTGTGTTTTTCAACTTCATAATTCCTATTTGATTCTTTTTTTCCAAATTTCTGTCTTTTTATTAATATTCTCTTATTTGTAGAAACATATAATCTTTTTAAATAGTTTATTTCTTTGAAAATGTTTAAAACATCTGACCATCTTTGTCTAGTAAGTCTGACACTTGAGCTGCCTCAGGCAGTTATTATTGACTGCTTTTATTCTGTATAGACTCCAGACTTCGTTTCTTCATTTGCACTTACTTTTTTGTTTACAACTGGACATCTTAAACAAACAATATGGCAACTCTGGAAATTAGATTCTCACCTTTCCCCAGGAAAAAGATTAGACAGAGATTTCTTTAAATGCCTCCAAAAAATAGTCCCCCAGCCTTTGTCAAAGAGGTGTGTGTGTGTGTGTGTGTGTGTGTGTGTGTGTGTGTGTATGTTAGGGTGGACTTTCAACATTTAGTTAGGTAGCTGACAACTCTATTTTAACCTTTACTTCTAGTTTGAGCAGAGCCCCAGCGTCAGCTTGAACGGTGAACCCAGGGCCTTTTGAGGTCTTCCCAGAGTACCCACAGGGACCTATTATGCTTGTGACTTTGGGTCTTAGGAATCCAATGGGGCTTTGCACAGCTCATTCTTCAGTTTTTCCACTGAAACTTTTTTTTTTTTAGTTGCCTATTGTTTTCCTTACTATTACCCACCACCTCAGGCAAAATTTATCAATGGGCTTTAATTTTTTTCAACAAAATTTTTTTGGAGAAAAAAAAGCTTTCCTGCTGTGTGACTCTACATAAGGTCAAACAAAGCCAGACTGGCAAGTGAGCCTTGCATGGAAGCACTCTACAGGCCAAATAATGACAATTCTCTGGGAACGAGGCTTTGAAGAAACTCCAACCCTATAATGCCTGTCTGGAGACTTCCAAGTTCCTGGTTTTCACTGAGAATGCAGGCTGCAATTTGTTAAGGCTACCGTGGTCCTGGGAAGAGAAAGATGGAAATAGAGTGGTTTAAAACACCACAAATCTCACTCTTCTTATTAAGATTCAGTCAGTTTGCTTTTTAAAACGTGCTTCCTGAGTTGTTGCAAGACTTTTGTTAATTTCTAGAGTTTTAAGAAAATTGACCCTGACAAATTTTGCCAGTTTTATCATTGCTTTCGTGGGGGAAAGAATTTTCAGAGGTTTAAACTGACATTTCTGCTGATGTCATTGTGGCAAAATCACTCTGGAATTCCACTTGGCATTATCTACTCAAATTTATTATGTGGCTAGCCGAGGAAATGATTGTTTTAGTTATGCCATAGTAAAAGAGAGGCATGTTCAAGAGTGTTCACGCAGCACTGTTCAAAGGGCAAAGTGCTGGAAACAGCTAAAATGATCAAAATGAATAAACAAATTACAGTGTACAAGGGAAGACTTTATAGCAATGAAAACAAATGAATCATAGGCAAATATCCATATGGACAAATCCTCGTAACATAATTTTAAGGGAAGAAAGAAGAAAATCAAAAGAGAATACATTCAATAAGATTCTATTTTTACAAAGGTCAAAAAAACCCCATCTAAAACCATTAAAGAAAAAGGAAAGAAATGGTTTCTTTAAATACAGTAGATTAACGGCTACCCCGGTTCAGAAAGACAGATATGAGGTAAGTACTGAGAGAACATTAATAGTGTCATCAAAGTTCTGTTTCTTAACTTGAATGAAGGGTTCATGGGTATTTGTTTTGTTATAATGCTTTATTAGTTAAGAAGTAACTTATTGTCTTTCAGAATGCTTTGAGTATTTCATAACAATAAGAGAGGATATAGATAAATTAAAATAGATGCTTTTAACCATTTCTTCTTACATATATTTGTGCTACCTGAACAAAAAAGTTCTGACAGAGTAGTTGAAAGAAAGCAGGATTATGAGATTTATACACCTTTTCATTTATTAATCTATGTGCCAAATCCTAAAAGTGCTTGATGAGTTTGAGCCAATATTCTGCTTGTGGTAGTTGTTTCAAGGGTACATTGTAGCAATAATGGAAGGCTAGGTATAACCTAGGTACTCAATTATGAGCAGCTATTATTGGCAACAAGACATCATCATATCCACTCAAGCATTAAGGAAATTTACCCATCATTCATAAAACCAGGTGTTGTGGGGTTTTGTTGTTTGGCAAAAATGTGCAGACAGCTAAAATAATTTCAACTTCTTTGTGAAGATGGTAACATTTTCAAAATAGCATCAAAGTGAACTTTAATAGTAAATCTTGATAAGTACCGAAACATTTTTTAGAAGGTGAAAAAGTTTTCACCTCTTAGAGATACTTCTGTGTCCTATATATACTTTCTAAAATTCCCTACAAAAGAAAAAGTTATTTTGAGAGTTACTCTGAATACATCAAAAATTTCAGCATTTTCAGAGCCTATGTCTTACTTGGTACAAGAATCTGAAAAATAGCCAATTTGGGTATGTGTCAATTTGAGGAATTACTGTGTGTGTGTGTGTGTGTGTGTGTGTGTGTGTGTGTGTGTAGTTTAGTATCCTGTTAAAAACTTGGACATCTTGAAAGTACTCATAATTAAAAATGAAGTCTATACAACATTTCGATTCTTTGCCAGAAACAAACTGATGTATTGCTATAGTCTGTGGCACACATTCTATTTGAGTGTCAACATGAAACCCAGCCCCATTTCCTGCCTCATTCTGCTAATTCCTTCAGTTTATCAGTATTTCCAGGAGAAGAAAGACAGAACCAGACAGAAGAGTGGTCATGACCAAGGAAAAGTTCCAGATGATCACATTTTTGTCTTTGGCTTTTTCCTTTTCTTATGCACATTTCTAATCTCTAAGTTCTCATCCTTCATGAGTTCAGTGATCTCTCTCCAGCTATCACTCATCTTTAGTATAGCTTTCCACCCAGGCCAGCCTATTTGAAATAAAGCTCTTAATTCTACTCTATTTTCCAAGAAAAATTAGTGTTGGTTCAAAAGAACCAGTATTATAATATGCAGTGTTATTTTATTAAAGCATTGATTACTGGGAGAATAGGGTAGAACATGTGAGAACCGAATGTAAATGGAGAGAATGAAAAAACAAAAGCTACATTTTAAAAAAAATTTTTACCAGAGGATTACTTACCATTGTCTGCAAATAAGCTTCCCTATTTCCTTAGATCTGAATGAAGTGAAGCCACAAACCATGAATAACAATGGCCTTGACCAGTATGTATAGTAGCCCTGTAGCAATGGCATCTGGGACAGGTAGGCATTGAGTAACTTCATGAGTTGACTATCGGTTTCTAAGAACGGCATTCTACCTGTTATGTATGTTCTTCACTGTGGGTTCCAAATCATTTCTGACTTTCACCATTTCCACATGGCTTCACTGTATGCCAACCCAAATTATCCAGAACCAGGAGTTTGGGACTGACTTGTCAGCATGGCAGCAGTGTCTTTGTTATGGCCCTGCCTGTCTTGAATTTTTAATTTGATCTTGACAATCAGAAAGATAGACCAACTCAAAAACATGGAATATTCACCAAAGCAAGCTAAACTTGGTTTTGGAGAATATACTACTTGGTGTGCCTTAGTGTGCATAATTGAGACTCAGATCTACTTATCATTTGTAAATAGCTCAGTGCCTTGGACAACTTTCAACATTATCAATTTCACTTGAGAAGCCACAAATGACACAGTTTTTAAGTGGTGGTGCCTAGACCAAGACTTCTTGATTCTTAGGCTGGCTCTTTTTCTCTATTCTTTATCTCTTTTTTTCGGGGGGGGGGCAGGGAGTGTGGTGTACTGGGGATAGAACTCATGACCTTGTGCTTGTGAGGCAGGCATGGTGCCACTGAGCTAAATCCCGCCCCATCTTTTTATTTTTATCATTTTCAAAAGTGCCTACTGATTCTTTTACCAGGGAAAGAAAAAACATTAGTATGAATCTTTGTTCTTAACATAAATAGCCAATGTTAGTACAGCTGGTGTTCAGCATGTCCATACTATATTTTGTTGACACTTTGTTTGTAACTGGCCATTTTAAATTGTTAAATGCTAAATATAGAATTAGATCTTTGCTCAGTTCACTTCATACTAAATTTGCCAATTCAGCACACAGTGAAGCTAATAATAACGATGATTTTGTTAAGTATAAATATTATGTGGGCATTCTACTTGAGAAGGTTTTTGAATTATGGCTTAAACTTCTAAAACTGAAAACAATTAGAAAATACAAACGCTAACATAATAATTCTCTTTGATATCAAGTGGGGTTATGCCAGTATAATCTTAAAATTTATAATATTGTGGTTTGGCCATTTGAATTCTTTTAAAAATAGAGTCATCAAATATTCTTCTTATAAAATATCAACTTATTGTATTACATAGCATTACTCAAAGAGGAAGAATTATTCCTAAAATGCCACATGGAGACAGTCCAAATCTGTCCATAAGGCTGCTTTTCCTTTACTTTTTAAATTTCTTATTAACAAAGGTAAAGAATGAAAGCTAAGCACCACACTAAAGGTCTCCATCAGTCCCCTGAGATGAGCAATTAATGTCCCAACACCAATTATGTCCAATGTACATAAGCACTCCTATTGTTTTCATGTAGCCCACTTCATCAACATTTCATTTCAGTAGATTTTTACTTCTGAGACAAATGATGCATCATAGCATGTGCATCCCGACCCCTTTAATCAGAAGTGGAAGAGGCAAGTATAATTGAATAAAAATTCATTAGACCTAAAGAAAAATAATCCTAATTAGATTTTATCTTACATTAACAAAACTCACAGTACATGTGTTGTTGGTCATAATATATTTCCCTTAAGCCCCACAATTGCTAAAAATACCAGATCAATCACCATCCAGATTGCATTATGAAGTGTGTGAACTAGTGCATTAAAAAGCCGTGTTAGCACCAACAAAGTTTATTGGGGTAACTGCATTCAAGACACACATGGCATACCTTTAAATAGCACTGTTAAAATACCAAATAAAATGTCAACGTCTGTCAGGTCTCTGGCTTTTATAAATTGTTTAGACTGGGAAACTTTGGGGGTTAGACATTGTTCTTTTCATATGATGTAGAAAAGAAGACACCATAAAGAGAAAAGAACAATAAAGCATGGCTCATTTCTGAAGTTCTTTCATGGAAAAACATACTCTGGATCATTACCCTCCTAATCAACAATTTCCTTCTTCCTCCCAATCCTTCCCGTCTGGTATTTGCCTTTCTCCCCCTCCTCTCTCTGGGTGGTATTCAGAGCTTATCCATACTACTCAGCAATCATATCTTAAAAATCTCTTCAGAAGACAATCCCAGGATGGTGTGATAGATATGTATATACTAAGGGTGTTTTTATTCTAGAGCACAGCTTTACTCACCATTTCTATGCTCTTTGAAACAGACCAGTGTGCCCTGATTGTGGAATATTCTCAAGGAGAGGAAGGCCCATGAGTAGGATCAACCACTACCTACCTACAGAGGGGTTATTATCACCCCTCATGGCCATCTCCCTGCGCTCTTCCCTCGGCCTCCCTTCTTTTATTACTGAACCACACTCCCCACAGCTCCCAAACAACAACATCTCTCTTTCAGCTTCTTGTCTGGATTTCCCACACTTAATGCAACCCAGACCTCACCTTCAGCTCTCCTGAGGCCACTCTGGAAGCCAGCTCGATGACACAGCCAACAGCCGTGCGTGCAGCACCGGACGAGTGCAGCTCATTCCAAATGGTGTCACTGTCCACCTGAGCAAACAGTCAGCAGAGTCCGAAGAAGGAGAGAAAAAGAAAATGAAAGAGAATGAAAAAATAAAGGAGGGAGGGAGAGGAAGGGGAGTTAGGGGGGAAGGAAGAAAGAGAAAAAGCAGATCAGTGAGGAAGGTCTGGCAGGGTAACAGCCTATGTACAATAACATTAGTCTTCCGTCCTGGCTAGCTGAAAAGGCCTCCTGGACATGGCTTTGCTTATACTTTTTCTCTACACCAACTTCTCCAATGGAAACACATTCCTGCCATGCCTCACTGCCATTCCCTGTTTAGATTTCTCATTACAAACAGCATTACATAGGCCGGATCTGGCTTAGTTACAGGCCTGCTACAACCCAGGCCCCAGTAGTAGATAGAGTAAAAACTAAGAGCACTTAGTTATACATAAAAATCGGATTTGCAAGTGCTAGAGGGGGAAAATTCAAATACCTTTCTGATTTCAGGTTTACAGGGAGCCAAAGACAATTTCTGGGCAGGTAGTAGTAGCTGTCATGAAAAGGAAGTAGCAACCAACCGCAGCTCCATATTCTCCAACAGAAAGGAAGGGGTGTGTGGTCCCCACACTTGGAACATTCACAACAGTCAATGGCAAGGGGCAATCTGACTTTCAAAGGCAAAGCTTAAGTTTCTAACATTTACTACAGTTTTTCAGCTGGTCTCAGTGCAACTGGCTTAATTAAAAGTGGATAGTAAAATAAATAGTTGCTTCTGTACTAGTGAGCATTATTGTGAAGCAAAGCATGTGTCAGTATTCTGGGTGCTCCATTATTAACGCTGTTTACTCTTTTTCATGCACATTGTGAGAAAGCATATATATTAAGGGCATGAAAAGTCTAAGGGCAGTGGTTAGAATTACCATACATGTTGCATATTTTATGGACAATGTATTTCATGATTTAAAAAAAACAAGATTAGATGGTGGGCATTGCTAAATCACATAAATCCCTTGAAGCACTAGAACATGGAATAATATGTTTGTCACTGCAAATATCAAGCCTTCCCAAACAGACCTAAGGGACAAAATCTCACATAAAGCAAAGCTTTTATTAAAAAATGAGAACTAAATTTAAGAAGATTAATCACAGGGGACAAATGCAATAAATAACACTTACACATATTCATAAAGCAGTCTCCTAAGTATTTTCACATGCTTTTTCTTTCTCAAATGTTCTTTTCAACTTAAATGGTGTCAAGAACAAGGAATAAATAAATAATAAAAGAAAAATACATAATTTCACAGACACATAAATACATAAGTAAATAGATAATTAAAATACTCCGAACTGGTGGCACACGCCTGTAATCCCAGAACTCAGGAGTCTGAGGTGGGAGGATTCCTAGAGCTCAGGAGTTTAAAATCACCCCAGGCAGGATAGATTCCAACTCAAAAAAAAAAAAGTTAAAAAAAGATCCTCTGAACAATTGTGCAGTAATGAAGAGAAAAGTTTCTGAAATTAGTCTGTTAGGTGTAAAATCATGATTTCACCATTATTATGATTTAGATCTAAGATGTCCTCCAAAAGTCTCATGTGTTGAGCTGGGGATTTAGCTCAGTGGTTCTGGCACCTGCCTTGCAAGCAGAAGGACCCGAGTTTGATCCCCAGTACCAAAAAGAAAAACAAACAAACAAACGAAAAAAACAAAAAAATAAACAAAAGTCTCATGTGTTCAGAGGTGGGGATTTTAGAAGGTGACTGGATCATGGGGCTGCTGTACTCTTCAGTGGATTAATCCACTGATGAGTTTATAGCTGAATGTGCTGTTAGGAGGTGGAACCTGGTTGGAGGTGGGACCCAGTTCTGACATGAAAGGGTGGATTCTTGTCCCTGGCTCCTCCCTTTTCTCTTTGTATCCTGGTTGCCATGAGATGGAGCAGCTGTCCCCCACCACACCCCTCCACTGTGCCATTTATACCTTGTTGCCACCTTCCCATGGTCGAAACCCTCCAAAGCTGTGAGTGATATTAAAGCTCCACTCCTTTAAAATTTTTCAGTGTCCAGTATTGTGTCTGGGCGATGAGAAACCTGATTAATATAATCATTAAACCTGAGTGACCCTGAAAAACTAAATAGTCAACATTTCTGTACCTTTGTTCCCTTGCCTATGAAAATGCCAGGTTTTAAAATCACCATCAGTGTATGACTCTGATCAGGATTAAATGAATAAGTAATAAGCAAAGTTTGTTTCTATTTCCCTTATGACTACACCATTTTATAATGCCTGGCACAGAGTGGAGGGCTAAGAAGCATCTACTGAGCAGTACATTTTGGCTCCCAGAGGCTGCTCCACGGGTTCTAAACAATCACACAGGGCTCTGAGCCTGACACATTATCGGTGGGAGTGCAATCCGTAAGAAACCGGTGCTCCCTAAGAACACTCGGCCCGTGTCATGGTCACACCTGCAGTCAACCCTGCCTACTCAGAAATGAAGGAATCACTCAAATGGACACCAGAACCTCACCATTTTCCCTCTAAATCAAAATGTTATTTATTTCTTTCACTCTACCAATATAAGCAGTTATTTAAGTTTCATATGGATATATCTTTGAGTAATTTGGTTGTATAAGTTGAAATTAAAACCCTAAGTTTACATTGTGTTATATAACATTTAATGAGTTGTTTATACCTTTATATACATACTAGTGCCATAGAAAAGCCTTAACTAATCAGTTTTAAATTATTGAGAAAGCAAGAAAACACAAAACAAACCAATAAATTCTAAAAGCCTTATTGTGTGACTTAAAAACCACATATACTTCCCAATTAACTTTGGAATACACTGTCGGCTTTCTTTCCCTATTTCTTAAGGCAGCAGAAAATTTCTTTCCAAAATTGTAAACATTCTAGCAGCTAAGAACGATATCTCTTTAGTCATAACATTAATGGAGTTAGGTAGCCACAAGTACCTTTTTGTGGTATCCACTTGCCTGTTAACACTTTTCTATCTTCCTGGAAATATTCTAGTAGAAATAATTCCATGTCTGTACCACTAACTTTGGTATATAATCCACTAATCAGGATAGTTTTGTTTCAATTCTGTTGAGTACCTACGCTGAGTTGTGGTATGTGGGTGATTTATAATAAAAGTATGACTGTTGTTTTCAAGCAATGCTGGGGAAATAGATGTTGAATAGATACTTGAAATTTTAATCTGTCTTCAAAGATTAGACTAATCTTCAAACAAATTCTCCTTAGGATTTATCTATTTATTTATTTACTTATATTTAAACATAAGGAACATTTATGAAAGTATGTCTTCAACCTACATGCAAGTGACATTTAGTTCATAGGTAAATAGTAATGATAGTAAAATTTTGTGGATATAACTGATTACAAAAGGGTAATTACATTGAACTCTAAATTTATGAACAGGTTTATTTTACTCATTTCAGGATATCATAACAAACTATCTTAGGCTGGGTGGCTTCTACAGCAGAAGTTTATTTCTCACAGTTTTGCAGGTGGGGAAGGCCAAGACCAAAGTGGTAGCTGCTATGGCCCCTAGGAGTGGCTCCCTCCTTGACTGGCAGCCACCTTTCTGCTCTGTCCTCAAACAGCCTTGGATTAAGTCTGGGTTCTTCTTAGAAGGTCACCTATTCTATTGGACTAGGACTCTGCCTTTATGGCCTCATTTAATTTTAATTACTTCCTCAAAGCCTATTAAATACAGTCACATTAAGGATTTTAGCTTCAACAAATAAATTTTAAGGAGACACAATTCAGTCTTTTGCAAGGTTATATCTGAAAAGCTTGTTTGTAAGTCAATTTACAAGCACACTTTTCCAAGATATTATGTTCCAAATGGTGTTTCAGGACCAAACTAAATTACCCATATGCATTTTCCATGACCTATGTAAGCTTCAATAATAAAAACAGGACAGATGGCTCATGGATTCTTCTACAATCCCTGTCACTAAAGGGGACATTGATATCCACTTCCTGCCTTTCATGTATTTATCAACCTTCTATTTCCCTCTTATTCTAGAAATTGCCAAAAATGGTTCCCTGCACTGGTGACAGCACCCAGAGGGAATCTCCATGTGAGAGTTCTCACTAACTGCTGTAGAATTTCTTGATAGTAGAAAAACAAAAACAACAACAACAAAAACTCGGGGTGAAGGGAGTGAGATGCTTAATGTTTTTTTTTTCTTTTGGATTTTTGAGACAGGGTCTCACTAAGTAGGCCGGGCTGGCCTCAAACTCATGGCACTCCTGCCTCGGCTTCTGAGCGCTGGGATTACAGGTGTGTGCCACCATGACCAGCTGGGAGAATGATATAGAGAAAATATAAAGAAAACAACACTCAAAATAGGGCTTTGTCAATATCCCTAAGAAGTTCAGACTTTATGTAAAAGAGCATTTCCCCAAAATTCCTTTATATATTAAAAACTAAGCCTGATTTTCCCAGATCATTGTCCTATGTCGGTGACAGCATCAAGAGAATGTGATTGCTGCTTCCCTACATGAACACTTAGGGAAGATACTCTTTTCACCTGTGACCATCAGGCACCAGGCTTGCTGATTACTGCATGCATGATATGATCTGAGAGGAAGAAAATCCCCTCACCTGAGAGACCAGAGAAAAGCAGCCCCAAGAGGAGCCAGAGAAGCCAGGGAAGAGAGAATGACTTGGAGCAGATTAGCTCAGCAGAGGTCTTGGGTAACTTGACAAAATGGTAGCAAACTGTGCTCTGACATTTAGGATTTTTGCAGTTCTGTCTATCTAACTGTGGGCACCTCCTAATAGTAAATACTAGTTAATAAATAGTAAATAGTGAATAATGTGAAAAATTAATGGAGCTTCCGCATTCCTAAAGTGCTCTTCGTTCCTGTGTAGTGCAAGTGACGCCTCAAGTTGCCACAGTCCCCTGAGATTGCTATGGGGGAGCCTGCAAATGTTAAGATGGAGTCCGTGGAGGAAGCCCAGGGGAACCCTAGCATCCGTTAGAGCCGAGGGGAGGCTGCAGGAGCCCAGAGAACTGGTGAGGCTCCAGTCTGCAGGGAGATCAACAATCAAGAGTCAGACACCTGGCCACCTCCACTTCACTGCTGGGAGGACAGGGAGCATAAGGGGGGGGGGGATGGGGAGGTTACTATGGAAACTTGAATGTCCAGAGGACAGCATGAGATCCAAGGCCCCTTCAAGGCTCCATCCCTTCCTCAGGTAACCAAAGGACAGCTCTGGAGAAAGATCTGAAAGAGTGAGCGATTGCTTGGAGAGAGACAGCCCAATAATAAGTTGGTTTTGAAAAGGCAGAATTTGTAAACTGAAAGGAAGCTGTTCAAACTTAGAGACAACTATATTAATAATTGGGGGGAAAAGCAGTATAATTGGGAGAAAAATCATCACACTCCAGACAGAGCATCAGTAAATTTGTGTTTCATTTTCCAGCTCAAGAATGTGTTTTGTTGGTTCACAGGGGGAAAAAAAAATCTAGTCAGAATTCTGGGCAGGAATCTCTCAGGATGTGCTGTATACCTAGCTTAGTGGGGTATAATTGTATATCGTAGTGGCCAACTTATGCCCCCTCAAAAGTCCTCTGGAGTCTTTATCAAGCTTTTGTATACGAGCCATTCTACAAAAGATTGCATTTTCAATCAGGTGTGATGGAGCACCCCTGTAATTTCAGGACTTGGGAACCTGAGGCAGGAGGATCAAGAGGCTGAGGCAAGGTGGAGATTGAGGCCAGCCTGGGCTACACTGTGAGTTCAAGCCCAGCCTGGACTACATAGTGAGACCTTGTCTCAAAAAATAATAATAACTTTAAAAATCATGTTTTCAACCTTGAAATATTTCTGATCATATAACTAACAAAACATGAAGGTAGCTTTACTAGTCTGCCAAGTAATATGTCTACAGAGTCCTTGTTTTATTGCCAGAATTAAAATCTATCAATCTTTAAACAGTCCTCCTAAGTTCAAGTCATTTTACAAATACACAAGAGGGTCTGGGCCTAACATGTACCTAAAATTGGGGTTCAGACATGTTAGGTGAGGCTGTCCCACAAAAAGCCCTTCTGTAGGAAGAAATGAACAGTTTTGGACACTTTAGGTCCATACCCTCCTCCCTACACACATTTATAAAATGAGTTGAATTTGGGAGGACTTTTCAAGGTTGATGGACTTTAATTCTGACAATTACACAAGGCCTCTGTAGGGAAGGTCAGGAGGGAAGATTCAGTGGTCAGAGGAGAAGGGTACAGTTTACAAGGCAGCCCAGAGCCCATTCCTGGGGTCTCCCAAGCCCCATTCCCAGAACAAATGGGGGGAAAGAGCCTCTCTGTGTTTTGTGCCTTAGTTACATTGTCAGAAATTTTTGAAAGAAAGTTAAACTGAAACAGACAAAACATTTTATGCCTCTAAAAAATGAGAATGAACTAGAACACTTTGGTATCAATTAAAAAATTATAACATTCAAGGTAGAGGATGCATCCTCTGCTTCTTTATGTACATTAAAGTATCCAGAACAACCAGCAATATGAAGACTACAGAATAGCAGCTGCGACCAACAGAACTCATGAGAACAAAGATGAACAGAAAGAAGGGAGGAATGAACAGGGAGAGGGAAGAAGGAGGATTAAAAAAAGAAACAAAGGAACAGTTGATGAGGAAAATAAGTCTTATGCTCAAAAGCATATGGCATTACTCATTTCTTTATCACCTGAGCCTCCTAGAATAATTATGGAGATGCTTACTGTATGGGGGCAAGAAGGGACTGTAAAATAAGGGCTAATAAAGTACTATTGTTTTAAGCCACTACACAATTATATCTGTGTCTGAAAGAACAACCTGTTATAATCTCTCTCACTGGTAGTGAAAGGGGATGAGAGGTAATAAGAAGAGGGCTGCATTCCACATGACTTATAGACCATGAACAGTAGACATGTGGCCACATTCACTCACAGTCACAGCCAATTCGGGAAAGACACAGAGAGAATAATAGGAAACTAATATGGACAGCTTAGGTTTTCAGTTTTAGTTTACCTTTCCTTACTCTACAAATTCTATTTTTTCTCTACCACTCAGATATAATAATGACAATAATAATGATAGCTATTGATAACAGTTCTTTAGAGCTTACTAAAGTTCTGACACTGTGCAAAGCTTTCTGTCTACATTAAGTCATACAATTTTTATGACTTCCTTTGATGCTATTATTAAGAAGTTTCAGGCAGAGAAGCTCAGCCGGTCCCAGCACCTGGAAGGAAGCTCCCCGCCTCCATCCCAGGCTCCTAGGGCAGAGAAGCTCAGCCAGTCCCAGCACCCAGAAGGAAGCTCCCCTGCTGCCATGCCAGGCTCCAAGGGCAGAGAAGGTGAGCCAGTCACAGAACCCGGAAGGAAGCTCTCCCACTGCCATCCCTAGGGCAAAGAAGGTGAGCTGCTTGGGCTCCAGAAGCACCTCCTCCCGTGGAAATGAGAAGACACATAAACAAGCCTCAAAAACAGACTCCTGGATCACCTACAGCAACCCCAAAGGGAAACGAGATGGAACAATTTGATACTCAACCACCTGGACTCTCTGAACTGACAACAAAAGAGGATCTGGGAAAAATGAAATCAGAAATAATTACTCAGATAACAGCAAAGATTTTACTCATGGTGCAAGACATGATTAATAAATCTAGAGAGGACACAGATAAAAAAATAGAGGATCTGAGGAACATGATGGAATCCCAACATAGGAAACAAATGGAATCCATAAAACAGATACAAACAGATTTCCAAGAGATTAAAAGCTCCATCAAAAGTCTGCACAGCAGAATGAACCAATGTGAGGATAGAATTTCAGATACAGAAGATAAGATTGCAATTAGTGAGGAGGAAAAGAAAAATTGCTTTAAGATTGTAAGGGAACATGAGAAATCAATCTAGCAGCTGCTAGATGATGCAAAGAAGAATAACATAAGACTGATTGGAGTCAATGAAGAAAGAGGAGAGAGAGCAGATGACATAAAAAAAAAAAAAACTGTTCACAGAAGTGATGGCAGAAAACTTCCCAAGGAGGGGAAAAGAACTTGACATACACATAAGTGAGGCATATAGGACTCCAGCTAGCCTTGATCAAAAAAAATCTACACATAGGCATATAATAGTTAGGATTCCAGAAATCCAACAGAAGAACAAAATTCTACAAGCAGTGAGAGAAAAGAAACAAATCACATACAAAGGAAAGCCCATCAGAATCACAGCAGACTTCTCAATGCAAACCCTCAAGGTAAGAAGAGCTTGGAGTGATGTATTTCAAGCCCTAAAGGAAAACAGCCTCCAACCCAGATTGATGTACCCTGCAAAACTATCTTTCAAAATTGATGGAGAAATAAGATACTTTCATGACGAAGAGCACCTCAGGGACTTCATGAATACCAAACCGGCACTCCAAAAAATTTTAGACAATACCCTAGGAAAAGACAATGAGGATCACAATCCCAGGAAACCCAGCAGAATGAATCCATTGGGCGTGACAAATTAAATGCAAAGGGGGAGAATCCAACAAAAAGAAAACGTCATGACAAAGCTTTTAAAACTTTGAACTTCATCTCCCTAATGAGTGTATAATTCAATCTTATTATTGTACTGATTAGTATTTTTCTGGTTCTAGAGTTGCACACTATTCCTTGTGCTATACTGGCTATTTATCATCTTCTTACATCTACATTTTAATTGGGTTGTCTACTAATGAGCTCTAAGAATTCTTTATATATTCTGGTCATAGGTTATATGTATTGTAAATATGGTCTGTTTAAGGACTACTTTTCATTTTAATGATGTCATTTAAAGTTCTAAATTTTGATGGAATCGCATTTATCAATTTTTTTCTTTTATACATCATGCTTTTTGAATCCTAGGTAGTTCTTGCCTACTCTGAATTCATAAATATTTTCCCTTATAATTTCTCCTTAATGTTTTACACTTTTAGGCTTTCTTATTTAGGTTCATAGATCCCTTCAAGTTATTTTCATGTATGGGAAAAAAAGGGTTGAGGTTAATTTTTTATATACGGATACCAGGTGTTCTAGTGCCGTTTGCTGAAAACACTATTTCTTCCTCAGCTCTTGAATTGAGTTTATATTCTATAAAATGCTAATGTTAAATAATCTTTCAAAACTCAGTGGACCATATATGTGTGGTTCTATTTCTAGATTCTCTGTGTTATTCAAATGATCTATATGTCTTTCCTTACACCAACACTGCCTTGATTACTGTAGCTTTAGAAGAAGTCTTAAAATTAGGTACTAAATGTCTTACAACACTGTTTTTGTTTTTGTTTTTAACTTTTCTAGGTCCTTTGTACTCCTACATAACTTTCAAATTTCAATATTCAATTCTTCATTTATAGCAAGTATACACAGACCTGAATTTTTATATATACCTCGTGTTTTCTAATCCTGCTAAATTCAAGTACAAGTTCTAGGGACTCCTAGAGATTTCTTAGTATTTTCTCTGTAGATGATCATTTCATCTACATATAAAGATTTTGCTTCTGCTGTGCGAATCCTATCCTAGTTGTGTCATTTTATTGCCAGACTATTTCGGTGGGGACTAGGTTTCAAAGTTTAATGGACAGATAAAGAGTAAGCATATCTGCCCTTGTTCCCCACCTTAAGGAGAAAGCATTGTATCTTCTCCATTTATATAAGGCATTCTCGCTGGAAGTATGGAGTACATGTCTTTAATCTGTTGAGAAGTTTCTGTTCTACTTCTAGTCTCCTGATAGCTTTTACCATGAACAGCTGTAGAATTTAGTCCAGTACTTTTTCTCCAACTAGTGACAGGATCATATGGCTTTTTCCTTTCCTCTGTTTAAATGATGACTTTTGGGGGTGGATCTTCCAATGCTGAACCAACACTGCCATCCCCATAACAAAACCACTTTCTGGCCGGGGATTTAGCTCAGTGGTTTCACCACCTGCTGTGCAAGCTCAAGGACCGGAGTTCAATCCCTAGTACCAAAAAAAAAAAACCACTTTCTACATCCTGCCAGATCTGACTTCCAATAGTTTGTTTTGTTAAACAAATTTCTATCTATGTTTATACTTTTTTATTCTATTATCTTTATCCAGTTTTAGGATTAGCACAATGTTGAGTTCCTAAAATGAGGGGAGAAGTGTTCCTTCTTTTTTCTGCTTTGTTTGATATAATTTATCAGTTAAAATGTTTATGAGCCTGCTGTTGTCATATAGGTAGGTTTTCAAGCTAGGAATATACTTTCTTTAATAGGGACTATTCAAATTTTATATTTCCTCCAGAGTTAGTTTCATTAATTTGTCTTCCAAAGTACTTCTTAGAAGTTGTAAAATTTATTTCAAAAAAAGATTTTTGTAATATGCTTTCTATATCCTTTTAAATTCTGTAAAATCCGTGGTAATGTCTCCTAGATCTTAACACTGTAATTTAAAAAATGTATAACTGATATTGTGTAGCAGGAAGAAAAGGTCTAAAAGAGCAGGGTAATTGGGAGGGGTAGGGGAAGGGAAAAAAGAGAAAGGAAAAAATATGAGAAGAGGGAAAAAAATGGAAACAAAGTCTTTGCAAATAGGGAAGTGAGGGCAAGGGAAGGGGAAAAAAATAAGAACCAAGATACTCGTGTAAAGGTACAAAATCCCAATGATGAATGTAACTGTATTTTATACCGAAAATGTACCAATAAACTTAATGGGAAAAAAAAAAAGAAGTTTCATATACAAAATTCATAGAGGTGATTCAGCTAGTAATTACTGAAACTGGAATGAGAATCCAGAAAAGAACAGTATAAGCTCTTAATTTGTATTTATTTTATGCCAATAAAATCAAAATTCAAAAAGTAAAATAAATTAAAAAGTGATTTATTTAATCTGATTCTTGTCATATTTGCAGAATCTAAAATGTTTCACAATTAAATAATTTACCTAAGACCTGCATGGATGTGTTATCTTTAAAATTTTTCTACTTAAAATATTATTAAAATATTAAAATATTTTAAAAATATTTTTAAAAATAAAATGTTACTAGTACTATCTGGTAGAGCTGCGATTTTCCTGAGTGTTGTAATTTGTTTGCCATTATTTTATAGCAGTGGTTATCAATGAAGGCAACTGTCCCTTAGGGCTAATTTGGAAATTTCTGGAGACATTTTTATTATGATTTTATGACTAAGGGATAAGGTAATATACTGGCTTTTGCTGTGTGGAAGCCAGGAACAATACTAACCATCCTACCCTGAAACACAATGATCTCTAAACAAAGAATTATCTAACCTAAAATGTCAACAATGTCAAAGTTGAGAAATCTTGCACTAGAATCATTGAGAAACATATAAGTAATTGTGTTGTCTTCCCCATATCGGCTTCTAAAAACACTGAAACTCAATTTATATTCCTCCTGTAGTAAAAGTAGTATACATACTGCAGAATATGTACTTTTAAGTCCTAACCTCATTCGTGGATCA
The DNA here is from genome assembly GCF_053883595.1 of Heterocephalus glaber. Lineage (NCBI taxonomy): Eukaryota > Metazoa > Chordata > Mammalia > Rodentia > Bathyergidae > Heterocephalus > Heterocephalus glaber. The sequence goes on from NW_028258156.1 coordinate 11,299,520, forward strand.
CTGTTTTCATTTCTGAAATTCTAACTTAAAAAAAATTTGTTTATGCTTATTTTGTTTGAAAGATACTTTAAATCATTTATGGAACATGGTGAGAATTAAAGGAAAATACAATGATATCCCAGCAAGCGGTGTTTTGGTCAATACATATGACAGTGTTCCCAGAGGATTATAACGGAGATGAAAAATTCCTATCACCTGCTGGCATGGTAGCTATTATAATGTCATAGCACAAAGCGTGGCTGGCACGTTTGCAGTGCTAAACTGACAATGCTGCCTATCATATAAAACTACTGTACATGGGATGATGTACAGTATGTAACATTTGATAATGATAATAAGCAACTATGCCACTAGTTTATGTACTTACTATTCTATACTTTTACTTTAGAGTGTACTTTTTCTACTTATTTTTAAAAAGGATTTATTATAGAACAGTCCACTGTGTTACACAGGCAGCAGCCTCATGTGTTTGGTGTCTACCACATCTCTTACCTATGTCAGGAGGTAATGTTGAGTGAGTGACCTGCACTACGTAGATCTGAATAAATGCACGTAGAATGATGTGTGGACAGCGATAGAATCGCCTAACTATGCACTGCTCGGAAAATACCTCCCACTGCTAAGCTCCACATGACTGTAGAGTGAAAGAAGAAGAAGGCAAAAAGAGAAAGTAGAGAGAAAGGTGAGAAAACATGGAGGAGTGGAGAGAGAGGGAAAGGAGAAAATGCTTTCTATATTCATTATTACCTTTTAAAAGTTGTGCTTCTTCTCTTGCTTTTTATTTGGAATACAATCAAAAACAATTTTGGCAACACTCTTTTTCCAGATAATTTATCCAAATAACTCTGTCTGCTGAACAGATCATGCTGTTATCAACTTACATTTAAACATTGTTTCAACCTTGGTTTTACAAATATTAGTGACAGAAAGGAATTTTTGTATTCTTTCCCATTCTTCTGCTCCAGGCTCAAGTTATCATTCCATAAAACATCAAAGGAAGGGACTGCAATTTATTTTAACTATTTCTCAAACAAAAAATTTTACATCATCAGTGGCAAAATAAAATACCAAGGGGTAGCACATAATTATGGACATCTATAAAAACAAACAACAAAAACAACACCAGGTATGGCCCACCCACTTGACAGCCTGGGTCTTGATATACAGTTGTTGCCGGGAAGGTTGGGTTTGGCTCTGTCCACATGGGGAAAGCCTGCTGTCTTCCAGCCGCCTTGATTCAAGGTGGCGAATGGAAATATGTGAGTACCTTTGCTGAAACACCTACCCTCCCACTGCTCACTTCCTTTGAAAAAGATGCTGAGCCGCTAAGAGACCTGAACAACATTTCAAAAACGATAGTTTCCCCTGTTTCTTTATCCCATTTAGGTGAATTGGGATCATGAATTAAGATGATAAAATTCCAGGACTGACTCAGAAGTTTGCAGTGACATGAAGATGCTTCCTGAATGGCTCCTCATCCCCTATTCAGAGGCTTCTGTGCTTCCAAAAACCTTTTGGGCCAACACACACAGGCTGTCAGTGGTTCTTGGGGGTTTTTATTTTTTCACTCTGAATTTGACCCCATAAAAAATGGACAACAAAATAAGAGTGTGACTCAAAGTAGACAAAATAATGAGAGTTCCAAATAAGTTAATTGTCTACATGGTAAGATTTTTCACTGAACATACATTGCTATGTATTTTATATTTTCAAATGTAACAACAGCCTTCTCCCTTAAAATATCTCCTCGAATCTAGAGCAGGAATGATTTAAATGTGAATAATTTTCCTGGTGTTAAAGAGAGTGGTTGACTAATACAGACATCACGGGACCAGGTAGAGTCCAAGGAAAGGGACAAAGTACAAAGAAATGCCTGGGGAGACCTTCATAAAGAAGAGGTGTAGATTAGGGTTAAAGGTGTTTAAAGGATTCCTGAGTCCAGACTGGTAACATACGCATCACATAGCGTTAAGGTGAATGGCAGAGGGTAGGCTTAGTTGCTAACTGCAGCCTGGAATTAAATGGAAAATCTATGCCCTGTCTAAAAAGGAAGTTCCAGCAAATTTATGTCATAACTAAATTACTGCATAGTATTTGGTTAGCAGTCCTAAGCATTGTATTCTTAGGTACATTGTTTCTATTTTTAACACTGACCAAGATTCACTTTGGAAAGAAAAAAAAAAAAAACCCAGGTGAAGCTTAAATAAACCTCCTTGTGCTCAATATAGCTCCTGGCCTGCCAGTGTGTAACCTCAGCTGTCCAGGGTAATATTTATTTATCCATTTGTTTATTTGTTTATTTTTACCATGCTGGGGATCAAACCCAGGGCCATATGCATTCCAGGCAAGCACTCCATGACTGAGCTGTAGCCCCAGCCCCAGGGGTAATTTATTTTTACACAGTTTTAAAATTCTAAAGCAAAAAAGGCAAAAGTGTGTCTCAGAGGAACTAGCTGGGTTTATTCTTTGTGTGGCAACTATTGAAGCTTAACTGAAGGGCATATTTCAGGGCAGGGCACTTGGGGAGTATAACTACTCTAGCTCTTAAAGAGGTGGTGCCCAGAAAAGGCTTCTAGTCTCTGCTGAGAAACTCTACATATAAATAAGTTAAAAGCCAAAATAAAAGAGAGATATTAAGCAACAGGGAGGTAGACTCTGGAGATGGAAAGCAGATATCTGGGGAAGGAAGGAGATGAGAGGGCAGGCAGAGGAGTAAAAATGAGGAAGATATGATATGCACCACTCCCCCAGATAAATGTAATTACTATGCACTACAAAAGTATACTAATTAAAAAATTGTAAAAGATTACATAGTCAGGTGATTTAATCAAGAAAGAACTGAGGTTTCTGCATCCTTTTCAGTGATTTGTATTTATTTCATTCTACAAAGGTATTGCTTTATAACAGCTGGGAAATAAGACATAAGTAAACAAAATCTTGTCCTTAGGCACATAGAGAAGCATTAGTTTCATAGAGACAGGACTTTACTTCCAAGTTGTACCAAAAAAGAATTCTATTTGGGTGAGAGGGGATATAGAGAAAAGATCTGAAGCTACCAGTAAAACTGGAAATGTGCTTTAGGAAATTTTATTTCTAAATTGGTCCTATCAAGATTTATCCAGAAAGAATGGCTACAAATAATCTATCTAGAAATACACTAATAATTTGAACGTAGAACCTTCCATAACCTCAGTAAATTGTCAGCTTCATATATAATTTTAACAGGTACTGTAAGAAACTAACCTTTCATCAAAGCCTCCTCTGCTGAATTCCCTTCAGCATTGGTAAGGGTAGCATCAACATTTCCTGCAATCTCTCCTTATTTATTATGTGGAGTGAGGGTCAGAGGCCTTGAAAACCAGCATTTCTACTCAGGAACTTGAAAAAAGTTTATTAACTGACTCAAGTCCTATAAGAAATAGAGATAATGACAGCTTCCTCATGTGATTATTTGTACCATTAAATTAATCAACATGTGTAAATTGCTTCACATAGTACAATGTAACTTCTCAGTAAATATGAAGAATAACAACAACAAAAAAATCCCCCAAACCCCTGGAGTTTTAGTTCTAACATTACTTTTCTATTTAGCAGCACATGAAAGAACAAAAATCATCCGTGATAATGCTGGAAGCCAGAAACTACCTCCAATCAGAACACTGCATTTTTTTTTTAAACAACATATGGATCTAGTTCAGCTGGAGTTTCCTGAATGAATGTGGGCCTTTGCAGGCTTTTCCAAGCACATCTAGCATAGCTCAATCACTGGCACTGGAAACAAAGCTAATGCTCTGAAAAGCCGCACATGATAGAGATTAAGCTACCTGTCCTGAAAGTGGATGTGAAGGTATTTAAAATGGAAAAGGAATGACTTAGAAGAAAAGGAATGTAGGCACAGTCTCCTTTGTGTAATCTAAACGCAGCTTGTTGATTTCTTTCGGAAATATTCTCAGAGTTAAATGCAACACTGTTGTGCCCATTAACAAACAGCTTTCATATGCACTGTGCATGGTTAATGTGGTACATGATTCTTGCTCAGATGCCTTGAACATTTCACCCTGAAAGTGGGGAAATGAAACTCCTCACCCAGTACTGAGCAGTTTAGTAAGCTCTTGCTGCTATGCCGTGCTGCTAGAGCCACGGGGCATTTCTGAATAATTGAGTTTAAGCTTAAATAATGATCAGATGCCCCTAAAAACCTACTGACAGACACCAGACTCAACAAAGACACAGAGGTTTTTCATCACGGTGCTGATTCTGTGCCATGGTAGGACTGTTGTATAAAAGTTCATTGTAAAAAAAACAAAAAACAAAAAACCTTAGATACTGTATCTTTTTAGCTTTTGCATTATTAGGTAAAGTGCATTTTTAAAAAGAATTATTTATTGTGATCAAGTATTTCTGTATTCAGCACCTTGATTTGCTAACATAGAGAATATTTCATATTTTTAAACATCACTACAACTATTCTAGATGTAATATCTAAGTTTAAATTTTGTTTTGCACTAGCTTACTCTATTTTAAGCCCTATATGGTGTGTTAAGTTGCAACTGTGAGGCAAAATTCCTGTTTGTTTTGGGAAATAGGATTATAACCTTTTCTTACTTATAAGTTATTTGAGAAACTCAGTATTTTTCTATCCTCAACTCTCCATGCTTAGGGCTAGAGCTAAAGTTCAAGAAACATTTTGCTTCTTGACACAGTGATAGAGGGAATCAGGTAGTGAGGTTCAGAGAGAGAGAAAAATCTAATTTACTTAATTTATGTGTAGGTGGCAAAAGTAAAGTTAAATACACTGCCCAGGGCTGGAGGTTTAACTCAGTGGTGCCACTGGTTGCCTTGCAAGCGCAAGGTCCTGAATTCAATCCCCGGTACCAAAAAAAAAAAAAAAATACACAGCCCAGTGAAAGCAAAAAATCAGTATCTCTGGTCAACATCTAAAGAAAGATGTAGGGAGTGAGTCTGAACACCTCCTAAGTGCTGGACACTGTTAAACATTTTACAAACATTACCTATTTCATTCCTCATGATAGTCTAATAAATGTAGCACTAGTCATTTTTACTAGAGAAGACACTGAGCTCTCAAGAGGTTAGGTAACTTGACCAAAGTTAAATAGATGATAAAGCAAAGCCCTGGGATTTCAACCAGAGGCAACCTTGGGCAACCCTGAGCACTGATATTGTTGCACTGTCTCCTTCACATTCATATGTTGACACCCTAACCTCCAATGTGACTGTATTTGGAGACAGGACATTTGAATAAAGGTCAATAAGGCTAAATGAGATCATAAGAGTGTGGTGCTCACATGGTAAGACTAACATCCTTGAAGGGAAGAGACATCAGGGATGCCCTGTACTAAGAAAGGGTATGTGAGGTTGCAAAAAGAAGGAGGACACCTGCAAACCAAGGGCAGGAACCATAGGAGAAACCGAAGACCTTGATCTTGGACGTAAGAGTCTCCAGAACTGTAAGCCACTCTATCTGTGGAATTTTGTTAGGACAGCCTTAGCTAGACCAATCCAAACTTTTAAATTATTTTCTTTTTTTGTTAGTTCTATAGCACTCTTCTTAAGGATACACAAGCGCTAGTGTTAAGTGCCTTAAATGCAAGCTACAGGGGTCTGTTTTTATCACTCTATCTTCAGGGTCTGACACGAAATAAATGCTCAATAAATTTTGTTAAGAGAAGAAAATAATGACTGAGAACAAATTAGTCCTTTTGCAATACTTTTTTGGGCAGGGTTTTACTGTGCTAAAATATATAGAATGCAATATAAAAATTCTTCCCTTGTTCAGGCCTTGCAATACATAAACAAAGAGCTCTCCTCTTATCTTCAGTTAACCCTATGCCTGGACTGGCAGCTCTTACTTTTGAGCATTTGGTGACTCCTTTAAATCATCCCGCAATATCAGCAGTGCCCCAATACCTTGGATCTCTGGTGTCATGGATCATTTTAGCCTCTCATAGAAACTTCCCTGCCCAGTAACTATTTGCCTGAGGGAGACAAAACCTTAGGCAACTAGTCCTCAATGATGAGCTAATGGGAACCTGCTATCTGACTTTGTTGCTGAGACAAAATACCTGACATCCAAAGTTAAAGGGGGAATGGTTTATTTGGCTTACAGTTCATAGAAGTTTCAGTCCATAATCTGCTGACTCCAAGGCTGGGTGGCAGAGGGGCAACAGTTCATGGTGGCAGAAGCAGCAAAGGCAACAACAGACCTTACCAGAATCCTTCTGCCCCTTTTATCCCATCCAGACTACAGGGATAAGGGGTGGTGCCAAACTAGTCACTCACACATAGTGGTTTGGTGATCACACGCCCTTAATCCCACCACCACGTAATCCAGATTCAGCTACCTCTGAAAAAGACTGCATGAGGCTTCAGAGGAATATCCAGACACAAGCCATAACAGACTTCTTAAGAAAAATGAGTTTTTAAAAAATTATTTTAAATCTGGATAAAATATTACCATGCAGACCAGCCATATCTAATTGCCAGAGAGGACAATAAATCACTCTTATTTGCCGTCTTACTGCAAAGAAACTGAGTCCCAGAAACGTTAAATGACTTGCCCACTCCTGAACTTACAGGGTCTGGCCAAAGTGTGGTCCAGGGATGCTCTGACAGCATTGAGTGCTTGTGAGAGATGCAGACACTCAGGGCCTTCCAAGTTTCTGAACTGGACTCCACACTTCAGAGGTGGAGAAGTGCTTCTGAAGCAGTGGCAGTAGGAAGCTTTGATTTTGTGCTTCCTAAATCTGGTTTTGTTGCCCTTGTGTCTCATCACTGAGCTCCTGAAAACAACATGCACCCCTCCCCTCCTTCCTTGATTAGTCTCTCACTATGCCATGATTCTAATGGTGGGCCAGCCGTTGGGTAGGTAGGGAAATCGAATGAGTCCTCAGAGTCTTGCATGTACTCTCTGTAGAACTGGACCTACTCAGTGCTACCCCCTCAAGAGCTGCCATTGTTCACCTACATCATCACATTTGATCCTCACAATCATTCAATGAGGGAGGCTTTTTTACCTCTATTTCATAGACAAAGAAACTGAAGCTCAGATAAGTGAAATAATAAATAACAGAGTTATGACTTTGCTGACTTCTCAGATCATGCTGTGCAGAAAGACATAGCCCTTAATACTGTATCATAAAGCCATTTGGAGAAAGCTCTACAATTATTTCAAGATCAACACTTTAAAAACTCTCTATAATCCTGGGTGGCTTTCATATTTATTCTCCTATGAGACAATGCTGAGAATCATTACTCTAGGCTAAAGATCTCTCCTATTCTTTACTATACTCTTGCTCAATCATCTCTACAGCCTGCAACAATGGGTGTTCTCTTTTCTGCCAGCTCCTTGGATGTGTATATTCATTTCATGTTGAATATTCTGCTGAAACCCCAAGACCCTTGAAAAAGAACTGGGATGGATTTATGATGACAATGGGTGGTTGAACCCACATGCTTCCTCTCTTTTGTTCAATGCTGGGAGGAAGACATGAATGACAGCCCATTCCCTTGGGATCACTTGCAGGTTATAATGCCCACACCTTAGCTTCTTTAGTCATGGTGAGATGAAAAAGAAGCAGAGCAGCTACAGGGAAGACCTTCAGATTCCAAGTAAAACCGTGGAGATGCTGAATGAATACTGTGACTGATATTCCATATGGAAAGAAGGCGTGAACTCTTCATGTGGCAGCTGGAGGGGACAAGGGGCATGCGGAGTACGTTAATGCCCTACCACAAACCATTCACAGTATGGTCGACTGCTTTCTGGAGGCTCCATTGGCCTTGCACGGGCTGTTTCTAGTCACTCTTCATCTTCAGAAAAATACCCCTTTGCTATTTACTTGCCAGTAACAAGAAGTAGAGAAATATGTTTGCTCTGGCAAAAAAGCTACCTTGTGTAATTCCCAGGATCTTTACTTAAGATAGTGGTGTTCTCAAGGATTTCCCAAGTATTATATGGATTCGTGTGAGTTACCTGGCAAGTCATGGACACTCAGAGTCCACACTGTTGTTATTCAAAACTTTAGTGAACTACTAATCAACCCTACAAAGATAAAATTAGCAATAGAGCCAAGTAATACCATTTTAGTATATTACTATTGCTTGTTAATTTAATCTGATGCATATCCTATGTAGAAGGTAATAATAATATGCTGATAATGTTATTCACTAGACAGTGCATGCTAGAGCCCCATTTTTCCCAGACAGCAGCTTAATAAAATTAAATCAGATTCAGTAAGTATATTTAATGAGATTCTCTGCAACTCATCTCAGTGGGTTGGTCCAAGGTAGAGGTTTTTCAGTGTTCTAGGTAGGGTTGAAATGCTGATTATAGATGTATATTTTTTTACTCCACATTGATGATATTTGAGTGCACAGATTTAACACTTCATAGGAATTTCAATAAAAAAAAGAATGTGCTTGGCAGAAGAATAATTGTGCTTTTTTTTGGCCCAGACTATTCTCATTTGGGAAAGGAGTGTTGACAGTCATATGAGGTTGGAATTACGGTGAGTTTTGAGTGCAAAATACTATGGTTAAGAGCTTGGGAATAGGGCTACATCTACTCTAATACCTACAAACTGTGTGACATTATTGAGTTACCTATCTGAGCCTCAGTTTCTCTGTGTGTAAAGTAGTAAGACTCAATTACCTCCTTAGGATTAAAAAAGATTGAGTTTGGTTACCATTGGGGGCTTCATAGAGAGAATGGCTGCTCTCTGCCACAAGGCTGTGAATCAGCCCAGTTTTCAAAAACTAAGAAGGTGTATTTCAAAGGATTCTTGATGAGTCCTGCCTACTCCCAAGCATCTTTCCTGTCTCATTAACTGATGGACAATTCCATCCATATAGTCAATCTTCTGGATACCATTAGGATCCAAGTAGAGGAGTATCATTTTACTGAGATGGTTACAGCATCTCAGTCCTAAATAACTTAGTCAAAAATTTTTATTGATGTGGTATCAATTAATAATGATTGGAAATTGATACCCATTAGTAATAATTATCTCTGAAATTCAGGTGCCCAAGTCTGTGCTCCTTGCATTAACAACAGGCACAATAAAATTAGACACATGGACATAGAGAAGCCGCCATCCTTTGGTCTATGCACTAACCTGAAGGGACCAACAAATCAGTTAACTTGTGCAGACAGAAATAAGGAGAGAAATGCAACAGATAACTGAGACCAAAGCATAACAGTGTCATTCAAGAAGCCACTAAAATGCACATGCACAGACACTAGGAAATGTCATGTGCATGTCAGGACATCTTAAACTTGAAAATGGGCTGATGTTTGAGTAATGTTATCTAATTTTAGCTGCACAATTTAAATAGGAAAGTATGGCTAAATAACTTCCCCAGACACTGGGGAACCATATAATGCTAGGAAAGCATATAATGCTGCTAAGATCTGGGGACACTTAGGCATCTCATAATCTCAGGGACCTGGTAATCTCTGAAAGCCTAGGTGTGTGTGGTATGACACAAGCTGCTCCAGAAATCCTTGGCCAGATCTTACAAGAAGTCTCAGGATCTTGTGGCATGCCTATAAATAAAACGTTCCCCCCACCTTTTCCTACCACACTTCAATCCAGGAGTTAAAAGGAAGTCCAAGCAGACTGTGTGTTCTGAATAGAAAAACCCTAACCCTACTTCCTTGTGGAAAGTGGAGCAGGGTCCTTTGAGCTCTGAGCAATCTTGACAAACTCTCACCTCACCCAAAAACTATCACTGCTTCTTCACCATTCTCAGTGCAAATCTCATTCTCTATGACTTTGTAAGTCAATCACCACAAAAAGCTAGGACTTCCAAGCCACCTTTCTTTCACCAATTCTGATCTCTAAAAGCCAACACTTCCCATTAACTTCCAGTTCTATAGCCCAACATATAAGATTCTATACTCACATTTTCTTTTAGTTCCTCTCTAATATTAATCATCATAATACATACACACACGCTTAAACTCATGCATATTTGCTTATCTCTCTTCCTCACTAGAATGTAACTTTCATCAGTGTTACGGTTTAAATTTAAAATCTCCCCCTAAATCTCATGTGTTCAGAGGTGGGGCTTTCAGAAGGTGAATAGGTCATGAGAGACCCATGCACACCAGTGGATTAATCTATGGGGAGCTTATAACTGAATGTGCTGTTAGGAGGTGGGACATCATTGAAGGAGGTGAGTCACTGGGGATGTGACCTAGAAAGGTGTCATTTGTTCCTGACTCATTCTTATCTCTCTACTTCCTGACTGCCAAAAGTTGAGCTGCTTTCTTCCACCAGGCCCTTCTACCATGCATTTCTACCTTGGAGCCAGCTTATCATGGTCTGAACCCTCTGAAACCCTAAGCCAAAATAAACGTGTCTTCTATGTTGTAGATGTTAAGTACTTTGCCTCAGAGATAGGAAAGCTGATAAAAGCAATCAGGATATTTATTTACTTATGGATTTCAAAGTGAAAAAAGTGCATTATTTCATAGTAACACAAATTTAGAAGTTATGCTTCACTGTTTTGACTGAAATACTTCACCAAGCCAAATCCAATAATGGTATGTCGCTATCATGTTCTTGATAGAAGCTTGTTACAGGGATGGCTATCTATTTTTTTTTGTATTAAATTCTTTTATTGGTACATTGTAGGTATACAACATAATTACATTTCTCATTGGGAATTGTACCTTTACATAATGCACCTTGGTTCTTATTTTTTCCCCATTCCTAGCCCTCCCTTCATGCCCTCCACCCTTCCCTATTTACAAAGACTTTATTTCCATTTTTTCCATTTCTCATCATTTTTCCTTTCTCTTCTTTCCTTTCCCCTGCCCCTCCCACTACCCCTACCCCTTTGGACCTTTTCTTCCTATTTTACATTATTGATTATTCATTCTAATCATTGGTACATTTTAGGTATACAATATAATGACATTCATCATTGGAAATTTGCACCTTTACATAGTCTCTCTTGGTTCTTATTTTTTCACCCTTGCCCAGCCCTCCCTTCAACCCTTCCATTCCTCCCTATTTACAAAGATTTTGTTCCTATTTTTCCATTTTCTCATATTAATCCCATTCCCTTCTATCCTTTCCCCTAGCCCTCCCACTTCTTTCCCCTTTGCCCCTCTTCTTCCTATTTCACATTACCTATTATACATTTAGTCCTTATTTACACTTTCAATTTCTCACACCAGAGAAACTATTCGGTATTTACACGTGTGTCCTATTTATTTCACTTAAGAGTATCACCTCAATGTGCATCCACTTAGCTATAAATGTCTCTAATTTCTCATTTTTGATGGCTGAGTAGTACTCCATTTCATTAAAAAACCACATTTTCTTTATCCAGTCTCCAGTTGATGGGCATTTGGGCTGTTTCCAAGTTTTAGCTATTACAAACTGTGCTGCTATGAACATGGGTGCACATATATCACTGTGGTATAATTCTTTTAATTCTTTGGGGAAGATCCCCAGCAGTGGAATAGTGGGGGCAAATGGGACTTCCAGTCCTAGTTCTTTGAGGTATCTCCATACTGATTTCCACAGTGCTTGCACCAGTCTACACTCCCACCAGCAGTGGAGCAGGGTTCCTCTTTCCCCACAGCCCCGGCACCATTTGTTATTGGTTGATTTCATGATAGCAGCCATTCTTTCTGGAGTGAAGTGGAATCTCAGCGTTCTTTTCATTTGCATCTCTCGAATGACAAGTGATGTTGAACATTTTTTCATGTGTTTATTTGCTATTTCTACTTCTTTGTCTGAGAAATGTCTGTTCATTTCAGGTGCCCATTTTTGGGTTGGGTCTTTAAATTTGGGAGGTCTGATCTTTTTAAGTTCTTTATAGATTCGAGATAGTAGACCTTTGTCTGAGGAAGAGCAGGTAAAGATTTTTTCCCACATTGTGTGTTGTCTCTTCACACTGCTGGTGGTTTCTCTTGCTGTGCAGAAGCTTTTTAAGAAGAAGAGATCCCATTTGTTGATTGTTTGTGCTAGTTCATGGCCAACTGAGGTTTTGTTCATAAAATCTTTTCCTACACCAATGTCTTCAAGGGTTCTACCTAACCTCTGTTCCAACTGGTTCAGAGTTTCTATTTTAATATTTAGATCTTTAATCCATTTTGATTTTAGTTTAGTGCATGGTGAGAGATACAGGTCTAGTTTGAATCTTTGGCAAGTTGAAGCCCAATTTTTCCAGCACCATTTATTAAAGAGGCTATCTTTCCTCCAGTGAGGGTGTTTGGCTCCTTTGTCGAAGATGAGATGGCTGAGTGTGTCTGGCGTTGTTTCTGCATCTTCTAATCTGTTCCACTGGTCCTCAAGCCTGTTTCTTTGCCAGTACCATGCTGTTTTATCACAGTAGCTTTGCAGTATAGTTGCAGGTTGGGGATTGTGACACCCCCTGCCATGTCTCTGTTACCTAGAATTACTTTTGCTATTCTGGGTCTCTTCTTGTTCCAAATGAATTTTTGGATTGTTTTCTCGAGGTCTATGAAGTATGCTGCTGGGATCTCAATTGGAATTGCATTAAATCTATATACCAGTTTTGGAAGTATGGCCATTTTCACTATATTAATCCTTCCTACCCAGGAGCAGGGGATGTCTGTCCATTTTCTGATATCATCTTCAATCTCTCTTTTCAGAATGCCATAGTTTTCAGAGAAGAGGTCTTTGATTTCTTTTGTTAGGTTGATTCCTAGGTGTTTCAGTTTTTTGGATGCTACTGTGAAAGGAATTATTTGCCCTATTTCTCTCTCAGTGAGTTTGTCATTGGTGTAGAAGAAAGCTATTGATTTTTGTGTGTTGACCTTGTAACCAGCTACTTGACTGAATTTGGTTATTAAGTCTAGAAGACTTTTGGTGGAGTTCTTGGGGTCTTCTATATAGATTATCATGTCATCTGCAAATAATGACAATTTGACTTCTTCATTACCTATCTTTATTCCTTTTATTTCTTTCTCTTGTCTAATTGCCATGGCTAATGTTTCCAGAGCTATATTGAACAAGAGTGGTGATAGTGGACATCCTTGTCTTGTTCCTGATTTGAGTGTGAAGGATTTCAGTTTTTGACCATTTAATATGATATTGGCTGTTGGTTTTTCATAGATGGCTTCTATCAGTTTGAGGTAGAGACCATCTATTCCAATTTTTTGTAGGGTTTTTATCATAAATGCATGTTGGATTTTGTCAAATGCTTTTTCTGCATCTATGGAGATAATCATATGGTTTTTGTCCTTGGTTCTATTGATATAGTGTATTACACTGATTGATTTTCATATATTGAACCAAGGGATGGCTATCTAGATATGGAAATTTTCAGGGTAGAAACATTACACACACAAAAATGAAAGTGTGGTTTTTCTTATCAAAATGAAAAGCTGAGCTGGGCCTCAGTTTACCTGCATTTCAGCTGTCATAAGATTCCTTTTTCAATACAGTTCTATTTCCTTTGTCAACTCTACATTTTTATTTGACCTAAAGCCTTATAATTTTTGACAGCCAGAAGTGGAATCAGCAGATGACTGCATATGTATATTTAATATCTTAAGAGTTTTTATTTAATTTTTAATTTAAAATTTTAAATTTAAAAAGTACATAATGACTACATTCATTGTGGGTAGAGTATATATACAGAATATATCTTAATTCTTTTTACTTCCCCTTCTCCTCCCTTCCCTTTCATTCCCTCTGTCTCTTGGTCCCTTTCTAGTTGTAAATTAGATAGAAGCTTAAAATTCATCAAATCCACTTATCTTCAGCAGCCAGATTCTAAAACTCAATTTATTCTAGTCTTAATGTTCATAATCAAAGCACATAGGCAAGTGCAGAAAATTATTATAGAACAAAAATGATAGCAAAAGAAATTCCAGAAATATATCTATTTTCTTCCTCTTTGCTATTGACATTACTTTGGTTGACATAGTTGTGTGTGTGTGTGTGTGTGTGTGTGTGTGTGTGTTGTGGTGTATATCTAGATGTCCTCCCAAAGTCTCATGTGCTTGTATGGGGGACTTTTGGGAGATGATTGGATCATGGGGACATGATACTCATCAGTGGACTAATCAGTGAGTTTATAGTTAAATGTAACGTGTGGAGGTGAAGCCTGGTTGGAAGAGCTGGGTCACTGGGAGTGCGGCCTGGAAGGGTGAACCTTCTTCCTTCTTCCTTTGACTTCTCGCTCTGCTGCCCACCACTATTTCATGAGTTGCCCCCGCTCTGTCATACCACCCTGCCATGGAGTCAGCCAACTACAGATGGAAACTCCTACGAACTGTGAACCAAACGAAACCTATCCTCCTTTAAATTGTGAGTGTCGGGTATTGTGTCCTAACAAAGAGAAAGTAACTAAGATAGTGTTTATAGGTACTGTGGTCCCAAAATATAAAAAACACATTTGTAAACTTGATAATGCTATTTTTCAGCTATTTCATTTTGCTGACAACAGAACTTTTCTACCTTTGTGATGTTCGTGTTCACTTTAAATATGAGAATGAAGTATTCTTATTTCAAAATGAATTCTGTTGTGCTTAGTCACAATGTCAAAGCAAAGGAAAGAATTTAATCACAGATGTGATGATACAACTAAGTGAGTTAAGGAATATGTTAAGGTTTTCATTTCTAATTTTCCTCTTCTCTGGGATATCGATGCTTAATGAATCTACAAAATTTGAAATTCTATGAGAAACACAGAGTAATGTATATATATTTATCTCTATAGGGTGTGTTGCCTACAGTTCCACCACTATTTGCAATTCTGGGAGCTTCCTTTGTTATTTAGAAAGAATTTCCTGGCTTGAATAAAATTTGTACTATATTTTCCAAGTCTAGGGCAACATGATCTTTTTGTGGAATCCGTAGCATGAAACAAAACTCTTGAACAGTTTCATTAAGGTTGCTTATCATCTTTACTTTGTCCAGGTGCCATGGGGTGTTCCTGCTAGTATCATTTGCATCAAGCTTAACACTAATGAAAACCCAAATACAATTAGGAAGGGGAGATGGGGAAAAGAGAGGTTCCAAGTGCGGGTGGGTTCTCTTATTGTGCTGGGGGGAAGAGGACTGTGATGCATCTTTGATAGCAGCAGTGGAGGAAATGAAGCACTGATTGCAAGCCAGGTTTGAGCTGATGTTAATATGAGGGAAATCAACATTATCCTGATTACTACATGTGAGAAACAGATGCCTCTTCTTTGAGCTGATGTCACAAAAGGCATTGTGCCGTCTCTACAAAATAGAGTTATAATTAGTTTCCTGAGTCAATATCAAAACCTCAGGAACACCCAAAGTCTGGGCACAGACACTAAGTCTTTCTTTGAAGGAAGGAGTTGGGAACAGCTCGGTGCAGTTGTCAGTGGTGTGTCATTATGCTTAAACAGTTAACACCTGGCTGCTTTTTCCTGCTCTACATCCACAACCAACCCCCATACACAAGTCACAAACACGTTCATTATTAAGTGTTCTTCCTTTTCTGTCCTGGAAGCCCCTCCTCTGTGCTCCCATAGGACATTTATCTAAATCAGCCTAATGGGTAGGCCCTGAGCAACTAAGCACTGTGATTTTGTCTCATTAGTCTTTGCATCCCTGCCATTTGCCTATTCACTGGCAGCAAACCTTATCTTACTTTTCCTGCCCCTTCGCTCCTCATTTGATGCATACCTTCTAAAATACTAGTGTTGTTTCAAAGAAGAGCATCCTAAATAACAACAGTAAAATACTTCTCTATTGCATTAAATTTAACTACAGGTCCCCAGATTTAGTCATACAAATTATTCTCTAGTATTATAACAAAAAAGAAACATCAGAGTAGCCCTTTAAATGTCTTGCCATAAAACCCTGTGTGCTGTTATTGGAGAGAGTAACTGTGGAGGACGAATATGGTATCGTAAAGAGAAAAAAAAACAATATGAAGGTATAAATGTGCTGTAAAATAACAGGATTTTCATATATACACATATATGTGTATATATGTATATATATTTATGATATACATATATATGTGTATATATGTATATATATTTATGATATACCTGTGTAAATTTATGTATCAGAGGGAATAGCTCACCTGTTAATTCTGATTGGATGAAAGAGTATTTAAGACATTTCTCCCAAATCTGCCCCTGTATAAATGAGCATCGTTACCATAGAACTACAACATCTGCGGAAAACCTCACAATAATTAGGATGACCCTTAAATTACAACCTCCCAACAATCACCTACTCCTCCCCATCTCCTCCCCCAAATCACAAATGACCCCCTTAATCCTCATAGTGTGTCAAATCTAAGTGTAATCCTATAGAATATGGACAAAGGAAAAGTTTGTACTAAAAAGTTGGCCTTGTGTTCCCAGACTGCGCGAGTTGCTGCTAGAGAAGGTGCAGCAGCGAAGCCTCACAGAGCTGCACTTTGGCGCATCTTGGACCAGTTCGGCAGGCCCTGATAATGCCCCTGCTCTGCAACTCCTCATTCCTTCAGGAAAGCTGTTCTGCCTCTTCCCAGCTCCTCCCCTTCCAATCAAGGGTCTGACACTGGCCATGGACCACGTTTATTTTTCTGCCTTTTGGCACTGGGAGCTTGTCTGTTGGAGGATAAAAGTGGAATTCTCGGCTGTCTGCAGGGCTCTCCCCAGGGAACAGAGCATGAAACCCAAACTTATATAAAATCATATCCTGTTTGCAAACATCATATTCCCTTTGCTTCTCACTAATCTGGTCCTGTAAACCCCAACACAGCTTGAGAGCCCATTCCTCATCTAAACAAATGCCATAAGCCCTTTTATACTTTTACAACCATGTCAAAAAATAATATTGCCTGCCAATAGTGATGTGATTGGAGTTGCCTCCTCCGAGCCATAAAAGAAGTGCAGAGTCTGTTATCAATTTCTCTAAGTGTATCAGGGGAATTATGGGTCGATTCAGTTCCAAGTTATAAATGACAACTCAAAAGCCGCAGAAGTGTTTGAAGCTGGGAGCTGATGACGACATTATCATAAAAGCCTGCTCGTCCTTGCTTTTGTGGGGGTTTTTTGTGGCTTCTCAAGTGAAGAGGGGAAAATAAGGCTGAGAAATGACTTCAAGATTTCTTCACACAGCAGCAGGTCAGATGGCCAGGAAAGCGATCACTCTTGTTAGTGATGGACCCTGAGGAGTGGGAATTAGTGTGGTCTTGCCCTGGCTTTTGTTTCCAGAGTCCCTTCATTACCTATTTCACCAGACAATGAGTGAGTCCTGGGATTTGTTAAAATGGTCTTTTCAACTGGTGCATTTGCTTGTGCAATTGCATCATAACTGAAAATGAGTCATGCCATAGCAACTAAATAAAATGAGATGCAAACACAAAGGAATTTGGAAATCTTAGATTGTTGTTCAAAAATGTAAGACTGGGGGGGCACATTTTAAAGCACCTTAAATACTATTCACCCACTGAGCTATTTGATCAACATTCCAATTACTCAACCAATTTTAAGGGCAAATTTAATAATTAAATGCTTTCTGATTTTATAATGTCCAAGGTATTGTCCTCAAAAGCCAATTAATCTATTGGCGTTCAGTAGTTATACATTAAACCCGGCTAGAATGTAGTTATATACTCTATGTAACTAGAATTTACTTTAGCAATTGGAAATCATTGAGTATTTTGGAATTGAAACCAATGGGTCTATTTCAAATAATCAGATAAGAATTAGAAGAGTTTCTAAAGACAAGAGCAATTTCAGTAGTTTCCAAGCTCTCCAGGGTTCCCCCACAACGCTAAATGGGGCCACTCCAAGTTCTTACTCGGTATCTTTTGTATAGTAAATGTCTGGGATTGCCCTTAAGGTAAAAATTTGGACTGATTCAAATCCAGAGGACACAGAGTTTCTCCTAGGACCTGCATCAAAACCAAAGATCTAAGAGAGCAAGATGACTCCTTAAATGCCTAAGAACATGATTTGGTCCCTAAACACAAAAAACTAAAATCACAGAAGCAGATAAAATGATTGAATCAATCTAGCTTGCCAGAGAACCAGCAAGTGTGAACTTGTGTGTATGTATGCACAGACACATGCACAAACACACACACACGCGCGCACACACACACACACACACACACACTTAACTAGACCTACATAAGTGCCCCCAGAAGACATATGGGCCAATTTCATAAGCACAGTGTCTCTCGGCAGCCTTCCCCAGCACTGATGGAACCAATCTGATTCAGGCCACATCCTACTACCTCTGCTCGCCCAAGTTTTACTCACCACCACTGCTGCAGCCATCCAAACTGGGGCAGTCTCTTAAGGACTTATTCTATGACACACCCCCAACTTGTAGCATAATATATGCACACACCAAAGACAGCAGGCACTGTTCATTTTGGGGGCAATTTTTTTCCTTTGGTAGTACTGAGGATGAATCCAGGGCCTTTACACCACGCGATATCCCCAGACTTTTAAATTTTCTTTTTAATTTTGAGATGGGGTCTCCTTAAATTGTCCAGGCTGGGCTCAAACTTGGATTCCTCCTGTCTCAGCCTCTCAGAGTGCTGGGATTTACTGGTGTTATTCTGGCTGAAGAATAAGAAGTCCCTTTGGTATGAGGTTAGACCATTAGAGTAGAGAAAATTTGTGTTCAAGGGATAGTGAGTCACAGGCACATCCCAGGTCACCTGTGGGAGATGAGTCCTAGCAAGTTGTTCTCAGTTCTGCTCTGGGGAATGAATTAAATGTCCTTGTAAATGAGTGGGGTTTGATGCCCACCACTCTCTAAGCAGCTCTGGCCTCCTCCCGTTCAGTTTCCATGCAGTGGTCATTAGCTTTTTATTCTTTACCTCATTTGCACGTAAGCAGCCATTGTCTTAAAATAGCCACTTCAGATGTTAGAAAATAAGCACAAAAGCCAATAAAACCCACTTTAAAAGTCAGCTTATCCTCTGCTTTTCAGAATAATTTTTGTAAACTCCCTGCTCAATGGGGTTGGGGGTGGGCTGCTAAAATAAGCAAGGATGAACGTGGAGTTCAACTGTTCTGTGTCAGGGATCAAAAAGCAAAAGTCACCCTGAGCTGCCACAAAGGAGGATAGCCTAGCTCAGCCACACCGCAGCCTGGTAAAGATGAAAGCCATGGAAGAACCTCAGGAGCTCTTTTGGAATGTCTTCACATAAATATGCACACCAAGCCCAGCCTTTTTCCCTTTACTGTGTGACTTCAAGAAAATAATTTCACTTCTCTCGGCATTCAGTTTCTCAGCTACATTGGTTTATCTGTTTCATAAAACTCTGCTGTGTATTGATAAGCTGTAAACTCCAAATGGATATTGATTGAACTTGTCATTCTTATTCCAAGAGGAGAAAGGATCACAATGGGAAAAAAAGAAAGATGTCCCCTAATAAACCTGGCATCATTAAAATGATAGAATGAAAAGAAAATAAGTGAGATTTCCCTGAATAAAGTACAATTATAGCAAAGAATTGTCTCAAACATGATATATTCATAACTAGGTTTCTTCTCTCCATTCAAGATCTAAGCTACATTTAATTTAACATTTTAGCCCTTGGATACCTGCCCTAGAATTACGTTGTCTTAACATGATTTAGCACTTAGTTCTGCAGAATAATGCTTTGTCACTGGTAAGGGTTAACTTTAAATAGATTGCAGGTCATAGGGTTTGTTCTAATCATCCACAAAAATGTAGACAGTTTACTTCATATGTTGCTGAATTCGAACAAATTTGTCCTTGAAATGTGGTATAAATATCCTGGGTCAAAAGGCTTTGTTAATTATTGAAGACAAAAATGGCCTCAAGGGATTCACAAACAAAATGTCCCATAATGCAAAGCATTTTGTGAAGCTTATGCTATTTTCACCAGGAATAGAATGTGCATAGCTGGAATGAGACTATTGAAAGAGAATTTTCTTGCAAAACTGTGTTAAAATGTCTTGTATTAACTTTTCTCAAGCTATAGAAAGGATGAGCAAAGGGGGCTTCATGAGCGCATAACCTGTTACATGGAACTCACAGTTTGAAGGGCTCTCGGTTTAGCTCTATGTTGCCATCATCTAGAAATTCCTAATTTTTGAACAAGGGGCTCTGTATTTTGGCAATTAGCTCCTCAGATTATACAGCCAGTTCTGAAGTCTAATATAACCTTAAACAGTCTTAAACATAACTGAATAGATAGATCAGAGGAGTTTTCCATGTAAGTTTGTGTTCTTTAAAAGCAGTAAACAAGCTCATACTTACCCCAAGTCCACCACAAGGTAATGAGGAAAAAAACTTTTGAGAGTCATCACCTGTACAGTAAGAAAACATGAAAATATATAAATTATGAGTATACAACTTTATAAAAGTTGTTTACTCACATATAAGATTATACATAGTATTTATCACTGAACTCAGAAAGAAATCAGTGAAATTGTAGATAAATTCAACGACTCAATTTTCAAAATACCTTGTTCTATCTATATGTATGTGCAGGTAAGAACTAAAAGCAAATGAATGTAAATAATATTAAATGTAGAATCTATCACTCCACATGAACAAATAAATGCCCATGAAATTAAATTGGGTAAAAGATAGATAGATAGATAGATAGATAGATAGATAGATAGATAGATAGAGATATATTTAAATTGTAATTTATGTTAAGTAACTCAGTTCTTCACTAAATGTATTCCTCCAATGTGATGCTTTGAGCCACTAAGCTTATGAAACTGCACATTATCATCTTAAAAATATTTCAAATACTAAAATTTTCTCTCAGATATACAAAATTATCCTTAATTTTTACTTCAGAAATAGATAACATATTCAGCTAGAAGTAGCTGAATCTAGATAAGATATAGCTAAAGTATACCATAAGCTTCACCAACATCCACAATTTTTTAAATAACAAGAATAACCCTTCTTGGAGATCCATATGTTAAATATAAAAATATCTTCTCTGAAAATATATGCCAAAATCTTAGTTGTGGTTCTCTCAGGAGTGATATTTAATGGGATTTTCAGCAATCATTTTGTTTACCTGCACCTTAATGTCTACATTATCTACTTCATGAATAGAGAAAAACAAATAAATGCTCCCCAAACCTCTAGCACGAAAATCTGTCTCTGTATTAATTAAAGGTAAAGGCAGTGATTATTTCTACCTTTAGTCAAATGATTCCTATAACTCACCTGTCCCATTCATTTGTCTTATTGATGATAAATGAAATAAATCAAATTGAAAACACATTTGTGGCAGAATTCACATGCTATGTTAGTAAAGTTCAAATAGATTGTACTGTCATGAAGAAAGTTTATTTTGCAAACAATAAAGTGTATGAGTTGATTTTTCAAATGCAATTACTAACAGGAAGTGATTAAGAGAAATGCAAGCACAAATGAAGACACATAGTTAAATAGAAAGAAAACAGATAAATAGAACAAAGTTAACTAGAAAGAACAGGTATAACCCAGTGGTAGCCTATTTGCCTAGCATGCATGAGGCCCTAAGTTCAATCTTCAGTACTGCAAACCAATCAAGGACAAAGGTAAGAAGTCAACAACAACAACAAAATAAACACATTAAGGCATGATATTAAAAGTGGAATACTAGCACCAGTAAGGACACTCCAAAAAATTTCTGGAGAGCACATAGAAAGGTAAAGTTTTCTTATGTTGTTACTCTTAACAGGAATATTAATGTATCTCTGAACATTTTGCAAGAGTGGATCCACATATTACCCTTGAATTAAACTATACATATATATTATAATAACTAAACTATTCATGATCAAAAAAAGGCATAAAGATAATGTTACACTGTAATGAAATAATGTTTAAAAAGTAACTTAAAATATTAAACCCTAAGAGAAGAAGGAAAATAAATATATGTCTCTAATGGATAATTTTATTTAGTAGTATTTACATAATACAAAATAGGCAAATAATTGATCATTTAAATGTATTAATGTGCGAGAAATGTTTAATCCATAGCATGACTGGATTTGGTTTTCATAACATTATTTTCTTTATCAATGGACAGGAATCTGGCTAGCCACAAGGTAATGGAAACTAATAAGACGAATGACAGGAATATTAATGCAAAGGAAAACCTTGTACCAGACAGATTGGAGATAATATTATGAAAGTGTCATCTTACAGCATTTAAAGTATTTAAAGAGATAAATGGTGCTCATTTTCAAATCTAATTATTTTATAATCTGTAGATATCTTTCAAGATACAAAGACTGATAGATCCGGTCATACTAAACTTTTATTTAAACTCCTCCTCTTAACTCTACAACTTTACTGTCCACAGTAGCATCAGTTTAACTCAGAAGTGATACCTCACATCTGTGTGGGGGAAGCTGGCATGGGTCACTACCCATGTTTGTTCCCTCAAAAGGACAAAAAACAAAAATCTACAGCATAGAAGTTTAGATCAATTTATTTGTATTTATAGTATAGCTTTAATTCTGCTTCATAAATCGTTTTTTCACCGTCAAACACCAGCAACATTCTGTCTGAGTAACGTTTATGTGTACCCTTTTCTACCTAATTTTACCCCAAGCCATCTTTACCTATTCGGATCACATGCTGGCAGGCAGGCACACAAGCTCACCCATGTGCCTTGTTTCAGGTATTTATGGATGCTTGTCTTCATTTAAAAAGAGCATATTGTGAGTGTTAGAATAGGTCATTTTTAATTTCCCCTTATAATTTCTTTCCAAGATCCTTACTTATTACATGTCATATGCTGGCTCTCAAATTTTTTAGGGCTGGTTAACATCAACTATTTTGAAATAATACTGAATTAAGTGACAGAGTTTGATAATTTGGAACTGACTTAACAGGTTTGTTTGAAAAACAGGGACGAGAAAAAGTCCTAACATGTCTTTTGTAGTTAAAACACTTCACATGTAACTCAGTAGTATTGCTGTGATATATATTATATTATATATTATTAAATTATAAAAATTTATAGATATAATATAATTGTTTGCCTCTAATACCAAAACTTCCTGAGGCAGGAAGATTTGAGCCCAGCCTAAACAACTTAGTAACTTAATGAAACCATGCTTTAAAAAAATAAGAAGGGATATAGCTGAGTGCAAAGACCCTGAGTTCAATCACCAATATCATTAAATAAATAAGTAAATAAATATTTCAATCAATGTTTTTCACTACTTTTTCCATAAATCTGTTATTTCTAGCATTCATATAAAGCTTATATAAAGTTCTGCAACTTAATTTTTTTTTCTTGAGACGTGTGGTAATGTGTGTTCTGGCTGATCTTGAACTCATTATGTAGTCCAGGCTGGCCTCAAACTCATGACAGGCAATCCTCCTGCCTCAGCCTCTCTAGTGGTAGAATTATAGAAGTGCGCCACCACATCTAACTTTATTTTAAAATCTGATTTAAGGTTTTGAAAAAAAACATACATTGGCAATGCAACATGTTTATCAGTTTTCTACTTATGCTATTTATTGCACTACATATTTTCCACAAGTAAGGCATCTATAAAATTAGTAAATTCAGTCTTACTATACCTTAAAATGTAGTATACTAAGCATGTACTGAGTTTTCACTTAAAATAAGGCATATTTTTATCTAAGTGTGTTACAGTCATAGAAAAAAAGAACTGAATGACAAAAAAACAAATGGGAAAAGTAGAGAAATTACATACATGGAAAAAGATCTGTCTTTTAATTTAAAAGTATAAGCAAATTTGTCAATCCATATAACCCCATATGTAAAAATACACCATACAAATGGCATTTAAATAAAGGTTCGCTTTAAAGTAAACATCATGCAATAGACATTGTCTTTTCTAATGCAAGATCTTAATCTACTTTGGCTTCTCTTATACAGGACTCACTTCACAAAGCAATGTTGGAAAAAGTAATTTTTTTTTGTCACACTTGCTTGCCAAGTATTTTGAATTGACACCAGCATTGACTAATGATAGTGCTGGAATGTGCTGTTCTCAGGAGAAAGGAGGCCCATACAGACCTAGGAAGATCCTGGGGTCCAGCTTCTGTCCGTCCAGGGGGCTGGTGCCATACAATAGTGAGTGATGTTCAGAATGAACAAGCTGTATTTCCTCCAGGCTGGCTTTTCGACCTTGAATGCGCTGAAAGAAAACAGCAGAAACCTATAGTATTCTACTGAAAACATTCAGAAGAGAACGAGACCCCAAGTCACACTGAAGATGATTAATAATGGGCTGAGTTTCATCATGCAGGAATGTGACACTGATTTGCCTGGTAAAGTACCATAATAATGCTTGAAAAATGAGCTTATCCAGGCTCTCATCCAATGGACTGCTTCTGCCTAAACAGGCAATCTATGTAAAGTATATTCTTCTTTGGCATAAAAAAAAAATATATAACAAAGCAATTAATAGTTGACTCTTTTGTAAAAGTACAGCTTAAAAACAAACAGGGCCTACTGATAATTGAATTTATTAGCATTTTACTTTAAACCTACCTTGGAAGAAATTGCTAGAATGAAATTATTTTTCTTAAAGGATATAAGTAAAATCATTACATTTTTCTGTATTTGATTGTCACAAATATTTGATTAACTTCCTATGAGTGCAACTCAGAGTAGCACTACTATACAGGAGTGTTACTCAAAGTGTGTTCTCTGGGATGCAAAACAGTTCAGAGCCTTTTTATCCATGGTCCCCAATGAGGTCAATACAAAAATGCAGAGAAACTTTTAGAAACTTGTAGGTCAGTCTGACTGTATTTGCATGTCTTTTAAATCTAATAAAATCTTGCATACCTTCAATTTTTATTTGTCTTGCAGTATTTAATTTTTAATATATTTTATAAAAGTATTCATCTGTGACAGATTAGAAATTAAACAGAATCAAAAAAAACCTGCTGTTCAAGAGAAACCACCAGCCGTGTGAAGAGACAGCACACAATGTGGGAAAAAATCTTCACTTGCTCTTCCTCAGACAAAGGTCTACTATCTCAAATCTATAAAGAACTTAAAAAGATCAGACCTCCCAAATTTAAAGACCCAACCCAAAAATGGGCATCTGAAATGAACAGACATTTCTCACACAAAGAAGTAGAAATAGCAAATAAATACATGAAAAAATGTTCAACATCACTGGTCATTCGAGAGATGCAAATGAAAACAACGCTGAGATTCCACTTCACTCCAGAAAGAATGGCTGCTATCATGAAATCAACCAATAACAAATGCTGGCAGGGCTATGGGGAAAGAGGAACCCTGCTCCATTGCTGGTGGGAGTGTAGACTGGTGCAACCACTGTGGAAATCAGTATGGAGACACCTCAAAGAACTAGGAGTGGAAGTCCCATTTGCCCCCGCTATTCCACTGCTGGGGATCTTCCCCAAAGAATTAAAAGAATTATACCACAGTGATATATGTGCACCCATGTTCACAGCAGCACAGTTTGTAATAGCTAAAACTTGGAAACAGCCCAAATGCCCATCAACTGGAGACTGGATAAAGAAAATGTGGTTTTTTAATGAAATGGAGTACTACTCAGCCATCAAAAATGAGAAATTAGAGACATTTATAGCTAAGTGGATGCACATTGAGGCGATACTCTTAAGTGAAATAAATAGGACACACATGTGTAAATACCGAATAGTTTCTCTGGTGTGAGAAAATGAAAGTGTACATAAGGACTAAATGTATAGTAGGTAATGTGAAATAGGAAGAAAAGGGGCAAAGGGGAAAGAAGTGGGAGGGCTAAGGGAAAGGATAGAAGGAAATGGGATTAATATGAGAAAATGGAAAAATAGGAACAAAATCTTTGTAAATAGGGAGGAATGGAAGGGTTGAAGGGAGGGCTGGGCAAGGGTGAAAAAATAAGAACCAAGAGAGACTATGTAAAGGTGCAAATTTCCAATGATGAATGTCATTATATTGTATACCTAAAATGTATCAATGATTAGAATGAATAATCAATAATGTAAAATAGGAAGAAAAGGTCCAAAGGGGTAGGGGTAGTGGGAGGGGCAGGGGAAAGGAAAGAAGGGAAAGGAAAAATGATGAGAAATGGAAAAAAATGGAAATAAAGTCTTTGTAAATAGGGAAGGATGGAGGTGGTGAAGGGAGGGCTAGGAGTGGGGAAAAAATAAGAACCAAGATGCATCATGTAAAGGTACAAGTTTCCAATGAGAAATGTAATTGTGCTGTATACCTATAATGTACCAATAAAAGAATTTAATACAAAAAAAAAAACCTGCTGCTTAACCAGAGATAATTTGAGAGTCTTGACTTAGCCAATTTTTTATGCTAGCCAGAGATTTTCACTCAAACAAACAAACAAAAAATGATCCTTCAGCTTGAGCAAAACTATGCCTTAAGTTAAATCTCAATTAATCAAAATACACAAATGTTCTTCCTGGCTACACTTCTCAGTTAGCACATCTGTGAGCCCAAAAACAAAAGGCTGGTGTGGTAACTTAATTATCCTTCGCTTTTGGAAATTGCTGTGCCTTCTAAAAATATATTTCATTTAAAATATATGCCAATTTAAAAAATATAAAATAAAATAAAATATATGCCACCACAAAGCAATGGTAAGGTAATACTTAAAGAGCATCTGATCATAGAGTGTTGTCCCCCAGGTTCCTGAGCATGAAATCACCAAGTGACCTGGAAACATCAGGCAACGGCCACACCCATCCGAGGACCTGCAGGAGTCCATATTCAGCCTCCGGTGTGTGGGGTGATGGGACTGCTGTTGGGCATGCTGATACTTTCTCAAGGTTTACTAGGCAGGTGCTTGTCACTGAAAATAAATGATCAGGTCAAGATGAAGGAGGAATGGTGGGAAACTACAGGGGAAATGGGAGAGAGTGATGTAAAGCAGAATCTCCTTAAGACTGCTTTTATGTGCTGAACAAATAAACAAATACTTGTGGGATTTTCTTTGTCATAGTATTTGAAGTTCCCTGTTTTTGACATGATTGGTCAGCAATGTGTAATCCCATTTGACTTTCAGAAAACTAAAAATATGCTCTAGAGAAATCATTCTCAGGCAGGTAAGATGAGAATTCTAATGCTGAAGACTAAAAGCAAATATAATGTTGGCCTTCTGACCGGCTATTGTTCTGATCAACACACAAAGGTCTGACTGAGCCAGGTGGCTTGCTAGTAAACATGAAATTTGGAAACGTTTATGGAAGACCAAAACAACCAAATCACAAGAATGACAAGTAAAGAGAGAAAATGAGCAACAGAAAGTTGAAAGCCAATATTAAAGAGAAAAATTTTTACTGCAAGATTTCAGCAGCAGGAAAATCCCCCAAGATAAATAGTGGTTTGAGTCATCTGAAGTTGGAATGAATAGAGCACTGGAAAACAGACTGTGACAACCAGTCCTGGTGTGTCATAATAACGAACATCATGAAATAATCGGTCTTCTCGCTCTCATTTCTATCATCTATGCAGTCCCTAACCACCAATATTATATGTGCTGATACAGGGAAAAACCAATACCATAAACAATGGCAATTCTATAGTTAACAGTCTGAGCCATGTTTTGACAATTATACTATCATAAACTTTCATTTTTCCCCTCTCTTCTTTTCTATTAAGATTTTTTTTCCAGCTCTGAATTAAATTTTTCCCTCCGACGTAACATTAAATATCACTAATGAAAATACAACTTTATGTTTTCATACACTAGTCATACAAATTTACATACTGTACACTCCACGCTTGTCCCAACTCCTTTTCTTGGTCTCCCATAATCCCACTAGCATTCAGGTGTGATTTGAACAACAATCTGCTGACAAGAGTCACTGAAATTGACACCGGAATTAAGCATCAGCAAATCATAATAGGACACCTGCTGTATCTCAGTCATCCCCTTGTGTAATATCAGTCAACTGGCAATAAGGACAGAGCACCTGGCCCAGCTATCTAGCATTTACTTTTTCTAAGAGTATTCGCTTCTAGTTTATGCTCTAGCCCTCACCTCACTATTAAAGTGTAGCACTACTCATAAGCTTTCATTTTGATTTCTCTCTTTTTTTTCCTTTTTCCCTTAGCTTCCTTTTGACTCTCAAAGTATTTTACTCTGACTCCTTTTATTACTATAGTAAATAGTTTCTGAAAAGCAATTACACTCAATATATAGAAGCACTCATTCTTGACAATCACTTTCTGCTTTTACAACTGCTAGAGAATAAGCCTCACAAACATAGTGCACATTTTTACAGAAAGAAAGCACTGCAAACCAGCAAGTATATAAAAAATTTCTACTTAGAGAAAGCACTTGTTGAGGTCTGTATATCATAAAGATACTACTATGGGAATGTGGTGCATGACTAAGCTAAGGATCCTAAAATAGCAGCCATTTTCTTCATTTCTTAACACACAGTATCTACTAGAGTAACAGTTCCTTTTTTGCCTCAATTTTTTCAGATGCTTAAATGTGTCACATTCAACTTTCCTCTGCTATTGAGATCTCCAATGTTCCCATTTTTAATTTATTGTTTCATTTGTTTACTTCATTCTTTCTCATGTTTTCTATTTCCTCCATTTCTGTCTAAGACGTTCTCTAGAGTCAAAGGTCAATAGCATAATGAGTCACAAAATAGGATAAAGTGTTCTGATAGTCTTAATTTAGAGTGATACCAGCTGCCGTTCTCAGAGATACTTGGTCAAGAGGACATCTATGTGAAGTCATCTATGATATTCTGACCAAAAAGATTTTGGAGAACCCTAAACCTATTGGGACACTAAATACATATAAGAGACAGAGTTCATCTGGGGGAGATTTCACTTTAGGTTCAAATATGAAATGTCTTAAATACTTCATGAATATAGGCCTAGAAATGAAAGCTTATAGCTTTTCATTTTCATCTACTTAAAAAAAAAAGAAACTCTGTGATGTAGGACTGTTGTCATTGTGCATTGTCATTCCCTGTGACTTGCACTGGATCAGCATCTTTCCTGAGAGTACAAGAGGAGCTAATGCCCAGTGAGGGCCTACTCTGTGGTTAGGAATATGACTGCATTCAGTGCAGACCAAAAAACAGTCTCTATTCAGGTTGGAAGTTTGACGAAAGTCATTTAAAATTACCATATCATTGAGTCTCACAATGCACCGTGGTTCTTTCCTAAAGAAATAGTCTTTCTGAAATAAAGCCTGTTAATGCAACCTGATTATAGAAAGAATGTTCTGAACATGATCTACAAAGTCATACTGTGACAGGATAAAATGCAGCCTACCCACACCCACCCACACACAGAGCACACACACGGTATAGATTCATATTTTTTCTGCCAAGGAGCAGGGGAAAAAGGAAACAGTTCTATTCCTTTCCCTCCTGTGTTCAAAGCCTGGATTGAGGCCAGTGTCCTAATTCTCATTGGCCCTGGAGGAATCAGAACCTTTTGTAAAATATAATAAAGGGCATAAAATCATGATAAAATGCATGAAAAAGCAGTGCCTTTGGTTAGGGAACTAGAAATAATTTAGCAGAACAGATGGATTGCATTGGTTTGGTATTATGGAGGACATGAAAGGGCTCATTTTGTGGCAGTTCCAAACTAAGAGAAAATGTCCAATTTAAATGTGACAAGTCAAAGTACCTGCCTTCACTGGGGCAGACTCCATTTTCTTTAATCATTTTCAAAGTAGTGACATATTGGGCAAGAATTTCTACTGAAATATCTCATTTTCGGAAAATATTTCATCCATTGTTCCTAAATATACCGATGTGTTTTTACTTTTTTCCCCAAAATTCACAAGTCCGTAAGCATTGAATTTTTAGAAAAGAGCTACGTGTGACTTACTAGTGTCAAGGTTCTTTCTGCCACGAATACCATATTTAATACTCAATGTATTAATTCACTGTAACAATCTATTGATTATTTCTGATATATTTATTTCTCTTAAACACAAAAGTGTGGGTCTTATTGCCCATGTACAAGTACTGGAGTTTTCAAATTCTATGACCAACTGTTTCTTTAACTGTTTCATAAAAAATGCCTTTTAATAACCCCTGCTCCCCTATATAATCTCTTTCCCAATGGCACTCATAATATAATAATAACTTACTCTCAAATTATTTATCTAATAAAGGAAAGTAATGGAAGGAAGGAGGTGAATAAGGCAGGTAGCTTCCCAGACTCCTAGCCCTTTCTGTTGGGCATGTGGAAAGAAAGGGGATTTCAAGCTCAGGTCTCTGAATTCTAGTCCTGACTCTCAGATGTCCTTAAAGCACCGATAGCCAGCTATAAGACATCTCTACAGGGTTTTGTTTCTTCAGCGATAAAGTTTAAGGGAAGGTTAAGGAGAGTTGATTAAATTATTTTATAGCTTGCTTTTAGTGCTAACTCATAAGATTCTATGTGAAAAAACCTACATACAATAAAAAATTTTAAAACATATGCTTTACTTTGATTTATGAATTTGCTGTAGGCAGGCAGATATAATTGTGATGATATATTACTATGGTTAAAGCAAAAAATCAGACCATGAGGATTTTCAAAGGACACCAACTTTTCTTAAAATTTATTCCTTATAAGCTCAATGACAATTGAAAAATAAGTATTTGTCAGAGTTATGACTACAAAATAATAAATAATTTTCCCCATTTTAATACTCATTAGTATGCCACTTCTATTTTTGTTTTGTTTTGTAGTATATAGGAGTTCTACCACTTAACAGGACCCAACCTGCATTTCTAAGTCATGCCAACTAAACTCTTACTACTACGTATTACACTTCTTTTTTTCTTTTCTTTTTTCTGGTATTGGGGATTGAATTCAGGACCTTGTGCTTGTGAGGCAGGCACAGTGCCACGGAGCTAAATCCCAGGCCCTCTTACTACTATGCATTAGTCTCCCATCTCCAAATTATTTGGTCTATTTGCTTATTTGTCTCTGCTTGTTAAGTTTACGTTAAGAAGCTGAGTTTGTGTTGAAGTGATTCTTAACATTGGCTTCACCTTGGAATCAGCTGGGTAAGTTTAAGAGATAAGTCACATGGTTCCTATGGCCACAGCCTTGGTACCAGAGACATAGACTCAACCAGTAGATTGAATGGTAGCTGAGAGAAAGAACCACAGATTAGAGGAAGCAGTCTGTTCTACCCACTCATAAGCAAATTCAAGATGCTGACAGTGTAATGACCAACATTTGGGACTATGGAATAGTTAAAACAAGGGGTAAAAAAGTTCTTTCATGTCTTCAAAATATCAAGTGCCTTTCACTGTTCTTAGTATTGTTTCACTCAGTCATTACTATTGATTTAAAAATATTTCAGGGCATAGAGCAATTTCTAAAGCACTTTATAAAAACAAAGCATCTCACTCAATGATAAAGGCCTGGAGTGGTAATGAGCAAATACACTATATATATTTTTAAAGTTTTATTTCTATTTCAAATCATTATGTTCAGCTAAAAAACTGCTATCTCTTAGTTTAACCACTCAAATTTCACAATATTTCATGTGACTGAATCTTCTACCTTGTAAATTTAATGTATAAACAAATATTTAACAGTTTAGCTTAAAGCATTTTAATACTAATCATGTATATAATAAGGTTTCTTTCAATAAATATTTAGCGCTATTTGTATACTAGAACTTTCCAGTGACTTGAAATATTTATGACTATTCATTTCTATCAGTGAGCTTTATGCTCCTGTTAAAAATATCCTGCATCACTTTTCAAAGAGACTTACAACAGCAGACTGTCTTTCCTTTTTTGGTTGTTTTCTCCATGAATTTTCCCTTTTTAGCACAATTTTTAAATAATCTAAATCCTAAGTTGCACAATTACTTCTGATGTATTTATCTGACCCCACCTACTGTACTGTGGAATAAAATCTTGCTCCAAATAGTGACATCGTGTCCTCTGCTTTACTCAGCACACCTAGACTGTCTGCACTGCTTCCCCAAACTGGCATGTCCTTTAGAGACAATTCACAGGACTCCCTGTTTGAGTTTCTTTCTACTTTGTGGTTAGATTCTAAGACACAGACATATTTTTAAAAATTAAGCAAACTAAACAAAACAGTAAACAGTTATGTGCTGCCATCTAGTTAGACTACTCCATAAAACAAATGTTTAATTGAATTGCCATTAACTTGCAATATTCAATGCTTTGCAGTCTTTGTGCCAGAAAACCTGTACAACCCCAAAGTATTTCTCCACAGAGTAAAATATTTCCCTATTTGGATTTGCAAAAGATATTCTTAAGTCACTTGTGTGTGTAAGAAATGGGGCTGGAGGCCTTATCCCTGTGATGCTGGCATCTTCAACTATACACTAGCCTCACTGCTGAGAAGTCCCAGTAGGGGCAACAGTAGCTTGGTTTCAAATCTCAAAATTGTTTGGTAATTACTCTGTGTTTGGCATTGAATAAAAGAATTAAACGTTTCAGCACAGTATGCTGCTTAGGATTTTTACTTATGAATTAAGCAAAATAAAGTTATTCAATATTAGTCACAAAGAAGCAACGCAAATTCCATATAATAGGAAATCCAACAAAAGCATTATAAAATGTTGTTATTCTCCAAACAAATGTGAGAGCAAGCAAATGTCTGTGGCTGGCTTGGTGAGGCTTGGAATCACAAGCACTTCTGGAAAAACAATGGCAAGTGCATCTCTAACAGATGATGGGTAAATCAATTGGTGATTTTTTTGTTGAACGCCGAAGAGTACATTCCTTTGTTCAGAAGGTCACACACTTCAGAGACACAGCTACCTAACCAAGGAGCTTGTTTCTGAAGAGGACACTAAATGGCCCTTCCAGATCCATCGTGCATGGTGACCAGAGAGCTGCTGGCTTTGCTTTTCGTTCCCAACGGATTCACTAAATGAATATGAATGATTCAATAGGGGAAATAATTAAATGGCATTGGCAAGGAAAATTACTAACTACCTCAACGTTTTTAAAACAGTGCTATGTCATCCCAGAAGAAGTTAACCCATGTAACCACTGTAATCTCACGTAATAAGGACTAATGTTTTCTCTGGTTGCTAATCAGGAGTAGTCAGCAGGGCCAGTTTACACTATAGCTGACAAACTAAGAGCAATATGTTTACCAAAACATCCTAAAATTTAGTCTACTCGTAAGCATGGAAAATGTCATAGTCAAATGAGCTCCTTAGCCATTCTAATTTCATGCTATATTAAAGCTGGATGAAATCCTAGCAAATATCCTGCCTAACACTCTCAGCTACACAGGAGAAAACCAAAGATCAGCAGAGTTAAACAATTTGACAAAACTCCACAGATAATTAATGACAGAAGTAAGGTGAAATCTAATGTTGTACAATCACTTTTGAAGGAATCCATTTGGATTACTTTGCTATGTTTCTAAATGAATTAATGCAATGTAAAACTTTGATTCAGAGATAGTCTACTGTTTTGAAATGGAAGGACCATTATTATACACTTATAGTCCCAGCACTCTGACATATAACATGACCCCTCTTCCTCAGAGAATTCCCTCTGGTACTGTCAAGACTGGAGGAAATTGACTATACAGTCTTTCTCATTTTATTTCTTTTCTAAGCCCAACCAATAAGAATCTTCAAAACTACAGCAATATAAAACTAGTGGCCCCAAATCCCTTGGGAGTTTGTAATTATACATTTATTTATACGATCATTTGATCGTGTTGGCTGATTCCAGCAGACGGGAACCTCCTTGAAGGTAGGGGATGTATCTCTTCTCAGTGTTATAACTCCTGCTCCCAACACAGGAGCCTGCAAAATTCATTGTTACTAAATACCGCTGAGTAGACATCCCACCATTCTCAAGATACAGTGACCAGACAAGCAATATTTGTATCACCTAGACACATGTTATCAATGCAAATTCTTAGGTCTCACTCCAGACCTACTGAATCAGAAACTCTGGAGTCAGACCTCGGCAATATGTGTTTGAAGACACACACACACACCCATACACACATGCATACACACACACACACACACACACACAATGCAGAAGATTCTGATATATGTTAATATTTGAGATTTTCTTCTCTGAAAGCACAAGTTTATTTCTAACCATGGGTGGCTACCCAGACCTAGAGGGAAAATGGTGTCCAAAGATGGCAGATTACCACTTAGATACTGGGAAAAATGTATTGACTCAACTTGTATATGTTTTATTCCTATTTGATTATATCCTTTTCTGTGAATGCTAATAAATTATTTCTCTCTCTCTCTCTCTCTCTCTCTCTCTCTCTCTCTCTCTCTCTCTCTCTCTCTCTCTCTCTCTCTCCTTTCAATAGTTGAGTTAACTTTTATTTCTCACAGTCAAGAGAAGACACTGCTCAGAATGATCAGGACAGTGATAACCCAGACACCAGGCCTAGTACTCGACTTCCAACTTCCTGAAGAACAAGCCAGCAGAAATTATATCTGCTCTTGTTCACATAAGTTAGACATAACTTCACAATGGAGCTAGAGTTTAAATTCCTGATTGCCTCCCTTAGCCAATTTAGAAAGTAAGGACTTTATTCTCTTTATTTGAGTTCTTAGAGTGCCTTGATAAATAATTCTCTCCCACCAGAGATGCATCTCAACTTCCTCTTTTGCAATGAATAATTGAACTCCGCTAGGCAGGCAGTTATTGGATTAGATTCTCTTAGACAGCTCAGAAACACTAACCAGGAAGAAGCCTTTTATAGTAGAGCTGTCTCTCTCTCCCACTCTACTTTCTTCTATTCTAATTCTATTCTATTCTATTCTATTCTATTCTATTCTATTCTATTCTATTCTATTCTATTCATTCTATTCTATTTTTTTTCTTTTTGGTGGTATCTTCAAACTATGTTAGGAAAAGTAGATTTTACTTGCATTATTGTGGAATTTTGGATAGGACAATTTGTCCTTTATCTTTATTAAGAGCTAATCCATTGATCTGAGTTCTCAAGCACATTTTTTGTTAATTTTGTATTAAGGTGTTTCCAGGAAAGTCCTGTGTATTTGGCTAGGCTGGGGCTAGCTTATCTTATTCTCATCAATCCTAAATTCCTTCTTGCATTTCACTTTATGGTTGATATCACATCATTCAGTCCTGTATAAATTGAATCAAATAGTTTGCAATAATATAACACTAACATAAAATGATGTATGGGGAATGGAAAAAGAAGACTGACTAGAAAGGTATGATAATGGACTCTTAAATTTTAAGACCAGTGTGAACTATACTACATTTCATGTGTTTCTATACTCTCCTCTTTCAGAAATAGTGTTCCTTGGGGTAACAGAGTTTGGGAATAGTGCTATCTAATAATGCATTCTAAGCTGGCAATCAGCCACTGCCAATTGGGAGTGGTTGGTGCAGGCCAGTTGCTGCTGCGAGATATAGCAAAGACTTGAACATGGAAAAATGCAAGCAGCAATGCCTTGGCTGGAAAAAGTATAAAAAACAAACAAATAATAACTAAATAATTACTAAGCAGGAAAACATCTACAGAAAATGCAAAGTTGAGATGAGATGGGAAAGTTCACATGAATAAATATATTTTGTCCATTAAGTTCAGTCATTACAAACAATGCTTCTTATTCATCTACTCCATGTACTCCACGTGGGCTTTTGTAGAAAAGAGCATGACATGGCTTCCAAGTTGCATTATCAAAAATATGAAATCCTTGATGATCACTCCAAAATTAAGCAATGAGAGTATGAAAGCCTTCTGCCATATAATATGGATGTCATTGGCAAAAGATGAATAATAGACCTTTACTTGGGAAAAACAGGGGAAATGAATCTAGCTCCTTTTCTTTCACTTTAGGGGTTTTAGGTAAAAGATGCATTTAATAAAAAATAGAGCTTTAAATATGAAAAATGTTTGATAATGCCATCATAAATATGTAATAAAACTTGTGAGACTAAGTATATTCACAGTGTGCTGATGTTCACATTCACAACCTCAACTACTAAATGACCCATATCATCAGTGATGTAATATTTAAAAAATCTAGTATCCCTATAATATGGAATGTATCATTTACCTATTATATCTTTTAAAGAGAAAATCTATGAAGAAAATTATTTATCTTTAGAAGTGAATAAATTGAATAAATGGCTTCACATCTTCAAAAATCAATTACTTTTTACTAGTTTGCAGAGAAGAATCAGACTCATGTAACTCATCATCAAATACAAGCAAGTAAATTGATCTTTAAGAGCATCCTGTCTGCTTTGACATTTCTCTTTCAACTAAAATATTTTACAGTTAACTTGAACTTGATCAGGAATTTTACTGACTGCACTTTTGGTTGCTATAAATAAAGTACTACTGAGAGTTTTCAAAGATGTGCTATGAATCAATATCATGCCTATAAACAATTATATAATCAGCACTTTTTAAAGCCTACTTTAGAAGTGGTATATTATGCAAATAATTACATTAATTTACATATAAATTGAAAAATATAAAACTTTGATTTTTATTTTGTAAAAGTACAGTGAATTTAACATGATTTCAATGTATTAGTTTACTCATGTCATTAAGTATAGACAAAATTTTAATTTAATTTTTTTTCCTGGCAAGTGAGAACTATGCTGAATTTCCATCAATGAGCTGTGTAGCAGGACAAAAACCAAATAGCAAATCTTAAAATGTCAATCTGATCCAGGTATGGTGGTGCATGCCTATAATCCCAGCACTCTGGGAGGCTAAGGCAGGAGGATCATAAGTTCCAGCCTAGCCAATATAGTAAGACCCTGTCTCAAAATAAAAAATACCAAAATGAGTGAGAGATGTAGTTCAGTGTGAAGGCCCAGGGTTCAATCCCCAGTGCTGCCAAAAAAAAAAAAAAAAAAGTCAGTCTGTGAAATCAAATCAGATAGCTTGTGAAATTTGTAATCCTAGTGTCATGTTTAGAATATAGTATAGATCCACTAAAAACCCAATAAATTTTAAAATAAAACAAGGAAATATATAGGGGCATGTCTCTTTGAAAAATGCTTTAGAATGTTACTGGAGTTTAGGTAACAATCCACACTTTCATCAACTAAATCAAAGACTTTCTGTTTGTGTATGTTTCAGATTTGACAATGGAAGTCTTTCTGAATTGCTATTGCTTTTATTTTTAACCTTTGAAAACCTAAAGAATAAGATTTTTCTAAATAAAAATGGGACTCTGGCTAGGAATATACAAAATAGGTCTAACAATTGCTTAGCACAAGCACAGTGCAAAGACCTTAACTCATTAAATGATGCCTATTTGCAAACACAAATGCTATTGTGTGTACGTAATAGTGCTGTCACAGAGCACATCCACCAGGCAGCCGCTCAGTCCACCTTCACTGAGTACCTACTGTGTGCCCAGTGCAGAGTCAGTGTTGCACTCTGCTATTTGTGTCTGTGAAGGATCATCAATCACAGTGTTTGCACTACATGGTTAACATTTTTCTATTACTAGCCAAATGAATCCTGGCCTCTTTACATGATTTATTTAAGTAAGTAAAAGAGTGTGGCCAATTCAGGATTACCTCACATTTATTTAGGAGCCCAGTTTCTTGAAGCCGTGACCAGATGCTCTGTATTCGTCCAGCGTGCTCCGGGTGGGTGGTGGAATTGCCACAAATGCACTGGTGTTTCAGCATCAGAGTGTCATAGACAATTCCTTCAAGATGAAGAAAACATAGCCCAAGAGTGAATAAGGATTTAAGGTAATGGTACATGTTAGAAGATAATATGATTATGTAAAAATAGTCATTCTTTTAAAAATAAATTGTATGAAGAGACAAATCATCAATTATCAACAAATCCTCAGGGCCACATAACAGCTATTTTGTCCTGTGTATCTGCATATGTATGCAAAAATATCAACCCATGGGTCAAGCAGTATTCAGACTTCAGTAAATCTATAAAGTTAAAATTGTGGCCTTTCAAGAAACTTCCGATTTAAATAACTATAAAGCAATATAACCAGTATTTCAAATTATTATGAACTGAATTCAGATAATTCAATTTAGAAGAAGTTTTAATTTTGTTATTAAAGTCACAAAATGAGATGTCTTTCTAAATCCTGAATCTATTTAATGAGTATATCTCAGCCTCACTTTAAGTCAGGGTAACATCTTAGTAATGAACTGGAAGACTTTCCAACCTCTTTCTATTCTGTTGAGCAATTCCATCAAAGTTGTGCAGAAATGATTCTTCTCTGCTTATTTGTGTTTTCATCATAATTTACGTCACTGTATAAACAATATGGCCAGTGTAGCTCTTATAATATTGTGAGATATTTGAGTTATTTCTTTTAAAAAATGAATGTCAATTGGATTAACTTTAATAAAAATTTCATAGGTATTTAATGAATAAAATCTGCTATGGGGAGTTAGCATATTTCATGTTTCAGTTAGACCCTATGTTGGGAAAGATTTTACAAAACTTGATGAAGCAAATTATTTGGGGTACATAAAATAGGATTTTTAAAGCAACAAATTAGTTGATAATTATAGTTCTAATTTATTTTAAGATTTCCACCAATAACCCTACTCCCAGGGGCAGGGGATGTAACTTACAAAATTGTCTAGTTTAAGAAATTATTAAACCAATCAAATCTTTTCAAATAACTGACCATCAAAATACATTTTCGAAGGGAAAAGTTTGAAATATTAATGATAAGAAACAAAGTACAAAAAATATATTGAAGAACAGGTGAGTTCAGCAACTTATGTTATAAAGTAAGTTAATTAAACAAATTTTATTCTCCTTTTGAATTACATTACTGTGTTAGAGAAATGTTATTCAAAGGGGAAAATATTTTCCCGTGAGTGTACTAAAATCATGCTTTTTGAAACCATGTAGTAAAAATTATGCCTCAGGAAAAATATTACTTAGGGGTCCAAATAATGTCCATTCTTTCTTTTTTTTTTTTTTTTTTTTGGTACCGGGGATCGAACTCGGGACCTTGTGCTTGCAAGGCAGGCACTGGAAACACTGAGCTAAATCCCTGGCCCATAATGTCCATTCTTAAGACTCAGTGGGCTTCACCAAAAGTCCTCTAGACTTAATAACCAAATTCAGTAGAGTAGCTGCATACAAGGTTAACACAGAAAAATCAATAGCTTTCCTCTACACGAATGACAGACTCACTGAAACAGAAATAGGGCAAATAATTCCTTTCACAGTAGCATCCAAAAACCTGAAATACCTAGGAATCAACCTAACAAAAGAAATCAAAGACCTCTTCTCTGAAACTATAATACTCTGAAAAGAGAGATTGAAGATGATATCAGAAAATGGACAGACATCCCCTGCTCCTGGGTAGGAAGGATCAACACAGTGAAAATGGCCATACTTCCAAAACTGATATATAGATTCAGTGCAACCCCAATTGAAATCCCAACAGCATACTTCATGGACCTTGAGAAAACAATCCAAAAATTCATTTGGAACAAGAAGAGACCTAGAATAGCAAAAGCAATTCTAGGTAACAGAGACACAGCAAAGGGTATCACAACCCCCAACTTGAAACTATATTACAAAGCTACTGTGATAAAAACAGCATGGTACTGGCAAAGAAACAGATCTGAGGACCAGTGGAACAGATTAGAAGATGCAGAAACAACTCCAGACACACTCAGCCATCTCATCTTCAACAAAGGAGCCAAACACCCTCACTGGAGGAAAGATAGCCTCTTTAATAAATGGTGCTGGAAAAATTGGGTTTCAACTTGCCAAAGATTAAAACTAGACCTATATCTCTCACCATCCACTAAAATAAAGTTGACATGATTCAAGATCTAAATATTAAAATAGAAATGCTGAATTGGCTGGAACAGAGGTTAGGTAGAACTCTTGAAGACATCGGTGTAAGAAAAGATTTTATGAACAAAACCTCAGTTTCCCATGAACTAGCAAAAACAATCAACAAGTGGGATCTCTTCTTATTAAAAAGCTTCTGCACAGCAAGAGAAACCACCAGCAATGTGAAGAGACAACCCACAATGTGGGAAAAAATCTTCACCTGCTGTTCCTCAGACAAAGGTCCACTATCTCGAATCTATAAAGAACTTTAAAAAATCAGACCTCCCAAATTTAAAGACCCAATCCAAAAATGGGCATCTGAAATGAACAGACATTTCTCAGACAAAGAAGTAGAAATAGCAAATAAACACATGAAAAAATGTTCAATAGCACCAGTTATTACAGAGATGCAAATGAAAACAATGCTGAGATTCCACCTCATTCCAGAAAGAATGGCTGCTATTACGAAATCAACCAATAACAAATGCTGGTGGGGCTGTGGGGAAAGAGCAACTCTGCTCCACTGCTGGTGGGAGTATAGATTGGTGCAACCACTATGGAAATTAGTATGGGGATACCTCAAAGAACTAGGACTGGAAGTCCCATTTGACCCCGCTATTCCCCAGTTGGGTATCTTCCCCAAAGAATTAAAAGAATCATACCGCAGTGATATATGTGCATCCATGTTTATAGCAGTACAATTTGTAATAGCTAAAACTTGGAAACAGCCCAAATGCCCATCAACTGGAGACTGGATAAAGAAAATGTTTTTTTTTTTTATAAAATAGAGTACCACTCAGCCATAATAAATGAGAAATTAGAGACATTTATAGCTAAGTGGATGCACATTGAGGTGATACTCTTAAGTGAAATAAATAGGACATACATGTGTAAATACCGAATAGTTTCTCTAGTGTGAGAAACTGAAAGTGTAAATAAGGACTAAAAGGTATAATAGATAATGGGAAATAGGAAGAAAGGGGGCAAAGGGGAAGGGGAAGTGGGAGGGGTAGGGGAAAGGAAAGAAGGGAATGGAATATGAGAAAATGAAAAAATGGAAACAAAGTCTTTATAAATAGGGAGGATGGAGGGGTTGAAAGGAGGGCAGGGGAAGAGGGAAAAATAAGAACCAAGAGAGATTATGTAAAGGTACAAATTTCCAATGATGAATGTCATTATATTGTATATCTAAAATGTACCAATAAAATAAAATTTTAAAAAAAGACTCAGTGGGCTTTAAACCCATCCTGTGCCACCCCTAACTTGCTTGTCATTCTTAGCCTTAACCTTTCTTCTGAGCAGCATATAGCACACTTTCTGTTCAACTGCCCTCCCAAAATCTCCACTTAGATCTCATGGTTTTCATAAAGTAAGAAGCTCTCTGATTTTGAATTCATGATCTTAAACCACACAGTGTTCCTCTTTTGTACAAAGCTGAGATCTGTCAGGGCTCATGCCAGAAACCTTAGTATCCTCTGGACATTCTCTCTCTTAGAAACCACAGCAACATCTGTCTTCCCTCCAAAACAGATCTTGAATCACTCACTTCTTATCTCCACTGCCAAAACCATACACAATCCAAGAGTCTATTATCTCTAATCTAGACTCTTGAGATAGCTTTGTAACTGGCTATCTGACTACAACAGTAGTTACTTTTACTTATGTCCTTCAATGCCTTCAACTGATGAGACTGAAATTCTGCAAGGCTGGTATAGACAGCCCCTCCCCACCTCTCCCTGATTTACTTCATACCCCTCCCTCCTTTGATCTCTATTTCTCCTATAAAAGCCTCTCTTCCATTCCTCCAAAAGGTCAAAATCCCATCAGCCTGCATACCTGCTTTTCCATCCATGCTAGAAACTCCCCTTTCCTGATCTCTCCAGCCCTCATCCAGCTCATTCCTTTTCATTTTTTAAGACTCAGTTTTAATGTTACTTCCTCAATGAAGCATTCCCTGAGAACTTTAGAGCTCTTTGTACTATATCTTAACTCATAGCATCCCCTAATAATCTCCTTCATGGCACTGACCACAAGTGTGTAATTGCTGCATAACTGTGTTTAGTGTACATTTTATTTGCTGGCTAGTAAGATCTATGAAAACAGACTATAGTTGTATTATTTATCTATGAATTTCCAGTGTCTATAAACACATTTGGAATAAAGTACAGTAGGTACTCAAAAGTATGTTGCAATGAATGAAGGACGGAAATAAATTGATTCAAGAACTAGGTCATGTATTTTTATCACAGTCTTCCTTGTGAATCTAATCAGTGGCTCTCCTTGGCTTTCTGCA
Organism: Heterocephalus glaber; assembly: GCF_053883595.1. NCBI lineage: Eukaryota > Metazoa > Chordata > Mammalia > Rodentia > Bathyergidae > Heterocephalus > Heterocephalus glaber. The sequence goes on from NW_028258156.1 coordinate 11,341,521, forward strand.
GTTTGGATAGCCTTACTTCTTTAATATTCTATCCTTTATTATCTTTCAACCAGCAGGTGCCTTTAGTGCAGGCATTTATTTTATTCAGCTTTCTATTTCTACAAAGTATTTTGCACATAACCTGCTCTTTTCATTTTGTCCATAACCCAATATAAATGAGTATTTTAAATAAAAAATAAAATCATAGTGAAGGATAGAAGAATGGAAGAAAACAGGCAGGAAGAATGACATTCAAAATATCAAATGGGTTTGACATGTTTTCACAATTCAGATCGATCAAGTATTTGAGTTGCTGTTATAAAATAGTTGTTTAGCATATCTTCAACTACAGATTTATACTATATAAATTAAATAACATATTAGTAATATGGAAACAAAATGTATAGTATCTTCCTCATTTTGAAAGCATATTCTACAAGAGTGGCAAATTTAATCATTACGGTCCTTAACTTTTTCTATTTCATCTCTCAATATATCTAAGCTAATTTCTGTAGTAATCTATCCTCTTTGAACATTTTCCCCATAACCCAGTACCATAAAAAGCAAAATTTTGAAGCAAGTCATGGTAGGTAGAAATTATTGCCAGGTATCTGGAGATTGTAATACAAAGTCCAGGAGCTCTTGGAAAGACACTTGAATTTAAGGGGAAATAAATAAAATCTGGAACTCCAAACCTCCACTGACTCGTCTTAATGGTGTATCAATAAGGTGTTAACAAGGATACTGTAAGGCGAGACTCTTAACTTCATCCTTAATCTCTATTCCTTTCCTCTCCTTCCCCTACTCACTCAAAATTAAGGACTTACAGGGTGAAAAATAAGCCTGCTCTTCTCTTTGGGATTCATATGGAGTTCTACTTTTGTTTGACCCTTTATGGCCCACTGGGTACCACTTGCAACATTAGCCACAGGATCAGTCTTTCTCTTGATCACTGGAATACGAATTAAAATTAGGATTGGGAAAAAATACACAAAGGAATCTCTTTTCTTCTTTGTGGTACCAAAAGTAGAACCCAGGACCTTTGCATTGAGCTACATTTCCAGCACTCTATCTATCTATCTATCTATCTATCTATCTATCATCTATCTATCTATTTTTTTTATTTTGAGACCAGGTCTTGCTAAGTTGCTCAGGCTAGGCTCAAACTTGGTAATCTTCCTGCCACAACCTCCCAGAACACTGAGATTACAGGCAGCCACCACTGTGTCCATTCACAGGAGTCTTAAAATCTTTACCCATATTGTAAACCCTAGAAATATGTTTTGTACACAGGCATATACATACATCAAGCATCTGGAAAAGTTCAAATAGGGTTTTTTTTGCTTAAATTCTTTCATTGGTACATTTTAGGTATACAACACGTTTACATTTATCATTGGGTGCTTGTACCTGTACATGATGTATCTTGGTTCTTATTTTTTCCCATTCCCCTACCCACCCTTCACCCGCTCTGCCCTTCCCTATTTACATAGACTTTGTTTCAATTTGTTTTTAGATAAGCTTGGACTTTGTGTTTTTACTGGCTTTCAGTTTTATTAAATTAGATAATGAATTTGAAGTATTTGTAGTATGTGTAGCATACTACAAGTATGGAAGTATGTAAAGTACAAGTATTGAAGTATGTGTAGCATTTTTCCTTTCTGTAATAATTAAATGTAGTTCATTTTTTAGCCCACAGAATCTATTCCTTTCTGCAGCCTTATACTCATTCTAGTGACCTTGTTTGAGAAGTCCATCTTACCTACAAGGAAAACTAAGTGCAGCATCGATAAGCCTAAAAGTCCTGACCCTGATTCTTAGCTACCAACACTCAACTTCACATTGCACTTCTGGTATCTGTGTGAAACTTCATATCTTCCTGAGACATCTGCTAAGTAATATTCCTAAGGCTAGGGACCTGGACCATGCACAAGCACAGTACAAATGGATATGTGTCTCTACTCACAGACACACATTCAGTGGGTGTTATGGCTTGTGTTTAGATGTCCCCCCCAAAGCCTCATGCAGATGAAATGGGGCTTTCTTTCTCAGAGGTGGCTGAATTTGGAATCTATGATGCTGGTATTAATGGCATGTTATTACTAAATCACTACCCATGAGTGATTGGTTTGGCACCTCCCAAATCTCAGTAGTCTGCATGGGATAAAAGGAGCAGAAAGACACTGTTAAGACCCCTTGCTGCTTTTGCCATCTTCTGCTGCCCTGAACTGTTGCCCCTCTGCCAACCTGCTTGGAGCCAGTTGATTATGAACTGAAACCCCTATGAACTGTGAGCCAAATGAACCTTTCCTCCTTTAAATTTGGGTGTTGAGTATTTTGTCTCAGCAACAAGAGAAAAGTAACTTAGACAGTGGGAAACATGTACATGCTCACTGTTTTCCAGTTTTATTTTATTATGTTTAATATATAATTTAGTAAAAAAAAGTGAGATATGTATCAGCATAATTAAATGACATGTGTTTTTAAACTGTATATTAAGGGAGGACAAACTTTTGGGGCTAAGAATTCAGAGATTTCTTGAAAATGAAAATATTTAAACTACAGATGACCGGCAATTAGCAGAATTATTCAAATGGATAGAGGGGATGACAAGTGACCCTCAGGATCCATGGATTCCACGCCCACAGAGTGAATCAAAAAATGTGGAAAAGAAATTCATCTGAACTGAACAGTATAAACTTCTTTTCTTGTCCCTATTTCCAAAATAATGTAGGTGAACAATGGCTTACATAGTGTTCACATTGTATTAGGTGTCATAAGTAATCTAGAGATGACTTAAAGTATATGGGAAGGTATATATATATTATATGCAAATACTGAGCAATTTTACAGAAAGGACTTGAGGGTCCACGAGTTTTGCTATCTGTGGAGGTTACAACCAATCCCCCTTGGACAGCAAAGGAGGCTGCATTTTGAGACAAGGGTCATTTCTAAGAACCACAAAATCTTACCTTTAGCAGATGTTACTCTTGTTCCTATGCCTAATTTAATTTCTCTGTATGGCTTAAACCTTGCCTTATATTTCATTTCTGCCAGACTCGTTACATATTACTACCGGTTATAACATTTACATAGCATAACATATTTATATTACCTACTGTACTCCTTGTTATAGTATCTTTTAATTGTGTATCATTCCCATGAAAAGCTAGAGAATTTAGCATCATATCCTTGAAATGGCCATTTTGTGCTCCCAAGACTCTTACGAAGACAATGGGACATTGTAAACGGACAGGGACTGGACTGTCCAGATAAATATTACCTGAGGGACACTGGGAACTGGGAAATTAGTATTACCTGTAGAAACTGTCTTCTTGACTATATGCAAAGTCAGCTGTTCTTTAGAATGTTGATCACACAATAAAGCAAAACAAGATCACGCCATCAGTGCTGCGTTGTTTACTTAATAAAACCCCCTCCTTGCAAAACCTGAGTGTGGAAGAGAGTGCAGTAGAGTGCTGTTGTCCAGCAGCCCTCCCCCTCCCCCGGACATATAAGTTCCAGTGATTTCCCTGTCCAGGCTGCCATGGGACCTTCTGGTGACTAACTAGACCTGCTCACCACTCTGAACATTTTGAGCATCTCCTACAGATTTTTCCAGCCAGGTCCTGCCACTGGACTTTACCTTTTTCTGCTAGGAAGTCTCAATTAACCCTACCTTTTCCTGTGTTAATGCCTTCATGAACTTTATCTCTTACAAGCCATCTCCAGGTATTTTTTTTAGTCTCTTGGCAATTTACCCCAAGGCTGGGCTGTGCATGAGACAAATTGGCACACACACAACAAAGAATCAAACAGTATAATTTAAAATTATATGTGAAAATTGATGTGGCAACCAAGGAAATTATGTAATACCCAGAAATGATTTTTTAAAACTCATAAATTGGGCATTTTATTAGATAAGAACATTTTCTGAGACTTACATTTGGGTTTGTTTGTTTGTTGTTTTTCATGTAAATTATGTTACTGAGTATCAGATCAGGAAAGGAAGTAGTTGGAAGAAATTCCCACCATAGACCTTCTAACTAACACTGTATGAAAGTCCCTTAGTGCCTACAAATTGGATTGTGTTGCCATTCAGCTATAGAGCCAGAAAGGAGACAGAACCAGCATGTAAGCTGACAAAAAATGAAGTCAAACACAATTCATTGCACATTTGCTGGCAAAATAGCTGGAAATTTTTTGGACATTTAAGAATGAGTGCAAGCAGAAAAGAGAGAGAGGGAGAAAGAAAGAGGGAGAGAGAGAGAGAGAGAGAGAGAGATTACAGAACCAGGACCTATAATAATATGCTACAGAAAATTTAAAGGAAATATTATTCATCCCACTTAGCATAGCAACCATGATATATTATAGGAACAAAAATAAAATTTTATAAAAAAGCTTTGCCATCTTCAAAAGTCAAAAGACATTGACCTGATAAAAATAAAAGTCAAAAGATAAAGGAAGAGATCAAAATAAATGAAAAAGACAATGGAATGAGTAGAAAGAAAGATGGTTAAGTAGGAATCCCAAGAAAATTAGAGTAGCAAAATTAAATTCTATACTGGAGAGAACAAAGAAAAGAATTTATGTCTCAGAAAATCAGATCAGTGCTAAATACAAACTTGATAAGTTCTTGCAATATGAAGGAAAAGGCTAAGAGGTGAGCACAGTAAGATGAACTGTGGAGGTTAGAGGAAAAAGTAGCTGAAGAAAAAATTATATGACTTCTCCTCAGACCAACTGAATAATAGGAATAATTGAAGAAGCTTCCCCAAAGTAGAAAGAGACATGCGAGGAGAAACTGCAAGTGCACATTACGGAGATGATTTGTCTTTTAATTTAATAGGGTAAAAAGCTACACCATGACCTTTCAGGAAAAAAAAAAGAAAAAGCAAGCTGCCCACAAAGAGTCACTTATCAAGTAGACCTCAGACTTCTATGATAACTCTCTCGAACACTGAACCACATTTCCAGACTTTTCAAACAAAAACTTATGTCCCAATACGTTTGTGTCCATGGTATAGGACTATAATAGGATGACATTTTCAGGTATGAAAAGATACCTCTTCACCCAAAAAATATTTGTGTGTATATAATATGTATAAAGTATATATAAATAGTATATGTAATATATAAGTATAAATACATATATGATAATATATATTTTGATAATAATATATATGGTCAAGTTGACTTAATCTCCTAAATAAATGAGATGCTTCTTTTTGGTTGGTTTGTTTATTTGTTTTTTGTTTGTTTGTTTGGTACGGGGGATCAAACTCCTCAGTCCTTGTGCTTACGAGGCAGACAGCAGAACCACTGAGCTAAATCGCCAGCCCAACAGGACACTTCTGTCCATCATCTTCCATGAGAATCAGATTCAAATTTTGAAGATTTTTCAGGAGAAACTTCAAATACAAATATCTGAGGACAGTAGTTTTAAAAAATAGATTACTGATAAAAAGAAACTAACCATCATTCTTTTAGAGGTAGTAACAGAAGTTCCTCTGTCAAGTCTTAAACACACAAGCACATACACACAAACCCATGCGCACAACCATACTAGGTGTAATTAAAAGATACTGTGAATATTTAAATTTAAAAAATATATTACAGTAAAAGATGCATCACCATTAATTCCCCTCAAAATACTCGCCTTCTCTTCTAACACACTTATCCCATCATTCTTGCCACTTTCTGAAGAAGTTCTGGAAATCCACTTTCTTGAGTGCCTTCTCATGGCTGCCTCAATATCTTGAAATGCTTCAAAATATTTCTGCAATTTCTGTCAAATAAAAACATTATGGTGTGTCCTCATTCACCTTGTTCACCAGATATGGCACTGTGTAATGTCTGGCTCTTTCATACAGTAAAAATGGCCATGAAAGATAAACGTTTTGAATCAATTCAGAACACTGAGGCAGCCACAACAGCACAACTAAAGACACTCATGAAAGAGGACTTCCAGAACTGCTTCAGAAAGTCAAGGATGATGAAATAAGTGTGTTTGAAATAAAGGGGAGTATTTTGAGAGGGATTAATGGTAATATGTGTTTTACGGTAATAACTTTTAAAAAGAACAGAAAAGTCTCTTGCTTCATAGACTATTCATTGAAACACAATCACCCAATTATATAAATAATTAAAATTTATAACAGAAAAATTCAGTCTAAGGGACCATAATAGATTTAGTTCAGATTTACTTGGCTAAGAAATGCTTCCTGAAGAAAATAACATTTAAACTAAAACCTGAAACATTTAAGGATTAGCTGGAGTTAGTTTTGATTTAGGAAAACATCTTCCATTAAGAAGAAATGGAGAAAAAGGTTAACATTGCTGTCCTCACATTGAAATATTCAAGCATATTTCACTTTCCATCGTGATGGGCCAGTCACACATTAAATATTGATTTTTAAATATTTTCATTAAATTAGTATAGTTTTTACCACTATAATTCTATTTTACATTAGACTCTGATTATAAAGAAATAATTTATATACATGTATTATGTAGAGTAACCTAGTGTTGAGAGAAAGAAAACTTTATACTGGTGATAGGGAACATTTCAAAACTAATCAAATTTATTAACATTAATTTTTTGTTTTGATGAATACTATTTCGTATCAACTAACACAGTGTCATCATCTACTGGCTGTTTTCTCTTGAGCCATGTCAAATCTTATGTTTGTCAGTAACAGCTGAATAGAAGAGACAACTTTGACAAAGAAAATAAACACATTGCCCTTTCCTTAATTATCCATACCTTACATAAACACAATGCTATATGTCTGTGTCTATATATGTATATATATGTATATATGCATGCATATATATGCATATGTATATTAACTTCAGAGGAGGGGCTAGTAATATAAATTTTATGTTTTATATAACTTTTTCAAAAAATTATTATGCTCTTTCCTATAAGATTTTAGGTGTGAAAATAAAGCATTTTTCTTTAAATTCAAAGAAAATAAACGTATTTTCCTTATTCAGGTATATATAATATAAACCACACAGTCATTCTTTAGCAGAATAATAACTAGAAAGTAATTTTCACTTTCAATACAATCAGAAGTAGTAAATTCATAAGTGTTTACTATGTAATTTATATTTACTGATTTAGCTAAAACCTATTGAATGCTATTAAGTACCAAATCTCTGTCTTTTAAAATATAAATGTATATAATCTTATTTGGATAAGAAATTGCTTCATCAGATCCATTAAACTATAAACTCACCCTCCCATTTGTTTTGGAATATGTGCTCTGATAAACACTAGGATGCTGATAAGAGAAATTACTTATCTGAAATGGTCCTGTCGTTAGTTTGAATAATCAGATTCAGGTTATGAGAATATTATGGTTATATTATTAGGTTTACAGACTACCCTTTTTCCTGAACGATTCTACATCTCCTTCCCTTCCCCCTTTCCCTGCCCTTCCTCCCCCCTTTCTTTTGGTAGTGAGGATTGAACCCAGGCCTTTCCAAGCCATTTTTTAGGCTTTAGTCTTAAGAGAGACTCAGTAAGTTGTCATGTGGCTCAAATTTGCATCCTTTTTCAACATCAGTAGAGTGGACCCCTATGACTGGCTCACCCGATTTTTCTAAGTCCTACACACCCTATCTACCTGGAAATGATTTTTTCTCCAACTGGTAGTACCTATCTAATACTCAGTGGTCTTGCTTCATTCACATCCCAAAAAACTTGCAAAAAGTGGAGAAAACTAAAGTATGCTAGGAAATGCCTATCCCTCCAAACTAAGGAAAGAAATCCTGTCTGCAGAATTACAAATATAGCTAACAGTGCATGTAGTAACATTAACATGAAACTTTATAATTAAACTCAATTTTTAATTAGGGCATTTATTTTACTCACTGGAAAAGCATTATCATAGAACTGTTGTTAGTCTCTTTGAAATGTTAAAGCTGAATAAATGACCATTTCAGGGAAAAAAAGTATTGAAAAGTATGTAAGTGTTAAAGATTTTGCTAAATTAAAAAATATATATTCCTCTATATCATGTGTGTGGCTTTGAACACAAACTTGGTAACCTAAGGTCAGCACCAGGCATGACTAATCCCAAAGGCTTTCATTGACCGTAGGCCACAGTCTTGCGTTGTCAAAAATATCAGGCAGGTTTGCAGAAACAGAAAGATGGGAAGCGCTGGCTAATGTGGTGGAGAAATACACCCAGCCTGTAGCTCTTAAGGTTTGAGATAGGGTAAAAGTAGCTCCTGTGCACACTTATTAAAGGTGCCTATCACATTTAAATAACTTGCCCACTGCATTCACTGACTTAAATAAAAGATGATATCAAAGCCTGGAGACATGATTTCCAAAAAGGTATTTTAATTTTCCATGCACAAAGGCTTGCCTAAGTTCAGAGAAGCCACAAAAACAAGCTCTGCATCCTGAAAATTGATTAAAACATAAATCAGATAGCGTGTAAGAGCCTTTGGGGAAGGTACATATGAGTTCTCCCCTTGCTGTATCTAGGTTATGTGTCTCTTAGGGCGACTATATCTTCCATTTGATCAGCTACAGTTTGAGAACACAGAACTAGAACAAGCAGACGAATAGGAATAATTACTACCACTAGTTCAGCTAGTACCTTTGCAAAGGTTATATCATGCGTGCGTGTGCACGCACACACACACACACACACTCAACTGGTAGTACCTATCTAATACCCAGAGGTCTTGCTTCTTTTTATTTGTTGGCATGTGTTCCAGACTTGACCTTCCTCTGGCCTTAGAAATACTTGGCTTGTTTTCTTTGGTAGCCAGGTTCTAAAGTGTTAAACGCAGCTGTAGGTAGTGGGTGAGATTGGGCAAAAAGGCCACCTACAGGTGCCCTAATAAACGGAAAGGGAACCAACATAGTACATAGAATCAGCAAGGTTTGCCTTGGTACTATTAACTCTCATGAGTCATTTGTGTAGGAAGGCAGAAGAAAGCATTGAAACAAAACAACAAGAAAACAAACTGAGGAAAGGACACTGGCCAGAGTCAAATGAAGAAGCCAAGAACCATATATTGCCTAGCAGCCAAACTCCTAGAAGGTAAGAGGTTGAAGAACGCTGCTAGAGAATGTTGTAGGGATTTTTATCTCTAGAAGGGACTCATGCACCTGTTGATGTGTTTTCCAGGCGCTTGGATGATAACAATTTATGAGGCTATTAAATACTAAGCCCAAGATTTATCAGATATGCTGTTCGTCTTGGGGCCAGTATAACCCCATAACATTTGGTTGCATTGGGTGAAAACAGAGCGTTCTGCTATTGGAGTTATTCGGAGCATTTAAATCGGCTAATCCTACAAGAACGGTGCATTTAGCCTGCCTATTAGGAGAGCCTTTAGGGATTCCTACCAGTCGCAGAGCCAGGCTGGAGGGGGCGGTCCGCTGCCGGGTAGGGTAGGACGGAGGCGGCGGGGGAGGAGTGCGCCCGCGAGAGCAGCCGGGGCTTCTCCAGGGCGTCGGTGCCCACCGAGGCCGGCGGGGCCTGGCGCGCCGAGGGCGCACGCGTGTGCGCGGGCTCCGGGAAGGGCTGCTGCGGAGAAAAGAGCACAGTGGAGAGAAACGTGAGACGCACGTCGGCGGAGACGCTGAGAGAGACATGTCAACAAATTAAGTTCATCAGGTCAGAGACATAATAAACGGTGTGGAGGAAAAAGGGGGAAAACGGAGAAAGGGAGAGAAAAAAACAAAACCCAGTCAATAAATCCATTCAACAGATGTTCTCGCGCTGACGGCCAGGACCTGTGTGCCTGGCTGAGGCGGAGGCGATGGCAGGGTGCCTGTCAGCTTGAGCTGATGGAAAGAAACAGACCTTTAACCTGGCGAGTAACAACACCAGCTTATGCCTTCCCTGCCTTCGCACCCGCCTTGGAAGACAGCCCCAGTGGGAAGACAATTCAGCTGCTCTCCAACCAATTCTGAAAATTCTGCCTTGAATTGCCTTCAGGAATCCTCTTAATAAAATTCATGGACGCTTCTAAGAATGACCAGTTTAATAGTTATATTTTGATGACTTTTCAGTTTTCCAATCATAGTGTAGAACTACGTTTTTTTATGGTTTGCAAGGGATACTACAAAAGTATGTTTCTTTTATAGAATGTTAAATACATTCTCAGTGATTTAAGTGTTAACTACTCTCCATACTTCTCAAGGTATTAAATCAAAGCACCAGAGTTTAGAAGCTTCTGGACTATTCACTCAGTTCATTCTTCTGTCTCCAAGAAAGACACTCTCAAAAACAGGCAGTTAATTTAAGCATCAAAACTACATGGAGAGTATTTCATCTCTTATCAGCATCAGGACATTAATAACTTTTATGCTGTTTTTAAAATATGTATCTTTTTTACTGAACATGGAAAATAGCTAAGCGTGATACAAAACATGACCGTCAATTGCCACAGATAAGGTAACTGATAATCCAAAAGGTTCACAGTTTTTAAAATACAAGTCTAATTCCTCTGACTTCAAAGATGTGCACGCTCTTCTGCTTTCATCTACCTGGGTAGCATTTCCTCTTTCCAGATGATATAAAGTCCCCTCTCCTCGGAAAGTTTTGCTTTAATCTTCCTGTTAAGTTAGCCTCCCTAGCCCCCAGCATTATGTCATTATATGTCATATTCTTTTTGCATTTTTAGCACAAGGGGAAGCCTAAGTGTATGAACTACTCACTTAGAAAGCTCAGCAAAGCACCTAAAACACAGGTGTACTCTATGCAAAGTAGTATCTGGTTTTATGTAATTGTCACTTTCTCTATATATGGCAGGAATTAATGGTACATATAAATATATGAGTTGTGATGGTCAATAAATATAACATTTAAATGATTAGAGAATACAAGAAGAGATCTCTCAATTTAGAAAAAAATTAATCATTTAAAATTAACTTTAAAATAGGTTGTAATTAAGATAAGTGTTGTTACTTCAGTTCTGCAGAATAATCAATCACTTGTGGAACCCTCCGGCTGTGGGCACTTGCTTTCATAAGTGAGATGGTCTGGTCAGTGACACAGGGCTGCTTACAATAGACTGCACACCTTTCCAAGAGCTAAATCTCTTGTTGTCTTGATTGATCAATGCCCTAAGAATAAGACTGGCACAACTCCACCTCTTGGGGAACTTAGAGAGACTACAAATCTATAATTATGACTTTGGGGATTTCAGGGAAAGAAAACGTTTCTTCCTAAGATCTAAACCGCGTGGGTACCTATTTGCCTGAATGTTTGTAATATCCATCTTTTCTCATTCTTCTTTCTGTAATCACTTTAACCTTTATCCATAACAGTGCAAAAGGCTTTTGAGTATCCTACTTCTAATACCAACTAGCTTTTTACCTCCCTACTAGAATTCTCTTCCTGAAGCCCTACTGTAAGCCAAAAGTCACACACTGTGTCAGTTCAAGTCATTCAGGCCCTCCTTGACTTCTCATTTTCAGCCTTTAGTCAGTTTTTCATTGGCTAGGCTCCAGTCAATCTGTTATCACCTGTACACCAATGTCATCCACAGGTTGCCGTACTACTTTCATGGGTCCTGGGTACTTCTACCGCCCTTGGTTCCTTCCTCCAAAAAACAATATTAAGAATTATACTTTATGCCTACATTGGATTCAATAGTATATTGTTATTATTAATGTCATTTTTCTTCTGATTAAGAAACTAAAATTGAAAATATTTTGTGGGTCCCTAGAAGTATCATTGGCCCTGGACACTGTGTCTATTATGTGTAATGGATAGACTTAGTCTAATCGGTCCAGCTTGTACCAGCCCATCTTTTCTAGAACTCCCTTCTAGGGACCAGATAAAACACTGCCAAAGAACTGTACCCTGAAATTAGTTTTGGATCCAGGAAATAATGAGGAAAATGTCCCAGTGATTTGAGGGATTTTTAAAATGCTTTTCTGTGGTTTCCAAATTTTCTGCCTATCCTATCTATTAAAATTTTAAGAAAAATGGTAAATGTTTAAACTAAATAGTCAAACCTTTCAAACACTTCATTAGAACAGATTCATAATTACTGGTCTTAAAGAAGACATGAGTAAAATATTTTCAAACAGTTTTTTAAATAGGACTGAAGAAAGAAAAAAATGTTCACTTTCAAAAATAGTTGACTGAAATAATGTACTTTTAAAATTAAGTATCCCACACACACACATCGTACTGAAGATGAAACCCAGGACTGTCACACAGAGCTACATCCTAGCTCCTTTTCAAAAAAAAAAAAAAATTGAAACAAGATCTTGCTACATTGCCCAGGCTGGGCTGCAACTTGTAATCCTCCTGCCTCAGCCTTTCAGAGTACTGGAATTACAGGCATGCTCCACCATGCCTGGCAAGTATGGCTTTTAATGAAGAAGGAGAGTTGTAAGAATCCAGGACCATGTATTATTATAGTGCATATTAGTCACTCTGATACCAGAAAATGCTAGGCCACTTTTATTTCAGATGGATATCCTTCTTCGGTAATAAAAAGTACCTTTCCTAAGGTTGAAAAGTGAGATTACATTCTTCTGTTGTAACTGAAACAGACTGAAGTGTTTCACTAACTTTTTTTCTATCAGCAACTTTAATAAGAGAGAATTTTATTCAAGTTTATTTTTGTACATCTAAGTAAGTATCTAAGTACATGTTTCTGGTATTGTCAGAAACTTAAATGTCAAATTAAATGTCAAATGGTTTAGAACCTGTAGCTATTAAAAATTGTACATCTGCCCTAATTCACATGTCTTTTATTGAGCACTACTGGAAAATGTGTCATAGCCCTAGGGAAATAAAAAGCATGACAACCCCCATAGCACTTTTGATTAAAACAACTTTTAAATATACTGATTAAGTCTGTTTCATTTATTTTTTTCCAAGTTACTTAGATTATTTTGCCACTCCCAGTTTACTGAGATGTGTAAAACAAATTTTTCTCATCTGTGATGGTCTCAACCCACGGATGGTCTCAACCCACTGTACCTCAGCATCATTTGTCCCCTCACACCTAGCAAAGAGTACAAATTCCTTTCACAGAAGTATTATTATGCACCTATTTTATAAAATCCTCAATATTGCCTACTAAACATCAATGTCATTGTGGTCCCTGCCTTTCTAAATCATGGAAAACTGGTTTTTCCACCTATTTAAAATGGGCACAATGTTCTGGTTTACAATGAAATATTTATTTGGAGGTACTTTGCTATGGAGATTGTGAGATGATAAACCCCTAAGTTAGGAAGATTTTAAGTTTCTCTTTTTTAATAAGAGTGATTTTTTATTTCTTTCTGTTTTCCTGCCTTGTTGGTATAGCTCAGAAACTTCTTTTATGGCTTCCAGGCTTTTACTTTGTTCTGAATGATTTTGTTCATTTCCAGACACGTGGGTGGTTACTCATGGACTATAATCAATATCATAATGCAACTCTGGCAAGAACAAATAAGGAAAATCATGTTTAATCTTTGAAACAATCAGAATTGTTTGAAATTTCATAAAATACAAGATTTAAAAGAAAAAAGATCATAGGAAAAATAATTAGAAAAAAATCTAGGTTTCAATTTTAAATTCTATTTCTGGAGCCGTTTCTTTAAAGATTATGCCCTTCCTTGGTGTTGAATAAATTGAATTTATTTTTACTTCACAGTGCTTTAAATTTCAGAAGTACAGCTTTTGCAAAAATGTTAGAATTCTAAATATCCCTAGCATTTATCTTATAAGACTCCAGAGGCATTTACATATTTCAAGTCTTTGTATTATTTAGGATGAGTGTAAAAATCTCGGTTAATTTTAGATTTCATGAAGCTACACGTGTGTTAGTAATTTAAGAGTAGCTATTAAATAAATAGAAATAATGTCCATAAGTCAAAAGTAGACAGAAAAATTATTTAAAAGCAAACCAAGAAACATCTGAAAATAAATGGAGAAAAATGAAGAATCCAAATATTCTTACAAATATAAATCACAAAGTGAGTTGCTAGAAACAAATTTTCAGATATCAGTAAACACAGTTAATATAAATGTACTCAATTTGCCAGCTAGAAGACGGGCAGCCAAATCCCTTCAGCAAAGTAGCGTTAAACTTAAAGGTTCTATGAAGAAATATAGGCAAATAGTAACCTAATAAAAGAAGCAATATCCTCTACAACCCTATGATAAAAAGACAAAATAGATGTTAGGGAAAAAATATCAGAGATCATACAAGGGGCTCTATAAAACAATACAAATTTTCAGTTAAAATCAAAAAGTCCAATGGGCCAGGGATTTAGCCCAGTGGTTCCGGCGCCTGTCTCGCAAGCACAAGGTCCTGAGTTTGATCCCTAGTACCAAAAAAAAAAAAAAAAAAGTCCAAACTTGTCAGTGCCTGAGAACATGGACTCAATATATAAAATACAAATTGGTATAACTATGAGAAAAAAAACGGAAAAATCCACATCACAGAAAGGGTTTATAACAAATTCATCACAATAACTATTAAACTTGTAAAATATTTGAATAACATAGTTCACTACATTGAAGATATATTGAAGTTTCAGCCCATAGCCATTTTGTTCAAGCACATGAATAATGACAAAATTGACCACTACCATAAAACAAGAGTCAGCAAACTTTAGCGAATATCTATAATAGATTATTATTATTAATCTTTACAAAGGAAGGAAATTCTTATACATGCTACAATGTAGATAGGCCTTGAAAACATTAGGTTAACTGAAAGAAACCTAAAAATCAATAGGAACAAAAAAATTGACAAGTACTAGACATAGAAAATGTTTAGGGAATGAAATATTACAATAAGCCAGCAAACACATAAATAAAAACAATCTCACTAGTAATCAAGAAAACACATTACAACTATTATGAGGTACTGCTTTATTCTCATCACACTGATGAGAAGTTTAAAGAATAATATCAAGCATTATTGAAAATAGAAAAAAATGTAGATTGCTTATAAGAGAGTAAGTTATTGTAAACACTTTAAAGAACAATTCACCAACATTTAGTAAAAATGAAGATGGACAGTAAACTACAGGAAACGTGGTGAGTAAAGAAATCCAAGAGGATCGAGGATTTAGCTCAGTGGTGCCGCCGCCTGCCTCACAAGCACAAGGTCCTGAGTTCAATCCCCGGTACACCCCCCCAAAAAAGAAAAAAAATCCAAGAAACAGATAATACATAAGACAATTATTAAATTTTCAAATTATTCAAGTTAATATCATATTAACTATATACATAAATAAATATAATAAGTAAACATGAATAAAATAATACAACTATAAAATGAATACAACAATACTACCAGAAAATTCAGAAGAGAAGGAATGGGCAGGACATGCATTCTGAGGGCTGTACACATAAAACTTCACTTGTATCTGTAATATTAATTTCTTAAACTGGATGTTATACATGTTCATTATGACAATCTTTTTAGCATATATGAATACATTTTAATACACTTTAAATGTTTCCTAAGTAAGAAGAGGTGGGAAAATGGCTGAGCAGAAGCACATATCACTCATTCACTCCTCTAAAAAGAACCAAAGCAAAAGGTGGATAGCTGCACATGGAGGTGAGTGATTGTGTTCATTCGGCTTTTCCTCACCATGACAAAATCCCTGACATGAACAACCTGTAGAAGGAAGGGTTTATTTTGGCTCTTGGTTTCAAAGGTTCCATGGTCAGCTAGCTCCATTGCTTTTAAGGCTGTGGCAAGGTGGAAACATCACAGCAGAAGGGCATGGTGGAGGAAAGTTGTTTACTCGATGGCACTCAGAGAATAGAGAGGGTGAAAGAACCCAAGAGGAAGAGGTTGAGGACCAGGTATAGTCTCCAGAGTCACATCCTCTTGATCCAATCCCTTTAACTACTCCCTAATCCTGTTTCCATCACTAACCAATAATCTCATCAAAATCTGATATCATAATAGTGGTTTAATCATGGATGAAGTTAGAGCCTTCATAATCCAATCCCTTCCCTAAAGCCTATCAGCAACCAAGTCATTAACACAGAGTCTTCTAGGGGACATACCATATACAAACCATAATAGTGATTGTGAAAGAACACTGGAATCAACAGGAGAAAAACGGAAATTTTATAATACTCAGAGACCTGGGACAACAGCATAGTAAGAGAAACAAAATATCCCAGCACCTGCTGCCTTGGCTCCATACTGGAGGGAGAAGAAAGGGTTCCAGCAAGCTCTGTCAACACAGACACTGGCAATCCTAGCTCCTGGAAAGTTTTGCAGCTTTACAGGGTTGCACCCTAACTAGGTAAGTAATCTGAAATCTGCACAGTAGCCTGACTTTCAAAGAGAATTTCATTTAATTTCCCAGAGAACTCCCAGGGTGCTGTAGCCAAGAGTCATCTTGAGAAAAGACCTACTGTTTGAAATTTGACTGCTGTAGGGGTCAGAAACCCTGCATATTCCCATCTTGGTTCAGTAGAGTAACTCTTATACAAACCCACTGAAAACATTGTTCTGCAGGGCATGGATGTTGCCACATGGAGGGGAACAGAGGGTGCCAGCCTCAAAAACTGGGAATGAGACTAAGTGAGTGGCCAGAAGTGTGTGGTTTCACACCAGTGCCAGGGCTAAAAGCAGTTATTCACATGGTCCCTGCCATCTCTTCCCCCAGCACCACTCATGAGTACCTCTCAATAACAAGGCAGGGTCTGTGGTCCCACTATCCCTTGCTATCCACGGAAGCATGGTGGAGTGGTTTTGAACAATGCCAGGGCTCTGACTCTGACCTGTCCACAGGGCACACAGCCTAAACAGCCTGGAAAGAAACTGCCCAGCGCTAGCCATGTTCTATTCTCCATTGATCTCAGGAACACTGGCTCAGGAATTTTGCCTGAATCCATCCATGACCCATTTCAGCTCCATCCCTGGTAGACATGACAGCTCGAAGAAACAAGGAGAGAAAAGCCGAAGCCATACCCCTGTACCCATGTGCACACACCCCAGGGTGGGAGAGGATGGTGAGGCTCCACTTCTGGGTGGGCACATCTGCAATAGCAACAGAGAACAGCACTACAAATTCTGCTTTCATCGCACCTATACAGGTCCCAACACTTATCAACCTACACTCTGTTCACCCACTTCTGACAAAACTGGGTATGAACACCACAGAATAGGAGCTATGATTCCTATCCCTACCTACCACCTGAAGCACCTGAATCATACTACCATCTAGTCAGAGGACAAGTGCTTCAGGTTTTGCACCACTACTGGTGCAGCCAGTGCCAAAGACCCTCACAAGTAAAAAAGACAATAGCAGCAGTACCAGAGAAAACTCTGATCACCCAATAGGAGCCACATAGGGTGCACCTTAAACACTCTGTTGTCTATACCACACCTGCCTGAAGCGATAGAATGTCTAATATTCTTTCACGCTCTGCAGGCAATGGGTCTTTACAGTTCTTATATGGTAGGCACTGGGCCCAAACTCACTAATCACAGACAAAAAAAGCTAAAAGGATGTTACACTATGGTCCCCGGTGGGAAATAAACTCAACATTGCATAAAAACTGATGCCAAGGACGTATCTTTAGGAAAAATCACTTTCCAATAAAAGTGATAATCTATTCTACCAGATGTGCAAATTTAAAATAGGAACACATGAAATATGAAAAAGATAATATGAAGCTTCCTAAACATCATAACTCAACAGATTCAGAAGATGAGATGCCTTATAAATAATTTAAAGGAATCATTTCTAAAAATCTCAGATCCAAGGGAATGTAGATAAGAAGCTAAATGAAATTAGGAAGACAATGCAGGACAAGAATGAGAAATTTATCACAGAGATGGATTTTGAAAAAGAATCAACAGCAATCTTGGAAATAAAGAGCTCAGTAGGTCAAATAAAAACTTCAATTGAATCCCTCAACCACAGACTACATCAAGCAGAAGCATGAAGATGTTTCCTTTAAAAGTCACATTCACACACTAAAAAAGAAAAAAATAAGAAGAATGAAGAGAGTATTTAAGATCATCAGGATGCCTTTACATAATCAAATGTGTGTATCACTAACATCTCTGAAGAGGAGGAAATGAAGGCTAATAGAAAACCTATTCTATGAAATAATAGCAGAAAACTTCCTTAATTATGAAAAATATATGGCTGTCCATTTATAGGAGGCTAATAAATCCCCAAATACACATGACCACAAAACATCTTCACATTGACATATTATAGTTAAACTGTCAAATGTACAGGGCAAATATTTCAAGTCTGCAAGAGAAAAGCATGGAGTTACATTTAAGAGTAACCCCTTTAGATCACTAGTAGATCTTTCAACAGAAACCTCACAGCCCAGAAGGGGATGAAATGATGCATTTCAAGTCCTGAAAGAAAATAATTGCCAAACAAGATTACAAGGTCTAGCTAGGCTATCCTTCGGAAATCAAGATGAAATAAAGACTCTTTAAAAAAGCAAAAACAGAGAGAATTCATGACTGTTAGGCCAGCCATAACAAAAAAAAATGCTTAGCAGGCTTTCTACAACAGAAATTAAATGAAGATAACTATCATCATGATAGCATGTGAAATACCACTAGCAGTGGAAATATATATAAAAGAGAAATAGAAAAGAATCAAACATTAACAATACAGTAACTCATCAAGCAGCCAACCTGAGAGAAACAAAAGACTGAGAGAAACAAAACAAATGAGAGAAACAAAGAATATTGCAAACATCTAGAAGAAAATTAATAAAATGACAGCATAATTTCATAACTTTTAATAGTAAAGCTGAATATAGACTTAATTCTCCAATTAAAAGATACATATTGACTGAAGTGGATTTGAAAAAGCAAGACCTAATAATATACTGCCTAAAATAAATTTGCTTCACAAATTATAAAAATAATTATACAGATTATGCAAAAACATGGAGATTGAACAACACACTTTTTTTTTCTTGGTACTGAGGATTGAACCCGGGTCCTTGCACTTGTGCAGCAGGCGGCAAAACCACTGAGCTAAATTCCCAGCCCTGAACAACACACTTTTGAGCAAACAGTGGATCACTGAGAAACTCAGGAGGGAAATTAAAACATCTCTTGAAACAAGTGAAGATAAGCATGCTAAAAATTGAAACCTGTGGTATGCAGCAAAAGCAGTACTAAGGTTATAGCAATGTTTGCCTATATTTAAAGAAAGACAGATTTAAAATAAATGATCAAGGATGATCAAATAATGCATCTCAAAAATTTATAAAATCAAAAATAAATCAAACCCAGGGCTGGGGATTTAGTTCAGTGGTTCTGCCACCTGCCTGGCAAGCACAAGGTCCCGAGTTTGATCCCTGGTACCAAAAAAAGAGAATAAATCAAACCCCAAATTAGTAGAAGAAATAATACAAATAAGAGCAGAAATAAATGAAAGAGTATAAGAAGCAATAGAAAGTATCACTAAATCAAAAGGTTGTTTCTTTGATAAGATAAACAAAATTGACAAATCTTCAGCTAGACTAACAACGTAAAATAAGGAGAGAGAAAAGCCATTGCAATGGATATCACCAAAATGCAAAGTATCATTAGGGATTATTTTGAAAAAGAAAAAATGTTAGCAAATTGGAAAATTCAGAAAAAATGGAAAAAGTTCTGGACACCTATAACCTAACAAACCAGAACCAAGATGATATTTTTTAAGACTTGAATACACAAATAGTGAATAATGAGATTGAATCAATAATAAAAAGTCTCCCAACAATGAAAAGCCAAGGACTGGATATGTTTACTGCTGAATTTTCCCAAATTTTTAAACAACTAACACTATAGCTTCTGAACTATTTCATAGAATTTAAAGGGATAGAAAACTCTTCCATACTCTTTCTTTAAGGCCAACATTACCCTGTTATCAAAACCTGACAAGGATACACACAAAAAAGGAAACTATAGACCAATAAACTTGTTGAACATAGATGCAAAAATCCTCAACAAAATAATAGCAAATTAAATTCAACAGCACATTAAAAAATCATACAAAATGCTCAAACAGGTTTTATTCCTGTGATGTAAGAATGGTTCAACACGTAGAAATCCATATACATAATACACTACATAAATAAAATGAAGGATAAAACTCACCTAATCATTTTAGGTATACAATATAATGACATCCATCAGTGGAAATTTGCACCTTTACATAGTCTCTCTTGGTTCTTATTTTTCACCCTTCCCCTGCCCTCCCTTCAACCCCTCCAGTCCTCCCTATTTACAAAGATTTTGTTCCTATTTTTCCATTTTCTCATATTAATCCCATTCCCTTCTATCCTTTCCCTTAGCCCTCCCACTTCCTTCCCCTTTGCCCCTTTTGTATACCTAAAATGTACCAATTATTAGAATGAATAATCGATAATGTAAAATAGGAAGAAAAGGTCCAAAGGGGTAGGGGTAGTGGGAGGCACAGGGGAAAGGAAAGAAGGGAAAGGAAAAAATAATGAGAAATGGAAAAAATGGAAATAAAGTCTTTGTAAATAGGGAAGGGTGGAGGGCATGAAGGGAGGGCTAGGAATGGGGAAAAAATAAGAACCAAGGTGCATTATGTAAAGGTACAATTCCCAATGAGAAATGTAATTATGTTGTATACCTACAATGTACCAATAAAAGAAATTTAATACAAAAAAAAATAAAATAAAAAAATAAAAAACAAAAACAAAACAAAACAAAAACTCACGTAATCACCTGAATAGATGCAGAGAGAGCAGTTGATAAAATTCAGTACCTTTACAAGGTAAAAGCCTTGAATAAATTAGGTGTAGAAGGACCATACCATAACATTTTAAAGGCTATATATGACAACCCCAGAGCCACCACACTGAATAGGGGAAAACTGAAAGCATCTCCTCGAAGAGTAGGTGCAAGTCAAGTGTGTCTGCCCTCATAGTTCTTATTCAATATATTACTAGAAGTTTTAGCCAAAGCAATTAGGCAAGTGAAAGAAATCAAAGGCATGCAAATAGGAAAGGATCAAGTCAAATTATCCCTGTTTGCAGATGATATACCCAGAAAAACCTAAAGATTTACCGAAAGATTATAAAAACTGATAAATTTAATAAAGCAAGGGATACAAAATAAAGACACAAAAATATAGATTTCCTATCAATAATGAATTTGTTGAGAAAGAAATCATGAAAACAATCCTATCCACAATACTCACAAATGAAATAAAATAAGGTAAAATATACTAGGAATAAAGTTAACTAAGGAACTGAAAAATTTCTGTGATGAAAATTACAAAACACTGATGTAATGGAAGATGGCAGTAAAAAATCGAGAGAACTCCCATGTTCAGTGATTGGAAGAATTAATATTCTTATGATATCCAGAAACCTGCAGATTAAATGCATTCCCCTTCAAAATATCAATGACATTGTTTATAGAACTAGAAAAATAAATCCTAAAATTCATATAGAGCCACAAAAGATCCAGAATGGCCTGAATAATATTGGCCAAAAAGAGCAAAGCCGGAGGCATCACAATATCTGACACAGAAAACCAAGCATCACATGTGTTTTCTCATATGTGGAAACTTAAGAAATATCATACATGAATCTCAGTAAGAAAACAAAGAAATTGAAAGGACTGAGAAATTAGAATGATATAAATGAGAAATGTAGAATGATAAAAAATGGGAAGTTAAATTGGAAATTTGAAATGGAAGAAAAAATATATAAATATGCGCACTTAAAAATTTGTACACATCAATAGGTGCAAGCCCATCTGTTGTACCAGAGATTCCAGAAAGAAACCCTTAACAATGGAAGAAAACAATAGAAAATAGGAACTTAAATGACATACTTAATTTTAAAATAAAAGCACAGAAATTTAAGTAAACTATACTAATAATTGAAAGATGAATTGACACCAGAATCTACACCCAGTTTCTACATCAAGGGTCACATAGCATAAATCTGATGGAGATAGTATAATAAGGTAAGCAGAGGGGCCAGGGAATTAGCTCAGTGGCACCGTGCCTGCCTAGCAAGTGCAAGGTTCTGAATTCAATCCCCGGTACCACAAAACAAAAAACTAAAACAGGTAAGAAGAGGAGTCAGATTTTAAAACTTACTATATAGCTACAGTAGTTAAAACAGTGTGGCCCTTGCTTAAAGACAGGCATCTACAAGGGGTGATCAGAATTTATGATGAATGATTAAGGGGAAAAAACAAAAACTTATCACAGTAAAAGAAAGAATGATGGGTTAAGTCTGTTCAAAACAAGGAACATTGATGGCACTGTGTCTCTTACCATAATAAATTCTTGAATTTAAACATTTACTATATTTTATGACCACTCTACATTGATCAAACACAGCAATTTCTGTGAAATAAAACGTTATGGTGTGTCTTCATCTAAGTTATTGACTCTATGTAGCACTGTGCAACTTCTGCCTCATCCAAAATATCAAAATGACCATGAAAGGTCAACTTTTTGAATCATTTCAGGCATCAAGGCAGCCATGACAGCACAGCTAAAGACACTCATGAAAGAACACTTCCCAGGGACAAGTGTGTTTGAAGAGAAAGGGAGTCTTTCGAGGAGGATTAGCAGCAACATATCATTTAAAACATTCATTGTATCTTTTAATCATGTTTCATAAATCAATGGAATTGAATTGAGATTCTAGGAAGAAACCCTTGCAATGGATTTTCAACAGAAGTGACAAGACAATTCAATGGGAAAAAGATTTTTTTCTCATTCTTCCACTATTAAAGATTTTTCAGTGTAGGGGTGGTGGGAGGGAAAGGGGAAAGGAAAGAAGGGAAGGGAAAAATTATGAGAAAAGAAAAAAATGGAAATGAAATCTATGTAAATAGGGAAGGGTGGAGGGGGTGAAGGGTGCACAGGTAATGGGGAAAAAAATAAGAACCAAGATACATCATGTACAGGTACAAGCACCCAATGATAAATGTAAGCATATTGTATACCTAAAATGTACCAATAAAATAATTTTTAAAAAAGATTTTCCAATAATTGGAACTTGGACAAGTGCATAACTGCCTCTACATATCTCCAAGAATAAACCTGAAGCCCTTCCTCATATCATACACCCAAATGGATGAATTAACTCCAAATGGGTGATAGAACGAATGGTAATATCTGAAATTATAGAATTCTCAAGATAAATGAGAACAAAATAGTCTTAGCTAGAAGACCAAAAGCACAAAGGACCAAAAATAACAGATAAATTAAATTTCATTGAAGTAAAAAGCTTTCATACTTTAAAGGATACCATCCAGGAAAGTGAAAAGATAATTCACAAGTTACAGAAATGTTTGAAAATCATATGTGGGATAAGAGACTTTCATCCAGAAATATAAAGCATTTTCTTACAACTCAGGAGTCAGTAATAAAAAGGAAACAAAATCAAAATGGGTAAAGTTTCTGAGTAGACATTACTCTAAAAACTGAGCAAATGAAAAGATGCTCAACATTTCTAGCCATCAGGTTTTGGCCAATCAAAACCACAAAGAAATAAAATATCACATGGATTAGACTGGTTTATTAGAAAGAGATAATATCAAGTGTTGAGGAAGTAGAGAAATTTGAAATTTCATACACTGCTGATGAGGAATATAAAATAGTGCAAGCACTTTAGAAAACAATTTGTAATTCCTCAGAAAGTTAAATGTAAAGTTACTATATGAATCAACAATTTCAGCAGTATTCAGGTATTGAAAAATATTTTTGCACAAAAATTTATATACGAGTATTCATAATATGAACATTCAAGATAAGCCAAAGTAGAAATAACTCACCAGCTGATCAATGGATAAATAAAATACAGTATATTCATATAATAGAATATTTTCTAGTTATAAAAGGAAAGAAACACTGATACTACCACACTATTGATGAACCTTGAAAACATGCTAAGTGAAAGAAGGCAGTTATAAGAGACCACATACAATTCTACATATAAGGTATAAAAAAATGGACAAATTTATAGTGACAAAAGCAGATTAGTGGTTGTGTAGGATTGTGGGGGTTATGTGAACTTACTGTTTATGGGTGTAAAGTTTCTTCTGGGGGTGGTAAAAGTGTTCTAATGTTGACTACAGAGATGCTCACATCTCTGTGGACTATTCTAAAAGACACTGAATTACACACTGAACTACAGGAGGAATTATATCCTAATGAAGCTGCCAAAATGATACTTTTCATCATAGTGTAAAAAGTGCATTTTGTTAACTCAAAATAAAATTTATGTTAAAAAAATGTATTTCATGTTTACCTAATCAGTATTAATTCAGTTTTGTTTGTATTTTACAACATAATATATTTATACAGTGCTACAGTTATGTACTTGCATATGTGCTTTTATATTTTTATGTATCTACATAATTATAAAAATATACATGTATTTATGCTAAAGTAGTTTTTGCTTGTGAGAAAAAGACTGTAGACCAATGCATACAAATTGGAATGTGTCACGCTCCTTTTGTATTAAAAATTTAGGAAGATGTATGGTCTTTCAACAATCATGGAAGGATACTTGTTGTTACACCCTCCCCATGGGAATGGCAGCATTTCTGAATTCTAGTGTGCAGGAGACACTGGATTCATGGGCGTGTGCTCAACAGCAGCCAAATGTGCTCACTACTGTATTTTCTCCCAATGTTCCCTTCATTCCTGAGTGGTGATGCTTGTAGCAGAGGTCAGGCTCAAGGTACATGAACTATGTCTCCTACATACTCAGTGGTCACTTCCAGTGAGAGCACAACACTTCCTTCTGCTCAGGTTTTGATTCCAAACGTGAGTCTTTATCTAGAACAAAGACAATACAAACTCATGTGCACACATACTAAAGAGAAGTAAAATTTTTACTCTATATCAGATACTATCCTCATATTCACATCGTGAGGACTCCGTAAACATCTGACTGACAAGGCAGGCTGTGGGTAACTGAATACTACAGAACTTTCAGCTCAACATCATCCACACAGTCAGAGGGAACTGGATTCAAGAGTAACAGTGGTTATATATGAGAGAGAGTGTGTAGTAGTCAGATAGCCCATGATTCTGGATTAAGGCTTAGGGTTTTATTTGTTTCCTAATACTGTACTGAATTACTGTGAAACTAACCCTACTGAACAAGATTGTTCCTCAGTTGGGTAGAATATTGGTAAAAGTTACTATCCTCTGCACAGAGTTTATAAGTAGCTCAGGTATAATTAAATATGTCCTGGTATAAGGGTTCTTGGAGAAAAGAAATTACTGCTTTGGTTGCACTATGCATTTATAGCTGTGAAAGGATGTTTGCTTTAGAAATGTTTAAGATCCAGCTAGTCGGAGAACTCTTGGAAGATGATCCCTTTAAATCAATGGAAAATTTGCACCACTACTGAATACAAAAGAAACCACATTCAAATTTTGAAATTAAATAAGTGACTAGTTCACAATGACTAATTTCTTTCACAATAGAAAAGTTTAAAAAATAAAACAAGTGATATTTTTGTTCCTTCAATTGCTTTTCAGCTTCTACATTTTTTAAATTGCCTGTAGAAAAAAATGTTCAAGAGAACAGATTGAAATTATTTTAATTTTGCAATAGCCTAGAGGAAGATGAAATTATACAATGGCCTAGACTAAAATCTTCTGTCTGGTTGGTAGCCAAGGGATGGAACAGGATGAACAATAGAGATCTGGGCTAGAAGTAATAGCCTAAAGACAAAGAGGGGAAGAAGAGGTTTTGTTTGAATATGATGAATCCCTTGAGCATTTCCTTTATTTCTCCCTTTTGATAATTATAGTCCAGATATAAAATAAATCATAATGCGAAAGATGACAAGTAATATAAATCATGGCTATTTAAGACACATGAATTGGATGGATTTATCTTGAATAGATGTTCTCAGTCTAGGATCTGTGGAAGAACCCAAGTGAATATAAAACTCCTGAAATTGTTTGCCTAATTGTATGAGAATGTGCACCTGTGAGCTTTCCTGAAGACAGACCATGGCTTTCATCAAGGGGGTCATTAATTTAAAAGAATAATGTGAAGCACAGCTCTAAAAAAACCAATTAAGTGGCCATAATAAAAGCCCACTACTTACAACTTTTAAGTTTCTCTGTTAATATAATAGTTTTATCATTGATAGTAGGTCATGATGTATGTTTTTAGACCCATGGATTCCGACCTAACATAGATTGGGTGAGGTAAGTAAGATCAGAACTCCGGCAGAATCAAGAGTTAATCTTTATACTCTTTCAGCCTGAGAAAGGATTTAACTCAACATAGGAGAATCACTTAAGTTTCACTGCTGGACTCTAGATCCAATTGCTTGTATACAAATTACCAAACATGTCAAACTCAAAAAGATGTTTGAGTTCTTTTTTTTCTATTTCACCCTTTCCCCCAAAGCAAGTCTGGGTCAAAGGCATGATATTTCATGTCTCTTTTGTTACTGAAATACAAGCCATTTGCTGATAGAACCCTGCTAAATGTTAGGCTAATGAGAAAAAAAAGGCAAAACAAAGAAATTATTGTTTAATCTGTTTTGTTTTGGCATTTGACCACAAGTATCCTCTTTAAAAAGAACATTTTTATCCTAATGATCAAGTGTTTGAGGATGCACACAGTTCAACCCATAGCATGCAAAGAAATATCTTAAATAAATGCTTGTCACTGTAGACCAAAGTTTAAAATTACTTGCTTCCTCCACAATCATATATTTAATAATAATACAGTGATACTTTTGCTTTGATGAATGTATCATATCTCAAAATACTGTATTTTGAAAAGGAAGCATTTCTTAAGGATTTCCTCAAACTTAAAAATGTAATAAATAAAGCATTTGTAATTTTAAATAATTCTGTAATTGTTGATTCTAGTTGAATTAATTAACCATTCATTTTATATATTTATTAAAGTCCCGTGTTAGAAAGCAGAAAATACAAACATGAACAAAACAGATACAACTACTCTTCTGAAGGGAGATGACAGGATAATGAAGAAGAGAAATGTGCATCAAAATTCCAAACAATAAATATGGAAGAGCACTGAGGAAGAGCTATGAAGGGCAGGTACTATTTTCTAACTCTAGAACAGTCAAGAAAGTTTCTCTTAGGTGGGAATGGTGGCATATATGTGTAATCCGAGCACTCTGGGAGGCTGAAGCAGGAAGATCACAAGTTTGAGCCCAGCCTGGGAAACTTAGTGATTTAGTAAGACCCTGTCTGAAAAGGAGGCAGGGGATGTATATACCAGTGCAAAGACCCTGGATCCTTAGTACTGCAAAACAAAACAAAAAATGAAAGCAAACAGAAGGGGGGGGGGGAGAAAGAGAGAGAGAGAGATATTCTCTGAGGATGTGGTATTTGAAGGATGAGAAAGATTTGGCTTGGCGAACAGAGTGGAAAGAATGTTTTATGTGGAGGGAACACCATCTGGAAGTGACTCTCTGGTCATAAGGCACGCTGTCAGTACCACAAAACACAAAACAGGGCAGGGCAGTATGGATACCAGCTGGCTCAAGCTGAGGAAGAAGAGGAAGGTGACAGAAGACCACCCAGTGTTTGTGTCCTGTCAAAAAGGCTGAATCTTAATCCTAAGAGCAATGGCAAGTCAACAAACAATTTTCACTTCCAGAAGTTTGGACCTGGAGATTGTCTATTAGAGTTGATAAGACTAGATTTATGTTTTGAAATGATCATGTTAGAATAATCTATATATTATGTACAGTAGGTTGCTTAATCTTAAGCAAATTCAATAAAGTTATTAAGAAGAGCATAGGATTCATAAATAACAACCAGAAAAACCCTCCTGGGCTTATACTCCAACTCTACCATTTTCCTAATGTATGAATTAAGAAAGAATATATTTAAACACTCAGAATATAAAATGAAAAAAGTGATGGCTATTTCTTCTTCCGGAATAAGTGGCTCAACTGTAAAATCATGTATCTAATCAGTATTGTTATTAAACTTGAGTAATGGTATATACTTCTCCATACAGGTTAAGAAAATTAGTCATTAAAATATACAATTCTTACATTTGAAATTATTTTTTTAAACTTAGAATGACTCTACCAACAAAATGCATTGGCAGGCTGTTGAGCCAGTCTTCCAACTTCACTGTGTTCTCCATGACTAATGGCTCTGTCCTAGACGTCATTTCAGTGTTGCCCGCATCAGCAACCACCTTATACAGCGCCTCTCAGCTGCACGTTTATTTAACTCCTTATCCAGAATTATACACATATTAGCTTTGTATATATTTTTATTATATTTACTGTGCTTAATACGAATAAAGCTTCTTGTATTAATGTCATACATAGTTATCAGGGTGATTAAAAAAGCTCCCTAAAGCCTATTACGTCTCCATTCTTCTATTAAAATGTATTTTAATTAAAAAGTAAGAATTATGTATATTTATTGTATATAATATGTTTTGATAAATGTATACATTGTGTAATGGTTACATCAAGCTAATTAACATATATACCTTCACATTTTTGGGGGGGGTCTCTCTTCTTATATGTCTTCTAATGACTAGCTTCTGTAATATTCCTTGTAGTTGGTCTCATAGTTCGATAATTTTTAGCAACTAACTTATGATTCTTATTATAAAACTATTATCCTAAGAATACAGTTTAAACAAATAACAGCCCACTGTAGCCAAAGATGTGCAGGTTATGCTAAGTGATCTCATCAATTACTATAAACTATTCACATGTATCAATAACCAAATGTTTCTTATTCCATTCGCTTCTCATAATTATGTTTTGGAGTTGCTACTCACTGAATAGGCGCATCAGTCTCTGCATTCCTGCCATACAAGTTCCATTGCTTTAGTGTCAAGCTGGATTCCCTTCATCTATTGGATTCTAGCTATTCTCATCAAATGGAACAGAGAAGAAATGGATAATATGATTAGACAATTCTCAACAATTTAGTTGAAGGTCTTGTGTGGAACTATTTTAGTATAACAGATTTAGTTCTAAGTAGAATAGGTAGAAACAAAGTAAATCTCTCTAAAATAGTTTCAAGTTTACATGAATAAATTCTTTGATTTAAAAGTTATTTCATCTTCCTTAAGAACTTTTATTATGCACATATTTTGATTTGTAAAGTATCAAAACTGCTGTTTAAAACTATGTTTATAAGTCTAAAATGTACAATAAATGTATTTAAAGTGTTTATCACCAAGCTCAACTAGTTTCTATTTCTAACTTATCAATGAATCTGTAATACCTAGTGTTTACTGGCATTATTTTCCATCTGCTTGGCGATTCATTTATCTTTTCACCATTTGAGTAAAATATTAAAACGTTCTCATCATACTCAAATAGAAACTAGGTTTGTTATTGGTGGTACCTGCGATTTAAAATCATGCATTTAGTAAGAAGTAGCCGTTTCTACTTTTTAACAGGCATTAAGAAGCAGGCATTTTTGTTAAAATACAAGCCAGGTAGATGCAGCCTTCTGCAGCAGTGTGTGGCTATTTGCCTGTCCTATAATAATTCTTCAGGCAAGAGCTCTGAAATTGTTTCTCTGAAACGTGGAGTTTGAAGTAGGGTTGATGGAGAAGATTGTGGTAATAAACGTAGGAAGAGAATAAAACTGAGTGTCTTGTGGATGAAATACTTTGTCAACCTTCTTTAAGAGTTCTAACTTTACCTTGTAGACAATGAGGAGTCACTGATACGTTTAAAGGAGTGGAACCCATGATCATATTTGCATTAAAGGAGCAATTAGTATACCTCTTTTTAGTTGAACTGAGATTGAAACACTGGTTGTAGGCAAAACAGATGAACCATGACCAGTGGGAGTGTGGGTGAGCCATGTGACCGTTATCCTGCTCACCAGCCCGCTATGTCCCCTGGACATATTGGTCAACATGAGTTGGACTTGTATTTGTTTGATTGACTGTTTTTACTAAAGGAACGAAGAGAAATTTTGATGAGAAATAAGAGAAGAGATGGGAACAATAGGGAATGAAGAACAAACAGCAAACAAGTCTGCTCTCTGCTGAGTCCCACTGAATGGTTTTGTGAGCTCGAAGGCAGACTAAAGGCAGGAGAGCTGCTTTTATATGCGAGTTAGAGCATAAGCACTGTTCTTTTTGGACATCTGGTGGCAAAATAGAATAGAAAGATGGCATTCTTATTTTTGGCAGAAAATATCATTGAAGATACAAGAGGTCACTAGCTGGCTGAGAACTTGTAAACCTGGGAAGCAGCAACTGGATGTGGGCGGTGGTGGTGGATGTGGCAGCTCACAGCAGGTGTTCGTGGCTATCGGTGTGCACAGATTCATTCCTAAAACCTGTGAGACTTCCTCAAGGAATACTCAGAAGTATGACAAGCAGTGAATCAGCTCTTGTTCCAGATCTACTGTGTAAAGGATTGTTCTGAAAACAGAAGGCTGGCAGTCAACGCTAACATGAATTTATTTGCAACCACAGAGAAACCACTAAAATCACAAATAAACCCAGGGGTTCAGACTATTAGCGCCAGGCAGCAAACTTATCACCAATCCATTTGAAAATTGCCAGAGTAGCACTGTGGCTGAGCTAGAGAGGAAGATGGACCCAGAAGATACTTAGTAAGTAGACTCAACATAACCTGATACATGGGAAGATATTCTATCTCTGCCTACCTGGGGGTAATGAGGAGCTGTTAAATGACCAGCAAGTTACTTAGCTCCCCCCCTCCCCCGCCCTTTACTGGAGACTGAACCAGTACACTCACTCTACCACTGAACTGTATCTCTATCCTTTTGTTTTTTTATTTTGAGACAGAATCTCACTAAATTGCCCAGTCTGGCTTTGAACTTGCAGTTCTTCTTTCTTGTCCTCAGAGTAACTGGGATTAGGGGCATGTGGCTTTACTTAAATTCTTGAAACCTCAGTTCCCCCAATTTTTGAATTTTCAAATTCTGAATAATAATGGTATTATCCTGTAGAATTTTTGTCAACATTAAATGAGATGATCCACTTAAAATATTTAATATATTATGAGGCATATTCTAAGCACTCAGAGATACTAACAATCATTACTTTGTCTGCAGAGAATATTCACAGTATGTGTAAAGCAAATTGTTAATTTTAGGAAGTCATAGTCTGTATATAAATTTGAAATGTGTTGCAATATTTATGATCATTAGTTTACAATTGATATTTATTTACCTGTATAAATATGCACATATGTACAATTGGTTAGTCTTTATCATTGAGTAGTAAAGCAATAAAACGCACTACCCTGAGTTTTTCTCTATTCCATGTGCTCCTAGTTATATAAGCTCAAGTGCTTCCCCTCTTAAAGGCATAGCATATAAAATTTCACTTTGTTTATCAAAGAGCATTTGATGTGCTTTCAACTCTGAGATGTAAGTGCCAGCCACATCTCAGATGCATTAATATAGATGTTCTCCCCAGTATGCTGACTGTTGATGAGCCGGTATTCTGAATATTATTTGGGCTTTGATTATGCATGAATTTTTTTCTTAACAGGATATGTATGTGCATATTATGTATGTGTTTGCTTGTATATATGTGTGTATTTAAGTGCATATAGGTGTGTGCATGTGTATACAATGATTAGAATAATAATTTTGACAGATTATGAATTTGTGTTCAAGATTTCAAAAAATTAAACATAAAAAAGTATCAGAAGATGAAATATGCAAAAATTATGATCACAGATATTTAAAATCCTTCTCTGCCGTTTCTCAAGAACCATTCTTTGTTTAAGTGGCCCCTAGAAGAATATTTAAGTCTTAGGGTGAGGTGAGAAATAGAATTGCAGGGAAAGAAAGGTACCCAATTACTTTTACCATGATCCCTCAAATACCCTCTACTGATTTTAAACATGGGAGAAGAGTGTATCTGTTCGTTCACTATTGTGTCCCCTAATTACACACAAATATATAATATTGTTCAGTCAACATTTGCTGAATGGATGAATTAAACCATAATACTTGAACTTTCTAAAACTCTGAGATATGTTCTCAAATTTTAATCTAGTTCTTAAAAATCCTTATTAAGTAAATACAGTTTAACCCATTTTACCAATGAGAAAATTAACTGTACTAACATGAATGTCACTTGTTAGGACACAGAGCAATTAAACATCTAGACTGAAAAGAAGGCCTAGGGTTCTTTTTGCTTAGTTGGGAGTCTGTTTAACACCCAAGTCATTTCTTGAATAGTATTTCAAATTACACACAGTTGTCACTTGATAATCATGTGGGATTGGTCCCAGAGTCCCTTCAGATATCAAAACCTGAGGATGCTCAAGGTTCTTATATAAAATGGTAGTTGCATATAATCCGCACACATTCTCTTGTATACTTTAAATCATTTCTGTTACTTATAATACCTAGTAGAAGGTAAATGCTATGTAAATATATAGTTGTTGCACTATACTGTTTAGAGAATACTGATAGGAAAATAAATCTAGACATATTCAGTAGAGACACAATTTTTAAAAAAATACATTTTTGATCATACATTGGTTAAATCTATGGATGTAAACCCCTGAATATGGAGAACTAACTGTACATACAAAGTACACATAATATATCCCATCACTTTTGCCACTTTCTGAAGCAGTTCTGGAAGTCCTCTTTCATGTCTTTATGAGGTGTGATCAAAAATCCTGTGAATGCTGCTGCTGAGTGCCATTCAATGGAAAGCCATGGTTGTAAAAACATTACAGTGTGTCTCCATCCACCTTATTCCCCAGATCTGTCACTGTGGCACTTCTGGCTCTTCCTTGAACTCAAGTGAGCTTGAAAGGCAAATATTTTGAATCAGTTCAGGACACTGAGGCAACCATGACAATGCAAATAAAGACAAAAATGGACTTCTAGAACTGCTTCCAAAAAGTGACAAGATTTGGGATAAGTGTGTTCAAAGCAAGGGGCAGTATTTTGAGTGGGATTAATGGGAATGTGTCTTTTACTGTAATAATTTTTTGGATTTAAACTTTCACTGGGCTCCATGGCTCAGGGGGCAGAGAACTGGTCTTGTAAACATTCACTATATGTTTAGATCACATTTGTGTGTGTGTGTGTGTGTGTGTGTGTGTGTGTGTGTAAAGAGAGGGAGGGAAAAGAGTTACTTAATCTACACTGTTGTGTTGTGTTTTGTTTTTTGAGTGCTTCTTTTTACCACATCCAACAAGCAGCTGTGCTTTTACTGACCAGTGGCTGTACTAACCAGGGACTCGGCAGAAACATCAGGTAAATTTCCAACTCCCTCCGCACTTCCTTTCCTAGTAGCTTACCTTCCATAACCCATCCACAGCCCAAGCTTCTCATTATTAAAGTTCTCTTGCTCCCTTTTTCCTATCACATAGGTTTTCAGATCTCATGTGACTTCCACTCCCTGGAATCCTCTTATGGCTTCATTTTTTGTTCCCTTTCAGCCTAAATTCTGCCTTTTCTCACTTCAGGCACTGAAAACAGTATGTCTGCAGGGTGTCATGCAGAAGGCCCTTATGCTCAGTCCTACTGTTTCTGAAAAATCTGCAACCTTACAATCAGGATCACTATTGGGTTTATTTTTAAACTAACATTGCAGCCTGCTGCTAGAGAAAGCCATAAGGTTATACAAATAGGTGCCTTTTGTTAAAAATTCAGTCTTCAGCCAGAGCTGGCCTCTCAACGCAGCTGGGCAATCTGTGTGTCCCAAATCTCCTTCCTCCCTCTTTTTCTTCAGCAGCCCTCCCAAATCCCCATCATTCTCAGTAAACCCTTGACCCCACTCAGCAAATGACCTCACCTTCTACTTCACAAAGGAAACAGAGGCCAACAGACAGTAACTCCCTCAACTTCCTGCCCCTCCTCTACACTCTTATCAGCCCCACATCCATCCTTACCTCTTTTCCTCATTTTTCAGTCGCAGTGATGCCTCTCCTCCTAGCCAGGGCTAATCCCACCACCTGTGATCTGGATTCCATCCCTCTGGCTCCCTCGGGGAGGTGCTCCATCAATCATCATGGTCCTGTATCTTCAACCTCTCACGCTGCACCAGCTCTTTCCCCTCAAAACACAAAAATGCTCTCACCGCTTCCAACTCAAATACAGACACGCGCACACACACACACACACACACACACACACACGCAAGCACACACACACACTCCCTTCCCCTCTCTGTGTTCCCTTCAAGTTACTGCCAAAACTTTCTCTGTTCTTTCTCAGCCAAGCTTTTGTTCTTCTTCTTGTTTTCTTTTGTTTTGACCTTAAAATCCACACGTGCTCATATTAGAACATCATGGAGATTAATATTTTCAAAGAAGAAAAGGGTAATTGCCCATAATATCCATCATACAGGGGTGACAACAGTTAATATTTAATATTTTGGAGTTTTTAGCTGTCTTTTTCCTACCTATAACAATACTGGGTATCATACCTTAGCACAGTTTGCATCTTGGTCTTTTCACACACTGTGATCATTTTCCCATAGTCTGAAGTATCTCTCAAACACTTATCTCTTAGTGACTGCATATTGTTTCAGTGTATTTCTAACAACTGAAATATTGTCTATTAAACTGTTACACTATCTTCAATTTTTTTCTTCTGCGAATAATCATAAGCACACTTCCTAAAGACAAACCCATATTTGTCCTCTCCTCCCTTTCTCTTCTCTGTCTAGGACAATCTGTCTTCCATCATTTCTAAGACCTCTATATGTTGAGATTTCTCTCCTTGAGGTTATCAAAGATGTCTGTCCCAGTGTGAAAGATACTTTCCTGTGTTTATCTGGCTCATAGCTGGCGATTCTCTCCCTGAAACCAACAGCTTTCCATGCCAGGGCCCCCTTCACATCTCCTCTGCAGGCTTTCCTTCCTGGGCTTACATTGGATATTTGGCTTCCCTGGAACTCCACCCTAGCTCTTGGCACTATTTGCGCACTTTCTCACTGGCTGGGGGTAACCAGTTCCTCATACTTTACTTCACATTCTGGTTCCCAAGCTCCGTACCAAGACTCTTTGGGCTGCAGGGAACCATCTCTGACTCGAAGTCACCAGCTCTGAATCATTTTTCCTCTTGTAAGCCATTATGGCTTCTTAATGCTCTCCTGTCATGCGTCACTTTCTAGTAAACTATTGGCTTACTTGTTCCGCTCATTCCAGCTTTCTCCACAGCAGCATTATTTACATAATAGGACAAATAATTTTTTTGTCATGGGGCTCTGTCTTATATTTTGTAGGATGTTAGTAGCATCCTTTACTACAACTCACTAGATGTCAGTAGAAACCCACCCCAATTGTGAAAATTTTTAAAAAATATCTTTAGGTATTACTAAATGTCCCCTGGAGACAGAATTTCTCAAGTTGAAAACAATAGTATTAGACTGTGATTTTTGCAAGGGTTGGACCTGTGTATTCACCACTTTTTAATCATCATCCATTCTAGCTCTGCACATAAACGAAGTCAAATAAAAGATGGGATGAATACAGGGTAAAATTGGGCAGCAAGACAAATTTGTGCAAAGAAGCACTTTTTAAAACAAAAGTATTCAGCTTTAATGGTCAACTGTTTAGTAAACATTATATTACAAATAAGTTTCCTTGATCCATACTAGGTATTAAAAATCAATGATGTCCTTAACCTCAGGGAGCTTTAGTTTCACAGGAAAGAAATGAGTCACACGTGCAATTAACATGCACATGGAAACTTAATTACACAAATGAAATCTTAGAGTTTGCTGTGGCGATTTGGAAATTTTACTGCTGCTCAAGGAAAGGAAAGGAAAAAAAGGAAGGCTTCCAGAAGCAATAGACACTTTACCACCTGTGAACAAAGGACAACATGCAGGTTGAGATCGGGGGCTTCTAAGTCACAGGAGCCATACTAGGGAAAGGTTTTCAAGTGCGTGACTTCTAAGTCTTCAAGGACTCAAGTCTACCCAGACATTCATGAGATTATTCCTTTAAATTGCAGCATTAATTTAGCTACTGAGTAAATATGTGTATGCTTCGTTCCAGTTAAATACATCATAATGTCCAAAAGTCTAAAACATTTTAAACTATTCAATTCATAAACATGGATATAAGTGTCAATTAATAAGTGGATGGGAGATGTAGACCCATGTAGTTAGTAGATGTGAATAAATGAATGCACTCAGGCCCTATGTTCCGTCTCTGTGAGGTAGGGTGGGGGCAGAGTTTTGTAGCAAAAGGGAAAATTGGTAAGGTCTAGGGGGATTTGTTGTTGTTACTGTTGTGGTTTTCCAGATTGCTATTGTGGTAGGGAGGAGGTGCTACTAGGTAGAGGGCAAAATACTATAAAACACAAGAAAGCCCCTCAACAAAGTATTAATAAGCTGACATTTTGCATTGCTAATAGCGCTGTGATTGGGAAATTGCACTAACCCATGCTTATAGATCCATGACATATATTAGCATGTTGAAGGATCCAGAAGTCCTATAGTTCAGTCAATCAATTCTCATTTAATGTCTTTAAACAGAGGATCTAAGTAGATTATTTTATCATGAACTGTGACAATATGTTAGATATATTGGATGAAACATATTTAATAAAATAAAAATACATTATTAAAATCACTTTGTTTCTTTTCATTATTTAATGTGACTACTAGAAAAACCTAAAATCATACAGAGTTCACATTTTATTTCTGTTGGACAGCATTGATCTAATACCATCTCTTCATATCAATAAAACAAAACATTTCATTTCCTCTAAAATGTCAAAATTCTTTTTCAACCAGTGGCAATAAATACTTTACTTACCTATCCCCTTGTATCTTATCAGACTTTGATTTAGTGTTTTCCTGCTAGGGATAGATATATGGACTTAAATTTTTACTTTCACTATCCTGTCTGTGTAAATGGAACAAAACCCTCTCTGGTTGCTCATACGTTTAAAGTCAAATTTAGTTTTTCTTCAGGAATTAAAACCACTGGTAAGTTAAAATTTTGAATCCTTGACTTTAACTTTGCTCCAAATTTTATGTTTGTCCCAGTTTTGAAGCCCTAAAAGCAATAGAAAGAATACTGAAGTAGGAGCAGATAAGAATGTGGCTTGAGAATATCCAGTCATTACCCAAGGATATGGCTGCCACTGGGAATGTGTCAGTCACCTGAGGAGATTCCAAACATACAAATTCAATTAAGGGGGCAAAAACACTGCTTAATATTTTGAAGAGAAAACAGATTGTAACATGGACTTTATTTAGTACATGGAAGACTGCTGAAACTTGAAGTCACAAAAGATAAGGGGAAGCCCACACTATTTCTAGTATTTCTAAACGAGCAAAGACAAGAATCCTCCAAAGTTAACAAATTATGGAAGAAGAAATACATGAGAAAAAGTAGGGACAGCATTCTGTAAGACTCTTTTTTCCACATAAGCCAACTTAAACCTTACCAAGGCCATGTTTGAGGGCAGGCCAATCAGAGTGCCGGGGTATCTCTGGGCTCTAATTAAAAGAAAAGGACGCTCTTGGGTCCTTGAGATCTAACAGATGACACTTGCATGGTACAATCAGGTACCCTCCATTTTGCAGAACTGTTTTACATTGTTTTTCTCTAAGCCACCTTCCTCCAACCCAGGAGCAGCAGGTACACCACATTTATTAAGGCTAGACAAGGTCAGGGCTTGGCCTAGGATCTTGTTGTGCAAACGTACCAAAGAAAGTAGCTAAAATTAGCAATAGACTGAATATGTGCCTGTGTTGTGGGAGAAAAGAGAATGGAGGAACGACTCCATTGTTCACACTCTCATTGTTCCTCATGGAAGAGAAAAAAGAAGGCCACAGGACACTGGGAGAAGAGGAAGTGTATCACAATTTTTTCCTTTTGTTTTCCACCTTTCTGCTGATAATGTCTCTCTATTATTTTTCTCTCTTTTGTATTCCTCTATAAATATGCTACAATAGTTCATACATTAGTTCACTAGGTCTAAATCAAATAGATAATATTAAAGCTTAGAATAAAAAATATGCAAGTTTGTGGCTCTAAGTAGAAAAGTAGACAAGAGATCCAGAGAAAATATAAACTGTTTTTCTAATATATTTTTGTCTTGTTAAATGTTAGTGATTAATTTTCTCAATCAGCAATCCACCAATGCGCTTTTGTCCATATTGATACATTTTAATGTATGTAATTTAATTACAAAAATTAATTATTTGGGAGGAACTGTGTTTTCTGTTATATAAATTCCATAATGATTGGATGGAAACAGGAAATCAGGAATATAATTACATTGCACCTTAGTAAATATTATAATACTTTTAATATTTTGGTGTCCTCTGAGCTTGAGTTCAGAAATGGAATATATCTGAAATATTTTTTATACAGAAGAAACATTACAAAATCATAATTGTGCTTCTTTTTAAGGAAATAATAAAATTCTCAGAGTGTCTGTCATCTTTGATTATATTTAGAGAGTTTTAGGAAAAGGTAAAATGAAATAAGATCATTGAAACAGATGCTATTTCCCATAAAATACGTAATATTTTCTTGAATTCTTACGTCAATGGAGTACATTTAGGATTCACATAGTCTATGTGGATTTCGAAGTATGTAATTGTCATTCAGGTGGAAAAAGTCTCAGATTCCTATGGGATAGGAGGATTGAAAAGACCCAACTGTTTTGTAGCAGGACGCACATGCCTTACAAATGGATTTGTGAACTTAGGCAACAACTTGCAATTCTGAGACAAAAGCACAGCCTCACTTACAAAGAGTAAAACGTGAACAGAGATTTTGATAAACGTCAGAGGAAAATGTTAATTCTAATTGTTCTGTGGAGTTGTCCTTGATTCCCGAAAAGCTTGTTACAATGCAGATTTCCAAGCTGCCACCTTCCGTGTGGGGACTTCACCCTGGGAAGTTACCCAGACACACCCTCTTCTCCCTCTCGCCTCTTTAGTCCTAATTAGCTTGCCCCTGTGTTCTCTCAGGCTAGCATCATGGTTGTCCTAACACGTTTTTTGATTCTGCCCCACTGAAAAATTAAGCCATCAAATGTTTAGTGCAAAATTACACTGGAGTCCCAGAGACATAAAGCCTTGTATGTCCTATCCCCAGAATCACACGGAGTGGACAGGCACGGCTTCCATTCTCCTCACCCCATCATTTTCTGGAGGTGCTGTATGCAATTGTGTATCCACAAACTCAGTCAAGGTTTCGGCCTTTGTGCTTTACATCTTCATTATGGCCTGAGTGCCTTTTTCTAGGAGTAATAATAAGGAGTAGGACCAGGGCAAACTGGTCATCAGGCTGCACGGAGATTTAGCAGGTCCCTGAAGAGGCAGCCACAGGAAAAGTGGGCGGAAGGTTGGTCTGGCACCAGTGCCAATGACCTGGGCCGTAACATTCAGTCCAAACCAGACTCACACTGTGTCTCCCTTATTGCTTTCAAACAATGCCTAACAAACTTCTTTAAAAAATTTCAACTGCTTTTAGCAGTTGGTTCTAGAAGTTAAACAGTAAAAAAAAAAAAAAAGTATGAAAGGGAAAGGAAAGCAACTACATTCACTGAGATTTTCTATGTGCCCTTGGCATTGCTGCCTTATTTAACTCCACATTATCCCCATGGAAACACAGAAAACTGGAGGATTTTATTCAAGGTTACACAGTAATTAACAGAGCCAGAATTGTAACCCATATCTGTCTCCAATATTCCTGCTCCTTCCTCCACGCTCTTTCCAGATGGAGGTAGAGGAGTTCATATGTACAGGATACCACAGATACATGGGACTCTGGGATGTCTTTGGACATATAGTGGATGTTCCCTATCCCTTCCATACATTAATGCATCCCTGTATCCACATAAGATCTAGAATTCTGTTTTCCTTTGATGAGGAAATATTTGCAATTGGCTCTGGTTAAAAATACAATTTTGAAACATTACTTTCTTTCTATTTTGAAAAGCACATTCTATATGTGTAGTGTAACATATCTTAGAGGGGCTAATGAAAACAACTTATCCTTAAGAAATTGCCTTCATCTGAAAATATATGTAACACTAATCAGTTGAGTTTCTGGGATGTGATAAGTTGTTTTAATTTTAAACAGATGGTG
Source organism: Heterocephalus glaber (assembly GCF_053883595.1). Lineage (NCBI taxonomy): Eukaryota > Metazoa > Chordata > Mammalia > Rodentia > Bathyergidae > Heterocephalus > Heterocephalus glaber. Next base: position 11,381,514 of record NW_028258156.1, read on the forward strand.
TAACAAGACAAATATGAGAATTTAAATTTCTTTTTGGCATGGCAGACCACAGTTGTATAAAACACATGCATTCATTATTCTCCTAGATATGTCAAATAATTAGAAAAATATTACTAAAACTGAGAGAAAAATTTATCTTCACAGAGTTGTTTCCTTGCTTGTTTCATGTCGTTGTTTTTGCTTCTAAATGGGGGAAATATTATGGCGAGGTTCTTTTCATAAACAGCTTTCAATATATTCAAGTTTATTGACCCTAATATAAATTTTACTGCAAGCTGAACTTTATAGCCATTATAACTTTAAAACTTGGTCCTTTGCTTAATTGAAATAGAGTTCAGAAATTAGAAAGAAGGTGATGGTATATGTAGCAATTTCTTCCTGCAAACATGACTTAAGTTGCCTCCTAAATGGTGACTTTGAGCTTGACCATGGGATGTGCTGTGACCAATGAAATAATGGCAGGAACCATAGAAGCAGACATTGGAAAAGTGCTTCCCAACATGTGCGGCCTCCTCTGGCTTGTAGGAAGCCTTGTATCACACTATGTGATCACACCAGTGTCTACTCCCTGGAGGGCATGCACCCTCATGGGCAGAGGCCCCCACACCCCCACTCAACTTCCCCATCCATGTGAGAAAGAGCCATCCAAAGCAGACTCAGAGAACCACCAGCTGATCTGAAGATGCACGAGAGATCGTGCGTGTTTATTGTTTTCAGCTAATATGTTTCAGACTGGTTTGTTACAGGACAAAAGGTAGCCAGCTCAACTTTGCCCCACCCCCACCCCAAATGTAAAGACAAATCCAGCTGAAGCATGGAGTGACTGAAAATTGTTACACACAGGGGTGAGAAAGAACCTCACTCTTGATCTCATCATGATGAACAGATCAGCACCTCTGTTGTTTTCAGGAAACTGAATTCTAGGATGGCAATCCCATTGTCACCATTCTTCATGTCTAAGGCTCAGGGGCAGCAAGGAAAAGGCTTCCGGGGTTGTCAAGTGAGGACAGCAAAGACAAGAGAGCTTATTCATGAGATGTTAGTGTGTTTCATCAGAGAAGTCTAAGACTTCAAACAACTTTCTCTCTCTCTCTCTCTCTCTCTCTCTCACTCTCTCACCCTCTCTCTCTCCCTCCCTCCCTCTCCCTCTCTCTCTCTCTCATAATTGCATAAGGAAACATCCAAATCCTCTAATTGTTTTAAGACTTCAAAACTTTCAAACTAGTTTCTTCTCCAGAAATAAGAAACTTTTGAAAAAAATTCTTGTACCTTGCAATGTCAGGACAAGCTTGCTCTTTTTCTGCAACTATTATCTATGACCTATATTTTCTTAAAAAGGTATTCCTTTAAAGTATTCTAGATAGCCCACAAAAGTATGGTTTCAAAGGATATTCAGGAACATGGCTAATGATAAAATATGAACAGAAAAAGTTGCGAGATTGTACATCTAGTATAAATTCAATTTTGTAAGAATTCATTATATTTTAAATATAAAATAAGAATAAAGACCAAGTAAAATATTCCAAAAAGTAGAAGATTTTGTTGAATTCTGGGAGATTTTTGTTTTCTAGTTTTAATCCCCAGTAGTATTAGAATATATACAAAATGAAAAATAAATTAGTATAAACTAGATTCATTAAGGAACATCTTACTATAATAATCTAAGGACCAATTGGGAAAAATCAAGAAATTTAGATCAAATTCTAGGCAGTATACATTTCCAAGTGTAAATGGGTGGAGTGTTCATTACAGTAGTAAAAGCACATTCTGATTTTGTATAAATATATAGATAAAATTACATGGTATACAGGTATTGGTAAATTTTGTGATTATGTTCTACACTGATTTTTTTTTAATGCATACTTTTTAAACCAAGAATCTCTCTTTGGGAACACATTAAATTACCCCACAGGCCTTACTAGTATTCTTATTTCTACACATACATACACCTTTATCCCACCATTCTCTCTTTTAAGATCCTAAAGAAGAGCAAAGATAAGAAGTTATTTTAAGACCAACTCACTGAATCTCTGGAATGTCTGAAAATGTTATCTATCAACCAAACTTCCAATCTAAGCCAGTATCTTGGAAATATATTCATGCAATCCCCATACTATTGCCTAGGCAGAAAACTTAAAATGTGCTTATGCTAGAAGATACAGCTTTAAAATAAGGCATGAATAGGGCCAGGGATTTAGCTCAGTGGCTCTGGCACCTGCCTCTCAAGCGCAAGGTCCGAGTTCAATCCCTGGTACCAAAATAATAATAATAATAATAATAATAATAATAATAATAATAATAAAATAAATAAGGCATGAATCAGAGTGTGGGACTCACTGGCTGCCCAGCTGACTGACACAGTCACGGAAAGATACTGTGGACCTGAGGCTCCAGAGGGACTGTGCCACACTTCTGTGTGCACTTTGAGATGCTGTCAGATTATGGTGATGAATTCATGTGCACTGCCAAAAAGTAATTTCTTTTATAAGATGTAAATGGGAAGTTTATTTTTCCCCCAAACTAGGATGATTTTATGAATTTTTCTGTCAACCTTTCAGTCTTACTACTTGACAGAGTGCACCCTTACTTCCTGAACTATTTTGCAAACAAAATATGACTTGGATTTTTAGCGACAAATGTGATGCAAGCACAGTTAATGTTGTAACAGAAAAAAATTAGAGAAATCAGAGTTGCCTCCTCCCTGAATGCAATACCCATCTACTACTGACCACTGTGACCTTTCTGGGAATAGTCACTTCCATTGGACAGGGCAGTGGCCGCAAGGCAGCAAAACACCACTCAGCGTAATTCTTTACAGATGCCAGGAACCGGAAGTTTCAAGGGGAAAAATGAAAGCCATTCACTCTTTCAATGACATAGTCCTTTGATACCACAAAGTCATTTGGGCTGAGAGCTCCAAGGTCAGGAAAGCGCATAAAGATTGGTGATTAGAGAAATACTATATCAGCAAAGTGTGGCAAGCTATTAAAAGAAACTATAGCTTTTATGATTGTGTCGCTGACGCTCCCCAGGGCTATTTGTATTAGATATTGAGTTAAGCATAATTTATTTAGTCCTAGCATTCCAGAAAACATTTTGATGTCAGCTACTGCAGGAAAGTAAACACAAAGTAACGGAGGAAGCAGAGCTGATCTCAAACAGATAAAAATGGAGTAATTTAATTTTTCTGAACCTGGGCGTTTTACAAAATTAAGAATGAGAAATTCTAGAATAGTCCTTTCAACTTGAAAAGTAAAGTTTACTTAGGCATTCGGCAGAGGGGGAGCAAGGGCTCACATAATCAACTCACTGAGCTTCTATTAAATTCTGATCAAAAGTATTTTGAATGTATTTTAAATATTCCCAGGGTTATAAACTGCACTTGTAATTTACAGATAATTTTCTCTTGTGTCCTCATACACTAGCCATCACATAAATTTTGTTCATTTATCTTTTAGTCTAATTTTAGTATTACTCATGATATCATGGATTCATGAGCCATTTAAAATGGATCACCACGCACTTCCATGACTACCATCAACATTTTTTTTTAAGACAAGCCTTTAACATTAGCCACACTCACCACGAGATATCCAGCACTAAAATGAAAATCTTGGAAGAAAGAGCATAAGAAAAAAATATATGTTTACTTTCATTCTGGACCAGAGAAAAGGAATGCTGGAATTCTGAACTCTTGGTTTGTGCCCAAATCCTTGAGAGAAATTTTCTCACAAGTTCTATAAAGACTGAGCATGTCTTGGTGATTCAAGGGACAGACAATAGCCATTTCAGCACTTTAACAATATCACTGTCTAAAAGATGAATACTTTAAAACAGTCATAATATTGATCTTATTGTAGTCAAAAGGTATTGGAGTAGTATAATATTTTACCTAAAAGCTTCAGAAGTTACCCAGTGGAAGAAACACTTACTATCTTTGAAAACAGAAAGATAATTTTTTCGAGGGCAAGCACTCTGGAAGGAAAAGTAAAAATATTAAAAGTGCTTGCCCCTGAGTGGTGTGATTCTGGGTGATTTTCACATTTTTATTTTTGCCAAATTTTCTGCCAAAATTATGCACTTTTGGGATAAAATATAAAAAAGGAAAACACATCAGCCTTTTTAAAAAAAATGTAAGAAAGCTAATGATACTGTCGCCTACATCTTGGCTTTGCCCTGATGAACATCTTCCTGGATACAACCCTAGAGAGGCTGCTCCGGGGTTTCTACCTGCTGAACAGAAACCGCTAGCCCACCTGTAGCAGGAGAGCCTTCCAAGTAAAGTATTTGGGACTTCAAATGCATTCCTCAGATATCTTTTACTCTTAGCTCAACTCAAAGAACTTGGATTTGCGTCTTCACTAGCAAAGGAATATCCTGGTTACTTTTACTCATTTCTCTTTGAAAAGTTGTTTTTGCTTGTTTGTGGGAAGAAAGATAACTCCAACAGATATCTTTGCAATTGTAACTATTACCCAAGCTTGAGGACGCTCCATGAGCATGTAATGATTGCTACTGCCACTATGCCTTCTCTTCCATTTCCTTACTGACAGTTTCTAGTGGCTGCTCAACAATGTGACCACTATTTGTACATCCTACAGCTACAAAATTTGCAATTCAAGAAATGATAAGAATGGGTGACTTCCTATCAATCATTATAGTCTTTATATGACTATAGCTATATGACAGTGTTTTATTATATAATTACAACACATATAAATACAGAATTAGATGTATACTATGTACAAGTATATAGTTTTAATAGTTACATAATCTTGCAACTATAACATAATCTTATATTCTATGATAATATTTAAGATAATTTACAACTTCAGAGCTAATCCATTTCAGTGATTAAATGAAAATAAAAGTCTGCTTGGTTTTAAGAAGTTACAGTTTTGGGCTACAATTAATAGTCACTATCTAAAATATTAAGGAGAAGACAATTATATTAAAAGCAAAAGCATCTTATCACACTTTAACTGTATATCTCATGAATACAGTTACAGAAAAAAGCATTACAAAATTTAACTTTAAAAGAATAAGATAAGGATTTGAGTGTACTTGGCAAAATAGTTACACATAGAATATTTATTGAAAATATTTTATTATCTAGGTTCCTTATATTAAAAATACTGGCAAGAAAATGGATAAAAATGTGAGACAAAATGAAAAAATGTTATTTTTTAGGCATAGGCTTTTCTTAAGAAAGAACAACCCTATTGCTGTCTTCTTCTTCTTCTTCTTTTTTTTTTTTTTGGCTGTTGTTAGAGTTCAGGTGAGGATAAATTTCTGTTGGACCGTCATAAGCCTCCCATTCATTCTACATTTAGAACGCCAAGGAACACAGACTTGACATCAAGGTCAAGATAAATCCTGTATCTCTAACATTGGCAACATTCTGAAAACATCAGAGATTACCAAGTAAACTATCTGTTCATTCTTTCATGGCTGCTCACTAAGTCCCCTTTGGGTCACGGGTTGAAAGTGTCAGCATGCTATACTAACAGAATCCTTTTACTCTTTCAAAACAATATACTAAAAATATTGAATAAATATGGACTGTGTCATGCAAACATAATCCTCATCCTTGGTCACAATTTAAGGGTGACATTTTTAAATAAATAGTATAGCAGTAAAGATAGGGAAACGCAAGACTCCCACATGATTCTAACACTTCCGCTGTATGCAGTATCTCATATTCCCTCCCTGTGGAATCCATATACAGACATAACATGATTCTTTCCTACTTTGAGTGATAGCCCAAGGCATATATACATATGTAATTGATAATGATCTCATCCCTTTTACTCTATCACCCTAAGAGACACCTGTTCAGTTATATGACTGAGTTTCTTCCAGTCATCCTGGTTGCAGGGATAGAGTCCCCAGAAATAGTGAAATATGTAACTTTATTTGTTTAAAATGATGCTTAAGCATCACTTATATTTGCTAATTCCATGCAGCAACCTTCAGACTAAATATAACTTGATTCCCTTACATAAACTATCAAGGAAACTTAGGGTTTGAATTTTTAAAAATTCACTTCTGTGTCTATGTAAATTAGAGAGAACAAGGAGTAGAAGGGAAGAAATATCAAACACATTTTCTTTTATTAATACTTTTAAATAGCAAAGAAATCTTCCTAAGGATATTGCCCCTTTGAAGATAAAGTTCCATTTGCATAAACTGATGGAGCCTCTTTAATGCAGTTTTCATTATCTTGACTCTAAAGTGACTGATGTCAAGATCAAGGGAGTCAGCGGGGGCAGATACACTCCAGGACCCCACACATAAATAAATCAGCCCATCCTCTTACCCAAGAGAGTCCTGCTTCACCCAGGGGATTTGGAATCTCATTTCTGAAATAGGAGCCCAAGTTGCACTACTGTAGGGCTGGCTCTCACCCCTTAGAAGTCTCTCATTCTTTGAGGCAATTGGGGTGCCCCTCATGGCTTATCTAATAGACTAATGAAGTTGGAGATAAACCAGCCCCTGACCATTTCTTGCCCTCTGAACAATCCCAGGGCACCAACCCCATTCAGCAATTTATCTCATTATGCTAAAGAGGGAAAAGTAACCCTGAAAAAAAAAATGAGATCGCCCCTTGGGTGTTAACTGAATGTGGTGTGGGTCTTCATGTGAGGAGAGAGGGAGAAATCATGACATTGTAAGATGCTCTGTGACAGTTAACCCTTCGTCTACCTCTGTCATTATCCCCCGCTCACTGTTGCATTTTGACCATGGTGTGTCTGCCCAACTTAGCATCAGTTCTCCAATTTATTGTCTGATGCAGCAGGTCTCCTGGTCCATCATAGGTGTGGGCAAATTAAAAATGTCATCGTTCAGTCTTTATTTCACAAGCTTGACTTAGTGCTGTTTTCACTTGCAAATACAAATGTGAAAACTATAATTTATTACAGTACTAGCAATTCAAGATGTTTTGCTTGGATCCTCTGTGTGTAATCGGTTACCAACATTCCAGCCTGTTTTGCTTTAGTTGGCTACTCGTTTACTACCCTCAATTTCATTCTCTAAATCTGTGTTTAAAAACAATTTAACTACACTTTGATTCTGTTTGGAAAAGCAGTTAGGGGTTCCCCTGATGAATGCACAGCAACATACGAAATGTGGTTTGTAAAATGTCATTTGAAGGCAGATGACAAGAGGCAAATGACTCATTTAGTGATCCTTTAATTTTATACATGCTATTTTATTAGAGTAGTATCAGAGGATGGGTTATTCCTGGAGTACACAGGAGGTTATTTCAACTAAAGATACTTGAGTGGCCTTGAAATCCCTTTCAAGAAGTCCTGAAACAAGTGTGTCCAGGCCCTGGCCTTCCTGCTCTGTGAGCAGCCCTACTGGACAATCCATTTGTGCTGCTGCTAGATCAGAGACACCGGTCTCTTTCCTTTGTTCTCCTCTCCTCTCTTTTGTGGGGAGGATTTTTCAGTTTTCCTTTTAAAAGTTAAATTATGTCACGTTTCCCCTGGTTGTGAATATTTCTTTAAAACCAACACACCACATACAGCCTATATGATTCTATTGACCTTAACATAGGAACAAGTATTATGTTTACTCAATAATTCAAAAATCTTCAATGTAACCTGGTCTTTCAAATAAAAAAGTGTCTAAAAGTGTCTTTAGTTTTAATAAATGTAGCTCAGAATTCAAAAAAGGATAGAAAAATATTGCAAAAGCGTAGTAAAGAAGAAATAAAGATATTTTTGTCTGGCTTGTTCATCTCTCTTTGTGACAAATATGGGCTCCTGATATTATATTATCTCAATTTACTGTTTCTTATGGGTCCCAGGACTTTAACAGTATTTCAGTTGATCTAGTTTGCCTGTCTAGCTACTATTTAAAAATTAGTATTTATGTTATATACATTTCATCGATAAAAAAATTTAAAAAACAAAAATGCTTAATATACAAAATGGTACATTATAAATAACATCACACTAGAAAAAGTATTTATCACTAGCTACTGAATATGACTACTGTCTTTCACTGCAAACATCTGACAATAATGTAAAATTTTTCTCCCAAGAAATGGCAGAGCAACAAAATAATTTGTTATTTACCAGTACCCAGATAATACATTTTTCCTTCTAAGATAAAGTTTAAATAAGCACTTTTATAAATTGCTGGCAAAAGTTACCAGATTGTCAGATCTGCATGCTTTAAGAGCCCTGTTTATATATAAGACTGGGAAGTAACCAGCCACACCATGCTGACAGACTATTATGTACTAACCAGATCTCCATTAGTTTGTTGTGACTCTCAGAATGCTTATAAAGAAAGATTGGCAAGGAATACTAAACTAGTCCAAGATAAATGGACTGACACCCAAATCTTCTCCTTCTATCTGCCACCAAAAAAAAGTTAGGAAAGATAATTCATTATGATTCACATTTCACTTCAGTTTTCTTACCTAAAGACTAAGATGTGAAGAATTAAAACCTTACTACCAATGGTCCAGGTTAGTGTTTAAAAAAGTTTTCTCCACAGAGCAGTAACATTTTTTAAATGTCATCGTCATTTTTGAGGGGGGTCAGGCTAAACAATGTACATAAATTCCTCAGCTGCAGGACTTCTCGGAACCAGTAATTTGCTGAAGCACACTGGATGTCTCTGCAAGCCTTACATAAAATGCAGCTCCCAAAAGTCATGCCCAGAGAACATCTCTCTGGAGTGATGTTTTAAAATGCATAGTACGGAAAATTCTCTTAAGTCATCCAGCCTGTCTGTGATATCTCATTCCTTTCCAATCTGCAGTTCGCAGTTGGAGCACCAACTCGGCAAGTGGACTGGAAATATGTATGCTGTCTTTTCTAAAGCTCACTCACCACCAGCCCAAGAAGACAGGCATTACAAGCTCCATATCACTGATGAGGAACTTGAGCTTCGGAGCTTAGAGAGGCTAAGGACAGGCTGGGTGTCCAAGCCAGGACTCAAACACAAGCACACTCCCTGCAGCGTCCACACTCTTTCCCTCATGTGCAGGCTGCATGAACTGTTCTCTTTCAGTGACACTGTTCAGTGGCCCCTCTGATATGTCTACGTCACGTAATTTAATTGAGATCAATGTGGACTCTCGCCCTAGCAATGCTGATGGTATGATCTTTGACCACCGTAAACTTCAGTTCTCCTTAGTGTGGAAAAATGACACATTGGATGTTAACTTTGTTTAGCATTGTGAGGGATGATCACTTATGACACACAGAGTCGGATAAAGAATACATAAATATGAAAATATTAACCAATGACAACTTTTGAAATAACTCTAAGGAATGTATGTTAAAGAGTAGTGGGGGTCAACAATTATGTTGGAGGTGGTCTGTGTTTTCTTTCTTTTTCCTGACAAGTCAAATACTACCAAGCCAGAAACTCTGGAGCAACCTCTTCATTTCACAGTAATGAGACATTAATAGCCCATGGAAAAAGCAATATAAAATTTAGTTTTACACTGCTCACTAAAGTCCTTCATTCTTTGGTAATAAAATGAATATAAGATCAAAAAGAGCGATACAGAGTGGCCCACAAACCTTCAAAAATCATATATTCAAACTTCTGAATCACTTCTGTGGAGACATATTCAACATTTCAACTGCAGAGAATATTTTTTTCTACCAGGAACCAAAAGATAACCAACCCTCTCATACAGAAAATAAGTGTAAAAATTGGTCTCTTTGGTTTGCTGTGTCTCATATTCCCTTAATGTACTGTTTTTGAAATTTTTTCTCCATCATTAATTATTTGGTTTGATTTATAGTGCAGAAAAGACCTTCTATGTATGTTTGAGTCTTGAAAACCAAATAAAATTAACATTTGCTAGGAATTCTCTCCAGGATGGAAGAATTTCACAAAAGTCATTCAGAAATAATTATGTGTTAAACAAATATCTGAAAATATTGATAATTATTTTTGTTCTCTAGAATTCCTTGGTGGAAAACAATAATCGCATCATGTAAGGTTATAAAGAAGTATGCTTTTGTCTCTGAGTGAGGAGAGGCAAATTCCCTAAAAGATGTTAAACAATTCTATCATCATACTTTATATAGCTTCTGATAAGAAAAGGTACAAGGCTGAAACATGCTATCTAAATGCTGTGTATCTTGTTTGTAAAATTACTTTGTCCTATCTTTGATCCATTTTAGAATGTGGTAGTTTCCTAAATTACAATTTTACCTTCTTTAGGAAAAATTCATGCAGAGTATAGACAACAGCCACATTTTTAAAAATGAGTGGTACTTTTGGGATTTGACTTTGGTGAAAATAGAAAGGGGACTGCCTCTCACTTTCAGAACAGGAGCAAGGAAACAAACAAAAAGAGGTCAGGAATATGAACATTAAAGACATGTCTGAAAAGAACTGTCCCACATGAGACAGGCTAGCTAAAAAGTTCTGTCCTCAGATAGCTTTATAGTATCAATGTGGAAAAGAGAGTCAAAGTCTAAAGATAACCAGTTTCTGGTACCAAAACAAAAACAAGATGCCCTAATTTTCTTGTCATATAATCTATGAACAGTTGTGGGACAGGATTTACAAATATTTGAGTTTCATAAATGCAAATTGCTGCCTACACATCTTGGCATATTAGTGTAACTTCCCTTCATGATGACACTCAAAGGCTTTTAATGCTCTTCAGTTCCCATTTAGCATTCAGGAATACAAAGCTTGAATAAAAGGCTCCTCAGTTCCCATGTGATAAGGAGCCTTTTGCAGAAAGGGTTGAGAGGCAGGCAGCAATGTGCTGGCTGGAACTGAACCAGCTCATCTAACATGGTGCCACATTTGACAAGTCACTGCCTCTTTGCCTTTCTCAAGGAGCCTCAGAAATCCTTGTTTCTGTTGAAATACCACTGTTTACTGTCAATAAATCTTGATTCAGGGTATAAAATTACCCACAGAAGCATGTTTTATACACATCATGATGAAATTTATGTCCTCCCTTATTTGATATATGTAAGAATGTGATTCCTTAGTGTAATTTGGAAAATTCGGATTATTCCTCTCCCTAAATAGAGTTAACAGGCACAACAAAAATGTTTAGTTTAAGCCAATGATAGCCACAGAAAAAATATCCCACCAACCAAACCAACAATATCCTGTTTAAATCACATGAAAACTAGGCTACTCAGGATCCTAATGGCTATACACACATCATGAACCATAAATATGTCATGCCAAGCACTAGATCTTATTGCTACCATGGTTGGATAAAACTGGCTAGAAACAACATTACCATTAAACTATAAACTGACAAAAGTTTTCCCCTCAGTGTGAAAATCTCAAGGCCTATCGGGAACTATTAATTAAGAGAACTTTCATGGTCAAGATAAACTTCAGTGTATTTCTAAAAAAAAGAAATTTCTGATGAGACCCTGCAGGCTATAATTATTTTCCTCCTCTTTGCCATTTGAATCATTCCTCTCGGATCATTTAGATCCTTTGCAGCAATTACCACTGAACCTTGTGACACTGTTTCTCAACCATAAACTGCAAGAAAAGTTAGTGAAATTTCTGAATTCTGAAATTTTTTAATTGAGGGCATAACACCTGAAATCTCTACCCTTCATATCTTAGTAGTCTGAATTCATTATTTACCCCATAGTAAGAGAGAAAAATGCATTCACTTGGAAATTACTATTCAGGAGAGAAAATTTACAAAAATCTAAATGATGGATTTCTTCCTAGAGGTGAGGCTAGCCTCTAGCAACCAATTTTTATGTATCAATGGTATTTGTAAGTTATTTTTTCAATACCAGTCTTTTGTGAACTGTATTTATTTATTTGCTTCTACTTACTAGTTCTTTACATGAGAAAATGCAGGTTAAGATGCAATAAAATTAAAACACTTTTAAAGTAGACTATAATTGAATTTCCTTACTTTTTCTAAATCAGTGATGTTTTAATTTATTTCACTGGAAAATGATTTGTGCCAGGTAGCTAATAATGGTGCATGTATCTCAAAGAAAGATATTTACTTTTATTAACCTTTCTTTGCAACCCTTAGAGTCCTTGTCATTTTGACTTCCTTTTAGCTAATGACCTCTGCCCCACTCCAATTTAAAGATAAACTAAAAGACATTTCCCTTGAATGTGCATTTCTGCTAGTTTTTCAGTAGAAGCAGTAGGATGTAGCTGTCTAACCAATTACTGCCTATGTGAAAGGATATATGAGTTAGGTAATTGGGTACTGGAAGAAGGCGGTTTAGAAGAAAACAGGAACAACTGATGTGCAACTATAAGTGAAGTCGGAATTCTGTATCAAAATAAGGAAAATGAAAACCATTAGAGATAATAAGCAAGAAACCTTTCATGAGTCGGCTTTTATCCTGCAATATATGGGGCATATTTGGCCCATAGAGAGACTATTTCTAAACATTTGAATTAAAAAATGTGACTAGATTCAAGTTAAGCAAATCGTTTTTATACCTTTGCACATTATTCATAAAATTTGTACAGAAATCCACCAGTAACAGCACATTCATTATTTAGAAGTTTACAGAAGCATTCCCTGTGTTACTGGTCAAACTGAGACAAGACTAAACAGACTCACAGGTGTGTACAACAGCACTCACTTTCCCTCCACTTTCCCTGCTGTCTGAGAATATGATCCTTTACGCTATTGTTTCGAAATAGTATTTTTTTCTTCCTTTTGTTGATAACAAACTAAGAGAATAATGGAGTAACAGCAAAATGATGAGTAGAAACATATTACTCTAAATCGGTATACACACTCAAAAACATCTCTATAAGCTCACGTAGATATTGTCATTTTTATTCAATTTTTAAGGTATACAGGCTGCTTGTGGGTTTGTATGTTTTTAGTTAGCTTATAAAGAGAAACCTGATAGCCACCTCTCCACACGTTACATTATGGAAAAACAATAAAGTGAAAAAGAGTGCCTAGCTGGACTTTATACTTGATAATGTGGACAATTTTGGGTAAAGACTAAGATGGTCTTTATTACAAGAGACCACACCTCAACATACAATGGAGTGAAATGTTTTCCTTGTGAGAAAACATGATAAAATGGATCCATTTAACTGGTTATGAAACCCTGAAGAAATGCAGCTTCTCCTCTCCTTCCTTTTCTGAATTCCTATTTGAGTCAGACTATCCTAGGCCACTAATTAACCTTCAGGTCCTTGAGGTCACCTCCTTAGCTCTGTTCTCTGCATGCTGAAAAGATTTATTCCATATTGAATATCAAAGTTCCCTGAATATTGACTATGTTGCAAAAATAAGCTTGGATTTATGAAAAATGAAAGGATACAAAATACACGAATATAATTTTGAATAGGTGTTAATTCAATATAGACATTTTTTCTATCAATGGGAGTTCTATGTAGTATTGGTTACAATGTTGTGGAATTATCTGCCATTTCAAGAATCTTAAACTAGTTTAGTTCTGCAATCAAATATACATAAAAGAAACTTGCATGATCAGTGAGTTCAGTAGAATGTTTATTTAAGTGGTATCTATTTAAATCAATTGTACTACATACTGTCTTATATACTGAACAACTTATTGCCTGTACTGCAAAAATCTACTGCCCTAGGAAATATGTACACATAGAAATCAGAGTAACAAAGCTACATTAAGAATTTTTATAGAACTGGAAAGCATATATGTTTATTAGATATTTATATTAGATCACAAAGCATTGGACAATGCAATATTTAAATTATAAAAATATAAGCCCTCAAAGTATTACTATATCTGAACTTATTATGTAGTACTATGCATTGGTTAAGTAGTAACTAGTTATATATGTGATGTTTCCTGTACTTAGTAGCTAACTGGAGCCATGGAGGATGATGGCCAACATTTAAAACAATGCCCTACACATTGTAAACAGGTGATCAGCAATTTAATGAAGAAATGAAGACTTACACTGACTTAGTTGAGTTGTTTTCCGAGAATTTTTACATAAAAGGGATAGAGGATTCTAATCATTCTTTCAAACCTAATGTTTATAAGTATAGGAAATGTTTATGGAGTCAATTCTGTAGAATGACCTGAGAAGGTCATGGAAGGTTAAACCAACTGTTGAGATTCATGTCAAGTTATATGCTTACATTAGTATTTTTAAATAGATATTAAGAGAGAAAGAGACCGAATTATCTATTTAAATAAAACTTCTAAGACCCATAGCATATTCTACATCAAGTATGAAAAGTAAGCATTGAAAATCTGGGAATTTCATAAATAACATTTTGCAATCTTCTAAGCCATGACTACAAGATGTAAGACTTGAGAATTAAAGGTGCTACAGAATATATTTAATATAAAGGAAAAACTCACCCTCACAGTAAAGCCATTTATACAACGACTTCCTGCCTATCATGAGTTCCTTTTTCACTTTGGCCTTCGCTTCCTCCCAGTACTAACATATGTTTATCAAAATAATCACTGGGAGTGAAAAAAAAAAAACTTAGTCAAAAATTTAGCATAGTAGTAATGGCTTTCTGATTTGAAGTTAAAAGAACTATATTTTGAGTTTGTATGCATAGTCCCTGAGTCAGATCTGAGTCTCCACTGCAGCATGAGCATGAGTTGGCTATGGACTCCCAGCTGGTCCATCAGCCTCTCTGGATTCAGACTGGGTTGGAAATCTGAGCTCTACCATTTTTTTTTCAATGAATGGATGTATACAACTCCTTCATACTCTGAAGCCTCCATTTCTTCACTTGTAAATAAGTGATGATGAGTAAATGACCCATATAAATTATTGCATGCGGTGTGTGGAAATTAACTAGCTCTCAGCATATACTACCTTTTCTGTCATGTTTGTCATCATTGAACATGCTTGCCATTAATAAAATTTTGTCTCTCTGTACTATTTTTAATAGAGCTTTCTGTAAAACTTTAAATACTGGCACATGCTATTTTTGCATATATTTTATGACTAGTTTAGCTGAGTTATTTTCACTCCTGAGATACATCAAAACCTGTCAGCAGAGTATGTTTCTTGCTTCTCCCTCCCTTTAGAAGGAAATCTATTTGCCAATTCAATTTCAAAAATAGTAAATTAGCATTCACTTGACATTTAAAAAGCATTCAATAAGCTTTTTAAAATTTTTAACCAGTTGGAATTTTGAAGGGAATCATATGAACATAAAGAAAAAACAGGAGAGAAATTTAAAAACTTAGATGGTTATTCAATATTAGTCTGTCTGTCTGTCTGATAGCTGTCAATAAAGCTGTGGGTAAATACCATCCTTGTATACCAAGTTGAGTGACTGAAGAAAGTGAAGATTAATTTTCAATTCACAAAGAAAGGAACAGAGGCACACAACACCTAGAGATCCTATAGGGGCTAAGACTAGGAACACTGGCTCTTTCAACCTTCCCTTCTCCATTTCCTAGGTCAGAATGGTCAGGAAGGCTGGCTCCCTCAAGTAAGCAGTTGAAGGACATCTGAGGGCAGAGGCCTGACTGAAGACCAGCCCAGTGCACAATGATACTCATCCTATGAGCTTTCCAGCAAAACACCAGGAGCTGGAGAACTGCTGTTCACCAGTATCTTTTTATGTCCATGTACTCAAGTTAAGCTTCCTAGAGGTTGTGGGAAGCCACAGGGAGGACGGAGGACAGATTCTGCTCCATAAATTATCTTCAAAGAGAGTCAATCATTTTTCATTCAACAACAACAAAAAAAGTGGTAGTACGTAAGGAGGAAAAGAAACATGGAAAAGAAAACCACATTAAACTGAACAAAGAGAAGCATATTGCAGAAGAAACTATTTCAAAGTTCAAATGTTTAAAATCAAGAGAATGATTAAACAGTTAGACGACTGGCCTTAGGACACAATTTGGTGGGGAAAATTTTCCATGATATCATCAGGAAAAGCGTGCAAAAGGAATAGATGACTTACAAATATGGATATAAATATGCATATATATAATATGCATCCAATATATAGAGAGTCCATACGTGTTTATGTATATGTGGTTACTTTATAAGTCAACTGTCTTTGAGGTAGGAAATAAGATTCCCAAGCCATTGAAGAATAATAAATTTATATCTTAATTTTTAAGGACCCTTTTCTTACATTTAAAATTACAAAATTGTAGGGCCAGGGATTTAGCTCAGTGGTGCTGCTGCCTGCCTCACAAGCACAAGGTCCTGAGTTTGACCTCCAGTACCAAAAAAAAAAAAATTACAAAATGTATCATTTCAAAATTATATAGCTTGCTTGAACTAAAGCCACAAAAGATTTCTTTAAATCAAGGTGCTAGTTGGTATGTTAATCAAGGATCCTTTAGTAACATATGATGGTGTTGACAAAAAGTTTGGTTACCAAAAATTGATTAAAAATTTGTCCACTGATCCTCATGTCTTAGATATTCCCTTATGTTAGTATAAATAAAAGTTCCACAAATGGAAGCATATTGACATAAATTACATTTTTAAAACTCAACATCTCAGGTTTTGATGCTTCCAGTTTATTAGCAGGCAGAGTTGAAATATAATAATTAAAAGTTTAGTTTTGGCCTTTAATATCGTCCTATAAGTGAAAATATACAAGAGCCATATTGATCTTCTTATAAGAAATAGCATATTTATATTATCATGAAATAAACAGATACTACTATAATTATCAATGGAAGTTATTTCTCAAAGTCATTTAGGGGACAACAGAGGACATACAACTACAGTGTTGGAACCTAAAGACCTTCCTACTCTCAGTCTTCAAGAAGATATGGGACAAGATCAAATCCTTTGCAAAACTCTGGGTTTTACTCAAAAGTAGCAATGTTTTGGGAAAGAACATGGACCAGGCATGTGGGTTTTGATTACAGTGCAGCAACTTAGAAACTGTAAAATTTTGATCAATATATGCAGATTTTGTGCTTAATTTATTATCTTCGTGTTTCAAATGACACTGTATTTTTGACACTGTATGTTCATTTCAGAGACTCTTTCATCAGTGCCGGACATAGGATAGTTGGTCAGAGTACATTTACTAAATTGATTTCTACCATTACTACTTACTAGGCTAAACTGCAATAAACATTAGATAAAGTCTACCAGCCAATTTTTCACATAGTAATATACATATAAATGTATATGAAATAAAATATTATGATGATATGTAAAGAAAACATGGATCAATATTTACTGCAAACCACCTTAGTTTGTAAGTCAATAAATTTTTTGCTAAAGATAAAGGACCCTTGATAAAGCTTGCCATTTCTAAATATTTACTTGAAATTGCACAGTTACCTTCAATTTGGCTATTAGTTTTTATTTAAAAATTGAGATTTCACAAAGTTACATTTTTAGGCAGAAAAACAATCATATCATTTTGATATCTTTATTCCAGTATGTCCAAATTAGCTGATGAATACTTTATCTTTAAAATCCTTCAGGAGATCTTTATTACTGGATTAATTATTACCTCTTGATTAATTTCACTTCAAACTTCAGTAATGTTTATAATACTTTGAAAAAAACATTAATACTGAAAACCAGATTATAAAAAAATGAATTCCATATTTCTGCCCTAAATACAATTTTAAGAGAATATGGGTGGTTCTCAACATTTAAAATATATTAATTGTTAAAAAGTTACCAGCATAATCAATTTTCTTAAATGGATACTACTTTATTCTAAAATCAGTGCTTTGCAGGATGTTTGAGTGCATGCATGAAAATGTGAATCCCTTAGAAAATCACATTTAAAACATGTATGTAAAATATATAAAAATGAAAAATTCATAACAAATAAAGAACTAAGGAATATAATAATGAATCTGAAAATAGGTACAATGACTGCCAATTTAAGTACAAGTACACAACAAAACTGATGAAGAGCATTAGAAGGTAAAAAATAAAAATTCATTTTGTTGTCTATGATTTACTTGTCCTTAAAATGAAAACTCCATACAAATCATAGATCTGTGAAGACTTATTCTTCCCATGTGGCAGCTATATTGTGATGTCATTATAAATGTCTGTATTTTGTCTGTTTGTTTTTTTTTTTTTTGGTACTGGGGATTGAACTCAGGTCCTTGCACTTGTGCAGCAGGCGGTGAAACCACTTAGCTAAATTCCCAGCCCAAATGTCTGTATTTTGACTGCACATTATGTTGTAATATTTTGTTGGTTAAGAGATTTTACTTTTTAGATTTTAATTTTTTCTTTAATCATTTTTTGTTGTTGCTGTTACCGGGGATCGGACTCGGGACCTTGCACTTGCAAGGCAGGTGTCGGAACCACTGAGCTCAATCTCCGGCCCCTTTAACCATTTTTCTGCATTAAGAAAGCAATCAGAGGGAAAGACTTTATTTGTAAATTCTTTTACAGTGAAATCTGTCAATAATTCACTAAAAAAAAATAGTATAGTTTTTTGTTGTTGCTGTTAAAAAAAAAAAAAAGCAATGGTCTCATTAACTTAGACAAAGGACATTTCCTTTGAGACAGACTGTCATTTATTCAGTCCTAGAGTTGCTCCCAAGGCCAGTGGAAGTCAGAGGGCAGGCCTGTACCTGGACACTTAGGATAGTGGCACACACTGACTACATGTGCAGCGTGACGTGGGTTAACTTTCTTAGTCCAGGGTTAAGTCCACCAGCAAATCACCCTGACATTCTAAACAGTGCACATGTCTTCAATTAATTATGAGAATTTCACACCTGAGACACCTAATTTTAAAATCTAGATATTCAAGTACCTTTATCACCTTGGAAAGTCACTCTGACTCACGAAGTTCCTGTTAATTCTACTGGTAATTTAGGCAACAGTCCTCACTGCAAATTAAAGTCCTACATTGCAGCATGTATCTTTAAATCTATTTCTTTTCAAATATTCCCAAATTTTACCTCTTTAAAATGATTAGAAATATACTAACTTAAATGTGTTTAAAGAGAATTTTAAAAATTGAACATAGTCATTATAAGGGAGGCAGAGTTAAATACATTTAACCTTAAAATGAAGTCTAAAGTGCTGGGAACAATATTTACGGTTTCTTTTATGAAAAACAAACAAACAAAATTTGAATCTTCTCACCCCAAAATAAAACTAAACAAAAGAACGCAAAATATTTTCTTCCCGAACAACAATTCAGTGAAAGCATTAGAGGTTTAGCAAGATGAAGAAAATCAAGAAAATCACACACACACACACACACACACACACACACACACACACACACACACACACCCCAACAAAGGAGATTTGAATTAAAATGAGTTTGTCAGCTAAGTTAGGGTAACAATGATGCGTAATAAATGATTTTTCCACTAACAAAGTAGTAAGAAACTATAAAAATTTCTGATTAGACAATGACAATATTCTCAACCCTTTAGTAAACCACAGAAAGCAACAGCTCTTTCCAGCTTGCTCAAGGCCAAAATGTCATCTTTTTTTGTAAAACAAAATCAAAGCCAAATGGTAAAAGTGCAATGATTTGCTTAAACAAGCAGTCAGTATTTCAGTGGTTTTATCTGCAGCATCCCCAGCAACCAAACAAAGCCAAGATATTGTCCATCTCTTTGACAGACAAAGAGTCTCAGAGGTTCAGAGTGACATGCCCGAAGGCTGGCATGTGATTGGGCTAATTAAATTAAATAGCAGGAAACAGCTTTTCCATATGCCACTGTCTGGCCACACACAAACTGTAACAGTAAATCTTTTATACTAGTAAAGGAAAAGTGTAACCATTAAAAAAATACAGTATCAACACACCATCCAAGAATCAAAAGTCACATGTCCATGTACCCTTCCTGGGGACTGACTTTAATGCTAATGTCTAAGAACTTCTTAATTCACTTTAGATCCATCTAAAAGTCTATGGTGATTAAAGAGGATGAAAAAAAATCCCCCACCCAAGTTTCACCAACATATAAGCCAATATTCTGATTATTCTGATTGAAGCTGTATTTCTACACAAAATAAAAATCTCAATACTTCTGAATGAAAGTTAAAAAAAAACTTTCTCATTTTTTAAATCACTTTTACATACTCCCTCGCCATTACCCAAATGAAGATAAAGATGGCATAAAAGCCTTGGGAATCTTTTGAGAAATTCTCCTAGGCTCCCTACAATTTCTAAACCTATGGAATAATCTTCTGTTTGTCATTACACTTCTAAGCTTTTCTTAAAGACATTATTTTCAACATATGCATAACTTCACGTCTGTAGATTTGCACAGGCTGGTAGAAGGTACTAAGTTTTATCAATAATGGTTTTCATACATTGATTTCTAGTGTGAAAAATAAGAACTGTGAAATGATGATTGTCACCCTGAAAAAGCCAGTGATGAAACATTGTGCTGGAAAAATAAAGATAAGAAAACTGCTTAAGAAGGATCTTGAATTAGAAGATTGCCAGGTAATTTTAACTTAAAGACACAGAAAATGTAAACTTATTGTAGATCATGGCTTATCTGTTAAAATAAAACTTTAATTTATAAGATAAATTTTTTAGGTTCCATATAAATGAGATTACATAGTATATGTCTTTCTGTTCCTGGTTTCTCACTTCACATAATGTTACCTATGCTCATCTATGTTGCCACAAATGGCAGGATTTCATTCTTTTTTATGGCAGAGTTGTATTTCTTCGTGTATACATTTCACATCATCTTTACCCATTCATCTGTTGAAAAATACTTATGTCGATTCTGTTCCTGAGCTACTGTGATCAGCGTCACAATATACTTCGGAGTGCAGACATCTCCTATGTACCAATTTCACTTCTTTGAATAGATATTCAGTAGTAGGACCGCTAGGTCTTAAGGTAGTTATGGTTTTAAAGTTTGAGAAGTCTCCATATGATTTCCATAATGGCTGTACTAATGTACATCCCCACCCACAGGGTAGAAGGGTTCCCTTTCATGCCATATCCTTGATACTTATCTTTATCTTTTTAGAACAACCATTTTTTAACAAGTGTGAGATGGCATCTCGTGGTTTTGTTTTGCATTTCCCCCATGCTGAACATATTTTCATATGCCTGTTGGTCACTGTATATTTTCTTTTGAGAAATATCTAGTCTCATATTTTTGAGAAATGTTGGCTCATTTTCTACTCAGGCTTTCTTTTTTGCTACTGAGTTGGTTGAATTCCTCAATTATTTTGAATATTAACGTCTTATCAGATGTCTAGTTTATAAATATTTTCTCCCATTTTGTAGACTGACTCTTCTCTGTTGAATGCTTCCTTTAATGTACAAAGCTTTCTAGTTTCATTAAATCCATTTGTCTCCTTTTGGCTTTGTTGTTTTTGTTTTAAAGCGATATTCAAGAAAATCACCGCATAGACCAATGCCATTGAGTATTTCCTCCACCATGTTTTCTTCCAGTAATTGCTTAGTTTTGGGTCTCACATTTAAATGATCCATTTTGAACTGGGTTTTGTGTATGTGTATTTTATGGGAGGTTTATCATTCTGCATCATGATATTCAAGTTTCCCAAAATTATCTATTGAAAAGACAGCCTTTCTCCTTTAGTCTCTGTGGCTTTTTCTGCTAGTGCCATGTCTAGAACAGTTTTCATATGTGTAATCTTAACAAGCTGATCCCAAAGAAGTAAAATGATAGCTACCAGAGGCTTGGGTAGTTAGAGGGCCTGGGAGAGATGGGGAGATACTTATCAAAGTATATATAATTACAGATAAATAGGACAAATGCCTCTTTAAATGGGGTCCAAAATAGGCACATAGAGAAAGTACACAGATGACTGCCAGGACTGGGGGAGAGGGGAGAGAGGACAGGTATGGAATAAGAGCAGAAGTAGAGAACGAATTTAATGGTTGTGGAATTTTGTTCTATAGAATAACAATGTTCTCAAATTGAGAGTGGTGATTATAACTCTGTTACCATACTAAGAACTACCGGATCAAATACTGTAAATAGGTTCATTATATGCCATACAAATTATACCAAAATAAAGTTGTTTAAAATAATATTAAACATGTACTAGAATATAAAAATTCTAAATGGCACTTTTGTAAAAAAATTAAAATTATATCTATAATAGCCAGGATTCAGATATTCTAAATAATCCATTATACTTTTTCATACTGGTTACAAAACTTTTTATTAGTTTTATTATTTACTATATAAACAAGCTGGTGAAATTCATTGAACATGATCTAATAAAATATAATAAAACCTTTTAACTATAAAACACTGGATTCAAGAGGGTCAGTATTACTTATAAAAAGGCAGAAAGGAAGTCAATGTTAACTATTGAAATTGCGATTTGAAAGGGTTTTTGTAAACTAGGTAGTGTTAGTCTTTTCACTGGTTTATTCCTCGTAATTCATACGTTTCATCCAAAACACACAGTTTGACAATGTCTGTTCAGACTGTGTTTGTGTATATACAAGCAACATTAATGCATGTTTCCCTTTCATAGGTGTTTGAAATTAGTATCTGGTTATAAGACGACAGAAATCTAAGAAATTCAAAGCCTGAAATAATATGGTCAAAGCCATACTAAAGAAATGGCTTAGAGGAGCCAATACATGACCAGCTCTGAGATGAAGAGAGACCCTAAACTGAGCTGAAGCAACACGTTCCCCAGAATAGCGGTACATGTGCCTTTGCACCTTCACCAAATCCCATGCTTGCCAATCCTCACTCCTGCCTCAGGGTGCCAGGCTAAGACTGATTGCTCCCTGGGGTCTTCCACCCTGTAAACATGCAGGGTATTCAGTGGCGGCCCAGGGAACTCCCAAGGCAGAGAGAAAAGGTGCACCGAGAGTAAAGGTTACGATTGATCCATGCTAAGGAAGCTGAAAAACATGCCTTAAGTATCTCAAGTGATCAGTATTCTTCACAGAAACCACACAGATTTAAATTATCTCACATCTAGTGTTCCGGACACATTAGAATGAGCAAGAAAATGTGAACCATACTCAAAAGAAAAATCGAGCATAGTAGCAGATCTGGAAATGGAAGAGATAAAAATGGCCTTTGAAATGTATATTACAACTATGCTCAAGAAGTTAAAGAAAACATGAATATAAAAGCAGATAAATGGAAAATACAAAAAAGAACCAAAGGAAAGTTGTAGATATGAAAGATTCAATGTCTTATAAAGGAAAAATTTACTGCATGTGATTAACAAGTTTATCTACTAAGAAGAAAAGATGTGTACAGCAGCAGTAGACAAAATTTAACATGGAAAAAAGAACAGGGACAAAATACAGAAACTTAGAGACCCGTGAGATGACAGGAGGAGGTCTACCCTGTGCGTAACTGTAGTTCTGAAAGAAAAAGAAAATATTAGGCAGAAAAAGTATTTGAAGACATAATTTGTGACATTTTCTAAAATTCTAAAAATTACAAACTCACAGGTATGAGAAGCTAAGTGAAACTAAGCAAGATACCACACAAGCAAAATTTCATTTACGCAAACAAGTTGCCCCAACACCAAGAAAACAGGAAAATCCTAACAAGCACAGGAAAAAGCAGGTTTGTACCAACAGCAATCAAGATTCTGTGGGACTAGTGTAAAACTAGGCATAGAGATCAATGGGATAAAATAGGATTCAGAAATTTGCCCATATAGTTTCAACTGACTTCCTACAAAGATATTAGAATAATTCAATAAGAATCTTTTAAAAAATTGTACTGAAAACTTAGACATCCATGTAAGATAAGAATTTCAATTTATCTTCATATCATATACAAAATTAACTCAAAATGGCTTTTGTCTTACATGTGAAAACTAAACTGGAAGAAGAAAATACAGGCAATCCTTTGGAAGGGCTCTAAAGTACTAGCCAGGCATGAAACTTGATAGAATGGTACAGATCAAAATTGAAATATTCCGCTCTGCTATTCAAAATACAGGACAAGCTATGGGGGAGGCAATGTATATGGAGAGAGAGAGAGAGAGAGAGAGAGAGAGAATATGGATTTCATCCAAAATATAAATATAAAAACAAAGAGATTGCCAATGATAAAGAGATTCCAATAAAAATATGCCACTTAGCTAAATTAACAATTTATGAAAAAGGTATATAAGTGGGCAATAAACACATAAAAGAGATGCTCAACATCATTAGACATCAGGGAAATGCAAATTAAAATCACAGTAATATTCTATTACTATCCACTGAATACATAAAATTAAAAACAAAATAGATGACAATATCAAATTTTGGTAAGGATGTAGAGTTACAGAAATCCTCACACACTGTTGATATGAATGTAAAATAATAACCAATTACAA
The DNA here is from genome assembly GCF_053883595.1 of Heterocephalus glaber. Classification (NCBI taxonomy): domain Eukaryota; kingdom Metazoa; phylum Chordata; class Mammalia; order Rodentia; family Bathyergidae; genus Heterocephalus; species Heterocephalus glaber. The sequence goes on from NW_028258156.1 coordinate 11,405,724, forward strand.
ATAAATTGGCAGTTTCTACCAATAGATGACTGCATAAAAATCCGTGATACAGCTGTGCAATCAGCAATAAAAAAGACCATGTAACTGGACACACATAGGAAGGATCATACAAGCAGTTTCTTACTGAAAAATAGTTCAGACTGAAGATATGCTTCTTTTAATGATTCACTTAAATAAAATTCTAGAAATATCGTAACTAATGAATAGTGACAGAAAACAGATCAATAGTTGCCTGGGGCTGGGTAAAGAGTAGGAGTGGAGGCTTGACTGAAAAAGGGCAGAAAGGAATTCCTTGGTGTGATGCAAATATTCTATACGTACATTGCAGTATGTATATTTGTCAAAATTCACCAAACTGTTCATATGCCAGGAGTGGGTAACTGTAAGTTATACTTATCAAAAGTAGGATAAAAGCCCAATAAGATTTAGTAAGTTTAGTAACCAAAGTACAAAGCTCATTTTAAAACTTTAATTCAAATCATGAAAAAAACCAGGACATTAGAAACTGGAATGGTTTGAATTCCTGGGAGAGCCACTTGCAAGGAAAAAAAACTGTTACCGCTTCCATATCCAGAAGGATGTTGTATAGAGTTACAACCACTCACGTATTTGGACATAAAATATATGAAGATACTTCAAATTTACATGCTGGTAGTGAAAGTAAAAGAATCATATTGTATATTTTCACATGTGTCTGTCAGACAACTCAAGTAATAAAGTAAAAACTGGATGTTAATTGTACTTTAATTAACAAAATAGAAAGAAAAGAAGGATTTGTTAGCACTACCTACATAACCAACACACTTTTTTTTTTTTTTTTGGTGCTGGGGATTGAACTCGGCTTCTTGCGCTTGCGCAGCAAGCAGCAAAACCACTGAGCTAAATCCCCAGCCCTAACACACATTTTTTAAGCTAATTACACAGGCTAAAGTCCACATATTTTTTTATCATCGTAAATTAAAGTGATAGAGATAGGACTCATAGCTGTTCAAAATCAGGAAACAAATTACTTAAGCAAGAAGTCCTCTCCATATTTGTCCTCCCAAATTCTTCCATTTTCCAAAGTAGAAATATCAAGGGAAGGCCAGGGAATGGGGGGGGGGGGGAGTTGCTTCTCAGAGCATTTGTTAGAAAACAAAAAAAATAGAAAAACTATTGTTCATGCCATCTCTAAAGAAGAGCAGAACCCAGTGGAATGTAACAAGAGAATCCCTTGTAGTCCCTTATAGGTTACAAGGCAACACCATTTTTCTGAGTGTCATTTCCTGGCTGATTGATAATAGAGTGAAGATTAAATATTTTCAAAAATAATTATAATTGCCAATCATATTTAACAAATGAATAAACTGAGGCTTGGTGGGATTTAGTAATTTGGTCCACATGAATTGCTAGCAGGTGATGAAGCAGGAGTTGGAACTCTGCAGTCAGACTGCGGTGTCATTAAGAGCCAGGTTATATGGATGGGGTGGTTCAAGGCATGGATCTCGAAGAGAATGTAAAACACCACTGTTCACGGTTTGATGTATACAACACATCAATTTCCAATAGTTTTCTTTATTTAAATGTCCATAAAGATGAAATTGAATTACTCTTTGAGAAATATTAGGATATAATATGAATCATTTTCTTTCCAAACTCCAATTTTTAGAAATTTTCCTAATACATGAAGATAGAAAAATTAACAGAGGCTATGAATATTATGATACTGCATTTTTATCTAAAAATGTGTGCCAGATATTACAATAAAAGTAATAGTTAATGATTCATATATGAATAAAATTATCAAAAGATAATTTAGTTATGAGTAATATGAAACAGGAAATTCATTAAAAATTTTCCATTATTTACCAGTGGCTGAAAATAAAAGTGAAATAGTAGCTATTTTTATTGGAGTTGGCCCAAAGAAAATATTAATAATGAAGACAAAGAATAAGAAACAGTGTATTAAGTAAAAAATAATTTGTATTTCACACAGAAAACAAATATATGTAGCATAATATAATAGAAAATGGCTTTTAGCTATTTTAATCTAAATATGAGAAGTGAGAAACAAAAATCATTCAAATCAAGTTTAACTGAGCATTTCATAGGTTCTGTGGATGGTACTAGGAACAATGAGGACAATATACCGACTGTCCCAGCCTCAAAGGCAAGGAGACTAACGCCACAGAGGTGATGATTTGGGACCAGTTACACGGTGATTCATGAGGAATGGATTCCAAGTGGACTGCGGAGTTCAAATGGTTGGAGACATCGGAAGGGGTATAGAGAGAAAACCAGATTTGGGAAAGGAAGTCAAAAACTTCCCAGAGGGGGAAAAAGCTTGAGGAAAGCCCTGCTCATGTGGATCCCCACTTGGAAATGTGCCGTGCACACTAAGAGGAGAGGCTAGAGCGGGAGAGGTGAGTGCCTGGTCAGAGGGTAAGGTTGAATTATGAGGACTATAACTCCTTAATAGCACTTAGATGAAACAATTCAGAAGAAATCACTGTAGGTTGTGCCAGACAATGGGAAAATGGTACTGATATTTTACAGTAAATTAATTGAATTTGTATAAATATCACATGGATGGGAGGAAGCTCGTACCATTATAAAAGCATGAATTTAGTATTAATTAGGGTTGTGACTGAAGGAGGCAGAGCAAAGAGAAAGTGAAGTGACAGGATGGTCTGACATTTGAAACAGGAAGACCAACAGCTTCCGAGAGATGAAGGAGAGAAGACAGCCAAGGATGACTTCAGGAGAAGCTTTCCCAACTGTTCCTAAACTGGCTTCACTAACAAAAATTTTAAAAGCCAGGGGGAAAAGCGTATTTTAGAGATGAATTTACTAATTTAGAAATCTGAGTGAGTGCAATAAGAGAATTGTCCTTACAACTAATGTTGATAATAAACTGACAGACTGAGTTGTCTTTAACGTATAGCACAAAGACTTCTAAGCCTTTAAACCATGACACTGTCTCAGATCTCTTTAATGCTAGCATTTTATGCCCGACAGGCCAGGTGTGACAGAAAGATGCTGGCCAGAGCAAATATTCATTGGTTCAGGATTTATACCCTACCTATTTCCAAAATGATGTGATGACATCTATAAATTGTCAGAATATAAAATGAGATGAAGACCTATAGCAGAAATATAAAACACAAATAAATATATGTGATCCATAAATGCAATCTTAAATTTCATAATAGTCACATTTTAAAACACAAAAACAGGATTATTATTATTATGTTTTTGGTACAGGGGATTGAACTCAGGACCTCGCGTTTGCCAGCCTGGCAGCTGTGCTGCTGAGCTACATCCCTGGCCCCAAACATGATTAATTTTAATAATGTTATACCACCTCATATATTAAAAATATTTTCACTTCAATCTATAATCAATAGATATCATTCTTAATGAAATACTAACATATTTCTCTGCAATGCCTTTGAAATCTGGTGTGCAGTAGGGCATACCTCAATTCTTACCAGCCACATTTTAGGTGTTCAATAGCTCTAGGTGGGTACTAGCTTCAACAATGTAATGTTAGGGCTCTTTACAGAAATTCTATTAATAGAATAGAATGGAAGCCCAAAGATCAAAGCAATGACAGGAACATTAGTTAACATGAAATCTGAGTGCAAAGCAGATATAAGTAAAAATGAGAATCTATAAAGAAAAGTAACTGATTTAGTTTTTAAAGAGTACCAGATAAAAAGCATTCCTTAAAGAAAAAAAAACTAATTTTTTTCACTCAGTTTGTATCAAATATAACAAATATCAAGATTTTAGCATTTAAATGAGTTTTGGAGAATTAAAAAAAAAGAAACCATATCAAATGCTAGAAAGCAACAAAAGTCAGCAGCAGGAATGGCAGAAAAGCAAGACCAAAATCAACCAGAAGTAAGAAAAATAGAGATGATACATGAAAGAAAAGGGAGCCTACCAGTCATGAAGATCATATCTCTTTAAGAGTAACTCAAGTACATGGAAGAAAATTATTTTTAAAGTAAAGTATATGACTCAAAATCAGACAAAGACCTAAAAGTGAGTGCAACTTTTCCTGGTAGAAGCACAGAGGTAAATCTTGTTTATCTTGAGTTAGGTAATGAGTTCTTAAATACTGCACCAAAGCATGAACAACAAATAGAAAAATAGACACACTGGATTTCAGTAGCATTAAAAAAAATCTGCTCATTAAAAACCATTATTAAGACCAAAAAATCCACACAATGGGAGAAAATATTTGTAACACACATACCTGATAAGGGTTTAGGAATCAAAATGTATTTATAAACTCTTACAACCCAATCACAAAGAGACAAATAGGCCAATTTGAAAAATAGGTAAAATACTTCAACAGACATTTCTCTAGGGAAATTATACAACGGTCCAATAAGCATACGAGCTCCAGTAAGCTCATTCTTATTAGTCCTTTGTAAAACAGAAATCAAAGCAAGAAATGATAGCACTTCACACCCATGAATAAGGCTGCCATCAAGAAGGGGTGGGGGTGAAGCGCTGACCAGGATGTTCAGAAGGTGGGACCCTCATACACTGCGAGTGGGCAAGTAAGGTAGTTCAGCTATGGGGAAAACAGTTTGGTGGCTCCTCAAAAAAGTTTCCACATGAACCAGCAATTTCACTCCCAGATACATACTCAAGAGAAATAAAAACACATGTTAATACAGAAACTTATACAGGAGTCTATATTTTTCAAGACCTTTATGTTCATAGCAGCATCACCCATAATAGATGAAAATATGAATAATCCAAGTGTCCATCTACTGATGAACTGAGAAATAAGATGTAGCATATTTGACAATGGAATATTATTCAGCCACAAGAAGTAATGAGTTGCTGATATATACAACCACATAGATAAATCTTGAAAATGTTACACAAAAGGGCAAAAGGTAAGAAGCCAGAGACAAAAGGCCACATAATGTGTGGTTTTGTGTATATGAAATGCCCACAAGAGGCAAGTCGAGTCCATACAGACATAGAGTAGATCAGTAGGTGCCAGGGGTTGTGGGCAGAATATGGGGGGTGACTGCTTCAGAGGCAGAGAGGATGAAAACGGCTGGAATTGACAGTTCTGATAACCACACAGGATTGTAAATGTGCTAACAACTTTGGAACTGTGCACTTTAAAACAGTTAAATACTGAATTTTATGCTATGTGAATTTTATCTCTACAAAAAGAAACACAACAGTACAGAAACTGTGATAAAAAAAAATTTGCCAAGTCTTGGCCAATGAAAGCCACAGAAATAAGCTGTTATTATTTAAATTAGAGGGGAGAAATGGGCAGAAAGGATAAATACTATCAAGAGAATAATAGTAAATATAGAAAAGTAATCTACAATTGAGTTGAAATGCAGAAGACAATGAGAAAAATATACAAGAAATATGAGAGAATATATTCTTAAAACTATGAGTCAGAGAATCCAAGGATTGTGGGTAAAAACTGTTAAAAATCAGGCCATACTTCAGGAAGTAGTTCGGGCCCTTGGCCTTCTCCAAAACCCTTTGAATCAGACTTCTTCAAAGGGTTTGAAAAATACGGACTCCGGAGCTCCTTTTCAGGACCAGATCAGAACCTACGGGGATGTGGGCAGAATCTAAAGGAGCCTTAAAAAAGATTTTTATACACCTTCTGATTCAAAAACCATGTAGAACATCTGGAACTGGACAAATGACTGCACTTTTCCCTTTCACATTTTATACAGACTTTTCTAGTCAAAATGATTACCACGTGCATCCTTGATTGGTTTAAATTTTTAAAATCAGTTTCCTGCTTAGAAATTGGATTCTTTGCCATGGCTGAGGAAGGAAGGTGAGAAGTGGCTAGCATCCTTTCTCCTACCCTAGACTCTTACAGTCCTCCCACCAGCCCCACAGAGCCAACCCCAAGTGCCGTCACTGATTCACTCCATCTCAGCCATGGCTCTGGTCAGAAGAAAGAAACCCACAGGTTTTCATGACCAAAAATGACTGACCACCTAATGTGCAAGCATTAGAACCCTCTTCTGTGAATTAGAAGTAAAGAATCATAATGCTGCAATTCATAGCAGTGATTAAAAGAGACACAACATTGATTCAAAACAATTTTGTAAATGCTAATAGGAGGGGAGAAAGTGAAGGAAGGGAGTACAGAGAAGTATTATCAGCTGAATAGATGGGACCGAAGCAAGCATATTGGACATCTAAAAACAAGTGTCGTACAAACACAGTGCAGTCCTAAAAGCTGAGAACAAGGACTCTGGTGCTAGAGTGGCCAGGTTCAAATCACAGCTTGTCTGCCACTCACTGAGGAACCCTGACTTTTACTTCTCTGTGCCCAAGTGCTCTCAGCTCTGTGGTGGCACAAAAGTTAATAACTACCTCTGAAGGAGGTTGTGAGGACTAAGGAAGTTGGCAGATGTACGTGGACTGAGTAGGTTAATAGATATGAAGTGCTCGGGATGATACTGCTACACTCCAGATATGCAATGAATAGGTAAGTGTTTTGTGAATCAAGATGATCCAAAAACAACTGCATTGTCTAAACAGTTTATCAGCCTCCAAGAAGTTATTCTGAAAGGATAACAATAAGAAATCTCTTTATGTCTTAGCTTGACTAAAGAGTCACATTCCCAGTAACCCTTTAGTTTCTCTATGATGACCCTCCTATACTTCTCCCCTTAAAATTGGGTGGAGAAATTATCAATAATAAATGGAATGACAGTCTCAAACTCCTGCTCTTGCATTTCCAAGTTCCTGCCTATAACTGGTTACAAGCATAGACCTCAGTTATTTATTACCATAAACCCTCTATTGTATATCCGCCACGTATACCTACTACTGTTAGTTATGTGTATGCTCCAGTTATTGAAAAAAAGTCACAAAGAAATGTTAAAATAATTGTATTATCTATATACAATTATTAGATTTGAAAATATATGCTGTCTGAATTATTTTTAACATCCTTTGGAAAACAATATAAATATATCTAAATATATAAACTATAAAAATTCACAAAGACGACTTTTCTAAGATCTATGAAAAGTAGCAGTGCACACTTCAGCAACCCCCTTAACCAATGAGAATGTGTCTTTCCTGCAGAAGAGGAAATCTGATGATTACACAAAACCTTGGTGAAAATTATTTTTTCTGGAGCAAGGTTTCTAACCTTTCAATGCTCTTTATTAAGACAGTCACTTTACATATCACCTCAGAAATAAGACATTCACTAGAAAACCATTATTTGATTCCTCCAATTCTTATTTTTAAGATTTCTAGTACTGAGTTAATCTGTTAATTTGTGGTCCAAAGGCAAATTTCAGGAAATTATGACTAGCATTAATGATATTTTCAGAATTCTAACCAAATTATTAAATTTATGGCAAGATTCCCCATTGTGTAATATTCAATGATTGTATCTCCATATTTCTTAATTCTAATGCAATACCATCATGGCTTAGAGTGACATTAATTTGTATGACACTACTAATGGTTATATTAAATGAACAGAAAAACATAAAGAATCATTTTTAACCTACTGATCCAAATACATAGAAACACATTATAAAGCATCGATGGGTGGGTTTTGTTGGCAACAGATCAGAAGAGGAGACTGCTGGGTACCTCCTGGGCATGGCACAGTTAATTCCCTTACCAGAGTTGCTTCTGTTCTCCACACTAGCATTATAGCAACTGTTACCATAAAAAGGGGAGAGCATTTAACTACCATTTTCTCTTTAAATTTATTCACTGTTACTTTATTTATACTTCCAGTTCAGGATCTCATTGCAATATACAATTATTATGATATTGGAATTATTCATTTTAATATTTATGGAGTGCTTGTTATATTCAAGGGGTTATGTTAATCTTTTAAATTTTTTTTTAAATTGAGCAGAGTTAGGAATGGATATCTATTTATCTAAAATTTTATATTTAGAAGTTGACATTTTAATTTAAATACCAAGGATATCATGAAAAAAAGTCACACTGGAAAAAGGAGAATGCAACAAATTTTATGTGTTTGCTACTTGCTATTGGCTGATGTAAAGAGTTTAATTCATTATTGTTGAATGTATTATTTAATGGCATTAGAACTACTCAAAATATCTTTATTCTCTTGTTTCAACAAAAAATGGCAATATATTTTGGTATATGAGACCTAGTATACAAGTTTCAAATTCGATTAAATATATCAAGTTTACACAAAGCCAAATGTATGAAAGGGGATCTTTTAAAAAAAACTTTATTTGAGAAAGGAAGAGACTTATAACAGAAGGCAAGAAGGGAAACATACAAACAATATATTTACAACACAAAACAAGAGATCACCTTCAAGGGTGTAAATTATAATAAATACAGTAGATTTTAAAAGAGACATTTATCAATTAGATGTAAGATTATTTAAGTCCAGCTTTGCTTTCACTGGTTCCAGGTAGTTTCTTGATTAAATTCATAAACTATCATATTCAAACAATTAATGTCCACCAACTGTACTGATGAAGCTCTCTCAAATGACATTATAAAAAATAGGTTTTTTTTGTTTGTGATTACATATCTTTGAAGGAATATTATACAAAAGTCTGCTCAGCCACATGTTCCTCCCCAAATAAAATGTATTTTAAAAGATGCACTATCCCTTTTTTATGAGATTGAAAAAAGACTTTGAAGAAAATGAATATTTATGAGATGGAAAAATATACAATTTTATCTTAGGCATGCCATATTTTTATAATGCAAAACAACTGACAAAAAGTCATTTTAATATGAAGAAATATACTAACCAAAATATGTTGGTGACAGGGAGTGTTGCCTATTATAGCTATTTGTCAAATTATCAGAAGGACGTTCATTATATGGAAAAGTTTTAAACTTTCTAACTTCTAGTTATGCTAATTTAATTTGAATGGAGGCTTTTTTAAAAAAGGATAATGTATCTTTAGCAGTAACATTTTTAAAGAAATATTTTTAAATGTCACAGCAAAATGTAAACAATACGTGCCAATAACATACAGTTGAACAATGTCTACATTTGGCAAAACTGCTATATCGCCTTTGAAATAGGATACTACACCTTAAAGTACCTTGAATTTAGAAATATAAATATTTTAATAGAAAAAACCTCACAAAGATTCTAGGTCAATTTGGATTATCCATATTAAAGGGGTCTTAATACAAACGAACCTTTAACCAGCTTAACAAAAGTAAACCTATAAAACAAGGTAAACATATCAAAAGGGAATATGAAGGAAATGTTTCAGTGAAAAGCTTCCGTAACAATTTCCCTACTTGTGGTGTTATTTTCTTAGACAATAAATCAATTCATAGAGTGCCCTTTAAAAACAGAAAGAGTAAAACACTATCCTCAGATTTTTTTTTCCTACATTCCTTAGTACATGAATCACTTGGACTTCCTGTTTCCACAAGGCATTTCCTGTTCAGCCTCACAGAATCACTTTTCTGTAGGAGAACAGCAGGAACCTGACAAAGAACTGACTTAAATAAACATTGTCTTCTGCTGCTTTCAAAGATGTTTGTATTTTATAGCATCAAAGGACATAATCCTTCTGAAGGTGTATTATGTACAAGTAAAATCTTTTATTAAACCCAACTTTCTTAATTTTTTTTGCCAAATGACATGGCATATTCCATGCCATTACGGAATTACATGTAAGAAATTCTAATTATAATGATTATAAAATATGACATCTTTTAAAACTGATTTTGACTTGATGTCAAGTGATAATCATATGTTACTGTGTTTTCTACAATTGTAGATACTATATAGTATCTGATTGGACTGCAATTCTGCAAATTACTTCTCACCAACATTTGCATCTGCATTATTTGATCTTTTTCAATAGACAATGTCATCATATTACACAAGGTAAAAGTAAAATCCGCAGTGCCATGTGAAACATAACATGATATTTAAAACAGTACTCCAATTTGCATCTCTACATTTAAACCACCTGTATTCCTAACATTTTCAATCGCAATGTACACAATAACCTAGGACTACTGGCATGATGACCAGAACATCTCTACTTAACAAAAAAGAGAGAGGAAAGAAGGGGCAGACTACCTTTAACAGTGTTCAAGACTGTAGTATGATACATTATGTACAGTGATGTGAAAATTGAATTCTACATGTTCAAAAAATCAAAAATTAATAGAATGTTTCATTGATCAGACTGGGAGACTATATCAAGCAGTCACTGATCTCAACAGATAAACTAAAAATAATAGTGAGTTTGTTTTCCTTAGAAGTAACCGGTACAACAGATCTTGGGATGGATTTAAAGCCTATTAATTACTTGGACATCATGTAGCATAATTTTAGTGTAACAGGTATTTTTGTTACCAGTGGAGTTTCAACGAAACTTCTCTATCCATTTAGAGATCACCATAGACAGATCTCTGTATAGACATACACTTTTACCTGTTTATGTTAAAATCCTCAGACACTAAAATCAATCATCCAGACATACAAACCAATAGGAAATTTACCAAAACCTGCAGTGCACTTTATGTTCAGATAATGACTTTAATTACAAATCCTGGAGCTAAATCTTTGCCTATTACCTGTTGCATAAAAGCAGCCTGCTCCCCAGATTCCATTTCCTGGATCTGAGCATCTTCATCACTGTCCACTGGTTCCTCCTTGACTTTCACAGCCCCAACTTGTCCCACTGTGTCATCCACACAAGCACTGCTGTCGCTCCTAGTGCTGTTGTCACTAGAGGGCGCTCTGTCTTCCTGCATCGCCTGGTCCCCCTGAAGCTCTTCCTCTGCTTCCTCAAGGTGCCTGCCAGGTTGCTTCAGTTGTTCAATAGATTTCGAAAGCAGCTAGAAGAGAGTGTTCAGGAGTTCAAAAGTCAATAGTTCTCGATGGCAACAGGAAAGAACACTATACTTTGATTTCTAGTAAGTCTTACTTCAGTACACTGATTTCTAATTAGTGTCCATCAATTTCTGAATGAAACTTGTATGCAACAAGCTTTGTAAGTAGCCTGAAAGCAGTCCCATCGTTTCCGTTTTATATTTGTGAGACCAGCAGGGAATGAATCTCTAAGCTTTTGTTTTTCCAGTGTATTATAATCTAAAGCACTTAGAAAATTATGGGAAAGGTGGATGAAAGGGTAACTGAGTCCATGGAAACCATGAAACTCTCCCAAGGACACGTTTTCGTGAATCAATTCAATACAAACTTGGGAATAATATTTTCCCAAAAAAGGAAACAGGGTAAAGTGAAACTTCCTTCCATCTCATTTTTCAGCAAATGTTAACTGCTATAAAAGCCTAAAACATAAGTGCTAATAGTCTTTCATGTCTTTATTTTCCAGTACTCATATGGTCAAATTTCAGTCAAATGATAAAATACCTTTATGCTTATACTTGCAAACCACAGAAATATTCATTTTGAAATTCTGACCTTCAAAAGGTACATGAGTGTAAAAACTTTTGACAACCCTAAAATTTTTATGAATGGATCCTAATGAAATTTTAAAAAGAGGAAAGAAATAAGGAATTGTCTTTCAACCTGAAAATTATTAAATATTTTACTTTATACACTAAATTATATTTTATTTTCAGAAACATACAGATTAACTGTTTAATGATTTTAAAGACAACTATTTAACATACCTGACTTAAACAATAAAAATGCCATATCATAAAAGTTCAATAAATGGGAAAAGGTGTAAATTAACTTTATTTCACACAAGCCTTTTTTAAAAGCCCCAAATTGTCCTTCTGACTGATCATCTGTAGATGAACTATGTTTTCAAGGGAGGTTAGAGTTTTCTGCTAAGTCAATGCTTATGTAAGCAATATCTCAATTACTGTAGCTAGAAGCACATTTAGAATATCACCACTAAAATCATGAATACAGATTTTTCTATGTAACATTTAAGTTTACCTCCTACTCCACAGTTAGGTTTTAAAAACTAAACATATGTTTTAAAGTTTGAAAATATAAGTACTCAAACTTTGAAGGCCAACTCTCTTAGGTTTATGGGCTTCCTCTGGTCCACACAAAATCTCAACCGGTCCTGAACATACCAACAGACAACTTTAATTTCCCTGTGAGTACTTTGGGAGTTTTCATTCATTTGTTCAACAATTACCTAGTGAGTGCCAAATATGTCCAAATACCATGCTAGGCAATGGGGAAATGGCCACTGCTCTGCCTCCATGCAGCTTAGAGTTCAGAGTGTTAGAAAGGCATCAAGCAGACAAACTTAACTTCATTTTTTATTTTGTTTTGTCTCTCTATGTAGCTCAGGCTGGCCTTGAACTCACTATGTAACCCAAACTGGCCTCAAACACATGGTGACCCTCGGGTCTCAGCCTCCCAAGTGCTGGGGTTATAGGCGTGTGCTTCCACACCTTTAAAGAGGGAAACACAGGAAGTTAAAGAGCACTTCCTGGCTGGAGTAGTGGAGATAGACATGATTAAGGAAGTTCTGCTGAGGAAGGGTGTTTAGGTTGGGTCATGAAGATGAAGGACAAAAAGGAGGTTGCTAGATGTGGAGAAGGCAAGAGAGGCAGGGTGGAAATATGGTGGAGCATCTTTGGCAGAAGGCAAAGTGTGTTAGGATCTTGGGATGGACAAGGAGCCCAGTGCATTTGTGCAATTTGAAGGTAGGTGGTGTTTGAGGACTGGAAGAAAATACTGAGCACTTGATGTTGGAAAGGGTGATACAGTTTATATTATTATTTGCGGGGAGAGTAAGAATCTGCAGAAATAAAATGTAATTTAGGATAAATCATACATGAGACCTAAATATCTCCAAACTGAAGTCAAACATGATCAGGCTAAGACAACAGAAACTAATTAAAACTCGTATCAAAATAAAGACAACACATTTCAGTGTTAATTTCCTTTGTGCCAACAACCTAACTCCTATTGCTCCTAGGCAGTCAGCATAAGGATACCATCTCTCTCTCTCTCTCTCTCTCTCTCTCTCTCTCTCTCTCATGCTTCTGATGTTGTGAAGCACATTTTAAGAAACTGTTTTCATACCTTTGTCTCAATTCTTAACACTAATCTGCAATTTCATGCCTTAAATACCTAATAGTTTGCTCACCACTGTGCTGGAGAAACAAGACAATGTCATGGTCCTGAATTTTGACTACACAATTGTAAGGATCCATGTAATTGTCACTGAGAGGAAGACCATGGAAGATTACAGAAAATAAGCAAGATTTTTAAGAAGTCCTAGCTTCTGCTGGAACACCAGGAACTTAGCAACAAATACGCACTCATCCTTCACAGAGAGAGAGGCCATCCATTAGGCCCGCAAGCCTTACCTCCACCACTTTCTCGGTCTACACATAAGACTGGCTTGGAGGATTTTGTGGGGGAGAAGGGATTTATGTGAGGAAAAGTTAGAGGAAGCTGAAACTTCCCAGAGAAACTATCTCGGGTGACTACAATTCATCTGGCCAGATGCTTGCTGAGCCGTGGCTCGCTTTTGCCCCTGTAGCTTAGCTGAAAAGGTTACTGTGTGCCTGCTCATCAGAGCTGGTGGGCCAGCATTACCTGAGAGTCAAGCAGACCCTCAGAAAGATTTGAAATGATCCTGCCGATAAAAGCCTCTTGAGGAGAGCAGAAAAAACTTATGAGGTGTGTGACCATGCGACAGGAACGAGGACCACTCAGAAACTCAGGGAAGGCTAGCCAGAGAGCACACAGCCAGTGCCCATGACATGCTGTGTCAGAAGTCCCTGCATACTGGACAATGACTAAATCTCAGCCAGCTTCTGGATGTTTGACATTACAGGAAGCATTCAGTAGCCAAGAGGAAACTACACACCACTGCAAAGTTAAAAGGCTTTTTCTTGCTGTTACTCTTCTTCCTCTTCCTGGTTCCAACATGGCCTCACAGTCCTGGACCTCCTGACCACCAATGGTCTTGTCTTCTGCTCTTTGTCAGCCCCCAACAGCATGATTTTAGAGCGCGCCTGAACTTTATTAGTAACTGTACACTCTGCTAAATCTCTATTTCAAACACCACTCTTTTGTTCTGGTTTATTCTCAGGATTTTTGGTCCCAGCTATTCCTCAACAATATGGCATCCTCCAAGTCACAGTCTGACTTCTCACTGCTCCTTGCTAGATGAGGCTCCACTTACAATAACCTCAGCTCCCTCACCCTCCTTGATAGGGATTTCACTGGACAAGTAGGACTCAGGATTTCTAATCTCAATCAAGCCCAAGCAGCAGAATGAGCTAGGACATGCTAGGATTATAATCATGTTATTTCTCTTTAAATTCATACCCTCTGATGGCCCTCCAGGCTACTGCCAACCCTGCTCTGGTTCTGTAGTTCATTCACTCTCACTCATTCAATTGTGTTTCATATTGTTCTCTCTCTTCTCAAACTTTGAGATCCTAATCTTTTACTCATCCCCTGACAATACCTTGGCTTCTTATTTCACTGAGAAAATAAAAGCATCAGAAGAGAAACTCAGCATCCTGCCATCACCATACTTACCAAGCGGTGCTAATGCAACTTTGCTGCTGTTACAATGGAGGAAAACTGCACTCTTTTCTCAAAATTTCCACCTATACCATGGGTACTAGCTGCTTCTAGTCATTCTCTCTGTCCCGCATCATGTGCTCCCCTCTTCTGGTGAATCTTCATTGGAACATTACCTTTCTTAAAGAAAAAACTTCCTAAAGGAAGTTAAAACCCCTCTTTCCCTACTACATTCCTTCATGATAAAGCTCCTTGAGTTATCTCTTTTCATTGTCCATGTCTTTTTTCATTATCTTTAGGATCTATGCCAACTAGATTTTAATCCATACCATTGGACCAAATGCTCTCTTGTCAAAGTCAAGAATGACTGCACAGATGAAAAATCCTGTGGCCATTTACATAAGATATTAATAAGTATCCATGGAGGTAAGGCAAGGGGAACAAGAATCAGTATTTTGGAAAGTAAGAAACCCATTTCACTGGTGCAGTCAAAGACCAGACGAATGCAAATTTGCTATAATTTACTCCATCAGTGGTAAGTAAGTCAAAGAAAATCACAGAGACAAAATCCTGAGTGTTCACCCTGAATATATATGTACATTTTAGCAGAAATTTTCGGAAATCTCATCTGTTAATATATTTCTAAGGTCAATGAAGCATATAGAAACCACCTCACTTAGTCCGTGAATCAAATTTGGCCAGTGTTTCCCTCCTCACTGACGGAGACATGTACATGTCATTGTGACACACATGACATTGACAATTTTCATTGTACAATACAGAAACAATTCAACTTGTTCCAGTTACTTGTTTTGGCTTTATGTCCCCTTCTGATGTACCAAAGGAAACCGGAGAGGGAAAAAGCCAGAATGAATAATGCTGTGATCGCCTGGTAATAAAGTCAAATGGCAGAATAATCTTTTGCCAAGAGCAGAATTCCTTAATGATTTGTAAAGGAAATGTTTCTTGACATAAAAAAAGCAATTTATAAGTGGAAATCATATAGATATGAATTGCTGGGGTTGATGTCTAATAACATTCTTAAAACACTTTTTTTTAATAAAGAAGGAATCTCATGTCCAAGAGAAGCCAATTCATATTCAAGACTGCAAAATACCAAAATACAATGATTTTTATAAAAGAGGAGAAACTAGGGCCAGAAATTTAGCTCAGTGGTGCTGCCACCTGCCTCACAAGCATAAGGTCCCGAGTTCAATCCCTGGTACCAAAAAATATAAATAAAAGCAGAAACTAGAATTTTTATATCCTTCCACTTTGCATTCTCTACTGAAATAGCTATATTATATCTGAATTAAAATAAACAGTTTTAATCTCTCCCTGAGCTCTAAACTTGCCTATTTAGCTGCTTGTTAAATGCTTTCCTGCAAAACATCTAAAAGGTGTCATATGTCATAAATTTAAGAAACTCAAAGATAATCTTTATTCCTATCCCACCCAAATGTATTCATCACGTACTCTTTCTCATTAAACAGCATCACCCAATTGCATGAGCCAATAATCTAGGCCAGTGGTGGCAAATCCATGGCATATGTGCTGTAATGGGCTTACTGATAGCTCTAAAAGGTTTGCCATCACTGACTAGGCTCTCTGCTTGTTTCTTTCTCATTTTTCTCCTCCACCTATCAGCAGAACTCTTTGTAATCCAATTTCCAAAGAACAGCCTGTATCTGGACACAGTTGTCCATTTTCATTGCTACCACTGTAGTCCTAATTACCATCATTTTCTCCTTCAATCACCAAAATGACTAACTTCTTGGGCTCAATTCTTGCCCTTCTAGACTACAACAGCTCAACAATTTGTTCTCTTACTGTAGCTCTAACACTTTTTTTCAAAATGTAAAGAGGCATCACCAGTTCTTTACAAACAAACTTCCAGTGGCTTCCCATTATGTTGTAATAAAAATGTGAATCTCATGCTTACAATAAAATCCAAATCTTAACAAATTACACAAATGTATGACCAGTCCCACCTCATAGTATTGTGTCTTCTCATTCACACATTCCAGTTACATTGGCCTCTGCCTGTCCTGTGAATATGAACAGGCCAGCCTGATTCTCCCACAGGGCCTTAGTTCATGCTGTGCTCTCTTTACTACTACCACTACTACTACTACTACTACTACTACTACTACTACACACTGCTACCACTTTTTCCCAGTGCTGGGGATTGAACCCAGGGTCTTCACAATGAGCTACACTCTTAGCTCCCGCTCCTTGTTTAAGGCAGGTTCTCACTAAGCCAGACTGACCTTGAACTTGCAATCCTTCTGCCTCAGCCTCCTGAGTAAGTGTTACCACCATGCCTGCATTCTTTGTACATGTCTAATTGGCTCCTTATCAGACTTTACCTTTATAAATATCTCATTCATGTATTTTCTTTATTGTCCTTAGTACTGTCTAGCATTATGTATTTATGGTTATCTCCCTCATTATAAATTTCACGAAGGCACAAGCTTAGTATTTTTTATGTCTAATACTTTGCATGGCCTCTAGCTGGAGCTTTGTAAGTATATGAAAACCTAATGCTTAGTAATAAAGCTTTTGCATACTTTTTTTTTTTTGGTACTAGGGATTGAACCCAGGGCCTTTGCACTGAGCTACATCTCCAATCCTTACCCCCCTTCTTGTTAAGTTGCCCAGTCTGGGTTTGAAGCTTTTGTACTTTTCCTGTTAGTTTAGGAAGCAAACTCAATATCTACATAGCCAATAACTATCCCTTTTTAAAAAATCTTTTTTGGAATATAAGGCGCTCTTTTGAAGATTCACAAAATATCAAAGAGATAAATAAATAGAATGTCCTATTAGGTTGGCCAATTTTGCAAAATATAAAAGCACAGAGGGAGTTAGCCCACATTTCTTATTTTAGGTATGTGACTAAAGCTGTTTTTGTTTAAACACTCAAATTTGCTAAAGTGGAAAAATTAGCAATTAACATCAGCAAGGAAAATCTACAAACAAAGGTGCAGAAAAATTCTGTCTGCCAAGTTTGACTTCAGATTGTGAAAATGAAAAGTTACTTAGTGCTATTGGTAAGTATTCAGATTATGTTGTTTTCTATACATTTTTGCACTACAAATATGGCCATTACGAAGATGGCATGGCTAACCCTTTTCTCATTTGCACTGGGGTTGAGTGGCCCCAGATGCAGCAAGGAGATGTCTGCTTACTCTCAGTGGGGTAGCAAGGTCTCTCTTTGGTTGGACATCTGGAGGTGATCCTCCAGCAAAGTTGAGCTGTTGCCTTGCTGGCTAGAAAACAGAAGACAAAATGTCTGTGTGATAGATAAAATGTGCAAGCCTGTGTGAATCTTTGCTGAGGCCCTGTCTGTAAAACAAACCATGTGCCATTCGTCTGACACCAGGTGAGCTACAATGGTGGGGACCCCAGCTGAGACAAAGACAGAGGCTGCACAACTTCTCCTTTCCCTTTTACCTGTGCTCTTACTCATCTGTCAGTGTCTCTATTCCTGACACTACAGGACAGCAATCATGCTTGGACACTAAGAATCTACAGGCAGCCTAGGACTATTATGGGACAGGGCACTGCTCACTAATACACATCCACTTAGCTATGCTGTTTGCCAGACAACATGGTAAGTGATCCAAATTTCTAAGACCACCAAGTATTACAGCTAAACTCTTTTAATTCTTATCTATGCCTGTTAGGGGTTGAGTAAATCCATATTTTCGGTGTTTTACATTCTCTGATAAATATATATTCTGTTGGCAAATGGTGCAATATTCACTAAGCATTGTTAAGAGGCTGTTTGCTCAATCTTTACATACTAGGACATTTAAGTTCATCTCTTTGAAAGTTACATTAATACAAGTCTAAAGTCAATATACACCTAAGTGCTTTTAAATATATCTTCATATTCCTATAATTTAAAATTTTTCCACAGAAATCCTTAATGTCTCCACAAATATCTTCAGATATATTAAGAACCCAACAAGATAAAGTAAATCTGTTTCTGATAGATGTTTGATCTTCTAATACTGTCAACAAACCACTAAGCAAGGTGTGAGAATGTGAGAATTTAACTATGTAAAAGGACCTTTAACATAACACATCACTTCATTTTGCCTCAAGTTTGAGGAGCGATTTTATTTGAGCAATGGCAATTAGCACAAGTTTGCTTTTTCCTTTCAAATAAATGGAATATTCTTCTTTGGAATATAAAATCTTTCCTTGAAGCTCCAAGGAAACAAGATTTAAAAATAATGATAAAATTCTGTCACAATGCACAAATAGATTAGGTATGTACCAATTGTTCTCAAAACAACACAGAACTTGGAGGGCTTTCAAATGAAGAGGTCTACTTAGAGAAGAACTCTAGACTCAAGCCAAAATACTCCACGTCATTTACTTCTGTGTATTCCAAGGAAATAATCAGAGGAAACAAAATTAAATAACAGAAGAAAGATTTTCAAATATTTGTTTGTTATTTACATAATTAAAAGTCTAAACTAACAAACATCCTTTCTTACCAATATTGAAGAGGTATGGAATTAATCACAAGACCAAGTGATTTTCTTTTTTGGGATACTAGGAATTGAATCTAGGGTCTCACACATGCTAGGCATGCACTCTACCACTGAGCTACGATCCAACCCCTGAACCCCTTTAAATTTTGAGACAACTTTTGGGTAAGTTGCCCAGGCTGACCATGAATCTACAGTCCTCCAGCCTGAGCCTCCCATGTAGTTGGGATTACAGGCATGTAATCCCACACCTGGCCCAAGTGAATTTTTAATAAATGCTTTCTTATATTTTTAACTCTAAATAGCTGTCCAAAATAATGCCTATATTTAAAATATATCTGGGGCTCTAAAAACTTCCTAATATTTTAATAACTTTAAAAAGAGTTTCCACTTGGAAAGGAGACTCAAAATTTTCTTCACAATGCAAAAAAGGTTATCCACCCACTATTTTATTCATTCAAAAACATTTTGAGATATACTCAAGGCCCTGGCAAAGGAATGATCCATCAAGCAAGATGCCAGCACTGAATGCTGGAGACAGAAAAAAAGCTTTAAAAAAGAGTGAAACCTGCTGTGCGTCAGGAAATGATGGGTAAGAGGTGAGGAGTAGTGTCCATTTTAGTTTGGATATGCCATGAAGGCCCCTCTGAAGAGGGAAGGTTTGAGCTGGAACAGAATCCAATAATGGGATCAAATCCCAAGAACAGTTGGAGGTTACGTTCTATACAGAACTGTGATAATTAATACTAATTACACAGGAAAAAGGGAGCCCACTGTGCCCAGATCAGTTTTTCAGAGAATTCCAAAAATCCAGATATTTATTTGGAATTTTTCTATTTTGAAAGACTTGCCAATAATTTGAAAGCTTTTTAAAGGCACCAGGCAGGTCAAAGACAGCAGCCCCATGGAATGAGTCCAGTTTGTAGACTGCTGGCTTACAACCTTTGAAAATAATCCCGTAGGTGCCTTCTTCCTTGAACATTCTATGGTTTAAAACATTTAGAGGTGATATCTGTGTGCTCAAAATGCACCATCCTCTATACTTGTGATTTTTTTATGCTCCTTTGATTCAAAAAGTCGCACTTTGCCAGAAATTGGGGATAGGGTTGAAACTGACTGCAAAGAAGCAGCAGAAGGGATTCAGGGACTTGATGCAATGTTCTGTATCTCAGTTGTGGTCACTATATGATCATATGTATTTGTCAAAACTCATTGAACTGTGTAGCAAAAAGAACACATTTTACTGCTTAGAAATTATACTTCAATAAAAAAATCTAATCACTAACTATAATGCTGTTCCAAAGAGAAAACATAGTTGGCTTCTTGGTGAATACAGAGACACATGAGAGAACTGGAACAAAATTTGGTGGTTTGGTTTACAACAAAGTAACCTGATGCAATTCTGAGGCAAGAGGGAAATATGTGCCTTGGAAATATTCTAGTACTTCCAGACAGCCATTTTTATTAACAAAATAAGGAAAATAGAACTAATGCTATATAAGAACATAAATACTGTGATTTCCATAGTGCTTACCATATTTGTAAAGCCACTTTCACATATATACTCTAGTGTAGTCCTCACTATGAGCCTCTAACATTTGCTGATTACAGAAATACCTTAGCCAAAGCTGCTAATTGTGTGAGACCTCAGAAACTATTATTGGAAAATCTACCAAGTATTCTAGATTTTGCAGGTCATACAGGTTATGCATTCAATACAGCCATCATTGATTATACTTATCTGTTTGAAAGCCTATCAGACACTCAAGAGAAAGAACATGCCTTTCTAATTTTTCATTTGCAATATACAGCATAATAGTTGTTAACAGATAAATCTCTGTAAAAGGCAACCAATTGCTCTCTGGCAGGAAATTATTTGTACGAGTAAGTTTTTAATTGCTATTTGATAAAATTATGTTACTAGTATGGGAGTAAAAGTACTTTAGGAGATAGGTTAGTAGTTTATAACTCTGGATGCAATTTTTAATGAAGAAATAGGAACAGTTTAGACCAGATGATGATTCTAGGTCACCATAACCCCTTATATTTCATAAGCATTTAGAGAAACAGCTGAAATATACAGAAAAACTAAAATCAGGAACTTACAAGCTATGAAAAGATTTAACAAAGAGACTTTACCCATTGGTGGTTTTCATGTCCATAGATCACTTAACAGTATTAAAAATTCCTCAGTGAGATTTAATTATTTCATTCTGTCAAGTGAAACTACTTGTCAAGGTTGGGAAACAACTAAATTATTTAGCTTCCTTCTTCCTTTGAACTGTCTGGAACCTACATCAAACTACTGATACGCTTTCCTTCCCCACATATTTTTCTTTCCCCTATTTTTTTCCCTCCTAGTCACATCCAACCATTGTTTTTCTCATTCAATAAAAGTGTCCATGACTAGAACAACAGTGCAGAGTGAAAAAGAAAAATTGAGGTTCTTCCCCTTGGTCCTCAAGTTATGGAAGCAGCACTGGGAATGTTTATGAATGCTACACATTAATCCACTGAAATAAATGGTCATTTAGTTTCTTTTATAAACACAGGGTTTCATCACATCTAATAATAAAACAACAAGCCATTTTCTGTATATTATAAACCATCAACTTGTAATTATATAGTGAAATGCTTCTATATAAATTCTCTGTGATGATGTAAGCTGGTACTGCAGCGTAAGTGAATTTTTAAAAGACCACTCCATACTTACAAGGATCTATTTACATTGGGCTAATCATGTCAAAATAGCACCTATTTAAGGGTACAGTCAAAGTTTCTTTTATAAACCTTTATAGATAGATAAATAATCTAGAAGGCTTTTTACTTTTATAAAACTAAGACTGGCTTTCAATGCTTGCTAAAGGTTTTGAACATGCTATCCGTCTAATGGGCAAAATGTAATCCTAAATTGGTGATTAAAAGACTCTGCATGGAAACAAGCTGTCAAATGGATAGAGAGAAATTAATCCTGACAACAGTAATGCCTACCTTCCTTAATGAAAGCCCTGTTCAAGTTTCTACTCATCCATTTCCCAAAACTTAAAACAAGGGATTTTCCAACCACCCATAGATGGGATGCTAACATTTGCATTTCAGCTAAACCTAATGAAGTCAGCAAATTTCCAGCTTCAAGCTTGCTCAGAACTCTTGTGATATGTTTGTCCAATCTGGAAAAAAAAGGGAGTAATGTGCCAACATGCGAGAAGGGAACAAAACATAGCCCGGCCACACTGTATGCACAGTGCACCTTTCAGAAAGCTTTACATTCCAAGAGATCTGAGTGTCCCATGGCCAAGTCCTCATGAAAAGACTGCCACGTGAGTAACTGGAAGGATGGTGATGCATGGAGATCTGGGAGGCAGGGTAGGAAAAAGGGATTTCTTCATCCTGGCAATTCTAACACAATACAAAATAACAATAAAGTAATAATAGGATCTTCCTTATTATTCATTTGCTTTGCTTTAAGTTGTGAGTTCTATACTTCTGAGCTGAAATAAATTAGGAAAAGCTTATGTATCTCTGCTTAGTGATTAAAAACATGACTGCATAATAAGCACACGCAGTTAAGAAAAGACTGTGTCCTACAACTTATGTGGCAATTTCAGCTCTGATAACTAGTAGCCCTGTTACTTGCTCAACTTAGATAAGCCTTATAAAATTAACATTCCTGAAATTTAAAAATGAGTTATTAAGACTTAAAGGATATACAAGGGAAATGGTATGGAAAATTCAGCTCATAGTAGACCCTACATATAGAAAGGATCTGGTATTCTTTAAACGTTAAAGTAGGTACCTCAAGGCATCTATGGAGAAGGTGTTAAGGAAATGCACAGGACATTAAAGAAGGGAAGGAAGAGGTATACGGGGAGAAATAAATGTAGCCAAAAAGCCAAGTTTGCTAAGTGATCTTTATCTAATTATACTCTAAGTTTTAATATGCTCACAAGTATGCAATGGCTAGAATTATGTTTATTAAAACAGAGCTGATATGAAATGTAACTTCAGATAAATGTAAACTTTTGGGAACATACACATGTATAGAATTGTTATTCTTCAAATTTCTCTTTTTGGCAAAATACCTACCTTTTTCAATAGTGCACAAAATAGTTCTATATTAGAACTAAATTCAGGAACATTTTATAAGAAAAAGACCCACAAACATGCTGTATTTATATATGACCACAGGCACGAAAGAATACATTTTCCTAGGATACTATAGAAGAATGGCTGGGAACAGGGAATGTGTATGAATCATGAGGAGTTATGGAGAATATGTAACATTCACATTAAAAAATTATGTTAAAAGAAAGTAATAAAACATGCACTAGTTGAACAAAAGGTCAAGTTCTATTTCAAAAAACTTTATGAAAGCTTCCCATTTGCTCAGAGCCAGCAGTTGAGGATAATTATATTCTGCCGTGCTTGTCAGAGTATAACATTTACCTGTTTTAATAAGGGCAACCCAGGACATCTGCTTGGCCTCCCATTTACTGGTCTTGTCTTAGATATATTTTTATTATGATAAAATAGTACTCATGTCAAAATGTCTAAGTATTCATAGTAATAAATATATAATAAATACTTATATCTAGACTGAACCTTGACATATATAAGATATCATCTCATGATTTACGTGCTTTTTTAAAAAAGAGTTGGCCAATATCCAGTCATAGGAATGCATAAGATATTTATCACAGAGTATATTAGAAAAAGGAAAGGAAGGAAGAAAAGGAGGAAAGAAGAAAAGAAGGGAGAGAGAAAGAGAGAGAGAAAGAGAATCTGAGAGAGAATAAATACAAAATATCCAGAGAGGTAACTAAACAAGTCTCAAATACTATTTCCTCAAAGAAGTCAATTTCCTTTTCCACATCCTCTACCTTAATACTGAACACACTGCACTACTGTGTACTTAAGTACCTTACTTACTCTCTGCTTCATACACTATAAACTCCAGAAGCATAAAGAATGTTGTATGTGTCAAAAAGTGTCTGCACAAAGTATGAGTTCTGAATGGATAGATACACAGGTTTATATTTCAGTCAAGTAAGTACTAAACAAGAAAAGTTGTCTTAAAATTTCTGCGCATGTAGATTTGATGGAATGAATACAAGAAACAAATATTAGAAAAGATATTAAAATTCTAGCTAAAATAGAAATGGTTAGGCACAAATTAATACTATTCTATTAATATAATGGAGAAATAATTCAAAGAATAATATTTTCATGGAGGGGAAGTGGCAGAGATTTACGTCAAAGTACTCAACAAAAATGTCTGAAGATGTTTTGGAAAATTTCAACATAACTAATTCAGATAATGATGTGACTAGAAATTTGCCCTTCTATTTTTTCAGGAAGTGGTTAGAATTCTCCCTTAAAATCATCAATATGGCCAAGTAACTTTGTGTGTTTTATTTTATTCAATCACAGTTTTCTTTTACTAGGAAAAAAAACCCCTGCGGTAATACTGAAACATGAAATGGGCTCAGGGGAGGATTACTGATATTCTACTTCTTTTGTTTCCTCTTTGTATTTTGGGGAAAATTCTATCTTAGAAACTCTTTTTCTAAAAAACAAAATATACTGGCAAAAGCAACAGTCTAGTTTTGGTGTTTGCATAAAGAAACTTCATTTTCTGAAAAGGCTTACCAAATTGAAATTCATCATAGTACAAAAATATCATAAGTTGGCAAGAGAAATTATTTGTTACATTTTTTAATTTTAAAAATGTCTCACAAAAACAAAAGAATGAGTTATGAGCCATGATTTTCTTGTGATTAAACTTTTCAACACACTTTCAGTGAAAATGGAATATTTAGGAGCAGAGAGAAATCATTCTGACAAGGTTTCCTCTCCAGCCCAATATTATCTTTTCTAACTTGTCCTAGTATTTATTAGAAGATATAACAATAATAATATATTCCTGCTAAACATTTTAACACTTGCATCATATTTATGAGATAATAGTAATAATTATTTGAGACTTAATGAGATGATACACGAATATCCTATGTAATTGGCATTAATGTATAAGGCAACAGGTAGGTAACTCATCTGGTAGGATTAGTAATATTTACAACATACAGTTGAATGACATTTACATTATATAGTTATGTGAACAATTGTTCAAAAACTAATGTCAATCACTGCCACAACTATGTTCCTAAAAGTATAGGTTTACTTCTAATTCTTCTAACGATTATTAGAATTTAATCATGCCACTGCAAATTTTATAAATATAATTGGAGGGGCAATTACACTTAACATGATGTTGACTTAGAGATAAATCTACTTTGATTTCTTTGTTCTCACTTCATTTTCTGTTTCTCTAAATTCTTATTTTTGAGAAAAATAAGATATTTTATAATGTTATTTCCACACCTGCATGTTCATGTGTGCCTATATTTCCTGCTATATGTATCTATGAGCAAAGAGCATGTTTTTATGATGCAAAGTATGATTTGTTGGAATGTGTGTATTTAAAAGTTTCATACATTATAATTACATAAATAGGTAATGACAGAAATAGATTTCTGTGGTTATTTCTTACTAATGAGTATTCTAAATGGTTAGGGTACACATAAGTACATTATTGTAGAGAGACTTTATCTCCTGGCATTTAAGTCCCTGACTCAATGTGAAATAAATATCCTCATTACCTCAGGGAGAGGAATTGCTACTGTTCACTTCTTAATGGCTCTATTATGAATACTTCAAAATGGGAAAGATGGTCAATATTTTCTTTAATAAGAGTCTACTTCTTTCCTTAGACAATTGAGGGCAGGTAATTCAGAATCTGGAGAATACCCAGTGTACATATGGCACTTGATTAAACATATGGAATACATACTTGGAGAAAAGCCAACTGGAGATCTGCTTGAGTAATCTAAACACCCAAGCTGAGAGGGGTTAACATATAAAGATCAGCTTTATACTTTGAAGTTTTCTGGTCTTCATTTTGCCTGATTAAGACAAGATTTAATAATCAAACCACTGTACAAACATATACCTTAAAGTATAGGTTTGCTTCTAATTTTGAGAAGAATTCTTAACAGATTCCAAGGAATCAGCTCCACATGGGAAAAGGTTTCTGATAAGATTTGCTTTTGTCATTGCTAAAATGCAAATACCTTGCCGGCTTTTCATCTTAGTTTTATCCTGTGACTGAGGTTAACATCAGTCTGTCAAAATTTTGAGTGTGATACCAAAGGAGAAATTCTGATATTAGCATACCCTCAGCTTGAAACAGGTCAGAAACTCCAGGTCATAAAACAATTCCAAAATATTAAAATATTCTTAGGGTATTTACAGAAATCATTTATATACTTTACTTTCAAAAGGATCAATTTACCTAATTTATTCACAGCAGAATATATACATCCACATATTTGGAGGAAAGAATCAGGAGTAGCAGAAAAGTTTATCTACAATCCAATATTAGCTTTGTAAATAAACCTAACAACTCCAGAATAAAAGGTTATGAAGCAAAAAGTAGGGCTCCTAATATCTTCTGTCATATACATTTTTGAACTGGAGTTCTTGCAGTTTTTCAACAGTACCTAATGATTTCTGAATCGTGCTGAGAAATCTTGAACAGGCCAACCAACCTAACTCTACCACAATACAGCAAATATGTGTATTCAACTCAACCAGCATGATGCTGTTAGTCAGGGAAGGAAGCTAGTTCTGTCCCTATGAGACTGACTTGATACAAATTAATTTGATAAATTGGGAGAAATCCTGTAACAATAAACAAGAATTAATGTGGTGATTGCAGAAAAAAAGTCTGCAAGGTATAGTGAAAGAGAACTGGAGGAACAGTCCTCATGCCAGCATTCCCACCCAGTGCACCAGTCCCACACATGCACTCCATCTTTTAAGGCAGCAAAATGCAGGGCTGAAAGAATTTCTGTTCAATTCTGTGGTCCTCGGCCCATACTCCTTTCCCGGCTCTATGCTGGTGATGATGATGGTCAAAGAGAAGGAAAAAACCAGCAGTATTTGCAATAAAGCAAGCACATGATAAAACCTCCTCTTCTCCTGTTGCTGTAAGAAAGATCCTTTGCCCATGAGGGTTTATTTTATTTGTTTTCTACATCACAATAAAATAAAGCATTTAATATTAAGCAAAGTTGTAGCTATCTCTTTATAAATAAACTGGGTAAATTTTTCAACATAATGCCTCTACAACATACTTGTAGGGGACATAGTGAGAGGGAATGATCCTTTTGCTTACAAATTCAAAGAAAATGCTTTACTGGTATTTCTGATATTACTGTACTGTAATCACTGTTTCTTTGTGGCTTCTTTAACAAGGGAGTACCTAAGGATGTAGTATGATACAGTCATCCACTGTCCCTTTCAGCCACAATAAGTCTGCCACAAAGAAATTGTCACAGGTTTCTGAGAAACTGCTTCAGCTGCTTCTTGGAATGAAAAGGGCCACACTAAACAATAAATGTAACCTAGATGCATACAAGATGCTAAGAAATACCTTATTGGCTAACCTTGTGCTACTTACTATCATTTGTAAACTTTTTGACTTATTAACCTATCACATTCAACTGTCTCAGGGTTTTCTGTAAAAATACCAAAAAGTAGGACCCCATTTATATGTGCTTGTATGTGTTTGTGTATTAAAACTAGCACTCAACTATGAAATATCTTGCTAAATTATGATGATCTCAATTTTGACACCAATGTCCCATGAACATAATGGTGATAAAAAATATTGATACTATGAGGATGTCTTTGAGCCTAGATAGCTGGGTTAGGATGGTAATCTTTTTGTTGTGACTAATACCAACACTCTCTTACATATCTATATCAGTAAAAAGAACCCCAGTTTCTAAACCAGTGACTATGATATTTTAACTTGGCTTAAAGGCTTACTTTGTTCATGTGAATCTGCTGTTGGTATTGTTTCTGCTTCTCCAAGAACTGCTGGTGTTGCTGCTGAATGACCAACTGAGCCAATGTGCTCTGAGGCAAAGGTGCAGACTGGGTTCGATTCAGGGGTCTGTGACGGGGCAATTTATGGGTACCTCTAATCCCAGGCGAAATTCTCTCTTTTGTTGCCAAGGGAGACTGTGGATGTAAGGGAACGCCACCTGAAAAAAAATGTTTGTGTGTATGAGTGTTTGTGTTTATAATATGCACATACACAGGCACATTCACACATAATTCTAAGAAAGTATAAGAAGCTACTTGCCAGGCAAACATCTGAAGAACACTAGGTTGGGTGCTGGGAGACAGAAATGCCAAGGTCTTGAACAGGGATGTGTCTGACCATGTGACTCATCAGTAGTCCAGTCTGGTATGTATGAAGAGTGAAAGAGGTGCATTTGCTCCCCACTCCCACCCGATGGATATGGAGGAACAAATAAGGTTCACAGCCTTTCCCCACAGTACCACGTGTCAGGGAGACCTTTGTACAGCAGAGTAAGTCTTCATTAGGCTCTTGAGTTAATGAGACACTGCACTGGATCACTGATAAAATAAAAGTCCTAAGAGAACCTATGAATGGTGTCATTATTAATTACCGGCCACAAGAAGCTTTTGTTGTCGCATTTGTTCTTTCAGTAATAAATGCTGCAGGAGAGCTTGGTGGCTGCTGTTGGGCTTTCCCTCTAAAGCCACATGAGGATGGCTAGAAGACGCCGGGATGTTGCCTCCATACTGCCCAGGCAGAGGAACACCTTGCCTGAGTGTCTGCGCCTCACACTTCTGCTTTTCTTTGAGAGAATTTGAAGCCTGTGTGAAGAAATAATAAAGATGTTAATTCCCTTTAATCCATGTGAGTCACTAAGTCTCTACATCACTAGGTCACTTTCTTAGGCCGTAGTTTTGCAAAAATCCACCCTACCCAATGACTGAGTCAGGAAAGTAGATAACTATGTATTTTAAACTAACTTAATTAACAAAAGAGAAATAAAAATAAGGTAGAAGCACTGGAAGTTATTTAGTAATTGAGTATCAATGTACTGAAAAATTTTAATACCAAAAGTTATGTTAGATGCAAAATTTCAGTGAGACAGGAAAAACAAGTTCAACAGGTCTAGGGTACATCATGGCAACTATTGTAATATAAATAACAATATATCATATTTGAAAAGTACTCATAGAATGGAAATTACTGGTTCTCATGAAAAAAAAGTGTCATTTAATTAGCTTGTCATTTTACAATATGCATATGTCAAAGCATCATGAACATAACATACATAATTTTTATGTATAAATATACATAAAAACATAATTTTTATGTCAATTAAAAATGATGCTAATTTCAGACTTAAAAATGAGAAGCTTACTTCTAAATATTTTAAAATATATTGCTTCAGTAAAAGATATGTTGGAAAGGTAAAATTATTCACATAGCTAAAGACTATAACATAGAACTTAAGACAAAATCATCTAAATCAGGTACTGGAGGCCCCGAGATTTAGCTCAGTGGTTTTGGTGCCTGCTGCATAAGTGCAAGGACCTGAGTTTGATCCCTGGTACCAAAAAAAAAAAAAAAAAAAAAAAGGTACTGGAGCTTCAAGCAAAAGAAACTACGAAACTACTCACCTTTCCTTTACATAACCTCTAAAAGATTTACAGACCTCTCTGTTTCCAGTATTTAATTTTTTTAAATGAATTTCTTAAAATAAATAAATGCAAATCAGAATTTTGATTTGAATGTTTATTTTGTATTAATTCAAAACAGAGCTCCATATCTCAAATATTAAAAATGACACCCCAGATACTTTAGTATAATAAATTACATGTGAAATCAGGTATCAAATAAAACTGCTATTATGAACTTGAAATACATGAAAATATAGTAATAAGGCAATAATAATTATAATATCAATGGCAATAATGAATTATCCTATTCCAAACATTTAATGAATGGTGGTCAATTTGGTATTACAAAAGCAGAAGTCTAATACCTAAAAATTATGTGGCATGTTTCTTTTTAAAACTCATGTTTCATCTTTCAAAATTGCTGTGCACCAGGGAAGCAAAGCAATTTTCAGTGATGGAGAAATTGAAGGACAAAGAGGTAAATGATTTGTCTGAGTCACAGAGTCAATGCAATGTTTGATCTAGAAATGACGGCTGGTCCTGGCCTCTTTTCCTTCAAATTTCCCACTATTCAGTGGGGAAATGGAATATTAGAGATCCCTTTGCCAGAAAACTACTAAGCTTGAGAAATTAATTGTGATGGCCTCATCCACACCAAAATGGAAGCAAAGAAAATTGAAGCTTTAATCCAAACCACACTGGTTTATTCATCTAGTGGCACCAAATTGTATTACCATTGAAACATTGAATGGTCTGGCTTTAATACTTGGTCTTTTGGGAAAAAATTTTCCCTGACCACATTAAATCTGGTGCATGAGTGAGTTAGCAAGGAGGAGTACCTTAGAACATGCAAAAAGTGGTGGCAACAAAATGTCTATTCATGTCTAATAAGTATTTGAGTTAGTACGTATTTATCATTGGAAGAGATAAAAAGAGAAGAAAAATTTTTAATAAGTGAAGGTTTATTTTTGTTTCATTCCTAATTCTTTTTTTCTTTACACTAGAACCAATTATTTATAAATACTTCATGTGGAATTTCAAGTGCATATTTGAATTCAGAATTATTAAGTCCTTCTTTAATCCCGAGGTCTAAAACAGCATCCAAATTTTGCTTTCTCCTCACTGGTACAAGATAATAGTATCACATAAAACAATACTATACTCTATTAAAAATACAGATATAATAAAATACCAGCTATGTTAAAATGTCGCTTAATTTTGAGTTTTCAATATGTACTGAAAATATATAGGAATCTGATATGCTGGACTCAGTTCAGGACTTGCTACTAAAGACTGGCAAAATTAGTGTTAAAGTGTGGAACAAATTTGTCTTTAAATCTAATGTATCACATGATATCTGTGTATGTATAACTTACTAACCTTTCAAAGATGGATTATTGTGGGTGAAGCCTACAAGTCTTTTAAAATTAAAATTTATATTTTTTAGAAAATGCACATAAAATAATTACTGCTATCATCTCTTAGTAGGACAATTACGTAAAAGATCCTATTTCAGTTGTCAGGACTTTTAAGCTAACTAAATCTGTGAATCTCTTGGGTATACCCAAATAATGCTGTTCTTAGAGAGGTTTTCCAGATATGTACTCTTCAGTACCACAGAATCAGTAACTCAAATTCCTGAAATAAAGTCATTCACAAAACATAGTCTATGAAGATGCGCTGCTGTTTTCAAGCTGTAACATTCAGCACCAGGCTGCAGTGTGTTCCAGGTCTGGCACTTACTGGCTCTGTGATCTTCAGCTTTTAAACTCTTTTAGTCTCAGTTTCCTCTTTATAAAAATGTGAAGGACAATCTCTGTTTCCCAGGACTGTTATTTGGAGCTACTAAAATAATATGCCTGGGAAGTTTCTTTTAAAAGCTATATACCATCATGAAATGCTAGTTATTTTTATATATGATTATGCCAACCAATATAATTCTCTGATTTGAAATTAAACTGAATTATCTTTGAACCATGTGGCAAGTAGCAAATAAAGAGGCTGATGCTAACAAGATTTTCTCAAATCTAAATATACAAGAAATGAAAGAGTGTTTCTGTATGAAAATATGACTTGGGTTGGTCTAGCCTGAGGGTGTGCAATGACTTACGTTGAGCTGGGATGGCCCTGCCGGGAGTCCCAAAGTAATGTTGGGTAAAGAAGGAGAAGTATAAAGACTTAGCAGGTTCATGGAATCTTCATGAATTAGAATGCGTTGCTGTGAAACCAGTTGCTGTTAAAAAAATATTAGAAGAAGGTCTTGAAATATCACAAGCTCACAAATTTTACTGGAAAATAATCAAATTTCCATGAGATATTTTATATTATTGTAGTTAAGAAAAATACAAGGGCTGATCAGAAAATGCAGTATGTTTAAATTAAAAATAATTATTACAGTAAAAGACAAATTGCTATTAATCCTGTTCAAAAAACTTCCTCTCGATTGGAACACACTTATCACATCTTTCTTGTCCCTTTCTTTTTAAAAAAAAAATTAACTGTATTGGCACATTTTAGATATACGTAAGGATCACATTCATCATAGGAAATTTCTTGTCCCTTTGTGAAACAGCTCTGGAAGTCCTCTTTCATTAGTTTCTTTATAAAATGTGATTTAAAAATATGGTGACTGCAGCTGCCCAGTGCCATCCAATGGAAAGGCAGGGTTATAAAAACATTATGGTATGTTCTCATCCACCTTATCCATCAGATTGGGCATCATGCAACTTTTGGCTCTTCCTCAAAGTTAAAATGTCCATGAAAGGTAAATGTTTTAGACTGATTCAGGACATTAAGGCAGCCAAAACAGCACAATTAAAAACACTCACAAAAGAGTACCTTCAGAACTGCTTCAGAAAGTGGCAAAAACAATTGGATAAGTATATTTAAGGAAAGTGGGAATATTTTCAGGGGGATGAATGACAGTATGTCTTTTATTGTAATAATTTTTTAAAAAACATTCACCATGTTTTGATTACACCTCACATTTAAGTTCCATTTTATGACTTCTGTATCCAAGAGTTATAATGTTATTTAAAAATCAAATAAAAATTTTCACCATCATTTACAAAATCTGAATACAGGGCTTCTATGTTAATTTTACAAAATTCATTTTTAAAGTCCTGGCTTAATGGAATATAATCAACATGCTTATCAGTTACTGCAAAATATAACAAGCAAACTGGGTAATTCTGATATACTCTTTTTATCTAGTGAAACAAATATATACATACGCTGTCATACCCATTATGTTTATTTGAGTTAAATGCCACTTTACTGCTAGGAAGTTCAAAGAAGAAAGTCTTCAGCACCATCATGTAGGACTTACATAATAATCACATCTTTTAATATAAAAACTTATGAATAGACAGCTCTGTGTGGTGTTTTTTTTAGATCATTCATATTCAGAAACTAAAGTAAATGGTAAAATGTTATGAGTTCCCCACAGGACAATAGCCTTCATTTACACTGAAATGCTCTGAATGTTTTGGCATCACAGTGCTTCTTACAACAAATACCTTTTTTAAAATCAATACGAAGAATCATGTTTTCCCACATGTGGCCTAATATAGTTGCTTAAATTACATTTTCTGTTTAACTCTTGCTTCCCTCCCAGAACTTTTATACAATAAGAGTACAAAGGTCTTATTAGACTAAGGAACTCTGGCCTGATATGGTCCCCAAGGGAACAACATCCCTGAAAAAGAATACTCCATGTAACAGTATGACACAGTGACTGCTTTCTTCCCAAACAAAAAGCATATGGGACTCCAATAATAGACCACCTCCAAGAGGGATATTGCACACACGGGCTTTGACTAAAGTAAATATAATAACTTGTCAAGCATGTTTGGGGGAGCTGTAGATTTTCCTCTGTACAAACCTGGGATATCAATTAACTGGGGAAAATATCATGTGCTAATACAATGCAAGCTCAGAATGTCACTGAAGAGTGATGCACCACCAAAACACAGGATGTTATTCCAAAACATCATCTCAATCATACGTCTGTTTGGAGATGAGTCCTCGCCTTAACATAATAAAAGCAGAAGGTTAAATGTGCCCTTTTCCCATTGTAACTTGGAACTCCAAGCTAATTCAGATTTTGTTTCTTCTTAAATGACCATGTCAGGAATTTCTGCATGAAAATCCAGAGTTATATTGAAACTGTTAACATTACATTGACTTAATTATATTTCAAAATTTAAGTTGTTTAAATGTCAAAGCATGAACAGTGTTGAAAAATATTTTTAAATTACACTGTGTGATACTGCAAATTTATTTCAGGAGCTGTTTACAACAGTTACATTTGTTTATACAAATAAGCTTTTAACATCAATTCTACTATAGAACATACACCTGAACAAAACCAAAAAGAATGTCTAAGGAAGTAACAATATTTTAACGAGCTTACTGGCAGCAGATAATAATTCCAAATAAAGGGATTGTCCATTCATTTATCTGTATTTATAAAAAAGAAAATAAGAGTGGAAAAATTAAGTATTTTAATGTATATCTTTTGTGCAAGATTGTGCAGGTTCCTCACAGCACTGAGATTTGACAAACACTGTGGAAAGGACACACACACACACATACACACACAGACCTCACAAAAGAAGATATCTTTGTTTCCAGGACAAAATTTCTGTGATATCCTCCCACCTCATCACCAGAAGCTCATATATACTAAAATGAGAAATATGTTTTTTCTCAGATGTGATAATGGGAGCAGCATGGTAGCTGTTTACACTAGCTTTGATTAAAGTGGGAGGATTTGGGGATAGTCCTGTGCTGAAACTGCAGATCCCTGGAGTTTCACATTAAGATTAAGTGACTCCATCTCCTGTGGTGGTGTACTGATTTTTAGCACCTAACACGGGCCGAGCCTTGTGCCAAAGAGTTTTTGGAGGTTAACCTAGTCTTCATATGCACTCTCAAGCTACCATTAAGCTTATGTTGTAAATAAGGAAATGGAGCAAAGTGAGCAAAGTAATTTTGCTTCCTAGTGACATCAGCAGTGAAAGTGGGGTTCTGCTGCAAAAATCCACAGTACTCTGCAGCTACTGGTAGAGGAGAGGGGACCATAAGAACAATAAGAATGGTGGCTTCTTTGGAGAACAAAAGGGAAGAAACTCAGGCCCTAAGGCTTAGGGAGAGTAGTGATGGTATGAAATGGGGAGCCAGCTGAGCTGGGTATGAAGAAAGCCCCTGTGACTTTACAGATGTGAGGATCTACAAGTTGTAAAGAGAGTTCCTAGAGATGCAAGCTAAGCACTGTGCCCTCCATGCTTGTGGGGACAGCTGGTTCTTTCCACAGAGATTAACTGGAGTAACATCATATCCTAGAAACTTCAGGGATTTGAACATTGCTTAGCGTATTTCCTTTGAATAGAGATAAGCAAACAGGAAGAGAGATTAGGTAGACTACCAATGTCTAGAATCACACTTAACCATTTTCCTCAATTGTCTTCCTTAAATACAGCTTTCTTCAGAGAGGTTTTTTTGGTAGGAACAGTACATGTGTTCCAAGTCAAAGTCTCTTCATAAAACCTAGATCTGTATTCTATACTGTGGAGTGCAGGCAAGTTGTGAGGGGAAGCATCGCACTGAGAAAATGAAGGATCCTGACCAGTATTTTTGCAAGGCTGGATGACCATTCCACCTTAGCACTGTGGTGAGCTCATAAGATTTTAGGCAAAACCAGATTTTTGCAGGAAGCAGTTTTGACAGTGATCCAGTCCTTAATTAGTGCTACACTGCTAAAATGCCAACATTTAACAGTTTAGAACATGGGAAAGATGGTTTTAATTTGAAAACTTTTCATAATTGCATACTTTTATGGTAGTTAAATAAAATGAAAATACAAAATATGTCGTTGGCTATCACATTACCTTCATAAAACAATTAATGAGTAACTCCTCCATGTTAAATTGACAGTGTCTGGCAGCAGGCATACAAAGATATCTCCTATCTCACACATTCACATGCCAGCCTACTTTCTACACGAGAAAGTACAAAAACTGGAATGATTTGTGAGTATGACTATAGTTACAGTATGGTTAAAACACTCTGATGGCAAACAGGAGAGTGTTAATTTAATGCCAGGCTTTGATAGATAACTAGCATTTCACTAGGAGCATGGCATTGAGAGGGAGAGTACAAATTGAGCCTGGTGCTGGGGTAGAGGAAGTCTACTCACATTTTAGTAAGACCGTTCAGAATTTTATTTCATCTCTTTCCTGTCACATCAACTGGAAGAATATCTTGTAGGTGATACATAGATTGAACTTTTGTCACTGAAATTATGAAGCTGTTCATTTTAATTAAAAGACTCAATGTAGATTAGTACAGTAATTCTGAGAAATAATTTAGTTCTATAAACCAAAATTAACATACTATTCACCATGACCCAGAGATTTTTCAACTGAGAATCACAGTTTCAAGAAATTGCCTCGTTAAGTTGTCCGGATGTTCAAGAGTATATATTGAGGGATTTTTTCTGGTGACAGGTGGGACTGGGGGCCACCATTACATCCTCTTGGAGACGAGTAAAGTGGAGCAGCACCAAAAGCATCCATAAAGATATGACGAGGCCTACACCCAGTGGTTAGTGATAAAAGAAAAGAAATGAAGTAGATCACACAATGCTATTTATATCCACTTATATTCATGGATGGCAAGAAAAATGCATATGCTATAAGAATCCGTATAGTCAAAAACACAAGAGGGAATGACAACCTATGGGGTCAAGGAAGACGGAAGTTGGGAAAGAGGATAAAGAGGAAGGAGTAAGTAAGGGAAGGAAAGAGGAGAGGATGACAGGGGGAAGATAAATGAATGCTTTTCTTACTTGTAATGGGAAAAGAAGTCAACTGATAGGCCTTGGTGAAACATTAGCTATGTAAATCATCACCTACATTTTACAAACCTTGTTAGAAAAGTAGATGTCGAATTTTCAGTTTACTCTGTGTTCAAAATTACTACAATATGCATGAGAATCAGAAAAAGAAAAAATGATACATACACATAGACTGAAATTTTGCCAATTTTGTCTTCCACTTGAGCTAAACCACTGGCTGGCTGTGAAGCACAGGCAGCCACTCACCTTCGCTGGACATGAGATCCTTTAGCCTAAGACTGAAGTTCCTCTGACTGTCTACCAAGTAACAACTATGTCTATGAGGAAGGCATATAGGAAGATATGTTCATACAAGTCAACTTTAACTTCAAAAGGTCTTAAATTTACAAATCTAGACTATCTAAAAAGAAAAGTCATGTTAAAAATAAAGAAAATTCCTTAATCATTTGATGTTTACCTATGGCTTTAATAGTATTTTTCAAGATTGTATTTATTTTCTACTCTTCTTTCAGTCAGCTGATACAAAAGTAAAAGCTCTATTTAACTAAAAAGAAAATTGTTTAGAAAGTAAAAATGTCTAAGTTTTCATTTTTACTGGACACTCAAGAATGTATTATTATAAAACACACGTGAGACCTTAAATAAATAAAACATTTGGCAGGGTTTGTATCTGAATGGTTTTTTGAAACTTTGCATTTATGTTTTGTTAAGGATCCTGCTTTACATTATTGACTCATATTATTTTAATAAATGATTAATTTGTCATAGCAACCTCTTTTTCAAGGGGACAAGAAATATGTTATATTTGCTGCCATCTACAACCACAGCTCTACTCCCACTGAGAAGGGCACATAACGTTCACAGCAAATGTCACAACAACTATTATAAAACAACAGGCAGATGAGTCATGTGAGACTGGGGCAAAATAAGTGACAAATCATTTCAGATGATTTTAGAACACTTAACCTTATTATTAGAATCCTTTGTAAGAAGTCATTGTATCTGCTGGAAAAAAATTATTTAAAAAATAGCATAGTAGAGACAGCCACTAATGTTCAACTAGAAATAAACCAGCAGCTTGGCTACTGTTAAAATAGCTATCAAATAAATCTACTGACTCTAAAGTAATGGTGCTGATATCCATGGAAACATATTTGAACCCGCAGGCCTTACAATATTAACAATAAAGTAACTAGATAGGTAAAGACATCTCTGACTGGAGTTGGAAATAGAAACCCTTGAGGTTTTAGCTCCCAAACCAAGTTTACAAATGAGTAAAGCAAGTAGCTCCAACAATCTGAGTTGTGGGACTGAGCATATGTAAGAAATAGAAGAAATGGAACAGAAATGGCCAGAGCAGATGGAGACTCACTCTCACATGAGAGCTGCTGGCTTGAAGACAAACAAGCTAATGATTTTTCCTTACCAAGAGTCAGCACTGATAATAACAACAAAAATGAACTTGTTTCAAACTTCACAAATTTTTCACCTGTCTTACAAACACTGATTTCTTACAACAAATTTGTTTGCATAGGTATTACTACCTTTTCACGAGATCTCAAACCTGAAGGGCAGGGAAAGTATGGCAACTTGACCAATGCTGATGTCTAGGAGCCAGGTTCACAGCCAGCCTTCGGAATGGACACCTATGCATTCCCACAATACTGTGCTGCTAGCTGAGTCTGAACGTACTAGTCCATTCTCCTTCAACCTCTGTCTTCCCTTTATCTGAATCAGACAGGATGTGATTTATGAGATGGAGAGCTTGTGTTCATTCAGGGCTGAAGAACTTTAGAGACAGCCTTACTTTCCTGTTTCCTAAGCAGCAAAAGGGTTAGAACGCCTTCTTTTGCATGGCCTCTGTAAAAATCAGGTGATGTTTTTCTCATTTCAGGTCACAGAATGGGGAGTTCATTCAAATACACAGTGTTATATTATTTTAAAGTAAAAACTGTATTGTTTCAGCAAAGTTTGCAAAATAGCCTACTTTGGAAATGATTCAGTATGTAACCAAATTTTGAGCATATAATGATGTAAATAATATGTAGCAAAAAAAATGTCTGTTGCTATGAAATCACATTTTATTATTAATCTTAGGAGACATCTGTAAAAATCATACCAAATTCTAAATGACTGATCAGGTCTGGCTGAAGACAGTTTTCATTCTCTGGTTTAGGTGGAAGCATTTTGTGTTACAAAGCTAGGATGTTAACTTGCTGACAGTCTTGGTTTGAATTCTGCTGCCTCTCTCCTATCCAGAATGAATTACACTACAGATCTCTGTCAATGCAGTACAGCAGAAAACCACATGTTAGTCATCAGGGTTGCATTTTTTGTTCTGGGCCACGGAGAGGCTACCCATCAGTGCATAAAGGTCTGCCCACCTGGCCTTTCGGATCATAGTTCAGGCACACAATTAATTCATTATGAGGTAAGTCGCTGCTTGCTTTTGAACTAGTCTTTGCAGCTTTGGAGGTGAATGTCCTGTCACTGACCTGAAGAAATACCTCTACCCTTTTAAACTCCATTAAATCACATTTCCTTCTGTTTTGTTTTCTTTCTTTTTTTTTTTTTTAATGATGGGGTAGAAGAAAAGGTCTAGAGTGATAGAATATGTTCAAGGATTAGCTGAAAACAGAGCACCTAAACAGATAATTTGTGACAGTGAAGGATTTGGGAATATAAAACTGATTAAAACAATATAATAAAATTTCTTTAATTTACACCCCTCCCCAATCTGGGATACTCCATTTAATTTAATAGGTTATAAAAGGCTTGAATTGAAGAGAAAATCTCACTATATCCATTTATTACCAATCTTACCAATGTGTATTACTTGGTCAATCTTATATGTTGTACTTATATAATATGTATATTATTAAATAGAGAAGGGATATATTTATCTTATTCTTTAATAACTATCAAATCATATTTCCCCCTTTCTCCTTCCTGAAAGGTAATCATAATGTTAAATTTTGTGTTCAAAATTATCTTGCCATTTTAAAATACACTAGTACTCTATGTTCCCAAACAAAATATTATATTGCTGTTTCTGCACC
Organism: Heterocephalus glaber; assembly: GCF_053883595.1. Taxonomy (NCBI): domain Eukaryota; kingdom Metazoa; phylum Chordata; class Mammalia; order Rodentia; family Bathyergidae; genus Heterocephalus; species Heterocephalus glaber. The sequence goes on from NW_028258156.1 coordinate 11,445,186, forward strand.
TAATACAATATGAACATACTGTAAATGGTCTTCTCAAACTTTCTGCACTGACTGCATCTCTAAGAACACATATACTGTTGAATGTAGCAGCAATGTGTCATTTTCATTTTCCAAGGGTACAAAATACATCCAGGGATGCACTGGAACCCAGATATTCAGGTGTTTACGCAGTTTCTGAATCACATTATTTGAACTCAGAGAAGTGGAAACCTGCTTTTTTTCTTAATATTTGGTACCAAAATTGTTCTTTTCTTGGAAATAAAGGGTTGAAGATAACTAATATTGAGATATAACTACACCAACCCAAAGACAATACCTAGAACAAATAGTCCAATAATTCCATTTATGTCTCTGGTCACAAATATTTGTCAAGTTTCTATTCCATCTGATATAATGTTTTGGAAAGGATAATGAAACAGAGAAAAAAGGGTGTAAAAACAATAAGAAACTGGAATATAGATGAAGGTCCCAGAGATAATATAGAGACTCAAAATGTTATTATTCAAGTAGCTGAAAGACAATCATGAGTAAGAGAATCCATCTTTGCCACTCATAATTCTTGAAACCTCATTTAAGGGAAACATTTGAAATCTAAAATGAAAATATATTCATCTGGAGTGGATTCTTCTTTGCCTTTTTCAAACTACAAAGACAGGACCACAAATAAACAGTTCAAGATTATGTGATCTGATCTAAAATACCACACAAAGCCTAACCTGTGGTTACAACTTCTTGGGAAGAGAATCTGTCCCCCTCTCTGCTCTGTATCAAGACTGTTTAGGGACTAAGGTGAGAGACTTGGCAATGAAGCATAAAGGTGGGCCTTTGCAATGCCAGCGTGGTGTCAAGAGGGTCTCTCATTAGATTATTTCCCTTGCTCAGCCCTAAGCTTTGTCTTCTATCTCCTGAGCTCTATGAGGCCCTGAAAACCAACGCTCAAAACTCATGTCCTTAAAGCAAGTGACCTCCCTGGCTTCAGTCCTTTGCTTATCTGGGGTAACTTCTGTATTCCTGTCTTCACTTATAATTTGGCCTAATAATTTTAATTTTATAATGTATAATGCTTTACTATATGTACACACATTTGTGTTTGTATGTATAACTGATGCATACAGCAACAAATATAGATATCTTGGCATAATGCCTAGAAGATACTCCTGTTCTTCAAAATAACTGTTTAAAATCAAGTTAACTGTGTCAGGAGACAGTGAGATCCCTATAGTTAGAAATGTTCTGGTAGAGTTTGGATAATCACATGGCAGGAAAGCTATAGCGTAAGAGAATTGGTAAGTCTCAATTGACCCAAAGCACTATGAGTCTGCAAATTTCAAGAAGTATGTCACAGTTATAAGTGGGTATCACACCAACTTTCCCTTCATGGAGAAAGACATAGTTATGGAGGCACTATAATGATAGAAAGAAAATTTAAGGCTTCCAGTGAATGGAGAGTGACTTCAAAATAGCAAGTTCTATAAGGGTCACTATGTTCACACCGTTACTTTTGCTTACCCTAATATCAAAACTGTACAAAGGCTTGCTGACTCTTTGTCTTGTATCTCTGATTACAATAAATGATGTCACTTTAAAGTAACTTCCTTTAATATGCCATTCTTCAAGGATAGAGCTCACATTTTATTTATATGTCCACTGCCAGGCAAAATGACTGACACATAGTCCGTACTCAATAAATGTTTGCTCAGTGGAGCTCTTTGCATTTCACTTCTTTTTCATTACACTTAAGGTCAAATGGAGAAAACCCACCTTGCTAGGTGTTCTTCTGAGAGGTTTTCATGAACTTGCCTTTACTTACCTATGAGTTTATTCCCATGAAACTAAGCAATAACCAAGCAGGATTACTAATTTGTACAAACATTCAGCAGTGTATACTCAGGATCACTGAGGATATTTTATATGAGGTCTGCCTGTAGCATTTTTCAAACACCTGGTTATCATCTAACCATCCTTCATTGTCTTATTTATAAATAAGATCAAATTTACTCAATCCCATGCATTATAAAACTGAAACATAACTAATATCTATTTATAATGGTCAATAAACATGTTATTTCTCTTATAAGTTTAAAACATAAAATTAAGTCAACTTTAACTCAGAAATAACACTCTGTATTAGGTAGCTACTCACGGAGCCAATTTCTAAAAGAACCAAACTAATAAGGGTCTTACCTCAGCATGAGGAGCAGGAGGCAGAACCGAAGTCTCGTTTTCAGTAACATTTCCAGCTGGTCCATTGTTTGGTGAACTGGGACCAGATCCTGGAGAACTGCTGCTGACTGAGGATTCTGAAAAATATTGTGAAATACAAATGTATGTATGGAAAACATACACAGCTGAACTTCTGCTACTGAAATGTACAGTATTTGTGCGGTTTTATTTTATGTCTACCTGAATGGCATGCACTGTTTCACTGAACAGGAAGAACGAGGGAAATTTATGGAATGTTTCTAAATTTTCATACTACCTTTCCCTTTTTGTATTTACTGAAAAAATACAACATAGTATTCTGTAGTTTCTAGAGAAGTAAAAATATCCAGTTAGAAAAGCCGACAGAATCTATGGATGAAAGGGGAAAGCATAAAGGATCTGCTTTTACTTGCACTTACAGTATAAAAATCAATAAACAGTGATAGAGGAAATGAATTGTACAAATAAAAAAAAAAAGGTTAACACATGAGACCAAGAGCAATTTCTTTTGGGTCTAGATAAACTGCTTAAGTGCTGAACTGAAAAGGACTCTTTTTGGGGGGGGGGGGTACTGGGGATTGAACTCAGGACCCTGTGCTTGCGAGGCAGGCAGCAGCAGCACTGAGCTAACTCCCTGGCCCCTCTTTTTTTGATATACTAAGGCTATACGTTTTTATAGCGGATGTGAGTCCAAGTTGTAGGAAGAAAATACAATAGAAAGTAAAATCTCAACACTGCACTGACAGTCTTGTACAAAATAATTTGGCCTTAACTTTTCCCAAATTATTTTCCAAAAGATGAAAAGTTGCCTCTTTAATATGTAAAAATTTAAAGACCAATACAACAAGATTCCTGTGAGCAAAAGTTAGATAACAAAATATTTAACTAACCTCTTTTCTCAACTATAAAATTTATATATGAACTTCAACTTATGAAAAAATAATATATATAACATCTAATTAAAAATAGAAATTTCCAATTCCTAGAAATATAATTAGAGAAATCACCTTATTAGGTCTTGGAAAACTATTTATTGAGTTCTATTTAATTCTTTATCATTCTTCTACAGTTCACTCATTTCAAATTTTTTCTATTTGCCTCATCCTACATCTTGTTAAGCCCTGTCTCCTCCCATCTTGTTAACTGTGTATGAATGATCTTGCCTTGTACCTTTCAGACTGAGTACTTCAATCTGATTTCCCCTTTTCTATTTATGATCATGTTACCTATACTCTCTGTTCTTTCAATGGTAAAGCATTGCTTTTCCTTTCCCTTATCCAATTCTAGAGTACTTACTTTTACCCTTAACACCATCGCTTATACTGTTTCAGGACTTTGCTCGTCAGTTAGTTGGTATCTTCAGTCCCTCCTCCCTCTCCACTGGGACTGCCCCTTGCCCCCATATGGCAGCATGTTAATAATTCTTGATAAGCAGTGAGCTCTCACAATGCCTACTCATTCATTCAAGCCCTGCCAATATGGCCTACTCATTATCAACTGCAACTGTTCTCTCAAGTACCATCAAATTTGACAAAACAGTCCTCATCCTCCAAGTTCCTCATACAGTCATTATCTGTTTCCACATTTATCATTCTGTCTTTCTGACTGTTCCTCTTACCAATCCCTAAACACATTCACAAATTGGTGGCCTTGTCCTTTTTTCTCTATCACTCTGTCAAAGTCACTCAATCTTGTAACTTTGTATGTCACTTTTAGGCAGTATACCCTCATGGAATTTATATTTCTTGCCTTCAGTGTTCATAAATTTCAGCCTGAATTCCTCTGGTATGCTGGACATTATATGCATGCTAAACTCAATGAATTCTAATATTAAATGTTTCCTGCTTTCCTCCTTATTCTACCACCAGTTTTAAAGTCATCTTTACTCCCTTCTTCATCCTAATCAGTTACTAGGCCTTTTCAATTTGTTCTTTATATTATCTCTATGTATGTCTCACTACATTCATTTCAGTTTAAAGCTTTATGCTTTAAACTCTCATATGTCTTAACATTCCTGAGTCACTACAATAGTCTCTCAAAATTTTCTTCCAAACTCTTGCCTGAAGAATCCTTCTACTGGGACGACTTTTCACCATGTCCCTCTGCTCCAAAATGGAGCCGGCTGTTATTACCTACCATTGCCCTTTCCATATTCACTGAAATTCAAGTCACTTACTCTTCAGCACTTCATGCTTTTTTATCCTCATTTTCTTCCACTTACTCCACTGCAAGGCCAACTCCACTTGTAAACTCCAAGTTTAACTCATATTATCATCTGTAGCCCAAAGAACAGGACTCCCAATCTCGACTATACAGTACTTCTTGCCTACCCTCTAAACAGCATATGACTCAACTCTTTTCATAAGTATTTCTCTATGCAGAAATGCAGCATCACTGGAAACAAATGAGAGAATTCTGATCCTGCTACATATTTTTTGTAGCATTTTAGCAGATTATTCATATACAAAATGCTTAAACATGCCTTGCTCACTTCCCTTCTGACTGTACATCTTACTTATATTTTGATTAATCTTTTTTTTCCTATTTGCCTGTCTTGTTTACTTTTTGCCATTTAAAAAAATTCTTATAGAAAATTATTTTCTCTGACTTGCCTTTCCAGTATGATTAAATATGATTTCTCATTAATGTCACATTTCCATATTTTAAAAATATTTTCTTAAACATTCTTTCTTACCAATTTTAAATTTTATAACTTACATTATTTTGTATTTATTTTACTGTAATAGGATTACACTGCATTACACTGGACAGGATCTGGAGGAGATAGCGATTACTTTTCTGGGAACCCTAAAATAAATCCCACAGAAGGAGTGGTTTAGAGCTGGAGCTTGAAGAAGAGTAGTTTGTGAAATGAGTGTGATGGAGCAGGGGCAGAAAGCACCGCAGGCACAGGAATTAGATGAAGCTTAGAATATTAAAAGAAGAAGGTTTTGTGGCAGCATGAAACACCTGAATCTTGAAAAACAGGAAGATGTTAAGTGGTTTCCACATATCAACTATTAGATTACATCACAGATGTAAATGCATGAAATGGGGATGAAAGATAAAGCGGGAAATGATGACACAAGAGCAATTCTACTGTCAGGGTAACAAGATGGTTTCCAACTACATTCTAGTAATGTTTAGTATTAAGACACAAACAGCTTATCCAAATGAGATGGAATTTAGCAGAGAAATGGGAGGAAAACAGATGAAGACAGCTCTGCATCAGTAGTTTAGAGTTGCCAAAGGCATTTAGGCTAAGTACTGCACACCAATGAAAACATCTACCAAAGCATCCCAAGTACCAGTGCTCAGGCCAGTACTGTGTGTCCAATACCAGCACAAGGCTCTCTTCAAACACCTATTATTTCTTGAGGTGAAGAGAGGAGTCATTATTACACAAAATTAAGAAATGTTCATTAAAAAGAAAGTTTTATGATTTTATCTTTTTTTTTTTTTTTGCAAAAGTCTTTTTGTCTCTATGACTTGTACTCTGAGTAGAATTTTGGTCATTTTGATTATGTGACATAGTGTATTAACTATTGTTCTTTTCTAATTATTTTTTCATGATATTGTTTTATTTTTCATAGAAAAATGAAGAGTGCTTTTGTATATGTACATGTATAATTTCTTCACGTATTACATTAAATGTCATATTAAGAAATAAAACATAATATTTAAATAAAATGAAACACAAGTAAAACTTTGGCAAATGATAACATTTATGAATGAGAACTAATCATTCATATAGACACTCAGCTAAATTCCACTGCAATTTATAAGGAGGGAAAAATGAATGTAGAGAAAAAGTTATGATAAAAAAACATTAATGAGAAAGTAGGAAAGAATATCAGTATAAATATATATGACCTTAGATACTGAGATTACAAAGCAGAAAAAAACAGCAATATATGTCTTTATTTCTTTCTTCAAGTTTTTCCATTAGTGGGACCCTACTTTCTCCAATTAAAAACCCACCTACCTGCATTTATATTACACAATTAGCATATTATTCTTTGGCAGTCATTAAAATAGATTTATTCTTCACCTCCCAATTCTATCAAAGACTTCATGTAGGCAAACTTACCATTTTTACCTATTTAATATACAATAATATTGCTTGAAAAAAGTCTATATTTTCAAACTTAGAATTAAACTGCTATAAATTACTGAGTATACCGATATTAGAAAATAAGGGTAAACTGTAGTAAAATAATTTTATTTATTGTTCATTTTTTAAATATTCCTTATCCCTTAAGGAAAAAAATTCCCATTATAATCAGTAACATTTTTTCACACAAGCACGCCAATCTATTGGAATTGTATAGGAGACTACACATTCTTTTAAAACCTGTCAAATCTTTAAGTTGCATTAGTATTCTGTACTTAAATATACATTTTCATCTCCACTTTCACAATATTCCCCTATAAAGTCATCCCGAACTAGAAACTGTCATGGTCAAAAGAAATACAGAAAAAGAATTTTTAAAAAATATACTAAGAATAAGATCTGATCTTATAGAATTAGTACCAACTGACTCCACTGGTGTAAGTACAATTCTCTTTGGGAGTGGAGAATACTGGTTGCAGATTCCTACTTCTTTGATGATGCAACCAAGCAAATGACTAGGAACAGTGCATGGCTCCAAGTACTCCATAAACAGTTGTCAGTACTATTTTGTCAGAACTTTTTGGTTCTTATTAGGCGTGCTCTAATTTCAAACCAGGTACAACTGGGACTAAAAGGATTTGTAAGATATCAGGTTGAATTTCCTAACCTGTTCACCTCACTCCTAACCAGGCAGCTAAAAAAATATGAACTCTTCCATTTGAGACTAGTGAAAGTGAGTTTCTTCCCCTTCATAAAAAGCAATATATCCCCCTCCTGCCATAAGTCCCAGATCACTAGTAAACACATAAAGTCATTTATGAGTTCTGTAAATTTGTTGAAAAGTCAAAGTTTTGCTGTTCCACATAGTTTAATTTTCCCAGGTGTATTTTGCACATTCACGTCTAAACAGGGGGGAAGTGCTCTTCTTGGACCTCCCTCGGTTCATTTCTGATCAGATTTCATTACAAGTTATATTGTCCTGGTTGGCATTCTCAAAATGGACTGCCTGTTTCTGAGAAGAATAAGGTGAGCATTGGTGTCCCCTAGTTATGCCTTAACTGACACATAGGGTTTTTTCTCTTCATTCATTTCCTGTTTAACACAGTTCGTGAAAACATAGCAAGGATTACTGAACTATTTGTAGGTTTTCAATAAAATTTTCTATCAAGAAATTACCTTTCCTCACAATAACTTTTAATATACAGCAGGTATATTTAGTCTAGCCTATTGTTTTGTCCCTACTACCAGCATTTGTTAGTGTAAGACTGCCCAATCCTCAATTACCTGTCACCTCAAACATTCGCTTCTTGAATGAAGTGACAACATTTCCATCCTTCCGCCTGAGTAAGGGGCTGCTTCTCCTCTCTGTCACTTTCTGTTTTAACCTGGACCGCACCTTCAAGTTGGGCTCAGAGGCTGGGGATTGAGACAAAGAAAATAGATAAAAATTAAAAAATAGAGAGCCAACTGCTCCTGCGTTAAAAAAAAAAACAAAAAACAACTAACCTTTTCTTGGTCCCTTCTCATTCTCAAATTAAAATCCCAAGCATATAAATAAGGCATTGATGCTAAATTAGTTAAACAGACAAGTATAGTAATCATTTTTACTAAATGTGAAAAGTTTTACTATCTAAATGTGAAAAGTTTACAATCTAAATATGAAAGTGGAAAAAGGAACAAAAATACATTTTCTACTTACTTTTTCTAGCAGAACTGGGATCATTAATGGTACATTTAATCACTAATTATGTTTGGGCCAGACTAAGATTTATTACACTTTATTGTCAGGCCTCAATTCTCTTGAGTGAAACTAAATAACCTCCAAACAGTAACTTAATGTGACTTTTGAGACTCTGACCTGACCCCTGGTAATAAGAAGACACCTCTATAGCATATAATTTATATCTAATTTTGACTCCTGGAATAATTCTTTGTCAGTAGTTTCAAACCTAGAACCCTAGGAAAACAGAGCTTAATAATGTCAAGATGTTTGGAATCCCTATGATGAACCTTACCAAGTCTCCAGGCCAGCATCAGCTAGAAAGGAAAGCTGACCAAGTCTTAGAATTGAAAGTTAGGAACTAGGCTGTATGTTTCAAAATATAAATGTATGTTATTTGTACACAGTTGCTATTTTTTGGCTAAATTATTCGAAAGAGTGAAGCTCTATAGTTAATCACTTATTAAGTTTTTAAATAAGTATTTGCTAGGAGACTGGAAACTTTGGATTGGGGCTCTGTGTTGAAGCTGATGATAATGATGCCAGTAATAGCAGAAAGGATATTGTTGATAACAATGAATAGTTTATTATGTTTTCTATGCATAAGTATTATGTTTTCTTCCTATTAAGTTGTTTAACCATAAAAACACTCCATAGGGTATAGATACCATTGTAATGTGATAATATTGATGAGGAAACCAAACCATAGAGGGTAACTTGGCCAAGGTTATAGAGGAAAAAGGGGATGAATTTAGGATTTGTACCCAATAAGTTTGGTCTATTCCTATAAATATTGAAGATACCGCTCCCCAACCTTTCCTTATGGATGAACACCAGTAAAGTTGCAAGATAGTTTTTCTAAAGAACCGCTAATTATCTACAGTGATAATATGTTATAATGTAGCAAGATTTTTTTTTGATCAGTGAACATATTTTCTTTCAAGAAATTTACAATTTTTTGCCTGACTACAAAAGATATCAAAAATAGGGCCAGGGATTTAGCTCAGTGATTCCATCGCCCGTCTCACAAGTGCAAGGTCCTGAGTTCGATTCTCGGTAATAAAAAAAGATATAAAAGTGAGCATACAATCATGCCCCCACTTTCTTACTTTCAGAGTTCAAACACACATGCACCATTTTTACTGTTTTCTTCTCTTTTTCCTTTCTCTGTAGCTTTGAACTTGGACTAAGAACTCTTACATTATAGGTTTTCTTGCAATTGGCTATGTGAAATACAAGTGAAATAAAAAGATTAAGCTCAGACACAAAAAGTAAAACAAGTTACTTTATTATGTTGTATGCCTGACTTCATGCTAGAAAATATTGAAAAAATAAAAATTGGGGGCCTGAAAATATTGTAAAAGCAGAAAATCAAGAGATCAGGAAGCTATCATGATAGAGAACAAGATTCTCAGGGAGACAGAATACTGAAATGTGTCATCTGCTGGGATGCCACCTTGAGCTAAAGGGGGTAAGCAGTGCCCAAGTCTGAACCTTGATTACTAACACCCAGCATGCTCTGGATTAAAGTGAGAAAATGGGACTATGTTAACCTATTCAGATTTGTGTTCCAGTATACATTCATTTTAAAATTCCCTTTAATAATATCAATCTTACCCTTGAAAAGCTATAGATAATAAATATATTCTTCTAAAACTTATAAAAGAAAAATGAGAAATTGGGAGTTCCTAAGTGCTAACTATATATTAGCATCCTTTGCAGCTCTGCCTATAATCCTAGGACCAAAATTACATATTCTCAGGCTTAGGTCTAGACGTGACTTTATGATGAAACCCAATGGACTAAATGCTACACAGTGGCTGTCCTGAGGAAGTAAGTTAATTAACCACTTCAAAAGGCACTGGGTGAGGTAGAGAAGGCAGTGCACATCCTGTGAGAGGATGTGAGATTGAGTATACATGGCATCCTTTCCCAGCTTCAGAAATTTCAGGGAAACTCAAGTGCTTTCTGAGCCTGATTCTTCATCTGTGAAACTGTCTAATACATTCCTGACTTCAGAGCTGTGACCACCCAATCAAATACCTGAAAATTACGGAAGAGCTGGGTGAACATGAAAGGGAAGCAAAAGTTTATGAAATTTATAGTATTCGCATTATTGATGCAAGTTAAATAGCTAGGATTGGTCAAGCCAGGATTGGGCTCCAAATCTCCCAATTCTCAATCCTGTCCTTCTCCTTCTCCTAACACACTGCACAAGCTGGGGCTCAGTGTATGCAATCATGACAAAAATGCGATGCCAGCTTTGAAAAACGGGTAGGCCAAAATTTAACACTCTATATGAAACCTAGAATTCTATAAGTCTTTCATAAAGAAATGATTTTTAAGGGCAGCAGATAGTTTCTAAACCTATGTTTGTCTGAGAAAAGATTGGATATATAGGTCTTAAATTTATTTTAGTGGCCAGTGTAAGGAAAAGAAAACCATCAGAATAGGAATGAGAACTGGATTCTAGTCTTGTATCTACCTTCTACTAAAATAAAAAACCTTAAATGATTCCCAGTCTCACTGAACGTGAGTTCATTCAGGCAAACCAGATATGATGCTCTCTTGGTAAAGCTTGCAGTCAAACAGATGTGCATTTGAATCTCTGCTCCACACATTAGCCATCTGGCTTTGAGTGAATTACTTGATATTTCATCTTAAAATGGGGATGGTGTTCTCTGGGTTTTCTCCATCTGCCTAACTGATTCTATTTTCCTTCCTTCTCTCAGCCCATGGCAGCTGAATCCTTGAGCAGCATCGTTCTTCACCTTTGCAAGAGTGATTGGATTTCATCTGGACTCAACTCACTGACAGGACAGGCTGGTGAGGAAAGGGTTAAGGAGGCGGGAGGGGCCAGGATGTCTGGCACTCTCCCTGTTAAGGTGCTCAACACAGGCCAAAGCTTTGCATCTTCACAACCTCACTTCCGCCTTGAGCTCCTGCTCCATGGCTATAGGTCACTAAGAAAGATTCCTCTCCTTTCTCCTTGAGCCTTGTGAGTGAGAATGGCTTCCTGCTATTGCTATTTTTTTGGGTCCCTTCCCATCCCTAAGCAGGTTTCCTTTAAACCTACTCATTTCTGTAGTCTCTCATGAATGTCTGTGACCTGAGCTGCACAGCCCTGTTCCCAGCAACAACCGTTATTAATGCAGTCCTATGCTACTTGCAGTTACTGTTGAACCAAATGAAATACTGTGCGATACAGGGTAAGCCATTGATTCTCAACCAGAGAATAGGCCCACAGGGGACATGTGATATTGTTTGGAGACATTTTTGGTTGTCAGTGGCTACCAGCATCTAGTGTGTAGAGTTAGGGCTGCTGTCAAACATCATACAATACACAGGGCCACCTCCATGAAGACAAATTATTTGGACCCAAATATCAATACAGCCAAGTTAAGAAACTCTGACGTGAGCAATTAGTAACTGGCCATTCTTAAGAACTATACTAGTCTGAGGTGATTAAAGAAGATCATTATATCTGTCAGAGATTCTCAAGGAGGATGTAGGAGGGTAAAGGAAAAAAAGAAAAGATGATCAGAAATCGGAGAGTGCTCTATGTAGCTTAGAATACTAAATATTACATATTTCCATAAATTTTAATCTTGGAAATTTATTTATAAATATTTTAATATTGTTACTATTTCTCTTTTAAAGTTTTGACAGAATAACTATTCATTTTATGGGGAACAGTGTGATGTTTTGGTACTTTATACATTATGTATTGATCAACTCATGATACTTAACGCAATCCCTTATCTCAAAATTTATCATTTCTTTGTGATGAGAACATTCAAGATCCTCTCTGCTAGTTGTTTCAGATTATATTATACAATATTGTTAACTATAATTATCCTCTAATGGAACACCAACATATATTACTCTAATTTGGCTGTGACTTTGTATTCAACAAGCAAACTCCTTTCATCTTCTTCTCCCCTCTCTAGCCTCTGAGTACAACTCTCTAATTCTGTGAACTCAGACATTTAAGATTCCACATATGTCTGAAATAATGTGAGTGCTACTAGTATTTCTAAAGATGGTAAAGTTAGTTAACTTCTTTTGGTTAGTGGAGATATGCAGAAAAGCATACTTATCAATGATAGAAAGGATGATATTTGAGACAGTGTGCTATTTTTATCTTCATATATTGAGGACGTGAGTTTCTAAAAACTAGAAATCACTGATAAATGGAAATGTACCACATAGGCATATTATTGTACAATGTACAACTTCGTAAGTAAAAGCCTCTATCCAGTGGTTCTGGCAATAGCTTTAGCCTGGCTTTCAACATTCATTTTGCATCAACAGAGATATTAGCATCTCCCTGGAGACAGTGAGAGATGGGATGATAGATAACCATCCCATCGTTTAGTCCTTGCAATGCTCTATAAACTACCCCCAACAGTAGACGCCCGCACCAAAGCTCAGCATGATATACACCAAAGCAGAATAAATAACCTACTGTGCTGACTGTTAAGAGATAATTCCATTTTTAATGTTTTGTCTCCTCAAAGGCTACTTCCATCCCAGTGAGTTACTAATGGGATGAAAATTCTCAGGGTCCAGAAGGGGATCACTGGTGAAGGAGAAGTTTTGTTGGTATGTGAATGTATTTAATGGCTAGCTGCATTAACTGCCATTCTATTTTTACCCCACACTCATTCTCTAAATTCCAACTGATCACACAAACAGAAGGTATGCTTTTTAGTGTGTGTCTATCAGAATGCATTTGTCTGATGAAATGGAAACCTCACATAAAAAATTATGTTTAAGTCCACAATCACTCCCCTAAAACCTTATTATCATTAAAGTGAAAATGATCAATATTAAAAAGGACAGTGCTAAACCCCTTTTGTCTTCTCACTTTAAAGAAAATGAAAAAAAAAAAGAAATAAAATATCTTAAGACTGTCCATAAACATTTCAAATCTTTAGTCTCATACTGATCTCCATGATGCAGAATAGCTTCAGGATTTCAGGGAAATGGGAAAAGAACAATATAATCAGGCAGTAGACAGTCAGGATAAAAAATAAATTAGGATTCCATAAGCCAGACTTGAAATGACAAGGCCAGATTTGTCATTTCACTAGGACACTTGTGTGAGGATGTGTGTGAGTACAGGCTGTCACAAATTGTCTTCTGTAGATACATGCCGGACTGGCACAATCAGAGGCCAGTCTGGTTCCAATGGTAAATCCTTCATGTATTAACTGCAACCCTGGGTAAGTTGATGAATCTCTGTGAATCATTTTATTATCTATAAAGGAGCAGTAACTATGCTTATCATATGTCTTGGTGAAAGATAAAGTTTCTAGCTCACCTGGCTATCTGTCACAGAGAAACTTAAACAAACTGATGCTGTATACATAAACATTTTATGCAGTCTACATTTAAGGCTAACTTATGTGAAAAATACAACAAATAGGGGCCTGGGATTTAGCTCAGTGGTTTTGCTGTTTGCTGAGCAGGCACAAGGACCTGAGTTTGATCTCCGGTACCAAAAAAAAAAAATACAACAAATACAATTTAAAAAAGCTATGGAGGAGATGACTACAGTGTAATATCATTTACAACAGACACAAAAATGACAATAATTCCTTTCTGTACTTTTGTTCTGTATATTTTAAAACTTTTTTGTTTAATAATTGACTTTACATATTTTAATCACTTTTTTATTTGCCCGTTTTTAAATTCCACTGTATGTATTCTTTTTCTTAAGTATGTCACCATCCATTAAACTGATTACTTTTTGAGAGCATTTTGTCTCGGTTCATTTTAAATCCTAGACTGTGAATATCCTTCATACCAGTAATTTAAATTAAAAAATTCAAAACTACACATCATGCTAGGTAGAAACCTTCATTGTCATTAGGAATGGTCATAAACAGAAAAGGGAGTTGCGAGTGAATTAATATTATTGTTTGTTAATATTTTAAACATACAATTCCATAATATTAATTACCACAACCATTAATCAACATTAAGCACTAGATTAACAAACATTTCTTTACACTAGTGAATGTTTGGGATATCCAACAATCCCACCTGCTGTGAATGTTGAGCTGTACAATCACAGGTGAAGGGCAAGCCTCCACTGCCAGCTTCACACATCTTCTGTGGGACACTTGCTCTTCCCTGGCACACTGGGTGTCTGTTAATTTATCCACATAGCCTCTCCCTCTCTTGCATTTCCCTGGCTAGGCTATGTCCCACCCACAAGCTGCCTTAGAAGATGACATTTCGAACCCTCTGTTGCTTGGAATTGAAACGTAAAATCTTTCATGCATTCACTCTCTGTCCTTCATGAAGACTAGGTTTCCCAGAGTACTTCCTGCACAAGTCATTCCTCTAACCTAAGGCAGCCCTGGAGAAATCTGTGTCCTGTGTGAGCTGCTCGACTGAACATACAATTTCATGAGACATTTAGGGACACTGGAAGTTATCTAATCTAATTGACGAGAAGACAGAGTTTACACAAATTAAATGTTCCATTATCAGACAAAGATTATGTATTTTCAAAACTATAATGCAAAAATGTATCACCACTCAACTATTTTAGGCTTGGATAATATGAGTCTCTAATGCTATGAGTCAGATTTTATACATTTTTATATCGAGGAACAAACTTTCTAATCTATTTCTAATTATAATCATTTAACAATATGAAATTATTATAGAGAAGTCTTTAAACATCACTTTTGGGGAATTTTAGCTTCTAATAAGGAGCCATATTTATGGTAATATGTAATTCTAATTTCTTGAGGAATTCTCCGAGAAATAGTACTACAAACATGTATCCATTTTCTTATTGCAAATATACAATTTTATCTGTTTCAAAAAATTCTCTTTCTCAAAAGCTACATTGATAAATGTCACTCATGTTATTCAATTTACAGTGAAATTTTGGAAACATTTATTTAATAATAACAGTCAAACATTTTCTTCTGATTATGCAAGTCATACCTGTTTGAGATGCTTAAGAATGGGACAATTGGACTGGGGATTTAGCTCAGTGGTTTCACCGCCTGCTGCGCAAGGGCAAGGACCCAAGTTCGATCCCCGGTACCAAAAAAAAAAAAAAAAAAAAAGAATGGGAAATTGTGTTTTATATGTAAAAGAATTTGAAAACAAGAATTACATGACATGTGTGATTGTGTTCATATAACATATGTCATTTAATTCTCATTTTCAAGTGAGTGTGATCCAGAGGTGAGGACTCCTAGCTCTGAATGGGCACTTCCACCCAGCATGCCTGCATGCCTCCTCCAGGGGGCAGGGCAGGGCCTATGCAGCTCCTCAGCTCCTCACCTCAGGCAGGGAGCCGTCCTCTCTGCTGAGCCCTGTGTCCTCTTCCTCACCAGTATCTCTGCAGAGTGCCTGGTGCTCACGTGGCTCAGGCAGCCCTTGTTAAAACTGCTCATAATGTGAATGAATGAATGCACAAACCACCACTCCATGTTGCATTTTTTAGAAATCAGGACAAATGGAGGAGAAAATAGATATTTCCTTCAAAATTTTATATTTTAAGTACAAATTGTCATTTGAAACAGATAAAGATACTTTGATTAAGCAATGCGATTCTGGATAGAAACAATTTAAAATAAGTCAGAGAATATTTACATTATATAGGTAAAATTAAACCTTTTATTTAGTTGGTTCCAATATTTAGTTAAATTCAATTAACAGCTACTGAAGAGACTAAATTTGCAAGAATATGAAGACCGGAAACATGTCTAGTTATGTTACACCATTTGTAAAGCACCAGTATAGTGCCTATTATGTATAAGAAACCCATTAGTGGAAGTCGCGAGTTGCGTGGAACATGCCAAATCAGCCCACGCACCAGCAACAACCCACTGGACACCACCCCCCACTCCTCTGTACAGCCACCTGTTTCCACACTACAAAGACGCAGAGGACACCGGACCACCAGACCACGGCACTGAGTCCCGCCACTCCCAGCCCAGAGGTAGGGGCTTCTGAGCTGCCGTCCCACTGCTCCTGGTGCAGAGGAAGGGGCTTCCCGGACACGATCCCTCCCATTGCTCCCAGCCCAGAGGAAAGACCTTTTGGGCCACCATTCCTATCACTGCTCCCAGCCCCTGTCCCACCTATCCCAGCTCAGAGGAGGGAATCCCTGCAGGCACCAACAGAGCCCCCACCCCCCGTTGAAATGAGAAAACATGTAAATAAGTCTCAAAACCAGACTTCCACATCACCTACAGCAACCCCAAAGGGAAATGAGATAGAACACTCTGATACTCAACCACCTGGACCCACTGAACTGGCAACAAAAGGGGATCTGGAAAAAATGAAATCAGAAATAATTTCTCAGATAACAGGAGAAATTGTGCTCCTAGTGCAAGACATGATTAATAAAACTAGAGAGGAGCTGAGGAACATGATGGAATCCCAACATAGGAAACAAATGGAATCCATAAAACAGATGCAAATAGATTTCCAGGAGATGAAAAACACCATTGAAAGTCTACACAGCAGAATGAGCCAATGTGAGGACAGAATTTCAGATATAGAAGATAAGATTGCAATTAATGACCAGGAAAAGAAGAATTGCTTCAAAATTATAAGGAAACATGAGAAATCAATCCAGCAGCTGCTAGATGATGCAAAGAAGAATAACATAAGACTGATTGGAGTCAATGGAGAAACAGGAGAGAGTGCAGATGACATAAAAAAACTCTTCACAGAAATAATGGCAGAAAACTTCCCAAGGAGGGGAAAAGAGCTTGACATACAGAGAAGTGAGGCATATAGGACTCCAAATAGCCTTGATCAAAAAAAATCTACACATAGGTATATAATTGTTAAGATTCCAGAAACTCAACAGAAGAACAAAGTTCTACAAGCAGTCAGAGAAAAGAAACAAATCACATACAAAGGAAAGCCCATCAGAATCACAGCAGACTTCTCAACACAAACCATCAAGGCAAGAAGGGCTTGGAGTGACATATTCCAAGCCCTAAAAGAAAACAGCCTCCAACCCAGATTGATGCACCCTGCAAAACTATCTTTCAAAAAGGATGGAGAAATAAGATACTTTCATGAAAAAGAGCACCTTAGGAACTTCGTGAATACCAAACCAGTACTCCAAAGAATTTTACACAGTATCCTAGGAACAGACATTGAGGTTCACAACCCCAGGAAGCAAAGCAGAATGAACCCATCTGGCATGACAAGAAATTCAATGTAAAGGGGGAGAACCCAACAAAAAGAAAAAGTCATGGCAATGACAAGTCAATACATTTCAGTTATAACCATCAATGTTAATGGTCTCAATTCACCAATCAAAAGAAATAGACTGGCAGAATGGGTCAAGAAACAAAATCCAACAATATGCTGCATACAAGAAACACACTTCATTCAAAAGGAAAATCATAGACTGAAAGTTAAAGGGTGGAAAACAGTACTCCATGCAACGGGAACCCGAAAAAAAGCAGGAGTAGCTATCCTCTTGGCAGATCAAGTAGATTTCAAACCAACACTGATTAAGAGAGATGAAGAAGGACACTACATCCTTCTAAAGGGAAGAATCCAACAAGAAGAGGTGACAATCATAAATAACTATGCACCAAACACTAGTGCACCCAACTATATAAAACAAATACTAACGGACATGAAAAGTCATATATGCACTAATACAATTGTAGTGGGGGACCTCAACACCCCACTGTCACAAATAGATAGATCAACTAGACAAAAAATAAGTAATGAAATACTAGAATTCAATCAAACTCTTGAACAAATGAACTTAACAGATGTTTACAGAGTCTTCTACCCCACAAAATCAGAATACACATTCTTCTCAGCTACACATGGGTCATTCTCCAAAATAGACCACATACTCACACATAGAACATGTTTAAGTAAGTGCAAAGGAAATGAAGTTATCCCCTGTATATTATCAGACCACGGTGCAATGAAATTGGAGATCCATAGCAAAAGAAACTCAAAAAATTTCATAAACACGTGGAAATTGAACAACACACTTCTGAATAACCAATGGATCACAGAGGAAATTAAAGAAGAAACCAGACAGTTCCTTCAATTAAATGACAATGACAATACAATATATCGGAATCTATGAGACACAACAAAAGCAGTCTTACGAGGGAAATTCATAGCAGTGAATACGGATAGTAGGAAAACATAACGAGCCCAATTAAACAACCTGATGCTGAACCTCAAGCTTCTAGAAAAAGAAGAGCAGGACAATCCCAGAGCTCATAAAAGGGAGGAAATTATAAAGATCAGAGGAGAAATCAATGCAATGGAGACTAAGAGAATGATACAAAAAATCATTGAAGCCAAGAGTTGGTTCTTCGAAAGAATCAACAAAATTGACAAACCCATAGCCAACCTTATCAGAAAAAGGAAAGAAAAAGCCCAAATCCATGCAATTAGGAATGAAAAGAGTGAAATTACAACAGGCCCAGCAGAAATCCAGAGGATCATCAGTACTCACTTCCAGAAGCTATATGCCAATAAGATGGACAACACAGAAGAAATGGACAGATTCCTAGATACATATGAATTACTAAAGTTGAATGAAGAAGACCTAAAAATTCTGATCAACCCAATATCAACCAATGAAATTGAAAACATAATTAAAAATTTATCAACTAACAAAAGCCCAGGCCCTGATTGCTTCACTGCTGAATTCTACAAGACATTTAGAGAGGAACTGCTGCCACTACTGTTTAAACTCTTCAATGAAATTGAAAGGGAAGCAATACTCCCAAATTCATTCCTGGAAGCAAGCATCACCTTGATCCCCAAAGCAGAGAAAGACCCAATCAAAAAGGAGAACTACAGGCCAATCTCATTAATGAACACAGATGCAAACATCCTTAATAAGACACTGGCAAATAGAATGCAGAAGATCATCAAGAAGATCATACACCCTGATCAAGTGGGATTCATCCCAGGGATGCAGGGATGGTTCAATATACGCAAACCAATCAATGTAATACACTATATCAATAGAGCCAAGGACAAAAACCATATGATTATCTCCATAGACACAGAAAAACATTTGACAAAATTGAACATGATTTATGATAAAAACTCTACCAAAAATTGGAATAGATGGTCTCTACCTCAAACTGATAGAAGCCATCTATGAAGAACCAACAGCCAATATCATACTAAATGGTCAAAAACTGAAATCCTTCACACTCAAATCAGGAACAAGACAAGGACGTCCACTATCACCACTCTTGTTCAATATAGTTCTGGAAACATTAGCCATGGCAATTAGACAAGAGAAAGAAATAAAAGGAATAAAGATAGGAAATGTAGAAGTCAAATTGGCATTATTTGCAGATGACATGATACTGTATATAAAAGACCCCAAGAACTCCACCAAAAGTCTTCTAGACTTAATAACCAATTTCAGTCAAGTAGCTGCTTACAAGGTCAACACACAAAAATCATTAGCTTTCCTCTACACCAATGACAGACTCACTGAGAGAGAAATAGGGCAAATAATTCCTTTCACAATAGCATCCAAAAAACTGAAATACCTAGGAATCATCCTAACGAAAGAAATCAAAGACCTCTTCTCTGAAAACTATGGCACTCTGAAAAGAAGACTGAAGATGATATCAGAAAATGTACAGACATCCCCTGCTCCTGGGTAGGAAGGATTAATATAGTGAAAATGGCCATACTTCCAAAACTGGTATATAGATTTAACGTAATTCCAATTGAGATCCTAGCATCATACTTCACGGACCTTGAGAAAACAATCCAAAAATTCATTTGGAACAAGAAGAGAGCCAGAATAACAAAAGCAATTCTAGGTAACAGAGACATGGTAGGGACTATCACAATCCCCAACCTGCAACTCTACTACAAAGCTACTGTGATAAAAACAGCATGGTACTGGCAAAGAAACAGACCTGAGGACCAGTGGAACAGATTAGAAGATGCAGAAACAATGCTAGACACACTCAGCCATCTCATCTTCGATAAAGGAGCCGAACACCCTCACTGGAGGAAAGATAGCCTCTGTAATAAATGGTGCTGGAAAAATTGGGCTTCAACTTGCCAAAGATTAAAACTAGACCTATATCTCTCACCATACACTAAACTAAAATCAAAATGGATTAAAGATCTAAATATTAAAATAGAAATGCTGAACTAGTTGGAACAGATGTTAGGTAGAACTCTTGAAGACATTGGTGTAGGAAAAGATTTTATGAACAAAACCTCAGTTGCCCATGAACTAGCAGAAACAATCAACAAGTGGGATCTCTTCTTATTAAAAAGCTTCTGCACAGCAAGAGAAACCACCAGCAATGTGAAGAGACAACCCACAATGTGGGAAAAAATCTTCACCTGCTCTTCCTCAGACAAAGGTCTACTATCTCGAATCTATAAAGAACATCAAAAGATCAGACCTCCCAAATTTAAAGACCCAATCTGAAAATGGGCATCTGAAATGAACAGATATTTCTCGGACAAAGAAGTAGAAACAGCAAAAAAAATACATGAAAAAATGTACAACATCACTGGTCATTCGAGAGATGCAAATGAAAACAATGCTGAGATTCCACCTCACTCCAGAACGAGTGGCTTCTCTCATGAAATCAACCAATAACAAATGCTGGCAGGGCTGTGGGGAAATAGGAACCCTGCTCCACTGCTGGTGGGAGTGTAGACTGGTGCAACTACTGTGGAAATCAGTATGGAGATACCTCAAAGAACTAGGACTGGAAGTCCCATTTGCCCCCGCTATTCCACTGCTGGGGATCTTCCCCAAAGAATTAAAAAAGAATCATACCACAGTGATATATGTGTGCCCGTGTTCATAGCAGCACAGTTTTTGATAGCTAAAACTTGGAAACAGCCCAAATGCCCATCAATTGTTGACTGGATAAAGAAAATGTGGGTTTTTGTAATAAAATGGAGTACTACTCAGCCATAAAAAATGAGAAATTAGAGACATTTATAGCTAAGTGGATGCACATTGAGGGAATACTCTTAAGTGAAATAAATAGGGCACACATGTATAAATACCAAATAGTTTCCCTGGTGTGAAAAACTGAAAGTGTAAATAAGGACCAAAATGTATAATAGGTAATGTGAAATAGGAAGAAAAGGGGCAAAGGGGAAAGAAGTGGGAGGTCTAGCGGAAAGGATAGAAGGGAATGGGATTAATATGAGAAAATGGAAACATAGGAACAAAATCTTTGTAAATAGGGAGGAATGGAGGGGTTGAAGGGAGGGCTGGGCAAGGGTGAAAAATAAGAACCAAGAGAGATTATGTAACGGTGCAAATTTTCAATGATGAATGTCATTATATTGTACACCTAAAATGTACCAGTGATTAGAATGAATAATCGATAATGCAAAATAGGAAGCAAAGGTCCAAAGGGGTAGGGGTAGTGGGAGGGGCAGGGGAAAGGAAAGAAGGGAAAGGAAACATGCTGAGAAATGGAAAAAATGGAAATGAAGTCTTTATAACTAGGGAAGGGTGGAGGGGGTGAAGGGAGGGCTAGGAATGGGGAAAAAATAAGAACCAAGATGCATCATGTAAAGGTACAAGTTCGCAATGAGAAATGTAATTGTGTTGTATACCTAAAATGTACCAATAAAAGAATTTAACAAAAAATAAATAAAAATAAACCCATTAGCTATTCATTGAAAAAAGTAAATGTATGGGGGGGGAGTGCTGGGAATGCTGAGGGAACTTCCTATAATTATATATAGAGAGCTTCATTCTCCTGGATACTTATGGACTGGCAAGAATGGATAACAAGCTTTCGTCAATGTCAAGAGATAAGTATAAGCAGAGTATTATAGTTTTAAGGCAGGGATTCATTTGCCTTGCAGGGAGATGTCCTAGGACTGAGTGAGATGCTAACAGATTACACTGGGAGAGAATGACATCCCTTGGCAGAGAATTTACCATATTTAAGTGAGGGTGCTGGCAAATTCAAGGAGTGAGGACCAAATATGCTGCTGGGGAAAGAATACTAAATGGAAAATAAAAGCAAATATCAGGCAATATTTAGCTAAATTATGAAATATTAATAAAAGCTACTTAACCTTTATCTTCAAACTCCCTCTCTCTGCCGGCTTTCTTCTCAGTATGCAGATATGCTTAAATCTTTCCCATTCAAATAAAAATAAGCCTTCCATGTGTACAGATTTCATTAGCTATTTCTTGAGTTTGTACTTTAATTCACAGTCAAGTTTCTTTCAAAAGAAGCCTTATTCTTACCACCCTTACTTCAACTTCAAGGGCTGCAATACAGTTCCAGCACCCAGTGCCTGACTGAAACTACTCCACCACAGATAGACAGTGCTCAGAACAGTAAAGTTTGTCATTAATTTGCTGTCTATTCCCACTACCTAACAACTACATCAGCTCATGGTGGGTCTTAACAGACAACTGTTGAATTAACAACTCAATGCTAATACAACTCAAACATGAAAAGAAACAAGTCAAAAGGCTGAATTTCAAATGTTGAGAACTACCTGAACTTCAACTTCCTTAAGAATTTCTTGCTGCTGAATGTTAGAGGAAGAGGTCTTACAGAACAGATGTGGAATGCAGAAGGAATTTCATTTTTCTGGCAAGCATCACAAATATCATGTTCTGAATGGAAGAAATCCATATCCCATACAGCTTACAATACCTTCATATGCTAATTCTTTGGTAGGTTTTAATTTTTCAAATAAAAATTATTTATGTTTTTAATTTTTCCATATAAATGATATACTATTTTAAATGGAAAAATCATGAAAAATAGTTCCTTTCATGGATGTAAATCCCTATTTTAGTCCATATATTTATTTCTACAAAAGAAATTTACTGAATGCCTATTGAGCTCTCTGGGGGTACAGTGCCAAATAATCTATAGATACTGTATTCAAGGCTTTTTCAACAGAGAAATCTGCTTTACACACATACATACAGAGTGATATCCAGGTATATTTGAGGATATATATACATTATATGTGTGTGTGTGTGTATTATATATATATATGTATTTATATATTATAAAGAATGGACTTAATGGACATAAAGCGTCACAGAAGGGAAATGATTTTGTATTATTCAAGAAACATTTTAGGATGAACAGGAGCACTTAGAAAACTAGTTGTTAATGGCTTATATGAGTGTGAAAGAGAAAGAACTCATAAAATTTCATTTTTTCTCTGGGCTCTAAAGTGGTGAAATAGAGAAAAGAGAGGTTAGGAAGTGATAGACATTGTGCTTGGTATGGAAGAGCTTTATCTTTGTATGTTGCATATATTAAATGGTTTTGAAATGAGAGAGTTGGAAGACTAAATTTATATTTTAGAAAGATGAAGGGCTTAATGGACAAAGGAATGATGGAATCAAACAATGGTCAGTAACTGGAATAGGGATTGAATGAACTAAAACATAAGGCATGATAAGAAGGGGGTTTCAGAGCAAGTAATCGCAGGAGTTAATATGTGCTGAGATCAACTTGGAGCCTGTGTGACTCCCAGATTTTGAGATCAGGTCACTGTGTGCTCATGGCTTCATAAATCTCTCTTGGGAATCCCATCATTCAGCCTAGTTTAAGTAGCTTTCTTGTCACTTTCTCTGGGTGCATGTGTTTGTAAATGTCCACTTACTCTACTTAGAACTGTCAACTCTCAATTTCAAGTCCTTGGGTGCAATCAGTAATCTCTCTGGTGCTTCAAAGACCTCAGACACACTAGGTGCCCTGGCTCAGCAGCACCAAACACAAAAGGCAGCACCAACAGTTTGTCCTCTACCCAGTTCCAATGCCACCTTATTTCTTGCTCTTTGCCTATTTCTAAACCACTTAAGTCATTAGAGCATTTATCATTATTTATTTTCTTTTGCAAGTTTGGATGTTGCAAGCTTTATGGTTTTTGCCTCTATGGAATCAATAGCTTTATTATAACTTTTCCCTATAATATACAAGTAAACACTACTACTTACTTCAGATTGACTTAAAAGAGAAATTTCACCTCTAGATTCTTTCATGTCTCTTCAGAACACTTTTCTGCAATACTGTCAGTTTAACATCTTCTATGTAATCTATTTTCTTGAAATAATTGAACAACAACAAAGAAACCTCCAACAAATTTCATATAAAGTGGCAAAGAAGTAATTAAGTCAAAGTATTCTGTAGAAAACATCATTCCTCTAAAAATTCTGTGCAACTGGGATAGGGAGAAAAATGCCCAACTCCAAAGATACCCATGTTCTTTCTACTAATTAGAACTTATAAACAGATTTGTTCAAGGGTAAAACTGCTCCCTCATGGCTACTGAAATCATGGATGCTCAAGTCCCTTACATAACACGGCACATGGCAGAGTATATCCATACAACCATTGCGTTTCCTCTGTATACTTTAAATCATCTCGAGTTGACTTATAGTACCAGAAACAATGTCAATGCTACATAAATATTTATACTGTCTTGTTTGAGGAATAATGATAATTGTATGATCAGTACAGGAGCTTTAAAAAAAATATTTTCAATCCACAGTTGGTTGAATGCACAGTTGTGGAACTAAGGATATGGAGGGCTGACAGTAAATTGCATTACATGATAAAAGGGGATTACAGTTGAAAATAGGTTTAAGGATGCTAATCAGCTCACTCAAAGATAAGGAGATTACCCTGTATTGAACAAATGGGCCCACAGTAAGCACAAGGGTCCTTTAAAATTTTAAAAGAAAGGGGCACTCAGTGTCAGACTGATGCTGCTTAAGAAAAACTCAACTCCTCCTTGTTGGCTTTGCAGATGGAAAAGATCCGCAGCCAGAGAATGTAGGCAGCACCCAAAAGCTGGAAAAGGCAAGGGAATTGGCCTCTCAGGAGCACAGCCCAGTTTACACTTTTGACATTAGCCCACAGAGACGTACTTTTGGACTTCAGACTTCTAGAACTGTAAGATGATAAATCTGTATTGCTTCAACCAACATAATTTGTGATAACTTGGTATGGAATCAATAGAGCTAATTAATGAATTCAATACTGGCACTGTTTGGAAGTCTGAAATCCTCAATCTGAGAAGCTCAAATTTTACTGTGCTATATTTTTATTGGATTATTTATAGGCAATGAAGTGAGATCTTAAAGAGAACTAACAATGATATATGCCCATCTCCTAGCAAAAATATGAGGACAATAATTTACTTAAAATTAATATTTATTATTTTTATCATTTAATTTTCTAAAACAGTCTCATCAATATATTTATTTGTGCCGGGCAAGTACTCAGGAGGCAGAAGCAGGAGGATCACTGAGAATATGAAGCCAGCCTGGGGTACATAGTGAGTTCAAAGCCAGCGTGGACTACATAGTAAGACACTGTCTCAAAAAAAGTAAACAAACAAACAAACAAAAAATTATTTGCAAAGAGAGACAAAAGGTATAATTTTTTCTTTGAAATTTTTCTGTGTAAATTCCATATGGGTATAAGTTAAGAATCATTATTTTAAATCTAAAACACAATGAATACTTTGCATATAATTAAATAAATATGGTAAGCAATTTCCAAAACTTTAGTAGGAATATTTTCCTTTGTTTAAACATATTCTAACTGAGATATTAAATTGTTAAGTCAAATACTTTGATAAAGCCTATTTTCAAGATAACTTGTTTTAGTTCAATAAGTAAAAGAGGAGGGGAAGCTAGTTTAAATTCTAATTAGTTTCAAAATAGTATTAAAATAATTCTTCTTTTATGTATGAACTTTACGGTATGAGATACAATTCCAGTCTTTTACAACTTAATCAGCTAAATATAAAATGTAACCTTCCATCTGGTAAATCAATTTAACAGACATAATTGTGCCCCACCATAACTCAATAAGACACTGAGGGAAACCATTGAAATGCTATTTCCTTTTCTTCAGAAGAGAATTATGTACAATTTCAGCATGCTCTGCCTTTCTAAAAGTTAAAGTCAACAGGGAGGTATCACTCTCCTTTACATGAGCTTCCCATGAGAAAATCAACAGCAAAGTATAAAGCCTGTGCTGTTATTCATGAAACACTCCATAATACTAACTTGCCTTTAACCAGAACATATTATTTGGCAGCTAAAACCTTTAATTAGAGTTGTGGTTTGAACAGATTTTCACTGAATTTATGTTCTGTAGGGGCTCAAAGAACAACACTGTTTTTCTAACCAGTTTATTCTATTTCAGGTGGTTTAAACATTGTACTTGAACTAGAGGTAGCAAAAATGTTGTTCTGATTCTTATTTTGTTGGCTTTAATTATAATTCACCATTTCTTAACAAGTGCTAAGGATCAGACAAGAAGAGAAGAATGACACACCCCTTCCAACAAATATTTACAGAGTACTTGCTCTATGCAAGATCTACATTGGGCATTATGGAAAGAAAAAAATATATCAAAAAGATGATTTCTATAATAAAGGAGAAAAGCAAGTGGGAAAAGAAGTGTTAATGTGATGACAGACTGGACAGGTGGACAGAGATGACAGTGGAGCCGAAGTGGAGTCCAGGAGGAACTCGGAGGAGGAGGAAGTCCTGAGGTGAAAAGTAGGAAAGCCATCTTCTAACTCTGTTAAAGATGTAGGGCATTTTAGAAATATTAGCCTGCGGTCTATAACATGGTTGAGATGTGGAGATGTGGGTTTAGACTTCAGATAAAAATAATTTAAAAGAAAAAATAAAAGATTTTTCAGATCATTTCCCTTTATTGAGAAAAAGCTAGGTTAAACCCTATCACCAGGAATACCTACTGATTAGAATGGAGTAGAATCTGGTGATGATAATCAGAACACAGAAAATGAAAACAATGGAAGAAGACACTACTTAGGAACTCCATGTTTCATGGACCTGAGATATGAAGGATACATTAGCGAAAACAGAGAAGGAAAGCAGATGAATGGAAGTGCAGCATGTAAAGTTAAAATCACAAAGAGCAAGCAGTGGCCAATGAGGTCAAAACCATAGATAAAGAAAAAGGAAGTGTAAGAAAAATCCACTGATTTGGGAACTTTTGAGACCCTGGTGTCCTTTGGCAATACCAGTTTAGAAGAGACAAAAGATTTGCATCAAATGATATAGATTTCTAGAGCATAGGAATTATTTTGGAATAATGTTCAATAAACATTTTTCTGAACCGTATCAGATAGCTAGTGACAGAACAGGCTCAAAATTCAACAACAGAAGTAAGAAAAAAAAAAATATAGCCATAACAAAGTAGTCAATTTAAATAAATTTTTATTTCTTTTAAATTATTTTTTAGGAGGGGTTGGATTTTGAGTGTTTGGAAGTATTACTGTAAAAGCCTACTCATCAAGAGAATACAAAACCTGTACTAAGGGAACAACTGAGCAGAGTATCATGGAATCAGACTCTATGCAACTTAGAAGCAAACAGTCTCCTAATCATCTCTATGTTCTCTATCTACCACAACTTCTGGCCCAGAGTAAGTGCTGAATAAAAGTTTGTTCTTATTTCCCTGCTCGCCTATCCCATTCAGCGTGGACTAAAAGGGGCAACTTTGGAACACTCTGAATTAGAAGACTAATACTGAAACCCTGGGGACAGTGATAAAACTAAAGGGCAGATTTTCCAACATCTTCACTCCCTAAAATCTTTATTGTGTGAACCAGCAGAAAGGCAACTACATCCAGAGTTGGAGGAAGATGTCTCACTGATTAACATCCAAATCCCTGAGCTGCTACTCAGTCCTTACCCTTTTTATCCTTCTAAGGTAAACACATACATAATTCCCTTCTAATCACCTTGCATTTTAAATCTTTATCTGTTTCATCTTCTGAATGGCTCAAAAAAAATCACTGCCTTTGCCATAAGTAAGCATATTATTTCTTCAAGAAAGATAAATGTTACCCTAGGAATAATCCAAAGAAATGTCATTGTACATTAAGTATATGTATTGGTAATGAAAAACATAAAGGATGAGTTTTTAAGTGCATTTTTCCTTACAACTATGTGATAAGTAAATAACCATACTATTTTTAAAATAGATTCTATATGAAATTTTAAAAGTCATATAATTAAAACATGTATATTAGTTATGTGTCCACAAGACTATCAACTTCCCTAAAGAATCTCATAGATTTAGAAAATAGTATTTTTGCCTAAAAAAACCCCTGCAAACTAATTTTACAAACTGGCACTAATTTTACATTTATGGTTTTTCAGAATTCTGTCACTGATCAACAAATTAGTTCTCACATTTGTTTATGGCAAACATTTGGAAAATTCAACTTTAAAGGATATTTAACTTTTGGAATAGTTTATCTGAAAAAATTTAAACATTTAAATGCAGAAAGAATGTATCTGTTTGCGGTTTTAAATAATTTCCTTTTGATAGAAAATGTCTGTCACAGTTGGCCTTACAATGAATAACCCAAAACTCGTTTCTAAAATATCATGAACATTATTTAGTATTGCAGTGAAGTTAACTTGCAAATACTAAAACATAAATTGTTACAACTCTCTACTTTTATCAGGATGGATGCAACATGGTATTTAAATTTTTGCCTTTTTCAATGATACTAGATATCAGTTATTTCTGAACAAAGCATAAAGGTTAAGAGCTCAAGTTTGGAAATAAAATTCTGTCCTTAAACATAGCATCGTACATACTGCCCTGGTAAAAAGAATAAAAACAGAGTAAAATGATTAAACTTCTGTATGCTTGCTCCCTTGCTGATAAAACTGCTAAGAATGAGATGTATTTCTAGTTAGAGTGTGAATTCTTATAATAGTATCTAGCACACAATGAACAATGATCTATTCTTACCATATTTATCTAATAGTTAACATTAATTCTCTTCAAAGTTATTACTTAATAAATACAATTTTGAAAATATGTATTATCGCTACTAGTTGCACTCTCATAATTCATTGATTACTCCTTTATTCCTGACTGAATATCACATCAAAGTAGTTTGTCTCATTCTTACTTATTGGTGTTTTCCAATGTGGAGAACCACAGTACCTGAAGAGGTAAAGCAGCATCATTCTTTCATTAATCATTATGTTCCTCTAGACATTACAGTCTTTACTTCCAAAACATGATTTATATCACAAAGGTCTCAGTACATTTCTCTGGCATATTCAGCATTTATTTCATATATCTTTGATGATCTCCTACTGTAATGCTTCACAAAATGAGCCATCTGATATAAATCTGTTGTGTTTTATCAGCATGTTTTAAATAAATAGAAAACAGTATATTATATGGGATAACCATATTGTGAATTTCCTTTTTATTTGTTATGTGTGTATTTTGTACAGTAGTTGATCTTAGCAAAAAAAATTCTATTAAAACACATAGATATATACAAAAATATGGGGATCTTCACTATCGAGGTCTCAAAAATAAAGCACAAATCCTGCCACTAAATAAACATTATTACTGAGGGGCAGTGTTTATTGGGAATAACCTAGGCAGTGAGGGCAAATTAAAGGACCTGAACTGTAAAAGATTTCAACATCATTGCTTTGGGCAGGACATGCAAAGGTCTGGGGAAGTTCCTTTAAGTTTTGGTGCTTAGGATGGCTTTTGACAAATGTACGGGCAATTTAGATCAGGGCAGTCCACTGAGTAAAGGCCTGGGGCACGTGTGAAATCCACACAGATTTCCAACACAGACTTCCTACTGTAAAGTGCCCTTCAGAAGGATGAATGCTGGTCAGAACTTCACTCCGTCCAGTGTATGTGGGAACCACTGCAAACTCCACCCAAACTTCATAAATGGACAATGAAGACACCCTCCACTCTTCCACTCCTGGTATGATTTATTTCTGTTAGAACAGTGACTGATTCAGCATTGGCACCTGACCCAAGATGTTCAAATGAGAAAGTCCTGGATATTTATCAGAACCACTATTGGGGAAAAGAATGCTTATTTTTGCTGGTTTTTTGCTGTTTTGTTTTGTTTGTACTGAGTATTGAACCCAAGACCCTTTACCCAGAGCAACATTAACATCCAGCCTGTTTAAAAAAATATTTTTTGAAACACGGTCTTGTTAAGTTTGTAAGTTCTCCAGGGCTGGGTCAAACATGTCATCCTCCTGCCTCAGCCTTCTAGATTGCTGGGATTAGGCATGTGTCAACATGCCCGACATTTTGCCGTTCTTATAAACTGAGTAGAGGAATAAGGTTGCTCTGGGTTATCCCTGTCACCATATGGCAAGAGCATTACTGTGTACAAAATCCACCAGCACCCAGAACTCCTAGTTCAAATAATATTTGAACACACTAAACTAATAACATCATCTAAGCCTCTGTGTGGGAGACAAGATGGAGATGGGAAGACTGAGGCCTAATTGTCCTCCTCGCTGAGCACGGAGGAGAAAGAGGGCAGGCAAGTGTGCCGACACGCTGCAGGGAGAAGTAAAACACCTGAGGTTAAGTTGTTTACCCGGAGAAGTGCGGTGGAGGGTGGGAGGCAGATGAAGCCTGTGGAACTCTGATTGCTCTGAGTGAATAAAGCCAAGGTGCGCCAGTCAGTTGGGGCTCGATGTCGAAGGGAGACATAAGCCCCGTCCCCCTGGCCTCCCAGATTTTAACTTGTTTCTGTGTCTCTTCATTTTTCATCTTTGTCACCCCTTGCTCAGCTTCGAGCTCATAAACTGGTGGCTACACAACTGGACACTAAAACAATTCAATAAAAACCTTCAAGTATCTTCTCTCAACTTTTATCTGAAACTTGAAAGACATAATTCTGCACACACATCATTTGGGTAATGCAGTTTATAATGTTTCTAAGACGATGTCCAAACTTGCAGAGTCCATCATGCCTGGTTAGTGATCTGCCTATCCTGATCCATATTTATGCTTTGTTATATGACACACAATAGCCACAAGTGGCTATTTAAATTTAAACTAACACAAAACAGTCAAAATTTTGACTTCTAAATCATACTAACCACATCTGAAGTGTTTAATATCAAGTGGCTACATGTAGCTGGTGGACACATACTATAGCTAGTGGCATTGTGCATTACCAATAGAGAATTTTTCCATTCCCATAAAAACTTCTATTGGGCAGTACTAGGCTATACTATTTTCAAGGAACTAGGCCAAAAAATTCTGAGAATTTTTCATTACTTCTGTGTTACCTACTTTAAAATATACACGATAAATTAAACTGTTTCAAAACAAGTCACAACAGAAACACTTCAGCATTCTAATGTCTTCTCTTAGCTGTATGTTTCACATGGCTTACATTTTTGTTTTCATTCAGGTATGTTGATAATCTGGAAATGTGCAGTAGTTCCTCAAAAAGAAGATGGTTCAAGTGGTAATAAGTTAATTTTAAGTCAGCCTACAGGAACCCGCTACATGTGTCTCACTGTATGAAGACAGTAAAAGCAGATTGTACTTCCCCAATACCCCCCTTTTCGGCCATAAAGAACATTTGCATTTCAAAGTAACTGAGTTAGTGGATGAAACTTTAAGAAAAATATAATCACAAATATTACTTCATTTATTTTCCATTTCTTTTAATAGTCATGCCTAGAGATGTATATTTATGTGGAATATTTCCTCAGGGCTTTAAATTCTACCATTGTGAAGAAGATTACAAATCAGGAATCATTTTTCAATCATCCTCATGATTACACAACAGGTGGCCAAATGGTTTTAAAGTCTTTATTATTTTTTGCCAATTTCTCATTCCAATCTTAACTAAAATGTCCTGCATGTTTCTAATTGAGAATTTTATAGACAGGGAAAAATGTTATTACAATTTGTTACAGTTAATTATAAAATTTAGATACAATTATACAAAAGCACAGTCATGTATTTATTACTTATACATTCTTCATATAATTATTTGATCAATCATGAAACAAAAAGATATATTTCCTTCTATTCCATCTTATGAATTATTTGCTCAATGTTCATTTAACTGAGAAATCTAAATATTAAATAGTAAACTGTTATGTTCAGGGTCATACATTGTGACAGGATTCAGGCTAGACATGAAGTCTCCTTTTGCCATTCCAATTCCTTTACAAGTACATTATATGGGTACTACTAATAATTATTACTAATGTCACACCGTTATTCTTCATAACTCACATTGGCAATATGTATATTGAGACTGCCATGTACCAGGAACTGTGCTGGGCACTTTCCTGCAGAATCTTTAGTGCTCACAGTCATCCTGCAAATATTTCCCACACTTGACATGTGAAAAAATTGAGACTTGTAACATGTAGTGATTACACAGTTCTGAGAGTAGGTAGAATTTTAAGTTATTTCTGTCTAATGCTAAACCAAGAGGCTATTTTCCATGATTTATCTTCTTAGGCTACATTAAGTTTTCCACACTAGTTCCTCTACAAGCAAATAAGTTGAGACGTTTTCAAAGTTCTTACAAGTCTAATTAAATATCCCACAATTTACAATTGCTCCTTGCACTCAGCTGTAATTACTTGTAATTCCAAGTTCATATACAATCAGTGAGCCTATCTTCTTATTTATTGAAGTATGCAGCTTAAATCACTTTATTCATTGATTCGGGTCTAACCACACTTAATTTCTGAATTTAAAATTCTAAGAATATTAAGCTCTGTCATCATTGTTCTACTTTTAAAATGAAAAATTATGTATTATAAACCTGAATTCTTTCTCTATCACAAAAAATCTTATATTCTGAAATATCTAGAGCTTGGGTAAATGCCATGATAATTAATCAATTGGAATATGCACAAATTAATTACCTTGTATACCACCTTAACAATATTTCTCCTTAAACTGCAGATATTCATTAGGCCCATTTAGATTTTAGATGTGATTGTTTTAGAAGTGATCATTTTTAAAACTGTGTTAAGTGACTTTTCTCTCATTGCGGAGACAAAATACTCAACACCCAAAGTTAGAGGGGAAGGGGTTTATTTGGCTTACAGTTCTTAGAGGTTTCAGTCCATAATCGGCTGGCTCCAAGGCAGGGATGACAGGCATCGCAGAGAAGTAATGCCGGCGGCACGGCGCAGCATGGCACGGCACACACAAGGCAGCAAACCTTGCGAAAGAGGTTTAACAGCATCTTTCTGCCCCTTTTATCTTATTCAGACTACTGGTATTAGGGTGGTGCCAAACTAATCACACGCCCTTAACCCCAGCATCACACATTCCAGATTCAAGTACCTCAGAGAAAGAAAGTCACGCCTCATCCACATGAGGCTTTGGGGGGCCATAACAGAAACAATATATGGTATTTTAAGCTGCTAACTTTTCATAATCTAAATGGTTAAATTCATTAAAAAGTCTTCCTTCAAAAAGTAAATGACTGAGTAAAAAATTCAACCTTATTTTAATAACTTGATATTTCTAATTTTGGGAGAACTAAATATTATTTTGATTTTCTTAGCTTATCAGATCTCATGAGTTGGATATCACAAAAAAAAAATAAGTCAAAAAGGGGGAAAAAGTCCTTATAATTCCCAAGTCTTGCTTACAGCAATGGTTTATACTTTGTACCAACCCAATAATTTATGAAACTTATTTTTAAAATAAAAAAGCAGTCAATTGTTGATTGCCATTAAGGAAGAAAGAATAATACAGCAAATAAAAGGGGGAATAGAATAAAAAAAGCACAGACTGAATCACTAGGTGAAAATATTTAACGTAAAATATGTCATTCCTTCCAAAATACGATCATGACCAAGCTGAGCAAGAATCACTTGCTGATGTTAATTTCTAAAAATGACCTATAATCATCAATTTGCAAAAATATTTCTTAAACATGAATCCATCACTTCAAAAAGTTGAAAAATTATGCTCTTAAAATTTATTTTTAATGTAGTACAGATTTAAAAGTAAATAACTGAGTTCTTGGTTTCACTTCCAACATGTAAATAGCTTGGAAAACAATGACAACAAAATTTTTTTTCAGTACTAGGTATTGAACCAGGGCTTTTACACTGAGGTACATCCCCTGACTATTATTTTATTTTATATTATCTTATTTTATTTTGAGTCAGAGTCTCACTAAATTGCTAAGTTGCTAAGGTTGGGCTGGAACTTGCCATCTTCCTGCCTCATTCTTTCAGAGTGCTGGCATTAGAGGAGTGCAACATCACACTTGGTTGAAAATTTTTAACAGTATTCTAATGACAACTAGAAAGCTGAGGAAACTAAACATGAAAATAATTTTCTTAGATCTATCAAAGAATTCAGGCCTCAGGATTAACCAACACCCTAAAATCTGGAGGGACAACAAAATACAGAAACTGACAATTTACATGAGCATACTGGGAGGAAAGTCCTGGAGTCAGCATCTGTACAAATACTTTGGGTACTATATGTGGTTTCTTGTCTGTGCTTCTCTATCACTGTTCCCCTGCTCTGCTTCCTGGCTGACATGAATTAAGCAGTTTTATTCCACCACCCATTTCCGCCATAATGTCATGGAGGCAGCCATTCATGGACTCTATAAACATGAGCAAATTAAACCTTTCTCCTTTAAATTATCAGTGGTGGGTATTGTGTCATACAAGGAGAAAGCTGACTAATACATGAACCCAGACCATTTTTCATAACAAAAGCATGCTCTCCAAGGGAAAATATTTTACACAGCCTATCTGAGCTGAGTGAAAGGGCAATTAGCTACCCCACACTCTATAGGCTTCATTTCTCACTGAAGAAGAGGGAAAAAGCAGGCTAAGAAATGTTTCCTGTAGTCACAGAATATAGAAGTAGAGACACAAAAAATGAAATTTAATCATAAGATTACTAAGCATTTCTCTTGCCCAGCATCTTACCAGTGAATCATCAGGGTTCCAGCACAAGAACAGCAGATTAGAAATGAGGGAGATGCAAGATACACAATGTATGGAAGAAAGAGTTCTTGTGGAAACACCAGGACAATAGGGGAAGGAAAACAAACAAACAAACAGGGAAACCAAACCCTCTGGCATCTACAGCTAGAGTAAATATTCAACAGAGCCTAGCTCCAGCCAGATTAACATGAAACCTCACACCAAAGGCAATAAATGCACAATTTCTATTTTCCAATACATCACTCTAGCTGTCAACAAAATTACAAAGCACAGTAATACTCAAACACAGCTTGAAAATCCAAAGCAAATATAAACCTAGGTCCTGATATGACACCTGAATTATCAGGTTAACCTTAAGTAACTCTGAGTAATATGTTAAAGCTTCTAAAGAAAAGAATTGATGGCATGCCAGAACAGATAGGTAATGTAAACAGAAAAATAGAAACTCTCAAAAAGTATAAAAAGAAATGTTAGAAATCAAAAGCACAGTAACAGAAATGAGTATTACTAATGGGTAATCTGCAGACTGGACATCACTGAAGAGAGAATCAATGGCCTTGAGACATGTCAATATACTTTCCAGAAAGAAAGAAGGACTGAAGGAAGGAAGGAAGGAAGGAAGGAAAGAAAGAAGGAAGGAAAATAATTTAAAAAGTGAAGCAGATTACCTCAAACTCCAGGATTCTGGGAGAATTACAAAAGGTATAATTTACATCTAATGAGAATATCAAAATTGTAGGAGAGAAGAGAACAAAAGATCTGAAGTAATAGTGCCTGAGAATTATCCTAAATTAATGATATACCTATCAACAGATAAAGGAATCTTGGTGAACACGAAGAAGGACAAATATAACAATGTACAAGGAGATTATGTTCAAACTACAGAAAACCAAAGAGTGAGATTTTTCAAAAATCAGGGTGGGAATTTTTTCTATAGAATGGCAAGGATAAGAATTATATCAGATTATCATCCCAGAAACCATGCATTTAAGAAGAATTTAGTGAAGTGTGTAAAGTGTTACATGCAAAAAAACCACCAATTTAGAAATATATATTGAGTAAAATTATCCCTTTAATATGAAGGAAAAAAACTAAAGATTTTCTTTCTTTTTTTTTTCTTCAGTATTGGAAATTGAACTCAGGACCTTGAGCTTGCCAGGCAAATGCACCAAACACTTTCTTAAACAAAAACTGAAGGAATTTATTGCCAGTAGACTTGCACTGCAAAAAAAATGTTACAATAAGTTTTTCAGCAGCAATGAAAAGAATATAGGTCAGAAACTCTGATTTACATTTAGGAAGGAATAAATGAAGGTAAGATTATTTGTTTTATTTTATTGTTTGGCAGTACTGGGAATTGAACCCAGGACCTTCACACTAGGCAGTATATCCCTAACCCTTTTTTTGTTTGTTTGTTTGTTTGTTTGTTTCTTTGTTTTTGGTACTGGGGATCCAACTGCATTGTGACGCAGGCAGAACCACTGAGCTAAATCCCTGATCCTCCCTAACTCTTTTATATTTTGTTTGAGACAGGGTTTTGCTAAGTTAGTCAGGCTAGGCATGAATTTGTGATCCTTCTGTCTCAGCCTCAGTATTATAGGTGTTCACCACCACACCCAGGTCATTTTTCTTATTAACTGATCAAATAGAAATCATGGATTTTACAAGAATAATAAAGCAATATTATGAATCACCCCTTGCTTACAAATTTTAAAATTTACATGAAATTAATCCTTCATCTGAAAAACATAAACTATTAAGACACATAAAGGAAAAGAAAAGAATCAGAATATGTCTACATCTAATGAATAAAATGAAATTAAATAACTTTCCAGATGGTTTCATTGGTGAATTTTAATAAACATTCAAAAAGGTGTGGCATTATCTCTCCCAGAAAAGAGAAAAAAAGGAATATCTCCTAAGTCATTTTATGAGGCTGGCATTATTATATGATAAAAACGAAGTACATTTAGGAATAGAAAACCATGTATTCATATCTCTCATGAACACAGATTCAAAAATCTTCAAAAAAACTAACAATCAAATGCAACAATGTACAAAAAGAATTATATCACACAAACAAGAGATTTATTCTAGACACATGAAGCTGGTTTACTATTTGTAAATTGGCTCATGTAATTGATCATATCAAATAGATACAAAACAACAATCATATAACCATTTCAATTAATGCAGAAACATATTTGATAAGATTCAATTCATAACTCTTGGGAAAGTAGAAATTGAGAAAACTCCTCAATTTGATAAAGAATGCAAATACACAACCTACAGTTAACACCATATTTATTTGGTGAGAAAAAAAGATGCAATTCTGCTAATACTGATAATAAGACAGTGATGTACCTCTTACCTTTCCTATCTGACATCATTCTGAATGTCCTACCTAATACAGTAAGATATGAAAAAGAAATAGCAAGTATACAGATCGAAAACAAACAACTAATTCTGTTCACAGGTAACATGATTATCTACATAGAAAATCTCAAAACTCATCAACAAAACTCCTGAAACTATGAAGCTATTTTGGCAATTCTACAATATATAAGGTTTTATTTTGTTTTTCAGTGCTGAGGATGGAAGCAAAGTGCCTAATGCCTGCTATGCTTAGACTCTACCACTCAGCTACACTCCGTGCAAAATATAAAGTTAATATGAAAGGTCAACTGCCTTCCAGTATACTAGTAACAAATCATTGGCACTTGAAATGCAAGGTACAATGACATTTATATTATTCATACATTCATATTATTTATATTGCTAAGACTACATTTATATCACAAAAATGAAATAGGTAGAAATCTAGCAAATTATACATAGGATCTATATAAGGAAAACTACAAAACTTTGAGGAAACTAAAGTTCTTAAGAGAAAGAGAGATATTTGTGTTCAGGGATACAATTTTATACTTCACAGATGAAAATTCTCCCTAACTTGATAGATTCAACAAAATTCCAATCAAATTCCAAGTAGGCTATTTGGTGGATATCAACAACAAAGATCCTAATGTTTCTACAGAAAGGCAAAAGACAGATTAGCCAACATAATACTGAAGAAGTAGTGAGAGAGTGACACCACCCTTTAAGAATCACTATAACACTGTAGTAATCAAGACAATGTGACAGAGGTTAAAAAAATGAAAAACAAAAAAACCAGACAAACTAATGGGCCAGAATAGAGTCCATTAATAAACTGATCTTTGACAATGGAGCTAAGGCAATTAATTGGAAAATAGATGACAATCTTTTTGACAAATGTTGCTGGCAAAGTTGAGTGTTCACATAAAAAATAATGAATCTAAACAAAGACTTTACACATCTCTATAAAATTAAATTAAAATGGACTATTGATCTAAGTGTAAAGTGCAGAACTGTAAAAGTTTTTTAGACAATACAGACAAAAAGCTGTGACCTTGGGCTTTGACAATGAATTTTGGACATAATGCTTAAAAACATAATCTACAAAAGAAAATATTGATAATTTTAACTTCATTAAAATTAGAATCTTCTGTGCTGTGAAATGACACTGGTAAGAGAATCAAGACAAATCACAGACTAGGGGAAAATATTTGTAAAATACTGAAGCTGACAAGGTTGGCAATTACTTACAAAACTAAACATAGTCATATCATAAGATCCAGCTAATGTGGTCCTCAGTATTTACCCAAATGAGATGAAAATATGTCTAGAAAAAAATCCTGCACACAAATATTTACAGCAACTTTATTCATAATCACCAAAACTAAAATGTCTTTCAGTAGGTAAATGGATGTTCAAATTGTTCATCCGTACAATGAATATCCTTCAATGATAGTAGTAAATATGTTTCAAGACCTAAAAAGACATGGAGGATTTGTGTGTGTGTGTGGTACTGAGGACTGAACCCCAAGGGCACATCTCCAGCCCCTTTTTCCTTCTTTATTTTGAGACAGGGTCTCCCTAAGTCATTCAATTACCCAGGCTGGGCTCAAACTTGTGATTCCCCTGCCTCAGCCTCCCTCAGTGATGGGTTTACAGGCATGTGCCACCACACCTGGCAAGACATGGAGGAATCATAAATGTGTACTTTTCAGTAAAAGAAGTAACTCTGAAAAAGCCACATACTGTATGATTCTAACTATATGACGTCCTGTAGGGCACAAAACTATAGAGACAGTAAAAAAAAAAATCACTGGTTATCAGAGATGGAAAGAGGTAGGGATGAACAGGTGAAGAACAGGGAATGTTTAAGGTAATGAAACGATTCTGTATTACAACAGTGGATACATGAAATGACATCATGCCTTGTTAACACCATTGAACTTTATTTACAACACAATGTAAATTAAGGACTATTTTAGTAATAATGAATTCATAATGGTTCATAGCAAAATGATTACGTGGGAGGGTATCATCTGAGAACTCTGTTCAATCTTTCTGTAAATCTAAAACTGTTCTAAAAAGTAAAGGTGATTAATTTAACAAAGGAGTCAAGCAGAAATTAATACACAGTTTGGTCCTGGTAAGCACAGAGCATCAATTAGAGTTCCTCATATGGTAAAGAAATGAGACAAGCCTTCTGTTTCTTTTGGACAACATGCTGGGCTCTGAAATGCCAGAAAATGTGCAAAATTAAAAATTTTTATTTCCATTATGGTGTTAGCTTTAAAGTCACACATTACTGTACTTAAAAAGATGTTTAGCACTTTGTCCTCAGTTTACCCTTTTTATTAAGAAAAATTTAGAGAGATATGACTTTAAAATGACCTCCCACAACAAAGTAAGATTTAGTTTTGACCTAGTGAAAATAAATAAAACATTTCCTTAGCAACTACAACATAAACTCAAGACAAAGCTCTACCTAAATCTTAGGCATAATTCTAAGGGCTGTGCACATGTAAGATACTGTATTAATCAATTACCAACATCACCCCTATTTCACACGTGAA
The DNA here is from genome assembly GCF_053883595.1 of Heterocephalus glaber. Taxonomy (NCBI): domain Eukaryota; kingdom Metazoa; phylum Chordata; class Mammalia; order Rodentia; family Bathyergidae; genus Heterocephalus; species Heterocephalus glaber. Next base: position 11,484,959 of record NW_028258156.1, read on the forward strand.
GGAATCACAGCCTACAGAAGTTACATTACCCATACTTGCAGGTCCAGATTTCAAACTGGTAGGTGTGGATTCAAAGCCTGCATCATAGCACCACACTGTTTTCAATACCTGGAAAACTAGTGTCAAATAGGCAAGATTCATCACAACAACAAAGCTAAGAGTACTAAAATACATGAAAATGTTCCTGTGTTTGTCAATCTGGGATATGATTTTTAGTAAATATTTTCTAAGTGTAAGTGCTATCATGGTACTATTTTTGTAGAAATATGTATGTTCATGTGTATATAAAATGTGTACTATGAAAAAGACAATGTGTGAGAGAGAGAGAGAGAGAGAGGAGAGAGGAGAGGAGAAGGAGAAGAAGAGAGAGAGAAGGAGGGGAGAGGGATAGAGGACAAAGAATAAAATAGATTTTAAGGCATTTTTAAAATTTCCTTGTATTCATTTTGGATTACAATAACTTGAATGGGTCACCAAGGTACCACAACATAACTGCTGACTGCTATACTGAAGGGAGATTTATGAAGCTATATATCTCATCTCTGCCTCCTTTCCAATTTACTCAGTGGAAAATGCCATTGGCCTTCCAAAACCTTAACTTATGTTTGGACCCCTTCCATGTTCGAGTCTTATTCTTGTGTTGCTGACCATTAAAATGAATATTTCAGTAGGGCTGGAGCAGTCTTATTAGCCCAAGCCAAGCTTTAAATGGCTTGTGCATTTTAAGAGGTTAATCTACCCCGCCAGCTTGTTTTGTTCAGAAGTATTAAATGGAAAGGCTGTAAGATTCAAAGAAAGGCAAAGTTCACTGGGTAAGACCTCAATAACATAATGGTGTATAAAACCCCTAAATATTTTTACTGTAATGTTTTATGAAACATGCACATACTCACTGGAACAGAATCCAAATTAAATGGTTCTGAAGGTCATTTCTAAGTCACTACATACCCAGTATCTCTGTGAGAAATATGTACTATTTCAAAAGTGCAGGGACCCGGAAGCTTCCTTTCCCTACTTTATAATTCACTATCAGTCTAGCAGTGTACTACACAAGGGGAGAAAAAGTTACCTACTAAAGCTATAACATTTACTTGGCCAAGCATCAAGTTCATTAAACTATTCCAAATTTCCTATCAACACATCCTTCTGATAGAGAGCAAAAAGAACCACAGAGAATAATTCTAGAAGGAATAAGTGTAGGCATAAAATACAAAAATTTAAAACAATTATGTTATTCTCAATTTCAAAAACAATTATGTGAAGCCTTTGATTCTTATGAAAGAAGCAACAGACACCTATTAAAGTGAACTAGGAATGGCCATGATTAGAAGGAACTATTAGTATTATTCTGATGTGTCTCAGAGATCCAGATTTTTAGGTCAATGATGATTCTCCTACGGGGAAGGAAGTAAAGGTCCACTTTGCATGACAAAGGTCAGATTTCTGCAGGCAAAGGAGACTTCTGTAGTTGACTGTTCCTGGGCTGTCACTCACGGGGGGTGGTGCCTAAAGGTCAGGAGAGGTTCCAAATTGTGCTTACTGCTTAGGGGACACCCCAGGGCTACCTTAATCAACTTAAGGTCATTAGGAATTTCTCTCTCTGGTTCCAGTTTCATTCCTTTAAATCGAGCTAATACATATCAGTAATTCAGGGCTGCTGTTGACTTAACAAAAATTAAAAGCAGTATTAACAAAAGATAGAAAGAAGCCACTCATTTAATAATATTTTTAAGTCTAAAATTGAGTGCAGTCAAATTCACATAGACAACAGAGGTTGATAATCTGGCACCAATAGCAAAGCATGACTTTATAATAGCTGCCCTGGTACTTTTGCTATATAGGATGTATGATACTACTCTGGATTCATTTGAACATGATGTGGTTTGATACAAAAATTCCGTTAGCCAGTTTCTCCATTCACCACCTACATTTTATTATGGTAGAATTTTATTGTTTACTTTTTCTGTAATGACTTTTGAGTCACTGAAATATAACAAATGCTAAAGTAAAATATATTCTTTGAAAATATTTCAATGCTCTTCTATGCAAATATATGTCTAAATTATCTCACAATAGAATGGGCAATGTACCAAATGGATCATATTTCTAAGAGTTGGAAAAGTTCTGCCTATTTGTAATTAGTGAAGGTTATCTCTAAGTATTTTACACAGCATGTAGAAAACATCTGGATTTAATTATATCATACTTTCTTAGACAATGGGAATTGAATTAGGAATATTTTGAAACCCCGATAGAGATATTAAAGTATTAGCGACTGTTTAAGAACTTTATTGCTACAATGCTTAAAAATGTTTCATTTTACAGATCAACAGCCTGACACTTCATAAATATCAGATTTTCAATATAAAAGGAAGAAACTTGAAATACTGGGCACATATAGAAAATATATCACTGGAAAAGGCCAGGGATTTTCACTATTATAATATATTACATAAACATGTATAGAAAATGTCTTGCATATTTGCAGAGATTTGAATAAGGGTGTATAGCATACATCCTGGGCAGGATTTCTCTTTGAATTTTATTGTAGATTGAGAATTTCAGTAAGAATAAATTAACAGCTTGTTATTCATTCTTCACCGAGGAAAAACCTTAGCTGTTCTCATGGAAACAGTGGGACACAAAGTATGAGTTTTTAGTATTTATCCCTAAGTTTTAAAAAAGATCAGATTTTCTTTCTGGATGCTTACTGGTCCCAAACGTCACTTCTCAAATGGAGTATCAGCTCTGCGGTGAGATTTCAACCTCCCAGTGTTAAGAATATATTCAAGGCTGTGTGCCCAGCAGGAGAGAAGTCTTTCCCTGTAAATGTAACTATATCACTCATCGGTGACCTTCTGCCATAAGAGGATTCTGTATTTTCTTTCCTTTTAGGGACTACTTGGGCCCTGGAATGCCAGTCACTGCCCTGAGTGAGACCTGGGGCAGTATTCACATAACCCCTCTCAATAGCTCTTACACATGCCAGTGGTGTAACTAAATGTCAAGACTGTAGATCAAAGTCCCCACATTCTAAATCTCATGTCCTTTATGGATCAATTTTCATAAACTATATTCATGTTTTAGAAATAGATTGAGGCTCACTCTTGACTTTCTCCCTTCTATCCCAGAGAAGTTTATATGAAAGGCAATATGATTTGTGTATAATAGTGTGAAATTCTGATGCAGTGCATAAAACTCAGTCATTCTTGCTTTTGTATAAACTTCTATTGAAATATTTAACTATGCATATCATCTTAGAAATACAAAAATCTTTAGGCTATAAAAACAAAAAACACAGCCTGCTTTGTGATACCTAACCACTTTTTCCCAGCACCTGGTACAATATGAGGTAGACAGTGGTCATAAATTCTAATTCATGATTGATTTTATTTTTAAATCTTCATTATGCTACCCTTAAATTATATGACAGAAAATAGCTTCAGCATGTGTTTTTATAATCAATATCCATTTTAATTGCTCAAAATTTCTTAGAAAAATGAAGATAATTTGAAATTATTATCACTCAGTAGATTTTATATACAAATTACAGACATCTATACTTCTTCAAATAGACCTGAATAAAATTCAATAAAGTACACCATCTTCTATGAATACCTTTTCAGATAAGTTGTGGGTATAAAAAATTTAAATTGACAATTATCTCTAAAGAACTGTATTTGGCAAATACTGTAAGACTTAAGAGTACTCGATGCTACTTTTGATTACAATATATCTAGTTAATGTTTGTATATGTTTATTAAAGTGATAAAAGCATGTAATATATTAAATGTACAGATATCAGAGTACTCAAGAAGATGGGGAAAAAAGAACATGCCTTAGAGTTATTGGGCTGTTTACTAAATTCCAAACAAAGTTTATTGTGCTGATTTCCCTAAACAAATTGTAATACAACAATGAAGTATAATCAAAATATGCAGTGAATGTTTAAAACTTAAAAAACAATTCATTACGGTAAAGACATTTTGAAGTAATCCTTCTCAAAATATACCCTTTTGCTTCAAATGCACTTCTCCCATTGTTCTTGTCACCTTCTGAAGCAGCTGTGGAAGTCCTTTTTCTTCACTGTCTTTATGAAGTGTGATAAAAATATGGTAAATGTTACTGTTGAGTACTACCCAATGGAAAGCTCAGCTCATAAAAACATTAGTTGTCCTCATCCACCTAATTTAACAGATTGAGTATCAAGTGACTTCTGGCTCTTCCTGAAAGTCTAAATGACCATCAAATGTAAATGTACTGTATTTATTCAGGACACTGTGGTAGCGAGGATAGCACAACTGAAGACCCTCATGAAAGTACTTCCAGAACTGCTTCAGAAAGTGGCAAGAACAACAGTATGTGAAGTAAGGAGGAGTATTTTGAAGAGGATTAATAGCAAAGCGATTTTACCTTTTGTTAAAAAAAGTAGAAATTCACTGTATATTTGATCACATCTTATACACAGAATCATTAGGTCCATATCTTCACTCTGAGTTCTATAATCCTAGAAGGATTAGGCAAGTCACTCAATCAAGGGTTAGTGTCCACCTTCCCTGTTTTCACTATATAACCAACTAAAATTTAAGGTTTAAAAAATATTTTTTCAGGCAAGAAAAAGTTCATTATCTGTACTTTGTAGTCAGTGGTTGAAACCAAGAAGAGCAATATCTACTGGAGGAAACCAGAGGTCTTTATTAATGGAAAACAGTTACATTTTCTGAGAATCAAGTTTTTCCTTTATTCTACCCTTTATTGCTAATAGAAAATAATTTATCTAAAAGTCAAATGCAGTAAATTTTTTAAAAGGCACTTTAATTATAAAATGGATCAACTGATTAAGAAATAAGCAGGGAGTATGTTTGTGTGTGCGTATGTGTGTGCACGCTTGTGGATGTGTTTGTTTATGCTGGGGTGGGGGCAGGGCAGGTATAACATCTACAACTTAAAACCCTTGATTTTCCCCTTGAAAAGGAAGAATGAAACTACGGGTAGGTATATTATGGAAGAGCAAGTAGAGTTCTTGTTAAACGAGCTTACCAGTTTTTCGAAGAGGGAAATCATCCTTGGCATCCTGGGTTCCTGGTAATGTATATTTGTAGGATGGAGAAGTTCCACTAAGGGGTGGAGAGCTTTGATCCAATGATGTGTGGTGGGCAGCCCTACAAAAGCAAAGAAGGTTCATCACTGATGCTGCAGTTTTACAACATGTTGGTCAGCTATAATCAGTTGCACATGGTGTACACGTGCCTCGGCTGTGTTTATATTCTTTCTTCTTAGTGTATACAAACCACAGCCTCGTGTAACTAAGTTCACAGACTTCATTTTAAAAAATTTCTAGGTAGCACATTCAAGTACATGAGAATAGTTTGTTTACTGAAAAGACACCAAAAGTCTCAAGTGTCCTGATTTCTATAGAAGTTCCAAAGATGTGGAATGGAGATCACACTCTTCTTCAATATGAAACTATTAATTTTTTCTCTTTCCTGGGTGACTTACTGAAAAACATACAACTTTGCTACTGAACTGAACACCGACTACCCAGTAATATGAACATGTACAAATATGAAAAATAGTGAAAACAATCAACAGTGTATAGTATCACCAACACAATGATTTTTGTACTACTATTATTTATTTGAGTAATTCTCAAGAATAAACTAGTTTAACAGTATCTTATCTACTTATAATTAGCAAAAATAGAATTGAATTCAGATTCTATAAGTTAATGATTTATGATTACTTGAAATTCAATTCCATAAGTCATGGCTAATATACTCAAGAGAACACCTAAAGAATTTTTAACTGATAAATTATTTGCATTTAGTTGTTTTTCATTACAAAATTATATTATCTTTTTAAAAATGGGCTTTGAGGGCCAGGGATTTAGCTCAGTGGTTCCACTGCCTGCCTCACAAGTGCAAGGACCTGAGTTCTATCCCTGTTACCAGAAAAAAAAAGGCTTTGATGTCAAGGAATTATTAATTAGGTTAAATTATGAATGAAATTTTAAGTAACAAAATTTCAAAGTATTTTGTAAGATTGATTAAACATCTGAAAATCTTCAGAAGTTGGCTGCTCAAGTTAAAAAACATGCATGACAGAAATTAAATTGTTAAAATATATAAAACATTTCGGAATCTGCCTAATACCTTTTTGTTAAGGCAGAAAATGGCAGATATCTGTAAAATAGACTTATAAATACAGTAACAATTTAAAAAAAACTCCTGGGATGCTTCCAGTTTCCATATAATAATCAAGTATTTGTTCCTTTCCTGGATGATATGAAGGATTAAAAAATACATTCATGGAAAAATCTTCTAGTCATTCAGAAATCACAATCATGAGAGAAATGGAACCATTATCTATTAACCTATAATCCAAATATGATTTGCCTATCAGTTCTTTGCTCTGGCTTTTCAAAATACCAGACCTTCATATTTTATAGAAATGGGAATTATATACCACATAATATCTCTTTAGTGGACTGGGTAAGTCAGGATCCTATAAACACAGTAATATCACATTGTATCATGTTGTCAACCTGTGTGTTAGAAGCCAAACTACTATTTACTGGTTAGGAAGAAATTGAATACTCGGTAGGAGTAAACTAGTCCCTGAAGACTTAGGTTTGTTTATTTTAGCTACTCCCTTTCTCTTCTCTTCCTTTCCCTATCTTAAGTCCCTTTGCTCCTTCTTTTAATTTTTTAATTGAGTAAAAATCATTTGGACTTCTAAAAATAGCTCTAACTTCCATTTTATATCAAGCCAAGTAAAATAAAATCAAATCACAATCTGCCAAACATTTAGAAATTATGTATAGATATCACATGTACCATCTGAGAATAGAAAAATGCAAAATACAAATTAATTTCTATGCTCTAACTCATGTGTGAGTTACCCATTCGACAATGAACATATATACTTCCTTGTCCTCAAGATGTTAACATGCTGGGCTAGGGATGTAGCTCAGCATTAGAGCCCTTGCCCAACAAGTGAGAGGTGCTGGGTTCAATCCCTAGTAACCCTTAAAAAAAAAGATGATCAATGTTTTATTAATCACTGAGCTCTTTACATCATGTATAAGATTATTTTATAGGGCCTTCCAACAACCTTACAAGGCAGGTACTATTACTAGCCTCTTGAAGTGGAGAAGGAAATGGATCTTTGGAGAATTCAAGGAACTTGCCCACAGCGACACAGCTGAGAAATGACATTCTTGGGATCTGCACCCAAGTTGGCTAATTACAGAACCCATGTTCTTTAACCTTGAGAATAAAAAGCCAAACACCGAACATACGTGTACCAGAGCTTGGGATGGCGGCTCACGGAATGATTTTTTCCATTAGTTGGAGTGTCTTTCGTTGCTGATTTACTCAACAGGAATTCTTGAAGCTTCTGCTTTACTTCAGTACTTGCCACTGCCCCTGAAACACACACACACACAGAAACAGACGTTGACTATGAGTTGTGTGCTCTTACACCTCTAGAATATCTAACAATGATTAAGAAGTAACATCACTGGTCACGGCACATGTAGTTTTCCTATTAAAAAAAAGAAAGAATCTAAATAGACTTTAGAAAATGGCATTGTGATACTTTGTAACTATTACTTAAACTGCCAATTTTTAAAAGACCTGCAATGAGTTCTTTAATTGCTTTTACAGAAAGGGGATTCCCAGCTTATTAATGTCATTTCAAGATTAAAAAATACTGCTGAGGAACAAAATATTGCATATTTTAAAAATCAGGAATCTTGGGGGAACTAAATTAGATCCCTTAAATATATTAAAAAAATCTTTTCTGAGTTTCTAGATTAAAAATGCAACATTTAAAATGAACCCTTTGAACATTAAACAAATAAATACTGCTGACAAGTTCAGTTCAAGTCATCAAATTTTAAACTTTGCTGCAACCTGAGTTTGAACTGGCCTAAGACAGTGGAATTATTTGGGTCTGTCTCCCTCTTGTGGATGCTTCTTTTACAAGTGTTCTGTCTTCAATCTTCCCAAAGTCTGAGTATGCAGGAACTAAATGGAGGCAAGGCATGACTTACAGACTAGTTATTACTTGGGCAAGAGGAAAGAAAGCATATTTAGGAGATGTGGGCATAACTTTATTATTAAACAAGATAGTTTACACTAGATTGCTTTGTATGACATCATTTTTTTAGGTCCAAATGAACAAAAATTCACATCTTTGTTAATACTGTTTATGTCTTTGGATGCTTGCAGACTGAGTAAAGACAGCGGATATGCAAATGTAAGATCATTACATTTGAGTCTATAATTTATTATTTTAATTAAACACAGACAGTTTTTGACAACTTTAATTCCACTCATTCTCAGGCTTCTTTCTGAATGATGATCAGCTAAAGATGAGGGGAGAGAGTCCATCTTTTACCCTGGTGCCTCTTACTTTCTCGTCCTCTATCTTTGCCTCTGAGAGGAGGAAGCTGCTGTTCTCTGCGATGCCTCTCTACTTCCTGTTCTTGCCTCTGCTGCTCCAGTTTCTGCTCCTTTTCTAGGAGTTCTTGTTGCTGTTTTATGGCTAGAAGTTCCTGTTGCAACTTGCGAGAAGAGAAAGACATGAGAGTGTGCAATTTCTTTAAGCTTCATAGTTATCACTGACTGACCAAAATTGAAATGTTAGGAGCTTTTGGAACTTGTTTGTATTTAGTTTATATTTCTGACCCACTTTTTAAAAAATTATTGAAATCTGAAGACAAGCAATTCATGTCAAGATGGCCTCAGTATCATCAACAAGGTAGTTTTTTAGGAAACTATGTTTCTTGTACCTTACTAGCAAAAATAATTAATAAATCCATTTAGATCTTATAGTTTCTGCTATTAAACTTTTAATTCTCTTAGTAACTTCCCTTGATACATTCAAAATATATGAACAGGCAAATGCAGGCACTGCCCAGAAGTCTAGTCTATAAAGTCTCTCATATTATAAATAAACAACTGAGATTTTCCATTGTTACCCTGATAAATGGTGTGAAAATTATCAAGGTGAATAGAACGGTGAGATATGAGTGAATCTGGGGTAAGTCTACCTGAAATAGAATGAAGGCTAAAAATGTCAAAATCTTATAAAGTTTTCAATAGTGTTAGGCAAGTTACACATCTATAGTAGGTTCTTCTTTTAAAATAGCATAAATCTTTCATCTTTTATCTAATACATGAAAACTTCAAGAGACAATGGTTAAAATGAAATCATTTACATAAAACTACACTCTAATGCACAACTGTTTAGGTTTCTGAATTCCTTGAATTCTCCTCTAAAGCTTGGTAGCTATTCTGAGATGTCAGTTTCCTTCCAGAGAAATATATATATACCTATATATGTATATATATACACCTATATATATTATACAGGTGTATATATATACCTATATATATGTATATATAGGTATATATATACATATATATATATAATAGTAAATGTGTCCACTGAGCAATAGCTAAAGATTGTTCAATCTACATAGCCTCTGACATTACTATATATGAGATCTGGACAAGTCACTAAACTACTCGGAGCACTGGTTCCTCATAGGTATGAAAAAGAATAATCTCCCTCACATAACATATTTCTAATGCATAAAAAAATTCATTTTATGTTTGAACCATACTTATTTCTTATTATTATTTAAAACAGTCCTACTAATGAAAACATACTTTGCTCCTTTATATTAGATAGGTACCTAAAATTCTGAATTTTATACCAAATAATAACAGAAACAAAAATAAAAATCTATAAGGAATGACATCAGGGTCACTCTGGAGCAAGAGGAAGGCACCCCTGTTTGGCAACCATGATAGCCTTCCCACTCCAAAGGATATGGTTAGAAACATTTCTGGTTACCCTTCATTTTAAAATCCTTGGCATTTTGGCTGATATATCAGTCCCTTATAAAACATCTAAAATAAGAGTACATAACTCTGCTTAAATTGTTTTAGTATGAATTCTATACAGATTTGATCCTTCACCCAAAGATTCAATCCAATTGAATTTTAATCTCTCTTAGAAACCTAGAAAAGCATATGACTTAATTACCATAGCTACTATTCTTACAAACATTGCAGGAACGAGTATTAAAAAAAAGAAAGAAAACTTCACCCCTCTATTTCCAGATGTTCTGGACCATAAGCGAGGCAGGGTGATTTAGGAGCTTTGAAGAAAAGCAAAGCAAGACTACAAATCCTGGAGCAACTACTTACTGGCTGTGCAGCTTTGGAAAGTTACATTATTTCTTCTTCCTCAGTTTACTATGTGGAAAAATGGCATAACAACATCTAATGAGCCGGGGATTTAGCTCAGTGGTTCTGCCACCTGCCTCAGAAGCCCAAGGTCCCAAGTTTGATGCCCAAGGTCCCAAGTTTTATCCCCAGTACCAAAAACAAAAACAACAACAACATCTAATTCAGCAGATGGCAATTGCTGAAGAAGTCAAAGATCCAAAAAGCTAAGTAGTTATCATGCACTGTCTTCCTCATATAAAATCTAATGGTATGTTAAAGGCATCAACTTTTAGCCTTACCCATAAAAAAGTAAAACAAAAAAAATAAATAGTTAAAAGAGAAAATAACTTCCTAATTTAAAGGGAAAATTTAAATACTTCAATTTCTGAGAAAATAACATTACTTTGGACAGTCAATTTAAAAGCTAAATTTTCTTTTTATCTCATAATCCTTATTCTCTTCAGAGCCTCTTTTCTAACATTTTCCAGATGTCAATAAATCCATTTTATCATTTTGTGTCGTAGAAAGTGTTATCTACTTGCTACAATTAGCTTTTTAGTGAAATCAAATATGTTAACTTCTAAAAAATATATATTAATCATGTAGCTATGCACCAAGAATAAGTTAATACTGCTAATAACTTAGCAGCATTGCTCTGTACTCAAGAAAATATGACTCAAATATAGAACTACATAGTTCCTTATGGTAAAGTATATAGATTTTACTTATACATCATTGCCATTCTAACATGCGCCTGGGAAGACTGATGTAAAAGATCTCGATATGAATATTCCTATTACTGTTTCAAAGGTTAAACTAAAATAGTGCCTCAACATGCATTAAAAGATAAGTCTATAAAAAACTGAAGTGTACTTCAAAATATATCTGTGAGCTACTGATTTCAGAAAAGACGCAAAAGAAAATTCTCACTCTTCTTTTTTAAGGTATCTCAGATCAATAATACAAGTATAATAAGAGCTCTTAATATAGATTGTTTTAAAAATATTTTCTTTATTAATATCTACTTGTATCACATTGAAATAAAGTTTCTCCAAACCAAAGAAAAGAGTTCTTTTAGTAAAATTCAGTAGTAAAATAAAAACATATTTTATATTACATATTGAGAAATTATATTTTATATCAGGTTGATTTTAGGAAATTAAGATTATATAGGCCTTCTTGGCTAAGGAAATATTTTGTAAAACATAAAACATAGGGATGAAGATAGAATTTTTATCTTCTGAGGTTCTGTAATATTAATGTGGTAAAATTATAGGATATTAGCAAAGACTAATTATCTATATCAACCCCACATCAGTGTGTTTGTACTTGATACCCAAGAAATAAACTACCTAGAAAGCAGTCTAATAAAATATGACATAGACATAATTTATTATACTAAACTGTCATATATTTAAGTTATAGTTATTGGAGTTGGATATAAAAATTTTACTGTAAATATGTGCTGTATTTCTTACTGTCATAATCAAATTAAATAACTAATAAATCTTGAAGATCTTTGATTTTAAATATCTCAAATAGTTGAAAAATTCATAAACAAAACTGTTTTTCTATGAAGAAGATACAAAAGAAGAAATACACACATGTCTACAATAATCTAATAATAAATGGTACATCATTTAAAAATGCTGGGATATATATATTTTTTTTCTCCCAAAATAATTTAAATAACTCCAATCTTAAATTTTCAACTACTCTCAAAATCATTTCCATAAATTCTTATCTACAATCTATAAAAATATTTGTGTCAGCTTCTCCCAAAAAAACACCTTTCAGCTTTTTATGCTATTATTATTATTATTATTATTATTATTATTTTGTACCAGGGATCGAATTCAGGACCTTGCACTTGCGAGGCAGGCGGCAGCACCACTGAGCTAAATCCCCGGTCTTTTATGCTATTATTTTGAAAATACACATCATCAGATTTTTTTTTTTTTTGTAAGGAAGATTAGGACATATTCAGAGCATCTACTTGTTGACCACACATTAAAAGAAAACAAACAAAAAACAGAAGAAGGCTATTTCTGTTTATATTAGATGACTAATTTATCCTTTCTGATAAGTAAGATATGCAGATTCCTTAGAAAGTTAAAATGCGCCTTTCCAGGCTCATGGTTTTTGGTGGCGAGAAGACGGGGCAAAGGAACACACAGAAGAGAATCTACATGAATGGGAAGCTACAGTATTATTCCATTCTCGTGATTCTGTAGCTAAAGGATGAAAGTGGTAGAGGCTTCTCTAAGAAGCAAAGTAATGTTTAGCAGGTACTTACCCCAATTCCCACTAGTAAAATCACAATTCCCTCCAAGCCATACATCTATGTCTTAATCACAGTGCAACTTGCCCGTTAGTGCTCCCACAGGAATGTCTCATGCCCATATCATGGTGCAAACGCCCAGACTACAAAGGTCAGAGACAAAGAAATATTTGCTACCTTGATGTGCTCCTGAAGTTGAGCCTGGTGCTGCCGTGTCAAGTTCTCGTGCTGTTTCTGAAACTCTGCTATCAGGAGCTGCTTCTGGATTTGTTGCTGCTGCTGGATAAGAAGTAACTCTTGCTGCAGCTGCTTCTCACGGATGACAGGGTCCACCACTGGCATCATCATCCTGAGGTCAGTCCTTAGGTCTAAGGGGGAGATGGGCTCCAGGCCCACAGGAACCTCTGACTTCACATCCACTGAAAACCAGGAAAAAGAAAGAGGGTGGGGGAATGGAAGATTGGAAACATTAGCACATAGGTATGAAAACAAACAAAAAATAAAAGATACCAGGCCCTATTCAACAAATCTTATGTCCATGATTCTAATATATAATTTCTTTTTTGGTACTGGAGATAGAACGCGGGACCCTGCGCTTGTGAGGCAAGTGTCGGCACCACTGAGCTAAATCCCCGGCCCTGTAATTTCTTTATAATGATGATTGAAAGTCTTTGTAAATCAGTTTTGATAAATGGTCATGTGCTGATTTTCACTCAGCAATTCATACTTTGACCAGGAATCTTTACATTTCCCCCTTTCAAAGAGATGAGTGCAATTATTCATTGGTATCAAAGTTATTCATAAGACTCATTCAACTGGATCCTTTACAAAAATTAAGTCAACTTGAGACCAAGAAATGGGACACTATTTAAGGGGAAAATGCCATATGCAAGAGAAGTACAATAGCCTAAATCTGTGAAAGTACTAACATTTTTTAATAATCAAAATCAGAAGTCATATTTTACTTTAAAAAAGTAAAACATATAATGTAATGTATTTGCAGGGGTATCGGACCTAGCAAAGAAAAGATACAAATCGTAAACCCTGGGGAAATGGTGACTAACCAAAACAATGATGCCAAATCCATGCACCAAGGAGGGAAAGTAGCCAACTTTTTAAGTGCTGGTTTTTAAACAGTAATCAATTGTATCTCAGTAACCTCATTCCTAAAATAAACAAGGCAGATATAGTATGAGGAAACTTAAAGTAAGAATTTAATCTAGCCATTGAGGGAAGAAAGATTTGAGGATTTGAAAATAACTATGGAATATTATATTAAAATTTATAAAAATTGAATTAGATATTGTATATAAAATGTTTAGTACAACTTCAAGCAGACAAGAATGCTGCTTCTGAAATGAATAGTTTAAGTAGGAAAGCTCACAGACAGGGTAGATATCCATATATACTAGTTGTTTAGGGCTGGTGTCCATTCTGATTGACCAGTATCTACGTCAAATAAGTTTTTAAATATTTTGAGTATACCTCTATGCATGGCAATCAGGAAAGTTTTATAATTAAATGAAACACATTCAGTTAAAGGCAATAGGGATTTTTCAAGGGAAACTGGATTATATGGGTCTCCCAAGGAAGTAAGCCACTACTCAGATCTAAACAATTATTGGTGGAGTAAAAAATTCAGACCGTAGCAAAGATAGAAATTACCAAATTATTTACTGAAAATTTATGTGAAAGACCTAAACATTCTGGGAACCAAACAGAGTGATCCTGTAAGTCAACTCTGACATGAAGGCTGCCAGTTTTTAAGCTCTGCTCTAATATCTAAATGTCTCATCCCATTCTTCTACCTGAACAACACTGAGGATGTTATTGACTCCACTAGGCCTCAGTTCTCTCCCTGTGAAATGGAAATAATTACAATATCAGCAACAATAAAGGTATTAAAAGGTTCAAGTGAGATCACTCATTCAATGTACTAACAGACCAGAGCACATCCCTCATTTAAAGCTTTGTTGTGTTTTTTTATATAAAAATGGAAGCTTTCAGGTCCAGGGATTTACCTCAGTGGTACCGCACCTGCCTCGCAAGTGCAAGGTCCCGAGTTCGATCCCCAGTACTGAAAAAAAAAGGAAGATATATATATATTTTGTTTGTTTGTTTGTTTGTTTTGTATTGTTTTGTTTTTTCTGAAAAAATGGAAGTTTTATATATATATATATATATATATATTTTTTTTTTTTTTTTGGTACTAGGGATCGAACTCGGGACCTTGTACTTGCGAGGGAGGTGCGGTACCACTGAGCTAAATCCCTGGTCCTCTTTCTATATATTTAAATAAATGATCAATGATGGGTGGCTAAGAAAAATATATGGAGCAAATATGAAAATAAAATGGTGTATGATTTCTACTAAATATTAGAAAATAAAAAGCAGCAAAACATTTAGAAAAATAAAAGATACAACTCAACAACTGAAAATCACCTTCACTAATAAAGAGATGCAAATCATAAAGTGAAACACATTAGTATCTATTTATATTGCATATATAATTCCTGTCTATACATATTTCTGTGTGCAAATGGCCCACTGTAGAGAGTCAGTACATGACCAAATTATTTATTGCTAGTGGCACTGCCAATTGGTATAAAACTTCCACAAAATCAACTCTGTCACACATATCAAGATGTGTTAAATATTTCTGCCATCTGATTCATATTTTACAACTCTAGAAATATATCTTACAGAGACTATATTAATGGAGAAAAAACAGTTCAGTGTCATGTCGTTTATTGGACTACTATTTGTACTATAATTGAAATCACCAACTATAAGGAAATGTCTAAGTAAAATATGTCACATCCATTTGTTAGAAAAATATGCAATCTCCAAAAATAATATTTATGAAACATTAAAAATGCTATTATAACATTAAGTGAAAAAAGTAATAAATGTGACATTTATGTTATCATAATAATTTAAAATACCTAAGTATAATTAATTTTGTCAATATACATTTGTTGAGTCCCTTAAAATCTCAGGCTTCATTCTCCATGTTGGAGTTTAGTAGTTTGTTTTTTTGTTTTAAGATAAAAATCTCAACCCTAACTAAGCACATATTATCCTTAGCTTTTTAATCATACCAGTCTGTGAATTCTATAGCAAAAGCTAGTGATATAGAGAAGAGTACAATCTGGATGAAAATATGAATGATTCTCCCCCTTCTACTTTTCTATATTCTTCAAAATTGCAACTAACATTCTGACTACTGCAAGCATCTTAGATTTGGAGATTCCAGGTTGGTGACTACAAAGTTAATATTCCATGTGGTTTTAAATATATTTTCTGTGAGTTACAAAAGTATAACAGAAATCCTGTCTATAGATGTTAAGGCTTCAAATACTAAAGCATTAAATGTCTTTGCATGTCATCTGCATTGTATGTTCATGTGCACACAGAACTTTAAAAACACAGGTTATTTTTCAATACACTGATTAGAAATTTGCACTGATGGTATTTCATGTGACACTGTAATGAAAATGGGAAAATAATTCATTAACAAACTACAGTTTGATAGTGTCTTTTAAAAACATGATATTTGTGAAATGAAAGAATTTAATTGTGACAATATTGAAAGCAAACGTGAATGATGCCCTCTAAGATTTCTTACTGCAATGCCCAATGCGGACTTCCAGGCCAGACTTCGGAACACTGGAGTAACATGAGACTTAGAGCCCTAACTTAAAGAGTTGGCATAATTCCAACAAAAAGCCATGGTTGTTAATGATATATTTCATTTTTACACTATTAAGGCCAAACTACTGCCTTCAAGTTTTACGTGGAAATCCCAGTAAACAAAAGTCAGAATTTAACCCTATAAAGACAAATGTGAAAATTTAGAAGACCCCTGGGTCTCTTCTTGTGGGCATTCCTATTATCCACAAACTACAAACATGAAACCCTTAAAATTAAAAAAATAGAAGATGAGAAAAAAATCCCACAACTCTCTGAAACAGTTACTGTAAACCTCAAAGGATAATTTGACTTCTTACCCTGCTATCCCAACAGAAATGATTGTGTCTAACTGCTTGCCTTTGTTCAGAGACTAATCACTAAATTGTGAAAAATCACCCTCAACTTACAAAAACTGCTCTTGATTATAAATAATTGCCCAAGACTGAAAGAAAGCGGCAGGCAAGATCCCAGTCTTTCATCCAATTTATTCAGCAGCAATCCACATTCCATTTGTCTAGACTAAATATAGCAGCGTTTATACAAGAAATCAATAGTGCTTGCAGAGAGGAGAGCAAAGGCATGAATATTTCATCAAACTCAGAAAGAAATGGCAATCAGCAAACTGATGGCTCAGTATAGGTCATCTTTGGCCTGCTGGACTGGTTCCTGTTATTTGGACAATAGTTCATCTCTGCCTAATCATAATCATATCATAGCTGTTCTTTCTATTTTTAGCACTAATTGCATTGTGGGTGACAAAGGCTCATCCTCTTCCAAAAGGAATGTTGGGTTTTTCTTACATCTTTTGTGACAGGCTAACAAGCCTCCCGAGAAGCAATAACGGTAACACGATACAAGGGCTTCAACGAGTTACAGTCACTTTCAAATCACACAGTGTGAAAGAAAGGCATTGTCTATATCTTCTATGTATCATAATTAGAAATAATCAATTTTAAAAGGAAAAATTAACTATGAGTCTTAACAGTAGGTAAAAGGAGTCATCTCTGTTCACAAAATTCCTTGTTTGAGAACATGGAAAATTCCTCACAAATTTCTCAGGATAGGTGGTTAATGATATATATGTTAGAAGAAAGTTGATGGCAACAAATACAGCATTATTTGACATAATTATTATTATACATTATTATTATTTGACATTATATGACAATCACATCATATTTTTCACAGGTTTCAAAACTTCATGGCATGCGATAAAAACAGGGAATAACTAACTTTATTAGGACTTGCCTTATTTGTCTGAGATTACAAATACATGAAAATATTACTGTATATTCTTTTTGGGTTTTTTGATACCAGAGATCAAACTCGAGTCTTTGCGCTTGCGAGGCAGGTGGAGGAACCACTGAGCCAAATCCCCTGCTCTTATTGTATATTCTTTTCATTATCATGTTCCAAATGTCCAGTCAGAACATTTCTACATGTATAGCAATTTGTCTTAATTATCACTCTACAAAGTTTTGTTCATTCAGTTTTCACAGCATTTATTTCTTTGACAGTTACACCTTACTGTTTAACATTTCTCAACTGATGAGATTTTATTAACAGTTTTTAGTTTTTAATAAACTTGCATTTGGAAAAGCTCCCATTTCAAAATCAAAACAAAATTCCAGGTCATATAGATGTTTACAATAGTTATATTTATTTAAGTAACATGTTCAGTTTAAATAAATTTCTGTGAGAAATATGTCTCTTTTTAACTCTTAAGGCCGTTAAAATATTAACAGCAGAGTGGTATGGACAATCTGGCAGCATGGAATATTCCTTAATTCTTCACTTTAACTACTGTTATTCATGTCACGGGGAAGTAGGGAGAATTTTCCTATGTTCAAGAATAGGATGTTGCTACCTTATCATTTGGCTTGCAAACAAAAAGCTATCAATTTTAAGAAAGGTTCCTGTTAACAACTTGTAAATCTCTGAGACAAAAACATTTTAAGAACATACAAATTTGTCCATTTACAGCCAGCACTGTAGCTGAAGACTGTTAATAGTGTTTTCAAAGCAGTAGGGTTCAAAATACAGGTTTTCACATAATAAAACTTGCCTAAATATGAATTTTTGTGTGTCAATGATTAACTTAATTTTACATTCAAAACTGCTAAAATTAGAACACTGTATAATAATCTGTTAATATTCATAATTACAGAATCTACAACTCAGGACACATTATCAATAATATTGCCCAGAATTTTTTATATCAGTGAATGGTTATTCACAACCACTAGCAAGGGGACGTATGATGTGAAATTTCTAGATTTGGGTAGAAACAAATGTTACTCTGATCACCTATTCAGCCTTTTCTATTCTGCCTTTTCACACTTAGAAACCTATAAGTATTTGGGCCTGATGATTTTGTTCACGCAAGAGGCCATTTCCTGTGCTGTTTTGTGTTTTAACATTGTCCAATCAAATATGTAGTTAATATCACTGTTAGTTCAGGGACTGGAAAAGATTGTAAAATAGTTGCCTCACACACATGTAATCAGGGAATCCTCAAAGTTTGGTGCATAATAATAGTCTAAGTGTATGGCACGATCTGCAGGAAACCCTTTAATATAAAATGCCAACAGGAGTAGACATCTATCATTAACTTCTCATACTTGTTTCCTTATTATACACTTTAATTTTTTCATGGTAGGCTGGTTCTTATAAAATACATCAGCAAGTATACTTATGATACCATATCATGTCTGAAATTCTGATCAATATCAAGATACCCACTGACACTAGCTTATCAGGTCCTGCCAAAAAGATCATTTTCTCTCTATGGTGTGTTATCTTTCCTGTTGTTTTCATAGTCTTTGCCCAAGCCAAAATTAGTAAGGAACATTTATTTAGTGCCACCCAAAACTAATTAGGAGGCTATCTGGTTTAAAGCCACTAGAAACCAAACTCTTTGTATGCACATACACAATTACATTGGTCAATTGGTCAGCTAATGTAAGTACAGCTTTCACCGTTACACTTTCTTGAATAGAAGAAACTGAAGATGTCTTGGATATGCGGTGAAAGAAGATCCATGAATAGCACAGTACAGTCTTTGTCCTAATCACATCCCCTCATGTGTGAGATCATCAGCCTCACCTGGAAGAAGCTTGGACAGTTTATTTTGCCACAGCACCCACCTTTCTGAGATTCTAGGATTCTAGTTTCACTGCTATTTCCTTGCCATTGTTTAGCCCTAAAGAATTCTGACTTTATTTTCCATACCAGTTTATATTTCCTTCTGATAATGAATTTTCTTTGGAGCCCAAGCTGCTAACCACCCTGAGATAGGAAGAGGGGTAGTGTCAGTCCTGTACAACACTGAGCAAGGGATGGGACCTTCTAACTTGTCTACAGAGCAAAGCTACTGGGGAGGGTGATGGAAATTGAAACGGGGTTTTTCTCAGTGTTACAGGGTTCAGAATCCACCAAAGGGAAGTTCATCATTGGTGCCTGGCACTGTTCCCACCAGCCTTCCAGGCAGGAAAGGGGTCATCATGTATACCAGGCCAATGATGTCATTGCCTGGAAAGGGGGAGGGGAATTAGAGTGGTCCTACAGCCCAGAAAACCCTCTCACTTCTCTCTCACTCTGGGGGACATCATCATCTTGCTCTTTGGGCTGTAGGCTCACAGAATACCTCCACTCCCTGGATGCTGCTTCTTCCTTGTACAGAGTGCTCTGGAACAGGAGCTCCTATGAGATTCAAGCTCTGTGAGGTCAGCAGGCAGGGCGGGGCGGTGGTTGGCACTAACAGGTTGTTTAACAAGTCTGTTTTTCAATCTTCTTCCTCCAATCCAGGTCTTGTGTTTTGGGTTGGGTCTCCTATGTTCACTTTTTGACCAACAAAATTCATCACAGTCTGCTTTTCACCCCAAGTCTCTAGGCTCACCTCCTGCCTACCTCACTTGAGAGCAAACCAGTTTCTAACACAGTATCCCTTTGATACTATGTTTCGTATCCATGTACCTTCTTTCCTTATCGATTTAATTTGACAAGCATTTTTGAGTGTATACTATTACTCTGCTAAATGTAAGGGAAATAAAAAGGAGAAGTGTGACACAGTCTTCCTTGCCAGAGCTCACAATGAAGTGCATATAATCCAGGAGTGAGCAGAGTAGGACAGGGAGATCAGGCACTGTAGTGGGAGGAAGGCACAAGACAGGAACACAACTCCAAAATAGTACACTATGATATTTGTTACAGGGATTTTTTTTTTAAAAAGCCACTGATTACTCCAGATGGAATGAAAAGGGGCTTTACAAACTAAGCATATTTGTCTGGCCCTCCCTATGCCATTAAAAAGGCAGTAAGTGAACTCAGGGTGGGATAGAATGCTTAATGGAAAAGATAAAGGAAGTTGCACATGGCCTGGTGTGACTGGACTCTATTAGGCACAGGCAGGAGACAACTATTTCACAAAGCATGTCGTGTGGCAGAAGCTTGGCCACCAGAGTCAGACCATAGAGATAAGTGATTCAACCAGCAGTGGCCTCTAAGTGTATTCCCTTGTAAAATCTGACCTACTTGGTTATGAGAAGTAAATGAAACTAAAGTAAGTTTCCTTATCTTCTTTTGTGAGTACTAACTGACATCAGATATTTTAAAGGAGCAGAAAGGCATAAAAAATGGTTTATGTGGTAGAAATGAAAAGCATTGGAATGAGAGAGACTAGAGGGAGTCAGTCTCCCATACTCTCTTTGTCTCCCTCAGTCAGACTAATGAATTAAAACTCTGGAAGTGGGGGAAACAAAAATAGTACTGGACAGAGGAGATTCTTTCAGGTAAAAATCATTGGCACTGGTAAATAAATAGAAGATATTAAATCTTTTTCTTCCTTCAACTCCATGGAAATTATTTTAAACCACATTAATACTCCCTTTCTCCACTACCACCGCCTATTCCTCCATTTTACACTGATTCAAACAATTTTTGTAATTCAAATAATTTTATAATTTTATGTTTTTATTCTTTATATTCTGCTGTTGTATCACAGCCTAAACTGGCTGAGGACACAGCGATGTCTGATGCTACCTGTATTTTGCTCCACTAGTCCTTTTTTCTCAGGAACTATGCACAGCATCTCTTCTTAAATACTACATCATCTGAAGAAAGTCCCTAAAGAAAGTACCTCCTCTGAAGAAAGAGATTGTTGAGAGATATGCCTATCTAAAATAACATTAAACCCACTGTCCTAGTACTATCATGGGTTGACATGCCATTTTTCATTCACTTTCTGATTTTGCAAGTATTTTTAAGCCCTATTAAATATCACAACAACTTTTAGCCCACAAGAAACACCATCGCTGCCTTCAAGAAACTCACCCCCTGTTGTAGCAGACATGATGCAGCTAGGGCAGTCATGGTGCACTTATGGAAGCCCCCCTGGACCTGCTTTTATTTTTTTCTCTCAGCTCTCTGTTGTAATCTCGCCCACACTCAGGGCTTTATTTGCTTCCTACATGGTGACAATTCTATCTTTGGCCTAAACATCAGTTCAAAATGTGTATCCCATATGTACACCATGGGCACTCTCTATTTAGCTGTCTGGTGTCTTTATCAGTAGCCCTTGTGTCAAACACTGCAGCTAGAAGAGAAACATGGTAGTTATATCTTACTCCTCTCGTTTACTATGTACATTCATCCACAGCAAAGATATTTTCTGCTCTTAACATATTTCTGAAGTTGTCAAGCTGTCTCCATTGACACTGCTTGTCTTATTGACACAGACTTTTGTCATTCTCCTGACTAATATCAATCAGTGGAGCCCCAGTTTTTCCACATAGTTCTGTTTCTCTATGGGTACTTTCTTTCTGTGTCTCCTTCCTCAACTCTACCAATTCTCCCTTCAACCTGAGCCACATAAATCTTCTTTCCATTCTTTAAACAAGCTACGTTCTCCAATGTTTCAGAGATTTTTCCAGGTATGCTCTCGTCCTAAAGCCTTTTCCTGCAAATCCCAACCCATTTTTCTAGACTAACTCTTACTTATCTTTCATATCTTGGCTAAAACACAACTTGATGCAGGATATCCCTCAGAGTCTCTTGAATTTTCCAAATAAAATGTGTAATTCTTTCCCTAACATTTGCTCATCAACCTTCACCACTATTCTACATTCTGTGAGGGCAGAGATCATGTTTTCAGTGCCTACTACAGCATGAAAACATAGCAAGGCCTCTGCACATACCTGGGATTAATGAATGAATGAATTAATGAAGGACAGTCAAAATAATATGGAAATAACCTCAGAAACAAATTACACACATGTGTGTATAAATTCACATACACACAATAAAAATCCTAAAGCAATTATTTCTTGAGCTTCTAAAGTTCAGATGTATACTACTTTACCACTTAAGTTATTGATAGGTGGGTATTAGCAATTATTCTGGCAAAAGCGAGCTACATATTTGAAAATAATCTCAAAAGGTTTTCCACCTAAGGTATCATTTTTAGCATTTTATAGACACCAATGTATCTCTTATAAGTCAATGTGTTTAATGTGTGACAACCATCAAGGAAGGGTAGGAGAACACAGAAGAAAATAAAAGCCATTTAAGCTGTTTACCTGTGAAGGGATCAAGTATAGACCATATCCTGAATTATCTAAACAATCATGCCTATTTCAAGAATAATTATCCCATTTTATATGCTAACCAAATTAGTTCAAAACTAGCAAATTATAGAATTTTATTTTTCAAATCTCCAATTTGAAAGGTGAAGAATTAAATAAATAAATATAAAGAAACCTCAAGTTATTTAATCAAAATTCTTTAACATTTTATGAGTTCACTTTTTGAATGATGCTCAATGCTGTTTACTGAAAGGTTTTCATTAAAATTTGTAGTCTTGGAAGGTATCCTTTTATTCTGGAAAATGAAAATATTAATTTTGAATGTGCCTAACTTCCAAAATGGGAAATTAGAAAAACAGTAATAAAGCTTCAGTTTGATAACCTTATCCAAATTTCATTTTGGTAACGCAAATGTTCCCACGCTGAGTTTTCATCATTAATATTTATGATGGTACCTTCATGGTGATTTAGTAAATTAACAAGAATTAGTAAATTATCACACATTAAAAGGATAATTTCATAAGAATTATTTAAACTAGTTAGTTCAGAAATAAAGTTCTCCCTTAAAAGTCTGTTGGAGTCACAAAGGACTTCAGTTTCTTAAAGTTCACTAATACACAGCATAAGTGAAAAGAAAATAAATGCAAAGAGCAATCTGGGCTCTGATTTACTATTCTCTTATTTCCCAGGGGTCTGAACAGGAAATAAAAATAACCACAAATGACTAAAATATCAGTTGGCCTTAAAATATCAACATTTAAGTTAAGACAAGCTAACTTTTTAATCAAAGCCTTTACTATTTTGATTTACTTAATTCAGACTCCCTCCTTGCAAATCTGCTTTTGAATTAAGCAGTCATAACAAACCACAACACAAACATGAATTGCCAACTAATTTGTAATACACACTTAGTTTTAAATTATTGCAATATTTGCTAGTTCTTTACTATAGCATCTGAAAATTGAGTAAAAGCTTCATTGAGTTCCTTACACTCTGGAAAACAAAATCAAACTAATTTATGTGACTTTTAAGGTAACAGGGGCAAGACTCTAATCCACATTATTTTGTAATTTGAGATAAAAATTTATTCTGATATAAATATACCTACAAATGAAACTCTGAGTAGATATAAAAGATTTTAGCATTTTAAAACAGAAAATAAGTGTTCATCTAAAGGCATTATTTATTCAGTCATATTGTAACATTCCTTATCTGGAAGCAAGAATAAATTGACTTTCAAGGGAATCACAATGAAGACAAAATGCCTCCTTGCCTGAATTTTTCTACATCTTATATTTTCTTCTATGTTATAGACAAGTACTAAATTTTTGCTATTTGCAAATGGTTAACAAAACTTCCCTGTTACAGAAACCTAATACTGGAGGCAAAGAGTTCCCTTGTAACTCCAGAACCTAGTCATCATGTTGCATATAAGATAACTTTTTTTTTTTTTTTGGTACTGGGGATCGAACTCAGGACCTTGTGCTTGCAAGGCAGGTGGTGGCACCACTGAGCTAAATCCCCGGCCAAATATAATTTAAAAATAAACACTGGCTGAATAAATGACTCTCTTAGCAGATACCTTAGAATTTTTTTGAACAAATCCAACTTGTTTACTCAGCAAATTAAGTTTTTCAGAGTATATTTGCACTCTTCTCTCAGGAACCCTCATGCACGAAATCATGTAACTGTATGCTGGTTTGATAAGAAAAAACAAAGTTTTATTGGTTCTTGCACCTTGGTAGCAAGAAACAATTACCTTGAACCAGTACAAAATATCCCAATATTTTCTGAAGACTTCAATGTTCAACATATTTAAGACAATAACATAAACAAGGCAGGGAACCTGTAATCCAAGCTACTCAGGAAGCTGAGGCAGGACTAGGTGACATGGGAGATCATATCTCAAAAAAAAAAAAAAAAAGAAAGATAGGAGATAAAATTTAGAGCAAAAATGCTGTGTATCATGTCTCCCTCTTTGATTCAGAATGTCTTTTCCTTATTTCCCCTCTAATCTTTTCATTCTATAGAATGGGAATAGGACTTCAACCAATACATTCTATTTTCACCCAAGAACTCTGCTGTTTCCTAAATTCTCAGAAACTATTTCTTACAGAAACAAATAAGCCTTAGATTCCCACTGAAGTCTTCTAATACAGAATTCCACTAGCTCTTACAAACACTTCTTTAAACAGCTGGATATTCTCTTTATATAAAGTCTTGTGAATAAGTACCAACATATAAGACAAGCACAAAAGCAAATGTTTGGGGGAATGGGAGGAGAAAATAATGCCCTATGCACTCACTTTCTTCCCTGTTCCTTCTCTCTGGGAATCTGGAAACTCAGTTTGAAAATTACTATTTGTTCTAAGGGCATTGTTTCTGTCTTTATTTTGCTGAATTCAAATCAGGAGCCAATCACATTACTGCTACTTCAAAAAACAATGTATTCTTATTTTATGTGAACTGGAATTGTGGGAATTTGAAAATTCTGAATTGAAAATAAGTTTATATTTTAAATGCAATTTAGAAAATAAAGTGACTGTTAAAACACAGAAATTCCTCTAACCCTGCATAATTTCAAAGTTTGCCAAACCAAATGTCTTGGCAGCTAGATTTATGTTATTGCCACATGGTGGCACCACTTTTGCTTGTAAATAGGAATATCCATTATCCTTTGTCAGAAAGAACTTTGGATATGTGAGTTTTAAAATGTGTGAGTTTTCAGGATTCAAGCATTCTAACAAAATGTGACTTCCTTATACTGGTTCCAAATTTGTCTTTCCGAACTTGAGAACAGATAAAATATAATGCCATACTGTTGTTTGGTTTGGAGAGTTGTTTTTAGTATTTAAATTATGGAGTCAACACTAATATAGCACATAGAATATATCAAACACTGTTCTGAATGCTTTATAAAGTGTCAACGCATCTGTTCTTTACATGATGAGGTTGTGCTATCTGGTAAGATTTCCAGCAGATGGGAGTATGATTCTCATTTACAGGTAAGGAAAATGCAAGTCACGGAGGAACATGGCCAGGGTCACAGGTACCAAGGCACCTAACTGTGGTCCAAGATCTTAATTGCTCCATTCCGATTCTTCTTCGGCTCTGTGAAATAAATGTTCAGTTTTATCCACACAATTTGGAGTATGGCCCGATATAAATGAGGCTGAAATTGTTTTCTTAAAATAGTAGTACACATTTTTATTTTTAGAAGAAAAGCATTTACTTGTAATGGCCAATATATTCCATAAACAGATCCGTAACTGAATCCATTTCAGCACACTCTGACACATTCATATATTCTCAGGTGAACCTAAAGTGTCTTTCTTAATGTGTGTTTGAATGCTCTTTTCAAGAAACAGTTCTGTACTTAAAAATTCCAACTTTAGAATTTCATCCTTTTCTTTTACTTGTATAAAATTATGTGTTGAGTCTAGACAATTTACCTCCCAATGCTGTTAAATTCAGCATGACTTTATTGTCTTCAAGCTGTGAATCTAGGGACTCAGAGGTAAAGACTGCCTAATAATGAAGTCATCTTTGGTACTTGATTAACTAAATCTCATTGGATTATTTCAGAACTAGAGATACTGAAACATAATTAACTGTAAACACTATTAATGAGGTTTGAGTGTGTTGTTCATGAATTTTTAGATTTTTTTAACTGAAGAATGAAAGTAGTAACAATAAAATAAGAGGCAGCTGTTTTTGACCGTGTGAGAAAAGATTTGACATGATGGATTGTAGTGGCATATTTTTTTCTTTGCCCAGTGCTTTTGTTGGTTCATGATATTATGTTGGTTCATGTATATTATGAAAGAGAATTATTGGCCATAAAGGTATAAGTTAATAAACAAAAGGATATACCTCAAAAAAGAGCCTGAAGCTGTCAGAAAAATCAATTTTTCAAATACACTTTTGTGCATTAACTAAAGATATCCATAATTTGGCATAAGAAAATGTAATCTTTTTTTCATATGGCTTCTATTTAATTAGACTGTCATTAAAATTTCTATTTCTAGTGATACTCAGTATCTGTTTATAGAGTCAGCCTGTATTAAGAGAATGTGAGCATTAGAGAAGCAACTGAGTATTTCAAACATAGCCTTGAAATGCCCACTCTGCAATCTGAAGCAGAATCTATGTATAAGTAAAAAATATAAGAATTATAAATAAAAAGTACTAAAAATAAATAGAACTCTGTAGACCAGAGAGCAACAAACTGTTCATAGGACAAATCCAGCCCATCTCCTATTTTTTATAGCCAGTGGCTTCAGAATGATTCTTACATTTTCAAACAGTTGAGGAAAACTATAAAAACAGAAAAATATTTTATGTAACACACAAACATTATATGAAATCAAATTTCAGTGTTTTAAATAAAGTTTTATTGCAGCATAACCACTCCCATTTGTTTATGTATTACCAACAGCTGCTTCTGCACTATCAACTCAAAGTTTGTATATATAGCTAGTATATCGTATAGAAGTCAATACCTGAATGAGTTCAACAAAAGAATGTTTGGAAATTAAAGAATAAGGTGTTTCTGTGACATTTAAATTTTTGTTACTGCTGTGTGGGCTGATTTTGTTTATACTAAATATTTTAAAACCTTAAAGTTTTAAAGAGCCATCATATGTATCTCAAAGTTGCAATAATAATATTACAATGTTGGCTATTATATCCTAGTGACAGATATGTAGCCAAATCACTAAAAAGTTTGGTGCCTCAAACAAAACAGTCCTAGTAGTTAAGCACTGTAAGAAAAAAAAAAAAACTTATGGAAAAAAATTACCAAATGTTCTTCCAGATATTAATGTAATTTTAAATTAAGGAAAGTAACCAAATTCATAGTAAATACACTGCTGATCATAGAGTTTAACACAGCCATTCTGAATCCAAAGGTTTTTACTTATTTTCCACAGAATTCAGAACATAGTTCAGATTAGACCAGTAGAATATTCAGCAGCTTGAAAAACTCATTTGTTATATAAAATCTTAAGTTCCAGGTTTTTAAAAAAGATGTAAATTGGGGGCCGGGATTTAGCTCAGTGGTTTTGCCACCTGCTGTGCAAGTGCAAGTACCCCAGTTCGATCCCCGGTACCAAAAAAAAAAAAGATATAAATCAATGGTTTAGAATTTGTAACCATTGAAATAAAAAATAAACTTTAATAGAGTGAGCAGAGGGAAAGGGAGCAAGGAAGGAACAAAGGGAAGGAGAGAAGGAAGGGGGAAGAGAGAAGTAGGAGGAGGAAGAGAGGAGAGAACAAAAGCAGATGCACTTTCTCTTTATCCTAAGAGAACTGCCCTTGAATAGGAGTTGCTCAGGTTTCTTCACCTCGTGGGTGGAGGAGAAGTATGGAGATAAAATCCCATGTGCTTCTTGAGCTCAGTAAGGAAATTCGACCTGCCACATTAGCCATGTCTTCACTTACAGAGGCACTCTGGTTGGGCCTATTCCCCAGGGGCAAATTGGGTACAATGCAGGATATTGCCATAGCCAAGGTTCAGAAATTTCTGGGCATGTCTGGAGAGCAGGTGGGGCTGGCACAGCAGATGTCCATTTGCATAAATAACAAAGGTACCTCCTAGGAAAAACTCATCTCCCTCAAAGAGGAAGTTAGGCCCCACACACTGACCTGACAACCAAGGTGCAGCACCTAAGGGATAGTTTGATTCTAAGTACCCAGTACACTTCTCAGTGAACGCTCTCCACTGGAGCTCAGTGTTATGAGCTCAGCTTTCACCTTATAAGTAGTGCTGAAAATGCTTTCAATAATAGCCATTGTTAAAACCAAATCTTTGTCTTATTTGATTCTCTCAGGCATGGAATACATTTATTTTGAAGAATAAAAATATGAAAACATTAGCCTATCAGTCTTCTCTCAGTCTCTGGCTAATGCCCAATATCTTGCGAAAGGATAGAAGCGGGAAATGGCAAAAAGAACATGAAGATCACAGCTCTGGTTTGCATTGCTCTACTTCTATGGGCCTTGGGCTTCTTTGGTATAAAGCAAATAAGCTAAAATAGCAAGTCCCAAAGGTCTCTGTAGTGCCCAGGCTATTCCTCCCCACTCCATGACTATATATAATGGTTGTGTTTTATTTTATTTTATTTTATTTTATTTTATTTTCAGTCTCTATCAAAAAGTATATCTCAGAACAGAAACAATGACTATTGACCTTCATTGACCTCTTTGGGTAAAGTAATAACCAAGAGATCATATGCACATGATAGAGAAACAGAAGGGTCCCAGGGCAAAAGGGAGTGGCCTCCTCCAAATAAGCAATGACAGAGAACTGAATGCAGCAACTCTTGAGGAAAAGCTTTATCTAATTAAAAATCACCCTAAGGCAGGGTGTGCCTATGATATAAAACTCAATTATGGTCAAAATAGTTTCATTCCTTGATTGTAGTGTTTGAAAACTTCTCATCAAACCTTCCATTATAAACAGAAAATTGTTACTTTCTATTTTGTGTTTCAGTAAAAATATACAGTTGATTCTCAAGAGGGTATGATATACAAAAATATCTATTTTTTGTAACTCATTGCTATGAAGAAACACATTTTTCTGACTTTAAAAGTTTTACTACAAAGCAATACAATATCCAGTTTGAGAAAAATCATAAGTATTTTTCTGATCCTGTAAAATGTGATGCATATTCAACGGCTCCCACATTGCATAATAAAGAAACAGAAAATTTCCTGGAAATAGAAACCAAAAAAACTCTATTGAAGTCTCAGGGGTAAAAGTGAAAAAAATAAATTACCTACATTATAAATATCCTAGAATTTCCTGTTTTGGTTAATAAAAAAGAATATATTATTTCCAAAGGCTTACATAAAGTCAAACCAATATCATCTATTTGTTTTTATTATTTTAAAATGCATCTTTTTTTTTTTTTTGCCTGAAATGACCTCACTCCTTTTTTTCCCACATAATTACCCTACACCGTCCAAAGCATTTAGTCTTGTTCAACAGCTAACGTACTCTCTTTCTCTCCCCCTCTACTTTGGCTGCAAGTCAAGGCTGTTTTTCTCATTCCAACTGTTTTGGACATATGCTGGCCCAACTAACAATGGTAAACACAGCAAGCTGTCTCTGACATGGTGCTGATTAAGTCATCTTGTAAGCAAGTGGAATTTGGATATTAAGATGCTAAGAAAAATATTACTCTCAGAAATTCTCCTTTCTCCTTTTGAAAAATATATAGATTCACAATTTAAATTTATATGATAAACAAATCTTTCATGGATTTATAGTTTAAAATGATGGGGGAAAAATATAAGAAAATTAGAAACCTAAAGATGAACTTAATGTTCTGGGGAAAGGTATTGGCTATGATTTACAGAAAAAAAAAATTGAAACTGTGAATGCTTTAAATAGTGTTTCAATAAATTTCATTGATAGACTATTAGTATAGAAGTAGTGTTGTAATGAAAAGAAAACCTAATGACTATCATAATCATGTGGTCCAACATAATTGAATATAAACATGTAGTATATACAATTTTTATTCAGAATGAAAAAAAATTAAAAATTGACCTCTCCTGTTTTTGTTAGAACTGAGCACTTATTTTTCACTTAGCTTAAGTTGCTGTACCTTAGCTTCCATTCAGGATGCAAATAGAACAGACAAAACTAAATTGTGTGATGCTAGGGATGTAGCTCAGTGGTAGAACACTTGTATAGCTTGTGTGGGTTTGATGCCTAGCAAAATGAACAACAACAACAACAACATATCAAAAGCAACAATACAAAACTAAATTGGAAAATACAGCAAAAAATACAGTTTTTCTTTAAAAAATTAGAAGTTTAGTAGGAATAGGCAAGCCAAAAAATGACTACTTCAAACTAGAAAATCCTGTAATTTCTCTTTATCTAGAAAGCTCTCATCAACTTACTCTCCATAATTTGACAGGTATGAAAGCAGGGTAGATCAATTAACTCATAATCATAAATTTTCTTTTCAAGTATAGCACTGCAACTTTACACACTTTTCTTGGTTCTAAAAGACAGGCCCCCAAAATAGAAAGAAAAGTAGACATTGCTCTTAAAAGTTGCACACTAAGCTGGGGGGGGGGGGTCCTAAAGGGAGACATGGAGAGAAATCATATTCAATTCAATTCAATTCAATTCAATTCAAATACCAATGATCTGAAAAGATACATAAGGATGATTTGAGCAAAGTTTTAAAAAAGTTTTCTCTATAAAGTACACCATTCTGAGCACTTTTAATACATTGTGAAATCACAGAAATAGGAAAAAACTAATTCTGTTTGTAAGAGCAAAGAGAAAAGGCTCTAAGTACAAGATATTAGAGGCTGGAGGGCAGAGAAACAACGAAAAGAAGCTAACAAGAGCAAAAGAAGATAACCATTGATTAATTAGCTCTACTTAACACAAAATATATAGAAAATGATGGATTTGAGAGACATTTTCAAGTTCTAGTAAGAAGAACATAAAGGCCAATTAGATGAATCAAGCAGGAATCCCTTGTAAAAATACTGATATATTTAGGTTATGGTTGCACTGTCATGACAAAAATGAACTTTTTATTTTACTAAAATCAGAAGGCAAAAAATATTGACAGCAAAATGGAAGTAAGAAATGACAACTATTTGCTTAGTCATTACAAAGTTTTTTTAACTGTATAGAAGTATAATATACTTCTTGGAAATTTTTTATGTGTATACACAATCAAATAATAGGTCGATAAAACACAAACTGTATGAAAAGAAAAAAATTCCTAGTCTTCAATTTAACAAAAAAGAACAATACTTATACATTTAAATTATAAAACGTGGCAGAAAGAATTTAAAGGAGACCTGAAAATGGAAATATATTCTATATTAATAGATGAAATACTTAATATTAAGAACACAAATTCAATAAAATCCTTATCAAAATTCTAGTTACTACTTTTCCAGAAATTGACAAGCATAGCTTAAAGTTCAAATGGAAATTTTATAAACACAGATCAACAGACACAATTTTAAAGAAAAATATGAAAGACTTACAATTCCCAATTTTGAAGCTTACCACAAAGTTATAATAAGCAAAACAATGAAGTGACATAAGAACAGATGATCTGACCAATGAAATATATTTTAGAGTCAAGAAATAAATATTTGTATTTATAGTCAGTTGATGGAGAGCATTAATAATTCAATGCTGAAAAAAGTCTATGACAAATGGTGCTGGGAAAACTAGATAAATGCATGCACAAAACCCAAAATGGATCATACACCAAAAAGTTTAAGAATGTAAACTATAAAATCTTTGGAAAAAGATGTAGGAGTAAATCTTTGTGATCCATTATTAGACAATGGTTTCCTATCTTTCAAAACTAAAAGCACAACTGACAAAAGAAAAATAGATACAGTGGATTACATTTAAAATATTTTGTTGAGTATGAAATCATCAGTCCTCAGAATGGAAGAAAATAATTTTAAAACCTATCTGTCTACTAACGAGACTGTATAAAACTTAGAGCTCAACAATAACAAAAATTCACAGTCCAATTAAAAAATAGACAAATAACTTGAAAATATATTTCTCCATAAAAGATAACACAAATTACCAAAGCACACCTAAAATGATATTCAGTATTATTAGCTTCAGAGCAATGCAAATTAACTACAAGGAGATACCACTTTATGCATACTAGAATGGCTAAAACCAAAAGACAGATTATAACAAGTATAGGCAAGCACTTATGATGCAGAAATTATATTCCTAGGTATATAAACAAGAGAAATGAAAAGACATCTATATAAACACTTGTAAATGAATAATCATAGGAGTTTTACTCATAATAACCAAAAGTAAACAACACAAATATCCATCAACTAATGAATACATAAATAAACTGTGGTATGTCCACACAATGGAATATTACTCAACAATAATAAAAAAATTTTAAAGTACTGACATATGCTATATTGTGGATAAACCTTAAAAACATTATGCTGAGTGAACAAAACCAATCACAAAAGACCAAATGTGACATGATTTATATCAAATTTCCAGAACAGGGAAATTTACAGAGATTGAAAAAAAAGTATATCAGTGATTATTTGTGGCTAGGAGAAGGGAAAGGAGGAATTACTAGTGGACTTTCTTTTTGGAGTAAAGAGATATTCAAATATTAGCTTGTGGTGATGGTTGTACAACAATGTAAATATACTAAAAATACTGAATTGTAGACTTGGGATTTTATAATTTTTTAAAAAGCACTTAAAATATTCTAATTAAATTATTTCAATATTCTGATACTTAGAAATGTAAAATATTTCTTCCTTTCAAAAATATATGACACTTACTTGAGAACAGTATTTCCTTTAGAAATTTAAAAGTATACCCAGAGAAAACTGTCAGTGCTTTCTTACAATTCTCACTGTAGCCATTCAGGTTACATTTTTATTTCAACACAGCCTCTTTTGGAGAAGCCCATGAGAAGGTGCAGACAAAATCCCACAAGTAACTGACTCCATTCCTTCAACCAAGGCAACAAACCTTTGAAAGAAAAATGATTCATTCTCTTATTTCTTTCTAAATCTCCCAACACATCTGGTTTTCTAGAGGTAACTGGTTCACTATGTGGCTATACAGTTCATCTCTTTGAAGAGTTTTAGTACCTTCAACAAAGTAGCTACTTTCTAATACCTGGAGCAGCAGACAGGACAACATGTGGTCTAAGCAAAATGTTTAAATGCATAATCCGACTTTCATGGTCTTCCACCTTCCTTTCTTGCTTTTTCCTTAATAAGCCCTTTCTCTCCTCTAAGATACAGCTCCCTGAGTCTAGCTGAGCTGGTTCCATTGTGCTCACAAAACCCATGACAAAAAAGTATCACTTTTGTCCACTTCCTGTCTGACAACACAAAGAAGGCCTTCAGTGAGGTGGGTTCATTTGTGTTTTCACTCACTTAGCAAACCCATACTGTTACTATGTACCAATCACTATACAGAGTGACAAAAAATGGACCAGCACTAAGAAGAAAATATTCAGCTACATTTCAATAAGGAAGTGCTACGTCAGAGACGTACACCGGGCACCATGGGCACTGAGGACAGCAGGGTTTGGAGAGGGTTTATGCAGGAAAGGAGCACATTTTCACCCAGAATACACTGGGTATCAGTAGTGGAGTAGCTAGGGTTGGTGCGGGAAGGAGGCAGAGGCTAATGTTACATAACAAAAAGTGGTGAATTTCAAAAAATTCATACTTAGTGAATATTCTGTAAAAGAAAATGCTAATTCTTTGAAATCTATTTTCCTTTGTTCTCACATTGTGTGAGATCTTTAGTATTAGGATTTTCACTTTCCAGATGAACTACCAAGGTTTAGCAAGGCTTAATTATGTTCCACACCCAGTATCCTTCAGCTCATGGATAACATAAATGTAAAGTTCAGTTCAGTCACTCTGAGCCTAATAAGAAAAAAAACCTTATTATCCTTATGAACCTTGAGATTTCAAGTAATGCTTGAAAAAATACCCCCATATAGCTAATAAAATATTTGCCTCCCAGGCTCCTAGGGCAGAGAAGCTCAGCCGGTCCCAGCACCCGGAAGGAAGCTCCCTCGCCACCATCCCAGGCTCCTAGGGCAGAGAAGGTGAGCCATGTGGGTGCCAGAAGCACCCCTCCCCCGTGGAAATGAGAAAACACATAAACAAGCCTCAAAAACTGACTTCCAGATCACCTACAGCAACACCAAAGGGAAAAGAGATGGAACAATCTGATATTCAACCACCTGGACTCACTGAACTGGCAACAAAAGAGGATCTGGGAACAATGAAATCAGAAATAATTACTCACATAACAGCAAAGATTTTGCTCATGGTGCAAGACATGATTAATAAATCTAGAGAGGACACAGATAAAAAAAATAGAGGATCTGAGGAACATGATGGATTCCCAACATAGGAAACAAATGGAATCCATAAAACAGGTACAAACAGATTTCCAAGAAATTAAAAACTCCATAAAAAGTCTGCACAGCAGAATGAACCAATGTGAGGATGGAATTTCACATACAGAAGATAAGATTGCAATTAGTGAGGATGAAAAGAAAAATTGCTTTAAAATTGTAAGGGAACATGAGAAATCAATCCAGCAGCTGCTAGACGATACAAAGAAGAATAACATAAGACTGACTGGAGTCAATGAAGAAAGAGGAGAGAGTGCAGATGACATAAAAAAAACTGTTCACAGAAGTGATGGCAGAAAACTTCCCAAGGAGGGGAAAAGAACTTGACATAAAGATAAGTGAGGCATATAGGACTCCAGCTAAACTTAATCAAAAAAAATCTACACATAGGCATATAATAGTTAGGATTCCAGAAATCCAACAGAAGAACAAAATTCTACAAGCAGTGAGAGAAAAGAAACAAATCACATACAAAGGAAAGCCCATCAGAATCACAGCAGACTTCTCAATGCAAACCCTCAAGGCAAGAAGAGCTTGGAGTGATGTATTTCAAGCCCGAAAGGAAAACAGCCTCCAACTCAGATTGATGTACCCTGCAAAACTATCTTGCAAAAATGATGGAGAAATAAGATACTTTCATGATAAAGAGCACCTCAGGAACTTCATGAATACCAAACCAGCACTCCAAAATATTTCAGACAATACCCTAGGAAAAGACAATGAGGATCACAACCCCAGGAAACCCAGCAGAATGAATCCATTGGGCGTGACAAATTAAATGCAAAGGGGGAGAATCCAACAAAAAGAAAAAGTCATGACAAGGCTTTTAAAACTTTGAACTTCATCTCCCTAATGAGTGTATAATTCAATCTTATTATTGTACTGATTAGTATTTTTCTGATTCTAGAATTGCACACCATTCCTTGTGCTATACTGGCTATTTATCATCTTATGTCTGCATTTTAATTGGGTTGTCTATTAATGAGCTGTAAGAGTTCTTTGTATATTCAGGTCATAGGTTATATGCATTGTAAATATGGTCTGTTTAAGGACTACTTTTCATTTTAATGATGTCATTTAAAGTTCTAAATTTTGATGGAATCTCATTTATCAATTTTTTTCTTTTATACATCATGTCTTTTGTATCCTAGGTAGTTCTTGCCTACCCTGAATTCATAAATATTTTCCCTTATAATTTCTTCTTAAAGTTTTATACTTTTAGGCTTTCTTATTTAGGTTCATAGATCCCTTCAAGTTAAATAATCTTTCAAAACTCAGTGGACCATATATGTGTGGTTCTATTTCTAGATTATCTGTTTTATTCAAATGATCTATATGTCTTTCCTTACACCAACACTGCCTTGATTATTGTAGCTTTAGAAGAAGGCTTAAAATTAGGTACTAAATGTCTTCCAACACTGTTTCTGTTTTTGTTTTTAACTTTTCTAGGTCCTTTGTACTCCTACATAACTTTTAAATTTCAATTTCCAATTCTTCTTTTATAGCAAGTATATACAGACCTGAATTTTTATATATACCTTGTGTTTTCTAATCCTGCTAAATTCAAATACAAGTTCTAGGGGCTCCTAGAGATTTCTTAGTATTTTCTCTGTAGATGATCATTTCATCTACATATAAAGATTTTGCTTCTGCCATGCCAATCCTATCCTAGTTGTGTCATTTTATTGCCAGACTATTTTGATGGGGATTAGGTTTCAAAGTTTAATGGACAGATAATGAGTAAGCATATCTGCCCTTGTTCCCCACCTTAAGGAGAAAGCATTGTATCTTCTCCATTCATATAAGGCATTCTCGCTGGAAGTATGGAGTACATGTCTTTTATCTGTTGAGAAGTTTCTGTTCTACTTCTAGTCTCCTGATAGCTTTTACCATGAACAGCTGTAGAATTTAGTCCAATACTTTTTCTCCAGCTAGTGACAGGATCATATGACTTTTTCCTTTCCTCTGTTTAAATGATGACTATTGGGGGTGGATCTTCCAATGCTGAACAAACAATGCCATCCCTATAACAAAACCACTTTCTACATCCTGCCAGATCTGACTTCCAATAGTTTGTTTTGTTAAACAAACTTCTATCTATGTTCATACTTTTTTCTTCTATTATCTTTATCCAGTTTTAGGATTAGCACAATGTTGAGTTCCTAAAACGAGGGTAGACATGTTCCTTCTTTTTCTGCTTTGTTTGATATAATTTATCAGTTAAAATGCTTATGAGCCTGCTGTTGTCATATAGGTAGGTTTTCAAGCTAGGAATATACTTTCTTTAATAGGTGCTATTCAAATTTTATATTTCCTCCAGAGTTAGTTTCATTACTTTGTCTTCCAAGGTACTTCTTAGAAGTTGTCAAATTTATTTCAAAAAAGATTTTTGTAATATGCTTTCTATATCCTTTTAAATTCTGTAAAATCTGTGGTAATGTCTCCTAGATCTTGATATTATAATTTAAAAAATGTATAACTGATATTGTGTAACAGGAAGAAAAGATCTAGAAAAGCAGGGGAATTGGGAGGGATAGGGGAAGGGAAAAAAGGGAAAGGAAAAAATATGAGAAGAGGAAAAAAAATGGAAACAAGGTCTTTGCAAATAGGGAAGGGAGGGCAAGGGAAGGGGAAAGAAATAAGAACCAAGATACTCATGTAAAGGTACAAGATCCCAATGATGAATGTAACTGTATTTTATACCGAAAATGTACCAATAAACTTAATGGGAAAAAAAAAATTTGCCTCTTGGAACAGAATGACTGAGATAGTAGAGTAGAAGGAAGGTGTACTTGTCATAAATTCTTTTGCATCTTTTAGATTTCCTACTATGCCATGTAGTATCTGTTCAAGTGAGTGAGTAATTAATATAAACAAATTTATATTTGGGTCAGCTTGGGTCATCTCTTGTATCTAAACTTATATTAATATAGTGCAGTCAGCATTAATGCTTCTAACTAAAAATATTAGAAGACCTTAGACTGTGATATTTGAATGTGAAAAGTATCTCACAGATCACATTAAGTTTGGAAACGTTAAATTTCCAAGGTTGATGCTAAATATTTGTGTCCATTTTGGCCAAAGTCCTAGGAAAGGAGGTATCAACTACTTCCACATTCCAGACCACCTATACAGAATGGAAAAGAAGCAACTGAAAATCAGTTTGGGGGTCGTAGGCTCTTCAACATTCAAAGGTATAAAAGGGCCGCAGTCAGGCTGGGGATTTAACTCAGATGGTGCCGCTGCCTGCCTTGCAAGCGCAAGATCCTGAGTTTGATCCCCAGTACAAAAAAAAAAGGCAGTAAAACTAGCCAAACCTTTGGAGAAAAAAAGAGAATTTGAAAGAGCTGTCAGTGTGTTTCACATTCCCTCTCTTTCCCTTTTTTAGACATACTGTAAGGCTTTCTGGCTCCTCACCTTCAGATTGGTGAGAGAGACTTCAAAGAACATACTTAACAGTGATCAATATTTTTCCTGAAGTTTTGGAGTAGTAATGGACTGGCTTCTGAGTCAAGCTGCAGAAATGTATACAGGATGAATGCTAAGGATAAGGAAGTTAACTGAACCCACCTGCCCCACCTCACAGCAGGTCTGTAGCCTGAGTGCATCAATGGACAAGATCTGGGCCAGCAGCAAAAGATAAGGAGGCCAATGGCCTGGGATTGTCTTAGAGCCTGCCCATGGGAGACACCGAGGTAGGTGAGGAGACTTCAGCAGGAATATTTCAGAAATGTATGGGCTAACCATACCCATTGTAAACAAAGAGTTCTGACTGGCCAATCAGGGGATGTCTCACCTTAGATTAGGGAAATGTATGGGAGTGGACACTTAGAAGCATGCACAAGACAAAGCCAGCTTTAATCAATTTAAACAAGGATCAGCCCACCGAACATGAAGTGCATGTCTAGCGTCCTTATTTGTGTTCTCTGTTTCCCAATTTCACATTTGTCAAGTTGGAGAGGAGAAGCAGAAGACAAAAGCTGGGGAAAGCAGCAAAACTGGATTTGCCTTTCTTTTTTTATTTCAGGCTAATCCACACAACTGGCCTGAGCTAGGGGAATGGAAAAACTTTTACTTTGAAAGCAGTTTCATTGTCACATTGAGAATTACTGAACTGAAACCATATAAGGCTAATATGCCTCAAAGACTTTTCATTACCCGAATGTGACCAGAGAAGACATGGAAACTACACTTCAACCTCGTGGTGGGTTTGTCTTATTTTTTAATAGTTTCGAATGGGCAGAGCAGAAAAGATTCAAATTTGTTTTGTTGTTGTTGTTGAGATCCTAAAAAGACAACACATTTAGGATAAACATT
Source organism: Heterocephalus glaber (assembly GCF_053883595.1). Taxonomy (NCBI): domain Eukaryota; kingdom Metazoa; phylum Chordata; class Mammalia; order Rodentia; family Bathyergidae; genus Heterocephalus; species Heterocephalus glaber. The sequence goes on from NW_028258156.1 coordinate 11,524,017, forward strand.
ACAATAGTTATGAGAAACAAATTAGCCTGATGCGGATCTAAATCTGTGTATTGCCTTGGCATGAGATCAAAGCCTAGGCTAGAAGGCAGAGCACAACCTCAGCTTCCCCATCAATAGAATACGGCATGTAGACTTAGTGGGCTGGTCCTGAAAGGAGCCCTAATCCATGGATTTTAGGTGGCCTTGGCAGAACGAGGCCTTGGCACAGCACTTGTGTCTCTTCAGGCCCCTTATTTCTCTGCAGTTCCTTAACTTATCGTGCCCTGTGAAAGAAACATCAATAACTGGAATGAAATGCAGTTATATGTTAGGAACAAAACGCTTTTATTTATTTTTAGTAGTAGAAAAAATGAGTGTTCTCTGGGGACTTTTAAAATTGTGCGTGTCTGTGTATACCATAAATTCCAAAAATGATGATTAGTCAGAAAAGGTAACTGTTACATGAAGAGTTGAAAAGTGGGGTCCTTTTTTCTTGGCAGTACTGGGGAATGAACCCAGGGCCTTCACACTGATTTATGTCCCACAGCCCTTCAAGCCTTTCTTTACTATTTTTTTTGGTTTTTGAGACAGCATCTCACTAAGTTGACCAGGCTGGACTTGAATCTGTGATCCTTCTACCTCAGCCTCTCAGTGCTGGGATTACAACCGTTGGCCAGCACGTGCCCCTTCTTTTGTGAAAAGAAATGCTTTCTGTATTTGGGGACCAAAGTCTAACAAATACAAGAATATTCTTTAAATAATATTTTAAAATATTTAAAGTGCTTCTTTATTCTAAATCTCGTATTTTGTTAAAAACTTAAATGCGACATTATTTCAAGTTCAGGGGCTGATATAGTTAATTATAAAAATAACTGTAACTAAATGCTGACATCAATAAAAAATTTATTAAGCCCCTAAAAACTAAAAGCTTAATGTAAATCTATAATTTGTTGCAAATAAAATTTTTTTGTTTCAAATTATAAATATAGGACATTCATGGCAAAATATTCCAACCATACAAGATAAAAGATAAAAGACAAAGTGAAAGGTCAAAATCCTTCTTTTTCACTTCTTAGCTTCCACTGCTACTCCTGGGAGAAATCCCCTTACTAACAGTTTCTACATATTCTTCACAATAGCCATCTTTCTCGAAATATTTGCTCCTATCTCTATGATTTTTGGACAAAACAGATACCATCACTAAAATGAAGAACAAGCATCAGAACTATATTTTATTTATATAATAAAGAAAATTTAGAAGGAAATAACTTTAAAATGTACCAGGCAGATTTACATTGGATACAAACAAAAACTCGTGATTGTTTCTAAGTTGTCAAAGCCCCAGGATAAAATGCCAAAAGTGTTTTCAGAATCTCTTTTGACCTACACCTGCTTTTAAAATTTTAAGTCACTATCACATAGATCTAGAATGTTGAACTAACAGGTCTCAAACATAGCTTAAATAACCATAATCATACTATGTCTAAAGTAGTTAGGAATTTGAACATAGATTCTTTTCTCTTATGCTAAAGAGATCCTTAAAAATTCTTATTGAATTTATGTTGTAGATTCCACTAATATGTATAACCAGGTAGATTTCTTCATGAAAAGTTCTCCGGAAGCCTGCTAAGTAAATAGTAACATTAATATCTTCCTGCATTTGTCATTTGGAAAATAAATAAAAAGATTTGTTAAACCAACAAGAAACCAAACAGTACTTGGTATATTTACTTAATTACTCCAAAGAATCATTTGTCTTATTACCCTTATAGCTATTTTAAATAAGTAGACTCCACATAGATTTCTGTGGAATTATGTAGCATTAGCAACAATTTAACACACTTATGAAAATGTGTAGGGAAACAGTGAGAAACAGAAGTTTTATTGAGTTAAATATTAAGATAAGTGACAGTAAATTTAAAATTTTTTAATTTACTTCAAGTGGAACATTATTCCATATGTAAACTTTGGCTGCTGACTTCAAAACTGGAATGAGACAGAAATCAGGGAACCTAATTAAAGAACTGAGAGAACATCTGGAAATTCAGTAATATTACGTAGAAAGTAAAGATGCTTTGGACATTCGATCACATGTGATACTGCAGTCATAAGAGAATTTAACTTTCTTCCCATCTTTGTCCAAAAGGAAAGAGAAGAGTCATTTTCTGCATGGTTCCTACATGTGTTATTATTTCTAAATCCCCAGCACCTGAACTCATCCCAATGGATAATTGCTGAATAAAAAAGTGAATAATTCAGTGAAAAGTAGTATTAAGAAAGCCACATGTCTTAGTCTGCTTCTGTTGCTGTAACAAAATAATGAAGCTGGGCAATTTGTAAAAACAAAAAAGTTTTCTTTTGTCTCACAGCTCTGGAAGCCAGACAATTCAACCTCAGGCAGCCACATCTTGTGAGAGTCTTGTGAATTGCTGTAACTCGGCAGATATCACTGCAAGGAGGTGTTTCGGGGAGAGGCAAGCCAAGGGTGCAGAATGGTTTGCCTCCCATTGTAAGAAGCTACTGCCCTGGTAACCAATGCAGTCCCTCTGGAAGATTATTAAACCCTTCTAAGAGCAGTGCCCCTTGAACTAACTACCTCGGAGTAGGCCCCACTTCTTAAAGGTCCCGGCATCTCTCAGTACCATTACAAGAACATATGAGCCTCGAAGGGGACAAGCCACATCCCAATTACTGCATCGTAGCCTTTATGCTGCAGTTACACCAACCCTTGTTACCATTTTCATCCACAAGAAGCTTGTAGATTCCTATCCTATCCTCACCGAAGACATAATATCCCATCCTAACTTCCTAGGACAAAGTTTTTAAATACAGCCAGGATTTGCAGTGATACTCATGAACTGCCTGTGACATATAATAGAGCTCTTCTAGTAGAATTTTTAATGATATATATATATATACATACATATATTTTTCTCTAAAAGCTGTTATGTATTCAATATGGAAAACAAAAAATGCAAGAAAGAAAAGAAAATTTTAGGATTTTTATCACCTAGAAATAATTAGTGTGAGATCTACTTTTAAAGTATATACATAATAAGATTAATCTTGGTAAACAAAGTTTCTCATCTTGCTCTTTTCACTGATTACCACTGAAACATTTTACCATGCTATCAAAATTTCTCATAAATCCTGGCTATAAATGTAATGAATTAACCTAAGATGTAGACCCACACTAACTCAATTACCCATGTTACTAACAGACATTTAAATTCCTTAGTTTTTTAAAATACCCTTTATTATACCTTTGTAATGTGTCTTGCAGAATATTAAGAAATACAAATAAAAATCAGAGAATATAAAAATAGATTCCCAGTATTCATAAATTATCACTCTTAAGATGTCATATATCCTGTTGTATATTTTTGTCTATACATATCTATGTATATGCATTTGTTTATATTTGTACTAAAATTAGGTAATAATGTATATTCATATTATCTTATATATCCAAATTATTTTGTATTTTTAAACTATTTTTCTGAGTGAATAATTGGCTTTAGATTTCAAAACAATTTCAATTCACCTAAAAACCACATTATTTTCTCACACATTTCCCCTTAATTGTCCCCCAAAAGTCCATCTGAGTAGATTATCAAAAAACAGCAAAGTCCCAAGTTTTATGACCCAGACTTGAAGACTTCAGAATTTTTTGCTATTAGTAACAGTGCTGAAATGGAGACTTTTGTGTATAAGGCTTTTTCTATAATTAGAATTGTTTCCTTAGGAGACGTTCCCAGAAATGGAATCAATGAATCAAATGCCATGAATTTGTAAATCTCTTGATATCTAATGCCAAGTGACTTTCCAAAAGCATTGTACCAAATTACTTTTCCAACAGTAAGGCATTAGAATGCTTTTACAATGCACAAAATTAAACAACAAAACAGACTTATGAACACAATTTTAATTTGATGTTAAACAATGGAACTACAACTTTATGTGTCTCCATCACTTACCTGTTAAGTTACACTCAGGTAATTAAACTAGATACACAAGTTTTAATTAGGTAGGAAAGATGTGTGAAACAGTTCTTGTCTGTAATAAACATATAACCTATTGAGCAGCTATAAAAATGTCAATATAATGCTGGAACACAATTATATATACTTAAGGATTTATAAGAACAAAGTTAGTCATCTAACCCAGGCTGAGAAAAGTGAAGGTTCATGAAGTCTTCTTGTAAGATGTAACAATGTAGTTTTTCTTCATGATTGACTAGGAATTTTCCATGGGGGGAGGGGCAGAGGACAATCACAATAGAATGAACAACTTTGAAAGTGGTCCAGGATACAAAATGGTGTTCATAGGAGCAAATGCCCAGTCATTTTTTCTGTCTTTTCTCATTTTTTGTGGTAGATATCACTCAACTCAGTTTCAACAGAGCAACATTCAAAGTATAATAATCACTTCCCATTCATATAGTGTATGCTTCAAGTCTTTCAAATCTTCTTAGGAGAAAGAAGAGTAGCTAAGTTTCTCTAGAGGATATTTCTAAATATATGAACATATTTTTACTGTCAGAATAACTAATAGTTCTATTAATGTTCACTGGTCAAAGACCTGAGGAGTTCTACTTACTGCAAAGTGTAAAAAAGCTTACACAAGAAAATAACAGTCCCGCTCAAAATGCCAATAGGACATAATTCTGTTCATACAAAGTACTGAGCCAGACTGCAAGTTCCTTGAGGACAAAGATGGTACTCTGTACATCTGTTATCCTCACTGCACCTAAAATACAGATGCTAGCTATGTAATAAACATGCAGTGAATATTGCTTGCCATGAAAATTAGCAAAATTTCAAAAATGTCAGAAGCATGTCACCAACTCTTTTTTCTATACTCTAATATACATTGTCTACCACCAATGATGGGCAATACTAGGATTTGTACGGGCTGTAGCTGTGCCTTGGTGAAATGAGATCAATGCCAGTCACCTATCTAACCATTTACATTGGCAGAGGAAGGAAATCGGCTTTCATTTCATCACTTGCCACAGGAGAAAAAATTCCTAGAGTCACATAAGTTCCAAGAAAACTTACTTTTAAATGATTGTGGTTCTCACCCCCACTAATGGTCACTGGGAAGTTAAGCACAATCGTCTGAGGCTAAAGGCTTAGCTCATTATGGAAAGTGATGAAGAAAATGACAAATTCGCAAAGTAAAGTTTGTTTTTAATTGTTTAATGGGGCTTTTTGAAGTCTCCACCATGTATTACCTTTAAAACTTCCTTCTTAAAACAAAACTGCCATGATTTATTTTTTACTGAATCTTTACACACCATTAAAGCACACTCATTTAGCCATAAAGACAACCATGCTGTTCTAGGAGGAAAAAGCACCCCTAAAGCATAGAATTCTTAAGATTTTAATTTTACAATAAAACAGGCCACAGGCAAATAAACACAGTTCTGAGTGAAAAGGAGCAGGAGCATTAGGTTTCAGAATTATCGTAAAACAGGAAGGTTGTGAGGGTGTAACAGGGGATGAAAGCAGCCTGAACCCTGGAGCCTTCCTGCTGACTTGGGCCATGCCAAAACACACAGTGGCTTACATGCAGCGCAAACACACACAAAGGTGTGCATACACAATACTCCATGGATAACTTACTTGGAATAGCGACTTTCTTTCAAAAGATCCAGTTCAAAAGTCAAGACAATTAAAAAAAAAAGGTTCATAGTTAATCCAACTATTCTTAAAAAGAATACACTCCCAGGACATTTGGACTAGAAATGGTCTTCAACCATGTGCATATTAGCAGTTTCTACTCAAGTAACCATCTGGGAGAGTAAACTTTCCTCTGTAATAATCAATCAATCTCCTTCTCTTTCTCTCGCCTAAAACAGGTTGTACCTCCAGTGTTGGTGTTGAATTTCTCTCTGAGCCATTCCTTTCTAAACAACATCTCAGAGAAAAATGAAATATCTAAATAGTCCTCATGGTATACACTGTGGTAAAGAAAATACATATTGTGGTAAAGAATGCCATATCCACAGCTATGGCCACATCCCAATAAAAGAAGTGGGAGATTATGCCAAATGGAGGTAGCACTTAAATTGCTCACCAGAAAAATAAAGAAAACCCGGTCATGATTTTCCCTTCCCTAAAATAAAAAAGCAGCTTCTACTTAGTTTGGAACAGCCACTGCGAGGAGGGAAGCTTGTGTTTACTCAGGTCTTTTCTCAGCAGTCCAGTTCATTAGGTTTGAAGTGTACCTTTTGTTTTGCTCTTTATTTTTTAACTTTGTTATATTCATCCATGGGAATCGCAAACCCTACTTTTTAGATGGCAACTCAGAAGACTGCAATAAACAATACAAGCAAGAGACAACACGAATACACGCAAAATACATCCAAATTAATTTTCACATATTTTTCTACCTCAGAAAAGAAAAAAGAAAACCTGAAAAACTGTTCATCTTTTAAAGATTATAAAACTGTATTACCATGACTTATGTTTTCATCTCTAATGCTATATGTACTTAGTATGTAAGTATTGAATATCCTTCACTACAATTTGTGGAAAAATTCAACAGAGCAGTATAAACTGCTTGAAATAAATTACTCCATAAATTCAGATTTTCCAAAGGATCACAATGCTCATAATCTTTTCAGGCACAGGCACACAAGAAAACGAGGCCAAAAGAGGTTATACATAAAAGATGCTAATAACAAATATGCCATAATAAAGACAAGTTTATTTCTCCCCAAATAATTGCATATGAAATATGTTTCAACTTTTGCTTCACAGAGTGAGTATAATGGGCATCTCATTAATACATCACACCATCACCTGATGTAAATAATGGGTCAGGTAAATACAGAATCACCAGAAAAAACTAGTCACACCAAATTTAGTTCTTGAAACAATTTAAAACAACATTGATTCTCTGAAATGTGAGCAACAAAAACAAGACTACTCTTTTTTAACAGGCTAACTTCTGAACAAAAAAAATGACCTTGTTTCCAGTATAAAATAGAACTAAAATAAAGCCAGAGGCACAACGAAATATTGAATCACACCACTCCCACCTACACTGAGAGTAACAGATACATTTTAGTAATTAGATCATTTTGATACTGTCCTTCACTTGGTTTACATGCAGGACACTCTTAGGTTTCCTTCTATCTTAGTAGCTGCTGCTTCTCAGTCCCTTTTGATGGCTTTCTCTCTCATCCATAACCTCTTCCTTTCCTGGGTTTAGTCCCTGGGCCTCTATGGATAGTCACATCCTTGGTGATCTCGTCTAATCTCGTGATAAATACCACTATGTATCCGAGCGTGGTGGTGCATACCAAGAACCCCAGCACCCGCAAAGCTAAGGCAGGACAATCGCCATGCATTTAAGGCCAGCCTGGGCCACATAGTTCAAGGCCAGCCTGGAATACATAGCAAAGATCTGTCTCAAAAGAAACAAAGTAAAGCAAAACAAACAGGCAAAACACTATGTGTTGGGAACTCTCAAATGTCTATCTCAACTCTGAACCTTTCACCTGAACCCCATGTTCACATCCTCCCCTACCTACAAGTAATGTCTATGTGCATGTCCCAAGGATATGGCAAAGTTATCATATCTGAAAAACTCCAGAATTGAGTTCACAAACTCAATTCTGTCCACAATTCTGGTCACAAACCAAACTGAACAAGAACCAAATCAAATTTCCCCATAAGGTTAACATCGAACCTAACCATTGAATGTGATTCGTTCAACTCGGTTTGTGGCCACAATTGTGGAAAGAATCAAGTTCATAAACTGAGGTACCACTGTAATTTATTTCCCTATTGAGGAACATTTTAGATGTTTATTCTTTTGGGCTATTACAAATAAAGATAAAATGAATAACTCTGTATGGGTTTTTGTGGGTGTAGAGATAAGTATTAATTTCTGTAGGATAAATTTCCAGAAGTAGAACTTCTGGGTCATGTGGCAAACACAATTTTATATATATTTTTAAGAAAAGAAAAACTGTTTACCAAAAAGGCAATACCATTTTACATGCCCACCAACAATGTATGAGCAATTCAATTTCTCTGCATCCTATGCAGAACTTGATATTGTCACTACTTTTTATTTTAGCTATTCTAAGAGATATATACTGATATTCAATATAGTCTTACTATTACTTATCTAACATTTAATGATGTTTAACATTTTTCCATGTGCTTATTGGTTATTTGTATACCCTCCTAAGCAAAATATCTCTTAATATTCTTGCCCATTTTCTTATTGTTGACTCTTGAGAGTTATTTCTCTCTTCTAGATATCAGTCTTTTGTCATAAATCAAGCTGCAGAAGTGTTGTTTTTTATACAGTCAAGGTTATATCATGGACTCATTATATAGTCTCATTAAAGAGGTGCCCCATCATCCTATTTTACAACAGACAGAACTACACTCAAATGGCCAACAAAAATTAATTTCTGTTGTTTTTTCCCATAAGTATCCATTCATGTTACCTCACCAACTTTTCTCTGCTTCTTCAGCAAAAAATTTAAAATAAAAATTCAGTATATGTAAATACATATTCTGCATTCTTTGTATATGCTTATTCTGTAGATCTATGTAGTATGTTTTATTATAAATCCATAAAACATATACAGGACCTCATACACAAGTCTGTTTTTATGTCAACAGAACAAAAGCCTTAGGGTCAAACTTCATCTTTTTGGCACTTGTTAGAACATGGACAAATGGGTTTCCCATTAATATATTTCTAAATTTCAACAACAGTTTTTATTTTACTGAAAATTAAAAATAGTTTTCTACTGTATGTGACATATCCCTTTTGATAAGAGTCACAAAATGAAAATTATCTATTTTGCAAGTTAAGCTCATGTATGAGTGGCATTCAAGCCCGTTTCTCCTAAATTTCTTTTAAATGAGTAGTAGGTCTTTTGGTCTATCTATCCACTACTAATTATTACAAGTTACAGAAATACTACCATCATCATCTTCATTACTTTAGTCAGAATCAACTCAGGGAAATGGAGCTCATGCAAGTTAGATCAATAGAATACAATTAATACGGCAGAACTGGTTGGGGAGATGTGGAGAGAACAGAGAGACAATAGAGCAAGATGAGGTAACACAGATACTTTACAAGTGCTACTACTTGTAGAACCACAAGGAGAGAGATTATGGCATGTGAAAGCCCAGAACCTGGGTCTAGCAAAAGAGACCAGAAATACTTGGAAGGCCACCCAAGTTGCTATCCTAAACAGACAGGGCCTTAAGAACGGGTTGGGAACTATGGAATAAACCCATTTGGAGGTACCCAGAGTAACTGCAGATGCTCTGATGATGATGGGAGTGACATCCTCGAGAGAACTTGACAAAGAATGGGGCTGGGGCTAGAGCAGGACCCACAGTTTCTCTACCCCTCCTTCAATCTCCACTCAGTGCTTCCCAATGGCTGAACCTAAGAAAGAAACCATTGGCAAAGAAGCCTGAGAGGTGAGATTTGCTACCATCAGCCCCTTACAAAACAGCACAGAGAAGATGCACAAAGTGACCAGCACAATCGTGATTGGGGCTAACAGATCACAAACTATAGGTTAAGGCACCCAGAATCTCAGGCAGACTGCATCTTAAGAGTGCTAGTAAAAAGAGTTAATACAAGAGAAACTTGTTATAAAACCTTATGTTCATTAGCTACTTTGGAATATGATTATTTATGGGGTAATGGACTTCATATTCTTCTTTTTTTTTTTCTTTTTTTTTCTTTTGGTACCGGGGATCGAACTCTGGTCCTTGTGCTTGTGGGGCAGGTGGCAGAACCGCTGAGCTAAATCCCTGGCCCTGGACTTCATATTCTTAAGGCTATAATAGCTAAGCTAGGCCACTGTGTATTGTTCATACACAATGGACAGACATTTCACTAAGACGGCTCTGAGGTGGGGGAGATGAGATGAGCCTCTGGTGACTCAGCAACTCCCCTACTCTGTCAGTGCTGGGGAACTTGATATAGATATGTTTCTGCCTTTTTATGTACTAGTCTCCTACATCTTTAAAAGGGAAAATGCCATACAATACAAAATAACAAAAGAACCTAAGCCTTGTCTATTTTTAAGTAGCGATATGTTATATAAGTTTCATCCTATGTGTTAAACAGAAGACTAAGGATGAGAAAAAGGAGGACAGTGCCAGGATGGGTCAGTTTGAGATGGAAAAAGAAGCTACAGTTCATTGAACACCTCTTCTGGTGTCAGGCACAGTGCCAGGCACTTGTCATCAGCTAACCAATCCAATACTCATGACAACTTTGAGAGATTTAATTCCATGTTTACAGGTGACAAAACTGAGAAGCAAAGAAGCTGAACTCCTTGCTCCAGCTGACCCCAGGGAGAGTGGGATGCAGGCGCCCTTAATCTCTTTCCACAAGTTAACTTCCTGTCCTACGCCAAAAGTGCTTGGAAATCACATTCTGATGCTGAAAAGATGTTTTGTAACGTAATGTAAAATGACTAAGTCTAAAAAGAACGCCTCTTTCCAACATCTATGTAATCATTAGGCAAGAGCATGTAGTGCTTAGCAAAAAGGACAGGAAGATAAACAGCCAAAAGTTAGGATGTATTCAAATTGTTTCTTCTCATATATTCCTTCAGAATAAGGCTGCTGTTTTGTCAATATGCATAATGGAAGAATAGAAATTTGTATTGGTTTTAAAAAATAATGTAATCTGACTGACAAAGGAAATCCGCAAGTACTAAACTCATAAACTTTTATTCCATAGAGTTATAGGCCAAAGAATAAGAAAGCCAAGCTTCATTTCTACTCCTTCTTATTAGACCATATAAAAATAGAGGGATATTTAGGGATCTCATATTGTACAGAGAACTAGTAGGCAGACTCTCACTTCTTACCATATCATTACCTTGACATTACCGTGCACATATGACTCCTTCATTTATTCCACACCTACCATTTTATTTATTAAATTTGTTCAATTTCCTTCAGTCTCCACATGGGTGTTTGACATCCTACACCTCACTTCAGAATGAGGCACTGTTCTGGCATCTAGGAATACGAAAGTGCTGATACACAGTGTCTATTCTCAAGGAACTTACAGCCTAGCACAGCAGCTCAAAAATTTCTCCTTCTTGGTGCCTTTAGCATCTCAGTATTTTTTTTTTACTGTACCCTATAAGCCAAAGAAATATCTATCGATTGTGTTCCTTTTTTTCTTCCTTTTTTTTTTGCCAAGTCCAAACAACTATTTATGTGCTAACAACTTAGCACCTCTAGGTACTACCCAACTTCTCAAACCTTGGAATAAGATTAGACACTGCCACCTTTGCTTCCTATTTCACACTGATTTCTCACAAGATATTTGATTATTACCAAGCAACTTCCAAAATTGAGTGCAGCAAAGACAGACTATAATTAAAAAGAATTAAGAGAACTAATTTCAAAACTGTGAACTACCTTAAAGAATTAGTAATGTTTAATGCATGTCTTTGTGCCTCAATCACAGCTTAAAAATATCCCACAGTGCTCCTGTAGGTACACACTGGAGTGCCCAACTATACAATTTGGGAACTGTAAGTTCAGTGCAGGGTTTCTCAACTATGACTCTGTTGATATTTTGGGCCAGGTAATTTTAGTTGCAAAGGAGATGAAGAAATAGATAAATAAATTATAAATTGCCAAGGAATAGTATTGCTATAATAGAGATAGCCACTTGGAAATTACTTCAACAATATAATTCTAGTGGTAAATTCTCAGAGTGTGTGTGTGTGTGTGTGTGTGTGTGTGTGTGTGTGTGTGTACAGAGAGAGAGAGAGACAGAGACTGAGAGAAAGGGAGATTGGAGATGAAACCAAAAAGTGGTCTAGCACTGTGCAATGTCCCCAGCCCTTCTGTATATATTCTTTAAGACAGAGTTTTTTTAAGTTATCCAGGCTGGCCTCAAACTTGTGATCCTTCTCCATCAGTTTCCAATGGAGCTGAAATTACAGATGTGTGTCACTGCACCTAGCCAGTGGTAAATTCTTAGTACATCTGCCCCAAAGGAACATCCTCATTCTTTTTCATTCTTTTGGTACCAGGGGATTGAATGCAGGACCTTGCTCTTACAAGGCAGGAAAGGTGCCACTGAGCTAAATCCCCAGCCCATCATCCTCTTTCTTGAAACACTCTTTCCTTGGCTTGTACTATTTGCTACCTTCTGTTCCCTCCCCCTTACTAACAACTTCCACTCAATCTTTTTGCTAGATTTTCTTTTTTGCTCATTAATGGTAGAGTGGCCCAGAGTTGAGAGCTGTTGGATCTTCGCAGTTTATGTTTACAGACTTGGTGAGTTTATCAGTATCATGATTTTAAGTATAACCTAAAGGATGATGACATCCAAATTCCTGTCTCTGCTTTGACCCTTCTCCTAAACAAGCCCTTCATCCAGTATTTGCCATATCAGTGGACACCATCAAAATTTATCCTACATAGGTCAAAAATCTCAAGAGTTATCCTTGTTGCTTCTCTTTTGCTCAACTCTATACCAAATATTAAATCTCATCAACTCTACCTTTAAATTCTCTTTTGAATCTGATAACTTCTTCCCACTCAGTGTTGTTGTCTGGCACCTTTACCATCTTCCTTCATTTTCCCCTTGAACACAGTAGCCAGATGGTTGCTTACATGTTTGTTTGCGGTTTTTTTTGGTACCAGGGATCAAACTTGGGACCTTGCACTTTGCTTACTTATGTTTTGAAGCACAAATAAAATAAAATCCAGGGGCCTTTACAATGGCCTTCAGGACACTGTATGACCTGACATCTGATGTGGATGTCCTTCCAATGGGCCACAGCCTCAAGAATCAGTTTTTTGTTCACAGAATATACTAAGTAAGCCCATGACCTCACACATGCTGCTCCCCGTGCCCAGAATTCTTTTCCTTTTCCCTCAGATATTACCATTGTCAGCTCACTTGCTTTTGGTAGGTGCTCATCAAAATCACTTCTTAAAATATTTTTTTAAAATTTTTTTATAATGCTCCATTTCCCCCACAAGGATGTAGGTTCCACAGGAGGAGGATTTTTAACTCTTTTGTTCACCAATATTATGGTCTGCATTAGAGACACCTCAGCTCATATCTGCTGAATAAATGTCTAGCAGAACAGATGAACACGTGAAAGAATGAACAGGTCTATGAATGGTGCCACAGCAGTCCAGAGGGGCAGAGCCTGTAAATCTGAAAAAGGTGATGGTTAAGCAAAGCTTCCTAAAGCAAGAATGGTCCATCTTGTTCTTGAGAGAAGCAGAAAGGGAAGAAGAATACAAGTGGACAAAATGAGTCGGTGGGTCAGAAGGGCAAAGAAGCGAGGCTTATTCAGGAGGAAACTCTGTGTAGGTCAGGAGAGCTGGGGCAGCCTGGGCAGTAGTCTTGGCCACTGTGTCTCCAAATCATGCAAAATCACCACTCACATAATCCTCAGAAAACCTTCCATGAAGTTCTCAAATAAAGATGCATGTCCTTCTACACAGGGTAAAGCAGAATCTCTCAAGGTGTGGGGTGTGGAGACTTGGAAGGAAATCTAGGGGGAATAAATTGCTAGATAAATAGGTAGAGTCATCAAAAATAACTTTAAAAAGTGGGGTTTTTTACAGGTGCATGTTCATGCACACCTAGAGATTTTTAATATTATCTCCAACATTGTAAGATAATTTTTAACCATAAATTATCATGATCAGAGTATTTTCCTAGGATATTAAAGATCATCTGAAACTATGATGCTTACATAGTGCATAATATAAATACACCCTGGGTTATTTTATTGTTCCCTGTTCTGTCTTGTTCCCCTCAATATCTCCACGCTGATATTTGGTTGGCACCTCACACTCAACACAGGGTTTTTTCATACTTGAGAGATTTAGGTCGTTTCTAATTTGCCTTTATTCATATCAAAGTAATCAACATACTGTTTAAATAATGTTTGAGAATATTATCATTTAGGATATATTTCTAGAGCTAGTTTTATTCTGTGAAATACTAGAAGTGTTTTAAAGCTCTGATACATCCTGCTAAATGATCCTCCACAACGAATACAGCCATATATTCTGCCATCAGTAATGTGTTTCCACTCCTTGCCATAGTCTGACCAATGTTATTTTTTAAATGTTTTGAAATTTGGTACTTTAGTATATCACGATGCTATTTTGCATGTTTTTTGTTTACTAGTGATGCTGAATTTTGTATCATGCATTTACTGTCACTTGACAATCTCCCGTTTTAACTTGTCTGTACCTATCTTTGGGAAGAAGAATGTATTTGCCTGCATTGGATGACTGTTGCTAACATTTAGCCGTATTAGTTTACCATCACAAATATTTATTAACTTAAGCAAACATTTATTAACTTAAGCAACTGTTTAAAGTGCTTGGTATATATTAGTTCCTTTAATCTTCACATCAATCATCTGAAGGAAGTTTTATTAATATATTTGCTTTATAGAAGAGAAAACTGAGGTGTAGATAAGTTCACAGTTATAAAAAGAGGGAAGTAATATTTGCTTCAGACATGCTCTTTACTTATGTGTAAGAAGAGATCCAAGAGCAAAATAAGTTTAGTTTTGTATATGTTGTTTCTCACAGGCTATAAAACATCTAAACCAGAGTTTCTCAACTGTGGGATGATTTTGTTACCCAGGAGTCTTTTGGCAAATTTCTGGAGTCATTTTTAATCACATGAAGAAGAGCAGGTGGTGCTACTGGGATGCTGGTAAGCATCCCACAAGGCAGAGAATAGCACCCTAACACAAAGACTTGGCTAGTCCAAAGTGTCAATAGCAATGAGCCTCAAAACCACTTTTTAAATAGACATGTATTATCTATATGGAGCTTGGAAATTAGAAAAGCCATCTAGGTAAGAAAGAAAGATTAGGTATAAATCAACTGGAGTCACTGTGAACATATGCCATTCTCTAAAACTCTATTCACTGGCAGCTTAGTGTCAAATTTATTATTAGGCTTTTCAGAATTAAATGGACCACAACATATGAACACTTAGAAAGATATAATTCATTTTTTTGAGGAGCCATGTTTATCCATAGTTGTACAGAGATATTAGAATTCTTGTTTTTGTTCCAAGAAAAATATTTCAAAACAAACTCCCATACAACTAATGATTATGTTTATCACCTAATTGCAAGGAAATGGGGTCATTGCTGAGAAGTACAGAACAGAATATTTTAGAAAAGCTAGGCAATTCCAACAACAGAAAAACACGAGTTGAGGGAAAAATAGATTAGAATGGCAATAGCATTGCAAGCACACTGAGAAACAAGCCCTGCTTCAAATCACTAGCTTATGAGCCACCTTGTGAAAGGACCATGGCTGTGTGGATGGACACAGCAGGCATGCTCAGAGGTTAAAGAGTTTTGTCAGGAAGTTAAGTGCTACTTGTGCCATTCTGGAATCCTGGCTGACTGCCAAGGTCACATTGTGCTGGCAAGCGGCAAAGTAAAAGGCACCCGTCCACACATTAGCAAGGGGCAGGGTGCCAATGGGAGGGCATGGCAGAGCCTATTTGCTTCCAGAAAAAAGAAAATGTTATAACCAGTTGTACTTTACAGGAGTTTTTCAGTTAAAAAAAAAATCAGGGTTTTTTTGATATTTGAAATATTTTATGCTTACTTCCAGCTGGGAAAGTTTAATAACCATCACTATAGATGCCATGTATTTAGTGGGGTGGAGTGGATGTTCTGGAATCAAAAACATGGATTCAGATTCTGGCTCTCCCATTTAATAGCTATATGGTATATACTTAGTGCTTCCGTTGACCTCTAAAATGGGGGTTATAAACACATGCTGGTAAATCTTAATTGTCAACTTGACTGGATTAAGAGACTGCTTGTGAGGTCCCTGGATCATGGGGAGTTATATTCATCGGTGGATTAATCCACTGAGACGTTCATAGTTGAATGTGCTATTAGGAGGTGGGGTTCAGTTAGAGGCAATGGATTACTGGGGGATCTGCCTTGGAAGTGTGTATCTCTCCTTCACACTCTTCCCCTATGCTCTGCTTCATGGACACTAAGAAGTGAGAAGCTTTGCTCTACCACACCCTTCCACCATGACACTTCTGCCTAGGAGCCAGCTGACCATGGACTACATCTCTGAAACCATGAAACAAATAAGTCATTTCCTCCTTTAAATTGTGTGTATAGGCATTTTGTCCCAGCAATAGGAAAGCTGACCAATACAAATAGTATCTATCACCTAGAGTTTTTGTAAGAATCATGTAGGTTAACACAATTACAGTCCTTATAATAGTGCTTTATCCACGCTAGTGCTCATTAAAATTAGAAATTTTGTATAAATTTGGAACAAAAAGGCTGTAATGTTTAAATACCAATGTTTCCTCCTAAGTGGTCTTCAGACAAGGGAACTCTTTCCAAGTTCTTTGTACCTCCTTTATGGAAATTCCTTATTTAGACAAGGATGTCTTTTGGCTCTTCAGAATCTTCATATTGTAATTCACTTCAATTAAATGCTGACATTATCTTGAAATACTATGTAAATATTTCATTGTAGTTTAATGCCCTATTCCTCGAGTTTTCAGAGAATTTTTTATAGAGTATTTTGACCTGTCTTGGAATAAGAGGTTTTTGTTAATATCTAGAACATCAAGTTTTGTCTTCCTCCAAACCTTAGCATGGTGTTTGAACCATTATTGGGATTCCATAGATTGTTATTAAATATGAGAATAAATATACTTAATATGGTTTTAGTGATTTGATGCCAGTGTTCTATGAAAGAAAGAAGACTCAGATTTTGTACTGTCTACAAATTTTTACCTTTTTGACTTTTTTATTAAAGGTACTTTATTCTTTCCATACAATATTGCATTTTTTTCTAAAATTTACATGCTGTAAATCTGACTTTTTTGATGTGCAGGTCTATATATTTAACACAAGTATAGATTCACATAACCATAATCACAATTGAGATGCAGAACCGTTCCATCACCCAAAAAAGTCCTAATTCCCCCTACCCAACCCAAGCAATCACTGGTCTGCCACTGAAAGCTTTTTTTTCAATTTTAAAAAAATTAACTTCTGTTTTAGAATAACCTCAGATTTTCAACAAATTTTCCAACATAGAACACATCAAGTTCCCGTATAACTTGTGAGCAGTTTTGACCATGAAGCATTTGTCAAAGAAACTAACATTGGTGCAATACTGTTTACTAAATTTTAGGTTTTATTTGTCTTTCACCAACTTTCTCAAGTTCTTTTCACTGTCCAAGATCCACATCAGGGCCCCCACTTTGTATATACTTGTCATGTCTCCTTATATCTCTTTTGATGTGACAGTTTCCATTCTTTCCTTGTTTTTCATGCCTTTCACTCCTTTTTGTTTGGAGATTACTAAAGTGTTTTGTAAAATGTTGAAAAATTTTAGCATGTCTGATTTTCTTTTCATGACCGCATTGAACATATGAGTTTGAGGGAAGAAAGCAATAAAGGAAGTGCCCTTTTCACTGCACCCCCATAAATGCAGCAGATTCACATGCCTTATGACTGGTGATGTTCATCTTGATCACTCGGTTAAAGCAGTGTCTGTCGTATTTCTCTATTGTAACATTGCAATTTTCCTTTTCTATACTTCATTCATTAGAAGTGAGTCACTAATTTAAAAGTAGTTATGACTACCCTACTGCAATCATAATTCATCCACATCCTTAGCATATGAAAAGTCATCACGGGCTTTCCATTTACTTGCCACTGCATACATTAGACAATATTATCACTGTGATCTCAAAAGGGAGATGAGAGTCATGGAAGTTAAACAGCTATTGTTTAGTAAGAGGGAGAATTTAGGACCATGAATACCTGAGTCCCGAATATATTATTCGCTCTCTTCTCCTCAAACTGCCCTTTCATTTACCTCACAATAAATGTCAACTAATGTGAAGCAGTAAATTCTTATTACTGTTTATATGTAACCTTTACCAGTACTCTTTAACATACCAACATACTTGAACTAGTGTGTTTATTTCACAAGGCTGTAGCTGAACTGTGTGGTAATTAACAAAATGACAGACAAAATCTGTCATTAGTGGGGATACCAGACATCACCAAGTATACACCAAGATATACATCACCAAATAGAGGAAGAGATAGACTAAATGGAAAGTGACATCCCACGGGGGAATGAAAGCGAATGAACAGCCAGCAAAGAAATTCAGAGGATGAATGCCAGAGAAGTGAACAGAAAATAACAGCAGACAATTGTTTTCTTGTTTTTTTTAAAAAAAATACTGTGATTCCTCTCTTTCCATATAATCAGTATTAGGAGGAATGAGCTGGTCTACTGGAAAGTGAATTCAAGATAATTTAGGGATCTGCTCATATTAGAGGTTGTGCCAGGCACAGTAAACAACTCTGCCTGAGGAACATGGAGGGTCTGGAGGTGTGGCCCACCAGCTAAGGCTTTAGGAAAGGTCGTGACCCAGCTCTTCCCTCTGCAACTGAAACTTAGGTGCTCAAGTTCAGGATATAGACACGTAGAAGTGTCCTAACACCTGTGGTCACTGAACAATAAATACTCAGACAGTAGCTGCATCTCCATAGCTCCTAACTTTTCTTCCTCTGTAACTTTAAGTCAGATCAGGTTGGACGCATATTCCCCTTCTATGCAAAGTCATTGTGGCTACTTTTTGATTTAGCTTCTTGGCTCTGCAGAATTATTTTGTCTTCTGTGCATTGGTCTCTTTATTCAAGCCCTGGCATTGATTCTGTTGAAAAATAAAATAAAATAAGTTGTTCTTTTTGATTCCTATGAAAATAAAAATTCATTCACTTGTGGCCTTTTGTGGATGCTTGATTTTATTACAGAACTGGGAATGAAGAATGCAGGAAAGACATAAACAGTAAAATACAAATTAGAGACAAGTCTACTAAGTCCACTGGTTCCACGCACTTCCTACTTTTCTAAATCTCCCTCCCCTTTCCATTTATTTCCATTCTTTGGAAAAAACAACAAATAAATTTCTTCCATTCTCCCAGAGCAGAAATTCAACTTTATCCTATACCTGCCTCAACATTTAGTCCTCAGTCTCTTCCACTACTTTCAGTTAGATGAAAAAACAGGACAGAGAACCACAGAGACAAATTTTTATTCATGATACACTTAAAATATTTGTTCTACAATTACTCTTCTTAGTTAAACTGCTGCGGTAGAGGGAAAGTAAGTTTGCCCTATGATTCACATGTTGCCAGAAGAGTTAGGAGAATGTGGAAATATGTTACTAATAAGGATATTCAAGTAAATTACTTTCCAGGAGAAGCAGGAGGAAAATACACATAGATATACATACAATATTTTGTGCAAGATTGTATTACATAAATGTGTAACTGTTTTTAAATTTTGTAAGACTCTATAGTACTTGAGGGTAGTAATTATGACTAATTTCATTAATGGTTTCAACATGCATACTCCCATAAATTTACAAAGGCTTAGGGAGGATTTTTTGTTGAACACTGTTAATAATCTCCTATTGCCTAAAAATATTTTAACATTCACACATGTGTTTTCATTAGCATAACAGCATCTTGGATATCCAAAATTTTAATCAGACGAATCATTCAAGATGGCTTAAATTTCCATACAGGTAAAGGTCAGACATTGGAAATATATTAGCTATTTTAAGAGGAATCTTTCTTAAATATATAGCAATTCTTATGTTTTGAAACAGAATGTATCAAATGTAACTGAATGTTTTCTCACTGACTGTGGGTGATTCTAAAAATTAAACATTTTAATTTCTGTATATATTATAACATCCTACTGAGGAAAATATAATTGCTCCCCCAATTCGTTCTTAGAATGGATTTTCCCAAACCAAGGGAGAAATTTTAGAACATGTGTTTTATTTGGGAGATAATTGTATAAAATATCAGTTCTACAGTAGGGAAGTGTGACAACATTTTATGGGAGGCAGCCAAAAAAGTAAACACTTTACCAATGTGGACAACCAGACTTTCATCCTTCTGGAGACCTCTGCTCATGTTAGACTTAAGCAAGGGGCAAGGAAACTGAGGTATCAGTGCCTATCAGTCATTGGTTGTAGTCCTAGTGGCACTACTTCGCTGGCTCGGTTAACCTGTCACACACCTGGGCTAGGCCTTCTGGCATAGGCTTGAACTACTAAAGTCTTCAGGCAAAAGGAGATCTAAATTAGCAAGAGCTCAAAAATGATGGAGCCCTGGGAGGTGTGGGCACCTGCAACTTCCGCTACAAGGTGCACTAGGAATCCGAGTTCCTTTATTATTTCTAGTTCATTATTTTTTGCCTGCTGGTAGTCCTTCCTCTTATTTTCTTCCTTTAACTTCTATGTAGTTGTAATTTAAATTTCTAAAGCTGTTGTAATTGATGACAAAACAGAAGTAAATGTGGTACCTCTTTCCCCTTACTTAATGCCTTTATAGGCTAACTACTGAGAAACATTTGTAGACTCAACGAATACATGTGATTTCAATTCCTTTTTTTTTTGGTACCGGGGATCGAACTCGGGACCTTGCATTTGCAAGGCAGGTGCCAGAACCACTGAGCTAAATCCCCGGCCCTCAATTCCTTTTTTTCATTTCTTTGTTCTAGCATTTGTTACTAATAAAATATGATTGGATAACTGAGTTCTGGATGGATGAGCTATTATCAAAAAATAAGTATGTGGTATGAACACATCATGGACAGATCACAAATGACCATCACAAATTTTAATCTTACCACATTTTCATTAAAATTGTAGATGTAAACATATCAGGTCCATGGTAATAACAAGATTCTTTAGTAGCCTATTTTGGGAAATTTCTTAGAAAGGCTCTAGTATTATTATCTTAACATATGTGAAGATATTTTAACCTGTGTTATCAATAATAATGAAAACATCAACAGTAACACCAATAATATCAATTTGGGGTGATTTAAAAACTGTATGTATAAATAAAATAGCAGTAAAAGAATTAAAATGCTGTAAACTTACAATGAAAAAGAAACTAGAAAAGATTTCATGAACGAGTGAGATAATTCAATGAATTTCTGAAGAAGGAAAGTACACTGAACAGTGATAACAGCCCCACTGAAATGAGACAGCACAACCTGAAGGAACTCCCATGAGTGAGCAACCTCTAGGCTGGAGTTCCCGAGAGGGTCAGAATCTAAAGATCTGATGCAGAACACTTAACCCATCATGTCCTTTACCCCACAGTCAAAGACAGTTCTCTCTAGGTCCTTTCCCACCTTCTGCATGTGCTGCTTTCATTTCCTCCCAGTGAAAGGAAACAAAGTATAGTGCTTAAAATTTCTAAACTAAAAATTTTCTATATGAGTTCATTATTCAGAAACATTAAGATTTTTTAAAAAAGAAAGCAAGAAGTCTTGAAGGATGCTGCCTTGGTGAAGTGTAAAAGGGGATTATGGAAAAGAAAAGTTATTTTCATTACAAGGGGTTTTTTGTTTTGTTTTATTTTTGATTTCGGTTTTTGGTCCGGGGGATTGAACCCAAGGCCTTTACACTAAGCTATTTCCTCAACTCCTTATTTTGGGACAGGGTCTCACTAAGTCACCAGCAAAACTTTGTCCAGGTTTGGCTCAAACTTGTAATCCTCCTGCCTTGGCCATGAAGACATGTCTCATAAGTTTTTAACTTTTTAAACTGAATAAATGCTTGATTTAGAACAAAAACTTTACAGGATTAACACATGTGAATTCATGAAAGAATTCAAATTTAAATCAGTGATGAATGCCCAAACAGATCTTACTATAGTCAATAGTGATATAAAAGGGAAGGGGATTAAAATTGGGCCAGGGATGTAGCTCAGTGGCACCACGCCTGCCTGGCAAGCAAAAGGTCCTGAGTTTAATCCCCAGGACCAAAAACAAAAGGATGTTTATGACGTTCTCTAAAAATTGTATCACTGGGTCCAGGGATTTAGCTCAGTGGTTCTGCCGCCTGCCTCGCAAGTGCAAGGACCGGCATTCCATCCCCGGTAGAAAAAAAAAAAAAATTGTATTATTTACTAAGAAATTGAAAATTAATTCTCAGGGTTAGATTACTTCAAATAAATAATTGAACCTCTTTTCCATTCCTTTATTTTGAAATTAGCAAATATTTTAATCTAGCTTTAGAAATACTTAAGGATGCTGTGATCTCACTGTAGGGAACAGTGTTCTGGGACAGTTCAAGTGCGATGCTTCAATATGAAAGTTTTAAAATTCTTTAAATATAAAACAAAAGATTTAAACTAAAAAATTGTGGTTTTTCAGAATCACATCTTGACAAAACACAGAGTTCATTTTCCACGATGTATCCTATTTTTAAACATTTCCTTTACTTGTTTGTAGGATTAAAATTGAGTTCAATATAAATCAGAGTGCAGAACTGTGCTTCTGGGAGATTAAAGGTATTATACTGTGCTTACAAGAGCAGAGGGACACTGAATTACATCTTTAGATTTATGATAGGAAGAACAGTAGGAAGAAAGCAGAGGATTTTCTTTTTTTCATTTCCATTTTTTCATATGTAAGTAATTCTTCAGTGTTTATTAGACTGTCCAAAAGCAACAGAGTTCATACATTATTTTTTTTCAATCAGAGAAAATGATCATTTCCTAAGATTTTAGAAGTCTTAAAATTCAAAGTTTTTCAATAGTCTGTTTCCTACTTAATTCCAAATATATCGGCACATAAAAAATTGGAGAGATTAAATTAAGATAAATCAATAATTTCATTTTATATCATGGTGTGAATTTGTATTCTTCACTAAAATAGTAATTTAAATGTAACCACATTCCCTTAATAAAGTACATTTGTATGGTGTTTACAGCTAGTCT
The DNA here is from genome assembly GCF_053883595.1 of Heterocephalus glaber. Classification (NCBI taxonomy): domain Eukaryota; kingdom Metazoa; phylum Chordata; class Mammalia; order Rodentia; family Bathyergidae; genus Heterocephalus; species Heterocephalus glaber. The sequence continues at coordinate 11,546,842 of NW_028258156.1, forward strand.
CCTTACTTACATTCCAAATCATTCAAATCTACACATACCTAAACAATCAAGACCAGTAAAGAGGCTTATGATTTCTGGGTTTACTGAATATTGAAAAAGATTCTGAAAATAGTAAGTAGAAGACATAGGACTAGTGATGTTACTACATCATGAAGTGGGAGAAAAAGAGGAAAATCAATAAGTTATTCTAATCATCAAGCAATATGTCAACAGGAATATTTAAAGTGAATAAACATCCAAAGATATAGAAGTTGTCACTAGAAGTATAAATGAAGGAAATTCGTTAAACTAGCTACATGGGAAATAATATTGAGGAGTAGATGGAAGTGAGAAAGAGACAATTCATGATAGGCTTTTCTCTATGGATGGATTTAAAATATCTATAGTTTTAAAATACATATTCAACTCCCAAAACTTTTACACATATATACACATATATCTATATATGTACATATCTATCGATATAGATAGATATAAATGTATATTTTATATTTAAAATGAAACCTCCAGAACTTTTACAAACATAAAGCACAATGTCAGAAGATCTGTCTTTAGGGGAAATCCCTCAAGGGGCCGAGGGAAGCCTGAGGGTGAGTTCACCATGCATGACCTATAGCCTATTTGTGAACTTTGAATAAAATAAAAAGTTGATGAATGCAAAACAAGAAACTTGACACTCTTTCAAAGACTTCTCATAAAGTGATTTCTAGATTTTACATTAGATTTCTAGCTTTCTAGATTTTACATTCGCCAAAATTCTTTCTGTCACCTCACTAAATAAAAAACCAGTATAAACCCCTTTTTGGGGGCCCCACGGCACTAGAAGTTGTTTTACTAAGGACATCATTTTTTCTTCATTACATGAATGCTGAATATATTCTGAAGTATTCATGACATTGGCTAAACTCACATGAGTCAGTTTCATTTGATTCTAAGGGCAACTTCCATACAGTATATTTAAAGTTGTTCCCATGTAGAATAAACATTATTTTATAATCATAGCATTCTTAGGGCACTAAATATACTTTTAAAAACAGTAAAAATGAAATCAATGTGATATGAATAACGTGACATATAGACAAATGGTGAATTTTATGATTTATGTTAAAAGAATAGGGTTGGGGATTTAGCTCAGTGGTTCCGCCGCCTGCCTCGCAAGAGCAAGGACCGGAGTTTGATCCCCAGTACCAAAAAAAAAAAAAAAAGAAAAAGAAAAAGAAAAAGAAAAGAATGGATGAATGGATATCTTTTGTTGTTGTTCCTAGGGATCGAACTCTGGTCCTCGCGCTTGCGAAGCTGGCGGCGGAACCACTGAGCTAAATCTCCAGCCCCAAGAATTGATGTCTTGACAAATCACAAATCACATTAGATCGATGAAAAATAGAAATGATTTTTTAAAAAAATTTAGTGAATCAAATTACTTTAAGTCCCCTTCCTCAATAATACATGAATACATTTTAACTCTAGATAAAACTAAATAAATGAAAAAAATAAGCATATAAAATAAATTGCACCACAAGTATAAGTATAAATACACAAAATGAACACATCTACCACTTTCTTTTCTGCTATGTTAAAGTCACCATACGATATTTCTCAAATTCCTTTAAGGAGCAAATTTTACTGATCTGCTAAATTCCTCTATCGGGTTTGGTATCTACTTTGGAAATCTTAAGGGCCACTAACCTGTTAACTACCAATTACACCAAACTAAGTGTTTAATGGAATCTTGACCTAGAATTGACTAAAGTAGTAGCTCTGCCCTCATTCTGGTCTGGACCATATCCCATATCACCCATATCACTTTTTCTATCGGCCAACTTTCTCTCCACTTCAGATTTGATTTTTTATCCTAAGCCAGTTGATGACCTTAGGATGGGGAAGAAAATGTGAGATATCTTTCCTTGTAAAGTTACTACAAAGACATTTCACCATGACTCAAAGATTTTTTTTCTCTCTGATTATTACCTCTTATTATTAATTTTCTTGACTACAGAAACTTTCAATTCGTTGTTATTTTGTTTAACGTTTGAGGCTCCCTTATATTGAGTTACATAAAAATAAGGTTTTTACACTCAGACAAATGTTGGAGAGTTACATGATAGAAGGACAAAGCCAGTAAGCAAGAAAACAGAATTGTAACATAAATATTCCAAAAAAAATCCTCTGATAACTGAAATAGCTACTTTTCCTCAGATATTTTACTTATATAGTTCTTTTGTAAAGAGATATGATTCTAAATATAGACACTCTAAACTGAAATTGTGTGATATGTACTTGTAGCAACTCCTTATGATAATGTAATCATTATGTACTACAAACAGGTACTATTAAAAACATAGTTTTAATTGTTGAACTTGAAAGGAAGAACAATTATCTTCGAATACTTCATATTCTGAATCATGACAAGCTATCATATTTTCATACTATACTCCATTCTCATTTCCATCTTTCCATATATCAGTACCATAAAATTTGCTATTATGAGTGCAAAAATATTTATAAATTGGTAAAACATTAATTATTTCAAAAATGATTTTCTAGAATATTTTATTAAAGCTCCTAGCATATAATAGTTTTTAAAATAATTACTAAAAACTTGTGAAAAGTAATGAAGTAAAGAAAAATAAACTTTAATCTTAAATGTGATAGTTCAAAAATTTAAAAAAAGTATTAGAAAACCCAATTGGTCTGGGGACTGAGAAAAGTGTTGGACTTCCAAAACTATTGGTTTACTTCAATACATTTTTGTTTCCACTTATATAAAAGATTACTCTGTTTAATATGCTATATCAGCACTTATCATTTCTACTTATCTCTAAACTCTACATTCTTAAAATAAATACATTCATCTTGACAAAGTTTTTTGTTTTTTTAGCAAATACCTAATGGAGGGGAAGGTATGATGGCACATGCCTGTAATCCCAACACCGGGGGAGCTGAGGCAGGAGGATTGCTGCAAGTTAGAGGTCAGCCTGGGTGGGCTACATAGTGAGTAAAGGTCAGCCTGGACTATATAGAGAAACTGTCTCCAAAAACAAACAAACAAAAAAAACCTAATGGAAACTATTTTATATAGAAATTTTCCATGTAGTTGTCTTAAGAACAATTTTAAGTCAAAGTTATTCATTCTTTACATTTACATAGAGACATAGAACAAACATTTTACTAAATTCAGAATTTTAAAAAATAATATATGAAAAGGTTTTATTGTTTAAATTGCACGTGAATATTTTAATAGAGGAAACTTATACATTGGCATCAGAAGATTGTAACCTTAATTTATTCAAACATTTTCTTTAAAACTTATTTACCAAAATAAGTATTAAATTTTTGGAAAAATATTAGATTTATTACCTAAACTATAATTCATAGAATAACTTTTGTGTTATACATTTTAACTTAGAGAAAAATCAAAAGGGAGTTTTGATCCCAGAATTATCACAAATCTACTAAGTTCTTCACTGAGCCACAATTCTTTCAGTGACTTTCAAATCTAATTTTATCACATGACTCAGACCTCCTCAAATTTTCTCCATGTTTAAAAAAATTTTAAACAAAATTGCTATACTCTATGTAGCAAGAGTTGAGGGAGGTAATAAGGAAGAACAAAGACAGTACAATTTATATCACTCAGTTATAACTAAAATTATGCAAAAGAATTCATGTTTTACTCTGACAATTTTTTATCAAAAATTACTATAAGGTATATTTTCAAAGTATCATATTAGAGCCATTCTTAGTCTCCAGTCCTTTTTTAAAAATTTCTGTCATTTTTTTTCTTAATTTTAAATCCAAGAAACAGGGCCAGACTAAAGATCCTATGGAAATGAACTTTCACTATTAAATCCATGTGAATTTCCACTTAATCCAAAGAATGTGTCTACCTCTCATTCTTTTAAAAGGTCATCCTTTTCTCTACTACATCATTTTATATTGCTGATCTTTATTGTTAGACACTCTAGAATAGAGAGTATTACTCTATATTCAGGCTTACCTTTCTTTCAAAGAAACTTTCACTGAATTTCATATTGACTAGACAGAACATTTTTTGAGGTTCAACCTAAGACCCCGATGCCTTTGAATTAGTTACTATCCTCCATACTCCTGGATGACCTTGTGTATCCTTTTCTCTCAGGCTGTACTTCACGAAACTGTTAAGATCTAGTTGAGTTTTTTTTTTTTCTTTAAAGTTATGTAGGCTATCCTAAGCCACAGATCCTTTGTACTACAAATAGAACTGGTGCAGTTAATTGAAGGCTCCCTGCTGCTGCATATAGTCAGCTACTGAGGTAGTTTGAAATATCAGTCAGTTTTCATAATATGGAGCCAAAGGCAACTTTAATTTCCTTTGACACCCTATGAGATTAACTCTGATAATATGTTTGGTGACACACTGACAAGAATTGGAATTTCTCACCTTTTTTATCTATTGTATTACAACTACCAGTCTGGTTCCTTAGAGGTGAATACAGAGCAGTAATAAAGACAGCTGCAGTTCAAACACAGCAAACAAAATATTCCATTGCCCCTCAAACACTATCCCTTTAATAGTTTAGAACTTTTATATATAGTGGTCATTAAATTCTAATAGCTCACTATGCAATGTTCACAATATACTCCCTTTTGGTGTTAGGGGTGACAAGTGGAAAGGATGATAGTAAAAACTTTAAAATACTGCTATACAGTTCCAACAAAATATTATAATCAAGACGTTTATGTAATAATCTATTGTTATAAACTGATTAAATTTAAACTGCATTGTGAAGCTCTCCCATATAGATGACAGGCTCTGAAGGGAAATCTTTATGTATCTGCCAAGAAGCACATCACTGAGTTTCATCCAGTACTGATGATTAACAGGAAAAGACAAAATGGGAAATCACAGGACACTATGTCACAGGAGGTGAGAGAGTACAGTTTTCTGTAGAAGCACGACTGAAGACTTAAAGTCAGGTAAGCCAGAAACTGTATGCAGGAAGGAAAAGAAACAGAAAAAAGAGGAACTGTAATTTGTACAGTGAGATGGAACTTAGGCTAAAAGACTGAAGATCCAGAGAACGGACAGAGAGGATCCGACCCGTCTCTGTCAGATCTTGAAGGGCTTCTTCTGTCTCCATTCTTTCACTGCTTAAAGTTTTTCTGGTCTCATCCTTTCCCTACCTACCCCTCACTATGTGAAAACGGGTGAATGCACCCCACCAAGCACTACCCTCACTTCTGCCAGTTCAGATGGGTAATAAGACAAGCAATGAGAAGAAAATGAATTGAATGTTGAAAGCACTGAGTAATCTCGCAATCTGTTTCTTCTGCAGTTCCCCATCTCAGTCATCTTTCTTCAAGCTTTTGCTGAAAAAAAATCTATTTTCACAAAAATATCTACTCTCATCACTCTGTGTAATGAGGCAATTCTCTCCCCACTCATGATCCACCTTCCTCTGCCTACTATTTCCCTCTGTAACAGCACTTATCATGAACCAACTATATAATTGTTATTTATATTTATACTCATTTATTATCTGTTTACACACAACACACACACACACACACACACACACACACACACACACACACACACACCCCGTGGTGGAGGATTGGGATAAGTATAATAGAGTTAAAGTTCTATGAGGGCCAGCCCACAAGATTGTTTTGCCTCCTCATCTATTTAGAGACAATGTATATATTCGACATTCAAAAATACTAGCTGGATGAATGAATAATTTTTCAAATGTTTCCAGTATATAATGCTAAAAATCTCAGAGTTACTCTGGATTTGTTCCTTTACCTTTTGAATTAATTCTTCACTTTTCTATTTCCAGTCTTTCCAGTTCCCTCTCATTATGCTCTCATTATTTCTGCATGGGCACTAGTAGTTTACAGTTAACAGTGTGTGACAATTGAACAGCCTACTTTAAGACGTCTTCTGCCCTTTACACTGCAGCCAAAGGTACATTTCCAATGGATATTTCTGATCATGCAACTCTCCTACTTAAAATCCTTTTTACAGGTCATAGCCATTATCTTTCCATGGAAGTAAAGATCCTTAATATCTCTTTCCAGCCTGGTTTACAGCTCCATCTCCTGCCATGACAATATTATTGACTGTCCTCCAACCACCCTCAGGCACACCAGGTTTCCCTTCATTCATCTCCTCTGAGAACCTTCCCAGATTTTCTCAGTCTTTCCTATTCTATTTTTGGCATCTGTTGTATTAAGTCTAATTTCTGTTTTTCCTTCACTCTAAATGGGGTACTTCTGGAAGCAAGACACTACATCATTCACTTCGGCATCAATATGATGGCCATCATAAATGCTTGTTAATGAAGCAATCCCCCTCTTTAAGCTCAGCTTCTTCACTTACTAAATTATGTTACCACCTACAAGGAAGACTCTTGGAGGAGCCAAATAAAATACATTGAAAGCTGGGAGCAATTAATACACGTCGTTCTTTCAGAAGATATATCCTTGGCCCCATTTTAATTGCTTCACCTAGAAGGTTTAATTAAAAAATAGATCTAGAAATGAGAGAGACGTGGCTTATTTGTTGTTCAGTTGATTGGTTGAGGTTTTAAACCAGTTTCTCCTTCCAGTATTAGCAAATGAGTTTTCTGATGCATCTGAGAAGAAGCTAAGATGCTATATGTGTCCAGTCATAGCCTTGGGAAGAAATCGAACCAGGAATTGATGATCAATTCTCAGTCTCAAGAGGAGAAATGAAAATGTGGTCAGACATCTGGGGGTGAGCTCTTAGCGTGCTATTAGAAGATTCTGGCTCTCAGAATTTTTCAGCCTGGAGCTTTATTTTTGGAGTGCTTCACATTCTTATCTCAACTTTGTAAAAACTTTCATCTCTATATCTAAAGATATATTTTTTAGTCAGGTATCTTTTCATTTAAAATCTTTCAGAGGGCTGGGGATGTAGCTCAGTGGCAAGCACCTGCCTAACATGTGAAAGGCCCTGGGTTTGATCCCCAGAATGGCAAAATAAAGTAACATAAAATAAAGTCAGAGTATGTAACTGTTACTTCTGAATGGCCTCAAGTGGTGTTTCTTTTATTTTTCATTTTTTTGTACTTGGCGGAGCCAACCTAGCCATTCACAGGGAGGCAATTTCTCTATAAATGAACAGATTTCTACACGTGGGCTGTAATATATGCATAACACATTTCTTGCGGTGTTAATTTTGGTCTAACATCCTCCTGATGGTCTTGATTACCTTGGAGACTTACATCCTGTCTTCTGTATATATGTAGTTGTTAGTCACTTCTACTAAGTTGTCTCACCACCATTTCTCAAGAATGGTAACAGAAGACACAATATTTCAATAACTGATTTTTCCTTTCAACAAATGTTCATTCAACCTCCTGTTTCAAGGCACTGTGCTGAGGCTTAGTCAAATATAACTCTCACATAAAGTAGAAAAATTCTGTAAACGTCCAGCTAGCTTTACAGTAAAAATAACTGGAGACATTTTGGAATACTACTCAAAAGGTTTTATTAATTGAATGGGTTTAAAATTATAAATAAAGTGTAAGTATTTTAATGTATGTTCCCTTTAACTTGCTTTACTATCCCTTTTCTAAACACTGGAAATCATGATGTCATATCATCTCTATGATACAAATCAAACATTAATTAAATGAATTCAAAATTTCTGGAAAAAACAACAGCATACATGTAAATATGTTAAGATAGTATAGAAATAAATGTCATTTAGGATATCATATTATCAGTGAAAAGCAATAGAGAGTAATAATTCTTTTAAACTGCTATTATTAGAGGCTTTGTCCACTTTGGTTATTTTATTCATCGTGTACTAATCAAATAGATGAGTAACTGGGCACAGATTCTTCTAAATGTCCTATGTTGTTACAAATCTCAAGGCATTTGGTTAAATCAAGTAACTTCCTTGGGGAACTGAAATGAAAGAAGTGTTTTTGTTCTTAAAATCTGTACTCTGGTAGATAGGATCCAACAAAGAATTAAACATCCCATCTAACTTTTCCAATGCCATGTTTCCAAAAAGAAATTGCATTAAATTTGTCCATTCAAAATGCAAAAAGCAAGACATCCAAGAATGAGATTTCCAGCAGAATGTAATTTTAAAGACGCGATTTTTCTCCATTACTAGAGATAGCAAACATTTTAAAGCCTGTTCTTTCATAATTGGATTCCAGATCATTATTTTTTTGGCCAAAAAGAAAGGTTTTCTGCATTCTTAAAATAATTAGGCAAGATTTCAAATCAAATTATCCAATTTCAAAGCTCTATTTTTCCTCTCTAAAATGCCTGTTAGAGAAGGACTGCCGATGACTAAGCTCTGTGTCATTCTCATGGCTTTATTAGGAGAATGTTCTAAGTCCTTCACTTTCTCTGTAATCAGAACTATAATTTCTCAAGGTTATTTTAAGACCCAGCTATGGCTAAAGCAGGAAACTCAACTTTATTCTGAGCTCTAGACATGTCGACACAGCAGAGAAGGGCTCCAGCTTTCCGGGCTATCTTCTTTCATAAGCTCTCTTGCCTCACATCAGAAAAGGCTCCAGGCTAGTGATACTCCACTCTGGGTATCCAGTAGCTCCTTCCAAGACAGTGCAAGTAGTAGGACTGTTATTTTGGAAAACGTGTGTTGACATATCATTACTGTACAAATGAAGAGCTTACTTGTCCAGAGAGCACTACTCTATCTAACTTCTATTTGAAAGCCATATTCAACAGATGGACAGTTGAAAAAGCCCAGGTGCCAGAACCATTTGATAAAAAAGCAGAACAGAAAGCTCTAGCTACATATGTCTGCTTAGTTCATCTATTCCCTTACAATTTTATAACTTAATTAACTAGCTCTATTTAAATAGACTGGTTGCCTCTTATTATGGTGGAATTTTTTTATGTTGTAAGTAATATTAATAATTCCATTTCTGAAGGTAACAGATAACCCACATCTATAATTGTGGACTAAATAAAAGTAAACTGCCAAAAGTGATTTTGGAATAAAAAGAAAAATATAGCATCATTAGTATTTTGAAATATATCAAAAGACTCATATATATGTTTATAAAACTCTTATTACTTAAGTAAATGTATTAATACTTCAAAGCTAACACTGATTATCTTTCCTGCTTTAGATTTACATATTATGATTTTAATAAATTTCTCTGTGATCTTTTCCATTCTAGCATTTTTTAAACTAGGCTAAAATACTCTTACTGCTATTACAACAAAATATAACTGTTCTCTATTCACTGGAGTTTACCCTGCTATCTGTGCATAGTTCTATATGATTTTCACTCAGTCATCTACTGAGTTTCTTTTTCTGTGCTAATGTATTCAGACATTACTTACTAATTTTAATGACTATACAGCATCTCAGTATATAAATTGTGACAATTTGTTTCTGTGTTCACAAATATTTCATCATTTTCAACTTTTCATTACTATAAATTATACTTGAATAAATATTCTGGTACACAAATTCTTATGCATTCAAGCAAGTATTTCTATACAATAATCACTTGGAATCACTGGATTGTAGCATGTGTAGATTTTAAATTTTCATGGCATTGCCTGTGTATTCTCCTCCAAAATGTCATCAGCATGCTCCGCCACTAATGCGTGAGACTGCCCTTTCTTGCAAACTCTAACAACAAAGAGTATTATGTGATCTTATGTTTACTAATATAGTGGATACAAAAATGGCAGCTTATTGTTTTAATCATGCCAAAAGTTGATCATTTGCTCGCATATTTATTAATTATTTATGACTGTTCCTCTGTGAATGTGTTCTTTCATAGCCTTTGACCAATTTTTCCAGTAAGTTGTTGGTATTAACTATTGATTTATAGTCAGTATTTCTGCCTTACAGATTTTGACTTCTCAAGCTTCAATACATGGTAACTAAGCAATCAGGTTGTTAAAAAATACTGACATAATTTATCCTTTGATTTCTGAGTTAGAATGCCAAATGAATGATCATTGGTCTTTAACTTTCTCTAGATAGGATTATACTGATACAATAGAGGGCCATGGTGATACAGAGATTTCCTCAAGTCCTTCTTACCAACAACAATTGGCCCTTATGGGGCTAGGCAGATTTTGTTGATGTTCTATCTCTATTTCTTTTTTCTATTTTTTTGTTTCTTTGGGGGAATGGTTTTCTTCTCACTTGTTCTTGTGCACACTGGCTGTGAGTAAGCCTAACTCTAGCACTCTGTATCTCTTAATCTTGGGTCCATGAATCCAAATAGTCTTTCTAAAAATGACCATTGCTTTTTTCTAGATCCACAAATTTCTTTTTGAATTAGAAATGATATGGGCAGTTTCCTAAGAAAAATGTATATTTACACAATTAGTTGGCAAACAATTTCACAGCATTCAGCAATTTCCTAAAGCCCATTCAGGGATTCTTTGGACTCTTCAAGTCCCTTTCTGTCTGGCTTCAAGCTCTTGACTTTGGTTCATATAGAAGAGAGTCCCAAATAATGGAGGGATGAGTAGAACTCAATCTAGTTAGACAAAACAATTTCCAGTAAAACCACCCACTGTGTGAGGCACTGGATCAGTAAATATTAGATTGTGTAAAATAGTAATAGATAACTTCCCTTTAAATGCTCAATTAAAACATACAAAATATATGATTAAGTGTCTGTGGTAAAAATGCCTCATGTTATTTCAAAAGAAAAAACAATGAAAAATGTATGCGTGACCACTGTCTAATGCTGTATGAGCATATGAGTGTGAGATCTGGGACAAGAAAATGAGAGGGACATTTGTGTTTTATGACAAAAAAATTATATTTTAGCCAGAATGGCTGTCATTCTAATTTTGACTCAAGAAGAATAGTTATGAGCTCCTCAGCCTGTGAAAGAAGATTCTTATTTTCATTACGTTGTTTATTGTCAAGTCTATAATACAGTCCATTTTCTAACCCAGTATCACTGTCCTACCACAAACAGAGGCAAAGGGAAAGCACAGAGACTAAAATCCTCTGTTTTAATTGAGGTACCCAGGTTTAACTTGTACTATTTTACCTGCAAAGTCTTGTTCTGAAAGATGGATGCATGATCAAACAAGCGTTGAGAAAAGAAGCTGAACGAAAACAAAACAACAACAAAGATAGTATACAATATATAGCAGTTAACAGCTAATACTTTAGAATAAATGCACGGGGCAACCACAATTGCACCCTTGCTAGACTCTCAGAATGTAAGAGTCTCAGAATGTAAGGAAGAGAGAAAATAATTATTATAAGCCCCTCCTGACTCTCACAAGCTTACCTTTAGTTCTTTCTCTTCCAATCAACATATTGCATTCTTATCATATGCAGAAGCCCACACTTAACCTAACTGTGAAGCGAAAGACCTCTATCATGAAAATTACAGTACCCTGAAAAAGGAGACTGAAGAGGACATTAGAAAATGGAAAGATATCTCCTGTTCCTGCATAAGCAGAACCAATATTGTTAAAGTAGTTGGTCAAACTTTCAAAACTTATATACAGATTTAACACAATCCCAATCAAAATACCAACAGCATTTTTCCCAGAACTGAAGAAAATAATCCTAAATTTGAAAATCTAAATCCTAAAGTTGAAGTTATATCACAAAGCTACCATGATTAAAAACAGCACAGTACTGTCAAAAAACAGACATGAGGGCCAATGGAACTGAAGAGAGGATGCAGAAACAACCCTAAGCAATTTAACTATTTTTCTTTGACAGAGCAGCCAAAACATACACTACAGCAAAGGTAGCCTCTTTACTAAATGGTGCTAGAAAACCTAGCTGTCCACATGCAGAAGGCTGAATTTAGACCCATATCACTCACAATGTACTCAATTAAAACCAAAATGGATCAAAGATCTAAATGTTAAAACAGAAACAATCTGCTGGAAGATAAAATAGGCATAGGCAAGGACTTTCTCAACAGGGCTGAATTGCACAGGAAATTGTACCAAGAATCAAAAAATGGGATCATATCAAATAAAAAAGCTTCTGCACAGAAAAAACAAAAACAAAAACAAAAAAACCCAACAGAGTGAAGAGAAAAATCTACAGAATGGGGAAAAAAATGCCAGCTACTTCTTAGACAAAGGACTAGTATCAGTAATATATAAGGAACTGAAAAATTTGGACCCCCTCCTCAAAATAAAAGACTCAATAAAAAAATTGGTAAGTGAAATGAATAGGAACTTCTCAGAAGTACAAATAGTGGGTAAGTGGATAAAAAAATGTTCAGCATCACTGGCCATTAGAAAAATGCAAATTTTACAGCAGAACGAATGGCCATCATCAAGAAATCGAATAATAGCAAATGCTGGTGAGGCTGCAGGGAAAAAGAAGCCCATCTACATTGTTGGTGGAAATATAAACTAGTAAAACCACTATGGAGACCACTATGGAGATGCCTCAAAAAACTAAAACTAGAAATTTCATTAGACACAGCTATTCTCCTCTAGTTATCTTCCTAAAAGACTTGGTCATAATATTACAGTGATCCATGCACACCCATGTTTATAGCAGCACAATTCATAATAGCTAAATCTTGGAAGTAGCCTGATATGTCCATCAACAGATGAATGCATAAAGAAAATGTGGTATTTACATACAATGAAGTGCTACTAAAGTTTACCCTACAGAAGTTATCTTAATGAAGGATAAACTTGTAGGAAAATAAATGCACCTTGAGAAAATAATATTAAGTAAAATAAATCAAACACACAAGCTTAAATCACATGGTTTCTCTTATGTGAGAAACCTAAAACATAAATAAAGAGCAAAATAAATGACAGATAGCAGGAATTGGGGTGATCTTTCTCACACAGGAAAGGGATCAAGGGATGGAGGGAAGGGGCTATGAAGGTAAAGGAAAAGGATGAAAAAGAATGAAGATGTGTTATGTACATGCACCAACTCTCCACAAGGAATGTTATCAATATGTACTGTAAACATGGACTAATAAAAATTTTAAAAAATAGACCACACTTTAGAGGAAATACAGTGGAGAGCAGCAAGTAAATAACATGTCCTCAGAACTCATTTTCATAATGTATTCTGAGTCCATTTACCATTTATAGAAACAGTGGCAAGTGGCAAGCAGAAATGAGGCCATCATGAAGATGGAATCTATTAAAAGATATCAGTGATCATAAGCACTTAGTGTCCTTCGTATCATAACCTTTTTTTGTTTGTCATTAAACACTTGAATGTACATTTTTCTATGTATAAGTTCACCAGTTTTCAGCCAAGACACTAGGCTTTGGATGTTTATTTAGAGAGAAATTGGAAATACAAAGAATGTAGGCATAATTGTTTTTTGTTTTGTTTTTCCCCCCCAAAAAGGCATAAAATCAGAAGATGGGCTTTTAAAATAATCTTTCTAGATAATTTTTTACTATTATTCCAGAAGTTTAACTTTATTCAGGTAAGGCAGGTCAGATGTTCCATGTATTATTTTCTCAGAATTTTAATTTGACATACGTGACATAAGCTTCACTGTGTCAACTTGATTGGGCTGGGAGTTGCCAAGAGGATTGGTGGAGTACACTTCCATGTATGCCTGGGTGGGTCATACAGGCATGACTGTGGGTACTGCAACTTGTCTCTCATCCCTTCCTCTCTGGTCTTGCTCCCTGTTATGCTTCCTAACTGCAAGAACTAACCAGCTTTCCTCCATTGCCTTCCATCATGATGTTCCTGTGTGGGAGCCAGCCCAACACCACCTAAATCACCTGAAGTCATGAGCTCAATAAACCTCTCCTTAAATTGCGAGTTTCATTGGGCATTGTGCCCTAGCAATGAGAAAGCTAATACAGAAGACTGGTAGTGGAGAAGTAAGGTCCTTGCTGCAACTGTATCTGACCTGCAGTTTAGAAACTTTTGAAACTAGTTACCTAGAGAAGTTTGGAAATATTTGGAAATGTTGAATAGAGAAGCCCTAGAATGCTATAGGCAGATCCTCATGGGTGATTTGATTGGAACTTAGAAGATCGGAATGCTGACAAGGAAGCAGAGAGTAAAAGCCTGGCTCTGAAGGTTTGAGGTGGCAACAAGAACTTCCTTAGCAATCGGGTGCATGACCATGTATGTTACACTTTAGAAAAAAATTGTCCACATTTTGCCCGTGTTCTGAGACTTTGTGGGAGTCTGCACTTCAGGACCATGGACTAAAGTGGAGAAAATTTCACATCATCCCAAATTTAGGATGTGGTATTGGTGCTATAGGCTGCTTTCAATCAAAGTTATAGTGACAATTAAGGGAAAAAAGCAGAGCAGAAAGCTTTTAAAAACTTACATTTCACCCAGAAGGAATCATGTATAGAGTTGGGACCAAAGGAGTTGTGGCTGCTGAAGAGATTAGTGCCATTAAAAAGAACTAACTGCTTTGTATAGAGACATAAAAGATACCTTGACAGCATCTCAGAAATCAGCAAGACCTTACCCATCACACGCTCATGAATACAAAAGTATAAACCTTTCACTTGAGAAGGCCTGCCCAGGGAATTAGTTCCCCAGGACTCATTTTACCATGCCCAGCCATTCAGGCACTGAATCTGCTGCTGCCATGGGTCTGGTACAAACCATGCTGGTTGTAGCATTTCCCATGTGACGCTGATTTTACTGGCATGCAGAACACAAGAGTTGTGGGATCAGGGCAGCTTCCACCAAGGTCTCAGAGAAAGATCTGGGAGGCCAGGCAAGGAGCCCCTAAAGGGGCAGTGCATGAAGCTGTGGAAATAAAGCCAAAAGTATAGTGGAGACCCCAAGAAAGCTAAGATACCAAGAACATGGGACATCTGCCAAGGAAAGCTGTAGGTCATGAGTGGAGCCAGCCCAAGAGAGAGGCCATGTGGACTGCAAATGATATCAACAGGAATGGGACTGCACAACCCCAACTCAGATCTCACCACCACATGTCCTGGATGCCAGATATGGAACCACAGGACTAAATATTTATCCTGTGGAATTTTAGTTTTGTTTTGGTCTGATTCTTTCCTATCAGTCTATTCTCTCCTTCTATACTGGGAATGTTTACCTTTGGGATTATGTAATTTGTTTTTATTTTTACATAAGTTCACAGCTAAGAGTTTGCTTTGAGTTTCATCGGAGACTTAGATTTGGTGTTCTGAAAAATGATGGAACTATCGAGACCTCGGGAAAGTATTATCACTTTTTTGGTAGTACACAAATTGGATGTATCATATTACATAGAATTATTAACTTATTATTGTGTTTATTTGGAGAGTGAGTATGCTTTAAAGAGATGTGTTTGGCTGTAAAGTGACAAAGGGTGAGATGTAATGGTGAAGCTTGATTGTGTCAATGTGATTGGTTTTGGGGCTGGCCAGAAGATTGGTAGATCTGGGCATGTCTGGGTGGGACATGGAAGTGTGATTTTTTTGTCTTACACTTGGTCTCTGGTCTCTAGCTGGGTGTTGCTTTCGTGCTCTGCTTCCTTGTTGCCATGAACTAAGCAGTTTTCTCCAACAAGCTCTTCTGCCATGATGTTTCTGCCTTGGAGCCTGACAGCCATGGACCAAATCCCCTGAAACCATAAGCTAAATTAAACATCTCCTCCTTTATGTTGTGGGTGTCAAGTATGGTGTCACAGCAATGTGAAAGCTGACTAATACGACACATATCAACATATTTTCTAAGGCTCTCTTCTGAAGGAAACAGGAGGATTGAGCTGGACTTTTCCTATTAATTTTTCAAGGTAAACAAGATATTGAGTAGGAAGGAAAGGTAACATTCTCCTCTCTAAAGGGTATTAATAACCTCAGCTAAACAGAATACAGTAAAGCATTTGGCTGCTTATTACCCAAACTACATTTTCTATGGACATAAATCTAAATTAAATGTATTTTACCCTAAAGAAATTCTTAAGAGTCATTTCACTTTTACTTTAGAAGTCAAAGGAATAAGCTTTATCATCTGATGTGCTATTCTCTAACTATATTCCATATAATAAATTAGAATAACAGAATGTTGCCCACTGGAAAGAGGCCTGAAAATAGAATGAAGAGTCTGAAATCACAGCTGCAAACCCATTTTTGTCTGAAATAGCCCACAAAAAACTTAAATGTCGCTGAAGGAACTCCATATTTGAGGTAGACATAATCAATATTCATAAACATAATAATGAGTAAGCCCAAAATAGAAGTATAGCGAAGGACAAGAAATCCTTCCCTCAATTTTTTAAATTTAAAATTTGCTTTTAAAATATTGTCTTTATATATCTTATGCTTAGAAAACGTAGAATAAGGGACCAAGAACATCTGACGTGCAAAAGCACATGTGCAGCTGAAATAGCAGAGACTGTAAGTGAATCATATTACATTCATTCATTTACTTATGTATCCTACATTTAAACATTTAAGAAATTATCAGATGTCAGACATTCTTATAGGTTTTAAGTTGCTTATTTAGGCTTATGTACTTTTTAAATTTTAGAGAAAGTGGGCTGCAGATGTAGCGCAGTGGCACTGAGCATGAGTCACAAGCTCAAGGTCCTGAGTTTGATCCAGGATACCACACACACACCAAAAAAATTAGAGAAAGTGTTCAGGTATGGAACCTAAATTGTTTTCCAAAACTGATCTCATTGACAAAAGAGAAGACTGTACTCATTCCATTAACTGGCTACAAATCTTGGTCTAGGGTACCATAATCTACAGTATCCAATATATCTAGAACTCCAACTGATGTGCTAGAATCTAATATTTAGCCCGAGAGTGCACATGATATGTTTAACCCCGTACAAGCTAGAAGTCTGCAAACTGGCTTTCACCAATTACCCATGTAGCTAAACTTTTTTTTTTTCATTCTGAGAATACTGAATATTTGTGAATGACTGATGTGTTTTTGGCAAAGAAGTGAGTACTTCAGTGAGGCACACTATATTCAGCAATGAGATACACTTAGCATATGAAAGAAAAATTTCCATGCATTACATTTCAAAAGATTGGAATGGGAAAGAAGGAAAAAATACTCTTTTTATCTTGATTGCAACATGTAGCTTTGGCATCATCTAAATATCACCCATGGTAGGTGTAAAACCCAATAAAGTATGACTTTAGATCCAATAATCAATATAATCTCTCTCTTTTAAAAAATTTTAATCATATAACTACAAGCCAGGATTTAGGAAAAGTTATAAAAACAAAACCACCTAAGGACAGTGTAATACTTATTCCAAAATACTGTTTTTTCACAAAAAAAAGAATTACCTCAATTAAAATAAATTGGGAGAGGGTTGGGAATTTAGCTCAGTGGTTCCACCATCTGCCTTGCAAGTGCAAGATCCTGAGTTTGATCCACAGCACCAAAATAAATAAATAAGTAAATAGGGAGAAAAAAAGGATAGCTGAAAACAATTCCTTATCTATTAAGTAGGTGACCTGCAGCAATTCCTTATATTACATGGTAATATTCACTAAAATATTTGACTGAAATGTTTACTTCTTTACAATAATTTCTGCTATAGTGCTATCAGACTGAAATTTCAGCCATATTTCTAATTCCAAAATAAGGTCCAGTTTTTAACACTGAGCAAAGAGATAGAAAAACATAAGCACTGATGAGAAAATCTTAACTTTCTGATAAACAAATGAGAATCTTTATTACTAAAATGAGAATAAAATTACTTCTAATCCATAAGAGATTTAGGACATTGTCATTTTCTTATTTCTATTAGAAGACTGACATGATTTCATACGAATAGAAAAATAATTCAATACATGTACTAGATCTGTGCATATGCATACTTATATGCACAAACATACACATAAATAGTCATGTTCCATATAACAATGTTTCCATAAATACTTGACCTCATATTAGCCAGGTGTGATGGTGCATGGTTGTAATCTCACCACTGAGGGAAGCTGTGGGAAGAGGATCCCAAGTTCTAGTCCCACTTGAGCAACTTAGTGAGAGCCTATTTCCTGAGAAGAAACAGAAGGAGCTGGGGATGTATCTCAGGGTGACAGTCCTGGGTTCAATGCCCATCAGTGAAGCATTTAAAAAAAAAAAAGTCTCCTATGATAGTGAGAGTGTCTCATAAGAACGAGAAGTATCACGTTTCCTCTCATATGTAGAATCTAGAAAAAAAGACATGAAAGTAGGAGACAAGGTGAAGGGAATCAAGGGCCGAGGAGTATAAAGGGGAGGATACAGGGGTA
Organism: Heterocephalus glaber; assembly: GCF_053883595.1. Lineage (NCBI taxonomy): Eukaryota > Metazoa > Chordata > Mammalia > Rodentia > Bathyergidae > Heterocephalus > Heterocephalus glaber. The sequence continues at coordinate 11,565,019 of NW_028258156.1, forward strand.
GTGGTAGATGTGAAAAAAGTATAGAGTGATTCCCCTTACTAACATTTTTAAGGATACCAGAGTGCCAGGGACTCTAACAGCAATCCAGGCAACCCTTCATGCCTCACGTGTGCCAAGGGAAGACAACTACCATAATCTCATGTCCCACAGACAGTGGCTGACTCTGGCTACCCATTCCCACCACCCAAACACTCTGCTTTGTTGAAAATACTACTGCCATACTTGTTTTCATTCTGAGAACAGCCAATTATACACAGACTGGAGCCTCTGCCCTGTTCTTTCTGTGTGGAATGTACTCATAAATCTGAATCATTAAATTAGTCTGAAATTATATTTGCAAATCTGGTGAGCTACATAAACATTGAGTACTTCTCTCACCTAGTTTAGTTATATTTAACCAGCATTCTCCCCATACCTCTACAAAAAATGCAAGACCCTAATGGCTTATACACTGCCTTGGCTTTGCAGAAATTTAAATTGTAACCTGCCTAACGGGATAAAAATGGTATTACAAAAATAGACATTTGAGTACAAGATAATTTAGTTTTGTTTACCAACTGCATATATTAATTGCTCCCAAACCATTTTATTAATAGTCTGTCCTCTTTCCATTGATCTGTGTTGTAAATGTTCCTTGTGATGTACCTCACTGTGTCCTTAATTACACCAAACAACCACTATCAATACACCTTTATATGACTTGAAATCTATCCCTCACATTTTTTGCTTTTAAAATTTCCATTTGTATTCATTAAATCACGTATTGAATTTTAGAATCTGTATGTGACATTTCTTGATATTCTCTTAGGATTTTAATTGAAATTATACTGACATAGAATATATCGATAGAGTACAGAAAAAGTTACTATCAGACTATTTATAAGGGAGATATTGAATAGCTGTTGGAGTTGATGTGGAAGGAATATTTACTTTGCATTATACAATGTCATTTATTATGACTTTTATATTATTATGCATCCTATATTTTTAAAAGAAAGCTATTTTAAAGACAAAGAGCTATACAAATTAGTTGGTGAATGAATAACTTTTTAACAGATGCAATCTTTCTTTTCATAACACAGCACTTCTAAAATCTGATCACCTTTTCATGTAAGTCCTTCAATATTTGTAATTACTCCATACAATTTCTATTGCTACTGTAAATGATATTAGTTTTTATAATAGTTTGTGTTTAGATGTCTCTGGTATAAGTAATCCATTCAGTTTTTCATGTGGTACAATACTAATTGTTACTGAACAATCTAGCTGAACTTCTCAATAGTTCAATTAGTTTCTTTTTCTTTCAAATTATTTTACATCTATGTTCATGTCTTAAAACATTGACAAGGACCTTCAAAGACAGACTTTCTGGCATTAAAGAGAATGTGCTTCCATTTTACCATAAATACAAAGTTTCAGATAAGGTTTTGGTCACTAACCCTCACTTTCTTCTACTTTTAGTTTAGTAACAGCTTTACCCTGGAAGGGACTAAACTTTGCTGAATGTTTTTCTACATCTAATGTGATGATCACATTTTTTTTTTTACTTAATCAGTAAATGGGTTAACATTCATTGATACAATTTTTTTACTTTTAACCATTTTTACATTTCTGGAATTGTATATCATAATAGAAAACCCAACCAGCTAATAACATGTAGAAATATTTTGAGCCCATGCTGGGGAATTCATATAAAAAATAGTAGTAGTATTTATTTTTCAGCTCTCAGTTTGGCAAAAATATCTAAAGTCTGTCAGTATTCACCTTTGGCGGGGATGTGGGGAAATTGGATCTGATATATATGACTGGTTAAGCATAAAGATAATCTCTACTATTTGTTGGTTCAGTGCCCAAGGAAGTTGTCCAGACAGTGGATAATCGAATAGAAAGATGTCTCTCGTGTCTAAAAAGAAATATAATATGTTTTCTAGTCATCTAAATTTGAGTTCTCATAAGGGTTTTTCTAGTTATATTCGTATTCAAGTTTGGGATTATTCAATAGTAGAAGAAAATTAAGAAACAAATAGAATCATCCATCTGTACAGGTCAAAAACATGAAGAACTTTCATCTGATCTTGGGATAATAAATACTGAGAGGCTAAGACCATTATGTTTATTGCATTTACTCATCAGTTGCGTGAGACTCTTACAATATAACTTAGGTTAAGTTGATATCCAGATAATTTTTTCTAACATTTTTATATCTATCTTTCAGAAAACAAAACAAATGAGTAATTCCAATAAATGTTGTTTTTAGATCCCAAAATTAAAAGTGCCCAGAAATCTACTTTAACTAATTGTTATTTCTTACTAATGTTTCAAATCGGAATGGAAGGGCTGGGGATTTAGCTCAGTGGTTCCACTGCCTGTCTTGCAAGCACAAAGACCCGAGTTCGATCCCCAGTACCAAAAAACAAAAAGACAAACAGATAGGAATGGAAAACTTATAAATTTAAGGTCAGATCAACTTTAGTTTGTTCCATCTCAACATTATCATTCCAGATAGAAACTTATCCTGGATACATACTGATAAGAAAACCCAATTGGCAAGCATTTGCAAGTCAATAAAAGAACACTGAGCTGAACCTATTCACAATGCTCTACTAAGCTGAGTTCAACACCTATGCTGTCAATTTTGGTTTTACAATCCAACTTCTTTCTTGGCCCACAGATATTATCAACTAACTCACTTTTCTGAGTCATGATGCCCTTATCTTAACTTAAGCTGAGACTTGAAAGATTACCTGAAAAAAATTAGATTTTCCCCTGCCATTACTACTCTTATTCCCTTCATCATTCCTCTCTCACTCAGGTATAAATATATTTATTTCATTCTTATGCTTGAATTGCTGTGCAGAGATTGATTCACCCCTTCCATCTGTCTTTCTTTAATATCTCACTATGTGAATTCCCTGTTCTGACCTTTTACTTAAGATAATTTTAAAAAATTACTGATACTCTTGGCATTCAAAATTTGCTTATTAAACTGTTTATCAAAAATCACATTTTCCTGATGACTTATCAAAGAATCTGGCCAATTAAATAATGCTTGAATAAATGTAGTTGAGCTCTAAATAGCAATCCTAGGGGTGGAATTACTTCAAATTGATACTATTGTTAACAGAAAAATTCATCCATTTTTTTCCTTTATCTAAGAAAATTGTTTCTGCATAAAAATATCACAGAAGAAAAAATAGTATTAAATGTGAAGTGGTATTTGAATAACATAAAAGTACACCTGTAGTCATTTTCACAACTAAATTTATTCTCTTTGGATAAAAAAGTATGCATTCATATTCAGGCAGTCTTAAATTAGCTATTTCACACTTCACATTTTGAATGCAGGAACATATCTCATGAAATTTTATTGGCATTATTCATTGAAAAATCAAATTAAGAATATTCCAAAATTCTCTTTGTTTAGAATAACTGAAACATTTAAAGGGAGATGTCAATCTATCTATCTATCTATTATATATATATTTAAAGCACTGATGGTCATTCTTGACTTACATAATGAATGGTTTTAATTTTTAGTGAAAGGCTGTAACATTCAAAAATATCTACATTTTTTTCAAATTTACAGACATAGCGGAGTCATTTTCTACAGAAGAAAAAGAATCATTTCTAAAAAATATATAAAATTCAGAAAAACAGCCCATGTGCAATAACACTGAACTCTTTAATCACTCATTCATTCTCCTCAATGCAGTGTCAGGGATCAATTATGTGTTAGCACTGTAGGGAATAAAAATAGAAGTAAAATATGATCCTTTTCCTCCTAGAGATTATAATATAAATAATTGGAGGGATGGGGACACACATACATAAATAACCACTGTAAAACAGAAAGTGGAAATGTTCTCACAGAGTAGGAATGGACTATGGGAATGAAGTGCGGGGCCGGGGTGGGGGATACACAGAACTGCTTGAGTGTTGCAGGTGGTACGAGAGAATCAATGATTGTGTTGTGCATCAGGGAATATTTGAGTAAGGCTTGTGTTAGGACTTCCTCTAGTGAAGATGCGTTAGAACAGAGCAGAAAAGTACTTCAGAAAAGGGAACTATCTGACTATTGGGAATGTGTGCAAACATGTGCGTACACACACACATATGTGCATACCAATAACAATAACAGATAAAAAAGTAACCTAGATTTAAAACACAACTGTCAAGTACTAATAAATATTGACTGAATGAGACAACTGTTTGGGGTGGGAAATAAGTTAACTCTTTTTCCTCAAGCTACACTGTGAATCCAAAAAGCATGTTGGCCAGAAGTCCGGCTCAGTCCCCGTTTTTTTTTTTTTAAGGTGAGAGACAATCACAGATAGCTTTTCCCCTTCCCTCATCTACCAGTTGACAAAGGCTTCCCCATCCCTTCTGAGACAGAGAAGTACATGGAGATTAAAATAGCTTCAGAATACTTCCTGCTCTGTTATAACTGTGCTTTCATTCTACTTGACTTACACCAATTGGAATGCTGAGGGAAAACCCCATAAGGCATCTAAGCATGTGAGATAATGTGTCAGTGCCTCAAAATGTTTGTCCAGTCTACTGTGCGTGCCATCATTGTTCCCTCACCACGAGAAAGCATACCATGTAGGGAAAATCACTCTTACCATACACTGCTGTTTCTTCTTTCTTGAAAACAGATGTCACCTCCATGAAATATTTTCATATTCAACTACTGTAATAATTTGTCACTAATCCAGCCACTTAGCAACACAATGAAGACTATGTATTCCAAACATTTATTTGGAAGTCACAGCTCTCCACCCATCTAACTAAGGAAAGTGCTATTTGACCCAGGTTTTACCAAAATAAAATACCTGGCACAACACAGGTACATAATAAATACTTACACAATGAATGCTGTATTTTCTACTCCTTTAAAAAGAGTGTAATATTGTGTTTATGAGAAAATGTTCCCAGATGTGTAATTTCAGCTGATGAAGACATAGTGTTCCCCTTCTTTTTGACTTGCAGAGAAGAAAATCTGTTAGTTTCACCAAACTACTAGCAATAGCTTTGCCTGCTTGGGTAACAAGCTTCAGCACAGCTGAGGGTAAACTTGGAATGAAGAACAAAGATGAACCTTCAGGAATAAGGAAAGGTAGGGTGATCAGAAAAGGGCCTTCACTTCCAAGCAATAATCTTAATCCTAGAAAGAGGTCACTTCACTCCCACCTCTCTCTAGTGAAAACAGAAAACCCTATATAACAACCTTTCCCAGGCTCCTTTGCCTCTCTACTGTACAAACTTTCCCCATCCCTCCTGTAAGACAGAGGTAACGGATGAAAGCAACTCCAGAGCAATTCCTATTCTAACTTAAACCAAACATAAAGTTGTAGGAAATTTACCTCCTTGAAAAGATGCCCTTTATGCTTTAGTTCCACAAAAGCCTTCAATGACTACTCTAGTTAACACTGCCCCTATTACTAGCAGTCACTTCCTATCTCACTGCTCTAATTTTATTTTACCTTAGCACGGCTATTTGAACTAGTCTTATCCATCCATCGTTCAATCGAACAGTCAGTCAACCATGTATTTCTGTCTCACAGCTGTGTCTCTATGCCTGAAATACCTGGTACATAGCTGACTTTCAGATATTTTTAAGTAAAAAAATGAACAGATGAATGACTATTTCACCTCTGTTTCCAAAACTCCAACAATTTCATTCTCTCCCCAAAGGTTTCACCTGTTAACTAACAGTGGTCAGATGCCACCTGTTGTGTTGTTCCTTCAGTTGGTTCTACTTCCATCCTCTACACACATTTATATCTTGGCTTCTTTTAAAATACATTTCCATTACTATGATTTCCTACTTTCATCTTTCATTTTGCACATTCCCAGTACTCACTAGACCCCTTGTGTTAAGCACAAATACAAAAAGTATTTTTTAAAAGGTGATATAAAATTTTAGTAAATAATATTACCCAGCAATGAATGTTTAGTAAATAATGTAATTCAGCAATGTTATAATAATGATAAAATTGTAAATATTCCTAGATTCCTATAAATTATATATTCTAAAGCATAGTGACTCATGAGATGTATAACATACTATTTTAACATTTTCATCATCTACAAATGAATTAGTAATCAAGAAATATAAAATGCAAATTTAACAGATTAAAATTACAATTGTAACTTGAGAACAAAGTAGCAATTACTATGATCTGAATTAAACACACAGTTTAAGTAAACTAGGAAAAATCTCTCAAATATAAAACTGCACGTTTTATTATATTTGAAACTTAATGGGTTCATCAAGAGTTGTATCAGAACAAGCAGAAAGTCATGCTTACTTTTTCATATGCTGAGAATTTTATCTCATCTATTTAAATCAGCAACTTAATGTGCTATAATTACAGGATCTGGTATAGCTGTATTTTATGTATTATTGCAATAAAGCCAGAAGCATGGATGATATTATTTTATGGATACTATAATTTTGAAATAATACAATGTACATTTATCTATTTTCCTAGACTTTATGGTCAACCTGTATATTCATTGTGCTTATAAATATAGTGTTCAGTTTTTTCATAAACCATCCCTTACACCCCAATCTTCATGAAAAATATTCTAAATCTATTAGAGAAACTGAATAGAATTTAGATTGGTTAAGAGTTACAGTTTTTAAAAAACAATAAAACCATCCTTGCAGAATGAATTAAGAAAAATGCGCACGTGTGTGTGTGTGTGTGTGTGTGTGTGTGTGAGGTCACATTTGCTGGAAGGATCAGCAGCCCTGAGGATCCAAGTTTATGAGCAATATTAACACCAAACAGAGAGCTTAGCAGTGTCTGCTTCTAAAAATAAACCCTGTGTGTCTCTTGTTGTCATCATCAACCAGAGTCTTGTGTGCTCTGTGACAGAAAGTATCAAGGCTGCCTCTTTGCCTTTCCACAAGCATTACACACTGCTACCCAAAGGCCTCCCTTTTCCCTCAAAGTGGTCAAGATAAAAAGAATTCTGCAATCACCCTAAGCACTCATTTAAACAACACTATTGTCCCCCTAGCAGACAGTTATCATGTTGTTTTGGCAGCAGGAAGGAATCTGTGGTTTTACTTGAATGTTATTCTTCTTTATTTAAACTACTAGAAATAACCCAAAAATGACAGAATGCTCTTTCTATAAATAATCATTCCAGTGTAGAGTTATATTAGGAGGTAACTCAGATGGCATGATAACGCCTAAGGAGCTAATCTTAGACTTGCGATGCCATAAGATACAAATACCGAGGCTAAGAATAACTGACCCAAAGGACTCGGCCTGCTAAATAGAGGCACAGGCATGTGGACATTGCAGGTTCTAATGTGTTTTATGATCTCCTGAAAGCTTCTCACTCCTAGGAAGAGAAATTATGGTGGTCATTTATATGATAAACAATGCTGCTTTTACAATGTATTGATTCATAAAGATGGCTCAAGATTCTCACAGCAAACAAGAACATAAAAAAATAGTTGATGGATACCAGAGTTGGCTCTTACATAACTGCATTAGTATGTAATTGGTAAAATTTAGGCTTAAGCCCCCAATAGAATGTACAATGTCCATCTAATGAGGTAAAATGTAATTTAAGATAAACTATAATACTATGATAGTATATTAATATTGTTATTCAGTTTTCATTCAAATTTTCCAAACTGTCCATTCATCTACCCAAATCAGATGAGAATATATTCAAAATAAGCAGAATGTGGATTTTGTTAGGTAGATCTTTATTTTAGATGAGGAACTTCTCACCGCACATTGAAATCAGGATTTGAGTGGAGACACAGACTTTATAAATCCCATGTTTCTAGATAAAGATCAAAGTGGGCATAATTCAAACATTTTTGGTCCAAAGAAATGAACCCCACAGAATGAATATTCTAAAAAATATACTCCACTGCTAAAATACAAGATATAATGTGCTGTTTTGGATTAGAGCTAACTTTATCCTATGGCTATCCTATGGTGAAACATAATGGAACTTTGAAGGTTTCCTTAAACTTACCTCAGCCTTGGATAGTGTTAATGTCTTCTAATTTTAATTATCAAGCACTGAAAATTTGCTTCAAGACTTTCAATATGATGGCCTATTTGTGTCTTCAATCTCCCAGGATTACCAAGTCTACCTACATGTTGTTTATAAATACTGTATAGCTGATTCACATTTTTAGTATCTAACAAATACGAATATGCTAAGCATTTTTCTCTTTGAAAAAAATGGCAGGAGTTGAAACTAGATCCTGCCATTTCCTATCTGTGGAAAAATAAATGCCTTACCACTCTGAATCTATTTGGTCAACTGTAAAATGTGAATATTGCTGCAACTACTCCGTATCTCATTAAGTCATAGTGAGGATTAAATTACAAAGCAATGTTTGGTACAGAGAAAGTCTCAAAACATTAGCTATTTTATAACCGTACTAAGAAAAATGACTAAAAAATGATGAAAAGATATGTGAAAAGTGTATGTCTGTAACCCCAGCACTTGAGAAGCTGAGACAGGAGGATTACTTGTGAGTTCCAGGCCAGCCTGGGCCACATAATGAGCTCAAGGTCAGCTAAACTACATAGATCCCATCTCAGAAAAAAGACAAAAAAAACCAAAAAAACCCAAAAAGCTATATGTGCAACCACTGACCTGCTGACAACTAACAATTAGAAAATCAGAGTAGAGTATGTTAGGAAAAAAAATATATGAAACGATAACTGATGGTGATAATTTTGGATTCAAAACACACACCTGAATTTTAGTTGTAAAGATTTTCAAAGTACCATCAAGAGTTAAGTTAAAACAATGTTCTACTCATCAAGAGCTTTTACTACCAAAGTTTACCCTACATGGGGTTGCCGGCACACTTCTTGATGAATACATTTTTACTAAAGCAGGAATTCCCAAACTAAAATCTTATTTAATAAAATTCTGTGAAATTTTATGCTTTTTTGTGGGTTGATTTTTTGTTTTAATTTGGTTTATTTCAATTTTAATTTCAAGGTTCAATTTTGAAAGAACTTCATGATAGTCTCGTATTTGAACCCAGTTTGGAAATGTTATGCCTTAGACACTCACAAAAACCTATCTCAAGCAAACTGAGAATAACATCCACATGGTCACAAATGAGTCTATGATGAACAAAAATTATGAATTTAAATGTTTCTAATATAACTGGTGGACCAAGAGGAGAAGCAGGAAAATAAAATTGTGGGTATTTCCAACTTTATCAGTATGCAGAAAGTTCACTCATAAGTAAATGACTAGTTATATTCTGTGGTTTGGTAAATTTCTATCTTCCTTAAAAGTGGTTTTCATTGGATTTAATTATTGGGTATTTTAAAAACCATATGCATAAAAGACTCACTACCTATTTTACTGTGGAAAATATTATTATGATAATATTAATATTATGATAATGAATGGAAAAGAAATTCTTCTAAAAATAAGAATTACTTACTTCTGTATCCATGAGCCACAGTAGATTAGAGTAACCTAAACATAATATTCTCTGGTATCACTGAAGAAGGTAGGTCATTTAGTTGTAAAAAGTTAAATTAAATTTGCTTCATGCAAGTGACTAAGTTAAAAAAGAATTAGGTGCATTAAGATATTTTCTGGTCTTTCTGTCCTTTTATTGCCAAACTTCTGAGATTAGAAAAGAAGAAAATTGCTAGTAGCAAGGGCACACACATCTCAAGCTAAACCCTGGCAGTGCAACCTCCTTTCAAGAAAAGGCCAGTGTAAGTTCATCTTAAAAAGTCATTTTCATGGGCTTTTATTTCAATTAAATTGGCTCAATGAATTCCAATTTAGAAAAAGAGTTAAAACACGGTCATCATTCTATTATGTAAAAACTGTTCATTATTCATAAAATGCAATAATTATGAAAACCCAATGCCAAAGATATTGCATTCTGAATATTTAAAGAACATCTTCCTTTCATATGCTGAAAACAATTCATGTGTTATTAAATTTCTCAAATTTTTCTGCATCTCTGAGAGCCAACACTAAAGTAATGCTCTATTCAAGTTTGTGATAAACACTTGGAATACATCTGGTGGCAATGTTGACATTTTATTTTCTAAAAACAAAAATGATTTACAACTTAGGGAGACCTAATTTTTGATCACAAGTATGTGCTTCAGTCTCTTTATTAGGGGGATATAGCAATACATAGCACATCTATTCAATGCTATTAAAAAGTTAGTATTTAAACAGAAGTATTACCTCCATGATAATGAAGTAGCATCCACAATTCGATTGAAAGGGAAATTAAAAGCACAGTCACCATTAATTTATTTATAGTTTGCAACTAAAAACTAAAGAAAATTTCAAATAAAAAATATTTCAATCTCCAATATACAGACAGTGACAAATACCGCGGGTACCTCGCTAATTTTTATTTCTCCTCCTCCTTTATTCCTCCCAATAGAAACCTGATTAAGTTCAGCTATCCACCTTTCTGAGTTCATCTTTCAACTGGTAAAGAATGGACAGGTGATGCTATTTGGACCACCAAGTTATAAAGAATGATTTGCTGGGGAAGTTCTAGATAAGATGTCTTTAAAAAGACCCCAAAAAACCAGGGTTTGCCTTCTTTATCTCTAAAACTTGCCATGCTTTAACAACCAGGAAGCCTGGAACTTGCTACAACTCCTCTTGTGAATATTGGAGGAAGAAACTTTAATTGGGGCACTCAAGGCCAGCAGAGTGGAGCTACACAATGAAGGACTTGAATGCTACTGACATTTACTGAGCGCCTGGTGCAGTCTGATCACCCAGCTCTTTCACTAAATGATAAACGCTCTAGTTGTTTGTCATTTTGGGTAGACTTTTCTTTCACTTACAGTGGAAAACCACCTAACCTACAAGTAATCATTCTTAGTATTTCGCCAGTGTAGCTTTATGTCTGAATGTATGGGACACTTTTTAAAAGATATGCACCTATCATAAAAGTAATACAAAAAAGCATGATAAAACCAATAGCTCTTTCCTTCACCTACGGAAAACAAAATTTTTCCTGATTTCTATATATGAATTCCTTGGGAACATGAAAAGATAAAAAACATTTTCATAAAAAATAACATACTACTTATGTTTTCATTTTTAAATGAGCTTAAATATATATAAATTTAGCAGATTTAAAACTGTATTTTTAGGAACTACAAATATATTAAATGCTTCCTCATCACAGGAGATACTATTTCCACAAAAGATCTAAGGTTAAATAAACTTTTATTTTAAAAAAATCAATCTTTGCAATCTTCTTTTGCAAAACAGTATGTTTCTATTTTAAGCAGCAGAGAATGTGTCCCTGGTCATGAAAGGGAGGGATATCCGTACTTTCTCACATCCCTCTACTTCACCTCTCCCAAGTACCTCACTTTGCTTAGTTTTACTAACAGGTTCTCGTAGCCCTAGTTAATAACATTTGCTTTCTGTTCTATATTCACAATGTCATAATTTTTTAAATGGGTTCAATTTTTCTCCATTATTTTCAGTGTTGTTTTTTTAAATTTTGAATTTGGTTTTTTTTTATGTTTTAAGTTCATCTCTTCATGGTGTGTATATCATTTACAGTCTCTTTGACTATTCATGTTTGAGATTTTTACCTTGTCCATTTATTCTCTCTATATTACAATAGTATTTTAGCTAAGTATAAGCCTACATTGTACTTCTTTTAGAACCTTAGACACTTTTCTTCATTGTCTTCTGGCATTGAATATGGGAAAGTTTGACAGGCCTCTTGAGTCTCACTGAATTCCATCCTTCCACCTGCCCCTCTTTCCCTGCCTGAACACCTAAACAATTATTTATTATTTGATAGTCTATTCAGAATATGCCTCTGCACTGAGCACTTGTATTTGCATCAAATTTTCCTAAAAGAGGAGTGTTTTCAAAACTACAGGGTTTTATTTTCATTTTAGTGAAACTATGTTTCATCATTTTTGCAAAAATATCTTCCGTTTCATTGTTTTGGAATATCAACTTCTGGAACACAAATTATGCTTTTTGTTGTTGTTAGTTGGTCTCTATCTTTCAAATATATTGACATTTTTCTAATACATTAGCTCATTTTTCTTTTCCAATAACTTTGGTTGTTTCAAGCTTTCCCTTCTTGTCAGTAAAGATTTCCACTAGGATCTATTCTATTTCCTACTACTTTGATAATCAGTTTTGTTCTGTAAGTTTTTTGTTCACTGTCACATCATTTTCTTAGATCTAAATATCCTTTTCCATCTCATTTTCCTGTTTTATCGTTCTTATTTTTGAGATCTTGCTTCATGGAACTTATTCTCTTATTGAGGTGTGCTATTTGTGGAAAGCAATTATAAAGCAATTCCATGGGTTCAGGAGTGGATGTTTTTCTTCTTGGTTGAATCTTTAAAAGTAGTTGAGGAAGGGCTATCTCATCCTAAGGAGCTTAGGATCATTTCCCCAGTTGAGTGTTGCTCCGAGGCCTTCATTTCTCCAGAGGCCATGTTTCTTCACCTTTCTCCATTTCACCAGTTTCTCCCCCAGGATCCTTTCTACTATTACTCCTTCACAAAGGAAAACAAGAACAACCGAAAATGTAGAGGTTAATCACTCATTTTGCTTCTTTCCAGATTTAGGAATGATAGAATTCCCAAGACATTTTCAGAAGGCTCAAGAGATAAGTCTCTGTTCTGATCAGACTACTGCTTCTTCTTTTTTCCCTGGTTATTGGTTTCTGAGGTATGTTGAATTGAGTTCTATAATTTTCTTTGCTAGTTATTGTTGAATATTGCTCCAGGTAGAGGAGGTATTTGTTCACTGGCTTATAGTTTGGGGAGACTCACTTCATTATTTAGCAGTGGTGAGAAATTATGCCGTGTATTTTCAAATTTAAATTGAAATTTAATTAAAATTAAAATCACAACTTAAATTCAGAATTTGGGTTTCTTTCAGACATCTGAAGGACGTATTACTTAATGAACATAATAATAATCACACTCCCTGTGTCATTTTCTGAAACATGAAATATTCATTTGTGTCCTCATTCCCAAAGGGCCCTATTTATAACTAGTTTTTGATTGATACCTACCAACTATCCCAACCAGTAACAGTCTTATCAGTGAATATAATCTGAGATGGAGAATAGCAAAATTGTAATTATGGGGAACACTAGAAGTGATTCTTCACACAACAGTAACAGTTTACAGACTTAGATTTTCATAATTAGATTGAGCTTTTCAAATAGACATTAAGTGACTACCGAATACAAAATATTCTCTTACTCTTGATACAACAACTGAGGAACAAAAGGATTGAGAAAAGGTGAAAATGCATTTTAATAAGGAATTCCATATTTACACTTAGATGTTTTTCTTTTTTACCCTAAAATAAGAAGACATGGTAAAAACACGAGTTTTCTTTATTATACCTATATCTGACATTACTACCACACCAACTCTAGGAAATTCCTTCATAATAACTGTTCCAATACTGTGTGGACAGCTCTAATGTCCAACATGTTGAGCAACATACTTAGCAACAGGAAAACACCCCTGATTCTGCCAGCTCCTGATGACAGACCTGAGTCAATATTTGCACATCCTTCAATTTCTTCCACAGTTATCACTTACACTGGCCAACATGAGCCACAGCATTGGGGTTGTACTTGGCAAAATGTGTCATTCACAGTGAATTCCAAGATTCTACATTGTAGATTTTTACACTAAAAGGACATTAACAGACTACCACATAAACCCAGGTATTAAACATCTCAGTTCTACCTAAAATGTTTAACCTGACTGGGTCAATATTAAGAAAACATCCAACCATATACAGTACTAGTAATTCAATAGCATATAAAGAGCTCTGAACAAAATTAATATAGACTGAAACATAACAACCAATATAAGTAGAATAACAAATAAGAATTGCTAGTAACAATTACACAATAAAACTAACTTTTAAAATAATCTCCAGAAATCTGCCCCTGGAGTTTTCACTGTTTGATCACATACTCTGCAATTACTTTCTCTTTGATTATTAATTACATAATGAGACATGTCATAGAGCACAAACACAAACTCCGCCCTAATGCACAATCACAATTTGTGTAAGGAAAGGACTTAATAGACCAAGATAACCAAAGAAATAGCTGATTTACATGATAACTAAAGAAACCTGATTATGGATATAAAAATTAATTTCCCTATGACCTATAATCTATCTTATCTGGCTTGTTCAGCAAAGTACAGCATGACATTGAAGAGCTAGCATCCCAGATTTAGTCACTAAAAATTGTAATAATAATAGTGACCATATACTTTAAGTATTTATTAATGCTTATGAACCTCACAAGAATGCCAAGAGACAAGCTGGAGGACATTATTATTCTTTACTTTGAAGATAAGCAAACTCATTAAACAATTAGCCAGCAGCAGATCTTGTAGAAAACAGATTTTTTTTTTTACAGAACTTTTGGTTCCTAGGAACGAATTCTCTGTACTGCTGCCTATCTTTTGTCTCTTTCAGATCCAAAGATTCCATCTATTTCTTATCCTAAGAATCACAACCATGTCTCTTGTCCAGGAGGGAGCTGCACAAGATTCATGGATACAGTATATTAGAGAAGTGCACTCTTAATTTAGCAATTAAATCACAGGACAAACCCTATTGACGATGGTTCACTAGCATTATCTATCATTTATTCCCTAACCCCACAGCACTGGTTCTCAGTTTGCTGCTGGAGAGATTTTAAAAAACCCAGTGTCTATACTTTATCTGTCATCAATTGAAACAGAAACTTTGAGGTGGAATAAAAAGCATTACATTCTGTAGAATGCTCCTGGTGACTAACCTCGAGAACCAGTGTTTCACAGAAACTACACAAGAAAGACTCAGTGAATTAAATGTAAGTGCATGATACAGGAAACAAAATCAAATGTCATGCAACATCACAGGAAGGATGCAATTTATGTTTTAAATTTTAAAAACAAGTAGATTTTTAGTTTCTTTATTTATCCCAGACAGATCTGGCAGTTGATGGTAACCATATCACTTTTCATTTAATAGTTAGTGCTTCAATATTGGTTCTGGTAGAGCTTGCAAGAGAATGGGTAGTGTCAAGTACCTCCCTGTTTGAAAATGTTGCTGCTTTGTATACACATTACTAACCGTCAGGAAATAGCAATCTTAATTGAAATGGGAGGAAAGTTGTGTGTGATTATTTAAAATGTGGAGAAAGAGCAAAGCTTGCTAACACCTGTAGCCAGCCCTAGTGGCAGCAGACAATTGCTACTTGGCAAGCCCACTCATGTTTCTACCATTCAAAAGAAATATTATATTTATACACAGAGACAAAGACTAAAAGGATTTAGCTTAGTACTGAAAAGGTATCTAAAGCAGTTATTTTCAAAATATAATGCTACATGACCAGCTGCACCCCACACATATCTGTTGATCTGTCCCCAAGTCCTTATCAGTTTTCAGCCACAATGATAATAAACTACTGTAATTCTGGTAGGTTTACTTTTGGTAAGCAGACACTACTCATTTATATAATTCCTGTCAAGTGTATAAACACCAAATTGTAAAAAGTTGATATTTTATTCTGATTTCATGCAAAGTTTGTTTCAGAAGAATCTTAAATCATCATTACTGTTCGAGGTTTAAAGAAAACTTACTTCAAGCAAAATTTGCAAATGGGAAGGTATATTAGCACCAAAGCAGACATCATGCCAACCTGTGGAATATCTGACTGTATAACTCACTCTACAAAGTAAATTTTGTTTTATGTTACATTCACATCATATAAATCCCGGCAGTGATCTGTAACTATGATTAAGCCTACAAAGGAACTTAGGAGATCTGAGGAAGAACTTTAAGGCAATTCAGCCTGAAGTACTCAGAAGAGGACAGAAACAGAGTCCGAAAAGCTTTATGAACTAGGTCTAGGAAACACATATTAAAAATACATGATATTGCCTAAACTGAGAAGCTCTTTCTTCCATTCAACATAGGGCACAAGCACATTCACAGAGAAACTAGACATTGGAATCTGTTACTGTTATCCTTTAAAATGTTGCACCTGCTTCCAACACATTTATACGTGGGTATGCCACTGCATCTGCCTGACAATGCTAGACTTCCCAAATGTTTGGGGAAAAAAATTAAAATAAGCATCTGCTAATAACAATTTCACTTCATCCTAAACAGTTTCATTTTGGGCTGAGGAGAAAAAGCCAAATTATGAAAAGAATAAAACTACCTTTAAAACTCTACGGCAAAACACATTTCAGAAGGTAGGGCTACAAATAGATGCACACTGTAAATATAAAATCATCAGACTGGCTGAGGCTGCAATTTAAACTGAAGCTCCAATATGAACTTACCTGATTTAAAGTCCTTTCAACATATGCTTACAATCAGAACAGATCTCCTTTTTCTAGCTGCATAGTAAAGCATAACACCCTCAAGTATATTTTACTTATCTCAGTCTCATCTTTCATCAGAAGCAATACTTTCCAATTTCATTCAGAAGCAGCCGTCCCTGAACAGACTCAGAATGTGCACAGAAACAGTAATGGAAGGGATCTAAGTTAAACCCTACAGCGGCATCAAGAAAATATCAACATCCCACTGAAAAGGCAGCAATTGCTTACAAGAGTTGCTTTTCTTAGCTCATTTTCCAAGCTAGCCCCTTTTCAAACATAAAACCGTTCGGTTATGAAAGAGGATCTTACCTGAGCTGATCATACTGTGCATTCTTTGCTGAGCCAAGAGCTGCTCCCGTCCAGCCACCCCATCTGAGGAAAAACAAGAGTCACTCTCGTAAATTGTCTGCAGCATATTCCAGTCACTCTTATTTCAGCTACATGAAAGATTCATCACTGCTCAGTGCACTGGCCCCAAGAGCTACCCTGGCTGGTCCTCCCTCCTCCCTGAGGAGAAGCAGCAGAGGATCAACTTCGACAATGATTTCCTTTCTGCTCTGTGGACATACACTTTTAAAAAGACCTGGGCACTTTCCCCATGTTACCAACCTGTGTGTAGAGTGGAAAGGACAGAGTGGATGCTAGAGCTCTCAGGAGTTTTGGGAAAACTAAAAGCAGGTGGGAAATAGGAATGTGCTTCAAGGTTATTTCTTTGTCAGAATAAGTAGAAAAATATTAACTCTACCCACGAGGAAAAGAAACCAATTAAACCTGGCTTATAGTTCTTCAGGCTGCTAGTGTTTCTTTGCAAGAACCCTCAGTCCAGCAAGTGGCTCCAGCCGGTGCCCCTCTCCTATCTGTGTGTCTCTCTCTTCCCTTCCGCAGTCCCTCTCAGCTCAAGTTGGCTAAAGCTAGTGATAATCCATTTGCATATGAATCAACAACAGCATGGCCCACAGGCACAGAAATAGAACAATGGTCGGCCTGAGCCAAAAATAGGTCAAGCATGGCCGAGTGATTGGAGCCTGCATTAATGCATTTAAAAATACCCCAGCAAACCCAGCTGTCCAGCCTCTATCTTTCAAACCATAATTCTCTGTTGCAGGGCCTTAAAAGCAATTAACTCTTTCCTCCCTCCGAGCCTGCTTTATGGACTGTTTCCATACTGGCAATTCACTTCCAAAGCAAGAAAGGCAAGAAAAAAAATTAAGAATCATAATTCTAAAAGGGCAAATGCACATACATTTGATTTCATTTTATTTTTGTAGTATGTGTTTTTGGAAGAGAGAGAGGAGAGAAGTGCAGAGCTCTGTATTGGTTCTAAAATAATACTGGAAGCTTTTGCTCATAATGTGGTTTCTGCCTCACCCACGCACAGCAATCCTGGTGTTCTATTTTTGTTGCCTGTTTCTCTGGCTACACTGCAGTTGGCTGTAGCACTAGAAGCTTTTCTGCCTTCTAGTTTCAGCACTGACAGGAGATTTAGTAGAGGTAGTTTTGGAAAACAAGTACACCCCAGAATATGAAGGATTGGCTTGATTTTTTTTTTAATTTGCTATTTATGTAGGGCAATTGTCCATTTCACAAATCCTAATGTGATCTTAGTTCCAACTATCAATTTTATTGCATCCAATTCCTGTTATATCTAAAAACAAAAATACAAAATCATGGCTTAGACCTGAAATGTTGCACTCTCTCAGGCTAACTCCAATTTACTTGCAAAAGAAAAAGGAAGAGGATACTTTCTTATGGCTTCAGAATAACTGAATATCTGCATCTGTTGATAAATATGTTCAGTACCCACACACAAATGTTCTGTGTTCATCTACACGTTGGGTGGCTTAAATACAGACCTTATTTTTCTGTAGAAATGGCATTTAGCATAGTTAATAGAATCCCAGACCAGAACACATTGTTGCATTCACTCATAAAGTAAATGCATTACACAGTACAAAGTAGTATAAAACTTGTATAATCTTTTATAAATTTATAACATCATTTCTCCATTTTGTTTTGTTGTTTGCTTGTATATGTTCATATAATCACAGTCATAATTTAATAACATACTTATATTAGGATTTAATTCTCATTCTGGCCATCTAGTAAATTTAGATCCTATTTTTTGTACTTTTTTGAAAAATTTTACCTATATGAATACAAAGTATGATATTTAGATTCATTTCAAAAATACTTATTAAAGTGAGTAAGAATTTATTATATTGAGATTTTTTACACTACCTTTTTAGCTTGACATTTGTCCGAGAAGTAAGTTCTGCATCCCAAAGGGGGATTTAAGCACTAAACATCTAAACACTCCCAAGAGCAACAAGAGTGAGAATCCAGATGTCATGGAAGCTCTCCTCCCTTTTTTGAATTAGATCAGCAAGAAAGATGTAATTCCTAAGGCATTAGTGGCAAATGGCAAAGAAACGGGTGAAGGAGATTGCTGTGTGGTCCCCAGGCTAGTCAGGTGAAGTAAGGACCTTGGTCAGGGAACGAGACAAGGAGAAGCAAAGAAGGGCATTGGAAGTTGTGCTGAAAGGAGAAATGTGCCAGATCATTTACCAGACACCCACTCCTGAATTCCTCTTCTTCTCTAGATGAACTTCTCTCTTTTTTTTTTTTTTGGTACTGGGGATCAAACTTGGGTCCTTGGGCTTGCGCAGCAGGCGGCGAAACCACTGAGCTAAATCCCCGGCCCTCTTTAATACCACACTGCTTAAAAACGTATTTGGAAAGATAAGTTACAAAATGTTTTTAAAAACTAGTCATAACTTCATTTAACTTAAGCTAAACAGCAAAATTTTATGTCCATACCAGCAGATAACAAAATGTAATTCCATCTGATATTACAAACTTTAGGTTAAGAAATGTGTGTATAACATCAAAGGATAGATACAGTGTGGCTGTAAACATTTTGCTTCAGAATAATATATGTAGTAATCACACACAGCATTTTAGACTTGGGATGAATGAGAAACTGTCCACAATGGTCCTCAGACTTGGCCTCAGGCCCCAAAGGTAGCTGGGAGCTGCCTCCGTTTCCTCTAGAAGAGGTTTGCCTCTCTGATCAAGGCAGCACCATTTTCATCTGTTCACCTTGGGGAATGCAAGATTTCTTTCTTGTTTATTCTTTCACATACTAAAACAGCATTTTTATCAAAGTGTATTTGACAAACCAAGATTTTATATATTTAAGGTATACAATTTGTGGATTTGATATAGATATAAAATCACTACAATCAAGCTACTTATCCGTCACCTCAGCAAGCTATTTTCTTTCCTCCTTCCCTTCCCTCCTCCTGCTTTCTGCTTTCCTTCCTTCTTTCCTCCGCCACCCCCTGAAAGGGCTAAAAAGATTTGCTTAAGATATAACCCAGGTAATTAACCACAGAGGCCTAGCATTAGACTTATCTAGACCTAATACTTTTTCCTTGCTAAAAATCATAAAAATAATTATTGGGAATATTCAGGATAAAATTTAATGTGATCTTTGGATGACAAACGCTATCACTGTCTAAATGTTCACCATATTTTTTAACACAATATAGAAAAGCCACGATAAACGTGACGGATAACAAAATCATAACACTGGCATAATATATGCCTACACATCTCTTGTTTTTTGATGTTTAATTACACCCTCAATCCCACAATTGACAAAAAGGAGCCCCAAGCATTTATTGTCATAAACAAAAAATAGAACAGACTCCAGAATAGTCAGTTAGTAATTATTTCTCAAAAGTTCCAGGAAAGGGTATTCTTGTATGTCTTCATTTTGACCAAGGTTTTAACTTGAGGTTTATTTACATTTCATCCCTACATTCTTTCAGCATTTTTCCCATTGGCAGTCTAGTTTTTCATTTAACTCTTAATAATGAAACAATAATTTAGTGTGAAAACATACTGTACATTTAAATAGATCTCACTTATCTCTGGGAAAAATATAAACATCATTAAAATCTCCACCACAGGTACTGATTACCATAAATTTCAAAAATTAAAAACACTGAGTTAATTCTCATGTTATCTCAATAATGTTGGTAAGAAAATGTGACTAAGTTTCTTTTAGGGCATTTGCTACACCAATTTTACTGATTTGGGGTAAAATATATTTTCTAAGAACTTTAAAAAGCTAATAAAATGTCAAGCTAAAAAGGTAGCATAAAAACCTCAATATAATAAATTCTAATTCACTTCAATAAGTATTTTTGAAATTAATCTAAATTTTTTGCATTCATATAGGTACAATTTTCAAAAGTACAAAAAAATGAGTTCCAAATTTAATAGATGGCAGGAATGAGAACCAAATCCTAATGTAAACATGTTATTACATTATGATTATGATTTTATGAACATATATGAGCAAATAACAAAATGTACTAGAACTAATTCCAGAAATATCCTTGGACCTTTAGTTTAGAATGACCTTTTCTCAAATCAATCTTATCGATGACTGAAGACCCTAGCAGGGAAGGTAGTATAATATGATTTATTCTACCACAAAATATTCTCTGTTCATCTGTAATCAATTGGACTTTTCATAAAGTGCTGAATTCTATGATTTTGCAATGTAAGCTTTAAATGTCCCCTGAAATACTGAACTGTGCCTTACAAGAATGCTACAAGCTACTTGCCAGTAAATGGTGACCTCCATTCACTCAAACAATCACTGACATTCTCCCTTTTCCCACCCTCAGATTTCTCAAACTACTGAAGCAATAAAATCATACACATTTGTTTGCAGGCAGCAAACTTGGTATTTTCAGGTCCCTGAGGGACAGGAGGAATGGTGAAAGTACAGTGCATAGCACTGTTTTGTTAATTAGCTTATTTATCTGAATTTTCTATCACTTAGAGGAACAGCACCAACTCTTACTGAGTACTTGATATTGTATTTACAAGTATTTACAAGTGATTCTTCTCAACTAAAAAAGTGTAATTGGTCATCAAGCAGTTTTCAGATGAGAAAATCATGACAGGATCCATCAGCAGGTAAAGAGTTTAAGAAAAGACAGCTACAATGAAATTCAAGGAAAGCTTTTATATGAAAAAAATCAACAGTACCAAAAACTCAAGTCATTGGCCATACTTTGGTTGAAAATAATTTCTTCCCTAACTTTTCTCTTCAAATGGGGTATGCTGACCGATGAGTTAGTCTATTTAAAAAAAAAATTACAGACAGTTAGACATGCAGTCAACCTTCCCCTGAGCTACTAAATCAGAATCTCTGGAAGAAATGTGTATTTTAACAAGCCCTCCAAGTGATTCTGATGCACAAGAAAGTTTGAGAACCACAAGATTAGATCATCTTTCCAAAGCAATAATTAGATGGCTAAAAATATAGATGCATAAAGTATCTTTTTACTGCAATTTCAAATTAGCAAGTATTATTAGAGAACAATTTTTTAAAAATGAAAATAATTAAACTTGGTAGGGACTAAAAAGCAAGGCCATTAATACACAAAACATGGAAGGATTGAGGAAGATTGTCCAGAAAGTGATCTTGCAAAATGAGACCGGCATTGTACTTTTAAGGTGTTGGGCCCTGTGTGTGCTGTGATTCCTTGCTGAGCCACTCTGTTCTAGGTTCTGTTTTTCTGAGTGCTCACAGTTACACATCCATCCCTGTACACAGAGTGACCAGCACAGAAAGAGACGTCAGCATGGTCATGCACTGAACTGGAATCAGAGGAATTAGTAAAACTCGAAGATCCTTTGGTAGAATCAAGGAAAGTCGGTGTTTTTCTATAAAAGTCAGTCAACTATATGTTGAACATAATTTCCCAATCACAATGCAAGACCTGAGGGTACAAATACATACAGGAGTGACACAGCTGCTATTTTCATGGCATTTTCAATTTCAGAAGAAATACACTTAAGTTGATTCCTAACATAGAATTTGATAAGAAACTATGTAACACTAAATTTTATTTCAATCTTCCCTGAATTTTAATTTACCCATTCAAAATCAATAATAAACCTCATAAAGTTATTATAAAGACTATAGAGAACAATATCATATCTGGCAAGCAGGAACTCAATAAATGATAGCTATTATTTCTGTAACTAGTAATAATAAGAATGGTCTATGGAATTTTAATTCAAATTATTAAAATATTTGAAAAGCTGTTACTCATCTACTTTTTCTAATATATTTTCTTTAAAAAGTTATATAGTTGATTAAATGCTGAGTTTCTTACTCATAGCTATAAAAGCTTTATTCATCAACATTAAAGGATAGTCTATTTCACTTCCTGTTATATTATCAGAGGTTAGCATAATATCTGGCACACTGTCACCTAATAAATATTCCTGCAATGAATAATGATTCCTTCCCCAGAAGATACCACTAAGTGATCACTGATCTGGAGTAAATCCCTAATATATTATTAAATCTCTAATATTTCACTGTTACACATTTTATAGTTTCATGAAAAAGTACCAATTGAATAAAAAATCAAAAATTTTAAATGTGCATATCAGAAAAATCAGTTGTTGAAACCATGTACAGTTTAATTATATTTTCACGTGTTGTATTCTCCTTGCCTTTGTTTTCCCACACAAAGAGGCAAGGCAGGCTACAGACTACAGGAGAAATGACCTCATAGGGTCTCTCTAGTGTGGGCATTATTCTCTAGTAGAATTGGAGTAAACAAAATATTAAAATATCCTTCTTGTGAGGTGTTGGCACTTGTTTCTCTACAATGGATCTAATAATCTGCAGCAATGGCAGACTTCTAGGAAAGTCAGTTGCACGGGCTAGGGTCCACATGCTCTACTTTTAATCAGTGGGTTCCACTGAGTCTAACATTTCCCCTCAACATTCTGAAATAAATAACTGAGAGCCTAAACCCCAACTTTCACTCCTTTCAAAAGTCACATAAGAAACTTATAACATACCCTTTGTATGCAGAGTATTTCTGTAACTAAAACTCATATTTCACATAAGAAAACAGAGTAAGTCAACAGTATGTTGCATCACTGTGTGTGCTACATATGCCAGTACATGTCAGTACACATCAACCAGAAACTCCTGCTTTTGTTTCAACTGGTATGTAACAGTTCACACTAACAATGAAGCATCATTTTTCTACTGAACAGCATGTACTTTGAAATATTAACCAACCCTGACATACCTATTCTATGTTGACTATGCTATGTATGTGCAAGGTATTCATGAGATCAGAAACTCTTAATAGAAATCTCAGTCTTAATACAACAGGCTATTTTTTGGCCTCAGAACTATGAAAATAAAAATTCCATTAAGTTCATTTGAATAGTATTAGTATCCTAATCTGCACTACTTGTTATGAATTAAATGTGTAATTTTATATTGCTCTTCACAGTAAGTTTCCTCTTTATGTAGTGCATTTTTAATATTTACCATCTTGGAAATAAATGAGATTCTGAAAAACACAAACTAATTCACTCAAGTGTTGGAATAAGGATAAACATTAGATTTGAGATTTATGATAAGACAAATTTTCCAAATGCTAATATAAGTGTAGGAAATATAAAAAATTCATCCCAAAGATTTTCACATGATATCTTGCTACAAAGAACAAGTTGATCTGTCACCAAGGAAAATCTAGAGAATTCTAGAATGCGTGATTCTAAAAATATCAATAATTTTAATATTGCAATAAAAATTTGACTTTATTATTCAGTCTAGTTGCATGCCAACTACTAAGTTTAAGAAACTGTATATCCCCTAAAACAGAATTTACTTATTTTTGGACAGCTTAAAATATTTGTATCAACAACATATAACTCCAGCACAAATGTTTACAATTGGCCATATCTCTAATGATATGGAATCATAAGTATGGAATCTTTCCTATTTCAGGAGTCTGTTCCTATTTCAAGAAGAGAGACAAGAGGCTCTAAGGTATTTCAGATTCTCACCGCAGTCTGACTCAGGAGCTCAATCCATTATATTTTTCATCATCATGAAACAAGACACAATGCATTGGTATCCCACATACAAATTCCTCATTTCTTTGCACATGCTGTTTTTTTAAATTAATGCTATTGGTACATTTAATGTATACAATGTAATAACATTTATCATTGGAAATTTGCACCTTTGCATAATCTCTCTTGGTTCTTATTTTTTCCCCATTCCCCTGCCCTTCCTTCAACACTTCCGTCCCTCTCCTATTTACAAAGACTTTCTTTCCATTTGTTCCTTTTCTCATATTTATCCCATTCCCTTCTTTCCTTTCTCCTACCCCTCTCACTTCCACTTCCCCTTTGCCCCTTTTCTTACTATTTCACATTATCTATTATACTTTTTAGTCCTTATTTATACTTTCAGTTTCTCACACCAGAGAAACTATTCAGTATTTACATGTGTGTCCTATTAATTTCAATTAAGAGTATCACCTCAATGTGCATCCATTTGGCTATAAATGTCTTTAATTTCTCACTTTTTATGGACAAGTAGTACTCCAATTATTTTAAAAAACACATTTTCTTTATCCAGTCTCCAGTTGACAGGCAATTGGGTTCTTTCCACATTTTAGCTATTGCAAATTGTGCCGGTATGAATATGAGTGCATATACATCACTGTTGTATGATTCTTTTAATTTTGGGGGGAAGATACCCAGCGGGGGAACAGCAGGGTCAGATGGGACTTCCAGTCCTAGTTCTTTGAGGTATCTCCATACTGATTTCCACAGTGCTTGCACCAGTCTACACTCCCACCAGCAGTGGAGCAGGGTTCCTCTTTCCCCACAACCCCGCCAGCATTTCTTATCGGTTGATTTCATGATTGCAGCCATTCTTTCTGGGGTGAGATGGAATCTCAGCATTGTTTTCATTTGCATCTCTCTAATGACCAGTGATGTTGAACATTTTTTCATATGTTTATTTGCTATTTCTACTTCTTTTTCGGAGAAATATCTGTTCATTTCAGACGCACATTTCTGGATTGGGTCTTTAAATTTGGGAGGTCTGATTTTTTAAGTTTTTATATGTTATAGCTAATAGACCTTTGTCTGAGAGACAGCTGGTAAAAATTATTTCCCACATTGTGGGTTGTCTCTTCTCTCTGTTGGTGGCTCTTCTTGCTGTGCAGAAGCTTTTTAGTAAGCAGAGATCCCACCTGTTGATTGTTTGTGCTCGTTCATGGCAACTGAGGTTTTGTTCATAAAATCTTTTCCTACACCAATGTCTTCAAGAGTTCTACCTAACCTGTGTTCCAGCCGATTCAGCATTTCCACTTTAATATTTAGATCTTTAATCAATTTCGATTTTAATTTCGATTTTAGTTTAGTGCACGGTGAGAGATATAGGTCTAGTTTTAATCTTTTGCAAGTTAAAACCCAGTTTTTCCACCACCATTTCTTAAAGAGGCTGTCTTTCCTCCAGTGAGGGCATTTGGCTCCTTTGTCGAACATGAGGTGGCTGGTGTGTCTGGAGTTGTTTCTGCATCTTCTAATCTGTTCCACTGGTCTTCAGGTCTGTTTCTTTGCCAGTACCATGCTGTTTTTATCACCATAGCTTTGTAGTATAGTTTCAAGTTGGGGATTGTGATAGCCCCTGCCATGTCTCTGTTGCCTAGAATTGCTTTTGCTATTCTAGGTCTCTTCTTGTTCCAAGTGAATTTTAGGGTTGTTTTTTCAAGGTCTGTGAAGTATGCTGCTGGGATTTCAATTGGGATTGCATTGAATCTATATAGCAGTTTTAGAAGTATGGCCATTTTCACTGTGTTGATTCTTCCTACCCAGGAGCAAGGGATGTCTTTCCATTTTCTGATATCCTCTTCAATCTCTTTTTTCAGCGTGCTATAGTTTTCAGAGTAGAGGTCTTTTATTTCTGTTTTTACATTGATTCCTAGTTATTTCAATTTTTTGGATGCTACTGTGAAATGAATTGATTGCCTCCATTTCTCTCCCAGTGAGTCTGCTGTTCATGTAGAGGAAAGCTATTGATTTTTGTGTGTTGACCTTGTATCTACCTACTTGACTGAATTTGGTTATTAAGTCTAGAAGATTTTTGGTGGAGGAGTTCTTGGGGTCTTCTATATAGAGTATCATGTCATCTGCAAATAATGACAATTTGACCTCTTCATTTCCTATCTTTATTCTTTTTATTTCTTTCTCTTGTCTAATTGCTGTGGCTAATGTTTCCAAAACTATATTGAGTAGGAGTGGTGATAGTGGACATCCTTGTCTTCTTCCTGATTTTAGTGTGAAGGACTTCAGTTTTTGACCATTTAGTATGATACTGGCTGCTGGATTTTCATAGATCGCTTTTATCAGATTGAGAGCCCATCTATTCCAATTTTTTGGAGAGTTTTTATAATAAATGCTGTTAGATTTTGTCAAATGCTTTTTCTGCATCTATTGAGATGATCATATGGTTTTTGTCCTTGGCTCTATTAATATAGTGTGTTATATTTATTGATTTGCATATGTTCAACCATCCCTGCATCCCTGGGATGAATCCCACTTCGTCAGGATGTATGATCTTCTTGATGATCTTCTGCATTCTATTTGCCAGTATTTTATTAAGGGTTTTTGCACCAATGTTCACTAGTGAGATTGTACTATAGTTCTGTTTTTCAGTTCGGTCTTTCTCTGCTTTGGGGATCAAGGTGATGCTTGCTTCCAGGAATGAATTTGGGAGTATTACATCCCTTTCAATTTCATTCAACAGTTTAAATAGCAGTGGCAGTAATTCCTCTCTAAATGTCTTGTAGAATTCAGCAGTGAAGCCATCAGGACCCAGGCTTTTCTTAGTTGGTAAGTTTTTAATTACATTTTCAATTTCATTGATTGATATTGGGTCATTTAGAATATTTAGGTCTTTTTCGCTCAACTTTAGTAATTCACACATATCTAGGAATCTATGCATTTCTTCTTTATTTTCCATCTTATTGGAGTATAGGTTCTTGAAGTATGTATTGATAATCCTCTGGATTTTTGCTGGGTCTGTTGTAATTTCACCCTTTTCATTCCCAATTGCATGGATTTGGGCCTTTTCTTTCCTTTTTCTGATAAGGTTGGCTAAGGGTTTGTCAATTTTGTTGATTCTTTCGAAGAACCAACTCTTGGCTTCATTGATTTTTGGATTGTTCTCTTAGTCTCCATTGCATTGATTTCTGCCCTGACCTTTATAATTTCCTCCCTTGTATGAGCTTTGGTTTGGTTCTGCTTTTATTTGGTGTAGAAGCTCTAGGTTCAGTATTAGATTGTGTAATTGAGCTTGTTCTGTTTTCCTAATGTGAGTGTTCACTGCTATGAATTTCCCTCATAAGACTGCTTTCATTGTGTCCCATAGATTCCAATATGTTGTACTGGCATTGTCAATTAGTTGTAGGAACTGTCTGATTTCTTTAACTTCCTTTGGTTATTCAGAATTGTGTTGTTAAATTTCCATGTGTTTATGTAATTCTTGCAGTTTCTTTTGCTATTGATCTCCAATTTCATCGCATTATGGTCTGTCGATATACAGGTGACAACTTCAATTCCTTTGCACTTACTTAAACATGTTCTATGAGCGAGTATGTTGGCTATTTCAGAGAATGACCCAGATGCAGCTGAAAAGAATGTGTATTCTGATTTTGTGGAGTGGAACACTCTGTAAACATCTGTTGAGCTCATTTAAGAGTTTGATCGAATCCTAGTATTTCATTATTTTTTGTCTAGTTGATCTATCTGTTTGTGACAGTGAGGTTTTAAGGTCTCCCACTACTACTGTACTAGTGCTTATATGGTTTTTCATGTCCATTAGTATTTGTTTTATACAGTTGGGTGTACTCGTGTTTGGTGCATGTATATTAATGATTGTCATCTCTTCCTCTTGGATTGTTCCCTTTACAAGGATATAGTGTCCTTCTTTGTCTCTCTTAATCAGTGTTGGTTTGAAATCCACTTGATCTGCAAAGAGGATAGCTACTCCTGCTTTTTTCCAGATTCCTGTCTCATGGAGTATTGTTTTCCACCTTTTACCTTTCAGTCTATGAGTTTCTTTTTGAATTAAGTGTGTTTCTTGTATGCAGCATATTGTTGGGTCTTCCTTCTTGTCCCATTCTGCCAGTCTATTGCTTTTGATTGGTGAATTGAGACCATTAATATTGATGGTTATAACTGATATGTGTTGACTTATCCTTGTCAGGACTTTTTCTTTTTGTTGGATTCACCCCTTTTGCATTTAATTTCTTGTTGTGCCTGATGGATTCATTCTGCTGGGCTTCCTGAGGTTGTGATCTTCATTGTCTTTTCCTAGGATATTGTTTAAAATTTTATGGAGTGCTGGTTTGTTATTCATGAAGTTCCTAAGGTGCTCTTTCTCATGAAAGTATCTTATTTCTCCATCCATTTTGCAAGATAGTTTTGCAGGGTACATCAATCTGGGTTGGAGGTTGTTTTCCTTTAGGGCTTGAAGTACATCACTCCATGCTCTTCTTGCCTTGAGGTTTTGTGTTGAGAAGTCTGCTGTGATTCTGACGGGCTTTCCTTTGTATATGATTTGTTTCTTTTCTCTAACTACTTGTAGAATTTTGTTCTTCTGTTGAGTTTCTGGAATCTTAACTATTATATGCCTATGTGTAGATTTTTTTTTTTTTTGATCATGCTAGTTGGAGTCCTATAATGCCTCAGTAATCTCTATGTCAAGTTCTTTTCCCCTATTTGGGAAGTTTTCTGCCATTACTTCTGTGAACAGTTTTTTATGTCACCTGCACTATCTCCTGTTTCTTCGTGGACCTCAATCAGTCTGATGTTATTCTTCTTTGCACCTTCTAGCAGCTGCTGGATTGATTTCTCATGGTCCCTTACTATTTTTAAGAATTTTTTCTTTTCCTGGTCACTAATTGCAATCCTATCTTCTATATCTGAAATTCTATCCTTGTGTTGCCTCATTCTGCTGCGTAAACTTTCAATGGAGTTTTTAATCTCCTGGAAATCTGTTTGCATCTGTTTGATGGATTCCATTTGTTTCCTATGTTGGGATTCCATCATGTTCCTCAGCTCATCTATTTTTTTATCTGTGTCCACTGTAGATTTATTAATCATGTCTTCTACTATGGGCACAATCTTTGCTGTTATCTGAGAAATTTTTTCTGATTTCACTTTTTCCAGATCTCTTTCACTGCCAGTTCAGCAAGTCCAGATGGGTTGAGCATCAGTTGTTCCATCTCATTGCCCTTTGGGGTTGCCTTAGGTGATCTGGAAGTCTAGTTTTGAGGCTTATTTACATGTCTTCTCATTTCAACAGATGCAGCCTGCTGTATCTTTCTCGAGGCAACTTTTTGCTCATCCAGTGGTCTTGAATTCTTGGTGAGCCACTGAGCAGCCTCTATTCTCCTGCTTACCAGTACAACAATTCCTGGGTTCAGAGTGGTGGCCTTCTGGATCCCTGAGCTGACCTGTTGCCTGGGCAGGCTTCTGGCTGGGGCCTGTGCACACTTGGGATGGTATCTAGGTGTGCCTCTCTCTGGGGCCCCTATGTAGCTGTTGTTTGGGAAGGCCTTTGGTTGGGGGCTGTGCACCCCAGTTCCTGTTGTCTGCACAGGCTTTGGCTAGGGTCACCACACACTTATCAATGGTTTGGGGCAAGCCTCTGGGTATTGTTTGTGTGCCTGTTCAGGTCTTCTCCAGGGAGTTCCCTGGCTGTGGCCCATGGTATGGTAGAAGCCCATGCAACCATGCAGCTCCTTTCCAGGTGGCCCTGGCCTGGATGGGTGCGCAGGAGCCTCTGGGGTCAGGGTGGACCCCTGACTAAGATCCGCCTGCAGCCATGCCAATCTGGGCCACACAGCTGCACCCTGGGATCTGCACCGACTCACCAATGGAATGGCAGGCCTCTGACAGAACCCTGCACATGCTGTTTTTATAATCCAGGATTGGGGCCAGGGATTTAGCTCAGTAGTTCCAGTGCCTGCCTCAAAAGCACAAGGTCCCAAGTTCAATCTCCAGTTTAAAAAAATATATATGTGTGTGTGTGTGTGTGTGTGTGTGTGTGTGTGTGTGTATTTTTTTTTCCAGGATCTTCATCCATTTTTTTTCCATTTGGTTATTTCATTTCATTCTATAATGTTCTTCTTTGTCACTTAAAATGCTTTTTGCCTCAAAATTAGTACAACAGACTTTCTTTTTATCCCATTTGCTTGCTAGATATTTTTATATCTTTTTTTCACTGTCTTCATACCTTTATTTTAGGTATGGCATTAGTGGATAACATATTTTGGGATTTTTTCCTTCTATCTAGCATAAAAATATCTTGCATTTGTTTAAGTTCACAGAAGGTAGGCAGAAGCCCTAGCTGGTCACCATCTTCTCAAGAGATAAAAGCAGTAGACTTTTTTTCATTCTTCAAAACTCTGTCCATAAGTACTTCCTTCACAACACCTTCTCTAACCTGAGAAATCATGAGTGAGAAGACCTAACTGTGTTCTCCCATCATTACATAAATGACAGTGTGAACAGTTTGGTTACCTATCTGCTCTGCACAGTAGACCTCAGCAAGTCAAAACCAGAAACATGTTATTCAAATATGTGCCCATCCCACATTGCCTAGAAAACAACAGACATTCACGTGTGTTGGTTGAAAGGACACTCATGAATCTACTTACATACACATGCAGAATGTGATATGAATACACTTCCATTCATACCTCTTTTCACAAATAAATATCAGGCACAGAGTTTCTACCCTCTTCCACATCATCTCTCCCATCCTCTCTGCCACTCCTCTAATCTCTTCTCTGGGCTGGGTTTTCCTCTTGGTGAAGAGTTTGTACCTTCCACAAACAACACCACCACCCTGGCACACAAAACTACGACAAGTTTCATGTCCTCCATATAGAATAATAAGATCATAAATTGTATGTAAAATGATTTATTTTCTTAGGATTAAACACAAGAAAGAACACATTTAATATTCCAAGGAATTTATTTAAAATATTTCCATTTCTACACTGAAATTATTTTTAGTGAAAGGAGTTTTGGAAATTTTAACAATTGCTCCTCTGCTCTTAATGGTTGCAGTATCTAATTATTGCGGTGTCTAATTGGCATGCTGGCTCCCAAAAAGCTCTTCCAAAGGAAGAGCACAAACTGGTAGGACTCTTCTGACACTCCAACGCTCCATCAAAAAGGAGTCCCACTTTACATTCTCATTGACTTTGGGTGTCTTGGTAGGTTTAAAGATATCCTACTTTGTCTAAGCCTAGATCAAGAGAGAGAGATTCTGGAAAATATGGAAGCCTTGGCTATAGATATTAATTTAAATTTGATTTATGAGAATCATTGCATCTATTTCATATGAAAGACAACCATATACCATTCCAAATAATGTGGCTTGCTATGTGAAGAGCCTCTAGATTCAGGAAGAATTTTATTTATTTGTTCCTGCCACTTATTAGCCAGTTATGAGCTTAAAAAACTTGGATAAACTACTTAACCTTTCTGAGTCACAATTCTTTCATCTAATAAATGGAGATATTAACATTTGTCTTGTAATGTAGCATGGATATTTAAAAATACTGAATATAAAGTTCCCAGTGATGAAAAGAATACAATAGTATTCAATACATAGCTGCTGTTTTTGTTACTATTATAACATACTATTAATACACAAATTAAGATCTGCATGACTGCAAGCCCTACTTAGATTCCTGCACTTTGAACTAAGATAACTGTCAAGATCAGCTACAAACATCCTAAAATAGAACATAAAGTCACTAATTTCCTGTGTTTTAGAGGAAAAATAAATTAGGTAAGAAATATTAGAATGAAAATTCTAATTACCTTAATATTACTTTTCAGACTACTAAGCAAATCATGAGCATTCGACAATTCACCAATTCCTAACTGCAAAATACTAAGAAAGTGACGGTATATTCTGGGCTATTTGCAATATTCTCTGTGTAATGTTAAATCTGACACTTTAAGATGAAGAAAGAGATTGATAACTACACTTCCATGAAACAGAAACTCCACAGAGTATACTGAGTTACATCTGCGTTTGTCATTTCATCAGAATCTAGGAGTATCTTTAATACACAATGTATTCCCCCCAGCTAATGTGTTCTTTCCAGAAGACAGGGGCACTCTATATAAAAATCAATATGCTCACATTAGTTGTTTCACCTGAAGTTTAACAACCTGTTTTTGCAATGAAGTGAGAGCTGTTGTCTTATTTTGGTCATATCTGAAGGGAATTCCCAACAGTAGTTGCTATAAGCAGAGGTAACCCCTTGAAAGCTAAATTCAGTTGTTTTAAATTCTAAACCTTACTTGGACCAAAATTTGCTACTTTTCAGTTATTTCAACTCTGAATAATTATTTATTAACTTGATACAACTCAAATTTAGTTAAAGGGAACTAAAATCTAAGAGCAATTCATTTTCTGAGGGCTAAAGGATAGAGATTCTAAAAGCATAATGCTATCTCATTTAAAAGCGAGGGAGAAAACACTAGTAGAAAATAGCATTTGAAAATGCCAAGGACTTGATTTTATTAAAATATGAATTTTATTCAAAACAAGATCAACCATACCTATAGCATTTTTTGAAAAAATTTTAAATTGATACGGGAGATGGGAAATGAGAAGCCATAACTACCTTCAAGGTCTAGGATAATGGAATTATTTCAGTATTTCATAGCATAATACTTTTAACCATATTTTTAATATCAACCCCTTAGAGTAATCTAAAGTATTCTTTTCTCTAGTTTCAAATAAATAATGAGTTATAATAACATCTCAAACAAATACGAATCATTCATAAACTGGGCCTCAAGGTGCTTGTTATGATTCTACCACTCTAGAAGGCTAAGGCAGGAGGATCACAAGTTTGAGCCCATTTGGGGCACTTTGGTGACTTAGCAAGACCCTGTTTGGGGAAAACAAAACCAACACCAAAAGACTGGATGTAGCTCAATGCAAAGGCCCTGGGTTCAATCCCTAGTACCACCAGAAAAAAGAAAAAAAGTGAATCACTGAACATTGGCTTTCAGACATTCAAATATATGATTCAAATCAGTTAATAGTAAAAAGCAAGAATGAAGTGATATTTTGAATCTGTCATTGATACAATATATAGGCATTCACAAAATCTGTTAATAAAATCTGCTAACTTTTAATTGTTTGAATTGTCAATATAGCATCAGTTTTAGGAAATTTGAGATCTAAAGACAGCATGAACTTGATTTGTAAAAATGCTTAATGACTATGTATTTCCAGGGGGGAAAAATCTCCCAGAAATTGTTATCCGGAAGCAATTTAAAATTTTCCAGAATTAACCTTTTTCCATGAGTTGGGAAAAAAAGACTTGCTAGACAATGTAGCCATTCTTTATTCCAAGGGCTTTCTTTTCCAGTATTCTCCTCTGATCATGACATCAGTGATGTTGGCTGACACATTACATAAATAACTATTTAAGCACATCCGCTATCAAATAGATGATTGTTCAAAATATTTTCCAATTTGTCTAGATGTGATTATTTTCCTTTATTATGTTCCCCTAAACTGGCCCTCATTTTTCATTAGGTTCTTCAAAATCATTGTATTCTGACTGTATATAAGCATTTTCTAAAATAGCCTTCCCAGTTGGTTAAAGTATTTCCTTCATTTTAGCAATCATTGCCTGTCCCTTGAGACATGCATTCACATACCACCCACTGATGCCTTTGATTTCTCACATAGAAATCAGAAGTCCTTGTACCATTCCTAAGTACATATTTCTTACCTAATTATTTCCATAGACTATTCTCCTGTATTCATCTTTTTTGTAGTATATAGAAAATGCATAACCCAGTGTCTTTGGCTAACTTTTCTTGGAAAAATTGCAGCAATGGAAACAGTCATACTTCTGACTGGCAATTTTTTAAAAACTGGCTTGTGGATGAACATGTTAGCCTTTTGTCTGTTTTTAATTTTAAGTTTCCTCATACAACCATGTGTCACAATACCATGTACTGGTCAACAACAGACCACATGTTCCATGGTGGTACCATCAGAATAAAATGGAGAAAAGTTCCTACTGCTTGAATTATATCATAATGCAACACTGTGTGTTTGTGGTGATGCTGATATAAACATACTGCACCCCTGTGTTATAGAAGTGTAGCAAGGACATTTACATATAGGACATTATCCTTGATAATGATAATATATTTTTATAAGCTTAGTGTACACCTAAGTATGCACTGTTAATAAATAAAGTCTACAGTCGTATCCAGTGAGGTCCCAGTTCTTCAGTCACTTCCCACTCACTCATTCACTTATCCCAAACCACATCTAGTTTTGCAAGCTCCTTTCAGTGAACACTTCATACAAGTGCACCATTTTTTTCTCTTTATACTTTATTTTGCTATACTTTTTCTAAGTCTAGATATGCAAATATTTTACGTTTGTGTTTCTACTGCCTACAGCATGCAGTACAGTAGCATGCTGTACAGGTCTGTAACTGAAGAACAACAGGCTAGACCATATAGCCTAGGTATGGAGTAGGTCTCCATAAGTACACTGTGATGTTCAGACAATGACAAAACCACCAAAACCACATTTCTCATAATGGATTCCGGTCACTCAGGGACACATCTGGCATTTAAAAGTGACTCACAGTCAATTACTGTATGGAGAAGACAATAAATATCATTTGATTTGACAAATGTAGGTTCTTCCACAGGATTCTGAGAAGGGCCTCAGGTGTTCACACAGAGTGAGCATGAACAGGGAGGGTCCAGTGTGATTGGACAGGATAGGACATGCACTTGAAGCCAGGTGCATCCAAAGACTAATGTTCCCTCTCTAATGCTTTGACCATGTGGCACAGGAAGAGAAACCAGGTCTTTCAATTACTAATATTGTATTCTTGAAAATATGCTGTACTGCTCCAGAAAAAAAGTTAAAAATAAAGAAGGGCTTTGCAATTCATGCTTTTATAAAAAAATTTGTTAGTACATGCTTGTAGTGCATGTTTACATTCCTTGTGTGGAGGTGATACATGTACATAACACATCTCAACTGCTCTCTTTATCCCTTATTCCCCTCCCCTTTTTCTCCCTTCATTTCTTGATCCCCTTCTCCTTTGAGAAAATTCTCCCTACTTCCTATTATCTATCTTCTATTTCGCTCATTATTGTTTTTAATCTTTTAATATTATTTTTATCCTAGTCATATTCATTTCTATGATCTGATTAGTACCAACCATTATTGCTAGATAACAAGATATCAACCATTATTGCTAGAAAACAGCTGAGATCAAGATAAAAATACAAATAATACCTATATTTGAGGGAAATAGTTAAAAAGTCATCCCTGAGATGTGGCAGCCAAGGAGACCCTTTAACAGTATGAGCGGGCCTGACAGGGTCCTCAGGCATGCCATTGGTTTTAGTTCAGCATACTTCCTTCCTCTTTCTCAGAGTAGAATTAACTTTGCAGAGAAAACAGACAGCACAGTCAGCTCCTGGCTGTGGGCTCACATCTAAGGAATATATAACTTGCAAAAGACATTTGATGAATATGTTGGAAGAAAACTAAACACATTTAGAAGTTCAAGTGGTGAAGACTTGGCACTTAAAGTGATCCATAGAAAAGATACAGAAAGTAATCATTTTTCTGCAAATAATAAGGATCTGGACAAGGTGATATAAAGACAAAAGTATCATACAAGAGTATGGCTCGTCCACAAGAGAAAATCTAGCATTCTAGCTATGCAAGAGAAGAAATCTAGACTAAACTTGGCTCCCTATGTGGTAAGGTGTACACTAGATCTGCAAGGAGATAGGAACTGAATGTTTGTATCAGGACTTGTTTGTCATATATGATTTTGTTTTGACTAAGAAAAATAAGCTATTATATGCTTTAACTCACATTAAATCATCTTATCATCTTCTCTTCAAATATCTAAGTTAAAAAGACACTTTCTAGGTATTGTAAATGGATGCTGTGCTGACACAATTTAACTATTAGTTTTGTCACCAGTAGTCAAACAGAACAAAGTATAATCCTTATGAAACTGTCCCACAGATTTCAGTAGCTTACGGTAGTATTGTAGTTAACAACGCCCATGTGAATAACTAAAGGTAACATCTAAGTAATACCAGCCCATTTTTTATAGTTTTTGATCAGCAGGAAGGAAACAATATACTATAGCAATACATTTGCATAGTTTTAACACTGTAACTGCATACCAGATTAAAGTCATGTTCTATTAAATATGTGCCCTGAGTAACAACTATATGGGATGGTAAGGCTATCATAAACTATGTAAAATATGTTATTTTTGTAATCACACCACCATATTTATCAGCATAATACCATATACCATTAGTATTTGTAATTTTTAATTGGAAAATAAGTTAAATTTCCCCAACTTCAACCCACTGCATACCCAAAAATCCCAGCAGTTCACCACAGCTAAGGCTGCCATGGTGGATGGACAAATGTACAAAGAGTAAAGAAGATGCATGAGAAACAGTGGTGAGACCAGAGACAATGCTGAGAGCTCTTGTAAGGGCTATGTTTTGAGTGGGCACTGGAGGCATTGTCTCCTGCTATGAGCCCACAGCTTGGCAAGGCTGGGCACGGGCATCGAGCTGAGAGAACCATTCATTGCATGCAGTGAGTTTTAAGTTCTTAAGCACACTCAGAACAGCTCCTGTTGGCAAGGTAGCAGCTCATCAATGACTTTTTCTTTTCCATTTTTAAACGGAACTTTTTTTTTTTGTATTTTTCTCTTCTGGTTTTCTCTTGCCTAGAAAAAATAATCATGTATGAACTAACATCACTTTATATTCTATTATTCTCTATTTTTATTTACTAATCACACTTGCTTTGTTACAGGAATATATGTTGTAGTACAACAGACTGAACATTTTAAATACCCTTTATTTGCTTTTCCTCTGACATACATGAGGAGCTCCACAACCATCTCTAAAAGATTCCTCCAGCTTTGTCCCCTAAGAACCTGTCTTTCCAACTTTCCACCCACATTCCCCAGAAACTCTGTGGTAAATCAGGAGTTCCATGGCCCAGAGGGCAGAGGAAGGTAAAAATCCCTCCTCAGGACCAGGCTGTTGGGCTTGGGAAATATCTATCACATTGTCCCTGCTTCAACTTCAATTTTTGTTTGTTTGTTTGTTTTTATTTGGTACCAGGGATTGAAACCAGAACTTTGCACTTGCGAGGCAGGCGGTGGCACCACTGGGCTAAATCCCAGCCCCTCGACTTCAAATTTAACATCCTATTATGCATTAGAGGCAGGATGGTGCTGAGGGGAAAGCAAAAACATGGGCTCAGTCCAGATTACTGAGCAACTTCGTGACCTGGGCCAAGTTCACTTCAATTTGATCTCCATACTGGCTGTTATCATACTCCTTAATTCTAAGGTTGGTGATGACATAAATGTCTAA
This sequence comes from Heterocephalus glaber, assembly GCF_053883595.1. Classification (NCBI taxonomy): domain Eukaryota; kingdom Metazoa; phylum Chordata; class Mammalia; order Rodentia; family Bathyergidae; genus Heterocephalus; species Heterocephalus glaber. The sequence goes on from NW_028258156.1 coordinate 11,602,797, forward strand.
AACAAGCATCAGGGTATAGGGAATATAGTATTTAATCAACAAACACAGATGTTCTTCATCTTGCAGCGGGTTACAACTTGATAAATTCATCATATGTTGAAAATATTGCAATTCAAAAATGTATTTAAGGGCTGGGTATTTAGCTCAGTGGTTCTGCTGCCTGCCTGGAAAGCTCAAAGTCCCGAGTTTGATCCCCGGTACAAAAACAAAACAAAAACAAAACAAACAAACAAAAAAACCAAGAATGTATTTAATATACCTGACCTTCATATAAGAGCTTAATTACACAGTACACCATAAAGAGCCAGCTGTTGACCTGGAGGTTGGATGGCTGCCTGGGAACAGAGGCATTCTGCGGCCACTTTGCCTCAGAAAACTATCTCACCACTTATCTATGTCCCAGGAAAAGATCAAAGTTCAAAGCCTAAAGTATGGTTTCTCCTAGATACATATAGCTTTCACACTGTCACAAAGTCAAAAGTCATCATAAGTCAAACTGTCTTAACTTGAGGAGTATCTACAGTGACTAATGTCTTAAACCGATATTCAAAATAAATTTATTTTTATTTCATGCAAAAGTGTAAAAAGTTATCTGGCAACAGTTTAAGGGGAAAAATAGAAAGGAGAAAAGGGTGCTTCAAGAAACAGGCAATCTTCCAGGAAAAAGTCAGAATGAATTCATAAAAAAAGGAAGAGAAAGAAAAGCTAAAATTAGTAGATTTTAGACTTCTCTAAGTCTGGTAATCTAAGATAATTGAATGTTGGCACACAAAGGCTTACTTTGACACCTCAGTATTGTGTAATATATATTAATAAACCATCAACATATTATATAATATTAAAATATGTCAATAAAGATAGTCAGGTGATAGTAAAACCAAGTACCCTGCATTTAAAAAGTCACAGATGAAAGAAAATATTAGACTACATGCATGGATAGAAAATAAATAAATATGAAATATTAATATCATTTTTAATTACAAAATTTTCACAGAATAGCAAAGAAAATATCAAGAAAAATCACGATAATTTTGAAAGAACTCAAAATGAGAGTATGCGCCCTACCAGATTTTAGGATTTGTCTGTTAAGTTATAATAAAGAGAATGTGATATGAGTTCAAGTACAAACAGATAACGTAAGAGAGCAGACCAACAAAGATTAAGCTCAGATATATCTGGAAACTTTATATGTATCAGTATTAGTACAATAGGTTAGAAGAAAACATCAATAGCTAGTGCTAAGATAGTTATCTATGGGATACCAGCAGGCCACTGTATCAAACTCTTTCCTTTCTATCTGTCTCCATCTCTTGCACACACACATCCGCCTGCAAATTTCAAGGAGTTTAAACAGCTATCTAGAAAATTCCAAACTTTTTAGAACAAAAACATAGGAGAGATATTAAAATCTTGAGATTAGGGATAGACTTCAGTGGGATAGGAAAACACAAATCGTAAAGAAAAAGATTGAAAAACATGATATGAGATTATAAGGACACTTTTAAAGAGAAAAAGATGGGGGCATAGAGGGGTTGAAAATGATGATAATACGTTCTATATATGTATCTGTTCCTCAAAAGAATGTGACTACTACATATACTAATTTTTAAAAAGAATTAAGAACATTAGGAGAAAACATTTACACTGAATTTAATCAATAATTAGTGTTCAGAATATATACTAATAATATTTACAAAGAAGTGAGAAAATATCCATATCAATAATAACATGACTAAATCTGATGGATAGGCAAAAATTGAGTCTAATAACCGAAAGTCTTGAGTAATAAGATTTTTGTACATTGAGAAGCCTACCAGGACAACAGCCACACAAGTGTGCAGGCCCTCACCAGAGGCCTGCCCAGATACCATCTGTAAGGGTGCACAAGCCCCAGTCAGTAGCCTGCTGGGAAAACAGCACAGCACAGGGACCCAGAAGGGCATAATTCTGAGCCTAGGAATTGGCACAGTAGTGAGCAGTAGAAAGAAGGCCTCTCCGAAGCTTGTGGAGAATTGAAGCCTACTGGGAGAGCAAAGAGTCACCTCAATAAAATGCAGCAGACTGGAGAGGTTGGTGAGTTGTTGGGGTCAACACCTCCTACCAGAACAAGACTTGCTGAAGGGGAAGGGCAGCTTGAACGTGCAGTAGAACTGTGCAGAGTTCAAACCTGAAGGAGGTCAGGGAGCTCAATTCCAGCCTCACAACCAGAAACTAGCCTGAACTTCAGTGGTCTATGGTTGGCTCACTGAGGTCAACTGACACAGATCTGTACACTACTAACCATGTTGTCCATCAGGGACAACAGAGACATGTCTTGAAGGGGATTTTTTTTCTTCTTTTCTTTCTCCTTCATTTCTCACTTCTTGTTTCTGATGTTGTCCCATTTCTTCTCAATTGTTCTTATTCTTATAGGAGCAAGAATACAGTTTCTGGTTTTTCTGTTACTGTCAGTTTGTTCTCTTCTTGTTTTTGTTCCTTCTGGCTCTCTTTTCCTTCTATCTTCATCAGTTTCCCAAAATTCACATGATCTTCCTGTGTCTTCTAACCTTACTTCTAACCTTTCCCTCTCCTTCTATTCTTCCCCACAACTTCTTCTAAACCTCCCAGAGGGCATATTTGCTATACTGAAGGGCTTATTTACTGCAAATATATTTCTGGTTGGTTCTAGATTTTGATAAATTACCACAAGTCTGGTTCACATGGTCAAAGGTGGTAGATTAGTAGTTACCACAGTTTATCATTTTCTAGGCTGTGTTTGATGCTATTGTTGATGTTGATTGTATTACTCTGGCCACAGTGACCTGATTGTTCTAGTCAGTTGTCCATCCTGATATACAAAGAACAAGATTACCTAAAGACCATTACAGACTCAAAACCCAGAGGCCAACTAAACCTGGAATATAATACAAGAAGTGCCTATTCCCTAAGGGTTCTAAATACTAGGAATAAAGATACTCACAATAAAAATTTTACAAGCAGAAACCCAGGAATTAAACCAAAAATAACAACAGAAACAAAATAGAAATGAGAAGAATTAAACAAGAATCAAAACCAGACTTCCAGATCACCAAAGGCAACTCCAAGGGCCTTTCCAAGGAGATGGAACAATCTGAAACTCAACCTCCTAGACTCCCTGAACTGGCAAAGAAAGAGGATCTGGAAATAATAAAATCAAAAATAATTTCTCAGATAACAACAGAGATGGTATCCATAGTGAAAGACATGATTAATAACTCTAGAGCAGACAGATAAAAAATAGAGGTGCTCAGGAACATGATGGAATCCCAGCATAGGAAACAAATGGAATCCATAAAACAGATTAAAACAGATATCCAGGAGATTAAAAACTCCATTGAAAGTTTAAGCAGCAGAGTGAGCCAAATGTAAGGACAAACTATCAGATATAGAAGATAGGATTGTAATTAGTGACCAGGAAAAGAAAGATTTCTTAAAAATAGCAAGGGGCTACAAGAAATCAATCCAGCACCTGATAGATGATGCAAAGAGGAATAACATAAGACTGAACTTAAATTGACATGATACTCTATGTAGAAAACTCCAAGAACTCCACCAAAAGCCTTCTAGACTTAATAACCAAATACAGTAGAGTATCTGGATACAAAGTCAACACACAAAAATCAATAGACTTGTACACAGACTCACTGAGAGAAGAACTAGAGCAACTACTCCTTTAATAATAGCATCCAGAAAAAGAAATACCTAGGAATCGATTTAATGAAAGAAATAAATGACTTCTTCTCTGAAAACTACAGCCCTCTGAAGAAAAAAGATTGATGAGGATATCAGAAACTGGAAAGATATCCCTTGCTCCTGGGTAGGAAGAACCAATATAGTCAAAATGGCCATATGAAATTCCAATGGCATATTTCACAGAACTTGAGAAAAAAATCCAAAAATTCATTTGGAACAAGAGACATAGAATAGCAAAACCATTTCTAGGCAACAAGGGCAAGGTAAGGGTTATCACAATCCCCAACTTGAAACTATACTACAAAGCAACTGTAATAAAAACAACATGGTACTGGCAAAGAAAAAGACCTGTGGATCAGTCGAATAGATTAGAAGATGCAGAAACAACTCCAGACACACTCAACAACCTCATCTTTGACAAAAGAGCCAAACACTCTCACTGGAGGAAAGATAGCCTCTTCAAGAAATGGTGCTGGAAAAACTGGGTTTCAACTTGCCGAAGATTAAAACTAGACCTATATCTCTCACTGTGCACTAAACTAAAATCAAAATGGATCAAAAATCTAAAAATTAAACCAGAAACACTAAACCGACTGCCAGAGAGGTTAGGTAGAACTCTTGAAGACATTGGTATAGGAAAAGACTTCATGAACAAAACCTGAGTCACACATGAACTAGCATAAAGAATCAACAACTTATTAAAAAAGCCTCTGCACAGCAAGAGAAACTACCAACAGAGAGAAGAGACAACCCACAATGTGGGAAAAAAATTTTACCAGCTGTTCTTCAGACAAAGGTCTACTATCCAGAATATATAAAGAACTAAAAAATATCAGACCCACCAAATTTATAGACCTAATCAAAAAATGGGCATCTGAAATGAACAGACATTTCTCAGACGAAGTAGAAACACCAAATAAACATATGAAAAAATGTTCAATATCACTGGTCATTAGAGAGATGCAAATGAAAACAACATTGAGATTCCACCTCACTCCAGAAAGAATGGCAATCAAAAAATCAACCAATAACAAATGCTGGCATGGTTGTGGGGGAAAAGGAACCCTTCTCCACTGCTGGTGGGAGTGTAGACTGGTGCAACCACTGTGGAAGACAGTATGGAGATACCTCAAAAAACTAGGATTAGAGGTCCCATTTGACCCAGCTATTCCCCTGCTGGCTATCTTCCCAAATGAATTAAAAGAATCATACCACAGCCATATATGCACACCCATATTTATAGCAACACAGTTTGTAATCGGTAAAACTTGGAAACACCCCAATTGCCCATTAGCTGGTGCCTGGATAAAGAAGATGTGTTTTGGGTTTTTTTTGTTTTTTTGTTTCTTGGGGGTTTTTTTGTTTGTTTGTTTTTGTTTTTTTGTAAAATGGAGTACTACTCAACCATAAAGAATGAGAAACTAGAGACATAGCTAAATGGATGCACATTGAGGCATACTCTTAAGTGAAATAAATAGGACATACATGTGTAAATACTGAATAGTTTCTCTGGTGTGAGAAACTGAAAGTGTAAACGAGGATCAAAATGTGTATTAGATAATGTGAAATAGGAAGAAAAGGTCCCAAGGGGAGGTGGAAAGGAAAAGAAAATACAGAAACAAAGTCTTTGTAAATAAGGATGGGTGGAGGGGTTGAAGGGAGAGCAGGGAATGGGGAAAAAAATAAGTACCAAGATACATTATGTAAAGGTACAAATTCCCAATGATGAATGTCATCATATTGTATATCTACAATTTATCAATAAGTTTAATGAATAAAAAAACAGTAAAAAAGATTTTTTTTACATTGACAGTTAAAGTATTTTGTTACAGACATTTCACTTTATAAATGCTAGGTTTTCTCAAATTTGCATTTGAAGTGGTAACATTTTGTACTTTGTAAAACAACTAAATATCTGGGTAGAATCCTAAATTGAATCTTGGCTAAGTTTACCTTCCCCTTTTCTTTTTTGCTTAATTTAAACTAAATATATTCTTTTCAAGATTTTCTCATTGTAATTCTGCTATCAACAATGAGGAATTACTATGGCACTTGAAATAAAAGTTGATTTTAGAATTAAGAAATGTACCATAAAAGGAAAGAGCTAATGAGCAGCCCATCATCTTGATAGTGTAGCAGAGAATTAGGAAATACATAAATTGCACTTAAAAGCATAATTTCTTTTCTACAGACGATTAATGCTTAAGAAATGTTTCATGTCTGTTTATAGCCTTCTAGTAATTAAAATATTGAGTGAACTTTGTTTTCTAGCATCAAATGCAAGAATTATAAAATGCAAACAGTCATGATAAGCAAATATATTTTAACCTGAAATGGAAACTACTGGAACTGTTATTAAAATACCTTAATAATAAATACATCACTGGCAGAAAGCTCAGAAGATAGTTAGAACTTGTAAAATATTATCATTAAACAAAAGAAAATCATGATTGCTCTAAAGTCCTGATTTCCACTGATGTATGTGACAAGTGTAATTTGCAAAAATGGCAAATTTTAATAATCAATATAGCATTAAATTCTGGGAATCTCTGTATAATCTGTCAAATGATAATCTCCTCACTAGTTTTAAATTTCAAAGACTTATCACAAATGCTATGAAGTACCTCAATATGCCATAACTACCACACAGAATCTCAGTTCTGGCCCTGTACCCAACACAAAGTAAGTTTCTAGATTTTGTTGCATTCCTTAAAGGCAAGTTTACCAGCTTAAACTGTGAAAAGGTTGAGTTCAGCCTAATTTCCTCTTTGTGTCTTCTTAGTATATTAGTGAGTATAATAGTATATTAGTGTATTAGTATATTAGTATATTAGTGAGTATATTAGTGAGACTATTAGTATATTAGTACATTATAATATTAGTATATATTAGTATTATATTTATATATATATTAGTATTATATTAGTATATTAGTGAGACTATTGCAGAGTGTGAGAGGAAAAGCAGATGATTCCCACACAGTGAATCCCAATTTAAAAATCCCCATTGAGCATCTTGCTTCTTTCCCTAATATTTCTCCTTAGCAGTCAGTAATCTTATCCCTGGATCTCTTTTGTTTTTCATTCTCTGACTTCACAGTCTCTCAAAAATATATTATACTGTCTGGAACAATGAGTTTCTGGCTCCTATGTTATATTCCCACCCACAAACACAAAGCCTGCAGTTAGCTAAACTCCTCCTATTGGAGCCAAAATTTTGCTTTTTAAGTTTATCCCCTGGAGATCTCATTTTCTATGCCAAATAGGGTTTCAAAGTACAGTATTCATGCAATAATTCCTAGGAGAACATTCTGCTGCTAAGAAAAATAATAATACTTCCTATTTATAACTGCAGGAATTCACCTGCCTCTGGAACTGAAAACTTTCTCCTGAAAGCATGCTGTAGGTGATATTGGTGGTGTTCATGTTTGTGTGATGCATTTCTCTAACACGAAAGCTAACTAAAACCCCTTTGGATGGATACTTCATTCAGCAGAAATATGTTAGTCAACTATGATTAACTTTAAATCTATTACATATTTTCTAATTTAAGTTAACTCCCTAAGAACTTGAATGTAAGGGAAACTAATTTGGTCCCCAAGAACTGAGAGCTTAGTAACCGACAACAGATGGCTAGAAGTCCCTTAGAGGCAGATTCATCCTTTGTAGCCTATTGCTACTACACATTCAAACCATGTAACTAACAAGCATGGATGTGAGTCAAAAGTCTGCCATTACCCTTGCAATTAAGGGGGTTAATTATGGCAGGAGAGGGTTCCTGATGAAGATGAGTTCAGCCTGACTTCCTCTCTCTCTCTCTCTCTCTCTCTCTCTCTCTCTCTCTCTCTCTGTCCCTCTCTCTCTCATTTGACTTTCTGCCATGCTATAAAGCAGCAGCACATGGGCCCTTGCTAGATACCAGCACCATGCTCTCGGACTTCCCAGCATCCAGAACTGTGAGCAAAACACATCTGTTGTTTGTAAAATACACACTCCAGTATTGTGTGATAGGAGCATAAAACAGATTAAGACAAATAGTACCCTAAAACAAAATTCAAAAGGTTATGTTTAGGACTGTAATAGTAAAAATTTTAATTCCAAAGAATTCACATATCACTCATAAAGACAACATGAAATGTAAGTTTTGTTTTGCCTTACAAACACAATGTTGGGTGTCAAGAGAAATTATCTAAGCTGGGCTACCAAAAGATACATAACAGAGGGCCTTATTACTTATTACTGTACCACAGAAGGCTGCTAAGTATGCCACTTTAATTTTAAAAGCACACAGAGCTACACGGAAAGTAAATAACACTGAAGTCACATTGGGATGCTCTGAAATTTTAGTGATATTGGTGGATTCTGCTGATATTTTTTGTTTATCACTGACATTCACAGAAGCTACAGCCTAACACATTCATTCCAGAAGAAAATTTCCCTGCAATGAACAAAGCCCTTTTGTGCTTCTGGTAAAACATGACTCCACTAAGGCAATTAGCTGTTTTAAAAATAAACTAATTCATTTTGGAGATCTGATGTATAATTATGCAGCTGCATGGACTGGGGAGGCATGGTGACTGGCTACAGTGCTAGTAAAATTAGAAGGGAAAAAAGCATCTCCATGCTGACAGTTAAGCATTGACTTATTGTCCAATTGCCACCTTTGCCTAGTTCGAGGGAGGGTACAGAATGAACCTCTTTCTAAAATAATACATTTCTGATAATGAAAGCAGGATGCAGGATGTTTTCAGAGATAGAGGGAGTGGAAAGTAACAAAACAAAACAAAAGCAACAAAACCCAACATTTATCCAGACACTTTTTTCTGAAAAGCTTGACACCCTCTGTAAAATTAATATTTACATCTCCATAAAAACATGACTTTAAGGATGATGTAATTCACTCCATCTATAGGCAGAGTAATTTTGTACTAGTTTAACAAACATAACATTTGATGACATGGCACTTCTGTGGGGGTTCAAGGCGACGACCAGAAGAATAATTTGCTCCTGTTCCATTTTCAGAGATTTATAACCAAGGCTACAGCTTCCTTGGGTGAGAAGAACATTCCTTGCTATTAGCGTTGCTATTTGCCCAGAGATTTATTGGGCAAATGGCTGCCACTGAACTCAACACTACCCCAGGACTAGCTTGCAGCCTGAGCATCCACAGGACCCACATGGTAAATACATACCACATAATGAACTACAGTTTAAAATTCTATTAGCATGTTTAACTTGTCTTTCAATTACATTATATGCTTCTCAGTGTCACTGCATGGGGTCTGAGGAGGTCTCACAAAGAAGAGATGAGACCTCAATTCACACCACCTATGAGGTTGGTTTAGGTTTTTGTTCTTGCGGTAGGTTCTTGACTTCTATCACAAAGGAATAATTTTCAGTACACATCAGTGAGAGGTTTAGAAGGGCTCATTAGGCAGAGAGAAGCACATACTCAGAGAGGAGCTGAGTACTCATAGAAGGACATGCATTATGGTCCAGAGCTGAAAGTATTCACGTGGTCTTGGGTGGGACAGGGTCCGCAAGGCCCCTAGGCCATTGATGGTGAAACTTCTAGAGACAGACTGCCAAACTGCAACCCAAAATCAAATTATTTATTACAAAGTGTCAACATTACAATTAAACCTGAATCTTGAGGTTTTAATTTAGAAAAAAGAACAACTCGACATTAACATCTTTTGTCTTCAAAGAAAAACACAATAACTCGCATGCCATAGGTTCGCCACTATTGATGTAGGATGTGTATTTCTCCTGTGAGTCAAGTTAACTATTTGGTGGGCTAGAAGCCCATCTTTGTAGGTGTTTAAAGTTTAGAGCTAGTGCTACCCACTTACTAATGCTATTTCCTGAGGATGGAAATCTATGGGAGGAAAAGCATAGGCCTAATTTCCAGGCACAGTGTATCTTTAACACTGGTAAATATTTTTGGAGGGAGTTTCCTAAAGGGAAAAAGGCATTGTAACTTTTGCTAACTTTGTGTCCTGAAGCTGTAGTTTTCTTAAAAAGTATCATTTTAAAATTATGATTGTCTTTTTCTCCTATCTTTATTTCTCCTATCCTATCTTACCAATAAATGAAGACTGAACATCCACACAATGTGTCTTTATAGGAATCTCTTTCCCTCCCTCTCTTCCCTTTCTTTCCTTCTCCTATCCTGTTCCCTTTCATCCCCTTCTTCCTTTTCTTCCATAGTACTGTTTTCTCCTCTAGGTATTTCTCCTCCACGTTATTTCTATGGTCGGTTTTAAATCTCACCATTTTGTCTCTGATTTTCAGGTTTCCATTACTGCATTTATTAAGAAGTAATCCTCTAATATCCTGAAAACAGAGAATATGAATTTCAGCTCAAGATCAACACTAAAGTAATCATTATCTTTTTCATATGTGCTTTTAAATTATCTGAGAACCCAAAGGTTTGTTAAAATTTGGTGATGAATCTGGCTTACTCAACATAAGGAAAAAAATTAGTTCAGAGACAACAGAATGTGTACCAATAAAGGAATATATTAAAATAGATTATGATAGTTTTCCTTGAGATAATTTTTGGTGCATCTAAAAAGCAAATACAAATTCTGGTTCTTGAAATTTCATTTCCTAAGTCTCTCATTTCATCACTTGGCAAAGACTCCACTGGAGATTACTGTGGCTAGAGCACCCAGGGGAAAAGCTGCTGCTGCAGAGGCAGCTACAAAGGATACCTGAGGAGGTGAAGTGCAAGTGAGACTCTCCTGAATGTTGCCAAAATTTTGTTAATCATTTTTTAGACAATTTAAAATGTACAGAAAAGACAGAAAAATAGTACACAGAATTCCATATACCCTATACACAGATTTCTGCATTTTTAACATTATGCCACATTATATTGCTTTTTTTTAACTTAATGAAACTTCCATAGAATGCATGTGTGTGCGTGCACACATATGCACCCACACAAACATGCATGCACACACACACACACAAAGTTGTGAGCTATTAACAAGGCTTAATATCAGCACTGGGTAGAAAGACTGACATAGTCTTCCTGAGAGAAGTGCTATGATGTCAACTCCTTCCTCCATTTTTTCCTCAGATGGTCTCCAACAGGGTAGATAATAAAAGGAAATGTACAGGGGCCTAGCAAACTAAGAAATAGTTATTTTATTTCTTCATTTTCAATGACACATATGGAACAACGTAAATACATAAAGGAGCATTATCACAACATTATTTATTGTACTGTTAATATAGCATAAAGTTCATCATAGAGTCTTCCTAAAGACATCAAAAGGTTTGGCTTCTGAGTATTTTAAGACCACTGAAAGCCATTTAAACCATGTAACCAACAGGTTGATCCATCAGCATGAAGCTCTAAGGAAAACATTACAAGAGGGCATTATTCAGTGAGAAATGAACCAATTATATATTACTATATATTGTTATATATTACTATAGCTACAAAAAATAGGCATACTGCAAGAAGAGGTACTGGGGCAAAAAAAATCAAGATTGCAAAGACATTTCAACATGCCATTTTTAAACATTTAACTTAAAATTTTCCAAAATAATCCAACCTTAAAGCTTGTTTCAGTGCCTTGGGTTGCACCAATATTTCTTAGAAATACGGTACACTGGGTGTACATACAAATGTGCACTGAACCTATGGGTGCACATATGAGTGAAAAACCAATATTATCTCAGAGACTCATGTGGTTGGTATGTACATGGGTACTGTTGATTTAGCACAAAATAGAAATGTTGGATCTTATAAAAGGACAAAGCAAACATCAATCTCCTGAGTTAATGTCAGAAGAATGGACATGTTAGCTATGTAAAGGGAAGGTCCATTTCAGGTACAATGGAGACCTCTCTGCATCAGAGAAAGCTATGTAGGAGAGGTGCACAGGATCAGAAGGGACAGCAGTCAGAAGCCGCCAGTCCTTGCAGACCACAATACCACAAAGAGAGCCTGAAGAGTTGGGTATGTGGAAGGTCATTCTCCCTAAGGGCCCTTACTCTGTGGAGCAGGCCCAGAACCATGCTGAGTGACAGTTAATCAAGGACAGAAGCAGAGGTGAGTGGATTAGAGGTAACAGTCTGAATATTATCTGTAACATGGAATTTGATTTGAAACCTGCCAGTAAAAAGGCAGGGATAGATACTATAAATAAATAAAAGCTAAAAGCCAAAACAGGACTCCAGATCAAATCTTCCAGAAAAGGCAGCTAAAGCAGGGTACCAAATCAAATCATCAAGTGTAGAAGAAGTTTGTGGCAGTGACAGAACAGCACCATTCACCTGGAGAAGAAGATATGGAAAGAGGGATTGGTATGGACTTCCTAGAGGCCTGTAGTCTGGTGTCTGCGTTGATAGCAGGGTTTAAAACATGGGAAAAGGCTTTGGAAAGCCAGGTTACAAACAATCATTTACAAGATTTTTTAAAAAGGATCAAAATCAACACATTTAACTAGCTAAGTCTTCCTAGTACTGTACCTCTTCCTCTCACATCCTTCAGGCACTAGTTTCTGTGTTTTCTCTCCACAATGGTGGTTACATAACCATACCCTTGACCTACTAAAAAATAATTAAAATGAGTAGAAACCCTTTCTGTGTAAGTTGGCCATTTTGATTTTTGTATAACCAAAACATCCTAAGTTAATATAATCATCAATGATCATAAATGTTGCTCTGGAGACATGAATGCTGGAAAAACATAGTGAAGGGCAAGCTTCATAACTTCAGATTACTCAAAATAAATTGAACAATGGATAAAACCTAACAGATAAAGGGATAAAAAGCAGGAAAACTGTCTCTAGGACCCACTTGGCTGAATATCAGATAAAGAGAGAGGCCATTTGGACGTATGGCATCACTGTATGCTCACAGTGAAGGAACGGCAAAGTGCATTCATTTTTTACATAAATATTTCTCAAAACATCTACTTTGTGCCAGGCATGGTTCCAGCTGCTAAGGATGCAGCAATAAACATGGGAGAAAAGGTTCTTGTTCTCTTTGCACTTTCATTTTTAGACTTGAACTCAAAAGAAATTCCTATTTGTCTCTGTCAATTATTTTAAATAGAAGTCCCTTCTGATAAATATCTCCTCTATCCTATTTCAAAATAGATATTCAAGCCAAATGAAAATTCCTCGGGGATATGGTAAGGACAAACTCTTGCCTCAGTTATTGTTATGGTTTATATCTAGATCCTCATACACTCACAGGCAGGACTTTTGGAAGAGGGCGGGAGCATAGCGAGGCTGGAGCTGACTTACTGTTAGGAAGTGGGCCTGGAAGGGGAGGGAGATCACTGGGGACTTGACCCGGAAGGGTGTGGCTCCCTCCCTGGCTTTTCTTCTCTCTCTCCGCTTCCTGGCCCCCATGACCTGATCAGCTTTCCTCCACCCAGGCTCTTCCACCATGCCACCAACCACATAAGAACTGAGATTTCTGAAACTATGAGCCAAAATAAACCTGCCCTCCTTCAAGTTTTGGGTGTCCAATTTTGTGTGCCAGCTACCAGTAAAGGGACTGAGACTGTTACCCTTGTAGCTGAATGATATAGAAGTTCTCAAACATAAGGGAAAGTAATAACAATGATAATGTGGGTAATTGATTAAACATGCAGATTCTAAGTATCTTTGGAATCAGATTCAGAGAAGTCTAAGAACTCAGGTCTTTGCATTTTGGATAAATGCTGTAGGTCAAGCACTGGGCAAACTATGGCAAATTTAACTCGCTCTCTCTTTTTCTACATAAAGTATTACTGGAACATAGCCACATTCATTTATTTACATGTTGTCTATAGCTGATTTTCTGCTTAAAATAAATAAAGAAAGAATGAACTGACAGAGACCATATGGCCTTCAAAGCCTGAAATATTCACTCTGGCTTTTATAGAGAAAGTTTGCCAACCCCTGCCGTAATTGATTCTCATGCAGGCTAATGTCTGTAATGAAATCTTCTCATACTTCTACATTTTAATGATTTAAAAAATAAAAGTTTTATTTTAATACTAAGAAAAAGAAAATTTTACACCTGGCTAAGCATATGAAAATAAATACAAGGAACATTAAGATTACCTTTGTCAATTACAGTAGCTTAAGATAAGCTTCTTTTTTGTGTTGTTTGAGCATTTTGTTTTGCTTTGTTTTGTTGTTGGTTTCTTAAATAAATACATTCTTATTTTATAAGTAATGGAACACAAAGGTCACCTCTATTTAGTGCCTGATATAATTTCTTATAGTTCTTTTTGAACGCAATCATTTATTAAAGACAAAAAAGGCATATTCTGAGTGACATCATTTTAGTCTCAAAGTTTATCTTATTTAAAATTTATTAGTACTACTGCATAATCAATAACATCAATGATTATCTATAGTCCTGACTAAGTTCAGCTAGAGGAAGAAAGGGATTAGAATTCATTCATTTTTACTGTGACAGCAACAATATCTTGCCTGGCACTTAGTAGGTATTCATAAAATGAATGATAGAGAAAGCTATCAGCTATGGTCTTCCATGAGATCCTACTTGTGGGAAGCTTTTTAATTGCTCTCATTCATGAAATACAATGTGGTACCATTAGGTTGCTACTACTGAACACCTACACAGTTTCTTTTACTCTTTGAAACTTCTTGTTAGATGTGTCACCACTTAAAATGTGTTCTTATTTTCTTGTTAACGTGACTTTTGCACAGTCAACCCACGGTTTCCCAAAATAACACTAGTATTTTCCAGAAATATCACGTACAAATATGACATTTAATATCCCTCTTAGATATATGTGATCTGTACTTGATGATGAATAAAAGTGAGATGTAATCAAATATGAACAAGGAAATGTATTGCTGTTCCCTAAAAAGAAAGTGGCAGAATACCTTATAAATGTTTCTCTTTCAGGGACAAAGCCAAAGAAATTCACATATACACATGTAGGTTCCAAGACAAAAATCCTCTCAGCTTCTTCTTATAGATTTTGACTTAGATACACTGATGATGAAGTAAATCTAGAATTTATAAAAACCTAACAATTGGTTATGGGAAAATACAGGTAATCATAATTATGTGTGGGCATGAACCAATAGACAGTAGGTGATTATAAGACTTGTAGGAAAGGTACAATGACTAAATACCATAAATAAAAGTCCAGAATTAGATGACTAAGGTAACAATCATTTCATCCTTCTAAATACAAGTCTGACACTACAGAGATTTGTTTGTCTTTTAAATTTATTTTTGTATCATCTGGTTTGCACCTATGAACAGTAGTCTGGAGACTCAGAGAATAGGAAAAATAACTAAGTGCTAGAAAATTGAAGGCAACTCAGGAATAGTTCAATACCCAATATGCACAATCCTGTTTTCTCATCTTCACAGTTCCTACACATTGATCCATGCATGCACTGATCTGTAAATGAAATAAGCATTGATTTCTATTACATACCAGGCATTTCACTAAAATTTTAAGAAAGAGATGATACAAATTCTTCTGCAGTTTATCTTCCAACCAGAAAAGGAGATATTCTTAAAAAGTTGTAACACAATGGTTAAAGCTGTAAAAATTTGAGCAAGAAAATTCAAATAGTATTGGATTATAACACAAAGAATATAATAAATGTTCATATGTTCATACTGATATAAGTAGTTAAATAAGCAGAGATGAATAAATCTCTCATTAAAAAAGAGTTCTGAATAATAGATATGAAGTTCCCTTCTCAAGGAGTAGTTTTACTTTCAATTCTTCATTATGAGTTGAGTTTTGTAATTTGCTTCCAAAAATAGAATGTAGAAAGGAAGAAAACAGTAACTCCAAAGTGGAGAATCTAGCAAACATTACTTTGACCAGGTAATCGGGGTCAACATCATCAGGGCGAAGTCCTATTGATATATGCCTCCTGACAGTCTCCGGGAGAAGGGACACTTCACCCTTATGGTCTTCCTCCAAAATCCCCAAACCTAAGTCTATCCATGCTTTAAAAAAGAAAACAAACTAAATTGATGAGCTTCTTTAAAATACAAAACCAGCACTCCTAAAAATTGTCATAATCTTAAAAATCAAAGTCTGAGAAAATTCCATGGACCAGCAGAGTCTAAGGAGATATGATGCCACTATGTAATATGGTATCCTAGATGGGAAACTGAAAGAAGAAAAAGAAAAAGGGAGGAAAAAAAACCTACTCAAATTCAAATAAAGTGAGGAATGTATCTAACAGTAATGTACCACTGCACTTCACAGGGTAAGAAAGAATTTACAGAGGTAAGCCTGAAATTTGCGGTTATAATTAAACTTGGGAAGACAACTGATTTCAGAAAAGAAGTTAAACAGACTTTAGGCAGCCTCAGAGATCATGGAAAACATAAATTGAAGTCCAAGACCACCCAAACAGAGGGACTATATAAAAACTGTGTATATAGAGTTGAGATATGAAGGTGTAACAGCTCCAATCTTAGAATTTGAATTAAGTTGACCTAGTATTGCTAAGGTTCCTTGGTATTTGCCAAAAGAACCATAAATTTCAAAGAATGTTCTAGATTTCATATTGCTTTTTAAAAATGTAATATAAGGGCCAGGGATGTAGCTCAGTGGCACCACACCTGCCTGGCAAGTGCAAGGTCCTGAGTTTGATCCCTGGTACCAAAAAAATAAAAAAGTAATATAAAATGTCTGCTGACATGTGAAGAGAGAAAACAATATGATACAAAACAATAGAAACATGATACAGATGAACCAATAGTCAACATAAATAATGGTGTTATTCAATGCATATATTAAACATAATATATTCTAGTAAAAAAGACAAGTTTCAGACATATACCAGTGAGACTATTTTAAAAGATAAGTATTTTCAGACTGGATTACAACATGCTGCTTATAAGAAACCTATTTAACATATAAGGATCAAAAATTAGAGCTAAATGAATAAAAGTGATATACTATGCAAACATTAACAAAAAAATCCTTCATACTTAAATTGGCATCAAGAAAAAATCATTATTAGAGATAAAAGTGAAAATAAAAAGAGTTTGGAATAAAGGTAAAATAGATAATCTATATAGAATAAATTTTAACATACTTCTCTCAGTAAATGTTATAAATGTGGACATCAATTTAACTACCTATTCCTATTAAATACAAACACTTTGTAATAATTGACCAGAGAAGTCTTAATAAATTTCTAAGTATGAAAATCAGAGTATGTTCTCTACTCACAGTGGAACTAATCTAGAAATCCGTAATAAAATGCAGGGATAAAGTATTTGTATTTTTGGGAAATCAGAATTATATTTATGAGTCAGAGGGAAAAATCAAATGAAAAATCAAATAGAAAATAATTTTAAATGGATGATACAAAAAGTGGTAAAAATTAAAATAATGCTGAGAAAAATTATAGCTTTCAATACATAAAGGAAGAAAATATAAAAATACATAATCATTTCAGAAAATTAAAAGAACTAAAAGTTAAACTCAAAGAAAAAATTTAGAAGAAATGAAAATAACTGCAGAAATTTAAACAGAGTTCACAGTGAAGATCAGAAAATTCAAGAAAATAATGCAGTGACATACAGGGAGACTTCAATATGTTACAGCAGATGTTTTTGTTAAAAATAGAAAAATAGAAATTGAAAATAAAAGGGAAAATCTTTCTAGAAAAGCCAAAATTGACAAATGGATAATTAGAAAATCTGAATAGTCAGCCCTACAATCATTAAAAAATTGAACCTAAAAGAAAATGGGGGAGTATTAGGCAACAGGCAGAGATCCGGGGGGGTAAGAAAGTTAACAGGGAGTGTTTATACAAAGTACATTATATGTATGTTTGAAAATGTCACAAAGAAAAGAATTAAATCTATAATGAAAAATTTTCCTATAAACACCAGGTCCAGATAATTTCATCAGTAAATTCTACCAAAACTATAAAGAAGAAACAATAATAAATTCTTCCAGGAATTAGAAAAAGAAGAACATTGACCCTCCTGAGTATACTTTGGTACCAACTCTAACAAGAGACTTTCCAGATAATAAAATTATTCAATAATCTTATTTATGAACATAGAAGCCAAAATGTTAAACAAATGTTAAAAGAAAGAATCTAAACAAAGTTTAAAAGATAGCTCCAATCTCTTTCAATTATAGGATTCTTCAGGAAATATTTAGTTAAAATCAAAATTCAGAGGCATGGTTAGAATTCCAAAGAGTGAAGATACCAAGTACTGACAAAGAAGTGGAGCGACTAATACTCTGGTGTTGTAGAACTGTACACTGGCAAATCCACTTTGGAAAATGGTTTAAAATAATGTATTAAATTTGACCACGTTTATATCCTACACAATGGTAATTTATAGTGAAAATTCCCAAATGACAGTATTAGTCATAATTGGCCAAAATATCTACCAATATTAAAATGGTAAATAAATATATAGTCAGGGAGTGGATATTGCATAGCAGTGAAAATAAGCAAACTAAAATTGTAATCAATCCCACAAACTTAACTTTAACCTAAAGGGTCACAGAAGAATTAATGTGTATGGTACAATGGTATTTATCTGTAACAATCAGAAAGGCAAAATAAAGTTACCTTAGTAGAAATCAAGACAGAGATAACCACTGAGTAAGATGGTTGGACCAGGAATTGGGAGTGGCCCTTACTTCTATAAAGTGTTGGAATACTATTACTTCATTCAGGAATTAATATGTTCATTGATCACTTTTACTATGAGAGTTTTACTGCATTCAGAAAAACAGGTTCTATCGCTTCTCAACCTTTTGGCTAAGATCAAGTGCAGAAAAATAGGTCCTGACTTCTAACAGCATTTTAAAATAAAAGAATAATAATGTGAACTGGTATTTGAATAACACTATATACAGTTATATAAAGACTAGATGCGATCAGAAGGACTGGAGGCAAGAAAAAGATGAGAGGCTGTAACGAACAGTAATTCGCTTATCAGAGATTAGATACTGGAAAGTGACTATCAAAATGAAATTTCTGTAACATCGTTACTTGAAAGGTTCAGACACACTTTCATATGACAGACATAATTTCCAGCCCACTTTAAATGTTGAGACCAGAGACAGGCTTGTAATTAATAAAAGGAAATGAAAAACATTAAATAAGAATAAGATGAACTAAATTAAACATAACCACTAGTAAGTCATTAGTGACTACAATTATGTTACTGAATTTCTCTGGGCTTCAGTTTTCTGATATTAATGTAACTCATACCTGGGAAAATTAAGTGATATAATCTATATAACATACACCATAACATATTTAGCAGAATATCTGCATATAGTAAGTATTTTTACATGTAAGGTAGAATAAACATCACCATATAAAACTGTTTAAACATGTTTTTAGAATCCTACATTAAGTGAAATAATTTGATTTATTCAAAATTTATTACATTTGTCTGAACAAAATTTAAAAAGTGGGATATATCCAAACTACAATTGCATAAGCCCTATACCCTGCCTTTGTTTGTACTTTATAAGCAATAAATGGATGAGGGAAGTCATTGCTAAAAGACTGTTCTTGCTAAAATTGTTTAAATTCCATTCAATTCCCATGGTTAGATAGTACTGACAGGTTCCCAAAATAACACAAAACAAATCACATAGGATTTTGTATTGCTTGAATGTGGAACAAAAATCAAACAAGAAAATATGTTCTTTCTACAAGTTTATGGAAAGAAATTCTTCTAACAGTAATACAGTGAAACTGATCTTAAAATAACTGGATATCTCTATTCAGATGCTCCCCTGGATATAAAGGTAGGAATTGTAACTCTGAACAAAGTGATGATTTCAGTCTAAATTTGCCAGTAAAAATTAAGATGAGTTTTTAAAAGCAGATGCTCTGTATAGTGCCAATTTAAATGTTTTTATGTAATAATAATAGGAATCCTATTATCAGAAATCAGCTAATACTGCTGTTAACAAAATCAGATGCAGGTATTATAGCTCTAAGTTACAATTTTACAAACATTTTAGAAATCACTGGATTTAAGTAAAATCTTTTGGACTTTGTCTTTTTTAAAAAATATAAAGAAAATATTTTAAAATGCTTTAATTTTGGAAGAAATGCTATCACTTAAAGTGAATTTAAAATTACTAATATTTACTTCAGCATTGCATAACACAGTTTTATTTTTTAATTTCATGAATTTTGTAATTGTATAATATGATCAAATTATGTCAAAAAGAGCTAACTTTGCATTCTAAAAATCAATCTGGTACTAGTTCACAGCACTTAACTAAATATTTAAGACTCCAAATTTTTCTGCCCTTTAAGTCTGTGTATGTCTGAGAAGTATGTGTGTATAGATGTACATACATACTTACAAAAACAGACACACAAGACTTTTTGCTACATTTTATTTGACTTTGTTATTCTTTTCCACGGTTAATAGGTTTCCCCACAGAAAGAGTGCTACTAATTTAATTTTCTCTTTCTGACTTCTCCACTCTTCCCTAGGAACCATTGTTTATTTTCCAGAGTCAATTAAATAGGTCGAGTTGCAAATGTTAGTCACAGTAAAACATTAGTTTGTTTTTGTAATTTTTATGCTCAATCTATCATACAGAAGAACATAATAGTTTTTTCCCCGAAATATTTTGTACTCGAGCTCAGAAAAAAATCCACTCTTGCTCTCACAAAATGAATTTGAAAATCATAAATTATAGATGCCTGTGAATTTTGCCCACGAGATGCAGCTGTTGTACATCACCATGCCACAAGTTTCTATGATCAAACAACTGTCCTGCCCTGACACCATGCTTAGCCACTGTCAAAATCTTTGCTGTATACCTATAATTCAATAAAGTTTAAACTACAAAAGCAGTACAAATACCACTGTATTTATCATCAACATGGTGATGGGATAGAATTACATACTGTACTCATGTACAGCTGCAGTTATGAAAATCAAACATCTGCTTGACTTTCTCAATCCTTTAACTTCATCCAGAGCAGTGTGCAAACTGAAGATTGGAAGTATTTTAAGATAAGAAAAGCTATGAGATTTAAGATTCTATAGGATAGATGAATGCCTTTCTCAAACACAAGGACTGGAAGATATACTGCAAGAAAACCAAAAGCCAATTTCCCTACACTTTAATAAGAAAGTTGTATGATGTAGCCTAAGGGGAACAGACTCCTCAAAGAACTCTACTAGCCCTCATCAGAATCCCCCAAATCTACACTCACAAAACGTTAATTTGTAATTTGAATACCATGAAAATTAAATCATCACCCTAGGCAGGCTGAGTCACTGGCAAGGGAGCAAAAATTGGAGGCTAAGGGCTATTTTCTGTGGTTGCCATTAGTCAATTTTAGTCAGTAAAATAAAGGTTGTCTCACCTGTTAACAACTGCCTCTCCAGAAGACAGATGCCTCAAAAAAAAAAAAACAAAAAACTGGCAGAATAAACCATTTGAGCATGTACAGTACCAAAATGCTATTTTGTTTATTTACTCACCATTTTAATAGAAAAATATCTTTCATTCTTAACTATTTTAGTATATTTTAAGCTTTTCCACAGTTGTTTTCTCCCTACAGTATCTTTCTAAAATCACTTGGCTGGAAGGAGAAAAGTCAGTTCTTAACATTTTCACCCCTATTCACTTAACTGCTAAAACTTAATGGGAAGTAACAGGTTTCAAGCACTTGGGCCAAGAAGAAGGAATCTAAGAAGCTGAGATAAGAGGTTATAAGGGGGAGGGTGAAAAGACCCAAACATTCACCTAAACAGCTTCCAAGTTTTGGCCAGCGGGCAACCCTGCTTCTCTGACTCATGCCAGCTTCCAAAAGCAAACTCTTGGTCAGCTGCCTGCTTCAGAACTGGGTCAAGCATGTCTTGGCCAAAGTGAATGCTGACCACAGCTTTGACCTAAGCTTGAGAAAGGAAGTCACCCACTCATGCTCAGCTCAATTTCAAAGAAACCAAGGAAACAGAGTAAGATCTACGAAAAGAGAAATTAGAGCAGCACAGAGCAGCACCAACAGAATGAAGGTCCATGAGAGGAATGCTGGGCAAGCAAAGTCAGGCTTAGGAAGGAAGGACCCTCCCATGGGAGGTGAAGTGACAAACAAGAGCCACCATCTTTGGTTCTTTCTTCTTTACTGCTCTGGGTAGAATTCAAGAGCTTGATTTTTATTAATTTAAGCTCATGGCCTGTGAAACAACAAAAACGTTTTTATTTAGAGATATTCTTTTGTAACTTTTAGTCATAATGTAGAAGGCTGTAATAGGAAACCAAAATTTCAATACTGAAAACACAATACCATTGGCTATGAACTTTGAAGTAAATACAGTCTTTGTGAGTCGGTATCTAACCCTGAAAAAAGGACCTTACATCTTATTTCTTTTGGAAACAAACCAGAAGGATATGAAGACTATTTGTGGGTTAGTTACTACAGGTTTAATACAAAGTGATCTAAATTCTGTATTTATTCATATAACTTAGAGGTCACATAATTAGGTTGCTTTCCATAGTTTTCTAGTAAAAATTTTCTTTCAGAAACATTATCCAAATTTCACATATGCTCATAACAAACCTCAAAGAGCTCTTCTCTTCCTCATTAGAAATGATTCTGCCTAGTTAAGGTTTTCATTTTAATACTTTCTTTTGATCATTTTCTCCCACGAATTACAGTCAAATGTCCACATTTTAATTATCACTACATGGGCACTGACAGGGTGATGGCCTTTTCTGAAAACACAAACATTTCTCTGGGGCAAAACGCCAAGGATTTGTCAGCACAATGGCACCTACTCTTGGATGAGGAGACAGCAAATGTCACAACAAAATAAAAGTGATTCAAACCTAACATTTTTATAAAAACCAACCCCCTGCATGCCCAGACACAACCTCAAAGTAAGAGACAGGAAGAAAATGAGTACCATGTTCCTCAATATCAATATGTGCATTGGCATACATACGTCCTATGAAGCTACACATGTAGGATAGCTGTGGAGGGCAGAAATCTAGCTTCCTCCCAGCAGGATAAGACTTACTCAGTGGCAAGACAAATCAAGTTCAAAATGCTTAACACCTGAAAAATCTGTGAAGCCAGACTAAAAATACTTTTGACTAATCAACAAAATAGAGCTGTATATAAAATTACTATTTTTTAACTCACTAATGCCTCCACAAGAATATCAAATTCAGTTGGGGTGAAAGAAAATTAAATAGAGCAGTTTTATAATTTTTATAATTATGAGACTCTTAAGGTACAAGTGCAGAAACCACTCAATCTGTACACATGAGGGGTCATCCACAGAGAAAGAGACAATAACTTATCAGAAAGAAACATTTCATTTAAAGTCTCAAGAACTATGTGATTATTCTTTCTTAAACCATATTAATTTTTTTATATTTTCAAAAGGCATTACCTTTACAATGTCTTACAAATTTTATTTCTCAGCCAACATATTCACTGAAAGTACTTTCCCTTTCAGTTAACAACTTTTTTATTCTAAATTAAAAGAGCAAGGCAGTACAAGTTGAGAGAATGGCACTAAGAAGCATGCTCAAATGCCATAGGAAAATGGAAGCAGAACTGCATGCACATCTGGAATTTGAAGAAAAAAAAAATACCAACTGTACTCTCACTCATTAAGAAAGGGCTAAGTTGAGGAACAGACATGTAATGACTCAGAGCTTCTGAGACTCAAGGAATATAGGTGAGAAACCCTGGGAAAGGCAATTTTGTATTTCCCACTAGGCTAAGACCTCGAACTATAGGCAGTTGAGCTGTGCTGCCACCTTGGTATATGATAAAACTCAAGTTTGAAGCATTCACATCCTTTTAGAGTGGTCATCCTTTTACAGTTCTGTAATACAGTTGTATGTGAGAGCCAATGTATACCCTTCTAACATTAATCAATTTATATTGGCTATTTTCAAACTTAGAACTGAAGAGTCCTACGTAGCACAAAGCTACATAAGCTACATATTTAATTTAGAATCTGAAACACAATTTTGAAAAGACTTTTGCTAACAAAAAGCTTGTCGCTCACCCATTTAAGTAGACAAAGAAAAGGGATTGTTGTTGCCATTTCAACATAGGAAGATAGAAGGCATAGAGAAAATCATAAGCTAAGTAGGGCAACCAAATCTTAAAAACACTGAAGTGTTTCATAGTCTTATTTGCTATCTTCTTTCATCAACTGCTTATCAGGTTTATCAATGAAAATGATGAATATATGTAAACTCAAAAATTAAATGTGAACTAAAAATGCAAGTGGCTTGCTCAAGGTATGATGGAATGAAATTATCTTCACAAAACTTGCTCATCTAAGGCTATTTCACCAACAATTGGTAACAACATGGAAACAAAAAGTGAGGACTTATTTATTTGATAATGTTAACTATATTTCTATGCCAAGGAAACCTAGAAACCTACAATTATTTTATTAATAAGTTAAATCTCTCTATCAGGTAAAATTATATTTCTGTTCTTTTAAAAATAATTTCCTTGCTTCTTTATCTCATCCATTGGTTTCAATATTTTCTGGTTATACCTGATGTGTTCAAAGTTGACACTAATTGATAATTAAGGAAGATTTTAAAACAGCAAGGAAAACACTTTCTCAAGGTGCTTTATAGCTCTCAGTTATCTAATTTATGAAAAATGTAGAGAGGATTATCACAGAGTGCTTTTCAATAATTTATGGTGAAGATTCAGCTCCTAAGTTTAGAAACATAATTTGTGACCCAACTGGGCTGTGAATCTATTTGTGTAATTAGATGGTTGGCTACATCCCCAACCCAGCCCATTCTTCTTGCACTGTTGTCTAAGTGTATAACAGATTTCGTGCTTAGTATCAGGAAGCACTTTCTTTTGGGAAGTGATTAAATAAAACAATTATTTATAATGTATGTTTTGAAACTTGATTATTAGAGAAATATAGAATTATCTGGCAGATCATCATTGTAAGTATATTTCCTCTCTGAATTTGGAGATGAGTTAAGTATTAATAAAATAATTTTCATTTCATTTAAATGTTTAAATCACACAGTATTTTTTATTGTATGATGGAATAAATGACCTAAAATTTCACAAAATTAGGAAAGGGAGCCAAGGATGCCAACGCCATAAATATATATAGTTTAAGTTTCACAAGATTCATTGAGTTAGACTGAAGCATTTTTTAAAAGCTGCTTTAAAATATATCTTGAATTTAAAGCAAAAATGAGTCATTTTATTTTATTTTTATGACTACGCTTGAGCTATGAAATATTAACATTTTTAGAACAAAAGAGACTTGGTCTTTTTATACCCTTAACATTCATGCCCCTGATTCTGTTCTATTATCCAAATATTAGGCTTTAAAGGAGAGCAAGTTAACATTCACTTAAAGAAGGGAAAATCCAGACAACAGAGAGCTATGAATTATACATGATTTGTGTGCTCAGGCACAAGCAATTAGAAACCAGCTGAGAAGAAAGTAAATTCTGATGGCATCCTCCATTTTTAGGTAAAAGAAAACTTTTATCTTGAATATTTGTTCTTAACAAGAATCAAGCTCCACAAGGAAAATTAATTTATGATGTTCTTCTTTACACAGTTACAGGAAAATGATTATATTTAACCCAGTAACAGGAACAGAATTGTTAAATAAAATTTGTACAATTAGTTAATTATCAAGTGCCACATTTTTAGGATAAATGCTGACAATAACAGCTGCATAATAAGGTAGAAGACAATTTTGTTTAATCGGGAAATTAATAATGCAAATTTCCTATTATTCAAGGCTCTTAATTGAATGAGAAATAAGTATATGAATAAAATTTTTATTTTGCCTTATAATGATATATATTTTTATGCTGTTTTCAAGAATATATTATGTTAGACTCAACATAACAAAGAAAAGGTAGAGAATAAAAACTTGTATGTTTAGGCCTGACTTACAATTAAATAATTTAAACTATATCAACCCCAAATGGAAAACTGAAGCAATACTTAACCTAGTTATATTAACAAATAAATTATCTGAAAATATAACACAAATTGCAGAGTGTTACTCAAATATAAAATGCCAGTATAAGCTTTTCTAAAGCATTAATCTCAAAATTGGAGTGACCTACCTAAAATTAGGTTAATTATACTGCCCCAAAAGAGCTACAATTTAAATTTCAAGTTATTAATTTAAATATTTTGGAGCTAAAAATGTCTGATTTTTGTAAATCTCTAGAACTGTTCATAAGTTTAATAATTATATCACATAAAGCCTAGATATTTTTTTTTGCTATATATAAACTGGCTTTTAAATCCATAATTAACAGTTTGGAAAACTTAATCAATTCTATAACTATTAATTTAGTCAATTATACTTTCTGAATATGCTTGTTTTCATTTTAGATTATGAGGCTCACAGTGCAAAATCTAATTTCCAGAAATTTTTGGCATCTCTTAAATAAATATTTCTGCAACTGAATTGAAAAGGAACAATTTCTCCCATTTATTCAAGACTTAATAATCCCCTTTACTTTTGTGTGTAGTCAAGTAAAACTGAGACTCTAGTTTTCATCTGAAGTTTACTTGGACAAGTGTGCTGTCCAAATTAAATCTTACTCATAAATGTTGATGATTTAATCCCAGTTATCTACACACAGTAACTGACTTCTTATCTGTTATACTAAGAGAAAAATTTGGAAAATAATATAATATATGAAGAAAATTATAAAACATAAAAACACAGAGCCAGGGATTTAGCTCAGTGGCACCGTGCCTGCCTCGCAAGCGCAAGGTCCTGAGTTTGATCCCCGGTACCAAAAGCAAAAATAAAAATCCAATAAACTGAAAAATAACTCATGATACTATATAATGACTAGGGACTAACCTAAACAGACGAGGATATGTAAAACTTTTAGGATTGGCAAATATGTGGCACGTGTTCCACCACAACCTCCCAGCCGCTAGTTTAGCACTGGGAAAACATTATCAAGCCAATGTCTTTTAACCTGGTACTTGAGGCATCTGCTGGCAGTGCAGTGGGTCTGACACCCATTCAGGCACGTCCAACCTATAGCCCACATTTTTGTTATTGTTGTTGCTGCTGCTGCTATTGAGTACAAATAAACTGTCATGGGTTACATATAAATATATATAATATTGTCAATGTATACAAGTAACAAAACTGCCTTGAAAGTTTTTTATAATAAAAACAAAGGGCAGAAAATGGCTGGACACACTGCTTAGACTAGGATGGACTTGTAGCAGCCTACTAAGACATGCTCTTGATGTGTTCAACTAAATGGACTTCAGCTCCAGAATTAGCACATATTTCCTTTTTTATACACACTGGCCTTTGTGTATTTATCCTTGTCACACCTAGGAGTAGTTTAATGTCAGAAGTAACCCAATGTGAAAAATGTAGAAGAAGCAGATGACTGTCCTGAGTAAGTAAAAAGATACATTGTAAATTCCAGCTTTTGGAGACTACAAACATACAAAAGGTAATTTTTATCCTAACCACATGAATAGAGAAGTTCCTAAGGAAAATTATAACCAGAAGTTCTACATTCATTCAATGAATACTTTATAACTTGTTCTGTAAAAAGCATCACAGTAACAGGAAAAAGCAAAAGCAAAGCAAATTTTGTTGGGAACCAAGGATACACCTTAGTGAGGTTCCTTGATAAAGGGTCCAAGTTCAAATAACACATGCCCAAGGTGATGACATATTAATGTCACTTAGGTCTCCTAATTGCTCACATGCTCTTCTCTCTACACACATAAATGGCAGCCTTGAGGTCCCCCACAAAGTTATGTGGACACATCAGGTCTGTCCTCCATCTTGTTAGCATGGGCTTCTCCCAAGATTCATTTCTGACATTTCTAGTTGTGTTCTAAGATCTGCCACTTCTGCTTTATACTCTGTCCACATTCCTTTGCTAATTTTGGCATGTTCCTGCCCTGGCAAGATTGCTCACTACCTGATTCTCAGAGTACTGTACATGCAGTTATTTCAGGTCTACCTAGCACTCAGGTCACTGCCTGATGCCCTAGCCAGACCCTTCCTTGATCTGCATTTTTATCTTGATGACTTGCTACCCAGCCACTCACCCAGCATGACTGTCATCTCAAAACTGCTGACTGACGCTCCGATGCTGATTCCATATTTCAGATGGATCCCACAGCAGTTAGAGACTATACTTTTGTGCAATAACTCTTTTAGGTCCCACCTAATCCTTAACAACTAGGAATATGCATGTACTGTAAGGATAGCTGGATTGAAGCAGACTCAAAAGAAACTGCCATGCTGTCCCTAAAACTACGACCGCACCACCCCCCTGATGTGTTTAGGTACCCTGATCCCAGGTCATGGAACCAAACTCCTACCTTTGGATAAATTCTTCCCCAAGGCCACAAAATCCTTCCCAAAATGTGTATTCTGTTCTGTAAGCCACCCCTGGAAAAGGGAGATAAAGACTAAAAATTCTACAACCTCTCAGAAATTCTTCTGCCACTGAAACAAAGTGATTTTTGCAGATAGCCAGTCTTCAATTTGCCAAAGCAAAGATTTCCATCCTATCAATGGTGCCATTCTTCCACCTTTAAAACAATGGCAAGATTGATGAATAAATATTGACACGTGGGAGCTGAGTTAGTATCCATAGATATAGATGTAACAATCAGAATCAAGCACTTAAGCCTCAGTAAACATTTCACAATATTCTTGTTGACTTTGATTACATATCCTAGCCAATAAGAATCTGAGGGGCTTCCAAAAACGAATCATTCCACAAACATACCTAAAAGACTAATATTAGTCAGGCACTGGCTCAGTATAATCCCCTTCACTTTTCCAGCAAATGGCCATTCAGCCTCACTTTGAATATTTACAATGAAAAGAACACGTTCTTTTGAGATACTTGTTTCATTTGTTAACATTTTCATTAAAAAGCTTTTGCTCACTGGAAATAAAATATTCCCCCAAATAGAGAAACAGTAAATACTATGTTGATACTCTGAGTCAATAAAATATTTCTAATTGAAACTAATCTAATAATCATGAAAAATATCAGAATGATAAGTGAAACATATGAAAAGGATGATGATTATAATTTTGCTACATAAGAAGACTTAGGTACATATTGGAAGTATAAATTGGAGATTTTTATTACTTGAGTGTTAGAAAAGGCCACTAATGAATTTAAATTTCACAACAAACCATGGGGAGGGAGACAAGAGGGAAAATACTTTCTCAAAATTGGCCTAAACATAAAAATAAATAGATGTTCATTATCTTTAACAAAGTTTGGGTTATTTCCACAACTCTGAGCTTCTTATAATGCATACAGAAGGAATTAAGTGTCCTGAGATTTTTTGTTTTTTGTTTGTGGGGGCAATACAGGGCAGAAAAGCTTTGTAAATATAGTATTAATGAGTGCTGCACACATATAAAAAAGTAGGCAGACCATGGTTAGAGATCTTAATGTATGAATGCAAGTATATGCACCCAAGAAACCAATGGATCAAGGAAAAAACACAATGTTTTGAGCATCACTGGGCTCTCTCAGTCAATGTTTCCTCAAAGTTGTCACGACAGTCCTAACCACACTTCTAATACCACAGATTAGCTTTGTGTGTTTGTTTTTTGCAGTACTTGGGATTTAATATGGGGAGCCCTGACCTACCATCCCCAGCCCTTTAAAAATTTCTTAAATTTTAAAACAGAGTCTAGCTAAGTTTTACACACTAGCCTCAAATTTGTGATCCTCCTGCCTCAGCCTCCCAACTAACTGGAATTACATGCATGTAGCACCATGCTAATCTCTGGCTGTTTTTTAACTTTATAAAAAATGAATCATATGTTAAGCACTCTTGTGTCTCTTTTCTTTCTTTCAACTTTATATTTGAAGTTAGTATTATTTCATGTAAAAATAGTTCATTGTTTTCATTGCTGTATAGTGTTCCCCTATACATCTATATAATAATTTATTCATTTTAATTTTGAGCCACAATGAGTTGTTTATGTTTTTACTACTATGAGCAAACTTCTATAAACATTCTTGTACATGTAATTTGGGTAAACAAATCTTGAAGCACATACATACTATTTCTATTGTGCATATATCTAAAGGTGTACGCTGGGCCTTAAGGTATAAGTGTGTCCACCTTTAGAATAAACTAGTATGGATTCATTTTACAAGCAAAAGAGGCAAGACTTCATAACACATCTTCAATTCTGCAAAAATATTACAGAGCTTTATCAATTTCCCCAAGAGCTTTTCTTATTGCTCTGACAGGCAAATTATTCTCTTTGCTCCCCAACTCCCAATTTCTATTAAACATCTACCATGCCACAAATCTTGTAGCTTTTGCCTTATTGAACTATCAACAAGTCAAAGTCAGCCAGAATTTCAGTTTTTCTATCTAAATTGTTTTCTAATGTTGCTTTCAACAAGTTAATAAAATCCTGACTATTCTTAAAAAACGTAAGTAGACTTTGCAAGTCTCTTTGGCTTATACTTGTAATATATTTTTGAAAAGAGTCCCTTTCAAGTTATATCCAGGAATCAATAGGAGACTGACCCAAGAAAGAAACTGAATAACTGTATTGACTCAGTTAAAAGTGTCTTAAATATGAGAAACATTTGAATGGAAAGAATTGTTATATTCAATGTACCATGAATTAGTTCTAAAAACCTTTTCCTCACTATAACAACTAAATACTGTTAGAAGTTTGAGTATTCAACTAATTTGAATAAAACTGTACATATACAAAATCTTGAAAGAAAATATTACAAGCTGCTGTACATTTTGGTAGTGGAATCAAAGGTTATATTGTTTTCTTTTAATACTTTCATTATGTACAAAGAATGTTAGCACAAAAATATCAAGGATTAAACTAAAATTGAACAGTTTCTCTTTCAACATCTACTCATTGTTCTTAATTTTGCTCTATGTGACTACCTAGAATAAATTTAAGTTGTTTCCCATATGAGAGTTCTTGAAATATTTTAAAACAGAGTTGTCTTTTCTTTACAGGATAAATGTCTCCAAACCCTCCCAATATTCTTTCTAACATTTGCAGAGGGTTTCAGGGACCTCTGGAATTTAGCTATTATTCTTTGCATGAAGGAGTTTTTAAGCAATCAAACTGTGGACTTAAAAAAAGTTAAACTTTTGTTTTTAGGCATATATGATGGTTAACTATAAAGTTCTTGCTGCAGTACTTAGTCTAGATAATAAAACATGGTTCATAAGGGCTAAAAGGCACATATTTCTGATTTTAATAAAAATAATCTCAACTTTATTATTTAAATTTGCACAACTAATGTCATTACTCTGATGTTTAGTTTCATGTATTTCAAATCCTAAGCTACACATGCATAAAGTGAGTAATGGATACAGCTGTGTTTCTATTTTCCCCCCTAGAATGACAAACAAAATGATTTTACAATACAGGTTAAACAAGACAAGTCTTAATCTCTTGTTTTATATGTAGCATAAAATTATCAGTATTCATTTTTACTTCTGGAATTTTTTAAAAAGCAGCAAAAATATTAATTTAGACATCATCATTTTGGCAAAGAGTATAGAAATGTTTCTATAAAACATAGAAATCATACTAAAATAAACATTATGAGGTATTTTTCTTCACATGGGGTTTATTTTAGGTGTCAACATATTTCCTCATAAATCATTTTAGCCTCTCTCTTATTTTTATTTTCACACCATTGACTCACATCCAGATTTAAATTCTTTAAAAGGTCATACTTGGGTCAATAAACATTTCCATTATTTTAGATACATCAGTAATTATATATTATTTTTAAAGTAGGAAATCTATCAACATGGAAATTCAGTACTTACTCAAATATTCAGAACATATTCTAAATGAAAAGCTCACATAGTAACAGGCATTCTCTGATTAATATATCCACAGATAGTCATTGGTAATTTTTATTGCAATAAAGTAAAAATACAGACAGACTAAATACCTAATATCAGGAAAGAGGTTGGGTACATATATCATGGACAATGTGCAATTGTTAACATATACTGAGTGCATTTGTAGCTTTTAACATAGAAGGCTGCCATGCATATATCACTAACTTTTAAAATATCTTGCAAAAACACACACAAATGTGATCCAAACACACATATACAACATAGGGAAGCACATTTGTAAATACACAGCTAAAAGTCTGAAGGAACCATATTAATAGTGATTTCTCTCAAGGAATTGGAAACAGAGGCAGAAAGGGCGCTTTAGGGTGTTTTTTAAAAAAAATATACTCGTAACATGGTATTGCAAAATAATTAACACGTTATTTTGTAATTTTAATTTAAGAACCTGAAATGTTTACACACAGTTTACATGAGCAATGGGCTTAAAGAAGATCTGATGCAAAAACGTGTTTCAAAACTGTTTTCGTTTTTTTGAAGTTTGTTAACAGGTACACTAAACATAGTTTCTTTTGTAAAACCCTCCACTGGGCATATGAAATAGTGACCAGTGTTGATGAATGGCTGGATTTAAAGCAGTGATGTCATACACACCAACCTAGAAAACCATGAATATAATCAGAATATGACAATAAACAATTTATTTTTGACCATCTTCTGAATTCCAAATTAGATAAACTTCTCTAACTTTAGTGGAAGCTTTGTGTGTATATCTGAGAGTAAGGAAGCCAACAAGGGGCAGTGTTTGTCCCACTGAATTTAAATGTCTCTGCACATTATCCTCTTGGTTGGCCAGATGACGGTGGCCTTTGCCAGCCCTTCTCTCTTTAAATAGAGACCTACACTTTTTAAATAGAGTTACTTGTTCCAGAGAAAGATTTTCTTTCTGTGCACTCAAATTTTGTTCATTAGCAGCTCATGGACATACTAAGGTGTGTTTTACTTTTAAGCAGGTTTTTCTTCAGAAAATTAAATTAAAGTCCTCTCTGCTTTTATTTCCAGCACCTAATAAAAATGTCACACTATTTTCAGGATATTTCCATCAACTATCTTTTTGGCCAATTAGACTAACCATGCATAAAAAGAGATATTTGATTCAGGAAAGCTGAAGTTTCAAAGCAATGCCTCCACTACTGTCTATGAACAGCTCTGCTACTGAGCATTTGGAAACAGACAAGCCTTGTTATAACATCCAAAACAATTATTGGCACTGATAAACAGAGCCAAGCTTAAATTTTTGTTAAAAATGGCTCGGAAAGTTCTGTGAACATTAACATTTCATCATAGGTACTTCTTTCAATAATGACAGATGCAGTTCATTATTTGTACTATGACAACTTAGAGAAATTGTTTGGCAAGCACCAAATCAGCACCTTCTCAATGTTTAACGTTTATGTTATAGAAATACTGTAAATATAAAAACAATTGCATAAATCGTTCAAAAATAGCCTGCAGTGGAAAACAATGAAGTATTCCTCAAAAAAGGTAAAATAACTCAGTGTAATTGGATTTATATTACTACTTAAAGAAAATTGTGACTTGAGCTAATAGAATTTTACCTGCATGATTACTGAAAGCTAATTACAGCTGATTACATATGTAATCTATTGACATGGTATGATTACTGTCTTAAGAAAATGCATAATTCATTTTTCTGCAGCTGGAATCTTTTTT
Source organism: Heterocephalus glaber (assembly GCF_053883595.1). Taxonomy (NCBI): domain Eukaryota; kingdom Metazoa; phylum Chordata; class Mammalia; order Rodentia; family Bathyergidae; genus Heterocephalus; species Heterocephalus glaber. Next base: position 11,636,101 of record NW_028258156.1, read on the forward strand.
CCCTGATAGTGAATACAACTTCCTGCTTTTCTGAAATACATACATTCCCAACAAGATAGGACCTTCCGGGTCACAGAATGATTAAGGTCATGCATAATCTGAGAAACTCACATGTACTTAACAAGGTTGAGTCTCAGTCTTACAATAAGTTGTATATTCTGGGAAAACTTAGGCATTAAAAGTATGAGATGAAAAATGTAATATTTATACCCTTAGTACATACAACTTAAAAGTAGAGAAGTCAGGATATAACCAAAGAATATGACTTGAACTTGATATAATAAGCAAGAAGGGTATAGCTAATTCTGCTTAGGAAAATGTGACAGTGAGCAGTGTTATCAATCACCCAAAGGGAAAAATTTCAATCCTAGTGCTAAACATTTAACTTAACATCATAGCTGGCACGATTTTATATGTTTACTCGTTCTTCCTTTGATTACGCCATAGTATAAAGAACCATGAACCTTCTAGGTAAAAAGAATTTCTGGTAAAGTCAAATAACCACAGTCTTTGTAACTAAGATATCATCTGGCAGAGGAAGGGGCTTCTGGGCTGCCGTTCCACCACTCCCAGCCCAGAGGAAGGGGCTTCCAGGCTGCCTTACCACTACTCCACGCACAGAGGAGATGAGCCGTGTGGGTGCCAACAGCATCCCGCCTCCCCTGTCAAAATGAGAGGACACGTAAACAAGTCTCAAAACCAGACTTCAAGATCACCTGCAACAACCTCAAAGGGAAATGAGATGGAACACTCTAATCTTCAACCACCTGGACTACCCGAACTGGCAACAAAAGAGGATCTGGAAAAAATGAAATCAGAAATAATTTCTCAGATAACAGGAGAAATTGTGCTCATAGTACAAGACATGATTAATAGATCTAGAGAGGAGCTGAGGAACACAAGGGAATCCCAACATAGGAAACAAATGGAATCCATAAAACAGATGCAAACAGATTTCCAGGAGATTAAAAACTCCATTGAAAGTCTATACAGCAGAATGAGCCAATGTGAGGGCAGAATTTCAGATACAGAAGATAAGATTGCAATTAGTGACTAGGAAAAGATAAATTGCATCAAAATTATAAAGATCCATGAGAAATCAATCAAGCAGCTGCTAGACGATGCAAAGAAGAATTAACATAAGATTGATCAGAGTCAATGAAGAAACAGGAGAGAGTGCAGATGACATAAAAAAAAAAACTGTTCACAGAAGTAATGGCAGAAAACTTCCCAAGGAGGGGGAAAGAACTTGACATACAGATAAATGAGGCATATAGGATTCCAACTAACCGTGATCAAAAAAAATCTACACTTGGCATATAATTGCTAAGATTCCAGAAACCCAAGAGAAGAACAAAGTTCTACAAGCAGTTAGAGAAAAGAAACAAATCACATACAAGGGAAAGCCCATCAGAATCACAGCAGACTTCTCAATGCAAACCCTCAAGGCAAGAAGAGCTTGCAGTGATGTATTCCAAGCCCTAAAGGAAAACAGCCTCCAACCCACATTAATGTACCCTGCAAAACTATCTTTCAAAATCGATGGATAAATAAGATACTTTCATGACAAAGAACACCTTAGGAACTTCATGAATACCAAGCCAGCCCTCCAAAAACTTTTAAACAATATCCTAGGAAAAGACAATGAGGAACACAACCCCAGGAACCACAGCATAATGAATCCATTGAGTATGACAAGAAATTAAATGTAAAGGGGGCAAATTCAACAAAAAGAAAAAGTCATGACAATGATAACTCATTACGTATCAGTTATAACCATCAATGTTAATGGTCTCAACTCACCAATTAAAAGAAATAGACTGGCAGAATGGGTCAAGAAGCAAAATCCAACAATATGCTGCATACAAGAACCATACTTAATTCAAAAAGAAACTCACAGACTGAAAGTTAAAGGATGAAAAACAATACTCCATGTGATGGGAACCTGAAAAAAAGCAGAAGTAGCTATCCTCTTTGCAGATCAAGTGGATTTCAAACCAACACTGATTAAGAGAGACAAGGATACTACATCCTTGTACAGGGAGCAATCCAACAGGAAGAGATGACAATCATACATATATATGCACCAAATGCACCTAACTATAAAAAATAAATAATAAGAGACATGAAAAGTCATATATGCACTAATACAATATAGTGGAGGTCCTCAATACCCCACTGTAACAAATAGATAGATCAATTATGCAAAAAATGAGCAACAAAATACTAGAACTCAATCAAACTCTTGAACAAATGAACTTGACAGATATTTACAGAGTGCTCCACCACACAAAATCACAGTACACATTCTTTTGAGCTGCACGTTTTGGGTCATTCTCTAAAATAGACCACATACTCACACACAGAACATGTTTAAGTAAGTGCAAGGTAATTGAAGCTATCCCTTCTACATTGTCAGGCCATAGTGCAATGAAATTGAAAATCAATAGCAAAAGAAACCACAAAAATTTCATAAACACATGGAAATTGAACAACACATTTCTGAATAACCAATAGGTCACAGAGAAAATTAAAGAAGAAATCAGACAGTTCCTTCAATTAAATGTCAATGGCAATACAATATATCAGAATCTCTGGGACACAATGAAAGCAGTCTTACGAGGGAAATTCATACCAGTGAATACTCACATTAGGAAAACAGAGAGAGCCCAATTAAACAAGCTGATGCTGAACCTAAAGATCTCCAGTTTCTAGAAATAGAAGAGCAGGACAAGCCCAAAGCTCATACAAAGGAGGAAATTATAAAGATCACAGCAGAAATCAATTCAATGTAGACTAAGACAATAATACAAAAAAATAAATGAAGCCAAGTGTTGGTTCTTCAAAAGAATAAAGAAAATTGACAAACCCTTAGCCAACCTTATCAGAAAAAGGAATAAAAAGGCCCAAATCCATGCAATTAGAAAAAAAAAGGTCAAATTACAACAGACCCAGCAAAAATTCAGAGGATCATCAATACGTACTTTGAGAACCTGTACACCAATAAGATGGAAAAAACAGAAGAAATATACAGATTCCTAGATACATATGAATTACCAAAGTTGAACGAAGAAGACCTAAAAATTCTAAAAAACCCAATATCAACAAATGAAATTGAAAACATAATTAAAACTTATCAATTAAGAAAAGCCCAGGCCCTAATGGCTTCACTGCTGAATTAAGACATTTAGAGAGGAACTACTGCCACTGCTGTTTAAATTCTTCAATGAAATTGAAAGGGAAGCAATACTCCCGAATTCATTCCTGGAAGCAAGCATCACCTTGATCCCCAAAGCAGAGAAAGACCGAACCAAAAAAGAGAACTATAGGCCAATCTCACTAATGAACATAGATGCAAAAATCCTTAATAAGATACTGGCAAATAGAATGCAGAAGATCATCAAGAAGATCATACACCCTGATCAAGTGGGATTCATCCCAGGGATGCAGGGATGGTTCAACATACACAAATCAATAAATGTAACACACTATATTAATAGAGCCAAGGACAAAAACCATATGATCATCTCAATAGATGCAAAAAAAGCATTTGACAAAATCCAACATGCGTTTATGATACAAACCCTACAAAAAATTGGAATAGATGGCCTCTACCTCAATCTGATGAAAACTATCTATGAAAAACCAATAGTCAATATCATACTAAATGGTCAAAAACTGAAATCCTTCACACTAAAATCAGGAACAAGACAAGGATGTCCACTATCACCACTCCTGTTCAATATAGTTTTGCAAACAGCCACAGCAATTAGACAAGAGAAAGAAATAAAAGGAAAAAACACAGGAAATGAAGAAGTCAAATTGTCATTATTTGCAGATGACATGATTCTCTATACAGAAGACCCCATGAACATCACCAAAAGGCTTCTAAACTTTATAACCAAATTCAGTGGAGTAGCTGGATATAAGGTCAACACACAAAAATCAATAGCTTTCCTCTACGTGAACAATAGACTCACTGAGACAGAAATAGCCCAAACAATTCCTTTCACAATAGCATCCAAAAGACTGAAATACCTAGGAATAAACCTGAAAACAGAAATCCAAAACCTCTTCTCTGAAAACTATAGAACTCTGAAAAGAGAGACTGAAGATGATATCAGAAAATGGAAAGACATCCCCTGCTTCTGGGTAGGAAGGATCAACACAATGAAAATGGCCATACTTCCAAAACTGATATATAGATTCAATGCAATCTCAATTGAAATCCCAGCAGCATACTTCACGGACTTTGAGAAAACAATCTAAAAATTCATTTGAAACAAGAAGAGACCCAGAATAGCAAAAGCAATTCTAGGTAACAGAGACGTGGCAGGTGGTATCACAACCCCCAACTTGAAACTATACTACAAAGATATGGTGATAAAAACAGCAAAGAAACAGACCTGTAGACCAGTGGAAAACATTAGAAGATGCAGAAACAACTCCAGACACACTCAGCCTTCTCATGTTCGAAAGAGAGGCCAAACACCCTTGCTGGAGGAAAGATAGCCTCTTTAATAAATGGTGCTGGAAAAATTGGGTTTCAACTTGTCAAGGATTGAAACTAGACCTGTATCTCTCACCATGCACTAAACTAAAATCGAAATGGATTAAAGATCTAAATATTAAAATAGAAATGCTGAATCAGCTGGAACAGAGGTTAGGTAGAACTCTTGAAGACATCGGTGCAGGAAAAGATTTTATGAACAAAACCTCAGTTGCTCGTGAACTAGTACAAACAATCAACAAGTGGGATCTCTTCTTATTAAAAAGCTTCTGCACAGCAAGAGAAACCACCAGCAGTGTGAAGAGACAACCCACAACGTGGGAAAAATCTTCACCTGCTCTTCCTCAGACAAAGATCTACTATCTCGAATCTATAAAGAACTTAAAAAAAATCAGACCTCCCAAATTCAAAGACCCAATCTGAAAATGGGCATCTGAAATGAACAGACATTTCTCAGACAAAGAAGTAGAAATAGCAAATAAACACATGAAAAAATGTTCAATATCACTGGTCATTCAAGAGATGCAAATAAAAACAATGTTGAGATTTCACCTCACTCCAGAAAGAATGGCTGCCATCAAGAAATCAACCAATAACAAATGCTGGGGAGGGCTGTGAGGAAAGAGGAACCCTGCTCCCCTGCTGGTGGGAGTGTAGACTGGGGCAACTACTGTGGAAATCAGTATGGAGATAACTCAAAGAACTAGGACTGGAAGTCCCATTTGACCCAGCTATTCCCCTGTTCAGTATCTTCCCCCCCAAATTATAAGATTAGTACCACAGCAATATATGTGCACCAATGTTCATAGCACCTCAGGTTGTAATAGCTAAAACTTAGAAACAGCCCAAATGCCCATCAACTGGAGACTGGATAAAGAAAATGTGGGTTTTTTAATAAAATGCAATACTGCTCAGCCATAAAAAATGAGAAATTAGAGACATTTATTGCTAAATGGATGCACACTGAGGAGATACTCTTAAGTGAAATAAATAGGACACACATGTCTAAATACCATATAGTTTCTCTAGTGTGAGAAACTGAAAATGTAAATGAGGACTAAATGGTATAACAGATAATGTGAAATAGGAAGAAAAGGGGCAAAGGGGAAGGGGAAGTGGGAGAGGTAGGGGAAAGGAAAGAAAGGAATGGAATGAATATGAGAAAATCAAAAAATGGAAACAAAATCTTTGTAAATAGGGAGGGATGGAGAGGTTGAACGGAAGTCAGGGGAAGGGGAAAAAATAAGAACCATAAGAGATTATGTAAAGGTGCAAATTTCCAATGATGAATGTCATTATACTGCATACCTAAAATGTACCAATAAGGGACACGCCCACCAACCACCCATGGAGCTGTGCTGGGACCTACAACAACAGTGCCAGGGCCCACCCACCTCCACACCACCCCCACCTCTGGCCTCTTGGCAGTGCAGCTACCTGATTCCACACTACAGAGGCATGGGGGACATAAAGGCCATCGTCCTGACCTGCAGAAGTGAACGAGAGAGAGAGGGCCTCTCTCAGACTCCCTGATGATAACTGAAGCCCACTGGTAAAGTTAAGAGAATCTCTGCAGTAAAGGCACACCAGACCACCATATTTGGTAAGTTAGAGGGATCATCACCTCCCATCAGAACCTGGACTATCTCCAGGGGAAAGGCAACTGGAACCTGCAATAGAACATTGCACAGTTCAACCCTGCAGGAGGGCAGGGAGCTCAACTTGGGATTTGTAGCCAGAAATCTGCCTGAATCTCACAGGTCTGTGACTGGCTTACTGAGACTCATTGACTTATAACTGCATACCTCTGCCCACATTGTCTATTCTGACAGAAGAGACATATTCTGAAGGAAGCCCTTCATTTTTATTTTTCATTTGTTATTTTCAAAATTACTACTACTTTTTTGCTCTTATTTTTAATTTTTGTCCTTCTTTTTCTACTCTTTGAAATTTTTTTTTCTCTTTTTTCTTTTCTCTCTCTCTCCCTCACTCCCTTGCTGTCCCACATTGTTCTTCATCTCCCTTTGTGTTCCTATTCTGGCCCTAATTCATATTTGTCCTTTACTTCTCTTTCCTTCTCTCACTTGTGTCCTCTGGCCTCACTGCTAACCTTCCCCTATTCTTCTACCTACATTTCCCTCCCTCCCCAACTCCTTCTAACTCCCCATTACGAAGGGTAAAGTTGCTGTATTGAACAGTTTATTCACTATAAACATACGTTGGGTTGGTCCTGATTTTGATTTAATTCACACAGTTAAAGACGATAGATTAATAACTACCACAAATTGTCATTTTCTAAGAGGTACTGGACACTATTGTGTTGCTAATTGTATCACTTGGGCTAAGGTATTGGGATTGATCTAATCAGTTGTCCTTCCTGGTACAATTAAAATGAGACAGCCTCAGAGCCATTAGAGACTCAAAAACTAAAGACTAGCTATATCTGGAAGACATCCCTGAGAAGTAATCATTCCATAAGAGTTCTAAATACAATCAACAAAGATACTTACAATAAGCAACTTCAAAATATCAACCTAGGAACTAAACCAAGGACAGTACCAAAAAAAAAAAAAAAACCATGAGAAGACATTTAAGTACGGCTACTTTCACCCCACAAAAGGCAAATTCTGGGGGAAATAAGGTGGAAAAGTCTGACAATCAACAACCTGGACACCCTCAACCGATAGCACAGGAAGTACCAAAAGAGATGAATGAGGCTCTAGAAAAATTCAAAACCGAAATAATCTCCCAGATAACTACAGAGATGGTGAGCAGAGTGAAAGACATGATTAGAGGCTCTAGAACAGAAACACATAAAAAAAATAGATGAGTTCAGAAATATTCTGAGAGCCATGAATGCCCAGCATAAGAAAGAAATGGAATCCATGAAACAGATTTAAACAGATATTCAGGAGACTAAAAACTCCACTGAAAGCATACAGAACAGATTAAGGGAATCTGAAGATAGACTATCAGATATAGAAGACAGGATTGCGGTGAAGGACCATGAACACAGATTTCTTAAAAACAGTAAGGGACCACGAGAAATCAATCCAGCAGCTGCTAGACGATGCAAAGAAGAACAACATAAGACTGATAGGAGTCCACGAAAAAATAGGAGAAAGTACAATTGACATTAAAAAAAAAACTGTTCACGGAAGTAATAATAGAAAACTTCCCAGACAGAGGTGGAGAATTGGACATACAGATAAGTGAGGCATATAGAACTCCAACTAACAAAGATCAAAAAAATCTACACCTAGACATATAATAGTCAAGATCCCAGAAACACAACAGAAGAACAAAATTCTACAGGTAGTTAGAGAAAAGAAACAAATCACCTACAAAGGAAAGCCCATCAGAGTCACAGCAGACTTTGCAACACAAATCCTCAAATCAAGGAGAGCCTGGAGGGAAGTATTTCAAGCCCTAAAAGAAAACAACTTCCAATATATACTGTTGCATCCTGCAAAATTATCTTTCAAAATCGATGGGGAAATTAGATACTTCCATGACAAGGAACACCTGAGAAACTTCATGAACACCAAACCAGCACTCCAAACAATTCTAAGCAATATCCTAGAAAAAGACAACGAAGGTCACAACTCCATGAGACCCAACAGAGGGAAGCCACCAGGCAAGGTAAGACACTAAAGGGAAAGGGGAGAAAAATATGAAATAAAAGACCCAACAACAGTAAAACATCATGATGAGGATGAGTCAATATCTATCAATTATAACTATCAATATTAATGGCCTCAATTCACCAATCAAAAGAAATAGATGGACAGAATGGATTAAGAAGCAAAATCCAGCAATATGCTGTATACAAGAAACACACCTAATTTTAAAAGGCAATTCATAGACTGAAAGTAAAAGGATGAAAAACAGTTCTCCATGCAACAGGAACCCAGAAAAAAGCAGGCGTAGCAATCTCATTTGCAGACAAAGTAGATTTCAAACCAAAACTAATTAAGAGAGACAAAGATGGTAACTACATTCTTGTGAAGGGAACAATCCAAGAGGAAGAGACGACAATCCTAAATATATATGCACCAAATACGAATGCCCCCAACTATACAAAACAAATATTAATTGACATGAAAAACCAAATAAGCACTAATACAATTGTAGTGGGGGACCTCAATACCCCACTATCACAAATAGACAGATCATCTAGACAAAAATTTAACAATGAAATTCTAGAACTGAACCAAGCTATTGAACAAATGGACTTAATAGATGTTTACAGAGTGTTCCACCCCACAAAATCAGAATACACATTCTTTTCGGCTGCACACGGGTCATTCTTCAAAATAGACCACATGCTAGCTCATAGGATATGTCTCAGTAAATGTAAAAGAATTGGGGTTAACCCCTGTATATTATCAGACCATAGTAAAATAAAATTGGAGGTCAATAATATAAGAAACTGCAAAACTCCCACAAATACCCCCCTGAACAACCAATGGGTCACAGAGGAAATTAAAGAAGAAATTAGACAGTTTCTACAAGTAAATGATAATGCCAATTCAACATACAGGAATCTTTGGAGCACAATGAAAGCAGTTCTGCAAGGGAAATTCATAGCAGTGAATGCTCACATTAGGAAAAAAGAGAGAACTCAGATAAATAACCTAATGCAGAAGCTCAATCTCCTAGAAAAAGAAGAGCATAAAAACCCAAAGCTCGTACAAGAGAGGAAATTATAAAGATCTGAGCAGAAATCAATGCAATGGAGACTAAGAGAATGATACAAAAATTAATGAATAAAAGAGTTGGTTTTTTGAAAGAATAAATAAAATTGATCAACCTTTAGCCAACCTTATCAATAAAGGAAAGAAAAGGCTCAAATCCATGCAATTAAGAATGAAAAAGGGGAAGTCATGACAGACCCAGCAGAAATTCAGAGGATCATCAATTCCTACTTTGAGAACCTGTACTCTAATAAAATGGAAAACACAGAAGAAATGGAAAGATTCCTAGATACATATGAATTACCAAAGTTAAATGAAGATACAGAAATTCTAAACACTCCAATTACAATGAGTGAAATTGAAAATGTAATAAAAAATTTACCAACAAAGAAAAGCCCAGGTCCTGATGGCTTCACTGCTGAATTCTACAAGACATTTAAACAAGAACTATCACCATTACTCTTTAAACTCATCAAGGAAATTGAAAGGGAAGCAAGGCTTCCAAATTCATTCCTGGAAGCAAGTGTTACTTTGATTCCAAAACCAGGCAAAGACCCAACCCAAAAAGAGAACTACAAGCCAATCTCCCTAATGAACATAGATGCAAAAATCCTCAATAAGATACTGGCAAACAGAATACAGAGTAACATCAAGAAAATCATACATCCTGACCAAGTCAGATTTAATCCCAGGGATGCAAGGATGGTTCAAAAGTTGTAAATCAATAAATGTAATACACAATATTAACAAAGTCAAGGACAAAAACCATATGATCATCTCAATAGATGCAGAAAAGGCATTTGACAAAATCCAACACCCATTCATGATAAAAACAAGACAGAAAATTGGAATAGAAGCTCTTTATCTCAACCTGATTAAGGCTATTTATGAAAAATCAACAGCCAACATCATACTAAATGGTCAAACACTGAAAACTTTCATGCTAAAATCAGAAACAAGACAAGGATGCCCACTATCACCACTCCTGTTCAATATTGTTCTGGAAAAATTAGCCACAGCAATTAGAAAAGAGAAAGAAATAAAAGGAATAAAGATAGGAAAGGAAGAACTTAAACTGTCATTATTTGCTGATGATATGGTACTTTATATAAAAGACCTAAAAAACTAGGTCAAAAGTCTCTAGACCTAATTGACAGATTCAGTAGAGTAGCTGGATATAAGGTCAACACTCAAAAAACAATAGCCTTCTTATACACAAATAGCAGACTCATTGAGAGAGAAATTAGGGAAACAAATCCTTTTACAATAGCATTCAAAAAATGAAATATCTAGGAATCAACCTAACAAAGGAAGCAAAATACCTCTACACTGAAAACTACACCACTCTGAAAAAGGAGATCAAGGAGGATATAAGAAAATGGAAAGACATCCCTTGTTCCTGGGTAGGAAAAACCAATATAGTGAAAATGGCCATACTTCCAAAACTACTACATAGATTTAATGCAATTCTGATTGAAATTCCAACAATATACTTCACAGAACTAGAGAAAACAATACAAAAAATCATTTGGAACCAGAAGAGACCTAGAATAGCAAAAGCAATTCTAGGCAACAGAGACATGGCTGGGGGTATCACAATCCCCAACTTGAAACTATACTACAAAGCTACTGTGATAAAAACAGCATGGTGTTGGCAAAGAAACAGACCCGAGGATCAGTGGAATAGATTAAAAGATGCAAAAACAACTCCAGACATACTCAGCCATCTCATTTTTGACAAAGGAGCCAAACACCCTCACTGGAGGAAAGATAGCCTCTTTAATAAATGCTGTTGGAAAAACTGGATTTCAAACTGCCGAAGATTAAAACTAGACCCATACCTATCACCATGCACTAAAATAAGATTGAAGTGGATTAAAGATCTAAATATTAAGACAGAAACACTAAAATTGCTGGAAGATAAGTTAGGTAGAACTCTTGAAGACACTGGCATAGGAAAAGACTTTATGAACAAAACTTCACTAGCACAGGAACTAGCACAAAGAATCAATAGCTGGGATCTCATCTTATTAAATAGCTTCTGCACTTCAAGAGAAACCACCAACAGAGCTAACAGACAACCTACAATGTGGGAAAAAATTTTTAGCAGCTGTAACTCAGACAAAGGTCCACTACCTAGAATATATAAAGAATCGAAAAAAATCAGACCCCGTAAATTCAAACACACAATTCAAAAATGCGCATCTGAAATGAACAGACATTTCTCAGACAAAGAAGTAAAACCAGCAAATAAATATATGAAAAACTGTTCAACATCACTGGTCATTCAACAGATGCAGATAAAAACAACACTGAGATTCCACCTCACCCCAGAAAGTCAGCTGCTATCAAGAAATCAACAAATAACAAATGCTGGCAGGGTTGTGGGGAGAAAGGAACCCTTCTCCATTGTTGGTGGGAGTGCAGCCTGGTGCAACCACTGTGGAAATCAGTATGGAGATACCTCAAAGAACTAGGACTAGAGGTCCCATTTGACCTAGCTATTCCCTTGCTGGATATCTTCCCCAAGGAATTAAAAGTATCATACCACAATGATATATATGCACCCATGTTTATAGCGGCACAGTTTGTGATAGCTAAAACTTGGAAACTGCCCAAGTGCCCATCACATGGAAACTGGATAAAGAAGATATGCGTTTTTTTAATGAAATGGAGTACTACTCAGCCATAAAGAACGAGAAAATAGAGACATTTATAGCTAAATGGATGCATATTGAGGCCATACTCTTAAGTGAAATAAATAGGACACGCATGTGTAAATACCGAATAGTTTCACTAGTGTGAGAAACTGAAAGTGTAAATAAGGATTAAAATGAATAATTCATAATTTGAAATGGATAAAGGTTCAAAGGTGTAGGGGTGGTGGGAGGGGAAGGGGAAAGGGAAGAAGGGAAAGGAAAAATTATGAGAAAAGAAAAAAAATGGAAACAAAATCTATGTAAATAGGTAAGGGTGGAGGGGGTGAAGGGTGCACAGGTAATGGGGAAAAAAACAAGAACTAAAATACATCATGTACAGTACAAGCACCCAATGATAAATGTAAATGTATTGTATACCTAAAATGTACCAATAAAAGAATTTAAAAAATAAAAAGAAAAAAGAAAATGTACCAATAAAATAAAATTTTAAAAAAAGATATCATCATCTGACCCTACATGGCAAGTTCAATGAATAAAATATAGTGATCTAATGTCCCCTTTTCTTTACAAGATGTGCCACTGAGTATGAAGAAAATATATATGGAGCTGTCTGCTTAGAGACTGTCCTCATTGTTATTGATAATAAATCAACAAGTTTATTAGTAGTGTACAGCATGCAGCTTTACTTCTAGATATACACACAGAACATGTTTTATGTGAGTACAAATTCAAACTGGGATCTACTGTTGTTTAAAACATACATAAGGGTTTGAATGCTATTTTACAAATAAAGATTGTTGTTCTACTTGTTACTATAACTATAAATCAAATATACACAATACATTTGTGTGTGTGTGTGTGTGTGTGTGTGTACTGTGTTGAATTCTTTGCTAATATTCATCTCCAGGGATATTAGTAAAAGATTAAAACATGTCGTTTAAAATAGACCACAACAAACACCTAAAACTCCAAGATTAAAAAGTATACATCCTCAATATCACCAGTGCCTATTTCCTGTTTATTTAACACTGTTTCCTTCTATGAGATTTATGTATCAGTTCCCTCAACCAGTTTCCAACCTGTGAGAGGTGAAGCTATTTACCCAATTCTTCAGTTTAATTTTCTGCATAAAATGTAAAGAAAGTTACATTGAATCACTAAAATTTTTTGATCATTTTTCATAGTACATTAAAATTAATGTTAAGGTATAACATATTATCCCTATGAAAATGTACACCCAAAAGAAAAAATAAATTTTTTAGAAAGAAACTCAAGTCAATAAACTACTTTAGGCGAAAGTAGGACCTCACTATCTCTACCTCGCTTGTCTGTAATTACAGTACTACAGAGGGTTTGTATCAGGGCAGGGACTGCTATGAACTCTGCTTCTGTCTCTGATACCCTAGTACATCAGTCTGCCACTGAGTTACATTGGTTCAGGTAAATAATTCAGATATTAGGAATCAATCAGCTATCAGCCTGCATGTCTTGGCCTGCAGTATTGCTAAATCCCTAAATATACCCTCTTGTGGATTTTAACCGCACATCGAAGTCACCTTCCCTGATTGGAAACTGTATGTTTGTGGCTGAGCTGGGGCTAAATGAGCCTCTAGAGATGCAGACAAACCAGCTGCTAATTAACCAAGCACTGTCTTGACTATCAAACCACGGAAAACCCCAGAGGGAAGAATAAATATGGTTTTTCCATGGCATGAATTATAAATAGATACTGCAAAGTAGTAGGATGGTGTACACTTTTTCTTCTCTAAAAGACAAAGTCTATTACAAACATAGATCAATTCAGATTACTCTGAGAATGTCCATAGGATTTCAGATAATATAGGTGCTTATGTTTTTATTGAAAATCCAATAGCTTGTGGGCCCCTCAAACAGAATGAATACATTAAGCACAAATGGAGGGAGAGTGAATACAACTGTTCTCATCAGCTTTCTCTTCACTGAGTGCATATCTAACACCCACATCCTACAGGAAGATAAATATAATTAGTTCACACTTCCAGCCCATGATCTGCAAGCTCCGAAGCAGAGATATCAGGGCAGAAGGATATGGGGAGCAAAGCTGCTTAGTCAGAGTCAGTCAAGAAGCAGAGCAGGTGAAGAGAGCCACAGAGGAGGGAGGAACCAGACAGAACCAAAGGCCGCAAGTGTGCTCCACCAACCCCAAAGCCAATCAAGTTGAAATTCCGCCCTAATGGTCACAAAATGTACTGGGATAAGATGGACTGCAATTGTAAGAAAGTGGGTCCAGCAATTTAGGATTAATGTGCACTTGGTCACAGCTGTTGTTGCAAATTACTTATTTCCAAGCATTAAGATGTATCTTAAGGCTGTACCAAGTAATATATCTTGTAAGGGTGATGAAGGGAACAAAGAAAAAGTTCACAACTCTTTCCACCTACTCCCCACAAGGAACATCAGGGTAGAAAATGTTAAATTCATACAAGAAAGAAATCCTGTACATAATGTTGATGTCATAAATGTCATCATTGCTGATCATCTCTTATCTTTAGATTGCTCTTGCTTTGAACAGTCTTTACACTAGAAATTGAAAATCCATGTGAAAATTTATTTCCCTCTGTGTCTCAACAGTCCTTATGTGTAAGTCCCTCTTTTGTTGAATGATAGAAGAATTTGAATCTTATATACTTTCCTTTCTCGTATTTCAGATTTCTAAAATAAAAACCTCCTGAGATTCACTTCAAAACAAATGGATTTTGAAAAATGTCTCCAAAATGTAATATAACTTGCAACTCATATTCTGCATGTGTGAAAATAAAAGCTGAGATCAATAACAACGTATTACTTGAAAGTGTCATACCACTATGTAGAAAGTTATATATAATTTAAAGCACACGTGTGCATTTTGTATACATCCACACACTTCTAAATATACTTACAAATTTAACATTTTGGATTACTCAACAAGAACTAAAAACTCATAAAAGATAATCCAAAAAAGGACAAAAAGATAAATGTCCAAGTAAAACATCACAATAAAGCTGAAAACTGCATGAGTGAAACAATGCAATACATTTTTTAAGAGGCCAGTTTTCTACATAGCACGGGGTATGAAAGACTTTGTGAAGTGGCTAACAGCAATAGAACTACAAAAATGGCCCTACAGGAGTTCACTGACTTGCCAACGTCTCTTAAGAGCAAAGAATGGTAAAATCACAACTAGAAATAATATTTCTTTCTCATAATGCACTTAATTAATGTGGTTAATATCATTAACTCTTATTAGGGAACTGGTTTATACATCATTAATAAAAAAGTAGAAAGTCAAACAGCTTTGAGAAAAGATAAGATTTAAATACACGATTAGCAGAGTTTGAAAAGATAAATGTATGGTTGTAATAATAGGGAATATTCCACAGTTTTACCTCTCTTCTTACAGTATGTATGTTTATGGTGGCAAATACACTATTGAAGCTTTTTTTGAATTACAGAAATATGCATATTTGTTTTACTTTATTTTTAGAAAAAAGGAATTATTTATTTTAGAAGGAAGATATCTAAGTGTAATGAAATATAGAGAAAGCAAGAATAGATTTATAAAATAATGTCAGAAATAAGAATAGGGATACAAAATGAGCCAGAATTAGGACTAAATAAAATGCATGACAAAAATAAATATATTCACTTAAGGATGGATCATAACCTTAAGTTCTAGTCTATTTATATAGAATATAAATAAGTAAATCAAGTTGGGAATGCATTTCAGAGTATCCCAAGGATAAAAATAAAACAAGAGAAGTACAGTTATTTTTATATTACTACCATACAAGAATTTCTCCCAGGAGCCTCTGTAATGAAGTGATGGAATGAGTAACTTCCTTGACAACATCTTAAGAGTAGTTGCAATGATAAATTTCATTAAATATTTTATCAAGTTTCAATATAATCTAAAGCAATTACTCCAAAGAATTATTAAGTGAAGGAAATCATTTTGAATTTTTTGACTGCAACCCACACTAATAAACAGATTCTAAACTTTATTTCTCTACTACATCATTGGGAGAGATGAAAGATTTATGAGATGATACTTCTCTAATATGTGTTATGCTTTCTGGTATTTTCAATCCTATTTAACCCTTCTCATGTGACTTTGTGATTGCAAATAAAAAGTCTACATGTAGGAGTATCTACAAATGTATAAATATTTCTTATCATACACTTGTTCTAAAAGTCGTTTCTGGCAAAATGTTAAATTTAAAACTTTTAAATAAAAAATTGGTGCCCAGAATGTTACTAATAATATATCAAAGTGCCCAAGTCACCATACCATCTCCAGTATGGGGTCATACCAATCTTTTTAATCCCTAGGGTAAATAAAAATAAAAATATTAATATTAATTTTTCCTTTATAATTTATTAGCATAAGCATATCCTATATGTTTACTGAGCATCTGAATTTCTGGGTTTTTTCTTAAACTCTTTTATTGGTACATTGTAGGTATACAACACAATTACATTCCTCATTGGGAATTGTACCTTTACATGATGCATCTTGGTTCTTATTTTTTCCCCATTCCTAGCCCTCCCTTCAGCCCCTCCACTCTTCCCTACTTACAAAGACTTTATTTCCATTTTTTCCATTTCTCAGCATTTTTCCTTTCCCTTCTTTCCTTTCCCTGCCCCTCCCACTACCCCTACCCCTTTGGACCTTTTCTTCCTGTTTGGCATTATCGATTATTCATTCTAATCATTGGTACATTTTAGGTATACAATATAATGACATTCATCATTGGAAATTTGCATCTTTACATAATCTCTCTTGGTTCTCATTTTCACCCTTGCCCAGCCCTCCCTTCAACCCCTCCATCCCTCCCTATTTACAAAGATTTTGTTCCTATTTTTCCATTTTCTCATATTAATCCCATTCCCTTTTTTCCTTTCCCCTACCCGTCCCACTTCCTTCCCCTTTACCCCTTTTCTTCCTATTTCACATTACCTATTATACATTTAGGCCTTATTTACACTTTCAGTTTCTCACACTAGAGAAACTATGTGGTATTTATACATGTGTGTCCTATTTATTTCACTTAAGAGTATTGCCTCAATGTGCATCCACTTAGCTATGTCTCTAATTTCTCATTTTTTATGGCTGAGTAGTACTCCATTTTATTAAAAAAAAAACACATTTTCTTTATCCAGTCTCCAGTTGATGGGCATTTGGGCTGTTTCCAAGTTTTAGCTATCACAAATTGTGCTTCTATGAACACGGACGCACATATATCACTGTGATACGATTCTTTTAATTCTTTGGGGAAGATCCCCAGCAGCGGAATAGTGAGGTCAAATGGGACTTCCAGGGCTAGTTCTTTGAGGTATCTCCATGCTGATTTCCACAGTGGTTGCACCAATCTGCACTCCCACCAGCAGTGGAGTAGGGTTGCTATTTCCCCACAGCCCTGCCAGCATTTGTTATTGGTTGATTTCATGATAGCAGCCATTCTTTCTGGAGTGAGGTGGAATCTCAGCGTTGTTTTCATTTGCATCTCTTGAATGACCAGTGATGTTGAACATTTTTTCATGTATTTATTTGCTATTTCTACTTATTTGTCTGAGAAATGTCTGTTCATTTCAGATGCCCATTTTCGGATTGAGTCTTTAAATTTGGGAGGTCTAATCTTTTTAAGTTCTTTATAGATTCGAGGTAGTAGACCTTTGTCTGAAGAACAGCAGGTGAAGATTTTTTCCCACATTGTGGGTTGTCTCTTCACATTGCTGGTGGTTTCTCTTGCTGTGCAGAAGCTTTTTAATAAAAAGAGACCCCACTTGTTGATTGTTTGTGCTACTTCACAGGCAACTGACGTTTTGTTCATGAAATCTTTTCCTACACCGATGTCTTCAAGAGTTCTACCTAACCTCAGTTCCAACTGGTTCAGAGTTTCTATTTTAATATTTAGATCTTTAATCCATTTTGATTTTATTTTAGTGCATGGCGAGAGATACAGGTCTAGTTTTAATCTTTGGCAAGTTGAAACCCAATTTTTCCAGCACCATTTATTAAAGAGGCTATCTTTCCTCCAGTGAGGGTATTTGGTTCCTTTATCGAAAATGAGATGGCTGAACGTGTCTGGAGTTGTTTCTGCGTCTTCTACTCTGTTCCACTGGTCCTCAGGTCTGTTTCTTTGCCAGTACCATGCTGTTTTCATCACAGTAGCTTTGAAGTATAGTTGCAGGTTGGGGATTGTGATACCCCCTACCATGTCTCTGTTACCTAGAATTGCTTTTACTATTCTGGGTCTCTTCTTGTTCCAAATGAATTTTTGGATTGTTTTCTCAAGGTTCGTGAAGTATGCTTCTGGGATCTCAATTGGAATTGCATTGAATCTATATAGCAGTTTTGGAAGTATGGCCATTTTCACTATATTAATCCTTCCTGCCCAGGAGCAGGGAATGTCTGTCCATTTTCTGATATCTTCAATCTCTCTTTTCAGAGTGCTATAGTTTTCAGAGAAGAGGTCCTTGATTTCTTTCATTAGGTTGATTCCTAGGTATTTCAGTTTTTTGGATGCTATTGTGAAAGGAATTATTTGTCCTATTTCTCTCTCAGTGAGTTTGTCATTCATGTAGAAGAAAGCTATTGATTTTTGTGTGTTGACCTTGTAACCAGCTACTTGTCTGAATTTGGTTATTAAGTCTAGAAGACATTTGGTGGAGTACTTGGGGTCTTCTATATAGAGTATCATGTCATTTGCAAATAATGACAATTTGACTTCTTCATTTCCTATCTTTATTCCTTTTATTTCTTTCTCTTGTCTAATTGCCATGGCTAATGTTTCCAAAACTATATTGAACAAGAGTGGTGATAGTGGACATCCTTGTCTTGTTTCTTATTTTAGTGTGAAGGATTTCAGTTTTTGGCCATTTAGTATGATATTGGCTGTTGGTTTTTCATAGATGGCTTTTATCAGTTTGAGGTAGAGACCATCTATTCCAATTTTTTGGAGGGTTTTTATCATAAATGCATGTTGGATTTTGTCAAATGCTTTTTCTGTGTCTATGGAGATAAACATAGGGTTTCTGTCCTTGGCTCTATTGATATAGTGTATTGCATTGATTGGTTTGCATATATTGAACCATCCCTGCATCCCTGGGATGAATCCCACTTGATCAGAGTGAATGATCTTCTTGATGATCTTCTGCATTCTATTTGCCAGGATCTTATTAAGGATTTTTGCATCTATGTTCATTAGTGAGATTGGCCTATAGTTCTCCTTTTCGGTTGGGTCTTTCTCTGCTTTGGGGATCAAAGTGATGCTTGCCTCCAGGAATGAATTTGGGAGTATTGCTTCCCTTTCAATTTCATTGAAGAATTTAAAACAGTAGTGGCAGTAGTTCTTCTCTAAATGTCTTGTAGAATTCAGCAGTGAAGCCATCAGGACCTGGGCTTTTCTTAGTTGAGGAGTTTTTAATTACATTTTCAATTTCATTGGTTGACATTGGGTTGTGTAGAATTTTTAGATCTTCTTTGTTCAACTTTAGTAATTCATATGTATATAGGAATCTGTCCGTCTTGTCTCTGTTTTCCATCTTATTGGCATATAGGTTCTCAAACTAGGTATTGATGATCCTCTGGATTTCTGCTGAGTCTGTTTCAATTTCATCCTTTTCATTCCTAATTGCATGGATTTGGGCCTTTTCTTTCCTTTTTCTGACAAGATTGGATAAGGGTTTGTCAATTTTGTTGATTCTTTCAAAGAACCAACTCTTGGCTTCACTGATTTTTCATATCATTCTCTTAGTCTCCATTGCATTGATTTCTCCTCTGATCTTTATAATTTCCTCCCTTGTATGAGCTCTGGGGTTGTCCTGCTCTTCTTTTTCTAGAAGCTTGAGGTTCAGCATCAGGTTGTTTAATTGGGATCGTTCTGTTTTCCTAATATGCGTATTCACTGCTATGAATTTCCCTGGTAAGACTGCTTTCATTGTGTCCCATAGATTCCGATATGTTGTATTGTCATTGTTATTTAATTGAAGGAACTGTCTGATTTCTTCTTTAATTTCCTCTGTGACCCATTGGTTATTCACAAGTGTGTTGTTCAATTTCCATGTGTTTATGAAATTTTTCGAGTTTCTTTTGCCATGGATCTCCAATTTCATTGCACTATGGTCTGATAATATACAGAGGATAACTTCAAACCTTTGCACTTACTTAAACATGTTCTATGTGTGAGTATGTGCTCTACTTTGGAGAATGACCCATGTGCAGCTGAAAAGAATGTGTATTCTGATTTTGTGGGGTGGAAAACTCTGTAAACATCTGTTAAGTTCATTTGTTCAAGAGTTTGATTGAGTTCTAGTATTTCATTACTTATCTTTTGTTTAGTGGATCGATCTATTTGTGACAGTGGGGTGTTGAGGTCCCCCACTACAATTGTATTAGTGCATACATGACTTTTCAAGTCTGTTAGTATTTGTTTTATATAGTTGGGTGCACTAGTGTTTGGTGCATAGATATTAATGATTTTCATCTCTTCCTCCTGGATTGTTCCCTTTACAAGGATGAAGTGTCCTTCTTCATCTCTCTTAATCAGTGTTGGTTTGAAATCTACTTGATCTGCAAAGATAGCTACTCCTGCTTTTTTTTGGTTCCTGTCACATGGAGTATTGTTTTCCACCCTTTAACTTTCAGTCTCTGAGTTTCCTTTTGAATGAAGTGTGTTTCTTGTATGCAGCATATTGTTGGATTTTGCTTCTTGACCCATTCTGCTAGTCTATTTCTTTTGATTGGTGAATTGAGACCATTAATGTTGATGGTTATAACTGAAACATATTGACTTGTCATTGCTGTGACTTTTTTCTTTTTTGGGGGGTTCTCTCCCTTTACATTTAATTTCTTGTTGTGCCAGATGGGTTCATTCTGCTTTGCTTTCTGGGGTTGTGATCCTCAATGTCTGTTCCTAGGATATTGTGTAAAAATTTTTGGAGGGCTGGTTTGGTATTCATGAAGTACCTAAGGTGCTCTCTGTCATGAAAGTATCTTTATTTCTCCATCAATTTAGAAAGATAGTTTTGCAGGGTACATCAATCTGGGTTGGAGGCTGTTTTCTTTTAGGGCTTGGAATATGTCACTCCAAGCTCTTCTTGCCTTGATGATTTGTGTTGAGAAGTCTGCTGTGATTCTGATGGGCTTTCCTTTGTATGTGATTTGTTTCTTTTCTCTAACTGATTGTAGAACTTTGTTCTTCTGTTGAGTTTCTGGAATCTTAACAATTATATGCCTATGTGTAGATTTTTTTGATCAAGGCTATTTGGAGTCCTATATGCCTCATTTATCTGTATGTCAAGTTCTTTTCCCCTGCTTGGGAAGTTTTCTGCCATTACTTCTGTGAACAGTTTTTTGATGTCATCTGCACACTCTCCTGTTTCTTCATTGACTCCAATCAGTCTTATGTTATTCTTCACATCATCTAGCAGCTGCTGGATTGATTTCTCATGTTCCCTTATAATTTTGAAGCAATTTTTCTTTTCTTGGTCACTAATTCCAATCTTATTTCTATATCTGAAATTGTGTCCTCACATTGACTCATTCTGCTGTGCAGACTTTCAGTAGAGTTTTAATCTCCTGGAAATCTATTTGCATCTGTTTTATGGATTCCATTTGTTTCCTATGTTGGGATTCCATCATGCTCCTCAGCTCCTCTCTAGATTTATTAATCATGTCTTGCACTAGGAGCACAATTTCTCCTGTTATCTGAGAAATTATTTCTGATTCCATTTTTTCCAGATCCCCTTTTGTTGCCAGTTCAGTGGGTCCAGGTGGTTGAGTATCAAAGTGTTCCATCTCATTTCCCTTTGGGGTTGCTGTATGTGATCTGGCAGTCTGGTTTTGAGACTTACTTATGTGTTTTCTCATTTCGACTGGGGGGGCAGGGGCGTGCTGCTGGCATCCACACTGCTCATCTCCTCTGAGCTGAGAGAGGTGGTACAGGGGCCAGGAGTGGTGTTAGGGATGGTGGCCCAGAAGCCCCTTCCTCTGGGCCAGGCGCAGCGGGACAGACAGTGGCCCAAAAGCCCTTTTCTCTGGGCGGGAGCAGTGGGAGGGATGGTGGCCAGGATGCCCCTTCCTCTGGACCAGGAGCAGTGGGACAGTGGCTCAGAAGCCCCTACCTCTGGGCCGGGAGCAGAGGGATGGATGGTGGCCCAGAAGCCCTTTCCTCTGGGCTAGGCAACATCTGAATTTCTTCATCTATGTATTTTGTTTACATATCCATTGTCCATGTTTATATTGAGTATTGTGATTTGGGGAGCTCTTTATTCATTAATGATACATTCATAATATTTATTTATATATTGACTCTGAATCTAATATATATATATATCATAGATATTATCTGTTAGTCTGCAGCATGCCAAATTTGTAATCTTTTCCTTTATGACTTCTGATGTGTATGTTTTGACAGTGGTGATTTTTTAAGAAATAGGTTCCAGATGAACACATAGAGATTCAGAGGCTCTATATGAACTTTCCATGGTCATGTGTGTTGATAACTGGTGATTTGGGGGTCAGAAGGCTTAGTTCCCTTGCCTATACATGGAAGTAAAATAACAGAAAGTCCATATGATATTTTGCAAGCTTTATCTTGATGTTCTTGAATATAAAAATCATGTATATAAATATGCACTTACCACATGCACACATACACATACAATCTTTTGATTTTTACCCTTCTACATAATAGAGTACTTACCAAGGACCATTTTAGCTTCAAATGAAATGAAATTGAGCCTAAAATCAACTTTAATTAAAATAAGCTCAGAAAACAAGATACTATGTCCTATGATGAGATTTATAGTTTTAACTAATATATAAAACCTCCAGGCCATTTGGAAGAGAGCCATCAAAATTCCTCTCACTTCATCATTAGCTTCATCCTATAGAGAATTAGTTAATAATATGTATGCTGATAGTATTATTAGCATAAATTTATAATCAGTAAATGATATATAATACAGCTTGAAAGTCAGGACCACCAATACCACTATTTCTACCACATTGAACCTAGTTTTTGTCCATATACTTTTTCTTCAAAAATAAACAATGCTAAACTACCAACTACATTTCATTATCTGACATGGAAGATTTAACTATAAAATGTGTATTAAAATGAGGCTTCATTTAACAAATGCAAATTTTTATGAAAACATAATCTACTGAATTTACAATTTACAAGGTACAACCATTCGTAGCAGATGCTAAATGCTTTACACTCATTCCTTCCAAAGAAGCTAAATTAAATGTTTATTGTATGTGAAGCATCAAATAGTCCCTCATGACAATTTCACAATTTAAAATCATTCAGACAGATGGATTCATAAAGATCAGTCTATCAGAAATTAGTGTGAAAACAAAACAACCACATATGGAATTTTTAAATGAAAAATCAAAGAATCTTTTCTCACTTTTCTTATTCACAAAAGTTCATAATAGAATTACATGAACTTTCAACAACTGCAGATTTTTTCCATTTAGATTGCTCCCTAAACATTTGAGATGGTGGAACCAAATAATAATCTTTACATAATCTTATTTGAAGTAGAAATCTCACAAAATATCACTTTAATCGAATTTTGATTGACCACCCTTTTAGAACTTAACAGTAATAAATTTTACAGGAGTATTTATTGTACTTTTTCAATAGCATCAAAAAATACAAAGAGCTGTCAACAAAGTATTGTGCATGCATAACCATTACTAGAGTATTTAATACTATGTGACGCTAGTAGCTGTAATTTATGTAATCTAGACTTTGATCTTCCTACCATGAACTCATCATCAATATTTTAAGCACGCACATTAAAAATTCAAGGTGTTAGTGGTCACTCCGTGTCCATGAGTGGACAGCAGCATTAATCCTGATTCCAGGTGCAGACATAAGTCCAATGCATGAGAATGCTTTAACAAAGACCCAGAATATAAGAGGCAATGAATTGCATCACCAGCCTTGTAATGAGAAATCTATGCCAATTTTTACTGAATGTTTTTCCATTCACTAATTCAATATTTTTTGGTATTCATGAAGTTCCTAAGGTTCTCTTTATCACGAAAGTATCTTATTTCTCCATCAATTTTGAAAGATAGTTTTGCAGGGTACATCAATCTGGGTTGGAGGCTGTTTTCCTTTAGGGCTTGAAATATATCACTCCAAGCTCTTCTTGCCTTGAGGGTTTGCATTGAAAAGTCTGCGGTGATTCTGATGGGCTTTCCTTTGTAGGTGATTTGTTTCTTTTCTCTCACTGCTTGTAGAATTTTGTTCTTCTGTTGGGTTTCTGGAATACTCTTATATGCCTATGTGTAGATTTTTTTTTTTGATCAAGGCTAGTTAGAGTCCTATATGCGTCACTTATCTGTATGTCAAGTTCTTTTCCCCTCCTTGGGAAGTTTTCTGCCTTCATGTCTGTGAACAGTTTTTTTATGTCATCTGCACTCTCTCCTCTTTGTTCATTGACTCCAATCAGTCTTATGTTATTCTTTTTTGCACTGTCTAGCAGCTGCTGGATTGATTACTCATGGTCTCTTACAATTTTAAAGCAATTTTTCTTTTCCTGGTCACTAATTGCAATCTTATCTTCTATATCTGAAATTCTGTCCTCACATTGGTTCATTCTGCTGCGTAGACTTTCAATGGAGTTTTCAATCTCCTGGAAATCTGTTTGTATCTGTTTGATGGATTCCATTTGTTTCCTATGTTGGCATTCCATCATGTTCCTCAGATCCTCTATTTTTTTTATCTGTGTCCTCTCTAGATTTAATAATCATGCCTTGGACTGTGGGCACAATCTCTGCTGTTATGTGAGAAATTATTTCTGATTTCATTTTTTCCAGATCCTCTTTTGTTGCCAGTTCAGGGCATCCAGGTGGTTGAGTATCAGACTGTTCCATCTCATTTCCCTTTGGGGTTGCTGAAGGTGATCTGGAAGTCTGTTTTTGAGGCTTGTTTACTTGTCTTCTCATTTCCAAGGGAGGGGGGGTGGTGTGTTGCTGGCGCCCACGTGGCTCACTCCTCTGCCCTAGGAGCAGTGGAATGGTGGTGGGGACCCTCCTCCTGGGTGCTGGGATTGGCTCACTTGCTCTGCCCTAGGAGTGGTGGAATGGCGGCAGGGAGCCTCCTCCTGGGTGCTCACTAATTCAATATTTTTTGAGTGTCTTCCACATGCCAAACCCTCATACAGGTTCTGAATATCTAAGGATAAGGTAGTTAAAAATATGTGCCCCCATAAGAGTTCACAATCAATCAGGGGGGAAAAGTACGCAATCATAATGGTTACAAAACAGCATGGCTCTGCTATAACAAAAGAATGGATGGGAGAACCCACAGTGGATACTCAGCCTGATGGAGATGCTTTCTAAGGATGGAGAATTTACCATGCTCATAGCACTGAGGGCATTGGCCAGCTCAGAGCTGGAACTCCATAGGTGGACAGTAAGCACTGGGTGAATGAACAGATGGATGAAGGCTGGACTCTTCCTTGAAAAAAGAAAATAACTGGTAAGAGATTCTGAAAGACTTGATTAGATTTGTCAGACAAATCGAGCTAAACAGCTGAGCTAAGACACAGAGGCAAAGATGCATGTTTTATTCAAGGTCCTTCAAAAAGCATTTGTTCTGGGAGGATATGAGGGAAAATGTGCAAAAGATGCTCTTGAAGAGGTTAAAATGGCACATTAAGGAATTCAAATTTCATGAGGTAGGCAATGGAGACTGCTCAACACACTGTTCTTTCCATACATACCAAGCTCTCAATAAATAGTTGTTGAACACATTGACTGAATGGTTTTTCTAACAATGAACAGAGAAATCAATACTAGCGCATGTAGATATTGATAAATAATTCACAGTCATACTCACAATTGCAAGTTTTGTATACTGTGAGATGCAGAGAGCCACACAGATATCCGGGAGATGAACTGGCTAAGCAATAGAAGAAACAAGCACAAAGGCATGGAACTGGAGGTGTGCTTGGCATGCTGACAGTACAGCAAGGCAGCCAGCAGTAGAGGAGAGTGGAGGGAGAGTAACTAGCATGAGAGAAGCCACAGCTTCTTATAGGCACTGTCAAGTATTTCTGCCCTTAATCCAACAGAGATGAGAAGGCAGCAGTGGCCTGAGTAGAGGACAGACATGGCATGGCCTCTAAAAGCTCACTCACCCTGTTGGGTTTTTTAAAAAATGGGGCTGCAGTTTCTCCACATTCTTACGAATATTTGTTTGTTTGTTATTTTAACAGCTATCCTAACAGATATGAACTACCATCTCATTGTGA
This sequence comes from Heterocephalus glaber, assembly GCF_053883595.1. Taxonomy (NCBI): domain Eukaryota; kingdom Metazoa; phylum Chordata; class Mammalia; order Rodentia; family Bathyergidae; genus Heterocephalus; species Heterocephalus glaber. The sequence continues at coordinate 11,662,266 of NW_028258156.1, forward strand.
TTTTGACGTTTATTTTACTGATGATTAGAGACACTGAGCATTTTTTTACACTTCATTTTCATGCCTTCTTTGAAGAAATGTCTATTCTAGTCTTTAGTCCATGTTTTCAACTGATTGTGATTTTTTTTTGCTACTGAGTTGTAAGAATGCCTTAAATACCTTAGATATTAACCCCTTATCAGATATATAGTTTAAACATATTTTCAAACACTGCCTTTCCCTCTCTTGATTGTTTCCTCTGTTGTGAGAATCTTTTCAGTCTGTTGTACACTGTTGGTGGAAATGCAAAATGTGCAATGCTATGGGAAAAAGTGTAGAGTTTACTCAAAAAATTAAAAATAGTGATAACATACTATCCAGAAATCCTACTGGCTGGTATTTATCCAAAAGAATTGAAAATCTAAATGTCCTTAAATAGATGAATAATAAAACATGATATCTACATATAAAAGAAATTTTTAAAGTAAAGAAATCCTGGCACATGCAACAACATGAGGATACTATGCTAAGTAAAACAAATCAGTCACAGAAAGACAATATTAAAAGAATCCACTTTGGGGGCTGGGGATTTAGCTCAGTGGTTTCGCCGCCTGCTGCGCAAGCACAAGGATCCGAGTTCAATCCCCAGTACCAAAAAAAAAAAAAAAAAAAAAGAAAGAATCCACTTTTATGAAGCCTCTAATATAGTCAAACTCATAGAAGCAGAGAACTGAATAGTAGTGCCAGGGCTTAGGGAGGAAAGAGGAAGGGGAGCTATAATGAAACTTAGTTATGCAAGATGCATAATTTTTAGAGATCTCCTGTACAACACTGTGTCCATGTATAACAATACTGTATTGTACATTAAAAATCTGGCAAGAAGGTAGATCTCATATTAAAATGTTCTTACCACAATAAAAGACTAAAAGAAAGAGAAAAGAAGGGAGAGTGGTACAGGGAAGGAAGGAAGAGAGAAAGGGAGGGAGGGAGGAAGAGAAGGAGGGAGGGAGGGAAGGAGGGAGGAAGGAAGGAAATGCGGCCAGGCTGTGATCAATTAGACCTAATGCAATGATCCAAGTCCAATGGTGGAAGACAAAATCAGCAGGATTATAGGAGAAGTTGAGCAGACAAGAATTGATGATAAGTTGATGGTGCAAAGGGAGAGGAAAGAAGAGTCAAGGAAGACTGACTAAGCCAATAAAGGTACAAGAAAGTAAAAATCTAAAATGAACGAATGGGTAAATAAACAGGTAAATAAATAAAACAAGTAAGGCCACTTGCCATGCAAATGTTCACATTTAGAAAACTCAGAAAAAAATCGTATCCTGTTAATGGCTAACATCACTGGTAGTTTAGGACTGGGTGGCTTGCCAAGGTGCTCTGGGAATAGCTGAGGCACCGTGCAGGAACAAGCTCCCTATATTTCTTTAAGGGATTAAACAACACAAATAGGAAAAACAGAGACTTCCATTTGAAGTAATCAGCCAGTCATCAGAGGTAAAGCATATTAAGATACTGATGTGCCTGAAACAATTCGTTGTTACTCCAGCCAGTTAATGCCAGCCAGGCAATGAAGGTAATTGTACTAAGGATCAAAGAGTTGAGCTCCTACAGAGAAGCAAGTGCACACGTTGCCAATATTTCATCATTCAGAGGTACTTTCCTTCTTCTCCTAATATGAAAGCTATAAAAGGGGGAAAAACAGCCCCTGAAAGTGCTATTGTTAAGACCAAAAACTAATTAGTCATTGCTTCCCAAAGTGTTATGTGAAATGTCTCCAGAAATAATGGTCTGCTTTCTTAGATTTTATAGGTTTGCTGAGTCTAGTGTTCTCTGGAATTTCCTGTTTCCCTTGCTAAGGAAGATTGAGTAAACTTTACAAGTCATCTTGACTAACACAAACCTTTCAGTAAAGGCAATCATTTGTGGATTCATAAAGTATACAACTGGACTTGAAATCGGATGAGAATGGAAATAAAAGCAATTCCAAGATTGTGCATTTGAATGTGAGTAAATTTTGGTTATTATATGCCTGAGATAGTCCTTTTGTACTCTTTGAAGATGCTGAATGAAATTTTCACATTTCCTTTCACAGATTGGTCATACATATGATGAATTATGGTTTAATATGCTTACCCAATGCCCTTTATGTTTGTAAATAATTTGTACCAATTCATTTATAAATTATGTAGACACTTCTGGACAAAATTGCTATTTGATATTAAGTACCACTGTCGCTGTACTTTAGAAAAATATTCAGATTCTCTGCTCCTCACTAAGATTTTTTTAAAAAATGAATTAGCATTTGTATAAAGGCTGCCACTTCTTTGGAAACTCACCTGCCAATCTGACCTTTAGAGGGAGAAAAAGCGTAACAAATTACTTTTTTTCAGCAGTTGCCTTCAGAAGTTCCCATGAACAAAAGATAATAAATATAAACTCCCAAGACTTCTCTTCTAAAACTCTTGATGTATAGCCAATAAGTTCCCTGGAATTACTCCACCTGATTCCGTTATATGTGGCTTGTAATTATGCCTGACTTATTTAGAAGAAACATTACAGCAAAACTCAAATGCAAATAATGAGTCTATTTGTGCAATTGTGTATTCACATATTGCTGTGATAACATATGGATGCAGTCTATTCCCCATTGAGAATTAGCCACCACTCAGTTATGACAAAAGTGAAAATAAATCTTTTTGCTGCTGTATCCTCCCAAAGATAAAATATACATGCTACCCCGGTAGAAGTCAAGTTGGGCTTGAAGTCATCACAAGTGATATAATTATGGAATTATAAATATGGAATGAACCTGTTATAAGAGGCATGATGACCTCACTATGCATACATCCTAAGTTTGGTGTTAAAGGGATTCTCCATTTATTCCAGAAAGACCCCAGGCCTTGATTGAGCCTGCCAGGAAGAAATTTCCCCTCAATATTTTCTGTAAATGTAACATACAATGACTTTTTCAACCTTATCTCACCAAAAACACAACCCACATACATGGCATTTTCTTCCTGCCAAACCCTGGATAATTTAGTACTACATTAACTGGAGAAGGACTATCTTCCTCTGGAGCCATGTATAAGACTCAGTTAAATGCTCAAATATGCCAAAGACTTCATTCATTCTGATATTTTGAAAGCCCAAACTTCAATTTACTTGACAAGCTTCCTCAGAAAAAAATAAGAAAGCTCTCTCACTAACATGTGTCACCTGCCCACTCAGCTGTGAATGGGGAAATGTGTCATCTCCACCTTCAGCTCTGCATTTTTCTTTCATGGTGACATGAGTACTTGCTGAATAATCTTACATCTTATTCAACTTTCAAAATAGAGTCATTGTAACATATCTCAGATGCAAACTGGCATCTTACAACTATTTCTATATAAAGCTGAACAAACTTATCTTCAATAATATTGTTTATATTTTTTGAAAAATTTTAATCTACTTAGACAAAATCTTGCAAGCTGTCTACAAATTCTTTTCCAATTAATTTTAATAAGAGCCAAGATTGAACTTTCTGAAGGCTATTTTATAAGAAAAGAACTGTTATGCTAAGAAATTAAAATTCTTAATGAAAATATTTTCACAAATCTCTCCTAAGTAACCCACAAGTATCTAAGCTACAAAACACATAAGTACTAAAAAAGTAATTTAAGTACATAATACTATAACACTTGAAATTAGATAATCAGGAAACATATTATCATTGTTATTATTTCATTTAACTATTAAAAGCTAATGGGGGAGAAAGTATGAAATGAACTTACTGTAAAAGTCATATAATCACATAATAGCTATAAAAGTAAATTAAAAAATACTACATGCCTTCCATTTCTGAAGAATTACATCACTAGAAAAGAGTAAGAGAAAGAATTCTGAAATTTTAAACTTCCATATAAACACTACATATAATCATAAAGCCCAAAACCTCTAGAATTTTTATATCAAACTTTTATTTTTTCTATTTACTTTATCTTTCAAATATTTAGATAAGGCAAGAATATTCTTATTACTCTTACTACGGTAAAGTCTGATTACAATAATCAAATCCAAAACTAAGGAAGATGATGTTTCTTCAATATATATATAAATAATTTTATATAAGAAACTTAATTACACATTGAAAGAATGAAGGGGAAGAGAAAATCTAATTTATCTCACTATAGTATCCCAGTGACTGAATTATGTGATTTATATGATTTCTTCATACCAACCTGATGGAGATGGCATAATTATTCTTATTGTCCAAATGAGGAAAATGAGAACTCACAGAATTTAAATAGCATGTCCAAACATCCACACTCAATAAGAGACAGGATTGGTATTTTAACCCAGATCCATCTGCCTTCAGATTCTTCATACCATGGTGAAGGAAATGTATTATTTAAAAAAAAATCAGTTGATTGTCAAAGAAATAACAGTGAGCATTCAGAAACTGATTCACATGAGAAGTGTAGCCCCTTCTTGTTAAAATCAGTACTGTGGAACATGATAAATTCAAATCAAGGCAACACAAGCTCATACTGCAAGAATAAAAGTGAACACAAAAATCATTGCTTGATATTGTCAGGTTATATACACTAAGGAGTAATGAAAATTAAGAAACTGAGTTTTCTTATTCTACTCAATGATGTATTCATAAAAGTCTAGTCTTCAAATATGGCAGCCAATAATTTCTTTCCTCCCTATCAATGTGCATAACTCCTCTCAACAAATGTGGAGCCCATTCTCCTTCCCTTTCAATTCTGGCTGGCCTCATGATCTGCTCTGGCCCCCTTTCATGTGGTGTCAGTAGTACTGTTCATTCTAAGCCAGACCTTGAAACACATCTAGATTTTTATTACCTTCTGCTTTCATTCTCTCAAGAATCATCCTTCCAGTGGGAAGCATGAGGCTATGTATGATAGGAAGTTGTGTGGAGAATAGCCTTGAAATCTAGAGCCCATCTGAGCCTTCCATGCTGAGCCTCAGCTAAATGTCCTGAGAACAGAGACAAACCATTCTGGAAAATACTGTCCAAAATGCAGAACTATGAGCAAATAATTGGTTGTATTTTAAGTCGCTCCACTTTGGGGGCAACGTTTTATACATTCATAGAGAACAAAATAATGGTTCATTAACTCTGTTCACTTAAGCCACTGCTTTAAACACCTTGTAGTAGTTTATGAATAAAGCCCTTGCTTAATGATATACCTAGTACCAAGAAACAAAACTGTCTTAATATTGTCAAAGAAGAAATAATTGGGATTATTTCCTAAAAGTACAAGTGAAGACTTCTATGGTACAATAAAGCACCACAAATACACAACCAAAATGAAAAGAAAAATTAAGACTTTTGTTGCAGTGTTCACTTTGCCAAAGCATACAAAGCTATTAAGTTTAAAGCCTTTATCAAAGCCAGGAGCCTATAATCTCAGCACTCTGTGAGGCAGAGACAGAAGGATCTCAAGTTGGAGCCCGGCCTGGGCAACTTAAAAATTTAGTGAGATTCTGTCTTAAAAAAGGGGTGAGAGATGTAGCTCAGTGCAAAGGCTCTGGATTCAATTCCCAATATTGAAAAAAAAAAGGTTTTTTGGAAATAAAAACAAAATATAACTGTTCTCAGTAAACTGTAGTATTTCAGGTAATTAGATTGTAAAAAAAATTAATAAAATTTGATAGTTTAACATTGTTATAATGTTAGTGATTTTACTGAAGTGTCTCACCCAATAGCAGACCACTAGACATGAGTTTTGATAGAGCACTTATTATTTCGACCTATTAGCATCACAGAGCTCTTTTCACACAATACTTTGGGGGCATATGCAGAACTATTAGATTTAAAGTTTTAAGACCTAACTAACTCCTCCATTCCCAAACTAAAGGCTGCAGAAAAGCAGAAAAATTATTAACATAAACTTAAGATAGGAAATGAGTTTAGAGAATGAAAAAATAACCTTCAACCCATTCCATTTGAAGGTCAGTGGCAGCTTTTTTGTTTTGTTTTGTTTTAAACTAATGACAGGTTGGGCTGTGTGGCCTGCTGCTACTTCTTTCTCTCTCTAAGTCCAAACCCCACAGTGATTCCTTCCTTTCCCATGACCTCTTGCCAGACTTCTGCTTTCTTTCCCCACAGGCCTGCTTTCCCCCTCCTTTGAAGATTTTCCTTTATAAAATCAATGTCTCACTCTTGCCTAACAGAGTGCTCTTTGGAGACTATCCCTAGTAGCCCACTGATAGATTCAAATTTTCCTCATATGTACACGCATTTGTTTATAATCTATACTTGGCATATGTATTCCCCAACCAGGCTCTCCGGCCTGCTAATATCAAATCTCTTGTTGCTACTGGATGGCTGGTTATCTGTTATCAATGGCTTTCCTTTCTAGCCCCTTCTCCCTAATGATCACTGTCCCAGGTTTCCTTTACTAAATGGATTGAAGAAAGCAACAAGATGGAGAAATTGAGAAGGGGAAGAGTTTACAGACTCCATTTTATTGTCCACTAGAAGATCAATGTTAGTGAAGGAAAAAATCTTTAGTGTATTTGGAGAGAGAATAAACCAGACCTAAAGCACTGACTTCCAGATGTGAAAAATGTGTCCTCTTTCTGTCATCTGGGCAAAGAAGTGGAGTAAAAATATGATAAGATCTACATTTAGATACAGTGAGAAAGCACAAGGATACTCAGTGGCTCCTTAAAAGAGACTTCAACAGAGAATGCCATAATGCCAATCACAGAAAAACAGGATCAAGGCATTAAAGATATACTTGGACCACGATCCCTTCTGGGGTCAGTCCAGCGCTCAGCTTCCACAAACAATAATAACCAGCCTTTCAAGATTTAGTGCTGTCCTAGCAAGAGACTGTTTTCACTCAGGGCCCTCATTAATCTTGTGCATTCACCCTGAGTCTGATCACGTGGTGGGCTAAAAGTCAGAAGTCTGTTCTTGGGGAGCTAAAGGCTTACTTGTGAGGTAAACTCACTCATCCGTGACACTGAGCTACCAAGAGGGCAGTGAAAGAAATCATTTAGGAAATTATGCCCTGGTAGTTTCACTTCATGAACATGTGAATCTGTCTCCTAGCTTCAAAGTTACCTCCTTTGGATAAAAGTTTCCGGCCATCTTTCCAGAAATAAAAAGAATTGTGTTCTTCCTTTTTTCTTTACTTTTCTTTTTTCTTTCTTTTTCTGTTTTTAGAGACTTCTATTTGCTCATTTTAATGCAAGTTCTGAGATAAAAGGTTTCTTTTTTGAGAATTGTATGATATTTACCGGCTTAAGTAACTACTTTTAAATTGTTGCAGAAAATAATTCTAAATATGAAATAATTTCCTAAAAACACTATAAAATCAATTAGCTCTAACAACATTTTAACAATAGAATTTCAAATAAGAATACATTGCTTAAAAGGTAACAGGGTAGAGACAGGGAAGAGGGGAATTTTAAACTGTAAAAATAAAAGCAAAATAAGAGACAAGGTGAGGTAACATGCTGCATATCTAGCCACGCCCCCTCACGGAAACTGTATGTCTGCGTTACAGCTGTAACTTTGCATTAGCTATAACACAGCTCCTGCCTCTCCCTAGAATGTTCTTGTATCGGATTTTCCACAGCAACCTGTCTCTCATTCGGATGTCAGCTCCTGTGCCATTCTGTTGGCTAGGCCACCCTTATCTGTACTCTAAGGCGGGCTTCCAGTGCACTTCCATGACTTCACTGTGTTTTACTTTCTTCTGAGCACTTATCACTACTGGTACATTCTTGTTTTTTAAGCTATCGTTTTCATAAGCATGTCATTTAAGACATGAGTTCCAAAAGAACAATAATCTTATTTTCCTTTTGGCCCTTGAGTCCCTGTGATCCACAAGATTATCAAAGAGAGATTAAGCATAACAATAATTTTTGGAGTCAGTGGAAACAAACAAACAAACAAATAAATAAATAAATGCTTTCAGAACTGCTTACCCTGCAGTTTGAATTTTATGTTATTGGTCTGAACAATCTTTATCAAGTACAAACTGAAATATCAGTGATACAAAAGGCTATAACTAAAACCATAAAGAGAGCAAGCACTCTGTTCCTTGTTAGATTATTATGCCAGGACCTATACTTCAAACCCAGAGTACTAAGATTTTATCATTACAGATGAGGTGGGCACACTAAACTTTGATATTGTTAGCTCCAGCAATCACAATAAGTAACCCAAGAGAAGTCAGTGACTTTGCAAACAAAATAACTGCAGGAAGTACACCTATTCCTGGGCCTTGAAATTCAGACTTCATGTCAACAGTCTAGAAACATAAATAAATCATCCAAGGTAATCAGATAGTGCACTTGTCCCAAGTGGAGAAAAACTACATTTAGGAAGAGAATGTTTGTTCCTGCCTGGCCTTCCAATCAACTGTAGCAATTTATCTAGTCTCAGTGGTTTATGAGTTTTGTTTATCTCATTGAGAGCTGTTTCTCTGTCCCAAACATTTCTGCAGAACTGCAGAGCTTTTCGTTTTTGACAAAATGGGGCTGGTTCTCGCAGTGCCTGTGCCTGAGGCTGTAATATGCAGGTGCAGGCCTCCAAGATTCATGGGCAGACATCTCGGGAAAGCTGTGCCCTTCCCCAGCTACAGGAAACAGGCTATGGGAACTTTTCACAGGAATGGCGTATGGTTGTAATTTTTAATGAACCTACCCACTGACATCCTTGAAGCTATTTCCACAAAGAAACCAGAACACTTTTATAAAAATGGAAATATTTTTAGGAGATCTCAGCAAAAAAAAAAAGATTTATTTTAAAAATAGGTCATAGTTCTTGTGGAATGTCTGTTTCTTTTGGTTTCCAATTCTTTTCAAAGGCCTAAAAGGCTTATTTCAATGAGAGTGTAATTTATCATTCCCCTCTTTAAATAAAGCTCTGAATGGTAAGAGAAGCAATAAGTAGTGCATAGAATAGAGTTGTTTCTCCACTTAGGAGATTCTGGAAAGAAACAGTGCCACAATTTGAAAAACCCGAAAATTTCATCTCACTTGGAGGCAGAGGTACAGAGCCTTCATCTGACACAGACTTGGGCCTCACCTAGAGCTTCACCCTCACAGTGACCCCTTGAGCAGTTATTAAAATCTTTAAGACTCACTTTCTTTATTTTGAAAACAAGAATAATGATGAGTACCTTACAGAATTGTTATAAGTACTGAATGATATATTTCTTACCAAAAATTAACACATTTATTATCATCATCATTAAAAATGATTTGTAATAATTTTCTCCCTGGCCATATACTTATGTCAAAGAGCAGAGTAAGTCAGTTCCATTTTCTTATCATACAAAAGAAATAAATAACATTAGAAATCAATTAAAATAAAAAATCAGTCTCCAAATACTGCTTCTGAGCACTAGAGAAAGAGTTCAGTTGCAAATCTACTATGGAAAAACAAAAGAAAAGAAATATAAGGATGGCATAAGCTGGTCACTCAAATACATCCCACAGTTCATATTCTATGAATTATATAAGGCAGAATACACTACCCAATTAGGTAAAGCTAAAAAGGTATTTGAAAACAGCCAAAAAGTTGTTTCCAGACTACACAGAACAATAAAATAAAAATGTTATGAGGAACCAACATAAGATGGACTATCCTCGTGTATTACTGTCAAGTAATGACTTTAAAAACAGAAAAATCTTACCACCCGTTGGCTATCATAATACATTCAATACAGCAAAAAAATTTCACCACTAATAATGCAGGAAAGACAAAAGCATGGAATAGAGGCACAAAGGAAAGAAAAGTTTTAAGTCAAACAAATTTAGTTTTGTGAAAAATTCCTTATGTTCTTATTATTACATAGCCTGATGAAAGCATCCTTAGAGACAAGTATTTCTACATAGCTATATTTTGGGAGCTAATCTATTTCATTACCTACAACCATTTTATTTCATTAATTTATTGAATGTAAAAGTTTATGTGGCTATATTTTTTGGTTTATATGTCTTTCATATAGAAAAACCTAAGTACCAAGACATATTCAGTAGTCAAAGCAGTACAATCCATTCTCCTGAGTTTTGCTCTCTGAAGCTGCCACTTCAGCCTGCAGCCTCAAAGTCTTCCTACTTCAGCTCTGCGCCAAGTATCCTGCTTTCAACTTGGAATAACAAGAACTGAGTTTATACTTCTCCCTGAAACAACAAAACCTCGAAACAAGACAAAAACCAAAGCAATGGTCTTCAAGATTCTGGACTTGGAGCCACAAAGGGTAATAATCCTAAAAGACAGAGAACAAAAGAGCTAAGTCTTGAAATTGTCCAAGGCTGTTGCCATGGAAGAACTTATAGGTGGGTGTAGAGATGAGGGGAGCCTGATGAATTTCTGGATTTAGGGAGACAGAGGTTAGATGCCACGGACAATAAAGCAGGTTGGGTTTTCGCCACAGAGTACCAGAGAGAAGAGAACACAGGTTAAACTCTGAAGATCTATACATGGTCTCCACTGACTATTCAACAGAGTAGATATTGATCTATACATATGAAGGAACAAATGGTAGCATGGGGAAGAAAAATTTGAAAGACCTAGCAATAACAGGACTAGTACTCACATACTCACGAAGAGTGCCTATTTCTACTAGCCTGACAAGAAAAATTCATTTATTTTATGAAAGTTTCACTTCATTTTAGTGCATTCAGGAGAGCACCCAGAAGGATGCTCTAGTTACTGCACATATCTTAAAAGCAACACTTGAAAGGGTAAGACAGTTTACCAATGCCATAATTGCAGCTCAGAATAAAGTAAGATGCATAGTAGTACAAAAGTATCCCACAATCAACAAGTTAAAATTCACAATGACTGAATTCCAATAAAAATTATCAAGCATTCAAAGAAGCAGGAAAATATGACTTAATGAGGAGAAAATACAACAATTCTAAAATTATTCAGCAATGAAACTAATGCCACAACAGATATTAAAATTATCAGACAAGGATATTAAGACAGACAGTAAAACTGTAATCAGTTGTTTAAAAGTGGAATATACAAAAAAAGATGGGCAGTGACATTCTAGAAGTGAAAACTACAATATGTGAGATGAAACATACACTGAATGGGCTAACCACTAGCATAGACAGAGCAGGAGAAAAGACAGGTAAACTTGAAGGGACAGCAGTAGAAATTACACAAACGGAAATACAGAGAGAAAGAGAAAAAGAAAATAATAAGGCATCAATGAACCATGGGATAACTTAAAGCAGTTTAATACATTTGTAATCAGAGTCCCCAAGGAGATAGGAGAGGAACAGAAAAATATTTTTTAAAAACTATCTCAATTCCATAAAATGTACAGAGATCCACAGATTCAAGAATCACAGTGAAACCCAAGTACAAGAAATATGAAGAAAAATCAATGAAAATATATCATAATCATTTACTCAAAACCAACAATGAAAAGAAAATATTTTAAAACTTCACAGTAAAAGAGTAAAGGGAAATATTTTACACACTCTGAGTAAAAGTACACATGATATTCAGAAAGACAAAATGAAAAAGACAGCAGATATTTTGCAAGAAACAATATGGGCAAAAAGATTGTTACAGTTATTTAAACTACTGAAAAGATTAAAAATCACAAAGATGACAGCACTACAAATTCTATAACTAAGATAAGACAGTATTATGAACAACCTCTTTAAATTAATTGGACAACTTAAAGGAAGTAGTGCTTAAAATCACTACTGAATCCCTCTCAAGAAGAACTGAGTACACCAAATGGCCCTGTATCTATTATAGAAGTTGAATATTTACTTTAAAACTTTCCTACAAAGAAAACTTGAGGCTTAGATGGCTTCACTTGAAATTCTATCAAACAGGTAGCAAAAACACAATACCTATTCCACACTGCTCTTCCAGAAAAATGAAAACTAGATAATAATATCCAAGCCCGACCTACAAGCCATTAGTTTGGCACCAAATCAATTCCAGTAATATATAGAAAGGATAATACATCATGATTAAGAGAGGTTTATCCCCAAAATACATGGATGATTAACACTTGAAAATCAATCAAGAAAAGATGCAGTAGTTTGTACCTGTACCCCGCTTTATTAGTTATGGTACTACAAGTTTGCTTATGAATTTAACAGAAAGGAGAAAAGGGAGGACTCTTCATAAGCAGTGATCTTATTGACCCTTGTTTTGCATGTGATACAGGGACTTCTAGACACTCTAAGCATTTTCTTGGCCAATTAAGGTAACTGGTCATACATCAAGGTCCTTAAGGAGGAAGCAAATGTCTCTCTCTGTACCAATTTGAGCATAAATGATAAATGATATCACATTCCTCTGGGTATCATTATTGCTCATCAAGATCTCCATCAATATATAGATGGGTTCTATATCCAAATTTTAATTTGATTGTTTCTAGCTCACAATGTATTTATTATATTACAAATTGGTATAACTTTAAAATTGCTTCATTCATGATGAAGTTAAATTACTGTTCCTTTAAGATTCTACAGACTGCAGTAAATTAGGGTTGCAGAGAGTTTTATGTGTATATGCCTTATTTACATGTCAGGCATTTATAATTTGAGTCTCTGTTTCTAATCTTTCAGTATCAATAAATTGATCAAAAAGATCATTTTCTGGAAGTTATACTTACACCCAAAGATAAACTTTATAGTAGGGCTTACATTTCATAAATGGTTCCAGAATAGTTACAAACGATATTTCAAAACAATGATTATAGAAAATAAACTCAAATACAGCTTTTTTAAAGTTAACTGGAAATTCCTCTTACGATTTATTTTAGGACTGGGATGTCATAATGAGCATATCAGGTTGGAGATATTTATTTATAGTTCTACTTAAGAAAACTTTACTTTGAATCAGTTATTCTCAAGTTTACCTCAATTCTTTTTGTGTCTGATAATTCTGAGAACTCAGAAAAAATAAACGTATTTACACTAGGTCTAGATCCTTTGAGCAGAATTTCCTTCACAACTGCTGGTAATAATGGTTATCGAAGTCAATAATCATATTAAAACTTGCATAACACTGTTGACAGATAATATAAAAATAAATCTGTTTTATCTCATATTTAATTTTAAAATCCTATACTTTAGCTATTGTGACAGAATGGATCCTTATGGAAAATGAGCAAGCTTTATTTATATATCCTCAATTCAGAAAAAAGTTTAATTATATATTTTCATTTCGAAGAGAAAACTTGTCTTAATTTAATAAGAAAGTATGCCTTTGCAGTTTGAAGAATAAAATATCAACCTTTGGGAATGTAGGCTAAGTATATAAAATTAATACTTTTTGCTAATATTTTACACTGAAATGTATTTTGTTTTAAAAATCTCAAAAATGTTATTTTATTTCAAAGGTATCTATCTTTTAGAAGAGATGCATATGTAAATAGAAAAAAGTTGATATATTTAACCCATAATTACATAATTCTGTTGATTTATAACTTGATATATCAAAAATTTCTACACTTAATTTGTAATTGCCACCATTACAAAGAAGTATCTAAGTAATGAAACTGTGATTAAGAATTCTACCTCATATGTCTTTGCTGTAGCGTGCTCTGATTCCTTATCTAACACTGAATTTACTACATCATCTTTTACGGTAATATGTGATTTTTGTCACTGACTAAAACTGTTTCAGTAACATCTTACCATAGAAGAGTAATAATCCCTTTATTTGAAAAACAAAAAATTTAGGAAGATTAAGGACAGTTTTATTTTCTGTAGACACAAAATGAAAAGAGTGAGATTAAGGAGCATGCTATCTGTATTAACAAAGAAAAGTAAAATTCATAAACAAAGGGCAAAAATCGTTAATATTTTAAAGGTATATTATCTACTTTATATGTTTTTTTAAGTCATGCTAAAATGGAAGTTATTCATCACTTAAGAGCTGATCTGTCATGGCTTTCTAATTATCTAATTAACATAAAGTACTGTAACACTGAACTAAGGCCTAGAGTTCTCATTGGCATTTGAATCATTGATGTGTTCTTTCATGTGAATACGAACATATAGAAAGTAATGTTTGAAAACAGCATTGAAATAAGTCACAAATTTAAATTTAACTATATTGACCCTTCTTGAATATTATGGTGGCTTAAAATTGATAGTAATCAAGTATCTGATTATAAAATTATATTCTGAAGTTTTAAAAGAAATTAATTCAGCATGTAGTGAATGGTGTTTCATCTGGTGTATAATATACAGTGTTACTCATTGTTTATAATTGTGAACAGTCATCTTAAATGAACAAGACTATGGGTACTGAGCTGAGTATATATAATAAAAATTACTATGAAAAAAAAAGAAAATCAATGCAATTCCTCATGTTAACAAACTAAAAAAGAGCAAGAACTCACTCAAAAGAACAATAATATTTGCATACTGAAATCCACAGAACATATATAGATATGACATAACATATATAGTTATTCCAGAATTAAAACTTTAATCTTTTTAAAATGAAGACATTTGAAAAACTGAAAACATTTTTGTGAACAGTGCTCACAAAAGTGAACACAGGTGCTACAAAAGTCTGATATTGAATAGTAACTTACATGCATGCAGTTTGAAGACATTTCTCATCACACAAAATGTTTTTAAAAAAGAAAAATAAGGGCAAGCAAAACCTGGAATAAGCAATATTTTGAGAGAGTAAATTTTCACTCATAATCAAAATGAAGCAAACCAAAAAGCTATATACATTAGAGTGTACAGCTCTGTATAAAAACCTGAACTGTTTCACTAGTCCTATGTTCAACTCCTGGTAGCGTAATGCCTCATATTCACTGCTACGGAGGCAAGATACGCAGGCAGTGCGGATTCTGAGTGGATCCTGAGAGATCCATGGGGTTGCTGAAGTAAAAGGGTGAACATCTGGGAGGCAGAGGGCACTTACTACCCAATGTGGTTTTTTTCATATTTTTAAAATTGGCAAAATTGTACCAATATGAACTGGCCGAATATCAGCCCCAGGGGCATCCTAAAGAGAAAATATGGAATTTTAAGCAACTGAGACATACACCACAGTCTATCAGCACCGTGTTCTAAGCAGTAACTTTATTAGAAATTCAGGAAGAACAGTGTACCTGAAGGCAGGAGCTTAAGGGTTCTCGTCCACATTTTGATCGATTAGAAGCTCTGTAAACTCTGCCAAGCTATTTAATGTCTCTGTGTTTGTTTTCTCATCTTTAAAACCAGAGAAAAGATTTGGGAGCCAAAGGTAAGATACAGAAGTAGCAAAGAATAGAAAAAAGAAAGATGCAAACAGGACATACTATAAAGAGACAAGGAAATTCCGTGGAAAGTACAGAATTAGGACAAAATGTAATGGGCTACAAGTAAGAGTTATGCTCTAAAATGTGCATGGGACAAGTAAAGGAGCTCAGATTAAAAAAAAAATCCAAGTCAACTATTCCCTACTTCATTAAAAACTCAGCAAGGATAGTCTCCAAAAATAACAAGAGGCTTTTCTTCTTCATTTAAATTACATTTTTTCTTAATTTCTTCCAGTAAATGTTTATGCCTGCTATTACAAAGTTCTTTATGTAGGAGTAAATGTTGATGTTCTTAATATTCTGTCTACATTATGTGCTTATTTACTAAAGAACAGAAAATGTAATGGAAATAACAAGATGCAAAATTTTATGTATCTCGAGGTTCATTCCTATGCTTATACTTTGTTAAATATCTAACATATATTTTAAGTAGGATATATAAAACTTCTATTCCTGAATAATTTAAAATACAAATAAAAATATACTGGAAAGTATGTTCTTGTAATTAGACTGAGATAAATTGTTTACCTTAGCTGAACACTTAATTTTCTGCTGGCCAAGGCAAAAAATCAGAGGATGAGGAAAGAGGACAGATAGCTCTCATTAGTTAATAAGAAAAAGCATAAGACTTAGTTTTTTCTGTCCTTTAACAGAAACATTATGTAACATAATGGTCAATATCTTCATTACATCTGTATAAAATACTTGAAGGTAAAACATTTCCTTTAAAAAAATAAATTAAAATCTGAAAGTTCTGCTTAGTTCAAATTTTTCAAACTTTCTCTTAAATACATATAAAAAATAAATATCAATTAAACCATGTCTCTTAAATGTCTAACTAACTATTTTAATATCTTAGTAACAGCATATTGGTTATGGTACCTCACTTTTAAAACATCATGCATTTACTTGTAATTTCTTCCCTCTGGCCCACTAATTTCCTTTGGAGCTGAAGGTTCTCATGTGTGGTCTTAGTCTGAAGTGACTTTATTAGTCTTTCACTTAGATCTCTTCTCATAATTGGCTTACACAATACTCAAGGAGAACTATCGAATATTAAAGTATGCTTAGCTTGACACAAAAACATGGACAGAAGCTACTGCAGAACTCGTTATTAAATAATAACCCAGATGGCAAGTAGTTGAGCTTTATACAGCATTAAAAATCGGCCAAAGTTCTGCACTGAGATTTAAGATATATTTTACTCATCTAGATGCCTAAGTATTCAGAATAGTGATAACCCAGCCCCTTTATTATACCCTTTACTATTATCTATTCCTCTAAGTATGTGTTTATTTGCAAGATTTTGCTTACCAAGCAAATTTTGTAAAGATTAATATGGTGACATATGCCCTATAAACAAAGAGACATGATAACAGTCTGTCACAGCGTTTGATACTTATGAGACATATTACCATAATAAAGAGTAGCCAGCTATGTAGCTCAGTGGCACAGCACCTGTCTGGCAAGGGTGAGGCCCTGACTTCAATCCCTAGTACCAAAAATAAATAAATAAATAAATAAATAAATAAATAGTGAAAAAATCAACAGCTTAAGTCCTGTTAGCCTATATGGAGTAAAGGTTCTAACATTAAGGATTCAGAAATGGACTCTGCTCTTTATCCTTGTAGTTTTTTAATCAAACCTAGAGAGCCAGTAGAATACTGTATTTAACACAAACTCTTTCTTTTGTATTTTTCCTAAAGTTATATTTTCTTTCTGTTCTACCTTGCTTTTGTGATATCACTGTATCAAACAGAATTCATAATTGAAATGTTTGCAAGAAATGACATACTATTATCTTCTATATCTTTTAAATTACAGTGACACCTCTATTTAGCTGACTAAAACTGATGCATACTTTGAAGTGGAACTTTAGTAATATATTCATGAATAAGAAGCTTTGCAATTTGCTCCTAAAGCTAAATCATATTTTTAGTTATGCTAAAGATGGACATATTTTAAAACCTTCAGGTGAGTGGCATTTGTTAGTGATGTGGTTTACTTGTTTCGCATTATATTAGTTTCTTATAGTTTTTAAATCAATATTCTTAATCATGAAAATATTTAGTTTTAGCTACAAAGGCTTTAAATCAATACTCTTAATAACTCTTCATCTAGTAAAAACTTGTGAAAGTTAAAACAACAGTGTAAGCTGGGAGTGATTGGTGGTACATACCGATAATCCCAGGACTCTGGGAGGCTGAGGCAGAAGGATCGCAAGTTCAAGCCCACCCTGGACAACTCAACTTAGTGAGACCCTGTCTCAAAAAGTTTTAAAGTAGAGGCTGGGAATGCATCTTAGTGTGAAAGCTCTGGGTTCAATTCCCAGTACCATAAAACAAAACAAAACAAAACAAAACAAAACACAAGAGTATAATGAAAAAGAGTAATGTCTTTTTCTTAAACTTTTTCTAATTTTCTCTACATGTAGAGTCTTAATTTGTAAGACTTTTCTTCTAATTTGTATACAATTTTTACCTCACAGTTGATCTATGAACACTTGAGACAGAAGTCCCTATTGCATGTGGTGCAAATGTTTTAGTTCACAGAACACTTGCTTTGTTTTCTGCCATGTGATAAAGAGCTCAGGCTCTGGAGCAAGTCACAGGTGAATTTCCCAGGGATCCAACAGCCAGTGAGGTACCTCACTCAACTGAACTTCAGGGTTCTTAACTCGGGAGAATAACCGTGTATCCATCATAGGGCAGCTAGGAGACTGACTGATGAAAATAAGTGATTATAAGGCACACAGTGCAGGGCCAGCCAGGACAGCGGCCAGCAATCACTGACACTTCCCAGCGCAGGGGATGGGCAGCACCCTGTCCTGCAGCCTTGGCCTGCTCTGACCCACAGAGTCGGTGCATTTCAGGTTTTTCTGTTTGTTAAAGTTTTCTCAGTGTACTATTTTTGTTTGCTTCTTTACTTGGGATGGGAAATAAACAATATATGAGAAGACATATCTCTATTGCTGGTTTTTAAATAATTTTTTCTCCTAGGCAGGGACCTAGTGAAAGACCTAGACATAGAAAATGGGTCTTCAAAAAATTTGTGGGCTGACTTGCATCTTTCCCTAAGGTGAGGTACTCACATGCATCCCATGGATACATCAAATACTCAAGCTGGAACTCTTGGCTTATTAGCTTATTAGCACCTCCCAAATACTGACAGACAAGCCTCTGCTACAAACTACTCCTTGCTGAGCAGATTAGCACCTTTTCACTTGGCAAGAAACGATTTCTAAAAACAGGCCTGGATGCCCAAATATTTCCCTGACTGGATTATAACTTTCTAAAGCTCCTTTAACATTTCTTATATCTTGCCTATAAAATCTAGCTTATGTCCCACATCCTTTATCAAAACAGAATCTTTTATAAAGCTGACATTTACCATATTTTTCAAAGACAATTTGCTTGATAAGAATATTTCTGAAAGTACATTCATAAAAAAAGTAAAAGAAAATTTAGAAGCCTTGATAAATATCTCTATTTCCAATCTCTTATATTTTATCATGTCAAAAAAAATCTATCACTCTTCCTTCCTGAAGCAATATATGGTTCAAAAAGAAGAAAGTAAGATGAGGGAAACATTTAAAGGATAACATTCTTGTCAACTTAGAGCATATTCTACTGTAACACATTTAAAGATGAGATTTTTTTTTAATTAAACTAATTTTTAAAGCCACAAAATTTTTTTATATACATATAACATGTATGTGTGTACATAATATGTCTGTATGGACAAGGGATGAGTTAAAATAGAGTGAATGTTTAAATTTTTTAAAGTGTATTACAGTAAAAGACATATTGCCATTAATTACCTTCAAAATATTCCTCCTTGCTTCTAACACACTTATCCTATTGTTCTTGTCACTTTCCGAAGCAGTTCCAGAAGCTTTTAGCTTTTACACGTGTGATCAAAAACGTGGTGAATGCTGCTGCTATGTACCATCAGAAGGAAAGGAATGCTTGTAAAAACATTACAGTGCATCCTCATCCACCTTATTTGCTAGATCTGGCACTGTACAACTTCAAAATGATCAGGAAAGGTAAATGTTTTCAACTGGATGAGGACATGAAGACAGCCACACAATGCAACTAAAGACACTCAAGAAAAAGTACTTGTATATATGTATGTATAAACATATTATATATTTCTATATATAGTCATCCTCCACCAAAACAAAGTTCTTCGCATTCTTGTTAGGAAGACTTGGAGACAAGGTTCTTATGACAGATGTCAGAGGTGGCAGCCCAACAGCCCCGCCCATGCAGCAACCCTTCTCTCTTAACAGTTAACAGCAGCCCTCCTACCTACCGTTGCGGTCCTCAGCTTCCTGTGCTTTGCCTACCTAGTCCTTTAGAACCTCCATCCCCTGCCCCTGCACAATCCCACCTTCCCTGCTGCTTCCTCAATCTGCTGCAGCTAAACCAAATTAGAAAATAATCATCTTTAATAATAAATTAGAAGCTTCTGTTTTTCTTTCTCAGTAACAAGTAAAAATGGATTCATTACTGTCAAACTAAAACATTATATATTTACTAAAAAAGAGAAGAAATTAAGTCATAACCTAGTGCTCCGAAAGTACTATTTTTAGAATATGACTTAACATTGAAGCAGATATTCCATCTAAAATAGGTTAAAAAAGAGCTAAAAATTAAAATAAATATGTTCTATTACTTTTTTTATTTTTCTATCCTTTTCTTCCTTAAAACTAATTTCACCATATATATATATATATACATATATATATATATATATATATATACACATATATATACATACATATATTGAAACCAGACACAGTTCTATTTACAAAGAGCTACTACTATTACTTTTGAGAAAACGGTTAATTTAGCCAGCATTTGACAGAAGTGTTCTCTCTGTTCTCTCTTAAAATCACATGTAAATTATAGGAAAATATAGTTTCCAAAGAACTACCATTATATCAGTTTTTCCAAAATTTAGTTGATTACGTGATGTGGTCTCTCATCCCTACCCACAATCTGTCTTTATATTTCCTGATGAAAAGATGAATTCAAAAAGAAAATGTGTAAGCATTTAAATATTAATGCAATTAAGCAAACACTGTCCACTGAAGGGAAAAATAAAATGTCAGATTCGTAGCTTTTCATATGGTAGAAGAAACATCTGATACAAGGGCAGTTTTGAGAAATGGGAGGTGAACACAGAGGGTGTCACTAAGCTGTTAGTCTCAAAGCGGTACCTCTGGGCTAATTATTTTCTTCTATGCTTTTGTCTGTAAGCATTACACTTTTCATGTTTCTATGAAAAAAAAGACCCACAGTTAATGAGATCCATAAAGATTCCCTAATCAGCTTATATTGTGAAAGAGTATTAAAGTCTCCATTTTCACAACAGGCACATGAAATACACACTTTTATGATATATTACTAGCACAGGAACTTACATCTCTCTCCCCTTGAACCACCTGCAAATTTTAATAGTCATATATCACCAGGGTACCAGAAACTCATAAAAGTTTAACCTGCCAATTAACAAGTAGGTACAGTTCCAGCCCTGTACTATAATTTGTTTGCTTCCAAGGCATAGTCAGCAAATCCTAGAAAATATTTCCTTGATTTTTTTTTAAGACAACTATATTCCAGGACTGATTCTTTACTAAAGTCACCCAGAGGTAAAATCACAATTGTACATTGAAAATTACATCCTTATGGAGGGCATAAAGTCAGTGAAAATGCGGAAGTTTAAAAATGGATTTGATTATCTCCAAAAAGCTGCTACCTGAAGGATTTTATTTGGAATAGGTTGCTCTTGTTTCAAATTTACTCTGTGGCCTTTTTAGGGTTGTGATGTAGATCTGAGCCATTTCATTCCTTTTAGCACTAGAAATTATTATATTATATATTATATATTTATTAAGACTATTCATTCTTATGAAAATACTCATACCACAATCCCAGAAGTGAGACTCACAAAATACAGAAATATAAAGAAATCATTACAAAAAAGAAAAAGCCTTTCAATTCTCTGTAATAATGGCAATGGCTGCTAATGACATTCCAATAGGATGACTTCAGGCTAACTAAGTTTCATAAATGGCCCATTAGTGTCAGAATCCTTGGTCTCAGTTCCAGCCCAGCTAGTCATATTAGGAATTCCTACCATATTAAGAAACTGGTTATTTTTCTAAACTTACAGTACCAGGCAGAGCTATTTTCTTTTGCTAGAGCTTTGTTTATATGAACTAGCCTCCTAGAAAAGAAGTTAAAAGATTTATGCCAGAAAGCTAGAGGAAGTTTATTATAAGATGTCTGTCTGATTTTGCGGTGGCTAAGAGAATACCTACATACTCAAAGGCCAACAGACAGGGACAAGTTAGGAAGTCATTCATTTGTATTTCATTGAGTGCCTTCAATAACTCTGTAGATAAAATAATTTTCAAAAACCACAACCCTATGCTCACATATTTGATAATACAGTAAGGAAAAACCATTAGTTTGGTTCTTCCATGGTTGTGTATTGAACAGAATTTATTGTTATCATCAAATTTGCAAAATAAAGATAACTAGTATATACTGAGTGCCAACTTTGCACCAAGTGTATTCTAAGCATCTACATGTGTGTCCTTATTTAATTTTCCCAGTAATTCCATGTTCTGTGGAATACAAAGTTAAGTAATTTGTCATCAAAACACAATTGAGTATGAACAGAACTCAAATCTACTTTGTTATACCTTATTGTACTTGTTATGACTTTATTACCTCTATCTGAAAAATAATTTAAGATCCAATCCTAAAGGACAGCAACCCTTCCTACAGACATTCTCAGCGGAATTTATATAACTAGACGGGGGAAACACAGCCAGCTTTCCTTTAACAGCTGGGGAGAGCAGCATCTTTCTTGCTAATGGTCTCCAGAGCATCGTCCTAATTGACATCTGACAAACAGTTTTACAGGTTTACTATCGTACTATGGAGCCGATGAATCCCAGTATTCTGACATTTCATTCATAAAAGCTTTGCAAGGTTTCAAGAATCCAGTGTGTCTGTAATCTTTAAGTACGTGGAGACCCGTGCTAGAGACTGTATGAGCAGTGGGACTGTTTTTGTCAGATCTTGCTTGACGAGCTGACCAACCACAGAAGCCTGGGCACCAATTTTGAGTGTCCTGTTCCTCATGCCCCTTCAGACATTTTTAGATTCTTTGCCAAAGTATGTATCACCTACTTTGAGATTTGTTACAGTAGTTTGAGACCTCAAAATAGGGCTGATAGGGAGATAAAATTTTAATGTGGAACATTATTTATCCCTACTGAACAACTGATACTCTCTGCAGAGTGTTTTTTAAAAACACTATTCTTTGCCAGGGGAGAAAGAATTCTTTGTTCCAGAAAAGACTGTCAAATACAATGCAGAAGATTTTCTAGAAAAAGAACAAACATTTCAGTAAATAAGTCTATAAAAACTGTAGACTCAGAAAATTGATTATTCTTGAACAACTGAGAGGGAAGTGAGATCTAGAATAAAAGAAAAGAAGACCCAAATCTTGGACTTGGAAGGCTAAGAAGGAATTATATGTAATGAGATTCAGAGATTTCAGTATGAAAGTCTACCCAAGTTGGTCCCACATTTACTGAGGTGCCTTCAACTACTCATACATATATTATTTACATACAAAGTCTGCCGAAAAATGTATACATACTTTAGGAAGAGAAAAAATATCACGATTTTTTTTCAACAGATGGTGTTACCCTTGTATGGGGGACCCTAGAAGATATCATATATTGTAGAAAACTGTACACAGGTGGCCCTTAGAGAAGAAATTGAAAATGCATGCTCAGCAATCTCAAGGCCACGGTTATTCAAGCAGCAGTTCACCACACTAATAAATGTCTGGAAGCTAATGGCCACTACTTTGAGCATCTCTTGTAATTGTAGAGGCCAAAGGTAACTTGTATTAATCTCATGATGTCTCAATTTAGTATTGAAATATTTATAAGAGTTTTTCTTTTCCTGAAATGTGTGTTTGGCAGACTCTCTAGTTGTATGATTATATCCAATGCATGGAACCAGGTTGTTTTTGTTTCATCTAAGATTTATCTGATTACTTCTGGCATTTATCTAGATGAATAATTTTATCTGATATATATTTATAAATATGAACTCACTGCTGTGATATTTAAAGCTAATATTATTTTTAGTAGCCAGAAAAAGAGAGAAATGAAAAAGAACATAAAATTTTAGTCATTAGAGAAATGTTATATACAATATGGTTAGTTATTACATCTGAATTAGGCATCCAAAAAGTTGGATGCCAAAGCATTTTATTAACCGGGTCCTGATCCTATAAAATATTCAGAAGAATTAAAAGAATCATACCACAGTGATACATGTGCACCCATGTTTATAGCGGCACAGTTTGTAATAGCTAAAACTTGGAAACAACCCAAGTGCCCATCAACTGGAGACTGGATAAAGAAGATGTGGGTTTTTTATAAAATGGAGTACTACTCAGCCATAAAGAATGAGAAGCTGGAGACATTTATAGCTAAATGGATGCATATTGAGGCCATCCTCTTAAGTGAAATAAATAGGACACACGTGTAAATACCGAATAGTTTCTCTAGTGTGAGAAATTGAAAGTGTAATTAAGGATTAAAATGAATAATTGATAATTTGAAATAGGAAGAAAAGGTTCAAAAGGGTAGGGGTGGCAAGAGGGGAAGGGGAGAGATCAGAGTTACAGGCTGGAATCTGGAAAGAACGCCTATATAGATTGTATTTAAACTATAGGAAGAGATGTAGATAGAGACTAGGCTGCAGCTCATCAGTGGGCTGGGATGGAAGAGTCACTGAGATCAAAGGAGAGAAGGGTGTGTTTCCAGAAGAAGCACATACAACTATGTACAGTACACAGTACTCCATAGTGTGATAAATGGCTGTTACTGTTTTAGGTGCTTATCATAACATGCTGTGCTTTTCATCCTTTAGACCACAATCCTACTTACATAAAAGAGTTTACTGTAAAACAGTGTGCTGCTATGCCAGTGGTAGCCTCATGTATCTCATGTTTAACTGTGTATTTGGATAATATCAAGGGGCCGTCACAAATGATTGACGTATTCCTTTCTCAGTTTGCACTTAAAAGTTGACACTGTGTGTGGTACTTTGCAACACACACGGATGAAATTGACTAATAATATATTTCTCAGATTATATTTCCATCATGTGTCACATGACTGTATTGGAATTTAAATTTTAAAAATTCGGCCTATGTGGAGTCTACTAGCTAATTAGAATTTTTTTTCCAGACCAGTATTTGTTCAATATTAGTTTCGAAAATCTTTTTAAAACAAATCACATCCTTTGATATCTTGTTAATGCTTGAGATTTTTTTTAACTATATGGAAAATATTTAAGTACTTTTCAGTTTTGCTTTGGTTGAGTTCTATTACATTTCAATATTGTTACAGTTTTTTCCCTTGCATTGCTTTTCTTTGAATAATTTTAATTTTTGTATATGTGTGTGTTTAGTGAGTGACAATAGTTATACATTTTTATTAAAAAAATTCAGATGAGACACCAAGACAATATTTTGTATTCTCTACAGTCACACTTACAAAAAAGTCATCTAATTGTGTAACAAATACTTTGTAGGTCAAAATAAGACGACTATTCATGTTATGGTAGCTGGACTATCAGTATTTTTTAAACAATGTTTTCTATATTCTAAAAAGTTTAGGCACCATAATTGTAGTGCTTTCATACTTAAAATATATGTTTACAAGAGATGGCCCGAACCTAGTCCTTTGTATGACAAAGTCTTTAACACAGGACTCAGGAAACCCAGAGGCATAGGGAAACAAGCTACCCATATTTCTAGTCAGAGCAGAGAAAGGAACTGCCGGAGAACCAGAGGTGACCAACTGGAAACCACAAGTACAGGAACCATCCCAAGAACACTGAGTAGAATCTGACTGATAGCCCGTTTTGTTCCATTGATTTTTAACTTTGTTTTGCTACAAATTCAAGTGCTACATAGTGATTTAGTCCAAGTGCTAAAGTTAAAAGATGAGATTAAATTATCAAAACTCTATTTTAAA
The DNA here is from genome assembly GCF_053883595.1 of Heterocephalus glaber. NCBI lineage: Eukaryota > Metazoa > Chordata > Mammalia > Rodentia > Bathyergidae > Heterocephalus > Heterocephalus glaber. The sequence goes on from NW_028258156.1 coordinate 11,687,619, forward strand.
ACAAAAGAAATGTATGTTGGCTAACATTATCAATTTTGTGTTATTTCTTTTGTCAGCTTTTTTCTCACTTGGAAAACTGTCCTGCTTTTTGAGAAGTTATTTTCCCTCTTTTTCATGCCCAACCTCCATTAGCTTTCTAGAGAGATCCCCACATTGGGTGGATATTATACTGCCACTATGATGAGTAAGAACTGTTCATAGGGGGTGGGGGGTGAATGGGGACAAAGAGGCTATTTTATTTTCTGTGATTCAGGGCTTGTGAGGGATTCTAGACTGTGTTGTATTTCCACTTGAGGAATGAAGAGTAAGTACTACAGGGATGGTTATGCGGGAAAAATTTGTGGAGAGACACTGAAAAGCAATATAAATGGGAATCGATTATGGTAATTATACATGGCAAATGAACATCTGGAAACTGGAGTTATGCTAATATATGTTTGGGTAAGAACTGGCCTATGAGGCTAGCCTGAGGCAGCTGCTTAAAGGAGGAGCTGGGAAGGCGTACAAGGGACTCAACACCAAATGTAGCTGTACTTGTGGCACTAAACATAGCTCACATAAGAAACTCTAATTTCAAGAGCTGAAAGTAAGTAGAATTAACAATGTCAGGAATTATTGCATATACCTGCCTACTCACAGGGATACGGCAGTGAGTTAGACATAGCGCTTGCCCTTGTAGAACTTATAGTCTAGCATGACTCTAGTGCAATTCTCCAATATGTACCTTATTCTCATGCTCCTTTTTCTGATTTGATATTACTCGTCCAGTCATTAATTCATTTATGTGATTTATTGTCCCCTTTAAAAAATGTTAATTTGTCCTTCCCAGGTAAGTTATAAGATCTCATGAAGACAGTCTTCCTCGTAATCCATAGGTAACTTGTTAAACTATCTAGATAGTAAATATGATTGCAGTACCACTGTGTTACCTGGCATCATATTTACATTGTCAGGTACATGAGGTCAGAGCAGAAATTTAAACAGATGTATTGCCTCAACTTAATGTTCTATAATTGAGCTCTACTTCACTTCTCTGCCTCTTTCAATTCTTCCAACATGTCACATTCCTAGCCTCCTCCAGACTTCTGAGAGTTTTTTCCCTCTGCCTGAAAGACCTCTCCACTCTTCATTTAAGTAATGCTAACTTATGTTCAGATCCCAGCTTAAAAGGTACTTCACTGAAGATTACCCTAACCTTCCCAGGGTAGGTCAAATCTCTCTGGTAAGCCCCCTCATAACAAGTTCTGATTTTCCACCGTAACACTTAAGGCATTTCAGAATTGCACATTTTCCTCTATAATTATTTGATTAATATGTGTCTTGCTCTTGAAAACAAGAACTCTAGAGGTAAAAACTGTTTCTTTCCTGCTTACCGTGGTACATTAGCTCAAAACCTGTGACTTAGTAGCTTCTCAATAAATGTTTCTGAGTAAGGCCAGATCCATCTAGGGTTCATTTATTTATTTATTCATTTATTTATGTATGCTCACTAGTTCTTTAATTCATTTTGCTATTTGACTATAACAGATACATATGCAGTAATTCCTATGCTTAAGTTCTATGCCAGATACTGAAGCTACAAGCAAAAGTACAGCATGCCCTGCCTTCGAGGTATACACATCTAATCACACACCTAATTATTTTAATCTAGAACAATAACAAGGGAAACTGATGCATCTAATAGAGGGTTTAAGTTTTATAATGGAAAGAAATATGGAAAATGTGGGAAGAAATGGTTTTTTAAAAAAGCTAAATCTGTTCCTTCTTCCAGCAATAAATTAATACTGGTACAGTCATAAGATCTAATAGGTCATTCTATGGTAATGATTTTAGTGTAAGAATCTTGAATTTTATTATTATGTCTTAGATGTGTTTCTAATTGAAATAAAATGGCAAATTAGAAATATCCTACTATGTTAGTAAATACCTAACTGAATTTACACACTTACTGAGCAATTTAAGGTCTGTATATACATGTAGTTAATATAATTCCCTGCTCCAAATTTGTAAATAAAGATATTTTCTATCCAATCCTCAAAACATATAATCAGATATACAATAAGAAATGAAACATAAACATATTTCCCTAAGCCACTAATTTGCTATCAATCAGAGAACTTTAAGGACCAACCCAACTGACTCATCGCTGTGCAATCTCTGATTGCATTTGTGTAAGCCACAAGCCAGCACTTTATATAATCACACTGTTTAGAACATCAGATTCCCCGTGGATTTTCTCAGACTCACTACGTCACTCCAAATTTTCTCTCTGAAGGTTAATATAATGTATATAGCTTTTTACTGCCTTTGCTCTTGAAAAAGCATCCTCACCACTGAAGAAGGGCGGGAAAGCAACCTTTCACTCAACTGTGTCATATAAAAAATTCACTCCAAGCCTCAGCAATACCAAATATTATCCAGCTCCCACCGCCTGATTCATTATCTATGCTGCCTCTAGAATGGGTTCTCTAAACTAACTATCGTACTGTGCCTCTCACATGTCTGAAACCCCCTGACAGCGCTCCAACACATTCAGAAGAAAAGCAGGGTCCTTGGTATGGCAATCAAACGTTCTCTAAACATGTAATCCACCTTACCCAACCTTACAGGTAAGCTCCACTGATACTGACAAGGCCATGGCTCCTCTACTCAACATCCTTGTTTCGTGCCTTTGTGCCTTTGCTCTCGGTCCGTCCTCAGCCCAGAACTCCCCCACTTCAGGCTGTTATCCCTTCTCAACTTTTAAGATTTCCTACGTGAGTATTTTCTTCTGAGACACCTTCTCTGAACTCTTCATCCTGGGCTTCATGATTTGCTCTGTTTCCCAGAACAGAAATTCAGAGATCCCTGTATGATTATACCTATTACATTATATTGAAATAGTCTGCTTACTTGCAGTGTTTCTGGTTAGGGTGAAAGATCCTAGGGAACTGAAGAAGAGAGAAGCAAGTCTTACTATTTCTTTGGTATCCATTCTCCCAAGTCGACCATGGGATGTAATGCAACATTGGTGCTTAAATAGTGGGGGTTTTTCTCAAACAATTAAGGCATTTGCCAAATAGACTGGCAAAAGAGAATTAAGACAATTATATAAACAGCTATAAATCAGGAAGTGAATATGAGAAGTAACACAAAGGCAGATATAAAAACAGTTCACCAGGAGATAAAAGAGAAAACAACAGATTGAAAATATCAAAAAGCTCTATATGAATGGATAAAATTTTTAAATTTCAGTGAAAGAAAATAGAAAGAGGGCCAGAGAAAATTCTTTGGATAAATAAATTCCAGAGATAAGTAGCAACAGGTTTGAACTATGAGTGGTAACCCTGGCCAAGAAAATTGTATGTAGTAGGAAAGCATAGAATAAAAATTTAAAAGCAGGATGGGACTAGGGCGTGGGGTTGTCTGAAAGTGTGTGTATTTAAAATTAGTGTATGTAAGTTGTAAACTAGGGGAAGCCACTGAGGCATTCTGGGCATAGTTTCACAAGAAGAAAGATCTTTGTTCATTGTCTGTCCAATGCTACTAACACATTACAATTATTCTCTGTCACCATCACCTCCAATACCATTCCCACCACTTCCACCCAGTATAACCCAGCTCTATCAGTTTAAATATGATGGAAGGGCTAGGAGTACACATACAAGGTACTGGGCTCAACACCCAGCACAGGAAAGGAAAGGAGAGAGGAGGGGAGGGAGGGGAGGGGGGAAAGAGAGGGAAAGAGTCAGAGAAACAGAGAGAAAAGAGAGTGAGTAAGGGAAAGGGGAAGAGGAGGAAAGGGAAGAGGGGAAGGAAAGAAAAAGGGAAGGAGGGAGGGAGTGAGGGAGGGAAGACAAAGGAATGAAAAGGAAGGGAAGAAGGAAAAGAGACAGAGAGCAAGCACCCAACTAGCTAGCTAAATGCTACTGAGTAGATACTAATTATGACCATACAAGACACTGAACCCCTGGGTTAGAGAAGGTCTAGAAGAGCTGGGTACTTTGTAGAAGAACACAGCTCCAAGGCCCCGCACTTTGGCTCCTTCCTCTTCTCCCTACCTGCATCTCCAAATGAAGGAGGCAGCCATGGAATCTGCATAGCAGCTAAGGAAAGGTGACAAGCAGGGTCCAGCAGACACATGCACACTAGCTTGGACAGGAATGCAAAGATTAGGGAGCAACTGTCCTCTTCTTGAGTGTATATTATTTTCATGGGGCATGGGGAGGAGGCCATCAAGTCACTGTTTCCTATAAAATCTGTAATTTCACAACTGCAGCACACTTTAAATACGTAACAATTCATTTTTAAAAACTATCAACTCCTGGTAGTTTTCAAAGAAATATCTTTGACATGGCACAACCGAAAGGACCAAGAGTACTAAAAACAGAACAAAATGCAGGAAGACTTGTAAGGCTCAAGAAGAGTCATAAGCAGCCTAAAATGATTATAATATAAGAATTTCTCATATTTTAAAACACAATTAAGGTGTCTGAGCCTAGCTTACGGTTGAGTACCCTTTATGCAAAACACTTGAAAAGTATTTTGGATTTCAGATTACTTCAGATTTTGAAATGTTTGCATATACATAATAAGATATCTGTGGATAAGACCCTTCTCCAGAAATGAAATTCATTTGTCTCATAAATGCCTTATACATATAATCTGGAAGTAACCTTATATAACATTTTAGTATACCTTGTATTTTGACTACAAACTCACTTGAAGCTAAATTGAAAGGTTCCACTTTTACCATCCTCTTGGCATTCAAAATTCTGGATTTCCTATTTTTCAGCTTCAGGATACTCAATTTGTATCTTGTTTATTTAATATCTGATAGCTCAACCTAAATACATATATCCCACTATGTTAGCTGTTAATTTAAACACGCATACCCCACTATGATAGGCAAACCTAGGAGAAATTAGTTTTGCATGACTCGATCTCCAATTCTGGAAGGGAACTGTCACTGAAGGTTGCCCTTCCTTATCAAAACTGCAAGATTAATTGCTTTCATCACATTTCTTGTCACTCTGCCTCACTCATCCAATAGAGGCCTAACTCCTCTCCATCCTTCCTATTAGACTCATGTAATTCCATGCATAATTCAAAGCAGGGCTTTCGGTTTTTTCTGTGTCACTTATCAGCATCCTCTCCCATGCCAGAAGCTACCCACTTAGCTCTTACCTGCTTGTTTCAGGATTCCAGTCACATCTCTTTGATACCCTCACAATGAATGGCCACCTGTCCAACTTCGCATTGAAACTGTCATCTGAGGGGAGGGAAAGCTTTCAAGCTCCAACTCGGGCAACAGCACACTTATCTGAGTCTGCATCCATCCTTAATATCTGTCTCTTGTGTCCATCTCTGTCCATCTCCATCCTAACCAAGCATACACTGTTGAAAATCAGTGATTTTACATATTTACATATTTTATATATTTCTAACTAAATCCAAAAATCTCTCACATCTACACATCACACCTTTATCTTTTTTGTCATGTTCAATCAGAAAAAGGAAAACAAATCATTTGGCCACTTCTTACAAAGGCCTTATAAATTGTTTTTCTCTTTTCACCTTCATTTAATGCATGGCTCCAAAGTGTCATGTTCTTTAGTCTTCTCTAAACTACCCATTGAAATAAAAATAATGAGAAAAAGACTGACCTATCAACTCTCCAAATTCCTGAGGTTTCTGATTCTTCTATGGGCTCTAAGGATGCCCTGGACAAACAAGGATGGTAGAAGGGAAACCCAGGTCTGCTAAGCATACGGTGTTGCTACACATCCTGTGATTCTCCAGCCTGAAGAGTGAAAGAAATGTGACTTCAAGTTTCCTGGGAGCAGAGCTGCCAGTGACACAGGTGCTTTGGAGCTTTATCAGCCTCAATCCCAGCCTCTTTCCAGGAAGGTAGCTTGTGAGCACTCCAGAGAGACAAGAGTGGTGTACTGATCCTGTGTGTTCTGCAGGACACAGAGAACACTGTGGGACCCAGAGGGAAGACTGCCAGATTAGAACGGCCTCCCAAAATTCCTCAGAGAAAAGTGACATTGAGGAAAAGGCGCATTGCCTAGGAAAAGGGTATTTATGTGAAGGACAATCACTTTCCCTACTGCTATCATGTGCACTGAATCACACACACTAAGAGGTTCTCTTCTCAACAAAAATAAGTGAGAGTTTTATTGTGTTTTAAACAATGAGTGTTCTTCATGTCAAATTTTAAAGTCTAAATTTAGCTGACATTTTCAATATATTTTAGTTTTTCCTTCTATACCTTTTATATCTCAAATTTTTTTGTTGTACTAGAAATCTAGAGGGAAAATAACGTGTCACTTTTCTTCCCCTTTGTGACACTGGGGATAACTCTCAGCCTAGTAAATGTGGTACAGGAGGGTGGGTTTTTCAGTTACCCCATATTGTTTTACTCAGTACCACCTGATAAAAAACTTACAGAAATTAGCTTTGCCACACACCACTGACCTGTGGAGTCCTTTTTCAGCTTCATGATCAAGTCCAAAGAAGAGGAAATTATTTTTTATTAACCAGGTACTAAAAACTAAAGCCTTTTAAAAGGGTTGCTTGCTTCTTTCCACCGAGACCAGTGGGCAAAGGAAAAGAAATCCAACTGCAATAACTTTGCCCATAGGCAGCTTTATTAAAATCTATAAGGTGAAATTTTTTAATACAATCAAATTATCATAAAATATGTTAGGTATTTATGGTAAATACAACTGTTATTATACACCTTTCTCCTGTGACACCACCCCTGGGAGAAGGGGGATTTTGAATGCTTCCAAAATGAACCTTTTTGTAAGGTGCACTTGGACTCTCTAGCTAAGGTCAAGTTGCATTTTCCATTATAAACCTGTTTCCAGGGTTTATTACTTCGTCATAAAAATCTGCTTGGGGCTGAAATATGGCATACAGAGAGCTAGCCCAGCAGCATTTTTTTTTTTGCTTAAATTCTTTTATTTGTACATTTTAGGTATACAATACATTTACATTTATCACTGGGTGCTTGTACCTGTACATGATGTATCTTGGTTCTTATTTTTTTCCCCATTACCTGTGTGCCCTTCACCCCCTCTACCCTTCCCTATTTCAAAGACTTTGTTTCCATTTTTTCCTTTTCTCATAATTTTTCCTTTTCTTTCCTCCCGTTCCCATTCCCCTCCCACTTCCCCTACTCCTTTGGATCTTTTCTTCCTATTTCAAATTATCAATTATTCATTTTAATCGTTTTAATCCTTATTTACACTTTCAGTTTCTCACACTAGAGAAACTATTCAGTATTTACACGTGTCCCATTCATTTCACTTAAGAGTATGGCCTCAATGTGCATCCACTTAGCTATAAATGTCTCTAGTTTCTCGTTCTTTATGCCTGAGTAGTGCTCCATTTCATAAAAAAAAAAAACACACCTAGCATATTTTTTAAAAAATGTATCTGAATCGGCGAAACACAGTTGGTGCCATTTAAATGATACAATTATGACTGAAATATATCTTAAAGAACGCAGTGGGCCAGCACAGTCGCACACTGACTCCATCAAAGACACACACTTACAAGTCCTATATCTTCCACTTGTCGCATGTAAGGATCTCCAAAGTCTACCAAAGCTTCTAGGCAAAGAATCTGGCAAATATATCAAGCACCAAAAAAGCAAAACAAAGGCAAGTCAAGTCAACTCCAAGGCAGTGCTGTACTTTCTGAAGTTTAAAGTAGATTTTTTCCAAGAACAAAAGCTTGTTTTCACTAATTTTTACCTTGAGAATACCTTTTTTTTCATGGAAAATATGAAGACATCAGCTAAAATATGAGAAAATTACTGAATTGCAAAATGACAGAGTTCATTTAAAAATAATGCTAATCTGTGATTTGCTTTGGGAGGGTAGGGTTTTGATTTTTGCTTATTTTTAAATATAGCAAGTTGAGTTCTGGAAAAGTCATAAGTTGAAGCCACGAGGGATGGCGTCTAGAATTAAGATTTAGAAATACATTATGCCACCCTGGAATACAAATTTACTTTGAAATAAACTTAGAATGTAAGATGGTATGTTGAAACACTGGAAAAATTAGAACTTCAGCAGTTTTCAGATTTTTTACCTACGAGATGGTAGGGTTGGATTCATGATTACCAGGAACCCTTCCAGCTCCCCTTTCATAGGATGAAATATACAGATGCTACCTGGTTCCAGACACTGCTACTGAGCAACACTGTCAAAACTGTACCACAGAAAAGCGCCCCTCTCTGGCCCTCTTGACTCATTTAGTGCTAAACTACAAAGTGATACTTGGGCAGGTGGAATTTACGTCTTAGAATTCTGATATAAACCTCACTTCAACTCCTTTTCTGTCATCAGGTAATGAATGGAAGATGTCACAGAGAATGTATTTCTATATGGCAGAACGTTAAAAGACCCTTTATATTTTAATTTTTTCATGTATTACATGAGTTATAAAAAGCAGATTGGATTTTTGAATGATGTCTGGCTTAGGTTACACTAAAAGAATTTGGCCTCCTCAAACATACCCATTAACACAGGCAGAAGAAGAACCTAGACATTGTCTCAAGAAGTGGCAGTGACATTCAATTGTACAAAAACGGCCTGGTGCAGTGGTGCACACCTATAATCCCTGCACTCAGCAGGCTGAGGCACAAGAAGTGTCATGAGTCTAAGACCAGCCAGGGCAACACAGAGAGTTCAAAGCCAGACTGAACTTCACAGCAAGACCCTGTCTCAAAAAGCCAAAAATGAAAAAACTGGAGAATAATTCCCAACCTCATCATACGTGATGAAGAGCTTTATTAAATAGTAACTTTATTACATGTGCCATTTTCAGATTCTATGACATCATTTTCTTTCCGTAATAAACAACCATTTGCTTGCTTTTCAGAAATTCTAAGTTAAAAATATACCAGGAATTTTGATCAATAAAAATCTTATTAATTTAGTAACAATGTGACAATATCATTTTCCTTTCTTTGAAATACAAGACCCATTTGAACACTTAACTACAATGACCATTCCCTTCTATTCCCTTTGCTTTCCTTTAAAACTTCTATTTTTATTCATATCTGTTATCTCCCTCAATAGCCTACTTTCATTCTTTCTAAACCTTCCTTGTTTTGCTTAAAGGAAGGAAAAACAATGAAATTTCCCAACACAATAGGATTAATTTTTCTCATATAGAAGCCTGAATCCTGCCAGGTAGGTGGGTGTTTTGGGAGAGGTATTAAATCTTAAGTGAAAAATAACAAGTGATCAAACAAATTTGTTTCATGATTAAGATGATAACCTTTGGACAAGTAAATTCACCTATCAAAGTAGCCAAAAACAAATCAGGAGAGATCATGTAAACATGGTAACTGAAGTACTTTTCCCAAGTAAAATTCCAAATATTTAGCAATCTATTGATTTAGCAGTCTATTGAGTGTACTGATTGAACAGAATTCACCACTAATTAGACATTTGTAATTTTTAAGCTTGGTCTTCATAAAAGGGTATGAAACTTAGAAACATCATTTCTGAAGACTGCAAGTCACAGGTAAAAATTAAAACAACTTATAGGGACAAAATGAAGTTCAAAAAAGGAAAAAAAAAGGAAAGGGCACCTCAAAGGATAAATAAAATTATGAAGGAGAATAGAGGAGGGCTACTGACTCCTCTTTGTTTCCAAGCTGTTGAGGATATTAATAACCCAACTGTACATCCTGTATCACACACACCCATTCCCTCTACAACAGCACCCTACTGAAACCTTGATGGTCATCATTTCCAGCTGTCTCCCTGCCTAGAATGTAAGTTCTGTATGAGTTTCTTATTAAGTCTACTCCTAGTGCCAGTGCCTAGTATAGTGTCTTGTACACACTGTCCCTCATCCCTCAGTAATTATTTTGGAAGTTAGGATGTTAGGCGGGCAAGAAGGAAGAAAGCAAGGAAAAAAGGGAGGGAGATAGGGAGGGAAGGAGGAAAGAGGACAAGAGCAGAAGGGAGGAGGAGGAGAGAGTCACTAGCAAGATACTCTACTGAACTACTAACTGCAAAAAAGATGGTCTTTTCGCTACATCTTTAACAAAATAAAAAGTAACATTTCAAAATATTATAATTTATCGAATGAGAAAACATAATCTAAGGTGGAATTAACTTCTACACCAATATACAGATTTTGAAAAGAAGGAACCTTCCAAGTTTCTACATAGAAAATTCATGTTAAATGTTAGTGGAATTACCATGAAATTCTACAGCTCTAGAATTTTGCAGACAAAAGTAAAAAGCTTTAGACTTTTTTCTGAAATAAGATAATGGCCTTGGAAAGCAGTGTGGAAATTATTTAAATTTAACAACTAAAAAACATTCTAATATGTCAACAATGTCAAGTTTTGAACATATATCATTTATATCATCATAAGTAACATTGACGAAATCCAGTTTCTAGGGAGAATAATCATACATAAGAATACCCTAAGAAAGAATGTTCTTCTTCCCAAAAGAGTACACAGGCAGTTATTTTGGGGGGAAGCCTTAGCTTGCAAATAAACACAAATGTGAAAGTAGCTGATATAATTCATTTCTTCCGCAATCCCACAATCAATATACACAAAATCACCATCACATGTTCATGTACACATTATCTCCAACAGAAAGCCCAAAGTTCAATCCAAACAAATAATGATATTCCTTTATATTTACGTAGCATTTACACATTATCTCCTTTAATCCTTAAAATAACCTTGTAGAATTGATAAGCCTTGTGTTAAGGCTAAATTACTTGCCATGTCAAACAGCTGGCTAATGTTACAACTATGATTCAAAGCCTGACCTTACTTCAACTCTCATGCTCTGACCAGTTTAACATACTTGTCTCCATATACCACAACATCTGAATAACAGTCTTCCTTCAGAATGTCAAATACTGTGCAATTATCCACCTAAATCCACATTATAAAACTGTTGTCATTTTGACTAAAGTTTCCTGTCAATAATCATGTTAACCAGAATACTGTTAAATGTTCTAATTTTTGTTATTTAAACCAGAAATTTTATTTTATTAAATTGTGAAATGAAAAATTTTAAATTGAAATACTCATTTAATAAGTACATAAATATGTTGTTGATTGATTCATAAAGTTTCCTTTGAGATAAGAAACGATGCACTAATGTATAGCAGCTAGTTCTTCTAAAGTTCTACCTGGCAAACTCTTAAGCAGTGGCCCTCTTACAGCTTGGCAAGCAGGAAATCAGCGGAGCTTAGTTCCTAAACAATGAATTTATATGAAGAGGAAACACTGTACATTGTAATAGCCCTCAGTCCCAGTTCCGCTTTAGAATAATTTAGAGAACATTCCACACATACATACACACAGACGCACACATGTTCACAGGCTCCCGCACACACATGCACACGCACCTTCAAACGTACGCGTGCACATACACATCTTCAGGCCTACTCCCGTTGAACTACTGAATCTGAATTTCCAAAGTAGGACCCATCTATGTACTTTTTAGAATTACACAGGGGATTCTGATTAAAAATCAAGATCCAGGTTGCTATTAAGTATAATATTGTATGTTTCCCTTGACATTTTTTAAAGTAATACAACATTACACAAAAATGATGCTGAACAGCATGTCTAAGGATTTGTGGCCTTTGCTACAAATCACACAACTCCCAGTAAACACAGCTTTCTCGGGTTCCTTTGCAATTTGTTAAAACCAACAAAACACCTACTGAATTTCAGTATTAAGATTAAGAAGTCCCCCACCTCTGAGTGTCCCTTTCACAAATAAGTGAAGATTATTTAAAGATTTAAGTACACAGAAACCTGACACACTCATTTTTAATTGGGAGGTAGACTGTTGTTTATTTAGCTTTTGAAATCTATCCTAAATTTGGCTTTATGGAACCAAGAAAAGTCTAGCTTTAAATTAACAGACTGTTTTTACTGTCCAAGGGATAATTTGAACTTCACTAAGACATTTCTATGAATGGAAATAAAAATAACTCACGTTAAACTCTAAGCACTTCCCTGAGTCTATTTCACTTTCCACAAGGCTCATTGTTCCATGCATTGCTTTTAAGCAGCCTGCAGAAAATTTTCACTGAAACAATTTCCCATAACCAAGAAAAAGGAAAACCAAAATGATTTCACTTTAAAAACAAACAAAAAACTTTCTAAGCTTTCAGCATCTAGCAGCCCTGTCAAAGGAGCAGGAATGAGAAAGGGGAAACTCACATGGTACCCTAAAATTCTGTGGTTTTAATTTTAGCTCACTCTCCTCCTGGACTCCAGTGAACAATTTACTGCAGATGAAGTAGTGAGTGTACTCTACTCACAGTTATGTTCTAAGGGCCTCCCCCTGCCTACTTCATCTCATGCAGTTTTTTAAAAAATGTTTAAACTTATGAGTATTTTAAATATCTAGAAAACTACTAGAAATAAAATGAGATGCATGCTTGATTTAAAACAGGTTAGTACTTACTCATATTTTCTTCCAAATTCTTTCGTTCCCTTTCTCTCCTTTACCATCCGAGTCTAAAGCATCTTGTAAACCCTCCCTGGTATTATCAGATCAAATTACTTCATCTGCAAAACGCTTTGTTTCTAATTCTAATTTTGACCAAATTTATATTTCGTCTCTTCTCCACGATAATGTCTGTGAATTTTACTACTTTAATTCACTCTGCCCTTAGGCTAATTTTCTTAGTGTTTAGTGACTCTTAGGTTTTCTATTTCATCTTGAGACAATGTTTTCCATCATTAAAAAATCCAAGTTTTCAAAACTATGACCACATAGGTTTTCATATATCTTCATGATTTTAATATCTCTATTAAATCTGTGTTATACCCATTTCCATTTCTAATAATGTTTATATGTACCTCCACAGTTAATTTTTTAAAACACTGGCAGAATTTCTGATACTTTATTTATGTTTTGAATTACTTTTTGTCAATCATACCCAAAACTACAGTCAGCACCTGCCATTTTTCAGGCCTTTTGAAAAGTTTAGTGAACTGTTAACTCTGAATGTCAAGTCTAGGAAATAAAATGGGTAAGCAGAAAGAGTATACTTAATTGCTTCCCTTGGCCTCTGGCCTTTTCCAAGCTAAGGTAGACATCTCTAGAAGGCCCTCTCAAATGAAAAGTGATATGCAATGGTCTCTCGAAAAATAAAAACCATAACCTCAAAGACTCTGTTGATAATAGGCAAAATATTTTAAATGTCAACAATAAAAGGATGTGGATTCCCAGTTGACAGAGGACAGCTCATAGTTTGGGAGGAATTACATTACTTAGAATACAAGTGTCAGAGAAAGTGGCAGCATAGGATTTAAGCTAATAACAGTTCTAATAACAGAGTTTCCATTTACTAAATATCTATGCATACCAATAACTGATACTAGAAACACCACAGAGAATATAGTGGAGAGTGGGAAGGGTGAGTACATAAAAGAGAATATTCACAGCAAATTTGTGGGTCATCATAATAATCCCAGTTTGCCAAGGAAATCTATGGTCAAGGTAGACTGAATAACTTGCTCAGGTGACACAACTTACAAAAAATGGTTCTAGGACATACATTCAAATCTGTGTAACTCTATAAACTGTTCTCTTTTCACTGTTTCTTCCTCATCTCATTCAAAAGATTTTAACTGTATTATGAAGATGAGAAAGTCATTGGATGGGGAAACATATAAGTAAAGATAAACATATGGGAAAGTAAAAAATACAGGGAGGATTAGTGACTAGTGACAGTAGGCAACATGTACTAAGGCCTTACTTTAGCAGGCTGTGCTCTGAATGCATGTCATCCTGAAAACAGCTCCATAAAGTAAAACTTCTATTGCCTTCATTTCACCAAAGAAAGGGGAACGAAAAGCTTACGAATTCTAACTTCCCCAAGGCTGCCCATGTAATAGAAGTGATAGATGTTGGATTTATCAAGTGTATTATTGCAGAGCTGGCCTTTGAAATAAGTGACAATGATGAAGTACATAAAATTTTGGAAGGTCTCTAAAGTCATGAATGTAAGAACTATTCCCAAGTGTGGCTTCTGGGGAACACTGTTCCCCTAGAGCTTCCAATGGTACAAACTGGCCACTGTGGCATGTGTGCCATAGATTTTGCCAGCACTGGCCTAGAGTGTTAATATGTTGTATGAATAAAGGATTGCATGGTCAATCAGTGAGGAGCATGGAAGGTAAAACCCAGGTAAACAGGTCCATTTTGGAGCAGGGTTTCTCAGAGACTTTAAAACGCAATGTATCACTACCTAATTTTAGATTACTAAGGGAAGGATGTAGGGGATAAAGTTTTCTAGTCTTTGATCAAGCAATAGTTATTTTTTCACTCAGTAGCTAGAGACACATACAGTCCCCTAAGTGACTTCTCTATGGGCATGAAGTTAGTTAGAAATTAACTCATAACAAGAACGAAAGATCTCTGGCTGCTGAGCCAGGCTCTGTCTAAGCACAGATAACAAAATGTATGGTGTAGACAATGTACAGCAATTTAAGGTTTCATGAGCAGGAGAAAGGCATGGCATAAAATACACTGAAATGACAAGGTATACGCACACTTTACAAAACTTTTGTCAAAACTCAGGAATGATTTGCAAAGTGGCCTGGTCTAGAAGGTGGCTAGAAACAAAAATAAAATCAAACATTCAAGAATAGAAGTAAACCTTGAGCACTGCCAAGAGCCAGTAGTTGCTGTGAGGGACAACTTGCTTACCTCTGAGGATCTTAGCTATACTTCTGTATAATTCTGAAGAAGTATAAGACCTGGCACTAAACACCTTACTTCTCCTCCAGCTCTATCAGTTCATTCCAGGGAATGGTCACTTGCCAAAACCCATGTGAATACCATCTAACAGGGTCTAGTCATTATATAAGCATTATTTTAAATACAGCTATATTCCTTCCCAACAAAAGTCAAGAAAAACACAACTGAACCTTTGAACAAAAATTCTCAGTTCTCACCCTTCACCTCATCCTTCACTGGCTGCCTTCTGAACTCTGTGTGTGTGTGTGTGTGTGTGTGTGCATGTGTGTGCTGTCTTTCTCTAGGGGCAAGCACAACTGACATCTAAAAATATCTTATTTTTCAAAACAACTTCACTAATTGATGTATATAGAGAACATGTTAGTCATGTTCACAAAATGCCAAAATAAATGAAAAGCCCATATCCACAGGAAGTCACATACTCTACAAATCATACAACCACAGGCACTAACTTGCATTAACCCCCTCTTTCCCTTGCTACACTGAAAACAAAATCAAAGTAGTTGTATCTCTGGTAATATCACAGGATATTAATGATTACTCCCACCGTTCCTTTCCCATCTTCTGGTCCCTTATAAAATCATTAGGTCTAATTGCCTTTAAGTACTGTACTCATGTTATTTTTTTCTTAGGCACATCCTCGGCACAGACATTCCTTCCCACCGTCCCGTGGCAGATGCCACTAAAGGCTTTTCTGCTTTAGCACACACATCCCTGCCTCCTTTAGAGTTAGGTGAATGAGAACATTCTCTCCAGTGGAATGGGACCGGAAGTAACATCCACCATTCCATATCCAGCTTGTGTAGAAAGAGAGGAGCACTTCTCCAGATACGGTCTCCCTGCAAGTGCCTGGGACCCTGACATGCTGGGTAACCCTTGAAGCCATGCGCTGAAGATTCCAAAACTCCCATCATGATAGGTCTCTGAAGGACAAGAGAAGATAGCTCTGCTGCTGACCTAAACTTTTATAACCCAGGATTCTTATACAAATAGGAAATAAAGTGTTATTGTGATAATCCACTGTTTGTGCTAAATTTCCACACTTACTCTGGCTTAACAGAAAAATGGAAATGACAGTTTGAAATAGAATGGGATTGTAACAGAGGCCAAAACATTAATATTGGCTCAGTGGCCAGAATCTGACATAACAAGCTGGAAAACTGGAAACTCATGCCAAATGGCAGGGGAGGATTCAGTACAGCTGAACCGTACAGTCACTCAAAAGGCAATCCAAGTACCAAATGAAACTGCAGTTCTAGAGGAAGAGGTTCCAAAAAGCCATGATGTTCTCGTGTATTGCTGGTTTCTTACTGCTTTTTCAAAGTGTGACAAAAAAAAGATTACTTCAGACAAAATTTAATGAGTTGTAGACAAAAATGTAAGGGAGGAGGGAAAGTCGAGAAAGTTGGGACCTGTAGCACTGAAAAATCAGAGGATTCCTGATCCCCAAACAGCAAATATAGACACAATTATAAAAGGCTTTGAAAAGCAAAAGTCCACCGAAAATTCCAATTATACAAAAAGACTTAGCTCTGTGACGAAAATAATAGTGTATATGGCACCACCATGTACTACAAGTGGCCACCACTAAAAAGAGAACGAACCATGAAAGATGGAAGGAGAGGAAAAATCATCTGCTCT
Organism: Heterocephalus glaber; assembly: GCF_053883595.1. NCBI lineage: Eukaryota > Metazoa > Chordata > Mammalia > Rodentia > Bathyergidae > Heterocephalus > Heterocephalus glaber. Next base: position 11,704,028 of record NW_028258156.1, read on the forward strand.
GTTAAGAACTATGTTTAGAAAATCGTGAGATATGTTTCCTGGCCATGGAAGCAATTCACCAGATCGAGAGCAATGTATCAGAACCTACTAAATTTCTGTAGGAACTGAACCGCTAAAGAAACCTGGAGTCTGTAGTTATTATAAAAGACTATCTGATCAGAATCCCAACAGGCACTTAAAATTTGTCCTCTTAAACAGTTCTTCCTTCATTCCCCTTTCACCTTCATGGGCTAAACAAAAAATATGGGGGCTCCAAACCTTCACATATGGCAGGAAGGGTTCTAGACACTCTGTAGGCCCGAGATGAGCGTTTTCTGCACTTCCTATGAGTTCATGGAGGATCATGGTGAAGGGAAAATTTCCCAGAGTTTTACGGTAGGGGTTCCTAAGAATATTAAAAAAAAGTTCTAGGGATAATTTTGAGACAAAGTAATGCTCAAGGACAATATAGTAGCATTTAATTATCTTAGACACACACAAAAATATAATAGGGTGTTTCCTAGTCAGAATATTTATATTGTTTTTGAAAAACAAGCCCACATGATTGAGTGAAATAGATCCTAGACTAGATGAATGAATATACATCCTATGTGGAATTTTAAATATTACTATTATAACTTAAAACTAAAATGTCAGGAACCCTTTAAAGCACAGGAACTCTCTGGGTTACTGAAATATAAAAGAATAGGTTATTTTGCCCCCATAACCTACTTTGATATCCAAAACATGTTAAAGTGTTTTAAAATGATGGCACAATATAATTTACTGTTTTGCTCACATACACATAGTCTCCAACAAAGCACATAACCAAATTATACTATTAGAATTAGTACTAAAAATACCAAGAAAGGTATTTTATTCAATAGTTTATCCCTATGTGAACTACTATAATTGTTTAATCATTTATTTTACCACTGAAATAAAAGATTTTAAAAGTTCACACTGCCCTAGTTATTTCCAAAATTCTAAAGATAAGCAATGTTCCTCTACCACTGGCTTGGCAAGAGTACTATGTCAGTTGGAATTTCTCTCTGTTCAGCCTACCTCCTTCCTCATTTTCTATGAGTAGTCAAAATAGCAGAGTATCACTTTTGGAGTGACATGGCATTTCAGGAAAAGCCCACACGACAACTGTTTAAAATATTCTTTGCAAGCTTCTGACTGAGAAATAAAACATGGGCAATTTGGAGAAAGCTTTAATTGTACTCAGAATCTATAACAGGATAAGAAAATAAGATGTAGCAATTAAGAAAAATGGGCAGGGTTATAAATCCAACATTTAGTTGAGCACCTTCTGTACACAAGACTCCTCAATGGGTAGTGATACAAACATAAACAGAGCCAGAATAGTTATGAACAGAAAAGATGTGACAGCAGGTTTCCCACTTTATCCAGTCCAGGATGAAATAGAGAAAAGGTTGACAGAATTTTAAAAGGAAGCTGTTCAAAGCAGAGATAGGGACGGGTGCTCTTTTGAGCAGGAGATACTTTTCTTTGGGTCTTCTTTCTCTCTCAGAAACTCAGGCTCACCACTCCTTATCTCTCAGCAGAAACAGACAGACCTCAGAATGAACAATGTTCACAAAAGGGCAGGCACAAGAGGGGACTGCAAACACCTAAAAAGATCTCTGAGCTGCTTCTGAGGGTGGGGTGCTGAAAGAGGAGGACCCAGGAAAGCCACCTCTGCCAAAGAGGAGAAAGCATTTGGCCACGCAGTGTGTCCTAAGACACTCGTACTAAATTCCATGAGAGCTGAAAAAACTAAAGGCATGGAGAATCTTCTGCACTCTAGAGTCTGTACAGGAGTAGGGACAGATTGCTTGAAGCTGAAGAGACTGAACACTCGCTAGTTGTGCCTTAATTCTGACGGGTCACATTTACTGCTCTAACTAACGAGGCTGCACAGCAGGGACTGGGAGACCACCTTATACAATGCTGTGTTCAATGTGATATTCTGGTGTTTAATTCCCCTTCTCTGGTGGACAGACAAATTCAAGGTGAAAGTGATCTGAGTCTCTAGTTAGGATTTGATCTCGAGGTTCTTGTGGCTGTAAAAAGAAAAGTATTAAGGGATGTATATAAAACCCAGAAGCTTATACTAGAGAGCCCATTGCAAAATCAAAATTTAAAAATGAGATTTTCAATGCAAGTGTAATGAAAATAAGACCCCACTTAAAGGTATAAACCTGGAGTAGATGGAAAATAGAAACTAAGAAAGATGAGGAGCGAAGAAATGATTCAAGGGAATGAAAACAGGATAAAAAATAAAAACTGCAAGTACAAGACGCAGCTGCATGAGGTACACAGTATGGGGCTGACACAGGCTTAGCTGGACCAGCAAGGAAAGATGGCAAAGGCTCTGCACAGGAGGCATGGTATCAGAGGTAGAAGCCATGAAGCTCAAGAGTTCAGATCTGGGGATTTAGAAAAGCTTCAAGGATAAGCTAAGCTGGGCCATTCAGGCATGTACATTTCCCCAGGGAGAGATGAGGGAGGCAGGTATACCAGAAGCCAAAAACAAGATGATTAATGGAAATAGAAAATGGGTAAGTATCATCAGCTGAATACTAAATGCCACAATACAATTTTGCTGGAACAAAAGGTACATTAAATAATAAAAGTAGCTTAAAAATGTGGAGTGTGATTTTTTTTTTTTTTTTGACAAGCAACGAGGAAACTACTGAGGACTTGGAAAGAAAAGAACTCAGTGAGAATAAATGCTGTCTTCACTGTAGCCTTCTCATCAGGCCCTGTGCTAAGAAATGTTTTTCCTCCAGCTTTCAGAGAGTGTCTACAATGCCCACAATGTTTGAAGCCACCTCATGTCCTCAAAAATAAAAGGATCAGAGGCTTCAGTGGATTGGTTTGTTTGTACAACAAAGTGCTCACTACCAAGCTGTTTAGAGATATTTTTTAAAGCCAACTTATAAGAAAACTGTCAGCAAACAGCCCTAGAGGAACAATGTCCTAAATATAACCATCATCCTTATTTTAGTTTGAAATGTGTTATATTTAGTTGGATGTTTTCAAGTAACATTCTCCTGCGAACAGAAGCAGGGAAAGGCCCAAAACTCCGGCCAGAGAAAAATATTCCATACCAATAGTGATATATCTTTTGAAAATACATGTAAACTTATTTTAGTAGGCTAACATGTCCCACACCCAATACTGAAAACTGGCTACATTCGCTAGCATACTAACACAAATTTATTCTGTTCTTATGGTGCTATTATCTCAAGAAAATTGATGCCATTTGAGAAGCACACATACTGAGAAAAGAAAACATTAATTGAAAGTACACCTATCTGGTATAATTAACAGTCTCAAAATACTTCTGCTTTTGAGAAGTGCTTATTTTTTACCTGAAACTGTAATGTACACTTTTGATTCTTTCACTTTGCCTTTTTTATTTTTTTTGGTAACAAGGTGCTTATGACACATAGAATTAAAGATTCCAGAACTAAGGACTCTATAATAAAAATAATTTGGTTTCCTTTTTCAATATTAACACTCTTGGCAACCACAAGAACATGAAGCTGGGTGTGATAGTGCATGCCTATAACCCAAGCACCCGGGAAGCTGAGGCAGGATTACAAATTTGAGCCCAATCTAAGCAACTTAGAGATTGAGCAAGATCTTGTCTCAAAATAAGACATAAAAAAGAGCTGGGGATGTAGGTCAATGCCAGCTCCCTGAGTTCAATGCCAGCTCCAGTACCCTATCCCCCAAAAAGCGCTCAAATTCAAGGTTTACAAGTAAATGGGCCTCAAAAATATGGAAAGATTATCTCCAAACACAGACTCAAATTTACAAAAGATAAATACAAGCAGACAGAGCTGGGGTTTTTTATCCAACTCAGGTTTGATCACCAAAAGGCTAACATCATTTATTAGAAAAATGCATAGATTTTATCCTCTCTGAAGGACTAAATGGTAGATACATAGAAGGAGCTGGGGGCAGGCATAGAAAATAGAATAAAATAAACCCCTTTCAGTTGATGAAAGATCAAGCCTGTATGTAAACTTAACCTTTTTTTCCCTTCTTTTTCTCCAATTCTGAAATAAAGCAGGACAATGTTCTGTAACTGATGCTGCCTAATGACCTACAGATTATACAACAATCAGTAATCACAACTGAATGCTCTCTGGTCATTTATTAAACTCACTACATCTCAATTTCCTGACACTTAAAAGCAGAATGTTATTACATATTTACATGCATTTTTAAGGAAATTCAAAAGTAATGCATGTAAAAGTAGAGAATACTAGATATTGAAAATACATGAGCTTCCTATGTTTCCTTTTAGAATATTAATATATACTTTTTAGAATATTGTATTTATTGCAGAAAAGAAAATTACCCATAATCTCCGAAATTTAAATAAAAGACTAAAAATATTTTAGTGTGTTTCAGTCTGATCTATTTGGTATATAGGTATATGTCCTTTATGTATATATTTATTCAATATTTCACAAAATAATGTAAAACAAGCCCAATATGGTTTAACTAGTATTTCTAAGACTTTAAGTAATAAAAATATTGTAATAATTTCATCTCTCAGTCCTTACTTTTATTGATTTCCTTTGCTTTCAAGCTAAAAAGACCTTCTTTACTTTGATGTTAGTTAAATATCTATCTTATCCTGGAGTTCTTTCCTGCTTTCTTTTTTTACATTCAATACTTTGATCCATCTGGAATTTATTTTAGTACATAATGTGAAGTAAAGGACTAACTCTATTTTTTTCCAAGAGTTAGCCAGCTTTTCCAGAATCATTTCTGAAATAACCCTTCCTTTCTTCTCTAATCTAAATGCCACTTTTATCATATACCTGAACAGGATGCCAAAATGCGTTAGCTCATGTGCCAACCGAACAGCCTAAGATGCCTATATAGAGTATTATGAGGCCATGTCTTGGACCCATTGGGAAGTAAGGCAACATTATTTAGCAATGAATGTCTGCCGTGGTGACAAATCAGGGAAAGATAGCACATGTGCCACAAATGTCATGTTCTTGTGCTAGTTTCTAGGTTTCCTATGTTAATTCCATTGTAGCTTATATATTTTAGGATCTTGCAGCCCAGGTGCCCTTTTATTTCTCTTCCTCTTCGCCCCCCCCCTTTTTTGGAAGCAATGGGGAGCCAAACTTTGGGCCTTGAGCACATTCGGCAAGCACTCTACCACTAAACTACATCCCCAGCCATATTTTTCTTCATCACATTGTTTGTGGCTGTTCTCTAATGTCTATTATTCCAAATGAATTTTATACTCACTTTACAAGTTTCTTAAAGAATTTTGTTAGGATTATTTTGTAAAAGGGAATTTATTTTAAAAATGCTAAAAGAAATTACCATAATGTGTCCTTCTACCCAGAAACACAAGTTGCTCCATCTAGTCATACATTCTCTCAATTCAGAAAGAAATCCATGCTTGTATATATGTGTTATGGTTTGGGTCTGGATGTCCCCCAAAGCCTCATTTGGTCAGTGGTGGCTGAATGTGGACTGTGTGGTGCTGGGATTAAGGTCGTGTGATTACTAAACCACTACATGTGAGTCAGCAGTTTAGCACTCCCCTACTTTCCTACTCTCCTGGATGGGATAAGAGAGGCAGAAAGGCATGGTGCACTTCTCCCTTGTTGCCTTTGCTACTATGTGGGTTCCATGTTGTTTCTCCTCTGTGAGGCCTGTTTGTCATCCTTGCCTTAGAGCCAGTCAACTATGGACTGAAACCTCTACCAACTGTAAGCCAAATAAACCTTTTCCCCTTTAACTTTTGGTGCAGGGTATTTTGTCTCAGTAATGAGAGAAAAGTGACTAACACAGACAGCATACATTTATGTTTACATATACCTACACACTCATATATATTTTGTCATCATTTGTCCAACATATTTTTGTTAAGTCTATTCTAGTATATTTTATCCTGTTTAGTGCTATCATGAATGTAATTTGTCTTCTACATTTTCTAAATGATTGATTCATTGATTGAAGTCTTGGGACTAAACCCAAGGAGCTCTGTTACATTCTCAGCCCTTTATAATTTTTTCATTGAGACAGAGCCTGGCTAAATTGCCCAAGCTGATTCCAAACCTTCAATCCTCTCACTTCAGCTTCCCAAGTATTGGGTATTATAGGTATGTGCCACCACACCCAGTTCTAAATAATTACTTAAAACTTATTATTTTTACTTCAGATCATCCTAGCTTACTATTCCTTTATACCATTTTTAATAATACTTCTGATTATACACTTAAATTTCTTAGGTATACAATGGTATCATGTCTGAAATATTTTGCTATCTGAAATCACATTCACATGTTTCCTCATTGTCTTCTTTCTCTTAGCAGCTCTCACAGACACACTCAACAGTAGGGCCTTACCTGTCCTGGGTACATACAATCCCCACTACCAAGAACTGTGCTTGCCACATGGTAGATGTCCAATAAATACATGGTGACTGACTCTGTCTCTTGAAATGAAATCTTTCAAAAATAATGGCAATGTCCTCTTTCTATTTCTAAGAGTTACATCTCACACCACATTCACTAAAACTTCAAGAATACCAGGGTGGAGCTGAAAGTTTTTCCTTATCTTTTGCAGAGGACATCAATAGTAGTTCTCTAATATATGTAAGTGATGCATAACTATTGGTTTGGGAATAATTTGTTACTATAGTAAAGTGCTTTCTCTAACTGTTATTCTTTTTCCTTTTGCTTTTTCTTTCTTAATACAGAATGGACATGGATGTTAGAGGTTTCCTAAAAAGATTATTACCATGAAGAGTTTCTCCTTGGGTCTATCAAAATAATTTACTGCTTCATTGAAAAAAATAACTGAGTATTTTATCAGAGGGTGGAGGTGGAGATAGACCACCTTATGATGCTAATATTAACACTATTTAGAAAAATGTCACAAGTATGTATTTAACCTCAGATATCCATTAGCATTAAAACCTTTCATGGACTGCCCAAGGATACATATACCTGAGGATAAAAACAGATACGAAACAAGCAACAACCAAAAGATATAAAATATTTCCTAATGGTAAATGTGGAATTGCCAAATCCTGACATGAGACCTTTCTTTTCAGCATGTATTTTCCTAAAACCTTTCTATTCCATTAAATTTGTCAATCATTAATATTTCATTTGAAAATTATGTCCTTTATATTCTTTTATGAGTATTATCCAAACTTGAGTATTGAGTGCATAGTTTTTCTTTCTTTACAATCTATAAGTCTGATATTTGCTTATTAATTGTAATTTTGTCCTATGTCACACATTATAATACTTTACACCATCATGCCACTATTTTCCTAATTGTGAGTAATTACAGTTTTGATTTCCCTTTGATCAAAAAAATTGGAAAAGAGGCTTTATTTTCATGTCTCTTGTAATTTCTTTATTTTAAAAGGTTTGTTATTATACTGTATTGCTTGGTGGTCAAATAATATAAACTGTACTCTTTGTAGTTAGAGGTATTTATTTAATCATATTAACTATATCATCTAAAGTTTTTCCCAAATCATCTATCCAGGACCTAGAATAATTATGTTTTTAACAATATTTTCTTTTTCAAAAGTTGTGCTTTTGTTAAAGATGAAGTTAAAAATGAAGAGATGACTTTTTAGAACTTCAGAGTGCTGGAAATAACGAAATTTGGGGACCTCTGGGACATTACTGCTCTTTCCTTCCAGATAATGATGCAGCTTTGCAAATGACAAACCTGTTAAAGAACTAAAACAAATAAACAAAAACAAAGTAAACAACAAAAAACTCCAAGGAAGGCCCACAGTTCGCTACTTTAAGTTCTTCCAGAAGGGCGATAGAAGCCCATATATAAATAGATTGCAACATAGCAAGAGTTGTGCCTCCTTTTCAATCTGTGAGGAGGATACCTGGACTATATCTGTGCCTGGAGAGTCAAGGGCAGCTGGCTAGTCAGGGACAAAGGAAAAGCTATGTAGTAATTTCTGTATCCTTCCTTTTTGTTCAGCCAACTCTCTTCTGTTTAATCATGTACCCTTAACATTTTTACAGAAACATAACAAACTAATGCTTTGATCTCCTCCTTGCTAATCTGAAAATTCAAGCTATGACAACACAATTTAATCAATGCCATTCAATTTGATTCTAATTCCTTTATTTTATTTTTGGTATAGAAAGTATTTCAGCTGTGTTTTCACTGTGTATGTCTCTTGAAAATGTTTAAAATAAGCCTGCTTTTTCCTTAGTGCTTTTTTCCTCTATATAAGCTGTTCTATCATTTTTCCCTGTTGTCTATGTAGCAGCTAAGATAGTTTAACCCATTGTTTGATTTTAGCCTGGTTGTGTCACTTTAAAAGTTAAAAAAATAAATAATATTGGGTCTTTTGGAAATGGGCTATTTTTAAACCTAATCTGAGAGCCTCTGTCATTTACAGTAGAAATTTGATAGATTTGTGCTCAGTGGCGTAATTAAATATCTGATTTGACTTAGGAACCAGAGGCTATTGGTTTTAGAGCAAGACTAAAATGAATCACTCCACTCATTCTGCTGCAGGTGGAAAGAAGCATGAAGGATTTCACTGTAACTTGCTGGTTATGTTGGATAAGAGTGAGCGGCAAGACTTAAATCCTGGGGTGTTCCAAGAAGTTCAAACCAATCTGTCAGGAATTTGCAGATTCTATCTGGAACTGAGACTCCTTAGATCTGTTTAAAATCCACAGAGGGAGTTCAGGAAGCACGAGTCTTATCATTATTTACCCCCAAATGTGCTGTGGCCCTCAGCAAAACAACTATACACTTAAAAAAGACAGCAATTCTTGGAGTAAAATAAAGATATACCTATTGGGGGGAATATTCAGTTCCCCATGAAACAGATTCTGAAACTAAGACAGAAATGAATTGTACATTTAAGGTAAACCTTCTTAAACAATTGATTATGAGGCCAGATTTTGTTTGTGTGAGTGAATAAAACATAATTCAACCATTACCCAATTCCTTTCCTCACTTCAATTTGTGATGTAGGACAGGAGGACATTTAAAGCCAGAAGAGTGCAAAGTGTTCAGGATTTTAAAAACTAGTATTGATTGCCCTAAGAAGATGTGCACAATTAAACAGCTCTCTCATTGAAAGGCAAAATAGGTGTTTCTCTGCATACATGAATTTGGAGCCCACTTGCTACACTAAGAAAACTTAGTTATTTGCTCTAATGACAAAAATAGTGAAAACCAAACAGCAACCACTGATATAAGATACTCCCAGTATTAATCTCTGTTTATCTAAGAACCATTATAAGCTGATAACATGTGAAAATGTAGCTCTTGGATTCACTCTCATAAGTGCACTTTCTGTTATTCAAAATTATTATTTCAACAGTATTAACAAAGCTAGAATTTGAGTTATAATTTAGTAACTGTATCGCATCTAAAAGCAGATTCCTAATTGTTAACAAAAATAATGACTTTTTAAGATAGAAATATATTTTTTAAAACAAGCTTTGCTTTTATTTCAGTAGTGTATTTGAATAAAACCAGTGTGCCCATAGATCAAATTACCAATTACAGCTTTAACTAAAATCAAATTAAGAGAAACCTTTCCATATTTAGTTCTACTAAAAACAATACAGATGTCATTTAATAAAAACAAGTTCCCTCTCGTTATCTGCTTTATCACTTCAATTGTTCAGGCATATTGAAGGGAAGGCATTTTATTTTGTTTTGGTATGGGCTATGAATTTTTATAAAATTCATATGTTTACTCTAAAATAAGAGATTATACATACACATAAACATATTTATAGGTATATAAGCACATATGCATAAATATATATCTACAGTTAGGTATGTATCTGTGTATTACTTCACTTGGATAAACAAAAAATTAGATTACTAAAATTTGACTGTAGGTGGTTAGGCCCCTTTCCTCTCTAATTATTCTTTTTTGGGGGGAGGGTACCGGGGATCAAACTCAGAACCTTGCGCTGAACTTGGGACCTTGCGTTTGCGAGAGAGGCAGCAGAACCACTGAGCTAAATCCCTGACCCTCCTCTCTAATTATTCTTAATGTGAATTTAATTTATTTGTTAAGTAAACACATAAACATATACAAACACATAGTTTGTTAAATGTAATATACATACACACAAATATATAAATAAATACACAAATAAACACTAATCTACCTTCTGAGAAACTAAGGTGTGGCATTTGATTATACTGAAAGAAAATTTCTATTTAGTTTGACAATTGAACAGTTGAAACTTTTTTTTTTTTTGGTACCAGGGTACCAGGGATCAAACTCAGGACCTTGTGCTTGCTAGGCAGGTGGCAGTGCCACTGAGCTAAATCTCCAGCCCAGTTCAAACTTCTTTAACTTGTCATCTGCCAGTTACTTTAATATCCTTCATTTTCCTAAGTCTGCATGAAATCTCTCAGTCATATTCACCTGGGTGCTATGAGGATGGGGTTCACTAGACAAACAGTACCACTTAATTGAGCTATTAGCCCTCTTTATTATGCCTTTTTTATTTGCTGCCTCAAAACCACCTAAAAATTTGATTTTTAAAACCCCATCAACAGATGAGTGGATAAAGGAAATGTGTTATATATATACACTATGGAGTATTATTCAACCACGAGGAAGAATGAAATTCTGACATTTGGAAGTAAATGGATGGATCTAGAGATCACTATGTTACATGACATAAGTCAGAGTCTGAAAGGCAGATATGTGTCACTTATTCTATCAAATATGTGGAACCTTTAAAAGATTACAAGAAAGTAGAAGAGAGGCTGTATTAGTCACTTTCCCATTGCTGGGACAAAAATAACCAACATCTGTAATTTAAAGGTGGAAATCAAAAAGAAAGTTAAAGACTTCCAGCATACAATGGCACAGGGTAAACATTCCCATTCCAAAAGGGATGAACAGAAGAATGACAGAAATAAAACCAAAGCAAGAACAAGATCCAGCACGCAGAAATTAAACCCGGTAACCGTATGCCAATAACCTGGGAAAGGCTGTGGTGAGATGTGAGTTCCAAAGGGCTTGGGTGGTCCCGCTCCCTGGCCTTTCTTTGGGCTAGCTTCACTCAATCCCTGTGGCTTTCCTCAGCCCACAATTCACAGTCCTGGCATCTTCAATTTCCTAGGACTCCACTGTACCTTCCTTCAGCTTCACTCTCACAACTTCATCTAGTGCCCTTTCATGGGCTCCTGGCAGAGACTATGACCCTGCCACACATTTTTACTGACCTCCCGGTCCTTCTTCTGAAATCTGGGTAAAAGCCTCTGTGACCCCATAACTCTTACATTCAGCATCCCTGAAAAGCTAGCACCATGTGAATGATGGCAAGGTTGGCCACCAGTAAGTACAGTAAGTACAGTAAGCCCCCAACTTACGAGTATTTGAACTGCAATCTTTCACAGGAGTGTTGTCTAAGACTCACTTTATCAGCTTATGAACAAAGCCAACATACTATTCTCCCAGAAAGGAGCTCATTTGTAAGTCACGGACTTACTGTAATAGGTAGGTACTCTTGGAGTATGGCTACAGCAACCTATGAGTGCCTGAATGACCAAACTTGAGGATGTACTTCCCCAGGTAGACTTGAAGAAGCAGGTGTCCCAGGGACTCTCTTCTCAAATGAAAGATTTACAATTTTTTACCTTTGATTCTGTGATATGTGGGGTCTTGCTGTCTTCTGACATACTCTCAAGGCATCTTTCTTCTTGTCCTTGTACAAAGTAATTGGGTTCTTTCTAAATTAGTGTTAAGATTAGCACTTTTTGGTAACTATGCTCTCCTTTGCCGCAATATGCTTCCTTTCTAGTGAAACTGTAAATGGTTTGTATCTGCTTTTTGTTCCTCCTTTTCATTGTATATCTGGCTAAAAGCAGTCAGTAGTACCTATACTAAACCCTTAATGTTGACCTGCCTTGAAATTTCCTCTGCTACATCAATTAGTCCAACAGACTTAATCTCAGTCTCCTGCAAAAATCTCAGGACATGTGCAAAATTAAGACAAATTTTCTGCCAGAGTGTAACACATGGCCTTTAGTCCAACTCACAATTCCTGTTCTCAGTTAAAACGTCCTCAGCCTAGCTGTTACTGTCTACATTCCTATTATCACTCAGATTTTCTGAGTTTTGACCAGAATCTCTGGTCAATCTCTGCTTACAGCATTCTACAGTTTCTCTAGTCACCATTTCCAAAGATTTCCAAACTCTCCCTACAAACCAGTTTCAAAGGCTTCTGAACCACATGGTCCAGTACAGTCACAGCAATAATCCTACTTCTCTGGTATCAATATCCTTCTTAGTCATATTTTTTCATTGCTGGTATAAAATACCCCACACTTACAATGCAAAGAAGGAGAGGTTTATCTGGCTGACAGTTTCCAATAGGTTCAGTCCAGAGTCAACTGGCTACAAGGCAGAGACACATGGTGGAAGGACATATCAGAGGAAAACTGCTTATCCCATGGCAGCCAGAAAGTAGAAAGAGAGAAAGGAGGAACAGGGATGAGAATATACCCTTCCAAATCACACTCTTCAGTGACTCACCCTTCTGACTAGGTCCCTACTCCAAATGAGAGATTTTTATAGGACATTTTAGATCTAAACCATAACAGATTCTATTATTAGACAAGAATAAGGAAATAAGAGGGATGGTGAAGGGCATAAAGTCAGGTAAGGAGGGGGTATGGCAAAATAGAATATATCCATTGAAACGTCCCCAAAACTGTGAAATTAGTTGGGGGAGTGAGGCAAGGGGTCAGAGGGGGATGAAAATGATAAAGTATGTCATGTGGATTTATAAATCTGCAAAAATAAAACCCATTAGTTTGCATAAATAATAAAAGTAACAGTGACATGTCTCTAAAGCAACCTGCCAGAGACTAAACTGTCCATTGTACTGATGTTTAAATGGTTTCCACAGGAAGACGTGCACCATTATCTACCCATCATCAGTGAAGAAATACTACTGATCAAAGACAAAAAGGTGCGGTGGACTTCATTGCATAAACCTTTGAAGAAGTGAAAGATTGCTAAAATCTGCTTTATTGCCTCTTGTGCCAGATGAAACCTACAAGACATGAATGCTAGGATGTTATTCTTTTATGAACTGCTAGAATTTCAATAAAAAACCACTAAGCTGGAATTTAGACACATACCTGTGAAGTATACACTATCAACATTTACTGATGGTGAAAAAATACATCAATTAGTGGATCAGTCATAACTATGTTTATGGCCGAGAGCTGCAGTGAGTGCACATGTGGGAACAAACAGTAATAACCTAATTATCTGACCGTTTTAAATTAATACTTATATTTTTCACATCCAACATAAAAGGGAACTTCATTTTGCTGACTAGTAATTTAAAGTATCATCTATTTTCAAGTCTCCATATTTACTACTTTTGTTCCACCTACTGAGGAATCTGAGACCTCCATTAGGGTTTCTGGAATGAGAGTTAAGTATTTTTCAAGGTGTCAAATTGAACCACTTCCATATTCCCTTGTCCAAGTTTCGATTTTAAATCTGAAGAACAAGAGGAAAAATAATTTTTAAAAATCTTATCTTTGTATGAGTCACTGTAGATTTTTTAAATGCTTAAATGTATCACATCCTTAACAAATTATTACTACATTTTTATTGTATTTGGAGGACAAAACATAGGTGATAAAGGTCAGGATATATATTTCCATGATCTTCCTGATTTACAGAAAGAAGAGAGTATGCCTGAACTCTAGAGGCTGATAATTTCAATTAGAAAACACACTAAACACATTTACCATACTCACTCTGTTAGGCAGACTTCAAGACTTACAATGAAATTATTATTTTTATTTTACTTTGGCTTCAACAAATCAGTGTTATGCATGTGGACAATGTATGTATTTTTCTATCTTAAAGAGAGAATAAGAAATCTTCCAAATTAAATTATGTAACTGAGATACTTTATAAATACTACTGAGTGTTAAAACAACTAAAACATTTTGTAGGGGAAATGAAGGTGCATTTTTTAAAAAGTTCTCCCAAAATCCTAATTTCCAATTGCTACAGACTGCAGTTTATGTCTCTCAAAATTTATGTATTAGAATCCTAATCCCCAATGTGATGATATTAGGATATGAAAAGACCACTATCTATGGATCAGTAATCTGGCTCCAACCAAAACTCAACTACGCTAGCACCCTGATCTCAGATTTCCATCCTGAAGTACTGTGAGACATAAATTTCTGTTGTTTATATGCCATCCAGTCTATGATATTTTATTTCTGTTTGAATTTTTTTTTTCTTGGTACCAGGGCTCGAACTCGGGACCTTGTGCTTCCAAGGCAGGCACCGGAACCACTGAGCTAAATCCCCAGCCCAGTGGTATTTTATTTCTACAGAAGCCTGACCTGACCTTGACAACAGTGTTTTTAAGGGCAAGAGCATATGATGATTATTGATGAATTAAAGTGATTTTAAAATAAAAGTTTTAGGTAAGAGATTAATAAAGTGTTGATCCATACTTTTTCTACTAGCTTTTTCTAACTGAAGCAAAGGGAAGAGAGCATCACATTAGTCTTATGGTTAATAGTTGAAAGACAGCATCTGCCAAAATTATTTCATGAATGCCAGGCTTCCGATGCAATAAATATATAAAATAATTAATTCAATAATTAAAAATGAAAATGTGCATCAATTTAGGGTGCCAGCAGCCTCAATATACCAAAAATGATGAAAGCAGTCTGAACATAAATCATGCAATTACACATATCCATTCATTCCATGAAAACAAAATTATAGCATCAAAGCAAATTTAGTAATACTTGAACCAATATTTGTGTCTTGGATCCAGAACTACAAATGTATACATTTCAAATCTTATTAAGAAGAAAGCCTCCTTCTACATCTAGACTGAATTTATGTTGGTAAATCTTATAAGTGAGCACAGCACCTACTTCTCTTCCTTTTGGTGTCTCATGGCCCAAGCTGTACCACTGGCATTCTCTAATCACTGCCATTTTAGTAGCCGCTCACATCTGCCACCCCCTCTAGGGCTTGAACTCTTAGACCACCTCCTCCTTAGGCTCACTGCCAATCCTTCATTGCTCTTCACACACAACTGCGGTCCAAGACGTCAGAAAGATCTTGGCCCCTGCATTAAAACCGCCCACCTAATTAGACAGTAACAATGTCAATAATTAAAACTTTTACTCTCCACTTGCTTATTTGCATTTTAAAAAGGTATCACGAAAAATTGGCACAACTGGCACAATTGATTTTGCAATTATTGTTTCCATAGACACTATTTCATTTCATCTTCAAAAAATGACATCAAGATTAGCATTAGAGGCTAAATATTAATGCCCTTCCTAGAGATGACGGGATGGCTAGCAAGTTATTATGTGACATGACGAGGGCCACACTGCTGGTTAGGGTCAAACAGAAGTCAGGGCTGGGCTTCAGATCCCTCCTCTGATCTCCAAGTACAGCCAGCCCAGCACCGTGCACACAGTTCCGAGCCCTTGGGCTGATTAGAGAGGAGGCTGAACTGTAGCATTCCTGACACTTCAGTGAGGGGCCAAGACACAGAGCACCCTCTGGACCACCTGTTCTGTGGCCTAGCCAACGGGAGGGTCAGGACAACTGAATAAGAGTCTGTTTCATACCAAGTACATCCAAGTACATTGTATAAATTATATCATTTTCTTCATGCTAATCTTACAGAAGAGAAAAATAAACATCTAACAAGTGACCTGTTCAAGCTCCACACCTACTGAATAGTGTATAATAAAACTAAAAACCAAGTAAGCCTGTCTGTAAGAATTTCATACCTATCTTCTTTACCTGAAACACTTTCGTTACATATATATATATATATATATATATTACCCATTTACATCTCTACTAAAGTACACAATGTACCATATATATGTATAACTATACATATATATCCATATGTGTATATCTATATCTATCTATCTATATATGATTAAACCACAAATACATAACATAGTTTAATGAATAAACATTCATTCACAGTAAAAGAAATATACCTGATAGGGAACTAGTCACATTTTAATTCCATTCTTTGATTGTAACAATTAATTTTATATTGACTATAAATGTTTACAGTATTACTAAATTAACATTTTCTCCATTAGTTTTAAATGTACTCAGATTAAATATCTACTTCTGGCGTGTTTACTATATTTCTAAATTATTGAGCATCAACCACAAAATAATTGAAAGAGCCACAAGTAGAAGTCTACTTTTCTCTTTAACAGTTATCATGCCATAAATGCAAGAAAAAATATACCGTCGATTTTTTTCCAAAATAAATGAAACATCACGAGAAACTGAAAAATGTCAGTAACTAGCAAAGAAGGGTTACCTCAAGCGTTCAGCTTTTGTTGTGTTTCTTTCAAAGCTCCTTCAGTTTCACCTGGATATCAAAGGAAGTAGCATTGCAAATGTGGCATTTACACCTCATTTCCTGCAGTGGAATAGCTAATCTACTATGAAATACCATTGGAGTTTAAAATATACCTTCAATAATCAAACAAAAGAAAGTTCATCAGGATTTCTGATTTACTTGGACACAAATCTCAATAGAATAGCTGTTGCACTATTAAAACACTCCAAATTTTGTATCATCATAACCTCAGAAGGTAGGCAGTTATCCTTCATTTTATACATAATTAAATTGAGGCAGGGGTCTACTTTAGCTGTTACTTTTAAATAAAAATACTAGGGTTCCTCATTAAATAATTTCTGAAACCATATAAACTTTAGATAAATAATAAATGAACAAACATACACCGCTTTTTGTATTATCCTACGAAAAGTAGCATGCTCATTAGTGCTCTGATATGAAATACTACCATTTAGAAGTAAAAAAAAACCTCAAGTCTTTTGCCTCCAACTCATTTCAACCAATATTAGACTAGACTGATATCAAAAGAACTCTGAATTCTGTTTTTGCCCGCTGCAAGGTAAATCAGTCTAGAACACAGAAACAATATGTATTTTCCTGCCCATAATATCATCTCAGTACAAACTGCTTCAAAACTCTTAAGTCATTTCAGATATTTTCTAGGAAATAAAGCAAAACCCCACCTGATTTCCTAATTATTTAAAAAGATATGAGAAATGAGAGAACAGCTAGCCATAACAGAATGCAGCAACTAATAATTCACCCATTTTTTCCACTATTGTGTCTGTATAACACTTTCCATGTAATTAGTTCCCATTGTTGTTTGTTTTTCATTTTGTTACAGAGTTCCTAATGCATTCTAACACATGTATTATAATAGACATAATATCAAAACAAACTTACTATCTTATACCAGAATACTAGAACTGATGACAAACACACACATACGCCAAATGATACTTCATCATAAACATTCATTTAGCTAACTCCTTTAATTAGAATTTTAGAAGGAAAATTTGAGTTAAAAATTATCTATCTTTTCCTGAACTTTAATTTTAAAAGTTAGCAATAAAGATGATAGATGTATGCTACAGAAACAAAACAAAACAAAGGAAAGTCTCCTGCAAGTACACATCCACATTTAAGTTGTTTTTGAAGGGGAAAATGTATACTACACATTGTTAAAATGAAATCCACACCCTGATCATTGCTGCAGAACAACTGGCAAGGTTTGTTTAACAAATTTCACGCCAAGCTTCTGAAGTATGCACCCTGTCCCTTTCCACACATAACTCAATGTAAATACTTTTCTTCTGACAGACATTTTGAAAGATCAAAGTGCAGAACAAAGGCAAAGAGTGACATGGAGCACAAGTTCCGAACTACTGAGATGAATGGAGGGATTAGTCAGAAAATTCATGGGGACACCTTGGACTTGCAGAAGTGGCTCTGTTTATGTGATTGCAGCTTCAGTGCTGAGGAGACCAAACCTCTAAACAGCCATTTTCCTCTGTGCCCCTCCAGGAAACTCTGCAATATTTCAACAAGTCTATACATCAGTGCCAATCAGTGCAATTCACCTGACATCTCATTATAGGTTTTAAGCAACTGGATGTCATCTAGAAGAGGACAAATAGTTCATTATGAAAACCATTATGGACCAAATAGAACCCTTATGCAAAATGCGTCAACTAAAATCCAGTAAATTGCCAGCAAGGGCTACATAAAAGTCAAATAAAATAAACTGGCTATTGTAGAATATGCTCCTTAAAAAAGCACAATGATGCCATTCCCTCACACTTATGATTTACAGGTTTATGTTATGAACAGCAGCATTCAGTTTGCTAAACAAAAAAAAAATGGTTTTATGCATATATACTTACAATAGAGAGTTAGATTAGGAGTGAAGTTTTAACTACATAGACTTCTCTGATCTAGGAGTAGAAAAAAAAGAGAATGTTTGGGTTCACTAGCTGGAGTTCAATATTTTCAGCAATTTCCAGCCACCTTCTAAATTAATGTTTTCAGCAATGTCATATAGCATCATGTTGATTTTAGAATATGGCAAAATATCAAAATCCCAGCCAATGTTACTCCTTTCACTGCTAGCTTGAAAGGATATGCAATTAATTATATCACAGATTTATGGGATTCTAACTAGAACCATACTGACTGGCTTGCGAGTGAGTAGAAGAAGGTAATACACTCGGGGCTGGAAGAACCTACAGAAATACAATCACAATTCTTTGCAGAAATAAATCCACTTTCTTAATAGCTTGTTCTCTAGTCTATTAAAATCCATTGTTTATTTTTCCTTAGGAGTACCATTGTCTCCATTGACAAGTTATGTTTCTAGCTACAAAAAAGAAAGTGAAAACACAAGTCTTAAAAATCTTTTTTTTAAAAAAAAAAAAACACCCTTCTTAAATATGCTTTGAACTTACAAAAAAAAAAATCACTGCTCTGGCAGGTGGTAGAAAAGTTAACCTTATAATTCCTTCTGAGCCTCGAATGATTTAATGATTCTCTACAAACATTTTTTTCCCTTTCAGAACAGCAATTACACTGATGCAAAAGATCTCATTTGGGGATGGAGGCAGGGACAGGCACAGGGCACAGTGCACTTCCCCACTCATCCCTCTGAGTATCTTCTCCATTGACCATGAAACACTTTCCACGACTTGCTCTGGCCCATTCTGCAAAGATGCTCAAAATAGCAATGCTGGCTGTCTTGAGTTATTTGGCTTTTTGTACAGCCTCCTGTACTGCGAACTCCATAGCATTTGGGGAAAATTTATTTTACATACAATTGAAAATTGTACAAAAGGTGTCAGTAAGTCAATAAAGACTAGATATAGAGCTCAATATAAAATATTCTCAAGATATTCTAGTAAGGACACTAACTAATATTTAAAAGAAAAGAAAGAAAGGGTGAAAATAAAAAGGAAAGACAAAAAGGGGAAATGAAGGGAAAAAAAGTAGGTCTGTAATGTAACCACCTGATTCACTTTCAGAAAGCACAGTAAGTGTATTATTTAATATTTTAAACACTGCTATAGAAAATAATGATGTAATTGTTAATTACTTTGTGTTTAGGTTCACTGTAAGAATTTTTTAAAGTGTAAAATATTGTTTACATAAATAGTTCATTAGTCTACTGTCACACTGAGACACGAGATTTTTAAAGTTATTCATTAGTAATAACTCAGGATTTCATTTCATTTTTAATCTGGAAAATATAGGAGACATAAAATGATCTAGTCAATTTTTACTGTCAGAGATGGAAAGTGTGGCAGTACTTTTCACTTTAAATGTAGAAAGGATAGTGAAGTAGAGCAAAGGGGGAAATTTTAGGATAACTCTAAATGTCCCATATATAAATAGTGTGAAAGAACTTAGCCAGATGGTAGATTTTCGGAGACTAAAAAATGGGTTTAGTAGATTTTAAAACTACTAGCAGATGAAACAAAAGGATAATTTATAATCACTGTGTCTAGATAACTACACAGATTTTTTGTCAGCAATATATTTGGGCATAAGGCTGTGGCCTACAAAGCAAGTTCATCCAATATCACCTCTGTTCCTGGTCAAGGGCACCATGAGAAGGTATTTCCCTCTTTGGCTTGACCATTCCTTATGTAAGAATTTCTGCACCTAGTTTTGCTGATGCAAGTGCGTAACAGAAACTTGGACAAATTCATTATTCTTCTCCAACATAAGACAAGGGACTTTCATGAAGCTCAGAAAGTGGAGAGAGTGAATATTTACTATATTAAGTACAAAGGGGCTAAAACAGAAAAAGTATAAAATTACATTGATGAGCTTTTTCCATAAAATTAACTTCATGGTTTTCTTTTTTTTTTTCCAGAAAATAACAGAAAGTTTAACAAAACAATTGTTATATGTTACCAATAATACATGTGTTTGAAAGGCACCGCTATCATCAATGGAACTAAACAAAGTTTAGAAACAGAGCTGTGTGTTTGATATGACACTGAAGCTCACGGGTGGACAGGGACACTTGGTTAACTATAAAGAAAACAAACATGAAACTGGAGCCCTACCTCATTCTTTACACACAAAATCCCAATTAGATTAAAAAGTAAAATATAACAAGTTTCCTTAATTTTAGAATAAAAGGAGAATAATATTTATGATTTGTTCCTTCGTAGGAAAAAATTTTCAAATAAGTTACAAAAGAGTATTAACTGCTAAATAATAAATTCAAACCCATCAAAATGTAAAAGTTTTCTTAGAATGCTAAGAGAACATTAAACAGTTTACAATCTAGGGAAAGATACTGGCAATATAAAATTGATTAGTATGATTACTAATCCTGATTAGTATCAGATTGTTTCCACAATTTCTAAAGTCAACTAGAAATAGAAATAACTGCAAGAAAAATAAAAGAGAGATTTCTCATAAAAAGAAACCCAAACACACCGCCTGCCTCAAAAGCGGAAGGTCCTGAGTTTGATCCCCGGTACCAAAAAAAAAAAAAAAAAGAAAGAAACCCAACTGAATAAACGCATCAAGAGATAAAGAAATTTATGCTAATTAGAGGAGTAGAATTAAGATCCCATAAACTTCTCCAGAGGACAAAAATTAAGAAGTTTGAATACACAAGCATTAGAAAACATGAAGAACAACAGGAACATCTATACATTGTGGATGGACCTATAAATTGGTTGCAGCCATTTTTGAAAGTAACTCGGAATTATTAAGTTGATTATGTACTCAGTCTATGGCTCACTAAGTCCAACAAAAAGGTACACATGAAACAGGAAATACCATAAGCATGTTCAGAAAAATGCTGACCTAACAGCAAAAAAACTAAAACAATGTAAATACCTATCAAGAGAAAACTAGATAAGCAAATGTGATTTGTTCAAGTAATGAAATATTAAAGTAGAATAAAAACAAATCCTATCTATACATAGTACCATTTAAATGAATTTAGAAACATAACATTCACTGATAAAAGCAAGATGTAGAAGACACAAACTTCATCACAACATGTTTACACATACTTAAACTCCCAAACAAATAAAACAAAGGATTGGTTTTTACCAGAAATAAGAAATGAGGGTGTGAGGGTGAACAACAGTTATCATACCACCCTGAACACGCCCGATCTCCTCTGGATTGCTATGAAACATAGCACTGTAGATATTGGAAATAGATTCACAAACATTAGCTGTATTATCAATTACCTGTTGTACATACATAAGTATATATAAAACCTTACATTAAAAGTTACAAACACAATTGTAATTTCTAAGGCTGTATTCTCTATACTCATAAGAAAGAAAACCATTTGCCTACTTTTTCTATTTGGTTTCCACGGGGTTTTTGTTAATTTTTATGTTATTCAAATTTCAGTGAGGTATATTATTTACAAATCTGATATCCTTTTCTTAAAATATAGCCAACACTAATGACTGTAGGCCCACATTCTTCCATGGTGCAGCAATCAGTGGAACTCCTATCCAGCTTGCTTCCGTCTTTAATGTTATTACCTTGGTCTTGATAAGTATCTGAGTTTTCAACCCTTATAAGGCACTGGAATTAATAATCTCTCTCTTGCAATGGTGAAATTAAACATGATTTTATTTCTTCTCTTTGCTTATTCATGCCTTTAATTCTTTTACAATAAACATTTATTACATGTGCAAAAGAAATACTAACATTGTTTTAATTGTTATTCCAATAGAAAATGAAGAAATCTCATAAAGATGGAAGAGAATGATAAACAAGATATCTAGAAGAGTGGTAAACCCTACACGATAGGAATTGCATGCTAATAAAACTATCCAAATTTACAAGATTTTATAAATACATCTAATCCAAAACACTTTTAGGAGGGTTTTTTTATATTAGGCAGAATGAAATATACAACATATAGATGATGTTACTAAAAGCATCTAACCAAAAGTATTGTTTTACACAAAATGAAAAGCAAATACATTGAAATTTCAAACTGAAAATAGAATATGATCTAGGTGAATAGCTATGACCATTTCTTTTAGAAATCAAATTATAATTTTGCATCTACAAAGATGGAAAGCTGCTTTGTAGCAAGGATCTAACAGTCTTGCCCAAAAATAGTCAGTATCTATCAGCATCATATATTCTTGAATTTTCTTAAAGAAGAAAGAGGAAAAAGTGGTTGTGGAATTTGTGTATCCCAACCTTTGGCTCTTGGTTGTGTTCTATTAGAATGTGTTCATATAAAAGTTCATCAGCCAAGAAGGTTCTTGGCCAAGTGTAACTGAAAGGCTTGAGCCCATGGAAGAATATGCATAAGTATAACTGGCATTGCAGCCAGTTTTTTAGTGGCAGAAAACTTGCATTGGTAAAAAATTTTTCTTACATCCCAGGCCAGTTGCTATGATCCAGCAAACTCTATTAAAGTTCTTGGCTATGGCACCCCATTATTCTCTTCTCCGCTACAAGATTTAGTATTTGCCTTGCTTGGTTCAGTCTTGCTTTGGTCTAAATCCTTTCTAGCTTCATAATTCTCCTTTCTGGAATGGGGATGTTTACCTGTGCCATTCTATGTTGGAAATATTTGACTTTCTTTTTTATTTTCATAGAGTCTCATGGGTAAAAGTTTGCCTTGAGTCTCAGAGGAGACTTTGGATTTGGAAGCTTCAGCAACGCTGGAACAGTTAAGATTTTGGAGACTCTTAGAGACTAAATTCATTTTGTATAAGATACACATAAGCTATTTAGGGGCCAAGGTCAGAATGTTATAGTTTAGATCTAAAATGGTCCCCTAAAGTCTCATGTGTTTGAAAGGTGATTGGCTCATGAGGGCACTATACTCATCAGTGGACAAATCCATTGCAGAGTCCATAGCTAAATGTGCTATTATGAGGTGGGGATGGTCAGGAGAGGTGGGTCACTCACTGGTAGCATGAGGAAGGGTACATTCTTGGGCCTACCTTCTCACAGCTTTCTGCTTTCTAGCCACAATGAGATGAGCACCCTTCCTCTGCAATGTACTTTAACCATCCTGTTCCTCCCTTGGAGCCAGCTGTCCATTGATTGAATTCACTGAAACTGTGAGCCAAAATAAACCTCTCTTTCACTAAGTTGTGGGTGTTGGGTATTTTGTCTCAGGGATGGGAAAACTGACTTCTACACTTAGGAATCCATTGGATGATGAATGAACCACATCCATGGCTATATACAATTCACTATTTTTGAATGGCTGTCTCTTCTTTTTACAAAACACAGCCCATCCTGGTTCTCTCCACTTTCTCATTGCCCTTTTTCTGTCTCTTTATTAATTTTTCCCCATTCTTTGGCCTATATTTTTTAATTTCCTAATATTAATAAAAATAAAAGTATTATTTTGAGCTTTTTACTATCTGCTAGTCACTGTGCTACAGACTTTTTATTTATTTTAATTAATTATTATAGGAACCAATAAGAAATTAAGGTGTCATCAACAAGGCAAGGCAGATTTGGAGCAGAAATTCAGTCCCAAGGAATTTAACTAAAAATCTTGAGATCTTGACTTTGGCTATCATGCTGCATATCAGTGTTCAAGAAACCATGAGCAAGTCAGTAATAGCAGAAGATGTGGTAGAGATTAGGGAAAGCTGCCCCCAAAAGGCTTGTGAACTACTGCAGGAAATGTGACAGACAATATAGAAGAGTGTATAGATTGCTACTACAACAATAATCTGATACAGCACATCCATTCAGAATAAAATTGCAGAACCTGAAGACATTGAGGAAAAGGTGGATTCAAGAACAAAAAAGATTCACAATAAGGTATTAAAACCAGGAAATCAAACTCTGTGGCAGGTCAGATCCCTAAAATGTAAGTCACTGAAAGAATTGATACAATATGATTCCCTTTGCATAAAAAATGCAAATCAGATCCCAGGAATCGAGATTAATCACACAGAGGAAGAGGAGACACCTGGTAATGTCGCCTTTTGTCTATATTTATGCCTTCCTCAATGCTCAGTCTATTGGTCTCTAATTAATCCTTATAACATTGCCCTTCTAAGGGGGCAAATGAGAAGCAGAACCATCTGCATTTAGTAAATAGGAAGCAGATGCAGTGACTTGGTGGCACTTAGTGAATCAATAACAGAACTTCAAAATCAAGTCTAACTTAGATCCTACTGATTTATCTGCACACCATAGGCCCAAATGCAAACTTAAGGGGGGGGTTGTTTTTTTAAGGAAATTAACAACCAGAAGTCTCAAGATCTTTTTTTGCTAATTTAGACCAAATTCTACAAAACTGGAAAAATGTACTCATTCTTCTAGAACTGATAAATCTCTTCTAAGTATAAAATTATACAGATATAAGCCTTGCCCATTAATCTTCATATTCAGCCTTAGAAGTATCTGAGATCAGAGACAAGGAAATTACAAAAGATGTATGTTTACCTCATTTAACATTAAGAAAACTTAATAAAGGAAATTATATGAAAATTCATTGTGGCTAAAATAAAAGCCATGGATTAAAGGCTCCAAGAAAAACCACCTTATTAAATCCTACCCTTCCTTAAAAGAGATAAATAGAATTAGTTACAATTAATGGTTGTGATTACTTTCATAATGTACTTTTCTCATCATAAACATTCTTTAATCAATCCAAAATACATAACTGCTTATTAGTGAGTTTACTACTTTTATAAGCTTCATCAACACATGTCTAAAACTGGCACCTCTAGGTACTTGTGTCAATCTGGTATAACCCCCCCCATAAATTCAACACTACTGGTAATTATCAAGCATAAATTTTTTTAAGCATAAATTTTTATTAGAAGAAGATTATAAACTAAACATACACAACAAAGCAGATTTTCTAACCTTTAAAAAATAAGCCAGAACTTTTACTATTCAGGATTTTTCTACCTTCAAATATGAAATTCATGAATAATTCTTGCTAAGACATAAATACAGCATTAAAGCCAGTTTAAAATATTTTAAATCACCAGAATGATAAATTGCTGTGTAATGTGAATAAGGGTTATTAGGACAAAAATTTTACCACTTCTAGGTCAACTTTTGTTCATTTTGTGAAAAGAAATCACTGCTTGTACACGTCATCTGCATTCATAAAAATGCTAAGCTATTTATATCTGAATAACTTATACTTACTTACTGTACTGCTTTCTCATGTCTTTATGAATCATAAATCGCCAAATTCTCCAATGTTTAAAATATATACTATGTTTTTGATAACTGGGTCATCCAAGTAACTGAGAAACTTGGGTTTCTAAGTCACCAAGATTGATATTTTTACTGAAAACCAAAGTTCTTCTACACATAATATAAAGATATATCACTTTCCTCTGACACAGATGTATACAGAAATTAGGTTTGCAGCACATAGCATAACAGATTTCTATTCTGACAACAGGATCCTTCAGTTTCTGCAATTGTGGAGTGAAATTTGGAAAAGTACTGGAATATGATAAATGCTGAGAGTCCACATGGTCAAGTATGAAATGTTAGATCATTTCAAGCCTAACAGCTCATTCTGTTCTCCCAGAAACAATTCATAATCAGCCAGGAGAGCTATGACTCCCGGAAGAATTGCAGAATTTGTCAGTGCTCCACTTGCTCCCCCCAGGACAACTGCTCAGGAGCACCGAAAGCACTAAGTTAGCCGACAGTGGCTCGTGCTGAGTCAGCACTTCTCTTAGACCCGAGACATTCCAGAAGAGTGGGGAGGTGGTGAGGAGAAAAGGGAAGAAATAAGGAGGACTCAGAGGAAAACAGCATATCATGTACTGACAGTGGGTCTCCAGAGTGTATCAGTAATAAACTGGCTTTCTGCCAAAACGTTTCCTTCTCTCTCCCTACAATAAAGGTAATAGTACATTAAAGTGTTTTGTGGACTATGGACAATTTGGAAAATTACACATTTGCAACAGCATTACTGTATGAATTAAACTTAAGGTCTTTCCTTAAACAGAAGTAGCATTAACCATATATTCAACAGAAATCTAACCCTCAATAAAATTTTATACCTGTTGAGTCACTGTTTCCAAAATGAGACAAATAAATGTTTCCTTTGGTTTTCCTGGGGTAATATAAACTAAATGAAACTATCAAATATACAGAATGAGAATGTTTAAATTAAAATTTAATTGAAAAGTTTTAAATTCTTCCTGCACTGGGGGTGGGGAATGCCACACAAACAAGAAATCAGCATACAACACATCAGGTGTTTTTTGAGACAGGGTCTCACTGTGTAGTTCAGGTTGACCTTGAAATCAAGGCAATCCTCCTGCCTCAGCCTCTTGAGTGCTGGAATTACAGGTGTGTGCCACCACGCCTGGCTCAGATCAGGTATTTTAAACAGATTGAAAGCTCTGGGCAGAGGAATGTCAGGAGAGAGGCATGACTTGGTAAAGGAATAGTCACCATCTCCTTTCACTGATCGTGTGTTGCATGAGAAACCCAGTGTCTTTCCTTGAAAGGATTGACCAGAGAGATGAATAAATCCCTCCAGCTTTTACAAACTTTAGTATATTCTGTAAAATAATTGTTGTTAAGTAGAAAGGTACAGAGACAAAGAACTAAGTAGAGGTAGTGGCAGGGAGCAAACTTTGCTAACTAAAACGCTTATGATTCTCAAAAGAAGAGAAGTATCGCTCTATCCTTGGAAACAGATTACTCTGGAATGAGCCTAATGAACTAAAAATTTTCCAGTAACCATGACATGTTACAAATCTGATACTAGATAAGGATAATTCTTCTGCCACGTTTCCAATATGAGTCAACCCATACATCAAGAATTATGGATGAAGAAATGCTTCAATGTGGAAGTAAACAAGTTAAGTACAAAGAAGTTACTTCAGCCCTTGAAAAGTACACATTACTGTTACAACAAGATAAATAAAAGTTGTCAGCACCATAGTATTAATAACTTTGAAATGAGTAATACTATGTTATAAGAAAGCAAGAGAAAGAAAGAAAAAGAAATTATTCTTTGAAAAAAGTACATAAAATTTTTCAAATTAGGTATAACTTTAAATAGCCTTTGGAAGATATAAAGAACATATTAGGTTAAAGTTACAGTAAGAGGAAAGGCATTAGATAGAGCAGCAGAAAGGGAAAAATGATGATGTTTTTAAATTTTTCTTTTCCTTATAGCAAATGGGAAGCCTCTGGGAACTTTTGGTGAAAGAGATGTTTTAGGGAGTGCAAGGGAGAAAACTCATAAAGATAACAAGCCATGAGGCTGATATGTGTTTCTAGAGCATGGAAAATAAGGTAAGAAGAAGATGCTAATAAAAATTACCAATGAAGATGAGTGCTAAATAACTGATGAAATGATAGTGATGAGAAAGAAATTTACAATGTCACTATGCAAAGGAGGAAATGGGAGTACCAGGGAAGTGCACTAGGTGAGCAAGAGGGTGAATGGTTGGTTTCACTTTTTTATCTGTTTCTTATAATTGAAATGTAGAACTATATGTATGGGCAGGGGGTTAGGACGAAAGAATACGGTAATCTCAATTGGAATTACAGTTCAGTCCAAGACAGGATAAGAACTGTGTTAAACACTCTAGGAAAGGAAAGAAAAAGAGTAGAGAACCAAGAAGTAACGAGTTGAGGGAGACTCTGGTCTGAAGAAATGACAACGTAATGTTATGGTGGAAGGAGGAAGTGCAGTTAACAGGAACCCCAGAAAGAGAGGAAACTGAGATTAAGAAAACACTCTGAGTTTTGGGTAGAAAATCAACAAAGTAACCTTGGTGATTATGGCTAACAGAGGTATGGGGATTGTGCTACATGGAGGGTCCCTGTATAGTTATCTCTCTTTGGTGCAGTGTTGAAATTTTGCTTAAGTTTTAGGAAACATGAATGAGAGTTGAGAAAATGCAAGTGAATGAAAGAAGAGAAGTAGACCAATAGTTTGGGATAACAACAAATACCCTTCCTTCCTTCTCCACCACCATCCCAATGTAAGAAAGAAGTACAGTAGTCATTAACAGTGCCAGTTTGAACCTTGTAGATTCAAGTACCAGTCCTGAAGTTTATTATCTGTTATCCTTGGGAAAATCACTCAATCAAGGCTTTTTGAATACTGACTATGTGACAGTAATTTATATGCATTATTTCACTTAATTTCACAATATTCTTATAACATGGTTGTTATATCTCAATTTTCATGCATAGGACGATAAGTGATAGTGCAGGTATCTAAAGTTACAGTTGGTAAATGTAAAGCTAGGTAAGTGTAAACCTAATCGATTCTAGATCCTACATTTTTAACTGCTAATATATAGAGAGAATAACTGATGATAACTACAACCACAGCCTATGCTGGCTTCCTGAGCATAAGCACCATACTCCATGAGGGCCTTCTAGATCTTTGCATTTAACATGCAAACAACCCACAGCTGTCAGATCAGAGTCAAATGCCTCCAACAGTCAGTTAGACAACACATGAAAGTAGGGGCCTACAGAGCAACCCGGCTCTGAGATGTGATTCAATAGTCACCACTCAGTGCCAGCCAGTGGCCGTCATGCCTAAAAGCAGATCTATGTTTATGGATTTTCAACTTTTCAAAAGTGGATGAATATGAGGACTTTTATACTGCCAATAAATTCCAAGTGTTATAAAATGACCATGTAGACTGACAGACAAATATACCAATGCTTTCAGCTTGGTTGCCACCTCTGGGTGACTGAATAAAGGATCTCTCTAAGATAGTAATGTGCATCATATCTCTTTCATCTTCTGGCAAGGGAAAATGGCTGCCTAAGAGGATAAATCCTATGTGCCCTGAGAAGCTTCTTATACCACCCGATGACGTACTCGGCTCCACATGCAGCTTACAAACAGCCTCAAGTGACTCATTAATGGCCCTGAGAACATCACCAACACCAATACAGTGTTTCATTCGTGCGAGAAACTGTTCGAAGTGCTTTCCATAGAACAACTTTCCATCTTCCCAAACACTGTAAGGAGTTTTTGCATATATTATCCCATCATACAGAAAAGTAAACTGAGGTAAGAGAGGTTAAACACTTGCTCATGGTCACAAACCTATTAAGCATTTCAAAGCTAGGATTTGAACCTAGGTTGGCTACATCTGGGATCCGAACTTTTCACCTCAGTGGACACCATCACCAAATTAGAAGGGGCAGCAGGGGTTGGTGACACTGTGGAATTTGGTTGTCTTCTGGTGCCTTAGAGGTGCTACAGTGGAGACAGATGACACTTTTACTTTTAGCATTATTCATCATATTAACTACCTCAGCAGGAAGGACTCTTATGTGGTAGGTATAAAATATCCAAAATGATTTTTTTCCACATGGCCTATGCATATATCAAGACTAATAATATATAATTTAAAATGTGTTTAGCACTATTCACCAATGTCCATAATATTTAAATGTGTTACTGAGATATTTTAGGCATTTATGAATGTAAAAACATATGCCTTTGAGACAGAAACACTCATTCAAAGATATGTGAATTTCCTTGGTGTTTTGCAGTCAGTGTTAGTTTGCATAAAGCAAGAAACAAGAGATATTAGTTCTTTCAAAAGTATCAAAATATTCAACTTTGAGATAACCACTTACTGGTCTTAATATAGCCATATTTAATAAGCTGAAAACTATGTACTTTTTTTTAAATGGAGTTTTTTCTTCTACTCCCTTCATCAATGGACTCAACATCTTACTTCCTATTCCTCAAACGCAGGTGAGGCTCAGCTGCGAGGATATTTTTGTCTGGATTATAACCACCTCCTAACTTCCACCATATTCACTTGAGCTCTCTCCAGTCCCTCTCCACACAGCTACCAGAATAATTCTTTCAAAAGCTCAATCAAATCACATTACTATTTTTCTTTTGCCCTCTAAAGTCATCACTGCACCTAGAAACAAATCCAAGCTCCTCACAGAGACCCCTGGATCATGGTCCCTGACCTCTCCAGCCACACCTTAGCCGACTCCCTCCTTCCAATAAGGCTCCTCCACACCTGTTCAGTTTTCACCACAAGGCCAACTCTTTCCTGACTCAGGGCCTCTCACACTCTGCTCCCTACCTAGAGAACTCTGCCCTAATCCTTTATGTGACGGAGCTACCAGGTCATCTCCAAAACTCTTGCCTGACTCCCTAGCCTAAAGCCAAGAGTTACACTTTCTATTCTTTTCCCTCATAGAATTGATTTTATATACACCTTTAAATATTACTTTTTGTTTATAAGTTGGTTGGTTGGTTTTGTACACTGGCTGGAATGTCACAAGGGCAGAAACTGTCTGTGCTCTCCGTGTTGTACAGGTGGAATTTAACAACATCTATCACACAGCATGCAATCAAAGTTTATTGAGAGAAAGGAAGAAGGAAAGAGGAACAGAGAGCAGAGAAAAAAAGCGAAAAGGAGGGGAAAGTTTAACCCAAACACAGTTTTTTAAAATCATTGGACAGTGAGATCTGTTTGGATGTTTCTCAGTAATTCTTATTGTTTATTTGGGTTTTTACTTACTTATGTCCAATCTTTTGCATGTAAATATTGGATTGCATATATAGAAAGAAATTTAGAACCAAAAGAAAAATGAGGCACAGAAAGTGTATAAAATGGTTTTGAATCCTTATACCGAAATCAAGTTCTATAAATCTCATATGATCCTAGAATAATTTTATAAATAATTTTTAAATTAAGTGACAATAATGAAAATGTCATCAATTGTGGGGATGACAGGTGGTAAGTCATTTCTTAAAATAACCTTCAGGTATATAAATAATACAAATTAGTTCACCCTTTGACCATTATTTGTTATATTTTACTATACATAAGACTCAAAAAATAGTTAAACAAAAAGAGCTATAACCAAAAAACAAACATGGATGCTTATGTCTTACAATTTAAAAAAAAACAAAAAAACTCACAGATTTTTAAGTCCTACATTCCAGTTATTCACACATTGAGAACTCTGACATTGCATTTGTCTTTTGACATAGCCTGATTCTTTCAATGTAATCTTATAAGTTTATCACAAATTACTGAGCTTCACCCCTCACCCTCATGCAAATAATGATTTTATTCTTTAAGTGACTACTGTCCTTACAGGCGCCTAAGTAACAAACACTGTAAAGGGAAAATATTGTGACTGTCTCAAACGAAATGAGTCTTACTTCTAAGAGTGGGCCAAAAGATGTTTCCAAGACATAAATAGGCTGAGGTGGAAGACAGTGGCCAACCAGGAGGAAGGGAGGACTCATTTTATGTGTCTCTAAAAGATCTTACATCGCTGTGGTCCTCAAAATGAGCTCGTGACCTAGGAAGGAGGGTGCCTCTGATGCAATCTGGCATTTCTGATGCTTGTGAGTTACTGCTGTTCTGAAAAGGGGAATGTTCCAAATAAAAACAAATGTGCTGCCCTCTAGAGGCTATGACAAATAAAGACAACCTGAAAATACAGTAACAAAAAAAGGGAAAAGAACAAGAGAGTAGGTTATGCTGATCTTTTCTGTTTTTTCAAGTTAACATATTACATTTTGTGTCAGACTTTAAATTTGAAAAGTAAATAAATATGATGGAGAGGAAATTTTGTATGCAAACACAATTCTGGATCCTTTCTATTTTTATGTGCATTTTAAACAACTTTATTGAGTTTTAGATTATAAATTTAGTCACTCTAAAGGTTAGATTCAATAGTTTAAAAAATACATTTAAACCAGATTGTGCAATATCACCATAATCCAGTTTTAAAACATTGTAATCAACCCCAGTAAGATCCCCTCCTGTTAGTTTACAGCTAAAACCCATTCTGGCCCCAGGCCTTGGAAACCACAAATCTATTTTGTACCTCCATAGATATGCCTCTTATTTCACTTTTAAAATACAGAAATCTGGAATTCACCTCTCCATAACATAACCATCAAGACCATTCCTCCTGTTTTGTAGTGCTTCTGATTCGAAATGCCCTGCCTTGATCGGGGTCATAAATTAGAGGTTAAATCCCTTAGCAAACTAGACTTTAGGAGAAAGTAGTGGCAAATGCCTAATTCTCAGCATTTCACATGGTGTACATTTAACCTTCTGCAGCTCTGAAGTTGATGTTAAATCTGCCTCTAATCTCTTTGAGAAAATGTGCATGATTATACTTTTAGCATATAGGTGAATAATCCATTTCAAAATAAAGTTTCACATCTTAAGGTTTATAAAGAATTCTTGCTTCTAATATTTGACTTCACTGATTTCAAGCAACTCATTTCACCTGTATATTTAAAATATTCTGAAAGTATTTATTTCTCTACTGATAAGCCTTTTTCTTAAAAAGGGATCTTCATTGGCTGGAGATTTAGTTCAGTGGTGCTGCGTCTGCCTCAAAAGTGCAAGGTTCTGAGTTCGATGCCCAGTTCAAAAAAAAAAAATCTTCATTTTAGGTCTATGAAGAACATTTTAACCCTGGAGGTATCACACACACCCTAGGATGGAAATGAAGATTCCTCAAAAGTTCAGATTCTGGGGAGATTAAGACCAGAGCCTCTAAACTGTCCTTTGCAGTGGGAATCCAACTCTGAAACACTGGTGTGGTTCTTAATTTTTTGGTACCTAAGTTTCTTTCGGGAGGAATGGAGATAATAATTATCTTTAATTTGGGCATGATACTGCTGGGAAGTGTGCTTGAAATGTACCACACAGTGACCATCTGCAATCTCTATTATCTGAAAATGATCATCACTTCTATATGAGAATAAAGAATCCATTTTTAACTGGTAGTAAAAAAGCAGGTAACAATAAGAAGGCTGAAGTTTTTTGATGATCTATTTACAATTACACTGTTTGTATCTCATTCTTTGTGGCTCTTCAAGGCCATCTGTGATCCAGTTCATTTCCAAAGCTAAAGATCAAATTCAAACACTGGTCTCCAAGAAGACAACAAATCACACCAGAGCTTTTGTGCCACAAACATGCAGACCCTGTGGCACTTTCTATACTGCCTGCTTGTGTCCTTCCGAAGAGCACTACCCTCACTGCATCTAAATGGTAACTGACTACCTCACGGAGGCCAGACTACGAGATCACAGCAAGGCAGAAGGTTCTTTCCCTTGAGTTTGAAGAAGTAAAATAAAAGAATTCAAACTAAGCAAGAAAGCTAAGATGATACTATGGGTATTAATAGTTTGACTTTTGAGTTCGCTTTTCTAAGTAATTTATGCTTTAAAGGCATTATTAATTTAGGAACAGAGTGTATCTTTGTGAATCAATACCAGTGGAGACTCAAACCACTATAATTAATAGAACTAGGCCTGCTGACTCACCTCCACTAAACACAGTCTCCAACAGCCCAAATCTGCACAGAATTGCAATTAATGCTTCTCTCCTCTTTCGAGCACCATGGAGTAGTTTTATAAACACCAAAGTGTGTTAATTTAAACAAAATATAAGAAACCAATTTTTTTCTAGGTGGTAAAGCTTGGTCTGCATATTTTCACTATTGCATAATGGTTACCTTTAGCCCATAAACTACAAGGTCATAGCAGGGTCACAACAAAGTGGCAAATGTAATAAAAGAGAAGAAAATAACTAGAGACCATATTTAAGTTGCCTTTTTCCTTAGCTAGGTAAATTAATGTTTTTGTAGTATAATTCATGGGGTAGGGCTGATTTAAAATAGGCTTTCTATTGAAACTGTTCATCTACACCTTGTACTACTTTTAAAAATTTGTTCTTTTTACTGTTTTTTTTCCTTCTAAAACACACAGTCCAAATTTTGCTCTCTCCCAAATGAGATTTAACTTAAAGGCAAAAGCCACCCTGGGTTTAGAATGTGCACATATTAACATTCAAAAGTAATGTATGCAAACAAGTCACTATTCAGATCATGAAGATAATATGAACATAAACAGAGAAGAACAAAAAGAATAAGTCCAGGCTCTTTGTCCGTCTAAGTAAGAGTATCTGTACACCAGGGGGTAGTAATCTAATATCAAGAATTCATAATTTTAAAAGTTTTGTACCTGCTACTTCACTATAAAACATGAAGCTGCAAAGTCAGCTCAGGCAGAAAACGGCTTGAGATCTTTGTAATCTAAATGTGATGGTCATGTGGTAACACAGGCAAGTCCTTCTGCTGTGTTTTTCATTTATACGCTGTTGCTACCCAAGATATAGCAAATAATGTCATCAATTTCCTTCAATTACCTCATAAAGGACTCATTTGCACTCAGGGAATAAAAAAGTTGCAACAGTAGCTTTAGGATCACTCAGCAGCAAGAATCAGCATTAATAACTATCCTCAGAGGCACAGAGGGAGGGAGAAAAGTCATTTGCTTAACATTCTTTAATTCTTTGTGGTACAACAAGACAATGTCATGATTTGGGGCTGAAAGGCACAGTGATTTTACTCACAAAGGAGAGTCTTATAACGTGCACATTTTTGTGATGCTTGGAGTTACAAGGTCTGAAGCTACCTTTTCCATGCCATTCCCCTGCTGAAAGCACTCAAACAGCCTTGGGTGTGTGTGGGGGGGGGGGGGACGCAACATTATTTTACTAGTAGGACATGAACTATACCAGGTCTTATTGTTATATGAAGAAGTTTCTTTGTACAACAGTGAGGATAATAGCTTTTGTATGCCTGTATCATCATGTAGGGTCGTGCATAGCTAGTTAAGCATTCTTCCTTCAGTTTGATTACACAAAACATTGATTTTGTAATACAATAGCATGTGAAGGTCAGTATGGGTATGAAAGAAACCTTAGATGCTATGACAAATCTAATAACTATCAGGGTATTTGTTCCTAAGAGTAAAGCATTTTTCAAAATATTTTGCTGATTTGTTAAGGTATGGGGAGATGTTTTGCCGGCTGCCTGGCTGACCTTCTCCAAGGCCCTGCAGAGAGACGCTGAAAACAGAGTGTCTCAGAAAACAAAGATTTGTATCTTAGAGTAAGGCAGATACCAAAACAGGGATCACAAGTTGAGGTCCCTAAGTATCTGAACCAAAAGCAGGGGTGGGGGCACAAAGATCAACAGGCTGCTTATCTGTACACCCAGCTTCACCAGCTCCAGGAGGGAAACCCAAA
Source organism: Heterocephalus glaber (assembly GCF_053883595.1). Classification (NCBI taxonomy): domain Eukaryota; kingdom Metazoa; phylum Chordata; class Mammalia; order Rodentia; family Bathyergidae; genus Heterocephalus; species Heterocephalus glaber. The sequence continues at coordinate 11,739,486 of NW_028258156.1, forward strand.
CACACTTCCCATATGGCATTTCAAAGTCCTCCTTTGGGCTATTTTCCCTCAGTCTAGCGCGCTAACCATCTTAACAAAAGCGACTTGACTTTCACCTTTATGTCCCCTTTGAGCATCTAAAACAGGGAGTGATTCATATCTTACCAGGAATCTTTGAAATGAATTTCTGGAAAGAATAAAGGTACCAGATGCTCCTGCAACAAATGTGGGACTGCACTGCCCTCCAGAGGAGACTTTCTGACACATGTTTTAATCAACTAATGATGAGATCTAAGGAACTGTGCTACAGTCAAACTCACTGCAATTTTAGTCCTTCCATTCCAAATATTTTTTTAAAATAATCTATAAGTCAGCAGCAACCAACTGTTTTTCTCTAAGCAAAGCATTAAAATTTTTGGCTCTTCTTTTACCTCACCTGTTTTTGTCCTGGTCAAAAATAATATTTGCTGCAGCTTTTACTAAATACTAAATATTAATTATTTTGGTTATAGGGCCTATTTATTTATGTATATTTTTAGAGAAACCAGACTAACCAGATAGCCTCAGCGATCCTGAGCAGAGCTGAGGACCCTCGGAGATGACTTACAGGCACATAAAAGTGCAGCTATAAACTGAATATTTTACTGTCTAATTAAGTTGTCATCACTTATCTGAAACTTAAAGTGTGCCCACAGCTATTGCAAGAAAAACTACAAATTTATTTTGAACATTTTCCTTCCTGAGCTTTTGTTTTCCACAGCTTTATCATCTATTTCTGTCCCCACGTTACTCTTTTTGTTTTTGTATCAGGGATCAAACTCGGGACCTTGTGCTTGCAAGGCAGGTGGCGGCACCACTGAGCTAAATCCCAGGCTCCACGCCACTCTTAAATAGGGGATGATTTTTGTGAGTTATCACTTTCTGTTTAAGATGTTTAGTTCAAAATTATTAAGATTTAAGACAAAGCTAATACTTTCTTGGTAAAATCCTAATAATCTGTTTGCCTATATGAATGTCTCAAAACACATGAATGGAAGGAATTTACTTGAGAAAGTTAAACTTTATCTAACAAATATTTACATAAGGCTTTGCAAATATTAACTCATTTAATTATCATAACATCTGTGAGATGAATACTATCGTCACTGTCTACCTTTTCTACAGATAAGACACATAGAGGTTAACTCAAAATCACAAATCTAAGGTATGACGGAACTAAGAGTCAAATTTAAACAGTTCAGCTTCCAAACCCTGATTCTTAACTTCTTGACTTTAATTTTAAATGGTAATTTAAGTATGTAGTTCCCACTCTTCATCATGACAAGCATTAATAAAATTTAAAAGAAAGTTAATTTTTTTCAGAATTTATTTTTATAATCCATGGCACAGAAAACTTTAAAAATACTAAAACCCTGGTAGATCGAAATGCTGGAAGTCAGAATAAAACTGTAAAATAATTTTTGTGAAGACTTATAAATATTTACCAAGGCATTAATCTTTTTTCGGGGGGGGGGGGACAAAAATACTGAAACAACCTGAAAAAATATTAACTATCTTTTTCTAATTATGGAAACAAGATATGTAAACAAATCAGCCAGTATCAAAGTCAGTATCAAAAATACCCTTTATTTTATAAATATCAAGCAATTTAATAATTGCTTATAGATATCAATATAATTATGATATAAATAATAATTGATTCTGTTTTCTGCAATAAAAAAGTATGAAAAGCAGAAATAATATTCATAGCCTACTACTAAATTCATGAAGAAAATTATGAGAGTTAATAGGAACCTTAGATTCAGTCACAGAGACACCACCACAAACCTACAGTCACTTAGCTTGGATGGGGATTATAAAATATATTTCAGGTTGCACTTAGAAAACAATGTTCTTGCACCAAGCACAGGCCAGCCAGCTACCCAGCAGCTGGGTTCAGAAACCAGAGGGCCCCTAGGAAAGCAGTCGGTGACTACAAAGCTAATGTGGTCAATGCTCGGTGTCGTTATGGGGATTAGGCGGGGGTCACAGCTACATGCCAGCACCTGCGCAGCTAGGACATAAGCTTATATTTGACATAAATCATATACCCTCTGTTTTGAAAGCAAATAATAAAATAGTTGTTCCATGTCTCTTGACCTTTATTTCTGAGAAACTTGGATTTTTTCCCCCTTATTGCTACGAAATATACTCTCTGCCCCAGTGGATCAGACTTAGAAAACCCTATCACATCTCCTGTGTGATTTGCATCTCAAACAACACTAACTTCTTATTATGTTTTAAAGTTGCTTAAAGTGAGGAAGAAAGGAAGGATGAAAAGGAAGGAAATTCAGAAAGATACCCCAAAAAAGAAATTAAAACGCTAGCATTGACCAAGGGATATGATCAATCAGCTAGTGATAAAGGGAAATAAGCTGGGCATAACCTTTGCTAAATGCTGCTTTCACAGGTCTCAGTAATGCTGGTGCACAGTTAGCTCCTTAATTCACCATTTTTTGCAGAATCCAAATACAGTAATCATATTTGCTTCTTCCTCAAAAACTTTGCTTTTGAAACTTAATAGTAACATTACTCAAGATGCAGAGAGATAGTGTTGCCACAAGTTACTTGAATTTTTAAGGAAAAAAGACAAGGTGGATAATTACTCAGAAGAATTAAACGCATGTACAATATTAACTCTGGACACTCATAAATCAATTAGCCATAGAGGCAAACTGAAAGGTAAGAGATATTAACAGGAGAGAAAAACTCTGGAAAATATATCAAATCAAGATTGCCAAATTTCTCTATTATTACTACTAATAATAACCAGAGCAGACACATAGGAAGCACTCTATCAGCAAGCAGAGTACTGTAATTCCTCATACTGAGGTAATGCCCAACCCTCACATATATCACACTGGTCTAACTTCTGAAGAAAAGAGCAAGAGAGATATTGAGTATTAATCTTAAGTAGCTACTTACTTGCTTGAGCAGGGAATATTTTTAAAAAACCCTTTCATTCTAACTATTCTATGTAAAAAGATACATTATCTTTTAGTCAGTGATATTCCCTTCAGTACAAAAATTGATACCCAACAACACATCTTTGAGGGGTCAGGAACTTTGTTATACCAAGTATAGCTAATACAGATAATATTAGGGTAATTACTAATAATTCATAAAGCTTCAGTGCTGTGAAAATTATGAAATTGCTAATGCAGCGATACTTAATATGTCTCCCAATTTAAGGTACAATATCCAAATATTTATTAAGTTCCTGCTATGGAGCAACCATTAGTCATATAGCAGTGAACATAAAGCCACTGTCTTTTAATAATTTACTAAAATGGGGAGAAACAAAAAATAAATTTAACAAACTGTGTAAGATGCTAGAGAAAAAAGCCAGCAAGGGAGTGAGGTGACATTGTGTGTGCACAGGGCAGACCCTAAAGCACGGAAGGTCATCTGAGTGGCATCTCTAATTAGGTAGCTGAGCGCTGCGTGGATAATCAGGAAGACAACGGAACGCAGACAGAACCTCAAGTGCAAAATTTCTTGAATATGTAAGGCATATCACACATTCCTTTGTGGGCCTTGGTAAGGACTCTGAATTTCACTCTGAGAGAGGGGAATCCAGTGTGAGACATGCATTTTTCTAGTCATGGGGGGAAATGAATATGCTCAATTTATAAGGATAGATTATATGACATAGTGACCAAAACTTGGGACTTGAAGACAGATATATGTGGATTAAAATAATCTCTATTAACTCAATATCCCAGCTGTACGACCCTATCCCAATTCCTTCATTTCTCAACATTCCCTTCAGCAGTCAAAACACCTTCATTGCAATACTACTGGGAAAATTAAATAATTCAAGCCGCATCTGTGACCAGGCTTGTGCTACAGGGAGTGCGTAATGAAGAGTAGCAGTTGCTGTAACAGTGTTGTAAGAAGTTGGAAAATGTGAGCTTAAATAGCACACACAGATTTTAAGAGGCTGAAGAGAGGATAGAGAAGAGAAAGTTGATTTTAGGACAGACTATGAATCCTGGAAAGTATTAAAGGATGCTCAATTGCTAAATAAATCTTCAAAAAGATGCTCTTAAAAACCACAGCTCAGAATAACAGATACATAATTTCATCATGAGAACTTGGCATGTGACATAAATACATAATTCACATAATCATGACTCCCCCAATACAATGAATAATAAAAGTAGTATTTCTCAGTAAACATTTCACATTTCTTAAGTCATATCTCACTGACTCTTATAAAAAACCTAAGAGTAAGATATTAATTTCATTTTTGAAAAGAGAAACTGAGGTTCATAGAAAGTAAAAGATATATTCAAATCACAAAATTAGTAAGTATGGCCAAATACGGTCCATAATCATTGCTCAATAAATGTTAATAAGTCAGTGTTTTTTGTATAAACATATGAATCTTAACCTCAAATCTCACCTCTTAATTGCTACAGTAATGTTGCTTTAAATGTTTCCCAAATTCTCCAAATCATACGAATTGCCTGGGTTGCTTGTGCTTTTCTGTATCCCACTGCAGGGCCCAGAATCCATCATGGAGCATCCCAGAAACTGATATTTTTAACAAGTAACTAGGAGAGTCTTATGATGGATGAATTTTAACAAAGAGTTGATACTAACTTCAAAAAAAAAAGGAGTAATAATGAAACAAATAGTAATTTCATACTGTCCTATATTCGACTCTATAATCACTACCTCACTCTTCACTCTTTTATCTAATTTAATTAATTTATATATTTTTATTAGTACATGTTTTCAGTACATGCACTTTACAATCATCTTAGGGAATGGTCACATGTACATAATGCAGCATGGTTCTTTTCTTAATTCCCTTCCCCTTCCCTCCACCTCTCTCCCTCCTCCTCTAATTCCCCTTTCCCCATTTTCATTCTTTTTGATATTAATCTTAGTTCAAGTTTATGACATATAATGTTTACGTTCATTGAGGTTATTCGGTTCTTCTACATGGCATATCTTTATTTTACTTATTTCCCCTTCCCCTCCTCCTCTCTCCTCACCCTTAGTCATCTGGACCCCTTCCCATTTGCAAGAGATCCATGCCCCTGTCTCCTTCTATCCATCCTTTATTATGCTCTTTGTTTGTTCTTTGCTTTACTCAAATGAGAGATATCATACAGTATTTAAGTTCGTGTGTCTGGTTTATTTCACTCAACATTATATTTTCCAGGTGCATCCATTTTCCTAAAAGAGAGAAAGTAAAAACTCATGGCCTTTTGACCCTCTACTGATTTTAAAACTCCACACTTACTGGCCTACTTTACAAAAAGAGAGGGCCCTGAAATACAAATTTTTTAAATGTGGCCATGAATCAATTTTATCTAAGATCCCTATGTTTATTTTAGCTGAATGAGAAAAAAAATTTACATGGAAGCTATTGTTTTAAATTTTGTTTTTTCTACTGCTATTACTCTAAGCAAATGTCTAAGAAAGGATGTTTTAGGACTAGAAGTTCATACCATAGATTCATTATAAAAAGTAGCCTTTCCTAACCACCAATGCGTGTCTTGATCAAATTTTATAATACTAAGAAATTTCTCTTCATATTTTATTACTTGGTAACACAACTAAGACTGTCGCTGATGAAGTGCTCATTTTCCTTACGTTCTGGTAAGAGTGGGAAAACAGTCTTCACTTGGGAAAACAGTCTTCACTTGGAAACTTTTTAATATGCTTTAAAAATACACATAGCTGTATATTCTGGCAATTGCTGAGTGATGTAAAAATTTGTAGTGCTGGAACTAGGATTAGATTGGATTGTGTTACACTAATATGGTGAATGATTATATATATTTTAAACTTTTGCATTCTAAAAATAAGTACATATAAAATATTCACTTAGCATGGTACAGAGAACAAATATGAGCAATTTAAAATATATATATATATACATATATATATAAGCCTAAAAGCAAGTGTCATATTACCTCTGTGCCTACAGTTCCTACTATGAATGTTCACATATTAGTCAGCTTTGCAACATTACAATAAAATACCTGAGATAATGAATTTATAAAGTGAAAAGGTTGTTTGGCTTACATTTGTGGATGCTCCTGTCCAAGATCAGATAGCACCATTTCTCTGGGCCTTTGGTGAGGTCATGGATGGCAGAGGTGGGGAGCACATGTCAGAACAACCCACTCATGTCACAAGCCAGAGACTGAGAGGCCAGGGTCCCACAGACCTCCTGAAGGGCACACCTTCACCTCTTAATCCCAGTCAATAATCCCAGTAGGCCTCACCTCTTCAAGGTTTCACCACCATGTCTCAACAGTGCCAACCTTAAATCTTTAAAACACAGACCTACAGGGGACACTCATCTAAACCATCACAGCCCATTCATTAGTAAAGACTGAGGCAGTATTTTAGACACAGGAAATAAAGATGACAGACTATTCTCCTCCCTCAGATGGAGAAAAATGACCTGAATTCTCATTCTCTGGGTTCCCAAAAAGAAAGAGAAACTTCCACACTCTTATGGCTTGTATCTAGATGTCCCCCAAAAGCCTCATGCGGCATAGGTGGGGCTTTTCAGAGGTAGCTGGATCTAGGGTGTGTGTTGCTGGGATCAAGGATGTGATGCTGGAATTGATTTGTGGTGTGATGCCAGGATTAGGCTGCCCCACCCTGGGTGTGAGTGCTACTTGCCCTAAGGGTGGGTAGCCTGAATAGGATATAAGGGACAGAAAGAGAATCTCTGCTTGTGGTTTTTCACTTGCTGCTTGCTGCCTTCTGCTTGCCATGAACTATTTCTCCTCTGTGATGCCCCTGCCATGCCACCTTGCCTTGGAGCCCGCCAATTATAAACTGAAACCTCTCCACAAATTATGAGCCAAATAAACCTTTCTCCAGCAACAAGAAAAGTAACTAAGAAACACCTTCTCTTGCGTCGGATTTCAGTGAATATTAACTGAAACACAATAACGAAACACAATAATGGCTGTTGCAAATTTAGAAAAAAAATTGTCTTTCAATTCCATTGACTATTACCAACAAGCAACAACACTCTCAAAATTTTCAGATGAAAATAATATTTTGAGAGGGTATTTACTAAAAATACTACTTTTGAGTCTGATTTTTTTTTCTTTTAGTGACAACAAAAGAACAATGTGAAAACTACAGCTTTTTTCTTCAAACTATAACAAATGAGTCTCAGAAAATATACACGTTCACTTTTTAACTCAACCAAAATTAAAAAAAGAAAATGGAAATTGTGTAATAGAAATTGTGCCATCCAATAAATGCAAAACTACAAAAGTTAAAATAGCATGTGACAATTTTTGACATTTAAATGACCCAAATTCTCTCACAAAGAAATATCAATACAAATGTTAGGACAATAGATGCTTTGTTTCAAAGCACTGTCAAATTAAACATACTTTGAAATTATCTAGTTCAGTGTATTTGCAACATTAAGCCATCAATTTCTAGGGTTTTATAAATTATTTAAAGTGCAAACATTTTGTTTTCTTTTTTGTAACACAATCAATGCTATCTTAGAAACTTTCTTCATTATGAACCAGAACATAACTTTCTTTTAGCAAAAGATCTGTAATTAAACCAATTACATTTAGCATTCAAAAATTCAAAATGTCTCTTCTGTGTGTTCTAAATTGGTACTGGTCTACTCTCATCTCTGAAACTCTGAGAGAAAGGAGTTTCTGAATTTGTAAAATATCTACCTTCATACTCACAAGGTGTTTGGAACATGGACATTACTAAACATGAAATTCTTCAAGGAAAACAGAGACAATTTAGAATTTGGGGGAAAGACTAAACTCTAATGCATGCCAAGAGCCAGCAGAGGGAGTAAAATCCCCAAAATACAGTTTAACTTATAAGAAAAATGCTGAATGGAGACACAGCCATCCGTCACCCAATCAAAAAAGAGGCTGTAATCAGATTTTTAGGACCTTGGTCCAAGAAGTTAAAATGAATTGGAATTATACCTCACCCATCTTGTGAAAATTTATCTCCTTCTATATATGTTCTGGAGAGCATAATAAACAAACAGGGCATTTCTTCATCTAATACCTCCAGTACCTTGAAAAAATTACCTTCTTAATATTCCACTGGATAACAAAGAAAAGAGGCTGCCCTACTAAAAGACAGTTACATACTTTCATTACACAAGAACTATTAAATGAACAATTTCTTACATTTAGCTGTGTGGCTGGCCAAAAAATCACAATTCCTGTGTCAATGACCTTTTAGTCAGGTATTTTGTTCTTGCACATGACAGAGAAAGATGGCTAATACGATCTGCATGAATTAGTAACTGTAGGAGCACAGAGGGAGACATTTCTGAACTCAGTGAAGAAGTAGGCCAGGAAAAACTGTCAATAATAGGCTAAAGTCCAGATCATAATGTTTCATTTCAAGGCATTTTATACACCAGGATACAGCATTATCTCGAAGAAAGGAAATTCTGTCCTGTCAGGTCACAGAACTATCAAGGCATCTGATTAAATTACTGCCTTTCAACCTCTCAGGGGCATTTACTACCACCTGATACGCATTTGTTGGCTTATTGTTCCACTTACTCAGACAGTGAAGGGCTGTGAACTTCAGCACCATTTATTCCATTAAGATGCAAGCCCACAAGGGTTTTACATAAAGTCCAAATCATCCAAATTCCAATTATGCAAACTGTATATGAAATGACCTTGTGGGCCTTTTAATAGAAAATTTGTTCATCAAAGACCACAGCTCCTTATGAATTTTGCTTATCAACCCTTAGAAGTCAGTGAAAGAATTTTTTTAAGTGTTAAAAAGAAAAAGAGTTTTGCTAGAAAATCTTCAACTGTGCAGTTAACACTGAATTTGATAAACAGTGCATTCCCAGTAACAGTCACCAAAATTCCAAGTTAAATCTGTGCCCTTGGAACAGTGCCAAAATGCCACAGCATATTTGCACTTTGAACAAATTGCAAATTTTTAACTTATTTTTTACTGCCAAAACAAAGGCTTAAAATATGTGGATTCCATCTTCCCTGAAAACTTTACAATAGTAATTTTAGATGCGAAGGAAAATGCTTTGAAAACCAATAAAATGGTAGATTAACTGGATTTGCTATTTTAGCATGCATACCACCTGAACTATTTCTGGAGGCCATATGTGAAGACAAATAACCTGAAATACTCACTATCATAATCTTTGAAATTGAACAACTTCATTGTTTTTTTTTGTACTTGACCTACATCTTTAACTATTCAACCTCAGCTTCTTTACCTGTCATATGGAGGTAGCAAAGCCTCACAGAGGCTTGTTGCAATGAGATAATATCTGAAAAGTGCTTAGCTAGTTTCTACCACATGCTAAGTATCAATGAATGAATCTCCTACACTGAAAACCCAGTAGACATACATTCAAGACATTAATTGTGATATTTGCAAAATTTTTAAAATGACATTTCCAGCTTACACTTTTCCATATATATATATATGGAACAAAGTCTTTGTAAATAGGGAAGGGTGGAGGGAGTGAAGGGAGGGCTGGGAATGGGGAAAAAATAAGAACAAAGATGCATCATGTAAAGGTACAAGTTTCCAATGAGAAATGTAAACGTATTGTATACCTAAAATGTACCAATAAAAGAATTTAAAAGAGAAAATATATATATATGTAATATATATATAAAGTTCAGCTTTCACTTAATATATATATAAAGTTCTAGAAAGTTTAGTTCAGCTTTCACTTAATATACATATAAAGTTCTAGAAAAGGCAGGTAGGTCTTGGTTATCACCCAATGCAATCGGTTAACTGAAAAAGTTCCTCCTAACAATTTCTAGAATATACTGGACATTTTATTACTATAGTAGGTGCCTTATACCAAACATCATCTTTTCTTACTTTTTATTTGAAAAAATATCATGAGTCTTTTGGTGGAAATAAATAAGCATATAATGGTAAATTTTTCTGGAGAAATGCAGATTAACACAGATAAAACCTATGCTAAAATGGCTTCTTTGATGAATGCAAAAAAAAACAAGTACAGAAGATAAAACAGTCCTGGTTAAAACCAAGGCAGAAATTTATCACTATGTTTTATATTTTGCTGTTTTTTAAAAATAATATATTTTACTTACAGTCTATTTTTATTTGAATTGAAATTTACTTTTAAATACAAAATGCTGATAATCAAAACATTAAAATATCGTGATATTTTGATACATGTATACATTGTGTAATATTTAAGTCAGGTTAAACGTATCTCTCTCCTTAAACATTTATAATTTCCTCATGGTGAAAATAGTCAAACTTGTTTTTTCTAGCTTTTTGAAATATACAGTACATCATCATTATCTATATTCATCCTATTATGCAATAGCAACCCAGAACTTCTTACCCCTTTCTAAGCACACATAAATACTCCTTGCTTAACTTCATGTTTTTTCAATAGGAAAATATGAATTTGGATTTCAGTTTCAATTGTGATGTGAGGAATAGGTCCTTCTCCTTGTCGTCAATATTCCATAAAGGAACACGGAAGAATTGTACATGCTTTGCACATAGGCAACTTTTCCTGTAGTAATTTGAATGGTATGATGATTTGAAATGTGCTTAATATTATTGTTTTCATTAAATTATGTCTAATATATTATAACTGTGTGTTAAGTATTTATAGACCATAAATTCCCTTGGAGATTTTAAATAGCAAGTTACTAATTACCTCCCTTGCCAAAAGTTCATAAGACATGAAGTATTTACTATTAAGTAGCTTCTTTATTTCACCTGAGGGAATGTTGAAATGTTTCCCAATGGGTAATTTCAGTGACCTAAGCATTAAAAAACTGATGAATAAGATACCACAGAGATCAGTTAGAATCCCATGCTGCCAAGTTTGTTTGGTTAAACAGCCCAGCTTTTTCCTGAGAATGATGTGATTAAATGTTCATCTTCTTTTATAGGAGAAGATTTTATGCTAGAGGGTATAAGGGGGTCCAAATCACAAATAAAGGACTTGGTGAATTGTTACTGGGAATTTGTCCTGTAGGGACTTTAATTCTTAGGACATTTTCAGCACTGTGTTGCGTCCTTGATAAAATTTCTCCCGAGAAACTACCTGCCTATATTAACAGTCACTGTCTGTCTTTCAAAATATATGATTCTTCTCTCTCATTTAGTAGATTCATTTAAACATTTGCTTGTGTAAGACGTAAATATTTATATGAATAGAAACAAATGAATCTAATATTAGGTATGTATATAAAATTGTTTCCTCTTTCAAAGAACCAACTTAGGTTCATAAATTCTTTGATTCTGCTCTAATCTTTGTAATTTCCTTCCTTGTACTAGCTTTGGAATGTAAACTGCAAACATGTACAAAAATAAATAAATAAATAAATAAATAAATGTGCGAGGGAGGGATGAGAAAAGGGAAGAAAAAGGGAACTAAGATGTGTTATGTACAGATACTGATTTCCCGTGAGAAATGTAAAGATTATATACTACACACATGTAATAATAAACTAAAATAGAAAATAGACTTGTAGAAAGAGTGTTTCATGTGATTTGTAACATAAAACTGATGATAATAATAAGTAATTTATTTTGGGGTTGCTACATGTTTATTTGATACTGTACAGTGGTATTTCATTTAAATCTCTCAAGAATCCTAAATGGTGGCACAACTGAAATTCAAATTTTAGAGATAAAGGAACTGAGGCATAGAAGTGAAAAAGGTAGCCTTTTTAATAAAATAAGCATTTATAACACTACTGTTATGATGTAAAATTGCTGTACTTTAGAAACTTCCCGTCAAAGTGGTATAATAGACCAGATTTACTCTTCCACCTGAAACAAAATATGGACAAAATATATCATACAAACGTTTTAAAACTGGACATCAGATCAGAATAGCAATCTCTGTGAGATGTAAAATATACAATGTAATCCAAAGGCTGTTCCAGTTTAATGCATTGAAAGATTTTCTAGTGAAGATATATTGAGCAGAAAATCAAGAAGTGAACTCAGCAGACTTGCAGAGTGGAAGAAACAGAGCTCAAAGTCTGAAAATGCCAAAATACAAATAGGCCTGAACCAGAGGGTAGAGTAGCGGAGTACCAAGCAAAATAATTTCATGCCTACACATAAGGCCTTTCCTTGAATAATCAGTGTATGTATATAAAGAAACTAGCTGAGAGCCAGGAAAAAATACCATTAAGGATTAGAAGTAATAGTACCTATTTCCACCTGTCAGAGAAGAAAATCTGAGGAATCATGGGACACTGGGTACAGTAACCCGAAGGGGTTTTCTTCAGTAGTGAGAAATAATAATAATAAACCCTATGAGCACTGTCCTAGTCATGCTTAACAAGGACCAAAAGGATAAAACCATTCTAATGTATCTCTAGATAAACTGGAAGAATTTTGTGCCAGTACTCAAATTGTTAGCTTTGCTAGATTATGAGACTTATAGAGGTGATTGGATCAATTAATTTAAAAAATTATCAGGTGGGGCTGGGGATTTACCTCAGTGGTTTCAGCGCCTGCCTCGAAAGTGCAAGGTCTCGAGTTTGATCTCTGGTATCAAAATAAATAAATAAATAAATAAATGTAAATAAATAAATAATTATCAAGCATTCAAGAAGAAAATATGACCCCAAATAAGGATGCAAATGAATCAAAACAAGCTCAAAACTGAGAGGACTTAGAACTGAAAAAAATAAAACACATTGAAAGGGTTATATGATTATAGCCTAAAGATTAAAAAGTAACATGAAAGATATTAAAAAGAACCAGGTGAAAATTCTGGAGATGGAAACTATAATGTATCACAGGAAAACTACTTTGGCTGAAGTTATCAGCTGATTAAATGTTCCAGAGGGGAAAAAAAGATTAGTGGAGTTGAAGACACAGCAGCAGAAACTCCCAAGAGGTGGGAAATATTTAAAGAAAAAATGGTCATAAACTTTCCAAATTTTGATTAAAACATAAAACCACAGATCCAACAAGGTCAACAAATACCAAACAAAATAAACAAAACCACTCCAAGGCACATTATAATCAAATTGCTTCAAAAGAGTCATGAGGGAAGCATGAATTTTAAAAACAGTCCAAGGGGAAAAAACACACATTTAAAGTACAGAGGAATAAAGATAAGAATGGCATAAATGATACACACAAGCTTAAATATCACACTGTTTCTCTTACATGAAAAACCCAGAGTAAAAACAAAGAGCAAAATAAAATATTTTAGGAAGTAGAAAGACGGAACATTCTCAAAGGGGAAGGAGATCAAGAAATGGGGGGAGGGCAAAAGGAAGGGATTAGGGATGAAAAAACTGGAATTGGGATGTCTCACATACGTTTACCAACTCCACACAAGGAAGGTAAACATTATGTACTGCAAATATGTACCAAAAAATAAAAGAAAGGAAGGGGATCAGAGGATGGGTGAAAGGGGAGGGAGTGAAGGGTAATGGGATGAAAAAAGGAATTGAGATGTGTTATATACGTGTACCAACTTCCACAAGGAATGTAAACATTGTGTACTAGGCACAAGTATGAACAAACTAAAATTTAAAGAAGAAAGAATAGAAGCACACTTTGCATCAGAAATATTGTAACCAAGAAGATAGTGGTGCAGTATCTTTAAAGAACCAAAAAGAAAAACAAAAGTCAACTTGGATTCTATACCCAGCTAAAATATCTTTCAAAAATGAAACAGACTTCTTTAGAAAGGTGAACCCATTCATCACCAGAATTATATACTTGAAAAAATGTTAAAACAATTCCTCTGACAGAAGGAAAATAACACCAAATGGAAATGATGAATTTAAACAAAGAAATGAAAAGTACCAGAGAGGGTAATGATACAGAAAAATACAAGCTCGCATTATTTACATTTATCTAAAGATAATTGAAGGATTAAAAAATGCTCATAAAAATGCAGTATAGGGTTTACAATTAAAATAACAAAATTAATGATAACAACAGTACAACAACAGGAGGTTAAAATGGAAATATACTTTTGATAAAGTTCTTTCTTATACTATAAATGGCATGCTATATTACTTAAACTATTATATATTAATGGTGAATACTATAAACCCTAATGTAACAATTAAAAACAAGAAAATAGAGTTGTAGGTAATAAGCTATCAAAACAATAAAATAAAATGACTTTTTAAAAAAATAACCAATTAATCCAAAATAAGTTACAGAATGAAAAGGGAAAGATAGAACAGATTGTTCAAGTAGGAAATAAATAGTAAAATGAACTTAACCATATCAATAGCCACACTAAATGTAAATGGCTTAAACACTACAATTAAAGGACAGAGATTAACAGATGAGATATAAAAGCAAGACTCAACTATATTATATGTCACCTTTAAATAGTTAATATAAATATAATGACATAAATAGTTAAAAATGAACTGATTAGAAAAGATGTAACATGCTAACACTAATCACTATTAAATTTGAGACAAAAAAGATTTCAAAGTAAAGAATGTCACTAAACACAATCATTTCATAATAGTTACGGTCAATGTATCAAGAAGATGCACCAATTCTAAATGTTTATGCACCTAAAAAAACAGTACTTCAACATTAAGCAAAAACTAACAGAATGAAAAGAGAAAAACACAAATCCAATTTATAAAACAAGAGATTTTAGTGCACTTTTCTCAGTAATTGTTAGAAAAAATATCTAAGAAATCAGTAAAGATAAACAAGGGATACACATTATCAATAAACCCTTACATTTATATAAAACATTTGAATAAAACTTAAGACCAAAATATACATTCTTTTCAGGTGCACATGAAATATTTATCTACAAATGTAATTAGTATAGTCTAGATTTTATGCTCTAAAGCCAGTCACAACAAATTTAAAAGGATTCAAGTTATACAAGTCATATTTTATGACCCCAATATAATAAATCAGAACTCAGATACAAAAATACATATGAAAAAATATTCAAATACTTGGAAAATAAGGAAAACACTTTTTAATAACCTCTGAGTCAAAGAACAAATCAAAAGGAAAATTTGTATTTTTTTCTTTTCATTTTCATCATATAACTTTAAGGGCCAAATGTGAAGTTTTGAGACACATAATAAAGTAATTATTATAGTCAAGCAAATTATTATCTATCACTTGACAGTTTATTTTTTTTAACTACTAAAAACTTAATGAAAATGAAAAACAATATATAAAAATCTATGAATCAAGACTGAAGCATGACTTAGGGATAATTTTATAGCACTTAAGACCTATATTAGAAAACAAAAGAGATCACAAGTCAATTACCTCAGTATCCACCTGAGAAAACTAGAAAAAAGAGAAGCAAAAGAAACCCAAACTAACTTTTAAAAAAAGTAATAATGAAAACCAGAGTAGAAATCAATGAAATAGAAAACAGAAAAACAAGAGAAAATCAATGAAATAAAAATACAAATATTTGATAAAATCCATAACACTGACAAGGTTCCAACTGGAACTAATAATGGGCAAAAAGAAATAAGACATTAACTTCCAATATTAAGAATGCAGGTCATGATATTATTTCAAAATAAACAGATATTCAAAGGATAAAAGACTATTACCAAGAAATCATTACTTGATCACTACACATTTTAAAAGTTAGACAAAATTGATAAATTTCTTCAAAAACACAAATTATCAAATTCAAGAAAAAACAGGTAGCATGAATAGCACCACATGTAAATTAAAAAGAAATTAGATTTATAATTAAAAATCTCTCCACAAAGAAAGCACTGGTCTCAGATGAGGCTATTTATTGCTACCAAGCAATTAAGGGGAAAAAAGGACAAATCTATGTAAACTTCCAGAAAACTGAATAAAAAGTAACTCTTCTCAAATGCAGATACACATTTTTAAAAACCCAAAATTGTAGAACAATATTCTTCCAACGGAATTCAGCAGTATTTTACCTAGTAATGTAAAATTGGTTTATCATCCAGAATTCAACTAATAAATGTTGGCATAGTAACAGAATAAGTGACAAAAACTATATGACATATCAACAGAAGTAGCATTTTTTTTAATTCTTCATGAGTCACATGGAAAAAGGAGCAAATTTTAGATATATCCCATAGTAGGTACTATCATATAGTATGTTACTAAGTTATTTAGTGAATGATCATATTTAGCGAAGTAATGTCTCCACCAGTTAGTGATTAACACTATTTAGTGAAGTGCTTATTCATTCAGTAATGTCCCTAAATATTTATTAAGTGCCTACTATGTAAGTGAGACTAAGACTTGGATCTACAAAAATATTAAGAAAAATGAGACGAAAACTATTTGCCTCAGTGGAGATTACATCCTTGTAACTGTTGACATTGTCACTGCAATATTGTCTTTATTCTTCCTCTGGTCAGATCTTTCTATTGCTGACAACAGCATTGTAGGCAACTTTGACTGTATCGACATGGTCAGCTGTTACTATATATTCCATTGATTGTGTCATTTTACTGTCTTGTCATTGCAGGCCTGTGAAGATTCCATTTCTACTTCTTAGATCTGAACTAACATAAATACAATAATTCTCTATTTCCCTCCTTACTTACCAGAAGAAAGGTGCTTAACTCTGTTGTAGTTCTAGATAACAACAGAGAAAATAAATAATGCTTTATTCTTACACGGTACTTTATACTTTTCAAAGCATTTTTACATTACCTTCCTATCTCATTTTCAAAATTCTGAGAGCTCACTAGAGAAAGCAGTAATATCTTTATTTTATGGTGGAGGCAATGGAGTCCAGAGAAGTTAAGTGATGTATCCATCCTTCAAAGAATTACTACATAAAGATGGTATTTTTCCATATCCTTCAAGTTTCAAAATGAGAGTTTCATATATAAGCACTCTTTCTTGAATTTAGTGGCACATGTCCAATTATTTCCTAAATAGGCTTCTTCAAATACATCTAATTGTGAAAGCTTTTTAATGTGGCTCCTAAACTTTCTGCCCAATAGTAATGGAGTAGATTATAGAGCATGCACACTTTGCCAGTTCTAAACTGTTATAAAATGATCAAACCAGGGAGAGTAAGCAAGTACTCTTTTAGGGAAATTTAGGTCAGAGAGCTAAGAACTCACATTATTATTACATTTACAATCCCAACTATAAAATTATTCTGTACATATCTACAAAGTTACTCTGAAATTAAATTCCCTTACTGAACGATTTTCACAATGTTATGTAGAAATGATTTTTAAAAAGCTGCTTTTTTACACCTATATTATGGAACTATGCAGTCAACTTAGCGAGAAAAATAATCATTTTACTCAAATGATTCGACTCAAAGTACTAAAAGTGTATTTCGGAGTCTTTTACCCAATTTTAGTAGAACTGCCTCTGCACAGCTGACAGGAAGAAATGAAGAAAGGTTTTCCTCTGCTATAAATAAAATACAGAAGTAGGGGGCATTTGAAAGTTGGTTGAAAGGCTGTTCCTCTTTTAAAAGTCACTAAATTAATGTGAAAATAATTTATATTGTAAGTTGTGCGTGGATTTCTCCAAACGATTGCAAATACTTTTGAAAATAATCTTATTTACTATTTCTAAAATAAATTATATATTTAAACTATATATACTTAAATATATATAAATTAATTATATATATTTTTACAAATAAGGTCATTGGTGAAAAACTATAACAAGCATTAAGAAATTATATTTCTAGGCACATGCAGAGCTCATTTAATTTTAATTATACAGTTCTTTAATTTGGTAATTATAAAATATTCCCTGACAAAATTAGTTTTAGTTACAAACTTAGGCATGTAAATTTCACACACCACTTTTTCTGACACACTGTCAGAATGTCACAGTTTTTAAATAATGACAGTACATGGTATGACACCACTACTTTTTAAAGAAATGCCTCCATAAGATCTTAACATTCAGATGGCTTCCTCAAAAGAAAATAGATGAGGAATAAACATTGGCAATACTTTGCCATCTTAGAAAATATATAACTGACATAATAAAAAATCTTCAACTTGAGAGAGTGACTCTTTTTTTAGAACTATTTAACATGAGATTAAACCAGTAATACCAGTTAAATATTACCTAAAACAGTAAAACTTAAATCTTACTTACTCAACTGGCTAGGGTTACAAACAAATTTCTACCAGTTTTATCCTTTAAATACAGAGAGGATTTTTACATATATTCATAGTAAAAAGTAGCTTTTAGAGTTCAGATTAAAAAGTCTCACGTCTTTAGAAGTGGAGCTTTCTGAAGGTGACCAGGCCTTCAGGACTCTAACTCCATTGGACTGGTCCACTGAGGAGCCCAGAATTTAATGGCATGATTGGGACATAATGCAAACTTAGTACATGGGACCTAGTTGAAGGGATGGGTCATGGGAGTGTGACCTTGGGAACTAGATTTTGTCCCTATTCCCTTCCTTTCTGGTTCTTTCCTTCTCACACTGCTTCCTGGCTCCCATGAGCTGAGGAGCTGTCCTCCACCATGCCCTTCTGCCATGATATTTGTGCCTTGGAGCTGGACAACTACAGACTGAAACCTCTGAAATTGTGAACTAAAATAATCCTTTCCTCTTTTAAGTTCATTTTATCCAGTATTGTGTCACAGCAATGAAAACTAACACAGTAACTATGTTAAAATAAAGACATTGATATTATAAAGCACAATATTTCAAGGGCTTCTTTTTACACAGGGCCTTGTTTGCTTATCTGTATACTTATATATACAGCATTTGAGTCAGCATTCGAAGGTGAGAATACAAGAAATAAAAACACAAATTAACATATAAAATGAATAATATGAGCTAAGTAATATTTTATGGAGCAATTAAAATAAGGCTAAACCAAATACTTAATAATAATAACAACAACAACAATGATAATAATAGCTATTTGACCAGAAGAAACATGTGCTATCTTATTATTCTTTCCATTTTACAGATGGGAAACTAAACCAAGCACTGGAGGCTACAATAATTGTCTAAGACCCTATATCTAATGAGCAGTTGAGTGAACATTTGATTCTAAATAGAAAGTCTGAATTTTGTAAACCAATTATAGTGGTACCTCAGTTCACAAACACTTTTGTTTGCAAAAAAAATTTGTTTTGCACACAGAAGCGTTTGGCAAAATTTTGTTTTTGTTTGCATCAGGTGACAAACATGACCCTGGTCATCTTTCCCACACAAACACAAACATGGCCACCTTTTCCAGAATCATAGAACAGATTAAGTTCATGAACTAAGGCACCACTGCATATGATTCATATGAGCAATATAACATCCTGAACAGTGAGACATTCAAGTGAAAATAACCAACTCTAAATGTTTGTGTAGCTAAAACATTTTTTGAATTATACTCATTCATGTCTTACTTCTGCTTGCTTATGCATGGATTAGTCTCAAAAACAAAATTCTCCTCTCCACCTTTGTACCTGCCATGAGCCCTTCTCTATCCACTGCTTCTGTTGATAGGGAAAACAATAATCTGAAATCATCCTATGTACAGCCTGACTTACAGTCCTGTTCATTTTTTCTTTGCTTCCTTCTATACAAAAGATATTCTCTGAATCTTCTGAAAGATAAGCAGCAATCTTGCATTTATCCATTTCCCCATATATTTCTTCTAGTGTTCTACCTCCATTTTTGAAATAAAGATGTCTCATTCTCACCTATTGTTTTCCTAAACTCCAGGAGAATCCTGGAGGCAAAAGCAATAAAAAACAGGAATGCAGCCCTCCTAGTGTTGTAGTAGGGTTTGCATGCAGCAAATCTGTTTAAGTCGAGACTATAAGGGCCTCATCTAACCTTGGGAGGCTGGATCTCTTGGTAACAGACCTATTTGCTGAAGATGGCACAAGATAGAAATCTAGGATTGTTGGTGACATAAAGACTGTGCAGTTCTAAGACACATAGCAACAGAGTCAAAGAAAGAATGAGAAAAGCTTATTGAAATGGAGTCTAGGGCAGAGAAAAAGTATATATGGAACACAAACAGCAACCTCTAGTTTAGTTGATGTATTTCTTATCTCTTTGAGGTGATTGCTAAGTGTTTCAGATTTTTTTCCATTCCTTGCATTAAATGAATTCCTTCTGAGTCCCTCTTTTTTTCCTCTTCTTGTTTTCAAGGTTTTATTTATCTCCCAAGGGAGCAAACTTTTCCTGAAACAACGTCAACTAGTAGAGAGTAGGCTGACAGTTCTCATAGTCAGTGTGCAGACTTTCACTCAGTCCACTATTTATCAACCTCATTTTCCTCTTCTAGCTTCCCATATCCCAGGTGTCTCAAAGTCTTAAAATTCTATGGCTCAATTCCTTCAAGAATACAGCTTCTTAATTCCTCTAAACAAGAATAAGGGTGGTCTCCTAGTGTGCCGGGTAGGGAGGCACAGAGCAGAACACAGCAAACTGGCGATCTGACTACCACTTCCATTTCCAACCAAGCGCCACATTCAGCCTTTGAACTCATCCCCAACAGTAAATGCTGGGTGGGCCCTTCAGAGCTCGGGCAAACAAATATCCTGATGCTCAACGTCACTCTCCCTTCACATCTTCCAAATTATTTCCTCTCCTATATAAATATATTTTTATTATTTTATTACCATCATCAAAAATCTATAACACTCCATTAAACATAAGAGAAATTGTGATGGCAACAAGAATGCCTTGAACATTTGACACTACTTTATGATACTGATAGATGCATATTCTTAAAAGTGAGGCTTACATTATTTCTAGTTTATTAATATTTCCCTTGGGAATAGATGAGGGGTTTTTTCATATTTTTTTATCTATCTCTGGTGAGCTTTTTCCCTTTGATCTATTTCTGTGATTAATTTTTAATGAATTCCTAGCTCTCAACCATCACTGGTTTAATTTAATTATTCCTTTAACACATTGCTACATTTAATTTGCTATTTTATACTTAGATTTTTGTCCATATATGAGAGATCAGTCTGTAGATATATATTTTATATGTGACATTTTCTGTCAGGTTTTAGATTCAGGATTATGTGATATTCAAAACCATAAACTACAATAGTTTCTATCGATTTCTACTCACAAAAATAAGAATTACCTCTTAAAATTGAAAAGCTTACTGGTAAAAATTTTAAGGAGTAATTCTTTGATGACTTTTTAATTTCCTCCATTTCAAATACAGCAGTTTTCCACCATGAAATTACAAGCAGTTAAGCCACTGACTGTCTCCCTGTCATTAAATTCCATAGGGTATCAACTTATAAATTATAATTTTATTAAAATGTCTATTTAATTTCAAATTCTTTACTCTTTAAAATAATTGTGCTATACATTACTTCTGGCAGTTAGGTCCAGAAGTTTTTAATGACTGTTTTTAAGAAACTGCTCTTGCATGTATGAACTCCACTTTTTACTGCTTCTTCAAATTTTATTTTTATGATAGCTTATTCCTCTTAATATCATGTTTAAATTTTATATTTTTAAAAATATTCCTATTTGGGGAGGTAAGAATATCAAAGTAAAAACACTGAATACTCTGCATTTGCAATGAGTATAGTTTTGGATGTATCTTGTGAGGTGTTCTGTTTCTTTCCTAAATAGTCTTATATTCTCTAATTAGAGTTTTCATTTCCTCTGGTCCAATAGTTGTTTTACGGCTTGTTTCTTCTAAGTAGTTGTTTATTTTGTGTCACGGATTTTTTGTTATTAATTTCTGGTTTCACTGCACTGTGATCAGAAATAAAGTATAAACAGTATCAGTTGGCACATAAATGAATGCCTAACAATATCAACAACCAAAATGTGGCATGCCATAACATACACATGAATATAATAAAAATTTAGACTTCTTACACCAGAGAAAATGGTTTGGGAGGGGGTTCTTGGGTAATTTTACCATTCCACAACAAGATGGTTTTGTCCAAAGTTTCTTCACATTTGAAATTCAGCCAGAACTCTGTTTTCTGATTGTTATAACACATACGGCAATTTCTCTGCCTTTAACAAAACGGATTATCCACAGTCTACTGAATGGGAACAACTTTCTTTAGCTTCAACACAAAAAGGCCAAATTAAAATGAGATGTTTTCAGCCACTTAAATCACCACCACTTTGACATTTTAAGATATTTTATTAATACATTAATTAAAATCTACAAATGCTCAATGTTAGACCTACCATGCCACACCTAATAAAGGGATGGAAAAATTGTTTTGGACCCTGGTGTGATAGTCCTCTTCCTATGTGCTCTCTCTTTTAATGGCCACATTATTAAATATACTCACTAATCATGAGGATTTTTCATCAATTTTATTAGGGAAAACTATATGCCAGAAGAAAAGCAACAATCCACTTTAACTGACTAGGGAGGATTGTGTTTTGTTGTTAGAAAAATCACACAGCTATTTAAGCAAAGCCATCAATGACAAATGCTTGAAAAAATAAAAAAATCATCTTTAAGGTAGAGTGAGGAAACTTCTCAGGGGAACTGTGGCTACACAGGCCGTTTCATAATCTTTACTGGGCAATCCAGTTTCCATCAGAACATTTGGGTTCTTAGTTGGAAAACGTTTAAGTGAGGAAGTAATCAGGGAAATTATTAAGTATTGGTTGTATACTTACTCATCCAGTAAAATTTGATTATAATGCCAAAGAAATAGACAGCATAGATTTTAAACCAGTTTAAATGTCTACACGACAGGCAAATGTGGTTTGAAAGGAGCACTGAGCTTCGTGGAATCCTGGCTCTATGACCTGACCACCTAACACCAGGTGCTCCCCTAGACCTCCCAGCCCTGAGGAGCTTTGCACAGCATGACCATCATGACTGAACTCATGTCCTGCGAACCTGAGTTTTCTGGTAAATGCTCCTGGTTTATTTCAAGTAATATTTATTGAGAATCTATTATGTGCCAGACAACAATCCTAAGTAATAGGAGATAGCATTAAAAAGGGTGGTTATGGTCCTTTTCCCTAATAAACTTTTAATAGGCTACTACTTCTTGACCTCAAATAGGATAATTAATTTATTATTTTTTTAAAATCATCATTATAATATTTGTATGTGTGCACGCAATAGCTATTTTGTACTTCTTTGGGAGTTAAAGTTGATAAAAACAAAAAGAAAAATGTTAAACATTTCTGTTACATTCTGTAAACAAAGGTACAGGGTCAAAGTTATATTTTACCACACACCTAATAAAAGTTAGTGCTATGTCCACAGTCCAATTTCTGTCAGAGGGTATTGGAGGCATTTAAGCTTTAATTGCAAATACATTTACTAAAAATAAGCTAGCTAAATATATCATACCTTTTATTAAGGAAACTTTCTTGTATGCTGATAACATTGAAGATGAATAACAAAAGTAAAAGATAATAAAATGTAGGTATTTAAAATAAAGGGAATTCAGAAATGTATGATTTACTTGATTGTTTGATTAAAATTTAACAACAAATCTGAATACGACTGATAGGAATGATGTTGAATGAAAGCAACTGTGATATCTTCTATCAAGTGAAGTCTCTTTAATTATCCATTTACCTTGAGAGCTTTACCTGAAATGCAAAACCTAAAATCAGTTTCTAGTGCCTATTTATCATTGCGGAATACAGAAACAATTGTCAATTAATCTGGTCCACTGAATTTATGTGTTATCTTTATGAAATCCTCCTTGATCTTAAATTTCCCTAAATTTCCTCAGGGTTATTTGCTTTACCTTAGTAAAACCAGGACGTCCAATGCTAAACTTGCCGCTCTGCCATTTGTTTTAGATTATTCTCCCTACATGCTCCAATTTGCATAACTTTATTGTTTTGTGTATTCTAAGCTTGTGAATTTATTACCAAGGCACCTGCCAGTGTTACTGTATTTAAGGAACTGTCAGCAGCTTCTATTTTGGGGTTCTAAGTTAGCTACAAAAATTCACTCTAGGTTGAATTCTGGCATGTGTTATAGGGTAACAAACCAAAAGTGAATTATTTTTAGAAAAAGGGAAGGGAGCAGAGGGGAAATAGTTCTTCGGTCTTTTTTTTCTTGAGGTATAGAAATATAAAATAAAAAACAGAAGTTGGTCCTTGCAGAATTATTCTGAGATTAATTCTCTTTGGTTGTTTTTTTTTTTTTTTTTTTGAGGTTAACGTTTTTTCAACCCATTAGTTTACATTGCAGACTAATGCCTTGAGGGACTGTGGTAAAATATTAAAATTATCTGTTCTATTTACAGACAAGATATCTTGTGTATGCATTAATTTTAATAATGGAAGAGTAGTTTCAGGAGAAAAAAGTTATCTACTTAGTAAAGATTAGATTAGCAAACATAGAAGCATCTGAAATATGACCAAGTGTTTACAAGGCGGGTTTCTCTCTTGTTGCACATGCTTACTGCAACACAAAGAGCTTCACTACACCGTAAAGAATTGGGGATGCTCTGAATTTCATATTCCATTAAAGTTTAATTTCTAAAAATGTCTAAATCTTTATTGGGCAAGTAAAATGAGATTTATAAAAATATCTAAAACTTGTGCAAAAATATGTAACCTGAAAATCTTTTTCCAAGGCAGAAAGGCACGGAAGGTAGGTATTACGCCTTCCCATTATCCTCACATGGAAGAAAACAGTACAGTCACAGAGAGACTTAAGCAATAAAATATACCCAAAGTGTCTTCGATGTGACACACATACTATTTCCAATTTTGAAACTACTAAGAATGTTGTAGCTAGCTACATGGTTGCATCAAATGATCACACATTTCTTGAGCACTTGTTGGAGCCAGGCACTGAGTTGAAGAGTTACATTAGTTATAAAATGCTGGGGCAGCAAGAAGAATGTATTGTAAACTGGGGAAAAGAAAGGAAGTCTTCAAAAGACATAACCTATATCCAGGCACTATCAATGGGAAGCATATTCTGGCCTACAGTGCTGAATAAACTGGTCTCTCTGGCAGGTGGATCACTTTTGTAGAAATGGAGGCATCAGCCAACCAGAGACCAGTACACATAAGCATGGAGTCCTACAGTTCACTCTTATGTGCATACTGGGCAAGTGGCTTTCTAATTCTAATTTGATTCCCTATAGAGTAATTTTCAGTAAATCAGCACTGGGTTCGTTTACATGTGCACCTTAAAGTAAGTAACTCTGATAAGCCAATACATTTTTGTTTTCGTTTATATATTAATATCTTGTGACTTTCTCAATGCAATCCTATCCCTTCAGGAGAACTCTAGTCCCAGTGTGCTACCCAAGTATCTGGATTTCCCCTGCAAAGCTTCCCTTTCTGGAACCTTGAGTCCAATCTCAACACTTAACAAGCACTTTTTAATAAATGAATGAGCAAAGGCAATGACACCTTATGAAATGACACCCCTGGAGGGCAGCCATTTCTCCTATTAGCATGCTGAAGTTGCTATGTGCTTTTCTCTCCAATTTCAACAGGAACTGAGTTCAAAGAGAAAAATAGTCAAGAGTTTAAGATTTCACAATCTTATTTCATTTTAATGGATTCCAAAAAAATAAAAGAAAAAGAAAAAGAGTGAAAGCAGAGGCTTCTAAACTATACCTCATTTCCATCTGATGTTTTCCAGTCATAATTATTGCTTAAATATTATTTAAACCATGTTAGATATTTTTCCTATTTGTTGACTGCCTATTCCTGAAAGGTACCATAGAACTCTCTTAACCTCTTTTATAAAGGAGCAAATTGATGTTATTATTTCATCTAATCCTTCAAGAATAAAAAAGGAAATTGATACCAAAGGAAGATTAAAATAACAAAGAAGTCATTCTCCTCCAATTAAAATAAGGAAGTGAGGTGAGTTTGAAGTTAGGAAACAGAAAATTATTTCAGGGAGACTCACATACACACTATTCTTTTGCTATTTACTCAACTTGAGTTGGTTCAGGCTCTTCAACTTTACCTTCAATTTTCTGGTTATTAATAGTTTTAATTAACTTTGTCACACTTATGTGTTGACATAAAAACAACAAGTTCCTCACAAATATATGTTTTTTCTTGTTTTTAAGCATAAAAATATGCACCCCATAATGGGATGTCAGCCATTCTATGTTTTGTTTGTAACTGTTTTAATTGGTGTAACATTCCAAATTTTGGCTTTGCACATTAGGCTGAATCATATGCAACCATTATATTTGTATGTCGGAAATGATCAAATACTAGCAATTACCTATGGCTCAAATTAATGTTTACCGAAAAATGTAGTTTTGTTATGAATTAGCTATCTTATACCATTTTATTTTCTGGCCAATATTATTTATGTTCTGGTATATAAACTAAAAATAATAACAACAGATTAATTTGATTTATAGTAAATAGAGCAGTTTATCATAACAAATAAGTTTATTTCCCTAAAAACAAGTGTTTATAATCATGCAAGCACACCACGTACTAGTGAAAAATGGAAAAGATGTTTCCTTTCTAGATAAAATACACATTAAACAATGAGTCAAATGTAAAGCCAGCTCAAATCAAAAATCAGTGTAAGGGTGGAGGGTGTGCCTCACTTGCCTAGCATGTGCCAGGCCCTGGGTTCAATAGCCAGAACTGCAAATAAAAGAAAAAAATCAGTGTAAGAATTCATTTACAGATACATTGCTACATAGCTACATGGATTTTAAAGGATTATCAGCAGATGGGAACTGTGAAAAAAAAGTCCTTTAACTCTTAATTGCTTTAGATTAAGAGATAGATAAAACGAGGCATCCAAAATACTAACAAAATATTGAAGTGATGGAAAATAAAATATTTAGGGTAAAAGTTCACACATCTCAATTACCTATGTGACAATCATTTAATTCACTACCTAACATCAGCTCTCCTATAGATTCTAACTATGAAGACCTCAGATTTTTGCAAAATTTCTATCCTATAAAAGGGAAGGCAATCATTCGGTAATAGCTTGGAAAGATTAACTTGAATCAAAAGAACATAGTTCACACAATAAATAACTTTTAAAGTTGTTGAACTTTAAACTTCTAAAGTTGTTAAAGCTCTGAACAATATTAAAGTGATGACTAATCCGAAGTATATACTCTTTTGATAGAGAACTTAGTACATTATTAACATGTTCTTTCTCATCGTTCTAGGCATCTAAAACATGCCACCATGTTTTACTGTTTGGAACAAAAATCAGAAATCTGTGAGTGGTTAATACTACTTTTTCCTAAAGAGAAAGTGAACTTCTGTGTAAAATACCCAAGAAAATAATTGAATACTTCTTAACATCTGTTACCCAACTGACACTTCCTTCAAGTTCCCTTTGCCCCGAATAATTGGTAAAAATTACTAAGAATGATGTCACTTGTAAGAAAATATATTCTTTCAGGTAATTTTGTTCTAATATACATTATTTGAAAAAAGTAACAATTTCACTTCTACTTCAGAATCACAAGTCCAGTTGTCACTGGAAAAGTGCATTCACTATTTAGATATGTGCATCAATAACAAAACCTTCAGTTGAATTTATTCATTTTTATTAACCAACATTAATTACAGCCAAAGACAACAATCCCATTTCTTTCAAACTATTATCTTTTCTTTATATTACACTACACTGTGTGTTTTTTAACCACAAACTGAATGAAATTGCCTAACTCAAAGCATATACATTCTAATTTTAAAAAGCAAAGTAAATTTCAAAAATTGTAAGTACACTGTAGTGATAATATGGAACTTTCACTAAATGGCTTAACTTTAGACTGTTCTTGTAACTTGCAATGATAAAATGAATAAGACAAACTTAGCAATTTTAAAATGAACAGTAATTAATAAATCATTGATTTGGGTCAACAGGGGACTTTGTGGACCATTCTTTTATTTTATTCATTGTTTTGTATTTTTAAAATGGAGTTTTCCTTTCTAAAAGTTCTAACTGATGCACAAGTGCAAGGACCCGAGAATTCAATCCCCGGTACCAAAAAAGAAAAAGAAAAGTACTAAAAGTTCTAACTACCAAAAACCAAGGTAATTGTGGTAT
Organism: Heterocephalus glaber; assembly: GCF_053883595.1. Taxonomy (NCBI): domain Eukaryota; kingdom Metazoa; phylum Chordata; class Mammalia; order Rodentia; family Bathyergidae; genus Heterocephalus; species Heterocephalus glaber. The sequence goes on from NW_028258156.1 coordinate 11,767,451, forward strand.
TTCCACACACATGCTTGTCTAAACCTTGACTTGTCTCTGAAGTGTTTATTTCACTTCATAAACTTAAAATTATTGGTTCATTTTTATTTTCTTCTGATACTTCTTGTGACTTCTCTTTCAGGTATTGGATACAACTTGTATGTGTAGGTCATTTGTCCTTAATGTGCATGAACAAATTTAGTCCTCCGCTTAAATATGATAAGCTCTATGGTTTGCTTATTTATAGTATTTGAGGAGGGCAGAAAAGGAAAAATAGTCATTTTAACTTTCAAAGACTTTCAACTTTATAAGTCAGAAAAAAGAATTTCACACTATTTTAAATTTAAGCTTAAAATAATCTGCTGTTATTTTAGAATTTGGGAGATCACATGGCATTTATTTATTATACCATTTATTTTAATTATCTCTGAAAATACTAAAGTTGTTTCAGAGACCATTAAGTCCCACAAAGACAAGAGCCATTTCTTATTCATCTTTTTATGCTTTATGGCAATGTCCTTCAAATTTAATGTGCACTTGAATCACCTTGAGATTTTATTAAAAGGTAGCTTCTGGGCACTAGTTCTGAGATGGGCACTAGTTCTGAGATGGGCCCTGAAACATTGCATTTTTGAACAACTGCAAGGTTATGCTGAAGTTGCTGGTCTGAGAACCACACTGTGAGTAGCAAGGGTGTATAGCACCCAACCAAAGCCATGAATCACTTGATTTTCTTTGAGAGAAATGACTACATTTGTGCCAGATACAACTGACAGTTCTCCTAATCCTAGGAGGGAGGTACTATTCCTCTTCACAGGGAAATTAAGGCACTAAGGGGTAAAGTCATTTAATCCAGGTCAGCCTGATTTCATAGACTGTGCTCATAATCATATTGTAGTTCCTCTTAGCACCTTATTACCATAATAAATAAGTCATCTCAATGCACTTTCTTTCCCTAACCTTCACCACCCAGCAGGATGCCACTTCTTAAAATTTTCCCACTTTATATAATTTCCTGAAAGTTTATGTATTCCAAAATTTCTTATGTTGAAGTCTCATCCCAATGTGGCAGCAGGAGGTTAGGTATTTGGGAGGTGATTAGCATCTTATTACAGAATCCTAGAGGATGGGGTGAGTACCCTTATAAAAGAGGCGGCCACTCAGAGCTCCCTCACCTTTTCCCTGACATGAGACACTGTGAGAAGACAATGTTCTATGAACCAGGAACCAGGCTCTCAACTAGACATTGAATCTGGCAGGACTTTGATTCTGGATTTAACAGCCTCCAGAACTGCGAGAAATGGTATTTATGTGATAGTAGCCAAAACAGACTAAGACACCTGGCTTCCCCAAGCCTCCTCAGTAACCTGTTCATCCTGCCATCACAGCACTTGCCAGTGTGTGACGTTTCTCTGTATGGATCCCCTGGTGTTCCTTGCCAGAGGTCAAAAGATTAAGAGTTGGAACCTGGTCTTATATCACTACTAATACCCAATACCTAGAACATGAGAGCTTTTAAAAGATACAACAACAGGCACAAATCCCAGGAATTCAAATCTGTCTGGTCTGGGGGCAAATGTAAGGATCAATATGTTTATAATATAATACTCCTGGAGGATTCTAGGTAATTCCAGATGAGAATTTCTTATGCTAAGCCTCATATGACATTCAGAGTGCTTGAACCTTCACTCTAGTGATATGGGTATCCTTTGGAAAGTTTTGACAAGTTCCCACTAGTTGACATGTAGAGTATAGTCCATTGGAATACAAGGGCCAAACCTAAGGCTAGGCTGTCAAATCAAAGGCCAATGTAATAATGTGTCTAAGAGCAAACAGTGACCGACACCAGGGTCATGGCAGTAGAGATAATGAGAAATAGTCGTGGATCTAGATACACTTTCCACAGTACATCCAATAAGAATTGAAGACAATTGGATGTGGAGTCGGGGAAATAGAATTGGATCAAGAATAATGTCAAGGTTTTTGGCTTGAAGAACTAGAAGACTGGGCTCTCTACTTACTAAGATGAGGAAGACTTCAGAGGGAATAAGTAACATGAGTGATAGTATTTGTTTCAGAAGTAAGTTAACTATCCCCAAAGTCAATGCTATTTAAAATGGAACCTGCCCTTTAGGAATAGAGTTCTTTTCCCTGTCATACTCCTCCTTGCTGTCCTCTGCTAAACTATCTCTCCACCAAGCCAACTCTTCTAAAAGTCCACCTTTCCTCTTGTGGATCCTTTTCCAAGTTTTTACTATGCTTATTGGATCTTTCTTCATCCCATAAAAATGCTGTTCTTGTTTCTTCCTCCACCCTGAAAATCTGTCATTTTCTTCTCTTCCCTAGCAACCCCATGTATTGCCCTCAACTCTGTCTCAAATTCCTGTTTACTATTATCTGAATCTGTTGCTTTCTCCTCCTGTGCCCTAAACTACTAAATTATCTGGGGTGCCACTGCCTATCAGCAGTCAGCACAAGCCATGCCAATCTTCTGCCAAGGTGAGAACAAATAAGAACAACTCTACCAAATTAAACTTTTTCAACAAAGAAATAGAATCTCTCACTAACCAGAATACGAAAGCTGCAGTATATCAAAAATATTACATTTCCATTTAGTAAACCCTGAAAGTTATTTCAGACAGACAAACAAAGAAATGTATCTAACTATATACCTAGAGAAATTGGACTCTGTGGTATCTGATATGATAATCCACAAACATTAGCTACTCTGTGATTGTTTATGATCATGAAAATTACATTCAATACCACTTCCTCCATGTCTAAAGCCACTTTTCTCCTATGGCCAAAGTCTGTGATTATGAAAAAGAAACAAGCTAGGTAATCCAAATTGTGATGTTCACATTTAAATCCTAAAGTACTAGACTACAAAAAAGTAATTTTCTGATTATACCACAACTTTACAGATGAGTGTTTAATGCTACTAAATCTACAGAGAAGTAGTAATTGTGATATCAGATTTACCTAGAAATGACATTTTTTTACATATTTTCATCAAAAGATGGTTCAAGTTTTTTTAAAAAAAGGCTGTTCGGAAGCTGAAAGACCACAAGTTACACATTTCTTCCCCTGGAAATCTCAAAGGAATTCTTACCTCAAAGAAGAGTAAAATAAATTTAAGTAGCTTGAAATGTTAAATGTCTCTTTGGAAATGAGGCTAATACATAATGGAAAACAGAAATATTTCAATTTCTGCCCTACTTTTTACATAAATTCTCAATGAAATGTTCAAAGCTATAAAAAATACCACTCTCCAATTTAAAAGAAACGGATACCAACACTTACACGGTTCTATTGTACACCATGGCACATCTCCTCTGGGGCTCACTATATAATTTGATTGGAACTTGGCATGTTCAGGAAAGAGGAGAAAAGTTAATAAGGCAATTATTCATGCACTACCTAAATCAGACAGGAATCTGAGCCTTTGAAAAGGCACAATACATAAAGGAATGGTCCCTCCAGAACTTACCAGTATGTGCCATTCTTGAACTGAATCAAACAGCCTCTTTCTCATTTAATCTTCCTGTAATTCCACAGTCACACAGACAAATTGTTTCAAAAGCTTCTAAAATGGTTTGTGGTAAAAATTAAATATATTCAGCAACATAAAGGCATATCATAGTTTAGAATGGCCGACTCTTGTTCATTTTGTAACTTATCTTCATGTATCTTCTTTCCCTGTCTCTCACATAGTACACAGAACATGGTAAGCATTAAAAGAGGTGTAAGCAGGCAGAGAAATAAAGGAGGTAGATGGACTGAAAATGAATGAGTAGGATAGGAATAGCATGAACATTATGAAGACCTTGAGTTAGCCCAGGAAAAGAAAGAACAGTGTGGAAAGGAAGAGACAGAGGGAAAGTACTGTAGTTGTAAATATTAAGAACATCTGCTCCACTGTTTGAACTCAAGCCAGATCTGAGTTGGGTAGGAAAATCCCTAAGACACCCTATTTCTAACACGGTCCTTAGGCCTTGAGAAGTGGCCAGAGGAAACAACTGGGTCAGATCATGTGAAATTGCCAGTGCCACAAAATTGGTGATTGTGTATGGCTCAACCTAAGATAAATATTTTTATAGCAATGCTAGTTGTCTCCTCTCTCCTCTTGTCAACCATGAATTAAGTAAATATGCTAGAGAATGGGCAGTTGGAAAGTTCTCCAAAGAGGTTAGAGGATTGCTTAAATTCATACATTGTGGTGCAACAAGGACCAGCAATCAGGGTTCCCCACCCGAAGTCTAGTGCCTGTCCCACAACAGCATTGTAACAATTTATGGGTATTAGTGGAGTCCAAACAAAGTGTAAGGGAGAGCAAATATCAGACCTATTTGCACACTCACCATTTCACTGAAGGACAAAATTATATGTGCCAAAATAGAGCTCTCTTCCTCCTCATGTACCAGAGAACAATGAAGGAATAAAAAAAAATGAGTCAGCAGAAGGAATGACAGTTCCCTCAAGTTCCAGGAGTTAGTGGCACTTTTTACAGTAAATTCTAAGTTTGCCTAATTCAAGCGTCCTCTGCTAGTGATTAGTCAATGTGATTGACATTGAGGGGTACTTTAAAGAGCCCAGTCCTGCAGCAACACACCTTATTAGGGCTGGACAGGGGAGCAAGTACAAAAAATTTTATATCTTTAGTTATTGCTACTGTCCTCAAAAATAAGAGCTCACACCAGTCACAGTAAACTCCCCATTAGCTGAGAGTTAAAGAAGGATTCTGAAGTCTGTGGATGAGTCACTAGTGGATTTAATGATACTAACCATGGAGCATATGGAAGAGGACAGATAAAGAATGAAAAGTATCTGATTAACCCAAATTAATACCATAATCACATAAAAGAAATTTAATTGGCTGTTACTGTAAACATCCTTGATGATAACTGGGCACCTGAGTATCTTTGAATGTCCTTAAGACTTTTCTCCCACAGATTTACTCATAAGTCTGTTGAAAGCTAGGCTGCCTACAGTGAGCAGCAGGTGATGAAATAACTGGGGCTATAGAGTGAGATAAAATCTTTTGTTCCCACTATCATGAGTTGTTAAAGTTAAAATTTGGAACTGAAAATTGGTCAACAACAACAACAAAAACCTGTTGTATTAACTAAAATAGATTCTTTATGTGAAAAAGAAAATTACTTTTCTCACTCAGTTTGTACTCCAAGGTGGATCAAAATATTGAGTGAGTGCTGTGATTGCCTACTGTTAATGACAGGGCTGTTATTTTAAACTGCAAAGGAACTTTTCAAAAGTTTTCAATAATATTTAAGCCTAGCTTGAAATGACAACTACATCTTAAGTTTCCTTTCAAAGTTGGATGATTAAAACATTTTTTTGAGAAGCAGAATAAAGGTATGTCTTAAATTTAGGCTGTAATTCACCAGAGCTAAATTACAAGCAATAGATTGGTGTATTTTAAATGTCCAATTTAGCACAACATTTACAATAGTGATTTCTCATTCCAATAATGATGGGAACTCATAAAATTTAGACTTTGCAAGAATAAGCAGATTTGTTTGGTTTATTTTTAAACTTATAGGCATCAACAAATAGCAGAGTTTCCAAATATTTTATCTGATCTGATTTTTTAAAAATCTGGCTGCGAATTTGCTTAAAACATTCACAAGTTTCCATTTTATTGGTTGCTAGATGAGTTTTTATTTGTAGATACATTATGCCTACTTTTAAACTGCTTTTTGGCTTTACAGTTTTTGTTCAAATGCATAAATATAAAAAGAAGAAAGAAATAACTAAAAGCTACCTAAGATCTGAGAGGCAATTTTGAAAAATTTACCAAACCCTGAACTAATCTTCACCAGCAACAGAAACTATTTGTGTTAATAATGAGGAATGAAAAGAAAATACCAACAAACAAACAAACAAACAAAAACAACCCCAAAGAGCATAAAATGGATTTACTTCAACCATCAAGTTATTTTTAAGATTATCAGCTTAAAACTGAAATGCAGCCCACAATGTGACAAACACTACAACACAAACATGAAATATATTGCATTTTAATGTTCAGTAGCATCCCTGTCAATGCAGATTTTGATTGAGAAGGTGTGGGAAGGGCCCAATATTCTGCATTTCTAGAATCACCCTGGTATGATGATGCTACTGCCAATCCAAGAGCTAACTGTGGAATAGCAAGAGTCTATAATATACGAAGCACTGTACTAGACGTGCAGGTTTACATTTAACCTTTTTCACCACCCTATGATAGAGAATGTATTATTCCCACCTATCACAAAAGGAAACAGAGAGATTTTATATAACTAAGAAGTGACAACCAAAGCATGAACCTAGTCCCTTCGAGCCAAATCCCAGACTTTGTCTACAATAATTCATTGCCTTCATTTCTCAAGAAATGAATCTGTCATTATCCATAGCTAATAATACTACTTACTAGCAACCTGCAAATCCATGACAAATTTATTCAAATCAACAAGAGAATAGTTTTAAAAATCTAGGTGCTTAGAGCCCGTTCCAGTATATTTCTTTCTCTACGAATGTGGTGGGAATTGAGAATTCTAAATATTTTCACCATCTCTATAGGTGACCCTGAGAGTTACTAAAGTTACTCATTTGTTATGTTGTCTGAATGGAAAGCCTGCTGCAATAAATACCATCTGCATCCCATTTGTTATTGAAAACTATACATATGGGGTGGGGTTCATCAAGCATGAGGAGTTAAGGGAAAAGATTTCATCTTTTAAAAGAGTCAGACATTTATTTGGCATTTTCTATGGGTTTAAACCACACAAAATGAAATCTTTCAACTATCCAGTGCCCTGAGCTACAGTCCTTTTGTGATTCTTCTTTGTAATTACAGGATGGGATCTGATCCTGATCTGACAGATGTTAGCAGCCCTGCATCTTCACACAGAAAACCATTCCATTCTGCAGCCTCCCTAGGAGGTGGGGGCTTTGGAGTAAACCCAGCTGTGGAGCGGCTCTTTCTTTTCCTCTCTGACTCTGTTTCCAATGCACTCTTGGAGCTCCTACGGAAGACCATGATCATGCTTGAAGTAGGACAAGCCCCACTCTCCATTTCCAGTCTTACGGGCAAATTTTTAAGTAGAACTAACAAAGTGAAAGGACTTTTACACTTGGCCAATTATGCGAGATGGAGCAATAAAATTTATTAAGAACTCTCAACAATATAAAAGTAGTCTAATAGAGGTGAGCTTTGGACCATTGATTTTCTCTCAAGCAGAAAGTTCTACCAGCCTGAGAACAACTCCACACAGGTGGCCAGAGGCTGTTCCCCTATCTGCCCACTACTTTAGGCAGCTGTTGATTTAGTGATTAACAGAGAAAACAGATTCAGCACCAGTGTATCATGCCACCAGTGACAAAGTGGAACTAGTTACTCAAGACCTGTTGGGAATGATACATGAGAGTCACAGTTCTACCCTTTTTATCAATAACAGAAAGAACCGGTAACTTCTATATAAGTTTTCTTCTTATGTCTCAGAAGTCGACTTGAAGATCCAACTTTATCAGACAGAAGTTCAACCTACTTAATTTCAACAATTCCTTATTCAAAATATATTAAAGAGGAATGCTCTCAAGTTCATAAAAATCTACTTTTTAGAATAATCACAAAACTATGGGATATAATTGTTTTAGCCAGGAAAGTCTAGCTGCTAGAAGTAAAGAAATGACACCTACTCATTCAATTATACGATTCATTAACCAGGACACACACAGAGAGAAATGTATATTTTTAATACAGTATAGGTAAAATTTTAAATGACGTCTAATTCCAAAGAGGACTCCAAATTTATTTTGAAGAGCACAACCTAGTAAAAAACCAGTATACAATGCATTACTTCCCAATGAGAAGATGCATAATTTGAGCATACAACCTCAAACTAAGTGCAAGGTTATCAATGAAAACATTCTGTTATTATGACAATTAAAAGCTCTTGTTAATAGAAACACTTCTTCTATGCCTATTTTTTTTTTTTTTTTTGTACCGGGGATCGAACTTGGGTCCTTGTCCTTGTGCAGCAGGCAGCTAAACCACTGAGCTAAATCCCTGGCCCTTCAATGCCTATTTTATAGCACTGTATTAGCATCCCCACTGATGGGATAATATACGTGATACCCACAACTGAAAGAATAAGAGGTTTACGTGATACCCACAACTGAAAGAATAAGAGGTTTAATTTACCTGATAGTTTCAGAAGATTCAGTCCTCAGTCTGCTGGATTCAAGGCAGAAACATCGTGGTGGAAGGGCATGGCAGAGCACAGTTGGCTACTTCATTACGGCCAGGAAGCAGAGTATGGGACCAGCACCACAGAGGAAGAGTCAGGGACCAGCTGCAGTCCTCCAGGTCACACTCCCATGACCCACCCAGAAGAATACAGTACTACATCCTGGGAAATCCTCAAGCCAGTCAAGTTGACAATCCACCTTTACTACTCAATCCAACTTTGCTACTCAAAGTATTGTCCCTGAACTTTTGGCAGCAGCACTTGAGAGCTTAGAAATATAAACTCTCAGTTCTCACTCCCGACCCACCAAGTCAGAGTCTGGATTTTAATAAGATCTTTAGGTGACTCATAGATCCTTTAAAGTTTGAGAAACAATTGTGTAGCCACTATGAAGCTAGGCACTTTATATTATATATTATATGTTTTGAAGTTTAATTCCCTATAACAACTCTATGAGATAGAGATCACTTTCATCATTACCATTTTATGGCAGAAGAAACAAGACTCAGTAATAACTTTCTAAAGGTCACATAAACAGGAAAGAACAGATTCAAACACAGTCCCTCAGATAGAGAAGTTTAATTTGTTTCCTCCTGCTCTCTTTAAGGCACTATTGTCCAGAGCCCAGAGACAGGTTTCCAACCGTACACAAAGTTAGTGCACTTGGCTCATGAAAAGTTTCATAGTTTTCAGCTCACTTTCAAAGGAACTTATGTCCCCGCCAAAGTTTAACAGTCATTGCTAGAAAGCCTTGTTGTAAATATGTACAAGTGCAAACAACTGAAAAGCAAAGAGGGAACACAATCCTCAAAAAATGCTTAACATTAATATAATTTGTACAATTTTAAAAAGACAACTACAAATAAAGAAGTCACATTTTATGGAGTATTACTCCATCATAAAGAAGAAATCCGAGTCATTTGTAGGAAAACAGATGGAATTTTTGACCATAACACTAAGTGAAATAAATCAGACACAGAAGCTTAAGTGTCACATGACTTCTGTAATACAAGACCCAAAATACCTATCCCCTCAAGATGAATGTAATTATTATGTGTCAGACATATGTTAATAAAAAATTTGAAAAAAATCAAACTTTAGGCAGCAGTTTAAATTTATATACTTTCTTTTAAAAATCTGTGGCCATGTAATTTTTCTCTCTTGCTGATCTCTTAGGATTCCTAAGAGTGTAAATAAAAGAAAAATTATAAATTAATGATACTTGCTAAATGTGTATGTCTAACTGAAATTGAGCTCCTCACTATAGATGTTAAAATGTGGTGTTCAAGAGCATAGACATTAGAATCCAATCTAATTCTGGGTTTGAATTCTAGGGCTACCTCTTACTGCATATGTGATTTTGAGAAAGTTATGTGGTTGTCTAAGCTATCATTTCCCAATATGAAGAACTGAAGCAATCTTTATGCTTGTTGTTTTATTAATATATGCACTGAACCTAGTGAAGCACCTATTAATGTAGCAAGCACTCCATGTAATCAATTGTTATTAAAATTATTACCGCTTATTAAGGATTACACATTTAAGAGATTCACTGGAGTTTTTTCAGAGTTCAAGACATCTACTCATCAATTTTGTAATTTTTGTAAATAAAAGCAAGGGCATTTAAAGAATGAGATGTTGGCCCAAAAGCAAAGGTGCAAAGGGGTAACACTCAAACTCCTATTTACATTTTTAGCATGAATTAATGGTTCTCATAGTATGGACTTCAGACCTGCAGAATCACCTTCAGCAGAAGCACATTACAAAAGCCAGTTCTCAGGCTCTTCCCCAAACCTACTAAGCGAGAAATATTGTGGACAGGACCAGAGGTCCATGTTATTTTCTAAATCTTCCAGCTGATTGTGATGCACCCTAAAATTTGAGATCCACTGGTATAAATGAAAAGACATTTGGGGCAAGGGCCATCTCTGAAAATAGAGACTTCCAACCTGGTCTCTAGAGGCCCTGAGGTTGTGATTGAATCTCTTTTGATCTGAGTCATCCTAATAAGACTCACCCAGCTGGAAAGGCAGTGCGGGCTGAGGAGGCAGAGGAAATGCACATTTACATAAATACACAGTTCTAAACCTCCAAAGTTAGGGTGTAATTCCCCTAGAAACTCCCCTCATCTGACTAAAGGAAATTAACTTAATCACTCAAATTGTGTAATTCTGTGAATATGTGCATCAAAATAACTTATCACGGCTTTCTCATAGATTTCAAGTCTCTGGTCCTAGAGCACGTTGGACATCTCTGGAGGTTAAAGCAGGCGGTGCTCACTAATAAGCAATGTGAGGGAGCGTATAAAGCACAGAGGTGAAAGTGCTGACTCCGAAGTTCAGCTGCCTGTTTTCCTACCCCTCTTCACAGGTGCAAGCTAAGCTCTGAGACTGCCAGCCACTAATGAACACACTGCCTCCGCTCCCATTATCTAGCCACACAGGGCCCGTCTGGCACAGGGTTGTGAAGATGAAAGGAATTGAAACAGGTAGAACAGTGCCTGACACCTACTACGTGCTCAATAAATACTCATTTTAAAAGACAGCACATGAAATAGAACCATGAAATGCTGGTTTCTTCCATTTTTATTAGTCTTCTGAGAACAAATCTATTTCCTTCAACAAGAGGCTTACACAAATGCCTTCTGTTTTGACATTCTGCGTGACACCTACAATAAGATCACAATCATCATGTGGTTATTGTTGCTCAATTATTCCATGTACTTTTGCCAGGTTTTTCCAAGCAGATTGCTGAGAACCATGAGGACAAGGACCTCTCCTACGTGTCCTGGCATCTCCCACTGTTCCCCTCTTATGGGCGCTTAGCACATAATTATCTGTATGTTGTACAATAGGAAGAATAAAAATCTGACTTATAAAACACAACTTTCAGACTTCATTTTTTTAAAAAAGACAACCACAAAACTGGAAATGTATTCATGTGGCTTAAATATCACTGAATTTATTCTAAATATATTATAAAAATGTATTATCCCTTAAGTAATTTTTGTAATATCAACCATGACAACTAAACTCAGTAGTTACATGGAGGTAGTCAAATCACCTTAAAACTCTGTCAACAATGTCCCCATCAATAACTCATAATCCCTTTATGGCAAGCAATATAAAGAGCCATGAAGGTTATAGCATCCAGCCCTTCTAAAACTCCTTTATAATATCTTACTGATGCTCCAACAAAGATAAAAAGAAAGTTATTGCCTCAAATAAAACTTCAACTTCAATTTATTGCCACATTTCCAGGCATTCCATATCAAACTTAAGTATAAATAGCAGGATTCTCATACTGAAAGTCCAGACTAATTCATAATTTATCCGTCCACATTTCTCTTCTGTCCTGGAATTCTCTAGCCTGAAAGAAATATCATTCTGTTTTATAATTTTGGTTTAAAAACAGTCGCTGCAGATCCACTGCAAATGGGACATTGTTCCCATGGCTGGTCTGTGATGAGGAGATAGAGCAGTCCTATTACCATCTCCAGAATACAATGGACTCCTCTTCCTGTCTCACTTTGCTAACAACACAGCTCTGAGTTTCTATAGAACCTGTCACCAGGGAACTGTCCAACATACTTTGGCAAAGGAATGATTTCACCCTGGAAGGAAAGAGGATAGAAGGATAGTAAAAACAACAATCTTTGCTTGGATTCTAGCCATCTAATTAAATTCAGGAAAGTATTGATTCTGTCTACTTAGATTAACTTTAATTTTATATATAATCAAATTAAAGATTCAAATTAACCAATGTAGATCCCTGAAATCCCCCTAAAGAAGTATCAAATGGCTTTTAGTAAAATTTCCCAAGTGAATGTGATTGCAGTTCAACTTGACTTGCTGTTTACTTTCTATTCTAACATAAAATATTTAGGACAAAAAGAAAAGTTGAGCAATGCATGAAATATAGAGGCCACACAGTATAGCAAAGAAAGCAAAATCATTCTCATTTTCATTAAGGTTATGTTCTTATTCCAGTGGTTTATAAAATATTCAAGAGCAACATTTTAAATTAAATTGTTGGCATGTGTAATAAGTTTTCACCTAACACATCATACATTATAAAGGCATTTGCATATATTAATATCCAGATATTCGAAAGTTCACTCATGGTGACAAGGATATAAAATCTTGAATCCTGGGCTTGAATAACAGATATCTAGCTAGTGTGTTCCATATCTTCCACATTTTTACTAAGTGCTGAGCAAGAGAAAATGAACTAAGTATTTGGATCTAAGCCTTAATAATTCTCAGTATCAGGTCGTAAATCTACTGACAGGAAAATATTGAATTCTAAAATCACTTCTCAAAGAATGTGCAGCCCTATCCTATCATTGTTCAGATTATTTGCTACATAGCACCAATTTTGTTATCTCTGAGTCAGTGTGGATGTGACTGAGTCATGATACAGAATGCACTATCCACGCATATTTACCAACTTTCTACCTGACTGCCTTATTAATCTGTTTTGTTTTTTCATATAATTATCACTCAGTAATACTGAATATTATTTTCCTGAAAACAGCTAAAACGCACTTAAAATGAGTGACAGAAAACTCAAATTGTAAAGAAACACTATCTTTGTAAAACTAAACTAACAATTTCCAGAAGTATCCCAAAGAATAAGACAAATTGCATATTTAAGAGAGGACATGCCTTGTATCTAACATTCTAAATCTTTACGAATTTTAGGGAAAAATCTGAAAAGTTTTTAAAGTAGACTTTTTGGAGAACACAACACATTTTCTTGATTTAGAAGTAAACACTCAAAGTTCCCAATCAACCCATTAAACTCTTAGCAAATTACATTTTTTGAACCCTTTAAAAGAGACCACTCTAATCCTACAGAAGAAGACGGTATAGGGCAAGATATAAAGATTTCTTACCATGATGACTGCTCAGAAGCTAAAAATATCCACCTGAGAAAATTGAGATCAAACAGCTTCCTGACACACACGACCTAATTCAACAATCTGATCTCTATCTGTCCCTGCTGAAGACTCAGAGGCTTAGGAAGTTTCTGCAATAAATAAGAAACCACACAGAAGACACAGAATCAACAAGCAATTTGCATTTAAAATATTCAGGTTGCAAAAGATTAGAAATGATCTAATGTCAACAGATGATGTGTTAAATTAGATTTAGAAAATACACAGAATGAAATAATACTATGTAGATGTGAAAAAGGGGGCAGGAGCCATTTCTGTATATGTAACAAATTAAGAAGTACTACAAGAGGAATAAAAGCAAGTCATATAACGTGTGTTATGTTAATATTTGCTACACACTCACAGACACATACAGCACAATATTCTGAAAGGTCACACAAGAAAATTAAACAGTGATTCTTTCTGGGGATAAGATAGAAATAACCAAGGAAAAAGGGGGAGAGATACAGATTTTTGACTCTATGACTCACCTATATGAATTTCTTAATTTGTGCATCTAATATATATTTTTAAATCATATTTAATAGCACTAGGGGAAGAATATGCCTGTAAACAAAATATCCAACTACGTGATGATCTTCCACATCAAGCAGTATGCCCCATGAGGAGCCAGAACAACAAGCTTGCAATGTCATTTTACCCTCTCCCCACTTAACACAAAGCTCAACATAAAAATGGCTTAGTTTTAGTTTGGGTATGCATCTTCTCCGCCTATTGTTGCTTGAATTAATTAGAGTAAATTTCCCACAGTAGCGCTAAGAAGATGGTTTGGTGGCAAAGGCCATTTCCCCCCCTTATTAATCTCCATCAGTCTCTTTACAAAAACTTACCAACGTAAGTATACATTCTGAGGGAAAAAGAGAGAGATAGAGGCAGTGCAAAGGCAGCTCCAAAGCCAGTCTCTATCCTTCATCTCTAGATCCTTCAATTTTAAAAGCCTGAGGTCATGATTACATTCCTCCAATTTGGTATAGCCTTTCTTCACAGTGTTATAATCTGAAAGTACTGACTAGGCAACACAGAAGATAGTTTCGCTCAATGAGGGCTTTGAAAGAAGACTGCCAAATTTGAACCCTAAATTCATTAGTCACTACATGAACTCTGAGAACTTACATAGCCTCCCTGTGCCTATTTCCTCATCCGTAAAATATGGATGATAGGGCAGGGGATGTAGCTCAGCAGTGCCCCGCCTGCCTGGCAAGCACAAGGTCCTGAGTTTGATCCTTGATACCAAAACAAAATTTTTTATTCTATGGATGATAATATTATCTGTCTGATAGCACAAATTTTTATTGTTAAGGTTGCAGTGCCTGACTATGAGTAATGAAATCAACTTGTTTATAAATCTCAATTGATATTTTTAATGAAGTAAAACAATAAAATGAAGAAACAATTATTAGACATCATAAAGTTTATCTGTGACTTTTCCTACTCATATAAAAAATACATACGGGGAAAGTGTACTCAGTCTCAATATTTTGATGTTTTGATATTCAAAATATTAAAAAATATGTCGTAGATTCACTGTCTGGAAAAAGTTTATTTTTAAAATTCATTAAGTTTATTGGTACATTTTTTTCCCATTAAGTTTATTGGTACATTTTCGGTATAAAATACAGTTACATTCATCATTGGGATCTTGTACCATTACATGAGTATCTTGGTTCTTTTATTTTTCCCCTTCACCTGCCCTCCCTTCACCCCCTCCACCCTTCCCTATTTGCAAAGATTTTGTTTCCATTTTTTTCCTTTTCTCATATTTTTTCTTTTCCCTTTTTTCCTTTCCCCTACCCCTCCCACTTCTCCTGCACCTTTAGACCTTTTCGTCCTGTTACACACTATCAATTATACATTTTTTAAATTACAATATCAAGATCTAGGAGACATTTCCACAGATTTTACAGAATATAAAGGATATAGAAAGCATATTTCAAAAATCTGTTTTGAAATAAATTTGACAACTTCTAAGAAGTACCTTGGAAGACAAATTAATGAAACTAACTCTGGTGGAAATATAAAATTTGAATAGCACCTATTAAAGAAAGTATATTTCTAGCCTGAAAACCTACCTATAGGACAACAGCAGACTCATATACATTTTAACTGATAAATTATATCAAACAATTAAAGCAGAAAAAAGAAGGAACACTTCTCCCCTCATTTTAGGAACTCAACATTGTGCTAATCCTAAGACTGGATAAAGATAATAGAAGAAAAAAGTATGAACATAGATAGAAATTTGTTTAACAAAACAAACTATTAGAAGTCAGATCTGGCAGGATGTAGAAAGTGGTTTTGTTATAGGGATGACATTGTTTGTTCAGCATTGGAAGATCCACCCCCGAAAGTCATCATTTTAACAGAGGAAAGGAAAAAGCCATATGATCCTGTCACTAGTTGCAGAAAAAGTATTGGACTAAATTCTACAGCTGTTCATGGTAAAAGCTATCAGGAGACTAGAAGTAGAACAGAACCTTCTCAACAGATTAAAGATATGTACTCCATACTTCCAGCAAGAATGCCTTATATGAATGGAAAAGACACAATGCTTTCTCCTTAAGGTGGGGAACAAGGGCAGATATGCATAATCTTTATCTGCCCATTAAACTTTGAAACCTAGACCCCACCAAAATAGTCTGGCAATAAAATAACACAATTAGGATAAGATTGACAAAGTAGAAGCAAAATCTTTATATGTAGATGAAATGATCATCTACAGAGAAAATACTAAGAAATCTCTAGGAGGCCCTAGAACTTGTATTTGAATTTAGCAGGATTAGAAAACACAAGGTATATATAAAAATTCAAGTCTGTGTATACTTGCTATAAATGAAGAATTGGATATTGAAATTTAAAAGTTATGTAGGAGTACAAAGGACCTAGAAAAGTTAAAAAACAAAAACAGTGTTAGAAGACGTTTAGTACCTAATTTTAAGACTTCTTCTAAAGCTACAGTAATCAAGGCAGTGTTGGTGTAAGGAAAGACATATAGATCATTGGAATAAAACAGAGAATCTAGAAATAGAACCACACATATATGGTCCACTGAGTTTTGAAAGATTATTTAACATTAGCATTTTATAGAATATAAACTCAATTCAAGAGCTGAGGAAGACATAGTGTTTTCAGCTAATGGCACTAGAACACCTGGTATCCGTATATAAAAATTTAACCTCAACCCTTTATTTCCATACATGAAAATAACTTGAAGGGATCTATGAACCTAAATATGAAAGCCTAAAAGTATAAAACTTTAGGAAGAAATTATAAGGGAAAATGTTTATGAATTCAAGGTATGCAAGGACTACCTAGTATACAAAAGACATGATGTATAAAAGAAAAAAATTGATAAATGAGATTCTATCAAAATTTAGAACTTTAAATGACATCATTAAAATGAAAAGTAGTCCTTAAACAGACCATATTTACAATGCATATAACCAATGAGCAGAATATATAAAGAATTCTTAGAGCTCATTAATAGATAACCCAATTAAAAAGTAGACATAAGAAGATGATAAATAGCCAGTATAGCACAAGGAAAGGTGTGCAACTCTAGAATCAGAAAAATACTAATCAGTACAATAACAAGACTGAATTATACACTCATTAGGGAGATGAAGTTCAAAGTTTTAAAAGCCTTGTCATGACTTTTTCTTTTTGTTGGATTCTCCCCCTTTGCATTTAATTTGTCACACCCAATGGATTCATTCTGCTGGGTTTCCTGGGGTTGTGATCCTCATTGTCTTGTCCTAGGGTATTGTCTAAAATTTTTTGGAGTGCTGGTTTGATATTCATGAAGTTCCT
The DNA here is from genome assembly GCF_053883595.1 of Heterocephalus glaber. Classification (NCBI taxonomy): domain Eukaryota; kingdom Metazoa; phylum Chordata; class Mammalia; order Rodentia; family Bathyergidae; genus Heterocephalus; species Heterocephalus glaber. The sequence goes on from NW_028258156.1 coordinate 11,784,446, forward strand.
GAGATGCTCTTTATCATGAAAGTATCTTATTTCTCCATCAATTTTGAAAGATAGTTTTGCAGGGTACATCAATCTGGGTTGGAGGCTGTTTTACTTTAGGGCTTGGAATACATCACTCCAAGCTCTTCTTGCCTTGAGGGTTTGCATTGAGAAGTCTGCTGTGATTCTGATGGGCTTTCCTTTGTATGTGATTTGTTTCTTTTCTCTCACTGCTTGTAGAATTTTGTTCTTCTGTTGGAATCCTAACTATTATATGCCTATGTGTAGATTTTCTTTGATCAAGGCTAGCTGGAGTCCTATATGCCTCAGTTATGTGTATGTCAAGTTCTTTTCCCCTCCTTGGGAAGTTTTCTGCCATCACTTCTGTGAAGTTTTTTTTATGTCATCTGCACTCTCTCCTCTTTCCTCATTGACTCCAATCAGTCTTATGTTATTCTTCTTCACATCATCTAGCAGCTGCTGGATTGATTTCTCGTGGTCCTTTACAATTTTAAAGCAATTTTTCTTTTCCTGGTCACTAATTGCAATCTTTTCTTCTATATCTGAAATTCTATCCTGACATTGGTTCATTCTGCTGTGCAGACTTTCAATGGAGTTTTTAATCTCCTGGAAATCTATTTGCATCTGTTTGATGGATTCCATTTGTTTCCTATGTTGGGATTCCATCATGTTCCTCAGATCCTCTATTTTTTTAACCTGTGTCCTCTCTAGATTTATTAATCATGTCTTGCACCATGAGCAAAATCTTTGCTGTTATCTGAGTAATTATTTCTGATTTCATTTTTCCCAGATCCTCTTTTGTGCCAGTTCAGAGAGTCCAGGTGGTTGAGTATCAGATTGTTCCATCTTGTTTCCCTTTGAGGTTGCTGTAGGTGATCCAGAAGTCTGTTTTTGAGGCTTATTTACATGTCTTCTCATTTCCACGGTGTGGGGGGTGCTTCTGGCACCTGTGCAGCTCACCTTCTCTACCCTAGGAGCTTGGGATGGCAGTGGGGGAGCTTCCTTCCGCTGATTCAGTTATTGGCACATTTTAGATATACAGTATGATGACATTCATCACTGAGAATTTGCACCTTTATATGATATATTCTTATTTTTTCCTCATTTCCCTGGCCTCCCTTCAGCCTCTCTACCCCTCCCTATTTACAAAGGCTTTGTTTTCATTTTTTCCTTTTCTCATATTTTTTCCTTTGCCTTCTTTCCTTTACCTTATCACTTCTACATCTCCTTCCCCTTTGGACCCTTTCCTCCTATTTCACATTATCTATTATACATTTTGAGCCTAGTTTACACTTTCAGTTTCTCACATAGGAGAAACTTTGGTATTTACACGTGTGTCCTATTTATGTCACTTATGAGTATGGCTTCAATGTGCATCCATATACCTATAAATGTCTCCAGTTTCTTATTCTTTATGGCTGAGTGGTACTCCATTTTATATTTTAAAAAAAACCAAAACATCTTCTTTATCCAGTCACCAGTTGATGGCCAATTGGGATGTTTCCAAGCTTTAGCTATTACAAACTGTGCCACTATAAACATTGGTGCACATATATCACTGTGGTATGATTCAAAGAATCAACAACTGGGATCTCATCTTATTAAAAAGCTTCTGCACTGCAAGAGAAACCACCAACAGAGTGAAGTGACAACCCACAATGTGGGAAGAAATTACCAGCTGTTCCTCAGACAAAGGTCTACTATCTAGAATATATAAAGATCTTACAAAAATCAGACCTCCCAAATTTAAAGACCCAATCCAAAAATAGGCATCTGAAATCAACAGACATTTCTCAGACAAAGAAGTAGAAATAGCAAATAAACATATGAAAAAATGTTCAACATTACTGCTCATTCGAGAGATGCAAATGAAAACAATGCTGAGATTCCACCTCATCCCAGAAAGAATGGCTGCTATCATGAAGTCAACCAATAACAAATGCTGGCAGGGCTGTGGGGAAAAAGGAACCCTTCTCCACTGTTGGTGGAAATCAATATGCCAGTATCTCAAAAAACTAGGATTAGAGGTCCCATTTCCCTGCTGGATATCCTCCCAAAAGGATGGAAAAAGTATATTAATTAAATATAAAGTATACTGTCTGGCACTGAGCAAGCCCTCTAAGAATTATCTGCATAATTCTTGTTATAATAACAAGAACCCACTTTTGCCTCTTCTCCATCATCTCTCTGACAACTGAGAGGTAAACAAACAAAATCAATATATAAGTCATGTAAGCAGAAAGTTACAATAAATACAAATCCTACTAAAGTTTAATAATATAAAATATCTGTAGAAAACATTGTCAACAGTTTATTTGGAAAAAATTATTTTAAAAGTAAGTTGGAAATAGATAAAAATACAATATAATAGATTAATGCAACATGGGTAAGGGAAACAGAGACTGTATTTAGGGCACCTCTTCAATCCAGTAAGTTATGAATTCTCGTGTGTGTGTGTGTGTGTGTGTGTGTGTAGGGGAATTATACAAGTTCTTAAAGCTCTAGAGGAAATGTCAACTTCCCTTTCTCTGATTCTGTATTTGCAAAGTAACAATCCTGTCTGAGTTTTATGTCTGCCCTGCAGTAACCTATTGATGATGGAGGCCTAAATTGGTGTCTTGGGCAATTGTATCACGGACAAGAATTATTGGGATATCTCCAACTCTGTTAACTTTTGCACAGTGAAGATATTAGGAGGACTTCAACATGACGATGTCCGCATAATTTTTATGGTTATGCTTCCTATTGTAATTAGGAAACTAAAGCTGGCATTACTCATCTGGACATATATTCCTTAAGAGCTTGACTAGCCTGATGCTGTTGCTGACTCACTGATTACTGCATGAGCAAAATTTCAAGTCACACGTGGCTGGAATCATGGAAACACAGTAAGAGGAGCTGTCACCCTCTGAACACTTCCTGGACCATCATCTTTGGAGGACCCTCCAAAGAAAAATCTATTCCAATTGTTTTCAAAACTGTGTTTAAACACAGAACGCAATATAAAACTTGGTCATATGCAAAATCAGAAAATCAAGGCTCTTGTAGTTGAAACAGACACAGTGAGACCTGGAGATTATTCCTAGTTGTTCCTCTTGAATTCTCCCTCCTTCCACATGGCAGAAATCAAAGGCCAACAGGATAGTTTTAAAGTCTATCTGGGCACTTACAAATGTATAGTGTGCATCACAATGATCAGGTGCACCTGGTAAAACCCACACAGAGCCAGGGATGGTGGCTCACGCCTGTAACCTCAGCACTCTGAGAGGCTGAGGCAGGAGGATTTCAAGTTTGAATCCAGCCTGAGCAAACAGTGACTTAGCTATAACCTGTCTCAATAAATGAATAAATAAATAAATAAATTGGATAGAGATACAGCTCAGTGTGAAGGCCCTAGGTTCAGTCTCCTGTACTCCCCTCCACCTGCAAAAGGGTTCAGTTCTATCAGTGTCTGATTCAGAAAGCCAAAACCTTACATTTCTATCTAGCAAGTTCAGGGGCAACACTTTGCCGATCTCTGCCCTACTGTATCCCTTCAACACATTTGTTTGATATCACCAATGAAGAACACCTGTATTTTATTCCCTTGCACTAATTTGAAATGTAATATTTTATTAAAATATCATTCTAAAAAATGTAGACATAGAAGTAACTGGATTTCAGGATTTTTTTTCAACCAAGCAAGTTTTAAATTCTAGTGATTTCAGTTCAGTGGGAGCAATCTCAGCAGGACATGAGAAGGCTCTGAATATGTTCTATCACACCAAAGGTTTCCAAAAGTTCTTAAATTCTGTTTGCTTACAGAACAATAAATGTTCCCTGTTTGGAAAGAGTCCCTAAATGCTCCCTCTTGTTTCAAGTTGCATGGATTCTTAACATACACAGAACACATACTGTAATCTATGACTGAATGGAGGTCTTTCTTTTCTCCGGGAGAATGGAAGGATGGTATTTTTGGGAACAGCGAGGCTACCTTTACCATTCTTTTCTATGTCACAAAATACTGCAATAAAGTATTGCTCAACTCAGACTGAAACAATTTTCCCATCTGTCAAAATATTTTAAATAGTATCAAGCTGGTATTACTTTGTCAAAACATTCCATCAGAGAAAGTATCTAAATTTAAACAAGCAGTTCCTCGAACTATGTAAGGTGAATAAACTGTCACTGACACAGTATATCTTTCGCAAAACCTGCAAGGTCTCATTAGAAAGACCTTGAAGGAAATGGGCATTAAACCAAGAATAAGTGTACACTGGACAAAGAAAAATAAATACTACGAGATGTTGATCCTTTCAATGTCCTTGAAATGACATATTTCACTTCTTCCCAGATGCAATAAAGCAAGCTTAACTTTATAATGATTCTGGTCATAGTCTCAGTAAACTTATAATTAGGCAATTAAAGATGAGTGCTATAGTTTGATATAGACTTAACATATATGAGCAGGAGCTTGAGATTTGGGTGTAATGTCAGTTCGTCCTCAACAGCCACTTGACTTTATGCAGGTCTCCTGGTCTTGCTGGACCTCAGTTTCTGCATCTATACACACAGACAAAACCCACCTGATGAAGTGGACCTGAAGACAGGGTATTAAGAAGGCATTTGGCTGGTCCTAGCTTTTCTGTCTTCATCTTCACTCATGAAAACTCATAGTAATCTCCAGATTGAGATGAAATCAAGACTCAGCATAAAGAAAATGGAAAACAGTGGCTGCAACCTTTCATGTATACAACACACTTAATGTATATCCTGGATTTTTATGTTATCTATATCCGTTTGCTATGTCTGTCATTTTGAAAGGATCAGAAGAATATCTCTAGGTCAGACATGCCTAACATTTCTTTCTTCTCCAAGTAGTATACTGCCAATAGTCCAGAGAAGATACTAAAACTTTCTTATATCTTTAAGATACAAAAATTTCAATGCTAAATTCATGTCAAATATCACTTTTAGAGGGAATCTCCTATATTAGAACAATGACTGGCCCCCAGACTCTTCAAATCTTAATTGCAGATCGCAGTTCAAGTTTAACTTTTCCTTTTAAAAAAGTTATTTTCTCATACATTGTTAAATAAACCTACACAACTATGAAAGAATCAGGGTTAAAATAGTGAACTTTTTTCTATTTAATGTACAAAAATATTCTGTATTGGCTTAATTTTGTAAATGTCACATTTTAAAACTAATCTCATTGAACTAGATTTCTAGAGTTCACTAATTGATAGAAGTCTGTCAATATTAGTAGCATGGCTAAAATGTTTAAACTAGTTAGGAATTCAAGCATAAACTAAAGCACAGTGATTATAATTATATTTAAATTAAGAACATCCATTTTAAATATTTGAAACATTTTTATAATCATATGTATCTGTAGGTTTCAAAAATATTTTTCTTTTACTTTTTGAAAGACTTCCAAGTATGTTCATTACCTAGAATGTACTGAACCTGTACCTAAGATCAAAAACTGTTTCTCTGTGACCTCCACAAGGTTCAAGCAGAACTGTGTTTTTAAATGGTTTTGAATTACTACATTACTGTTGACTTACAGACCAGAAAATTTGCTGATACAAAGAAAGTTATACTTTATTTACCTTACGCAGACATGATTCTTTGGACATACATGAATTGACAGAGTGAGAAAAGGTGGAAAGACTAGTAAACCTGAGTGTAGTTTTCTGACTCCAGTGGAAGCAAATTGTTCCAGAACATGTTTTCATTTCCCTTCTTTTTCAGGGTTAGTTGGAAATGTTGAATAAACTAACAAAATTTATTTTTCTTCTTATAAAGCAATACCACTCATCCATTTTCTTACTCAACAACTGTTTATTGAGCACCTTGTATGAGTTGGGCACTGGGCTATGAGATTTGCACACAGTGGTCAGTGGGGAGGAGGGACATGATTTGTGTAGTTGTGGCACTTACAGGGCAAAGAGAAAATAGACAAACATAGTCAATATGGGAGTAAAAACAAACACACAAGCCACACTGGAATTATAAAAGGTGAGGCTATAAAGGAAAAATACAGAAAAAATACAGGAAAAGAGAATATGCAGGAGAGAAAGAGTTACACAGACCTGGTTATGGAAGGTCTTCCGGCCTTGACAATGAGTGTGGGAGCAAAAACTGGTTTCTGATCCCATCAGAAAACTCACTTAAAAATTCTAGCTCTTAAACTTTTACCTTATTCCCAAAAAACTGAAAACCATGGCAACTTTCCCTGCTAAGAAGCATTCATTAGTGGGCCAGTGAGCAAGGACTGCAGGCACACGTGAATTTCTGCTACAGCATGCTGGATTCTCACCCTCTTCTGCTCAATGACTATCCTCTTCCCTCCTGCTGGAGAATTTCTCAGAGAAATCACAAGGCTCATTTGAAGAAACGTAAAAGTAGCTTCCCTGCTCTGTCCTTATGGAAATTGGTGTATGTCCCTTTAAATACTAATCTAGCATAAACTGTGGAATCTGGCATATTCTACGACCTCATAATATATTATCTAATTTCTAACACTCATTGACCCCTCTTTCCTTTCCTGTATACAAAAGCTACTTCTCTCAGCTTTCAGGCAGCATCTGCACTGTAGTAACTTTCTTCTGTTCCTATTTCCCCTCTTACACAGCCTCAGAGTCCCCAAAGCACAGCCCATAGTATCTGACTTAATACAGGTGCCCATTTAAGGTGAAGCTAATAATGCTATTATCAGTTATGGAATGATTAATATTTTCCAGGCACTGTGCTAAGAACTATTGATATTCCCTAAGATTATGAGCTCCAGGGTCAGGTGGTCTGAGCTTAAAACCTGGCTCTATCCTGACTAGCTCCAGACTTTTGAAAAAGTACTTGACAATCACTGTTCCTCAGTGTTTCCATTCATACAACCCAGATTATCTTTCCTAACTTATAACTCATCATTGAACGACAGAGTATAGAAAGGCATAACATAAACTAATTTTTGTCAAATACCTACCTTTGTTTAAGTGCCTTAATTCATTTAAACAAATGAAGATTGAGTAGGCCTTATGCCTCAAACACTGTACTAAAGACTACACATTATGGCTTCTAGAAGGTTGATTTTCAGCTGCACATAATTATTTCATTTTACCTTTCTTATAGCTTATGAAGTAGACATTACAGATGAAGAAATTGAGACTCAAAGTCAATTTGTCTTGATCTTCTCAAAGACTAGATTTAGATTTTTTTCATGGGCTGAGTGTGCAACTCAGAAGTAGAACATTTGTTTAGCATTGCACAAGAGAGGGAGGGAGGGAAGGAGAGACAGAAAGATTTTTCATTTTATTTCACTATCATCTTACAAAATAGGAATTGTATATGAGGAAACTGAGACTGAAAACTAAAGTCAGTTTGCAAATGTCATTCAACTAGTTAATGTTTATATTAAAACTCAAGACCCTTTCAGTGATTCTCCAAATCCTTGATTAAGCCACCAAGCACATTAACAATTCCTTAATTAAAAGAGAATACATAGCGCATTTAATATCATTATCTGAATTCTTGCTAATTTTTTGTCTAAAATGATACATAAAAACTACAGATGCCAAGTGAGTCCCCACAGGAACTGCGCATACAGACAAACGTCACAGGTGGCAATTAAGTGCATAAAGTCAGCAGCGCTACCCAAGAGTGCAGGCAACCAAGCAGAATGGGAATATTATTAACAGATGCATATTTTCTACCTAATTGCTGTACAACTTTGCCTCTTAAATTTAAATTCTTAAATTTCCACTTCAGGAAATCACCACTTAATGATGTGATCTCTGTTCTGAACACCTGACTAGTTCAGATTTTGGAGAACTGCACATATGACTTCAAAAGCAGTAGACTCTCGACATTTACATCATTTAAATGAATTAATTATTTTGTCACATGAATATGCACACAAATGACTAAGTTCAAAGATTTATACAAGATCTATTTTCTTAGATACTGAATTTGGTGGTGGTTTGGAGGGAACAGGAAAACACAGATGCGTTAGGACTTTATCACGCAAAAACATCTAAATAACAAGATCTTTTCCATTGCATCATTCATTCACCCCTATTATGAAAAGTTAATGTCTGGTGAGAAAAAGTGAGAAAAAAAGGATGGAACTTTTCATTTGAAGGCGGATTTATTTTGATCTCTTGGTCTGTGAAGCGTAAGTCACAAAAAGATAATACAGACGTTTTTTTCTCTATACACATTTATTTTCGTACATTTTATACATGCAAATTCATACATTCAAAGGCAATAGCAGTCAGAGTTTTGGTCTCTATCTTTGCATTTAAATACCTAATAGTAATATAAAAGAAAGTATTATGCTATTTACTGTCCCAGTAGGATACTTAATGAAACCTAAATAAGTCTCTGGAACAAAAAAGAGGAATAGATTACTTTATGCAAAAAAGAAATACATATAATGGGTCTAGGTTCTTTTTTCTATAATTATTTTTCAGCTTAAAAAATAAGGCAACTTCATGTTCTATCATAAAATACAACTTCAGCTACCATGTTTAAATTATTTGCTTTATGTGAGAATATAAACATTCTGCCTTCAAATCACCTAGATAATAGTACATGATATTGGATCTTTAAAATATAATTCTGATGCTTACATTGAAAAGCCGGAAAGTTCCAAAGGACAGAAATAAATTGAAGGAATACTCTTTTAAGCAATTTTATACCAAGTAAGCATAAGGTTATCAAACTGTATGTGCAATAAACATTTTATTTAGAGAGCTGCATTGTAGAAAATAGTGTTTTCTCCTAGCAGATAAAAATGTTTATATTAACTTCAGTTTTAAAGGAAAGAAGTAATTTAACTCTGTTTAATTCTTTATTTAACAGTATTTTTTTTCAGCATGGACCATGAAGTATGGCATAAGCTCTTTTTTGTTATTATTAAATAAAATTCATGATTTTAGGGTTTAAAATCAGTATTTTACAGCCATTAATAAAATAATGTATTTCTGCCAAGAGTATTTTTGTCATTTATATATATAAAATCATCTTTGACTTCCAAATGTACAGAAAATTTCTTCACTAACAAGCATAAAAAGATAAGGCTCTGTTTTTAATATAATCTTTCTGTTTACTTCGAATAGTTCATGTTATGAAGAGTTTGAGAATGTTAAATTCATATTTAAAATATTTACTTGTATTTACTTAGGAAGGTATTTTCAAACTGAAAACCTAAATCAATTCATTAGAATCAAATATGTAGCATGCCTAGAGTGTACAAGGCCCTGTGTTCAATCACCAGCACCTCAAAAATAAATAATAAACAAATAAAAATATAAGAAATGAAACCTAAATAAGTCTCTGGAATAAAATAGAGGATTAAATTACTTTACAAAAAATAAGTTTGATAGTGTAAACAAGGGTTAAAATGATTAAAATGAATAATTGATAATTTGAAATAGGAAAAAAGGTCCAAAGACAAAGGGGTAAAGGGAGGGGAAGGGGAAAGGAAAGGACGGAAAGGAAAAATTATGAGAAAAGAAAAAAAATGGAAATGATGTCTATGTAAATAGGGAAGGGTGGAGGGGGTGAAGGAAGGACAGGTAATGGGGAAAAAATAAGAACCAAGATACCTCATGTACAGGTACAAGCACCCAATGATAAATGTAAACAAATTGTAGACCTAAGATGTACTAATAAAAGAAGTTAAGAAAAGAAAAAGTTTGTTCTTACAGTGTACCTTAATTTTATTTTGATATAAAAATAATCTCCATTAATATATTGCTTTAGAATCCTCTTCACTCATTTAGTATACAGAGGATGGTTTATGTGTGATTTAATATTGTTTCAAATGTCTTATATAATCTGCATTTGAAACAGTTCATTGTGTTTCTTCTTTAAGGTATTGCTATACAAAAGAAAACATGATATTCATAAAAGGAAGCTTTTCACCATGAAACCAGTTAAAATCAGATCTTACTCTTGACATTCTTCAGAAAAGTCAGTATGTCTGGAGAGAAGCAGCTCTGTGAGAAGGAATAGCTGAATCTTAGGGTGTGGATATCTTGAGTTCCCAGGCAAGTACCTTAATGTCTCTTGAGACATCAGGTGTTGGTGAAAGTGAGATAATGAAGAGTATCTTACTTGTCAAGAGAGTCTCTTGAGAAGCCGTCAGAATTTAACATCTATGAGTAATATGCCGCTCAGTTTCCAAACAGACAGTGCTGGCTAAGGTGAAGGTGAACTGGAGCCCTGTGCCCTGTGGAGCTTGGATCTCCATGGCAGATGGACATTGAGGATCTTCCTTTACTACCAGGCCAACCACACTTCCCAACCAAGCCAGAGTTGTTCCTACCCTCTCAAGCTGGCACCAATTCTTTTTTCTCATTGTATTGAGCCATACATTTTAGTCAGTGACTAATCTCTCAAAAATCAAAATATATCACCACACTTCAAAGAAAAGATCTGCAATGGCAGGCCAGACTAAGACCTCCATTTGTATGCAGAGAGTTAAACTACTGGAAAAGTACCCTCACCAGTAGAGTGAACTAAATTTGAAGCAGAAATAGTAGAAAAAAATATATCTTGAAATGTGATAGGGTCCATTACGCTTCTTGATGAGATTACTTGCCTCTCCAATACATTACCCAAAGGCACTTACAAAACTGAGGGAATATATTACATTGGAATTATCAGAACTTTTCTAAGTAGGTCAAATTTTGAAGCAAAAAAAGTCTTAAAATCTTATGCAGTGTTACAAAAAAATTAAAAATCTTAGAAGCTATACAGCCAAGGTGCTAATCACTTTTTAAAATAAAACTTTTAAAAATCTTCCTCTTGCATAAACATTAAATATACCACTTTAAAATGCAGAGTTATATACCTGAGGCTGTTCTTTTCTTTACTGTCATTTTAATTCAGTTTTCAAAACCGAATTTTAATTATACAAATATCTTTATTCATTGGGAAACCCTAGAATAGTTGGGCTTCAAAAAGAGTTTGAGATCTAACTCTTATCATTCCTAACCAAACAGATTTAATCCTAACTGTAAATATACTTTTCTTCCTACTTACTGAATTTTCATTTACCATGTTATTACAAGTCTGATAGAGTGTTTTTAGCAAAATTTCAGTTTTTAAACAAGTAAATCAATAGTAACAAGCTTATTATTTGTTTTTACAATTTTTTTGGATAGGATATATAAAACAAGGAACATCTGTAGCAAATGCCTAAAAGCTTCCTTGGTACCAATATGATCACATAAAAATTGACTTTAAGACATAATCAATTCAAGAATGAATTAAATAAAAATAAATAAATAAAATTTAAAAGTTAATTGTTTTGAAAGTAAAAACTTGTTTTGAGAAAATCATCTTAAATAAGAAAAGTGTAAAAATTCAAGTCTTCCATTTCTAGTACTATTTTGGAAAGGACAGATAAATATAGATCAAAACATTTGTGAAAATAATAACGTGTTACCTAATGTAGCATTCATCTGCCACAATACCTGAATAGTCCACTACAAAACACTACTTTAGGTCCCGGCAATGAAACGCCCAGTGAAGACGCCATCTGTGAGTGAATTCATTAGGTCAATAATAGCAGATTACTGAATAATAGTGAATTACTGCTAATAACACCAGCTTGACACATTCGCATCAGTAACTGAGAAAAGGGACATAATGGTAATGTTTAACTGCAGTGTGAGGAAAGAAAAGCAGGAGAGCCACAGCTGTAGACTCTAACAGGTAGGAAAGAGTTTCATGAAGGTTAAATGGAGGGATGCTCTACAGGCAGGGAAAATTCTTTAAATAATTTTGCACATTAGACCAACTTCTTATTTTGAAAATTTAGGAGCAAAAAAACTAAGAATAAGGAAAAGGGCAGTCCCAGAAACAAACTTTGCTCGTGTCACATTTTTACCTAGCACTGATGCCACTTCCAATTCTTCTCATAATTAACCTCTTTTGGATCAGGATTAAAAACATGTTCCAAGTATTAAAAACTCCAAAGCAAACCATGCCATCTTTACTGTCACAAAAATCTAACCAAGGTTTAGATGTTAAGCCACTGCAATGATATGTATTAGAAAGACAGAAGTAGCACATGGGTAGTAATAAACTGATAAAAGACTTTAAAATAAAATAAGCAAAAAGCAATAGAAAAAGTTTAAAATATGCTTTTAATGCCACCCTTACCTATGGATACTCCTGAAACCTAATACCGTTTTTTGCCTTCTCACCTCGTACCACACAGGGAAGCCTCTCCAATGTCTATCTCTAGCTGGATAGTCACAGCAGTCACTAGATCCCTACTGAGAACTGTCCAGACAGCACTGACCCTGTCCCAGCAAGGCAAACCCAGATAATAAGTGTGACACTGTGACTGCCCTGAAAAGAGGTGCAGTTAACCTAATCAATCTCACTCTGCCTCGGCCTAGGACTCTTAATAAAACCTCCCCTCTACCCCTCTGCTCAAAACAGTGTGGTACTGCTATTCCACCCTGCCCTGTCCTCAGATGCAGGCAGTCACAAGCATGTCTATCTGCTTTCGGTGCCTCTGTCCCCACCCTCGATGCCAGGCCTCTCAGTAAGGCGCTTGAATTTCTCAGAAGCACTGATTTTATTTGTTCTCGCCTCCCTTTGCAAACCATCTTGCAGGCACAGATATTTTAAAAACTCTAATTTCAAACTGTGTTTGGGGATATGTATATACATAGTAGAGTTTTTATCGCAAATTAAAGAAAGAATAAACACAAAATTCAGAATTATGTTTGGCCTTTGGTAGAGATTCATATAAGAGACTTTACTGCTAATGGTTAAACACAATTTTTCACCTTGGTCACGAGTACCAAGGAAGTTATTAGAGCTACACAAACACACACACTCATGCACATATTAGATTTATAAAGTATTTTATAATAAAGTGAATACAAAAATTTTTTTTTAGAAAAGAGACAGCTCCTTACAATTTTAAGAAAATGAATCTAATATAACTGAAATTATTTCAAATAGTAAAAAGTTCCCTAATACATAAAAGTTTCAGTTCTGATATGAGAAGTCTAATATCCATTGGGTGGACCACTGTCCTCTATTTATAACCATAAAGATAAATGGTGTTAAATAATTCTCCAGAGGTATACCATAGATGTGTATATGATTTTTATTTATTTGCTTCCTTCTACAAAGAAGGCTCAAGATGAAAACCAAGTGCAAAGATCACTCACTCTAGCAATCTCCAGATGAACCATCCACAAAATGGAAAGAGATTTCCCCATGCTTTGCCGAAGATTTCTAATAAAAATCTACTATTGGGCTGGGGATTTAGCTCAGTAGTTCCACCGCCTGCCTCGCAAGCACAAGGTCCAGAGTTCGATCTCCAGTACCCAAAAAAAAAAAAAAAAAAAAAAGTTCATAAAAATCTATTATTACCAAGGCCTCATGCAGGATACTGAGCAGGTCTGAGTCACAATCTGTGGCAGGATTTCTCAGCCTCAGCTTTGCTGACGCTTGGGATCACACGATTATATGTTAGTTGCCCTGTGTACTGGAGGTTGTTTAACAGAATCCCTGGCCTCGATACCTGTCCCTCATGTGTGACAATCAAAAATATTCCCAGACATTACTGGGCCGAGGGATAAAGCTATTCCTAGTTGAGAACAATTGTACCTGGTGGCTGGACTCTAGAAATACACATATGAAAAAAGTACTGATTTCAGGTGTTTTACACTTCAGGGTAAATCAATTTGGTCCAGCATAGTTTGTTTTTATCTCTTTGAATACTACATAGTTACATGAATATGGAAATAAGATCATTTATGAATATATTTCTACTTGAGAAAACAACATGGCTCTTTCCTTTTCTTCATGTTTTCATCCAATTAGTCAATAATAAAATTGATTAGCCAGTATGTCAACACACAATAAAATTTCAAAGAAATTGCATTTTTTTCACTGAGGTCCATGTTACCAATCCCAGGATATCTTTTGATAATTTATGAGTTCTTTAGCATTGAATATAGGCAGTCACTCCTTCCTCCTGAATATACTATCTTCTTATACCTTTCTTAAAACTTACAACTTCCTGGTATTCCCTTTTCTCTAACTACTAATCCTCTACCTCTTGTACTGGCTGCTTTTCCTCTACTCATTTTCTGAATTTTGGAATTACTCAGGGTTGAGTGTGAGGCCCTAAGCTTCTCACATCATACTGTCTCCAGGGTGATCATATTCACGGTTTTACATACCACCTACAGGCCATCAGCTGCTGACTTGATGTATTTCCTTTCAGGTTTCGAAAGTGTTTCATTTGAGATGTCCAAGCCTGTTCTTCTTCCAGTTTCCCCAACTTTCATATGTGCCATCTCTCTCGATCCAGGTGCCTGTGCCACATGATTAAGTGACACCTTCCTCACCTTCACCTTCAGATTCAGGTCTTTATCAAGTCCTGATGATTATACGGGTTTTTCTCATTCTGTCCACTACCCTTATCCTCGAGGCCATAAGTCATTCCAGGCCACCACAATTTCTGGGCTAAGCAACAGCTTTCAAAGCCATTCCCATGTCTACTTTTTCCATGCAACTTCCTTAATGAACTTTTCAATCATTTCCAATTGCACCTGAACAACATGCATCACCCTAACATGACCTAGTTGGTCCCGCACTATCTGGACTCCTCCCACACCTCCAAGTAACTTTCTTCCTTTTCACGTGTTTCAACTGGCCTTCACTCTTTCTCGAAGAGGCCATTACATTTTAAAATTTATCCCATGTTTTTATAAAACATTTAATCTCCAAAAAACAATGAGATAAAATATTGTCAAATGTTAGATTAGGATAGAAAAGAAGGATTTGGAAACATGAGAGAACTGGAACCAGGTAATCCACCAGGTGACTAAGCTCATCAGAAGTCACATTAGTGCACAAAGAGGTAGACTTTGACAAGGTAAATGGCACTTTGACTCTGTCTCTAAACACAGGCAGAGCATTTCCCAACCTCAAACCCTGTATATGAGTTGTAAATGATACGTTCTTATAAAACAAAGGCATTGGAGGGAAAAGAAAAAAAAGCAAACAGAGATGGATGGAATAATTCCAGAAAACAATTGGCAGTCGCCAATCCTTAAGAGCCTCTGCTTTCTCAAAGGTCTAAGCATCCAAGGATGCTTTATAACAACCCTTGTCACTTCACTCGCTCTCCTACCAGCAGTTCTAACTCTTTTATCTCTCTCCTCAACAAAAAAGAAAACATGGCTTCAAATCTCTTCCAATAGTCTCATAGGTACAGCTTGCCTGATGCTATCAACGTGACAAAAGTACTGCAGACAATGAAGGAAAAACAAAGTAAAAATGAAAGACTGTAGGTCGCCTGGTAAAAGACAAGTCAATCACTGTATATCTGTTTGCATTTTTCAGTTGCAAATTTCAGGCAGTATCCCCTTTACTGAAGGCAAGATTTTTAAAAAGCACCATTACTCCGTTGGAAGAGAAAAAAAAATTCTCCGAAGTTGTGAAATTAACCTCTCCCTTCATTCACACATTCAGTTCTATTTTTGCAGTTGCACCAGTAATCTAAAAGAAAAAGCACTGAAAGTCAATTCCAGGTTTCTAAAATGTCTGACTGTGCATGTCCCAGTTCTCTTCAGCACCTCCCTGAAGATCCAGCCAATTTTTATTTCTGCAGTGCATCAGTGTTTATCATTTGTTTTACAACAGCACTGCGTGTTCTCAAAAATTGACTTAGATAAATTTCACCCATCTTCTACAAAACCCAAGAGAGACAAATGGCCTTAAAAATAAAACCTACCACTGAGGCATGGTTAATTTACTAAAAAGCACTTCTTTTTTTATTTACTTCATTATAGTAGTTACTCCACCCCCACCAGCCTCTGGATTTGTAAAGATTTATGACAAATTTCTAGCTTGTAATTAGGCATTATGAAAATTCACTGTGGGGAAACTAAACAAAAGCCTTCCATACAGTTTGCTTTGAAGGAATACTGATACCTTTCAACTTTATGAAGGCTAAGAGCAAAAACATGGATACATTTTGATTGCACATGTTGGAAAACATCTATTTCCTCTTAGACAGATGCACTAAGAAGTCACTGAGTCTGACCAATTTGCAACAAAATCCTGGCTGCCTCATGTTAGCTGAGTACTCAAAGGCAAGTTCGTTAACCTCTCTGTGCTTCAGTTTTCTTATTTATAAAATGAGATATTAATAATAAGTATCACAGAGATGTTTGGAGGATTAAACAAGAAAGCCACACAGTGCAATGCCAGGCACCCGGTGAATGCTCAATAAATGGCAGCTATTACCATTTGGTTAATATCATAAAGGAACAGAGTAGGGAAGACCTTTCCCTCCCCATCTGTTGCCAGCCTCAGAAATCTACCAATTTCATTATTAGTGAAAAGGTTATCCATAAAACTTGCAGCTTAGGAGATCTCTACTTCGGAGAGGAAAGGACAGGAGCTGGAACGTGAGAAGCCTCCCGGGTCCAACAGAGCTGCCTACACTCAAGTACAACACCTCCCACGGGCCTTACAGGAGCCTCAGCCTCAGATCAGCTCTCTTAGCTCTGTGAGCTTGGACAAATCTCTACTCCTCTCAAAGGGAAAGGGTGGCTAAGGCAAGCTCCGACAGAGAGAAGTAATTCAGAGCTGAGGGAAGAGGCAAAGTAGGGAGTTGTCAGGGGTCCAGGACAAACAAGAGATCTAGACTTTACTCAGTGTCTTGTCACCAAATAACCATAAGAAAGGCACTGGTCAGAAGGCAACCAAGTGTGCTCAGACATGACACCTGGTTTTTTGTTTGAACAGTTCTTCCCCCCACTACCAATAATTTAGCCAACAAGTGTGCAGCTGACATACAATGAGCACTCTCTCTCTGTTCCCAGTGACCTTCAAATTCTTTGTCTGCACTAATTCATTACACTTCACCCCCAGGCTTTCAGTATTATCTTCATTTCCAGGTGAAGAAACTGAGAAACAAAACAGTTAAGAAATTTCCTCAATGACATTCTATTGCATTGGATCCAAAATTTTGACCCCCAAACCATGTAGGTCCAAAATCCACAATCTTAAACTCATATCCCACATTCCTGGTCCCAGTCGGAAAACAACCACTGGAAACTCTCGCTTTCTATGATTCATAATTCAATATTCCGTAATAATATTTCTCTAAAACTTAAATTACTGCACTGGTATGATCCTTTGGGGGATTTTGGTCTTCTCTCATTTAATGTTCACAATGGGCACATGTCAAAATACTGCAATTCAGCAAGACGGAAAAGGCAAGCATGCACCACACAGGTGTGGATGAAGCAACCTGGGTCCTGAGTTATAATTCAGGAGGCTGCGTGAAAGGTGCAAGGAGAATCCACACACTATTTCCACTATTTATGTTTGTGCTTGAAATTTTCCACAGTAACAAAAATTAAAAGCAACAAAAATTTCATAAGGAAGATAACTGAAGACCTTCAGTTGGTTCAGGATCCAGAGGAACACTCAAGTTTGGTAGAGAGTGCCTCTGTTGACAGCATTAAATTTCAGAACCGACAGAACAGGAACTTCTTAGTAAAAGATTTTTTACTAATTCCTGAATCTCCCCCGCCAACAAATATTTTCATCTTCTCTATTTGGAACAATAAAGACATTTCCAGAGTTTAAATTTCTGCTCACTGTAGGTTTTGGTCTTGTAATTGCTACTGCTGCTGATTGAAAAACCTTTTGTTTCCCTCTCCATAACTGGTTTATCTTTTCACGGCCCAAAATTCAGGAAAGATTATTTGCATAGTTGAACTTAAAAAACCACCCCGATCTCCCTTTCACAGTTCTCTTAAGAGTTTAAAAGAAAGACACTTACCCATTCTGTTGTGTAGTCCCTCCTTGCCAAAGTGTGCTGTGGTTTCAAAAACTAGCCAGTCCTTCTGAACTTTTCTGTATCCGTTATAATATTAAAAGGCCACAAGGAAGGGAAGTGGTTAGTCAACTTGCTAATTTTATCAGTCCCTCCCACTGGTTAAATAGTACCTGATGCTACAGACACAAAATCAGTTTTCCAGCTCATTTCTCTACTACAGCACAACTTCATAAAAATACCATAATTAGGAGGCAAAAAAGGGAAAAATGCCTATGTCAGGTTTGTAGGCACGAGACGGTTAATGAATGAACATCTTATTACTATTAATAAGAAGTCTAATAGACTACAGAAGTCAGCAATTCAAAAAAAAACGAGTAGGAAGAGAAGGAGGAGCGAGAATGTCTGTCAGCTCCACACTCTAAGCACTCCCTTTGGGTGGGAAAGGGAGTGATTTCTAATGCAATCAGAGTACGTGTGGGAAGTGGCTGGTG
Organism: Heterocephalus glaber; assembly: GCF_053883595.1. NCBI lineage: Eukaryota > Metazoa > Chordata > Mammalia > Rodentia > Bathyergidae > Heterocephalus > Heterocephalus glaber. The sequence continues at coordinate 11,802,761 of NW_028258156.1, forward strand.
TTTCATTTGTTGATAAATTATTCTGCCCTGGAATGAAGCCAGTTTACTGGATATAGAAACGTCCACAACTTGGGGCTCTGGCTCAGACCACTGTCTTCCTTTGGAGCTTAGTAATTAAAGCACAGGACAAAGTAACAAATATGTGTGTCTGCATAAGGGAAAATTAAATATTCCCTGAAGAAGCAGCTATGAGCTGTGTCCTAGATATAAAGCTTTGCAACAAATGAGAAGAAAATACAGAGCCAGAGACAGATTTCAATGAAATAAAATGCTTTTGATGTTTCCATCCAACTCTGAAAGACTGCAACATATATAAAACATTGTCACCCCAGATCGCCAGATCAGGCAATTTTCTGAGCTACTTAAATGGGTGGCATTTCAGTTAAATCCCCAGTACTCACTTTGAAGTATATTTCCCACCATATCTAAGGATTATGGAATGAGAAAAAAAGAATGTCTGAAAACCAAATCATTTTGAAGGCTCATTTACCCTTGCTTTTGATTGGCATAGGAAATGTTTCTTCAGAAAAATTCTGACAGTCATATTATATTCACATGTGGTGACAGTTTCTCAGAAAGAGTTAAGTTTGGTAAGCTAAAGCAAGCTAAGGAAACGAGCAATTCTCTCCTGTTACCCCTCCCTTCTTAGTATTCCCCCAATTCAGATCACTCACCTAATAAAACAAGAAAAGAAAAAACTCTAAAGAATGATTGTGTTTATTTTTCACTTCTATCGGTCTGTTTTCTAATTAGATTTTTTAAAATGTATTATACTGAAGTGAAATATAAACAACACCTAACTCTAAGACGCCACCCACTATTCCTCCCAAAGAGCAACAAATGCACAGTTCTAAGCACATTTGGGTGACTTACCTTTGGCTGAGTTCAAGGTGAGAACAAATTCCTAAAACCAACAATTCACAATTGTGACCCTGGGGCTTTAATTCCTCTCACTTATATCTGTGCACTTTTGTATCTTCAGGAAAGGAAGGGAAAAAGATACAGAGTTCTAGGGAAGAAAGAAGGGAAGGAAAAGCAAAATGGAGAGATGAGAACCTCCCCTCACCATCTCCTCCTCTAGCTCTTCACATTCTCCCCAAGCTTCCAGGCCCAGCGGCACCTCTTCAGCCTCTTCCAGAAGCTTCTTCCCCCCTCGCTCCTGACAAAAATCCTACAGCATATATGCTTCACCATCCTCTCAATTTAGTCATAAATTATTTCAAAGATATCTTTCTAGAAAACTGAAAGCCTCTTTAGAACTTAGTCTGTCCTTGATGCACACCTAGAACATTACACTGCCCGAACACAAGCCCCATTTTTGAAACAAGAGTTTTGTGAAGACTCTTTAACTCGCCTAAAATAAAATTCTGATTATACAATCAACTACTTACACAGCAGACTGTTAAAAAATCAATAAAATGTTCCCAGACATGAGTATTTACACATTTAAGAAATCTTATGGTTCTTGCCCTACCATCAGTGCATAAGTCTGAATTGTAGAGAGGTAAGAAGAAGCCAACCCTTGCAAGAAGGGTAAGAGACCACACCAAGCATAGTGGCACACATATAATCCCAGAACTCTGGGAGGCTGAGGTAGGAGAATTGCAAATTCAAGCCCAGCCTGGGCAATATAGTGACTTAGTGAGATCCTATTTAAAAAAAAAAAATTAAGGGCTGAAGATATAGCTTAGCATGAAAGCCCTAGGTCCGATCCTTAGTACCACACATGCACACTCACAAAGTAATGGCTGGAAGGATCTGAAAACTCCGTGGTTGAGTGAATATTAGGACAGAAATCTAGTATTAGAATGAAAACAAAAAAGCAGACTTACAGGCACATGATTAAAATAAAAGGGGAATAAAATAAATTGAAGTGCAGCTAACATGCCAAGGAAAATTACAGAATATAAAAGAGAATATGAAGAATAATTAATATTCCCTGTAGGATATAAGAATTATTCCTTATTCATAAAAGATTTTAAAGAAGACTCAATTTTCTAAACTGAACAAGGCATTCTGATAGGGCAGTGTTGTGGCAGTCCAAACAATGACCTATTTGTAGGAAGCCTTCACATAAGCAAAGAAAGTCTTATCAGAAATGATATGGTAGCCACAGCCCTAAGAAAGTCAATGACCACTAAACTTGAATTAAAATAGCTTTTTTTCTGTGCAACAGACTTTGGTGCTTGACTTAGATAATAATAAACGGATGTTTCACCTACGCATGTGTCCTGAAGGACGTCTGAGAATGCAGGGCACAAAAAAGATTGCTGCAGGGTCAGGACTGCCCCTCACGTTACAGGACCCCTCACCTGACCGAGCTCAGCCCACTGAACACCAGTACCACCCTCCAACCATCACAGCAAACAGAAAACACCCCAAAAATATCCCTCAGGGGTCAGGACAGCCTTGTGGAAAACTAGTACAAATCCCACGTGACAAAGGACTGTGAGAGTCAAGCAGGTGTTAAGAGTGGAGGAAAGAAGAGAAAGACTGTGTAGAAAGCAGGAAATAACGCTTCAACCAAGACAGGCATCCACACTTGTGAACAAGCAGGATTATATCCACCCCCACCCCCCAGCATCACACAACTTACCACAATTTTTTTTTTTTTTGCATGACTGGAGATTGAACCTAGAGCCTTCACACTGCGCTACAACCTCAACCCTTTTTTTATTTCAATACAGATCTCACTGATTTGCTAATCTGTCCCAGGTTGGGCATGAGCTTGCCATCTTCCTGCCTCAGCCTCTCACAGTGCTGAGATTATAGTTGTGTGTCATTCTTCATGCTTAAAAGACAAGGTGGACACCTGTATTTTTAGGTAAAATCTATTTTTTATTTAAAACTTTAGCAAACGCTTTTCAGACACTACAAAATTTTTCTTCTGGCTAACATAAGCTCTGCCTCAGACATGGGATGTTCGACTGAAAAACTTAATGACATTTAGAAAATATGTATGTCAAAGATATGGTACTTAGTGTAACAAGCAGATGACCAAGTACTTTGACCTCCTTTTCAGAAACAATTATGTGGGAATTATATGAAATGGACTTCAGAGTGCTAGGAAAATTCTACTAAGGTATCATTTTTTTCATGTTTCTTTTTACTCTTTAATGTATTCTAATTTTTCCAAAATGAATGTATAAAGTTTCACATAAAGAAATTACCCACAGAGAGTATATTCTGTTTTGTTCTGCTTTGTTTTTAATGATGGAAAGCTCTTGGAACACATTCAGAAAGGATCAGAGTTAAAATGGACAAACAAATGAAATTCCTTTCAAATATTCAGTTACACTGTATTTCAAGCACTGGTTAAAGACTAGGTGTAAAAGTTAAGCTGGTGCAAATCAAAAAAGGAATGTCCCCAGGTAATAAGATTCATTATTTCATGTTATAAATATCTAAATCACTATTTTATCTCCTTTTTCAGGTAACCAGAGTCCATATAGGCAAATCTGAGTGCACATCACAGAAAGCATTCGAGCAATTATGGGTTAATTTTAAAGGAATAAATAAATTTCCTCATGACCTTAATAATAATAAAAAAGTCAACCTTTAAAGTGAAGGTGTTTTGTAATTTCATTATTTTTTTCCTGTTTACAAAATTAATATTAGAAACTGAGTTGTGTTTGAATTCAGTAAACTTTTATTGACTTTCTCTAAGGCTTAGGAAATACTTTGTAAAATTTCCTTTAAAGGCCAGACTTATCCTTCATTCTGCTAAGTCTTGGACCTTACCTTATTCCTATAAAAACTTCTTTTCCTCAAATTAGAAATATTTAATGAGAAATGTTTCAAAGCTGCTCATCCTAGGTACCAAACACAACATCTTGAAAAAATAAGCTTATACCTTGATAAATAAGACATAACAAGCCTGTTTAAAACACGCAACCACATACATTTCAAATTTTCTAATTACGATTGATTTTTTGTGATTTACAAATATGCACCAGCAGACTACAAAAAGGGACTTTCAGAACCATGGTAACTAGTATGGAAATGAGGATGTACTTTCTGGAGATACTGACTTGATTGCTTTTCTCACAGAGGACCATCATGCATGGTGCTTTTCTTGAAAGGAAATTCACTCCTTCTCCTGTTTTAAGTTACATGCTGACTATAGCCTGAGTCCTTAAATATGTTTTCAAGTTTATCCATTTCAATTCTTCAGAATCAGAAGATTATGCATTTTGTGAATTAAATCTCCCCTTCAGTTGTATCTTTCAATTTTGATTACAAAAGCAGATGTTTGTAGGTTTGAAAGTTGCTAGTTCAACATTGTTGGGAAAGCAGGATAAACAAAATTACCAACTGCTCTGCATAAGAGGAGATATAAAAATCTCACAAGCATTAGCATTATGATGCACATTCTTCTTAGGAAAGCATCCCAAATTTGTTTCTTTAAAAGGCTTTAGGCATTTGACTGAATTTACTGCTAAGGTGATTTTTTTTTGCCAAGAATTTGTTTGACATATATTCAAATTTTAAAAACTATCATTGGAATACAACATCTCTAATTACCTCATAAGAAGAAAGAACATCTGTGTGTGTGTGTGTGTGTGTGTGTGTGTGTGTGTGTATTCCCTAGCAAATGTAGCATGCAACATTCAAATTCACTGGTAATCAAATAAATGCAAATTATAAAAGGTTAACATTTTTACCTATCAGTTGATGGTAAAATGCTGATGGCAAGCATATTATGTGAAAAGTACTGATGATAGGAGTGTAAATAGGAGTGTAAATTGGTACACATTTCAGGGGGATCTGTCACAGTATATCAAGACTCTGAAATCGTTCACACTCTTTGAGAGTGATTCTGTATCTAGGAATCATTTCTAAAGAAAAAAATCAATGATGTGGATGGCATTTTATGTAAATGAATACTGAACACATTGTTATGTCAAAATGTCATGGAACAATTGCCAATAATCTTCTCACATATGTCCAATATAAGGGGAATAAATAGAACAAATTAAGGTATAATGATATGATGGACTATCATACAAACTTCTACATATCGTGGCATTAAAAATAGTTAATGACACAAATGTTCACAATTCATTGTTCATTACATTACAAAAACATGTATTATAATCAAATCTTAGAACACAAATCTACATATGCAATTTATACTCACAGTTCACACAAAATTTCCCCACATATTCAATAGAAAACAGACCAAGAGAAAATCCTAGAATGTAAAGGGTGTGTTGGTTTCAGAGATTTTATTTTATTGTTTAATTTCACTTTGTGGATTTCCAATGAAGCCCACCTGGCAATCCAGAAGATTTAGAGCAAAATGAATTTCATGTTAATATAGAAACTATTATCAGCTAGTCTTCGTTTTAGTTACTGCACATAATTTTATTACTGTTGAAAACAGTGCCATAAAACACATCCAATTTATTGCAAGTGAATGAGGAAAAAATGTACTTGCGACAAGAGTAATGGTGAGTATTGGACTTAAATTGAATGAAGAAGAAACCATCAGTCCCCATAATACCAGAAACCTGACAAACTTTTAATTCATTTAGTTATCACAACAATCTTGAGGGTTAGATTTCTTACATCTATTTTATAGATGAGGAGACTGCTTTACCCTAAGATTAGGCACACTGACCAAAATGCTTGGCAAATAGAGGATCAGAATGAATAATAGTTCATGATGACCACAAAACCAACATCTAACACTACACAAAGATGTTTCTTTTGGAATACTGTTCACCTATAATAGTCTTAAAATTGACAGACATGTTCAACCACAAAAGCCTAAAAGATTGTAAAGTAAAAGAGATTAAGAATGAGAATAAAATAAGTTTCTCATCTCTTCCTCAGTTACTATGGTGGCAGGACAGGTTCTAATACATAATAGGGAGAACAGTACACAATCAGTAACTGACCCTGCATCATCTGCACCAAAAGTCAGGGAGGACTCAAGCTTTAAACTTATGAATCTGAAGAAGTACCAGAGTTTCAGCTAGTCACTTCATGCCCAGGGTTCAACAAAAGCAAAAATTATGTGCACATGTATGCCTGTGTTTCAACTGGCATCTTACATGTCTTTGTAAAAAGAAAATATGAATTGTTCATTCTGACTTTATATGGAGAATTTTAACAATTATACAAATAATATATGATCATAGAATTGAATAAGACAAAAAACTATTCAAAATAAAATATTAAAACTGTCTCATAATCCTTTACTACAAAAGAACTGTAAACAATTTAGTACTTACAAACTGACTGACTGACTGATTATCAAACATGCAAAAAATCATAGTAGCATTTAAGAAAATGCAAGCTGTATAAACTGTCCGGGTTGTAGAGCTGGTGACATGAGACAGGATTTTAACACACAATCAATCTACCTCCCACAGTGATATTCTTTCTACCCCTTTCATTCTGCTGGAGGTAAGGGATATAATTATTGCTTTACTTCTCAACATTAAGGTGTCTTGAGTACCACTTTTGAATTTTCCTGTGAAACATCCAAAATATACTACCACTTACTAACTACACAGTCAGGATATTATTAAACTCTGGCTTTTCTCTCTTATAACATGGGCATATAATATCTAATCTATGGGATTGCTGTGAACATTAAATAAGATTAATTTATATAAAGACTACCCAGCATACTGTAAAATGGTCAAACGTTGATAAATATGATTATTATAACTAGTAAGAAGCAATTTAAATAGTTTGCTCTTCATAGTACAAGAAGAACATCTGATGTCTCCATGTGTGTTTCTAGGCTTGTGTTTCTGTGTGCGTGGTTTATGAGCATGTTTGTGTGTGTCTGCATGCTTCTTTCAATACTTTTTATGGTAGCTGTGCACTTGTTGTGGCCCTTTTTCTAAAAGCTTACTATATAGTTTTTTAAATCCTTTTCAGATCCATAATCCTATTGAATCAGGAATAAAACGTGTACTTAGTTTCAGCCAAACAACTGTTCGACAGAAGCCCCTTCAATTTTTAATTACTCCTTCTTCCCTCTCCACCCTCACTGGCATTCTCTGATTTTTTAATCTTGAAAGCCAGTCAGGGTACATTATTTATGTTATATTCAATAGGGAGAAAAAAGAAGAAAAAGGATTTTATTCAGGACACTAACTCTAACCTTGAAATGTTATTTTCTGAACATTTGTTCTGCTCACTGAGCAAATTTTTAGTCTTCAAGTCAGATGTCTAAATACAGTGCTTGAGCTCTGCTTAATGGCTAAAAATATAGACTTCTGCACAAGGTGATGGTTACAAAGGAAGGTGTTTAGAATATGGTTCAATAGAAGCTAAGGTAATTGAGCATTAGCTATATAGTTCAGCCAGAAGAATTCCTCATCCACACTGAGGCCCCAGAGTCAAATCTTACACTATTAGCCCCTGAAATGCATTTTACTTGAAAAGAGAATCAATTAAGGACATAGTTCCCTGAAATTCTTCACCAGGTCCTCCATTTTGATCATTTGAAGACTAAATGTCAGAGAATCCTTTGTCAACCTGTCTGTGTTAGAGTACCTATAAAAGCAGGCTCCACAGAGCACAGTGCGTCTGAACAGGAAGGCTGGCTACAAAGCCCATGCAATATTTTCCTCCACTTGAGAATACCTATGAATAGAAGTTAAGGAGTAGTTTTGATGCTCAGTAATACCAAACAAAACAAGGCCATCATACAGAAAGCCTGTGACCCTCCAGAAAACATACACCATTGCCTGACCCTGTGCTGGACTCAGACGAGCTGTCCCGCCATGTCGCTTACATAAATTAGCATGGCTTCCAAAAGTGGAGAGGAGGCAGAGATGGAAATAGTAAAATAAAACCATCACCTATGGCACATGATCCTGACTCTTGTTTGCAGATGGCATGTGAAGTCCATCTAATTTTTAAATTTTTCAAACTAGAAATTCCATATGATCCCGTTATTTTTCTAGGTATCTCCCTGAGAGAGTTAAAGGCATCATATTACAGTTATGCACACCCATGTTTATAGCAGCATAGTTCATAATAGCTAAGTCTTGGAAGGAGCCTACATGTCCACCAGTGGATGAACAGATAAAGAAAATGTGATATTTATATATAGTGGAGTACGATGCTCCATAAGAAAGGATAAACTTGAGTCACTGCAGAAAAATGGACACACCTTACAAATATAATTTTAAGTGAAATAAATCAGACTCATAAGCTTAAATATTGCAGCGTTTTTCTTATATTAGAAACCCAAAATATAAGTAAAAAGTAAAATGAAGATAGATAACAAGAAGTAGGGAGATATTTTTTTCAAATAGGAAGCAGGTCAAGAGATGGAGGAAGGGGAGAAGGGAGAAAAATGGGGTGAAAAAAATAAGTGAGATCCATCATATGCAGGCACCAACTCCACGCAAGGAATTTAATCGTTATGCACTACAAACATGTACTAATAAAAAAATGAAAGCTGAAAAAATAAAAAAATTAAGTTAATAAACAGCAACTTAGCCTTATTTCTAGTCTTTATAAAATGTTCATGTGGCAGCTATTAACAATTAATTGCATGTAATATAAGAGTAAAACAAAAACAAAATTTTATTCATTTTAGAAATTTGGAAAGCACAACTCTGGGTGAAGAAAAGCAGATAGGATTCATAATAAAAATCTTGATTTTCTCTTAAGTAAAGTCCCTGAATAAAATGACTGAACAGGAAAAGTAATAACAATATTAGAAGATCTCAACAGTTGTTTCATCATCCAAATCTCTCTTTTAAATATTTATAGAAGTTTCATGAGTTTATCTTGTCTTCTTAAATACTTTAATTTCAAAGAATAGAAACATAACTGAGAGAAGTAGGTCATTAACAAATATTTGCTGAGTGGATGAATACATTTTCACTTCCTTTTCATTTGTTTTTTTAACTTTTTGATCATTGTTAAGGGCAATTAAAAATTATTTTCTTAAATTTCTAAAAATTCCCCTTTCAACACACAGAATTCCCCCTTCAACATTAGAGGAAATAAGTGAAAAAATGGACAACAACTCCTGAATAAAATGTTCATGAAAAATAAATATTTGACCAATTGACATATAGAATGTGAATTAGGCCACTGTGAAAGTAGTTTCTATTAAACATTTGTCCTTATTAAATGGGTAAATGCAAACACACATACATACTACATATACATTTTGAGTTTTGTACATAATCGTCATCATGAAGTCATTGTAAGAAAAGGTTAGAATATGAAAATTTCCTTAACCATTTCATTTATTCTTATCTCATAACAACAAAGACTGCCAACACATTTACTCTTTAGCAGTAACAAGGGTAAAATTGGTGGTGTAAAAGTGAAGTAAACGGTCAGATGAAGGAACTAACATAGCAGCAAAAAATATATATAAAATATATAAATGTCAAAAGGAGGTCTCTGGACTGTGTTGTGCCAGTTATATTTAATAAAACGGGGTTTTCTAAATTTAAACATTTGTAAATATGTTTTTATTTTGTATTGGAATGTTTAGTAGAGTTTAGTTGTGCTTTGTTTAATGATGAATTGAAGTTTTAGGCATACCTGATTGGTGTTCCACATCTTTAAATTTTATTTCTAAAATGACATAACGTTGACTTTAAAGACCCCTAAAGTTCCACATCCATGATACTGAGTTTCCAGATTCTGAATTTAAGAATACAGTACCTAGTCTCATAGCAGAGAAAGCTCTTGTTATGAGGTTAAATGTTCAATAGGAAAAAAAAAATCATTTTCCTTTCATGAATTACTAAACATTTCTTCTTACCTTTCAAAGTGACCTTTTAAAATCAAATGTGAAATGCATAAAAGATTATGTCTCTCTTCATATGCTCATATTCACAATGTCCTGGGGCATTTATTTCAGCATGGAAAATTCCTGATGTATAAAGTCAATTTAGAACCAAAACATGCTGAAGAAATAACTGCATCTTATAGAATTTTAAAGACTTTTCTTTTACCATATTACATAAAAGGCAGGTCTAAATTTAGACATATGTAGATAAACATGCCGATCCCTGAAAAACTCTCAACCACAGAAGTTCTAGGGAAAGTCTGTCTTACATTAAACACCAGACGCCATTTCCTTGTTTTGAATTATTGGCGCTGCTGTGGCAACAGCACAATAAAGAACTCTGTTGCACTCTCAGCAGAGCTATTTATATTATTTAACCTCTTCCCAGGGAGTTCTTCCTCTACCAAGTTCTTCCATTATTTTAATAAAGAAGTCCATTCATAGGTTTAAAAAATGTTCTAAATGTGAAAAGAACAAAACTTACCTCTGAACTGTTTAGGCAGATTCTGAACCTCAGGCTAATCTTTTGAAGTGTGTAAGTAATGGAATACCCATTTCACAGATCCTGGGATTCTAAAACAAAAGGCTGGTTTCCAGCAACTGAAAGCAGGAGTGGTATGTGATTTTTAAAATGCTCTGATAATTTACCAGGATATTCAGAAAAGGGAAGAGCTGGTTACATAATGATTAAAATACTTCAAAAGGTAAGTGGTTTCTACAAAAGTTCAAGATGGCGCTCCTTCCTATTTGTAGGATGTGGCTAGTGAAAGGAAGGCCCTAAAGTCTACACGTAAGGTGGCAAGTGCATCGCTGTAGACATAGGAAAGGACTAACATTCATTAGTTGCATACAAATTTCCATAACAATCTCTAGAATAGTAAAACTGACCAAGTAAAGAGATGAATCTACTTGATTTAAGCTGTTACTATGCTAATTAAATATAGCTATGAAGCATTTCTTATTAATTAGTAAATTGGATCATCATTTAGTTAGCTCAATGCTAAGATGTTTTAATAAAATCATTTGAACATGGTAACTTAAATTAATTCTAATATTTGGAAACTAATCAAGACAATTGAAAGAAATTGCTAGGAAATGAGAAAGTGAAGTGGGAAAAAAGACTACCAGAGCCTTCTCTCAAATGTTTGTGGCATGGTGCAAAATGAGACATCACAGCAGGGCAGAAAGTATCAAAAAGGAAGAAAAAAGGGCCAGGAATTTAGCTCAGTGGTTCCACCGCCTGTGTCACAAGCGCAAGGTCCCGAGTTCCATCCCTGGTACCAAAAAAAAAAAAAAAGAAGAAGAAGGAAAAGTACAAAGCATATGTCTAAATGAAAGTCCTGCTTCTCTAGCTTCACTTGTCATCTCCTGCCACACCAACTACTACAGTTACCACGAGCACAAGTAACTTCTCAGCCCTCTCCACAGGCCACACCTGTCACTTGCTCATCTGCTCTTGCTGCTCTACCTGTCTGTCCTTTCTGTCCTCCTTCACTGGCAAACTCACATGTCCTGTTTTCAGACTTGGCTCACATCTCTTCTCGGCCAACTTGCCCAGAGTTCCCAGCAAGTGGAGGTGGCACTGCTGTCTCGGTGCCACAGGCCAGGGCCCTGCTTCTGAGTACAGACCTCGTCACCCTGCTGGCGTTTCTGCCTACTTCTCACACCAAACCAGGGGTCTCCTCTAGGGCAGACTCCACACCAAGCTCATTCTCCTTTGTTTTCCTTAAGTTTTGTGCTCTGATACTGAATGAGTGGTGATAATAATATTTAAATAAATTTAAAATTAGTATTAAAAACTAGAATATGTTTCCAAATTGGAAACAAATTTGCTTAGACAGGGTGGAAAAGAAATTCAAGGTATAAAATAAAGATTAAAAAACACATTTTTAGGAGAAAAATATAAGAAACCACTTTTGTCAGTCAATTATGACCGCAAGCAAACTCATTTAGCAAATATTCTCCAATTAAAAGGGTTTTGAATTTCATATTAGAAAGGCTAAAATGAATAAGCATTATTTCTACTTTTATATTTGGGTCTTGACGAAAAACAAATCGGACAAGCTGTCTTTCCAACTATTCATTATTTCATTATAAAATGTAACACCACTTACTTTCTAAGGAAGAAAAAAATTGCACATTCGCTCTTATTAAAACCTATAGCCTCTAGAGGTGCTCTGTCAAAGTGAGAAATGGCAAATCAGGAGACATACTGTGTGGCAGAGACAGATGTCCCTATTCAAAATGCATGTACATTGATCAATCGTGGCTCTGAACATTTCTGAAGACTCAAGTGCCACACTTAAAAAACAATTACAGAAAGGATTGTTAAAACAGTATCAAGAAGCTGAACATAATAGCTGAGGAATTCAAGAGTATTGCAGGAAGTGCAAGAGGACTTAGTGTTTTGCTCCAGTCCCACACAAAGTGTGAAAGGCAGGGACAGGAAAGCTCATGTCGAGGTGCGCTGCCTTGGCTGAGCTCCTCGTCTCACCTTCCTTTGCTATGAGCAACCCAGTCCTCCAGTTCCAGTGGCATAGAGGTCAAAGTGACAGGAGGGCTGGGATTCCCCAAGGTAAATGTAATTATTAGGCACTGCAAGCATAAACCAGTAAAACATGGTGTCAAGCTTCACCATAAAAACAGATCTGAGGGCTGGGGATTTAGCTCAGTGGCACCTGCCTCGCAAGCTCAAGGTCCTGAGTTCCATCCCCGGTACCAAAAATATATATATTTTTTAAAAAACAGACATGAAATCTTACATAAATATCCACCAAGTATGCAATTATTTTTAGTGTATTACCACTAGACTATGATTTGTTTCCCATTTTATAAAATTTGTTCCATCACAGATAGAAGAACAAAATGACTATGCATGTATTCATTTATTCAACATATTTTTATTGAGAGTCTACTACACCTGTACATTTTTAGGCGCTGGGGATAGACAAAAAGCCTCACTCTTCCAGGGCATATATTTTAGCATGAAAAACAGACAACACAGAATATACACAAAGCAAAGGCAAATGGCAGGTGTGTTAGAAAATGATGAGGGTTAAATACAAAAACAAAGCATAGAATGGGGGGTGCTGCGATTTTAAAGAGTGTGCCCAGGGTAGCAATCAGGTGAGGGGAACTGCTGCTCACTTTTTAAAAAACACCTGAAGAAGGTGAAGGACCTGTGAACCGACATGTAAGTGGAGATGGCCATGCAGACTGACAGGAGAAGCCCAAAGATGAAGAGCTGACAGGAGCACTTGAGGCAGATCAATGAACATTGAGTATGCCGGGGCAGTAGAGCAAGCAGAATGAAGGGGAGATTTAGGGGACAAGGTGAGAGTGGCCAGGGTTCATACTATACATTGCTTGGGGGCCACTGTAGGGCTTTGGATTTTTCTAGGAGCAAAATGGGAACTACTGGCAGGCCCTGAATATCAGTTGAGGGAAACTGCTGCAGTAGAAGCTAAGAGACCAATTAGAAGGCTATTTCAAAAATCTAAACAAAAGATTTTGGTGGTATACATTTTTGGTGGGACAGCTAGAAAGTGACAAGGAATACCAGGAAACTAGTTGTGTTTTAAGGGTACAAACAAGAGTTTCTGACTAATTTGAGGTGTGAGGGAAAGATGACACTCAATGATTATTTCAAAGTTTCTGGCCTGAGCAATTAGAAGGATTGTGATGAGGAAGACTGGGTGTTGGGTCCATTTTGGTGGAACATCAGGAGTCCCGATGGGTCCTTCAAGGCTCTCAGAACACCTGGGCATTTGTGTCTGATGTTCATTCAGGACAGCACTCTGTGCTAGATACACAAGTTTGGGATTGTTGTATAAATGGCATCAAAGCCACCACCCCAAAGATACACATTGCAAATACCCTTGACCCTTGATTGCACCCCTCCTCCCAAATGATTAGTTCTAGAATTCAGAACTGATCACTTGTAAGCACCTCTTTGTATTTTAGTTCATATGCTTACAACTTTAAACAATGCACAGCAGTGTCACACACATATTCAACTCTATATAAATGATAAAGTCCATATAGTTTTCAGTAACATTTTTGAGATTTAACATATTTCTGAGATTTACCAATACTATATGCATCCCTAGTTCAGTCATTATCAAAGCCTCAGGGCATTGCAGAGCATGAAAACACCTCTAATTATTTAGCCATTTTCCTATTACTGGACATTTAGTTTGGTTCTAATTTTTCAATGTTAAGAAAAATACTAACTAGGCATCCCTCTTTGTGTGTCCTTGCAGACACCTGAAAGCATAGTCGTGCAGACTAAATCTCCCAGTGCACTTGCGGGCCCTGAGCAGACACAGAGCGGGGCCGTGTACATGTGTAAAACTGCTCTCTCAACTGTTACGATTTTACATTTTTATTGTAAATATCCTACTGTTCCCTAGCTTCCCAAGTGCCTGGTATTGCTGAACTTTATCTTTGTCCATATGAAAGGTATGTGAAATTGTGTATCATTATAGCTCAAATGTGAATTTCTATGATCACTATTTTGGGTAGTTAGTACCAATTTCTATCTCACTTGAGAACTATTTTTACTTGTGATGTTTTCTACTGAATTACTTAAGTTTCTTTTTGGTATCCTGAATGCCTCTGTTATATCTATTGTTCATAATTTCTATTTATAATTATTAATTTCTTAAAAGTAGTGCTTTTTGAGGTTTTGTTTAGAAAATTTCCTTCATGGTATCATAAAGACATCCTCTAATTTGCATTTCTAACTTAAACCCTTAATTCATCTGGAATTTCTTTTAAGCTTCTATGAAGTGAGGATGCAATTTCAACTTTTTGTGCTGACATCATTTTATTAAATAACTCACCCCTTCCCCACTGATCAACAATACCACATCTGTCATATATCTAGTTTCCACATGTAAATTCAACCTTTCTGGGCCTTGCAGTCTGGTCTGTTTGCTATCCAGAATATACAATGTTGTGGCTTTACTGGAAGGCTAGATGTCTTCGAATGCCATTCTTCACATTATTCTTTCTCTCTAAAATTCTCTTTTCTTTCCTTAACCTTTTGCACTTCCATATAAATTCGACAATTAGCTTGTCAAATTCCATTTAAAAAATCAGTCACAGTCTTCATTAGAGTTTTACTAAACCAATTTGAGGAAAATTAATACATTTCTGACATCAACTATTCCAATCCATGAACACAATAGTCGCTATTTATGTAAATTTTTTTCAAATGACTTTCAGTAATGATCTTTTATTGCACAGGAAGATATTTTGTATCTCTTATTAGATTTATTCTCAGGTTCTTTTTACATTTTTGGCTAGTCTTTGTGTTATGTTGAATAGGATTCTCTAGTTGTGGAAATACATCTTTATTCTTGTACACACATCTCATTATACATTTTACATTTAGTGCTCCTTATATGAATATTGATTATGAAAAACTGAATGACAAACTGACTACTTCCCTTCTCTTTGACATGTTGTGACATTTAAATTAGAATAAAATTCTATAATGATGGTGAAATATAAACATAGTATTAGCTACTTTTTTTTAAATTTCAATTGAGCTAAGATAAATATGAAAAAAATGCAGGTAAATACTATCCACAGTTATAGAGACTTATTTCCAAAAAAACTACATAAAAAGGGGAAGAAAAATTTGCACAAGGTAGCCTTTCAAGCAATATAAAGAAGAAAAAGCTAAAACCAAGAAATAAAATTTTTGAAACGTATTTTAAAAATCAGACTCAATAAAGTATCTGGAAATATTTATTACAGAAAAAAATTATCCCTAATCCCATTGACTTTCTTTAAACAGTTTTGTTACCACACATTATGTCTTCTAAAAATTTTAAATACATCCCTGTCAAGAAAGAATTAATTATACTTACAAGGTTAAAATATGTTGAGAAGACTGAGTGGTTTGCTACTTTCCAGATGAGAAAAGGACACATCCAAAACTGTTAACATTCAAAAATAATGTTTCTTTTAACTGGAAAATATTTGATGCAGATGTGAAAGCTACAATTGTCAGTATAATTAGTACTCACCCTACAAAAAAATAAATATTCAGAGAAGTGCTTTTACATAATAATTTACTATGTCACTAAAATTCACATTTCCAAAATTCCACATTTCCAAAATTGCACATTTCCAAATCAGTACATTGTACTGAAAGTAAAACTAAGCATTAGATTCCCTGTCATTGTTCAAAAACTATGTTATTATTCTATTATTTAAGGATTGTTTTTGATGCTTCATGTTCTTTCTTCCCAAAGAGGCTGGTACGATGACCCCTTCATTCAAACACAGATTAATTTACTACACATCTATTAAATGTTATCTGTGTTGGGCACTGTGTTAGATACTGGAGAAACTGATGAGTGGTACATCCCTGGTTCTTGCCCTCAGAGAAACTTACACACTCCTGGAGAGACAGACATTAAAGCCAGACTCTCCAAGATGAGCTAAAGTGCTGTGTAAGTGAAGCACAGGGCTTTAGAAGCACTACTCATTACCCCCAGAGAAGCCATCATGGAATGCCCATCTGAGGAAATTCAGGAATTAGGGTGAAAAAAAAGAGCTTCATGTTGAGGGAAAGGCTTGGAATACATGAAGTAAGATCATAACATTTCCAAAATTCAAAGTTATTCTATACAGCCAAATCAAGAAATTACAAGGGCAAAAAACAGTACCAAATGTTAGATCTTTGACTTCTTAAACACATGGCAAACTGAATACATATTCACCACGTGGATTTTAAGGTCCAACCTGATGGCATGGGCAGACTGGGCATGCTAAGGTTCTAAAGTGGGAATCTTTCTACAAAAATATAGATATATCTAAGTTTAGGCAAGAGAGCTGAAATTAATTCACAAATGAGGCCTAAACCACCTTACTTCAACATACAAGTCAGTACACAGAGTACAAAAGCAGGTGTATAGTTACAAGTGAATCTAATAATTGAAAATGTGTCATTTTTAAAAAAACACACCCTCTAAGGCTGGGGATTTAGCTCAGGGGCTTTGTCACCTGCTGCGCAAGCACAAGGACCGAGTTCGATCCCCAGTACCCCCAAAAAAATCACACCCTCTAGACTTGCAGGATCTTTCTATTTCTTCGCCTAATTATACTTTGTGCAAAAACAACTTTCCATGAGATAATGACAAGGATGAAAGGCAAAGGATAATATGACTCATGATGTCTGCAATATATACAGAAATTATTTCTCCTTTATTTTAAGAAATTTCTGTGTAATAGTTTTTAAATACACTGAGTATTCTTTCCAAGTATGGCTGATATACTAAATTAAATTTTAACATTACATTCGCTGTCCTCAATTGATGTTACAACAGAACCAAACAATAAAATTACAGAAAAATTTTGATGACATAATTTATTTTAGTCTTTTCATTAAAAATGAACAAAATATTATTTCAAAATGATAATATAATATCGACTTAACTGATTTTTTATTAATTTTATTTAGCTTTTCAAAAGACCAAAGAGGGTATTTTCTCAATACTTCTTCAAAAGCTGCACACACAATCTAATCACATTGCCTAAAATGCAATCAAGATTGATATTTTATTTTTTCTCTCCTGTTCTTCTTGTTAAGTAAAAATAATATGTGTATGTATGTACATGTTTATACATGTATTTTTTAATAAAAAACATAATTATGTAAGTTTATAACCTACTTTTTATAAAATACATTATTTAATGAAAAATATTACTTATAGACATGTTCATTGAGTGTATAATATTCCATAGAAGAAATGTACCATATTAAGTTGGCCAATTCTACATCACTAAGCATTCAGATATTTTTCTAAGATTTTGCTCTTTTTAAATAGTACATCATCGAACCATTTTATTCTATGCCTGTTCTACCGATAACAAGGGAAATCAATGGCAAACAAGATGATAGAAAAATAAAACACCTATTCTAAGTCTCCCTCTCTTCATTTCTGCACACATTAATTGAGATCTGACTATATGTGAGACTGTTTGAGAAGCAATGAGAACAGTTCAATAGCTGTCACAGTGGTTCTCAATGAGGATGGGCCCCCACCCCCTCCCTCCAGGGGACATCTGCCAATGCCTAATGACATTTTTGTTTGTCACACGTGAAGTGAAGGTGTTACTGTCAGGGATTTGGCTGAAAATCCTACAATGCACATGAAAGGCTTTCACAACAAAGAAAAATCCAACCCAAAAAATCCAGCCATTAACGCCAAGGCCAGTAAACCTTAGTTTAGCCCTTTTGTGCCCACTTCTACCAAGTCAAGATCCCAATGACCCCAGTGATAATGGCTAATAAGTTACAAGAATTAACAGGTACACCAACAATCAGACTGCAACTACACACTGAGGTCAACAGAGCGGTCCAACCAGAAGGAGGCGACCCATGCTCACATTTCAAATACAGTGATATTTGAAGGCCCTGGAGGCCAGAGAGTGTGGGGTGTTCTTCTCTAGGGCATAAACTTCAGGCCTTATTCAATGTAGTTTCTTCCACTCTCTTTTAAACCTTTAGACATTAGGACTTTCTCAGCCAAGGAAATGAAAACAAGGTATTTTTAACTACCTGTTCAATTGCTTGGAAAATTACCTCTTAAAACATTCAAACGCCCACTTCTCATTTTTTTTTCAAAGCCCTAGAGTAGCCAAATGATATAAACTCCTGAGATTCCTTGAGGAGGAAAGACAGTTTTTCAAATTTAAGGCAGTCTAATACATACATACACACACACATATATATATATATATATATATATACACACACACACAAACATTTCATATATATCATATATACATATATTCATTACCATGTGCTTCGTACATGTCTGACTATAAACAAATAATGAATTGGCTACAAAGCCTGTAACAACACATTCTCTGACATTCTAGAAGACTTAATTTTGATAGACCTACAGTACATGAGCACTCAAAGGTCAATAAACTCATAATAACAATGATTAAGTAATAGGTAAGTTCTTCAACTATAAATGGAATATTTATTAGGCAAAAGAATCCTGATTTTGTGTAATGCTCTATAGAATGAGATTGCACAATTACTCTAGTCTTCCATTTGTTCAAATAACCATAGCACAGCTGGTGGCAATAAAAGCTATTCAATTGTTTTCGTACTGTTTGAATTTGGAATAAATGGTCCAGCTCTAGAAAAGAATCTGTTCTTTGGTTTGGTCGGTTCCTTTCAAGTGGTTATCAATTTAAGTAAAGAAGTCAAAGTAGCCCATCAGTAAACACTTAATCACATAAAACATCAAATACCAACTACCCGCCATTACTGAAAACACTGGCTTGGAAAATAAACAGGGGCAAAATGCACCACTGCTTTTAATCAGTGTAATGAATACCATTAACTCAAACCATAAACTCCCTATTCACCAGAAGCAAATTATTTAGTTCCAATATCTTTCCAATGGTTTCTTTTCCTCTTTAAACTTTAATTAAAATCAACTACATTTGAAAATTGAGGAGCTTAGGCCTAAGAACAGATTTTCAGCAACCATTATTTTAAAACTGATTTAGGGAATCTCTCTGATATTTGAAAATTCAGCTGAAAACACAATTCATTAAATTTAAATATCCATAAAACTAAATATAAATTTCAAGCTATTCAACAAATTTTGGTCAAATAAATTCTATGTGCCAAATACTACTAGTACTACTATGGGTACATGATACATAAGACAGTCACTGTTACAGTTTAGATCCAGAATATCTCCCAGTAGCCGCATGTGTTCAAAGGTGGGGCTCTCCCAGAGTGTCTGGCTGCATCATGGGGCTCTGAACTCGTCAGTGGATTGGTTGTGCTGTTAGGGGCCTGGTTGGAAGAGGCAGGTCACTAGAAGTCCAATCCAGAAGGGCCTAGCTCCCTCCTTTGCCTCTCTTCACTTTCCACTTCTGGGCTGCTTCATGACATTAGCAACTTTCTTCTCTCAAAGCCTTCCACTGTGCCTCTTTCTGCCATGGACACAGCCTGCCTGACCAGGGACTGTCACTGTAAGCTAAAATAAACCTTTCCTCCTTTAAATTGTGTCTCACTATGAAGAAAAAAACTAAGACAGTCACGGAGGAAACTATCAGCTCAAGCAAATTATGTGTCACTTGTATATGTATCAATGGAATATGGTCATTGATAACAAACTGAAATATACAATTAATATTTTGAAGACCTTTATAAAATATTTTCTACTCTCCTCTTTGAATTCTGAATATTGTAATAGGTTTAATGCTTTTATTAATTCTATTAAATGAATTTTCAAAAATTTTAATCAACAATTACACACTTTAAGTTACTCCAATACTATGAGTAGCACCAAATCAATTAAGACAGATTGTGTTCAGTTGTGATACTCAGCTTTCTACTGAGTATTAAGAAATATACTATAAGAATTGCTTTGCAGGTTTTTCTTCTTGTATATTAATAGCATTTATGTGTCCATCTATGCTTGTCTACCATATATATAACTATCTATGTAAAAGAACTAGAAGCACAACATATTTCTAGTTGAAATACAGCAATCCTACAACTAAAGGAAACAAAATCAGTATGTTGAAGAAATATCTGCATCAAGGTCATTGCACCACTAGTTATTTTATGCAGCATTAGTTATTTCACTTAACATAATGTTTTCTAGATACATTCAAGTTGTAGCAAATAACAGAGTTGCCTACTTTTTAAAGATTGAATAGTAAGTAGTTCATGGCATGACTATACAGTTTCTGTACACATTCACCCACTGATAGACACTTAGGTTGATTCCTTATGTTGACTATTGTGACTAATACATAATTATTTTTTCAAATTTGCATGATGTTACAATATCAAGCATGGGTAAAAGGCCTCTTTAGAGTGTAAAGGAGGAGAATATATTTTGATATAACAGTATGATAAAATTATTAATATGATGTTAATGTGGAATCAACCTTAAAAAAACTACCATTTCTCAAATTTGTTGTATTAAAGGTATAGTATTAGAGGATATTCATAATTATCTGGAAAGTATCTTATAACACATCTTTCTTTTTCAACAATGTATCCATAGGAGACCAAGTTTTCTTTGTATAATGGGCATATGTTATTTTTCAATAAATTAATATCTTTATAAAATATTTTAGTTAAAAAACATATTACAGAAAAGACATTTATAATAATATATTGAGTATCATGAGAAAAGCAAGCTGCCAGACTATAGGAATGTGCATAGGCTGTTTCTGATGCCAATTCTACTTTCTAATATTTACTAGGCACATGTTTTTTCAGAAAATAAAACTACTTAAGAATGGATATAATATTTCTCCTTGGTGAGTATTTTGATATTCTTAAACAAACATCTGATCTCCAACCTCCAAATTCTGTTAAAAGAAAACAGCATGAATAGATAGCTTAGATATTGCTTCCAGCAACATTTTTGTGCATATCATGATGTCTACTTTGATCTTTCTTTCAACAATCATGGAGATTATTATAATTGATGATGCATCCAGTCAACTGGAACACCCAATATTGATTCCTCATTGCTCTGTAGAAAGAGATAAATTTTCTCTAAACATGAATTTGTTTTTTCACTAACATAGACCAAAATTAAATTAAGTTCACCAAATAAAAATTCCTGCTGTTCTTCAATCGGCATTAAGACTCCTAAACACATGTGCTCTGAACTTAACAATGCATCATGATAAACATACACAGACATTTCTGGGAATACTGTTTGACTATCCTCAGAGTAACCAAATAGTTGTCCCTTAACAGCACTGAAGTATACAACAAAAAGTTCATGAAAAATATGTGCACTATCTTACACAATTCAGACATACTGTCAACATGTTTTTCCCAAGAACAGCTAAAGTTCTAAATTCAGGTACATAACTAAACTTTTGTTAAATTTTACAATTTTGTCTAATTGATTATAAATGTGAAGCAAGGGCTTTGAAATGTCAATAAGGTAGAAAAGTCAATTAATTTTTTTGATAAGAATTAAAACCCATTAGAAGAAATATACCTATAAGTAAGAATGTTTTAACAAGAATCATCCTTACTAAAATAATGCCTTCAAAAGGAAGCAATGGTCGCTGGGCTCATGTCCCTCTTACGTAATAAATATACGCATATTCCTTTTAGCAAGATAATATCTCTCATACCTAATTTTACTATGGCAATAAAGTACTTTCCTTAAAGAATGATGCTCTACATTTTAAAAAATTGATATGTCCACAATTTTTAAATTAATTCATAATTTGTATACGTATATTTATTTTCTTCTTCTTTGACACACTGAATTTTTAGAAATGTGTTGTTTAGTTCCACACATTTGTGAATTTACTGAAAGTCCTTCTGTTTTACATTTTTAATTTCATTCTGTTGGGGCTGGAAAATATACTTTGCATGATGTCATTTTTTTCTAAATGTATTTGAACCTATTTTATAGTCTAACATATATGGCTCATCCTGGAAAATAGTCCTTCCTGTGCAAGAGAATAGTATGTATTCAGATGCTGTTAGATGGAGTGTTCCAGAAATGTCTATTTGTTTATAGCATTGTTCAAGTCTTCTATCGTTGTCTATTATTAAAAGTGGAGTACTGAAGTCTACAACTATTATTGTTGAATTTTCTAATTATTTAACTGACAAAAGATTTTGCTTCATGTATTTTGGGCTTCGTTGGTAGATGCGTAAGTATTTATAACTGCTATGTTTTTTTCATAGACTAAGCTTCTTGTAACATAAAGGCCTTTTTGCTCTCAAGCAACAACTTTTGTCCTTTAAAGTCTTCTGTGTCTGAAGCAAAATACAGAGATGTTAGTATAGCTACTCCAGCTCTCTTTTAGTTACTGTTGCCTGACATATCTTTTCTAATCCTATTAATTTTAACCAATTTGTAGCTCTAAATCAAACATATATACAAAATACAGTACAGATGGATCAGACTTCTATTCCATTTTTCCAGTACCTGCTTTTTTACTAGATCATTTAATCTATTTATATAAAATAAACTACTCAGAAGGTAGGACTTATGTCTGACATTTTGTTTTTGACTTCTGTATGCCATGTTTTTATTGTTCATCTATGTTTCTATTACTGCCTTTCCTTATATTACAGGGATATTTCAGAGTGTACCACTTTTATTTCCTTATCATCACATTTATTATGTGTTTTAGTTTTTTTACATTCCTGGGGATTAAAATTATCATCTCTTTTTTTTTTTTTTTTTTTGTACTGGGGATCGAACTTGGGACCTTGCACTTTTGAGGCAGGCGCCGGAATCACTGAGCTAAATCCCCAGCTATCATCTCAATTTATAACACTCTAAAATTGATACCAACTTGATTTCAATAGTATAAAAAAAAACCTTTACTTCTATATTGCTCTTTTCCCTCTCTTTTCTTTTACTATTGCCATACAAACTACTTCTTCATATACCATTATCCAATCATCATAGTTTTATAATTATTGTTTTCTGTTTCTTTCCCTCTCCTGTGCTTCTGAAATTTCCATTACATACATATTGTTACACTTGAAGGTATTCTATGGGTGTCTTGCGTGTTCAAATATTTTTCCTCATTCTTTTATCTCTCTGTTCCTCAAAAGTGAATAATCTCATTTAACCTAAAGTATACCATTTAGTTCTGCTGCCAGTTCAAATCTCCTGTTAACCCTGTGTAGTAAATTTTTCATTTCCGTTGTTAGACTATTCAACTTCAGAATTTTTTTCAGTGCCCAACTCTTTATTAATATTGTATATTTGGTACATTAACATTATATATTTGTCTTCAAATTTTCCTTTAGTTCTTTAGAATAGTTTTCTTTAACTTTTTTTTTTTTGGTACCGGGGATCAAATTCACAACCTTGGGCTTTTGAGGTAGGTGTGGTGTCACTGAGCTAAATCCCCAGCCCTCCTTTAATATTTGAAATTATTTGTAATAGCTGATTCAATTTCTTATCCAGTAAGTACATTGCCTAGGCTTACTCAGAGGCAATTTTTATTGACTTCTGTTTTTCCTGTAAATGAGTCATAGATAGTTTCCTGGGGTTTTTTTTTTATTTTTTTGGTCTTGTACTTTCTTGTTGAAAATTAGACATGTTAAATAATACAAAATTATAACTCTAGAAATTGGATTACTCTCACAACCCCAGAATTAATTGTTTTGGCTAGTTATTGTTTTTGTTGCTGCTGTTGTTGCTGCTGCTGCTGTTTGTTTAGTGATTTTCTGACCTAATTCTCTAAAATCTGTATGCTTTACCATGTAAAGCTCCAACCAAGTAGATTCGTAATTAGATATTAGACAAGTATTTCCTTAAATGCTTTGAACCACTGTGTCTCTCAGCATTTGCCAAGGGTTTGTGTGTGTGTGTGTGTCTGTGCGCACGCACGCATGTGTGTTGGTTTACAGACACAGCGTTGAGCAGGGAATTTAGAACTCTACCTTAGTCTTTACTTCTTACTTCTGCAGAGCTTCAAAGTCAGCCAGAGGTGAGAATAGGGCCTTCTCAAGTCTTCTCTTGTATTGCATACAGACCTATGCATTCCCCCTAAAATAGTTCCTGACAAAAGTTTCATTTTTGTATAAAGCAAAACACTGAGTATCCTTAATATTAATTCTTATTAAATGACATAAAACTTAATTATTATGGATTTGTTCTTTTTATTAGCTAATATCTCTCTGCCTGGATCTGCATGAATCATGATCGTGTGCCATCTGAACAAACTCCTCTCTGGAAAGGTATAGATGATTTTAAAATAAAGAATTTAATCCAACCATTAAAAGTCAAAATATGACAAAGGTTTATTTCAATAAAACTATTAAAGATGAATAAAAATACCAGAGTGTTACTCTCTTCAAATTAAAAATCTGAATGCAAAGCTCTCAAGATCATCATCTCCTGCTACACTCTGCTCCACATGGTTTTACATAAGCTCAACACAGACAATCATTTTGGAAAGGAGTTATCCAATCAAAAACTGAGACTTCATAGGCTTGTTCAGTGTCTGAAATAATAATCATTTCCCGAGGTTCTTATTTAGAGTCCATTTTGTGGATGTTCTTTATGAGGATCAGAAAGAGTGCTGCACTGCACCAAACACATCTAATTTTTTCCCTAATAGTCATCTAAGACTGGGTACTAAAACATTTCTAAGATCAATCGGAAATCTTTCTTTTTTCTCAGATATAGCCAGGTAAGGTGGTTTACCAATTATAAAAGTAATGCTTGAAACTTGGTGTGTAAGAATCAATTCATATATTTTAAAAGTTCTATCTAACTAAATTGCCTACACTGTAAGAATCTGATTTCAAAATCAGTTATTAAAGCTCATGTTATGCTCATAAAAATTAATGTGTTGGTATTTTTAGAAGCTTTTAGTTAATAAATAATATCTTGCTTAAAATTAGCTAAGTGATGATCACAGTCGGATGCAGTCTTAAGAGATTTTATTAAACATGACAACTGGTTTAATTTTGAAATAAACAAGTTGACTCTTATCGAATAACACATAGCTCTAATTAAGAAGTCAGCCAGGGATTTAGCTCAGTGGTTCCGCTGCCTGCCTCTGGAGCACAAGGACCCGAGTTTGATTCCCGGTATAAAAAAAAAAAAAAAAAGAAGTCAAGACAATACTATATCTTTAACACTAGGATAAAAAAAAGTATCACAAATGGTAAAATCTATTTATAAAATTTAAAGTAAAAAATTGAGCAGGCCCAGGGATTTAGCTCAGTGGTTGCACTGCATGTCTCTCAAGAGCAAGGTCCCAAATTTGATCACCGGTACCAAAAAAAAAAAATGAGCACAAAAGGGCAAAGCAAGTTAAAAATAGGTCCTAATGCTAACAAACATCAAGATATGTTAAACTTTATACGTGTTTAATTAGGCTACTAAATGTATAGCAGGTGAAATGCAAGAGTTAATGTCTCTATAAGAATTTAACTTCTATACTTCCTTACTCCTCTATATTTAAATATGTAACCTTTGAGTTGGTTTAATTTAGCCCTTTGCAATTAATTGCTTTGTTTTGGTTTTATTTTAAAAGAAAAGAATAAAGTCATTGATAGTTTTTAGTACTTTCCATGTTTAAAATTGTCCGTGTTGGTTTTCAAAATACCACCTTAGTAAAAAGAATACCTTGGAGGATGTTTTGAAATCTTTTCTAGGCCCAACCTTGTTGGCCAAAGCTAGCATTTTTGGCAGGTTCCATTAATAAACATTAAATCGCTATGTCAAAAGAGGAAAGTTTTATTTAATTACTGAATTTTGGGGACAAGTAGCCATAATGCACACATGGAATCCTTAAAGTGTCCTCACTCATTTGCTTCAGCAATAGGACAAAAAACAAAGGGAATATGCCTTCAACATCAGTAACTCCACTCTATAAAATTTGTAAACACTAATAGGAAAAGGCAAAAAAAAATTGATCTTGATGTTTATAGAAAGAGCATGCCCATGAAACCCTAGCTATCCAAACCATGCTTATTTTCCTCATAAACCTTTTGTGTTGGTGCTCTCTACTGCACTTTGAATCTGGAAAGTAGACCTGATTTTTGAAATGAGAATGAAGAGGAGAGCCCTCTTATTATTTTCATGAAGGTACAGCTTCATCATTCTGGACTTATATGATTATCTTGGGGTGGACTGGGATATATTCCTTGGGCTCTGTAAGCATCTATTCCTGAATGAATGGGAGAAAAGTTGCAGTACTGGCTTCAGAGAAGCTGAGTACGGCTCATATTGAGATATATTTTGTTAAGTCAAAAATAACTATAAAGTTGTCTAACATGATCACTTATGTTTTAGACCTCAAGTCCCTCACCAGCTAAGGTGGGTTCAGTTGATGTGACATGCTGTTAACTTCTCTGCACACAGCTTTCAGTGGAGCTCTTTCTGCCTTCCCAGGTGTGAGCATGATCATCATACCAAAGTCAACTTCCACAGAGAGACTGGATAGTATACTAAATCAGCTTATTTTGTAATTCATGCTCTTTGAGAACAAATGGCCTGGTCACTCCTAGTTATTTACTTGTATGCTTGAACAGTAAGCAGCACTTTGAAAGCAAATCCAAATCCTAGCTTTACCACTAACTTCACAACTTTGTATAAATTATTAATTTCTTATAAACCTGTTTCTTTATCAAAAAAGGAGACAAAAAGAGTTCATAGGACTTTTGTGCTGACTAAACAAAACATTGATTTTTTTTTTCAAATCTTTAAAAACGGTGCCTGGCATAAAATAAGCACCAGGAAATGCCAGCCTTCTCAACGGCAGTACTAAAAATACTCAGAAGCACTGTTAAGAAACACCTTTGATTAGCAAGGCTTTGATCAGATTGAAAAGGCAGCCATTAAGAACTAATCAAAGACACAGGTTGCTAGACAAGATTTAACTTAGAATTCATCATTCATTTTTCATTCAAATATTTATTGAGCACCCCTTGGCTATATGTACTAAATCAATTTGATGCAGGAAAGAAAACTATGAAGATTTCTCCAAAAGGCTTCATTACTGTAGGAATATAAGAAATAAACAGGAATATGATATGGCAGAAAATTGTGGCCAATGCCAACTGAAGTATAAGGTATTTAGAGATGAGAAGCTCACATCTGCTAAGGAGGATTAGTACACTATATAGTGTTTTTATTTATTCCAACTATATTCCTTTGATCCCACTCTCATTATGGAGTAAAAGTGGGCTCCAAAAGTGATCTCATGGGTTAATATTAAACTCTTTACCCAATCAATATTTATTGAGGACCATTTACATGCTAAACACTTCACTCACTAAACCTTGCACAACATGCAGGGATAAAAACAGCCTGCCTCTATACATCAATAAAATCTTGTTATTGTTTATTTGTTTGTTTGTTTTTGGTACCAGGGATCAAACTCGGGACCTTGCGCTTGCGAGGCAGGCGGCAGCACCACTGAGCTAAAACCCCGGCCCAAATCTTGTTATTGTTTTAGGGGAAAACATTGCAACCATGACATTCTCTTTATTTTGGCAAAATCCTAATCCCTACTTAATTACCTCCTGAGGAAAACTGAAGGATTCACTACTTTTATAGCAACTAAAAACAGCACTTGCTCTAGGAGATGTGATTCAAAATTACTGCATTGTCTGAAATACTTGAGTTGAATAGAAAAGCCTACTGAGTTGTAAGACTTCTTTTCACTTTATTAATGGCTTTCCTTTTTTCTTTTAAGAAGCTGTATTTTGTCCCCACACTGAATGTAATCATTATGTACTGCAAACATGTACCAATAATCAGTTTTTAAATTTAAAAAATAAAATAGTGTAAACTGAATGCAGAATCACAAAGACCCGGAGTTCAATTCCTAACTTCACAACAAATTATCTGTGTAATCTACAGCAAGCTATTTCTCTGACCCTCATTTTCTCAATGGATTAAAAAAAATACTATAGAACAGAAGTATTCACTACAGCCTTTTGCTTGTACCTTATAGTTCTTACTTCATTCTATCAACTTCTTTACATCTCCAAAGGACTTAACACAGTTCTTTTTTTTTTAGGGCCGAGGAAATTTATTGTGGGACACTGGGAGAGAGGTCATGGGGTGGAAACAGCAGTAATCTATTTCATTTTTATTGGTAACTTTTTTTTGGTGCTGGGGATCAACCCAGTGGTGCTGTACTACCAAGCTGCATCCCCACCTCTAACTAACTATCTATCTATCTATCTATCTATCTATCTATCATCTATCTATCTTTGTTGGGTTTTTTTCCTCATTAAGTTTATTGGTATATTTTCAGTATAAAATACAGTTACATTCATCATTGGGATCTTGTACCATTACATGAGTATCTTGGTTCTTACTTTTTCCCCTTCCCTTGCCCTCCCTTCACCCCCTCCACCCTTCCCTATTGGCAAAGACCTTGTTTCCATTTTTTTTCCTCTTCTCATATTTTTTCCTTTCTCTTTTTTCCCTTCCCCTACCCCTCCCACTTCCCCTGCTCTTTTAGACCTTTTCTTCCTGTTACACAATATCAGTTATACATTTTTTAATTACAATATTAAGATCTAGGAGACATCACCACAGATTTTACAGAATTTAAAAGGATATAGAAAGCATATTTCAAAAATCTGTTTTGAAATAAATTTGACAACTTCTAAGAAGTACCTTGGAAGACAAATTAATGAAACTAACTCTAGAGGAAATATAAAATTTGAACAGCACCTATTAAAGAAACTATATTCCTAGCTTGAGAACCTACCTATATGACAACAGCAGGCTCATATACATTTTAACTGATAAATTATATCAAACAATTAAAGCAGAAAAAAGAAGGAACACTTCTCCCCTCATTTTAGGAACTCAACATTGTGCTAATCCTAAAACTGGATAAAGATAATAGAAGAAAAAAGTATGAACATAGATAGAAATTTGTTTAACAAAACAAACTATTAGAAGTCAGATCTGGCAGGATGTAGAAAGTGGTTTTGTTATAGGAATGGCAGTGTTGGTTCAGCATTGGAAGATCCACCCCCAAGAGTCATCATTTTAACAGAGGAAAGGAAAAAGCCATATGATCCTGTCACTAGTTGGAGAAAAAGTGTTGGACTCAATTCTACAGCTGTTCATGGTAAAAGCTATCAGGAGACTAGAAGTAGAACAGAACCTTCTCAACAGATTAAAGACATGTACTCCATACTTCCAGCGAGGATGCCTTATATGAATGGAGAAGATACAATGCTTTCTCCTTAACACAGTTCTTTGCATATAAAGATAATAATTAAATGTTCAATACCTTTCCTCCATGCTTGGATAATAAGAAAACTATCAGATGCTACCATTAACCAATAAAAGAATAATATAAGGAGTGATTACAAAACTATAGTGAATGTTTAAATTTTAAAATTTTATAACAGTATAAGACACACTGTCATTAATCCCCCTGAAAACACATCCTCCCCTTACTCCAAACATACCTATCTTATCATTATCATTGCTTTCTGAAGCAGTCCTAAAAGTCCTCTTTTTGTGTCTATACAAAATGTGATAAAAAAAAAAATACGGGGAATGTCATTGCCACATGCCATCCAATGGAAAGGCTCATAAAAACATTTCAGTGTGTCCTCACCCACCTTATTCACTGGATCTGAAACCACACAACTTCTGGCTCTTCCCCAAAGTCAAAATGACCACAAAAGATATATGTTTTGAATTGATTCAGGATATCAAGGCAGGTGTGACAGTGCAACTAAAGACCATCACAAAAGAGGACTTCCAGAACTGCTTCAGAAAGTGGCAAGAACGATGAGATGTATTCAAAGGGAGAGGAAGTTTGTGAGGGGGATTAATGGCAATGTGTCTCTTACTCTAATAAGAGGGTTTTATTTTTAATTGAAACACATGGTAGTTTTTCAATCACACCTGATATTTACTTCATGTTATTTGTCATGGAGTTGATCTGCAAGATCATTGCTACATAATGTTTAACTAAAACTCAGTTAAGAGAAATAATATTAATGAAGGATTATCTAAATATCCATTATGTTACCTCAGATTCTTCAAATGAATCGTCCTGAACAGTTTCCTGATGATTATGACTGACCAGGTCTGAGAAGGGTTTGAGAATTTGCATTTGTAACAAGCTTCCGGGCCAGCACGCCAGAGTCTGATTGGCCCACTTTTAAATCCATCCTTCGCCCTTAGTTTGTACCTGGTATACATTTTCTGGCTCCTGTGAAAGTTTTTCCCTGGATGCTGCTTAGGCATTAAGCAATTAGCCAAAAGCATTATACAAATGTACTCTTAAAAGTCGTAAGACAAGCTTGTCCTATTTACGTGTAAGAATGGTTTTGAAGACATTCATTATTCATTACATGCTATGAGGCTTCTCTCAGGGGATTTATAGAAAAGATATTTCCCAAGACTTGGTATTAGGAAGAGCTGTTATTTGAACAGGTTCCTTCAAGCAGCTGGTTTATTTTTCTACTATAGACACTGCTATTCTCATAAGCCTATTGTCTTTCCCACTTTTTAATGGCTGATAGAAAATTCAGATACAGATATACATCACATGAAAATGTTACAACATCTTGGCACCTGAATTTTATGTATAATCCTCTCTCTAATTCACTCAATCTTTTCTTCACATTTTGGGCTCTTATTTCTTTTTTCTGATTTCTTGACAGCTTGGTTTTCATTGTTATTTTTGTATATTTTAAACAGACATAAAATCCTGTTCAAATAACAGAATAATGGAAGTAGAAGAGAAAAAAGGACAGATTTGTTCAACTTTTAAGAAGCTAAAAAAATGTATGCATCACTGTGATTAAACATTTCCACCACCATCTGTTATTAAAACTACTAAGCAGTTAAACTTTTTTATTAAGTAACAAAATTATTTTTTAGAAAATTCAGGTTCCAGAAACCATTACTGTCATGCTCATTCTAGATGGTAATGGATTATCTAACAGCAATCCCTAGACACCAGGTGGAAAGGTAGGACAGGCTCTTCACTGATTGACCGGAAGCTCCCTGACAGTGCACCATCAATCTCATCACTCAGCAGGGAGCTAAGAGCCCTTCTAATTCTTCTACTCCTCTGAAACCCAATCAAATTCCAAACTCCTACAAAATTTATTTTTATACTATTTATTTGACAATTCCTAAATGTATACAATGTTGTTTATTATAACATCACAGGTTATATTTTATGTGTGCCTCACTTCACCTAATACACCACTTTCCATACACACAATCAATATTTCTTTCTCCTTATTAAATAATGGTGTTACAACCTTTATGTAGGACCCCTACAGTAAGTGGCACTGCATAATAATTTCAGACATGCAATATACCGGTAGATCTATGATACAACAAAAACGTCTACAGCAGCTAAATTAATCATTCAAGTTACTTGAGAAGATGAATTCTAGATATGATAGGATGGCAAGATTTGTTAAGAGTCAATAATGAAGTCATCTGAGAAATTAAGATTTTTTTAAATGTGCTTTCAAATCTCTCTTAATCATGTCACTGTTTTACAAAAACTCATCAATATTTCATCAAAATCATCCATAAAGTTGTCTGGCCTTTCAGGTTAACTAGAGTCAGGACAACTTATGTTTCTAAAGTAAATAATTTCCAAATGTTCTTTCAGATATCTAATTCTCTAGGCAAATCTGATGGCTTCCCTATCATCTCCTTGCCTTTTTCTGGTCTTTTTTTCTTTCTCCTTATTACATTACTAAATTTTATTCTTCCTGTGCTCACTTTGGCAGCACACATACTAATTTTATTCTTCCTTCCAGAATCAATAAAAATGTTTCTTCTACATAATGTTATCTTTCTCCATTCCTCAACTTAAAAAGAATTTCTCCAGGCCACACTTACTGCAGGTGTTATCTGCCTCCTGCTCCTAACAAGATACTGGCTTCACTACATTTTATTTGTCTTATATAATCAGATATCTGATAATTGGTAAGATTCGCCTGAAGGAAGTTATGGATGCCTTTTGTAGTATACTGAAAATACCTCCTAAACTCCTTACTTCTACAAAAAACTTTGTCTTCAAATGTCTGTTAAGTGAACACATCATGAACTCTTGTTACACATGCATTAACAATTCATTACAAAGCTAAGAGAGAGCTGTATATTTGATTTACAAAACATGTCGCTTTTAATCACACCTACCATTTATATGTGTATGTATATATAAAGTATAGATTCATAATGTTTCAATACTTATATTAAAATATAATATGTTCAGTCTGTGCTTTTCAGTCTCCATTAGTCATAGCGTGGGTTTTTTTCACAGAAGTTGGTAAGAGCTACTCATAACATGCAACTCCAAATAAGAGTACTCAACTTAGTACCACTGCACTTAATAAAACACTTACATTCATATTAAAGTATAGAGTACTCTAAATTGCAGGATTCAAATTATTGTAAACGTGTGATTAAATATACTATAAAATGTCTCCCCAGAATCCTTATTTTATTTGTTACAGAACATATGTTCTTCCTCAAAATAACTTGCTATTTTTGAACTATTACTCAGCCACACACTTCTAATAAGCAGCAAAGGTTACCTCAAATAAACCTTAATTTTACAATAATTCAAAGATTTTTTTATGTTACTTTATGCCAAATGAAAACTCATGAGTCATAGGTGAATGACAGAAGACGTGTTGGAAGTAATTTTCCTTAATGCAACTATCCTGAAATAAAATGCTTTAGAAATTAATATTTTATAACCCTCCCACACACATGGCTTTGTTTGCTTCACAGCAAGAATGAAAACAGAAAACAGTATTATCTACATTTATCATAGGAAGCAATGAAGTCTTAGAGAGCATAAGTGAATGGTTCAGTGGCACACAGCTAGTTAACAGCAATACCCAGTACTTGGCTTTATACACTATTCCATTTACTCTAAAATAGGAGCACTGACCTCATAACCTACCATTTCCATTTAAACCATCTTTAGTCAGTCACTGCTTCAAACATAAGTACTTCCAAGCTTTCCAATTAACTTGATATCTCTTCCTTCTTGCTCTGTTTTTAGTCACTCCCTTTTTTTATTTGATCCACGCACACTGTGTTAAGTTGGAAACTTCTAAAGTTTATTGAAAGGCCAAAAAATTTTAAGCCAATATACCATCTTTAAACTTTAGGTTTAAAACAGTACTCCATGATTCCAAACCCTGTTTCCTTTTCCACCAGGGCAAAACGTTAAATTCTATTTCATTAGCTCTCTTAAGTTAAGTGGACCCATGTGATTAAATTATGGCCAAGGGAAAGGTGGTGACAGAGGACAGCACCACCAAGTTGGTCTTAAGATATACCTTTCAATGCAATGATCCATATTCTCTCCTGCTTGGTTTACAGGCAGGATATGGAGGACCCACTGGAGAATGAAGGCCTTCTGAGACAGTCAGGCTGCTCAGTGAAAGAAGTCAGCGTTTCTAAATGGCTAGGTGGAACAAAGGATCCAATATCTGCCCGATTTACCACCCCAAACTCAAACTGGTGATGACATGGTGAGAAATAATCCTTTATTGGGTTAACCAATCAAGACTTACTTAGGGCTATTAATTACATTCACCTTCCCTAATAGAAACAGAAATGAAGAACTTGGTTTATATATATATGATATAATATATAATGTTATTAATATAGAGAGAGTGATCACTTGATGATCACTGTAACTAGTTGCACTTGCACATTTCTCTTGTTGGTGGCCTCATATATTTCATAATTTTTTGTCTTGACTTCTCGGTTGAAATGCTAACTTCATGAGGGTAGAAAACTTCATCTATTAGTTATTGTTTATTGTTCTGTGCTAGTAAATGCTGGATTCTCTTAAGAAAAGCTTGCTTGAGTGTAAAACTATTCATAGTTATTTGTACAACAGTGACAGAAATGAAAATGTAGAGACATTTAAAGATGTAATGCATCATTTTGGGAAGTACATCCTGGAGGAACATAAACATGTATAGTGCACCTAATTTCCTTCCTTTAACTCATACTCCAACCATAAAAAGTAATTTTCCAAAGCTAATTCTCATAGTATTTTGAAGAAGTGGGAAACACCTAAATACAGAAGCCACAGGTGAACACATATAAAATTCATTTATGGTTCAGACAGTTAAAGAATATGTATTAAAAGTTTATGAATCAAAGTGACAGCATTGGTTTCATTCAAGATTAAAAGTTGTCTTTTTTTTTTTCATTGTAGGTAAAGTCCTACCTAAAAGACCTCAAAGGATCATTTGGTAGTGTTGCCTTCATTTGTTTTTATATCACAAATACCTGTTGATAGAACCTCTCTGCATTTTACCTGTTCCCAACTTTACCTAGAGTTTAATACAGTAAAGGTTTTAATATGTAGGAGTTAATTCATTTGCTAACAAATATTCACTGAGCCCTGACTGTGTGTCAGGCCCTCAGCTAAGTGGTAAGGAGACAAGGAGGGCTTCTAATCTTGTGCTCATGTTGCAGATGGACTATAAAGGAATACCACAGTAAGCCCACAACTGTGAGAGAGAAAATTGGGAGGATGAAACAGCAGGCATTAACCAACAACAGAGACTAAACATTCAGTCTTAAAAGCCAGGAGGACCATTTTTTTTGCCTTCTCCTGAGGATTCATTCTGTACTGGAAGAACATGAAGTATGATTCCGGTCACCAAGGAAATATATTCTCTTTTACTAAGACATGAGATTTGGGGTCAGGTAGCAAAATAAACACTTCCTTTGAGATACTACTCTAATCTCAACTCTGATTTCTCCCTCTCTGATTTCTCTTACATGGGACCATCCCAACTTGAATAATATGGTATTTTGAAGAAATAAAGGCATTTTCACAACATTTACAAAAGTAAGGTATCTCAATATGGCATGGCTTTCCTATCTCAATAGTCCATGTTACTCCCATTCTTTTTATCTTACTAGCAGGGCCTTTTAATGCAATTCCACCTGAATATTGTAGAGTTCTTGCTTTGATTTCCACTGGACTAGTATTTACTTCAGAGCTAAAAAACATTCATTTTCTACGGAGTCTTCCAATTTGTAGAACAGAATCTTGCCTAAAATTAGCAGGCATATTCATAATAAATTAAATTAATATTTTAAAAATATTTACAACTTCTCATCTTATATTTCTCTCTGCAGCCAGGGAATGACCTAGTCATGAGAAAATAATAAGCCTGCTACACTGGCACATGCCTGTAAGCCCAGCATTCTGAGAGGTTGTGGCAGGAGAATCACCAAGTTCAAGCATAGCAAGGACAACTTAATAACTTGTCAAGACCCTGTCTCAAAATAAAAAAAGAAGCTGGAGATGTAGCCTGGTGTGAAGCCCCTGGGTTCAATCCTAAGTACTGGAAGAAATATCAGGTATTAACAAGCTATGTTAATAACCTGAGGTACCTTATTACTTACTTGCTGGTTCCACCATTAAAATTGCAAGATCATTCATTCATAAGAGTGGTTTTGGGGTTGAGAGGGTTGGTAGCTACAGACAACAACAAACAATGACAGATTTTCCCATTTGAAGGAAATTTAAGAAATGACTCCTGATCTGTAAAATTACTAACTTTAAAAAAAAAGACAATTTAGAAAGGCTTCATGAGAATATTCTATCTTCTATTTTAAAGAACAGTAATTTTTCCTATATAAGAAACTGTGTTAAAATAGGGAAATATAAAAAATATTAAGTACTAAAAACAAATTAAGATTTCCCTTAGCTGTTTTTGGAATAACAGATATAAGAGCTCTTTCCCCAACTATAGTCCTAAGATTTAGCTACAAGTAGTTTGAAACTAAGATCCAAACAGAAATACAAGTTGCAACAATTAGCATAGTCATTTGGTCAAATTACATAGAGGAGATAAATTTATCTCCACTTTCAATTGGTACAGAATAATGACTACCATTAGATATTTGTTTGACATATTGAATGAATGGATCTAGCTCTCATGTTTGCATCACGCCATCTGATGCAATGCTTGGCACAGCAGGTACTCAATGAATGCTGGATGAAATATTCAACTTTCACAGAATCAATCCTCTAAGATGTTTGCATCTCATATTTCTGCCACCTCCATCTAGTGCAGTGCTTGAGGGGAAGAAAACTGACCTTCCTTTCAAAATACTGAGATTGTAAAACAATTATCAAATGAAAGCTGAGAGTAGCATGCTGGCAAGAACTAGGCATGAGTCAGTATGGCAGAAAATACTATGGACACTGATGTTCCCCAAACTCAAAACGATTTTACTAATTTCCATGTCAAAATAATGTATCCAATGAATGCAAGGGTTCTATCTCTTACTTTTCGGTTACTGTTCAGAAATCATTTTAATGTCATAAGAGCACAAAACTTGTTAAAACAAAACCTACTTACTATCTGTAATACTAGTGTTGATGGCTGTTAGTTGTCTGCCCATTTCTCAAGTACTGGAACATATAAGAAATGTTAAATTCATTTCATTTAAGCAACTTCAGAATCCTATGTTTAATTTTAAAAATTTAAAACACCAAATAGCTAACTCAATTAGTAAATCTGCGATGGCTTTCTTAATCTACCATATTTTTTAAATTTAATTATCCAACAAAACTTTATTAGTTAAGTTATACATAATACATTTGATGTTCCTAAATAAAGCATTGTAAAGACTTTAAAATAAGCATTGCATAAAAGCTATCCAGCTATTCTCATGACTTCAAAATTTTCCCAAATATAAATTTTCCAAATTTTTTTAGTTTTTGTAGAAATGGTTAACCTATATGAAGCATATGAACAAAACTTTACAGGACAGTTTTTAAAGGTTTTTATTTTGTAAAACAGGGTTTATTACTAGTGATTACAAATGAGAATCTTCTCTGAGATCTGCTGCTCATCCCTCACTGCCTTGCTCATGAATTTCTCTTGAAATTACATGGGTTGTCCTCAGAATTTGCAGAGAAGAACATAATATTGTACAAAGAAAAATACCACTTGTAAGAAGTAACTATGTAATTATGTATTATAAAAAGTAAGAGACAGTAAGAGTTCTAGTGAAGGTGAAGGGCTGAAGAAAGGGGTATTGTTCCCACTTCTTGTAGCCCTTTTGCAAGAAAGTCTTCCAAATATTTATCTCGACTCACTGTTCCCAATTCCTCTTCTCTAATTTTTCTTTAAATTCATTCCAGTCTGACTGCCCCAAGGGAACTCCTGGTGACAGCCTGTGAGGAAGAAAGAATCAGTACCAAGTGATGAAGCTTTGCAAGATGAAGCAAAATGTACCAGCTGTCCCAAAGTGAGACCAACTGCCAATGGAGTAACCCCAACCAAATTGGCCCCACACACCCAGAAGTAGGGACCAGTATGGACCAAGAGGCCTTCTCTACTTTTCAGAAATGAGTAAGCTTTGAGATGCTTGGCAGGGGGAGTCTTCCAAGACAAGTGAGGTGTACTCTCCAGTCAGTTTGCTCATAAAGAAAAAGCCTTTGCCCTTTCAACATCTCATTAAGTAATACTAATCTCTAAGCTCTTTGGAGTCAAATAAAATGTCATTTTCCCATCACTTGTTAAAACTAATGTAATCCCTTCCACACAGCAACTTTTCAAGAAATGAATAAAGAATGATTTAAAATGAGATTAATGAAAATATGTTTGCATTTTGTAGAAGTCTGATACTTATCTAGAAAAATACCACTTAATTTAACCAGCCAATTTGCCTAGGAGTGGGAGTTTTGGTTTTGTTTTTGTTTTTGTTTGGGTCTTGGGAATTTTTTCTCCTATTTTAAGAATTAGTCTCTACTACATAAAAAGAACCCCACCCCACTCCAAACTCCTCATCTTCCTGCACAGTTTGCTTTTCTTTTGCCCTTGCTCAGCTGTTTGCTTGCTCATATTTGGGAAGTTACTCACTGTATTTTAAAAACTTACTTTTTAAGCTCTTGCCTCAAAAAAGAAAAAGCCTTACTGTCATGCTGGGCTATTCAGCAACAATCTATTCCCCTCCATGGGATAAACTCAGCCTTCACCCCCATAGTTTATCTGCTCTGGGAGCTGGATTACTGCCTCATAAAACAGCACAACAGTACCATTATCACATAATCATTATCATTACCTCACTCTCAGCCATACAGATCCTTGTAATCCTGAACATCCTGCCTCTCTAATCTTGCTATATCTATCCTCTCCTGCTGTGAAGCTGGTGAGTACCACTTTCATGGTGGCTTAATGTAATCAGAAATAGAAAAATAAAATACATTTTTAAACTGCATCTTATTGATACAATTGCATTATACAGAAATTTTTAATAGCTCCATATTTCATTCAAGTAAATAAGACAAACACATGGCTGGCAGTGGGATATAGATCTTAGCCTACAACCACGTTTTTTCCTCTATTTTATCTTTCTGATATTTGCCATACTTAACAGAGATTCAACATGACACTCCTGAGTAGGGACTACTAGCCAGAACAGAATTGTCCTTACCCTGAGTGGAAGAAGCTGACCTTTTACCAAGATTTACCCATTGTTTAACTGGGCTTCTTCATATCCAGGTAGAGTTGCAGGGGATATCAAACGGCAGCCCTTCCTTGACAGAACATGGACCATTTGGTACTAAGGGGAAGACACAACCCATTCTTTCTGAAGTTCAAAAGACATAGTCATTAGACTTACAGCCAAAGAAAATAAGTTAAGAAAAGTCTTGCACCACCATCAATGAAGTCAAATTATCAAACAGTTCACAATTAGTTCTTTGTAGCCGTAGGACTTTTCATGTATATGTTCCCATTTCATGTTTCTTTAACACTAATAATGCAGAAAATTAGAAAACAAAAATATACAGAAAAAGAATGAATGAATTAAACAGGAAATAATGGAAGGTTGAGAGACAACTATAATCACCAAAAAATTTTAAACACCCTCAATAGTCAGTTAAGACTTTAGTGACTAAGCTTCAACATCCTTTCATGTGCAAATAGCTACAGCAAAATATTTGTTTTTCAAGGAATTTAATCACACACCATCTACTGTTTTGTAATACTTTATGCACTGGATAATTGAGCATGAAAGTCTATCAGTAAACATGATGTAAATAATGAAATTCTTCCATTTTACAGGCACATAATAGACCAAGAGATCCATAGTAACTGAATTACAAACTAGGGAACCAACAGGACCATGTAAGGAAAATGCCAGAGAAGTAATCTGAAGTGGGGAAAGAAGAAAAAAGCAGAAGTCACAAAAAGTTATGATTAGCACATAAATTAAGGAGAATTTTATTCCAACATCACTATTATATATAGATTGAAAAGAAAATAATATTGACCCTAATCTTACGTGAGAAAATGACATAGGTATAAGTTATAAATTCCTCTAAAAGAAAAATGAAGCAGAATATCAGAAAAAATTAGGAAATACTACAGATGGATGATGATATATGATCAGATTAGATCATCTTGCAGAATAAGATATAATTAAATATCCCTAGCATTTCTATCTAGTCACTTTTCCCAGAAAAAAAACCATCAATTGGATTCCTGCTTCTTCCAGTAACTGAGAACTTATAATACCTCATAAAGCTTCTCTCATGAAATAATATTTCAATGATTAGTGATAAGAAAATGCTACCTGTAAATCACACTACAATTCTTCCTCAAAGTGTATCAAATGTATACCTACACCAGAAGCTGGGCTATATATTCACCAAGTTCTTCAAAGAACTACAGCTAGTAAGTGGAAAATTCTAAGGCGGAGAATGTGGCAGAGCCCTGTGTGTTGAGGAATGACCAACAGATACCCAATGATGTCCATACCATAAACTGGGGGGAAAGCACATGATCCAGAAGGATCTGACACAGGTGAAGCATCCTGGTATTCAGAAGCCAACTGCTCAAAGCTCATAATCTAAAACTCAATGGCTGCTATTTCCATAATGTTGCTAAAATCTAAGAACTAAGTTGTGCTTTTATAAGAAAAGCAGCTCAATCTCTAGATGGGCCTATGCTCTGCCTTACTCTCCTCCACAGCACAGCACAGCCATATTACATATATATATATATATATATAGCAGAGATGTATTCTGAATCTTCAGTGTGAACTTTATTCTGCAGAGTGGGAACTAACAGGCTATATAACTAAAGAAACAGTTGATAAAAAATACAGCTTGAGTAGAAAGTATTTGTACTATGAAGCTTTCCATGTTTTAGCTAGAGTCTCCTGGACTTTAAATCATAGAATCATGAGAAACAGAAACATGGTTTTAATTATATGGCATTTGCACTTACAAGTCTAGGAAAGAGTCAGAAAATTTTTGAAGAATTTACTCCAAAGTGCTCGCATTTAGAGTTTCAGTAGGTTCCATTACCTTCATCAAATTCCAAATTAAGGGAGTTCGTCTGACATTTTAGGAGATCAGACTATCCTATTTTAGATAAAGTCCAAATTTTAAAAAAAATATGGACCACATACAATCTCCTATGAAAGGCGAGTTGTACAAGGGTTACTCCTTTAAAATCTGTCACCTCTTAATCTTACATTTAAGGCAATATTCCTTTAAGTGTTGTCTTTATTTACCTTGAAACTTTTATCCTGCATTATGATAAAAGAAGTTCAAAATTCCAGGAACTAATAACTGTTCTCAAAAGGTATTCCCATTCTCCTGTGGGAACTAAATATATTTGAAGTTCAGCCCATTTTTTTATTAAACTACAGGAAGACTCTGCCAGGTCTTTGCTGAAATTTATCTCTGTATTCCTTTTTCCTAACATCTGAAATGTTTTTGAAGAAAATCAAAGGTACATCTAAAATAGAATTTTATTTTTAACTTCTTTTTACCACTTGAAAAGCTCAGGGTTGTCAATGACGCTGATGTATGGGTGAAGGAAAGAACTCAAGGTGGTCAGGAAGGCAGCTCAAAGTTTGCACAAAGTCCGTGGTCCACTTTTATGTATATCAGAAGGAAACCTATGGCCCTGACGACTGAGAGCCTTACCTACTCACAGCACCTCTGCAACCTTCCCTCCTGCCACGAGGCTTCAGGGCTCTTCCTTTTTAAGTTGGGATGTCACACAGGAAGATGCTGCTTGTTCAGATTCGTCCTTTGTGAGAGCAAGGTCTGTTCAGTGTAACCCAGATAAAATGGGTTTCCTTGTGTTTCTAATGACAGTTTAAACTATTTCAAAAGGACATATCCTTCTGTTTGCACGTGCTCTCTGTTTTCCCCTGTGGGTCGGAGATCTTCTGTCATCTTGAATTTTGAACATTATCTTTTCAGGGCAAAAGAAATAGAATGCCAAATCTGACACTTGGAAGTATTGTGACCAATTAGATGATTTCCAACCATAAGTGGAAATATACTTAAAATATCCATTAACAGAAAAAGCACTGTACACAGGATTTCAAAACTACCCATAAAACAACTTGTAAGCATAATCAATTTGAGGCTGAGTGCCTAAGGAAATGTTCCACAGAAGCCAGTGATTTGCCTCTGGAGTCTGTTCCCAACCTCTCTGTTAGGCCTGGAAGCTACAGGCAATTAATTATTAGATTATGTAACTCCCACTGCTAAATGTTAGTGGAACATTCTACAGTTTTACTTCAAGTGTTC
Organism: Heterocephalus glaber; assembly: GCF_053883595.1. Classification (NCBI taxonomy): domain Eukaryota; kingdom Metazoa; phylum Chordata; class Mammalia; order Rodentia; family Bathyergidae; genus Heterocephalus; species Heterocephalus glaber. Next base: position 11,844,639 of record NW_028258156.1, read on the forward strand.
TGCTTTCCGGCTAGGGGTGCAATTTCATCAGCTCACTCATCTGCATCTTTGTGCTACTTAATCCTGGCTTCCCAGGGTTTTTCTTTAATTGGCTCAGCCTTCTTCTGCCCTCAATCAGCCTTATTTTATTCTTGGATTCTCAGTGAAGATGACTAAATCTGAAATTTGTGGTACCAGAGTCTTAGAGCAGTGACAGGTATATTTATCCATGTAAAACTTCACATAGGGAGGGGTATGTTTTTCTGTGATTCATGAAGGCAAGGTACTGCAATCCACTGAAGTCTTTCATTGTGTGGATAAAGAGTAAAGCAACACTCACTATACTACATCAAGGCATGGCACCTGGCAAGTAGGAGACTGTGGAAAGGAACCAAGAGAGCTGACTTGGTTTCAATTTATTTTACTGTATGTCTTTGCAACCAATGCTTCAGTTTACTCATCTATAAATTCAGTTTGAAACTACTTACCTCAAAGACTTTTGGTCAGAGGCAAATGAAATAATGAGTAATAAAATGCTTTGCAAACGATAAATGCCATAGAAATTAAAGATTCGAATATAATTGCTATCTTCTGACTCTGGTTACCTTGTCACGGTTGCTGTGGCTTGGACACAGCTTGTCTCCCTAAGGTCGGTGCTAAGAAAGTGTGGTCTGTAGTATGGTGGTGTGGAAGTGGTGGAACTTTTAAGGGACTAGGTCTAGCACAAGGTAATTGCTCATGGAGGCATTGCCTGTGGACAGGATTAATGCTGATCTCTTGGAGTGAGTTAGTACTTGCCAGAGATCATGGTTGCAAAGCCAGGCCGCCTCTTCTACACTTGCCATTTCCTTTTCTGTTTCTTGCCTTGTTGTGACCCAATCAAAAGGTTCCTCCCCAGAACAGAACCACCCAATCTTGAACTTTCAGCCTCCAACACTGAGCTAAATAACCCTCTTTTCTTCATAAATGCCCAGCCTCAGATATTTTATTATAGCAACAGAAAGTGAATTAACACAATTGTAGAAGCAAACTAGCTCTTAAAAAAACAGAAGTAAACTAGCTCTTAAGAACTTAAAGTTTTATTATTAAAAAGTTAATTAGGGGGCTGGGGATTTAGCTCAGTGGTTCCAGAGCCTGCCTGGCAAGTGCAAAGTCCCGAGTTCGATCCCTGGTACCAAAAAAAAAAAAAAAAAAAGTTAATTAGGAAGTCTTTCGTGAACATGTACAATCAAGTTCATCATTCTAATGGTTCATGGAAATTTCACTGTTAATGTGGCACAGAAGGAATCACAAGAAAGTTATACAACCTCAAAATATATTGAGGAGTAACTAAAAGATTTATGGCCAATGACATTAGTCAACTCAGCTATGTGTTCATAAAGATCATTTCTCACACGGATGCAAGGCTACTATTATTCCACCTCCAAGTTTTCAAGCATCACATTTGATAAGAGAACACAAATGGGCATGTGCAGCCCACACTGCCCTCCTGGGCCTTAACCCAAGTCTTGAACTGCTTGATCATCTAAGCTCCTGACACTTTGCACTCCGAACCTTAAGTTCCTTCCGAATGTCTAAATTTAGACTTGCCTGTTTTCCATCAATGATATCATCATTCTCTAAATTACTCAGATTAGTAATTCATTTTTTCTCCTTCTAAATATCTTAAAGTACTTATTTCTTTTTATTCTGACCATTAATGCCCTGGTGTGCATTTATTACCTCAATCTTAGACTAACATGTTTCCTCACGAACCTCCACACCTCACAATCCCTCTATTTTATTCCATCTACAAGATTAATTTTCTCAAGATCCCAGTTTCAAGTATCACTCATTTATTCCAAATAATCAATATCCCAGTGCCATGCCAAGCTCTTAAATTTTATTTTAAGTGACTTTCCTTAATTGAAGTCATTCCACAGCAAGACATTTCCAAGGTTTAATAAACTCCAGTTAGTAATATGGCTGTGTCAGTAATATGTGACTAGATATTTTTAAATCAGCAAGAAATACTTAACACAGTCTAAAAATAACTTCTAATCATGCTTTCTACAAATATTGTGTGTGTGTACACGAAGGAAAAGTGACTGTTTGTCAGCAGCTCTCCTGAGGCCTTGGAGTTTCCCAAGAATGGCACTAGGCAGGATGGCAACCTGTCAGGGATGTGGCGCCACCTTGACACTGGGGTCACCTGGCAGAGCCCTTCAATCCAGTGGGCTAAGAATAAGGTGATTAAGTCTGTGGGACATGGGACAGTCTCAAGCAAACTAGGATGGTTTGGTCCCTCAGTTAAGAACACACTGTTCTATACCAAGCTAAAGCAGCATAATAAGGCCAAGGAAGTCAAAGCTATGGAGTAAGGTGACAGGATCTATGGTGTTAAAAGCCAAAGAAAATTCAAATGGGCCATATTTATCCACAAACTGCTGTTCCAAAAGTATTGCCTCCCCACCCCCGCAGCTGCACACAGTGAGTCTTAATTCACCAAGGGTATGAACTCCCACTTGACACACTACATGAGGTACCAAGATCTATGCATTTACTCTGTCTGGTACATTCCAGGACAAATTTCCAAGTGCATCCAACGCATACATAGAAAATTCTATTTTATAAGCCACAAATCCATGTATATGAAGTGTAGCTATCTTAATTTCCTTAAACTAAATTTAATTTCTATCTTCAACCCCCAATACCAGCTTATAACAGACAACTTAATTGAATCTTTCAAGTAAATTCAATCAAATTAGTGACTGCTCAGTTATTTCCAATTTAAAATCTGTCACCTTGGAATGAGACACCCAGGTCTTGTCTTCTTTAGATCCCCCAAACTTCCCTACAGTTTCTGCATTCAAATGGAAGACCTGGGGCTCTTCCCAAAGTTTAGCAAACATCAGGATCACCTAGAGGGCTTGTTGAGCACAGATCATCACAACAGCCCTACAGGTTCTGCTTCAGCAGGTCTGAGTGAAGGCCCAAGAACTTGCAAATCTAACAAGATCCTAGAGGAGGCTTACTGCTGATGTCTAGGGCCACTCTTTGAGAGCCATAGGCCTGCGTGTAAGCCTTTTCTGGGTGACTTCAGCTCATTAATCTTCTTCCAGTTTCTGAATTGTCTTTCTCAATATTTGCATCTCTCCATGTGGCAAGAAAACTCAAGTTACAGTGAACGTGGAATAACCTTATCTACCTAAACTTGGGGATGGGTCATATAGAGTAACACAATTAAATGTGTGGTTGTAGAAGTCGCTCAACTAATATATCAGAATCACTTTATCATTTTGCTACATCCACACTATCAGTATCTTAGCATTGCATATGTAGTTCCTCTTGGTTGCATCCTGTAGCTTGCTACACGGTTATGTTTCAGTGTAGAATGAAGAAAAACAACTTGACCAATAGTCTTGAGACAAGTCAAGCTTTATGTTTTAACACCCAGGTAGCCTTAGGTAGGTTCTTAAATATACCAGCTGTCAGCTTTCTTACCTATGAAATAAGGCTAATATTATCTTTGCTGTCATGACATCTCACAGAATATCTGCAAGTGTAATGAATGAGGACATATTTTGAAGATAGTTAATCGTTAAACTTACGGTAAAATACCTATTATAATACATGTATCTCCCCATCAGCCTGAATAGTTAGAATTTCAAAGAACTGGATATATGCATTAATTTTTCTTTTAAATGTTCACTACTACTTCCAATGTTGTCAGTCACTCACTGTTTAGACTCACAAGCAGGCAGTGGTGATCTGGAACCAACTGTATAGGTCTCTTCCCACTCCATGTTCAGTGACCTTAAATTGGTTGCTTGAAATCAACAAGTGCTACAAAGAAAAACTTGTGTGTTACTAGTTCTATTTTCAGATTGCTGGCCATTAAGACATTTGCCAGCATACTGCTGCTTATAGCACATTTTGGGCCTCTTATATGCAAATTTTCTATGTCAGTTTTTGATAAAATGATAAACATACATTTTTCTTTTTTCTTTTATGCCATACAGAAGTGTTATCATTAAGAAAAACAAATAAATATGATGTTTTACCATATATGCTCTTTTACCTATGGCAATGGTTTCCATCTAAAGTGGGAGAAGACTCATTCGGGACAATCGTTTAGGAATCTAGACAAAAAATCTGAGTGAAGTATATTGAAAGAGCATTTTGCACAAGCTCTGGAAGACCCCAAACAGGTGTCCCAAGATTAATATGTGAAGTTATGGACTGAAATGTAAAAGATAAACTCTCTGTTAAGGCTTTCAAAATCCTCTACCACCTGGTCAAAAACTTTCTTCTCCCATCTTCAATTGCTCCTGCTGTACATCCATCCTGAAGTCATAACCTCCAACAGAATCCTTGATCTTCAACCTTGCTCTGCTGTTTCTCAAATGGCCACCATTTCTGAAAGGCAGAGACCTGGTTCCACTATTGTTTTCTCAGCCTGCTCTGAGGACCTACCATTTGCCAAGCAGGCAACAAATGTTAGGCCCAAAACATCACAGGGGCTGGATAGGAGTCAGCCTCTGGAGTCAGACAGACTTCCTTTCTCGCCTGACTCTTCTACTTATTATCTAGTAGGTCTTAGACAAATTACTCACATTCTGACTATTTTCTACTCTACAAAATAACAGCATGTTAAATGAGTGGATGCATATAATGTATAGCTAAATGTTAACTGCTTCTCATTTTAAAAGTTGTTAAATATATGAGTGGATGAATAAAAGAATGAATGAAGAAAACTCTTGGGAAAATATCCAAGTGGTATTCTTGGTTTTCACCCTACTGTCTTCAGGATAGTCTTAATTAGTAGCATCCACTAATCTCTCTATATTAGCTCATTTATATAACAGGTATCTGGAAGGGATAAAGCTCTTGATATGTATTTTCTTTCAATAAAATCTGACATAGGTTATCTAGCCAAAAAACCCAAAGGGTCAGCAAAGTAAAAGCTTCCAGATTAAGACAGATATGTTGGGCCAGGGATTTAGCTCAGTGGTGCCACCACTTACCTTCCAAGCGCAAGGACCTGAGTTCAATCCCCCGGTACCCCCCCCCAAAAAAAGAAAGAAATCCTTATGTATTATAAGTCAGAGTCTGGGTTATAAACCATGAATGTAACATATCACTATATAAATGAACATCAAATTCAAAAAAAGGAGAATTCTGTTTCACCTATTTGCAAGTTTCCTACAGTATGGCCTGAAAGCTTTCTGATTAAAAAAAAATCTGAATAAGATAAGATAGACTTCATAGACTGTTACGCTAGCTAACTTAGTGACTGTTTCAAGGGCACATGTTGGCAATGAGTCTGGACAGGTATACAAATTGAAACCTTGCAGAAAGTGGCAAGGAAAGGGGGCCAAGAGAAAAGGATGAAGGTGTCTATGCCATCATTCCCCCACAGGCTACAGAATAATGCTAAGCATTTTGCTGAAGCAATTTTACTTTAGTCAGAAAAGTCCTGCTGTACAAAAATAACTTGTTTTATAAATTAGCTGTCAAATCCTTGGAGAAGCCAACCATGAACAATTTGTTGTTGGTTATATTTCCATTATTGTCACTATTTAATCCATAGTTTAGTGATTAATGGTTTTCTAAGAAAATTTGTTTGAAGTAAAAAGAATGAAATCCGTTAAACCAAGTACGATCTGACAAGATTCATTTCTCTTGAGGTCTCATCAGTACTGAAACCGCCATAGCATAATTAATGGTCCAAGAGATAAAACAGGACTTCTAGTCTGTCATGTCTCTTCTATTTAAGTCTTCAAAAATGAAAAGTAATGAGTAAAGGTGTAAAACAAATTGCTTGATATGCCAAGAACCAGAATAATCCCATTAAAATAATTAGAAGTTCATCTTTAACTATTAGACACTGCTGTTTGATTGGCAGAAAAGCCCAGTCTGGGTGATCCCCTGATGTCTGTGGTCATCATTTATGACACAGCTTTTAGCGATGTTTGAAAGCATGCACTTTCTGAAGCTTGATAAGAATCTTCTAGACATGCTTCTTTCAGGATTAAAGGACTACCTGGGACCAACACTATTTTATTAGAAAAAAAATCAGTCATTCTTTCAACTTGAGTCTTCTACATATTTGAAAGAAGAATACATAGCTATTTGTTATAAGCCTATGAGAAGAGATTCATAGAAATAATGTTTGCATGTACAGCAGACTGGAGAGAGCTACAGAAAAGGATGATAACAGTGGATCTGTTCGGGGATTGAACGGTAGGCATTAAATTTTCCATTGTCCATTAAATATGAATTAAGAACACCAACAGTAAGTCAGTCTGGCTCTACAGCATACTGAGTCAACAACCTATGTTCCTGAACTGTTGGTAGTTAAATGATTATTTTAATCCAACCTGATTTAATGTAATAATCAGTTTTAGAGTACCAACTATAAGAAAGGCATTTCAGTGCTACCATGAGAAACAGAGATATAAAGATTAATTAGAATCCATGTCTCCAAGGACCTTGAAGTCTAGTGGGGAATAAAGACATGAACAGAAATACTTATGATAGCAAAGTTAAAAGTTGAAGTGCTCCAGGATATACTAGGGAGGAAGTGATTAGCTTCGAATAGGGGAACACATGAAGATTTTAAAGAAAAGAGCGATAAAGAGAAGCCTACAATTTTGCTAAGATGTAGAGGCCTGGGATAGTGGCTAAAAGATACTTCTCAGAAGTGTTCAGAACTACAATTATAAGAAGGAATAAAACTATGAAGAGAATAAAAATTATACCATGCACTAGTTAAACCACAACCCTAGGAGCTTTAGGGTTTGGATTCTCTAGCAACACAGCTGGCACAGAGTAGGGACTCAACACATCTTGGGAGAAGGCAGCCAAGCCCAGTGTCATCAAGGAGGAAGTCTACTCCAGTCAGGACAGTCATTTAAGTGTAAGACTCTATTTAGAAGATTATTAGTGCTTTAAATGTGAAAGTTCAGGGTAAGTCTTATTTTCTATGTGCTTCAATAGCATGTCTCATAATTATGATGAGCAACCAGCACAAATCACAGATGAGCTCATTATTTTACCTTCAATGGAAATTAACTTGTTCTCATCTTGCTTTGACAAAAATCTTGCCTAATTTATCAACATGCATCTTTCCATATTTCCATGTATGATTTCATGTTTTAACAATGGAACAAATGATTCATTAAATACAAAAGATAAAGAAAACTTAAACCCAAATCAAATAGCACTTCAATTAACACATACAAATAAGATTTATATTATCAAATCCTCTAGGAAAGAGGTACCTAAACCAAAGCCAAAGCAGTGAAAGACACTGTTTTCTTCTATTTAGATTCTCCCTGTTCCCACTGGTCAATTCCCACATAGAACCTCTGGTTCTTCACATCCCATAATCCTATCAAAAGAAGTGGAGAGCCAGTCTACCTGTCTAATCAGTACTTAGCTGTACTTAACATTAACTAACAACATCTTCATTTTTTGAACTCTCTAATTGAAAATATTTTTTATTCCTAATAAGGAAAGGCATTCTTTCACTTTAAGGGACTCTTGAATATTTAGACTGTCCACCAAGCCTACTTAGCTGGCTCTTAACACTAGCTCACATGGTGCCCCTTTCTGGAGCAGGGGGAACACAGCTCCATGAGAGAGGATGCAGCTTGATCGCCGTAAAGTGGAGAGAAACTCAGACGTCAGTTTCATAACACCTAATGCATCCGTGCAGCGAAAAACCTTGCACAACAGTACATAGAGGCCCAAAATGAAGGACAATCACACATGATCTGCATAAGCTCACCAGGGGAGGGAGCCATGCAGCAGCCTCCATAAACCAGACTGGCTCCTGACTCTTCGGGGATGCTGGAAACTTCGGGAAATAGAAGAGCAGATGTTGCATCTTCTGAAGTGAGCCTACCTCACCCCAGCAAAGGGTTGTCTGTCAGCAGCTGCTTCCCTCTCAGCTTATTCCCAGTGGTTTCTCCTTTCCCAAGTATAAAGCAAGCCTCAACCTTCATCTCCTTTAACCTTAATTGCTTAGACTTTTAAGACTAAGATATTTTTCTTGCTATTTAAAATTTCTGTTATGTATTGTTGTTTATCTGCAATGCATCCTTCTGCTTTAGAGATGATTTCTCCTGGTACTTATGAAGTCTCTAACAAATAATTACATCTTGGAATGCACTAATTTCATTAAAAGTGCTATTACTGCCCCCAGTAAAGAATTTTGCAGAGGACATACTTTTTAAATCAGCTTCTAAAACCACTTTTAAAAGTTTTATTTATTTCTTCACCTATTTCCAAGAGAGGATATAAGATGGCTTAAAACGAAAAAGACCCAAAATGTATTTACAGTGCACATAAAATCAAAGTCAAATAATAAAGAGAAATCAGAAATAAAGAGAAACAAACTGAAGAAAACTATTTCATTTTTGTGAACACAATTTTGATAGTTCCTGTTGCTCACTTAAAGGATACCACAGGTCATCCAGGATGATCAACCTTACTCTTATGCTGAGATCAAAGAGGACTTTATCAGGTGAGTCTTTCTTCACCATTCCCCAGGTAACATACTCATTAAGGTCTTTAACAACAGCTTTCCTAAGCCATACACAGCCATCCTTGATGGCCAGTTTCTTGGGTACATGCCCTGTGCAGCTGCATAGCACCCCAAGCTTGGAAGAGTCCCACACTTGGATAAATATGCTGGTGGGGCTGTCTTGACATTATTACTAATTTTTAAACAAAAAATCCCACACTTTTTTTTATACTGAGCACCACAAATTATGTAGCCATCTTGACATCTTTCATACAATCAGCCCCTAAATTTCTCTTTTTTAAAGAGGAGTTTTTCTTCTTAGGAAGTATAATGTTTGCAAAACTTATCCTATGTTTTTCTGAGTATTAAAATAATACACCATGGTTATGCATACCCTCACCCCTCACCTCACCCACCAGCCTTACATCTTATAAACACTAAACTTAAACAAAACAACTATTTGGAGGAAAGAGGAACATTATTGTTTTTCTCTGTTTAAATTCAAGATAACTTCATCAGAAATAACATTTATTAAAATGGTTTTTAGATATGGTTAAATATCTTTGCTGTAAAGTCTGAATGGTTGAAAATCAATTACTCAGTTAGATGAAGTCTGACTTGATCAAATTGCACAACCTGATCTCTATTTTATGCCTCTGTGATTTGTACCCTGGACCTTACTGTCTTAAGAAATAAAACTTCAGAAAGGTGGAGGGGTGAAGGGTGCACAGGTAATGGGGAAAAAAAATAAGAACCAAGATACATCATGTACAAATACAAGCACCCAATGATAAATGTAAACGTATTGTATACCTAAAATGTACCAATAAAAGAATTTTTAAAAAAAGAAATAAAACTTCAAATGTGTACACAGATGAGTAAAATATCCTCAGAGGGCAGTCTGTACCTTTTTCTGCCTTTAAGCCTGTTATAATTACTCCTTTCTACCAGAAGGAAGAAATCCTAGCTGCTCTTTGTCATTTTTATGCATCATTGGAAGACATCTTTCCCATACCTAATCAGCAAGTGGAACAGAACCTGACCACTGCCATCCACATGACTGATGAAGCTGCCTCTGCATGCAGTGGCACTAGAGGCTGCTATCAGCATGATGCTGCTACAACAGCATGCCTGCACCCTAGCTTGAGCAAGCACACTGCAAGGCAGAAATGTATAGCACAGGGCCTGACATCTCAGCCTGTCTGCAGCTTGGAATCTAGTGGGCAATGGGGCAAGTAGACGGACCACTACACACAGTGTGTATGAGACACGGTGGAATTAAAAAAGAAGCAAGCCAGGCATGGTGGCTCACGCCTGTAATTTAGCACTCAAGAGGCCGAGGCAGAAGGATCGCTGTGAGCTCCAGGCCAGCCTGGACTATATAGTGAGTTCGTGTTCAAGGCCAGCCTGAACTACAAAAAAAAAATCCTGTCTCAAGAAAAAAAAAAAAGCAGAAAATTTTCTCTCAAGAATGTGACATTCAACCTCATTTTTATACACTTAGCTTTATCATCAATTCAGACTTTGATTTAATAGATCCAAATTTATGTATGAAGCTAGGATGGATTTACTGCAAATTCACAAAGCTTAAGTACAGGGACCCATACTTGCATCAGCCCCTTGTGAGACTTTTTCATTAACTTTGTATTTGTAATTTTGTATTCCTTTTTAAAAAATTCTTATTGACTTTATTGGTACATTTAGGTATACCTTATGATCACATTCATCATTGACAATTTGTACCTGTACATGATATATCTTGATTCTTGTATTCACACACACACACACACACACACACACACACTGTATAAAATTCACAACAAACAAAACCTGGATTCTCCCCTCCACAGGGCTTCACACCAGCTTTGCACCTTGCCACACTCAGAATCCCTTTCGGATGACAGGCTTATCAGGCTGTATGCTGTGGGAAATGTTAGTTCCAATTTCTACCTCATGGACTTACAAAGACAACTGGACTAGCTCAGAAGGCTGCAGACTTTACCCTACTCAGCTAACCTCTCTTCCTGAGCTCAGAATCATATAGCTAATTCTAGTCCTCCTAGTGACAGCATAGACAAGAGCAGGTGAGAACATACCCATCAGTGTTGATTCTAGCATACAGAAAAGGTCAAAAAGAAGAAAAGTTTGTTAAGAAGAAGAAAGCTCTTGGGCTGCAGTTCCTTTCTAGAACTAAAACTTCTCACTTCCTCACCCACCCCACAGTCTGCAGAAGCTTTCTAGACAATCTCTCTCGGAGGACGGAAATACAATTTGCCTATTTTTCTCTAGAAAAGTTACCTTCTAATATCAATGATTTCCTTTATAACAGTGACAGAGAATATCAGGATTGTTGTATAGGTGAAACTGTGTGTTAGGGGATGTTTTGTTTTAGATGTTTTGAATCTAATGAGTGTGCACCTATCACAAAAACTGAGTTGTAAGCTTCATTTGCAGTAAATTCATGTGCTTTACTTTACAATAAAGTTACTTTTAAGATAATTTTTATTTTAAATTAAACACCTGGAAACAATAAAAAACAGAACAGAAATAATGGATTCTTAGAGTTGTAGGTAATCATTTTTATTCTTGTGAGGAAAGGTGCATTTAAGGGTGTTTGCAATTCTCTTGCCACCAAATATTAACATTTCCATCAGATGAAGCAGCAATTAAGAATTTCAAGCTAAAGAAATTCAATTCACATGATGTCATTTCCAGCAAAATTTATTTTGATTTATTCTGAATAGAAATGCAAATAATTCTTTTGAGCACATATAGACTAAAGAAGATTGTGATGAGACTTAAACAATTATTATAAGGGTCAAGGATTTAGCTCAGTGGTTCCACCGCCTACCTTGCAAGCATAAGGTCCCGAGTTCGACCCCTGGTACCAAAAAAAAAAACCAAAACAATTATTATAACACAAGGAGAAAATATGAATGAAAATTATTAGTACAGCAGCTTAGAAAAAATGGTATTCAGAGCATATAATTCATCAGGTAAGCACTAACAGGTCACACTGTTTCAAATCAAGAATACAAACAAAAGTTCTCAAACGATTAGAAATTGTTTGGAATTTATTATAACATTACACAAAAGGTATAAAAATATGATAATATTCCTAATAAAGGGAAAATGACAGCAGGCAGCAGGCTGCATTCCTCGCCATTGATAGTGAAAGGACCTTTGGCTAAGCAGCAGGAGATTATCTCTGCAAAAGACTTTCTCATGTAAATTTAGAAGAGCTTTATCAGATATGGTGCCAGGCTCTTTATATGTGCCTAGGAATGTTGATAACAAATTATTATCTTTTGAAGTAGTGTAGCCTTTAAATAATTGTATACTAGTAGCAGTTAAGAACAGTTGGCTCTACAAAGTACTTTGGGTATGATTATGCAATTTTAGCAAGTTCTGTTTCAGTGGAAAACTCTTCCCAAATATGAACTTAAAACTTTCCTTAGTTCGCCCATAAACCAGAACACTTAGAAGCTATCAACAGTATCCTGTAGTAAACAGTTGCAGTAAACAGTGAATTTTTACATGTTCTTCAAAAACTTTTAAAATTTATTTCATTTAAATAACTGGATTCATCAGAAAACTAGAGAAGACACTCAAAAGTATTATGTCTATCTAAAAATACATTTAATTAAATTTACACCTGCCCTAAATTAATATAAATTTGCTGATCAGTATTTCAAATAAAAACTCATGTGTATGCACCAAGCTGAAATATCTCTAGTTGAGTATCTTAGTCTTAAGGCAAACTTTGCAAAACCATGCTAATTCTCTACACAGTCTATCTCATGAGCCTCTTTCTTTGGATAGCACTAACAGGTCCTCCCTCCTCTAGTTTTGTTTCCTAAGCTATAGTTAAAATGATCTTTACCCTAAACCAAAAACCTGATTCTGTTATTGCTCTCTTTGAAACCCTTCTGGTGTTTCTAATTGCCCCTTTTTGACGCACAACCACTCTTGAGATTTGCTCACTGCTTACGTGCCCTGCTGTATGTGTCATTCTCCATTCTGTCTCATAATCTAGGCTGCAATTTACCTTATAGAACTGCTCGGTTCTACACAGATGTGTCAAGATGTCTCTCTTCTTGCCAGTAACCCTTCTTCCATCTTTCCCCACTACTTCAGCTTTGACATCACTGCCACTGAATCCCTAGGCTAAGGTATGTTCCCATAGTACTTCACACTTCCTTTTTCACAAACCCCTAACTTACACATTCATTGTGTAATGTGGGGGGGGGTGCTTCTTGCCCACTCCTGAACTTTCTTTCATGTGGAAAGATTAATAGTGAGGCGAACTTAATCATTCCCAAAGAAGGAGGAGTGACTGACTTGGAGAATTTTTAAAGGGATAACGTACAGTCTGTCTCCTCTGTCTTTTTCTCCCCCTAAGAGCCAGCTTATGCTAGGAAGCCTGTGCTCTACCTTGGGACTCTGTGTGTCACAGGGGCCAGGGCTTGGGAACCTGCAGTTTTCCACCTCTCCAAGACAGCATGAGGAAAGCTTTCTAATCGTGGGTTTAGTGCAGTCATCCCTCGGCTCTGCGAGGGACAGCATGGATTGCTTCTACAACACCACAACAGTAGCAAAACCTGCAGGTGCTCAAGTCCTTCATGTGAATGTATCACATTTACATCAAAACTACACACATCCTCTCATATCCTTTCAATCACTGCGTATAATACCTAACACAATGTAAATGTGATGTCAATAGTTGCTCTACTACATTGTTCAAGGAATAATAACAAAAAATCTGTACATGTTCAATAAAAATGAATCCATAACAGACCTAACTGCACTTTTGATCCAGGTTTGGCTGAATCTGCAGATGTAGGATACGTGGATATGGAAGGCAGACTATTGCAAAGCCCACGTGTTTCTTGATACAGGGCACATGCTCCCATATCAGTAATATCAGTCTAAAAGTGATTTTTTTTTGCTATCCACTACACTATTTTCCCTTACTTCTCTCAGTTTGTTCACAAATCAGGTAGCAACAAGGAGTAATTTTTATTGGGAACCCCCAAATCTCTCAAATTACAATTATGTAATGTCTTTGCGGATGATCTATAAGCTCTGAAAGGCAGAGAAATCTGTTAGTCTGGTTGACCACTGACACCTAGCAAGGGCCTTGGCCAGTATTGTTTATTACTAATAAATAAATACTAAAGAAAAATAAATATTAAATAAATACTGTTTATTATGTAAATGAATAAAGAATTAGACCCCACACTTCCACATTCTCCATTACAGTACTTTGTTAATGCTATTATCACAGGCTAAGTTGCAGCAGCTTAATAACAGTTACTCCATTCAACACTTTGTATGTTAGTAAATTTTAGACCCTTGACACCAATTTGATATACTTTTAAAATTCTACTAATGGTACTATAAGTTATTTAAGTAAATTCTAAGTTGAAAACAGATGATCTAGGACAGTGGTGGTGAACCTATGCCACACATGCCACAGCAGGCTGTTAGTATCATTGAAAGCTCTAAAAGGTTTGCCATCACTGATCTAGGATACTTAGAATTCACTAATTTGCAGGTCACTTTCATCCATTTTTCACTGTGGAAAAATCACACATTCAAAAAGTTCAAAGAATAATTTTACAAACATTTCAGCCTTGCATTTCACATATTCTAAATCTGTCTTATTCAGAACATATAATATAGACCTGTTACATTTAAGTATAACCCAAGATAGCTCAAAGGAGACAAGTTACCATTTGGGGAATTATGAGTAAGTTAGGAGAGTAAGAGAAGAGGAGTTATATTTTTAAAGTTTCTAGTACTCTTATCTTTAATTTTAAAAATGTATTTAGAATAACAGAATAGATGTTAATATTCCAAATATATGCATTAGTACATTTTATAGAATTACTACTTCACATCTGAATACATTATTTTAAAAGGAATGATGCATTAACCATGACTTCATAAAGGAATAAGTCGTCCCCCTGGTAAACAAATAAAATAGGAAAACCAACAGGAATATGTAAATCATATATAGAAGACCTGTCAGGAAACTTTTTTCCTGTAAAGTATCTGTTCTTTTAAGTGTGGGCTGCCTGCATAAACTAATTTGTGGCAACTTAATTTCTATTCACTCAATTTATTTATAATTTCATATATTAATAAACACATAATTATTTTTGTAAGGTTTGTCTCTAGATCTGAAGGACACATATTTATATATTCTCAAAATATATATTTTTTTCTTCAAAATTTGAGAATTATAGTGCATCTACACAAAACATACGGAAGGATTATCCGTCAATAGCTTCTTTTGTATTTAGGACAAAAGGGAAAATGTTCCAAAAAGAACTGTAAATGAAGATCTAAACTGTACAGGACAGGAACAAAATGTGCAATAAGCAGAAGTCTTTTGGGATGTATTTTTAAACAGGAAGGTTTTGAAAACTCCAAATTTAGCTTCATAAAAAGAGGTAGTGCAAGTGTGAAGCATGTGGTCATTTTGGCATAGTCTGTGTATAACTTCTCTCTTTACCTATATAAGGATATAATAAAGCTCCAGAAATGTGCAAAGCAGAAATCCTTCAGTTCTGTTTATTCACTTTCAGTCAGGTAGTAAAATATCCTAATGTTCCATGAAGAAAACTTAAAAATGCACTACTAAAATAGCCTGCTGAAGAGAAATCAACAACTTCTTTATTTAGGGCTAAGTGGTTTAAAGGAAAAGATTAGTGAGGGTGTAAGACAACTTCATCTGTATCAGTTCTCCCACATTTTTGTCATCCCACTCATTACATTTTTTTATACTGTCTGCCCTCCACCCACTTCATCCTCCAGATTCTCAAACTTCCATGGCAATTTTGTTTGTTTCAATGACTTTCATCTTTGCTATTTATCTCTTCTTCATTATCCATTCTCCTTTTTTGGGATCCTTCAAGCCTTCTTCCATTGTTGTAATTACTCTGCAGCCTTGAATTTCTTTTAGAAAATCTTTTTTTTTGGTACTGGGGATCGAACTCAGGACCTTGTGCTTGCCAGGCAGGCACAGTGCCACTGACCTAAATTCTCAGCCCCAGAAATTCATTTTTTATTATACCCTCCCTCACTTATAAGTCCACAGACTTTGGCCATGTTTTGTAAACAAACAAACAAAAACAAAACAAAACAAACAAAAGCCTCTTTCTCCTGGTTACCTGAGACACAGCAGCAATGGAAGGAGCAGTAAGGAGCCTGGGGGTCTCCATCACAAGAAGATCAAGCCCTCCCCAAACCTACAGGAACTGCTAAAAAAAGCATCTACCACTCAGAAAAAATATTCACAAATACATCAATTTGTGCCAACAATTTAAATGACACCTTCTGTCTATTTCCATGTTTTATGTGACTTTCAGTGAACTTTGGAAGAATTTTGGTCCTCTAACAACAATTATGGCTTCAAATATAATTTTAAATGGACCTCCAGAACACTAATCAACCAATAACTATAAATCCTATAATCTAAAGAAAAATTAGACTTCAGATACTAACAGCTGATTTAGTAGCGACTTTGACCATCAAGACACTAAAACCACTCCTTACTTTCTGATACCAAATGTACAAAAAGAGGACATGAACTAGCGTAAGACTCATGAAATAGATGTCGATTTTATAAACATTAATGAGAGTTAACAAATATACCCACTGTCAAAGTGGCATGTAGTCACAAATTTAAACAATAATCAATCAGCACAATCAAAATTTAACCCAGGAATACACTGAGAACAAAATATTCAGCCTCAACAAAGGCCATTGTACAAAGTTATTAAAATGCTAATAAAGACATACCATTTTTCTGAATAAAAAGATCAATATTGCAATGAGGCTATCTGGGCTATTACAAGTAGTGCAATTACAAAGTATTTTGAAGGGAGAATTTGCACAACGAGTTTAACACTGGTTCTGGAAGACGAAGTGTATGAGAAGAGTCGGGAATAATTTTAAAAAGAAAAAAATGAGACTTTCCCTTAGCTGTAAAACTTACTCTGAAACCAGAGAAATTTAAACAATGTGATACTAACAAAGAAATAATACAATAATTATTATAAAAGCGAATCTACAACTTGTAGAGGTACACAAAGAGAGAAGGTAAAAATGAAATGAAACAGATGAATTCAATGGAAATTAAATATATTACATTTTAAACATAAAAAGGGGAAATAATACAAAAGATTTTTTATGTTTGTATTAATAAGCAAGGGGTTATAGTGGTATCTAACTGCCTATATTGGATTACAGCATAATCATTTAAAACTGTACAACTTTGGATAAGTCACTTGACCCTTGTCTATAAATGGGAAGTTAACAGTATCCTATTTATAGATTTATTATAAGGCTTCAATAAGATGATGCTCAAAAATACTTAGGTTCCAAAGAAAAGGTTAACTGAGATTTTAACTATGCAGATAAAAGCAAAACCACAAGCAATTTTGTACAACAAATGTAATCACAATAAAGGTAAAAGAAAATAATACGTAAATATTTATGACATATTTAAAAGGACAAATTATAAGCTCTTTAATATAAAAACAAACACTGTAGGAAAACATAGCAAATATCATGAACAAGCTGTTCCCTCAGGAAATTTACAAGCTCACAAATATATGACAACCATTTCAAACTCACTAATAAGCAAAGAAATTCATTTCCTTTTTCTTAACTAACTAGTGAGGACTATTACTAACTAAGGTTATGAAAGAGCAAGGCAAAATATAAGCTTTTTCATGAAATACTGGTGGAGGAATAAATGGGTAAAATCTTTTAGAGGGCAGTTTATTAAAGTGTGTGGAAATTTAAAATATTCACTACCTTTACCTTAACATCTTTATTTTATGAATGTAATCTAAGAAAATAGAGACGCATGCAAAAACATACAAAAGAATATTTCTTCATACTGTTGTTAAAGTGACAAAACAAACCTACAACCTAAGAGGTAGATCTATAATTATTGAAGGGGAAGGGAGAATAGATCAACAATGTGCAATAAGCAAAAGCAAGGTAAGAAACAGTCCATGTAGTATAAGGAGTCAATCCCATTTAAAACATATGCACACATCAATACAGATTCACATTTGCAAAGAAAAAAGTTCTGGAAGAATATATACCTAACTGTAATTAGTGGTCATCTGGGTGGGGTAAGATTATAGGAATTTTTCACTTTTAATGTATACTGTTCAGTTTTGTTTGAATACTTTTTAACATTTAACAACTGCTTTTATAAATTTCCATTTTGGAAAAAAATAAAAGATTAAGAAACGTATAATAATTACTTTCCTTGTTTCAGATTCTCACATAATGCTAACTGCTACATCTCTTCTTGCTTAGGTTTAATAAGGTCCTTGTCAAGAATTAATAGATACTTAAGTATTAACTTCCTTTTTAAAAGAACTACAATTAAAAGAGCCATTTATAAAGAAATTCACAACCATGTTTCTCAGTTCAGGGTTTAACTTGCAAGCTACATTTCTATTTAGAACTTGAAACCAAGAATTAAAAACCATATCAGGCAGAGCATTTAACGAAATGTTAATAACAGAAATGAGTCCAATTTAACCTGACTTTCAAACTGGTTTTTGTACTTTAGAAACTAAGAAGCTCCTTCATACCCTATAAACTCTGCACATTTCATCTGTTTTTGAAGGGAGAAAAAGTAACCTCTTATCATTAATGACATACTAATTCAGTTCTTTCAGAAACTATGGTTTTGATGAAAACTCATAACCATTACAGTAGAAATAAAACAAAATATTCTTCTCATTGATGTAGAGAATTAGAATCTCTTGAGAGCATATATCTTGCATTTTCCCTGGTTTTAGAAGTTCTACTACAGCAAGCTCTAATTATATTTAAACGTGGAAAGCCACCACCAAACTTGGTGAAAATTTTCACTTGCTCAGGAACCAGAGGAACAGTTCTATGACTGGGATGTTATATCCCTCAGAAAGGATCCTCAGAGACTAAAAAAATAAAAAAATAAAAAATAAAAAAAAAATAAGCATTTAGCATTCTTAGTCTGGTCCTCATTTCTCTTGCCAAAAGTTGTATGTTCCCTAGTTTGTCTTACGAAGCATCATGTTACAAAGAATAGCATATGCAATTTTGCAAAAACTCATTCTACACATGTGTAAAATGGGACAGCATCACTCTACAAGGATGTGTTAGAGACTAAATGCGAAGCTGAGATTTATATACATAATTCTAAGTAGGGGCTCAATAAATGCTACTTTCTTTACAGCTGCCTGTAGCCAGAATAGTTCATAATGAATGTACCAAGACAGGAAGAAAACTGGGACATACTACAGGAATTATAAATGCATGATTATATTTATATGATTTTTCAAAGCACGTGTTTTCTTGGCCTACTTGAAAAACAAAAAGGTGAAGCCCACCAAAGGCAGACAAGAGCCTCTCACATTTCTTTTACAATATATTCTTAGGAGAATAAGTCAACATCACTAAAATCTTCCTAAGGAGAAGAGAACTGAAAAGTGATGATTCCAGTGTCTGATTGTCTCTTTCCCAAACTACTGAGCTGACTTTGAGGTTGTTATCTTCATATCTGCAAATTGACAAAGGCCCTCATCACTTCTCCCACACTGAAGTCTCTCAAGCACTTAGATTATAACATGTCTCCTGCTCCAGAACTTCAAGTGATAGTCTACTTTCTGCTTCATCTTCTTCTAGATAACCAAAGGCCTCAGTGTTCTGATCATACCTTCCCCATTCACACTGGATCCTAGAGTCTCCACTCAAGGCTTGGTCCATTTACTCCCCATAAAACAGCACATGGACAGCTGTACAGGTGTTCACTCTGTTCCCAGGCTTAGGAGTCTATTCCCCCCTTACTCTTGGGCAAGCCAATCCATTCTTTAAATATCATCTGAAACCTACTGTTCTTCTGCCTCCCCAGTGAAAGAAAGCATGAGTAAGTATATATGTGTCTACAAACTCAGAGCTTGTTCCACAGGATCCAACACACGTATCAGTTTTATTTTCTTGTTCATATGCTTTCTTGTTCAGCTTGTTTTGCCTGGCCTGGCCTGTGGTTCTGAACACAGAGCCATGGCTAATACTATTTAATTTTGAATCCTTTAGCAAAATTTTATATATATATAATGACAGCAAAACTCTTCACTGGTATACAAGTATTTTTTCCTCTCTTCCCTGTCACATACATTCTTGGAGAGAATTATGGTATAAATTAAATATACACCTAAAAATCACTAAATTTTTCATCTTGCTAAGATCTTATGAAGATATTCCTTTCCAATCACTTATGTTAACAATAGCAAATATTTTCATAGCATTTCTCTTGCTTCATGGATGCATCATGCACCTACATGTGCCAGGCACTATGTGTGTACTATATAATTTAATTTAGAAAGCAATTGGGAAAAGTAGGGATTTTTAATCCTTTTATGCAGGTGAGGAAACTGAAGCTGAAAGGCCCCTGTCACAAAGCAAGTTAACAGAGCTGACTGTCAAAGAAGGACCTTTGGATTCCAAGGCCCCTCTGCTCTACTCTGCTCCTGCCTCACTAGACAGCGTGAGTTTCATATTCTGCCCATGCTCAGTGTCAAAGTCTCCTAAAGTCTCTTAATGACAATGCAAGCTTAAAGCCAATTATTATCAAAATATAAAAAAATTAACAATGAATTTCTTTTAATCAGAAAACTATTTGGTAAGTTAATTTATTTTTGGCTCCACACTGAGAAGATCATTAATACGAAAGTGCTGAGCAGGGAAACTTTTCAAGTAGTACTGAGAGTGCTTTAGTACTATTCTATACCAGACAACTCTGAATTACGCTTTTAGCCTTGACAAATGTTCTTCAACACCCAACTAACTTTTGGCAGATGGCTGACAACAAAAGCATTAAAAAGCTTCTTCGCACTTTTTAACCTATTATTCTAGCAAATGTTCAATCAGTACAATATAAATTACAGAAACATAGTTGAGTAACCATCAAGATAACTGGTATGGTATTTTGAGAGCAGTTAAGTAATTCAACTGTGTTTCAATGTTTTCCAACTTCACTACAGAAGACTCTCATTCTGTACCCTTAATAGAAAAATCCAATGAAATGTATCTTCCAAGAAAACAAAACTTTACTATTTTTTAAAAAGAGAACTATATACACCTTTCAAACTAGGACAAATATACCTTTAAAGATAGAAAAGAAGTAGGGCATGGTGGCACACGCCTGTAATCCCAACATTCAGGAGGCTGAGGCAGGAGGATTGCTACAAGTTTGAGGCAGCTTGGGCTACATAGTAAGGTCCAGACTAGCCTGAACTACATAGCGAGACCCTATCTCAAAAAACCGAACAAAAAGATGATTAAGGAACAAGATTTTTAAAATAAATTTCCCAAACTTTTCCCTATCAAATCTTTTTATTTTTTGAAAACTGTATCTTGTATTGATAAGCACAGAAGTTAAGCACTTTTTTGTTATACTACTGGAAGCACAAATTTGGTATAAATTTTTTGTAGGATGTTTTGTCAATATAAGTACAAAGACTTAAAAATGTTTATATACCTTGACCTAGGAATAACATTTCTAGGAATTTCTTTTAGGTAACAGTAAGAATACTCAAAATTAATGGACAAGAGAATATAATAAACGACTTATAATAGTCAAGTATTCAAAACAACCTAATTATAAAATACTGTTAGGGGGTTGGAACAAGAAATTGGCATTTCCGGCCAGGGATTTAACTCAGTGGTTTCACTGCCTGCCTTGCAAGCACAAGGACCTGAGTTCCATCCTTGGTACCAAAAAAAAGAAAGAAAAGAAATTGGCATTTCCACACACTGTCTATTAAACAAACACAAAAACACCCTGTTTTAAGACACTTTTACAACATGGACAATGTTTGTGATCCACTGTTATAGGAGGAGCAAAAAGAACTTGCAAGATCCTCTGTGACTGCATGGTGGACCTGAGAGTGATTTTTATATCCTTCTGTGAGTGCAGTGGTCAGCATTCAGGATGGCCCAGTGAGGCCCACCATCTGACACTCACTCCCTTGGGCCACCATCTCCACACTCTCAGGCCTGGTGAGTGGGTCAGTGGAACACACAGAAGGACAGGATGTCACTGCTGAGGACAGATCCTAAAAGACACCGCAGCTTTGCCCTCACTCTCTCAGATCGCTCAGTCTGGGGAGCAAGCGGCCCTGTGCAAAGCCTCACCAGAAGGAAGTGGAACCCTCTGCCAGCCAACAGCCACGAGGAACCTGGGCCTCCAGTCAGCAGCCATCTTTGAGGCGGGTGCTCTGGCCCCCACCCGCCTTCCTAGAGCAGCTCCATCAAACCCTTCAATGCTATTTCATGAGAGACACTGAGCCACAGCAGAACAGCTGAGCCACTCTGACATTTCTGACTCTCGGGAACTGTGGGGGAAAATCACTGTCATTCTAAGTTGTTAAGATTTGTATGCTACTATCTGTAAAGGTTCTGGTCCAAGTCCCAGCGGGGAAAGCACGTGGCTCCGACACACTGGGAACAGCAGCATCTCTGCACCGGGGCTGGGCCAGCACCCAGGCCACTTCTCTTGTGGTACTTCTCTTCTCATCCAGCATTCGCTCCCACACTCCACACTCGCCTGACCGCTGCCTTGGCCAGGGTGGATTCTGCAGCTGGTAACTCACACTGATCTTGGTGGGGACCTGGGAGCTCTCAGTGAGTGCTGCTTCCTCAGGGCATTCCTCATGAACGCTCTGACAAGCAGTTTTGTGGTTTTGTTTTTGTTTCTGTTTTTTTGTAGGGAGCAGCTATAGCTAAGGAAAGGAGAAAAGGAATGCTGAAGACAAAAATAATTATTAATCTTTAAATTAGTAAAACATATCCATTCTGATAAATGAAGCCTAACAAATTAAAAAGAAAGAAGAACAAGAAAGAAAAATGCAACCCCCATAATCAGGAAAAAAACAAAAAAGTTAAGTGAGAAACAAATGAGGATTAAAAATCATTAATATCAAAGAGATTTTAAAAATTGAAAGAGTACTAGATATAGTTTGTTGCTGGTATGGTTTGGACTCAGTTAACTATGTCCTCTAGAGTTCCTGTGTTGGAACCTTGTCCCAGTGTGGAAATTTTAAGAGGTGGCAGGACCTTTAACCCTGTGAGGTCGCAGTCAAAAAAAAAAAAATTGAAGCACAGGTCACATATATCCAGGGAAGCATTCACTGTTAGTATGCACTGGAATGTGAAAAAAACAAACTTTAAAAACTGACCAAACCGATGGCTTAAACCTTATAGATTAACATTAGTTCCCTACAAATGTGTGACTGGTCGTGACCTTGAACCTATGCATCTGACATATGAAACAACACTTTACAGTTAAGGGTTGAGAGGTAGAGGCTACTGGGAGGTTGTTGCTGCCCCCCCCCCATCTCTGGCTCCCTGTCTGTCCATGTGAACTCTTGCTCTTGCACAAACTCCTGCCGTTGTGCTGCGGTCTGTCCTGAGGTTCTTACCAGAGCCGAGCCAATGACAGTGCCATACTTTGCATCTCCAGAACTGTGATCTAAATGAATGTTTTTTCTTTATAATAAACTAACTGAGTCACTAAAGAATTTTAAAAGCTCCATAAAATTATAAGATTATCCCAGGGAGTAGAATATGTACCTAAACAGATCAACAGCTCTGGAAGAAATTAAACAACTACTGCCAAATAAATTCTAATGATTTTCTGTGTGGATTCTTTTAAACACTGATGGAATATGAAGACATGGGGGTTTTTTTCTTAAATATATGTTAGAATGTTAAAACATTTTGCTACCTAATAAGTCTATGTGATAGAGAAAGGTCCCTTCCTAAAGATTCTTTATTGCCCTCCTCTTTAATACTGTCATAGTAACTAGTGCAGTACAAACTATAACATTATAGCTTATGCACAGTGTGTATAATCACATGATGACCCTTGTAATGTGACACAGAAACCTGAAGATCAGCTGACAAAAAAGAAAACACAGGTCAGTATCTGTTGTGACTACAGAGGCAAAAATGCTCAACAAAATGCATACCAAACCCAACACTATATTAAGATAATAATAAAACTTGTCCAACTGAGTTTCTTTCAGGAGACTCAGAGCAATTTAATATTGAGCAAGCTTCAAATAAAGTAATGAATTAACAGAATAAAATAAAACAGAACTTATTTCCCCCTGAAAAACCTATAGCCCTCTTGACAAATATCCACAGGCTTGTAAACCAGAATATTTCAATAATATAATAAAGACCCTGCTGCAGATTCCAGTCAGCACCTTAATAAACACTTAGCAGTCATTTTCATAAAGTCAGATGTACAGATAGATATCCACCACAAACACTGGTGTGAAACTAAAGAAAAATAATACATAATAGAATGACAGATTACATGTACAGTACATATAATATTGCTGCTTATCTTTAAAAACACACTAAGATTTAACTGTCAACTCTGAAAAGTAATGAGAGCTTGGTAAATTTTCCAGTATGCAACAAGAACGGTTGAAAAATTTTCAGGGCAAAGCCTCAACTACAACCCATCAACAAATCAATAGACAATCTCTCTTCTCTCCCCTCCCATTCCTTCTCCTTCCTACCCTCCTACCCTCCCCTCCCCTTCCTCCCTCTCTCTCTCTGTCTCTCTCTCTCTCTCTCTCTCTCGCTCTCACTTCCCCCTCTCTTCCTCACACACACACACACACACACACACACACACACACACACTGCATGGTACTATACACCTGAGATAAAATTTTTGTATTTAGTGA
The DNA here is from genome assembly GCF_053883595.1 of Heterocephalus glaber. NCBI lineage: Eukaryota > Metazoa > Chordata > Mammalia > Rodentia > Bathyergidae > Heterocephalus > Heterocephalus glaber. Next base: position 11,868,912 of record NW_028258156.1, read on the forward strand.
AAAAGAAACAGAGAAAGCCTTCCGAAGAGGTGTAGGACAAAAAATATCAGGGTAGAGAAACGAGGCAACTCTAGAAAACCGTGGTATATATTAATATGACATATTAATGATTTCTCTCTTTTCAAGGAGCTAGAGGTGTCTGAGAAATTGTCTAAATATGTATTTATATGACTGACAATAACAGCTTGGAATATGTGAATGGAGCCCAAGGGTATATCACAAAACATTTGCAGCCCAATATTTGTCTTCTCTTCAGGAAGACTAAGTTCTTTCATGAGATGAAGAGAAAAAAAGCATTCCCTTCATTGAGCTTATTTTCTTTGGAGTCACTAACTTTCCAAAGCCACACTTCTGGGTACACAACTTAAGCCATATAAAAGCAATGCCACTTTTTGGTGCTAAATGCCAAAAGTTCTTCCTAGTTATTTCATGTAATCAAAGTAAACTATTAAGCCACCAAACCCTTTCATATGGTAGAGAAAGAACCATTTACTTACATTACCATAAATTTAGCACAGATGACTTCTCATACACTATTTTCCTTCCCAAAGAACCAACTATAGGACATCACACTAACAAATATTTAAATGGCTCACTCTCTCCACCCACAGACTGATATTCTCTCTGGGCCATCATCATTAATTTTTCTCCCACCTAATGATATTCAAATATTTTTTCAATTGTCCCAAGCAAGTATTAGATTTTTATATGTGAATCTAGATCTTAGTTGGGTACAACTGGTCACAATTTCATGGACTATGAAAAACAGGATTGGGGCTGGAGGTATGGCTCAGTGGTAGAGTATTTGCCTAGCCTTGGCAAAGCCCTGTGTTCTATCCTAAGCAACACAAAGGACAAAAACAACAAAAAAATTATTAAAAAGATTAAGTAACTATTTAAATGTAACACAGTATGACAGAACAGGATTGAAGAATCCATTTATTAGAATTAATGTTTTCTTCCCATTTCTCCATTTCCAGAAACAACAAATAAGCAGCATAAGCCTATTACTAAACCATAGTACACAAATATATTATTTTACATTGTCTTTCAAGAAGTAGCATTCTTGATTCCATATGACCACAATACCAACATTGTAGGCTTCCACAACAGTCAGGTATAATAAAATCTCTTCCATGATGCATCAGTTTGCTTTAGTAGATAGAATCATAACTAAAAAATCTTTATAAATAATGCTTTGCTTTATTTCTTGCTGTTGCTAACACGGTGTTCAAGTACGATCTGCTGCGGTCACTAATCAATTTTTTTCACTTCTTACTATGTTAAATAAAGGCATAAAAGTAGGGTTTAACGTTTGTAAATTTTGTACACATTAGTTTCCTGTCATTTCATGTCATAAAAAGACTGACCAGTTCTCCAACCCCCTCCTATCAGTATAATTCATAACTACATATTCCAAAAGCACCAAAATGAGTATTTCCAAGTGATATCAAATATTTTCAGAGCACATCAATTACAATGTATTTCACAAGGAGAGAGAGATCAGACCTTTTCACATATTAATCTGAGCTTAAAATAAATTCTAAGGAGCAACAAACAATATAAGTTCCTTGGAGCATAAGCATGGACAGAGGCACAACTTTATCTCTGAGGAAATAAATCTGGCTAAGTCAAATGCCAATTTGCAAAACTTAATGGGTAGAATTACAGATCATGAGTCCGACAAACCATTAATACAACAGTAGCTCCAAGTTCTGGCTCTGACACTCTCTGTATGATGTTGAATAATCACACTCTAAAGCCACTACATGTTTATTGGAAAACAAGATGAAAATGCACACCTTGTAATGTAGTTAGGTTGTTGGGAGGCTTGAAATAGTAAAGTATAAAGTGGTTATCTCAGCTTGTGGTACCATAGTAAGAATAAATTAACTTGTAGGTATTATTATTATAGTGATGTTTATGTTCTAATATCGCCAGTCCTGTAGATGAAATACCCTCTCCTCTACACTGGGTAAAGGAAAGAAACAACTGCTGGGAGATTACTAAGCTCACAATGCTGGATGCCTTAGGGCTATGGAAAATTGACACAAGAGCTCCTTCAGAGTTACTTAGCAATCTGTTACATGCTGCCTGGTAGATATCTCAAAAAATAAAAAAACCGAATACTTCAGTGAATGTAATAAAAGCCCAGGATTTAAAATGCACTTTCAAGAAGTAGTGCTAGCACTGAAAATGGGAGAAATACTACTGTCACATCTCCTAAATTCAGACTGTATCTGAGTAGAGGTTCTCATTTAGCTTTGCTGTTTTATCACAAAAGCATGAGAGTTGGATGAAATTAGAATTTAGCCAATGTCAAGGTCTATGTTTTCAGTCCTCAGTTGATGAAAATCAGTCATGGTTGCTTCAGGCTAATAGAGGATATTCATTCTCAAAGAACATGGTCCTAAAAGTAAAATATTAATAATATGAATAATGTGAACAATAATCCAGTAACTACTGTCAGAACTTTAAGTAATTAGACCTGTGTAGGAGAAAGTTTAAAATTAGCCAAACTATCTTTCTACATGTAAAACAAACATAATTGTACATATGGAAAATACTGCCCCATCATTTATACAGTAGATTTTAAGGTGAAAAATTAGAGCATAGATGATTAATACTCATCACAATTTAAATGCCAATCCTAAAAATTAAGCACTGGCATATAATTTTAGAACAGGACTCTGTCCAATGAACAGATACTTTTTTAACCTAATGAAAGTATTTTTTGTCTCACCCTAGAGGGAAAAATTATTAAAATAAATTAACATTTTACTGGGTCTCTAATTGGAAGTGGCTGTTCTCAACAAATATGTTTATCAAACAGTGTGACTGGCAAAATGTATTACTGTAGCTGTAGTTATCCAAATTACATGCTGTCTAAAGCAAAAAGGGCAAAAGCCATCTGGCTCATATAACTTGCATTTTCTAGACAGCTTGCAGCTGGTTCTGATTAAGCAGCATCTCAGAACTCCCAGAGATCTATTTTTATCACTGGGAGTGAATTTTTAGGGATCACACATTCAAGGCACAGGGCATTTACATTAATAAATGAACAACCACCATGGATTAAGAAAAGGTTTATGTGATACTCTGGTTTGGCCTCTGGCTATACAGGAGGGATTGCAGGTTGAACCCACCTCCTCTCTGGCTTTTTTTATATTCCAAGGTAGGGACACAGAAAAGATATCTCCTCTGCCTTACTAAAGAAAGAAAGACATATTAAGAACCTTGACTGAAGTGTTATAATAGATTCTAGGAGGCAGATACAATTATTACCCCATTTTACAGATGAAGAAAAAATGCTCAGATTGGCTAAATAACATGCTCATTGTAAAATAGTAAGTGAATAACACGCCTAAAATTCACACCTGTATCTTCTAGCTCCAGAACCTGAACTGTTAAACCACAAGATTGTGCTCACACTGGAAGAGTTAAAAATGAATTTTTAAAATCTATTTCCTCATAGAAAGTATAATCACACTATTTATAAAGAAATGATGGGCTGGGGATTTAGCTCAGTGTTTCCCGCACCTGCCTCACAAGCGCAAGGTCCCGAGTTCGATCCCCAGTACCCACAAAAAAAGAAATGATGATAAAATTGAAAAGGCACATTAGACCACGCTAAAACTGGAACTTAATAAATATGACGAAAAATTAACTTTTTCTTTAAGTGGTATTATTCGTCATCCTATTTATCATAATCCTAAACATCAATTGGAAGACAGTCAGATTTGGGTGCTACATAGAAATGGGCAAAAGCAATTGGGGTTAACACAAAGACACAGGCATTCTGGTTTCCGCAGACCTCTGCCCAAAGAAACACAGTCAGTGAATCACTGAGCTCAGTGAAGAGCTGAGCTGGACCTTCCCCTTTGCTCACTCCATCACAATGGGCTTTTTTTCCTAAAACACCCACTCTCCTTGTCCCTCCAGAATCCCTCACACCCTTCCCTGTTTCCCCCTCATCCTTACTTCTCAACAAAATGCCCACATCCTCATGAGGCTTTTCTTACTCCTTCACCATATCCATGCTCCCAACCCTCTGTGCTCACCACCATAACACAAATAATCGCAATGGCTGTACTTTATGTGATCACGATCGTCATGGAGGCTAGTTCTTCCCAGGACATTTTTGCATCCTCAGAGCACAGTACAATGACCAGCATTCAGATGTGTTTGCTGAATGCATGATGTGAAAGTCCCTCTACTAGGGCGCAGATTCAAAATGCCCACTGTACCCACTTATCTCCAGACTACGGTTTCCTTTTTTTCCTCATCAATTAAGTAGACACTAGTGAATGTCTATATAAATTTGTCAGAAGGACCAAGTCAAATAGCAGTATGGAGTACTATGACCATTTCAGAGGGAAACCATGTGGCTATCAGCACTTACGTGAAAAGTGATCATTTTCACGTGCAGGAACAGTCAAATCATTTCAGATGTTCTTCACCTTGGACTTTCCTTCATATACAGCTCTACCATGTTCAAAACAACACCAGCTACTCACCTACTATGTGCTACGTTTGTATTAATGATTTATCATCAAGACCTGAAAATCTAATTATTTAAAATCATTTTATTTGCCAAGCTGAGATGATGAGTTAGTGGGCTTCTCTGGGGAGTATGTGCTCCCACAAGCATGAGGTACAGAATTACAGTCCAACAAGAGCTTTGTGAAACTGCTTTAAAACACAAAAGGAAATATCATTGCATAGATGGTCACTGATGGGATTCCCATATCACTATTCCAAGATGAACATTTTCTCTTTTTTTATTATTAGACATCCTCCTTCCATAGCTGTAATTACATCCTTTCAAGCTTCCAGGGGATTTTGTACATCTTGACTGCATTTTAAGTAATTATGGTCATATTTACTTACCATCAGGACTCCAAAGGAAAGGCGGTCCTGTATAAAAATGTCAGGGAGTATCTCAATTCTTACCCTTGACGTCATTGTCACGCTCCCTCACAAATAAATACCTCCTGATGGTAAAAACAGATAATAATGAAGGGTTGCCAAGTTTTCTCTCCTCCAGACTGTCATGGAGGATTAAGTGTTAAAATGATGAACTTGGCTATAAATGAGAGATTATTTCATTATAAATAAACATTGTCATTTTATAACATGAAAAGCTACTTCATACTCAGATTTACAAAGAGAAAGAAGATAATTTCAATTTAATTTATTGTCTTGAGCTGAAAAATGCCATTCATATTAACTTAGTTTTGAATCTACATAATATAGCAACTCCCAAAAAACAAAAACAATACTTCCTTGATTCTGGAAGTCTATGTGTCACAGAGTACAAAGAAAGAAAAGGAAGTGACTAGTTTTAAAATAGGCCTAGTAAGTGACTCAATTTCATTATAATGAACACTTCTCAACATCCTTTTGCTCTAAAGGTAAAATGTGGTTTATATTTGAAAATGGTTTAAAATTATAGTACAAGTTGATTTACCCTATATTGTCTGAAACAGGATACTCTCTTAAATGGAATTTTTTCATTAGAAAAGTGACAAATGTCCAAAGCTGACGACTACAGTAACCTAATTCATGAATTTCAATTTTTGAAAATTAGCAATCCCATTATGATTTAAGTTCCTCCATTAGACTATAAATATCTTAAGAGCCAGAACTATTTCCTATCTTATTTAAGGCTATATCCCAGAATATCTCCATTATACTACATTTTCAGTAGATGTCTGATGAACACAACTAAATTGTACAGAATCTTTTCTTTGTGCCCCACTTTCCTCTCTACATCATTATGTATTATTTACAGTTGCCCTTAGTAGTCTTTAAAGAACAGTAATGTCAGTGTCAAAAAGATGACATGTTCTTTCTCTCTTTAAGACTGGAATCTCTCCTTTTATTAGAAGCTAATCATTCTGATTTCGAATCAGGCAAATTTGATCTGGCTTTTCTCACAGTTATTATACAGTCAAAAGCAATTGGGTCTCCATCACAATACTTCAATTCCACAATTTGGCCCAGAAACAATAAGTCTTAAATGTAAAGGAGATTACATTCTATGCAACATTAATTAATAAACAAAAAGTAGGGTATATCTTCAGTAAGTCAGAAGTGCTTACCAGGAGTTATGGCTGTGAAAGAACTGGCTTCAAGGGCCAAAGACTTGGACTGAACCAAAATTCAGCACTGACACCAAAGTAAGTGACTCCAGGCTAGTTCTCCCTGTGTCTTAAGCTTTTCTCATATTAAACTGGGGAGCATGCCATAAAGGACTTATCTCATGGGTCTGTTATGCGAAGGAATATGTGATAAGATATGAGAAAGCTCTCAGAGTAGTGCCTGTTACATAACCAGACGACTGGTAAAGTTTTGTTGAATGGGAATGTAAAAGGTCACAAAACTGTAGAAGTCACTAGCTCTTTCCATTAAAATGTTCATGCCCACAGACCTAAAGGAGCTTGGAAAAGAGACAGGTATAAAGATAGGTAGGTAGGTAGGTAGGTAAGTAGGTAAGTAGGTAAGCTGGCAGGCAGGCAGGCAGATGGATGGATGGACAGATAGAAAATAGACAGGCAGATAGATAGAATAAGATTTTTAAAAGGAAAAACTGCCAAATATGGTATGTAGACAGTTACTTTTGCTGATTAAATGGACTAGGACTTCACTAAAGGATAATTGAGTTATATATGACAAAAACAAAATGCTGAGAATGCATACTGAGTAAGGCAGGGGCCCTTTTCTGACTCTGTAACATCTTACTCTCAGACTTACAAGTGCATAATTTACATGGTATCTTCCAGTTTCCCACTGGTTTTCACGTTATTTATGCTAGTTTAATTTTATCTATCTATCTATCTATCTATCTATCTATTTATTTATTTATTTTTGGTACCAGGGATCGAATTCAGGACCTTGTGCTTTCGAGGCAGGCAGCGGAACCACTGAGCTAAATCCCCAGCCCCTATGCTGGTTTAGTTTTTATTATTCAGTTTTATTTTCCTCTTTAAATTCTTTTCCTATTTTCTATACTATGAGGGTTGACTTTATTATCTTAAATAAATATCCTAAGATGTTCTAGATATAAACGGCAAGGTCCACCCCAAAGGCAAAAGTGGTTTCTTTGAAGAAGTAATGTTTTTGTTGTGCTTGCTGCCGGTGATACTAGGGTAGAAGAGGAAATTAGACACTGAGATAGCAAATGTAATCTGAGTAACTAATAAGCATTTAAAGCTGTCTGTCAGAGGATTCAGTAATTTTTTTACATCATGTCTAGGTCATATCTGTTCTCTCCCCAACATTACTATTCAATCAGACACTGAATAGATTTACTGTGCTGAAATCACCCACAAGTAAGCAAATTCTTTTAAAGGGAATCCTTTAATAGTAGTAATAAGGATATCACTCAGTACATGCTTCATAGAGGTCTTGCATGATAAATTTCTTTTAAAAATTAGAGATTCATAGTTAAGTGCCTTCAAAGGAATAGAAACTCAGTATGCTTTTTAAAATAACATAGATCTGATAATCAAAAAGCAAATAATCCTGTGTGTGTGTGTGTGTGTGTGTGTGTGTGTGTGTGTGTAGCAGAGGCACAGCATCTATCTACATGCCATGGGTGTTAGAAAATTCAGGTTCAAAATAAGTAGTGAATCAAACAAACAAAAAAAAGCAACCATCCAGGCCCTAAAATATCTATTTTCTTTATTCCTGTAGGACTTCTTACTTAATTACACATTTTCTTGATAGTATGTCTTTTCTTCTGTATACATTTTCTCATTAAATTTAGTATGTTCTTTTATGGGATCCCAAATCATTTTTGAATGCTGTAGTACATAAATTAAATAAATACATACTGGAACTAAATTTATTATCAAGTTGCTGCCACTCCCTTTCCTGCATTTGAAAGTGCTCTAAAGATTTGGAACTTGGATCACAGAAACAATTTCCTGGTGTCTCCAGAAAACCTTATATATCCCTCCAAGAAAAGAATTTTCAAAAGATTGTCCATTTGTCCAAGTCAATGGTCCTGTGTACACCCATATCATCTTCTATGATTCACATAGGAAACAAACTCCTCATTATTCTTTCATCTCCTGTAACCACAAGAATAATTAAGTAATTGAAAGGCTGAAATTCAAGGAATCTCTTTGGGAATATTTATCCCTCCACACTTCCACCCTTTCATTTTTATAATGGGATCTTGGCCAAGAAACCTGTTCTTGTATATAAAAGGAATTACACAAAAGAGAAAGTCCAAAGACAATATTCCACTGGGATTTGTTTATTTATGTCACCAAGGTCCTGCTTACTTCTGACCTAATTTCCAAATATAAAAATATTTTTAAATAAAGCACAGTTTGGAAAATTGAAATAATAAACTTTATTCTGCATTTCAGAAAGTAAATTTTATACAACTGATACAAGCAGAATTTTTTTAAATGATTATTATTTGATGTGTTATATTCCAACACTCTTTAACACCTTTTGTCCCATCCTTATTACCAATTAACAGCTGCAAAGATAGAAGCTATAATTTACAAGCCAAAAATAATCAGTCACAGGTTTCCCTGATTATAAAACACAGATTGTTTTCCACAATTTCAAGCAAGTTTTCAGAAGGATACGGTTTTCTTGGCACAAGAATTTATCATTGGCCTATGACTGGTTTCAAACATTGCTCAAAGTTTTAACTATTAAAGAATTACTAGTCAAAAAATAACATCACAGACAGTTCTACATTTGTGTCTATGTGTGTACTAGACCGTATCAAGTCCCAACAGTATTACAATGAATGCTTGAACTTTTTCCATAAAAAAGAAATTCATAAAAGAGTATGTGGTTTAAATTTCCCTGTGAATATTAATCCCAAAATAAAAGCTTTTAGTAAAAAATAAATCAAATATAGAATTATTTACAGATTGTCAAAAATAATCATACCATGCATATGTTTAGCTTGAAAACTTTCTAACAAGTATTTCACATTAAAGAAAACTGCAGAACTTAATTGGGAAATTTAAAAAGATGACACAGACAATGGTTCTGAGTCAGAAGATTACACAATAAAAAGAAATCAACTGTTTTCACATTTTGTAGACATAATAAATAGCAATTAAAATTGCAAGAGAACTTTCATTACACCTAGAAAATACATTACAGAAAAAAAAACAGATGAAAAGACATGATTTCTTCTGTGCTATCACAGTTCTTTGTTCACCTCTCCTTTATGCTTTTTTACATTGTATAATTACACTTTTACATGTCTGTTTTTCCAGAAAGACCCTGATTATCAGCCATAGGGAAACTGTTAATTTTAATTTCTACATCCACACATTTTCTGTCACATAGTAGATGCCCAAAGATTGGGGGTGTGGATCTACTACATTTTAAAACATATAATAGAGCATTAATAATTTAAATAATGTAGTTTTGATATCTAATTTGAACTACATTGATAAATAAGAGTGGAATCCACTAAAATATCCTATTATATGTAAGAATGCAATGATACGATAGAAAATTCAAAACGACTGAGGAGAGACAGAAGGAAAGCTGGTTCATAAACTATATGTGATGTCATAAAGAATATTGACATAACTGGTTGGTAATCTGGGAGAAAAAATGAATCGAATCTATCCCCCTTAAATTTCTATAAGTATATATGTATATACATGCGTGTATACACATATAAAATATATTAAATTTAACCATATATACAAACTGTAGCTCATAAAATTAGCATAAAGTAGAATGGTATTTTCTGGCAAAATGACAACTTTCTAAACCTCGAGGCAATAAAGAAACAAAAAAAATGTAAATTTTGTTGGTGGCTTAACCTTTTAATACTAAGAAAAATAAGAGCCATGGTAAAAAGAAAAACATACTGCAGAAATGTTTATCAAATAAAAGAGATAAAAAGTTGATTTCTAAATCATCTGACAGTAAAACATGAAAACCAAAAGAAAAATAACTCAATAACATGGACATGCACTAGAGGAACTAAATTATTAACCATGAATTAAATTTTTTTAAATATTCCAACATTTTATTTATCAAAGCAATGCACATTGAAACAACACTGAAATACCACTTTACATTTATTGAATAAATATTAAAAAATTATAAAAAAGAATATCCAACACTGTCCAGGTTTTTGAGAAAGTTAAACTGATAAATCTATGTTTTTGCCACCTTAGGCCACAAACTTTAAGCCAAGAAAATAAATCAGAGGGAGGGAAGGAGGGAGAGAAATAGGTATATTCAAAGATGTTTGTGGTGATGTTAGTATAATAGCAAACATTAACAATCTACAACTGTAACTTCAAAGTGATGATTAAGTAAACTATAGATTGCTTAACAATCACACCTGAAGGGTTACAGTGTCACAAAATCACTAATGTGTACAATGTACATAAAGGACAACGAAGGTCTAAACTGAGTATGTGCTGAGACTGGAGGGAAACAAGCAGCAATTGTATGCTGCCACCTCAGCTCTTGGCTGTCACACTGTTTACTGTATAATCAAATGTTGAGGAAAGTTGCATTATTATTACATAAATTACAAGTAGTTATTAAAAGTTAGAGATTACGGAAGGGTCACAGATGAGGCCAAAACTAAACACAAAACTAATCCTTTTAAGAGACATTAGCAGGGCCGGGGATTTAGCTCGGTGGTTTTGCCACCTGCTGCGCAAGCACAAGGACCAGAGTTCAATCCCCGGTACACACACACACACACAAAAAAAGACATTAGCATTTCTGGGATATGGTACTTGCTGTGACATTTAAATTGAAAAAAGGCAAAGAATAAATGAAAAAATTACTACAGTAAATATATGAAGGAACAAGCAAAAATTCCTACCAAAAAACTCTTCTCATTGGAGATAAAGAAATAAAAGTGCTTTTATGCTGGAAACCAGTAAACTAGGACTAGGGGTGTGGCTCAGTGGTAGCCCTTGCCTGTCATGCACATGACCCTGAGTTTGCGTCCCTAGCGCCACAAAAACAAAACAAAATAAAAACCTAACAAATAAATTAACTGATCCATCAAAGAAGCTGGAAAATAGGGAAAATATATATATATATATATATATATTCCTTATCCCTACATCTTTTTTCACTTTTCCCTACTGTTATGGCTTGTATCTAGATGTTCCCCCAAAGCTTCACGCAGTCATAGGGCTTTTTGGAAGTGGCTGGATCTAAGGCCTGTGATGTAGGGATTAAGGTGCCCCAACCTGGGTGTGGATGGATTTTAAGGGACAGAAAGAAGGTCTGCTGCAGCTGTTGCTTCCGCTTCTGCCTCGCTGCTTTGCTGCTTTTGCCTGCCCTGCTTTGCCGTGGACTGCTTCTCCTCTGCAATGCCTCCTACCATGCCACCCTGCCTTACAGCCAGCCGATTATGGACTGAATCCTCTACAAACTGTGAGCTAAATAAACCTTTCCTCCCTTAACTTGTGAGTATCCACTAGTTTGTCTCAGCAACAAGAAATGTAACTAAGACACCTACCAATCATCCCTCTTTGTTCTTCTACTCAGTAGTTTCTAACCAGGAAGAGCAAGAAGGTTAAATCAGCTTTTTAAAAATCAAGTTAAATTCACTATTTGAACACAAGCTTTAATATTAGGGTGGATAAAGAACATCAATGCATAAGGTTGGAGAAAAAGCTGGTGACTCCCATATCTGCATAACGTCATCTACACAATACAGTGCTCCTTCTACTGTTGCATTTATGAAATGGAACCAAAATGAGAAAATTTGTTTTGCCATGATCGCAGGTGTTCACACAACTCTGGGATCAGCCACTGTGTTGAGACACATCTGGTGTGCCAGAAACAAACTAGAAAGTGGTGTGTGGGAGGCAAGAAAATTAAAAGTTGTCAAACATATTTCTTTAGGCATTCAACATAATCTGTTATTTTAATTATTTTCCTGGCATTTATGTAGCCAAGTTAATTATTATACAAACTAAAGTAAAACTTTTAGGTTCCCCAAAAACTTTTCCTTCAATATTGCTTCCACAATGAAACTGGCCTTCTCATGTACACCAAATACACACAAACGCATACCCAATATAATATGGAATTTTCTAGTTGGGGTATTATGTCCCTGGGAAATAGATTATCTTACATTTCTCCAAAATACCCAACAATGCATGTTTACTGAGATCTGTCAATAACTGGAAGACCACTTCCTGAACATTTCTCTTCTAACCTGAGCAACTGTGAACACCACCAAAGTAAGGGTAGTGTCAAAATCAATGCCGATAATGAAAATGATATATAAAATTTTGCAGTGGAAAACAAATTGCCTGAAACCCCCAAATTATTCCACAAGACTACCAAAGAGCCTCGATTATTTATTAAAATTAAATTACACAAAGCTAAGACTCAATCTTTTGACGCACTGTTCACCTTCAGAAATATAAGCCAATGGGCTTGGGACTGTTGTTCATGAGGCCTCAGGTTCCATTCCCAGCACCACAATCAATCAATCAACAAAACAATACAAAACTAACTAAATAAAAATACAAGCCAGGAACACCTCAGAAAAGATTTTTTAAGCCTGGTTTTCTTACATAATAGTGTTCTGAGAACAAGAACTGAAGATACAGAGGAACCTAGGTCTATCACACAATTAGGAATGCAATGACTTTTTAACAGTTAATATTCATAAAACACATATCCTATCCCAAAGAATGCCCTAAACTGCTTTGCGTGTATTAATTCATTAAGCCCTCACAAAAACATTTGAGGTAGATACTTAAATCAACACACCTACTGCACAGATGAGCAAGTAGAAACAGAGATAAGAAACCAGTGTTAGAACTGAGTTCCAATCCAGGCTCAGGGCCCCAAAGAGCCCTGGTCACCACAGTGCCCCTACTGCCTGGACATGGCCTCCTATGTGCAGGAACTATTTCTGTGCTATTTTCTTTGTGTCATCTCTCAGTTTCCACTGTGACAGAAGCAGACATGCCCACTAAACAAAAACACTATGGTAATTCCAGAGAAGTCGGTTCATTCACTTTGCAGAAACAATTCATCGGAAATATGATGATTTCAATTCCAAAAGCAGTATCAGAGCATCTTAAAACTTTGTTCTATTAGCTGGCAGTTCAGTATCTTTTTATCTAAGTGGACTTTAACCTGCTAAGAGGAAACAATGTCTAGCAGGCATAAGAACCTTGAAGGAAAAGATGCGAGTATCTAGAACATTAGAATTTTAAATCACTTTTAACTTACCTCTGAATTCAGTTCCAGTGTCTGCACACAGGTGCAACATGCTCCACCAGGCAGAAAATCCTAAGGAAAAAAATCCCTTAATAGGACAGCAACTGTTAAATATTCTCTGGGCTGTCATAGGTAAATATTTTGAAGGAAGTTATAAAGAAGGGAAAGAAACAAAATAATTTCTTTAAAAAAAAAAACCCTGTGGAAACTTATGAAACTAGTAGAAACCTACTTACCTACGTGGTCAACAAGAACTTCAGAGTTCTGTGATAGAATATTTTCTTAATTCAAAGTCACAGATAAACCAAAACCAGAAGAAGCTCACTGGAATCTTCCTATAGATATCTGGGAAGATATTTACTAATATCTAATGGTGAACACTGGCAGAAGTCTAGAGCTCAAACAAACCCTGTAAACAGAGATGTAAAATTCTCCTCCAGTTTTCTCTTTAAAATGTCAGAAGAAGAATGGTTAGGAGAGAGCAGAGCAGTTATTCATTTTCCATTCCTGAGACACATTCTGAACACATTTTCAAAGTGCCATTTCTCATTACCAGCTCCCTAATTCTCATTTGTTTTCCTCAGTAGTAAATAATCAGCTGCCTGGGCTGCTTTCACTACCTTTGGTTTTTTGACTCTATTCAGGAGAAAAATAGGAAAATAACTCATCGTGCAGGGCAAAGAAATGTAAATGACATTGGTTTCAGAATGCCAGTGCAAACAGAAATGATACAGCAAGAAAAAGGAGGACAAGTACCAGGAGGTGAGCTCCTGAGGGAGCCTGCTTCCTAGGCATGGGGCCAGGGCTGCTTTACCTGGCCTGAGTCTGGAAGAGGCCCTGGGTGAAACCACTGACTCCTGGGTCTCCAGGGCTGCTGCTCTGAAAGCCCTCTCTGGGGCCACCCTGCACATAGATGGTCATTGGATCTGGTTCCACACTGCTCTCTCCCAGACAGCAAATTCAACTGGAAGTTAGAGGAGGAACAGGAAGCCAGCTTCAGCCTTGGGTCCACGATGTGTTCTATAATTCAACATTATTATTACACAGATGTTATGTTAATCCCTCTCTGTTTCCTTCTTCCATATCCTAGTGGCACAGAACAAGAAGATAATGAAGTAATATATAACACTCTGAGATCCCAACCAAATATAAACCAAATGTTGGGCTGGTTTCTCAAACTAATATGAAGTAGAGAAAGCTAAACTCTAAAGGTAAACTTCCCAGAGATACAAAATTTAAGGATGCTCTGTGTTGTGGGGTAGGCATCAGATGCAGCCCAGCAGGGCCATCACTTGTTGGAAGAACTAAGAAACCGGGCTTGGCTCCCCTCATGTGTAAATGTTGGGACTGCTCCAAACTATTGCTTGGGACCACCAATATTCTATGATGTTACAAGTAAAATTAGTGTAGATAGCACCCTTAAAGTGAAAAATGAAAACCACATCAGTACCATATCACAAGACTGAAGTCATCAAAGAGCCAGATCCATCTCACTTTAAGAAACAGCTGTTAATTTGTAGTAGCTTCCAAAATTGCTAAGGAGTCCATCCATTGTATCCTATTTTAATCCCTTATATAAATATATTATATATAATATACAAATATTTAAGGGATTAAAATAGGACACAATCTCTGTGAAAAGGTCAAATGCAAGAATGATAAACGCTGGCCTTTTTCTATGAAGTTTTAACACACTTATGTCCTTAGAACTATCGTTAATCGCACTGAACCCCCACTGCCCACTGGTTTTAACCCACTACCAAAACCCAGCAAAGTCCCATATTAGCTGGCAAAGAATTACAGCTTTTAGGGTTTATTTGGAATTCAATGTGCTCCTATAGGTAGATTGGGCCAAACTCCACAGAAAATGCCAAGAAACATTTGATCTAGGCCAAAAAGTGTTGCAAAATTCCACCAACACAGAACCCACAAGTCAACATGGAGCTTTCACTGGAAGGTACAGCTGAGTGCAGTTTTCCAGCTATTCAGCCAAAACTCATGGATTATTGGAAAAAAAAAAAAACTTCTCAGATCTAAAATGGCTCCAAGTGGAGGTTTGTGGGAGAGAGGAATTATACCCTGAAATTCATTGCTCACAATCCATGGTTTCAGTTGCTTATCCAATTAGATCAGAGGATTTTAATTCTTCCTGGAAATTCTTTACAAATTACAGGTAACTGCACTCTGAGCAGAACTAAAACTTCTGTGTATTTTTAAACAAGTCAATTGTTTCAATGAGATAAGTACATTATTTCCACCAGACAGATAATTGTTTTCTTGCTCAATTGCATTACATTTGTGTATCCAGGTATAAAATGTTACAAATGGAAAATTACGGAGAAGCAAAGCAGTCATTAGTGTGACTTACAAACAGAGCACAGTTGTCACAAAAGTTTTAATAAAACTTTCTCATGTCTGTGAATATGTAGATCTTATTATTAATATTTTTTACTTTCTTATGAATCTGATAGCAAAGCAAAGAGTAAAAGCAGATCGTCATATCTATGCAACTATACACAAAACCAACTGAATTAAGAGGTCATTGGATCACTGTGAGTGGCTAAATGTCTTACACATAAACATACACAAAAATAAATCCAAGAGTACACTACTCTACTTCATAATGTGCGAGTGTGTGAAATGTGGAAAATAAAAATAAATACTTTTAAAGTATCTCTATTGAAAATAAGTAACATTTCTAGATAGTACTTTATAGCTAAAGAAATTATATCAGAAAAGTACCTATCTGATTACTGATGTGACATTGTCTAGTCCCTGAGAGAATTTTTAGCTGTTAAGTGTTCTAAATTAAGGAGCTACAAAGAAAATAAAAGTGACACTAAATGACAAAAAGCAACATCAGCACTTTGGTACTTCAAGGCAAATTATTTTCAGATGGAAATCTTACATCATAGGTGCTCAATGAACAAGATTAGCTAGAAAGAGTACACACCAAAAAGTAAGACAGTTATTATTAGAAAATGGATACCTAACCCACAATGCATCCTGGGTTATGCAAAAAGCTCTATTAGATTGTTTTAAACATTGATTTTAGTGTTAATAGTTCAATGCCTTTTAATTAAACTTTATGGCATCCATTCCCCAATTGTTCAACAGTTTCTGTGTCAAACACATTATAGCAAGTCCCCAACTTAGTAACACCGGAGTGGAGAACTCTCACAGATAGGACTAGAATTTGCATTAGCAATATTCATAGATGGAACAAATTGTGTAAGTAGCTCATATGCCTCCTGGACATTGTCACAGTTGTGCTGCTCTGTGCTTACTGTACAGTGCCATGGTGTACAGTAGTACAGTACACTCAGGGACTTACTGTATTTGTGTGTGTCTGTGTTTTATGCTTTATATTGTTTGCTTGTGTCAAAAGTGTGTAAGACTAACTTTGTCGGACTGACAAATGAATCCAGCTTTTGAACATCCTCCGGGAACAGAACTCATTTGTTAGCTGGGCACTTAACTCTACATCAACATATATGTTGTCCATTTCAAAAATAGGCACAGAGGAAGTATTTTTTCCATGCTGTTTTTGGAAATTCACCATATTTCAAATTGTACAATTAGTCCATTGTTAAATTGCTACAATACAAACATCATACATTAACCAAATACCAAAACTGATACCATATATATCCTAGAGGAATATGCTATTCAGAAGAGAAAGTACTCTTGCACAAATTAAAGACGGATGCTGTGGGACTATGCAATACAAACACAAATCTCGAAATGCATGAGGAGGTGGGACAGAATTTGGGATGAATTATGTTCAACACATAGGATCAGCTGAATCAAGGGTTCCTTTTTCAGTTTTGATAATACACTGATTCTATGAAAAGATTCTAAAGTTGAAAGATCTGTACTAGAATAAAATTTTCATAGGAATCAAAATTTCTGTATAATGGTGAAACTTGAAGAAAAATGCTACTTATGTGTGTTTTTTTCTTCTTCACAGCTGTATTAATTTAAAGCTATAAAAAGTGGGGTTTGATACTTTAATATTTTGGGAAGAAAGTCTTTTGCCTAAAGATGCTTTTCAACAATATGAAAGCTTTGATTTATGTATTTGACAACAATATCTTGATTGATACTAAGTTAATAAAAACTTCAAGAGACGGTAAAGAAGATGACTTTCTATATAATTTGATTTGCTGAAGGCTACTTTTGCAGCTTTGAACAATTTTTGGTAGATACTGACTGTAAATATTTTTCTGCAGAATTTTGGAGCTATAGAAATCCTAAAAAGATTTTAATCAAATCTCTCTTTTTTGGAAAAGTAAACCAAAGTTTTAGGAATTAAAATATCAAAGCTGCCAGGCTTGATGGTGTAATCCCAGCACTGGGGAGGCTAAGGCAGGAAAATCATGTGAGTTTCAGGCCAGCCTGGGCTACACAGTGAACTCAAGGCCAGCCTGGACTACGTAGTGAGACTCTGTCTCAAAAAAACAAAACTAAGCAACAACAACAAAAAGCAAACCTCAGTCTACTTAAATGAAAAGTTAGAACACAAAATCTTAATTCCTGCACCAATTTTCCTTTTTAAAAAGGCTTTAATAAAGTGAAAAATAAATGAAACAATAATATCTAGAGATCTTGCGTATTTTAAACAGAATATTTTAAGCTGAGGAAACAGGAATGAATATATCTAAGGCCTCACATTCTACGGCAGGAGCCTGACAAACGAATGAATGTCAAAAGAAAACTGTCAACAAATCTTTTCCTTTATACGCTGGCTCATCTTTCTCCTAGGGACTCCTATGGGATTTTCCCACCTACAAAATCTCAACTGGATCTCTGTCTTCGGTTGGCCCTCTCACTCCTCTGTAGACTGTTCTGTCCTATAACTTCTGTTCATCTGATTTTAGATGATTCCAAGATGCCATACCCAGCCTAACCACAAAACTCTAGCCTCTTACTACAGGTGCTTAAGACAATTTCACCTGAAGCTCCAGTATCACTTAAGAGTCAACAGAAGCAAAACCAAACATGTTCTCCCTCAAAACCACCTGTCCTTTTTAGCTTTGGCCTTTCTATTACTACAGTTACTTTTCTCCAAGCCCTCAGCTTCAAATTTTAAATAATCCTTAATTCTGTCATCACTTCCAGTGGCTCCTATACCTAAGCAGACTCTATAATGTATGTGTATCCATCTCTAGAGAAAAAGAACCAATAGGAGATATACACTGAGAGACAAAGACAGAAGCAGAAGGAGAGAGAGGGGGAAGGAGAGAGGGAGAGAGGGAGAGAGGGGGAGGGGAGAGGGAGAGAGAGGGAGGGAGGGAGAGGGAGGGAGGGAGAGGGAGGGAGAGAGAGAGAGAGATTGACTCAGCAGCAGACTGTTGTAGAATCAGAAAATGTAGATGCCCCAGCTCAGAGGTCATTAAGCAAAAGAATTCTCTCTTGGGTGGGAGAGGAGAGGTGGAGAGGTGGGAAGTTAGGCTTTTATTCTACTCAAATTTTCAACTAACTGGGTGGGGCCTACTCACACTATGGGAGGCAATCTGCTTTGCTCAATCTGCTAATTCAAACGTTAATCTTACCTCAAAACATCATAACAGAAACACCCAAAGTAATGTCGGACAAAATATGTACATTTTGTCCCAGTCAGGTTGACACAAAAAAATTAACCATCACTCTTTGGTTTTATTTTTCAAAAGTTTCCCACCCTTTTCTCCCTTTTCATTAACCAGTTTCTCATTTGAGTTCTTATAAACCCGTACTGGTTTTCAGCTAAAGGAAATAAAGTAGACATCCTCACCCCTTCTCCGCCATTTCACTTCAGACATCACTGGGTATGCTGTGCCCCAGGTTGTTTTTACTGTATCATTCCTATACTGTTCCTTACTTCACAGTGGCACCTGACTCTGAATAGCTCCAATTCCTTTTCTTATACATCGCTCTACATAGTCCAGCTCCTCTTTGCCTACTTCCACTATTTGCCCACTTCAGAACTTTCATTGTAAGTAGCCAAAAGTTTAATGATCTCCTTTCCCCATTATACAACTAGGCAACAGCCTCACGATCTTCTTCACCTGCTCTTCAGGGTACTCCCCTGCTCTGGAAAACACTATGCTCTCTGTCTCTCCCAGCTGCATCTACCTGCCAAAGTGTGTCTGAAGTTCACCTTCTCTCTGAGGTATTGTTAATTATCCAAACCATTCAACTCTCCAATTTTTCTAATACTCACGTTCATATAAACTGAACAAAACCACTGTTGCTCTACACTAGACTGTCTTTCTATTACATATCCCTCTTTCCCTGGTCTCCAATTCTAGTCCATAGCCTCCAAACATACACCTTGTGTTTACGTTGGGATGAAAAGCTCTGAGACTGTGATGTGCCAAGCACTATGCGACACAATGGATTACAAAGAGGTAACTTTCCTCAGGAATCTACAACAGGATGAATAAATATCCAAATCATTTTGGAGCAATGTACTGTATACTATAATGTAGGTACATATAAAGCTGTAAGGAAATAAAGAAAACATAACAGGAAAAAGTAAATTATATGAGTACAGCAATGAGTCAGGGGATCAATTTAGCAGAAGAAAAGAAAGAAAAGGGCATTTCAACATTGAGAATAACCAGCACAAGGGAGTAGAGACAGGGAGTGCCTAACAGGCATGTTTAAGGCATGATGAAACATTTACACACAATAGGAAACATATGGAATATAAAGAATCAGAGCCCAGGTATGCAACGGCTGAAGAACAAGAGAGTATTTCTAGTACAGGGGTCACTGGGTAGCAGGTACAGAAGCCTAGAAGGAGTAATGTGTGTGGCACTGAGAATGCTAAAGCCACAACTTCAGTGGAGCTGAGAATTCAGTATGGCTGGAGCACACAGCTAAGCTACTTCTAACCAGGGAATTTGGAAGTCCCTGAAATACAGATGAAATTTTCTTTAGCCCTTTATTCATGATCCTAAAGAACAAAGGATATTTCAGAACACATTTGTAGATAAATTCAAACTCATCTGGCAGCAAAAACTGGCCTACACAGACATGCAAGCATTCATTGTCACTATTTACCTCATTTAACACTAACATCTACGAATCTTACTGCAGAAGTATTAACTTTTTTATTATGGGAAGCCATCCCAGACCCCATGAAAGATGAGAGGTTAATAGAGGGTATATTATCCTTTTTAAAACCCAGCACATTTAAAAGTCACACCAATTTTTTTTAAAAATCTAATAAATTCTCAATTATAATACATACTTCAGCCCTATGGTTGTAAATAAAGCTCCATGGACTTTAGATTTTGAGTTCACAAAATCATACAGGTACACAGAAGTCTACTGTCCAAAAAGTTTGAGAGTCCATGAACGTCTATTTAGAATTGTTTTGTCGATGGAGGAAACATTTTCAGTGTCATATATTTTCTATTATAAACTACTTTCTATGACCTGTGGCAAAGTTTATTTTACTTAAGTAATACAATTTAAAAACAAAAAATAAACTGCTATTCACCAACTCCTAAATCAATCTTCCCCTACCCCTTTATAATGCCAGAAACAATACACACACACACACACACACACACACACACACACACACACGTAAAGCAACATTCTCTTTGCCTTCTATAACCTTAATAGATACTTTCCTGGGATTGTCTATTCAAATAGAAAATTAATTCCCATGCACAGCTGGAAATGCCACATTGTCAAGCAAGGAAAATATCAAACACCTCCAGATTAAATAAAAAGTGGAGGAACTAAAAAGATCCCAAGAACCTGCTCAGTAAGATAGTCATGTGAGGACAGCTGTTCACTTATTTATTTAATGTTGGAATATATCTTTTAAAGCAAAATAGCAGTGACTATGTCAGCTTGGAGCTAGAGAAATAACTAGGGAATTCTGTTACACAGAAAGTGTTTCCAGAGTTGTGTGGAAGGAAAGTTTCCATTCCCCTTGACAGAGATAAGGCCTCAGGCCTACCAAACACAGGCTGTGCTACCAGCTTCATGACTTCTAATCACTGGGTCAATTTGAGAGAAGTCCTGGAGATGGATAGTGGTAACGGCTATACAACAATGTGAATGTACTTCATGCCACTAAAATACATACTTGAAAGGAAGTAAAATGGTAAAATTTAATCACAATTAGAAGTTAATTTCCAAGATGGTGTTGGGACACACTGTAATCCCGGCACTCTAGGAGGCTGAGGCAGGGAGATTATGAGTTTTAGCAAAGCCTGGGCAATTTAGTGACTTAAACCTTTTAACAGAAAAATAAAAGGGAGGGTGGGAAATGTAGCTCGTGTCAAGATCCTAGGTTCTATCTTCAGGAATACCAAAAAAATAGTTAATTTTTATAACATACTTAATAGTCTTATAGATCAATAAAATAGTACAATCTGGAAGAAAAATGAGTAAAGAACACAAACCAAAATTCAAAATAGAGGAAAACTGAAAGAAATTCATCTGAAGGGAAAAAATCCATTAAAGATGTGGGGAAATGTTCAAAACACTAACAATCAAGAATACAAATAAAAATGACTATAAAATATTACATTTAATCTTCCCAAATAGTAAAGATGAAAAATACTGACCATTTAAAAATGTTTAAAGCAGCTTTTCTGGCCCCACTGACAGATCAGGCTCCGTCTACACATCTCCTTGGGCACAGACCTAGGGGACATCATCCCCTGTATGAAGCCACCAAACAGAAGCGGGCTCAAGGTGCCATCGGAGACTGTGCCCCACTGTTATTACTGCCACAAGCAAAGAGTCACATGGCCACTACCCAACTAATAAGCAAACTAAAAGCAGAATAATACACTTTGCACAAACAAAAAAGAGCAACAGAAAACAGAACCCCACCTTCAAGAACTGCCACACAGAAAGACAAACAAGAAGCAGTATCGATGTGAGAAGACAAAGCCCCACGTGGCATTCACACAGTGGCCTCTTGGTCCTGCTGCCTTGATTCTCAGGTTGTCAGAAAAAAACAAAAACAAACAAACAAAAAAATTAAAATAGTTCACCATGCAGCACTGACACTGTATAAATAGCAACAGGAAAATGTTGAGTAAAAATCAATGTGTTATGAATGCAAAGAAACAGAAAAATATCAAAGGTGAACTTTGTAGGTGATCACTGCAGACTTCCTTATGAATGAAAGGTTGAGTTCAAGATATTAAGAACATTTCTCTGCATAAAGCTTAGCTGAGTTCCAGAGAGGCATACTGTGCTGTAAAGAATTCAGATACACTTTATCTTTGACCAACAAAATACCCTGTACTTCAACAAATCTCTTGTTTTTTACCACAAGCAAAGTGAGGAATCAATATGATTATCCAGATAATTCATTCCCCTGAAACGAGGAAGTAAGTGGCTGGTAAAATATCCATGACAACGTAGGAGTTCAATATTTGTTTAACTAAACTGAAACAAATGAAAGAAGCTAATAAAGATTACCAGTATTGATGAAAGCTTTTAGATTACTGTTTAAACTTTCTACCTGACTCTACCTACAAAAACTAATTGACCTCTTTTATACAAAGTGCTATAAATATTCTGTTCTTCTCACCTTGTTATTACCATTATCACCTATCCACACACCATGGTACTCAAAGACTTCAAGATTCATTTCCCAGAATTAGCATCTTTGAACCAATTCCTGGTCACAAAAATGCAGAAATGTTAAAGCATGAGGGGAAAATTATAGAGGGTGCATAGATGACAAAACAAAGATTCTAACAAGAGACAGACCTGATGATAGATAAGCCACTTCAAAGAGAAACATGGAAATAAACTGACAATCAGCTTTCTTTAGTTCCCCTATCTGTAAAATGGGAGAAGGACTCAGTCACCAGCTTCAGCTCTTTCAAATACTGTTCACACTGAAAAATAAACTTTCTGTTAAACATAGTATATGTATCCATACAGAGAGACAGGCTTATTTATAAAAACTCAAACATCAGCTTCCTAAATTAACAACCTTACAGAGTGTATACACTTTAGTATGTTGTATTATAATCTATTCTATTCCACTGCTTAATAACAACCTACTAAATTGATTTTATGGCCACTAATATTTCATAACATGCAACTCAGAAAATACTGGACTGGATGATTTCTTTCCACTTCATTAAAGAAATCATGATTTTACTGAAAGGCAATCTAAAAATATCCACCACTCCCAAATACTACTTCCTCAGAGACCTTTCCAAAGCTGATTCCTGAGTGAAATGACAGGAATGACAGATCTGCTTTCCCTTCCTCCGCACAGTAAATACCCACAATGTTTTCCTCTCAATAAGCTTTAAATGTTATCTACCCAGGGTGCATACTGAACTTGACAACAGAAGTGTGCACTAAGAGTACTGCAATAAAAAGTTAAACATCTAACAAAGGACTTTACTTATCCATAACAGAGTACATTTGTATTTTTATAAACCATCAGGCAAAAGCTAAGTAAAAGTTAGAATGACATTATACACGAGCAACAAGTGACATATATCTAGATTTTAATTAAATAAAAAATATTTCAAAGAAGTTGTATTCTCCCTTCCTAGAAATTTTTCCCTGAGAAAAAATATTCTAATTTTCTAAAATAGCATCTGTTGTCACTCTTGTAGATTTTCTTAACCTACGCCTTCTAGCATGGTACCCTCCTCATCTCCAGAAGTAGCAGGAATCTCTGGTGGAAAATGCACTGGTTTTGGAGTCAATAAATACTTTCCAATCACAACTGGGCTTTTATTTTGTTTTGTTTTGTTTTCATCACATAGCTAGTGAAAGCCCTTGTTTATTGCTTTCCATCCTAGTCCAAAATCCACCTAAAACACTGTCTCCTCAAAGGCAATACAATCTTGACATGGAATCCTCATGAAATCATTTGTATTTGTCAACAATCTCAAAACACTTGACTCTACAAGTTCTTTTGGTTCTATGTCTGCAAGGTAAAGAAGAAATAAATTCCACATGTATTTAATGGTATCTGGATATTTTAATCATTACACTTTATGAAACAAAATGCAAAGCCTCAGTGTTATAAATGTTAACACTTCAATTCATACATATCAAAGAAATACAAATGTCAAAAAAATTAACTCCATTGTAATCCTGTAATCAAAGCATTCTGTGTATTTTACAAACGTGGCAAGACACGTTTTTATTTTTAATTTTTGACCTACTAATTCTGGAGGAAAAACAAACACCATTGACTTCCTCTTCAGTCACTGGCTGTCTGTGCCCTGTGTTTTTATCGCTTCCTGCCACAAGGAAATAACGTTTGAAACAAAGAATGATATTCAAAAAGAGTTCTCTGGGTTAGTCTAAAATCATTCTTTCAGGAATTCAGAAAGTGTAAACATATTTAAATGATGGTACAGGATAATAAAACTACTTAGAAAAATCTTCAACATTTTTGTTTTATTCAATAAATTCACCTAATGCTTACTAGGTCTGCAAAGATTATTTGATGAATAAATTGAGCTTGATCAAATTAAGTAACTTTTCTTTACCCAAATGGCTAGTAAATGTCAGCTTCTGATCTGTTTTATACCCAACTGCATGGTGGAATCTACATTAAAGTATTTTCCCTATGAGCCTTCTGATCAAGCACCCTACCACTAAGCTATCTCCCCAGCCTCTGACTAATCAGTTTCCTAAATTCAACAGTTATTTATCAAATCCTGCGTACCAGGTAGTAGTAAATATTTGGAGTCTTAAAGATGCAAATTATAGCTCTTGCACTCAAGTGTTACTAGTAAGTTTAGAAAAGGAATCCAACAGGTAAGAAACAAGCACAAATAATTTGATATCTGCAATTCTGAAAATGTTATCACTTAATGTCATTGAAAAAAAAAATATATATATATATGGTTTTTTTTTGGTACTGGAGGTCAAACTCAGGACCTTGCACTTGCAAGGCAGGCGCCGGAACCACTGAGCTAAATCCCTGGCTGAAAATATATTTATTTATTGGTGACAGAGTAAACTTTTGACAGTGGATATAAACTGAGAGATAGGTAATTTTTTCCACATTTTACAAATGTTAAGGATGGTATTTTGTCCAAGATCAAATAAGAAATGAAGACTGGATTTGGGTAGTCCACATATCTGCAAACCCCATCTTCTTCCCACCACAGCAAGATAACTGTAACCAAGGGCAACTGCAGTCTCTCTCACTGCCTCTTGTGGGGCTACCCAAAAGAAGAGTACAGTCCAAGAACAGTTACAGCACAGGCAGCACAGGCAACCCCTCTCTGTTTGAGGGGACTGAGGCCTGCATGGTGGCACAATGAAGCAGGTTGGGTTCTACTTAAAAGTCACATGCAGACAAGCCTGCCCTCCTTGGAAAAAGAAAACATTCTACCCAGTGAGCCTATGGAACCACTGATTTCATAGCCAGACACAGAAGGTCTATGATTGCCAAAAAAATTTCATAATATTGAATTATATGATTTAATATTTAAAACATTAAGTCAATGGAAAAAAATCTTTTATTGTTGAAGTAAATCAACCTAGGATGCTGACACAGATATCAGCTTTCAAATATTCGGCATTACCCAGTGAATATCAAGACTAGAGTAAAATTTTAAGAATCTGTTCTTATATTACACATAGCAGGCATTTAATTTGTACGTTGAGGATGAATGGATGGATGGATGGACATTGTAGGAAAGAATGAATTAGTATTCACAGTTCTTGGTCACATTCAAAATTTTACTTAGGGATTTAAAAAAATTTCTTTTACCTTATAATTAAAGAACTATCAATACTTGCTTCTAAACCTAATTTGTAAAATCATCCAGATTTCGTTTTTAGAAACCAATCAATTACATGCTACTACTTTAATTAAAGTTTTTTAATTTTTCCATTCATAAAAATTTAATATATTTAAGGGCCAGGGATTTAGCTCAGTGGTTCCACTGCCTGCCTCGAAAGCAGAAGGACCTGAGTTCGATCCCCAGTACCAAAAAAATTTAATATATTTAAAAGGAATTAGGGTAAAATAGAAATTCCTGAGAAGAAAAACATATGTAAACATGTAGTGTGATAATGCCAGTGATTTTAAAAACTGAGTAATCTTGCTTATCTTGCTAATCTTGGGAAGAATACAAGAAAAATGCAGTCATGATATTTATTTCAATGTGTTATTTAACAGCAATTTTAATGACAATGTAGAAAGTTTACAGAAAAATGCCACCATTACATTTTACTTTCTGGTCATTATTTTCCTCTTTTATTATATTATCATTACATCCTTTACTTATGAATATTGGGGGTCTTTTTATAAATAATTCAGCTTATATAATGTTGGAGGAAGATAAACCATACACACCTATATTTGTATACATATACAGACATGCTCATACTCACTTAGGTACACATATCCATATTTAGTGTTACATATACGTATGTACATAATTTCAAAATCAGACAATTCATGTATTAGCTAAACATTTATTCACAGGTTTAACTCCTTACATATTTCACACAGTGCTCACATAAAGATGTCTCATGCTCATACAAACGTGAGAAAACCACCTCTTTCATGATTTGCTTGGATTAATGTGTCTTTGGGATTTGGGGAACTTGGGCTGCACCTCAGCGATGTGTGAGAAAGGGTGGCAGGAGGACTAGGTATGACCGAGAACCATCATTTCAGGTGGCGCTGGCTGATTTCCTCAGCACACAGTACTAACACAGGAGCCAGAATGGTCACAGCTACGCTCCTGTGCCCTGAGCCTTTTGGAGGACCACCAGGCTTACCCTGCCTTGCATGCAAGCATGGTAAACCTCTGGCGATTCTGGCTCAGCTGGTTCAAGTGGGACCTGGGAACTTGGGTTCTAATAAGCCCCAGTTGATTGTTATCAGACAGGCATAGAAAGTACTGACTATGAACAGGAAGAAGTACACTGAGGGAGAAGGCTCCAAATGGGGTTCTTCACCCTGCTCTCTGAACACTAGAAATACATCATGAGTACTGAAAATTATGGCACACCCTGGCAAGCCATGAAGGATTTTGATGAAAGAACATAATTAGATGTGTGCTTTAGTAAGATTCCTCAGGCAGCGCTGTACAGATCAAGTGAAAGGAGGAGACTCTAAACGCAGAAAAATTCATTGGGAACTTACTACAAGAAGTCATAAGGGCTAAAGGATGGGAACAAAAAAATGGAAGATAAAGTTGACCAAGGCTCAAACATATGATGTGGAGGAGAGCACAGTATAAGCTTTGAAATGGCGTCACTGTAATAAGCAAGGGTGACTGAGAAAATGTCTATGATGTTATATAAAGGAGAAAGTCAGAATAAATAGACTGGGTGAGGTATTAATAGATTAATAAATCATAAAAGGCAAAAACAGTTGCTGGAAGAGGCAACAGTGTTTTCAACCAGTTCTACCTTGCTAGGAGGTGCTGGACGTGTCTCTTATTAAACTCTCTGACCCTCAGTATTCTCAATCATAAGTAATGGCAACAAAACATGCAGCACAGCATTTCTATGAAGATTAAATAAGGTTTTATACCCATCACACTTGATCCACAGTATGTGCTTCAAAAGCAATTTCATTTGGCCTTCCTTTTATTTTCATTTATTTTCCCTCAGTGCTGTCAAACCATTCCAATATACAGTAGGCAGCCAACATGCATTTATTGAATTAATGAATTACACTACTTTACTGCCCTTACAATTGTACTTAATACTAGAAAAAGATCACTGGATTTGCCCATTAGGCAGTAATTAGGACTTGGAGGCTACATAAATGTCTAAGGGCTTTGAACACTGGGGGAAGTAAGAGTCAGTCCATTAGAGGGGGCATCTGAGTCAAGTAGAACTCAAAAGTAAATATTTAGTTGTGTTTTTTATTCTGCAAGTTAAAGGAACAAAGTGTTCCACCTAGAAAACAAAAATCTGCTTTATTAACATGAACAGTTTTTAAAAACATACTTTATAGTTCTTATGGCATATAATCTTTAGATCTTCAGCTCCCTGAGGTAAAGAATTCAAGATAAGAAACTAAGAGTCAGAAAAACTGAGTAACTTTCAGGGTGTGAACTGGAAGGCCCGGAACTTAATGAAGGTCTTTTTGACAGCAAGTTTACTGATCTTCCTAATACTGCCACTCATCAAGCCCGTTCAAATTCAAGCTCTCTTCCATCTTGCTCCCACCCCAAATCTTCCTTATTAAGATGCAGAAGTAGCCATAGGACAGAGTCTTAGGGCTGTGGGAAGCTTTGAGAGTAATGCTCCTTCCTCAACAACAAACCGCACAAGACAGCAGCCGTCTTCCCACCAGTCCAGTCCCAGTGGCTATGCTGAGACCAGGAATCCACCTTTTCCTTTAGTGTCAACAGAAAATCTGTCATTTTGTTCAGGGGTATGAGGATTGTCTTTTTGGAAAGCTTTCCTATGAAAAAGATACAAGCTTTAATTTCTAGTCTTGGCTAAACAGAAAACGTTGTCATCACTGTGGGTCACTGCTATGGTGTTACCACTGTCCATGGTGTCGGACTGTTTCAATTCACATTATAGCCCAATCCCTAAGCCAATGTACAACTGTGGACATGATTGGGATGCAGTGCGATTTATGTGAGGCATAGGCATGGGTAGCCCCTAAATCTCCAAGATAACCAAGTTGTAACCAATGCTGAGAACCATTTATTAAAGGAAGCATTAGAATAGCATAAAAGAGAAGCACAAAATAAACAAATATAAAAACTGTTGCCATTTAGGCGATGACATATCCTTCCTAACAGAGGAAATATTATCTAATTAGTTATGAAAACTAAACTTAATTCTATTTTGAAAGAAGACAAATAAATCTCATTTAGATATTAATTTTTACAAGGATACACCAGAGTACATATTTATGTTTTTAAGAAAAGTCTTTTTTTCTGTGTTTCTAAACTCACTTATTCTCTTATGTTCAAGATTACTGAATCCCAACTACAGGTCTACTTCTAAACACCCTCACACTGTAAAAAATACCCCTGCCTACGCCTCACATAAGTCAAACTGCCTCAGAATCACTGGAATGGGGACCAGGTCGGATGTGCTCTTTTTCTTTTTCCTCCCAGTTCTCCAAGGCGATTTTAATGCATAGTCCAAACTGAAAATCACTAACTTCCCTGATGTCTTTCAAGTAACAAATGATAGGTTTTTTGCCTTGTTGATTGATATCTATAAATAGAGCTGTTTTGCTCTAACCATAAAAATCACTTGCTCTGAAAGCTAAATCTTGACCTTTATAGCAAGGTAGTTTGATTTCCCTCGATTCTAATCAAATACTTTTATGAGATTACCATTCATTAATTTTCCTAATAAAGTCAGGTGAGCTAAATTATGAAAAAGACCCCATTATACAGAGCAACTCAAGTACAATATACTATGAAAAATAGGATTCGCCGGATACAGAATAGAGTGAATACCTCAGTGTTTAAGAATTTAATCATAATGCTAATTTTTAATAGTTAAAATTGTAAATCTCAATGAAAAATTTGTGATTCTGAGGAAAATAGCACAGAAAATATATTATAACATCAAAATGTTCAACACAATCATATAACTATTCTCCAGTCCTTTTTATTCAACCCTAAAACCTTCAAATGAAATGAATATGCTAGATTCTGATGAGAAACAGTGAGAGTTAAGACAAGCCTGCAGAACTTCTCTGGTTAGAATGACAGACTATGTAATAAAAAATACAATTTATATATTTTATAAGCAATAGTTTTATTCCTGGGTTACTTAATAGTATCATTTTATACATACTTATTAGGAAAACAGCAGATTGAAATGTTTCAAGACACTGTCAGAGGACAGGGTGGAGAAAGCCACTCAATAACCAAGATGCCTCATCATTTATCTGTTGTCACCTCAATATCTCAGTTCACAATTGTTTAAAACAACAAGAATAATTCTGCCAATCTTCTTAGCTAGCATAATCTCTCCAAAATCAACCCTCATATAATGGGTAGAAAATAGCATAAGGTATAAAAATGGAATCCAAGAAAGGCCCCAAGGAAATTGAATCAGTTTCACAAAAACAAGAAATAGAAGTTGAGGAAATTGTTTGCATTCATCTTTTTGAATCCATTATAAGTATTAAGTATGTATAATATTAAACACAGAAAAATTTAAAATTGAGAGGTTGGGTCACGTGTTTATTTAAATATTCAAGAATTTTTTTCAATGTATCATGTGTTAATTGTGTGCCACCCATAAAGAGGAATGAGAGCCCGTCCTGGAATATTACAGCGAGACTCAGTTCTTGTACCTTTCTTCTTCTTTCTTCCATCTTCCAATTGAGACAGGGATGCTTCCTGATTTGTACCCACCTTTTCATCTGAGATCTTTCTTAAACTTCTATCTATTGGATGGGTCACCTCTTACACTTTCATCTTGGGGCCCTATCCCTCTTCCTCCACTTCACTCTCAAATCAACCTCCTGATCACTAACAGAACTGTGGAAAACAATAAAACTCTAGAATCAGGTACCTGGATCTAAATGCTAGAAGTTCCACTCAATTTGCTCTCAGACCTTGATAAAGCAAGATAATCCACCTCTCAAGGTCTCCATTTCCCCATTTGTACAATGAGAGCTAGAATAGTAAGTACTACCTAAAGGGCTATGTACCCAACTCAATGATGTAGAGAAAATGCAGTGGAAAAGCCTCTTACCTACTTATAATAATTAAATAACCCTGTTTTCAATTAATATTCTCTCCCACTGATTCTACTGTCATTCTTGAACTTTCCAATTACCTTTGTTACGTCCCACTGTTTCTCTGTCTTCCAGTCAGTCATCATATCCTACCCATTCCTCATTTGAAATGTTAAAAAACCTTCCTTTTTATTTCTACTTCTGTCACTAAAGCCTGAGGCTAGTGTTCATAGGCTAGAGAGCAAGAATACAAAGGGAAACCCAGTTACCGTGTTTCTAATTTTTACTTTTTTGAGAAAAGGTATCGCTATGCAGTTCAGGCTGGCCTTGAACTCACTATGTAGCTGAGGCTGGCCTCAAACTGGCAGTGATCCTCCTGCTTCAGCCTCCCTGGAGCTAGGATTACAGGCATGCGCCACCACACCCAGCCCTACATTTTTTTAAAGTATAAATCAAAATAACAGCTACTAAATAAAAGATGTCCTATCCTCCTACCTCGAATAAACATACCTTCATAACAACCTTTGAAGGCCAGGTTTAAATTTAGAATTCTCAAATTCCTCAGGGTTCCAGACCAGAAAGTCATAGCAAAAGGAAAACTGGTGTCCCCCTTTGGGCCCTTGTTCCTTGCTGCCTGCCAACTGCAGACCTCTGTGGATTCTCTTTCCATCCCTCTCCCCTCCTTGATGCCTGCTGAAATCTAACATATCCATCAAGGACATTTCAAATACTTCCTTCTCTAAATTTCCCTGGAGCCAGGTATGATCTCATCCTCCTCTGAGTATCCAGATTATTTTGTTTCTATATATATATTTAATGGAACTTACGGCATTCTGTCTTGCATATTTATCAGTACCTGTATATTTGTTTTCCGGCTCTGTTAGGTCAGAGTCTCTCTGGGTTCAAGTATGTAAGAATCTCCTGATGAGCTTTCAAAACAGGAACCCCGCCCAGAGCCATGTTGTTATGCTTTGTGTCTAGATAACACCCCAAAGCCTCATGGGGACACAGGCTGATTTGGAGGTGGCTGAATCCAGAATGTGTGATTGGTTCATGGTAGGGCTGGGCCCGAGGGCATTAAAATTAAGGACATGAGTGCTACCCACCCCTAAGTACTCTGAAAAAGATAAAAGGGCCAGAAAGAGGCTGTTAAGGTCTCCTGTTGTTTTGCTACCTTTGGGCTCCTATGAACCATTGCCCCTCTGCCACCCTGCCTTGGAGCCTGCCAATTACAGACTGAAACCTCTATGAACTGTAAGCCAAATAAACCTTTCCCCACTTTAACTTTGGGCATCAGATATTTTGTCTCCGCCACAAGAGAAAAGTAACTAACACACATGTACAAGGTGGGACAGGCGTAGATCATTTTTAAAGCTCTGATACTGATGCTGATGGGCATCCAGCATTGAGAACTCTGTAAGAGTAAAATTTCCTTGAGGGTAAAGGTTATGGTTTATTTTTTTACCCAATACATTCTTTAGTCAGATTTAAACTGATATGTGTCCACCACCACCACCCTTGCAAAACACCTTCTGGTCCACAGGGTCTACCTAACCCCTATAGAGCACTGAGGCTGATGGTGGTTTTGCTCTAGAATTATGCAAAGGGAAACACACAAAGAACTAAAGTAACAGTCTAGATTAGGCTGCCTCTCACCTTTATCTCAGCATTCATTCTACATGGTAATCTCACTGGCAATACAATAAATTGATTAAAGGCATGATCAGTAGGTTATTACACAGTGTCTGGCACACAGCAGGCATGAAACAAAAGTCTGTGAATGAATGAATGAATGAAATGAATCATAAATGTGTAAATATACATCACAAGCTAGTAACAATTTCAGGTTTTTGGTAGCTAAACAGTGATCCCCGAAGAGACATACACCACCTCATCCCTTGACCCTGTGAATGTTACCTCACATGGCAAAAAGACTTCACAGATGTGAGTAAGGATATTGAGACAAGGAGATGATCCTGAATTATCCAGCTGGACCCTGAATGCAATCACATGTATCCTTATAAAAAGGAGGCAGAGGGAGATCTGACACACACAGGGGAGGAGAAGGCAGTGCCACCACACAGCAAGGACTGGAGCAATACAGCCACAGACTGAGGGATGCTGGCAGCCAGCAGAAGATCTAAGAGGCAAGGGATGGACCCTCTAGCCTCTGGAGAGAGCACAACTCTGCTGACACCTTGATTTCAACCCAGTTAAACTTACTTTGAACTATAAGAGAATAAATTTCTCATTTTAAGCTACCAAGTTTGTGGTCAATTATTACAGAACCCACAGAAAAGTAATGCAAGATAGAAAACTGATATCCAGAGAGGTAAGGTAATGTATAAAAGCCCCAAAACCAGTACTGGAAGAGCTGGTTTCTGATAGGGATTTCCTGGCTCCTTTGGTATTCTTACTCTTCCCATTTTACTACGCAGCCTGCTACATACATATTGCTAAATCTGGGTACCAGATAAAACTTCTATGTCCATAAGATGGAAACTATGGAAAATGATAAATCCCTCATACTCTCCAATTGCATCATTGGTGACATATCTGAAATATCAAAAAATTGACCAAAAAATCATTTCACAAAAATGACAAGACAAAATTTCTAAGACAACATCCAGAAAGACACTCAGGGCAGATATTTTCATCAAGCATGTGCAATCAATATACAACTGCAGATGCCCTCAGGGAGAGGGTGCTCGCCTAAGAAATGCCAGCACAATAGGGAAGGGAGGAGAGGGTGGAGGGGGTGAAGGGTGCACAGGTAATGGGGGAAGAAATAAGAACCAAGATACATCATGTACAGGTACAAGCACCCAATGATAAATGTAAACATATTGTATACCTAAAATGTACCAATAAAAGAATTAAAAAAAAAAAAAAGAAATGCCAGCATGACAAGAAGAATAAAAACACACCAAAAAGGTGAGACAAGCCAAGTAAGGCACTCCTGGCTGGGGGAGGGCTAAAGCAGAGCAATGGTGTATAATTAGAAGAAAAGAGGGGTGGCATGATTCTATTTGCTCAAAAGTGAACAAACCTTGAAACAGAGGCAAAGCTGAACATCACCATAGAACAAGGAAATGATGATGGCTTGACGCATCGAGCTCACTGGTTTAGAAAGCTCTAGGGACAACAGATCCTGCAATAATATTCACTAAAGGATAGTTATAGGTCACAGTGAATGGGAATAAAGCCCAAGTTTAAGTGTGATCATTCTAAATGAACACTTGAAACTTTACTGTCTGTTTTATAATTATACCTTTTATGTACCAACCTAACAATTCATGTCATATTTTCCAAATGAGGAAACTGGGACAAAAGGAGATTCGGTGAATAACAAATAGATGACAAGTGACACAGAGCTTGCACTTAAAACTTTGGGCTTTCATGAATAACTTTAAACACACATTGGTATAATTTTTCATTAACAGATAAATAGATGTGATAACAAAAATAACCCCCAAAAGACATATGGGTTTATTTAGACCCAATGGGCATAAGGTTGTTAGGGATGAAGAGTGGAGAATGGAAGGAACGTAAGAACAGCAAAAGCAAAATATGTCAAAACCTCCTCATTCGATATATTGGCTAAGAACAGACAATCACAACAGGATGTGAGCATTTTCTTAATGACCCTGCAGTTATAACCAGCAAAATAAACAATCCAGTCTTAACATGTCACTGCCCCCTCAGGACCTCAGGTTTCCCTTGTAGTTCAAGAATTAAGTTACTCACTGAGACTGGGACAAGTCTCTACAGATTCAGGGAGTTTGTGATCAACTAATGGGTTGTGGCATTATTGTCAGCAGATGTTAACCCACAGGAGGCTGGAGCATTGCATCATTTAAGGTGAGGCAGATTTGTTTGTGTGTGACAAACAAAAGACTACCCAAAGAGGTTCCCCAGAGCTCTGAGTAAAAGACACTAAATACTTGCCTGCCCTTTATCTATTATTTCCACTATCTTTAGAAAAAAGAACTTCCTGAGCAGATAAGAAGGACCCCATTTTATTAGATATACTCCAAAGGAAGAGATTACTTTCTCCAACCCTACTGAGTAATAAAGCAAAAAACACACCTTTCAGAGAGACACACAGAAAGTTTAAGATGCTGTTTATCTTTATGAAGAGTTCTATTATTATATTAAAGTGTTTAGAAGTTCATCATTTTAAATAAGAGGAACTGAAAATATATAGATTGAAAAGTTACAATCTTATAACAGATGTTTTCTTTTTATATATCTTAGTGAAGATCCTCAAAAACCTAACAAAGTCACTAGTAATACAGAAAGCAAAAAAATAAACATTAAATTTTAAAAGTTTAAAAAATGTTAGGCCAATAGATTCTAAAATAACAAAATAATTTCCTACTTCACCACACCTCGAAAACCTTTCACCTTTTCCTCTCACATTTTTTTTTTTCCCTTTGGTACTGGAGATTGAACTCGGGACTTGGCGCTTGCGAGGCAGCAGAACCCCAACCCCTCCTCTCGCACTCTTAACTACAGTGTGTGTTTGTTACAGACAGGGAGGTGGCTTTTAAGTGCTAAAAGGGGTGAAGTCCAAGCTACAGTGAAGAAAGGTGCAACAAGTTATACTCCTATCACTGCCCTCGATACAATATATCCAAACTTGGTGACTTCACCACAGAGAAGGAACTCAGTGTGAGAGATCACAAGCTTTGTACACACCAATCACTCCATTATTATGTGTATTTTTGAGAGCATAAACAAATCACCTTAGAGAAAAAGAAAACAAACAAAAACACTTCAATGAGAAGAACTATACAGAGTCTAAAGAATGTCTCAGAGCTGTCATACTCAAGGTGTGGAAAAAATAACCAGAAAAGCAAGAAACAAATAAATAAGAAACCAAAAGAAGGGACATGATCCACCCCAAAGATGATGCAGCTTGGCTTTGCTCGGGTATTTTCAACTGAGCCCCTCCCTCCCCAGGCACCAGCACAACTTTCATCAGCCACTTCCAAAAGGATCTTTAGTTCTTCACATACTTGGTTCCTTTTATTTGCTAGTTGGTGTATTACTCAGCTAAGGAAGGAATTATGAATAAAACTGTCAACTGAGTCACTTTCTACCCTCCCACAGAAAAAGGATCCTAAGAAGATGCCCTAGCCCTCAGACTGCTCGGTCTATTTGAGAAGACAGCCCCCAGCTCCAGATGGGTTTCAGAATGGACAGGCAGTAAACAGCAGGTCACCCACAAGCTCCACAGAAGAATGAAGCCAGAGCCAGGTCTTGAAGGAGAAGTAAAGAGGGCACGCCCCACAGGGAGAAACGGGGCACTGGAAGCCCTGTGGGCAGGGAAGTGGGGCCAGGGGAAGGTGTCCAGCTCCACATGAGGAGAACAAAGAGGAGAAAAAGGAAGAGAAGGCCCCAAAATGCATGCGGTCATAGGATATAGACACAGAGCCACTAGCACTCCTTCAGCAGAGGAATTACTGGATCAAATTTGGGCCTAAGGAGGACTAATCTCACAGTAGAGAAAAGACTTGTTACTGTGAAAGTCAGAGGCAGATCTATTCCTCTGGTGACTTCACAGAACTGAAGTGTATGCACTAAGAGTATTTACTTCATCCAATTTCCCTTCCTCCTCATGTATTTCATTTATAAAACTTATGAAATAGAACCCAAATCCTATTTAGAGTCAGGCAGAATAAGAGAAAAATAAAGAAAACTGAGAAAGGTAAGAAGGCAGATGGGTGGGCAGATTATCACTTCCCTCAACAGAAGGGAAAACGAACTCTCTGACATATTTTATTGAAATTTGTAGACTCAACAGCACAATTACCTAGCACAATTCATGATATATATGACTTTTCTCCTTTCTATAATTGGCTTCCTGAATTTTTCTATTAATTTCTAGAGCCTTCCATAGAAATCTTATGACCCATTAAAATCTGTTTTCAATTTATTTTTTCACTTTAAACATAAAGCAAGATAACTTGAATATTCCTTCATTAAAATGTAAAGCATAATAACACAGGCATTAGTCACAAAGATACAAAAATGTTAAAAATTAGTCAAGAAAGAATTTCCATAGTCATAACTTTCTCTTAAAGTAGTTTTTAAAAATATGTATATCTAAGTTGCATCCATTAATCTATGAATGCCTCAAGTTTATCTCTCTTCATGGCAGAGAGTACTGAAGGCCATAACATTGAGTGAAAAAGTCAAACACACAAGCTTAAATACCATATGGTTCCTCTTAAATGAGAAATTCAAATATATATATATATAATATAATATATATTATATATAATATATATTTGGAGAGAAAGGGGAGCAAAATAGAAGATAGATAAAGAGGAAATAGGGAGTTTTTTCAAAGGAATGGAGGAATAAGAGATGAGGGAGGGGGAGGGAGAGGAGGGAAAGGGTACAGGGGAAAAGATGATGAAAACAGAGCTTTTTCAAATGGAAAGGGGAACAACAGTTGGAAGGAATCAGCAGGGAGGAAAAGGAAGGGGAATGAAAAAAAAGAAAAAATAATTAAGATGTTTTATGTACTTGTATGAACTCCCCACAGTAATTAGAATCATTATGTACAGCAAACATTTATTAATAAAAATTAAAATTTTAATAAATATATCTAATCATAATATCTTTGATACAATATATAATGAGAAGACATAGTTCTTTTGAAAAACTATTTCACAGTCACCAGTTTAATCATTTATTTCAACAGGCTGTATGCACTAAATGAAAGTAACATATTCTAAAACATCTATAGCCATGAATATACTGGGCAAACTGGTCAGACGAAAAAGGGTTCAAGATGAAGCTCTGGCTTCTCCTTTCTGAACAGCAGTCTTCACTCTCTGGGAAGCACTGTGAAACTCAAGGTCAGAGAAACACAGGTGAAGAAAAGTAGTTTTCTACTAAGAGTGGACTGCAAGGTGTTGCCAACTTTTATTAAACACACTTAAATTCCTTGAGAATTCAAGATTCAAAAATCGTTTTTCTTAATAATTTGTCATTTCAGTTTTTCTGTATAAAGAACAAGTTATTCTCAGAGTGAAAGATAAAAGGTAAGTACCCACTTACAAGCTGTTATGATTATATTTTTTCTCACAGTGCTCTTCCAGTTCCACAGAGGATGAAATTATTAGGCAAATTCCAACTCCAAAGAAAAACCTCAGGCTTGCCCAGAGCAGCTTCCACTGGAACTATAACACTGATATAAAAAGAAAGTTCTCTTGAAAGTTAAGAGTATGGAGGAAAGGTTAATAATGCAATTATACCCGAATAGCAGCCATCTATCTTAAGAGGTAAGAGTCCTATATAATCAAATGCAAAAAAGTTAACATGATAAAATATTTACAACAGTTTCATAGACTACCTCAGAGTTTCTCCATTCCTATAAATTGATACAAGATTTTAAAAACAAACCCACCAACAGTTTAGTCAGGAGTTTTTCATTTGGGACATGAACTCCAAAACAATACAAATCAATGAGCTTAAGCATAAACAATAAAACTTATTGATCATAATTTGCAAAGGCAAGCACAGCAAAAATCAAAACCACAACAATGCCTTACCTACTGGAAAGTCACAATATTGTAAATCTTTACACAGACAAAAACAACCAAGAAATCAAGGAAAGAAAGGAGACAGATAAAATGTAATTACAAATGTTAACATAAACATGCATTTTGCTCATACACTTAGACAATTGTTATTGTCTTATTAATAATATAATTTAACAAAGTTTTTAGCTCTCTAACCCTGCAATAAATTAGTCAATCTATCATAAATGTGAATACAATCATGTATTGAAATTTGCAAAATGTAACAAATACAAATAAATATACAGAGATCTACAGGAAGCAGAGCATTTGGGAGTTATTTAGTGGTAAATTCAAGTTACATTGTATTCCCCTCGGGATATTACAATATTGAAACACAAACATAAGTGATACCTACACACATATACACACAGTTTTCCAACTCTTAAGAGCAAACTCTAAGCTATACAGAAGATAAAAACTCGGTAAATGTCCTATATAGCACTATAAACAAAAGGCTGTCCATGTGCATTTTGCAGAGGAAACAAGATCTTGTTTGTGAAGCTTCAGAAAATGTATAGCTTCACTTTGTTTTATAACTGTGTTCATGCAAATATCAGCATAAACACCCACTTGTCAACTATTGCATATTTGGGCTAGACTTTCAACATAATATTTGAAATTATGACAGTATTTAAAAACATGACCCCAATGTGCAATCAAAAGCAAAAAGAAGAACTATGAATATTAAGTCGAAAATACCTCTTCAGCATATATGCAATTACAATTTCAGATAAATTTATATGATTTATACAGGAATTGATGAATAAATAAAATGCCTTTTCAGGTTTATGTTTCCAACTTGAGTATCACATTGCAAAGTTTAGACTTACAAAGACCAAAAGAACAAACCACTTAACTGTGGAGTCTGAGTACAAAAATCCTAAACAACACCTAATAAATTTAATATGCAATGTTCCCCACCCATGATAAAATTGTTATAATAACCCATAAGTTTATTTCATTATGTTGCAATATTTTTCTTGACTACTCTTTGAAATAGATAATTAACAAGGAGCTTGAAAATGTTACTTTATACAGCACTTCTTGTAATAAGATTCTACCTGTATTTCATTACAAAGCCAAATGATCACGCTCATCTGGGGAAGCCATAACCTACTTGATTTGTCCTATCACTCTGTCTCATTTAACATTCACTTTATGGTAACATAAACTGAAGAAAAAATACCTACTTGGACATTATGATATTTGTTTGTAGCTTGTCCTGGTTTTAGTTTCCTACTTAATGACTAAATGGCACCACAGTGGGTAATGCACTGTAGTCAAAGTGGTGAATCATTAAAGAGTTCATAAATTTTAAAAACAGGGGCAGGCCTTCTGGGTCCCATATGCTTCTAGAAAACCCAATGTTGTGTTGTATTAATTGAACCATGAAGCTTTTATTAGTTCTCTTTAAAAATGCTTGCAGTGAAGCTTTTATTAATGCTTGCCCTCAAATTGTTTACACTACTTAGCATTTCCATAACAGCAATTTATATTTCAAAGAACTTTTTGATCATTAGTTAAACCTATTCTACCTTTCTATAAAGGAATTCAGCTGTTTAGCAAAACAGAGGCATGACGGGAAATCCCTAAACTAATTTTTGCCCAAGATTTGTCAATGGAAAAAAAATGAATAGAACATGAGAAAATGAATAGAATATAAAATCTTGTAACAAACCAGTAAGTTATATAAATAGCCGACCTCTCTCACTTCATACGGTACAATAGTTATGATAAGTGTTTCCACAATGGTGAAAAAGGGAGAAATAAGGTATCTTTACACATTGAGTTTTAAAAGCCAATGTTATAGGACTCTGAAACACAGTTTCGGCCACTCTGCCTTACAAAATCACTTAGATGCCGTCAAGGCCACAGCATTGTTCAATTCTAGGAGATATAACGTGCATTGTAGTCTGTGTTTGGAAAACTTCTGTGGGTGCATTTTCAACAAAACTGAAACATGAAAATTGTATTTATCAAAATTAGAACTCATGATGAAATCATTTTAGGGCTGATATAGCCTGGTTTCTTACTCTTATAAAGTGTCCAGGCTCAAATCATGTGTTCTAAAATTTTGGAATCATACTAAAAATCTAATCTGGGTTAAAATAGGTTTAAATTTCTTTTGAAGAAAAAAATGTACTCTATCTGTAAGAATCTCTTTGGTTTACCTCCCCAAAAAACTGGAATAGCCTAAGTATCCGTAAGCCTTCTGGAATTTTCCCCACAAATGATTACTTCCTGCAGGTTTCAATAGCATTAGCTGTATTATTTACTTGTCATCAGAGAGCAAAATAACTGAATTATACCTTTGAGATAATAGGAGACAGACTTATATTGAAATATAATGTAATAATGTCTTTCTTGTTTGCATAGGGTCTCAACCTGAGAAACACTAGCACAGTGGACCCTGGAGTTACAACTGGCCCCACGTATGAATAGTCTTGAGTTACGACCCGAATGCCAACCTTTCCTGTGTGGGGTTAATTGACAAATCCTGGGCTAAAGTCTCT
Source organism: Heterocephalus glaber (assembly GCF_053883595.1). Lineage (NCBI taxonomy): Eukaryota > Metazoa > Chordata > Mammalia > Rodentia > Bathyergidae > Heterocephalus > Heterocephalus glaber. The sequence continues at coordinate 11,909,882 of NW_028258156.1, forward strand.
CTAAGGACACTGAGATCTACTTGGAAGAAAGTGTGACCTAAAATTATAAACCACAGAGACTTGGAAAGCAGTGTAGAGGAGCCTGAGCCCTTAACTGACCCTGTGGTTGATGACACAGTCACGATAGCAGAGTCCATAGGCTGGCAGATAGACAGTGGTGATGTAGAGGAACTGGTGGAGAAACACTCAAGGGATACAGAGGAACTTCAGCAACTTCTGGCTGAGCATCAGAGAATGACAGCTGAGAAGCCTTCTGAAGAGGAGGGGGAGTATCAACAATCAGTGCATCAAAGTTCTTCTGAAATAAAAGAAATCCTGAAAAAATGGACAGAGCTACAGGGAGTTGTAGAGAAGAACCACTCAAACAGAGAAAAAGTCAATTGCTGCATTCACTTGCTTACTGACAATGTCACATCATACTACAGAACAGGGTTAAAGAAAAGACAGAAACCTTCAACCAATTTTTAGTTCTCAAAATGTTGAAAAAGGAGAGAGAGGACACCAGAGAGCCAAATTCCTGATGTTTTTATAGAAGGGGACTCTCCTTCCAAACAGTAACCACCTTCCACTTCATCCTCCCTTCCTGCAAGCCAAAGATGTCAACCCGAATGGTGAGTACAGTATGAAATGGTTGTTTCTGGTAAACTAGGCACATTTTATAACTTTTTGGTGAATACACTAAGAAAATTATTGATGTTTCTGGTAAATAATGCACCTTATACAGCCCATTTTTATTATGAAAAGGTTAATTAAGGGGTGCTTTGGAGGTTCAGAATGCATTATAGGTATATCCTTTCTTAGTCTTGGCTTACAACCAATTTGAATTACAACCAGCTCTGAAGAATGAACTGAGTTTGTAAGTCAAGGGTCCACTGTATTATTGGAAAGTTGAGGTGCATTTCTGCATGTTTCCAAGTTACATGAAGAGCATCCATCTAACACCCGACTTCCAACCCCTCTGTGTCTATAGCATAAGACTCTTCAGGGCAGAGTCAAGGAATCTGTATTTTTAACATGGCCCCAGGTGATTTTCACTACCTAACATATTCAGGAAACACTAAGTTAGATGAGTCCAAAAGTCTTTCCTTCTGAGATCTAGCAATCCTGATAAAAGATAAATTGCTAGAAATAGCATCTAGACTCCTATACAAAAGAAATCAAATTCTGTTCCTAAATTTATGAAAATACTTAACAAACTGAACAGCCAAAACTACTAACATGTCTGTCTCCTTTACTAAACAGGTTTGTCTATAGAGTGGAAACCATGTTTTAGTACTTTGTGACCCTAATGGGTAATGCACTGCCTGGCATAAAATAGACACCTTGTAAGTTTTGAATGAATAAACAGCTCTACTGCAACTGTTAGCTGGCAATCATATCCAGACAGCCTTCCCCCCATTCAGACTCCTCAATGCCCCAAATATTTCCTAACCGTCTAAGTCAGAACATTAGTGGGGCAGCAAGATTAAAATAAAAACCAATAGGGCTGGCGATTTAGCTCAGTGGTTCCGGCGCCTGCCTCGCAAGCGCAAGGTCCAGAGTTCAATCCCCGGTACAAAAAAAAAAAAACAAAATAAAATAAAAAATTAAAAATAAAAAAATAAACACCAATGAATTCTATATATAAAAATTAGTACTTGTGTTTGACTGAATACATGATCACGGCAATAATCGTTTGTACTTATCAACTGTACCTGAACAGTGGTGGAGAAAATATTTCTGAGAGCTGTGTCAATGCATGGAGAAAATAAGAATTCACATTAACCCAGAACTAATTTTCAAGATAAACATAAACAGTCTGAAACATTAACTATTAAAGAATTTCTGGAATTACTGCAGTGAGTCTATTTTCCTTTGTGGTGCATGGTAACTACTGGGAGCCATTTGTGGAACAAAAGCAAAAGAAATGGATAGTGACTGTGTAAGACCAATTTCATTTTCAAAGAGAAAATCTGTAAGAAAAACATTTTTTTCAGGTCAAATAATCAAGTTATATCTCACCAGTGGAAAAAACATATAGATACAGATATACAGATTTATATATAGCATTATAAAACAGGGCTAATAACAACAGAAGAATTTTTATGTTTGTGCTAAGAACATTTTCCTTTAAACAAAGTGTATTTCAGTCCCCCTGTTCACTTACTACTTGCAATAAATAGAAGTGGTCTACACAAGTGGTCCATTTACTATGACATTTCTCAATTTTAAATTTCATTCACAAATACTTGCAGACTGAGACCACTATAAAATGCTTCTCTCAGCCAATCAGAATTATGCGTAAGAAAACAAATATACAAGGAAATTTTAGTGACCCTAAAATCCAGTGAGTTTCACTCCATGGTTATCTCATTGATCTTTCATTTTTTCCCTTTTCCTAACTGACCACTTATCATGTCTGGCAAGAATTTTCTCATTAAAATAGCAACCACAAAGGATATTTTCACATTATAAAATCTATATTCTCTGGAGGCAGGGTATGTACCAGGCTCTAATTACCAAATATTACCACAAGAAAAAATATTCAACCATAGTGGTTCTAAATTAAATGCTCCTTTAAACTACTCAATTTTGAAACAGTAAATTTCCATAAAAATAAATACACATAATATATACTCAAATCCCATCTATATATGTAAAATCCAGACATTAATTTAAGCTCACCTCAGAGAGGAAAATATTATACCAGAATTACAGTGAGCAACATGGCTCTGTGGAGGCTGGAGGGGCAGGGAGTGAAGGAAAGATACATGAGGCTACCCCTGCAGCTCCTCAAGTGTGGTCACCAGGCAACAGTAGCATCATCACCTGGGGGAACTTGCAAAAATCAGAATTCTCAGACCTATTAAATCAAGCTATGGGTATGGGGCTTGTTTTAACAAACTCTCCAATTGATGTTAATGTATGCTAAAGTTTGAGACACACTGGGGTTCACAGGGACTCAGAGGTAAGAAGCCTAGGTAATTCTACATCTGCTTAACCAGATGACAAGATGCCAGTTATAAATCACAGCTGTGACAAAACACTCTGGGATACCTTCGCTACATCCTTTAGAATCAACAATCACAATTATATTTTCCAGTTCAACATGCAAGCTGGCAGCCTGTTGGGAATGTGAAAAAGGGGCTGATTTTGAAATTGCAGAGCTAATATGGGTGCAATACTCCAGAAAGTGAAAATCTTGGCAAAAGGCTTTCCTTTATGAGCTCTGAATATAATACTACATCAGCTTTGACCTAGCGACTTGGATAACTCAAAGATAATCAATATGCTGAAGAATGTGTAGAAATAAATGCTGCTACAATGATCCAAGCAGAAAATTCTTTTACAGCTTGCCAGTGACTAACATGAGGTATCTGACCCTGCTCCATCATTCTCAACACTTGGACTATATTTGTTCCACAGGTGACTCCCTGTTCCTGGAGGAATGGGTGCTGGTTGTGCTGATGACAGCTCTCCAGGAGCCATGGCTCTCACTCTGGACTTGGAGGAAGTGCTGAGATTATAAATAAATATGGATATAGGAAACAGGAGTGGCAGCAAAGAAGGGTGGGGAGGAAAGATATCCTTCCTGTATGTCAAAAAGATGGCAGCAGAGTTAACCCATAACCTGACTTTCAAATGTACAATTTAAAAGCAGACAGACGCGTACTAGGTCAGAAAGACTAAGGGTCCAAATCAGACACCTGTATCATTTTTAATATTTATCAACTTCACCCAATTCAATCTGAATATCATATCAGAAGTATAAGAATCAAAGCCTAATGCTCAGACAATAAAATGAAATTAGCTACCCAGAAAGCAAACGGGGTCAATAGAGAATTAACTATACAGTGCAAAATTCAAAATTTATTATTATATCAACTAATATTCATCAGGAAAAAATGTCCCTCCATGACTTAAATTGCTTGTCTTGAAGCAACATAAAGTAATATTCTTCAACATAAAGTCTGTTACCAGCTTATAAAGCAATGAAACTGACCGGGCTGTACTGGTGAGCTCATTATGGGACTCAGAAGGACGATGGATCAGGATGAAGATTCACTGCCTTTGTTCAGCCAGCAACGGTGGTGCCCGACGGGCTGAAGAGGAGAAACCTAGAATGTAGGAAGAAGCAATGTGTAAGACACAGGCATGTCGATCACACTACAAAAAGAAATACAGAGAACTGTCTTGTGTCTCAACTCAGCCACTGCTTCACCGCGAGTTTCTGAGTCAGATCAACTTCTTAGTCTCTAAGTCTTTATCTACAAAGAAGCAAATGTCTTGCTTATAGCACAGGAATATTGTGAATGCCAAAATGAAATAATAGGTATAGAATGAATCTGTGGGTGAGAAAATATATAATTATAATTATTATTCCCTAGCTATAATCATTACTATAAAAGTTAAAAATCATTTTTTGGATCTTTGGATCTACACTTCTCACTATGTAGCATTTTTAACTATCACTGCCAAATATGTACTTCCAGAGGTAGGACTGATGATTTTTAAAAGTTTTAATGACCTAAAAAATTAACATTTGAGTCATAAAATGTTAAGTATGACAGAAAACTCTCATTATAATTTCCATTTCTTACAATATTTTGCAATCTTGTTCCAGCTGAAAGTAATAACAGACATATTCTTTCTAGGAGTGAACTCCTTGAAAGGAATTTAAGGGACTTTTCTGCTTTTAATTTGAATGCACTCCCACTCTTAGACACTTAGAGGAAAAGCAATTGGAGGGATATTTCCCCAACAGTTTACTGGAATGTCAAATTTTTAAAAAAGGAGAAGAAGAAGCTTTTAAAGTTACAGTTAATGAGTTTCTTACTAAAATAGTATATCGCAATTGCACTATTTTATAGACAGATGTTGTAACTCTGAGAATTGTACATCTCTTTATCTTGAGAATCCAACATATTTATTGTGACTCGTTTTCCCATCAGCAATTTGGAACTGTTATTACTATTTCTGGCCAAAAGTATAAAGACAGATATAAATATATATTTTCTTTGAACAACTATATAGTATCACCAAAAATACCTATAACATTTCAAATTTTCTGTAAATATAAATATGTTCCTTAGTTATTAAAACAACTCAGTAGAATCATCAGATCTAATGGGCTACTTCTCATTCTACTATTAGTGCTTCATAAGTACTATTAAGATTTAGTAACAATTAAAATTACATTTTTATAAATCCCCTTCAAAAGTTATACTGATGTGCTTATTTTATCACCATTATCTTAATTTCCTTGTTAATAAGAAAGCAACATCTCTGCAAACAGATGACAAATGAGCAGAAACCTATTTCTATTTTTATATTAGGAAATAGATATTCTGACATTGATACCTAATAAAGATGTCAAATGTCATGTTTATAACAATAACATTATTTGCATAGTTTATAGTTATATGGTACATGTACACATTCCTTTTCCTTTTCTTTCTTTTTCTGTTGTTGTTGTTGTTGTTGCTGCTGCTGTTGTTTTGATTTTTTTTGTTGTACAGTACTGGGGATTGAACCCAGGGGGTTCACACTGAGATACAGCCCCAGCCCTTTCTTTTTTTTGGTACTGGGGATCAAACTCGGGACCTTGAGCTTTCAAGGCAGGCGGCAGAACCACTGAGCTAAATCTCCAGCCCTCCAGCCCTTTCTTTTGAGACAGAGTCTCACCAAACTGCTCAACTGCCCCAGACTCCCACAGTTCTGGAATTACAGGAGTGCACCATCAGGCCTGGCTAACAAGGTACATTTAGTCATCATATTTGATATTACTTTCACAAGAACCACACTAACAGGTAACTTCTACTTCTCAGTACCCACCCTCACCACAAAGATGAGAAAATTAAGCTGTTATCTGCTTCACAAATAAACATAAAGAAGATTATAAATTAGGTTTACTAGATTTGAATTTGTAGACTTACCCTTTGGTATTAAGAACTGAACTCAAGATCTTTGCACTAAGCTACATCCTCAGCACTTTTGTTTTTTATTTCAAAACAGAATCTTGCTAAGTCACTAAGTTGCCCAGAGTGAGCTAAAACTTCTCAGCCTCAGCCTGAGCCTCCCACAGTGCTAGAATACAGGCATGTGCCACCATACCTGGCTATAGACCTTAGATTATATGACCTCTAAATGTCTGTCACTTTTCTAGTTTATATAGTAGTCTGAAACATTTCATAAATGCTCCAGATATGTGTAGAGAATACAAGTGAAGCAGCTCTGAAAAGTGCCTTCCACCAATGACCTTTTCTTTTCTTTTTAATTTTCTTTAAGTCTATAATGTCACTTTGTACAAATGATATTTATAAATACAACTTCATTTAACCAAAAATTTTCAAAAGTTTAACAATAATTCCTACCACTTATAAGTGGTGATCAAAAATTTTTTTAATTAATTACATTAATTTTTAATAAAAGATACATTCCCATTGATCGCCTTCAAAATATTCCCCCTTGCTTAAAACACTTATACCGTCTTTCTTGCCACTGTGTGAAGCAGTTCTGGAGGTCCTCTTTCATGAGGGTGTTTACAAGGTATGATCAAAAATACAAGGCCAGATATTTAGCTCAGGGGTACCATGCCTGCCTTGCAAGCACAAGGTCCTGAGTTCGTTCCCTGGTACCGGAAAAAAAAAAATACAATGAACACTACTGCTGTCATCCACCAGAAAGGCAGACAGTGTATCCTCATCCATCTTATGAACTGGATCTGGCACTGTGTGGCTTCTGGCTCTTCCTTAAAGTTGACCATGAAAGATAAACATTTCTAATAGATTCAGGATATCAAGAAAGCTGCAACAGCACAGCTGAAGACACTCATGAAAGAGGACTTCCAGAACTGCTTCAGGAAGTAGGAAGAATGATGAAAGAAGTGTGTTTGAAGGGAGGAGGAGTCTTCTGAAAAGGATTAATGGCAATATGTTTTTTAAAATTTAAACATTCACAGTATTTTTCAACCACACCTTGTATTTCCACAAACAAAACTATCCATGACATACTGACTTGTGACTAGACATGCAACAATTGGATTTTGACTTTATATCTCCAGACTTAAGCTGCAAAGTTAATCTTGGCTTCAAAAGGTCATTCTTTTTGAAATTTAGACAATCTTCTTTGCCATTCAACCTTTTAAATAACAGTATAATCATGACACATTCTTCTAACATTATGGAAGTTATTATCTGAACACTATAACAAAGAAAATTCATAGCTATTTCTATGTTCATAGGTATTAGTTTCCATCTATTGTATTTCTATCTCAAGTAAGCTACCTTAAGCCAAAGTTAACACTACAACTATAACTGAAAAAGTGGAATATGGCCATTTAAAGAGTTTTCCTGAAATGTTTCGAGGCAGGGGGCAATCTCCTGTATGTACATGTACAATGACATGTGGATGCCTTGTAGCTATGTACACATTCTTCTCCTCATGGCTACAGAATCAACAGTTGAGCAGCCTAATCCATACATTCTATGGACAAATGGACATGGAATTTTACAGGCATTAAGATCACTTTTAGCTATATGGAAAAGAAAGAGGGGTCAACGCTCAACATCTATCAATGAGAAGGAGCAATTTTCTCTCAAATCTTCCCACACTTCTTCATCAAAATGAGATGCAGGAAAATGGATTTTTTTAGAATAGTGGAAGTTTCCCCCCCTACTATATTTGTCATTCTTATGATAAATGTGTATTAGAAGTAATAGAATATTGGCTTTCAAGTGGGTAGATAACAACAACAACAACCACAAGGCTTTCAAGTGGGTGGATAACAAAGAAAGAAGAATGTGGAATGTTTGTGAATACAAATTATTGGAGCATAAAATAGAAATATCTCCGCTTTCAATTAATAGCTTCAATTAATTTAAACAAGAATTTTTCCATGCTGTGAAAATATATAGGTGCACAATAAAGGAGATGAACACAAATGAAACAAAAACAAAGATGCTGCTATAAATTCTTTGCCTCTTGAGATCCAGGAATGGTGACTCTGGTTCCTGACTATGTTCCTTGAGCTACTTGGATTCACAAGAGAAGACTAAGTCTTTGTTTCAAAAGGATTATCTCTAACTATAAGATGATCAACAGTCAGCAAGTTACTGCTACAAAATCCTGAGTTATGGCACAGGGTAACAGCCCAAGAGCACAAGGTGTTACAATGTCTTAGCTTACCTCTAAAACCAGGAAGAGATGGCACTAACACATTACATGGACCAGTCCACATTGCCCACATTAACCCCAGCATGGGGATCCTTTCATGGGCTTTTTAACCACCCCACTACACAGCCTGTTCAATAGTAAGAATACAGCAAGTTAGCGGAACTTTTTCGGTCAGGAAGAATTTGCATGTAAAGTATCTCCTCTGATCTTCACAACAGCCCTTTGGAGTAAATTTAATAAGCTGTTATTTATTGGGGGTTTAGAGAGTTCCAAAGATTTGTTCACAGAAATGTAGCTGATAAATGGGAAAGCTTGTGTTCTAACCCTTTGCGAGCGCTCTCGGTTGCATAACAAGGAATTAGAGGCCACTCTAGCACAGCTGTTTCAACATGGAGACCCTGCCTACCCAGTCATCACATTTTCAGGAGTGGTTCACTGAGTTATAGGTCTTCTCTACTGAAGAACCTATCTAGTTATTTCACAGACTACATTCAGTCACAAAAGATAAGATGAATTGAAAAGATGGAACAAATATCTACAAGTTATCTCACTGCAAAAGCTTTCACAATTGACTTACTCCTTCGGGTTTTTAACTATGTTCTGGGATTCCCCCCCGCCCCACCTTTTTAGACAATTTTTATTATTTCAGACAGTATGCTACTAAGAAAGTAGAATGCTTTTGTAGTCTATGCAACTAACAAAAACCTCATCTGTGAGTTGCTAATATATCTTTCCCAGACTTAAGGCAAGCTGGAATGCACAGTTCTGTCTAGGTCATTCTCACTCAGCTGTGGGTCCTTCCTTCTCTTAGCAGATGGTGCCATTAGTTCTGATTGCTCAATACCATGGGTTTCATAAGCTCACTCAATTTATCACATCCACTCTATATGTAGTTTATTGGTGGGATAAGCCCACTGTGCCAGTGCGCTGAGTATCAGGAGATTCACACTCTCTCACACACCTCAGAATCTGAAATTCTGCCATAACTTCATCTTCAGAGAAAAGCACTAGAAAATTCTCCAAACAACCTATTCGACTGCAGAACTCTTACTGAATACACACAAGACACTCTTTTAACCCCTATGGAAACCTGAGATTCCTTTCATTTCTCTGTTTATTTCATTTCCCAAACACAGTTTCCAAAGCTAGAATATCAACCTCTTAAATATCTTTCACATCTGGGCCCCTTTTCCATTTCACCTAATACTTTCTAGTTCAAGTAACTGTTTTTTTCTTGATTTAGTCTTTTAGACGGTATCCCTACTTCCAAGAAATGAATGAATGAAGGAATGAGTAAACACCATTTGGCGGCACACAAACTCCTTACTGGCATTCAAGTTTCTTCATAATCAGTCTCCTGCCACCGCTTTGTCCTTTTTTTCCTTCGTTTCCTTATGCATGATCCACCACGTGGTTTCAGGAATCTATCATTACTCCTAACATGATGCTCAACATTATTACCTAGTACTGAAGCACAGCACCAGCAATCAGAATGCATACTTCTATGTGCCATGATATGGCTGTACAAAAGCACATGAGCTGCTAGTCCAGGTTACTCCTGCATGACCTCCACATTCACAGTTCCATGCTTTTGCATCCTCTGCAGAGGATACTATTGTTATGCAGAAAGCTAGACCTCAGCTGCCCTGAAGATAGGTGGCTGGGGGCTACCTCAACAGCAAAAGATATGGTATTTTTTTCTTTTCTTTCTTAATCATTAGCTATAGATAAGATCCACACAAGCTTGTGGTTTCAAACTTTAGCTTAAGACAGTGTGATATCCTCTGAGCACCCGGATAAGGTCCAGGGCTCATACAAAGTCCAGAGCACAGGTAAGGGATTAGAAAAACCTCAAAGTCTCAAAACAAATTAATCGGAGACATCTACCTAAGGACTCAACAGGGACCTACCTCTGCCTGCAGTAGGCAAACAAAGCCTGTTTTATTTGTACAAGAACAATGATCTCCAAGACCCTCTTTGCAAGGTCCAGTTAATCATGAATGTAACCTGGGTTCGCATTCAGTTCAGCTGCCACTTTGGCACTTGTCCACCTTCATGCTTGAAGGTGTGTTCTCTCTCTCATTCTCTGGAAATTGATCATTTTGTAATAAACTCTACCAGTGCTCTACATGACGGCCTACATGTCTGGTCTGAAATCTTTCATCAAAGACACAAAGAATCAAAGAATAAGGAAGTGCTGCCAGTTCCTTGCAGTGTTAGGTCCTCACCATGTTGGGACCCAGCTCCCTGGTAACACTTTACCTTTCCTCTACCTCCTACCTTAATTTCTTCAAGCCTATATTTAATAAAAATTCTTAACCAACCACTCCAAGCAAAAGTTCAGCTTTCTCATTTATATTCCCTCTATGTCTTGCACCATATCTATAGTAACACCCCTTATGTTAAACAGTAACACTTCCTATGTAGATGGAACGCTTCTATACACCATGGGACTATGCTCCTCAGTTCGGATTCTATTTTCATCTCTATAGCCTCCACACCTAGCACAGCGCCTGGCACATAGCAGGTGCATAGAAAGTTCTTGATGAATAGGTAAACATAAGTGACAGGCTAAAGTGATGTTAACCTTACCTTACTTTAGGGCAAAATAATTTACCTAAATTGTTAGTGCAGAATTCTGAAGTCCTTTGAACACAGTCCTTTGATTTAATGTGAGAAAGAAAAACACTCTAGAGTTTGGGCCACCTTGTATGAAGAACAGACCCACATGCAGTGGGTGCCTTTGTGGATCAGGGGAGACATAAAACAACACCTCAAAATTGCCTGCAAATTATGGTGTCCAAGATAGAGTCATTTCCTAGGCTTTCAACTGAAGTGATTTCTCTGATCACTAGAATGGTTCAGCCTTTTACCTTTTCATTAACCTCAGCTTTTCTCTCCCCAAGGAAATTCTCTTTCAGACAAGTTCTACAAGCTTAAATTTGCATCAAAATAATTGAACCACTATTCATCAAGACATAAGACAGTAGACTAAAAGATTCGTTCCCATCAACATCAGGAACAGAAATCAAACCAGGCTCATAATGGGTCACCATACCCCTGACTACACCTATGTTGTCATAAGGAATAGGATGCTGGCAGCCTGGGGACCTGGGAGCTCTGGGGGACTGGGAAAGCTGTGGGCACAGCAAAAGCTACACCAAAGATCCAGCCTACAGTTTAACCTTCCTCAGTGCCACCACACACACCTGGTGTTGCGAATCCTGAACACATGGGCAAAGACTGGCATATGAATTCCTTTCAGTTCATTCTACTCTGAGGAGTTATCCATGTAAGATTATTGGTCCCAGCTCCCTACTTACACTGCCAAAGGTTGCTGACTTCATCCTTTGAACATAGCTAAGAGAAGAACATATCACCCAGAGGATCACGTCTCACATACACTCTCTGTGCTTACATTTTAAAAGCAAATAATAAGCTTCTTTCTAAGACTTTTAGAAGAAAAATTTAAGCACAGACTACATTGTAGGGTATAATATAGAGCAGGGAACGCAGCTTGGGAGGTTAGTTATGCATATATTTTGCATATTTAAGATACGATTCAGTAGTCTATACTATAAATATAACTCAATGGTAACTTCTAAAAATATATAACATAATCAGGAATGGCCTGCTGGATATTTTATTTCATAAAAAGAAATCCTGCCAACTTTAGTACCTGCACTAATAAAAATAGACCTTTTTGTAGTAAGCCTTGGTTCTTAAAACACCGGGCTTAGCCTCAGGGTATCCAATACCTAAGTTATATCCAAAACCACCTCTATATAATAAAGATAATTTATCAAAAAGCTTGTCCCCTTGATTTTTTTTTTTTTGGATTATCTTTGATAGTCTCTATCTGCAACTTCCTTCCTTGGACAATAGGGAGTCACAGTCACCATTATCACCAATTTGAGTTTAAAAGGAGACTTGCAATGCCCAGAAACTGCAGGATATACTGTGCAAGGATCTATTCATTCATGGCAAACGGGTTGTTTAAAAAAATGCTTTGTCTACCTGTAAATACACATGGGACAGAAGTCCAAAATAGATGTGAAAAGGAAGTAACAGTGGAAGTGAAGAAACTTGTAACAGGCAACCTCTGATACCTGTGCAGCAGGAGGGCTTTGTAACTCACACACTATAACCTTCCCCACAGAAAACTGCCCGATCAAGCCTGCTTAAAAGAACCAGGCTTCCCATGTCTACTTACTACCTCACCAGTATGGAGGCACAGGTTATGATCAGCAAGCCAAATACAAAAGACCTTTATCCATCATTGTAATTTAGAATGACATGGTTCTCTTTTTCAAGCTCCAATATTGTGTATGTTTAAAAAAAAAGTTCTGAGATTTCTTTAATGCTGCAGCCTACCTCTTGAAGATCTAACAATACCTATGTACAGCAAAGTGTCCCTCTAAAATGGCTCACTAACTGGGTGGTCTGGAAGTCAATTAACCTCCCTGAGCCTCAGTTGCTTAAAGATGACTTGTTTTAACTTACAAGTCATTGTGAAGCAATCAGTAATGAGAAAGGACTAAAAAAGTATTGGCCACTATTATCATTATTATTACAGAAATTGTGTTTTATTTCAGGCCAAATTTCATCCCAAGAGAAAAGAGTGACACAAGGTGCCTCTGACAGTGGACCAGAGTCCTGAAGCACAGCTATTAATCTTTCTCACTCCACAAGGGTTACAAAAGGGATCTAGTTATTAAAGCTGTTTTCTTGACTTCCTTTTAGAAGGCAAATAAATGTGAGTGTAAGGAAATTTACTGTGCCACTCTTTGCTTGTGAATACACCATGCTTACTTTAATCTTTCACTGATGACAATTACATTTACAAAATCACTTAGTTGTTGATGGAAAGGAAAACATTCACATACGAAAAAAAAAAATCACTCAGTAAGTTAGTAACAACTACCATTTTGTAGAAATCTGAAAAGAAACAGTACAATCTATTCTCATATGGTACAGATACTTCTATAAAAAAACTTTTCTATTGTTTTAATAGAACGCCTTGAGGATTCCAACAGACTCTAAGTCCTCTCTATTTTGGGCAAGTGCTCTCTCTTTACTACTGATCTATTTAATTTTAAGCCAGCTAAGACACTTCCAGGCATGGACAGGTATGCCCCTTGGGTGAGAAATGATAATAGCAAAATTCTCACACAACGCTGAGGAAACCAGGGTGAGCCTGAGCCTGACCCGCCAGAGCCACTACCCAAAAATGTGAGGCACATGGAGTCTTTCCCCAGCCGAGACCCACACTGTCCCAATTCTGTTTGCTCCTAATTCCCTCATCTGTGACTCACTTTGCCATTAGGTGTATCTGAGATTTCTTCTAATTGAATAGACCATTCCTTCTTCAACCCCTTTCTAAAGAATGTACCATCATTGATGAGCTCAGCCAACTTGGCCAAGTGCCATTTTTATTCCCTTACCATGCCTTCTCAAAGATCTCTGTTCTATACCTAGTCTGTGCTTTTCCTTTTTCTACAGAGGCTTTCTTGTGAGTATGTACCAACAGAGATACCTACATTTCCAGAATATACTAACATGTAACCAATGAATCATCTATCAGAAATCTTGTTCTCTGAACTTCACCCTACCAATTAGAATTGACTTTTCTTATCTTATACAAACTCATATTTATGTTCAAGTTAAAAATAACTCAGGCTCATGCAATAGGATTTTGTGGGCTATTTTTAGCAGAGGAGCAACAGTTTTAGTTGTGCCGGAGCCGAACCTGTACTACTGAGTGCTTGCAATGTATGCTCAGCACAGAGCTGAAGGGGCAAACTCTTGCCTCACAGATTTCACACCAGGGATCTCTCAGCATATGGACCAAGAACCTCTCTGAAAATGCAGATTCTGAGGTCTCTTGAATCAGAATTTTGGGGGGCAGAAGCCCACAAACAGCACTTTAAACAAGCTTTCATGGTGACTCCAACTGAGCTTAAATATAAAGACCACTGGAGAAACAGCATACACATATCAACATTTGAGAAACAGAACAGCAAAAATATATACTGAGAGTAATACAGTGAAAAGTGCAATTAGCTTTAGAGTCTGACTGACCTCAAGGCAAATTCAACCCCTGACTCTCCTGCTGTACATTCAGCAGCAAATGACTTACCATCCTGACCTTCATTTTCCTCACCAGTAAGTTGCTGGGTTGAAGAGCTACCTGCACAGTCACTATGGATGAATGGCAATATATTTAAAATACTTAGCATAGTGCTCAATAAATATGAGACATCATTATGACAGTCAGGGCCTCTGTCTCATTATGACAGTCAGTTGCTCCAGAATTGTGAAATACTACAGACTTGATAGCTATTATTTCCTAAAAGGAATAACCTAGCACACATGCTTTAGGAATTTGGACCAGAGAGCTTTCATTGTGACTGAGGTAGAAAGGGAATGTACCATGGAAAAACTGCCATGCTGATCTGGGACACTAATTAACGTCTACTCAAACATGAATGGTTGGCAAAAATCTTCTCCTTTCCCAGAAGTTCCCTATACACCACTCTCATTGAACTGTAATTTCAACAAACAATTTAAAAATTACCTGGTCACATATTTCAACTCTTTTGTGATTAAATTATCTATTTCTGCATTCCCTATATCTAAAATAATTTTAAGGTCAAAATTATCCTCAAAAATATCTCAATTTATGTGCTAATAACAGCTCACTAATAGTTGATTGTTTTATGTAGCACAATCCATTCCCAGCAAGAAGGCAAAATTTTATACAGGTTGCTTCTCAAACATACCCTCATTTATTTATATGCAGAATGATAATGCTGACCTCCTGCCAGGAGGGGGCACTCTCTGGGTAGACTACAAGTTTTCTATCATTCCCTCAGCAGAGCTATGTGAAAGATGTCCACTGAGAGCCAAGGAGGCTGCAAAGACAATTCATCTGCTCAAGGCAGCTAACTGGCCCATGAAGGCATTAAGCCGCTTGATGATTACATTAGTAAAATAGGCTAATAAATTAAGCTAATTTGCTCACAGCCAATCCTATTAAAGCTCATTATTTCTGAGAAGAATCAAGAACAACTGCAACTCCATTTCAACAAGTGGAGGAATTCCAAATTATAACACCTGCAAAACTAAGGTAACGACAATTAATGATTAAAAATACAGTGTTAGAACTCAGTATCAGCACTCATTGCAGGGGACATTTATTCCCTCTAAGTTAGAAAGCCTTGTTTGAAATTATCTGCATAAAAACAAGGAAGATAAAACCATTACTATTGCAGGTAACTTCTATTAATGTTGCTTTCATATTCCAGTTCTGCAGGGAAAAAAATTATATGTGTGTATATATATATATATATATATATATGCATATATTAAAATAGACTGAGATAGATCAACACATATAAATAGCTCAATGCAACATCTGTAGCAGTCCTTCAGAGTATATTAAAGTCCTTGCTGTTTATCAGGTTGGTAATATCAATTCTTAGTTATTTAAATTGCCAGTTGCCGGGCAACCACATCTTTATCAACTGTCACTCTAAAGTTCCTCTGCAACATTCACTCAAGAAAAAGAAAACAGTGAAAAAAAATCTTGAGACCCTTTTCTGGAGCAAAAGAAATGCATTTACTTTTACCCCCGAGCTCAGAGTGTCTGATAATTGAGTGACACTGGGGAAATAAAATCTGCTTAGTTATTTGGAGGAGGGACAGTATAGATAACCCAATGGGTGATGTAGATGCATAAAGATTATGGGGCTTTGCTAACCTAAATTTCCTTTCCAGGACCTGGTCCACAGAAGAGACATGTTTGTGACAGAAGCTTTGCAAAAGAAAATATTGCACTCTAGAGAAAATAAAATAAAATTGATAATATATTATTCTTATAATTCTGCTTTCATCCCTGAAGGATGACTAAGAGTTAAGGATCACAGCAATGAACTTCTTGCTTTTGATACTGCCCCTTTTTCTGGACATTTAGAGCAAAGTGATTTGTTACCTTCTCATGAAAACTTCTACAACATATATGTTTTATTTTTATGGATGCATCCATTATTTTACTCAATAGAAGACTTAATTAATCTATCAGTAGTGTAACATTTCTTCTCAAGGTAAGGCAGGCTCCTGAGGCAACTTTGATAATAGAATGCAGTGTATATACAAGCTACTCTGTCAAAACAAGTACTTTTAGAATTGCACCTCTCTGGGCATCAGTTTCAGACCAGATCATCTCTAAAGTTCTTCCGGCAATCACATTTCATAAACCCATCAATATTTAAGTGATATATTTCTCAGTTGCAGACTCTGTAAAACTAAGCCAGCCCAATTAATCAGACTTTTTTTTTTTTTGGTACCGGGGATCAAACTCGGGTCCTTGCGCTTGCGCAGCAGGCGGCAAAACCACTGGACTAAATCCCCGGCCCAATCGGACTTTTTATATATATATATACCGGGGATCAAACTCAGGACCTTGCACTTTCGAGGCAGGTGCCAGAACCACTGAGCTAAATCCCCGGCCCCAATCAGACTTTTTAATATTACTACATCTTTAAAAAGTAGAAACAAATATATCTAGATACAAAGGAAATTATTAAACTGAAATTTTTGCCCAATTATGCAAACATTTGTTTAAAAAGGTAACTGTGTGACTTCAAGTAGGAAATGCCAGAATATGTCAACTTTGAAATAAAACTTTTATGCAATAAAAAGGAACCCTTGAAAAGCAAAGCTAAACCAAACCGGAGAAAAAATATTGCAAATAACCATCAAAGAATTAATCATAGGGTTATTTAAATAATACTTCTAAATAAGAAAACAAAACAAGAACAATTTTAAAACAGAAGGGAAGAAATCAGTAATGAACAAAAATGACAATTTCTGCAGCCAATAATTATATGACAAGCTGCTCAATGAGAAACCAAATCACACCCATCAGACTGGATAACATTTGAAAGTCTTATAAACCTAGTGTTGGCAAGGATACGGAACAACTGAAATTCTTATACTCTTTCAGAGAGTGTAAATGTGCAGACACCACTTCGAATAGCAATTTAAAACTATCTAGTTTAGTGGATGATGTATAATAAATACCCTATGTCCCACGGTAGGCAGAATAACAGTCCCCTAAAGATGTTTATGACCTTACACCAAGAACCTTTGAAAATGTCACCTTACATGGCAAAGGGGTATTAAGGTTGCAGATGGAAATCAAGTTGCTGATAATGACTTTAAAATTGGAAAATCGGGGCCAGGGATTTAGCTCAGCGGTTCCACCGCCTGCCTCGCAAGCGCAAGGACCCAAGTTCGATACTAAAAAACAAATGGAAAATTGTCCTGGATTATTCAGTTTGTCCCAGTGTATTCACAAGGATTCTTAAAAGTGAATAAGAGTGGCACATGGCTGTAATCCAAGCCCTCTGGGAGGCTGAGGCACCAGCATCACTAGTTCAAGCCCATCCTGGCCAATTTAGCAACTTAGTGAGACCCTATGTCAGTGATGTACCTCAGTGCAAAGGCTGGGGGTTCGGTCCCCACCACAAAACAAAAGTAGAACAGGGAAGCAGAAGAAGAAAGGAAGACAGCCTGGTGACAATGTGACTGAAGTGACTATGGAACAACAGAGAGATGCAGCATCCCTAGCTGTCAGATGTAGGAGTGAGGCCATGATCCAAGGCATTTGAGCACTCTCCACAAGCCAGGAAAAGCAAGAATGTGGATTCTCTCCTGGAGGCTCCAGAAGAAACACTCCCTGCCAACAACACCTTGGTTTTCAGGCTTCTCAAATACAAAACTCTCACATAATAAATTTGTGTTGTTTTAAGGAAGCATGATTGGAGTAATTTACTGCAACAGCTATAGGAAACTGTTAAAATAACCCAGAAACTCTGGGTACTCTTAGGGAAATTCTCCTCCAAGCCTCCTTAGGAGAAATCATAACAAGGTACACAGCAAGACTATCTAGAATAGAAATTTTGGAAATGATCTGAATGTCCATAAATGGGAGAAGAGATTTGAGAAAACCGTAGTATTTTGTACAATATAATCCTATACAATCATTGACATAAAGGGGCTAGAGCTTTATATACAGCATGGATGCAACTCAATACTGATGCTGAATTAATGAAACAGAGTAAAGAATGATTTGTATAATACACCATGTAAAAATGCACAAAATGATGTGTTGATATCTATGGATAAATATTTTCTAGTTAAAAGAATAAACAAGTGAAGGAGAAGTATAAGCACCGTACTCAGGACAGTAGCCAACTCTGGGGAATGAATGAATTATATACAGAGGGCATCAAGAATATTTGAAAGGTTGTATTTCTTGAAAAAGAAAAGAAGTCTTGAACTAAATAAGAGAAACGTAAGGATCTGAAAAGAGTACAAGGAAAATAGATATTTATTACATTTATTATTCATATTTTGTTTTACAAAAATATTTCATAAAAATAAAACAACATATGCTCCAAGGATGTATTTTCCATGTGTCCACTGGCACACAGGCAAACTGGTTTTTCCCAAGTTCACAGAAAATGATCTCACCCACGGAAGCATCTCTATTAACGTGCCAATTAAAAGACAAAAATATCAAAAAAGCAAACATCGATATTTAGCCCAATTTTTGTAACCTTCCAAATGTACACTAAAACAAGCAGATTTTTTTTTTATTTTAAGCAATTTCATCTTAAGCCTGCAGAGTCAAGAAGTAATACACATTGGGAGGATCTTTCCATGGGTATCCAAAGAAGCATACCTAGGTGTGAAGAGGTCTATTTGCAAGTGGGCATTTATGCATCAGACCATAGTAAATATACTATCACCTTTCAGACAAAAAAGTAAGATGGCTCATTTAGAAATAATGGTTTAAATAAGTTAAGCAGACAAAATAACATTACACATATTCTTGTTAACCTTCCATCAATAAGAATTAATCAATCTACCAGCTAACAGACTCAGGAAAAAAATTTATTTTTTGTGATTCAGTATTTTTCCCTTGTTACTGATATCACTATAAAACATACTGCAATTCCTATTTTTCTCTTTTTTAAATGGTAATGTCTGCCTAAGGTCCCCAGGGCATTATGAGATTAGGAAATGACTGCTCTGCTTCTTGGGAAAATGTTAAAAATGAAGGGATTTTCCACTTTGACTGCTTTTCCTCCTCCTGAGCTGGAAAAGTTTAACTCTTTCTCTAGAAAGCATTAATAACTGAAATCATTGAAGCTAAATTATTTTTGCTAAAAGATAACACACAAAAATAATGTAAGCATAATGTATAATTTAAATGTATGTTTTGGATGAAAGTAAATGCATTTTATTGCAGCCCATTGTTATTCAAATGAGGCTTATTTAATCACTTCAAGGCCCAGGTCCCTTTCTTTTAAGCCTGAGAAACTAAGTTAATTATATTTAGTTCCAGATGGCACACAATTTTGTACCTGTGCTGCCAAAACATCAACCACAATGTAAACAGCAATACTAGCAGCTATGAAGCAAAACTAAGCTACGAAGTGTTCCTTTGTTGTTTTCCTGACCAAGCCATCCCTGAGTTGATATACACTGATGTCTCAGCCAACAGCTCTGAATATTGCAAAAGACTTGCATATTACAGTCTTAGGCTTAAAATAAAATATAAGCATATTCCATTAATTTATATAATACTATTCAAAGTGCAATGGACTAAGAACTATTGTCTAAAAATATTGAAATAAGAAATAATCCAGCCTGATATTAATTTATGATCCGTTTATCACTATAATTGATGCCTTGTATTTATGCAAAGCACCAATGCAATCAGCATTCCAGAACACTTGATAGAATCCTTCTTCTTCAGTAAGATCCTTTCCCTTAACATTTTTCTCCTCTTTCCTTTTCTTTTTTCTCCAATCAATCAACATGGAGATGATTCCTGGTACATCAACATTTTTACATGTTTGTTGTGTTCCCTGTCTCCAGAGAAATCCCATCTCTCTTTTCATCTACCACTTCTGAAGGGCACTCTGCTTTGGCGAGGACCATCTCCTCTGGGGTGCCTAACTCTATGCATCCCAGATCTAACACCCTAACCTGAAACTACCTTTGAAATTATGCAGGCCACTTCTTTGTCCTTTCCAGTAAATTCCCCACTCAGCTCTGATGGTCACCTATATCTGAACTCGTTCTATCTATGAATCATCACATCCCAATTACTTAAGGGTTATCATGGTTCCTTTGCTTAATTAAATATCCTGTTCATTCAAACAAGGCTTTAATCCTTCTTTAATCTATCTGTTACCCACAAATATACACAGCCCTCACTACCAACTGGTGCTAACTTGGTAGATGACTGACATATGCATGCAACATAGCACAGCCCTCATCCATTCAGTAAATTTTAAGCATATGACTTCACTCAATCCTATCACATTGCTGTGTTTACTGCTTTAAATTATCTATCCCCATGTGAAATTATCTGGCTTATTCATTGCTCCTTGTTGAGTGTGTTTCTCCTAACACCAAAATACAAACTCTATGAAAGCAAAGATGATGTCTTTCTAACTCAAAGGAGCCAGAAACCAATGCCTGGCCTATGATAGATGGCAGTCCATATATCCTAATGACTGTTCCAATAAAATCACTTAAAATATTGCTTCTCTGGGATTCTCACCTGACATGAAATGCAGGATTACTTACTGACCTATCTACAATGCATGTGAATGGGCCATATTTTGTGGAAACTCAAAACAAGTGAAAGAGAGTATTCCCAGATCTGGTAAGTGACACGCTGAGTTCTAAAGGACAAACAAAGAGGCCATTTGAAATACAGATTTAAACATACTATATTGCAAGATCTTTCTGTTTCAATTTTTAGGGGGGTTTTTTTGCGGGGGGGGTGGCTTCAAGAAGGTTAGAAGAAAAGTACAGGGAATAGCATGTGTGACCATTGGGGAAGTAAGAAAAAGGATGGCCTAGACATTTCCTGTGGAGGGACTGAGGTGGAGGCTGAAAAGATGGAAAGGGGGAGGTGGAAATGAGGCCGGGAATCATCAGGGCAGTTGAAGCCCTGAACAAATATAAATAATATAGCATCGGTGGGTTAACATTTACGGAAAAAACATGCTACTCTCAGAATGGTGCATGTAGTAGGGAGGGCGTGACCAAAGGTAGGAAAACTGAGTTAAGAAAGCACTGCAGGGGCTGGGGATTTAGCTCAGGGGCACAGCACCTGCCTAGCAAGCAAGAGGTCCTGAGTTCAATCCAAAAAAAAAAAGCCACTGCAGGATTCCAAGATATGAGTAGCACTGAATTAGGATAATGGAACTGGGGCTGGACCACAGGGAAAGGAGCACAGGGATATTCAAGGAGATAAGATCAATAGATCTTATCACCACAAGATCCAAAGAAGTGAGTGGAAGGGGAAATCCAAGATATCCCCAAGGTTCCTGATTTGGTGGACCTGAAAGAGGTCCCAATTACAGAAATCAGGAATAAAAAATGAGGTTCAGCAAGCAGCTCAGAAGGCTTCACTTTCCATGAACTTAGGCAATAAAATGCTTCAAAATGTTAAGTTACCTCTCAGAGTTGGTATTTAGGGTTATTTTAGCCTCTTCTTTTATTTTACTTTCTGAATTTTTAAAATAAATATACTATTCCTAACAAGAAAATCTTTTTATTTCTACAATTTTTCAATAACATTGGTTTAATTATTTATTTACATCACACTAAAGAATCTGAAAGTCATTAAACTCAAAACCAGGTGTGACATGTAGCCATCTTAGGGGTTCGGAGCTTTGTTTTTGTTTTTTTTTTTTTGGAACTGGGGATCAAACTTGGGTCCTTGTGCTTGCGCAGCAGGCAGGGAAACCACTGAGCTAAATCCCCGGCCCTGTTTTGTTTTGTTTTTTAATAAAGATAGCCAGCAATAAGCTGGACACACTGGTACACACCTATAATTCCAGCTACTCAGTAAGGTGAAGCAGGAGTACAGCAAATTCAAGGCCCTGGGCAACTTAGCCAAGCCTCTTTGTTGCAAAAAGGATAGAGAGTGGAGATGTAGCCCAATGGTAAAACATTTGCCTAGCATGTTCAAGGCCCCAGGTTCAATCCTCAGCATCACAAAACACCCACACACATACAGATAGTGTATTAGTCACTGTGGTGGAGTGACTAATGGTCAGTTTAAGTGGGAATGCCCAGCTGAACTGTGTCAGTGTGGTTCTGGGCATGTAAAACCCAACTGAGGATTGTTGCCAGAAAGGCATAAAAAGAGAATAGGAGGGGATGATTGACTGCTGTTGATTTCCGAGAAGCTTTGTTGTGGCTGGTTTTCCTGATACAAACTGGGCTGTTCCCGTGGTCGGAGGAACTTGGGTCCTTGCTGTCACCAAGGATGTCTGCTGTTCTCTTGAGGGGTGCTCTGGTCTTTACCTTTGTCTTGAACGTTGCTCCACTGCAGATCCCTCAGCCTAGTGGCACAGATCTTTCACCCATCAGGCACAGACTTTATAGTTTCCACTACTGGCCCTTGGGCCTTTCTAATGCAGATCCTTTTTTTTTTTTTCCTGTTTTTTTATTAGTACATGTCTGCAATACACAATTTTACATTCCTTGTGTGGAGTCGGTACATGTACATAACACATCCCAATTCCTTTTTTCATTCCCTTTCCCTCCTCTCCCTACTCCCTCTCCATCTCTTCTCATTTGAGAAAGAGCTATCTCCCTACTTCCTAGTATTTATCTTTTATTTTGCTCTTTATTTATAATTTGAGTTTCTCATATAAGAGAAACCATGCAATATTTAAGCTTGTGTGTCTGATTTATTTCATTTAACATTATGGTCTCAAGTGCATCCATTTTCCTACAAATGACTCAAGTTTCTTTCTTTTCATGGCAGAATAGGTTGTTGTTCTTTAGTCCTCATCAGCAACACAAATTTGGTCATTAGATGGACTAGAAACAGCTTCTAGACCTTCACTTAATTCATCAGATTTTGTTACACTTAACCTCTTTCTCTTCTGACTTCAGCATCCTTACAGATACTGGAAATTTCTTCCATTCTTCCTCCTTTGCAAGTAGTGGATTTTTTGAGGGATTTTACTACTTCACTTCTCAACTCATCTGATTCTTCAAAATTTGTATCATCACCATCAGATGCTTGTGCCAGCAGTTCCTCATCTACTTTAATGCAAGAAGCCATTTCTACCTTCCCCACATCTTCTTCTCTAGGAAGCCATTGCTTTAATGCTCTTATATCAGGACCAGTAGGGCAGGTGGAAGTGACATCGGCTGCTGCCATCATTTGCAGCAGAGTCCGAGGCGCTCTGGCATCCCACTACCTCCTGTTTTCTGCAGCTACAGCATCCTGAGTGAAAAGCTCTGCTTCTGGGCCGCCGAGTTTTTCAAAGGCTTTGTCTAGGTCATCTTCATGGTCCTTTAGACAGTCATATCCCTTAAACTTTATGCTGTCCTCAAAGGTCAAAGTTTCATTGAGTATGTCCATTGTCTCTTCCTCTTGGACAGTGTTTCCATCAGATATACATTCATCTAAATTAATTTCGAACTTTACCCCTCTCTTAGCTTTATATTTCTTTTCCGGAATTTTACTTTCCTTTATGTTCTCAACCCTAATATTTTTCAAGTCTCTTTCAACGTCCTGCACTGTCGTGTCCCCTGCAGGAGCATTTTGGTCAACAAGCAGAAAATTCTTCTTCACCATATAGGTCCTGATTTTGAAGCTCTCCTCCAACTCTCTCCTCATCTTCTTCCTAATTTCCTTCATGTCACTGTGGTACTGCTGGTGTATTTCCTCTAACTGTTTCCAATATTCCTGGTCCTTCATTTCCTTTTTTCCTAAACTGCAGCTCCTGCAGCCTAGGCTTTTCTCCATGACTTCTCAGCTCTGTGGTCTGGCTGTGATGTGGCTCAGCAGAAGATGGACGAAGACCCAATTGCTTTTCCACTTTCAACTTATATTGTTGAGCTTCAAATTTCCTCTCTCTAATGCAGATCCTTGATACAGACTTGCATGAGACTTTGCCATGGGCTCTAGGTCCGGCGGGACTCATGAGGAACTCTGCTATGAGATCCAGGACCTTGGCTGGATTCTTCAGGTCTCTAGCTTACAGACAGATCTCGTGCACCCTTCTCCATTTGACTTGAATTCTTGCATTTGGGTGAATATTGTAAGATAGCCTATAAATTTACATGTCCTATATTAAATCTATTCCCTTGCAAACTCTGACTACAATAGTCACTTTCCCACAAATTACCCAACACCCACAGTATAAAGCAGGAGACTGCTGCTCAAGCGCAAGGACCTGGAGTTCGATCCTTGGTTCCAAAAAATAAAAAATAAAAAAAATAAACCTGGAGAGATTTATTTTGGCTCATGGTTTCAGAAGATTCAATCCATGATTGGATGGCTCCATGGCAGAAATGGCACGGTGGAAGGAAGAGGCAGAGAAAAGTTGCTCTACCCTGAGACAGCCAGGAAGCAGAGAAAGAGAAGGAAGGAGCCAGAGACAAAAATATACCTTCCACAAAAACAAAAGCAACAACAAAAAAGAATATACCTTCCAGGTCACATTCCCAGGTGATCCATCTCCTCCAACTAGACCCATAGCACATTCAGCTATAAACTCTTCAATGGATTAATCCACTGATGAGTAGAGTGTGCCATGATCCAATCAACTTTCAAAAACTCCACTTCTGACTACATGAGACTTTGGAGGGACATTTTAATTCTAAACCATAACATACAGTTAGCAGTAGAAAAGATGGTGACATACCAGGCAATCTATGTCAAGTTGAGCTTATTTTCATCTTCTAATGTGATTTTCTACCATACACCACAAAAGTTTTATGTAATACCAACTCTAAGGATATGTTGTGCTCAACCACATTCTGCACAAAATTAATATGTAAAAAGGACATTCCCTGTAAATTAGGTTTTTATTTTCACCTATTGATAACAGCAATTCATCTAATTTTCATACTTAAAATTTTTGATAAGGTAATTTAAACAGACTCTGCCATCACCTTGCCAACAAACAGACTATTTTATATGCCGTCTTCTTAAACATACTGACCACAGCATTATGTACACAGAACTTTCTAAAAAATATCTTAATGTAATCACTTGTATAGAAAGGGTTAACAACTGTTCTATCTCCATTTGCTGATTTCTTTGAGGAATTTTTTCAGGTTTTTGGAAATAATTTTCATTAGTATTTTCTATAATATGCAAATGTAACACTTCAGCGATGTATTCAACAACAGGCCTAAGTTTATGGTATACATCAGTTTACAAAAGGAGGCTTAAAATCATTGCCCTCAGGTCACTCACATTTGGGTGAGGATGTGGCAGGGCGTAGAGTTTTGAAAGTATCTCAACCAGGTTACTACATATAAACTAAGGAGACCCAAAACCTATGAGACCCAAAGAGTGGTGCTAAGACACCCTGAGGAACTCAATATCCCTAACAATCACACCCACGGATGTTTTAATGGAGAGTTGTAAGAGAAGAGCCCCTCTCAGCTTGGTGCAAGGTGTGCTGCTGTGGGATTACCAAACACATTTGGGAAGAGAGAGTGGTAGAGTTAGAAAGTGTGAACGTGAAACTGAATACTCTAGAGCTCTCTAACCCTCTGGAAGGACGGCTGATGAGCTGAACTCAATGGAAGCAAAAGTGTGCAGTTACATGGACCATCAGCGATGAGGGGCCTGGGCAAGGGTGAGTTGGGAAGCCCTTAGCTGGGAGATGAGTTGATCCTAGAAAGGACAACACTGTTATGGCGAGTCCCTTCTGCTCAAAGAACACAGTCAGTTGGAGAATTAACCACAAAGTCCAACGTGGTGGTGTTGACTTTATCCCAGTAACAACTACACAGTATATCTTGGTGGTCTGTAAGACTCCAATACCTTTAATAGTCAAACACCCACTTTCTCAATAGGAGAAGAATCTCAGGGTAAGAATGAGAACTGCCAGTTGGGGTGTGAAAGATACCTGTATCCCAAACACTGCTAACCCCTAAAATATCTAAAGTATGTAAAGCAAACATTCCAGTTAATACCTTAGAGCAAGATGGAGACTGGTTGCTTCAGCTTGGTAAAAACAAAATGGTACAAGTAACTAAGAAAGAGGGCTATATGGAAGTGGAAAGTGGAAAAAAAAATGAGCTCCCCCAGTTATACCTCATTACTCAGACAGCCCCTTAGACATTCCATCAGAAGTACAAATGAGCTTCAAATGTCCCAAGAGTTTAAGATCATATATAATGAACTAGGCTGTCTTCATGTTCATATAACAAGTACCCTGGCATCATGAAAATTTGTCCTCTTTTCAGAGATGTTTGGCTTTCTCTGGACTTAACATTCTTTTCTGAATACCAAAGTTTTACAATATTTACTACGCAAAATTTCCTGAGCAAGCAGCAGCTCAGTAAGCAGAACCTTGCCTGTAGGCGCTGATAGGTTTTTAGACTCTGTGCACCTGGGATCAAAGGGAGGATTTTCAGATAATTTTAAACCCCTTACTAGGGTGTTCTCAAAATATTCAAGATTTTAAACTTTATCACCAGACTGGGGTGAAATCTTTTTTCAAACAGATAAATTTTCTGCAGTCTTGAAGTGTTTTTTAAGAAACCATAATCACCTCACTCAGATGTACTGAAACTAGCAAGGGAATAATTCAGTTTACTTTTGAAAGAACTCTGCAAAATACTCATTACCCAACAATAGAAGCTGGGCTTCAGCAGGGCCTCAGCTCAATTCTAAAAAGCTTAAAGTCTAGTATGACTTCCTTGCTAACCAGGGCACACAACTTTTCACCAGCTGAAGAGGCTTGTTTTCATAGTGGCTGCCTTAGTCTAAAGAAAAATGCTGCTCATTGAGAATGTTGGTTTTATGAAGGGACAGGAAGTCAAATTCTACTGTAGATACTGAATGAAAAAAATACAATTTTATTTCCCATTCAAATTGAATGACCTTCAATTTAAACACTGTGTCAATAGACTGACTTTGTTTCTAAGGTGATATTTAATTACTAAATAACTTTCAAATACATATATATATATATTAGATATATGCATGTAGGTTGAGAGCCTTGATATTGGAAAGGAAAAGATTAATTTTATTTTTCAAGGTATTACATAACAAGCAATAATGTATAAAATTTTCAGTTATCATTAAATGGATAGAGTTATTTGCACAGCTAAATACTCAGAAAACCTCTAGTAGTCAATTATCCAAACATAATTACTAACAATTTCATCTTCATAATACAAAACATTGTTATAGTTTCTTTGTTTTGTTTATTTGAATTAAAATAAGAAGAGCTGGGATGTTATCTGGATCTAGTCCAAAAGCAGCAGAATTTTTTTAAGTTCTGAGTAAGATGCTATATTTCATTATTTTTCTTAGTTTGGTGGGCTCAAAGACAAAAATCTTATAAAACAGCCTGTATGCTTGTATTCTGTTATTGCAATTTTTAAAAATATATAACCAAATCCACAATGCTGATCTCTTCTTTTGACCAATTCTATCTTTTTGTAGGAGACAGAAGCTATATTCCTGCTGCCTAGAGTTCCAGAAGTACTGCCTCTGATTCCCCATCAAAGCCTCTTTCCTCAGATGGAAAGGACCCCAGATGGCTGGAGATTTCATTTTAGCAAGATGTGAATTTTACCCAGGCAATGAATACCCTGGCTTTGGGTGAGAAAGAGCCTTCGTCCGCCATTGTTTTTTTCATGAACTAAGGTTGCCTCGGGTCTTAAGAGTTCTCTATGGTGTTGCATTACTTTCCAAAGCTGCTGAAACAAATCACCGCAAATTTGGTGCCTTAAAACAAAAGAATTTAGTGCTTTTACAGGTCCTGCGGCCAGAAGTCTGACATCAGTGTTACTGAGCTGGTATCGAGGTGTTGGCAGGACCATTCCTCTAAAGGATCCATGGAGCACCTGAGATTTCCAGCTTCTGGTGGCTGTAATCATACCAATCTACCTCAGTGGTCACAGTGCTTTCTCCTCTTGCGTCTGTGTCAAATATCCCTCTGTGTCCCTCCTATGAAGACATGTGATTGCATTAGAGCCTATCTGCATAATGTACAATAATCAGAATAATTACCCCATCAAATTCCTTAGTTTAATCTCATCTGTAAAATCCTTTTTGGTCACAGAAGGTAAGATGGACTAGCACATAGATATTTTATAGGGTACCATTATTCAGCCTGTTACAGCTATCTTATACAATCCAACATGCCACAAAACAGTTTTTTAAAACTTGCCAATTTACTTCTTCCTGACTCTCAGCAAACAAAACAACAGGAAAACACAATATATTTAGATTATATTATATGTCCTATTTTTTTGTTTGTTTTTGTTTTTGGTACCGGGGATTGAACTCGGGACCCTGAGCTTTCGAGGCAGGCACCAGAACCACTGAGCTAAATCCCCGGCCCTATATGTCCTATTAATAATTTGGTAGTGGGGCATAAAATAAGATATCCTGAAAATTCCATTTTATCATGGTATGATAATGGTATCCAATAAAATTAAACAGTTGTTAGCATACTTTTCACTTTCTGAAACATATCATTTAAAAAGTTTTTTCACACATGTAATTACTAAGGTTAGAAATGAAAGATTACTAGAAATGCTAGTAAATGTAGATAATCATGAAATGCATTTGCTGGGAACTCTACCATGTCTCATGCTGAAAAAAAATCACTATTCTAGAAAGTCAGCAAAGTGTAATGAAGAGAATCAGATATTCTGTATTGAAAGAGACCCAGCTTTTCATCCCAGCCTTGTCCCTGACCAAATGACTTCAAATAAGCACTAATCCTAAATTTCTTTTCTTTATTTTCTCTCCCTCAATTTCTTAATATGAGAGCTATCCCTAGACAATTCCTTGCCAATCAAAATTCATAATGAAACAGACTTGAGCCCCTAATTCACTGGCTGCTGCAAGTTCAAAGTAATCCCCTCTCTTTTGCTACCAGTTCCTGGAGAAGTTGCAGTCTCCATCTACTTTCTCTCCTTCTTGGCTTTCTCCAGTACTATATCCACTTGTGGCCAGAGCCCAAATTTGCACATACATACATCTATGTACACACACACACACACACACACACACACACGCACGCACGCACACACCCCTCTACAGAAAGCTAACTTCCTTCTTCCCTCTCTCCCATACTCCAGCTCAGGAAAACCCAGGAACTCTAACCCCTTCTTATACTACTTTCCAATCTTTTTCTCACCCTGAATTGGTAACAGGCACAAGACAAAACCCTTGAAAGAACAGAGGGAAAGGAGGCATGCAATGAGATCAAGAGCACATAGTCTCCTAAGAATCCTCACCAGGAAATTTTTGCAGACAGTCACAACTTTCTTCTTAAAAAGATTTTCTTATTTTTGTCAAAATGTTAAGATATTTTCCACCATATTACATTTTTAAATGAGGGAAATTCTACTCATTTAAAAAGGTAGCTAATGAGAATTTAAAAGAAAAGCAATATAAAATAATTTAGCACAGTTGTTATTATCATACAAGAGGGAATGACACTAGATCTTTTTCAATGTAAGAAAATCCATAGTCAATATTCTTCAACTGACTTCACAAATTACTGAAGTCAGAATCACAGTTTGAATCAATATTATATTCTAAGGGGCTGTCATGCATAAAAACAAATGCCAATGAATTCCACTCTGAAAACAACTTTGCATAGCTTTATTTTTAGTTTCTCAAAACTGGCCTGGTTCTCTTTTTCCTAGATAAAAATATTTCCCTCTGAAATTTCTAATGTAACAAATAAAGAGAGAAGAATATTTCTGGTTTTAGCCAAAAATTATTTGGGTGAGGGTAGAGATGCACATGTAGATAAGGGTAAAACTAGAAACGTAAATCTGATTCAGAATCACACTTCGTGCTTAAGAATGAACAGTAATGTTCATTGTGTTGAGAACTTACAATTGATCCTCTTCTTTTTCTGGTTTATGCAGTCCTTGTAACTCATTTCTACCATTAAGTATTCATATGCAATTTTTACTGCTTTGAATAGAGTCATGCATGAAAATCTCTAAGCTCTATTCAATCCATGAGACTTTATAATGACAGGTATAAGTACAACTAATGGTGGAAATTAACCACTAGCTCCACTGGTCTTGATCCATCTGAGCTATAAAAGAGTTTATATGGTCACCCCAAGGCTCATTTCTTTCTCTAGCAGTCCTTTTATAATACTTCATAATTAATATATACCATGACATTAACGAAAAATAATATGCTATCCAGCAGAATTAGGAATAAAGCAGATCTATTACTCAGCCAGAGAATAGTGTCTCTGAAATACCAAGCCTCTTGCTAAGGAGACTTGAACTTTAAAGCACTCCCACAGTACAAACACAGAGAACATTATGGTGCCAAGGAATCAGCACACTTACAGGAAACTTCCACAATGGTTGTAATGGACCAATTCCAGGAAGGTGAACGTTACAATCAAAGCTAAGTTTCACTTTGTTGACACTCTGTAAGTGGCACTCACATTAAAACAGAATAATATCTTAAGTTTAAAAATCCAGATAGATGGATAGAGATATGTATATGTGTATATACACAGATATGTAGATGCAAATACTGTTTAAAGAATATCTTCAAGCAAGCAAATAAGAAAGTAAAATGCAAGGCCACAGAAATGTTGTATGCTCCCCATAGCAACTTCCAGCAGTCAAATGCTTTTTCTCAGAGTAAGCGACATGAAAGCATTTAGAGAAACATGTTGCTTTCTCTTTCTATAAAAATCATTTTTCCATTTTATGCTTTCAATTATCTGTCTCAAGTTCCACTTTAAACGCAAAATAACTAACAAAAACTGAGCCCATTTAAATCATTTAGAAAGGTGTTCATGTACAGTTTGCTAAGTGAAAACGTTCATTTTTGCTGAATAACTTGTGCATCCTATAATTGTAAAATTGAGCCCAGGGATAATAACCAGAAAAAAACAGACATCATACACTGCTAAAAATAAGCTGATGTCAAAGCCAGCAGACTTAGCTCCTAAGTTCACCTAAAATGACAAGAAGTCATGGTGTTTCTCATCTCAAGTCATGGATATTTGACAAGTCTTCTCATAGGTCATCCAGAATATCACCACAGTTTAACTAAATGTGGATTTTTTTTTTCCTTCAGAGGGTGATATGAGGAATGAATTACTCTAAATATATTATGAGGTTTTGATATGTCCAAAGACTATAATTATTTTCTGTGATTAATCCTGTTTTTTTATTGCCATGCGATGGGCAATTTTGGTGGAATGGGTTCTGATTTGGGACCAGAGTTCATAGCTCTGTGTTTTGTGTTATTAATTTCCAATGCGATTGTGACAGAAGCTAAGGGCAGTGAGTTGAGGTGGGGAAGAGAAGTATGAACCAAGATTTGCTTCCCTTGACAAACAGACCTCTGGCATGACCTGTGTCCGTGGTGAACAGTTTCAGCTACATGAGAGGGCAGAGGACCTGGAGCTAGTCCAGGGCCCAAAGTTCATAACCAGTTTATTTAATTCTGAGAGTTATTTTAAAAGGCTGTTAACCTTAGAGTGGTATACATAAGTAAAATCAAATAAAAAACAATGTCATCTTACTCAAGGAAGGGGAGCAGAGCATGTTGGGATTCTGATATAAAGAAACGATCTCATTGAAAATTCTGTTCCGCATTGTCAGCCTTGCAAAGCCTATCTTGCTGAAGACTAATTTAGGCCAAACTCTTTATTTTACAGATAATAAAATTAAGGTCTCACAGGTCCAAAGAACTCTGGCAAGGTCATTTAATGATGCTATACCATTTTCTGAATAATGCTACTCAAAGGAACATACTGTCTTCTTCCAAAATGATTCATTTCTTCCACTTAATTCAGAAAGTAATATTAAGGTTTCTTATCCTCAAAAAGAATAGGCTAAAAACTTCAATCATAACTTTTGAATATATTCAGATATGACAAAATATTTTATCTATTGCTCCTCATATTACTACAATCTTATGAGAGTTTCTAAACACCTTGAATGTAGCTCTTTTTTACTTCTGTAGTTAGCAATTTGCAGACCGCTGTGGATTTTGGAAGCTACTAATTGTCTGAGGAAAAAAAGAAATAACGTCACTGGGACACATTGGCACACTGAAGGCAAGAAAAAGCCTTTAATTGCTGTGACTTGGGAGCAAAGGGAGGGAAGCAAATGAAAACGCAATACAGAATTTTTAAAAGAGGCGTGTGAAGGTGTTAGAGAATGGAACACATTCAACTCTTACTTCCCTAAGTCTGTAATTACCACCTGGCCCAAAGAACAAGCAGTGATTCTCCATAATCTATCTGTTGCCATTAGCTGAAATAGCTCTTAAATGCTTGCTGTCAGCTTTTTTTTAAATCTAAAACAAATTGGGAAAGGGAGTGTCTTTAAATTGTGACTGCAATTATCAATCATTACAAACATAATTTTGAAATTTTTTAATGTTTACATTACCAAGAGGAAAGACGAAGGAGCATGATAGCCTATCCTGCCTGCTTTCTTTGTAGAAAGGGTCTGAAGTCCTTTCTCAGATTAAGCACCTCACTGCCTCACAACAGCAGGTTTCCTTCCACTGTCCTTCTTTGTTCATAACACTGGAGTTTCTTTTCTTCTTTCATACTCATGGTGGTGGGGTGCTGACAATGGCCAAAGCTCTGGCCCAGGAACGACTCTGAATTTACTTCAGAAAGTGTTTCAGTAGTGTATACTTTACCCCCTTCCCATGCACAAATGGGCTAAACTAGCACTAACCATAACATTCTGACTTTCAGCAGATTCTGGATATCTCACTAGCAATCAAACTGTGCTAGTAGTTATTAATCAATCAATATTTATTAAGTCCATACTAACAAGTATTAAGCATCAAATCATCACAGTTTTATTTCTAAAGCAGTGGTTTCTCCTTTAAAAAAAAAAATTACTAGGGCTGGGGATTTAGCTCAGTGGTTCCACTGCCTGCCTCCCAAGCACAAGGTTCTGAGTTCGATCCCCAGTACCAAAAAAAAAATTACTAGAATATGTTTGGGTAAGGATTGTTCTTTATAATACTTCAAAATACACACTCTGTTGTATCAGCTTTCCATCATTATGACAAAATACCTGACACAATCAACTTAAAGGAAGAAAGATTTATTTCAGCTCACAGTTTCAGAGATTACCACCTATGTTCGCTTGGTCCCATTTCTTTGGGCCTGAGGTGGGGCAGAACATCATGGTGGGGAGCATATGATGGAAGAGATCTGCTTACCTCATGGTGTGGGAATGTAAAGGGTGAAAGGGGAAAGTACCTAATATCCCTTTCAAGGGTACACCCCAATGACCTTCCCCACATTGGGTCCCACTTCAAAATGATTCTACCACTTCTCAGTCGCACCACAGGCTTGTGACCAAACCTTTATCACGTGACCTTTGGGGCATATTTAAGATTCAAACTGTAGTACTTTCCAAGTCTTCCTCTTATTTGTAGGGGCATGGAAGTCTTATGGATAATGTTTATTACATTACAAAGTCTCATTCAAGATTTCTAAATCTTGTGCTCATTTTGGTAGCACATATTCTTAAAAAAAAAGATTTGTAAATCTTTTAGGTGAAAGAGATCAGATTTGAATAACCAACAAGAGAAGATCAAATGGCAATCTGTAAAGATTTCTAAACACTGAACAATAATGAATAACAAGAAGGGCCAATTTTTTCAGTATGAGTTTTACTACTATGTTTGATAACATGGAAACTGTTCTAAATTTGTATGCTGCTGAGGGTATGGGGGAAAAAAAGAGAAACCATCACTGGAACAAGCAGGAGTACTGAAGGCAAGAATAACTCCACAATTACAGTGACTTGGGTACAAAAAGTACAAAGCAAGTGAACATATTATATAGATCCATGTATAAAACATAGCCAGCATAGATAACCATAAAGGGAAAAAGTAGATTAATAGTTGCCCAGGCTTGGGGGATGGAGATATTCAGGTAATGAAAATATTCTAAACTTGACAGCAATGATAGCTGTACAACTCTGTAAATGTACTAAAAAAATCACTGAATTGTATGCTTTAAATTGTTGAGCTAAATGGTAAGTAAATTATATCTCAGTAAATAAAGCTATTACCAGAAGGAGTCATACATTGGAAAATGGAACACGAAAAGAAACACATGCAAGGAGTAATTTAGTAAAGGAAAATGAACATGAGGAGCTAGGCCAGTGATGGCAAACCTTTTAGAGACAAGTGCCCAAATTGCAACCCCAAACCCACTTATTTATCACAAAGTGCCAACACTGCAATTACAACTGAATATTGAGGTTTTAGTTTAGAAAAAACAACTCATACATTAACATATTTTGTCTTAAAAGAAAAGCAACACACATGCCATAGGGTTGCCATCACTTATAAACAGCATCACTTCCCCTCCTGCCACTAACCCTCAGAGATTCTTTCAATTCTCTGAGACCACATGGTTCTTTCCCACCTCAGGAACTTGACATATATCACATAATATATCTGACCCACTCTTTGTCAGTGGTATTGTTTTTTGGGTTTGGTTTTCTCTACCCTCAAGAATAGGTCTTTCTTGTCTTACGTGCTACTTCTTCAAAGAATTTGCACATATCCAACTAAAGTAGATGACACTGCTCTTTCTCACACCCTTATGCTTTCTGTCCAAACACTGATCTCAGTTCACAATTACTTATTCACTTGTGTAGACTCTTTTTATTGCCTTCTCCACTGGCTACATGCTGCATGGTAGCAGGAACTGTTTTGAGCCTAGCACAGTTTAGAGGAGAATTCATAGAGAAAGTATCTACTGGGTAAATAAATGGATTAAGAATGAGTAAGTGGCTATCCTAACAATGCCTTAACAAGACTTCACAAGTTACAGATAAATGAATATGCAAAAATGGATAAACAGTAAAGCATTTAATCAAAATACTATAATAAAATTAAATGTTCCATTTTTTTCATGTTTTAATATTGTATTAAAGCTGGACAGTCATAAATCAAATAAAAACTGGTTAAATTTATGTGTACATGCCTTCCGACAATAAAAATCTATTAAATGCTTACTTATTAATAGACTTAGTAATTGGGGTTAAAAAGATGAATAAAATGAGTACTTTCTCTCATTGAACTTAAAACCTAGCACAAGAGAAGGTATGTAAAATGATTCTGGAATTAACAGAGAGAAGAAAGAAAACAAATCTACCTAGGCATGTGAAAAAAATCCTTTGAGATCTTTTGATGTATACATATGGAAATCAATTTAAAATATATTTTCTGATAAAAGCATTAAAGAAAACCATTTAATAAGGATTATACTATATACATTTTAGAGATAAAGACATACAATTAGTGATTTCTCTAGTAGTCACACAAATGGTAAATAAGAAGAGAAAATAGGATTGAAATCCCAGTCTTTTTGCTCCAGTCACAGTTTCATTCTCTTAACATATCTGAAAGGATTAGGGATTTGTGTTATATATTCTTTCTTTTTTAAAAGCACGTGGAGAAAAAGAACTCTGGAAATCAAGATAAAAGCATACAAATCTACCATTTTTGGAAAACTAGCTCCTAAAATACCTGATTTCATCCTGTTAGAATGTCAAGGAGGGAAGAAAAGGCAAGAAGGGAATGAGGAATGGAGGAAGAGAAAAAAGGGGAGAGAGAGAAGAAGCAGAGAAAGAGAAGAAAAGGGAAAGTGAATCAATATTAGATGCATTAATTACAAGGAATAAAGAGACATGGTACAATTGAAGACCTACCAGGTAGCTTTCTTATCTAGCCCCTGTCACTTATGTAAAACATGCCTTCATCCCAGTGTCTATTCCTCCCTGTCTGCAGTTGAATCTAAGTGCATTACTGCCTGCAAAGACCCTGGGGACAGCCTTTCCAGCTGCTCTGTTTCTACATACAGTTGAGATGGTTCTTGTAATCACTCAGCTATGCTAAGGTCCTGAGAAGCAGTTCTGAAGAGGCTTCAAATGGAGACCTCAGAGATAATCCAATCCCAATCCTGCTTTATTTTACAGAAGAGAAAGCCTAGGTGCAAAGAGATGAAATGAGTTGATCAGTATTATAACTAACACAATATTTCTGCTTAGTGGTCCAAAAAGAGTCCAGGCCCCCAAATTAAATCCTTTACTTAATGAAACAATTCTCCTCATAGACCCAGTGGTCTTCCAGCCTAGTTTCTAAGATTTTTATTTTTTTGTAAAGATACAAAATTCCTACCATTTTAGCAGAGTACATAGACTCTGGCTTGGGTTCACTTCACTGAGAAGCTCCTGGGCTGCCACTACCTGAGTATATGTTTAGGCGTTTAAATGCTGAACCTCTTACCTTCTCCCACTGTATTCTGATTGATCAAGATTTTTTTTAATTATCGTACACTCTTTTATTAAAAGTTAAAATACAGTTTAAGAAGCACTGAAGCTCTCAATCATTCATGAGTTTTTTTAAGAAGTATTTTATAACAACTTGTTTTCAAAAACACAGCAAAATTATCTTCAAAATTTGTGAAATACACAAAAAACAAAGCAAAAATAATGTAATCAGACTTTAAGTGAAATTAAACATATCATTAAAAGTCACAAACTGACATTCTGTGAACACAAACACACTACCAGAATAACTTTAAAAAATGGCTCAAAACCTTTCATTTTCTTCATATGGAGTCTCAAAATTTGGCTTCTGTAGTTACTCTACAGTAAAGCATTAACTCCAGCAGGTCACAGTAAATAAACATGTAACCTAAAAAAAATAATACATGAAGCCATTGGCAGTGAAAAACAGGCAAATCTTCATTACTTTATCAGATTAGTCAGTCAACATGGAAAATCAAGGAATAAGGTCCTCAGGTTAGTGGTCCTCAGCAAGTAAACCTCAAACTAAAGAAGCAAAGAACAGAGTTACAAGAAAGCCAGCAACCTAAGGAGGGTCCCTGGGTAGCCTGAATGCCTAGAGGAAAGCAGAGAAAGGCACACTGCTAGGGCTGCAAGAGTTAGTGAGTATCAACAATAATGTCAGATGCCCAGTTACATTTAAGTTTCAGATAAATAACAAATAATTTTGAAGTATAAATATGTCCCTTGTAATATCTGGATCATACTTACACAGAAAACATTATTTATTGATAATATGAAATTAAAATTTAACTGAGTGTCCTGTTATTTATTTGATCACCTAGACCCCAGTCACAAGAATGAGCCCATCAGTCATACCAACTCTGATTTATTTTACCAGCACCACCTATGACCTTGTGCAAGTTCTTAAATTCTGAGAGTCACTTGGAACCTGAAAGGGTTGCTGCAAAAACACAATTAGGTAACACTCAAATTGCCTACGCACCAATGCATCAATACCTGTTTATCCTATTGCCCCTTGCATACTTATTAATTCTGTCTGACCTGGGCTTGGATTAGAAAACCACTTATTTTGATGTAGATTATTAATTTTAACCCCAATTACTTCTCTATGAACTGAAATACTACATAGCATACTAAAAACTTTACTTTATAATTGAACTACTACTGTCTGAAATGCAAACAGAAAACAGTTTGATTTAGGGAAAATGTTTAGGGCAAATTGATAGCTATCCCTAATAAACCCTCACATTCAGAAATGGGTACTTTTCACAGAAAGACTGAACTTTCTGTGGTCAATAAACTAAACTGAAAAATCTCTAGCCAACTGTAATAAACACAGAATTGAAAGCTAATAAAACACCACAGGGCATTTCAAGGTAACTCAGCAGGAGAGAGCTCACCAATATAGATGTGTTTAAAGATGGTGACTGCAGATATAATAATTAATCTGCTTTTGAACTAATGAACAAATCACATGCTTCCTTGAAATACAAAGCACAAAGCCTTTAGCTGCTAATTAAGTTCAGGAGTGGAATAAACACTTGATTTGCAGTAAAGGATAAGGCTCATAAACAGTAATATACAGCTATCCAAGTCATGCCTGTCTGACTCAGAAAAAAAAAGTGCTCTATTCAGTATGTAAAAATTGACCAAATGTTATGATTCACCTGTGGTTTTTGAGTCTTAACAAGATCCCTTTTATTTATTATTACTATACTTATTATTATAATTTATTATAATATAGTTCCATCTTTTGCAAAGAAATTATAGTGCTAAATGTAGTGTTTACAACTAACAACAATAAATATAATGCTTGTAGATGTTCAACCACAGACAACAAAAGTGAATCAATACTAAAATTCTAATCCAAAGACGGCGGGATGGCGGAGTGACGAACAACAGAAAAACAGCCTCTCTGAGATTTGGTGTTCACACACTGGAATATGGCAACATGAGGAAGAGAAGAGGGAGGGAATTGGGTCCCCCCAGCAAGGATCTGATGCAAGAACTGAAACCATGGGAAGAGCAAAGCAAGAGACCTCAATGTAAAAGAAGGAGCTGGCAAGTGACACTTTCTCCCTGAGCCCTGACTCACTTTGTGGGAGGGGCAACTTGAACCTGCAGACCCACAGTGACTACTGGGGACCCCAGGGGCCTTCACAGAGAAATGCATCAGTGGAATGGAGCAGTGGACACAGCAGACCGCAGTGACTGTTGAGTTATTCGGGTTCAGTGTCCCCCAGGAGAGGGCAATGGATTTGTAGCAATCTTGAAGAGAAATTTACTAAGCTCAGAACTCAGAGAGGCTGTGGGCTGGCTCCATCTGGCACCTCCTAATGTCAGTCAGGGAGAACTGAGTTCAAGTCAGCAGGAGGTCAAGGAGCTGAGTTCAAGCCAGCAAAAGGCACATGGAATGTTGGACACTAAACAAATCAACTTCCAGCCTTACAGCCAGAAACCAGTTTGAACTTTAGTGGAACTAAAGGTGTAGGCTTGTTAGGATTATCCACTACCCCACTGTAAATCTATAGCTGGCTTGCTGGGATTAATCAACATGGATCTGGGCTCTGTCTGCCCATTCTGTCTACCAGTGACAGCAGCGACATGCCCTGAAGAGGACATTTATTTTTTTTCTTCTTTTTTTCTTTTCCTGTTTTTTGTTTTTGTTTTCTTTTCTTTTCTTTATTCTTATTTGTTCTTTTTATATGAATGGGAACACTGTTTCTGGTTTTCTTGTTCTTGTGGTGGTGGTATGTTCCTGTTTTTATTTCTCTCCTCTCTCTTTCCCTCATGTCTTCTTCACCAGTTTCCCAAAGTTCACATAATCTTCCTTTTTCCACCAGTCTTGCTTCTAATCTCTTCCTCTTCTTCTATTTCTCTATTTTCCCCCTAACCTCTTTTAAATTTTTTCCCAAGGGTAAAAACACCATATTGTGGGCATATTTACTGCTGTATACAATTTTCTGGTTTGTTTTAGATTTTATTACATAATCACAAATATGGTTCATAAGGTTAAAGGTAACAAATTAATAGTTACCACAGTTTGTCATTTTTCTAGGCTGTGTTTGATGCTATTGTTATTGCTGATTATACTAATTTAGCTAAGATGACAT
This sequence comes from Heterocephalus glaber, assembly GCF_053883595.1. NCBI lineage: Eukaryota > Metazoa > Chordata > Mammalia > Rodentia > Bathyergidae > Heterocephalus > Heterocephalus glaber. The sequence goes on from NW_028258156.1 coordinate 11,949,544, forward strand.
AATTGTTCTAATCAGTTATTCTTCCTGGTATGCCAAGACTAAGATTGTCTAAGGGTCATAAACAATACATAGGCCAATGACAAAGAACCACGGGCTAGCCCAAAGAGGCAGCAACTTCTCATCTGCAATAAATTGAAGAGACAGGATCTTGCAACAGAACAAAACCCAAAATCCAGCTACCCCTGGAGGACATCTCTGAAAAGCAGTCATTTCCTAAGGGTTCTAAATACTAACAATAAAGCTACCTAACATAGGTCTGGGATTTAGCTCAGTGGCACTGCACCTGCCTTGCAAGCACAAGATCTGGAGTTAGATGCCCAGTACCAAACACAAACAAACAAAAAAGCTACCTACCATAAACAATTTACAAGCATCAACCCAAGAATTAAACTGAAAATAAAATAGAAAATGAGAAGACACTTAAGCAAGATAGACTAGACTTCCAACTCACCAAAGGCAAACTGGGGGGCAATGAGGTGGAACAATTTGAAAGCCACCCACCTGGACTCTCTGAAGTGGTAACAGAGTGGTAACTCTGAAGTAACAAAGCAGATAAATAAGGCTCTAGAAAACACCAAATCAGAAATATCTCTCAGATAACTACAGAGATGGTGACCACAATGGAAGACATGGTTAGTGACTCTAGAACACATACAGATTTTTAAAAATACAGGAGCTTAGGAAAATGATGGAAAACATGAGCACCAGACATAGGAAAAAAACAGAATCCATGAAACAGATTCAAACAGATATTCAGGAGATTAAAAATTCCATTGAAAGTATATGTGGCATATGGAGCAGAATGAGCCAATGTGAGGACAGAATAGCAGATATAGAAGATAGCATTGAGGTTAGCAATCATGAAAAGAAAGATTTCTTAAAACTAGCAAGGGACCACAAAAAATCAATCCAACAGCTGCTACATGATGAAAAGCAGAATAACATAAGACTGACTGGAGTCAATGAAAACGGAGATAGTACAAATGACATTAAAAACAAAAACCTGTTCACAAAAGTAATGACAAAAAACTTCCCAAGCATGGAAAAAGAATTTGACATACAGAAAAGTGAGGCATACAGAACTCCAATTAGCCATGATAAAACAAAACACTCTACACCAAGGTTTATAATATTCAAGATTCAAAAAAAAAAGATTCCAGAAATTCAATGCAAGAAAAGAATATTAAACACTGCTAGAGAAAAGAAATAAATCACATATAAAGGAAAGCCTATCAGAATCACAGAATTTTCAACACAAACCCTCAAGTCAAAGAGAGCTCACAGTGAGGTATTTCAAGCCCTAAAAGAAAACAATCTCACCTCAGAATAATGTACCCTGCAAAACAATCTTTCAAAATTGATGGAGAAATAAGATAATGCCATGACAAAGAACACCTGAAGAAATTCATGACCACAAAACCAGCACTCCAAACTGTTCTGAAGGACATTCTAGAAAGAGATAATGAGGAGTACAACTCCATGAACCCCAACAGAATGAATCCACAAGACAAGCAATTAAACAGAGAAAGCGAACCAACAACACGAAAATAACATGACAAGAATAAGTCAATACATATCAGTTATAACAATCAGTGTAAATGGTCCCAATTCACCAATCAAAGGAAACAGATTGGCAGAATGGATCAAGAAGCAAGATCCAACAATATCCTGCATACAAGAAATACATTTAATTCAAAAACAAATTTATAGACAGAAGTCAAAGAATGAAAAACAATATTCCATGCAAAAGCAAACCGGAAATAAAACAGGAGTAACTATTTGCAGATGAAGTGGATTTCAAGGCAAGACTAATTAAGAAGGTCACTATATCCTTGTAAAGGGAACAATCCAAGAGAAAGATATGACAATCATAAATATACATGCACCAAATACCAGCACACCCAACTATATAAAACAAGTATTAACAGACAATAAAAATCAAATAAGCACTAATACAGTTGTAATGGAGGGCCTCAATACCCCACTGTTACAAATAGATCAACTGGACAAAAAATCAACAAAGAAATATCAGAACTGAACCAAACTTTTGAAGAAATGGACTTAGTAAATGTCTACAGAGTATTCCACCCCACAACATCAGAATATACATTCTTCTCAGCTTTACATGAGATGGTCTCCAAAACAGACCACATATTAGCTCACAGAACATGCTTAAATGCAAAGGATCTGAAATGATCCCATGTATATCATCAGACCATAGTGCACTGAAAATGGAAATCAGTGGAAAAAGAAACCACAAGAACTTCATAAACTCATGGAAATTAAATAACACCCTCCTGAAAAACCAATGAGTCACAGATGAAATTAGAGAAGAAATTAGACAGCTTCTACAATTGAATGATAAAGCCAATACAACATATTTGAACTTATAAGAGGCAATGAAAGCAGTTCTATAAGGGAAATTTATAGCGGTGAATTCTCATATCAGAAAAACAGAGCAAGCTCAAATAAACAACTTAATGTGGAACCTGCTAGAAAAAGAAAAGCAAGTCAAGCTCAAAGCTCACACAAGGGAGGAAATTATAAAAATCAAAGCAGAAATTAATGCAATGCAGACTAAGAAAACAATACAAAGAATCAATGAATTGAAGAGTTGGTTCTTTCAAAGATTAAATAAAATTAACAAACTCTTAGCCAACCTTACCAAAAAAAAAAAGAAGAAAAAGACTCAAATCCAGGAATGAAAAGAGTGAAATCCCAACAGATCCTGCAGAAATCCAGAAGATCATCAATATTTACTTTGAGAACCTGTATTCTAATAAGATGGAAAACACAGAAGAAATGGAAAGATTTCAGGGCCAGGGATTTAGCTCAGTAGTTTCGCTCCCTGCTGCACAAGCACAAGGACCCAAGTTAAATCCCCGATACCCTCCCCCCAAAAAAAGAGGAAATGGAAAGATTTCTAGATACATATGAATTACTAAGCTAAGTCAAGAAGATATAAAATTTCCAAATAAATCAATATCAGTCAATGAAACTGAAAATGTAATTAAAACCCTACCAAAAAGAAAAGCTGAGGCCCTGACAAATTCACTGCTGAATTCTACAAGAAATTTAGAGAAGACCTAATGCCGCAACTTCTTAAACTCTTTAATGAAGTTGAAAGGTAAGCAATATTCCCAAATTCATCCCTGGAAGCAAGCATTAGCCTGATACCAAAACCAGAGAAGGATTCAAACAAAAAAAGAGAACCACAGGCCAATCTCTCTAATGAATTCAGTCGCAAAAATCTTCAATAAGATACTGGCAAACAGAGTCCAATAAATCATCAAGAAGATTATACACCATGACCAAGTAGGATTCTTCCCAGGGATGCAGGGATGGTTCAATATATGTAAATCAATAAATGTGATACACCACATTAACAGAGCCAAGGACAAAAACAATATGATCATCTCAATAGATGCAGAAAAAACATCTGACAAAGCCCAACACCCATTCATGGTAAAAACCCTACAGAAAACTGGAATAGATGGTCTTTATCCCAATCTGATAAAAGCCATCTGTGACAAACCAATAGCCAACATCATACTAAATGGACAAAATCTGAAAGCTTTCACTCTAAAATCAGTAACTACACCACTCTTATTCAATATAGTTCTGGAAACATTAGCCAGAGCAATTAGACAAGAGAAAAAAATAAAAGGAATAAGGATAAGAAAGAAGTTAAATTATCATTATTTGCAGATGACATGATACTCTACATAAAAGACTCCAAAAACTCCACCAAAAGACTTCTAGATTTAATAACCAAACTCAATAGTGTAGCTGGATACAAAGTCAAAAACTCAAAAATCAACAGCATTCTTATACACAAAAAACAAACTCACTGAGAGAGAAATTAGGGAAATAATACCTTTTACAATAGCATCCAAAAAAAAATGAAATGCCTAGGAATCAATCTACTGAAGGAAGTAAAAGACCTTCAGAGTGAAAATCACAGTACTCTAAAAAAGGAGATTGAAGAGGATATCAGAAAATGGAAATATGTCCCTTGTTCTTGGGTAGGAAGAACCAATACAGTGAAAATGGCCATACTTTCAAAACTGCTATACAGATTTAATGCAATCCTGATCAAAATATTAATACCATATCTCACAGAATTAGAGAAAACAATACTAAAATTCATTTGGAACCAAAAGAGGCCTAGAATAGCAAAAGGAATTCTGGGCAACAAAGGCAAGGCAGGGGCACCACAATCCCTGACTTGAAACTATACTACAAAGCTACTGTGATAAAAACATCATGGCACTGGCAAAAAAACAAACCTGAGGATCAATGAAACAGATCAGAAGATCCAGAATCAACTCCAAACATATTCAGCCACATTATCTTTGACAAAGGAGCCAAACACCTTCACTGGAAGAAAGATAGCTTCTTTAATATGCAGTGCTAGAAAAAGTGGCTTTCCACATGCCAAAGATTAAAACTAGACCCATATCTTTCACCATGCACTGAAATAAAATCAAAATGGATCAAAGATCTAAATATTAAAACAGAAACACTAAATCTGCTGGAAGATAGAATAAGTAGAACTCTTGAAAACACTGGTGTAGCCCAAGACTTTATGAACAAAATCCTGATCACACGGAAATTATCACAAAGAATCAACTCGGATCTCATCTTATTAAAAAAAAACTTTCGCACACCGAAAGAAACCACCATCAGAGTGAAGAGAAAACCTACAATGTGAGAAAAAATTTTGCCAACTGTTCGTCAAAGAACTAATATCTAGAATATATAAAGAATGCAAAAATATCAGACTCCCCTAATTTGAAGACCCAACTGAAAAATGGGCATCTTAAATGAATAGGCACTTCTCAGATGAAGAAGTAGAAATAGCAAATAAATAAATGAAAAAAATGTTCAACATCACTGGTCATTTGAGAGATGCAGACGAAACAACGCTGAGATTCCACCTCACCCCAGAAAGAAAGGCTGCTATCAAGAAATCAACCAATAAAAAATGCTGGAAGGGTTGTGGGAAGAAAGGAAGCCTTCTTCATTGTTAGTGGGAGTGCAGATTGGTGTGATCACTGTGGAAATCAGTATGAAGATTTCTCAAAAACCTAAAGCTAGAGGTTCCATTTGACCTAGCTATTCCACTTCTTGGTATCTTCCCAAAAGAAAAGCATCATATCACAGCGATACATACACACTCATGTTTATAGTGGCACAGTTTCTAATAGCTAAATCTTGGAAATAGCCTAAATGTCCATCAACCAATGAATGGATAAAGAAGATGTGGTTTTTTTATACAATGGAATATTACTCTGCTACAAAGAAGGATAAGCTTGAGACATTTCTAGCTAAATGGATGCAGCTTGAGACCATACTTATAAGTGAAATAAATTGGACACATATGTTTAAATACTGCATTGTTTCTCTTCTGGTGTGAGAAACCAAAAGTGTAAATAAGGACCAAAATATATAATAGATATTGGGAAATGGGAAGAAAATGTTCAAATGAGAAAGGGAACAAAGGAGGGGGAGGAAAATGAGAAAAAAAGCAAGATATCTCATGTACAGATACAAAGTCCCTATAATGAAAGTTATCATTATGTTTATCTAAATTTTACCAATAAATAATCAAAATAATAAATAAAATTCTAATTAATCAGTTTTTCTCCTTCTCCTTTATGTGTATTTAGTGCAGCTGACCCATATGAATAGAAAGAATTCCTTATGTAAAATTTAACAGAATCAGACGCTTGCTCATAGATGAAAGAGAGAAGAAGGAAGAGGGTAGATTAATGGACAGACAAACAGATCCAGAGCCTACAAACTACAGGCCACAGGACTTTTTTTGCACAACCACAAGAGTGATTTTTCACATTTTTAAATGGTTAAATAAAATCAAAAGAGGGGCCGGGGATTTAGCTCAGTGGTTCTGCCACCTGCCTCGCAAGCGGAAGGTCCCGAATTCGATCCCCAGTACCAAAAAAAGAAATAAATAAAAGTTAATTTAAAAATAAAATAAAAAGAAGAAAAATATTTAATGACAAATGAAAATTCTATGAAACTGAAGGAAGCAAAAGGAAGTTGTCCACAGAAGCATGCTGCTGGAACAGCTCCAGGAAAATGTGCTTAGCTATTACGTATGGCTGCTTTTCTGCTACAAGGCCAGAGTACGTGCAACACAGACTATGTGTCCCAGGAAACCTAAAATATTTACTATCTTGTTGACAGTAAGAGTGATTAACATGCAAGCCCCTGATAATAGATAAGTAGATAGATGACACCAACTATAATCCTGGATTGTCTATATGTCCCAAAAGGTTTCCAAAACCTAATAATTAAAATCACCACAGTATTTTGGAACTTTCTACTGTGGTGATTTAATCACTTACAAAATAAACCACACTGATCACAAACTAATCCTTATCTTAGGCTGTATTGGACACACATAAACACCTTTCCTTGGGCCGGGGATTTAGCTCAGTGGTTTTGCCGCCTGCGGCGCAAGCGAAAGGACCCGAGTTCAATCCCCGGTACCAAAAAAAAAAAACACCTTTCCTTGGAAAATGGACATTCAAATACAATCCACAAAATCAAGTTACCTCTCCTAGACTCCTAGCAGATGATTTCTTTCCTATCAACCCCTCCCTACATCCTTCTCTCTTGGTGCCACAAATCTGTGACATTGTCTTCGCAGCCTTTTCCCCTCTCCAGCCCTTGACCCTCACCTACTCACACTGCAAGCCATCCTCAGCAGTGTCCCTGCAGGCAGAAGTGGCTACAACTGACACAAAGGGTAGAAGATGAGCGGCAACTTCATCCCTGGTACTTCTACAGCTGTACCAGTCAACAATCTCCTCAAACACCTTTCTCCTCCCTCCTCTCAAATCTGGCTATTTCTTGAAAATACGAGATCTTATTTCAATATTCTGCACACAAGGAAGCACGAGTATTACTTTTACGTACTTTATGCACTTCAGGAGTGGAATAAGAGAAAGGAGTGGGCTAAAAGATAACTGAGAAAAGTGGTGAAGCAAAGAATATTGCAAACAACAAGAACAAAACACTAAGAAAACATTAGTTAGGGCCAGGGATTTAGCTCAGTGGTTTCGCTGCCTGCTGCGCAAGTGCAAGGACCCGAGTTCGATCCCCGGTACCAAAAAAAAAACATTAGTTAGGTTCTTCTGTTCTTTTGGGAGTCACAGGCAGAAATGTTAAAAAAAAAAAAAAAAAAATACTGTGAAATTCTGTGTTGTTCCAGATGCGCAATGGAAAGACAAATACTGTCAGGAACAACAGCTAGGGGAAGAACAAACAGGACCAGATGGACCTCTTGGCTTCTCAAAATTAAGAAGTGATACAAGCTGACCAAGACCCTAGAGTTCCACTATCAGAAGGTCTTATCTGAGCACATCATTCCTGCCCCAATACCCATAGACTTACCAGCTTCTCACATGGAGTTACACAGACACCGGAGAGCTAGGAAGGACTGCACTATCTGTAACAAAGTAGGTACTCCACAAACATTTTTTGAACGAATAAATCAAGGACAAAAATAATCTATCCCACCTCCTTATTTTATAGAAACTGAGTTCCGGAAGGAAAAGCACTTGACTTTTTCAAAATCACAGCACTGGTCAGAAAGCTAAAACAAAATCTTAGACTTTATTACCTTGCCCTAAGTCAATGTTCACAGTGCAAATGTGAGGAAGCTTTAGATAACATTAACCCAACAGATATTCCACCTTCTTTGTCAACAAATCTCTAAATTAGCTCAAGAACACTCTTAGAGAAGGTGGCCATCTGCATGCCCCAAAAAGACGAACTGTAAGCCAATTCCAACAATCTGATTCTCAGTAGTTAGTGACCGGTTTAGAGGAAATTTGTGACTCAGAGTTCTGGCCAATAGTATGTAAAGGGAAATCTGCTAGAGGGAAAGTGTTTGGGGAAATATTTTCCTCATTAAGATAAAAGACCACTCCTTATTCCTCATCTTTTGAAGGCTCTCATGTGTGGCTGTTTTTGCAGCTACTGTAGAAATCTTATAACCATGAAGTTATAAGTATTTCAAAGAGCCTAACCTAACTAGAACTAAGTTCACAGAGCTGTCAAATTAACCACTGCTGAACCACTTATTCTAGATTCCATATGTCAGAGAACAAACTCAATTATTTGTGTTGAATAGTTTCTTGCTTGCAGCCTAAAGTGTGTTGCCATATAGCCACCCTTGGAGGACACCTGCTCCCTGCCATCCTTCATCCTATTACAGTCTTTATCCCAGGTCATGGGAACCACAGATAGCATCTTTGGGGAAAAAATACTGATTCTCATGCCAAATGGGAGGAGGATTTTTAAATATTTAAATTTATCCCAGTAAAGCTCTAGTCTATTCCAAGCTAAACTCTAAATGCATTTTCCAATAGAAATATTATTATATATGTTGTGTGGGCCCCATGATGATTTTAGAGCAGAAATTATACAATATGGTTTAAATAGGCTTTTGTGGGTTGGCCTGGAAACCTAACATTGTTACTATGGAAAAATGTTTCAAACTCCAAACAACTCTGTTCCCAATGAACTTTTCATTGCAACCTATTTTAAATTGGGGGGTTGCATATCTATTTATAATTAAAATACACAAAGATGAAACTGAGTTATTAGGTGTAAAAATCACATTTAAGACTTCTGGCTTTAAATGGATAAATGTTCCTTGCCATTTTGAATAAAATAGCTCTGAATAAAAGGGACCTGTGACCTCTTGCAGTACCAAATAATAATACAAAATCAGAACTAAGGAAACTTAGCAGATTCCATTGAAAGTAACTTTTTATTAAAGGCAAGGGCTTACAAATTGAACAAGTATCAGACTAATTATTAGGATATAATCGCCCATTGTGCCAAAAACTGTCTTCATAACCAAGATACCTTTAAGTTCATCTAAAGTAGTAGTGTGCATTTAGAGTAGTGTGCATGAGTGTATGAAAACTTTCTGTCCAAATAAAGAAAAAGCCCTAACTAGAAGAAATCTTTGGAGTATTTAAGGATGGATCAAAATCCTTAGAATTTGTTTTCAAGTCAGCCAAATGCAACTTAACCCTCCCAAGAAAAGTCAGTTTCCTCCCTACTTCCTCCTTTTCTTTGTCTCCTTCTTCCCCTCATCCTTCTCACCCCTTCTCCCCCTTTTTCCCTTCTTCCTTCTCTTTCTCCTCCTTTTCCTTCTTCTTGTTTTGTCTCGCTTTGGGGGACAGGGTATGGCAATGCTGCCCAGGTTGAGTTCAAGTTATCCTCCCACCTCAGCCTCCTGAGTAACTGAAACCACAGGTCTGTGCCACTACATCTAGCTAAGCTCAATATCTCGATCCAGCTACAAGATCCGGGTACAGAAGAAAATATTTGTCAGTTATGGTGGCTTTTTTTCTCTATTTCCTCAACAGTAAAATGAAAATAGTATGATATAGGCTCCCTGTGCCATAGCATCCCACAGTGCTGAAAACTAGCATGCCCTCAATGTTAGCTCCATTACTTTTCATCCACTTCTCCCCCTACAAGAATACTGCCCCCATAAGCATACCAAAATTCTCACCAACCTACACACCTGACAGCAAGGGCTTATTCTACTGGTAAATGTGCATATGGTCTCTATAGAAAGTCAATTCCAGCATAATCCTTCAACTACTTGTGAAAATGAATGAAATTATCTCTCTCTACCTTAAATAAAATGTTATGACTGAATGCTATGAGGGCTTTTCAATACTGTAATTACTGTAACTTGTATTTACATTTTGCTAAACCACAAGCTTGTGAGGAATTGGCAGGTTGAAGAAACACAAGAATAGCTTCATTTCATGAAAGGGTGAAAAAGAAACACAAATTAACAATTGCAATTCAAATGAAGGTTTGATATGATATAGAAAATCTCATTTTTTCCTCAAGATCTTGTCATCTTTTTTTTTTTTTTGGTGCTGGGGATCCAACTCAGAACCTTGTGCTTGCGAGACAGGAACAGGCGGCAGCACTACTGAGCTACATCCCTAGCCCTCTTCATCTTTTCTTCGTGAACTATAAGTTTCAGTGTCTCCAAAACTATTCTAAAACAATAATTTTTCTCCCTTAAACATAAATTACAAACATCAGGAAATGCCTGTAAAAATAGTGGAGATAGTATCATAGAAGACAGAAAGGGCTAGGCCTTAGTCTTCTCAGTGCTTTGCAATGAACATTGAAAAGCTGGAAATCATTCTTTTGGTTAACTTGACTGCCACATTGAGAACATCTCTGTATATTACTCCCTTAAAATGTTGGATTTGGGATGTTGATGAAAAACTATTCTCAACTCCTCTACAGGTAATTCCAGTGATTTACTTGTATATTCTTATGGAACCTACCTTACCTTGGCTGTATTAGCTACATGTCTTGTCCTTTCTTTCTTTATTAAATCTTCCCATTGTCAGAGGGAATGGGAGACAAATCAAAGAGGTGCCTTGCTTTGTGTGCAGATGACGTGCAAAACAACCAAAGCTACTACAAGTCTCCAGAAAATAACTCTGCTCTCTGCACATGTAAAGCTGCAAAGACAGGTAAAGCCTCACTCGGGGCAGCTGTCTCTACTATTCAGTGTATAATTCTCAAAGTACAGTATTCAAAAGACAGTTTTGACCAAAAAAAAAAAAAGTATATTTACAGGGGAGGGAATTTGTCAATTTCTCTAAACCTCACTTTCCATTCATACAATGTAAGTTTCCAAATAAAATAATTTAAATCAGCTTCTCTCCCTCTCTTATATGCCAGTAATCTTATTTACCTGTCAGGCTTTATTCCAAAATTGAAATTTATCAGTGACCAGAGATGGAAATAAAAGACAGTTTCCTTGTGATGCTCTCCACCTTTCTCCCCAAAGTGCGATCTGGCCTTTCTCATATCTCTTTATCTTCTGTTCAAAATGCTCAAAATCTACCTTTCTGCCAGCTTGGAAGTAAACTCTTATCTGTAAGTACCCGCAAAGAGTCGTCAAATTCTCAACAACCAGCAAGCTCTACAAATCACCATCATGCCCAAGAGAAGAACAAATCAAATTGCTTTTGAAAGATACAAAGAGAAGCAAAAACTAAAAGCTCTCATTCTTAATCTAAAAACAATGCATATGTATGAGCAACACTAAAGTCTAAATATACACTTTGTATTTCACCCACACTGCTTATGACTACAGATTTTTGCCAAAAATATTACATTTAAGCATAATACCTCAACTTTTTGAAAATCTCCAAATTCCCTATTTCCTCCCCACTGACTACCCCCTCCCAAATACACTACTACAAACTTCTGGTAAAGGACAGAAGATCTCATCTTAAAAATGAAGAAACTAGTGTAAGGAAACTTCCCAAGTTAGCCTTATGGGGATAAGGTTTGTATTTGAGGAACAGGCCTTAATTTAAGAGGAATGGGATTTAGAAACTGGGATACAATCCTGGCTCTGTCTCTAATCACTGCCAATTAATGTTGAAGAATTTCCTTAATCTTTTTTAACCTCAGCTATAAGATGGGTATAACATCTTCTACAATCAACATCTGTATTAATAAAAGAAGAGAGTGGTTATAAATCAGGGCTTCTCAACCTCATTAATACTGGAACTTTGGACTACATAATTCTTTGTTGGAGAAGATTATCCTGTGTATTGCAGGATATTTAGCAGCATTACTAGCCTCTGCACCCAGGGAGACTTGCATTCTCCCTTCTATTGTAAGAAGACATAATGTCTGCACACATTGCCAAATGTTCTAAGGGTGCAAAATTTTCCCATGTGCTGTATCAGGTGACTTATGGTCAATAATAAATATTTAATAAATAGTAGTAGCCATTATCATTATAGACATTGACCATGATAGACATTGGTTACCAGATAAAAACTGTGATACAGTCCACATTATATTACCTCCAAAAATGTTCTGTAGTGGCAGAGTTGGCATGCACAACAAGGTCATGGCAAACATCTCAAGAATGGCCAACACTTGATGACATGCATTGTCAAAATGACACTTATAGTCTTATAGTTAGAAAAGGAATTTGGGATCCATTCCATTACACATGAAGAAAGTTACAGTCACAGAGCACCACTTCCCAGTAATAATATTAATGTGTAGCATGGCTGTGATCAAAATACCAACATACTTACTCCAGTTCAAGAAATATTTCACTTCACCATGACAGGTATATTGGGAAAATCCAAACAGACAGTCAGACTTTCCTGCATCTATTCACTGTCCAAGTATGTTTTCCCATTAAACCCCTCTGGTTCAACTGGCTAAACTCCTCAAATTCTCTTCCTGTTTCCATCATTATACTGCCCTGCTCTTCAGTAGACTGACCGTTCTCTAGTGTCTAGAAGACAGAAGACAAATTTAAACAAGGCAAGTTTGAGTAGCAAGAAACTGGTAGCTTCAGTCTCTCTACTGTGCCATAACAAACATTTCTTCTATGGCAAGCATCTTCAATTGAGATAGAACAGACAGTCTTTCATATTTCATTTAACCAAGAACACGGCTTGGACAGATCAGTTTTGTCTCTAAGACCTACTCAAACACTACTGCTTGTGGGATTTTCTAAAAAATTTTTAGTATTAGAGGCATGTGACGTGGTGACTTTGCCTTCCTAGGAAACAGCATGGAATGAGTTTATCATGCATTTTGGTTTCAGATATAACACCATTTCTCATACAGATTTGTAACCTATCATTTCACTAAAAGTTCCACATGTATTATCATGTTCTTGAATGAGAGAATATAAGCAACCAAAAAGTTAAGTAGGAAATATCAATTTTTGCTTGGCCCTAATTATGGTAATTAAGGATACATCAACTCTAGAAGAGCTTCAGATAAAATGTTCTAAAAGGAGCCAAGTTCATCTCTGACCTACCAGTGCTGACACCCCTGGGGCCCTCATGCTGGGCCCCATCCTCAAGCTTAGGCCATCTCTATGTAATGCATCATTTTGCAGGTGTTTCCTGTTTTCCCATCTTACTTATCTTGGCCACTACCTTCTTAGAGTCCAGATGCCTAGCTTCCAAGCTGCTCATTAATATGACAAATTAGTCCACATCACTATAGTAATGGCTTTTCCAAACAAGGATATACAAAAATAGGCTCTGGAGGCAATTAGAGAAGGATCTAACCATGTCATCTTCTTACACTTCAGTGTGTAATATCTGAAATAATAATTTCACCAGTCTCATAGATTGCTATAGGTGCCTAGCACGTAGCGAATGCCAAGGATGGCAGCTATCTCATTAAGATACAACCTAACCTAAGTAGCTCCAACAGTGAACTTGTTAAGCAAGATAGAAATAAGGAATTTTTAAAAGAGAAAATACAGATTCTCTGTTTTATACAGGAAGAAATGGTGGTTTGGCCAAAGTGAGCAAACCATGTTGACGTAACATCCCTTTCCAGTGGCCTCCACTCCTCTTCTACCCAGATTAAATCAAGTTAGATACTTATCACCTTTTCCATCTAGGAACTACAAAGACTAACAACATTCCAGTGCTGACTCCCATGTTCAAGTCATTGGAGGAACAGACAAGAGAAAGTGAGAAGTCACAGAGAAATGCCATTATTTTACGCATTTGTGAAGTAGGGATAACAATAATATATTCCTCTTAGGATTCTTGTAAAGCTTAAAAGAAATAATACAAGTTAAGCACTAAACCCGGGGATGTTGATCATCATTACTATTCAGCAGAAGAGTCTGAGAGTCTCACTTCACTGATGTGGCAAATTAGGCCCAGAGAGATTAGGTAATGTTGCCATAATAAGTGACAGAGCGAAACAGAACCAAGTTTTTTGATGTTTCTGACAATAACATGGGGACAAAAAGAAAGATACGGAACTACAGGAAAAAGACCAAATCTACAGGACGCTATCACTAATGTCAACTCTTTCCATCATTTCTCCATTCTCACCTCTTCTGTTAGTTTCCTAGGACTGCCACACCAAACTATCACAAACTGAGTAGTTTAAAACCACAGAGAGATATTTTTACACTGTTCTAAAAGCTAGAAGTCTAAACCGAAGGTGCCAGCAGGGCCAGACTCCCTCTGAGACTCTGGGTAGAATCATTCTGTCCCTCTTTCTAGCTGCATGGTGGCTGGGGATCCTTGGCATTGCTAGAGCTGCAGCTGCATCCCTCTGTGTCTGTATCTGTTGTCACATGGTGCTCTCCCCTTACATTCTCTGTTTATCTCTTCTCATCTTATAAGGATACCAATTATACTGGATAAATAGTCCATCCTACTTCAATATGACCTCATCTTACCTTGATTACATCTGCAAAGACCCTTTTTCCAAATAAGGTTACATTCATGGTACCTGGGGAGAGAGCTTGAACATACCATTTTTTTAGAGAACACAAGTCAACCCACTATATCCTTCTCACCTAAAAAGTTTATTTTGTTGTGGCTTGATTTGGTTTTATGGTCAGTCCTAAAACTACAAATGGGAAGTTCATTGAAATGTTCTTCATGCTAACTGGCAATTCAGAATTATTATAACAAAAAGGCAACTATGCCTGCTTAACCATGTTTACTTCCCAAGCTCATTAGCGGTTCCATGTGGTGAGAAAAATTTCCCACTCGCTGTATCAAATTTAGCACATTTATTTAGTCTGAGTCAATGCCTGAAATATCCTTTCGTACATTTAAGCCAATTTTCCCCCAAGGTCACACAGCAAGATAGAAGTCACAGATCTTTCTCCTGTGAGTCAATCACTACAAAATATAATACTGAATTTGGTGAAAGGGAGTTAGGCTACAAAATGTGCCTGGAATTGTACAGTTATTTTTTTATATAACAAATCATTATAATTTTAGTTGATATACATTTGAACTAAAATTGAAGTGCTATTGATCAAAAATGAACTATAATTTTACATGAATGTTTCTGTAATGAAGTAGATTATTTTTTGAGACTAAGCAGCATCATATTTCCTTTCCAATCACAGGGAGTACACAGTACCTTCAATTAATATCCTTTAAGCAAATTAATAGGAAAAGAAATTCTCCACCTCATCCTTATCAAAAAAAAATCAGGCAGTCATAGTAGAATAACTCTTCCAGTCTGGCATAACCTTTCATCCCTGCTGAATTTGTGTGCCATATTTTCCCATCCTGGAATTTTTCTAATATAATATTTAGTTAATTTTGACCAAAAAATTCACTAAATCACCTACAAAATGAGCTAAACTAAGATCTGGTCAGATGTTCAAGAAACAAGCAATCAATATCAAGTTTGCATTAACATATACCAGAAAAATAACTACTAAATTTGATCTAGCAGAGGAAAATTGCCTCACAGCATGAAATCCTTAAGAAACCTGAGAACACTTTTCTGAAATTTCACAACGTGGATGAAATTCTCTCTGGAAATAAGCATTACGTGTTATAGAAAACGATAAAGACACAAGTAAAATTTGTGACAAAGCGATACAGGCTGTGTAGTGAAGTGGTTAGGTTCCACATGGGAGTCAGACTGCCTGGGTTTGAAGTTTCACTATGCCTAGAAGGTGTGAGAAATTGAGACAGCACTGAATTGCTCTAATACTGCTCTCAGCTGCAAAACAGGGATGATGATAATGATACCAACATCTAAAATTTTAATGAATGACAGATTAAATGACCATAAAATCTGTGGCATAATGCCTAATTGTTATTATTATTAAGAGCACACAGGCACACCTGGTAGGCATGGCAAACTGCCTGGTTTCAAATTACAGTGCTCTGAACTACTGCCACTGAAACCTTGGACAAGTAACTTAACCTCTCTGAGCATCAAATTCCTCAAAGGGGAAAAATAATACAGTAGCAACATCCTCTAGGAAACAAAATAATATACACAAATGTCTGCACCCAATACTTCACCCAATTCACTGAGACGTGAGAATAAAAACTTTATTTATCATTGCATCTTCACAGGAGAATTTAATTTTACAAACAATAGCTTCTCATTAGCTTGTACTCAGAAATTTTATCATTTAAATTTTATTTTCATAAATCTAAAACAAAGAATTATTCCATGCCTACAGAGTCTGAGGTATTACATTTTTGTAAATGTGAATAGTGAAAGATTGGTACCAAGATGGATTTTAGACACACAGTCACTTAAGTTCTATTCACAATGCTCTCTCTGGTAGTGCATAGAACAGACAGTTGCCTTAAATTTCACTCTTTTCTAGTATTTTTTTAGCTGCAAAGAAAGAGACTAAAATATTTCAAACAAGAAGTCTTGAGGTACAGTCCCACACAAACCTGAAAACAATCCAATAATGTATGCAGCTCTATTTGTCTAAATCATTCACATATAAAATGTATTATCAGGCACATGGTCAGATTACTTTCCTCTTTGCTGAGCTTTCTACTGGGACCTCCCCAGCAACCAAGTACCTGGCACTGAAATACAGTTCGTACCGGTTCCCTTTCAACTTCAAGGTTGCATCTGCCTTTCTGGACTGCTCTACAGATTGACACCGAGGAATGGATCGTCTCCTTTACAAGGAGCTGTGTCAGATCTGTCCTTACCAATTAAAAATAAAGTCTAGCTAGAATTCCACAAAGTTCCTCCCACACCTGCAGATAAGGAGACTGAAAACACTGCTTTCCTGGGAAGATGGCCTTAAATTGGTAAGAGAAATGCAAAGGTTGGAGCTGGACAGGAGTTGAGATTATCCCCTCTGGCAAACTCTGCTAATGGGCTGATGAAAGCCATTCCCCACCAACTTTCCCTTTGCTGTCTAGGTGTATAGATGTGGGGAAGCTAAATATTCACTTTCTCAAACTTTCTTGTAGCTGAGGTGGCCAAGGAGGACTAAGCAGAACTCTGCTGAGGAAACTCTGTAGAGCTTTTGCTTTAGTGATTATAAATACGACATACACATAGCTGGTGCTGGCCTGACCTTTCCCTCATTTTCTACCCTGAACATGCCAGCAGTTTCATTCTGCAACCAAGAACCAATCAACAAACACAAGGACCAGCTGCCTGAGCAGGGCCACAGCAGTGTTATAATTCTAAAAATAGGGATACAAAGAGGGAGGACTCTTCTCCCAAAGTCTTGAAATCCTTGGCCAGATGCTTGAGGTGCTGTAAGACTGCAGAGGCAGAGACAGAGAGCAGTGTAACCACAGTGCTGGGCTAAAAAGAAACAGCTACAATGCCACAGCAAGAGAAAACTTTATATATATATACTCAATACCAACACCCACGTTTGGTACACCGGCACATCTGAATGATTAGAATAATTATTTAAAAAATATTCGGAAAAATGATTCTGAAATGATTTGAAATGGTAAAGTGCTATACAAATATAAGCAGCTCTATTTATTATATTTCAATTGAAAAAAATAAAAACTATAAATTTTAATAGTGGAAGACTAATAGAACTGAGACTGTTTAAACAAAATGTTAAGCACTTCTTTGATTGAAGTGTGTGTGTGTGTGTGTGTGTGTGTTAAAAGCAAGAATCCAAGTGAAAAGTCATAAATTACAATTCTGAAGAAAGTCATGTTCCAAAATAAGACTTGTTTTCTTCAGCAGTCTGGATAACATTTTACCTTGTGTTCAAACTATCCATGCATTCAATGAATGCAGTTTAGTAAACCTTAAATTATACTTCACTTCTGATCATCTTGTAGAAATTCAATCCATGTCCATGGAAATGCAGCATTATATTGTAGAGTTAAGTAAAAGAAATAATTCTTGACATTTAAACGTGTAAGGTGTCTTTAAATTGTCTCTCAATTTTACTTAAATATTTCAGCCTTAAAAAAAAAATCTAAAAATATAACATAATATTTCAGAAATTAAATCAGCATGAATACTTGCCCTGGTCAGTTAAGTATTCACCTCTTATTCTATGATTTAGTCACAAATGAACTGGTATCTTTATGCGATTTTTCTTGAGCTCAACCTGCCCATTTCTTAAATTATAATTCACTAATATACATGACTTTATGTACACATACTAGAATTTATCATATCTTAGTTTTATCATTCCTCATCCTTACAGGAATAGGGGCTTTCTCTGTGTTCAAGGTTAATTTTCCCACAGCAGTTACATTTTTTCTCCTCCCATTTCTTTGTTGCCCTCCTCCAACACTTAATTCTACTTCCCTTGTACCACCAATCTCTTCCTCTCTACTGCTCCTCACTTTAGGACTATAAATCCATTCAAACAGACAGACAAACAAGAGTCCCTAAACCGGCAAATGTCATCTGACTACCTAACCACATGGTACCTAAGGAATATCCTTGCTCTGTCATATTTTTCAAAAGAACAGATGTGACCAGCTTCTTCCATTTCATATATACAACCACTGTGCAAGATAACATTTAGCAGCTGGATCTCAGAAAAAAAGTGTGTATCTGTGTGAATGTGTACCCAGATACATATATATGTGTATGTATACACATATATTCATAAATTGTACTTATTATAAAGGATATATAGCATACAATTTATAAATAATTAAAATACAATATCCTCTTCTATAAATTTCATAAAATGAACTATTTCTTACAAGTTGCTTTCAGGACTATTTACCAGTCTGGTATGTTCTAACATGAATATTAGTCGATATCTCCTTTTGCACTAATAAGTAAGATTAATGTGAGATAATTACTATGTTTGTTGAAAATTTTCTTATCAATAATTAAATCAACTTGTGGATTGGATAACAGTTTTACAAATACTGGGAAAGTATTTCCTCAATATTTTGTGCAATTCGTAATGTAATTGCTACATATCCAGCAACATTTTAAGCACATGTACTCTGCCTTCTTCACAATTTCTCTATCACTTTCTCAAGTCTACAAAACCAGCAAAACAAAATCTCTGATTTGTAACCTTTATCTGCCAACTTCCACAGTATAATATTCACATCATGGCTAATTTCAAATAGCAATGTGAATTCAATGAGCACAGACTTGAAAAGAAATGTGCAGTCACACAATACTACACAGTATATCTACCATTCAGATAAAATAGATGTAAAAAACCTTAAAAGGATGATAAACAGAAAATGTAACAAAATAATTAGAGAGGGTAAATTTTTAAATATTTATTATGTTTATATTAACTCAACTTAATGATAAGAGTGCACTGTGTAATTTTCATTACTGGCTGTGTTTAACAACCAACTTGCACAGTTCCTAACAGTTGAGCCAATCTGGCTCCCACAAGCCAGCACAGGCTGGACGGAAATATCACTTGTCCTAGTAGCACTCTACTGCACCGGCTCTTGCTGGAGCCAACAGAGACTTGCAGTTCCAAGGCCATGGAACTTTTTATACTCACCATATTCGACTTCACAACCCTCTCCATATGCCTTTCAATTACTTTACCATTCTCTGCCAGCTTCATTTATTCACCCACCATTCTTCTTAAATGTTGACATTATGCTTAAATATTTACATTATGCTAACCTCAGCCTCCTTTCATGTTCTTTGTGCAAACAGAGTCTGAGCAATCTCACTAATGGCTTCAGAGAGAAACTATTCACTAAAGACCCCCCATCTCTACCATTGAGCTGACCAGACTATTCTGCTGAATTTACTGCAGGCTGCCTTACAAGTTAGCTCCCCTTCTTACTTACTTACTAATTAAGTAATTAGTTGGGTAATTATGTATGTCTGTCTCTTCCACTAGGCTGTAAGTTTCATGGGTGTATGGAGCATTCTGACTCTTGCCATCTCCTCAGTGTAGCAAGTCATCTGGCACACAGTAGTCACTCTAGGAATCAGTGAAAGTACAAAGGAATAACCAATGGCCATTTCAAACACGGCATGTCGGGAACACACTCTGTAAATGTCCCCTAACGTGTGTTTCTCTGCTGAATTAGTATCATAGTAAATGATACCAACATTCCACTCCTGCTCCATGTGAGAGAATCCTAGATTCTTCCTTTCCCTGTTCTGCTCCTCTCTGGTCACTCATGATTATCTACCTCCTAAGTAGCTTTCAAATGTATTCCTTCTTTCCTATCATCACAACCATTACCTTAGCTTTGGCTCACTCTTGGCTGGACCCTGTAATAGCCTGCTGAGCTCTTTGCCCCCAAAGCTCCTATGGTCTAAGACTCCATCTGGCTTCACAGCCTGCGTCACCTTCCACTTTCCCCTGAGGAATCTACACTCCATTTACATTCACATGGCTGCAGCTTTCAGCCTTCTCTCACACCTCTGCACCTCTGCACATTTACTTCTCTCTGCCTGGAATATCCTTTCTCTCTTGTTTACACAGTAAGTATGCTTGCTGCTTTTCTTGGCCTCCACGGCAGACCACTCTATACTTTCATGACACTCTGATCCCTTTATCACTATATTTATCCCCTTCGACCATGATTACTTCTGAACAATCCTTTCTTCTCCACTAGACTATGAACTTCTCCCAAAGATAGCATCTACCGCAGGGATAAGCACATAGTAGGAACTCAGAGCTCCTTATAGGACTACAAAATGACAAACCATTTGCTATGCAGAGAAAGTACACAGCCAAGGAGCTGCTGTCCCTTTTTAAACTACTCACCTTGAAAGTTATCCACTTTGTTTAATGGTGATGGCATTATTCCAAGTATTTGGAAGTGAACTTTCTGAATTGTCTGGGGAATGTTCTTTAAATTATCTCAAGCAAGGCCAAAAAAACATCATTCTGAACAGATCTGAAGCTGAAGAAGAATTGTAGGGCAAGTAATACAATTCTGTGTAGAAAACGAGAAAAGAAGCATGTAAAAGATCACATAATGATTGATTTTGGGGGAACCAATAAGCTGGCTCACAAGTATGCCTAAAGAGATAAACTCAAAATATATTTAGAGCAAAGGATATTACTTTGTAAAGACAGTTTATAACTCTTTAAAATAATTACTTGCAAAGAAAATATTAATGTATAATTATTGTTATTAATAAGGTGTTTAGTTCACTACATGAAGCTCTTCTAATTAGCATTTTCCAATGTGAACAGGTATTATTTTAATGAAGGGGACCAACAATTAAAGAAACTTAATACACAGTATTTTAAGAGGTTTTTTTAAAGGTTTATTTAGTCTCAGAATTCTCAGAGCTGTTCATAACTTAATGTGACTCTCTATGAAGTCATCTATGGTATGCAGGATTTTCGAATTCTTTTAACATCATAATCCTTTTTTCAAAAGTTGTGGAATTAATATTCCATAAACCTTGAGAAAGCTCATCTTATTTGGTGCTAAGTGCTTCTTCAGCACTATGATTCAAAGTCTAAAACTACAAAGATACCAAAAGAAGCAGGGTTACTGAGAACTTACCTATTCTGCCTTACATGCCCACTATCATTTGGATAGGGTTTGTTCCCCAAAGATGCATGTGTCAAAAGCCTAGTCACCAATGTAACAGTATTGAGAGGTGGCGGGTCTGTAAGAGGTGGGTCTAGTGCAAGGTGACTACATGGTGGGCACTGCCCTTTCACAAGGATTGATGCAGGGGAGGAATAGTTACCACAAGAGTGGGGTTGTTATAACAGTGAGCCTGGTCTCTCTTGCTTTCTTGCTTTCTCTCTCACCATGAGTCCTCTAGTACCTGCTCGAATCATACGATGCCATCAGCCACGTGGGATGCAGCTGGGGGATGGACCCTCACCAGATGCCAGCTACAGCTGTTTGCACTTTCCAGCCACCAGAACTGTGAGCAAAATAAACCTCTTGTCCTTTACAAATCACTCAGGCTCAGGTATTTCTTATAGCAACACAAAGTACAGTAAGTCAATGACGTATCTCATTTATCATTACCATATGCCTTTATAATAATCTTATAGATAGAACTAGTATCCTTAATTCACAGCTAAGGGAAAATAGGCTAAGGAAGGTTAATTAATCACACAGCATACAACTAGTTAGCAACAGAAAGAATATCACTGTCCTGGCCAACACATGGGCTCAACTGCTTACTCTAAACCCACCTCCAGGACACTACTCAGCTCTCCTAGAATGCATAAATTCCCTATTTCCACACAGCTAATTCCTACCCTGTACCTTAAGGTTCATTTTATCCACTTTCCCTGGGATGCCTTCACTGCCAACTGGCTAAAAATAACCATCCCCATGGTACCTTATGCCTTTCATGGAACTTACAAATTTACCATCTTATATGCTGTGCAGAAAGGCCAGATTCACACAGCCTAGAGGGGAAAAAAAGCTTTTGACTGGCTAACATTTATAATAAGAGATGAATACAGGATCTAACTGTGTGTCTGTTGCTGTCTCAGCATAAATTTGGGTAAATATCTGAATAACAAATTTAAAATACTGTTTTAAGTATTTAAAGTATTTTCAGGAATATGTATCATTTGATTTTCCACTTTGAAAGGAAGAAAATAAATTATCTTTATTTATGAAAAATATGAACTGTAAAAAGCAAAGGGCTTCTACCAGTGAATTAGTATATCCCACCACTGACACACAGTGGGCACTTATCTTTTGAGTAAGCCCATCTTAAATTCTGGCTGTCTTCACACATTAGCACTCCTCCCACAAAGATGCCCCACCTCCATATATAAGGGTGATGCCCACCTCACCCTCAAGCCATTATTAAGTGAAAGGCAGGCCCACTGACTTCCAACTGTCCACACTTGCTTTGGCTGAGGGCTTTCTCTGGGACTGCAGATTGGAAGCTCTGAGGATTAACATGCCCTGGAAGCAGCTCTCTACTAAAGAGTAGCTGGTTTTGTGGTAAAGTTTTCTATCTCCTTTGCTTCTCAGATAGGTACTTTTAAGGCATTTTCTATAGCTTCCCCAGGAGAATTCAACTTCCACTGCTCAAAATGGTAGCTCCCTTAATGCAAACCCTTAGGGACTGACAGGCTATCTTTCCTACTCCTACGCATGTTTACTTTGCCTTCTAAACAAACTAGCTGCATTCAAATCTTTGTCACAAGGTCTGTTTCTCGGATCCCAAATGAGGCCCTATAGGATAGTAGAAAAATTCTAGTTTTAAATTCCAAAAGAAATCATTTGTAAATAATTAACTATAATCACATTTCTCACATAGAAAGCTTTAATCATCCATGATTTGCCACTGCATAGTGAACAAACCCAAATGGGGGTTAATATAAATATAAAAATTTTAATTTATTAGTTTTCTGACATTAAAAAGAAAAGTAGAAAATATTTTAAAAATCTGTTAGGGAAAGTGCCATTTTAATACTCACTTTAGGCCTTAATCTAACACCTTTCTCAGATGTACAGGTTCAGAAAAGTGCAACATCTCACATATTTGTCCTACTCTTTTTAAAATAGCTTTTAAAAGGGGGGGGGTCAGTAAAGCCATGTAATTGTGCTGCATTTCTTGCAACGTCCTTAGATCTTCAGGAGGGCAAGTGCAAGAAGTCTCTCCCATTAACCTACATTTGGTATCACTTAGGATGTCCATTATTTATTCAAAACATACCAACCTATGGTAAATTTCTATGGAAAGGTACTTGGATGTAGTTTTAGACAATTTTTTATAAATGAAAGGCACAAAAGCTATCTTCAGGCAATTCAATCTAGATAGAAAGACAGGGAAAGGAGTCACCATTTAGAATGACAAGAGATGCCCACGGTATTTGGGGACACAAATACCCTACTCATTGCTCCTAACCAACAGGGCAGGTGGAAGAGAGGGGGAGGCAGCAAGACATCACTAAGACTAACTTGATATGTGTGCTGAACAATATCCCGGTTGTTCACACCAGCCAACCATATTTTACTTAAAACTTAAAAGCTATAAAATACTTATGTGTACACTGAAATTAAAAGAGCTTCTTTCTAGATTTTCTGATTGTGCAGTTTGGATAAACTCATCAACATTAATCTTTTCATCCTGAAGGGTGATCCTGCTTTGCTCTGAGGAATCTATCTACGCTCCCCTTAAATAAGCCAGCACTGGTATGTAGGACAGAATTCCAGAAGAGGCGAATTAGGAACTAAAGCTCAAAAGAAAATCAGGAATTCAAACGATGGAAGAGAGGATGGAGGGAAGGAGAGGGGACGGGGTGGACAGGACAGAACAGGACAGGAGAGGGGCTGGGTTTTCTCTGGTAGAAATGTGTAAATGGCTAAGACTGAGCAAGCAATATCATGGGATACTTGCAACAGCTAGTAGATGACATTAGCAGGAGGGAGAGAGGAACAGGGATGGGGTTGGGGGACAGAGCAACAGGAAAAGAGATTAGAGCGACTAGCAATAGATCATGAAAGATCTTGAACAATAAAGAGCTTTTGTCTTTTGTTTTCTTCCCTGATTTTTTTTGAGGTATAATTCACATACTTAAATGTTGACCTTTTAACCTGTACGATTCAGTGATTATTAGTACATTAACAGAAATATACAATTTAAATTCTATATAATCCGAGAACATTTTTATCACCTCCAAAAGAAACCGTATCTACTAGCAGTCACATCCCATTTCCTTTCCCCTCTGCTCCTATTCTACTTTTTGTCTCTACATATACATAAAATCATACAAAATGTGGCCTGAAAAGCCTGGCTTCTTTTATTTAGCATAATGTTTTCAAGGCTCATTGTATATAAAATAAATTAGTTCATTCCTTTTTATGGCCCAATAATATTCCACTGTGAAAAATATCACATTTTTTAAAATCTGTCAATTAGGTGGTTGATATTTGCGCTGTTTCCACATTTTGGCTATTATAAGATGACTGTGTACATTAATATATACATGCTATGTCTGGAAAATTCTACTCCAAGATATATAAGAAGTATACAGCTATTTCAATTTCCTTATGTATACAAGCAGGAGTAGAATTGCTGGGTAACATCGTTAACACCATGCTTAACTTTTTGAGAAACCACTTAAAATGTTTTTCATAGTTGTCATGCCACTCCGCATTAACATCAGTGCTGAAGAGTTTGACATCATCTAGAAAGCAGATGAATCTTGAGGCTGAATAGAAACATATTAAAATTTTAATTTTAGAAAGGTTACTCAAATAGTAGTATGCAGGATGACTACAGGATTTGGATAAGACAAGAAGCATAAAGGTCAATTAGAACCCTCCTACAAAGAAGCCAGGTAAAACATCATGACTGGTTCAATTAAAATAGTAGTGGGGCGGGGGAGGATTTAGCTCAGTGGTTCCGCCGCCTGTCTCACAAGTACAAGGGCCTGAGTTCGATTCCCAGTACCAAAAAAAAAAAAAGATAGTAGTGGGAAGAGGAATGTGGAAGGAGGGGTTGGAACTGAAAAGTAAGGGTCAGAAAAAGGAAATAGCTTTGAGAGAGGGTAACTAAAAATTTCAACTGCCTAAGAAGATGAATATGATACACTTAAATTACCTAAAATATCGGCAAGAGATGAAAATAAAGAAAACAGATAAGATGTAAGCAACAGGGAGTGGTGGAGACTGTATGTAACAAAGAAGCGTGAGTAGGCCTCACTGAAAGGAACAGTTACAGAAGTTCCATGCTTCCAACACAAAAGGAATATAGGTATATTGTGGACACTTCTTCTCATTGTTCAAGAAAAGGAGATTTTTAATTTAACATAAAATCTGGATTTTAGACTGAATATTCTATTTTCAAATATTATCAATCGGTTCAATACAATATTTCTTTAAATCATGTGTGAAATCATCAAAACTGATCTCCAACCTGCCAGTTCGTGATCTGCCCTATAAGTGAACCAAGAATTAAAATGTGCCCACTCTGAAGGGGTGGATTAGAGGGGTTCTAAGAAGGCAAAAATGAGAGAACAGAGGCCCAGGAAGAAACTGAAAGCCTGTGCCCTACCCTAGAGGCTCAGAGATGAAACTTTCCGAAGCTGAAGGCACAATGAATGGGACTCATTTCACACTGGAGACTAGCAGGCGGACTTTGGAATTTGACAACTAAGAAATATGGCACACAGGAAAATGGGGGAAAAAATAGTGAGTGTGAGAACAGGAGAAAGCTGAATAATTAGCTTACTCTCTCTTCACAAACCTGCTTTCAACTAAAGTCGGCATAAGGATTATGTGCCTCAAATCTATATTTAAATTTCTCAGAGAAAAGCAGTTAGGTTTAATTCTATTGTGCTCCCCTGCTGACAGATACTGGACTTCTGTAGTTTTTTTCTGATGTTTGAAAAAGTTTAGATCTCTATGATTCACAACCACTTGGTCCTTTCAAGCTCACAGTTACAGAAAACAATTATTAACATCTTTCATAAACAAAAATTGGTGGGAACAGTGTACATAGTGTTGGCTGTCTGTGACACGGACCTAAAATAATGGTGATTTAGACAAGATTCCCGGCCATCGTGGCAACTCTGATTCAAGAAGCCATCACTCTTGTCCCTTGTTGCTCTGCCAGAGTGCTGGCCTCCTTAGCAAGGCCTAAGATCACATCCACATTCCAGTAAGTGAGGGGGAAGAGGAGACAACACACCTCTGCCCTTTAATGACCATCTAGAAACTGCACGAATCATCTGTGCTTGCAGCCCATAGGCAGAACTCCGCCACATGTTATGATTCTAAGTTGCAATGGAGGCAAAGAAATGTCATCTTTATTCTGTAGGAATCTGTCCACAGCTGAAATTCAGGGTCTCTGTCTCTGAAGATAATGAGGAAAAGAGATACTGGGAGACAAGTAGCAGTCTCCTCCCCAGGGTGGTATTCAATTTTTATAAAATTCTGTTCTTTAAATTCTATATAAATTCATGCATTTTGTTTCAGTCATGCAAAGGAATATAAATCTGGCCTAACCTTTATGCTTAAATATTGGAAACAGCAATGTGATATCACCACAATTTTGGCTTCGTAGTGCTGATAGTTTTTTCAGCACTGAAGAAAATTAAAGACAATTTTAATTTCTTCTTACTAAATTATTTTCCTAAGAATTCCAAAGCAACTTTAGTCGTACTGCCATGCTTAACAACTAGCTTTCAAAAGACTGCATTAAAAACTCAAATTACAAAATTTAAAAATCACTGACATATTCCCACAGCATATGGAACTATACCACCTCAAGGATTCTTTTAAATTCTCACAGTCAATTGTGCCCTTACTGCCAGAAAACTCTTGAAGCAACAAGATGTATTAACTATAGCAAGATATGCTTCTGAATTTTGACTGTGCATTTTCATATTAGTTCATAGTACTATATTTTATCATTCAAATATGAGAGAAGTTAAAAATAAAATAATTCACCAGTACAAAGTGCACTACTGCTTGATATATGCACATTCTAAAGTTCTATCCTTGAACTACCGAACCTCCTAAATAAAAGAGAAAAAATTCAAAAAATTATACAATTTAAAATATAGTAATTTATGAGCTGTTTTATATTCATTCACATTTACTAAATTCAAGAGAATATTATTTCAAAACTACTTGGCTTTTTTTTAAAAAACATGGTACTTATCTATACTAGCATATTTTAATCACTTAAAACCAGGCAAATTATTATATTCAATAAATTTAATGTCTTAATCTAAGAGTGGCTTGCCTTAAGAATAGTCTTGAACAGCTGGGCAGTGATAAAATCAGCAAACATGAGAGCTGACTATAAATCTTAATTTTTAAAAATGTTTGCATAGTACAAAAATTGATGAACAAAAATTTAGAAACTTAAAAAGAAGTAGAACAGTAGAATAAACTTCATTAAATTGAATGCTAAATATTTAAATCATCTCAAAAATTACCTTAACTAACAAGATTTTACAGTGAAAATACAAGGAATGAGAGACACCCACTTCCAACCAAGATAGAGTAAGGACTGAAATTGCCTACCTGCTGAAAAAAATGAAAGTTCTGTACAAAATATATAATAAGAACCCTAAGGAATGGGAAACTGATTATATCCCCTATGACTGTCCTACCTTCTAGATCATGGCACAGGAAAGGAAAATCCAGCCAGCCTACCACAATCCTGAATTGAGATGGGTCTGAAAAGCCAGGGAGAATACAGAAGCTAGATGACTTCCAGGACAAAGTACTGAAGGAAGGACAGCTGAAGACAGAGAAATCTCTGGATATCTATAGATATCATTATTGGATATTCAGCGGAACAGTGATCAGTACATATATGTGAGAAGACAACCCAAGGCCTGAGAAAGGACCACTTAAAAGGACTAGAAGGAAGAGTACCCAGTGCTCACATAAGGCTGGGAACTGTGCCTGTTTCTACCAGTCACAGTGGAAAACATATTCAGGGAGTATTGTTCTGGGTATAGTGCTCTGAAACTAATCTTGAAAACATGACCTGAAAGAATTAAATTGTTTCCAAGTCACTAACTGCATCCCAGAAAAAAAAAAAAAGAAAGAAAGAAAATTTATAGGAATATAAAAATATCCAGCACCCTGCAAGGTAAAAATCACAATGTCTGGCATCTATCAAATAGTACTAGGCATGCAAAGAAGTATGAAAATATAATCCATAACAAGGAGAAAACCCAACAGAACAAAACTGACCAAGTACTGAAAAAGACATTAGAATTTACAAACAAGGTCATCAATGCAGTTACTATAAATCTATCCCATGTGTTCAAAAGGTTAAATACAGACATGGAGCCAGGCAAGGTGGTACACATCTGTAATTCCAGCACTCTGGAGGCTAAAGCCAGAGGACCAAAGTCATCCTTGGCTACATAGAAAGACCCTGTCTCAAAAACATGAATAAGCAAATAGAGACATGGAAGATTTTTAAAGAATCCAAGTCAAACTTAAAGAGATGAAAATTACAATGTTAAGAAAAACACAATACAGTATATGGGATTCCTGGTAATGAACTTGAAGACATACCAATAAAAAGGATTGAAAATAAAATTGTTGGCTTTACTTGCTTGTGAAGAAAATACCTGAGAATAATTTAAAGGATTTTGTAAATTCTTTTATTGGTATATTGTAGGTATACAACACAATTACATTTCTCATTGGGAACTTGTACCTTTACTTAATGCATCTTGGTTCTTATTTTTTTCCCCATTCCCTGCCCTCCCTTCACCCGCTCCACCCTTCCCTATTTACAAAGACTTTGTTTCCATTTTTTCCATTTCTCATCATTTTTCTTTTCCCTTCTTTCCTTTCCCCTGCCCCTCCCACTACCCCTACCCCTTTGGACCTTTTCTTCCTGTTTTGCATTATCAATAATTTATTCTAATCATTGGTATATTTTAGGTATACAATATAATGACATTCATCATTGGAAATTTGCACCTTTACATAATCTTAGCTCTTATTTTTCACCCTTCCCCCGCCTTCCCTTCAACCCCACTGTCCCTCCCTATTTACAAAGACTTTGTTTCCATTGTCCCATTTTCTCATATTAATTCCATTCCCTTCTTTCCTTTCCCCTACCCCTCCCTCTTCCCCTTCCCCTTTGCCCCTTTTCTTCCTATTTCACATTATCTATTATACCTTTTAGTCCTTATTTACACTTTCAGTAATGGATTAAAGATCTAAAGGATTTTTTTTTTAATTTTGGCTCAGTTTCAGAGGTTTCAGTCCATGGTCTGCTGGTCCTACTCCTTTTAGGACTATAGCAACACAGAAACATTGTAGGGGAAGGGTGTGGTAGAGAAAAATTGCTCACCTCATGGCAGCCTGGAAGCAAAGAGAGAGAAAAGGCCAGAAAGGAAGGGGCCAGGGCCAGATATAATCCTTAATGTCACACCCCCATGAATCAGTCCTTTCAAATAGGCTTCACCTCCTATTTCTATTACCTCCCAATAGCGCCATCAAAGTATGTTCCACTGCTAAGTTAGTACCTCAAGACGCAATCACTCCCCAAAAGCCCATCATCAACCAACCCTTCAACACAATGGCATACATCTTGGATCTCAACCATACCAAAAACATATGCAAAAAAAAGGAATAAGAAATAAAAAATCAATGAGGCTAATATACATATCTGGAGTCCCTGAGGGAAGAGATGACATTCTTGCAAAATTAGAATGAATGAATGACTAAAGTTACTTTTCAAATTTGATAGAAACTATAAATCCATGGGTCCAAGAAGCATAATGAACCCAAAGTAAAAGAAACATGAAGAAAGCTATCCCAAGACTCACCAAATTAAATTAAAACCAGTAATAAAGAAAAAATATGTTATAAATGATTTATAAGTAAAAGAACAAGGGCCGGGGATTTAGCTCAGGGGCACCACACCTGCCTTGTAAACGCAAGGTCAATCTCCAGTACCAAAAAAAAAAAAAAAAAAAAAAAAAGAACAAAGATAACAGCAGACTTTTATTAAAATACAAAGGAGAACACAGAATTCTACATTAAAAAAAGAAATAAAGATGCTTCCAGACATACAAAAACTAGAAGGATTCAACACCAGCAGGTCTGTGCTATAAGAAATGTTAAACAAGGTCCTTCAGGAAGAAGGAAGGTAGATACTAGATGGCAATCTGGATCTACACAAAGCAAAGAACAATGAAAATGGCAGCTATGTAAGTTTTACTATGGAAACACCTTTAAAAGATTATTTACTGCTTTAGCAAAAGTAATAATGTAGTATGGATTTAAAAATATATGTAAAAAAGAGAGAAGTATAGAATTTCAATGTGTTTCCAATAGTTACTTGAGAATTACAAATTCACACACAAAAATGTTCAGATCTGTTCTTCTAATGAAATTAAAACTACAGCCATTGTTCTGAAATCCCATTCCATTTGACTTATACTTTCCATTTGGCTTGGTTGGTTTTAGTTATACTTTTGGAGATGTAACTTAAGTTGAATTTATTACATTTGTTTTCAAGAGAAAAAGTAGTAAGTAATTTTTAAAGAGTAGTCTTGTTAATAAACAAGTTAGCTCACAAGTTTAGGCCAAACCCATGGCTGAACTTTATAAATAAAAGCACACAAATATTGCTTCATGGTAATGCTAAACTCAAATGTTTATTTTTAATGCAGGTAACTGTAAAAAAAAATTGGGTCAAACAGGTAAGTAGAAGATTTTAAAACATATTTATAGCACAAGTCACAAAAGAAAGTTCTGTCTTTACTTTTCCAACCTGTCAAAAATGAATAGAAAACCCAATTCACTTCTTAGGGACTTTTTAAGAGAATGTTTATCAGTAACTTTAATGAGAGAAGATAAAACAGGACTAGCTTCTCACCATTAAAAGGCCAGGGAAAGCAAAAGTAAGATCAAAGCACAACTATCAATTCACAAAACACAAAATTCTATATGTTGCTCCTCAGTTTTTCTTGGATTATGTGAGACCTGTTCAAAAGCATGCCTGCAAGTTCCCTCAATGAGTAACTATGTGCTGAAATGAAAATAGAAATACACTGGAGGTGCATCTTTTGGGTACTGAGGGAAAATTGTGAAAGTCTAGCACAGACAAAACTGCCTTGGAATGCAGGTGAACTGCTCCACAGAATGTAGTCTAAACTTCTTCAGTCTTTTGTGTGTCATCCTGAATAGCAACACTGATGCACAATCGAGCTAGACTAAAACAGTGAGCAAATGGCAACTTTCCATGCAGAAGTCTGTGCAAACTCTGCCATATACGACAACTATTAAACCTCTAGGTGTAAATAAAATATGAGTGGAAATTTCTCAAGTGTTGCTGCTTGTTAGAGATTATTTCAATTCATTTGCCTATCACTGCCTCTATAACACTTACATATTATTATATTTAGTATTCCTGGAAGAAATAATGACACAATATATGTAAATATATCCAACACCCAGGCTAAAAATATGTATGATGGATTTTAATCTAAGTTTTGCTCTAGAAAACCTACAAGCTGCACAAAAGAGCTTGGCCACTTGCAGGAAGCAATTCCTCCCTTTTTGAATGGTCAGTCCTGTTGCAGTGATTTCAGGCATTTTGCCAACAGCTGTGAAACTTGTTCTGGTGGGATTACATCTTATGTAAGGGTTGAGTTCTTCTATATTTAAATGCTTTTGGTTGTCTTCTTTCTTCTCCTGTACCATAAAGAGTAAAAGGGCAAGATATACAAATCAATAGCAGAGAAAGAATACTGAGACATTTTTAAGAGTATAACAAACACAAGGTCCCAAGTTTGATCCCCGGTACACACAAAAAAAAGAATATAACAAACTTTAAATCTGTTCAGAATAGCAGCAGACCTTAGTATATAATAGCAAATATGTGCTACCACAGCACAAATACTAGCAATGATGATGGTGATGGTATTAAGGAAAATAATATATATTATCCAAGTTTAAATGTCTTATAAGGAAAGAAAGGAATTAATATGGAAAGTAGCAAATGCTAGGAAACCTACGTTATTTTTTTAAAGGACAAAAGCATATGTAAAATCTATTTGGTAAAGTGGTAAGGCTCAGAGCTCTAGACTAATAAGGAAATGATGAAAAAACAAATCAGATAATGAGTGGGTGAAGAGATGATATACAATATTGCTGGTCATTTGGGAAAAGAATGAAAGCACCATGATGAAATATATCTGTTTTGAACATAATATAACTCACTTCATCCATCCAATAATGACAAAATCCAATAACGACACCATATTACCAGCAGAAAAATGTAGTAGTATTGGATATGGGGGCAAATGAGTCTGAGAAAGGAGGCAGTATTATCTGGATGTGTGCTGCCCACTAGCCACATGAGACATTTAATAATTAAAATGAAATGAAAGTAAATTTAGGCTCTTGGTCCCACTAGCTAAATTTCAAGTTCAGAGGTCACATGTAGCTAGTGGCTATGGAAATGGGAAACACAGATATGGATACTTCCATCATCACAGAAAGTTCTACTGCACAGCACTGATCTCTACCACTGTCAGAAGTGCCCAGTGTGTGACACACGAGCTCTAGAAGAACACACATGCACATACACACACATGCACAAATCCAATAAGTTATCTCACATTCGAGTTACTACTGTATTAGGCATTCAGAGACCAAAGATTAAAATAAAAT
The DNA here is from genome assembly GCF_053883595.1 of Heterocephalus glaber. NCBI lineage: Eukaryota > Metazoa > Chordata > Mammalia > Rodentia > Bathyergidae > Heterocephalus > Heterocephalus glaber. The sequence continues at coordinate 11,982,432 of NW_028258156.1, forward strand.
GGTCCCCTGGGAGAGGAAGGGGAAAGGAAAGAAGGGAAAGGAAAAATTATGAGAAAAGGAAAAAATGGAAACAAAGTCTCTGTAAATAGGGAAGGGTGGAGGGGATGAAGGGAGCACAGGGAATGGAGAAAAAATAAGAACCAAGATACATCATGTACAGGTACAAGCACCCAATGACAAATGTAAACATACTGTATACCTAAAATGTACCAATAAAAGAATGTGAGCAAAAAAATAAAATAGTCCCCAACCCAAGGAGTTCACAGGGAAAAAGAAAATAACATAAATAAACTGGCTAATCAGTGAACACCTGTTAAGTATAAACTGTAAAAAATACACTTCATGCTGTGGAAAAAAAAAAAAAAAACAAGAATAGTGGGCATGTTCCCTCTGAACTCAATGAGCTTCCAATCTAGTTAATGACATACAATACAGAGTAAGATATAAAACGCCTTCACTGGCAAATTAACATTTGGAACTGTGTTCTTCAAACTGAGGTCCACAAGTTTGATGTGAAATTCTTTGTCCACTGTGGGTTGTTATTAAGATGGTAATCTATAAAGTTAAATATAAACTTATTCTTCTTTGTTTATTTGTTCATTTGAGACAGAGTCTCTGAAAGTCACTAAATTCCCCAGGCTGGGCTTGAACATGTGGTTCTCTTGCCTCAGCCTCCCAGAGGGCTGGGATTACACTCATGTACTACCATACCGGGCTTAAATTTATTCTCATTAACTTCTGAATAAGCCCCTGAAAATGGAATACTACTACTAAATTTTCATTCCATTGTTTGCTGCTGGTGTTTTCAATCATATATGTACTAGGTAAAGGTCAAAGAAGGTACTGTTTGCTAAATAGATAAAATCTGGTTAGAGAAAAGGTGAAGATGAATTAGTCATTATAGAATGCGGGCTAGTATATGCATCCAAAATATAGGCATCCCACTCTTTAGTGGTTAAAATCATCTTTGCATAGTTTCTACACAATCTGTTCTTCATTTGAGCAATTTCTGAATACGGCTTACACATTTTATTTAGAATTCAATAACTCCATAGTACTAATCACATTTTAAGAGAACAAAATAGTTATAGAGTTCTCAGTTGACATCTCATTAAAAATCACATTTTAGGATTATTTAGTGGTAGAATTTTGGTCACATATGAAGTCTGATTACCCCAAACCAGCAAACAAAGCCTTGAAGTTAATTTTGCTTGTCTGTTTTAAATCTACTTTTAAAAGGATATTTTTAGCATTTATATTGATATAAAACATAAATGCAGATTAAATAAGAACAGAATCTGAGGCTACATCTTTATACTCTCAAACCCACACAATGTATTTCAACTTACAACATCATTTGTCACCTAATGCAGTGTTATTTCTTTTTATTTTCACCAGTTCTATTGTTCACATTTAATATTTTTCTTAGGTTTTGGTTTTAATAATTTAGAATAACTATAAGCAAAAACATTTGCATTTTACGATTTCGCATGTGTAAGTAAAATGTTTATTAAAAGTAACAACTTCACATTGTACAGACCACTCTCAGCCAAAATCAGCTCATTCTTCCTGTGGTCTTTAATTTCAACAAGGTACTCACAGCAAGTCAAAGCTCTACCCTCCTGTCCATTAAGGCATGGATCTCTAGTAGGCCACAGAGTCCTTACAAAGAGACTACAAACACATATGTAAATCATACTTAATGTTAAATATACTACTACATTTCAAAAGCATAAAGATGCTGTTCTTGGCAACAAAATGCAGATTCCTTTAAAGATTTGACTCATCCAGAAGTTTTTTTTAAATGATGGATTTTTCATAATATTAGAATTTAATATGTAAGCCTATGAGGACCATAGGCGTTTCCCAAACTATCATAGGAATTCAGAAAACAGCAAGACCGTGGTGTGCTGCAAGTCATTGGAGAAAGTAGTATATGTATCACAAAAGAGAGCAAAAGAGTAAAGCAGAGAAGGTACAGCTTCATAATGGGCACACACTCCCAGTAAAACCCCAGAGGCATAAAACTCTGATTTAGACTCACATAGATACAAGACAGAGAGCAACTACAATTAAAAATGTAAAAGTAATAAAGATAATGTAAAGTCACACTGTGAAAGGATTCATACTAAGGAGTTTGAAATTTAGGAATATGAAATCTGACCTAAACTACCTTAGGAAATCTAAAATTTTTATGAAGAAATAAGCTTATTTCACAGCTTTCTGAGCTTCAGTGTCTGAAATAGGTACGGTAGACTTCAGTCAGGATGGGGGTGACTCACAATTTCTCTTTTTTCAATCAGTACTTATTCCAGAGTACTATCCCAGATGGAATAATCCAATTGTCCTCTACACGACCACCTGGAGTGGCCCGTAAGTATGCATCTGACTACAACAATCCAATCAGACTACTTCCTTGGAGCATTCAGTTTAAAATGTTTACATGTTGACTAAACCACCAAGGAAAATCTTCAAGACTTCCTCATACTGTGTTGGGATGCAGAGCACAACTAGGTAAAATTAACAGAAAATAGATAAGACTTTCTGGGTTCAACACTGAGCTTATATTTTACAGCACAGCAGCAAGGGAACTGGGCCAGTGATTCTAATCAATGGAATCAGATCCATTTAAAGAAGAGATTTTAAGTACATAAAATAGAAGAAAAAAGTAGAATATCTATGAATAGAATTCAGAGGTACCACAGAGTAGAAAGGGGGACCGAGTAATAGAAGAACAAAGGAAGAATGTCTCAATAGACTTTTCAAGTAGATCAAAACAGTGGCATCTAAAAAAGATATAGAAAGAAACCCATGGCCAAAGAGGCAATGAGAATTCATAATGTTTCCTGATTTAACCTAATAGTAAAAATCTACATAGAGGAGAGAAAAGAAATATGGAGCTTTTGATTTTACCAAAATGATGAGTTGAAATAAAAATTCACAGCTTCCACTCCCCCTTCTTACTTTTAGATCTAAGAAAGACCTATAATCTGTGCTTCCTACTGGGAAAATAAAAGAAGCCATGATACAGCACACACTCTCATTCCTCTCTTTAACCCTCATCTTCCAGTGTGCAGTTCTCTCAAGATGAAGGATGGACCCCAAGAGTGGCTGTAACATTCACTTCAACATGTGAATTAACAGGATCGTCCCCTGGAAAACTCACTTACTGCTTATGAGTATGGGATGTGTAATACAAGGCTATGGCCTTTGGAATCCAACCTGGACTCAAATCTCTTGTCACCGCTAGCTGAATGACCCTTGGTAAGATGTTCAGTGGTCTTTCAAAGTCTCCTTTTACCTGAGTGGTGGTGGAGAGGAGAGTAGGGAAATTTGAACTGAGCTGCCAGAGTTGAGATATTAGATAAAATGGGTCCTGCACAGTACGAAGAGAGTCTCCTGTGTCCAAAGGGCCCTTGTCCTCCTACAGAGCATCCCATAGTCTCTGGGCCACAGACAGCACCATGGATCTGTAGTGGTCCTTCGATCTGTTCTCTCCTGATAAAATGAGAGGCCATGCTGTAGGACTCAAAATCACAGTGCTGGTTTTTTGCAAGGATTAGTGGGACCCAACCTTAAAAGTCTTTCACATGGGGAATACAGGAACTAAGTCAATTCCTACACTAACATGTGGTAGTGATTCTCCTTTTAAAAGGCGTCTGCTCCTTTCTTAACACCACCATTCCTCAATGGGATTTACTGATAGCACTGTCCTAAATCCAAAAAGAGCTTTCTTTCCAAGAATTTGCACAACTCCAGCCATTTTTCAATCCAATCCTATCTCCAGATGGCTGCCATGTCTATCCTAGTCAAAAACGTAAACATTTCATTAAACAATCATTTGTTCACATTTTTTCTTATTCTTTCCCTCACCAGTGGACAACTGTCATTTTTCTGTCCATGAAAATTGAGCTACAGTCCCAGTATTTCTTTTAGTTCCTCATTAAATCACTAGGTTGCCCAGGGTGGGCTCAAATTTGTAGTCCTCCTGCCTCAGGCTCCACCATGCTGGAATTACAGGTGTGTACCAGCATGCCCAGCTCCTAGTATACATACATGGAGAACTATACTACAGAAAACACTTTCCCCTTAGAGGCTTGTATTGGCAGTAGCAGCAAGTGTCTCACAGGACCAGTCTATAGAGTGATTTTGAGACCTGTTTCTGACTGGCTTCTAAACCACGTTTATTCACCATACCAGATTTAGGAGGCAGTCAGTGTGGTAGACATATTCCAAAGTGACCTCCAACGGTCATGCCTTTGTACAATCCCCTCCTCTCAAGTTTGGGCAGAACATATGTCTTGCTTTTAACCAAAAGAGTATGGCAGAGGTGATGGCTGTCACTCCATTAATTATATCATATATTTATTATCTATTAATTATATTAGATTTGGTCTTATCCAATTGGAGCAAAAAAGACTAAAAAAGCACACTACCATGTTGTATGAGGGCCTGAGAGGGTTACCTGGCAAAGGCAGCTTCTAAGAGCAGAGAGTGCCACAAGGAGATAAATTCCACTATCAATATAAGAAATCTTGGAAGCAGCTCTTTCTGTGGTTCAATGAGACTGCAGCCCTGACCAACATGTGATGCAACTCCCAAGCACAGGACCTAGTTGAGCCACACATGGACTGCTGAGGAAGCAAAGGAAGGGACACATATATTGTATTAGGCTGCTAAATTGTTGCAATGTGTTACATAGCAATAGAAAATGACAATAATATCCACTAATAAATTTATTAGATGCTTAAAGTCACTATCATTAGATTTCAGAACTTGCTACCAATCACCTCGAGTAATTACACAGTCTCTCTAAATCTTACCTTTCTTTCAAATTCCACTGATCACTACTTCACTGGAACTAGCATCAGTCTGCACCTGTCTTCTTCCTAATCACAGGAAAGTGCCATTTCCAGTCTTACTAGCAGCATACTATATTCTCTCGATTGCAGCAAAGAACAGAGTGGGAGTTTTCCTCTCTTTGTGGTGCTAAACCAAATTCATTATAGCAAATTGTGCACCACATTTGAACAGTCAATTTTGTTTCTGTATTTCACATTGAAAATGCTTTATATGAGTGTCTATAAAGCATACACTTAGAGAAAGTGACAGTAAAAATATATTAACTTAATAAAGAGCACCAGGTACTGTCTGCTTATTCAAAAACTAATAGTTATCTTCAACAAATAGGTGTGAGCTTACATAAGATTATATATTCCCATTTTCTGTGAAACTGCAATGCTTTCTTCTGCATTCTGGATAATACATTCCTCTTATCAATCTAACAATACAATACCAGAACTCTATCACCTTGGTTGAAAACTCCTGTTGAGGTTTGAAAGAGGGAGATTTTGTGGGTCCATTTTCACTTTGTGAAGTCTCTTAATGGAGATTTGAAGTCTACATGGACAGAAATGACTAGATTATTTCATCAAACTTTCGTTCACTTTGATGGTTAGCCATAGAATCAGAGCTAATAAAAGAAAAAGGAGGTCCTAAAACATACACCGTGACCCTTGACCAATACTGCCTGGCTCTGGAGTGGACAATCCATTACTGTTCTCTGTCAAATCTTCCCCCAAATCAGGTTCTGAGCTCTCTCACTGGTGAGGTTGACCATCCTCAAGCTTGACAAATGGGCTGATCAACTTCAAGGGCTGCTTTGATCAGTAAAGGAGTGGTATGTGGTCTGTAAGATGAGGCCAGTGGGTGAGGGCCATGTGTGGGCTGTGGGCTGACTGCAAGAGTGGACACCTCGGAGCAAGGTGTGTTCATCTGTTTTAGCACCCAGTATTAGAGTTACAGTTCTCCCTCATCAACAGGCAGTAGCAAGAGCCCATCCCCTTAGAACTATACTGACAGGTTTAAAATCTAATCTGCACATTTATAAAGATGAGCACTTCAAAAAAATCTAGAAATAGACAAATTTACAAAATTTTCATCAGAAGCCTCTAGAGCAGCTTGCTGTCGTGATTAGGGAACAAATACATATATATATATTATCCTCAGTTTTCTACATACTTGCCAGTGTGTAATCTTGGGTGTATAGTGTACCTGCTGTCTCCTTCCTAAAATGTGAACAATATGTCATCCTGTCTCTCAAATGTTTGGAGGAATTATCAAGAAGTGTAAGTTATAATAACAAGCTAGAAAACAGTGGTGTATATCTGTAGATATGTGCAATAAAAATTAAGCATGATGCCTTATTGAAGGGAAAAAGATTCAAGCAATGAAAGCCTTCACCAGCTTAAACATTAATATACATTTTAAAACAAAAATCAATTGAAGTAAAAATAAAAAGCCACATTTGGATGCAATAACAAAAAATGTCCATAACTACAATATTTCACTAATGAGAAGGTACAGATGCTACAAACAGAAGGATTTTATGATGTCCATATGTTTCTCAAATGACTCTCCTTGTTAGCTATTTCTCCATATCTCTATTTAAGAATAACCTACACCTTCCCTACTGAGCGGGTGTAAATTATAACACACTGTAATATTTAAACAAATTCAAAAAAGAAACAATTGTAATAAAAAAATAAAAGCTATAAAACCCAAAACTCCATTAGATGCAGATGTTAATAAAAATCTGAATTACAGATATCATTTAAACTTAAAAAATGTGTAAGGTAGTTGGCCTTATGATTTATAACTCTTTAAAATATCAAGTAGAAATCACTCTATAGCCCAAATATATATATATATATAATTATAATTATAATTATCTATAGCGACAGTGTCTTCATAAAGCAACTATTAAGACTATAACAATAGGCATAGTTAGTTTGGTCACAACCATCACAAAAATCTATAACCATGTAGAAAATTACCTTGAACTTTAGAGGAGCTATTATTATTTTTCTAGAAAATGGCGGCTTGTTATGCCAAACACTTTCTAGCCAGTGTTGGTCTGCATTTCCAATAGAGGCGAGCACAACAGGCTGAATCACAGAGAAAGAAGAACAGCAAGACTGAGGAGAAAAATCTATCTCCTATCTACAAACCAGTCCTTAATTTAAAACTTAACTTCCTTCTGCACAGTCTTCCGTGAGTCTAACCCTGCCCATTCTGTGGTGAAGATTAGCGATGCAGGAGCAAAGCCTGGAAAGCATGTCTCCCTCTAGCTGGCAACCCATCAAAGGTCAGACTCAAGATTCCCACTGCACAAGCACCTGTGTGGCAGCTGAAACATATACGAAAACATTAGTCTTTTTCCACACAGAAAAATAACACATTCCCCCAAAATGCTGCCCATCTTGAGATTTGCCCCATTCGAATAAAATAGATGAGAACAAATTACATACAAGTTTTACAACTGACTAAATTATTCGGTCTCTTGGAAATATAATATTCTTATTAAGCTTTTTAATATGAATGGTTTCCAGAAGACACATCAGTGATTTGATGTTTTGGTAATTAAATTGGCCCAAACTGGAAAAGTGGTTTAAAAGGATAAAGAAGATCAATTATCTGTGGTAAAAGGCAAATATACCGAACAAGAAATTTTCAGTCACAATAACTTCCATAATAAACATCCAAAGCACCAAAGAGTAGTTCAAAAGATATCTTTTCCGAACATGATTTTTATATTGTCCTCATTTATTAACCATAACTTATTCTGTGCTGTTACTAATTACAGGATTAAAAAGATTTCTGGGGCATCAGGAAATAACATCCAGACTTTTCAAATACCAAAAGATTTTAAGTTTTGTTTCCAAAGATTTTAAGTTACATTTTTCTTTAATATAGGTTTTCTATATATCTATGTCCTAGGTTTCAATAATGCCTGCAAGATTGGAGAACATGATTGTTGCTCCAAATACATTCCTCAATCTTACTCATTATGAGCCAACCTCAACACACCAAGAGTATTTATCTAGTTGTATAAGCGTTATTTTACTTTTTGAAGAGAAAAAAATATTAACTCTTCACGCTCTTTTCTGGAAGAAGTGAAACTTTTTAATCCCTTCTTACCTCACCTCCATTTTTCACACACACACACACACACACACACACACACGGTATTCACATGTAATGGGATATACTGTGTGTATACGCACACATCCCATTTCTCACAGATTTCAAACTGCTACAGTAAACCTAGAAGTTCCTTTTAGGAAATTGCACGCACCCTCCTGACAGGGAAAACAAACGGGGCAGATCTTCCTGAAATCAGAGTACAGGAGACTCACTGGAGAATTTTCCAAGTCCACATCACAAGAGTCCCAGGCTCAGCTCCCCGCCACGGGCCACCTCTCCGGACGCTGCGCCTCTGGGCTCTGGAGGGCAGCTCGGTCCTTTGGCAGCCCACAGACACCCAGGCCTGCGACACCAGCACCTCTCGCTCTGGACAAGTGGGCGACTGCCACAGACCCAAACCAACGCTGAGGGCTGGGCGATCAGGGCACGCCCCCTGTCCTCCGCTCCCTCCCATCCCCACTGTGACACCCTCGGTGGCGCTTAATTAACCAGTTTACCTTCGGAAAGGCATCACTCTCCTCACCCCTCACCGCAGTAATGCAACTGCTCCATCTCCCATCCCGCAGCCTCCTGAACTTTCCTTAAAACCCCGTTTTCTGCAGTATAGACTCAGAAGCGCAGTCGCCAGGAAACATCCAAGGTACCCCTACTAAGTATCGCTCCCCTCAAGCAACACGTAGGCGGTACAAACTTTTCCTTCACACCTCAGATCCAACCCGAACTGAGTGTGTCTGGGGGCGAGGGGGACCCACGCCACCGACCCCTCACCTCGGCTCGCCTCAGTCAGACCTCAGCGTCCTCACCAGATCACCCGGCACCCGACTCGGCCAAGACCCCTCAGACCCACCAACCTCGGGGTGCTGAGACGCGAGCCAAGTGGTACCGAGTCCGGGTCCGGAAGAGATGCTGCCGACCTGGGGAAGACGGGCAGGGAATACGGCAGCGCCTCCGGAGGACCCGTGGCCCCCAATTCCCAGGGCTTCTCGGGAGCCGGCGCCCGGCCCGCGCCGCGCCGCCACTCACCTCCGCGCGCTCCCGCGAGGCTGTCGCACCCCCTGCGCCCCGCGCCGGCGACCCCCTAACTTCGCCCCCTTCGCCACACAGCCATCTTTCGAGGAGAGCGGAGGAGAAAGGCGAGGCAGGAAGCAAACGGGGGGATTGAAAGTTGCCTCGGGGAGCACGGCCGCTCCTCCGCCGGGGACTCCCGGCCGCGGCGGGCGCCTGGGAGGGCGCGGGTCGACTTAGTGCGCGCGGCGCGGGGTGCAGGACGCGGCGCCGCCGCGCGCGGGGGGAGCTCGGAGGGCGGCCGCGGGCGGCTGCGAGCTGAGCGGGTGGCGGCGCGCGGAGGATTTGCTAAAAATAGCGCTTCTTGGGGAGGGGAGTGGGGGACGGAGGTGGGAGGGAGCCGGAGAGGCCGGGCGAGAGCCCCGGCGCCGCGGAGGCTGGGCGGGGCCGGGCGGGGAAGGGAGGCCGGAGCCGAGAAGCTGCGGCTGGAGACCCGCAGGGCCGAGGCGCGGCCCGGGCGGAGGCTGCGGGGACACCTGGGTGGCGCGCGGGGGTGGCACGCGGGGTGGCGAGGACGGGCCCGAGGGCTGCACCGGGGAGTCTTAGGGGAAGGCCGGGAGCCTTAAACGACGTGGGAGCTCCGCAGCGGAGCTAGCCCGCGCAGTCGCCAGGTGACGGCCGGAGACCAGCGCACACGCACCTCCCGCCGGCCCCAGGCAGCCAGCGGCGGGACCGAGGCCCGGGCTGGGAGGAGCCGGCCGCGCCTCGCCCTGCGCACCGCCCCCGGCTGCTCAGCCCCTCGCTCAGGTGCGCGCCTCACCGCCCCGGCTGCCCAGCGCCGCCGCTCCTCTCTGCGAGGAGGAAGGAGCCTGGGGCGGCCCCTGGGACATCCCCACTTCTGCCTGGACCTTTTAGAATCATTCAAGGCAATTTTAAAAGAAAATGCTACAGTTGAGATGTTGTTTTGTTTTGTTTTGTTTTGTTTTTCATGGACCAAAGGGGAAACCTGGGGAAATATGGTGACGGTTGTTGGAACCATGATTTAGGTTTGCCGCGTTTTAAGGCTGAACAGAGCACCATCGCTCTGAAAGCAACCCTGGCAGAAAGGAAGCAGGTAGTAGGTTGGATAACTGAGTAGGGCTTCCTCTTCAATATTCTTATGTCAGGCTTTTATTATTACTACTTTTATAACTTCAGTTTATACTAGGATTACTAATACTTATAGGTGCCTTTATACAGCGTACTACAATGAAAAATGTAACCAAAAATGTGTAATTCTAAACATGCTTGTTTAATGCTAGCAGATGCTCAAAGAGGCTAACATTTATAGTGTCTGGATAATCTGACCCTCACGCTCATTGGAGCTAGTGTCTCTACATGTACATTTATGGTTTTCTTCTGCATCAGCTAAAACACAGCTAGCTCACAGATTATACGGATGGAAAGAACAAGAGACCTAACCCAGTGCCCTCCTTTTCAGATGAGGGAACTGGGACCCACAGGAGCAACACAATTTGCCCACGGTCTCACAGTGGCAAGGTTCACATTATAACCAGACTACCAGGGACATAAACGAGGTAACTTGGAGAAAAGAAGCCTCATGCTGTCTGTAAATGAATTAGAAATAATTCAGCATTCACAGCAGGATGAAAGGATGTGATGGCTAGATGTAGACCTTACTTTGCCCTAATCAGGAATTCAAATTCCGGGAATGCAGCTAACTGAATAAAAAGGGCCACACTCCCAAGGCTGGTGCTAGAGCTTCAGCTACCTTAACTTTCCATCCACATCAGGGATTCTGTTAATTAACATGATGAATCTTAATAATGGGCTCTTAGTGGTGAAATTGATGGTATTGATTAAAATAGTTTAGAGATTCTTCATTTGTATACAAGCCAGATAGTGGCTTTACCACCTTTCACCTTTCAAAGTAGAGGCCTTTGTGAAAAGGTCAGGTGTCCTGCCTTGTTAATGTTTCTTTTAATGATTCTGAGGCCTCCATCAACTCTAATGGAAACAAGTCTCTCGAAAAACTTTTATGACATGTGATTGAGACACATGAAAGTGTCCCAATTCCTGGGGCTTCACTGCTCATCTGAAACGGATGTTTGTGTAGCAAAGGTGTGCATCACAGAATTCGAACTGAAGTTCGCTTTTTCCTGTTAGAAAGATGGTACAGGAAGCAGTGAACCTTGACATAATTATGTCTACTTCACCTAGGTCTTTTCAGAAGAAAGAATATACATTTGAATGTTGACTTTGAGCTTGCTTGTACTTGCTGGCTGCTGCTGAGATTCAACTATTTTAAAATATGGTTTAGTAGAAAAAATATATTTTTTCCTAAAAGTCCTGTTGGGGTTTCCATGCTCTTGTTCAAATAGCATCTATCTATCTACCTAATAGCATATGTGACACTATTATATTTTTTCTGGTTTAATTCTTCATAGAGCTCAATTCTAGGAATAATTCATTCACATTTTTTGTAGTTTTGTAAGAGTAGATTTAATTTTTTAGGAAAGCTTTGGATTTATAGAGAAATTAAGAAGATAGAACAAGTTGAGCATCCCTGATCTGAAATCTGAAGTGCCTTCAACATGATGCCAGAAATGGAAAAATTCCTCACCTGACTTCATGTGACAGGCTGCAGTCAAAACTGAAACACACCAAAAATATTGTACAAAATTATCATTAGACTATGTGTATAAAGTATATTTAAAACAAAGGAATTTCATGTTTAGATTTCAGGCCCATCTTTGAAAAAAATCTCATTTTGTATATGCAGATATTTCAAAATCTGAAAAAAAAAATCACTTCTGATCCCAAGTATCTGGTTAAGGGGTATGCAAACTGTATAGAAAATTCCAATATGTCCTCTTACATACATTCACCCAATTTCTCCTGTTAATAATGGGGGGTTTTTTGTTTGTTGGTATAGTGCACTTCTTATAATTAGTGACCTGATATTTATATATTATTATTAATCGAAGTCTATAGTTATCATATTTCCTTAGTTTAAAAATAATGAATTCCCTTTTTCTGTATCAGGATCCCATCAAGGATACTAACTTATGTTTAATGGTCTTGTCTCCTTAGGTTACTCTTGGCCACAACAGTTTCCCAGATTTCCCTTGTTTTTGATGATCATAACAGTTTTGAGGAATATTGTTAAGATATATTGTAGAATGCCTCTCTGTTGGGTGGTGTTTGATGTTTTTATCACAGTGAGTCTAGAGTTGTGGGTTTTCAGAAGAAAAATTATAGCAATAAAGCACCATTTACATCATATTATATCAAGAAAACGTAACTAGCATCATGATTTATTACTTGCTTGACCTTGATTATCTGGCTGAAATGTTTGTCAACTTTCTGCACTATGAAGTTACTCTTTTCTCCCCCTTTACATTCTGTATTCTTTGAAAGGAAGACACTGTGTAGCCCAGACATAAACAAAAGTGAGAATTTATGGCCCTTCTTTTAAGGTAGATATCTACAAATTTATTGGGGATTCTTGTACACTCATTCATTTTAATCTCCAGAGACCAGCACAATGCCTTCTACATCATATTGTCTTAATACATGTGAAATGCAAGAATAGGATTAAACAGAATTTTTCCCTAAACTGATAGCATCCAGAGATGAGCAGAAGGGCAGAATGGAACCTTCCAGTGCTTAACCCCACAGAAACATCAATTTGAATAACAATGTATGTGCAAAAATACCTCCCTAAGAACTAAGGAAACCCAGTGAGAGATTCCAGAACCTACATGTAGCACAAATATAAAAGAGACATTGAAAAGGCTCAGAGAAAGAGGCTTTTTGCTTGGGAGAAGGAAAGGAAAGTGAATATCAGACTTGCCTCAGACCTCAACACTAGGCTTCCCCAGTAAAACCCAGTGGCTTGCAGGCCAGTGTGGTCCCAGGCACCAGGCACCAGGCTCCAGACGGTGCCTCTAGGCCAGCTCTCGTTCTAGAAGAGCAGAAGCAGCCCCAGGCTCCAACTGCTTGAAGCACTGAACTGACCCCTACACCCCAAGCTGCAAACCTGCCTCAGTACCAAGCCAGCCCCCATGGCTTAGTCACCAGCCTGGCACCACAGACCCAGCCTCCGGGCTGACCACTGCAAAAACAGGATCTACATCTTTTCCAGGTTCTGCACCAGCCCAGAACCTGCTTGGCCTGGGCAAGCCCAGGATTCAGGCCCACTGCAGGGCCAGATCAGCACCCACCGTCTCAGGCATCAGCCTGTGCCTTCAGACTCCAGGCCTACTCTGCCAGGTTGATTCCTGCAGCTCCATTCTCCTGGGTACCCACTGTGGCCCCACATGCCAGCAGACCCAGTGTCTGAGCAGTGTGCAGCTGTCCTGGGGTCCCGGCTTTTACTTGTATACTTCAGCAATGAATCAGTCGCCACAGAGCCAGGCTCCAGGACCACCCCTGGGGACCCAGACTCTAGACCAGTCCCCACCTCCCTAGGTTCCATGGGGCCTCACCATCACTCTGGGCATCAGGCCACAACCTGTGATCCTAAGCTCCAGACTGACCCCCTGAGGTCTGAGGCTATACTCCTGTCCCAGCACCAGGCAGGGTCTAGAATCCAGGCCACTCTCTTTAACCACAGGCTCTGACAGACCCTTCAAGCAGTTAAAAATGCAAAGATTGTAATGAACAATCCAATAGAGAGTAAAAACAGCAGAATTGATCAAGAATAAGAAAGAACTTGTGAAGTAGAAGACAGCTCATTTAAATAAGTATATTTATGTACCTGCCCTGTATCCAAAAGGCTACCTTCCATGATCCCTAGTGGATGCCTGAAACCACAGTTAGTACCAAACCCTATAGATACTGTGTTCTTAGAAAAAATTCATACATACTTATGATAAAGTTTAATAAGTGTTTACATCAATAATGTGTAAGAAAGGTGATATGATGATGATCTGCTTCTCTTAAAACGTTTTACTGCATTCACTCTTCTTGTGATATGAGATGATACTGTAACTCAGCGAGATGAGTGAGTTTTGTGATACAGCCTTAGTCTACTGCATTAGGCTACCGAGTTAGGGTTACTTGAACACAAGTACTGCAGTAGCGTGAGAGTCCATGTTATCTCTGGGACACCTGTGAGTGACTGGTGGGTGGCTATACACCATGTGCTATGCCAGACAAAGGGATGGTTCCTGTCCCAAGAAGAATAGTTTGGGATTGTGTGTGTGTGATTTCGTCATGCTACTTAAGAAAAATGTATAAATTTAAACTGTTGAATTGTTTGTTTCTGTAATTTTCCACTTAATAATTTTGGATCATGGTTGACCACAGGTAACTGAAACGAAGAAAGCAAAATCACAGAAAAGCAAGAACTATTGTAGTCTGAGGAGAAAAAAAGAATTGAAAGGAATAAATAAGCTTATGGATTGATGGGACATCATCAAAAGAGCAAATATTTGTTTATGAAATTTCAAGAATAAAAGAAAAACAACCCTGTAATCTCAGCACTCAGGAGGCAGAGGCAGGAGGACTGCCAAGAGTTAGAGACCAGCCTGGGCTACATAATGAGTTTGAGGCCAACCTGGACTGCATAGCAAGACCCTGTCTCAAAAAACAGAAAAGAGAGAAAAGAAAAACAAAGACCTGAAAGATTATTTAAAGAACTAATACCAGAAAACTTTTCATATTGAGGGTACATATACATATATATATATGTATTTCTCAAGATACAGGAAAGCCAAATTATCCTATCAAATTTAATCCAAACAAGACTAAACCAAGACATATTGTAATCTATCAAAAGTTAAAGACATGGCTTTGGGTTTTGCCCAGGAGTAGAGCATGTGCCCAAAACAAAAGCAGAAAAACACACTCACATGTTTAAAAAAAATCTAATGATAAAAGGAAGATCCTGAAAGCAGCAAGAGAAAAAGAATTACATCAATATAAGACAGCTCAGTAGTATTAGCAGTGGCTTTCTCTGCAGAAATCTTATGGGCCAGGAGAGAAAAGGATGATACATTCAAAGTGATGAAAAATAAAAACTGCCAAGAAAGAATGTTTTACAACAAACAGCAAAGCTGTCATTTAAAAATAGAGATAAAAGGGCCAGGAATTTAGCTCAGTGGCACCATGCCTGCTTCGCAAGCACAAGGTCCTGAGTTCGATCCCGGTACCAAAAAAAGAAAAAAAAAATAGAGATGAAAGACATTCTGGACAAATAAAAGATGACGTTTATAAACATCAGACCTATCCCACAAGAAATCTAAAGAAGTTTCTTCAACCTGAATGCAAAGGATTCTAATTAGTAACAAAAATATATGAAAGTATAAAATTCACTGGTAAAGGTAAGTACACAGTCAAATTAAGAATAATCTGTAATGATGGTATATAAATAACATCTTTATTATGAAGGTTAAAAAGCAAAAGTATTAAATAGCTACGGTAATATTTTAAGAGGTACACATTGTAAAAAGATGTAAATTGTGACATCAAGATATGAAATAGGGAGAGTGTAGTAAAAGTGTTGAGTTTTTCTATAGGAAACTAAGTTAAGTTGTTCTCAGCTCAAAATAGTCTAAAACAAGCATAAGGTGTTTTAGATAAGCTTCATGATAACTGCAAACAAAAGGCATCATAGATACATGAACTATAAAAAGAAAAAAAAATCATACAACTAAAAAGGTCATCTAATCACAAAGGAAGACAGCAAGAAATTAATAAAGGAATGAAGGATATATACAGTTAACATGACAATAATATCTAAATTGTAGACCAAGAAAAGGTAGGCTTATGTGGGATAAAGCAGACATCAATATAGGTCATTATATAATGATAAAGGAGTCAGTTATTGAAGAAGATACAACGATTTCAAATATATGGGTATTCAACATCAGAGTACCTAAATATGCAAAGCAAATATTGATAGATCTGAAAGGAGAGATAGACGATAATACAGTGATAGGAGGGAACTTCAGTACCTCACAGCAATTGATAGATCATCCAGACAGAAATCAATAAGAAAACATCAGAGTGAAACTATACTTCAGACCAAATGTACCTAACAGTTATAGACAGCACTTTCATCCAACAGCGGCAGAAGTCACATTCTTCTCACATTTACGTGAAGAATTATCCAGACTAAATCACGTGCTCGGCTACAAAACAAGTTTCTAAAATTTATCATTGATACCATGTTAAGTGTCTTTTCTGTTCTCAATGGCATAAAACTAACAATCAACATGTAAATGAATTCAGGGAAATTTCAAAACACAGTAATTAAACAACATGCTCCTGAACAACCAGTGTGTCACAGAAGAAATTAAAAGGGAAGTTAAGTATTTTGAAACAAACCAAAAAAGGACACGCAACATACCAAAACTTACTTGATTCTCCAGAAGCCATTCTAAGAGGGGAAATTCATGGCAGTAAATACTTACATTTCTCAAAAGAGAAGAAAGATCTTAAAACAGTACAACCCAAAAAAGTAAAAAAAGAACAAATTAACCCAAAATTAGTATTAGGAAATGAAAATGATCAGAGAAAAAAAAATCAATGAAATAGAGGTTAGAAGAACAATAAAAAAGATCAACAAAACTAAGAGTTTTTGGAAGGAAAACAAGCAACAAACCTTTGTTTAGAATAATAAAGAAACACTTCAACTGATACCACAGCAATAAAGGGATCATAAGAGGTTACTATGGACAATTATATGCCAAATTGTAAAACCTAGAAGAAATGAATAAATTCCTAGGCAAATGCAATCTACCAAAACTGAATCAAAAAGAAATAGGAAATCTGAATCGACTAATGAGTATGAAAACTGCATCAGTAATAAAAAGTCTCCGATCGGGAAATGCCTGACTTGATGACTTCACTGCTGAATTGTAACACATTTAAAGAACAGCAAATAATTCTTCTCAAATGCGTCCAAAAAATATTAAAGAACAGAGAAAATCTCCAAAGTCCTCTCATGAGGCTAGCATTGTCCTGTCACCAAAGTCAGGTAAGGACATCACTAGAAAAAAAAATTATAGGCCAATATCCCAAATAACCATACATGTAAAAATTCTAAAATAAAACACTAGCAAATCAAGTTCAACAGCACATTAGAGGATCATTCACTATGATCAAATGGTATTTATCTATGAGATGCAAGGGATATGTATGGAGGTCATCATATATAAATCTATAAAAGTGTTATCCTACTTTAATACAATGAAGGACAAAAATCAGATGTTCATCATAATCAATGCAGAAAATGCATTTGACAAAATTCAACATGCTTTCATGATTTAAAAAAACACTCAGTATAGAAGGAGTATACCTCAATGCAATAAAGGACATAGATGAGAAACCCATAGCTAATGTACTCAGTGGTAAAAAGTTGAAAGATTTTCTTTTAAGATCAGGAATAAGCCTAGAATGGTGGTGCATAGATATGATCCCAGCACTCTGAAACAATGAGCAGGAGGATTGCAAGTTCAAGTGGGGCAACTTAGCAACTTTGCAAGACCCTGTCTCAAAATTTAAAAATTTTAAAAAGGACTGGTGATATAGCTCAGTGCAAAGGCCCTTGATTCAATCACCAGTTCCAGGAAGAAAATATAACAGGACAGTGATGCCCACCCTCAGCACTTCTGTTCAACAAAGCATTAAAAGTCCTAGTCAGAGCAATTAGGCAAGAGAAAGAAAAGACATCTCATCGGGAAGGAAAATTAAATTGTTCCTCTTTGTGAACAACATGATCATACCTAGAGATTCCAACAAAAATCTCATATAACTAGTAAATTAATAAAGTTGTAAGATACACAATCTATAAAAATCAGTAGCATTTCTTACTAGGAATGAACTATCTGAAAAGTGATCAAGTAAATTGTTGTAATACTTATTTAAAAACCATAAAAATAAATTTAGCTTGGTGTGGTGGCATACTACTATTTCCCCAGAACTCAGGAAGCTGAGGCAGGAGGATCACTGTAAGTTTGAGACCAACCCCAGTCTACACAGTGAATTCAAGGGCAGCCTGGACTACAGAGCAAGACCCTATCTCAAAATTAAAAACTTAAAAAAAAATTTAACCAGGGAGGTGAAAGATCTGACCTATACTGACCTATACTATACATTGATAGGACAAATTGAAGACAAAAATAGATGAAAAGATGTTCCATACTTTCAGGTTAGAAAAGTTAATGTTAAAGTGACCACGATACCCAAAGTTATATGCAGATTCAGTGCAATTCCTATAAATATTCAATGTCATTTTTCACATAAATGAAAAAAAATCCAGAATTCATACTGAACAACAAGAGCCCACAAATAGCCAAAATGATATCAAGCAAAAAGAGCAAAACTGGAGGCATCACACTCCCCAATCTCAAGATATATTTTTAAGGTATTATAATCAAAACAGCATGATACTGACATAAAAACAGAGACTTTGATCAATGGAGCAGTGTAGGAAGTCTAGAAATAAACTGAAATATTTATGGTCAATTTTTTTTCATTATGCTTGGTTCAATCCCAGAACCTCCAGCTTGCCAGGCAAGGGCTGTACCATTGAGCTACATCCCCAACCTGGTCAACTGACTTGACAAAGGGGCTAAGAATACAAAGTAGAAAAAAGACATCTAACAATCAGTGGCTTTGGAAAAATTGGATACCCACATACTAAAGAATGAAATTGGACTTTTATCTCATACCGTGTGTAAAAGTCAACTTAAAATGTTTTAGACTGAAGCATAAGACCCAAAACTATAAAATCACATAAGAGAAAAGTTCCATGACACTGTCTGGATAATGACTTCTTGGATAACCAAAAACAATAGGCAACCAGAGAAAAAGTAGATAAACAGGATTGTACTAGTCAGCTTTCTCATTGCTGGGATCAAATACATGACACCCACAATTGAAAGGATGAAATAGTTTATTTGGCTATTTGTTGTTGAGGATTTAGTCCATGGTCAGCTGGCTCCAAGGCAGGAACATCATGGTGGCAGGGTGTGGCAGAGCAAAGCTGCTTAGTTCATGGTGGCCAAGAAGCAGAGCAAGAAAACAGTACCAGAGAGGAAGGGATGAAAGACACGATATGGACCCTAAAGTCACACTTCCACAACCTACTCAGACACACCCATGCCCTAGATGGCTTCCAAGCCCACAAGATGACAAGTAAGCTTAACTGTCACAGGATTATACCAAACTAAAAAGAATCTGCATAGCCAAGAAAATAAGCAACAGAGTGAAGAGACAACTATGGATTAGGAGAAAATATTTGCAAACCATACATTTGATAAGAGACTAATATCCAACATGTATAAGGAACTCAACAACAAAAAACAACCTGAGAAAATGGGTAAAGGACCTGAGCAAACACTTCTCAGAAAAAGACATAGAAATGGCTGACAGATACAAGAAAAAAAGGCCAAATCTCTAATTATTAAGGAAATGCAAAATAAAAACCACAATGGGACACCACCTCACACCTGTTAGAGTGTCTATCATCAAAAAGAAAAAAGAAAACAAGTATTAACGAAGATGTGGAGAAAAGGGAGTCCTGGTTCACTTTTGGTGAAAATATAAATTAGGCACTTGGGGAAATAATATGGAATTTTCTAAAAAAAAAAACCAAAACCTAAAAGTAGAAGTAACGTTGTGATCCATCAGTCTCACCCAAAATAAATGAAATTGGTATGTGGATAAAACATCTGCACTCCCTTGTTTACTCTAGCATTATTCACAATAGCCAAGATACAGAATGAACTGAAGTGTTCACGATAGATGAGTGGATAAAGAAAATGTGGTATCTATACATAAAGGTATATTATTCATCCTTGAAAAAGAAAGAAATCCTTTCATTTTAAACAATGAGGATGAATCTGGAGGCATTATGATAAGTGAAATCATACAGGCACTGCGAGACTGATGCAACATGAAGTCACTTGTATGTGTAATCTAAAATGTTAACACTCTGAAGCAGAAAGTAGAATGCTGGTTCCCAGGAGAGGCAATGCAAGCAGGAGTTTTTGGCATTGGGGAGATGTTTGTCACAGAATGCAAAATTTCTATTAGACCAAGAGGAATAATTGTAAGAAATCTATTGTACAGCATGGGGTCTATAATTAATAACAATGTACATATTCTTGAAAACCACTAAGAAATTCTATTTTAAATGTTCTCACCACCAAAAAATGAGAAGTATGTGAGGTGATTCATATGCTAATAAGCTCTACTTAGCAATTCCAGAATGTATACATATTTCAAAACATCATGTTGTACACAATAAATACATACAGCTGTAACATAAACTACATCAGTTAATTAGAAAAGAAAGCTAATGATATTCTTCACATTTTAGCAGAAAACAAAAGCCTTGTGATAATTTTTTTTAATGTTAAGCATAGAAAGGAAAATAAATGAAGTCTGTGGGGGTGGTGATAGGAAATGTTTGGTAAATTGCTTTAGAGGGAAAAGCACTGTGTACATTTTAGTACTGTTTGAAATATTTGTGGCTTCCCTAAGGGCCATGCCTCCTGCTGCACCAATACCCAGCTTAGCCATAGGACTGACGGATGTTGTTAGAAGAAATGTGTTTCACTTTCAAGCAGAATCTTTAGCAGCCTTCCTGTGGTTCTTCTGTTTCTCTTTGCCCTCTGCCCCTAAATCAGCCATTAGATAAGGGAAAACTCTTCTTTTTCCAGGAAAGAAGACCACATGAAGTAGAACCTCCTCCAGATCATGTAGGCCATAAATGTGAGCAAGAAATAAACCACGGATATGGTGGGATTTATTCTTATCACACATCACTTAGTGTTTCCTGTCCAGTTGCTCCATCCTTTCTAAGTTCATGAAGTTGGACCACCAAGTGTTGTGCTTGATTCAGTTCTCATCAGCAATCACCTTTGCATGATTGCCTGTTTGTATTTGGTTATGACACAGCAGGGTTTAAAATATTGTCACCTCATGTTTAAAAATAGAAAAAGAGATGGAACTAGAGATCACGTTAAGTGAAATAATCACTCAGAAAAACAAGTATCACATGTTTTCTCTCATATGTGGTGTCTCACGTAAGAGAGAGAGAGAGAGAGACAGGGGATGGATATGATCAAAGTATATCATAGGCGGGCCGGGGATTTAGCTCAATGGTTTCACCGCCTGCTGCGCAAACACAAGGACCAGAGTTCGATTCCTGGTACCAAAAAAAAAAGTATATCATATGCACATATAAAAACATCACAATGAAACCCAAATTTCTATGTAATTATTAATCATTAATTAAAAATACATAAATGTTGTTCTTTACAAGTAAAAATCTTATGTTATGACGTCAACAAAATTCATTGAATAACCACGTGCACAAAACACTGTGGCAGATACTGGAAATCACTCTTCTAAATTTTAGTTTTAGGCTGATGCCATTGAAAAAGTATAGATATAATGTTTAGAAGTAATAGCTAAGGAAATGTAGCTAGAATAATGTACTGCCAGAGGCGGATTTTACCATGAAGCTAATGTCCCTAGGCATCGGGGGCCTCATTCACACAGGTGCCTTCTAAGCCTCTGTATTTGTAATTTACTACAGTATTATTTTACTTGAAGGAGCCCTGAATATGCGTAAGCTTCAGAACCCACCAAACGTGGCTCTTTCCCTGTGTAGTACTCACTGTAAAAGAGTGAAAAAAAGAGCTATAACGATTCTAACAGTAAAGGTCACCATGGCGACAAAGGGGCAGATGCACAGAATCTGTACTTCTGAGCTCCAAGAAACAGGTCTCCTTGAAAGGTGGCCCGGAAGTTTGGGTTCCCTGGGCAGATTTGACACTGCATCGCGTGTTTCATTGACCTCTGTAAGAGAGAAGGGTAACTTCAGCAGCGGACAGAGCTTCCTGGATCTAGAGCCCACCCAATACACAAGGCCCATGTCTCTCTGGCCTGAGGAGCACTTTCCCAGCATGTGGCTTTCATTCTGTTTGTCACCCAGAAAAATGAGCAAATTAGTCGTCCTCTCCACAGAAGTTCCAGTTTCCACTGGGGAATTTTTTTCCTAGAAGTCATTTCATTTTGAAAAGAATTTTCTGATGGTTTTTTGGTAATATTTCCTCTGGAGGATTAAATAACTATATTTTCTCAATTAATTTTGTCTGTTTCTGGGTCTGCAACAATGGATATTGTTCTGCTCATCATCTGTGCATGAATTCCCCATTGAAGCGAAAGGTCTGTGGAGTAATAGAGGTTGTAATGTGACCCATTAAAGATTTCTTTCCCTTGCTAAATTTTGAATGGAAAGTGGATGAATATGCTCCTTTCTTACGCAAAGATATGTGGATCAGCGGCGGTTCAATCACAACCTGTTGCTCATTTATGAAATACTCTGAACTGCAATTAGGCACATGCCCTACAGGCAGTGCTGTTATCATGCACCTGTTAGGCCATCGACCATGTTTTTGCTCTGAAATAATCAAAGAAAAGATCCCATATGTACATGTATGCTCTCCAGGTGACTTTCATTTGAAAGACTATTTTTAAATCCATGTTTTATAAATACTTCATATGAAGATGATCTCTGTACCTCAAGTCTATATCTTTTCTTTTTTTTTTTTTTTTTGTGGTACCAAGAATCAAACTCAGGACCTTTCACTTGCAAGACAGGAGCGGTGTCACTGAGCTAAATCCCCGGCCCCCTTAAGTCTATATCTGCTTACATTACAAGACAAGACTTTAAAGCTCAGATATATATGTGTCTCTACTTATATTAGAAGGTAAATCAGAGTCCTTGTCAGAAAAAACAACGTTAAGTTTTATGTCAAGTTAAAGGAATAATATGAGCAAATGAATGATATTTTTTTCTGAATACACTTAAATCAAACATGAGATTATATTATAGCTCTAATATTATGTTACCATGTGATGCTAATTTATAAGTTAATATTACTTCTTGTGTTTAATCAGCTAGATAATGTTTGACTATGAATATATACAAATTTCAAGATTCCTTTTTAAAGAAAACCATTTTCAGTCCTTCTAATAGTCCTTTGCTAAACTGTGGAAAAAACTAAATAAACGTGGTTTAAGCAAATTAAGTTTTGTTTATTTAATTTTTAATATCATATCTGGAGATAGGAAACTGCTGGTAATTTTTGTGACTTTTTCTTCATTGTCACAAAATGGATGTTGCAGCTTCAGCTGTCGGATCCACTGTCTACATAATCTAAGAAAAAATAAGGGGCAAAGGAATATACAAGAGGTAGCACATGTATTAAGAAAACAAAAGTTTTTCCAAAAGTACCAGTCTTCTGGCTAGTTCTCACTGGCCGCAGCTGTTTCACATCGTCAATACTGTCTGCAAAGAAGACTAAAAAGCAAATAAATTTGTTCCTCTTCCTTCCTTTCTTCCTTCCTTTTTTCCTTCCTTCCTTTCTTTCTCTTTCTTTTTTTCTTTCCCATTTTCCTTTTACTTTTTCATCATGTATCTAGAGAAAGACAAAGGAAGGAGATTGAGAATGGATAAGTGAATCAACATTTAATATCTTCCACAGTTTCCAAAAATAGATTTTTCCAAACAAAATGATGTATTGACTCCACTAGGAAGATTATGTTATCCAATATTTTTTACGAGAATGGGCCTTATTACAGAATTTCAGAAGTTTGTCTCCCTACTTTTACAAATGAGAAAAATGAGATTCAGAATTTTTAAGTAATTTACACAAGACTACAGTCAAGTCTTAATTATTCCAGAGCATAGAGCCCACTCTGACCTATCATGCACCTTCTATGTCGATTTCCTCCTCCTACTCTAACCCCATCCACTACACTTTTTGTGAATAACTGTTGCTGTGGTTGTTGTTGTTTCTAAAGAAAAGTATGTCTCCCATCTTTCTATAACTCATTTCCATCTTCTGAGTCACAATTCCAAATCCCAGAGCTTCCAATACATTTGATATTATTTTGATTAGTTGTAAATAGAGTTTGATGTTATAACCCTCCTTTACTGCCACTCACCATGCTAAATCTGTTCAACTTGGGAATCATTATCTCTGAAAAATAAAAACAGTGAGATGTGCCTTCCTTCTCTAAACATTATTGTACTTGCCTATGAAGGAGTATATTCTCTTCTAGAGGTTTTTTGGGCTGCCTGAGAAGACAGGATGCACTTATAAAATAGAAGAAAATTTAAGTTTAGAAAAAAGATTCATTTTGGGCTGGGGATGTAGCTCAATGGTGCTGCACCTGCCTGGCAAGTGCAAGGCCCTGAGTTCAATCCCCTGGTACAGAAAAAAAAAAGATTCATTTTGAGAGTAATTATTAACAAAAAGTGGTTTATAATAATTTTAATCATTAAAATCATAAATCATGGGGCCAGGGATTTAGCTCAGTGGTTCCAGCACCTGCCTCGAAAGCACAAGGTCCTGAGTTCGATCCCCAGTACCAAAAAAAAAAACAAAAGTCATAAATCATGTATTGTTACACATATTTGGAAAACTAACATGAGTTACTCTTAAATTTTATAAAGAAATATTTTAAATGTTTTAATCTCTGGATTTTAATATATAATGAGCTCTGTGGATGATTTCTAAATCCCTAATTTTTTGGGGGGGGGGTACCGGGGATCGAACTCAGGACCTTGTGCTTGCAAGGCAGGCGCCAGAACCACTGAGCTAAATCCCCAGCCCAAAATTCCTAATTTTATTTCATGTGATTCATGAACACTTAGAAAGCATTAGGGAAAGTGATTCCCATTATATCACTGTCTTTTATTCATAGAAATCCATGATAATATAGATTTATGTTTAAAAAATCTAAACAGGGCCAGGGATGTAGCTCAGCAGCACTGCTCCTGTTTGAAAAGCACAAGGTCCTGAGTTCGATCCCTGGTCCCCAAAATAAAATAAAATAATATAAAAATAGATAAACATTAGTTCTTCTAAGTCAAAGGATATCAGTAAACAACTTTTAAATTGTGTAATTGGCCAAAAATTCTTCAAAGAGGAGGAAACATCAAGAACTGCTAGATAAATTTACATAAATTGCCTTCTTTGAACAAGTCATCAATGTAAAGAACAACGGAAGAACAAAGTAGAGGGAAACATGGACTTGTGTTAAGTGGCACTGCTCAGATGTCAATTATTTTACTGGCTAGGTGATAAGCTTTACTAAAATTTCCTTGCAGATATTTCTTTCCTTAAAAAGTAAACATGATGATGGGCCGAGGATTTAGCTCAATGGTTTCACTGCCTGCTGTGCAAGCTCAAGGAGCCGAGTTCGATCCCAGGTACCAAAAAAACAAAAAAAGTAAACATGATGAAAGACCACATAAAGAGGCAGTGAAAAGTAACAATCTGACAATGAATTCATGAAGAAAGTATTGCTTTCTTTAAACTATAATAAACTATAATTACAAGCAGAAAGGTTTATTTTATCCTCATGAAGCTGGTCCTTGACAGATCAGCTACCATTCTCCTTCCTGAAGCCTCTATTCCAGGACCTGGCCACATGATGTTCAATTTTTTTGAAAGGGTAGGTATCCTTGTGGCAAAGGGAACAAAGCTACGGTAGACAGATGCTCTGATTTTCAAAACTTCCCTCTAAAACTTATATATATTGACTCCCTGGTATTTCATTACTCAAAGCAAGTCACGTGATCATACCTAATTTATATGGAATGGGAAGTATAAACCTCTCCTAGGGAATAGCTCAAGGGGTACTGACAATATTACAATAATGTCTACTACGGATTTCCTATCCACCAGGCACAAGGTTAGATGCTAGTACATAGATTATTCCACTTAATTTTACAACAACCCTCCAGCCCAGATACTAATAATTATCACCATTGAAGAAGAAATTGAGACAGAGTAAAGTTAATTGCTGCTAAAATCCCACAGCTAATGAATGAATAATGGAGCCTAATTCAGACACAGACTGTTTGACTCCAGGGTACAGCTCCTAACTAGTGTGCTGACATAGCAACACAAAGTCCTATTCCATAGTTTTAGATGCAGAACACAAAAGATGTACCATAAAGAAATATGAGAGAAACAATGGAAGCTCATAATACTTTAGCACTAAGACAGCAAGTCCTACTAATGCACATGTTCAGTAAACTTGATTACTTGCAATCTATATATCCCTTGCAATATCCATAATAGCATAAAAAACATTCCTAGAGACTGAGACAATAAGGATAATGTGAGACAGATTATATTTATTGAAAGAGACCAAATATCAAGAGCAAGGAGTCCAAAGAAGTTAACTGAGATGTGGATTGTTGGTGTTTCAGGCTGGTGAACTAGTTCTTGGTTAGAAGGGCTTTGTGGTCAAAATTACAATCACACCATAATTGTCTTCACTTATACATCTCTATAATGAAGTGTTATCTTAAATCTTAATTTTGTGATAGTTTTGTTCATGATATATCCTTGTGACTCATTCTCTAATGGTGCCAGTTTATCAAGCTGAAATGTTAGTAGATCGCTTTTAGCAAGAACAACAATCAGAAAGAACCATTCTGACATTGTCGTTGATGTTGTCGTCATCATCACCATCATCATCATCATGTCAGCTGACACTCAATGAGCTTTAACAAGTTTCAGGCATTTTCCTCTAAATACATTATTTCAGTCAATGCAAATAATAACTTTGTGAGAAATCCACCATCATTAACCATAAGAAACTAAGGCTGAGAGCAGTTTAGTTACTTAGCAAAGACCCCAGAACTGGTTAGTGGTAGACCATGGTTAATTCCAAGACTGTCTGACTCTACAGCCCAGCTCTTGTGTTATTTCCTTTGTCCACCTGTATCACTCCAGAATGAATTAAGAGGAGTAGGCGAGAGTGTAGAAAATTAAAGTCCATATTTCTGCAATTACACAAAAGGTGCATGGAATAAATTGATAGATTTATTTTCCAAACCTGTAACTTTACTCTTCCTTTATATTTAACTCATCATGATGTTCTTTCATTATGTCCCATTATGTCCCAACAGCCTAAGAATGAATCTAACATTGATTATATTTTAGTACAAATAAATGTTTTACTTATTTGCTCATCTTGGGGAGGATACACTTGCTGGTATTGCCTTATAGTTGTTTTTAGGGACTAAGTATGGACAGATAAATTTGTAAACTGTGACCAGCTTTTCCAGGCTATTGATGCTTCTTTCTCTTCTAATGTAAATCAACTCCAGCTTCTCTCTCTGCCTGTTTCCCTAGCAGGCTCAGTTTCTCCCTTTTTCTTAAACTCTTCAACATAGAACTGTTCACTTACCTACATATGCAGTTAAGACTTAATTGTCATATAAAGTTATCACATAAATATGTCTTTCATCCCTGGATTCTAATCCTAAACCCTGATGTACTAACAAGGGGAAAGTTTTTTAATTAAAAATTTGTTGGACTTTGAACATAAATCATATTTTGATAAACTGCTTACCTTGAATAAACAAATAGATGACTGAATTAATAAAGAAATAAACATAATCTGGGTGCAGTGGCACATGCCTGTAATCCCAGCACTGAAGGAGGCTGCGGCAGGAGGACTGCAAGGTTAAGTTCAGGCCAGGCCAGGCAATTCAATTCTTTTTTTTTTTTGAGGGTCTCACTATGCAGTTCGGGCTGGCCTTCAGCTGACTATTTAGCCCAGGGTAGCCTTGAACTTGCAGCGATTCTCCTGCCTCAGCCTCCTAAGTTCTGGGATTACAGGCATGTGCCACCATGTCCAATTGGGCCAGGCAATTCAGTGAGATGCTGTCTTCTGTCTCAAAATAAAAAATAAAAAAGGGGCTGGGGACATAGCTCAGTGGTACAGTACCCCTGTGTTTGGTCTCCACTATGAGAAAGAAGAAAGAAAAGAAAGAAAGAAAGAAAGAAAGAAAGAAAGAAAGAAAGAAAGAAAGAAAGAAAGAAAGAAAGAAAGAAGAAATGAACACAATATTGAATTAATGCATCATTAAATGTGTCACTTTATTTTGGATTCCAACCATAACTCTTCATTGATGCTTAGTCTTTCATCATTGGTGACTTTGTATAATTGGAAACCAGTAGCCAGGTCACGTTTGCAGTTTAGTTTCTGTGTAATTTCAGTTTCATATAATCAAGTTACACTTTCAGTTTAAAGAGAATAATTTACCTGCCCCACCCCCGCCCCAAGTCTGTCCTCTTCTCGGTCTGTGTGCCCAGAGGGCTGGCTTCTGCAGTCGGCGTCCTCACCTGGTCTTCCTTGCCTTTTTGCACCTGCTTGGGTTTGGTCAATGGGAGGCTCAGACAGAGAAAGGTCACACCGCATTACCCAGAACCACCGAGAGCAGATTTGCCTGCTGGGCCATTACCTGGCAGTGGCTGTTTTCTTCCTTAACCTGAAGCTCACATAGCTATAGGTCTCATGGGGTTCTGCTAAATTACTCTCATGCCTCAATATTTCAGATCTAAAGATTTTAAGGACTTGCTACTATTGCTGCAAGAATACCAAAAGAACCTGGTTCCTAGGCAATTCTTCATCACTTCTTAGCTCTTTTAATTCTGCCCATACCTCTAAAAGTAATCATTCAACCCTCTTTACCCCTTTGTGCTGTCTGTTTTCTTGCTTGGACTAATAAAGGCTAACATCACCCACAGTAGGAACAAGGTTTTAAATCCATCAACCACAAAATGTTCAGGTTGCAGCTGCTGTGAGCTCTGTCACTGTCACCAGAGTGAGGCTGGATAACTGCTTTAAGGCATAACAGGAAACTCAGCAAAGCCTAGAATTTCAAGGTTTCCAAGAATACTGGATTTTCTCACTCAACTTGATTCAAAGTGTCTAAGACATATTCATATTTCTCTAAGTTTTAGTCTCACTAGCTAGAGAAGGATCACTTGACTGTGTGCTTCAACATAAGATGTTCTCATGCTTAAGACATCTCTTCCATGGGTACATCTACCACAATGATAGTAGTATTGATATGACAAATAGCAAGTCACCTGGAAGTGTAACCAAACTCTAGATAACATTACATGAATTATGGACCAAAAAGGAATCTATGTTTGAAGTACTTGTCACAGAAATGAATCCTTTCCATTATCGGCCACAAGTGAAGAAGTGATAGTCCTGGCAGTCTTCAAAAAGAGAAAGTTCAGTATTTCCAACAGTGCAAAGTTGGAACAGATGATCTAAGGTGAAAAAGAAACCTCAGTAGAACCGGAAGAACAGGAAATTTCATATTTGAAGCTACTATATGTAAAGAAAAAAGGAAAAAAATGTTGTTCATCTCTCATTTGGTTTTTTCATTAGAATAGTGGTTCATATCAAAACTAACAACAGAAACGAGGAAGTTTGTTTTTTAAAAATAGAAAAACGGTAAATAAAAATAGTATGAAATAATTGCAAAAATAAGCAGCAAAATACAAGGGACTCGATGAATGGGGATTGATCCCTGAATGCATTAAGAAAAAGGAAGTTTAAGTTAACTATGTCAGCCTGAGACTATATGATTACTTATTATTCCTCCAGTTTTGGTTTTTTATTCTGGCTTTTTAAGTTGTGGGGTTTTTTGGTTGTTTTGTTTTGTTTTGTTTTGTTTTGTTTGTGGTACCTCTTATGGATGAGCCTATCTTTATACCTTTAAAAATTCAACTTTTGACATTTTCTGAATAAACCTAGGGTGTTGTAAATCCCTAGTACCATTAACAGCATCTTCCTACTCTTCGAAAGGAGACTTTGATCTTTTGTTCTTCAACAAAAATTGTCTAGTATCAGTTTAAACCCCTTGGAAAATAGAACCTAAAAACTGTATTTTGCTGGGTATTGCCTCATAATAGTTACATATTTCAGTGCTCTAAAATGGCACTTTATATTTGTAATTCATTTCTTAAGTATGTAGCTTCTTCTCTCCACTGCCCTGAGCATTGCTCAAACATGTGCATTAAATACTCTAAAATGAAGTGTTACTTTCCCTAACTCTTTGGCTTAGAAAGGCATATTATATCACCATGAAATAGGAAATGCACCCATGATTTTTTAAAATATGCTACTTTATAGCCTGACATAGACTGAGGTAAAAATAGGACAGAGAAGACATAAATTAATGTTGAGAAAAAGCTTATTAGGGAAAATATTTTTGCTTATTTTTCTCACTTAGAAATTTTGTAAGTATAAAGCAGCTATTTACCCAGAAAGGACTATAGAATTATAGCAAACTGATATAAAACTCACATTGAAAATGCTATTTTAATATATTTCATATGGAATTATAAGAAATCTTCCTTACTCCTATTTCAAACTGATTAAACCTCAATAGTAGCCAATGTATTAATGCCACACCAAAGTACTTGTGGAGATTAATTTCTGTATTTTATAATTATGGCTCTTCTACAATTTTACTATAAACTCAGGGTCTATAAAAAATTT
The DNA here is from genome assembly GCF_053883595.1 of Heterocephalus glaber. Lineage (NCBI taxonomy): Eukaryota > Metazoa > Chordata > Mammalia > Rodentia > Bathyergidae > Heterocephalus > Heterocephalus glaber. The sequence continues at coordinate 12,012,780 of NW_028258156.1, forward strand.
TTTAACTGTTTGGAGAATGGTATTACTTGGAACGTTGAGTGAAATACAGTGGATTGGAACTGTATTTATCTTAGCTTCTTCTAAAGTTGTTTAAATACAAAGATTTTTCTTAAGCATGGATACATGAAAAGAAGATTGGGGGGGAAATGGCAGTATCACAATTTTAGAGAATGAAAACAACATGGATAAATGGTAACTGACTTAGAAGATAAAATATGATCCATCCTGAGATCCATTGCAAGTCCTCGATAGCCACATGTACCTAGGAGACAAGGTACTGGGCAGTACAGAGTTCCCTAATACCAGCTCTGAGAATTTCCTTTTGTCCCTTGGAGATGATTTAATAGTGAATCACTGTGAACACACATCTGCACATTGCATTGATAACTACAACACATGGTAGTTGAAGTGCCAGAGCCCATACCACACTGCCCAGTTGATGCCAGACTTTAAAACTTAGTTTGATAACCCCTGGAATGGAACAAGGGAGACCCTCTAGAACAAGGCCCTAGAAATCTCATAGGCTGAGGGTAAGATTTTCTTAAAAGAGAAGGAAGTGGTACACTGAGGACATTTGGAAAAAGAGATGCCTAGGGAGCTGGAGGGGATTTGAAATTAAAGAACACAATAAAGACCTAGGAGGTGTCCGTTAGGGTCCTTGGATGAGAGGCTTTACAATTTGTGCTTTTCTCCTTTGCACTCTGGGCTCAATCGTATTTAGTTATAATTGCTTCAGTTGCCTGTGATGCCCCAATAATTCTGACAGATACTTGTAGCCTGGTATGTGTATAACCTGCTGTGGCCTCTTGTGTGTGATCCTGTAGGGAGTAAAGACAGGACAGTAAAAAGAATAGCCTGTCCCATGTAGTGTGCTCTAGAGAGGCTCCTGCTGGGAGAAAGCAGTATCGCAGCATTCCAGGAAATGGTCAGCAGCAAAGGGAGTGTGACAGAGAGGAATGTGTGAAGAGAAGCAACCAAGGACTGAGCAGCTCAAGAGGAGGTGTGAGAAACACACTCTCAGTCTCAAATATTCTAGGAAAAAGTGACAAATTGGAGTGTGCTTCAGTTGGTTTCCACAGAGTGCTGTGAAATGGAACGCTTATCAAGCAGAGCTCTGAAGACCAACTCCTGCAGGGGGAAAGGGAGGCAGCAGATTGGGCAGAGAGACGTTGGACTGCTGGGCCATGTCTCAGCTGACCCCACAGGTGCTCTAGAGCTGGGATGGCCCTTTCCAGTTGTCCTGCAGTGGACGAAGGCTCTGAGCCATTTTTACTCTTCATTTGACTCCTCGAATATAGGCTGCCCAGTGAAGGGGGCATGAATTTGGGCAAGGAAGCTCCTTCAGCAAAAATAACTCTTCCTATAAGCAAAAGGAATAAAGTCTCTCAGTTCTGACTTGGACATCACAGGATACAGTACCCACTAGAGTGCAGAAGACTAGTATATGGAAAGATGTTCAAATAAAAAATATACTGGTTATATGAAATTTTCCAATGATGCAGATTTATATAGCAGGAGAAGAGAGTTTGAAAATAATTATATTAACATGAATAAGTAATCAGATGGTAAAGATGAGTATAAAGATTGTGAAGATATGATTAAAATTTTCTTGGCATTTTACATTGCTCTTTATGCAAATTATGACCAAATAAAAATAATACTTTATCAGCCTACGTTGTAGTCCTTATCCAAATGAGAACAAATGTATATTGATTTGGAAAGTCCCTTCTTCAGCACTCAGTCTCTCTTCCCTCAGTATCTGTCTCTCTGTCTCTCTCACACATATGTAACTACATGCACAAACACACAGCTTAAGAAAAATGACCTGTTTTGTTGGGTAGATGAATGTTTTTTCACATGCCTGGTTGGTTAAAGGACAAACAAGTTACAGTAAATGATCATGACTACTCTGTGAGAACAACATACTTGGTTATAAGCAGGGTGAGATTTGTTTCATGGAGGATAAAGGGCAAGTGTGTCGGTCTGCTTTCTGTGCCTGTAACAGAATATCTGAGACAAGGTGGCTTGTAAAGAATCAAGGTTTCTTTTGTTTCACAGGCCTAGAGGCTGGGAAGTCCAAGGGCAGCGTGCTAGCTTTTGCCTGGCTTCTGGTGAGGACCCAGGTCAATGTTTCAAGGACTGGTGGAAAGTGGAAGGGCAAGGGAAAAAGAAGCAAAACACAAGGAGTGAGTTTGCTTCATCACAACCCAATCTGGAGGTATCCAATCCAGTTTCAGGAGAGCAAGAACTCACTCACATGTGAATCGCATTAATCCACTCATGAAGGCTCCATCCTTGTGACCCAAACATTTCCCTCTACACTCCACTGTCCAACATTGTTGAATTGGAGACCAAGACTCGACATGAATTTTGGTGGGAACAGACCACATTCAAAAGAATAGCAGTAAGTAAGCCTAAAACCAGAGATGAGATGTTTAAGTAGTAAGGAGAGTTCTGAGAGGCAGTAGAATGGGTGGGAAGATATGAATGACAAGGTGACAACTGGTAACCCAAGAGGAGCTTTGAGAGGAAAGAACAAAGAAAGAGACTTTTATTAAATTTAGCTGTGTTATGTCAACTTTCATCTGTTCAACCTTGAAATCTGCAATAAATTCTTCATTATTCACCAATGCATTGTGGAGCTGGATGCCTTGTGCTCTTGCTTTGCTTTCTTTTGAACTACAACAAAGTGTGAGTCTTGCCCTCTCGTGGGCTTGATTACCTGCTGGTAGGCAGCCCCGTTTGGCCACAAAAGCATTCATTGTGAAGATGATGTAAGACTGAATCCTAAAAGTACAGAAAATGCCTGCACTTAATATTATCATCAGATAAACTTCAAGTATGTCGAAAACTCTTACAATGAACCCATTTGTATCATCTCCATGAGAAAAGACAACAGGGCACTGGGAATTTGATCTGGTGAATGCATCCAACCTTATCACTTCCAATACTACCTATATGGGAATAACTTCCAAATTCATATCCTAGCCCAGCTCTTTCCTATCATTTTAGATTTTGCATATGCTACCCAGTGAATCCACTGAGATATCTAAAACCAGGCCTATCATCTTCCCATTGCAGTAGAGCACCACTTATGAGATTTTCCCATTTCAATTAATAACAACTCCAAATTACCCAATGCTCAAGACAAAAATTTGGATTCAGGTTTAATTGATCTTTCTCTCACAAAGTACATCCCAGCCATATGCTGGTAGCTTTGTCTTCACAATATCTTTAGGATCTGACTGCTCCTCACCATCTCCACCATTCACTCTCTAGCCATCGTCTCTCACCTGGATCGTTGCAGCAGCAGCCTCTTAATTGACCTTTCTGCTTCCACCCTTATCACATCACAGCTTATTAACACAGAAGCCAACACAAATAGAAGGCAAAGTCTTGGCAATGGCCTACAAGATCCTGAGACGATCTACTCCTTATTGCCTTCTCCGATCTATCTCACAGCCCTTTGCCTCCCATTTTCCACTGGTGCCCTGATGGTCCCTTGAACATCCCAGATACACCAGTGTCCAGTCTGCTTCCTCTGCAGAATGCTCTTCCACCAAATGTGTGCACAACATATCTGTCTAATCCTTTAGTAGTCACAAGTCATCGATTTAAAGCCACAAATTACTTCCCTGCTCCAAGGATTCTGTCATTCTTTCTCTGTCTCCCTGCTTATTTCTATGATACTTGTGATCTGGTACACTGTCCTTTATACTTATGTATTGTAAAGCTATATATCTTCCCTCTGCTCTACTAGATACAAACTCCTTGAGGTCAGAGATTTTTATCCCATTCAGTATCATACTCTAAGTCCTTAGAACAGTGCTTGGCATGTAGTAGGCACATAATAAAATTGATATAATGAGTGTATTTAATTAACCTTACATTATGAATATTTAAGAAAGTTGATGTCTTCACTGGTAATTCATGAAATGCAAATTAAAACAACATTGAGATTCCATCTCACTAGAGAAAGAACGGCTATCATCAAGCAATCAACCAATAATAAATGCTGGAGAGGCTATGGGGAGAAAGGAACACTTCTCCCTTGTTGGTGGGGTGTAATTTGGTACATCCAATATGGAAATAAGTGTAGAGATTCCTCAAAAAACTCAAACTAGGGTTTCCATTTGACCCACCTATTTCCATACTAGGTATGTTCCTCAAACAATTAAAAGCATCATACCACAGTGATATATGTATATCCATGTTTATAGGAGCATAATTTATAATAGCTAAGTCTTGGAAACAGCCCACATGCTCATTAAAGGATGAATGGATAAAGAAAATGTAGTTTTTATATACAATGGAGTACTACTGTGGCATAAAGAAGGATAAACTTGAGACATTTTTAGGTAAATGGATGTACCTGAAGGCCATAATTTTAAGGGAAATAAATTAGGCACATAAGTTTAAACATCACATTGTTTCTTTTATGTGAAAAACCCAAAAGGTAAATAAGGAGCAAAATGGAGGATAGATATTAAGAAGTAGGAAGAACATGTTCAAATAGGGAGAGGAATAAGGAAGGGAGAGGATAAAGGGAAGAAAGGGAAAAATAATTTTTTTAAAAAGAAAGAGAATGGGGGATGAGGATGTATCTCAGTGGCACCGCACCTGCCTTGCAAGTGCAAGGTCCTGAGTTTGATCCCTAGTACCACAAAAAAAAGATAGACAGAGAGAGAGAGAGAATGGAAGGAAAAATGGAAACAAAGCTTTTGTAAATGGGGAGGGTATGAAGGATTGAAGGGAAGGGAGGGGAATGGGAAAAAAAGAATTAAAACATATTATGTACAGGTATAAATTCCCTATGATGAATGTGATCATTCTGTGTGGCAAACATACTAATCAAATAAAACAAAACTTTAAAAAATGTTGACTTTTCTCATCTTGACTTTTTTTTTGGTAATTTCATCATGTCTCAAATATACCTATCTTCTAATTAACAAATAGGAGAGTTTCATTTCACCTTTGTATTTTTTTTACATGAGAGTTGCTTGGATTTGCTGTGATGACAGATTACCTGCTGAGCATAATTTCACTGTGAGTACACACTAGAGGCAATCTCAAGAGATGCTTATGATACAAAAATCCCAAATCCCAACCCTTCCCTTTTGGGTCATTCCTTGTGTAAACACGGGGTAGCACATAATATTTCTAGCAAAATGGAGTCATTTGGGAAAACATAGAATGGAAAATTAGGTAGATAGTTTGAGAAAAAAAAACACTAGGAGTCATAATTTGCCTTTCATAAGTTCACACAAGTGAGAAATTCATCTAAAAATGGGGATTCTAAAGCAATCAAAAATATGATATTGCAAACCAAACTTTTTGTTGTCCTTTCTTTTGTGTGAAATAGGCTTCCATTTCCTGTGATTTCATCACCATAAAAAAACCATCTGTGCTGGTAAACATACTACTAGGCTCATCTGTCCTTCTATCTCCATCAGTCAGTGACAGATAGCAAGTGCCTACCACTGACAGCGGATACTGCAGTGCATCTGGAAAGAATTTTACAGTGCTTTCCATATCTTCTCTAATGTTTCCATCTAACGGAACATTAGAAAGGTAACAATACCTCTTTAATTCACACTCCACTAAAGCTGCATTTGTAATTAATCAGAAGATCACGCTAATGTTTATACTATCTCTAAAGAAAGTGTTAAATATACGAACATTTTCAGAAAATATCATGAAAACTGTTTATATTATTTTAGGTCAATATTTTCAAGTACTTTTAAGCATTTTATCTTTTACAAATAGCTCATTGTCATGCTATTTAGAAATTATTTTGATCTGTTTACTAAGAATCAGTCAACACAGAACAACTAAGTCAAGATTTCTTTCATATCTTTGGTGTGGTATCTTTGTTAAAAGAGAAAAACATCTATAATTAAATATTTTTAAATATTCAGATTTCAAAAATTTAGTTAAGCCTTTTTAATATTAAGTATAGAGTGCTTCTTCTAAACCTATAAGAAGTCTTACAACATACTTACAACTAACTGAAGTTAAATGGAAATATATACAAGTGTTATGCAGGTAGGGAAAGAATGACAAAAAAAGAAGAAAGGAAGAATAGGAGGAAAAGAAGAAGGGAGGAGAGGAAGGAAAGGGAAGAAAAAAAAGATGAAAGAAACTAATTTAGAATTGATGACCATATGCTTTAGCATTATATTTGAGATAACTTAAACCAACTATTATGACTACTCATTACACAGCTGAACAATCAAAGCCCTTTGTAAACACATCCTATGTTTAACTCATCCTCAAAGTAAAGACATTTTGTATACATATTTATTGTTGGTCTGGTAAATTCTCCAAGATGAGAACCACACAATTTGCATACTTTATATCCCTAGTTAGCATCTATGTTTGGACATAACATATAGTTAGGGATTGTTATCCAAGAAAAGCAGTGGATTAGGAATCAGAAGTTTTACTAACTCTTCCATACATCATTTTTGAGGAGCAACATAAGTACAGATGTTTAAGTGTTCCAAAGCCAGATATCCTAGGTTCAAATTCTGGTTCCACCCCTTACTAGCTCAGTAAGTAGGTCACAACTTCTCAGTGCCTCCATTTCTTCATCTATGAAGTGAAGGCATAAGTACTTAATAAGTTTTCATGAAGATCAAATAATTATTGCTTATAATGTACTTGGTAGAAGGCCTAGCATAAAGTATTCAATAAATAACAGCACTAATTATTACTCCCATTGTCATTGCTAGTGTGATGAATCTATGTAATTCTTTCAATGGCTAGCTGTATGTTGAGTTTCTTTGTGTGCTTGGTGAAAGTAACTTCACTGTCACACACTTGCCTTCCGACTAGGACAGCAATGCAGCCAAGGTTCATGGAGGCAGGTTAGGCAGGTTCATGGAGCCAAAGTTCATGGAAGCAGGTTGATCTAGGGATCAGTCAAGTGGTATCAGCAGGTAAGAAATAATCAATGGTTGCCCATGAAACTGAAGAAGGAGATAGACACATGTTAGAAAAACAGAGCAGTTGATGATAAAGGAAGAGTCTAAACAACACAGCCAAAATGAGATGAGTTATGGGTCAAGAGTTCAAGTCTGAGGACAAAACTAATTCTGAGGACAAAACTAATTCTGAGATTATTGAGTGCTTAGCCGGCAGCTGTTTGTGTGTCTCCTCCGTCTGGGATCTCTTTTGAAAGCTGCAGTTAGAAGGAGACAGCAGGTAGGATGCCTGAGACTCTCACCTCCCCTATACTTCACCGCCCCTCTTTCCTCCATTCACTTGCTGCTGCTTGGCTTCTGACTATATATTTGTTACCTGACTCATCCTTCATTCCTGTTGCATGAACCAGTCTATTTTGACCTTCAGTCCCTTTGCTATTTCAATCTCCTCCTCAGCTTGGTCAAGAGAAATAAATTTGTTCAATAGAAATGAATATTTTACTCATATAAAATTTATAAATAAATGTTTAGAGAAGCTTTATTCATAATCACCCCAAACTGGACACAACCCAAGTATCCTTAAGCCAATGCATTGGTGCACACACTCTGGTTCATCCACATAATGGAAAGCTAGCCAGCAATAAAGAAGAAGGAACTTGACTTTCACAACTAAATGTGGTAAATTTGGTAAGGAAGAGATGCCAGGCCCCCAAGGCTACATGCTTCCAATTATATGATTTGCTGAAAAACGCAAAACTCTAGGTACAGAAAATCAGTGATCATCAGAGATTGGGGGTGGAAGTGTTACTACATTACAGAATTTGAGGAATGATGGGAAAGTTCCATATCATGTTTATGGTGGTAGATATTCAAACAGAATTATATACCAGAAAGAGGAAATTTTACACAATCTACAAAGGGAGAACACTGCAGTTCCCCAGAACTTTGTAGTAGTGGAGTTATTTCCAGCTTGAGGCCTAGAGATTCTACACAAGAATGCAGTCACTGGAATCCAGAAAAAATCCCGGAGAGAGGGCTGCCTTGACAGGAGCCATATCCATTGCCTGAGGAGCATAAGCAATCCATGGCAGTGCTTCAGAGAAATAGACATAGTAAACTCACTTTCCTCAGACCCTTGACAATTCTATTGGCTGAATCTAACTGGAAGCAAGAGTTCAAGGCAACCCATACATGTTGCATATACAGGGCATCCACGTAAGGCACAGAAGAGGGTGGAGGAGGGTGGAATGTGCATATGGAGAGGTCAACAGAAAATAACTGCACTTTCAAAAAGGTAGCGAATGTAGGAGGTAGAGAATAAATGCCCTGACTTTTCTATTTTCTGGAATTCCCCCTGGTCAAACCCAGCCAGGAATCAAAAGGGAAGGGAGCCTAGATGTCTGTAAGGGTCAGCTTCCCCAGTATGTAACCAAGGAGATAAGCTGAATAATAAACTGCAGGAAATGAGGTCTAGGTGCAAGACAGCAAACAGCATACCTGCTGTGTATCAAATTTCATGATTGCTGTCTTTACAAAGGTAGAGCAGGCTTGCCTGAGAGTATAGAACCAAAACAACTGGGCCAAGTGAGCACAGATGGCAATGGAGCACATGGGAGGTTATCTAAACTGGTTTAGGCCACACAGGGAAGATTCATGAGTGAAGGATTGCTGAAAATGAAGAACAAAGAGTACTTGACTACTGAAGCAAGAAGAGGATTCCAGGCAATGAAAACGAACACCAGAGGCCAGAGATTTAGCTCAGTGGCACTATGCCTACCTGGCAAGTACAAGGTCCTCAGTTTGATTCCCAGTACTGAAATAAAAAAAAAACCAACAACAAACCTAACACCAGTATCAAAGAGAAATTAGCTATTCATATTACTACTAGTTAGTTCAATATTCTTGAATATAATTTGCAAGCTCAGGCAATGAAGCCAGAGACAAATATAAAGGCCAGACAACAAAGAGCCTTTTACCTAATTCTGGGTTTAGGTATTGGCCTAAGGACAATGGGTAACCCCGACATGCTTTAAACACGGAAGTGACATGATCAAGTTTGTATTGTATACCGCACTGGCTGCTGTTTGAAATCATATTAGAGACTAAGTGGAAACATATCAGCCACTTAGATGGAAGAAGTGGCATATGAAGACATTTTTAGATAACAGAAGTGACACATTTAGCTCAGTGGTTCCGCCTCCTGCCTCGCAAGCACAAGGACCCGAGTTCGACCCCCCGGTCCAAAAATAAAGGAAGTGACAGGAGTTGATTGACTGGATATTTTAGGAAGCAGAAGAAAAAATGCAGGATGATGCTCAGATATTATGTCATTGCAGCTGAAGAATATGATACCATCTCATTGAAGTCAAGGAAAAACATTTGCAGAAGATGCTTCTATTAAATGTTATCTAGGGGACAAGTAGGATACAGACTACAGGCGTGCAGTGAAAGCAATTTCAATAGTATGAGGGGACAAAGGGACTGGTATAAAAAGATGGCAGGTTAAACCCAGTGTAATGGCATATGACTGTGATCCCAGCACTTGGGAGACTGAGGTAGGAGGAGTCTGAGTTTGAGGCCTGCCTGAACTACATAGTAAGACCCTGTGTCAAAAGATAAAATAAAATTGAAAAGATAGGAGATTATGCACCTTGCACTCTTTTCATTGTCTCCTAAAACCTTACCAGAGTGACAGGAAAGGTTTCTTTCTTAAAGACATAAACATACAAGGGTGTGCACAGCAGGAAGTGCTTCATAATAAACAAGAGAGACACATAAATAAGTGTACGTATGTAGAGTAAATGCTCAGATTCCTAGCTTTCTTTTCTCTTTCTTTCCATCACCCAGTGTCAGCAACCAGCTCTTCACTCATGAAGAGGCGGTTGAGAAATTTTCCCAAAGGTGTCTCACCAACTTAAGAAGAAATAAAGGTACAAAGCGTCTATCCAGTTCATTTCTGCAACAACAAAGCTTGCAGTCAACAAATCTCCTTGGAGCTTCTAATTTCTTTTTCATATTCCAACTGTTAAATATGAGCAGATAATCTAGGATTACCAGATATCTGAGACAAGCTCTTTCTAACTTAAAAAAAAAATAGAAAAAGAAAGCAAATGGGGGAAAAGCATTAAAATAAATAGAAATTATGCAGAGAAAAGAGACTTTATAAACACACCATCAATATCTTCAGAGAGATAGAAGAAGATCGAGTAACTGAACACAAACACAAGGAAACTTATTATTGGTGGTGGAGTGGCATGGGGGGAAAGGATTCGGTTTCATTTAGTTTCCTAGAGCTGCTGAACAAATTACCACAAACATAGTGGCTAAAAACAACAGAAATGTATTCTCTTATAGTCCTGGAAGGCAAAGTCTGAGACTGAAACCAAGGTGCTAGCAGGGCCCTTTCCCTCCACAGACCAGGGAAGAATGTGTTGCTCACCTCTCCCAGTTTCTGGTGGCTCTTGGCATTCCTTGACTTATGGCCACAAGATTACAGCTGGTGTTTCCATGGTCACATTGTCTCCGCTTCTCTCCCATAAGGACAGATGAGGACACATAGGACCCACTTAGATAATTGAAGATATTCTGGAATAATCAAAGATAAGATAATCAAAGACTCATCTAATGAGCCATAACTTAATCACTTGTGCAAAAATCCTTTTTCTAACTAAGTAAACATTTGTAAATTCCAAGGATAAGTGTTGCATATCTTTGGAGGGTCATAATTCTGCCCACCACAGTCTTCCTCTTCCACTGTGAAAAAAGAATATATAATACCAAAAACAAACAAACAAAAATCAAGCATATTTCTACTGATATAGAGGTCACTAACAAAAGAATTGGCTAAAAGGGTGAAACTGGGAAATAAACAGTGAGGCAGTCTTTCTCAACTAGTGTTCCACTAGAGAATAGATATTTAAGTCTTAATGCCATAGCATTTATTATATGTTATGAATTAACCTCTGTCTTTTGCATCATGAAGGATACTGTTGCTCTAGCATCCATGAAAGATTTGGAAAAAAAAATTAGTCATTCAAATCCTTTTCTGTAGGCTGAGTTCTATTATGGAACCCTCACTGAAAAATGCACATGTAGTTGGACAGTAAAATAAAAGTTAAATAAAAAAAATAAAAATGTATAGAAACTGCATCTTTCAAAGGACTTCAATAGTCTGCTTTCAAGAGCAGAAAATAAAGAAGTTCTGATGCATGTAGAATACCCAGTTTTAGAAGAAAAGCAAAGGTTTAGCTAGATATGAGGAGAGGTACCATCATAACTGAGGAGGACAGATGAAAATGGGCACTAGTAAATTTTAGATGCATAGCAGGAAGTTGAAGAAATTCTCACATGAGAACTCTTATTTTCTCTGTGCAAGATAAGAAATTCTGCATAATTGTAAACCATTCCCTTCACTATTATGATTGTCACTTATAAAATGAAACCAGTAGGATATATACAACAATGTCAGATGATCATTTTGTCTTTTTTCAAAGAAGTAATACAACTTTAACTTGGTGTTTGAGTTGACATCAGCTAATAATCATCTTCTGAAGTGTTCCATTCAATTTACATCTCTCATCTCCTAGAAAGAAGAATGTTAGTGGTGAGGAAAGCTGTCAAGTCTTTGATTACTGCCTACAAATGTTATCACTTGCTACTGTTCAACAATGTTCTGATGAAAATATTACTACTAATGGAACAACATGCATATGTTCTTAGGATAGAAATAGTATTGCTGCATTCTGTTTGCCTACAAGTAAAGTAAATTAACATTGAACTGAGGTGAAAAGTAATTCCCTGAGCAAAGATCTCATGAAATTTTAACTCTGAATGCACACATTTCACAGAAGATTTCAAGAAACCTTAAATTTGAAATGTTGGTAAGTAAAACTATATCTAATATGCAATATTGTTACAGAATGAAAGTAGTACACTTCCTGAAGACTAATTTCATACTTCTGAGTACACAACCTTATGTTTCCATGTTATAAACTTTCCTGAAAGATCTGACAAATGACAAAAGATAAAGCTAGAAACCATCATTTATTTCATGTACAGGCAAATTTCACCCATGTGCCAGCTACCTACCTAGTTGTCTTTCTTAAATTCAAACTAAGTTTTATAAAACCATATACAGTATCTTCAAAGATAATAACAGAACTAAATATTTTAATTTTAAAAGACTCTTAGGATATAGCATATTAAAAAATAACAGGAAGGTATAAATGCAACTATTTTACACCAAAAAATAGCAAAGACATTTTAAAAATAAAATCACAGAAAATTTATAATACTTATTAAGAAGCTTAAGTCTTTTCATGTTATGAATAAATAATTCCTGCAGTAAGACTCTATCCCAAGGCAATAAATTCATATGTGGGAAACTATTTATGAGTAAAGATACTCATCACAGTGTTGTTTTTAGTTACGTATTATTGGTTGTTTTTAAAGTTAAGAATCAAAAGTCTCCATCCATTGGAGGAGTAGGAGTGCACAGTGAGGAAAGGTTAAATCACTAGAGAATTTCCACTCAATGCAATATTATGTAACCATTAATATTCTTTTATCATATAGTACTATGCAGCTATTTAAAAGGGTAAAGAGTAAATAAAAATGCACATGATCGATTGCAAGATATCCAAAATGTATTAAGTGAAAAATGCAGGATGCTAAACTAAAACGTATGATCCCAATATTATATATTTGCATATATACATATATTTATCTGTGGACATGCATACAAGTTTGTGTTTAAATGCATGAGCAAAAATTTGGAAGGATATACAGTAAATCTTCCTGCAGTTATTTCTACATGGTAGATTCCTGTTGCTATATACACTTAGGTATTATTTGGAATTTCTGTAACTAACATGAATTATTCATTGAGAATAGGAAATGAAGAAATATTCATTTCTGGTTTTAAAATTGTGCTTGTTAGGTGCTTTAAATGACTAGGAAAAGGGCCAGGGATTTAGCTCAGTGGTTCTGGTGCCTGTCTTGCAGGCACCAGGTCCTGAGTTTGATTCCCGGTACCAAAACAAAAAAAACATATCTAAATGACTAAGAAAATCCTTATAAAGTTAAATGCAAGAAGAAGATATGAAATTGCAAGTCTTAAGTATGTAAAAAAACACAGGAAATATGTCAAAACAAGTAGTGGGATTTTTGAATGGCTATTTCTGCTTTACTCGTTTTTATATTTCTCAAAATTTTAACAGTGAATTTTTATTAATTTAAAAATAAGAACTAGGAAAATATAAAGCCTCACACAATGAGTGGAGTACCATGTAAAACCACTAGGAACTAATATTTACCATTGAAAAATTTTCACTAGAATTTGCTCAGGTATATGTATAAGTCAGCGCATTCTATGATGTTTGTGACAGGCACTTTCTTCCAGGTGCTCATTTATTTACTTTTGAAAAGGATCTTGAAAACTCTGGCATTATCTCGCTTCTGGGTCTGCTGTGTGGTTGACATAATCAAGTATGAACAAATCATTGGTTAAAGTGACAAAGGCTTAGATGAAAATAATCTAATAATGTATCACTGTCACATTGGTAAATATAAAACATAGGTAACAAAACTGGAGCTGGGAAGTATAGAGAGGGTAAATATATATAGGACTTAAATTGGGCAATATTTGATTAAGATGGGGAAATTATTTCATGTAGTCATCATTTACACACATATAACAGGATTAAAAATTAACACCTTATCATCCAGCTATGCAAACAAAAGTCTTTTGTATTTTATATCAAATGTATGATTTATCATGAGCTTCATTCTTCATGCAGGGAGTTGGTAGGTAGGGTGATGTAGATGAAAAGAACACAAATTTACCAAATATTGGTTGTGCAGTCTCTATACTCTTATGGATGACTCAGTATTTTTAGGATTAAAGTTGAACCGTTAATATCACCATCTGGAGGCAAGGGAAGAATAGGTTATTTTATGCAAAAGAATAGTTGTTGTAATCATCACATTGTAAAGTTTGCTAATTGTATTTCCTTTTCCATAAATCCATAAACATAAAATGGAGATAGTGCCACAACCTTTAAAGAATGGGGTGTTTCATTTAACCATATTGTCTTACCCAAGAGCAGATACTAATTTAGGGAGAGTAGAAACTAAAACTACACTATAAATAGAAATGTTTTCTCAGATAGTGAGGTACCTCTTCCCTTCTGTATTGTAAAATGTCACATTTGGTTTCCTCTATTGGAAAGACCCTATGGAGAAATAATTTCTTCTAAAGGAGTTACAAAGCACTTTAAATGCTGTTTCCTTATTTCTCTAATAAAAAATCCAGATTTTTGGAAAATTTTTTAGACAGCAATTTGAAAGTGTGGCAAGTCAAAAAGACAGGGATGCCAATGATTATTTTCTAAGTGTGCCATTCTTCCCATTCAGCTTTCCAACTGCTCTGTCTCAGTTATAGGCTCCAAGATTCATTTTTTTCAACATTGCTGAGGAACAGAAGTAATTGCCCACCACCTACTTGATGGCTCTCAGTTGTGTGTCCCTTTAGATTCTCAGTTAAGAGATCTCTTCCAAGGGTTCTGCCTCAAGTCTTGAATAAGAAAGGAGTTAGAGAAAGAAGAGTTGGGCTGGAGCATCAGCTAAACGTTATGCCCCGTGATTTGTTGAGAGTTGCATTTCCCTTCTTACCTCAGCCAGTGTCTCTGGGACATCTCCAAGTAGTTTGCCTTTCTTCTACTCGGAATGTGCGCCATCTCCCTGGGGCACATAGCCAGGGTAGTTTGGGAATAGCTTTTATTGCCAACTTGGAGACACAAGCCAGTGACTCCAGCATCTCTACTCACTGGCCCTCATATGAGCTCTCAGTCTATGTCACAAAGGCCTAGATGTGTCTGGTTTCTCCATACCTGCTCCATTTAGTCCTGAGTCACCTTGCCGCTAATCAAGCGTGTCTTGAGTATCCATGTCCTGCTGGGTTCTTACATTTCAGCTTCAGTTGGAGTAAAAGGATGTAAAAGGGCATGTCTCAACACTGAAATAAGCCAGAGGCTGAGGAGAAGTTAAAGGCAAAGGTAGGAAAATCCCTGGAATGTAGAGATCCTAGGAGGTGGTTGGGCACTGGAGGAGTTTGGAAGGTGAACGGTCTAGGTTATGGAGAACATTTCATTTTAAATGAAAATAATGAAATGCTACAAATTGTACCTCTTAAGCAATGGTATTTCTGTGATTTATGTCAACAGTTTATTTTTGAATCTTAAAAAAAGTTATTTTGGTCACTTTAAATATATCACAGGCACATTTTTAAACTCTTAGATGTTGTTAACACCTGCAGCTTTGTCATTGTACAAAATAAGCTGCATTAAATGGTAAGTGGGAAAGCTTAAATTAAGTCTTTCAAGAATAGCCTCGCCTGGAAACCAGTGCTTATGGTAAGGTTTCAGAACACTGTTGCTCTAATACCATGCTAATCATTCTTAAATTTGGCTCTGTGAAAGATACTCAAGGAGACATGAAGAAAGGAAATGAATAGCTTGTTGATCATTCATCAAAATCATTACTCTATGCTGTTTAGGAAGAAATTCACATGTTGCTCCCCTTTTCATATTTGTAGCCCTAAGCTAAATTTAATTCTAAAAACTCTTAGGATTTAAACTAAAACTCATGTTGATTTTTAATTTATCATTATAAATCTGTTACATGATCTTCATTTTTGTAAGAACTTTCCAATAATGCTAAAAACATTTTACTAGTTGCCTATTCTATTATTTATTTTCTGAGTACCATTATGTGCTTGACATTTGCATATGTTACCCAGTTTAATCTTCACAACAATCCCATGAGAATTTACTGCCCTCATTTCAAAACAAGGAACCCAATTGTCAGCAAAGTTTAATGACAGGGCTTAGTTGCACAACTAAAAAGTGGCCAGGCAAAGACCTAGCCCAGTTTTGTCTGATTGAAAAACCTGAACTCATTCTTCATCATACATTGCCTGGGCACCAAGTTTAAGGAAACACAACGTATGGGGTAGCACAATGCTGACAATGAGGATATATACTAGGAATGGCAGAGTCACAAATGCTGGTATGTCCAGCTCTGCTTAATGGAGTCAGCAGCAGAGATCTCCCCATAGATAGGTGGAGATACAGGTCAAAGTTAAATGTTTACTAGAGGGATCAGCATGTTCAAAAACAAAAATGAGTGGAAAAAGTAGGTTGCTTTCAGTGATCTTCAGGTGATTTGATAATGTCAGAGTACAGAATAAGAATGGAGGAATTATACAAAGTGAATTGGGTAGGGAATAAATAATTTAAAATATCTTCCTAGCATTTGGCTTGATAAGGTCCTGTTTCCAGAAAGTAAAAATTTCATCTGAGGGAAGTCTATAGTTACAATTGAATTTCCTTTGCTTGGTCAAGTTGCCAAATGGAAATGTGGCACCTAGGAAAAAAAATATTTACCCATTTATAAACCATTTATTGAATATTGTTATATAACAGAAACTTAGCTGGACTCTGATGGTACAAAGATGAGTAAGATAATTTCCTATCCAGGATGCTATACTGTAATTGATACTAAGATTAACTCTTCTTCATCCATTCCAACAATGTAACTTTGAGGATTGACCCCAGTCACAAGACATAAATTTCTTCTGCTTTAAAAGTGGGTGGTTCAAGAGACTAGATTTAAGTCAATCTGAGTTTCAAACTGTCCTCGAGACACAATCAAATTTTTTAAAAACTGGTAGATGATTGATAAACCACTTTAATCTGTAAGAGGAGTTGAGATAGCCTAGCAAGTATACATGTAACATAGCAGAATAAATAATAAATAGATGAAGAATTGAGAATATGAGAGGGGAAAAATAATAGTGAATAGCTACCAGGAAAAGCAAATGTAATTCTAGTGCTCCTAGGAGGATGAGGAAACATAGTTATAAGAATCACCAATTCTAGGACAAGAAAAAAACAGTAATAATCACAATGAAAGCTTAAATCTATTGAATACTTTCTGTGATCCAAGCACTGTTGTAGGCACTTACACTATGTTAATTCATTTAACTTATAGAATAACTCTATGAAGTGGGCAAAATCTTTATCTCCATCCTTAAAATGATACAGTAAGGCCCATAATGGTGAGATAAAGTATTCAAGCTTTCCATCTAATAAGTAACAGTGCTGAGAAAAAAGTTGAAAAAAAAAAACCAAACCAAATGAGAAGCTCAGAGGAAGCACTGTATTCCTAATACATTGTCTGGATAGAAATATGGTCCTTATAAAGAAGGTTTGTATCTTGATCTTATAAAACTAGATTTTGCATTATAATAGCTTGGTTGTTAAATAATGCAGAAAATTCCATGGTGTATAGATACGGCTTTCTTTAAGTGTAGGGAAAAGTCCATGAGGGATAAGATTTAAAAGTAAAATATGGATGCTCTGAAAAATCTTCATACTTTTATTAGTAGTTTTGATCCTTTTCTGGGGCAGGTGAGTGAGGCTTCCAGTTTCAAAAATATAGACTTAAACTTATTATGAAATGAATCTTACAATAAGGACTGGAAAATCTACTTGCCTAGCAACTATCTTGCAAAAAACTATATATGTATTTATATTTAAAGATACACATATATATATACTTTAAAGATATATGTATATATACACATAAACAAACTATATGTATACTGTATGTAGGTACTCTCTATATACTAGGTATGGTATATATGTACTATATATACTATACATCTATATGTACCTATTCACACAGATACATACCTATGTACATAAAACTATATGCCTGACACACACACACACACACACATATATATATAATATAATATATATATATACACATCTGGTTTGATGTTTGAAATTTCTAATAAAAATTCTGCTTGAAAAGCAGTAATTTCTGTATTCTTTCTTAGAACAAATAAATTTTTAAAAAACAACTTAAAGCCTCAATTTTTTTTTTTTTTTTGGTACTGGGGATCAAACTCGGGACCTTGCACTTGTGAGGCAGGCAGTGGAACCACTGAGCTAAATCCCTGGCCCTTCAAATATTTTTATAATGCAATCATCTTACATGTATTTCTTTCATCATCAAAATTTTGGATTTTTACTTGGATAATGTTTCTAACACTGAAATCATGAGTAAATCTCTGATGCTGTATGACCAAATATGTGACCCAAAAAGACAGGGTCCCCTTGTCATCTTTTGTCCATACCCGAGTTACTCTGTCCCCCCAGGTTTTCCTTTTCTTTCATTAACAGCTGTTGGGAGGAAAGGACATGAAAAACTCACTCTCATTAAGGTTAAATGCGAGAGAAGCTTAACATCTACCTCCATTTCGATCATGGAAGGAACCTGTAAAGCTGGCCAGACCCAGCATTTTAGAGCAAGTATTCCAAGTTGAGGGAGGATAAAGGAAAGAAGTCAGGGAATAAAGTCAAAAGTTACAGTTTTCATTTCAGTCTTCTGATATATTGTAAGGAAAGATATTTTCTATACATGAAGTAGTAAATGTTTTCACTATAATATTGCTGCACTGCACATGTTGTAATATGCTTATTTTTGCTAGTGCATTTCAAACTTACAAAAATGATAAAGTCAAACTTATTTTTTAAGATTAATGATGCTAAAAGTCTCATCTGCAGACCAGACCATTCTATGACCTCATTGCTATCAGTTGATGACAAGTATAGATGTTGAGAACACAAATTTAGAGAGAAAGAATTTTAGAACAGTCTGATATTAAAAATTGTATGTCTAGTGCATCAAATAAAAAAGAGTTGTAATTTTACATCTTTTCAAAAATATTCTTTTTCAAGAAACACATTATTACAGTGTTTTACAAAAGTACTGGTCTACAATGGATTGAAAATTCTAAAAAGAATCATCCCTTCATCAGTTAGTCTGAGTACTCCGTCTGACAGAAGCACTGTTCCTCAAAACTTAATTGTGTACAAATTACCTGGGAATCTTAAAACAAAGATCCTGCTTCAGCAGTCCAGGGGAGGAACCTGAACTTCTGTATATGTTATAAGCTTTCAAATGATGCTGATGTAGATGGTCATAGACCACACTCTGAATGCCTTTGTATAATTGAATCAAATTTATATTTTAATAAGATTCCCCCAGATGATTCCCTGGCGCGATCAAGTTTGAGAAGCACTGGTTTTCAGTTTATTATAGGTGAAGCAATAGCACCTATTGATAGACTTGCGTACAGCAGCTACTATTTGTTGGACTCTAGGCTCTAGAATTTGGGGGAAGGTGCAGGGTCGAAAATCCTGGGGTATTCGTTACACACCATGGGATCCTGACACTGTATCAGATATAAATGGGACACTGGGGTAAACTGTGCATGTTCTCTTGACCCTACCAGTTTCCTGCACCCTGGGAGGCTTACTTTTCCATAACAGTTATGGTGACTGATTGTCTGAGAGCCTGCTTGGTTCCCCCTTCTGAGAGAGGTCCATTTTCTGAAAGTGACTTGCTTCACCTCTATGGAGTTTGTTTTGGACAGCTGGAAAGAGTTAGTAAATAAAGTTTCTTCTCTCCCTCTAATGCACTGTTCCAAGGTGTAGATTTGTTTTGTTTTTCTTTGGGGGTCAGGTTCCTTTGTTTTATCATATAGTCCATCTGAAAATTTTCTGTGAGATTGACCCAGATACACATATCAAAAAGAAGCTATATGTCTTCTGGGTTTGTTGGAAACGATACTTATTTACCAGCTTTGCTGTCTCAGTTCCCTTTTCCCTCCACAAACTGCTATTTGATTTTTGTACATTTTCAACAAACCATTAGCATGCAAGCCTTGATCTCCAACTCTGCTTTCTAGGGAACATGGGCCCATCAAGGCAGATTTTGTGTAACATGCTGTAATATTGATAATACAAACAAATATTATCAGGTGTCAGAATTTTCTAAAATACCTAATGTGAGAAATCTATTAATTCAACATTTTGGTTTTAATTAGGAAAATATTTCCATGACTTGTGTGATCAAATGTATATCCACAAATCAGTATTTGAGAAGCACTATAGTCTGGTGATAAAAAAAAAAAAACTTGCTTATAGAAGATAAAACATTTCCATGTGTTGCTAGAGGGTAGCAAGGTGCTAAGGTTTGGGGGTAGTTTGCCCCCAAAATGTTCATGTGTTAGAAGCTTGGTCCTCAGTGTGACAATGTTGAAAGATGGTGTGAGACTTTTAAGAAGTGCAGCCCAGGGAGCGATCAGGAGGTTGTAGAGGACATCATTGTTGTAAGGAATTAAGATAGTTCTCCTGGACCCTGTGTTAGTTCTTGCAAGAGGGTTATTATAAAAAGAGTAAGATCTATCCCCTTTCCTTGCTCTGGCTTCCTGTCTCACCTATGATCTCTCCTGGCACATCCTTCTGCCTTAATGTTATGCACCATGATACAATGTGGCTCAGATGCCCTTGCTACAGCCAGCATCAGGCTATTTGGACATTCACCCTCAAAGTTGTGAGCTAAATAAACCTCTTTTCTTTATAAAGTATCCAGCCTTAGGTACTTTATTATAGTAATAGAAAATGGACTAGTTCGTGAGGAATTGCTAGGTACAGAGGCTATTGTACTGTTGGCAAATGACTGTTTAGAGGAAAGATGAATAGAATCATAAAAAGTTAGAAATCACAGAATCCTACTTCTTCATTTTGACAGATGAGCCCAGAATAAGAAAGAAATTGTTGGAACTAAAAAGATGAACTGGTGGGTGAGAATTGCAGTTCCCAGTATATGTATAGTTTATATATATATAAATATATCCTTGTTGCTATTTTGCAATATCCAGAATCACACAATATTAGAGTGAGAAGAAACTGTCGCTATCACATAATATAGCTTCTAAATTTAACATATAACTGAAGACTTAAGAAGGTAAGTGACATGCCTTAACTAGTACTCAAGGAAGGCATGTAGATGAAAATCTAAGTATTTTGATTCCTGTGTCAGGTGACGCCATGGCATTGGGAACCCTTAATTGCTCATAAATTCTTAATTCCTCATAAAAATCTTCAGTACCTAAAGTAGTGTATTTCATCAGAACGATGCTTTCTTTTTCTTACATAAATCAATAAACAGATATATTGAGCAAATTAAAAGATTAAATATAAGGACAAGAATAGAGGAAATTTGCTAGTAAAGATAATGTATCTGCTTGAATGACACAACTCATGAAAATTTTTAAATTTCAGGATTAGAATAAACCTTACCTAATCTATATATCCACACTGGCACTACCATCTATCTAAGGCACCAGTAGAATGATAATGACCTCAAAACCCAAAACTTTTGTTCTTAGATTCAGAAATTTTGCTGACTTATAAAAAATAAACATTATTTCCTGAGGATTTCTCTAATGCAGGTACCAAAGCAGCCCTTTATGTAAAAGCCTCATAATAATCTTAGTAAGCAAGTTCTACTGTGAACCCTATTTTACAGATGGGACCATTGAAGCTGAGAGAAATCAATCATGTTAACATTGTCTGTATGAGGCAAAATTTCAATCCTAGGAAAGAAGGAAGGAAGAAAGTAAGGGAGGGAAGGAGAGAGGGAGGGAGGGAGGGGAAAAAGTAAAAGAAATTAGGAATAACATATTTCTAGGCTAGAAATGTCCTGTTTAGAGCAATTGTTCTCAGATATGACTTGACATTAGCATAGAAGGGGTTAGAGTTAGGGGGATCAATGATATCCACAATTCTGGGGTTGGAGTTGAGACTTTTTAAAGCTCCCTAATGTGCAGCAAGATAGAGAATCATTGGTTTAATGCTACTGAGTGAATATATATATATTATATATATAATAGTTGGGTCAGGAAATATGTATTTTTGGAAACATCAATGATTGGCCACTTTGGGAATCACTAGTTTAGAACAGGTAGCACCCAATAAAATAGCTGGGACCCCATGTTTGCAGTTAGGAGGTCTAAGAAAACATTACCAGTGAAGATCTCAGATGGAGAATATGTGATAATATTTTAGATTCTAGATCATGACATTCGAAACAGTTTTATAAGATCTCAGTATTTACTAGCTTATAAACAACATACAGTAACTGGCGTTAAAGGAGAGCTTTGAATTTGTGTTTTCCTCTTCTGTTTTACCTTAATGATGACCCTTAATATTGACCAACTTACTTTATCTTTTACCAACGAGGAATTATTTTCATAAGAAATTTGTAAGAAACATATTCCTTATAAATCAGAAGAGATAGCACAAAAATCATAACTATGTAACACCAAGGAAAAATAGTGCTGATTTATGAAACTTCACAGACTTAGAAATAGAAACAAAGCACTAAATATTCATGAAATCCCATACAGTGCTTGCACAAAAGTTATAGCTCAGTGATTTGTGACTTAGTTATTGGAAGAATAATAATGTGAGCTCATCCAAACATATGGAAGCTTTCAAGTATTAAATTTCACTAATTTTTGGTCTTTTTGTCTTGAATCATAAATAAGTTATGAATATGCTATAAATGGTTGTCTATAATCTAAACCTCCCAAAGAAAAGTAAGCAAAGATTTCATCAGCAAAATAAGAGAGTAAATATAGAAAGGATTTAATAAAAATCTTTTCTGCAAAAACTCACAAAAAGAAGCAGGTGAAATTCTGTCATTCAGTAAAACAACATCATAAACCTATTATACAAACACAGAGTTAAAATAAAATCTGTGCCATGTACCCTTTGATTAAATCATACACTCAAGAAATAATCTGATAGGCTAATAAAATAATCAAAGGAATCTTAAATTTCACTGTTATTTTGCCAACTTGGGTTCCAGTTTCATAACATAATTATCCTAATTATATTTGACTGTACTAATGACAGATGCAAAATTTAAAAACAAACTACACATACAATCCACTTTTAAAATGGAAAGATTAAAGCATATCACTTGTGAAACCTGACAGTCCAACTTAAGAGCTACTTATTTATTTCAGACCTATTGGCTTTTAAAAAGAGAAATGATTCAACTAATCATTTAAAATCTATTCTTTTCATTCATTTTGCACCGTGTGTGTGTGTGTGTGTGTGTGTGTGTTTCTTCGATGTGTAATAAATGGCAATTAACCCAAAATAGCTCTAGAACATAGAGCTATTCTTTAAAAACTGTTAAGAACTTGTTAAATTAGAAACAATTCCCAATAAAGATGATTTTTATCTCTTTCTCTGTGTCTCCTCAAAGAGAGGGAGAGAGAGGAGAGTTATTTGTTTTCAAAGGGGCTTGGCTTACCTGGGATACAAATAACATGCTGGGAGATACTGTATCACCTCCACTGAAATGCTTTCGCTGTTCTTAAAAAAGCAAGCGTGATACAGAGAGGTATAAATGGTAGTTAAACACTACAAGTATGAAGTGACACATCCAGTGACATCCTACCCTGGTCAGATCTACAAGAGAGCAACTGTTTATTTTGTTTTGTTTTTGTTTTTGGTACCAGGGATCGAACTCGGGTCCTTGAGCTTGAGCAGCAGGTGGCGAAACCACTGAGCTAAATCCCTGGCCCAGAGAGCAGCTGTTTAGATTCAAACATTTAAGAAATATCTTCAGAACAATAAAAATGACCAAAAGATTAAAAAATGGCATAAACCATGAAAACCTTGACAAAATGAGATTATTTAGTAACGGGGTTTTTAACAATGGTTCTCAGTAAACAAAGACGATGATATCCGCTGCTCTCCATCTTCACTGAGGTGTGAACAAGCAGAAATGAGGATACACTTCAGCAGAGGAATTGAGGTGAGATGAAAGTTTCCTAAATGATTTATATTTTTTTAAAAAGTGAATAATCAGAAGGGTCTGTGGAATTTCCTTCCCCAGAGGTATTTATAAATAAAGCATATATTTTCTTGTTCAAAATGTTTCAGTAATGTCTTACTGTGAGAGATAGTCTCCTATTACAGAATCTTGGGATAGAAAGATTATGCTTCCCAATCACTATTTATTACTCTAAAATGTACTAAAAATGAAGACAGCACATAACTAGAAGAGCTAAACATTAAAATATTCAAAAGATTTTATGATTAGTAATATAAAACATCCTTAATCTCTGTAAAATAAACTGAGGAAAGGGAGAAAAACTGTTCTGTTTTGGATAATCTGCATTGTCCACATGGCTTCATGATTAAACTTTTTCTTAAGGTGGCCTTGTGTGGAGAGAGCCTGCTGTCATAAGGGTGCATTAAGACGTCCAAGTAAAAATAAACACACCGGAAGCCATGGAGGCAGGAAGCCAAACCTTGCTCACCTGTAGACCTAGGATCCACACTCACCTAGAAACACTCTCCAGGCAACACACAAAAAGGCACCTCTTAAACTCACCTCACACCATTCAAGGGCATTGCATTGCTATTCTAGTTTTGCAAAGCACCCACCCATTGATTACTCTAAACTTTCTATCCTTGCCTTGCCCTTCATTCCGTGTTTGAATAATGCCTTTCCAACTCTCACCTGGAGGAGGAGATTCTTGAGTAAAGAATTAATTAAAAGCCAGATTCCTGGCTCAAGATGGCAGACTGGACCATGTACTCCTAGGAACAGGAACGTCTTCAGTATGTGCAGCTGGGATCACAACTCACTGTAACCCTCTGGGGAGATGGACACACAGGTGACTTATATATTCTACTTCACTGTTACTGTCCCACTGGGAGGAAGATAAATGAAAAGCCAAGAAGAACCTGGAGTGGGTCCTCATGTAAACCAGGACTTTGCCATCACTTTTCCAAATGGTTAATACCCATCTATACCTGTTTATAAAAATAACTTGTATTTATAAAATACATATATTTCAATTTCCTAATGGTTTACATTTGTTTTATTTATTTAATCCTCACAATCCTAACAGTGTGTTACTATTATTGTCATCTATTTTATAAATGAAACTTGGCAAAGATCTTTTAAGTAATTTGCCCAGATATCAAAGTCACCCAGATATCAAACTATGGACCCAGGATTCAAGCCCCAGCAATCTGGCATCGAGGCCAGCAATCTGGCAAACTGCTCCTCTGCAGGTAGAGTAAACTTAAGAGATAATAGATAATACATAAATACTTTCTCTTTTATTCATACTTGGAAAGACCATTAATCACCATTTTTCTAGGCCCCAAACAGAAGGAAGAATCTCCTAATGCTAGTGAAAATGAAATTGTTCTTTAGAATATATAATTTTCAAGAAATAATATATTAGCTTATAGTCATGAATCTACTTAACCACTGGAAAAACCTGTTTCTTACGTCTACAGGAGAAGCAAAACAGATTGACACTAATAAGCTGCTTCTTGTTTTTTCATTGTGGCATATTTGAAACAAAAGCTCATGAATTGAATTGATAAGAAGTAAATTAACATATAAGGAGATGAAGCAGAATGTATTTACACAAAAAGTGACTGTTGGCAAAGTAAACTGCTAAAGTCAACAATCAGAAGTAACATTTTTAAGACAAATTACTTGAAGTTAGTATATAGAATTCACTATATTCATTTAGTGTCTGTTATCACTGACCTGGAGCATGCCATAAATCCAAGTGTAAGCCTTATTTCCAAGGTCCTACCAGACAGGGAAAAATCAAATTGGAACTGTAATTACTTTATGATTATCATGGACATGTTTACATTAGCTAATTTCAAAAATTAACTCCATCTAAAAGTGTTGCACAGTGAGCTATTTCTGACAGTTTCTCAGTCTACTGTTTTCTTTACTTAATACAAGATTCCACAAATTCATCCACTTGAAGCCTTTTTTAGCCACTACTGCACAGCCTCTGCTACTACTCATGTTCTAAGATGGCTTCTTCTCAGGGCTCATGCCTTCTCAGCCAACGGCAGTTGCTGCTTGCTGCTTCTACCATTCAGGGAGAGGATATGAGCAAGGTTCATCCTACTTGAACTTGCTATATTCTCTGGCCTGATTTTTCAAGACTTTATTGGCTAAGTGACATGGAAGTTAAAGCCCAAGGCCTGCTCAAGGTGAGAAGTATAATTGGAACAGACATTCTAATCATTAAATCTGGACTTCAGAGCTCTCTTGCTTCAAAGTCCTGGTGCCTCTATAGTCCACACTAGAGAGGAATGACTTGTGGGCAGAACAGACACCAGATAAATATAATGTAGGAGAATGGGAATAGAGACCTCTGAGAAATTGTGATCTTAGGCTACGTTTGTGTAGTTCTGCTATCTGGGAGTATATAACTTGGATAATCTGAGCACTGGATAAACTAGAGCACTTTGCTGGTTTAGGGTGGTTCTAGACCAGTAGCAAATCCAGGCAAGAGTCCTAAGCAATTTTCTCTAGAAGACATTTTAATTCTAGATTTCAAAGAATTTTCTTGAATAAATTCTACTAACCATCATAATACAGAGTTAAAGATAAACAAGAAAGAAAAACTGTCACTATGAGCAAGAAAAATTAACAGCAGAGACAGACTCCAAAAATTTCAGCTATTGAAATTATCATAGAAAAGAGATATTATACTATGGTTTTAAAAGATTTTAAAAGATAGTTTCAAGCTAGAACAAGTTTGGCAATATCTGCAGAGAACAATGAACTGAAAAAGGACTCGATAAAATATCTTCAAATAAAAACTATAGTAATTACAATTTGATACTCAATGGGCTAGATTTATATTATAATGGTCCCTAGTGAAAAGTGAGTAAGTAAACTAGATGATGCAGCCCAGAAAG
Source organism: Heterocephalus glaber (assembly GCF_053883595.1). Lineage (NCBI taxonomy): Eukaryota > Metazoa > Chordata > Mammalia > Rodentia > Bathyergidae > Heterocephalus > Heterocephalus glaber. Next base: position 12,039,394 of record NW_028258156.1, read on the forward strand.
ACTGAAAAAGAGAAATTGTACAGGACATTATGGAAGAGAGATTTATGTTAAATAAAATGAGGGGTATATTATATATCATCAGAGTTTCAGTAAAAGAAAGACCTGGACAGAGGCAATATTTGAAAAGATAAATCATGAGAACTTTTCCATAACTGATGACAAACACCAATCCATAGATTCAAGAAACCAAATAAATTTCAAGCATGTAATTACTTTAAAAAATTCCACATCTAGACACAAGACATTAAATTTGCATTAAAAGAAAACAAAATTTTGAAAAGCATCTGGGGTGAAAAGGGGGAAGATATATTATCTTCAAAGGGGCAATTTCAAGAGAGGCTACATTCTAAACAGCAGTAATGAAATCCAGAAAGAGGGGAGATGGCGGCTTCAGTGCTCTGAAAGAATATGACCAGAAGCTTAGGATTGTACATCTAGTAACAATATCTTTCAAGAATAAGAGGAAAATAAAGATATTATCAGGTCAAAAGAAATAAAAAACAGAATTTTTCACCAGTTATACCTCAAAAATTTGTAAGGATAGACTTTATACAGAAGGAAAGTGATCCCAAATGGAAGGTTTAAGGGGCATAAATAAAAGAGCAGTAAAGACAGAAGTATGTAAATATATATATATATATATATATATATATATATACACACATATATATATATATGCATTGATTATATAAAACAAAATGGTAATCTAGTTGTGGGAGTAAAACAAGAAGAGAGGAAAGAGAGGAAGGAAACAAAATGATAATTCCTGGTTGCTACCATTTATATCAAGAAAGGATAAGTCAAATGATAAGAAGAAAGTCTTTACATTTCTGATAAGAAGGTAAAGGTACTTATTAACAGGTAATTTTGATTAGGTCACACGAAATAAAATCTGTCTAATCACAATTCATAAGCACATTGAATACATAAACATATAGTAAGATTGAAACTAAAGGGAAATAAACAAATGCTATTTAAAAGATAGATAACAGTTTTATTATTTCCAAACAAAACTGAATTTTAGGCAAAAGGCATTACTAGAAAAAAATAAAAGGTCATTTCAAAATGATAACATCTGAATTCATCAAAAAGTTACAACAATTAAAATTTTTAGGTAACCATTAAGTCTTAAAATATAAATAAACCAATAAAAGAGGCTTATGTAAGGGGAAATAGACATACACCAACAATCATTGTGGAGATTTTAACATATCTATCTCAGTATTTGGAAAAAAAATCAGTTAAACTTTAGAAGATGGAAATAATACCAGAAACAAACCAAATCCCATATCTTATATATATATACAGAAATACTATAAATATATATATAAGTACTATATATATATATCATCAGAGTTTTAGTAGACTAAAGACCACAGACACAGAAAATATTTGAAGAGATAAATTATGAGAACATTTTATAATTGAAGAAAAAACATGAATCAACAGATTAAAAAAACTAATATCAACCATGTGATTACTTAAAAAAATCTACACCTAGACATACAACATTGAATCTGCATTAAAAGAAAATAAAATATCACAGCTAACCACTCAAAAGTAGGTATTTTTTCTTTCTTTTTTTTTTTTTTTTCTTTATCCAGTTTCCAGTTGATGGGCACTTGGGCTGTTTCCAAAGAAGATGTGTTTTTTTTTTATAAAATGGAGTACTACTCAGCCATAAAGAATGAGAAATTAGAGTCATTTATAGCTAAATGGATGCATATTGAGGCCATACTCTTAAGTGAAATAAATAGGACACACATGTGTAAATACCGAATAGTATCTCTAGTGTGAGAAACTGAAAGAGTAAATAAGGATGAAATGATTAAAACGAATAATTGATAATTTGAAATAGGAAAAGGTCCAAAGGTGGATGGGTGGTGGGAGGGGAAGGGGAAAGGGAAGAAAGGAAAGGAAAAATTATGAGAAAGAAAAAAAAAAAGGGAACAAAGTCTATGTAAATAGGGAAGGGTGGTGGAGGTGAAGGGCGCATAGGTAATGGGGAAAAAACTAAGAACTAAGATATATCATGTTCAGGTACAAACACCCAATGATAAATGTAAATGTATTGTTTACCTAGAATGTACCAATTAATATATAAATTTTTTAAAAGTAGGTGTTTTTCAACACATATGAAATACTTATGAAAAGTGACCAATAAGGAACATAAAAAACTTTTACAGAAAATTTCAAAGAACTGAAATCATACAGAACATATTTTCCAAATCCAGTGTGATTAAATTAGAAACTAAAACAAGATCAACAACAAGGTAAGTAAAAATACCCCTATATTTGTAAATTTATAAATAAATTTCTAAGTGACTCCTAAAATAAAGAAGAAATAGCCATCATAACTGGAAAATACTTTAACCTGAACAATAACAGAAATATTACAAAAATACTAAGCATAACACTCAATTAAGTTGGGATGTAGTTCAGTGGTAGAGTGTTTGCAAAGCACCAATCAAATTCTGTGCCTGATTCCCTCGCTAGTACAAACAAAACAAAACAAAACAAAACAAAACAAAATTCACTTAAAACAGTTTATAGAAGAGGCTGGGCATAGTAGTGCATGCCTGTAATCCCAGCACTTGGGTGGCTGAGGCAGCAGGATCGCAGTAAATTTGAGGCCAGCCTCAACTACCTAGTGAGACCTTGACTCAAAAAAAAAAAAAAGAAAGAAAAAGAAAAGAAACAAAAAACAGTTCATAGAAGAAAAGTATATAGCTTTCCATAATAAATAATAAACTAAGCACATATCTTAAAAAGTTAGAAAAGGAACAGCAAAATAACAAAAAGGGATGAAAGAAAATAAAAATTATTTTGAGGTCAACAAAGTGAAAAACAAACAGCCAATGGATTACATCAACAATTTCAAACATTAGGTTTTATTTTTTTGAGAAAAGACTGAGAAAGTTAATAGATTTCTGGTGAAATTGATAAAAAAGAATGAGAACAATTACAAAAATCTAATATTATAATGACAAAGGAAATCATATTAAAGATACTGCAGATAATAAAGATACAATAAAATGATGTCATGGAAAGCATCTAGCCAATAAGTTTCAATTTTTCAATGAAATAGATTCTCAAAATCATGGTCAATAGAACAGTATCAATATCACTAGGTATCTTGTCAGAAATAAGCAAAATCCAGGCTCCCCCAGGCCTACTGATCACAAGCTCCAGGGATGGAACTCTGGAAAGGATGTTTTAAGAAACCCTCAGGGTGATCTAGTGACCCTGAAGTTTGAGAACTGCAAAAGCTTTCTGTAATAAACTGCACTCAAGTGAAACATATGTAAATGGATAACTAGTCTCAGTGTTTATTACCAGAATTAAATAGTCTTTATTGTAAAGAAAAAGTAATTCCTTAAAAGATGTGTGCACAGGACACATTTTATTAACATACTTCTTTAATAATTTAAAGAAATTGATATTCTACATGAGAAGCAAACTATCCATTATCCAAAACTGCTTTAAAGTACTTTGAAACTTTTCATATGTTAGGAAATATTTTTATTTGTAATTTACTACTTATGAAATTTCTTTATATTGTTTTGCCCACGATTACAATAATATATTATTCAGCTCAAACAACCTCGTTGTTCTCAGATTATTATTTTATACTAGGATTCTTAAATTCATCAGAGTTGTTTTAAAGTTTCAAAGTACATTTCAAAAACACCCTCATGACTCTAACATAATACTCAGAATTAAAGTTATGTTTCAGAATTGCAAAATTTTCTCCAAATTCTATTTGGTTCACTCAGTTTTATTTACCTAGTCACTATCTACACATCTATTATATAAAATGACAGACTTCCAGAGAAAAGCTCAGTAAACACACACAGTAGTCAACTTCAATTGTAAAGAATCACAAAACAAACTTTAAAGCATTTATGCCAATGTAGAACTCTGTAGAAAATTGTTTTCTCAAAGTTTTGTGGATGATTATTATGAACAAAATAAATGAGGTAAGGTAATGTTACAATAATGATCTGGAACTGTGAGTCAAATGAGTAAGATTAAAGGCACAAAGAAACCCTTCCTAATAAACAAGCAGATAACTGCTGGAAAGAAAAATATGTTCCTTGTTTGAAATTAACTGCCAAACATTCGCAACCTACACAAAGCTGTCATAAAGGACATCTAAATCTGTCCTTGTTTGTAACATGTGTTGTGACAAGATTTGACAGTTTATCAAAGAACTATAATTGCCACCTAAACATCTAGCATTTTGTCAACTGCAAGTATGTTTAGTGAAAGCATTTATTTTGCTTAAAATACAACCATTTTTCTCTACTTTCTGAAAGAACTCACTGAATTTCTTTTCTCCTTAGCTGATCAAGCTGCATTAGGGCTTTCTTTGAATTATTTATGTTGGAATTGTGATGGTAAAAGAATAATCAGTAAAGCAAGAAACTGTTACTAAAGTTAGATATATATATGTGTATTCTGGGTATTGACTCAAAAGACCTTCAAATTGCAACAATTCTCACAGCTATGAAGTGATGACATTTAAATATGCTTGCCTTGGGAAGGAGAAAGATAAGATATTTTCTCTCTACCACAATTTTCCTTTTCAGAGTAATTTATTGAGAAAAAATGTCCTAAAAAGAAAGAATTTGTTGTTCAATAGGCATTATTCCTACCTTAACCTTTGTTAGAAACAGTCAATGATAAGACAGTCTCTCAACCTACAGAGAACAAAGTAAACAAGAGCTAAATCTTCTTGCAATAGAACCAGGACAGAAAGGTCAGAATAACAATGATATGCCATGACACTACTAATGGTTTCTTTATTTCTGGAAACTGTAATTTTTGTTTGCTTGTATTTCTTTTTTTAAGCAAGAGAATTTTCAGTTTTGTGTTCGTTCTTTGTTATAGTTACTTGATACGAGAGAAAAACTTTATGCAAATATTTCTACACGACTTTTAAAATTTTTCCTTCAGAAACAAAGTTCTAAAGTGATGTAGCATAAAAAGCCATACATGGGAATTCAGGAATCCCACATTCTAATCCATACCTTGCCTCTCATTAGGCAATAGGTTGTTTCTCTGGACTTAGTTCCCTGTCTGTGGACGAGTTGGTAGTCTCCCAGGTCGTTAGTCTTTTGTGATTCTAGACAATCCCTGGAACTATGAGGTACAGCAATAGCCAGAGTGTGGAACAACAATAGCAGCAAGACAAAGATGTCTTCTACTTAACACCTCAAGAAAAATGCAACCAACTATATTAAATCTACTTAAATCTGTTTGTTTTTCATTAAAAACTGAAAAATGTGTGACACACTGAGAACACTAAAAGAAAAATCAATTTAATTGAAGCTGCAGATACTTTTTAGTTTTTCTAAATTAAGAAACAGGATTTTATTTAGAAATCACTGTATGAAGTCTGGTTTAGGATGAATTGTATGGTATAGATGGTTCTGCTGGTTTTTGACAGGAAAGAACACAAATGAAGGGTTGTGGATAGAAGGCAGCTCTCATACACTATCAACCATGAAGAAACTGAGTATACTGATGTCAAGAGACATGTGATTGAATCATCAAGAAGTCATTTTGATATACTATTTTTAGCTGTTTTTATGGATTTATAGCAATAGCTCAATCAACATATAAAAGTATTTTTATAGCCAAATAATGTTTCACAGATATTGCTGGACCTTACCCATTTCTGTTGCCTACCCAATTCCTTACCCAACTCCTATAATCCACAGACCCAACCCACTAAGGAAGCTCAGAAATTATGTGAAAAATATACTCAACAATTATTAAGTAATTTCAAAATTATGATGATGATTTGGTTTGAAGCTAAACAAAAAAATTCCAATATCCAAATGTCAGGCGTATAATTAGAAAAATATGAATATATAATCTACAATTGATGCCACCATTATTTTAATGAAATATTCCATTTACTGTTGAAATTCTTGGCATCTATGATCCTTCCTACTTCCTTCCCCACTACTCCAACCTGAAATACATTGTGGAAACTATATACTTAAAATTTGCAATCAAATGGATACCAAAAATATTTTATTCATCTTTTTTATTATAAAAGTAATGAAAATATAATACCACATTAATAGCAATAAAATGTAACAGTCCTTCATTTTGAACTCCCAACAACCTACACCCCTTTTCAAAGGTAGTCATTATAAAAGGGACATCTATACTTCATACTTTGAATATTACATAATTTAAATATGTAAATAAAATACTATGCATATTTTTGTGACTAGCTTTTTTACCTTCAAAAATAACTTGGGTATATTTCCATATAATTTCATATATCAATCTCGCAATGGTTGCATTGCATGGACAGGAAATTATTTGATAATTTAGTTAGTGATGAACAATTGCTGAGTTTCCAGATTTCACTTTTATAAACAATTCAGGTGTGGTTACTAGACATTTGTACCATGTTATACCCTAGAAGTAGGGTATACATAACCTTACAGACAAGTGATATAGAACATTTGTTAAGTGAACTGATATAGCAACAAACATTATTATCAACATTTTTTTGGCCCTTGTGAATATTTCTTTGAAAAGAATTCCTAGAATTAGAAATGATGAGTCAAAGTTCACGTGGAAAATTACCCTTGCAAAACCTGTATGGTTATACTTTCTATAAGAAGGCATCATCTATCTTGTAATTTCCACTCGTGTGAAAAAAATTAACATTTTTCTGTATTACTAGTATTTTTTTCACTCTTTTATTGGCCACTTTTTAGAACTGTGAATTGTCCACTTACACCATTTCCAACTTGTTCATCTTCCACCCAACCCCCCCCCCCGGCCCCCTTCCCCAGACACACTCAATTGAAGGAACTCTATCTAAAACAACACTTGGACATACTTTCCTCCGGTCTGTAAATTTCCTTTTAAACTTGTGTATTTTTGACTTTATGGAAGTTTTGTTTTTATGTATTCAAATTGGTTTTAAAAGTCCTAGGAAATGAATAAGAGCATTAATAACAGTACCAATAGTAACAATTTCGTTGACTAGAAAGAACTGATTTTTTAATTTAGAAGTATGAAGCGCACAAGCCAAAAACTGGCTCTCAAGAAAAAAATTTCCAAAGACCCAAGGTCACTTTAACACAGCGCGTGCGCGGGAAGACCTGTAACGGCCCCTGTAACAACCAACAACCGGAAGCCGGAAGCTGTTAGAGCCTGTGGCCTGACTTCTGTAGCAGTTTTGCCGGTAACCGGTAGCCGCGGTCGCTAGGTCAGGAACACCTGAGGTAGTTAACCAAAATGCCGAATATCAAAATCTTCAGCGGCAGCTCCCACCAGGATTTATCCCAGAAAATTGCCGACCGCCTGGGCCTGGAGCTAGGTAAGGTGGTCACTAAGAAATTCAGTAACCAGGAAACGTGTGTGGAAATTGGCGAGAGTGTGCGTGGAGAAGATGTCTACATCGTTCAGAGTGGGTGTGGCGAAATCAACGACGGTCTAATGGAGCTTTTGATCATGATTAATGCCTGCAAGATTGCTTCCGCCAGCCGCGTTACCGCAGTCATCCCGTGCTTCCCTTACGCCCGGCAGGATAAGAAGGATAAGAGCAGGGCCCCGATCTCTGCTAAGCTCGTAGCAAATATGCTGTCTATAGCGGGCGCGGATCATATCATCACCATGGACCTACACGCTTCCCAAATTCAGGGCTTTTTTGATATCCCTGTAGACAATTTGTATGCAGAACCAGCGGTCCTGAAATGGATAAAGGAGAATATTTCCGAGTGGAAAAACTGCATTGTTGTCTCGCCCGACGCTGGCGGAGCCAAAAGAGTCACTTCAATTGCGGACCGCTTGAATGTGGACTTTGCCTTGATTCATAAAGAACGGAAGAAGGCCAATGAAGTGGATCGCATGGTGCTGGTGGGAGACGTGAAGGATCGTGTGGCCATCCTTGTGGATGACATGGCTGATACTTGTGGTACGATCTGCCACGCAGCTGACAAACTTGCCTCAGCTGGGGCCACCAGAGTTTATGCGATCTTGACACATGGAATCTTTTCTGGCCCGGCCATTGCCCGCATCGACAGTGCGTGCTTTGAAGCAGTAGTAGTCACCAATACCATACCTCAGGAAGATAAGATGAAGAACTGCTCCAAAATTCAGGTGGTCGACGTCTCCATGATTCTTGCAGAGGCCATCCGGCGAACTCACAATGGAGAATCTGTTTCCTACCTGTTCAGCCATGTTCCTTTGTAACAGAATAACTTATAGGTTATTCTATTTTAAAATAAAGCAAGGTAAAAGAAAATAAACCTTACCACTACAGTATTTTTCCTTTGGTTATTTCATGAAAAGTTCATCAGAGACCAGGTTTGCTCCAGGGTGGCTTTCAACATCGCGTTATCAGGTACAATGATGTTTATCTTAAACTGGAGGAAAACTGAGAACTGGCCAGATTACATGACTAGGTTGTCTCATTCTGGCCTCAGATGATTTTGTGAGCCCTTCAGTTTTAACTAGAGCCTAGAGACTTTTCCATATGTTGGGTGGAGATATTTGAGAGCAATTAGCAGCACACCAGTATGTCACAGGTTCTTCAAGGACTATACTAAATTTCAGCAAAATCCCAGGGAAATGCCAAAAACTAGTTCTCCTGGTTGCTGAACTCAGAAAAAGGCAGGAGCAAGCAGCTTTCATCTTATGCAGGCATTGGGATCTTAAGAGGAGGCAGCAAACACTTCTTGAGAAGATGACTAATATAGTATCATCTATTTGGAGACTTATCTTGGTTTCTTAGCTTTACTCCCAGCCATCGTTGTCTTTTCCTAGCCACTTATCGAACTGAGCCCAAATAGTATACTGTAGTTTTCTAGAAAGCAAACTTCCTGCTATAAATGTCTAATATTCACACTAGATGTTTTCACTGTAGCTTAATCTCCCTTTGTCTAATATCACCATAGTATTGTAGTAGATTTTAGGTAGCATTGTAGTGCCTTTGATTAATTAAACATTTAATTTTCATCTTCATGCCTTGTCTTGATTGGTGTCTCAAATGACCTGATATATTTTTAAATGATGTTATTAACTCTTGTAAAGGAAACCAATAAAATATCTCTTTATGTGTGTGGAAGGAAAATGCACCAGTCGTAGTATGTGAAATTTTCCGGTCTTGAAGGAAATAGATAAAAGAGTTTCTAAAGGGTAAAACAAAAATGAGAAATATTTGTATTGGTGTCAAACTTGCCATTTGAACTACTAGATGATAAGCAAATGGAACAATTTATTTGCAGTTCTAAAGGAATATTTTGCCAAGTGTAGTGGCAAAAGCCTGTAACCCCAGAACTCAGGAGGCTGGGGCAGGAGGATTGCTGCCAACCTGAACTACATAGCAAGACCCTATCTCAAAAAAAAAAAATGCTTTTTTGGGGTATCATTCAATCAAACTATCATTCAAATTTGAAGGCAATACTAAGGCATTAAAAATAATTTTTTTAAAGACTACAAAATTTACCTTAACGAACGCTTTTGGAAAGGATTACCTAAAGTGAATGGAGATTAAAAATATATACAACCAAGAGTACATGAAATAAAAATGATGATTGTAAGAAGTGAACCTGGCAGGCCCAGGGATTTAGCTCAGTGACACCATGCCTGCCTTGCAAGTGCAGGGTCCTGAGTTCAATACCCAGTACTGCAAAAAAAAAGTGAAACTGGCAGAAAAAATAATTTTCATGAAGTTATAAATATTATGACATAAGATTAAATATGTACTATCACAACTAAATAGGTTAAGTCAATCTCTTAGACAAATTATAGTGAGTAGTAAAAAAAAGTCAAAACATGCTGTTGCCGGGGATTTAGCTCAGTGGTGCCGGCACCTGCTTCGCAAGCGCAAGGACCCGAGTTTGATCCCCAGTACCAAAAAAAAAAAAAAAAAATCAAAACATGCTGTTGGTCAGACATACCTATAAAACAAAAATTGAGATATAAAAGAATGGAGAAAAATATGCCAAGTACTATATATGGTAACAAGGAGAAAGTAGGAAAGATATTTTCAATCAAAACAAAAGTGAATGTGTTTTGCTGATTAAACTAACCAATATGTTAGAAATATCGTGAACTTTTTTTTTTGAGATAGGGTTCTCACTATGTTGCCCAGGATGGCCTCAAACTCTCAATCCCCCTGCTTTAGTCTCCTAAGGAACTGCAATTATAGGAATGTTCCCACCATAACTGGTTTACCGTCATGAATCTATATGCCCATAAAAACATCAAAATTAACCCAGCAGAATTTAAGGAAAAATGGAATATGTACAATAATTATAATCATTAGAAATTTTGACAAAACTCATAATAAAAGATATAGGTTTTAAATTGCAATATATAGAAATTTAAAATTTACATTTGCAAGCATACATGAAGATATTGAAAGTATAATCACTCATAAAAAGTCTTGGTAAGTTTTTACGAAAGAATTTACATAGTCCATATATAGTAAAGTAGCTTTACTATAATCATTTTGATAATATTGGGGGCAAAGATAAAGCTCAGTAAAATAGGAATAAAACAAAGCTTACCTGAACTGATAAAATCTACTTGAGACCTTTGAAGACATACCCAGTGATAAGCTATTGAAAACATTTCTATTAAAATCAAATTTTTACATCAATGAAATGAAGCAGAGAAAGAGAGAGGGGAAAGAGCCTGTAGCACAGAGAAAAGCCTATGTGCAGAGGTCATGACTGTCAAGAAAAAGTCCAGCAACCAAAATTATCAGAATTCTAAGAAAAGTGATGGTCAAGTGACTAAGATAAAATTATCTTTCATAAATAGCAGCAAAATGTAATTTTAAAACATAATTATTTACATATCTTAAAGCAATAAAAATTATAACTAGTACTAAACCCCAAAACTGTAGAACTTACATAAAACATTTATTAAATGACATAGAAAATACTTGAATAAATATATTATGAACGTGGGTAGAAAAAATATTACAAACCTGATGGCTTTCTCAAATCATCTAGTTGATATAAACCCAATTGAAATCCTAAGAGGATTTGTTTTTCTCTATGAATTTTTTTTTGGGGGGGATCGAACTCAACTAGGGACCTTGTGCTTGCAAGGCAGGCAGCGGAACCACTGAGCTAAATCCCCGACCCAGAATTTGTTTTTAAAAAGAGAACTTGACAAGCTTTTTCTTAAAGTTCATCTGGAAAAAATAAAAAGTCAAGATCTTTTTGAAAAAAAATTTATTACAGTATATTAAAATGTAAAGCTACAGTAGTAGAAATGCGATGTTGATGCAGGATTGGACACATAATATTGCAGAGTTTAGATTCCTGAAACAGACCTATGCATACTTACTGGAATTTAGTACATATGTACCCTATTTAATGGAGGGACTGACTGTTACTGGAAAGAGGCACATAACTGAATCAAGACTATAGGAGAATCACTATCACAGCGTCCCTGTGGAGATGCTTTCCTGATATCCTGCCTTGGCAACCATTCCTGCAGTCTACTCAGATTCTCTGAAGTGGGGAATGAGCCTCTTATCATTTTTTTCCTTGAAATCTTCATAATTGGAGCTGTATCCAGATCATAGTGATACTTACAATGGGCTTCTTAATGTCTAATTGTCACTTATCAATATCTAGCATCTTGATAATTTTTAACCTTCTGCTTCCTTGGTGTATACATGCACATATATACTATAAATATGTGTGTGTGTGTATATATATATATATATATATATATATTCCGGATCATACACATAGGAAGAAAGAGAATTTTATAAAAAATGGCATTAAATCAAATATGCATATATATGACTAAAAACTGATGTATCACAGATAAATAATGCACTGATCAATTAATGATACTGAATAATTGGATGTTGGTTGGGAAACCAGTTAATTTATCTCACCTGTAAATAATAACAAATTCCAGAAAGAATGCTTACAAAAGTCAGATTTGTAGGGCCAGGGATTTAGCTCAGTGGTTCTGGCCCCTGCCTTGCAAGTGCAAGGTCCCGAGTTTGATCCCTGGTACCAAAAAAAAAAAAATCAGATTTGTAAAGCACTGGCAGAAAAGGTGAAGTAACTTTTATACTCTTACAGTTGAGGAGTCCTTCTTAAGAAGTGTATAAAACCCAGAACTAATAAAAGATAAGATGGAGACATGACTTCTGGGATTCCACAGGCAGTTATGGGTTGATAGAGACGTTCAGATGCAAATATATGCTTCTTTTAAAAGAAAGAGAGATTGACACCAAGGGTAGAGCTGTCAAGAGTGGTGCAGAGACTATTGAAGGTAGCTCAGAAGCTGGCTGAGCTGTTGTCATGGGCTCAGACTGATGAAGTCTTGCTGCAAGGCTGGAGGCTGGATCTGTGGTCCTTGAAGAAGGAGGATTTTCTTAGTCCATTCTGACTTCTGTAATAAATTACTTTTGGAATGCTAACAACCAGAAACAACAGAAATTTATTTCTGACAACTCTAGCAGATAAGTCCAAGGTAAAGGTGCTGGCAGATTCTGTATCTAGTGAGGATCCCTTCCTGATTAATGAGCAGCTATCTTCTCACTGTGTCTCCAGATGCCAGAGAGGTGAGGGAAGTCACAGGAGTCTCTTACAAAAGCAGTAAAAAGAAGACAGCACTTCTTGGTTTGAGAGGTTCTCAGCCTAGCTAGATTGCAAAAGATGCTAAAATTAGGAAATTTCATTCCTGGGAAAGCTTGCTCTGGATAGAAAGCCAAGGATGTAACTGGGTATCCTGTTGCTGAAGAAATTAGGTATGCAACTTGTGAATCCAACCAACCATCACAGCAGAAGGTAGAAATAGAGACTAAATAGACAATAGAGTTCTAAATAATCAGTTATGGTATTATGCTTTGGTTGATTTTTTTTAAATTCATATAAATCGTCTGGGTGTGGTAGCACATGCCTGTAATCCCAGCACTCAGGAAGCTGAGGGAGGAAGATTACTGAGTTCAAGGCCAGCCTAGGCTACATAGTGAGCTCAAGGCCAGTCTTAACTACATAGCAAGTCCTTATTTCAAAAACCAAAAAAAAAAAATTAAAAATTAAATAAAATTCATACAAATCTTAAGTGATGAAGGGTAAACCCAGCAATAACTAAATGTCTTAAATACCAACCTAAAAATATTTTATTTACTTAAAAAAAGAAGCGCTTGTAGATTTTTCAGTAGTTGACGGATGAGATGGAAATAGTACTTAATTCAGCAGCAGTGTGCAAATTGAACTGTACTGGAAAGAGTCTACAACTAAGAGACCAAATGTATCTGAGTAGGTTCCATTTTAAGACATATATGTATGTATAAATATATTTATATGTAAATATATATGTTTATGTGTAAATATATATGTTTATCGTAACAAGCCTACATTTTCCTACTCCCTAATGCACGCAAGGATTGTTTACAGGAATTTAGTATGGGTATAAATGTCTAAATGTAACACTGACAGTACCTCTTATCAAATGACATGATTAATGATGTTTTCCTCAGAATGCCTTCAGTTAGTGTTTATTAAGATGCTTCCCAAATCCTAATGCTATTTCAGAGATGCAGTCAGATGATTATACTTACGAGCACCGTGCAAGAATTAGAAAAGATAAGGCAGTGATTGAATGGTTTTAAATAATACATTTTATCCAGATTAATTATTATGCAACTAGTGACTTTCTTCTTATGTTTTTATACTCATCCTGTTTCTCTCTTTTCTAGGAAACCCATTAATTTTTAACCCTGATTTAATTGCAAATGCTATGTAATGATAGGTATAACTCACTGCTTATTGCAAGGGAAAGGAGCCTCCCTTTTACAACATTAAGTAGTTTCTGGATGCAATATAGGCGATGAGTACTATCTGTTTCACAGTCAGTAAAGTGTGCATTCCTTTCTTGCTTCCTTGGCTTTTCCACTGCATAGGCCTACCATATGAGGAAGGGTTAGAAACTAGTCCTGTGGTCTTCAGGAATATCACAAGATACAAGGGGAACAGCAAAGGCAAAGCCTTTGAGTTGAGGACAGACATGCATTAGAGCAACAGAAAGAAGACAAGTTAGCTGGAGTTGAGAAAGCAAAAGAAAAAGCAGAATGAAGTTCAGACAGTGAGGTGGGAAGAGTCAGATAAGGTAGGTGAGCTATCACATGCTTGGAATTTCCTTGATCACCAGTCACTCTCAAATTGATCTGTATGTCCCTTCCTGGTAATTGCTCAAGTTTCTACTAGGAAGATGATGTCTTCCTTCCTGAATAATAAATTGTTTTTCCTTCATAGAGGCTATCTAAATACAACAGCAATTCTTATATCATCAAACTTGCCACATCATAACATTCCTGGCCTCCCATCCTTGACCTCCTGAACCTCCAAGTGAGACATGGGAAACAATATTTTTCAACAATTACCTTCAATAAGTCAATATCAGGCAAGCTTAGGAAACAGTAAGCCTGTAAAGTGAGAGTAATAGAGAATTTTGAGTGCAGAAGACAGTTGTGAACACTGTCATCCTAAATCACATGCTATCTCACTAATAGTCTGGGGCAGCTCTGGCTAATATATAGCATATGAGCCACCACTTTCCCCTTCCATGACCATGGCCTTCATCTCTAATGAATCCCAGGACTCCTTCCTGCTGATAGAATCTGATAGACTCTTAATTTTAACCCTGATGCTTGCCATCTATGCTACTAACCAATTAATACATATTTGAATTTCTGATCCTCTGTCTCCATATTGAAGACAAAATGCCTCACACAATTGCTTTAATGTGAACTTTTAATAGGAACATGTGTGAAACAGAACAGTTTTGGTTACATGAAATGGCCATGAAATAAAACCTAGATTTCTTGCTTTCCTTTACAGGAAACAGAAGTCTCCCTCTATCCACAGCCTTGCTTATGAAACTCTCCTGAGTTTCTCTATTTGATAACAATTTAGAAAATATAGTATGGAAAATTTAAGAAATATACCTAATTGTTATTTATTCAGAGTTTAATAATATACATTGAAATAAGCAAATCTTTAATCCTTTTTTGTGTCTATAGGTGTATGCCCTACGTTTAAAGAAACCAGCGAATTGCAGTCCCTTCAAGTTATATGGGGCTCTCAACGTTAGTACAATGTATGGCAAATGATCAGAAAATAAGGTGAAACTGGGGCCTCAGTTACAAATATATATTCCTGGAGTTAATAAAGAATGCCCAGGGCCAGGAACGTAGCTTAGGGGCCCCGTGCTATGCCTTCCTGGCAAGTGTGAGGTCCTGAGTTTGATCCCCAGTGCCAAAAAAAAAAAAAGCCCAAAACTAAGAGTAATGACTGTGAGTTGTGTTTAATCTTCAATTTTTGAAAAAATACTTCGTTATATACACTATACTACCAACATGCAGGGAAGTTAAGCTAACCAAAGGAAAACAAATATGTAAGGAGTTGGTGCCCCAAAAAGTTTTTAAATAATTAGAATAACCAGAAATCGAAATGGATATGAATAATTCCTAAACTTGAGTTATTCAAACTGTTGGTGAAATTTTATATAAATACTTCTCATTTTCCTAGTCCTCTGATGCTCATGCATGAAGAATTTCCCAAAACATATCAGGCTAAAATATCAGAATTAAATTGTAGCAAAGAATGGTAGTGCACCCCTGTTATCCCAGCACTCTAGGAGATGGAGACAGGAGGATTCCAAGTCTGAACCCAGCCTGACCACTCAGTGACTTAAGTGAGACCCCATCTCAAAACAAAAAAATATTTTGTTGTTGTTGTTGTTGTACAGGAGATTGAACTCAGGACCTTGCACTTGTGAGGCAGGCACGGTACCACTAAGCTACATCCCCAGCCAACAAAACATAATTTGGTGGCGGGGGGGGGGGCAGGTAATGGGGGTCGAACTCAGGTCCTTGCGCTTGCGCATCAGGCAGCAAAACCACTGAGCTAAATCCCCGGCCCAACAAAAAATAATTTTAAAAAGGGCTTGGGATGAAGCTCAGTGTGAAGGTACTGGGTTCAATCCCCAGTACTACAATATTACATGGTAGCACTGTGGACTGTAGTCTGTTCCTACCTGTATTATTGCATTAGTTACAAGGGCCAACAGAATTTTGTTGTCTCCTACCTCTCCTTTAGCCACTTTCACAGGGATCTTCTAGTTTTTCAACCAACCCTAACAGAACTTTGAATCTGCAATCTGATGTAGGTTTAGAATTAGTCACAGGAGTACAATAGCTATCCACAGTGGCTGAGTTCCCACCTACCCTCTGCTTTTCCTTTACCGCTAATACAGCTATGTCGAGCTCTTGCATTATGATGATCAACCTTTGGATCTCTGGGCAATTCGTGGCCTGGCACACTCTTACATGCCTCTTATGCTAGCCATTATACCATTTTTTCCCTTTGATTCTCTTTTCTCACTATTCTGTGAGCTCTGTGCCCTGGATCCTATTTGGACTTGGGACTTACCCTGAGCCCCGGGTGCATCAAGACTCTAGAAGCTTGGTAAACCTAGTATTGGTGTCCTACTGGTTTCTCATTTTGACCACATTGTCACATTTGCTCAGCTCTCTTATACATCACCTAGATTTCTAGTTGATGTGTTTGCTCTGCTTGTCAGATTCACTCTTCTGATGCTGGCACTTACCAGTACTAGGTCCAAGTTTGCTATGCCATTTGAATGCTATATTTTTGGGTGCTACAAGTTCCCATCTGACCTTTCTAGGTAACCCTTCCACTTTCTATTCCCTGACTTCTGTCATATTGAGTAGGTCTCCCCCTAGTTTTGGGCTTGACCTCCTCCCTGATGCCACTCCTATGTGCTTTCTAACTAGCCCTAGTTGTTCTCTTTGCTTACCCATTTTTTCTTATGTAAAGGTGGTAGATTAAATCTTTATCATTCTAATACTCAAAATCCAATACATGTTAAGCATCCCTTACCTAAAATGCTTGAGACCAGAAGTATTTTGGATTTTGGATTTTTTTTTCCAGATTTTGAAGTACTTTCATGTACATAATGGCATACATTAGGGATGGAACCTAACCTAGGCACAAAATCTGCTTCAAGTATGTTATATACATTTAGCTGAAGGCAATTTTATACAATAATTTTAGTATAAGAGTATTTTGACTATGACACTTTACCTGGAATCAAGTGTGGAATTTTCCACTTGTGGAATCATATTGGTGCTGAAAAATTTTGGGATTTTGGATTTCAGATTTTTGGATTAGGGATGGTCAACCCGTAATATCTTCTAATTACTGGTTGCATTTAATAAATTGTTCTGTTTAGCTTTAAGAACCTCTTGGAATCCGATCAAATTTCCTAGTAATTCTCAGCAGTCAGGTATACAGTTAAGACTTGCTCATAGGCTCAAGCCATTGGTTCCCTCTTTGCCACTCTCATATTAAAGGCCTGGTCATTGCTCAAAGACAAGCTCCAGCAGGAGTTCCAACATAAAGTCTTTCCTCCTACTCCTTGGTACATTGAGCAAGTCTTTTTTTGTTTGTTTGTTTGAGACAGGGTCTCACTCTGTAGTTCAGTCTGGCCTTGATCTCACTATGTAGCCCAGGCTGGCCTCGAACTCATGGTGTTCCTCTTCCCTCAGCCTCCTGAGTGCTGGGATTACAGGTGTGTGCCAGTTTACTGGCTTGAGCAAGTTTTTTAAAACAGTTTAGAATTGAATTCCTTTCTTTATATATTTCTTTATGCTTCATATTCCATATTGGCCCTGCCACTCACAAGAAGATTGGAAGAATTCTCAAAGAAATAATCATTTTCCCTACATTTGTATTCCTTTGCTTAGTAGAGTGAAACACACAAGTACATTTTGTTTTAGAAATGCCCTGTAGGCAAACTTTTTATTGTCCTTGAAAGTACACTGGTCACAAAACTGAAGAGTGATTCAGTTTTGTAACATACAATGGTTCAGTCATGGGTGCATTTTTATGGCAAGACTACATGTCAAGGATGGAATCCACCTTTGTAAAGCAGGTGCAGGTGTTAAAGTTGTGGAACCTGTCGGAAGTGGTAACTGGAACATACCAAGCCCCGCTAAGCCAAGAGCCAGAGAGTAACTGTCTCCTGACTCTTTCACCCAGAGAGATTTTCTAGGATATTTATTTCAAGTATGAATTTCTAGGATGTTTATTTCAAACAGGGCAGAGGACTAAGGAAAGATTAGGTGTGGTAGACTCTGATGAGGGAGGGAAGTAATTGTGAAGATTCTTCTACTGCAAAACAGCTAAGAAGCTAAGATTGAGATCAGGTAGGTACCATAAGAGAGCTATGCCCAGCATCCTGTTCCTTTCATATAAACAGAATGCTGGTAAATGTTTAACAAACATCTCTCTAGAAACCAAAAGTCCTGATCTGTAATGCTTGCAGATTTCTGTGGAATAAATACTCCCATTGCTAAATCAAGCTACCAAGGTGCTCCCATTGAACAAAGAATTGGGAAGAACTGTGCACA
This sequence comes from Heterocephalus glaber, assembly GCF_053883595.1. Classification (NCBI taxonomy): domain Eukaryota; kingdom Metazoa; phylum Chordata; class Mammalia; order Rodentia; family Bathyergidae; genus Heterocephalus; species Heterocephalus glaber. The sequence goes on from NW_028258156.1 coordinate 12,057,851, forward strand.
ATTGAGACCAAGGAGCCAGCTGGAGCTGGAGAACAGCCAACTGGGGAACTTTCTGGAATGAACTTGAGGCCTTATAAATTCTCTCCAGTTATCCAGTCTCCTGAGGTGGGAAGCAGTGAACTCCTTATGGAAAAGTATCTAATAGCTTTTATTAAAGTAAGACCAACGGAACAGTGTGGAGGAAAGACTGACTCATATTCTTCAAATAATCTTTGGAACCTAGAGACTGAGAATTGCAGAGTATGTAAAAACATTTCTCATCTTTTTTATGATTTTCAAATGGTGTCAGTTTTATAATTAATATTATATATCATTCTTGAATGGACTTTTTAAAAACTACTGAGAACTTGCTTGGTTCTAACTACTCCTCTAGGTGAAAGCATAAAAAGTTGAGTGGCTTGGTCTCTGCCTGTGGTATCTAAAAAAACAATTCTCCTTTTGGTAGAGGTTCTAGAAGCTTGTCAGGATTTAGTTTTTGGTAATAATAACCATTTCTAATAGAAGCAAGACAATCCAAGAATGAAGAGAATCCATAGCCAGACTGGAGACATGAAGGAGCGGAGGAAGGGAAGGCTAAGGCACATATCATAGCAGAAAACATAGGTTAACTTTAAAAAAAAAACCTTTCTTCCTCTGGGATAAACAGAGACAATAACCTAAGTTTGAGAGTTTCAGAAAAGTTAGAAAACAATTTTAAGAATTAGTTAACCAAAAAGAAACTAAACTAACAGCTAAAATTTATAAATATAAATTGATATTAAAGCAATCTACACAAAATAATCTTGGACAACTTGATTTATTTAAATGAATAAAAACAAAATGTTAATTTATGGACATAATTCAGTAGGCTAATTAGTCATGCAGCACAGCATTGCCCTTCGACAGTTTATTTCCATCAGCAGAATTAATCACAGCAGAGCAGATGTAGTAGGGACAATCCAAGGTTAAAACAAATGATACAAAATAATGAACTAGAGCACAGGATGATAACCTGGAGAAAGTCATGATTTATTATTCTGCCAGAGTCTGCTGTGGATTGTGCAGCCACCTCATGCAAGCCTGTCTCCCTTTTAGCCAGATATCTATGATTGTAGTGATCTTTTACTTTGCATTAATTTTATCTGCCTTTGAAGGTAATGTAACTGTGATAAGAACCAATTAGTTTTGCACCATTGAGAAACACAATGAAATGTGACTTAAGAAAACAAAGATAAAATTAACTGTCTAAATGAGACTACAAGGCAATCTCATCTTTGCTATTTTCTTATAGGGCTAGAGCACGATACGTTCAGCATCATAAACTGAAGGACAACTATAAGGATATTTGAGTTGGTTCAAATACATGCTGTAATGAACACAATTCTTCCAGAGTAACATTAGCCTGTAATTTAATGCTAACTTTCCACAGAACTTGAGAGCTCTATCTACAGCTTACATTACCAATACAAATGTCAGGGTACCAGTATGAGGAACCAACTCCTTTTTAAACTTTTCATACTTAAGAATTTGATTATGAAATAAAATGAGCAAGAGGGTCTTTAGATGGTCACCATCTGGCTTTATTCTGCCATCATCATTTCCCCGAGCTTCAGTCCATCCAGGGCAATTCCAGTGTTTTAATTGCAGGAAAAGTGTTGTAAAAACATTTGGCAAAGTTAAATTTTTACAGGTCTTTTATGCTTTCTAGCTTATCCTCAGGTAAGACTTGGATTCATCTATAATACTTCAATAATACAATCCAGTTACATTGTTCTAGGTTTCATTTATTTGTGATAAATATCATACTGCAACTGTCAGTCTTCTATCTTTTTTCCATTAAAAATAAGAGACAATTTTAGTCCTGATAAGCATTATTTCTCGAGGGTTAGAAAATGGGTAATGGATTGTTTTTCTAAGTGGAGAAACTAACACCAAAAAATGGAAACAACAAAAATTGAATTATTTGACTTTATTAAAAAAAAATCTGCATGGGAAAGCAATAATGAAACAAGCAACAATCCTGAATGCATTTACAGCATACATGACAACATATATGGTGTGTGGAAGAGAAATAAAGAAGACAGATGATTATCTCAGGGAAGAAAGAACAACAAAAAAACCCCAGGTATAAATAATTTATAGAAGAAAGAAAATGGCAAAATAAACAGGAAAGGGTAGAAGTCACTCTTTTAGGAAGGCAAGAAATAAAATTTAAATCAAATATGCTATTCTTAACTTATCAAATACAAAAATAATAAACATTCAATAGGAAAAGACACTATTTTTTCAGTGCTCACACACACTAGGCAAGCATTCTACCTCCTCAGCCTAGGGAAAGGCATTCTTATATTGGTTGTAAAATTGTAAATTAGTGACTCCTTTTTGAAGGAATTTGGGATGTGTTCATACTTTTTTATTCCATAATTCCAATAGTAATAATTTACCCAAAGTGGTTACATAGTTGTGCTAAAATTTTTTACTAAAAAAAAGTTCTTGGTAGTATTGTTTAAAATCATGAAAACCTAGAAACCAGTTTAAAATATATCCACTCATTAACTAAGTTATAGTGCATCTGTTCAGTGACACTCTATATCCATTAACAGTGTGGCTCCCAAATGTGTCTACAATTTAGAATCATCCAAGATCTTTTCAAAATTCCAAAGGCCAGCTCGCATTCCATAACAGTCAAATCATAATTTCTGGGCTTGAAATATAGGCATTGCCTTTTTGGTTTTGGGTTTTTGGGGGATATTTGGTACTGGAGATCGAACTCTGGACCTTTCGCTTGCAAGGCAGGCTGCGGAAACATTGAGCTAAATCCCCAGCCCTACTTTTTTGTTTTTAAGCTAATCAGGTACACCATGCATTGTTCTTTGGGAACTATTGCAAGCAAATGATACAGAACATATTTATTATCAAGAAAATAAAACTAATGAGGAAGAAGAAAACATTAGTAAACAGAAGCTGTGAAGGAGTAAAACAAGAGCAATAGTTGAAGCCTGGCATGGTGGCAGATGCCTGTAATCGGGAGGCTGAGGCAGGAGGATTGCCATGAGTTTGAGGCCAGTCTGGGCTACATAGTTCAAAGCCAGCCTGGACCACATAGCAAGACCCTGTCTCAAAAAAACCAAAACCAAACAAACAAAAACAAAATAAATCAAAAGAGCAAGAGTTAAAAAGGCACGATGGCGAGAGACAAGTTACTGTTTAAGAACCAATTTGCCAATGATATCCAACCTAAGACTGAATTTCTACTTGAAGGTCTGGGACACAAAATATTGAGACTTTTATGAAAATCAATTTTCAGATCTTTGCTTTTAAATGACTTTTTTCCCCCTCAATATAGATGTGCCTAAGAGTATATCTATGGTCAAAATAGCAGGTCTGTTTTCCTTTGCCACCTCCTCTTTCCCTAACAACCACGTCCACTTTACCAAACAAAGGCACAACTCTTATACATCTTGAACCTTACAGAGGTTGCTTTTCCCCAGACTGCGTAAAAACTGTGGGACACCAAACAGTGAGTGATTCCAGATTCTGGTGTCTGTGAAGCTTTGTTTAATCAAGACTCTGTTTCAGTTTCTGTTACTTTTTTTTTTCTTCAGAGCTTCAAGGAGGAATCTCAAGTTTGAATAGGAAGAACAGTGGTGGAGGTAAGTTAGTAGGTTGTGTTTTAACATATCCTAAGATTCATAAGAACAATATTTTCATTAATGTTTGCTAAAATACTGTTGATAGACTTTTTTTGTGGGTAGGTCTTTTGCTCACCCAAAAGAAGTCGGTAACTTCTCTGTTTATTTTTTCATTCCTACATTATTGTCCACTGTGGAATAACTTAAAGGGGGTATTTTTATGGATACTTCTGTAAGTAACATACTTGGAAACAATCATGAAAAAATTTCATGTAAACTGTACACTTGTTAGTGACCTCTTAGTTAATTTCCAGTGAAATTTGTCTCATTTTAGAAATAAGGAATACTCATGGACCCTCTTTTTTTTTTTTGATACCAGCAGTCGAACTCGGGACCTTGCACTTGCGAGGCAGGCGGCGGAACCACTGAGCTAAATCCCCAGCCCCAGGGCCCTCTATTTTTTAAAACTATATTCATCATAATAAAACATGTATCGCCAATAAACAATAACAGTTAATGTTTAATAATACTTCATAAAAAGCACAACATCTTTATAACTGTCCAATTGTTTAATATTAAATGCAATCATTTCAAAAGATAATTTTAACATCCAAAGCTTTATAATTACCAGCAATGACAGAATTTTCAAATGTCATATGCATACTTTTACACATTTGCAGTACAAAACAATGATGCTCCTCTTGGGGAATTGGTACGTGAATGTCACTTAACTCAATCATTTTCAGTCCCTTTACCCCTCCTCTCTCCTCCCCCACCTCCAATCCATTCTCCATCTCTGAGTCTACCTTCTGGTTTCCAATGATCTCTCTTTTATTTTATTTATTTCACTTATTTATTCATTAATTTATGTTTTGGGCTTCTCATATAAAAGAAAACAAGTGTGTACACTTTCGTTTCAGAGAGTACATCGGAAGGTGTACTCAATAAATCCTTTAATCTCAGCTACTCAGGTGGTGGAGGCTGGAGGATTGTGAGTTTGAGGCCAGCCTGGACATTTAGCAAGACTCTCTCAAAAAACTGAAATGAGGGGCCAGGGACCTAGCTCAGTGGTTCCACTGCCTGCCTCGCAAGCGCAAGGACCTGAGGATGATCCCCGGTACCAAAAACAAAACAAAACAAAACAAAACTGAAATGAAATAAAAAATAAATAAATAAAAACAAATCCCTTAAAAACGAAATACTTCCAAACATAAAAATGTCATACTGGGATTAAAAAAAAACCAGTAGTGTATTTATAATGGAAATAAAAGAAGGAAAAGGAGCAATATATACTTTCTGACAGCCAGGCGTAGTGGCGCACTCCTGTAATCCCAGCACTCTGGAGGCAGAGGCAAGAAGATTGCCGAGTGTTCGAGGCCAGCCTGGGCTACATAGTGAGTTCAGGGCCAGCCTGAACTACAAAGCAAGACCCTGTCTCAAAAAGCCAAAAAAAAAAAAGTACACACACACACACACACACACATATACACACTTTCTGACAAAACAGCTTATTGATATATTTTTCAAATATATGATTGTGGTTAGCAAATCACTATGATATTAGATTCCACTAATATTTAAGAAAACTGTTAACAGTTTTAATTTTTTAAATATTTTAATACTGTGAAAATGGCATGCTTTTTAACTACTAAACCCATGATAAAAAATTTAAACGTTGACTTAAAATTAACAATGGAGTGTCTAAATTTTTCAGAACATTTTTAGGGGTAATAAAACAAAAATATGAATAACCATAAAACAGAACACTTTAGTTTTTAATGTTTTCATGGCCATTACTTATTGAAAGCATGGAAAAGAATTTAAAAATATATTGCTTAATAAATGCCAATTACAGCATTATACAGTGCAATTTTAAAAATCTAGAAGAATATCCTAAAATTTTAATACTGTTATTAATATTATGCTATATCAATTATTTAAAATATAGTGATATGGTTATCATATAAATAGTAAGGTCTAAAATATTAATAATGGTTATCTATGAGTGGTTTTTATTTTTCTTTTATCTTTTTTCCTAATTTTTATACTGAGTACATATTATTTCTACTATAGAAAAAAATTTAAAATAAAGAAATAATGTGTTTTTTATCTAGACATCAATAATTTTAGTAAGCAAAAACACCAAAAATCCTGCAGAATTTGATTTATTGGTTGTAATTCTGAAGGTTTAGCCATGACAAATGTGAAAACAAAAATTATGCTTCTTGATTCTAAATTCAGCTATCTTTTTTCAGGATTCTCAAGGCATTAAGTCTGAACAAGGATTGCAGAATGAGACCCCCTAATAGCAAAGGCACTATAGCACTAAAAATATGCTGCATAAGTCTTCATAAAAAAGCCAATCAGCAGAAAACATATTTTACCCAGACATCTCCTGGAAGGCCCTGAGTTATAACTTACCTTAACTGAAAAATATAGAAACTAAAGAACACAGAAATTGTAGTCAACTTACAGCCTACATTAAGTTTGAATTATTATTCTTCAAGGAGTTCTGAGGTTGTTTGGTGTATATTAAATCTCGAGCAAGTTACAGGTTTTTGGAACTGAGCAGTAATTGGTTTGTAAAACTGGCTTCAGTATTTCCATCTGCACACATAAAATTGTGATTAATCGTCTTTCTAGCTATGTGGTGAAGCATAGCAATGTATTTTGACATTGCACTCATCCACATTTAGAGGGCTGAAAGGTCATTATACTTTCACTCTCTGTGAAGACATTTCTCGACAATAATAGACTGTACAAAAATAGTACCAGGTGATACTTGGCTAGCAGTCAAATGGAGCTCTGCTTTGCTATATTACAAATTTCCAAAGACTCAATTCCACAAACACTTGATTGAACACTTTGGTTGTGCTAGTTTCATCGTGTTATTTTGGAAATATCTTGGCTAAAGGATTTCCTGATAACCTATGTAATGCTCTTCTCTTCTTCATTGTATCTGTTGAGACACAGTTTCCCTTTAATTTATAATTTAGAAAACAAAGTTTTGCATGGAATGTAAACAAGAAATTCTAATAAACAAAGAGAATTTAACTATCTCACTGGATAGAAATGCAACAGTAATGTGAATGTCAAGTGGCATATTAAGGCAAGACTATCATTTCTTGAGTCTATACTTATTTAACATATACAGGTTTTGACATTGTATGGGCTATATCTGAATACCAGGAGAACACCTAAATTACATTTCATGTAGAGGTAAATGTTACTTCCCTGGAAATGGAACATTTTTTGAAACAGAAGCATTTTAGAATAAAAAGTAATGAACAATCATAATGCGCTTTGATTTGAGATGAGGGCTCATGAGAGAAGAAAGTGTGCTAGAGCTTGGACTTCCCACAAAACCAATCTTCATGTACTAAAAATCAGCTTTCCATTTAATATGTGGTTTCTTTGTCAAAATATTGCTGAATATTCTTTGCCAATATATAAATATCTTCATAAAAGCAAACTTTTGTGCTAGATTTTGCTCCCTACTCTATGCTTCTCCAGAATACTCTCGCGGTATAATTGTTTAGAAAATGCCCTCAACCTTCCTTAGTTTATTTGGAGATCAACAGTCACTACCGCAATTCCGTAACTCCTTCCCATGGCATGTTAGAATCAGTAGACATCAACACCCAGTTCTAATACTGATACTGACTGGGTGTTTGACATTTGAAAAATTACTTAAACATCTGCAATGTTGGTTTCATCACTGTTTAAGTGGAAATAGCAATAACTACATTATCTTGCTGCAAGGCATACATGAGGAGATACAGGAAAAAAATCCTATCAGCATGTGTAACACATAATAGTCTCTTAGGGGTAACATATAAAAGTATTCTCACATCAAATCCTCATGCACTACCTGTTGGCAGAAATTTGTTAAAAAATTTGCCATGTGGGAAGATCTCTTTAGCAATAATAAGCTATCAGTAGCTATATAAAAATAATATTCTTCTTATTATCAAAATCTATTGGTTTGGATCATAGATCAATTTATAAGAAACTGAATTTTGTGCAATAATTAGTATAGCAATGCTCTAGCGTATTTATCTCATTGGTGCATTTGTTTAATGATGTCCATAATGATTCGGTCAATGTCAATGTGATTTATTTTAAACTTTATGTTTTTGCATTTTAATTAGCACAGTGTTGTACAGCAAATAAAAATGTAAGTACTTAAGAATTTAAGTGTTAGACAGATGTGATTTGATTTGGTTAAAAAATCCAAAAGCAAACCATGAAAAAGAATTGCTGCTATGGATAGATTTACTTTCTGTGAAGGTCAAATTATTGAAGACATACTACAAGGAAAAATGTATTAAGAAAATCCTCCTGCAAATGTAGGATTAAGCACAAAGCAATTAATTAAAATTGAGTAACATTCATTCATAAGTGAAGAAATTATTATATAATCATTTCAATGCTATTGTGACCTTTGTTTCCTCAGACAATGACAAGTTTGGAAGCAAAGTTTAAACAGTAATTGTGTTAGTAATCGGACCAGCTCTCATCCAAAATTTTTCCTGGAATTTCAAAGTCTCTTTTCCTGCTGGGACAGTTGGAAAAAATTAATAGTGCTAGTCAATTGTCCTATATACTATTTTGGAAACTTCTGTAGGTATGTTCAAAGGACAAGTTAATTAAAGTAACAAGAAACAACTATTAGTTTCCTTTGTCAACTCCCATCTGTTAAGACCTCATAATTACAACATACCTTCCTTGAAAAAAAGCACAGACAGATACAGGAAATAGAAAAGTAATTTTAAAACTTTTTTCTATTGGAAAGATTGTAGCTCAATTCTCCTCTAACTGGTAGACTGAGTAGATAAAAGCTCAGTGGAGTAAAGTCTCTACTTAGGCAGTTCATCATCACCATGGAAACATCTCCCCCTCCATAAAATAATGAGATGGTAATGAAAACAGCTGCCACATAATGAACCTAGGCACAAACAGAGGCTGAGTTACTTATGCCAAAAAGTGCAAAGAGGGTTGAATATACAGGGGGCTGGAATATTCAAGGAGTAGCAAGAAAGTCCACCAGGTTGGGTGGGCATGGTGGTGCACACCTGTTATCTCAGCACTCTTAGGAGGCTGGGGCAGGAGGATCACAAGTCCAAGCCTACCCTGGGGAATTTAGCGACTTAGTGAGACTCTATCTCAAAATAAAAATACAAAAGGGCTGGGGATATAGCTTAGTACCAATGGCTTTCACTCAATCCTTAGTACTGAAAAAAAAAAAATCAGCAAGTGTTATGAGAAGGGCGGGAAGAACTACCTAAAATTATAATGTTGAAACTGAGTCTGATTATTACAGATTTTGATATTGAATTTGTGGCTTTCCCATGCAGAGATACAATAGGGTGCATAATTTGAGTTCTGATTATGTGAGTTCAACCTAATATTTTACAAATCTGACATTTCAGATTCAAAATATGTGGCTCAACAATTTAGCATTCTATATTTCCCTTGATCTTAAAAAAACATGTATAATATGGGAGGAGCATTAGAATGCCAGGAGATTAGTGCTACTTGGGGGATGAGAACATGTGATACCTTGCCTTAAAGCACTCCCAAGTGAGTAGAAATTACACACTTCCCTACTGGAGAGCCCTGCAGTTAGGTTCCAATATCCTGCCCAGTATATGGCACAGGCCTGAGGAAAAAATACACTAAGAGACAGAACTAAGAGAGAGAAAGCAGGTGCCAGGATGACCAATGCCAATGCAACTGACAAAGCCACTGGCCAGTCCCAGGCACTGACTTTTATTGGCAATCAATTGGGATAAAGGCAAGATATGTGAAGTTTCTATGGAATTTCATGTAAACAAGGCTCATAAGGAACAAGGCAAAGCATTCTCAAATTAGGAACAGAATAGACAAAGTATATGACTGTAATCAGAACGCTGTCCTAATAAGAAGGTTTTAGTTGTGGGAACGGAATTTGGGTGGAGTTACTCTGACCTCAGCAAGTACGCTTCAGCTGGACTCTCTTCTCAAAACAAACCAATTGGGGAATTAACTCTTCCTGGCCTGCTTTGGGCATAATCAATACTACAGTCCCCTGCACTTCCCTTCAAAGATGGTCTGGTCCACAGACTGGACATGATTGATAAACTTTGATGCAGATAGTAAAGGGAGGCAATGAAAAGTGTTCCTGTGGAGATATTCAAAAGGAATCCTTACCACGGGTCGGCTATCCAAAACGTCCACTCTTTGACCCCTTTGCTGATGAAAGTAAGGGTGATGACCTGTTTCCTGATGGCACTGAGGGTTATATCCATATAAGAATCCAACAAGGAAGTGGCAGGAAGACCCCAAAGGGATCGCTGATGATTACTATAAAAAGAAACTGGTGAAGGCGTTTAAGAAAAAATGTGCCTGCAATAGTACTGTAATCAAGCATCCAGGATATGGAGAAGTAATCCAGCTCCAGGGTGGCCAGAGCAAGAACACAAGTCAGTACTTGACAGAGATTGGACTGGCTAAGGACCACCACCCAAAGGTTCATGGGCTTTAGGTGCTTTCGGCTTACTGAAGCTTAAGTGAAGACTTCCTTGCAGTGAGTAGATGTCTCTTCTGTCTTTTATCACAAGATTAAAAACCTCACATCGGCAGCTATGTCTAGCTGGGAGCTGCTCACTTATCCCTCTGCACAGTCCCCTACCCTGAGAGAAAGAACGTCACCACCCTAACAGCCCCTTGGTTAAGCTGGAGAGGGCATGGGAAGGCTGCACCAGCTCTCTGCCACTAGAGGGAACCTTCGGTAGTAAAGAAGCAAGGAGAGCTGGCAGTTGGATAAAAGTGAAGGCATTGGGAGGGAGCCAGTACAGTACCCTTGAAATTGAAGGAAAGCACAGAAAAGCTAGTAGGGACTCTCAGTTGAGGAAAGGAACTGGTTTGTAACCACAGGAGTAGTGACTCATGAGAAATCCACGAGAGCGTTGTCCATGTGTTTTTGAAAGCAGGTAGAGCTAGATCAGACTTCAAAATAGTGTCAGCAAAACTCACCTCTCGATGACACTTTCCCAGGTACTCCTGATCAGACCAGCACCTGAATGCTGCCTGCCTCCTATTCACCTTACATCTTTACCTGGCTTAGGGTCTTTCTCCTTGGCCACTCAGGTTTGGGCCTTAGCCTTTTCCCATTGCACACTCCCCGTACATAGGGGTTCTGCAGGGGTCCTCTTTTGCAGTCCTTCTCTATTTGCTCTGCCTGTGGTGCTGTTCCAACCCTTCGTTTCACATCCTCCTCTGTAGCCCAGCCTTGTGCTTTTTTTTTAATGGTTCCTAATGCTAATAAAATCTCCTAAGTATTCTGTACAATTTGAAAACACTGTATTGGGTTGCAAATGTGTTATAAGTTAAGGCTGAATGCTCTCTACATGTCAGGTCACAGGGCAGATGTGATTGTTCTCAGCTGCTGTCACACTAGGAAACTCTTCACATGAAACCTAGGGCTTTTAAGACAGGATGGGATAGGGGCAGAAATGGCCAGAAAGCAGCAAATTGAAAAGCTGTACTTTGCAGCCTAGCCCCTCCCCAGAGAAAGCACATGTTCTGCCCATCATGTGAAAAAGCTCCTGCCTTCAGCCGCTGGCAGCAGGAAGCAGTGTGATTTCTTCTCCACAGGCCTCACTCCAATTAGGAGACAGCATATCTTCCTGGTAGTCTCCACCATGGTTTCAGAAATGGTAAGGATAAGTGATGGTACAAGCTCAAAACATTCAGAAGTATGAATGATGTAATGACTGTGAGGATGAGCTACTAAAGCCATTGCCTCAGAGGTGATGTGTGCCAGACTCGTTCTTGACTAGTGTCATCCCTGCTCAGTGGGTCCTGCACACTCCTGCCTCACTCTGGCTGCTGTAGTTTCCCCAGCGATGCTAAGAAATCACCATCAATGGCTAGGGCAGCACCTTTTCCATCTCACTGGCCTTGATTAAGGCAGACAAGAAGAGTGCCAAAAATTTCATCTTCTAAATACATCAACCAGAAAACTAATGATGACAGGTTTGGAAGATGCAAGACACTGGCCATTACACAATTTTTCACTTTGGCAGTTGCATTTACTGAACTTAAAATTTAAAATTTGCAGTCATTATTCAAATGTGCAGAAATGACAGTGGAGATTATACTTTCTTGCCATTCCAGTATCTTAAACTCATCTTTAAAATTTATTGTTATTCAGATAGATAGTAAAAAATAAATAAGATTTTCCTTCTCATCTTTGGCCTTCTCTTCTCTCCCCTAAGTGAACTGAATTCCCTGTCGATTTATCACTGTTATATTTATGTGTTGAGTGTAAGGATAGGGAATGTCTGATCCAAGTCTGGTTAGGTGTCTCCTGTCCCCTTTGGTTTTCCAGCATTATAACTTTGCATTTGCTTGCTCTATCGCTTTGCTTGGCTTTGCGGTCTCCTGAGCTGTCATCTCTTGCTGGTATTTGTGATGCCTGCCATGATACCTGATCCCATGCATTTGGAGGTGTTCTCATTATAGTTTCTGGCCTTTTTTAGTCAATCAGCCTCTTACTTGTCACTGGACAAAATATCCAACACCAATAATTTAAAAGAAGAAAGGCTTATTTTGGCTCACAGTTTTTAGAAGATTCATTCCATAATCTGCTGGCTCCAAGGCCGGAAAGGCAAGCTGGAAGGGTCTTTCAGAGGAAAGCTGCTCACACTATGGTAGAGAATGAGAAGGGAAGAGCTAAGGAGGGATATATACACCCCATGTTACACCCCCAATACCTGCCTCTTCTGACCAGGCCTTATTATAGATAGGTAAGTTAGATATCTTGTAGGCAGTTAGACAGGGCTGGTCCGCAAGGAGTCAGTAGGAAAGACAATCAAAACAAATTCACTGAAGGTGAGCATTATAAAAAGAAAAAAGTACTACACTTACCTATTTCCCCTAGAGACAAATAGCAGTGACTGATATTATAAATAGGCATCAATCACTTTAAGTGAAAATTAAAATCTCCCTCGTCCATTTCCTTTCCAGAAATTCCTTGTTCATTCTATGTATGCTTGCTATGTGACTTGTTTTCCCATACGATCCCCATTTAATCAATATTACCTGGGTGACTATACTTGTAATCTTATTGGTTATTATGGTTTTTATCTCACTTTATGCCCACTTTGTGAATTTCCGTTGGATCTTATTAGTTGACTATCATTTTATCCAACTTCTGTACCTGCCTCACCCCCTGTCTTTGCTCCGTAAAAAAACCCTGGGAAACATGATCCCAGGCAACCCACTTTCCTGTCCCCCTTCTGTCTCTCTTAGACAGAAGCTATTTTTTTCTCTCAGTAAATTTTTCCTACTCTTAACCTCCATTGTTCCTAGAGTTCATTCAAGCAAGGGGCCCAGGGACATCCTTATCAAATGGACACTTTAGTTTTGCACCCTTGATCCTGGGAAGGGTAGGACCTCACTGATTCCTGAGATGCCCGTAAGGCACCTTTCCTATTGTCCTGATGCAAAGTACTTGGCTTCTTATTAATGCTAATCTTTTTTACAACTATGCTTTCCTTTTCTAGACTCTGCAGGTGCTTCCTTTCTGTTGAAACTCCAAACTTTTCACATCTTTTGGCTCTAATATTTGCTCCTGATTCTGCTTACAAATATGACTAAAAGCAATGAGCAGTACCCATGCCATAGCCTGACTATTGGGCCACTTTGAAATTTCTTCCACCTGATTCATTAGCCCACTGCCCTTAATCTGTCTTCTACAAAGTCTCAGGACATGGGCAAAATGATGAAATTTTCTTTTTTTGCCAGTGTTTTGGCAGTTGCTAGTCCAACTGCCAGTGGAGTCCTTGTTCCCAACTGAAACCTTGTGAACCTGGCCTTTATTGTGTGCACATCTATCAGTATCCATCCAGAATCAAGCATCCAGCTCCTACCAGAATCTCCCATCAAGCTTGGCTTATATCATTCTAGAATTTCTTTAGTTGGTATTCCTAAACATTTCCAAACTCCTCCCACAAGCAATTTCTAAATGCTTAAACCACATGGCCAGGTATTGTCACAGCAATGACCCCACTCCTCCTACCAAAATTTGTCTTATGTCACTTTTTTTTATTGCTGAGACACAATACATGACATCCACAACTTAAAAAAGGACAGATTCATTCTGCCTCATGGTTTAGTCCATAGTTGGCCTTCTCCAAAGCAGAAATAAGGCAGTGGAAGGACCTAGCAGAGAACAGTTGCTTGCATCAGGGTGATCAGAAAGCAGAGAGTGAAGGGAGGAGCGAAGGGTATTTATATACCCTTCCAGATCTTGCCCCAGTGATTCACCTCTTCTGACTCACTGCCCCAATGCCCACCTCCAAATAGCACACACAGTTATCATGCACCTATGATCCAATTTCCTTCTAAAATCCTCACCCTTGAGGGCATGAGAATTTTGGAGAACATTCCTGATCCATGCCATAACACTCAGGCTTCTTAGTTCTTCTTAGTTCCTAAGAGTTGAAAGCCACTCAGCTGGTTTCCCTTCCCTTGCTATAACATGTGAGCCTAGTGCTTGCTTCGGCAGCACATATACTATAACATGTGAGCCTATATGAGTGTGCCTTCAAGTCTTGCATCCCAGATGTACTTTTCAGCCACAGAAATCCAAGTTCTATCAGCACCAAGTTTCTTGCAAAGCTTCCATAATAGCACTATGATCTTCCTTGACGTTTTCCCTTGAAATTCTCCTCAACCTATTCAGGTTTCCCAGCTAAGGTGGGATCTAAATCTTAGTCACTTTTTTCTCACTTTCTTGACAGCCAACTGAAATTTTCTCTTTCCATAGCATTGAGAAAGATTCCATAACATTTTATGGCAAGTTTTTGACATTTTACCATTTGTAGTGTAAACCAATTTTCAAACTGTAAATCATATATCATTAGTAGTTTACAAAATTGATTTATTTTTTCTAAAATTGTATAGAATCAGATAGAATACAAAATACCACCTATCTCATAGGAAGGGTAGTTTTGTAAAGTTTGTTTTACATGTGTATGTCTTACACTAGATCAAGATTTAAATATATTAATTTCTGTGAGTTACTATATTAAAATTTTTGAGGCTCTGCTCAGCTTTCTGACTTCTGCCTTTCTGAGACAAATATTTTTCTCCTTCAAATCATTCAGTTCTCGCAAATCAAAGTGCTTTGACGTATTTATCAATCTTTAGTATCAATTTTCAGAAATAAATATCAGTTCTTTATATAGATTCTATCTTGTTTTCTTTGACACAATAAATATTCCTGGATGACTGGTGAAGATTTTTTTTATAAGAAGAAAATAATTGAAAAAGGAAAAACTGGGGACTGAAATTTTTATAAATTTCCCACTCAATCTTCTCAGAATGCATACCGGTAATTAATTTCCTAAGTGAATGAAGATAAAAGGTTCACACCATTTCATATAAATAAAGCTATAATCATTTTATACAACCATATCTAATGTTTATTGAGCTCCTAGCATGTGCCAGAGATGGGAACACAGAGATAAGTAAGAAATCTGTCCTTGCATTCTATCTAGCTAAACAAATATAAAATCATTGTTCAGTCAGTGCTGGTAATATAATTCAGTACAGAGTCCAAAGATCCATAAAGGAAGAATATCAGATTGCAGAAGTTTACAGTGGCTAATTCACTTGAATTCTGAGGATAAATAGATGTTTCACAGGCAGCAAGGAGACAAAGAGTACTCCAAGCAGAAGGAATAGCAACCTGGGA
Source organism: Heterocephalus glaber (assembly GCF_053883595.1). Taxonomy (NCBI): domain Eukaryota; kingdom Metazoa; phylum Chordata; class Mammalia; order Rodentia; family Bathyergidae; genus Heterocephalus; species Heterocephalus glaber. Next base: position 12,073,208 of record NW_028258156.1, read on the forward strand.
AAAATATGTGATGCACAGGTCATATTCAGGCTGACTAGACACCAAGTATGAGAAGACAGAGTATAATAAGATGAGGCTGAAAATAAAGGTTGAAGGTAGACTGAAATGTGGGAAGGTCTTAACCCAGTGTGGTATTTATATTATATTATATTATATTTTTATATAAATAAAATTTTATTCTTATTGTGGACATCTGGGAAGCCAGCAAAAAGTCTTAAGCAAGCATATGATATTTCAATATATTTTGGAAAGATAAGTACAGGAAGATTAGTGCAGGGTGTGTGTGTCACAAGATGGAACAATTTGGTAGAATAAAAAAAAAAGACGTGATGGCCAAATGCAGGTAGAAAACAAAGAAATCTAGGGCATCCCAGATGCTCCTTGCTTGGGTAAATATATAGATAGTGATTGTGATACCTTAGATGTAGCTCTTAAGAGAAAGCACAGGATCCTAAGTATGGTTTGGTACAAAAGTAAAAGTAGAGGAAGAATCTCTATAGGTTATCAACAGTGTAAAGGAATTTACTAATTTTCTCCATTGTAGGTATCCATAGAGGGAGTAATTCCACCTGGTTACACCTGAAGAAGTTAAGCAATACATGACGATAAAATGCATGCCCATCATAAAGACATTCCTTCTTATGATGTTTGATGAGCTCCATCTGGCTACATAGAAAGACAGAATTATAGCCTCTATATGGTACTGGGGTGGGGCATGTGCTGAGCTGACAATCCTTGAACACTGAGGAAGTCTGTGGACCTGGAGTAAAAAGAGACCGGCAGGAAGTGGTAGCAGAAACAAACCTCTGAGGATTGGGTAAGCCTGTATTACCTGTTGTGGTCTGAGGAAAATACCCAATGAGCAACCAAGCATAATGATATAGGAGCCAGGAAAGGGTAATACATGGGAATCCCTGCAGGCAGACTACTATTGGGAAGTATGTCATAGGTAACTCATTTACTAGGTGACATCTTGGGAGAGAATTTTAATGTGCCAAAAGGAAAAGACTTACAGAAGCCTCACTTAAAGACCTCTCGAAATAGACTACCACCTTGTTATTAAGTAGAATCTTAGAGAAGCCAAAAATAAGGATCCAGGCATAAGGCTGAAGGTACAATTTGAAGGTGGGCTTTAGAAGCAAAATAGAAGTATGTTACCAGCTGATTAGGAAGATTTTGGAGAAAAGAATTTATAGAGTACTGACAACAAGTATCTGCCAATCTTTCTTCAGCCAGTATATTGAAATCACTTGGGGAAGTTAAAGCAAATATCTTTACATAGTACCCAATCAACACCACTTAAAATCAGAATTTCTCTAGGTGGAGCCTAGGCATTTCTCCTAGAAATAAAAACTGTCCATGTGTTCTAGACAAAAGCTGAGAAACACTAGTCTAGAGTGTCCTTAGCCCAACTCCCCATTGTAATCACCTTGATTTAAAAAATCTTGTGGCTGAGTTCTGCTCTGATACAGTCTAGTGAGTCTTGGTTTAGTCAGAGAATTGTGTCTTTTAAGTGGTCTAGGTAGTGCTAATGCACAGTCAAGGTGGAGTCATAATCTAGAACTACATATCCAATATGTATCCACTAGCCTTGTCTGCCTATTGAGCACATCAAATGTAGCTAGTCTGATTTAAAGATGTATTACAGTATAAACAGAAGCAAGGACAAAAATCACATGATCATCTCAATAGGTGGAGAAAAGGCCTTTGACAAAATTCAACATCCATTTATGATTAAAGGCCTGAAGAAAATGGGTGTAGAAGGACATTATATCAATCTGATAAAAGCCATGTATGACAACCCAATGGCCAATATCATATTATTTTTTTAACTTTAAAAAAATTTTTGAGACAAGGTTTCACTGTGTAGTTAAGGCTGGCCTCAAACTCACAGCAATCCTCCTGCCTCAGCTTCCTGAATGCTAAGATTACAGGCATGTGTCACCATGCCTGGCACCAATGTCATATTAAGTATGGAAAAACTTAAAGCTTTATATATAAAATCAGGAACTAAACAAGGATGTCTATTATCCCTAAGCCTGTTTAACATAGTCCTGGAAACATTAGCCAGAGCAATCAGACAAGAGAAAGAAATAAAAGGGATATGTATGGGAAAGAAAGAAGTCAAAATATAATTATTTGCAGATGACATGATGCTCTGCATAAAAAACAAAACAAATCAACTAAAAGACTCCTTCAATTAATAGCCAAATTCTGCAATGTAGCAGAATAAAAAAATCAATGTATGAAAATCAGTAACATTCCTATGTATTAATAGTGAACTCTCTGAGAAAGAAATTAAAACAACACCTTTCACAGTAGCATCAAGAAAAATTAAATAGGAATTAACCTAACTAAGGAAGAAAAAGACCTCTATAGTGAAAATTACATCAATCTGAAAAAAGGAGTTTGAAGAGGATAACAGAAAATGGAAACTGGACCATGTTCCTGGATACACAGAATCAATATGTTCAAAATGGCTGCATTTCTAAAACTGATATATAGATTTAATGCAATCCCAAGCAAAATTCCAACAGCATTCCTCACAGATCTAGAGAGAACGATCCAAAAATTCATATGGAACTAAAAGAGACCCAGAATAGCAAAAGCAATTCTAAGTAATAATAACAAAGATAAGGCATCATAATTCCAGATTTGAAGTTATATTACAAAGGTACAGTGATAAAAACAGCATGGTACTGACAGAAAAACAAACATGTGGATCAATGGAACACAATAGAGGAAGCAGAAACAACCCTAGACACTATCAACTATTTGATCTTCAACAAAAGGACCAAAAACATTTGCTAAAGAAACAACAGCCTCTTTAATAAATGCTTCTGGGGAAATTGGGTATCCACACGCAGAAGATTAAGTCTAAACCCAGATATCTCACCATGTACTCACTTAAAATAAAAAAAGATCAAAGATTTAAATGCTAAAATAGAAACACTTAATCTACTGGATTTGAAAATAGGTACAACTCTTGAAGACATAGGTATGGGCAAGGATTTTCTGAACAGAATCCCAATGGCCCACAAAAAAATAATAATGAGACTGAAAAATAGGATTGTATCAAATTAAAAAGCTTCTGCACATCAAAGGAAACAATCAACAGAGTGAAGAAATAACCTATAGAATGGGGAAAATTTTTGCCAGCTATTCCTTAGAGAGAGGACTAATATCTGGAATATATAAAGAAATGAAAAAAATTAGACCACTCAAATAAAACACCCAATCCAAATGTGGGCAGTTGAGATGAATAGACACTTCTCAGAAGAGGTACAGATGGCCAATAAATACATGAAAAAATGTTCAGTATCATTGGCCATCAGAAAAATGCAAATGAAAACAGTACTGAGATTCCATCTCACTTCACAAAGAATGGCTATCATCAAGAAATCAAATAATAACAAAATGCTAGCAAGGCTGTTGGGAATGTCAACTATGGAGATCAATATGAGATTCCTCAAAAAACTAACAATAGAAATTCCATTTGACCCAGGTATTCCCCTTCTAGGAATCTTCTTGAAAGAGTTAAGGTCATCATATTACAGTGATGCATGCATACCCATGTTTATAACAGCGCAATCTATGATAGTTAAATCTTAGAAATAGTCAATATGAGGCCAGGGATTTAGCTCAGTGGTGTCGCTGCCTACCTCACAAGAACAAGGTCCTGAGTTTGATCCTTCATACCAAAAAAAAAAAAAAGGAAAAAAGAAATAGTCAATATGCCCATCAACAGATGAATGGATAAAGAAAATGTGGTATTTATATACAAAGGAGTACTACTCTGCTGTAAAGAATAAACTGGAAGAATTTGTAAGTAAATGGATGTACTTCAAGACCATAAGTGAAGTAAACCAGACACAAACATTTAAAATTCACATTGTTTCTCTTATATGAGAAACCTAAAATATAAAGAGTAAAACAAATATAAAGAGTAAAATGGATAGTATGAAGTAGGGAGATATTTTTCAAATGGGAAGGGGAACCAAAGATGGAAGACGGAGGAGGGAAGGAAAGTAAAGGGGATTTTTAAAAAAGAGAGATTCGAGGAAAAGATGGAAATAGGACTTTCCCCAAATGTGAAGGGGGATAAGAGTTGGAGGTATCGAGGAGCAATGGGATATGAAAGGGACAAAAAAAAGTTAACATGTCTTGTATATGTACAAACTCCCTATAATAAATATAATAATTATGTACTGCAACCATGTACCAATAAAAAATAAATGAAATTTTAAAAACAATCAAAAAGTGGGCAACTGAAATGAACAGACATTTCTTAGAAGAAGAATTAACAATGTCCAGTAAATACATGAAAAAATGCTCAACATTACTGGCCATTAGAAAAATGCAAATTAAATCAACATGGAGATTCCATCTTCCTTTAGAAAGAATGGCTATTATCAGAAAATCGAACAATAACAAAGGTTGGTGAGGCTTTAGGGGGAGAAAGGGGGAGAAGAAGGGGTTGATGGAGGAGAGGAGAATGGGATAAAAAAGGAATCAGGGGGGTGGCTGGGGAATTAGCTTAGTGGTTCTGGTGCCTGGCTTGTAAGCGCAAGGTCCTGAGTTCGATCCCCGGTACCAAAAAAAAGGAATCGGGATGTATTGTGTACAAGGTACCATGTACATGAGGAATGTGATAATTATGTACTACAAACTTGCAAAAAGAAAATTGCCCAAGAGCAAGAGGAATAGGCTAGAGTCCTACAATTTCCCTCAAGGCCATGACTAAGGACTTGACTTTCCACTGGGCCTCCTCTTAAAGCTTCCACCATCTCCCACTAGCACCACTCTGGGAACCACACCTTTAACACATGTATTTGGGGGGGACACGTATCCAAATTATAGCAGGCATCCTGGAGTCAGATAGTGTATGCACTTGAATAGCACCTTAAAAATTCTGGGATTTCCCCAATAGGCAACGGGAATCACCAAAAGCTTATGTATATAATCAATACTCTTTGAAAAGATTACTGAGAGGTCCAATAATTATGGAACATATTCAGCCCTTGATAATGAGGGTACTTGTTGATTGCAGAATAGTTCTTTCCAACCTTTTTCCCAGGATTGTATGCATAGTAATATTAGTATAGCACTCCATGTTAAATGTATAAGACTGCTAACTGCTGAGGACAAATGGTCCCTCTATTAATATGTCAACATACCTATTACCCTGGCCCTCTTAGCCATGCCAGTTAGGATGCTCTGCCACAGTGACTCATTTCCATTTTAATATAGAGGATGTTTTTATTTGGATATATTTTATGTGAATAATTTAGAAATGGAACTTGAATAAAATCAGAGCTTGCGTTCTATTATGGGGGTCAGTATATTTCATTGCTACATAAACCCTGAAGAATACCATACAATAAAATGATGGCATAAACAATGACACCATTAAAATGTATACCTCTCTCTACAACCACACATGCTGTAAATATATATGTATATATATTATAGAGATGCACATATATATACACACATACATCTACACCCAACACATATCAAGGAGAATAGAAAAATCATCCCAAGTATTGCCACATATAATTTTGTATTCATTTTTATAAACAATTAGATATATTTTGGAAACAGTAAATTTTCACTCTCCAGTAACTGATATTCTCACCCCCTACACCCATGCCATATGGATTTTCCTCTGTTCCTTTTGCACACAGGAGAGTATGGAGATAGGGATAGATCCAAAGGAGCCAAAGGCATGCAGCTCCATAAGTAAATGTTCCTCATGCATTTGTCACGTTGGCCAGCCTCTTTGAGATTCTAGTTGAATCTCTGTTTATTACTAAAGCTAAGAATAGTTAAGAATAAGAATAGCTAATATACAGAATGGCAGGTGCCAGTCACTGTGTACAAACATAATCTTCTTTCATATTCATAAGAGCACAGGGAAGTAGATACTATTATTATCTTCACTTGAAAGAAAAGCTAATTTTAGGATAAAATTTAAGCCCTTTATACATTATTCTCCTGCTAGAACTTAAAAAATGAAAGAACTGTGAAGTGTAGCAAGTTTTTTATGCTATTAAGTGGTGGGGAGTAATTCTGCATATCCTAATGTTGGTTCCATTTCAGAAATAAAGCAGCACACCTTATAAGATATGCCTAGAGGTAAGTGGTGCATGGGAACATGTTTTTAATCAGGCAGCCTGAATATTTTTGGATCTTCACTATCCAATTAGCGCCTAGTTTTGGCTATTTTCATCAATGAGATGGAAAAAAACACAGGTATGAGTCATTTTCCTTTTCACAATTTTCTTTCAATTAATACACTTAAATCTCAGAAAATCTAGCATCCTAGATGCCTTTGATCTTTCTGAAAATTAATATATTCATGGAGAAATTATTCATACTAAATTATATTCTGTATGATAGAAACACAGCCTTGACACAGAACTATTGCCATGATTTAAGAGGATTATATTCCTCAAAAAATTGGTTAAAATGTTCATCTTTATCTGTTTTTTGTTTTATCCTATCAACTTAATGAAACCAAGAATGACAAGATATATGGAAAACCTGCATTTTAAGCCATAATTTTATTCTGAAAATCAAATCTATTTTTAACAGATTCTGAGAGCCAGAGCCTAATTTTTACACAAAATTATGCATTCATGAAAAAACTGTGAATGAAGCTATTGCTTGTTAAAAGAACATGAGTAAGTGATGGAGTAAACTGCCACCTAGAGTTGAGATTTGAATTTAGTTTAATATACAATATAAAAATGATCTTATTAGTCTGAGATTTTTAGATGTTTCATATTTAACATGTGCACAGAAGTCCTTTACCATAAAGTCCATTTAGTCCTCTGTCTATAAAGTCTGTCTCTATAAATGCAGAACTTCTGCAAAACAAAACAAAAAGATAATTTTTAAAATAAGAGAAACATAAAACTCCTAGAATTAAAATGTTGTGTACTGACTGTTATTTATTAAAAATCTTTGGGAAAATGTTTACTATATTTACATATGAATATGCAAATATTCTAAAAACAAAGATCAAATTATTTAGAATGTCTCAGTTATGAATTACTGAAAAAAATATATTCAGCCCACTCTTCCAATTACTGTATAACTTATTGGTTTTCCTGCTTTGTTTACATCCACACTGGGAGATCAGAGGCATCTACAGCATGTTAGCATCACTGTCAAAAATCTGGGTGAACTATTCAGATTTAGGTATTCCAGTTAACTGTTCTAAAATCTGGAAAGCTGATATTTCACTTCCTTAAGTAGAATGTTCTAAAGTCATGCCCTTATCTGATCTCCTGAAATTAATGGAGTAATAGAACCCAGGTGGTTTACTAAATGGTGAACATAGATTCCTACCCCAAATTTGCACCTAGCTACAAGTGTGGAAAGGATTAATACATCTGACCACTAAAGGTGCACACGTTAAGTCTTAACTCTGTGTGTGTGTGTGTGTGTGTGTGTGTGAGATGTAGAACTTGGCTGTTCTGGAAAAGAATTGAGACTATCTGTGAGCTAAGAATTTAAAAGGAAGCTATTTCTAACACTTCACCTCAAAATCTTTGTTGCATGTTTGTCACCTGACTATACTTCTTTTTCAACCCTGGGCATGTACCTGGTTTATCTTTATGTGTATTGATCCATGAAAAATAGGTTGTTGACTCTTTCTACATCATATAATGCCCTACTATTTTCTCCTACTGCAATACTTTCTCATTCTTATTCTCCCCACCCACTTTCCCAGAACAAACTTATTCTTATTTTGTTCCATAAAATTCTCTTTTAGCATTCCTTTGCTTTCACCATCCCTATTCTCTTTATAAACCCTTGGTGTGGTCCCCTGAGGGGAACCTTGTGTTTAAGCCTGTTTCCATGGCTTCCCTTTGTCTCTTCTTCATTCTCTTGTCTTTACATCTCTTAAAGTTTCTTTGGTGAGGCCCTAGCTTTCCAACTGCTTCTGTAATTTTCTGGAACAAAGGCAGAGTAGATTTCCTCCTCATCCCCTGAAAGTTTCTGTAGAGTTAAACTGTGCTTCTTTCCATTCTTGCTATTTGATATCACACCTTATTTACCAGTCAATTTGCCTACATGTGCCTATGGGTGTTCTTTTTTCCTCTTTGAATCCTCTCTAAGCTATTTTTGTCTATTTGAGAAGTCTCAACCCTCATTGCCTTCTTGGTTTCTATCCCAATATCCAGTGTCTTGCTATTTATGTTGAAATATCTTACATGATTTCGCCAGTTCCTTTGAAAAAGGCATTATTCTACATGGTTTCATTACCCATTACTTCTTTTTTTTGTTAAATTCTTTTATTGGTACATTTTAGGTATACAACACAATTACATTTCTCACTGGGAATTGTACCTTTACATAATGTATCTTGGTTCTTATTTTTTCCCCATTCCTAGCCCTCCATTCACGCCCTCCACCCTTCCCTATTTACAAAGACTTTATTTCCATTTCATCCATTTCTCATCATTTTTCCTTTCCCTTCTTTCCTTTCCCCTGCCCCTCCCACTACCCCTACCCCTTTGGACCTTTTCTTCCTATTTTGCATCATCGATTATTCATTCTAATCATTGGCACATTTTAGGTATACAATATAATGACATTCATCATTGGAAATTTGCAGCTTTACATAATCTCTCTTGGTTCTTATTTTTCACCCTTGCCCAGCCCTCCCTTCAACCCCTCCATTCCTCCCTATTTACAAAGATTTTGTTCCTATTTTTCCATTTTCTCATATTAATCCCATTCCCTTCTATCCTTTCCCCTAGCCCTCCCACTTCCTTCCCCTTTGTCCCTTTTCTTCCTATTACTTCTTTTAAAAAAGCTCCATTCGAGGGGTATTATTGTTGTTTCCATTCTTCAGAAAAGGAAACCTATGCAAAACGAGTTTAAGTACCCTGACCAAAGGAACATAGTCAATGAGTAATAAAGTTGGAATTGTCCAAAAAGTTAGGCTCCAGAGTCCATTGAGTAAGTCACTAGTCTACGTTGCTTTGAGACCTCAGTATCTTTTTAACTTTTCTAACAACTTCCACCCTACACTAGCCATGAATCTCAAAAAACATGACTAAACCCAGACTTAAGGTGCTCCACAAAGGCTTTGGGAAAGTCAGCTCCCCTTGGACTATTATGGATCCAGGCCGCACTGCTGCATAGCTGAAAAGTGGTAGGAAGGATTTGGGTCAGAAGGCTAGGATTTGATTCCAGGGTCTACCATCTGTGTGGCTATGTGTAGTTATTAATTCTCAAGTTCCTCTTTGTCTGCTTTTAGCCAATGTTAGGATTTAAATTCAAAGTTATATCTTTTCTTTTTTAAAATACATTTTCCTTTCCACCTCAAATTCCTGTGTCTCTTCCAATCTAGTATTGTCTTTTGGCTGGCTGCTATTTGAATGGAATAAAGATGCTGAGCCCCAGGCCCTATCTTTTCTCTTTGTGATCTCTCCTATTTGTTCTTCCTGATAGTTGTTAACTCTTCTCAAAGTCTGCTAAATATTAGCCTAATTTTCTGATAGAATTTATAGGAAGAAATAAGTAAACCCCAGAGAACAAAGGCTATTTGTAATAAATGGGAGAACTGTACGTGAATGCAGGGCAACTAGAAGAATGTTCATTGTCTTCACATAATCATAGCGATGAGACAGTTATTTAAGGAAAATATACACATGTACTCCACCTATCAGTGTATCAATTAGTACGAAGTGATAGAAAAATACCGTGAATGTTTAAATTTAAAAAGTTATTGGAGTAAAAGATACATTGCCATTAATCAAACAGTCATCATTCTTGTGTTCAATTTTCTTTCTTTGTTTCTTTCTTTCTTCTTTCCTCCTTCCTTTTTTTTTGAGGAGGGGCGGGCAGTGTCTCAGTATATAGCCCAGGCTGACCTCAAACTCATAGCAATCCTCCTGCTTTAGGCTTCCAGGATCTGGGATTATAGAAGTGCTCTCCGTGCCTGGCTCAATGTTCTTTATTAAGAAGTTTTGAAAGTCCTCTTTTGTGAGCAGCTTTAGTTGTGCTGTCATGGCTGCCTCATTGTCCTGAACTGATTCAAAACCTTTACCTTTCATAGTCATTTTGACTTTGGAGAGGAACCAGAAGTCACATGGTGCCGAATCCCAGTGAATAAGGCAGATGAGGGTACACTATAATGTTTTTACAAGGCTTCCTTTCTGTTGGATGGTACTTGGCAACAGCATTCTCTGTATTTATCATAACTTGTAAAGGCACTCATAAAAAAGAAGTTCCGGAACTGCTTCAGAAAGTGAAAGAATGACATGATAAGTGAGTTTGAAGTGAGGGGGAGTATTTTGAGGGGCATTAATGGCAATGTGTCTTTTACTAGAATACATTTTTCAAAATTAAATATTCACCATTTATTTCAATCACCATATACAGTATTTCAATACATTGTATAAATACTTTTACAGGAGTGTTAGATGAAGTCATGCAAATCAAATACTTAGCACAGTGCTGAGCACATGGTTTGTGCTCAGTAAATAATAGCTATTGCTTTCATGACTGTCCTATGAGTCTGTTACATTACTATTAAAAGTCTGACTAATATTTCATGCAAATAAAAGTAATAGGACATGCCTACGTGAGAAGTGGACACAACTCTGCATTCTTTATTGTATCTTTTCAGATTTATCTCACAGATTACACTGCTCACACAATCATTGTTGTATTACTTAAGTTCTGGTCTATTTTGGCTTCTGTAATCTGAATGGAGCCCTCGAGATAAATCAAGAAAGGGAATCATTAAGTGATATCAATATTGTTTAATCAATATGTAAATCAGATCATTTCCATACATTAATACATTTGACAATATTGAGCATATGCTCATGAAATGTACAAGTTATCAGTGTTTATAAAAAGAAAACAAAGGATTATTTTAGTGTTATTGCTTAATGTCATACTGCTGGTAGGTACAAAGAAGAAAATAGGACTGGTTTGGACAGTAAAATGTACCTGTGGCAGGTTTTCTAGTTTAGCCTTAATTCTGGGAATTGGCATCAGGTGCGGGCAGAAAGTTTCAGGAGTGGATGCACATAAAAAAAAGAAATAATTGCTCCTGGGACCTAAAGTATTCAATGATATTGAAGAAATTGAAAAATAAATGAATCAGTTGAATACTGTTGATAGAAGTGACTGGGAAAAAGCTGAATTCAGAGTCATTTTTCCATGTAGTTGGTCTTCAAAAATACTGCTTTATTAATCTAGTTGCATAAGAGGAAGTGGTGCTCTGAATATGATACTACCTTAAAAGTTCTATTATGCCTAAAAGACCTATAGGGAAACTATGGGTGGCATAAGAAAGATGTAGAGAAACAGAGTTCAGGGCCACATGAGCACTCAGGAATAAATACATGGCATGAAGTTGTCTAGCAAATTTTGCAAATAATACATGGAAAAGCATTTAGAATAGTTCTAGAACATAGTTTTGCTCATCAGATGCTAGCTATCATCATCATCATTATTATCATTTACATTTAAAGTTAAAAGGGTAAAATGGGCCATCTGAGTACTTATTCCTGGAATTCTGTTTCAATGCTGGTAACTGAAAAAGTTCCTGTCTGCTGTGAAATGTTTCCACCTTGTCATGGAATGATCATACATTTTCCATTTTCTTTCATCTGAGATCATTAAAGATCTATAAAGTCCTTTAATACTAGTGGAAGAAAGCCAACGATTATGTCCTCTTTTAGATTTATTCCAGTCTAAAGATTTAAACCCATGTTGTCTTTTAGCAGCATAGCTCCCAAAGAAGTTGTACTAGTTCTTCATGTTTGAGAAGGGCTTGTATTAATTAAACAACATTTCTATGAAGCAGGTCAGCACTTTCATCTTTTGAAGTAGGTAAACAGGACACTGAGAAAGAAAATAATAATTTGTTTTATGTAATGAACTAGCTCATGGAACTGACTTCCTGTCCGATAGGCCAAGCTACAACAAACAAAATATCAAAATACTAATTTGTAAATTGTTATATATTAGTGAGTCATCAGTGCATCCTGTGCTTCATGAACCTGAACTTTGCATCATGTTCTAGCTGCCTTTCCTGACCTTCCTTCCCCTGGCTCCTTATTTTTCTAGCTAATTTCTTTTTTGTCCCCTTAAATTCTTTTATTGGTACATTTTAGGTATACAATACACTTACATTCATTATTGGGAATTGTACCTTTACATGATGTATCTTGGTTCTTATTTTTTCCCCATTCCCCTGCCCTCCCTTCAACCCCTCCACCCCTTCCTGTTTACAGACTTTGTTTCCAATTTTTCTCATAATTTTTCCTTTCCCTTCTTTCCTTTCCCCTACCCTTCTCACTTCCCCTACTCCATTGGACCTTTTCTTCCTATTTCACATTATCAGTTATTCTAGCTAATTTCTACTCATGCTTTTATTATTTATTTAACTCATATATAATCCCCCTCTAAGAAACCTTGTCTGGCCTTCCTGTCTCATTTAGAGTCTCCAGTGTTCATTTAGCATTCTGGATCCACAATGTATCTCTATCTGGCACTACTTAGACTCCACTGTGACAATGGACTGTACGAAGAAAAGGAATATTTCTTCTCTTTTTTCCTCTCTGGTAAAATGCCTAGTATACAATATTTACTCAAATATTTCTGAATGAAGAATGCATTTATATATATGATCAGTCAGATTGGAGAGAATGTGTGCACAATGAGAAACGAAGGTTAAGTTGATTTTTCACTGAATGTGTCTAACATAGGTCAGAAGGAAATAATTCAAGGATGCAGGCTGACAAAAGTTCACCATCTTGTGGTGCTGCACTGTCTGAAGCAGGGAGATTTCTAAGGTTTTCCAAGGCTGAAGGAAAAAAAAAGTGGGAAGAGTACACATTAGATATAAAATTTCCCCTTGACTGTCATTTCCATTCAAAAATCATAAACAAGAACTACTCCTGACACCTGAAACTGATCGGATTTCTGCTTGGCTTCATCCTTTGTCCACTTATATTCAATGACCAGCACCTGTGTCACCTCAGTGGCCTGCTTTGAGCTGCTGGAGGCCCTTTGCTCATTCAGAAGTGCCTAGCATACCCCTAAGTGGCTCTTGATTCATGATGTCTTGTGCAGCTCCACTCCTTTGTCTCAGGTTGGAAGAATTCCGGGCAATTGTTTGCTCTCCAGAATTCTCCTGTGGAATTATCCTAAAGCTTACCTTCTGTGGAACTTTTGCCAGAAATTATTTCTGCTTGGTGTTATTTCCTTCTCTGCCTTGCTTCTATCACTTTCTGTGTAGTTTGGATTTGGAATGTCCCCCAATATCTGTGTGTTGAAGGCTTATTCCCAAGCTTGACACTACTAGGAGGTAGTAGAACCTGTAAGAGGTGGGGTCTAATGAGAAGTTTTAAATGACTGGGGGTGTGCTCTTGAAGAGGATTTGGGGGACCAGATCTTTTCTCTTTCTCTCATACCCAGCCTTAAGGTGAACAGACTTCAGCCACAGTCCTGCCATGATGTACTGCCTTGCCACAGGCCCAAAGGGAATGGGACCAACTAATCACAGACTGTAACCTCTAAAACTGTGAGCCACAGTAAATCCTTTCTCTTTATAAACTGAGTATCTCAGGTATTTGTTACAGTAACAGAAAGCTAACTTCCTTATCAGTTTTCTTGGAGAATATTTTCTTAAATACATCACTTGCATGCACATTCTTATCTTAGAGATTACCTATGAGAAACTGGACCTAAGACAGCACTACCTAAATAAAAGATGAGCAGAGAGACATAATTCATCCAGTTTCTGGAAAGAGAGAACTGATACAAGTAAGCAGTATAATGTCTACCACAGCGTAATGAAAAGCAATTTGGGGGGCTGGGGATTTAGCTCAGTGGTTTCGCCACCTGCTACGCAAGCGCAAGGACCCGAGTTCGATCCCCTGTACCAAAAAAAAAAAAGAAAAGAAAAGCAATTTGGTAGTTAAACAAAGGGTCAGATGACACAGGCTGAACTATCCAGTTCTACCAGCAAGGACTAGACAAGTGTAAGAAGAAAGAAGTATTGCATAGAGAAGATCACTGAGCAGAGTGACTTCTTTGAAGGCATAATGCTGAGGAAACAAGGGCAGTAGACCAATGTCCAAACTTGAAAGAAGCCCCGAGTTTGGTACTAATAGGAGTCATCATTTGAGGAGAATCAGTCAAGCAGTAATTAGAGATGACAGACAATACAAGGGCCCATGTCACATCAGGAGATAAAGACTGTATAGGCAGAAGTGTAAGGAATAGAAGAAGTGGGCCGGGGATTTAGCTCAGTGGTTCCAGCACCTGCCTTGCAAGTGCAAGGTCCCTAGTTCGATCCCCATACCAAAAACCCCCCACAAAAAACAGAAGTTAGTTTGCTGGCAGTCTTGTTCTGGTATATCATCAACAGGTCCTCAGTCAAGAACTGTGCTGTGGGGAATTGGTGGTTAAGATATGGCCTTGTGGTGTGAAGATGGCAGTAATTGCCATGTGGTGACTTGGGGTAGAAAAGCAGACTACGGGCTCTGATTTTGATGGAGTACCTGGTAGGGAAGAAAGGTCAGCATCCTAGTTGAAAGAAGTGAGCCACACTGTGAGGAGTACTGATAGGCTGCCCTTGCTGGGGACAGTCTTGCCCAGAGCTCATGGATGGTCAGCATGCTGGTCCTGTAGTTGCAGGATTCATCCCAGACCCCTCTGGCTGACTTTGCCTACACTGAGGATAGGCTCAGCCTTCCACTGTGTGGAAATCCCTTCAGCAATAAGGGCTGCATAAAGTAAAGCATTTTCTGCTAATGCTTCTAGATTTCAAGTAATAATTAGATTTTTCTTAAACTCAAGTTTTAAATTAATTCCCCATGTTCTGAGTATTTATGTAATTTAAAAGTCTACATTTAGATACCAGATATATTTGGAGATTTCTCTAATCTATAGAGTATAAATCTAACTTTGTTTTTTTCCAAAATTCTAATTTGAATGTAATTTTTAAAAAATTTATCATTTTCACCATGATTTACATTGCTGTCTCTATTGTTTACTAAATTCCTTTTTCTTTTCTTTTCTTTTTTTTTTTTTGAGACAGGATCTCACTATGCAGTTCAGGCTAGCCTTTAACTCGCTGTGAAGCCCAGGCTGGCCTTGAACTCACAGTGATCCTCCTGCTTCAGCCTCCTGAGTGCTGAGTGCTGGGATTACAGGCGTATACACCACACCCAGCCATTTATTAAATTCTATGTGTACTTGGATCTATTTCCAGACTTGGCATTCTGTTCCGTTGGTCTCCGTTCATGCTTCCACAGTGAACTTTTTTATTATAGAAGTTTTATGGTATGATGAATATTATGTAAAGCTAGTCCCTGCTCATTAGATTTTCTTATAACTTTTTTATTAGTACATGTTTGCAGTACCTAATGTTTACATGCGATACATTACACATCTTGATTTCTTTTCTCATCCCCTCTCCCTCCTCTCTTTCCTCCCTCTATCTCTTGGCCCCCTTCCCACCTGAGAAAGATCTTTCTCCCCACATCCTATTACCTATCTTTTAGTTTGCTTTTTATTAATAATTTGGGTTTCTCATGTAAGAGAAACCATTTGATATTTAAGCTTGTGTGTCTGATGTATTTCCCTTAACATTATGGTCTCAAGGTGCACCTATTTTCCTAGAAATGATTCAAGTTTATCTTTCTTTATAGCAGAATAATTTTCCATTGGGTTTAAATACCCCAGTTTCTTTCTTTTTTTTTTTTCCTGGTACCAGGCATTGCACTCAGGATCTTGGACTTCCCAGGCAGCCACGATGTTGCTGAGCTACATTCCATCCCCAATACCACGTTTTCTTTACCCATTCATCTGTTGAGGGACATATAGGCCACTTCCAAGATTTAGCTATTGCAAATCGTGCTGCCATAAACATGGGCATGCATCTATCACTGTACTATGATGCCTTTAACTCTTTTGGGAAGACACCTAGAAGGGAAATATCTGAGTCAAATGGAATTTCTCTGTTTAGTTTTTTTGAGGAATCTCCACACTGATTTCCATAATGCTTGTACTAGTTTATACTCCCATCAACAATGTTCTTTTTTTCCCAAAGACTTGCCAGTCTTTGTTATTATTTGATTTCTTGCTGATGGCTATTCTTTTAAGGGTAAGATGCAATCTCAGTGTTGTTTTGTGTTTTTGGTTTTTTTCTGGTAGCAGGGATCAAACTCAGGACCTTGCGCTTCTGAGACTGGTGCAGTGCCACTGAGCTAAATCCCCGGCCCTTCAGTGTTGTTTTAATTTGCATTTCTCTAATGACCAGCAATGATGACCATTTCTTCATCTATTTATTGGTTATGTGTACTTCTTCCATTAAATGTCTATTCATTTTGCTAGTTCATTTTTTATTGTGTTCTAATGGGGGGGTCTAATTTTTTAAGTTCTTTATATATTACAGATTCTTGCATATGAACTTTAGAATTGTGCTTCTTCTGTGAGATATCTAGCTGTATGTAATATGCCATGCAATCTAAATCATTTGGTAGTTTCATAATTATTTTTATAATCAAAGGTCAATCACTTGTCTATTAAACAAAGTTATTTAAAAAATATTTTTCTTTTCTTTTTTTTTGGCACTGGGGATCAAACTTGGGACCTTGCACTTTCAAGGCAGGTGGCAGAACCACTGAGCTAAATCCCCGGCCCTAAAAAATATTTTTCAAAGGAAAGGGATTATCTGCTTTAGTTTATGCTGATTTATGCTGCTACTTTAAATGTTCTGTACCTACCCCAAATGACTCTGAGACCCATACTTTTCCTCTCAGTGCCTATTAGCTTGTATTCTTTTAAAATTTTCATTTTCAAATTTGGAAGAAAGTAGAAAAGATGGTTCTAATGTTTGCAGTGGGAGGTGACGGTGGAAAATTTGTCAAAGAAGAATTGAGAAATTTAAAAACAAGCTGTAGAACAAATTTAAAACAAGCTGTAGAATTTTTTAAATTGAACTCTTGTGGTAAATAGTTGGCCTCCTTTGTGGTTCAGCTGCACTTGGCACAGCATTTGGGTCTCATTCTCTTGTGCTGCAGGCTCTTTGTGTCTTCGGTCTGAAGTGCCTTCAGTTTAGCAGCTACCTAAGAATGAGAAAAGGTAGAGGGGTCAAAATAAGGAACAGAAAGAGAAAGCCTGAAAGTGGATTCTTAGGGCTATCCCTAAACGCAATACTTCAGGAGAGACTAGTACAGAGGATTTTATTCCCTCCCCTCAGAGTTTTTCATAAGCTGAGTGCAGGGTTATTAGTTTGGCCAGACTGCTTATTTCTGATTTTTCAAAAACGTAAGCATGCAAATGAAAAAGTCATGTTAATTTGTATTTCTGTTATAATAAACTATCATGAAAATCTGAGTTTTGTCATCAGAAACAGCCAGGGACCAATTTTTTAATCTTATTGCACCCAAAGTTGAGCCCTCCACCCAGGATGGCAAAATATTATTTCCATTTGATAAACAGGGCCTTCATAGCTAGATTTATTTCTTTCTTTCTTTTTCTTTTTCTTTCTTTCTTTCTTTCTTTCTCTCTCTCTCTCTTTCTTTCTTTCTTTCTCTCTCTCTCTCTTCCTTCCTTCCTTTCTTTTATTCTTTCTATCTTTCTTTACTTTTGTGTATCAAGTTGAATGTTTACTTCATTAAAATTATCTCTTTATTGGTACATGTTTGCAATACACAATGATTACATTTACTGTCGGGACTTTGTACATGTACATAATCTATCTTAATTTTTGTCTTCTTCTCCTCCCATCTCTCCCTGCTACTTTCAAATCTTATTCTCCTTCCCATTTGAAAAACCTGTATTTCCATATTTTTCTTCAATTTTCTCTCTCTTTTACATTGCTTTGCCTCTACTTCTCTCCCCACTCCCTTTATCTCTTGTCCTCTTCTCATTTGGAAAAAGATCTCCCTGCTTCTCCTATTATCTCCTTTCTCCTATTATCTATCCTTTATTTTGCCCTTTATTTATATTTTGGGTCTCTCATATAAGAGAAACCATACAAACTCGAGTCTGATTTATTTCACTTAACATTATGGTGTTGAGGTGCACCCATTTACCTACAAATTCCTCAAGTTTATCCTTATTTATTGGAAAGTAGCACTTCATTGTGTATAAATACCACATTTTCTTTATCCATTCATCTGTTGATGGGCATATAGGCTGTTTTCAAGATTTAGCTAGTATGAACTGAGCTGCTATAAACATGGGTACTGATATAACACTGTAATACGATAACTTTAACTATCTCAGGAAGATTCTTAGAAGGGGAATAGCTAAGTCAAATGGAATTTCTATTTTTAGTTTTTTGAGGAATCACCAGACTGATCTCATACTGATAGTGGTTGTATTAGTTTACATTCCCTTCATAGCTTTCTGTGTCATGCTTGGTTGTCACCTGTGAACCTATCTGTGCATATGTTTGGAGTACTGTAGTCAATAGAATAAGAGGTGTTTACGAAGACAAATATAGATTTAATAGTCTGAATAGCCCAACTATCCTATCCATTAAATAGGTGTAAACTTTTAACCAAGCTGCCTGACAGTGAGGTTCCAGATGTGGAACCTCATGAAGACTTGATTAAAAATCACCACAGGCCAAGAGTAGGGTGCTCATATCCTACCCATAGCTGGCTGACAATAAGTCGATGCATTTTTAAGTTGAGTGCTGAGCACTCTCTAAAATATTAGCCTTGCCTGAGAAGTCTAGGGAGACACTGACAGTGGAGATGAAGCTTGGCCAGTCAGACATTAGCAGACTTGGGGATGAGCTGACAGCAACCAAGAGCAGTTAGGAGGACCAGGTGAGTGAGTCTAAACAGAAGGAGAAGATCAACACCCTGAAGATGTCCAGCAAGGGGAATTCTAAAAGTAAGAATGCACATTTTACCAACATCTGACAGTGATTGTTCCTTCCAAAGCTGAAGCTACCACCCCAAGCTGCAGGGCTGACCCTGCACAGGTCTGCAGATGCCTTCAAGAAGGGATTTAAATATATGTGTAAACAGTAAGGCAAATACAGAACTTGATGTTGATAGTGAAGTGGAAATACACAATGAATATTGTAGGTTCCCTTACACCATTTTTACTGTGCACTTTGAAAATTAGATTTTAATTTTAGTGTGTAAGAATGACAAATATTTTGTGTATTTTCAAACTCAATTATATGGTGATTGATTTGTTATCTATAGAATAGATATGTTTCTGGATAAAATGCTTAAACTGTCAAACTGTCATTCTTACTATAATTGAAAGCAGTCTCCATTTTAAAGATCTGTTCTACATTCATACCCCCACTCTGGAGGAAGTGACCTTGCAGACTTCAGATCCTGTGGGTTTATTATCATTGTCTTCAGCTCTTCAGTGCCCTCTCTGTATCAGAATAATAACTAAAGGACACTCATGTCAATAAATTCATACTAATATCAACTTTCTCTCTATGAAAATTTAATGAAGGAAACCGAGACTTACTAAAGTAGGCTTTACAGAGATTTTTCTTAGAAATAAACAAATACATATATACTACAGTCTTAGAATTGTGACTGGGTTAGATTTTACTTTTTTGGCAGAAATGGGGATTGAATCCAGGACCTACTGCTTTACTGGATACTAGAGCCCCAGACTTTATTTTGTTTTTGTTTTTTTGAGATAAGGTCTTGCTATACTGCCCAGCCTGGCCTCAAACTAGGAATCCTCTTACCTTAGCTTCCAGAATAGCTGGGATTACCAGCACATACCACTATGTCTAATGAGCATATAATTTATTTCTTTGTATTGATTAATCATTCTGAGCTGGTAACTTCATGGCTTTCATGACTTTGAGAGGTAACATTAAATTTGAACTAATAGTACAAGTTTAAATATAATAAATTTCTTCTTAAAATGGCCCCATTAATTTCATAGTTAGCTCCTAAACTCTTCTCATTAGACTTTATTTACTCATTAATTTGATGTTTCTGTCTAGTTGTATCTACAAATAAGCCTTAAAGCCTTAAGCATTGTTTATTCACTTTAGCCTTGATAGGATATTTATAATGCTATATATTGGCTCTGATGAGAAAGTTTCTTTAGTTTTAAAAAACTTTAATATACCACAAGTTATTTTTCAAACCAAATTTATTTTCCAAAAAATTGCTACATTGTTTTATTGTGTGCATTATATTTTAAAGAAGATTTGAATAATTTCTTTAGTGCAATAGGTACACTCAACCAAAACTCTTACAGAGGCTGACACAATATTGCTTCAGTCAGGTGAGAAGGGCCTGCAAAGCCTCCTGTGTCATGCTTATCCAAGCAATAAATTACTTTTTTAGACAAAAATCATACTCTGAAATTGCTTTAGCTTTTTCTGAAGTAAAGGTATTGAATACATAGTATTGGGAACACTTTTTTTTGCTTTTTCATCAGATGCAATTATTTTCCACTTAATAGTGGAAAACAATAGTATTTTCCATGTTATAAGAGACCAAGGTAGATTTCTTATATTTTGTTTTCTCATTCATATTGAGTCCAGTTTTAATTTGATCCCAATAAAGTTTCTTCCCACACTATAACTTAATTTCATTGGCCTCTTTCTTAGAAGTCTTTTTGAAAGTAATCTTAAAACATCTGAAAAATAGTTATCAAATTTGAATTTAATGCCTGATATTATTTCCTTGAAAGTTGTTTCTAAAGATAAACAAGTTAATTTAAAAATTTTTTGGAATACAGATATTAACTTCTCAGTAAGTGTTCATCTTCCCTGTAATTTCCTAAGTCAAATGAATAACAAGTGCTTCCCATTTTAGTCTCTCTTGAGAAATATGCTAAGAATATGACACATATACAAATAGGCTAGTATGTGAAGAATGTAACAAGGAAGAAACTAAATGAGAATTAAGTGCCTTTGGGGTTTAAAACTCTTAGGAAGTCTTGAAATCTAGGTTAAAAACATCAAGCAAAGAAAGACTCAAATTCATACTCTAGTGATATAACTACCACTTGGTTGGTGCTGTATTTGGTGAGCAAATTCTGACACAGAAAGCAATTTATTTTCAGTTTTTTTGATTTGCATTAACTCTTGTCAGCTTTTATAGGTCTTTTTTTTTAATCTGAGGAAAGCCAAGAACCGTTGTCCAGGGGAGAAATGCCTTAGAACACAATCACACAAATTTGCATGCAGTTCAGTACATTTACAGCCTATCTGTAGAGTTTTGCATTAGTCAAAACTTTAATGTTACAAATAAGAAAAAAGCCACCATGTGTCATCTTAATGCAAAGATGGGCCTTTATACTTAGGAACGTAGTAAACTAAGTCCATGACTATAGGAAGAATGGATGTGGAGATTCAACACCATCAGGACAGGCACACTCCGCTGCTCATTACTGCTTGTCTTTCCTGTTCTTGGCATAGTAATCTCATTTTTTCCTGCAGCGATACTTTCTTTACAGGGTAGAGAACATACCTGCCAGCAGATCCAGTTTTGCATTACCAGGAGAAATAGTTTTCCTGAGCACCTTTTTATCAAAAATTAATTGATTGTATCTCTGCATAGTCACTTCCCATCACAGTTACTCTCATTAATCAAGTCCGAGTTTCATTTCCCATTCTGTGGCAAAAAGGTAAGGGAGGCAGAGTCCATAACTAGAAGAAAGAAGATTGGAGCAACTTAAACACTGTAACCAATACCCATGGTCTTCTGCTAAGACAGCAAAGATAAGAGCAAGGAATTACCTTTCCCAACCTTTATCTGAGAACTGTTTCAAGTCCTAACCAATCAAAAGTGAGGGTGTCAAGGAGAGGAATAAGTTGGTAACCAATGGATAAACAGAGGCTATGTGAATGAATGAGAGAGTATCAGTGCTGCGCTGGTAAGTTGGCTAACTCATGAAAACAATATATGCTTGTATTTATGTGCATACATAAACATTTAAAATATATTTTGCTGATATAAAGAATAAGTGGCATACAACTTATAAAAGTGATTCAAGATTTATCATGTGTGTGATTTCCTTATGGTCAGTTGATTTTCTTCTAAAGCTTTCATTGACTTTTTCTGAATTCTTAACTCCTCATTAAACTATAGCTACAACTGACAAATCTACTCATTTATCAATGATGTGAGCAGTGTCTTTGCTTATGGATAACAGTTTTCAAATACCTGAAGGATAGTTATTTAAGTTTTTGGGTTATTCAGAAAGTAAAAGCTAGTCACAATACCTCTCAAGTTCACTATGTATTTTCTTGATCAGTTTCTTGATTCTAGAAAATCAACAAAGCAGTAATCAAAGTCTTAGCTTGTGGCATTTACCAATTGCTGTGGTGTAAATACTCCCAAACACAGCTGGTTTTATGCTACCAACAAGGCAGCACTGAACACAGAATTGGGAATGATGTGTACCAGCACTACACACTATAGTATCACCATACAGCAGACATAAATGACTTTAAAGGGATGTATGATGGTAAAAGTGGTAAAATAACTAGAAAGTGAAGATTTTTGGACTGTATTTCTTTATATATATTACTTATATAATTGTAAGTATTTATACTTTAGTTCTTCCTGATGGTGGTCTTGGAAAATCACAGTGGAATCCAAAAATTTTAATAGTTACCCTAGTGAGCCAGTCTAAACCAGTTCCAGCGGACAGTTTGCCTGGTTCCAACCAAGCAAAGGTTAGTGAGGAAATAACAGTTTGAAGCCACCATTAATAACTTAGAGAGCTGACGTGTAGAATCAAAGTTCTGCCTTGGCATCACTGTGATATATCTGATACAATCTACTTTAAAACTATATTCAGGTGAGGGCCAGGGATTTAGCTCAGTGTGCCACGCCTGCCTCACAAGCACAAGTTCCTAAGATTGGTACCTGGTACCAAATAAATAAATAGATAAGACTATATTTAGGAGGATACCTTGTGTCAAATACACTCAAATTTGAATAACTTTACTTCATGATTTGACAAATTTTAGATTATTCACCATTTTGGATTTTTAAAAACCCATTTTTTCTTTTATTATTGCAAATGACTGAGAGATTATTGTATTACATTTACAAAAAGTACAATCTCCATACTTTCGTAGTTTAGCTAGAGAAGAAGGGAGAAGCAGTCTTTGAAAGCCCTTTCTGCTTCTTCATTGGCGTATGTTATTAAAATCTGAATTCTCTTTTTCCATATTATGAACTACATCAGAATCTTTCTAACACTCTAACAACCTTGTAAAAAATCATACTAGACAATGTGTGACAGTGAAAACTAAGAAAATGTTATTTATCTCTAATATACTGCCATCTTTTAGTGAACATGATTTTACTAAGAAATGGGACTAAAGCAAAGTGATAGTGAGAAACACTCGATCCTTCACTTTTGTGTACTCATATTTAGCACTGAATATAAATGTGTCTTCTTGGTGGCTTTCCTGCAACTCAAATTCTTAGGTGCTTTAAGCAGCAATGGAAATAGATAAATGAGAGTAACGGCTGAATAAATTAAGTTGGAGACTGGATAGTAATTGTGTCATTTAGAAATTATTTTATCTCTGATGTTATGTTGGGTACAGACTTGTAGCTTTTTTTGGTACCAGGGATCAAACTCGGGTTCTTGAGCTTACGCAGCAGGCAGCGAAATCACTGAGCTAAATCCCTGGCCCCAGACTTGTTGCTTTTAAACAATGCAATTGTAAAACCCTACCAGCTTTCTTGGGATTAAAATATTTCCAAACTTAAGTAAATAAAAAACAAAACTGTATAATTATGTGAGATACAATATATCAAAATGCTTCTAAGGAATTGTTTGAAAAGAAAAAGGATAATGAAACTAATAAGAGAAAGATAATTTGGAGTTTAGGAAGAAAATCATCAGACATGGCTGAACATAAATTTATATTAGTACTCTGATATCCTGGAATATTAAAAATGGAAAAATTTTCAAATTGACTTTGGACTTACCAGTTCATAAATGTCCAAGTGCTATTGTAAAATAGGGTTGTTGATTAGGTGACTGCACAGTTGTACTTTAATTTGTTCTTTCTGGAAGAGACAGATCACAGGATCACCCCTTTCTGCTCTAATGGGACTCAGAACCAACCTAAGTCCATGGAGGGGAAAGATGGCTGGGAACAAGGAACTAGCCTAAGGAGAAAGAGTTGGATGGGCCAATGATAGGCCTACCAATGTCAGAACCAGGTGAGGTGAGGGAGACCCAAATGGTCCAGAAAAACAGAAAAGCATAGGTTTCTGAGAGAGAAAAGTAGGGGAGAACAGAACTAATGCAGCTCAAGTCTGGCATCTCATTTGGAAAGAGAGGGAAAATGAATGACTTAAACCTGATCCCCTTAGGTACAGTCACAACCCGAGGCAGAGGCAGACCCTTATGGACACAAGGGAGACATATGAGTCATACTGAGGTCAAAGATAAACAGGCCTTGGGTGGGCTTTGTGAGATGAGCTGAATGTATCATGTCATGCCAGTCAATGAGAAAAGATTAATGAATATGCAAAATTAGTGTAGGAGTGGTAACATTTGTTTACAGTAAAGTAAAACTGGTTGAATTTCTACAAATTAGCAAAGGTTACAAATTCTACTGTGCTCATACTATTATCTCTTCTTATATGAGAGTGAAAAAGTGGTTAAACTGGAAAAACAAATCATCACAAAACAATTTCAAGAGATCCTCATGTGATATGGATTGTAAAAAGCATGAAATACCTGGGGGGAAATGCAAGTTTTTATTAGCAGTTAAAAAGATATGTTAACTCCTAGAACCCAGACTGATCTTGTGGGGAGTAGAAAGAAGAGTGTTTAGTCAGAAGAGCCTACTTTGAAATTTATTTGCCATTTATTTATTTATTTATTTATTTATTTATTTATGTATTTATTGGTACCGGGGATCCAACTTGGGTCCTTGCGCTTGAGCAGCAGGTGGCGAAACCACTGAGCTAAATCCCTGGCCCTTATTTGCCATTTATTAGTAGAGGACTCTTGGGCAAATTATCCTTCTGAGTCTTAATTTCCTCAGTTAACAAAATGAGGCCAGCAATACTTACACCATGAAGGGTAAAGGTCACAAGGCACATAACACACCTGGCAGAGAAGAGATATTTAGTGAACATTAATTTCTTTGCTCAGCCAAGTGAAATGTTTAGAGTAGGAGTTTCTCTGTCAGTGGTGAGGAGCTCCTGTAAGATACCCCCAGGGCAAATCTTGTCCCTGACAGGTGACTAAAGTTTATTGAGGCAGATTCCTGAGCCAAATGCCTAATAGTCCTCTCTTCTTCTCAATTTGGCCACATCCTTGTGCAATAGATGTCGGAGCTCTAGGAGAGGTTCTCGTACTTTTCAAAACAACAGCTCTCTCAGTTTGGTCCAAATCTGTCCCCTATTCATGAATATTCCTATTCCATTAATTCTTAGGTTTTCTTTCCTGGGTAATCTGGGTGGAACAGGGTCTTAAAATCACCTTTTACCCTAAAAGTCTTAATCTTTCTGGTGTGTGGGTGTGTGCATAATCTGTAACACCCTGCCCGTGATTTATTAAAGTAGTTCTCCTCAGAGAACCATGTACAGACATATCCTTAAGCAATATTTTTGAAAAGAAGTCCAACACTGGGAGTAAGGTGGGGAAGAGGATGAGCACTCCATAGGTTGGACACTGTGCTCTCAGTAAATAGAGAATGTTTTAATCCAGGCTTGTATTGCTAGCTGCAACAACCAACAATAATAAGAGAATTATAACTCAATGCAAAATCCACAGATTATTTTTCTGGATGGGTCCCCATCTCAAGCCTCTATCATCTCAATTTGTAGCATCCAAGAACACTTGGGAAGACAGAAAGAGGAGGACTGCTACATTGCATTGATCTGACTTAGTTATACAGCCTACCTAGATATGCAGGAGATGTAATTTCCCTCCGTTTCAGGAGGAAAACAAATGATATGGAGAACACGTAGCATCAACAAACCACAGAGTAATTTAGGAAGATATTGTGAGATATTTCCACTTCCTCATAAACCAGTGCTCACAGATTAACAACAACTTGCTTCTACAGGCAAAAATGAAATACGGAAGGTAGGAAGTTGTTTATATTTTCATAGTGAGGAGTTTCAGCGTGATTAAAATTTCTAGCATAATCATAAAGCTCACTCAGAGGACTCGACACAGCTTCCAACAAAGTAAAGGCTCCTGTTGATTTAAGAAATCAACAGTCTTTCACAGACTACTATAACAAAATAAGGCCATAATAACACAGAACTTAATTTCAGAGCAAGAAAATTACATTTAAAATAATTCTGTAATTTCTATCCTAAGCTTAAAACTGTGAATGGCCACTTTCTTCACACAGGTTTTTTTTTTTTTTTTTTTTTTTTTGGTACCTGGAATTGAACTTGGGACTTTGTACTTGCGAGGCAGGCACCAGAACCACTGAGCTAAATCCCCAGCCCTTCATACAGTTTTAAATACAGTGCATATCAAAGTAATATTTTGTTAATATGTTGTTTATGATATTTCCTCATAAATTTCCTGCCATAGAGAAAATAATATTACAATAATAGAAAGATAATGAATAAGATGGCTTATATTTTAATGATCATAAGATTTGAAGGGAAAGCCAGAGTTCATTATTTCTTTTCCCCTCTTTTAAGGCCAAATTACATCAGGTAAAAATTTAAAGAATATAAGTATCTTCTTTGAGCCTCCCAACCACTAGATTCTGAGTGACAGTAAATGTTTCTGATATGAATTCCACAGCCCTGTGATCTTAAAATTTGAGTACTTAGTCCACTTAAGGTTAAATGAATAAAATAATGTGTAAACAAATGAGTAAATTCTATAATTCTATTAAAGGATTCTCTGGTAAATAGCCAACATACACCTCTGTCCAGAAGGCAGACATCTCCCTTATAGAAACACATAAAAAATGGATTCCTTCATTCATCCTTCTGCCACTCCTGCCAATAAAAACAAGCCCCATTCAAAGCAGAACATTTAGCTCTCTGTTAGCAACAGAAAGAACACTTCCCCAGCAACAGGAAAACCGAAAAGGACATCTATTTTTAAAAATAAAACGTGAAGCCCTCAGCATTTTGCTGATTTAGTGAACAAGACAGTGTATAAACTTATCCATTCAAATTAGATGACTGTCCGAGATTTCAGGAATAAATGGCCTGATTTTACATGCCTTTTATCTGATTATTTGCTTTGTTTTTATACGCCAGACCTTTTCTTGACATTTCTGCTGATTTCTCTGTTCGTGGATATTTGCGCATATGGCCATTATAAGGTAGGAGGTGTCTCATTTTAAGTGCAAAGGTGGTAATTCAAGGAGTTCATTACCATACGCAAAATAGTTCACAGCAGTCTATGTCACATTACTCTGTAGCAAGGTTTTTGTAAAAGGTGGTGATGAATATGCTTGTTGAACAAAAGTGATAGGAAAATGAACTGCAACTTACTTGTTATCATTAAGCATCACAGTTTTAAAATAGAAAGAAATGTTAAGGATTTGATTTTGAGCCATGGGGCATTGTCTAATGATTAAAATAACAACCTATATATTAATGTAGACAGTATATTAATGTTAATCTAACTATATGTTTCAATCTCCTAACTTTATAGTAAGGAAAACTGAAGCTCAACAACTGGTGAATTTTCACTTCAAAGATTTAGTCCTATTTAATAGCAAAGGCAGAGCCACAGTGCAAATCTCAGGCTCCCATTTTCATTCCACAGTCAATATCACAAGACACGTGTATTAGCTCTTCCATTTCGTTGTATGTACATTTATTTTTATTTTTTATTTTTTATTTTTTTTTGTACTGGGGATCAAACTCAGGACCTTGCACTTGTGAGGCAGGTGGAGGAACCACTGAGCTAAATCCCCAGCCCTTGTTGTATGTACATTTAGTACAAAAGGTTTTCAATTTAAAATTTTCATTGAAAAAGATCATATATGCTAGGGTGAAGACAAGACAGAGGAACTTTGTGGCAACTAACATATTACTACTTTAAAACAATAGTAATTCTTAGAATAACTTTTTAAAGCCTGATTTGTTATGTTAATAAAATAGGAAGCAAAATAATGGTCTGATTTCACTCTTCCTCTGTAAAAATGGAACTAGCTGAGGCAAACTTTAACTATGGAGATGTGCTGGGTTTCATCTGTGGGTGCTGATTCCTTTTCTTACTTCCTCCTTCGTCTGAAAACAAAAACAGGAAATCAAAGGCTAATTATGACACTTGATTTATGTAAAATCGAGGACAAAGATGGTTGAAAACTGTTTTTAAAATTAGCTCAATTAATATACTTAAATACAGTATATACATATAATTCTGAATATAACTCTACATTAACATATACATATACATGTATGTACACATAAGTGTATATGATTCTTTAAAAATATCATTGTGCTACTTGCCATGTAAAATTTAGCTCTTTAGGCCTCAAGTTCCTCATTTGTAAAATGCAAATAATAACAGTTCTTACTTTTTAGGATTGTTGTGAAAGATTTAGAGCCTGGCACATGGTAAGAACCTAATAAATATTACATAATTAGATAATTAAGTATTTTATATATGAGATGTGATAAAAATACAGTATTTAAATTTTTAAAAAAGTTTTACTGTTTTGTGAGTATCTTTAGTTGCATGGTTGCCTCCATGTTCTCAATTGATTCAAAATGTTTATCTTCTATGGTTTTTATGACATTTTTTTGACTTGGGGAAAAGCCAGAACTTGCGCAGTAGCAGGTCTGGTGGATAAGTTAGATAAAGACACACTATATTTAGTGAATAAGGAAATCAGGACACATGATGTTTTCACAAACTTGATTTTCCATTGGAAGGTACTTGGCAGTAGCATTAATTATATTTTTGATCACACCTTGTAAAGACACTCACAAAAGAAGATTTCCAGAACTGCTTCAGAGAGTAGCAAGAATGATGGGAAAAGTGTGTTTGAAGCAAGGGAGAGTATTTTGAGGGGGATTAATGGTAACATGTCTTCTACCATAGGAAACGATAAAAAAATTTAAACATCTATTTATTTTGATCACATTGCTCTTTTGTGTGTGAGCGCATGTGTGTCTACATGCATGTGCATATACTCTCCGAATAAATTTATTCAATAAAATCATCAGTTACTTGGGTCTACAGATAAACATGTGAATACAATTTTGTTATGCACTTTCTTTTATGTTTAAGGGTTGTGAAATTACTCTGTCGGATGTGCTATTGGTGGATACATGACATTATGCATTTGTCAAAACTCATGTAACTTCACACCAAAAAGTGAAACAATGTATACAAACAAATCATTTAGAAGCTAGGCCGGTTTTGTGAAAAGAATGCAGACTTCAACAAGAGAATCTAACTGTTATAAATGTATAAAACAAGCTCACTGAAGGAGTTGGGGGAGTAAGTCCTAAACTAAATAATTTTTCAAATGACTGATGTCTTTTAGAAGAAGGACAAAAGGAACTACATGTAGACATTGTACTATTGTAGACAGCTAAGTTAGGTAGAAATATTATAGGCAGTCAGACAGGGCTAGGCTCTTGAGGGAGTCAATGCAGAGGATGAAAACACATTATAACTCTGGCCAGAGGTGCATCTGTTGAAGACCAAGCCTCAGGATAGAGATGGAATGACCAGGCCTACATACCTCCCCAGGGAATAAGATAAATGGTATCACTTTGTCCAATAAAGTCTAGATAGACATCAAGCACCCTGGTGGATGACCAGGACCCCCTGATCCATCCCTTCCTAAAGACAGTCTTTGTTCTTTCCATGTACACTTGGTACATGACCTGCTTCCCCACTGGATCAATATTACCTAAGCAGCTATACTTGTAATCTTATTGGTTGATCATAGTTTTGACCTATGTTGTACCCACCTTGTGATTTTACTCTATAAAACTTCCTTTGAGAAGTGGGCTCGATGGCAACCCACTTTCAGGTCCCCTCCTGACTCTTAGGAGCTATCTCTTCAATGTTTCCTACCCTTAAACTCTGTTGTTCCTTAGAATTCATTCTTCAGTTTTGGAGAACATGAACATGGCATATCTGACATCTAGCAGGTTGGGAGTTACATTTATTTCCACTATATCAGTACTATGGTTGATAAATTTTTTTCCTAAGAGAGTATGGGCTAGCAATTCTGATACATGGATGCTGAAAATGAACAATTAAGTAAATGGATGTAGATGGCAGGAGCCAGATTTCTCATGAGTGAAGTAGGAATTATATATACATAAGCCAGGAGAGGAAGCTAGAATGATCTTCTGGTAATGGATTAGAGTTAGAGAAAACATTATGAACTCATGTTCAGCTTAATGTAGATACAAATGGTTACATGTGGAAATATTTACAGATAGTTGTATATACATGGATTAGTATTCATCTATGTGTATGATACTCCAAACAGCAAATAGCAGATCCTGTATCTTGGTTTCTAATACCAATCTCCAATAAAAGGAACCAAGGGGGCCGGGGAGTTAGCTCAGTGGTGCTGCCTGCCTTGAAAGCACAAGGTCCCAAATTCGATCCCTGGTGTCAAAAAAAAAAAGGAACCAAGGTTTCTTAGAGAAATGGCTGATTTTAGGCCTGGGGCATGATAAACCTGGAGGTTCTTTTATTACCAGAAGGAAATAAATGCTCAACAACAAAAATAAGAAACTATCCCACATTGACGGGAATATATTAAAGGAACATAGAACAACTGACAGAGCTCCAGTGACCAAAGCTGGGACAATTATAACCAAACTAGTACTGAGTTATAACTCAATGTAAAAAATATTTATGAGTTCATACTCATATAAATAAATTACTAAATAATACAAATGGAGAAGAGAGAAATCTCCTATGCAAAATAACTTCGAATTATTTATTCATACATTTCATCCTGAAGAGTAGCATAAATTCCCATTTTCTAACTGGGGGCTGCACATAGTGACTTCCTTCCAAGGAGTAGTAGGGGAAAAGAGCAACATTACAGTCATGAAACTTGAAAAACATGATTATAGTCAGGTGTTGAAAGGTCAACACGAGCAGTGATAGATAGCCAGGTGTGGTGGTACAAACCTATAATCCCAGCTACTCTGGAAGATGAATCAAGAGGATTTCACTTTTGAAGCCAGCCTGGACAACTTAGTGAGGCTCCTTTTCAAAATAAAAAGGGATAGGGATGTAGCTCAATGGTACAGCACTTGCCTGTACAAGGCCCTAGGTTCAGTCCCAGTACTGCAAAGAGAACAAAGCAAAGAACAAAAGCAATGACAGATAGCATATATCCTTGTAAGTAGTCTAGGGCACGTTACTACACCTCTTATGATCTTATTATCTAAGGATAATACAATCTACAGCGATGGCCTTTTAAATATTTTAAATACACACAAAATATCTACCACAGTGGCTGGCCCATAATTGAAAAACAGTATCCATAATCAAGAATTAAATGTTTGAAAAAGTGACTAGATCTAATTTTTGTAATTTAATGGTATTTCTTTTGAAAACTATTGAGTGGGGTGCCACTGACCTAGTAATACATCTGAATACAGTAATACAGTGGACCTTCAAGTTACAACTGGCCTGATATACAAACTTGGGTTAATTAGGTTAATGGAAGATTCATCTGGCTCTTGTTATCTACAGCGTGTACCCAGGTAAACATCCGGATCTCGGCTCTATTGACTTATTTATAACTGACCCTCAAGACCCAGTCGAGTCCGTCAGTCAAGGGTCCACTGTATACCATAAACTGTCATATATTCATAATATAGTTCTATTTAGATATTTGTATCATTTGTAGATTATTGAAGAGGCTTGTGAACATTATCATTTTAAGACTGCATCTGCTGTTAGCAGAGCTCCAGGCAATATTATTTCTGCCTCTCTCTTGGTCTTGAGTTGCTCAACATTTCTTCAAAAATCACCCTGCAAGAAAAAAACCTCTTGTGGGGTTATTCGAAGCTACACTGGAGAGCCCTTAAATGCCCCAAGATGTGTGCTTACGATTGTCCTACTAAATATAGAAGAATGAGGGTATCGTGGTGTTGTCCTTTGATTGTGACTCCTCTGTTGCTAATGCATTATTTCAATGTGGATTTGCAATCTTTCAATTAGCAATAATCTTGGCTCGGATAGACTTCACTGGCTACGATACTGCCACTGTGCAAAGCTGATTTGTGGTCTTTAACCCTAGACTATGTTAATGAATGTATACTAGTATTTAATGTTCAGGAGAGGTGGTAGATGACACTAGTAATTTTGCATTATGAAGAAACTGGAGGGCCAGGCATATAGCTCAGCGGCACAGCACCTGCCTAGCAAGCTTAAGGTCCTGAGTTTGATCACCAGTACAAAAAAAAAAGAAAGATAAAAGGAAAGGAGGAAACTGAAGTTAATAAAGCGGTTTAATTAAAAAAATGTATATACCTCACATGAGCCAGAAGAGGATTTTGAATGTTTCACTGCAAAGTAAAGATGTTTGGGGTGGTAAGTGTGCTAATTGTTTTATCTGATTATACAGTATAACTTTGTACAATTATGTCAATTAAAAATAGAACTAAAAATGGTCAATACCAAAAGATTGAAATATGACAACTGTTTGATAGATGCATTTTGCTTGGGGAGTTAATGCCATACTTTTCTAGTCAGAAATGAAATAGAGCCAATTTGTGACAATCTGAATATGTAGGAGAAATTGCTTTTGTTTCAAAACTAAAAAGAGTAGACAACCTGGATATTCACAGTCTTCACTTGGAGGTTTAAAAATTATTGGCAGTGGCTTGTTTGAAAGTAATTCACAGTTGATTTTTGCTTCTTACCTCTTTTTGACTTACAGTATCAATCAGACTGGACACTGCTGTTGGGGAATCAAATCTTTTGCAATAACAGCCCCACATATCTCCTTATCATACACTTAAAGAGCTTGTTTTGTTTTAAATTTCTTACTGAGAGCCAAAGGATCCAGCATCTCAGATCATCCTGTCCCTGGTTTCCTTTATAACAACTGATATGGATAGGATGTTTTTAAGATCACATGGAATGGAATTGCAATCAGTACCAAAGTAGGTGCTTATTTTTGTTTTTTAAAAGATAGCTGCTGATATAAGCATTCTCTTTATATCACTCAATTTCTGTAACTCTCAGAAATAGCGTACTTTACTCACTTTGCTTCCCTTGCTAGCAAATAAACTTTGATTCATGTCCAACATGGACTTGTGAAGGTGAAGAGGAAGGCAATTCTGTCACAGACTTTGTCTGTGGCATTGTAGTGGCAGAAGTGATGTTCCCATAGTTGCAAGATAACACAGGATGTCCAAAGTTTGAGTAATTTACTCTTTCAACACAAAAGTTTCTT
This sequence comes from Heterocephalus glaber, assembly GCF_053883595.1. Classification (NCBI taxonomy): domain Eukaryota; kingdom Metazoa; phylum Chordata; class Mammalia; order Rodentia; family Bathyergidae; genus Heterocephalus; species Heterocephalus glaber. The sequence continues at coordinate 12,106,578 of NW_028258156.1, forward strand.
TTTTTCTTTCCTCTTCTTTTTTTTTTTTTAAAAGCCGGGTCTCACTATGTAGCCCAGGCTAGCCTTAAACTCGTATGATTATCTCGTGAGTGCTGGGATTATAGGCATGCAACACTATGTCCAACTGGGTTGTTTTAAATTAGTTTTAACAAGTCCTTTCTGTGGAGTCTTTTAGGAAATTATTCATCCATTCATTTAAAAGAATATTTCTTGAGTATCTATTTTAGGCACTAAGGAAACATCACTGAACAAGGCAGAAAAATCCCTGACCTCTTCATGAATCTTATATTCCATTAGAAGACAGATAGGGCTGGGGATTTAGCTCAGTGGTTCTGCTGCCTGCCTTGCAAGCGCAAGGACCCCAGTTCGATCCCTGGTACTGAAAGAAAAAAAAAAAGAAGACAGATAATAAGAAAAATAAGTTCTTATGTCAGAAGGTCTAACTGCTATGGAAAAATCTGAGGCAAAGATGGGCAGATGATTAGGGGAGGGTAATATTTTAAATGGGATTGGTAGGGTAGGTTTCCTGCAGGTATTTGGTGGCAAGATCCTTCCAGGTAGGGCAAAGGCACCAGAGCCAGAGGGTGCCATGGTGTTATAGGAACGGAGTGGGGTGGGGGCAGGCCTGGCTAGCTGGAACAAACTATTTAAGGGAAATAAGGTCAGAGAGGTGGGGTGTAGGGTAAGACTTGGGAAGCCAGCCACCGTAGGAATTTTAAGTGGAAGAAAGGACTCTGGCCAAGGAAACTGGGAAAGCTAGTAGAAGAACTAGCAATTTCGGTTTGTTCCTAGGTCTACAGACAAACTTCTGATTGTTAAAAGCATATCCAGGTCATATCACAGGTTGGTTCAAATCTCAGAGTTGTGTCTACAACTAATTTATCCCCTTAAGTGAAAATGTCTTGCTTCTGGCAAGTCAAAAAGATGTAGAAAATAAAATTGAATACTCAAGCCAGACACCTAAATTACAGTTTTAGTTCACTAGTCGGTAACTTAAATATTAATGAACCTCTTTCTCCGTTTTCTTATTTACAGGTTGGAACAGTATCTTTTTCCAAGTTCCTTCCTGTCTCTAGTGTCTCTTGGTTTCCCTTAATACCTCAGTCCAGGTTTTATTTTCCAGTCTTATTTCCTATTTATGGCCTGATCTTTCAATACCAGTAATATATTTTATTGTATTACAGAGGTGAGAGTTTTGCTGGTTCAGCAACGTGGAAATTATGTGCAAAAACATGGATCAAAACAACAAAAACTACTTGGCTACAATTAGTTGAATGGAGCAAGTTAGGATTTTTATTTAATTCTGGCAGATCTGCTTAAATGAACCATTTTGTTTTCTTTATGGGGACACATAGAATAGGAAATACATAATGCTTTGCTCTGTTTTGAGAATTTAAGAGTAACATATTAAGTAAATTACACTTAGCACAACAGTGGTTTTTTTGTTTTGGTACCGGGGATCGAACTCGGGTCCTTGCACTTTTAGGGCAGGTGGCAGAACCGCTGAGCTAAATCGTGGCCCTAACACAATAGCGGTTTTGTGGAGGGAAAAAGGTTCCAGTAAAGGGAAAGAAGGAACTACTGACTGTAGTTTTTCAAAATGCTTTTGTACGAATGAGATGGAAGCATTTTGCTTGTTATGTCTGAAAATTTACTTCTCAATTTCTTTGGAAACTGGGTTCTAACATAAAACAGACTACCCAGAATTTGACAGTATGTTGAGGTCAGGCACTTCATTCTGATTCAGAAAGAAACGAGTGTCTCTAATTCCACACACTCTAACACATCTCTCGTGGTAGGATGAGAATGGTATCAGTCTCAGGGGCTTCTGAGCACCCCGGAGTTCCAGTGTGGTCCCATTTAAAAACTATTTACAGAATCGCTGAAATTTGCTCAGTGTGATACACAAACACACCATAAGTAAAAGCCGTGGGGACAGCAGTTAAAAAAACAAGACCTGCATTGATTTATTTGAAAGGTCTCTCATAGGTAGAAAACTTAACCCTTGTGGTTACTACTCTATGCCGGTGAGTCACCTAATCAGCAGCGTCCTCACTCGCAGAGCCAGGATCAGGGTAAAGCCGATACGCCCGTATCACATCTACGACCTGTCTCGCACCTCTGTGGAGAACTCACTGAGAACTGCCAGAGACAAAGGAAAGTTTCTGTCCAAGTTTCGGACAGAAGGACTGCGAGAGGAGCGGTTTCAGATCACCCTCGGAGGCCAGGCGGCGAAAGAGCCGACTACCCCGCGAGCTCTTCGGTCGCCGCGGGCCCAGGCAGACGCGAGATGCAAGTCTGCCCTGCTGGGAATCTGCCTGCTCGCCGCCGAGACGCCCGCGGTCCGCAGCGCCATCAGTCCAAGTCCCGAGCTCGGCCAGCGTCGCTCCTCCCCAGGGATGGCGAAGCCCGGCGTGTGGAGAACGACGAGCGACCTCCGCGGCACCGCGCGCCGGACCCCGCGCGACCCCGGCGGCCGGGCTTCTCCTCACTCCCAGCGGCCCCAACTTGGCCGGAGCGCCCAGCCCCTGGGTCGTCGGCCCCGGCGCCCAGTGGGAGGGCCAGTGCCCGCCTCCGCTTCTCCGCGCGCCGGCGCTATGGAGACGGTCACGAGACGCCGTCGGCTCCCGCGCCTGCCAATGGGGGCGCACGTCGCGGGGAGACGCGGACGTCGCTCATCCAAGATGGCGGCGCGCCCGTCGCGAGCAGCCGGGCCGGGGGGAAGCCAGCGAAGCCGAGTAAAGCCGCCGCCCGGGAGGAGACTGAAGGAGCAGTTGCCGCCGTTGGCGGCGGCCCGGGCAGTTTTCGCTGCTGCTACGGCTGTTGCCATGCGGCGAGGGTAGGGAGGACCTCACTTCCCCGAGGTGTAATAATGTTAACAGAGGTAAGCGGCGACGGCGGCCAGTATTTACCTGTGAAATGGGAAGGGGGCCGTCGCCAGCCCGTCAGAGACCACTATCTCTCTGGCCGGTGGGCTCGACTCTCCGCCGCGGGTTTTAGGGCCCGAGGAGCTGCGGGGATCTTACAAGTGCCCTCAGTGTAGGAGCTGTGCTGAGTCAACAGAGTCCCACCACCTCCGGCTCCCGTGCCTCGCTTTTCGCAGTTGCCACTCGCCAGTCGCCCTGGCGCTGGGCTCCCGCCTGCTGTCGGTGCCTCCCAACTCATCGTTCCTTCCGGTGTCCCCTTACACTCTGCTGTGTGCCCGTGCCGCCCCTCCTCCTTTCTGCCCATTGCTGCACCCCTGCGGTTTGCCCGAGGTCTCACTTCGCGAGCTCCGGGGCCCTACCCCTCCTGGCTCGGTCAGCATCCAGGGTTTGTCGCTCGGCCAGACCGGTTTGTTCTCCACTCCCTCCTTTGCTTCGTGGAGTGGACCTTTCCCCTGAAGCTTCACTTGCATAGCTCGGTGTTATCCCCTCCCCCACGTTCTGTCACCTTTCGCTTAAATCGCTTAAAAGTTTAGTTTAGCATCTACCTTCTTGATTTGTGTCTGGCCCCTTTGCTGCTCTCTGTGGAACACTTTTCTCCTTGGACCTGAAATGGAAGTAGGGCAGCAATGACAAGCCAATCAGTTTCTCTTTTCTGGTCCCTACTGTCCCTTGCAAAAACCAGACTTTTTGAAGAAGTAATTTGCCTTCACTAGAAGTACTGTAAGGGGAAGAACTAAATTGCTGTAACCGGGTACTTGACCCAAAAGTTAGCACAGTTAAGTATAGTGGTATGTGCAGGAGTGGGCATCGTAGAACCAAAGATACTGAAGCTTGTGGATTTGGTAAAATACTTTCTTAGAAGCTTTTGCTCTAAGTATTGTGAAGATCTTGATGTCAGCAAGTGGTTTGGGTATCTTTGTGGGCTGAACTAGGGATAGGAAACACTTTTAATAGGCAGTAGGAAGTAGTCCTACATGTACCAAAAAGGAAATAAAAGTATTTGTAGATGAGTGGCTTTTATTGTGTAAAAAGGGTTGATAGATTGCTTGGCTTTCTGAGTCCTTGTAACTTAACTGAGAAATGTCATAGGATACGTTGGTGTTTGCTCTTAACCAAAGCACATAGTCTGGCATATGATGATGTGTTTGGTAAATCTGTATTGGTCGATTGTAATTCTTACTACTTAATTAGAGTACTGAGAAGTTTACTTTATATTTCCAGATTCCATAGACTTCATTCCTGGAGTTAATTTCATTGTCAGAGACTGTGACTGTATATAAGTTTCTGTTGGTCATTAGTAGTAGTTCAAAAAAACATTTAGCCAAAGTTCTATTTTTACCTTAAGTGTGACATTTTGGTGAGAACACTTAGTTTTGCAAGTTTTTAGTGGTGTCTCTAATGTATAATATTTTATGAGATCTTTTGATGAAACTTGGTTTAAAATTTAAGGGGGTATTAATACTTTCAGATGAAAATAGTATCTAGTAGAATGCTAATATCTTCATTTGGAAAGACTGAACTTCCCAAGCTTTTGTGCTTTAAAGTAATTTTGCATTTAAGTGAAATATTTTACACATAAGTCAATGATGATAGTAAGCTGCACTTCAGTGCTTTGTGTGTGTACCTTGTAGACGTTTGTAATTGGTAGAACCAACATTCCTACCTTGGTTGCCATTCTGTTAACTGCTCCTGCTGCGAAGTGAGGCCTTAGATTAAATTGTACTTGGTTTATTGTTTGGTTTTTTGGTACCGGGGATCGAACTCAGGACCTTGTGTTTGCAAGGCAAGCAGCGGAACCACTGAGCTAAATTCCCGGCCATTAAATTGTACTTGGATTATCATCTGTGGTTTTGAGTAAGTTATTTTATAGATGAAATTGAAGCCTGGGGTCTTGTCTAAGGTGAATCATTAATAACATAGTTGAAACTGGAATCTCATCCCCTGACTGTCAGTACAGAAAACTGACCATTTTTCTGAGCTGCCTTGCAGTTAGTATTCGCTTCTCTTGGTAGATTTTAAAACTTAAACCGAGAAATTGTCAGTACTTGAAAAAGACTTTGCTTAACCTTAGCTTTTACCTTTTTCTTTTAAACAAGGATTTTAAGTTGTGAAAAACAGACCTAAAATATTTTAGATAAAAATTTTTGCTGAATATTGTTTATAAAAAATTGGTGGTGTGGTACTTCTTTTTAGATGTGACTTAATTTGTGAGCTGCATTATGAAAGATAGTCCTGTCTTTCTGTTAGTCATGTTCAGCAAGCATTTTCTGTGCTCAGAAAGCAGTGAATTCTACTGTGTAATTGGTTCTTTTATATCAGCATAGGTGATATGATCTGTACCCAGGAGGTGAGAAACAGATTGACAAAGTTAAAATGGCTTGTTTAAAATCATGTAACAGGTGTTAGAGCCACCTCTTATTCAAAATTATGTACTTTTTTGTTTTAATGGCCCAGCGTGTAATGCATCTTTTCTTTTTGTAGCCAACTCTAGTATACCATTTTTAGTATTTTTTTTTAAGGAGGTGAGGATGCTAAGTACATAGAAGATGATAACAGCAATGGTAAATATTTATATGGAAATTTAATTTTGCATTTGTCAAATATATCTTTATCAAAACCTTTTCAGAAATGATAAACCACACCACCTATTTATTAAAGTTAAGCTAAAAGGAAAAATTACTCAATTGAGTAAACCAATATGTACATTGAACTTTGAAACCTATGAAAGATAGTAGGTTAGTGTGAATTGAAAGGACAGGCCCAGTTATATATTTCTCATTGCTAACTTTTTGGTTTCAATTTGTACTATTATAAATACAAGTGAGTTATTTATAAAGCTTGCAAATTGTATGAATGTACTTGTGCGTTTTTTTTTAATGTTTCATACAAAGGTGAAATACACATCTAGCACGTGTGCTCGCATACACACACACACACACACACACACGCACACACGCTTTAATGCCCAAGTGAACATTTTTTCCTTCCGTCTTTGCCTCTGTTAGGAGTTTCTCCTATAACAATTGGCAAATACTTTGTCAAGTACACTCAAGAGTACTTAACTTTCTACCTTTCCACCTAGATCAACTTTTTATGTCAAAATTAGGGGCCCAGGATATTTGTTTGCCTGAGATTTTTCAATTAGTTTGAATTCTCACAACATTAGAATGTAATGAATATTTATTAGTGAGTTTTCATAAACTGATTTTTAAATTTTTCTTAATATTTCAAAAGCTATTAGGAATATGAATTTGAGAATTATTAAGAACTAAAGGTACAGAAGATGTGGGGAAGTATGCTGAATTGATTCTAGTGCCTCAGAATGCTTTGGAAGTTCCTGCATAAACACCAATTAGCTTTTTGTCACTAGTTCTGTGCTTTTAAAAGTAGTTGATAAAAAATTATTGATTGTGTATGTGGGGGCATTAAGTGAATGTTAAAAGTTTATATTTACGTTCACTTATTTCTATTCAGGTTTGTTGATTTTTAGATATTAATAATAATAATCAATTTTGAGGTTAACAGGTACGAAACAGTTGGGGAAAGTCAGAAACTATAGACTTTTAGAAATCTCAGGTATTTAAAAAGGATTTTACAAGGAGAATCAATAGAGTCAGTCTGCTTTGCTGGTATAAGCATAACATTGTTTAGCATCTTTTGAGTAGCCAAGATGAGTATTGCTATTTTCCAAGAATTTAAAAATTTTATGTCAATATTATTTTACATTGATGATCATATTTGTACACATTTATAAGGTATAATGTGATGTTTTAAAATATACAGTGTGGAAGGAATATTTAAGTTCAGCTAACATGTCCGTAACCTCACTTATTTTTTGTGACAAGATGTGTGAAATTTCTTCTTAGTTATTTTAAAATATATAGTATATTATTGATAATAGTCACCTTGTTCAGTTGTCCTCAAGATTTCCTTCTTCTGAAACTTTATAATTTTGACCAATAATTCCCTCTCTCCCTCTTAACAATCATTCTTCTCTGCATCTCTGTGTTCTGCTTTTTAGATTCTACATGTGATATCACGCAGTATTTACCTTTCTTTTCCTGTCTTATTTTGATTTTTTCCCCCCAGTACCGGGGATCGAACTCAGGACCTTGTCTTATTTTACTAAGCATAATGTCCTCTGTGTTCATTTGTGTTGTCGCAGATGTTCTGTAATTGTTCATCTTTTGATGGATACTTAGGTTGATTCATATCTTGGATATTATATGCAGTACTGCAACACATATAGGAAGGCAGATATCATTTGATATATTTAGTTCAAGTCTTTGGACATTTACTCTGGGATTGCTAGATCATGTGGTAGTTCTATTTTTAGTTTTTTGAGCAACTTAACATGTCATTTTCTATTACCACCAACATTGTACACAAGAATTCCCTTTTCTCCCCATGGCAATATTGTTGTCTTTCATCTTCTTGAAAATAGCCACTCTAACAGGTGTCAAGTAACATTTCATTGTGATATTTATTTGCATTTTCCTAATGGTGCGCAGTTTCCCATTTACCTGTTGACCTTAAGTCTTCTTTTGAGAAAAGTGTCTTCATGTCTTTGCTTATTTTTCTCGCAGTTGGGAATTGAACCCAGAGTCTTTGTCATATGCTAGGGAAGCTTTCTGTCACTGAGCTACATGTATACCTACTGCCCTTTGTTTCAAAGTTTGATGACCATTTTGCCATAGATAATGATAACGAATGGTTTCTTTACTAGTACACTCACTGTATGTATACTGTATAAAATTTCTTTCATTTATTTTATTTGAGGAAATAAGGGGTTAAATTTGGGAGAGGGAGTAGGAAATAAGTAGGTTTAAAGATTTAAGGCATTATTTTGTGCATCACAGGGCCCCTGCAAATGTGTCAACTTTCATCTCTTAATGTAAAACTATCAGCATCTACATAGATTTTGCAGAGGGCTGTTTTGTCTTAATTTAATCAGATTGTTAGCTTACATAGTATATGTGTCATTTCTAGTTTACGGAATAGAGAGAATTCTCTTAGAAAGTAAAACGAGAGGAGAAAGGGTATGAGAGGATGTTTGAGATAGATTGCTTTAGGTAGAATCAACTAAAGTTCCTTAACTAAACAGTGATGAAAAAGCAGGGAGCGTAGGCTTGTGGAAGGGATAGAAAATAGGTTCTGTAGGGCCGGGGATTTAACCCGGTGGTTCTGTCGACTGCCTCACAAGTCCAAGGACCCGAGTTCGATCTCCGGTACCAAAAAAAAAAAAAATAGGTTCTGTCATGGGAGTTTCCAGGGCTGGGCACTAACTAGTCATTTGATGGCAAAAGTAAATGCTACTTTATAGCTTCCTGAGCAAAGTTCTCAGATTACGGCTTTTTAAATGGTGTTTTGGTTTTGCAGACCATGAAGTTGCCTTGTCACTTGGCGGTGATGTAGAATTAAGTTTCTGTTTTGGAGTCAGGTTTAATTTTGATAATACATGGTCTTAAATATTTGCAAGGAGAGGAATTTTGAATTAAAGAAAGTGGACAGCTTTTAAATTGTAAGTGGTTGAAATTGACTGAATAGGTTAAAATTGCAGTGATGCTTACTTAAGCCCATCAACATATCACAATAGTGTGGAAAAACACAAATTAACCTATATGATAAGCATTATAAGGAATGAGTCCTGACTTCACCATTTGTTTATATGGGATGTTGGGGAAGTTCTTTGAACTCTCTAAGCATTAGTTAACCTTCTGTATAAACCTGGGATAATAGTACCTTCTTAGATGTTCTCACAGTGTTATAAAGATCAAATAAGGTAATGGGAGGTATGATACTTTGTAAATTGTCAATCATACAGATGTTAGTAGTTAATATTCAGTTTTTTCTTTATATACCTTGTATTAATAATGAATTCCACTCTTGGTCTCCATTTAGCTTTATTGTTCTCTAGTTTTTTGCTGTATGGTTCCCTGGCCATGGGTACAATTCAGGGAAGGCAGGGAATAGACAAAGTGAAAGAAGAATAGACTGAGAGCAGGTATTATACATTAGTAAATGAAGGTAGAAAAAAATTTTTTTGGTGGTTTGGGGGATTGAATCCGGCTTCTTCACACTGAGCTACATCTCCAGCCTTTTTATTTATTTTTTTTAATTTTAAAAATTCTTAAAAATGTTTAAATCAGAGTCTTACTAAATTTCTAGGTTGCCCAGCTTGAGCTTGAGTGATCCTTCTGCCTCAGTTTCTCACAGTGCTGTGATTAGAAGCATGCACCAGTATGCCTGGCTCTTTATTTATTATTTATTATTATTATTATTATTATTATTTTCAAGCAGGGACTTGCTAAGTTGCCTAGCCTGTGCTTGAACTTGGCAATCCTCCTTCCACAACCTTCCAGAGTGCTGGAATTTCTCAAAGAGAAGTTCCCAAAAATGTTTTGAAAAAGATGACTTCTTTTTGAGGGTGAGCAGTCATTTGTGTGTACCTATTTTGAAATCTTTGTGGGAAATCTTTAATTTGTTACTAATCAGCCCTGGTAACTTTTTAAAAGGAAAAGCTGTTGTTTAGGATAATATAAGGTTTTGGTTATAAATTGTACTGGAGATTGATTTTTGTGAATTAATTTGTTCAACAAACACAAATATACCTACTTTGTGTTAGGCACATGCTAACTAGTTCTGGTGTGGATGGAGTTACACTAGAAACTTGCCCTCAGAAATCTTGCTGTCAGGTCTAATTGAGTTCTTTGCCTCTGGCTATCACAGCTGATGCCTTAAAGTGTTTTTTCCCTCCCTTTGGTCAGACTAAAACAAATAATATAATTAAGAGGTTAAAAAATTAAGAGGAAGAAAAGATTGGACAATGTAATTAAAAGGTAAGTATGACTTGGATCAGCTTTACAACTCTAGGTAAAACTACTACTATAGTTCCGGTGACAGCTCTGAAATGAGCTTCTTGGAACTGAAGAGTCCATTCACCTCTACTGTCTGTAATTGCTTCAAGATAATTTATAGTGAGAAGTGTGTTTGTGTGTGTGTTTGTGGGTGTATGTGTGTAGTATACAGAAAAAAAATGAAAATTCTGTGAATCCTATTTATTTAGTGGTGTTAGAGAACAAATGAGGGCCTTAAGCATGCAAGGTAAGTAGTCTCCTACTGAGCTACATCCCCAACTCCTGTGAATCTGTGTTTTGTTTTTTCTGAAAACACTGTGATGTGAGTTTCCCTAGATCGGTTGTATTGTTTAGTTTTCTCATTGCTGGACAAAACACCTGACACATGCAACTTGAAGAAGGAGAGGTTTATTTGGCTCACGGTTTCAAGATTCAGTCCATAGTAGGCTGCCCCAAGGCTGGAACATTATGTCAGAGCAGAGCAGGGAACAGGGCCAGAGAGGCAGGGGCCAGGAACTAGTATCCATAGTCATGCCTCCCCGACTTACCTATCAACACCAGAAATATGCTTTGCTAATCTAAGTGGCTCTCAAGCCAATCAAGTTGACAATCCAATTTTAACTGTCATAATGGTCTGTCAAATTTTACTGAAAGACTGCCAAATTCCCTAACGAAAGTAATAATTGGTCCCCTGCTCCCACCTCCACATATTATATATTTATTTGCTTATTTTATGTTTTTCCTGCTAGATTGCTCTTGAGGTTGAAGTTGTATCCACTTAGAGCTTGACTCTTGGAAGGTCTCATTAACTACATGTTGAATTAATGAATGTAATTCCCTCAAGAAAAATTGAGATAAAAGTGAAAAATTACTAAGATAAAATTGTCTGTGATAAATTTAAACTATCACACAATTACCTATCTGTATATTGACTACTATTTTTTTTCCATTAGACATTTTATATAGTAAGGGCCTGGCGATTGAGTATTCTGTTTGAGATCAGTAGGATAAACAACAACAAAAAAATAGCATGAGCGGTTTTAGTTAGGAATATAGTTTTTTAAATTTTCCTACAGGGAAAAATACGATTGAGGTGTTATTTTGATATAAACAGTTACAAATGGAAGGAGTTAGATTTTTATTTTGTATCTTTTATTACTTCATATTTATTATGATTTCATGTGTACTTAATCCATAACATTTTATTCCTGACCTAGATATACTAAAAGCTTTGTTATAATATTACTGTAATGCTGATTTTCATGGCAGTTTGTTGAATGTTTTGGCTTGTAAGACCTTTATTGCTTCCTTGAGATTTTACAGATACATATGAGAAGACATTTGATCGTGGATTTCAGAGTTGGAAATTACAGGGATACAAATGGTTAGCCCCTTGACCAAAATGCCCCTTAATGTCAGTTTCAATGCTATTAAGTCATTTTGTCCACCTATAGTCCTATTGTATACAAAAGTAATAAGTACCAGAAAAGTTCAATAAAATAATTTTACTCTGTTCAGTTTAAACTGGTATAATCTATGTAATAAACTTTTGAAGTTACTGAGAGGCTCATATATATCAACTATGATAGTTCACCATTGTTGACATATTGCACTATTTTCTCTAATTTCCTGAGAGATTCTTGTGTGTCTGAGAAAACCCTAAGGTGAATCCTGGTTTGCTTTTGACCTTAGCCCTGCATTTTTGAAGAGTCCTTGGATGTTGCTGTGTTTAATCCTGAATTGGTTTTGCTCCTGAAACTCGAACTATTTTTAACCTGCTTGTGGTTTGGCACAGGATAGATAGGCAGTTCTTTGTATTGTTACTTATTTTCAGGCTAGAGCTGTGTGACAACATGGATGTGTGGGAAATATGGAGGCTTGGAAATTGTAAGAAATGGTACTATTTCAGTGGAAGAGTTAAATATGAAATAAAACTTCACATCTTTTGTTATTACATAATTTTTTGACTAATGACCTGACAATGTTAAATATGAAATAAAACTTCACATCTTTTGTTATTACATAATTTTTTGACTAATGACCTGACAATATTAAATATGAAATAAAACTTCACATCTTTGGTTATTACATAATTTTTTGACTAATGACCTGACAATATTATGTGTTATCCACTTTGCAATTTGTTTTTGATTTCCCTTCCTGAGTGTGGTAGCTTTTTTTCTCATAATTTTTCTCAGCTGAGAAACACCTTTGATGCTAAATCAGACTGCAGTGTTAATATAATCAGCTACTTTTATATCTGATCTTTTCCTCCTTCAGTACCTAAGTGTTCAACACTTAACACTGCTGTAGCTGGGTATGGTGGCGCACTCCTGTAATCCTAGCACTTGGGAGATCAAAGATCACTGAGGCGCAAAGATCACTGAGTTCACGTCCAGCCTGAGCTACATGGTGAGTTCAAGGCCAGCTTAAACTATATAGCAAGATCTTGTCTCAAACAAAACAAAACAAAACAAAGCAAAACTTAAAACAAAGATAAAAAAAACAAAAAACAAATCCTGTTGAAGTCCTGGTAGGACAGGCAAATGAAATGGACTACAGGGAGGTTGGAGAACACTTGCAGGGTAGAATTCTACAAAGGTAAAAAAATAATAAACTTTATAAATAATGGGTATTGGTAAATAAAGGCTTTAGAAAAACCAGGAAATGTTGAGAGTATATTTTAAGAACAAAAAACCTCTAGAAGTTAATGTCGCATAACTCAGAATATTCAGTTAAATAATAGGCACTAATGCAAAGTTTATATGACTGTATGAGATTATCTTTGTACTAGGATTTAAAGTATTAATCATCTTTATCACAAGTTGAATATCCCTAATTTTTGAAAAAAGTGTACACTTTTGTTTAAGAGTGATGGGTGGTGTCAGATTACTTGGCTTTGAATCTAAGTCTTGTCACTTCCAAGCATGTTGACCTTGGAAAATTTACTAACCTTTCTGAACCTCAGTTTTCTCTTCTATATGTCTTATAAATTAATGGTACTTTTCCTTTTAGGTTTTTCTGACTATTAAGTAAGACATGTTAAGCACTGTGCAGTATTTCCGACCATAACATTCAGTAAATACTAGGTTTTATTGTTTCCTCTAATATAAATAGCAAGTGGTTTATTTTCTAAACTTAGCATTTAATGTTTGAAATTGTTTTTTGTATATGTTCTTTGTTTCATTGAGGAAGTTTTAAAATTTTGAGCCAAGTAATCCTTTTTGGCCCAGATGATCTAATTGTTTTCTTACTTTCTCAGTGTTTTCTTTTTTTTTTTTTTTTGGTACCGGGGATTGAACTTGGGATCTTGCACTTGCAAGGCAGGCGGTGGCACCACTGAGGGAAATCCCCGCCCCTTTCTCCTGTTTTCTAACTTTATTATTTATATGTTGCGTTTCCAAAGTGAATACTAAGAACTGGGTTTAGATTGAGTGTCAAGCAGAAATCAAGAGGGATGACACTTGTCTAATATGAATTGGTCATAATCAGAAATTTTGAGTAGCCATTCTGTTTCTTGTGTCTACCAAATCTTTTAGGGTAGATGAAAGAGAAAAATTATAGTACACTCCAGTCTTATATTTTAAAAATGCCATTATGTAATGGTGACATGGAAATTACTGAATCTTGGCAATTTGATAAAAGTTTTTATAAAGTAGCTCTAAGTTTATATAAAAGTCTCAGGAAAATCAACTAGAGTTGAGGTTATTTTATGATTTATTAAATTCCATTGTTTTGTCTTACAGGGAACAGGAAGGTAAGGAATATTAAAAATTTTTTTCCCAGTATGCACTTGGCTTGTTGGTTATTAATAATACTGCATGGTAGGTTAAAAAATGGGTTATTGCAAATAAACATTTAAGTAAAGCAAAATTATTGGTGTTTAAGAATGTAAACAATTTCAGTCCCTTTATATTTTACGAGTATAGCAAACTGTTACACTCAAGGAGTAGAAGGTACCATTTACCATAACATTTTAGTTAGCTAAAGATTATGCCATCAAGGATCTTAGTAACTCTGTATTTGTCTCTGTTTTCCTTTTATATTTAGGTTTTTCTTTCTTGTCACTGTTGTTTTGTGCATATATTGATCTCACTACTTGCCCGCTTTTATCTTTGACTTGTGTGTGTATAAAGGCTTGCAGAGTGCTACCTGAGTTTTTTCCCCAGTTATTATCCTTGCTTCCCCTTCTCAAATAAATTACAAAGGCCGTAATCAAGAATATCTTATTTCTTATGTTATACTTCATTTAAAGGACTAAAAATAGCTTTCTTTGTTAATTTACAAGGTGAATAAATAGAATGGTTTATATTTTTTCTTAAACAGTACAGCCCAGTATAGGTACTTTTCTTGCATTCATCTTGCCTGACTTTATGTTAAGACTCATAAAATGAATTAAATGAACACTGATGAGCTTATTATTTTACTGTACGTTAAGAGTGTCTTGCATTTTCAGAGTCAGGATCATTGATCTAATATTGACTGTTAATGTGTAACCTTCAGGATTTTGAAGGAAATTTTTCTGAATATTTGTGAACTCTAGAACTTTCACTGTAAGTTATCTTAATACTTACAAAATTTATGTCACATTCTTGAAGGGTCAGATGACTTCTAGTTTTTCTAATAATTGAGTGTTTTGACTCTTAATAAAATTTTATTTGATTATTCAGATATTGTGAGTAGAATTTTGCTTGTCCTCTTAAAAAAAAAAAAGGAAAGAAACTGCTCGGTGTCACTGTAAAATAATAGTTCATTTTTTAAACCAAGTTCAGTTCATGCTTGGAATCTATGACTCAACTGTTTCTTCTGTAGAAGTTAGTAATATAACTTATGCCATAGAGTTATCAGAATTAGTTATATTTAAATCAGTTAGCAAAGATCCTGGCCAATAATAAGCACTTAGTAAATGACTATTCATCTTGTTTTAGAAGGAGCCCCTTTTTCTAAGAAAGAAATGAAGGGTTAAGAGATTGGTAACAATTCAGTGTTACACTGCACATCAAGGATCTAACTTTTGCTACTGTGGTAGGCTTGTGTTATTTTGAATTCCCCCTGGAATTATAAATTACGGGGAAAAGTAGAAGTTATCATTTGTAAATATTGGGAGTACTAGTCTTGTATTACAGTCCTGTGTGAATGAGGGATAAATAGGGTTCATTTTTGAATGTGGCCTGTTTTTATTTTTGTGTCAGGGAACTGCTGTGATGTGATGTGTTTAGTGGAAGAATACTTGTGCATGGAAATCTTCTGTTGTATAAACTGAATGTATGTTTTTAAATTGTTATACTAAAGACACAAAAGATGAATTTCTATGTAACTGAGCTTAGTTATTAAGTATGAGATAGCAAAGAATGATTTTGATGTTGGAGGATCTGTAACGTAGCCTAGAGTTGGGTAAGCAGTAGATAGGTTGTTAGATTAGAAATGCCAAGTGCATTACTGTGTTATGTTAAAGTAATACATTTTACTCTCATTTAATGTCACAGTCAGAGGGAATCTAAAGAGAACAAGATATGATGGAATCAGAAATTATTGAGACACCTAGATATTTAAGAAGATTTTAATTTCCTTTTTGATGTTTTCTTTCTTGCCTTGAAAATGTAGTGGAATAATGCCCCCTTTTCTCATGAGAATATTTCTGTAGTTAATTATAAAAAACAGTAAATCAAGACCTTATTACTCTAAAATTTAAAATAAATGATTTAAATACAATGAAAAAATTTAAATTGTTGAGTGTTTATAAGACGCAATTTTAATTGTTTCTAAGGATGTATTCAAAATTACTAGCAACATAATTTTCAGCCATATAAAAATCTCATGTTGATAGAAATCCAATTTTTTTCCTTTTTTCTTGTTTTTTCACATATTTTGGCTTTTTTGGTAGAATACTATAACTTAGAGATTATACTATTTTAGCGCAAAAACTCATTTCTGTTGTTTAAGCCTTGAGTAGGTCATACAGAGGTTTCATTTCTTTATGTGCGCATTTACAATTAATTTTTTCTGTGATACATGTACACACTTTAAGAAGGAGTGGGCCCACATGTACATATAACCAATCAGCTGAAGGTTCTTTTGTTCAGTTTGGACAGAAATTATGTGTTGGCAAAGCGTAGCTACCTTGATGTTGGTACTGGGTTTCCGTTTCAGTGGCTTTCAGCCCTTAGTGTTATAGCTCTGAGCTTTTAGTACCAGTACATCCTATCCCTTAAGTGTTACAGCTCTAAGTGTTACAGCTCTTGGAGACTTCTAGACACCCTTATCAGCTCTTCAGCAACCAAGGCTCATCACTCCCTTGGCAGCTGTCCAAGCTCTTCCAGCAGCTTCTACTGCCTCACTGGGGTTCTTATGCTGAATACCTGAGGTTACCACAGGTCTACAGAGTTCCTTAGATCTTAATCTCTGCCTATCTCTGTAGCTCTTGCCTCTTCGTTGTTCTGCCACTATGGAGTGGTTCAGGGCTAATGGCTCCTGGTGCTATGGGCTCTTTTCTCATGCAACTTGGTGATTTCTCTATCTAAGATAAGGATCACAAGTAGGCGGTAGGATCACTGGAATGAGGCAGTACAAAGGTATTAGCATACTGAGAAGGATGCGAGAACACTGCCTCTATAGAGGAGCAAGTCTGTGCATGCTCAGTTTCCACTACTTCAAAAAGTAGTGACAGTGGGATCATCTGGAAGTTACAATTCAGAGTCATCTGGAGTGGCTGTGTGTTGAAGTCATCTTGGACAAGTCTGTGTTTTAAGCCTCCTATGGCCAAGACAGATTATCTCCCACAGAGTCCATGGAGCATCTAGGACAGCTTCAGCTGGCCAACTGTGGAGAACTGGCCACGTGGTTGACAACTTCCATGATAGGCTTAAATGGTGGGGCTGAAATTGTGACTGCCACCTCTTTGGAGGAGTCTCTAAGGGGGTTGGTTATATTGATCCTGGCTCGTGGGATATGGGGATTTTAGGGACATCAGCAGTGAGCCTGGGTCACTTCCTGATGTTTTCTCTGTTGCTGTGGTCCTCTATCACCCAGAGAGGTACAGAGAGATGTTGTGGCTGCTGGCTAGCTGTGGCTTCCATCAGGGCGGCAGGAGCAAGCCTGCTTTAGAATGTGGCTGCTGAGGCAGCCACACAAGTGGTGAGAAGATGCTGGAGCTATTTGTACAGTCACTTTCAGGGATGCAGGGAGGGGCATGATGGCCAGCAGTCACTACCTGCCCTCTGTGGCTGTCAGAAGGGAAGGGGAGAGGTTGGTCCTGTGTTTTTCTCACATATATACAAATTGTAACCACCTGTCTTTACTTAATATATCTTAGATTTACAGAATAATTTTTTTATGAATATTTGGGTAAAACTTGAAAATAAGTAGATTAGTGTCAATACATGAAAACGGTGCTTGGACTGGGGATTTATCTCATTGGTGCTGTGCCTGCCTCAAAAGCTCAAGGTCCTGAGTTTGATCCCCGGGACTGGCAAAAAAGAAAACTGTGCTATATAATTAAAGAGTTCATTGCAGATATGCAAAGATGGCTCATTATTAGGAAATATGTTAATGTAACTCAACATTATTGATTGACCAGTGGAGAAAAAACTAGAGTATAATAGTAAATGCCTGGATGTACTTAATGAAATTTAGCTTTTGTTCCTAGTTAAATATATTTAAAAAAATAAATAGAATACTTTATTTACAAGTTATATGTCAAAACATCTCTAAACGGCATACTTTATAAATTTTGTTTAGCTTTTCAAAAACATATATAGCTTATAATTTACCATTTTTGCCTGTTACATAAATAAAAAAATTATATTCTTGGTTTAAAAGTTTGAACTTTATTGATCAGTTTGATACTTTTTTCATACGCTTGTCTTTCCTGTTTTGAATTGCTGTTTGATATTGCCAAATAGGTTAATCTTTTTCCATCGATTTTGCCTTTTAAAAAGATCTTTTCTTGGGCCGGGGATCTAGCTCAGTGATTCTGCCACCTGCCTTGCTAGAGGAAGGTCGGGAGTTCGATTCCCGGTACCGAGCAAAAAAAAAAAAGATCTTTTCTCTAATTAATGCAGTGATTTATCATTCTTTCAGAATGTCAAGGCTATTTTCTACATATTATTAGTGGGTTTTTTTGAGGGTTTATTTTGTGGTTTTATTTTGAGGGGAAAACTGATAATCTTGAACAAATTTTTATAATAAAAATTTAAAAATTCAGAAACTGAAAAAATATTACCCAGAACTGTATTAGTTCATTTTTCCATTACTATAATGAAGTGCTGGAGACTTGGTGCTTACAAAGAAAAGACTTATTTAAACTCAGTTTTGAAGGCGGAAAGTCCAGACATGGTACTCACTCTGGTGAGGGTCCCCCTGTCTACATCACTCTGTGGGAACTAACTGGGGTTCCTGAGAACTACATTAATCCCTTTGGAGAGCATGCCTGCAATGACCCAGGGCCCTCCAACTAAACCCCACCTTTTAAATGTCCAAAAATGTATTTAATATGCAAACCATAGGAAGCATGCATATATAGTAACCTTGATTTGTTAATATTATATTGCATTTGCTTTATTTCTAAGTTTCTGGGGGTTTTTTTTGGTACTGGGAATAGAACTCAGGACCTTATGCTTGCGAGGCCGGTGCTGGAACCACTGAGCTAAATCCCTGGCCCTGTTTCTGTTATTTTTGTTGCCATAGATCAGTTATTTTAAGACAAATAGTAGACATTTAGTCACTTCGCAAAATAGCCTGATAGATCTCTGTAAAATAAGAATTAAAAAAATATAACCACATCATTATTGTCACACCTAATAAAAGTATCGGTAGTTCGCGATTATTTAATACTTTGTATATTCATGTTTCTCTGGTTTGAACCAGTATCTTATCCAGTAATGTGCCTGGGACAGGAGTCCAGAATAGATCATCTCTGTGGCTTTTTTCTCCTGTACCTTTCCTCCCTTTTTTCTCCCTTTCTTCTTCCTGGTTTTGGGGCACTTGTCCTGTGCATTGTAGGGTGCTTAGCAGCATCCCTGCTTACCACCCTCACCCCAATTTGGTAGCCAGAACTCTCCCATCATTGCCAGATGTCTCCGAGGGGCAAAATTGCCCTGGCTATTAACCAGAGTGTTCAAAGAAACACTTCATTTTTAAAAAAGTACTTATTTTATAATTGTTTTTAAACTTCTTTTATCCTCAGATCTATTTTATTTTGTCCCCATGTTTGTCCCTTAGCCTGTTCTACTTATATATTTTTCTTCTCTGTAGTTTAGTATTAATTTGAAAAACAACTTTATTGAGATATAATTCACATATCACACAGTTTACCCAATTGAAGCATACAGTTAAATGGCTTTTGATGTATTCACAGTTGTGCACTCATCATCACAGATGCTGTAGAATACATCACTCCAAACCCCAAACCCCTCAACTCACCTTTTTGCCTTAATTCTCCCATTCTCTGTTCCCCGTGCCCCAGGCTGCTGTAGATCTGTGGCTTTTCTATTCTGGATATTTTGTATAACTGGAAGTTTACAATATGTGGTCCTTTGTGACTCCTTTCTTTCACTTAGCATGTTTTCAAGGCTCATCCATGTCCATCATCCATGTCATGATGCATATCATGCATCGGAACCTAAGATTTCTTCATATTGCTGAATAATTCCATCATATGGCTGTATCATATTTTGTTTATCCTTTGTAGAGTTGATGGATATTTGGTTTATTTCCACTTTTTGACTATTTTGAAGAATGTGTCTATGAACATTTGTATGAATTTGTGTACACATTTTCATTTTTGAGGGGTATGTACCTAGGAATGGAATTGCTTGGTGATAATGGTAACTCTTTTAACTTTTTGAGGAACTTTGAACTTTTAAAAGTGCCTGCACAATTTTATATCCTCACTAGCAATACAAAATGGTTCTGTTTGCTCTACATCCTCCTGATGACTGTCTTTTTATAACTTTTTTCCTGTACTTATGAGCCCCTTGTATATCTTGTTTGGATATATGTCTATTCAGATCTTGTGTACCTTTTTTTTTCTTTTTTGGTACCGGGAATCGAACTCAGGACCTCAAGCTTGCAGGTTCTGTGCCACTTAGCTACATCTCAGGCCCATCAGATCTTGTGTACCTTTTTAACTTAAAACTCTTCTATTCCTTATTCAGTTGTAAGAGTTCTTTGTATATTCGGAGTTAAATTCTATTATATATGATTTGCATGGGTCAGTTTTTTCATTTTCTTGATGGTAACGTTTGCAGCACAAAATTTGCTGATTCTGATGTAGTTTAGTTTGTCATCTTTATGCTTTTGATATCAAAGTAATTATTTAAATTTCATAATGTATTTATAATGTTAGCTTTAAGTAATGTTGTCAAGTGTCACACATGTAAGTTAAAGTAAATAAAAGGACTAAAATGAAGCCATTATACTTTTCTTCAATTTGAATTGTGAATTTTTCTCATGAGTTTTATTATCATATATAGATGGTGTATATCTTTATAGAAGACTTCAGGGATGAGTTGAGGATGATGAAGGCCTGGGATTACATTGTAGCAGTGCTGGATAATTAACCACTGTGCTCTGTAGCAGAAACTAAAACCACAGCAACTTAAAATTCTGTAGTATTCCAGTTTTCCCTTGCCCTGTCAGTGTTCTTCTTGGTTAGTTACAACACCTAGAGCAGGAAGAATTGTATGATCTCAGGCAACTTGAGGGTGCTTATCCATTATTATCTCTTTCCTGGCACATTCATGCTCTCCGGATGTGAACTTTGGAGGTCTTTACCAGACTACCCTGTTCTTTCAGCAGCATTCCAGGTCCAGAAATCATGATGTTTTTGAGATTTATCTCTTTTATGAACCAGCTGCTTTTTCACAAAGTCACTTGGCAGTGCTGTGTTTATCCTCATCACCTCTGCCTTCTTAGTGTCACATCTTTCACTGAAGTCTAAAAAGTTCTATTTGCCAGTTAAATAAACCTTGACCCCACACAAATAGATATGTTTTCTGTTTTGCAAATCTGTTTTAAAGATTCTCTGTGTTAAACTGTTTCCTGGTTATTATCCTAATTTAACCAACTACTCTATCTTGCTTTTTCAAGCAGAATCTTAATTTCACATTTTCTGTTTTCATTTGGTGGAGTGCCAGTTTTTTGATAGTCTTTTTAATAATTGTTAGGTAAAAATAAATGTTAGGATTAGTGTTTTCACTTAAATATTTTAAATGAATATATGTAAGATGGTTTAAGAATATGATTTTTTTGTAGGAAAATGGTATGTACTATCTAAAAATATTACAGTGTTATTTGTATTATATTTCTATTTTAAAAATTATATGCTTCTTGAAAAGTAAAGCAGTGTAGAAACCAGTTTGAAAGTATTGTTTACTTTTTCCACTTTAAGACAATCTGGGTATCTGCTTCTGTATTTTTCTCTTTGCATAGACACATGTGAGAGAATTCTTATTAAATTTTAAATACTTTTCTTAAAGGTAGTAATATAAATTCATCTTTGATAATTTTTATAAGTGTTTAGTTTTTGTAATAAGTTTTTTTTTTTTTTGGTATCGGGGATCAAACTCGGGACCTTGTGCTAGCGAGGCAGGCTGCGAAACCACTGAGCTAAATCCCCAGTCCTGTAATAAATTTTTATTGTTGCACTCTGTTGTCTTCCTTTCTGCTCTGTAGATAATTCTGTAGTTGCTCAGTGAATTGATTTGATGCAGAATCCAAGGGCAAGTGGAACATAAGTATTGAGATGCTAGTTAATAATCAGAAAAGAATAAGCTGGTGTATATGTATCACTTTGTGGAGAAAGAGAGGAGAATCTTGATTTCTAAAACACTAGATGATTAATCAAGAGATTTGTATTTCATTTTATGTATTCCGTACATACTTAATGGGAGCCTCCTGTATGTACTAGCATTATCCTGGCATGAGGGTTACGACAGTGAACAAATCATATGCAGTTTATGTCTTAAGACTTAGTACAGATGCTATATATGGGAAATAAACAGGCACTTCCAATATAGTGTCATAAATGAAAATATCAGCAAGAGTCCTTGAAATGGTGAACCACGGAGTTCAGTCTGGAAAGGGAATTGATTATAGAAATGGGCTAAATAAGGAGAAAGTGTAAGAATCAAGTGTTTGCCACTCTGAATGACAATGAAAAATATATGCAGTTAACATGAATAGCTGAGAAGACTGTAATCAGAGAATAAAATAGCTAATTTTCACATTTCCCACTCAGAAAACAAGGTGATGATGAGGTCTAGGGCATGGTCTTGTAGTGTCTGAAGTGGAGTCACAGTGAATGTTGGTTGAAATGAAACGCTTATGATATTAAAATTAGAGTGTTGGTTGGATTATCTATGTGTGTGTTGAGATAACTCAAAGTTCCACAGTTCATGGATAATTGTATGCCTTGTGTCAGAGTTTTCAGTGAATGATTAGTAGTGCCTTGTGTATCAGTGATTCTTACGTGACTGCAGGGTGGAATCACCTGGGGAACTTTATAAACTGCTAATGTTTTAATTTAACTTTGCTGGACGTTGGAAATTTTGATGCATGGCTTCCATTCCTAGCCATTCTGATTTAATTTGTATGTGATACAGCGTCGGTAGTGGGATTTTAAAATGCTGTCCCACCTTCAGTAATTCTAATGTGTAGTAATTATAGTACAAGAGCAGAGTTTTTTATTTCTTTGTTTTATAGGAAACTGGGACTTATGGTTGGAATCATGGCCTGTGTGCTGAAGTTGAGGTACATGATAAATGAAAGAATGGCAGCCCGTGTTTGAGAGGGTTGCAGGAGAAGCAGCTTTTACTTGAAGCAAGATAGTGGAGTTGGTGGGGATATGGGAGTGTTTGTTGCTGCAGTGGAAGAGAATGAACCTGGAGGGAAACTTTAGGAAGGCAGGAAGCAAAGGGAAGTTGAATAAAGGAGGAAGAAACAGTACAGAACAGTACAATGGTAGTGGTTAACGTATTGGAGAGGAGCATTAATTCAGCTCTTTGTGGTGACCAAGAATAACAAGGCATACTGACTCTCATATTAATCTGGGGAATACACTCATCAATTTATAGTGGATGATAATAAAAAATTAGGTAAATGATTCTCAGGAGTCAGTTTAGATCTTGATGGATTGTATTTCATGAGAAGTGCTATCCTGGTATCCTGTTTGATAAGAGGTCTGGGTTGAATGTTTAGGATACAAAATGAGGCCCTGGGTTCTGGGCTTTGGTCGTACAGGTTCCCAGGCCTAATGGTAGGAGGCCAGTTGTTCTAACACTGGCCAGCTGAGGCTCCAGGTGTCTAAAGATTTAGTCTGGTATGCATAGGATAGATCTTTTTACCTCTAATGTTCTGCTTGGAGAATATGCTCTGCTGTGTCTAACACTGGCAAAGCTTTTAATATTTCTTTTATACTTTATGCTTTTTTAGGAGCAGTGTAAGTTGTGCAGTCCCAAATTTGTGTGCACCTAATGTATTGATAGATTTTACTTTCTTTAATGTGTAAGAAATATTGTAGACTTAGACTTATGTGAAAAGGGACCTTCTTTATCAATTATTTAGGCAAACCCCCTTTATGCAATAGAATTTTATTCATAAAGGATTGAAGTGAGTTTCACAAGAAACCACTTGGCCTGTACACTATGTATGAGACTGGAAATTTATAGTTTTTATACTGATTTATATTAGGTATAAGAAAAGTAAGTTAACTATAACCTCTTTTGTTAATTTCGCTTGTAACCTCATTCTTTCACACTGTTAAACTTGAAAATATGAGAATATGACATAACTGAGCAGATTGCTTCAAATTTATTTTCTTTTAAAAATGAAACTTTTTAGAATTCTAATGTTTATAGTCTTTAAGAACTATCCTAGTTATGAAAGAGAACTGTGAAATGAAGAGTTCATTCAAAACAAAAAAAATTTTCCAATCAATTTTGACTAGAATAAGGTGAGTAGTAAAATGGTAAATTTGGTAACAGGTTGTTATAGAAATAAGAAAATAGTATGCTCAGTGAAAACAAGACTTTCACATAATTGCAGTATATCATGTAAGTAATAATTAAAACCCATGTGCTTTTACTAAGCAAAGTATGTCTTGATTAAAGCTTTTATACTTTTTAAATTAGATGATTTTGGGTTCAGTGATTTTATTTAACATGTTTGAATTATGACACCCAAAATAACTTCAGGGTTGTGACACTAGGTGGATGCAGCCTTTGATGAGTTATGTGTATTTAGGCTACATCAAAAGTATACTTTTAATACCTGAGTTGTGTTACACACTTTTATATTTATCTTTTGTATTTATAGTTTTAGATGTGCTTAGCAAGATGAAAACTGAGGCGCAATTATGCTAAGTGGTGCTTATTTTACTTTCCTTTTCTGAGTGATTTTCATTGATTTACCTGATGTTTAGGTGGATATGAATATTGGTCATTTTTCTAAAACTCAGTGAGTGTATGTTAAGGAACTTTCTGCCCAGTAAGTTAGTCAGTCATCATGGTCATCTTCAGGTACATTTTCCAGTTTGGTTTTATTGATTCAGACTATTTGTGCGAATGCTGTTAAGGTTTTTCTTTAGGTTACATCATTCTGCTGACAATTTCCAGGCCAAAATGACTTCTGTTGTACCATATGGTGTTGGATTCTGGTAATTCATATCAACATTTTTCTGTTGAAATATATCCAAAGCTGTTTCCTGAGGGAAATTTTGACTTTTGTTAACTTGACTTTGCTGTAGTATATAGTCTTATAAAAATAGGTTGGTGAGTTCTTTAAGTCTTTTTGATTTACCTGATTTTTAGGTGTATAATGTATCAGCTTTCATCACAAGTTATAGATGATCAATATTCAGTGACCTCACATGGAAAGATTTGATGATGGAAAAAATGCCCGAGAGTAACAGCTTCCAACTTTTCTTCTAGTATTTCTAGTTTTTGAAATTACGTTTTCATTGTGGTTATATTTTCTACTTTCTGTCTTTGAATGTATGTAATTTGACTGCTAGATTTTACTCTTACAACACATTTGTTGTACACTTTGCAGAATTGCCTTCATTATATTATCTTTTACTATTAATGTCTATTTTTTACTTAAGGTTATTATGCAAAGAATGTATGGTAAACTTTCTACTACTTTGTGAAATAGTTGCTGAGAACATTAAACAGTATATCATGTTTTGTCTTTCAGATAAATGCCTAGATGATAACAATTCTTAAGAAGTCAGTATTATGGATACAGAGCACCAGTTTGTAAGAGGGACTGTGGTTACATGCTCTTCCCAAATTGTTTTACAGATGAAGAAATAGAGGCCTGGGTTTAGAAATTTTGTTGGTTACAACTGACTTAGTACTTTTTAAAAAACTTTAAAAAATTGAGGTAACATTGATAGAATGAAAAATTAACCATTTTAAAGTAAATGATTCCTTATAATTGAGTACATTTCACAAAATTGTGCAGTCATCACCTCTAGTTTTTTTTTTTAACCTCTCTCTAGTTTTAAAACATTTTCATTACCCCGAAGAAATACTATATTGATTAAGCAGTTTTCTCTCAGTCCCTGACAACCACCAGTCTACATCTGAATCTATAGATTTACTTATTTTGAATATTTCATATAATGTAGTCCTCCTTATCTGTGGGGGATATGTCCCAAGACTCCAGTGGATGCATACATACATAATTGAAGTTTAAAGTATATTAGGTGAATTAACATCAATAACTAATAGTAAAATAGAGCTTTTATACTGTGATATGATCTCTGTCAAAGTGTTACTGTACTGTACTCACCCCTCTCTGTTGATGGTGTGAGGTGATGCAGTGTGCACTAGATGAGGTGAAGGCGAGGTGATTGTTACAGGCATTGTGACATTGCATTAGGTTCCTATTAGGTTCCTAAGTAAGGGTTACTAAATACAAGCACGATGATAGCGATACCAAGGCAGTTCATCTGATACTGTTACCTACAGTGGGTATACAGCACAAAGGAATGCATTCATGTCCTGAGTGGGATAGTGTGAGATTTGATCACACTGCTCACAGTGGTGCACAATTCAAAAATATAGGAACTGTTTATTTCTGGCATTTCCCTCTTAATATTTTGAGTCTGAGATCAACCACAGAAAACTAAAACCACAGAAACCAAAATTACAGATAAGGGGAACTAAATGGAATGATACAATCTGAGGTATTTCTTGTCTGGCTTCTTTCACTTATGTAGCATAATATTTTCAAGGCTCGTCAATGTTATAGCATGTATCAGTATTTAACCTCATTTTATGGCTGAATAATGCTCCATTGTATGTAGATACCAGAGCTTATCTGTTCATTCATTGATGGACACTTGGACTCTTTCTACCTTTTGGCTGCTGTAAATAGTGCTGCTGTGAATATGTATATACATGTATTTGATTGAGTACCTGTTTTTCAGTGCCTTTTGGGTATGTACTTTGGATTGGCTGGGCCATGTAGCAGTTCTGTGTAACTTTTTGCAGAATCACCAAACTGTTATAAACAATGTTTACACCATTTTACACATCCCAGTTAGTTCTTTTTTTCCACTCTACTCCATCATGCTTGCTTGAAAAAGAACATGAGCCCATAGACCAGTGTGGTTTTAAAAATTTGTATTTGACACATCTTTTGTAATTAGATTTTCAACCAATTTTATGTATATTTTTCCCAGTAGATGTTTAGTTTATTGACTTTGATGTTTTGTTTGTTCCTTTTATTCTAAGTTGAAGTTGTAATCCTCCATTCCATTTCCCTTATCATATTTATATTCTTAGAGCCATGGAGATGATTTTGGAGGGATATGTAAGTTCAGTCTATTTTTTATACAAAACAAAAGGAATATTGTACAAAATAATAAAAAAGAAATACCAACACTGAAGTAGTCTTGGTCATTTTCAAGCAGTTATTTAAAGGTTTTAATTGATTTAACTGTGAGTCTGATTTCCTTGTTTTCTACCTTTGCTATAATATTATATTGGGGTTTGGCAGTTGCTTTTGAGTGTTCTCAAATTTGAGACCATATTATTAACCGTACTGTTCTTATTAAAACAATTTTTTGCATTGCACTTGATAAATTGGTACTATAGAAAATTTTAAATAAATGGTTTAAGGTAGGTAAAATAGTCAAATCTATAATATTTTTGAAGTAAGGCTCATTTTGATTACTTTGAACTAAATAGTGACTGTCTGTCATTATTGAAGCCTGTCTATTTTTGCAGTATTTCATTTTTTATTTGAATTTAATCATAAAGTGGGCATTACTAAATGATATATTTGCCAGGGAAGAAAGTATAAGTCCTTAAGAAGAACAGGAAGATTTGATTAGGTCTTCCAGAATAGATGTGAGCATATTTTTCTTTCTTTCTTTTTTTTCTTCATGTTTTAGCATTGGAGATTGAACTCAGGACTTTGTGCTTGCATCAAGGCAGGCGCTGTGCTACTGAGCTAAATCCCCATCCCTTAGGATATTTCTTATTAAGCAAATAATTTGGTTGACTGTGATTTTAGTTTTATCTTTTGACAAGGGCTTGATACCTGTCAAATGGTAGGTAGCTTTTAGTAGAGTTGTGATAACGTCAGTGTTCGAACATTTGATATTATCTAGGAATTACAGTTCCTCACTACTTTTAGTAGGAAAAGGAACCCCGTTAGTAAAGTGAAATGGGGCCAGGGATTTAGCTCAGTGGCACTTTGTCTGCCTGGCAAGCTCAAGGTCCTGAGTTCGATTCCTGGTGCCATAAAGAAAAAAAAGGGAAGTGAAATGGATCAGTCATGGTCACATAGTGTAGTATGATCCAATTAACAAAAAGGTGTACAAAGTAGAAATAAGAGAAAGAACACATGCTTTAGGTTGTTATTTCAGATGTCAGATGGAAATAATTTATTCCTGAAAGTTGTGTAAGAAGTATTATGTCATTTGGTAGGATCTGGAGAGTGTGTTTACATAAAATATTGGAAATAGTAATCTCTTTATGTAATATAGAAAGGAATCTGAATAAGTGTTTCACATGAGAATGTAAACATATTTGTAGTACTGAGGAAAGAATTGGAAAGTTATTCTTTTACTTTAGTCTTAGAAGAGACTTCTGATGAGTTTGTAGAATGTTTAGTTTTATGAACAATAATTAGGTATGGTAGATTTTTTTGTTTTTGGTTTTTTAAAGAGTGCAAGGCAAGAGGGATTGTTTTATTATATGGCTACATGGTGAAATCAGAAAAGGAAGACCCTTACTAACTAGCTAGGCTTCACAAGAAAGCAGTAGTTGCCTTGCTCCGTTTCAGGTAGACTGAAATACAGAGTTATGGATTCAGTATATGTCTGACCACCAGAAGTTTATCCTGTGTGAATAACACAGATCTAGCTACAAGGTTAGCTATCCATTGTTAGGTTTTTGTCAGTCCTTGTGTTGGTGCTAGGCCATTTTGGTTGACTCTTGATTATAGTCACACTACCTTTATCTCTGTTATCATGAGCAATACCAAGACATGGTCTTACTGGTTAATTCAGTCTCCATTTATTCTAGCTTACCAGTGTTATTTGACAGAGCTTTTCTTCTAGGCCATTAAAGCCATTAGTTCCATCCTTATAGCTGTTGCCTACCAAGATGGGAATCATTCAGGTGATTTAAAACAGTGTGATCTGTAAAACTACTTATATCTAGTCTTTCAGAAGAATCCCTCAGAAGGTGGTAGGCAGGCATTTTTGAGGAGTTCAGGAGGAGGGCATTGTATCAGGCAAGCACCTTGTTTGTTCTGGAAGAAAGTTTTATATTTTTATATAGATGTTTTATTTGCTTCAAGTACTCCACTTTTTAACTTTCCAATAGCTTTTGTAATTTTTTTCTTTTGATGCTGAGAATTGAACCCAATATCTTAGTAGCTAGAAAATGTATTGTGGATAACCCAGCCAAAAAACATTTATACTGAATATAAATCCTTCTTGCGGTTATAAAAATTCACAATGGAATACAACTCTGCCATAACGAGAGATAAACCTGACTCATTTGAAGGAAAATAGATGCACCTTGAGACTATAATGTTAAATGAAATAAATCAGACACATAAACTTAAATATTGCATTAAATATTCTCTAATATGAGAAACCCGAATTACAAATAAAGAGCAAAATAAATGCTTGATAATAGGAAGTAAGGAGTTATGTCTTTCTCAAGTGTGAAAGGGATCAAGAGGTGGAGGGAAGGGAGGGGAGAAGACAAGCAAATGAAAAAAGGAATGAAGATGTGTTATGTACATGCACCAACTCCACACAAGGAATGTAATCATTATGTACTGCATACATATACTAATAAAAAATTTACAAGGTCCCTTCAAAGGGTTTGTTTCAAGAGTATTATGTTTGAATTTCTTGTGTACACACACACATCCTTCTACACTATCTTCCCAAGTTAATTTTTAAAACATTTAAGGATAAAGAATCTGCAATCCAATTCTTTCTTTTAGAAGTAAACAAAGATTGAGAGATACTTAGAGCAGACTAGGAATGGAAATCAGATTTCTGATTACTTCTGTGTTAGCTGCAGGGTGCAGTGTGCCTACTTAGTGACTTTAAAAACAAAGTCAGAGAGAAGAAGGATGCGTATATTCCTGACATTTATCTCCTTTTCTCCCCCCTACTTGTTCTTGATTTTAAGGACCAGAAATATATCATGTATAAAGGGGAATCCATGGCAATAAAATGGAGGGAAATAAAACAACTTACACCTCAATTGTCTCCATCTCTCAGCAGCCACAGTGCTCTCATCTTGGCATTTTAGTATGTATCTGTGTCATCTCTAGTTCTCTGAACTGGCATCATTGCTTACTCATTGACCAGAATGTTCCCTCAAGGTGGCTATGCCAGTACCAGAACGCACATATCCTTTTTCAGCCTTACCTATCAACTGCCCACAGTTTTATAACTTTTCAAGTTATTGCGAGCCTGGCTCAGATTACTGATGGTCTCACAAGATGTACATTGTCTGCCAGACAATGAGTTGACTGCTTTGTATCAGGTACACCTGGCCTAGACCAGGTTGGGGGTGGAGGAGGGAAAAGTAGGTAGCTAGCATAGCGTAATTCAAGGCTGTGGGTGGAAGGAAGGGGTAGAGACAGGCACACGGAGCAAGCCCTTGATAGTGTACAGTGGTTTCATACATAGTTGTTCATATTGATCAGGGGCTAAACTGTAAAATAAATTTTAGGTTTGAATGGAAAAGACCGAGTAAACCTTAGCATGGGTCAGGTCATTGTTCTGTATCCCACGATCTGTGCAGTAAAATCATGAACTGTAGACGCATCTTTTATAACTTTTAATGGTGCAGATATATGCTTCTATAAAATGGTTTTTAGCCCATTTTATTTTGTAAGATACTTATTCTTAGTGTTTTGTGGCCCAGTGTTGAGTGAATGAGTGCTTGGTATATTAGAAAAGGAAACAGGCTGAATTCATTTGTGTAGTCATACTTGTCATTGAATCTTTGCGTATCTGTTATGTTCCAGGAACTTTGCCAGCCATGGGGAAATAAAAAATGTTATGTTCCCTCCCCTTGAAGAACTTTATGCTTTGGAAATTGAATTGTTGCTTACATTTATTAGAGGCCAGGTACTCCTTGTGTTTCTGCATCCACCATCTATTGTTCTGTGAGCCAGACATTATCTCACCTGAACTTTGAGTTGGCTTCCTCTTTCCTGGATCCTTTCTTTAAGGCTGACTTGTGAATAAATCTTTTCCCATTCACTCCTGAACCCACTGCAATCTGGCTTATTATATTGATGTTTCTCAGCAAGATCAACAGTTGCCTGGTAGTTGTCAGATCCCCTGGATGTTTACTTATATCTTGCTCAGCTATTCTGCTTTTGGACAGCCAATCACATTTTTATGAAACACTATTCTGTTAGCTTGTAGGACTCCACCCACTGCTGGTTCTTTTTTGTCTTTATAAGCATGCCTTTTTAGTCATCTTCATAGGCTTCATTTTTCTTTACCTCACCCTTAAATGTTCATGTTAACCTGTAATCCATCCTTGACTTGCTGCTGTCTTCATAATCTACTTTGTTCTATAATTGTTATTGATGTGATAATAACTAAAACTTTATGTCTCTAATCCATGGCATAGTTGACTTTATTCATATATCCTAATGCTGTCTCTACTGAGGTCCCATAGTGAACTCAGTTCCTTCGTCCACAGAACAATGGATTCCTTCCTCTTCTAACTTGTGCTTTTACTCTTCCTCTAGGTTGATTGGCTGTTCACTCTGTTATTACTCAAACTTCAAATGCTGTAGTGATGGTTTCTTTCTCATATTCCATGCAGTTAATCTCAAAGATGATTGAATTCTCTAGGTATTTCTGCAAATTTGCCTATTTTTTGCTTTCATACAAAGATGAAGATAGCTACCCCTTCACAAGTTTTTTGCTTCTAGCCTTGCCAATGTCTAATATTGCAGTTAGCAGATAGGGTGGTGTTTATACTTCATGTTCCTAATGGTTTCTCACAATCTATCTTTTAAAAGCTCTGCAGTGGCTTTCCCACAGGGGTTGTTTTTTGTTCCAGTTCTTACTGTTCTTGTCTCTATCAGTTACTCTATTCTTCTCTTTATCAATTATTGTTCTTTATCAATTACTCTGTTCTCTGTATCAGTTAATCTGTTCTTCACCTGGCTATATCCTGGTCATTCTTTGAGACTAATCTTAGATGTCACCATTTCTTCTCCTGATTTACCCCCTCCACGTTTTTGAGCCAAGTCAGATGATTTGAACCTTCCTAATGCCTTATAATAGCTGAAGTATATCTATAATTTTATTTACAGTATTGTTCTATAATTATGTATTTCTCTCCCTATGAGACTGAGCTTCTTGAGTCCAGGAATTGTGTTTTACTTACATTTAAAGTTGCAAAATCTATTGTAGGATACATAATAGATGTCAGTAAGTATTTGGTGAATGAGTGAAGGATGCTTCCAGCATAGAAGATAGATGTACATAAATACCATAGAATTTAAAATAGTAAGAGCATTTAAAATAATGTGTTGAAGGCAGAGAATGCAAGAGGTAGAAAGATATAATTTCTATAAAGCTTCTTTGATAAATTTGTTTCAGGTTTGACTGTCTACCAGACCTCTTACCAGAAATTTAGGAAACCTTAATAAAGTAGTTTTGCAATTTGAAACTTTGAATGTTTTCTGGAAGCTTCTCAGGGTTTTTCTTTCCTGTACAGCCCCGAAAACATTCAGGATATACAATCTTCTGATTTTTAAATATATTCTGTAGTTGCTTCTAGTCCCTAATTCAGTGAATCCCAACATGTTGGCTATGGGGGAATATGCACCCTAACCTAGTTTGTTTCCTGAACAAATAATACACATTATAGATATACTTGCTATTTTTAGACTGTGTAGATATTTTGTAATTGATAGCATCTACTTTAGAAAACACTGAATTCATAATGATTTGTTATCTTGTGTGTTTTTTTTTTATCATT
This sequence comes from Heterocephalus glaber, assembly GCF_053883595.1. NCBI lineage: Eukaryota > Metazoa > Chordata > Mammalia > Rodentia > Bathyergidae > Heterocephalus > Heterocephalus glaber. The sequence continues at coordinate 12,138,858 of NW_028258156.1, forward strand.
GGATGCTCGTAGTCCTACTATCAGCACATTTTTGTACTCCTTTAGTAAATATGAAGAGCATCATTAGGTGTCTTATATGGAAATTTATGAAGTTGAACCATAAGAGAGATAGTTAGGTGCATATATATGTAAGTATAACCTAATTATTGTGATCACACCCAGTGGAGAGAGGAAAAAGAAACCACCGGGATGTAGTAGTCATCATCTTTGCTTGTTGCCAGTTAGCTACCTTAGAGCCAGGGCAGTTGACTGAGGTGTCTCCTCTTCCCACATGCCCTTCCTCAACCCCTCCTGGCTCAACAGCTGGATAGAAAACTTGAACCATGTTAAAAAATATGTTAGGACCTTGAATAGGGATGAGCGGGAAAAGTTCTTTATTTTCCTGTCACTGGAACATGAAAAGAAAGGCTTGGGGCCAGGTGACTCAACATACAAATTGCTGATTCTTGTGTGGCTGCTCCCCAAAAAGGAAGTTGATGCAGGTTGGTGTCAGGCCTTGTGGAGCCAGCTAAAAAGCCCACTATTTTTGTACATGAGTCCCATGGGAGAAAAAGGCTGGAGACCTTGAATGAGTTTTGTTTCTGAGGGTGGGGTATTGGTATGGGTTGTGCTGGTAGGAGTGTGCAGTGCTGCCTAAAGCTACAAGGTGAGGATGAAAAGGAGCACTTCAATTTAAGGTCCTTTTCGTTTTCATTTCCCTTCTTTTCCTTTTCTATCCCTTTCTTCCTTTTCCTAGTCCCTTTTCTCTTTTCATTCCCTCATCCATTTCCCTTCTTCCCTTCTTTCTAGTTAGTAAATAAATTAATTAGAATGTGAGGATTTAGTGAGTGCCTCTTATGTACCAGGCCTCAATTAAATTACTGTATAATTTTGTTTGTTTTTCTTTGCGGTACCGGGGATTGAACTCAGGACTTTGTGCTTGCGAGGCAGGTGTGGTGCTTCTGAGCTGAATCCATTTTGAATTAGATAAGTCCCATGTCAGATTAACATTCTATTGAAGTTACCCAGAGAAGAGCTTCCAACTTATTGTGGAGGGAATAAAGTGGGAGGAAAAGAAGCTATGCTTTACAAGGCCACTCTTACGGCTAATTATTTTGGTTGTTGAATTATGTGTACTTTCTGTGAGCTATACATAATTTTGCTGTTTATAATATGTATAAATTCTATATGTATTTAATTTGGTTTGGACTATACTGTATATAATTTCACTAGTTGCTGTTAGGTGGTATCAACTTAAAGATTCTTGGCCCTGTTTGGCTGCCCTTTTATATAATGTATTAAAATATACCAGGTTAATTCACCTGTCATTGTCCCACTCTAGTAAAACGCATATTGGAGTCAAAGGTCCTTTCTATGGGAGTTGTGGCAATCTCTTCTCCAGCTGACCTTCAAACAGCTGTTTCTACTTGGCTCCACTTTCCACATGAGCCAGAATAATGTAGGCCTGGCTCTGCAGTCGAATTAGTTACTTAGCAAAGTTACTTAACTAATCTATGATTAGATTGCACTTGAGAGATTTTCTCTGGGAATTCTATATCCAGAAGAGTTTTAGTAATTTTGCAGATGTTTTATAGAAAATTAGTAGCAAACTGGAATCTAATTTCTGATTCTTAGCACTGTATTACATTGCCTTTCCTATCTTAAATATTTGCGGTGAGGATCACATGAGTTAAATGTCAGTATACCTTGATAGGCATAAACTATCACAAAGTAAATTATTTCAATTTGGTTTCTGTTGTCGGTAGGTGTATATGATTCTATGCATTGTTTTTTTTTTTTTTCTTTTTGGTACCAGGGATCGAACTCAGGACCTTGTGCTTGAGAGGCAGGCCGCAGAACCACTGAACTAAATCCAGGGCCCTGTACATTGTTGATTGATTCTAAAGCCTTTAGAAGCAGAAATCATTTTTTATGTCTTTTGTCTCTAAGCTCAAAGCCAGACCCCAGTGTATGTAGGTATCTGGGCACAGTAATAAGTAGATGTCCTTTGAAACTTAAATTATTTTCCTTATTCATTTAGGGTACACATGGATAAATTTTCTAATAAAATGTATATGCTTCATGTTCAGGCCAATGATTTATTACAGCTATTACAGACAGTATTCTGACTAGTTCCTTGGGAGGCATATTAATATTTAGATAAAACAAAGCACTTATTTTTTGTTTTTAGGATTTTTTTTCTTACTGTGACTTAACTTCAGGTAGCTGTCAACTGAGAAAATGTAAGGTTAAGGAGTTAAAATTTGCTCACAGATCTCACTCATCTTAGGTGTGTGATTTTTGGTAATTTTCTAAATATCTCTGTACCTGAGTTTCTTTAATGTTAAATTAGGCAAAATAATAATGATTAAGTTAAAATCAACTAATAGAACCATAGACTGATTTATTCACATATAACCGTATGACCCAGGTGAGGAAATGTAGGCATGTAGAGATTACTGATAGGTAGTAAAGGTGAAATTCGCACTCAGGTGGTCTAGTCCGGAGTCCATAATTTTTAAGCTTTTTATACTACTGCTCTAAGTTCTAAAGAGTGAGAGAGATACAGTATGTAGAATGCTTAGTACAATTTTGGTTTTTAGAACTTTTTTGATTTTGGAATCATGGGCCAGGGATTTAGCTCCATGGTTCTGCTGCCTGCCTCGCAAGCACAAGGACCCGAGTTCGATCCTCAGTACCCAAAAAAAAGATTTTTGGAATCATGAATAAGGTTTTATGGGCCCCAGTTTAGGGAAGAACTAGGAATATGTAATTGTCCTTGATTCTAAACAGTTTTGGCAGATTTTGAGACATAAAAAGAATTGCAGGCCCTATCCCAGTCATTCTGGGCTAGAATCTGCATTTTAAGAATCTGCTTTTAAGATTCTTAAACTTTGAGAAGTAATAAAGTAGAAAATATGGAAAATTTCTTCCAACTCATGGTGGTGATTCTTAGATTAGTTTGCATGGAAATTTCAGTGTTAATACTTATATTTAACAGAAAAATGATACTATATTAAGGATTATTTTAATGCAAAACCAGCTGTGTAGATTTATTTCTATTCTTTTGGTACCGGGGATCGAATTCAGGACCTTGCGCCTTGTGAGGCAGGCGGCAGAACCACTGAGCTAAATCCCCGGTGATTTATTTCTTTTCTTTGGCTTCCATTTTAGGTCAATTCTTTTTAGATAATGACTGAATTTGTGGAAGGTTTTTGACGTAATACAAAAGCACCCCCAAGTTCTATCCTTTATCATTTTAGGAAATATAGTAATTAGAACTCAAAAATTTCAAATGGAGTTATAGCGAATGTTTTTTATTTATTTCACTAAAGAGATTATGATATTAGCCAGTTATGGATATGGGAACACTAAGAATAACAAAATCCTTTTTTTTGGACTGTGCACTCTTCTGCTGTTTCAGTGAACAGTTCAACATTTAAAATTCACAGTTAGGAGATTAATAACAAAGCAAATGAGCACTTGACTTGCTTGATTAGAAATGTTTAATTTTATTAGTCTCTGGAATTTAGAATTTTCTCCTCGGGCTGGGGGCATAGTGTAATAGTTCAGTAGAGGAGCACTTGCCAAGAGTACATGGAGCCCTGGGTTCAATCTCCAGCATGGAAGTGTGGAAAAAAGGTAGTAGGGCAGGGGAAGAGAGCTGAAGCTCTCAAGCTTAAGGAAGAAAATGGTTGTCAAATAGATATTTTAAAAAATGTGACTAATGTCTGATTCATTTACCTTTAAATAGCTAGCACCTGCCATATGGTAGATATTCACAAATTTTGTCTAATGAATGGATTTAAAAGAATAATTTTGCTACCCTTTTCAAATGAGACCTGTAGAAATCTTAAATATTGAGGTTTGAGATAAATTGAGGATCTTCCCTCGTTAACTGATGCTTTGATTAATCTTCCTCGTATCAACTGATTCCTTTCTTGAAAATTTCTTTAATTGTGGAAGCTATAATTCAAACATAAGTAAGTAAAATATTTATACAGTTAAAACCAGGCACCTGTTAAAGAAGTAGGACACTGCTGAGTATTTGAGGTATGTTGTCCTTCAGTTGCATATTCCTTTATCCCCAGAGATAGCCACTTTCCTTGGTTTTACTTTTAAAGACTTTAAATATATTCTTAAGCAGTAAGTTGTTTAATTTTGAAAAATTGACTAGCAAATATAAATTTGTTGGTAAAGAAAGGCTAACTCTGCTGATATTAGATCAGATTTGAGTCTTGAATGGTTTTGACTTTCTGGAGTTTACTAGAACCCTTTTTGTGGGGAAGTCAGTAGATGAGGTTTTGCCTGGGACTTGGGAAATAGTGTCTTTCCTCATTGTTGGGCATCTGGCAGTGCTGTAGTGTGGCTGTAGGTACAGGATGTTCAGAAGTGTTATTAGAGGGATGGGGCTGCTCTGTACATTTCTTTAAGCCACTGTGTCTTTCTTTTGGTACTTAAAAGCAAGTCAGAGGAAACCACTTCTGTAAGTGAAGTAGTATTTCCAGCAGATTCAAGGAGAAAAGAATGAAGGAAAAAACTTCATTAACAGGACATTCTGTCCTCTGGTTAAAAGACAGGAATCTGATGAGGATGAGAAAAAAGGATAATAAAATATAAATGAACAAGAGTTGTGCCAGTGGGGGGATTCCAAAAAAAATTCCACTGAAGGACAAAAATGAAGATAGGAATAAGTAGAAAAATAATCTTTTTGCAGAAATATTCGGTGTTATAAATTCTTCCTCAACAACTCCCATGATTTCTTTTCATTTATCATCTAATCATTCAGAGTTGCTTAGATCAGTCCTCTGCAGCTGCTTTGTCTCCATAGTGCTTATTTACAGATGATACTAGTATGCATTTCCTTAGTCATGCTTTTCCACTTTCTAGAATGTAAACTTATGAAGGCATATGAGCTTATCAAAGTATGCTTGTGTTTCTCTTCTTGCTACAGTGTGGACCTACAAGAGTGTATTTTGTTCCTTGTATCCTGAGCGCCTTGAATTATGCTTAGCACATAGGAAGCAGTCAATGACTGGTAAATGAATGAATGAATAAATAAATAAATAAAACTCCTCTTTCTCTCATAGTCTACAGCACTTATTGTCTGTTCCATAATTTTTGGTCATTAGTTTTGTTTAGTTTAGCATCTTATAATGCTTCCTATTATTTTCTTTTAGTTCCGTGTCTAATTTCATTTTTGTAAGACATTCTTTTGTAAGATTCTAATTGTTTCATTTTTGTAAGACATTCTTCTCTGTGCTTCTTACTGGCAGGAGTGGGACAAATGTCTTCTTTGTATATCTCACAGCACAAAGCAAATGGATGTAGAAACTTGTGGAAATCAATACATTTATTCATAATGACTTAAATTGCTAAAATCCAGTTTGCTCTCAACAAAAGGAGTATTTTACTGGATAAGACAGGAAATTTTGTGTGATATGGGTTTTTTTTTAAAGGATGTAAATTTTTTGGATATGTCTCGTTGAACTTATGGTGAAATTTGGTAACTGGAAGTTGGAACTTTTGCAATTACTATTTTATGAGCTTTTGCACACAATTTGAGTAAAATGAAAACATCACAATGTTAAATGAGATATGGATTTCTTACCTTGAAATGTTAATTTAAAAAAAATTATTCCTTATGCTGTAGTTCTTGGGAGGTAGTTTTAAAATGAAACATTAATTCTAAATAAGTAAAATGTTGGTTGCTTATTTTTTTACATGTGCGTTTATAAATATAAATATGCAAATGTTTATAAATACTTTCTCATACCAACTTCTCATTTAGCAATTTGTACAACTTTCCTGTAACTTTATTGTTGCTGATATTCTGCAAATCTTTTATGTATTGTTTCTTGGAGATGAATTTCCAAGAGTATATTACATTGCTAAAAGGAAATATTTTAACACTGATACAGTACCACACAAGTTTAAAAAGAGAAATGTAAAACTATGTAAAAGTTTTGTTGGTTTTTTTCTAATATGGAAAATTATTTTATTTTTATTTTTTATTATTTTTTTGCTTTATTTCAGGCCAGTCTATCCATATGGGGATGGGGAAGCCTTGGCATTGTCCTTTTTCTAATAACCTTTGGACCCTTTGTAATATTTTATTTGGCATTTTATATCCTCTGCTTTGTGGGTGGGTAAGTATACTCAATGATAATTTTACAATTTATGTGTTATTTCTTGTTCAGAATGAAAACAAAATGACTGTGTAACTGAGAGTGTCATTTATTTATAAATGCAATTTTTTTTTTAATACGGGGATCAAACTCAGAAGCTTGCGCTTGGGAGGCAGGCGGTGGAACCGCTGAGCTAAATCCCTGGCCCTATAAATGCAATTTTTTAAAAAAGTTGTTTTTACCAAAGTTTACAAACAGTTAAAATTATGATACCGATTTGTACCAGAAATATAGCTGGTCAGTTTCAGAATATACAATTTTTTTTGTGATAATATGGAAAGTTTTAAAGACTTTTAAAAATCATTTTGTTGACACTCCTCTTTTAAAGTTGAAATCTTATCCATTAGGATACTAAGATAAGTAAGTTGATTTGAGAGACACACCAAGTTTTATATTGTAGGAGATCTGTTTCATTGATTAGACTTCAAATAATAATGTTATTTCCCTTAACAAATGTTATTTTTGTCTGGAAAATTCAAATACCTAATTTTGCAGTTTTTTCTTCATGGTTATTTTTGTTTGCAAGTTTTTTGTTTTCCCTTAAGTTGATAAATCTTTACAAAGGAGATTTTTGTGATATTTTATTATAGCTTCATACAGAGTTTTTGGTATCAGACATGAACTGTAAGAAAATGTAAGAAAATACATAGAAAAGTGAAATGTTTGTTGGTATATTCGAGGTAGCTTAGATGAAAAAAGTATTTTGTTGTTTGTGTGTTTATGTGTATTATATGATTAGTTGTGGAATATACACTTAATGAGTTTTTCAAAAAAATCTTTTGAGACCTTAAACATTTGGAGTCATCTGAACATACAGATTTAGAGGATTTAGCTGAATTAAATAGCATCGATACACAGTGACATGAGAGAGACTTGTAAGACACTGAGTGGGTGGCTTCTGAGTATACTTACCACTTATCACCTCTTTCAGGATGCAGATTTGAAAGTCATATGTGTAGTCATTATATAGGGAGCATACCTATGTGAACAAATGAGAGTTAATTTAAATAGAGCAGGTGTGTCGAAGACTCTCCGTAAAGCAGTATTTTTATGTTAGATACAATATTTTCATAGTGAAAATATGATGTGATACTGAAAAATATGATATGATACTGCGTACTGGAACAAACTTATTTTAGCCACAAGAGTCAGGTGACATGAGTTCAGACTGTCTTTATTGAAGGTGATTGAAGAGCGTAAAGCTCTGCAACTCAGCAGACTAATTACACTCATCAGTCACAAATTAAGAGCACAGCATGGCTGTATAGCTGCCTGTTTGCACCTTTACTAACAGGGGCAAGGCTGCTTTCACTGAATTGGAAAGATTATTTTTCTTTAGATGTTTCTGAAAGGGAGAGATTTCTTCTAATTTCACTAATTAAATAAACCCTTGACAAGAGTGAAGGAAAAGTACTGTACTTTGGAAAGGGAGGAATTTACAGTTTTAGAGTTGAAGGTATGAGCTGAGCCCCTGACAGCTGGAGGGGTGGAGAATCATTTCTCTTGTGTTAAGTGCCATATAAATTTGGGATGATCAGTCTATTTCAAAGTCATGGGAACTTTTGTTGCTCCTTTTTTGAGTCTGCTAATTTATGAAGGAATAATTTCAAAAAATCCTTTGAATACTTAGAAAATTCTGTAAAATCTTTAGATAAAGTAGGCTGTTGAGGGGTGCAGGTAATATTTGAGTCATATGATGGGGCCTGATATTCGAAGTCTGTGCTAAATCATAAATTGATCTGACATTGTATTCAAGACTATGTTATCTCAGTGAAATTCTCTGCCATGATATGGGTATTTCCACTTCCAGCAGACCTCTGAAAGTCATCTCAGGAGAATTAGTTAATTAAACATTCCCAGATTACACAGTTATGATCAGTGAAATCTTAATTTCCTGAGTAAAATCTTTCTTATTTTGGTTCTAATTAACAAAAATAATTGTCCCTTCCTACTGTAGCTTAATGTCTTACAAATTTAAAGAACAAAAATAGGCTTTAAAATATCATTTTAAGTCAAAGAAGGGGATTTCATAAATTTAAAAGTTCTTACTTTTGGTGGGGTTTTTTGGGGTATGTTTTTAAAAATGTGATTTGATTCTCTTAAAAGTTTGAGAGGCATTTTTATATTTTCCTATGGACCTACCTCTCCCCTTTTTTTCCTAATAAAACTTAAAAGTTTTAAGTTCTGTCATTTATACACTAAAGCATTGATAGTGTATACTTTTGTAGTCAAAGCTAATCCCTTATTTTTTAATATAAAGAAAACTTAGAAAAATGTTTTGTTTTTATTATGGAATGCCATCAATACCACATCATGGTTATATTATGACATTCTGTTATATTTTGAGTTATGTAACCATTAGCTAGCACCTTTTTTGTATTTAAAACTCACAACTGAAACTACTTATTAGGAACTTGATAACTTTTAATTGTGCCTTAGGTGCCTTCCTGCTGTGGTACTGTGAGCAAAGGTTAATGTTTCATCAGTATATTTCATGATGACATTTAAGTATTTTGTTTTTTGTGAGTATGCTTAATAACCAGATAAAACTGAAATAAAAGGCCAACTTGAATTCAGTAGTAATAATCAGATAAATCAGAGATAGGTTAAATTTACTGATGATTCTGAAGTCAGCCTCTTAACCAAAATTCTGGGATTAATTACATGAACTGATTGGACTTTATCTGTGTTTTCATGGGATTTCAACTTGAAGGTAAGTGAAATGGCAGGTAATGGCAAAAAGCAGAAGACTTTGAGAATCTTCCTTTTTGTAATTGAGAATGATCACATTTAATATTTCACTTTTTTTGTGAGTACAGTCTTTGAATCATTGTAAGGTTAATATGCACTCATTGTAAGATGAAAACTTAATTTTCTTCTTCCCAGGGCTTTAGTTTATTGGCAAATTTTATATATAGGAAATAGTGATAACATTTAATCAGTATTTACCGAGTAGTAGTTCTAAACCAGTATCTAATTCTGTTTTAAAAATCAGTTAAGCTTTGGAGATAAGTTCATATTTATTTTCTCAATTCCAGCCTTATTTTAAAACAATTCATAAATTTGATCATTTTCTCCTGTGTAGCCTTTGTTTTTTCTGTAGCCACAGTGACACCCTACATTAATAATACCTCAGGCTGGGGATTTAGCTCAGTGGTGCCGCCGCTTGCCTCGAAAGCGCAAGGTCCTGAGTTTGATCCCCCAGAAAACAAAACAAAACATTAATAATACCTCACATTAGGGAACAGAGTTATAGAATTGGGTTATTTAGCTATAGATTTACATTTCATTTTTATTATCCTTATTATTAGCTAGCCTATTATTTAGTGAGGACTAATTTTTCTAAAGTTTAAAAATTGAAATAGATTAGAACTTTGAAAGGCATTATATAATTCATAAAATGTTTTGATTGTTTCAAACTTCAGAACATAATATGTCAATTTCATGCTTTTCCAAAGTTACAGACTGAAATGAACAAAAAGCTATAAAATATGAAAAATATTCCAGGTAATAAATATATGTAATTATAGAAATATTTTCTTTTCATATCTATAAATAATTCTTCTTTCTAGGGGTTTAGTGGTCACTCTCCTGTTTGGAAAAACAAACTCAGAAAAGCACCTAGAGCAGTGTGAGCACTCATTTCTTCCTCCCACATCAACTGGGGTTCCTAAGGTAAGTAGTGTGAAGGAAGGTGAAACTTCAACATTCAGTTCTTTGCAGTGATAGTAATATGTTCATCTGTATATGGCTTGACAGACTTTTCTGTTATTCACTAATAATGTTCATTGTAAATTGTTGGAAGATTTTCTGATTATACTTAGAAAACACATAATTTTAAAATTCACTTTGAAATAAATATATATATATATAGTTTTAATAATTGAGGCCTGATTTTTATCATCATTTTTACCAATGCTGCCTTTTTTAAAGTATCAGATTTTATAAGTAAAATTGGAATTGGGCTTCAGATATGCAGTATCTTCAGTTTTTGTTGTGGGATGGACCTTTTTGTCTTATATGAAGATAACAAATGACCTGTTGTTGATGGAAGGGCTTTATAGTCCATCATATATGAAGATACAGGAGATGAAAGGTAAGTTGCTTAGGTATTATCTTGCACTGTAGTCACTTTATCTGAGTTCTATATTGATAAACTAATGTTTTATAATACAACTTGTTTAATAATCTGAAACATTTTTCTCTCTAGAACTTTTGTTAATATGTATTCTTTGGTTTTGCTTCCAAGCCTTTCTGAGGGAACAGGCCTTTTTGGGAAAACATTTCTTAGCCGTCTATATTGTACATTTATTTGAGTGGTACACTCATTTATTTGAGTGGTTATATCTTGTATCTTTGTAATCTATTATTTTAGTAGATGATATAAAATAATTTTGGTTTGCTATTTAAAAATATTTTTATGAAGAAAATCTTAGAGGTGTTATGTTATAATTTGAAGCATATATTTTATATATAGTCATACATCATTTTGATGTATTCTAAGAAACATCACCCGGTGTGTTTCGTTGATGTGTGGACATGATTGGATACACATACATAAACCTAGGTGGTATAACCTACTATGGATCTAGTCTATATGGTCTAGCTTATTCCTCCTAGGCTTCAAACCTGCGTATGTAGTATGTTACTGTATTGAATTCACTGGCCATATAACAAAATGGTAAATATTTGTGCTTCTAAGCATATCTAAACACGGAATAGAGATCCTGAAAGGTAAAAAATGGCATACCTATATAGGGCATTTGCCAAAAATGGAGGTTGCAGCATTGAAATTTGCTCTGGGCGAGTCGGTGAGTGAGTGAGTGAGTGGTGAGTGAATGTGAAAGTCTAGGGTGTGCTGTACCCTGCGGCAGTCTACAAATACTCTACACTTTGGCTTCACTGAATTTATAAAATATATTTTTATTTCTTCAGTAAAAAATTAACCTTAGGTTATCATGACCTTTTTACTTTATAAACTTTTTAATCTTTCAAAACCTTTGACTCTTTTGTAATAACAATTTAAAACACAAACAGAAAGGTATAAACACCTATATTAATCTAGGCCTAAACAGGCTCAAGATCATCAATGTCAGTCTTATCCCTCCATATCTTGTCCCCCTGTAAGATCCTCAGTTACAGTAACACATGTGGAGCTGTCACCTGCTGTGGTGACAGTGCCTTCTGGAATCCACCAGAGGTGGAAGAGGAACAGTGTCCAGTAAAGACAGTTACTGCTTTGACTCACCTGAAGCACTCACTTTATATATTTGAAGTTTCATTTAACTATGGCAACAGTATACTTGTACATTTTTAATTTCCCACATCCTAAATGTTTACTTATTTGACTACATTTTTTGAAGGTAGTATAGATTTTTGTTTTCTAGGTGTCTAGGTTTGTTAACTTGAAAAATCACATTAGGTTTATGTTAGTCTCAAAAGTTATTTTTATATTGACTTGAGAATAGTGAAGGGACGTTATGATGAGTATTCGATTTGAAGTAAACTGGAGAGGTTCTTAAATCAAACTGCTCAGTAAAATATTATGGTTTTCTTTAAGTGCTTAGAAGAAATGAAACGGGAAGCCAGGACTATTAAGATTGATAGAAGATTAACGGGTGCCAGTATAATTGATGAGCCTCTCCAGCAAGTGAGTTTCAGTATGTGGTATTTGAATTTCATATATTGTGTGCTAAGTATATTTCGTCTGATAATACTAAGGTGTAACTTTTTGGTATTTAAATATTCTGGTGGAATTTTATGATAATGCTCTTCTTGAATTTTGTATTTCAAGGTGCTGCCACATTTATTTGTTCATTTGTTCTTTCATTCATTCATTTGAGGCTGATCTTTAACTCATGGACTTGGGTGATCCTCCTGCCTCAGCCTTCTGAGTAGCTGAACTACAAGCATGCCAGGCTGTCTTATGTACTAAGCACCTTTAATGAGGTGGTTCATTTAATGTAAAAACTTTTTTATTGAATATGCATTTAGAAACACTTTTGGTGACATTTGATGATTCTCATAATTTTATCATTAAAAGTATAAAATTATAACTTGCTGGTGGACAGGCTTAGTGGTTGGAAAAATCAGACTATTTTTCTGTTAGTTTTGTTACTTTTTAAAAAATAGAGGGCTGGGGATTTAGCTCAGTGGTGCCGCGTCCTGCCTGACAAGCGCAAGATCCCGAGTTTGATCCCCAGTTCCAAAAATAAATAAATAAATAAAAATGGAAATACTTGGTTTGATTAAAAAGTGCCTGAAAATTGCAGTCAGGTCTGTTTTTGCACAGTTTTTCTGTTGATGTGTTTGATTATATGATCATTGTAAATAATGTGTACTTCAAAAATGTTAGTATTTATTTTTATAAATTCATATTTCATCCAATTTGTAAAAGTTATTTATTGAATGTATTAGTTGCTGTTTATGGACTAACTGAACACTGTTGGCTGTATTAAAAGTAGTAGAATTAAATGAAGTATCGTTTTTGTAGTTAGACTCCAATAGATCTTGATATGATCTTCGAAAAAATTTGTTTTGAAAATTAGTGTCCATCAGCATTATTTTGTATCTCATTCCATCAACTGGTTAAAACTCTTTTTAAGTGTACAGAATTGAACATTTATTTTTTCTGTAAACTTTCTTTACCTGAATTTGGGTGGGGTTTGGCCTTGGTAATGTTTTAATGTTTAAAAGATTTGGTCAGTGAATGAGTTGGGATACCACAATAATTTAAAAAATTCCTAATAGTTTTTAGCATGTTGATGTTTTTATAATGATGGCAGGTATTTACTGCTACTATTTAAGATGAAAAGAATATATAAATTGGCAGATATTCATCTTTGCTTTTAATTTGCCACTGTTTCTTTCTGAATCCTAAGAAGTTATAATTTTTCCAATATTTTTATTATAGGTTATCCAGTTTTCCTTGAGAGATTATGTCCAGTACTGGTATTACACACTAAGTGATGATGAATCTTTTCTTCTTGAAATTAGGCAAACTCTTCAAAATGCACTCATTCAGTTTGCTACGAGGTAAGGTTGCTGCATTGTATTTATGCAGAAAAATTTAGATATACTCTCTATTCCAATAGGGAAAGTACCTTTTAAATTGGGAGGGGTTGGTTAATTAAAAGGTAAGTTGAATAGTCTATTATATTGTGTGAACTTCCAGATTTCAGAACTGGAGCCCTTAAAAACTTTAAGTCTTAGTCTTGAGGTTTTTATAAAATTTGTCTTGATGAAGTCCTGCTCTCTGTCTGTCAATTTTTTACATACAAGGCCTAGATAGGTGACTTTTCAGAATTTTACACCACTTATTAATACCCTCCTCTGTAGATGTTCTTTCTTTATTTGGGTGCTATGGAAATAGATTGGTTTTGTTGTAACTCCTCTTCCTTCCTCACTGCAGTTTCACTTTAACTGTTCTCTTAACATTGGCCCCTTCTTGAGTGAAAGTCCTCATAGCGGGAGGAGGAAACCAAAGGAACATAAATCCATGAAGACTATTCACTTTTGTTTTGTTTTGTTTTTTAAAAAAAGAGGTATATTTTGATGAGTTTGTTGTAAGCTAGTTTTCTGGTGAAATATGCTAAAATGCTCACTTTACACACCAAATATGTACGGCTTCCGGTATGATAAAAATATTCTGGCAAATACCTTTGTACTTACACTACTTGATTAAGGGGAAGGGGAGAGGGCCATTTCATATATATCAAAGTTAATGTTGACTTTGATTTTTTTTTGTGTGTGTATGAAAGCCTTTTAATGGCAGTGTTACATGAAAGGGAAAAGTTGTGCTCCAGAAATTATTTATTTTTGAAAGAAAGGATTTTGTTTGGAGAAGTTTGCAGCCTTGATTTTACTATCCAACACGCAGCAAAATTTTCTCTACTAGCCTGCATTCTTGAGGTGTATGCTTCAAATTTGTCTCCACCCGACCTCTCTTCCTTCCCACTTAGATTCTTAGAGTGAATACAATTTATGATTCAGAGAGTCTGTGAGAGTAGAGCTTTGCCCTAGTGCTGTCATTGTGTTTCTGTTCTTTGTGCCCAGATATTTTCAACTTATGCTGCCTTGTCAGGACCTTTCCTCTGTAACTGAATTGATCCTAAAGCTTTAAACCGGGGCCTGGGAGGGAGAGAGATGGAGTATGTTTCTCAGCCTCAGGTCATCAAGGGACACCATGTAAGCTTTCTGGTTTGAACTATTAAGTAATCCGAATTATAGAAATAGATTTGCATTCCGTACAGTAAGGACCAAGCATTTGCAAAGTAGCCAATAAGAATTACAGAGTCACTTTGAAACATACAAAATATAATTGGTTTAAAACTTGGATTTTATCTCTTGTATTTCATATGCACCATTATTGAATATTAGATTTTCTTTTTAGAGAGGTTTCCTAAATAATGATTCATTAATTGCATTGTATGATAACACTATCCTAATGATTATTTTTTACAGAAAGGGTAGTAATAAGAATTCATTATTCTTTTGTCTGACTGCTTAAAAGTGAATTAAAATGTAACAAAATTTAGACCTGGAAAGAGATTTAAATTAGTAATTTGACAACTTGAATTTGTATTCTGGATCTGTCATTTAGCTATGAAACCAAATATTATGGAGCAAATATTTTAAAGTCTTTGAAAATGGATTTCCCCCATGTGTAAAATAAGTATGATAATAGCTGCCTTATTTGCATTCCTCAGAGGTTTGTTGTTGGACCAGATCCACCTATTTATTCAACTACTGTTTTGAGTCTTCTTTGTACCAGCCAGGTGCTGGGGTTACTGCAGTGAGGAAAACAAAAGTTCCTGCTCATTTGGGTGAAACGAACATAATATATGTGATAGTGTTGTGAGAATTGTGGAGGAATTTAAAAATGTAGTCTTTATGCCATCCAACAACCATGATTTCATAGATGAGGAAACTAATGTCCAAAAAGGTTACCTGGTTAGTTTGGGGTTAACCAATGAGTTAGAGCTGGAATTGAAATGCGAGTGTGTCTAAGAGTCTGGTGTTCCTTTCCCACCCGCTGTCTTGTGTGTTATGGTCTAGGTTAGTCATCTCAGCTCCTGCACTTCCTTCTTCTAGTAAATCTCCCTGCTTTTTTCCCCAGTCACCTTTTCTTTTCATCTCATATATTTTTCTTATCTTTTCTCTAACATTCTGTGCTATCAGATGTAATATTTGGGTGATTACTTGGAAAGCCAGAGTTCATCCAATTTTAAGAGTTATCTGAATTAATATTTTTGCTTGGCCATTGGCCTTGAGATTTTTGGCAAACTAAAAACACTGATAGTAACTTCTTTAAAGGGTTTGAGGCTAAAAAACAATATCAAGTAATGCTCCTAGCCTACAGTGGCATTTATTAAATATTTGTTGGTTTGTGCCTTCTGTGTGAATGACTTTCCTGTCTTGCCCTTTTCTTCTTCTTTTTTCTTTTTTTGGTACCGAGGATCCAACACAGGTCCTTGCGCTTGTGAGGCAGGCAGCGGAACCACTGAGCTAAATCCCTGCCCCTGCCCTTTTCTATTAGTACAAAAATATGTGTCTCACTGGGACCTCCATTACTGTTTCTTTTGCTGATATCAAGAAAATTAATTCTGTTTCCAGTCACTCAGATACTTTTAAAAATATTTGTTCTATGCTGTCTTGGGTACACTGTGAAATGTGACAGGCACATGTTACCACCTGTCTTCAACGTACAGTGTTGAATAGGGCTTTTAATTAGGGGTCTACAAACCTGAAAATGTACAGAAAACATTCTTCCTCCCTGCCATTGAGTGCTTCCATAGATTTGATTTTTTAAAATGAACCTATAAACTCAAAAGAGATTGAGAACCATCAAGTTCATGTTCATATTTAATCAACTTTGGCTCTTCCGGGCATTTTAAATGATTTAAATAGTGTCTGTGGTCTTCTTTGACAGGTCTTTTGACTTAGCACGTTTTTGAGGTTCATCCATGTTGTAGCATGCATTAGTGTTTACGTTTTTATTGCTGAATAATATTCATTGTATAGATACACCACATTTTGTTTATCTGTTCCTGAGTTGATGGGCATTTGTTATTTCCATTATCTGGATACTGTATATGTGCTACTGAAGCGAGCACGCGGATACTGTAAATAATGCTAATATGATTATGCACTATAGAGAAATGTCTGTTCAAATGCTTTCTCCATTTTTGAATTGTCATTTTATTATTGAGTGTACTGTTGCCTGTTGTTTATGGAAATACAGTTTTATTGGAAAGTCTTGCTCATTTATTTGCATTTGTTCATAGCTGCTTTTGTGTTGTAATGGCAGAGTTCACTAGTTATGACAGACAATATGGCCTGTGGGGTTGCCTAAAATAGTTGCTATTTGGCTCTTTTGAAAAAAGATTACTTATCCTAGGAATGCATTTTTGTGACTATTAAAGCACTTAATTAGTATTAAATATATAGGAAATATATTAGAATGAAAACCATAAAAAGTAATGTATGATAACTATTTCAGTGGCATAAACTTTATAACTAGATGTGCATTTACAGTGATCTTTGGATTATGGCTGAGTATAGCTAATTCAGAAAATTAAAAAATGTTATAAAATAAGTATTTATCATTTTATAGCCCAAGATAGATAAAAACATTAGCTAATCAGCAATAAAGATGTACATGATGACTACTTTAAAAAATTGCCCTTCCTCTTTTCTGTTCTTTGTATTATGAACCCAAGTGTAAGTTGTCTTTTGTGTTATGCTTTGTTTTGTTTTCCTTCCTTTTTTGGGGGGGGGCGGGTAGTGTGTATGGGGGATTTAACCTGGAGAGCACTGAGCTACATTCCTAGTCCCTTCATATTTTGAGATAGAGTCTCAAATAATTAATAAATAAGTTTCTGAGGCTAAACTTACGATCCTTATAGATAATGTGTTTTTTATGGTTAGTCATTAGGTCAGTTTGGTGAGTGATCTTGAAATGGATACTTAATCGCTTTGTACCTGATAGTATAATGAATATTAATGTCAAAAATTCTTTATAGATTTCCCATTTGTGACTTACATGCTTATTTTTTATTTTTATTTATTTTTTTGGTACTGGGGATCGAACTCTGGTCCTTGCACTTGCGCAGCAGGCAGCGAAACCACTGAGCTAAATCCCCAGCCCACATGTTTATTTGTTTCCATGAAACTTGAATGTGCATCTCTGTTGGTTCTGAAAGTTTCATTTGTTGGATAATTTTTTTTCCCAGTACCAGGAATTGAACTCAGGACCTTGCACTTGCCAGGCAGACGCGGTGCCACTGAGCGACATCCCTGGCCCGTGTTAGATAAATTTTACTAAAACTTTTTTTTATTAAGATGACTAACATCATGAGATTAATTTTTTAATACCTTTAACATTATGTTTTAGAGGATGCCTCCATACAGCCTCAGGTTATTATTCTTTTTTTTCCTTTTATAGCTTGATTGAAACTTGTAGCTCTTATTTTTTGTACTTAACTCTTGAAATGATAATGGTACTTTTTGTGTGTTCTGTGTAGTTTTCTCATTATACTTGGAGATTCACGTCCTTCAGTTTATCTGGATCTTTGACTTTCTAGAAGTGTTGGACCACAGGATGTAGAACTAGGATTTTTTTATACAGTATCCTAGTTGGCTGAATACCTTTTCCTTAAATATGGTTATATAAAACCATGTGTCTATTTCTGTTTTTACCAATTTACTTAAACTTTTGTAAATGAGAAGGTTTTGTTAAGGTGGAGTAGAGAAAACAGTGACTGGAAAGTTAGGAACCTTGATTTGTTTAATGAAACTTCAGTCTGTCTGTCACCTGGAATATGTAGTTAAAGGTGTAGCTCTGAATTATAGAGACCTGTGGTAATTATTAGAAAGCTCTTTCCACTGTAAAACACTAAGATTCTCTGTTCAAGTTAATACTGATCTTGATTTTTTTGTTTTCAATCTTTCTCTTCTCGGAAATGTCACCAACATATTATACCACACTCCACATTTCGAATACAATTTAGTAAGTTATTTTTAAAAGTATGTGAGGCTGCCAATTAGAGTTTATTCTCTTTGGGATTAAAATACTCCTCTGATCAATTTGTTTTACTAGTAGGAGTATTGAAAGTAGGATAATAAAATTTATTTTAAAATTTTTTATATATATTTCTGTTTGGCCAGAATGCTTGATTTCCAACATAAAAGACATTTATTAGACTTATCTTTTCTTGATGATTTCTTGATGGCTTGTATCAGTGAAACTTAATGAAAATATTTTTATTAATCAAATTGCTGTTTTAAATATTGAACATTGAAAGCACAGTAAACCTATTAGTTCATTTATTAGCACTGAACATGAAAATAGAGCTGCACACAGTTGATTCTTCCACTCCAATACACAACTGGTAGTGGGTACAGTCAAGGGAATGGGAGAGACATATTTGTAGCTAAGAAGTAGTGACTTATCCTTGTGTGGTTGCTAATATAGCTCTTACTAAAGAATGACTTCTCCATATATTTTTGAGGATTATGTTAGAGAGTAATAGTAAATAAATATAATAAAAAATTGTGGAAAAAATCAAATTATTTTAAACAGTACTGATGACTAAATTCTTAATAAATGGGGGAGAAATGTACTTGAGAGATTATTATGATAACATGCAGTATTTATGAATGAATTAAGGTTTGAAAGGGGGAAATTTGATTTAGTGGATTTAGGATCAAACATAATTTTGTGCCTTTATGATTTTATTCAAATTCAACTTCAGACTGAGCTTTTGACACTGTTAAGTAGTCTTTCAAAGACTCTTGAAATTATAGAAGGATTGAAACAAATAATTATGGATTTTCAAAGATTATATCCTTTCTCATACTAAATTATGAGAGGGAGTTAGAATCTGATTTAGTTGCTTGAAGAAGGAACTAAGTCACCAGTTGCTCAAAATCACCCCAAAGATACTTGTTTAAATTACTCAGAAAAAGTAAGAATTGTTTTATATTGATCATTTAAAAAAGTTTTGTGGGGCCGAGGATTTAGCTCAGTGGTTTCACCGCCTGCTGCGCAAGCGCAAGGACCTGAGTTCAGTCCCCGGTACCAAAAAACAAACAAACAAACAAAAATTTTTGTGTTTTTCATAGTAGACATGCAAAATGAAAACATATTAAAATATTTTTTGTGATTGGTTATTTTATTTATTTATTTATTTATTTATTTGGTACCGGGGATTGAACTCGGGTCCTTGCTCTTGCAAGGCAGGCGGCGGAACCACTGAGCTAAATCCCCGGCCTGGTTATTTTATTTTTGACGTGATTAGTACACCTCTAAAATATTCTTTGTGTATGTACGTGTGTGAGTGTGTATACTCATGTATGTAGTATATATATACATAGTGGTGGCAAACCTATGGCATGTATGCCGCAGCGGGCTGTTGTCTCCATGACAGCCTCTAAAAGGACCGCCATCACTGTACTGCGCTGTTATTCTTACTGTTTGTAGATAAGGTCTTAGTAGTCATTTTTGTGAAAAAATAATGTGGCATCAAGAAAATAACATTTCTTATAGGATTGTTTCTATGAGAAAATTAGCTTTTATTTTTATCATTTTGACATAAGGCACCTTTTCCAGGAAAGTATTCTGCCATGAATGTGAAGATTGCCTGTACTGCCAAATGGTCACTCTCTTCTCTGGTCAGGCAAGTCTACAAGATGACCCTTGCATATGTCTACCATGCTCATTCCCTTTTTGGTCATTCCTTATCCTTTTCCTCCCATATAGTACTGTTCATTCAAGATTTAAGTGCAGCCTCCTTAATGAAGCCTATTTATATTACAGCACTTAATTCATCTCTACTTATTTCTGTTTCCTTCAGAAATTTCATCTTTTTTTTTTTTGAAATAGTACCAATTCTGTACTACTGTAGTGGCAGCTCTCTTACTGATGTTTAGTTAGCCAATATTCTCCAGTCCTTTTGTATGATATACTAACCATCGCCTCTAGCATTAAAGCTAGGCTGCTAGACTACTTAGTATTGCCACTGTTCACTTCTGTTCCCTTTTGAGTTTTAATCTTATCCAAATTTAGTTGTGTGATGTGTGGGCCCTACCTCAGAGAATCTGTTTTCTTAGCCTGTGGTGTGACTTGAGCATTGGTGATTTAGAGGAGAAAAGATAATCAACTATGTTAAAAGTTGTATTTGTTTCTAAGCCTGTATATTCCCAGTTACACCTTTCATTATCACAGTTTAATTAACTGCTAACTTTAGATTAAAGGAATTATGAATATGGCAAGGTATTTCTATGAATACCAAATCACTTGCTTTGGAATTACTCAAAGCTAGTTGAAGATTATAGTTGAATTAAGTGTATAAAAGACAACTATAAAAGGTTATGAGAAAATCTTAAAAGGTCCTGCATTCAGATTTGTTCACAGATGTCTTCAGTTATCCTGCTATTTTAAAGAAATTGAGAATGATAGCTTTCACATCGTGTAAGCAGTTTGTGGTCTGTACAAGACAAAAGGCATATTAGTACTGCTCAACAAAAGAGTCTTAATCATTTGTTGATTTATATATAATTAAGTTAAAATGAAATGTTTTCATAACTCCTTTTGGTCAGATATTTAGATTTTCCTGTTGATCAGTTAATTATCAGTTTTTTATACACTCTGTGTGTGTGTTCTCTTGTATTTGATGTAATCATAGATAAAAAGCTTTAAATGTCCTTAGAGAAAATAGACCCTGGGAAGTGATGTGTCTTGTAGAATTTCATAGCTAATGAATTGCTGGTTCTTTTATTCAAATCAAGGACATTTGTGTCAGTCCAGTGGTCTTTGCAGAAATACTTAATTGATTTTGGTGTTGTTCTTTGTTGCTAATGAGGAGCTGTACTCTGTTTAGAAAAGATGGCATAATTGAAACAATTTATGTAATTCCAATCTCAGCCCATATATTTGTGATGTTCCTTGCTTTTCTCAGGATTAATATTAAATAGCTATGAGGCAGAAAGAGCTTTTCAGTGCATGTGTTATTTTAGAACTTGAAGTAGTATTGAAGCAACTGTTCTATGTGCCTCTTGTAGCCATTCTCCAAGCACTTTCTGAACAGTGCTTTGGCCCTGAAAGAGGAATCAATAAGTCAATATTATTGAGTGCATCTCGTGTTCAGCATATTATTTAGCACTGGGGATACAACTGAATAAAACGAACACAGCCAAGTAAAACAAAGTCCATGCCTTCCTGAGATTTTTTTTTTTCCTAACGGGGAAAGTATTTGCTTCAGGTATTAAGTGCTATATAAAAAGTGAAAAGTTTGGAGATATTAGAAAATAAAACTGGACAATCAGTCCAGTGGAATAGTCTAGCCCTAAGGAAGAATAGAGAGGTTGGGAGTCATGACAGCTGCTGTATACATATAAGTGATATTTTAGATACACTCTGAAGTATTAGTGGGACTTTTCAGGTGAATGTGGGAGAAAGAGGGAAATTCATGGAGAGTGGGTAGGGCTGAGCAAACTTGGCAGAGGCACTTAGGTAAGAAGAGGCATATTTTAGTTTGAGAAATGGAAAGTATGTGTGTCTGCAGACAGTGAGGAAGAGGTTGAAATAGATGAATGAGGAGGAGGAGGAAATAAGCTTGGGTATAAATATGCAAGGTCTAAGAGAATGTATTCATACTTAGCCCTGAGAATAAAGGACAGATATTGAAGAGTTTTAAACACTCATTTTGTGCTATTCTTGTTTTTTTAAAGGATAACTCCAGGTGTTTTGTGAAAAATGGGATGGGTGACAGTGGATATGGGAGACTTGGTTGTAAGGATAGTGTTGAGGAGTTAGGATAGTGGTGTTAGAGATAGGTCATGCAGAATTTTAAGCTCAGAGAAAGTATGCTTTATAGTTTGGCTTTGCTTTTGTGCTCTAGATAAGACTTCATTGCTGTTTTATTTGTTTCCTCTTCTTAATTCCTTCTTGCAACCATTTTGTGGAGATGTATAAGCTTCAGTAACCTAATGTATATTTTACTTTTTAAGGTTAAGGTTGACTGTATTATTTATTTGGCCATATGTTCTGGTCACTTTCTCATTGCTGGGACAAAATACTTAACACCTACATCTTAAAGGAGAAGTTATTTTGACTCACGGTTTTTAGAGGACTCAAGTCTATAGGTGGCAGGCTCCAAGGCAGGAAGTGAGTGGTGGAGGAAAGCTGCTAATGTCATGGTGGTCAGGGAGCAGAGAGAAGGGAGATGTTGGGAATAAGAGTACACCTTTCCTGGTCACTTTCCTAGTGACCTGCCTCCAACTTGTGTGATATACTAACCAATGCCTCTAGCATTAAAGCTAGGCTCCTAGACTACTTAGTATTGGCACTGTTCACTTCTGTACCCTTCTTTTGAGTTTTAAGCTTGTCCAAATTTAGTTGTGTGATGTCTGCCACCTAATAGCACATTCAACTACTACTGAACTCATAGTGGATGAATCTAATCACCTTCCAGAAGCTCCACGTCTGAGCACATGAGTTTTAGGGGACATTCTAGATCTAAACTATAATACCATATAAGAACTAAGTTCTTATTTTCAGTTCAAGATATGATAGTTTAAAAATAAAATGGAAGTGTTGGTAATAGGACTCATTGTGTAACAATCCACATATGTTTACTAGACTAAATATCACATGGGGAATATTTTAAACAAAATGAAAAAAAGCTTTGACTGATCATAACTTAAAAATAATTGATATAAGGAGGTGCAGTAGAATGTTGTGTTGTGAACAACAGAAGAAAGTGACTCACATAATTGGTTTTATTCATATTCACATTCCATTTTATATGTATTTATCATGCATCATAATTTTAAGTACTTCACTGTCATCAAAATTTTTTTCTAATTTTGTTGAAACGTGTTATTAGAAATGCTTTGTGTATTTTATTTGTAAGTGGGAAGCAATGTACTATTGTTGTTCTTCCTAATTTAGAAAAGCTTCTTTGAATTAAGATTTCTGTTGGGTTTGCATGTAGCCATTGGAGAAAAGTCAAGAAGAGAAATAATGACCTTGGGTAGAGATACAGAATATCGGTTTTCCCATTTTCTTCACCCTCATTATGTTTCTGTATTGAGAATATATATTTATGATTTAAAAGTTTTTATATACCCTGTTTGCTTGTTGATATCACTCATTTCAAATGTCATTACAGCCCTACAGTGAATTGAGATGGGTTTGAATTGATTTACAAGGGGTAAATTTTATTTTGTTTGAGAATTTTGCTAAATAGAGTCTACTGTGAAACAGACCAGGTATAACTTGAAACATTGTTCTTTTTTCTTCTAAATTTGTTAAAATGAACCTTTTGTGGATTAATGAGCTAATGGCCTATATTCAGTAAACTGCTTTTTTTCTTTTTTTTTTTGATACCGGGAATTGGACTCGAAGTAAATTGCTTTTATAGAATTTTCAAGGATGGATGACTTTGGGTTAATATACATATTAAGATTTTTGAAAGATGCTTATCCAGATTGTGAATTTATTTTTTAAAATAAGGTTACAAGCTGGGGATTTAGCTCAGGGGTTCCGCCGCCTGCCCTGCAAGTGCAAGGTCCCGAGTTCGATCTCCAGTACAAAAATAAAATAAAATGAAATAAAATAAAGAAACAAAAGACTAAAGATTGCTAGATTTTCTTTTTAATTTAGATTTCATATTGAAGCTGAGCTTTATTACCTGATTATATAGTTATGTGCTTGGCTTTTATATTCTTAATAATGTTAAGTCTTCCTCAGATCTTTGAGCTCAGGGGTGACTTTACATGTTAATTTGTTTCTGTATTCATGTACTTACAGTTAGTCTCTTCATGTATGTAACAAACCGTAGTGTGCCTTTATAATTATTAGTATATGAGTATAAATAACTATTTTTTTAAAAATAGCTATTATTTTCTCAATGCCATCACCACTTTTTAAAGTTTCCTTTCAAAAAGTGACAGTAATCAACTGCTTCACTAGTTCTTTGTTATGTGTTGGTAATTATCATGAATTATTGTGTACTTTTCTGGTTCCCCCAGTACCCTCAGGTAACCCCATTGCCAGTATCATCACAAATAGACCCTTTACCTTCTATCAACTTAGTGTGTTCCAGAAAGGCTGAATTGAGTGGAGTGCTATTTAAAGAAACAGCATTGAGAAAAATATTTATTTAAAAATATTATTTGACCCAAGGAGAGATGTAATTGTATTATCAGTTGTTTTCGTTTTACTGGTGTACTGAATTAGCAGTGTTTCTTAAGGTGTGTTGCTTTTGAGATAAGAGTATTAGGAGGGCTGGGGAGTTAGCTCAGTGGTTCTGATGCCTGCCTCACAAGCCCAAGGACCTGAGTTCAATCCCCGGTACCAAAAAAAAAGTTATTAAATAACTATCAAATTAATGATAACCTTTTTATAGGCATTCTAAAGGCTGTCTTTTATATAGATGCTATTTTATTATATCAGTCTTTAAGCACGTCATTTCTGTGTGAACGGTTATTTCTGATGATCATATTTTTATGTGGTATTATGTACAAACTGGAGCCCATCAGGCTCATACCACAGGTTGCTGTATTTTTGTTGAGCGCTTGGGTTGTATAACTGAACAGAAGACTGTGGAGAATTCAGAACAGATTTAGAAGAAACACTCAAGCAAACAAAACCATTCTGAATCCCTATGTGTTCTTTTATCTTGGGTTAAGAAATGTGGGATATACCTATGGTCAAACTTATTTCAAATTTAAATAGAAAATTAATTTCATTTCCTATTTTAAGAATTTAGATAGTACTTTTTTGGCATATAAAATAATTCAAATAATATTGGTAGGTGACTTAGTAGAATAAAGTCTAAGATATAAAAATAATCAGTGAACAAAAAGTATAAATTTATAGTCTGATTATCATGCTGTGTCGGTAGTCATTAAAATGAACTTTTTTTGTATGCTTTTTTTTTGTATGCTTTTATGTGATGTGTCTCTTATAAGGTCAAAAGAAATAGACTGGCAACCTTATTTTACTACACGAATTGTAGATGATTTTGGCACACACCTAAGAGTATTCAGAAAGGCTCAACAAAGAATAACAGAGAAAGATGATCAAGTGAAAGGTATTGTCTTTATTTTGTTTGATAATTAGAATTTAAAAGTTGATTTTCCTTTATCACTTTGTATATATTGAATTGTTCCTTTCCTTTTCCAGGTACAGCAGAAGATCTGATAAATTCCTTCTTTGAAGTTGAAGTTGAAATGGAAAAGGAAGTTTGCCGTGACCTAGTGTGCACTTCTCCCAAAGATGAAGAAGGTTTTCTTTTTAATAAAATTCTTTTGATGACATTAACTGGTTAAAGACAAGTTCGCAGACCACATCTGAGAGTGTAGTCTTACATAGAGCAAATAGCATAATGAAAATACTGCATTTCATTTTAACTCCTATAAGTAGTTTCCATAGATTTTTTTTCATTTTTAAAGATTATCTTTAAAAATTAACCTTCTTTTAAAATAAAGCAAATGTTTATAATTAGACATTTTCTAATTAAATATTTACTAGTTTTCTCCTTGACTTTATTATTGACTTATTCTACTTAAAGAGTATAACTGTTAAACCCAAAATGTTTTCTAAGAGAATAATTATATGACTTCAGATAAAATTTATAGATTTGAATGGACTTACTCTTTTTTTATGGCAGGTTAGATCAGACAAGTTTTAGTTGAAGATCTTTGTCCAGTTTTACAACTAAATCTGTGCTACTTGGTCAGTTATTTACTTAACAAGATGACCTATTTAATTTTATTCCTAGGAAGAGTCAGCATTTTTAGTTGTGGGAATTATTTTCTTAGATTTTGAAAATGTTCTAAACTTTTATCTTCCCTTTGATTTTTCTTTCTTTTTCTGTTTTATTCTTCCCTTTTTACATTTATTATAAAATTCAGTTTTTGTCAGTTCATTTACACTATTATGAGATAATAGCTGAATCCAGTAGGTATAGTGATGTGTAGTACATTTATATAAATTCAGTTCTCTTAAATCAGTAAAGAGTATATTCTTCCTTTGTTATTACCTACTAAGATAGTGGAGATTATTTTCTTTGAAAGAATTACAGGTATATTTTTAGATGCACAAATAACTTTTTAAAAAGTATAATGATAATGTGTGGTAAAGTACAAAATACACAGCACAATTTAAAAATTAGTTTGATTAATGAGTAGTAATTATAGAACAGTAAAGGGATTCTTAATGAATACTTATGTGTACTAATTACTAAAGTAATAAGCTAGTAAAACTGAAGAACTGCTTATTTCTATCTTTAATGTGTCTGATATTAAAATTAGGTGCAATTAAAATTGAGGTTTTCTAATATTATAGCTACTTTTTCTATTTTTAGGATTCCTAAGGGATTTGTGTGAGGTCTTATTATATTTATTGCTACCTCCTGGAGATTTCCAGAACAAGATCATGCGATACTTTGTCAGGGTAAGCTTAAACTGTATCAGATAATGACTGTAAAGAAACTTTAAGTAGTGTTCTCAAACTATTTGGTCTCGAGACCCTATTAAACTCATAAAAAATATTGAAGGCCCCAAAGACCCTTTGTTCTTGTGGGCTTTCTCTATAATATTTCTGTTTTATAAATTACATCCAAGAAAATTCTAAAACACAAGCATATACAAGCATATGTTCCATCAGGTGAATAATGGATAATACAGTGTTATGTTCCCTTTGAAAATCTCACTGTATGCTTATGAGTCAATAAGAATGAAATGGTAAATAAGTGTTATTTTGAAGATGGTTTTGACTCTGGCTCCCCACTGAAAGTATCTTAAAGACCTTTCCTAGTCCCTCAGAGGTCACTGGCCAATACTTTGAGAACTGCCTCAGAGTTAGGTGCTTGGATTTCGGTTGTAACAAAAGTATGCTTTTTCCAATTTCTTTAATATTACAACCTTACTTAAATTAGGGTAGATAAAAATATTTCTGGACAGAAACTTAACACTGGGAAACTAGGGTTTTAACTTGGTTCTACTAGGGTTATACTTGAAAGATGAGTAAGATGAAAGATTCTATTCCCTTAATGTAAACCTTTGCAATAAAACTGTTTAAATGTATAGGAGGAACATCTGGCTTTGGGTGCTAGTTATAATGGATAAATGCTAGCTATTTAAGACCTTATCCTAATTGAATGAGTAACAGAAGGTTTAAATTTATAATCTTTTTAGTCTTTCTTCCTGCAAAATGGATACCAATTCCTGAAGCATGGTTTTATGCTTGTATCTTATTATTTAAGCAATACCCACATATTTTCCTAATATTTACCTACCTGTCTTGAATTCAGTATACTGAATGTTATGTAAGTTGTACTTAAATGACTAGAAAGTGCTAATTTTTGATGGGAAGAGTCTGATTATTCTATATATGGTTATGACCAATTATATATTTGGTGTGGTCATTATCAAAGGTGGTAAATACCTGCTGTCTTATCACTGGATTCATACATAACCATATTTCTGATTTCCTCTTTTGCTTAATGTTTTAATACTAAAGTTCTACAGTCCTTTATATGCCATATTAATGAGTTTTAAATTTATATCTTTAGTCCAGACTTTCTTTCTGAGCTCCAGGTTACTCTTTATGAGCTACTCACTTGAAATCACCACTTGAGTAACTCACGCAACCCTTTAAACTTTAATGTCCAAAATAGAAGTATTATCTTTGCCTCCATATCCTGTCTGCCTTTCAGTCTTCATGTCAGTAAGTGGTATGATCATAGAACAAACTTTTCAAATATTAAGTCTTTTCAGAGGCTTACATGGCTCAGTGTGATATACTTCAATTCTCTAGTCTTCACGCTGTGAGTGTTAAAACTGAAGCTAGACAGTAGTCCAAGTAGTAAAATGCATTTTATTCAGGAACTATTGCAATAAGGAAAACAAGACTTCAATACGGAACTGGACTCAGTTTTTAATGTAATAACAAGTGAGTATTTATAGTTACAGAGGGTTGGGATTGGTGGATGGAAAGTTACTAAGAGGAATATCAAGTGTACGGGGAAAGTCTGTTTAAACAAACTTAATGGGATTCTTGCCAAAGGCAGACCAGAGTGATCAGATTATCAAGAGGAGGGCATGAGGAAGTTGATCAGATACTGAGGGTTCGAGAGTTCTGGCTAAACTTCCTTGACAGGATTCTTGCTAAAATTGCATGCAGCAATAGTGAATGAACATGGAAGGTTGAGGCCTAATTGGGAACAGAGGGTTCAGAGGAGCCTACTAAACTTTGGTCAAGTATAAAGTCTTTGTTAGCAGTCACTATACTCTAGTCACCCTTGATTTTTTTCCCTCAAAAGTGCCACTTTCCTCTCCATTCATCACTGAGCTGTCTTTCCTTTGCTCAAGATGGTTCATGTTATTCTTTTGGGTAAATCATATTCTTTTCTCATCTCTGACACTTCCTCAGAGATGTCTCTCTGACCACTGAATCTTAAATTCTCTTATAATTCCCAATGCTTTAGGTAGTCTAGCAGTTGTTCCTTCATAGTATTTAACCATATTTTAAAGTGATAATTTGGTCATTAAATGTCTAGTGTTAACACACTACTTGACCACATAGTAAATACTAAATCAGAAGATCAGTTGTAAGGCAAGAGACATCCCATTTGCCCTTTTGCTGGCTGTGTTGCATGTGCTATTGAACTCCTTTAGGGTTAAGCTGACTCCTAAGAGCTATGAATGAGCATCTGCCTTGTTATATGAGGTTGTTGTTTAAAATATGTAGGATTGGGCAGGGGGATTTTTAGCTCAGTGGTTCTGCTGCCTGCCTTGCAAGTGCAAGGACCCGAGTTCGATCCCTGGTACTCCCCCCCCCCAATGTAGGATTATAATGAGCAAATGTGTTTTACTATGGAATTCTCTTTTTCTCCAGTATTTCCTTTTGGTTGAATATAACTGAGTAAGGACAATTGTAGAGCACTGCATTTAGAAAATCAGTTTTTGTTCTTTTCACTTGATCTGTATTAGTTTTCTTTTGTCAATAATTAAATTGAAATTAGGAGCTGGATGTGGTGGTTTATGCCTGTAATCCCAGCACTCCTGAGGCAGGATTGAGGCAGAAGGATTGCTGCAAGTTTGAGACCAGCCTGGACGACATAGTGAGCTGAAGGATAGCCTGAACTACAGAGCAAGACCCTGTCTCAAAAAAAAGGAAGTTAGGAAAAGACATTTTTGTTTAGTTTAAATAGCAGAAGAAAGAACCTTTTCCTTTGCATAGGTTGTACAAATCATAGTGTTTGATTGAGGTAATTGCTACTTAATTGGCTTTACTTTCTTTCTATTAGTATGTTTTACTCATAGTTTCAGTGACTTTGTATCTTTCAGGGCCCCTATTGACAGCTGATACTATCTTTTAGAAATTGGGGGTCTTGAAGTAGAAATTACATGAACATGGCTACTTTTTATTATAAGCTCTCACTAGGATCTGTACAGGAATTGAGTCATATGATTAGCGCTTGGTTAATTAGATCTTTTTATTAGGCAAGTTAGAAGTTCAAAGTAGTTTTCTAAAATCAGCTAATTATAAAATTATAAACATAAAATTTACTAAAACTTCTTGCCCATGTCTTCTTTTCTCAGTTTGTAAACAAACTTTGGAAAAACTTTTCTTTGTGCACATGTTTTCACCTTATAAATTATGCTTTAAAATATGAACACATGTTGCCAGAGACATGATATTAAATACATAAAATTTTTAAAGAAGTTAGAGACTAAAGCTAACTTTGAAAGAAGAAATTCCTTGTGATTTGGGACTGAAAATATCTCAATACATTTCTAAAAATTCCTGGAGTCTTCTTTAGTGTCTGTTGGAAATATGAATTCATTATAGGGTAATAGTTGCACAGTTTACAACAGAATTATACAAAATATTTCTTTTTTTGAGACAGGATCTCACTATGAGGTTCAGGCTGGCCTCAAACTTGCAGTGATCCTCCTGCTTCAGCCCCCTGGGTGCCAGGCGTGCGCCACCATGCCCAGCCCAAAATATTTCTTTCAAAGAAAAAAAAGATCATCTTCTAGTAATGCATATCAGAAAATAGCCCAGATAAATTAGAGATCTGGTAAGAGGAATAAATTGGCCTTTGGTTTAGAAAAATGAAACATATTAAGGTAATTATTTTAGATTTCTAATATCATCAAAAATATTTTACACATTTATATGTGACAGGCATTAAGGTTAATAACAAGTGCAAACATTTTATTGATAGAATTAGTTCTAAATTCTTGGTTATCATTGCCTGCCTGAGAAGATTGGAGGGTATAATAAATACTTTTGAAGGTAAGTCAGTAGGTCAGTTGACCAGTTCCACTCATAGAAGATTCATAAATTTCAGTAGTCAATTAGAGGAATATAAGATATATAGTAATGTAGAAAATATTAACTGAATATCGCTGTACGTAAATACAGGCACGGGTATATTTTCAAAACAGAAGTGAGGGCGGGGGATTTAGCTCAGTGGTTCCGCTGCCTGCTGCGCAAGCGCAAGGACCCGAGTTCGATCCCCGTTACCAAAAAAACAAAAAACAAAAACAGAAGTGAAAGTGTTCAACTGAAATGATCAGGGTTTATTTAATAGGTTAATTCTTCCATAAAACTTTAGAAGAGGGGGAGAATTTTTAAAAGTTGGTGCATAAATAACTGCAAAGACTGGAAAGGTATATGGAAAGAGAGTGGTGAGAAGTTTATATTGCAATTTATTTATTAGGAAAATATTCAAAACTAGGAAAGTATAGAGAATGCAGTAGACATTTATGTACCAGCTACCCGGATTTAATCAGTGTTGATATTTTACTGTAGCTGCTTGGTTTATCTCCTTGAAATAAGCACAATTTAAAAATTTGTGTGTTGAGCCAGTGGTTTAGTTCATGGTACCACCGCCTGCCTCACAAGAGCAAGGTCCTGAGTTCGATCCCTGGTACCCCCCCCCCCAAAAAAAAAAACCCTGGAGTTTTATCTTTTGCATTTCCTTTTGTGTTTTTATACTTTTAACTTAATCTGTACTTAATATATTTTACTCTCATCTTTTGCCTTTTAAAAATTGACATAAATATTAATGTACTAGACATATCCTTTTGCTTCTTTTCACTCAACTCTAATTGTTATTGTGGAGATGTGTCCAAGTTGATATAGGTAACTTTATCTCATTTATTTTAATTCAAGTATGGTAGATCACTTAGTTATAGTAGGGATAAGATTGCATTAGATATCTTCTTTTACATTGATGTGTATCATACTTATATAACAGCATTGTACTAGGAAACTTACTTTCCAGTGAATTGAGAAATAGTATTAGATTAAATTTATTGTTTTTCTTACAAATTTTTTTTTTAGGAAATCCTTGCACATGGAATTCTTCTTCCGTTAATAAATCAACTCAGTGATCCTGATTATATTAATCAATATGTCATATGGATGGTAAGTACCTTTTAAAATTACATCTGTTTTTGAAAGTTTTTAAAATATGAAAATAAAGTTTGGATATTTACAAAGTGATAAACAATTTACTGAAGAATTTAAGTAAAAAGTATTTCTAAAATAGTCCCTATATTTATTTAAAAATATGATTTTTTTGGTCCCTGTATTACAGATTATGAATATTTTTTAACAGCTACTGTTGATTGAATATTCTTTATCCAAAATGCATGGGACTCTGAAATGTTTGGATGTTGGAATATTTCCATACACATAATGAGATATCTTGGGGATAGGACTCTTGTAAACATGAAATTCATTTGTGTTTCATACCCCATTAATAGGAATTGAAGGAATTTTATGTGTGTTCATTAAGGAGATTGACCTGTAGTTCTGTTTTGGTTGGATCCTTCCCTGGTTTTAGTATCAAGGTAAAACTTGCTTCCAGGAATGACTTTAGGAGTATTGCTTCCCTTTCAGTTTCATTAAGGAGCTTGAGGAGTAGTGACAGTAGATCTTTTAAGTTCTTGTAGGAGTCAGCAGTGAGTCCATGAGGACCTGGGCTTATTTTTGTTGGTAATTTTTAAATTACTTCAGTTTCATTGACTGATAATGAATTATTTAGAATTTTTTATTTTCTTGGCTCAGCTTTGTAATTTATATTTATCTAGGAATTTGCTCATTTCTTTGGGGTTTTCCATCTTTGTTAGAATACAAGTTCTCAAAGTAGTTATGGATGATCTTCTGAATTTCTTCAGGATCAATTGTGATTTTCCCTTTTAATTCCTAATTGTGTGGATTTGGGTTTTTCTTCCCTGTTTTGATAAAGTTAGCCAGGGGTTTGTCTATTTTATTTAATCTTTCAAAGAACCAACTCTTTAATTCATTGATTCTTTATATTGTTTTCTTAGTCACAATTGTATTAATTTCTGCTCTGATCTTTATAATTTCCTTCCTTGAACAAACCTTGGGTTTAACTTGTTCTTCTTGTTCTAGAACCTTGAGATTCTACATTAGATTATTTACTTGAGCTCATTCTGTTTATTTGTTGTGGGAATTTACTGCTATAAATTCCCATTGTAGGACTGCTTTCATTGTGTCCCATAAATTCCAGCATTGTCGTATCAGCATTATCATTTAATTGTAGAAATTAATTTCTTCTTTAATTTCATCTGTGGCCCAGTTGTTGTTCAGGAGGGTATTATTTAATTTCCATGTGTTTATGTACTTTTTGTGGTTTCTTTTGCCATTCACTGCCAATTTCATTGCACTGTGATCTGATAATATGAATGAGATTCATTGGTGAGTTGAGACCATTTACATTGGTGGTTATAACTGATAGCTATTACTTGTCCTTGTCATTGTATTATTTTCTTGTTGTTGGTTCTCTTTCTTTCTATTTAATTGCTTCCTTTGCCTATTGGGTTCATTCTATTGGGATTCTTGGAATTGTTGTCTTTTTCTAGAATATCCTTCAGAAGTTTTTGGAGTGCTGGTTTAGTGGTCATTAATTTCTTCAGGTGTTCTTTATCATAGAAGTATCTTATTTCTCCATCAATTTTGAAAGATAACTTTGCGAGGTACATAAATTTGGGTTGGAAGTTGTTTTCTTTTAGGGCTTGAAATACTTCAAGCTCTCCTTGACTTAAGGGTTTGTGTTGAGAAGTCTGCTGTGATTCGGATGCATTTTCCTTTATAAGTAATTTGTTTCTTTTCCATAATAGCTTTTAATATTCTGTTCTTGTGTTGAATTTCTGGAATCTACAGTATTATATACCCTGGTGTAGTTTTTTTTCTAATCATGGTTAATTGAAAGTTCTGTATGCCTCCCTTATCTGTGTATCAAATACTTTTTCCATGCTTGGAAAGTTTTCTACTAGCACTTCTGTTAACAGGTTTTTTATGTCCTTTGTGCTATCTTCTGAGTTTTCATTACTTCTAGTTAATCTTAAATTATTATTCTTTTAATCGTCTAGCACCTGTTGGATTGATTTTTTTGTGATCCCTTGCTAAAGAAGTCTTTTCATTTGATGATTGCCAAACACAACCCTGTCTTCTTAGCTCTGATATTCTGTCTTCACACTGGTTGACTCTACTTTCAGTAGAAATTTTAATCTCCTGGATATCTGTTTGTGTCTGTTTTATGGTATCCAGGTCTTTCCTGTGTTGGGCATTCATGGTTTCCCTGTGTTTGCTAAGCTCCTCTCTCTCTTTTTTTTTAATCATGAAAAGCCAATTACGTGCTTTTTAAAAAGCCAGGCATAGAATGTTATTTAATGCTTGAATTCTTTATTTTACTTCTTTTATTAAAAATGATATGGGCACTTTATATTTATATGAAATTTATATTATATGAAATGAATAGATCTTAACTCTATAGTTAGTAAATTCTGATAAATATATACACTTGTGAAAGCACCATACGTCAAGATACAGAGCTTTTCCATCATCCTAAAAAGTTCTCTTTTGGCCACTTCCAGTAAGTCTGTACCCTCCTTTTCTCAGTGGCAATTCCTCTTCTGTTTTTTCCTAATGTACTTTTTCCCATTCATACACTTATATAAATGGAATCATGTACTTCTTTATGTCTGGGTTCTTTTGCTTAACATACTAGTTTTGAAAATTTCCTTGTGCTGTTCATTCTGTTTTAGTGCTAAGTATTCTATTTCATAAATTATAAGTTGTTTAGCTAGTTTTATATTGGTGTACAGTGAGGGGTTTTTTTGCTATTAAGAGTAAAAGCAGGGTGTCTTAAATATTTTTGTGCATATCATTTGATGGATATGTTTCTGGGACATAGGGTAAATATATGTTTAATTTTATGTGCTGTTGGTAAGAGATAAAACATCAGCAAGATCATAGAATAAGAAGCCGCACATCACATTCCTCCTTATAAATACCAGTATAACAACAGTACTACTATATCTGGTTCAGAAACCCTTTATGAGAACTCTAGAAACTGGTTAGGAAGACTCAATACCCCAGGCAAGTTGGAAGCCAAGAATAGCCACATTGATATAAGTAAGAAAAGCTGTTTCATGTTAACTGCGTTAGCCACTGCCCCAAGCTGGCACAACAATAGGAACAAAAAGCCTAATTTGTACATTGGGATGAAAGGAGAAGAGTGGAAATATGTCCAAAATTCTGGCTTTTCAGAGAGCTGTCCAAAGGACTGGTATCTTTCTCTTCTGACTTGAACTGCTGATGGGGAAGTAAGCATACTTTTGTTCCCTGGGGCTACAGAGAACAAAAGGGAAGTCATTACCTTGTGGTAGAGCCAGAGGACTTATAATAACATGGATGAAAGCTGATACCGACTCACTCTGATTGGCATTAAGTGCCCAGTTCCTGGCGTCTTCCATGAGAAGAAAGAGAGAAGAACATGTGTCTCAACTCTGGATTTTTCAGGGATGTTCTTGAGGTACAGTTATATGTCTCACTTGAATTGAAGTACTCTTGAAACTAGCATATCCTGAATGCCTGAAGGCTACCAAGAACAGAGCTCAACAGATTATTGCAGAATCTTAAGAACTTTTACTACTGCACACAAGGCACTAGATGGAGCAAGGACTATAAATAAGCTCCTGGAAAATTAACTAATTGAGAAATTAAGTAGAAAGTTACACACAGAAACCCAGAGAAGATACAGCTTTATAAATGTTTTGAGAGTTGCTCAGCTTCTTCCTGGGCTGGTTAATGAAAGTCTTCTCTCATATAAAGCCAGCGTATAAAATCTACAAGAGGAGCTGTTTTTTTTAATAACATTGAAAAGACACATGTACCCCCCCCCCCCAACAAAACAAAAAGCCAGGTTCCCCCAAACAGTAAGTGAATAAATATCCAGGGACTAATCCTAGAGAAACATTTGTGGATCACCTAGCAAAAAATTCACAATAATCATGTTAAAGAGGCTCATTGTGCTATTAGAGAATATAGATGGACAGCTAAACAGAGTCAGGAAAATGAAAATCTTAAAGAAATAGAAACTATCCTGGAGCTGAAAAATGTCCTAATTGAATAAAAAATTCACTAGAGGAGAGCAACAGTAGACTTAATTAAGCAAAGAATAATCAGTGAACTTGAAGACAGGTTATTTGAAATCACTGACTCAAAGAAACAGCAACAGAAAAAATATGAAGAAACTTAAAGAAAGCTTAGGGAACTTAGGAGACAGGTGGGATTCTAAGAATGAGAAAGGGGACAATGAACAGAGAGCTCGTGTTAAGAAATAATAGTGAAAATGGCTCAATTTTGAGGAAGGAAATGGACATCCAAATTCAATAAGCTTAAAGAACTCTACCTAGGATGAACCCAAAGAGGCTTACACAGAGAGGCATTAAAACGAAATGATCAGGGCCGGGGATTTAGCTCAGTGGTTCTGCCGCCTGCCTCGCAAGCGCTAGCGAGGTCCTGAGTTCATTGCCCGGTACCAAAATAGAAAAAAAAAGAAATGATCAAAAGTCAAAGACAGACTTGTTATTAGTTTAAAATAGATTGTTATAATTGTAAAATGTTATATGTAAATTCCATGGAAACCATAAAGAAAATTCCTGTAGAATGTGTCTTAAAAAAGTAAGATGGAGGGCTGGGGATATAGCTCTCTGCCGCGCCTGCCTGGCAAGCACAAGGTCCTGAGCTTGATTCCCAGTACCAGGAAAAAAAAAAAGTAAGATGGAACTCAGTATGTTCCACCAAAACAACCAATACATTGCAAAGGAAAGGCAACGAGAAGAACAAAATACCAGGAAGAAATACAGAAAATAGTGAAAAGTTATTAAGACCCTTTGCTATTAGTAATCACTTTAAATGGAAATGGATAAAAGACATAGAATGCCTGAATGGGCAAAAAACAAGATCGGAGTGCTCTGTACAAGAGATTCACACTAAATAGGAGGTGATACATAGGCTGTAAATGGAAGGTTGGGATATTCCATTCAAATGGTCAGGCAAAAGAGAGCAGAGGTGGCCAAACTTACTCAAATGTCATTTTAACTCACACTCTCTTCGACAAAGATGGACATTGTATAATGATGAATGGGTCAATTTACCATGAAAATAAAATAATTGTAAATATATAATCACTTAACAGAGCTTCCAAATTTATAAAGCAAACATTGATAGACTTGAAGGAAGAACAAACACTAGTGAATAATAACGAGGCTATAATCCTATACTTTGAATAATGGCTATATCAACTGGCTGTAAGACAAATAAGGAAAAAACAGAGGACCTGAAAAGTAGTATTGTAGACCAGTTGGACCTCGCAGACATATATGGAGCACACCACCCAGCAGCAGTAGAACATACATTTTTTCCAAGTATGCATGGAACATTTTACAAGATGGATCACATTAAGCCACAAAACAGTCTTAATAAAATTAAAAAACACTGAAATCATACAAGTATATTTTCAAGCCACAATGGAATGAAACTGGAAATAAAAATGAGATGGAGAATTGGAAAATTT
Organism: Heterocephalus glaber; assembly: GCF_053883595.1. NCBI lineage: Eukaryota > Metazoa > Chordata > Mammalia > Rodentia > Bathyergidae > Heterocephalus > Heterocephalus glaber. The sequence continues at coordinate 12,175,942 of NW_028258156.1, forward strand.
ACAAATATTTGAAAATTAAGCAACATACTCAAAAAGGACATGGGTCAGAAATCGTGACATAAATTAGAAAATGATTTGATTGAAAGAGAACAAAAACATAATTGTAGGAATATAGGAAAACAATTTCTTCTACTGTGTTCTTACAACACAGAGTGCTTGTTATCTCACATAGCTAGGGGGCATTTCCCTACACATCAAGCAGTAAGTTCGACAGCATTGACCAGCTAGGTATCGTCTAATTCACTTTAATTCTGTTACTACAGTGTATGACTGGAAATAGCACAAGATCCCACAGGTTAGAAGCTCAGTCCAGGAAGACCATCCCTTTTCCTTCAGGTGCCAAGCCTGGGCTCGTGGAAGTTCTGACTGACCAGTTCTGAATTGAGGTTTACATGGTGGCACAGCTAGTAGGATCCAGGGTAATGTTTGTGTTTACTTACTTTCTATGAAGGATATTACAAAGGATACATAGGAACAACCTGATGGAAGACATGTATAGGGTAAGGTATTAGAGAAAGAGCGCAAAGCTTCTATACCTTTTCCATGCCACCTTTCAGGATCCTCTACATGTTTAGCTATTTGGAACTCAGTCCTTCTGGGTTTTAATGGAAGCATGTTAAATTATTGACCATTGTTCTGTCAACTCTATCTTCAGTACCTCTCCCTTTCCTGAGGTAGGGGGGGTGAGAATGAAAGTTCTCACTCTAGGATTACATGGTTGGTTTCTCTGAGAGCCAGCCCCCATCCAGAAGCTAGAAAGGAGACTCCGCCCACCAGTTACTCCTTAGGGTACAAAAGGCACTATTCTCACTCCTCTAAGATTCTGAAGAGTTTTGGGGCAGTATTTCAAGAAATGGGGATAAAGAACAAATATAAACAATATTGAAACATACTAAGATGTAGGATTCAGCAAAAGTACTAAGAAGTAAGTTCATAGCAGAAAATGCATTAAAAATAGGAAAATTCTAAAATCAGCAACCCAACATTACATTTTTAGAAACTGGAAAAAGAACAGACTAAATCTAAAGTTGGTAGAGGAGTAGAAATGAAAATTAGAGAACAAATAAATCAAAGGAAAAATTGTAGGAAAAATACAATTTTAAGAGCTGTTTTTTATAAAATGATAAAGTTGACAAATCATTAGCTAGAATAAGAAAAAAAGCTAACAGACTGAAAACTCATAAGGGAGACTTACTACAACTCATACCACAGAAATAAAAAGGGATTGAAAGAACTACTGTGCACTACTTTGAACAATTACAGAATTATAGAATTACTACTATGAATACATGCTAACACAAAAGATAACCTAAAAGAAATGGATAAATCTTTAGAAAAATACTGTCTACAAAGATTGACTCGTGAAGAGATGAAAAGCTTGATCAGACCTATAAATGGTAAGATGATTAAATCAGTAATCAAAAAGCTGGTATAAAAGCAAGCCCAGGAACAGAGCTTCATTAGAGAATTCTGCCAGATATTTAAAGAAGAATGAATACCAGTCTTTCTCAAATTTTTGTAAAACAATCGAAGATGCAGTGACCCGACAGTGATACTGTACTGTATAAGAAACTAATGATGAATTTTTCTATGGACTCTTGGTACAGAAATCCTCAACAAAATGCTAGTAAACCGAATTCAGTAATACACTGAAAGGATTAAACACCATGACCTCATGGGATTTCTTCCTGGATGGTAAGGATGGCTCAGTATATGAAAATCAGTCATTTTAATACGCTATAGTAATGGAATGAAGGATGAAGAAAACAAAAGAAACACTCAAAAATAACTAATGGAAAGAAATTAGCTCAACAAGAGGATGGTCATTTTTGAAAAACCCATAGCTAATTTAATATTAAATGCTGAAAACTTAAAAACTTTAACTCTGAGGTCATAACATGGCAACAGTGTCTACTCTTTGCTACTTCTGTTCAACACAATACTGGAAATCCTAGCCAGAGCAGTCGGGAATGATAAATAAAAAACATCCAAAGAAGTAAATTATTATTATTATTATTTTTTGGTACCAGAGATTGAACTCGGGACCTTGCGCTTGCAAGGCAGACGCCGGAAACACTGAGCTAAATCCCCAGCCCAAGAAGACGTAAATTATGTCTGGTTATAGACGATGTGATCTTGATGTAGAAAACTAAAGATTCTGCAAAGACTGATTAGAACTAATAAGTTGTAGTTCACAAAATCAATACTCAGAAATCAATTACATTTCTGGATAATGACAACCCAATAAACATTAATTTTATAAATGATAAACAAATTGAGAGAACATTTAAAAAAACAAATAGAACAATTCAAAAAAAAACAAAATACTTAGGGATTTACCAAGAGGAAAGGTTTATATACTGAAAACCAAAAAACAGTGCTGAAAGAAATTAAAGGTGACAGATGTAAATGGGAACCCATCTCAGGTTGATTTATTGAATGATGGGATACTGTAAAGATGACCATGTTACCTCAAGAAACCTACAAATTCATTGTAATTCCTATCAAAATCCAATGTAGGTTTTTTTTTTTTTTAAATAGAAAAAAGCTATCCTAAAATCCATGTGGAATTTCAAAGGACTCTGAATAGCTTGGGCAACTTACCAAGACCTTGTCCCAAAATACATAAAAAAGGACTGAGGATATAGATCAGTGCATAGGTCCTGTGTTCAATCCTTAGTATCTAAAAAAGAAAGTTCCTTTGTATCATTTATCCTGTGTGTAATGTCTTTTTTCATAGTTATAGACTTCTCCAGTTTCTAATTCTTTGATTCCTTTGTTGAGAGTGTACAAAATACCAAGTGTACTGCCTTTCCATGATTTCTCCTACTTTTATTTAAATCTTGTGGACAGTGTTAGCCATAAGTCATTTGCATTGTGATACATTGTTGCCTTGGTTAACTCTTAACAATTCTTCTTAAACAATTGAATGTGGCTATAGAAAAAATACATATATACTCTGAGTTCAGTTAAAATTCATGAACACTAATCTCCCTTGCCTTGCAGTCATTATATTTTCCCTATTTTGTGTCCCACTCTCCTAAGTAGCTCTTTTATACTTCTGCCACTTTCATTTAACACATCTTTAAACACCCTTTGTCTTAGCTCATTACCTTGCTTACTACCTTACTGGAAAAATTGAAGTACTCAATGGAAACTTTCATAATGCCTCATTATCTTAACTGTTGGTTTTCTTGCATCTGTATAGATTTTCTTCTGTGATTGTGGCTCTTGTGGGCCTTATGTTTTGACCCAGTCTACCAGTCTGTATCTTTTAATTGGAATATTAAGGCCATTGCATTAAATGTCCTTATTGAAAAGCATGTACTAATTCTGGTCATTTGGTTGTTTTTCTTGTGTTGTTTCATTTCTTTTTCTGATTTGTTTAACGACTGTCTTTCCTTTGGCTTTCTTTCCATTAAATGTTTTCTGTAATGCTGGCTTGGTGGTCATGAATTTCCTAGTTTATACCCATCATGGATGATCTTTAAGAGCTTCATGTTTGAAGGAAAGTCTTGCAGGAGATAGTGATCTTGAGCTTGAGAACTTCATTCCGAGCCTTTGGCCTTTCAGATTTCTTTATTTTGATGTGTTTGCCCTTATATGTGATTTGGTATTTAACTCTAACTACTTTCAGTATTACTTCTTTGCTTTGAATTTTTGCCATTTTGATTATGCTGTGTTGTGGAGAGTATCTTTTTCTGGTCGTGGTCTATTTTGACTTCTAAATGCATCCATTTTCTGGGTATCCCTGTCATTCCCTAGATTTGGAAAGTTGTCTAAAAGAATTTCACTGAATAGGTTTTTTATTCCCTTAGCCTATACTTCCATACCCTCCTCCAGGCTGGTTCTTAAATTTGTTCTTTCAGAGATCTCTAGGAGGTCTTAAATAATCTTTTCATTGTTTCTTGTTCTTTTTCATATTACTGAATATTCTTTTTACCCACCTTGTTTTCATGTCTGATATTCTTTCTTGTGAATCATTTTGACTGCTTCCAAGATTTCCAATTGAGTGTTTTTGTTGTTGTTGTTGCGTACTTTATGTGGGATTTCATCCAGTTCTGTATTTGTTGGATCAGTTTTGAAGAGTTACAAATTTTTGAAGGCATCTTACAGCATTCTTTTCTCCATTTGATGTGTTTTTCTGTTGAAGTCTGTAGAATGAAAATCTCTTCCACTGTGGTATGGAGATCTCTTTAGTAAGAGGCTTTCTCCCAATGACGTGCCCTTGACTGGGAGTATAACTCAGATTGAACAGATTCTCAGCTTATTCACAGTACAGCACTAGGGTAAGCCCTACCATAGCATTGCCAGGAGAGAACACCTGCTAGTAATACTAACATCTCAAAAAACCAGACATATATAAACATGTAATTTTAAATGTGTTGAAAAGTTCTCTATTGGTTCATTAACAGAGGAAGATAAAGGGCTAGCAAAAATGTAGAATAAGCTAGGACAAAGAAGGAAATAGAACTGAGAAGGAAGTAAAAAAAGAGGATGAAAACAATAGCTTTTAATGATAATATTTATATACCAGGAAAGAAGGATGTAGGCAGGGAGATTTGAGAGGTTATGTGAGGGGAAAGAAAGAAGAGTAGGAAAGAACATATAAATGGAAAACAAGAGAGTTGGAGATGTTGAGTGCATATAATAAGCTAGCAGAGACACAGAAGACCCCTAAAACAGTACTTGATTGGGGAGAACATAAGAAAACGAGATAAAGCACTTTAGGTGGAAAAGCAGTGATTTTACATAAACTGTTACGACTCTTCCCCTACCCCCACATGCACAAAGAGAAAGAAAAAATAGGTTTGAATGATAATATTTATAGACAAGGACAGAAGGAAGACACAAGGAAGACACATTTGAGAGGGCATCAGAGGAGAAGGAAAGAAGGAATACAAGTAGAAAGTGAGAGAATACAGGAAGATTGAATCCACTTCATGAATTAATGGCAATCCAGATTTAGTGCCCTGCCACAACCCTTGGTGTGGGAGAACTTAATGTAACTTGATAAGACACCATAGGAGCAAAGCAATAACCAGCACTTTTAAATACACACACACACACACACACACACACACACACACACACACACACACACACACACACACACACACACACACAGAGGCTATGCAAAATGAAACACCAAAAAGACTGCATAAAACCAAAACCAGGTTCATTCCTCCTTGTGGTAGTTCTTATATTAGAGTCAATTCTTGAATGCCACCAAGACATGGTATGAATTTAAAAAAAATTTTTTTTTAAATCCCCATGTCTGTCCACCTAGGAGAGGCTGTTTAGAGCAGGCAGGAGGCTGACCGCAACTGTGGTTTTGGACAAGTACTCAGATAGTCCACAAGTAGCTGGCCAGTTCAAACCTACCAGTGTAACTTTTTCCTGTACCTGGGAATGTGAGGCCAGAAGTTTCTGGCTGTCTGTTGTATCTGTTGCTTGTGTAGTCCTTGGGCAGGTCCAGAGCATGGGCCTTAGCTCCATAGATTTCCCAACTGTGCTTTTGGTGGTGTGGTGGCCAGTGTCTAGGCTTTGCTCTGTTTATTCTGAATGCCTCTCTGTAGAGCAGAGGTGGGTGATTGTACAGGGTCTACAGGGTCTGTGTTAGGGGATGCAGGTGCTCAGCTTTCCTCTGGTCCTGGCCAGGATGAGCCTAGACTCAGATATTCTGCCAATGCAAAATCCCATGCAGCTGAACTAGGTGCCTGTTGCTATTCAACCTGCCACTTTTTTTGCAAATGGCCACTTCTTCCCTACAGCACAGTGACTGTTATATCCCAGAATTATAGAAAGTGTGGGAACCTTTTGAGCCTAGGCAGAGGGAATTACTAAAGATGGCTTCACACCCCAATTCTGTCCAGTCCATCTCTTTTCAATTTCACCTCATTCTCTTGATGATCTCCATCCAGTTTTATGGGTTTAAATGTCATCTGCACCCCAGTGACTTGGAAATGTATGTTTTTCCTAGTTTTCCTTCCTGAACGCTTGCCTTTTAGATCCAGAAACGTATTTAGTGTCTTCATTTGGATGTTTCTTAGTCAAAACCAATCTCTTAATACTCTCTGCCTTCCACCCAAACCCTCTATTCTCCTTGATGTGTTCTTCATCTTTATGGTATTTGCATCTTTCCAGTTGTTTGGGCCAAAGCACTTTTGACAGTGCACTTCTTGGTATACCTGTCTACCACTGCTCTTCACCTAGGCACTGTTATCATCTCTCTTCTGAGTTATTAGCTAGTCTTTCTCCTTGCTTTTGAGTCTGCCTTCACTCTATTTTTATATAGCATTTCTGTGATTCTTTTATATTTTAGGTCACAGAATTTTACTCTTTAAACCTTATAGTAACTTTTGGTTTTCTTTAGAGTGAAAGCCAAACACTTTCCAGGATTTGTTCTCCATTACTGTTGAGCTTGTGCAGTCTTCTACCCTTCTTTATTCTATTTTATTTAGTCTTTGAGTCGGTAGAATGTAAGTGCCACCAAATACTGGGATTTGTCTTTTTATTATAAGCACTGAATATGTAGCATATGGTGCCTGGCACATAGTAGACACTTCTATTTGTCAGATTCTCACCTCTATGACCAACCACTTAAAAAAAAAAACAGAACAAACCCAAAGAACTAAAAACTTAAAGGAGGAGAGGTTTATTTTAGCTCAGTTTCAGAGATTTCAGTGCATGGTTGGCTGGCTCCAAGGTAGGAACATTGTAGCAAAAGGGCATGGTAAAGGAAAGCTCCTCCACTCATGGGATCCAGGATGTAGAGAGTAGAGGAAGAGGACAGGAACAAGACATGGGTAGTCCCCACGGTCACACCCCAAGGACCCACTGAGATTTAAGCAGAAGTGTATGTCTAATCTCCTAGACACTTCTCAAACCAGTCAAGTTGGCAATCAAGATTAATGGTCATAGCATTCAGGATTCAATTTTCCCCTTAATGAATAATTACTGCCTCCTGTTTTCTTAATGAATTTTATTTTCAGATCCGTGATTCTAATTGCAATTATGAGGCCTTTATGAACATTATTAAATTGAGTGACAATGTTGGAGAGCTAGAAGCAGTTAGAGATAAAGCAGCAGAAGAATTACAGTATCTTAGATCTTTAGATACAGCTGGTGATGGTAAGTGATTTAGTTAAAGATTTTTCTTTAAGGATTATTATATATTTAAATAAAATTTTAATTTACCTAAATGCCATTTATGCTATTAGCTGTTTTTACCTTAACTGAATCTTCCTTAGTATGTTAATGTATGCTTAGATTAAAAATGTTATCTTCTCAGTGTAAAATTATGATTAGCAGAGCTATATCTAATGGATAGATAATCGACATGACTTGGTTTTAATTAAATAATTTGTCTGTACAATTTCAGATTTTTAATTGGATGAAAATTGTATATTAATTTGTTAGCTTGTTAAATTATACTAAGTATATGTTTAAAGCATTTCACTAATACCATTACCACTTTTCTAGCTCGAAATCAATTTGTTTATTTTTAGATATCAACACTATCAAAAATCAAATAAATAGTTTACTGTTTGTAAAGAAAGTGTGTGACTCAAGAATACAGCGGTTACAGTCAGGCAAAGTAAGTATAAAGTACTTTTGAATTAATGTTTAATTATAAGTACTTGGTATGATTAAAATGCATAGTAAATGATAAGGACTTGGCACTTTAGGACTTTCAGAAAAGTTTTCTTTTATGTGGTGTAGTATGAGTATTTTTAAAACAAATCAAAGAGATTAGTTGAAACACTGCTGGAGCACTGCTAGGTCAGCAGATCTGTGTGAAGATGTAGATGTGGGTCTTCATTCCATAGGTTGGGTTTTGTTGCAGTTGTCAAAGAGAGACCAAGTGAAATTTAAATTTAATAGACTAGAGGGTAAAATTGATTACTTTATTCAGAAATGCTTGGTAATCCAAGACAAAAATCAGGTCAGAATGCCAACCAACAGAAATATCATTTGTCAGATGTGCCCACATAGAAGTGAGTATGATGGTCTGCACAGCTTATGCACCTGAACTACCAAAGTAGGGTATGAAAGGTGGCCTAATAAGTTATGGTGCTACATGTTACACTGGCCTTCAGGCTTCTCAGTAGGTTGACATGGAAGTATCTGTGAGGGTCAAGTGGAGGTGACTGCAGAGGAATACAGTGTGGAAGGTACCAGTGGTCATCCTGGTGCCCTCACTGTTATGTGGATCCAGCCCTTGTCAGAATTGGTACTGGGAATAAAATTTTGGGGCCCCTGAAATGAGCTGGTGATAAATCTTTAGATTTTAGATTTGCCCCTCAGAGTCCTGGTTCTGATTCTGAAAGCAAAGAGTTTATTTGTTTATTTTTTAAGTGGCATGTATGAATCTTTTAATTTTAACTTTTTTCTCAGTTTTTATTTTTAATTATTACATGTTTGTAGTACACAGTGATTACACTCTTCATGGGGAGTTGCTACATGCACACAACACATCTTACTTCTTTTTTCATCCACGTCTTCCCTCCCTCATCTCTTGGTCTCTTTCCATTTTGCCAAATATCTGTCTCCCTATTTCTTATTAATCTATCTTTTATTTTACTTAAATTTTGGGTTTCTCATACAAGAGAAACCTTATGATATTTAAAATTATCTGATTAATTTCATTTAACGTTATAGTCTCATGGTGCATCCATTTTCCTACAAACGATTTCTTTATCTTTCTTTACGACAGTAATAATACTCCATCGTGTAAAAATACCACACTTTATCCATTCATCTATTAGTGGATCCATCGGCCTCTTGTAAGATTTAGGTATCATAAATTGTGCTGCTGTAAACATGAGTATGCATACATCATGTAATATGATGTCTTTAACTCTTTTGAGAAGCTATCTAGATACCTAGAAGGGGAATGGCTGAGTTGAATGGAATTTGTTTTTAGTTTTTTGAGGAGTCTCTATACTGATTTCCATAATGATTGTACTAGTTTACATTCCCACCAACAATGTTGAAGGGTCCTTTTTTCCCCACAGCCTTACCAATATTTGTTATTTTTGATTTCTTGATGATAGCCATTATTTCTGGAGTAAGATGGAATCTCATTGTTTTAATTTGCATTTCTCTAATGCCAGAGATGTTGAGCATTTTTTTCGTGTACAATATTTATTGTCGATTTAAGTGTCTGTTCATTTCAGTTGCCCAGTTTTCAATTGAGTCTTTTCTTCTGAAGAGTTCTAAGTTTATTTTGAGTTCTTTATATTTTCTAGATATTAGTCCTCTCTCTGAGGAATAGCTGACAAGAATTTTTTCCATTCTGTAGGTTGTCTTTTCATTTTGTTGGTTGTTTTCTTTGCTGTGCAGAAGCTTTTTAATTTGGTATGATCTCATATGTTGATTCTTGCTCAACTGGGGTTCTTTTCAGAAAGTCCTTGCTTACGCCTATGTCTTCAAGAGTTTTACTTATTTTTTTTTTGCAGCAGGAAAAGTGTTTCTGTTTTAACATTTAGATCTTTATCCATTTTGAGAGGATAGTCAGTTTTCCCTGCATTATTTAGTAAAGAGGCCATCTTCCCTCCAGCATGTTTTTGGTCCCTTTGTCAAAGATCAGATGGCTGAATATGCCTGGGGTTGTGAAAGCAGGGAGTTTAATGCCAAAATACATTGGAAGCATATCTTGGGCCAGAACATTCCAGATTATATGCATTGCCTAATGGAAAAAGGTGAAAATGCTTACAAGAGACAGTTGTCTCAGTACATAAAGAGCAGTGTAATTCAGATGTTATGGAGGAGATATATTAGAAAATTCAGACTATGCAAGAAAATCCAGTCTATCAGAAACTCAAGAGAGGAGTTATAAAGGACAAATGGAACCATCCAAAAATAATTCTTTCTCCAGAAGAAAGATCGAGGAACTCAAGAAGGCAAGCTTGAGCTTAATGTGGCGGAAGGACTTCAAGTTCACAACCAGCCTGGTAACTTAGTGAAACCCTTGTCTCAAAATAAAAATTAAAAAGAAAGGAAAGAGTGAGGAAGGGGTGGGGTAAGGAAGGAAGGAGGGAAGAAGGAAAGAAAGGAAGGACAGGGATATAGCTCAGTGGTTAAGGGTTTGGTTAGCATCTGTGAGGCCTTGGATTCAATTCCTGGTACTGCAAAGGGAAAAAAAAGAAAAAAATGGTGGGGAGGCAAAGAAGGCAGGCTTCCTCAGAGTGCTGCAGCAGACTGCTGAGAGCTAAACCAGTCTTCTATGAACATTTTTCAGATAAAGACAATAAACTTAGAGACCCCACAAGAAAATATAAAAGTTTGGAAAATGCTAACATAATTCAAGGTTTTATTTTCCTTGATTTATTAATTCTGTTATTCATTTACTTATTTAGTATTTATTTAAATTGACAACGATATTAGGTGGACAAAATAAACCAACTTTTTCTGGAACTACCTTTTAGCTCACAGTCAGAAAATAAACAATAAACACACGTTTGAGTGTGATAGCACATGCTTGTAATCCTAGCAGTCTGGGAGGCTGAGGCAGAGGGATCACAAGTTCAAGTCTAGCCTGGGCAGCTTAGTGAGACCTTGTTTCAAAATGAACCAAATAAAAAGGGCTGGAGATATAGCTCAGTGCAAAGCCCCTGTTCAGTTCCCAGTACCACTAAGTAAGTAAGTAAGTATGTAAATAAATAAATAAATAACAAGTGAAGTCACCTTTTTGTCAGGTCATGATATCTGCTGTGAAAAAATAAAGTAGGATACAGAAAATATTGAAGATTGTTTTAGATAGGTGCTGAGCAGTTAGGTGATATTTTTGCATGGAGATATCTTTATAGCATGAGAACGTCCTCTGTTTCTGAGGAATCTTTCCAACAGAAGTTAATCAAGTATAATGACCCTGAGACAGTAACACCCTTGATGAGTTAGAGGCTGTCACTGTGGTTTGGTGAATGAATGAGGAATTGTACTAGGAGTAAAGTTATAGAAGAACCTAGAGGTTAGATCATACATGGTTTTACTGGCTTTGTTAAGCCTTTTATTTTTATTCTAATTGTTACCGAAATCAATTGGAGATTTGCCATAGCAGGTAACATAACCTGACTTAGAGTTAAAGTGATTGACTCTTTGTGAAGAATAGACTATGGTGGGATGGTGAGGGACAGGAGGAAAACAGACTGTTTAGCAGACTGCTGTTCTGGACCAAGTAAGAGACATCTGAGAAGGTTGTGAGAAGTGATTGGAGACTAGATCTAGTGCTGATAGGATTTGCTAATGGACTAAATATGAGTAAGAAAGAAACAAGGACTCAAAGATGATCCCATGTTTTTTAGCCTAACTACATGAATAATGATGCTGTTTCCTGAAATGTAAAACTGAGGGGTAGAGGTTCAGGAGAAAGAATCAAGTTCTGCATATTTTTATTTGAGATACCTGTTAAACATTCAAGTAAATGTTCAAATTGATAATGTTAGAGTTCAAAAGAAGGTTATTGATGGAGGTAAACTTTGTGAATGCTTGGAATTATCAAATGTTCATTTAATGTTAGAGACTGGGTGAGATCATTTAGAATAGTAAGTGAAAGCACTCATATACCAATCACAGCCCTCAGTCACTTAAGTGAATACAGTTAAAGATGAAATGAAGGAGCCAAACAGTACTCACTGGTAAGATTTCAGGAAATCCTGGGTGTGTGATGCCCAAGAATCAAGTGTAGAAAGTGATTAAAGAAGGGAGAGGTCGGTTAAGTAAAAGAATATTGTTGAGTAAGATGAGTACCCAGTGGTTTATTGCTGATCGGATGAGAGCAGTTTTGTGAGTAGTAAAGAAAGCTGATTGGAGTCTATTGAGGATACAGTTGAAAGAACCAGAAATGGTGCTGGTAGATTGCCCTATAAAGGAGTTTTACTGTAAAGGAGAGAAGAGAGTTGAGAGTTTAAAGCAGAAAATTAGTACCTTTAGTTCCTAGTGTAGTCACCATTTTGGCTCTGGATTTCAAGTTTAAATTTTTATTTGTGACCCATTGGTCTTATAATTATGCAGTGTATTTAATTAATTGAAGAAAGGAATAAGTATTTTTTTTAAATCTTGAGTTTGGTTTGCTAGCTGAATTAGCTAGATGAACTTAATGAAACAGTACTAATAAAGAGGTAAAGGTTTAGATTCAAAATAGACCCACGTTGTGACATACATGTGTGTTTTAGTTAACTGCAACCACTTTATACCTGTGAAAATTCTTCTTAGAAAAGAAGAATGATTGGTTTCATTTCTACCTTTTTTTCTTTAACCATTTACCTTATTTAAATCTTAGTGATCTTTTGGGATCATTATTTAAAACTTTGTTTGCCCAAACACTTTTTGATATTGAATCCTTTTAAAGTTTTTAATTGTTTTTAGAAGCTTGTCAATTCTGCTTTGAGTATCAAGTTTATCTTCACCATATTGAATGATTAGGTAATATACTAACCTGTATTCATGTCCGTCTGTAGGAAATAAATACTGTGAAACTGGCAGCAAACTTTGGGAAACTTTGCACAGTCCCGTTGGACAGCATTCTTATAGACAATGTTGCACTACAATTTTTTATGGGTAGGTAAATTCATTTTATTTAAATAATATAGCCCTTGAGAGGTTTAAAGTTTTTATTGTAGTAAAATATATAGGAAAGTTAATTTCTGAATTATTTTTAAGTATATTTAAGTTGATCTATATACACAGATATTTGCAACCATCACCACCACCCATCTGTAGAAGTTTATCTTCTAAGGTTGACGCTCTCTATCCATTAGGTTGATTGGCTTGCTTCACCTAGTATAACATCTTCAAGAACCTTCCATACTGTAGTGTGTCAGAATTTTCTTCCTTTTTAAGGCTAATATTCCAGGGTACAGGTATGTATGCATTATGAATGTGTGGACATGTGTTCACGTGTACACACAGGCACATTCTCACACCACCAACATTTTGCTTATTCATCCATCAAGGGATTCTTAGATTGTTTCTGTGTTTTAGCTAGCGTAAACAATATCACCATGAATATATGTATATTTTCAATTCTTTTGGATGTATACCCAGAAATGGAATTGATGGGTCCTGTGTTAATTTTGTCATTAACTTTTTGACATACCACAACATTATTTTCCATAGCAACTGTCTCATTTACATTCCTAGCACAGTTTACCTCCCAAACCTTTCTGCAGATGTTGTAATTTCTTCAGTAGATTCCAGAGTTCCAAATTAGTTACATCAGAGATTCTACTAGTGCAGTTATTGTGTATATGGGGAGATAGATTTCTTACTCCAATATCTTCCTTAAAACTTTTAATAATTTTAGTATTATTAAAATTTGGAGTGGTTATTATTTTGTATGCCAAATTAGATACCACCCTTTATTCTCTGAATTCTTTTTCTTTAGAAGCCATGGAAATAAGAGATTTATTTCTGTTAATGGAAGTAAATGCATTTGCTAAGCTGCTTTTAAAATACACTCTAGGAGATTCTAGTATGGTTTTAAATTTGCTGAGAAAGTATTTTGTTGAAAATGCATAGTGTGTGTGAATAACTTTTTCCCTCCCAGTAGTAGATTGAACCTCTGGGCTCACAGGTGCAAAGCAAGCACTCTAGCACTGAGCTATGTCTCCATTACGTTTTAAACTTTATCTTTAGAGTGTGTCTTGTAGACTTGCCCAGCCTACCTTTGAATTTGTGATCTTCTTGCCTCATTTTCTGAGTAACTGGAATTATAGGCATGTGCTACCATGCCCAGTAACATAAGCTATTTATATTGTTTTTATAGCTTTTGGGGGAGGGTCTTATTGCACTACATAGCCCAGGCTGGCCTCAAACTTAACGGCAGTCCTCCTGCCTCAGCTTCCTGAGTACTGAGATTGGGCATGTATTACCCCACCTGGCCTGTTTTTATACTATATGAATATTTTATTATGCATATATTTTTATTAATATTACATAAAATTGCTTCTGTTTGGTGATATTTTCAGCAAAAATTCCTGAATCTTCACTTGTGTGGCCAAAAATGTACATAGTTGTTGAAGTGCTAATATCTATTTTTAATAAGTCTAGAAAAATTCATATTATGACTAATAATCTTTATTCAGAGGAAATGTTGAACGTAGGTGAAGTAGTTTACTTCTAATGAAGCCTATATATATATAGCAGATCTCTTCACCAGAAGTTTTACCATTAAAAATGAGGTTTAAAAATTTAGAATTATGTGCTTCCTTTTGTATTTTCTACACTAGTATTTATTAATCAACTTGTAACATTTTCATCTTAGGTATTTGCTAAGCATTTTTAAAATGTAAGGTTTCAAGTATGTGATACTTAAATCTTAACTTGTCATGCAGCTACATGGACCCATATTAATGTCTGTTATGTTATGGGTTTTGTTTGGCAGATTACATGCAGCAAACTGGAGGTCAAGCACATCTTTTCTTCTGGATGACAGTGGAAGGGTACCGGGTTACAGCCCAGCAGCAGTTAGAGGTTTTATTAAGTCGTCAGAGAGATGGAAAACATCAAACCAACCAAACCAAAGGTCTTTTAAGAGCAGCTGCTGTTGGAATTTATGAGCAGTATTTATCTGAAAAGGTACAGATATATTTTGATAACTTTTCTTCTTCGGCATTATCATTGATAACAATTTTTTAATTCTTGCAAATTTGCATTACTTATGCCAGGCAGTTTGCTTCAGAAACACTTGATTCACTTAATCCCAAGAAGAGTCTTGATATGCATTTTTATCCTCCTTATTTAAGTGAAGATTCGGATGTTTAGAAAACTGAATTACAGTAATATGCCCAAAGTAATGCAAATACTAAATGATAGTTAAAATCGAAGATCATATATATATATATATATATATATATATATATATATATATATATCATGCAAAGGTAAATAAAAGAACTAGAATGGCTATCATAATGTAAGAAAAGTAGAATTTAAGATAAAAATTGCTATTAGAGAAGAGAATATTCTGTAATGAAGAAAGTGATTAAGTTGATTAAGGATGATAAAGCAGTTATGAACATTTATGCAATTAACAAAGTTCTCAAATATATAAAACAAAAATTTATAGAATTAAAGGAAGAAAGAGGCATTTCTATACTAATTGGAATGTTTAATACCTGTTCTCAATAATTGATAAAATAATTTGGTAGAAAGTCATTAAAGATAGATTCGTTGAAGAACAAAGCAGCTAGACTTAACACAAAGAATGTTTCCTTTCACAGCAAAATACACATTATTTTCAAGAACAGGTGGAACAGGGCTGGGGATTTAGCTCAGTGGTGCCGCAGCTGCCTCGTAAGTCCAAGGTCATGAGTTCGGTCCCTGGTACCAAAAATAACAAAAAAACCCAAACAAACAAAAAAAGAATATATGGAACATTCTCTTCTTGAAACATATGCTAGACCATTAAACAAAGCTTAATTGTATTTAAACCATAAAATTATGTTCTTTAATCAGAATGAAATGAATAGAAGGAAATTTGAGAAATCTATAAAGATTTGAAACATTTCTAAATAAGAAATCAGAAGAAAACTAGTTTTGTTTTTCAAATATTTTTGAATAATAAACTTCAGAAAATAAAGGGGAAATAATTTTCATTTTGTTTTGTGAGGGAGTATTTTGATACTTAAGTGAATGACATCACTTAGAAAACTAGAGACTAATTTCCCTCAGTAATACAGACAGAAAAAGTCAAAAGAATCAAGTTACTATGCTTGCTGCACAATTTTAATGGCTGTGCTACAATACCCTTTAATTTATTCTGACTAGCACAAATATTATGTTTGAGTTTATGTATGAATTTCATTTAAAAACTCATTAATGCATGTGCTAAAATTTTACCTGATGCAATATACTCAAAAAAGTACAGTTTTCAGAATAATCATATAACAAACACATCTAAGTATGCCATCCATCTTAAGAAACAAAACACATATGCACTGCACCTATGATGCACCTTGTATACTTTATTTGTTCTTCCCTGCAGTGTTTTATGTTCTTTCTTCCTGATGAAGCCAGTTTCCTGAATTTGGAGCTAATTATTCACTTGCTTCCCCATATATTTTTATCATTAATGTATGTTCTTCCAAACAATATATTACTTATGTTTGTTTTTAATCTGCTATAAATGGAACAATTAGTATATATATTGGGTTTTTTGCCTCTCAGCATTTTACTGAAATTCATACATGTTGATGCATGCAATGAGTAGTTTATTTTCAGTGAACTATTTTATTGCTTGGATATTCAGGAGTTTATTTACCTGTGATAAATGTCTCAGTTTTGGCAATGGGTAAAGATGGTTAAGAAGAATACAAAGCCCATAGTAGGGTACCCTAAATAAAGGTTGAAAGTAGTATGTTTTAGTATCTAATGGTGATAACTTGGATCATCCACCTTGAAGAATGTTTCCTTGAGGTGTGTCACTCAAATACTTTTATGGTAGTTTCTCTTTTAGTAGTAAGTTAATCTTGGAATGATATTCATGCTTACCAATAGTATTATTGAGAAGAGTAAAGGAAATAAGGAATGACTGTGTACCACAGCCTATAGTCATTGCTGTGTTTTTCCCTTGATCACTGGTGATAGCAATTATGATAGTAGTTAACTTCCTTTTTAATCATGAGTGTTAACAGTCTGTCTTTCACTTTTTATGTGTTATGCTTTGTATTGTGGTATTAAACTAATTATTTTAATTAAATAGTTTATTGTATTAAACTAGCTAATTTTTAAGATAGTCATGTTTACAAGTTGAAGGAAATTAAGAATGTTATTCTCTGCTTTTAGGCATCTCCAAGAGTTACTGTTGATGACTATTTAGTAGCAAAATTAGCAGATACTTTGAATCATGAAGATCCAACCCCTGAAATATTTGATGACATTCAGAGGAAGGTATTATATATTTTATCTTTCTTGAAAAAAATGTGTATTTCTATGTGCACATAATTAATATTTCAAAAAGTTACTGGAACATTTAAAAAAGAACAGTACCTAGAAATATTAGTTATAATACCTCTTAATTACAAAAATGTAGACCAGTTAGACCAATTTATTTTGTTTATTCCTTTAATTGACTGATGAGGAAAATACTTATGTTGAGTTGCTTTCTTTGAATCTGACTAAAGCCAAATATTCTAGTCTTGGAATTTGATGAATTGATGATATATAAATAACATGTGTCACAAATTCATTTTGTTTGTTTGTTTTGGTACTGGGGATCAAACTCGGGACCTTGCGCTTGCAAGGCAGGCACCAGAACCACTGAGCTAAATCCCCAGCCCACAAATTCATTTTAATATGTGCCATTATGTGTACTTGTTTCTTAGAAAATACTGTGTAGAATATTATAGATAATGTATTGTCATGTTGGTTGTTTTGCCATAGAATCCTTTCCCATCTAATTTAGCTACTGGAGAAACTAAAAAAATTATTTTTGAGAGAGTCTTATGATTATTTACATCTTGTAACAGATACTTTATAGCAAGATCTCAGTGTAGCTTTTGGTAAAGTCTTTTTTTTTTTTTTTTTGTACCAGGAATTGAAATCAGGGCCTCATGTTTATCAGGCAGGCACTATAGCGCTAAGCTATATCCCCAGCTTAGTGAAGTTTTTTAGTAAAAAAAATCACCATGTATTTATATTAATCTTTGATCATCGTGGTTTATTTCAACAAGGTATATGAATTGATGCTACGAGATGAAAGGTTCTATCCTTCCTTCAGACAGAATGCACTGTATGTGCGCATGTTAGCTGAGCTGGACATGCTGAAAGACCCCAGTTTCAGAGGATCAGATGATGGGGATGGAGGTGAGGTGGCACACATTTTACACTGTGTGTGTTTGTATCCCTATATGCATTGTGATTATCAGAAGGATGACCTTTTAAACAATATAAAAATGGTTTTGAAGTCCAAATATAAGTTGTAATATATTTTAAAAATCGATAATGAATGTGAAGTTTAGTTGCTATATCTAGATGTTGAAAACTTAGTACCAGGTTAGAATATAATTGTTGAAGACTTCAATTCAGTTTCCTTGAGGTGTGTCAAATACTTTCATGGTAGTTTCTCTTTTACTAGTAAGTTAATCTTGGAATGATATTCATGCTTACCAGTAGGATTATTGAGAAGAATAAATGAGATAACAAGGAATGACTGTGTACCATGGATTGTAGAGCAATATAAAAAGTTGCAGTTTTTTCTTTCTATCTTTGTTTCCTTTTCTAAATCCTACATCAGTGATGGCAAATCTATTGGAGACCAAGTGCCCAAACTGCAACCTGAAACCCACTTATTTATCGAAAGTGTCAACATTGCAACTAAACCTGAAAACTGAGGTTTTAGTTTAGAAAAAGCAATTTATCCAGGGCTTGGCTGCTGGGGCGACTTGGCTTGCGTGCTGACAGAGAGGGCTCTGTGTGCCTGCTGTGGCATGTGTGCTATAGTTTTGCCACCAGTGTCCTACATAGTATGGAAGACTTCAGCTATGAGACATCACAAACCTATTCATTCTAACCTTTCATCTTTTTCAAATGAGTACACTGAGATCTGTCAGTCTGTTCTAGTGTGAAAACCAGACTTTCAAGAGTCAGAATATTTAGATTTTACCCCCACTCTTATCCTAATCAACTGTGTGATGTTGATAAACCACACTTAATTGCTTTAATATGTGATTTAAAATGTTACCTACATATTCTATGGGAGTAGTTTTTGATCCTTTAACACCAGAACACCTCCAAAGTAATTTACATTGACTTTTAGTTTCCAATCCTGTCTTTCTAGCTGCTGTCTGGGCAGCTTATAGAAGCAAGTTGTGTCATCTTAAACGTCTCCAAATGTCGTATTTATTTAAAACATTAATTGGTTTTCATTGAAGTACATGTGCCTCTTACATATCAATGATTAATCTCTCACATTTGAATCATTGAGTCTAGGACACCGCTTTCCAACATTCTACACCCTAATTTATGACTTTATTTACCTTCTATACTGAGAAATTATCCCAAGGCCATAGGTATAACTTTTCCAAATATAATTCCTATTTTTTACTTGTCTTTGTGATTTATTAAAAGTAGTTATTCACATTTTTGTTATAGTTTTATGACTTTTAAAGTTAATCTTATCGACGCCTCATGTGTATTTTAGGCATTCCAAAATGTTCGCTGCTTTTTAGACATTCTGAAATAATTGTTCAACTCAGATATTATAGTGTACCTGACTTTAAAAATATTGTCTTCTCTGCAGTTTAGCCTAAAATTAATGGATCAAGTCTTGTTATGTGTGATAGTGTCCTCTGGTAATTTTGTTTTTCTCTGAGGAAGAAATATGATTCCTGTTTAACCAAAGTTAGTTAAGTAGGTGGGTAGGTAGCAGGATGGCTTGTTTGTGTGGGCTGTCCTTTCCTTTCTCCTTCCCTTTCCTCTCTTTTGGTTCATGATTTCTTTCTTTCTTTTCTTTTTTTTTTCCGTAACTGGGGATTGAACTCAGGAACTTTGCACTTCCCAGGCAGTTGTGGGGCCATTGAGCTACATCCCCAGCCCTCTTTCTTTCTTTCTCTCTCTCTTTCTCTTTCCTTCCCTCTCTGCCTCCCTCCTGAACTCAGGACCTTGTGCTTCTGGGCAGGCATGGTGCCACTGAGTTAAATCCCTGGCCCCCATGATTTCTTTCTTTAGTTAGATCAGCTTTAAATTACTTTAAAAGTTTCTCTTATCCAGAATGCTCAGGACTGGAAGTTTTTCAGATTTCACGCTTTTTTGATTTTGGAGTATTTGTGTAGACTTTATAGTTGTGCATCTCTAATCCAGAAATCCAGTGTTCCAAAGTCTGAAACTTTTTGAGTGTCATGTAGACGTCCTAAACTTTTAGATTTTGAAACATCTTC
The DNA here is from genome assembly GCF_053883595.1 of Heterocephalus glaber. NCBI lineage: Eukaryota > Metazoa > Chordata > Mammalia > Rodentia > Bathyergidae > Heterocephalus > Heterocephalus glaber. The sequence continues at coordinate 12,195,825 of NW_028258156.1, forward strand.
GATTTCAGACTTTTGGATTAGGGATTCTTTACCTGTAGATATTTTCTGTTTTATTAAAATAAAATCTCACAGTTTTTTTTTAATTGCCCAGTTTTTAAAAATATTTAAATTATGCTTTTTCTTTCACATTTTAATTTCAATCACATTATTTTTCTCACCATTTTTAGTAACTTGTCTTATATTAATAGACATTTATTACATTATTGATTAAATTTAGCCAAGATTGATTTTATGCTGTATTTGTAGATCTTATTGTGGATCAAGAAAATCAGCTATGCCTTATTTTGCTCCTGATTTCTCCTTTTAACTTACTTTTTGTGGGAAGATTTAAGAGGTTAGTGTACCAGATAAGAGGTAGGAGAGACATACTTGAATGAGGAAGAGAGTGTCATTTGTTTACTCATTTATATAGTGATTTCCTGTAAACTAAGGGATGATCTCTGGTGATTTTTCCTGTTTGCTTCTGTGACTAAAAGTCTGAGGAACCAAGAAATATTTTTAGACATTTTGGAGTTGTTTAATGTAGAAGGTAATACTAACTGCCTCTTTCTGTAAGTAAATATAATCTTGCTCTTTGAAGACCCATTAAGAGCACCAAATTTATAAATAATTTAAGGGTTTAAAAACATTCATTAACTTACCTGCACATACATATTGCCTTACAATAGGTTTATTTGTATTTTAATACTTCAGTTGGTAAGTTAGTTTATATATACAATAAAACCCTGAGGGAAAAGATAAATTTAATACATTTAATTGACTTATTCCCTAACATTTATTTTATTTTATTTTATTTATTTATTTATTTTAACTTTTTGTTGTTGTTGTTGTTCCGGTACGGGGGATTGAACTCAGGACCTTGCACTTGTGAGGCAGGCGGCTACATTTATTTTAAACATTAATTTTTTGTTGTTGCTTTTTAAAAATTAAATGGTATTGTATATGGACTTACAGATATCATATGGTCTATTAGTTATATATTGATTTAAGAATCTAAACTTCCAATATTTTTCAGCCAAATCTACCAAGGAGAAGTGGTCTTGGTAGTTTCATTTAAAATTAACCTATTTGTCCCTCACACTAAAGATTAATTTTATTTATAAATTTGTTTTATCCAAAGAGCCAGAAGTAACGGTTCTGTTATTTTCTTCCTTTTTTTTTTTTTTTTTTGGGTACCGGGGATCGAACTCAGGTCCTTGAGCTTGCTAGGCAGGCGGCGAAACCACTGAGCTAAATCCCTGGCCCCAGTTCTGTTATTTTCTAATGGGCTTCATTCTGCATTGTTTCCCTCATGGTTAGATTGTGTTGGACAACTTGATATAATCCTATGAAAATAAGAATCAGAATATTTAATGATTGTTCTCCTGTGAATGAATTTTTTTCTTTCTCCAGCTGGCAGGTACATATATATTTTATCACTGAAATGCCTGTTTGACTTGGAAATTTGAGATTTAAGAGATTAGGTATTTGGGAGTAAACCATCATTTTTCTTTACTGTTTTTTGATGTTTTGACTTAATGTGACATGTATTGTTGATGTTTGAACCTTAGATAAAGCAACTGCTTTGAAAGATTTTTACTGTATACTGAGTTGAATTTTCTCTTCACAGAATCTTTTAATGGATCTCCTACAGGAAGCATAAATTTGGTAAGTGCTAATTTAGATATTTTAAATATTAAAGTGACTTGAAAGTCATGTAAAAGTCTGAGTCTTGACATATATAGATAAATGTTCCCCCAAATTGTTCTTTGTGTCATAAGACATTAATTATGATTTTAAGAAAATGTGAGGGCTGGGGATTTAGCTCAGTGGTTCCACTGCTTGCCTTGCAAGTGCAAGGTCCCGAGTTCTATCTCCGGTACAAAAAAAAAGAAAATGTGAAGTTCATATATAAGGAATATGTAAATTAAAACTTACATAGTATACAGTATTTTATTTTTTAAAATGGGATTAGGCCACACCTACATAATTGCAGATTCACTTTATAAAGGAATTGGTTTAATTATTTTCAGTTGTAGCATTTAATGCTGTATTTTTTGGGTTTTTTTTTGTTTTTTTTGGTACCGGAGATCGAACTCGGGTCCTTGTACTTATGCAGCAGGCGACAAAACCACTGAGCTAAATCCCTGGCCCAATGCTCTATGTTTAAAGCACTTCAATTTCTTTTTGAGATGGCCTCAGTACCCACGGTGGTCTTGAACTCTTGTAGTGAGGGATTTTTTTCCTGCCTCATTTTCCTGAGTAGCTAGGGAGACATATCGGTATTCTATGAAATTTTCAAGCTAGAGTTTGGTTGGAAGAAGGAGGTAGGTTAAAAAGGAGAGATAGAGCATTTTTGGTTTTGGTATTGTTTCACAAACTACTAAAACAAATCAACCAGAGTGGTATGTCAGAAACTGTGTAACTTTCAAAATGTTTTTATAAGTCATTTGATATCAATATCATTTACATGTTAGTTGTTAAAAATGTTACAACAGAAATGAATTTGTCCTAGAACATGAAGCGTTAGTAATAATATTCACTGTAAAAAGTTTCCAAATGTGAGGAAGCTTTTCCTTGGCTTAAAATTTTCCAATACAGTGTTTGTGCAAGTGTTTAAACACTGGTAAATATTTTTTCCGCTAATCCATGTTTGGAATAAATGCTTCTTCAAATAAGAGAAATAGACCTCTTTTGTCACTTAGTAATATAAAACATAGCAGTCTCTGGATTTAAAAAGTCACATTAGAGATCATTGACTTTAATTTGTTTTTCCCATAAATTTGTTAAATTCAAACATTTAAGCAGCTAGAGTCTTTCACATTCTTTTCAAAATGCATATACAAATTTTGCTACCAGCATTTTAGAAATAAATATTTTAAACTATTATGCTAGCTTATTCCACTCTACTAAGCAAAGGATGTGTTTGGTGTTTTATTTATTGTGCAGTTGAGATAGGCAGGTAAAATATTTCTAGCATATCTAGCAGTACTGTTAAAATTGTGTTTGTTGGGCCATCACAAAAAATTTATAGTTTCAGCTGGGCACAGTGGTGTGTAGCCATAGTCCTAGCTACTCAGGAAACTAGATGGGAAATGCTTGAGTAGAGTTCAGGGCCAGCTTGGACAATATGACAGAACCTCATCTCAAAAAGAAAAATATATAATTTTAGTTTTTGCTTTAATATAATGTTAAAAGTATTTTTTTTTCTTACAATAAGTTTAAGAATCTTAACTGAAGGATTATTTTATACATTGTCTTTTTTTCAGGACAACACTAAATGTGCTTTTTTAAAAGCACAACTTTTAAAAAATCAGTTAATACTTGTATTTCTAAAGCAGATATAATTCTCTAGGTAATATTTTACCAGTTGTAATTTTATAGTCTTTTGTTATTTACTTGTAAGTGTAATTGTAACATGTTTTTTATTAGATTTTTTATCATGTGTAACAAAAATAGTACTTAATGTTTATTTTAAATATGCTGAAAAAGACATTTATCTCCAAAGTTAGGATAAAATATAAATGAACACCTAGGTGTTGTATAGTATGAGATACTAAAATGTTTAAAGTTACAAATATGTGTATTTAGCTTTTAAAATATCACCTACAAGGGAAGGTTATCATTATTAATAATGCTTTTTAAAAAAACACTTGAGCTGGGGATTTAGCTCAGTGGTTCCACCGCCTGCCTCTCAAGTGCAAGGACCCAAGTTCGATCCCCGGTACCAAAAAACAAAACAAAACAAAACAAAAAACTTGATTTATGTTTCCTGTGCTAGCTTATAATTGAAGGAAGTTTGGTAGATAGCTTTCCACAGGCCAAATAGTGGCAAAGTAGTCAGTCCATTTCCTCATGGGTTCTATCTTGCATGTAAAAAATAATACTAAAGATTTTGCTGTTTCTATTAAAATGTTTTATTAAGGGCCACATGAGTACATAAAAATAAGTGCATTTAATTTAAAAAAAAAATATTTTCATTTATAGTTTATTTTGACAAAGATGTAGAGCAGGTGTTAACAAAATTTTACCACTGTGAAGGCTGAAATATAAGAAATAATAGTTGATATGGATGAAATCTCTTAAAGTATCAGTAGTGGAACTTGGAGTAGACCTAATTTAATTTAATTTAATTTAATTTAATTTAATTTAATTTAATTTAATTTAATTTAATTTAATGGTTCTGCCACTTGACCAGGGAAGTCCTGTGTAGCATCTATATGTAGAATTATCACAGTTTGCTTCTCTTGATGATCAGTCTTGAGTAGAAACACTTTCGGTTTTCTTCATAGTCTACAGTTGCTTGAAATGACTTTATGTCCTATAAATGGCTGATGTAAGTATTTAAATGACTCTCTTAATAATAATTGGTAACAATTGGTCAAAAAGACTCATTCAGGTCCTATGGTTTTTAAAATATGAAATATGTCTAAGATGCATAGGACTGACTCAGCACAGTCATACTCCTATCTAGAGTTTATTACACTGAAAGCATATAAAGCAGAGTCAACAAAGGGAAAGAGGGGGCGTGGTGAAAGTCCAGAGGAAGCTAGATACAAACTTCCAAAAATTCTCTCAAGGGGAGTCAAACAAAGTATTCTTAATTTCCCAAGCAGTGAGCTGTGATGTACATGTTGCCACCAAGAAAACTCATCAGAAACAGTACACAGGTTTTTATTAGAGGCAGATGACATACGTAGTGCATGCTCTGTCTACTACATGTGGCATCCCAGACCCAGAAGGAAGGCAGGTTTTCAGCACAAACCACATTGTTTGTAAAGACCGTTTTAGGTACAGCAAGCCTAATATTAGTTAGATAATGGTAGGAACCTTCACTAAATCTTAACTTGCCAGGTGCCATCTAACCTTGTGAGCAGATTTTTTTAAGAAGAGTTTCAGGCAGCCCTGCTAGTTCTCTTTCTGCCCAGTCTGCCTTCATTATGTGATTGTTCACTTTGTATGTGTGGGCGTATTTACATGTAGTAAAATGCCTTTAAACTTTGACAAGATTAATTTTGTATCATTTAATAATAATATTTATGGAATTATTTTTGGAAATTAATTAAATCAAAATTTTAAATTGCCATTTTAAAAAATAATTTCCCATATAAAAGTCTTAGTCTACATTCATTTAATTTAATGAGTAATCATAATTATAGTTAACATTTGCTATTCTTGGTAGTCTTCTTAAATATTCTACATATCTTCTCATATTCTTATTTTAGAGCTAAAGAATCTGATTAAATTATTTAACTGATAAAATAACTTATAAATTGACAAAATTGTTAGTGCAAGCCTGGCTATAGTATATTTCAACACATAAAAAATTAAAATGTTGATATATCTGCTTATTGTCCAATTTTTATTTTCTTGCCATATATCAAATATAATTGAAAAATAGCAATTTGCAATATATGGACAAGCAGTGAAAAATAAGTCATGTAATTATTGATTACCAAAGTGTTTTATAGTTTCTTAATCTTGGCTTTTCAAAATTTCAGTGTAAATGGAGAAGAATATTATTAAGTGTGTGAATACAAATAACATAAAGTACACATGCAGAAAATGCGAGCAATATAGATTTAGAATTTTAACAGTTTTTCCTGTAAAGTTTAAAAATTCTTTTTAAATTTTTTTCCAGTCTTTAGATGACCTTTCAAGTGTAACTTCTGATGACTCAGTGCAACTTCATGCTTACATTTCAGATACCGGTAACAGACTTCATACTGTAACTACTACTTTTAAAGTGTTGTTTATTTCATTCTTAAGTTATTTTCTACATTTAATTTTACATTTTTTTTTCTGTTTTCTGGTCATTTTTTTCCCCTGCAGCATGTTCTTCATTAAATCCTGTGATGTTTTATTTACATATGTATTTGGGTGTTTTCTTTTCTCTGAAGTTGTCATTGTTAACATTTGAAAAAGCTCTAACAATTCTGGAACCAATCTTTTCCTCTTTGTACTTGAGTCTCACTGTTAATTGTTTGCTTAACTCTTATTTGGGGAGATCTTCTTTACTGGGGGGATCTCTGTTCAATTTTTGCTTTCATACATGCAGAGCCAGACTAGATAATGGAGTAAGTGAAGCCTTGCTGTCCATAAGTTGGTAGAAGTTCGGAATATGCTTGAATGGGCTGAGAAATCTGTAGGATGTCATGATCAGCCAACATATACAGAATTGTTAGTGTACCCAGGAAAAAAATTAATTTCTTTCATCACTGTTGCATTATTAGATAATGCTGAGTATTAGATAGTGATGAGTATTAGATAATGATAGTTTTCTTACCTCACTATTCCTAGAATGTGTTTTTTCATGTCTCATACTGAAGTTCAAACATACTGAGGTACATACCTCAATTCAGTGTCATTCTTACATTTTAGACACTGAAAAAGATTCCATAGTGTAAGTGAGTTTAAAAATACTAATTTGCATTTTATGAAGATCTTTGTTTTATTTTGCTTCTCACTGGAGCTAGAGTCTCACTTTGCATTTTCTTCCCTGCCAGATTTATGGAATAGTTTTTCATACTTGCTGACTCAGTTGTTCCTTTATCTTTTGCGTATAGTTGGTACATAGATTGCTGTTACATGTCCTGAGATATTGCCAATTAAAGCAGAATCTTCTTGTAAAACTTTGTTACACTTTTGATAGTTGTCCCACTTTTTCCTTCCGACGTTTCTTAAGATTCTTTTTAAAATCTCTTCTTTGTTGGCTCATCTTCAGATTATGAGAGTTTTTGTTAAAGTGCAAATGTTTAGTATTTGTCTTTTTATTTTTTGGTGATCTTAAATTTATATGTCTAAAAAAAGACATGCAATATCTACTTCTGTTGTTAATATTTCTCTTTTCCAATATTTCTCTTTTTTCCAGCTCCTTTGACTTTTTGTTCATTCATTTAGCAAGTCTTTACAAGCTTTTTAAAGTGGATGGAGAGTATTATACTAGGAATTTTTAATAACATATTGTCAGACGGATATTGATACTGAAGAGGAAGCATAGTATTGTGGTTCAGAGCACAACTTTTTCAGTGAATTGCTGGAGTTCAAATCTTGGCTCTTCTCCTTAATAGTTGAGTGGAGTTTGTTCTCTATTTGCACTTTCTTCATCTGTTAAATGGAATAATAATAATACCTAACTTATAGGGTGGTTATGGGACAAATTACATTAGTCATTAAACATGATAGGCATCATATGAATGTTCGTTCATAAATACTTATTTTTCTAGTTGGACACCAGAGTCTTGATCCCAGTGTCCTTAATACATCTGTTGTAGATGTAAAGATTTACAGTCCAGTGCAGTGCTACTTAGAGTGCTCCATGAACTCTAGAGTCTACTTGCTTCCTTCATTGAGAAATCTTTTTAAAAACTGGTTAAATTAAGCAGTGTGATTAAGGAAGTTATTAGCATTGTGATGATAGATCCTTAACTTATTAGGGATTAATAAGAAGTGATTTGTAGACTACCTGCCTTAAATAGTATTGCTCTAATGAAAAAAATCCTTCTTGTTTTATCACTATCTTCTCAAAATCAATATAGGTAGCCTCATTCTCTTCTTTTGAAATCAAGTTACTTTTCTGTCTTCTCCTTTTTTAAAAAAATAGCAGCCTCATTACTCTTCCTGTTGTGTATGTATACCCGAGTAATCTCCCCTGCCTAGCAGTTTGTGACAAATCCTCATTCTCTCTTTTAGAATGCCTCCTTACATTGCTCTTTCTCCTTTTGTAACCCTTGCTGTTTTCCTTGCTCTTGTTATCTTGTAATGGTTATGGTTAGCTATCTAATTGGCCTCTCCTTTCTGTTTGCTTTTTCCAAATCTGTCTTGTACACAACTGATTAAAGCCATTCCTTTGTTGCCATGCCAGCTCTGTTTAGAAATGGTGACTCTGACTTAATGAAAAAAAAGTGCTGTATTGTTTGATTTGGACAGATCTCTGAGAGAAAGTTGATTTGGGGAGGTGAACAGTGAATACAGTTAAAGCCTCTTTTGTAGAAGAAGATAACCAAAGTCTATTTGTAGGGTTTTTTTTGGGGGGGGGGCGGTTAATCAGAAACACTGATATTAGATGAAAAGGGAATGAAGGACAATTTTGAATAGAAAGTGCAAATCATAGAAATATTTTGATGAAAGCTTGTCCATCACCTCTTGTTAATATAAACATCTAGCTTATGTTATTAAAATAATTTGTTAAGATATATAGAACCTTCTTTGCCTGATTATTTACAAATTAGCAAAATACTATATTTAGTCAGTTCCAAAACTTGACTATTTTTTTTCTTGATTATGGATCAGTGTGATCCACTATTGGATCAATTTTAGATTTATTAATATGGTAGTCTAAACTGCTATGGAAAATCCTGTTTTGTACATGCAGAAAGGCTGGGAACAATACGTTAGCTAAAGCAGGGAAATCTAAGGTGCCATAGATCATGAGGAAAAACACATTCTGAGAAGTGAAGAGGCATTAAGACAAGGGGCTTGTAGAACTATAAAGGAACATGAAAACCACTGTCTTAATTTTGATAGCATTTTTATGCTTTCAAGTTTAAAACAGGTAGGATGAGCCAGTGCCCTGTGAAGCTGGAAAGCAAGTCCTTTACATAAAGCCCAGAGCTGTAAAAGCAGCATGATGTGAAAGAGGTACTAGAAAAGCTCAACTTATCTTTAAGTTTTAAGGGGAGAGAGCTGGAAATATCAAGATCGTGATAGGAAATAGTATCTGTCACCCACAAGAAATTAAAGCCCAGTTTTTTTCCCACCATCGATATGTCTGGGTGTAGAAGTCTTCAAGTGATGTGTATCTAGGGTCCGAAACCAGAGAGTTAGTAGTTGTCTCTCAGTATCTGTGGAGTGTTGATTCCAGGACCTCCATGGATACCAAAATCATGTATCCTTTCCATAAGGAACAGGTGCTCATGTGCCCTATATAAAGTGGTATAGTATTTGCATAAGGCCTATGCATATCTTCCCAAATATTTTAAATTGTCTCTATTTATTATACCTGATACAATGTAAATGCTACAGAAATAGTTATACTATATTGACTAGACAGTAATGACAAGGAAAAAAGTCTGTTCATATTCAGTATGAATACATTGTTAAAAACCCTTTCTATGCATGATAAATTGAATCTTACAATGTAGAATGCCCAGATTTAGAGGGCCAACTATAAGTTTCTGAACCACAGAAACCATAGTTACTGTGGCAATACTGGGCATTGTAAATGCTTCCATAGCCTAGGGCATTCATACTGCCCATCAACAAACACTGCCTGTTGAAAATGAATTTATAGAAAACAATTTAAAGACACAGGAAGAAATGTGAGCCACAATGAGGAGAGTCGTCAGAAGCAGCAAATGAGATATATAGTGTCCAAAGAACTTGGAGATGGCAGTCTTTACAGAACATAAAATGAGTATGATTAAAATATTCAGAGACATCCTAAGACAAGAATAAATAGTATGAAGAAAGAACCAAAAAAATTCCAAAGATTAAAAAAAATGCAGTGATTGAAATTAAGATCATTGTATGGATTAAGAAATAGATCAGACACAGCTGAGAGGAAAACAGTAAAATTTTTGAGACCTAGGGTAAAATAGAACACAAACTGGAGAGTCAGAAAGAACATGATGCAAAGTATAGCTAAGATTAGTAGAAAATGGGAATAAATTTTAATTTTTAAAGACTACCTGGCTCATGTGATATTTATTAAATCAGTAAGAAATTATTCTCTTATTGTTCTTAAATGCCCAGAATAAATTATACTTACGAATTGCCAAATGTTATCAAAGAAGAAAAGAATTGCCTGGAGATAAATCTTATCCTGTGGCTTTTGCTGTTTAGTTGAAATAGTGAAAGCTAGTGCAAAAAGTTATTATTTTGTTTCTCCTCTATAAAATTTAAGAGACCCTAATGTTATAATACCCTGAGGTGCCATGGTAATATCATTAATAATGGGTAAAAGTTTGGGGGAAGAAAACCCAAAATAAACATCATTTTGTGGTTGGTAGTGTCGTCATAAACTTTTCACTTATTTTATTCTATAATCTATCTATCTATCTATCTATCTATCTATCTATCTATCTGTCTATCTATCTATCTATCTATAGTTAGTACAAAGGTTAGGAAGGAATCTGTTTTATCCCTTGGTGACATCCTTTCATCTCATTCTTTCATTTTAAGTTCTTCATTTCATGTTATTTTTTTTTCTTTTGTTCTTCACCTTCCTCCCTTTTTGTCTTTTGTTTCTCTTCATTTTGTTTTAAATAACAAGTATATGCTGACTGTGACCCATATGCTGTGGCAGGCGTTTGTAATGATCATGGCAAGACATATGCATTATATGCCATCACCGTCCACCGGCGCAATCTGAACACTGAAGAGATGTGGAAAACCTATCGTCGTTATAGTGACTTCCATGACTTCCACATGAGAATTACTGAACAGGTAATGAAATTTTTAAGGCTGTTTACTTTATATTGTTTTTTGATTAAATTTTGATTGTAAATTTTTCTATGGATCTTCAGATATTGACCAAAACTAATGAAAGAAAATAAGGTAAGAATTTTTTTTATATAATTAGCGTGAATGTTAGAATGATTTTGAGCAATTAACTAATGAATCTATTTTGAGACCCTTAACCAGTCTTACCCATTGTGGACTGGTGGCAAAATACCAGTGTTATACGTTGGAAAATTAAAATGAACATATATTTCTGATTTTAATATTTATGTGTGTGTGTGTATTGTGCTTTGTAGAGGCATTTGGTTTGGAGTAGGGATGGGGGTTGCTGGAGGACATTTCATGCTTTTGTTGTTGCAGGCATAATTCAGAACTATAGTTATTTTAAATAAGTCCATCCAACAGTGTAATAGTTAAATCCTAGATCCTTTGCTTAAGTTACTGTGAATCACAAAATAAATTTGACATTAACCAAATAATGTTTTTAATTCTTATTAAATATAAATCTTATTTTGTAGGAGTAACTATAAGGACTCTTAAGGAAAACAAAGACAAACTATTTTCCTTTCTTAATTTTGATTACATATTTTATCTTCTAAGCTTAAAAAAAGTAAATAGATGATCAATGGAATTTATTTTAACTCTTGAAATTCTCATTCACTCAAGGGTTTTAGATATAGAGGTAATATTAAGCCAGTAAAAATAATAAAGATAAAACCTGATTGAGTGAGCTGAAGCTTTGACATGATATTGTACTGCTCTAGAAATCAGAAAGTATCTTTTTTTTTTTTTTTGGTACTGGGGATAGAACTCGGGTCCTTGCACTTGCGAGGCAGGCAGTGGAACCACTGAGCTAAATCCCCGGCCCAGAAAGTATCTTTTTTAGTTAAGATGGTGGAAAAGGTATGGTTGATACCATGGTAATCTCATTAAAATATTTGTGGCTGAAGTGAAATAAAATATTAATGGCTTCAATGTGATTTTAAAAGGTTAGTATTGACTTCTGAATTCTGTAGTAATGAGACTATTTTGAATTATATTCCTAACTAAATGAATAACTTGATATGTCTGTTCTTTTGTTGAATAGATCTTTATTTTCAGATTAAATTTATTTATAGAGGTGAAATAATTTTCTGACCCATATTGAAGAAATAATTGCTTTAATCTTTCAGATACTACCTGTTTGATAATTGTTTTAAAGGCATATAGCTCATACATCTTTCTTCCTACCCCTCTGCTTTTACCAAATATGAGGATTATTCAGAATAACTTCAGGTGCTAAGAATAGTCTTATTTAGTACAAACTAGTGGTAATTTGTTGAATGTGAAATTTTCATTGTGCAAATAGTTATAATTTTCATTCTACAAAGAGGAATGCCATTGCCTAATTGAAAATATTCTAGGCAAGATGTAAATATTATATTCACGTGTTAACCAGTGCAAGTAAAGAATACACTATTTTAAAAAACTGTTAGGACAGTCCATAGACACATTTTCCTTTTCAACATAGCACCAAAAATGAAATGAAATTGATATAGTACAATTTTTCGGATGGCTCAGTGTAGGTGAACAGGGCGTTTTGGCTTAATGTTTCTTTTTTTAAAGTCATAGTAGTTATGATTAGTTAAGTGTTGATCACAGAACTTAAGAATTTAAAACTAAGATTTTAGGTGAAAATTAGCTTTTCCCATAATACTTAACATCTGTAAATAAGATTGGCTGTTTAACTTTTAGTTCTTCCTTATCTGTATTTTTAAAATTTAAATCCTCTATAAAATGGCAGAAGAAAAATTTAGTTACTAGTAATTCACCTGTAGGTAACAGTGCACCCTGTTGACAGGAATAATTGTTGACTTTATAGGTAAAAAGATTTTTTTTTTGTACTGGGGATCGAACTTGGGTCCTTGTACTTACAAGGCAGGTGGCAGAACCACTGAGCTAAATCCCCGGCCCTGTGTAAAAAGACTTTTGAAACAAGTTTCATTTTGTTTATTTAGCTTTGTAAGATATGCTGTTTCTCTCAGTCTAAATATATGTACTATCATTTATTTTCTTTAATACTGTGTTTACAATCTAATTTAATATTTTATAGGGACTTACAGCATTAAAAGAAAATGTTGGCCAATGTCATACGCTTTTAGAAACACCCTGAATTGCCCATTCATTTATTCAATAAATACTTAATTGAGATTTTCATGTGTGTCTGACATTCTTCTCAGTGATTAAAAAAATAACAGTGAATAAGGCAGTCTAAGTCTTTGCCTCTAGGAATATATATATTCTAATAGTTTACATTTCTGTTTTATTGGATGGATTAAGTGCAGATAAAATTAATGTAGATAAGGGTAGATAAAATTGGGCTAAATTAATATACATGGTGGTATAAGTGATAATATTAAGTATCTGTACATAACTGAGTTACATACTTAAATATTAACACATTTTGAATTTTTCTTAATATAGGATTTCAAGTGTGCTTTTTAAAATTTTCTAATAGTGTATTAGGGATCTAACCCTGATATTGTAATGGCAGACTTACAGTCCCCACAGTGTGGCAGCTCTTAGTGGTATAGCAAGATCAGGCCAAGAAGAATCAAGAACACGCTCAGAGGTTTGAGGCAAGTGTACAGCTTTACTATGCCGGTGGAGTCATCGGGATTTCTCCACAAAGTGATCATCCTGGAGCTGGCAGTGAATAGGGTTTATATGGGTCAAGGGAAGAAGGGTGGGGATACAGAAACAAGGCATTTATCATCAGCTCATTGGGTTGAGGAAGTTAAATTTAGTTTATATGATTTGATAGAAAATACACTGGATGCAGACACTTCCTGAGAACAAAAGACAATGAAGGAGGACGTGTTAGGTGTGGGAAGGGTTATGAGCTGGGGTTGGCTCTTTGTCAGTTAGGTCAACTAGCCACATGAAAAACCTTTTTTTTTGCTCAGAAATCGCTTTATGGCTCAGTGTGTTTAAAAGAATAAAGTCTTTGAGTTTAAAATAACTGTGATTAGTGCTTGCTTTGGCAGCACATATACTAAAGTGATTTATACATATGTTTGTGTTCTTTGTAAACATTGGCTTTACAGGGTGCTTTAATTAATTTTTTTTTTTTTGGTACCGGGGATCAAATTCAGGTCCTTGTGCTTGTGAGGCAGGTGCGGTGCCACTGAGCTAAATCCCCAGCCCCCAGGCTGCTTTAATTTTTATGAATTTTTTTGGTAAACTTTTTAAAAAAGTATTTTTATGATATTTTGATAAGTTTATATAGAGTATAAAATGTATCGATTTTCCCTGTACTTTTATTTTAGCATAACAATACAGTATTTGAGAAAACTTTCTGTTCCAGACAGATAACCTTAAAAGGAATTTGTTTTGCTAATCTAGATTTTCTGTATCACTATGATGTTTAGTTTTTTCTTAATATTCTAAAGTTTCTAGAATAGTTTTTGTAATGGATAGCATCCTTTTTCCATACTGTATTAGTTTGCTAGGGCTAACATAACAAAATACCACAGACAGTGTGACGCACACAACAGAAATTTAATTTCTTATATTTCTGGAAGCCAGAAGTCCCAGATCCGGATGGTGACAGTTTCTCCTTAAGGCTTCTCGCCTTGCCTGAGAGATGACCGACTGTCTCCTTGCTGTGTCTGCCCCTTTCTCTGTGTGTTGTCTGTGTGTCCAGATTTCCCCTTATAAGGACACCAGTGAGATTAATATCGACCCTCACCAAAAGCTGTGGCTTAAATTTAATCATCTTTTTAAAGCCCGTGTCTCCAAACATAGTCACAGTCCGAGATTAGGGTTGCAACATGCAAATTTAGGGGGAATGAAGTTCAGGCCCATGGTACGTGGTAAGACTTAGAAGTTATGCATTGTATAAAGTTGAGTTAGTAGCTTAAGATAATGTGGATGAGTAATATTTCAGGAAAGGAGAGCTTCAAAAGTAAATTTGCTTATATAAGATGAGACTATTTTAAAAGGAATTTAATTCATAAATGAGATACTATCCATTGGAATATGATATTCAATGAAAACCTATTTCTAGAGTTTTTGAAAATCATCAGATTTGTGAATATCACTACTTTATGAGATTTTCTACGTAAATTGTTTCCAGTCTTGTTTTTGTTCTTGGTGTGACTGGAACTGAAGAATTGCTTTTACCTTTCATATGTAACATATAATGAACTTACTCACCTTTTAGGTCTAAACAACTTTCAGATTTTTTCAGTACATTTTGTAATTTATCAGAATCTTCAGTTTGGGATGGAAATTATATACTAACCCCTATTTCCTCTTCTTTTCAGCCTCCATACCAACATTGTTGTTGCTGTTTTAAACAAAATGATTTTTTTATGCTTGTTTTATGTTAGAGTATGTGTCACCTGGGGAAAGCAATAAGACTGCTTGAAGTTTCTGATGCTAGGCCATTAGCTAGGTACAATTGGAGCTAAATAATTTTTCCCTTATGCTATTTTAGCAGGAAACATGGTTAAAAACTTGTGTTTCAGCAAAGCATACCAGATCCCTATTGCGGACATTTGAAGATGAACCCAAATGTTAAATTTATAAATGTTAGATTTACACACTTACTTTGTGTACATACATTTACTTTGTAAATGTAACTTTACAAAGATAAAATGCATGCTAATGGCTCTTAAGGTTTTTTTCTTAGTGTAAACTGTGGGATTATTTTTCATGTAATAGCAAAGAGATTATTAGTATTTATTATAATTGTATATATTATATACAGAGTAGAAATATAGCTACTGTCTATTTTGAAATTTGTCTTTTCTACTGTAATAGTTACATATTAGTGATTCATTAATTTGTAATCATTAATATTAAATATATTCTCTTATTAGGTTTTTCAATAAGCCAGGTACTCATAACTTGGATAATTAAAATTTCTGTCAGTATTTTACTCACAAAAGGGCTGTTAAGAAAACTATTTTTTAAAACCTTTTGCCTGTAGCAATGGCACACACTTGTAATCCCAGCTATACCTGTAATCCCTAGGTGGCCAAGGCAGAATCTCAAGTTCAAGACTACTCTGAAAAATTTATTGAGCCCTTGTTTCAAAATGAAACAATGTAAAGGACTGGAGAGTGGAGCAACTGAGTTTAATCACCAGTGCAGGGTGGGTGGTAATGGTGGACCTTTTTTGATGAAAAGTTTGAATCATCTCAAAATTAGGGCATTAAAATGAAATCCCCATATGGTCAATATCCATTTCATTAGTCTTTTGTTCTTTATTGAAAATTCTTTGTAATAAATAACATTAGAGCAGCGCTTTGGACCTGTTTGGACAATATTTTTTATTTCTTGCCTTTTGCTTATTATAAGAAATTATATTTGCAGATCATCTGTTGAGAATAATTTTGATATGTAGGGAAATAATGACATGAAAAATTTTCCCTTTTTATAAAAACTAAGACCACTGAATATATTTTGTCTTTTAGTTTGAAAATCTGTCAAGCATATTGAAGCTTCCTGGTAAAAAGACTTTTAATAACATGGATAGAGATTTTTTAGAAAAAAGGAAAAAGGATCTAAATGCCTATTTACAAGTAAGTTCATGTTTACTACTATATTTACCATAGATTTTCATGTTACATGTCACACAACAGTAGATTTCTTTATTAAAGAATGGGGCTAGAGGTGCAGCTGAGTGGTAGAAAACATGCTTAGCGTTCATGTAGCCCTAGATTTAATTCCCAGCCTCCCCAACTGTAAAAATGGGATAACAACCACTTCTGAGCAGCATCTTAAATCTTTCATGCAATCTTCTCAGTCATTTATAAACATTATTTCTACATTTATTGATCAACTTAGAAGTTTTCTAACCACTGAGAGATTGTGCTTTTTCATATTTAGATGAATATACAACCATTCCAGATTATTGTAATGTACAGGTATTTTATGTTAAATGTTCTCAGTTTAGTGTGTAGTAGCTCTTACTGATGTATCAAAAACAGGGCGATTTTTATTCCCAAATAGATGTGTATAACTGCCTCCCATGGCCCAGAATGATTATAAGGCTTCTAAAATGAATTCAAAAGAAAGGTAGATATGAAGGATTATTTCTTATCGGTAGTGTACTGAATATATAGTTTGTCTTTTAGAATAACAACAAATGTAACAAGTTACTTGTTACATAAATTGTTAGGACACCCAGAAGTAACTAATTTATTTTAACTAGTTAATGGTTTATGAAGTTTTCATGCATATTAGAGAAGGTATCAGCCCAGGTTTATAGTATTCCATTATTTAGCTCCCTGACCTCTAGAACAGGAATCAGCAAACTACAGACTCCATATCCCAACCAGTGTACTAACTGCTTTTTGCTAAGAGGTTTATTGGAGCATATTCACCCCTTTCATTTACCATCCATTATCTGTGCCTGGTATCACAAATAGCAGAATTGGACCTCAAACAGCACTGTGGCCCCCAAAACCAAAAATAATGACTGTCTGGCTCTTTATAGAAAAATTTTGCTGACTCCTGTCTTAGAATTTAGTGAAATTTAGCTGATCATATACTACATATTTTTGATTGGAAGATTGTTTTCTCTTTTTGTCTTAAATACTTACAGCTGCAACTGGATTTGTTTATAACCATTACTGTAATTCCATTCTATTGTTATTGTAATTGTTGTAATTGTTATTGTAATTCCATGTATTGACAGATTCAACAGCAAAAGTATATAAATCTCTGATGTTGCTCACCTGTCTTCTCTTGATTTAAAGCTTATCACCTGATACTGTTTATGCCCTTGTCCAATGTTTTGATTTTTTTTAAAAGTACCAACTTCAGTTCCATTAAAAATCTGTATGAATTATTAGAAGATTTAGAAAAGGACTACCTCTTTCCATATCTGATCCCATAATGTAGCTCTTAATTGTGACTGTACCATGTATTAGCTCATGAACTCAGTATGTTACAAGTTGTTGAAAGAACTAAGCTATAATATTATTAGCATTGTGAAAGCATTATTTTGTTTGGAACTTCTTTATAACATTTGGAAGTTTTTGTTTGGATTATTTTTTGTATTTTCTGTTTCCTAAAATTTTGTTTCTATTAAAATGTTGATTTTATTTCTATTAAAATGTTAATTTTAGCACTATGTGAGTAACAATTTATGTGAATCATCTTAGAATCAGATATGTGGTCAGTATATATATTAATAGCAAATATTTTTGGGCAACTTTCACATTAGATGCACTGAATGTCAAAGTAACAGATAGGAAGGATATATATCAAACTTAATTGTAACCAAGTTATTGGTGACTTTATTTTAACTGGGTAATTGTATTTTAACTGGGTAATTGTGTTTTTTAAAATATAGAATTAAATTCTTTGCATTCTTTTTAAGAGATAAAATTATAAGCAATGATATTCTTACCATTGTAAAATAACTTTGTACTTCTTCATTAGTTACTATTAACTCCTGAAATGATGAAAGCATGCCCAGCTTTGGCTCACTGTGTATATGACTTCCTTGAGAATAAAGCCTACAGTAAAGGGAAAGGGGACTTTGCTCGCAAGGTAAGCGAACCATTCCATTAGGGTTATTTTTGGGTCTGGTTTTATAATTTCTTTTGAATAAAACAATTGTTTAGATTAAATTTATGTTTTAAAACTAGAAAAAAATTTAAAATGCTCCTTAGCATGTTTATCTTCTATGCTTTAATTGTACTACTGATAGCAGTGTCTACTGTGTGTGAACCATCTCCACATATATAAAGATAATTCAGCAAAAGCTTGAAAACAAAAATGTTTTGAAATGGTGCATAAAGAAATGTCTGCCTAACACAGATCACAAGGTTTTCATTGTCTTGGCCTGGAGTCCAGCTTCTTGCCCACTATACTTCACTGACTTTTTTTTTTTTTAAGCCTTTTCTTCAGGAAATCTTTTTTTACTGGAAGAAAATGTCTTTTACATGAAATAATAATGTTAAGAAAAATGTTAAATAAAATGTGTTCTGAAAGTATATGTATGTATCTTTTGGGTAAAACCTTTATTACTTAAAATCTTTTGAATAATTTCAAACAGGATGTAAGACCTATACTTGGAATAAGATGCTAAGTTAGAACAGTAAATGATAAGAGTGCTCAAATTGGGCAAGATGGTTTAATGAGTAGAAACATAAACTGAGACCAGATAGCTTTTGGGTCAGATCCCTGCTTTGCTATTTGTTATGACCTTGGACCTGTTACTTAATCTCTTGGTACTTTAGTTTCCTCAAAAATTGACGATGTTACTTTAGAGCATTGTGTGACTATCTAGGATATTGGATTTTAACATCCTCATGAATGCTGTATTTCTATGTTGAATGCTTTGTTTTAAAAGAAAATTCTAGGGTATTGACCTTACAATGATGACAAAAATGTATGTGGTTCTCATTTTTGTATTTCATGGTTGAAGTGATTACATTTAAATTCCAATTTTAAATTGCTTTAGAAATGCATCCCAGTGTTCTATATTTTGATGTTTAATTTACCTTATTTTCTGTCTTACAGTTGCATCAGTTTTAAGATAAAGTAATGAACTGATAACTTTTTAATTAAAAGAAACATCATATTAGGTGTACATAGAATTTTTTAATGACCAGCAGTAGCACCTATGTATATTCTGTTACATAGCCCTTTAAAAAAATTACTAATGAAGTTTAATATCTCTCTGAATCATACCTGGTAATCCATAATAACCTATTTGTCATAAATTAATATTTGTAATCATTAAGATCATCTTGACCTTGTAAGTTGTCAGAATAAATTTTAATGCATATCAGTAATTTAAAGTTTTTATTTTTTTGGCTATTATACTACAGTATTTTTTCCTTAATTACATTTCAGTTAAGTAGCTATTAAAGAAAAATAATGTGCAAAAATTTAATGAGTGGCTCTTCATAGCTGGAGAAATGATACCTTATAACCCATTAATTTGATCCTAACTTTGCAAAATCTATGTAACAATTCCTAGGAAGAGATAGTGACAAGCAACTTTTCTTTATGCACACAGTTATCCCTGATCCAGTGTTATACTAACGTGAAGGCATATTAAACTGTAGTTAGAAATCTTGATTTAAGTTAAAAATTCATTATGTTGCTACCAATACAAAAAGCTCAATTCAGAGGGTAATTGAATAAATAGAGAGCATCTGTTAAAGTCAGGCTAAGTGTACACTTAAACTAGAAATCTACTATTTACTCCTGTGCGTGATAATTTGAAAGTGTATTTTTCTCCTCCTAAATATCTATTTTAAGACAAACCCTATTTTTGTAAATGTAATCATAGGGTGATGAACTATGCTTTTATATCCTCCAAAGTTAGACATCAGAGTCACCTGTGGATGTTTTTTGATCTCCTTGCTTATCCTAGTCCCTTCCTAATACACATACTTGGACTTCACTCATAGAAATTAGGAACCCGTGCACGCCCGCACTCACCCAGTGGGGATGTTAATTCTGTGGTCTGGAACGGTATACTGTCGACACTTTAATTTTTTCAAATTTATTGGTATAAAATTTATTTTACCTCAAAATAATATCAGTGGTATTTAAGCCCCATACATAGATTTTTGTATGAAATTGTATTCATTTAACCAACTTGTAAGATTAACACTTAAATCTGCTGTGCAGTATAAGAGGTATGAAATTCTAAAATATGTTTGGATGTTCAGTTTTTAATGTAGATTGTAGATTAAAGTGAAATGCATGCCTTTTATACTTCTGAAATCCTATCTCTTCTATGAATGTTATAACTCATTAAAAGATGGGCATTTCCCCTAGCTGCACATTTTAAATGTGATATTGTCATACTTCTCTTTAGTGTTCTCATGACTTAGCTTGCAACATTGTTACAATTAAAACAAAAAGTTTTTGAAGTAATGTCCTGGTTGATTCTGTACTAGTGAACAAAAACTATAGTATTTAGAATTAGAAATACACATGCACACGTATACATGCATCTACACACATGGACATGATAATGAGTTTCATCTTTTTCATCTTCCTGTCTTCACCAGTGGTTTTATTTGTAAGTTGTACTGTGAATGTCCCTCTTGAGATTGGGTGTTCCATGGAGCATATCTGCAGTACTATTGACTCAACTTTAAACTGAGGAGTAACCAGAACTCCCAAACCTTTTACAGTTGTATTGAAATTCATGTTTTATTGTTATTAATAGTTGTTTCAGCTTTTCTAGTTTTTTTGATGGAAACCATGAAATCATAATTAGAGTGAGGGAGTTTTGCCTTCTTTGTAGTGCTGCATTCTCTAAGCAGTGAGGTTTGGTTTTGTTACTTTTTTTTTTCCTTTTTACATGGAACATAATTTGCTTGATAGTTTATGAGAATCAATACTTTCAGGAAAATATTCTCATAGTTTTGGTATGGCTTTGACTTTTGTGTTCTTTTAATTTCTTAAATTTTCATTTGCTAAACATCTCTCAGAGGGTTCCACGTCAGCTTCTTTGGTTTCTTTAGATGTCTCCTTTTCTTATTTGAAATTATTTGACATGTGTATGTCAAAATACCAAGTTTTGTTTCCTGACCCTCTGCATTTTTACTCCTTTTTATCTCTATGATTGTATTTTCTTTTTATACATAATTGTTGTATTCTATATGAAATATGATTTACACAGCTGATTTGTAACTTTTCTTTTGTCTTGCTCATAATGAACCCCAGATTCTCTTGATTATTGAGCATATAATGTATCCTAAAATTTATTTTTAAAAAGAAATCTTAAATAATAGTTAGTTATTTCAGCTTTCTGTATATTTTACCTGCTTGTTTTATTTTCAGTGTCTACAACAAATATCTGATTATTGATTTGAGTTGTTGTGGAAGTGTGAAATGGCTAATTCTACTTGCATCAATTTGTTAACTTTATTATTCAGAATTTAATAAGAAGGCAATGAAAGCTTATATTGATTTTCTAACAATAATCTCATTAGTAAGACTTCTAAATCATATATGTGAATGTGAAAAACCCATTTTTATAACACTAAAGACAATATTTAAAAAATTTTAAAATGTAGTGACATAATATACACTGGAAGATGAATATATCTTTCCTTGTGTGTTGCATTCTGTATTTTCTGGGGCTTCTGAGTTGAACATCAGATCTGATATAATGAAGTCATGGCACAAAATCTTTCTTCCTTCAGATGGACACTTTTGTAAATCCACTTCGAAATTCTATGAGGAATGTTTCAAATGCAGTTAAATCCCTTCCTGATAGCTTGGCAGAAGGAATGACTAAAATGTCAGACAACATGGGCAAAATGTCAGAAAGATTAGGTCAAGACATAAAGCAATCATTTTTCAAGGTAAGACATTTTTAGTAATGTCTAAAGCAAACTGTTTTGAGTCAGCTAAGGTACCTTGAGCTCCTCCTGCCTAGATTTACCTTATTTCCTTCCCAAAGTCCATCAGACACAATCTTATAAGGAATGAAAAACTAAAGAGAATAAATTCTTATCACAAAAACGTATCTAAAAAATGCAGTCACTCATCAGTCCCTGCTATGGTAGAGTTGAAAAATCTATTTACAAGAAATACTTAAAATTAGTAATTTTTATACTGTTTCATAATAAAATTCCTTTTATTTATAATACTCTGAATTCCTTAACAAATGAGTAAATGTTGTTTGCAAATATCTTGTACTAGCATTCACTCAAGAAACATAAAGTCTAATTTTTTCTGTGATTCATATGACAGAGATACTTCCATATCAAAAAAAGGAAAATTCTTTCACTACCTTGGTCTTTGGCTTCATACAAATGTACCTCTGAGTGACATAGAATCCTTTCTCAGAAAGCTTTTCCTTACATTAGCAGAAGATAAAGATACTGTGCCAAGCAGTTTGTTAGATTCCTAATTTAATTTTTTTATAATTTTGATGTGATTTTTAAAGTTTGTAATTAAAGCTATTTTAAAAACTCAAGCTATTAGAATTTTTTGTTTGTTAGGTTTGAATGGAGGGCAAATATATATAAACATTTTTCTTAATATAAAAGATAATTTTTTAAATAGAGTATGTAAATCATACTTTTCTATTAATTTTAATCTCTCTATCATGCTTCATCTTTATCTCTTGTGAGAAAACACACCAGTAACTGAAGTGAATAGCAGTACCACTTCTGCTGCCAGCTGCTCATATGACTTTGTGCAAAAGTCATTGAATTTTTCTGACCGTTCTTGTCCTCATCAGTAACTTTCAGGAGATTAAAATAGGTGATCTTGGTAATTCCTCCTATGATGACATAGGATTTTTAGCCATTATTGGTCGTTTTGTCCTTCTTTCTCTTGAACTTATTTTAACACTTGGTTAATTTCTTAAACCTATTAACACCAACTATCAAGAACTCTTGGTGAAAGAATATTGAAGTTTTGTTTTTTGGGTAGGTTGCTATTTGATCTTCAAGTCATTTCACCTTTCTTAATTTTAGGTTAGTCTACAAAGTGTAGGGGTTTGACTAATCTTCGCACTGAAAAGCATTTCAGACCTTTGGGCAATGAAATAAACACCCTTCTATATTTGGTTTCAAGTTGTAGATCATTAATCTTTGTTTATGTTTGTAATATTCAGTTTATTAATATATTGTGTTCTTTCACTGTCAGCTTTAGTGTGTTCACTTTTTTTTTCCATGTTAGGTGCCTCCTTTAATTACAAAGACTGATTCAGATCCTGAACATTGTCGAGTCTCAGCTCAACTTGATGATAATGTGAGTTAATTTTTGTTTTTGATAATACGTTTAGTAATTGTAGTTCAAATCATGCTTTCAGATATTTTAAACTTTTTAATAAATATGTACATGTATGACTCATATACACATTATATGAAGTTTAGTAAGTTCTTAAAAATTGAACATGTCCCTGTAATCTATACTTTAATAAAAAACCAGAAAACTACCAGTACTCCCAAGAATGCCATATGCTCTAGTCTTATCATGACTCTCTCCCTCACCAAAGGTATTGCTATCCTAACTTTGACCATGCATTGACACTTTATATGAATAAAACTGTATGTATTCCTCTAATTAAACCTGGCTTTCTTTGCTCAACATTGTGATGTTCTTTCATGTTGTTTTATGTGATTATAGTCCTTTATTCTCATGACTTTCTAGTATTCATTTTATAAGTTTGGCACAATTTATTCATTGTATTATGTACAGAATTTGAGAACATTCTAGTACATGCCTTATGATTAAAAATATAAGTACTCATTTCTGTTGGGCCTGTACCTGGAATGAAATTGCTGGGTTAGAGAATATGCACAAATTCAATTTCAGTAGATACTGCCAAATAGTTTTCCAAACTATTTGTATCACTTACAGTGCACCAGCAGTACATGAGAGACTACATTCTGCCTATTTTTTGTGGTTTTTAAAATTTATCTATTCTGGTGGTTGTATTCCATATGGATTCACTTTTCTTTTACAAGTAGTGAAATCTATTGAAATGTTGAGCTTTTTTATGTTTATTGGCTACTTGGGGTCCTCTCTTGTGTGTTTGGCTAGGTCTGTTGCCCACTTCTATTGCTCCGCTTACCTCTTTTAATTAGGAGCGTTGTATATAACCGGCATGAGTTCTTTGTCATATATATATATATATATATATATATGGATTATCTTCCACTCTGTATTGCTCTTATATACTCTATATGTAATTTATGCCTCCTGCAAGGTCACAGAATGTTGTCCTGTAATTTTCTTTAAAACTCTTTTTTGTTTTACCATGCTCGTGTTTAGATTTGCAGTTTACCTGTGTTTGATTTTTGTATATGAGATGAGGTAGGGTTCTGCTTTATCCAAGCACTATTTACTGAAATGGCCATCTTTTCCCCACTGTACTGTTTTCTTTCTTATCACAAATCATGTTATCATATATCTTTGAATCTGTTTCTGGGCTCCATATTCTTTCTTCTTGTGTAGACTTATTTAAAAATTATAATTATCTCCTTTATGTTTCTGATGGAATTTATTTATAAATATTAAAAATTTTATTTGCTTTTTCAGGAATTTTTTTAGAATATTTAAAAATTTCTCTTGTATACTGTCCATAACATCATGTCTCTTGGAATGTAGTTTTTACATTTTGACTGTTCACTACAATTGTCCTGTGACACCAAGCTCCTGGATTTCTGCTTTATCAAAGAGTTAAGCAATATTTATTCTGCCTCCATAATGAAATAAGTGTCCCTCTCCTCTATCCCCTTGAGTATGTCCAGCCTGCACCCTGCAAGCAGCTTGCCCTTTTCTTTGTTTTTTTTTTTTTGGTACCGGGGATTGAACTTGGGTCCTTGCGCTTGCACAGCAGGCAGCGAAACCACTGAGCTAAATCCCCGGCCCCTTCTTTTTTTTTTAAAATGTTATAATAACAAATACAAAAACAGAAATTTTGTTACTTATAACATTAACTATATTATATGTTTTATTTGCCACCCAAGAGAATTCCTCTTCACTCAGTGTGGTCCGGGCAAGACAAAAGTTGGAAGCTATAAGCCAGTGATGGTGAATCTTTTAGAGCTTTCAAAGATAACAAACAGCCAGCTGTGGGACACCTGCCATAGATTCACCACCACTGTTATAACCTCTCAATTTGTGGACTAGGAGGAAAGTGTACTAAGTACAATGTGATAATAAAAAATGTATAATTTCATGCATTTTCCTGAGTATTGAAATGATAACATTGATGATGAAATAATTGCAAAGATTATCTTAGTGGTGAAAAAATTGTAAACTTTTAATTATATCTAGTCCTAAATCTGTACCAGCTTTCCATTTCATACATAATTTTTTTACATCAAAGTATTCTGGGTATCTTCATTACTTTTTACCTCATTGATTGAATAGTCCCATAATAAAAGTATAGTTTTAGTTATTAAAAACTAAAAGAAAATTTTAGTAATCTAGTGAAATATGTCTTGTGTAATGTTAATTTAGTTGTGTATTGGATTGAATAACAACTATTTTCCCCTGAAAATACCAAAATATATATAGCTTATTAACCAAGCAAAACACATTGTGTATTGTTTTGTTCAATTAAATAGACATACTGAGACTATTTCATTCTTACCAAAAAATGCTTCAGAAAATAAGGCCCTAGCATGACTTAATCTGCTAAAGTTAAGAGATAAATCAACTTTCCCTAACACCATCATAAATCCACTTTGAGAAATGTTTTATTTCTAAGAAAAACATTAACTTTGAAATTTACTCATCATTGTAGGATTATAAAATTCTGTATTCTGTCAAAGTGACTATTTAAAAAGTTTTTTTCTAAACTAGAATGAAATGTCAAATTATGACTTGTTGAAATAGTACCATTTTGTTAAAGCAGGAAAAAAATAGCCATTTGTAGTATGTAGCTAACCAATAAATTTATTCTTATTTCTTTCCATATTTTGCCAGGTGGATGACAATATTCCACTTAGGGTAATGTTGCTTCTCATGGATGAAGTTTTCGACTTGAAAGAGAGAAATCAGTGGTTGCGAAGGAATATCAAAAACCTACTTCAGCAGCTTATTAGAGCTACATACGGCGATACTATTAATAGGTGCCACTCTTTTTCTCCCATACTTAGAGTCTGAGCTTAACTTTTAAACTTTTACTTCTGGAAATAGATTGCTTAACTTTCGTAGGAAAATTTCTTCTCTGAGTCTTTTAAGAAGATCTTTGAAACAGGCTGTTGCTCTCAGAGATAACTTATTTCCAAATTATGTTGTTTGCTTTGTGAAAGTCATATTTCATTTTATTCATCCTCTGAAATTTTAAGCTTACTTGATTAAATTTCTTTACTTTCAGAAAAATAGTTGACCATGTTGATTGGATGACCTCACCTGAACAAGTAGCCGACTCAGTGAAACGTTTCAGGTACAGTATAAGGCACATTCCCTTCTTTCAGGTAGTACAGAGTTTAGCATTGTTATCACTTACTAACTTTCATTGCTTTTGGTTTTTTCCTGGTTATAAAGTTGTCACATTGTTGAGCAAAATCTCTTGTGAGAATTGTAATAAACAGTCCCATCTATCTGTTGATCTTTGTTTTAAATAAAACTAGGAAGTGTATAAAAGAAAAATATTTAATATAATAGGCTACCTTTTATCACAGTATTATGACTTTAAAATAATTGGAATATTAGTACAGAGATAGCATGATCATATATTGAAATACCTAGTTTGGGGGATTTGTGTTTTACAGTTGTAACCTTGATTTTAAGTGAAAGGCTTCAGAAAACCATATATCTCTTTGTCCATGGTTTAATTTTTTTCTTTCTTTTCTTTTCTTTTTTTTTTTTTTTGACAGGGGGCCATTATACTGAGGCCAACTACCACTGACCTACATCTTTAGCCCTTTTCTCTCTTTCCATTTCTTTTTCCCCCACCTCTGTCCTCCTCTCACTAAATTGCCCAGGTGTGAGAGCCTCAAACTTATGATCCTCCTGCCTCAGTCTCCCAAGTAACTAGGATTGTAGGCATGAGACGCCATGCTTGGCTCATTATCTAAATTTTTAATTAAATATTTGAACCTTTGAAGATGTCACTGATATATTGATTCATGTGTTCATACCACAAATATATATTGAGCCCCTTCTCTGTCTAGTACTCTGCCAATCACTAAGGAGTAGGAGATAAGATGCAGTCCTTTGAGGAAAGCACAGATAGTAGGGAAATAAACTTCTTTTCTAAAAGTGAAGATGTGTGTAAAAATTGATGGCATCCTTTGAAAATAAGGAAAGGAAGCAAGAAGGGAATTACCAATACTAACCATGTGCTTGGCACTGTGCCCAATACTTTATGGTTTCTGAGTCTATCCTATTTTACAAGGTAGGTGTTTTTGTCTCTATTTTGTTATGAAGAAGAAACTGAGGATTAGAGAAGAGTAGTTTGTCCAAAGGCTCTTGTGTTGGAGAGTGAGAAATGTGACTTTTCTACTCTGAAGCTCAGTTTCTCCACTCCATATGATATGTTTCATGTTCATGTTCTTTCAGGGCAGATGACTGATATTCTTAGTAACAGTGAGACCCAGCCTTGCCTGTACACAAGCACTGGTCGATCCTGGGATACCATTCCCAGAGATGGCTCTCATTTAATTGAGTGGAAGATTTCTTAAAGCCTCCCTAGTGTTTCTAATGCAAATTAAAGAACAGTCACTCTGGGGAAGTCTCTCCCTCAGACCAGTTCTAGATGGATGTGTAGTTACTGCTCCGTTTCTGCCGGGGACCAAATATTAGGGAACAGGAATAAAGGAAGTACACTGTGAAAGTTGAGGAGAAGAGGTTGTTGTATGTGTGAAAGCACCATTGCACAATGGTACCTTAGCTCACAAACTCAGAACCTCGGTTCCATGGTTCTGGAAAAGGCGGCCACATCTGTGTTCATGTGGGAAAGATGGATACAGTTATGCTGGTAACCCAGTGCAGAGTTCACAAGCAAAATTTTGCCAAATGCTTCTGTTTGTGAACCAGATTATTTGCAAACAAAAGCGTTTGTGAGCCGAGTTACTGTACCAGTGGACTCAGTCCAGGTGTAAGTTGTAGGCATGGAACTCAGTTTTAACTCCGCTTAGCTATGAGGGGAGTGCGGTGGCACAACTGCAGCAGAGTAGATTTTTAAAGTCTGAGGAGTCCGAATTCAAGTTGTCCTGGGTTGTGTTTGGATGAGATGTTCAGTCAGCAGTGCTCACTTTTGAGTTTAAATGACTGAAATGTTTGTGTTTGTTCCACTTTGCTGTCTTTGTTAGTGTTTACGAACTGCTGAAAGGTAGACTTTAAGTTATTTTTCTTTATATTCTTTAACACCTGAAACTGAATCCTGCACTGAGTTGATCTGTGTTGACTGTCATTAGACCTGTTAAAATTTTAAAAGCATTTTCTGTTCACATTTGTATTTTCTTCAGAAATTTGAAATAATTTTATCAACTTAGAGCATTAAAAAATGAAAATGTTTACAAAATTTATTTAATCTTCTTATATAGAGATGCATTTTGGCCAAATGGCATTTCAGCAGAGACTGTTCCATGCAGAGACAAAGCTATACGAATGAGAACAAGAATTGCAGGAAAAACAAAATTATTTGCAATAATGCCAGGTAAGTGTGTGTGTTTGATTTAATGTTCATTAATTTGTAGTTCTGAATTTCTGATATTGTTCATGCTAATTTACCTAGTTTTTATTATAAAAATTGCCATTTGATGCTTACTATATAAAAGGCACTGTGTTAGGCATTTCTTTTAACTAACCTTCCTGAGTCCTCTGAAGCCACTAGGTACTATTAACACAACAGCTTTATAAGTGAGGAAACCAAAGCTCAGAGAGGCTAAGTAACCTACCCAGGACTTAGAGCTAGTAAAGGACATGATTGACTCATCTTTAAGTGATTTGAAAGCTTACACACTCCTACCTGCTCCCTCCACTGGGGGTTGAACCCAGGGGCTTTACACTGAACTACATCCCCAAACCCTCCCCCGCTTTCTTGCTTAGTTGTCCAGGCTGGGCTCAAATTTGTGATCTGTCCCAGCCTCCCAGAATGCTGGGACTAGAGTCAGGTGTCACCATGCCAGCCTGAAAACTTGTACTTTGAACTACTGTGCTATCTTAAAACATTTTGGGATAAGTTAAAAAATAAAATATATAACACACGATTGGGCTAATAAAAGAAAATGAAGATTCAGGAAGGATGTTCTGCTTAGGAGAACAGACATTCTTTCAGAATCCATTTATGTCAAAACAACTGATTGGCTCATTATTAATCATTATTAAAACATCTTCCCAAAGAAAGTGTATATTGCAGTATTTTGTTGGTTTGATTTGTGTTACTTGTCTAATATAGGGCTGACTCACTAACTTAGATGTGCTTTATCATCTTTATCTTTTCGCAGTCAGAAAGGCTGTATAATATGAAAGTGGTCAGAGGTAGGGGAGATAGTTTTGTCTCTTTTTATGAATATCTTATAATGCCTAGGTATCTTTTCTCTATTTTAATCATATATGTAGAAAATAGACAAGACATATTCATAAGTTCTTTAATATCATAATACTTAAAATTGTTTTCTAGTAATTTAAAACTATTTTCATCATAAAATTTTAGTGATCAGTTTTGTCTTCCATCAATTAATTAGAAATTTGCCACATGACTATTAATTCTTCCTTGTATACTGTTGCATTTGGTGGTATAAAGCAAAGAAATAACATTTTAGAAAAATAAGAAACAATAACTTGGTATATTATTTAATATACTGTTTAGTAAACCAGAATAAACTACGCTTATGTAGCCGAAAGAATCGTAATTCACTTATTCAGTAAATATTTATTGGAAGTGCACTGTGTGCCAGACATTGTTCTTCGCACATATCCCGCTTTCTTGAACCTTACCTTCTCTTAGGAGGACATATATAAATAAATAAAGTGTAGTATGTTAGACAGTGATAAGTACTAAAGAAAAAAATAAAGGTGGGAAAGATAATAGGCAGTGTCAGGTGAATTGTTAATGGGGTGGCCAAGGAACACCTCACTGAGAAGTTGACGTTGGTATGAAGCTCTAAAGGAAGTGAAGATGGGTCTAAAAGTATAGGAGATACATATTCTTGACTGCCTGCTTTTTAGTAAATTCACAGCATACTCGCTTTAAATTTTACTGTAGCTTTAGTTAGATACAGAATTTTTGGAAGTTGCATGTTTCTTCCTAAAGGAGCAAAATAATATTTAGGCTGCTGGTATGATTTATAAATAACTCCAAAATAGTCCTACATGTTGATCCCATACTCCAGTATCACTAGTAACTTCATGTAGTCTGTGGGTAAACTCCTACAAACTTGCCTCCCCTGATGGTAATAGCATCCTTTTCTATTCTCTGTGCTTTCTCTTACAGGATTTCTGAAATTCAACCAAATTTCATTGAACTTTTTTTTTTTTAATTTACTGCTCATTTGTTCATTAGTACTCTCCCTACCAAGGCTGATCTTTCATTTCCTTCTACTTACAAAAATCCTGCCTGAGTAGCAAAGTATACTATAGTTGTACTTTTTCTATGAAGGGAATCTTGTTAGTGCACTGTAAACATAAGCAACTTCTTTGTATTTTTATGGAACTGATTTTTGATATCATGGATTCATTTTTTTGTTTTTTCTTTTTGCTGTGTTCAATTTTTAATCTAAATCATGGGCTAGTTGTTTTATAGCATTTCTTATTATTCATTAAACATAGTAAGAATGTATAATGTTTTAGAATTTACAAAACACATGCTACATTGGCTTACTAAAGTCTTATAAAAGCTTACAGCTACAAGGATATTAGTTATTAGACATCCCTGTTTAATAGTTGGGGAAACAAAATCAAAGTGGGTATCACATGGATATTAGGGACGGGATTGTGACTGTAATTTGAGATCTCTTAAGCCTGGATCCTAACTATTCTGTGTCATATTGTCTCTTAATACTATTATGTAAGTGGAATGGTAGCTGCATGCATGTTCACATACATATTTTTATGTCCTTGATATATAATACATTAAATTCCTACTATTTATTGCTTACTCTGCTGTGTATTGTATATATTTTATTCAAGATCATGTTTAAGCCTTGTGTTTCTTTTACTTGAGTAATAAGTTATTTGTATTGTCCCCCTCTTCTTTCAGATGAACTGAAGCACATTATTGGAGCTGAGACAACACGGAAAGGTATTCTTCGTGTTTTTGAAATGTTTCAGCACAACCAGTTAAATAGGAGAATGGTTTATGTCTTCTTGGAAGGCTTTTTAGAAACGTTATTTCCACAGTATAAATTCCGTGAACTTTTCAACAAACTACATTCACGGTCAGAGCAGATGCAGAAATATAAACAGAAACTTCAAACTACTCAAATACCTTCTTCACAGAAAAGGTGACACTCCCGTCTGTGAAGCTGGTGTCCATTTTGTCCAGGACTCATGGCATGGACAGATCTTCTGGGGCTTAACTCATACACTGTTGTGTCTGCACCAGTCTTTTAGCGTCTCAAAATAGGTTATTAATACATCCATAGGACTGGTTCTTCTCATTCTCATCTATAATCCAGCCACTACCAAGAGAGATTTCTGTGTCTTAAATGATTTGGTGCGTAATTTGCAACATTGAGAGGATACCGCCCCCGTCTCAGTGCAAGAAGGATGATCTCTTCCGCTTCAAGCTAATCAGCATTCTCCAGCAGTGACAAAGTGCCAGAGTGTACATACGAGAGCTAAGGAAAGCACAAAACAATGGTTCACAGATAAATTCCTTATTTTGTTTAACAGTTGAAGACTGTGCAATATATAATTTGGAGAAATTTGTTGTGCATAATGATTTTGTAAATTGGTGTCAGCATTTTGCTAATAGTCTGGATTAGCCAGGTCTGGGAAAGTGACAAAATGCCCTTAAAGTATGACATAATTTATTCCTGAATTATAGTTTTGTGATATAAAATAAAACTTGAGTATAAAATAAAATCAAAAAACATAATTTGGTTAGATTTAATATTCATTGGTATAAAACAAACTTTAATTGATTCTTATGTGCTTTAAGGGCTCTGTTTTGCTCTTGCTAAGTTTTCTTTTGGCATTCTGTGTGCAGAAAGAAGCATGTGGTAGCTTTCATTTTAAGTTTCAAAATTATTAGTGTTAGCTTTAACAGATTACTGATTATACAGAAGGGGAATAATTTGTTGGAAGAACTGCCAAATACATTCTGTCTTTCTGAAAATATGGACATTAAAAGAAAATAGTACTCTATTGAAAGTTGCCATATGATAAATTTAAATTGTGTGATCTAGACATCCCTTAGGTAACTATAAAAATAGCAAATGAGAGGATTATCGCGCTTATCAGTCATACACAAACATACAAGTTCCTAATTATAATGTGTACATATATGAAAATAAATAAAACAACTTTACTATTTTTTAAACTATGCTTTTATTTATATTTCACATAATGTAAAATTTTAAATAAAGCTAGCAGGCAACCCCCCCCACACACACACACTGTATACATTCAGATCCTGAAAATAATTTTATACCAACAGAACAAAATACTTTTCCAGTTTTGAAGCCTCTGCATTTCCTAATTTTCTCACTGTCCATTTTGTTCATCTTGGAAGTCTTCATATCCCTTGTATGCAGGATTTCTGCATAGTTTTAAATACTTCCATTCACTGAGGGTTTGGATGTATCAGCTTTCTTTAGTTTTAAAAATATTTAACACTAAAACCTTAAAATAGTGAAGCTACTTATCAGACCACTGAGCCAAGATCCTGGTATTAAAAGAATGTCTGGGTGCTTAAGATAAAGGGACAGAGTATTGGTATCCCAGTTATTTGGGAGCTTTAAGGTTGGAACAAGATGATATTGTCTTGTTTTCACTTAGATCTTACTTACAAAGTAAAGCCTATTAACAGAATAAAGCCTTCCTTTAAAGCTATATAATAATCATATTTATTAATAATGCTGTTGTGCATACTTGTAGTATGCGTACATTCAGCATGTTGCATGTCTTTAGAATTACATAAATGAAATCTCTTTCACTGCAAACTGGCAAGCAAGAAAAGATCCTTAGTAGCCCTGGTGGAAGAAGCATTTCTTCTCAGTGTTTCTCCTTGCCTCAGCTCCGAGACTTTAAAAGTGAGATATGTGAAACATGTCCATGGGAAGCATCAGCATGGCCTAAGTGCAATGACTTTCATATATACCCCTGTCCATTTCAGGTATATTTTTTGACAAGAATAAAGCTAAGTGTATAAAGAAGAATTCTTGTAAGAGCCTACTATGTATGTGTGTAAAAACATTTCTATATAATGTGAAGAATACTGGCTGTCAACCAGGGATAGAAAAGTCATGTAAGATTGCAAATTTTCCTAACAGCTCTGCAAGATAACTGCAGTCATAACCAAAACAAACAAAACAATTTGAGTAAATGGGTTTTTTAAGTAATTTTGGTTTAAAAGAATTTATATTTCAAAAGCAGAAATGTGAAGTGGTAGCCTGTGTAAACAGTGGTGTGTCTTTATGCACATCTGTATTTTACATCAGAGAGAACTGTGGTCATGCTAAAATTAGAGATATTTTTTGAATGACTTGGTCAAGCTGTGTGTAAAATATTTAACCCATATGTCAAGTACAGTGTACTATGTTTAATAAAATTATTACATTTAATGCATTTATTGCATATATAGGTATATACATGAAGAGGCTCTATGTCTTCTGATATTTGATTTTTGAATGTGTTTTTAAGTCGGTGGTGCCTTGAGGCAAAAACCTTCAAAATTAATCATTCTTTGAGTTTTCTGATTTTTCCGTTAACATGTAAACTACTTAGAAATCATCATAGTTTATTCACCTAAAATACTGATTGTATGATTTAAATACAGCACTTAGACGAGCATTTCCTATAATTGGGGTGTTCCAAATAGTTGCTGAAAACAATTGTGCCATTGACCAATGGATGCACTTGGTTAGCCTTAATTTTTTTCAAAAAAACAAAACAAAACAAAACATTAAGAACTTTATTTACTGTTTCAGTTTGTTCATTTTAAGTTTCTGCTGCTGGTGTTTGGAAAAAAATCAAGTACTACCAGAAAGTGTACCAATTTTTTTTTTAATTAAGAACAATATAAATTTCACAATCTAAAATTTTAATTTTGTGCAATATTTTCATTTAATGCATGTGTATTTGAGAAATTGTAAAATAAATGAATTTTTAATGTTTTGAGGTGTAGTTTAAACTGTCTTCTTAACCCAAAAACTTACATTCCGTTGTTGCTGCATCCTCTTATTTAAAGACTTGTTTTAAAAGTCTTTTTGTCACTTCTTGTAAAATTCTTTTATTAGTAGTAAATTTTGCTTATAGGAGCATGGCTCCTGTATTACAAGGGAAAAATATAAAGAGCACATTTTAGGATTAAAATTGTTAAAAGATAACTTGTGCATATCATTGTACAGTAAGTGTCAACTGTGTGCCTAATTGTTCTACCAATACTTCCTTCTTTAACGAAGAAGAAACAATCAGAATGTCAGTTATTTTTATTAACTAAAAAGAAGATTAAAATTTTTATTTGGTTTGCATTATGTTCTGTCCATTAGAGGATACTAATAAAGTATTAACAAACATTTTTGTTGAGTTTATTTAGTAATATATTTTTGTGACTTTAAAAATGCTTACTCAACAGTCTTATTTTTAGTACCTTGTGTTTATTTTCTTCTCATTTTAGAAATTATGCAATTCAGGTTCTAGGATTATAGATGAGTTTTTGAGTAATGATTTACACTAACTGGATTTAATTTTTCCTTTTATGGTATGGGACAAATAATTTACTGCAACAGTGTTTAAGAAACTTTGTATTTCCCCATCATTTTAAATTCATATTTTGGTTAATATTGTAGATACTTTGTATCCTTCTCTTCCCCTTTCTCTTTTATCCCCCAGTACTGGGGATTGAACTCACAGCCTTATACATACTAAATAATTGCTCTACCACTGCGCTACATCTTCTCCCCAGTTTCTCTTCTGAAAGGCAGGTAATTCAGTGCTCAGTAATGTGCCTATGCCTCATGGGCCATCATATTAGTAGCCTTCTTGGAACCATATCCACAGACTTTTCAGACATCAGATGTGATAACTGCTACTTCACCAGGGACTGGCATAATATTTCTTAGAATGATGCTGTACAGCATTAGTCCCCTTAAGACGTTCCTGGGCAAGGCTTTTTTACTATTGTGTAACTTATGCAAAAACCATCTGTGGTACCATCCATGACCCCTTAATGCTCTTTTACAATTCAAATGATATATCAAAAGTTCTGAGAAACTCTATGAGAAATTTGTTTCACTTTGCTTACCTAATTTCCCAAACTTAGTTAACCACAAACTATTGACATGAACAGTTGGAGGATCACATCCCTCCACGTAATTTGAAAATGTTAATAGTAGGGGAGAAATAAAAGGTGTAGCATCTTTAGTTAGGGACTATAAACTGGACTGAAAAACCAATAGTTTGGGACATAAAATCTTTTTAAGCAACAGTTCTACTGAAAGTTCAGTCTTTGGGAGAAAAAGGAGAATATGGAAAGTTAGCCACTGATTATACAGCAGATATTAGAGTAGAACTTGAGTGTGAGTACCAGAATAATGAATTCGGTGATGGATAATAGGATCCATCTCATGAGAAGTGGGAAAGATATTTGGCAAGGATTTTGCTGATATGATCAAAAGTATGCCAACAAGAAAATACCAGGAAAAAAGAAATGCCATGTAGTTCTGCTTATAAAAATTTTGTACTGGACATTGACTCATTTATATAATGGGAGATAATGTTTGAGGAAAACTTAAAGTTGCTGAGAATGGACACTGCTTAATCACCTCATGTTTACTAATGCAGTGCATGATAAATGTAATAGATGTGATATATTTTAAGTTGGTGTTGACCTTTTACATATCATCAAGTGTGGAATGAACCAGGCGTGGTGGTGCGGTGGTCCTAAATCCCAGCACTCTAGGGTGCGGAGGCAAGAAGATCACAAGTTCAAGTCCTTCCTGGGCAACTTAGCACGATCTGTCTCAAAAAATAAAAGGAGCTGTAGATGTAGCTCAGTGTTGGGGTCACAATGATTCAATCCCCAGTACCACCAATTGAAAAAAAAAAGGGGGGGTGAAAGTTGGACGTTGTAGCACAATCCCAGCTACTCTGGGTCGGAGGCAGGAAGATAGCAAATTTGAGGCCAACCTGTCTCAGAGTTTTAAAAAATGGGCTGGGGGTGTAGCTCAGCCAGAGAGGTATCCACGAGGTCCTGGGTTCAATATCCAGTATTTTTTTTAAAAAGGAATGAAACCATGGGAGTTTGTGTTGGAAGGCCCCCAAAACTTCCCACTGGTGATTCCCTGGAAGGGCTCACAGGACTCCCTTACAGTCATATTCTCAGTTGAGATTGTAGCAAAAGGAGACAGAAGGAGACCGAAAGGGAAAGATAGGTGAGGAGAGGTATGCGAAATACTGTCTCAGGATACCAGCAGTTCTCTCCCAGAGGAGTCACACGTGATGCACTTAGTTCTCCAGCAAGCAGTTGTGTTAACAGCTGAGAGATGTTGCCAACCAGGGAAGACTTGATGACTATGGAGGTCATGCCAGGCACTTACCAAAGTTCCAAACTCAGAAGGAAATCCCGTGTTTAGCATACACTGTATCTTTTGTACAATTTAGGCTGAATGAGCCACTTTTACCAGTTTCCAGAATTGGAGGAAACACTCCTAAAACCCTAAGTTCTCAGCCACCTGACAAAAAAGTTCAGCCATATTAGCAGGCTGCCTTTCAAGAAGGACAGCAGTCAAGCCAGCTGCACAACTGTGTACCTTGATTCAAAGAAATAGCTCATAGAAAGTGATTGGGAGTCACACTAAAGGTCATCAAGACTTATTCTTGTGTTGAACTCTCCACATCTAGAAACATGGCAGAAGAAATTGAGATGGAGATAAAAGGAGCAAATGTTCAGGTGATACTGATATGGCTTTATACAGCATTGCAACCGAAGAAACTGAAGAACTAGCTTGTGTATTTCCAATAAAAAGTACCATAGTAAACAGTTACATAGTACTTTATAGTCAGAACAACCTTATGAGGTATAGGTGCTATTTTGTGTCCTGCAGTTTATCTATGGGAAAACTGAGACAAAGTGATGAGTCAGCTGTCCAGAATTTCAGTGCTCAAGCTGAACTGAACTTAATGTGGTTTGGCTCTTGTGTCTGTACCATGGATTCTTAACAGTGGCACTGTTGACATTTTGGGCCATGGTTATTTAGTATCTTCTCTGTGCTCTGCCAGTTGTGTTTCCCCACCTCCTCTGAATAACACCTAAAAATGGCTCTAGACATTGCCAACTGAAGGATTGGGGCAGAGTTACTACCATTTTATGACCACTGACCTAAGCTTTCAGTCACAAAAAGAAAATGGAGACTGAAGACTTCAGCTCTGGATAACTGTGGCTTTTCTCATTGAAGGAACACTAACAAACATGTCTTGCTTTAAGGATGGGGGTCTTTGGGTGACCTTAATATCAGTTATGCCCCATGCAACCGTAAAGAGTTAACCCCACAATTGGCTTGTTTATAGAAGTGAGTCCTGCTGAAGCCTACCTGCCCAGGTCAGAATAAATCACATCCAAATTCCATTCCTACAACTAAAACCTGCTTACTAGAAGGATCGTGTTCTAATTACAACCATATAGATTTTGTCTATTCTGTTCCTAATTTGAGAATGCTTTGTCTTGTCTTTTATGAGCCTTGTTTACATTAATTTCCATAGAAACCACGTGATTGCATAGTTCTGCCCTTGCATGTAGCTCACCTTTACCCTAGTTGATGAACAATAAAAATCTGGCTTGGATTGGCCAGCACCTTTGTCAGTTGCACTGGCATTGGTCATCCTGGCACCTGCTTTCTTTCCTAGTTTGGTCTTTTAGTTTGATTTCTCAGGCCTGCGTCATATACTGGGCAAGACTGGAGCCTGCTGCAGAGGTTTCCAGAAACGTTTCAGGGATCCCCAGTAGGGGTCAGGGCAGCAAAACCAAGTTTTACCTTGCTTTCATTTGATTATTCTATAGCTAGGGGAAGAACAGAAGAAGGACTTTGCCTCCAGAGACAAGAAAAAGGTTTTCAAGGTATTCAAAGATACCAGATGAACAATTAGATGAGCAAATTGCTGTTTTGTTCCCTGATGAGGTTAATTATTAACTCAATACCACTGGCATTATTTATTCAGTAACATCCATGCTTGTATTTTGCTTTAAATTAACTGTTCTTTTTTTGAGTCAGTCCTGAAAATTCTGGAAATTCCTGTGCAGTCTTCATTGCAAGGAAATTCTCTTAATAAATGCTCTTTGTCTCTGAGTTTTCCTTTGACAGGTGGACTGGGAGACCCTTGTGACTCAGGTACCAGGTGACTTTGCTTATGACATGGCCCTCATTTGCCCCAAGGAATACTTTGCTCCAGAGGTGAACCTCATCCAGCAATTAGAACTTGTACCCTTGCTGTTTTCTACCCTGGACCCTACTCTTTGGGTCTTTTTCTTGGTTGTGGCCGAGTTCAGTTCTGGTTTTGATTAGTGCACAACTACATTATTTCTTCATTGGTGGAAGGAAGCTGACTTTTGTAACCTGATTCTCTGTCAAGGGACCATTTGTCTGTCTTGTCTGTCTGCCTGACTTACGGAAGTTGAAAAATCTACTGGCACTCCAGTGAGGCCAACAACTGGTCTCACCTGTAAGATTAAGTAATTCTTTATGTTGTAGCCTACACCAGTTTCTTTTGCCTGTGGCTGAATCCTCCATGTTTGTCTTATTTATTCAGTAGCTTAAAAGAAATGGATTAAAAAAAAGAGCTTTTGTGCTTCCTAGAAAGAAAGTGGCTCCCTGCAGTTTTTTGTTTCCTACAACAAATCTGTAAGTTCTGTTCCTTAGTTTTGATTCATGGATTAAGTTGTAAAAGCCAGGCTGTTACTTCTGCCTCTGTGCTCACATGAGTGTGCGTTCGTGCACACCTCTGTGTAATGGAAAAGAAGCCTCTTCTCTCTTTAGGAAAGTAATTAACCTTTTACAAATGTTTACAATTGTAATCCTTGTGTTTGCAGCTAGCATTCCTTCACTTTATTGTCTCCACTTCTGGAAATTAATTAGGCACAAAAATCTGTCATTTATATGCACTATTGGAGATAATTCAAACAAATTATGTAATAGAAGATGCATACAAAGATTTGGAAAAAAATAAAATTAGTTTCACATGGTTTTAAAGACTTGACAAGAATTTTCCTTGTTTTTTAGAACAGTTTTGTAAGAATGTACAAGAGGTGATTAAAATATAGGATATTTGTTTAAATTTTAAAACTTTATTACATTTAAAGACACATTGCCATTGATCCCCCTTGGGATATTCCACCTTGCTTCATATACACTTACCCCATTGTTCTTGCCAGAAGAAGCAAGTCTAGAGCTCCTCTTTTATGTCTTTAGGTATGATTGAAAATATAATGAATGCTGCTTCTGAGTGTTCATTCGAGCAGTAAAATCACTGTGGCATGTCTTCGTTTGCCCTATTCACAGTGTCTGGCAGCCAGTGACTTCTTCCCCAAAGTCAAAATGACCAGGAAAGCTAAATGTTTTGAATTGATTCAGAACTCCAAGGCAGTCACAATAGTACCGGAGACATGCATGAAAGAGCACTTCCAGAACGGTCTCAGAAAGTGGCAAGAAGGATAGGATAAGTGTGTTTGAAGCAAGGGGGAGAATTTTGAAGGAGATTAGTGCCAAGGTGTTTTTTTACTGTAATACATTTTTTAGAATTTCATATTTTTTGATTGGTGTGATAAAAGGGAGACTGCAGGTTGATGGAAACAATTGTATTCCTTTAGGCTTCTCTGGAGCTTTGTGACTTCATAAGCAGCCTGGACCACATTGAGTAGCCTGATTTTTTCTTTTTTAAAGAAAGAAATGTCTTGTTTAAAAAAAAAAAAGATGAAAGTGTGGAAAAGAGCTTAGTGTTAAAAACAAAGCATATGTGTGTTACTGGAGGAAGAAATTCATCACAACTCCACCATTCTTTCCCTAAGTGATTCAAGAGTTGGGTAAAATTTATTTTCTAAATGAGTTTGTTGATAGACTTGCATGCTTGCGTTTATTCTTCAAGATAAAAGATTTTAAGTCTTTTAAATTCACTGGAGATCCTTTTTTTTTTTTTTTTGGTACTGGGGATTGAACTCTGGACCTTGCATTTGTGAGGCAGGCGGTGGAACCACTGAGCTAAATCCCCGGCCCTGGAGATCCTATTTTGATGGATGTAAACAGACTAGGATTTAAATAGTTAACAGAATCAATAGTTTTCAGAAAGTAAGTTAAAAAAACAGTGGGTAAGTTTGCTGGTCCAAGTATCTGAGGAAACTAAAACACCTGGCAAAGGTGGTAGGTGGAAAAAGTTAACAATGATTTCAAATAATGGGCTTGACTGCAGGTAGAAGAAACAAAGACATATATATGTATGTTATGAAGAATGCTAACACCACTATTTTTCAATAAAATATGGCTTTTATCATTTAACGTGTAAATGTAGAAAGGTACAGTTTAGGTAATATTTATGTACTATTATTAAAGTAAATACTTGAATAAATTAGGAGTGATGGATGAATTGATTGGTAGATTGATTGGTTGATTTAGACAGTGTCTCACTTTGTGGCTGGTCTTGAACTTATTGTGTAGCCCAAGTTGGCTTTGAACTGGTGGTAATCTTCCTGCCTCAGCTTCCCGAGTGCTGGGATTGGTGGCATGTGCCACCATGCCTGGCTTGATAATTTTCAGTTTTAAAGGAATATGTTTTGCCCTAATATGAAAAGCAGTATTCTAAGTTTCTAAGACTTGGCTATTTTCTTATGAAAAGCCTTAATTTGAATACCATAAATTTCCTACATTGAAGCGATTAAGTTGTTTTTGTTTCCACAAAATATTTAAAATAATGAAAATGTAAAGCATATGTGTTCAACTAAATTAGTAGATGTGGAGTTATTTTGTCCCTCATAGAACATTTGAGAATATCCAGAGACATTTTTGTTTGTTTTTATACCGGAGATCGAACTCAGGACCTTGCACTTGCAAGGCAGGCGGCACCTGAACTGAATCCCTAGCCCCTGGAGACATTTATGATAGTGATAACTGGGGAAATTGCTGCTGGAATTTTAATGAGTAGAGGCCAGAGTTGATGCTAAACATCCTACAGCACCCTGCAACGAAGAGCTAGCTGTCCAAATTGTAGTTGGTTCCACTGAGGTGGTGAGACCCTAAACTGAATCATGTTAGGGCTTTTTAGAAGGATTTAGTTCTCTCTGATGCTGCAGATCATAAGATAATACCATGTTGGTAACTATTTCATTCACAGTGCCTATGTAAAGAAAATTCTCCTGTTACTTTGAAATTCATCTGTTATTGTATGCTTTTTATTAATAAAATTCCACTGTATGGATATATCACAATTTGTTATCCATTCACCAGTTGAAGGACATTTATTTGAAGCTTTGGGTGATTAGCAAAGCTCCCATAAACATATAATAAATAATTTGACCTTTGTTCCTGGATCCTAGGAGATAGATTCTCAATCCCTGGAACTTCCTGCATAATAAGTGGGTCTTTGTTATTCGTGAGCCCATGGATCACATGAGTTTGTACAAAGAAGAGAAGATGACTTAGGATTGGTCTCCAGAAAGATGAACCACATAATTTGGGGCTTGGAGCCATCTGACCTCTAGGAAGTAGAGGAAGGCGGAGGCTGAGTTCAAGCACAAGGCTGGCTGATCACTTGGGTCTCCATAATGAAACCTCATTAAGAAGTATGGATTCAGGCAGGCAAGTTCAGTGCTTTCAGGTTGGAGAACAACACATCAGTGTGCCAAAAGAAAATGTGCCAATGTGTCAAAGGAAAAATTTTAGTTTTAAAGATCTAATTGGCTTTTCTAGCGACTCATGAACCAAGAAGCACACATACCACAAAT
Organism: Heterocephalus glaber; assembly: GCF_053883595.1. Lineage (NCBI taxonomy): Eukaryota > Metazoa > Chordata > Mammalia > Rodentia > Bathyergidae > Heterocephalus > Heterocephalus glaber. The sequence goes on from NW_028258156.1 coordinate 12,237,802, forward strand.
AGGAGCTCCAGTGAACTAGACAAAGTGGGTGAGTTCTACAGGCAGGAAAAATCAGAGGAAAGAAAGAACAATGAACAAATAATGGATTGATCATTTTGAGATGACTTTCCTTATGGGATGTAAACAGAATCTTGTTGGCATCCTGATTTCTCAGAAAATCAGATCTTACAAATGGACAGCTTAGGTTTCTGTTTGGCAACCTGGAACCCTAATATGAGTTTAGGGCTTGCTGCCTTTGATTTACAAGTGTTCTTTGCCACTCTCATTCTATTGGAGGAGCACAAAGAAGCTCTGTTATTTAACCTCTCAGGTTCCTCTTCTTCATATGGCTGGTCCTGATTTTTATCCCTCATAGTACACTATAATCATAGTGCTTTTCTGAGTTCTGTAACTGCTCTCTTGAGTTATCAAACCCTGAGGAGGTTGTGAAAACCCCTGGATTTGTAGCCAGTTCAGCAAAAGTGCAGGTGGCATCAGAAGTTCTTGTTGGAGGCTGCTTTTAAAGCTGTGGAGTGTGACACTAATTCTTGGTGGTTAGGATTAGAATGGTATTACAGCACGCCCATGGGTATCACAATAAATATTCATATACAAATCTTACGTTTTAGTTCTCTTAAACAAATTCCGAGTGATCTAGAAAAATACAACTCCCAACCTGTTAGACGTCAGATGTGCTGAGTTCATGGTCTCACAACACTGAGGAATGAAGTTGCAACCCAATGGAGGAAGTTAACAGAGTTTTATTGAAAATGAGGAAGAGAATAGCTCCTGGATTTCCTGGAAGGGGTTCCAAGTGGGTGGCCACTGAGGCTCTCTTTCAGGATTAATTGATACAACAAAATCTAAACGTGGGTCAAACTACAATCAATTTATAGGATTACAAGTATAGCTGCTTACCTAATATTGATCCAGTAGGGAAATGAGTCATGTAGAGAGGTTATATGGAAAGAACAAAAGCATTTTTGGGAGGAGAGGGGAGTATGGGTCCAGATGTTCTGGTCACTACCCATGTGTCTGATGCCTGAGCCCACTGGACCAAGTGGTGCAAATCAGGGTATAATCTCAAGTTGTTTACTTTGGAGGCCTGGCTGTTGCATCTCCATTCTGGGGCCTGGCTCTCCAAATTTGCCCCCAGGCACAATTCTGATGTCTTTTTTTTTTTTTTTTTGTCCCTGCTGATTTCTTCCAGGGCCTAATCCTTTTCTGACTGCCTATTAATTTTTATCCAATCTAGCTGTTTGTAATACTAGGAGTGGGATTTTCAAGTTATATGTATATTTAATTTTATGAGAAACTACCAAGTTATTTTCCAAGTTAGTCGTAGCAGTTTGTATTCCCGCTGGCAATTTAGAAGTTTCAGTTGCTCTGCATCCTTACCAGCGTTCAGCTCTTCAGTTCCTGAGAAGAGTATTTGAAGTCTGCCACTGTAATTGTCATTCTGTTTCCATATATTTTATTGGTTTTTCTGCCTTGTGTTTTGGAAGCTTTTTCTTGATGCAATCATATTTAAGATTTATGTCTTTATGATGAATTAATTGACCTGTTTATCGTTGTCTGCTTGTTCCAAGTAATGCTCTGTTCTGAAGTCTATTTTGCCTGATATTAATAAATGCCATCCAGCTTTCTTTTGGTTAATGTTTGAATTGTATATTGTTTTTGTTCTTTATCCTGTATCTTTATACTTTAGGGAACGAGCTGACAAACTTTTCACAAATGACTAGAAAGCTAATATGGTGGGTTTTATAGAAAACATGTGGTTTCTGTTACATATTCTCTTTGTTCCCCTTACCAGCATTTTAAAATGGCTTGTTCTTCAACCTTAAAAAAAACATGCTGAAGACTGTTTGATTCATGGGTTTAGTTTGTTGACCATTATTTTATAGGTTTCTTGTGACAAGATATAATTGGCTACTTGTTTTTTGTTTTGTTTTTTAAAAAATCTCTCTTTAATTTGGGTAATTAAACCATTTATATTTCAATTATTGATATGGTTGAATTTAAATTTACTATCCTTTGTCCTACTTGTTCTTTTTTTTTATCTCTCTCTCTTTTTTTTTTTTTTGGTACCGGGGATCTAACCCGGGTCCTTGCGCTTGCGCAGCAGGCGGCGAAACCACTGAGCTAAATCCCCGGCCCTCTTTTTATCTCTTTATCTCTTTTGGATTACTTGTTATGATTCCACTTTATTTCTTCTACTGACTTGTTAGCTCTTCTTTCTTTAAAAATCCATGAGTGGTGGGCTGGGGATGGAGCGCACTGATAAAGCACCTGTCTAACAGGCTCTGGGCCGTTGATGGCAAACCCGTTAGAGACCAGCGCCCAGACTGCAACCCAAAACCCACTTATTTGTCGCAAAGTGCCAGCACTGCAATTAAACCTGAACACTGAGATTTTAGTTTAGAAAAACAACTCATACTTGGCTCGTGTGCCTCCAGAGGACTCTGTTTTGCCCGCTGCGACGCACGTGCCATAGGTTTGCCTCCACTGCTCTAGGCTCTGGGTTTGATGTCACCACACACAGAACAAAAACAGAAAGCAATTGGTGGTGCCTATAAAGTTGAAAAGCCCTACTCTCTTACAGTGATTGCAAACAACAAAAATATCTTTATATTTATATTCATCTTTACTATTTCAGGGTTTTTCATTTCTTTGTGCAGATCTAAATTTCTATCTTGCTAGGAAAACTTTTAACATTCCTTGTGCTCTGTCTGCTGCCATGAGGTTCTGTCAGTTTTTGTTGTTTACAAAAGTTTTCTTTCACCTTCATTTTTGAGTAATATTTTCACTGTTTATGGAATTTCATACTGTACTTTTTTCTGTAGTACTTTAAATATACCACTCCATAACTGTAAAAAATCAGTAGTTGCCATGGATTTTGGAACCAGGAAGAGAAGGATGAATAGGTGAAACACAGGAATTTTGGAAAGGTAAAATGTTCTGTATGAAACTATAATGCCATTAGGTATAATGTCAGAACCCATAGAATTATACCTTACAAAAGCTAAAGCTTCCTTAACTTACACTATGGACAGTAGTTACTAAGAATGTGATCATTATAATTGCATTATTTACTGAAATTATATTACAATAAATTGTAGCAGGAACCACACTGATGTGGGTGGTTAATAATAGAACTGGGTAGGGGGAACTGGGTTGCTTGATGGGTATGTAGAATTCTATGCACTATCAGTTCTATGAATACAAAAGTGTGCTAAATGTGTATTAATGATTTTTTTAAAAAAATCCCACTTCTTTGCACCTTGCATGGTTTTGGATGACAAGTCTATGGTAAATCTTTTATTTTTTATCTGTAGTGTCTCTCTTCTTTCTCTCTCTTTCTTTTTCTCTCACTAGCTGCTCTCAAGTATTTTCTATGTATTTGGTTTACTGTAGTTTGACTATAATATGTCTGGACTTAAGCACACACTCCTGTGTACATGTATGTTTTCACCCTGCTCAGGATTGAGTTTCTTTGATCTGTAAGATTTTATCTTCCATTATTTTTTTAATCTTCATATGTTTCATTTTTCTTGTTCTCTTGACTCTCTCACTTCATTACCTCTCTCACTTCATTACCTCTCTGTAGTTCTGCTGATGGTATCCTGCTGATGGTATTTCTGTCTTTGTGTTCAAGCCAGCAGAGAGGCTGATTTGATTGATTCCTCCAGTGAAGATCCAATTTAGAGCATTGTTGTTGAGTGGAGATTCTAGGATGTACCACCTCTGAAGTCAGCCTTGGGTCAGCAGCCACTCTTTGTTCAGTCAGCTGTGGTGTGCTCTGTGGTATGGACCCTGGATCCCTATGGTTGATTCTCTCAGCAGTGTATTACAGAAAAGGAGATTTCCAGGGGAGAGATGCCATAGAGCTGTCAAAGATTCCAAAATCATCCTATGTGAGAGAGAAACATAATTTTTACCTTATGTCCTAAAACAAAGAAATACTGTGCAGAAGCTCTGGGTGCCCCTGGAGTTCATAGGAGACACTTAACTCCCGTTGTACCTGGAGTACACTGGAGGTAGAGTGAGGACAGAGTTACCTGTGAGGCCCAGAGGAGAGCGTCAGTGGCACCTGCAGTCACGTAGTTAGTAATACGCTGAGGATTGGATGCCAGGTCTGGGTTCCTGTTACAACTGTCTCACATGTCCCACCCAAACTGCACTTGTCTGAAGTTGGCACGGAGAAAACAGCTTTTAAGGAATTCGCTAATTAATCCCTGTGCAGAAGGGTAATTGTGGGGACAGATACCCAGCCTTAGCTGTGGGGGAGACTCTCCCGTCCCTTCCTGACTGCTGCTCTTGCTTGTGATTGACTTGAGCTGTTTCACCCTGTGAGGTAGCTTGCATGAGGGAGACAGAGAAGGGCACTGGAGTAAGACTCTGGCTACAGTGGTGGCGGCGGGACCCACTGGCTGTGTGAACCTCCTCACACAAAGTCCTTTGGGTTGGGGGCTAGCCTGAGCTGCAGTGCACATTCCAGTACTCAGATGCTTTTGGTTATATATGCCTGGAGAGAGGCCCCAAGAACCCTTTCCAGGAGAATGTAAAAGGGAAGCGAGGGAGTGTGAACTACAGACTTGGTCAAATAACATTGTCTCAGTGATCAGAAAAAAAAATTAAGAGCAGAGTCTCAAAGGGAGGCTTTCCCAAAGTCTCTGCAGTCTTAGAGTCACAGGCAGTTATTTGGGACCCAAAAGCGTAACCCAGAGGGCAGCCTGAATAAATTCCCTAGTTTCTCAGGACAACTCGGGTGCAGCAGCTGTCTGGAGGGCAGAGCGTGTCCTGGGCACCTGTGACCCCTGATGGAGATGAAGCCCTGCAGGTCTCTGGCTTGGCTCCTCTTTGGTGCATGTTCCTCTGGGAGTTATTTTCCTATTAACTTAGATCATTTGTTTTTCTTGTGAGACTTTTCACCTGTTTGGTGTTAAGCTTTCTAAATGATCTCCATACTTTCTTTGGCAGAGCTATTTGTATTTCTTGAATTATTTTTAACCTTACACAGTACTTTTTTCTTATGTAGGTAAAACAGCATTGACTTAGTCAGTGGCAAAGAAATGATTCTGTTCCTCAGACGTCCCTAGTGGCACTTCGATCACCCTATAGTCTTGGTGCAGTGGCAGGTGCAGTGATATGGCCTTCATTCAGGGAGTCTGTTTCTGTTGAGCTGTAGTTATGGAGATAATCTTGCTAGGACTCAGTTTACAACTTTTAAAAAACAAATGGTTCTTTTGGCATTATATCTTCTACCTCCGAAGGTCAGTGCAGCCTTTCAGAGTTTGATTCACAAGGCTATTCTTTACTAATGACTAATGACATGCCTTTTCCTAAATAGTAATTCCAGCTAAAATTTGGTGAGTGCTTAACATTTGAAATGCTTGGCATGTTTTATCTCCTGTAGTTTTTAAAAAACTCACCAGGGATTAATATTATTTCCATTCTGTAGCATCAGTGATTTAATTACAGGGGCAGGACACAGTCTATACAAGGTGACCCAATTGAGAGACTTGGCAGAGCCAGAATTTCAAGTTGTTCTCAATGGCTCTGTAATCCTGCCCCTGAACAGTGCAGAAAATGCTAAAAGGTATAAAGCCAAACTTGCAAGCAAAGAGACTGGATTATTTTAATTGCAGTGGGGACAACTGTAATACATAGCACATATAAAACAGTATTAGCACTTTATAGCGATTATGCTGCCTGTTTCTATGAAATGACCAACATGGATTCAGACCATTTTCTTTGTCTTAACAATTCTCACTCCCCTCCCATGATTTGGAAAGAAATCCAGGAAACTTCTAATATTTATCAGAGATGGCATTGGTCCATATGTATAAAGATTTGAGAATGCCAATTTCAAGAAGAAAGATTTCTCACATTGATTTATCTTACTGTTGCTTTTAGTTCAGCCAGGAGAAGGCCCGTCTAAGGCATGCCTGGAGGCTGGATGCAGCAGGCTTTCCAGGTCTTCCTGGCACAAGGGACTGAGAAATCTGGGATAGAGGCATCCTTAGGGAAGGAAGAGGGCCGAAAATGTAGGCCTCAGGGGAAGGGTAGGATGTCTGTCACTCATTTAGATGACCCTCAAATTGTCTAGATCTGTTTCTACTTTGAATCTGAAGGCGAAGCCTATGATGAAAGGACAGATCAAAAATGTATCATGTGCAATGGGTCATTCTCCAAAACAGACCACATACTAGTGCATAGAACATGTTTAAGGAGATACAAAGGAACTGAAGTTATCCCATGTATATTATCAGACCATAGTGCGATTAAACTGGAGATCAATAGCATAAGAAACCACAAGAGGGCCGAGGATTTAGCTCAGTGGTTTCGCCGCCTGCTGTGCAAGTGCAGGGACCTGAGTTTGATGCCTGGTACCAAAAACAGAAAAGAAAAGAAAAGAAAAACAAACAAACAAAAAGAAACCGCAAGAACTTCACAAACATGGAGATTGAATAACACTCTCCTGAACAACCAATGGGTCACAGAGGAAGTTAAAGAAGAAAGTAGACGGTTTTTGCAATTAAATGATGATGCCAGTACAACATACAGGAATCTATGGGACACAATGAAAGCAGTTTTACAAGGGAAATTCATAGCACTGAATGCCGACACTAGGAAAACAGAGCGAGCTCAAATAACCTAATGCTGAATCTTAAGCTCCTAGAAAAAGAAGAGCAAGACAAACCCAAAGCTCCTACAAGGGAGGAAATTATACAGATCAGAGCAGTGGGCTGACTGAGCCCAGCTCTCTGGCAGGTCTTGCCCACTTGTGACCAGGAGCTGGTGAGGACCCCTGGGCATGCCCACCAGCCACCAGCGGACTCATGGACAGAGTGCCCCAGGTTGACTGAGCCCAGCTCTGTCCGGCAGGCCACACCCACTTGCGACCAGGAGCCTGTGAGAACCCCCCAGGGCATGCCCACCAGCTGCCCACAGAGCCATGCGGGAGCCTGCAACAACAGAGGCCCCCTGGAGCCTCTGGCCTCTTGGTTGTGCAGCTATCTGGTTCCACACAACAGAGGCACAGGGGGACATAAAGGCCATTGTCCTGAACTACAAAAGTGAACAACAGAGAGCGGGCTTCTCTCAGGCTCCCCAGTGAAAACTGAAGCCCACTGGAAAAGTGAAGAGAATCTCTGCAATAAAGGCAGACCACTGTACTTGGTAAGTTGGAGGGATCATCGCCTCCCATTGGAACCTGGACTATCTTCAGGGGAAAGGCAGCTGGAACCTGCAATAGAACCTTGCACAGTTCAACCCAGGAGGACAGGGAGCTCAACTTGGGACTTGCAGCCAGAAATCTGCCTGAATCTCATGGGTCTGAGACTGGCTTACTGAAACTCATTGACTTATAACTGCACACTGCTGCCCACATTGTCTATTGTGACAGCAGAGACATACCATGAAGGAGGCCCTTCACTTTTATCTTTTATTTGTTATTTTCAAAATTACCACTATTTCTTACTCTTATTTTTAATTTTTTTTCTTCTTTTTCTCCTCTTTTAAAATTTTTATTGTTCTCTTTTTTCTTTCTTTTCTCTTTTCTTTCTCTCTCTCTCTCTCTCTCTCTCTTGCTCTCTTGCTGTCCCACATTGTTCTTCATCTCCCTTTGTGTTCCTGTTCTGGCCCTAATTTGTATTTCTTCTTTATTTTTCTTTTCTTCTCTTTCCTTCTCTCACCTGTGTCCTCAGGCCTCACTGCCAACCTTCCCCTGTCCTTCTACCTACCAATCCCTCCCTCTCCATCTCCTTCTAACTCCCTATTCTGAAGGGTAAAGTTGCTATATTGAAGAGTTTATTCACTATAAACATATGTTGGATTGGTCCTCCTCGATTTTGATCTAATTCACACAGTTAAAGGTGATAGATTAATAACTACCACAAACTGGCATTTTCTAAGCTGTACTTGATGCTATGGTGTTGCTGATTGTATCACTTGGGCTAAGGTGTTGTGATTGATCTAATCAGTCGTCCTCCCTGGTATAATGAAAATGAGATAGCCTCAGAGTCATTAGAGGCTCAAAACCTAAACACCTGTAATATCTGTAAGACACCTCTGAGAAACAGTCATTCCATAAGGGATCTAAATACATCAACAAAGATACTTACAATAAGCAAGTTCAAAGTATCAACCCAAGAACTAAACCAAAGACAGTACCAAAAACAAAAATGAGAAGACATTTAAGTAAGGCACAAACTCAGACTTCCACCCCACAAAAGGCAAATTCTGAGGGAAACGAGGTGGAAAAGTCTGATAATCAACCACCTGGACACCCTGAACTGATAGCACAGGACGTAACAAAACAGATGAATGAGGCTCTAGAAAAATTCAAAGCAGAAATAATCTCCCAGATAACTACAGACATGGTGAGCAGAGTGAAAGACATGATTAGAGGCTCTAGAACAGAAACTGATAAAAAAATAGATGAGCTCAGATTCATGCTGGAAGCCATGAATGCCCAGCATAAGAAAGAAATGGAAACCATGATCATCCAACATAAGAAAGAAATGGAATCCATGAAAGAGATTCAAACAGATTAAAAACTATTGAAAGCATGCAAATCAGATTAAGGGAATCTGAAGATAGACTATCAGATATAGAGGACAGAATTGTGGTTAAGGACCATGAAAACAGAGATTTCTTCAAAATAGCAAGGGACCATGAGAAACCAATCCAGCAACTGCTAGATGATGCAAAGAAGAATAACGTAAGACTGATAGGAGTATATGAAAAAACAGGAGAAAGTACAATTGACATTAAAAAACTGTTCACAGAAGTAATAATAGAAAACTTCCCAGACAGAGGTTGAGAATTGGACATACAGATAAGTGAGACACATAGAACTCCAACTAGCCATGATCAAAAAAAATCTACACCTAGACATATAATAGTCAAGATCCCAGAAACACAAAAGAAGAACAAAATCCTACAAACAGTTAGAGAAAAGAAACAAATCACCTACAAAGGAAAGCCCATCAGAATCACGGCAGACTTCTCAACACAAAGCCTCAAATCAAGGATAGCATGGAGTGAAGTATTTCAAGCCCTAAAAGAAAATAAATTCCAGCCTAGACTGATGTGTCCTGCAAAATTATCTTTCAAAATTGATGGGGAAATTAGATACTTCCACGACAAAGAATACCTGAGAAATTTCATGAACACCAAACCAGCACTCCAAACAATTCTAAGCAATATCCTAGAAAAACAAAATGAAGATCACCACTCCATGAGGCCCAACAGAGGGAAGCAACAGGCAAGGTAAGACACTAAAGGGAAAGGGGGAGAAAAAGAAATAAAAGAGCCAACAACAGTAAAACATCATGACAAGGATGAGTCAATATCTATCAATTATAACTATCAATGTTAATGGCCTCAATTCACCAATCAAAAGAAATAGACTGACAGAATGGATTAAGAAGCAAAATCCAGCAATATTCTGTATACAAGAAACACACCTAACTCAAAAGGAAATTCATAGACTGAAAGTAAAAGGATGGAAAACAGTTCTCCACATGACAGGGACCCAGGAAAAAGCAGGCATAGCAATCTTATTTGCAGACAAAGTAGATTTCAAAGCAAAACTAGTTAAGAGAGACAAAGATGGTCACTACATCCTTGTGAAGAGAACAATCCAAGAGGAAGAGATGACAATCCTAAATATATATGCACCAAATATGAATGCCCCCAACTATACAAAACAAATATTAATGGACATGAAAAACCAAATAAGCACTAATACAACTGTAGTGGGGACCTCAATACCCCACTATCACAAATAGGCAGATCATCTAGACAAAAAATTAACAATGAAATTCTAGAACTGAATCAAGCTATTGAACAAATGGACTTAATGGGTGTTTACAGAGTGTTCCACCCCACAAAATCAGAATACACATTCTTTTTGGCTGCACACGGGTCATTCTCCAAAATAGACCACATGCTAGCTCATAGGACATGTCTAAGTAAATGTAAAAGAATTGAAGTTACCCCCTGTATATTATCAGACCATAGTGCACTAAAATTAGAGATCAATAACATAAGAAACTGCAAAACCTCCACAAACACAAGGAAATTGAATAACTCCCTCCTGAAAAACCAATGGGTCACAGAGGAAATGAAGAAATTAGACAGTTTCTACAAGTAAATAATAATACCAGTACAACATACAGAAATCTATGGGACACAATGAGAGCAGTTCTACGTGGGAAATTCATAGCAGTGAATGCCCATATTAGGAAAACAGAGAGAACTCAGGTTAATAACCTAATGCAGAACCTCAAGCTCCTAGAAAAAGAAGAGCACAACAAACCCAAAGCTTGTACAAGAGAGGAAATTATAAGGATCAGAGCAGAAATCAATGCAATGGAGACTAAGAGAAAGATACAGAAAATTAATGAATCAAAGAGTTAGTTTTTCAAAAGAATAAATAAAATAAATAAACCTTTAGCCAATCTTATCCAAAAAAAAAGGAAAGAAAAGGCTCAAATCCATTCAATTAAGAATGAAAATGGTGAAGTCACAACAGATCCAGCAGAAATTCAGAGAATCATAAATACCTACTTCAAGAACCTGTACTCTAATAAAATAGAAAACACAGAAGAAATGGACAGATTCCCAGATACATATGAATTACCAAAGTTAAATGAAGGATATAGAAATTCTAAACACCCCAATTACAATGAGTGAAATTGAAAATGTAATAAAATATTTACCAACAAAGAAAAGCCCAGGTCCTGATGGCTTCACTGCTGAATTCTACAAGACATTTAAAGAAGAGCTATAACCATGACTCTTTAAACTCATCAAGGAAATTGAAAGGGAAGGAAGGCTTCCAAATTCATTCCTGGAAGCAAGCGTTACTTTGATTCCAAAACCAGGGAAAGCCCAAGCCAAAAAGAGAACTACAGGCCAATCTCCCTAATGAACATAGATGCAAAAATCCTCAACAAGATGCTGGCAAACAGAATACAGAGGGTCATCAAGAAGAACATACACCCTGACCAAGTCAGATTTATCCCAGGGATGCAAGGATGGTTCAACATTCGTAAATCAATAAATGTAATACACTATATTAACAGAGTCAAGGACAAAAATCATATGATCATCTGAATAGATGCAGAAAAGGCATTGAACAAAATTCAACACCCATTCATGATAAAAACTCTGCAGAAAATTGGAACAGAAGGTCTTTATCTCACCCTGATTAAGGCTATCTATGAAAAACCAACAGCCAACATCATACTAAATGGTCAAACACTGAAAACTTTCATGCTAAAATCAGAAACAAGACAAGGATGCCCACTATCACCACTCCTGTTCAATATAGTTCTGGAAACATTTGCCACAGAAATTTAGAAAAGAGAAATAAATAAATAAAAGGAATAAAGATAGGAAAGGAAGAAGTTAAACTGTCAGTATTTGCTGACGATATGATACTTTACATAGAAGACCCAAAAAACTCAGCCAAAAGACTTCTAGACTTAATTGACAGATTCAGTAAAGTAGCTGGATATAAGGACAACACTCAAAAAACAATAGCTTTCTTGTACACAAACAACAGACTCACCGAGAGAGAAATTAGGGAAACAAGTTCTTTTACAATAGCATCCAAAAAAATGAAATATCTAGGAATCAATCTAACAAAGGAAGCAAAAGACCTCTACGATGAAAACTACAGAACTCTGAAAAAAGAGGTCAAAGAGGATAAAGGAAAATAGAAAGACATCTTTTGTTCCTGGGTAGGAAGAAACAATATAGTAAAAATGGCTATACTTCCAAAACTGCTATATAGATTTAATGCAATTCTGATTGAAATTCCAACAATATACTTCACAGAACTAGAGAAAACAATCCAAAAATGTATTTGGAACCAGAAGATACCCTAGAATAGCAAAAGCAATTCTAGGTAACAGAGACATGGCTAGGGGTATCACAATCCCCAACTTGAAACTATACTACAAATCTACTGTGATTAAAAACAGCATGGTACTGGCAAAGAAACAGACCTGAGGATCAGTGGAATAGATTAGAAGATGCAGAAACAACTCCAGACATACTCAGCCACCTTGTGTTTGACAAAGGAGCCAACCACCCTCATTGGAGGAAAGGTAGCCTATTTAATAAATGGTGTTGGAAAAACTGGATTTCAACCTGCCAAAGATTAAAACTAGACCCTATCACCAAGCACTAAACTAAGATCAAAGTGGATTAAAGATCTAAATATTAAAACAGAAACACTAAACTTGCTGGAAGATAAGTTAGGTAGAAGACATTGGCATAGGAAAAAACTTTATGAACAAAACCTCAGTAGCACGGGAACTAGCACAAAGAATCAACAACTGGGATCTCATCTTTTTAAAAAGCTTCTGCACTGCAAGAGAAACCACCCACAGATCTAAGAGACAACCTACAATGTGGGGAAATAGTTATACAAGCTGTTCCTCAGACAATACAATCTTATTAGTCTAGATAGTAGACTATCTAGAATATATAAAGAACTCAAAAAATCAGACCCCCCCAAATATAAAGACCCAATTAAAAAATGGGCATCTGAAATGAACAGACATTTCTCAGACAAAGAAGTAAAAGCAGCAAATAAACATATGAAAAAAATGTTCAACATCACTGGTCATTCAAGAGATGCAGATGAAAACAACACTGAGATTCCTCCTCACCCCAGAAAGAATGGCTGCTATCAAGAAATCAACCAATAACAAATGTTGGTGGAGTTGTGGGGAGAAAGGAACCCTTCTCCATTGTTGGTGGGAGTGCAGACTGGTGCAACCACTGTGGAAATCAGTATGGAGATACCTCAAACAACTAGGATTAGAAGTCTCATTTGACCCAGCTATTCCTCTGTTGGGTATCTTCCCAAAAGAATTAAAAGAATCATACCATAGTGATATATGTGCAACTATGTTTATAGCAGCACAGTTTGCAATAGCTAAAACTTGGAAACTGTCCAAGTGCCCATCAACTGGAGACTGGATAAAGAAAATGTGATTTTCCTATATAATGGAGTACTACTCAGCCATAAAGAACGAGAAACTAGAGACATTTATAGCTAAGTGGATGCACATTGATGTCATACTCTTAAGTGAAATAAATAGGACACACATGTGTAAATATTGAATAGTTTCTCTGGTGTGAAAAACTAAAAGTGTAAATAAGGATCAAAATGTATTATTGACATTGTGAAATAGGAAGAAAAAGTCTAAACGAGTAGGGGAAGTGGGAGGGGTAGGGGAAAGGAGAGAAGGGAAAAGAAAAATATGAGAAAAGGAAAAACATGGAAACAAAGTCTTTGTAAATAGGAAAGGGTGGGGCAGGTGAAGGGAGAGCAGGGGAATGGGAAAAAAAAGAAGAACCAAGATACATCATGTAAAGGTACTAGATCCCAATGATGAATGTAACTATTTTATCCCTAAAATGTACCAATAAAGTTACTGAAAAAAGATGGATCAGTGAGGCTGATGAGAGCATGCATGTCTGGACCGGGGTGCCAGCACCAAGAGACAGCCCCTGGCATGGACTTCGGGAGTTGGCAGTCTACACATAGAAAAGTGATAGGGAGGACCGTGCTGGAAGCTTACTCAGGCCTCAGCCAGCACAAAACAGTGAGCCAGAGCAGATGAGGACAAAAAGGCTGAAAGCTAAGGGCTCCTTACCCAAGAAGACCAAGCCAAGGAACACAGGAGAAGCCCTTGGAACAGTTCAGGAGGAACTGAGGCACCTAGAGGTCCCTCAGAACAAGTGAGTGGGGCCGGAGGACCCGTGCTTAGTGGCTGTTATCACGATCCAGTGTTTGTCGGCAAGCCATTTGGGTGAAACCTCGTGTGCGGAGGGATTGTGTGGCTGTTGCCCAATTGGTCTCCTTAGAATTTATGAATTATCAGGGCACTTGAGAGACAACTGGAATAGGACAAAGCAGTCTGTGCTGTTGTGCAGAAAGCTTGCAGCTTCCTGAAGTCTTTCTAGTGAAAAGCTAAGGCTCACAATAGATCATCCTCTGATAAATTAAAAAATCACAGTAAGGGGGCAGTTGTTTTATACTGCTCAGCTCGTTCTTGAAGAGATATTTTTTAGTACAATACATGAAGTTTACATTCATCATAGGAAGTGGATACATGTATACAACACAGCTTTATTCTTTTTTATTCCCCTCCACTCCCCACCCACTTCCCTACTAAATCCCCTTTCCCCATTTTCATTGTTATTATTATTATTTTTAGTTCACATTTACAACATATAATGTTTACATTCACTGTGGGTATTTGGTACATGTCGTTTTTAAAAGACCGTAGTCTTTAACTCCACCTGCAGTGTGGGATAGTTACCCTTGGGATTGCCAGGGAAGAAAGCCTGCTACTCTTGGAAAATCTTCCAGCAGCAGGTGTTACTTCTTTTTCTCTTTGGGACATCAAAAGATCAGAGAAGCATGAAATGTGCCCAAATTCAGCTGAACTGCTAATCATACACAAAGAAATGAAACTGTGATGCAGCTGGGAACAAATGCCCTTTAGCACCTGTTTTTGTCATCTTGGTTTGTTTTTCTTCTCATTACATTTTACACCTCCTAATTTAATTTGTTTCAGACCCCTCTCCTCTCAGCTGTCCAGGCTGAGAGAGCATAGACATACATTACAACCAGAGTTCCTGCAGCTTATCATGGGGCAGGTTTTAAACCTAGAGCACTGGCCAAATCATATGCAGACTGTGAGGGATGTGCTCACCCTGCCTTATCCCACTACAAGCTGATAACCTGAGACTGCAGGTCTGGTACAGAGTCTGTGAAGCTCAAAAACTCAGAAAACTTATGCTAATCCAACAAGGGACTTTGGACGGATGAGGGGATTTAAAAGGACTTTGGGCCAAAGAGTGACACTTAATGGAGCTGTGTAGTATGAGGAGTGACTTTGGCTGGACTTGTCCCCATGACCTTCCCACCATATTTCCAAGTTGAGCTCCCCATGTCCTGGGAGCCAACAGCAGACATGCATCCAGCTAGGAGGCTGGAAGATAGTTTTTTGGTCCTGCATTTCATACAATTCCAAGGAGATGGGAATGGACACAGATGTGTTTTTATACAGATGTTCCTTGACTTATGATGAGGCTACACCAATAAATCTACTTTAAGTTGAAAGTAATATTGGTTCAAAATGCATTTTTTACACCTGATCTCTAAATGCGGAAGTGCAGGACACTGTAGAGTGTCAGTGTCCCTCTTGTAACTGCATGGCTGCCTGGGTTCTGAGGTTCATTGCACTGCCCAGCCTTACAAGGGAGTGTAGTGAGTCACCAGCCTGGGAAGCAATTCTCATTCAAAGTTCAAAGTGTGGTTTCTCCAGAATGTGTCTTACACCATTGTGAAGTCAAACCACCATACATCAGGGACCAAGGAAGTGAACTGAATGCTAATTATCCTCACTGCAGTTTCCCAGAGAGAAGTGTAAATTACCTGTGGAGTTCAGCAAACAATGATAATCTGAAAGTCTCCTCTGTTGAGTGGCACCATGTCCTGTCAGCAGTGATGGTGTTTCTTTAGATCTGTTTTCTGCTGAAGCCATCACAGTGAAGCCACTGTTTATTATTCCTGTAACCTCCCCAGGATGATAAGGGATATTGGCAATAACATGATGCATTGAACAGGCCATAAACTTTATCTCCAGGACTAAAATAATACTTGAGGGCAAAGGCAAAGGCCTCTGGGCTACCTCCTCATAAATTAAAATCATAGCCCCCAGTGGGACAAAGTAAGCGCAGAAATAATCCAGAATGCACAAGAGAATTTATATTATGGTTAAAAGAGCACCTGAAACCAGTGGGGCAAAAAGGGCATTGTGTCATAATGCATCATTTGTATCTCACCTGTATTTTATGATAAAATATAATAAAAATCACATGTTTAAAAGCAAATCCTAAAAGCCCCAGAAGGAAATATTGGGAGAATTACTTTGTACCTTGAAATGGGGAAAATCTTTCTTGTGATGGCTCAAAATCTAAGAAACAGAAAATAAAAGATTAAGCCCAATACCTTAATTTTTTTTTGTATGGCAAATTATACTGTAAGCATGTCAAAAGACAAATTGGAAAAAAATTGTAACACCTATAGGAACCAAAGGTGCCCAAAATACAGATTTGCCAAAAAATCAATTTCAATAAAATAACTATTTTAAACAGAAAGGCAGCATATTATGTTCATCCTGCACCTTGGGTTCCAGCTCAGTGAGGGCTTCTTCATACTATTCCAGTGCTGCGTTTTATTGGGGGAATCATAATATTTTTTTGTATTAAATTCTTTTATTGGTACATTGTAGGTATACAACACAATTACATTTCTCACTGGGAATTGTACCTTTACATAATGCATCTTGGCTCTTATTTTTTCCCCATTCCTAGCCCTCCCTTCATGCTCTCCACCCTTCCCTATTTACAAAGACTTTATTTCCATTTTTTCCATTTCTCATCATTTTTTCCTTTCCCTTCTTTCCTTTCCCCTGCCCCTCCCACTACCCCTACCCCTTTGGACCTTTTCTTCCTATTTTACATTTTCGATTATTCATTCTAATCATTGGTACATTTTAGGTATACAATATAATGACATTCATCATTGGAAATTTGCACCTTTACATAGTCTCTCTTGGTTCTTCTTTTTCACCCTTGCCCAGAGCTCCCTTCAACCCCTCCATTCCTCCCTATTTACAAAGATTTTGTTCCTATTTTTCCATTTCCTCATATTAATCCCATTCCCTTCTATCCTTTCCCCTAGCCCTCCCACTTCCTTCCCCTTTGCCCCTTTTCTTCCTATTTCACATTACCTATTATACATTTAGTCCTTATTTACACTTTCAATTTCTCACACCAGAGAAACTATTCGGTATTTACACATGTGTGTCCTATTTATTTCACTTAAGAGTATTCCCTCAATGTGCATCCACTTAGCTATAAATGTCTCTGATTTCTCATTTTTGATGGCTGAGTAGTACTCCATTTTATAAAAAAACCACATTGTCTTTATCCAGTCTCCAGTTGATGGGCATTTGGGCTGTCTCCAAGTTTTAGCTATCACAAACTGTTCTGCTATGAACATGGGTGCACATATATCACTGTGGTATGATTCTTTTAATTCTTTGGGGAAGATCCCCAGCAGTGGAATATCGGGGTCAAATGGGACTTCCAGTCCTAGTTCTTTAAGGTATCTCCATACTGATTTCCACAGTGGTTGCAGCAGTCTACACTCCCACCAGCAGTGGAACAGGGTTCCTCTTTCCTCACAGCCCTGCCAGCATTTGTTATTGGTTGATTTCATGATAGCAGCCATTCTTTCTGGAGTGAAGCGGAATCTCAGCGTTGTTTTCATTTGCATCTCTCGAATGACCAGTGATGTTGAACATTTTTTCATGTATTTATTTGCTATTTCTACTTCTTTGTCTGAGAAATGTCTGCTCATTTCAGATGCCCATTTTTGGATTGGGTCTTTAAATTTGGGAGGTCTGATCTTTTTAAGTTCTTTATAGATTCGAGATAGTAGACCTTTGTCAGAGGAAGAGCAGGTGAAGATTTTTTCCCACATTGTGGGTTGTCTCTTCACACTGCTGGTGGTTTCTCTTGCTGTGCAGAATCTTTTTAATAAGAAGAGATGCCATGTGTTGATTGTTTGTGCTAGTTCTTGGGCAACTGAGGTTTTGTTCATAAAATCTTTTCTTATACCGATGTCTTCAAGGGTTCTACCTAACCTCTGTTCCAACTGGTTCAGAGTTTCTATTTTAATATTTAGATCTTTAATCCATTTTGATTTTAGTTTAGTGCATGGTGAGAGATATAGGTCTAGTTTTAATCTTTGGCAAGTTGAAGCCCAATTTTTCCAGCACCATTTATTAAAGAGGCTCTCTTTCCTCCAGTGAGGGTGTTTGGCTCCTTTGTCGAAGATGAGATGGCTGAGTGTGTCTGGCGTTGTTTCTGCATCTTCTAATCTGTTCCACTGGTCCTCAGGTCTGTTTCTTTGCCAGTACCATGCTGTTTTTTGTCACAGTAGCTTTGTAGTAGAGTTGCAGGTTGGGGATTTTGATACCCCCTGTCATGTCTCTGTTACCTAGAATTGCTTTTGCTATTCTGGGTCTCTTCTTGCTCCAAATGAATTTTTGGATTTTTTCCTCAAGGTCTATGAAGTATGCTGCTGGGATCTCAATTGGAATTGCATGAAATCTATATAGCAGTTTTGGAAGTATGGCCATTTTCACTCTATTAATCCTTCCTACCCAGGAGCAGGGGATGTCTGTCCATTTTCTGATATCATCTTCAATCTCTCTTTTCAGAGTGCCATAGTTTTCAGAGAAGAGGTCTTTGATTTCTTTCGTTGGGATGATTCTTAGGTATTTCAGTTTTTTGGATGCTATTGTGAAAGGAATTGTTTGCCCTATTTATCTCTCAGTGACTCTGTTGTTCATGTAGAGGAAAGCTATTGATTTTTGTGTGTTGAGCTTGTAACCAGCTACTTGACTGAATTTGGTTGTTAAGTCTAGAAGACGTTTGGTGGAGTTCTTGGGGTCTTCTATATAGAGTATCATGTCATCTGCAAATAATGACAATTTGACTTCTTCATTTCCTATCTTTATTCCTTTTATTTCTTTCTTTTGTCTAATTGCTGTGGCTAATGTTCCCAGAACTATATTGAACAAGAGTGGTGATAGTGGACATCCTTGTCTTGTTCCTGATTTTAGTGTGAAAGATTTCAGTTTTTGACCATTTAGTATGATATTGGCTGTTGGTTTTTCATAGATGGCTTCTATCAGTTTGAGGTAGAGACCATCTATTCCAATTTTCTGTAGGGTTTTTATTATAAATGCATGTTGGATTTTGTCAAATGCTTTTTCTGTGTCTATGGAGAGAATCATATGGTTTTTGTCCTTGGCTCTATTGATATAATGTATTACATTGATTGATTTTCATATATTGAACCATCCCTGCATCCCTGACATGAATCCCACTTGATCAGGGTGTATGATCTTCTTGATGATCTTCTGCATTCTGTTTGCCAGTATATTATTAAGGATTTTTGCATCTATGTTCATTAGTGAGATTGGCCTATAGTTCTCTTTTTCAGTTGGGTCTTTCTCTCCTTTGGGGATCAAGGTGATGCTTGTTTCCAGGAATGAATTTGGGAGTATTGCTTCCCTTTCAATTTCATTGAAGAGTTTAAACAGTAGTGGCAGCAGTTCCTCTCTAAATGTCTTGTAGAATTCAGCAGTGAAGCCATCAGGGCCTGGGCTTTCCTTAGTTGGTAAGTTTTTAAATTACGTTTTCAATTTCATTGGTTGATATTGGGTTGTTCAGAATTTTTAGGTCTTCTTTGTTCAACTTTGGTAATTCATATGTATCTAGGAATCTGTCCATTTCTTCTGTGTTGTCCATCTTATTGGCATATAGGTTCTGGAAGTAGGTATTGATGATCCTCTGGATTTCTGCTGGGTCTGTTGTAATTTCACCCTTTTCATTCCTAATTGCATGGATTTGGGCCTTTTCTTTCCTTTTTCTGACAAGGTTGGCTAAAGTTTTGTCAATTTTGTTGATTCTTTCGAAGAACCAACTCTTGGCTTCATTGATTTTTTTTGTATCGTTCTCTTAGTCTCCATTGCATTGATTTCTGCTCTGATCTTTATAATTTCCTCCCTTGTATGAGCTTTGGGGTTGTCCTGCTCTTCTTTTTCTAGAAGCTTGAGGTTCAGCATCAGGTTGTTTAATTGGGATCGTTCTGTTTTCCTAATATGCATATTCACTGCTATGAATTTCCCTTGTAAGACTGCTTTCATTGTGTCCCATAGATTCCGATATGCTGTATTGTCATTGTCATTTAATTGAAGAAACTGTCTGATTTCTTCTTTAATTTCCTCTGTGACCCATTGGTTATTCACAAGTGTGTTGTTCAATTTCCAAATGTTTATGAAATTTTTTGAGTTTCTTTTGCTATGGATCTCCAATTTCATTGCACTATGGTCTGATAAGGTACAGGGGACAACTTCAATTCCTTTGCACTTACTTAAACATGTTCTATGTGTGAGTATGTGGTCTATTTTGGAGAATGACCCATGTGTAGCTGAGAAGAATGTGTATTCTGATTTTGTGGGGTGGAAGACTCTGTAAACATCTGTTAAGTTCATTTGTTCAAGAGTTTGATTGAGTTCTAGTATTTCATTACTTATTTTTAGTCTAGTTGATCTATCTATTTGTGACAGTGGGATGTTGAGGTCCCCCACTACAATTGTACTAGTGCATATATGACTTTTCATGTCCGTTAGTATTTGTTTTATATAGTTGGGTGTACTAGTGTTTGGCGCATAGATATTTATGATTGTCATCTCTTCCTCTTGGATTCTTCCCTTTACAAGGATGTAATGTCCTTCTTCGTCTCTCTTAATCAGTGTTGGTTTGAAATCTACTTGATCTGCCAAGAGGATAGCTACTCCTGCTTTTTTTCGGGTTCCTGTCTCATGCAGTATTGTTTTCCACCCTTGAACTTTCAGTCTATGAGTTTCCTTTTGAATTAAGTGTGTTTCTTGTATGCAGCATATTGTTGGATTTTGTTTCTTGACCCATTCTGCCAGTCTATTTCTTTTGATTGGTGAATTGAGACCATTAATGTTGATGGTTATAACTGAAACGTATTGACTTGTCATTGCCATGACTTTGTCTTTTGGTTGGGTTCTCCCCCTTTACATTTAATTTCTTGTCATGCCAGATGGGTTCATTCTGCTTTGCTTCCTGGGGTTGTGATCCTCAATGTCTGTTCCTAGGATATTGTGTGAAATTCTTTGGAGTGCTGGTTTGGTATTCAAGAAGTTCCTAAGGTGCTGTTTGTCATGAAAGTATCTTATTTCTCCATCCATTTTGAAAGATAGTTTTGCAGGGTACATCAATATGGGTTGGAGGCTGTTTTCTTTTAGGGCTTGGAATATGTCACTCCAAGCTCTTCTTGCCTGGATGGTTTGTGTTGAGAAGTCTGCTGTGATTCTGATGGGCTTTCCTTTGTATGTGATTTGTTTCTTTTCTCTGACTACTTGGAGAACTTTGTTCTTCTGTTGGATTTCTGGAATCTTAACAATTATAAGCCTATGTGTAGATTTTTTTTGATCAAGGCTATTTGGAGTCCTATATGCCTCCCTTATCTGTATGTCAAGCTCTTTTCCCCTGCTTGGGAAGTTTTCTGCCATCACTTCTGTGAAGAGATTTTTTTATGTCATCCCCAGTCTCTCCTGTTTCTTCATTGAGCCCAATCAGTCTTATGTTATTCTTCTTTGCATCATCTAGCAGGTGCTGGATTGATTTCTCATGTTCCCTTATGATTTTCAAGCAATTTTTCTTTTCCTGGTCACTAATTGCAATCTTATCTTCTCTGTCTGAAATTCTGTCCTCACATTGGCTCATTCTGCTGTGTAGACTTTCAATGGAGTTTTGCATGTCCTGGAAATCTATTTGCATCTGTTTTATGGATTCCATTTGTTTCTTATGTTGGTATTCCATCATGTTCCTGAGCTCCTCTCTAGATTTATTAATCATGTTTTGCACTATGGGCACGATCTTTGCTGTTATCTGAGAAATTATTTCTGATTTCATTTTTTCCAGATCCTCTTTTGTTGCCAGTTCAGTGGATTCAGGTGTTTGAGTATCAGAGTGTTCCATCTCATTTCCCTTTTAGGTTGCTGTAGCTGATCTGGAAGTCTGGTTTTGAGACTTATTTATGTGTTTTCTCATTTTGACTGGGGCAGGGGGCTGTTAGCACCTGCACGGATTACCTCCTCTGAGCTGGGTGAGGTGGGGCAGGGGCCGCTAGCAGCAGTAGGGATGGTGACCCAAAAGCCCTTTCCTGTGGGCTAGGAGCAGCCGGAGGGATGGTGGCTGGGAAACCCCTTCCTCTGGACCAGGAGCAGTGGGATGGTGGCTCAGAAGCCCCTTCCTCTGGGCCAGGAGCAGTGGGACGACGGCTCAGAAGCCCCTACCTCTGGGCCGGGAACAGTGGGACTCAGTACCTTGGTCTGGTGGTCTGGTGTCCTCTGCGTCTTTGTAGTGTGGAATCAGGTGGCTGCCTGTCTGCAGCGGGGTGATTTGGTGTCTTCCGCGCGACTCAGGACCTCGGTAGGGCGTGCACAGACCTGCCTGTCTGCAGCGGGCTGATTCGGCGTGTGTTCCGCCTGACTGGGGACCTCGGTAACGTGTCAATCATAATTTTTTTTAACCAGTGCTCTCCTCATGCACATTCGGGTTTGACTTTTAGAAAAATCTAAATCATTTTTAGAAAAGAATAATTGGGATGTTCGGGAATGTAGCCTGTAGAGTCAGGTTGCCTGAAGTTTGCGTTTTGACTTTGTCAGTTTCAGGTTACATGACCTCAAGCAAGTTATTCTCTTCCTCCTCTTTGTTATGGGTCTGAAGTTAACAGTACCAAGTACATGAGCCTGTGGTGCCCATTCATTGTGTAAATATATAGTTAAAGGACTTAGGATAGTTCCCAGCCCAGGATAAATGCTATGGAAATATTAGCTATTGGTATTCTTATCATCATCACTATGTGTCAGGTAGAAATTTTGCTTACTTTGTGAACTTCTGCTTTTATAATATTTAAGGGAAAATTTAAAAGGAAGATGCTACTTCCTAAAGGTATAGAGGGAGTTCTAGTGGTGAGGCAATAACTCTCTTATTGTTTCTTGTGTTTCAGTGAGAGTTGCTTAGAAATGCAGCTTGCCAGGCACCACCTAGAGGTTGGTAAATGTTCTGAGCAGCTCTGGAAGCCACAAGGTTATAGGCATGCCAGGGATGCTGCCATTGATGGACCCACACGACAGTGTGAGAAAGTACTGCTAACTGCTCCTTAGCTGGATGCTACTCAAATTTAAGTACAGGGCCCGTGGGAATATGATCAGTTTCAAGTTACTAAAAGTTAAACCATAGATTAGCTATAATAGACATCATAAACCAGTCCAAAGGAAAAATTTTCAGTAAGATATCAGAACCTATGCTGATGGCTTTATCAAGGCATTATTACTTCATAACTATCTTCTGAGTATGATTATTGTTGTTTTGCATTCTGATTTATGTGGTAGGTCCTTGAGGTCAGAAAATTTAATTTCTAATTTGTCCCTTACGTCCAGTACATATTCCATTAACACATTCTTGTTAATATTTTAGTGCCATTTAGAGCTACTAATGAAAGGAAGAAGATTGTCTGCTTCAAGGTTTCTTGTTGCTCTGTAAGAGCATGGTTAGTGGCATAAAAGAAAGTTACAAATCCTAGTTCATCAATTATTGAACTAGGAAATGTTGGAAAAGTTAGTGAACTTCTCTGAAAATCAATTGCCTTTTTTATAATATCATGATGTTGCTATTTAGTTCTCACACTTTTTCCAGTGACCAAAGATGTCCATGAAGAGGATGCTACAAAACGTGTTCTGTGAATAGTAGACAGAATTCAGTTAAAGCTGACTTATCCAGGGGATTCTCTTCTGATTGTCTGATGCCCCCTTCTGGACAGTCTAGACCTGGATTAAGCAAGGGTCAGCATTGCTTGCTTAAAACTCAAGATTGAGTTATATCTAGAGGAAGTATATTAGGAAGACTCAAAGCCAGAGCCAGTCCACCCAAGAGGAAAATCCAGAAGAGTGGCAGTGGGAGTAGAATCCAAAGAAACTAGATAAAGGTGGAAGGCAGAGTCTGGAGACATTTTTTGAATGATAGCATCAACCATTGAAATCACTCTCTGCTGATATTTACATGACCAGAATTGACATACAGTTTCTCAGTTAATCTTTCTCAAAATTTTATAGTATGTAGGCACAGATCTCAACGAACTTTGATTAGGTGACATTTTCTTAGATATGACACTAAAAGCACAAGGAATCTAAGGAAAAATAAAGAAATTTGACTTCAAAATTTAAAATTTTGTGTTTTAAAAGCACTATCAAGCCTGGCATGTTGGTGCATGCCTATAATCCCAGAACTCTGGGAGACTGAGGCAGGAGGACAGCAAGTTTTAACCCAGTCTGGGCAACTTAGCATTGTAGTGAGACCCAGTCACAAAAAGAAAAAAAAATTAAAATGAGCTGGGTATGTAGCTCAGTGTGAAAGCCCTGGGTTCAATCCCCAACCCTCCACCCCAACAAATAAAAAGAGCACTATGAAAAAATAAAAAGATAATATACTGGGAGAAAATATTTGCAAATCATGTGTCTGATAAGAGATATGTGTCCAGAATACATAAAGAACTCTTACAACTCAATCATAAAGACAAACCACCCAATTAAGAAATAGGTAAAGGAAAGGAACAGACATCCCCTCCCCCAAAAAGATACAAATAGCAAGTAGCATGTGAAAATCTGCTCAACATCATTAGGGAATTGCAAATGAAAACTGCAATGAGAAAGCACTTCATACTTACTAGGATGACTTTAATCAAAAAGGCAATAAGGATATGGAGAAATGCACTGCTGGTGAAAATGTAAAATGGTACTTTGGAAAATAGTTTGGTCAGTTCCTTAAAATGTTTCACACAGAGTTACTGTAAGGCTCAGCAATGCCACTTCCACGTATATACTCAAAGAAAATAAAACATGGGTTCCCACAAAACTTTGCACACAAATGCTCATAGCAGCACTATTTACAACAGCCTAGAGTTGGTAGTCATACAAATGACCATCCACTGATGAATGGATACACAGAATGTAGCATGAATATTCATACAAAGGAATATTCAGCAATAACAGTAAAGTATTGGTATAGTCTATGGATAAAAGAAAATCTCAAAAAGGCCACATAATGTATAATTCCATTCACATGAAAATTTCCAAGTAGAGACATCTATAAAGATAGAAAATAGATGCATGTTTACCAGGGAATGGGGAAAGACAGGGAGCTGGGGAATGACTACTAATTAGTATGAAGTTCCTTTCTAAGATGCTGAAAATGTTCTAGAATCAGATAGTGGTGATGGTTGCATAATTCCGTGAATATACAAAATCCACTGAACTATATCCTTTAAACCTGTGCATTTATGGTATGCACTTAATAAAGAAAGTAGTTAAAATATTAAATAGATGAAATACTTGAGAGTTGCTGAAGACTACATGGGCTAGTAGTGAAGCCAAGATTCATAAACAATCTGTCAGCTCCAAACCCTGGGTTCTTGACCATATTGTCCTAATGTTGAAGGGCCTTCCTGAGCTAGAGAGCGCCTAAAGTGTCTTTAACAAGAGATCTGTGACCTCAGACCTACTGGGTTGTGAAACCTATCATCCTGACTCACCGTTTCATTGAGGTGTAACCTCAGGATGCTGAAGGATTTTTTGGCTGCTAAGATGGATGAAGCAGGCTGCTATGTAGAGCACATAGCAGAGAACATGTACCGGGATACATTGAGCCCAGGTGCTCTGAAACTCTGGTGTATTTCAGAATCACTTGGTGATCTTGAAAATGCAAATATCCAGGCTCCACCCCAAACACACTGCCTCAAAAACTGAGGTGCCTTTTCTCAGCGGGGTGGTTTCTGTAATAGGGTGGTGTTCACCGAGGAGTTCAGAAGAGGTTATTCCAGTCAGCCCAGAGGAGCTCTGAGGGAGCAGTGGGCTGCTGTGTGCAGGGAGCTGGGCCCTGGTTACTGTCTGCAGAGCTCGGGAGGCCTGGCTTCACGGCCAGCACCACAGCGTGGCCACGAGGAGCAATGCTTTGATCACAAGAGACCCAATACATATTTTGACTATACTGATACAAATAATTTGTCCTCCTAGAAAGTAACTCAAATAATCAATAAAAAAGATGAATTTTTAAATAGAATTTGTCCCAAATCTTCCACCGGAGAAAAATATTGTTTTATACTTTGATGAACACAAACCTAAATATAATAGGACTCTGAGCCTACAGATATGTAGAGGTAGTCTTAAGACAATTTTACATAAATGGGACAGCACAACCAACACAATTATCTTTTAAAATTGCTGTTGATATATTTGAGACCTCCGTAGGTTAGGAAGGAAATACTTCATTTTTAAAGCAAAGAAAATAGCTTGGCTTCGGTTCTGTACGGTTTCATGACAGTTGCCATTTTACGTGAAGCATAAAGACCACCTCCATTTTATTTTATTTATTTATTTATTTATTTATTTATTTTTGGTACCGGGGATCGAACTCAGGACCTTGTGCTTACAAGGCAGGCACCAGAACCACTGAGCTAAATCCCCAGCCCAACCACCTCCATTTTAAAGTTCATATTCTAAACCAACACATCACAAAACTTTCATGGATATTTTTTACATTACCCTTTTTTCCATGTGTACTGCAAGACTAATGAAAAAGTTCAGTTAATGCCTACTTTAGATTTTTATCAGTGCTGGAAATACGGTTAATTTTTTGAGTGCTTTCTAGAGGCATGAATGTATACAGGTCCTTAGAAATAAGGATTGAATTTATAAATTTTAGGTTAACTTTTGTTATATGTAAAAGGAGAGAATATTAGTTTTTGTCACTGATTTCCCTTATATCTCTCAAATTCTTCTGTGTCAAGAATCAATGTACAAGCTATTCTATAGATCTCACTGTAGTTTGTAATAAACTTATACCGAAGACAGAGCCAATACATAGTCATTGAAATTCTAGAATTTTTCAAAGTCAAGTTTTCTGTTCCTGTATTCATTCTTCCTATCAAAGAATATTCCATGGAGAAATTCCATCTTTGATACTTGGGGATGTCTGCATAAGACTGGAATTTTTGATTTTTTGAAAATTTGAGACAGGGTCAAATTTGTGGCCATCTTCCTACCCCAGCCCCCTGAAGTGCTGCAATTATAGGTCTGTACACCACATCCACTGAAATTCTTAATTCTGAGAGCAAGAGTAAACTGATCCCAAAAATAAATTAGCAGGAAAAAAATTTTAAACATTATTGTTTTGAAAATTATTGTTTCTCAAGAGAAATGTTTAACTTGACCTGCAGAAATGATGAGAAAGAGCAAATCTTTCTTATTCATGGTTAAATGGATTAACTATTAGTAAGGCCTAAGGAAACATCTGAAACAAACTGACAGAAACCTCTAATGTTAAATAGCAGGACTTTTGACTATAAAGATACATATTGATATTTCCCCCCTCACCCTTTTCCTATTGTTTGTATGAACCAATATTCTTTTTTAAAGAGGTTTATTCTTCCTTCTAGAAAATACTAAAATTATTTTGGGGATATCCATAAATAGGCAAAAACATGTTTAATTCCAAGGGGTTTTGCACATAACTTGTCTGCTTATTACCACCTCCATCCTTGTAATTGGAGAACTTGATAAAAGTGAGAATTAAACTTTCTTTTAAAAGCATGGAAACACCAAAGCACTTTTTAAAACTTTTCCTGTTTACATACCCCGTGGGGGTTGCGCTGGTTCGCAACAGCTGCGAACCCCCTGCGTGCAGGACTGGAGTTTTGCTGAGTCTGATGGCAAGGCCTGTAAGGCTCAGTTAGGGTTGGGTGGAGGGAGTAGTTCCTAATTTTTTTTTTTTTTTTGGTATTCACTAATTTTTGAAGGTAATCCAACTATTTTATCATATGTGTTTAGCACTTTCAACCAATTATCACATGTAGGTAGTGGCAGAACAAGGAAGCCAAAGGCAGAAAGTATTAAAAAATAAAAATGTAAGCTCAAGGACCCGAGTTCGATCTCCCCCCAAAAAAGAAAACAAAATGTAAATTGACATTAAAAGTATTGGGTACTGCCCTACTCTTTAGCCAGAGAGCCATCTCAAATGCACTTGAGAAAGCTCTCAGCATGACGCGCTTGTAGACACCACAGTTGAATAAAAGCTCTGGTTTATGGAGAAGAAATTCTGAGATTTTCCTTGGGGTGTTGCACCTCCGTGTTACCAAATCTTGGGAGGAGAACTCTGGGCTTGATTACCCTTCACAGAGAGGAAAAGGGTTAACTGGGCTGGAAGCTTCCGGTTGTGTGGGTGCCTGCTTATCTAGAAGGAGATTCTTAACGTTTCCGGGAAATGTCGGGGCTGAGATTGCGCGATCCTTCCAGAGAGGCAGGCGAAGGCATCTGCGCAGGCCACCGAAGGCCGTCGAGACGGAGCAGGGCAGGCTCACACTTCGCTCAGATCGCCCCACTGCGGATTTTACTTTCTTTCTCCGACTGTGGCTGGAGGCCCCAGTAAATCCCTTCAGGAAGCTGTACTGAGAGGATGTGAAATGTTTGGAAGTAGGTTTTGGAGGCTGAAACGAATAGGATTTTCCACTCTCCTCCTCTGTGTGCCAGAAAGTCAGTACAGTAACGTCAGAGCCGCAGAACCCTGAGGAGGAGCAGTGTGGAAATCACAGAGGGAGTGAGGGCAGTGGCTTGAGCATCACTGCCCACTCTGCAAGTGATGTCCCTGAAGTGACCACCACTCGGTTATAACCACTTATAAGCCTTCTTATTTAGATTTATCGAAATGGAGACCACCCAATTTGCAGTTTCCAAATGTAGATAGTTGGGTATTGTGGAAAACATAACTGTACATTAAGGTAACATTTTACATTTTCAAAAAAGTTAAACATTTTCAGTTCTGGCACTAGCCTTGTGACCAGGAAATTTCATCTCTAAGTCTCCCTCTGTAAGGAATTAGTGTGAAAAATAGATGAGAATGCAATTTCAAGTTACAAAATAGAGTACCAACATGCTGTTGTTAAAACTGTGGTGGCTCTGTGAGCCTGAGAGAATGAAGTGTTCAATAGCTTTCAGGCTTCCTGAGATATTCACCAGTAGACATTATGAAATCTTTTTTTTTTTTTTTTTTTTTTTTGGTACTGGGGATTGAACATGGGACCTTGTACTTGCAAGGTGGGTGGCAGAACCACTGAGCTAAATCCCTGGCCCTCATTATGAAATCTTAATAGCAGATACAACTGAAGCTTTGTGTGCTGAACCCCAGTCTAGAGGAGGAGAGTTAAGAGATGCTTGATAGTGTCCCACTGGATATACTACATAAGCTATTAAAATAATGAAGTATTCCCATTCCAATTGTAAATAACCTCTGTTGCAAGACTGAGTTTTTAAAGCAGTATATTGATATTCGCTTTGTATTTATATAAAAAGGCAATAAATTGCAGGCTTCAAGGTTAATAAGCAGGTACAATACAATGTATTTTTTGCCCACATAAATGTTTGGAGCAATATTTGAACATTCTGAAGAACATGAGACAAGTTTATATATATAATGTCAGATTGCCTAGCCTCCCTGTTCCCACACTAAGTACCAGTAGTGTTCACTTGTTATTGGGACAACCAAAAATATTTCTGCAAATTTCTAAAATACTCCACTGAGAAACACTAGATTTACATACATTATCATGTAATATATGTCCCCTACAGTAGCCCATGGAGATGACTTGAGTGGAAACATTTAGCTTTAGATCTCTCCTTGAAAAACCAGAAAAGAAAAACCTATCTTATTACATATAA
Source organism: Heterocephalus glaber (assembly GCF_053883595.1). Taxonomy (NCBI): domain Eukaryota; kingdom Metazoa; phylum Chordata; class Mammalia; order Rodentia; family Bathyergidae; genus Heterocephalus; species Heterocephalus glaber. The sequence continues at coordinate 12,267,264 of NW_028258156.1, forward strand.
AGAGAGCATGTGAGGCAGATGAGACCAAACCTAAAGGGTGTCAGAGGTGAGGGAATACTCAGTGATAAGGACATTCTGAAATAAAAGCATTGTCAGCCTGTGATTTCTCCATAATACGGTAATAAAATCATGAGAAATTTTGTGCCAGGCTTTGTGCTTATTTTACATTTAAAATTTTTACTTAATCCCATCAAGGGCAGAATCTAGGACAGGTACTGCTCTCCACTTTAGATGAAAAAACTGTATGTGCTCAGGAAGTCTGACCCCTGCGCACCTTTAGTCTGATGGCTGGCACCCAAGGAGGCAGACACTCAGAGCGCGGGGTTGGGGCTGGTCTCTGGGGGTGACCACTTCACTCACACCCATGGGATACCCACGGGCGTGAGTGGTTGAAAGCACAGACAAGGCCGCCTATGGTGTTTTTCTGCCTCACTGTATCCTAAGTCTTCCATATTTTCAAACATTTTATGTGAAGATTCTATTTTATGAAAGTCTCTTCCTCTCAATTTTCAAAATTCAGCTATGAAGCCATCCATGCATTTTAAAAGCATTTCATCATACCCTCGAGTTCTTGGACTGATTTACCAGAGTTTTGTTTTCATATGGGAGCAATTAAACTCTTTCTGTATCTGATTATTTCTGTGAATAGACAGAAATTGCTATTTGGAGATAACTGATTTCTAGCAAAAACTTGGAGCATCAATGCATTGGATAGAAAAAAGCCATTTAAAAGTCCAAACTTTTATTGGAGAAAACAATGCCTTTGTTAAACCGTATTATTTGGAAATGAGATGCTGCTTCTTCCTCTTAATTCATATCTGCTGACTTATCAGTGACGGTGGTACTTGGACTCAGAAATGTGTAAGATAAAGCAAAAAGAATGTGTTATTTGCGCTTCAGTCAGATGTACCCTAATTATGTAATGGCATTAGAAAATAACTGGAGAAATGTTCTTAGAAGCTCAACAAGAGAATTTTGGCAAGGATAGGTACACTCCCATGAACCGATGAGAGCTTCAAGTGGAAATTTCAAATACAGCTAGGTTTTACCTGAATTCAACTTTGCCTTTCTTATGATGCTTGTTAGGAATAAACCAACCCAAGTGCAATGACCCGAGTTCGATCCCCGGTACCAAAAAAAAAAAAAAAAAAAAAAAAGAATAAACCAACCAACAACACACTTTAGCACTTTATTATTTCTCATCAATACTCTAGGAAAATGTAACCAATGGGGAGCAGAAGTGGTGCTTGATACACTTACAGATTTGTCACTGAATTACTAGAAAAGATTAATAGGCTTAGTGCCTTCTGGTGATGAAATCTGTCACTATCAGCCTAATTTGGATTAATATTTGGTGAATAAAGAAAAACAAGATTGCAGGGTGTGGGCTCCAAATAGTTTCAGAGATCACAGTCTCTTTTTAGGTTGGGAGTTGGGAAGCCATCAGGGACCTAAAGAGCAATTAGTCAACATTCATGTTTGCACAAGACTGGAGAAGAAGCTTTGTAAATTCGGAAGGGTGTTCCATGATCCAGAACACATAGACAAAGTTGTATGTTGTCCAAGGATGTGGCAGAGAGTAATAATGTGGAGAAGTTCACTAAAACTGGGGACTATTAGGAAATAACATGTCCTTTATTGGGGTCTTCACCCAGACAAATATTACTTTGGTTCCAGCCTGACCCCTAAATTATTTGACATATATAATACTTAAATATATAAAGCAACCAGATACATTTTGAATATAGTACCACATTTTCAACTTGGAAAAAATTAGAATCTAAGGCTGAAATGTAAGAGGATGATTGGACATAAGTGATATCTTTTAAATATTAAGGTTATTTTATACAGCTTCTGTAGAAAATGGAGCCGGCAAAGTTTAACATTTGAATACCTTATTAGGGCTGCGATCTCAGGGAAGAAGTTAGGGCAATGGAAATGAAGCAGAGAAGGAGGGAGTGCAAGTAGAAGAAAATGCGTTATAGAGCTGGCTACTATTTGATGTCAAGTGCAGGGGATCGCTTTAGCTTACAAGACCATTTTCTGGGAGGCCATGAACTTTAGAAAAAGATTTCTCAGGAAAGGAGAATAATTTATTTGACAACCCCCATTTCCCATTGGTCAAAGATTTACCCTTTACAAAGTATTAATTCTTCCAGGGTGTATGCAAGTCATCATTAAGAGAATCTGGGCTTCTCCTGCTTTACTAGCAATGCAGAAGCTAGAGAGAGAAAAGAGGAACAACCTGTGGGCTGAGATAAGGCACTTCTGGCTTGTGCCCTGGCAGCTTGTGCAAAAATAGGGGGCCAGGGATCTGGAGGTAGATGTTGCCAAGAGAATCTGAGAAAGCAAGTGTTACAGTCCCAGTACAGGGGTGACTTGTGCCTAGGCAGTCCCACCTCGCATGCCTGGCCCCTCAGCATGAGCCCAGACAAAATGCAGCCCATCCTGCGTAGGGAGTACCAACAGAAGCTCTGTTTGGGTCCACCTCAGGAACAGGACCCATATCATGTCTCCCTCTTCAGTTTTCTTGATGAAAAGTCAATGACAACTCAGGCAGTGTGACATTGGGAATTGTGTTACTAGCTCTGAGAAATCCAGAAGTTGGTGCATTCAGCAGATGAATTGTACCCAAGCTTTCTGATTTCAAGTAGGCTACCATCTGCCCAGATTTCTTTCTTTCTTTGTAGAACTACACTATCATATGTAAAATGTTCCAACGTCATAAATTTTTCCTATTTCCTATCACACAGCAGTCTCAGTACCCGAAGGTATAAAATTCAAATGTTTAGTCAGCTGTTTCACCACCTCCTAGGAAAGCGGCCAGTTTCTCAGCAAGAAAAATTAGTTGAATTCTCATGTATTTCTTCCCTATATCTTCCACTTAAATCTACATTTTACATTCTGTTGTCTGCCATACTTCTTCCTTGATCGTATTTTGTACATTTAGAATTCTTGGTCACAAAGAGCAGTAAAAACATGGATAACAAGTAAAACTGAATCTATGGGAAATATATCAAGACTGACAAAATCTATGGGAAAGCTGGAAAAGCAATTTGGGCAGAAACCATGATAGGTGAGGCACAGACACAGTTCTGCCACAGGTGGTCTGCGAGGGTGTCACTGCTTGAGGGGCTGTCACCCCCCCACCTGCCCTTCTACAGCTGTGAAGGTTACTTCTGGGGAAGTACCCTACTGTGCTCTGTGGGCCACTTCACTCACCCATTTGGTGATGATTTCTCATCTTTATTCTTTGCTGAAAATCATAGAAAGTTAATAGCAGTTGCATTCTGGAAGTAGAGATCTTTATACAGTAACTGAATGGAATTTTTTCAGTCTTTGTTGTCTCTAAAGACCTGGTCTTTCAAATACTAAATCTTAACCATTATCCAATAGCAAACTTAATTATTATGTGATCTGAGTTTCCCTGTTGGGGTTTCACTAAAAATGACTGATGTTTTCTCCTCACTGGTTTTACTTCAGTTTTAATCAAATATAATCAGATAATTTGAATTTTCTACCAGACCATTTGGCATGTTTTCTGGCAACTAAGTCAATAAATTTACTGAGCATGCATAGCTTGAAGTTTTCTGGTGATAGTGTTTTATTGATTTGCTCTTTTGTAATTAAATCAAATAAGCTAACATTTCTAGGTACTCCAGAGAACATGACTTTAACATTTATTGGGCCAGACTTGTCATTTTGTGAAATTGTGCTGATGGACACACTGAACCATGCAAGATGAGATTTGAAATGTAATAAAACTCACATAAGATCCACTGAGCAAGATCTACCTTTATCTAAGATGTCCAGATTTTTTAGCACCAGCTGAGGAGGAAAAGCCCTGACTAATGGTGGTTTGTATTACTCATACACTCATGATTGCAGCTAGAGAAAAATGAGTTATATTCAGCCTAGAGGGCCTTTCCTCTAAAGAACCCCAAAACCATGACTACATTTTACATGTGTTTTCAATGTGTTCAGTTAAAGAAAAATAGAAGTCAATCAAACATTTAATTTTAGAAATGGGATCTATAAGACACACATGAACAAAACATTGACTGAATTTTTAATCCTTAAGCCAGTGTTTAAGATGTTAGGTTGAACTAGTCAACATTTTTCATAAGTGCTATGGAGACTCCACTGAGACTGAGTTAGGGCTTTTACAAAGGAAGAAATCAGAACACAGAGGGTTGTATGAATTGCTTGTATTCACAAGTTAATTAGCAGAATCAATGACTAGATTATTTTGCTCTTCATAAGGTGTAAAGAAACAATTCCCACCAGGCCCTTTGCATAAGCACAGAGGCTGTTCACTGCCTTGATTCTGCTAAAACTCTATATGGGAAATTTGATCTAAACAAGCCTAGAAGTTCAGTCCCTTTTTTCTAACCAAGGGAAAAGACCACAGTTTAAAAAGTGATGTGTTGGAACTGGTAATTACATGGGAGGCCTTTATAAATGGCGTCCTTGCATGAACAGGGGCTTGTCAAGATGGCAAGAGGTTATTTTCTTCCTACCTGGATGGCCACACTGGCAAACAAAGCAATCCGGGAGCATTCAGCACTCTGCTAACACTGCTAAGTGACTGTCTCTGGAAGACTGCTTGGCTCTGACAAATGCTTCAGAAAAGCCTGTGGATGCCCAGTGTGGTGGTGCACACCTGTCATCCAGCACTCAGGGGGGCTGAGGTCGGAGCATCTAGCGTTAGAGCCTAACCTGGGCAAGTTACTTGGTGAGACCCTTGTTCAAAAAAACAAAAAACAACAACAAAAAACCCAAACAAACAAAAAAACAAAAAACAAAAGCAAAACAACAAAACCAAAACTAAAAAATGCCATTCAAAAATGATGGGGAATGTAGCTGAGTGCAAAGGTCCTGGATTTAGCTGGAAGTAACACACACACACACACACACACACACACACACTGTGTAAACCTGTGAATGCACATTTCCTCCATAAACTTTAAAGAGCTCTGAGAGCTACTTGAGTTTCTCTGGCTGGGGAGTTTTCTGTACTTGTCAGTGATGAAACCAACTGATTCAGATCCATTACAGACTCTAGACAGAGTCCGAGGCTCTTGACCTGGTAAGGATCAGGTGCTCCCTGACAGATGCCTGACGTTGCAATCCTAGTTGAGAGGTACAGATTGGGGGTGACATGCAATTTTTAGGCTTCCTTTTGATCTCCCAGCCCCACTCATTCTCTGCCCTGCCACATGTGCATTCCAGCAGAGCAACTGTCCCGCACCTTCCCTGGAGAGAAGCCCACCTGCTCTCTCCAGCCACCCCTTTGAAGTGCAGGAAGTGAGGGCTTCTTTGCCCCATCACTCACCCTCCCTCATCCCAACCCTCCCATCTCATTAAAAAGAGAGAGAGAAAAAAACCCAGATTGGGCACCTAGCTCAGACTGGAAGACCTGAATGTGATCTCTTTGAATTTTGATTTCCCAAGAAAAGTATATCATGTTTTTAATGTTTCGTAAACCAATCGGAATGATCCATTTTCTGTTCTGGGTATATAACAGCCTGGGGCTCCTTCACAAATGCAAATAACTGTCACATTATGATCCATAGCCGAGTATTTCTTGACACTTTTCCTTGAAGTTATAAGAACACTTTTATGCAGTTCATATGACTTAGCCATGTTTTAAAATTAATCTGTAACCAAATCATTTTTCTAATGTCCAGCTGTGGAAACTATTGTTTTGAATATATATATATATATATATTTTATTTTGGGTATTAAATATATATTTTTAGAACAATGATTATTTAATCTAGGCATTGTTATTTAAAAGCAAAGCAAATATAGTCTTGGTTTGTCCACTTCTTTGTAGCACCAGGAAAATAAAATCAGTGTATCCATTTTTTTTTTTTTTTTGGTACCGGGGATCAAATTCGGGTCTTTGCGCTTGTGAAGCAGGTGGCACCACCACTGAGCTAAATCCCCAGCCCCAATGGATCCATTTTTTAAAACCTGTACTTCCTTATTAATTTAATCAGTATCATCACAGAACTCAGAGCCGAGAATACAGGTAATACCAAGGATTTTTATTATATGAGCACCTCCAACTCTATTTTATGTTTTAAAGAAAATTCAGATTACAGGGCAAACAAGATAGGGTCTTGCTTCATATTTTTCATTTAGGATGGGTTTCTTACCCTCTAGGAGCCATATTCATTTGAGAAAGACCCATGGACATTGTATTTTGTCATTATTTCTCAACTATTTAAAATTATGAGAATATACTAACTTACAGGAAAGTTGAAGGAAGACTAAAATGAATCTTCCCTTTTTGCACTGTTAAATAGCTTTACAGTACATTACTACAGCCAGGACACATATATTTATTTAAAAGTATATTGGATAGTTGTACACAAATGAGGCAAGTCTTTGTGGCAATTTACTACATAGTATATACCCCAACTTGCTGAAGAAAATTGCTGATGTTAGTGTGCAGCAAATTTGTTCCTTTGCTTGCAAGTGCAAGGTCCTGAGTTCAATCGTCAGTACTGGAAAAAAAAATTGTTCCTTTGGTTTCATCACTTACAAAAGTACCTCATTATGAAACTACATTTGATTTTTAGGGTGCTATACTATTAAAATTAGGTAACTTACACTGAATAAATGAATGCATTTTATTGGTAGCAAATTTCATTATGTTTACACAGGTGGATACAGAATTTCCATTCATTAGTCATTCCAGGTGGATCTGAGTTATGTTTTCCTCCTTAAATTCTTTTATTGGTACATTTCAGGTATACAAAACATTTATATTTATCATTGGGTATTTGTACCTGTACATGATGTATCTTGGTTGTTATTTTTTTCCCATGTCCTCCCTTCACCCTTTCCTATTTACAAAGACTATGTTTCCATTTTATCCTTTTCTCATAATTTTTCCTTTTCCTTCTTTCCTTTTCCCTTCCCCTCCCACTTCCCCTACCCCTTTGGACCTTTTCTTCCTATTTCAAATTATCAATTATTCATTTTAATAATGTTAATCCTTATTTACACTTTCAGTTTCTCACACCAGAGGAACTATTTGGTATTTACACATGTGTGTCCTATTTATTTCACTTAAGAGTATGGTCTCAATATGCATTTACTTAGCTATAAATGTCTCTAGTTTGTCATTCTTTATGGCTGAGTAGTACTCCATTTTATGAAAAAAACCCCCACATCTTCTTTATCCAGCTTCCAGTTAATGGGCACTTGGACTGTTTCCAAGCTTTAGCTATTACAAACTGTGTCGCTATAAACAAGGGTGCACATATATCACTATGGTATGATTCTTTTAATTCTTTTGGGAAGATCCCCAGCAGGGAAATAGCTGGCTCAAATGGGATCTCTAGTCCTAGTTCTCTGAGGTATCTCCATAATGATTTCCACAGTAGTTGCACTAGTCTGCACTCCCACCAACAATGAAGAAGGGTTCCTTTCTCTCCACACCCCCGCCAGCATTTATTATTGGTTGATTTCTTGATAGCAGCCATTCTTTCTGGGGTGAGGTGGAATCTCAGTGTTGTTTTCATCTGCATCTCTTGAATGACCAGTGATGATGTTGAACACTTTTTCATATATTTATTTGCTGGTTTTACTTCTTTGTCTGAGAAATGTCTGTTCATTTCAGATGCCCATTTTTGAATTGGGTCTTTGAATTTGGGGGGTCTGATTTTTTTCAATTCCTTATATATTCTAGATAGTAGACCTTTGTCTGAGTAACAGCTGCTAAATTTTTCCCCCACATTGTAGGTTGACTCTTAGCTCTGTTGGTGGTTTCTCTTGCTGTGCAGAAGCTTTTTAATAAGATGAGATCCCAGTTGTTGATTCTTTGTGCTAGTTCCTGTGCTATTGAGGTTTTGTTCATAAAGTCTTTTCCTATGCCAATGTCTTCAAGAGTTCTACCTAAGTTATCTTCCAGCAAGTTTAGTGTTTCTGTTTTAATATTTATATCTTTAATCCACTTTGATCTTAGTTTAGTGCATGGTGATAGGTATGGGTCTAGTTTTAATCTTTGGCAGGTTGAAATCCAGTTTTTCCAACACCATTTATTAAATAGGCTACCTTTCCTCCAATGAGGGCAGTTGGCTCCTTTGTCAAAGATGAGGTGGCTGAGTATGTCTCGAGTTGTTTCTGCATCTTCTAATCTATCCCACTGATCCTCGGGTCTGTTTCTTTGCCAGTACCATGCTGTCTTTATCACAGTAGATTTGTAGTATAGTTTCAAGTTGGGGATTATGATACCCCCAGCCATGTCTCTGTTGCCTAGAATTGCTTTTGCTATTCTAGGTCTCTTCTGGTTCCAAATGAATTTTTGAATTGTTTTCTCTAGTTCTGTGAAGTATATTGTTGGAATTTCAATCAGAATTGCATTTAATCTATGTAGTAGTTTTGGAAGTATGGCCATTTTCACTATATTGGTTTTTCCTACCCAGGAACAAGGGATGTCTTTCCGTTTTCTTATATCTTCCTTGATCTCCTTTTTCAGAGTGGTGTAGTTTTCAGTGTAGATGTCTTTTGCTTCCTTTGTTATATTGATTCCTAGATATTTCATTTTTTTGGATGCTATTGTAAAAAGACTTGTTTCCCTAATTTCTCTCTCAGTGAGTCTGTTGTTTGTGTACAAGAAGGCTATTGTTTTTGAGTGTTGACCTGGTATCCAGCTATTCTACTGAATCTGTCAATTAAGTCTAGAAGTCTTTTGGCTGAGTTTTTTGGTCTTCTATGTAAAGTATCATATCGTCAGCAAATACTGACAGTTTAACTTCTTCCTTTCCTATCTTTATTCCTTTTATTTATTTATTTCTCTTTTCTAAATTTCTGTGGCAAATGTTTCCAGAACTATATTGAACAGGAGTGGTGATAGTGGGCATCCTTGTCTTGTTCCTGATTTTAGTGTGAAAGTTTTCAGTTTTTGACCATTTAGTATGATGTTGGCTGTTGGTTTTTCATAGATAGCCTTAATCAGGTTGAGATAAAGACCTTCTATTCCAGTTTTCTGTAGGGTTTTTTTTTTTAATCATGAATGGGTGTTGGATTTTGTTGAATGCTTTTTCTGAATCTATTGAGATGATCATATGGTTTTTGTCCTTGGCTCGGTTAATATAGTGTATTACATTTATTGATTTATGAATGTTGAACCATCCTTGCATCTCTGAGATAAATCTGACTTGGTCAGGTTGTATTATCTTCTCAATGACCCTCTGTATTCTGTTTGCCAGTATCTTGTTGAGGACTTTTGAATCTATGTTCATTAGGGAGATTGGCCTGTAGTTCTCTTTTTGGGTTGGGTCTTTCCCTGGTGTTGGAATCAAAGTAACACCAGCTTCCAGAATTGAATTTGGAAGTATTGCTTCCTTTTCAATTTCACTGAAAAGTTTAAAGAGTAGTGGCAATAACAGTTCTTCTCTAAATGTCTTGTAGAATTCAGCAGTGAAGCCACCAGGACCTGGGCTTTTCTTTGTTGGTAAATTTTTAATTTAGTTTTCAATTTCTCTTATTGTAATTGGGGTGTTTAGAATTTTTATATCTTCTTCATTTAACTTTGGCAATTCGTGTATATCTAGGAATCTGTCCATTTCTTCTGTGTTTTCTATTTTATTAGAGTACAGGTTCTTGAAGTAGGTATTGATGATCCTCTGGATTTCTGCTGGATCTATTGTTACTTTACCTTTTTAATTCTTAATTGCATAGATTTGAGCCTTTTCTTTCCTTTTTTTGATAAGGTTGGCTAAAGGTTTATCGATTTTATTTATTCTCTTGAAAAACCAACTCTTTGATTCATTGATTTTTTTGTATTGTTCTCTTAGTCTCCATTGCATTGATTTCTGCTCTGATCTTTGTAATTTCCTCTTTTGTATGAGCTTTGGGTTTGTCATGTTCTTCTTTTTCTAGGACCTTGAGGTTCAGAATTAGGTTTTTTATTTGAGCACTCTCTGTTTTCCTAATATGGGCATTCACTGCTATGAATTTCCCTTGTAGAACTCCTTTCATTGTGTCCTATGGATTTCTGTATGTTGTACTGGCATTACCATTTACTTGTAGAAACTGTCTAATTTCTTCTTTAATTTCCTCTGTGACCCATTGGTTGTTCAGGAGAGTGTTATTCAATTTCCATGTGTTTGTGGGAGTTTTGTGGTTTCTTATGCTATTGATCTCCAATTTTATTGCATTATGGTCTGATAATATATGGGGGTAACTTCAATTCTTTTGGATTTACTTAAACATGGCCTATGAGCTAGCATGTGGTCTATTTTGGAGAATAACCCATGTGCAGCTGAACAGAATGTGCGTTCTGATTTTATGGGGTGGGACACTCTGTAAACATCTATTAAGTCCATTTGTTCAATAGCTTTGTTCAGTTCTAGAATTTCATTGTTAATTTTTTGTCTAGATGATCTGTCTATGTGTGATAGTGTAGTATTGAGGTCTCCCACTACTATTGTATTAGTGCTTATTTGGTTTTTCATTACTATTTGTTTTGTATAGTTGGGGGCATTTGTATTTGGTGCATATATATTTAGGATTGTCATCTCTTCCTCTTGGATTGTTCTCTTCACAAGGATGTAGTGACCATCTTTGTCTCTCTTAACTAGTTTTGGTTTGAAATCTACTTTGTCTGCAAATAAGATTGCTACCCCTGCTTTTTTTCGGGTTACTGTCATGTGGAGAACTGTTTTCCATCCTTTTACTTTCAGCCTATGAACTTCCTTTTGAGTTAGGTATGTTTCTTGTATACAGCATATTGTTGGATTTTGCTTCTTAATCCATTCTCCCAGTCTATTTCTTTTGATTGGTGAATTGAGGCCATTAACATTGATAGTTATAATTGATAGATATTGATTCATCCTTGTCATGATGTTTTCCTGTTGTTGGCTCTTTTATTTTTTATTTTTCCCCCTTTCCCTTTAGTTTCTTGCCTTGCCTGGTGGCTTCACTCTGTTGGGCCTCATGGAATTGTAACTTTCATTGTCTTTTTCTACGACATTGTTTAGAATTGTTTAGAGTGCTGGTTTGGTGTTCATGAGATTTCTCAGGTATTCTTTGTTGTGGAAGTATCTAATTTCCCCATCGATTTTGAAAGATAATTTTTCAGGATACAACAGTCTAGGTTGGAAGTTATTTTCTTTTAGGGCTTGAAATCCTTTAGTCCAGACTCTCCTTGACTTGAGGGTTTGTGTTGAGAAGTCTGCTGTAATTCTGATGGGCTTTCTCTAACTGCTTGTAGGACTTTTTCTTCTGTTGGGTTTCTGCAATCTTGACTATTGTATGTCTAGGTGTAGATTTTTTTTGATCATGGCTAGTTGGAGTTCCATATGCCTCACTTATCTGTATGTCCAATTCTCAACCTCTGTCTGGGAAGTTTTCTAGTATTACTTCTGTGAACAATTTTTTTTTAATGTCATTTATACTTTCTCGTGCTTTTTCATGGACTCCTATCAGTCTTATGTTATTCTTCTTTGTGTCATCTAGCAGCTGCCGGATTGATTTCTCTTGGTCTCTTACTATTTTGAAGAAATCTCTGTTTTCATGGTCAGTAACCTCAGTCCTGTCTTCTATATCTGATAATTTGTCTTCACATTCCCTCAATTTGCTATGAATACTTTCAATGGAGTTTTTAATCTCCTGAATATCTTTGAACCTGTTTCATGGATTTCATTTCTTTCATATGGTAGGCATTCATGGCTTCCAGCATGTTTCTGAGCTCATCTATTTTTTTTCTGTTTCTGTTCTAGATTCATGATTACCTCTAATCATGTCTTTGACTCTGCTCACCATCTCTGTAGTTATCTGGGTGATTATTTCTGTTCTGACTTTTTCTAGAGCCTCATTCATCTGTTTTGTTACTTTGTGTGCTATCAGTTCAGGGTGTCCAGGTGGTTGATTATTAGACTTTTCCACCTCGTTTCCCCCATAATTTGCCTTTTGTGGGGTGCAAGTCTGGGTTTATGCCTTACTTAAATGTCTTCTCATTTTTGTTCTTGGTACTGCCCTTGGTTTAGTGCCTGGGTTGGTACTTCGAAATTGCTTATTGTAAATATCTTTTTTTCTTGTATTTAGAACCCTTATGGAATGATTGCTTCTTAGGGGTGTCTTCCAGATATATCTGGTCTTTAGGTTTTGAGTCTCTAATGACTCTGAGGCTATCTCATTTTCATTATACCGGGAAGGACAACTGATTAGATCAATCGCAAGACCTTAGCCCAAGTAATTCAATCAGCAACACCATAGCATCAAGTACAGCTTAGAAAATGCCAGTTTGTGGTAGTTATTAATCTATCATCTTTAACTGTGTGTATTAAATCAAAATCGAGGACCAGTCCAACATATATTTATAGTGAATAGGCTTTTCAATATAGCAAATTTACCCTTTGGGATGTGGAGTTAGAAGGATTTGGGGAGGGAGGGATAGATAGGTAGAAGGATAGGCAAAGGTTAGCAGTGAGGCCAGAGGACACAGGAAGATCAAGCAAACTCTAAGCAACTGTTGAAGACAAGAGGAAAAGTCAAAATGAAAGAACAAAGACGAGAACAGAACAACCTAACAGCAATAGGGAGGCTAGAAACTATTTAGTTTCCTTTAAAACTAATGACAATTGAGAGAAGGAAAAAGAGAAGAAAATAAAAATAAAGAAGAAATCTAAATTAGGGCCAGAACAGGATCAAAAAGGGAGATGAAGAACAATGTGGGACAGTGAGAGAATGAGAGAGAGAGAAAGAAAAGAAAAAAAAAAGAAAAAAAATGGAAAAATTTGAAAAGAGTAGAAAAAAATTAAAAATTAAAAATAAAAACAAAAAATAATTTTGAAAATAACAAATAAAAAATAAAAATGAAGGGCCTCCTTCAGGGTATGTCTCTGCTGTCACAATAGACAATGTGGGCAGCAGTGTGCAGATATAAGTCAATGAGTCTCAGTAAGCCAGTCTCAGACCCATGAGATTCAGGCAGATTTCTGGCTGCAAGTCCCAAGTTGAGCTCCCTGTCCTCCTGCAGGGCTGAATTCTGCAAGGTTCTACTGCAGGCTCCAGCTGCCCTTCCCCTGAAGATAGTCCAAGTTCCAATGAGAGGTGATGATCCCTCCAATTTACCAACTACTATGTGCCTTTACTGCAGAGATTCTCTTCACTTTTCCAGTGGGCTTCAATTTTCAAGAAGTCTGAGAGATGCCCTCTTTCTGTTGTTCACTTCTGCTCTATCTTCTGGAGCTCAATGGCCCTTATGACCCCCTGCACCTCTGTAGTGTGGAACCAGGTACTGGCACAGCCAGGAGGCCAGAGGCAGGGATGAGGGTACTGCAGGCATCTGTACTGGTTGCTCCATGTGACTCAGATCTGAATTTTACATTCAAACTTTTAATATAGTTTTTTAGTTTTATGTGACTTGAATTTTTAAGATGTCTGTAAAATACTTAAATGAGTATCTTTCCTTCAGATACCAGATTTGATATAAATGCTGTAATAGAGGTGTGTAGATAGTGGATCCTGGATGGAACTGGATCCTTTATTGAGAAGAATACAATTCTACATGAGGACTTAATGAATCCAAACTCGTGTCATGCCTGTGTGCATACCCAATTAAGCACTGGAAACAAAAATTGTTTTGGTGAAAAAAGTGATTCTTTCTTTTTTTCCTATTACTGAGAATTAAAACTAGGACTTCGCACTGAGCTACATACCAGCCCTTTATGCACTTTTATTTTGAGAAAGGGTCTCATTAAATTACTAAGTTGTCAAGGTTTGACTTAAATTTGAGATCTTCCTGCCTCATCTTCTCAGAGTCCTGGGATTACAGACATATACCCCCATTCCTGGCTTACATACTCCTTTCTAAATTCATGAATCTTACCACTTGTCCTCTGGATTTCTAACCTAACTCCTTTTCACCAAATTATTGAGAGTAGACTACAAAATCATGGTACTTCACTCCTTAATACTTCAGTATATCTGAGAAAAGATAATAAAATGAGTTCCTTAGCTGTACTGGGTTCATAGTAAGAACGGGAAAGTGATTTGACTAACATAATTGATTAGCATCAACTAACAGAAAGTCTATATTGAATTTTCCCAAATTGTCCCCACAATGTCCTGGTTTTTGTTGCTCTCCTGGAATTCAGTCAGTTTCAAGCCTTATATACAGCTGTTATGTCTCTTGTGGAAGCAAACTTGGCATTTTTTTCTTCCTTACAACTTAGACACCCCATCACAGTTCACTTTGTACTGTAAGAATGACAAAGGCAATTGAACCACCATGTCGGAATTTGATCCTTAAATAAAAACAAAAACAAAAGCAAAGTAAATTTGAAAATTGACTATCAACCTAAAGTTCTTTGCAAAAGCAAATTTATCTTTGATTTTTATTAATATGTTTTAGTCCATTTTCTGTTGTGTAACAGAATAAATTTTCTAATGAAAAGAGGTTCATGTGGGTTTGTGGTTCTGGAGTCTGGGAAGTCCAATAGCGTGGCTCTGGCATCTGCTCTGCTTCTAGTGAGGGCCTTGAGCAGAAGGGAAAGTAGACAAAGGGAAGAGACAAATGAGTCCTTGTGATAATGAACCCATTCCTGTGAAAAGCATTAATCCACTCATGAGGGGTCTATGACCCAGACACCTCCTACCTCTCAATTCTGCCTCATTGAGGAATCAATGTTCCACAACATGAAATTTTGGGGGACACATTCAAAACACAGCAATATGCTAATTATGAAAGTTCCTGTATTTCCTACAGTAGAATAATGTAAATATGGTAACACTAACACTTTTTTGTAAGTGAACTTTTGGTAGTTTTATGGTGGGCTGATCTTGTTTCTTTTTGGATGTCTACATAGTTGTATCTCCATCTTCTTTGGGCCCTGTTGAGTCTTCCTTGTCTATAACAGTTCTACAGCCTCACTCTATTCTTCACAATACTGACTCTCTCTTTGAAGACTCCAGGCATGTTGTCCTGCAAAGCACTCCCTGCTCAGGATTGTTCGGTCCAATGTGCTAAAACTCATGACCATCATTACTCTTTTTTGATGCCAATATTGTTCCAAATTTAGCCATGTGTGCCACTTCAAAAACCCCAGCCTGTGTCCTATTATCATGATGTCATAAATTCTTGAGTACATCTTTGCTTTCTTGTACAATAAATTGTTCCAGACTCATCCCAGACAGGAATCAATTATTTCTGCACACAGCTCTGGTTCTTTTTAATGGAACATAATAATTAAAGCCAAGATCCTTCTAAGCCCTTCCAATGGATACAGCTAAAACAAATTTTAAAAATTAATCAAATTAATATTTCTAACTAAATTCAACAAAAGGGGAATTTTCCCTGTCTATTTTATATCTCCTTCCATATGAAACTACTTCAACATCATTATATTTATTCATTTACTACAAATTGCATTAAAGCATGCTTTCAGAATCAAAAACCAACTTAGTAAACTTACTAAGTCAAATTTCAGATTATTTATCAGCTATTTTTTTCCTCACAATGTATCCACCGTATTGTGCTCTAACTGAACAAATTACTTTCTCTGTCTGGCAGTTATCAATTGCATATATGGTTAGGATAATTTGCTTCTAATGATATTTTAATTTTAGGGTTTACCTTTCCCATCATTTTTAATTTTATTTTGTTTATAGACTATATAGAACATTCATATTGTATGAAAGCCAAAACTAAAAAAAAAAGTCATACTCAGAAAAGTTGTGCTCCAATTCCTATCACATCTATGCTAGTCCCACCTATTGCTACTTGTAACTATTTTTGTTAGTTTCTGGCTTATCTGTCCTGTGTGTGGTTTTTTTTTTTTTTTTTTTTTGGTACCAGGGATCAAACTCAGGTCCTTGTGCTTGTGAGGCAGGCAGCGGAACCACTGAGTTAAATCCCCAGCCCCTTTCCTGTGTTTCTTATAAGTAAAACATATGTCTTTTTATTCCTTTTATTTATTTTATACAAAAAGTAGAGTATGATGTATACTATTTCAAACATAATTTTTAAACTTACCTATATAACCGCAAAATGACTTCATTTGTTCATAGAACTTTCCTCATCATTTTATTTGTATAAAATTCAATTTTTTTGGTTTAAATGGATTTTCCTATCAATTTGAAGTCAATGTATGTAGCCAGTGTCAACTATGTTTTTATGTTTGCTCAGGTCAATTTAAAAAATAATTTGGTGCCAAGACTTTATTGTCAGTCAGTTTTTTATCCAAACTAAATTTTTTAGTTAATTTTTATATGTTTATTATAGCAGGACTTTCATCATTTTAAAAGCAGAAATTATTTTTATTTCTTTTAGAAGCACTTATTACTAATTTGATAATTGACCTGTGATATATATTTATTTCTTATGTAATTTATGAGAAGACTTTAAACAGAATCCCTCAGGATTACTCTAACACTCAGGGTTGCTTAAAAGTCTGCTTCATATTCTTTACATCATTTTGATGATGGGTAGTTGCTGGGAACATTGCTTGCTGAGCAGAGTTAGTGTTAGTACTAAAACTGGTTAAAGTCCCCTACCTTAAAATGGCTAAGTCAAATGGGGGTGGTCAAATTGTCTGACTTAATTTCAGGCCAGCCATATAGAAAATCTACAATGGATAGTGTATGCTACTTCATTCAATAGATTGATCTCCTGATCTTTAATATGGAAGATGCACACACATTGGCTTTTGACCTTTTACTAGATGGCAAGAGTTTCTATTATCATCATAAACTGGAGTTTTTTAGTGAATTATTAGGAAAAAAAAACCTTCAGAAGAATCTGGTGACTTGGTGGCTCTACCTCTTAAGCCTAAAGATCTCAAGAACAGATCCCAGTGGTTATGTTGTTTGTCTTTGTGCCAGTGATGATGTGGTCTTTCATGCACTGCAAGTGGTTTAAATCTGAAAATGCTCAGGCAACGAAGACTTACTGGTCAGATCCAGTGAGTGGTCCCCAGAGGAAGACCCAAACTCATGTCTTTGCTGCAATTCTTCCTCTGATTTGTTCTCTCATTGTGACATGAGGTGGTGCAACTGAAAATGAGGAAGGGACCCAAAAATGGTGGGCAGGACATTCAGTGTGTAGAGAGATGAAATAACCTTCAGGCCAATTTCCTTCTCTCCATGCTCTAGTGTGTGTGGCATCAGGAGACTGCATCTTTTGCCCTGCTTCTGCCACTGTGGTTTTTGTTTGGTGCCCATAGGAGTTTCTCAAGTGGTAGTACTTTGAAAGTGGTTTTAAGTTTTCATATGCTGTTTTAGTTACTTTTCTCATTGCTGGTTCAAAATACCCAACACCCACAGCTTAAAGGAGAAGAGGTTTATTTCATCTCAAATTTATAGTTCATGGTCAACTGGCTCCAAGGCAGAAACAGCACCAGAGAAAGGCTTGGCAGAAGAGATCTGTTCACATTATAGCAGCTAGGAAACAGAGAGTGAAGAGAGGACTCAGGGAGGGAGATATATATATATATATATATATATATATATATATATATACATACACATATATATATATATATACACACACACATATATATATATATATATATATACATATATACTCTTCTAGGTCATAGACCCAGTGACTGGCCTCCAATCAGGCCTCATCTCATAACAACATGTTTATTTATTATATAAATCAATACATGAATCCACTGATGAGTATAATGCCCCCATGATCCAATCACCTTCCAAAGCCCCACCTGTGAGTGCATGAGAGCTTTGGGGGACATTCTAAGTCTAAACCATTTTGGCCCCCAAAAGACTCATGCACATCTCTTTATTTAAATTGTATTTATTTCATCTCTAAGAGTCACCATAGTTTCAGCACTGCTGAACAGTTTCACCACTCAGCACTGCTAAGTCTAAGGTTTCCTCTGAGATTCAAGGCCAGCTCTTAGCTGTGAGCCACTGTAAAAATCAAACAGAGAGAAAGAAATGGCACCATGTTAATTAATAGAAAATTCAATCTTCCTGAGATCAAGAACTCAGACACTAGAAAATAACACCTGGTTAAAGGAAAAGAGTAGCAAATCACCAGGAATTGTTAATCAGGAAAAATTAGAAGTTACGGAGAACTTGGAAAGAGTGTCCAGAGTGCAGAGAAAAGAAGAAAACAATTTGGGCTCCCTGCTTGGCTCTCATAGCTTTCAGGGAGGGGAACCAATATCTTTAGAAGAAGCGTAAGTGCTCAGGGCTGGGAGATCCAGGGAGAAATGGCAGCAAAACCCATGGCCTTTGTGAACTGGAAAAATAGCACCAAAGGGACTCCTTTCTCATAGTGGACAATAGTCACAGAGGGATTCAGTCACAGGTGCCTGCCATATCACTACAGAGTGCTTGATCAGGTGTTATTTTGGGGAGGGTGACCATTTAAATGTGGGACTCAGAACAGATAAAAACAACTTCACTTCAGTGCTTCCAGTGTTACCTTCCCATAGTGACCGGGTGAGAGATAGCCATGAGAGACACCCAAGGCCAGGGAGCAGGTTAGAAAGAGATCCCCTGAGAAGTTTAAACTTAGGCTTGGAAGAACATGGTCCCTACCCATTATGATGAGAAGCCAGGCCAAGTTTCATTTGTGGTCAGAAACAGCTGGGTCTGAAAGTTCCTGCTGCCTTTAAGTACCTAATACTTTGCTCTGCTGACTACATGGGTCAGGTCTGAGGGAAGATTGCCTTTCCTATCCATGGACATGACCAAGAACATGTCTCAGCATAGACATTGCTACAGGCTGGGTAAATGAGGGGCCTCTGAAATAGGAGGTACACTTTACAAAGCCATAGGCCTTAAGACTAGGTGGAGAAAACTGAGACTCGCTGGACTCCAAAACTGCAAATCCTAGTAAGAAATCACTCATTCAAAAATAGAAACATTTTAAAAATCTTTTTCTGGACTCATTTTATTTTCTTCTTTTTCTTACTCTTTTTTTTTCTTTTTCCTCTTTTCCATTTCAATTGCTTCTATTTTTTATTCTCCATATTATTTCATTTTTCTTCCCTTTTCTTTTATCTTCTATTTTTGTTTTTTCTGCTACTTTTATCCAATTCTATAAATATCCTTCTATTCTATAACAGTATCATTTTTCTCTTTTCTCTCCTCTTTCTCATCTCCCATTGTTTAATTCTTCAAATTTTTCTTCTTGCATTTTCCCATTACCAACCCCCTATATCTTTACTAGTATAACTATTAAACTTTATTAATTCTGACATACTTACCTCTATATTACTACTGTTGAATTCTTTTCTTTCATCAGTGGAAGTGCAGTTAACACATTTGGTAGCTATTTGTTGTATGTCAATATTTTGTTTGTTTTAGGGTTTATACTATTATTGGAGATTTCTAAGGTTAACAGTGGTACATTATTCGTTCTTATAGTATGTCAATATCCAGTTTGTCTTGGATGATATTACTGTGGCTGATTTACTTGATGTTGAGAGGGTCACATAATTGTTGCTATTAATAGCATCTCCAGCTTCCTGGGGTCTCCACTCTACTTTCAGCTTCACTCTTGCAGCTTCATGCACTATTCTCTTGGCACACTACCTGGTTTTTCATGCCTTCTAAAATCTGGCTGGAAGCCTCAATGACCTCAGAACTTTTGCATTGTATGTATTCTTCATGTTCATAAAACCTGATTCACGTGGATGATGCTAAATTCTGCCACCAGTTGGAGCAGACCAGACCCCCTTGGATCGTGGCTACAGAGGCCTCTGAGTGTCTGGCTAGCTGTATACTGTGAAATAAATACCAGAGAACCAATTTACTAGGTGACCCTTTTCCAGCCAGTTGCCCTGGGGCTCTCTTCTCAAAGAAGGTCTTTCAGAGGAGTTTACTTTTATCTCTTCATACTCTTGAGCCAGTGACAGTTGGGGTCTTGATGATTCCTGAGATACTTTCAAGGCATCTTTCCTATTGTCCTGAAATAAGTACTTGTCTTCATTTAATGCTAATCATTTCAACATCCATGTTCTCTTTTTCCCCAATTTTGCAGGTTCTTCATTTATGGCAAGACTAACATCTTTTTAAACGGGGCTTTTGTTCCTAATTCTTAGTGTAAATCTGACTAAAAGCAGCCAGCAGTATGTATTCCACAGCCTGAACATTGGGCTGTCTTGAAATTTCCTCCACCAGATTAATAGTCTGCCACCCTTAATTTCAGTCTCCTGCAGTCTCAGGACATAGACAAAATAAAGACATTTTTTTCTGCCAGAGTATAATACACATGACTTCAAGTCCAAATGCCAATGGAGTCCTTGTTCCCAGCTGAACAGTCCCAAGCCTGGCTTTTACAGTCTCCTTTCATGTTAGTGTTCTGGTCATCTAATCTCTGTCCAGAATCTCCAATCAAGCTTGGCTTATAGCATTCTAGGGCTTCTCTAGCTCACATCTCCAAATCTTTTTGAAACTCTTCCAACAAACCAATTCCAAAGATTTCTAAACAACATGTTGGGTATAGTCACAACTAGGACCTTATTTCTTGGGTACCAAAATCTGTCTTAGTCACTTTCCACATCACTGGGAAAAAATACCTGACATTCACAACTTAAAGGAGAAGAAGTTTATTTTGGCTCACAGTTGCAGTCCATGATTGGCTGGGTTCAAGGCAGAAATATCATGGGAGAAGGGTATAGTGAGGAAAGTTGTTCATGTCATGGCAGCCAGGAAGCAGAGAGAAAAGGGATCAGCTGGAGAAGGAGAGATACTGTTCCACGTAAGGCCCTCAGTGACTGGCCTCCAACCAGTTCCCACCTTCTAACAGCACATTTAGTACTTCACTCATGGATGGGTGAATCCACCAATGAGTATAGCACCCCATGAGTCAATCAACTTCCAAAATCCCTGCCTCTGAGGACATCAGAGTTTTGGGGACATTCTACATGTAGACCATAACATATTCCATGGCTCATTCAAGTCATCATTTATTTAAAAAGTGGAGTAACTAAGAATTTCCTTTCTTTCAAGGCTGGCATAGACAGCATTATGACTACTAAGCCATATTGACAATGTACTTTAATTCTGAATAAACAGGCTGCTAAATCTAAAAATGATCAAAATGTTCACAGCAATTTCTGTCAAAGTGGTGTCCTCCACCTATTCACAGGATCTGGCGCCATGTGACTTCTAGCTCTTCCCCAAAGTTAAAATGACCGTGAAAATAAATGCTTTAATCAATTCTGGACCTCAAAGTATCCAGGACAATGCAAGTAAAGAACTCAGGAAAGAGGACTTCTGGAACTGCTTTGGAAAATGGCGAGAATTATGGGTTAAATGTGTTCAAAGTCAGGGAGAGTATTGTGAAGGGAATTAATGGTAATGTGTCTCTATTGTAATATATTTTTAAAATATTAGAGTTCACCATATTTTTAATCACATCTTGTAAGCACATAAACTTTGGACCAGAGACTATCAGCCTCTGGTAGGAAAATAGAATGGAGATCCTAGTTTGAGCCTAAGCTATTTCTCTCCTGGGTTTAGACTTCTCTAGTAATGTCTGTGTATTTGCAGGAGAAAAAGAATAACTGGTTGTCTAAGGAGAAAGGCAGGACACAGACTTGGTGTAACAACAAAGTGTTGGTTTTACAGAGGAGAACAAAACCTGAAATTAACAGGGAAACTGTCACTTAGGGCCTCCTCTGGTTCTGAAAATTGATTTCATGAGAGGAGGCTTTGAACAGAGTGGAGAGGGTTGCACAGAAAGTCTTCCTAACACACGAGGGGCTTAAAACTGCTGGAAGCTGTGTAACAGGAAAAATGAATTTTGTCATCTTGTTTTATTGGATTGGGAACTCCAAGCTAGCAGTTTTGGGAGTTAGAGAACACAGAATGAGTATAGTCCCCATGGTCTGAGGCGCCACGGGGACTCCAGAAATCATTACATGCTGCAGCGCATGCATGTGTATGCTTGTGCAGTGCATGGATGTGTCAGTATACGTGTGTGTGAATGTGCGTGTGTGTGTGTGTGGTTGGAGGCATGTATTAGCTAAAGCACTTAAAAGAGACTGTTTGTCCTAAGATAATAGATGGAGATAAAGCCAGAGACTCCATTTAAAAAAAAAGAAACTATTATCAGGATTCCATTTTGTCTATATTAGTGTACAAATTTACTTAATGTTGAAAAATGAACTTAATATTTTAATAACTTAAGGAAGAGATAAAAGAATATTGATATACTGAATGTCACTGCATGGTGTAGTTAGCAATGATTAAGATGATAAATTTTATTATGAGTTAAAATACATTTTTACAGTTAAAATTTAACAAATGATAGAAGGGAGAGGAAAACAGATAATGTTTCCTCTTAAGAAAAAAAGTTAGTTAATTTAATAAATAGAACCATAAGGGACAAGGGATAGTCCCAGAGGGACTTCTGCCAGCCAGGCTGAGGGATGCCTGGGCGGCTGGGTCATTAGCTCTGCTCTCTGGCCATCGGTCCCATCGATGCCTTGACAGTGGCCCGAGCCACCTGCTGTCCTGCCGGCCATGTTCCAACAGGATATCCAAACCACACTCGCTCCCCCGATCCTTCGCTAGGCCAGATGTTTGACGACTTCTCAGTCCTCTGCGAGAAAACCATCCTCTATCTTCTTGATTTATAACAGCCTTCCATTTGATGATCAAACGGAGCCACTAATAATTCTGTTACAGATATCTTAGAAGGTCCTTAGAAGAATATTTATACCCTGAGGGCTTTCAGTTCTGCTTCTCTGTATCAGCAGCACAGGTCTTAAAGCACTGAGAACTTTTTCCCATGCGGGGATATTACTCACGCTATTGTTCTTTCCCCTCCATACTTTTAAGACCAGACCTCTTTGGCGCGATGGCTGAAGTAGTGGTCACTTTGGGGTGAAAAACTACAGTGCAGGACAAGGCTTACACTCAGCTTTGTCACGTCCTGCGATTTTTCTGCTGTCACATTCACTACAGGATTTGGAAAGGTTTTCTGCCCCCCTCCCCCGCCCCCAAAAGGATATTTTGGAAGTGTATCCTTGTGTGGTGAGAAATAAATGACTCTATGTTATTTAAAGATCTGTATTTTCTTTTAGAAAAAGATAATAAAAGAGACATTTTCTTTTAAATGAGAAAAGTTGTTAGAGGACTCAACAGTGGAATTGAAGTCGCTGGAGCATTCAGAGGAAGAAATGCAACTTGCTATTACTTCTTGATTTCTGCCCCCTGGCTATTAAGAATAGCATTTCACAGAAAGGTGACCTGAGGTCCTTTTCGTCTTAGACATTGAGTCACATGGTTCATGCAGCAAAAACATTTGATTTGACTTGAAATAAGGCCACAGATCAGTGAGTACTTTTTTAGATGAAAGAAAGAAAAAAAGGAAGAAAGAAAGAAAGACAGAAAGAAAGAGGTGGTTATAGTGCTGGTAAGTATAAAGAAGGATAAATGCAATTTCACCGGCATAGGAAACCTACAAACATTTTATTTCATTATTTTATTTTGCTGCTAGAGATTGAAGCCAGGGCTTTGTGGATGCTGAGTCTGTGTTCTGCCACTGAGCTACACTCTCAGGCCCAGCCATTGTCAGATACCTGGTAAGATGCTATTTTTTTCTTCTGTATTTGAAAGACCTTTTGAAAAAATCTCTCTGGAAAGAACTAAGTCACTTTTTCAAAGGTGGGACTTGCTGTTTTAATATCACTTACGTTATTTATTCAAATACAAACTTGGTACTAAGGCTCCCTGCCTCAGAAATTGTGGCATCTACATTTTAACAAGCCTCCAGGTCATTTTCTCTCCACTGTGATGGTTAAGTGTAATTGTCAACTTGATTGATTTGGGAGCTGCCTAGGAGATTAGTAAAGCACACTTTTAGGTATATCTGCGTGGCTCATGGAGGAATGACATGGGATACTATATTGGGTTCCTGGCCCTTTTCTCTCTGGCCTGGTCCTCTGATGTGCTTTCCAGCTACCATAAGCTAAACATCTTTGCCCTGCCATGCCCTTTCACTATGATATTCCTGCCTTGGACCCAGCCTGACATGGACTGAATCCTCTGTAATTGTAAGCCAAATTAAACCTCTCATCTTTTAAGTTGTAGGTGTCAGGTAGTTTGTCCTAGGAATGGGAAAGCTGACTAATTTATCCACCAAAGCTTGATATAACTGTTTTGATGTGTTATTACTGTTTGCTACACAAATGAACTGGTGTCCTGTGGACAAATATTTGTTGGGAGGTGGCATTCCAAAGGAAAGGGATATAGGAAATAAGACTCAAGGGAAGAAAGGAGGGAAAGGATTGACTGAAAATATGCCGGTAGCAGAGACATTTATCCTTTTCACATTTGGAATTTGATCTTTGGAAAGGCCTTGATGGTTTTTTAGAATATATAGTACAAGAAAATTAAAGAAGATAAAATTTCAGTCATAGATGACTTGGAAGGAACAGATGTCCTGCTCATTAGTGGAGGAATGATAGCTTGTAACTCTTGCAAACCATGAAAGACATCACAAAATGAAAGATGGCTTAAAACCATAAAAACAACATCTGTATATACAAAAACAGAAGAACATGAGCATAAATGGAAAAAATCAACATATAATCGACCAAAAATATGACAGAAAAATTATGAAAGGACTCTAATATTTATTGTAAACAATATATGCAGGAAATTGCACATATATATGTAATTTAATACACTACATTACAAGGCACTTACTTTCATGGCCATGTGGGAAAAATGCTTGTTTTTTCACCTTGCTTGATGTGGTAATAGTGGAGTGTGTCTGACTTGCATCCATGTTATCACTGAGCACAACAGATTTTATCCCGTGGTGGAGACATGACAGCTGGTCTTCACGGTTCCCCTTGTCCACTTCTTCCTGAGTGCAAGCTGCAGAGCAAAAGAGACCAGACACCAAACAGTGCACTGTGTGTGACTTATTTCAAGTTTCAAGGAAGGTAAAACTGATAGAATTGTGGCTGCATTTGAAAGAGAACTAATGATTGGGATGAGGAATGAGAGGGCCTTTGGGGCACTGGAAATGGTCCTTATCTGGATCAGTATGATGGCCACTGGGGACGTATTTGATCTGAGAAAGTTCATCAAGCTGTATCCTGATAATCTATGCACTTTTCTATATGCATGTTGTACTTCTATAGAAAATACACTCTAAAAATTGAGTTGCGGTAGTACCTAAGAGAGAGATTTAGCCTGCTTTGCTCTCATTTCTTTCCTACCCTTACTTGAGTCTGTGTTGTCTTTGGATTTGCTTGTGTGTTTCCCACTCCATCAGGTTAACAGCCTGTTTGTGATCAGCAAGGGCTTGAGGTGAGGTTTGCAATGGCCGGAGATGCTGAAATAGTTTAGTTTTCCTTAGGAGGCATCACTGGCTGGATTTCAGCTTTACTCTGCCTGCGATCACTGATACTTTGGCTGTAAATAATGGAAGTGCAGGAAGAGGTACTCACCCAACCAGTCTGCTAGCAAAAGCCTTCTGCAAAAGCGCTGGTTCTAAATGCTACCCAGGTGGGACTTTTATAAATGCCTCCAGCTCTAGATAAGAAATAAAGATACCTTTGGTCAGGCATCTCCTAGAAGTTCCTTCTTCTGTGCTTCGTTTCCCATCTGTCACTATCAAATATCCCCCTAACACAAGCACAGAGGTTTGAGGCTGTCTGCCAGCTGCCACATGGGATTTTTCACTATTTAATGTTTTCAAGGCTACCTGCTTCTAGGTGTTGGCTACATAGTGATAACTTTAATGGATTGGATTTTAAAAGTATATATTACAGAGTGGCTATATAAAAACACTAAAAACAAATCCCAGTTATATTCATAGGGGACACATACATATACAAATACACATATTAACACTTTTAAAAAAGACTCCAAGCATTGTTAACAGTGGCCAATTTGGAGAAAAAAAAAATTAACAGGAGCAGCTACCTAAGGTGTCGTAGAAAATGGCAAGTTTGACCATTGAGTTTTAAACTTTTCTGTTGTATGAATTGGTTTCATGTAGATAGCTTGTCCATCAGTGTTCTACTCATCAGTTGATGAGCATTTGAGTTATTTAAAAATTTTGGCTACTATGAATAATGGTGCTGTGAACACTGAAGTAGTAGCTCATTGTGGTTTGATTTACATTCCCCCATTGACTAAGGGTGTTGGATATAATTTCATGTGCTTATTAGTCATTTGCATTTATTCTTTGAAGAAGAATATTCAAACTTTTGCCTACTTAGAAATTGTCTTGTCTTTTGATTGTTATGTTATAGAAGTTCTTTATATATTCTATATACTAGACCTTTATCAGATATGTGTTCTGTGGGTACTCTCTACCATTTGGTGGATAGTTTTTGTCATTTTTTTTTTTTTTTGGTACTGGGGATTGAACTTGAGACCTTGCCCTTTCGAGGCAGGGGGCCACACCACTGAGGTAAATCCCAGGCTGACATTCTTGATAGTGTCCACTGAAGTACAAAATTAATATCCCACAAGGCTGGGTTCCTACCACAAAGGTAAGCATTATGCTTCTCGGGCATTTTTACATTTTTACTTTTTACATTTTTCGAACATTCCAGCAGTAAACCTTCGCTCCATTAATGCCAGTTTCCCAGTCAAGGACATTTGGCATTTCCTTCGCTTACATTAGATCAGCTGAAAAGACTTCACGAATCCAACTTCATCCTGTCACTAACCAACTGATACTCTGGTTAAATTCCCATAATTTTTACCGTTGAAGCAAGACGATTTATGGTGTGGCTATTTATTGTGCCAGAACCACTCTAACAATTTCTAAGAAGCCAGAGACCCTTTTGCTGAGATTTTCCTTACCACGTGGTAGGGTCTCACCACCAGTAAAAACTGACATTCTGCAGCTTGATCTGTTATGGGATAAACTGAGGGGAGCCAGCCAGCCGCCTTCCACAGCCCCTTGAAGCTACAACTGCTGGACAGCAGTGCCCCCTAGTGAGAAAATGTGGAACACTACCGGCTTGAAAAACACCGGGGAGCTGCTGCCTGTTATCAAAAACTGCTCTAATGGGAAGTTAAATTTTGTGAACCACCGATATCTATCCCAAATTTATATGACAAGTTCATAGAACCCTCAGTACTCAGTTTTCATCTTAAAAGAACAAGGACATCCCCGTGTTCTAATAATCACGACCTCGCCTCTCCATCCTCTCAATGTTTCTTACATTTCTAAAGCCTCAACGTATTTCACAAGATGATGAAGACAACATCAACCGCGGCTTTTCCCTCAGTCCGAAAGCGTCACGACAGCAGGAAACGGACAAAGGCAGGAGGCAGGGAAATCACGTAGGTTTCAGAGAGGCAGCTCCTCTTTTCTGGGGTTCCGAAACCAGAGGCCCAGGGAGGATCAGGAATCATCTAGGCCCAGGATTTGGAAACCTTGTCTCTTGCATCTCAGTCCAGCCCTGTCCACTGCGGGACGCGACGGAATGTAACTCCTTAAAGGCAGAAGTTGCTTCTATATTCATTCTGTCTTCCTAACCGATGGGCATTGCGCTCAACAGTGAATATGGAGGTTTTCTTTGCCCGTTACATCTGTGGTGGTTAAGCTATAGAGTTTGATTTATTAGTTGTGTAAGTTGTGCTTGCATTTAATAAAATTATAATATCAGTAGTATGAGCAACACTCAAAGTTCAAACAATAGGAATTATCCCAGTCCAGGCAGCATGGCCCTTCTGTATAATAAAATACTGCTAACAACACCTCTGACACCCCATGTCTGTTGTCCCACACAAAGGAACTCTGACTTCTTAGAAATTGGTAGAGTGATCCTAGCACAAGGCTGCTTTTCAGCAAATCTTTTTCGTTGTATGCTCCCTGGCACATGGAACATATAACGCCCTGTGGACCATGCCATGTGCCTCCTGTTTATCTTCGTCGCCATCTTGGTCAGCAGGTGAGAATACCAGGTTCTTTGTCAGCCCCACCAGCTCTGTTAGTGCCACGGGCCTCACTTGCAGAATGGAATGGTGAGTGGGGTTTTTTCCCCCTGTTTTTATTGTACTCATGTTTTGAACTCTGATGTTTTCGTAAGTTTTGTACATTTAAATCTATGCTCCAAATAAAGGAGTTGAGTGTGTTGGCTGTAAAATGAACAGACCTTAAGCAGAAAGGGATCCTCGTGACCTTTCTCCTCTTTCAATGAACTTTCGGTGTAGAAAGTGTTGGGGGTGGGGGCAGAGACACAGTTAGGTTTGAGGTCAGAGGGACAGGTCTCTCCTGTTCTGCTAAACTCCTTTAGCTTCAGAGTGTTGATCTGAGGGCGAAGTAAGATTTTGTACCCACATACACACATAAATGAGCAATCCCACTGCTCAGTAAGTATTAATTCTTATTATTGCATGTTCCACCTTGTGTGTTTTTCTTCCTCTTACCTTAAATGAAATGTTATTTCCTGATCATTTAATTTTTGCTTATTGAGGTATAACTGGTAAATAAAAATTATATATATTTAAGGTGAGGAAGATGATGTTTTAATATAGATATATGTAGTGAAGTGGTTATTATTGCAATTAAGGAAAGTAACATATCCATCACCTCACGTAATTACCTTTGGCTCATTAATGAAGGGGCTTCTGCAGGTCATTGCCAGGGACCAGTGAAACTAAAATACTACTTGTAAGATGTCACAGAACCATGAACCTGCTTGACTCTGTAAAAACCATTGGAAATGCTGAATGTCCTTGACAGGGAAACTGGCATTAATGGAGCCACTGCTCTGTCCACTCTGCAGTAAACACCTTGGAGGACAGAAAGACAAATAAATTGCACAGTAAAAGAGCTTACTAGCCAAGAGTTTAAGACAAAAATTAAATATAAAACAATCACAGAGCCAAGAATAGCAGGGATAATTAATCGTTCAATTGTTTCCTGTGGTTCAGAAGTGTATATATAACCCTTGAGGAAATATGAGCACCCATACAATATGACATTTCTACGTATCAAAAAGTTTCAAAGGTAACATCACTTCTGAAGAGTTTGTTTATATCTGAGAATTTATTTATCTCCAAATATATCAGTTTTATTATCACCCAAGGAACTGGTGGAAGCAAGTGGTCCTTAGAAGTGAGCCCGATAGAAAGAGCGCACTGATACATTTTTCTGGCCCCTTTGGCACAGCTGCTCTGCTGTGTCAGATGCGATCAACAGATCTCATAAGACCTTGCTCCAAATCAAAATAGGAAAATCATAAAATCCCTTCTGCATCAAAATAGGAAAATCATATATGTTTTGGATAATGAGGCAATAAAACTGCCTCATTATCCAAAAAATGTCAAGTAGCCTATTTTTTCTCATTATCAGATATTACAGAACTAATACATATCTTGAAGACATTTGTCTTTTCTTTTCATGAATACTGTGTTTATTTGTACAACATGCTTAGTGAATGTGTCTGAAATACAGTAGGCTTCAGGCATTCCTTGTTTCATGGTGGAGTCCCAGTCCTGCAACTAGGTCATTAAATGAATAGGTCACTAAATGAGGAATTGTATGTAGTATGTGTATTACAATATTCAGAACAAAAAGTGGTCACAGGAAACTTCAACTTGATGACTTTGCTTTTATTTGCATAACTCTTACTGCAGAACTGTAATCTATAATAGAACATAAAACTACAGTACTGCACTGTACAGTTCGATCAGCAAAAATCACAATACTGCAAGGCGTACTTCACAAAAAGACATTGAGGGTCTATAAACAAGATGTACAGAACTGTACAAAAAATGGGTTGTAAGTTTGAGCAGCAGATCATAAGTCTAAACAGCGTGCCTCTGTGGCTAGGATTTCCTTCTTTAAATCTGCATAATATTTCACAATTTCTATTCATATGTTAATTGTTATGTTGTTTTCATATGTTGGCTATGGTGAATAATGTATCAATGAACATGATAGTGCTGATATCTCTTGGAAATAAAAATTTTGTTTCTTTTGCATATGTACCTAGAGGGGGGTGCACTTGGTCATATGGTACCTCTATTTTTAAAATTTTTGAGGAACCTTCATACTGTACAACTGTATATTTTCACAATGGCTCCACCAATTTGCATTCCTACCAATAGCATTTGAGGGTTTCTTTTCCTCCACATCCTTGGCAGTACTAGTTAGCATTGGGATTTTTAGTAACAGGATTCTATCAGGTGTGAGGTAATGATATTTCACTATGGTTTTGATTTGCAATTCCCAGTGACTAGTGATTTGAGCACTTCTTCATGTACCTGCTGTCCACAATTTGTGAGTGACTCGGTCACACAGCCAATGGGCAACAGCCTGATCTGGGTAGCTGGGCAAGTCTCCAGCACCCACTTCTGTTTCTCTCACAGGGTGAAACAGCTCAAGTCAGTCACAAGTAGGAGCAGCAGCCAAGAAGAGACAGAGTCTCCCCCACAGCTAAGGCTGGGTATCTGTCCCCACAATTACCCTTCTGCACAGGGATTAATTAGCGAATTCCTTAAAAGCTGTTTTCTCTGTGCCAACTTCAGACAAGTGCAGTTTGGGTGGGACATGCGAGACAGTTGTAACAGGAACCCAGACCTGGCGTCCAATCCTCAGCGTATTACTAACTACGTGACTGCAGGTGCCACTGACGCTCTCCTCTGGGCCTCACAGGTAACTCTGTCCTCACTCTACCTCCAGTGTACTCCAGGTGCAATGGGAGTTAAGTGTCTCCTATGAACTCCAGGGGCACCCAGAGCTTCTGCACAGTATTTCTGTGTTTTAGGGCAAGAATGTGAAAACTCTCTTCATTTCCCTCACACAAAGAAGAGGGAGGCTTATATAGGTAGGCCCAAAGAATCCTCTGGAAGAGAGTGTGTCCTAAGGGGGAGTCTGGAATAGAAACTTAATCAAACAAGATGGTCCCAGAACCAGAAATAATAAATACAAAGAGCAGTGTCTGAAAGAGAGGCTTTCCCAAAGTCTCTGCAAAGTTTGAGAGTCACAGGCAGTTATTTGGGACTCAAGGGTGTAACCCAGAGTTAGAGCCAGAATGAATTCTCTCATTTCAGCAGCACAACTCTGGGGCAGCAGCTGCCTGAGGGACAGAACATGTCCTGGGCACCTGTGTTCCCCTGGCCAGAGCAGCCTGGTGGACATGAGGCCCTCGAGGTTTCTGGCCCTGGCTCTACTCCTGTGCACGTTCCTTTGGTAATGATTTTCCCATTACCTGAAGTCACGCACTTTTCTTCTGAGGCTTTTACCTGCTTAGAGTTAAGCTTTCTAAATGCTGTTCACACATTCTTTTGAAGAGCCACCACATTTGTATTTCTTCAATTATTATTGACCTTACAAGTTCCCTTTTTAAAATTTAGACTTTGTAGGTAAAGAAAACAATCTACAAAATGGAAAAAAAAAAAAAGGACTGCAGTAAGTGGAAAAAATTTGGGGAAAAATTTTGATATTTCACAAAATACATTACATCATTATCATGGCAAGAATCTGAATTGGTTGAAATTCCTTTTCTCTTACTGCAGGTTTTAGACATTTTAAAAATACTGTGTTTGGTGGAAATACGGTGTGGGGGGTGGGATGGAAACAATGTCTTTGATGCGTAGGACTTCTAAAGATCTTCATCCAGTCCTGGGACAGTGCTGCATCAAATTTTGGTTAGAGTGTAGTTTCCTGGCTTCCAAAAAGTCTTGTCAGCTTCTGAGGTCATGGGGCAGGGCAAAATTCTGTGAGCAATTCTGGAATGAAGTTTGATGTGGTCAGAGCTTGTGAGGACAGGCAGTACCTATCTTTCCATTAAGGCGAACATTTGCTTTAAGCTTTGGACTTTGCCGGCAGTGGGTGGGGGCAAAGTCCCAGTGGAGTGGGGCTCAGGGCCAGGTGGAGGTGGGGGCTCTCCATTGACGCCTTCAGTGGGCTCCTTCACACTGGGCTCCTTCTCCCCACACAGCCCTCAGCGAGCAGGCCGCCCCTTCTTGTTTGCTTCCTTCCTTCAAGCCTGCTATGAAGGCACATTTTAACTTGGTTTTCCTCTTGTAAAAAATTCATGGGTGACTCTACAATATGACTCATTAAGGCCAGAGATCTCTAGAGATGGCCTTCACCAAATGGATTTTTGTTTCTTGCCAAAAATAAAAAATAAGCCTGCGTGAAGAGAAGCAGTGAGATGTGAGGTTAGAGGGAAATCACAAGGAAAGTTAGCAGACAGAGTCATGATGAAAATCAAAGATGGAGACGTTTAATTTAGAGCGCAGAGGAGAATCCCAACACAATGGACAGAAGGAAAACATGGAGAGACAGCTTGTTAAATTAAATTTTCTGCTGTTGATCTACTCAAACATCTTCATCTTCCCTTCTATTGACAGAGATGTCTGTCTGCTGAGATCATTCCAGTAACTAAGAAACGCTGGGGGATTTCCTCCCTGGCATGACTGGGATGAGGGCCTCAGGGACAGCCAGCATTGTTTGTACCACTTCGCTGGAGTGATGCAAGAATCAAGCTGCAAGCTGCAAGCTGCAACAGCCCCGGCCCCTTGGGCCACCCCAGGCCTTGTTCTAGACAGTCTTGTTTTTAGGCTAAGGCGTGGCAGGCTGTCCACACTGCTTTGTTCCCAGCACCAAGCAAAACCCTCCTTAAGTGTAACTGCATGTTAATAAACATAGTCACTGAAACCCACTTAAAAAGAATGACTTGTTTATGAAAGAAACCTTTTGAAAGACAGAATAGTTCTCCCTGGGGGCCAAAGCTTAAGCAGAAAAACAAAGAGCTCTTTCAAAGATTTAAAATGGGATCTGACTTTCTAACTGCAAGCCTTCATGGTACTTGAGCTCCCACCTGTCTTGTTCCAGGGAGTTGTAAATGTCCTTTATGAGCCTTTCCAAATTTGGTGCTAGTTGAACTTCCTAAGTGGCAATGATGTTAGTCCTGATGTGTGTCCCAGGAAACCAGGGCAGCAGAAAGCTAAGGAGTTTATCAAATGGCACTGCAAAACTTGCAGGTGAAGCCAACAGAACAAAGGGAAGCAGGATGCTTCCGTGGCTCTGAACACTTGCCTCCAGAATTCGTTCCTTTTGTGCCCGTTATTGGTCTTCTCTGTGCTCCTTCTCCTTCATTTTATGGTCCACTCGCTCTTGCCAGTGAGTTGGGGCAGCCTCAGACTGTGCTCGTGTGGCTGACCACTGCTGTTATTCCAGTGAGCAATAATATATCATCAAAAAAACTTATCTTGGAAGCAACATTCTTCCATGTGTTTCTGTAAAAATGATTCTAAAGTATAAAATTTTATACATTTAGATTCCCCAATGTTTGGGATTTTTCTAAAGAAATGATACTCAAGTAGTTCTTAATTTCCATCTGTGGTTAGTCTTCTTGCTATAAAATGTACATTTATTCAATCTTAATAGTTTTACTTGACAATTATTTATTTTGAACTTATTTCTGGGGTAGCACTGGGCTTATCTCTTTGTAATGAATATTGTAGAGCAGATAAAAAAATCTTTTTTCTTAAGTTTAAGAAGCAGTTTACAATTTATATTTATGGCAACTTTGGTCAAATAGAAACATTACAGTGTGTGCTCCTCCACCAACTCATTGGGTCTAGCACTGTGTGACTTCTGGCTCTTCTCCAATGCCGGAATGACCATGAAAGTAAGCATTTTTGAATTGATTGAGAACATCCAGGTGGCCATGACCACACAACTAAAGGCGTTCACAAAAAAGGACTTCAGAACTGCTTTAGAAGTGGCAAGAATGATGGGCTAAGTGTGTCCAAAATGAGGGGGTAGTGTTAAAACTCCATTGTATATTTTTTTAAGCATAGGAAATACTTATTGAGGGAAAAACACCTCTTGCCTAAGACAGACAGGAGTGGACACCCAAAAAGTGAGTTGCCCGGGACCCCACTTCTTAGGGGAAGTTTTATAGAGAAAAATCACAAGGTAGGTAAAAGGTGGAACAAAACTATGGTGAACGAATGAGACTACAAGTATAGTTGTTTAGGTAATACTGATCCAACGGGGAAGCAAGTCATGTAGCAAGCATGCCTGGAAGGAATAAGGTCTTTTTCTGGAAAGGATGAGTTAATGTCTTGGTCTCCCACCCAAGTGATTGATGCCTGTGTAGGATATCAGTCACTGCTGTTGATCCCCAGGGGAAGTATGTGGGTGTAGTCCTTTGACTTGAAACCTGGCCTCCAGTGAATGCACCTCCAGCCACAGCTGTCTTCTGCACCGACTTCTTTGAGGGCCCAGTCCTGTCTGACTGCCTGTAATATTTCTAACTAATTTAGCTGTCTAGAGTATAGCCAACTGTTCTGTTAATGATTCTCCAACACTATCACTACTTTGATTTTGGCCTTCGTCCTCTGTAGCTCTGTGGTCTACTATAAAGAGACAGGATTAGGCACAGAAGCATTGATTGTAAAACTACATCTTATTTATCTCTGTGACCAGTGTAGTGGTGCTTCACATTATTATCTTTCCTGACCTTGGGGTCACTCAGGACCCAGAGCAGCTGAAGCCCACAGGCCCAGCGTGCTTGCCTTGGAGGGCAGATAGCAGAGTGAGCCCCACAGAACCCCAGGTGATGGGCACAGGCAGCTGTGTCAGCATTCAGGGCACCTGAACATCTTCAGCAGCCAGGGACCGGCTGAACCATGCCCATGTGGACAAGTGGCTAGTGGGTTCCCAGTATCCAAATGTACAGTGCTCTGCCTAAGCATAGGTGGTGAGGAGTGGAGGGATAGGGCAAGGGTGGGGATTCTAAGTAGGAAATCTGAAGGGCACTGGTCTACAGGGGACTCTTCAATTACTTTCTTTATATGTGTGATACGTACTTCTGTCACGTGTGGGCAAATGGGCCATTTTCATAGGGCTCAAGTTCATCATAAGATGATTCATCTAACAGCACACATACCTTTTGAAAATTAGAGCTTCATCTTTATCTGAAAATTTCTATTAGATTCAAAGTCAATTTGCATTATATTGATGAAATTTAATATTACTCTTGTCAGTGAAAGAAAGGAAGAACTGTACTGGAAGCTGGGATGTGGTTTAGTGGTATAGTGACAGAGTGTGTGCTTAGCATGCAGGAGGACCTGGGTTAAACCCCTGACACTGTAGAAAGAAAAAAAGAAAAAGAGGGGGAAAAAAAAGAATTATATCAAAATGTCCTGTACCCAAACCATTAGTTTCTCTGTGTGTTCTGTCTGGATTATCAAAAAGACACATGGAGAAAATTCTAGACTTTTTGAGCCTTAGTTTTCTCATCTGCAAAATAAATATAATAATACAGAACTAATTTAGGCTAAATCTTAGGGGTGACTATCTTTCTGCCATTCTGTAAAATAATTAGTAGTTTTTATAAGATATACACAAAAGATTCAGAAACGCAACATAAAAACATCTTATAGAAGACTTTAAAAAAAAAGTTCCTTTTATTTTATAGTCAGGATGCATTAATACCAGACATCGCCTATTTTCCCAGCCTTGTCCTAGAGAAACCATCTTTCTTCTATTTCACGTGTCTGAACAAAAGGAAAATCTTCTGCCCACAGCCCAGTGTTGGAGTCACTCCCAGTCACCCACAGTGCAGTCATAGGGTCTGTTCTCTGCTTCCTCTCAGGCTAAGGTGACGCCTCCTTTCGCTGCACTAGGGTCGTGTACAGGGATAGGATCTTCTTATAAGCCCGGTGCTCTCTCTTTTGGGTTTTCTCTGAGACAAGCCTGATAAAACTTTCAAGACACAGAGCAAAACAAATATTGGAGCAATCTGTTCTCTCCACCCTCCCTCCCTTTATTTTATATAAATCATCTCCGGGGAATGGAATGGCCCAAGCCTTGGGGTAAAGTGCATTCCAGTGATGTCCAATCCATCGTTTCCCACACAAGGGGAAAACTGTCACATGGTAAATAGCTATACACACAATGATCCTGTGACAAGGGATCTTGCTGGGGACATTAGAGGGTTATTTTGGGGATCAAATCTATTATTCCCTTGTGTATCACACCTTCATTCCCTATTCATTCCTGAACCCAGAGGAGAGAGGGAGATTGAATCACAACCAGGAGTCTGTTTTGCTGCCTAAACATTGCCCTGTCTTTGAGATCTACTTGAGCAGGACAGTGCTGTAAGGAGAGGCTCTGTGATCACAGTGCGATGTCAGTGGCCTTGGTCCCCTGTTCCCGAGTGTACAGCATGAGGAAAACCAGGGAGGTCCTGCCAGAATCACCCACTGTGCCAGTGGTGTTCTGTGCCAAGAACAATTCTGGAAATGACTTTCCAAACCACATTCCCCACGCTGTTCTTTGTACCTGGCAGGAGCTTTCACCAGCTCAGAAACTTCCAGTAGCCTCAAGGGAGAGAGCAGTGGAGTTAAGGGGAAAGTTTTTCAATGAGCCAAGTGGGAGTTTTCCAAAATCTAAATTTTCCAGATTATGGTCTTGGAATTACACACTGACAGGTATCACCTTAAAACTCTTCAATAATTTGTAGTATACAAATGGTTCATTCTAACTTATGCATTTCTCATTTCTTCAAAAGAAGGACTTCTATGGGTGGCCTTTGTTATAAATCAGCCAGGAGCTGAGTCTGTAATCACCATTGCATCAAGATAAGACAGACAATGGTGGTCCTGACTCCTTGAATTGTCATGATGGTCAGAAGCTTTATCATGCATTAGTGTACTACACACTGGGTAAAGAGCCAACAATATTATAATTAAGGCAACGATAACCTCCACTGTTTCTGGAACCAATATAAAAAATAAATTAAATGTGTTCTGCATGGACTCAGCTCATGTGGAAAAATTTCCTTTTAGTGGTAGATGACCTTGACATTTGCCCATCCCAGATATTCGTTCACCTGTATGTGATTATCAAGTGCTCACAGGCTGCAGGGCCCTCCCATGTCTCCCTTCGCATCACAGCCAAGGGAAGATGTGCTAATTTCACTGTTCAATACAAGATCTGAGAAACCCCGTGTTTATTTTATTGTTTAAATCATAAAGTCCCTCTTCTTCAAGGTGGGTGGTAACTTCTATCACTGTCATTTGGAGTTGTTCACCTTGATCCCAGGATCACACGGAGATTGCCAGGTCCACTTGTCCTCTAGAGGATTTGAAGATCATACACTTCATGAGTTTACAGTATCACTGTATTTTAGGACATAAGTGTAAAAATCATTTTGATTTCCCTCTGACAAAGAACAGGGAGACATACAGGTAGGCCCTAAAGGATTCCTTGTAAAAATGTACAATGAATTTACATTACAAAAAATTATTACTGTAAAAGCCACATTGCCTTTAATCCCCTTCACAATATTCTCAATTTGAACACACTTATCCCATCATTCTTGCCACTTTCTGAAGCAGTTCTGGAAGTCCTCTTTCATGTCCTTATGAGATATGATCAAAAATTCATTGAATGCTGTTGCCAAGTGCCATTCAATAGAGTCAGACTTGTAAAAACACATGGTGTGTCCTCATCCACCTTATCTGGCCCCGTGAGACTTCTGGCTCTTCCCCAATTTCAAAATGACCATGAAAGCTAAACATTTTGAATCAATTCAGGACATCAAGGCAACTAGGACAGTGCAACTAAAGACACAAAACAGGACTTCCAGAACTGCTTCGGAAAGTGACACGAGCAATGGAAAAAGTCTGTTCAAAGAAAGGGGGAGAGTTCTGAAGGTGATTCATGACAACGTGTCTTTTACTGTAATAATTTAAAAAAATTTAAACTTTCACCATATTTTTCAATAAGACTATGTGGTTTTTTGTCCCATTTTGTTTCCTGAAGGGAAATTGCTTTGTTGTCCTTAGGCAAAGCTTGGATATGCACCTGAACAGGATGAAGTGTCTCTTCAGCTGTACCGAAGAGGTAGGCAAAGTCATCACCAGCTTTAGAGACAGGGTCTTACTAAGCCACTAAGTTGCCCATTTAAGGCTCCAAATAAGTCCTCTAGGAAGCCAACATCATTTCCATTTTCAGAAAAGTGAACAGAGGCCAGGGAGAGCCCGTAACTTGTTACAATAGACTCGGGCTGCTAATCCCATAGATTCCCGTGTCTGTCTCTATGGCAGAACTGGAAGATTGAGTCCCTTTTCTCAGCCCCCTGGATGCCCAGGGTGGCCTCAGAACACACGTTGTCTAGGAGACAAGTAGGATGAGGGGAGCTTCAGGGAGAGATTAGGTTGTCTTTCTCCTTTCCCTCCTGTCTTGAAGATGCCTATTCATCTTCAGGCAACCAGCACACCTGTGATGCTGAGCA
The DNA here is from genome assembly GCF_053883595.1 of Heterocephalus glaber. Lineage (NCBI taxonomy): Eukaryota > Metazoa > Chordata > Mammalia > Rodentia > Bathyergidae > Heterocephalus > Heterocephalus glaber. The sequence goes on from NW_028258156.1 coordinate 12,305,456, forward strand.
GCTTTCCCCCAGGCTCCCCAAGGCTTTTCTAGTGTTATATACTCTTTTGGAGCAGCCTTACTCCCTCTGCCTATGTTGCAATCCTACTCATACTTCAGCTGGCACCTCCTCCCTTGAAGGCTTTCCTGCTCCTGTTTGCTTCAGTGATTGCTCCCTCGCCTGTGTTTCCACATAGGTTGTTACCTGTACCTCCTTTATGCTTCTTATTGCAACTTTTATAGGTCTTCATGTTTGTTTCTCTCTGCTGTCATTTAAGTCTTTGTGGGAAAGGGCTATATACATATTTATGCCCCCCCCCCAAGTCTACTATAGTGCCTGGAATATAGGAGCATTCAATAGAGTTTCTGAGTGCTTAAAAGAGAATCTAAGACCAGATTTGATTTTATGGGTTCACCAGGATGAGGCTAGGAAATCTGATGAAGCATGATGTCTGAATGCCAGACACTGCCTCCCTCTAAATTTGAGTTATATGAGATAATTTACTCTTTTTTTGGTATAAATGACTACTTCTTTGGATATTGCATGGGTTCAAGCTAAAAGCCCACTTTTTTTCTTGATACAGTCCTCAGGTCATAAAGCCATCTCACTCTAAAGCCCAGGGCTCAATACAAGCAACACAACCAAGCACCTGTGATTCAGCCAGGACTGAGGAAGTCCCTATGAGTGGGCAGTACATTTTTATGTTCTAAAGAAGGCTGGTGAATAAATTGGGTAGGTCTGAATTCATCATTAGGAAAATGGTGAAGTCCTCAGCACACATCAAACCTAAGGAGAACTCGGGTTCAAGAGAAAGGAGGAGAGTTTAGCTTGCTCTCTCCTCAGTGGGAAAATGATTTCAGGTCATCAAAACTTATGTGTACAGGAGAGCTGACTGGGGTGACCACCATCTCCAACAAGGCTGTCTTTCTGGGTTTGAGTGGTTTGTGATTTAGAAGTGGAGAATCTCAGTGCATTCTGCAAATATCTGTGGCTGCCCCTGAGGCAGAGTGGCTGGGGAAAGTTGCCAATGAATTTACACCTGCAACTGCGGAGAAATCCTCCTGTGCTCCAAAGTAAGTAGCTTTCTCCATGTAGAGTCACTTTATCAAAGTGGATGGAAAGTGAACTGGGAAATGTGCTGTAAGCATCATTTGGGGCAGGCAGTTAATAATTAATTATGCCAGGGTGAGAGGGAGGTAGAATCACTGAGAAAGAATATCAAGGTTATTATAAGGTGTGTATGTGGACTAACCCCCAATCTTAGATGTCAAAGCTTAACTCTCCAGGTCACTGGATTGGAGATAGAGCCACATGGAAGTACATAAAGTCAGTCAAGTCATGTGGGTGGGGCCCTACCCTGAGAACATTAGCACCCTGTTTATAAGGATGTAGATCTCTCACTGTCCATGACACGTACCAGGGAAAGGCCATTTGGGCATACAGAGATGCAGCAAGAAGGCAGCCATTTGCAAGCCAGGAAGAGAGCCCTCAGCAGAACCCAACCCTGATCACTTAAGCCACCCTCTTCTGTAATTTGTTAAGGCAGCCGGAGTGAAGATCTGGGGGTGTTTGAATTTTGAGAAGTTTCTGGGTGAGCAACATGGCTGGTTGGTTTTAAGCAGCAGCATTTGCTTCTGAAAGTAAAAAATTTAAGATATTTTTATATTGATTGTTGTCCTGGGTGTTCCTTGTCAGGGAGATTTAAAAGAAAGAGCAGACTCTAAGGGTTGCTAGGACATGTGTTTAAGCTCAGGTGTGTGCAGTTGTCCCCACCCCCAAGCCAAACTCAGAGAAATCGCTAAAAGAACTTGCAGTCCACTTCCCCTGGACAGTGCATGCTATGCTGCTCTGGCAGTAAACTGTCTTTAATTGGAATCAGTGTCTTCCCTGGTTTGCATATTGAGGTGAAATGAGCCCTTCCAGCCCTTGCTTGGGGCTCATCCTCAGAAACAGCAAAAGTCTGCCAGACCGGACGTCTTCCACAGCAGGTGTTTGGTGTCACTGTACTACCATGGTATACTTACTATTTTTTAAAAAATGGGCTCATTTAAATTATATACATTTAAAACAATATCTGTGATATTAAGGGGTCCAATGGATTAGTTATATTTTTAGCTACATGCCAAAATAAATATACATCTATCAAAATAAAATAAAAAAGAAATTAATTTTTGTCACCTAAATCTACCTTGGGATTCTACCAATAATATTTGGGAGGTAGTGGAAAAGCCCTGAGTTTTATTTGAAAACCAAGATGTATAAAACTCCTGTTTACAGGATGATATGTCTGATTAATCACGATGTTACCATGAGAAAGTTGCAACTAGTCCATCTGACTTTATGTTAAAGACAACAACAAAGCATTTAAACCGATTTCATTTAGAGTCCAAAGAACCTTTAGGTACTGACATGTTATCTCTTTATAATATAGTGGTCTGGATTAAATACCTTCTTTATAAGTGAAATTTCAGTCTAGGGATTTTGCTTGCTTGCGTCATTTTTAGATCTTTTTGCATTGCTTTCTTTATCTAGAAATATACATGGAGAACTGAATGAGTTTCTAACTATCCCAAGGGAATTCTTCATTGAATTTTAAAATATTTTCTTATATTTTTATTATTTGTTAAAAGTAATGAGCTGCCACCTAGCTCCATGGCCTTCCCTCATACAATGTATTCTTCACCTATCACTGCAGGCTTGATAGTCCTTGGAATTCAGTTCTCTGTTTGAAAGCTTTGGTCAATCCCTTCTCTTCTACTAAAGAGCCTTCTCAACATTTTCTTTAGTTCGTCTTCCCCAGAAACACTGAGCTGCTTATGTTCCATACATACTCAATGCAGTTTCCTATGTTCTTTGACTAAGATTGTTTATACAGTGAACCCTTGATTTATGAACTCAGTTTTTGAGGGTTGGTTGTAACTCAAATTGGTCATTTGAAGGATTGGGCTCTTTTACACAGCCTTCAAAGTCTCTCTCCTGTATACAGGCAGTGTCCTTAGAGAAACATTGGCCCAGGATTTCTCAATTAACCCCACACAGGAAAGGATGTTGTAATGTTCCTTCCAGAACTCTTTAAGGGTTAAATTTGTATCTGAGACCATATAGAAGTGCAAGTGTCTGGTATTCGGGTCATAATTCAAGACTTTGGTCATAAGTTAAAACTAAAATTCTGGTTGTAACCCAAGTTGTTCATACGTCAGGCCAGTCATAACTCGAGGGTCCACTGTACTCTGGTGTCCTGTGCTCCAACCCTTGTGTCTCAATTCCGCCTGGCCCTTAGAGATCTGCTCCCCACCACATTTCTTCTTAACACTCTGAGTTAAAACACTGTTCCACCTCCCAAATCCTATCTTTCTTTGTCCTTCTTTTATGAGTCTTATTGCAAGTTTACATTGTAGTTACATGTGTAGCTACGTGTACATATGCATTTAAGGACTTAACTACATGCGGATACAACGTGGCCTTCCCTGGTGTCATAGAAAGCCTCTCAGGAGGGGCCCAAATGTACGTGAATGTCCTCTAGAAGAATGCCGCACACTGTGTGGAAATAGATGCTTTCAGCAAATGCCTTCTCCAATAAATAAGCAAACACCTGTGCATTCAAGTCAGCGCCTCCCCCCACAGTATCTGAGGTCCAGGATCCACTGTATAGATGTAATATTTCAAATGCAAAGACAGTAAATCAACTTTGTGTGAATGATCGTATGGCAACTTTTGGGACTTTAAAAGTTTCACCCACAAAAATCCAAAAATTGTTACAGAAAAGTCTTTAGCAACTCTAGGTCCATGTCAACTTTGGTCTTCAGAGTGGGGTTCCCTGGACTGGGGAACTCAGTATCTCTTAGAATTAGTTAGAAATGCAAATTTTCACCGCCACCACTCACCCTCAGCAAGTCTGATGGGGGCACCCAGAAGTCTGCATTTCCACCGGTCACCTGGATGGTTCTGACACCCATCCAAGTGGGAGAACCCCTGGCTTAGGGGAAGTTTCAGGAGGGTTGGTGTTCAGTATTTACACCTCTCAGCTCAGCTACCAAACAGGACTTTTACAATGACAGAATGATTGAGTGTCAGTTCTGCTAGGGGGGAGGGGGAGAGGTCACAGTATGCAACAACACTTGCTCACTCTCAGGGCGTGAATCGATTGGTGACAGATTAGGAGGCTATCTTTTCCCTCTCATTCTCATCTGGCTCATTGTGAGAAACGGCTGCTCACAAGAGTTTTCCATGAGCAGTGATGCACACATCTGACACTGAGGAACTGAGGTGCGAGACAGAGGGGCTCTCAGCTCCCTAATAGCCAACTACAGAAGGCTGGGGATGGATGGGTGTCCAGTGCAAAAGGAATATGCTTGGCCCCAACTGGCCTGGATCTCTCCTGCTTTCCAATCTCTTCTGCTTGTCAGGACTGAGGCGACAGTCGGTGCTGGTTCCTTTCTTGCACACTGGCAGTGCCTCCAGTTTGCTTCTAGGGTCCATCCTCTGCTATATACGTCAGATCTGGTTTACCAAAGCCATTTATGGCAAACCAGTGACCCAAATGTGTCTCCTGGAGGACCAGGCAAGTGTCTCAGTTTTGGCCAATAAGAAAGTTCACTTCACTTTTAGTAAGATGTGTTGGTCGTGGCCCATGCCTTGGGTTTGTGTGGGAGGACATGGTTCTTGCAGAGGAGGGAGCTTCCTTGGCACTGCAAAAGCATTGTAGCCAACACATTGAAGAAAGCAGAGTCAAGAAAGGGAAGGGAATTTGATCATGCAGCAGTCACTGGAGAACCACTCCTGGCAGGAGTTTTGTTATAGGAAATAATCAACCCCTTTCCACCTAGAATTCATCAAATATTTATTGTTACTCTTTTGATTCCTTTAATTTCTCTTGAAAAATGAAAGGAACTGATGTCTAAATTTCTTCAGCTTTAGCAATGGATATTTCTTTGTGCAAAGTGTCTGGGTGTGGGGATTCAAGATGAGCCAGGATTTAGGGGTGGGATCTGGATGAGCAAGTATTGCCCAAGTTGGGGTCAGGTTTGTCTGCAGCACAGGAAACAGCATTAAGGTGAGACGGTGGGGTCAGCAGCATGGATTCCTAGGGGAGAGCCTGAGTCTGAGTCCTACTGAACTGCAAAATCCCTAGGAGTCCAGAGGACAAGACAGACATTGAAGATACGAGCTAGGAATCAAGTGTAGGTAAAACAGAAAAACTGTGAGGAATCATTTGCTTGCCAGCAGTCTGGGTAGCTATTTAGCAGTCTAAATATCTTGGGTACCCTCCCAAGGTAGCAAGCATGGGTAGGGTCATATATTAGCAGAGAGTAGTCAAGGGCCAGAAGTCTCTCGCGGGCCTACCAGTGTCAGGAATCCTTTGCTTGTTCAGGTTTACCGAACGTCCTCTCCGGCCATCTGTCCTGTGAGCTCTTAGGCCTGGCCTGCTATGTTTCAGGCTGTCTTTGCTAACCTCGCGTGGAATCTTTTCCTTCCCCTGCAGCTGCACTTTTAACGATGATTTTCATATTTCAGTTCTTAGTCTTCACTGCATAATAGTGCAATTTAAAAACCTTTTGAATGTCTTGACTGTTGGAAAACAGATTTAAGGGAACCACAAATTGCAATTTGTTTTTGTTTTTTTTTAAAGAATATTTACATAGGTTTGTAGCATTTTTGAGTCAACATTGCCACCTAGTGGTAAAGTAATTCATAGACCTGTGGTAAAACGTGGTGGGTATTTCAAGCCAAGGATTTTCAAAGGGTGCAGATTTTGATCCAGAAGAGACCTTAACAATGATTCAATTTATGTGCATTATTTTAGACCATGAGAAAGTTGGGTCCTAACAAATTCATGATAACCAGGGTCCTGGTTCACCCAACTAATTACTGACCTTAATAATGCATGGTTCCGGATCCGTATCACCTTTTTCCCTCAGAAAATTCCTCATTAATTACTCTTAAGATTTTTGTTGCACCCTTCGTTTTTCCTCCCTATGTTTAAAAGAAATCCTTGTCCAATTTAGTTACTTCCTGGAGGTCATTACAAGATGAAACAAAACAAAAATGAATAAGAAAAACCAGTTTTCGAAGGAACCAAGAGTATATTACTTTCCCTTTTTTGTGAAATTGCTTTGCTTCTTTATCTAAGACTTTCTCTATGGCTTGTGAGTCTTCTGTGAGCCTGTCCTTCTGTCTTGTGCATGGTGGGTGAATGAGCAGAGAGCATAAGGGGAAATTAATTTGTATTAAGCAGCATCTCAGCCCAAGCGGTTAATTCCCCTTTGGGCCTTGGTGGTGTCAGATGCTTGAACAGCTGAACAAGAAAAGTCTGGGCAACCCCCCTCGCCCCATGATGACCACGGGGCTTCTGAGAGCCTGGGGAAATTGGGTCTGGCCAGTGTCCTCCCAGCAATGACCTTGGGCTCCACAGCTCCGTTAAGTTCTAACTTTGGTTGCACACTGGCATCACCTAGGAAGCTGAGAACCTTCCTTCCATGAGCCCCTGCCCCTGGACTCTGGAGTTGGAAAGCTCCCCAGGTGACTGTAATGTGTGGTGCGCCTGAGAAGCACCACGAACCCACAGGCAACAGACCTAAAGGACGCGCAGGTGCTCCTGCTAGCCTCGCCTTTCTCCTCGCCTCAGTCTCACACTCTCAGCTGGAGAGGATTCTGCTCCCAGCTGCCCTGGATATGCATCATGCGCCCAGCGTCTCCTCCCATCTACACCCCAGCAAGAAGGACGAGCTTTCTGAAGTGAGTCCAGCACTGTCCGGAGCCCCTGAGACTCAGAGAAATTCGTAATACATTTCACGTCACACCCACCTGCTCTCCGCTGGGCCAGACGAGAGGGAGTGACAAGCTTTGGTGAGGACCCATGCTGGCTCCTTTTCATCTCCTGGGGGCAGTGAATCACATGGTCTGAATGTCCTCGTGAGGCTTGTGGGATCAGAAACGTGATTCAGTTTTCTCCTTAGAAAGTTTTACATGGGGTCTGGGAGGCTAGACCTAGAACTGAAATGACTTTTGACTTTGAGAGGAACTTTACCAAAATCAACTTTTAAAGGCTGCTTCTGCCACTTGCATGTATTTCCAGAACAAAAGACAGAAATGATAATAAGAAGGTTTAATACAAATTCCAGTTAAAGATAATGTGTGCTTGTGGTTAAAGATCAAAACAAAAATGCCCCAGCCCTCCAATCTTGTCTTTTTCCATCAGGTGTTTCCTGGAAAGTGACAGTTGTAAGCAATTACTTTTCTATTCTAGTCATCTTGGTCCTTCTGTACCTTTGGTCCTGCTTGTCAGACTTCTTCTTGAAACTGTTTCCTCTCTGGGCTCCTGGTTCTTTAACTGCCAGAGACAGTCTTAAGTACTCTCCTCTCCCTTGAGCAGGGAAGGTCTCAGGAGCCCAGCCTGGGCTTTAATTTCCGACAGAACTACCCTGTGGGGCAACACCACTTGTCCTCGTCCCCTCTGGCTTACTTTTCCCTCGTACTCCAGCACTATCTGTGTAGCTCTGGTTTTATCACTCTGAGCACCAGGTCCATATTTTCGTGACTTGCTGACTTTCTCAAACGTCCTACAGTAGGTCCTGCAGAAACCACGAATTCAACAGGTCCCAAACTGGACTCATTGTTCTTTCCCACAACCGATATTTTCTGGACAGCTACTCTGTGCCAGACACACAAGTCTGGAGACTCAGAAGAAAACAAGACTAACACCATCCCTACCTTCATGCAACTTAGGCTCCCAGTGGGAGAAACTGGCAGAAAGCTAGATAGCATAATGTCAGGAACAGATAGATATGTTGAAGAAAAATAAAACAAAGTTAGGGGCTGGAGGGTGGTGGTGGCTGCATTTTAGGGAGGAGACCCAGCACAGCCTGCCCCAGGGAAGTGGCCTGCAGCCCGGACTGCAGTGAGGCCACACTGGTGCTCCCAGCAGGGCGTGTTCTAGGCAGGACTTTCTCCAGATTTGCTGATCCGTCTACCAGCCCCTTCATGTCTCAAGCTAGGAATTTGTGTGTTTATGTATTTCTTCCTCACTCTATCCCTCAACATCATAAAACTTGTCAGAATCAAGGAATCTATAAAATGATCGCTGAGTTTATGATTTTGTGGGATGGTGAGGGAGGGATACATACTCACCTCAATTTCTGTGAAAACCTAAAGGAAAGGTTTTCCTCTTTGGTTTGTCTCCATGGCTTCTACTTGTATCCAACTTTTCATTTTCTCCCCATCTGGATAGCTCCTGTGGATCTCCTGTCCCTTCCGTCTCTCCGTCTCCCACAGTAGTGATGGACCCGCTGCATTCATTGAGTCCTCACAGTGGCTCCCCAGCTGCCCTGAGCGGCCATGACCAGGTGCAAATTTCTGCACTGGGCACGGGGGCCTAGGTCCTCACCCTGTGTCCAGCCTCATTTCTCTGCAGAGCAATAATATGACCTTGCTCTCCTTGTTATACTTAGCAGTTCTCCACAGGCGCCGTTCTTCTTTACTCCTGGGGCTGTCTTGCTGCTGCTCTTCTCAGGGCAGCTTCCTCTGTTGTTTGCCTGGAGAACTTGGCTCCTCCTTCTGGGGACCCCTCTGATGCCCTAGAACTGTTGAATGACCTGTCCTCTTACTGCAGCCCGAGCTCAGCCACTTTGACTTACCTAGCTCTTCTGCCCCCACATTATTTAATCACAGAAGCTTCAGCATAGGATGAACAATAGAATCCTTACTGAATATATGAAATGTAATACACATTTTAACATGCTAGATTGTTGTATAAATAAAAATGACAGTTACAGTACTTCTTAAATATGAGTTACTGTTCTGAATACTTTATGTATATTAACTCAGGTAAAACTCATTCTGGTTCTTTTTTTTTGGTGCCAGGGATTGAACTCAGGACCTTGAGCTTTTGAAGCAAGCGGCAGAACCACTGAGCTAAACCCCTGGCCCTCTGGTTCTTTTGAGGTAGGTGGATCATCCTCATTTTACAGATGAAGAAACTGAAGGGCAGACAAGTTCAGTATATGTCCCAAGGTCACACATCATCTGTTGGCTTCAGAGTTCATGCTCATGACCCTGATGCTCCGCTGCTTTTCATAACATTAGAAACTATTTTGAGTCCTGTTAAAAGAAAAATCTTTTTAAAAATTGCAAAGAGCAAATTTATTTATTTAGAGTCATCTTTCTGCTCAACTATCAACAATAATTACTCCCAGAATAAAGAATGATTTCTTTGGGCTGGGAGGGAGGGGTGGAGAATGGGAGAACATTTCTGTGGATCCCACATCAGTGGAGAAATGACTTATAACAATTTGAGCATGTGGGAAAATTTGTGATGGATGACCATAGACCAGATGGTCCCTTCAGCCTAAGGATAGCTTGGAATCCTGAAACTATGTCCCAAACTCTAGTGTAGTCTGGGTGGATGGGGAGTTCATTGATTAAGCTCATTGAATTTAATTTTCTCCTTGCCTAATGGGAGCTCAGAAGGAAGTCAAATTACTTTATAGAAAACATATAGTACAATTACACAAGTTCTTGCACACACAGTTTAGTTTGTGGAATGATATTTATGCCCTCTATCCTTCAGAGTCTTGTTTTTCTCTAGATATATCCGTGATTTCTTTAAATTATTCATTTCAAAATTTTGTTGAGTGAAATTTTTAATAAAACATGTTTGAGCTCAAATCAGGCAAGGTCATCCTTGGAGAGCAATTATTATTTGATTTCTAGTCTCAGAATGGAAGAGGAGGAGAGTATTAATATACAAAAGCAAACAAACCACCAGATGAGTTAAAGGAATCCAAGTAGAGAAGTTTATCCTGTCGTTTGAAACCTCTTTCAAGTCTAAGAACTGAAAAGGCTTTTGATAAGTAGTGGATCTCATGTGAAATCAAGACATTTTTGGCTGTGGTTGTCTATGTTTTCCAGTGAAATTTTCCTAATATTCATTTTAATTAACACAAACACCTCTTGGCGTGCCATTTATCCATGGTCACTATTTAAATAGTTGCTGTGGTCAAGAATGAGTGCTAAAGCAGACTCAGTCAGAAGTCCAGGGGGTCTTGGAGTGACTGACTGAGTCTGATGTTCTTGCTCCAAAGCTCTGTTATCTAGCTCCCTAGCCAGAGTCTCCTGATCTCTGCCCTAGAGACAGAATTACTGTTAATCATTCAGGGAAGGTGTTGGAGGACTGTTTAAATATTTTGTTTAGTTAGCATATATCTTTTAGCATCTCTATGGTTTTCTAAGTGTACTACGTTTATTTATTCAACAAACACATGAATGTTTCAAATGCTCAACACACTTGCCGAGTGCCACAATGGGCCATTTATAGACAATGTAAAGATGAAAGAGACAGGGTTCTTGCCCTGTGAGAACTGTACAGTGCGGTAGCAGAGAGTGGCAGGTAAACCCCAAAATGAATCAAGAGTTAGGGGGACACTGTTGGTTTTCTGCTCAACAGCCACTCTGCATCTTCCTGGCTAATATGGCCACGATTAAAAAAGAAAAAGCAGCAATATATTCAAAGAAAGTTGTGTTCCATTCAAGGAACTATTGGTTTAAGCCAGTCATATACTCCTATTCCCCTTTGCCATGACTGGTTGCAATGGCCATGTGACTCTGTTCTGGGCAGTGAGACAAAAGGTAGAATCTTCTGGCAGAATTCCTGGAAGGGGGCTGGGGATTTAGCTCAGTGGTTCCGGTGCCTGCCTTGCAAGCTCAAGGTCCCAAGTTCGATCCCTGGTACCAAAAAAAAAAGAATTCTTCTTCTACTCAAAAATGAGAGGCAAGTGGTGGAATGCTTCTCCTCTCCCCACCTTTGTGTGTTTGAGGTGATGATGATTGGAGGCTGAGGTGCTTTATTTCTAACTTAGAGGAAGAGGTCAATGGGCAAATGGAAAAAGGCACGTTTTTGACAATAGAAAATCTAAACCACCCATACCGCTGGTGGCCTCCGTAATTCTTGTTCTGTGAGGTAATGGTGATAATAATCTCATTGTCCCAGCCATGTTAAGCCAGCCATTAAATCACTGGTACCTGAAAAAAAAATTACTGCATAGGTATCTCGATCAAGTTAGGCACAAATTCTTAAAGATTCTACAAACAGGGAGGAGCCTTGTCCGGGAGATCAGGGAGGGCTTCCTACATAAGGGAGACTTGAAGTATGTGTAGAGAGCCAGTGCAACTCATCAAGGAGAAAAGGCAGGGAAGGGCATGAGGAATGGCCCTGGCCTCTCTAGATGCATATATGGGTCATAATGCCTAGCTAGAGTCTGTTGGATGCTCAGTAGAACAGATTCATGGCGTTTGTGGACTCAACATTCATTTACCTATGACCTTTAAAGGGTCTGAAAGGTACAGCAACCTGTCATCTGTTCAAGACTTGAATCTCTGCCTTGGTGGCCTTGAGTCTTGGAAGCAGATGGGCCTAGTGGCAGCAAGCGACGTCAGAGCACACGGTGGAGCTTCCAAGGTCTCTGTTTCTTTTCTTCATACCTCGGTAACTTTCACAAAGCCTTGGAAATGTGGTTGTTTTATCAGTCCGGGTCGTATGAGAAGCAGATGCCAAGACAGGATTAACACTCCGGGGTTTTATTAGGGGAACCACCCGTGAGAGGGAGTGGGGGGATGCCTGAGAAACAGACTGCGGAGGAGGCGCTCTGGGTGGCTGCCTGCAGCCCCTGCCCTTGACCACTGTGTGCTCTAGGGAGGGCTCAGAGGCCACTAGGAGGTCCCCAACCAGAGTCCCCGCTGTCTCCTGACACCCAGGAACGCGCCTGCCTCAGCATCTCTGCTGAAGTCAAGCAGCTGGTAAAGACAAGGTCTTGGACCTTGGAGCACAGCCGCCCCAGTATCCTTGTCTGCAGCTGGAGCTTGGCAAGGTACCTGAAAAGATGTGCTCAGTTTCATCTCAAAGTTTTATCTAGAAACAACAGCAGCAGCAGCAACGACAACAACAATAACCCTAAAACCAAAACTAAAAAATGTATAATTTTTTTTCTCCCACTGCTTACACTGGTCATATACCAGGCAGCAGAAGTAAACAACAACAACAAAAACAAAAATGTATTTTGTAGGTAAAGTTCATTGCCTTTTTTTGTTCGCGGAGCTCTTTTAGAACCTGATTCCAGCTATGCACTCTCCTTGGAACGATTCCCACATCCAAAGGCCCCCCGGGTGAGCCTGACTGCTTGGTCTCCATCAAGTTCCGAGACCTGCAGCTTTCCCACAGCTGGCTCCGCAGTGGTCACTGGGGCAGCCACTCCACAGCCCTCCACGTGTGCACACCCGGGGCCTCCACTGGGCGTGTCCTGCTTCTCAGACAGGCGCATGCGTGCTCCAAAGGCCGGGTGGCTGGGTGAGAGTTGTTAGGGCTCGCTCTTCCCGGCCTCTGTGGGTTCACCTTTGGGTCTCAGCGCGATCTCTGAGTCCTCCCTGCGTGCGGACCTGAAGCGCCCGAAGGAGGAGATGACTGTGGCGTTTGCACCTTGCCCATCACCTTGCCCACCTGGTCAGCACAGCCTCCTCCCACCTTCCTCATCTCCAGTGAGCCCTTTGCCTAAAGTCTGGGGTTCACAGTAATCTGGATCGCATCCTTAACACTTCAGGGGATGCGCCTTGTTTTTATGCTCCCCTCTGACCCTTGGGCTCACACAAGCATAAGAATCATGTACAGGTATAACACACACACACACACACATACGTACACACACATACATACACACACATACATACAAACTCGCTCACACCCAGTAGTGAAAATACACATGCAATTGTTTCTCATTAATCACTGTAGGAATATCGAATACAGAACCATTGCTGCTTGAGGAAATATATACACATATATAGATACGTATAGAGAGAGATCTTTTGCGGAGTATCATCTTCAATTCTCAAACCAACTTGTCTAAGTAGATTCTGTTTTTGTTAGTTTTTTCAAGAGAAAATGGGGCTCCAGAAGTAGCAAGACTTACTTGTTTGAGGCCCCACTTACAGGTGCAGAGAATGGGATTCAAACCCGGTTCAGCTGGCACAGGGCAGGAGCTTCTAGCACTTCCCCCTCTGCTGTCTACACCCTCTGCCTATCTCAGCACCCGAGCTGAAGCCAGAAGGCCAAGCCTGGTTCCACTTCAGCCAGCACTGGGCTTGGTGGGGCATCCACAAATTTTCACCACTCGGTGCTTGTCTGTAAATGACCATTAAAGCATACAAGTGTAGATTTGGAGGTTGAAAATAAATTGCAGACACTAGGCAAATGTATAACTATAAAATCCCCAAATAATGAAAATGCACTGTAAGCAGTTAAAAAAAAGAATATAAAGATGTACACAAGAATATGCAGTTAAAAATATGTCTCTTTCCTTCTTTCATTGGGCTTCCCAGTTCTTCCAGCCCCTTACTTCCCAAATCCTCAGAAAACTGCTCTATAGCTCTCTGATTGAACCTTGGAGGTTACCAGCTAATAGCACTTTGGGAGAAAAGAGTGGTGAAGAATAGGAGATTTGAGTTTGAACATATCTACCTTCAAAAACACGTAAACATGAGCAAGTTATTCAAACTCCCTAAACCTCAGTTTCTACTCCTTGAAGATGGAGGCCATAATTTTGTCTCCCATGTGGGCTGAGGGGATTAAGCACCTCTGTATGTAAAGTGCTTGCCACTGTAAGACAGCAGGTTGATAGTCATGATCTTTGCCTGGAAAATACTTCCTGGAAAAGCCTTCGAAGTCTACAAGGTGCATCTGACTTTCCCTGTTCCCCTGCCTGCTGCTAACCACCTGTCCTCAACCTCAGGTCCAGTTTCACAGAAGAATCTGGCCATAGCAAAGACTTGATCAGCCATAGCCTCTCTATGCATACCAAGCCACCACTTCCTGTTAGAGGATGGAGGGGAAGGGTCTTAAGGACTTTTTCAGGACCAGTACAGATCAGGGCTTAGCTTTAGTTGTAGCTCCAGAACACAGAGAGGAAACAGGAAGCTATACACTAAAGGAGGAGAGAGGGGTATTTTAAAATTCAAATAACAGGGCAGTGTCAACTCCCCTGATTTACCCCCCAATCCTGCACCCAGGTAGAAATCACCTTATTGGAGAAACCAGTTTCATTGCAGGAAAACTCAGTGCTCTGCCTTTCCCAAAACATTTCAGGCATTGAACCTACTTGAAAGGATCTATGGGAAATTGATTTCCTTGAAAGAATGAAATAGCTTTCCCCCTAGCAATTGAATTCTTTTCCAGTATGTTCACTTTAGTAGACGTGCTACCATTGGCAGAACCTTTAGGAAGGATTTAACATGCAAGCTACCCTTCATTTAAAGAAAGTTGTATCTAAAAAAAAAGAAAGTTGTATTTGACTCAAGTTTTTCCTGTAGTTGATCAGCTACTATATAAATGAAATTAAAAATAAAACAGAAGACCCTGTCATGGGGTTGGAGTTTGTATTTGAATCATTTAACTGTTTTACATTCTTATGGGTGCTAAGAATACTGATATTTTCCTGATTTGTGAATCTTTGAGATTTAATTTCTATTGATCTCAGTGGGAAAACAGCATGTACATCACATTTTTGTTTTGAGAAGGTCTTCAGAGGCTTGTCTGCCTTCTTAAAGAAAAATGAGAGCCCTCTTTTCTTCACTTGCTCCGAAGCAGCTATGATCATGACTGTAAACTCAGATTTCTCAGCATTTTATATTTTATTTAAATGGGTGCTTGTGTTCTTTCTGTATCATTGAACTTTTTGTTAAAAAATATGTGGCAAAATTATGTGCCCTCAAAACACGCGAGTTGAAATGAAGGGAAGTAATATCTATTCTGGTCATTGAACAAGTAATTCTTTTCCATCTTTGGAGTCTCGCTCTCAGTCTCTACTTGGGAGAGTTGAGCCTTTTGGCTCATTATTTCAGGATTCCTGACATTACTCAGGCACTTACCACCCACCTTCAAGTTCCATGTCAAGGTGCAAAAATAAAGTAACTGCTCACAACCTAATTTCTTTTGGCCTGTATGAGTTCACTAAAGGTAATTCTTTCTTGGCAGTCTGAAAGCTCTACCTTAAGAACTCAAAAATATTTTCTGCTTTTAGATCTCAGTGAGATGAATTGAGAAAGTTTCATTTAACTGCTTCTCTCTCTCTCTCTCCCCCTCCCTCTCCCTCCCTCCCCCCCTCCCTCCCCCTCCCTCCCCTCCCTCCCCCTCCCTCCCCCTCCCTCCCTCCCTCCCTCCTTCCTTCCTCTCTCTCTCTAACTGGAGTTTGAATCCAGGGACTTTGCACTGTGCTACATCACAGCCCTTTTTATTTTGAGACAGGGGCTCACTAAATTGGTAACTTTCCCAGGCTGGGCTCAAACTTGTGATCCTACTACCCCAGCCTCCCAGAGTACAGGGATTACAGTCATTTGTGTGCCATCATACCTGCTTTATAATTTAAAAAATGTAGAGATGAAATGCTTTTTGGTTCACCATATTGCAATAAAACTTTTTGTTGTTATTGTTGTTTTTTTCCAGTACTGGAGATTGAACTCAGGACCTTGTGCTTGCCAAGCAGGTTTGGTGCCGCTGAGCTACATCCCCGACCCCCTTAGAGTGTTTATTTTTTTCTGTACAACTTTTTATAATATGTTAATATGAACTCATCATTAGATCATCTGTCCCTGCCCTACTCTTGTGATCAATGACACTTTATAGAGAAAACACCCCCCTCCTATGCCAAATGATGATTTCTTCTGGTGGCATGGAGGAAGCTGGGATCTATATGAGGGAAGGAGAAATATGGTTCCTGTTTGGGATGCTTACTGTTTGGCTAGCAAGAACACACATGGAATTGTTTGCAACAATATAGAAGTGATAAATATGGTTGTGGTTTGGATAAGTGGTTTTCACGCTGGTTTTTGGACACAACACACATGTGAGCTGAAGTTTACATGATACCCACCCATCAGGGTAATCATGCTTAATCTAGTTCTTTAGGAAGTAGCTCCAGCCCTACCCGTTTCTCACTTATTCAAGAAAACCATACCAGTATGTAAAAGATATTTTGGAACCAGTCTCCACTTATTTAAAATGCCAGTTATTGAAAAAGTTTAATTCTTTATCATTTAATAACTGGGAATTTCTCCTCCTTGAGAAGACACAGTTGAGAAGTTGAGGTGTCTTGATTCATCCAGGCACTGCCCCAGTGACTCGCACCCAGGCAGTGAGCAGAGAGAGCTTTAGTGTCTTGGCTCTGCTGCTTAGGACTAGGGAACTTACTTTCCACTCTGCCTTGGTTTTCTCATCTGCAAAATGGAAATGATTGTATTTACTACTTATGTTCAGTGAGCCAGGAATAGAAGCTGTATTATGCTCCAGATACTATGTTAAGTATTTCGTATGTTAGAAACTGAATAATCTTTAGGAATGCACTCTGAGATCTTGTTAGGCCCATATTATTAGAGGGGAAAATGGAGGCAGAGATGTACACTGCATGGTCCAAGGTCACATATGGAGGAGCTGTATATACCCAGGTATGTGCCTGGGTCCAGAGCTGCAGATCTTGCCTCTTTGACCTAAGTGTTGCCTAGCACAGCCTTGGTACCTAGCCTACTAGGTGGGGATGAGGTGGGTGGGTGGTAGTGGTGATGTTATGTGCTTTGCAGGGCTCAGCGCAGAAGGTAATAACACATGACCTGAAAGGTAATAAAATAGAAAACTTTTACCTTGCAATCACCAAGTCTCTCTGCTGACACTAATACTTTTAATTTGGTGTTTAATGTTGTAAGACCTTCAGAGGTGCCAAAGCACATAGGGAGCAACAACTTGCTGAGATTCTTTCCCAGTCAATCCCAGTTTCTCAAGGTCCATAACCCCAGGCCTCAGTGATGATGACGTCCCCTGTGGACTGCCGCCTTGAGGGCCATTCTGTAGCTGGACCAGGGTGGGCAATGACTGGCCCTTGCAGAGTACATAGACCAAAGGGAACTTTGGATTCTCAGCTTTTCACAGATTTTGAAGATTTCTCTCACTGTTCTTGCATGGATAAAGCAGAAGATCATCCTCTTTGGACCATGGTAATATTGCAAACCAATACATACTTTTGTTTTTTAATCTCTGTTTTTGGTGGTGAGCAATAACATCAAAGTGCTACATCAGGGACTAACTACAGTATTTTTTCTTTGTGGATAATTTAAGGATCTTTTTTGAGGGCTCCCTGTAGATTTAAATCATATATGCCCAGAGTCAACACAACACGGTCACATTGTAGGGAAATGACATTGGTTTGTACCATGGGAGGTCACATTTACATTTGATGTGGATCTGTAATCATTGCCACATGTGGCCACAAACCAACCCAAATCCTCCATCACAGGAGATGTGATTATGACTTTAAACGCACTCAGAGCAAACAGTAGGCGATGAGATTAAATGAAACTATAATCAGGATTTCTTGCCTCTGAGGTTTTCATTGAGTAATTAATTCAATTTCAGAAGCACTTACAGGTACTCTCTGGGGATTATTTCGGTAAGAGCAATGACATGTACTTTGTACCATCTTGCCAGAGGTTTCTTTGATTGCATCTGCTCTGCATGCTCCTTCTTGCCAAGTCAGGGCGACACTAGACTCTCATGTCTATTCCCAGTGTGTGGCTCTGTGGTGGAGGACACTCATTGATCCTGGTGTTTTTTTCAGGCCCTATGTCTTCGGTGGAGTCAAGAGAACAGAGACTGGGGCTGACTAGTGCAGATAGCTAAGTCAGGTGGCGACTGATAGGTGATTAGAAAGGGACCAGGCCCACGATGGCGTCAGAACAGAGACGAGGCAAAGCAGGTCTGTAGTCCAGGGCTGAGGTGACAGAAACCAGGCCCCAAGATGGAGACAGGATGTGAGCCTCCCCAGAGACAAACTCCAGCTCAAGGCTGCACCTAAATAAAACAAACAGGGAGAAACAATGTAACAAACATGTAGCTAGATGACCAGAACATCTGACTTTTGCTACCCTTTCCAGAAATGCCTTTGTTCTTCTCCGCACTATATACCCTTGCTATGCACCATGTTTTTGTATTGGATCAATATTACCTAAGTGACTGTACTTGTAGCCCTATAGCTTGACTATAGTTGACCCAGAGTGACCTGTGATGTGGTTTTACTGTATAAAACCCCCTAGACAAAGAGCCTCAGAGGCATCCCACTTCCAGAACCCCTCCTGCCTCTCAGGAGCTTCCTCTTGCTGAAACTTGCCTACTCTTCACCTCCTTTGTCCTCAGTCTTTTCTTTGGTATCGGGAGACCCAAACGCAGCACATGACATCTGACAGGTTGGGAGTTACTCCCCGTAACAACTGGATGCTGCGTCTTTTTAATGAGGGTGGCCTGAAATAGCCAGGAAACAAAGAAGTTTATAGAAGATGCCGAACAGCACTGGCAGTGGTAATCTCAGAGAAGAAACAGAAGAGAGTCCAGAGATTTCAGGAGTGTCTAGGATTTAGCAGAGATGCTTCCCAAGACAGTTCTTGTCTTGTGCATGAATAAAGGGAGCTAAGTGAGGGGATTCTGTTTTGTTTTTCTAAGGCGAGGGGTCTGATGTGTTAGAGAAGGGTGAGTGCTTTCCTTTGTATTAGTCTTATTTCTCTTCTCAGTAAAGTTTCGTTTCACTTTGCTTTTCTTTATTTTTCCTTATTCCTTTATTTTGTCTATATTATTTGTTCCTATCTAATTGACTTTATACTTCCTTGCTTATGTGCCTCTTGTCTCCTACCCCCTGTAAAATATGAGTCTCATAAGACCAAGGGCCCTGTGTTTGGTTCTCTCCTACACACCCAACACTTTGTACACTGACCAGCGGACAGTGACAATAGGAGTGGATGATACCTAGCGTTTATTGAATGTCTACTGTTTGCCCTACAGTGTTCCAACACATTTGACATTACCGTGGCTCCATCTGTGCAACAGCTCTTGGAGATAAATAATATTCTTATTTTCCATTTTACAAATGAGAAAATGAAGCTTAGAAAAATTAAGCAAATTTTCCCAAAGCCGTACAATTGAGAAGTGGGAGACTCATGATGCAAGCCTAGTTCACGGTTTCCAGAATGTGCAGCTACTCACTCGCCAGGCAGCTGCCTGTCCTGTGGGCAACATACCTTCCGGGCCTGTTTCCTGCTGTGCCCTCCCCCACCAATACATACCAGGCTCGCAATGATTTTCTTTTTTGAGTAGATGAATTTTCATCTCAAAAGGTAAAATTCCTGGCAAAGGGGACAGTGGTCATGGACAGAAACAAAGCCCAGGCAAGTTACAGGGCTGGTTTTTCTCACACAGCCATGTGGGCTCTGTTGCTCTTCATGGCAATGTGGAGGCTGCTTGTATCCCTCATGATCCTTTCTTCACCTTCTGTCTACCCTCTCTTCACCCATGGGTGCATCACTGGATTCAGAGGGCTCAGCTCTGGGAGAGGCCGCCAGGACAGATCTGCCCTAGTCCATAGAGCTAATCCCTGTGATGTGCAGCTGAGTCAGTGGTGCCTGCAGAGTGGGTCTGTCACAGCTGCCCAGCCCTCAGTGTCCTGGATCTCATCAGAGGCCCCCCAGGCTGTTTGGCCCAAGAACTGTGTGGACTCCATGACTCATGTGGCACCCACTAGATGTCCTGCATGAGGTGCGCTCTTGGGGGCCAGCCTCCGACTTCCCTTCTCTCATGAACTAAAAGTACAGTACTCTAAGATATGTGTGTGAGTGTGTGTGTGTTTTTAGTTATTGTGACTGGGCTCAGAAAGTGTTTGGATTAGACTTTGAAAGTTAGGTACAAAACTTTCAAGATATTTTGATTTCTCTTGTTGCCACACAGATGTTAGGTTGTAAGAAAATCCGAAGTAGCTTTGGAAAAGAACACTACCTGTGTGTGTGTGTGCTTGCCTACCTGGTAGTCAGGAAAGGGCGGGAGGTGGATGTCCAGCCACAAAGCCAAGTTTCAAGCAGCAAAACACAGACGTGCAGAGGTGTGTCTCCTGTTGGGACTGTCAAGCTTCACAGGCCCTTAATGCGCAGTGGGTGACGCTACACTTGGCAAATGTGCTGGTAACTGTACCACCCTGACTCCCACACAGAGGCTGCCTTGGGAATGAGGTTGCTAACCACAGCTGAGGGAAGGCCTTTCAACTAAGAAGGAAATAAACAGAATAAAGGAGGCCTTCATTTGTGGGCACCTGACAAGCTGAATCCTGTCTCTCTTACTAAGGAGTTAGTTTTAGAATCAGGGTATGACATAAACCCATAAAACTGAACAAAGAAAGAGAAGGGCTGCTTCACAATTAAGTTCTGATAAATAGAAAGGGTGCCTGGGGACTGTTTCATACTTTCATGCAACAGGGAGGTGTGCAATAGTATAAAACCTCTTCGACAGGAAAATGTCCTTATTACTTATCACATATTCTAGGGAAATGTCCTTCAGGCTTTTTATTTTGTCAGTGTTTTTGTTTTTTAAACTTTCTTGCTGTTTTAAATTCTGAAGTTCTTATGTCTTGATAGTTCTGGTTCCTTGAAAAGGTGGTCAAGACAAATGTGTTTAATCTTTGAACAGCCATGAACCCTTTAGATTTTCAGACCAGAGTAGTTCATTTAGTTACTTGTTAATAAAAGGACAAAAAAGGACAAGGATCCCTTCCTTCTTGAAATCTATATTTTTAAAGAAAGAAGACCATTAACAGTAGACATAATAGAGAAGTAAAGTATGCAGGAAGTTACAAGGTGATGTGTGTTATGGATAAAGAAAAGTTGAATGGAGAAAGAAGCCTCATAACAATTTGTATTATGATGACCAGATTAGGGCTCACTGAGAAGAGGACATTTGATCAATATTGGAAAGAGAGCGAGATGTGTGGAACGTGGGAAGAGCATTTTAGGGACACCAAAGACGAGCATGTGTGATGACAGTGAAGACCTGTGGGTGTGAGTGAGTGGTGGGATTTAAGGATTTAAGGAGAGTTGTAGCATCTTTTAAGTCCTTTAAGAACTTTGACTTTTATTCTGAGAGAAGAGGGAGCTATTGTATGGCTTTGAGCTTAGCGGTAACTTGGTCAGACTTGTTTAGAAGCTTAAGCCGATCTGCACCCTGGACTGGCAGTAGTAGCATTAAGGACACCTATCTGAAGGCTGTTGCAGTAATCTAAGTGCTTCAGTTATCCATTGCAAAACACACAAAGGATGTTGGAATTGTAACTCTTGATCTTTTACTCTGTAGGTGATTGGAGGCACTTCTTGTAACATCTGTGGGTTTCATCTTCCACATTTAATTATATATGGTGGTTATACTCACCTGCTACTCTACATGAAGTTAAAACTTAAATAGTTTATGTGATTAGCCAAAGTTTTCTTAGCTAGTGTGTGATATTGATAGGGAAATGAACATCTAAACTTTGGCTATCTGACTCAATTACCTATTGCTCTTAGGCTCCGGAGGACACCAGAGGGTAAAGTGGCTGAAGCTATTCTAAAAAAAGTGCCAACCAGATACGAGTATAACACGATCACCAACGTGCACACAAGAATGCAAATAACTCAGATGCAAAGAATATTCATTCCAGAACATGATGCTCATGTCAGTTTTCCTGTGTGGAGCAGTGCAGGAAATAAGACAGCCTTCTGTCTTTCCACGTGTTTCCACAGGGGTGGAATCAGGAATTAATTCTTCCAGTCATTTGCTTGCTTCTGTGAAGTATGGCAGTACTTAGATACTCCTTGGAATAAAATCACATGGATTTCGATCTCGAGCTTCATAAGTGGGTCTGGGGAAGAAAAGATAGTTTAGGAACAGATGGAGAGTTTGACTTATGTGGGGCTGGATCTGTTTTTAACCAAAAAGGCATGTGGCTGTTTTGGAAGTAAAGTGGCTTCCCAGGACTCTGCAGCGGAACTACATCTGGATCTAAGTGGAATCCATCAAAGCCTAGGGAGTTTGGAGTGAAGCTTATAGGCTAGGCCAGGCTGGCTAGCAGTGGGGCAGATAGAAGGAGGTGAGTCTGCAAAGCCACAGTAATAGAACAGAATAAGGCAGAAGACTTGGTTTTACATGGCTAGTGGAGACAGCACAGCCTTAATACTAATGTAGACATTCTAGTTTGCTCAGGAGCACTTTCTTTATATTGCTCTCTCCCCCTACTTTTATTTTTACACTATCTGTATTAGTACATTTTAAAGAGGTTTCTTTAAACCATGTAGTTGATCTTTGCTTTTCTATGTAAACTAGCCATCTCTGTCTTTTAACTGGAGAGTTTAGGTCATTTATACTTAATTTGATTGATGTTAGGACTGGTTTAAAATTTTCTATTTTGGTATTTGTCTTTAGGTATACCAGTTATTCATTTCCTTATTTTGTCTTCTTTTGGATTAATTGAGCATTTTTCAGGATTTAATTTCATCTCCACTATTGCCTTATTAGCTATACTTCTTTGTTTTACATTTTCTTTCTTTTTATCTTTTCTTTTCTTTTCTTTTTTTTTTTTTTTGGTACCAGGAATCAAACTCAGGACCTTGTGCTTGCCAGGCAGGCATGGTGCCACTAAGCTAAATCCCCGGCCCTTGTTTTACATTTTAAAAAATTATTCTGGGATTAAAAATATATAGCTTCTTAGTGCATCATAGTCAACTGTGAAATAATATGGTATTACATAACTTCACATATAATGCATGAATCTTTAACAGAAAACTATTATTTCCTCTTTTCATCCTTGATGCTATTGCAGTCATAACTTCTATCTCTACATATGTTAAAGATGCTGTTATTGTTTACATTTAAATAGTTAATTATCTTTAAATGAATTAAATATTGTAAATAAGAGTTTTCTTATTTACCCATATATTTACTGTTTTTACCACTCTTCGTTCCTTTGTGTGACTCAGATTTCCATATGGTATGATTCTCCTTCTGCCAAAAGATGTCCTTTAATGATTCTTATAGTGCTTAGCTGGTAGAATTTTCTTAGTTTTCACATTTCTCAAAAATGTCTTTATTTTGCCTTCATTTAAAAAAATATTTTCACTGAGTATAGAATTCTAGATTGATATTTACTTGTTCTTTTTTATTATAAAAGCACATTTCATAAAATTTACCATCTTGACTAATTTTAAGTGCACAGTTCATTTTTAAGTATGCAGTTCAGTAGTTTCACATATTTACATGGTTGTAAAATAGATCTCCACAATGTTTTCATCTTGAAGAACTGAAACTCTATGCCCATTAAACAATTCCCCTTTATAGCCGCCTCTCAGTCCCTGGTAACTACCATTCTATTTTTATTTTTATGAATTTGACTATTTTGTATACCTCATATATGTGGTGTCATAGAGTACTTGTCCTTTTGTGCTGGACTTCTTTTATTTAGCACAATGTTCTCCAGGATCATCCATGTTGCAAGATGTGAAAAGGTTTCTTTCATTTTTAAGGCTGGCTAATATACATACATATATAGTACATCATTTATCGACTCATCCAGTGGTGGACATTTGGCTTGCTTCTAGATCCTGCTTATTGTGATTAGTGTTGCTATGAACTTGGTATGCAGGTATCTGAGACTCCACTTTAAATTCTTTTGTATGTATACTCAGAAGTGAGATTGCTTGATCATATGTTAGTTCTATTTTTTGTATTTTGAGGAACTGCTACACTGTTCCTTAGAAATTACTTCATTTAAACCCCACCAATGGTTCCTAGGGATTCCAACATCTCCACATCCTTGCCAACACATGCTGTCTTTTCTCTTTGTTTTCAGAGTAGCTGTCCCAATGAGTTTGAGATGATACCTCACTGTGGTTTTGATGTGCATTTTTCTGATGATTTGTGATGTGGAATATCTTTTCATATGCTTGTTGGCCATGTGTATGTCATCTTTGGAGAAATAGCTATTCAAGTCCTTTTCCCATTTTAAAATTTAAATCTATAATTGTTTGGTTTGTTGCTGAGTTGTAAAAGTTCTGGATATAAACTCCTTATCAGATACCTGATTTGCAAATACCCTCTCCCATGCTATGTGTTGCCTTTTTAATCTGTTGATTATATCCTTTGGTGACCAGACATTTTTAAGTTTGGTGCAGCCACATTTGTTTATTTTGTTTTTGTTTTCTGTGATCCTTTGTTTGTTCTTTCATTCAGCACTTTAAGATGCTCGTCTTCTGCTTATGTAGTTTCTAAACAGAAGCCTGTTTATTCTTTTTTCTCTATTTAATGTGACTTTTTCCCTCAGGCTGTTTTTATTTTTTTCTCTATTATTGGCTTCAAATGACTTTTACTATGTCAGACTTCAGCCAAACCGCCTTCAGTGTGGTGGTTTTCTTTGTACTTTTCTTGATTGGGGATGGCTGGACCTCTTAAATTTGTGGAGTTAGGGTTTTTTGTCAACATTGGAATATTTAACCATTATTTATTAAAAAAAATATTTTTTACCTCTTTTCTTTTTCTTTTGGAACTTCAATTATCCTTGTGCTAAAATTCTGAATCTTATGCCACAGATCACTGAGGCCCTGTTAATTTATTTTTCCTTTTTAATTTTCCTCTTTATGCTTTATTTTGGATAATTTCTACTACTGTATTTAAAATCACTGATCTTTTCTTTTGTAGTTTCTAATCTACTATGAATTCTATCTAGTGATATTTTAATTTCAGATATAATATTTTTAATCTCTGATTCTATTGACTAATTTTTTCTTGGTTATGACCCATATTTTTTTCCTGCTTTTTTTTTTTTTTTTAAATTATACCCAGTAATTTTGTTTGGATCAGACTGTGGACCAGAATTAGCTGTTTGACTCTTTCAAAAAAGTTTTTAAGGGCAAATCTAGAGTGGTCTTATCCAATGACTAATTTGAACCTAACTTCTTGCATTGGTCCTCTGGGGTCTCTACTGACACCCATGTATCTTGGGGGGGGGTCTTTGTATTATCACTGTTGCGAATTCAAAGTATTCCTGGCCCCTTATCTGTGAGATCTAGAATTGTTTGGCTTGCAACCCCTCAGTATGTTTTCTGTTCTCTGAAGCTCTTCTTGGTCCTGTCTCATCGCGTCTCACACTCTACAAGTGCATATTTATATTCATTCACAGATTCTAGAGTTTTCTTATATTGATTTCTGGAGCTATTCTTCGATGTAGCTCCATTTTCTCAGTTTTCTGCCATGCAATTGATAGCCACCTTGGCTTCTGGAACCTTTCCTCTGTCTCTACTCAGGGAGATTGCAGTATAGATTTCCACTTCTTGCTCAGCACGTCAGAAATTGCCTTTAGGCAAAATCTTGGGCTATCATAGGATTCTATTTCATTTCTCTCTGGAATCATAGTTCTCTGTTGCCTGTTGTTCAGTGTCTGAAAATAGTTATTTCCTGTATTTGTTCGTCTTCTTAGTTGTTTACAAAGGAAGGATAATTTCAGAACTTCATGAATGGAAGTATTTTTTCCACAATTATATTGAAAACTCTCCTACCATAGACTTTGTGCATCTCTGGGACAGACACCTGGTAATGGATAGCACTTCATATAGGATTTTTGAAAGAGTTGAATTAATGAATGAAACCTGGAATTAGGTTGAATCACATAAAATTGATAACTTTTGATAATTTTTAACCTATATGATTTGTATTGATTGAACTTACTTATTTCTAATTTGGTTTAGTTAAGGGAGATAGACTTTAACAGAGTCAGGGTAAGGTCTCAGCCAAGGGTGGATGCTTTGTGTGTTAAATGATGTCTGGAATCGTGAATCTGGAAAAATTAGGGCATTTCTGTTCACTTCATTTTTCAAACAGAACATTCTAGGCCTATCTTTGTGGCTTTGGGCTTTTGGTTCAACTATATTTCTTTGGAGAAGATTGGATTTACAGTTTACTTAAGTACAGTAGTGCATCCTTGGTACTCTTCAGATCAAATGGAATTGTGTCCCAAGAAAAGAGATTTACAAGAAAAAACTTCAATCTCTTCCTCATCAGAAAATCAAGAACAGTGACCCAGGCTCCATGACGTGGATTGGGGTCTTTTGAGCAGGATTGTGATTGACCTCTTTGTCAGGAAAACAATCTTATAGGGATGTTACTGGCTTCTGAGTTCTTGGTTGTAACAACCAGGGAAGACAGAGGATTTGGTGACCTATGATAAAAGGATATAAAACTGCATTATTGACTCAGTGTTTAATTCACAAGTGGAAAATTAAGGATCATAAAAGCACAGCAGAGGATGATGAAGAAAAAGTTATTGTACTCAGAGATAATTACCCTTTGTGGTTTTAGTTGCATTGTTTCTTAGCATTATAGACAGAATATGTCACACACACTTAGAAAAAAAGTGTTTCACAGGCAACTAGATTTCAATGAATTTCCTTTAGCATCACAGAATACTTGCTTGTGAGAATTCTTCTGTCAGCTTCTGCAAGAGATATCAATGGGATGACCCGTAGTCCACTGGTTATGGCATCCTGGTTTCTTGGAGTGCAAATCATCCTAACATGCCTGCAGCAATGTTCACAATATAAGGTTGGATAGAAGATTTTTATGGGTTGAATTTTGTTCCCCTCAAATTTATGCATCAAAGCCCCAGCCCCTAATACCTTAGAGTTATACCTAAAGTTATGTAGAGAGATGATATTTTTAGATGTAATCTAATTGATGTGAGGTCATTAGAGTGGGCCTTAATCTAAGATGACTAGTGTCCTAATAGATAAGGAGAAATTTGAACAAAGAGATGTGCACAGAGGACAATATGAGGAGCCATAGGGAGAAGATAGCTATCTGCAAGCCCAGGAGAAAAGCTTGCAACAGATCCTTCCCTGAGAGCTTTCAGGTGGAACCAACCCTGTCAAACACCTTCTCTGACTTGTAGCTTCCAGAAGTGCCACACAATGGGTTTTTGTTGTTTTATCCACCCACTGTGTGATACTTTCTTGTTGCAGCCCTGGCAAGCTAATAAAAGGGTCTTGAGAACCACATGTAGACTGCTGAGAAGAGGAAGAAGCATGTGAGAAGCAGTGGGCCCCCAAAACCCCTTGGAACAATTAACTTGGTCAGGCCTGTCTCAGGGCCCAGCTCTCTGGGTTTCTGGGTTCATTCACTGCACACAACTAATAGTAGAGAAAAGCCCATGAAAATGGAAAAATGCTTCATTTCCAATTTGGTCTAATTGGGAGGGCATCTAATCGACCCCCTCTGAAGTGCACAGAACTGCTCCAATTTATAGACCTGGCAAAACAGAAGCCAGGGGATATCTACATGCATATTTAGCTAAACTCTGGCCAACTATTGAATCTTCCTTGGTGACAGGCCTAGAGGATGGCAATTCATACTCTTAGCATGAGGAAGCTTGGAGAACCAGTCTCTCTTTAATAAATACTCTAATTTTTAAAGATCCATTTGAACTTGGTTATAGCTGAGCAGAATGGGGCCAAGCAGCAGAGCTGGCCAGAGGTTCATTAAAGAGCATATTACTACTGCTCATCTTATGGGGAGGAATTTAGGAGAAGCAGAATAAAGCTTGAATTTTTTGTGTGAATTGTGAGATGTCTATGACTTCAAAAGATTATTTAGGGTTCATAAATGGTTTAGAAGAAAAGCATATGAACACTAACTTTTGTCATTGGTCCTTAAGAAACATCACATATTGCAAAATTATTTTATAACCTGGGCTCTGAAGGATTATGAGATGTATGGAGCCCAAATAAATCTTGTTATTTTAGTTCAGTTTTGAGGGCTTCTAGTGGTCTACCCTATTTCTCTCTCTGCCTCTCTGTCTCTTTGTCTATCTCTGTATGAATTATGTGGGTGCCAATGCAGATTTTTTCATCCCTGACTCATTGTTTTTACTTATTTACTTTCAGATTTTAATGAAAGATTTTATTGCATTTAAATGGAGACTTCCCAGATGTACTAAACAAAGAAAGATGTCCAGCTGTTACCTCCCAAACAGTGAGCCTTTATTAATGATGGAAGCAAAAAGCCTCAAGACACTTACTGGATGAGTGTCCGGGGCTGTTAGAGGGCCCAGGGCGGTCAGCAATCTGTTCTCATTGATGCCATTCCCAGTTCTCTGACCACTGGATTATTTAAAACTCACTTGGTCAGTGCCTCTTGACTTGATTACAACAGTTCCCAGGCTGTGAAGAGTTAAGCCAAAGAGGTTTTCATTAATTTTCCTTCTCTTTAGAGACTTGAGGGTTGCTGTTTCAAAGAAAGCTAGATACCACACTGAGCCAACTATTTGGCGAGAAGTTTCTCTTCTGGGAGAGAGCAGTTAGTTGAGATTCCAGCCTTTCAAATGTCAAATGTTACTCATTCCCGTTTTGGCTCTGTTGAGTATGTATAGTCCTTTTTTATTTTAATTTGAGAATGTTTGCTTCCACTGGTAGCTCAGGGAACTTTTACTTGCTGTTTGAATTCTAACCCTGGATCACAAAAGTATGACTAATCCTACTTACTGGAATTTCAGTGTTTTCATCAAGGCCACAGTTTCCACTTCCAATTTTATATAATAAGGGCAAAATCCCAACTGGCAAGCATGCTTTTTTTCTTTTTGGTTGATGTACATCAAAATATCTCCTGTGTTATGATAAAAAGGGATGTTTCATAATGGTGATTTTTGCAATTGAAAGAAAACTGTCTCCAAGGATATTTGAAGAGCAGATGGCTCATGATATGAGTGCCTAGCTAAGATATTTACTCAGTGGAGCAATTAAAGCTAAACTTTCAGCTGCTTTTCATCTTCTGTACAGAAAGGATATTAGGTTATCTTCTGGCAAGAGCAATGGTATATACAGTGGAGTCACGGCCAATGGAAAGATTTTAGAACAACATACAAATACTCATGCCACAACAATGACTTGGTTAAGCAATCACTGTGATGACCCTTGGAAAGATGAAAGAATATCAGCTAACCAGAACCAAGTTTTTGTCTTCTTTCACAGAAGTCCTTTATTACTTCCTCATGTCGTTAAGAGCTCCAAATAGGGATTTCTGGAATGCTGTTGGGAAGACCTCTGATGAGGAGGCACTAGTAGAATTGCGTTGGGACTAACCACATAGTTCTTTTGAGGCAAAGTCTGATGAGCTAAAAGGGGAATATAGATATTAATTTTGAAGTCATAAAAGAGATTTCCAAACTTTCCTCAAAACATTCACCTGGAGAACTATAAAACATACTTAGTTCCCACTCCCAGAGTTTGTGGTTTGGGGGTGAATGTATTTAGTCTTTTTCCACTTCATTCTGGAAACTCCTGGCATCAATTGTCAGTTTGTGATGTGGCAATAAAGAAATCATTCTGAAATATTTGATCAAATATGCAGGGTCTGGTGAATTTGGCTTAATGCAAAACATTCTGCTTTTTGTCAAACCTATAGATCATCCCTAAATATCTTGCTGTTTGTATGGGTTCTGTGACTCCTCATGGGCCAAGACACTTGTGGGTCAATTGATAAGCAGTTACCTGGAGCCTTCTGTAGAGACACAATGTCCCAGACGTGGGTGGTTATCAGAAACATCTGTCAAACTATTGGAAAATACATTTATCTAGACTTACTGAATCTTAGGGAGGGTACAGATTTCAAGTCTTATATAAGGCTTAATCTGATTTTTGAAAATCAGCTAATTGTGAGAGTCATTGAGTTATCCTAACAGATAAGGCTATTGATTGAATGGTATGAAATATTAAATAAAGTGGAGGTGCCTATACAGAAACTGTGTGACTTAATTACAATGAATATAGCTATTCATTTCACCATTTTATGATTATGGTTTGTATTTGATCACCACATATTTAGTAATGTTCATAAATCCCACTGAAAGGGGCAGAAGAGAAATTTAATACTTGGAGTACATAAATGCTTTCAATTACACATTAAGGTGAATCATGAAGTGTGGGTAGGATCTAAATGGGTAGTGGAGTAGGACATAGAGCATTCCAGGTGAAGAGGTTAGGCTGAATGGAGTGACTAAGATAGGATCTGGAATGCCATGCTAGTAGGACAGTGTGTTAACAAAGCAAAGCATGTGGAGTGGAAAATAATGGAGGCTAAAATTGCACAGGGTGGATCAGGGTCTGGGAAATGGCTTGAAGTTACAAGAAATCAGGAACAACCACAATGTTTTTTTGTGTGCATATGAGTAAAACGATAACTTATTTTGGGAGGGTAATCAGAAGTTTGGGAGGCAAGGCTGTGACGATAAGCAGAGTGAGGAGATGGAACCTCATCTTGACTAGTGGTTGGGGAATTGGATAAGGACAGATTTGGCAGGTATCAATAGAAGTAGCCTTTATTTGTCAGCTTTTGTGTTGCTGGACAAAATACCTAACGCCTGCAATTTATAGGAGGAGAGGCTTAATTTGGCCCCATGGTTCGTTGGCCCCAAGGCAGGAACATGGTGGTGGGAAGGCGTGGCAGAACAGATTTCATCTGAGAAGCAGAGCTGGAGAGGAAGGGCCCAGGGACCAGATACAGTACTCAATGCACCTCCATGGCCTGTCCAGGTGAAACCGAAAATGTGCTTCCACTAAGCAGCATCCAAGCCAACCAAGTTGACAATGAAGCTTGACTGTCACATAGCCTAAGTGAAAATTCTTTCCTCTGCAGATTATACAGAAATTTTCTGTTCATGGGTAGGCACCAGGAATGAAGCTGGACACAGTCTTCAGTCTTTACTTTTGTGGTGATTGCCTCAAAATGAGCTTAATGTATGAAAAAAAAGGGATATAGACTATATACCAACACTTTAGGTTGACCAAGCCACATTTTAGACTTGATTACATTCCATATTCAGTTTCTTCAGCCCATAAATACAAATCTGAAACTGAAAAGTGGGCAGCTCTGAGAAACATGGACAGGCGGTGCCAGCTCTTTGGGCTGTGGGAATATGAAAAAAAAAGGTGTTTTTTTTTTTTGTTTTTTTTTTTTTAACAGATTGGGGGCTTTTTCTTAGAAGATTTGTCCAATTTTTCGTATAACTTTCTTCTGTTCTTTTTGGGAATTCCCAGAGATTGTTATTAAGCTCAGCAATTTCTTGGTTTAAATCTCTTTCCAGTGCTATGTGAAAGAAAAATTTCACTTATCATTATAAATAATAATAAGAGAAAGATCATTTGCCTGTCATGCTTTCGAATACAATAATGGCAGTATGGATTTTCCTTAATGAACTATGAAAGCTTCTGTTTCATTACAAAAATCTTTTGACAGAGTGACAGCTGGAAAATAAACTTTGTGCTAATTCTTAGGTTAATTGCATCTCATAATATATGCTTATGGGGGCAATTAAGTAGAATTATGACTTTTCATTTTATAAAATCTTCTATTTTTCGAATTTTGCTGTGAATTCCTACAATTCATTCTTCCTTCAAGTGTCTACTCCTCCTCCATGGGGGAGAGGGTGCTGGAATATTTTTTTTGTAGGTCACATTACTTTGACAGGGAAACAAGAATAGTCCTCTTGATTTAGACATCATTGTCTCCCCTGAAAGCCAGAAGCACTGGCAGGGACAGTGGATTGCAGGAAGATCTGTCCCATTGTGGTCTTTCTACTCCAGACCTTGGTCACAATGTCAGCTGTCAACCCTGATGTTGAAAGGAAAGTGCTTTTTACCGGTGAGTCTTCTGAGATGCCTGGCATAAACTCATAGCAACATTCCCTTATATATGGAGGATAATGCAGTCAAGATTAATAAATACTATCTTTGAAAGGAAATGACAACCTTTCAGTGCTGAGAAACTCTCCAAAGCATCAGTGCATTCAAGAAGAATGTCATATATTCCATCCTTTTAGATGGAATGTATAAAAGCTGGGTGACCATGGATTAGATTGTTAATTCATGTTTTAGATTCTGTATTACAGTGCAGCATCTGGTATTTGTTATGGGTTCACCTCAGGGTTAGTTTATGTTTTTAACAATACAGTTCCTGGGTCAGAGAAGGTGAGCCAATCCCAGCACCCAGGAAGAGGCTCACCTGCCACCATTCCATGCTCCTAGGGTAGAGAAGGTGAGCCAATCCCAGTGCCTAGGAAGAGGCTCCCCTGCTGCCATTCCATGCTCCTAGGGCAGAGAAGGTGAGACGCGCGGGTGCCAGAAGCACCCCCCCGCCCCCGCCCGTGGAAATGAGAAGACACGTAAACAAACCTCAAAAACAAACTTCCAGATCACCTACAGCAACCCGAAAGGGAAACGAGATGCAACAATCTGATACTCAACAATCTGGACTCCCTGAACTGGAAACAAAAGAGGATCTGGAAAAAATGAAATCAGAAATAATTTCTCAGATAACAGCAAAGATTGTGCCCATAGTGCAAGACATGGTTAATAAATCTAGAGAGGACACAGATAAAAAAATAGAGGATCTGAGGAACATGATGGAATCCCAACATAGGAAACAAATGGAATCCATCAAACAGATGCAAACAGATTTCCAGGAGA
This sequence comes from Heterocephalus glaber, assembly GCF_053883595.1. Taxonomy (NCBI): domain Eukaryota; kingdom Metazoa; phylum Chordata; class Mammalia; order Rodentia; family Bathyergidae; genus Heterocephalus; species Heterocephalus glaber. The sequence goes on from NW_028258156.1 coordinate 12,337,805, forward strand.
TTAAAAACTCCACCAAAAGTCTGTGCAGCAGAATGAACCAATGTAAGGACAGAATTTCAGATATAGAAGATAAGATTGCAATTAGTGACCAGGAAAAGAAAAATTGCTTTTAAAATTGTAAGGGACCATGAGAAATGAATCCAGCAGCTGCTAGAAGATGCGAAGAAGAATAACATAAGACTGATTGGAGTCAGTGAAGAAACAGGAGAGAGTACAGATGACATAAAAAAGCTGTTCACAGAATGATGGCAGAAAACTTCCCAAACAGGGGAAAAGAACTTGACATACAGATAAGTGAGGCATATAGGACTTCAACTAGCCTTGATCAAACAAAATCTACACATAGGCATATAATAGTTAGGATTCCAGAAACCCAAGAGAAGAACAACGTTCTACAACCAGTGAGAGAAAAGAAACAAATCACATACAAAGGAAAGCCCATCAGAATCACAGCAGACTTCTCAATGCAAACCCTCAAGGCAAGAAAAGCTTGGAGTGATGTATTTCAAGCCCTAAAGGAAAACAGCCTCCAACCCAGTTTGATGTACCCTGCAAAACTACCTTGCAAAATTGATGGAGAAATAAGATATTTTCATGATAAAGAGCACCTTAGGAACTTCATGAATACCAAACTGACACTCCAAAAAAATTTTAGACAATACCCTAGGAAAAGACAGTGATGATCACAACCCCAGGAAGCCCAGCAGAATGAATCCATTGGGCATGACAAATTAAACACAAAGGGGGAGAATCCAACAAAAAGAAAAAGTCATGACAAGCCATTTAAAACTTTTAACTTCATCTCCCTAATGAGTATATAATTCAGTCTTGTTATTGTTCATGATTAGGATTTTTCTGATTCTAGTGTTGCACACCTTTACTTGTGCTGTACTGGCTATTTATCATCATCTTGTGTCTACTTTTTAATTGGGTTGTCTATTAATGAGTTGTAAGAGTTCTTTATATATTCTGGTCATAGGTTATATGCATTGTAAATATGGTCTGTTTAAGGACTACTTTTCATTTTAACAATGTCATTTAAAGTTCTAAATTTTGATGGAATCTCCTTTATCAATTTTTTTCTTTTATACATCATGTTTTTCGTATCCTAGGTAGTTCTTGCCTACCCTGAATTCATAAATATTTTCCCTTATAATTTCTTCTTAAAGTTTTATACTTTTAGGCTTTCATATTTAGGTTCATAGATCCCTTCAAGTTATTTTCATGTATGGAAATAAAGGGTTGAGATTAATTTTTTATATATGGATACCAGGTGTTCTAGTGCCATTTGCTGAAAACACTCTCTCTTCCTTGGCTCTTGAATTGAGTTTATATTCTATAAAATGCTAATGTTAAATAATTTTTCAAAACCAGTGGACCATATATGTGTGGTTCTATTTCTAGATTCTGTTTTATTCCAATGATCTATATGTCTTTCCTTACATCAACGCTGCCTTGATTACTGTAGCTTTAGAAGTCTTAAAATTAGATACTAAATGTCTTCCAGCACTGTTTTTTTTTGTTTTTGTTTTTGTTTTTTTTTTTTACTTTTCTAGGTCCTTTGTACTCCTACATAACTTTTAAATTTCAATATCCAATTCTTCATTTAAAGCAAGTATACATAGACCTGAATTTTTATATATACCTTGTATTTTCTAACCCTGCTAAATTCAAATACAAGTTCTCAGGGCTCCTAGAGATTTCTTAGTATTTTCTGTGTAGATGATCATTTCATCTACATATAATGATTTTGCTTCTACCTTACCAATCCTATCCTAATTATGTCATTAATTTTATTGCCAGACTGTTTTGGTTTGGGCTTATGTTTCAAAGTTTAATGGACAGATGAAGAGTAAGCATATCTGCCCTTGTTCCCCACCTTAAGGAGAAAGCATTGTATCTTCTCCATTCATATAAGGTGTTCTCCCTGGAAGTATGGAGTACATGTCTTTAATCTGTTGAGAAGGTTCTGTTCTACCTCTAGTCTCCTCATAGCTTTTACCATGAACAGTTGTGGAATTTAGTCCAATACTTTTTCTCCAACTAGTGACAGGATCATATGGCTTTTTCCTTTCCTCTGTTAAAATGAAGTCAGATCTGGCAGTATGTAGAAAGTGGTTTTGTTATAGGGATGGCAGTGCTGGTTCAGCATTGGAAGATCCACCCCCAAAAGTCATCATTTTAAGAGAGGAAAGGAAAAAGCCATATGATCCTGTCACTAGTTGCAGAAAAAGTATTGGACTAAATTCTACAGCTGTTCATGGTAAAAGCTATGAGGAGACTAGAGGTAGAACAGAACCTTCTCAACAGATTAAAGACATGTACTCCATACTTCCAGCGAGAATGCCTTATATGAATGGAGAAGATATAATGCTTTCTCCTTAAGGTGGGGAACAAGGGCAGATAGGCTTACTGTTTATCTGTCCATTAAACTTTTGAAACCTAGGCCCCACCAAAATAGTCTGGCAATAAAATGACACAATTAGGATAGGATTGGCAAGGTAGAAGCAAAATCATTATATGTAGATGAAATGATCATCTACAGAGAAAATACTAAGAAATCTCTAGGAGCCCCTAGAACTTGTACTTGAATTTAGCAGGACTGGAAAACACAAGGTATATATAAAAATTCAGGTCTGTGAGAAATATACTTTCTTTAATAGGTACTATGCAAATTTTACATTTCCTCCAGTATTAGTTTCATTAATTTGTCTTCCAAGTACTTCTTAGAAGTTGTCAAATTTATTTCAAAACAGATTTTTGTAATATGCTTTCTATATCCTTTTAAAGTCTGTAAAATCTGTGGTAATGTCTCCTAGATCTTGATATTGTAATTTAAAAAATGTATAATTGATAGTGTGTAACAGGAGGAAAAGGTCTAAAGGTGCAGGGGAAGTGGGAGGGGTAGGAGAAAGGAAAGAAGGGAAAAGAAAAAATATAAGAAAATGAAAAAAATGGAAACAAAATTTTTACAAATAGGGAAGGGTGGAACGGGTGAAGGGAAGGCAGGGGAAGGGGAAAAAAAATAAGAACCAAGAGACTCATGTAATGGTACAAGATCCCAATGATGAATGTAACTGTATTTTATACCTAAAATGTACCAATAAACTTAATGGGGGAAAAACAAAACAAAACAAAAAACAAACAACAAGAAAAAAACAATACAATTCCTAGTTTGAAAAATCGTATGAGAGATTGATTCTCGACACTAAGTTCTCTGCTCCCTGGGAAGTTCCCTTAACATCAGATATTTTGGCCTTTTTGTTTTTCTTCCAGTGCTAGGAACTCCCAGCAGATGTCATTGTAAGGCAGGTTTGTTTAGCAAGTTTATTTCTAGAATAGCACGTAGAGTTGTTGTATGTAGCAGTGATGTGAGTATTGGGTATGGGTTTCATTCATTCACTCATCTCCACCAGGGTGAATATTATTGTAAAGATGTGAGACTCCTGGGATTTCTGCTTGCCATTGAAAAATGTGGGAGAATTGCTTTGCCTCAAAATAAACTGCAGAACAAAGACTTGCAGACTTGGGCCCAATCATTTATTTTATGGGATACTCTCGAGGCCAACCAGCTCCTCACCAGGCATGGGACAGTGCTGTGTATGGTACAGCAAAGCAGTGGGGAGGAGACAGATGCACAGACATGCATTAAGTGAGGGAGTTGGGATTTAAAAGAGGCAGCCTCACTGATTCTAGACTCCTGACCTTAGTACTGATGGGGAAATACAAATGGGCCTATGTACATAAATCCTTTCCATGCCCAACAGAGCACAGGTCTTTATTTGAAAAGAAGAGGAAAGTTATATTGCAACTTCCTAATTTATTTCATGGATATCAAATTCAGGTGGAAAAGATAGCGTGTTTCCAGGTAAGGCCAGGATAGGTGGCGTGTTTTGTATAAATGTGAATAAAAGTCAATGTAAATTTTCATTAGTTTTTATGTAGATATATGATGATACATTTTTGTCTCTTATAAAGATCTCATTCTGTTTTTAATATTGTAAGAGCTCATTAGTTACTTATCATTTTCCCTACTTGATTGGATGTTTTAAACCAAAATCCATTGAGAAAGCTTCTTTTGTATGGTAGAGTTAGTTAAAAGACTAATTGCCTGGAAATTTTGAATATAATATATCTGGAAATCAACTATTTTATAAAAACTTCAGACTTCAGGCCAAAGAAACATACTGCATCAAAGATGGTGGGTGGCAGGGGAGATACTTGTTTATTTGTAATACTAGTTATGTAGGATAACAGGCACTGGTCATTTAAAATCTAAATCCTAGATACACCTCTCCTAGGCAGTTTAAATGAAAGCTGTTTTTCTCAAGCATTTGGTTTTGTAAAGGAAAATCGTGTGATCAGCTTGAGAATGCTAGTTTGGAAGAAATATTTTATCAGAGCAAGCATGTCCTGTAGTAAATAGAACAAGAGGAAAACCAGGTTCCAATTGTTGTTCGCCCGCTATCAGGGAAATGTAATTATGGTAGGTTTATGGAATTCATATTTCAAAGAAATCAACATCTTCCAAAAGGATAAGAATAATGACTCCCATGTAACTTAAAGACTTCTCCATTGCTGGATTTCAGCATCTGGGGAGAATTCTCTTTGCGACTCTAGGCACATCTGAAAATGGGACTGATCTCTGAGCTTTGCAGGCACGTGCCAAATTCTATCCCCTTTCTGTCAGTGGGGTATTGTTTTGGGGCAAGATCCTGCATAGTTTTGGCAGAGAACCTCTCAAGTTCTGCTTCTGGGTGAGAGGCTAGAGCTGAAATATAGGTTTTCCTGGATTTTGTTCCAATCTTAAGACATAATGACTTTAGACAGGGCGGGGTGGGAGAAAAGAGTGCTTAGCTTTTAAAAATATTGTTTCCCAAAAAACATTAAGAAGTATTTTGATTGTCAGGCGGCTTGAGGTACTGAAAAGTGCATTAAATCTGAATTGTATTTCTTTAAGAAGAAAAATTTAAAAGTCTGGAGAAAAATTAAACCTTAGTTGCATTTGCTTTCTCCGGAATTCCCTTTGGGAGGTTTTGAAGTTTGTTTTTGGGTAAAACATTCAAATGGAATGAAGTCTAAAATCCAGTTTATGTCACATTTTTGGATACTTTGTAGTTTGATGAAGAAAGTGGCTAAATTTCTAGGCTACAGTCATAACTTAAAGTGATAAGAGAAACCCAAATGTTCTACTGTTTGGTGTTGCTATTTCTTAATCTCTTTCTAAGGTATTCCTCATTTAGATTGGCTGGAAGTTTTGCCATGTGATTTTCATATGGTTGGACAGATAGCACAGGCTGCACCCATGAGGCGGTGGCTCACTGGTTCACTCGACCTCCCACTGAAGCCTTGTGTAGTTTTTCATTTTTAAGTTGCAGTGCTGTCTTTTTAAGGAAGGAACAGGCAGTGGCAGTGGACTCTCAGGGCGAAACAGAATGAAGGTCATGATGAATCCACGCATCTCTTTCTTTTGACCTTTAGGTGGTAGGCATCTTGGTACCACCTTCCACAAGTACAAGTCTTGCTTCATTCAGCTAAAACAGGAAAGAAGTTTGACTTATGAGCAGCAGCAGCAGGCGCAGGCACTGTCCGGGGCACAGCGAGCACGGACACCCCTAGATGCTTGTTGTCACCTGGTGCTCTGAGCTCAGCATCCCACGTGCAGGATGGTGTCTAATTCTCACAAGGTCCTGGTGAGGAGGGTCTGATTCTTATCACATTCTACATATGAGGAAACTGATGCTTTGAGAGATTAACTGATTTTTCCAGAGCCTTCTAAAACCACTAATCTTTTCATCTTTTTGAAAATTTTAATCTACATTCCACCAAATACTCTTAAATTTCTTTTGCCTGGATTTTGTCCTCTCTCTCTCTCTCTCTTTCTTTCTCTCTCTCTGTGTTTTCTTTTGAATGGTTATAGCTGTTTAGCTGTGACGGGAAATCTGGTACTCTGGTTTTCTGATTTTTATGGAATTTTTGCGTGAAGATAGAATAGAATATAGGATACTACAATCAGTTCTTCAAAGTGTACAGTTTAATATAATCCAGTGCATGAATTTAAGCATCAGTAAATCATTTTATCATATCAACTAGATTTTGATGGATCATCTTACTGGAAGAAAATCCCATATGGGAAACTTCACATTTACTTAAAAAATAAATGGTAGTTATTAATTATTCATTTTGCCGAAATTTACTTTGTTTACAAAAGATTAATTTTAGGAGCCTTTTAAATGTGATATTCTCCATACTCCATTTGCTATTAGGCAAATGGATTTGAATCTCAGAATTTTGATGGAAAATAGAAAATGTATGTTTTTGTTGAGAGTAGGGAAGTCTGTTTGCCTATGGGGACTGGAGATATATGAGAACTCTGTACTATCTTCTTGATTTTGCTATGAATCTAAAACGGCTCTAAAAAAGAAAGTTTATTTTTATTTTTATTTTTTTTTGGTACCGGGGATTGAACTCGGGTCCTTGCGCTTGCTCAGCAGGCGGCGAAATCACTGAGCCAAATCCACGGCCCAAGAAAGCTTATTTTTTAAAAAGGAATGGGTTAGAATTTCAGCTCTGTGACTCACTTCTTATGTGATCTTGAGATAGTTATTTATCTCTTTGAGTCCTAGTTTTATATTCTTAAAGTGAAGATAATGATAGATCATTGACTTGTCTGTCTGTCTGTTTGTCCTCTCTTAGCTCATTATGCATATTCCAAAAAAAATGATGGTTCCTTTCCTTATAAAATTCCCTTATACCACACTGGAGGGACATGGCAGGTTTAGCGCAGAACAGGGCTAAGCACAGGGATTCTTCCTTTTCGTCTGGTGCATTTTCCACAATCCCGCACACTTCCCAGAACCTCACAGTGGAATGCTCGTCTGTGCAGCTTGTAACTCATTGAATCCACCTTGTGGGAATTGTTCTGACAAGCCACTTGACAGAACCCAGTGGGTTGTGAAGATCATCTCTGGTAAACTAGCAGGCACACTTTTTAGGCCCTATTCAATTTCACTGCATCATTTTCCACAGCCTGAAGCTATGCTGAGGCCCTCTAGGAAGTGTACGAAGGAGTAACAGGGCTGTGGTCAGTCTGAGAGCCCAGCTGTGCGGTGGGGCTTGAAGCCTACTGGCTTTGACAGGTGAAAAGCTGTGCACTTAGTCATGGATGAGCCACTTCCAGAAAAGGATAACTCACTCATCTCCAGGATGGTGCAATTATTTAACTGCAAAATGGCTCCTGCTGGTCCCTTCTGACTCTATTGTTTTGATTCTCCAAATTGCAAGCACATCTACTTCATGTGGTAGAGCTTTTTATCCTCTTGGCATCAAGAACTGCTCTGAGAATCTGATGAAAACCATAGGGCTGCTCCTTAGAAAGTGCACACCCCCATATGTGTGGCAACCTTCACAGAATGGCTCTGAAAAAATCTTTGACATCAGTAACAAAAAGAGAGCACTTTAAGTGTTCTGACTGCAAAGGAATGGTAAATATTTGAAGCGATAGCTATGCTCATTATCCTCATTTGACCATTCCACAGTGCATACAGGTATTGCAACATCATATTGTTCTCCATAAATATATACAACTTGGCAATTAAAAATAAAACCAAAAACTTTGAAATGCACACAAAGGAACCAAAATTAATATTGAAAAGAAAATAAATTGAACATTTGTTGAAAAAACAAAAACCACCAAATTGGGCTACCTTCATGAAAAATGTTACACCGAAAGGACAGTTACTTACTGTACCTGGACAGGAGGAAGTTGAGGCCCATAGATACTGTGACCAAGAGGGAAGTAGAGCTATCTCAGTAAGAACTATCTTAGCCAAAAAAACAAAAACAAAAAAACAAAAACAACCCAAAAACAAATAAAAAACAACTCTAAGTCTATGAAACAAAGGTAGCTAATATTTAAATATTTATTTACATAATTTTCCTTAAAAGAATGTAACTGTCTTTTTTCTTATCTCACAAAGATAATACAGATGCTTTAAAAATTATGTTTAGCCAAAAGAGCCATCATAGCAAAAAGACTGAGTATGACAGGAGGGACAACTTTGGTGGGAAAATGGACTCAGTAGATGGTCTGATACATTGAGAGGATATTTCAGATGAGGGAACAGTTATCTTGAGTTACATAGAAGACTGTGCAAAAAAGAAATTGAAGAAAATATTACTGTCCAGAAAAATAAAAGTTTTACATAGAGGAAACAGTCATAGTTTACAACTTGGCTTAGCACTGAGCAGTTTATATATTCTTAATATACAAATATTTATACATTTAAAATAATGGGAAGGGGGCAGGTACGGAAACTAATTGTCAAACTTCATTATAAGTGTTCAATTGATTATACTTGAAATTGATCAGTGAAGAAATAGCAGAATAAGCACAATTTTTAGAAATATGGAAATAAGGGCCGGGATTTAGTTCAGTGGTTCCACCTGCCTAGCAAGCACAAGGTCCCAAGTTTGATCCCCGGTACCAAACAAACAAACAAACAAAGAAATATGGAAATAAATATTTGGAAAAATTTATAATATTAATTTGGGGCTTGAAATTAGAGATCCAGAAGTGTTGGACTGGGACAGAGTTTATATATGATTTTTAAAGAAATACAAATATAACTAGGTGCACTGGTGCAGGGTTGTAATCTCAGCACTCTGGGTAGCTGAGGCAGGAGGATCAGAAGTTCAAGCCTAGCCTGGGCAGCCTAGCAAGACTCTGTCCCAAAATAAATCAATCAGTGAAAAAGGTCTTGGTATGTAGCTCAGTGTGAAAGTCTCAGGTTCAATCCCCAGTACTGGGGCAAAAACAAAACAAAATATCTAGATCTTTTTAAAAAAATCAAGTTTTCCATAAAAAACATATTTCTGAGTTCCCATGTATTATTGTAACATCTCAAAATTTTGGGCTCCAATTCCTCAAAATCCAAGCCTATTTGGATCTGAGAATTGGCTGCCACCTTAAGAAGGGACTGTGTTCCCTTTTCTCTTTCTCAGCCAGCCCTGATAGAGGGTTCTTTATTGTACTGAGAACACTTGAGATCAACCTTCTTAGCAAATATGAGGTATATTATACAGAATCGCTAACTAAGGCTACATTGTTACACATTTGATCACCATAATTTATTCATCTTGCATAACTGAACTGTTGAACCCTTTGACTAACATCTTCCAATTTTCCCTTCCCTCTGTTTCTGTAAGTTTGACTATTTTAGGTTCTACCAATAATGAGGTCATGTGTTGTCTTTGAGTGTTTGGGTTATTTCATTTATTGTTCCCCAGATTCATCCATGTTGTTGCAAAGGGTAGAAGTTCCTTCTTTAAGGTTGCATAATATCCATTGGTGAGTGTGTGTGTGTGTGTGTACATCACATTTTCTTTGCCCATCCATACACTGATGGTTGATTTAGGTTGTTCCCTTATCTTGACTATTGTGAATAAAGCTGAATGAATACGGGAGTGTGCATAACTTTTTGAGATACACAGAAATGGGATTGCTGAATCATAAGGTAGTTCTGCTTTTAATTTTTCTAGCAATCTACGTACTGTTCCCTGTAGTGGCTGTAGCACTTACATTTCCACCAACGGCACACAGGGGTTCCTTTCTCCTTTCACTCACCATATTTCTGAATTTTTTATAGTAGCCATTATAGCAAGTGTGAGGTGATATCCCATTATGTCTTTATTTTTCATTTCCCCAATAATTAGTGGGCTGACAACTTTCTCATGTGCTTCTTGGCCATTTCTATGTGTTTTTTTGCAAAAGTATTTATTTAAATCCTTTGCAAAAACATTTATTTAAGTCCTTGTCCATTCTTTAATCTGGTTATTTTTTGGTTCAGTCATAAGAGTTCCTTATATATTTTGCATATTAACCCCTATCCTTCTTTGTGCTGCTACAACAAAATACATAATTTTATGGTTTTAGATCTTATGTTTAAATCTTTAATCATTTTTGAGTTGATTTTTATATATGGCATAAGGGTCCAATTTCATTCTTCTGCATATGGGTACTCTAGTCACGTTTTCATGAGCCTTTTATTGATATTGATCACTGATAGTACTTGTTTGAAATTTAATAACCCATTTATTTTTACTCCAATTTCTATTTCTTAAGTATATTTTAATATTTTTATGAAAAATATATATTGGGCTGGGTATTTAGCTCAGTGGTTACGCTGCCTGTCTTGAAAGCACAAGGACCCAAGTTTAGGATTTACTGTAACTGTAATCATATAATATTCTCTAACTGCTTAATCCTATAGCTGTCCTGAGGGGTCTGGAACTGAGTTCATCAAAGAGAAATGGGCTAAAGAAAAAAGATATGGTAATTTATCACTTGGTTTGTAATTTTCTATAATGCTTGAATTTGTTTAAAATTTTAAAATGATAACAAAAATAATCTCATGCATTTATGAACTCATTTTGCATCTGTATTTATAAATGAAGTAGCATCTTTTTCTCTTTAACATTGCATGTAGTTTTTTGCCAGGATGCTAAACTTTTACATTTTTATTCAGTTATATTTACAAGTAAATAAGCTTTCTAAAGGCAGCTACTTTATCTTTCATGTTTATAACTGTTCAGTGCCTAGAACATTGCTAGGCACATAGTAGGGTCTCAAAAACATTTTTTTGGAAGAATAAATGAATAAAGAGCCCCAATTATCTCTAATAAGAAGTCTAATAGGATCAAGAAGTGTTTGTGAAAAGCACAGAAATTTTATTAGGTATCCGTCATGCCATTTTTAAGAAGCTCCAAACACCTGACAACTATTTTTTGTACGTAAGAGAAGTTTTACAAGGCAGTCTTAGGCTCATCAGACTGAAGGTTTTTGTTGTATAATTGTCCTTGGCTGTTCTTCAGTTCCAGTGCGGCTGACCAGTCTAAAATGAGTGTGGGTTGCAGTTACTGCCTCTTCAAAGGAGCCTAGGAGAACACAATGACATCCTACAGCGATATAGATGCACGAGAACGACAACCCAGATCTGCAGTTTCCAGCCCGATTGAGAGCTGGAGAGCTCGGAAGGGCGGCAGGGGGAGCTCTCTGGTGCCCCACACTCAGGGCGGAGCTGATGAGGCTGGCTGATAGAGCAGCTCTCCGTAACACAGCTGACTTTGGTAGGACCCTACTCCTTTCTTCCTTTGATCCCATAGAGCCACTGGGGTCTCAGCTTCCATTTTCTCTTGGAGTAAGAACAAAACACTTCTTCTCAACCTCATGAAATTCTTGCTGTTTCTTTACTCCTGAAACGTTTCGGACACAAGAAAATGCAGTAATTCAGAGTTTGCTCTCCAGGTTAGGGAGACTTAGGTTTGAAGCTTTTCCCAACATATGACTCGGGCAAGACACCTAGCAGTAGTACCTACCTACTTCCTGTTATGAGTGATTGAGTAGGACATCAATCGGTTCCTGAGGGCTGGTTGTAACTCAAGTAGGTTGTAAGTAAATACAGCTGAGATCTGGATGTTTATCCGGGTACATACTACAGATAACAAGAGGCAGATGAATCTTCCATTAACCTAATTAACCCAAGTTGTTCATATGTTAGGCCCGTCGTAACTCGAGGGTCCATTGTAATTTTCAAGGGAGGTACTATTATTGCTATTTTATGGAGGAAGAGACTGAGGTTCAGAGAGCTTAAGTATTTTGCTCAAGGTTTCCCTGCAAATAAGTGGGTAGCTTGAACACATATAAATATTCCATTCCAAATTGCTGTTTTGTGGGTTATGAACATTTTTGAAAATCTGATGTGAGCAGAAAGTTCTAAAGAATAGCCTAAGAGCACCTATTGTGTGCAACTGAAGGAGATTTCCCTTAGGCCCCTCCACTGATAACCTGTGGGTATATTGACACTAGACTAAGAGCAAAGAGCCAATTTCTCCACAAAACAACCTTTAAATATGTATTAACCTTTGAAGTTATCGCAGTGTAATGCTATTCAAACGACACTGTGATTACTCTAGCTTCAGAATTACATCAAAACGTGTTTACTGGTCTCAAAAAATCAGATCCAGTTGCTTATTTTTGTTTCCTCCAAACAGTATTTTTCTGTCTTGCCTTGCTCATTATCTTTGTTTTCAGATGACTTTTGGCTATTTTTAAATTTTTTTTTTAACCCGGGGATCGAACTCAGGTCCTTCTGCTTTCAAGGCAGGCAGCAGAACCACTGAGCTAATTCCCTGGCCCTTTTGGCAATTTTTAAAATTACAAATCATTCCCAAAGGATTTCATAATTAATCCAGAAAATGTGCAATAGGCTCTCAAAGAAACCCTAAAGGGTATATTAGAAGGTTCAAGTTTGGGAGGAGGGACTATGTTCTCAGATCTAACCATCCAATAACTACTCATGCTGTCTGTGGTTATTTAATGATGGTAACTCATATTTTAGTGTATAAGGCAAGATTTCTTAAAAATATTATTTATGAAATATATTAAATTTGATTGTTTTCCTAGTAAAATTTTTTGCTTCAAGATATTTTTTGATTATTAGAATAGAAATTTTGTCAGTCACACAGATATAATTTAGTATCATTTTTACAAATCTAATCCTTCAGTAAACCTATGTAGAAATAGTACAAATCCTAGTCATTGTCACTTGACTTTTCTTACATATTCAATAAGCCAGTTACTTTTCTTTTTAAAAATTTTTACTTTTATTATTTTTTCATTCTTTTATTGGTACATTTTAGGTATACAATGTGTTTACATTTATCATTGGGTGCTTGTACCTGTACATGATGTATCTTGGTTCTTATTTTTTCCCCATTACCTGTGCACCCTTCACCCCCTCCACCCTTCCCTATTTACAGAGATTTTGTTTCCATTTTTTCTTTTCTCATAATTTTTCCTTTCCCTTCTTCCCTTTCTCCTTCCCCTCCCACCACCCCTACACCTTTGGACATTTTCCTATTTCAAATTATGAATTATTCATTTTCATCCTTATTTATACTTTCAGTTTCTCACACTAGAGAAACTATTTGGTATTTACACATATGTGTCCTATTTATTTCGCTTGAGAGTATGGCCTCAATATGCATCCATTTGGCTATAAATGACTCTAGTTTCTCATTCTTTATAGCTGAGAAGCACTCCATTTTATAAAAAAACCACATCTTCTTTAACCAGTTTTCAGTGGATGGGCACTTGGGCTGTTTCCAGGTTTTAGCTATTACAAACTGTGCTGCTATAAACATGGGTGCACATATATCGCTGTGGTATGATTCTTTTAATTCTTTAGGGGGAAGAAACCCAGCAGGGGAATAGCTGGGTCAAATGGGACCTCTAGCCCTGGTTCATTGTGCTATCTCCATACTGACTTCCACAGTGGTTGCACCAGTCTGTACTCCCACCAACAATGGAGAAGGGTTTCTTTCTCCGCACACCCCCACCAGCATTTATTATTGGTTGATTTCTTGATAGCAGCCATTCTTTCTGGGGTGAGGAGGAATCTCAGTGTTGTTTTCATCTGAATCTCTTGAATGACCAGTGATGATGTTGAACACTTTTTCATATATTTATTTGCTGGTTTTACTTCTTTGTCTGAGAAATGTCTGTTCATTTCAGATGCCCATTTTTGAATTGGGTCTTTGAATTTGGGAGGTCTGATTTTTTTCAATTCCTTATATATTCTAGATAGTAGACCTTTGTCTGAGTAACAGCTGCTAAATTTTTTTCCCCAGATTTTAGGTTGTCTCTTAGCTCTGTTGGTGGTTTCTCTTGCTGTGCAGAAGCTTTTTAATAAGATGAGATCCCAGTTGTTGATTCTTTGTGCTAGCTCCCGTGTTACTGAGGTTTTGTTCATAAAGTCTTTTCCTATGCCAATGTCTTCAAGAGTTCTACCTAACTTATCTTCCAGCAATTTTAGTGTTTCTGTTTTAATATTTAGATCTTTAATCCACTTCAATCTTAGTTTAGTGCATGGTGATAGGTATGGGTCTAGTTTTAATCTTTGGCAGGTTGAAATCCAGTTTTTCCAACAACATTTATTAAAGAGGCTATCTTTCCTCCAGTGAGGGTGGTTGGCTCCTTTGTCAAAGATGAGGTGGCTGAGTATGTCTCGAGTTGTTTCTGCATCTTCTAATCTATTCCACTGATCCTCAGGTCTGTTTTTGTGCCAGTACCATGCTGTTTTTATCACAGTAGCTTTGTAGTATAGTTTCAAGTTGGGGATTGTGATACCCCCATCCATGTCTCTGTTGCCTAGAATTGCTTTTGCTATTCTAGGTCTCTTCTGGTTCCAAATGAATTTTTGAATTGTTTTCTCTAGTTCTGTGAAGTATATTGTTGGAATTCCAAATGTCATTGCATTAAATCTATATAGTAGTTTTGGAAGTATAGCCATTTTCACTATATTGGTTCTTCCTACCCAGGAACAAGGGATATCTTTCCATTTTCTTATATCTTCCTTGATCTCCTTTTTCAGAGTGGTGTAGTTTTCAGTGTAGAGGTCTCTTGCTTCCTTTGTTAGGTTGATTCCTAGATATTTCATTTTTTTGGATGCTATTATAAAAGGACTTGTTTCCCTAATTTCTCTCTCAATGAGTCTGCTATTTGTGTATAAGAAGGCTATTGGTTTTTTAAAAAAATTTTATTTATTTATTTTTAAACAACAACAGAGGTCAACCATAGATGTGGACCTCTAGCAAGAAAAAGCAGGATTTCAAGTGCCAGATACTCAGCCTATTAGGTTTCCTACATAAGTCACAGGGTAATAAGTTGTAAGTATCTCTAATGTGATCTAAAACCCTAAAAACAGCTGGCACAAAACCATCATGACTGTCTCTCTGGATGTAAATTTTAAAAAATATTATTACAGTATCATAGTCCCCACTAACAACAACTGGGATACATATAACAATGTATTGTGAAATTAAGTATATTTATTCTCTTACCAATAGCAAATGCTACCCTACCTTAGGACAACGAAGACTTGCTTCAATCAATGCTGTTTTGTAAAAATAGCAAAACAACAAATGCAAATCAAAGCTGCATTACTTGGGTTAAATCAGTTTCTACTTAGAACACAGGCTAAAATTTTGGTAGTAAAGGCCTTAAAGTAATTAGTGACTGGAATCGTCTTTTTAATTTGCTAAGCTTGAAAACAAGCAATTGCTTAATCAAAATCTGTAAGATATAAATTTGACAATAATTTTCTTCAAACTTGACACTCCTGGATCATTTTAATCATGACAAACCCTGTTAATATACATACACATGACCTCATGCTAACATTTATCTGTATATTTTACTTTAGTTGCATGAGCACGAGGAGATTTGATACCTACTTCTTTAAGAAAATACTTGATATAAACAGAGTAAAAGACATGAGATAGTAATGATTACTGGAAAAAATAGCAGCTTAAATCTATCTATATTTGAAAAAATGTAGTCACAAGTACCACAAATGCAGATTCAGAGCAGCAGGGAGGTTAGTGCAATTATACTTTTGAAAAAATTCAGAATCACTGCTATTTAAAAACATCTTGAAACAAGTCTTTTATTTTAAAGATTGTTTTTCAAACTAAGGTAGCAAACATTTTGCCATGTAATGTCAGTATACCGTTATCTTGCTTTGTATAAAGAAAAATAACATGAAAGATTTTTAATACTGGAGTTTGGTTACAATACATAGTTAAACTTCTATACAGAATGATGGACACTTTGAGAAGACTATTGTTTTTTGAGTGTTGACCTTATATCCAGCTACTCTACTGAATCTGTCAATTAGGTCTAGAATACTTCTGACTGAGTTTTTTGGGTCTTCTATGTAAAGTATCATATCATCAGCAAATAATGACAGTTTAACTTCTTCCTTTCCTGTCTTTATTCCTTTTATTTCTTTCTCTTTTCTAATTGCTGTGGCTAATGTTTCCAGAACTATACTGAACAGGAGTGGTGATAGTGGGCATCCTTGTCTTGTTCCTGATTTTAGCATGAAAGTTTTCAGTTTTTGACCATTTAGTATGATGTTGGCTGTTGGTTTTTCATAAATAGCCTTAATCAGGTTGAGATAAAGAGCTTCTATTCCAATTTTCTGTCTCGTTTTTATCATGAATGGGTGTTGGATTTTGTCGAATGCCTTTTCTGCATGTATTGAGATGATCATATGGTTTTTGTCCTTGATTCTGTTAATATAGTGTATTCCATTTATTGATTTATGAATGTTGAACCACCCTTGTATCCCTGGGATAAATCTGACTTGGTCAGGGTGTATGATCTTCTTGATGACCCTCTATATTTGCCAGTATCTTATTGAGGATTTTTGCATCTATGTTCATTAGGGAGATTGGCTTGTAGTTCTCTTTTTGGGTTGGGTCTTTCCCTGGTTTTGGAATCAAAGTAACGCTTGCTTCCAGGAATGAATTTGGAAGCCTTGCTTCCCTTTCAATTTCCTTGATGAGTTTAAAGAGTAATGGTGATAGTTCTTCTTTGAATGTCTTGTAGAATTCAGCAGTGAAGCCATCAGGACCTGAAGCCAGTTAATTTTCAATGCTTCTGAGAAGGTATTAAGCAATTATATATAAAAAAATGATTTACAAATTTATTCTTTCTTATGGCAGTTTTTGTGGCATCTCTTTTTTTCTCCTAATGCCTAATTCATATACATCTGATGAAGATTAATTTTGTTTTGTTAATGTTACTTATTGTGTCACTGAAAATATTTGTATAACTGTTTATCTGAACTTTGGATATATATCAACTCTATAGACTAGAAAATTGCTTCCTTCTGACCAGTTGCTTGAGAACCCAGGGACTCCGGACATGAAGATAATGTATACATGGGTCTTATCCAGATTTTTGCAATCTCATCTTGTCCATCAGCCCACTTATATGATGAATGACTTTGCTCATGTGTGTTTACACCACACATGTATGGTATAAACATATAAAATGTGTGATCTTTCTGGAATGGGCTATAGGGCTGAAAGATGAGTACCCTCTGCACCTTATAGCAGACAATTGTTTAAGGTGTTGGTTCTCACCTTTTTTGTTTTAACTGCCACATACACTGGTTCACAAGTTATTAAGGACAACGCAGCCTCATCGGTAACTAACTGTTGAATTACTGGTGATACCAGCTGTGGAGCACATGGGTTTCTCAAGTCTGGTGCTTGTTCTACCTCTTTCCTTTTCATGGAGATAATCCTACTGTACCGTGCTACTACTGCAGACATCTGTTGGCTTTAAGGGACAGTTGATGTCCTGTTTCATTTCCTCTGTACACTCAGTGTAGGGTGATCCAGGGACCCACATTGTGAGCATGGCTTACAGACTTGTCAGAAGTGCAGAATATCAGGTCCTAACCCAGGCCTTTTGAATCAGTATTTGCATTTTAACAAGACCTCCAGGTGAATGAATTGTTCTCTGTACACATCAGTCTCAGTAGCACCAGTTTAGATAGCTCTGCATGGTCCATGTAATACAGCCATGCACCACGCAATGATGTTTTGGGCAGTGACAGACCACATATATGATGGTCATTCCATCTCTTCAAGATATTGTAGACATCTTACTTTGTGGAGGTGGCACAATGGCAAAATTATCTGATGACGCATTCCCTCCCTTACCCCCATCATTGGCTGTACACAGCAATTACAGAAAATGCTTAGTTGGTGTATTTGGGATATGGACAAAGCCCAACAAACAAAAACCACAAGTAAGGTGGAACAGACACAACATGTTCCCCTATGGCAAGGGATGGGCCTAAATTTGCAAAATGGTTAAATTCCAGGTATTTGACTTGCCTTAAGCCCTTGGAACTGGTTATTTTCCTATTTCTGTTGGCTGTCACCTTGAGTTTGTGTTCTGTTTTGGTTTATGTGGTAAAGCTGACTGAAGCTCATCATTCAAAATAACACTTTAAATTTTTTTTCCAGGATGCAAGATTTTGTGGTTTTTATCCTATATAAAACCATAGCTCTGGTGAAATAATTTAGCTGGATCCTAAGTCAGTAGCAAAGATTAAGATGAGACTAACTGTCCAAAATTATATCGTAAACCAAAGATACACCAGAGATTTGTGTTAGAAATAGAGTGCAGAGCTTGGAAAGTAACACTGGCCAGGAGACTACAGAATCCTGGCAGGTCTAGCTGGAGTCCTAGGTCATTCTCTGTTATCTCCTGACCCCCATCTGGTGAGATGTTGAAGTGGGGTCCTCTCCTTTCTTACTCTGCAGTTGGGAGTATAGATAGGCATAAATCTTGTAGAAGGCAATTTTGATAAGCGTGTACCAACATTCTTCAAAAATGAATATTCTGTGACCCAGTAATTCTACTGGTATAACTTTATTTTAAAAAGCAAACATATGTATTAGGAAGTGGTATGTTCCTTCTGTAACAAGATGGCTACAGGATCCGTAGGAGAAAAAGAATATTTTTACTTGCTCAATAATTAGAACTCCGTTAGCATTCCATGTTTATTCTTCCCTCCTCCTTCCTTGCTTAAAGTAACTGAAGACCCCTTTGTAAATCATTAAATCCCACCTGAACTCTCTTTCCCCATTTGGATGAGAAGGAGTTTGAAGTAAAGGCATTGCTGCTCCTAATATCTGTGCAGACAAACTATGTGAGAAGTATTTCATATACTAATCTGAAATGCAGATTCTTGGTCCTGATTCGTCACAATACCCTATGACAGAGAGATTCTCTTTTTTTTTTTACAGAGAAGGAAAATGAATCTTATAGAGACTTCATTATACACTTTAGCAAAAGGTAGAGTTGGAATTTGAATCCAGTTCTACTGATTTGAATTCCAAAGCATATTCTATGACTCTCAGGTGCTAGGGAAACAGGTGTATAGTCAGGCTCAGACCCTTTCTTTTGTGAGTTTACATCCTAGCAGGGAGATCTTATGATGATTTCTGTCACCTGTACTACACTATCTTTAAAGTGACTCTTTTGGTGAAAAGACTTTTGTAAATCTTTAACTTACCTGGAATTAGTAGAAGATCTAGTTTGGATTTTTTGAGTTATCAAAAGAGATATTCTATTCTAAAAATATTTAATATTCAACACCCAATGAAAAAGCTTCATTTTTACTTCTAAGTTTTGGGAATTCGTAGTAGGAATGCATATTGCTTTGCTGGGGAAGGTGGTGCTCTGCTTCTGAGAGCTGGAACAGGGCTGGTGCTTGTTCTGTGGGTTATAGATAGATACTCAAGTCAGCTCTGCAATCAACTATGACATGGAAGTCACTTCTTGTGGTTGTCAGTTATTGGTTTGGTAATTTCATCAGTCTATAATGTTTATCTCCATTACACTCCTGAATGATGTCCTAACTGTCGGGAGAAATGAAACTTTTAAAGGAATATTTAAAGAAATGCATTTATTTATTTATTTGGTACCAGGGATCGAACTCAGGACCTTGCACTTGCTAAGCAGGCACAGCACCACTGAGCTAAATCCCCGGCCCTAAAGAAATGTATTTATTGAGCACCTCTAATGTGCCTGGCCTTGTACAATCATGGGCTCCCTAGTGAACAAACTCCAGAAATGGTTTAGGTCTGGATGTATTCAAATCACTTTTTAAACAACTAATTTTTAAGCCCTTTCCACTCATTTTATTAAGCTTCACACTAAATGTAGTTAATTAAGAAAATAATCAAAATGAAATTGTACATAATCTGGCTCACTGGAAGCATTATCATTTATGCAACATTCTGAAATTAAATGATTATTTTCAAAGAGGACCCTCAATATATTAACTCCACATGTTAGAACTGTGAATTATTATTATATGATTATTACTATTTTGTAAATGGAGTCAGAGATTCTGGTTGTTTTGAAAATCTTGTCGTGCCATTTAATGCTCTTTCACTATGTTTCATCTTCAGTGTTATGGGCTGCTTTGGTTGGTGCTGATAATAACAGAGAATTGTGTGGTCTTCAGGTGACAAAAGGAGAAATGGAAATGATTAAAAATATTACCAACACAGAAAGGAGGAATAGCAAGAATTAGCAACATATTCTTAAAATAATAATAGCTTTGTAGGATGTTTTGAAGCTTCATTAAAAATTAACAAATTGACTTTGATGCATCTCATTTCCTTTTGTTGGAAGGCTGCCAGGGCCTTGGGGCTCTGGTTAATGGGATCAGTTATCTCCACCAAATGGCAGTGATTTAACATTTTAAAAACCACCTTCCTTTCTGTTGATTATTCAGTGAAGCAAAGTCAGAAAGGGGAGGACCCTAATAAAACCTCTTACAGTACTTTTCACAGACTTTTACTTTAATTTATTGACTGCACGAAGAAGATACAATTTGCCAAGATATGCTACTGAATCTGAAACTTGGCTCACATTGAGACTATAAATGCTTTTGTTGAACACCAGCTACGACTATGTACATTTAATTAAATGAAGCCAGAATCAAGATTCTGGATCTCTACGAACTATGTAAATTCACCATAATGATATGGAAATAGCAAGACAAGGAATCAGGGCTTTTCCTGTGGTGCAGCTGAAGGCTTAGCTGAGAGCCCTGGCTTTGTCCCATTCAATTCTGCACAGAGGGCAGTGGCTCATGGGCTCATATTTGTTACTTCACATGAAAGAGCCTCTTTTGAATGTTAGTGACCTGATGAGTTTTTCATGTGCATAAGACACTAAACTTCTCTCTCTCTTTCTTCCAGTGATGAACAGGAATTAGAATCGGCCCTAAAACATTCTGATTGAGTCTGTGTCTTTTAAGAGTTTTTCTATTTTCTTGTAGGAGTTTTCTATTTTAAGGTCAAGGCTATACAATTTGCCTAATGACATATAACTAGGACATACTATGTCCCTTCCTTTTGGTCATCCCTGTCCTTTATCCTCAAGCACTGATTCAAGTCTCCGACTTATTTATTTACCACACACAAATACACGTGCACGAGCATGCACGCATACTCACATCTGCACTGCATTCTTTTCCATTCGTTCATTTTGAATTGGAGGGATAATTCAATGATACTTATGAAATGGTCTTCTAGCTGTGTCCTTAAAAGACTATGAAATTCTGCAGTATTCTTAATCAGTTCATCAATCAATATCTCATATATTAGCAATATTTGTTTTCTAGTGAATTGTATTTGTGAATTTTTCTAAAGATTCATTTCCATTCATTAATTTTATTTTTTTATACAAATGGTCTTCTGCTCACAGGTCTTGAATTTTAATTGATTTTACAGAACTAAAATAATAGGTCTAATCAGAATTTTCAGATCTGAGAACACAAATGATAACACAACAGTCAGAAGAAGCGGTAAGGGGACCAGAGGTGAGTGCTGTGACTCTAAAGTGTCCAGCGTCCCAAGGGCACTGGTATCCATCACTTAATCTCATGACTTGATTGCAGGATTGGCTAGAAGAGCTATAAGAACAAACACTTTCAGAGGGTTTATACTGAGCCAGTCTTCTATACAGTCTATTTTGGATCTTTAGTTAACCGTGAGGGCTAGGCAATACTAAGCACATTTATACAAATGAAAAATAATCTCTGCCAAGTAGGGTATCCAAAGCCACAATGCTAGCCAGTTACAGATTAGGAAACAAACAAACAAACAAACAAAAACTCCATAAGCCCAGGTTTGGTTCTCTCCAAAGACTGTTTTTAATCATCAGGGTATATCAAACTAATGGATTTGACTATCTAAAAAATCAAAGAAATCTACACCTATAGAAAGAATGTAGATGTTTCAAATGAAATCTTCATTTTAATTAACAACTAATTTTCCTTACTTAGCAGGGAAAGTTCCTGTTGTAGGAATGCACAAGAAAAGTTTTATTGAAGGACCTTGGGGGAAACAGGCAATGTTTTGGATTCTGCATAAAGGAGTTTAAATACATCAATTGTCCTTTCTTTAAGCTATTTACTAGAAACCTTACCATTTCAGCCATGAGTGATGTCAAACTTAATATATTCTCATGACTTAGTTTGAGTTCAGTCCACTTGCAGAATTCTAAGCTAGGAGCATGGAGATTTTTGTGACAGACATTTGATTTCTTGTGGTTCTTTGTTCTGTTGCTCCACCCTATTTAGTTTCAGCTCTTTAGCCTTAATGAAAGCTTTTATGTTTAGAGATAATAAGTAGAGTAATTAGGAAATGTTTGCAGGTTTTACTGGTGATTTAGACAGTGATATGAACTGTGATATAAACTATGAGATGAACTTGATTTCATAAGTGTCTATTCTTCACTTCTCCCATCTTTAGGGATTAAAGGATATTTTTAGGGTTAAAGTAAAAAATTAACTTTGACTTTAAGAAATAAATCTTGGAGTAAGTCAGTAATTCATTTTGGCCTCCCAAGAGCTCTTGAAAATAACTGCCTTGAATTTCTAATCACACGTGGATCAGACAGCTCAATTACTTTTCATTGTCTTCAATGAATTCAATATAATCTTGGTTTAATAACTCTTTGAAATCTCCTAGACCAAATGGAATGCTCCTGCCTTAAATGAATTTGCCTTGCCATCAATTCCTTAGCATACCCATATCATTAGCATACTTATCTTACACTTTCTGCATATTGTTATGCATTCAGAAATTACTGCTCTTATTCTTGCTTCTGGATCATAACGCAGATCCTCTTTCTCCCTCAGTGGTGTGTGCTGGTCAACACTTAAAAATTGGCTGGCAGAAAAAATAAAAGAGAAAGAAAACAATGCTCTGGTCCTGATTGGTAGCATTTGCTGATTTCCACAGAGTAAATGCTTCATTCATGACTTATTTCAAGTTCCCAACCTGATGCCACTGGCTGTTGGGTTGGGAAGAGGAGCGAACAATGAGGTCTCATGAGCTGGCTTCTGGAGAGCCCTGCTTCAACCTTCCTGTCTTTTCACTAAATAGGTCAGGCGTCTCATGTTAGATGCTGTCGACCAATGGCAAAGGGAAATAATGGAGGATTATTCTGCCAGCCTTTCCTTGCTGAGTTTTGAAGTTATTGCTCATCAACTCTTTACCTTACTATGTCAAATGTCCTACTAAGTGAAAGATTTCATTTCAGTGATTTTTATCATGATGTGTGTTACACACATGGATTGATAATTGTTCTGTTTCAAGTTTTCACTTTTTGGGGGTGGGTGTGGGCATATCATGTTTTCCTAGAATTTTCAAACTCTCAGCCCTGTCTGTTCAGCTTGCTGTTGTCAGTCTCCAGAGTCAGTAATGAAATCAACCCACAATGAGCCGAGGGCTTTAATCCCTTTCTCCAATCTGTCCTTGTGGGTTTTCCAGGTACAAACTGCTAATGTGACCATGGTGAGTATTTTCTGCAACATCTCTGGGTTTTTGCAAGAGGGAACAAATTGTAAAAATGTGACTCAGCCCTCAATTTTATGCAAGGCTTTCTTGCTTTCTCTCTCTCTTTCTCTTTCTTTTTAAAATTTTATTGGTACATTTTCGGTGTACAATATAAAGACATTCATCTTTGGAAATTTGCACCTTTACATAATCTCTCTTGGTTCTTATTTTTCCCCCTTCCTCTGCCCTCCCTTCAACCCCTCCATCCCACCCTATTTACAAAGACTTTTTTTCCCCCATTTTCTCATATTCCATTCCCTTCTTTCCCTTCCCCTCCCCCTTCCCCTTTGTCTTCCTTCCTTCCTTCCTTCCTTCCTTCCTTCCTTCCTTCCTTCCTTCCTTTTTTGGTACTGGGAATCAAACTCAGGACCTTGTACTTGTCAGACTGCAAGGATCTTAATGTTTGAACTGGATTCCAAATGCAAGTGAAATAATTCAAATGATTCTTAATGACATAATAAAATTGGGTTAAATTTTTCTTGAAAGTCTACCACTTTTTCTGTTATGTTCTGAAGCTACTAATATGGAATTGTATAACCCCAGGAGGATGAAATATAGAAAAATAACCTCTGGCCTTTTTTTCTTCAAAACAATCTTTCCAAACTGAAGCTAGGTTTACTCTTCTTGGATAAGACTTTAGTCCATTCACAGTTGCTTCAAAGAAATGAACTACTCTGGTCAAGACAGTGCAAAGAGCTCATACTTTGATAATCCTTCTGTTTCAAACACATGGAAATGAGAGGTAAAATGTAATAAAAGAACAAAAACTCCATTACTGGCTCAAATATTAAGTATTTTGAGGATCTCAAAATGTTACAGAAGTGCCCAAGAGTGAACAAAGCTGACGCGTCCATCACTTGCCGATGTCACCTTCCTACCAGGGCCTTCTCCTGGCAGCCTAGCCAGCACGGTGGTCTCTCAGTGCTCTCATCCAGACATGCACCCTCTCTCTTCCTGGCTTGGTTTTTAGCCTTAGCACTTATTTTCTAAGATACTACATATTTTACCTATGTATCTTATTTTCTTTTTAGAGTGTCAGTTTCAGGAGGGCAGGGATTTATCTCCCAAACTGTGAATTTTCTGAGGCTGGGTTGCCGCTCAGTGACAGAATATGTGCTCAGCACCTGTGTGGCCTTGGGTTCAGTTCCCAGACAGGAAAAAAAAAAAAACACTTGTAACATATTTAACAAACTACTAATATGTAGGAAATGTTCAGTGTTTATTATATCATTATTATTATCGTTATTCCAATTAACAGGTAAGTCTTGGTGCTTGCCTGGTCTGACATTTCCTACCTCAGTCCACATTTCTCTCTGTGTCTTCTTTTCTACTGTCTTTGCCTCTCAATTTCCTGCTTTCTTTTCTCCACTATTCTTTCTCTTTTCCTGTCTGTACAGCGGGGGCTCATGCTGGGTGCCTGGGGAGAACGGCAGTGGTCCCAGCAGCCTCCAGCCCAGTCTCTCAGTCTAGGAGGCCAAGAGGAGAGTGGGTGGGGAAAGAGGCGAAGGGTCCAGGCAGGATTAAGGTCCCCTCTCCTTCCGGTCTCCGCTTCATCTTCATAGTCTCAGGGCTACTGAGCTTTGATGAGATCAGTGCCCATGATATTTCTGATTCACATCAGTCACACAAGTAGAGCATGATCACATTGGTCTAAGTTTTAAGGACACATTAGTTTCTTTTTCTTTTGTTTATTACAGTATAATTGACAAGGAAAAATTGTATGTTTTCAAGGGTATACAATGAGATGTTTTGACATACAGACACATTGCTGATATGATTATTACAATCAAGCTAATTGAACTATTCATCATGTCACATAGTTTCCATTTGTGTGTATGAATGTGTGTGTGTGTGTGTGTGGCAAGAACACTTCAAATCTACTCTTTTAGCAAACTTCTTGTATCCAACAGGTTGTTGTCAGTTATAGTCACCATGCTGTGGATTTGGAAGGACACATTTTTGCTATTTATGAAAGCAACCTGGGTTTGGAGGTGGATATAATAGAAACTTGGTGATGAAGAGATGTGATATAGCCTACAACAAAGACATATAGGTGCAGTGCAGGACTGCAGAGGTTTGAAGTAAGCACTGAGACAATTTGTTTTCCCTGGATTGGAAACCTAATGAGGACAATAAACACAGTGACAGAATATACTCCATCAAAGACGGGCTCAGGAGAAAACAAAAGTCTTGATGTTGGCTTTAGTCTCTGATGTCCATCCTGAACTGCTGATTTCCTTGAGCCCATCTATAGATAGGCAGTAAAGGGTACAAATGGTAGTGTGAAATGACGAACTGCCTGTTGTTGATGAGAGAGCAAATGCCAACTTTTGCTCCATAAAAATTAAGTGAAAGATGTTTCCTGTTCTATGAACACTCTGAGATATGTTTTTGTTCTTTATGAGTTTTGTTTTTGCTTTTTTTTTAATCAACAAATACCAAAACCATTTTTAAGAAGCCTCAAGGGATTTTATCTACCACAAATAACATGTGAATTAAAGGAATTTTAAGATTAAGACCACCCACGAAGCAAGAATTAAAGCTAAGTAGAACATTTCACTCGAGGAGTTTGAATTGAAGATGCAATGACCATGAAGTAGCTCACAGCGCTGACGCCACTCATCTAATTATTACTTTATCCACAGCTATTTACCATGCGGACCTCTGAAATTTGAGTGGTTAGTTTCACAGTGACACTAATTTTTCTAAGCCTTTGAGGGAGAGATGAGGATGAGGCATGTGGATCCTCTGAAATAGCAATAGAAAGTGGATAATGTCCTTCCCCGTGGCATATTTTGATTATCATCCTGCCTAATAGAGCTTCCACCCTGGCAGAGGCTCAAAGCTGCTGGAGCTATAAATCTAAAAGGATGTGGGGATGATTGATGAGGAGACTTATTGCTTAGTATTCTCTAGAGAAACAGAATCAATAGGATTATATCTATGTGTATTTGTAGATATGTGAGGGCATTTCTTAGATTGGCTTTAGGGTCAGAGACTGGATAGTCCACAGTGGCTATCCACATGCTGGAGTCTGAGGATCCAGGAGCTGCTCAGTCCAAGAAGATGGAATCCCCAAAACAAGAGTGCTCAAGGATGCAGCCCCAGTCTGAGGCTGAAGTCTTGCAATCTTCATACCGAGTCATTGGTGTGAATCTGCATTGAAGTGCTGAAGAAACTGGAGTTAATTAGAGTCTGATGTTCACAGTGATGGCAATAGGAAAAGATGAAACCTCTCAAGCAGATTTGAGCTTGTTATCCCAGGCCAATTTTTATCTTTCTTCCTCTTTTCCTTCCATTTGGGGTGCCTTCCACAATTAGGATTCCCTCCTTCCTCACCAGATTGGCCAGTCTACCTGGCAATCATCTTTGGAAACACTCCCATAGACACACCCAGACATATGCTGTACTAAACTTCTAAGTGTTTCCTAATCCAATTAAGTTAACAAGATTAATCATCACAGAGTCTCATAAAGTGAGGATATGGATTGCCCTTCCATTGTGGAGATCATTGCATTTCAGAGCTGGGAAGAGTCTTGGAACATGCTTTACTCCATTCCCACTGCTGTGACCTTATGGAGCTAGTCTGGGCTAGCTAGATCAGGCCTAAATCCTGGTCACTCTATTGGCAGCTGTGTGACCTTCAGACTTTCTGAGCATCAGTTTCTTCAGCTGTAAAAGAGGAATAATGCTTGCTTTGGGGGTTGTTGTGACAATGAACATTTGGTCTCTTCTGTGTCAGATCTGTGTTAGATGGTGGGAATGTAATAATGTGCAAAAAATACTCTCCTTGACTCATAGAATTTAAAGGCCCTGGGAAGAGTTGTTAAAGTGACAGCTATCTTATTATTTTTAAAAAATGAGGGTATTGCAAAATCAAGAGGTTACATAGCATACTGCAGATTTCAGGGTAAATGATGACAGGACTTCATGTGAAATCTAGAGAATTTAAAATCAAGTTGTCACAGAAGCTGCTGGTGTTGTCCAAAGCCTTGGTGATGAGGCTGCACCTTTAGATTCATTTGGAGGCATCATTTTTCAATCAAACATTAATGTAGCATGGGACCCCCATGATTGTCAAGTATTACCAGGTCAGACTTGTATCAGGTCAATTGAAAAAAATTCCAAAGCCACAACTAATTGATTCTCTATGGAATCTGCTATGCCCTTGTGGGTTCTGAAAAATCTGCTCAAAAGTTAGTAACTTAAGCAAAAGATTTAGCCTTAAATGAGCATTGATTTGTACTGACTGTAGAACTGGGATTGAGGAGAATGTCCATTTTGTAGCACGATAACTCCCTTTAAAAGGCTCGTGTAAGAAATTTGTTTGAGAATTGCCAACAAAAATTTGCCTCCTCCTTTCTTACAATGAAAGCTTATATAAATAATCATGTTTGCCTTTTTTTTTTTTGCCCAATTTACTGAAAGAGTTGGATTCAAAATTTGGGCCCAGTTACAGGAAATGCATTAACCCTTGAGATTGGCATGTACATCTCCTCATTTTGTCATGTCACTCATTTCTATTATTTTATTGTCCTGTATGTCCTTTTATCTGAGATAATATACCAAATTAATAGGTTATACATTGCTTTCTTTTGTGGACAGAGAGTACCAGCATGGGGAAGAAATGGGGTCACTGAGGGAGATAATGGGGGACATTGTGCATGAGGATGACTGTTGACAATTACTTTAAACTGCTCTTACTGGGTAACTGTGTTTTCTGTTTGCTGCTGATGGAATGAGGCCTAAAGACCTATGATCTCTCAGTTGACCTGGGTCTGATCTCAGAATGGATGTCTTCCAGCCCTTTCCTTTAGTTTCTGTGTGACTTTCAGCGTATCAGATAAAGCACAGCAGTTAAAACCTTTTGGTCCAATATTTCCTGTTTATCTAGATTTGCGAGGTTGGTTTAGCCTTGGTTTCCAGGACAGCTGTGGTGATTAGGAATTTGGTCTCTGTGACCAGAGCTACCTTTACCTCTAATTTTCTTTACCTTCGTGCACTAAGTTCACATCAGTTTTTCTACAGAGCAGCATGTTTTCTGCAGCCTGGGCTCTTCTGTTCTTGTTCCTCATGGAGAAGGGAATATAAGTAAAATAGTTGGACCTAGCCCTTAAATAGGAATGTGTTTTGACCAAGTAAAGATACAAAAACATAATAAAATAACCTAGATTGCCCTTAGCCCTCCAGCCTGGAACACAGTACAAGTCACAGAGCAGCTGCATTCTGGCCCAGTCCCATTGATGCTGTTCCGGAACCTCAGGTGTTTTCTAGTTGACGGGGTCACTGGGTGCATTGTGACGTGCTCATCAATGCTCACAAAGACCTTGCTCTGTTTTTCTGCCTCGGGGGTCCAACTGTTCTGTTATTCCCGTTCTGTCTTCTGTGGCTCCTTCTGAGGACTTTCTTCCTGGCTCCCTGTCCCCTTGGTCCTAGGGATGTAGCCACGGTGGTAACCATGCCTCTGCCCCTGTTGCATAGCCCCCAGGCTCCCTCTGACCTCTCCACCTCCTCACCACCACAAAGCGGAGGAGCTGATGTGCTCCACTGTCTGCATGCCCGCTTTCACTTGGCTGCTCTGCTAACTCATTGCATGGGTCTGGCAGACTGCTAGTTATACCCCACACCTGTTCTCCTTTCCACTTCATAAGGTTGACTCCTTAGAGATTCACTTTCTTAGACTACCCTGGGGCAAGGAAGCCTTGTCGCTAAGTTCTCCCTAAGGGAATTCCAGTTTCACTTTGTGATCACTTAGTTAACAAGGCAGTGCACCCTGTGCATTACCTCGTCCGTCCCCTTTCCCTGGGGGTCTCTGACCACACAGACGAGGATAGCGTTCTCAGCGTGTGTTCTGCCAACACCCGAGAGTCACAAGGCCCTGTCAGGGAGTTTGGGAAATCAAATATTTTCATAGCAACACCAGGATGTGATTTGCTTTTTCACTGTTGTGCAATTGCACAATGAAGCAGAAGCAGTGGTGGGTAAAACCGCTGATGCCTTAGCATGAATTAAGGCCTTGACAGCGGTTTATCCATCATGGCTATGCACCTGCAATGAAAAAAAACAAAACAAAATGCCAGCTGCAGTGAAGAATGTCATTAAAGAAACACTATAAATCATCCATTTAATCCAATCACTGCCACTGTGTCTACTGTAAAAATATTCTGTGTAATGAAACATGGAAAATATATGAATATTTTTGATGTGGAAATATGCTGTCTCCAGGAAATGCTCTCGTGTGGTTGTTGTAAGTTATCTATTCCCTTTTCATGTACAACACCATTTTTACTTGAAAGAAAGATCGACAAACTATGTTCATTCAGACATTTTTCATGCATTTTCTTGAAAATGATTGTTGCTTGAAGGAGGAAAGCTCACAGCATTTGTTACCAATGGTAAAATTTGAATGTTCCAGTGATAATTTGAATTTTGGAAAATACATAACTCTTACCATAAACAGGGAACCATCCCAATATTTATAAATGCTTTGATGAGTTCAGTGGCGATCTTAATAAATGTGATTTTCTGATATTGTGTAATGCAATGTCTCAACATTTGGAAGTTCTGCATAATTCAGCAAGCCAGTATCATTTCAAAAATATCCAGGTGTGATGTTATGAAATCACTCATGGATAAAGATTCATTGGAAGTTTAAAATAAATTTTGTTTGATAAATTTTGGCAAATGCATTAATTTGTATCATCACTATCACTCCAATGGATTTTAATTTAACAGAGGATGAAAGGTTTATTAATATGATTTTAGATTCCACAGGGGGACTGATCTTTAATAAATTACCACCTACGTTTTGGGGTAGTGTCAAAGGACAGTATTATTGATTATTATGTGAGAGGAAGTGCTCTTCTGTTCTCAACTGTATTCGTATGAAGCTCGATTCTGCACATCCTTTAAGTAAAGGAACTTACTATACCAAAGTGAATACAAAAGTATTCAATAATAATGATGGTGATAATACATGTATCTTCTAAGTCAATTATTTTTGGCGATACTAGAGATAGAACCTAGGGTCTTTGTACTGAGCTACATCCCTGGCCCATGCCTTCCTCCCTCTCCCTCTCCCTCCCCCTCTTCCTCCCCCTCCCTCCCCCCCCCCCCCAGGGCTCTTACTAACTTGTTAAGTTGCCAAGTCTGGGCTCAAACTTCTGATCTTCTTGCTTCACCTTCCCAGAGTGCTGGGATTATAGGCATGTGCCACCACACTGAATTTAAGTGAATTATTTAAGAGATTTGCAGAAATATCAAGTATGCAAGCTATTGCACTATCTTTTTAGAAGGTACATTTATTTTTTGGAAAATAAGCTATTTATGTTTGCAAGCAATGAGCTTATTATGACTTAAAAAATCAAATTAAAATTTATCATGAAAAGATGTTAAATTTTTGGGTCTGGGAATCATGGTTTTTTGCCTGTAATCTCAGTACTCAGGGAGGCAGAGGCACTGGGAGTCCAAATCCAGCCTGGGCAATTTAGTGACTTAATGAGACCCTGTCTCAAAGTAATAAAAGAGCTGGGGATGTAGTTCAATCTCTAGTACCACACAAAAAAAGTACACAGAAAAACGAATGTTGAATTTTGTCAAAAGCTTTTTTCTGTATATATTGAGATGTCCGTATGTTTTCTATTCTTCATTCTGTTCACACAGTGCATCATGTTTATTGACTCGCATACATTGAACCTTCCTTGCATCCCAATGACCAGTCCCATCATTTTAATGTGTTATTGAATGCAATTTTTGAATATTTTGTTAAGTATTTTTACATCTGTGTCATCAGGATAATGGGCAGTAAGTTTCTTGTAGTATATTTGTCCGGCGGCTTTGATGCGAAGCCTTGTCAGATGAATTTGGAAGCATTGCCTGCTCTTTAATTTTTTTCTGAAGAATTTAAGAAGTGCTGGTATTATTTTTTATTTAAATGTTTTGTAGACTTTACCAGTGAAGTATTTGGTCCTGAGCTTTTCTTTGTTGAGAGATTTTTAATTACTATTTCAATTTTTCTTGTTTGTATTAGTCTATTCAGATTTCCATTTCTTCATAATTTGGTCTTGATATGAGTTTATTTATTTCTTTTCTATGAACTCATTTATTTCTTTTGTGTTTTCTAATTGTTTGACGTAGTACTCTCATAATGCCTTATATTGCTAGGCTACTTGTAATGTATCCTCTAACATTTATACTTTTATTTATTTGAATTTTTATTTCTTATTCTAGCTAAAGGCTTGTTATTTCATTTATCATTTCCAAACAAACTTTTAGTCTATTGATTTTTTAATTGTTTTATAATCTCTATTTCATTTATTTCTGCTCTGATCTTTAATATTTCCTTCCTTGTACTAACTCTGGCCGTAATTTCTTCTTTTTTCATTTCTTGAAGTGTAAAGTTAGGTTGTTTGAGGTTTTTCTTTTACCTTAATTCAGGAATTTATTGCTATAAACTTTTCTCCTAGAACTACTTTTGCTGCATTCCATAAATTTTGGTGTGTTACAGTTTCATTTTTAACATCTCAATATACTTCTCAATTTCTCTTGTGATTGAATGTTTAGAAATATACTGTTTAATTTCTACATATTTGTGGACCGTTCCAGTTTTCTTCTGTTACTGATTCTAATTTCATGTCAAGTAACACCACTGTTAGCACTTTCTTTCTGAAGATGTGTTTGTTTTTTATAAAATGAGTTACAACTAAGTAACATCATGATGGTGGGTTAGGACTTTTCAGAGCTTGTTCACCCCTAGGAACATTAAGTTGAGTAACTATCTGTCCACAAAAATACCTTCAGAGCCGAAAACCAGATGAGAAATGACAGCCCCTGCAGGTAGCACATAAGAAGAAAACACACATTGCTAGGTACACATATACCCTCACAAATCCTAATTATTCCAGAGAGGAGAGGAATCTGATCTTTTCCCAGTTTCTCTTTTTTTCTTAATCGTGTTTGATTAAAAAAAAGTTTTATCACATTCTTATTTAAAATATCATGAGTGACTACCCCTTTTCTCTAAGATTAGGTCTAAATTCCAACCTGAGCATTTAAAGCTCCTTACAGCTTGGCTTCATCCCGTACCTTTGGCAGGGAACATACAACTAAGTTCACAAAGAAGGAAAGGAAGTAGAAGGACATATTTTTCCACGCAGTCTCTTGAAAAGACACTTTATTATCTTGTCCCCTATTATATTTATCTGCAACCCTACAACTCTAATTAAACTCGGTTCTCTATCTGCTTGGAACCTACATCTAACAAATGAGCATCTTTAGAGAAAATCAAGCAGTTGTCCTTTTGTTCTTTAAAATTGTAACCACAGAAACCAAAGGACACCCAACTTTCGGTCCGTCCAGCTTCTGTCATACATTCATTTTCTCGCTGACTGAGATGACACTTTTTCCCCCTCTTCTAACATTCTCAGGTGATAACTTTGTCCATAATTTGCTTTTAAAAGAATAGAAGAGATTGACCTGTCTTTGGTTACACATATTCTACCCTCTCTCCTTTGACAGTGGTAAAGTTGTCCTTGGTTCTCAGCCTAGATGTTGTCTGTCATCACCTCAGAGAAGCCTTCCTTGACCACAATAACCAAAGCGGCTTCTGTGTCAGTTTGCTAGCGTGGCCATGAGGTACCACAGCCTGGTACCTAAAACACAGAAACCCACCATTTCACATTCCTGGAGGGCAGAAATTTGAGATCAAGCAAATCTCTTGGCAGGTTCGGTCTCTTCTGAGGCCCCTGTCCTTGTCACGTGCATGGCCATTTTCTCCCTGTTTCCTCACTCAGTCTTCTCCATGGGCTTTTGACAACATTTCCTCTCTTTGAAAGGGTACCCGTCATGCTGGATAAGGGGCCGCCCTAATCACATTATTACTATTATTATTTACCTCTTTAAAGGCTATCTTGGGCTGGGTGTGGTAGTGCACTCCTGCAATCCCAGCACTTGGAGGCTGAGGCAGGAGGATTGTTCTGAGTTTGAGCCACTCTGGGATACATAGTGAGTTCAGGGCCAGCCAGAACTACAAAGCAAAAGCCTGTCTCAAAAAATAAAATAAGATAAAATAAAGATTCTATCTTATCCTTTTACTTCATTAATTACCCCTTTAAAGATCTTATTCCCAAATACAATTACATTCTAAAGTTCTGACGGTTGGGATTTCAACATGTCAGTTTTGAGGAGACATGAAATAGCTCATAGCTTTCTTTGGTTATTATCCCCTTGTATCATTTTTTTTAACATTTCTCACTACTCGAATTTTGATTATTTTTTCATTTGTTTAGGTCTTTGTCTCCCCCACTAGAATGTAAGCCCTGTGGAAATAGGGCCTTAATTTACCACTGCTCCTCATGTTTGAGCTGTGTCCAGCATAAATTAGATGTTTATGAATGAAAAGGTAGAGAGGAGGTTTAAGGTTACAAATGTTTTGTGTTTCAATGGGTAAGGTTTTATTCTCACTTTTACATTATTGCTTTTAATTCTTTTACATTTAATGCTCTTATTTTACCCTTGAAGTATTTCATGGCTTATATGAAGTCATTGCTCTTTCTGGAAATCTTTTCAGATTCCATGGCCCTAGACTGAGTTTTCTAGTCACTGACTCTCCTATGGAAGATATTATTTCAATTAATGATTTTGGCACATCATATCTTAAGTGTTCCTTTCTGGTGCCCCTTAATTGCTTTGTCTTCATATATGTGCTCTGTTTTCTCAGGGACACAGTGATATCCCCAAGTCTGTCAGTCATCAGGTATTCATTTTGCTTCTGGGCATACTATAGAGCCTTGTGTTAATAATGAAGTGAACTGAATAGGCTTGGGTACAATTTCTATTCATGTAGGAGCAAAACAGACAAGGAACCATTTGTGCAGTTGGCAACTCTGTGTGTGGTGTGATTTCTGAGGCATTAAGAAAAATCTTCTGCTCTGCCTACACATTTCTGGCCCATTCTTCCTTCCATATTTGCTCATAGATGTTTAAAGTTCCTTTATGACAAGTTTCTGGGAAATCGTTAGGTTGAAAAATAGAGCAAGGTATTTTAAATGCAAATATCTTTCAGAGAAGGCAGAGCAGTGACTTATACTCATATTTCCTGACTGATAACTTGTCTCTTTTTGTAAACAGACTTAATGGAGTATGAGAAGGTACTGGATGCCCAAGGTGGGAAGAACATGTGGAAAAAGGGATATGAGGACCTAATTTACACAGTAGCCTGTCAGCCCTGATCTGGACTAGCTGCCTAGAGAATAAGAATATATTCCTTGATTTAGAATCAAAGCTGAGCCTCTGCTTTAGGGAACCATGGTTCAATCATCCTATTAATATGAGCAATGTGACTGTTGAATCACTTCTTTGTGTCTGAGAACTCTCATCTGTAAAATGGGGTGCTTTCCAGTTTATTGTGAGTATAAATTAATGTTAAGTAGATATCAGCAGCTTTTGTACAGTTCTTTCTTAGTTTGAACCAT
Source organism: Heterocephalus glaber (assembly GCF_053883595.1). NCBI lineage: Eukaryota > Metazoa > Chordata > Mammalia > Rodentia > Bathyergidae > Heterocephalus > Heterocephalus glaber. Next base: position 12,372,562 of record NW_028258156.1, read on the forward strand.
ACTCATTGTAAGGGTAAATATATTCTTTTAGAAGTGGGGTGGGTTTTGGTAGATTAGGCCGTTATATCCCTTCCCTATATTCTTTCTTACTAAAGCAGTGGTCCTAATAATTTTGGAGAGGAGGAGATGATTTTTATTTTCCAGAATGTTTGAAGATGTAAGGAGAAGGAAGATGTGGCTATTAAAGAAATCCCTGAGAAGTAGAGGGGTGGGCACGGGGGTGATGGTACTGCTGTTGTCTCTGAGAGTGACACTACCTCTGGGAGATATTAGAAGGAACTGGTTTCTTTCATCACTGGGAATCTTACCAAACTATAAAAGGAGGCTAACCTCAAAAGAAAAGTAGGTCTAAGATTACTCCGAATTTTGAGCAAACTAGAGCCCAGTGCATTGGCTCAGATGAAAGTTTCACAGATGAATTTCAAGCCAAGTGCACTTTTGATGACTTTATGCTGCTTGTCCCACACACTACAGAAACAAGTTGAATTGCCTAAGTGCCAAACCCCAAAGAATGTTGTAGACGTTCATGTGGGAGCTCTCAGAGGTAGATTTGACCTCTAATGTAGGGTAGGAATGACCTTATAAATACTTGAGGAGTATAATGTTTATATTATATCAATGTTTTCATAGGCTCTACCTACTTTGAGTACAATTTTATGCTCTAGGGACACATACCACTTCCTGCCAGCAACCAAAACAGCTTTGAAGTGATGGGTATAATGACTCATGGTCATGTAACATTCCTGTTAGGCCCATATCAGCATATTTGTTATTACATTATTAGCCTAACGCCCACAGTATCCTGGGAGGTAAAATAAGATTAATGTTGAAGAATTTAGTTACACCCATTTCTCTTTGATTCAAACCAAACTTTTGAAATGATCATTGTTGGGGGTTCATTTTTGCTTCTAATAAGGGATACAGTAAGGATACACATCAGGCTGGTTACAATCTTTGGAGTAAAGCCAGATTCTGGAAATATTTTGTTTGGAAACCACACCTCATTCAGCAAAGAAACCATTCATCATGAATCATCACATGACCAAGCATACAGATGTGGAGCTGGAAAGAGTTGCAGTCTGTACCACATTACATAATGGGGAACCAGAAGATATCCTATAAAATGTCCATCAGCTACTTCAAGGTGAACAAAGGATTGACCTACCGCTGAAGCTGGTAGTTTGAGTCCAGTAAAACAATCAGATTCACGTATCTCAGTCACAATAGCATAAAGTATCTACATATACAATCTCTGCAGTATCTATTGGATTAAGGGAGCAGATATTTCATGCCACCCACAGGGTCAAAAGATACTAACATACAGTGAGAGTCCATTACATGTGCACTGATTAATTTCAAAATGTCTTAGTAGTCCCCAAAGTATTTTCTTGCTTTTTTTGAGTACTAGAGACATTCATTTATTCAATAAATTTTAGAATATCTAATCTAAGCACTAACTTTAATCTTTACTAGTTGAGTGAACTTTGGTAGTCAGTGAAACTTACTGTCCCAGTTTCCTCATGTGAAAATTAGGAAAATAATAGAACATACTTCCTCAGGTGGTTGTGATGATCAAATGAACAAACACATATGAAATGCTTGGAATAGTCTCAAACACTACAAAACTAAAATTCATCACTTTTGGTACAGGAGGCATAATGATTCTGTTGCTATGTACCAAATGACCCTAAAACTTGGTAGCTTGAAATAACATCTGTTTATTATAGCTTCTGTGGGCCAGAAATCTGAACTTGGCTTAGATGGGTCGACTGCTTTACAGACTGCAACCAAGGTGTACCCTGGGCTGTAGTAACCTCAAGGCTAATCTGAGGAGAATTCTAAACTCATACACAGTTATTGGCAGGATTTGCTCTATTGGTGGCTGTTGGCCAGTGGTTGCTCTTAGTTACTTGTCATGTGAGTCTTTCAACATGGCAGCTTCCTCTTTGCAACTGAAGAAGTCAACAGAGCTGGCTAGCAGGACACAAGTCTCTTTCTCTTCTCCTTCCCCTCCCTCCCTTCCTTCCTTCCTTCTTTCCTTCTTTCTTTAATTCCTTCTTTCTTGGAGTGACTCACTAGATTGAGCCTATGCTGAAAGGGAGAATATTGTCCCGTGTGTGAATCCTAAGAATTAGGACCATTAGGAGCCATATTCAAAGCTGCCTACCATGAGAGTGAGAACTATAAATATGAAGATTAGTTGTTTGTTGGGAGAGACAGACATTAGAAAATAATTCTAAAATAAAATAATATTTACAACTTTTGATATGCACTATGAACTGGAAATAAAATGTTTGGTGAGAAATTATAATATTGAAACCTGATTTGAGTTGGAGTGTTTCCAAAGAAGGCATCTTCTGAGGAAAATAATTTTCAACCTCAGTTTTGAAGGATGAGTGGTGTAAGCCAGGGTGAGGACAGGGAGACAGCCCTCTCGGAAGAGTAAACTCTACTTTTTGCTTGGAGGAACAGCTCACTTCTTCAAGAATCAGAATTGTTAGGAAAATACCAACTACAACCAGTGATCTTAGCAAGAGTAATTTAGATTCTAGTTAAAGATTGGATAAGAAATAAGGAAGCAGAGAGAGCATAGGTAGATACCTCTGTAAGAAGCTTGAGTAGAGCTAGACTAGAATTAAATGTGTTATTGGAAAAAGATGAAGTAAGAGAGAGAACTTTTATGAAAGTAATGTTGGTTCATTGTAGGTAATGACATATAGAAAAGAGCTTGAAGATGATAGAGATGGGCTAGTAAGCGAAACAGATTTCTGAGAGGGGAAGGAATTCAGAATAGAAATTGGGAAATTGGGCTTTGATGGTACCTTGTCCATGGTAACTGGATGAGGAAAAGGTACGAGCAGATGTATGTAGTTACTGAAGGTTGATTTTCCATTAGTGTTCAGGATCTTAAGTAGCAGAGACAGGTGGCTTTCTGAATCCCAGCAACATAAGTAGAATGTAGAGGAATGCGGGCAGGGTGGGTAACTTGGTGCCCTCCAACAGGCAAGGAAGAAAGGAAGATGAAATTAGCATAGGTGCATTTTTTAGTTTGATTAGTGTGGTGCTACCTCAACAGGTTGTTTTAATGTAGGATTTAGTCTCATGTTGTCTCCTGAACAGGAAACAGCACAAGGACTGTTTTATTCATTTGCATGATCTCTGATCTCTTTTGGGCTTGCTTCCTAAATTAAACTGAGCTGTACAAGACAGGGCCAGTTCCTTTCAGAAGCAGGAGGCCTCTGTGCTATGAGACCCATTTGCTCTTCAGCTCATGATTTCTTTCCCATGGAATATCTCACTGGCTTCTGGATTAGTGTTGTTTCCTCAGCTTGGTTTGAAGGCCTGCACAAGAAATGGATGTGAAAAATATTGAAAGCTGTTTTTTTCCTGTTAAAATGTTCATTATTTCTCATATAAGTCACCATGTGATTTATTCTTTCTGAACTTTTTGCTGTTAGACTTTTTTTCTTTTGAAGAAATAGTCTAATTTGTTGGATAATTAAAACTCAATAGCAATCACTGCCATTTTTTTCTTTTTGCATTTGATTCGGGATCTCAGACTTAAATTTAGTGCAGCATCACTGTCTCAATGAATGCTCATGTAAAAGAGTTTAAGAACACAGATTTTGGAGTTATAGTTTTTTAAGCCACAATTTTTATTTATTTCTTTTCTTTTTTGCAGTACTAGGGATTGAACCCAGGGCCTTTGCACTGAGCAGCAGCCCCGTCCCCCCCCCCCCTTTTAATTTTGATACACAGTCTTGCCAAGTCTTTCAGGCTGGCTTGACTTTGGAAGCTCTTGCCTCAGCCTCCTAGAATGCTGCTATTACAGATGTGCTCCACTATACTCAGCTACTACTGCTTTTTAAAAAATATCTGTAAAATAGAATAATTTTGGAACCTACTTTCTAGAGTTATTTTGAGAATTAACTACTTGTGGACCACTGGAAATACTACTTGGTATTTGATTATTAGCTCTATTGGCCTTTATTACATCCTTCAGTTGGTGGTGGCTGATTTTTAAATATGGAACTTTAAATATAGTACTTACATTTCTAAAAGTAAATCCAGATTTGTCTGACAGAATCATTTTTTCTTTCTAAAATATTTTTACCCCAGGATTTAAAAAATCTCAGTCTTCTAGATAGTCTCATATGGATCTTTCAGTTTTTCAATCATACACCTTTTATGCCTTCTCTGTGGAGATAAGGATGAAGAACAACACATACTCAAACCAACATACAGTCAATATAAATGGTTCTGACCTAACACTGTCAGACTTTTTAGTTACTTTTCAGCTGGAAAGTGACTATTAATTTGACAGCTGTGATTTTCTTTTCTTCCTGTGCACTGTCTTTGCCTGGTGTGGTTAGATAGGCTGAGCAAACAGAGGCTTTACTGGTTCACATAATCTGGAAAAAGGCAGGATAAGAAAGCACCAAGATTCTTGGCTCATAGAGGCACAGAACCTTCTACAGATATGTACAAAAGGTAGTTGTTCACCATTAGTGTGAGACAAGGGGAAACAGCATTTTAGGTAGCCAGTAACTTCACTGTCAGCATTAGCACTGTGAAATAATTTCCTTGTCTCAAGTTTTTGGACCATTTTTCTAGAATGTTGTAGAGATAATTGGCATATTAAGCCAAAAATTGCAATAGATAAAACTCCATTGTTCTTCCAACCATGTGATTCTGTCTTCAGAGCACTGAGTCTGGAATTTCTCTCTTCACAGTGGGATGGCCTCCTGTGAGAATTAGCTGAGTCATTTTGACTTCATAGTGGGGTAGACATCAGGACATCTCACACATAAGTAATCAGACCTTTCCCTGGCCTTCTAAATTAATCCCTCTGAGGTCAACTGTAACTGTTATTCCAAAAATTGGCTCTCATTGTGCATTCTTTCAGATGATAGTATGATTTTATTTGTAGCTTTATTATAATATGGGGTGTCAATTCCTAGTTAAGGGTTGCATAGGTTATGTGAACTTTTGCGTGAAATTAGACATTTTTTTCCTTTTACTTTGTACCTGCCTTGGCATAGATACACCACAGATTTTTTTCCTATCTGAAGCATCACTAACTGCTGCCCAAAGCTTTATATTAGGCAAGGGTCTTCTCTCACTGTAATTTATGCTTCATTCATACTGTTGTGATTGGGTGTAGGTGCAAAGTCACAGGCATGACAGTGGGCAGATCTGGACACTAGGGAAAGCTCTTCTTATACCCTTAACTTGCCAGAATGAAACCAACTTCCTTCTGAAAGTTCCAGGATGCTGTAAACTTATTAAGACTCCACTCTCATATTGGTCATGAATTGGCAGCTGTCAAATACATAGATGTCTTACTTCCATTGTATACAAAAAGAAATCCAACTCAGGTGTGTCCTCTATCTTGGAAGACATCACATAAATACTAGGGAATAGTAGATAAGAGGTACTTGCAATGGCTGCTGATGCATGCCACTGATACCTTAGGACTAATGTTGGGGACCTTAGTCTTGACAATGTTAAACTAGCTAGGAAACATAGGAAATGTGCATAAATTGTGCATTTCTTCTCTTTAATATTACCTTTACTCGGATATCATTTCTCTCTTTATCATCTCTACTTACTTGAACTGTAAACAGAAGCATTTCCATGGCAGGCCCCGGGCTCCCTAACTCTCTTAAAGCCTTATGCACCTTCTCCAGAATCATCTCTTGAGACTTATTCTTGAAATAGGACTGGGTTACAACTGATACATTAAACAGTGGGGTTTCAGTTTGCTTATTTATTTATTTATTTATTTATTTAGATTATCCTAGGTTCTCTAACAGTTGCACAGTGTGGAAGGAACACATTTTCTCCCCTATGAACAGCTCATCCTTCAACGTGAGAGGAAGGGGAAGAGCCCAAAGACAGAGGTCTGGGAGTGGAGTGGAAGTTTGTCTCCCCAGGGCCTACCTCAGTGCCTTCTTGATGTGTGGTGACCACTTGGGAGAGGTTTGTTGATGAATAAACGAATGTATGAAAGCTAAGTCAATCTGAATAGTCAAGTTGGATCAATTCCAAATCTGTCCTTTCTTTTCTTGAGAATGCTGAATTAAATCCAGCTGTTCTTCAGACTACCAAGCCAGTTGGGCAAGTTCCTTTCTTTTTCTTCCATTTCTATTTATTTTCCCCTTGGGTGCTGAAGAAATAAATGCTTCAGCAGTTATTATTTGTTTAAAAAGATTGGCTGTTTGTATTTGATATTTTCTTAATTGTTCACATACTGCACATTTACTTATTTTTCTTAATGATATTCCATTTCCAATAACATCTTATTATGTGACTCTAGTGAATAAAGTGTAGTGGATTTCCTAGCTTAACTTTTTTATTTTGTCTTTTCCACATGTCTTTACAACATATTTTTCCTTAATACAAATTTTATTATGCAAACTGGCCACACTATTAACTTTCTAAATGTGACCCCAAGTTTCAAATGAATTGAGATGTACCTCCTAAAATTAGAACAAAATATTTCAAAAATAGGGATGTGCTCTTCCCCAGAAATTTTGGCAAGCTTCTAAAATATATGCACATTAGTTAGGCTCACTTATCTAACGTGACACCTGACAAACTGAATGAGAAGGTACTTGTAGTAGATTTATTTACACAACAATGTGACCAGCCTTGTAGCCCTGCAGAATGCTACCAAGATGCTGTAAGGTAGAGCAGAAAATCTGAATCAGAGTCCACCCACCCCACTCAGCAATACAAGTGTCCTGTACCTTTCAGCCAGCATAATTCAACAAAAAATAAATTGGCACCAAACGTTACTTTTAAGGGAAACAATCATCTACTCTAAAATGCTATTCATTATATATTCCACTTCTTATTTATATAACGCCACTTTAAGAACAGTACTTATTAGAACATATATAGATAACCTTACTTTATGTCCTTTCTTAACATTTATTTGTGTCATTATACTTTTTGTTGTTATATCACATACAACTTACTTTTTCCTGGTCTCATTTACCAGATCTTTCTTTTTCTTCTTAAATATTAGACAGTATTATTCCTGCTGATTAATTTTTGAGTTACATTGAAATTTAATGTAAAAAAAAGAAATTTAATGCAACAGCCATATTCAAATTCCATCCATCCATCCATTCATCCATCCATCTTGCCCATTATTTTTCTTCTCTCCTTGTCTGTCTTTCTGATACACAGAATTCAAATTTAATGAACAACACTCTAAGTCTGTAAGAAAATATCACTTCTATAGGAATGGCCCTTATGTTATGACCCTTCCCTGCCTCATCACCAGACTTGGGTCCCATTTACAACACATACTATTTTCAGGGAATCAGTCAGGGAATTCCCTGACTAATCAGATACTACAGCATTCTTGAGGTGAGTCTTTCCTCCTTTGATAGAAAGTGGAAATTTCTTCATATTTTTCACATTATTTGGCTGGTTCTCCATGCTTAACACACTAGAGCAGTGGTTCTCCAGTGTTGGTGTGCACATTAAGCTGAATAGATGCTATATTCAGAGCTATCTCTGTGTTTGTGAGGAGGGTGCTGTCTGCTACGTCTCCTTCCTGCAGAAAAGGACAACTTCCAGAAAAAGAGAGTGAAGCTACTGCATGAGAAGCACAGACAAGCAGACAGGAGAGATGAGTGCAGACAGAATCAGGAGGTAAGGAGTGCTTGGTGACCTGCTTCTTACAGCTTTCTTCAATGTTAAACCTATTTCAACAAACATAGTGACTTTTTTGGCTTAGAGTGCCACTTAAATGAAATCAGGAACTAATCTAGGTGTCTTTCCTAATTTCAAACTATCTTCTTCCATCACTACTGGCAGTCTGTTACCAAAAAAATTTTTTTTTCATCAAGTTTATTGGTACATTTTAGATATACAATATAGTTACATTCATCATTGGGATCATGTATCTTTACATGATGTATCTTGGTTCTTATTTTTTCCCCATTCCCCTGCCCTCCCTTCACCCCCTGCACCCTTCCCTATTTATAAAGATTTTGTTTCCATTTTTCCTTTTCTCATATTTTTTCTTTTCCCTTCTTTCCTTTCCCCTACCCCTCCCACTTCCCCTTTCCCATTAGACCTTTTATTCCTATTTCAGATTATCAATTAAACATTTTGATCTTTAAAAAAATACTAGTTTCTGAGTAATTTCACAGAAACTTCTATGGTACTATTCCCTTCTTGAGTGAATCTGTATATTTTTGGCTTAATTTCAAAGCCAAAAAATGTTATTATCTAGAGTTTCCAGACTTTCAAAGCACTAAATGACCTAGGACATAATCTGAAGAACAGCTAAGTGTCAAATGCTCTAATCCACTTTGGAGGTCAAAAGAATTTGTCTTAGAAAGCTGTGGAATTCTTAACCCTGTCAATGCAAATTGATCACTATCATCCGTGACATCTGGGCTAAATCTGATTTAAATTTTGGACTCATATGAGCTCAGCTTGCAGGCCCTTTCTTGGAGAGGGTCAGGGCTTTCAGAAAAACCAAAACCAATTCAGTTCTTTTTATACTTCAAATTGCTGCAGCCAGAAAGTGGATTAATTGATAAATGGCCAAATTCACTGTGGAAGTGTATTGCCCAGGCGATTCCAGTGTTTTTTCCAGACAATTTCGCCATTCCCTGGACTTCTATGTAGCAATACCAATACAATAGAGTGCATTGTCCAAACTCAGTTGGACAGTGCATTGTCCAAACTCATTGTCCAAACTTAAGTCTTTAAGGGACTGGTAATTTAGCCCTCATTGAAATGCTTTCTTTAAAAGAATGCATGGGCACAGACCTTTGGCATGTATTGGATTCAGACTGTCATGGCTTATTGCTTAGATATCTGAGTCTCTGGAGAATGTTTTCCGATAAGCAGATGATTTATTTTTCTAAACTAGTGAATTTGAATGTGTTAGGATTCACATTTTGTTCACTAGTTAATAATTAACTCATATCAAGTTATTTTATAAAAGCACTTTAACATCCACCAAACCTGTGGAATATCTTTGCACTGTATGCTAAGTTCTTTTTGACCTTAGAGGACAGTAAGCAAACTATGAAGGACCAACAAAGTTGTACTGGAGTAGTAGTTCACTAGAAATGGATGCATGGATTCTTCCTTAGCTACTTGTGAGACAATGAGCTTTCCTTGCCTTCATCTTCCTATACAATAAGGGGAATAATATGGAGATTTTCTGTATATGGAGGTATAGGAGATGTTATCAATGACCCCTGGAGTGGGTCTCGGTCTCCTGTGAGACAACACAAGGAAAGCCGAGAAAGAGAAAGAGAGAACAAAGACACAGGCACAGAGACTTGAGAGCAGAAGCTGGGTCTTGGGCTGATCTAAGCTGCTCTGGAGACAAAGATAAAAGGCATGAAGGACATCCATTGTGGGAAGGAGGGGAACTGGACAGGCCTTGGGACACCTGCTGATAGTGGTTATGGCAGGCAGGGGCACTAGCATATCTTTACTGAAGAGAACAAATGGTTAATTTAGAGGGGAAGAATTTAGTTGGAGTCAAGTTGACCTTGGCTGGAAGTGAACTCAGCAAGGTCCTGTTCCTTTTAATGTAATGTGGCCAATTTGTGGAGAGGCAAGAAGCTTGTGCCACTATGTCTGCTACATAAAGGGATAATAAACTTATACAAATACTTTGAAAGATGGAACACAGTTTGAGAATTTGGATATTGAATTGTGCCTGTGCCAAGTATTCCTGAAGTTACAAACTAACATGCATCTTATTTCCCAAATACTTTCCAGTGTCTTTATGTTATATTTCCATAAATGAAAGTTTTGTGATGTAACTAAATAAACCCAGGATTCTGAGTTTGAATTGGATATGTTTCAGGCATAGAACTGAAGGCAAGTCAATGACCCAGGTTTTCCATGCTCCTCCCAGGAGCATGGGGCAGAGAGGAGGTGATGTAAGTGTGGTAAGCTTCTTGTGAGGCATTGTTCACCCACCTGCCAGAAGCAACACAAACTGGAGTATATTCCTTTTCAGAGATACATACTCCACATTTAATTTTATGTATAAATACATGAATAATACATTTAATACCAGAGGAAGGGGCTTCTGGGCCACCATCCATCCTGCCACTCCTGGCCCAGAGGAAGGGGCTTGTGGGCAACTGTCCATCCCGCTGCTCCTGGCCCAGAGGAAGGGGCTTCTGAGGTACCTTCTGAATGTTCCCAGCCAAGAGGAAGGGGCTTCCAGGCCGCCATCAATCCTGCTGTTCCCAGCCCAGAGCAAGGGGCTTCTGAGCTGCTGTCCCACCACTCCCAGCTCAGAGGAGGTGAGCAGTGCAGGCACCAAAAGCACCCCCACCCTGGGACAAAATGAGAATACACATAAAAAAGTCTCAAAACCAGACTTCCAGATCACCTGCAGCAACCCTAAAGGGAAATGAGATGGAACACTGTGATACTCAACCACCTGGACCCACTGAGCTGGCAACAAAAGAGGATCTGGAAAAAATAAAATCAGAAAAAATTTCTCAGATAACAGCAGAGATTGTGCTCGCAGTGCAAGACATGATTAATAAATCTAGAGAGGAGCTGAGGAACATGATGGAATCCCAACATAGGAAACATATGGAATCCATGAAACAGATGCAAATAGATTTCCAGGAGATCAAAAACTCCATTGAAAGTCTACACAGCAGAATGAACCAATGTGAGGACAGAATTTCAGATATAAAATATAAGATTGCAATTAGTGATCAGGAAAAGAAAAATTGCTTCAAAATTGTAAGGGACCACAAGAAATCAATCCAGCAGCTGCTAGATGATGCAAAGAAGAATAACATAAGACTGATTGGAGTCAAAGAAGAAACAGGAGAGAGTGCAGATGACATGAAAAAACTCTTCACAGAAGTAATGGCAGAAAACTTCCCAAGAAGGGGGAAAGAACTTGACATACAGATAAGTGAGGCATATAGGACTCCAACTAGCCTTGATAAAAAAATCCACACATAGGCATACAATTGTTAAGATTCCAGAAACTCAACAGAAGAACAAAGCTCTACAAGCAGAGAAAAGAAACAAATCATATACAAAGGAAAGCCCATCAGAATCACAGCAGACTTTTCAACACAAACCATCAAGGCAAGAAGAGCTTGGAGTGATGTATTTCAAGCCCTAAAGGAAAACAGCCTCCAACCCAGATTGATGTACCCTGCAAAACTACCTTTCCAAATTGATGGACAAATAAGATACTTTCATGACAAAGAGCACCTTAGGAACTTCATGAATACCAAACCAGCATTCCAAAAAATTTTAGACAATATCCTAGGAACAGACAATGAGGCTCACAACCCCAGGAAGCAAAGCAGAATGAACCCATCAGGTGTGACAAGAAATTCAATGTAAAGGGGGAGAATCCAACAAAAAGAAAAAGTCATGACAATGATAAGTCAATATGTATCAGTTATAACCATCAATGTTAATGGTCTCAACTCACCAATCAAAAGAAATAGACTGGCAGAATGGGTCAAGAAGCAAAATCCAACAATATGCTGCATACAAGAAACACACTTAATTCAAAAGGAAACTCATGGACTGAAAGTTAAAGGGTGGAAAACAATACTCCATGCAATGGGAACCCGAAAAAAAGCAGGAGTAGCTATCCTCTTTGCAGATCAAGTAGATTTAAAACCAATACTGATTAAGAGAGAGAAAGACTCTACATCCTTGTAAAGGGAACAATCCAAGAGGAAGAGATGACAATCATAAATATCTATGCACCAAACACTAGTGCACCCAACTATATAAAACAAATACTAACGGACATGAAAAGTCATATGTGCACTAATACAATTGTAGTGGGGGACCTCAACACCCCACTGTCACAAATAGATAGATCAACTAGACAAAAAACAAGTAATGAAATACTAGAACTCAGTTGAACTCCTGAACAAATGAAGTTAACAGATGTTTACAGAGTCTTCCACCCCACAAAATCAGAATACACATTCTTCTCAGCTGCACATGAGTCATTCTCCAAAATATACCACATACTCACACATAGAACATGTTTAAGTAAGTGCAAAGGAAATGAAGATATCCCTGTATATTATCAGACCATAGTGCAATGAAATTGGAGATCCATAGCAAAAGAAACCCGAAAAATTTCATAAACACATGGAAATTGAACAACACACTTCTGAAGAACAAATGGGTCACAGAGGAAATTAAAGAAGAAATCAGACAGTTCCTTCAATTAAATGACAATGACAGTGCAACATATCGGAATCTATGGGACACAATGAAAGCAGTCTCATGAGGGAAATTCATGGCAGTGAATATGCATATTAGGAAAACAGAATGAGCCCAATTAAACAACCTGATGCTGAACCTCAAGCTTCTAGAAAAAGAAGAGCAGGACAACCCCAAAGCTCATATGAGGGAGGAAATTATAAAGACCAGAGGAGAAATCAATGGAATGGAGACTAAGAACAATACAAAAAATCAATGAAGTCAAGAGTTAGTTCTTCAAAAGAATCAACAAAATTGACAAACCCTTAGCCAACCTTATCAGAAAAAGGAAAGAAAAGGCCCAAATCCATGCAATTAGGAATGAAAAGGGTGAAATTACAACAGACCCAGCAGAAATCCAGAGGATCATCAATACCTATTTCCAGAACCTATATGCCAATAAGATGGAAAACATGGAAGAAATGGACAGATTCCTAGGTACATATGAATTACCAAAGTTGAATGAAGAAGACCTAAAAATTCTAAACAACCCAATATCAACCAATGAAATTGAAAACGTAATTAAAAAACTTATCAACTAAGGAAAGCCCAGTTCCTGATGGCTTCACTGCTGAATTCTACAAGACATTTAGAGAGGAGCTACTGCCACTACTGTTGAAACTCTTCAATGAAATTGAAAGGGAAGCAATACTCCCAAATTCATTCCTGGAAGCAAGCATCACCTTGATTCCCAAAGCAGGGAAAGACCCAACTGGAAAAGAGAAGTATAGGCCAATCTCACTAATGAACATAGATGCAAAAATCCTTAATAAGATACTGGTAAATAGAATGCAGAAGTTCATCAAGAAGATCATACACCCCGATCAAGTGGGATTCATGTCAGCGATGCAGGGATAGTTCAATATACGCAAATCAATCAATGTAATACACTATATCAATAGAGCCAAGGACAAAAACCATATGAATATCTGCATAGATGCAGAGAAAGCATTTGACAAAATCGAACATGCATTTATCATAAAAACCCTACAAAAAATTGGAATACATGGTCTCTCCCTCAAACTGATAGAAGCCATCTATGAAAAACCAACAGCCAATATCATACTAAATTGTCAAAAACTGAAATCCTTCACACTAAAATCAGGAACAAGACAAGGATGTCCACTATCAGCACTCTTGTTCAATATAGTTCTGGAAACATTAGCCACGGCAATTAGACAAGAGAAAGAAATAAAAGGAATAAAGATAGGAAATGAAGAAGTCAAATTGTCATTATTTGCAGATGACATGATACTCTATAGAGAAGACCCCAAGAACTCCACCAAAAGTCTTCTAGATTTAATAACCAAATTCAGTAAAGTAGCTGGATAGAAGGTCAACACACAAAAATCAATAGCTTTCCTCTACACCAATGACAGACTCACTGAGAGAGAAATAGGGCAAATAATTCCTTTCACAATAGCATCCAAACAACTGAAATACCTAGGAATCATCCTAATGAAAGAAATCAAAGGCCTCTTCTCTGAAAACTATAGCACTCTGAAAAGAGAGATTGAAGATGATATCAGAAAATGGACAGACCCCCCTGCTCCTGGGTAGGAAGGATCAATATAGTGAAAATGGCCATACTTCCAAAACTGCTATATAGATTCAATGCAATTCCAATTGAGAGCCCAGCAGCATATTTCACGGACCTTGAGAAAACAATCCAAAAATTCATTTGGAACAAGAAGAGACCCAGAATAGCAAAAGCAATTCTAGTTAACAGAGACCTGGCAGGGGGTATCACGATCTCCAACTTGCAAGTATACTACAAAGCTACTGTGATAAAAACAGCATGGTACTGGCAAAGAAACAGACCTGAGGACCAGTGGAACAGATTAGAAGATGCTGAAACAATGGCAGGCACACTCAGCCATCTCATCTTTGATAAAGGAGCCAAACACCCTCACTGGAGGAAAGATAGCCTCTTTAATAAATGGTGCTGGAAAAATTGGGCTTCAACTTGCCAAAGATTAAAACTAGACCTATATCTCTCACCATGCACTAAACTAAAATCGAAATGGATTAAGGATTTAAATATTAAAATAGAAACGTTGAACCTCCTGGAACAGAGGTTAGGTAGAACTCTTGAAGACATCGGTGTAGGAAAATATTTTATGAACAAAACTTCAGTTGTCCGTGAACTAGCACAAACAATCAACAAGTGGGATCTCTTCTTATTAAAAAGCTTCTACACAGCAAGAGAAACCACCAGCAGTGTGAAGAGACAACGCACAATATGGGAAAAAATCTTCACCTGCTGTTCCTCAGACAAAGGTCTACTATCTCAAATCTATAAAAAACTTAAAAAGATCAGACCTCCCAAATTTAAAGGCCCAATCTGAAAATGGGCATCTGAAATGAAGACACTTCTCAGACAAAGAAGTAGAAATAGCAAATAAATACATGAAAAAATATTCAACATCACTGGTCATTCAAGAGAAGCAAATGAAAACAGAGCTGAAATTCCACCTCACTCCAGAAAGAATGGCTGCTATCATGAAATCAACCAATAACAAATGGTGGTGGGGCTGTGGGGAAAGAGGAACCCTGCTCCACTGCTGGTGGGAGTGTGGACTGGTGCAGTCACTGTGGAAATCAGTATGGAGATACCTTAAAGAACTAGGACTGGAAGTCCCATTTGACCCCGATATTCCACTGCTGGGGATCTTCTCCAAAGATTTAAAAGAATCATACCACAGTGATATATGTGCACCCATGTTCATATCAGCACAATTCATAATAGCTAAAACTTGGAAGCAGCCCAAATGCCCATCAACTGGAGACTGGATAAAGAAAATGTGGTTTTTTCATAAAATGGAGTACTACTCAGCCATAAAAAATGAGAAATTAGAGACATATATAGCCAAGTGGATGCATATTAAGGCGATACTCTTAAGTGAAATAAATAGGACACACATGTATAAATACTGAATAGTTTCTCTAGTGTGAGAAACTGAAAGTGTAAATGAGGACTAAAAGATATAATAGATAATGTGAAATCAGAAGAAAAGGGCCAAAGAGAAAGGGGAAGTGGGAGGGGTAGGAAAAAAGGAAAGAAGGGAATGGAATTAATATGAGATAATGGAAAAATGGAAACAAAGTCTTTGTAAATAGGGAGGGATGGAGGGGTTGAAAGGAGGGCAGGGCAATGGTGAAAAGAACCAAGAGAGACTATGTAAAGGTGCAAATTTCCAATGATGAATGTCATTATATTGTATACCTAAAATGTATCAATGATTAGAATGAATAATCGATAATGTAAAATAAGAAGAAAAGGTCCAAAGGGGTAGGGGTAGTGGGAGGGGCAAAGGAAAGGAAAGAAGGGAAAGGAAAAATGATGAGAAATGGATGAAATGGAAAGAAAGTCTTTGTAAATAGGGAAGGGTGGAGGGGGTGAAGGGAGGGCTAGGAATGGGGAAAAAATAAGAACCAAGATGCATTATGTAAAGGTACAATTCCCAATGAGAAATGTAATTGTGTTGTATACCTACAATGTACCAATAAAAGAATTTAAGTAATAATAAAAAAGAATAAAACATTTAATACACAATTATTGTAGAAATGTGCATAATATAATTTGGAGCAAATTAAGTGAATGAATGTTTTAATTTCCACTGGGAGTTGTAGGGTGATAATCATTTATCACACTTTAGTTTAATACTTATTATTCTTCTGAAAGAGTTTGTTTTACAGCTGAAGTAGGAGGATTCTCATGACATTTTTCCAGCAGGTACAGCCCTGGGATTGGAGCGGGCAGCACCTGCTGCTGCCTTGTACTTTGGCCTGCCTGGTAGTTTTCCTGCCCCTCCCGCCTTGTTCCCAGTTAGACTATAAGATGCTGCCAGATTATTCCTTCTAAATTACAACTCTGATTATGTAATTGCATGGAGCACAAGTTTTGATGACTCCACACTATTAAATTAAATAGAAAACGTATCTAACATTCAAAATTCTGTCAAATATGATTTAAGTATTTTTAAGATGTCTCATTAAACCTTTTAGTCTTTATGTTCTGTCAAATTAGATATTTACTGTACTGTTCTCCAGTTATAGCCTTGTTCCTTCACTTGGAAACTCATTTCCCTCAATTCTTGCTGCTGGATTCCTTTACATGCTATAATACCTATCCCAAAAAGCCACTGCCTCCTTGACACCTGCCACACTCTTCCAACAGTTGTCCGTGTGGCTGGTGAATACCTGCACTCAGGTGTGAGGTAGTGTGAATCTTTCAGACAGAGCTTGATGTCTACCTTTGTCTTCCACCATGTTGATTACCCCAGCATGGTCATGTAGCAGACCTCTTGTGACTATTTTGTGAACTGAAAACTGAGCTTGAATGTTCCCCAAATTTTGTCCATTTGTCTCATTATCATTATGTCCTGGGATCAAGCTCAGTCTTCCTCCACAAATTTTTCCCTGATAAGATCAGCAAGCAGTTTCCCTTATAATTGGGTAATCTTATTATTGGGTAAATCTCATTATTTTTGTGAAGGCTCAATATATAATTACTATTGTATTTAAACTAATAAAGGTTAGAATTGTCCAGTTTGGCAGCGATTGCTAAGTTAAATACCAGATGGCTTTTAGTTTCATATGAGTTGAGAAGTGTGTTGCATTAACTCTTGCATAAGGAGTAAGACCTACTACTTTGGTCACCACCAGGAGAATGGTGATGGCTGATGTTTATCATGGGAGAGTCATTTTAGTATCTCTGGGGACCTACTGTAATACACATTTCTGGGCTGTATCCACCCTAGAATTCAGATGGTTTGAATTGGGAACCAAGAATGTATTGGTTGGTTGGTTGATTTATTTATCTATCTATTTATTTATTTTTAGTACATGTTTGCCATACATATTGATCACATTCATCATAAGGAATTTGTACCTGTACATAATTTTTCCCTTTCCTCTCCCTTTCCTTCAACCCTTTCTCCCTCTCTATTTTGGTTTTAAAATCTCAGATGATTCTGAGGTATATCCATAAGTAAAAGCCATTGGTTTGGAGTTTGGGTTATGCTGGTGCCAGAGAATAGGTTTTCTTCAGGCAAGAATAACTAGCATCAAAGGCAGAAAGCAATGTGTCCTTGACTTTTGCTTTTTGGATAGTTTATTTAAGAAAATGACATAGATACCTTATTGATGAGGTTCTTTTATCCTCAGATACTTAAGTTAGAGTAAAAGAAATTCACACTCTTAAGTATAGGACAAAGGATGTAGTTGTAAGCAATAACTGATATAAACTGAATGTTTAAGAATTTACCTTTTTAAAATCCTAAATAAAGATGTGTGATATTCTAGCAGTTGTGAGACCTCAGGTCCTATTCTAGCTATTTCTACTTCTACTCAAGGGAAAAGCATAATTCTTTTTTTTTTTTTTTTTTTTTTTTTTTGGTACTGGGGATGGAACTCGGGTCCTTGCACTTGCGTAACAGGCGGCGAAACCACTGAGGTAAATCCCCAGCCCAGAAAAGCATAATTCTTTATTCTCCTCCAGTAAAGCTTTCAGTTGCTCTGTGTCTCTCGAGGCCACAAGACTTGAACCCACAAGTTAAAGAAGGAGATGTTCGTTTTGGTTCACAGTTTGTAGAGGTTTTAGTCTGTAGTTTGCTGGCTCCAAGGAAGGATGACATGGGAAGGATGGCTTGGCAGAGGACAGCTGGCTGAGGAGAGCTGCTCCTGTCATGGCGAAGGGGAGACAGAGAGAAAGAAGGGAGGAGCTGAGGAGGGAGATAAACTGTCCTGGGGCCACACCCCCAGTGACCCACCTCTTGCTACCAGGCCCCACCTTCTGATAGCAAGTCAGCCATAAACCCCCATAATCCAGTCACCTTCTGAAAGCCCCCTAGGAGCACAGGAGGCTCTTGGAATGTGTTTTTTTGTTTGTTTGTTTGTACTGCGGATAGAACTTGGGAATTTAGGCTTGCAGGCAGGTGGCAGAACCACTGAGCTAAATCCCTAGCTCCACAGGAGGCTCTTGGGAGACAGCTGGGTCTAAATAATATCACTCTGCATTCCTTAGTTAGCATTATTACTTTTGCCTTTGTGCTGTTTGGATCCATGGACTGATTACTGAACTCTTGGATGCATTCTCTCTGTTCTTTTCAGCCTTCTAAAATAAAAACAAAAAAAAGATAGTTTTGGATCTGTATTTGTTACTAATTTCCTCTTTCAGAACTCCTTTCTGTTTACAAGGGGTGATCAAAACATACAGTATTTAAATTTTTAAAAAGTATTACAGTAAACAACACATTGCCTTTAATCCCCCTCAAACTACTTCCCTTCACTTGAAACACACTAATCTCATTGTTCTTGCCACTTTCTGAAGCAGTTCTGGAAGTACTGTTTTTTGTGTGTTTACAAGGCGTGGTTAAAAAAAAAAATACAGTGAACGCTACTGCCAAGTGGCATCCAATAAAAAGGCAGACTTGTAAAAATATTATGGCATGTCCTCACCCACCTGAGTCACTGATCTGGCACTGTGTGACTTCTGGCTCTTCCCCAAAACCAACACTTTATCCTCCTCAAAGTGCAAGTCCTCTTTCGTGAGTGTCTTTAGGGACTTGCAGAACTGCTTCAGAAAGTGGCAAGAACAGGGATGTATTCAAAGTAAGGGGCAATACTCTGAGGAGGATTAATGGCAATTAATGTGTCTCTTACCCTGATAAATTTTATTTATACATTCACCATATTTTGCAATCCAATTTCATATTATATTACTATCTTCTTAAAAGGATCAGATACCTTAAATTTTAATGCTTAAAAATCTCAAGCAAAATAGCTTTTAAGCAGGATTATCTACCCGATGTATGGCTGTTAGTACAATAAATTTGCTTGAAGATTTCCCAGGAGACCATAATCAACAATATGGAGGGAAGTAAGGTACTATATCCTCCCATCTGTCATGTGTATGGCTTCTCTGTAAAATAACCTTTTAACAACATCCTGCTGATACTTGTGTTCATTTCACCAGGTTATTAACTAGAGTTTTACTCTAGAGAAGTGTTTCAGTAGGATCGGTTTCTACGATCATTTCTAGGTACCCATGTCCAGCCCTCGTATGAAGCACACTAGTCCTCAGCAGTCCTAACAGTGTCCTTTCCAGTCTCTGTCTGAGGAGACTAAGGGTTAAAGAGTTACAGGATTTGCACAAGGCCAGTGTAACTGCTTGTTGTGTATTTCATCTGTCCCTCATTGCAGCTACATTAGAATCTACTTCTACTCATAGCATCAAAGCTTAAGAGAACTTAAAAAAGGAACCAAGTTCAGAGCATGTGTCCGTAGCGTCCATTCAAGGTCTACATGAGGGATGCTAAAATAGCACATTGATAGTGTGAAAGGAACCCCATTCGATGTATCCTTTGGTGAGTGAACTCATTTGCTTTCCATAGAAATAAACTGCTGGGAACACGAGCAATCCCTTATGAAGCTAACAGCTTTGCTCAGGAATTGCAACTCAGTGAAAGAACTCAATGACTTGTGTTTTTCTAGCTCTTCCTTTGACTCAGTTGATTAGAGGACTACTTTTTCAGATTTAAGGCATCAACATCTTTGGTTGATTCTATACATTACTGAACCGTTTTGGTTACTCAGCTCAGTTTTCCAATTTCAAGCCCACAAGTTAATCCAAAGTTCAAAATTTGCTCCATCTTTCAGGAACCTCCAGTGACTTGGGATAGGGGAGGGAGGCAGGCAGGGAGGGCCTCTGTAGTATTCATGTGGCCCTGGTTTCCATCACTGCTGGCTGGCTGTTGATGCTTTCCTCCTGGTCTTTGGTGCCTCTGTTTTTGGCCTTCTCCTAGGGCAGTGGTGTGGTCTCCCCATTGCCCAGTCCTATGATAGAGGAACCTCATGTTTTCTAATGCCCACAATTCCCACCACAAGTCTTTGAGCTTTCACAACCCAGTCTTTGGCTAGGTACCTGGAGAACAGCTTTCTTGGGTGCAATGAGAGACAAATGGTACTTATGTTCACTTAACAGCTAATTTCTGTAGAGTCTATTTGAGCCTTAGGAAATCAACTTTTTCTACCATAATGTTGTTCTTATTCTTTTTTCTCCTGTGTTAATGGATGAAAGATAAACATGCCTATAAGTAGCATCCTATCTTGTAGAAAAAGCCTTTTGGAATTGTCCCCATCTTCTTACTCTTCACGCTATCCAGAGAAGAACCTTCCTCCTACTCTGGACACATACACTTGGAAGAGGAGCTCCTCTCTCACATAGTCTTCAAAGGCAGTGTCTGAACCTCCCTCTTCTTGTGGAACAGTCACTTCAACCATATCTGCAATTAGAATGACCTGGGGAGCTTACAAATCCCATTGCCAAGGGTGGTGTCACAGACTAATCAAACATCCCTGTAGGAGGCATCAAGACATCAGTAGTTCACAGGCTCCTGGAAGACTTCAAGGCAGAGCCAAGGTTGAGCTTCACTGTGCACAGAGCAGAAGTGTGGGTGAGGCTCAGCCTGGTGTTGCTTATAAAGCCCGTTGCTTCCTATAAACCCTAGTAGGTTTCAGGGGCTAAGTATAGGTGTTGACATTCTTTTCAAAATTTTAGGATAGTTCTCTCAGTTCTGGCTGTGGAGCACAGCTAACCATTCTGGGAAAGCAATCTCCCTCAACATCTTGTTACACAGGATGAAATGACATGCTCGGAAAAGGAGAATGAAGTGAAGAAAGGTCCCCTGCTTTCCTCTGATGTGGCTCCTGAAAGAGAGGTGACCATAAAGTTAAATAGCACTAAGCATTTGTTTTGCAAATGAGTTGTACAGATGTGTGCAATCAGCTCATTTTTTATTTCTACATTTCCAGGACAAATAGAAGCAGGCACTTCATGTGGTTCTTTCTTTGTCATTCTCTCTCCCATTTTGTGTAAGGAATTCCTAATGCTGAGGCTTTTTTGTTGTGGCTTAACTGGTCATGCTTTCCTTGTAGTGATTTGTAAAGTGAGTGTAGCTGAGCAGAAAATTTCCATCTGTGAAAATGAGAAACATGATCAACTCTAAAATTTGAGGAAGAAAGGAAGAATTTTGTTAGCAAGGAGCCTTGGTGACCAGAATCGTGCAAAGTTGTCAACCATGTAGAAATGAGCACTTTACAGGGGAAATAACATGGGATTTGGAATCTGGGTTATTTTCTTCTGGCCTTGAAACTGCCCCTAAGTGCTCATGGCTGCATGGTTTAGTGCACTTTAAATGAAAGAGTTTTGAAAGGCAGGTATAGCAGTAACCTGATGTGTACGTCCAACAGCCAGGGAACCAATCCCAGCTTTGGTGCTGACAGGAAAGCCTCAGTTTCCCCATCTGTAAAATGGGGATCACAGTGGCATATATATATAGCAAGATTGTTATGACTAAATAAGTTAATGTTCTAAAAAGTTCTGTGTAAAAAGTTGTTAAATTAAAAGCAAGAAATTTGAGCATCTGCTATCTTTCTAGGCCATGGACCAAGGAGGATTAATTACTCATTGTAGTAACACAGCCAGAGACCCAGCATTTGTGCCTGTTTCCTGAGCCCCAGGGCCCACAGGTGACATGGAACTGTCTAGGTGATATGTGTAGGGAGCAGCAGCACAGAGAGGAGGCCTGAGCTTATGGAACTCAGATCCTGGATGATGGCCAGTAAGCCTGCCTGACCTTTGACCCAGAGACATTACTGTTTTGTACAGCAAAACAAACCTGGACTTTTCTTAGAGCGAGAACTGGATCTTCTAAGACTGTTTTACACACGTCCTTAACAAGATAGTCAAAGTCAAAGGCAGTCAGTACCTCTGCTTGTGAGACATGCAGAAAGCCGGGAGACTCACCGCGAGCTAACTCCTGTCTGCAGGGCTAACTCTACCTGCAGGCTTTGCCTGTTGTGAATAAAGCTGCTATAAACATTAGCATACAGATTTGTGTGGACTTTTTTCCCCTTGGGTAAATACTAGTGGAATTTCTGGGTAAAATGGTACGAGTATGTTTGACTTCGTAAGAAAATGTCAAACAGTCTCCCAATATGATGCTGCCTTTTACAGTCTCACCAGCCACGCTTGAGACTTCCACTGCACCTTGTGTGGGCAATATTTCTAAACTTTAGCCATTTTAGAGGATGTGTTGAGGCATTGTCCTGGATTTCAATTTATATTTCTCTAATGACTCATGATGGGTACTTTTTCTCATCACATCAACATCTCTTTTTGGTGAAATATCTCCAACCATTTTGATAAAATTGTAGGTTGTTTTGTTACTGAGTTTTCAGAATTCTTCACACACTCAGAATACCTGTTTTCCATTGGATATTTTGTGAGGAGATAATCTTCCATAGATCTCTTGTGTTTTTGTGCATTTTGTGAGCAGAGGCACTGACAACTATTGTTTCAGACTATCCTTCTAAAAGGTGTTTATGTAGCAAAAGAGTTGAGATGTTGGAGAGTGGAGATATTGTCTCCTTCTGAGGAAAGGAAAGATTGTTTGCTGTCGGGATACTAAAGATAGTACAGTATCTCCTAGGTTAGAGTGGACCATACTAAGCTCAGTTTTGACTTCCTGGGCTGTATCCATGAGGCCCAGGCACACTTCATCCTCATAGGTGCTTGCTGTGCTGTAATAAGTCCCGGATTGTGACCTGGGAATCTCATCTCATCTGTGAGAATGCATGAAATTGAAGCAGGGTAACTTGTCAGCTTGCTAGTAGTACGAAGCTTTCCACCCTTCATAGTTCTTAACAAATAAGTGTTTTCCAAAATTTTTCTCTAAATCTGTGGCTTCTTTTTTATTTTATTCACAGTGATTTTGAAAAGCAAAATATTTAAATTTTGATGGAGCTTTATCTTTTCTCTGTTATGGGTCTTGATTCTTGGGGTCTATAATAAATTTTTATTGAATCTAAGGAAAAATATTATTTTTTCTATTTTCTCTTAGAGGCTTTATAACTTTAGGTTTTATGTAGGTCATTTTGAGCTAAATTTTACATATGGTGTGAGATTTGTTATACTTTTTTTGCAAATTAAAAGAAATTGTTCAGCAATATTTGTTGAAAAGATTATTTTCCCCATTGAATTTCCCCAGAACCTTTGCAAGAAAATGAATTGGCCTAAAGGTCTCTTCACGTATTTTTTGTTCTACTCCATTCTTTGTATGTATATCATAGTACTTTGGTTACTGAAGCTTTATAAGTTCCTGAAATCAGATAGTGTAAGTTCTGTAGCTTTGTTCTTCCTTTTAAGAAGTTTTAAAAATATTTTATTTAATTTATTTTTTAACAGTACATGTTTTCAGTCCCTAATGTTTCTGATTCTTGTGTGGAGTTGGTACATGCACATGACACATTTGTATTTCCACGGACATTTGAGAATCAACTGGACAGTTTCTATCAGAAAAGAAAAAGGGTGAGTGGAGTTTCTGGGGCTTTATTTGAATTGTATTGGACTTTTAGATTTGAGGTGAAATAATGTTTTTTACAATACCAGATCTTTTTTTTTTTTGGTACCGGGGATTGAACTTGAGTCCTTGCGCTTGTGCAGCAGGTGTCTAAACCACTGAGCTAAATCCCTGGCCCCTATGATCTTTTGATTTAATTATACAATTTATCTTTCAGGTTCTTTATCTCAGTAATATTTCATATTTACCACTTATAAAGCATAAACATTTGTTGCTTATCCCTAAATAAGTATTTCCTGATGCTCTTGTGAAAGGTACTTGTATTGGGGTTCGCTAGAGAAACAGAACTCTATCTATCTATCTATCATCTATCTATCTGTCTATCTATGCAAGAGGATTTATTAGATAGGCTCACAACATCAGAGACAGAATAGTCTGCAGGGGCAACCCACGTGCTGGAGAGCTTGAGGATTCAGTAGCTGCTTAGTCCAAGAAGCGTCAAAACAAAGGGACCATGGGGGCAGCATTGGTCAAAGGCCTCCAAGCTCACAGGAAGAGAGTAGCTGTTGTGAGTCTGCACTGAAATTCTAAAGAAGTGGGAGGCTGGGGTTCACAGATGGTGGCTGCACCAGCAAAAGAACTATGTAAGCACAATTGAGGTTTTTGGTGCAGGCCGGACTTCCTGCTCCTTCCCCTTTTTGTGCTATCTGAGCTTCAGACCTACTGGCTGATGCTGCCCACATTAGAGCTATCTTCCTCCAACTGGCCCACATGCCAATCATTGCTGGACACTCCCACAGGCACACCCAGAACTGGGCTTTACTAATCTGCTAGGCAATTCTTAATCCAGCTAAATTGACAAGGACTATTAACTGTCACAGACAGTAATGCTTCCTGCACATTTTAATTCTAATTTTTCCTTTGTAGCTATTGGATGGAATACAATAAATCGTTGAATATTGACTCTTCCCTCGCCTCCTTTCAGGAGGTTTGCTTGTAATCCTAGATTGCCAAGAGTTTCCATCATAATTTAAGTCTTGAATTTGGTTGAGGGTCTTTTCTGTATTTGTTAAACCAATTACATGGTTTTTCCTTATGTAGGCTTTGTAATTGATAAATTATATTAGCTTTTGTTTTTTTAAATATTAAACCAACCTCATGTTTCTGAAGAGAAACTGAGACACCAAGGTGACATGATGATTTATTCTTTCTATATCGAGTTGAATTAAAATTATAAAAATTTTGTAACTATACACTGATCTTCAGTTTTAAAAAAATTGAATGACTTTATCTAGTTTTAATATTAAGGTAATGAGGTCCTCCTACAATGGATGGGAAGTGTACCCTTTTCTACTTTCTGGAAGAGTTTGTGTACATACCTTACTTATTTTTCAGTGTTTGGTAGAATTCATGGGAGAAACTATTTGGATCTGAACATTTCTTTGTGGGAAGTTTTGAAATTATAAATTCATTTTCTTTAATAAATATATGATTAGTCTATTTTTTTCTTCTCTACTGAAGCTTTAGTATATTGTATCTTTGAAGGAATTTATCATTTCATCAGATTTCTCAAAATTATTGAATAGTTTTTCATCATTTTTATTATCCTTTTAGTCCTTATTATCCTTTTAATATCTGTAGATTATGCAGTGATGTCCCCATTCAATCTTTACCTTGATAATTTGCATTTCTTTCTCTCTCTCTGCCCCTCTTTCTCTTTTTTTATTTCTTTTAATATTTCTGTCCCAGGTTTATCAATATATTTCTTTTTGTTTAGGGAATCAACCTTTGACTTTATTGCTTTTCTTTATTGTAGTTCTATTTATCATTGATTTTTAAAAATCTAACTTTATAATTTTGTAATTCTACCCATTTAGAGTTTAATTTGTCTTTTTCTGCTTTCTAAAGTCTTTTATCTGTAAATACTGCTATAAAATTTCATCTAAACACTGTATTAATTGAATCTCATAAATTTTGATATGTTGTGATTTCAATTTTATTCAATTTATTTTATAGTTGTCTTGTGATTTCTTCTTTGACTTTTGGGTTATTAAGAAAGGTAAAAAAGTGGGAATTTTCTATTTTTTATTACTGATTTCTAATTTAATCTGGTGGTAGACACCATAGTATGTTCTTTTCATTTTATTGATACATGTTTTATGACTGAAAATATGGCATGTTATGAAAAATTTTTCTATATATACTCAAGTAGAATATATATTCTGCTGATGTATACAGTCTTCCAGAAATGTCAGGTAATCAAATTTGATTGTGCTATTATCTTTTTATATCTTTACTGATTTTTATATCCTTACTAATTGTGCACTTGTTTTGTCATTATTGAGAGAGCTTTAGAAATTTCCAACTATAATTGTGGATCTATCACTCTCTTTAGTTGCATCAGTTTTTGTTGTATTTACTTTGAAGCAAAATATTTTCCTAGTAATATTCTTTACTGAAATCTACTTCATTGGATGTGAATATTGGGACTCCAACTTTGTTTTGAATAGTGATGCCATAGTGTATCTTTTACCATCTTGTTAGCATTTATCTGTCTTTAAATTTAAAGTGAAGTGGTCAGTACATAATTTGTTCTTGATTTTTTTTCTTTAAATCAAAATTGATGGTCTTTGCCTTTCAATTAGAGTGCTTAGGGAGTTGAAATTTAATGTGACTATCAATATTTGGGGTTTAAACCTATTTTGCTATTTGTTCCATCAGGTCTTCCTCCTTTTCATAGTTATCTTCTTTGGAATTAATAATTTCTTTCATTTTATATACATTTTTGGCTTATAATACTCTTTGAAGTGGTTCTTCTAGGTTATATAATACATATCTTTATTTTAACACAACCTACCTATTATATTATTTTGTTTAAAGTTTAAGAGTTTTATGATACCATGTTTTTATTTTCCCTTTGTCAGCTTTTATATGGCATTAATTTAATGGGTTTATTTCTGCATGTGTTTTAAATCACATAATACAGTATTTTTAGTTTTGATTTAAATAATATTTAATCTTTTAAAAAGATTTTTAAAAAATTTCTAAAACTTAAATTTACAAACATGTATTATTTACAATGTTCTTCATTCTTATATCAAAATTTCCTTCTAGTATCATTTTCTTTCTTCTTTAAACACTATTTTTAGAATTTCTTGCAGTGCCAGTAGTTGTTTGCTGGCAATGAATAATGAATGTCTGCTTTTGTAATGTGAAAAAGCCATTAAGTCCTCTTTTATTTATTTTTTTTTAAGGCTATTTTTGTGAGGTATAGAATTTTGGTAATTTCTTTTCTTTCCATTGCTGTCTAGCTTTTGATGGTTTTAACCGGAAGTTTGATGTCATTCTTATCTTTGTTCCATAGTATATTATGTAGCTTTTTCTTTGGTTATTTTAAAGATTTTTTTTCTTTAAATTATTGGCTTTTGGGAATTTCATTATGATGTGATTTGGTGTAAATTTTTTTTCTTTCATTTTTCTTCAGGTTTTGACCATAGAGATTATTGGATTTGTGGCTTTTAGCTTTTACCAAAAATTAACTTTTTATCATATATTTTAATTTACTTATTGTTTTCTTCTCTCACTTTTGTATTTCTTCTTGTAGGGATATTATGAAATTATGTGACAATTTTAGTACCTTTGACTTTTTTTATGAAAAACGATATGGTAAGAAAGAAAATTTCAATTTAAAAACTTGTTTTACTCTTTTATGCCAGTAATAGTAAAGTAGATTGAATAATATCAATTGTACCCTGCAAAAGAACAGGTAACATACATTTACATTTATCTTTCTCAGCACCGGGGATATTAGACACTTACTAATTGAGATTCTGAAAATCCTTGTGAATAGTTTTAAATATTGTAGGCATGTATTGAAATTGTAGAATATTTAGAATTTAACTTTAAGAAAATCTATAGCTTCATTGTTTGGTCTTGTCTATATCTATGGGATTGTCACTTGTTTAAGGACTTTTGATATATTAAGAAAAAACCATTTAGGCCAATAAACTTGTATTCACGTCAAATAGAGGTATAAAGATCCAAGATAAGTTATATGCTCCAAAATAAGCTAATTATTTTGTGTGGCTGATACTGTCATGTTATGTAGCAAGAGGAGTACTTGTTATAACTAACAACTGGATATTTCTCTACTGTATGAAATGGAAGAAATATTTTAATAGCATTGATATGTATAGTACTTTAAAATTTAGGAGCAACTTCCTCAACATCCTAAGAGGTAAGCGGGAAGAAATTACTATTATGTAAATATAGTTAGGCCAATTTTCAAGTCGGTTCAAGGATCAAATTTAGAACAGCCTTTAGATATTGAAGGGAAATTCTCTCTCCCAAATCCTGGTTTCTGATGAGTCACATTGGTGAGGAAGAAACCCCCACCATGAGATCTTTACTGTCTGCTCTGCTATTTTTGTGTATCCTTGCTACAGTCAATTTGAAACCAAGGTTACTCATAAGTCCGCAATGGTATTGTTCTAGTCATGGCAAATAAAATAGATTAGGATCATCTCCTGAAAACTGAAGAAGCACTATTGCTCTATTAATCACTTTCCCAGACATTCAAACCTAGGTTTATTATTTGGAAGGAGGAGCTTATTCAGAAGTTAAACATGTGTTATGCAGATATGTGTATGTGCATATATACACACATATGTTTGGGAGGGAGGAGGGGCAATCTGTTTCTATGGGAATGACTGTTGAAGCCCTGAGATATTAGCAATAGTTGTTTTTTTCTTTCTTTTTTTTTCTTCTCAGTACCAGAGATTGAACTCAGGACCTTGCATTTGAGCTACATCCCTGGCCCGCAGTCATTGTTTTTAATGTCAGGAATTTGGAAGGAAAATGAGGGGAAGAGTTAAAGTGAATTTGAAATGTCTTTCCTGATGATTGACTTGTTATGAAAGACTATTTCCCAATTGTAGATCAAACGTTACCATGTTATTAATTTTATAAGAAGAAATTATGTTTTATAATTGCTTTCATATATGAAGGACATGCATTTCTTCTAAATAGTTTATTTTTTTCATACAAGAAAAAAGTTTAGCATAGATATTAGCTGGAATTGATTTAGCTCCCAAAAGATTAGGGTTGTTTTTCTAAGCTCAGGTACTCTTATTTTGTTGTCTGTTATCCTGAGGATTGCTACCTATCAAGTACAAGATACCTTCTGAGGTGTCAGTCACATCCAGGATGCATCATTCAGTCAGACAGCTGCAGGGAAGCACCTGTGCCTGGACAGCCTGTCCCCTTTGATCAGGAAAGCAAAATACCAGAAGCTTACCAGGAGACATTCCTTACACCTCATAGCAAGCACTGGGTCACATGACTGTAACTAGCTGCAAGGGAAACTGGGAAATCCAGTTTGACAGACTCAATCTAATCATAATTGATCACCGGAATTGGTCACTGGACACACTGCTATCCTACAGAATAAAGTGTAGGAGTGTGTGATGGGCAGCAGTGAATAGTGTCCGCCACATAGAGTCGTATGTACTTCATTACTGTAATGGGAGTAGTTCTGTGTAATAATGTGTGCTGTGGATTCACTGGAGAAAAATTACTTTGCATTCTAAACATCTCTATAAATACTCAAATGTTTCTAAAGTAGCCTTATTTATTGATTCTGTCTCTTTTATATCCATGGAGGAAGATACAACTGATTTGTTAAAGATTTAATTACAGCCTAGAATAGAAAGAAAATACAACCTACCTCTCAAAACATGTAAATAAAAATGATCACAAAACTTCTATGTAGGCAAAAGAATCTTCTAAATTTAAGCCATGCAGTAGTTGCACACAGTATATTGGCATTTTTTTGTTGTTTGACTTTAGAGTCTTTGATATTGAGCCAATACCAGATTGGATCATATGCCTGTGTTCCACTATTTAATCATCTGGATGTTGAAATAAGTTTTTGAAAATACAGCAAAATCTTGGTTTGTGAGCATATTCTTTCTGGAAACATGCTTGTAATCTAAAGAATTTGTATATCAAAGCAAATTTCTCCATAGGAAATAATAGAAACTTAAATGATTCATTCCACAACCCCAAAATATTCATGTAAAAGTGATAACAATAGTGTAATATAATAGAAAATAATAAATAAAATAAATAATATAAAGGAGAATAAACGTATTAACCTGCACTTATCAATCTTCCTGGCTGGTGTAAGGGATACAAGAGAGGAGGATTATTGTGTAGGATGACTTTCACTATCGCTAACTATCACTATCACTAAGCTATCTATTGGCTCAATGGAATCTTTTTCTTTTCACGCAACTTTAATAAGGAACCTATCTAATGAGACTTGCTTTTGACTCCTTTTGAAGATTTTGCAGGAAAGGGACATTGCATTGTTGTTAAACAGATTCATCACTCCCATTGCTACAGCATTATTTGGATAATGCTTTTCTACAAAATTTTGCACTGTTTCCCACACTTTACATATTTCCCCAATCTCATTTGAAGTGAGAGATTCCTCTATGTTTTTCTCTTCCTCTTTTGCAGATGAAATTTCCTCCATAACCTCTTGGTTTTGGGAGATGATCATCCACAATTCTGCAATGAGAAAGGGGGGGGGGGAGAGAGAGGCAGCATTGGCTCAGTTGTGATCATGTGGCATTCAGCATCATGTACTACTTGTATTGCAAGACATTGTCATTTATCAAGGTAAAATTTATTACAAATGTTTTCTCATCTCCTCTTGTGGAACACTCCTAGTACAAGTTAATCACAAGGTTTTACTGTATAAATATATAGCAATCATTTTGTTTTAGGAAGAATGGTAGAGCACTGGAGATAAAAAGATACAAGTTAAATTCTCCCTTCAACTGCACAAAAAATGGCATGAATCTCTCAGTGACACAGGGTAGAAAGTTGATATTTTTTGGTTACAAAGAATGACAACATGAGAGTATTTATATCATGTACGAGATTATAAATATAGGGTTATCTGGTCAGTATTGACCAAAATGGGGAAAGTTACCAAATACCACACTGTTTCTTTAACTTTGCAATATAAAGATAGATCAAGTATGAGCTGACAGTATTTTTCTACTTTCAAGATTTTTTTTTTTTGGCAGTGTAAAGCCATACTTTAAATGCACAGACAAAGGAATTAATGATGTTACACTTGAACTATTTTAATTATAAGTCAGACACAGAATGTTCACTTAGAGACATGTGAGTACAAATAAAAAATAATTGTAGGAAGACGAAGTGTCTAGGTCCTTGGGTATCTGTATTTAAAGTGTGATGATCTGGGCTCCGTGCTAAAGGTTATGCCTGGAAGGTATACTGAGTTCAACTTTTTTTAATTCATTTTTGCAATTCTATTTTTAGTTACTTGAATTTCAAAAGTGGCTGCACAATTTCACATTCCCACCAACAGTGGCAATTTCTCTATAACCTCACCAAAAGTTATTATTTTCTTCTTTTTCTAGGACTAGGGTTTTTTCCTTCCAGTTATCCTTCAGTTTAATTTCAGCAATGTGGAAACTGAAGTATATGGATCAGTAACCTGCCCAAATTCTTACAGGTTTTCAAGCCACAGTGGGAGTCCTGGCAACCCTAAGGGCAAAGGGGATAAACATCTCTGAATCTATTTTATATATCTAACAGACTAGTGCTCAAGCCTGGCCTACAATCAAGTCACCAAGAGAGCTTTAAAAAATACTAATGTGTGGCCTCCACCCTATAACGTGTAAACCAGTTCTCTGATATGGGGGCATAGGCATCGGCATTGTGTTTAAACAACAAAAACAAGAAGCTCAGACAATTCTGTTATGCAGCCAGTCAGTGCTGAGAACCACTGATGATACTATGGACCCAAGGATTTACTTCATTGGGTTGCTGAATCAGGGTGCACTATTGCCCTTGGGTTCTCAAACATTTTGTTCGTGTAGTATTTCATGACCTGAAGACAAATGCAGACAAGTGTGTTGTGTCTTATTTGAAATGTTGTAGCATCATCTTTTCTAGTTATTCTTAATTTTTTTCATTTTAGGTGATTCATGCCGAGTAGTATGCTTATTTCGTGTTGCAACTTAGTCCTTCACATGGTTGTTACAGTACCTGATTTATCTCTGTGGTCTCATGACACGGGTTGGAAATTTAGAACAATGCAAGTCGCTTTGAAATTTAAAATGTGATTTGTGGTAATGCTTCAGGAAATATTTTAGGGCTAGCCTGTATTTCCTACATGCCTTGGACTCCTTCCATGAGTGGACTAAAAACTGCTAATTGGCAGAGAGAGGAGAAATAAATAAGAGGATTTGGGCAGACATGAGATCTTTGTGATTAGTACTGATTTAAATGCTGGAAATGACAATTGAGTCATTTACAGCTTTTCTAATTTTCAATCTGTTTTTACTGGAATATTCACTGTAGTACTAACTTGGTAAAAATTTATGAGTTCCACCCATCCTTTTTAAAGGAAGAGAGCATCTAATTTGGACACACATAAATATTCTTTTTAGATAAAATGAGGAAAAGAACAGAGATTAATTCTGTTAGCTATATTCTGACCTAGAATAAAGAGTCTAAATATTCTTGTCATTCCAGGGTCATCCTTTGTCTAAATTTTGGGTGCTCATATTGTTTTCTGTGGTCTGTGGTTCATCGCCTGGCCTCAAAAATCCTTTCTGAGGTGTGCGTGTAGTGTGTGTGTGTGTGTGTGTGTGTGTGTGTGTGTGTGTGTGCTTTAAAAAAACTCATATATTAAAATCCTTTTTCCCCCTTTAAGCAATGTTGCTTTGTTAAGATGACTTACTTGAATTCTATACTTAACATTTATGAGCTCTAGACGTTGGGCAAATTGATTACCTCTTTTAAGATGGAGTTCATTCATCCCTAAAGTAAAGACAGTGTTATCTACAGCTTACCATGGTTATAGGAATGAAAAAGAGATAATTTATATGAAGTGTGCTTACTGCAATTTCTGCAATATAGTAGTTTAATGATAACCATAATTTATCCGTTCCTTTCCCTTCCTTTTCCTCAATGAAAATATATTATCTGGAAGAAACTGATGCCAGTCACTTATATATGAGACAATTTATGTCACTTTCTAAATTTCCTAGGATAAGTCCACTGCTATCTAGCTATCTAGCAACGGACTTATAATAATAGTAAACAGTTATAATGCTTGTATATACTGTACTGAGTTATAGGTTGGATGGCTTATATTCTTTATAGAAATTTAATATCAATGAGTGAGAAAAGTTGGTCAAAGCTTGGGAATATCACTCAGCTTTCCACTCTGTATCCAAGGTAGACACACTGAGGATGACATTCGGTGATGTGCTTTGAGCAGGTGACAGTTAATGACCATTCAGGAGGACCTACCATCAGAGCTCCATCCCCGCTGATTCAGGGTAACATTAATATGAAAGTCAAGTCTTAGCCATGTGTCTAGAGATATATGCTTTGGGAAAGAAATTAGGCTGTACTTTCATGAAAACCATTACAAAGAGATAACAGTTCAGAGAATGGGCAATATGGTTTTCAGCCATATAGTGCCCCATTAGGGATATATCAACACAGCTCACTTCACACTGGCAGATGTGAGAGAACAAATGCTGGGAAGGCTTGAAGTGCCTCGGAAATATTTCTCAAAGATACTCCTCCTGGGAAATTGGTCAGAAGTGCCTGAAGTCTGTTCTTCTGGAGATGTGAGGCCTTCATTCAGGGACCAGTAGAAAGAAGAGTGTGGTTTCTGTCCTCTTCTCCTCTTGGGGCACACCTTATTTACAAAACGAGATTTAGATTACATGATCCCATAGAACTTGGCATCCAGAAACTCAAAGCAAATATTTACTCTACAGGGATGGGTAAGCAGTGTTAAGGTAGAGAGGTTGACCCTGTACAGCTTCAGTGAAGTTTATTGAGTTCTTAATGGAGTAACATTATCTATGATTAACAAATATTAAACTGCCTTCAGATTTCTGGTAAATATTTAACAACACTTGTGTATCAGACAACAGAAATAGAATAAAATTCCAGAAGAAGCCGCCTTTTTCATTTGGCTTGAAGTCAGTAGTAAGAAGTCATTCAAAATAAGTCCTGCTTCATGGAATTGGCCTTTGTTACTATATATCCTTGCTGTTTCTGAGTGAGCACAGCAGGAAAGTGACTGAGCCTCCATGTGCCTGAAGGCAAGTTTGCTCCATTTTGCTGACTCACAGGTTCCTTGAACATTGTACAACACTGTGTTGAAACTTCTTTTGGCACCAATTCTAACCTGATTAGTTTCGGCTCTTTAATAGCTTGGCGCTGTGGTAGATAATGTCACAGGGGTCCAGGTTTAATGTCTTTAAACAGGAGATCAAAGATAATAGCCAGATGAATTCCAAGTCTGTTTTCTAAGTTCTGGAGAAGAACATCAAACATTCATGATTCATTAACAGTGTACAACACAAAAAAGAAGTGGGGATTTGATACTTGTCTAGGCATTAATCCACCTATGCTGGTAGACCCCAATAATCAGATGAATTGGTTAAATTGACTGACATCTACTTCACTTTTTATTTTACAGGCAGTCTCAGTGTATGGATGCCAAATGTTTTGTTCTATCATTATACATGATTCTTAGGATGACTTTTGCCCAGTCTAAACATTGCCTAGGAGTTGTTTATCATGCTTGATTTATACTCCTCCTGAAGTATGTATAATGTTAATTTCTGCTTGAGAATTTCCAACAGAGCAAACATTTACACAAAGAGGGTGAATCCCTTTTAGCTACAGGATTGGATCAAGTCAGTGGTACCAAAATAGATTTCACTGTGTCCAGATTCCCAAGACTTTAGTCACATTTAATCACTGTACAAGGGAGAAAGATAGGTTTTCTCTCTGTGGCTATGCAGTGTATATTGTCCACTCTCCAGTGAAGCTGTTGATGTAGCTGCAGAAGAGGAGAAGGCTTGTGCTCCCCACCCAACTCTCTGCCAGTTATTAGTAGAAAGCCATATTTGGTATATTTAAAAACTTTGAGAAGAGGACAAAGCAAAGGAAGAGGAAAGATGTTAGCGTAAAGTTTTCCACAGGAATTACCAAGAATTCATCCCACAGAGGACGTCCTTTGCAATCACTGCTTGCTCATGGAAATACTTTCACCTGCCTTGCCAGTGCCTTGATATCTAGGAGGTATTAAGCAATCCAAAAAGTTTATTCATCAACTCTGATTCATCTTAATTAATGAGAAAGCATAGAAATCATGCCATTTCTATCTTCTCCCCAAAGTTGGGAATTGCAATGCCAAATGAAGGCAGATTCTCCACTGAGAGCAAATACATTAGAAAAATTTGATATATTAACTCATAAACCACACATTAAGTAGTTTGAGTCACTATGTTCTAAGAAATTAAGATTCCCTATTGCTGTATAACTTAGCTTTCTTTGAAATGAATAATATATTTTTAAGAAAAAACGTTCCACTTGGAAAGTAGATTGAAATATATTAAATAAGTGATCTCTTATTTAATAGATTCTTCTTACAGAAATCACTGAATTCAGGGCAAGAAACTCTGTGGATATTGGGTGTCCTCTCTGAAACCATGCCTTTTCTTAGAACTTCTGACTCAGTTGGGGTGAGTTCTGATGCTTGTGATTGTTGCAAGGGAACAAGAGAAGGAAGTGAAGTTTTCCTTAGAGAGGCAGCTCCTGGTCTAATGTGAAGAGCAGTCTTCCTGCATTAATTTGAGCTTGAATTCTGAACACTTCAGAACAACCACAGTCTAACCGTCCATGCCAAAACTTAAGAACCAAGATGAATGTACTATGCATGATCTGCAGTCACATTATTTTGGTTTCTACTTTGAATCAGCAATGCTAGAAATAGTTATTTACTTGATTTAAGAACAAAAATATTTGAAATCTGAAGAAAACAAATTGCTGACTCATGCTGCTAAAGAAAGGCTTCAAAGAAGTTACCAAATCTGGACAATATATTGCCCCATTCTTTAGAGAAAAGCCACACATCTGCTACTTTTCCATTAATCAAATGAATTTAAAAATAGAATTTTCTTTCTCTGTGAAGTTATGAGAGTCCCTTAAATTATGAGAATGTTTTACTAATTACTTAGCTGCTTGGGGGGAATCCTAGATTTAACAATTTTTATACATAGTTTTTGATAGGTGCTTTCTAAGTAGAAATACTTCTATCTTCTATCTTCTATCCAAGCTACTTTAGGGCTGTCTCCTGTGTCCTTAGAAGTGTTTGCTCCCTGCTCATACCACATTTTCCCTACAGGGTCAGGCCAACCTTTGAGTGCTGAAATCAGGGGAAACCAGACCCTGGTTAGGGGGTGCTAGACAATCAGTAGCAAAGCTACCTTGTTACCTGAAAGGGGAAGCAAGAGTTTGTGGATTGTGGCAATGTGTTGGATGAATTCCATGAAATCTTAGATTCAACGTGTGGAGTCATTCCATTTTTCTAAGGCACAATCAGCATGGTCCCATAGAAAGCAGCAGAGCTTTCAACCAGAGTGCCAAATTCCTATTGGAGCACCAGTTTTCCCTCGTGTGACCTTTGACTATTTAAATTAACAGAACCTCAGATTCCTGATTTATAGCCTAGAAATAAAAACATTTCCAATATGTAAAATCATGGACATGCTTAGTAAATTTTAGTTAGGAGTTTTTTTTTTCCCTTAGCATTCTCATTTTACACATGAAAAAAATATTTAAAGGAAATGACAGCAGTAAAGAAAAAAGAAACAAAAGCAAGTTTCGAACTAACATGTAGAAGGAAAATTGAGAAACAAAAGTGGCACAGGTAGCCTTTGAGCCAAGGTGGCTGAGTTTCCTGGGAAAGGATTTTACGTGACTGCTGCTAAACAAGCCAGTGGTATCCCAGAACTGGAGACTGGTTCTTTCCAACTGTTGTGTAGTTTGATTGACAGTGAATGAGTTATCTTGATTCTGTTCTCTAGAACCATCTGTAGCAATCAAAGCCCATCCATTGAGTGTGAGGAAGAATAGGTCTGTATTTTCGATAAGAAGGCAGCTGGTTTGGGTAGCATTGCTGTCCTGGGTGAGTAAGGACATTTCTACTGAGGCCTGTGGTACCTGAATGAATAAGAAGCTGGCTGTGAGGCACTCTTGGGCAAGACTTTTTCTTTCTGCCAAGTGGGTGTAAAACAGAGAAACAAAAAGCTAGCTAGGCAGTTCTTGGGAGAGGAACAGATCAATAAATATCTTTTCTATTGTTAAATGCTTCCTTTTTCAACCTTTATCTCTCTTCATGTGCTATAGGCTTCTTGATTTATATTGAAAAGAATGAGCATAGCTTCCTTCCTGTCACAATTACCACTGACTGGTCTGGGCCTCCGCCAAAAAGGACTAGCAGAGATGAATCTGGTCGGGGCCACTGGCTCAGAAGAAAGAAGCATAAGAATACCTGAGACCGATATAGGCAGGTAAGGTGCAGGGCCTCTGAAATCAGAGAATCACAAGTGCCTGCTTCATGAACGGGACAGGAATCCAGGACGGAATCTGATTAGGCTCTGCTGCTTTAGGTAGTCTTTTGAGGAGTACCTAAGTATAGCTGGAAAGGTAGATATATACAGATGCAATGTATACTTGATCAGGAAATGCTCAGATTGCTTCAAATTATCAGGCCCAAGCTAAATGGAGGCCACATGGTGGAAGACAGTCTGGATAAAAAGGAGAAATGCATAAAGTGTGTAATCCTTGGGGAGGAAATTAAAAGTTGATTGTGTCCAGATGGCTCAGGGGATGTTCATTTATTCCAACAGTGATAGCAGTGAAGTGCAGCAGTGACATCCTTCAGTGCCTGAGCTGGATGGAGAGCTGGTTCACAAGTGGAGGCTTGGGCTTGGATAGAAGCTTGCATGGCTCCTCTGAAGGGACAGGACAGGGTGGGAGGGGAAGGGAGGGCCACTCAGATGGGTCTCTGAGGATAATTGCAGTAAGGAGGGGTCATGGGTGCTACAGTGCTAGCTATAGCTTTCAAGATGAATATGAATCAATCATTATTACTAAGTAGAAAGGAATACAACATTTGTACCTGCTGGCTTGGTAATACAGAGGTTTGAGAGAGAAGATAGCAGTCCCACAAGAAGCTACAAGAAGTGATTAAAAAGTACCATAAATGGTTACTTAAAAAAAAACATTATAGTGAAAGACACATTGCCAAGAATGATGGGATAAGTATGTTAAAATTGAAGGGGAGTATTCTGAGGGGCGTTAATGGCAGTGTGTCTTTTAATGCAATATATTTAAACATTGATACATTCATCATACTCTGATCACACCTCATATAAAGGAAACAGAGTTCTTAAGGGAATTCAGGTTTCAGATACAACAAGAAGGTCAAGGGAGCATTTCCACAGGGTTCTGAGGATTCCTGGGGATTTCACTGATGACACATTTGGAGTACCGGAGAGCACAAGAGTAAAGAAGCTCAGAGTTGGCTGAAAAGTGGGTAAAATCAGGGGACAAAGTTACATGGAAATGACCATCTGAGTGATGAGGGATGGTCTGGGGATGACAAAAATGTCTTAGGGTCATAATTGTTTTTGGAGAGGAGGGAATGTGGAGGCTATAAAATTTAGCTTCATCATCTTCATCATCATCATTATCATCATCATCATCAGATTGGATCATGCTTGTGACATTGAACCCAGGCTATAGCAGATTGGTTCAGCTCATGTAGGTTCTAGCTCTTGCACCTTGTTTATTCATACTGGTATGTTAGACTTGAAATATACTCTGAGGCTTTTAGTTCATTCCCGTGTTTTGGGGTCAGTTTTATTGAGGTATAATTTACATAGGTTCATCCCTTTTAGTACATAATGTTATGTGTCTTGGCAAATGCGTATACATTGTATCAACAAATCAAAATCCCCCCAAATTCATCTGTGCTTGTATTTAGCCCTTTATTCCTCCTCCCAGTTCCTGGCACCCACTGATGTATCCTTAATTCTCTCTTGCTTTTTTGAAGAATGGCAGCTAAATGGAATCAGACATTAGTTTAAGACCTTGCATCTGACTTCTGTTACTTTCCACAGTACAGTAGAAATTCATTTTCAGTATGTGTATCAAAAGTTTGTTCCTGGTTCTTGCTTAACTATATGGATTGTATGGATATAACATAGTTTATTTATGAATTTACTGGCTGCAGGACATTTGGATTGTTACCAGTTCTTGGAGTTGTGAATAAAGTCATGAAAAACATTCAGTTTTTGTGAAAACATACTTTTTCATTTTTCTTGGGCAAAAGTCAAGGAGTAAGATTTTTAGATTGTATAGTAAACACTTGTTAACTCCTAAAAACCTGCCATACTGTTTTCTAAAGTAGCCCTGTCATTTTGCATCCTCACCAGCCATACGTGACAATTTCAGTTGCTCCTTTCCTTGCTAGTGCTATTACTGTTGTTTTTTTAAAAAAATTTGATCCATGAAGTGCATGGGTCATATTATCACATTGTGGTTTTAATTTGCATTTTTCTAATGACTAATGATGTTAGATATATTTCTGTGTGTTTATTTACCATTTGCATATCCTCTTTGGTGAAATGTCAGATCAAATATCTTGCCTATATTTAATGTATTTTTTTTCTTATTTCGAGAGATTTTTAAGCACATATTCTGGATATGGCTTTACCTGACATGCTTTTTTGAAAAATTAAAAACAAAAACTGGGAGCTTAAGATCTGATCTTGAGTAACCAAAACTTGTACACATGCATGAATTTATTTCCTGACTCTTGATTCTATTTCTTTGTTCTGGGAGCCGGGTTCATGGCCTGTGTTCAGTGGAGCTGTTAGCAGCAGTATAGGTGGGCCTGGCTCCTGCTGTCTGGGTAGGCGGGACAGCCTCCGGGACTGGGCCCACCAGCTGCAGTCACGCCCGGTGTGGGCCACCTGCTGTTCAGGGGCAGGACTGCCTTCTCAAGGTGGTCTTCCTTGGCCTTGGGCTCCATAGGTGTCACAGGTGCCCAGTAGGGGCCTGTAGCTCCACGGACAATTGCTTGTCCAATCAGTGTTTCTGCGGGTGAGTGAAGACTAGGCTGAGGGGGCTAATCTGCCTTCTTGCTGACATCGCTCTGACATGTCTATCAAGAATATTTTATCCAGGTCAAGTGACTGTATTTTTATTTTTATAATAGTCTGTTTTGAAGAGCAGATGTTTATATATATATATATATATATATATATATATATATATATATATATTTTCCATTTAGTTTATTGGTACATTTTAGGTATAAAATACAGTTACATTCATCATTGGGATCTTGTACCTTTACATGATGTATCTCGGTTCTTATTTTTTCCCCATTCCCCTGCCCTCCCTTCACCCCCTCCACCCTTCACTATTTTCAAAGACTTTGTTTCCATGTTGTTCCTTTTCTCATATATTTGCTTTTCCCTTCTTTCCTTTCCCCTACCCCTCCCACTTCCCCTGGTCCTTTAGACCTTTTCTTCCTATTTCACAATATCAATTATACATTTTGATTCTTATTTACACTTTTAGTTTTTCATACCAGAGAAACTATTCAATATTTACATGTGTGTCCTATTTATTTCACTTAAGAGTATGTCTTTAATGTAGATCCACTTAGCTACAAAAGTCTTCAGTTTCTCATTCTTTACGGCTGAGTAGTACTCCATTTTAGAAAAAATACACACCTTCTTTATCCAGTCTCCAGTTAATGGGCATTCGGGCTGTTTCCAAGCTTTAGCTATTACAAACTGTGCCGCTATAAACTTGGGTGCACATATATCACTGTGGTATGATTCTTTTAATTCTTTTGAGAAGATACCCAGTAGAGGAATAGCTGGGTCAAATGGGACTTCCAATCCTAGTTGTTTGAAGGTATCTTCATATTGATTTCCACAGTGGTCGTAGCAGTCTGCACTCCCACCAGCAATGAAGGGTTCCTTTCTCCCCACACACCTGCCAGCATTTGTTATTTCTTGATAGCAGCCATTCTTTCTGAGAAGAGGTGGAATCTCAGCGTTGTTTTCATCTGCATCTCTTGAATGACCAGTGAAGTTGAATTTTTTTATATGTTTATTTGCTGCTTTTACTTCTTTGTCTGAGAAATGTCTCTTCATGCTCATTTTTGAATTGGGTCTTTATATTTGGGGGGGTCTGATTTTTTTGAGTTCTTTATATATTCTAGATAGTAGACCTTTGAGGAACAGCTGGTAAACATTTTTTCCCACATTGTAGATTGTCTCTTTGCTCTGTTGGTGGTTTCACTTGCAGTGCAGAAGCTTTTTGATAAGATGAGATCCCACTTGTTGATTCTTTGTGCTAGTTCCCGTGCTATTGAGAATTTGTTCATAAAGTCCTTTCCTATGCCAATGTCTTTGAGAGTTCTACTTAACTTATCTTCCAGCAAGTTTAATGTTTCTGTCTTGATATTTAGATTTTTAATCCACTTCGATCTTAGTTTAGTGCACGGTGAATGATAGGGGTCTAGTTTAAATCTTTGACAAGTTAAAATCCAGTTTTTCCAACACCATTTATTAAAGATGGTATCTTTTCTCCAGTGAGGATAGTTGGTTCCTTTGTCAAAAATGAGGTAGCTGAGTATGTCTGGAGTTGTTTCTGTATCTTCTAATCTATTCCTCTGATCCTTGGGTCTTTCTTTCCCAATACCATGCTGTTTTTATCACAGTGGCTTTGTAGTACAGTTTCAAGTTGGGAATTGTGATACCCCCTGCCATGACCCTTTGCCTAGAATTGCTTTTGCTATTCTAGGTCTCTTCTGGTTCTAGATGAACTTTTGGATTATTTGCTCTAGTTCTGTGAAATATGCTGTTGGGATTTCAATTGGGATTGCATTGAATATGTAAAGCAGTTTTGGAAGTATGGCCATTTTCACTATATTGGTTCTTCCTACCCAGGAACAGGGGATGTCTCTCTATTTCCTTATATCCTCTTCGATCTCTTTTTTCAGAGTGTTGTAGTTCTCAATGTAGAGGTGTTTTGCTTCCTTTGTTAGATTGATTCCTAGATATTTCATTTTTTTGGGTGCTATTGTAAAAGGGATTGTTTCTCTAATTTCTCTTTCAGTGAGTCTGCTATTTGTGTATAAGAAGGCTATTGTTTTTTGAGCATTGACCTTGTATCCAGCTCCTCTACTCAATCTGTCAATTAAGTCTAGAAGTCTTTTGGTGGAGTTTTTAGGGTCTTCTAGGTAGAGTATCATATTGTCGCAAATAATAGCAGTTTAACTTCTTCCTTTCCTATCTTTATTTCTTTTATTTCTTTCTATTTTCTAATTGCTGTGGCTAATGTTTCCAAAACTATTTTGAACAGGAGTGGTGATAGTGGACATCCTTGCTTTGTTCCTGATTTTAGCATGAAGGTTTTCAGTTTTTGACGATTTAGTATGATGTTGGCTGTTGGTTTTTCATAGAGAGCCTTTATCAAGTTGAGATAAAGACTATCTATTCCAATTTTTTGCAGGGTTTTTTTTTTATCATGAGTGGGTGTTGAATTTTGTTGAATGCTTTTTCTGTGTCTATTGGGATGATCATATGGTTTTTGTCATTGACTCTGTTAATATAGTGTATCACATTTATTGATTTACATATGTTGAACCATCCTTACATCTCTGGGGTAAATCCCACTTGGTCAGGGTGTATGATCTTCTTAATGACCCTCTGTATTATGTTTGCCAGTCAGATGTTTATATTTTGATAACCTCTAATTTCTAAGTTTCTTTTTAAAAAATGAAATTTGCTTTGGGCCGGGGATTTAGCTCAGTGGTGCTCCTGCCTGCCTCACAAGTGCAAGGTCCTGAGTTTGATCCCCTTTACCAAAAAAAAAAAAAAGAAAGAAAATTGTTTTTGGTTTCTAATTAGTCACTGATCCAAGGTGACAAATATTTTCCTCTTTTTTTTTTAAGGTATTTTACAGTTTAAGGTTTTATATAAAGACTATAATCTAAGTTATTTTTGTGTATAAAGATGTTTTGTCTTGTTTTTCACATGGATATCCAATTTTTCAGCATATGTGCTGAAAAACAATCCTTTCATGTTTAAATTTCCTTTGCATTTTTGACAAAACATTGACCATATTTGTGTTGGTAAAATTCTGGATACTTTTGTTCTATTGATTTATGTCTATGTTAATACCATGCTTCCTTGCTTATTATTGCTTGATAGAAAGTCTTGAAATCAATCAGTGTGCACATTCTTATCTTTATTATTTTTAAATTTTGGGAGGTATTCTGGTATCTTTGTCTTTCCATGTAAATTTTACAAAATTGTCAATTTTTACCAAAAAAATTTCCAGTATTAGTTTAATTAAAATTTGTATTTGATTAATTTCTATATGTATAGATTAATTTGGGGAGAAGTGATATCTTAACATTCCTCAGTTATGTGACCTAAGAACATGGTATATCTCTTCATATATTTAGGCCTTCCTCTAGTTCCTCCATCACATTTTGCAGTTTTCAGAAAAATTACAGTTGTTGATCATATTTTGTTAAATTATATGTAAGAATTTCATACTTTTTGTTATGGTATGAACATAGCTTAAATATTTTTACTATTAAAATGTAATTAAATTATAAATATATCATGATACAATTGATTTTCAAATATTTGCCTTGTATGTGACATACAAGGCACTTACTAAAGTCACTTATTAATTCCAATAGAATTTTGTAAAATCTTTGATTTGCTATGTTAACTGCAAATAGAAGTATTTTTATCTTTTCTGATTTGATTGGCATGCCTTTATTTTCCTCTTTTTATTCTTTATTACACTAGCTGCAAATTCTAGTATTATGTTAAATATAAGTATGAAAGCAGACATCCTTGACTTTTTCATGATCCAAAGAGTAAATATAGTCCTGCATTAGGTATGATACACCGTGTCACACTGAAGAAATTCCCTATTATTTTTGCTTGGCTGTCATAGCATTAATGGAGGTTGAGTTTTATTAAATGCATCTAAGGAGATAATCCTGTGGTTTTTTCATAAGTCTGCTCATAGAGTGAATTACATGGATTAATTTCCTAATGATGGA
The DNA here is from genome assembly GCF_053883595.1 of Heterocephalus glaber. NCBI lineage: Eukaryota > Metazoa > Chordata > Mammalia > Rodentia > Bathyergidae > Heterocephalus > Heterocephalus glaber. The sequence goes on from NW_028258156.1 coordinate 12,416,224, forward strand.
ACAACTTCATCTTCCCAGTTAAAATCCCTTTTGTTGAAGACTATATTTATCAGCTTTCCTGTTTCTGGGACAAAATGCCTCAAATCTGCAACTTAAAGGCAGAAAGGTTTATTTTGGCTCAAGGTTTCAAGTTTCAGGTTTTAGTTCATGGTTGGCTGGGTCCACGGGCTAGTTACAGATATGCCCCGTGTTCCCCCACCATCACCCACTTCCTGCAAGTAGGGCCCCCCTCTTAAGAGCCCATTCACCTATTAACTATCAGCAGGCTAACCCACTGATGAAGTTAGTGCCCTCCTATTTCAATTACCTCTCCAGGAGTTTCTTAATGCAGCCACATTGACGAGATTAACTGACACAGTGATGTATTATCATATATATATATTTTTTCACGGATTCCATTTGCCAAAACTCCACTGAGGATTTTTTCTCCCTAGTACTGGGGTTTGAACTCAGCCCCCTTCACACTGAACTCCATCTCCAGTCTTTTTCAGTTTATGTTTTGAGATAGGGTTTTACTCTATTGCCCAAGCAGGACTTTAATTTGTGATTCCCTTGTCCTCAGTTTCCCAGAGTGCAGGGATTACAGGGTATGCATCACCATGCCTGCCTCTCCTTGAGGATTTTTGTTTCTATGTTGATAAGGAATGTTGATCTGCAGTTTTCCATTCATTATACTTTCTTCATCTGGTTTCCGTATCATAGCAATGCTGGCCTCATAAAATGAGTTGGAAACTGTTTCCTCTAGCTTTTGGAAGATTTTGGGTATTCTTCATATTATCTCTTCCTTTACTTTTTTTTAATATAATCTGCCAGCATATTCATCTGGTCCTGGTATTTTCCCTGTTTGGAAGTTTTAACTACAAATTCAATTTATTTAAGAGATTTATAGTTACTTAGGTAATGTATTTCTTCTTGAGTGAGCTTTGGTAGTTAGTGGTTTTTAAAAAATTTTTCTGTTCCATATGAGTTTTAAATTATTGATATTTGCTATTATATTTTCTCTCTCACTCTCTCTCCTGTCCTCCCCCTTTCCTCCCCCTTACTCTCTTTTTTTTCTGTGACTTTTAAAAACCCAGCTGTTGGCTTCACTTATTCTTTTGATTGTATTTCTTTTCACAATTTCATTACTTTTTCTCCTCTTTATCATTTCTTCCTTTCAGCTTGCTATTGGTCTCATTTGCTTTCTTTTAAACATTTCTTGAGTAGAAGTTTAGATATTTGCTTTGAGCCCTTTCTTTTCTAATACAGACATTTAATGCTATAAACTTTTACTCACTGCTTTCCACCAATCTTTATGTCATGTTTTTATTTCATTTCACACAAAATACTTTCTAATTTCCCTTTTGACTCTCTTTGACCTATGAGCTCCTTATATATTTGCTGCTTAATCTCTAATTACATAAAAATGTTCAATATCTTTTTGTTACAGCTATCTAGATTAATTTTTTTAATATTGTAGAATATACTTATATGATTTTAATTATTTTAAATTGGTGGAGATTTGTTTCACGACCCAGAATGTGGCTTACCTCATTGATTATTCCTTGTGCACTTGAACAGAATGAGTATTCTGCTATGGTTGGGTCATTTGTTTTATAAATAATAATTTTTTCTCATGTTGTTTTATAGATTTGCTCAGGTTCTATATTCTTGCTGATTCTCTCTCTTCTTTTATTAATTAGAGAAAATAATTGTTCAATTATAATGATGGATTTTCCCATTTGTGTCTTTAGATCTATCAGTTTTTATATTTTGCATTTCAAATCTTTGGTAGGATGTCTATGCACTTAGGATTGTTAAGTATTCTTTGTGCACTGACCCCTTTGCAATTATGTGATGTCATGCTTTTTGCTAAAGAGATTTTTTGTTCTAAGGTTCATTTTGTCTGACGGCTTTGATTAGTGTTTACATGGCTTTTCTTTCCCATACTTTTAGTTTTAACCCATTTGAGTCCTTAGATTTAAAATAGGTTTATTGTCAATTAGGATATATTTGAATCTTGCTTTTTCTTTTCCAATCTATTGTCTGTTTTTCAATTGTTTTGTTTGCCTATAATATAAGTATTGATAGGATTACATTAAAACATACCATCTTACTGTTTGTTTCCTATGTGTTCCTTCTTCTCTGTTTTTCTTTCTTTTTCTGCATACTTTTAGATTATTTTAAATCTTTATTTTATTTGTTTTAACTATTGGCTTATTTTTACTTTTTAAGGTTTTTATCTCATATCCTAGCAACTTCAATATATGTCTCTAATTCATGCTTTGAAACTCATTGAATTTGTACTCATCAGATTTTTGAAAGGAAACTTTTGTTTCAGTACTCGTTTGTTTGGTACGTGAGGGACAAGCTAGAACTTGCTGGTGTTGATTACCTCAAGACTTGCTAGCCTTTCCAGCCAAAACAATTTGTTTGGTACGTATTATTTTGGGTCTTGTTGCACTTCCTGGAACCAATTAACAAGGCATATCAAGGTGCCACCATATAATGTAAGAATTTTACAACAATATACTTCTGATACCATCTTCTAGCTTTTGAGCTAATGTTATAGATTTTGCCCCCCACCCAGGACTGAGAATTGGAACCAGGATGCTCTTACCACTGAGTTATATCCTCAGCCTGCTTTTAAATCTGGAGACAGATCTCAGTTGCTCAGGCTGGCCTTGCACTTGGAATTCTCTTTCCTCAGCCTCCTGAGTAGCTGAGATTATAGGTCCGTGCCACCACATCTGGTTTGGTTTTATATATCCTATTAACACAATAAATTTGTACTCTTATTGCATTAGACAGTATTTTAAAATCATTTAGAATAAGAAAAACATTTTATATTCACTTCTAAAGGTCTTCAATTCTTAGATACCATGTGTGGGTAATTTGTAAGTAGCAGAAATTTATTTCTCACAGTTCTGGATACTAGAAGGCCAAGACCAAGGCACAGACGTTGGGTTTCTGGTGAGGCTGCTTCCTGTGGTGAGCAGGAGCACTGCACCCTTGTATGGAAGGTGGAAGGAAAGTTCCTTTCTTAACCACCTACTCCTGTTCTTGAGGAAGGGACTCTCGTAGTCTCATCAACTTTTCAAGGTCTTACCTCTTAGCAGCACAGGCAACACTTAATGTTGGACGGGACACATTCGCGCCACAGCATTCTGGGATGCTCTCTTGTTTTGTTCACTCTCTTCTTCTTTGTGTTTCAGTCTGGCCGATCTCTGTTGATCCACCTCCACATGTACTGAATTTTTTCCAGTAGCCCCATGTCTACTCAAGTCGCTATTCTGCATTTTGTTTCTACGTTTTCATTTGACCTTGTAGTTTTCATCTCTCGGCTGAAATTCAGCATATGTTTATGCATGTTGACTGCTTTTTTTTTTGCTAGAGCCTTTAACATGTTTATTACAATGATTTTTAAATTCACTGTGCTATGGTACACATATGGATCATCTTTGATTTTGTTCATTATTTTTTCTCTTGTAAATGTTCTTTGTCCTTGATTTTTTTGGTACCTCCCATCAGTTTTCACCAAACACTGGATATCATGTATAGAACTGTAGAGAATAAGAAACTATTATTTATGTCTGGAAGTGAGTATGCCCATCTTTTGCTAGGCTTTTATCATAGCAAGTTAGGTCTTTATAGTCACTTGACCTGGGTTTAGGATTTGTTGTTGCTGTGGGCTCATTCATGGTATGTCTGGGTTCAAATTCTTCTCACGTTACCTTGTGTTCAGAATAGAGTCTGATTTGCCAGTGTGTTTTTCTTTTCTTTTCTTTTTTTTTTTTTTGAGGTACAGGACATTGGACCCAAGGCCTTCACACAGAGCTATATCCCAAACCTCTCCCTACCCCCTTCCACCTTGTTTTTAAAATTTTGAGACAATGTCTTGGAAAGTCATTAAGTTGCCCATGCTGGTTTAATCTTGCAATCCTCCTGCCTCAGCTTCTTATAGTGCTGGGATTATGTGAATGTGCCTCCACACTTAACTAGGTTTTCCTTTACATTACTGTTCTCTGGCCTCATTATTGGACCTTCTTAGCATTTATACTCAGAGAGAGTTTGTTTCCCTTATTGCCAATCCCACAGTGGTAAACTGTTGTTTCTTATTTAGTTCTAATTACCGTAGTAGGGAGAAATCTTCTGTCTTATTAGTGGAAGATCATGAAGAAGAATGACTGAGATAGCACGAATTCCCCTTGTGTCTACAGTTACCAAGTATCAGCTTTGCATTACTGCAACAAAACACTTGAGATTGTTGTCTTATAAAGGGGAACATTTTAGTTTGGCTTCCAGTTTTACAGGGTTCAGTCCATGATTGATTGGCTCATTGTGTTTCTTGTTGGCCTGTTTTGGCAGCACATCATGGCAGGGGTGAGTGGGAGAGGAAGCCTGCTTACCTCATGCTGGGTTCTAAAAGAGAGAAAAGGGAAGAGGCAGTGTCCCACTGTCCCTTCTGAATGCATGGTCCCAGTGTCCTGAAACCTCCCACCAGCCCTTACCTCTAAAAGTTTCCACCACCTTCCAATATGCCCAGGGCTGGGTACCACAGCTTTGACACATAGGCCTTTGGTGGACACTTGTCCAAACCACAGCACCAGGAAGCCTGCACTCTCATGTAGACCACCCTTGGACTGTAAACATTCACTTAAGATCTTAGCATTTGTCTCTCCAGCTTCCATGGCAGCCCCGACTTCCTTCTGTTCTCACTTTGAAGTCCTTGCTTGAGTTCCCTCTTTCCTTTCGGACACCTGTCTTTTCTTTGGCTTGCAGCTAGTTAGATACCCTGATACCTCAATTCTCTAGGTTCAGTGACAATCAAGACTTGCAGAATGTCTAGATTTTTCTGGTTGTTATGCTACAACTGGCATTCATGCCACATTTGTGTGTCCTGGGCAGAATCTAGAGTTCAGTATGAGCTTTTGAGAATTTTAGCATTTTCTACTTTTGTGAATATCAGAATAGATGCTGAAACATTTTGATCTTAACCATTTTGATATTTATTTTGATGAAAAAATAGATCTTGGCTTATGAATCTGAGCTCAGCCTGTAAAATCCCCAAACATGGGGAAATGGTACATTTTATGGAAGGTGATTCTACATGAATGAACCACCTCCTTGGGCAGAGAGTGGGCCCCATAGTCACTGCCCTCTTTTCACTTCCAAATTATGGGCGTAATGAGTCACATTTCCATGAGGCAAATTACTAAATATATCGACAGCCCTGCAAAGTATTTCAGGGGCATATCCATCAATTATGGTCATGGGAAAGGTCATAATAGTACAGGCTTTCATCATAATTCAATCCTCCCTCCCTAGTTGCCTTGGGTGTGTTGAAATACTATGATTGTTCAGTGAGAAGCATTGTTCATTTGAAAAGACTGCTTACTGGAAACAAGTAACATATCTGAGGGAGGCCATTCCACTTAAAGGCCCATTTCCTCATTCAAAAGCTTTTTGTGTAATAAAAATATCTCAAAAACTCTTCTGTGAGATTCACCAGCCTCGTTCCCTTCAGACCATTGATTACAATCCACAGTTTCACCCAAAGAAAAGACTTTGCTGTGGACTTGGATGCCGGCCATTTCTGCTGAATTCCCCTCTCACACACTGTGCATCCCCAGTGTGGTGGCCCTTCTGTCCAGCACGGTGGACATTTCTGGCACTCTAGCCCTGACAGTATAGGATGATCCATTAAGTCCTCTGACATTTTAATGTGGCTATAAAATAGGATGGAATCTGGCAGAAATCCACTCTAGAAATTAGCCCTGGATAAAAGAAAATTCTGAATCCCATTACTTTGAATAGTGTTCCTTTTTTTTTTTTTCCTTTTTTACCAAAAGCAATGACCCTGGCAAAATTCCACCTGTATAAATAAAAGCAGATAACAGGAATCTGGAAGTTGGAAAACACTTCAGAATTAAATATTAAAAGATCTTCTAAGTCATCACTCCTAACTCAGCATTTCTTATCCTTTATTATCTCTTTGGTAAACTAAAATAATCCATACTTTCTTTTGCTATTAGTCCAAAGTGATACATATTTGTCAAACCTCAGGAAATTATTCCCCAAAATAGTTAATTTCAGTAATCCATCATGTTGTGCTGTTCACATGTGGTATATCAATGTTTTCCAGAAGATCAAGGATCATATTTTCCACATACTCTTTAGATACAAAAAGAATTTCAAAAGGAAGTCACACCTCTTTTTTTTTGGTCTGCTTATATTTTGAAACTCACACATCTTCCCCTCTAATTAATCTGGATGTTTTTACAATATTTCATCACTTATTGTTATTCATTCTCCATGTATTTATACCAATGATGAGTGCTGAAGTTCTTAAACTACTAAGTTAATGATCATCTATGGCTCCATGAAAGTCTGGAACCACATCATAAGCCTTTGACACAAAAGCAGAATATATTTCTTTTGGAATAAAAGCAACACTACTGAAGACCAAACCGTTTGGATATATTTTTGTTTGTACTAGAACTAAATTAATAAAACTAGAAAAAATTGCCTAGCAACATCTGACATTAAAAAGATTCCATAACAAAAAATAAACCACATGAAGGAGAAGATGGAAGGCAGCTCAGATCTTGTTCAGATAAGGTTGACAGTCTGTAAAAGGAGTTGCCTTTAACCCCAAATAGAAAAGGGAGAAGAGAAATTAGATGACAAGGGAAACACCTAAGATAAGGTGACCTGACAAATTCTGAGAGCCTAGTAGGTTTCAGATCCTGCACTAAGGGGAGTATTTAATTCTCACAAAATCAGTTATCTGCATTCACAGAGAAACGAGCCACTGTAGCTAAAGTTGATTCAACTTAAGTAGTATGTCGACTTTTTCAGACTTTCTAATTTCTGATTCTTGTTGCCCAGAGACATGTGGCTGGTGTCCCACTGTTGAGCCTGAGTTCCATGTGGGTATCTCTGAGGGGCTCAGCTGGCCTCAGCTCCCATCACCGAGTGGGGTGGGGTTCTGAGTGTGAGGCCCCGACAGCAAGCTTAGTCCTGGGTTTGGACAGTTTTCAAAAACATAAAAACTTTAAATCCTCTCAGTAGCAGAATTAAAAATTGTTTCCATTCTGAAAAAGTCAGAGAGAAAGGAGAAAGAAGATGGCTGCTAAAAAACAAAGACTTTTAAAGATGTAACACTCTATGGGAGAGTAGGTAGGGAGCCTTTTATCCATGGACTGACGTTTCCATACTAGCTGGAGACCCTGTAGTGGTCAGTCTTTGATGACATAAGTGACCTGGCTTCTGAGACATCATGGCTTCTAAGGCACTGGTTTTCATGTGATTATTTGTGAGGCCATAGTGAAAGTACTGATCCAGTGAAAACTTGGAATATTGTAAGAATTTCACAATGTTAAGTAATCTGCAAACTCCATGTTTTTTATTTTGTGAATGAATCTCTTATTCTTTTGCTTTAAAAACAATTGGCAAGTGCTGGAGCCTCCACCTTCTTCTTTTTGCAGTATTAGGAACTGAACCTAAGGCCTTCAAACTCAGCTACATGTCCAGCCCTTTTTTATTTGATTTTTTAAATTTCAAGATAGGGTCTCACTAAGTCACTAAGTTACCTAGGCTGGGCTCAAACACGCAATCCTCCTGCCTCAGTCTCCCAAAGTGCTGGGATTACAGGTTGGATCTTTTCTGTGTGGCAAACACTCCTGAGGATACTAGCAGAAGATGAGGAGAGAAAACAGTAATGACTTTCAGAACCTTTGACTATGACTGGCTTTCAGAATATGATCAATCACTTTTTGATGGCATGTTTTAGATATCTATGAGTATGCTATTTTCTTGGTTGTTTACATTTTTAGAGTATGGATATATAGCTATGTTTGTATGTGTATAGGTCTTTGTTTTTTGGGTTTTTTTTCCCTGTGTGCCATGGTTCAAGTCACTCAAAACCCAGTAGATTATGCTTCAAGGGATTATAAGGCTCAGAACCAACTAAGAACAATCACAGAATCCTGCAAAGTACTACCTGCCTTCTAGGCTTGGCTTCTCTTACCACTCCTGACCTCTCTCTCTCTGAAAGTGTCACTCTGCTTTCCTTATAATGAGGAAAGCTAAGTGTATTTGTCAGCTTTTCATCACTGGGACCAAAAGCCTGATGCCTTCAACTTAAAGAAGAAAAGGATTAATTTAACTCATGGTTTCAGAAGGTTCAGTCCAAGGTTGGCTGGTTCCAAGGCAGAAGCATTATAGCTGAAGGGCATAGTAGAGCAAAGCTGCTCACAAAGCTGCTCACGCCTAGGAAGCAGAGTGTATTGGAATGAGCACCATGAAGAGATGTACTCTCCAAAGGCAGGCCCACAGTGACATACCTACCACCAGGCACTACTTCCTAACAGCACATTCAGTTATGAACATCAGTAGATTAATCTGTGATGGGTTACGCACCCTCAAGCCCTAATCACCTTTCTGGAAGTCTTCTAATCCAGTTAGTCTGACGGTAGCTTTTCTGTACACTCTTTACCCAGTCTACATGGAGCTGCCAAGAAGGTTACCTTAGCCACATGTGTGGTGCATGTCTGTCACCCCTGCACTCTGCAAAGCTGAAGCAGGAAGATTATGAAGCAGGAGGATTGCAAGTTTGAGCTCAGTCTTGGCAACTTGTGACTTAGTGCGTCCCTGTCTCAAAAAATAATAAAGTGCTAAGGATGTAGCTTAGTTTGAAGGGCCTGGATTGAATCCCCCTTATGGAAAAAAAGTTACATTAAATTCACGCAGTATTCCATAATTTAAAAGGAAAAAAAAGTCACATTATCCAGGTTAGAAAGAAAAATCAGAATGAGATAAAAGTGAAAACTAGAAATGCTTAATGAGTTTAATTCTACTCTTTAAACTTGGCAGGGGAGAAAGAATTTGTCTCTCTTGGCAGATGGAGAGAGCATCTTTGTATTCATCTCCACACATAATTCTTAAAGAAGGAATAGGCTAATGAGTTGGCTCCCTTGAGAATCACTTGGCCCCCTAACAGCATTATGAAAAAATACATTCCTTTTACAGATTTTTCTCAGCTTTAGTCTTTCTTCTTTCATCCCTCTCTGCATTTCCTCTACTCAAGAACTAACCAAAACCCAAGCACAACAAATGACATCTCTTTCCTCGAGAGAACTATCCTCCCTGGGTCAGTGAGTTCAGGGACACAGTTATTGTCTGTTTGTGTCACTCAGCTACCCACAATCACCTCTAACAAGCATCCTGATGTTTGTTAGGGACTAGCCTCCAGGAGTCTGTAATATCAAGAATCTTCAGTGTTATCAAGACCAAGTGTGATAAGATAATTATTACAGTCTCCTAGCATGTCTTTAAGAGTAACAAATGTGTTTTCCTCATGGGTTCTAAGTACTTCTACTTTTATATGGATAAGTAAAAATGTTTTTAAATAATAATAGCCACAGAGTTTTTCCTTAAAAAGGAAGTATAACGCCAGAAAATGTTTAGTCATGTTGCCTAAAAATCCTGGATTTTGAAGGTTAACTCAGAAGAAAGCATCACCACAGCTTCTTACAGCTGCTTTGCCTAGAAACATGGGTAGTTTTGAGTAAATATTTTATATGTGGAGAATATTTTTGGAGATTTACATTTAGATAGAAATCGGGATACAATGGTTTATTCTAGAGAATCAGTTTTGAAGGACTTATTTACAGCTGGCTCTGAGTCAGTGTTGGGGCCAAGCCAGGTAGATTAGAAATGAGGCAAAGTTTGACCTTGATGTCTCTTTGCTTTCCTTTTTTTAGTATTGTCTCCTCTTCACCTTCAATCTGGGAACTTCACACTGAAGTGCTACAGAAAAGGTCATCTACAGTATTATCCTACTGGGTTTACCTGTGAGGCTTGAGGGTCTTCTCCACATCAGGATCGGGCCCTTCTTCACTTGGGCCCACTTCTTCAAATAGCCTTAATGCTGACTAAAGATTTCTCCGGGAATGTGTGTGAACATAAGAGAGAAAACTGCAAGATACATGGCACATATGGGCACATGGAATCGTGCGTGTGGTCTTCAGACCCAAATGTTTCCTAAGTGACTACTGCTTATTTTCTCTCCACACGCTTCACACACAAACACCCCTTTTGAGTAAATTTGTTAAGTACAGTACTGCAGGAATGCGAGTTTTTCATTTACTTGTGTCAAATTAAATAGGGGCTAATTCCACCTGGATTCCAAAACTTTCAAACAATACTGAGCAGCCAGACCAATGACCTGGCTTTCAGAGGAGGACTTGGCAAGCGAGGAGCTCCTCCTCTGTATCTCTGCCCCGCCTTCTCCCTGAAGCTGGGGACTCAGTGTGGTAGGGAGGAAGCCCCTTTTGAAAAGATAGTTCAATAATTATGTTGCAGTCCTTAGTCATTGACTCAGCTTAGGAAGCAGACACTGTTATGTTCATGCTGGAAGCCTCTAAGTGATGCTTACACAGGCTACTCATTTTGTTCCTGATGATAAAAGGAACTCAAATTTAACTCAGAAAACTTGGATAATACGAAAGGGTGCAAAAACAAACTCATAATCTTACTACCAGAATAGTTTATATTAATAGTGTTTTGATATGATTTATCAGTTAAAATGTATATGGCCTATTGTTGTCATATAGGTAGGTTTTCAAGCTAGGAATATACTTTCTTTAATAGGTGCTATTCAAATTTTATATTTCTTCCAGAGTCAGTTTCGTTAATTTGTCTTCCTTTTTCTTCTATGAAATTGTCAAGTTTATTTCAAAAAAGATTTTTGTAATATGCTTTCTATAGCCTTTCAAATTCTGTAAGATCTGTGGTAATGTCCTCTAAATCTTGATATTGTAATGTTTTGATGAATATTCTTCTAGTCCTTTTAAAAGCGGGTGTACAGTGTATGTGGAAAGGGGGTGAGATGGGAAGAGGGTTAGAAGGAAGGCAGGCATACTTATCAGAATGCTTTGTAGCTTCTTCCTTTCATCTTTTAGCTTATTGTGCACATTTTCCCATGACAATAAATACTCCGTAACAGTGCTTCTCAACCAGGGACAATATTCATACCCAGGGGACATTTGGTAACATCTGAAATGTTTTTGTTACTGGTGTCAACTAGATAGAAGCTAGGGATATTGCTAAATATCCTACAGTTCAAGAGCAGTCCCCGTAACAAAGACTGATATAGCCCAAAATGTCAATAATGCTGAAGCTGAGACCCTCCCTCTGTAATATTATTTTAAATAGCTACGTATTACTTTATCCTAGGGTGGAGTTCTCCACTGTTGGAAATTTAGATTGTTTCCAGTTTTTTTTTTTCCTCTAACAAACAATGCATTGAATATTCTTGTCACACATTTTTGTACAAACTTCTTCTTGGGTAAAAAGTGAAGTGATATAACCAGAATTTACATATAAACATTTATCAGGCGCAGATCTACACCATCAGAATAAAGACAATGATATAAATCAAGTGCTTAACTTAGAGCCTTACATATGATAAGTTCTCAGTACATTTTAGCTGTCATTAGCTTAGACATTGAATAACCAAGTCCCTCAACTTGGCAAACTTCTCTCTCTGTTAGTATTAGCAGCAAGTCCAGAGTAGGTGTCTTTGTGTTTTGTTCTTAGTCATTGATTATCCTTTTAGGCATGATAGCTCGCTTTGGTCAGAGGTTGGATTGTGAACCTCAGACTCAGGTCCCCAATCCAATATGTGCAGCTGAGCTTGAAAAATGTTGATAATAAAACAACTTTTTTGAGAAAAGGCATTCTCTTGTGGCAGCATATTATACATCTTTTTCCAAGACAATGGATATATGTATGATTTTCTATTTCAAATTTGTTATTTTTATTATTCTTCAAATTATTAATTTGTATTATAGTTTGATTCCTTTTCTTTGTAGATGCCAATAATGTTTTATTTATTTGGCCAAATAATAGTTTGCATTCAAAATATGTCAGGACCCATTTTAAATGCACTGCATATATGGAATCATTTATTGATCAAAATAACCTAATAAAGTAGTGATCTGATCCTTTTATGTTTCTCTTCATCAGGATCCAACCACAGATTTATAATATTGACCAAAAATCATTTTGATGGGTGAATTCATTTGATGAGCCAAAATTCTTTTTGGTTAAACTTTTTACATGAAATCTTCACATTTTGAAAATGTCTCTTGGTCTGCTCTCAGATGTCTGGAAAACACTTTTTTCAGTTGCCTGCATGGACACCCACATGCTTCCAATTTCCACTAAATTCAAAATCCCTCAGGGGAACTTCTCATACCTTCTTTGTCTCTCTACCCAGCGCTTACTACTGTACCTGGTGAATCACCAGTACTCAACACATGCTTATTGAACCAACAGAATATGACACATTTTCTAGCATCTGCACTATTGAACTTTATGAAAGCCTAAATAAAAGTAAAGAAAAAAAATAATTGTTGCTTACTTTTCCTCAGCTCAGTGAATCAGTCTTTCCTCCTCCTTCCCTGTCTCTCTTCTTCCTTTCCTTTGGGTCAGGATTCTTTATGTTTCTGGGGCTAGAAAGACAGTGAGACATAGTAAAAGAAAACAATCAGAATAATCAGTCTTTTGACGTGAATTTAACTAGTTGGGTTTACATATTACCTTCTCCAACATCCTTTTAAAGATACTGCTGACTAGGGGGTACAATACTTCTGTGTTTTATTCTGCTTTTCCTAAAAGGGGAAGAGAATACTAAGCACACACAGACACAGGCTCTCTCAGTACTCTGCTGTGGAGCAGATCCCTAGCACTGCTTTCAGAAAGCGAAGGCAGTCTAATTGCAAAGGGCATAAGCTGTCATCTCTTCAGACATATTGTGTTGCTGATCTTGGGCAGTAAACAAGGTTTGCTTTGCAATGCTGAGATTCTCGCAAGGTGATGGTGCTCCCCTGAGATGGCAGTAGTAGCCACACATCACCAGAAGAGCAGTCAGTTGCTAGCTACATCTTGACAAAGTATATTTATAGCTGAGGGTCTGGAAGTACACCATGTTCTCTATCCGTTCCCTACATGCAGAGCACCTATAACCTGCGTGACACCCCATAAAAGCATGGCTAGCTCGGGTCTTGTTGCTCTTATGAAAGAAATGCTTTCACAGTTTGCCAACAAACACCATGTTTGCCATATGTTTCTATAGACATCCTTTAAGGTTCCTTCCTATTTCTGGTTTGCTAAGATTTTTTTTCTGATCAAGCATAGATAGTGTTAAATTTCATCCAATGCTTTTTCTACATCTGTTTGAATGATTATGATTTCTCCACTACAGTCTGCTAATGTGTTGATTTTCTTTTATATAACATCAACCTCCCATTTCTGAGGTAAACCCAAATTGGTCATATTTACCTTTCATTGCCATTGAGGGATTTGGTTTGCTCATATTTTATTTAGGTACAATTATGTTCAATAGTGATTTTGACTCTAATTTTTCTTTCTGTTAGATACTTTGAGTTTTGGGGATCAACTTTTAACCACTAGATTCAGAAAATGAGTTGGAGAATGTTCTTTCTTTTTTTTGTTTTCTGGATTAATGTTTCTAGGATTAGCATTAACATGGACTTTAAATGATTACCATACCTTCCCTATCATGTCATTTAGTCTTTGACTTTCTTTGTTGGATGATCGTAAACTATTTCCTTGTATGTGTTATGATATTTTTGGAGGAGTTAATCCAAGGGGAATTGGTACATTACATATTGCATCTTAATCCTTTCTTGGTCTTTTGGCTAAGATCAAGTATAATATCTTATCAGTACATGTTATGATTTTTGACAATGATGTCATGATCCTCAATTCAGTGAATTCTTTGAGGCCAAGTTATAAGCATATTCCTAGAGAGTATACCTGCTTTTGTTTTTTCTTGGCTGGGTTGGATTGTAATTCACTGAAGAAGTGAGCCAGGTAACTGTAGAGGGTGATATCTCTATCATACTTGAATTATTTTATTTTTTATTTTTTTTGCATGCTATATAAATAATCTAGGAAAGGCAATCCTGTGTCTAAATTGTTTCCATTTAAAAACTTTGTTCCCTTTTTAATTAATGTTACTAGTTACTAGAAAGATTTTAAGATTAATTTTAAGATTTTAAGCCTACTGAGGGGTTTTGAGGCCAACCACATGAGTTTAAATGCCTTAAATAGTGAATTTTGAACATCATTAACTGAAGTCTACCTTCAGTGATGAGTGAACGAGGCAGGGGCCGTCTCCTCCTTCCTCCCAGCATGGCTCACAGCTCTGCAGTGACTCTCTTTGTATCTCTGTGTTAAAATGAGCTATGTCATCAGGAAATCATCTCTGCAAGAAGTATTAGTCCTTGATGTTTCTCAACCCACAAACTAATTAAATCCTTATTTTCTCATTTTTCCCCAAAATACATGTCATGCAAATTTTCATACGTATTTTAAAGGCCTTATCAGTAGAAGTATATAAGATGGACTGGTTCCTTCTACCCACATTCTCACACATAGCAAAAGCCGTATTTCATACAGGGATTATAAAATGAATTTTACTCTGAAATAAAACAGAAGGACAGAATGAAATCTGAATCAGAGCCACATGTCCTAACAATTTCTTATACAAGACATGTATTTTAGTATTTTTCCAGTACACTTCAGTGTTTCTTTGGAGGAAAGCATCTCCATGTTTCAGGAGCTATCTGTGAATGAGGGACTACAACCAACTGCAAAGAAAACCAGTACAACTGGCTTGAAATATTAGATCTGTGGCTTTAAAACAATTAATGTGATTTCCCTCCTCTATAATCCTTCTCCCAAATGACTTCAACTATTTTCATGAATTCGGGGATTCTGATTTTCTGTGTAAAATATGTCTGGCTTATTATAGGTGTTTAGTAAACATTTGTAATGTGAATGAAATGAATGTATCATTTTTGATCTGAAAATTCATGCTGTTTCTCTTATCTGATGCCACAATTTTGGAGGTATAACTTCAAATTCTGTGTGCTCAGGAAAAATATTTTGTATTTCAAGCAGCTTTTCTTAATAATACTGGTAGTTTGGGTGGTGGCATTGTAAGACCCTGTTATGGTATCTCAAATGAGTATCAAGGCTACATGTGGAACTTGGATGTAATCTCAATCCAGATTGTTTCCCTCTACCTAAAACAGTATGTAAGAACATGTGCCTAGTTTTATTTTTTTTTAAAAAAAAGGAATAAATATTTTAAATTCTTAGAGCTGTCCATTGTGTTTCACTTTTGAGGGGTAAACCTTTAATATATGTTTCTGTGAACATGCCAAATCTCATTCTATGTAACAGTTCCTCGTGGAAAGGGATTTACTTTTATTATTCATTTACTCATGTATCTGCCATGTTCTGGAGGTTGTGGGAGGGATAGGAGGTGTTGATCCTTGGTTATTTCAATTCCTGGAAGTGAAAATGTCATCACCTTTGGAGGCCAAACCATCATGGGCTGGAGAGAATCACCAACATGGACACTTCCTCTATAAAATGTAGGCAGGCATCAGCTACTAACCTGAAATCTTAAATAGAACTGAAGAGGTCTTGTGTCTGAATGCAGATGCCAGGTCCTGGTGTGTTACATTTTCAGTTTAGTAACAGTGAACTGGAGGTGAAGGTAGTTTGACTATGGCTTGAATAGCAAGAAGAAATGGTTTCTAAAAAGAGGAGATTATATTAGGCTATAGTGGACATAGGGTTATTTAAGATGGATTAAGCAGTACTTTGGGAAATATAATATGAACCTCGTTGGGCAATTTCCTCTCTTAACCTTACAGTCCTTCAGCTATGTCTATCATGATAGCAAATCAATTAAACATCATTCTATTAATTTACTTATCAATCTAGAATTATTTTTAAATCTTTTATTTTCATAGTAGAATGTCTACTTTTTTCTTCAACTAACTTTGAAGAACTTTCCGGTTTGCGCTTGCAGGGTCCTCTGTTTTCTTTGAGGATGTTTTATAAGCTTTCCTTTTTCTGGTTTTAACTTTGGTCTATGAATTCTACTTTCTTCAGCAATTGTGTTCCTAAGATGCCACTTTGCTCTTCCCTGTGAGTTTACGTTGCCCAGAAGTGATGAGGTGAGGGTGATACTTGTGATGAGTGGAGTTGGTTCAGGGTGGTGGGTAGTGACTGTTATTTTCCCTGAAGGAGCTTTATAAGAAGGCCCTTGGGATGAGCAAAGGACAGAGTGAGTGGATGGAAGGAGGAAGAGCTTGGGGTGGACAGATGTGATTGCTCAACATTTCCCCTCCCAGCCAGGCTGGAGCTGTGTTCTAGTCCTGCTCTGCCACCTTCACTGGGCACTGGACTGGCCCCCTGCTCTCATGGTGGTAGAGGGTGAATTTTCTGCCTAGATAAATTAAGGAGGGAAAAACACACATAAAAATTCCTTCCTTCCTCCCCCAACCATTATGCCCTACAATCTGGATGGGTGTCTGAGTCCAAATGGTTAATGAGAGGTTGGTGGGGACAAGAGAGATATCTGCTGGCTGACACAGAAGTGGGGCCAGGTGTCCTGTGTGCTGGGGAACAAAGAAGTGGACATTGGAATGACACCTATCACCTGGGTGAGTGTTATCAGTAAGTCCGTTCATGAAAGCCCTCCCTCTCCTGTGCCCGTGTTCCATTACCCTGCAGCATACTGTTCCTGTCTGGTAAGGAAAATGATTCCAGAAACCTGTCTTTGGACCCCATTCTGCACTGTCCTGTGGGGGTTGTATCATTTATTAGTAGCCCCTTTGTGTTTCATCATTTGTGCTTCTGTCTGATGAGTAACGCTTTTATTTTTCAGGCAGTTGATGCGGCAGCCCCATCAACAAGCAACTGTAAAAGCTAAGCATCTCTAAATCCTTTTAATAAATATTTGTGAAGTTTTAAAATCCTCATGTTTGATCAGTGTAAGTCAGCCTGAAAGACAGTCTGCGAAGAAAGCCCTTTGGAGACAGCAGTGCTTTCTGGCTGTGGGAATTTCCTCCTGGGGCCAGAGGTAGGGACTCACAGGAGACTCCAGCCAAAGGAAGGGAGACCGGCACGTCAGGGCGATTTTATTGGGGTCAAATATTAAACACCTCACTTTGGGAGAGTCGGAAGATCAAAAGTCTGGTAGAAGGGACACAGTAACAGTCCCTAAGATTTGCTGTGCTCATTGAAAGCAGGCGAAGTTCTGCATTATGAGGAAAACTGTAAATATGCAAATTGTATATATTTACATCATTTGGGATATTTTTCTGAATTTTTAATATACACAAAAATATCTCATTTTTTCCACTGAAGCTTTTTCTAATACCAGCTGACTTATTCACTAAGAAATAAAAGATATAAAAAAAGGCACAAGTATCTTTCTGAAGAAAAAATATGAGTATCTTTTTAAGGAAAGTAAAATCCCAACTGTACTAACTAAATGGGCTGGATTCAGTAATATAAAGGTAGAAAATAGATTTATTTTCTTCTACAACATTTTTATCACCTCCCAAATCTGGCTATGTAGCTATGTAGCCCAGGGTACCCTTGAATTTGAGCTCCTCCTGCCTCAGCCTCCCAAGTGCCGGGATGACAGCTACATGCCACCATCCTGCCTACTCTTGACATCTTGTGACTGACTCTGTCAGATATTCCTTTCTCATAGTTGATAATATTTTTTGGTCACTTTGAGTTTCATTTTTCAGGTTGTAAAAGTGCAGCCTGATCTGAAAGGAACTTCTGATACCCAGTTCAACACTCTTCCCCCTTGGGCCTTGAAGAGTATGGTGAAGGAGTCTCTCCTTTCTTCCTCCACACAAACCTTCCTGACTTGCTATCCTTTGCCTGTCTCTGGATCCTCCAGGGCTGGATGGCACAGGGGAAGAAAACGTGAAAGGGAAATTATGCTTATTCACTGAGTGGTGCTGTTTGTGGGTCTTACTTGGATGTGAAGGGCTCTCTATCACGTGGTCTTCTAACGCTGGCCCTTTCTCCACTAGGGCACCACTGCGGGTTTCCGTATCATCAGTGCACCACCTCTCTCTCATGTCTGACACCGCACACGTCCCTGCTGCTGTTGCACTGTGGCTGCATTCTGTGCTGTTTGCCTGCTGGAGTGGCACTTGCCACTCCACAGTTTTGCTTGCTGTGCGGTCACTCAGATGTAAGCGACAGATTGTTTTGACCAAAGTCCTTTAAGGTCACTGAATCCTGTGGTCTTGTGTAGGCTTTTGACTCTGGCAAGCCAGGCCACTTTCAAGAGTTTTATTACCACAGTCACGTTTTGCAACAGGGTCACACAAGTTTCTATAGGTCTAGAGCCATGAGACAAGAAGGTAGGTGTGTGTGTGTGTCAGAGAGAGAGAGAGAGGGAGGGAGAGACTTCAGCAATCTCCTCTTGTCCAGTCAAGTCTCATATAGGCACAATTTATGTGAGGGAAAGGAGGCACAAATGAACCAGCTGAGGGCGTTTACATTGCTTTCGTTCAGTATCAAACCCAAATGGCAATATAATGTTTTCACTGGACAAATATAGTTGCAGTAGGATGTTTCGGAGGCAAACTGATATATTTTCAGGCTTAAATGACTGAGGTGAAGTCGAAAACAGAGGTTCCATACACAAAGGTTCCTATCTGGGCCCACGATGAGTGTTCCCCTTGCAAAGGAGATTTGAGGATGTTTTTCTCCGAAAGTACCTGTAGATGTCGCTAAAGTAACTGACTCTTG
Organism: Heterocephalus glaber; assembly: GCF_053883595.1. Taxonomy (NCBI): domain Eukaryota; kingdom Metazoa; phylum Chordata; class Mammalia; order Rodentia; family Bathyergidae; genus Heterocephalus; species Heterocephalus glaber. The sequence goes on from NW_028258156.1 coordinate 12,434,878, forward strand.
TACTCTTGATTTGATAATGGAGCAAAAAAGCTACACTAAAAGTGAAAAAAATATGGGGCAAATATCTGATGTTGTTGTATGAACAAAAACAGCAACAACAACACAATTCAGAGTTAGCTTTCAGATATTCCTTCCATTTTACAATTGTCACTGATCTTAGACAATGAGCATATATATTTGGTCTTCACAGAGAGGGAAAGCTCTTTTCTCTTCCCCCAAAAACACATTTCCTGCAGGGTAGGAGGCACAGTTCTTTTCCTTCACCTGACACCAATCACTCTTTAGACACTGACTTCAAGCTAAGAGTACTGATGCCTGGTGAAGGAAAAAAATCACCTATGCATTGATAGTGAAAGGAGGACAAAGGTAGAAACACATTTTAATACAGATTTGGGCAACCTTCAATTCTAAAAGCATTGACTTTTTTTTGTTTGTTTTTTTGCTGTACTCTAGTCTTAAAGATCTGTAGATTTTGATCATATAGGAAAGGTAATAATTTGCCAGTTCTAGGGAAGGGAAACAGTACAAAATGAACACCTAGTGCCTTCACTTCTGAGCTTTCAGAGCCGTGGGGGGGGGGTCACGACGTTACTCAGGAAGGACTTAGGCACTTGTATTTTGATTATGTAGAGGACGTTTTCAGCTGGGTTCAGATTCTGGATACCATTCTTCTCATGGAGAGACTAACATTTCGTTACAGAGTGGTCTGGATCAAGGCCCACTGAAAAATGTTCAACAGAGAGAACGGGACAGAGCTTCAGTGCCATTCCGAGAGTGTGAACAGCGTTTCTGAAGTTAACTAGAGTATAGGCCTAATGAGAAAAGGAACCCTCGCAAGACACTTTTTGTACTTAAGGTGAAACCTAAGCAAGTGAAAGAGTAGACAGACGATAAAGCCTCAGAGGAAAATGGCTTCAGGACAAGAAAGACAAATTATTAGCAGAGTCTAAAAAAAGTCCAGACAGAACAAATTATTTTTTGTTGCTCTAGAAAAAGTATTATTGCGTGCCCCACGAGAAAGAATTTAAAGTTGACAATAGGACTCCTTCATATACTTTTTAGACTTTGTGATGAATAAGCATCTGCAAGTGGTAAAATGTAATCTTCATTTCAAAGCTACCTACTCAGATTCTAAGTAGGGACTTAAACATGTTCTATTAATCTTTCTTAGCGCTAATAAAGGCCTATGCCAAAGAGCTCTTTTTTGTATCATTACTTACAGATATTTATAAAGAATGAACAATATTTATATAACACAGTCCTGATTCTGGTGTCCAGATTTTAAAAAAAAGTAAATAGCATGCTTTGCATAATTCTGTCTAATGAGACATATTTTTGCTTGGAATTGTTTATCCTCTTTGGTAATATTAAAAGAAAATTATTCCATTCATATTGTCTACCTAAAATGTATCAATAAAATTAATAATATAAAAGGTAAGCAGAATTACCATATGGTCCAGCAATTCCCTAGGTATATATCCAAGAAAAATTAAAACACAAAAACTTGTACATAGACGTTCAAAGCAACAAACATTATTTTTAATAACCAAAAGGTGGAAGAAACCCAAGTATCCCTCAACTAAGGAAAGGATAAGTAAGGTATCCATACAAAGAAATATGTGACAACAAAAAGAAATGTAATACTGATAACCTCCCACAACATGGACCAACTTTGACAGCACTGTACTAAGTGTGATGGTTGCGCTTGATTGTGTCAACTTGATATACTTGGGACCCACTGAAGGTATTGGTGGTGCGTACTTCCAGGTGTGTCTGGTGGGAAATGAGGCATGATCTTGGGTATTAAATCTGGTCCTTGGCCCCTTTCTCTCTGGTATTGTCCCCCTGCTTTACTTCCCAACCACGATGAACTAAGCATCTTTGTTCTGTTATATCCTTTTGCCAAGATGTTTCTCACTTGGAGCTAGCTGAGCATGGACTGAATTCCCTGAAATCTTGAACCAAATCAAGCCTCTCTTTCTTTTTTCTTTTCTTTTCTTTCTTTCTTTTTTTTTTTTTTTTTTTTTGAGACAAGCTTGATACATAGCTTGGGCTGGCTTTGAACTTGCTACAAACCCTAGGCTGGCCTTGAACTGGTAATCCTCCTGCCTCAGCCTGCTGATTGCTGAGATTACAGATGTGTGCCACCACACCCGGCTGACTTTCTTTGATTTGTGGTTGTTGGGTATTATGTGCCAGCAATGGAAAAGCTAACTAATACACTAAGGGAAGCAAGAAGCCAGTAAAAAAAACCCCATATTGTATGATTCCATTTAGTTGAAACATCCAGAAAATAGATCCACATTTGCCAGAGATTGGGGTGTGGGCAGTTAGCGGGTTAGCACTCCATAGTGACACTAGTTTTGAGGGTGATGAAGATGGTCAGGAATTACTGATGATGACTGCAACTTTGTGTCTATATTAAAAATCACTGAATTGTTTAATTCAGAATGGTAAATTTATGACATATGAATTATATCTCAATTGGATAAAAGAGAGAGGTGGCTTGTTTGTTGGGCATCATGATATCAGTTTGAACTTCATTAATGTTCCAGGAAGGGGAAATTTCTTATTGGATCAGTTCAAGAATTGGTAGGATTCATAGGATTCCACCTTTTTCTATTTTTTCTTATAGCAATACAGAAAAACGTCTGGGAGACATGCAGTATCCTGGGGTGGGAAGGGGGATGTGGCCTTTCATTAATCACCCCAAAGAGGACCGTTTTCCACAGGACAGCCTATCAGTGAATACAAATGAGTCACTGCTTGAGGTGAATGAGTCACATTAAATTTGGATGTGGGAGGTAAGATGAACCCTAAAATAAACAATAGACTTACCTTAAAATATACCACATTTTCAGGGAGTTGTGTGTATATGCATAGAAATTTTACAGGAAATCAATTTAAATCTGTGCTTTTATTTGTGTTCTTTTTGTACAGAATATAATTATACCCCAAAGTCTGAAACTTTAAAACTACAGATATAATTATTTTCAATAGCCTTTTGGGAGAAATCAAGTTAAAATGACTTCTGCAATAATCTCTCCCTTCCAAACAATGTGAAGAAACTGACTCAGGGCAAGACGACCCTGTTATTACATAGTTCAGTTTAGCGGCTTTGAATATAAACCCTGAAGTGTGTCTGTGAAAACCCAGTGGACTTTTGTAACTAGTGAAGTTCCAAATACGCTCCTGAGTGCAACATGTGATGTTCAGCCTGAGGATGACGTTCCCATGCCCTTTTCATAGATCTGGGACAGTTTCTTTGACTTCACTGTGTGCTGTTGCTTCTCTGGCTCAGGATGGATTCCTTTGTTTTGACTGCTGTGTATCAATAATCAATAACTTAGTGATGATATTTTCAGCTTATTGGAGAGGTTATTTCACTTCTTAATTTTTAAAAATACACTTAAAAGCTGTTTAAGCATTTTTCCCTGTATGGGAACAAAATTTTTACATAGTTGCATGAAAGTAATTTAAAACTACAGATGAAGCCTATGCATTTCTAGGCAGCCTAGAGTAGGAGTTACAAGTGAAAAACAAAGCCGAGAGAATAACAGTAAAACAACCCAAAAGCCTCCTTAGAGAAGTGACAGAGTGGCAGGAATGAAATAATGAAATCAGCTCTCCTTGCTCTGGATCTTTGAAACTCTGTCTCCCTCCAGCCTAAGTGCCTGAATTTCATGCGCTATCCTAACACGAGGCCTGTCAGTAGACAGGTTCTATCCATCTTCCTGGGAAATACCTCACCATAGAATAAGAATACTGAACAGCAGAGGAGACTTTTACTCTGCATCTGAGAAAATCAACTTGGTCCATTACTCTTCTTTACAAAAAAGACAGCCAAAGATTTAAAGAAAATATCGAATAGAACTAGCAGCATGAAACAACAATGTAAACAAGAATATTCACTTCAGAAAAAACACATGCAATTCAAGAAAAAGAAGAAACTCAAAAAACTAATTATCTTCCTCATGAAAATTTTAGAGGATGTGCTATTGCCTCCAAAAATAAGAATAGGAAACTGCTGTGAAGGAATAATGGAGAATAAGAATGAGTTCTTTCATATTGAAGATATAATGGTGAAAGTTGAATAGATAATTATGAAGGTAAAATTAAGAAAACCATAAAATAAGAGGAAATGAGAGAGTAAGAAAGAGAAAGAGAGAATAATTGAGAGAAGTAAGAAATATGGAGGCTTAATCCAGAAAGCCGAAAATAGGCCTAAGAGGATTTCTAGAAAAAGCAGGAGAAAAATGGAGCAGAGGAAATTAGCAGTGAAAAAAATAGAAAAAATATTCCAATACAAGCACTGGATATCCTATATTTAGGAACATAGGAAGTTCTAAAATTGTGTAAAAGCTTTTGGTTTGAACATAGAGGATGTGTCATATTTACAACTCACTAACAGGAATCTGATTGACATCAGCCGTCTCACCAACAGCACTGCCTTACTGAGGCAATGGAGAAATGCCTTCAAAACTCTGAGGAAAAATGCTCGGCTTGGCCACCATGGTAATCATGTGTGATGATGAACTATATCTATTTTCAGACTTTCAGAAATCTTTTCCTACACACTTTTTCTAAAGAGGCTATTTAAAGATTTACTCCAGAAAAAGCTGAAAACAAAAAAAAAGTAAAGAAATGGGGACAAAGAATACAGAAGAATTAACTCAGGTGTTTGCTGAAACTACATAGGAGGTATGGGAAGGTATTTAGCCCAAATTATATTAAGCTCTGATCATGATAGAGACCAGCAAGGGGTATCACAGTAAATGTCTGGGGTCAGAGGCAAAGGACAGACAGAACTGAGGACAAAGGCAAGAAATAAGGCTGCAAAGTTGTAAGAAACAAAGTTCATTCAGATGGTATATGATTTTTCCCAAGAGTAAGTATAGAGCTGAAATTGTAACATTAATTAGAATTAAACTTGAAATGTGACAACAAAAAAGTTGAAAAACACAAGATTTTGTTTTCCAAGTCCAGTAGTCAGAGTTTTAATGTAGAATTTCTGTGAGTTCATCAAATCTCCAGGTTCTATCCAACGTCCCCCTCTGCTACCCTAGGGTGTGGTCCTTGGCAATCCTTTCTCCATGCCCCTCAGCTAGGAAAGAAAAGGGAGGCAGAGTGCAAGGTCCTTCCTGTGGAGGCGGTGTACACTACCTCTGTGGACCTCTCCGTGACTGCGAACACATGACCACAGCTAGGAGAACTGGGATGAAGCCACATGCCTAAAATCTGAGGAGGTTTAAGGAGGAGGCTGCACATTCATGAAGAAAACCAGAACAGACAACTGGGGGCTACAGAGAGCCTCTGGCATAGACCTCAAGGAGAAGTCTTTCGGGTGGTGATTCTCACAGGACTTCCTTGAAATGGCTAGCACCTTGTGGTTAGTTTGCCGCTGGCGTCTGGTGTAGTTTCCTGTGAAGCCCTTGAGCCTCTGCTTCTTCCCCACATGACTGAGCCTGGCCTTAGTGTATTTATATTGAGCTGCTTCCTCACATCTTTATTTTCCTTCTCTGGATAGTTAGCATTTTTATCATCTGTGATCAATCCTTTGAATCCAGAATAGTACTATTTTCTTGGTATCCTTTCTCTTATGATGGATGGGATATACTGTTTTCCCTTAGGGATTTTCAGTTATCTTTTACATTTATTTTTAGTCTGCTCCGGGGCTATTAAATCCAGACTTCCTCTCAGTGAATCCTGAATTTCTATGGATTATCTCCTTGTCATATCCAAACATAACTGCCAAATGTATGATCTTTGTCTTGGCGTGGGTCAGTCCCCCTGATCTTTTATGAGTCGCTCTGAGACCTTTGAAATACAAGTTCCTCTCCCCAGGGACGCTGCTGGCAGAAATGCAGCTGCCTGCTATGGGGCGGGGGGGCAGCCATCACTGCCAAATAGCTGTGGCATCATAAACAATGCAGAGGACCTTGCCAAAGCCTACTCTCTAACCCTCTTTGGCTCAGAGAGTGATGAGGTAAGGGTATTAAATGTTTGAGGTTGTGAAGTATTACACTACCATCAAATACTTGAAAGTAGCATTTTTCTCATCAGAGTGTGCAAGAAATTTTTATAAGGAAAAATAATTGTCACTTTGTACAGAATGTGGATTTCCTTTTGGCTTCAAGAATTGGCCAAAAAAAAAAAAAGGATTGGCCTTTTACTATGATTTACCAAATCAGTGTTGGTGAATCTAAGTTAAACTTAACCTCAATTGTGGACATTTCCAACTGTGTTGAACTTCCAATCATATCCATAGGAATGAGGATTACATAGAAGACAGATCACATGGAAGGAGAAAAAACATATTTGGTACTAACTGCCTATAATTCCCTTCATACAGGGTATACAGTTAAGAAAATAGTTAAGAAATAAGAAAAAGTTAAGAAATAACACAAATGCTAATTAACAATGCAGAAGTCCAAACATCTGATAGGAAGAGGATACTGTACAGGAGGCTAAAATGAGTGCTTTTGTTTCTTGTTTCAATTAATCAGTGTGGAAATTAGCACAATAATGATCAGAAGCTAACTTTTATTAGTAAAATTGGTAGCTTATAGATAGTTGGTAGCTTATAATTTCACTGTGAAGTTAAAAGTTTTCAGAAAAAACAGCTTTGCTAAAAACATGTTAGAGACACTCAAATGCTTATATGTAGGGAGAATAAGAAACCAGCAAGGCTTATACTCTACCTTACAATAGTGCCAAAGGCTTGCTCTCTAAGTGGTCCTGTGGTCTCCCATTGGTTATCATATAAATTAATATATTTCAGTTTGTCTGAAGTGATGACCAGGTCTTGTACAAGGAGGATCAAGCACTAGGTCTTGATTCTGGAAAGTTGTCATAAAGTTAATTTTTCTGTGTAGAGAGGGGACTGGATCATTTAAGAGGACAGAGGTGGCATTCTAGGCATCAACAGTACAGGTTGATTTTTTTTTTTTGCCTTCTTGTCAATGGTTGAGACTGTAAGTTTAAGTGAAATAAATCAGACACACAAGCCTAAATATTATGTGGTTTCTCTTATATGAGAAACCCCCCAAATAAAGAGAAGAATAAAAGATAGATGATGGGAAATCAGGAGATAGTTCTTTTGCAAAAGAGAAGGGAACCAACAGATGGAAAGGGGGGAGGGAAGGGGAAGGGGTCAAAAAGGGAATTAAGATGCGGTTTGTACATTTACCAACTCCCTACATACAGTGCTCGCTTCGGCAGTACATATACTAAACTTGGAATGATACAGAGAAGATTAGCATGGCCCCTGCACAAGGATGACCCAACTCCCTACAGAGAAAGTAATCATTATGTACTGGAAACATGTATTAATAAAAAATTCTATATAGTGGTTTTGGAAGTATGGCCATTTTCACTGTATTGGTTTTTCCTACCCAGGAGCAAGGGATGTCTTTCCATTTTCTGATGTCCTCTTCAACCTCTTTTTTCAGAGTGCTGTAGTTTTCAGAGTAGAAGTCCTCTATTTCTTCTGTTAGATTGGATCGTAGGTATTTCATTTTTTGGATGCTATTATGAAAGGAATTGTTTCTGTCAATGAGTCTGTTGTTCATGTACAGGAAGGCTATTGATTTTTGTGTGTTGACCTTGTATCCAGCTACTCTACTGTATTTGGTTATTAAGTCCAGAAGACTTTTGGTGGAGTTCTTGGGGTCTTCTATACAGAGTATCATGTCATCTGCAAATAATGACAATTTAACTTCATTTCCTATCTTTATTCCTTTTATTTCTTTCTCTTGTCTAATTGCTGTGGCTAATGTTTCCAAAACTATATTGAACAGGAGTGGTGATAGTGGACATCTTTGTCTTGATCCTGATTTTAGCATGAAGGAGTTCAGTTTTTCACCATTTAATACAATGTTGGCTGTTGCTTTTACATACATGGGTTTTATCAGGTTGAGATAAAGACCATCTATTCCAATTTTCTGTATGATTTTTATCATGAATCAAAATTGATAAAAAAAGCAAAAAACAATGTTAAGCATGGGAAAATTTTGTATGAGATTTGCTTCCATTGCAACCTAGTAGATCATTTTTCACCAAACAGATAACTTAAGAAAAGATAAAGGTAAATATAAATATTATTGGCTATTCTTATTGTATAAAATTTCTATTTGGAAGAATAATAGGTATGTTGTTTTTTTAAAACTTTTTTTTTCTTTAATTAGTAAAGGTATTGGGTATGTTCACTTCATCCTCTTTATTGATTCATCTTGCAAATACTTTATGTGTCTTGTTTTTTACTACTTAAGTTTCTGGGGTCTTTTTATTTGTAAAATTTAAAAATTCTCATTCTTTAAATTTGGCAATCTGTTTCTTTGTTGTTCAGGTCTTTTTCTTCCCATGATTGGAAAATTTGCTTAAGTTTTCCTCTTTTATGATATAGTTTAATAATGTTTGCACTTATCTTTCTTCATTTGGAATTATTTCTGAACTATTCATCAAACAAATAGTTGCACTTTCTCATTTAGAATGTGTTATTACATACATAATTCTTACATATTTGACAGTACTTCATTTTTTACATTATTAGCACTTTATAGCATATTTTAATACTTGGTAGGAACAAATTCCCTTCCTCCATTACCTTTCTTTTTTTTAAGCTTTCCTTAATTCTTTCATCACCTATTCTCTGACATTAAATCTAGAAATATTTTATATAGTTTCAAAATACACTTTCTTGAAATTTTTAGGTAATTGATTTATATTTATAAATTTTAAAATGATTACCATTTTAGTAATACTGTGTCTTCTCATCTATGAAGGTAGATTGTTTTACTATATAGTCAAGCTGTTAATATGACTATCTCATGAAAGATATTCATGGTTCATGGACATTTGTTTAAAAAGTTATTTATTTATACATATATTAGTGTCCTTTTCCATCTTTTTAAGTGGATACTGCTGTCATACTGAAGAACAATTGCTTTTTCTACTTGATCTTGCATCTATCTAATACAACTTTCTTATAAAATCTGGTAACTTCAATTATCTTAGATTTTCTGGATAGAATATTACACCTCATTTCCAATTTTGAAAACTTCAAGTTCTGCTTTATATTTTATGTAATTAGCTGAAACTCCCAGAAAAAGTTTAGGCATAGAATTAGTGGGAATTATGGATCCCCTGTGCCTATTACAGATTTTAATTCACAGGCGAGTCTAAAAGAGTTTATTAAATGAGAAAAGCTATTAATTTTAGATCAACATTTTTGCAAAAAAGACATGACTTTTATCCTAGATTTAGAAAGGTATTTAAAACTAGGAATACTGACTTATCAAAATGATTCTTAGCAGCTGTTGAGACAATTGAATGTTTTGAGTCTTGATGCAATATTTTACATGAACAGATTCCCAATTATTAATCCCCATTTTCCAAAGAGCTGTTTTCTTTTCTAAACAACTTTTCAAGCTTTTTAATATGGAGAATTTCAAATATGTACAAATATAAACAGAAGAGTATAGTGAGCCCCTTGGTCCATCAAATATATTCAGTAATTTTCAGTTTATGATCATAAATCTTCGTTCGTTTTCTCTTTCTTAGATTGTTTTGAAGGAAATTTCAAACAGCTAATATTTTATTTGTAAATATCTCAGCATGCATCACTAAATGATAAGGACTTAAGAAAAAATCACAATGCCATTATACAAAAAAAAAAAATCATCAAATCATTCAGTCCTTGCTCAAATTTCTAAGTGTGTATTTGGGGAGGATCACATAGTTTGAGGCATCAGGTCAAATAAAGTCCATACCTTCCAAAGAGATATTTTCAAAGTGAAAGCTCAGTGAACTCCAGAATATGTAACTATTAAATCTATTATGTAAAAATTATAATATTATATGTTCAAAAATAGGAATTTTTGCCTATTTCTTTTGTTTTTATTGTTGCTTTCACTTATCAGCTCTCAATCATATTGTGAATTTTAAAAGCAAACTTTTTTCTTTTAAATTTTAAGGCTGAGTTTTCCTTTCTCTTTATTTGTTGCCTTAGGCTTGGAAATGGATATTTAGTTTGGAATGATTTTTCTCTTTTCAATTATATTTGGAAATTTTACTGTTTCACAAAGTGATTTGCTAATGTTTTTCTTTCACATAACTTATTTCTTCTCATGCTGGTTTCAGGAAATTATCTGCGGCCAATGCTGTTTTGTTATTTTTGTTAGCACATGATTCATGTCCTTTTGTCTTCTTTCCTTCACTGAGATTTAAACAAACTTAGAGAAAAAGACTAAAAGATTCCATTTGTGCAGCAATAGCAGCACCTAAAAAAGTAGATGTACATTGATATTGAGAAGATCATTACTTAACCCCTAATATTGTATTTTATACCAATGACCTCAAGATACTCAAGGTATTTTGTGAGCTCTCAGGAATGTATAGATTGTTATCCTTTCAAACTAAAATTTTCAGGGTGCGGTTGTTCATACCACCTTTCCAAGAGAAGCTCATATTAATCACACTTTTGTTCTGGGGCTCAGCTTTGCTGTCTTTTCGTTAGCATTCCAAACAAATTCAGTGTAAATGAATGAGGTCAGTTTATGTTTTAGAAAGTCTGTTCACTAGACAGCATAGATGAGATAACCAAGGATTGAGAGATATTGCTTTAAAGAGAGCAAAATGCCTCTTGTTAAAGCAGATATTTTTACAATTTAGACTTGGGCCAAGCACCTAGAAGATACTGTATGTGTTAGTAAATGGCATTGAATATGAGCTCTGGCCTATAAAATAAGAAATGTAAACAAGTTCTTAAAAAAATAGGAACTCAATCATTATGAGGAAAAAGAAATTGAACACTATTATTTTATTAGATTAAAGATTATAATTTGAAAATAAGAATAATAACACTTCAAGGATGTTGTGCCAATGGAAAGAGTAGGGAAAGGAGATAAAGGTGGTTTTCAATCCACTCTTCCATTTATTTGTGTGGTTGGGTAAGTTAACTTCATTCAGCTTCAATTTTCCTGTTGATAAAACAGAATAATAATCATCTCATAAAATTGGTTTAATTATTTCATGAGTATACAACTCAGAGAAGTTCAGGGACTAGCTCAGACATTACATGTGATGTTGTTAATAATAAACAATCTCAGTTCCACCTAGGCCAACTGAATCAAAATCTGCATTTTCATAAAACATTACAAAAGATTCTTTTTACATTAGTGTTAGAAACATTGCCTAGCCCAGTGCCTCACACCAGCTTGTGCTTTCTGTAGCTTTTTTCCTTTCAAATTAAAATGTTTACCCTTGAACCCATCTCCTTTCCCATTCAAACAAAAACGACCAACAACTATGACCACAAAATGTGGCATTGGTATATTTTTCATTCAATGGTATTTCGCGTAGTCCTTCCAAACAGAATGTATGTTTGAAATTCCTTTCTCTGTTTCACTAGTTATGTTTAGTTCTTGAAACAGGATGTTAAAATTGAGTTCAGGACAAGACATCAGGACAAAATACCAAGGAATTTCCAAAGACAGATCCTATATACAGAATTCACCAGTTCCACAACTCTTTGACCCTTCACCAGTGAAAGATGCACTACGTCAGGGTATGGGGTAGAAGAGTGGATTTGGATAGATGATACTTTCAGTGAGAGCTGCTTTTGAGCTGTGTTCCTTTGGAGGGTGTGTTCCTCCTCCTCCTCATCAGATTTAATCACAAGGAAGCTTCCAAGAATATTTGAGAAGCTTAGTATGTGACTCCTACACTGAGGATTTCTGTGATCTAGTTCTCACCAGAAATATTTGGAGGGAAAAAATGCTAGCTAGTGTGTTGATGGTGGAACCAGTCAAGGGAAGATTGGGATTACCATTTCTGAGATGAGAGATGTTTAAAGTGTTTGTCATGGACCCAGTGTTCTGCTGCAAAATGGATTCTGCCAAACACACACACACACACACACACACACACACACACACACACACACACACACACACACACACACACCCCCAAAACAACACAAAAGAGAAAAAACGCAAAAAAAAGCAAAAGCAATCCTTCTCTCATCCACAAATTGTAGCCCTTGCCAATTTCTGTGGGACAAATAAGGCTATTATGACCTTTATGAAGCTATCAACTTTACAACATTAAATGTTAAACATGGAATTGGGAAGAATGAGGATAATCTGCCTTTAGGGAGCCCTCTGAACTGGCCATCACACAACACTGCATGCAGAGAGATGAGAGAGAACAGAAACCTATGGACAGCATGATACTGGCTGTGCTGAGATGGAGAATTTATAAATAATGACTTGAAATAGAGCTACTCCCTAGTAGAGCAAAGAAACTGCACTGGAAGCAGCTAATCAAAGATTCTTTGGAGACTTCATTGAAGTGCTTTTTAAAAATAAGTTGGTGACTATTAGTTATCCAGAATAATGGGTTTTATTTTGGCATATTTATACATGCATTTAAATCTGCTGGTTGGCCCAGAGGACTCGAGGCCTGCTAACGATGGGGTCCAACATTATCTTATCTTTCTTCTTTCCTTACTATCAACCCTAGGAAGGACTGAAACCAGGCCAGCCAACTAAGGGAAGTAGGTCCAAGCTGGTGAAGGAAGGAAGACTTTATTTTAAATACCAGTTCAAAATATATACCGCTATCTTGGATTAGTCATTTTAATTACAAAATTGAGGCTGTGTTTGTCTTAAAGTGATCATAGGAGTCTTTATTACCTACAGGTAAGCCTGTGGGTTTTCATCTCATGCTAGCTGAAACTTGTGTGAATAAAAATAATGTATTTCAATAAAGTCATGAATCATGCTAAGTCAGTACAGCAGTTACACATGTACCTTCAAGTTCAAGCTTCTAGTCAAGACTTCACCGATGGCTCATGCCACATTGGACACTCTCTTAACTACCCTCATGGATTAGATGATTTTTTTGTTCTATGTCATATAGTAAATATATAATATGCTCTTTTGAAATCCTAATTTTTTTCTTATTCCTAGATAAGTGTTCTTTTAAGATTGAAGGTTATTTCTTCTACCTCTTTATAACTTTCCTCTTTCCACCAAAACCTTCTAACCTTATTTCCTAGTAAAGGACATAGTTACCAATTGCTTGTTAAAGAAAGGAATTAAATTTTACTTTTAGTAATTGGAGTTAAAGCAGAAATGAGTAAGAACATACAACAGAAGAGGAAATATACTGTATACATTTCTCATTTAACTGATTCTACCTGATTTGGCTCTTTAACATACAGCTTATTGTGGGAAAAGAAGATCTTAAAACCATTTTCATGTTGTATTCTTGGAAATTACATGATTGCAATGGACATGGCTACTGAACATAATTTAGAAATTAGTACATTTTAGGTTTATAAATAAAAGCATTTCATTAAGTTGCAATCTAGTTGTATGATATTCTCCAAATGAACAAGAAAATATCAGATCAATTATAGTAGAAATGAAAGTCTGTAGCCAAAAGTCACATTATAGAAATACATTGGACCAAACATATTTAATAATATTTGATTTTAGAGATTTAATATTATTTTATTAAGTTTATTTCTCATTTTATGTTTTTATTGTGTTACAAAATTCTAACAAAAAATTTTAGAAATTTTTAATAGTATGATAGATCAATTTGCTTTTTACAGTAGTACCAAGGACAGTGTTTTGTGCCTAGACTTCTCTATGTGATAGGTGTTTAAAATATTTATATTGTCTTACCTCTTCTGTAATAGGACATTAGAAATATAATAAAATTGGGCCGGGGATTTAGCTCAGTGGTTCTGCCACTTGTCTTGCAAGCACAAGGACCCAAGTTCGATCCCTGGTACCAAAAAAAAAAAAAAAAAAAGAAATATAATAAAATATATTTAATATCTGCCATTGGAATTCTTCTAAGAAAGAGAATGGGAAATATTACTTTAAGAAGTCTTTGGATAGGAAGTTAGATCCAGGGATTTTGATATTGGCTGGCACCCAAGGTTCAGGGAAAAAGGCAAACAATAACCATATTTTAGAGACTATGTAAGAATTTGTTACTTCCTCAAAGGAGGAAAGGAGCTAGCGAACAGATAGAATGAAGCAGGGAAAGAAGAGCCAACAAGATGAAAAGAGCAGAAGCTACATAAAATGAAGAGCCAGGGGCAATTCCTGGTGGGGAAGAACCAAAGGGAATTTTAAGATGAATGGTATCTATTATTTAATTTTGAGTTGATGTTGTGGCTGGAATATAAACCTGTTTTCTGTCTTTATTCCAAAAATCATTTATCAAAATGCCTCATGCCCTCTAATGCTGACTATATTTGCTTATTTCTTTTGTAGAAATCAAAGCAGATATATTTTAAATTTGGTTTGAAACACGAGAGATAACAAGTATAAATGCAGCATTCTGGAACAAGAAGCCACAAAAATGCAGACCTTCATTCTCTGTCACCATGTCTTATGAATTATAGAGAACATGGGGAAGATTTTATACTTCCAAATCCATGGGCTTGGTTGGAGGTAAAGTGGCAAGTTAAGTTAAGAAGATGTTGTGTAACTGGCATTTGAGGGGCAAAAAAATCATCTGCATCTCAATTGTTTGGATCTAAATTTTAGTTTGAATTTTGATACTTCTTCCTTTTGAAGACACTCAGCAGATTTTTAAAACATAAATCTAATCCATATATTATACCACTTTTTCTTAAGTATTTTAAAGTGAAATAATTAGGAATTAGGGCATAATTTTCTTGGGAAAAGTTTAGCCCAAACAACATTTGATTCATTAACTTAAATGGAAAGTCTTCTGAGCAGCTATTTAATGGCAATGAATAATTGTAATCAGCTGTCCCTATTAACAAGCCTGGCAACGTGCCTGGCAACGTTCCTGACATCTGGATCAGCACTGCACAACATCAGTATCCTTACACAAAATTAGGAACTGATGAGCCAGAAAAATCCAGCCTTATTGTGCATATCCTACATTAACTTATTTGGATATATATATATAAAATATTTACAATGAAAAAAAAGTGGAGACAAGCAAGCGTTTCTTGGGGAGGTTGGGATCAAACCTGGGGCCTCACGCACTGCTTGCTAGGCAAGTGCTCTACCACTAAGCCACATCCCCAGTCATGAGGCAATTTTAAAAATAAATGAGCTATGTAATAGTTTAAGGCTAAAAATGAACTTTCTGAAGAAAGTCTGCTTTTTGTCCTTTCCAAAATTTGGTGGTGGAGGGGGTGGTCAGAGAGCTGTATTTTCACTTTGACATAGTATCACCCGGTGGGAGAATAGAGAGGCTAATTGGAAACGTGGTGTGGATAACGAGGTCTCAGATATTGAGTGAGTATGCTTAGGAAAGAACAGTAAGTTGAATACTACAGAGGGAAGGAGAAAATCTCAACAATTATTTTTAAAAAGGCTAGACTTTATATGGAAGAAGACAAAATTCTATGCAAAAGAGAAACAAAGGAGGAAATTACACTGAAGTTTGGGGTGAAATGACCCTTGAACTATTTTAATTTGGTTTTCAGGCAATCAAACTTAAATCAAGGAAACCACAATGTGGTGTAAAGAGTTTTGAGTAGGCCAAAAATTAATCAGTGTCACTGAATTCATTTCCTCCTTCTTCTCTTACAAAAAAGAATGTTTTATACATATTAAATTGGATTCAATAGTTTTCTTTTTTTCTTTTTTTTTTTTTTTTTTGGTACCGGGGATTGAACTTGGGACCTTGCACTTGCGAGGCAGGTGGCAGAACCACTGAGCTAAATCCCCAGCCCAATAGTTTTCTTTTGAATAAGAGATAGTTCAATTCAATTCAATTATTAATATTTTTAATTCTGAAAAATTTAATAAAGCAGACAAGGTACATTTTCTACATTATTTTTAGATTCTTTAAAAATGTATCAATACTCATTTCTCAGTAATTGATGCAATAAGTACAATGAAAAGAAGGGAAACATAGAAAAATTGAATGGTATTAGTAGTCAACTAGAACACTCCATCAAACCAGAGTACATAAGCTTTTTTTTTGTTTTAATTCATTAAGTTTATTGGTACATTTTAGGTATACAGTATGATGACATTCATCATTGGGGATTTGTACCTTTACATGATGTATCTTGGTTCTTATTTTTCTCCCTCTTCCCCTGACCTCCCTTCCAACCCTCCACCCCTCCCTATTTACAAAGATTTTGTTTCCACTTTTTCCTTTTCTCATATTTATTCCTTTCCCTTCCTCTGCCCCTCCTACTTTCTCTTTCCCTTTGGGCCTTACCTTCCTATTTCACATTATCTATTCTGCATTTTGATCCTTATTTACACTTTCAATTTCTCACACCAGAGAAACTATTCAGTATTTACACATATGTGTCCTATTTATTTCACTTAAGAGTATGGCCTCAATTTGCATCCATTTAGCTATAAATGTCTCTAATTTTTCATTTTTTATGGCTGAGTAGTACTCCATTTTATAAAAAAAAAACCCCACATCTTCTTTATCCAGTCTCCAGTTGATGGGCAATTGGGCTGCTTACAAGTTTTAGCTATTATAAATTGTGCTGCTATGAACATGAGTGCACATATATCACTGTGGTATGATTCTTTTAATTCTTTTGGGAAGATCCCCAGCAGGGGAATAGTTGGGTCAAATGAGACCTCTAATCCTAGTTCTTTGAGGTATCTCCATACTGATTTCCATAGTGGTTGCCCCAGTCTGCACTCCACAAACAATGAAGAAGGGTTCCTTTTCCCCCACAACCCCGCCAGCATTTGTTACTGATTGATTTCTTGATAGCAGCCATTCTTTCTGGAATCTCAGTGTTGTTTTCATTTTCATCTCTCCAATGACCAGTGATGTTGAACATTTTTTCATATGTTTATTTGCTGTTTCTACTTCTTTGTCTGAGAAATGTCTGTTCATTTCAGATGCCCAAAATTTTCAGAGAAGTTTTCAGTTCACAGAAAAATTTAGAGCAGAGTACAGAAATATCCCATACACCTCTCTCTCACACAGGCATCGCCTCCTCATTATCAGCATGCTCCACCACAGCAAGGCATTTGTTACAGGTGATGAACCTAGACCTAAAGTGTCCCCCTCCTGAGTGTCCTGTGTTCAGAGGGGAGAGTTTTGGAAAGAGATTGTATCATGGGGGCTTTATACTCATCAGTGGATTGATTCATTGATAAGTTCATAGCTAAATGTGCTGTTAGGAGGTAGGGCCTGTTTGGAAGATGGTCACTAGGGATGTACCATTGGAAGGTATATTTCCCTTCCTCCTCTCGCTGCTTCCAGTTTGCCATGAGGTGAGCAGCTTTCCTCCTCCCTGCCCTTTCACCACGGTGTTTCTGTCTTGGACTGAAGCCCTACAACTATGAGGCAAATTAAAAGTCTCTTCCTTTGCGTTGTGGGTGTCAATTTTTTTTCCCCGTGATGAGAAAGCTGACTGACAGAAAATAACCAGGGGAATGTGTGGTTTATAGGTATTTGGAACTGGTTTACAGGAGGAATTTGGAAAGATTTGGAGGTGTGAGCTAGAGAATCGCTAAAGTGCTATGAACAGAGCTTGATGGGTGATTATACTCAGGGCTCAGAAGCCCAGAATGCTGCTATGAATGTAGACTTGTTGTTGTTGCTTTCAGACAAGGTCTTGCTATGTAGTACAGGTTGGTCTTCAACTCACTATACAGCCCAGGCTGGCCTTGAACTCATGGTGATCCTCCTGCTTCAGCTTCTCATCTCATGGCAGCCAGGGAGCAAGTAGAAAACAGGAAAGAGCTGGAGTTCCAATATCCACTTACAGGGCATGCCACCATAAACTAATTTCCTTCCTCTGGGTCCCGCCTCCTAAAAGTTCCACTAACTCCCAATAGCACTACAACCTGGGAACCAAGCCAGCACCTCACAAGCAAGATTGGTTTCCCATCGGAAAATCAATGAATGAAATTCACAGAATTAAGAGAATAAAGATAAACAAACAAGAAATGCATGTGATTATTTTGATAGTATAAGAAAAACATTTGATATAATTTAACATTTATTTATTAGAAGAACTTCAAGCAAACAAGAAATTTAAGGGAATATCACCTATCTGATACAGGCATCTGTAAAAGTCCTAAAAGCTAACATTTTAATTTTTTATATTTTTCTTAGTATATGTTTGTGATACCTAATAAATATATTAATTGTGGGGTATTGGTACATATACATATCGAATCTTGGCAGGTAAGATTATTTTAAAGGTGAAAGTTTAAATGCTTCCTTTTCTAAGTCAGGAGGAAGACAAAGAAGCTGACTGTCAGCACTTCTACTTAGCATTTCGCTGCACGGCTCATTTAGTGGAGAGAGGCATAATGAGTGAGCAACACTTCAGATGAAAAAGAATAACATAAAATGGCTTTTATTTGTAAAGAACATGATCAACTAACACAGTGAAATACACAAAAATACTATTAAAACTAAAGATGAGTTTACCTATCTATGAGCTGTAGCATTAACTTATTTGAACTGTGATTTACTAAGAGAAATAGTAGAACCCAGTTCCCTCGGAGGCTGGTACTCCAGACACTCCTACTCTTGTGTCTTAGAACATCTAATTTTAATTATATCATAACCCACATACATACCAAAGTTAGATTGGTTTTATCTCTCCATAAAATCTCAACAACATGACTGCGATCCTACCCAGATTGTTAGCTGTGTACATTAATTAGCTGATTTGGGAGAAGTGATTAAGATATGCTAAGTTGGTGTATAAAAATTAGTCCACATACTACTTTTACTTGCAGATCTGGGTGTTAATTCATATTTATATCTTCAGCATAAACATGGGGAAATTACTTCATTGTAGGTAAAATGTTTTTCTGGTAGTGAAAACTATCATTTCCCCTTTTTTGGAAAAATGGACCAAGCATTATTTTTGGCATAACGAATCAATATTATGTTTTACTACTGTAGGTGGTAAAGTAGTATTTCAACCAATACCAGGTCTAGAAGGTAGTAATGCACTTGAAACACACAACTTAGGAAAATAGACAGCATAGTGTTATGGGGAACAGAAAAAAGTCTTCATTGCTTAGTTGGATTGATATTTGTTTATTTCCATCATTACTCAAATAAAACATTTCAAGAGGCTAAGCTCCAGACACCTGTGGACATTCCCTTCATCCATTTGTGAAAATAATCACTGTGCATTTATAGTTTACATCTATTGGCATGGAGTCTCACTCTCCCAGTGTTTATATATAGAAAATCTGCCACGCTGCCTTAGAGTACATGATCATCAGTATTTGAAGGGATAAAGACATGAAGATGAGAGCTAATGGTTAAAAGCTGGTAGGGAGTTAAAAGCTTCTTTTTGGAATGAGACAGAGGGTTTTAGGACCTATCAACAACAGCAAAAAAATTAAAAAGTCAAGTTGAGGAATTGTCATTTAATTACTTGTATTTTATTGCAGAATATCCATGTACCCATGAAAATATGAATCAGGTTTTAAGGTAAAGAAATGAAAGCATAGAAGCAATTTATAAATACTTGAAGAGTGTAAATATCATGAAAGAGCAGTAAAACGAGAAATGTGGAACATGGGAAAAATGGTGAGATATGAAATAAAGCCATAAATTTAAGGCAGACGACAAATTAGTTCAAATATATAGAAGAAAAATTATTCAATGAATAATAATTTCTATTATTTTTTTGAATTTCAATATATTATAGAACATGGTGTTCTTTGTGTACAAACCTAAAGTCCCCTCTTACTCTTTAAATTTTAAAGAGCTTTTGCTCATTTAGAGACACAACAGCTAAGTGAAACAGACATGTGAGCCTCACAAGCTCAGCTATTACAGACTAATTGGGCATCTAACCATGAAATATTGCACATGAATAGAAAAGCCTTTTGGAGTTATTGTCAATGAGCCTCTTTACAGAGGGAGAGTGTGGCAATTTAAAATGCTTCACAACTAGATAAAGTCTGTTTTGTTACTTATAAAAAACAAATCAGGCATTCATTTTACACCTGGTCAGAAATACCTGACGCCCTTATTAAAAGGCTTCTGTGTCAAACATACAGATGAATCTTGTAATTGAAGGGTAGAGACTTGGTTTTTCTCAAGATGGGCTGGTCAAATCTGGTCTGCTAGATTGATAAGACATTTCTATCACAACACAGTGATGCCTGCTCATTTAGATATTGCCTATGGTTGTCTTCCTGTGATGATGGTAGGGTCGAGCAATTGCAACTGAAACAGTATTGCCTGTAAAGCCTTTCATTTTTGAGGCTTTTTCAAACATTTGCTCTAAAATGATTTTAGAGTATTAATCCTCACAAGCTAATGTGAAAAATAGATATAAAATAATACCAGTTTGGTGTTTGGATCTCATTTCTGCTGATCTGTTCTTGCATTAGCTTTCCTTTTTGTATGTATGCATGTATGTATGTATGTATGTGTGTATGTATGTATGTATTGTTTTGCAGTGCTAGGGATTCAATCCAGGGACCCTGCACAGAGTTGCATTAATATACAAATTTTGATTCAGGGTCTCAATGAATTGCTAAATTGTCCAGGCTGGGCCCCAGCTTTTACAATCCTCCTGCTTTAGCCTCCCAGGGTGCTGAGATTAAAAATGTGTGCCACCATGCCTGGCTTGTACTGTTTATACAGTGCAAATTTTACAGACAGACTACTACCAGATCTTTTGTTAAGCTCTTGTAGTTTGCTCTATACTCAGATTCTGTTTCTGTAATGATCAAGGCAAATGATAGTTAAGTGAAAGCTGAAAGTAGTCTTACTCTTGGGAGTGATTTTTGTGAATTCTCTGTAAAGTAGCAGGGTAGTTGCACCTAAATTTGTTTGATCCTAGTGAGACTAGAAACTTCTAATAAGCCAGATCAAATTTACTAAACATTCAAAGGTGGTTTTTTGAGTCTTTTAGTCCATCACAGCCATCCCAATTTTTATTTTAGTTATGCCCCCAAACAAACTTGAATATAGCTTTAATGAAGTTCAGATTGAGTCAGAAATAGTTACTTTAATGGTTGCCTAAGAAATATATCAAAAGTTACAATAATCAAAGAAAACTTCATTATTAAGCCTTTGGGAATCCCTTTTTCTTGATTTAAAATATAATTAAATTTTCTTTTAGTTGCTATTGAAACATTATATTTTCAAATCTCTCTGCCTAAATATTTTTCTATCTAACTCATGTATTTCTAGGAAAAATGATTCATAATAAAACAACCCTCTACACTCAAATCATCTAAGTCATTCATGTTTGTAGTTTTGGAAAAGATCATTGATCCTACCACTCACACTGTTTGAAAGAAGTCAGTGTTCAGGCTGGTGTCCAGTACATGTAGGATTTATAACATTATTCATTTGATATCATATATCAAACAATCTCATGCACTTCTCTAGGAGCAGTATGGCTATTAAGGTCTACAAATTCCTCATTTTAAAATGGAAACCAAAGAAGAAAATTCAATTTTAAATACAAGGAACCTAAATGAGGACTAAAATGTTAATGGTGATTATTTCCCAGAGGTGAGATATTGGGTAAATTCGATCTTTCTTTGGACTTTGTACCATTTGAATTTTCTATATAACCACATTATCTAAGTATAAAGAGTATTTAGGTGAAAAAAAATGAAGCTATTTTCACAATGGGGGAAAAAGAGCTAACAAAAGCAAATGTGAGGCTCTCTTTAATTAAACTGACTGGCTACTTCCTTCTGACTTTAGTGATTGAGAGCTCTTTTCTTCTAGTAAACTGTGGTTTATTCCTGGAAAGTTCCTATAATCCAACAATTTTATAGATCAGAAATCATGAAATTTTTACCACTGTTATGGGTTGACTAATTCACGAAGGAAAAACACCACTACAATTCAGCTGTTTGTGTCTGCTGTCCATCATTCTTGTGCTAAGGGTGTATTTTTGTCCTGCAGGTTGCTTGGGTTACCTAGCATAAATAGGTCAATGATAGTGGTCCGAGTCTCTTCCAGATTGATTTTACCATCAAATGATCTCTCTAGAGAAGGAATTTAGGAATCAATTGTAGTGATCTGGAAGGCATGTTATAGAATCATAGCAGGATAAAATATCTTTAGCTCCTTTTGCTTACAGCCTAGTCTGACCTCACAAATGTTTCTTTTTAGCCAACGTTTCTACCTGCTATTTATAGAATTGGATATTTAAAAAACCTAGTCATTATATTTTAAAATAGAGGATAAAAATAATCAAGATAACATAAAACAGTAAGATAAAGTGGTATAAAATAAACACTATAAAATGGCAAAGTAAAAGCCAAGAATTGATAACATATGATAAAATTTAGAAAGGAGATTAATGAAAACTGGAAACTGAAAGATGAAAGAAAATCTCAGTTAAAAGGAAAATATTATCTGGAGGAACAAAATAAATCATAAGATAGACCATATAAATTAACTCAAAGAACATAACGAAAATGGTTAGAATAATAAATGAGGACAGAATCAAGGGGTTAACTGGGACCCTTTGAGCTGAGGCTGCAGTGGACGTGCCCTGAGCTTCGCACTCGATTCCTCTTCCTGGGCTGGGAGTCTCTTGGCAGGGATTTCTGGGCATTGAGGCACCCAGATTGATGATTTCAGGAAAGCAGATCCTGGAGCTTTTGGCCACGAATGTCTCTCCTCGTATTTTCCCTATCATGATCTCTCTCATCATTTCCAGTCAGGCAATGTTGACCTGAGCACTGTGCATCTCGCCAACACATGATTGATGCAGTCTTTATTTTAAAATAGACTTAAATATTTGCATTTCTTTGTACTGGTTTATTTGGGGACAGAGAAAGATTAAAATGAAACTTAAACTTAGCAAAAGCCCCTAAATTTTTTGTAGAGCCCTTGCTCCCTTTTCAAAAGAGAAATCATTCCATGTATGCTATTTTTTTCTCAGTTTTTAAAGCTGGTTTAAATTACTTCTATTCCAGCACCAATTTATACTACAAAACTACACTTTTTATTTATTTCACGTATGTGAAGTTCTTATCAGACCCCCTACCCTGATTATTTCCTGTATATAAAGCAAGTGGCCCAGACTGCTTTGGCTCTCAGAAATCCTAGAATAGTTTTCCAAAGGTTTCATTTCAGTCCTCTAAATAAGCATAAACAAATTTTTCTTAAATGAAATTGACCTTACTGAGCTAAGAATAATGAACAAACTTATTCTAACTTGGAATAGCTTGAGTTTTATTTGATCAACCTGCAATGATTATATCATAAGCAAAATGATTTGAATTAAACAAATGCCCTTGAATAAAATTTCACCTTGACTTCACTCCCATATGACTAAATCTATTGTAGTAAAACAGTTACATGTTGTATATTAATAGCAACACATGCATCCATTCTCTATAAACAGGCAGCAGATGGTAAATATCCTATCAAAGCTGACACAGAAGAATAATTATGGTTCAGAAAGATCTTGAAATCTGGGAAATGATGATAAGGCATTTGAGGGAGGCCTCACTGGAAGTGGTCAGTGGAACAAGGGCAACAAAGAGACCACTTACAGAGTTAATACATATATTGACTGTTCTGATTCATTCATTTAAAAATTAGTGACCACTGTTTTCAAGATTTCAGCAATATAATCTACAAAATCTCTTTGAAAGGTATCCATTAAAGAACATCAACAAATCCAGAATTATCTCTTAAGTCTTAGCTAAAATTAGTTATGTCAGTAAGCAGTTTAAACGAATTTATCTTACAGCAATCCTAGGTGGGTTAAGCTGGTTTCAAGATCACAGTTCTGATGGAAGCCAGGGTATTGGTGGACCTTCTGGAAGCTGGGAACACAGTAGGTGCCAGCATACAGGCTGCATCGCAACATTGCCTTGCAGAGCTGCCGTAAAAGAGCTGTGGAACTCAACATAGAGCAAGGCCACCTGTACTGCCTGAGCCATTGACTCCTTCCTGTGTCATTACTCATTTCGCTGAAAATGATTATCATATCTTGTTTTCCAGAAGCTTCTAGAGCAAGGAGGCTTGAGAAACCATGTGCATACTTGATCCCTGAGCACTTAGCTGGATATATTGCTTATTTTTAACTCCTCTCCAACAAAAATTTTAGAGATGAGCTGACTCAAAGGTATAGCTCACTTTTTTTGTGTAGAACATTATAGATCTCAGGTAAAACAGCCCATTTCCTACAGGAAGCATTTGGCTATACTACATACTCAAAATTACTGTTTTGAATCCTGGGCTTCTGATCATATCTTCACTTCAGAGGGACCTAAATAATTTCAAATGTGTCTGCACTTTCAAGCAGAAGAGACCTATTCTCTTGGATTATAGGAATTACGGATAGCATTTACAACTTCCCTGCTTTGCGTGGTTGACCTGAATTTTGTCCAGTGTGTAGAAAAAGATTCATCTCTGGTTTACCCCGTACTACTTCTGCTGGAACCTCAAACTGGGAAGGAAACTTTGGTGGGGCGGCTCATATGTATATGGGCCCCTTATGTCTCATTACATATTCAACCCTGCCACATCATTAATAACAGTATTTAGGCCTGTGTTATTGTGACTGGTCTTACTATTATCCTGCTAATTTTGCTTTGCCCAACAAGACTTCTAGGTAGCTGCAGCCTTAAAACCTTCCACAGTCACAAAAGGAGAAACCAGAATGTTTGGCATGGGCCACGTGGCTTACAAGGCTGTGGAGACAAAGTATCTGGGGAGTAAGAGGGGAACTAAACTCAGAACTAACACTTGAGTCCACTTTAACTTAATTACTTAATTTTGTGGTAGCGTCATTCCAGGAAAGCTACTGTACATGTTAGTCAGCCTGAGTTCAAAGATAATATTTAATTCCTAAAGAAGCCTCATCCTGTCCACGCCTTACCCTCAAGTTAGCCTGATTGTAGAACAATGTCCCCACAATAGATGCTCAGCGTTTAACAACAAAACTCCCCCAACTGTGCTTTCTTCTCCCTCTGGTACTCTTTATTTTCAAATACATCTTCTCCTGGCCCTGTTTCTGTTATCACCAACCGGATGCTTTCTTGCCTTGCGGTTTGGCCCCAGAATTCTGGTCATCTCTTGCATTTGCAGAGCCTGTCTTCAAGACAGTGACTGTTAATGACCACCACCTCCTTTTCTGCATCACTTGTGCACTTTTATACAGTGTACTATTCTTGCAAACAATTCGTTCTAGGCATGTCTCATCTTCACTCACTCATTGGACATGGCCAAGATCAAGTGAAAATGTGTAAAAGTCATTCAACCTAATGTAAATTAGTTCAACCTAGTTCTGGTTTTTTACAAACCAGGTCAAAAGGACTCAAACTAGATTTGGATAGTTAAAACTTTTAATAATAACCACACCTGAAATTGGAGATCTAATTCCACTTCATCTAGTTTTAGTACTGGTCAGCAGGCTGTTTAAATAAGCAGTAGGAATAAATTAGATAAAGAGTGTTTTCTTCATATGACATCATAAGATCTTGTGGACATGAAAGAATTATTTACTCAAAAATATTTCTATCAGTCTACTACTTTGATTCTAAGAAAGTAATCTTATTTCAAAAAACACTGGGTGAAATAATCTGGTAACGCACATGGGAAGAGATTAACTGAAAATTTAAGACAATACAGGTAAGAAAATATATATTTTTTCCAACATTATTTCTCTGAATTTCTAAACAGTAAAATCATTCATATCTTAGGATATGAAGAGAGAAAATAGAATCACTTTTAAATCCAGTATTATTAAGGGAAATGGGGAAAGAAAAGAGAATGTTAAAACTATGCAAAGTATTTCCATTTGAAATAAAATAAGATTCATAAAATTCCAATCTTTGACCTACACTTCTCAAACTATTGAGTCAACACCAAAAAACCAGATATTTTTAGGCATCAAGTTGTTCCAAAGTCAAAAGAGTCCTTTTCTATTAAAAGGATTTTAAAAGGTACATTCTAAAAGTCATTTTCCTTTGAACCAATGTTTAGATCCAGAATTTCTTTTATTTTTTTTAACTTACCTAAACAACTTTCTTATTTGTTTACCATGTTTTTTCAATCAGTTTTTGGCAACATATTTTAAGTTTAGAATTGAAACTGTTACATTGAAGGCTTCCAGAAAAGGGAAAATGAAAGATTAAGTGCTGATTTCAGACATATTGAAGTCTTTGCCTAAATCTCCTTTTGAGACTCAATAGTGCCAAAGTTATTTCATTTGTGACTTATTTACTATTTGGCTAAAATGAAAAAGTAGAACTCTTTGTCTTATCACATCTTTGCCTCTAGGGCTGGTAATTCCCTTTGCTCAGTGCCTCCTAGGATACTTATTATTTTTAGAGAAAAGTAGTACTTATACTAAAAAACAGATATTCTTTTGGTCGCTAATAGGGATGTCTCTTTTATAATTAATGGGTGAATGATGCTTAAATTTTGTGTTGTTCTTTGTAAAAAACCTATTAGCATCTTTGGTACCTATTGTATATTATGTAAAACAATCAAGTTATTACGAAACACTTTGTCATTAAGATGTAGCCTAAACAGTAAAAATAAATTAAATCACCGTATGGATATAAGTGATTTTAGGGTAAGTGCCTTGGGTAGGAGAAGAAAACTGTGTATTATTAAATCAGAATATACAGAGATGGGAAAGATCTTTGAAAATATTCAGTCCAAACTCAGTCAAAAAAATTAAAATCTAGATCATTTTGGGGTTTTGTCCAAATACCACAGATTTTAAGCAAGAATGAAACCCAGCTTCTAGAAACCTGTTCTGGAAATGAATAAGATAAATGTTCACATTATATTTTTAAGTAGAATGGAATCTTTAAAGGTTTTACACAGCACTGTCAGTCAAGATGTATAAGGTGAACACCATGATTCAGATAGAAAAAAAATTGTTTTCATTTGAAGTTGGGTCACAAGTTCTAGAGCAAACAAAATTTCTGTCAAAGACTTTCGCTTAGCTGATTTCCTCACCCAATCCAATGTTCAAGTCAGCCAATTTTGAACTTAATTTCAGAGTGATGTTGGATAGCCCTAGGTGATGATGATAATTATTACATGTGACTTGTGAAGCTTAGTGCAGTTCATTGTGTTAAATTTCTTGTACAGAATGTGACAAAATCTGGGGTTTTCAGTGTTGCTTGAACATTGAAATCACCTAGGGGCTTTAAAAACACTAATGCCTGCATCCCAACCACAGAGGTTTTTGTTGAATTGGTTGGGGGTGAGGGTACAGCTTGCTTATCTTATTTTAAAAGCTCTTGCTTGCTTATTCTAATGTGGAGCTCAGTTGAGAAATGCTTGGCAAGGAAACATGCTGACTGTCCTTGTAGCTGATCAGAGGCACTTGGGAATCTGAGCTCCTGTCCCAGATCTTTTAGGAATCCTGTTCCTGCTCTTGTGTCTCAGAGCTAATGTGGTGGGTTATTCTGTCAGCATAGCAGTGTTGTGATACAACCTCCTGTGATTTCCTTTAGATTTTGAAAGCAGTTTGATATTGTTTTACATACATTAAGGTATTTATTATGAAAGTACTTTCCAGTTGCCAAAGTTATAAAAGTAACTTGATAACTTTTTCTATACTCCAAAGAATGACATTGTTGTTTCAATACTTTTCCCGACCAGCTAACCCTATATTAATCGTATTAAGTAAGTATATCCCTACTACTAATTGTAAAGTTATATAACATTACCCATGTGAGATGGAGCCAGTAGTTTATGAAAATCTACCCTGGTGAATTTCAAGTTTGTGTTGATATTGAAATCACGTTTTCTTTGACTCATGGCGTTTTAGATTAACATCTTCTGTTTGGATTGGTTGGCATTAGCCTGTAGACTCTTGTCCTGTCTGAGTTTTGGTTTCCAACAGTGAATATTACACCTGTCACATGGGCTGGTTTTCAGTTAGACTATCCCAAACACATCCTCTCAATTTGAACAAAAACTATTTAGCATTTTTATATTGTGATAATCAAATAGCCACACATGTTATTTTACTTATATTTATTAAAATGTAATCGGTCATTTTCACAGGTTTTAACTGACCTCTTTTTCAGTATGTGAACACTGCTTTGAAAGGGATTGACTGTGGCATGTCTTACCCATGATAACCCCTGGTTCTGTAATCCTGAGCCCCAGCTTCCATTACTAAATTCTCCATCTCCATAGAGTAGTTATCCAACTACTCTACTCCTCACTCCTGCATCCTGCAGCTCATTGTGAAGGTACTGAGATCCCTGGGCTCAATCCCCAGGAGAAAAACTTAAAAAACCCCAAAAAACAAATGAAGAAAGAAACCTATTTTTTTTAAAGTTCTTAGCACAAAGGAAGAGCCAGGAATCTTGGGTTCCAACATGAATGCTCCAGGGTCTTTCCCTAAGCTTCTGATTTGACAGTTCTGGCTGTAGAAGTTCAAAACAGCTAAGTTTGTTAAAATTTTAACGATCTGACCTCTTTGACAGAAAACAGCCTAATCTGTTACAGATTGAAAGAAAATACATTTTGAGATCCATGTGAACTACTTTTTCCCAAACTCCTTACTCATTATATATCTAAAGGTCACCAGTGTGCATGGGTGTTTTGACTTTCTGGGAATTTATTCCTTGCTAGTAACTTAAATGAAGCTGCCCTGTTTTTCATTACTGCCTGGTTTTTTAAGTTGAGTCCTGACCTTCTAATGTAGAAACAGGACTAAATAGCTTGGTTTCAACAGTCTGACTCATGGCAAAGAGGTTTCCTAATTCTCAAGATGACCACATGAACTGAATGTGATGTTACCTTCTTTAGTAACCAACATTGTGCCAAACAAGAAACTCATATTTTCACCACATTCAACTAAATCTGATGGGTGTGAGTTTCAGTGAAAACATTGCCAAGATTCTGTTAGAGCAGGATAAAATTGTCTCTTTTAATAATGTGTTGTTATTCTCTCTGGAGCTTTTTCTTTGGAAAGAATAGACAATTATCGATATTTTCAGCACATGACAGGACCACATGTGATTTCCATTTGCTTCATCAAACTTTTCCACATTTAAAGATTTGCCACTATAACAATGAGTTTTTTGTACTTAAAGAGAAGCCTTCCATATATTATCACAATTATAGTTAATATTTTTTTCAAGTGTGTTTTACCAAACATCTCAGTAATGGTTTTGAAGAGCAAATTTGTCAATATTCCAGTGTTCCTCATACTTTAATATGCATAGAAATCATCTGAAATGTCATGAAAATACAGATTCACATCTGGAGTGAGGCCTGAAATCCTTCATTAACCTTATAAATATCTTGATGCTGCTGCTGGTGTTGGTCTGAAAACCACACTTGGGATGATAAGGGTTTATTCATTGGTTTCAAACTTTGGCTCACTTCTAAGGTACTTGGAAGGCTTATATTAATATGCAGATTGCTGTTCCTTCTCAACCCCAAGTTTCCGATTAAGTCTGAAGTTGGGCCTCCTGAGAATTTAAGCTTCTAAAAAAGTTCCTAGGTGATGTTGCTGCTCCTGTATCCTCACTTTGTGGCCACAGATCTTAAGCCCTATCACTCCAAGTCTGGTTCCCAGAGCACCAGCAGCACTTGAGACACAAGCTTGCCAGAAGTTAGAATCTTAGGCTACCTACCCTCACTCCAGACCTACTAAAGAAAGATTTGAGAAGCTCTATCTATAGAGTCTCTTAATTCCCTACATCATTGACTGTCAACTTTTGCTGTGTTAGATTTAACAGTAGAGCTTTTTAAAAAAATCCCAATCCTCAGGCCAAACCTCAGAACAATTCCATCAGAATCTCTGGGGATTGGGCCAAGGCATCATTTTCTAAAGCTCCCTACAGGATTCCAATGTACAGTCAAGTTTGAGAACCACACCATCAGTGGAACCAAAGAATTGAGAGCGATCTTGCTTGCCAACAGAAGGGGCTTCAGGGGCACTCATTTCCCTTTGGGCAAGAAAATTAAATTGAGAGTTGATTGACAGAATAGGTTAAGTAGAATAAAGTGTTGCCCTTGAGCACATATTGGTCATTTTCTCTAAAAGCATAGATTTGTCTTGTATGGGCACATGAGCCAGAACACTTGCTGTTGTGAGCCTGTCCCCCAAGATTTCAAATCTTCCCTTGGCCAGCCAAGCATTTGTGGTTGATTATTGATCTTGGAAAAAAACGTTATGTATCACTCACCTATGAGGAAGAGTTAGCATAGATTTGTTACCATTTCCAAGAGTTATAAAGGCTGCACTTAATTATGATAATATTTCCTAATTTTAATGTCCCAGGAACGTGAACTACATTTCCACACACAAACCATAGGAATTCCTGTGTTAATAAGAGCTGTGATCTGTTTTGCTTTGGCAAGAGAAACATAGTTTATGAAGAGGTACAATTTATTCTAATCACTCTTCTCAGCAAAGAGGAAAGGTATTTAAAGTACTTTCTTTTCTGCCTCTGTCAATTTTTTATTGGTTTAAATCTTTTTGATTCTACTTCCACAACCTGTAAGGCTTGAATATTCCCCTAAGTTTAACAACCTGTTGTCTAAATTAGTGAGTTACTTTCATTTTTCATACCCTTCCTTATTGTAGTATAAGCAGGACCCATTGATCCTTTCTCCTTGCCCTCCTGCCTCTGGTCTACACTCTCCCACACTTCAGGTTAGATTCATATTGAAAACACAATGTGTATGTTTAGAATATTTTATTTTATCCTTCTGCATAGCAAAATCCTTTGGAAGCCAGGATAAAGATTTGAAAAGTAAAGAATCTAATTTAAAAAACCTTTCTTACATTGTAGCACAATGTTTATAGCTCAGTAAAGCTCTGGAATAACTCATACAAGTACAACTGCACAGAAAGTCAGATATATTTGTGTATGGAATATATTGCATGTTTCTTAGACTAACATTAGAGTTGCATCAAGGATGCACCTTGTGTGTTCTGTTCATGATGGGGTTGTCCCTGGCAAGAAGCTCTCTACCCGCTTGTCTTTCCTGAGGCAGCAAACACAGCTACACACAGATCCAGTTGTGGTTTGATTCACCATCTTGTTCAGCTTGAAAATACTAGCCCTAGTATAAACATTGTTAAGAAAGTTATTGAGTAAAACAAACTGTAAACCATGACATTTTTATTACATGGAATGCTCAAAAACAGGTTTTTGAGGAAACGTCCTTATCTCCTCCCTAAGTGTTAGTAAATGTTTAATAACTATGTTTGGGGTGGGGATAAGAGACTTGGTGCATAGCATTTGCTGATTTCTGTGGTGCGGAGACACATATCCTGGCTGATTTCAAGCTATTGGGGACAGAAGTAAACAATAGACTCTTGTAAATCACTGTGGGAGATCAGGCCCAGAACATCAAAATACTGAACACCAAAACATTTGTGCATTTGTGATATTTTGGGCTTTCAGGTCTCATTTTTCTTTACTTTCAAGTGACATATAGACTTATGAGTCAGAAGGTGTCTCACAAGCATGTTTTCCCTGGCAGACGTTATCTTTGTAATCCATTCCTATAATGTCCTGTGTTTTGGAGGAAGGTTTTAGAATCATCTCAGGAATCTCCAGTAAAATGTGCTTTTAATTTGGCCAACATTTCCATAATTCCTGCAAAACTCTCAGGGTACAAACCAAAGCAGTCCAGTAAAGATGTAATACCTTATTCAGGAACTAAGGTGTATATCCCAAATCATAAGTCTCAGTACTGACAATGTTTAGAGCTGGTTTAAAGTCATCTAAAGCCATCTTTATTAAAAATAATTTTACTTAAGTCTATGTATGTTCATAATTAATAAAAATTAACAAAAAATATAATGGCCTTTTAAACATGTTACGTCCTACATTCCCTAGCTGAAACCACAAAATCTGTGAATATTGCTACCAATTGAGATTTTTTTCAATTTTTAGTGTGTAATTTTGATATAAAAGGTTGTTTTGTTCTTTTGAAAGAGCTATTACAATACTCAGTATGATTTCTAAAATCTGTATACTGCACTCTGTCCAACTTCAGGACCCCAAAGTGCTTGAGAAGGGTAGAGAGAAATGTGCCATAGCTCTACCTCTTCTTGAAAAATCCTAATCTAAGGACTGAGCACCCCGCCAGAGGTCAATACATATAAGAGCTGGAAGGAGACATACACTTTCCTAAGCATAGAAACAAACATACTCCCACACTTCAGATTAGATTCATATTGAAAACACAATGTGTATGTTTAGAATATTTTATCTTATCCTTCTGCATGGCAAAATTCTTTGGAAACCAGGATAAAGATTTAAAAAGTAAAGAATCTAATTAAAAAAAAACCTGTCTTACATTATAATACAAAGTTTATAGCTTAGTAAAACTGAATAATTCATACAAATACAACTGCATAGAAAATAAAATATATTTGTGTATGGAATATATTGCATATTTCTTAGACTAACATTACAGTTGCATCAAATTCTTTGGCCCCATAATATATAGTCATTTTTCCTGGAACAGATTAATATGAAAGTCCTAGGTTAGCAATAAAATAGTAGATAGCAGAATTCTGCTTGTTGTTAAATGAATAACATTGTTTAGATATCTCAAGATACTTTGGGAACAAAATTATACGAGGTGGACAAAACACGATTATCCCAGCTGATCCACTAATTTGGTTATACATAGATTTTTAGAATAACAAAGAAGTTATGTATACATGTTGTTTCTCATAACAACTAGATTTTGCCATTATTTTCTATATTAATGTTAAAACAGGAGTTGCAATAATTTTTACTAAAGAAAGTACAGGATGAGGGAACCTTGATAATCAAAGGTAAGACTGATGCTTTCTTAGATGTTATGTCTGCACTACCATGGCAGTTATGTTCCTTATAACATTCTTGCTCTTAAGAGGGGATTATTAATTGGTGAGCAGTATATTATATGTAAATTTTGATGATTATATTCCATTTCTGGTTTCTTGCCTTAACAAAGATGCCTTCTTTATTAGCATAAGTGTGTATCATTTCAAGAGCAAATCGATGCCTTCAGGATTGGTATATTTCTTACTAAAACAAACATTCCTGGATTTTGTTTATTTGTGCTGGGCTTGAATCCAGAGTCTTTCATGTGCTAACCAAGTGCTCTATCACTTAACTATTTCCCCATCCCTGCAGTCATTTCTTGACAACTCATTTTCCAACAACTTATAAAGCATATGATATCTTTATATTTGTATAAATTGTTGGGCTCCTTCCTTCAAAATTGGATAAACTACATTTTGAATTCTAGCTGTATCATTCTCTCACTGGTGATTTTTGGCAAATTATGTTCCACCATAAATCTTTTATTTTTAAATCTGAAAAATTGGAAAGATATTCGCCTTGAGTTTGTGTTGAGTATTATATGCAAAAATGAACATAGAGCTTTATATACGGTCCTGGTAGGATATAATAAATTATGTATGCATGTGCACATATAGGCACAAACACATTTACATGCATTTATATGAATAAATAGACATAGACATAACCCTGTATGCAGGAACTTTTGCACTGTATCAGCACAAATTGGCAAATTTCCCTAGGACTCTTTGGACAGCTTTTAAAATCTACATTTCATCAGAGGGAATGAGAATAACAAGGAGAATGCATTCTTTCACAGCTAAAAAATATATTTTTGTGCTGAGTATTAATCCCGGAGCCTTGTTAAGCATGTGCCCTACCACTGAGCTATACCCCTACTTGCCCCCTACAGAAAAGAATTCCTATTGCCTGAGGGTAGACATGATAATATGTTAAAGGACAGGGACTTTTCAAAAGACTGGTGTCAGCAAACCTGTCTCATACATTCTTATGTAAAAGTACTCGACAAGCTATGGATGCCAGCAGGAGATGTGGTCACTCTCACTTGGCACCTAGGAGGAAACCAGAACCCAGAGAATTGGAAAAATGCTCTTGAGTTATCACTTAAAATGAGTTAAATTGCGCACAGAATTACTTGCCTTTCCATGTTGACAGTTTCTGGAGAACTCAGTGCTTGTTAGGGCTTGTATGTCCTGAATTCAAGAACACTTTGATGACAATGTGAACCATACAACTTTGGGACAAATAGAACAAATATCTCAAAATGAAAGACTAACTAAATGATATCCAATTGGAAGGAGGGAAATATAACAGTAAAATATTTAATCACTTCATTTTGGAGGTAAATTAATTAGAGTGATCTTTGTTGAGCATGAAAACTGTCTAATTCAGGTTTGAACCTTGGCCAATAGGAGTCCCTAATAAGTTTATATTGCAAAGTACCTAGGAAATTATAAATGCAAGAAAACACACTGAACAAATGTTGAATTTGAAGGTTGTCGTCCTGTCAGACCATTGATGACAGCTACTGTCATTCTGTATAAGGTATGAAACGTGACTCTTTAGCATGAAAATCTGAAGACTACACCTGAGACAAGGAAGAGGACACGTGCATAGGTACCTGAAAATGCGGCAAAAATATCAGAATTATCCAAATAGCTGATGAAAGGAAGCGTGCATCATTGCAAAATGGGGCTTACCTGACCCAACTGACACCCCTGCACCTTGGCACTTCATAACCCTCACATCCACTCCACAAACCAAGGGCAAGAAGAAACAAAGAATTCAGTGAACATTTTCTGAATTTGGATCTCCGGCTCCCAAAGGAAACCCAGTTTTGCTGAGTTCCTAAATGAAAGTTGCTAGCTGCATTTGGCACCCTGAAGGCTCTCAGTGAACATGTGTAGAAGCAATGAGTAAATGCTTGACTGAGGGTACGGCAGTTCAGATAGTTTTGATATTTCACATAGAGGCTACTTATGAAACTTGAGTACATAAAAATCCCAAAATACTAATGAATGTGAGTTTTCTATTTATTTTGAATCATGCTGAAATTCAGGAGATTCTGGATCACATATTCTGGACTCATTTATATTAACCATTCACATGTTATTGATAAATAATTGCTCAGTGGAAAGTAACTGCCTTTGAACCATTTATAAAATAAACCTTTTATCTTTCAAATGAGAATTTTAAATACTTGAACACAAGCATATTACAAATTTACTTTTCTTTAATTGTGTTCCAAATGTCATTCCTTCCCTTGTGTCCTTTCTGCATTTGTATGTAACTTGTACTTTATGAAATAAGACAGAAATAGGAGAACTTTTTCCTTACCCTGCTTGTTGTTTCTCTTCTTTGTTTCTATGTCAGAGTATTTATGAGCTTGGATGATACAAAAATAATCCTGGTGTTCAATGATCTGGCAGGACTGCATTGTGAAACTTAGCTTTAGGTGGAATAGATGCTCAAACTCTATTTAACCCTTGCAAAAGCTTCAGCACCAATCTTAACACAAGTAGGAACTGAGGTTCATGTTAATGATAAGTCCTCCTAAAAATTGCAAATGATTATTTTGTGTATTCTGGTACACTAACAAACCTCAAGTGTTAGAAGAATTGGGGTGTGGCTTCTTAAGAAATTAGATTTTACAACACCAGATTGATGTTCCCAAAAGCTCCTAAAATAGGAATATAGTCTTGTGTATACCCTATGACAGCAGCACCTTAAAAATATCAAGTTGATTCTTTCAAAAAAACACATATAACTAATAATAGTGGCTTAAACAAATAGAGAGCTTAGTTTTTGTCATGTTATTTCAATTCCAGAGATGATGTTCCAAACTGATAGATCTTCATCAGATACCCACCAAGGACCCAGGCTTCTCTTCCACCATCCTGACCATAGACCTTCATTATCTTGAATATAAGCTGATTGTCCCACCTCCAGTCTTGTACGTCCCAGTTAGCAGAAAGAGTATTAATAGAAAGAAGAAAAAAAGTAGCAAGGAAGAAAGGAAAGCAGTACTTTCCTAGAATTCTCAGCAAAATTTATCTTGGGTCTTACAGGCCAAAACTGTGTTACATGGGCATTCTTGGATACAAATAAGGGTGAGTTACCTGGGTATATTGCTGTCCTTCCTCCTCCATCTAATGATGGTATTCTATTGGCAATCAAAGAAGGAAGAACAGATGGGTACTTGATGATATCTTCCATATACATATGAGGGACTGATCCCATGACCACCTGACCAACTCATGAGGAACAGACATTATAGATTACCAGCTAGTGCAGGAAGTAGACTTTGCATTCTCATTTTATACCTAAGGATACTGCGGCCCAGAGGGCAAGTAAAGGTGATGGTTAAGTAAGACTGAAAGTCCAGACTGACTCTAAGGCCAATTTTCCCCTTGATTCCATGATTACTTGCAAAGGTAAGTCAGCTTATGTCAGTTTCTTCTCCCTAGTGTTTTTATCCACAGGCCCATTTGGCCAAACATTCTCTTTCTCTTATAGAATAAGAGAGTAAAATAACAGTAAAGCATATTGCGGGGGGGGGGGAGGGAGAGGAATCAGGTTGGGCAAAATTAGTCTTAGGTTAATTATCCTGAATCTGGATTCTAGAGAAAAGGGAGGCAAGAAAGGGTATTACAGTTTTGCCTTTGCCTTTTCTTTCTTTGGAGTTTTCAGAAATCAAAAGGTATTGTTTAGGATGTTTGGGAAAGTCCAATGCCAACCCCTCAGCAGCAGCATTTTTCAAAATGTGGTCCATGGATCATGTAGGTCAGAGTCATCTAATTTCTTTTGCATAGTGCACATACTAGATAAAGTCCCCTGCCTTCAAAGATCAGAACCTTTTATGATGGATCCTTTTGATATGAACTGTTAATTATGATACATAATACAATTTTGGATACATTGATAATAAGTATTAATAGCATTTGCTGAGCACTTAATTCAGCAAGCACTGGATCAGACACAAATTCATATTGTTTAGTCACACAACCTTGCAAGACCTGTCATCTTATTCTCATTTGATTATTGAGGAGTTCAGACCTAGGTTAAGAGCCACTTTAAACTCAGTTGGCCTTTAAAGATTCTTTCTAGGAATTAATTCTAGCCATCTTCCTTCCTAGGCATCAAACTCAATAAGCAGAGTGGGACCATTCAGTGTTATTTTCTCTGATAACACTAGAGATCCCACTTAAATGGAATTTCCATAAGAGAGATGAATGGATAGTTAGAGAGAAAGACTCATAGACAGATTCTATGGAAATGTGAATTGAGGGTAGAGAATCACAGATGGAAACCGCTCTCAACTTTCCAAGTTCTAACTTGGATGTAACAGCAGAGTTTCTCAGCTTCAGCACCAGTGATATTTTGGACTGTATGATTCATTATAGGGCAGGGCTTTCTGGAGCACTGTAAGATATTTAGCAGTCCCTGCTGGTCCCTATCTATGAGCTGCCAATAACACCTTCTCCTTCCCCAACAATTGTGATAACCAATCAAGGCATTGGCCCCAGAGGAGAACCACTGGATTGCAGTGAAAATTCTGATAAAATTCCATCCTGGTGGCTTCACTGATGGAGAATTCTACTTATTCCTGGAGAAATGAAACAAGATCTTGTGCAAACCAGAGGACACCCACCAGTGAGTTGAGGTTGGCTTGACTCCCACCCAAGAGCACACCCTAATGGAGGCCCGCGTCCTTTAGTTGAAAGGGGTGATGCCAGGGAAGGGAGACGAGCAGGAAAACAGTAAATCTACCCCCACTCTGCCTTTGAATCAGAACCAAAGCACAGGAACTAAGTGCAACGACTCCAAGAAAGAGCTCTCTCTGGCCTTTGACTCTCTTTTCTGAGAGTCACTTTCTTTTTATTTTTAAACAGAATCATTTCATCTGAGTTGAGAAAGCAGTAAGTAATTAAGCTAATTTATTTGTGAATGTGGAGTTCAAAGAAGCCTCCAGAAATCGTGGTCCATTGATTCTAAAGTGACAACAGCAAGCACAAAAGCTCACCCTCATCAGAATAATGTGCTGGATGTGGGGCTGGGGAAGGACTGATGTTAATTATTCATCCTCAGCATCTGGAAGGTCAATTTGACATGTACAATTTGATTATATTTAGGATTAAGATACACTTTGTTGTCAAATGTTTGTAAAGCCATGTTTAACTATTTAAGCACTATGTAAATTACTTAAATCTATGGCTAGTAAGTACATCAAGTTAGGTTGGGGACAATGGCTGACTACACATGGGCTCATATTTCTCTGCCCAAACCAAGATTCCACTTTTTAAAAAAATCGTTTTCACATTTTTCCTTTCCTCCTTGGTCTTCTATCTCCTGCTTTCTTTTTGTTTTTTTCTGTGTTTACTTTCATTGTTCTTTCTTAGGAATTCTGTGGTGTTCTGAAGTCCCTAACCATTGGCCTGCAGAGCCCCAGGCAGACCATGGAAGGGCTTCCCTGGGATTTGTAATCATGTATCCCATTTTGTGTAGGCAGACCTGCTTTTTCTGTACAGGGGTCTCTTACACTCTCTTTAGTTTCCCCAAGAATCTTTGACCTAAAAATGGCAAGAACCACTAAAAGCCATTGGCTCTGGACTTTCGATACAGGAGTGGGTGGCATGCGTATGGAGTGGCCAGTTTTGGGTAGGCTTTTGGCTCTGGTTCCTTATTTAACCCATGTGGCCTCTAAGATAGGGAGTATTTTCACAGGTAGCTGAGAACATGAAGGCTCAATTACCATAGTGATTTTTGGAAAAAATATATAGGCTGCCATTACCACTTTCAGGTTTGAAAAATTTCTTCCAGTCTTTATTTGTGCCCCTCATTCACTTTATATTGTGTGTCATATATTTCCTCATGTTTCTATAGTATTCATTTTGCTATATAGTCATCACATATTATTTTAGTGACTACATCATGTTCCATTGTGTTGATTTATGATAATTTCCTTAAGCAGCACCTTATTTTGGGATATTTTGGTTGTTTTAAAGTTGTTGACATTTTAAATGATATTGAAAGAAATCCCCTCTTACATACTGCTTTTCTCTTTCATTGGATCATTTTATCCAAGATAATAGATTGGTAAATCGACTGAGTCATGATTGATAAACTTTTATCAGAGATTTTTTAAAATGTCCCTTTAATTATTATCAGAAGCCTTAGAATTTTGTGTACATTTGATCCAGAAATTTCACATCTAGGAAATCATCAAAAGTAATTTATGTATGTTGTTTATGCATGTATGTTGAGACTAATAACAATCATCCTTACAATTCTTTTTACTTGATATATTTTGTGAATAAAATGAGAACTAGCTAAGGTCAGGTAACAAGGAATCAGTTAATAGTGGATCAATGCAACAAGGTATTATAGTGAGCTTAAATTATCTTGTGGAGAAATAATGACATATAGTAGAATCAATGAGCCCTATATGCTCATCACGTAGTGTGTGTCAAGCATCGTGATAAGCTCTTGCTGTGTCATCCAACACTCACAACCTCGCAGCCATTCCTTCATTCCTTTGACAGATATTAAGTGCCTTTTAGGTGTTGCATGAAATGCTGTAGATGCAGCATACAGTCCTCCAGTCATGTTCATGCTTTTGTGGACTATGAGACAGATGGACATTGAATCTATCCCTAGAGAGAGAGCAAGAGAAAGAGGGAGAGAAGGAAAGAATGTAAGAGCTTCTCTTCTCTCACTGTCTCCATCTCCCCCTCTCCCCCTCAAGACTCTTGTGTCCCTGCTGGAGAAAGTCAGCACTTCCTGCAGTTGGGAAGGTTTGGGCAGGGCCTTAGAGGCCTCACTGACAGGAGCTGTGTAGCCCAGGTGTTAAAGTGCTGGAGGCTCTACAAGTGGCTCCTCACTGCAAGGTTCAGCTGCAAAGTGCAGTAGTAGCCTTAGGTAAGTTACTTAACTTCTAGTCCAAATTTCTGCAAGTGGAATGAAAAATGGAATTAGTAATAGCTCCTACTTTTAAACTTATGATAATTAAGTTATTAATTTGAGGCATGAATTCAGAGCTATGTAAACAGGTTATTATTGTTAGCTATACTGGTGATACTATGATTATAATCTGCAAATTTTCTTTTTGCTGACCAGCATGAATCATTGTTAACTTTATTATACTTTATTGCCAATGACTTGCCTGTTAAAGGCAGAACCAGTTCAAAAACAACTGTTTTCGGGAGAAGGTATGTGTGTATTCATATGTAGTCTTCATGAATAATATAAAGGTAAACAGATTCTGGGAAGTAGGGACACCAGAATCCATGTAACAATTTTAAATTTTCACCATTAGTGACAAACTAATAATTGAAAGATGTGAATTACTCTTGGTAGTCTAGTATAGAATCAACCTTTCTCTCTCTCTCTCTTTCTTTCTTTCTTCATACATGGAATTGAACTCACAACCCTGTCACTGGGCTACATCCCCAGACATTGATTGATGTCTTGATTGACAGGGTTTTGCTAAGTTGCCCAGGCTGGGCTCAAACTTGCAACCCACCTGCTTCAGCCTCCCAGAATGCTGGGTTTACAGATAGACTATCTGGATGTGTACTGAAAATGTGTAAAATAAGGCAATTTTATAAAAGAGAGCTGCTGTTATAAAATTGGACATTAAAATGGGACTTTTGTAAAACATGCATTCTAAATTTTAATACCACACAGCAACATGGTGAGATGAAAGCTGGAAACCAAATTTCCAGTAACTAGTTCTTTAATTAATACTTCTAGTCCTCCTTTGAAAGTGATATCACTAGATAATTCTACGTGTCAGAGGAATATGCCAGAAGAAACCTGTAGGTGGGTACTACTACCTAATTCTATGAATTTAGTAGCATAACTATTTTAATGATGAGATATAATTTTAAAGAATTATTAAATATATTAAAATTGGGGCACAGGTGAAAACTGAAGATCTCATATTCCATAAGAGCCTTGGTTCTTTTGAGACATATCTGGGACAGTTGTTTGCTGTCATTTTGCTGGGACCAACAAAGAGCTGAAAAGTGGACAGGCAACACTTCACACTAGGCCACCTAAAGCTCCCAAGTTACCCTTTTATCATCTGCGCTTGGGAGGCAAATACGGGAATTGCTATTGCAATCCAATTTAGATAAGCATTCAGATAACAGCAGCTTGCGAGGATGAGAAAGGTAGACTTTTCATTGCCTGCAATATTTGATCTGGAAGAATTTAAACAGACTAATGAGAAAAACTCTGTTGAAAATGTGGTCAATTCTAGGATTGAGAATTGTACGTAACATTTTTAAAAACTGAGATTGATTCATATATTATAAAATTCAATGATATTTGTAAACTTTTAAAATGAAATCATTTAAAATGGGTCTGTAGCCACCTCATAGCTATTAGTCTCCTTTTCTTATATTATACACTTGGATCCTGAAACAAATGAAATGAAGGTGCAGGAGACATATTGGCTGGTTCTGCTCTTCTGTGCCCGGTGCTGAGCAATGGGCTTCCTGCGCCTCCAGAACCACGTCCTGAGGAGCCTGAGTGCATCCTGGAGGCACCCAGAAATTGGGACAATGTCGCTCATTCTGTGGTTTCTGCTTTCTTTCTTTGTGGTGCCCCCGGTGCATTTCTCTCCTCACCAAGAAGCAGCAGGAGAAAAATGGCAGGATATAAAGCACATAACACTCCATGAGGGATGACTTTCTTTTTAGAAGCCTCAACAAAATTATGAAGCCCGGAAAGAGTTGGATTATTCCTTTCTTTGTGATAAGGTTTCCCCACCCCCACCTCCTCCTACCAGGACCCTACACAAGTCCATGTATAAGCCATTGGCAGACTAGACAAACAGCAGGAGAGACTGTCAAGTGTAAATAAAAATATAATTTCCTCATAACTCAAAAACAAAAAAAAGGAAATTAATGTCATCTCCCCGTCTCTCTGTTGAACTCAGGACTTTGCGCTTGCCAGGCAGGTGCGGCTTCACTGAGCTACATCCCTGCTCGCTCTCTCGCTCTCTCTCTCTCTCTCTCTCTCTCTCTCTCTCTCTCTCTCTCGACAGAAGATTGGTATCAGCTGCAGTGCTTCCTTGATCTTGTGAAGTTCCTGAAGAATAGAAGACAGCATCCCCTGATTCCCTGATTGGTATTAGATGTAGGCTTGGCGCGATCCCATGAAGAGCTCAGCCCAGAAAAATCGAAGACAGCATTCTCTGCGAATAGTGGGTCTCTGAAATTGACAGGCTGTCCACAGCTGCTTTGCCGTGCCCCAGTCTCCTGCCTCACATATCTGATGTCTGCTTATTCCTTCCTCAACCAGTTTTGGCATTTGCCTTGAGGTAGATGCTGGGGCACACTACTGGGATAGCCAAAAGGATTCCTGCTCTCCAGTGGCTAGACACAAAGCTATTTGTTTTTTAATGTGAATATTTGTTATCAGTGCTTATCTTATATAGTCATACCTAAAAAGCACCAACCAAAAATCTAGAAATTCCAGGGTTTTGGATATGATCTTTGTATTCCATGGGCAGTAGGTTATGCAGTCCTGATGGTGAAGAGAATAATACGCAATAGATTTGGGATGCAGCCTCCCATAGAAGATATTTTTGGAGGAGGGACCTTAGCAACACTGGGCTTGGGTAATGCTGCACTTTCTGTATAACACATTTAGAATATCAGAAGGCATGCTTATTGCTGACTGAAATGTAGATTTCGTTTTTGACTCTAAATACAATCCATTGAAGTAGACACTGTGACCCTCTGCCAGAACTCCCCTGCAGGACTTGTTCTACTTCCTTGGAGTGCCACCAAGTGTCACACCCTGGGTGGTTTAACAGAGTTTGTCCTTACGGTTTTGCAGGTAAGAAATGCAGACGCATCTGGCTCATTCATCTTCTGGTAACCCAGGTGTTCCTTGGCAGAATAATTCCAATCTCTGCCTTCTACTTCACATGGCCATCTCTCTTGTGTCTGTTCCCATATCTGTGTCCAAATTTTCCTTGTGTCATAAATGCACCAGTCATAATGAGTTGAGGACCATGGTGATTCAGTAGAGCCTTATTGTAACTTGATTACATTTGGACTCTGTTTCTAAATTAGGATACATTCAAAGGTAAAGAAGCTTAGGACTTGCCTGTATTTTGGGGGGAGGGGAACTCAATCTATAATATCCTAATTATTTATTTGTATATAGTTTTTGATGAGACATCCCTGTGGCACTTTTAATAATGGTTCAGGAAAATTCAATTTTGTAAAATCATATTCTTCTTACTGGATATACAGTCAAGGGAGAAGGCAATGAGCTTACTTCTGCTTTATAAAACAACTCAGACGATAATAACCCCAATTAAACTTACTGAACAGAAATTATAAGCAAAATTTATTTTCTCTTCCAAGATCGAGATGCTATCTTGTGCTCTTTGCAATTCTTCATTGCACTGGAGAGTGTTAATCCACTGATCTTTGAAAGAACATTTGGAAGGAATGTAAATGCCTTTATTGTGACTACATGTTGTAAGGCACATTCTGGAGCTATTAAGTAGTATGGTGCTGTGAATTATGGCATAGAAACAAGTGTCAATGCCAGTAGGCTCTGCCTTTCCTAAGTGGCATTTGGTATTATAGAGGATGAGTTAAAGTTACCACCAAACCAATTCCAACAGAAACTCCCCACCCCCCTAGATAATAGCAGGCCTTGCTTCATGTCCTTCATCTCAGACAATGTGTCAACTGTACTCTGGGACCTCTGCCTCGTGGCAGCAGAGGCCATGACATCTGGCTTCTAGTGCTGTCATGTTCTCTTTCTTCTTTTCTCTCTGCTTTTTCCTCAACAAGAAAGTAACCATGAAGACATCTATTGAGGAGGAAAATGACATAAACCATTGCAAATTGAAAGAAATTAGTAAATGATCAAGATAAGCCATCTTGGCAACCAAGGCATAATGTTGTATATTAGATGAAATTTTCTCTCATGAGAAACGAAGTTTTGTGCTTTTGTTTTTATGTTGTTTTGTATTTTGTCACTTTCTCAAGGCATATGGTAGTGCTCCCTGTGAAAATGAAAATTATTTTATAAGAAATGAGTAAGAGACGTAGAAGATCTTCTAAATCTAAAGATCGCCAAGATAAATATAATGAAATGCACTGAATTTTGATATCTAGAGCTAAGTAGAAATTGTTGGCATGGTTTTGTCATGGTTTACAATGGTTACTAATAGTGATAAATTAGACAAGAACTTGACCTTTAATTGTGCCAGATAGTTCATTGTAAAACTTAGACCATCTTCTGATATGTCAAGAAAATATGTATATTCTAGAATAGGAGTTGATGATGTAAACTGACAACTTAGGACTGTGGTTTAGTGCAACTTTTTTTAATTAAGAAAAGAGTCATTTCAACAGAAATAACCAGCTCATAGTACATGGATATTTAGTCTGAGATGCATTTTTAATACCTCAAGTGTAAAAGAATGAAAAACATATGAATTACATCTTCCTTCAAATATTCCAGTTAAAAAAATAAGAATATGTGCCCAACAAAATGATTGAGTACATTTCAAGTTACTGACACAAATTCTGGTTGATTTAGCTGTTCCAAATGGATTTCATGCTTCTATTTGTGGTGTTTGTTTTCTGTCATTTATTATACTAAAAATGTCTCTATTTTGAGGTACTACAAATATCATTTTATGATAATGAGATACACCTAAATACTTTTTGCTTCATTCTTTTCAGTGCTATGCATGAAAAATCTAAAAGGAATGAGAATACCTCATTTGAAATATGAAGGACTTGCATTAAGGTGTTTTAACTGGTATTTTGTCTCTTTTAATAAGTTTATTAGTTCCCCATCTTCATCAATATTCATTTTGATGGTCCTCGCCCAATAATTCTACTACAGCTCTAGATACTTTTCTGGGTTACATCTATGCTTGAAGCCATTTTTCTCCCCTTTACTGAACATTTTTGTCTTCTAGTTTGAAGAACATTTTCTAGTCTATTATTCAAATACTTCTTAAAATATTATTTCCTTTAATAAAGGGTTTTTTAAAGCTACTTAGATGACATTTTTAATGGATAGTAACAAAATATTCAACTGCACAAGAGTTTAAGATGCGTCAGAGGGAGAGTTGCAGTTCTTTTCTTAATTCA
The DNA here is from genome assembly GCF_053883595.1 of Heterocephalus glaber. Classification (NCBI taxonomy): domain Eukaryota; kingdom Metazoa; phylum Chordata; class Mammalia; order Rodentia; family Bathyergidae; genus Heterocephalus; species Heterocephalus glaber. Next base: position 12,479,795 of record NW_028258156.1, read on the forward strand.
AAGCTCTTCATACCTAGTCTTGGAAGCTATGAAGCAATGTAAGGAAGAGTAACACTTTTCTGGTTGTTTAATATCATTTGCATAGCCCCTAATGACAATAGGCTTAGGTGACAGCAACATTGTACCCAAAGCCAACAAACATTTAATCCCATAGGTTTTGGTTTTTACAAATTTCTGGGACCACATCAGAGAGTTAGATTTGGAATCTGAGTGTGAGGACAGCAGGACACTTGCATCCTTGGAATGCTTGGTTGTGGAGGAATGGAAAGTCTTTTCCTGAAAGTGACTGAGAAAGTTTATTCACCAGAAAGCCTATCATTAAAACCAAAGACACTCAGAAATTTCTGAGGCCAGTGTGCAATGGTCAGGCCACATTGTCTCTCTGGAGCCTACTGATTCAAAAATAGGCAAAGGTACTTTGTTCAATGTAAATGTTGTCTTAAGAGGAGATAAGTATATTCCTATGTTTAAGTGGTAGGGATTTCTGCAAAATTGTTGGTCCTTGATCAGATACTTCAGTTCTGATATGAGCAGTATTTCCATAAGAAATAAACTCTTATCTGGACCTACCAAGGAAAGTTCTTCTACTTTTCTGAAATAATAATTTATCTGAATTACTTTCTACATGAAATACGCATAGAGAATAAATAAAACTCCCTTCAGATTAATTGCCCCTTTTTCTTCTGAAACACTATAAAGTACAAAATCTCTACAGAATCTTAGACAGTATTTTTATGATTAATATAGATGTAGTTATTAATTTCCCTAAAGGAATAATAAAAAGATTTCATTCAGCTGATAAGAATAGAATTTGAAATACAAAGTTGATGGCACTTATTAAAATGTCAAGCTTACTACTTTTTGCAGTATGTGCAATTGATAAATATTCTGTTTTTTACACTAAATAATAAGTTTTCAAGTCCTGGGGTTCAGTTACTGATTCTACCAATTACCTGTTAAATGCTCTAAGCCTAGACACCCGTCTATGCTTGCAAAATTTTCCAAAATCCTTTCATAGATGTAGTGTTTCATAAGGTAGAAAATGTGGATAGGAATGAAACTATATGCTGGATTATCCTTCTGTAAGAACCAAATAAAGAATATTTGTGAAGAGTTTAGTGAATTGTATAACAGTATTAAAAGTTATTTGTTTATTACTTTAATAAATCAGATTAATCCTTTCAATGTATGTTATATACTTCTGAATTACTTATCATTGCCCACATGATATTTATACTGTATTATATTAGATGAGTGAATACTTTTGTAATTAAATTTAGTAAAAACTAATCAAGTGCAGCTAACAAAAAGTCATTATTTATCTCATACAAAAATAACCATTAATAATCAGATAAATATTTTTATTTTCATTCATCTTCACATTGCTTATCAATACAAAACCTAAAAGTCACCTTTTGGCTGAAAGTCAGTTTTGTTTCCAGCTTAGGGATCAATTAGGATTTGCTTTAGGGCCATAAGAAAATACAATTTGGCACCACATGCAAGCAGAGAGTAGAGGGAGAGCACAGATACCATAGGAGGGAGGGAGTCTCACGCAGGATGTGTCATGTTTCCAAAATGAGAGACACCTTTAGAGCAATGTGCAGTATATTAATGATCTCAGTGTTTGGGCCCTGCACCTCTAGTTAGGAGGAAGTCTCAGCTCTCTCCTGGACCTCCCTCCCCAGCTGTCTGCTGAGTGTGCACAGGAGAGCTGGTTCTGGTCTGCTCTGTCCCTGCCCTCCTTCTGCCTGTGGTTGCCACTGCTGTCAGTGCTTGAGCTGGTCTCTTTGACCTCATCCATGTGCTCCTGAGCTGCTGCTGCTGACCCCCCAGATTCATACCACTGAGCTTCTCTCCACTTCTTGAGATTCACTTTCAAATTCTTTTCCTCTGCTTGGGAAGTTTTCTGCCACTACTTCTGTGAACATTTTTTTTATGTCGTTTGCACTATCTCCTGTTTCTTCATTGACTCTGATCAATCTTGTGTTATTCTTTGCATCATCTAGCAGCTGTTGGATTGATTTCTCAAGGTCCCTTACTATTTTAAAGAAATTTTTCTTTTGCTGGTCACTAATTGCTAACTTATCTTCTATATCTGATATTCTGTTTTCACATTGGCTCATTCTGCTGTGTGAACTTTTAGTGGAGTTTTTCATCTCCTGGATAACTGTTTGCAACTGTTTTATGGGTTTCATTTGTTTCCTATACTGGGATTACATCATGTTCCTCAGTTCCTCCATTTTTTTTATCTGTGTCTGTTCTAGATTTATTAATCATGTCTTTCACTATGGACACAATCGCTGTTGCTATCTGAGAAATAATTTCTGATTTTATTTTTTCCATATCCTCTTTTGTGGCCAGTTCAGGGAGTCTAGGTGGTTGAGTATCAGATTGTTCCATTTCATTGCTCCTTAGGGTTGCCTTAGGTGATATGGAAGTCTGGTTTTGAGTCTTGTTTATGTGTCTTCTCATTTCAATAGATGCAGTCTGCTGCTTCTTTGTTGAGGCAACTCTTTGCTCACTCAGTAGGCTTCAATTCTCAGCAAGTCACTGAGAGGCCTTCTCTCTGCTGCTCACCACTACACCAATTCCTGGGTTCAGAATGGTGGCCTTCTGGATCCCTGCACTGTACTGTTGTCTGGATGGGGTTCTGGCTGGGTCCTGTGGACACTTAGGATGGTATTTGGGCTTGCCTCTGGCTGGGGCCTGCCCACCTGTGTAGCTGTTGTCTAGGAGGTCCTTTGGCTGGGGCCTGTGCACCCAAGTTGCTGGTGTCTGGGCAGGCTTCTGGCTGTGACCTGTGTGCCTGTGTCGCTGTTTTCCAGGTGGGCCTTCAGCTGGGGCCTCTGCACCCAAGCTGCTGGTGTCTGGGTGGGTCCCCGGCTGGGACCTGGGCACCATTGCCACTGGCTGTGGTACGCTTGCCTACATAGCTGTTTTCTAGGCAGGGCTTTGGCTCACAATTCACTTTCTTTAATGAGAAATCTCACAGCAGGACTGGCCCTTAACTGCATAATTCTTTCCTTGTCAGAGTGGACAAGAACTCTGGGTAGGGAAGGCAGGGAGGATTCTTATATGATGTCACTTTGAGGTAGAGATTCTACTGTTCTTGGACCCACTGCTTTCTCTGACCTACAAGTGTACTCACAAAGACTTCATCTTTTCCATTTCTTTGGTCAGATTTGTTTGTTCATTGCTTGAGACTTTCTTTTGATCTTTGTATCCTATCATCCAGACAAGACTGTGGATATCAGACCAGATATTTAACAATGATTAGGTATTTATTATGTATTATAAGGAGAGAGAAATTCCTGTCTACAGCAAGAGCCATTTCAGACCATGAGCATTAGATTTTAATTCATCCACAACTATGACTAAAGCTGCACCCTACCTGCTGAGGAGGATTGTGAGTTTGATGGTGCAGAGAGTGCTCCAAGGTGGACTGGAACCAAGACCCTAGCTACAGATCATCCCAAATGCCTTGGTGATAGCAAATTCTAAAATAAAATGCTACAAACAAATTTTATTTTCTTATCTACATCTAAATGTTTAAATGAAAAGTGTAGTAATGTTGGTGTCCTGCATTTTGTCATCTGTGCTACCATTCTTAACTTTAGTGCCTTTACAAAGTTGAGGAACATATGTAGGTTTATTTTTTTCAACAAAATTTTTTTTCCAGGATGTAGTTTTTCTATTGTCTTAACAGGGTCATTTATAGAATAAAAGCTTTTAATTCTGATGAAAAACAACTTATCATGCTTCTGGTGTGAAGTGTTGTCTTGACCTAGCTCTAGATTTTTTTTTTTCTGAAAGCGTCATAGTTTTATACTATCCATTTAATTCCTTTTAAAACCATGTGATCTTCATGTGGTCTTTTTGCCTTATTACACAGGCTAGGACTATATTGAATAACAGCAAAACTGACCTCCTTGCATTGCTTCTGATCTTAGAAGGAAAACTTTCAGCTTTTTGTCATTCAGTATAATGTTAGCTGTAGAGTTTTAGTACATTATCAATTTTAGAAAATTCCCCTCTGTTCCTATTATTCTTTGAGCTTTGTCATGAATGAATATAGAATTTTGTCAAATGGTTTCTTTGCATTGATTGATATGACCATGTGATTTTTTTCTTTACTCTTAAAATAATTGATTACATTTATTGACTTTCAATGATTGATCTATTCATATTCCTGGAATAAGCCCTACTTGGTGATATGGTATAATTATTTTTTGTATACTGCTGAATTCTATATGCTAGTATTTTGTTAGTGATTTTTATGTGAATATTCATGAAGAAAATTTGTCTGAATCTTTCAGTTTTTGGTGTTATCTTTGATTTTGGGATTATAGAGGTCTTGGTACATTTTAGTGTTATAATAGAATACTTTCTACTGGGTAACTAACAACAGAAATTTATTCCTCACAATTCCAGAGGCTGGGAAATCTAGGACCAAGGTTCCAGCAGTATCTGGTGAGGATCACTTCTTCACAAATGGGGCCTCATCAATGGGATAGTTGTGTCCTAGAATAGTGGAAGGGGCAATCAAATACCCTGAGGCCTCTTATAATGGTATTGAATTCCAACTCAATGACCTAATTATCTCCTAAAGGACCCTACTCCTAATACATTTAACCTTGGAGGTTAGGATTTCAACATATACATTTTCAGGGGACGCATTCATTCAAATCATAGCATGTGGGAATACAAAATTGAAAAAGAATGCATTGAGCTATTCAAATTATCTATTTCAGCCTGGGTGAGGAAATTTTAACTGTGTGCCATATGAGTTGTGTGGGATACAGGTAAACACAGGTACTAAGGGGCCCAATGCATTTGTAGGAGGGTGGACAGGGTAGAGGGGGCCTGCTGGAGGAGATGGTTTCCAACACATACATGAAAGTTAATCAGGCCACCTAAGAAGGAGCATAAGAAGTCCAGTGTTTCAGTCAAAGAAAGTGTTAGAGAGGGAAATTGTGGCGTTCATTGGCAGATATACATCATGTATTATATGTAGAGAGAGCTGCTAAAGGTTGGGGAAAAGAGGATACTAACTAGAACAAAATGAAAAGAGGTGAAACTGAGGTATCAATAAAAATTTAATGTTGAGAAGTTTGATATGATTTGCTAAGAAATTGGAACCACTGAATTTAATGATGTGTCAAGCCGAGAAGATACAAAATAATAAGCAATGGAAATTTTGCTCATGAGTCCTACCTATAACAAGATATCTGTAGTAAACTTTGATCAATCAAGACTAGACTTTCTTTATATTGTTACATATTTAGAAACATTGTAGACCATACATCAATTGTTTTTAACACAAGAACAAAATAAAATTTCTAAAGGACCAAATTAATTTGGGATGCCCACTTAAGGACTGAAGTGAAGATTTTATTATTTTCTCAGTACCTAGGAAAATGTACATCTTGAACAGGAAAGCCCTTGGAGGGGACATGATTTTATTTCAAAATTTAAATATTTTTCTCCTTTTGTTTTTCTTCTTTTGGTTATCTTGTCATAAGTAATTTAGTTTTAGTAATTTAGCTTTTAGTAATTCACTTTGTCTTCTACTAAAATATATATTTTATTTATTTTGTATAAATTCTTTTATTGGTACATTTTAGGTATACAACATGTTTACATTTATCATTGGGTGCTTGTACTTGTACATGATGTATCTTGATTCTTAATTTTTCCCCATTACCTGTGCACCCTTCACCCCCTCCATCCTTCTCTATTTACATAGATTTTGTTTCCATTTTTTCCTTTTCTCATAATTTTTCCTTTCCCTTCTTCCCTTTCCCCTTCCCCTCCCTCTTCCCCTACCCCTTTGGAACTTTGCTTCCTATTTCAAATTATCAATTATTCATTGTAATCCTTTTAATTCTTATTTACACTTTCAGTTTCTCACACTAGAGAAATTATTCAGTATTTACACATGTGTGTCCTATTTATTTCACTTAAGAGTATGTCCTCAATATGCATCCATTTAGCTATAAATGTCTCTAGTTTCTCCTTCTTTATGGCTGAGTAGTACTCCATTCTATAAAAAAAAACCCATATCTTCTTTATCCAGTTTCCAGTTGATGGGCCCTTGGGCTGTTTCCAGGCTTTAGCTATTACAAACTGTGCTGCTATAAACATAGGTGCACATATATCGCTGTGGTACGACTCTTTTAATTCTTTGGGGAAGATTCCCAGTAGGGGAATAGCTGGGTCAAATGGGACCTCTAGTTCTAGTTCTTTGAGATAGCTCCATACAAATTTCCACAGTGGTTGCACCAGTCTGCACTCCCACCAACAATGGAGAAGGGTTTCTTTCTCCGCACACCCCCTATTTTAATAACTATTTAGTAAATTATTGTAAAAAGGCCCTGTGAAGTTCGGTGTGACATGGTCTTATCCCACAGTATTTATCTTATAAAGATGTACTCCCCAATCCATAATGAGACTGGATGACATGTGCTAGATAGCAAGTGAGTAGAACTGACAGTAAGGATGACAAAACTTTAGGGAAAGTAGAGGATACATTGGATCTGATGCAAGGGAAAATGGGTTCTTTGTCTTCTTTTTATTCAATATTTATTGAGAACATTTTCTCAACTTGGCACTAAGCCAGACAGCAGTGTTTCTGTTTTGTTCTGTTTTTTGTTTTTTTTTTTCTCTTGAGGGAGGTAGACATAGGAAAAATAAAAAGATAGTTTTAGGTACTGTAGTAACAGACACCATTAAGAATATGAAATAGAGCCTGGTGTGCGGGCACACACCTGGAATCCCAGCACTCTGGAAAACTGAGGTAGGAGGATCACAAGTTTGAGCCCTAAAACAAAGTTTGCTTAAAAGAATGTATTTGAAAATTTGAAAAGAATTTCAGAGAGGATCTGGCCCAATCCTTTCATTTACAGATGGCCAAAATGGAATCTGTAGAAGCTAACTAGTTGCAGAACTAGACACAGATGCCTAACTTAGTTTTCTTCCTTTTATTATTCTACTCTGATGCTACTAAACTAGCGTTTATTGAGTGCTTGCGAGGTACTAGGTTATATGCCAAGAGCTTTACATGTACTAATTTAATTCCCATAATAACCTTGTAAAGAAACTTTACTGAACTCTCCACAAAGGCACAGAGTGTTGAAGTATTTTGTCTAATGTCACATATGTAATATGTACTACAGAGCCAGAATTAAAAACTAAGGTACTCAGATTATTCTATGTATTATACTGGCTAGCTCCAATACTAAAAACTTTAAAATAGATATCTTTGTGACTTACTATGGTAAAATTTCCGAGATACCATCGTATATCTGATCCCATTTAGTCTATTTATCCACCAAATCTTAGTAGAAAATATTACCTATGTTTACAGTCCTGCTTGAATAATCATGATTTTTATTCTTCCTTATACATATGGTTGTTGAAGGTCCTAGTGCACTGGTATCTGACCATTGCTCCTTGAAACAAGCTCTGTATGAAGTTGGTTGGTTGAACACAATAAGAAACCCAGATGCAAAGATAACAAATTCAGAAATCATTACTCTGTCTCTGAACTTCTGTCAGATTACTCGTTAAATTCCCTTTTCACAACATTTAAGTTATAAAATTATGAACGGAAAAGAATCATTTTAAGTAGCACATGACTACAGTCAAGACAGAGTCAACATTTCCCCTGGGAATCACAAACAAAGGGTATTTTTCTTTTATCTCAGGTTAAAACAATGAAATCTCAAGCAACAATATTACTTCTCTTACGTTCCTTGCTCTTTTAAGATCCAAATCTTCAAGATTCAACTGAATTTGCATTGAAATTCATCACAATCCCTTGTGCAGCTGTGGTCTCAAAATACCATTTCTGCATTTGTTTTAGCCCATGGAATAACTGTGAAGAGAAACCACAGAGTCAATCAGACTCAAAATGCCCCAAATCTTTCCTGCCTCGGAGTTTTCCATCTTCAGATCAAAGCATTGCATGCCCGTCAGCAACTTTTTAATGTGTTTGCTCCTTGTGTGCACCACTTCCATTTAAAGACTCTCCTTGGCTGGCTTCTCTGATGAAGTTGTCTGTGTGCCAGGAGAGCAACACAAATGCACAAGTTACAAAGGGGCCCAGGTCCTCTTTTTAGAGGACTTGATGTTACAGATAAAGGGCAACTTCACTTTTTGAGAAAGTACTGTTCTTTGTACTCAGGCAAAGGAATTAGTTTTTGAAGTGTGCAACCTGTGAAATAAAAACAAATATTAAAAGACTTAAAATGTCATTTAGAAAGATAATTGAATATATGATAGAAGCAATTACTGTGACTATCAAAATAATGTCATGTCCTTAGTAGAGAATTGAAAAGTACAGTTGTTTTGTTTGTTCTAATTTAAACTTGAATGTATGCAATGAAGTTGAAAAAAAACTTGGAAAAATTCTATCTTAGCATCATTTTTTAAAAAATTGAGTTGATTTGGATGGTCTTGGTTGGAGAAACAATATACGTAACAATATACTTGAAAAAGAAAAAACCCACATTTCCAAGGGTAATAATCTTGTTTTAGAAAAAGTTAATATTCATGAGTTATGGGAAAGTAATGAGAGCCAACAAGACATCATTTCTCTTTGCTCCAAGTGTTCAACTCTGCCTAGAACCAGGGGGGCAGCGAACACAGTATTGAGGTTTTACTATCTCAAAACAATAAACCTACAGTTTATATTTTTATTGATATACCTTACATTCATACTTGGCCATTAGCTAAACTATTTTTGAAAGGTGCTTTCCTTTCTGTTTCTATCAAATCATACTGGCAGTTCTCAATGTGTAAAATTGTTTAGCTTTATGATGGTGTAAAGGTGATATACATTTAGTAGAACATATACTCTGAACTTGATCTTTCCCTGGAGTGGCCATATTCTGAAAGATGCTCTTTCCCCATGCTGGGGATCAGCAGTGAACCCGAAGCTCTGTCACCCACACAGTCACACCCAGCAGTGCACTGGCACAGTGTGCTGCCTGACTAATGTGGTGGCATTCTGTACTGAAGATATAAATTGAAATGAATTTAATAAATGAACCTATAGAACATAATTTATTAAATTCATTTTCGTCTTATAATTTCAATTCACAATGGGTTTATAAAGATATAACCCCACTGTAAGTCAAGGAGCATCTGCATTTCTACATTTAAAAATCTGATTTGAGGAAATTTGGCTTAGCTACCCTTATTTCTGTATTTATTTTAAATCAGTTTACCACAGTTCAGATCCAATATTTGGTTGATATTGAGTAAACTGACTAATTTATTCATTGACTATTCATCCTATGCTACATAATATTATCACTACAAAATGTGGAAATAATTCCCTGATTTTTCCAGGACTGTTTTTTCTATGAGGCAGATTAAGCATATCTAGATTTTTTTTTTTTCCTTTTCATGTTTCCTTTTAGGAAGAGAGCTGCAGATTTGGAAAGGATGGGCAAATCTGGATGTTGATAATTCATTTCCACTTTTGGAGGAATTATCTTGTGAGGAAGAAATGAAGAAATGATTGAAAAGGAGGGCAGGGTGGCAAGGCAGCCCAGCGTGAAAGGGAGGGCAGGGCATCTTTCTTGACTAAATACAGTTCTTCCAGGAAAAGAAACAGCTTGGGATTTGTTCCAACCAGCAAGGAAAAAAAACCATAATGCACTCACTCATGGGACTCCTTTTGAAACTTGCAATGTTCTCATAGAGTTATATTCTCTGTTTGGTGGACTTATAAGTCTATAAACAAGAAGTGCAAGTCTATAAATAAAAGCTTAAAATCATCAAGGGTTAATCTCAGCAGTAGGTGAGAAAGATGTAGTATATGGAATGTCAGATGGGAGCGATCCCCAACTAATTACTGATCAGCCAAAAACACATGTATGTATTTTTAGCAATTAGTGGAGACATCAATAGGAAACATAGTATTTAATTAGCCATATGGTTTATTTTACTGGGATGGGAGCTACATATCTTTCCCACTCTGCTGGGCTCCTAGGGCTTCACAAGTTTAAATATATCCATCTATCCTCTTTGAGCTGCTTGGTCACAAAAGGGAGGCTTCATATCCCTCTCATATTTAGTTATGTTGCTGGAAAAGTAATATAAATGTAACAGTGAGATTTCCATGGCTTACTGAGCAGGAAAAAGGGAAACTCTTCACTTCAAATGTATAAAATGCACTTTTCAATTTTTTAAACATTGGTAAAATGTTAAGTTATGCAAATTATATTCTTCACATCTATTTCTATCATTTTTATAACATTCTTTTACATGGTATTTCTTGTAACACCATTTTCCATTTACTTTTCAATAAGGAATTTTATATTAACATATCTATTTCTAGTCATAGCACGGTTCTAGTAAGACTGAAATATAGTTTTTGTTAACATACAATTGAGATTCATACAAGATCATTCAGGAAAAACCAAGCTACGTGGTTTATAAAAAGCATTCTTAGACCTGAACACCTGTAGCATAAAATCTACATTGAAAAGAGCTAATGTATATATTAAAGAGTGAGTGCGCAAAATATGAATACAAGTTATCTTTATATGTAAGTAGCAATGAAATGAGTTCAAAATGGTGGCAAGTTCAAGCTTTGCAGTTAAGTTCTATTGCAAAAGTTGGTTTTCAATTTAATCAAAACTTTAAGAAATCTGTGACATAATGTACATCCTTGTTCTCTGTCTCACATACCACAAAGTATTGAATGGAAAGCTGTATAATAAAAAGTTGATATTACTATTCATGAACTATCTATCCCGTCTAATCCAAAAGTTTCCTTAGAAAGAGCTTTCTGAACCTCTCCATCAGCCTTGGATAAAATGCCAGCTAGGTACCCTTCTTGCTGGGGGGCATCCAGATGCTGCCCTGGCTGTCCCACTGTGGGCAGGCTTGGTGTGACTACAGAAAGTGCGAGATGCTCTGCTATCATAATTAATTGGTCAGGGTGCACCTTTATACCAATGATTTTATCTGGTATGTTCACATTTTATTCTTTTCCTTTTTATAGAGAAATCACCAATCACCTTATATCTTCCTTATCTTTTCTGGATGTTGATGTAGAATGACCTTTCTCAGGTGAAAAACTAAGTATCACAACACTTAGATTTTATGAGTCACTCTTATGTAGCAAAAATAGACCTCTATCCAATCAATACGGCTTAGGTATTTTTCAGTTTCAAAGTGAAGTCTTATAGTTCAAAGTAATGATGAGAATTATGAGAAATTGACCATGTACTCATTGTTGACTCTAGGACAGTTTATTCAAATGACTCTGTCTTTGATTAGCCCAAGAACTCATTGTGTATTTTTTGTAGCTTCTTCAGCAACTGTAATTAATCACAGAATTTTGGCATTAATTTTTCCACCAAGGCTGTGAATACTCTTTGAGTGAATGACGATTATTTCTTTGTGTTGAGTCTCTGAGCCTCAAGGCTATTAAAATTCCATAGTTGAGTTTCTCCTCATTCTTCAAAGCTTTCTCTTTCAGCATTTGGTTAAAAACAACATGACAGAACAAGATCCATTATCTGGATCTATGAATTAATTTGCATGTAGGTGGTTCATGATTATAGTGCTTAAACCTGCTTATTGGAACACATAGCTTTTGGAGAAAGTAGCTTGGAAAAATGTGCCTGTAAGAGGGATAAGAAAAGATTATAGTGTGATCAAAGTATTTTAATCAGGCAGCCATTCATCTACAGGGAATATTGGGATAAGGATTAGGCTACTCAGAGCAACTGAGTTTATAAAATGGGCAAAGAGACTCAAAGATCAGAATACAGTAGGATTAGTTGTCTATTTGTTTGGGATTCTGTTTCTAGACTATGGAGGATCAAAGGAATTGTTCATCTTTTCTTGCATTGATATCTAGAACCCACTTTCTAACTGGTGTGGCAAGGCTTATTAGTATACGAGGAAGATTCCATGAAGTTCAGCTTTTAAACTTATAACTGGTCCTTTTTGACATGGAAACCAGCCAAAACCTTCAAAATCTTAATCGATCTTTTCATGACAACAAATCAGCTTTTGCTCTTTCACTCCTCTTTTCCTATTTTCAGATTCCTTTATACATCCCTGGATTCTTTTCTTCTTTTCTAATTTCTCCCTCCTCTTCCACCTCATATTGTCTACTTGCCCTGCTATCATATAGTTCTAAATGGCCTTAGAAGGTCTTTTTTCCCTTGGCAGATGAATTCCTGGCTTCCTCAAAGATTTTTCCATACAGAGAAATATATGGGAAAAGAGAAAGGAAAATCAGTTAAGTAACTTAGAGATGTTGGGTTCTGGGAGAACATTCAAAAGAAACGAATTACAGTGCCTGGAAGCAAAAGAGCAAACTGGTGTGATCCAATTATCATAAAGTCCATTTCTCTATAGTAAAAATGTTTTAGTTGATAGGAAGAAAACAATATGTAAAATTGGATCTGAACTTGTAGTGAATCATACACGGAAATAGGCAGAAACTGAAGCAGAATCAAACATCTACAAGAATTATTTTAACATCATTAATTTGTAATAACCTGAGTGACTAATTAATAGGACTTTTGAGAGGATTTCCAAATCCACACTGGTTTCCTGACTATGTGGATTATTCTCATTCATTATTTTTGCTCTCATTCTGTTATGTGCAAAGGACATAGCAATGGTTCTAAAATTAATTGAATATCTCCCATGTTATATGTTATATATTTGTTAATGGTGTTAATCTCCACAACTATCCTGAGAAATGAATTGTATTGCCATCATAGTTTAGAGGACAAAGCTAAGAAATGTTCAGGTTGGTTAACTAACAAGGTTGCACACTAATATTAAAGCTTGGGCTTTAATTCAGGCCTGACTCCGTTGATCAGGCATTTTACCAACTCTACATTTACAGTTCTAAATCCTTGATTGAAAACCATGGTGTCCTGCCAAGAGGCTTGGGTTTTTTACATCAATTTCAGGAATGTTCAGGGATATATGATATGAAAGGAAAGGAGTTGTAATTTTCAGGTCAAATGATATAAGAAGGTCAACAGATCATGGAATTTTTCACTCTCTCACCATAAGCTGACTCTTGTAAATGAAGTGACTTGGATAATCAGAGTCACCTTTCCTGGAAATAGACAGAAAGCACTGAAACTTCCTTTATTTGGCTACTCAAGGTTTTATTTATTTAAACATTTATGGAAAACTTCATACATATGGGCAGTGAGGACATGAAGTAAATATGATTTCAGACTGCAAGTTCCTTTTAGTCTTAGGGAAGGAGTAAACATGCAAATAAGGGCAAAAAAATCCACCAAATTTAATGTATCATTGATTTTAAGATATATTGCTTATCCATCTTACCTATCTTACTTTCCTTTGTAAAGGAAAAAAGATATCAAGCTATGCCATTTCATCACTGTAAGACTGGAATGTTTATATTAGTCAACAGTAAGGGTGATCCCAGATGTTAATGCATTTATAGTGATGTATAGCTGGCATGAGAATAGAGGAAGAGGAAAGCCAGAAAAACCTTTCTTGACAGGCTGATCTTTGAGCTGAATTCAAAAGAGTGAAGGATTGTGGGATGGAAGAGAGCAGTAAAGAATATTCCATGCAGATCGAATAGACTGAGTAAAAAAAAAAATGTACCTGTCTAGATCTGATCCAGTCTGGTGTATGCTGGGATGATAAAGAGATAGATGCAGGAGTGCTGTGGGAGGACTGGAAGAGGAGGCATGAAGGCAGCATGGCGGTCAGTGATGGGGGTCACAAGGTATAGGCTGAATCAGGGAGTCTTAAATACTGTACTGGACTTTGCTTTCACCTCTTGCAAGTGAACTTCAAGCAGAAAGCTTAGTTCACCTTGACACTCCCCCTTTTCGGGTACACCCCTATTAGTTAACTTACACCCAAACACTGCCACCTTAAACCAGTTGCAACTTGTTTTCTCTGCTGGACTTCTGTAGTCAAGAAGCTATGATTTATCAGTATTTGTGATTTGAAGACTCTTGGTAAGACTCTGTCCTCTGAATCTTATATTATTTTCATTCTGTTTTTTCCTTTACCCTCATCTTTACTCAGAAATCTGACTCACTTCAAGGAGCCCATATGAAATACCTTTCCTAAGGTCTGTCTTATTCTTCTCTGAGTGTACCAAAGCTCTACACCATCATTTGAATCCCATTATGCTTTGAGCTCTCTCATTGACTTCCTTTGATTTACTCTATTACTTGGTGCTCTTTGAGCACGGGATATGGGCTTCATGTCTTACCAATTTTATATTAATATCTGTCCTGAGATCAGCCTAATAGAGATAATAAGTAACTGGTGTAATAGTAAGTATAATGATTTGTGTAGTTACATAGGAAAAAGTTCCTCTTTGCATACCCCTTGTTATGCCTCTAAGCAGTAGCAAAGGGGATAAAATGTCCCTACTTGTGTATGCTCTCAGTGTCATTAGGCATCCTCTCATCCCGTCCAATGCTCCCTACCTCTTGAAATTGACACTTTTGTGTAATCCCCTACTACACTGTACCAAGACTGGCCTGTGGAATCAAAGGATACAGCATGGGGGATGTTATGTCACCTCTCACAGTCAGTTGTAAAAGAATGGTACTGCTGCCTTGGGGCCTCTTTCCTGGATCACTTTTTCCAGGGATACCAGCAGCCATGTCCTGAGGACACAGCATAAGGAGAGGTGCATATACCAAGGAATGGAGACAGCTGGACAACAGCTGGTAGAAACTGAGGTGGGCAAACAGCATGAGTGATCCTGAATGGGCTCCTCTGGTTCTAGGTGACAGCCAATCTGGCCAATGGCTCGATGGCAACCTCAAGAGGGAAACTGAGTCAGAATCACCCAGTTAAATGGCTGCTAGATCCTTAACCAGGGTAACTGTGAGATAACATCTGTTATTTTAAGTTTCTCAATTTTGTGGTAAATAGGTAACTAAAACGCTGAACAAACATCATTCCAATTATATTTGATTTGGGGTCACATAGACAAAAACATGAGTAATTATAACTTTGCTTTAGTTTAATGTTAAGGTAAATCTATGTTCCAGTTTGGATGCAGAATTAAATACACAATAATCCATCTAATCTAAACAAGCCCCCAATAATCCATCTAATCTAAACAAGACCACAAGACAAGAAGAGTGGGGTGGTAGAAGAAGGGTCAGATTTTCCCTCAGAGAAATCAATTTGTGCTCCAGCTCTGTTACTTACTACTTGGTTACCAATGCAGAATTTTTTCATCTACTTTAAATCGTGGCTTCCACACCAGTAAAAAGGATATTATAATGTATTCCTTGCATATCTTTAAGATTAAATGAGTCAGTATGTATAATAGAACTTGGTAAAGTACAAGACCCCATCTAAATATTGATACTTTAGGCATTGCAGTGTTCACGTGTTTTTGCCTCAATGGGCCTGGTTTCTTCAGTCAGCTGGAGGAAGGCCAGAGATTCTTTTTCCGAGGAGACTTTCAGCCTTTAAGTCACTTGGGTGCCAGAACAAAAGTACTAATCTCAAATTTCTTGACTCACCCTGGCACATTCTAACCTTCTTAAGTCTCTAGGCTTCTGCACTGAACTTAGTTTTCAGAGGAAGTTATCAAAGAGAACTGAGAACAATATGTATCCTTCTAAGGGGTGAACTCAACACTGTCACTTAATGAATTGAAGAAAACCTATGCTTTGCACATGAGGCAGGGAAAGAGAGGGGTCTTCATATCATAAAGAGGGTTCCAGATGCCTAATTTCTAAAAGAAATTATAAAAATAGTGGACAAATCAATCTTCACATTTAAGCTTCTAAATAGAAGCAGTAACTCATCCATGATATAAGCCCCAGTTAGTTTTATCATATGTTAAAAACAAACATTTTCTATGTTAAATTTTGAATATAAATTTTTGTAAAACTTACGTGCTGCACAACTGTGTGGGTGAGTGATGGACTGCATATAGGATGGTGGTCCCATAAGATTGTATCACCTAGAGATGTCAGAACTGGCTTAGTTTAAGTGCATTCTATGATGTTTGCACTACTTCGAAATCATCCAACAGTGCATTTCTCAGACCATGTCCAATTGTTCAGTTATACATGACTGTATTCATAATTCACAATGTATTTTTATAAATGCTGAATTTATTCAATGATGAATTATAACTTTTTGATAAAACTCTTTCTTGTGAGAAAATAATGGCATTCTTTTATTCCACAATGGCATAAGTATTTTTCTAGAGGCTAGAATGTTAGTATTTTAATAACTCTGATAATCACCTTCTCCACCATTTCCCAAAAGGACAAGAGTTTAAATAATCTATTCAAAGACTTTCAGGCAAGGTACTCCACAAGTTCCTCAGGAGATGCTGTTGGTGTCCAACTCTTATTTCCTCAGTATCCATATAATCGCTTGGATTCTTAATGTGAACCCCCTGCAACAATCTGCCTGAAAGCTTTCTCTGGCTGCCATAGCAAGCTTGGTCTGAGTACCTACAGAACAGGTTCTGAGTCCTCGGACATGAACATCCATGACATCTTAACCACTGAAGGACAGGAGTTGGTAGATAAAATACTCTAGCTTCCTCACCACTCAATGGAGACAACTCTGAGGTGTGTTCTAACCTAGGGGAATGGACCCGTGGTTGCCCACAAGCCTGTGCACTAGTATATCCTATATCCTACACTGGCTTCCTTTCTCATCTGTTTCACTTCCTCCTCTTCCAAGGAAGTTTCCTTCCCAAATAAACTATATGATTTCAAATTGTTGTCTCAGGGTTTGTTTGGGGGGGAAGATCTGACCCAAAATATTTTTTCAATTTTTCTTAAAATATTTTCAGTCAGTTCCAAATTATGCATTAAAATATTCTTCCTCAGTGACAGACATTTCCTCAGGGAAATATGCCTGGTTGCCATTTTAGAAAACTTTGTCACAGAGCTACTCAAGCCAGAACAGTGTATCAGAACCACGTTTTTCACAGACATGAGCTGATGTATACTGAAATAAAATATTCTAAAGGGAAGTTTTTCAAAAGAAATAAAGTATGCTTATTCAACAAATATCTACATCTCCTTACATAATAAAACAAGTAACTTTTGCCAGGTACCTTTCATATATTAGTTTGTAACTCTTCCAACTTCTTTTGGTTCTAGTAAGTCATCGGTTGGTTCACAGACACAATTCGGAGAATATTGAGAGAGAAGGAGGTGATGTCTGCCAGGAAATTAGTCCTGTAATGAGAGGTATAGAACTTTTAGCCCTACCCTCTAACCTCTGTGGAAGGAGGGACTGGAGATTGATTTAATGACCAATGACCAGTGATAGAATCAGTCAGGCCTAAATAGCGTAGTTCCCATAAAAACGCTAAGTGAGGGGTGATGAACATATCAAGGGTCCAGAAAGGTGGCACCTCTAGGGAGGGCACAGGCACTCCCTGGCCTTGTCACATACTTGACCCTATACATTTCTTCCTCTATAGTAAAGAGGCAAACATAAGTAAATGTTTCTCTGAGCTGTGTGAGACACTCTAGCAAATCATCGAACATTTCTCACCTGTTGATAGCTGTTGTTTCTCTGGGTAATCTAACCCTGGCTATTGGTGTCTCAGCGAGGCAGGACACCTGGATAGGGGCTCTTTCAAGGCCCTCCTGCCCACTGCATAGTTCCCTGGGCTGGAAGATCCACTGTGCTCTCCTCCTTGCCTAATCCAAACCCTTTCTCAACAACTTGGATCCCCAGCCCCATGGGTAGCTATGCCATTCACCCCAGGAGTAGTCCTTTAGGGTGAGGTATCAACAAGCAAGTTCCCACATCAGTGGTCTTTTGTGTTCTCAAGAAGCTCTTACATCCTTTTGCAACTTAAATTGGAATATAAAATGCTCCGCTGCTGTCTTTTCCACCTGTTTGTATTACTTTTCTTACACTGTGATATGCATAGGTCCCCAACTCCACTGCAAATACAATTCTGAAGCAAAAGGGACCTTCCACACAATATATCTATGTGTTTATGTGAATTGGCCATTAATTCATCCTTGGCACTTAATATAGTACCCAAGAAAGAGGAAGAATTGAATAAAAATATTGTTTGAATGAACAAAGGTTTAGCTGCTCAACAACTGTTCATAAATAAAAAATGTTTCTCAAGTCAGAGCCAAAGTGCTCCTATTCCATCTTGTTCTACTTTTCGCTGGGTGAACATCTGTTCCCCAACCCGTTTACATGGCATATTATATACCCTGAGACTGTAATTAAGTCACCCGCAGTCTTCTCCTCTTTTGGCCAACCAGCATCATTTCCATAATCCTTTCCTATTAAGCCTGGGTTTCCAACTCTTTAATCATCTCTGCTCTCTTCTGGATCCAAATGTCCCACTTACTTTTAAGCTGTGGAGACTCAAATGGAAATCTATCATAATGATACTGTAAAAGTTTGGCAAATTTCAGAGGAAACCATCTGTTTGGTCCTTTTTCATTATCTTCTGCTGTCTTTTCATTAAGGGATTCTCAGGAAAAGCTGTAAACTTTATTTTTAAAATTAATCCAACAATTTGACTTCTAGTCTAAGTTTTGATTTATACAAATACAATTTCTATACAAAAATGGATTCATAAATGGAAGGCTGACAAATTCATAAATGTAAGCTTCTATAAAATATTTTAAAATATCTTACGTGTGCTTTTAGGACCTAGATGTGGAATAATAACCTGTTTAGCATTTTTTAATTTCCATTTTTTACTGTCTTAAAGAGGCATTACTTTTAAGCTGTTTTCCAACTTAGAAATATTTGTGTTGTCTTTATTTGAACCTCTCCTATGCTCATGGTATAGATTCATTGAATAAGGATGAAAGTAATAGTTTTACATAGCACTTGCTATATGCCAGGGAAGTGTTTCACACGCATCACATTATCTTATAAGAACCCAATAAACCAGATACTGTTGTCACCTGCAGTGAAGAAAAGAGAAGCTAAAAATTTATTCAGAAGAAATCCAGTAAGTGAAAGTCATAGCTAGGATTAAACACTGGAGCTAGCCTTGGTGTCCGTTTTTTGGATAATGTGCTCCCATACATTCACAAATACTGGGCCACAGTGACTCTTGTAGGTTTTTTCTAATTGTTTATCTTTAATGCATAAGTGGTTTTGTGTTTAAAGTTGATTTTTCTAATACAGGTTGAACATCCCTTACCCAAGATGTTTGGAATCTGAAATGTTGCAGATATTTTCATTCTTTTGGGTGGGGTGATATATATGTATATATTATACATAATCTGTCTGTCTGTATATCTATATAATTATATATCTATATATCTATGTATACATATATAGAGAGACAGAGAAAAAGAGAGACAGACAGGGACAGAGAGAGAGAGAGAGATCGTGGGGAAAGGACCCAATTCCACACACAAAAATTATTTAAGTTTCACATATACCTTATACATATAGCCTGAAGATAATATTTACCTACAATTTTGGACAATTTTGTGCATGAAACAAAATTTCATAGTGTGAAATTTTCTACTTGCAGTAGCATGTTGGTGCTCAGTGTTTTGGTTTTTGGAGCATTTTGGTTTTTGAGGTTAGGAATGCTCAACCTGTACAATAACTATACCCAAAGATTGATGCTGGTGTGACTGAAGAAATGACTCATGGCTACTTTTTAGCTGGTATATTTTTATTGCTTCTTTATGTTAAAAAAGGTTTCATTTAGTTTTTTCTCTGAGGTATGAATTGTATAATTGTTAAATATTTGTTGAGTTTAACCTCATTTAGGTTAAATATTGAGCTCATCTTGTCATGAATTGCAAATGTAGTCTCCAAGAGTCCTGTAAATTTGCCCCAAACAGCTGTGATCTGTATCTTGGGATACTCATAAATACAGGCTAGTGTTTGGTCTTCTTGCCCAAAATATAATTCCTTTCAATCAGCTTTGCAGAACACATGCCCTAGGTCTTCCTGTGGGGTTTTCAGAAACTCTACTGCCTTCCCTTTTAGGGGTCACTTGAGACCTTTCCAAGAGAACCCTTGGAACTGTTCCATCAGAGTACTGTGCTGATTGGCAGTAAACTTGACCCCACTTCAGCTGTTTGTTCTTTACATTTTTATTTACACTTTAGTAAGGTAATTATTTTTCCTAAAGAAAAATATGCTATCCTAGTTTATTTTATTTGAATCAATAGATTGAACATAATATCAGTTGCTTAAAAAACTCAAACCTGCAAGTGCTCCTTATACCTATTTAAGAGGGAGGTTTACAAAAACCCAGGAGTTTCTCTCCAAATGTGCTTTTTGGGCTTCCTGTCTATACCCAGGACAGGAAAACAATCCTACACATGGGCATTTTTAAGAAATTTTAGCAAGTCCTCTTAAATAAGTTTCTACCATTACAAAATGTTCTCCAAAACAGTGATTTTTCTTTTAAAATATGATATACATGTATGAAGAAATATTCAAGCATCATATGGCTCCTGGTATGTCATATTTTTTAAGGGATTTACAGCAAAATATTGATGTTTTCCTCTCAGGAAATGGAAACAAACATTGTTCGGAGATGAAGACATATATACATTTCATTTCATTTAATATTTCCCTAGTTTTCTTTGTAAAACTCTCAAAGTGTATATCTTTACAAATAGTTATCTAAGGACTGAGGCCATTTTGTTTTCAAAAATTTTCTGTATTAAACAGAAATAGTATTTAAAAATGGAAATTGCTTCTTTAACTCTGTCATTAAAGTTTAAGTGATCAATGTATTTTAAATAGTTATTTGAATTTGAAAGGGAAAGTGCTTATTTTTACAATTTTTGAATTGTAGTGCTGCATGGTTCCAGCTTTATTTTAAAATAAGGAAAAGAACTTAAATGAAATTAGATAATTTAGATTCACACAGCTAATTAATGGCTAAAGCACCAATTAGAACACAGGTCTCTAAACTCTAACCAGTGCTTTTCATAAGAGACCATGTCTTTCCTAAATGTTAACCATTTGTATTTTCAAAGTAATGTTGTAATTTGCAACTGTAAAAATTCAAATATATGCCACTAATTTAACTGTACCATAAATCCAAGTTTTAGAACACATAGAAATACATATGAAGGATAAATATAATGATTTGTATGTCAAATGATTGCAACCAAGTGCTGAAATACACTCAGTTCAAAATAAAATGGTGCTCAGTTGTAGGAGACCCCATTTTTGAGGGATAGAGGACTCTAGATAAAAAATAAGGATCTAGTCTAAAGATTTATATGCTGCCATTCTTTGGGGTTATAATGAGAACTTCCTCTAATTAGACCTCATAAAAACACTTTAGTTGCAAATATCTTCCAATTTTTCACAAGGTTTGTAGAGATACATGTGTTCCTATAAAATTCTGATGCAATGTATATTTTATTCAAGGATTTTGCAGTTATTAAATAAACTTGAGTAATACTAAGCTAAATAGTAAAATGAAAAAACTTATCAGCATTATTGCTGAAATATAATTTAGAGGTAAAGCATATTAAAATATACCTTAGTAGAGAAGTATGAAATCATGGCTTTCTTATTAGAATCAATCTTCTTACTAAAGAGAGGTTGATTCCTAATACTATTTATAAAAAAGCTTAGCTCAGCTCTTGTAATTAATGAGCAGAGATCCAGGATCCTTCTTGTATCCTTTCTTTGTCTGTGACATGTGGAAACACACACACACACACACACACACAAGCTCTGCTCCATGGATGCTGATCTCTACTAAAGAAGGCACATGTCCAGGAAGGACAGTTCCTTTCCATATACATAGAGTAGCAGAGAGCAGGCATTCAGTAGTCAATTGATCAGTAGCTATTACAGCTTTCCCCTCTCTACTCCAAACCTTTAGTTTTGAAAAGTTGCAAGGAATCACTTCTATTTCTTTCTGTTCTATTTTTGAATTGGAAATACTTGAAGAAAAATGGATTCTGGATAATTGCAGGCCAAACTCCTGAAAGAAAAAAAAAGGTAAATAGCTACTTTTTTGTAGCTGCCTGGAAGTTAAATTTTAATGGTGAAATAAATTGTCATTTTATCATTATCTTCTTCTAGGAAAAGATTATCATTGCTAGATTTGCATTGTTTTCACTTACTGCATCATTATGGGATGATAAATTATAAATTTTTATTTTTTCATATGTGGAAACTGAAAATTTAACTGGCCTACAAGAAAGGATGTGGTAGTATGATGAGTTTGCAGAAGAGTCTGGATAAAGAGGGCCAGGTACAGAAGCAGTGGGGAGTGAGAAGTCACTGGTACTGAGTTAGGAGGTGAGCAAAAGGAAGCCACCTTGCCTCACCAGGAAGGGGAGTTCCCACACCAGGCCAACTTTCTCCCCAGATAAAGGAAAACACACAAGTGATACCCCTGACAAGATCACAACAAAGCCTAGGACACTTTGACAAAAACAGAGAATGCTTACAATGTTATTTAGGCAGAAAAATCCTTGAATAAGACTTAAATATATGAAAACCATTTTAAAAAATGGGTACATATGCTGAGATGGAAAGAATATCCAAGTATATTTCTAGATCCCTTGTCACATCTGGGTACCATTAGGAATCAAGGGAAAATATTTTAGGAGTTTTCATTTTAAAACAAAATGAGAGCGAAAGAACTCATTGAAAGAATAATGTTAAATTAATTTTAGCTGCAAAATAGCATTGCTGTCATTTAAACTAAGAAGTAGTGCTTCCAGCATTGCCATGACAGGTTCATCTCAGCTCAAGATGGGACCTTGAGGACACTTGAGGGAGACAAAAGCTAAATATCCACAGGAGCTTGTGGAGAAGTCATTAAACTTCATTGGTTCAAGAGTCCTTTGAAACATTTTCTGGCCCATGCATTGAAACTATGGGAAAACTGGAAACTCGCATTTCTAATTCTACAATGTGGAAAACTTAAATTATAAGATGGAGAGCCTGGAGGAGGCTTCTGGGTAGGCATGCCACAGCTCCCAGCACAGAGGAGGTGAGCCGCACCCGCCCCCCCATCAAAATGAGAAGACAGGTAAACAAGCCTCAGAACTAGACTTCCAGATCACCTACAGCAACCCCAAAAAGAAACTAGATGGAACACTCTGATACTCAACTACCCGGACTCCCTGAATTAGCAATGAAAGAGGATCTGGAAAAAATGAAATCAGAAATAATTTCTCACATAACAGCAAAGATTATGCCCATAGTACAAGACATGATTAATAAATCTAGAAAGGATATAGATAAAAAACAGAGGAACTGAAGAACATGATGGAATGCCAACATAGGAAACAAATTGAATCCATAAAACAGATGCAAACACATTTCCAGGAGATTAAAGACACCATTGAAAGTCTATGCAACAGAATGAGCCAATGTGAAGACAGAATTTCAGATATAGAAGATAAGATTGCAATTAGTGACCAGAAAAAGAAACAATTCTTTAAAATTTTAAGGGAACACAAGAAATCAATCCAGTAGCTGCTAGATGATGCAAAGAAAAATAACATAAGACTGATTGGAGTCAATGAAAAAACAGGAGAGAGTGCAGATAACATACAAAAACTCTTCACAGAAGTAATGGCAGAAAACTTCCCAAGCAGGGGAAAAGAATTTGACATAAAGATAAGCGAGGCATATAGGACTCCAACTAGCCTTGATCAAAAAAAAAAAAAATCTACACATAGGCATATAATTGTTAAGATTCCAGAAACCCAACAGAAGAACAAAATTCTACAAGCAGTGAGAGAAAAGAAACAAATCACATACAAAGGAAAGCCCACCAAAATCATAGCAGACTTCTCACTGCAAACCCTCAAGGCAAGAAGAGCTTGGAGTGATGTATTTCAAGCCCTAAAGGAAAACAACCTCCAACCCAGATTGAGGTACCCTGCAAAACTATCTTTCCAAATTGATGGAGAAATAAGATACTTTCATGACAAAGAGCACCTTAGGAACTTCATGAATACCAAACCAGCACTCCAAAAATTTTTACACAATATCCTAGGAACAGACATTGAGGATCACAACCTCAGGAAGCAAAGAAGAGTGAACCCATCTGGCATGACAAGAAATTAAATGTAAAGGGGGAGAACCCAACAAAAAGAAAAAGTCATGGCAATGACAAGTCAATACGTTTCAGTTACAACCATCAACGTTAATGGTCTCAATTCACCAATCAAAAGAAACAGACTGGCAGAATGGGGCAAAAAGCAAAATCCAACAATATGCTGCATACAAGAAACACACTTAATTCAAAAGGAAACTCATAGACTGAAAGTTAAAGGGTGGAAAACAATACTCCATGCGACGGGAACCCGAAAAAGAGCAGGAGTAGCTATCTTCTTTGCAGATCAAGTAGATTTCAAACCAAAACTGATTGAGAGACGAAGAAGGACACTACATCCTTGTAAAGGGAACAATCCAAGAGGAAGAGATGACAATCATAAATATCTATGCACCAAACACTAGTGCACCCAACTATATAAAACAAATACTAATGGACATGAAAAGTCATATATGCACTAATACAATTGTAGTGGGGGACCTCAACACCCCACTGTCACAAATAGATAGATCAACTAGACAAAAAATGAGTAAGGAAATACTGGAACTCAATCGAACTCTTGAACAAATGAAGTTAACAGATGTTTACAGAGTCTTCCACCCCACAAAATCAGAATACACATTCTTCTCAGCTGCACATGAGTCATTCTCCAAAATAGACCACATACTCACACATAGAACATGTTTAAGCAAGTGCCAAGGAATTGAAGTTATCCCCTGTATATTATCAGACCATAGTGCAATGAAATTGGAGATCCATAGCAAAAGAAACTCAAAAAATTTCATAAACACATGGAAATTGAACAACACACTTCTGAAGAACCAATGGGTCACAGAGGAAATTAAAGAAGAAATCAGACAGTTCCTTCAATTAAATGACAATGACAGTGCAACATATCGGAATCTATGGGATACAATGAAAGCAGTCTTACGAGGGAAATTCATAGCAGTAAATATGCATATTAGGAAAACAGAATGAGCCCAATTAAACAACTTGATGCTGAAACTCAAGCTTCTAGAAAAAGGAGAGCAGGACAACCCCAGAGCTCATACAAGGGAGGAAATTATAAAGATCAGAGGAGAAATCAATGCAATGGAGACTAAGAGAATGTTACAAAAAATCAATGAAGCCAAGAGTTGGTTCTTCGAAAGAATCAACAAAATTGACAAACCCTTAGCCAATCTTGTCAGAAAAAGGAAAGAAAAGGCCCAAATCCATGCAATTAGGAATGAAAAGGGTGAAATTACAACAGACCCAGCAGAAATCCAGAGGATCATCAATACCTACTTCCAGAACCTATACACCAATAAGATGGACAACACAGAAGAAATGGACAGATTCCTAGATACATATGAATTACCAAAGTTGAATGAAGAAGACCTAAAATTTCTGAACAACCCAATATCAACCAATGAAATTGAAAACATAATTAAAAACTTATCAACTAAGAAAAGCCCGGGCCCTGATGGATTCAGTGCTGAATTCTACAAGACATTTAGAGAGGAACTGCTGCCACTACTGTTTAAACTCTTCAATGAAATTGAAAGGGAAGCAATACTCCCAAATTCATTCCTGCAAGAAAGCATCACCTTGATTCCCAAAGCAGAGAAAGACCCAACCGAAAAGGAGAACTATAGGCCAATCTCACTAATGAACATAGATGCAAAAATCCTTAATAAGATATTGGCAAACAGAATGCAGAAGATCATCAAGAAGATCATACACCCTGATCAAGTGGGATTCATGTCAGGGATGCAGGGATGGTTCAATATACGCAAATCAATCAATGTAATGCACTATATCAATAGAGCCAAGAAAAAAAACCATATGATTATCTCCATAGATGCAGAAAAAGCATTTGACAAAATCCAACATGCATTTAGGATAAAAACCCTACAAAAAATTGGAATAGATAGTCTCTCCCTCAAACTGATAGAAGCCATCTATGAAAAACCAACAGCCAGTGTCGTACTAAATGGGCAAAAACTGAAATCCTTCACACTAAAATCAGGAACAGGACAAGGATGTCCGCTATCACCACTCTTGTTCAGTATAGTTCTGGAAACATTAGCCATGGCAATTAGACAAGAGAAAGAAATAAAAGAAATAATGATAGGAAATGAAGAATTCTAATTGTCTTTATTTGCAGATGACATGATACTCTATATAGAAGACCCCAAGAACTCCACCAAAAGTCTTCTAGACTTAATAACCAAATTCAGTCAAGTAGCTGGTTACAAGGTTAACACACAAAATCCATAGCTTTCCTCTACACGAATGACAGACTCACTGAGAGAGAAATAGGGCAAATAATTCCTTTCACACTAGCATCCAAAAAACTGAAATACCTAGGAATCAACCTAACGAAAGAAATCAAAGACCTTTTCTCTGAGAACTATGGCACTCTGAAAAGAGAGATTGAAGATGAACAGCCCAAATGCCCATGAACTGGAGACTGGATAAAGAAAATGTGCGTTTTTTTTTTTTTTTTTAATGAAATGGGGTACTACTCAGCCATAAAAAATGAGAAATTAGAGACATAGCTAAATGGGTGCACATTGAGGTGATACTCCTAAGTGAAATAAATAGAACACACATGTATAAATACTGAATAGTTTCTGTGGTGTGAGAAACTGAAAGTGTAAATAAGGACTAAAAAGTATAATAGATAATGTGAAATAGGAAGAAAATGGGCAAAGGGGAAGGTAGAGTGGGAGGGGTAGGGGAAAGGAAAGAAGGGAATGGAATTAATATAAGAAAATGAAAAAAAGGAAACAAAGTCTTTGTAAATAGGGAGGGATGGAGAGGTTGACGGGAGGGCAGTGGAAGGGGGGAAAAATAAGAACCAAGAGAGTATGTAAAGGTGCATATCTCCAATGATGAATGTCATTATACTGTACACCTGAAATGTACCACTAAAAGGATATACAAAAAAATAAAAAACAGTGGAAAGGCTGAGGATTTATCTCAGTGGTTCCGGCGCCTGCCTCGCAAGCACAAGGTCCAGAGTTCTATCCTCAGTACCGAAAAACAAGAAAAAAATTATAAGGTGGAAATGAAGGAAATGTGGAAAGCAAGGAAAACCGTGATTTAGTAATGGCTAATCCAAATTTATTGGTATTTTCCAATTTAAGAAAATGCAGAGGAGATAAAATGATGTATATTGTAATTAAACTGCTATTATAATGTATCAAAAGAGAAAAAGAAGGCTTTCATAAAACTTATACAAATGAAGAGAAACACTATCATCTAGACTCAACTTAATATATTTGCATCTTACTGTAATAAATATTTGAGTTGCTCTCTACCTAATGCGTACACATATAAGGAGTCCTTAAAAAAATCAACTGACCCCCTCCCACCCCTGTGAACATGCCAATATTGAATGAATTGGAAACTATCTCTTAAACATGAGAATTACTACCATTTGGTGAATGCTTCCCACAATCTTGTCATTGTTTAAGGCAATTTACATGTCATATTTCATCCAACTTCTCCAGCAGCTCTGAAGAATTATGGCTTTCATAGAAGTGAAAAGTAGAAGTGAAAAATGAGAGAGAGTAAATAACTGCTTTCATACAGTAGAAGTGAAAAATGAAAGAAGGTAAATAACTCATTAAAGGTCACGGATATAATAAGTAAGGAGCCATGGCTTAAATCTAAGTATAAATCTCTGATACAGAGCCCGTGGTCTTTCCCCTATGCCACATTCTGATGTCTCCACCTGAATCTAGAAAGTACTTACATTTTGATGAAGAGAGTATCCTGAGGGCTTGGAAACCAAAGGCAGGACTCCTGGGACAGAGCGCTAAGGAAGGAGATACAAGGTGGTGATACAGAGGATGAAGGCATGACAGGAGCACCTAGCACAAGGCTTGACAGGTGTTCAGTGAAAGATGATGTTATGGAAAACAAGGAGAAGGCATGAATAAATGAACAAGTAGGATTTTCTCTTGAATGAAGTTCACAGAGGTCTGTGGATTCTTCAATGTCCATAAAACGGAGGGAACCATGCCCAGCTGATCATGGAAGATTCTTGAAGAAATGGAGGAGGAATATCCCATGAAGACTTGAGGGTGGGAGATGTGGTCACTGACACTCTGCAAATAGAACGCATCCTTATCTCAGCTCATTATGCAAGATAGGAAAGACATTTAAAGATTTGTGATTTCACAGGTTTGGGATGCAGTTGCCTGTTATGTCATTTTCTTCTGTTAATCTTTAAAGGTGCTTGTCAGGATTGGCATGGGGAGAGGAAGTGATAGTCTGGGGTCGAGAGCCACCTTTTCATAATTTTTGGGAAAAATCATTTCAAAATTAAATTATGACTAGGGCTGTCTGAGGCCTCAATGGTCCCATGATGCTGTGACGCTCAAGGGCAAGAGTACATCAGCTGGAGACATCCTGGTTCTTTAAGAACAAAGTAGTAATACAAAAGGAGAAAGGTTTAACCTGGGAAGGGGCAAATTCCTTGCCAGCTTAACTTACCCCACTTTCTGCTGTAAGAATGTTTTCCTCATCTCCCTGTCCTGATCAACATAAGCTCCTCATCAACCTAAGATCCTCATCAGCATAAGATCCTCATCATCATAGGATTACTGCTACCCTCTGAGACATCTGATACTCCCTATGAACCCAATAAATTTGTCTTTGTCTGCTCTGACCTCATCCCTCAGTACTTGAAATTATGCAAGTCTTTATTGTCTTTTTAAAAAATTAATTTTATTGGTACATTTTAGATATACGATATAATGGCATTCATCTTTGGAAATTTGTACCGTTACATAATCTGCTTGGTTCTTATTTTTTCCCCCTTTTTCTTTAGCCCTCACCATCCACCTTTCTAGGCAGTCAGAGGATTGATCGCCCTCCAAGAGTCTGGTTCCTTATCTTTTCTTATGCACATCATGTATTATGGAAGACTATTCATCAACATTACAATCTTAGTTTTTAGCATCATCTTCCTTTATTCATAGGATACAACAAAAGGAATTCAGGGCACTCATGATGGCTTTGGACATATTTTGGTGAAAAAAGATAATGTATGAAGTAAGGGAAAATCTTAAGTATTTATGTTTTGATCAGAGCTTTTCTTTCTTTCTTTTTTTAGTACTGGGGATCGGACTTGGGACCCTTGCGAGGCAGGCGGTGGAACTACTGAACTAAATCCCCAGTCCCTGATCAGAGCTATTCTTAAGCGGAAAGATTCTGTTATGTAGCATAGCTGTAGAAAGAGGCGATCAACCATTAAACTGTAGGCAACCCTAAATGGAAGGCCAAAGAAAAAGCTGTACTTAAACAAAAACACATTTCTTAAAATATCTCATGTCTGAACAATGTGGAAAATTGTATTATCAGAGTTATAGCTAAGCAATTAGCTCAGTTTCTTCAATTTACATTTCACATCTTTTTAGGATGAAAGATTTTTTGGTCTCTTTATGTATGGGTAGAAAATCATATTTCTAAAAATATACACATTTTCATTATTTCTTATTAATGTAAAAAAATAAGGCATTTCTCCTTTCCAGAAGTTTAAAAAGATAAAAAATCTTGAAACTAAATTTGCAAATTACAGAACAATATAAAGAAAAAGGAAACAACCTCACTGCCCAAAAACAACAAACTTGAATATTTCCTATAGGGCTCTGTGCATGTATCTGGGATTAGAGGCAGCTGATAAGCTTCTATAGGACTCTTTTTCAGGCAGCCAAAATCAACATATGTGGTGTTTTTGTTGCTCCCTGGGACTTACTGCTGCTAAGAAAATAGGAAATCCATGGCCGTGGCTCTGCAACCTAAAGTCCACACTTACCCAAAGAGAAAAGAAATGATTCTCCCCACCCTACAAAGTAATAATACCATTGCTAGAAAAATCAGACAAAAGAACAACTAGATCTTTATAGCATATAAAATAACCTATAAAATAACTTCAGTTTTCCAATTTGATCTTTACAGTTCAGCATATCCAAAGTTGACAGAAGACTTCCTGGTGGCCCTGCAGCAACTTTGCTGACCCTGATTCAGGCCTGTCTCTCAGAGCCTTGGCCTCATTACTGTTCTGGGGAAGATGCCCCACTAGATTGTCTTCATACTTAAATCTAAGGATAGTCATGGATTTGGGCCACACATCTCCTTTGCTAGACAGAGGTTGAAATAATTTCTCTTCTTAATCTTTTCTTAACTCAAACATTAAAGTATATGGCTTCATTTTCAAAATTATTTAGGAGAGCTTTGTTTCTTTGCCTCTCCTCCCTCTCTGTGCTCCTTCCCATTTGATCATTTTCTTCCTATTTCACATTATCTACTATACATTTGAGTCCTTATTTATACTTTCACTTTCTCACACCAGAGAAACAATGTGATATTTACACATGTATGTCTGATTTATTTCACTTAAGAGTATGGTTTCTAGGTGCATTTATTTAGCTCTATAAATGTCTCAAGCTTATCCTTTTTATGGCTGAGTAGTACTCCACTGTATAAAATAAACACATCTTCTTTATCCATTTATCAGTTGATGGGCATTTGAGTTATTTCTGAGATTTAGCTATCACAAACTGTGCTGATATGAACATAGGTGTGTGTATATCACCGTGATATGATGCTGTTAATTCTTTTGGGAAGATACCAAGAAATGATATAGCTAAGTCAAATGGAACTTCTAGTCTTAGTTTTTTGAGGAATCTCCACACTGATTTTCACAGTGGTTGCATGATTCTATATTGCCAACAACAATGGAGAAGGGTTCCTCTTTCCCCACAGCCCTGCCAGCATTTGTTATTGGTTGATTTCTTGGTAGCAGCCATTCTTTCTGGGGTGAGGTAGAATCTCAAGTGTTGTTTTCATCTGCATCTCTCGAATGATCAGTGATGTTGAACATTTTTTCATATGTTTATTTGCTGCTTTTACCTCTTTGTCTGAGAAATGTCTGTTCATTTCAGGTGCCCATTTTTGAATTGGGTCTTTGAATTTGGGGATGGTGATGTTTTTTCAATTCTTTATTTATTCTAGATATCAGTCTTTTGTCTGAGAAACAGCTGGCAAAATTTTTTCCCACTCTGTTGGTGACTTCTTCTGCTGTGCAAAAGCTTCTGTAAATAAGAGGGGAAAGGGGTAGAAAGGAGGGGTGGGAAATGGGAAAGTACATATCCGGATATAGTGTGTACGTACAAATTCCATGTAACGAATGTGATCATTATGTATACCTAGGTTGTACCAATAAACTTAATGATAAAAAAGAAAATTTTTTCTGCCAATAGCAAGCAGTGAGAATGCCAAATATAGGGGGAAGAGAGGAAGCCTTAAAAAAAAACAAATAGAGTTCATTATAGAACAATACATCTGGTTAAAGCAAGCCAGATTGTACTTGTAATTATGACTTTAAAACATCTTGAATTGGAACATTTGCATTTGAAAAGCCGAGGTCCTTCTCAAACTCCCTGTAAATGTGCCTTTCCCTTCCAAAATAAATGAATTATTGCTCTTTTAAAAAATTACTTGGGAAGTATTAGTTGTACTGGTTCTTTGTTCAGCATTATTTTCATTTTTTTCTTGGATTTGTGTTTCATTTACTGGAGTATGTTCATGAGTAGTATTTTTGCAAATCTGAAAAAGTTGAGGTTGGATAGTTTTTGTGCAATACCTATTAACCATGTCTTAGAACTGGTGTTTTATGAAATATACATGGGAAAACAATGGCAGAAGTTTAATAAATTTATGTTGTCTAAAAGTATTGAAATTTTTAAAGCCAGGTTTGATTCTGTTATTAAGATCAAACTTTCTGACCAAAAAAATCCCCATAAATATTTGTTGAAATGGACCTCACACAAAGGATTAACAAGAACGTATATTTACCTTATTCATTTCATTTTTATCCCCTCTCCTATCATACTGTATTGTTGAGTTACAGGCAAGTAAGCAGAAATGGAAAATTTATCATGTTTTACCTAGGGTCTTAAAATAGAAAACTCCTCAGATAAGATAGGTTATATAAAGCTGTGAGTTTATTAATATCCCTTTCACCCCATCCTCCCATAAGAGGTAAATTGAATCATAAGTATATAAGACAAGAAAGTACTTATCCTCTGCTTGTGAACTAATATGACCACTGTTGCCAGCTTACAAAAAGTGAGAAAATGAGATTTAAATGAGAGTAAATGCTTAGGAAAGACTGAGGCCAGAACCCTAGGCCAGAATAGCAACACTGTTTGAAATAAGACCTCCAAAATAAGTAGTTTTAAGTTTATTACTGGTAATTCCCACTTCTTTCTTCTCACTTATTTGTACTCAGAATTCATGGATCTCCCAAGCTGAAGAGTCTAAGGCATTTGAATGAACATAAAGATAATAAATTCTAGTCTGGAAATATAGAGTTAAAGTTAAATGACAAATCTCTTTTATGGGACAGGTTAGATTCTGCTGGGTTTGGAAAATGAATATGACAGCGTTCACCTTCATATCCTGGAGCAGCCCCACCGTGGCCCTGGAATTCCCACTTGGGAACTTGAAACAAGATTTGATTTCATTCTCTGCAATAAACATATGGTGGATGTACAAATAGCTTCTGAGCCTTTTGATGTTCATTAAGAGGAAGGAGTGGGGGGCTGTTTCCTGGAGAAGTATGGGGCACTAGGGAGCATTAAAGAAAGAAACAATGGCAAAGGAAATGTCAGTCTTTTGCACTCATTATGTTTTTGTGAACAATGAATTTCGTAAGTTTTGGGGACCTTGAATGGAAGTGTTGCAGGTTCCAATCCTATTTCCACCACTGCCTTGGGGGACCATGCATAGTACCTCTATACTTAGATTTACATTTGAAAACAACCAACCAACATCATACTTACTTCCCTTAGTCATCTAAGGAGGATGATAAGATTGTGGTGATTACAGTCACTATGAAAAGCCTTGTGGAAAATTTGTAACTTGAGAGTCTAGTGAAGACAACTATATTGTCTTGTTTTTTCTATCTTTCAATTTCACACATTTATTTTATTTTCTTTCTTTCTTTTTGGTACCAGAGATCGAACTTGAGACCTTGCGCTTACAAGGCAGGTGGCTGCTCCGCTGAGCTAAATCCCTGGCCCCTTATTTTGCTTTCTTAAGGATAGAGAAAACATAAAGAAGAAAGTAACAACCCTTTGCAATCACAGCAACCATAAATAACCTATATAACTTTTAATATATATCCTTGTGATCATATCAATACATATATATTGTGTTTCTGAAGTAAGATTTAAATAATGATTTGTTTATTAAGCAGAGTTGTTCAAATAGACGTATATTGTGGATTTTACTTCTAACAAAAACTTTCTTTTAGCCCAACTACTCTAATTTTCATTTTGTCAAACCTTAAAGCACAGAAATAGTTCAACACATTTTGAGTTGCTGTGACACAAGTCAGACATTTCGCGTGCATTAGTAAATGTGACATTCAAATCTTTGGACTGCAAGGTTTCAGAAAAAGAAATCACAGCACTCTGGACAATGCCTTACTCAGAAATTCACAAATGAATTATTCAAGAGATGCAGCTCCAGTCAGTCAAATCAACACTTAAGTTTATTACCTCAAGACTTTCAATACTGAATATGGTCAAACAATAAATATCCTAGTAACCATCAACACCTATAACTTCCAAAGAGCTTTGTTAGAAAGAAAAAATACAAGCCATCATCCCTATACCTAAAAAGTGATGATTTCTCATCACTGTCAAATAGACAGGCTTCTCAGAAGAATTATTCCATACTTAACCTCGAAGGTGACAGGCAATTAAATCATCAGAGAAAGAGAGTTACATACATTTCAAATGTTACAGGATGTGACTTCCTATTTCGCTCATGTGTGTGTTTAGAGCAATGCATTCTTTCTAATTTCCCCTCCTTCTCTAAAAATTATCAATCTTTTTTGAAAAACATGAATGATAGCAGGAAAAACTTTATAAGGCCCTCAGTAGTACTCCATAGTAGCATTTATTTAGTACTTTATCTAATTTTTACATTCACCTATTGCCCTCAAATCTCATTCTTCCCATTCTGCCAATTCCTGGACATATGGCTTCCCTGTTCAAGATGACATTTTCCAGCTTCACGTATGGTTAGGTGTGGGCCTGTGATTAAGTTCTTACTAATGGGATGCAACTGGAAAAGCCAAAGCTCTTAGGTATGATCCTTAAAAAAAATTGCTCATCCTGGACTTATCCTTCAATCCTTGCAGCCTGGATTTGCTGAGACTCAACTCTGCCCTTTTAAGTGGAGAATAATGGCTGCAAGATGAACCAGGAGCCAGTTGGATGGTGACTGTGCTTCTAAATGTCTTCGAGGGGCAGAACCACCTGCTAAGCCTGCAGTGCCCACCTCAGAATGGTTACAGGTGCAAAGGAACATACCTCAGTCTGATCTGAATGTTATCTCTCTTTCTTTATAGTTTTCTCACTTTTAAAAATTATTAGTACATGTTTATAGTAGATACATGATAATTACATTCATTGTGGGGAATTAGTACCTGTACCTAACACATCTTAATTCTTTTTACTTCCCCTCTTCTACCTCTTCCTCTCCACTCCCTCCATTTCTTGGTCTCCTTCCTGTCTTTTTTAAGGCATTGTAATGTGAAATCTTTTTTAGCCACTTGGTTTCCAACTAGTAAAAAATTACTGACTTCATTTTACGAGTCAGGAAAAGTGAGCTTTATGGAGTAAATTATTAATGTTTTGGGATTTTTTTTTCCAGCCCCCTGCCTAGCAGGGGGTATTTCGACGAAAACACAGCAAGCTCCTTTACAGTGGTACAGAACGAAACTGAGTGTACCTAGAGACAGGCCACATTCAGCTGTTCCAGGACACAAGTCAAAACTCTGTTTAATCTTCCCATTTCTGGATCTCAAATGAGCGCCTTTTGGCTAGCAGCTCTTCTCCAAAGGTTTGCTTCCTCAGAGTAGCCTGTCTTCAAATGGAGCTTTAAAAGAGCTTTTGAGGTTGTAGGTTGAATAGCATTATCTTCACTTATCTCAAAACTCCTGATGAACAGCCATGGAAGAAGGCAACTCTTTCCACTTGAATACCTCATCAGATTCTGTCTCTTAGGGAGTGTATTATTCTTTACAAAAAAAAAAATCCATCATCTTCTTCTGCAAAGTCCAAATAAATATAATTAACGCCAAACTTGTGTTCTGCCGATCAAATAGCACAGCCATAAAAAAAGGTAATCTTGACAAAATAAATGACTAAGGCGCCTTGAAAAGTCAATAAGGCAAAAACTCTGAGAGTAAATTAAGACAAATGGGAAACCAGCTGGAAGAAATCCAACAGGGAAAGCAGGTGGCTTGACTTGTGTTTAGGAAGATGAAACACAACATGAGGCATTGTACATTTACACAAAAGCAAGATCTTGAACTGAGCTAAATGCATGGCTTATTTAAGAAGAGCTAGTAGCTGGGAAATGGTTGAATGAAGAGTGTCAAGGCCAATGCTGAAGATGTTTTTTTAAACCGAGCTTGTTTTCATTTGCTGGGAAGGTTGCCAAATAGCCAGGGGCAAATGATCCTGCATCTAAGTGTGACTCTAAGTGAGGTGAGGGATGCATGACTGACCATGTCCCCAGAGTAACAGAAAAGGAGGAATTCTTGTAAAGATTGCCTTTGCTGTGTTGGGTAGCTTGTATAGCTGGCAAGGGGTGAATAGACTTTCAATAAACCGCTTCATATTGGGCCAAAAGCAAACACTGAGCCAAACAGCCCTGAATCACTCCAAACACATCTGTAGACATACAAAAATCTCACAGACTGAACCACAATACCACCTTGAATACATCCTTAGGCAGTATGATTTTTGCATCTAGCAATTTCACCACCTTTTCCCAAACAGCTTGCCTTGCTGTTGTGGAAGTAGATTTAGACTCATCTCAGTTAATTCCATTTTGGCAGGTTCATTAGGTCAAGAATAAACAATGATTGGCTCTTTCTGTTTGGACCCCTTGAGAGTACTTCAGAAATTGTAGTCAAAGGCTTTATACATACAAATCGGTGACAATAACCTCTGCCTAAAATCCTCAGAATCAGCTCTCCCCATTTCTCACACTAAAAAAGTTAAAAATGGACAAAAGCCACTAAAGACAACAATTTTCAGAATCATAGAATTCTTACATCCAACTTACATTCTTACATCCAGCATCGGTAGAATTAGATTAAAAACCGAAACTGAGGCTCACAAATGCCAAATCCTTGCAACAGAGTAAGCTGCCTAACTGGAAGAAAGGAGAAAAATCCCTAAACCATTTCTCCCAGATCAACACCACCAGAGCCATCCTAGTAAGAAAGCTGAACAGCGGTTTCCCTCTTGCACAGGCAAATGGTTTAGGAAGTGGTCAAAGAATTTTCTGAGCCCACCAAACTTTCCTCACACACACCCAGTCCCATGAATGCAGCCCTTTCTCTATGAATTATTATTCTCAGAAAACAACTTCAAAGGGCTGTGGGGGAACTCATAAAGTTGTCAGATTTAGCAAATAAAAATATGTGACATGATACCCAGTTAAATTTGAATTTCACAGAAACTATAAATAATTCTTAACATAAGCATGTCCCAAATACTAAATGGGAATGAAATTAGTATATGTCCCAAATGCTTATGAGATATATTTACAATAAAAATTATCTGTTATTAATCTGAAATTCAAACTTAACAAGGTATCCTGTACTTAATCTGAAAAGACAAAGAAGGGAGAATAAAAGAGAATAGCATTACTTCATTGTATAGTGGGGATACAGATCTAAAAAAGAATCTAAAAAGATCTAACTGGATGTTATCATCCTCATTTATTAAATTTGTTCAGAAGATTATAGCCTGGGAAGTATCATATCTTAAATCATCCCAATATAGACATCATCACTCAAAGATGATTGCTTTTTACAAACTGAAAATTGGTACAGAATATATATTCATTGGCCTGCCTTTTATCTGATTTCTAGCTAGATTCCAGCCAACTCTGGATGTCATGAAGAGAAATCCACACACTCATCACCTGAAAAACAGTGAGTCTAGACAGCTTGTTTCCTTAATTAAGAATAAAACTATGAGGGTCTGTGGCACAACTCAATGATAGAGCACTTACCTAGCATGTGTGAAGCTCTGGATTCAATTCCCAGGACTGAAAAAACCTCTAACAACAACAACAACAACAACAACAACAACAACAACAACAACAACAAAGAGGTAAGTAAAACAGAGGGGAAACTATATTTTCTATTTTGGAATATAGGAAAGTGATTACTATCCAAGGAACATCAAAAGATATTTTTAATGCTGCCTGAAATACACAGTGGTATGCAAAAGAATACAAACTCCCTGCAAGAGCTAGCAGAGATTAGGGTGAACTGAGAAGCCAGGAAAGTGAAATAAAGGCCAAGCGACTTAAATGTAGTAGGGCTTCTAGCATCTTTATTGGTGTCACCAAAGGAATTAATAGGTCTCTAGCATTGAATCAGAGTTTAAATTTCCAGTGCCCTTTCAGAATTCATGAACAAAGAGAAAGATAAAAGTAGTGAATTGATGAAAGTGACAAAGGACAGAAAACCCTGCAAGTCTCAAGATGAACAAGCAATCCAAATTAATTAAAAGGGAAGAAAAAGTATTAGATTTGGCTTCTGCAGTCATAATTGCTAAGAAAGAGAGCAGAGAAACATCCATAAAATTTGGGTAAAAGCTGATTTCTCAAAGTTCCTGTTTACCAAAATTATCCTTCTTTGTAAAGAAATGAAAAAGAAGACCTAGGATCTAGGATGTACCACAGTGGTACATCACTGCACAAGACTATGTTCAATTTTCAGCACTGCAGAAAAAAAAAGACATTCTCACATTTGAAAGATTCAGAAAACAAATCATACATGTACATTTCTTAAAAATATATTTCACATGCGTAAGAACTTCACTGGGTTATGGAGATTTAAGATGGCTGAAGAGTGCCCAGCACTCACCTACTACTGCACAAAGAGCAAGAATAATAGGCATACACCTGTACTGTGAGTGAGTGACAGTGGGAAAACCCTGGAAACAAGTAAGAGATGGGGTGGAACCATGTAGGATTGAGAGCCCTGGGATGACAGATAGAAAGGGAAGCAAAACATCCCAGCAACTGCCACCCTGGCTGCACAGCCAGGGGAGGGGGATTCTCCCCTTTGCAGGGGTATGGGTGAAAAGGAGAGTCCCAGAAAACTCCATCAGTGTGGATGTTGGCAGTTCTAGCCACTGGAAAGTTTCTCAGTCCTCATGGACTTAAACCCACTTAGACAAGTAACCTGAAATCTGCACTGGACAGTGGTTTTGGAAGAAGACCTCACATCATCTCCTAGGAGACCTCAGGCTTTTCTGGGGTTCCTGATGCTCAGAATTATCTTGTGAAGTGAGCTAGCATATGAATGTTAGCTGCTCTAGAAATCAGAAACCCCTGTGTATTTCCATCTCAGGGATCCCACAGACATCCCACTGTATTGGCCTGAGGAAGGAGACTTACCTCATGAACTCAGAGAGTGACTGTAACCCAAGCCCACAGTACAGGTGTTTTCACAGAGAAGAGAACATAGAGCAACAACCTTGAAAAGAAAGAGATGAGAGCACAGCTAGCTGACTCTCATACCAGCGTCAGGACTACAATTAGATGTCCCCCGTGGTTTAGCTCCCCTCCCCCATACTGTGGCTGAGGCTCCTGTTATTGATGGGGCCGGGAGGGAACATGGTGGTTCCCACTGCTGCTCCATCCATGGGGCAAGCCTGAGCAGCTCCGGCTTCCAGCTCTCACCCCATCCCCCAGGCTTGCGCATTCAAAGGGACAGAAAGGGACTTTGCCACGTTTCCAGCTTCTGCCTTGCTCCCAGGAATGAGGGGAGAAAAGCTGAGCCTCCAACCTCTGCCTTGCCCTGAGCATGCACTGAACTGAATCAGCTGCTCTTCTGTCTCTGTGCTGCATGCTGCTGTCAGAACTGAGTGTGAGTACCAAAGAAGGGTGCTGTGGTTCCCACCATTACCTCTTCTCATGCAGAGTCTGGGCCCACACTACTGCTGGTCAGATGTCAGGGGCTTCAGGTTGCTCACCACTGCTGGGGCTGCCAGTGCCTGGTGCCATTTCTGGGAGCAGAGCCAATATCAACAGTGCCTGAGGAAACCTCACTCACTTGTGGTTCCCATTTCTACCATAGGAGAAGTCACATAGTGAGAAGCTCCCATCCACCCCTGTCTCCACCGCACCTGCCTGGGAGCTGCCATGGTGTACACACTCTTACATGGCCTGCAGAAACACAGCATCTTTCCATCTCCATTGTAGTACACTCTGCACTCAAAGTCACTAATGACAGACAAGCAAAAAGGAGATAAGTTTTCTTGCTAGTAGAAACAAGGCCAGCATTGCATAACAAACGGACATCCCAAGACACAATCTTAGGGGACAGCTGCTTAGGAAGGCCACCCGGTAAAAGTGGTAGAGATATCTCAGCAGCCAGATGCACCGGATGACATAATGTCTCCTAAAGAACACAACTCCCTAGCAACATATCCCAAGTAAGTTTATAGAGAAGATATGCCTGAAGAATTTAAAAGTGATTATTTTTTTAAAAAGCCTAATGAGATACAGGAGCATACAGAGAGTGAAAATGAAATTCGGAAGACAGTGCACAATGTGAGTGATAAACTCAGCATAGAGATAGAGATTTTGAGAAAGAACCAGTCAGAAATCTTGGAAATAAATAAGTCAACAAGTAAATTTTAAAAAATTTAGTTGGAAGTCTCACCAACAGATTAGAACAAGTTTTAGAAAAAATACTTGAACTTAAAGAAAGGTCTTTTGAAATATCTCAATCAGTCTGAAGAAGGAAGCGAAGCAGGTGGAGGAGAGCATTTAAAAAATCAGGACGTTATTAAGGGAACAAATATCCACATTTTTGGAATAACTGAAGAAGAAGGGATAAAGGATATAAAATCAAAGGGAATGAAATCAACATAGCAATGAGATATCTCTGCATTTCTATGTTTATTTCAGCACTATTCACAATAGTTAAAATCCAGAATCAGCCTGGGTAAGTAAAAAATGTGTACACATACAAAATAGAACACTATCAGCCATTGAGACAAATGAAATCCTGTGATGTCATCAACATGGATGAGACTGAGGGACATCAAGTTAAATGAAAAAAGCCAGTCATAGAAAGACAAGTTCCACATGTCTCTTATGTAAGAGAGCTGAGAATGTAAAACAGTGCTTAACAAAGTTTGATATGGATATACACATGTGAGAAGTAGACAAAGGGAGTCTGGAGCTGATGAGCACACAGTGGGTATATATGTGGAAATACCACACCAAGCCCATTGCTATGCAGTTTATGTTAATAAAAAGAAAAAAATAACTTGAAAAGACAATCAAATGAATAACTCAAAACTAGGTAAATCCTCCATAAAAAGACCTGACGCATTCCATAATCATCTGAGGAGGACAACGGTTTGTGCTGGCTGAGAAGCATGGGCCATGGCAATGGTTGCCAAATGTGGGTGTATCTGAGAATTACTGGAGGGGAACATTTAAAACCACCAAGGTTAAAGCCGATTTAGCTCAGTGGTTCCGCCGCCTGCCTCGCAAGTGCAAGGTCCCGAGTTGGATCCCCGGTACCAAAAAAAAAAAAAACTCACCAAGCTTAGCTTCCATAAGAGATCACCTGAATCAGAAATTCAGGCCAGCAAATGGAGATGTGAGCATTAAAATTTTTAAACCTGTGCACAAGATTTTACTATGCAGCAAAGCAGCAAAGGTGGAGACCTGTCATTCAGATACAGATCTGGCCTGGGTTTGAACTCATGCCTGTGGCTTATGGGACGAGTCATGATTGCAGACAGATGGTTCAACCTATATAAAATTCATTTATCATCTTAAAAACTGGGATAATAATTCATCTCTCATATTTTTCATTAGCAATAAATGAGAAAACACGTGTCATTCACCACCATGGGTATATGATTTGTAGCCACAAGGATACAGGATTTTCTCTTTTCTGTGAATGGCAGTGTGCAGAGCATGTTTTATTTTTTTCCCTCATCATAAATAAGAGTTTTGTAGTTAAGCAGCCTTTTCCCCATAAACCACTAACTTCTGTGTAATTCTGAGCATATTTCGGCTCCACAGAGAGCGGCAGCTCCTTTTGCAACCTTTAAAGGAAACTCTGAGATCTGCCCACTCCCACTTCTTTCACTGCTAAGCCAACGCCCTCTTTACAGAGTCCTGGGGAGCAAAGGGACCCAGCATAGCCCTGCTCCCTTCTGCCTCCACACAGTTGTGTGTGTGGCTCTCTGGCTTTTGTGCCTACAGTATCTTGACTTACACCGTGTTTTCTTGACAACTCCAGCTATATCTGCCCTTCCATAAAACCCATGTGAACTGTCGTATTTTCTACTATGGACTATATACATTTTAGTAGAGAATTATTTGTTATTTTTAAAAATTATTTGTTATTTTGTATGTAACAGTCTCAAATAAATTTTAGTTTCCTGTGAGTGGTGAAGGAAGAAGAGAGGATAGTGTGAGAAAAATATTTAA
Source organism: Heterocephalus glaber (assembly GCF_053883595.1). Taxonomy (NCBI): domain Eukaryota; kingdom Metazoa; phylum Chordata; class Mammalia; order Rodentia; family Bathyergidae; genus Heterocephalus; species Heterocephalus glaber. Next base: position 12,521,400 of record NW_028258156.1, read on the forward strand.
CAATGTATGAAAAAATGTTCATAATGTGGAATTGAAAGAAAAAAGTAGAACACCACGTTGAATATACAATATTGACTTGATTATGGAAAACTGAATGAGGCAAAGACTGGAAAATTAAAGTATTGGCAGTGGCAACCTCTTAGTGGTTATTGGAGAGACTTAGTGATTATGGGAGACTTTCATGTTTTCTCCATACTTTAAAAAATTTCCCATGAGCTATATTTATTAGTTCTATAGTAAGTCACAGTATTTCTATTTAAAAGAATCTGTGATACAAAGTAACACAAGAGAATCAAACATTTCAAAAATGCATATTATAAAATTCCAAGAAAAATATATAGAAATTGTTATTATTCACAAAAGAAGGCATAAGAATATCAAATAGGCACAGAACATTTGTCAATATTGTCATTTGTCGAGGAAATGCAAATTAAGACCATAATCAATTATCACTACACAGACCATAATATAACTGAAATTAAAAAGTTTGACAATGCACAATAATGGCCAGAATGTGCTTCTACCTGTATATTCAGGGGTAATGTCTATGCCTATAATACTGAAATAGTGGAAGTAACCTATTAAGCCTGCAGAAACAGTTGAAAAATTATTGTATCACTGCAAAGCAGAATATTTTACAGCCACTAAAAGTTCTATTTTGAGAGAATTTTAAGCAGTAGGTATTATGAGGTTTTTTATATTTTTAATTTTAATTTTATTTATTTTTATTAATACATGTTTATAGCACATAATGATCACTTTCCTCATGCAGAGATGATTCATATACAAAGCACATCTCAATTCTTTATCCCATCCCCAACCCTCCATCCATCCTCCATCAATTTCTTTGTTCCCTTCCCATTTGCAAAATGTCTTTCTCCCTATTTCATATCATCTATCTTTTATTTTGAGCTTTATTTATATTTTGTGTTTTTTATATAAGAGAAACCATGTGATATTTATGCTTGTGTTAATACAGTGGAACCTTGGTTTGTGAATTTAATTCTTTCCAGGTTTATGGTCTCAGGGTGCATCTATTTTCCTACAAATGACTCATGTCTATCCTTTAGGCAGAGTAACACTCCACTGTGTATAAATACCACATTTTCTTTAGCCATTCCATCTGTTGATGGACATAAAAGCCCTCCTCCAACAATTGTGAGGGAATAAACATGGGTATCACTGTAATATGACCTCTTTAACTCTTTTGAGATGCTACCTAGCAGAGGAGTAGAGCTGGGTCATGTAGAATTTCTAGTTTTAGTTTTTTGAGAAATCTCCATACTGATTTCCATAATAATTGTACTAGTTTACATTCCCAACAATGTAGAAGTGTACTTTTTACTCTGTTGTCTCACCAGCACTTGCTTTTGTTTGATTTCTTGATGAAAACCATTTTTTTTAGAGAAAGGTGGAATCTCAGTGTTGTTATAATTTGCATTTCTTTAATGGGCAGAGATGTTGAAGATTTTTTCATGTATTAATTGGCCATTTGTACTTCTAGGAATTGTCTATTCATCTTAAATGTCCATTTTTTGATTTGGTCTTTTATTTTAGGTCATCTCATTTTATTTAGTTCTTTATATATTCTAGATGTTAGTCTTCTGTCCAAGGACTAGCTGGCAAATTTTTTTCCCCCATTGTCTAGGTTGCTTCTTTACTCTGTTTGTTGTTTCCTTTATTGTGCAGAAGTTTTTAATTTGATGGATTCCATTTGTTGATTCTTGGTACCATTTCTTCTGCAATTGGGGTTATGTTCAGAAAATCCTTGCCTACATCTATCTTTTCAAGAGTTTTACATATTTATCTTCCAGCAGATTAAGTGTCTAATTGTTAGATTTTGATTTTTAGTTTAGTTGGTACATGATAAGATACATATAGGTCCACCTTCAATTTCTGCACATTGCCAATTTTCCCAGCATCATTTGTTAAAGAAGCTATTTTTCTTCCAGTGTATGTTTTGGCCCTTTTGTCAAAGATTAGATAGCTAAATATGCCTGGGGTCATTTCTGCATCATCTATTCTGCCCCATTGATCCACATGTCTGTTTTTGTGCCAGTACCATGCTGTTTTTATCACTGTAGCTTTATAATGTAACTTGAAGTCCAGGATTGTGGTGTCTCCTGCTTTGCTCTTGTTGCCCAGGATTGCTTTTGCTGTTCTCTGTCTCTTCTGGTTTCATATGAATTTTACAATTGTTTTCTCTAGTTCTGTGAGGAATGCTGTCATATTTTGATTAGGGTTGGGTTAAATCTGTATATCAGTTTTTGGGAGTATTGGATTTGTCTATCCAGGGACGGGGGATATCTTTCCATTTTCTGAAGTCCTCTTTGATCTCCTTTTTAAGTATGCTGTAGTTTTCACTGTAGAGATCTTTCATCTCCTTGGTTAATTCCTAAGTATTTAATTTTTCTTGATAATTTTGAATGGTATTGTTTTTCTGATTTGCAGTGAGTTCATTATTGGTATAGAGAAATGCTATAGATTTTTTGTGTGTTGATTTTGTATCCTGCTGTGTTTTGCTTAATTTGGTTATTCTAGGAGTCTTCGTGGAATTTTGGGGGGTCTTCTACACAGAGGATCATGTCATTTGTGAAAAATTACAGTTTGACTTCTTCCTTTTCTTTATATATGTATTTTATTTCTTTCTCTTGCCTTTTTGCTCTGCCCAATATTTTGAATACCATATTGAACAAGAGTGGTAACAATAGACATCCTTGTCTTATTGCTGATTTTAGAGGGAAAGCGTCCTTCATTTAATAAGATGTTGGAAGAAGGCTTGTCATAAATGCTTTTATCAGTTTGAGATACGGTTCTTCTATACCTAGTTACTTCAGGGCTTTTATGATAAGTGGATATTGGCTTTTGTCAAAAGTTTTTTCCACATCTGTTGATGGCACTCTGCCTCACTTTGAATACATTTATCCTACTGTTCCAACTACTTTGTGAAACAGTTCTGGAAGTCTTCTTTCACTAATGGCTTTATGAGGTGTAACCAAAAATATAGTGAATGCTGTCGCTAAGTGTCATCCACCAGAAAGACAAGCTTGTAAACATATTATTGTGTGTCCTCACTAACCTTATTCACCTGATCTGGCACCATGTGACTCCTGGCTCTTCCCCAAAGTCAAAATGAACAGGATACGTAAATGTTTTGAATCTCAATTCAAGAGCTCAAAGCAGACATGACAGTGCAAATAATTCCAGAAATTAATCATAAAGTGTGTTTGAAATGAACAGGAATATTGAGGAGGATTAATAGCAATGTGTCTTTTTACTGTAATAATTTTTAAAAAATTTAAACATTCACAATATATTTCAATTGCACCTCATAGATAAAAATATTCAAGAATCAAAATGGAATGCTTCATTCAACTTTTCAAAATTTCAGTGGAAGAAAAGGAGTATATACATATAACTTGTTTTCTTTAAACCCGACTCTATTTGAAGCAGCTGTGACAATCCTTGATGTGTTGTTTTCTGGCTTGGAGTCTAGTGCTAGTTCCACATAAACTGAAGTACCCACTCAGATCTGTTTAATAGTTTACCAGGATTAAATACTCAAACCATTACATTTTTGTGGGTTTGACATTCTAAAGTTTTGCTTTCAACTCTGCTTCCAAATCTTTAATTTGGAGAAGGAAACAAAGAAATTTCCAGGTAAATGTGGCCATTAGAGGAAACCAGAAAAATAGATTCACTTCAGCCATGCCTCCATTTAAGCAAAAACCTGGTTCACCCTAAAGAGCCCCGGATAGCTGATCAATTATTATTCTGTGTAACTCTGAGGCCACTGTTTTGGTATCTAGCCCTCTACCTTTTTCTTTTCTTTTTTGTATTACTTAGGGGCATTCTACAAATAAGCTACATCCCCAGCCCTTTTTATTTTTTATTTCGAGACAGGTTCTCACTAAGATGCCCAGGCTGGCCTCAAAGTTGGCAATCCTCCTGCTTCAGCCTCTCCAGTAGCTGAAATTATAGGCACGTGCCATCATGCCCAGCTCATCCAGCCATTTAAACTGGAACACGAACCTCTTTAATATGAAAGTCTTGTGGTTGTTTTTAGAAAAGAAGATGATCAGGGTTTTCCAGGGTTTCTACATGTTTGGGAAGTTTTGAGCCAGTGGGCTCTGGGAGCCAAGGCAATGGGGATCTTCCCAGCGTCGCCAGAGCGCCCCCTTGTCCCGCCGCTTCCAGGGCACACCTGTTGCGATGGCTCCGGTGTTCTGGTCGCGCAGCCCCGAGGGCGACGCCTCGGGCTCCAGGAGAAAACGTGGCAGTTTGTCGAAGAGCCCCAAGCCCAGCAAATCCTCCCGCTCCCCGCGGGGCCGGGGCCGCGGATCTCGCTCACGCTCTTGTTCTCCGTCTGGTGATCCTTGGAATGGCCTCAGCCGTCCGTCCGCTGAGTGGCCTCATCCAAAGCTCCCGAAACCAGCTGCACCGCTCCCGCTCGGGGTCGCGCTCTCGAGAGCGACTCTCCGCGCTGCGGAGCACCCCTTTGCGCCTGCCTCCTCCTCCGCATATTATGGCGCCTACTCGCACCCCTAAGGTGGCGGCGACAAGCCATGGCCCAGCCTCCTGGACAAAGAGAGGGAGGAGAGCCTGCGGCAGAAAAGATTAAGTGAGAGAGAAAGGATTGGAGAATTGGGAGCTCCTGGAGTATGGGGACTTTCTCCAAAGAATCCTGAACCAGGCTCTGATGAACATACACCAGTAGAGGATGAAGAGCCAAAGAAAAGCACTACTTCAGCATCCAGTTCAGAAGAGGAAAAGAAGAAAAGGTCTACCCGTTCAAAAGAAAGGTCCAAGAAAAAGAGAAAGAAGAAATCATCTAAAAGAAAAGACAAGAAATACTCTGAAGATAGTGACAGTGACTCTGATTCTGAAACAGACTCCAGTGATGAAGATACAAAAAGGAGAGCAAAGAAAGCTAAGAAAAAGGAAAAAAAGAAGAAACACAGATCGAAGAAATATAAGAAAAAGAAGTCTAAGAAGAGCAGAAAACAGTCCAGTGATTCAAGTTCTAAAGATTCCCAAGAAGAATTTCTGGAGAATCTCTGGAAGGATCGATCAAAGACTGAAGAACGCTCAGATTTAATTGGCCCAGAAGCTCCAAAAACGCTTGCCTCTCAAGATGATAAACCTTGGAACTATGGCCATGCTCTATTACCTGGTGAAGGTGCGGCTATGGCTGAATATGTAAAAGCTGGGAAACGTATTCCACGAAGAGGTGAAATTGGGTTGACAAGTGAAGAAACTGCATCATTTGAGTGTTCGGGTTACGTAATGAGTGGTAGCAGGCATCGCCGAAGGGAGGCCGTGCGACTGCGAAAAGAGAACCAGATCTATAGTGCTGATGAGAAGAGACCCTTGCGTCTTTTAACCAAGAAGAGAGACGAAAGAGAAAGAACAAGATTCTGGCCGGTTTTCAAGAGATGGTATACAGAAAGACCAAAGGGAAGGATGACAAATAAAGATTTTCTAATTGTTCAGCAGGCATTTTTCACAGCAAAAAAAGAAAGTCTGCGTTCTACACAAACACAAAAAGATTATTATGCTCTGAAAAAGCTTTACGGTGCTACTGTGCCTTCTATTTAATTCCTTCAGTCCTTCAATTAAAAAACTGCTTATTGATAATAACTTTAGTAAATTATTTGGGATTGACCTTAACGTTTTGGTTTAAAAATCCAAATTATGAATGAAATGCTACTGTATTAGGGAGGTGGCATGGAGAGAAAGTGTCAGTAAGATGAGAAACTTAATCTCACGCTAAGGCTCAGTGCTCCTACTGGCTCTACACAACGCCGACCCTAAGTGTTCTTAGGGGAAATTATTCCTCTGTGTTGAAAGTGTTATAAGTGGACTTGATAGAAACTACACAGGAGGCTACTTTTGTTAACAAAATGAAAGCTTTGCTGAAAAAAAAGAGCAAGTCTGGAATTTGAAAACTGACTTGTAAGATATAATATATAATTTTCCCTGGAATAGTTATTTTGCTTTCAATACCTACCTGTACTCTAAAATGAGCCAAGCCAAAAAGCAAACTAACCCATGGATTTTTTGAATTGAAAATATAAACATATGGTGTTTTAAATTCTTAATAATCCACTTAAAGATAGCTCTTTCAGGGGCTGGGGATATAGCTCAGTGGTACAGTGCATGCTTAGCATACCTAAGACTCTGGGTTCGATTCTCAGCACTGCCAAAGGAAAAAAAACAACTTTCAAATATAAAGTCTTGGGAAGTCTATTGCTGTGCCAGTGTAAGCACCTTATTTCTATTTAATCTATACTTCAATGATAGGATAACATCTGGAAAGAATGAGAGTCAACTATAGTCAAGAGTGCTGGTGGGGAAAAATATGAGTCAGTTGTTTCATAAGATGAAGCTAAAATGATATTAAACTTTTTGCAGTGCTAGTGATTAAATCCTGGAGCTTTGCACTGAGCTACATCCCCAGCCCTTTCTATTTTTATTTATTTTTTTGAGACAGGGTCTTAGTCACGAAGTTGCTCAGGCTGGACTTGAACTTGTGATCCTCTTGTCTCAGCCTTGATATTAAACATTTTTAAACTTTGTCTTTTATGTAAGAAGAAGATCTAGCTATAAACATTAAATCTTTCAGTTTAATTTTTATATCTATCATTCAGTTTAATCATTAACTTTGTATAAAACCCCCTCACATTATCACTTTTTTGGAAAGTGCAAATGGTGGGACTGTGAGATCATAATCTTTTTCCTTCCCTTATTTTGTTCAATTTAATTAGGTCACTTTGGGGAGGGGACGGTTGAAGTTTTCACTGTTTTTGTTAAGGTTGGAAGGCTGTTTTGATCTCCAGTATTATTATATGCATAGGATAAATTTAGATTGCTGGGTGACAGGAAAATTTTGACTATGCCATTATGAAATACCCTTCTTATAATAATTTAAAGTGGTTTTTGTTCAGTTTTTAAATAAGACACTCATATTTCAAGTACAGAGCACAAATTTTTCTATTTAACATATATTCTTGGGAAATCTCTACCTTTAATCCACAACGGCTGAACTAAACAGCAGTCAGCATAGAGCAATGTCTGTGACCCCTAAACTTGAGGTGATTTATGCTACCTAGCCTAAATTCCAAAAGTTAAAAGGAAACTAGGTCCCAAACTTGTAAGTCTTAATCCATCTACTTCCTTGTATAATAAAACCTGAAGTTTATAATTCCCACTTTACAAAATGTTTTCTCTAAGGACATTTTCGTTACTGGTTCTTAGAGGCTGACATGGTATATTCTTTTATTTTTAGTAGGCAAGCTAGTGTAAATGCAGCAATTTTGCAATACATACATGGATATTGTGAATTTTCATTTGAGTAAACAAAAGAAAAGATATTAAATTATTTGAGAGCCTTACCACTTTTTTCATCAGGGTTTTTTGGGAAATATCTGTGAAACAATAGCTTCAGTAGCATATTCTTTAGGAAAGAGGAAGGAAGAATAAAAGGGCTTAAAGTATTTTATTTTCAGCTTATGAGACTTAGTGCTTCAAACCATGTTCACCTAAGCCATAAGTCAAGTGGTAGGGCTATTGTGTTTCAAAGATATTTTTCTATTCTTCAATGAGGCACCTCCTTGCCTGTCACTCTGTTTCCCACCTTCTCACCTGTCACTCTGATAGGATTTTCCCTTCCTTTTAATTTATTGCACAAATATGGTTTCAAAAAAAAAGAAGGGGGCCAGGGATTTAGCTCAGTGTTTCCGCCACCTGCCTTGCATGCGCAAGGACCTGAGTTCGATCCCTGGTACCAAAAAAAAAAAGGAAGAAAAATTAGTCACAGTCCTACCATCTGAATCGCTAGTATTCTGTGTTCTTTTCCAGTGTTTGTCTGAGTATGTATTCTGATGTACTTGTGAGTAATCACTGAGTGTAATGTAAATTTGTCTTTGGTGTTTTAAAATTTTGCAGCCTGGTAAGGGAGCTTCTCAGAAAAGGTGGAAACAAGAGATGATCTGATATGAGGATGGGCAGACCAGAAATAAGAAAGGGTACTGATTGAACCCATTTCTGTTACATTGCCCCCCATCCCCCGACCCCCGTCTTCAAGCCACACTGCTGCCATCACAAGTGTGATGGTGTGTTGTGGAAGGCAGCATGCCAGGTGTCAGAGTATAAGTGTACTGTTCAGCAGTAAGGCCAACTCGCGGTAAATAAAGTGATCTATGAGGAGGGCCGCCCTTCAAACTGGTTATACTAGGAGCTGTAGAACCTTCTCCATTTTTTTGTACCTCAGTTGGAACCATAAGGGTGTGTCTGGATTGGAGACTTAGGTGCAGATAGGAGATTAAGCAGCCAAGTACCAGCCATGGTTTGGTCTGACAGGTGAATTTTAGCAACTCTCTAAACTCAGCTCTGTACTTGTAAGTCTCAAAAATGATGCATAATGATGGGAAAAATCTTGTAGAAAATAAAAAACAACTTTCTGGTTACTCTGCTAGTGTGATGGAAGTTGCAGAATGGAAAGTGAATGAATGTAAAAAATACAGCTCAATTGTATGCCACAAGTTTATTCAATAAATATTCTGTGGTTTGAAAAAAAAAAGAAAAGAAGATCAGTTTTTTCTTGGAAGATCTTTAGTAATGATTTCTGCTTAGTTTTAAGGCTACTTTAATATGATTCTTAGTTCTGGATCCCATTACATTAATGAAATAATTGCTTTTCTACCTGAAACTGTTTTTCCTTCCTCTTTTACTAGTATTCTCAAAGTTCATAGCTCTCCAATACTATTTAAACTTAATTTTTTGCTTGTGTATAAAGTTTGAGATATTTATTATAGGTATCAAATGTTAGTATCATGAATATCATTTTTGACTATAAGGCAAAGAAGAAAGAGAGGAAGTGTAGACCTGGAACACAGAAGGCCTGACCTTCGTTTCAATTCTGTTATCAATCAGCTCTTAATCCTCTTCCAACTCTATTTTTTTCATCTAAAAAGTTATGACATTTAAGCAAAATGTCTATCAGGTTTTCTCTATTTCAAAAACTCAAGGAATCTCCTAGTTATCAGAGAGCAGGGTATGTTCTTTCCACTGTCAATGTGTCTAAAGCTTTTGGGACCATCCAGCACACCAATGTTATTATGCGATGGAGTACCCTATGGTTTGCAAGCTTACCCACATATCGCATATTGTTAGATTAATATGTGTTGTCTCTTTAAGCATATCTTCTAGGAAGATGGATTCACAGAGACTGGGATTGAGTGTTTAATGAAAGAAAGCTTCCAATGAACAAAGAGCAAGATTTATGCTTTCAAGACCTCATCAAGTGATTTCCGTAAATATATAACCTAGTAAATCTAAATTCAAAACACCACTTAATACTTATTAAAATTGTTTAGACATTCCTGAGATTCAAAATAAGTTATACACTGCAGATTAGAAAAATTATAGGTTTTATTACAAATTCATACCAATGATACTTTTTTATTAGCTTCATATCAAAATATAATTTATTCAAGACCCTACTTGAGACAACTGTTCTATCTTTGCTTTAGTATTAACAAGCATTTCAGGTTTCATAAAACCCACATTTAAAGATAGACTTCATTTCTAGAACTTGAATTTCCAACACTATGGAAGAAGGCTTCCTTTGTTTTCATAATCTGTAGTATTTGGATTATGGAAGCATTTTTTTTTTCATTTTAAAAAATTTTAGTTTTGTGGTACTGTGAGTTTGAACTCAGAGCCTCAACATTCTAGGCAAACACACTACCACTGAGATACATCTTCAGCAACAAGGAAGCATATTTTTAATGAAAAACTTGTTAGTAAGTATTTAGATAGTTATTAATTTCAGAGTATACCAGTGGGGACTATAGCAGCATTTTCCCCCACACTGCTGTCCACAAAGAGGTTGTGATTTTTTTCCCTTTTCTGTAACACTGTTATTTTTTTAGTGACTTCTCCTGAGTTTTGGATTAAAATTGTTCCTTGCCCAAAACCTTCTTAGGTGACTACACCTTATAACTGTCCTCCAGTGTAAGCTTTTTTTCTTTTCTACAGACTCATTCAAGAAACGCACCCTTACCCACAAGCACAGATGTCATTCATTGCTTTCACAATCCTTTCTGTTTGTCAATATTGCTCCATCCCTTCCATCCACTTAGTAAGCACATATGAGTGTCTTTTGTTCTGAGCACTATGCTAGATATTGTGGGCATGCATGTTTTTGGCCTTAAGCAGAGTGTCTCTAGTGGTTAGAAGATAAATTTCCAAGTGTCACAGTGCCTTGTGATTGGGTGCTTTCAATGTAGTAGCACAAGTGCAAAAATAAATCAGAGTAAGAAGGATAGCTAGGAAAAAAGTTTGAAAATTGTAATAAGAATAAGGGCAGAGAGGGTTTGCCCTGCCAGACGTAAAAACATGATAAAAGTAAGATGTGGTGCTTTTTACTCCTCAGGCAGGTTGGGTTAGTCTTCTCCACCTCATGTGTCCCATACAATGATTGATTATTAAAGCCCTAGCATTCTGGTCATTTTCTTTCTTACCATCACATTCCTGGTCAGTATTAATAGTCAATGGCCAATGAACTTTCTTTACAGCTCCCGGATCTCCTCAATTCCCAGATCAAGCCTCTCCCCACACATCCACCACAGCTACATCCTGGGCTTGTCCATGCCTCCATATTGTTCTGTTCTGTACTCTCAAACTCTTGCTAGTGCCTTCTTATTCTCACATTTCTCTCAGTCAATTACTTGCACAGCACTCCAGGTCTTTGTCTACATCACACAATGAACACTTTTATTCTTATCGCCTATCCTTCCAGCCTTCCTCATCGCCTCTTCTTATGCTATGAATGCCTAAGCCACAAGGCCCATGTGGAATGCCCACCCACTGAATCCAGGTGTGCCTGCTATAGTCCCTGCTGACAAACACAGGAAGATAAGCTCAGCCTACACTTTTCCTTTACTCTTTCAGCCAAAGGAGTACAGCATATTGCAAAGAAGAAACAAATGGGCATGGGGGCGTGGCCATGGTTTCCAATGTGGTCTGGACCCTTAATGCTGCTCTGTTATCATTTTTCCCATACTTATCATAATTATTTTAAATTTCTACCATTGTCAGGCTGGGGATTTACCTCAGTGGTTCCGCTGCCTGCCTCCCAAGTTCAAGGACCCAAGTTTGATCCCCGGTACCAAAAAAAAAAAAAAAAAAGAATTTCTGCCATTGTCCTCAAGTATCCTTACTTGCCGTTTGAATTATTGGTTTCAACAAATGATGGAACTAATTCACAAGAAAACAGTGAGCAAAAATTGTAGTACTTTGACTTCTTTACCTCTTCCAGCCAACACCTGTGTGTATTAAATTGCTTGCTACAGCTTTGGTGGAAAGAGAGATACACCCACTTCTAGTGATAGCTATTTTCTCTACCTACATTTGGACCCTCATTTCTTCCTTGTATTAGTCCCCATTCTGTAGAGAAACGGAGTCAACATGATATATAGATATATAAGAGGAGGTATATTTTGGGAATTGGCTCACAGGACTATGGAGGCTAACGTCCCATGATCTGCCATCTGCAAACTGGAGATCAAGGGGAGCCTGGTGTAATTTAGTCCAAGTTAAAAGGTCTGAGGACCAAAGGTATAGGTCTGAGAAACTGGATTTAGGGGGGAGGCTTGCTAGTATGAGTCCTGGACTCTGAAATTCCAAGAACCAGGAGCTCTGTCCATGTCCACAGGCAGAAGATGGATGCCTTGGTTTAAGAAAAAAAATGAATTTCCCTTTCCTCAGCACTTTTGATGTATCCAGGACTTTATTGGATTGGATGTTGTCACTCATACTTTGTTAGGGTGAATCTTGTTACTCAATGGATTCAAATACTAATACCTTCTGAAAATACAAACACACCCAGAAATAATATTTTCCTAATTATCTGGGCACTTAAACTGACACTTAATATTAAACATCAGACTCAAATGTTTAGTCATCCAACTCATTATCCTGTCTTTTCTATAGTCATATTTTCAGTGCAGTAACATGTTGAAGTTTCTCTCACCTAAAAAACGGAAACCCTTTTCTGATTCTGCTTCTATTCCACCTATTTATGTTCTATCTCTTCCTTTCATACCTAAGTGTCCATAAAGAAAGCAAGGTTCACTTTTAGCCTCCATTTCCTCACCTTCCACTCATACTTCATGAGCTATTGTAAGATATGTCACATAGGTAAAAGAATATGCACATATATAAATGATAATTAAAATGCATCCACCCAGCTGCTCAGTTTAAGAAATAAAATATTATTAAGAGCTTTAAAATAAATCTGTTACTCTTCCTAAAACAATTACCCTCCCTATAAAGGCAGTTATAGTTTCACTTATTTTTGTTTCTAATTTATATATACCTAAACCATATATGGTTCACTTTTACATGTTTTGATTTCATATGAATTTCTAATATAGATATTCTTCTATGGTTCATTTTGCTGGTTTATTTTATTGTTTTAGCTCCATATTATTTGTTAATTTATCTATATACTTTACCGTCGTGGTTCATAATATATTGTATAATTGGAATATATCATAATTTGACTGTTTCCAGTTATTATTACATGAAAATGCAGATCTCATAAATTAAGAATATTTGATTTTGGCAATTTAATATAGTTTAACTGATATAAAAAATGCTGCTGAAAACATTCTTGTGTCTTCTTATGTCTGTGTGAAAAATTCCCTATCCTAGAATAGAAGTAGAAGTCATAATTTCAACAGTATGAGCATCTCCGTATTTACAATATCATGTGTGATGGTTAAGCTTAATTGTGTTAATTTTATTGGCTTGGGAACCATCAAGGGGATTCAGTTACTATATCTGGTCTCTGGCCCTCTCCTTTTTTGGCACTGTTCTTCTGTTCTTCCCAGTCAGCACGAACTAAAGCATCTTTGCTCCTCCACATGCTTCTGCCATGATGTTTCTGCCTTGAAACTAGATGACCATGGGCTGAATCCCCTGAAACCATGAGCTAAATTAAACCTTTCCTCCTTTAAATTGTGGGTGTCAGATATTATATCTCAGCAGTGGAAAAGCTGACTAATACATCATGTCAAATTGTTTTTCAAAATTATCCCAGTCTATACCCTTAAATATATCAAAGTATAAATATTCCATTTGTTTTAGGTTCTTAACACAGAATTTTTTCCTGTAAAAATTGCAAACCTAAGAGATGTAGAATTATATTTCATTTTTAAAATTTTGTTTTCCTTATTAGTGATGAAGTTAAGTATCTCTTCCTATGTTAAGTGGTCATTTGTGTATTCTATTTATGTTTATATACATTTATACACATTGTTTATATGCATATTCAAAATAATTTAGCAAGAGTTATTTGTGAGTTATGGGTGTTGGTTTTCAGTGATACATATACCTTTCTGTATGGGGCAGGTATTACCCCTCAGATTTTTTTGGTGGTACTGGAGATTGAACCCAGCTATATCTCAGTACTCTTTTAGTTTTTATTTTGAGGCAGGGTCTTGCTAAGATGCTAAGTTACCTGGGCTGGGCTTGAAATTAAAATCCTCCTGCCTTGGCCTCCCAGAGTGCTAGAGTTACAGATTTGTGCCACCCTTTTATGGTACACTTAAATGAGCGGAATATCTTAATATCAAGTTCCCCAACTCATTTTCTTTAGTTTTTTTTTTCTTACGATTCTTCTTAAATACTTTTCTACTCTGTGGTTATAATAACTTTTTTATATCTGAGAGTTTTGACTTTTATATGTATATATTCTTTAACTTATTTAGAACAGATTTTTGTGTGAGATGTAAAGCACAAATCTATTTTCATTTTTTAGGAAAACTGGATGCTAATTTCCATGGCAGCATCTTCTGAATAGGTTGTCTTTCGTGCACAGATTTGCAATGCCACATCAGACATATATCAAGTCTTGTTTCCCTTCTACTGGTCTATATGTCTGTTTATGCACCAAATAAGCCATGAGCCAGGTGTGTTGGCACATGCTATAACCCCAGCACTGTTATTAATTTGAATAACTTTTAGTAGTTTTGGAAATTCTATCAGGACAATCATATCTTCTGCAAATAATGAGAATTTTGTTTATTGTTTCCTATCCTCTTATATTGTTTTTCTCCTACCTTCATGTACTTTCTTTAATTCTCAGTTGAATACTATTTAAAGAGAATGACTTTACCAACTCACCAATGAAAATGATGTTTCCTGTGAGATTTTTATAGATATTCTTTTGCCAGTTAGGAAAGTTCTCTTCTGTTCCAAATTTTTAAAAAGTTGTCAATATGAATGAATATTGACTTTCATCTGCAAAAAAATGAGATGATTTTATATTTTAACCATTATATATTGTGTTAATTTACATTAACTTTTAAAAACATTAACAAACCCTTTGTTTTTTTTTAATAAAGTCAATTTAATAACTTGTATGTGTTTGTGTTTTATACATTGCTGGATTTAACTTGCTGATATCTCATATTTAATTTTGAAATCAAGATGACTTCATAATGGCTTCATAAAGCAACATAAGTAGGAATGTGATTTTTTTTTTAACTCTCCGGAAGAGTTTAGGTTAAGTTGAAATCATTTGCTCATTTAGTACTTAGAACTTGTAAAACTTTGTTGCAGATTTAAGCTTTTTCATAAGAAGATAGTGGTTTAATTTCTTCACTGGTTAGAGCATCACACAAGTTTTGTCAATTTTTTATAAAATGTAATTTTCTAAGAAATGTACCCACATTGTCAAAGTTGTCATTGTGGTCTAAAGTAGTCCCTAACACTTTTCTCTTTTCCTCATTTGTGCTTCTTTCGAAGTGGTTTCATTTTACTTTGTCAGTAGTATCTATATCTTTCCCTTTTTTTCTTGCTTAGTCTTGTCAGCGCCATCTGGATTTCATGTGTTTGTTTCAAAAAACAGATCTGGTCGTGTTGATTCTTCTTATATCTTTATTTTTCATTTTATTAATTTCTAATTTTTGTCTTTTCTTACTTTTGGGGCTTATTTTTCAATAGTTTTCTTAGTTATATATCTATAATATCTACCGGAGGAGCTGTTTGTGGAAACTTTCTTGATTTTTTTACTTTTTATCTAGATCAAAACCCTATTTCATAATTCTAGGTATGTAGCTATAAATATTTCATCAATTTAATATTATTTTACAGTCTTCTGGCTTCAAGCATTGTTGTAGAATTCCACTGTCATTCAGTTTCCTTGAAGGTAATCTGTTTTTCTCTCTATCTTTTTTTAAAAGGTCTTTTTAATTTGTGTTCTACAGTCTGGTGAAGATTGGGATTTGTTTTGTTTCTTGAGTCTGAATTTTCAATTCTGCAATCAGAATTCTGAAATTCCTTGAGCACTTTTTCCTTCCAAAATTATATCTCTGACATTTCTGATATTTAGCAATTCTGGTTGGATTTATGCTCTATCTTGTTTGAGTAATGCTCTGCCACTTATGTTTCTCAGCTACTTTTACATTCTATCTGTTTTTCTGTGCTTTTGGGGGGCTAGTTACTTCCAACCTGTGTTCCAATTTAACCTCTCTTTGATCACATCCAGTAGATTAAGCAGCATATCTATTTTTAATTTTAGTTATTGTATGTTTAATTTCTAAATGTATAATTTTCTTTTCACTAGAACTGCCCAGTCATCTTTATAGGCACTTTGTCCTTATTCACATCTGATTTTTTAAAAAATTTCACTTTTATGCACTAGCATACATTGTAAAATGTGAGAGTTTCAATATCTAGGTCTGATTTTTTTAACACACTTATCTCATCACTCTTGCCACTGTCAGAAGCAGTTCTGGAAGTCCTCTTAGGTAGGTGCCTTTAGCACTGTAGTAACTGCCTTGATGTTCTGAATCAATTCATATTTTACTTTCATGGTCATTTTGACTTTGGGGAAGAATCAGAAGTCACAGGCTGCTAGATTTGATGAATAAGGTGGATAAGGACATAGCACAATATTTTTATGAGCCTGTCTTTCCTTTGGATGGCAGCAACTTCCATCATATTTTTGATCACAGCTTGTAAAGACACTCATGAAAGAGGACTTCCAGAACTGCTTTAGAAAGTGACAAAAATGTTGGGATCAGTGTGTCTGAAGCAGGAGGCAACACTTTGAGGGGGATTAATGGTAAGTATTTATGTATATTTTAATCATCCCTTTTATATGGAAATTATTTAAGGCTTTATTTAAAAATTGAATCATTGTGGGAAAAGTATTTCTTTCTGACAGGTATTCATGGAAGCTTCAAACCTAGGATGGCTATAGTCTTTTTCAGATATGCAGACAGTGAGTTGTAGGGCCTTGTGTTAGGCAGTGTGACTGGTGGGACCAAAAGATGAGTGGGGATTTACTAGGGCAACTGGCCCATGCAATTATTGAAGCTCAGAAGTCAGACAACAGACTATCTATAAACAAGAAAACCAGGGAAGGTGTTGATGTAACTCTCAGTCTAAGGATACAAATGAGAATGCCGGGGACTACTGGTATAAGTCCAAACCCCAAAGCTGGAGAACCTAGAGTTCTGATGCCCAAGGGCAAAAGAGTGTCTCAGCTCCAAAAGAGTAGGGGAAATTTGCTTTAGATCAACCTTTTTATTCTATCTGGGCACTCAGCATACTGGATGATGCCTGCCCATACATTGAAGGTAGATTGTCCTTAGTCAGAACACTGATTCAAATGCCAGCCTACTCTGGAAACACCTGGCAGACTGGCACATAAAAGGTGCTCTGCCAGTCACAGTCATCTGACTACACAGACAAGTTGACATCTAAGATTAGCTGCTCTAGACCCTGTAGCCTAGGACAGTTTGAAGATTAGCTGTGGCTTATGAATTTGCAGGAGACATTCTGTTGCTTTGTTTCTTCATTCAAAGTAGCTAATTATTATTAACTTTTATTTTTTCTATTTCACGCGTTCACTGAAGATGTAATTCCTTGTAATTTCCAGAACTTGAATTTAGCTTTCCCGCTCATGCAGACTTGAGTTTATTTAAGTCAAAACTGAAGCTCTAAGTCATGAGAATTAGCAGATGGTTTCACTGCTTACAACTCTCCAAGGTGCATCTTCCCAGAACTTCTGGCCTCTGATGAGTCTCATGATTTGTCTTACTCTGTCCAAATCAGGCATGTATGAAAATATGTTTTATTTTGTATCTACTACTTTTAGGTTCTTTGGAGCAGAATAGACTTTCAGGATATCCACTCTGCCAATATTGTTGGAAAAGGAAGTCTCCGTCTACTCGTCACTTTACTGGAACCAAGTTTTGCCCCTAGCATTTTACAGAACCTACTCTTGTTAAGGTCACAAGTGACATCATAATCCCTAAGTAAAGTAAATATTCATCAGCACTTTTTTTTCACTCTGCAGCTTTTGAAATTATTGTTTACTGGTTCCATGAATCACTCTTCTCCCTTTTATTATCCCAGATTACACAGGCATACATAAACAAACACACAACAACTCTTAGGGTATTATTTTTATACTGCCTTTTATCCTAAAAAGGTCTACTAAAATATTACTAAATCACAGAAAAAGTTCTGATCCTCTTTGTATCTCATGAAATATTGAATACGTATCTCAATACCTCTATTTCTTATTTCGAGAGCCCTTGTCTCTCAACTCTGCTCTGCTGACTATTCGCTCTATCCATTGCTGAAAATCTGATCCATGTTGATTGCATTGCTTCCTGCTTCACAGGTAACTTATTTGCATGGAATTACTACTGAATAAGTTTTCAGTGGCAACCTTGTGGTTCTATAGAAGCCATAAAGTGAACTTCAGAAGAGCTGCTGTTGAATGACTAAGGTAGAAGGCTCTAGAGCACTTAAGTCACTTCACCCCTGACTACCAGATCTAAGTCTGATTTTTCAGGATGCAAGATCATCAATGGCTCTTTAGCAATGGCTAATGAAGAAAATATCTAGTATGTGGAACCGAAAAGGTTCTGGACCTTTTGCCTGAGTCAGGCAGAAATTAAGATAAAGCTTGTCCTAAACAGGTTTACCCAGTTTCTCCTATTTTCTCTGCTCCTATTTTCAGACTTCAGACTTCGTCACAGGTTCCTTATTCAGCCCATCCTCTGAGGACTGCTCTTCCTGCAGTGTCAGTATTTCTGAGTCAGTATTTCTTTTCACCTGATCTCCTTATGTGACGTTCTTGGCATCATCCCCCAAATACACCTGACATCTCCCACAGATAGATTATTAGTCTGATGTCCACCTGAGCATAAGGTAGTTTCAGATTCTTCCTGCTTATGTCCTCCTAAAGGTACACAAAATTCAGCATAACTGAAACTCCCCTAAACTTCAGTTCTCAGCCCTCAATGCGTCAGCACTGCTACATTTTCTCAACAGCTCCCTCCTTTAGCCTGCTCTATAAAATCAAGGAAAGCCTAACATTGACCAAGAAGGTAGTCTATCCTAATTAATTGTTAGTTGTAATTTAGCTCACAACTTCACTCTTTTCTGAGGGTGGTGATGTCTCATTCTTCACCTCTGAATAAGGAACTGAATAAGCTACAAAAACATTTTGCAACTTCTAAATTCCTCTTTGCTTTGAGACTTTATTCTTATCTCTGGTTTCATAGCTAAGCTCCTCATGACCAATAGTGCTGAAAGCCTCATTTCAGCAAAACATTAATGTGTGTGAAATCGTCTCCCTAGAAATGTTCTGTGAAAATAGATTTAATGGTAAAGATGGAAGCCAAGATTAAATCTACGATGAATATAGAAATAGGCAAGAGAAAAAAAGTAAAATAAAATATTTGGTTTTTCACAGCCAACATCTCCCTCACTTCCTGCTTGAGATGAAAGAAAACAGATACCTTGGTTCCTATGTTGCCATAGTCTAAATGTAAATTATTTTTAAATCAACAAAGAAAGAACTTTCTACCACTCCTTTGGCAATTTTCTGCACTAACCATTTCCCTTTCATAGCTCCCAGCAATGACTCTTACACCTTCTGAGAAAAATAATTGGAGGATATTTCCAGGTACCCCAGTTGCTGTGGTCACTCACACTCAAGTAAAAGAGAAATAAATAAACCACTACCACTAAAAACCTGTTCTTGAGAAACAGGTAGAAAAAAATTTCACATCTTTAAAAAGAAAGAGAAGTATTGGGGAGGGAGTAGCCCACTCAATAAACTTCCTCTCATAATGAAGTAAAATAAAAGGGAAGTGTCTGCTACTACCTTAGCAGAAGCCAGAACAGTCTTTTTATAGTCACCTCAGAGGATATCTTCAGGATTTCCAAGTGTTTAGATATTTTCAGCTTCAACCTCTTTAGCACCTGGGGCAACAGGAAGGGTGTGTATAACTCTCTTAGCAGCACCCTTTGGAAAGGAAACTGGATACACTCTTTAGGACTGCTTATCATTTCCCTTTTATGTAGACAGGCAGAATTTAGTGACCTTTGCACATAGTTTTATTTGAATTCCATGTAACAGCAAAATAA
The DNA here is from genome assembly GCF_053883595.1 of Heterocephalus glaber. Lineage (NCBI taxonomy): Eukaryota > Metazoa > Chordata > Mammalia > Rodentia > Bathyergidae > Heterocephalus > Heterocephalus glaber. The sequence continues at coordinate 12,540,864 of NW_028258156.1, forward strand.
CAAAATGGTCATTTTTCTTATTGCTTTCTTTTGCCCCAAGCAGGAAGTGAGAAGTTGGACTCTGGATCATGGAAAGTCAGTAATTTGCATTTATTTTTCTTCTTGCTCAAATAAATCTATATTCCTCATCGATTTAATATTGGTTTCTGTCTTTATCATAAAATCTGTCTTTAAAATTTGGCTATTCTGGTAAGATCATTTCTTCTATATACACATTAATATTTTAGTTAATATCTTAGCTTCTCTTAAGACAGCCCTTAGGAGAAAATGACTTAAGAAGTAAATAGTACATATATTTCAGAGAGACAGAATCATCATATTCTTACCTCTGCTCTACCTGCTGAGATAAATGTTGACTTAGGCATCCAGGTTTCTCCATCTTATTTCTATATCCTTTGAGTTTTGTTGTGTAGGTGTTGAGTAATGAGAGAAAGGGAGAGAGAAAGGGGGGAAGGAAAGGAGGGAAGGAGAGGGAATATGGGTGAATACACAAGAATAGGTTCCAAATAGTACACTGTGGTCTGACTGCCTACCCTGGCAGGGCAGAAGGTTCCTGAATAGAAAAGAACAGCGGCCCCTGTGCAGGAAGGAGGCTCTGAGCTGGGTGCATGAGGAGAGCTTGAGTCAGACTGAAGAAAGGAAGGTAATTGCTTTTCTGCAGGGATATTTATAGGAATTACAGGAAAAGAAGATTTTAAGGAGTTTTCCCCGCCTCATAAGCATAAGATGTCTGATATTTTTCAAGACACTTCAACTGAGAATTAAACCATTCTCCATTTCAATTTGGAGGTGTTAGACTGGGCGTCCCTTGGATTCTTATGGGCAAAAAATCTGCTTTCTTGTGGCTCTATGATTTTCATCTGCCCATACAGCCAGGAGTACATTCTCCTTAACAGTTATTTAAAAGTCTTAGACATCACATCAGTATCTTAGTTCAGAATTAAATAATTTAATTATTTGAATATTTATTTATTAACCTATGATAGGTTACTTTAATTATATTCATATTTATTTATTATTACTGAGTAGTTATAATGCATAAGAAGTTGTGCTAAGTGTCATACATGAGGGGATTTGATTAGTCTTCCCACCATCTCTTAGGTCTGTGCTCTCTTTATTTCCAGTGTAAGGCTGAGGATGCTGAGACACAGATTTAATGATCTGGCCAGTCCCACAGCAGCTAAGTGACCAGGCCAGGGATTTAATGAAAGCTGGCCTCTAACCTGCGATTTTATACTGTCTCAAAGATTCTGCTTGCCTTACACATATAACTTTGAAAATAAAACCACAGAGACAATTTTGGTTTTTGAATTTTAAAACAAACACATGTTCAGGTTCTTAAAGGCACAGTCATGATAGTAGATCCTATAATCTTGTATTTGAATTGACTGGGTTGGTTTTTCACTGGGAATTATGTCACTCTCCTTTGGGAGAAAAATAATACTTTTGATCCTGTTGCTAGGGCTTCCTCCTAAAGAGGTGTGTCCAGAAAGGAATTAGACATTGAAAAAGGTTTCCTTTTTCCTTAAGGCTGTTTCACATATCCCAATTTAATTTGACAATTTTATGTTATAATTTTATTTATATTGTTCTTTTCCAAAATCTAAGAAATCCAAGAGACAACCCCAAATTTGACACCAAAACAGGCTTCTCATCACCGATCGTTTTTGAAAATCACATGTTGTGAAGTGTGATATCATTTATCTCCAACACGTAATGGACTGACTGAAAAGAGACAAAAGTTTCCATTCCTGAGCTTCCTATTTCACAGCTTCAAAGTTTGACTTATAGACAGACATCGGGCAAAAAATCACGCTCTTCTAGGTGCTTAGAAAGTGAATGGATAGATGAAAGAAAAAGCGCTTCTTTTCTTTAGATCTTGAAGTTTCAATGACTTCATCTCTTTTTCCACTCACACATAAATACATATATACACATAAATAGCTACACGGGTGCATGTGCACCAGCTTTCACTTCCCACAGTGATGTATATGTGCATACCCTCAAATGCAGATGCATTCATATACAATAAAACATTGTGGGGTTTTTTTTAGTATAAGTCAATATTCTTAGCACACTAAAGCCTTAACACTAGAGATTTCTTTCAGAATTACAAACTTTTAGCAGTTCTGGCAGTCTAAGAACAGAAAGTTCTGAAAAAGACCCTCAACAGATGCCACAACACAAATGCAACTGTGCTTTGAACAGTCCTCCTTCCAAATATCTCCACACTCACTATTGACAGGGATTGCTTTGCAACTCATAATGAGAAGAAAGGATGATGCAATTTGACCAACTTTTGAAAAGCAAGAAGGATGTCTGCAGCCCCAAGGAACAGGCCAAGATAAGAGAAAACATGAGGGACCTACATATCATGTGCATTCGCATGGGAAACATGATGAGAGGAAATTTCATAGTTGCCCCTATAATTAATATAAATATAAGACACACAAGTAGAAATAATGTCTGGAAGTCAGCATAACCAGGTTATGAGAAAATTATAGTTCTTGTTGAAAGGAGAAATCACTGGAACTTAGCCCCTGAAATTGTTTTGTTTTGCTTTCTTCTCTTCTAAGCACTTCTGGACATGATTGGTTGCCTTTTAGAATGTTCAAACATAAAAAAAGTTCCTGTAAGGACTTGAGGAATGTTGATATTCTGAGTGCAGAAGTACAAGTCACATCCATGTCCTCATATACTCTTCTCACAGACGTCTTTTAGCTTTGACTCTGTCCCCTCTTCCCCACTATATAGCAGTTAATAACCAGAGCAATTTTTAAAACTTGTCTTGCTTAGCCCATAGTTTGGCTTCCAGTTTTACTCAGGAAAAAGGATGAAGTCTTCTCTATGACCTGATCTGGACCCACTCCCTGCTTCAGTTTATGTTGCTCCCCTCAACACTCTTTCACAATCTCAGGCTACTGTGCTCTTAGTGTTTCTTCTATAGGCCAAGTTTCTTCTTCCCCCTGGGCCTTTTGTCCAGCTGAAATAGGCTTTTATGGTTAACTTCTCCTTATGTTTCCCAATTTTCATTACTTTTTTCCTCAGAAAGGCCATTCTTACATCTAACTTGAAGTGAGTCTCTCACTGCTCTTCTCTCAGGACACTCTGGTGTCCTGCTTTACAGCACTTGTCATAATCTGGAAGAATGGACTCCTGTATTTATTTGTTTAAATCTCATCTCTCCACTATATTATTGGTTACAAGAAGGCAGTAATATTTGCTTTGCTTTTCAATGTATGCTAAGAACCCAACATATCACTTGTCACTTGTGTGCATGTGTACACTTCTGCTGTAATCTTATTTAATTAACAATCAGCTTCCTTTTAAATAAAAATTGTTTCTGACTTATAACTCTCCCCATTTCTTCCAGGTATATCCCAAGAAACTTTGAAGTTATAGTGCATTTTGCCTTGAACTGAGGCAATGTTAGGCTCCTAATTTTTTAGTGTACTTATAAGATAGAAAAACTGTTGATTTCCTAAGGCATTATCTCCATCAATGCAATTTTTCTAGAAAGAATTCCAACCCTGAGTTTTAGAAGTCTCATTGTGATGGCTGAGATATAGTGGGCATTCTTACAACTCAGAACGTGTTTACTAGAATTGCTATGTGTATGGTAACTACTAACAGATTGGTTCCTCAACTAATTTTGGTAATGAGTAAGTAGAAAACAGAACCAGTCAAATTGCTGGTTTGTATTCTATTAGATAAATGAGCAAGTAGCTAAAATTCTTCATTTTTTACTCTTTTCACATTAGACTGACCCTCGCTTTAGCTTTAGACACTGAAAAAGAGTCACTCTTAAAATGTAATGATGGCTGCTACTTACTAAGACACAGAAAAGAAAATCCATTATTTAATATGGCTCTAAAGAATTTTACAGAATATTTTCATTGAAGAATCTGAGGTGGATGACTTCTTATATTTCAATTGTCATGTTTATTCACAGACAAATATTGCATTTCTTGCTACATTGCAAAAATTTTTGGGTGAGGTTTTGGAAAAAGAAAATAACTTTTTTGGTTTGGGGGTTTTGTTTGTTTTTTGCTTTCTTTGGAATGTTGGGGACTGAACCTAAGGCCTTGTGCATGTCAGTCAAGCACTCTGCCACTGAGCTGTATTTCCAGTCTCTCAAAATGACTGGCTGCACTGAAATCCATTCCTCTCAATTCCTTCTCTTTCCATACCCTTTCTTTTTATTGTTCCTCAGTAACTGACTTCTGCTATTGTTAACTCTTACCTTGTTTGTAGTTCCATGGTCTTGATTATCTTCTTGTGATATGTCTAATTTTCAGACTAATGTTCAAGGTTTAATTAGGAGAAACCCGTGTTTCTTTTAAAAAATTCAAGAAAGATAGGGTGAAATAATATACAAATATTAGTGCGTCACAGGAAATATTACAAAGAATCAACAACTGGAATCTCATATTAAAAAGCTTTTACATAGCAAAAGAAACCACTAATAGAATGAAGAGACAATCCACAGAGTGGAAAAAATATTTGCCAGCTGTCCCTCAGACAAAGGACTAATATCTAGAATATATAAAGAACTCAAAAAAGTCAGACTCCCTCACATTTAAAGACCCAATAAAAATGGGCATCTGATTGAACAGACATTTCTCAGATAAATAAGTACAAACAACAAATAAACATATAAAAAATGTTCAATATCACTTGTCATTTGAGAAATGGAAATGAAAACAACACTGAGATTCCATCTCACTGCGCAAAGAATAGCCATCATCAAGAAATCAGCCAATAACAAATGCTGGTGAGGCTGTGAGGAAAATGGAACCCTTTTCCACTATTGGTGGGAGTGTAAATTAGTCCAACCAATATGGAAGTCAGTATGGGGATTCCTGAAAAAACTAAAACTAGACGTTCCTATTCCCCTTCTTGCTATCTTCTTGAAAGAGCTAAAAAGCATTATACCACAGAGATATATGCACACTCATGTTGATAGCAGTACAATTTATAATAGCTAAATCTTGGAAACTGCTCAAATGCCTGTAAATGGATAAATGTATAAAGGAGGTGTGGTATTTACATACAATTCAGTATTACTCTCTGATAAAGAATGATAAAGTTGAGACATTTCTAGGTACATGTATGCACCCTGAGATCATACTCTTAAGTGAAATAAATCGGATGCACATGTTTAAATATTCCATTGTTTCTCTTGTATGAGAAACTAAAAAAGTAAATAAAGACCAAATGATAGGTATTGGGAAGTAAGAAGAAAATATTCAAATGGGGAGGGGACCAAGGGAGTGGGAAGAGGGAAGGGAAGGAAAGGAAAAGAAAAAAGGAATAGAAGAAAAAAATGGAAACAAAATTTTTGTAAATAAAGAAGGGAAGAAGGGTTGAGAGAGGAGGGAATGGGGAAAAAAAAAGAATCAAGATATATTATGTACAGGTACAAATTTCCTAAGATGAATGTGATCTTTGCGTATATCAAAAGTATATCAATAAAATTAATGAAAACAAAAGCAAAAAACAAATATTAGTGCTTGTAAAGGGACATTTGTTGACAGAAAATTTGCATTATCTTTCTTTAGGTGGTTCATTAAAAATTGGAAATTATTATTCAGATATGTTGTGTGCATTTTAATTAAAAATTCAGACACAGGATTAAGTTTGTAGCTGGACAAACAAAGTGAGATAAAGACTCAAGTACATACTGCATTTAGAAAAACAAGCGACACAATGAACAAAAGAGCCAATGGCCCTGTGTGGGATCCATAAAGCAACTCATTTCAGATATTTTACAAAGAAAAATGATTGCATAACTTCTGTAGTACTAGATATTTTACCTGTAAAAACAAGTCTGTCAGTTGAGAAATTTATCTTACAATTTTGGCTTGGAACAACACTTTTAAAAAACATTTGTAATTTTAAAAATCTAAGATAAAAGTAATGTGCACTTTTTTGAATTTATAGGAAAATAGAAAAGCAAGAGTTTATTAGCGTTGGATGCTTTTGTGCTTATGCAACAAACAGTCTGCCTGAAATGCTTTGGCGAGTGTGCAGTGCATAATATACTGTAATAACTTATGGTGTTTTGGAAGAAGAATAAAGCTGCTAAGATATTGTGGTTTTGAACTTGGCAAAAGAGATGGAGTAAAATTGGCCCATGTGCTTTCAGAAGAACTTCCACAATGGGGGACAGACTTTCTAAGAACTGTACATGAGGTGATAGGCAACTTTCTACATTGAGTCCTACTGTTACCTTCTTAGTATCTCTATATTGAGTCTTTAAAGATATTGTAAAGAGAAGTGTCCCCAGGGCATCAAAAAATTAACTTCCTGAATGTAGTTCAAGAAAGCCATACTTTATCTTAAGTTATTTTCTAACAGGGCTTCAATATAGCAATAATACATGAGCATTGATAAATATTTAGTAAATGCCTTCTATGTTTTGGCTTATCCGGAAGAGTACAAATATGCATTAAGAAAGACAAGCCAGCCCCTGCCTTTGTGCTCACGGTCTCCTAACATAAGCATAGGGCCATAAAATCTCTATCAGGCCAGATTATTTAAGTGTTACATAAGAGCGATAACATATTTCTTTGGGCCAGGTGGAAGATCAGGAAAAGCCTTTGCTGGCATTGCCCCCTATTCTTTATGAAAGAGGACCTGTTCCATTCTCCACAACCAAGATCAAAACATAAGACATGAAAGCACCTTCTCCAAAGGCAGAAAAATAGTATAATAATGAGGACAGGATGAAGAGAATCCCCAAATATGCATATTTAAGCTATTACAGTGCTCCCTTTTCTTTGCAATGCTGTCTTCCATCTCCTGCGGCTGAGTGATTTGTACTGGAGGCCCAGGGTTCGGGGCAGCCTCCATCGGTACCCGTTGGAAATGGGTGAGCTCTTCCTGTTGGTATGATGATAAAGAGGTGAGTGTACTAGGGGGAAAGACAAATGGTCCAGCTCTGTGTGCTAGAGCAGGCAAAAACTGAGGACTTGTTAGTAATTTCTATCTAGGCATCAGTAGGCTTTTTTTTTTTCCTTTTTGAATGAATCCTATGAAAATAACCCTCAGAAAACCAAGCAGAGGTGGTATCATATGCCATTGGCAGCTCGTAAAGGATTTTAGGATTTGGTATCCCAGATGTTTCTTCTTTACAAGCATTTTGAAAGAGCTTTTGAAGTGATTCTTGAAAGTCACAAAGGATTTCAATTCACAGAAATAAGAGGAAGAAATTTCTAGAAAAAGGAAATTGTATATATACAGGTGTTCAGATGTCCGGAGGAGGTTGGGCAGTCCTATTCAGCTTGAAGAAGGATAAGCAAATGTTTTAAGAGAGAAACTATGCTGAAAAAAGGTTGGGCTCATATTGCAAACTAGGATGAGAAAGTTGTGTTAAATGTAGTAGGACTTAGCTGTCTTTAACATTTATAGTTATGAACATGACCAAGAGGACTTTCATAGGTCCTAGGGGAAGACGACTTTTTTTTTTAACATCTGTTCCTTTGAATCTACTCTATGGACTCCTCTTTCCATTCCTAGATGGAATATTGGTTAGATCTCTTCACTTATTTGGATAATAAATAGGCAGTCTCATTTTCTAGGAACTAAAAAGTCTTTTCCAGGGTAACATTAGAACTCAAAGCAGACATCCTATTTACAACTTCTGTTCTTCATCAGGCTGGGGATCTGGCAGTGGGGAGTGGCTGCCTCTTTCTTTCTCTTGGACCTTCTCTTCTTTCTCTGGACCTTCTTTCTTTCTCTCCTTCCTTTCTTCCTTCCTTTCTGCTGTTTTCTCTGGTGACTGAAGAAAGGCAGGAAGAACAGGGGACAGAAGTGAAGTCTTACATGACTCATACAGCTAGGGCACTGGTTTTCTCTAGTCATTCCAGATGACAAAAGTTGACTCTCTTGTGTGGCACTTTTGAGCGTTCCTTAAACCCTGACACCCCCGCCCCCCCCCAATTCCCATACCTTCTACTGCTTGTCTGTCTGGAGCACCCTCAACTTCAGGGTAACACTCCTCCATTATCTGCAGTTTCACTGTTATTTGTTTCAGTAACCCATAGTCAACTGCAACCCTACAATACAATATTTTTTAAAATCTCAGAAATATAATTTATGAGCATTAGATAACTTTTATTATAGTATATCATTATAATTGCTTCCTGAAAATCGTGTGTACTTATCATGAATGAGATCCATGGAGGATTTCAAAGGCCCATGCTTATACAGACTACAGTTAGTGATAGTTAACATATTGAAACAGCTATTTTTAAAGCACAAGAGTACACAAGCACCTGTTTCCTTAGAGCTCAGAGCAGATACATCATCCCATGCCATGGAGCCTCTGGCAAGCTCCTCTGTGCACTTAAGAGAACAGGCAGAAATTTCACAGAGCATCTTGGTGATGTTATGAAAGCAGTTTTGACATCATCAATCCCCTGAAGGGAGCTTGGGAATCTCCAGGAGTCCCTTGGCCCTACTTTGAGAACCAGTTGTCTAGGGTGAAGAGGAGCTGGGGTCTAGGAAAGTAGGATCGTGTTTAGTACTCTCAGGTGAAGAATTATGATTGTGCTTATGAGAAGACTGGACAACAGAGATAAAAATTGTTAAAATCAACTCTATGCTTTGAAATGAAAAAAAATATTTTGATAACTCTGAAGAAGCAAGGACTTCCTGTAGCAAAGGGGTAGAAGACATTAAAATTGAAATACTACCAAAAGCTAAAAAAATTAAACTTATATTTCTGGTAATAAATGAAATAGATGACCAAATCACCAAACATAGATATTATCTATAGCAATTCCAATAGGGATATTTTATTACTTATAAAATTATTTATTATTTATTCAAGATAATAATATCTTGAATGACATAGCAAGACCTTGTCTCAGATTAAAAAAATAAATAAAAGAATGGCTATTATCAAAAAGACAAGTCAGGGAGCCAGAGATATAGCTCAGCCATGCTGCGCCTACCTGGCAAGTGCAAGGTCCTGAGTTTGATCCCCAGTACCAGAAAAAAAAATACCTTTGATTGGGCAGCTTACAAAAAGACAAGGGAGAACAAGTGCTAGAAAGAATATGGTGAGAAGCGAACCCTTGCATATTGCTGGTATGTAAATTAGTATGGTCATTATTAAAAACAGTATGGAGGATCCTCAAAAAATTAAAAATAGAACTATAATATGATCCAAAACTGCCACTACTGGATATGAAAATCAGTGTATCACAGAGACATCTGTACTCCCACGTTCACTGGGGCACCACCACTGTGGCCAAGAAAAGGAATCAACTCAGGTGTCCATCGTTGAATGAATGGAAAGTAAAATGTACATATAGACAGACAATGGAATACTATTATGCCATAAAAATAATGAAATCCTTCATTTATGATGACATGAATGGAACTAGAGATCACTAGGTTAACTGAAATAAGCCAGTCACAGAAAAACAAGTACTACAGTATCTTTTTTATACATGATATATAAAAGAGTTCATTTCATAGAAGTTGAGAGTAGAATTCTGGTTATCAAAGGCTGGGGACAGTATGGCTGAGGTAGGATAGGGAGAGTACCAAATTATACTTAGACAGAAGTAAGATACTCTGGTGTGCTATTGTGCAGTAGGATGAAAAAAGCTGAAAAAAGCTGAAAGAAAGGAGTTTGAATGTTTACACCATAACGAAATGATAAATGTGTGATGAGATGGATATGTAAACATTACACAAGTATATATCTAGCAAAATACCACATGCTACTCTTAAATATATAGCATTTTATGTGTCACTTAAAAGTACATTTAAATTTAAAAACTTTGGGTGGAAAAATGATAATTACAGTTCCATGACAATATCAAAACAACTGTGAGTCTCAGGGAAGTGGTTAATTATGGTCCATCATTACAATGAAATATTTTGCTCCCACTTAAAAATATATTTGAATATTTAAGAAAATAGTGGTATCTTAGGGCCAGCCTGTCATCTTTCAAATCCTTATGTATTATCTGTGTGTCCTTGGTCAATTAACATAACCTCTTTAGGCCATTTTCTTCATTTGTAAAGCAGGATAAAAATGCTAACTTTCTCATATGGTTCCTGAGAAGATGAAGATATATACATATATATATATCACTGCCTTGCTTATAGTCAGAACTTAGCAAATATTAGCTATTGTACTAAAAATATACAAATGTTTATATTTGGCAATATCATGGATGACAAAAATATATATAAAAATGCTGAAATTATCCCACGGTGTAAAAAGATGTCTTCATTTGATAGAACAATGTGTAATTTTTACTTTACACATTTTATAATGAATGTGTGTTAATTTAAAAGAGGGGACATTACTGAAATATTTGACTAATTGAAAATAATTTAAAAATAAAGCATGCTGTCTGTTCTCAGGAAGTAAGAATTCATTGAGGCTCAAAGTTAAGAATAGGAATAACAATGCATTAGGGCAGAATGTGTGAATTACTTGCACAAAGGTAGGAAGGAATCTGTCCTGCAGAGGACAACAGACTTGCTTACCAGGGAAGGCAGCATTTGGCTAGGGCCTGAGTGAACTGGATTGGACAGGTGACATCAAGGGCATGGGGAGATCTAACCTTCTCAGATTGAGAAAACAATAGAGGCAAAGGTAACAACAAGAAAGGAATGATTGCTGACCAGTAAGTCAGTCAGAGTGGTTGGAATATATGATATTTGAGGCTGTTTGGAATCCAAGGTGGAAGACCTTAAATTATAAGTTATAAATTTAGGCTATTCTTGAAGGCAGTTGGGTTCATTCAGGTTTTATTGTCCACCATCTATCTATGAAAGAATAGATAAGGTTTTCACTCTCACTGAAATATGTCTTCTACCTAAAGATACTGTGATTCTTCTCAGTGAATGAGCGCCTCTGTGCACTCACCCTTGTAGCAGAGGCACTCGGGTTTGCCTGCACACAATGTTCCCAGCCCTCAGGTTTGACCCATGCATGGCAGCCTGGTGTTCACCTCCTCATAGATGCTCCTCCCCAAGTAAGCAGCTTTGGTCAAGAAACTCTCTTGGCTGTGGGGTTGATTTCCACACCCAGCTCAGTTTCTAGCTTGGCTTTTGCCAGGTATAAAGCAGTTCTCTGTGAGCCTCTGTGCTTCATTTCTACCAAGAAACAAAAACTCAGCCCGCCATGGACTGCCTTCAATCACTCAATATTTTTGCCTTGAATTTTTTTTCTACCTGGTATTCATTTTGAAAAATCAAGCATCTAGGTGTACTCAGGAATCACTTGTGATGCTTCTTCGTGTCCTCTGTACAACAATACATTTCTTACAGAGACAAGGTTCAGCTCTGACTTTTTTGGCCAAGTCAATGAATTACTGAGCAAAGAAATGTGTGAACACTCAGAACGCAAGGGAAGAACCCTCTTACTCTACCCTGTTTTGTTTCTCCTCAGATATGTCAAAAATAGATTTAATTTGTTCTTAAACCCATCTAATTTTCAGATGTTATTAGCATTTCTACAATTCTTATGAAGAGTTTTAGACATTTAGCAATAATTTCTTAGTACCATAGCCAGACAAAATTGGTTTCTGGCCCAAGATTTATTTTTCCTTCAATGCTTTTGGCATGTAACCAAAAATAAGATCTAAATTTAGAACATACTGGACTTACATGCATTGGATAATATTTACAGTTTAAAGCAGCCCATTTGGAGACAGTTACTTTATTTCAGTTTGCAACTAATAAAGATGCATAACAGGAAGAAATCTAGCTCACAGAGGATACTGTATTAAAAAAAATGTCATGATGAATGTTCTCGTGAGCAATATTGGTCAATTTCTTTCAATAATAGCTTGACACAGCCATGGCCATGAAATATTTCTAACTTCAACTCAATTTTCACATTAAAATTAGAGCTTTTAAATGAGAGTAAACACAGGGATTGGCAAGTATGTGCAAATGAGGCCTTTCCATTCCCTAGTGGGAGTGTTGATTGATTCCATATTTCTGCAGCATAATTTAATACATACTTTCAGAGGCTTTAAGAAGTGTATTTTCTTTAATACATCCATCCTACTTCTAGGAATTATTCTAAGAAAATAATCCTGGATGGCCCAGGAGGAGGCTCCCCACCACCATTCCACGCCTCCTAAGACAGAGGAGGTGAGCCCATCCCAGTGCCCAGGAGGAGGATCCCCACTGCCATTCCACCACTACTAGGGCAGAGGAGGAGAGCTGCACAGGCACCAGCAGCACCACCCCCCACCCTGTGGAAATGAGAAGACACATAAACAAGCCTCAAAAACAGACTTCCAGATCTCCTACAGCAACCCCAAAGGGAAAAGAGATGGAACAATCTGGTACTCAACAACCTGGACTCCCTAAACTGGCAACAAAAGAGGATCTGGAAAAAATGAAATCAGAAATAATTTCTCAGATAACAGCAAAGATTGTGCCCATAGTGCAAGACATGATTAATAAATCTAGAGGACACAGATAAAAAAATAGAGGATCTGAGGAACATTATGGAATCCCAACATAGAAAACAAATGGAATCCATAAAACAGATGCAAATAGATTTCCAGGAGATCAAAAACTCCACTGAAAATCTACACGGCAGAATGAGCCAATGTGAGGACAGAATTTTAGATATAGAAGATAAGATTGCAATTGGTGACCAGGAAAAGAAAAATTGCTTCAAAATTGTAAGGGACCACAAGAAATCAATCCAGCAGCTGCTAGATGATGCAAAGAAGAATAACATAAGACTGATTGGAGTCAAAGAAGAAACAGGAGAGAGTGCAGATGACATAAAAAAAACTGTTCACAGAAGTAATGGCAGCAAACTTCCCAAACAGAGGAAAAGAACTTGACATAAAGATAAGTGAGGCATATAGGACTCCAAATAGCCTTGATCAAAAAAAGTCTACACACAGGCATATAATTGTTAAGATTCCAGAAACCCAACAGAAGAACAAAATTCTACAAGCAGTCAGAGAAAAGAAACAAGTCAATACAAAGGAAAGCCCATCAGAATCACAGCAGACTTCTCAATGCAAACCCTCAAAGCAAGAAGAGCTTGGAGTAACGTATTTCAAGCCCTAAAGGGAAACGGCCTCCAACCCAGATTGATGTACTCTGCAAAACTATCTTTCAAAATTGATGGAGAAATAAGATAATTTCATGATAAAGAGAACATTAGGAACTTCATGAATACCAAACCAGCACTCCAAAAATTTTAGACAATACCCTAGGAAAAGACAATGAGGATCACAACCCCAGGAAACCCAGCAGAATGAATCCATTGGGTGTGACAAATTAAATACAAAGGGGGAGAATCCAACTAAAGAAAAAGTCATGACAAGGCTTTTAAAAATTTTAACTTCATCTTCCTAATGCATGTATAATTTGATCTTGTTATTGTACTGATTAGTATTTTTCTGATTCTAGTGTTGCACACCTTTCCTTGTGCTGTACTGGCTATTTATCATCTTCCTGTGTCTACTTTTTAATTGAGTTGTCTATTGATGAGCTGTAAGAGTTCTTTATATATTCTGATCATAGGTTATATACATTGTAAATATGGTCTGTTTAAGGACTACTTTTCATTTTAACGATGTCATTTAAAGTTCTAAATTTTGATGGAATCTCATTTATCAATTTTTTTCTCTTATACATCATGTTTTTTGTATCCTAGGAAGTTCTTGCCTACCCTAAATACATAAACATTTTCCCTTATAATTTCTTAAAGTTTCATAGTTTTAGTCTTTCATATTTAGGTTCTTAGATCCTTTCCAGTTATTTTTATGTATGGAAATAAAGGGTTGAGGTTAATTTTTTATATATGGATACCAGGTGTTCTAGTGCCATTTGCTGAAAACACTATCTTTTCCTCAGCTTTTGAATTGAGTTTATGTTCTATAAAATGTTAATGTTAAATAATCTTTCCAAACTCAGTGGACCATATATGTGTGGTTCTATTCTAGATTCTCTGTTTTATTCCAATGATCTATATGCCTTTCCTTACACCAACACTGTCTCGATTACTGTAGTTTTAGAGGAAGTCTTAAAATTAGGTACTAAACATCTTGCAACACTTTTTTTTTCTTTTTCTTTTTACTTTTCTAGGTGTTTTGTACTCCTACATAACTTTTAAATTTCAATATCCAATTCTTCATTTATACCAAGTATACACAGACCTGAATTTTTATATATACCTTGTGTTTTCTAATACTGCTAAATTCAAATACAAGTTCTTAGAGATTTCTTAGTATTTTCTATGTAGATGATCATTTCATCTACATGTAAAGATTTTGCTTCTGTCTTGCCAATCCTATCCTAATTGTGTCATTTTATTCCCAGACTATTTTGGTTTAGGCCTATATTTCAAAGTTTAATGGACAGATGAAGAGTAGGCATATCCTTCCTTGTTCCCCACCTTAGGGAGAAAGCATTGTATCTTCTCCATTCATGTAAGGTGTTTTTGCTGGAAGTATGGAGTACATGTCTTTAATCTGTTGAGAAGGTTCTGTTCTACTTCTAGTCTCCTGATAGCTTTTACCATGAACAGCTGTAGAATTTAGTCCAGTACTTTTTCTGCAACTAGTGACAGGATCATATTGCTTTTTCCTTTCCTCTGTTAAAATGTTGACTTTTGGAGATGGATCTTCCAATGTTGAACCAGCACTGCCATCCCTATAATAAAACCACTTCCTCCATACTGCCAGATCTGACTTCTAATAGTTTTGTTAAACAAATTTCTATCTATGTTCATACTTTTTTCTTCTATTATCTTTATCCAGTTTTACGATTAGCACGATATTGATTTCCTAGGGGAGAAGTGTTCCTTCTCTTTTTCTGCTTTAAATATTTGATATAATTTATCAGTTAAAATGTATACGAGCCTGTTGTTGTCATATAGGTAGGTTTTCAAGCTAGGAATATACTCTCTTTAATAGGTGTTTTTCAAATTTTATATTTCCTCCAGAGTTAGTTTCATTAATTTGTCTTCCAAGGTACTTCTTAGAAGTTGTCAAATTTATTTCAAAACAGATTTTTGTAATATGCTTTCTACATCCTTTTAAATTCTGTAAAATCTGTGGTAATGTCTCCTAGATCTTGATATTGTAATTTTAAAAATGTATAATTGATATTGTGTAATAGGAAGTAAAGGTCTAAAGGAGCAGGGGAAGTGGGAGGGGTAGGGGAAAGGAAAGAAGGGAAAAGGAAAAAATGGAAACAAATCTTTTCAAATAAGGAAGGGTGGAGGGGGTTAAGGGAGGGGAGGGGAAGGGGAAAGAATAACAACCAAGATACTCATGCAATGGTACAAGATCCCAATGATGTATTTAACTGTATTTTATACGTAAAATGGACCACTAAACTTAATGGAGAAAAAAAAGAGAAAATAATCCTGTATATGTACATCAATGTGGCCATGAAGATGCTTATCATTATACAATTAGCATAGTACAAATTAGAAACCATGAAAATGTCCTGCAATTGCAAACTGATAAAAACAATTTATGACACACACATACTTATATATGCACAGCCACTGGGTATAGCCACCATATAATATTCTGGGAAAGTGTTTAGTGACATGGAAAAATATTCACAGTATGGTCAATTCCAGTTAACAGGCCAACAAATATTTCCTGAGATTGTTACAGGCTCTGGAAATAACAGGTGACTTAGAGGTGGTAAGAAAAATGCTGTGGACACATTTCAGTGGATTTGAGGTACTGCTAAGGGGTATAAAGAAGATAAGGTTGGGTAGGGTGATAGCCATTGGGAGCTTAGGATGGGGCTGTATTGTCTACTCTGGTCAAGGTAAGCTGCTCTTTAGAGGTGACACTGGAATTGAAACTTGAACAAAGCAGCCACATGCAGATATGTAGAGCATCTTTAAGCAGAAGTGCAAAGGGCAGAGGACAGGAATGAGTCAATCATTTGAAATATATATCTCAGAATGCTGATAATGGCTATTTTCGACTATAGGGTTACAGATAATTATGCATTTTATTTCAAAATCTATAATCTTATTTTTCTATAATTGACATGGATTCATTTTTAACAAGTAAAACTAAAAAAAAATAAGGAATAATGTTACACTTATATTCATACTATTTGTGGTATTTTCCCAAAATGATTGCTGATATTAACAGATAGTTCTTACTCTAGAAAACTAGTAGAGTTCATTCTGCCAACTTTATTAGTCTACTTCATAGACTTTCTTTTTCTTTCTTTCTTTTTTTTTTTTTTTTTGTACCAGGGATCAAACTTAGGACCTTGTGCTTGTGAGGCAGGCATGGTGCCACTGAGCTAAATCCCTGGCCCTCATAGATTATTTTTATCTTGGCCTGCTGGGGTTTTTTTCTCTTATAATGAAGAAGGTGATTGGAAATAATTAATTTGAACGAGGTTAGAAATTCTACAGATGCATAGGAGAGTTTAAAGTTGCACATTTTCTAGGAAAAATAACAAAATGAAAAACTGAGTCTAGGCTTATATAATGGGCCTGCACATATCAGGGAATATTTATTTTGGCTCAAAATTATAATAAAATTCAGTCGACTTACCTAACTCTAAAAATCAAATAAGATAAGCATAACTGTCTTGTTTACTTCTTTGTAGTAAAAACATTAACAATCCTTTATCTTAGTTTTTCTAAAAAAACCCTACAGTACATTGTCATTATCCAGTCTCCCTACTCTGCAATAGCTCCCCAGAATGGATCTCTGTTTTCTAACTGTAACTTTGTACCCACAGACCAACCCGTCCTCATCCCTCTCACCTTAAAATCCTCAGTCTCTAGTAGTAACTATTCTATAATCAAAATCTGTGATACAGTTACCCTGATTTGAACATTACACAATATATATAGGCATCATCACACAATATTTCACAAATAGGTACAATTTTTATGTGTCAATTAAAAAATTAAAAATCGAACGGGGGTGGGGGGAGTAATCCTTCACACATGACCTCCAGTAACAGAAAATAAAGTAAGTGCAGATATGCTAAGCATGATCTTATAAACAGGCCTTCCAAGCACCAGCAATCTGCTTTTTATTGATTCTGTAGAGAACAACTCATTGAATCATCACATTTTTTCCCCAGTGAAATAAGTGCTTTGATCTTTGGTCCATTTTCTGATGAGAGGTTAATAAATGATTGAAAAGTAAACATACACTTGAAATCATGTTGTATAACTATTCTCATTTCTTTTCATTTCAGTCAATTTGATTTATCTCCAAACACTGGTTGTTTGCTGTAGCACCAGAGAGATGTGATGAGAAGCACAAGGCTGGTTAGTTTACTGAAGATTCAGGATGTCTACAGGAAAGAAAGCTATTTTTTGCAAACAATGTAAAGTTAGCAATGCAGACTCTTTTGGCAATAGACAGGAGAGGCTTTGACCTCTACAGGGTTAAATTGTTGAAAACACTTTTACCATAAAATTGATATTAAATATGTGTGGGATTCGTATTAAGCATACCTTCGGGGATACAGAAAAAAGAGGCATAGATGTTTTGGAGGAAGATAATTTGTTCGCCAATTTTTACTTCAGTTTGGCTCTCCCTAAAAGATTTTTAGGATTTGTCTGGTCTCTGATATTATATTAGACTTTACCTTTTAATGAAAAGAAGAAAAGATTAAGCATCAAAGAAGGCTCACTGGTAAGAAATTTTAAATAAAATGAAATCTATGTAAATAGGGAAGGGCGGAGAGGGTGAAGGGTGCACAGGTAATGGGGAAAAAAAAATAAGAGCCAAGATATATCATGTACAGGTACAAACACCCAATGATAAATGTAAATGAATTGTATACCTAAAATGTACCAATAAAAGAACTAAAAGAATTTAAAAAAAGAAATTTTAATTAAAATTGAAATGTTGCAATGATATATTTTTTTTCTTAAATTCTTTTATTGGTACATTTTAGGTATACAATAGGTTAACATTTATCATTGGGTGCTTGTACCTGTACATGATGTATCTTAGTTCTTATTTTTTTCCCATTACCTGTGCACCCTTCACCCCTCCACCCTTCCCTATTTACAGAGATTTTGTTTCCATTTTTTCTTTTCTCATAATTTTTCCTTTCCATTCTTTCCTTTCCCCATCTCCTCCCACCGCCCCTACCCCTTTGGACCTTTTCCTATTTCAAACTATCAATTATTAGTTATTAATCCTTTTAATCCTTATTTATACTCTCAGTTTCTCACACTAGAGAAACTATTCAGTATTTACACATGTGTCCTATTTATTTCACTTGAGTATGGCCTCAATAGGCATCCATTTAGCTATAAATGACTCTAGTTTCTCGTTATTTATGGCTGACTAGTACTCCATTTTATAAAAAACCCACATCTTCTTTATCCAGTTTCCATTGATGGGCACTTGGGCTGTTTCCAAGCTTTAGCTATTACAAACGATGCCGCTATAAACATGGGTGTATATATATCTCTGTGGTACGATTCTTTTAATTCTTTGGGGGAAAATACCCAGTAGGGGAATATCTGGGTTAAATGGGACGTCCAGCTCTAGTTTTTTGAGGTATCTCCATACTGATTTCCATAGTAGTTGCACCAGTCTGCACTCCCACCAACAATGGAGAAGGGTTCCTTTCTCTCTACACCCCTGCCAGCATTTGTTATTGGTTGATTTCTTGACAGCAGCCACTGTTTCTGGGGTGAGGTGGAATCTCAGTGTTGTTTTCATCTGCATCTCTCAAATGACCAGTGATGTTGAACATTTTTTCATATGTTTCTTTGCGGCTTTTACTTCTTTGTCTGAGAAATGTCTGTCCATTTCAGGTGCCCAATTTTGAATTGGGTCTTTGAATTTGGGGGGTCTGATGTGTTTCAGTTCTTTATATTTTCTAGATAGTAGCCCTTTGTTTGAGTTACAGCTGCTAAAAATTTTTTTCCCACATTGTAGGTTGTCTGTTAGCTCTGTTGGTGGTTTCTCTTGCAGTGCAGAAGCTTTTTAATAAGATGAGATCCCAGTTGTCGATTCTTTCTGCTAGTTCCCGTGCTATTGAGGTTTTGTTCATAAAGTCTTTTCCTATGCCAATATCTTCAAGAGTTCTACCTAACTTATCTTCCAGCAAGTTTAGTGTTCCTGTCTTAATATTTAGATCTTTAATCCACTTCAATCTTAGTTTAGTGCATGGTGATAGATATAGGACTAGTTTTAATCTCTGGCAGGTTGAAATCCAGTTTTTCAACACCATTTATTAAAAGGGCTATCTTTCCTCCAACGAGGGTGGTTGGCTCCTTTGTCAAAGATAAGGTGGCTGAGTATGTCAGAAGTTGTTTCTGTGTTTTCTAATCTATTTCACTGATCCTTGGATCTCTTTCTTTGCCAGTACCATGCTGTTTCTATCATAGTAGTTTTGTAGTATAGCTTCAAGTTGGGTATTGTGATACCCTCAGCCATGTCTCTGTTGCCCAGAATTGCTTTTGCTATTCTAGGTCTCTTCTGTTTCCAAATGAATTTTGGGATTGTTTTCTCTAGTTCTGTGAAGTATATTGTTGGAATTTCAATTGGCATTGCATTAAATCTATATAGTAGTTTTGGAAGTATGGCCATTTTCACTATATTTGTTCTTCCTACCCAGGAACAAGGGATGTCTTTCCATTTTCTTATATCTTCCTCGATCTCCTTTTTCAGGGTGCTGTAGTTTTCAGTGTAGAGGTCTTTTGCTTCCTTTGTTAGATTGATTCCTAGATATTTCTTTTTTTTTTTTTGGATGCTATTGTAAAAGGAATTGTTTCCCTAATTTCTCTCTCAGTGAGTGCTATTTGTGTATAAGAAGGCTATTGTTTTTTGAGTGTTGACCTTAGATCCAGCTACTCTACTCAATCTGTCAATTAAGTCTAGAAGTCTTTTGGTAGAGCTTTTTGGGTCTTCTATGTAAAGTATCATATCATCAGCAAATAATGACAGTTTAACTTCTTCCTTTCCTATATTTATTCCTTTTATGTCTTTCTCTTTTCTAATTGCTGTGGCTAATGTTTCCAGAACTATATTGAACAGGAGTGGTGATAGTGGGCATCCTTGTCTTGTTCCTGATTTTAGCATGAAAGTTTTCAGTTTTTGACCATTTAGTATGATATTGGCTGTTGGTTTTTCATAGATAGCCTTAATCAGGTTGAGATAAAGACCTTTTATTCCAATTTTCTGCAGAGTTTTTATCATGAATCGGTGTTGGATTTTGTCAAATGCCTTTTCTGCATGCATTGAGGTGATCATATGGTTTTTGTCCTTGACTCTGTTAGTATAGTATATTACATTTATTGATTTACAAATATTGAACCATTCTTGCATCCCTCGGATAAATCTGACTTGGTCAGGGTGTATAATCTTCTTGATGACCCTCTGCATTCTGTTTGCCAGTATCTAGTTTTGCATCTATGTTCATTAGTGAGATTGGCCTGTAGTTCTCTTTTTGGGTTGGGTCTTTCCCTGGTTTTGGAATCAAAGTAACACTTGCTTCCAGGAATGAATTTGGAAGCCTTGCTTCCCTTTCAATTTCCTTGATGAGTTTGAAGAATAATGGCGATAGTTCGTCTTTAAATGTCTTGTAGAATTCAGCAGTGAAGCCATCAGGACTTGGGCTTTTCTTTGTTGGTAAATATTTTATTACATTTTCAACCTCACTCGTTGTAATTGGGGTGTTTAGAAATTCTATATCTTCACTTAACTTTGGTAATTCATATGTATCTAGGAATCTGTCCATTTCTTCTGTGTTTTCCATTTTATTAGAGTACAGGTTCTTGATTTAGGTATTGATGATCCTCTGGATCTCTGCTGGGTCTGTTGTGACTTCACCTTTTTCCTTCTTAACTGCATGGATTTGAGCCTTTTCTTTCCTTTTTTTGATAATGTTGGCTAAGGGTTTATTGATTTTATTTATTCTTCCAAAAAAACAACTCTTTTATCCATTGATTTATTAGTATATCATTCTCTTAGTCTCCATTGCATTGATCTCTGCTCTGATCTTTATAATTTCCTCTCTTGTGTGAGCTTTGGTTTGATATTCTCTTCTTTTTCTAGGAGTTTGAGGTTCTGTATTAGGTTATTTATCTGAGTTCTCTCTGTTTTCCTAATATGGCCATTCACTGCTATGAATTTCCTGCATAAAACTGCTTTCATTGTGTCCCATAGATTCCTGTATGTTGTATTGGGATTATCATTTACTTGTAGAAACTGTCTAATTTTTTTCTTCAATTTCCTCTATGACTCATCATTTGTTCAGGAGGGTGTTATTCAATTTCCATGTGTTTGTGGGAGTTTTGCAGTTTCTCATGTTATTGATCTCCAATTTTATTGTACTTTGGTCTGATAATATACAGGGGGTAATTTCAATTCTCTTACACTGACTTAGACATGCCCTATGAGCTAGCATGTGGTCTATTTTGGAGAATGACCCATGTGCAGCTGAAAAGAATGTGTATTCTGATTTTGTGGGGTGGAACACTCTGTAAATATCTCTTAAGTCCATTTGTTCAATAGCTTGGTTCAGTTCTTGAATTTCATTATTAATTTTTTGTGTAAATGACCTATCCATTTGTGATAGTGGGGTATTGAGGTCCCCTACTACAATTGTATTAGTGCTTATTTTGTTTTTCATGTCCATTAATATTTGTTTTGTATAGTTGGGGGCATTTGTATTTGATGCATATATATTTAGGATTGTCATCTCTTCCTCTTGGATTGTTCCCTTCACAAGGATGTAGTGACCATCTTTGTCTCTCTTAATTAGTTTTGGTTTGAAATCTACTTTGTCTGCAAATAAGATTGCTACACTTGCTTTTTTCTAGGTTCCTGTCACGTGGAGAGCCATTTTCCATCCTTTTATTTTCAGTCTATGAATCTCTTTTTGCATTAGGTGTGTTTCTTGTATACAGTATATTGCTGGATTTTGCTTCTTAATCCATTCTGTCAGCCTACTTCTTTTGATTGGTGAATTGAGGCCCTTAACATTGATAGTTATAATTGATAGATACTGACTCATCCTTGTCATGATGTTTTACTGTTGTTGGGTCTTATTTCTTTTTCCCTCTTTCCCTTTAGTTTCTTACCTTGTCTGGTGGCTTCCCTCTCTTGAGCCTCATGGAGTTGTGACCTTTGTTGCCTTTTTCTAGAATATTGCTTAGAATTGTTTGGAGTGCTGGTTTGGTGTTCATGAAATTTCTCAGGTATTCTTTGTCATGGAAGTATCTAATTTCCCCATCAATTTTGAAAGATAATTTTGCAGGATACAACAGTCTAGGTTGGAAGTTATTTTCTTTTAGGGCTTGAAATACTTGACTCCAGTCTCTCCTTGAGTTGAAGGTTTGTGTTGAGAGTCTACTGTGATTCTGATGGGTTTTCCTTTATAGGTGATTTGTTTCTTTTCTCTAACTGCCTGTAGGATTTTGTTCTTCTGTTGGGTTTCTGGGATCTTGACTATTATATGTCTAGGTGTAGGGTTCTTTTGATTGTGGCTGTGTGGAGTTCTATATGCCTCACTTATCTGTATGTCCAATTCTCCACCTCTGTCTGGGAAGGTTTCTACTATTACTTCTGTGAACAGTTTTTTTTATGTCAATTGTACTTTCTCCTGTTTTTTCGTGTACTCCTATCAGTCTTATGTTATTCGTTTTGCATCATCTAGCAGCTGATGAGTTGATTTCTCATGGCCCCTTACTATTTTTAAGAAATCTCTGTTTTCATAGTCCTTCACCGCAATCCTGTCTTCTATATCTGATATTCCATCTTCAGATTCTCTTCATCTGCTCTGCATGCTTTCAGTGGAGTTTTTAATCTCCTGAATATCTGTTTGAATCTGTTTCATGGCTTCCATTTCTTTCTTATGTTGGGCGATCATGGTTTCCATTTCATTCTTATGCTGGGCATTCATGGCTTCCAGCATGATTCTGAGCTCATCTATTTTTTATTCAGTTTCTCTTCTGGAGCCTCTAATGTCTTTTACTCTGCTCACCATGTCTGTAGTTATCTGGGAGATTATTTCTGCTTTGAATTTTTCTAGAGCCTCATTCATCTGTTTTGTTACTTCCTGTGCTATCAGTTCAGGGTTTCCAGGTGGTTGATTATCAGACTTTTCCACCTCATTTCCCCCAGAATTTGCCTTTTGGGGGGTGGAAGTCTGAGTTTGTGACTTGCTTAAATGTCTTCTCATTTTGGTTTTTGGTACTCTCCTTGGTTTAGTTCCTGGGTTGATATTTTGAAATTGCTTATTGTAAGTATCTTTGTTGATGTATTTAGAACCCTTATGGAATGATTGGTTCTCAGAGGTGTCCTCCAGATATAGCTGGTCTTTAGGTTTTGAGTCTCTAATGGCTCTGAGGCTATCTCATTTTCATTATACCAGGATGGACAACTGTTTAGGTCAATCACAACACCTTAGCCCAAGTCATACAATCAACAACACTATAGCATGAAATACATCATTAGAGAATGAAAATTTGTGGTAGTTAGTAATCTATCACCTTTAAAAATGAAGGGCCTAGGGCTGGGGATTTATCTCAGTGGTTCTGCTGCCTGCCTTGCAAGCACAAGGACCTGAGTTTGATCCCCACTACCAAAAAAACCTGACAACAAACAAAAAATAAAATTAAAAAAAAGAAGGGCTTCCTTCAGGGTATGTCTCTGCTGTCACAATAGACAATGTGTGCAGCAGTGTGGAATTGTAAGTCAATGAGTCTCAGTAAGCCAGTCCCAGACCCGTGAGATTTAGACAGATTTCTGGCTGCAAGTCTCAAGTTGAGCTCCCTGTCCACCTGCATAGTTGGACTGTGCAAGGTTCTATTGCAGGTTTCAGCTGTCTTTCCCCTGAAAAAAGTCCAGGTTCCAATGGGAACTGATGATCTCTCCAACTTAGTAAGCACAGTGGTCTGGTATGCCTTTATTGAAGAGATTCTCTTCACTTTTCCAGTGGGCTTGTTTTCATCATGGAGCCTGAGAGAGGCTCTCTCTGTGTTGTTCACTTCTACAGCTCAGGACAATGGCTTTTATGTCCCCCTGTGCCTCTGCAGTGTGGAACCAAGTAGCTGTACAACCAGAAGACCAGAGGTGGGGGGTGTGTGTGTGTGCTGTTGTTGGCAGTGCCCATGTGGCCAAGCTGGGGCTGGTGGGCATGCCCGTGGGGGTCCTCCTCACCCTGTCTTGGTCACAAGCCTGTCCTGGTCACAAGCCTGTCTTGGCCCCAAGCCTGTCCTGGTCGCAAGCTGGTGGAGCAAGCTGGAGGAAGCAGGTCCCAGTCAGGCTGCAACCACTCGGCCCCACTCGGCCCTGCTCCAATATATTTTTTTTGAGACAGGGTTTTGCTTTGTAGTTCAGGCTGACCCTGAACTCATTATGTAGCTCAGGCTGGCCTCGAACTTGTGGTATTCCTCCGGTCTCTGCTTCCTGAGTGCTGGGATTACAGGAGTGTGCCACCATGTCTGGCTTGCAATAATACTTGCATTAAATATTTAACTCTACTTAAATTCTTTTAGATGCATCTATTGTTAAAAAATTAAACTCTCTGAAGACATTACAACTTTATGGTTGAAAGCAGATGATAAGGCAAGCAAATCTTCATTTTTTAATATAGTTCAAAGGATCTCATAGTCTTAGTGGGACAGATAAAGAACATTACACTTTCTGGGATTACATCTAAAGCAAATATAAATCAGAATATATATATATATACACATATAAAATATACACCAGTATAATACAATAAAGAGAAAATCTGGTGCTATCTCTAAGTGCTAAAAAAGGATCTTTGGAATTATTACATTTTTAGCTGAAAAAGGGTTGTCCTTCAGAAGGTATGATAAAAATATGGTGTTCAAGAAATAATGGAAATCATTATTAAATGAGTTGCTGATTTGGATCTATTTTCACAAAAGTTGCTGGTAAAAAGTCAAGATTCAAAAATAGTTGTAATTTATTTTTCTACAATAGCTTGTAGGGCTTAATAAAAATAGCTGGAAAATGTGATCAAATGTTACTACAACAAAATACTTGAGATAGTTGACTTATAAAAAGGAAAGGTTTATTTAGCTCATGATTCTGGAAGTTTCGGTTCAGTATCAAGTGGTTGCATTGCTTTGGTCCTATGAGGGTGCTGGACAGCAATGGCAAGGAGCATGTGTCAGGGCCAAACACCTCTATCACCAGGAGAAAACAGAGAGAAACAGGATGGGTTTGCATGAGGTCCTTTAAGGGTTTGGTCCCAAAGACCTAAGGACTTTCCACCAAGCCACACCTTCCCAGGATTCCACCACCTCCCAGTAGCACCTCTGTAGGGACCAGTACAGATATTTAGGGAATGCTCTCCACACTCAGATTACAACAAATAGTAGAATAAAATGAACACCTAATAGGAGTCCATCATTGCAAATTTTGCTATGGATTGACAAACACCAATCAATTGGTAATACTGTAACTATTAAAATAGGCAACACAAAATGTGAATTCTAACTTTTCTTTTTGCCAACTAAACACCATCTCTCTGTGATTTTACTCAACAATGAGGCTCTGAATAATTGTACCCTGTCATTGAACAACTAAAGTTGTGTTCAGTCTTTTGACAGGATGGCTGTAAAGGGAGACACAAACTGTACTCTTTAAAATACATTAAATACATTCATAAGTACATATGCCCATGAGAAGCACATTTTCGACATCCCCCTGAGAAAGGCCTCCTTTAGGACCACCTGGAATTGTGGGCTATTTGCAACAGTTCTATATTTATACTATCTTTATAGACTAGCCTCCAAGATGGAGCATTCTAAGTACACACACACAATGGGATTTTCTCTGAAAGAACCTGCCTTTAAGGTGATGGTTTGCCCACTGCAAAATAGTTCGGGTCTTGGAAGATGGTAAAATAATATCTTAAATTTTCTTAAAATATATTTGTAATAACATAGAAGAAGCTCAAACTCAAACAAGATGTCACATTTAAAAAGTTGATACATTTAACAATTTGTTTTTCTTTTTTATTAGTACATGTGTGTAGTATATAATGTTTACATTTCTTGTGGGGAATTGGTACATGTACATAAATCATCTCAATGCCTTTTTGCATCTGCTTTCCCTCTCCTCACTCCATCTCATGACCCCCTTCTCCTTTGAGAAAGGGCTATCTCCTTACTTCCTATTATGTTTTACTGTGTTTTGCCATTTATATATGGTTTCTCATATAAGACACCTTATGTTAGAATCATTTGGACAGCTTTTTCTGTATTTACTTTTTGGCTCCACCCACCGAAATTCTGATTTAATCCGTCTGGGGATAACTGTGCATTGGTCTCTTTTTAAATCACCCTAAGTTGAGGGCCAGTGGAGATGAGGGAAGCATTTCTTTATTCTTGGTGATAAAAGGAGGATTTTCAAAATAATTATCCAGTCCTTAAATACACTGGAGGTGGGTATGAGTATAGAATGGTCTATTGTGCTGCTGCTTGGTCTGGACCTAGATTTGGCAGCTCTTAGGAGAACTGATACAGCACCTCACTTCCTCAGCTCTTATGGCTTGGGCCAAAACATCAGGTTAACAAAAAAATGATTTATTTACCTCTTCATTCGATTCATTTTTAGTCAGCCTTGAAGATTCTTCTGCTTATCCTTGCAGTGTAAGGAGCCACCCCACAACTTGGTGGTATAAAGCACCTCAATTTCATTCAGCCCACATATTCTACAAGTCAGGGGTTTGTATATAGTCTAGCCAGTGTGGCTTATTTTGCTCCATGATTCAGGGGCCTCAGCTGAGAGGCCTTAAATACTATTAATGCAGATGGCTTGAATCACGGTGGGCCGAATCACCTCGAGATGTCTTCATGCACATATCTGGCAAGTGCTGTAATATCTATATCTTACAAACTGGCTCTCCACAAGGCCAGGCCTCCTTGCTCAGGGTAGTTGGACTTTTTGCAAAGCACCCCGGGACTGTGAAAGCGAATGTTTCTTTTTCCTAACCTTTGTGGTCTTTCCATTTTCCTGATCTAGTCTTGGATAGTCATTTTGCATCCCTTCTGCTGAACCCTGTTGGTTGAAGCAGTCATAAAATTGCTCCAGAGGAGGAAAGACCTACAAGTGCTTTTTAGACTCAAGGATAAAAATTCATTGTTATGCCTCCCTCCAAGTACAGAATGCCTATCTTAATGATATATTTGTTGAATGAGCTAGAAAAATCAATACACTTTATAATAATCTTTACATTCTATTGGGAGAAAATTAGAAATAAGTTCTTTACAGTGCTTGTTGCTCAGCAAGCAACAAGTGTAAGGGAGCTCCCTCGGGGAGGTCTGAACAGAGTGACTTTCAAGACCATATCCCTCCCATGCTCCAATCGCAACCCAAATTTTCATAATTGGAGAACATTGGCCATCAATAAGATCTGAGTAAAAATAATGGTTCCATACAAAGTAATCCATTTTACTAGATAATAACCTGAGCCAGTGTTTTAAGGTATCACTATTTATAAATGATTTTGATAAAACAGAGTTCTGGGTTTTCTGGATAATGTTAGTTTTTCTTTCATTTTCAGGGATCAAGTTTTAAGTTCTGGGCATTTCAGGAGTCTTTTTTGGGATTATTTTCAGTCTCACTGAAAATATGAAACTGAAATATGGGTATGATAACAATGGGAAGTCCTAGATTTATACTGGGACACTGGATTAAAATTATTCATTTAGTGTTTTCCAGATCTTTTTCTTGTTTACTAAAACTGGGTTAGGTAATTAGTTGTCTCTCTAGTAATCTTTTACTAGGTTTAGTGTTTGTTTCAGCAATAGGAGAAATAATGGTCCCCTAAAGATGTCCAAGTCCTAATCCTCAGAATCTGTGAATATGGGACCATAAAGGAAGAGGAGACTTTGCACATGTGATTCAGGATTGAGACGGAGAAATTATCCTGGATTATTAGAGTAGGCCTAACATAACCACTGGAGTCTTTATAAGAAGGGGCAGGAGATCAGAGTAATAATAAACAGAAGCAAGAGGTGGGGACAGCACAAAGGGTCATGAGCCAGGGAACATGAGCGGCCTCTAGAAGCTGATGCAGGCAAAGAAATAGATTCTGCTCATGCCCCAGAGGAACCAGCCACCGACAACTTGACCTTAGCTAAGGAAAACTGCTTTTGGGTCTTTGAACTAGAAGATAATAAACTTTGTGTTACTTTAAGGCACTAAGTTTATGGTAATTTGCTATAAGAACAGTAGGAAACTAATAGAAGCACAGACATTATTTAAGACATACTGCTATATATTCCATGTGATTGCTGTGAATGCTGGATAATTTGATTCTTATGCCAAGTATCTGAGTTCAATAGATTGTTGTCAAAATACAATCTGCTTTCGGCTTGGATTTCACTGATGACTTGAGGAAAAGTTACATATGGCCATCTTTGAGAAAACTAATTGAAATTCAGAATTAAAAATCATATATAAAGGGTGGCTGGTGATTACACCAAAGGATATTTTGTTTATCAAAGGAAAATTTACTGCTTGTGTCTTAAAATTATGGAGCCAGACTAAAATGTTTCAAAAGTGAGTCAACTATCAATATTTCAATTTGCTTCTATATTTTGGGAGCACATGTATTTTATAAAGAAATCAAGCATGCAAGGAAATAACTTGAGCACTTCAAATTCATTCAACTACTCACTTTAAGTATGAAGAACTCTAAAATAGGCTTGCTTCATTAGTATTCTGCTTTTTCTTAGATTCCCCAGTAGCATCCAAATAAGCTGAGTTGTAAACAGAAAGTAAGACAAGTTATGTTCAGGTGTCTGGATTATCTGGCACATGGTAGATGTATAAGAAATATTAGTTGAGTACCGATAGAGGAGGTGGTGGCAGCTGAAGAGCAGATCATGTTTATTGGAAGGTGATGGATGTCATTCCCAGCTTGGAGCTCAGAGAGAACAGGTTTTCCTTTCTTTCAAGGGAAGAGAAGGGGAAATGGCCTCTTCACTGTGGCCCTGTGCCAGGGCCTCCAGCTATTAATATGAACTACCATAAATAACTCCTGTCTGCACGTCATGCTTCTCGGCAGTCATGTCATAACAATGCTAGAGAATCTCTAATAAGAAATGTTTTACTTCAAAGTTCTCTTAAGAGTGAAATAACAAATCTAAGACCCTAAGGACAAGTGGTTACTTTAGATCCATTTTGCTCAGTATTTAGGCAAATGCCTGTTAATTGCTTTCTCTTTCTTTTTTTGGTCATTTCAGTAACAGTGAAACATTTTACATTCTACTACAGGGAGAAAAACTCCCTCAAAGTCACGTGGCATATACTGTAAGGAGACCTATTGTCATTAAGTATCAACACCAACTCTTTCAGAATTTAGCTGGCTAGATGGCTGAGAAACAGAGAGCAGGGAAGTGATGTTGGATGCCTGCACTTTGCGTAAGATTGAAGACATCTAATCGCCCAGCTAGAGCTCCATGGTCCCTATTCCAGGGGCCTGCTGGAAGATGCAGACAGCCTCACCTTTTCAAAATTTGTAGTGATGACAATGGAGAAAAGTATTGATTCCTTCACACAGCCCACTGCATCAGTAAAGACTCAAGCTACACATGGAATCTGGGATGTGCTTAACTGAAGTTTGTTTCATTTAAAATGTATGATGTTCATCTTTCAACAGTATCTCAAATTCACTATTTGAATCAAATGAATTGTCCCCAATAGGTCTTTTTCACATAATTTTGATGCAGTGGCGTTCTAAATTCACTTCCCTACCTAAAATTATAATTCTATGTTTTAAGCTAGTTTTCCTTTCCAGCATAGTATAAATTATTTTTTAAAGCACTTGTTCTCAACTGGATGTACTCTTTCTTCTTAGGCGACATCTGGCAATGTTTGGAGAAATTTATGTTTGCCACACCTAGAAGCGGAGTGCTACTAGCATCCAGTGGGTAGATCCTAGAGATGCTGTTCAAACAGTCCATTGTATTTTGAACAGCCCCAACACCAGCAAGAAATGACTAATCCCAAATGTCAATAGTGCCTAGATTGAGGGTGAATGAGGGTGTGCAGGATGGAATAAGATAATGTGAGTTAGGAAAAGAAGGAAACTTGTTTTAGTGAAAGCTAGCAGTTGTGTTCCTAGGGAACATTTTGGTAGTTACCTAGTTGTAATTTTGCAATGTTGATTATTATTATTATTATTATTATTTGGTACTGGGGATTGAACTTGGAACCTTGTGCTTGCGAGGCAGCCAGCAGAACCATTGAGCTAAATCCCTGAGCCTGTTGATTATTTCTTAAGTGGAAGCAAAGGAAGCTCTGAGAGATGCAGATGTGAACTTAATCTTAACTATGAGAGTTTGCTTGGCCAAGGATGCTCAGGAATATAATTTGTGCATTTATACAAATAGGACATATAAGTTATCCATCTTCTTAGTTTCTGAAATAAACACTCACAAACCATTCTGTTTGCCTCAGGCATAGCAAAATAATTCTGTGATGTGAATGCCTTACAAGGAGATACTTAATTAACCACAGAAAGTCCTGATTACTTTCCTGCTAGAGCAGTGGTGGCGAAACTTTTAAGACAAGAGATTAGTTAATGTATGAGTTTTTTTTCTAAACTAAAACCTCAGTACTCAGGTTTAACTGAATGTTGGCACTTTGTGATAAATAAGTGGGTTTTGGGTTGCAACTTGGGCACTCATCTCTAAAAGGCTTCCTATCATGGTCCTGTCCACACACACTAAACCAGGACTTTGACTATAAATGTTCAATATCCGGAAATGAAGATTAGGAGTTGGGGCACTGTGTGGAAGCTTGTGAGAAATGCACTCTCAGGACCTGCTGGACCGCATGAATCAGACTGCATTGTGACGAGATCCTTCAGAGATTCCTATGCATATGAAAGATCAAGAAGCACTGTTTGCAGATCTTTATTCCACGGTAATAAGGCCCCTAATTCTTGAAACTTTGTCCTTATGCGAGTGTTTATGATTCATGATGTTGCACTGGGAAAGTTGCTTTACCTCTTGGGCTTCAGTATTCTCGTTTCTTAAAAAGAGGGAAGATAGGAGAACCTGTGAATTCTATAGGCACTATAATGATTTCCCCAGTGTAAACACAAAATGGTGTGGGTTGTCTTGGTGAGATTAAACCTGAGTAGAGGGTCTCTGGCCAGTATATGCTATAAGCAGTCACGGCGAACATTTTAGAAACCAGTACCCAAACTGCAACCCAAAACCCACTTATTTATCACAAAGTGCCAACGCTGCAATTAAACCTGAATACTGAGGTTTTAGTCTAGAAAAAAACCTCATACATTAACATCTTTTGTCTTAAAAACAACACACATCCCATAGGTTCACCACCACTGTACTATACATACACAGAGTCACATTAATAGTTATGGAATTCTTATGCAATTCCACCTTCAGCCTTAAAACTGAACCCACTGAAGGAGTATGCCACCTGGTTGACACTTGGGCTCGCTCTTTGCCTCCCTGGTTGTCCGCACATTATGTATAAAGTAACCTACTATCAAGAACCAGCCTAGCTGGTAGAAGCAGGCTCTGCCTGGGAGTGTCCATGCGGCTGCCTGTGGGCCTGGTCACTCAAGTCCAGAAGCAGAGGATTCCCACCTATTTTTAGGCAATAACATCTGAAAACAAGGTCAAGTGTGAGGAGAGTTTAAGGCACAGCTCACAGAGAGGAAAGGGTAGCTGTAATTCACCTTGTTTTAAGAACTACCTGTATAGCGTGGTTTGGGGAGAAGGCACTTATACTGTTTCTTTTTCTTTTTAATTCAAGAGACTCCATTAGCTTAAATGCTTCATTGTGGTAATCCTTTCACAAAGCAGACATATCAAAATATCAGACTGAATGTTAAATGTACATAATTTGTCAATTATACTTCAGTAAAGATGTAAATGACATATAAATCAATCAACCTTTATGTGATACAAAAAAATGTGACATCACATGTAATCTTATATGCAAATAAAATATTTGGTGAATTTTTTTTTAAAGAATATACAACATAGAGGAAGGAGAGGGAGAGAGATTGCAAGACCATAACTACAAATCAAATCACAGATACCAGTACATTTCTGTTCCTATAAAATCCTGGAGAGTCCTTCAAAGTTACTTTTTCTTTGAAAAAGAAGGAATAATTAAAGTAGGAAACTAAAATTTATTATTATAAACCAAGGCAGAGAAATAAAATTTTATGATTGTATAGATAGCTAGTGAAAACTGCTCTATGATCTAGAAATTATCATTATCTAGATATGCAGATCATGTAACATTTCTTTGTTACCTGACTCAAGTTATACCTGAGCCCAGACAGCAGAGCCCAGTATTACTCCTGTTCCCCGGTCGGTCAAAAACTCCGAGGGTTTGGCCTTGCTTTTCTGGTGGGTGTGCAGTGGTCCTGGAGGCAGCGCCCTGACTGGTGGCTCCTGTAGACCTGGCGCAGTCCTTCATGTGGTGGGCTCTGCCTCATCTAGCACACATCTGGGTGGCATTGCAAGCCCTGCACATTCAGTCTCCTGCCTGGCCAGCACGTGCCTTGGCAGATGGCTTCACTCCATGGTGGTCAGGCAGCTCCTTTTGAGTAGCGGGGAAACTCTACGCTTGCTACATAAAGTCAACTGTGTGCCATTCAGAACTACCTTGATGGTTTGAATTAAGCCTGTAGACACTGATGGATTTGTAACTGAATCATATAAAGAGAATTGAAGGATTTGGATCCTCCATTGCAGTATACTCATACCATTGTAAAACCAGGAAAAAACAAATAAACACAACAATCATCTACTATGAACACTGTTGACATGAATTCCAAATTGAAGTATGAATGTTAAACCATCTCCCAGCTTTAATTACATCTGGTGTCACAGCTTCTAGAAATCAGGGCTGTGACTAAAATGATTTTTCTTCATTACATTCTTTGTTTTGTTCTTTTTTCCCAAATCATTTCAAAAATAGGTGGTAGGAGAGGGGAGAGTTGAATTTGATTAGAACAACTACACATAAAATATTAAAACAAACAAAAATGAACAACAGCGGAGAAAAGAGGGTAGGAGGTTAACATAAGCTACTGACAGGCGAAAATATAACACAATTTTACAGGCTGTTAGGGCATATAGCATTGCTATGATTGTGCCCTGGTTTGGTTTCTAGCTTCTCGTTATTAAAAATAGTTATTTACAGTTTAATGAGAAAATATGGCATTTTCCTAGTTCTCACAATAAAAATGAAAGCATATGGATATCTTCTGAGGGACTTAAATATGATCCTTATAGTAAATACAGTCATGTGTCTCACAGACTGTTTTTCCTACTAACCCTGCATGAAAACTAAGATAAGACAACAAAACAAAATTCAGTGAAACTCTGCAGATGCTAAAACTCTGCTAAAATAACATGGCTGATCTACAAAGTGTTTTCTGATGATCAAATTTGATCAAAAGAAAGTTTTTGAGTGTATTTATAAATGATACAGCAAGAAACCATACAGTGAATACTTACAATGTAGCAATAAGGCTCAAGCCTCCCTTAGAGTGAAAAGCTGGACTGGACAATGGGGTAGAAGTCTGGGAAATTTTGAGTCTCTACATTAGTGGCAAATAGCAGTTAAGTTGTGGATGGACACATGCACTTTGTGTCCCCAAGTGTATTACAAAATAAGTTCTCTGAGTCATAATAAAATCCAAGTGAAGAACCTGGAATCATATACTACAGATGAGATTTTCTGAAAGTCTTTTCCACAAGAACCATATAATGAACTCTGAAAACAGTTGTGGTGTCAAGTTTGGAAAATATTGCAACCAATTCTTTTGGAAAATTATGACGTACATTTACACATTGAAGATCTTCAGTAAATGAATATGATTAACTTTTTTTGCTCAGTTTCCCACTTATTTGATCACCAAATCCACACATTGACATCTTCTGTGACTTAATAGACTAAGAAACACATTAAAAACATTGTTAGACTGCATCTGAAGACAGTGACTCAATGTTCTACTGAGATGAAAATGTAAGAAGAATGTCACTTTGAAAGATGCAATGAAAAAGAAAACAGTAGATATCAGCTCTGAGCTCTTACCTACTCACAGCCAGAGCACCTCAAACAAGTTTAAAGTGGAATTAAGGCCTCCTCAATACCCCAAAATGCTACCAAAAACATGTATATCTGTATCTATACTTACATCCATGTCTGTATCTCAAATGTCTAGCAAATAGAAGAAACTCAGAAGTGAAAGTTTCTTTCTACACTATCAACTCTCATGACTTGACTTTTGAGATAAATTTTTAAAAGCTGTAGTTTGCCAATTCAAGGAAAATATGGGAGCCTATTACCCAAATGTTCTAATACTGTCAGATAACCTCATAATTTTTAAGTGTCCAATTTGAAATTAAGGACTTTTCTTTGATACATACAAAGGTGTAAGGATAAACTTTGTAAATGGCCTTTGTGAAAAGGCACACATTTAATTTCCCAGAAATGATGAAATTCTGGAAAGAGCAAAGAGCCACCTTGAACATTGTAGGATAGTTTGTGACTACCCAGGGCAGATGATTTCACATCTCATTTGAACCAAGGAGAGGAACCTGCGTGACCGGTGAGTTAAATTGCCATATCATTCTTAAATATGGTTACATTTAAGATACAAATGAGGAGTACTTTAGTTAGAAAATATATTTTAGCCTCAATTTCCTCAACTGAAATAACAGAAGATATAAAAATAGGAATAATTCATTGAGATCCAACAACACTGATCCTTTTTATCTGAGATTTTTATCTGACATGTTAAACTGTGGGTTTAACTTCAAGGAAATTGTAAATGCTTGATGTATGTAGTGAGGTCAAGAATTCAACTCTGTTTCCTATCATAGACCACCCTGAAATAATTTTAATCCACTCTTAACCAAAGTTTCTCATTCTGCAGTTTCAGTTATTCAGTCAACCATTTTTAGGTCTGAAAATATTAAATGGAGAATTCCAGAAATAAACACTCGCTAAGTTTTAAATAACTTTTATTACAGTATATTGCTGCAGTTGTTGTATTTTATAATTATTAATTTTTTACTCTACATATATATCATAGGTATATGTATAGGAAAACACCACAGGATTTAGCATTATTGTAATTTCAGGCATTGGGAGAACATATCCTCTGTGGAAAAGGAGATTGCTGTATTCCAAACAGTTCGAATTTCAGTCCGATAACTTGTGTCCACTCTTTGATGTCTCCAGTTACTAGCTGTGTGGTGTTGAATAATCTTCTTGTATTCTATTTCTTAAAAATCTCACCTTATATTGGAATACTCAAAATCAATTCTAATGAAGGATTTGAAATTGTACAAATAAAACACTAAACAAATATTTGCTGTACAGTGTTCATAAAAAAGCATTTGTGACAATTTCGGTAACATATTCTCATTGAATGGTCTTAGAGCCTATTTGGATGGTAATACTCTGGCTCAATTAAAAACTAGTTTTTCACCCACAATCTCCTTACATGCATAACTGTAAATATTCCCAAATAGCTTTGTTAATTTTAAAGCAGAAAAATCATTTTAAAATGTATAAATGGCAATGCAAGTGTAATGTTTAATCCACTGCAGTAAAGCAATTTTTCTCCTATGAATCAGGAAAATTTGTGGGCTTATTTGCAAACACTGGACACAGTATTAGGACCTTTCTTCAAAAACACATGCAAAGCTATAAGCAATGGTGGCTGACATAAGGTAAACATTCAGACAAGGTGAGGCTGTAATGTGCTTCTCTATATCTTTTTGCTGTGCCAAGGCAAGGTTGGAGCCCATCGGACACAGCTTTCAGCTTCAGAACATGCAGGCTCTTTTGCAGGTCCTGGGCACCAGGGAGAAAGGAGGGAAGGGGGTACTACTAAACTTGCCTGATTCTTCCTTGCAGAATGGTGTAGTTTTTGTAGCCAAAGAGAAGTACAGGGAACAGCTCCTCTATTTTTTTTCTAGAAAGTATTGTAACCAAGTAGATGTGTTCTTTCTACATGTATCCCTTACTTTCTTAAAAAAGTACAACCACTGTATTAGTTTCCCAGGGCTGTTGTAACAAATTACTCTAAATTTAGTGCCTTTAAACAATAAAAATATATTACATATGTGGAATGCTAGAAGTCCCACAAAATCAAAGTATCAGCAGGGTTGTTGCCTTTTGGAGTCAGGGGAGAAAATTAGTTTCCTTGCCTTTTCTAGCCTTTAGTGGCTGCCAGAATCCCTTGGCTTGTGGCCCTGCATCTTCACTAGCAGCAAGGCATCTTCATATCCCCCTCTCTTTTCTGTTTTTGTTAACAATCCCTTTCTCTTACTATCTTGCTTTCCTCTTATGAAGACACTTGTGATTACACTGGATCTTCCCAGGTAATCCAGGATAACTTTTTGTGTTAGTCAACTTTCCCTTACTGTAACATATTTCCTGAGATCATCAACTTAAGAAGGGAGAGGCTTTGTTCTGACCCACAGTTTCAGAGGTTGCTTGGCTCTACTGTGGCACATTACCTCATGGAGGAAGTGCATGGTGGAGGAGGTTTGTTCACCTCTGGGCAGTTAGGAAACAGAGACCAGAAGCTGGGGTCCCAATATCCCCCAGAAAGGGCACTTCTCCAATGACTTGACTTCCTTCTACTAGGCTCCATCTCCTGAAGGAGCCTCCATGTCCCAACAAAGCTACATGCTGGAGACCAAGCCTTCAACACATGTGCTTTGTGAGATACTTAAAATTCAAACTATTGTATCTATGCAAGATCTGTAACATAGCATCCACAAAATCTCTCTTGCCT
Organism: Heterocephalus glaber; assembly: GCF_053883595.1. Lineage (NCBI taxonomy): Eukaryota > Metazoa > Chordata > Mammalia > Rodentia > Bathyergidae > Heterocephalus > Heterocephalus glaber. The sequence continues at coordinate 12,577,644 of NW_028258156.1, forward strand.
CCTAAATGAACATATTTATTAGGTTCTGGACATTAGAACATGAACATGTTTGGCAGGCTATTATTCTGTTTACCACAACTATATTGGTAGTTTTGATTGCTTTTTTAAAAATAGCTTAATCAATTAAAAATTATATTAATTACCTTTACCTCATGGGAATGAGATAACCTGAATTAAGCAATGGGTAGCATGGCAGACAGAAAAAGACAGTCACAAAATGTCTGTTAGATCTATTCTTTTTTTTTTGAGATTTAAAAAAAATTTACAGAAAAGTATAAAGTTTGATACAATTAGAATCCACGTAACTACCATAGTGTCTTTTACTCAAAACCAAGAATTGTCCCATGTAGCCATTTTTGTATCTAATGAAAGTAACAATCACTGTCAAAAATAATCTAATATCTAGTTATATATAAGACATTGCCAAGTAGAAGATCTATTCTTAATTATCAGCTACAGAGCCTAGATCTGTATCCACCATGACCAGCAGCCACTTTGCCTCTTCGGCCTGTTTCCTCATCTCTAAATGTGTAACTTGAGTTTCCTCATTAGTTTTTTTTTTTTTCCCCCTAAAATACTCTGTTATACTGAGATACTAACACTATCACATTTATAAAACTGATAATACAAGGTTTTTAAGAAGAAAAAGTAGTCTATTTCAGCACAGCACGGTGGCACAAGCTTGTAATTCTGGCACTCTGTGAGGGTGAGGCAGGGAGATCGCAAGTTCAAGCCCAGGCTGGACAATTTAGCAACTTAGACTCTGTCTTCCTCACAGAAAATACATACAGACATAAAAAGGGATGGGAAGATGGAAATGTAGACTGGTGTAAGGCCTTAGGTTCAAGCCCTAGTATCACATAAAAAGGAAAACAAAGTCAATTTCAGAACCATTTTAATTTATGAAGTTATTAAAAGTATGTTTTTAACTATTCATGTAGAGGCCAAAACATTGAGGGGAAAAATTGGGGAAGATGTTTATGAATTATTAATTTATACTCTTAACTATTATAGCTAACCTTCATCTGACATAGTCACAATACTATACTATAAGCAATCATTTCCCTTATATGGATCAGAAAGGAGAATCTACATTACAATAGGTTACTCATATATGGTCATTATTTTATTACTATATACAATTTTGTTTACTAAGTAAGGATATATAAATCATACTTTAAACAAAAATCTATGCATGGGATATGTAAGTAGTAACATTTTGAAGGAAAGAGAAAAACTATAAAAAGATTTACCTAAAATTTATTAATACTGGAAAACATTAGTGTGTACATAATAGTGATTTAAAGCTTCATATTACATGGAATCACTGGTAAATCTTCAGGTACTGAAAGCACAACCTGGTACAGGAAAAGTTCAAATTAGACACATCCACATCTTTAGATGTGCATACTGTCTACAAATAAATCCCTTAAAATAGCAGTTCTATTCTTTCTTTGGGACTTAGCAATACAGACAAAGGTGTAATTTAATGTGATTTTATTATTTCAGATAAATTTTAATTATTTTATGTAGGTAAAAATTACAATATTGCTTTAAAAACTGTTAATTTAAAAGTGTATAACCGGTTGTCATCATAGTCACAATTTTAAAATCCTAGTTTTTCAGCTAAACAATTCATCCAATAACATAAAATAACAAAACTGGTTTATATGAATACTTCTAATGAGAAATTTAAATGTAAAAATAGAATATTAATTTAAACCACTGGCTTAAATTCTTAGTGATAACTCATTCTAGAAACAAATTATGAAATGTTTAGACAAATCTTTTTCAACATGAATTAATGTAAAGATTCAAAATTTTGACTAAAAATGTACATAACTGAGATATTTTGTATCATCTTTGTATATATTAAGAAAATAAAAATGTATTTTTGTACTAATCTTTGAGATTCCATCATATTTTTGAGTAACATATTAAAATGTGTATATGCACTTCAGATGTTATATTTAAGTAAAAGAATAGCAGATAATGGCATTTTTTTCCTTTAAATTGCTTAAGGACAGTAAAGTGGGTAGGATGATTAATTTGTCTTTTTTGGTAATGAAAGTCACTGTATTAGAAAACCAACTTTTAAAGGTAAACTATGTCATTTTCTTTTTCTTGATATCAATTTAAAAGCTGTTCAGTCCATTATTTAAGACACACTGATAAAATATACATAAAGTCCAAATTATGTGCATATATAGGGTATGGACTACTCTTAAATGAAATACTGACAGTATTTTACAAGTCATTTTGTTCAATATGTCTGTACAATGCACCATTCTTTTCATTCATTACAATACTTTGCACCAAAAATTGCTATCTTCAACCTTAAAACTCCTCAAATATGATTAAAAAACAAATGTTCCACTGTTTTAAAAAGTGAAATTTATAAAGTTAATATAATACTATATCATAAAGGGTTATAGCTGTAAGACATTTTACAGAAAATTTATACACACCGAAATGAATGCTTTGCTTAATTTAATTAAAAAGCTAGACATAAGCCTGCTGCTTTTCACTGTAATTTAATAAACATGGTTCCATTTAACAAAAGATTTTTCACATGGCAACATTCAACTGCCATTGTGAGATTTCAGTAAAGGTAAACAGTGATACATCTCTTCTGAAAACACTGCTGAAATTTAAGTGCTAGTCTTAATATTTCTATAATAATTATGAAATAATTTGGAAAGACATTTTACTTTGGAATTTTTCAACATAAGGCACATACAATATTTAAAGCACAGAAGCAACTAGATTACATAATAAATAATTATCCTATTAATATTTGCCCTTTACCTAAAGACAGTGGTGAGTAGTGCAGCAAAAACATGCCTGAATAAAAATGACTGAATTTAGGAAATACAAGTAATATTTGTGTGCAGAATGTTATTAATTTAAAAAAGAAAAGAATATTTTATATAAAATATACATCCTACAGAGTCATAGGTAGGAAAAATGTGAGGCACTTAGATTAACAGTGAAGGAGGAAAGCATTGTATCTTTTTATAAAAACACCTAACCATTTAAAAGCAGAAAGACAAAAGCAGATGCTAAAAACATAGGAGGATGTTAGTCTTTTCACTTTGTATTTAGTACACTGATGAAAATCCGTAAGTTCAAAATTTAAAGTATTTCATTGTTATTCTGACAGAAATAATGCACACACAGAGAGTTTTCTGGTTTCAAAGGGTCTTAAAGTTCTCCTGCATAAGTTTCGCATATTCTGTGGAACCCAGAGGATGTGAAATGTAAATGATCTCACTTTTCTGGCAGCACATTTTCTGTTTTAACAAGGATGCTACATGTAATGTTGAATTTTACAAAGGCAAACGTTACAATTTGATTTGGAATAACAGTGCGAACAACATGCATCACTGGCTCCGTGTGAATTTGCTGATGTCCAACATTGACAGGTTTTTTATTCTGTGATTCTTCACAAACTAGTAAAAAATTAAGGTGAAAATTGGGTTTGGAATTATAGGAATCCACTGGGTGTCAAGTCAGGGAAAGGTCTGGTTTCTGCTGGATGATGAAGTGGCTGAAGATGTGTGGCAGTCTGAGTGTTACTTATGTTACTTAATTGAGCAGGGTACATGTCATTTAAAACTCCTCCATTCTGAAACAGAAAGCAAAAACAGCAACACAACTGATGAGGATAGATCTTCCAAATGTTTTAAACCATTAAGTCACATGTTAATATATATTTTTATAAGATCATAATCTTGCATGTTGCTAAAATTACTGCTGTTAAACTGTAATTTTTTCAATAAAGGGATACTGAGTACATACTATGTATTAATTGCATTTATCACCTTTTGGCTTGTCCATTAATTTGACAAAAACTTTTGAAGATGGTATAGATGAGTGATACAACTGACTCACTTCACATTGTCTTTGGGTCATACAGGTATCAATGGGTCAAAAAGAATGAGTCATGAATCCTATTAAACATTCTCTGCAAAAATAGGTTTGCCATGCCCAACTTCATGCCTCAATTACCTGATATCAATGAATTGATTATATTCAAGATTACACTAGATTGCAGATGACCAAGGACTCTTCCAAAAAATTACCAGTTCTGATTTTCTAAAGGTTTATGGATATTCCTAAAATATTATGAGTATGATTTCTTTGACCAATTCTTATTTGTAATATGATTTTGATTAATGAATACCACTGAAAACACCTTCCCAATTAAGAAACAATTACCAAAAGACAATGCTCTTTTTTGCCTCCTCCACTGGAACTAGTCTGTTTTTTGGAACTGCTAACACCGCCCCCCCAAAAAAACCCCCACAAAAAACAAAAAACAAACAAAAAAAACAGAAACAAGTAAAGAAAGGATAAAAGAGGGAGAGGACATAGAGATCATAGTTCTGTAGAGTTCTACAGATTACAGATTCTTCACATTGTAGAATACAGTCAAAATTGTAGAAACTTTCAAACTGATTAAAATCATACCTTTAGTTCTTTCAAACAAAATCTACTTTTCTAAAGGCTTTGTAACATTAGGCTTTAGTAATCAAAAGACTGATTACTTTGAAATCCTCCAAAACATATATTCAATCTATAGTAAGTCACACCTGCATCTTAATGAGTGGCAACTCTGTCAGGTCTCCAAACAGAAAATAATCTCATCCATCCAGGTAATGGTGGGGTTTAAATGAATTTTTTCAACACTCATTACACAATGTGTGTTGGTTATTCTCTTTAAATATATTTATATAAAGTAGTGTTGTCCAATGTGAGCCACATTCAGAACTGTAAATTTTCTAGTAGCCACATTCAAAAGAAATAAAAAGGGTTAAATTAATTTTAATAATACGTTGTTTAATAAAGTAAGTTATTTCAACATAAAATCAATAAAAAGATGAGATTATATGACATTTCTTTTTCAAGTTGTCTTTAAAATTTGGTGTTATTTTACATCTATAACACATCTTGATTTCGACTAGTTATATTTCAAGTGCTCAAGATATAATACATAATATATATTATATATATGTCACATATAACAAATGGAATATGTAGGTCTACAGAAGTTTTTTTATATTTATCACAATAATGTTGTAATTCAATTTTTAAAAATATTATTTTTAAATGACATGTAATAATTGTTCATATTTATGTGGACATTATATAAATATATTAGGACACACATATATAATTTGTAATCAGGACAATTAGCATATATGTCACCTCTAACATTTATCATTTCTTTGAGGACACATGAAGTCCTTCTATTTTGAAGTATACAATAAATTATCAATAACTATACTCACCACATTGTGCAGCAGAACACCAGAACTTACTCCTCTCATCGATTTATTTGTACCCAGTAACTGGACTCTTTCTATCCTCCTGGGCCAGCTTCTGGTACCCTACTCAACTCCCTACTATGAAACCTGAATTTTTAGCTTCCGCATATGACTGAGTTTGTGTGGTATTTGTCTTTCTGTGCTTGACTTATTTAACATAACATCCTACAGTTTCATCCATGTTGGCACAAATGGCAGGATCTCATCCTTTCTATGGTTGAATAGTATTCCATTGTGGATATATACCACATTTTCTTTATTCTAAATGTTAAATTTTAATATAATTTAAGGATGTCAGGAATGAGAATGAAAAAATCTTTCTCGTTAATTTCTATTATAAGCTCGTATAGAATCAGACAAACCAAATATCTGAAAAAAGCCATAAGAAAGGATTACAGATAAAGATTCAAGACACATTTTTAAAATTACTATACTGTACTCAAATACACATAGAGATCAATGAACTTTATCAGTCAAGATATTCTTATAAATTAAATTCAAATATACTAAAAATGAACTAAATATTTTATAAAGGAAAATCCTAAATGCATTGCTGGCTTCACTGTCTCTAGAATATCCCTGAGAATTTTTTGTAATGCTAATTTGGTGGTCATGAATTTCTTGAGGTGCTGCTTAAACATGATATATTCCTGGGAGGCAAAAGATATCAGCTAATATCACTGTGTTAAACTTATTTTTTAAAAAATATAACATATATTTAAGGAGTATTTGCTCGTAAAAGAGTTCTAGTGACAGAGTTAAATAAAAATATCAAACCTGACTCCCATGACACAAAATCACTTTTTGAGAATTTCAGAAATAAACTCCACCTGGATTCCAGGGACAATCTAGGACAGTGGTGGCAAACCTATGGCACATGTGTTATTGTGTTTTTCTTTTAAGACAAAAGATGTTATTGTTGAGTTGTTTTTTCTAAACTATAACCTCAGTATTCAGGTTTAATTGCAGTGCTGGCACTTTGTGATAAATAAGTGGATTTTGGGTTGCAGTTTGGCACTTGGTCTCTTATAGGTTTGCCATCACTGATCTAGGACAAAGGCATTCTAAGAAAGCACACTTACTTTTGATTGAACCCCATTTCAAATGTCTGAAAAAAATGAATTTTGCAGAAATCATTTTAAAAAATTTAAATTTTTTAAAGCTTGAATTTTTAAAATGTCATAACAACTTTTAAAGAATCAAAAAAGATAAGTGAAACTCTTTTCTAAACACACTTTTAACTAATTTCACCTGATAATTTTGGACATCTTACATTAAGGACATATTCCTGGTCCTTTGGCCCTTGATTTCTTTCTCCTTCATAATTCAGGGAAATAAATCAGTAAGATACTGAAGAAAGTATAGGCTTATAAAACAGCAGTCAGTGATATAATTGGTAATGCTATATCTCCATAAACACTGCAGATAATAAAATCAGTTACTGAATCAAACATTTTATAACTCATGTCTATTTGTTTATAAGGTAAAAAGAACTGCTGAAAGGGTTTATTCAGCTCTATAAACTCTTACCTTGTTTACAAATGCCTGTGGACCTGGAATTGCTGGATTGTACTGCATCTGATCCACATGGGTGTGCTGAGGTTCTGGTTGGCACTGATATGTTGACATGGCCCCAGTATAACATGTCTGAGGAGTTACTATGGTGGACTGTAGATTTATTCCATGTCTTTGGTTTTCAGAAACTTGTAAACAAGTGACAAAATCTTCTACATTAGAAGTTGTAGGGTATAGGGATGGTTCAAAATTCCCTATGGGAAATTCTAACTGTGTACATTTGGAATGCTGGGGTAAGACAGACTGGTCACAGGGAACAATGTTCTGTGTATAAGGCATGGTGTCCAGCTCAGATTTGCAGGGAAACTCTGGATTCTCCCCATTTAAGTCTGGAAACACACTATACTGTTGAAGGTCTTGCTGAGGACAACTGAAAGGCATGGATGGGTTAGAGCTCCAATTCCTAAGCAGGCCATTAACTTGCATATGTTTCATTTTCTGACACAGTTGTTGCTGTGCTTCCACTACTATTTGCTTTTCATGGTGCTGAAGCTGCTGCTGTTCTAACTCTAGCTGTTCTTGTACCATACAGCTTGAATTCAGGGTCACAGCCTGTTGCTGTTCGTACTCTGAACTCAGGAATGAAGACTTACTTAAAGAATCTTGGACATATGTCAGTATTTCATCCCTTATGTCTATGTCTCTGAAGTCAACCTCACCAGACATGTCAGTCCTGAAAAATTCCTCATTCTGCATGCGCTTGATATCTTCAAAATCAATGCCTAGGTTTTTCATAATGCTGTACAATTCACTATTTTTATTATCTGGAAAGGGCCCTGCATGACTTCCAGAGAACACTGGGTTCATCTCCTGAGACTGTCCAATTTGTCTATGTTTGGGGATATTATCACATCCCAGTGGTACAATATTCTCTTGCCAATTACTGCATTCAATCACAGAATCGTTAAAAAAATTTGTTTGAAAAGGTGCAGTATTTGAAGCAGGGTAATGATAAATAGACTCATCTTGTGGCATCACAGCAGCCAAGAGGGAACTGGGATGAAGGGAATCCTTATTCTCAGTTGATTTGGTAGCAGAGTCTTGTCCACTAGTGCTGCTTTTAGTCCGTATTGGTAAGGGATCCATCATAGGAGGAAAAGTGTTGCTGGTCTCGTACAACACAGCTTCTCCAGTGGTAAACATAAAAGGGAATGACATATTGCGTTTTTGTAAATGCTCTCTTCCTTCTTCATCTCTAAAATTTTGGAAAAAATTTGCATATATTAGGAAGAGTTTCATTATTATAAACACTTTAAACAAGATATTAAATAGAAAGAAAAATAGCAAGGAAAATATACTGTAACTAAATTCGAAAACAGGCAACATGGACTTTATTTTGGCCTAAATTATTCACATGACTACTGCTAAAATTATAGACAAATACATTTAAATGATTTAGAATTTGGATTTATAATTTTTGTCAAAATGAAATATGGTAGTTAATTCCACTCTCAGACTATATTTCTATCCTCATAGCCTGTAGAAAAATTAACTTTTCTATGTTTTCTAAATATAAAAACAAACTATAAGAATTTAGGACTTTGATCAGAAGAGGCATATGCAAATAAAACAGTAAAACAAAGCTCTAAAGAGAAAGAATGGCATAATTGGCAATATGAAAATCAAAACTTTCTGCATTTTTGCAAAATAACTTGTAAATCAAGTTAAGGCATGGAGAAAATGATATGTATGTTTATACTTTAGCATATACATGCAAAAAAATATATATATATACTTTAACATGTAAATGCAAAATTTCATATCACAGGCAAAGAGCTCCAATGCGTCTATAAGAAAGGCATAAAGGTAAACAGGTAGGTAAAAGGTAAATGATATTAACTGGAAATTCAGAAAAGAAAAATGTTTTAAAAGGATATTAAAAGGTACCCTGCCTCATCAGTAATTAGAAAATGGAAACAACTACTATAACTTCTTAGAGTAACTGATAGAACATACATATAATGAGAAATGTATAAAGATATGAACACAATGAATAAACTAGACCACAGATACTGATATACAAAAAAGACCATACTCCTGAAAAACAGTACAAGTATCTTTTACAGGAATATATAGGAAGTTTATCAACTTGGAACATATACTAAATCATAAAATAAGCCATTACATATTTCAAAGGAATATGAAATCCCTTCAAAGGACTTAAATCCATTCAGAGAATGTTCTCTGACTACAATGGAATTAAGCTAAAATTCAATCACAAAACAGAAAAATCCTCTAACATCAAAAAGTTCAGTAACACTATATTTCTAAATAACTCATGAATAAAAAAGAAAAATGAAAATTACAAAAAGTATTTGCAATGGAACAATAAAAATAAGACATCAGAATGAGGGTTGTAGCTAAACTTATACAAAGGAAATTGATACATATATTCAAATTTATAATGAAGAAAAAAGTTGGAAAAAATAGCAAGTTATTTCCAAATAAAAGAAGGAAACAATAAAGAGAAGATACGAATGAAGTGGAAAAAAAAGAAATGGAAACTATGTACAATAAGAATCAACAAGCCAAAAGTTGCCTCTTTAAAGAGATTAACAAACTGACAGTCTTGCAATACTGATGGAGGGAAAGAGCTCAAATCTGTATGGGTACATACAAACCCAAGTACCTGTATACACAGATGCACACATACTCACATAGTTATATGGGTACACATATACACTCATAATGTTCATGGGTTAGAAGACTCAATACTATAAAGATGTTAATTCTCCCTCAAATAACCTATAGTTTCATGTCAAATTCATGTTCAAAATTCCAACAGATATTTAGGTGGGAACTGACAAGTGATTTCTAAAATGCCTATGGATATATAAAGGATAAAAAAGAGTTGAGGCGATCTTGAAGGGGGATAACAAAAGCTAAATAAACAAAATGAAATATACTCAAATATCAAAACTTATACTAAACATACAGTAATTAAGGCCATGTACATGGCACAAAAATAGACAACTAGACCAATGGAACCAGACCAAGAGAGTCTAGATATAGAACCACATACAAAACCCTTTGATTGAAAACCAGTGAAATAAACTGTCTTTTCAATAGATGTCACTGGTCAATTTGCTATATATATAAAGGAAAAAAATCAATCTTGATCCTTACCTTAACCATATACAAAAACAATTCTCTAGAGTGGCAGAAACTGCAAATATTTGACAAAGAACTCATTCCCAGAATATATAAGAAAATCTTACTAATCACGCTGTGTTTAGAAAGCACACTCTAAACAAAACATTGTTATATTTTTCCTTTATTTTACAGATGGTGCTAACTTTTCATTTTTTCCTTCATAAACCCAGGATAAAATTTCGGAGTTTTCATTATTCTCTTTCTGTAGCTCTACATATTTAGTTCCTCAACAAAGATTGTTCATTCTGTCTCCTCAATATCTCTTACCCATCCTCTCATTTCTCTACATACAGTATTTTATTTTTCAAGTTTTTATGCAAGAAGACTCATGCACCACTTATCAAAGAACAAAAACAGGACACATTCTCAATCTTCATGCTTACGTCAGAGCTCGTACAGTTGCAATGATATAATCCGGTCTTCCATTTTTATAGACTACACGTGCATTGGACTGTATCCAAGCCCACCGGTTATGTTTCAGAAGAAGCCTGAAAACTGTCATGCCACTTTCTCCAGTCTTCATCACTAAAATAAAAACATTAAGTTATCAAACTCAGAATCGATATATTTAAAAATTCTCTGAAACAAAGCCCTCTGACATTTTGATGGATATATTACAGTTATCGCCCTCCAATTATGATAACTATCATGACAACTTTTAAAGGCATGGAAACAATTCTTTAGAGTTTTTGTTCTTTTCATTTCTGACTAAACACAATGTTACAATGTTAAAGGGAAGATCAGGTACCAATGAGAGGATCTGGGTTAGCAGATGCAGTATAGAGATAGTACTATCTCTATAACTTGGTTGGGAGGAAGATTTTAAAAATTCCTTTACTTTTAAATAGGGAATGTTTTCCCGCACATTTGCAATACTTTACAAATTTTAAATTTAAACCTAAATTCATGTAACTTATGAATTAATAATGATATGATTAAGAAATCCTGAGCAAAACTTGTTAGACCCAAATGGTCATTTTCATAGTAATTAAATTACTATGTTTCTGTGTGGCAGCAAAGCAACTGTGATAAAAACAGCATGGCACTGGCAAATAAAACACACCTGAAGATCAATGGAACAGATCAGAAGATACAAAAACAACTCCAAGCATACTCAGCTACCCTATCATTGACAAAGGGATCAAACATCTTCATTATAAGAAAGAGAGCCTCTTTAATAAATGGTGCTGGAAAAATTGGCTTTCCACATGCAACAGATTAAAACTAGAGCCATATCTCTCACCATGCACTAAACTAAAATAGATCAAAGATCTAAATATTAAAACAAAAACACTATACCAGCTGGAAGAGAGAATAGGTAGAACTCTTGAAGACACAGGTCTAGATAAAAACTATGAACAAATCTCCATTCACACAGGAACTATCACAAAGAATCAACACCTAGGATCTCATCTTATTAAAAAGCTTTTGCATAGCAAAAGAGACAACCCACAGAGTGGGAAAAAAATTTTGCCAGCTGTTCCTCAAAGGACTAATATCTACAATATATAAAAACTTTAAAAATTCAGATCCCTCAAATTTAAACACCCAATCCAAAAATGGGCATCTGAAATGAACAGACACTTTTCAGATGAAGAAGTATAAACAGCAAATAAATATATGAAAAAATGTTCAATATCATTGGTCACAATGCCGAGATTCAATCTCATTCCAGAAAGAATGGCCATTATTAAGAAATCAACCAATGACAAATGCTGGCAGGGCTGTGGGGAAAAAGGAACCCTTCTCTACTGTTGGTAGGAGTGTAGACTGGTGCAACCACTGTGGAAATCAGTGTGGAGATTCCTCAAACAACTAGGACTAAAGGTTCCATTTGACCCAGCTATTCTCCTCTTGGCATATTCCCAAAAGAATTAAAAGCATCATAACACAGTAACATGTGCACACCTATGTTGACAGCACAGTTTGTAATAGCTGAATCTTGGAAACAGTCCAAATACCCATCAATGGACAAATGGATAAAGAAGATGTGTTTTTTTTATACAATGGAGTACTGGTCAGCCACAAAGAAGGATAAACTTGAGACATTTCTAGGTAAATGGATGCACCTTGAGACCATACTCTTAAGTGAAATAAATCGGACACACATATGTAAATATCACATTGTTTCTCTGCTGTGGGAAACTGAAAGGGTAAATAAGGATCAAAATACATAATAGATATTGTGAAATAGGAAGAAAATATTTAAACAGGAAAGGGAACTAGGGAGAAGAGAGAGGAAAAGGAAGGAAGGGAAAAGAAAAGGAGAACAGAAGGAAAAAATAGAAACAAAGCTTTTGTAAATAAGGAAGGAAGGAAGGGTTGAAGGCAGGAGGAGGGAAGGGGGAAAAGAAAAGAACCAAGATATATCATGTACAGGTACAAATAAAATTAATTTAAAAAATAAGCAAGGTCACTGATTATTCAAAATAGTATGATATGAAGTAGAAGTTTACCCAAATAGTTTCCTTAAATACTAATGTAATAATTTGAAACATGTACCAGAGTATATGGTATTCTGTCAGATACAGTCTATGCATAAAGAATTAAAACTTACTCCGGATATGGGATTCGGCACAGTAAAGCATATCCCCAGCATGAACAAACTGATATCCCGATCCTCTTGAGCACAGTTCTGCTTCAGTGTAACCTAAAACAATCTGGGCTCTGTTAAAAAAAAAATTAAATAAGAATGAATCAAAACTTAACATAAGATCAATTCATCAGTTTATGCTTTCTGCAATTTGACATTCAGAATTTCTCATGAGTAGAAACCCCCACATATGTAAATTGTTCTCTTTTGCTTATGGGTAAATTTTTAGCTTGTTTTTAAAGCTAGTCTCTCCATGAAAATTAGTATAGCTAAAATGAATTTAACAGAATAAATCGTAAAGGTAAAACAAAATCTTTAGTGAAAGTCTAGAATGGATATACTCCATTTTGAGGGAGACAGGGTTTGTTATATTAACTTTCTGTATTTCCACATTAAAAAGGAGAAAAGATTGATATGCTTAGATACTTTAGAAAGTTACTAAACTTCTAGGGCTAAAAATTAAAAAAATAATATTTGTATGAAATAAATAATAAATGTCATTAATAGAATAAACCTGCAAATATTGTTAAGAAATTTGAAAATAATATGATTTGTGCATCTGATGAAATTAACTTACTTTAATAGGAATAACATAAAATAATAATAGCTAATATGATAATAATAAATATTAGAACTTACACATTGTACAGAATAAAATATACATTTGATGAAGTAAAAGTTAAAAAGTTTCACTTACTTGGCATCACAACCAATAGGTGTAAAATCCAGTTTGTGTTTGGTTCTAAAAATGAGATTTTTGGTTCGAATTTCAAGTATGGATGGTGACTGAAGTGGAGTGGCTATAGCAAACAAAGCCAGCTGAGGAGGAAGTATTGATCCATCTTTCCCTTTCTTGTTCTGTCCATGAAGATACTTTAACCTTCCTTGGAATTTCATTGCCTTAAAAATAATAGTGTTCATTAAAATGAACAGTACAAAATACTTCCATTTAAAAAAGTTTTCATCATGACTGTTTCCAGGATACTTGACTTTGCATGAGTTTCTAAGGTGGAAAAATGCTACTTTCTTTAACTCCTCTCTCCAAAGGAAGCAAAATTAAACACATTCCCAAAAGTAAAGTGTGGAATATACTAAAGTGATTGGTAAGTGAACCACTCCTTGCTTCGAATACCGTAACAGGAGGATCTGGACTTGTAGGGGACCGCAATATTGATTATGCCCAAAGCAGGCTGCAGGCAATGCAGGCTGTAAAGAGTTAACCTCTCAATTGTCTTGTTGAGAGAAGTGAGACCAGCAGAAGCCTATGAGTTGAGGTCAGAGTAACTTGCACCCAAATTCCATTCCCACAATTAAAAACTTCTTGACGAGAAGGACAAGGATTTAATTATAACCATATATTTTGTCTATTCTGTTCCTAATTCAAGAGTGCTCCCTCTTTTTCCTTTACAAGTCTTGCCTGCATTAGTTTCCACGGAAACTACAGGACTGCATGTCCTTGCACATAGTCCCTTCCTGACACATAGCTCGCCTTCACCCCAGTGGATTACCAATAAAAATCGTGGCTTGGACTGATCAGTGCCCTTGCTGATTAAGCAGCACTGGTCGTCCTGGCTCCCTGGTTTCTCTGTCTCTTTAGTTCTGTGTTTTAGTTGATATTCTTTTTTTTCTCAGCCTTGCGCTATAGCACTGAGCAGGAGATCAGAACCTACTGCAGAGGTCTCTGATATGGACTATTTTCTGTGTTTGCAGTTACCCTATCATTTTCATCTACCACAGCTCCTTGCACATCATGCCTTGATATGAATGAATGAATAGGGATAAACCTTAATTTTCAAACACCCACATACTATAGTCCATAATCTTTCCTATAGGGATAAAATATAATTTTATTAAAAACACTAAAATGAATCATCATAAAATTATATGAAGAGTTCAGAGCTGTATTAAAGATAAAGAATAATTTTGGATGACAGAAGACAATTTAACCTGATCAGTTTAGTTGACTGAAACAGTATCAAGAAGCCTAAGGAATGATTTTGACATCTGACATCTGACAGGAGCAAAGGTACACAACACAATTTGCCCCAGAAATTCCACCTCAGAAATACACGTTAACTGATTCTGATCACTAATACTAGGAAAAGTATCTTAAATCATAATTCTAACTCTGGGTCAGCAGAACTATCTTTAGAATTAAAATGAAATAAAAATAGTTGCTTGGAAATGCTTAATTTAAGATTTGATATTTTACTTCAAATTCTCTATAATTCACAAAAATAGGCCACGTGCTCTGTACTCTTTTCTTCTGTACTTGATGGGGTGAGCTGTTAAGGCTACAATTTAGTGGAACAGACCAAGTCCATTCTGAGAATTAATCCTGCCTAAGCTGCTCCCTAAAGTCATCCTATGCAGGCATTCAGGAAACAGTGTCTTATCTCAGATGATGATTCCACACCATGAATACACAATCAATTTTTTATATGGCAGTGATTCCAGATGGTAAAGGCCACAATTTTCCTAGCTGGTAGGCATTAAACCCCAAGATGGTAAGCATTCTCCTATTAAAGAAGGACTACATAATTCTCTACCTTAGCTAAAAAAAAGTCCTAAAAATAGGCGGACTACTTATATCTATTTTTGATACAAGGCTCCCTGTTACTTCACCCAGTTTTTATTATTGCATCCTAAAGGAAAGGGTTTTCTGGGTTATGGAAGATATTAAAAATCTAAACTAATAATTTTTAAAAATCAATTTTCTTTATCAAATTATTCAGTATATTTTAAAACCTGAACTCCAATTTAACCAAAGAAAACTGGCTTCAGTTAACTTTTCTTTTTGCTTTCTATTCCTTAATAGTATAAACCAGTATTAGAAGACTTTGTACCTTACCAGAAAGCCAGATGAATTATCCAGCAAACACCTTAGTCGGCATATGAAGCACCTCTCCATAAAAGAAGAGTTTTCTGGAGGAATCTGGTCTGGGATATAAGAGACTCCTGGCTGTGAGAGACCATGAGGTTCTGGAGAAACAAGAGCAACACAAACTCTACATTCCATTTTGCTCTAAAATTAAGTTTGAATAGTTTAAAAATTGTGTTAACTTAAAAACTGGAGTCTGTATTGTGAATTAAGAAATCATTTTAAAAAATGATTTAGAAAACCAAAAACATACTGGACAACTTTTATCACAGAGGACTTCATTTTTGTTTGTATTTTTATTGAGCTATCACTGTCAACAATTTCCTTATTTTTTTTTGTTATCTTAACACTTTCACAGATTTCTGAAAATATTGCTTGCTTTGAGAAATGCTTTATTATACTTGCTTATGCTAGTTTACTTTTTTTTATTTGATGCATTTTAATCATAGCAATTTACAAGCACTCCAGTTTCTATTTTACCTATCTTTCATGATGGTATCAGTTATTTTTATAAAATATATTACCCAGTATGGCAACAATCTTTTTGTTTAATTCCACCATGGCTATCATTTACCAAATATTCCTTAGATCATCAGGATCTTGTGGCCCGGCTCTGGCCTACAGTTACAAACTCACATCTTTTACTATTTTTCCACCTTCAGCATGGAGTTCTATGCTCTGAAGGTTTCCCACTTCCTTTTGCAGAAGCATATTCAAAAATCACCAACACTTGTTTGGGTGAACATTCTTACCATGAATTGCTTGTCCAGAGTCTGTATCTTGTGAGTTGAATGCCCAATGGAGCTGATGCTGAAATTCAGCTCGATCTTCAGTATGGATAAATTCATATACACTCTGATGTATGACATCAGACTGAAGAAAAATGAAACAAAAGCATTGATTAAAAAACTATAGGGCTTACTAAAATAACTTAAAAGCCTATCTAGATTAGTGAGTGTTTGTTAATGGTGATGAATGTAAAGTGAATGAGTGTCAAAGCTCCCGTCATACAAAACAGGAAAAGCTACAAAGAGAAACTAGCAGTATAATTGATAAGCCCAAAAGTTACTTGTCATTTCCCACATGAATGCTGCTGCTCAACAGGTGACCTCCACATTCCTTCATTCATTAAATGTGCCATATTAACATCTGCTTATGTTCCTTATCCATTTATTCAACCTTTTAAATCCTACTTCTTCCATGAACACCTCCATGAACACTCAGTGCTCTTTGACTTCACTACCCTTAACAGAGTTCATCTTGAATTTCCTCCTTTACTGTGCCTTAAAAGTGTTCTTTATATTAAGTTTGACTGTAAGTATGAGCAAGGGATCAGCCCTTTACCATATCAGAATCCCCTCTCTCCCCATGCCTCTAAGGATTTACTGCATTGTGACATGAAAAACATTTCTCTCCCACCTCTCCCTCCCTCTCTCTCCTTCCTTCCCTCCCTCCCTCCCTTCCTCCCCCTTTCTCTTTTGTGCACACACGCACACTTAGAAGTTTCATGAAACATCTTTGTGTGTGATATTGTGGATTCTACATTATTTTATTTCATTCCATCCTAAGCAACTAAAAGAAAGTTTGATGGTGATCCACTATATCAATGACATTACTACCCACTAGTGAGTCACAAATGCAGTTTTAAAAATGGTGTCTTTCTAGACCTATATCTCTCGCCATGCACTAAACTAAAATCGAAATGGATTAAAGATCTAAATATTAAAATAGAAACGCTGAACCGGCTGAAACAGGGGTTGGGTAGAACTCTTGAAGACACTGGTGCAGGAAAAGATTTTATGAACAAAACCTCAGTTGCCCGTAAACTAGCACAAACAATCAACAAGTGGGATCTCTTCTTATTAAAAAGCTTCTGCATAGCAAGAGAAACCACCAACAGCGTGAAAAGACAACCCACAATGTGGGAAAAAATCTTCACCTGCTCTTCCTCAGCTATAAAGAACTTAAAAAGATCAGACCTCTCAAATTTAAACACCCAATCTGAAAATGGGCATCTGAAATGAATAGATATCTCTCAGACAAAGAAGTAAAAGGAGCAAATAAACATATGAAAAATGTTCAACAACACTGGTCATTCGAGAGATGCAGATGAAAACAACACTGAGATTCCACCTCACTCCAGAAAGAATGGCTGCTATCATGAAATCAACCAATAACAAATGCTGGTGGGCGGGGCTGTAGGGAAAGAGGAACACTGGTCCACTGCTGGTGGGAGTGTAGACTGGTGCAACCACTATGAAAATCAGAATGGAGATACCTCAAAGAACTAGGACTAGAAGTCCCATTTGACCCAGCTATTCCCCTGCTGGGTATCATCCCCAAAGAATTAAAAGAATCATACCACAGTGATATGTGTGCACCCATGTTCATAGCAGCACAATTTGTAATAGCTAAAAATTGGAAGCAGCTCAAATGCCCATCAACTGGAGACTGGATAAAGAAAATGCGGGTTTTTTTTTTATAAAATAGAGTACTACTCAGCCATAAAAAATGAGAAATTAGACATATTTATAGCTAAATGGATGCACATTGAGCCGATACCCTTAAGTGAAATAAATAAGACACACATGTGTAAATACCAAATAGTTTCTCT
Source organism: Heterocephalus glaber (assembly GCF_053883595.1). Classification (NCBI taxonomy): domain Eukaryota; kingdom Metazoa; phylum Chordata; class Mammalia; order Rodentia; family Bathyergidae; genus Heterocephalus; species Heterocephalus glaber. The sequence goes on from NW_028258156.1 coordinate 12,595,790, forward strand.
AGTGTGAGAAACTGAAAGTGTAAGTAAGGACTACAAGGTATAAGAGATAATGTGAAATAGGAAGAAAAGGGGCAATGGGGAAGGGGAAAGGGAAGTGGGAGGGGTAGGAGAAAGGGAAGAAGGGAATGGAATTAATATGAGAAAATGGAAAAATGGAAACAAAGTCTTTGTAAATAAGGAGGGATGGAGGGGTTGAAGGGAGGGCAGGGGAAGGAAGAAAAATAAGAACCAAGAGAGACTATGTAAAGGTGCAAATTTCCAATGATGAATGTCATTATACTGTATACCTAAAATGTACCAATGATTAGAATGAATAATTGATAATGCAAAATAGGAAGAAAAGGTCCAAAGGGGTAGGGGAAGTGGGAGGGGTAGGGGAAAGGAAAGAGGGGAAAGGAAAAATTATGAGAAATGGAAAAAATGGAAACAAAGTCTTTGTAAATAGGGAAGGGAGGGGTGGGAATGGGGAAAAAATAAGAACCAAGATACATCATGTAAAGGTACAAATTCCCAATGAGAAATGTAAATGTATTGTACACCTAAAATGTACCAATAAAAGAATTTAAGCAAAAAAAATGATGTCTTAATATGTTACAAGGTCAGACATGAATGTTTGCTTAAAGAATATTCAAGCTATGTGTATGTATGAGAAAAAAAAACTGGAACATGGCTAATCTCTTAGACTTTCTTAACTGATATAAATAATAATATCAAATCATAATAGTTATATAATTCATTAAGCTTCAAACAGGCTTTTCTATGGACATTAATACATTTCCTTTAAAATCAAAGAAAACCAAAATTTAGGCTTAGTGGAAGTAGCCAGATTTCAGTACTTTAGTAATCAATTCTTAAGTCTCCCTAGGACCTTAATCTTTTACCATTACATTATCTCTATGCCATCTATAAACAATTGACAAAATTACAATTTTAAACATAAGCTAAAAAATACACATTCCCTCTAGTATGCATAAAATATAGTCAAAAATAGTCTAGATAAGTGTCATACAGTTATTCAGACAGGCAACTTGAGTCTTTAGCACAGTGTCATACAGACACTATTATGCAAACCAGAAACCATAGGAGATTGTTAAGAATGCAAACTCACAGCCATCCTATGACCTACTGAATCAGAGTATCTGGGCACGGAGCTCAGAGATTTCATCAAGTTTTATCATTTTTTTCAGGTGAATCTTATGCACATTACAATGTGAGAACCAGATACATAAGAATAGCAAGTATTCAAGAGTATTGTATTTACAATCAGCTCTCAAATCCTATCAGATATTTGTGTCCATCTTTCATTCTCCATTCAATGCTGTTTATTAAGCCAAACATTTGTTCCCTTCAAAGACTTCTAGCCTACTCCTAATAGAACTTCTATCTTCCTCCTATGTCCCATATCCAATCCACCCATCTGAGTACTACTTATTCTTTTATTCTTTTCATTGTTCATTGGCACATTTTAGGTATAAAATACAGTTACATTCATCATTGGGATCTTGTACTTTTACATGATGTATCTTGGTTCTTATTTTTTCCCCATTCCCCTGTCCTCCCTTCAACCCCTCCACCCTTCCCTGTTTACAAAGACTTTGTTTCCATTTTTTTCCTTTTCTCGTATTTTTCTTTTCCCTTCTTTCCCCTACCCCTCCCACTTCCCCTACTCCTTTAGACCTTTTCTTCCTATTTCACAATATCAATTATACATTTTGATCCTTACATACACTTTTAGTTTTTTACACCAGAGAAACTATTTGGTATTTACACGTGTGTCCTATTTATTTCACTTAAGAGTATGGCCTCAACGTGCATCCACTTAGCTGTAAATGTCTCTAGTTTCTCATTCTTTATGGCTGAGTAGTACTACATTTTATTAAAAAAACCCACATATTCTTTGTCCAGTCTCCAGTTGATGGGCAATTGGGCTATTTCCAAGTTTCAGCTATTACAAACTGTGCCACTATAAACATGGGTGAGCATATATCACTGTGGTATGATTCTTTTAATTTTGAGGGGGAATATACCCAGTAGAGGAATAGCTAGGTCAAATGGGACCTCCAATCCTAGTTGTTTGAGGTATCGCCATATTAATTTCCACAGTGATTGTACCAGTCTGCACTCCCACCAACAATGAAGGGTTCCTTTCTCCCCACAACCTTGCCAGCATTTGTTATTGGTTGATTTCATGATAGCAGCCATCCTTTCTGGGGTGAGGTGGAATCTCAGCATTGTTTTCATCTGCATCTCTCGAATAACCAGTGATGTTGAACATTTTTTCATATGCTTATTTGCTGCTTTTACTTCTTTGTCTGAGAAATGTCTATTCATTTCAGATTCTCATTTTTGAATTGGGTCTTTATATTTGGGGGTCTAATTTTTTTGAGTTCTTTAAATATTCTAGATAGTAGACCTTTGTCTGAGGAACAGCTGATAAAATTTTTTTCCCACATTGTAGGTTGTCTCTTAGTTTTATTGGTGGTTTCTCTTGCAGTGCAGGTTTTTAATAAGATGAGATCTCAATTGTTGATTCTTTGTGCTAGTTCCCGTGCTTCTGAGAGTTTGTTCATAAAGTTTTTTCCTATGCCAATATCTTCAAGAGTTCTACCTAACTTATCTTCCTGCAAGTTTAGTGTTTCTGTCTTAATATTTAGATCTTTAATCCACTTCGATTTTAGTTTAGTGCATGGTGAATGATAGGGATCTAGTTTTAATCTTTGGAAAACTGAAATCCAGTTTTTTCAACACCATTTATTAAAGAGGCTATCTTTCCTCCATCTTTCTCAAAGATGAGGTAGCTGAGTATGTCTGGAGTTGTTTCTGTATCTTCTAATCTATTCCACTGATCCTCAGGTCTGTTTCTTTGCCAGTACCATGCTGTTTTTATCACAGTGGCTTTGTAGTATAGCTTCAAGTTGGGAATTGTGATACTCCCCTCCCATGTCTCAGTTGCCTAGAATTGCTTTTGGTATTCTGGGTCTCCTCTGTTCCAAATGAATTTTTGGATGGTTTTCTCTAGATCTGTGAAATATACTGTTGGGCCTTCAATTGGGATTGCATTGAATTTGTACAGCAGTTTTGGAAGTACGTCCATTTTCACTATATTGGTTCCTCCTACCCAGGAACAAGGGATGTCCTTCCATTTTCTTATATCCTCTTCGATTTCTTTTTGCAGAGTGTTGTAGTTCTCAATATAGAGGTCTTTTGCTTCATTCGATTGATTCCTAGATATTTCATTTTTTTGGACGCTATTGTGAAAGGGATTGTTTCCCTAATTTCTCTCTCAGTGAGTCTGCTATTTGTAGTACTACGTATTCTTTAGGCCTGCTTCAATCTATTTCCTTTATTTTCTGTAAGCCACAAAGTAAGAATTCAAGGTACAAACTATAGTATTTTACTTGTACCTTCTCATAGTACCTTATTTATTTGATAGTTGGCAGAAGTTCTCTGTGATCTCTTATTTGATGGCAAATACTGTCTGCTCCCCTAAACTCCACCTGAAAGTTTCTTATATGAAATTATTGATAAGTCAAAGAAAAATCATGAATCATATAAACATTTAACAATCACAGTGCCACAGATTATTAGTATTAGAAAAATTATATTAGCTGCAAATAAACAATTTTTTATTCTTGCAGCATATAGATATTTTAACTGATATTTTATATACACAAATGGTCAGTTCTGTCTCTAAACTGTACGATTATAAAAAGTAGAAAGTTAATTTTCTAAAACAATTTATTTTAAATGCTATAAGAAAAATATATTTACTTGCTGAAAGCCCAAGTAATCTTGTATAGTTGAAGACGCATAAAAGACCAAAGCATCTGTAGTGACAGCCAATACAAAGCCATTCAGAGCCTACAAGGATAAAAAATTATATTAGTAACAGAAATTAAAACTGTTACAAGAGACTGTCAGATTAATGGGAATTACTTTTATCTCTGAAAACTCTTCCCTTCAAAATGTTTAAAATTATTATACTTAACAAACAGACACACTACACACCTCTGGAGTCAGAAGCAATCTATTCAAATCTTCTGGCCTGGTGAAGGCAAAACAGCTAAATTTAAATCTTCAACATATAAACTTTAATAGAATATTAATTTCTTCTTTTACCTCATACTTCAGAGTTTCTCTTTTAAATGTATTATAGCTATTTTTAATGATAAACTGTTAGAAATCATCACTACAACCTATCACACTGCTTTTTTAGAGAAACAACAGGTAAAGATGCTGATTAGAGAAAAATTTAGATAGAAGAAAATATATTTTTCTACAAAGACATTTTAAGCACTGATGAAATTTGTAATTTGGATTCTTTCAAATTATAAAACAGTAAGTCCTTTATTCGAAAATAATACATATAAAGCACATAGAATTCAAGTATAATGCACATATAAAAATATACAGCAGGGGGGCCAGGGATTTAGCTCAGTGGTTTTGCCACCTGTGGCAAAAGAGCAAGGATCCGAGTTCAATCCCCGGCACCAAAAAAAAAAAAAAAAAAAAAAAAAAAAAATATATATATATATATATATATATATGGCAAGGCCGGGGATTTAGCTCAGTGGTTTTGCTGCCTGCCTTGCAAGTGCAAGGTACCGAGTTTGATGCCTGGTACCACACACACACACACACACACACAAAATACAGCAAATAAATTTGTTCATTGAAGTCTAATGAAATCACTAATATATTTATGTTTAAGCTAATCATTTTATATGTGCTAATTCTATTTATTCTATCTGTACCAGGCTTTTTTTTTTCTCTATCCCTTGCCTGCTTTTGGTCAATTATTTATTATTCTTCCATATTATTTCCTTCTTTTAGTTTGGAAGTTATTCCTTGTTTTGTCATTCTTCTACTGGTTATTCTAGTTCAATGTTAATTAATACTTTTTATTCTCTCCTTGGATAACAAAAGTATCTTAGATCACATTAAGTGTTTATTGGCATATGTTTTAATTCTAAAAGATTTCCTATTTCCTGTGAACATAATTCTTTGCTGTGTGGTCATGGCTTAAGCCTTCAGAGACCTTTTTTCCCTGTAAGTGAAGAAGTGGTACAGTTTAGTGTAAGGCCCATATAGTGTGCAGTCACATCTGAGCTGGACTCCAATCTCTATCTCTTACTAGCTGTGCGGCTTACATGATTTACTCCTTCAAGCCTTAGTGTCATCATTTCAAAAACTGTTACTATATCAGGTGGATATGGTGACTCATCTAACTTGGTACCTGAGGTGGTGCTGGCACTCAATTACTGTAAGGTACCATACTACATGACTGTGGGAATGAATAAAGATTGGCTTATACAATCATGCCTTGAGAATTATAAAAAGATATATTAATAGCTAGCTCATTCAACACTTCCAAAGAGGACATATGCAAGTTGCCCCTGTGCTTATGAAGCTCAAAGAGTTGGTGGATACCCTCAGTATGAGATGAGGTAAATAAAGTAACAGTAACTTTTTTCACTCTAATCCTTTCACCTTCACAACTTTGCTCCATGATATACTTTTGAGAACTTGATTACAAATAACATTTATTATTTAGCAATCTTCTTCTAAATGTTTTTTAATCCTCTCCAAAACCCAAATTTGGTATATTAGTTTTGTGAATGAAGAAACTAAGGTAAACAACTATACAATAACATGGCCAAAGTCACACAGCCAGAAAAGTGCTGTGCCAGGAGGTTAACTTAGTCTGACTCAGTAGCCTTTGTACTTAACCATCATGAATTGATGCTTTGCAAATTGACTGTTTTTGATTGCGCATTGTGGCCTGGCTCTCACTATTTAACTATAATTGTAATTGCAGAAATAACACATAATATGTGGCAATATTCCCAGGAAAAGATTCCTCATATTGGGAACTTGAATATTCAAGGATAAATACATCTCAAATTTTATATTCTTAAATTTGACAGGCAGTGACAGTATATACCCATTCCTATACTGTTTCATTCTAAAAATATATTTTTTGCTAGATAATATTAATAATTTATCATTCATATTTAGAGAACTTTTTCAAACAGTAAAACACATTTAGTACATCTAAATAAACATGTCAGAAGACAAAAGGATAATTTAGGACACAGTATCAAATCCTTTTAGGCAAATGTTGTCAGAAATAAAATAAAAAACAAAAAAGAATAGTTGCATAACATTTTTTCATACAGCTCAAATGCTCTTAATTACCCATAAAAAACAAGGTTATTACTTATACTGAGTTATCATCTTAGCAAATTAACAGAAAGAATATGGTAACTATGTATTAATGACAGACAGCATTCTTTTAGTTTTAGTCACAAATTGTTGCCCTCTCTAAATCATGTTGAGGTTCCCTTATAATTTCATACAGCATATGAGAAATAAACCCCAATTCATACTGCCTAAGTCCTTTGGAGTTTACATCTGGCCACAACCTTCCCTGGGTGCTGGATATGGAGCTATGGGATTTAACATTTGGCCTGATGGTTTTCAGTCTTACTTAGGTCCAATTCCTTTCTATCCCCAATTCCTTCATTTTGGAACGGAATTGTTTATCCAGTGCCATTTAACTTTTTATTTGATTTTTATAGGTGCTCATACCTAAGAGTTTACTTTGCGTCCCAGGAGAGACTTTGGACTTGGACTTTTCAGCAATGATGGAACTTGTAAGACTTTGGCACTCCTAGAGATGGACTAAATGAATGTTACATAATGAGATGGACATAAGCCTTTTGGGAACCAGAGGCAGAGTGCTACAGTTTAGACCTACAATTTCACCCCAAAGTCTCATGTGCAGAAGGTGACTGGATCATGGGGGTCCTATGCTCATGGGCAGATTCATCCATTAATTAGCCCAGCAGCTCGTGTGCCATTAGAAGTGAGGCATGGCTGGAAAAGTAAGTCACTGGGGCTGTGATCTACAAGGGTAAATTCTTGTCCTTTTCTCTGGCTTCTTCCTTCTTCCTCAGCTTCCTGGCTGCCACGATGTGAGCAATTTTACTCTGCCATGCTCTTCTACCATGACATGTGTACCTTGGAGGGAGCCGAGCATGGACTGAACACTAAAACTGGTCAGCCAAATTAAACCTCTCATCCTTTAATCTGTGCATGTCAGGTATTCTGTCTCAGCAATGCAAAGCTGATTAGCAGATTCTTCATAAAGAAACATGGTCCTAAGCAAATGAGTGTGTGATATTTCCTACTGAAGCATGTCTACAAATGGCATCAATATAATTCATAACGTGGGTTCATTTTAATTATGTAAGGGACTTTAATTTTCAGATAATTAAGAAATTTATATAGTTATAGCCTTGTATTAGTACTATTCTGTGTCCTTGACAAATGATATACTTGTCTAAACATTTAGAAAAAAATCATTTAATCACAATTTAAACTAATTTTAAACTAAGCTGTTGGGCCAATCAATCCATATTTTCCCTTCAAATAAAGGATCTCATTATTAATGTACAATCCAAACTGTGTCTAGTCATATTAAGTAGCAATTATTAGAATGCTATCCTATGGCCTGAATGAAGAATCTTTGTGTTTTAACTAAATATACAGAAAGATCCCCATCAGGGGGTGGGAGAGGAATCATGCTTGAATTATTCAACTTATTTAGTATAATTAAAGCATGGTAAATTTTGAAAAGCACAGAATTACACAATTACAAAATTGTAATAAAAACGTTATAAATATTAGGCTACACTCTAGCATTCACTAATGAACTAATGGAGTTACCAAAACTTGTGGCAACTTTTCATCACACAGCAAACTCAGCTCTTTCCTTCAGTTCACCAGATAGAAATGGAAATGATCGTGTAATTGTAGTATATATTACAGCACATATCTCATTATATCTCATTTCAACAAAATAAATATCTGAAAATACTAAGTGAGAATCAAGCATAGTATCAGATCTAAAAGAAAATAGACCTTAAAAAGATTTAAAATGCTTTCACAGACAAATATATTAGAAACTCTATTTGATAATAGGATTGCAGTTGTTGAGAAAATCTACACCACGTGAGTGAAGTCAACATAGCTGGTAAAATGAAATATAATTTGTAAGATAACATTGAAAAAGTAGTTTGGATTAAGAAAAAACTTTAAAATATTAATTAAAGGTACTTAAGTATTTTAATTGAACTACATTCTAAAAAACATACATAAACCCAATGTCTTAAATACAGTATGTGGGTGATGACATAGCCTCTAACGAATCCACTTTGTGTAATTCCATTTACATCATTGTCGCAGTTCATATGAAAGTGGCACAAAACACTAGATGAGTCCTAAATAAACTGGTAATTATTAAAAGATTAATTGATTAATCTTACATTTACAACTGTCCTTATTTTAAGAAACTATATTTACGAAAATTTACCTGTAAGAAAAATTCTCCTTCTTGCAAATCCAGGCCATCTCTGAACCATGCTCTGCGGTTATCCTGGCCTCCATTTCTGTCAGCAGAGGATTTTAATGCAACTATAGAAAGAGACAAAGAAAGAAAACAACAACATAGTAGGTAGATTTTAAAATAAGCAATATAAAAGGGCTATAACAGAAAACAAACCCCTGACTACCAAATACAGAGATAATTTGAAACACTGGTGTCTACTAAAACTACAATGACTATGTAAATAAGCCTTTTGCTAATAAGTGGTTTCCAAATGTACACTAATAACAAAATTGAAGCATGTAATCAAGTTGTCAGCTGATAGACTGTACTGGAGGCAGCATGCTATATTGCTATTTCTTGTCTCTTCTCTATGTATGTGTGTGTGTGCGCACAGCACATGTGTATGTATGTGTTTAATTGGGGAGGCAGCAGAGCTGAATAGAAGTACTAATTATAGCTCCATTTACTTAAGCATTTTATTAAGCACTTCAAGATATATCATTTAAAAGCATGTTTTGCATGCTTGCAATCCCAGCTACTTTGGATGTTAAGGCAGGAGGATGGCAAGTTTGAGAGTCTCTGGGCAACTTTGGGAGACTTTGTCTCAAAGAAATGTAAAGTGCTGACGATGTAGCTCATCTGAACCCCTGGGTTCAATTCCCAGTACCTCAACAACAACAATAAAACAAAACAAAAAGAAAAAGAAAGTAAGCATGTGATTAATGCTATTTGATATAGCGGATATAAATCGTAGCTTTACTGTTTGGTAAATGAGCTAAATGGGTAAGTTTTTTGAGCCTGTTTCATAATACTCTGTGAAGCAGTAATTTTTAACAAAGTTCATCCTGCAAGGTTGTTGTGAAGGGTAATGAGAATATGTTTGGAGTTTCTGATATACAGCAGATCAATAGTTCAAATAAATGGTAGCACTTATTACTAGCAGTGTTTCCTCTAATTACCAGTGGTATTTCCCAGAGCTTAACAATTACCTTCTTATAAAATACAATATTTTAAATAATTTTCATTTTTATCTTTTAATTTTTTTCATCATTTTTAACTTGTCATATTAATAAAAGAAATCATTAAACAAAAATGACTTGCCAGTGCTTTTAAGACTTTTTATTTCATTAGGTTTTTATGTGCCACAATAATCTGGCTCAGGCAAAAAGCACGATTTACTAATAACCGAATTTTCTCTCAGTTTAAGCAACATATCACATAAACATTTTTCACGTTTGCAGCGTATTTTCTGGTAAACCATCAGTGCATGTGTCACACCAGAATTGTGTGCCAAGTTATTGCCTTTGCAGAAGTTGAAAGATATCTCTGAAAGAAGAGACCAGAAGCCTGGCCTCTAAATATAACAATTTCAAAAGGCCACAGAACAGATTTCCTTAGGCCAAAAAACAGTGAGGCAAATTGATCTAACAGTTTATCAAAACCAAAGGAAATGTTTAAATGTTTCTCACTGAAAAGTACAGAACTGCCTTATTCTGTAAGTTATGTTCTTGCTGCTTTTTAATGGCCAAATTTGCAACGCAATAAAATCTCACAATACCAAAGTGAAAAACACTCTGCCATGTTTCCAAATGCTTAGATATAAAGCACAATTTAAGTGTAAAGCACAATTTATACTAAGACTTGCTAATCAGAAAACAAAACCCTTACATTACAAAATAAGCCTAAGAATGGACAGATTATCACAGTGTCAAATTACAAATGCCTTAATAAACATTGGGGAATCTAAAATCAATTTTTGATCAGTGGAACTGATGTCAATTCTAACTAGAGTCAATAACAGGGAACATTTCTTAACTACAGAGAAACTGAATAAGAAAAAGACTTTTTCTCAGAGTAATTTATGATTTCTTTTCAGGCTTGTATTAGGGTATTAGGTGATATAATTAGACATTAGAGACCCTGCCTTTAAGTAGGGTGTATAAGCTATGGAAATAAAGAACCAGAAAAGATTGTTCAAAAATACTGTGGCAGAATGGGATTTAATTAAGTATACAGGAACTTAGAGGTTTGAGAAAAATGGGAACAATTTTTTTTGAAACAACAAGGTTTATAACTAAAAATGTTGGAAGGGCAGTATTTAATATGCATGACTACTTATGTGCACTTTGGGAATCATCATTGGAGGGTTCTATTCTTATGTTAGTTACCAGTAAAGGATTTAAGTAAATACTGTGCAAAGATGAGTCCCGGGAGGGTGGGATCATTTCCCAAAGTCATCTAAAAAATACTGTGACGTTTTACAAAACTTGTTTATGCCTAGTCTCAACCCAAACTGTATCATTTTTAGCTTTCTGTGAAGTTTTATCTCTAGTTGCTATTTTCGTAACACTAACTATCCTTTCTTAAAATGACTAGAAGGTATAATACTATTCACTTTCATGTATACATTGATGGTATTAATTAGAAAGCAATGGAAGAGTAATGAGGTAACATGAGTTTCTATCACAGGGCTGCTTGCTAACATCTGAGTGACTTTAAATTACTCAGTAACAATATATGATAATTACCACACTCTATATCCAGCACTTTCCATATCATATTTACTGTCCTTAATGGTCTTAAGAGATTGGCACCATTGTTTTTTCAATATATTAGGGAATGGAGACTTTCGGATGTTAGGAAACTTCCCCAGGGACACAGTTTTAAGTGGTAGAGCCTGGATAAAAACCTATATAGCATGAGTCCAGTGTATGGTGATTATCAACTCCTGTACCTCCTATACTTCTCCCATTATGCTAACCAACATTCACCTTTAGTTTCTTTATCTTTAAATGAGGACAATGCTACCTCTGGAGACAAACTTTTGTGGGGATAAAATTACCTGCAGCATACCCGAGTAATGCCTGAAATCAATCACTGACGCTCAAGGACAGAGATAAATTCTATACCGAGTTAAATACTCTAAAACCATCATGGAAAACTTACAATAAACTGAACTGTTTCTTATCTTTATGTGGAAAGCATTAATGAGAATTAATAAGACTTCTATGATGAATTTTGAAGGTACCCCAAAAGTACAACTTGTTATGTAAATCATGTGCATAATCAGATGTATTATTTGGGAAGCATTTGCCATACTGTAATAGACACTTGTTAAAATCCTCCTCATCTGTGGAGCATGTACCACCTTCCAAAGTGAGAGGAATATCAATACAAAGATAGAATAATGTTAAGATATTACAAGTATTTTCTCATTAAGAGGTCTATGAAGCGATCACAAAATACAAATAAGAGTTAATCTAATCAATAATGGGCGCTAAGAGTAAATATATCAAAGCATTATGAAATAGTTATATTTCAGATGATTCAAATCTTATTCCCATACGTACTGACCAATATCCATGTTTCATAATAAGGCACTTTCCTTCCTTCTACATCTAAGCTCAGATTTTCATTTTTACCTACTATCCAAATATCTCCTTTTCAAAAAACATGTTTTAAATTGTCCAACAGAGAAAATTCATGATAAAGAAATAGCAGATCATGGTAAACTATATTTTGTTACAATGGTTTGTATTAAAAAAAAAGATGACGTGATACATTACTCTGGAAAGTTAAAATTCCATTCCCACAATGATATAAGCATGAGTGCAAAGTGAAGACTTATTTTAAAATTCAACCAAACACATAAAGAAGTAATGCAACAGTTCCTAATGTACACAGAAAAATTACCACACAACATATTAAGAGTACCTAAAGGGAGTTTCTTCTACATAATGTGGGGTAAAAAAATACATATTTCACTTCAATATACTGTTTTCTTTTATAAATGAAGTGCTCTCCTTCTGAGGGAAGAAGGAAAGAAGGAACTGAAATTAAAGAAAACCAAATGCTAAATTCCTGGGAAACAAAGATTGGATCTATATAGTCCTGCAGCTTCTGATAATACTGACAGATCTTTCTTTTCTCCCTACAAATCTCTAAACACAAGGGCAGGGTAAATTCAGTTTATAAAAAATGCAAATGCTAATTTATATATTTGTGATTGTAGATGAAGGAACTAGTAGGTACTTTTTAAGCAAATTATTTTCATGTTGAAAAAGTCCTTAAAAGTCAATTCTATTACCATTCTCAAATGGAGAATAACTGCAGGCTGTCTGTCACTTAGCATCCTCCTAGGTACATACTCAGCATGCAATTCCTCTGTAACTGTGTATTATATCTCTGCACTAATGTGACCAATCAAAGCAACTAATATAGCTCTTTAATGAGAGCCTGGGTTGGACTTTCTTCTCACACATGCAAGACTAGAATTCAAACCACACTTGGAATAGCAGAATGTAACCAACCAGGACAGCAATTCATAAACTTTCACAGGCATCAGAAGCACCTAAGCCTTATTAATTCTAAGCTGCCCCCTCCCATCTCTATAATTTCTGACTCAGAAGCTCCAGGATGGAATTCCACAGTCTGCATTGCTAATAATCCCAGATGATACTGAGGACCAAGTGCCACTCTGAACATTAGGATTTAGGAAATAACTTAGGAATGTTCTGGGTCTAATTACCTCATATTCTTTAAAATTATCATTTCCATGCTAGAAGGGCATACTTACTAGTATGAGTATCTTTAGAAAATAACTCTAATTCCAATTTTACAAAGACAGAAGCCCATAATTTAAGGCTGAAGCACGGGGCAGTAACAGAAAAGCATGCTCTGTTCAGTTCATATCCTTACCAAAGCAAGCCATCTCTATTCACTAAACAAAGTATCTAGATGTGAGTATGTGTCTCTTCTGATAAAAGAAAATGTGGGAAGTAAACTGCCACATATTCTATCAAAAGACTGGGGAAAAAAAGTTTATTAGCAAATTTCCATCTCTAAATCAAAATACACAACTAATTCAACAAAAGGATTCTCAGATGATATTGATACCAATCCCTAAAGGCCACTACAACAACTACAACAATAAAGCTCTCCATGAAAACAAGTAAAATATTAGGATTATATAGGTATTAATTATGGCCTGTGTGGCAATGATAATTTTAATTATAAGGTTTATTTCATAGATATTTTATTTTTAGGGTTAAACTACCAGAACCTTAAAATGGCAGGCGGATATTATTACTGTCCATGTTGAGATGAAAGCAATGGGAACAGTGAGGCAAAAGGTCTTATCAAAAGCCACAAAAAATTAATTATCTGAACTGCCATCTGCATCTCTTGCCTGCCTGTCCTCTCATTACCAGACACAATCTCCCTTTTCTGTTACAGAGAAACAGAAACTAGACATGACCAAGAATCCAACTGCAGGAGAATAGTCTATAAAACTCACAATAAAAGGTATCCTCACATCATGTGGGAAAATTTCAGGTTAAAAAAAAAAAAAACCCAGAAAAAAACCAGATTCAATTGAGAATGGACAATTTAGGTTCCTTAAGTGGATCAATCCAATTTGACTGTTTATCTCTCTAACCTCCCACTCCTGACACCAGAATGGCTTTATGGCTTCTGTAGACAACCCAGGAGCAGAAATTATCTTCTTTAGGATGATTACTTTTCCACTGGGACTTTAATTTCATTTTAGTTTATGTTTTCATGTACAATTCTCTTTGTCTCTCTAATTTAAGAAACTGCTCCACCCACCAAATGAAGGCAACTTAAGTGAACTCAGTATCACCTTATCATAGTTTCTTATTCCAGATTTCCTTCCCCAGCTCACCTCATCATTAAAACATCTTATATTTGATATTTTCTCTCTTACCCTACATGTTTCTCCACTTACAGAATTTTATTCACTTTCATGGGTTAAAATATTAGTCCAACAATATTATAATAACTCTAAAATTTAATTTCCAGCTCTTAACATTTATTAAATGAGTCTGAGCTACTTACTAAAATTTATTAATTAAAAAAATCAAAAGGCTACAAAAGCATGATTAAAAAATATAAGAAATATTATGAAAAAATGATTACTGGTAATATATGTTTGTTTATAGGCTTTAAGGTGATTAATTTAACATTATATATGAATACAATTTTTAAAACACTATAAAAGTGTATACTTCTATTAACCTGGTTATAATGCCTCACAGAATACCAAAAGGTTACTTATAGATAATTTAAGTCTGTATTTGAATTTTTTTTTTTAAATTGCTTGAAATTGGTTAGCTTTAATATCACCAAAATGGTGGTCTTCCCTAAAAATTCTTTATAAAAAGTTAAAAGCTTAAATTTATGACTAACTAAACCTGTTTATGGCCAACTTAGGATTCTAGACCCATCTAACATTAACTACCAAAGACAGACCTCTCAGGGCTGAGGTATATCCCAGTGAGAGAGCATTTTCCTAGCATGCTTGAGGCCCTAGATTCAATCTCCAGCATGAGGAGGAAGTATTATTCACTAAATTTAAAAGATGGGACAAAATATACAATATACAATGTGTAAGTTTAAGTTCTGTTTGAATCTCAGATATTTGTCAATGTGTTTTTATGTACTTTTTAAAGCAATCAAAACATTCAGGTAAGTTTACTGTGTAAAATTATATAATAAGATATTACATTTATTCATACAGTCTAATGAATTATATACTGTAAATTGGGATAACTGTAGGAAAGAGAGATTAAATGTTTGATCCAAAGAGGTCAGAATGTTAACTATAAAAGCCAGGATTTTGAATATTCACCTAATGAGGATGCTCTACTATTCTTTTTATTTATACATGTATAAATCTACTTGGATCTTATTACATAAGCTCCATAAATTAAAATCTAAAAGAATTTCTAGATTTATATAGTTTTAGCTACAAAGTTATCATCAATCTTATCAGTAGATTTTCAAGTTTTAGAATGGGAATTTGGGGGGAAACATATAGCTAAATAACAAGCTAAGAGGAGTAATGCTATGGGTTTATGATGATTTCAAATGTGCTAAACTGTTATGCAAATAAACTTACTTTAGACATTCCTAGATTTAAGAAACCACATTTGCTGTGATACTAAGGTTTCTGTACATTCCTTGGCAAATATTGTTTGTATTTGTTTGTATTTAAATTATACTGTTGTATAATTTAAAAGTTATTGGAAAGCATATGAAATTATAAAATTCCCATGAATGAAAAAGATGTACAAATCCATCTAGACTTTATAAAACATCAATCTTTAAGAGCACTTGAAAGTTCATTTTTATTGCTTATTCATGCTTGTACATGGCATACTATGTAATTTTTTTTAATTTCCAAGAATAATGTTTTGCTTTTAAGAGTTACCAAAATAGGACTGAAATTCACACAAATGCTCAAGCAGAGGATAAACAATCACAACAGCTTTCTCTTCAAAACCTAATAAACTGGAAAGAAATAATTAAAGCATCTTTAAAAGGAAGACCTAGGAAAGAATAATTACAATTTTTTAGTTTAAAATAAAGTCAACAAAGATGCATGACAAACCATGAGGTCAAAAAATGTACGATCATCACATCTAACTTCGCATCTAATATTATAACTAATAAACATTAGATCATCACATCTAATAACTGCCATGTTGTCTTTCCCATAACATTTTTACGTTTTATAAATTTAAATATTCTAATGTAAATAATTCTGAGGTTTGTAAAATGGTTATTATTTTAAGCACATAACTATGAATCAAGGACTCAGATGTTCCTCTATCTCTGAGTCTTTCAAATTAGTAACTTGGATCTAGAAATTCAGTTCTTATAGGTTAACAATATCCTATACAGAATCTTCTTTTTTGTTTGTTTCTAAGTGTTTTTTTCCACAAGTTTATACATCTCAATTATGAAGATGTCACAAAAATAGCCTATGACTCAAATATAATGGAGGATGTTAAACATTTCATATATTGTTACATTTTAAATGGTGCAATATAATAAATATTTTACTGAATAAATGCCACATGACATCTAACCACTACTGTGATAAAAACATTTTTCTGCCTTTTTCCCTTCTAAGATATTTGTGTCTTTTAAACAAGAAAGATAGTCATTCCCAAATTTGCATTTTTCTCCCAATTTCATTTTTGTGTTGTTATTAAAAAATACAACTCTTACATGCAAATGAACACTTCAAAAGTTAATAAGGAAATGTAATTAAAATTAATATATGCTGAAATTATTCCTAAGAATAAAATATCACCACACTGACTAAATTGGTCAATAGGTCCACTGTTTACTGCTTGACAATTGTTAAGAGACACAATACAGGAGCAAACAATCCTTTCCCTAACATCAACCAACTTCAATGGTTACATTGTAATTACCCAAATCTTAGTCCCTGTAAATAAACTACTGTTATTCATAGTCATTAAATGATTTAAATTTTTTAAAATACCTTCCATCTCAGGATAATGTGATAACTGACCTTAATACTCAGATAATATCAAACTGCTTCTGACTTTACCATATCTGAGAAATTACTAAGTCCTGTTGAATTACTTTAAATTTACATTTTAGAATGTTTCAGTTAATTAGAAATGGATAAATATTAATGCTGCGCTTAAAATGCAGCATTGCTTTTCAGACAGCAATAGCAATATAGTCATGGCCCCAAACTATAAGAGGATCCATTCAAGTTGGATTATTTAAACTTGCAATAAATAGATGTATTTTCTTGGAAAAATATCTATTGTTATAGTAAAACTTGAGTTTCCTTTCTGAAAAGATTGTATGATTATTCGTTTATATTGTTCTTTCCGCAGGAATTTACACACCCCCTGTTTGCATCCTGTTATTCATTTTGAGTTTCCCTTCACTTTGCTAAACAGTTTCCCCAACAGTGGGAGAGTGGGTCTAAGTGTGCCTGAAAACCCTAAACACCACCAGCACGCTCCAGGTCTCCTACTTTGCATATAGCATTTTGCAGTTCCCAGAGGTTACCCCCCAGATTTCATTCTCTACGTACTCTGAAATAGTGTACTGTCACTCCAGACCACTGACATTCTGAAGATGTTGAGATCTTTTTTGTTTCTAACTAATTTATACCCCCTCACCTTCTATGTCTATATTCCTTCCTGTATAGAATAACCTGGGTACTGTATAGGAGATATGCATGCCACTAAAGCCCAAGTGAACACATTTATAGTCTTTCTAAAATTTTGTTATGTTTGGATTTTTCCTTCCAAAGGCAAAGCAAATAATTTTTAAAACTAGTTAAGGGCACAGTCAAGGCCAAACTAGGACCCTACTGTAGACTCTTTAACATGCTTGTTTAAATTCTGATTTCTGTGTTTTTATATAAAATCTATTGAGCATATAAAAAAGGCATGTCCTAGAATGTGCATTTAAACATGCTTTCCAGATATTCTCATGACCATTGAATTTGGAACCAGTAATGTACAGAATCTAAAATTAAAAATAATATAATTGATGAAAGAATAAGATCCTACTGTAGATAATAAGATACTACTGTCAAAAACACGACCACAATAACAAGTAAATTAGCTCATTAATGGAGAGCTGAGAAAATATTTTTTAACAAGAGCTCCACGATGAGCCCTGTTAGGCTATAACATTCTTTAGAAGGTAGACTTGGAATCTCCTTTGAGGCACTGAATAACAGAAGTCAAATCATATATATATGTATATGTACATGTGTGTATATATACATATACATATATAACATACACATTAAACATATGTGTGTGCATGTGTGTAGGTATGTATGTGCTTACATACACACATATATCTAGAGGTGGGAATTATGTTAGAACTTAAATGGCACACTGGTTATACCAAATAACTTTAGTTCTGTTCTACTACACAATCTATACATTTAAAAAATATGTATAGTTTGAGTTCTCGTTATAAAGGAGAAGCAAATGGAAAAGTAAAATGACCTGAGTCAATAAACTATACCAGACTCAAGCTTCTAGACATAAACTCTCCAAGGGTAGGGATGACAGACATCTTCCTGGAATCTACCACACAGTCAGGCATTAAGCACAGCATGGCAATAAGTGCTAAGGAAAAGGACAGAATTCCAAGGAGCTGGCATGGGGGTCAGGTTACAATTTGCAGCAGAGGCTCCCAAACATCAATCTGCAGCTAGCCCCACAACCAGTCTGTGATTCCATAGGTCTACAGGTCCAAGAATGAGCATTTATAATCATTTCACAAGTGATGCTGATGCTGTTTATTGGAGGCAACACATGAAAATCAGAGACCTAGGGAGAAGTCCTGAGTTTGCTATACGAGAGTTCCCAGAAAAAAAGTAGTAATTGAGATACGATCAGAAAAACCAATACACGGAATCCAGAAAGCTGGATTCTAGTTTCAACTCTCTCGTGAAAGACTCTACAGCTGATGAATATACACACACAGATGTGTCACTAAATACTGCGTAAGTCATCCCCAAGATGAATGGTTCGGTAAGATAAAACTGAAAATTCAAAGACAGAGAAAATACAATGTCTACTAGAAAACTTTTAAACAGTTCATAGAATGCTGTCCCATTCTTTCCCTGAAATCACTACCTTCAATCAATATACACTGCCCAGATCATAACTGTTAAAACTACATAACTTTTTTCCAAAAGAACAATCACATATGTAAGCATACAAACCAACAAATAAAAAGATGTTCAGACTAAACACATTAAATCATGCAAACATAAATCTAAAGGAGAATTGTTACACAATATTCTAAATACAAATTACAAATTCCATCTGTAAATATGTTGTCTGGAAACTGCATGGTGACCTAGACAAGCAATATCAGCATCATCTGAGAGCGTCTTAGAAATGCAAAACCTCTGGCCACACCCAAACCGACTGAAGAAGAATCTGCATCTTAACATGATTCCTAGATAATGTGTAAGCACACTGAAATTTTGAGCAGCACTGATACAGGCCACTGAGATTCCACCACAGTCTCTAAAATAACATGACTTTTAAAAAATTTCCTTGAAACATCTATGGTTGACTTATTAAT
Organism: Heterocephalus glaber; assembly: GCF_053883595.1. Lineage (NCBI taxonomy): Eukaryota > Metazoa > Chordata > Mammalia > Rodentia > Bathyergidae > Heterocephalus > Heterocephalus glaber. The sequence goes on from NW_028258156.1 coordinate 12,615,093, forward strand.
ACACAAAAGAGAATTATTTTACATGAAAAAAAGTCACAGAAACATCATTTAAAACAAAAACTTCCTATTTAAAATATTCTACGATGATGAAACACTGTATGATTCAAAAGTAACAAGTATCACCTAGCCACTGAGCTCCAAATTCCAACCTTTACAGCTGAGTAAACTGAGGTGGGGATGCTACCAGGTTTGGTTAAAATAATACAGTTTGTCAGCACCATGGAGAATGAAATTCAATTAATTCCTTTGATTCCAATACTAATGTGTTCTTACCACTGAGGAAAAATGTCTTTAATTATATTTCCTTATTGTAAACATACACTGATATAAAAGTACATATAATTTCAAAAGGAATTAAATGACATAGCCATGAAATCAGAAAATCTAGCAACAACATATCACAATGTTAATATGTGTCTTATTCTAGCCTTCTAAAAAAGAGAAAGACACTTTAAAAAACTGAATTGGAAGAAGAATGGGAAATAGAAATGAACATACATAATTGGAGCACAATTACTAAATATATGACTATCAAAGAATGATACATAAATGTAAGTAGCTGCTCTGTTTGATGAATGGAACCAGAAAACTGATTTTAGGAGTAACCACAAATTTGACTTTGCCACTTAGGTTTTTCCACATAGCAAAAGATAAAACTTTTCACACACATGGCTAATTTTTATACTTATCAACACAGAAACAGCCATATTTTCTAAGTTATTGTAGAAAAATTAAACCTGCTGTCATACCGTCAAAGAAGCTTTTAGCTCTCAGGTAACTGACACTGAGCCTAAGAACTGAAAGTTTGTCCAGCTTATTAATAACATCTTGCGGGAAAGGCAGCAGGCTAGCCAGACGATCCAACTCTGTATTAAGTCGATCTCTATGTCGCTTGGAAGGATTTGACTTGATTCCTTCGGCCGGGATTGGTTTTACTCTGAAAAAATAAACAAAAGCAAAAATATCTATTGCATTATAACATCTCCTTAAATATTTCTGTAATATATCAAACTTTAAAAATTTACTTCAAGTTTACATAAGTCTTGCCCAAATCTTCGTTTCATATCTTAGCTAAGTAAAACAAAAGAAGGGGTAAAATTCTTCCTATTGTTTTATTTTAAAAGCTTATGGGGAAAGAAAAGAACCAAGATACATCATGTAAAGGTACAAATTCCCAATGACGGATGTCATCATATTGTGTACCTAAAATTCTTTTTAAAAAAAAGTTTATGAACTCATCATAGGAAAATGCTAAATACATTATGAAGAAAATGCTTACTTATATTTCACATACATGTAGTAATATGCAATTAAGTCTACTAGAATTTTTTTCTCCCTCAAACACAGCCATTGTGAGATAAAGGAAAATAAATCTATAATACATTATGTGAAAAAAATGCCCCTTTGCTGTCTTCCATAAGAAGCACCTCAGCATAATTTGTGTTGCAAATAAACAGAAAAACCATAAAGTTTACCTTCATCATTTTCAGCTTCCTACATTTAAACACTGTCATCTCATTATTGAAGCCTTCCTAGATCCCTTTCACCACCTGATAAAGATCCCCTTGCCATCTTGATCTGGTCCCCAGATGTTAAAACAAGAACAGATTTGGTTTTATTGATATTTGTTGAATGACAGATATCAGAGGTTAACTCTGATTAATGGTAACTTTTGCTTTCCTGATTGAGCAGTGATTCTACCTAATTATTAGCTCTCGTTGTTTGTGTTAGAATGTTCAATTAGAAAGTCCAATGAAACCCCAGAAATTTAACATGATAATCACCTGAGAGAAAAGATACTTATGGGAGAGAGAGGAACATGAGATTCAGAAACGAGAAACTGGGAAACTTCACACAGAGGCCTTAACCAAGATCAGGATCTCACTGCAGAAATCAATCACTTACAGCAAATTTACAAATCATCACACACCCATGCTAAAACATAAAGAAGAAATTGAAAGACCAAGGCAATTTTAAGACTATGACTCTACACCTTTCTAGTGCATTCTTACAACAAAGACATTTGTGATAAGCCAAATAGAATTTTATTGTCATATAAAGTAGAAATTGGCTTAGGTACAATGCTAGTAATTTGCTTTGATCAAAACACTTCCAGATAATTTATATTTTCAATGATATTTGTAGAGAAAAAATATTTTGTATAAAAAGATAAAGTATATATGCAATTTCAGGATGTTTTTACACTGTCCCTAAGCAAGTGATTTCTTTAGCATTTACCTATTTTTCCTGATTACAGTTTTTCTGTATTACAGTTCATTTTATTTCTGCTTTTAAAAGGATAACAAGTTGGTAAAGTGGTATATAGATAAAAGTCAATACTTTTTCCACATTATTTGTATAATTGCATATTAAACAAAAATTGGTGACTTTCCCTAGCTAGTTTCCCCTAACTATACAGTACTGCATTTATTATCAAATTTGTCACACCTAATTACTGCATTTCTCTAATTAACCAACTGAATTTCAACATTTACTTATAATATTTGTCTACCTTTCTGAATAATTGTCTACTTGTTAATTACTAACTTGTTTCAAAATACTTATTTGTACCTATCATATCCTGCACAGCCCAGGAAAACACTCTTTTACCACATATCCAACACGCACTGTGAGTGCTAAGTAGGAGCGACTGCTTGATACAAGATTTTACAGAAAGAGTAGCATTTGGGAGGGATCTCAAAAGATGAACAGGATTTTGTGAGGAAGGAAAACTATGGCAGAGTGAAATGTGAGAGGGCTCCTCGCTGCACTGTGATGCCCAGAGTGAAAGAGAGAAGGGGGAAGAAGGTTGTTGCCAAATTCTTTCAACAAACACTCAACACCTATGACGTGCCAGGTGCAGAACACTGAGTAGTGAGCAAAACATATAAAAGCGACTGTTCTCATGGAGCTTACCTTCCAGTTGGAGAATAGATGATAAACTTTTCCAGCTGGTGAGTGCTGAGAAAAATAAAGCAAGGAACTAAGAAGTGATGGAGAATCTGGTTTTGATAGCCAAGGAAAGTGTCTGGTGTAATGTTTCAGCACAGACACATACACAATGCAGAGGGTGTCGTGTGGGTATCATGAAGAAGTGCTCAAGATGGAGGGAACAGTGAGTTTCCTCAAAGTCATGGTAGAAAACTGGACTTTGATACCTGGGAGTCATCGTAAGCTTTGAGTTGGAGTGGATCCTTCCCATGTTTTGCCAAATTGACTCTGGTGATAAAGACCATGAGAAGCAGAGGAGGGCGTGATAAAGTGAGGATTGTACCTGAGGAACTTCTTTCTGAAACATAAACCTATAGCATTCCTCTAACTAAACCTTTCAGTAGCTCTGAACTGTCCATATTTCCTAGTTTAGCACACAAAACCCTTCATGATTTTTCTGGCCTCTATTCAACCCTCTGGCTTCATTTCTTCCAGCTAAAACCTCTCCTCATCCATTATACCTCAGCTAAGAAACTTCTTACAGTTGTTAACATGTATGCCCTTAAAGTCCCTGCTCACGACTTTCACAGTTCTCTGTCCTACCTCCCAAGAGATTAGCTACTCCGCTCCAGGAATCTTCTGTATCTTACATATAAATGTCTTGCACAACCATTCCACTAAGGAATATTCTGCACAAGTAACTTCACATAAAGTGAAACTATATTCACAATCCAGTCCTGAACTCTTGGTCGTGTCCAGTAATGATTATGAAACACTGGAGAATAGATAGTAATACAGTGAAGCAAGACAAGGTGATGTGACAGGGAGAAATAACAGCACTTACAGGTACTTCTCTCTAGGTGGTACTGCTGCCTAACTTGTGCTGACTCTTTATAGTATTCAACCTTGTGTGGTATTCTCAGGCTGTTTCTTTACACAATGCAGAACTGTCTATATTTCCAAGGTATTCCTGTGCACCTTATTAAATATTCAGCAATAAGATCAAATTTCTAAAAGTATGAAGTACCCTAATTGTATATACTTGTCACTCTTATTGCTATACATATGTCCATTTTGATATCTTTAGAGCTCAGCATAGTACTTGATACAACTGGACTCTCAAATGTATGCCAGGCAGAAGGGTTCAGAGAAGAAATAAATGATTAGAGCCTGACAAAAGGCAGTGGTGGTAAGGACAACAAGAAAGCAGTGGCTTGAGTGGAGACTTAAACCTGACTCAGAAGTTCACTGAACTAAGTGGCCTTGGTACTGAAGGGAGAGGAAAATGTTGAGTGGGGGAAGGCTGCACATGACTCTGAGGTCTCAATCTTAGAAAAATAACTACATTTCCTAATGGGAGGTATGTATAACAAACAAGCAGAAAGTGACCTGGGTGATACAAACCTAGGTATAGGGCTGAGGAGTGGGCAGATGACTGAGTAGTAATTAAGACAGATAAGAACAGAACCAGGTTAGAGTATTTGGAGATCACAGAAAAAGCCAAATGTACTTTCTTGAGGAAATTAACAAAGTGTAAGGAATTATAAGTATGGCCAGGACAATTCACTTCTGCTGTGTGTTCCACTGGATTTGAAACTTTTACAGTTTCAGATTGTTAAACCTAAAGTAATACATTTGTCCACTTTTTCACTGATTTTATGGAAATATACAAATTTTGTAAAAATGTTTCATACATATCTGTATACATGAAAGATGCACAGGATAACCATATAGAAAAAATAATCTTACACCAACCGCACTTAACTTGGATTATGCTAGTGTTTCAACTTTTATATTGTCTTTACACCAAAATATACTGACAATCATTATTTAAATAAGAGGCTGCATTTTAAATATAAATTAACATGTCTGCAGAATTGGATTTGGGAGCTGGGGTGGGGGTGGGGGGTAAAAAAATCTCCTGAAATACACTGTAAGATGTTAATGAGGTAAACAACTTGGTATTTTTTTAAACCTTAACCTTAAAAGTCTTGTCCCAACCTGTAAGTCAGAACTGTTGTGAAATCAAAGCCCTAGCTTCCTGCAAGCCACACTTCTGTTCCTGAAGCACTGCACACTGTAACCACTGGTGGTGACAGGCCCGATGGCATGTCCAATGCCAGTGTGATGCTATTTTTAAAGCTTTTTAAATATCCCAATCTAAAATGTCTATCAGGCTCATCATTTGTGCCTAGTTTTTGAAGCAAAAAGAAAAAAATTAACAATCCAGTTTAATCACAAGTGAGTGTAACTGTAAGTGCTTTATATAATATTTGTTATGAAACTTCAAAATGACATGCAAAGATACAGTTTCAGTAATCCTATGAAGTTAAAGTGATGTTTCTTAACAAGTGATCTCTCAGAGTACTAAGCCTGCTCTATCAGCAGTTTCCTCTGGCCGATTTAATCTACTCCCACTGCTTCAGTCTACCTACCCGTAATTTGCTTATCTTTATTTGCAGTGGCTGTACCTGAATGTCCTCATTCATGTTTTCTAGAACCTGGATCCTCCTTCACATCTACGATGGTGCTACTCCTTGTCCACCAGCTAGAAAATACGAAGTTCAGTATTCCTTAATATAACCTCATAAACTACATGCGATAAGCCCTAACTCAACCCCATTCATTCTCCACTTCCTCCTCAGCTTCAGTGCATACTTATTTACCTCTGAATGAGAATATTTAATGCTTACAATCATAAACTGTGTTCAATGTAATATTACAGAATCGATACATACTACAAATAAAGTCAAATTTTAACATTAGACTGAATGCAAGTGGATATTTTACTTCCCTATATAAGGCAAAAAGAAACCTACAAAAACTTCTGAGAATTCTGGCTGGAAGCCACTTTGAATGAGTAAAAATTCTATTGCCACTGTCCTGTTGCTGCTCTCCAGTTGTGATAGGTTCTTTGCTTTCCCTGTTTGCTATACTTGAGGAAAAAATGAGGTTTAAAAAGCATAATTTCCAACACAACACATTAATTGTAAAAAGCCAGGAAAAAGAAATATGCTTTAGAAATCACTATTTTTTCATAATTGTGAAAAAGTTATTATGAATGCTCTCTTTTTTCTATGCATATACATACACATTTTAAAGTATTATCCCTAAACCCCACCTAAATAAATCCACTATACCAGAATAATTAAAACACAACTGGAAAAATTTTAAGTGGTGGTCAATTGTTAAGTTAATTTCAAACATCTACTATGTGCATAGCATAAAGAAGCTCTGGTAGCTACAAAGAAAAATGATAGCCCCTAGCTTTAAAGAGCTTACTTTTCCTAGTAGGAGGAAATACACTCTATAACAAAGTAAATCAAGCATAATGTATTGCTCAATAACTAGGTGTTACAAAAGTAATGCTCAAGAGAATTTATGGAGATGTGGGCATCTAAGTCATGTCTTAAATACAAGCAAGACACTTTCAATTTTATGACTATATAGTACAGAGCTTTGTATACCAACCCTACTCTTCCAGAAAGTCATGCTAAAATAAAGAAAACACAGACAGAAACACAAACTCTGTCTTCAATAAACCAAAGAGACAACTAAACGCAAATGCAAATAAATGTGAAGTTGGAAAATAGGTAGAAAAGAAACAGAAACCAATGGTAACACAGAAAATGTAATCATAGCATATTACTTAGCTCTGCAGTAAATAATACTTATGTAGTCAAAAATCATGAATCTTAAAAGTGAATTCAATTTTAAATTGTGAAGATAGAGGAAAGTGAAAAATATTAAGGAGAGATGAAAGAGTGCTAAAATTCTTAATCACTACAATAATTTGCCAAAGGATAATGCCCAACAAACTAAATTTAAGAGGGCACTATATGCCTATGATTGACTCTTCAAATGTGCACATAGTTACTTCATAGTAATTCATTTTAAATGTTTCAATCAAAAACAGACAAGAGAACCAACTGAAAAACTGATTAAAAATATAAAACAAAGCAAATCAATATATAAAGGACCCTTCAAGTAGAAAATCTACAAACCCACCTACTTCTACTACCACACACAACCACAATCCAAATTCAACTGTGTTCTCCACCCCTTTTACCTATAAAATTGTTAATATTTTTAAGTAGAAATGCAAAGATATATGTATATCTACAGACTGCCAGTGGCAATGTAATTTGCAAATTTCTTATATTGCAATTTGACACTATCTTTCAGTGTATTTGACTCAACCTTAAGGACATATATCTCTATCCCAAAATTCGACTTACTGGAATTTTTCCTAAGAAAATAAGTAATAATTTGCATACTTTACATATCTCAAAGGTGTTCTCTGAAGTATTAGTTAAAATACTGAAAGGCTAGAAATAATGGAATTTTCCCAAAAAGGAAAATAGTAAAATAAATTATGGAACAGATCACTGTGCAGACATTAACAATAATGTTCTAAAGGGGAAGGTAAGTAGCAAGTCAGTAGGATGGAGGAAAAGACTGTAAGAGGAAGGACATGAATACAAGAATGAGATGAACAAGAACAAATTGTGCATGGGAAACAACAATTTATTTCAGCCATAATGCTAACTATTTGAGGAGAAACAGCAGAATAAAGGAAATCCTTAAGATATGGGTGTACCATTAGCCTTCATTAAACTTGTTCACTTAGAGAATACCATAAAGTTGGTAAAAACATAAGCTTTGGAGCCAAAAGACCTAGGATCCAATATCCAACCCCAGGAATTCCTTTCCTGCCTCATCAATTTTGAATTTAAACTCTCTGGTCGCTACTTAATATTGTTTCCTTAGTACTACTCTAAACGTGAAAAAATTGAGGTATATAGCGCATTGTGCTAAATGTTTATATTAAAGAGCAACAAACAGAAGTTAAATTAAATCACTATACAAAAAAAGAAACAGGCAAGTAGAAAGGTACTGTACTGTTGTTAAAGATGTCCATGGTCCTTATTTCTAAGTAACTGTCTTAATAAATACCCAAACAAGCATGTGCTACCTAAGTTTATTCACCAGTGAAATGCCATGTTTCAGCCGAATCTGTAATTGCGAACATATTCATATACTGCCTCTTACTGTTTCATAGGAGAATTGATTGCTCTATGCTAACACAAGCTAGAAGTATGTAAGGAACACAACACATGCTTCAATCTCAATTACATCTCTAGCAGTCTTCATAGTTTATAAAATGATTTGTTCTGCTAGTTTTACTTGTGATAGTGGCAGTATAGGAATAGACTGTCCTGCTTTATATGTATGTCAAGAAACTTGACCAGATCTACAACCGTAAGCAAACTAAACATCATCTTTTATTTTAGAGTACTCTCAACTTACAGCAACTTGTTTCTTTTTGCCACTTAGTGTTACCTATAAGTAAACAGTTTCACTTATTTCATTTCATATTTCCAACATGCAAGAACACCCATAGCCAAAATGTATAAGCTCTCCAAACGAAACTACATTAGAGGAAAATAATAGAGAATTAACTATGCAACAGAAAAGCCCCATCTTTTTATTTCAGGTGCTATTTAGAAAGTGGCATCATACTATAACTATTATGAAATACTTCGTGAGTGTCTTAGAGGTAATAAAATTTCATAAGTGTATATACATAAATGAGGTCTGTATTGTTCAAATAAAATAAAATGCAATTTAGCAAGAAAAGACTAGACTTTTACAGTGTGTTAGTACTATTGGTGTGTCAATAAAGTAAAAGCTTTCCTTAGTGTGCATTTTAACAGAGGATCATCTAATGTCAGAAGTTACTTCCAGTCCCAAAGACTCATAACAGCTAGCCATACCACCACTACTGCTGGTATCATTTTTAAGTGTAGCTGTCATTTATCCAACACCAATGTTCAGTATTAATGTTCTAGAAATACAGTAAATTGAAACACCATTAAAACATTTTCTGTAAAAATCAAAACATCAAAAATATACTCAAAGTTATCATCACTAGAGAAAGACAGATTCTGTTTAGTTCTACAGTGCAGTTCTCTACATGAGACAAAATATCAAAATAAAGAGATGTTTTCATCTCCAACGAGAATAAAATAAGAATAGGTTTTAAACAAAATTATTTGTTCTCTTTTTGAGTAGGTTTACCAAGTATGGAACAAGATTCCAAGAAGAGTTACAAGAGATTCTAATTTTCTTTGAAATTTTCTTCGAAAAGAAGAAAAATGGGTCAGATGCAAGGCTGTTTCAAATCCTTTAATTTCCTAATTTTCATTACTCCAAAGAGAAATGAAACATTTTTTCAGTCTACCATATACTTTAGTGAGATTAAATTTAACACATTCTAAATGTATTTCCTACTTAAAATTTTCAATATGAGTCCTGCCACTAGAGGGAGTTTATTTTGTTTCATAAACTCAATTGAAAACTGACCAAAAGAGCTTCAGGTGAAAATCATGTCACCAACTTCATTCCAAGAATTCACGGAATTGTATACAGCAATAGCCATCTTTTTTTCTTTCCCAGTTCTACAATTATTCTACAACACATTTTCTCTATAAATAAAATAAAATGGTCACCATTTAAAAAAAATAAAAGGGTCAAAGTTAAGCAGATCAGGACAGTACTTGCAGCTCAAACAAGATGTAATTTTCCCCAAAGTTTGTTTTAGACCTCATCAGCCACCTACTAGTAGTTTAATTTAAAAACTCATGTTACTATATAATGGCCTCATTCTTAGAGCATGATTAACTTTGACTAACTGTGCCTTTCAGTCAGGTAAATGCCAGCACTAGGCTTTTTCTTACACAGTGAGTTGGTGATATTTAGGGCATTTGTACAATTAGAAGCAATTGACGGTACTCAGGAAAGATCTGATAAATGTCTATAAAGACTAAACAAAGTGCAAGGGAACGAGGAAAATACAAGTAAAGTCCAAGAAAGTACATTAAAATCTAAAAGGAACCTCTTACACACAAAAAAAAATGCAAAAAGATCTTTCATAAGATATTAACTAGAAACCAAAAGTATTAAACTTTACAATTAAGGGATTTAATTTTGTTACAAAGCAATGTACATCCTTTTTAAAGGGCATATTGACTGAAACTCAATATCCGAAAACCCTACCAAGGCTTCAAATTTTCTGACTTATGTACATAAATCCATGATACCCATATTTTATATATATATATATATCTCATTCTAAGTATACTCTTATATTAATAAATACATAGAACAGGCATTTGGGATGCCTGTCAATTTTAGTTATCAAGGACAAAATTGAATTAGACAAATACCTTTTAATAGAAGAAACCATTCTCCCAAAAAGAAAAAAAAAGCATTAAAAATTTATGTCTCAGAATTGCCAAGAGATTGCTGACTCGGCAATATTCCAGTCAGAAACACTGTACCCTAACACTTCCAAATTTCAGTCCGTGTATTTGTGTCTTCTGTTCATGCTCATTTAAAAGTCTCGATCTGAAGGATAATTATAACGTAAATCCTTAAAGCACACTAAAGTTCCAGAATAATGAGACCAATTTCAAACACTGGATAAATCTTAAATTGTACTTTTTCTAGGTTCACATATAGTGACTGCTGAGTTTAAAGCAAAATGCACACTTCTGAGTTCCTATAAGTAACCATTTCTGTGTTATTAAACTTGTTTGTAAAAATGTGAAAAATACTTGATGAAGCAAAAAGAATTCAAAGATAATGATTAAGAACAATCTCTCGATACAGCCAACTCACAAAAGGAGATGTGTAAAGTGTGGGATTGTTTTTCTGAAAAAAAAATATTCTAACGTACTTTTCAACTTATACAAATATACGTCCAAAACAAAATCCAAGTCTGTAATCACTATTAGATTGGACGAAATTTTGAAGTGGGGGGGGGGAAGAGAATTACAGGTACATACCAAGAACGGAACTTCTCTCTATATAAATCTAGGTGTAAATCTTACTTTACGGACTCTAAAACCACCCCCAGAAAGTGAGAAGAAAGCTGAAAAAGTGGCTATGCACTGCCACCCTCCTCCACCGCACGCGTCCCCTTCTCCCATCCACACCTCACCGAGGTGACAGCTCCCCACAGGCTCACACGGGGCAGGTGCCGCGCGATGACTGCAGCCTGGTTCTTAGGTAAATAAGAAAGCCCCGCAGAAACCATGCCACAGAGGACAGGTTCCTGTAGAGGTGCTTCTGCCCTGTCCTTCCTGCCTGCCTTCCTTCCAGACGGCACGTGCTCAGCGCCTGAAAACACCTCGCCCTACCAAGTTTCCCACCCACAGTCAGCATGCTGAGACTGTCCTCTCCCCTAACCTTAACCCGAGCGAGCGAGCGGATGTTCAGAGAGGAGAGGGATTTGGAGACGGGTTTAGGCGCCCTAATCCACCAGCACCAAAGGCGGGCAGGTGAGAGCTGTCAACAAACGAGGACCGCGAGGAGGACCGAGTGCGGAGGCGAGAGGCGCGCACGCCCCGCAGGCCGTGCGCCACCGAAGCGGGAACATCCAGCGCTGGGTGGCGACGGGCCGCGCCTCTCGGTCGGCGGCAGTAGGCGCCTCACGCCTGGGCCGCCCGGACACTCACGTTTTCTGCACGGGCTTCCGCCGCTTGCGGCTGGCGTAGGTGATGTTGGCGCCGCCGCTGTTCATGGTGCCGCCCGGTCCCCAGCCCCTGCCCCAGTCCGCCGCGCAGGTGAGAGCCGCCGGGCCGGCGCGGGGCGGGCCGGGCGCGGGGCGGGCCGAGCGCGGGAGGCGCAGGTGCGGTCCCCGCCGGCCGCCGGAGGAGGAGCCTGCGCGTCTCCTCGGGTCCCGGCCCCTTGACCGTCACTGCGACCGTGGCCGCGGCCCCGCGGGTTTAGGAGGCGCCGGGGCTGCCCCAGTCCCGAGCGCTTCCCGCCCGCGGAGCTCGGGCGCGGGTCGCCGGTCCTCGCTGCCACTCTCGTGTTCGGCCACAGCGCCGCCGTGGTCTGAACCGGCGGTCCGCGCACGCTGTCCCCGCACGCTGTCCCCGCGAGCGTCGAGCGGAGCCTCCGGGCGGGCGCTGCCTCCGCCGCCGCGCGCACCGGCAGAATAGCAGAAGCGCCAGCGACCCCTCTCGGGCCCCGCCCCTCCCCGATCAGATCCGATCCCGCCTAGCCCCGCCTCACCTGCTCGGCCTGCCCCGCCCCGCCCCGCCCCGCCCCCGACTCCCTTGAGGGCCCCACTCTCATCCCCGCACGTGATGACGTACGACGTAGCGACGCCCTCGGGTAGCCATCTTCGTGAGGTCCAGAGGAGGGTGATTCTATTTCTGGGATGGGAAATAGGTGTGACATTCAATTACGTAGACACTCCAAGATATGGCAAGTAGTTGCTTAACTTCACCTACTTGAGAGTGAGTCAGCTAATTTTTCACTGAGAATTACAATGAGCTTGTCATTGTAAATATTCTAGCGGAGAATGTAAATGTTCTAGCTGAGAAAGCTTTAGAAAGCCACATTTAAAACTTAAAGGCTAGTAGTTTTTCTGACTTTTGTTTTTTTCCTAAATGTATCTCTATACTACCCACTATAATGTCTTCTCCTCATTCAGACTATAGTAAGATTGGAAGGAAGCATGGGAGCATTTAGTGTATGAGGTATTTGGGAGATTTAGTGATTGGTGGAACCAGAGAGGGGCTGGAGTAAATTGTCGGGTACAGCTGGAGAGAGGAAAACAATAAATCATCAAGTCTTGATATAGAGCCTAGATTTTATTGTCTAAGCAATGGAAGCCTCTGAAAGATGTTAATCAGAAAAGTGACATTCAGGTGTCTTGGAAAAGTCACTCTGGGAGGAGGTGCAAACTGGATTACAGGACAGCAAAACTGGATGCAGGAAGAGTAGTTAGGAACTAGATGAAAAGTCCAGGTGAAATTCTAGGCAAGTAGTCTAGGTGATGAGAAGAGAGAAAGTACAGACGATGATAGAAAAGATTAAAGAAGGAAAGTATGAGAAAGAACAATAAAAAATGGCTCCAAGAGTTGTGACTCTTCCTGTACCATTAACCAACATAGCGAAATACTGTACAGAGAAATATGTTTGCTAAATGGAGACCAAAGGTCACCCAGATTAAGATAAAGATGGCTAGATACCTCACACCGTACCCATTCCCACATCTTAAAATATCTTTAAGCTATTCCACCTCATGAGTTTGTCACCTAAAGTTCAGTGCATCAAAAAAATGAATTCATCATATTTTTCAGCTGAACTGTCATTAGCCATAACATTCTCCAGGCCATTCTTCATATCAACCTGGGAATCATCTTAAACTCCACTATCACTATATATATATGAATCGTCTAACAAACACTATTGTTGAATTTTGTTCCTTGCAACATCCCCAATTTGTACCCTTCCACTTGTTCTCCAGTAGTAACATAGAGATAGTGCCCAGTTCAAATGCCACGTAATTCAGAGTTCCTTAGCTGATTACAATACCATCCCGTCCAGTCCATACATTAGTTCATTCAAAAAAATGGGAATACAGGCTATGTGCCAGAAATCAAGCAAGCATTGGAGAGGCAGTGGCAAAAAATAAAAATAAAAAATAAAAAATACACCATGCTGTCAGAAATGAAGAACATAAAGAATATCATGAATGTTGTAGTGGGGAAGTATATAGTTCTGTATTATGGATAAATGTGACCTAGACATTTAGGTGTATTCCCCAAGAAAGTGATAGAGTTGAGGGCTGAATAAGGTGATCTGAGAGAAAAACATTCTAACTAGGCAATGATCCCTTAGTAAGTAGGAGCCTGGCAAGTATGAGGGACTACAGGAAGTTCAGTATGAGCAGAAGCAAGGGGAAATAATCAAAGCTGTATTTCACAAAAATGCCTGCAGGGTGTGGAACAGGTGAAAGAGGGAGAAGCAGAGTGAAATGGTTGGAAGTAAGCTTTCTTAGGAAACTTGCAGTCGACCAGCCAAGAGATGACAATTGTCCATACCAGAGTGGAAGTGATGGTGGAAATAATTAAATAGATTTAATAGATACATGAGAGCAGCTAGAAGAGAGACTATATGGCAGTGAGGGAAGAGTATATATCAAGAATGTATATACTGTATACATTGTATACAGAATGTATATATATATATATAGAATGTATATATCTGGACTGTGTATCAGGATGGGTAATGTGTGTAAAAACACATTGATTGGTAGGGATAGAAAGTATTAATTAGCCTCATACTTCTTATATTTGAGGTACATTAGAAACATCCTGAAAAGGTCAAATGGAACAACTCAAAGAAGTATAAGCAGGAGACATAAATTCACATGTCAATTGCATTTAGACCAAGTGTCTAATGGAAGAGTCCCTAGAATGGTAACAGGGAAAAAGGTGGCTATAGTGTCATGGAGAACAATGAACAGAAATGTGTGGAGTAGTTAACAGTATTGAATGGTGTTCAGAGGTTTAAATAAAACAAGAAATGAAAATGTCATTTCTGGCTTCTCAGCATTGGGTCCCAGATGACTTTAGCCAATGCTGTGTTGCTGGAGAATGAAGTTGATACAGAACTGAGTTTCAGATGTAGAAGTGGCATCTACACAAGCAGATGATTCTTTTTTTTTTTTTGTACCAGGACTCAAACTCAGGACCTTGTGCTTGCCATGCATGGCACCTCTGTGCTACATCCCCAGCAGACGATTCTTTTTAAAAGGCTAGAGGTGAATGAGAGAAATATCTCATGGTAGCATGGGGAATGAAGTTTTGTTTTGTTTTAGAACCAGCCATGGTGCTGAAAGTCTGTAATCTCAGCTATGGAGGAAGTGGACATTGGAGGATCATGAATTTGAGGCCGGCCTGAGCAACTTATTGAAAAATAGTCTTGATGATGATGAGGATGATGATAGTGGTGGTGGTGATGGTGGTGATATATTTTTGGGTTGGTTTGGTTTTTTAGTGAGCAATACTTTGGGTAAGAGAGAAGGTGAGAGAGATTGACTGTATAAGAAAGAAGAAGTGATGAAGGAACAACAGATAATAATGATAGCAAACAAGGGAGGAAATGAATGCCAAAGTGTAAATGGGAGGTTTGGACATGGTGGATTAGACAACAGCAAAAACAGCTCTTCAGGATGAAAAATTGGAAGAGGAGGTAAGATAGAGTCCCATTCCAATTCTTCATCTCTGTATATGAATACAGCAGCATTCTATCTGAATTGTGCAAAGTAAATGCACATGAAATCAAAATTTACTGATTCTGTAGTTCATAACTCCTCTTCTAAAAAGGAAATTCCTAAATGTCATAAATCCAGTGAGCCAATCTTGAGTGGTTTTTTTTTTTTAAAGTCAACATCTTTTAAGTTTTCACAACTAATTAGAACAATCACTATCTTATTTTTGTTTTTCATATTTTTAATATTTTGTTTTAGAACAATTTTCATTATCCAGAAGTCATATTATGCTATATTCTATTACATAGTCTTAGTTAAGTAATGGATCTTTAAATAGCTAAGGTTAAAATAGAATATCAATCACATTTCCAGAATTTGTTTTAGTAGTGACACCATGACATTCCCCTAACATTTTTGTTAGTATATAAATAAAGCCAGTCGTTAGTTTAAAGCTATTGTTTAAAAAAAGCAAGCTGACACTTGCTAGACAATTATATTCTACTTCTAATTACTACTGCAGCACATGGTTCTTGAAGTGTGGTTTGTGGCACCCACTAAGATTTTTAAGTTTTCTATGATCAATTTTAGGTAGAAACTCGATTTTTTTCTTAAAACAGTGTACACTAAGATTCAATGAAATTCTACCTTACTCCAGAAAGAATGGCCAAAATCAAGAAATAAAATACTAACAAATGCTTGTGAGGCTCCGGAGGAAAAGGAATCCTTCTGAATTGTTGGTAAGACTGTAAACTTGTACAATCACTATAGAAATCAACATGGAGATTCCTCAAAAAACTGAAACTAGAAATTCCATTTGACCCAACTATACCTATTCCCCTTCCCAAAAGAGTTACAGACATATTACTGCAATACATGCATACCGTGTTTATAGCAGTTCAAGTTATAACAGCTCAATCTTGGAAGCAGCCTGTATTTCCACCAACAGATAAACAGATGAAGAAAATGTAGTATTTACAAACAATGGAGTATTAAGCTGCCATAAAGAAAGAAAATCTTGAGTCATTTGTGGGAAAAGGGATGCACCTTGAGACCATAATGTGAAATAAATCAGACAAGTTTAAATCCCAAGAGAAATCCAAATTATAAATAAATAATTAAATGAAAAATAAATGATAAGAAGAAGGGAGATCTTTCTCAAATGGGAAGGGGATCGACAGATGGAGGGAAGGAGAGGGAATGGGGATGAAAAATTGAATTGAGATGTGTTATATACATGAACCAACTCCATGCAAGGAATGTAAGTTTGATGTACTACAAACATATACATTAAAAAAGTTTTTAAAAAAAGTCAGTGAACATTTGAGTGCCTTTCCAAAGAATGCTACCCTTTTAATTAGTTGAGGTGAGCCAAAGATGCACCTGTATGCTTGTGAGTTCCTTTTTCCTGCTAAATAGGATGAGCAAAATAAGTTTTAAGGATGATGTTACAAATAGCAGCTGCTCTAGAATGAAGGAAAATAACAAAAATAAATGCTAAACCTATCATATCAAAATACATGCATTCATTCATTTTCACTGAGCAAGGTATTTAGCTCCTGTAAGATATACCAGACACTGTGTGATACAGTGGTAATAACAGAGATGTTCCAACCATTTTGAAGCTTACATTGTAATGGG
This sequence comes from Heterocephalus glaber, assembly GCF_053883595.1. NCBI lineage: Eukaryota > Metazoa > Chordata > Mammalia > Rodentia > Bathyergidae > Heterocephalus > Heterocephalus glaber. The sequence goes on from NW_028258156.1 coordinate 12,631,738, forward strand.
TGAGACAGAATTAAATAGTTACATAAATAAATATAGTTACAGTGGTGATATGTGCTATGAGAGGAGTCCTCTGGGAATGTGTAATCAGTGGATATGACTTGGGGTGGAGGTGCAGGGAGTTGCTCTGGAGAAGCTGGAGCTGAAGCCTGAAACAAGGCTAGGCATTTTTTAGGTGAAATAACAGTCTATTCTATGCAGACAGAAGATTGTTCTTTCTTCTGTCCCATCCCAAGTCCCCTAACCCTGGCCCTCTGAATTATCTATTTCACTCATACTCTGCACTACAGCTTAGATTACACATTTAGCTATGCCAAATACTTTAAGAATCATAGCTTGCATGTCCCAGTCTGTGTACTGAGATGCACCAAGTGGACCATGATGAAGTAGAAAAGCACCATTGTTATAGCTTATAGCTAGATGCCCCCTTCCCAGACACATGTGCTCATAGGTGGGGCTTTGGGGAGGTGACTGGATCATGGGTGTGTGATACTGGATTGGTCCACTGATGGGTTTATAGCTAGGTGTGATGCTCAGAGGGGAAGCCTGGTGGGAAGAAGTTGGTCATTGTGCATGTGGCCTGGAGATATATATCTCCCACTTCCCTTGACCATTCACTGCCTCCTTCCTGCCATGCCATTGACTGTTTCTCCTCTGCTATACTCCTGTGCCACACCACCCTGCTTTGGAACCAGCCAACTATGGACTGAAACCTCTACAAACTGTGAGCCTCCTTTAACTTGTGGGTGTCAAGTATTGTGTCCCAGAAATGAGAAAGTAACTAAGACAGCAATCATAGAATATTTTAAATTTTCAAGGCCAAAACAGACATCAGTTGGACACCATGCAGCCCACTAACATGAGGTAGTTTAGAATTTCAACATGAAGTTGTATTCTGTTCTTTTTTGATGGCACATATCTTTGTAAGGCTGTTTTTGTAAGTTGCTGTGATAAAATGCAAGGACCGGGGGACTATTACTATAGAACTGTAAATGAAGATGGTGGTTTCCACTCTGATTTGAAGGTTTGAAAATTTTTTAAATACCCAACAGAGATATAGAGTCCATTGATAATGAAATTTTAAAAATTAAACACTCATGTATTATTTTTAAAAATAGCTACTAAGTTCTAAGGATAGGCATATATAAGTTTGGACTGTAGTTGATAAGTGGAAATGTTAAGTATTTCCTTTAGTCTGTAAACCATAAAAAATTACTGAAACATTGAGCATACCATGAACTGAGAAAATTTGGGAACCTTACAAAGCTAAACCCTTCATTTATCAGGTGAAGGAAACCTCAGATCCAGGGAGATAACACCTAGAATCTAGCTCTTGTGACTTCTAATCCAGTCTAAAATATATAATTTATACTTTGAACTGTTTTAATTCATTTCTTAAAAATAACCCATTTACACATCACTTGCTTTAAATCTTAGCACTGAAAACTCTAATAGAGACATAAATATCCATAGGCTGTTTCTAAATGTTCAATACCTCCTTGCTTGGAGATATTCTTCAGAGTCAAAAGCTGTCTTAGTCACATTTTCATGGATGAGACACAATACCCAACACCTGCAGCTTAAAGAAGGAAAGGCTTATTTTGGCTTGCATTTACAATCCATGGTCAGGAGGCTCCAGGGCAGATACAGCATGACAGGGGGCATGGTGGAAGAAAAGCTGCTCATGATATGGCAGTCAGAGAGCAGAAAGGGACGGGAAGCAGGGGAAGCTGATGTACCCTCCAGGCCATGCCCCTGTGAGCCAAGCCCCACCTCTAACCAGGGCCCCCGGAGCAAGTCAGCTGTGGCACGCCCGTAAGCAGCCTTCTTTGCCTTCTTTTTTTTTTTTTTTTTTTTTTGGTACTGGGGATCGACCTCCGGTCCTTCTGCATGCCCCACCTCTGAGCACAAAAGGCTCTGTGGGGACGTACCAGATCTAAACCACGACAGAAGCCACAATGAGTAAATAAACGTTGAAGAACTTTATAAATATATTTGGGGCTGTTTCTCATCTTAACCTTGACAAGAGAGCTACAATAAAATATAGGGATAATTTGATATTAGCCAAAATTGTTTGTATTTACTTATGGATAATGCTTCATTGTAAAACATCAAGATTTTTAACATGAAGGAACATTGACTATAAAAATGTCAACATCCATTAAGTTTTGATTTTTTTTTTGGTACGGGGATCAAACTCAGGACCTTGCACTTGTCAGGCAGGCCTGGCACCAATGAGCTACATCCCCAGCCCCACTAAGTTTAGATTTTGACTTTGCTTTTATGAGCTTATTCTCACAAATGTGCAATCTGATCATGGGAAGTTTAATAAAACGTTTTATGTTTCACAGGCTAGATTTATATCTGATTTATTAAACATTTTATTTAGAAATACAGTTTATGGAAAACTAGAGAAATATTTTAAGGTCTTTATAACAGTATGTATTTTCTGCATTTTAATTCTTAATACAGAGGAAACTGAAATGAAGGTCAAATACACTTATTTTAAAAAGAGGAAATTATTCATCTTCTTGTTTTTTCTAAAGTTAAGGAAATGTAAAGTATTGAAAACCTCTGACCTAAATTTATAATTTCAATTTGCTAATCTTTAAGACTAGCACATTTGCATTCCTATTAATCCCCCCAAACAATAGATTCTTTCCTGAACAAGTGTAGCTTGAACTTGATCAGTCTGAGACAGTGCTTCTCCACATTTGTTGCAGTGTGGTGACTTTGGAGCTTTCAAAAACACTGATGCCTACGTTCCCCTTCCAGAGACCCTGATTCAAGTTGTCTGGGTAATGGCCTGGGAACTTGGAGTTTTAGGGTGAGTGTGATAGTGTGGTTATGTTGAAGAATAGCTTCATTCTCAAGAAATGCATGCCATAACATTCAGGTCGCGGTACATATATTCATAAACGCAATTGTAAAGGATATACAGGTATTCATCATATTCTTTCAGCTTTTCCATATGTTGAAATTTTTCACATAAAAAGAAAAAAAAGCAATCATTCACTCTCACGTTTAAAATCTAGAGATCCAGTAATTATTTAAATACTGATAGCTGTATCATTAGGAGATGAGGTCACAACTGGTGTCTTAGACTGCTGAGGGCTGAACCTGAAGATAGCCATTTGCCTCCTCCCTCCTCCCTTTTTCCTTCCTACTCCCTTTCTCCTCCATAGATTAGAGAGTCAAACAGATTTGACTAATATTGTAGACCCTGGATGGCACAGCCCCAGGAGACAGTTACGTTGTGTATCCTTCCCTGTTCCCTTCCTGCATATGCCCAGATCATGAAACGATCACACTATGTTCTGCCTAGGCCGAGGAGGCTGTGGAGCACTATTTGCCCCACCTTCTCTTCCTGTTTGCCTTCCATTCTAAATAAAGAGCATGGGCAGCCATTACCTCCCAATAAGCTATGGTTCCACCTGGTCCCAAACTTCAAGAATAATCGTGGTTTCTTCTTTCCTTCTTCATCTCCCACTGCTCTCCCCAGCTTCAGACCCTATGCTGTGCAGGTTGTGGCATTAAACACCTAGTTTTGCATAAGATAAAGCATAAGAACTTGCTCTGATTTTTAATATTATAGGAAACAGATGGAAGGTAAATGATGCTTAATGTGGCTGTACTCCTTCATGTTGAAAACAAAATTAGAAGCCCAAATCCTCATTTTGGAACATCCATGGAGTGAAGAACTTCTGTGTAGTTGTGCAGTTTAAAAATTTAGCAGATTTATGCTAACCACAAATTATTCTTTTTTCTATACTCACCAATTATATCTACCAAAACACCTATAGTTTATAATTAATTACCTTTTCACATTAGAAATTTCTACTTATCTACTTTCAATATAGTCACTGATTTTTTCTAAGACTTAATAAGTAGTAAGGATTTCTAAGGCTTATATACTAAAATAATACTTTTTTTCAAACCTATTGTGAAAAAATTATTAACTTGTGTCACAAATTAAATATTTTCACATTAATACTCTGCAAAACAGATGGTATAAATACAGTAATATCCTTAGGCCCTTCCTCTGTAAACCTTTCTACCAAGCATCAGAAATATCTGCCATTACCTGATCAGCAAGTTGATAATGATAAAGAAGATCTGGTTACACATTTAATCAAGGGGATGTAGCTAAGGGCAGAGTGTACTGTAAAACAGCATGTTCTCCACCCTTCCGTCTGAAAGCAGGCTTTAAGGATTTCCCTTGTAAGACATTAAACTTTAGTTGAGTGGCTTCCTGTCTGAACATAGATGGAATTCCCATCTGCCTTTACACAGAGGCAAGGAGTACTGTTGGAAATGAGTTAGGAATATTCAACTAATTCTCAGTTTTCAGGCAAATCTAATTTTCTTTTCATTCATTCCTTTGGGTTGAATTCATTGTGGTTATCCAAGTCTATATATAAAGAATCACATAGGACTGGGGGTGTAGCTCAGTGACAGAGTGCTTTCACAAGGCGCTAGGTTTGATCCCCAACACCAAAAAATTAATTAATTAACAAAAAAATAATATAAAGCAAATGTGTTTTAGGAAAAAAACATGTAAATCAAATAATTATTTTTGAGTATGTTGGTATTTAAATACCAAGTAGTTGATTTTATAATGCAAACAATCTTTATCTAAATTCCAGAAGCCAGAATTCTGAAATATTTCATTTTTAGATATTTATATTTTATTTTCTAATATTGTTTATTTATTTCAACATATTTTGTTAGTAGTCATATTTATGCCATTTTTATGTGACTTTTTAAAGCAATTGCCAGCAGAAAAAAAGTCAACATACACCTATTTAGTTAAAAACAGCAATCTGAATCCTGCTAGATTGCTTTGACTGTACATGAAAATATATGAAAGATATAAAATGCAGACTTTTACTTTTTTTGTTACTCTTGAAGGGCTCAGACTTGAATGTTAGCCAGCAAAAACTCCATTAACAAAATGAATGGGGAAAATGGAGGTCAGTGTAGGATGATGCAATACTCCAAACTATTCTGTTTCAGTGATAGAGTTTGTCTATTTCAGGATATAAAAAGGTTGAAATTCTGATAGAATTTCCTCAAGTATCTATATACATCCTCTACATGAACTATTAAAGGAAATAGCCTTAGATATAACAGATTATACTTTAAAAGTCAATTTGTTCATACTGAACGTGTTAACCATTTGTAAAGTAGGTTGTGGTTTGTAGGCACACAAGGTCTCAGTCTTTATTACCAAATATCATTACTATCAGTCAGTCTAATACAGAGTATTTTTTTCAGCAGTAACAAGAAATAGTACTTAGTACCTGTAACTCAATAGCCATTTTCTCATCTTTTAACATTCTTTAACAAAAGAGAAAATACACCAATATTGAAAGTGAAATATACTTTTTGAAAACTCTGTGCCATTACATCTTAAGAGTCATGTCTTTACTTACCAGTATTTTAAATTTTGTTGGAAACTATACAGTTTAGTAAGTGGCTGGTATAGTAATGGTTAGTGTGGTACTTAGCAATAGAAGTGACCTAAGTCAGTAATTTCTGAGTTTTGTATTACTCCCTTCCATGGTATCATGCTCAGAAAAATAAATCGGTGGCAGAATTAATATTTGATTTTCCATGTTTTCTATACTTCTTGTTAATGTATCATCAAATGAGAAAGAACAAAAGCAGAAGGAATGGAATTTCAGACATTATAATTTTTAAATTAACTATTAGAATCACCCACATCTCATTATTTTACTTTAATAATAATGAAAATATTGTTGTAGGATATTGAATTATCCAAGATTGTTTCAAAGAAGTTTTTTAAATAAAGATAATATGCATATATAAACACACATATATACTCACATATATGTAAAATATATATACATACATAACAGTCATCATAAAATTTTCTTTCATTTGTATTGATTTACATCTTACTGGTTTTGATTATTTCTTATACAACATGTGGGGCAACTGAGACAGTGACCTATTTTCAAAGTGATTATTTCCAGCCCATTTTCCAAATAATAGTGAAAACCTGACTGTGAAAAATTCATTATATGCTACTATAATTTTAATTACTTTTTTTCTAATTTGAATGAATTTAAAAGTTAAGTTGAACTCACGATTTGCATTCCCTACATAAAAAGCTCCCTCTCATGTGATATCTTTCTGTAACACACTGATATTTTATGTATGTGTATTATACACACATATATACAATACATATATCTTTCAGGAGTGGAAATACTTGTTCTTTATAAAATGTGGCATCCAATAAGGTGAAGGTTTCTACTTTACTAAGGCTTCAATATTTTTTCCAGTTAAACCCTAAAACGTCTCTTTGAAATAATCACAAAAGTTCTTTCACTATTTTGTATGCTGAAAAGAGCTTTTGACTTAAAAATATAGTCAAATATTATAAACCAAAAGTTCTTTATCTTTAATCAAAAATTTGAAAAACTCCATTCTACTGATAAAACCTAATAGACTCAAGATTTAGGTAAATTGATCTTTCTTATTTGATACTTTTTTCTTTATTTTGTATTCTATTCTGCATGCTATTAGTATAAAACTACTAGATTCAGTTCTACAAGTTTTGACCAATAATATTAATCTATTAAAACTAACTGAAGTGAAGCTGCACAAGCACAAAGACCCGAGTTCGATCCCCAGCACCAAAAAAAACCAAAACAAAACAACTAATTGAAGTGGCTTTATCTACTCTTTTTTTATATCTTTATGTGAACTTAATCCCCTTTTATAATTTTAAGCTAGCATTGTTACTTAAGCATAAAACAACTGCATCTAGTAATTTACATTTTTGAAGGTATAGAGGAGGAATTTTTCTAGTTTGATCATTAAATAAATATATTCCCAAAGTTACTTTAAAATACATTTGAAATGAAAATTATTATGTAATGGAACATAAATGAGATAGTACAGATGCATTAAAACTTTCCATCTTATCCAGATATTTTATTTGCATATTCTGTCTTTTCTATTTCAATATTACAGAAAAAATCTAGCAATATTTGCTTAAAAGAGCTTCCATTCTCCTTTTCTTTTATGTATGAATCAAACTCAAGAGGATTTGACATACCTAATCTTTCCTTTTTAAATGTTTTTTGATATACGGGCAGCAGAAAACACAAGTTAAAATAAAAGGTGCAAATATTGCCACATTGGTAGCTTTACCCAGCAGAAAGAAAGCTACTAATGTAGTCTCTTAAAATGTCCTTTCTCCTGTTTTAATAAGAAGGTTTGTGTTGTGTTGACATTAAATGGATTATGCAGCAAGCCTGCTGAGAAAAATACTCAAAGATATTAAACCCTAGCAGTGTTGGTTTAACTGTAAGTACTATAAAATAAGATTAAGTCTGAGTTTGGAAGAAGAATGATGTTTGACATGAGACGAAAAGGTAACAATATTCACAGATGCCTGAATTAATGCTTCAGTGAAAAATATAATTAGCACAAGATTTGAAAATATGTCTCCTTTGGCAAAGTCTTCAGAGAGTAATCAGTACTGTAGACTGATGTAGTGGAAAGATCACTGGGCAAATAGCCAACATCTTTGAATACATTTTTGTTCCTACAACATTTGGAAGTACTGTGACCTTGGATAAGGAAATTCCAAAATCTTTGACTCTTGATATTATGGACAAGGCCAATTGATAGCCATTCTAACTTCTTTAGAGTCCGTGTTTCTGTACTACAGAGGATAGAAGGCAAAAAACTCCATTTCCCAGACTTCCCTGCCCTTCTACTTCCAAATGCAGATCCGTTTCATCCACTTCAAGGCATTTGTTAAGATTTAAAGGCAAAAGTGAAGTGGCTGTCCTCTTCCTGCTGTGCCCACTGTCTTTTGCTAAGTGAGACTATGGAAGCCTGGTTTTTCTAATAAGTTCCAGTGTGCAAGTTCTAGTTGCAGGAGTTTGAGGAGCTGTTGGGAGGCAGCGGTGGTAGCACCTTGATCCTGTCCTTGTGGCTACAGTGGTGTGTTGTTCAGGAAATGCTACAGTGGCATCTGGACTTCTCACCTTTCCAACTAAAGCAGAAATAGTAGTTCACCCACTAGACAATTGTACAGTATTCTAGATACATTCCTGGAAGCCCAGCCTAGATTCTCTATCTATAGCCTTTCTAATTATTTTACAAGCTTTTAATTCCCTACAGTAAATCTGTCTACTTAAAATACTTGGAGCTTATTTTATTTGCTACTGAACTCTAGATGACACATATGCACATTTTATTTTTATCTTGGAAGGTCTTTGAGAGGTCCAAATAATTATATTTAATGTTGTTTACTCTTCTGAGTAAACAATAATGATATGAGATGCAGATGTAAAAATTGCCTCGTAGCATTCTATTGTTACTAATTTTACTCAGATAGCATGGGTTTAAATTTTTTTGTGAAGTGTTTGTTCTATTGGGCAAAAAAGGCAAAAGAATCATTTGCCATATTAAAAAAATTCTAGATATTACAAAGTTCCAAGAATGTCCATGAGTTTGTAGGATACATTTCCTGTAACTGAAATGAGTAGTTTACACTTTGATTTTACATTTTACTATTGGTACATTTTCATGATGATAACAATGAGAAGCAATATGATTAGTTCTGTAAGTGGAAACAAACGGACAACTCCATTTCTGTTAAGATTTTTCAGCAGATTTGGAAAAATTTTGCTATGTTCCTTCTGATCTCATATTTTATTGGTACCTCCCTTTCTTCCATCAGTTTACTTTTATAGCATTTGACACTGGAACTGTGCAGCCAGCAGACTTTTTTCCTTTCCACTAGCCCACATGCCCATCCATGGTGCCCAGAGCTCTTCAGGTCAGTTGTTCCTGACTTGCCTCGCTGCTCTGCTGCTTTAGCCTGGGTCCTGCCTCTTGTGCCCATTTCTGTCTGTAGCTTCTTCTCCCTTCAGACTCAAAATGATCCTTTTATTTCACCTCTCCTAAAAGAAAGAAGATCATCCTTTTTCTCCAAAAGATTCTCTTGAACACCCCCAGAGGTGTGTGTGTGTGTGTCTTTTGGTATCTAAGGGCTTATATTTACTTGGGCCACAGTAGATGAATCAAGAAAGCAGATTTACATGGAGTACTCACTACTTTCTCATGTTATTTTACATATACAAATATATATGTATATATGAAAGAATAAACTACCATGCTCTGTACATGAGTTTACACACTTCCATCTGTACAAAATTCCATCATATATCGCCCTGTTTTTATGATTTGCTGACCAGTTCTAGTTTTCTTGAAATGACTCCTAATGTTCAGATTTACCTCCAGTTTCCCCATACTTCCCTTAAATACCATCACAAGCCTTATTCTGAAAACTCTTTGTTCTTTCTAAACACACTTGCCACTTTCCATTTCAAAAGCATGTAGTTCCTTGTCCATAAAATCAGTTTTAAATATACATCCTAAGTTTCCATCAGCTAATCTAACTTTACTTATCTAATTCCCTATTCTCTTCCTTCTGTCTTCCCCATTCCCTAACACCTACCCTGCACCCCAGTCAGACCAATTTTCTGATGATTTTTTGATATGCCAAATGTGTACTTCTCTCTCCATTATCAAACTGCACCCATCTTATAAGATCCATCTTGCAAAGTACTTGCTTGTGCCATATTTTATTCACATTAACTTATTTTTTTATCTTGTGTTATTTATGACTTTTTCATTAATAATGCATACTTTCCAAGTAATTGAAAAAGGTTGTGGTGAAATATTAGGGGCTTAATCAATATGTGCTGAGTAGTGTTGAATTTATATACTGAACATGACATAGTCTGAATATCTTATTCTTGAAGTCAAACATTCCAAAAATTACATTCATATTATTTTATTTTGTGGTGTCATTCTCAAGTTTTCTCAGCAACAATGTCTCTTTTTCACTTGTCAATGGCAAGTTAGATACATTATTGTAATTCAAAAGGAAAAGACATTTTCTTTCCTTGATCTATGTTATTTCATTTACATGTTGAAGTCGGGGCATTTCATTAACTGTACAGTGTAATATTCACTTCATAGGCATAAAGGAAACATTCACTCAACAAACATATAAGTACCTGCAGCACTGCAGGTAGCATGGTGGATAATAGGGACAGGATAAAGAATAAGACACACTTCTTGCTTTGCTTTCTGAAAATGTACTAGGTTTGCAGAGACGTTGGAGGAAGTGAAAGGAACAATCACCATTAAGTGTGCAGAGTCCAGGATTATGGTAGGACCTAGTAGTCTGAAAGCATTTCTAGTTATTATATTTAGATATTTTATCCACGTTGTGTTGATTTTTGTAAATGTTGTCAGATAAGATAATTTTGTCAATATGATTCTTATGTATCTGGATATCAAATCATCCTAGTACTTTTGTGGAAAAGACAATTCTTTTTCATTCTCACATTGAAGTGCATTGGCACCTTCCCTCCAATATTAACCATCATCATATTCTTTGTAAGCACATTGTCATTCTTTCTCATGAGTCTTGCAAGGCTTTTCTTACCTTTTATTTAACTTCTAAAATCTTTCTCTTCCTTTAGTCTTAGTGATAGTGACTGAATCCAGGACCTCACATGTACTACACAAGAACTCCACCACTGAGCTATAACCACAGCCCTTATAATCCAATTTCTTGCACACAATAATTCTTATACCAAGCAAGTAGCTAAGAAATATTACCTTATTTATATTCTACATAGATAATAGTTTACCCTTCATATTTGTGTCAGTTTGTCAGAGAATCAGAGTTAAAACAAACTTCTAGAAAATCATGTAAAAATTCAAAATAAAATATATTTATACCTGTGGAGCACTTAATATTATTTAAATCACATGTCTAGGGAAAATGGTCATATCAAAGATGTGTTCTGTTGATGCTTCCTTTCTGTATAAAGGCACTCAACATCAAAGGCAGAGACAAAGTGAATACCACCCATTATACAAACATTTATCAAATTCTTGGTATATATTTTAGCCACTGCACTAGCATCATTGATACTAGGGACTTTTCTATGAATACAGAAAAATCACTAAACAAATCATCATATCCAAACCCCATAGTAGGTGCATACAGGTTATAGGAGAATAGGGAGCAAATAATTTTGCCTGTATGTTACTTAGAGGATGACACTTGTGGTGGTTAGGGTGAAGTGTCAAGTTGATTGGCTCTGGGATCTGCCCCAGGGATTGGTGGACCATACTTATATGTGTGTCATGTGAGTCATGGAGGTATGGCCTTGGGGCCATGTCAGGTCCCCTGGTTACTTCTTCTGTCACATGGATCTCCTGTTTCCTGGCAGCTGTGAACTAAGCAGCTTTGTTCTGCTGTGCCCATCTGTCATGTTTCTGCCTTGGCACAGTAGACAATGTACTGAATCTCCTAAAACCATGAGCCAAATTAAACCTCTCCTCCTTTAAATTGTGGGTGTGGGTATTGTGTCCTAGTGATGGGAAAGCTGACTAATACAACGTTCATTAGAAAAATTCTTGAAAAAATAAAACTTTTCTAAGAAAACATGATGAAAGGTCAAATGATTGCCTGGTCTACTGGAAGACATATAAGGAGAGAAGCATGAGAAGAGAGCATAATGCATGCAAGGAAAGTGCTGTGGTTTGGTGTAACTAGATGTAGGAAGGAGGAGAAGAAGGGTAGGTTGGCAAATGAAGACTGAGGGGCAGGTTTAGGTCAAATTACAGACTGAGCTAAAACCATGAACTTGATCATCTAGGCCACTGGAAATCAGAGAGAGCAGTTAAAGAGATGATCCTTTGCTTACCTTACTGTACATATTATTGCAGTGACCTGCTTCTAACCCTGAACTGCTATTATAAGAGGGACAGTACATCTTAGTTTTCTAACTTGGGCCCTAGAGCCAGAAAAAATAAATTCACATTTGGTCTTTCTAGCTAAATATGTAGTTAGGCAATATAAACTAGTAGCTAAGTAGATTATATAATCTCCCTGAACCTCAGTTTCTTCTGTAAACCTCACCGATTTCTTGTGAGAATGAGAGAATATAGGTAAAATGATCAGCACAATTCTAAGGACATATTATATGCTCAGCAATGATAGGTGTATCAAAATGTCTTTGAAGAAATAGACTACCTTGTCCCTCCAATGCCAAATGCAGTGAGTTGACCTTCAATAAATACTTTGGAATTGCATCATATTTTTAAAAGGGCAACCCAGTAGCATTTGGAAATATGGGTCTAGAACATCAAAATAAATTTGAGTGTGATAGCTATTGCTTTTGAATCAGTACATCATCCAAATAGGAGTGGGAAATGAAGTTTTGACAGTTGCCAAGGTTGGATATACGCAGCAGGTAATAAAAAGAGGCTATTGCTCAGGAGGGACTACTGAGAAGAAGGCCATTTTTAACGGAAGATTTGGAAACTAAGTTTTTCCAGTTTATTATTTTGGAGCATACAATCTTCTAAAAAATTACTAAAACTCTACACCATTTTCCAAGGAAAACACCTACACATATAGACTGTTTTATGTGCAGTTCTAGGGGTTTATAGATATTATAAATTCATCTTAAGAACTTCTGATTTAAGAAAGGAGGAAATAATATAGAATAAAAATATGAGTCTTGGAAGGAGAAAATAAGGGGAAAAGTAGGTTGGAATATATAAACTTGGATTGTATCTATGGTAAATATCAAAGAAATAAGGATTATTGCTGGTGAAGTGGAATAGGAAATCAAAGTCAATAATTGTTGAGAGTTTGGATGGAGATCCTTATTTTTCCATATAATCTAGTTCAAATCAAATATCTGGCAGCATTAAATTGGGTAAGGGAAATCCTGCAGTGTTGACAACTTTATGATCAAACATTATATGAATTTCCGGCAAGTACGTTACTCAAATTCTGAGAGGAGACATCAAACAAAGCATATTGTATCCATATTGTTTTTCAAATGTATGTTTCTCATCACTATTAAAATGGCAATGAATAGAATACTCAAAAAATGGTGTTTTCTAATTCTGAAGCTTATGACAAATCCTATCTAGACACAGTGTTATATATTTGAGGGAGATTAGTGGCAATGTGTCTTTTACTGTGACACATTTTATTTAATTTAAACATTCTCCCTATGTTTCCATCAAACCTTGTGTACTTGGTTGGGGTCATTCATATTTGTAAATTGTGTATATGTGTAGGTCTGGGATTGTTTTGCATTTCAATTTTTTTCAGATATGGGGATTTTTTACATATACATAATGAAATATTATGGGATTATGAGTCCCAAGTCTAAACATGACATTCACGTATATACACAGACTGAAAAAATTTATATGATATTTTTAATAACTGTGTGCATGAAACAAAGTTTGTTTATGGCAGCTGAAGGGGCTGACAAGGCTTTTTTTTTTTTACTATAGGATGGTGAATAAATTGTGTGTTGTATTCCAGTGTTTTGACTTTAATCTACCATGTGAAGTCAGGTGTGGAATTTTCCACTTGTGGCATCATGTTAACACTCAAAAAGTTTCAAGTTCTAAAACATTTAGACTTTTGGATTAAGGACTCTTCACCTATACTCAGTAGTTAATTGTAATTCACGTAACAGACACAGTAAAAAAGTCAGCTGGTCATCTAGACAAGTGTTTACCCAGTGGCTTTCCCTTGTATCACCACAATGGATTAGCATTTTGTTTCCAATTTTGGAGCACCAGATAACTTGTTACTTCACAGTTTTTCACATTCTTCAGAATAAATAATCTCACTATGTTAGATACTTGCATCCTTTCTTTAAGGGATACCCCCCTTAAAAAGCCTCTCTGTTATAAGCAGTGTTTTTTTTTTCCTTAAATTCCTTTATTGGTACATTTTGGGTATACAGTATGTTTACATTTATCATTGGGTATTTGTGCTTGTACATGATGTATCTTGGTTCTTATTTCTTCCCCATTCCCTGCCCTCCCTTCGCCCCCTCCACCCTTCCCTATTTACAAAGACTTTGTTTCCATTTTTTCCTAAGGGGAAAAGAAAAGTTAAAAAACAAGCAAACGATTGCACATTGAGCACTACTTTCTAGGAGATGCTAAACATTTTTGCAAGGAAAGAATAAAAAGCAATAATTGGTTTTCACAAGTATTTTTTTTAAAAAAGATAAAACTGGACCTGTTGTGGATGAATTAATGCTGTGATTACCCAGTATCACTACCAAGTGGTCTCACTGGAGCGGTCAGGTCTCAGCAGAACGTACTTGGGAGACACTGACCTGCACCCAAGCGCACCATGTCCCCACGCTTCCAGCAACACCCTTATCAGACGGGAATGCTCCAGTCTTCATTTTCCAGAGCTTCCTTCTCCACCCCTGTACTGGAGTGAACTTCGACAACTTGTGAATCAGTTGTGCACCTCTCTTTTCAATTTTGTTTGGTTATGTCACATTGATAGCTTGAAGTAGGCCGTAGTAGGTGTATTTACACCACAGAGCGCAGCAAGTGCTGTACTACAAAGTTCAGCCTCCCTTGTCTCCCTCTCCTGACCTGTTAAACATTTACCTACCAACTCCTCTCTTTTGCTTGTTTCCCTCCTCCCTCCTTCCTTTTCCCCTTCTTTTTCTCTCCAAATACCACATTTATCTCCATGTCCATTGACTTGACCATATGTCCTGTCTAGAATCATTTTTTCTTTGGATAATACTATTAGTAACTTGATTACAATGATGTCTTATTCTTTTTGCTTTGGGACTAGGCGAACTTCTTTTATCAAGTGAGTTCTGCAGGTTTCCTGCATTTTTTTCTGAATGAGGATGAGAGAACTTTTCTGCTCATATCTTGTTCCACAAGGAAGAAGCATTATCTGAGTAACACTTCCAGCTTCACCTCTTTATCCGTCTTAGAAAATGAATTACATAGGAGTATGAAACATCTATTGATCCTTGTTCTTAACTAAATGATTTAATGGGGAATCCTATTCTTTTATCCTGTTTCTCTGCTTTGGACCCATGAATCTTTACTCCTGGGAGTTTGCTCTATAGACTTAAACTTTAGCTCTTAGGCTGTCCCAAAACCAAACTAGAGGAGGGAATAAGAGGGAAAAGCATTTGCAAGCTGTCTTGCTGTAGACATGCAAAGCCATCTTCTTGTAAAGCCATCTTCTTTACTTGATTCATTAGACATGTACCTGACATTTATACATCTGTTTCTCTCTGTATAATGCCACAATACATTCTGAACACAGTACAGAAAGAGTTTAAAGATTTAAATCCCCTTTAAATCCATTAAGTTTCACGTAGTGAAAAATTAGCTCAAATCCACCTCCTCTTTGTGAAGGCTTTCCTAAGTAATCCAGCCAAAACTTGGCTCTTCCTCTTGTACCATTAAAGCAACTGTTGAGTTCACTCACCAGGCATACCTCACACACTATTTTAGTTATGCACACATACATCTATCCCCTAAGTAGAAATGTATCCAATATTTCCTTTCATGCCACTTGAAGGTACGTGAGTAACTTGTAAGAGTGGCTGTTAGCTAAATGGATGCACACCGAGGCCATACTCTTAAGTAAAATAAATAAGACACATGTGTTTCTCTGGTGTGAGAAACTGAAAGTGTAAATAAGGGTCAAAGTGTATAATAAATAATGTGAAATAGGAAGAAAAGGTCCAAAGAGGAAGGGGAAGTGGGAGGGATAGGGAAAAGGAAAGAAGGGAATGGAATAAATATGAGAAAAGGAAAAATTGGAAACAAACTCTTTGTAAATAGGGAGGGGTGGAGGAGGTGAAGGGAGGGCAGGGGAATGGGGAAAAAATAGGAACCAAAATATATCATGTAAAGGTGCAAACTCCAATAATGAATACTACCATATTGCATACCTAAAATGCACCAATAAAATTAACAATAAGAAGAAAAAAGGGACTGTGTCCAGAGAAACCAAAGAACAGGGTAGGGAAGGAGACTTTTTACCACATGTTTTGTAGATTTTACCTCATATATTATCTTTTAAAAAATAAATAACATATTAAGAAAATAAACCTGCAAACTAACAACAATAATATGAAATAACTCTGTAGCAAAATTAATCTTCTAACTCTATAAGCTATCGTGTGATCACTAGAGAACCACATTTACAGGACCACAATTCAATGTCATGCCATGGATTTTTAGTGACGGACAATTGTGTAAATAGATATGTTACTGTGCATGTCTCTGCAATTTTCTAAAAATTTTTAAATTCTATAGCTTAAAAATTATTCTTAGACATCTGAGCCAAGAAAAAAATTGTTTCTAGTTAGGAACATTATGAATCTTCAAATTAAGTGAGTCATTTATCAAGTTACAAATGCAGACTGTGGTCAGTCTAAAGCCTAAATATGAGCCCAATGTGGAAAACAGGTAAAAGTGGAGCTGCTTGAATCAACTCAGAGCTGAGAGGTGCCCAAGACCTGACTATTTGTCTTACTCTTCCCTAGGGAGCACTAGAATGGGGATTATTGTTCTAAACAAAGTGAAATAACCATCATATTTCCCTTTTTCCATTGTGAATGAAGAAGCTCCGAGCTAAAGTTTATGTCTTCATATATATTTCCTTGTGTCAGACCTCTTAGTATATCATTTCTCTGTTTCATTTGCTATAATTATTTGAAATTAGTATATCTGGGCTTATAGTAGAAGCTTCCTCAGATCTAGTAAATTGAGTGCATATACATGAATCAATCAGTCACGTTTGCACTTTGACGGAGACAGACTCAGTTACAGTTTCCCCAGTAATGTGAAGCTGTTCTGTTCTTCCCATGCAGCTCTCCATAAAGAATATGTTCCAACACAACTAAGAAATGATTAGGGCAAGTGGACTTCTATCCATCTCTAACAGGCTCAGGGAGAATCTGGAATCTGTAAGGAAAATATAATAAATGACCTATCTATTTAAAATACAAGTTTTTGTTGATTTTTTATTAATTCTAGAATAAAATTAATATGTAGGAAATTGTATGTATTTTTAAAAATACATATAGAGAGAAACATTTGCCCATACCAGTTCCACACCCAAAACCAACAGATGACATGTATACTCCGAAGCTAATAAAACTGATGACAGATATATCTATTTAAGACTAGGGATTGTGACTTCCAGACAGCTGGAGAATGCTTTATTGGAACAGTTGTTAAATGCAGTAGTTACCTTTTCCATCTCACATTGCAACAATCAGGGATAGCTGTGTCCATGGAGAGGCATGATCTCAGGAAATTAGTTATGTGATGTCTCAGAGCGAGACTCCTAAAGAATACCTCAGTGATGTTGGACTGAATAAATGCCAGCTTAAAAATGCATCTGGTCAACCACAACTCCGAAACTGCCCAATTCTCTTTAAATCTATCTGTAAATCAGGAGAAAAAAATAGCATATTAAAAATCTAGATATTAATATTAAATTCAACAATTTTGACTTCACATTAAGGTTCAAGGCTTACAAGATAAGTAAGACATCCAGATAATCTGTAGACCTTTTATAGGAAGAATAAGGGGAAAAAAGCGAGAATGCCAGCGCTTAGGCATGCTTTATCATGATCTTGATTCCTTAGGTACCTCATCACTGACCAGGCCACTCAGTGAAAGCCCTGCCTCAGGGGAAACCTCTCAGTCCCTGGCAAACCAGGAAAGCCAGTCTCCCTAAATCATACCCCCAAAGACGTCAGGTAGTTCACTTTTCTTTTTTGAAACCTAGAGCCTGTAGTTCCCATTTTATCACTGGCATTACATCACTGAGTTTTCTGTATGTGCCAAATTCCCTTCTAACCATTTGAGGTCAACAGATTATAACCTCACTTTACAGTGAAGAAACTGACAGTTTAACTGGCCGCAGGTTTCACAGCTAAGACAGATTCCAGAGTCCACACCATTAAGCACTTTGCACTAAGGGCTAGAAACAAATTAAATAAATCATCAGTGTATTCATTAGTGCACCTGCTTTCCTTCATTGGCAAAACAGATACAATAGGCTGTGGCTTGCATTGTTATATGAAAACAGTATTTCTAATACTCGCAGAGCACTGTAGCACAACTTGGATTCTGAAGAATATGACCACATGTAAACTCTTATTTTGTGTGTTATGTGGCCTGTTGTGAAATTGTACTAAACAGCATTTTCAGCTATTGTATAAAGCAAGGAAGGAGATTATTAGAAATAATGATGTCTTCCTGTGATGATCGTTTTAATGTTGATGTCTCTCATTAGACTGAGTCAAAAGTATTGAGTCATAAGTGAAAAATATAGCTGCCGAGAATTAAAGCAAAAAAGAATCTTAAGAAGTGAAAGTTAACACAATAAAATGGGTTGTAATATGAAATTAGTTGTGTTATTGTTGCAGTTAACATTTATTGGATTCTTACTATATGCCAAATACTGTACAAAATGCTTTGTAAAAATTTAATCTTCATAATATCTTTAAGAGGGTGTTATTATTATCCATGATTTCACATATGAGGAAATAAGTCTCTGAAAGGTTAAGCAACTTTAATGTGCTCACACTGCCAACAACAGGCTGTGGAACTGAGCTGGTAAAATTAATACCACACCCTGGCACAGAGCTCAGCACTTCCCTCATCATGAGACTCCCCAAACTTCTTTGAAGTTACTGTTTCCCATTCTATGAAGGCAGTGTCAGTGTCTATGGTATTTAAGATTTTGTGCTTAGAACCAAACTAAGTACTTGGCATCCAATAGTAGTAACCCAACAGTGTTTGTCAAATGAATGAATCCTAAAGTCAAGGAATCAGTAAACTTAATGGAACAACTTAAAAGTTAGGGAGAAAATATAATAGATTTCTCACATTCCTCAAGGTTTACAACACAGATGTCTATTCTCCAAGAGAGGCTGCAGCTATAAAGCCCACAGAGTGATACATATACTTGGCATGAATGAAGCGAGCCTCTGTGAGAAGAGCAGCCAAGTGCTCTGTATTGTTACAAACTGTGTAACTCTTTGGCAGAATCTAGAAATGACAGCTAGAGATTATGAATTAATACTTCTTAGGAGTAGGGTGACCTTGGCTGGAGGACATTCTTAAACTGTCATTGGGGTGGGATGGTTTTCTTCACCTTCTTTATTCCCTTGAGTGTTCCTCCCAACCCACATGAGAACAAAGGCTACAGTCCAGCTGGAATACCATGTTCTGATCCCACCCTTAAACCCTTTTGTGACAAAACATAGCCTTCATTGCATTTGCATGAGACTTAATTTATTAGAGTAAAGTCAGGGTAAAAGCAGGGGAGGACTAGCAGTTCCATCAGGTGGAACTGCTTAACATACACAGCAACACTTCATATACTCACTCACATGCAAATTGGCACTGAGGACTTTTTGTACACACTATAAGTAGGTTTGTCTGGAAGAAGATTAAATAGGGGATGATGGTGGATGGTTGGGTGGATGGGTAGATTTGAGTGGCAGCAACAGGCATAGATATAAAGGCTTTCACTAAGAAAACAATAAATTATCATATAATTTCATAATCCTTAAAATATACTTTTAAATTAGGAGCAAATAATACTACATATTTGAAGTCTAAACATTAGATATTTTCAGTTTTATTCTTTTAATTATGTATTGGGAAGGAGGACAATTTAGTCAGTGTGATGATGTGCTCAGTTTGACATATAAGTTAGCATATGGCAAAAGATCTAGGAGAACAGCTGGAATTGTAAGATTAGATGGTTCATGAGTGATCAGGACTAAAGGGCAGAATTTGGGAAACGTGAACACTGACACAATGATTGATGTCATCATTATAGATAAATTTTCCAAAAGAGAAGAGCAAGAAGCTCAGTGAGGGTTAGTACTACCCACAAAAAAACCAACAGGGATAAAATCTAATTCAAAGGTGGGGACAAAGTTTGTTATTTAAAATTACAGAAGTCAAATGATGAAGGAGTTCAAGCAGGGCACGAGTTAAACTTGTTTCTTAGGACAAAGGAATCATGAGGGAGAAGATTAGAAAGACATCTGAATTCCACTAGAAAGAAAAATCCCTGATATGCAGAATTTTGGCAGATGGAAAGCAGCCAAAAAGCTGATTAAGCAGTGAGAGGTAAAGTAAAGGGAGGTGGTAAGCACACACTACTGATTTAAGGATGTTGGATATATAAAAGAGGAAAGAAATTTAATGGTGGGAAATGTTAAGGGCACTAGGTTAACAAAATTAAAAAAGTAGTGATATAATAAAAAAGAATCTAATCTTCCTGAGTTCTAACCTCCTCCCTCACAGTAAATTAGCTGCTTTGGGAAGCTCATTAACCCTGGGAGGACACCAGGGTATTGTTCCACGTACTGTAGCTGCAGCCTGGATAAAGCATAGAGGCTATTATTTATAGCTTTAGGAAAAACACTTCCTGCCACACTAGAGAGACTCCCTAGGAAATAAAGATACCATTATAAGAGACAGAAGCAGCAGTGTCTGCTTTCTAGGGGAATCTATGTTTGAAAACAACTGCCAAATCCTTTAGCAAAAAGTTAATCTACCAATTTCCAATTTTAAGCCACTGGGCCCTTCTTGTATCATCTTTATGTTGTACTTTCTCCATTTCTAAACTGTTTTGGAGTTGATGATCTATAAGGAAATTCTGATTCCTCAAAATCTATGTTCCCTGATTCTTTCCTTCCAAAAGCCTTACCATGAAGTGAAGAAAGGGAACCTCAATTCAAAATGCTATGAATGATGCAGGTGTGAATAAACAGAAAGCTTCTATTTTTCTCTATTTCCCTTCATATTCTACCCATCAGTGTAAAAATGCATATGGAATACCTCCTTGCACCTTATGAGTGCTAAAACTACCTTAGGAATTCTAAAAGTATGGAAATGTCTACGAAGTAATCATTTATTAACATTTTGTATACATGTAGCTCCTAGGATTCTTATAAATATAATTACTATTGACAACAACATCAGAAAATTAATAATAAAACTCACCTTAATGATGTTATTTCATTTGACCTAATTAACTTATAAACAGGATGTATATTATGGAAACGGTTTTCCTCTGTAGACTTCTGACTTTCAGATTTACTTGGAAGGGTGTGAGAATTCTACTGTCCTCTAGAACCCTGTATTATGTAAACCTCTACTGATGCATATTCAGTAATTAATTGTTGGAGCCTAAAATATGAAATGTTTCGATTTAATTCAGTACACATTTGTTAAGAGTCTACCATTGTGAGATTTTGGAGACTTCAAAATGAAGGTAGAAACAAAGTATCTAATAGGTGACAGAAATGACCATATTTATAATACCTACTGTCCAGTGTTTACAGCTTAAAATCCACTTTCGTCATCATTCTTATTTGATCCTAACATTT
The DNA here is from genome assembly GCF_053883595.1 of Heterocephalus glaber. Lineage (NCBI taxonomy): Eukaryota > Metazoa > Chordata > Mammalia > Rodentia > Bathyergidae > Heterocephalus > Heterocephalus glaber. Next base: position 12,653,049 of record NW_028258156.1, read on the forward strand.
GCCTTGTGAACTAAGCAATGCATGTTAGTTTCCTGTTTTAAAGATAATGAAATCAAGGAAAAGACAGGGAAAGTGACTTGTCACAAGTCAAAGTAATATGATGGATTAGAATCTGAATCTTCTTATTAAAAATATCAGTCATCAGGAAGAAAAGGTCAGGCTAGGAGTGTAGCCCAGTGATAGACCACTGGGTTCAATCCCCAGGACCAGATCAAAAGTTCTTTATATATGGAGGCAGCTGAAGCAGGCTACAAAAAATGTTTGAACACTTTGCAGTTAGAATAAGTATATTGGGGATGAAGTTGGGAGTGTGTGTGTGTGAGGGGGAACATTCTAGCAGGAAAACAAGGTAATCAAATAAGTAAGAGTTTAATAATAGCCAGTAATAAAATAGAACAGTTATAAAAATGTAGTGCATAAATGTTGTGTGAATGTAGTACCTCTCTTTTAACATATTTTATTGCGTCAGACACACTCTCTTTCTTGTTATGATGTGAGATGATACAGTTTCTTTCTGATAAGATGAAGGGAGGTGAGCAATGTAGGAGCCACACATGGCATTGGGCTACTATGTAAGGACTACTGGAACACAAGCACTGTGATACCACGGCAGTTTCCCTAGTAACTGACACCTACTAAGTTTCTACTGAGTAGTAGCATATACATATACAGCATGGATATACCAGATAAAGAGATGATTTATGTCCTGGGTAGTACCAAGTGGGATGGCACAAGATGTTTTTCATGCTATTTAGAATGGTATACAATTTAAAATATGAATTGTAAAAATATGGCATTTTCCATTCAATATTAATGGAGTGTGGGTAACTGAAACTGTTCAAAAGTTAGATCAAGGATAAAGCTGGAATACAGTACTACTACTAACTGCTATCACTACTGCTGCTGCTAAAGAAGGATTTGAGCAGAGGAGAGACAGAGTCCATGGCGAATAGGTGAGCTGGTGAGAGGAGTATGAGAATAGGAGTCAGGCAGACTGCACTACTGGATCCAGGGTGACAGAGAACTGTGAGCAGCACAGCGGCAGTAGGACTAGGAAGAGGGGTTATTTTGAACATGCTTTCTCTACTAGGAACCATGACTAGTTTTGGGTCTATTGAGCCTAGATCAGGCCCATGTCAGTGCTCACTTCCTAGACTCTAAAGAAAATATTTAGTCTTGCAAAAAAATTTACTGTATCAGGTGGGAAACTTAAAAATTGCCTCCTTTTGCTAGAGCTACCTGTTAATTTCAGTTAATTACCTAAGTCAATAAAACTAGATTCCCATTTTTTTTCTTTCTGGCAATTTCCCCCAAGTTTTCTCTATTTCTCTATATAAGATCAGGATATAATAACAGTCTGTTGGTTTTATTTCTTTCATTTGAGTCTCATCACATTGTATTGGTTCTTTGAAAACAGAAATGATAGGAGTGATATCAGCAAGATGGCAGAGTAGGAGATATGAGCCTTCCCACCTCCACAAAAACGTAATAGTCAGCTGTTCACCAGTGAGGACAGCCCTGGAAGAGCTCAAGAATCCAATTAAGAAGAACTTTAGTGGAGTAAAACACAGACTAGCAACACAGAATGACTTGTTGGGGAGATCAGAATGCCTGAGACATCTAGAGATGGCAAAGATCAAAAAGAGCAGGGACAATCAGCATCAGCACCCTGGCAGGTGCCAGTGATGTACCCAGGCCTGCTTTGCAGAGTTTTCAGACAGCCTTTGCCACTGAGGCCCTCCACAGCCAGAGCCATTGACTCCCTGCACCTGTCACAGAAGAGGTTTCCTTAATGTTTGTCAGGACAGAGTCTGTGCCCTGCTCCAGCAAGGACCCTGCACTTCTTGCCATAAAGGGAGCAAACAAGCATTGGGACAGTGAACCTCTCAGGAGTGGGTCACTCTACTGTTCCCGCCACCCCTTCTGGAGAAGTCAGTGCTGTTCCTCACCAGCACCGGGTACTTCAATCCCCCTAACCCTGTGCATGCCCTGCACCCTGGAACTGTGCCCCTTTTGTGCATGCCTGTACCCTACAGCCTGGCTGTGCAGCCACACCACACACGCACATGCTGCAGACACTGGTGCTACTGCCACCCTGACCCCAGAGGTACTGTTATTCGACCTATACTATAGACCCTGGGTCCACAAACTGCACCACCAGCACCTGCACCACAGGTACCAAAGCCACTGTTGTGGCAGGAGCATCCATGGCGATGTTCAGCAGTAGCTGTGCACATGCTATGGATCTAAGGTCCTCGTCACTCTTTGAGCATCTGTACCCAGGAGACCAGAGCTACTGCCCACAGCATGCATAGCTGCACCTTAGGCCCTGAAGCCTGGTTGCTTTATGCAAAGCTGGTCACTGCGTATTTGCTTTCCCAATCCCAGCCGTACTCCCAGGACAGCAAGCCATGCTGCAGAAGAAATGGATACATTTCTAAGAACATACAACTTGACAAGACTGATTCACGCAGAAACAGAAAATCAGAACAGACTAGTAAGTAAGGAATTCGAATCCAAAATTAAAGATCTCCCAACAAAGAGATGACCAGGATCAGGACCAGATGGCGTCACAAGAGAATTCCACTATTTAAAGAATAATTAGTAGGGCCGGGGATTTAGCTCAGTGGTTTCACCGCCTGCTGCGCAAGTGCAAGGACCAGAGTTAGAGTCCCCAGTACCAAAAAAAAAAAAAAAAATAATAATAATAATAATAATTAGTGTCAGTCTTTCCAAAGTCTTTCAAAAACTTGAAGATGGAAGAACACAGCTAATCATGTTTTATGAGGTCAGTATTACCGATACCAAAGGTAGACAAGGATATTATGAGAAAAGAAAATTATAGTCCAATATTCCTGTGAAAGTAGAGGCAAAAATACTAGCAAACAATTCAATAGCATATTAAAAAGATCATACACTATGACCAAATGGGATTTATATTTGGGGTGTAAGGATGGTAATGTTTTAACACATGCAAATTAATAAATGTGATACACTACAATAGTGAAATAAAGGGAAAAAATCATATTTTCATCTAAACAGATGCCAAAAAATGACTTGACAAAATTCAACATTTTCTCATGATAAAAACTCTCAAAGTATCAGGTATAGAAGGAATGTACACAAATCCAACAAGAAGCCATACATATGTGACGACTTCATGACATGATGCTTAATGGTGGAAACTGAAAATGTTTCCTCTAACACCAGGAACTTTACTCTTGCCATTTCTATACCATTTAATGTTGGAAAACCTAGTCAGAGCAATCAGGAAAGAAAAAGCAATAAAAGGAATCCAAAGAGTAAAAGAAGCAAAATGTTTCAGTTTGCAGATTATGTAATCTTATATATAGCGAGAAAGCCCACCAAGAAAACAGAAACAAGGTGAAAGATACAAAATTGACACATGAAAAATGAGTTGTTTTTCTGTGAATTAACAATGAGCTATCCAAAGAAGAATGCTAGAAAATCTCATTTATAATATCATCTAAAAGTAAAATATTTAGAAATAAATTTAACCAATAGTGTGAAAAATATATATATACTAGGAATTAAACACTGCTAAAAATGGAGAATATACAAATAAATGGAAATATATTATGTATTTGTGGATTGTAAAAACTGTTATTAAATGGTGTATACTACACAAAGCCACCTACAGATTCAGAGTAATCCATATCACTGACCCAATGACTTTTTTTTTCTGAGAAACAGAAAAAAGCAATTCTAAAGCTCAACTGAAACTACAAATGACCCTGAATGGCTAAAGTAATCTTGAACAAGAAGGAAAAAAACTAGAGGTATCATACTTCCTTATTTGAGAACTCCTGGTTTCAAAATTCCTGAATTGTATTTCAAAGCTATATTAACCAAAGTAGTATGGCACTGGCATGAAAACAATCCCAAATCACCAGAACAGAATAGAGAGCCTAGAAATAAAACTCCATATATACAGCCAACTAATTTTCAAAACAGTTGGGGAAGCTAGATATTGGGAAAGCTAGAAATTGGACCCTTATCTTATACTAATAAAAATTAACTCAAAGTAAATTAAAGGCTTATGTGTAAGACCTGAAACAATAAAACTCCTAGAACAAAACACAGGAAAATAGTTCCTTAATACTGATGTAGGTAATGATCTTCTAGACTTCACACCAAAAGCATAGGCAACAAAAGCAAAAATAACGAAGTGGGAGTACATCAAAGAAAAAAAATCTGCATAGTAAAGGAAACAATCAACAAAATGAAAAGGCAACCCACAGAATAGTTGAAAATATTTGCAATCCATATATGAGATAAGGTATTAGTATTCAAACTATATAGGCAACTATTACAACTCTTCAGAAAAAATAAGATACAAATTTAAAGTGGACAAAGAATCTGAAAAGACTGTTTTCGAAGAAGATATACAGATGGTCAACTGGTATAGGAACAGATGTTCAACATCACTATTCATCAGGAAATAGGATGGATATTAGCAGAAATCAAAAGATAACAAATGTTGACAAAGGAAAAAGAGAACACTGGTAACTGTTGGTAGGAGTGCAAATCGGTGCAGGCATTAAGGAAAAGAGAAAATCAGAACTGCTATATGATCTAGCAATTCCACTTCTAAATATACCCACAAAAGAAATAAAGCCACTCCCTCGAAGAAATATCTGCATTACTGTGTTCACCGCAGCATTATTCACTTAGGTTACTTCATATCTTGGCTATTGTAGCCAGACACCAACAACTAAACAAATGTCTCTTAAAGAAAGGAAAATTGAGAGGGAGAGCATTCTTCTTTCTTTGCTCCAGAGAATATAATCTAATAGACTTGTTTCATTCAATATTATAAACTTCTTTTATGTAGTATTTTGGGGAATAGATAGTTGGGTTGGTTTACTTTCTATTTACTTTCTATTTACTTTACTTTCTATTACTTTTTACTGAATTAGTACAAATGTATTGGCTCAAACAAAAGACATTTACTATCTTACAGTTCTATAGGTAAGAAATCCAATATAAGTTGGGTTTTTGTTTTTTTGGGGTTTTTTTTGGTACGAGGGATAGAACTCAGGACCTTGTTCTTGTGAGGCAGGCGGTGGAACCGCTGAGCTAAATCCCTGGCCCTCCAATGTAAGTTTTACTGGACTAGAAATTAAGGTGCCAGCAGTACTGCATTGCATCTAGGAGTTCTTGGGAAAATGCATTTCCTCAGCAACTCTGACTTCTAGGGAGTGTTCACATTGTCTGGGTCATGTTCCCTTTCCTCCACCATTAAAGCCAGTAATAGTACCATTTTAGCCCATTGCTGTTGCTACAGCAAAACATCAGACTAATTTATAAGTTACAGGAATTTTTTACCCACAGTTCAGGAACTTGGTTAGTACAAGATCAAGCTGCCAGTATTGTGTGGTGGGTGGTTACACCTCCTTTCCAAGACGCTACCTACCTGCTGCATCTTCAGAGGACAGAAGAGGGCAAAAAAGGGTAGATGCTGTGTCCTCACCTGGCAGCAGAGATTGAAGGCCAGGCACTTCTGAAGCCTCATTTATAAGAGCACTAATCTTACTCGTGAAGGCTCTGCCCAAAGGCTCTACTTCTTGTAGTAAGGGTACCAATCTCCACAATGGGGATTAAGTTTCCTTTACTTGAACTGTTTAAGAGCATGAACCATAGCAACTGTTTAAGAACATTAAACCATAGCAGGCATGTCAAATGCTTTTCAAGTTGCATCTTTCTGGCCCTTCTTCCATCCTCATATTGCTTTTTCTTACTAGATACCCAGGGAAGTTTCTCTACTTGAAGGATTATTAGATTGGGCCTGTGAAAATAATGCAAGATAAATTCTGCTATCCGAAATCCAGATGATAAACAACCTCAATACTATCCACAAGTTTAAATTACCTTCTGCCTTACATAACATGACAGGGTAGATCATAATACAACATAACACAACAACACAACACAACACAACACAACAGTACAGGTTCCAAGGATTAGGACATGGACCACACTGGGTGGCCTTTTTTTTGGTCTATTACATTTTATTAAATACAAAATAATAAAAATTAGGAAACCACAGATTCTCTAATAAAAATCTGAATACAAGTACATACAAAAAGGCAACACATTCTGAGGATATAGGTCAAGAAGAAACTTGATAAATGTTAAAAAAAAAAAAGAGGGGTTGGCAAAATATTTTCCAAAAAAGTGAGCATGATTGTCTCTTAATAATTTTAACTGCAGTTCAGAAAGAAATAAGGTGTGCTGATTGTTCGCAGTTCCCTCGTGTTTTTATGTGTTAGGTGGGGCAATCCAGACTGGCTTGTTTTTCTCTTGATGCCCTGCCTGACAAAGAAATACACTGGAGGATGAGTAAAGATTGGACTTGGCAAGTTGTGGGCCAAGATACCAGCAATACTTACTTTTGGATGGCTGTGGACTTCTCCCCAGCTTTAGGCATAATGGAATGTTACCCCAAATCTGCTCAACTATTTAGCTTGAAGAGCTTTCTGCTCCTTGTTGCTTCATAGGTGCAAACGGTAGAGTTTAGCAATGAGAATTTGGCTGTTGTGGGCCACAATCATAGGCACAATATTGCTGTTTTCTGCAAATAGGAAGCCTAAAAACATGTTGACAGTTATGTCTGAGGATCTGGGTGACCATAAAAACCCTCTGGTGGAGTATTAGGGGGGTGAAGCTACACCTCAAGCTTGCACCTCAAGCACAGGGTCTGGGACTGAGTCCTTCACTCTGCTCATTTTAGTGAGTACTATTTTTTATCGGTGGATTCCACCACATCATGCTTAGCAGGCTTACACTGAAAATGTTTCAGCTGGAGTAACACTTACAGGCAAAGATGAATAAGAACTAAGGCAAGATCTGGCCCTGGAGAAGGGACCTAGAGGTCCTTGGGTATTACAAGTTTGTTGCCGTATTGTGAAGAGATCTGATCTTTCTAGCAAAAGGATTTGGGCAAATAAATCAGCAAGGTAAACTACTGGTAGAGAAATATTGGCTGAATAACAGTTCTGATTTGGGTTCTTCAAAGCGGTTGGAAGTTTTTCTTTTCAATTCTCAAAATCCAAAGGGCTCCTCTCTCCAGGAAAATAGGATCTTTCCATTGCATAACTACCCTTTTAAATGATGCTTCCATTGATGATTATAAAAAGATTTTCTGTTTTTATCCTGTTAAATGCATTTTTCATTCTAAAGAGGAAAAAATATGGTTTTAATCTTTGTTAGGAAATTTCCTTCTAAATTATGCTCATCAAAATGCTTCTTGAGTGGTGTATTAGAATCATAATATATGTCTATGTTTGATTCCAAACTCCTAACATTGCTTAAAGATTGAGTATCCTGGAATAAAACTGACTCGCAGTTTTTCAGATTTCTGTTTTAACTGCTATAACTATCACTAGCAGATTTATTCATCCTAAGTTGAATGATATTCCCAAAAAAACTGCCCCAACTTTAATGGATGTTTTACAATTAAACTTGATTTTCCCATAAAATAAAAAAGTTGATAGCAATAACATTTATAGTTATTCATAGTTATCATTACATTTGCTAGTTGATAAAATAGGAGAATATTGTGAAATGACAAATATCTAGAAGCTGAAGAAATGGGGAATTTTTTTTGAACTCAAAACTTGAATATTTTCTGTATTTACAAGTTAGAATCAAGAAACAAAGACTGTCCAGGGGACCAAATGGGGAGATGACTAAACCCCCAGGGTCCCAAATGGAGTGGAAAGAAAAAAGGGAGAACAATAGGGGAAAGAAAAAGTCAACGTAAAAAAAGAGATCCGCCTTCTTCCCTCCCCATGGAGGCTGAGGGGACCACAGCCCTAACCAAAAGCCTCACCTACCTTAAAATAAATTAGAACAAACAATCTCAAAACAGGGCCTCTTGGAAGTGAAGAGGGCAGCTGTGGTCTCAGGTAACCTCCTGTCAGGCCCTCTGCCCACTCCCACCCTGCACCTCTGCCCCATCCCATCAGTCAGGACAGGTGGATGACATGTCCAAGGTCACTCCCGATGGGGCCAGAGAGTCAATCTTATTTGTCAACGTCCCTCCTTCAGTACATGGCCCTGCACTCCTCCCCCTGGCAGAGCCAGCTCTCCTACCGAGGGGGGAGGACGGCTGAGATGAAGAAGTGTCACAGCAAAGGGGGAAGGGTGGGGCAGGGTGGTAGAGGGGTCCCATCCTGCGGAGCCTTCCTGAGAAATGGGGAAATTTTGAGGAAAAAAATTGTTAGAGAAAAGTCTGAGGTGTGCTTATAAGACGGCTCTCCCCTGAGTGGCTGGAAGTCAATATTCATTCAAAAGAGTTTTACTGAAACTACTAAGTCAGGGATCAGAACACATGGTGGAAATACCAATAGCATAGGCAGACAGAGATTATTCTAGAGATACATGATTTACTGATAAGCACTTGTTGATACAGTAATAAGAAAAAATGGTGGGAATGGAAAGGTTTAGCAGAGGAAATGACTAGTCAAGATTTTGTGGGTTTAAAAATATGTTTGCATTGATACAGAACCATTTTACACCTACACCCTCTTTCTAATGATACATAATCTTATGTCAAGACTAAGTATCAGTCACTAAGATCAAAATGTCTAGACTAAACTGATATTCTGAAGGTTCTTGGCAGAATGACTCATTTAGGTATGAAACCACATACACAAAATAATCATACTACAGAGTCCAGGGTGATAATCTGGTATTTCTCGACATTTACACTCATAGAAGTAAGTAACCACAGACGGGCAAGTTGCTATACATGGGAATCTGATAAGGTAGTGAATGCAAATATACCGACATGTAAATCAGTTTGTGTCTATCTCTTCCAGTTCAAATATTCTTTCCCACTGATATGACTAGTACTTATAGTCAAAACTGTGTCTTCTATTTTTTAAAATGATGAAATCACATTGTTGAAATTTTGGCCTACCTTCTTGGAGCTTTCAGTGTATAATTGTAAATAATTTTTTTCCCTTTGGAAAAAAATGTATCTGGATTTGAAGACTTTAAAAATAAGTCAAATACAACAAGCTCTCTAAAAGAAGTTCAGAAAACATTAATGAAGCATGTGTATATGTTAACATTCACAGAGCACATCTCACCTCACAATTAAAAATTCAGTGGGTAAATATAATCAAACAACATCAGAATTTTTTTAACTTCACAGATAACACTAAGAAGTATTCTCGCAATAAGAAAGGTGTGTGTTGTATTTATTTTGCAGCATCTCTGAAGGTGAACATTTGGATTACAGTCATCATTATGAACTAAAGTGGCCATAAGGAGAATAAATGAACATGGCTGAGCTAGTACCTTTGACTCAAAACTTTCACAAACTCAGCTAGGTTTTATCTTTTTTTTTTTTAGCTAGGTTTTATCTTTAAGATGCAGAAATTAATATAAACTGTTCAATAATTAAAAATAAACAAGTTCTTAGAACATTAGAAAACTAAGGAATATAACATTAATTACCCAGATAGAATAAGTAAACATGGAAAAATTGATGAAAAGAAAGGGAATTCAAAGCTCAGAACTTCAACAAACTCCAGTTTTCTCTTAAGAAAAATTTTCAAGACCATAGAAGTATAATCTAAATATTATTCCTGTAAGAAAAAGAATAGTATTCTAGGAGCCTAGGTGTAAAGACATAATTTTTTGAGAAATGTAGCAAGCTTATGCTTTTTTGTATTTCCTTTTGAACAGCTGTTTTATTGTCAGACTTGGGAATTTAGGGTTAATTAGGAAAGTTGCAGTAGAAAGGCAAGAGAAGGGAAAATAGTCCCAAAGGCAATGTTCAAACAGTCAACAATCATAAAAGCCAGACTTCTTTTAAAGGATTTTCTACATTCCTTTGTTTCTTTTGAGACTGGCCTGGCAAGAACAAGTCTAAAGTTTTGTGAAAAAGGAATTCTAGTCAAAAATGAGAAAGGAAAATCTTGCCTTTTTGGTAAGATTTGGTGGATGGGAGCAGAGAGGAGCAAGTAGAAAAAGCCCAACCTAGGAGCTGTGTAGAATAAGCCGAGAGGAGATTGCGATCTGGTCCCTGAGTGCTGAGGTCAGGGCTGAAAGCCGGTGTGGGTGAGCTACTGGGAGGTTCACCGAGGGCCTGGTCAGCAGGCCGGTGCCCGTGCACCAACAAAGTCTGGAGTGTCTAGACCTGAGTTCCATCAGCTCATGCTTCATCATCATCAGGTGCCTGAACAGTCTCAACGTTCCAGGTGTCCTACTGCCACCTGGTATGGGCAACAGGCCTGGAGAGCTATGTCATTACAGAGGCCAGTGACCCTTCCCCAGACTTTCCATGCTGTCAGGTAAACTGCACACTCCCGACTGCAAAAGCCAATTGTGAAAAGGATGCAGAAGAGGGCCTCTTAGGTGTTGCTCATTTACCAGAGGGTAACAGTATATTTAATTTTTCAATTGTCTAAATTTTAGAACCGCCTTCCATCCTTTCTTCCTTCCATCTTTCCCTTCTTCCTTCATTTCCTTTCTTCCTTCCTTCCTTCCTTCCTTCCTTCCTGTCTCCTCTGTTGGCTTCTTGAAGACAGCCTGATTATTATACAGATATGAAAAAGGATCATTTTCTTTCCAGATCTGAGGGTGAATGTGAGTGAATTTGCGATTTTATAACATGCATTTGGACTTTATTCACTTCTTCAGAGGTGTCTAATCTTTTCCTGGAAGCCAAGATAATCTTTGCCCATTTCTTTAATAAGAATCTCTTCCGTGGGCTCCCACGACATGGAGCTCCCTTTGTCCTTCCTTATCTCTAGGATACCTTGCTTCCCTTCCCTTTATCCACATCTCAAGCTCAAATTTGGGCACCATACATCGATTCATTGTTCATGTTTGGGTACATGGGAGATAGTGCGATATACATCTTAGCAAAAATATTTTATTTTATAAATAATTGTGTTATAATCAATTTATTCTATTGCCTATAATTTTGCACTCAATCATCATTCTGCCTTTTTTCTTAAGTGCATTTATGTGTGTATGATCTATTGATATATCTACATCTTTTTTTTTACTTAAATTCTTTTATTGGTACATTTTAGGTATACAATACGTTTACATTTATCATTGGGTGCTTGTACCTGTACATGGTATATCTTGGTTCTCATTTTTTCCCCATTATCTGTGTGCCCTTCACCCCTCCACCCTTCCCATTTACATAGACTTCGTTTCCATTTTTTTTCTTTTCTCATAATTTTTCCTTTCCATTATTCCCTTTCCCCATCTCCTCCCACCACCCCTACCCCTTTGGACCTTTTCCTATTTCAAAGTATCAATTATTAGTTATTAAACCTTTTAATCCTTATTTACACTCTCAGTTTCTCACACTAGAGAAACTTCGGTATTTGCACATCTGTGTCCTATTTATTTCACTTAAGAGTATGGCCTCAATATCCATGCATTTAGCTATAAATGACTAGTTTCTCATTCTTTATGGCTGAGTAGTACTCCATTTTATTAAAAAAAACCCACATCTTCTTTATCCAGTTTCGAGCTGATTGGCACTTGGGCTGTTTCCAAGCTTTAGCTATTATAAACTGTGCTGCTATAAACATGGGTGCATATATATCTCTGTGGTATGATTCTTTTACTTCTTTGGGGAAAATACACAGCAGGGGAATAGCTGGGTCAAATGGTACCTCCAGCTCTAGTTCTTTGAGGTATCTCCATACTGATTTCCACAGTGGTTGCACCAGTCTGCACTCCCACCAACAATGGAGAAGGTTTCCTTTCTCTCCACACCCCCGCCAGCATTTGTTACTGGTTGATTTCTTGATAGCAGCCACTCTTTCTGGGGTGAGGTGGAATCTCAGTGTTGTTTTCATCTGCATCTCTCGAATGACCAGAGATGTTGAACATTTTTTCATGTTTCTTTGCTGCTTTTACTTCTTTGTCTGAGAAATGTCTGTTCATTTCAGATGCCCATTTTTCAATTGGATCTTTGAATTTGGGGGGGTATGATTATTTTCAGTTCTTTATATATTCTAGATAGTAGTCCTTTGTCTAAGGTACAGTTGCTGAAACTTTTTTCCCACATTGTAGGTTGTCTGTTAGCTCTGTTAGTGGTTTCTCTTGCAGTGCAGATGCTTTGTAATAAGATGAGATCCCAGTTGCTGATTCTTTGGAGAAGTTCCTGTGCAATTGGGGTTTTGTTCATAAAGTCCTTTCCTATTCCAATGTCTTCAAGAGTTCTACCTAAACTTATCTTCCAGCAAATTTAGTGTTTCTGTCTTGATATTTAAATCTTTAATCCACTTCAATCTTAGCTTAGTGCATGGTGATAGGTATGGGTCTAGTTTTAATCTTTGGCAGGTTGAAATCCAGTTTTTCCAACACTATTTACTAAATAGGCTATCTTTCCTCCCAGAAAAACAGTGAAGATCACAACTCCATGAGGCCCAACAGAGGGAAGCCACCAGGCAAGGTAAGAAACTAAAGGGAAAGGGGGAAAACCCCCTAAACAAACAAGAAATAAAAGAGCCAACAATAGTAAGACATCATGACAAGGATGAGTCAATATCTATAATTATAGCTATCAATATTAATGGTCTCAATTCACCAAACAAAAGAAGTAGACTGACAGAATGTATTAAGAAGCAAAATCCAATAATATGTTGTATACAAGAAACACACCTAACTCAAAAAGAAATACATAGACTGAAAGTAAAAGGATGGAAAACAATTCTCCACATGACAGGAACCCAGAAAAAAGCAGGTGTAGCAATCTTATTTGTAGACAAAGTAGATTTCAATCCAAAACTAAGAGAGACAAAGATGGTCACTATTAAGGGAATAGTCCTTGTGAAAGGAACAGTCCAAGAGGAAGAGATGACAATTATAAATATATATGCACCAAATATGAATATCCCTAACAATACAAAACATATATTGTGAAAAACCAAATAAGCTCTAATACAATTTTAGTGGGGATCTCAATGCCCCATTACCACAATCAGACAGAACATATAGACAAAAAATTACCAACAAAATTCAAGAACTGAACCAAGCTATTGAACAAATGGACTTAATAGATATTTACAGAGTGTTCCACCCCACAAAATCAGAATACACATTCTTTTTGGCTGCACATGGGTCATTCTCCAAAATAGACCACATGCTAGCTCATAGGACATGTCCAAGTAAATGTAAAAGAATTGAAGTTACCCCCTGTGTATTATCAGACCATAGTGCACTAAAATTGAAGATCAGTGACATAAGAAACTGCAAAACTCCCACAAACACATGGAAATTAAATAACATCCTCATGAACAACCAATGGGTCACAGAGGAAATTAAAGAAGAAATTAGACAGTTTCTACAAGTAAATGATAATGCCAGTACAACATACAGCAATCTATGGGACACAATGAAAGCAGTTCTATGCAGGAAATTCATAGCAGTCAATGCCTATAGTAGGAAAACAGAGAGAACTCAAATAAATAACCTAATGCAGAACCTCAAGTTCCTAGAAAAGAAGAGCATAACAAACCCAAAGTTCGCACAAGAAAGGAAATTATAAAGATCAGAGCAGAAATCAATGCAATGGAGACTAAGAGAACGATACAAAAAATTAATGAATCAAAGAGTTGGTTTTTTGAAAAGATAAATAAAATCAATAAACCTTTAGCCAACCTTATCAAAAAAAGGAAAGAAAAGGCTCAAATCCATGCAATCAAGAATGAAAAAGGTGACCTCACAACAGATCCTTCAGAAATCTGAAGCATCATCGATACCTACTTTGAGAAGCTATATTCTAATAAAATGGAAAACAGAAGAAATGGACAGATTTCTAGATATATACAAATTAACAAAGTTAAACAAAGAAGATATAGAAATTCTAAACACCCCAATGAGTGAAATTGAAAATGTAATAAAAAATTTACCAACAAAGAAAAGCCCAGGTCCTGATGGTTTCACTGCTGAATTCTGCAAGACATTTAAAGAACTATCGCCATTACTCTTTAAACTCATCAAGGAAATTGAAAGGGAAACAAAGCTTCCAAATTCATTCCCAGAAGCAAGTATTACTTTGATTCTGAAACCAGGAAAAGACACAACCCAAAAAAGAGAACTACAAGCCAAAAATCTTCAACAAGATACTGGCAAACAGAATACAATATTTATTTATTTATTTATTTATTTATTTTAATGTTGAATTCTTTTATTGGTACATTTTAGGTATACAACACAATTACACTTCTCATTGGGAATTTTATCTTTACATAATGCATCTTGGTTCTTATCTTTTCCCGTTCCTAGCCCTCCCTTCACCCCCTCCACCCTTCCCTGTTTACAAAGACCTTATTTCCATTTTTTTCCATTTCTCATAATTTTTCCTTTCCCCTCTTTCCTTTCCCCTACCCCTCCCACTTCCCCTACCCCTTTGGACCTTTTCTTCCTATTTTGCATTATCGATTATTCATTCTAATCACTGGTACATTTTAGGTATACAATATAATGACATTCATCATTGGAAATTTGCATCTTTACATAATCTCTCTTGGTTCTTATTTTTCACCCTTGCCCTGCCCTCCCTTCAACCCCTCCATTCCTCCCTATTTACAAAGATTTTGTTCCTATTTTTCCATTTTCTCATATTAATCCCATTCCCTTCTATCCTTTCCCCTAGCCCTCCCACTTCCTTCCCCTTTGCCCCTTTTCTTCCTATTTCACATGACCTATTATACATTTTAGTCCTTATTTACACTTTCAGTTTCTCACACCAGAGAAACTATTTGGTATTTATACATGTATGTCCTATTTATTTCACTAAAGAGTATCGCCTCAATGTGCATCCACTTAGCCATAAATGTCTCTAATTTCTCATTTTTTATGGCTGAGTAGTACTCCATTTTATTAAAAAAACCCACATTTTCTTTATCCAGTCTCCAGTTGATGGGCATTTGGGCTGTTTCCAAGTTTTAGCTATCACAAACTGTGCTGCTATGAACATGGGTGGACATATATCACTGTGGTATGATTCTTTTAATTCTTTGGGGAAGATACCCAGCAGTGGAATAGGGGGTCAAATGGGACTTCCATCCCTAGTTATTTGAGGTATCTCCATACTGATTTCCACAGTGCTTTCACCAGTCTACACTCCCACCAGCAGTGGAGCAGGGTTCCTTTTTCCCCACAGCCCCGCCAGCATGTGTTATTGGTTGATATCATGATAGCAGCCATTCTTTCTGGAGTGAAGTGGAATCTCAGTGTTGTTCTCATTTGCATCTCTGTAATAACTGGTGCTGTTGAACATTTTTTCATGTGTTTATTTGCTATTTCTACTTCTTTGTCTGAGAAATGTCTGTTCATTTCAGATGCCCATTTTTGGATTGGGTCTTTAAATTTGGGAGGTCTGATCTTTTTAAATTCTTTATAGATTCAAGATAGTAGACCTTTGTCTGAGGAAAAGCAGGTGAAGATATTTTCCCACATTGTGGGTTGTCTCTTCACACTGCTAGTGGTTTCTCTTGCTGTGCAGAAGCTTCTTAATAAGAAGCGATCCCACTTGTGCATTGTTTGTGCTAGTTCACAGGCAACTGAGGTTTTGTTCATAAAATCTTTTCATACACCGATGTCTTCAAGAGTTCTACCTAACCTCTGTTCCAACTGGTTCAGAGTTTCTATTTTAATATTTAGATCTTTAATCCATTTTGATTTTAATTTAGTGCATAGCAAGAGATATAGGTCTAGTTTTAATCTTTGGCAAGTTGAAACCCAATTTTTCCAGCACCATTTGTTAAAGAGCCTATCTTTTCTCCAGTGAGGGTGTTTGGCTCCTTTATCGAAGATGAGATGGCTCAGTGTGTCTGGAGTTGTTTCTGCATCTTCTAGTCTCTTCCACTGGTCCTCAGGTCTGTTTCTTTGCCAGTACCATGCTGTTTTTATCACAGTAGCTTTGTAGTAGAGTTGCAGGTTGGGGATTGTGATACCCCTGCCATGTTTCTATTACCTAGAATTGCTTTTGCTATTCTGGGTCTCTTCTTGTTCCAAATGAATTTTTCGATTGTTTTCTCAAGGTCCATGAAGTATGCTGCTGGCATCTCAATTGGAATTGCATTAAATCTATATAGCAGTTTTGGAAGTATGGCCATTTTCACTCTATTAATCCTTCCTACCCAGGAGCAGGGGATGTCTGTCCATTTTCTGGTATTATCTTCACTCTCTCTTCTCAGAGTGCTATAGTTTTCAAAGAAGAGGTCTTTGATTTCTTTTGTTAGGTTGATTCCTAGGTGTTTCAGTTTTTTGGATGCTACTGTGAAAGGAATTGTTTGCCCTATTTCTCTCTCAGTAAGTCTGTCATTGGTGTAGAGGAAAGCTATTGATTTTTGTGTGTTGACCTTATAAGCAGCTACTTGACTGAATTTGGTTATTAAGTCTAGAAGACTTTTGGTGGAGTTCTTGGGGTCTTCTATATAGAGTATCATGTCATGTGCAAATAATGACAATTTAACTTCTTCATTTCCTATCTTTATTCCTTTTATTTCTTTCTCTTGTCTAATTGCCGTGGCTAATGTCGTACCAAATGGTCAAAAACTGAAATCCTTCACACTAAAATCAGGAACAAGACAAGGATGTCCACTATCACCACTCTTGTTCAATATAGTTCTGGAAACATTAGCCACGGCAATTAGAATACAATATTTATTAATAAATAGAACTTCTTTGATTATGATGAATAGACTAAAGAGATAAAAAAAGAAGGTATATTTGTTTTTAAATAAGAAATAAATGGCGAGCCGCTAATAATGGAGATTTAAACATTGGGAAACTTGGATATTTTGGTGACAGGGAAGACTGTGATAAGAAAATGTTAAATGACCTGGACCTTGCAGGATAGGAAGATCTTGGAAAATATTCTGAGTAGAGAGAAGCATATGTGCAAAGACATTTCTACAAAGTTATTTCCGACCTCTGTTTTGCAAATAGTAACTGTTATAATAAATGAATCCCTTTAACTGCAATATAAATGTATCAACATTGTTGCCTGTGATGTAACATTTGTAGCAAAATTGCTGTGCAGTTTACTGGTATGACCAGAATTGTCCAACCCAGGACTTTCCTACCTTTAGTGTCCTCATTCTTCTACTTATATAGCTTCTAGCACCAACATGCTTTTAGCAAAAATCTGTATCTTTAGCCCAGATTTCTCTTCTAAACCACTTCATCCATGCCTCCGGTTGCCTTTGGAGTTTCATTTGAAATTCTCACAGGCACCTTACCTCACACTCAACTCTTCAAGTATAAACTACTCTTTTCCTGTATCTTCCTCCTTACCTTACACTCTAAGGCATGAATTAGGAGTTATGGTAACTAAGGCAAAGATGAGAAAATAGTTACTCATATCTGACAAAACATGAAATTTTTAAATTAATAAAACAACTTTATTGAACTAAAAACTTGCATACCACACAATCTACGAACTGAAATGCAAGATTCAGTAGATTTCAGCACATTAACAGAGTTGCACAACTATAACCATAATCCAACTTAGGTCATTTTTTTGTTATCCCAAATCAAAACCCTCGACCCACTACCATCCCCCCTCCCCAATTTAGGCAACCACTGAACCACTCTCCATGCTCAAAGACTTTCCCACTCTGCTCTGCAAAACATGAAATTTTCTTCCATGTATGTGCATTGTTTTCATAATTACTCAACTAGAATGTCTTTGACAGAATCATATTTCTTAGCTCTCAATTTCACATGCTGATAAAATAAGACCTTAAAATTTCATTTGACATTCTGTCTGCCATCTCCAGATTAGGATAATTAATTTATATGGTTTTCCAAGCACTAACCATTTTGCATTTCAATGAGGCTATTATAGGAAATAATTTGATAAATATGGTCTAGGCATGAGCTTTGTCTATCTGTGTGTTGACAGTAAACTGAAATCATGGTTGAATGCTGACACAGACGCTACTGGTAAAATCATTAGGTACAAATCAGCCCCCTGAAAAGAATTTTATGCTTGAATTTTAAGCAGCAGAACTGTATATTTGTAAATTATTTTGCTAAACAGGAATGGCACCAAATACAATCAGGGGAAATGTGACTGGTATTGATGCTGACAGTTCCCAACATTCGTCATGACTTCTTATATTTTAAACGACCTTTCCTCCCTACATAAAGCATTGCTTACCAGGAGGTGAAGAGAACCCAGAATAAGTGTTGATTTATAGAAAGAATGACTTGATTCCAAGGGTATTTTAAAGTTTATTTTTGAAACATTTTTATTTTTTAAATTAGCAGATAGGATGTTTTCATCCTACACAACATGTATACATTTTGGAATGGTTCAATACAGCTCATTACCAAGCACACTACCTCCCAATGTTATCATTTTTGTGTAAAACCTGAAGTAGAGGTTCTAAGCCATGAGGTAACTTTTAGCCTGTGATGCAGTGGATTGTTCAGAATCTTGGTTCTAATGTCTTATTACAGAGCCTAGATTGGTGCTGGAAAGGTAAAGTCAGGTTTAAAAACAACTCAAGAGAGATTATTGGTAAATTAATATTAAGATCTCACATCATTTCCTTTTTATTTTCTTTCAGATTTGTGTTTTGAAAGCTGCCCTTAGGCTCTGAATTTCTCTGCTCTGGTTTTATGAACAGTGAATATGTTCAGCATGGAATGTTGAAAAAATTCTCACCAAACAAGTGCAGCAGTTTTATTCAGAACTAGCTAAAGGGCACAACACTGTTAAAGAGAAAATGAACCACTCATTTGCTGTCATCAAAAATGAGGAAATGGCTCTAGGCAATAGCTGAAGAGTCCTTTTGAACTTGAGAAGTTCACTGATTTGGCAATGAGGAGAATCTTGTTTGTCTTGCTCATTCTGAAGAACTATTTATCCTCAGATAATTCCAGTAAATAAGACACAAGGGGAAAACCACCCATCTCATTTTTTCTAAGTATTTCCCATGAATGTCATTTCCAAAATATGGTCTTGACTTTTTTACATAGGTCTTAAAATGCAGTGTATCTTTCCATTTAAAATAGATTATTTCTTTAAACTAATAATGCAAATAAGATAAATATACAATAATTTCATAATAAAATCAAAATGGAAAAAATGAGTCCCATTGTATGGAATGGCAACTAGGCTATCACGGAACAAAGATTAGCATTTTAATA
This sequence comes from Heterocephalus glaber, assembly GCF_053883595.1. NCBI lineage: Eukaryota > Metazoa > Chordata > Mammalia > Rodentia > Bathyergidae > Heterocephalus > Heterocephalus glaber. The sequence continues at coordinate 12,672,222 of NW_028258156.1, forward strand.
TGCTTATTACACCAAAATGTTTCTTTAATGTAAGTCTTTATATTAATCCAATTTAAAATTTAATAATTTATTAATCCTCTCTGTCCCCACCTAAATAAACCACCATTACCTTTCATCTGGCTGTATGAATCCCTTGGCCACCAAAGGATCTGATCTCTGCCTAACAGCCTAAACATTTATTTTGGAACAAATTCTGATCATTTTCCTCACCTGTTCAAATGTTTTTACTAGTTTTGCATCTCACTCACCCCTGACGAAGGCCTGTATGACCCTGCCCGTAGTCACTGTGCTGCTAATTTCCACTGCACTTTCTTTTCTGAATTCTACTTCATCTGCCCTGGTCTCCCTGCTGCTCTGTGAACTTAGCAGGCCCACAGCCTCTTGGGGACTTTGTCCTCATCCTCCTCCCCCTCTAGGACATCTAGGGAGTCACATAGCCCGATCCCTCACACAGGCAGGATTTTGCCCAGATAACTAGCAGCTTCTCAGTGGTCCTGCCAGGAACAGTATGTCTACAATAACAACTCTGTTTCCTGCCATCTAGAGAGATGGGGAGGGGGGGAGGGGAAGGAGCAGCCCCTAAGTGGGTAGAAGGACTGTAAATGAACAAGATATGATATATACACATAGCAGTTCCCCAAGTGAATACAACTATTATGCATTACAAATCTATACTACTTAAAAACATTTTTTAAAACCAAAAAATAAATAAAATAGCAATCTCCCTTTTCCCCCAACCACTTTCATTCTTAAGTTCTCCATTCTTCTTTTTTCTTCGCAGCAAAATTCACCCCCTGGCATTTTTTTATACTTAAGTTGCCTTTAGAATTTTTATTTATGTTTTGTATTTTATGTCCAATAGAAAATAAAATACACAAGGACAAAGACTTCGTCTATTTTTTCACTTTTTATCTCTAAGACTTAAAACACAACCAGGTTCATAGTAGGCACTCAATATACATTTAAGCAATATATAGGCTAAAACTAACAGTAAGAAATGGATTTATGCTGAGATTCAGTTTACCAAATTAACACAGCCCCTAATGTTATATCAGTGATGTCAGTTTTTACCAATTCACTCCTATTTTTCCACTTAATTTCAGATGTAAGTGTATTGCTGGGTATGGGGGAGGTACCAAGGTGTAACCAAACACATTCAAGAGCATAAGAACCCTATTAAATTCACAATTACCCTCTATCCTTTCAGTGTAGTTCTTTGAACTTTAACAAATGTATGAATTCATGAAAACAGAATATGTTGTTTCACTACCCACCAAGATCTTTTTCATGTCATCTCTTAATATTCACTTTCTCCTGCCTCTCCTTTGCCCTGGCAAGTACTTATCTGTCCTCCATCAACCCAGTTTTATTTTATTTTGTTTTGTTGGTCTTTGGTTTTTGTTTGGTTTGGTTTGGTTTTTGTTTTCTGAGAATGGCTGTTACTTGACTTTGGGACTTTTTTTTTCCCACTCAGTTCAATGTGTTTGAGTTTCAGCCACATTGCTGCATGGTCAGACCTCTGCAATGCGAAGCAGCATTTCTGGGCATGGATCCCTCACTCACCCAGTGAAGGACCTTTTGGCTGATGCCAGTTTGAACAAATATGGAAAAAGCTGCTGTAAATACTCATATATAGGTTTTTGTGTAAATGTAGGATTTCAGTTCCAGTTCTCTACAGTAAATATCTATGAGTGGAATTAGTAAATTACAGATCAATACAAATTTAACTCGATAAGGAACTTATAAATGATTTTCCAGAGATGCAGCACCACTTCGCATTCTCAACAGCAGCATGTGGGCTGCTCCACATCTTCACCAGCATTTGATGTTGTCAGTCATGTTTATTTTAGCCATTTTAATGGGTGTAGTAGTGAACCACTGTATTCTGATTTGCATTTCTTCAGTGGCTAATGATGTCGAACATCTTTTCATGTGCTTCTTTGCCTTCCAAATATTCTCTTAAGTAAAGTATCTGGTAAAGTTTTTCTATCATTTTTAATTGGATTTTCTTACGCCTATATCTTGAGAGTTTCTTTATTATTCTATATTGAAATGACATGCCAGATATGTGATTAGCAAGTATTTTCCTTTAGTTGGTAATGTGTCTTTTCAGTCTCTTAGACAATTAATTTTTGATAAGGATTCAAAAATAATATTGTGGAGAAAAGATAGCCTTGCCCCAACATGGTCCTGGAATAATTGAGATCCATATATAAAAAGCTGACTTCAATTTATATGTCTCACCACACACAAAAATTAATTCCAAATAGATTATAGAGCTAACTTTAGATTGAAAACTATAAAACTTCTTCAAGGGTACAAAAATCTTTGTGTTAGGCAAAGATTTCTTATAGGCAACACCAAAAACATACTTCATGAATAGAAAAATGTGATAATCTGGATTTCATATAACATTTTAGAAATCTGCTATTCCAAAGACACCATGAAAAGAACTAAAAGCCAAGAAGTTGAGAAGAAGCAGAGTACTCAGCACAGGACTGCGAGTGCTGAGTAACGCAATAGCATGTGATGTGTTGGAAGCCAAGCAAAAAAACTGTGTCAAGGAAGAAGTGGTCAACTGAGTCAGACCTGATGATGGGACCATTTTACTGTGAATCAAGGAACAAACAGATAAATGCTACTAGACCCTTCTAGCTCTGCTCACAATTGCCTTCCCAGCCAGACTCAGCCTTCCATCAGCATAGGAGTTAGAGCCCAGCACTGGTCCATCTTCTTGTAAGCTGGACTTAAACTTGTCTGTTGCCCTAGGTTGTATATGCAGTGTGTAAGGGATAGGGTTTTGGCCTCTGTGCACTTATGCTTCAATCGTTATTATATCTAAATTCATTCATTTACTCATTTAATATGTATTGAGGGATTTCTCCATGCCCAACATTGAGCATACACCAGTGATTTAAACAGGCCTGCTACCTGTGATACACCAGTGACTTAAATGGGCCTTGTACTTCATAATATGGAATTTAAAGAATAGGGATGATGGCAAATATTCATCAGTCACCTGGTAAATCTACCAGGGATCCTTCTATCACAAAAAGACAATGATTAGTTCCTATATGAACTAATTAGTTCCTATATATAGTTCCTATATATGTTTGGAATTACTCTGTCGTTATCAGCAGCAATCTGTTATCAATTAGAAACTCATACTGTAGTTGTGGTTCTGGGTATGGATAGATGCCAGGTGTGTGAACACGTGTGTGTGTGTGTGTGTGTGTGTGTCAATTTCTTATCCTTTCTCAAATTGAAGTTATAATCATGCCTTAATTCTATTCTTAGTTCCCAAATATCTCTTTTTATTTGATTTCTATGTATAATAAATAAGCCAAATATAAATTTAAGTACTAGCAAAAACATTAACCATGATTAACTGGGATGAATCTGCCACATATTATAGGTGGAATTTGTATAATATAAATGTTTGCAGGTTTGGGTTGCTCCAGAAAATTAAAAATTTTTTAAAAATTGGTGAACATTGATGCAGGAAGATCAGGAATTTGAGGCTAGCCTAGCTACGTAGTCAGATGGTGGCTCGAAAAGTAAAAGAAATATAAGAATTGGCAATAGAGATGAAAATAAAAACACTTTTGGACAATAATAATTTCTATCCTATTTCTTCAAATGTGTCTTCATTAGATTTTTATTATTAGAAATGGCTTATTTTTCACAGATGAGAGAGAATATACCATTGTGAAAGGCACAGAATGTGGAGCTGAACACTTAGGCTTCTTGTTCATCTACCTAGCAACTGTGTCAACTTGAGTAAGTTATTTGCCTTCTCTGTGCTTCCATTTTCCTTTTTTTAAAAATATTTTGTGGGTAGAATTATTTTTAAAGTTTTATTTTATATATATTTTTGCTTTCTTTAAATGTCATTATGTGTGTCAAATAAATTAATAAATCAATACACAGTACATATGTGTATGTACACATAATGACATAATGTGCAGAGAGAGAGAGAGAAAGAGAGAGAAGGAAGAGGGGGAGGAAGAGGAGGAGGAGGAGAAAGAGGAAAAGAATCAGAGCAAGAGAGTGTCCTCAGATGCCAGGACAGTAGAGTTAGACATTTTGGGTGAATCTTGGTTTCACTGCTCAGAATCTGTATGACTTTGGGTAGTTTAACCTCCTCATGCCTACATATGAAACAGAACTCATAATTATAGTATACATTCCTCATGGAGTTGCCATGAAATAGAGCAGGTAAAACTACTAGTGCATGCAATTCCTATTCACTTTTATTTTATGACAGGTTGTGGTATTTTTCCAGAAATGTAAATGAAATTTAGATTTTTGTATTGTGAACCAAACAAATAGAACTCAATCATTCTTTATGTTGTATTCAAAAACTGAAATAAGAAAGAATAAAAAATGACGAGGGGCGGGGTAGAATATAGGAAACAATGTGCCTGATTCTAACAATTCTAAATGAGCTTGGAAATTCAGAGAATTTCCCAGCAAGTTTCTTAAATTCAACAAGAATACTGAACATATATGCTGATCAAATGATTTTAAGTTCACCAGAGTGAATGATGTTGCCAGTATCTGTCACCTGGTTCACTTGCTGGGCATAAGATGGATTTACCTACTGTGGAGGGGATGGTAAATTCATAAGCACTTTTAAACCGGTGGCTATTGCAGTTAGTACATAGGAACAGGATATGCAGATGATTGTTTAGTGAGCTGCAGGCAGATAGCTATAAGTATGGAGATAGAATGCTCTGAGATGAGCTTGGCTGAGAAACCACAGCAGTCTGCAGATGGCTGGCAAGCTGCCATACAAAAAGTGCCAAGGCCAGGGCCATTGAGCATTTACACGACCAGGTTACAAGAGCTGTATGCTCTATGAGTAACAACCACAACGACAATCAAAGGACAATTTAATGTGTAAAGAGCATGGAAAGTATTGTTATAACCACATTAGTCCTTCCTGGGACACCTGCTTATCTTGATGATATTCGTCAAAACCATACCACCTTCTCAACTGATGCAGCACCATCTTCAGGGAGCCACCTCAAAATTTTTAATTCAAAATCCTTGACTTACTTGGCCTCATATAAACCTGATTTCATTATGACAGAAAAATAATGCTTTTTCCTATGCTAAATTCTATGCTGGTGTTTTTCATGTAAGTACTATAAATCTACTAAGGTGGGGAGGGCAGATAGGCTAAGATTTCGGTTTAATTATGAAGATCTTTTGAAAGGAAAAAACTCTACCTCTATGAGTAAATGCAATACAGAAAAACACGAGGAAGTGTTTGCATTAAGGAAGTTAAGATTTTTAAATCCACACATAGAAGTTTCCTGTGACACCATGACAACCTTTCTCCTCAGAACAAGGGTATTTAGCAATGATTACAGGATGGAATTGTGCCTAAGATAATTTGCTTTCACACTCAAAATTCACCTCAACATGGAGAAAATCGTAGTCTTTAACTTTGATGGAAGCAATTGTATACTGATTTTGGCAGTCATTGTCTTGAGTATAATTTAAGGGAGCAAAACAGTTTTATCTAGGTGGAAATTTTTTAAAGTCTTTTTAAATGTTGTAAAAATCTGTATTTACTAATCAAAAATAAAAGAGTTTCTGTTTATAAATTCATATAAATATAAATCATAATCGACCTCCACCACTTAGGATGCAAAAAAAATTCTTAAAGGGCATGGTGAATTATTTCCAAAATATTTATTTTTTATTCCAGAACAATGTCACATCAGTACCTCTTGTGTCACATTTACTTAACCAGTTCTTGTACAAGGTACAAGGATGGATGAATTCAAAGTGAGAAATAAGCAGAGCAATGTAGCGTCATAGTTAAGGTTAAAAAATGAGTGTGTCCAATCCAAATAAAATATGAATGTTTCTGGGCCTTCACAAACTTTTGAACTCCCTGCAGCTTGCCAAATTTAGTTAAATTTTCATTGAAATGTAAATACAACTTATCTTAGAATGAAAGGGAGAATTAACCCAATCATTTTAAAGCAGGCAGAAAGTATTCTGTGTAACATTTTGTTAGATATATATCAGTAGGGAACAAATATTGTTCTGCCCTATGAGTTCATCTGTTCCATACATTTTACTTCCTGGTGGTATTATGCAGTAGTCTGACAGAAAATTCTTAAAACCTGACTGTGGAAAGATCATGGGGTTAACAAGATTAGATTCATAGCTAATCATTTTTAGAAATGTATATGAAAAGTAGAGAAGCAGAAAATCCACGCACTGCAAAAAATAAAGTTTTTGCTGACATCTTTTGAGCTGAAAGGTAATCAGCAAAATGTTATAAAAGTAAACTGTCTGTAAAACTGGACTTGAGAGAAACACCTACGTTATGTTAGCTGAATTCTGTGTTAAGGTAGTGTAAGAGAGGATATGAGTGTGCAAAAATGTTTTTGTTAAAACCAGCAAAACCTGCCAATGACATGCATCCCACGCTTGAACTTCACACCATCTGACCAACTCTTCCTTTCCCAGGCACTGAGAAAAATTTCCTATCAGTCCAATAGACTTCCTTACCAAGCAAGAGCTTCGTAAGTGCTACAAAAGGGTGATCTTAAAAAAAAAAAAATCAGTGGAATGAATTGTACTGGACTGGGAGCATGATTAGAAGCAGCATTTTTCTAGAACCTAGAAATAAGATGTGAATAATGTGATCCTGCTTGGTGTCATCTTTTTAAATTCAATTTTGGTCTCAAGTGACTATTGCTCTCACTTTCAAAAGGGTGTTACATATTTTGAATATAAAGGTGATTCAACCTGTGACGTTTGCTCCAGGGAACAGTATAAGGATCTGTGTTCATAGGAATGAAATATTGTGTGTTTTCAATCAGTGGTTGAGTGGAGTGATGGTTCTAGGCTGCCTGGCTTATTTATTTTAAGGGACTGCATATTCTATCTCCCTTGAGTACTGAAGGAATAAAAAGGGTACTAAAACCATAGTGTATTAGGTTACTGAGGAAAATAAAAAATATAATACTAGCAAAGATTGAAAAAGTAAGTTTATAATTGATTAAAAATATCTATTAATTGTAGCCAAAGTTGTAATTGAAGGAAAGTTTGTCATCTCAAGTGCCTTTATTAGAAAATTGGAAAGCTGAAGCTCTGGGGTTGTAGTTTAATGGTACAGTCACATGTGTAAGGGTTTAATCTCTGCAGGACTATCTAAGAAAATAAATTAGAAAGATTAAAAATAAAAGATTCTAAGCAATCAATCCAATAATCTAAAAAAATAAATCCAAGAAAGGGATAAAAGAATGTAAATATAGTAAATGTGCTGGGTGTGGTGGAATACTTCTGAAATCCCAGCACTGGGGAGACTGATGCAGGGGGTCACAATTTTGAGGGCAATCACAGCTAAACAGATAGTTTAAGGTCAGCCTGAACTACATAGTAAGACCCTGTCATGAAAAAAATATATACAATGAATAAAAAATGAAAATAATTAACTTCCATGATTTTAAAAAATAAAAACTTATTCACTGAAAGGTATATAACATAAATCAGACCTTGAAAATTATGATAAAAATTATTATCAATTATGACACAAATTTATAAAAGTAAGAAATAGGAAACACTATGTAGAATATTTAAAACTCACTAAAATTGTCATTACTACAGAGCAAATCTGTAGTAATAAAAAAAAAGTAGTCGAATCTCAGTGTTGTTTTAATTCACATTTCTCTAGTAGCCAATGATGTTAAACATTTTCTTCATGTATTTATGGCCATTTGCATTTCTTCTGAGAAGTTTCTGTTCATTTTAGTTGCTCATTTTTTAGTTGGATCTTTTATTTTGGAGGGTTCTAATTTTTTGAGTTCTAAGCATGGGTCATCATGCCTGGCTGAAGGTTCAATACCATGAAAACCTCTGTTCTATCAAATATAATCTGTAAGTTTAGTATAATATGAATAAAAATAAAAGCATGTAAAACTTATTCTAACTGAAAGGTTCAATACCTTGAAGGTTTAATACCTTGAAAACCTCTGTTCTATTGAATATAATCTGTAAGTTTAGTATAATATGAATAAAAATAAGAGCATGTAAAACTTATTCTAACATTCAGAAAGCAGAAAGAATATGTAAATAATAAAGTAAATCTATAAAAGAAAACCAAGAAGAGTAACCTTGAATATTCTACACCAAACATTTTAAAATTATAATGATTATCACTTCCCAGCCTTTTGGCTAAGATCAAGTGTAAAATTATAATGATAAAAGTCAGTAGAATTGGGACAGAAATGAATAACTAGATTGTTGGAATTGAATAGGAGAAAATAGACTGAAGTATATGATTCTTTAATGTATGATAAATGTGACATTTAAAATAAACAGGGAAAGAGTATATTATTAAATGCAAATTCTTGGGAGAATCACCTACTTATGTAAAACTACATAATTCTTATTTCATCCACAAAAATAAATTCTGATTGCTATAATTTAAGTATAGCTATAACACCATAGAGAGGCCCATCAGGACACCAGCAGCATGGGGGCACAGGCCACAGGCAGAGGCCTGCCTGGACAGCAGCACAGTGCAAGGATTCAGAAAGCCATCATTCTGAGCCCAGGAATTGGCACATTGGTGAGCTAGAGAGAAGGCCTCTCTGAGGCTTGTTAAGAATTGAAGCCCACTGGGGGAGCAAAAAGCCACTTCAATAAAGGTACAACAGACTGCAGCAGTTGGTGAGTTGCTGGGGTTAGCACCTCCTTTCAAAACCCAGACTCACTGTGGGGGAAGGGCAGCTCTAACCTGCATTTAGAACCATGGAGAGTTCAAACTTGAAGGAGGTCAGGGAGCTCAATTCCAGCCTTGCAGCCAGAACCAGCCTGAACTTCAGTGGCCTACACCTGGCTTACTGAGATCAGTCTACCCAGATCTGTACACTATCCACGTTGTCCAGCGGGGACAACAGAGACATGCTTCGAAGGGGACTTTTTTTCTTCTTTTCTTTTCTCCTTCTTCTTTTTTTCTTGCCTTTCTTGTTCCTGTTTTTATCCTGTTTTTTCTTGATTGTTCTTATTTTTATAGGAGCAAGAATACAGTTTCTAGTTTTTCTGTTGCTATTAGTTTTTCTATTCTTGTTTCTTTTTCTTCCTTCTCTCTTTTTCTTTTGTCTTCACCAGTTTCTCAAAGTTTGTATCATCTTCCTGTGTCCTCTAGCCTAATTTTTAACTTTTCCCTCTCAATATGAATAAAAATAAAAGCAGCAATCCAGGAATTAAACCCAAAACATCAACAACAAAAAAGAAATGAGAAGACACCTAAACAAGACTGAAAGCCAAACTTCCAGATCATCAAAGGCAACTCCAAGAGGCAACGAGATGGAACAATCTGAAGCTCAAGCACCTGGACTCCCTGAACTGGCAACAAAAAAGGATTTGGAAAAAATGAAATCAGAAATAATTTCTCAGATAACAACAGAGATGTTGACTATAATGAAGAAATGATTAATAACTCTAGAGTGGACACAGACAAAAAGTAGAGGAGCTGAGGAAAATGATAGAAACCATGAATACCCAGCATAGAAAAGAATTGGAAAGCATAAAACATATCCAAGGAGATATCCAAGAAATTAAAAATTCCATTGAAAGTTTCTGCAGCAGAATAAGTGAATGTGAGGACAGAATTTCAGATATTGAAGACCGGATTGCAGTTAATGAACACAAAAACAAAGATTTCTTAACAATAGCAAAGGACCATGAGAAACCAATCCAACAGCTACTAGGTGATGCAAAAGAGATAACAAGATTGATTGGAGTCAGTGAAGGGGTAGGATATAGCACAAAAAACATAAATAAACTTTTCATAGACGTAATCACAGAAAATTTCTCAAACAGGGAAAAAGAATTTGACATAAAGATAAGTGAGGTATATAGAACCCCAACTAGCCATGATCAAAAATGTCTACACTTAGGCATATAATAGTCAAGAGTCCAGAAATCCAACACAAGAACAAAATATTAAAAGGAGCTAAAGAAAAGAAACAAATCACATACAAAGAAAAGCCCGTGAGAATCACAGCAGACTTCTCAACACAAACCCTCAAGTCAAGGACAGCCTGGAGTTAAGTATTTCAAGCTCTAAAAGAAAACAACCTCCAACCCAGATTGATGTACCCTGCAAAACTATCTTTCAAAACTGATGGAAAAATAAGATACTTTCACAACAAAGAACAACTTAGAAACTACATGAATACCACACAAGCACACCAAAAAAAAAAAAATCTAAACAATGTCCTAGGAAATGATAATGAATGTGACAACATCACGAAGCCCAACAAACTGAACCCATCAGGGAAGGCAAGAAATTAAATGCAAAGGGAGGAAAAAAAATTGAACAACAGGAAAAGATCATGACAAGGGTAGGTCAATGCATATCACTTATAACAATCAATGTTAATGGTCTCAATTCAACAATCAAAATAAATAGACTGGCAGAATGCATCAAGAAGCAAGATCCAGCAATATGCTGCATACAAGAAGCCCACTTAATTCAAAAAGAAATTCATAGACTGAAAGTCAAAGGATGGAAAACAATACTGTGTGTGACAGGAACCCAAAAGAAAGCAGGGGTAGCTATCCTATTTGGAGACAAAGTGGATTTCATACCAAGACTAATTAAGAGAGACAAAGAAGGTCACTATATCCTTGTAAAGGGAACAATCCAAGTGGAAGAGATGACAGTCATATATGCACCAAATACGAATGCACCCAACTATATAAAGCAAATATTAATGGACATTAATAATCAAATAAGCACTAATACAATAGTAGTGGGGGACCTCCATACCCCACTGTCACAGATAGACAGAACAACTAGACAAAATATCAACAAAGATACACTAGAACTGAACCAAACTCTTCAACAAATGGACTTAATAGATGTCTACAGAGTATTCCACCCCACAAAATCAAAATACACATTCTTCTGAGCTGCACATAGGTCATTCTCCAAAGTAAATTACATGCTAGCTCATAGAATGTGCCTAAGTAAATACAAAGGAATTGAAGTTATCCCCTGTATACTATCAGATCATAGTGCAATGAAATTGGACACCAATAGCAAAAGAAACCATAAAAACTTCCTAAACATATGGAAATTAAATAACACCTTCCTGACCAACCAATGGGTCACAGAGGAAATTAAAGAAGGAATTAGGAAGTTTCTACAATTAAATGACAATGCCAATACAACATACCGGAATTTATGGGACACAATGAAGGCAGTCCTACGTGGAAATTTATAGCCATGAATAGACATATTAGGAAAGCAGAGCATGCTCAAATAAACAACCTAATACTGAACTTCAGGCTTCTAGAAAAAAAGCAAGACAAACCCAAATCTCATACAAAAGAGGAAATTATAAAGATCACAGCAAAAAGATCAGAGCAATGCAATGGAGACTAAAAGAATGATAGAAAAAAATCACCAAATCAAAGAGTTGGTTCTTCAAAAGAATAAATAAAATCGACAAACCCTTAGCCAACCTTATCAAATAAGAAAAGAAAAGCCTCAAATCCATGGAATTTGGAATGAAAAAGATGAAATTCAACAGATCTAGCAGAAATCCAGAGGATCATCAATACCTGCTTTGAGAACCTGTACTCCAATAAGATGGAAAACACAGAAGAAATGGAAAGATTTCAAGATACATATGAATTACCAAATTTGAACCAAAAAGATATAAAAATTCTAAACAACCCAATATCAATCAATGAAATTGAACATGTAATTAAAAACTTATCAACAAAGAAAAGCCCAGGTCCTGATGGTTTCATTGCTGAATTCTACAACAAATTTAAAGAAGAGCTAATGCCACTAATGCTCAAATTCTTAAATGAAATTGAAAGAGAAGCTACATCCCCAAATTCATTCCTAGAAGCAACCATTACCTTGATTCCAAAAGCCGAGAAAGCCCCAACTGAAAAGGAGAACTACAGGCCAATCTCCCGAATAAACATAGATACAAAAATCCTCAATAAGATACTCACAAACAGAATTCAGAAGATCATCAAGAAGATTATACACCCTGACCAAGCAGGATTCATCCCAGGGATGGAAGGATGGTTCAACATATGTAAACCAATAAATGCAATACACTTGGAATAGATACTCTTTATCTCAACCTGATAAAAGCCATCTATGAAAAACCAACAGGCAACATCATACTAAATGATCAAAAACTGAAATCTTTCATGCTAAAATCAGAACAAGACAAGGATGCCCACTATCACCAGTCCTGTTCAATACAGTCCTGGAAACAGCCACAGCACTTAGACAAGAGAAATAAATAAAAGGAATAAAGATAGGAAGTGAAGAAGTTAAACTGTCATTATTTGTGGATGACATGATACTCTATAATATAAAGACCCTAAAAATTCCAACAAATGACTTCTAGACTTAATAATCAAATTCAGTAGAGTAGCTAGATACAAGGTCAACATACAAAAATCAATAGTCTTCTTGTACATGAATAACAGACTCACTGAGAAAGAAATGGGAGAAATAATTCTGTTCACAGTAGAATCTAAAAGGAAATGAAATATCTAGGAATCAATCTAATGATGGAAGTAAAAGAACTCTTCTATGAAAACTACAGCAATCTGAAAAAAAGAGATCAAAGAGGATATCAGAAAATGGAAAGACATCCCTTATTCTTGGGTAGGAAGAATCAATATAGTGAATATGGCCACACTTCCAAAACTGCTATATAGATTCAATGCAATCCCAATTGAAATTCCAACAGCATACTTCACAGAACTAGAGAAAACAATCCAAAAATTCATTTGGAACCAGAAGAGACCTAGAATAGCAAAAGCAATTCTAGGCAAAAAAGACAAGGCAGAGGGTATCACAGTCCCCAACTTGAAACTATACTACAAAGCTACTGTGATAAAACAGCATGGTACTGGCAAAGAAACAGCTCTGAGGATCAATAGAATGCATTAGAAGATGCAGAAACAACTCCAGACATTCTCAACCACCTCATCTTTGACAAAGGAGCTAAACACCCTCACTGGAGAAAATATAGCCTCTTTAATAAATGGTGCTGGAAAAACTGGATTTCAACCTGCCAAAGACTAAAAGTAGACCTATATCTTTCACCATGCACTAAACTAAAATTGAAGTGGATTAAAGATCTAAATATCAAAACAGAAACACTAAATTTGCTGGAAGATAGGTTGGGTAGAACTCTTGAAGACATTGGCATAGGAAAAGACTTTATGAACAAAACCTCAGTAGCACAGGAACTAGCACAGAGAATCAACAACTGGGATCTCATCTTATTAAAAAGCTTCTGCACTGCAAGAAAACCACCAACAGAGCTAACAGACAACCTACAATGTGGGAAAAAAATTTTATCAGCTGTTCCTCAGACAAAGGTCTACTATCTAGAATCTATAAAGAACTTTAAAAAATCAGACTTCCCAAATTTAAAGACCCAGTTCAAAAATGGGCATCTGAAATGAATGGACATTTCTCAGACAAAGAAGTAAAAGCAGCAAAGAAACATATGAAAAAATGTTCAACATCACTGTTCATCCAAGAGATGCAAATGAAAACAACACTGAGATTCTACCTCACTCCAGAAAGAAAGGCTGCTGTCAAGAAATCAACCAATAATAAATGCCAGCATGGCTGTGGGAAAAAAGGAACACTTCTCCACTGTTGGTGGGAGTGCAGACTGGTGCAACCACTGTGGAAATCAGTGTGGAGATTCCTCAAAAAACTAGGATTAAAAGTGCCATTTGACCCAGGTATTTCCCTGCTGGGTATCTTGCCCCAAAGAATTAAAAGCATCATACCACAGCAATATGTTTATAGTGGCATAGTTGGTAATAGCTAAATCTTAGAAACAACCCAAATTCCCATCAACTGGTGACTGGACAAAGAAGATGTGGTTTTTTAATAAAATGGAGTACTACTCAACCATAAAGAATGATAAACTTGAGGCATTTTAGCTAAATGGATGCATATTGAGCCATACTCTTAAGTACAATAAATAGGACACACAGGTTTAAATACTGAATTGTCTTCTGGTATGAGAAACTCAAACTGTAAATGAGGACCAAATTGTATAATAGATAATGTGAAATGGGAAAGAAAAGGTTTAAAGGGGAAAGGGAGGTAGCAGAGGTGGGGAAAAGGAAAATAAGGGAAAGGAAAAAATATGAGAAAAGAATGAAAAAATGAAAACAAGTTTTTGTAAATAGGGGTTGGAGGGTTGGAATGGAGGAAAGAGGAATGGGAAAAAACAAGAACTAAGATATATCATGCACAGGTACAAATTTCCAGTGATGAATGTGATCATAATGTATACCTAAAATACACCAATAAAGTTAATTTAAAAAATAATACCATAAAAGTATTACAATAATATACAGTGTAATTTCTTTATGATGTCAAGAGGAGAAGATGGCTCTAAATTTAGAAAAATAGAAAGACAGAGTAATAGACTAAGAAATTTGAGTTCTTCAAAATTAAAAATCTCATTAAAGTAAAATATAACATAAAGAACATTTTTAAAAATTTAAACACTAGCAGAATATATTGCACTATAAATAACAAAAAATTAGAGACCAGAACATATACGAACTTCCACTAAGAATTAAAAGTAGATACACAACCAGATAGAAGCCAGGCAAAGAAAATGAATCAGCAATTTACAAAAGAAGTGCAACTAGCCTATAAACATATTCAAAGATGTTTAACATTGCATGTTTTCAACACTATGGATTGGAACAAAAATAAAAGATCAGATAAAATCAAGGGGGAACAAAGGGGATGGAGAATGGGCACATTTATAGTCAACAACATAGTCAACACTTTGGAAATTAATTTTACTGAATCTTTATTAAAATACAGGTATCTGTAATACACACTTAAAAGTTCTTGACATCATCTACCTTTGAAGACATTTATCGAGGGCAAAGAGTCTGTGCAGGCTTGTTGGTTGCAGCCCTATCTCTCATTAGCAAAGAATCTTGAAGTGAAGTAAATGTCTATGCATAGAGTGGCTGGTAGATGACCTGTGGTACAGGATATTGTACAATAATTAAAAGGAAAGAGCCATTGATAAGGACTCAGGTGTTTTGCTCTCATGGTAGGTATGTTACACCATTTCGATAAAATAGAAGGACCAATCAACATTATGTATTTTTATAATTATTCTGTTTTATAAATGTATAGAATGGACCCTAGAAATTTCCAGATTAACCTGATGGCAGTGACTGCCTCTGTGAAGGATCCTGGATGTAAGGTTAGTGTTGAAAGTGCATTGTCCTTGCTTGCAACATTAAATATTAAATGAACAGGATGTATGTATTAGCTTTCCCATTCCTGATACACAGCATCTAACACCCATGATTTATACAGGGAAAGGTTTAATTTGGACACAGTTTCAAGGATTCAGTCTGTAGTCAGCTGGTTCCAAAGTAGAAATATCATGACAGAAGGGTGTGGTGGGACAAAGATTCTCCGTTCCCAGCAGCCAAGAAGCAGAGCAGGGGAATAGAGCCAGAGAGGAGCAGGCAAGGGATTGAGTACACCAAGACCATGTCTCCAAGATCCATCCAGACATAGCCGAGAGCATGCTTTTACTAATCTGCAATGCATTTGTTAATCTAGTGAAATTGACATATCAGGATTAATAGTCACAATGTATAAAAACAAATACATGATAAGTAGGTCCACTGGCAGCAAGGAAAATAAGAATTAGGGGGAAAAGTTGATTTATCCATTTTGAAATTTCCACAAAAGAAATGACAAATATGAAAATGACAACCTGGTACTAGAAGTAAAACAGCCGCCTGATTTGACAACACTAAGGAAGAATGAGTTTATATTACCAAAGCAACTGAAATCCCACAAAATCTAGGCACTATAACTTACTCTATATTTTAGTAAAGTGCATTGTTTCCAAATATTTGAAATGGTAAATTATTTCATTTAGAAATAGTTCACTGAAAATAAACATAATTTAGAGTGCATATCAAATGTTTAAACCATTCTAATTCCGTTATTGCCCAGGGCAAACCCTGGGCAAAATATTTTTTGTAGCTTAAATACATAATGTGAATCATCTGTTGATATTTTTTCAAGTATATAAGTTCCTAAGTAAGTTCTAGGAATTTTTCTACTCAAAAGTAGTCAAAAGTTAACCATGCAGGCTTCAGGAGCTATATCAGCCCAAGGTCACTGGATTGGCCCTAAGAAAACTGTTCCTAAAACTAAACACAATGGAACAATCTTGTGCACAATTTCAGCACTACATACTCTTTATTTTTTAAACTGTGCTTGATCATTTTGTATGTTTTAACTGCAGCATGAATCCTACTTTTGATTTCCCTACTTTCTTTAGAAATAGAGAGAGAAAAATAAAAAGTGGTTTTGATTTGTACCTTAAATTTTATTAAAATCAATGCCAGTGAATGTTTTTAAAAGTTGGTTATAACTGCTGGACTTAGTGAGAAGAGTCTTCTTAAAATGATAAGAGAGCAATTTGACAATGTATCAAGAACTTTCACAAATATTCAAATGTTTGCTCTTACTGGATCTAAGTCTAGGGATTTACATGAAAAAACAGCAACTGAAAACCATTAGTATTCTACGGTATTTGTTATAGCATCATTTATAATACTAGAAACCAATTAAAAGTCCAGCAATAGGGTACCTTTAACTAAATAAACTGTGAATGATACACCTGTGTGGTAGATTATTTATTCAGTAAAATGTTTCTGAGAATTAATTCATGATATGGGGAGATGTTTATTTGGTGAAAAAGACAAGATACAGAATTCTATTCATAAATATGATGCACATACATATATAGATATATACACACATAATATGTGTTTCTCTTTTTATGTCCATATGTATATCTGGAAGGCAAAAATAATTGCAAAGTGAGCCCTGTGATAAAAGTAACATATTTTGGCCGGTATGAAGTCAAAGGCCTGTAATCCCAGCACTCCGGTGGGGGGGTGGTCTGAGGAGGATGGAAAATGTGAACCCAACCTGGGCAATGTGGTGGCTTGGCAGAATCCTGTCTGAAAGAAAGAAAGAAAGAAGAGAGAAAGATTAATTTTACATAACCTACGTCCATGCTTCAACCTAATGCATTCTTAGACATTATTATTACTATTGTGTGAAGTCCCATTATTGTATAAAGTGAAAAAGAAAAGAAAAATCAAGAGTAGTCTAATCATCACTATCTCAAATTTCCAATCCCTGGATCCCAGAAGAAGTTTCTTTAAATCAGCCTATTCTCACTTGAGTGAGTAAAGTGTTTGCTCACCCTTGGTGTAGAAGTGAGGGGGTTGTGTATAAGCTGAGGTCCTGAAACATGGGCCTAGCACTGCCCTAGAGTAGGTGGTTTTGAGGTCTTTGAGTTCTGTCTTGCCTTGCAAAACAGACTGTAACCTACAGGCTCCCGAGTCTAAGAGTTGGAAGAGAGAACAGAAGGAAGAAAGGGCAAGATGATGTTGATAGTTATGGAACACTGGATCTCAAATGAGTGAATGAGCAAGGAATGCCCCACCATGATCTTGTCATTGACTAGAGCTCAGCCGAGACCTGAAGCATGACCACTAGTTCTGCTGCTACCACTGTCACCTCCCATTGCAGCGTCTATCAGAATAAGGCTAATTTCTCAATGGTCCCTTTTCTTCCAAAGTGGGTCGGGACCTTATCTCGTAATGATGCTATATTGGAAATCAAAACTTCTCTGTCCATATTGTTTAGACTACTACCTTATTCTTTGACCAATTGTACCTGTTAAACCAAACATGCTCATTTCCATTTGAACTTGACTATTGCTCTAACCTCTGCTGTTTCTTTTTATTTTTTCTAAACTGAATCTGTTGCTTCCTTTAACCTCAGTTCACAAAGGTTGGATAACCACAAACAAAACATATTTTTAAAAGTTTGCTTCTGGAATAAATAATTAATAACATTATGTTAAGATTTTAGGTTTGTGGGTAAATTTTATTTTAAATTTCTTTTTCCAGCAATTTTTATGAGTAGTATTTCTTTTATTCTAAAAGGAGACAGCAAGTCACATAAAACCACAAGAATCTTGGATCATGTTTGATCTTTGTCTAAGCTATTTTAACTACATTTGAACCACATCAAAAAATTTACTGAGAAGAACAAAAATGTATTTAAAGTGAGCAAAAAAAAATCCAAACTGAAAAACAATCCTTTTGGTAATTGGCCTCTTTCTGATTGATGATTCTTAACTCTGTCTTTCATAATAAAGTTGTCACCAAATTCTAAGCTGTGGTTTACAAGGGCAAGCAGAGAAGAACCTCTGATTCTGTCTTCTACTTAGTCTTTCTGCTCCCTCTGGCTTGCTCTGTCCCTCTACCAAAAGTTCCTTTCTCACCCAAGTGCAAACAAGGATCTCTTAGAGTTCCTGGCCTTTGTATTTGCTCTTTGTCAAAATTGCTCTTCTTCAGTGTGACTGGCTTCTTGTGATCTTTCAAATTGTTCTGTTCAAATCGTCCCAGATGATTGTAGAGTAGAAGTGGCGTGTAAAGTCACCCCTTCATCCTCCCAATAGAGTAGATCACATCACCCTCCATTCCTTACATGACTCCAACCATAAAATCTGTAATTCTTTGTCTACTTTTTTATTTTCTGTGTTTTTGCACTAGTAGGTAACATCTGTATGGAGGCCAGGTGTTGTGTACCCTTTTTCTAGAACACTTCCTGGCATGTGAGAATATGCAATGCACTTTTATAGACTGAATGATTAATTGGATTATATATCATTTCTCAACCTTGCTAGTATTCTTGTGTTGTGGCTCCTAACACAATAACCTGTTTTTTGGTGATTAATTCATATTCCTATGATAGCAAATAAATGTCAACTTTTGGTTTTATTCCACATGACAATCAATGACACTTTTCCTGAAAAATAAATAAAAAACAAGTTGGGATTGTGTTGTTTTCACATAATTATAAATTTCTGCATGCAGTGGTATTTCAAATTCCAACTGGAATGGAACTGAAAGTACTAAATATTATGAGTAAAGCTATTTCTGTACAATGTCCAATCTGATTTTGCAAACTAAGTATGTTTGGAAAGATTGTGGAGAATATGAAGCAATTTTCGCTGCCACTGCCATAAATATCTTAAGATTGGTCTCAAAAATTGATCCCCCAAAACCACTAAATAGTTCTTCCTTTTCCACTATACAAAATGTATTGGATATGTTTTATTTTAAAAGATCCAAGTAGTAATAAAGGCAAGCCATCACATAATAGTTACCGAATCCTAGGCACTATTCTAAATGCTTTATGTATATCAATTCATCTAATCCTTGTGCAACCTTTTGGAAAGTTTTTACTGTCATGTTTATTTTACAAATAAGAAAACTAAGGCACAGAATAAGCATAATAGCAAGAAAGTCTTCACAGCAGCTAACTATGTTTCCTTCACTAATTTCACTGATTTACTTCAGAAAATGATTTTTTTCTTCTCTAGGAAGATTGTTGATATGGTTTAAATGTGTCCTCCAAAGTTCAAGTGTTGGAAACTGAATCCAAGACATAACAGTGTGGAGAGGCTGGGCCTTTGTGTGATTAGAGCAACAGGTTATGTTGTTTTTGAGGAAGTGGCTTTGTTATAAAAGCATGTTCAGCCTTCTCGTGTTTTCTTTCACCAATGTGATGTCTTCCACGTGTTATGATGCAGAGAAGGTCCATAGGACTCTTGATTTTAGACTTCCTAGCCTCCATAACTGTGAACCAAATGGATTTGTGTTCACTATCAGTTTCCTAGCCTGTGGTATTCTAGTATAGCATCTCTAAATGGATTAAGACATCCAGTCATGAAGCTAGGTAGAGCCAGGATTTAAGCACAATCTGGCTTTAGAAGAGTTCACCTAATTCTTCGTGCTATAATATTCCTCTAAAAGACCTGTAATGGATGAGATATTTTAGATAAGCTGAGTTTGTTATCATTTACACAGAGGCAGCTATGATATAAATGAGAGGACATAGGAATTTGATTTAAAAGTCTTGGGATAAAATTCTTAGCTTTGTCTCTGAAACTGCTTCTAATATTGCTAGTTTCTTCAACTCTAAAAATGGAGATATAAATCTTCAATTATTATATCTTTGTGAGCATTAACTAATTAAATGATTCCAGTATACTGCTGCAAACCTTAAAGAACTATGTGAATACTCATGTTGTAATTAGTGGTGGCCTAATTTACAGACCTCTTTATTTCCTCTAAAAGTAATGGAGCCCATGAAATATTTAGGCTAGGGTATCAAACACACGGCATGTTAATCACAAATGAGAAGACAGCATTCTTCTAAAATATTTTCCTTTCAAATATTCAACAAATTTATCAGATGTGTTCAGGAATGATAGAGAGTAGCAAGAGAAGATATGGTCGTTGCTCTTACAAATCTTTGGTAGAAAAGGAGGTAGGACACATACCACCAAAATCAAAGAGGATCGGGACGTGCTGGGAAGGGAGGAAAAAGATCTATGAATTTAGAGAAAGAGGCAGCACTTTTGAGTGAAAGAATTCAGGAAAGAAGACTTCCAATTTATGAATATTAGCACTTGAAAGGAAAAATATATACTAGGAAATTACATTTTGTGTGATTTAGACTTTCATTGAACAGCTAATCTTTTAATACACTATGATAATTGGAAAATCAAAGAAAGGTCCTTGAACTGAGGGCTTAGGGGTGTGGGGAAGAGATCTAAATTGACTCTGTGTCTACAGTAGCACTATGCCAAAACACACACAAACTGACAACTATGTTCTACAGTGGTACACACAAAAAGTAAGCACGTATAAAGTCCTATATGAATATTGATGAGAAGCATTAAATTCTGCCTATGGAAGGCAGAGGAAGACTCAGGTAATACTGAAAAAAGAAGGAAATGGTTGAGCAGAGTCTCACTTGAAGCTTAAGTAGATAGCTTCTGAGGAGATGAGAGGAAATATGGCCCAAGCAAAGGAAGTAACATGACCGTGAATTTTGGATGTTTCTCCTGTCTTGTTTTAGAGAACCCTGAAATTGGGAACCTTGTCCAGCAGAGGGGTAAATTTTAACTCTGTAAATTTTCTTTAAATTATACAGATGATCTCTCCTGTTCCTTTCAAACAATATTTTTAAAAATTCAGTTGCCTTGGCACCAGGAACTTCTACTTGATCACTTATCTTATGAGTAGTTGAACTGACTTAGCTTCACATGCCATTTTTTTCCTCCTAGGGTGTGCCCTGAGGCTGGGACTAGGGGAACAGTGGGGCATTTAAGCAAAGGAGGAGCAGGTTTTATGTGGTGGTAGGTGATGATGGAGGAAAGCTATGAAGTATTTTAAAACTTGTGTTATGAAAAATTTCCAACACATGCAATTGTAGATAGAATAATGTACCCACTTCCTTGTATCATCATGCATATTATTTTAAAATAAATCTGAGACAATATATCATTTCATTTATAAATATGTTGATATATACCTCTAGAAGCAAAAGGACTCATAATTAAAATATAATTATCCTCAAAATATAAGAACTTGAACAGGTTAATTTTTGAACATTTTTGAGCCGGAGAACTTGCAAAAAACATTGAGTTTTGATGGGCTGATGCTCTGAGAGAGATCTGAGATGGAGAAAAGAAAGTTTGATGGGTCCACATGATGGAGATACCAACAGTGTCATAGATAACATTGCCCGGGAATTTAAAAGGAGGCAAATAATAGAAAAGTGGGTCATTAGGGAACACTTCAGTAAAGACCATAGTCATAGTAAAGGCAAAGATCTATGAGAGCTGGAGTGATCAAGATGTCTATTTGTGAACAGGATTAGACTTGGGCTAGGCTTGAAGAAAGCAAAATTTAAGTAAGTGGAGAGAAGGCGTTCACATGAAGGAAATAGTATGAATGATTGCATGGAGTTTGAATGGCACAAAGAATCACCTCACAGAAAGGAAAGCAGTAGTGGCAAATGGCTTCTCATAGGTAAAAGAGGTTACAAGATGCAGGCAATAGCCCGGGATTTGAATTTCATTCACCATTTAAATAACTGTTGATTGAATGTGTGCAATGTAGCAGACTCTATGCTGGGGATAGAGACAAAGACCTGTAAGATAGGCTTCTGCTTCAAGTAGCTTTAGGTCTAATGGGAAAAACTACCACAGCCATTATGATTTATTCAATAAACCTTTACGGGACATGTTCTATGGACCAAGCACCATGCTGCAAATATAATGGAAAGTAAGTTCTAATCCTCAAAAAGCCATTGATCCACTGAAAAGTTTTGGTTGGGATGCTGACACGAGAACAGATATTTTCAGAAGCTGTTTTTCTCTCTGTACATAGAATGTACTAAAGGACAATCTGAGCTAAGAAGACAAAGAAAGCAGTTAACCTTGAAAGAAGATAGTACCAACCAGTATGATAATAAAGGGATTTTTATAACAGATATCTTAGTGGAAAAAATAGTAGAAAAAAACTGAGTAATTGATGCCCATAAGTCCCAGACAGGGTGGGCGTATTTCAGGTGTGAAGCTGTATCACTTCTCTTTTCAGGTGTCTCAGAATTTACTATGACTAACACTGAGATGTACAGAAACACCTTTCCTTGATGTTTAGAAAAATTTAGTTTAAATGTGGAAATGTCCTGAAACATCTCGCTGGGGACATCACATTTCTTTGAAGAAAGGGGACTTCCCCATTTCTGATACCTTACCGTTCCTCCTCAAATATGAGTGGCATCTTAACAAAGAGAGCACAGGGGTTTTTTTACACTAATCTTAAGGCCTAGTGGAGCATTCAGAATGTTTCTTAAATGATTGACCAAAATGACCAAAGACCTTATGTTCTTTGAAGTGTTTACTTGGACTCAGCAAACATTGCATAAATAAAAAAACAACCAGTAAATTATTTCCAAGGACTGGAAACAGAAATCCTCAGATGATTCACAGATGATTCAGATTTCTGTGTATGGCTTCTACTCTGCTTGTTGCCAAGGGAACTCAGGGCCGACTTCCTACCACACAACAACTATAAAAAGTACCAGCAAAAGCCACAGAAGAGTAACTTCTCTACTTTTTTTTTTATTAAAAATGGCCAATGAACCAAATGTCAGTTGCAGGGGAAAGATTTAAGTTTTATCTCAGTACTATGAAACACTGAGAAATCACATTATTCTGTTTGTCTTTCAAATGCCTCTAACTCTGCTGTTTACTTCATGCAGAACATTTTACGTAAAGATGCTGACGTAATTTTTTTTCTTCATACAATGTACTTTTGCAATGATGTCAATGGCCTGCGAAGTCAGTGTTGACCTCAAGCCAGGGTAAGGACCCCATCACACCGTGGCTCATCACAAAATTCAAATATCGCTTGCCCGCCTCTCTGGGTTGTGGCAGGGGAAGGATCTGAGAGGGGGAAAGGACAAGAGGTTGACTGCTGTGATGGGTTCTGTGCACCTTCCCTCTTGGAGCCACAGCCTGGAGTTTTGTTTTGACAATTATCTTCATCATGTAATCTAAAATTATCCTACAGTCAGGTATCTATGAGTGGAGACCAGTCATGGATGGATCCTTCCCACTCTAGGTTCCTATATGCATTTTGAGTTTAGTTGTCATCTTGAGACAGGGAATGGAGGCTGCCAGTGTGGACAGTTGTCCGGAGGGCACACACAGGACACAAATTAGCTGCACAGATGTGTGTGCTCTGTGCTCACAGGGGCAGGAACTCCCACTCAGCCTGAAAGCCTATAGGAAAAAAAAATTACAAGTATTACGGGTTGGGTTGTCTTAGTTACTTTTCTCATTGTTGAGACAAAAATACCGAATACCCAAAGTGAAAGGAGAAAAGGTTTATTTACCTCACAGTGTGTAGAGGTTTCAGTCCATAATCAGCTGGCTCCAAGGAAGGATGGTACATGGCAGAGGGGCAACAGTTCATGGCAGTGGAAGATAGCAAAAGCAACAAGGGACCTTAATAGTGTCTTTTGTCCCTTTTATCTTATCCAGACTACCAGGATTAGGGTGGGTAGTACTCACACCCTTAATTCTAGTGCCCTTGAGCCTAGCATTGAACCATGAAGCAATCACACACTCTAGATTCAGCCACCTCCGAAAAAGCTCCACCTACAACTGCATGAGGCTTTGGGGGGGACATCTAGACATGAGCCATAACATGGGTATAATTTTTTTCACTTGTACGTGATTCTTACTAGAGAAATTGTAAGGAAAGTTTCCTCTATTAGGATGATACATAATCTCTTTACAGTTCCATAGAGCCAGAGGGAAGCAATCAGCTATTCTTACATAAAAGCCTCATCTAAGAGGTACAAAATAGTAAATATTTAATGCTTAAACTTATATAACAGAGCTTTTCTGCTTTTTTGAAGAGGAAATAAAATTGAATCGGATCTAAATTCTTATTTCTTACTTCTTAGGGGATAAAATCCAAGCTTTTTATTGTGGGTTGCAAAAACTTTCATGGCCTCATCTTACACCCCTTCTTTGTACTTGAGCAACATAGAACTACTTTTAGTTCCCAATTCATCATTGTTCTTCATCTCTTATTTGCTACATGGACCTAGCTGAGCCTATGACATCTCATTCTTCCTTTATGGTTGACTCCTATTTGTCCTCAACATTAAATGTAACTATTACCTTTTCTGTTGAGCCTCCCTTACTACAACTGTCTATCAAAGGCAATTCTTACTAAGGGTACCTGATCTTATCCATATTTATTATGCTACACTTCTCCTACACCTTATGTGTTCATTTGTACATGTGATTTTTCTTTATTAATTGCATAATTCTTGATAACTAAATTCATAGTTTTTAATCTTTGTCTTTTTAGCACTTCACATAGTTCCTGGTACATAGTAAGTTGTTCTAATTTTTTTGTTGAAGTCTCTTCTATTTTGCAAACCTTGTGACAAACTGCTGGAAGAATATCTGTCTAAAACGAACCACTAAAATATAGTGATATAATATTGTAAATAAACACTGCATTTCTGTGCATTTATAATGCCTTATAGATGACAATTGTAACAAAGTTCCTAATTGAACAAAATGCTGTAATTTTGACGAATGTAATGTAATGTTGCTCTTCTACAAAGAGTAGCAAAGTCTGGGGCTGGGGATTTAGCTCAGTGGTTCTGCCACCTGCCTTGCAAGCGCAAGGTCCCGAGTTCGATCCCCAGTACCAAAAACAAAAACAAAAAAACCCAAAAAACAAAGAGTAACAAAGTCTTCTCAATTTTTGATTT
Organism: Heterocephalus glaber; assembly: GCF_053883595.1. Taxonomy (NCBI): domain Eukaryota; kingdom Metazoa; phylum Chordata; class Mammalia; order Rodentia; family Bathyergidae; genus Heterocephalus; species Heterocephalus glaber. The sequence goes on from NW_028258156.1 coordinate 12,697,504, forward strand.
TTGATTAGGACTATCTGGTGGAAAAATTAATATGAGATTTTTCTCATGGTTCCAAGAATTCTAAATGGAACCAACGTAAAAGCCTGCTTCTTAGGCAATTTCTTCAGAGGCTTTGCCACAGGCCTCTCAACTAAGAAGTATGAGAGACGAGCTCCCTCCCTCTGCTATTTCTTTGTGGCATGACTGTGAACCCAAGCCTCTGAGGAGTCCCCATCTCTGAGAGTGAAAGGTAAAGGTGAACTGGCAAGGAGAGTGGTGAGAGGGGAGTCTTACTTTGAAACAAGACTTATTAATGCACTTCTTATGTAAGATCCTAGATATCAGCCATATGTGGCCTACTGTAAAGGAAACCAGAGAGAGTGTGGGGAGCTGTGACTTTACACCAGTGACTTAGACCTGGCCTAGCAAAAGCTACTTTAACAACAGATTGCGGTTTCTGGAGCTAAAGCAGGAGTCCCATCCACTAAAATGGAGAAGCCAGGACATGCTGAGAAGGCTAAAATAGAAGTAGCACAATTGAGCTCAATGCAAGAGTAGCATCAGGAAATGAAGAAAAAGCAGGCTGAGATATAATTAGGGTGTAGAAGGGTCTTTGAACAAGTATCTGAAATATCAAGATGTTTCTGAATAGTCTATGGACAACTAATCTTGGTGTAAAGCGATTTGTACATAGTAGGAAAACAACTTCTACTTCCCCTACATTGATGAAATTATTCTGCAAAAAGAAGAAAAAGAATTTGTCTGTGCTAGGATTTCTAAGCCCTCAGAGAGGTTTCCATTTGGAGTTTCTGCCTCCTTGCCTGACAGCAGGCCTGTAATAAGCCTGGGTTCTCACAAAGTGGGAGAAAACCCAAGTAAGAATGAAAAATGGAAGGCAGGTTTCAGAAAATGCATCAGTACATAAAAGTACATGGAAATGTCCACTGACCTGTGTAGTGCTGCCAAACATTGCCAAATGGCTTTCGGTTCTCCAGTAGGGTCTACCTCACTATTGGCAGTTGGCTTCTGAATGATCTTCTGTCTGAACGTTTTATGGCCAACATTCTTGTGCATTTGGCCAAGGCTCTGAAGAACTCTTGGAGAGATGGTAAATATCCAGCCTGGCTCTCAGTTCTAGAACAAGATGGCTCATTTTTCCTTGCTCCTCCATGGTTTCTTCTCCGAGGAGATGACCCAATGACAGTGGTAGCCCAAAGCAGTACGTTGCACCCCCATGGATGGCACCAGCAGAGAATGAGCAGGAAGCCCAATAGCATCAAAAGAATGAAGTGAACCAGAGTAGCTTCGAATGGGCTCAGCAAAACCAAACTGTGATTTGAGCTAAAGCCCGCAAAAGTAGGACAGAACTGATAAGCACAACCTAAACAGGGAAACTGCCTGTTAAGAGGAGATAGAAATAGGACCAAGGGTCTCCTAACATGATAACCAAAATGGGCAAAAAAAAATCACCATTATACCAAGAATTAGGAAAACTTGAGTGAGAAAAGACAAGAAACTGGGACTGATAACAAGATAAATTCAATGTTGGAATATCTGACAAGAATTTTAAAGAAGCTGTCATGAAGTTATATTAAAAATCAATTAGAAATCCTTTGAAACAAACACAAAATAGAAAATCTTAGCACAGAAACTGAAGTTATGGGGAAGACTTGGGCTGGTTTCTATAGCACCATTTTCAGGCTGACTTCCACAGCTCTGGTTGTATTTCAGTTCTTCATAATTACAGGCATGATAGTGACAATTCCAGGTAGGAATAGCATCTGAGACAAACACAACTATGCAGTGGCTCTTAAGTTTCCTTAACTCTAAGCAGTATTTCATCCTTCTTCCCTCTTCCTCCAATATCCCTCAGTAAATGTAACTCTTCAGGAAAGGCCAGTGGTTCACCATCCCTGGGACATGTCTTCTAAGAGATAGAAATAACATTCACTCAGGGATTGTCCAACCCAATCTGACATGTTACTGTCAACATCATCACCTCCAACACTGGGGTTGCAGACAGGCCATCCTAGTATAGTAAGTTCCAGGCTTCACTGTCTTCATGCCATCATCTAGTTTCAAGATAGATAGTCTTCTGAGGTCCCTTATACCAGATGAAAATGGAAATGACAGCTAACAGCTGATGGTCAAGCTTTAGGACTTAGAAACATTACCTTGAATGTCTATCCTAACCCTAATCCCTAATTTTGCTTGCAGTAAGTGAATTAGACTTTATTCTTAGAACATTTTAAATTCACATCTGTTATACTACAGGGATTCAGAATGGAAAGGCAGACACTCAAGAATGTTAGCAAGATTTCCAAGCACTGGTAAAGGCATTTTACCCAGAAAGATCCCTGGGAGAAGACATTTTCAGGCCCACAAATGTATTTGCAAATGACCAAGGCAAAATGGGTAATGGGACCTGCCTCTTTAAATTTTTAGAAGGATTACATGAGACAGCACAGTCGTTATGATGCTGAAAACAGAGTAAGGGTGCTATTCTGCAGGACTTAGGAGCAAAGGAGCATAACCTTCCCAGATAGCAAGAAATCCTGGGCTAAGAGGGTGATTTCAGACAGAACTTATCATATCCAAATGCCAGTACTTAAAATGGAGAAGGAAATATTTGCTCAAAAGAGTGACTGTATTTGAATTCATGATCCTAATCAAGCTGTTTAAATTTTTATTTGAATTTTAAAATTCAACATTTAAACTGCTGTGTTTAAGTTCAATGTGAGGAAACTTCTTATTTGTTCTTTCTCCTTAAAAGGATTTTTCTTTGAATAACAATTTGGCTCTTATGCTGGCTAATAATCATGTGATTACTGGGATAAAGTTTCCGAGGTTGCAGTTACAAATGATTTTTAAGAGTATAAAGTGTACTCTGCCTAGCACATCACATACAATCAGCAAAAGGTAGAGTAGCAATTTACTTTGATGGCTTAGTGTATAAACCATTTCTCCTCTTTATTCTTTCATGTTCTACTATCTTCACTTCCCTACTCTGCAGCCTACTGGTAGCTAAAGAATACTAATAACCAGATGTTATTTCAGTTAGTGGATTTTCCAGTTTCAGAGGAAACTTGCATTTTAGCATAATTTCAAAATGACTACTTGAGGAGATTCATTTCTGATATTTGAAGATAGGTGCCTGTGAAATTTGAAATCTGAAATATTAAAAATTTAAATTTTTATCAATAAATATTTTCCTTTGATAGCTTACATATGGTAAACATTAAATAAAAATGATTTAGTGAATAATTGTGTAGTTCTAAGTACACAAGAATACTAAAGTTTTTAAAAATTATTTTAAATTATACCCACACAATTCTTTACAAGTCTACCTGTTAATAACATTAATTATTAGCTTGAATGATTGGGATTATTTAAGTGGAAAGAGAATGAGATGTTGCAGAACTGATTTTAAATCCTGGCTGTGCTTCAGTTAGCTGTGTGACATTTAGCAAGTCACTTAGCCTCTTTAGAGAATTAGACACAAAATATAGAGTAAGAACATACTGAGAATGATAATTGTTCAATAAACTGTAGCTAATATGTTTATTAATAATAAAATCTTCCATTTTCACAACTACTTCTTAAGCTGTTTGAGAGTTTCTTGAAGCACTTTATTCTCAAGTATATTTATATATTCTCATACTTTTTCTAAGTATTGTAAAGATATGAAAAATACCCAAGTATGGGTAGATGTGAAAAAATCATACAGAATAAAACAATGTCAGAGAGAGGAGGCTATTGATTTTAAGAACAAAGAGTTTTTCTTTTTCTGGCTACATTTTGTTATAAATGTCTAATTTTACTACATTACAGTCAGAAACTATAGACAACAGGATATTGTGCTTCTTGGAATCTATTAAAAGTTTCTTTGATTGTAAATATCTCATGCATGCTACCAGGAAAATCATGTCCCTGAAGAACTGGCATAAATTCATTGGAAAATTCAAAAAATAATATTGGGAAGTAGTACTACTAATTTACTAGTTCCTGGAGCAATTTCCAGGAGGAAAGGTGGAGACGGGAATAACCTCATGTTCCTGTGTCTGCTATCCTACTTTCCATTAGTTGGTTCTTTTGCTGGGTCCTGTCCTCGTGTGATCTCGTGGACAACAGGTGGCTTTGAAGGATAGAGCTACTCTCTCTCACATAGAAAGAGACATGAAAGAATTTGAAAGCTCCTCTGCTAACCTTTCTGCCACATTGGTACCCAAGTCCCTTCAATGCCCGGCTCCCTGGTACCTTCACACCAGCATCTTTGGTCCTTCATGGTTCTCCTGTCAGTTCAAGGGATCTTTCCTGCCTCCTGTCACTCTTGGAGGCAGTATCTATGGTGTTGAGTTTGGGAGGAGGCCAGCCTCCTCCTTGTTAAGAATGGAAAGGCTAAAAGTCTCCACCAGGTAACTCATCCCAGAGACCATGCCAAATCTTTTGAGAGCCCACTGAACTTCTGAGAAAAGTGCTAGGAATAGTTTTGAGTTATACATGATACCAATATGCAGAAGACCATTAATCTTCCTATTGAAAAACCACTGACTCTCAGGATACTTTATGTGAATTATAAAGATGTTTTAAATAACCCCTCAAAATTCTTGGAAAATAATTTAAAAGGTTTTAAAAATAAAAACTTAATCAGTTTCATAATTTGCTGCCTCAGTGTCCCTGCCACCTATATGATGTAGAATATTTTAAAGAAAATATTGAACTGCTTTGTATGGAAGACCCTACTGAAGTAACTGTGACCTGAAGTTGTTGAAGGGGTAGGGAGGGCAAGGGGTAGCTGGAATTGGGGTAATACTCAGAGGAATGGCTACTTGCTGGTGGAATGCACACCACTGGCTCGATATGTGTGTGTGTCACTGGCCACTGTTGCTGCTTGGATATGTAAGAACATAGTAACAACATAAGGTGGCTAACCAGACACCAAAGGACAAACATATTGTGATACATTTATGTAAGGAATCTAAAATAGTCAAGCTCACAGAAGCAGAGTAGCATGTTGGTTGTCAGGAGCTGTCTTAGCAGTATGATATAGTATAGCATCTATAGTTAACAATAGTGTGTTATATACATGAAATTATGGTAATATGTTAGCTCTTAGGTTGAGTTTTTATCACAAAGGAGTAATAAAGAGGGTAATAAACTTTTGGAGGTGATGGATATAGACTGGTGATGATTTCATGGGTGTATACTAATCTCTAAATTCACTAAGTCAAATGCTTTAAATATGTGTAGTTCTTTGTATATATGTATCAGGCATATCTCAGGAAAATAGTTTTTTTAAAAAAAAGAATAGAGAAGGCTAAAATGAATAGATCAAAAGAGGGGGGCTGGGGATTTAGCTCAGTAGTTTCGCCGCCTGCTGCACAAGTGCAAGGACCTGAGTTCAATCCCCGGTATCAAAAAAACATAAAAATAAAAAATAAAAATAAAAAGAGGGTACATTTCCTTCATCCCTTTATCAATATGAAATATGCAATACTAATGGCACAGGAGACTACTCAAAATAGAATAAAAGGAAAAGAGATAGAAGACTTAGAGGGTGACCACTCTGTGTTGTGTCCAGTGATGTGTTTGAGGCATGGGCTACAATTCTACGAGATATAACAAGATTGCAAATCCTAGCATCAGATAAGTTAGCACATATTAGAAAAAAAGCTTGGATGACATCGAATACCTAACTTTGGGAGGCCACCAAGCAGAGAAAACTTTCAACGTTGTTGACTTTATTTTCAAGTCATATTTTATAAAGACTAAAAGGAAAGACTCATATACAATGGACATTATAATATTTCGCACAAATATTCATTAAGATTCTTGCATAAACACTGTCGTGGCATCCACCATATCAATGTTTAAAGACTGAGGGTAAATTTCATATAATTTAGAAGTAATATTAATAGGCCCAAACTGTACTAAGCCATTCCCACTAGTCTTCACAGCTAATATTCTGAGAGCAGTGGTTTCTGAAGAAGGACATTCAGCTGAGAAGTCCACAGGTTTCCAAAGCTCATGAATCAGCACGAATTATTGGGCTTAAGTAAGAGTACATCTTATGGTTTGCAAGTTATAGCAAATGATAAAGCTAAATGCTTGTATATGCACATACAGAGATTCATTAACACAAAACTAATTTTACAATATTATAACCTAATCACGAATGCTATTTTAAAACCTATTATTTTCATATGAGATATTATGAATAGTCTTTTACAGATACCATGGATATGTTTAATTTTATTTGTCACATTACTGAAAATGTAAGTTGTTTTCAAAATGTCATGATTGGATATAATCTTTCAATCAATTTTTAATGTTTGGACATAGCTGTCACAATTTTCATTAGTCAAGTTTCTGGCAGTGGAAATGCAGAGGCAAAAGTAGGAGGCTTTGGAAACTTTTTGCCAAAATCCCCTTCAGAATAGTAGCATCAATAAAGTCTCATTCATAAGCACTGCGCACTTTTAAAGTGCTCCCATAAGTATCTACATGCTTCATAATATCATCTAGATAATCTCATGATAATTCTCTGTAACTTTGTAGAAAACATTTCCTTGGCTGCTGATGAAAATGCTACCATGATAACATTTCCAGAAGTCAATAATCAAATTAATTATGGAAGCTCAAAATGTACAAGTAGAGCCAATTCATTATAATCATGCAGAAGGCTATTAGAACTCTGAGGCACCTTTGAAGCTATTATAGTCTGTTTTTCTCAGAGACTAAATTCTGGATAAATACTGAAAGTTAGTAGATTTCTAAAATTGTTTTTGGATTTGATTACATAAGACAGGCAGATGTCATGAGTCATCACACCAGATTAACACATGCAATAAATCGAATGTCAAATAAAAAATTCAGAGAAACAAAAAATCCTCAGGGCCAAAATATAAGTACTTTTTTGGCAAGATTATATTTCTAGATGTGTCAGATGCATCACAAGACTTTTAAAAACTTAGGAGCAGGTCAGTTGTGGCTACAGATTCTCAAAATCATAGGAAATTATTCTAAAACTATTTGGTTTCAGAGCTATATTCATTCAGAGCTATTCTTTTATCATTTTTGACCTTTGGTATGAGAAGTACTTAAGAAGAGGAGTCAGAAAACCCAGTAATTTATAATGCAGTTCTATTATACATACCATATTACTTGCAGGAGGGGGGTAGTTCTGTAACAATAACTTTTAATGATACCTCTTCATATTATGTGTGTCTCTTCTCATATCATCCTATCATAACTACACTGTAGGCTATATTCCATCCCTTTCCCCTTTTGTAGATGGGGCTGCTGAGGTTGCGTTCACCTGCCTTGCCTAGCAATGACTCAGTCATGGAGTAATGGAGACTCATTGTCTCCAGGATCTATAGACTTAACTGCCATTCTCTTGTTAAAGTGGCACATCTGAAAAATGGAGACCCTTAAGAGACTAGATAGTTTCTAAATTCCCAGGTATAAAATTATCTTACCAATGACACCACACCATCTTTTTATTGTTTGCTTTCATAAAACAGCATCATTTTTGTTTTTACAGAATCAATAAGGGCTAAAGGTACCATTGAAAACTCCCAGTTATAGTACTTTTTAAAAACTTAAACAGCATTGTGAAAATATAATTCCTGAAGAGTATACACTTCTATGGTTCTTAGTATATTCAGAGTAGTGTAAATATTATAGTAATCAATTTTAGGACATTTTTATCTAAAAAGAAACCCTGTACCTAACCTATTAGCAGTAGCTACACATTTTTTCAAGGCATCAACTCAAAATCCAGCCCTAGGCAACCACTATCTACTTTTTGTCTCTTTGAATTTGCTGGTTTGGACATTTGAGATAAATGGAATCGTATTTAGCCTTTTGTGACTACTTTTTTTCACTTCACACAAAATTTTCAAGGTTCATTCATGTCATAATATGTGCATATGCCACATTTTGTTTCATGAGTTCATGAAGAATTGTGATGTTTTTACTTTTTGGCTATTATAAACAGTGCTGCTACAGAGATTCATATACATGTTTTAATTTGGGCATGGTTTCTTTTATCTCACATACATATCTAGGACTTAATTCTCAGGTCATCAGGTAAATAAATGTTTAACATTTTAATAAAAAATCAAGAATTTCTTAAAACAATATTTTACATTCTCACCAAGTCTGAGGGTGTGATCTTTATTAATAGTTATTTCCTCCTCTTTAATTATTGCCATACTACTGGGTTTGAACTGGTATCTCATTGTGGTTTTGATCTGCATTTGCTTGATAACTAATGATACTGAGCATGTAATCATGTGTTTGTTTACCATTTGTATCTTTTCTATGAAAAATGCTTTCTTCAGATTCTTTGCCCATCTTTAATATTCAGTTGTCTTTACTTTTATTAAAAGGAAGAGTTTTATTTATTTTCAAAAGATAAGTGTCTTATGATTTGCAAAACTTTCTCCAATTCTGCAGGTTGTCCTCTTTCTTGATAGTGTCCTTTGAATAAAAATTTTCAAAATTTTGATGAATCCCAATTTATTTTTCTTTTGTTTTTCATGGTTTTGGCATCATATCATGATAACTACTGCCTATCAGTCTGTAGGTTTTGCTTTTATATTTAAGTACTTGGTCCATGTTAATTTTTAGTTATGGTATTAGGTTCTTTTGCCTATGACATACTTTGTCCTAACATCACTTCTTAAAAAGACCATTTTTCCATTGAAGCATCTTGACACCTTTATTTCTTGTTTTTTATTCCTAATTCTTCTTGTCCATTTGTTTTCTGAAGTACTTATAATTGTAAATTCTTTGAGTTTAGTGACCATGAGTTATACACATGCAAACCTCACCTTCAACATTTGGCAAAGTACTGAGTCTGTAGCAAGTATTTAAATGGTTCATTGATTGGTTGATCGATGGGATTGAAGCTGTTAAGGAGCTAAATTAAATGAGCCAGAAATTATTAGAAAAGGAACAATGTAAATTTCATTCTTCATTGTGCTAACTCAGCTAACAGTTTTGAGAATGCTGAAATGCTTAACTAATATTTGGAAAATATTTCAAATTCATATTCACATCACTTTTAAGTCACCACATTCAAATATGCTACTATATTAGATTTAATATTTGCTATTTTGAAAAATCCTTTAAGCTCAAAATTCCTTTAAGTCAACTTCTTTCACTTGCATTCTTTTTAATATAGTGTGTACAATTAATTACATATTCCTGTATTATAGTCCTCTCTTGTACATCCATTAACTAAATAGCCAATTGAAAGTTCATACTGATTAAATATCACATTAAGCCAAATAAACTACTATAGACATCAGTCCAAATAAGAAGGAACTAGTTGTAAAACCTAGTGCCTCTTCCTTTATTTTATATATGTTTCTTTTCTAGATAGTATATTCCTGTTGCCAAATTCAGAGAATTTGAGAAGTAGAAAAAGTATAAACAGGCTTCCGCCTGACCTACAAACATGAAACCTTAAAAAAAAGTTCTGTTTCTCTGCCATTAAATGATTATTAAGTTAATCTAATCTAAGACTTATTTTTTAGTTAAGGTTTGCAAATAAGTCTCTAAAAATGCAAATTATATAATTGGCTATTGAATTTTTCCTGTCCTTTTCCTTCATCTTATTAATCTTGCAAGAAATATCATGTATGTCTTTCAGAACATTGAATTTAAGTGGAGATGTTCCTGGGTAAAGGAAACAAAACTCCACATAAGGATTTAACAAGATTGTGGAAAAATTTTGCAAGAGGTTTGAAAAATTAAGTCTTCTATTTTGTTTTTTTTATTAGATCGTTATGAAATTTAAAACTTTAATTCTAATATTTATGTGATATTTTTAAAAGTTGAAAGTATGCAAAAGCAAAGTTCTGCAAAATTTTACAGGTTAAAAAACCCCACAAGTACAGAAAAATACCATATATTTATACGTTAAGACACAAAGCCCGAATTTGTGTACTTATAATGGCTTTTTATAAACTATATTTTGCTTCTTTTAAAAATTTATCTCTACGGCAAATGAAATAATGATGAGATATTTGGCCTATATTAGGAAATATGAATAAAAATAAAATCAATGATATAAATATTTGCTAAGAAGTTCTGCTTAAGAACTTAGATTTGCAATGTATCTCATAATTCTTTGGTTAATAATTTAATTGCCTTTTTAAGCAGCTTAACTGTATTAAGTAATATCAACATCAGAGCATAGCAAGTAGCTGATGAAGATCTTTTCCAGGGTAACTGAACCTTCTAGATAGCAGGCATTACAGTGGGATCTGGGAAAGATTAAACTCTTTGTACCCTGCCAAAAGCAATAATTAAAATGAATGGAATCTGCTTACATAAACAGCCATCATTTTCAACAAAAATTTTGTCATTTACTAGTGTCAAAAGGGCTAATCTTCTAAGAGGACTGAGTTTGTACCATTTCCTTATTTATTATTTTTTTAAAAACAAGATTCCTGAAACAACAATCAAAAGGAACATGCACTTTGAGGACATGTATAGCAATGGTAGTGTACTCTAGATACCGCCCGGACTCATGGAAACTTCAGTAAAAGCTAGTTCAACCTATTTCTGACTTCTAAGTATCTAATAATCATGAGTAGGATTTATCATCTTGTTCTAGTATTGTTGTACCAATTTTAAGGTTTTAGGAGACTAGTGAATATGCTCCAATCTTTAAAAGCAAATTTCTGTTTTTAGCTGAATAAATAAAAACGAATATTAAAAGGAAAAAAATTATAGTTGTTGATTTTTGAGGTGGGAGATTTACTACTTAAATGACAGTCAGTAAAAACTTGTATCAAAACCCGGATATCTAGAAATATAAAAATTTTCATTCCAGAAGTTATGATGACTGCAAGCTCCAGGATATAGATTCTAAACGATATTGGAGAGGAGAGGAAAAATATTAGATCTAATATAAAACATAGGTTATTGAGGGATAAGAAAGAGTTCAATATACAATATGTGGTAGGCTCCAAAATAATGTTGATGTACTATATTTATTTTATTATCAGAAATACTTGGGTAGTAGGAAGAAATTGAGGCTCAGAAAATTTTATGGTTTCCTTGAGAACCAATATTAGTGGCTTGAGAAGTCATAATAGAAGAGTCTGTCTTCTAACTTCTAGGCAAGTGTTTTTTCTCTTTACTTTTCCAAAAATCTGTTAAAACATTTGAACAGATAAGTTGTAGAAAATAATACAGGCAGCCTTTATATTTAAGAAGATCTATTTGATTTCACATCTTGCAGTATTGAGGTATCATGTGCCATCCAATGAGACTCATAGAAACCCAGAAATATAACCACATACCATATTGAGGCAACTAGAGAAATGAGAATTTTCAGGCATTGCTGGTCGAATTACAACATGGTACAAGCTTTATGGAAGAAAATTTTACAAATCTAACCAGAGAATAGATACATTTATACTTCAAGCCAGCAATACCTCTTCCAGCAGTCTGTCTTATAAGCATGCCCTCAAAAGTTCAAAAAGATATATGAATAAAATTGTACATTTTCTTACTATTTCACAACAAAAACTAGAAAGAATCTAAGCATCAGTAATATAGAATATCCTGAATTAATGAAAATTTCAGTAAAATAATAGAGTAATATACAGCAGTAAATAAGAATTAGGGACATCTCTATGTACTGGTACACAAAGATCTTTGGAAGATGCTGTCTAATGAAATAGCATACACAGCATAGTACTTATGGTGCACTGTCATCTATACAAGAAATAGGGAAATTTATATGTTGCAAAAGAAGCATTGGAAAGGTGACTAAAAAGCTAATAGAAATGTGTAATTATAGAGGGCAGAAAGGAGGAAGCAAGTGTAAAGTGAAATCCATCTCTATATTCATTTAGAAATAATTTATTTTACTTTCATCCCATGTAAATGTACTGCCCTTTGAAATAGGATGTTACAAATTGGAAACCCATTGAAGCAATTCATGACTTGGTAACAATTACAAAGAAAGGATTTTTATAGTAACTTTACACCATAGATCTTTGTGAATCTTTAGGGAACTTTCTGTAGGAAAAAAATTTATAAAATCAAAACATTCCTTATTAGAGTTATCATTAGTAGTGCTGTGTTTATGCAGTATTAGAAAGCTTTATTATCAAAGACCAACAAGGGCAGTATATAACATCTTTAAAAATGGAATATAATTTACACATGTGTGTCCTATTTATTTCACTTAAGAGATATGTAAAGGTACAAATTCCCAATAATGAATGTCGTCATATTGTATACTTATAACGTACCGATAAAATTAAGGAATATAAAAATGGAATATAATTTAGAGAATAAGCTACATAGGCAGTGAAAGAACTAAGAACCCAAGAAGAGATGGTGAGGTAACTCAAACTTTAGGGACAGCAGGAAGCCCCTCTACTCTTAAGTCAGAAGGACAACAAAGTGAGAAAGTAAAGATTAATAGGAGGAAACAGGAGACAGACCTTTTGCAAATGGGAAGGCATCCAAGAGATTGACGGTAAGGGGAGTGGGGCGGGGAAGGAGAAGTAACAAGATTTAAAATGTGACATGTACATGTATCCAATACTGCAATTAATGTAAACATTACATGTCATAAACATGAACTAAAAATAATAAGAAGAATGAAAATGGGGAAAAGGGATTTAGAGATGGAGGGAGGGAAGTAGGTGGGAACAGGAGGGGATTTAAAAAAGAATCAAGCTGTACTATGTACATGTGCCCACTCCCTAAAATGAGCATAAACTTCATGTACTGCAAACATGTTCTAGTAAAATATAAAAAATAAGATAAAATAAAATCCTTCAATACAGAATTAAACTAAGATAAAAATTCATGTTATTATTTGAGTTGGATATTAAACAAAATCTTGTCTTAGAAATTAATAATTTTAAATTATATATTAATCTTATCTTTTCAATAGGAAACTGATTTTCCTTGCACGCAAATATAACCAGTTAATGAGACAAGAACAACATATAATATAGGAGAATGTGAGATTAGAGCAACCATACTTTTGCATTGATTTATTCAAGAATTCTCAATCAGTGTTAAAAAACGGTAAATGGTTGAAGGATAATTAAATCTATGCAATACTATAGTTGGTCATAAGAGGAAAAACAGAAGAGCACATTGGATAGCTCAGGCCGTAACCATGTGATTTGGCTGCCAGTCTCGGGGGCTTCAGTGGTGACGCAGGAGACTGACTCCACCTCTCACTGGGGTGCAATTCAGCACAACCCTGGGCCTGATGCATTCCAACCCAGAATGGCTAATTTGAATATTGAGCTTTTGGGTTTCACTTTGTAAGAAAGTTAAGTTGAGGGTTACATTTAACGTACACTAAGAAGAAGCCATCAAATGAATCCAGAGATCTGTTCTCACCAATGAGATGAAAAGAATCCAGAATATTCTAGATGAAGTGCAGCATAATGGACGTAACACAAGAGGCACAATGCATGATCCTAAATTGGATCTAGTTTTGGACAAAGCAGGAGAAAATTGTAGAAATTTAATTTTGACTGGTTCTAAAGTGACATTAAGAAATTATGATTTTCCTAGGCATAAAATGGTTATTTGGGCTACATGGGAAAAATATTTGTGTAAAAGAAATAAATACTGATAATTAGGTGTATAATGCAATGTATTTAATCCTTTAAAATTTTTCTGCATAAAAAAGTTTAAATAAAAAATGATCATGATCCTTCTCCATCTTATTTCTTTAATTCCATCTAGCAATATGATAAAATAGTATTACCTATATTTTTACTCCTATTTTAAAAATAGTTCTCTTTGAACATTTCAGGATAACTAAACTTATTTTACCATGTGACTAAAGCCAAGAATTGTTTTACAACCTGAAGTTCTTGAGTGGAACTCTAGGTACTTGAGAAATGTGTGTGTGTGTGTGTGCGAGCACGCGCACACACATTTGTGTATGAAAATGTATTTATCTCAGATGAGTTTTTGTGGCTTTCATTGGGTTGTCAGAGGGACATGTAACTCAAACGTGTTAGGAATGTCAAGAGAACTACTGCGTTTAACATGTTTAAATATCCAGAGAGTCTTTGAAATAATTGAATAAAATTAATATATCTAAAGATCATGGTTTCTTTATTGAATTTTTAGTCTTCTCCATTACACACTGAGGATTAACTCTTGAGGTTATTCTTTCACATACATCCATGTATGTATGTGTTCTCAGACAATGTGGAGATAACAGTTGATTAAAGGGTCTGTGTTTGAGGCTTTAGAAAAGAAGGATAATTTAATCCTAAATGATTAGCCAGATCATGTATCTGGCCTGAAAGCCTTGGTTTTGGATTAAGGAAATATCTACGGTTTTTCTAGGGGCTGGGTCACTAAACACGATGCCTACACAGATAAAACTAACGTTAAGAGAGGAAAGTAGGAGAAATATGCAGGGCTGGCTTTATGGGCATCCAACCTGAACATCTGCACAGGGTTCATATTATGAAGGGTCTGGTGCTTGATTTAATGATTGGCTATCACCATCATGAAATTCTCAATCATGTTTGAATAAAGAAACCTCCACTTTCATGATATACTGGGGCCCACAAATGCAGCCCATCCTGTGGCTTAGCCCTGGGCTTATCTGTGTCACTGCTGTAACTTTCTTCAACTTGGTTCTCGAACAGCTATTGCTACCCCCAGTTTCCTTCCTGCAGATAAGCATTGGGGTTGGGCTGCTAATTTCTTCAATGGCATAAAAGCCATGAACAAACATGTATTGTGATGGGGAATGAAGATGTTGGATAGGGAGGAAGACCTAAATTAAGCAGGAAAAGTCCCTCCAAATGGTAAATTATTAACATAACAGTAAGATTATCCAATTTATTTTACTTTCACTGACAGTCATCCTTGAAATTTCTAGTAATTCTTATCCTTCAAATTGTATCTGACATCCGTATGTTAGAAGGGAACCATTCATTTATTGAAGAAAGCAGACTCAGGGCGATGCCCGATAAAATAACTCACCCGAGGACATGTAACTAGTAAATGATGGGGCAGAAATTTGAACTCAGGCCAGAAGAATTCAGAGGCTCTGCTCTGAAGTGCTGCAGTACCTTTTCGCCAGTGGAGTAACCATTTGAGAGCCTCTGTCATTAAGAATGGGGAGTTTCTGGTTGTGTTATTTCTGTAGACTTGAGTGAATGAAACTGTCAGAAACTGATTCAGTGGAAGTGGTTCTACTGTTTTTTATGTTTTAATCACTAATCTTAAAAAAATGCTTCTTTTGTACATGATTTTAGCTTTAAATATTTCCTTGTGAGTAGTCACTCTCCAGAGAGAATTTCAGAGGATCATAAACCGTCAACTCTTGCTGTTGGTGAGCATGAAAAGGGAAAGCACTGAGGATACAGCAGAGAAGGCTGGGAATACATTCTCTTTCTGAGGAAATTACCTTAAAAATCATCAAACTAATTTCAACTATTCAAATAGGCATGAAACTTAAAATGTGATATTTAATAAAAACCTAAATGTTTATCTTTCTTTGTGTTTAATTATCTAATTGTTTCATATTTATGGCTGATTTCAAAAAGCACTAAAGATCACACAGACCTTTTTTGGTAGAAAGAATAAAATATATTCAAGTAGCATATAATGAAAAAAATATCTAATCATTTCTCATATCCAATCAGATATTCTCTAATATAAGATTCATTTCTCATATTTTTAGATTCATCTCCTAAAATTGAGAGTAAATTTTAAGGCAATTTCTTAAGGGTAAACCTTGATTTTTAGAATTTTGTTGTAAATGTATGGTGTTGAAGTAGCCATAATTGCCTAGGTCCTCATTCTCCTAGCTAGCTGCCTACCAGACACAAATACCTAGGGTGCTAGAATAGCAAAGGCAGAACAGATTTTGTTTCTTTTTATTTCCAGAGGTATTCTAAAACACATATTCCTAAAAATTGTCAGAGGAAAAGAATGTGAATTCTTGTGTACATATTAGCAGAATAAACAAATTCTATATATTTTCATATTATGTGAACACAAGAAATTTTTAATAGGGGGATGAATTCCTGAAAGCCATTCTACAATAAGAAAAATAAGAACAATGGCAATAGAATCTCATATTCCCATAGACAATATTAATAAAGGTTTACGTTATTGATCAAGTTCTAAAAAAATTATAAATTATCTAATACTATGTAGAATATTTCAAATATTATTTGTATTAAAGAAAGAGCAATATAGTACTGTTAATAATGTATTAATGCACTATAAAAATTGTTCTGTCTTCTCTTTTCCTTCATATCTTACTACCACAATTGGGAAGCTGTTTTTTTTTTTTTTTGGTACCAGGGATTGAACTCGGGTCCTTGTGCTTGTGCAGCAGGCAGCGAAACCACTGAGCTAAATGCCCAGCCCAGGAAGCATTTTTAACACCATGGAATTGAGAAGGATTTATGCACAAATTCATGACAAGTACCTTGGAACTTCTTTTTGCACAACCTTAGAATCATTACACGATTAGTAGGAAAACTATCTAGGGATGTTCATCTCGCTGCCCTGTTTCCAGTAAAAATCTCTCTTTAAAAAAAATCAATATTAGAGATAAGTTTCTTGACCTTCTCGTGAGTTTGAGATTGTAATCTCCATCTAACTAATAGCTTGGCTTTAATAAGTGTCAGAGCTCACCATGTGGGTATGGATATAAGCAGAATTTCTGTCAGTGGAAAGATATATGCACATACTAGATTCATAATACACATTTTGATTGTGAAATACTTTAATATTAGTTATTACTTACATGATAGTGGATGCAACTTTAGCAGCTGTATGACAACTTGAATCGTGTCTAATTAGAACATATAATTGCCATATTGTTTATAGTCTAAATTTGTTAGCACCTGTGATTTTCTCTGATTTTGTGAAGAGCTACCAAGTTTAAGAGAAGAAAGGATACAAGTTATGATCTCAAGATGGAGGTCCCCAATAGCAGCTGCTTTCTTCAATGTAGAACAACACAGTTTGGCTATAGTAACCTGGTCATTCCTTCCAAAATGAATTCTGTATTATCTATGGCCATCCCCAGATGTAGCGTGCCTTAGTTTCAGGGTTATATATTTCCTCTTGAGCCTCATGAATTCTGTCAGTTTATGATCACCTTTACCACTCACTCAAGCAAGGAATCAATGGGTCCTTAACCAGGATGGCTCCTAAGAATTTCTCTATAAGTTCTTTCATCTTTATCCCATGATGAACATTCCATTTCTAAGCCTCAGAATTGATCACTGAACTATTTAAAAAACTGCTGAATTCTTCCCCTACCTCACAACACATTCCTGGCAACATCCTGCTATGTAGATGTTGTCTTGATGGGCAGGAGGAAGAAACTCGTGTACAGAGACAACGAGTTATGTGCTCAATTTACAGACTCTGATTTATATATCTCATAAGCACACTATATTATTTTGCTGTAATTTTTTCCAATGGATAAAAAAATATGTTTTGCAATTGTGGCTGAGGCTATTCTGAAATAGTCTTTCTCCCTAAGCAATGTGTAAAGAAAGCTTCTTGGCCAGATTGTTTTAATGATACTTGCCATGAGGTAACAACAAAGATGTGAAAAATGATGTAGTCCTGCTGACATTTGTGCTTCACCTTAGATAAGATCAGCTAGTAAATTACCTTTGGTGTGCTATTTTGTACCATTTTTGATGGGTTAGTTGATATACGTTATAGGTAAGGGATAGTTTATAAATTTTGCTACTGATGAAGGTAATTCACATTTTTTTTATCAGTGGTCAGTTTTTCCTTGTTACATATGATATAGTATTAACACAAGAACATAGTCACTTTAAAGGGAGCTCTTAATTTGGATACACCTTAAGAATATAGAATAGGTTGAATAAAATATGGAGATTAGGTCATACCTTTTATTATTCTTTATTTACATTCTAGACCATAAATTAAAATGACAGAAAGTATCTCACTATTTCATAAGACCAATGATTGATTCAGACTAGAATGTACTGATTAGATTAAAGGAAAGTGACAAGTAACTATAAAATAAACTCTTTCCATGATGTCATGTATATCATAGGTACTTGATGATTATCTTATCTTTTATAACATTTAATATCTGACATTTGCTTGTATTTTATTTTCATTAACTCTTTTATCATTTTTTTTTTTAGAATCTAAAAACATGTTATTGACTTTTTTGTAGTGGGTAGATCAGCTGGTGCACCAGGAGGCACTAGTACTGATGATGGAGGCTGTGCAAAGTCTGACAGGCCTTATGAAAAGGCATGCAAGACTCACAGTGGGGTTCAGGGAATGTCCCCACGGACCAGGTGTTCTACCTATTCAGCACAAACTTATGGAACAAAGGCATGTCCAACCTGTAGCCTAGCTTTCTTCATTGTTTCATTTTAAAAAATGTTATAATAAAAATATTTAAAGGAACTTTTGCCATTTACATACATTAATTATATTACATGTTTTATGTCAGCCAAGACAACAACTGTTCAAAAAAAAAGTGGGGGGGAAGTTTGGCCCAGGATGGAGAGCATTTCAGAAAGAAGGAAGAGTGTATGGGAAGACATGAAGGCATAGGGTGCCTTTAGACCAAACATATATATAGGGAGCAGCCAATTATCTGGGATTAATATGAGATAGAAGCCATGGAGCCAACTGATCAGAGATGTGGCAAGGCAAGAAACCAGAACCAGGTTATAAATGGTTCTGTATTTTATGTTGTTCACACTTCATTGCATTAGGTGGTAAGAAGCCATTAATAATTTGAGAACATAAATATGTCATTATTAATTGCCAAACTGATTTTGAAATGCATGCAGATACCTAAGGAGCCCAGCCAAGGAAGAACACTGTAAACCTTACATTGCCAAATATCAAGGCTTATCACAGAGCAGCACTAATTAAGGCAGTGGGAGTGGCGCAAGTAAAGATTGGTCCCAGTCACATACACACACAGACACTTGACTTATGGCACAGGTGACACTGGCGGGGGAGGGGGGGAGCTTTTCAAGAGATGGTGTTGGAAAATTGATACCCAACTGGGGAAAAGAAGTCATGACTCTCCTTCATCCCATTCATAAAAACCCAGGTGGATTGTATATCTAAACATAAAACAGCAAAGCTTCTTAAAGTAAACAAGGGGAAATAGATTCATAACACTCAGGATGGAAAATATTTATCAAATAGAATATAATAAGCACCAACTATATGGATGATATTGAAACTACTCTGAATTAAGAAATACTGTTCATAAAATAACACATTAAAAAAATGAAAAGACAAAGCACAAGAAGAGATGATACTTTTAATATATTTTATTGTCAGTTAACCCATTCCAGATTATATAAATTTATAAATTAATACATAAGAACTAATATAAAGGAAGAAAAAGAAAAGAAATTTGAACAGTTTACCAAACAGAATATCCAAAGGACTGTCAAACACTTAAAAAATGCCACATGGAAATACAAATTAAAACTGTAATGAGCTACCACAGCATACTTAAAAGAATGCTGAAACTCAGGAAAGGACAGACAATACCAAAGGGTGGATGGGAGACAGAGCAAATGAAACATGCCTACATTGCTGATGGGAGCATAAGTTGGCACACACCTTTGAAAACTTGCATTTCAGTGTCTAGGAAAGCTGAACATACGCATGCCCTTTAAATCAGAAATTCTCCTCCAAGATATATGTCTAACAAAAATTTTTATGGGGGAGCAAAAGACATGTATACAAAATTTCTTATGAGCAATATTAATAATGGCCAAAAGTGAATAAACAATCCTAATGTCCATCAAAAGCAGAATGGAAAAATAGTATATTCTCTTACAATAAAATACCAGACAACAATCTAAAGGAATAAACTATTATATGCAGAAACATTCGGTAACTGTTAAAAATAGGGCTTCCAGATAAAATACAGGATGCTCAGTTAAATATGCACAGCATATAACTGTACTAAAAATTGTTTAAGTTCAAATTTAACTGGGTGACCTGTAATTTTTATTTGCTTAATCTGGCTGCCATACTTAAAATGGGAAAAAGATGTGTAAGAGTACATGCCAAATAACTCTACTTCTAAAACGTTTAAAATCAAGAAAAAAACTAGTTTCACAGTGCTGTGAGCCTGGGTGGTGGTTATTTTGGAGAGGGGCAGTAACTGGAGGGAGCTTGCAGGTGATTTTCAAATAGGTAGTTTTACTTCTTGATCAGAGTGGTTGTTAATTTGCATTGTGAAATCTGGAGCTGCACACTTGGATTTATTTATATATGTCTACCTTTTGAAATGTATATTATACTAATTTCTTTTTAAGGGAAATCATGATATTTTTGTGCCACAAAAAAAAAATAAAAGAAAAAAAAGAAAATCACAGTTAGTATAGTGGTGCACACTTGTATAATTCCATTTACTCCAGAGGCTGAGGCAGGAGGCTAACAAGTTCGAGGCCAGCCTGGGAAATTTCACAAGAATCTGTCTCAAAGGAAAAATAAAAAGAGCTGGGGATGTATCTCAGTGTGAAAGCCCTGGGTTCAATCCCCAGTAAGGCGGGGGAGGGGGGGAGAAAAAGAAAGAGAGGCGGACGGGGATGAAGGAAGGAAGAAAGAAAAAGAAAGAAAGACAGACACTGGAGACAGTGTTAAGCATGAATTAGAAAGGAGTCAAACTAGTGTTAAGAAATAAAGACTAATGTAGGGAAAAAATGGTAAGAGTTTTAAATACTGCCTAAAGGACAGAATACATTATCGAGATAGCAGTGTTATTCACAGGAAGTCTTTCTAACTGGTTGCAATCAGCTATCATGTGGTAGCTAGGAATACTTCCAGATATTTGGCACAGGATATTGAGTAAGTTGTGGGCAGGGTCAACACTTATGGCTGAAGATTGTGTAGCCTCTGCAACCCTAAAGGTCAAATGTCCTGCAACCTGAATTCTATTGTCATAAAAAAAAATTCCTGGCAGATTATAATAAAGTGTTCATTTGAACAAAATGTGCACCTTAAAACACTTTTTCTGAGAAATCAAAATGAAGTATGCACTGTGTTTTTTGAACTCCCATATGGCAATTGTCAGTTTGATTGGATTGAAACACCTTTCTCAAGTGGATTAGCCTTCTGATGAGTTCTTTAGCTGAATGGATTTACGAGAAGCTAGGACCTAACTGGGTTAAGCAGGTCACTGAGAGTGTGGCTTTGAAGCATGTGTCTTGTCCTTGGATCCTTCTCTGGCTCTTTCACCCTCTGCTTCCTGGCTGTCATGAAGTAAGTGGCTTTCCTCTGCCACACCCTTCTGCCATGGTGCTTCTTCCTTGGAGCCAGCCAACCAAAGACTGAATCCTCTGAAACTATGAGACAAAATAAATCCTTTCTCCTTTTAGTTGATATATGTCATTATTTTCTCACAGCCACAGAAAACTAACAGACCACACATGTTCCATATTTGCAGGTAGTCCTGGTGAGGGTGTTTGATATTTACATTAAAAACAGAAGAGAATACATTTGCATGGGTGCATTAGGAAGAGAACAGAACAATTAGGTGAGCTTTCAATAATACCTTATTATAATACCTTAACTGTTTCTAGAACATTCAGTAAGAAGTGTATAGCAGGAAACTGAATATATGGGTGTATATGGGGTCTTGTCTGAGCTAACAATATAAATTTGGAAGTTGGAAGTTGTCAGTGTGTAGGAGTTAACTGGCATTGTCAGAAAAGATCACCCAGCAAGACTTGGAGAGTAAGAAGCAAAAAGAATGAAAGGTAAAATCCTGAACAAAGTGTCATTTAAAGAATTAGAAAAAGCTGGGTATAGTGGTGCATACTCATAATCCTAGTCCTCTGGAAGGCTGAGACTGGAGGGTCACAAGCTTGGTCCTAGTCTGGGCAAAATGAAAATAACAAAGGGCTGGAGATGTAGATCAGTGGAAAGGCACTGGGTTCAAACCCCAGAGCTGAAAAAGAAAAAAGCAGAAAAAAAATATGAAAAAGGCTAACGATGGTGCAGTTAGACAGCTATGAAATGCAAACTAGGAAATAATATAATGGTGAAGAAAAGCTGTAGAATAGAGATTGAAGATCCTATTTGGCCTTGGCAAGTAGGAACACCTTCATTAAGGTGTTCGGTTAATTTCAGAGATGTGTGAAAGAAACAATGGAACACATTGAAAAAACAGTAGGAAATGGGAAAATGAAATATCAAGTTTTTTTCTGTAAGTTTAGGTATGAAGGAAAAGAGAAAGCAAAATGATAGACAACTCAGCAACTGTAGATTTTTCAGATGGGAGAAAATTAAGCAGGTTTATCTGTTAAGCAGAACTAGTCAGTGAAGAATTCTGAAAACAAAGAGCTAAGGGCTGGATCAAGATCTTGGGGAAATGGGACTTTGAAACATAAGTGTGAAGACTCATTCTGACTGAGGTGGGCTGCTGCACCTTCTGAGACTTGGCCTCAGGCAGATACATTTGATAATTTGTATGGTATAAAAGGGGGAAATCAGGAGAATCTATCCTTACAATCTCTATTACATCTATAAAATTGCATGGAAGGTCATGTGCTAAAGGTGGGACATAAGTCACAGAATGGCTGGGTAGTGATAAGTCAAAGTCATCAAATTTTATAGTAGCTGTGGAGGGGCCTGGGAGGCTGAACTGAGCAGGGAAAATAACATCTGTGGAGGGACATTACCAAACCTCTGAGCTTGGAGGTCACCAGTTTTCATTAGGACCAAACTCCAAAATGGTGCATCTGTTTTGAAATGTGTGGCAGCTCTGAAGATGAAAAGGCACGCTGTGACACTTAGTGAGAGACTCAGTGCATAGATACACAAGAACTTTGAGGGGGTGCAGCCTCTTCAAGCAGTGGCTGAATGATGCTCATTGGATACAGATGGGAGTGAACCCAGTAAGACCCTTGTGGGCCTGGAGCAAGGAGGTTGCTGAGGGGACAGAAGAGTGGGACATGATTGGAAGAAGCATTTGTGGAGCGAGCCATGTGACAGTGCAGGCAGCAAAGGCTGCTGTGGTCAGTGTCACTTCTGAGTCATACATTTTGGAGATGGAGCTGTTCCAGCTGGTCATGTGTTGCAGCAGATGGCCCTGAAAGTTATTGCTGAAGCAGAGGAAATATCCCATGTAGTGAACCACACGGGGCTATAATGAGGAAAGGATCATTCTCAGGGATGTTCGGATTTAGCCAAAATAATGGTAGAACTATTGTGGACAAGAAGATTATGAGCAAAGTGTCTTTGGCAAGTGGTCAGAATGACAAGATCAGTAGAGACTAATGAAGAATGTGATTCACAGTAGGTGAACTTACTGATTTGTCTGTCAAAGGAGATGGTGTAGGAGTTGAAAGGACACTGCCTGGAATCAGTACGGTGGAATAGTGGAACATGGTTCTTAAAGCATTTTAGAAGAGCAGCTTCATCTCAAGAGAGTTATGAATAATCTGCTACCTTCTAGGAAGAATCAGACTTCAAAGAAGCTCATTAATTGGACAAGTAGTCTGAAGACAAGTGGATAATATAGAAAAACTCCAATGGAATAAGGGCTTAAAATATCCTGTAATTGAAAAAAGATAGGCACTGTGATGTTAAATCCATCAGAGGAGTGTAGAACAGTATGGTAAAGCCTAAAAGAAATAAATTGAAAGAGAGACTTTCTTCTCAGTGTTTTGTAGCCTTTGACTATCATATCCCACAGAGACTTGAAGTCATTGTAGGGCTCTGGGACATATGGTCAGTAAGTAGTAAAGCAGGATTCCAGATTCTAGAATACTCCGATAGTTAGCTGTGATTGGTGGCCAATTCTGGAAGAACCAGAAGTAATGCAGTTGTTCATACTGGTCTTGGACTTCCCCAACAAATTTTAACTTTTATATTGAGAGTCATGAAAAATTAAAACTCCTATTCAAAATGATACCCTTAACCTAGAGAAAATTCTGTGAGGTAAGAAGAACTTAATAATGTTCCCCTAACAACAGATATCAATGGATGGTTGCTAAGACACTCTGAGAGTGCTAGAAATACCAGTGATGACTATCATTTAGTTTAACTTGTTTCCTAAAAAGCTTTTTGGAGGAAGATATACAAACTATGTTGCTTATATTATATTTGCTAAGCTAGAAAAGCGGACAAAGCCTGTTCTTAAAAGCAGTTTCAAAACATGAGGCCCAAAATAAAATATTTGATTACTATTGGATATCCATAAAATTCAGTTATTACAAAGACCATTCTCTTTAAGAAAGTTCAAACATGGGCCAGGGATTTAGCTCAGTGGTTCTGCTGCATGCCTCGCAAGCGCAAGGTCCTGAGTTCGATCCCCTGTACCAAAAAAAGTTCAAACACAGTTGATTTTTTTTTTTTTTTTTTAGTGGTGAACTAAAAATATATGAAAGGCTAAAATCTTGAATAAACTTTTTAGGGGATATGTGAAGGAAGTGAATCACACCTGTCACTGGGATACTGAAGAGTTATGGCAGACAGAATCTGCTAGGTTATCATCACAAAAGGGTGATGGCTGTTCACATGAGCATCTGAGAATCACAGGATGGAAGACAGGGATCCCTGCCAGTTTAGAAGACAACCAAAAAAAATGAATATGGCAGATGTATACACTGTGGATATTTTTCCCTCCTACAGTTATTCAAACACTCTTGGAACATTTTGAAAATCTACCCACATGGTAGAGTGCCTGTCATTGAAGTATTCAGAAAGAAACTGGAATTCTCAGGGTACCTTGTGCACAAACATAGGCTCACTCACACATACACAGATTGAAAAATTGCTTCTTCAATCATCCCCGATGTCAACTAAGCCATATGTTACATAATTGGGAAACTTGTTTTGAAAAATAGTTGTATGAAGTCCAGCCTCATAGTTACAAATCAACATTGACGTGAGTAGTTTTGAATCCTTCTCTCCCTCTTTCTCCCCCCCTTCTTCTTCCTCCCCCTCCTCTTCCTCCATCTCCTCCTCTTTCTCCTCCTCTTCTTTCTTCCTCTCTCTCAGCATATAATATTAAGAAAGTAAGGGCCAAAAAAGATAAACAGCATGCTAAATAAGAAATGACATAAGTTAGCATTGACTTAGCATATAAGACAATGTTAGTGTAAAAATAAGTATTCACTTTGGCATTAATTTAAAAAGTCATATTTGTAGTACCTTGAAAAGAAGAGGCTAAATAAGACTGGCTGTTTGAGCTTGAAATGTCTTTTGTGTTTTATTTGTTCTATAAAATCACCACTGGAATGTTTTGACATTAGAATGCTTTGGTTAATTAAGTGTTCTGGTTGACAAAGTGTTTGACTGAAAACACCTTTTGCTTCAACCTTTCATGCTGAAAAGATTTTCTTTCACAGGCTCAGGTACTTTGCAGCTTTCAAAGAAGAGTTTGTTGTATTCAAACAAATCTTTTCCTCATGTCTGAAGCTGGAAATGGTATACTTTTTTGTGCCTTGCCACACCTTTTTAATAATTTTCCTAATTTTGTGTGTACTTTCTAATCCCAAGCACTCAATGCATGGAAAACTCCCTGGGTCCCCCACTGAGATGTAACTTTGGCATGAGAGCCCCAACCCCACCAGTGCCTCCCCAGTCTAGCTGCTGCTCATGATAGTCAAGAGCTGTGTAAACACCAAACCTTCACAGTGTGAATTGATGTGTAAAGTACTTGGCCTGTGTTCTTTCTACTTCTTCTGTAGTCAAGTCTTGGAACACAGCACTTAGAACACAACTTTAGATTAACCTCTCCCTTTTTTACTTCAATGAATATGCACTGTTTGGATTGAATGGCTTTTTAAAATTAAATTTTGTGGGTTTTAAATAATTTCAAATTATAAGCTAGAGAGAAACTCAATAAAACTAATGAATGCTAAGGTCCTAATAATAAGTAAATTCTTCAATATTTACCCATTCTAGGATAATCTGTAATTTAGTAATCCAGGAAAGGCAAACTTTTATTCTAAGTAACAAATCTCTTAAGTGGAATTTTAGTCACCATGGCCGTCAGAAGGGTTGACATTAGACAGAAGGAAGAATTAAAACTCACAGCCTATTCTTTAGGCCAGTTTTGCTATTTGTGGTCCTTGGGGTGACCATACTAAATAGCAGTTAATATGCATCAAGAGTTTTATACACTTATTTATTCCCATTCTTATCATGGAAGAAATTTAAGACCATTTTTAAGGATACATATGATGTGATGTAAAATATACAATTGAGAATTGGGAGGGTGGATATAAACAGAGCCGAGAGTAAAACTGAACCAAAGGTAAAAATTCCAAGTGCTGTGATTTCTTAAATTCACTCATTTATTCCTCTTCAAATAGTAAGCACCCACTGCTCATCTGGCATTCATCTGGGTGGCTATGTAATGACCCAGTCCTCCTACTGGTTGATTACCTCAGATACACAATCTATTCTGATTGATTGGTGTAATGCTTTATATTTAATATTTTTAATACTACTCCCTAATTTACATGGGCCCTCCCCTTACAGGCTTGGAGCCTTTCACAGACAGATATGCATACAAGCAACTACAATAGAGTATGAGAAAATCAAATACAGTATAATGTATTTAGTCAAAACTAAAACAAACAAAAATGGCAAGAAAACAAAACAGTGAGAGAGAAACAGGCAGAAACCATGTCATGAGAGCTTTGTTACATTTACAAAGACATTTGCACTTGACCCTTACTGAGTTTTAAGCAAGAAAATAAAATAAGTTATGTTGAATGTTGAAAAGATGATGCCGGCTACAGTGTGGAACATCTCCTGCTGCCCCCACCTGGTCAAATTCTACCAGACAAGACCTCGCTCAGAAATCCTCTGTACCCTAGGCAGGTTCTAAGCAGGGGTTAATGGGGCTAGCATGCCTAGGCTTAAATCCTGACTTATAACTAGGAGCTGTTTTACTGTAGGCAAGAAATTTAAACCTCTCTGTCCCTCAATTTAAACACCTGCAAAATGGGGTTAGGTATGCACTGTCTGGGTAGTTGTAAGGAATAAAAGGAAACACAAGTACACAATACAAGCAGAGTGCTTAGAACCTTGTCTAGAACACAACGACCCTCACTGGGTGCTTTATACACAAGTTTTCTCACCATTATGATAACCGTTTAAGGGACAGATCATTATCACCACTTCACATATTCATAATCTTTCAAGACGCCTCTCACAGTACCAGCCATAAAACTGAGCTTTAGACTTAAAATTTTGTTTTGAAATTTCTGTCTCCCAGTTGTGATTGCACTTGATAATTGACAATAATTTTACTTTTGCCTTTCTGTTTTGGATGTCAGAGTGAATATGCATTTGAAAGTTTCAGTTATTGAGTGGGGTTTATGTTAACTTTCTGGACTGGATATCAATATGTCATCTCCTAAGAGATGAGGTCTCTGTTTAGGCAGAAAAATTCTGTGACGTGAGCACCTCCTAAGTTTCTTTTCTTTCTTTTCTTTTCTTTTTTTTGGTACCAGGGATCAAACTTGGGTCCTTGCGCTTGCACACCAGGCAGAGAAACCACTGAGCTAAATCCCCGGCCCCCTCCTAAGTTTCTGAAGCAACAGACAGAACCAGATCTCTGCAAAGTGCTGTAGGGAATTTTGGGCCACTAAAGTAGCAGGAAATGCTGCTGAGATCCACCAGGACACTGGCTCCTCTGACCTGACTGGTAGGCAGTTTCTGCAGAGGGAAAACCATGACCTGCTTGGGCTAAAACCTCACAAACTCCAAGTATATTGAGAAAAATGCTTAAACCAATATTTCAGCAGAAAAAACCTGGAGCTTATGTGTCTATGAGACTTGGGAAACATATATATGTTAAAGGGCTCAGTGCAATTTACATATTTTCCTGTATTCGACCCACAAGAAAACAGAGCTGTGGACAGGAGTCAGGGACTTTGGAAAAGGTCTCCATGGAACCAGGGTCCTTATGTCACTGTGGCGGGACATGAAGAATTTGTAAAGACATTTTATTAGACATCTTAGGGAGCAGAAAATATAGTTTCCATTCCACACATCTCAGCACCTGTGGACTCACTAAAGCCTAAAGAGCAAGCGCCTCCTTCAAAATGCTGCCTCGGACAACCTAGCCAGGCTGGTACTTTATGTCATTTGTTCCTACCCTGGGATAAAAATCATGCACCTCAGAAATCTTTCCAAATTTTATCTCCAGTTTAAAAAGCAGAACTTTCTTATTCTGTTTTGCTTTCTGTGGTTTCAGGTCTACTGCGTTCTATTTGTTTTTACCTCTCTGACTTTCAGCTGCTCTTATCTGTTTCTTTTTGTATTTTGCCTTTGTTATGGACATGGTCATTTCCTCTCTTGCTTCTCTTTCTTTTTTTGTGAAAATGAGTCGGGGGCCATCTTAATTCTGAACCAAAGGTCAGCCTCTGTGCACTCTGTTGTCCAGCTCAGGGTCATAGAATTTTAGTCCAATTTAATGCACTGGACCCAGGTTTAGGATACAGGAAATGTTTGGGTGCCAGGTCCTTACTCTTCGACAGTCTCTGAAACCTGTGGTAATCAAGTCATGGTTCCTGTTGCAGAAACTGCTAACACTATCTCAGTTTCAACATCCTCTTTTCTCAAATCCATATTAGATATTTTGCCAGAAGTGATTGCCATTTTCTCCATTTCAGGAATCAGTCTGGTTGCCTGAGGAGATTCAGACAGCAATAACCTCAGATTTTTAGAGGATTCAATACCATATTCTTTACATTATCCAGCATACTCTGAAGTCTTAAAAGGCAGTGTGCTCAGTTTAAATATTTGGACTTTGGAGGCAGATAGATATGGATTCTATATCAGCTCTTCCTTTGAAACTTTGAACAAGTTATTTTTAAAGCTATCATTAGATTTTAAAATTAAAACACTTATTGAAATGCAATATACATCTAAGCTCAATGACTTTTCTGAGTGAGCAACCCTATGTAATGAGCTAAATACACTATATTACAGCAATACTTGCATACCAATCTTTATAGAAGCACAATTCATAATAGCTAAATCCCAGAAACAGCATGAATGCCCATCAACAGTTGAATGGATAAATAAAATGTGGTATGTATGCATAATGGAATATTACTTAGCTACAAAGAAGGATAAATTTGAGACATTTGTAGGAAAATGAATGTACCTTGAAAATATAATGCTGAGTGAAATAAGTCGGACACACAAGCTTAAGCACTGTATGATATCTCTCATTTGAGTATGGCAAAGTACAAAGATTGAAATGAAGGATAGATACAAGGAAACAAGGGGATAGATCTCCTGCAAATGAGAAGGAGTTCAGGAGACTGTGAGGGAAGAGGGTGAAGGAAAGGGGAGGGGAGGGGAAGTAGGAGGATTTAAGATATATCATGGACAGGTGCCAAATATTCACAATGAATACAAACGTTCTATCTCATAAACATGAGCTAAGAATAATAACTATTATTATTAGCTAAGAACAAAATAAAATAATGAAAATTGGGAAAGGGGATTTAAAGATGGAGAGAGGTGAGTGGGAAGGAAAATGGAACTAAAAAGCTGTGTTATGTGCATGTACCTATTCCTTAAGATGAACGTAAATTTCATGCACTGTAAACATGTACTCATAAAATAAAGTAAAATTAAATTAAATTAGTTTGATTAAAATTTGAGAAGTAGCACAGGCTAATGGAAAGTACATAATTGTGTGATTAACAAGCACTTAGTAAAGGTTCATTTGCTTAGCTTTCCCTTTCATGAGAGTCCGAATTGCAGCACGGAAGTGTGCAATCCACTCTGGCTGAGAAGTCTGACATACCTGGGTTTGAAACCTGGCTCTGTACTATCTCTGTGATCTTAAGCAAATTCAGAACTTCTCTGTCTTAATCTTCTCTTTTATACAACAGAGTTAATCATACCCATACACAGGATCATTGTGAAGGTAAATGAGATTATTTACATTGAGCACCTGGCACCGAGTAGGAAAAGGTTTTAGTAATAAAAATCTTAACAAACGGACTCAGTAGTCTAAGTTGTTTGTATTCCAGTTAATGTTCCTAATTACTGATTAATGTAGAACTAATCATCGTTACAGCAAATGTTCATTGAACCCTTACATTGTGCTAGACACTATTCAAAACATTACATTATTGCAACTTTACAATCACTCTGAATTTTTTTTATTGTACTCTCCAATTCAACAGATGAGAAAATTGAGGTTAAGTAATTTCTCCAAGTCCTGTAAAGGGTAGAATGAGTTTTGAAGTAAAAATGTTTACTGCATAGTCTATGATCTTAACCATATCTCTCTACACCGTGCTGCTGTTCCACTTTACTGTTTACAGAATCAATTTTAGAGCTTGTCCCGTGCATCTGTGACTGTTTTTAATAAGCCATATACATATGGTTTGCAATGTGCTTGGGTTCAAGGTTTTGAGTCCAGCATATTTGCCAAACACATGTCTATTGGATTTGAGAGTAGGGTGCTTGGGATTCGGTGGTTCACATTTAATATCATTTGTATTGTACTAAAACTTCATGTTTATTCTTTAAACTACAGATACTACCTGAAACTTTAACTGCCTGCCTTATGCTATTCCTTCATGAGGTAAGCACAATCTTTCAGCAAGCTCAGTGTTGATGGTTGTCTCCCACAGTGGTCATGCCATAGGATCAAATTTGAAGTTTCATGGTGATCAATTCAGGACCAGTCAAATTTGTGGTTCACAATGGTTTCAAGTAAATATTTAAATGAGTACTAGTGGAAATTTGATCCATGAGTGGGAGCCTGGAAAGAGAAAATATCCTTTACTTATTAAAAAACTGCTTATTAAAAAATACTGTAAAGCAATACTTATTATGCTTGATGCTTAAAAAAAATGACTATATTATGCTCTCCGTGCTTATTTTATGATCTCTACTTTCTTAATCCCCTTTCATCTCTGTATTATTATTTATCTCTTATTATTTCTTTGTGTGTCACAACTGACCATATCAATTCTCCTATCTCTAGATCCTCCCATTGTCTGTGGTACTACCTGCCAGTCCTTCTTTCTTAATCCTCAACTCTGTTATGTTCTATGATATGTAGCTTCTATTAGTTGAAATATTAACATGTTCCTGGTACTCTGAGAGAAATGAAGAGTAATAAACCTTTGATCTTTCCTTCAGGTTTTCTACAATATAATCAGGATATATATACACAGTGCATAATATGGTGAAATTGGAGAAGCATGCACAAGGCCAAAACATGTCTAAGAGGAGAAGATACTTAGCTCTACAGAAGGAAGGTACAGTGGGGGGATCCACAGAGGAGCTAGCCTTTGAGTTACTTGCTCATGGATACATAGAAAATTATCATTTATACCAAATGAATAAGAACATTCTAGGTAAAAGGAGCAGCATGAACACATCCATAAAGGCATGAAAAGATGAACCATGTTTAGGGTCATAAAAAGTTCCTCTTATCTGGGAGACAGAAGATGGATAGACCTCTAGAATCTCAGATGAGTGAGGTATTTCAAACTTTTGCTAAGAATGATTTTTCTATGTTTATGGAAAAGCCATCAAACCATTCATTTTTTTCATGCATGCATCTACTGAAATTTTTATTGAACTCTTTCTATGTGTCTGTCTCTGGAATGAGTACTGTATAGATAATACTAAGCACGATAGTGATAGTACAGTCTAATGGTGCAGACAGCTCATTCTATGAGGCCAGCATTTCCCGGATACCAAAATCAAAAATACTATAAGAAATATACAGACCAATACCCTTGTCAATACTACTGCAAAAAGTCCTCAACAAAATATTAGTATTCAACAGCACATTAAAAATATTTTCTGGGATAACAAATCAGTAGTAACAGCGGAATAAAAGTGAAACCCGCAAGTAACACTGTTCCTCATTCTACAACTAGTGGTATTTTACTGGAGCAATCTTACTGTTAATCATGCTTCAAATTTTTTAAGGCATAGACATACACTATCAAAGTTACAAAACCTTCAAATTTTATTTAATTGCATGATGAAATCTTTGAAAGTCTTCCAAGTTTTGGTACACTGTCATCTTTACTAAGTGTAATCAATACCCAATTAGGGACTTGAGGAGTTTGCACTGAGGATGTGAAAATCCCCAGCATTGCTCACCCCAGGATCAAGCAGATTAATGTGATGATTCTGCGAAGTACAACCATACTTGGCAGATATGGGCCATTGGGATCATAATGAATTTTCTCACAAAGAATCACTGACACATTTCTTTAGTTTCACATATTGTTTTTCCTAAGAATTGTTAAAAGTACCCACAAACATTTTTGCAGCCCATAGAATTTTGCTGAATGGTAAGAAATTATCTTTACTTTTCCTCTGTCTCTGTGTACATCTTTACTGGCGAATGTAGTGTATGCTCACTTGCCTCCTCCTCCCTGCATCCTTGCACACAAGGCGCTTCTAAAAAAACCTTATCTGTAACAGCCAAACAGAGGACTTTTATTTGTTGACCCAGGGAGGAGAGCAACAAATCTGCAATACGGAGCAACAAACTGTGTAATACTGTATGTGAGAGGTTTCTTTTCTCTCGCCAGGAATCATGGCTGTAATTGATAGCCTAGAGCTAAACTGAAAACATGTTAAACAAATATGAACCTATTGGGCCCAAACTCCATAGATACTGTTGTATCATTATGAGTTTTCTATCATCTTTTAAAAAGACTCGATTTAATGCTTAGGTCCAAATTTAATATGTGAGGACAAGTTCAACAATTAAAATAATAATAATAATAAAAACTCATTGGCTTATATTTTGCCTGGATAAAAAAAAAAAAAAGGTGCCAAAAATTCACAAGTAATAGCAATGTGATCCTAGCTAGGGGAGGATAGGACGGGGCATGAGGGCGGGATCTAGACAGATTCCTGAATCTGGTGAAAGTTGGAAGATGGATGGATAAAGAAAAAAGCTAAGAGGGATCCAAGGAGCCAAGTGTCTAGAATGCAGATCCTGGGAAGGAAGATCATGTAAGTCTGAGCTTCATAGTATCAAGACCAGTCATGATTGGTGGATGAGATAAAAGCAAGTCTCCATGAGCTAGCACTGGTATCCAAGACATGAGCCAGCAGGTTTTAGCAATTCGCATAAGTCAAATGCCAGGGTAAGCAGACAGGTGACTATAAAGCAGGGATCCAGACCTGGGGTCTTCAGGGTCAACAGCACCAAGGCTGAACACAAAAATACTTCCATGAGGCTGCATGTGGGAAGGTACATGTGGAATGCACTCCCCATATTCCCCCCAGCTGCTATGCACAGTCATCCTGACATGGGCCTGGGAGGCTTCAGGGACAACCTGGGGTTGAGAAGACAGGAAGATAAGACATAGGCCAAATATGAGCTCCTAACCTTGGGTTGCACAGCTGATCAGTGAGCACATTTCTACAAATGAAGCCTTTCATTAAAAATACAAATTATTTAAGAAAAAACCCTAAAAATCTTATCAAAGTTTGAGGCTTCAAAAATGAAATATACCACTAAACTTTTTCTTCTGGCTACCAGGCCAGCAAAGCCAGTTCAGAGAGAAGCCGTAAATCTAGAAAGCTTGTCTCTGTCTGTGCCTTTCATTTAAGCAGCACTTTTTCTTCTGTCTGGGAATTATCTGTTTCTTCGTTGCTCACCCCCACAAAAAAACCCACCAGGGTGGGAGTTGAAATCCCACTATTTATACTTCTGACTAAATAACTGTCTGCAAACTGAAGTTTAGTCTTAATGTGTTACTTCAAATATATTTCTTTTTAAATAGGGTGGTATTTTTTCCAATTACTAAAGTTATGAATTTTACCCTTAAGGGGAAGTGGGAAGAGTGCTGTGTGTCAGGCAAAGATGCTAGATGTATACTCCTGAACGGTGAAGACGTGGAGGAAGCTATGCCCTATCTTTCCAACTTTGTTGCAATTTGAATTTTTTTAAATTAAAATATTAAGTAACTTCAGAAAGATATGGTAGTTATATCTGTACTCAAGAAGTATGACGAGGCCAAGAAATAATCTATTCTGGAGGGCATCAATACTCTGCCGTAAGTGGTGTATCCTTTTCATAAGTAAAAGGTCAGTTCAGTTCCTACCATGTTAGATGATTGTAGTTATTTTTTATACAAAATAAGAAGGTTTATTTCAAAAACAATTACAATTTTGAAGCAGGAGTCACAGATGCACTTAATGTAGTACCTTCTGGAGAAATAGGTTACATAACATTCAGAAATGCAAGCAACAATCTCTTTCTCTAAAAAGTAGACAATAGGCTTTTTAAGCTTAGACAGACTTCAAAATGGAAGGCTGAGAATGCTTTGGTGACAAGCAGAAATCCTAAAGTCTGACTGAGGCAGAGATTCAATTCTTTGTATAGTCATTTTTAACTTTCTCATTGTTTATTGTTATGCATCTGGCAATGGAATTCAATTTTTAGATATTTATGCCTTTTCCTAATCCAATGACACCCCAAAGGCAGTCATTTCTGATGGCATTTGTAATCCCAAGCCTTAATTATTTTCTAGGAACAATAGAAATAAACAACCCATTCAATTTCCTTCTTAAACAGAGGCATTTCAACCTTTCACTTTTTCAGGCCTGCACACTCCCTGTGGGTTCTGGTTTCTTTCCCTGGTTGTCTGTCTAATTCTAAGCATGTCTTAAGGTGGTGGCAGAAGAAGTTTTCAATGATTGGTAGCTGCCTTACTTTATAAAAGAAAGAAGGTTTGCCTTGTTGCTTTAAATTCACAAGACACACACACATACACTCTTACTTTTCTTTGGGTAACCTGAGCTTTGAAGTTCTTAAACTGAAAAGCAGTCTTCTACTCTTTAGAATATTTGAAAATAAGCTACCACCATGAGATTTCCAAGTGTCCTCTGTGAGTCCATAACTACATAATAATATTTGCTAAAACATTGAGCCTGCATTTCTAGGAGGACAATGTTACTGTTACTGGAGTTTTAGGGTAAGAGCCTTAATTCTGGAGGTTCCAATAGAGCAGGCTCACCCACTCCTCCCAAAATGCCAGTTGAGTAGATAGGCCGTGGTAAAAGGCAGGAAAAGAGCTTTAGTCTGCATAGCTGCTTGAAGGACAGATAAAGAGGTTCCAGATCTGTCCCTGAGGTGCTGACAGAGACCTTGGGGTTTTATAGAGAAGAAGCACCAAAGGCAAGGGCTGGGGTTTACACTGATGGTAGCCTAGGTAACTCTAGTCAAATTATGGTCTGGCTGATCGAGATCTCAGGATTGGTTCTGTGATGCTCTTGGACAGACATCATTTCTTGAGGATTCAACCCAGTCCTCCTTATGAGATGAACACCTCCTACTTAGGGACGCAGCTTCAGCCTTGGTTCCCATCATGGGGTAACTGCTCCTGGTCGGAGGGGAGACCTCATCGTGGGGTGGTCTATAAATTCTGCTTTTTTTTTTTAATCCGAGATGATTGCAGATTTGGGACAATGACTGGAGACTTGTAGGCTTTACTCCAAGGGGTCCAGGACTGGATTTTATAAAAGCTGACAGTGGGATAACTCTACAAATCCTGAAAATGCCTTAGCAATTCTTATGTTAGTGTCCTCAGTCTTGAAGGGGGAGGAGACAGGCTGGGTAAACCTAGGGCTAATCAATTTTGTATTACAAATTTTAGATAGACCCTCTTTAAGTGATTAACATGCCTAAGTGCAGAGCTGAGCAGGGATCTGGCCCAAAGTTCTAAGATAATACAGGATATAAAATGAGGGCAGAGATGCCAAACTTTATTCTGCATTTAGTTACCCACTGAGCATCTTCAGGTCTGGCCTCTAAGTCCCTACCTATTACACTATTTGTGAGCTGTGCGGCATTAAGAGAAGACAGTTCTGAGAAGTTTCCAGGTTGCTCAAATGAGTATAGTTGGTTATTGCTTTTGTCCAAAGAGACAAATTAGATGATTTTATGTTGTTAGAAATCTGTATCATTTAGGGAAAAATTCAGATGTCCTTTTTCTTATTGCTGTTATTATTATGTTTATTCCCAAGTGAATTGTCAAATATGCACTGGAACTTTAATGAAATACGCAAAACGATAAACTTCTCTAAAATGACTTTATGTTTACCTTTAAAATGAACCTAGAAATATGTGAATTTTCAAAATAAGTTTAAGTTCACTTATGTTAATGTTTACTTCATATTCATCTTCAAAACCTATTGTTTTAACGATAAATTACATTAAATAAAAATAGCATACTCTTTGTATAGCATGAGCAATTTACTCTTTAACATATTTTCATTAATTTATACATCGATCCTACCAAAAACATTTTTATTAAACGGAATTGCAAGATCTCAGTGGCATGTGTATCTCTGCATTTTGACTGCTTTGTTTTTCTTCAAAGCTATTTTTATTTCTTTCTTTCTTTTTGGCGGGGGGGTACAAGGGATCGAACTCAGGACCTTGCGCTTGTGAGGTAGGCAGTGGAGCCACTGAACTAAATCCCCAGCCCTTCTTAAAGCTATTTTTGCCCAACTTTTCTTAGATAAGTGCTTTTTATCACTGACTATACCTGGGTTGGCCTATTCAAAAGATATTTAAAATGCCATCTTTGAATTGACATTGAGCCCAGAAAGAAACAATGGTGCTAAGAGCAAACAGTTGTCCACACCTGGGTGAGAACTTTTCTCTCTAGAGGCAAATAAAGTAGATAATAACCTCAAGTTGCCAGAATTTGACATGATGGGCCAGAACTATCAGTAGATATT
Source organism: Heterocephalus glaber (assembly GCF_053883595.1). Taxonomy (NCBI): domain Eukaryota; kingdom Metazoa; phylum Chordata; class Mammalia; order Rodentia; family Bathyergidae; genus Heterocephalus; species Heterocephalus glaber. The sequence continues at coordinate 12,734,233 of NW_028258156.1, forward strand.
GAAATAAATTTATAAAAGTCAGAAAATACATTTTTTGTATTAAATTCTTTTATTGGTACATTGTAGGTATACAACACAATTACATTTCTCATTGGGAATTGTACCTTTACATAATGCATCTTGGTTCTTATTTTTTCCCCATTCCTAGCCCTCCCTTCACGCCCTCCACCCTTCCCTATTCACAAAGACTTTATTTCCATTTTTTTCCATTTCTCAGCATTTTTTCCTTTCCCTTCTTTCCTTTCCCCTGTGCCTCCCACTACCCCTACCTCCTTGGACCTTTTCTTCCTATTTCACATTATCGATTATTCATTCTAATCATTGGTACATTTTAGGTATACAATATAATGACATTCATCATTGGAAATTTGCACCTTTACATAGTCTCTCTTGGTTCTTGTTTTTCACCTTTGCCCAGCCCTCCCTTCAACCCCTCCATTCCTCCCTATTTACAAAGATTTTGTTCCTATTTTTCCATTTTCTCATATTAATCCCATTCCCTTCTATCCTTTCCCTTAGCCCTCCCACTTCCTTCCCCTTTGCCCCTTTTCTTCTTATTTCACATGACCTATTATACATTTAGGCCTTATTTACACTTTCAATTTCTCACACCAGAGAAACTATTTGGTATTTACACATGTGTGTCCTATTTATTTCACTTAAGAGTATTGCCTCAATGTGCATCCACTTAGCTATAAATGTCTCTAATTTCTCATTTTTGATGGCTGAGTAGTACTCCATTTTATTAAAAAACCACATTTTCTTTTTCCAGTCTCCAGTTGATGGGCATCTGGGCTGTTTCCAAGTTTTAGCTATTACAAACTGCACTGCTATGAACATGGGTGCACATATATCACTGTGGTATGATTCTTTTAATTCTTTGGGGAAGATCCCCAGCAGTGGAATAGCAGGGTCAAATGGGACTTCCAGTCCTAGTTCTTTGAGGCATCTCCATACTGATTTCCACAGTGCTTTCACCAGTCTACACTCCCACCAGCAGTGGAGCAGGGTTCCTCTTTCTCCACAGCCCAGCCAGCATTTGTTATTGGTTGATTTCATGATAGCAGCCATTCTTTCTGGAGTGAAGTGGAATCTCAGCATTGTTTTCATTTGCATCTCTCGAATGACCAGTGGTGTTGAACATTTTTTCATGTATTTATTTGCTATTTCTACTTCTTTGTTTGAGAAATGTCTGTTCATTTCAGATGCCCATTTTTGGATTGGGTCTTTAAATTTGGGAGATCTGATCTTTTTAAGTTCTTTATAGATTTGAGATAGTAGACCTTTGTCTGAGGAAGAGCAGGTGAAGATTTTTTCCCACATTGTGGGTTGTCTCTTCACACTGCTGGTGGTTTCTCTTGCTGTGCAGAAGCTTTTTAATAAGAAGAGATCCCATTTGTTGATTCTTTGTGCTAAATCAGGAACAAGACAAGGATGTCCACTATCACCACTCTTGTTCAATATAGTTCTGGAAACATTAGCCACGGCAATTAGACAAGAGAAAGAAATAAAAGGAATAAAGATAGGAAATGAAGAAGTCAAATTGTCATTATTTGTAGATGACATGATACTCTATATAGAAGACCCCAAGAACTCCACCAAAAGTCTTCTAGACTTAATAACCAAATTCAGTCAAGTAGCTCGTTATAAGGTCAACACACAAAAATCAATAGCTTTCCTCTACACCAATGACAGACTCACTGAGAGAGAAATAGGGCAAACAATTCTTTTCACAATAGCATCCAAAAAACTGAAATACCTAGGAATCATCCTAACAAAAGAAATCAAAGACCTCTTCTCTGAAAACTATGGCACTCTGAAAAGAGAGATTGAAGAGGATATCAGAAAATGGACAGACATCCCCTGCTCCTGGGTAGGAAGGATTAATATAGTGAAAATGGCCATACTTCCAAAACTGCTATATAGATTCAATACAATTCCAATTGAGATCCCAGCAGCATACTTCATAGACCTCGAGAAAACAATCCAAAAATTCATCTGGAATAAGAGACCCAGAATAGCAAAAGCAATTCTAGGTAACAGAGACATGGCAGGGGGTATCACAATCCTCAACCTGCAACTCTACTACAAAGCTACTGTAATAAAAACAGCATGGTACTGGCAAAGAAACAGGCTTGAGGACCAGTGGAACAGATTAGAAGATGCAGAAACAACGCCAGACACGCTCAGCCATCTCATTTTCGACAAAGCAGCCAAACACCCTCACTGGAGGAAAGATAGCCTCTTTAATAAATGGTGCTGGGAAAATTGGGCTTCAGTTTGCCAGACATTAAAACTAGACCTGTATCTCTCACCATGCACTAAACTAAAATCAAAATGGATTAAAGATCTAAATATTAAAATAGAAACTCTGAACCAGTTGGAACAGAGGTTAGGTAGAACCTTGAAGACATCGGTGTAGGAAAAGATTTTATGAACAAAACCTCAGTTGCCCGTGAACTAGCACAATCAGAAAATACATTTTTAATGTGTGAGGAACACTTGGGTTTTGTTGTTTTGTTTTTGTACCGGGGATCAAACTTGGGACTTCGAGCTTGCGGGGCAGGTGGCAGAACCACTGAGCTAAATCCCCAGCCCTGAACACTTGGATTTTAACTCTAAATACCTGTTCTGACCATGTCCAGATCATCTCTAGCATACTCTAGGTGGAAGGTTTTTTCAGCTGACCAACTGTTAATATTTGAGTTCACCTTCTGAATCACACATCTCTGGTAAATGGGCTGTGTTCATCTAGTTTGTCACATGCATTCTCTTGATGATTTGCTGAGCATTTGTTAAAGAACTTTATAGCTTTTAAGAGGCAGTGTGTCCTTCTTCAAAAGAGTCTTTTCAAAAGAGTTCTATTCCCATATCACCAAACTGGACCATAGCTGTATTTATTTTCTCATCAGCAAGAGTTCACACCTCATTTCTCCATGGAGCCCCCTTCTCTGAGTCTGTCAATGTTTACAGTCATTTTCTCCTATAGAATAAACATCCAACGAAACATATTTAGAACTTCTGAATGAAATTAAATATTGTAAATATGGTTCCTACTCCTTAGAATCATGTATCTTGAACTAGAAAAGCATGTAAGTTTCTAAACATAGAAAGGGAGTACTACCTAAGGGATGCACATTAATAATGTACATACAGCATTCTATGTGACTTTTTAAACCTAAGGTTTTTATTTGTTTAAATTTCTTTGCTCAATGAAAGGTAGTTAAATTAAAAAGGAATGACCTAATTCAAACATTGGAAAACTTTATGGAAATTCCCTTGTTCATATTCTTCTTGTAAAGAATGGTATTTAGTCCATTCTGTCTCCAGTCCAGAAGGATTTTAGGGATTGCAGGACGTACTCTATTAATTTAAATTAACAAAGTCTTCTGGTGGCTAACTCTGCCAAATTGATCATTATGCATAGATGTACATTTTCTTTCTGTATTTTTGTCATACATTTTTTCACCTTCAAATTCATTTATTCATTTCTTCATCCATATGCACCCTCTTATAAATGACACAAAGAAATACTAAGTACAGGTCATGAAACTATCAAGTTGAAAAGAAAAGACAGAAATACACAAAACCATTAGAGATAAAATAATGAATAAAATTAGATAAAATAAAAAGTGGTACAGACAAAAACCACCTTGAGAAGGGAGAGAAAAGGGTGACCCATTTGAGAAATAGAGAAATGAATAGGGAGGGGGGAAAGGGTTGAAGGGAGGGCAGGGGAATGGGGAAAAAAATAAGAACCAATATAGATTAGGTAAAGGTGCAAATTTCCAATGATGAATGTCATTATATTGTGTACCTAAATTGTACCGATAAAATTAATTTTTAAAAAGAGAGGAATGATTCAGGAGGCTGGAGAACCAAGTGGTTGAATCATCAAACTGACAGGAGGGAGCAGACAGGAAAAGGAAGATTCCGAGGGGAAGAGTATCCAAGGTGGGTAGAGTGGAGTTTGCAGACATGTCTTAATGTGATATGTTTACCACGCTGGAGTTTTTCATCCACTTTTACAGTATTAATAGAGCACATGATTCTGTTTCGGCACTCTGTCAGACACTGGAGATATGAAGTTGAAGAGATCTGTGTCATCGTGGCTTTCACTGTCTAGTGTGGGACATAAGTTTGGTGTGTTAGGAAAATGTCCTTAAATTAAATTTCTAACAGGAAGTTTTGTCTGCTTCCCTCATTCAGATATTCAACAACTATTTCCAAACGGTGTACTTTGTGTCTGGCATTTTAATAGGTACTGGAATGAAAAAATAAACAATCTGGGACTCTTAAAGACTTTATATTCTAATGGGAGCTGAAGGAGAAAGTCAACAAATAATTAAATACAGAGTTGGTCAGGTTGTATAAATACACAATGAGAAATCAAGCAGAATAAAGGTGTTAGGAGAGTGTAGAAGCTAAGTTACATAGGAAGGGCAAAGAATGGCTCCCTGACCCTGATCTAGGAAAGTGAGGGAAAAGCAGCTGCTCCCTGGAGAAAAAGCATCTCAGGCAGAAGGAATCAAAGCAACAAGAGGTGAGTTGGGAAAAGGCTTGTTCTGGAACAGCAAGGAGGACAGCCAGGTCAGGGGAGAGTTTGAAAGGAGGAAAGACTTGTTGACAGGTAACAACCCCTAAGTCTTGTTGGGCATATGTGGTTGAGGGAAGTAAGAGGAATTCCCAAAAGGAAACAAAATGGTAATTTTAGAAGAAAGAAGAATGCTGGGTAGACAATATGTGACAAGCTAGACGCACTTCAGCCAAACCCCATTGCTATTGTTATTCACCTGCCAAATCAAGAAGGAAAAGTACAAGGAAGGCATGAGCATTCCTAATCCCATAGCCTCTCACAGTAAGGGCTGGCCACAAATTTAATTTTCGATCAAGTGGCCTACTGGGAGATTTTATCCTTTGTAACATTAAATGTAAGACAAAAAGAACATTGTATTCATTCTATAATAAGCTTTTAGTTCAATAAAAATATATCACTTTCTCATTTCAACCTTTAGTTTCTCTTCCTAGAAGAAAAGCGTAGCAGTTTGCTGTACATACTTCTACAAATGTTTCATGGATATGTTGCATAGAAAAGCATATAAATGACTTCAACATGAATGGGTATATATGTAGCTATGTAGGTATATATTCCTATATGTATCCAAGTGGGTGCATAGCATTCATATAGTTACATAACTTCACTGTTAGGTGGTATCCCATTGTTTGGGTAAATCATAATTAGTCTTTCCAGTCCCATGTTGGTGAAACATCCAAGCTGCTTTTCCCATTGCAATATTGCAATAGGAATGCAATAGCAATAGGAATTGCAGTTCATGGTTCTTTGTATTTGCAAATATACTGCGTTGATATATTCCTAAAAGTAAAATTGCTAACTCATAGCTATTTTTATAGCTTTATTACCAAATTGTTCCCTCTAAAGCATAATATCAATCTTTACTTTAGTAACTATTGGGATATATATTGTAATTATATGGCTTTATTTATTCATTTTGATAATCACTTTCATTGATAGTCTCTGAAAAGCACAGCAACTACATCCATAGCGTAATAGCTAATTCTCTTATCAATATCAACTTTTTAGTTTCTATAAGGTGAAAAGGGTGTCACATCCATCTCACTGTTATCCTCAGTTACAAAGAACGAAGCACTAGAATAAGACGTGGTCCTTACCCTATAGCATAGATCAGTAACATACATTCATATGACCCAGCAAGGAATTGCTTCTTAAATGAACCCTCTGCCTTCTAGAATCAATCAGTTCTCCTTGCAGAGCAACAAAATTCAAAGTGGCAGGCCTGTAACGTGATCATGTTAAAGAATCTTACGGCAACTTTGTCTTTTGGATGTGAGTTGAGGAAAAACTGAAATTCGCAATTTCAAATGGCAAATTTCTGCATTACATATTTTGTAATTTCAAAGAGCATCTGTCACCACACAAAGACAAATATATTTCTCAAAAAAAGAAGAAAAAGGAACATCTGGTATGTTTTTAAACAAGCCTCAGGCCAACTTTGTGTAATGAATCAAAAATGTGCTATAGATATAGTGTTATTTTATGTTGCTTTTAATTTAATCAGTAAATGTGGAATGTTTACATTAAGTATCTCAGAAAGTCAGTTTTCCATAAGGACTTGTAGAAGCTTACAAGGTATTTTGCATCTTTTAATATGTTTCTCCATGTAATAATAAATAATGGTGAAACAAATTTAGATCATATTAATCTTCTGAAAAATAAGTTACTTGTTGGGATGACCTTTGTTTGGGGTGGGGGTTTTAATGCTTGGTGACTTTTATTTTCTCTCTGTGCTGATTTATGTTAAATAATGATCTAGTTTTCACAAGAAAGTTTTTAATCCAACAACTATCAATATTGATTTAGATAAAGGCCCTAACAGATTTAACACATTTTAAAAATGAAATAACATACAGAGAAAAGTCAGAGAAATTGGAAGAATATCTATTACAACTCAAGGGACAGGCCATGAGCCAGCTTTATAAAAAAAAATCTAAAGCTGTACAAATCCTCAGCAGGGAAGAAAATCTTAAAGCATTCATCATACAGTCACTCAGTATTGATGGATGGAATGTGGCATGCTGGCTAGCATCTAAGATGAGAGACATCACTAATAAATGGTGAAATGCAGCCTCTTTAAAAAATTCAATATTGGGGCAACGTTTCCATTTTATCAGATATTTAAGGTGAGTGAATCTCAGAGAAAAGAGGCTCAGAGACTCAAAGAGGCGGAAAGAACTAATAGTCAAAGCTTGGACTTCCGGTGCCAAATTCAAAGTGCAAAGTGCGAACTGGTTGTTCAGCATCATTTGTTCAACATTTTGAGGACACATGAGCATACAATATGATCCTGTATATGAAACTATTTTGCATGACTTCTTCTCCACATATTATGTCTCAATTGAGAATAATGTATACTGAATCACTCCACTGAATTTAGAGATCATGAAAAACAATATTAGTAAGTCTCAGAGGGAGAAGAGAAAGACAGCTTACAGTTTCCACATGAGAGTTTTTCTAATTTCATGGAGTAGGGTGGGTGGTTAGACTCTAACGGCTGAAAAATCTCTTTGGGATCCCCAAGTGTTCCCAACCACTTGGACCTGTCCCAGCTGAGATTTTTGGCAGGCTATCCTGTCACCTTGGTAGCAGATGTTCGCTGACCAGTGCCTTGTGTTATGATGCACAAATGCCACTTCTGCAGTAATACAAAGGCTCTCCTATTTATTACACAGCCCTGTGCCTTCTTTTGTTCCTACTATTCAGTTTGGGGAATACAAGATTGATCCAATTTCCCACTTCTTTCACAAGAAGACCTAGCTGCATGTGCTGTCAGGGGAGCAGAGGCATTGACTTAGAGAAATGAAGGAGGCTCCCAGCCCCAGCAACCCTCTGCTTGAGTCTGGTGTGGACTGGATTTGAGGGGCTTCCTTTATGAGATTGTCTTTGTGGAGTAAGGTAGTATCTGTTACATTCCTGAGTTTTATGGGCTGGTAAGAAAGCAGCAAGGCAAGCACCCTGCCCACACCTGAGAGATCTGGGTTGCTCTTCCCCCAGCAGGCTTTGGTTCTGATTTGCAGCTGGCTTTTCTAGTGGGATTACACATCCCCTTTAATTTCCATAACGAAACCGAGGTTCTGTCACATGTCTGAGTCTTCCTGCAATGCTGCACAGCTCCTGTTCCAACATCAAGCCCTTCAGCTTTTCAGAGAGGCATGAAGATCCTCTTCTTTCCATATATTCTCCAGGCATAACTGCATTTGTTCCATTTTTTCCATTCTGACTTTACTTAGGTGTCCTAGGGTGTGCCCTGAAAGTGCTTTTACTTACGTTATTTTTCCTCTTTGGTGTTTCTTCATCAATTTTATAGCACAGTGTACATTTAGCAAACTTTATATGAAGTGTTCTAAGACCTCATTTTTCCACTGCTCCAGGCAAAAGCAGATGCCTGTTTTGCATTCAAAGTTATGCTAGTTTAGATCTTCAGAGCAAAGCTAGTAAATACCCTTAATCTAAAAAACAGCCTAAATATTTCTGACTTCCATTGCTAAATAAAACTAAGTGCCAGCTACCTTATTAAAGAATCTTGCAGCCACTCAATAGTATATACCAATGACAATTCAGAAGTAAATTTTAAGAGAGATGCATGCAACTTCTGGCTCAAGTTAAAAGATATTAGAGTTCCCATACAGCTTTTCTCCACATGCAACTGTGTAAAACTTAGTCTCTTTGAAGGGATTTATATATACATTAAAAAAATACTTTGCTGTGCTTAGAAGTGGCAGTATCTTTTATAAAATCCAGGATTAGCCCATGATGTGAGAGGAGCTGGTAGCCACCTACATATTTGGAGCTGACAAGTGCTAAAAACCCACTAACCCAAAATAACTTCCCTTGGAGAAGTTACTCTGTAACTTACATACAGAGCATGAGAGGCTTAGATTTCTGTTTAAAGAATCTACTGAGGCCCAGGCTAAGTCCAGTGCTCACTGCAGTTCAGTTATGTATAGCAAACACTTGTAAAGCAATGACTATTGCCAAGCACTGTGCTAAGGGGAAATAAGAAAATAGAAGAATATGACTAAGAAAAAAGCACAGCTTCAGGAGGTAATAGTCCAGATGGAGAAAACCATCAGAATGAAGGTCTCGCAACATGCATGACGCTTCAGTGGACCTTGAGGTATGAGTAGACTTTCTTCAGAGAAAGGAGAAAGGAGGAAGGAGGAAGGAAGAAAGATTTGAGGAAGTAGAGCATGACTGAAATGGAAGAACGAAAATGTGATATATTTTGTTTAAAAAACATTTAAACTCCAGGGATCGAACTCAGGTCCTTGCGCTTGCGAGGCAGGTGGCGGAACCACTGAGCTAAATCCCTGGCCCTAAACTCCATTTTCTTGAAAAAAACTCTTGACAAACTGGGCCTTCTGGTATGAGTGAAATAAAGTGTATGCAGCTAGAGTGGGAGGCTGTGACCAGCACATGAAAGGCCTTGTATTCCATAGCAAGGACTTTGGGGGTTTTTCTACTAGAAAAGGAGAGGTGATTGTGGTGTGGGAAGCAGGGAAATAACAATACAGGGCTTGAATTTCAAAAAGTTACCTCAGAGCACGGAAAGAGTATTTAAAAATAGGCAGAAACTTAATGGCTAATTTCACTCTAATGGAGGGATACACTATGCATCCAGAGGAGAGAGTAAAGGAGCTGGAATTGGTAATACAGGACATAGACTGCTAAGTCTTAAAGTGAGAAAAGGAAACTCAAAAGAAATCTTAAGCAAGGATGGAGCTTGAGAGAAGCCTTGGTAAACAAGAAGCGTCTAATGAGATGACTGAAAGACAACTGGAAGAAAGGGCACTAGGAAGTCAACGTAGTTTAAGTTTTATTACTTAGATTTCCTAAGCTTAGAGAAGTCAAAGTTCACTATTACACTGGGATCTAGAGCTAGTTCTGTTAGAGGAAATTCACATGAAGTGTTACTGAAATAGGAACTCCACAGGTATTTTTAAACAATAGAATTCCTATGATAATTTTGCTATGTAATGCAGCTTATATCAATTAATCTTCATGCCAAGAATATTTCAGTTAAATAAACTACAAACACTAAACTTTTTGAAGTTTTCAGAGAACAGAGTATGAGGATCCAATGGAACCAGAGAAGTAAGCCTGAAACCTTACGCTGTTGCTCTCAAACCCTTTGTAGACTCTTAAATCGTATGGGACAAGGGAAGTAAAGGCAAAAAAGTGTCATAGCTAAGAGATTTTAGTGATATCATGGGCTGCTAAGACAAAAATGGAGTTTGCGCCTACCAACTATTCAGTTGAGACCGAGAAGGAGCTACGTTCTGTAAGTAAAAGCAAATCAAAATGAAGTCATGAAAACTAAAACTCAGCCACAGTTAAGTTAACTCTTTATTGGATCAAAGAGGCCTCTTACTAACTAGAGAAGCATGTCTGTTATAGAAAAGACCATCTTATCAACAGCTTCCAATCCTACAGCTACTGACCATATGTGACTGTGCAGCCTGTGTGATACGAATTAAAATTATTGAAATGGATTTCTACTAACAGTTCCACTTCTCAGTGAAAGTATCACATTTCAAGTGCTTATTAGTCATAAGTGGCAAGGCATAGCATACTGGGTAACACAGATAAAGAATTTTTTAATCATTGAGTATTCTGTTTTAACTCCTGTAGAAGAAAGAGGAAAGAAGGAAAGATGAAGAGGAAAAAACTGTACGGGTTCTGAAAGGTGTTTTTCTTTCTGATTCTTTAATTACTACTTTTATTATAGCCTTATTGAGGTAAAAATTACATATAATAAATGATTCTATGTTTGGTTTATTCAAGTATAGCAAGGCTAACAGATTGGGAAAGGACTTGGATTGAAAAGATAGTTGTCACTTGGAGTTTCCAAAGGGAAGAACATGGCATATAGGGCCACATGGGGAAGCACCAGGGTCAGGTAGGATTAGAGGGCAAAAGAGAAAGCAGACCATAGCCTCTATCATGGCTTCTGTGAAAGAGGCAAAGCAGGGAATGATAAGCAGACTGAAGAGTGGCTCATTTAAATAATTTCAGTAGGCTCCGGGGTTTAGGGGCTGTTCTCAGTTACTTAGCACTTGGGTTTGGGGATTAAGGAAGTGGAATGTTACATCCTGGCCTGGTGTGTAAGAGCTAGACAGAGGAGCAAGTTTGGAGTACGGGCTCTGGGTTGGCTAGTTTAACTATGAACAGTGTGCTCCCAGGTAAGCCTTTTGCCGCCACTTGCCACTGAGATTATCGGTTTAGGAGTGGTAGTCTTTCTCCATTCTGCAAGGTCCAGATGTCACAGCTTCAAGAATACATAAAAATAAGAATATACAGTTTGTACAGACACATAATGTGTAAATGTTAAGTTTTGACACACAATTTAAGTTTTAAAAAGTTTTACTACAACCTTAAAAACATCCCCATAATCAAGTTACTAAACATAGCCAATGCTTCTAAGTTTCCTTACTATGATTTCTATAATTCTTTTCTTCTTTCTTCATTGTCCTTGGCCCAGAAAACTGCTGATTTGTTTTCTGTCACTATAAATTAGTTGAGATTTTCTATAATTTTATGTAAATTTAATCAAAAATATATGTTTCTTCTAATCAATACAATTAGAAAGTAAACTATAATGGAAAAATACATTTACAAACATTATCTCTGATAAGAGATTAGTATCCACAAAAGGAACTTCTACAACTCATTATTTTCAGAAAAAAAAGCAAAAAGACCAGAAAATCAGATTTAAAAGGAAGCAAAAGAATTAGGTATGTTGTGGGAATGTAGCTCAGTACAAAAGCTCTGGGTTCAATCCTCAGTACTGCAAAAATAAAACTACCCTCCCCCACACACAAAAAAGAGAAAGGACCTAAATAGCTATTTCTCCAAGTAGTGCTTGGAGACCAAAGGTGCCATTCCAGCTTGTGTCTATACATCCTCCTTAAAGCCTCCTGTTGTCATAGGTGGGGCTTTTCAGAGGTGCCTGGATCAATGGTGTGTGATCCTGGGATTAAGGGTGTGTGATTACTAAATTAGTCCACTGATTGGTTTGGCATAATTCTGGGTCTCCCTAATGAGAAGGCTCCACCCAAAGGGCTGGTAGCCTGGAAGGGATAAAAGGGAGAGCCTGGCTGCTGCAGCCACTTCCTTGGTACTTCACTACTTTGCTGCCTTCCTGCCTTCTGCCCACCATGAACTGCTTCTCCTCTTAGATGTCCCTCTGCCATGCCACCCTGCCTAGAGCCAGCCAACTTTGAACTAAAACCTCTATAAACTGTAAGACAAAATAAACCTTTCCTCCTTTAACTTTGGGTGTTGGGTATTTTGCTCAGCAATGAGAAAAGTAACTAAGATAGGTAGGGTGAAATGCAAATCAAAACCACAGTGAGATGTTACCTCTCACCTGTTAGGATGGTTCAGTAAGAAACAAAAATCATACACACACACATACACACACACACACACACACACACACAATAACAAGTGTTGGCAAGAATGTGGAGAAAATTAAATCCTTCTACATTATGTACAGGGAATTTAAATTGGTGCAGCCACTATGGAAAATAGTATGGAGGTTCCTCAAAAATGAATAAATAAATAATAGAACTCTCATTGAATTCAAAGTGCCTACTTATCACTATATATTCAAAGAAATTGAAATCAGGGTCTTGAAGCAATATCTGCACTTCCACATTTATTGCAGCATTATTCTCATTATGGAAACAACCTAATTTTTCATAGATAAATAGATAAGGAAAATGTGGTATGTGCCTATAATGAAATGTTATTAAGATTTAAAGGCAGGAAATCCTACTTTTGATACAACATGGATGAACCTGGTAAGCATTATACTAAGTGAAATAAACCAGATACAGGACAATCCTGCAATATCTCATTTATATGAGGAAACAATATTCAAACAAATAAAAATAGAGTAGAAAGGTAATTTCCAGGGGCTGGGAAGAAGAGGAAATGTGGAGGTGTTGAACAAAGTGTACAAACCCTTTAAACAAGATGAATAATTTTACCAATCTACTATATAGCATAGTCCCTACAGTTCACAAAACTACACTGTATACTTAAAATTTTGCTAAAAATGTAGCCCTTATGTTGAGTGTTGTTACCACAACAAAGGGGAGTAAGTGGGTGTGTGTGGGGGGGAGACTTCTACAGGTGAAAATGAAAGGAATTTTTCTTTAGAAAATATAAGACTATTCAGATTCTCTATTTCTGCTTGAATGAGGTTTCCTAGTCACATCTGTCAAGGTATTTGTTCAGTTCATTTCAGTCAGCTACATTTCAAACATAATTAGCTAACATACTATCTTTCCTTACTATGCTTTTTGATGTGTATAATAAGTTTTACTTTTCATTTCTATGGTGAGAAGTCAATGAATTGACAACAGCCATTACACAACAGCAATAACATGAAACATAGGGAAGGGGTAAAACAGTTTACATGTTATAAGATTCTTCTATTTTCCAAGCGGTGATACCATCAGCTCATTGTAGATTTTAATGCATCAAGGATACATGTGGTAATCTCTAGGGGAAACATTTTTAAAAAGAAATGTGTTTCTTTTTTTAAAAGAAACTTTAAAGCCACTATTGTTTCATGCTGGACTATTATTAATGTTTCTACAGTACCTCAGGCTTTTACTGGTGAAATTATTTAGAATACTGTATTTTATTTAATCCAATATATCTAAAATATTGCCATTCCCATTGCAAATCTATTTAAAAAGCATTCTGTGGTGTCTCTGAAGTCCAGTGTACATGTTGTACTTATATCTCAAGTTGTACTAGCACATTTTAGGTACTCAAATAACCACGTGTAGGTAGTAGCTACTCTATTGGATAATGTGGTCTTGTGTCTAATTTCTTTACCTAAAAAAATAACACCCTATTGATTCCATCATTTGTTAAATATTGTTTCCTCTGCTGAGTATAACTGAAGCAACATGTCATGAGATGATGTATTCTTTTATTTTCTCAATGAGAACTGAATCAACAAATGCAACATTCTTCTAGCTTGTGATTTGTTTTATAAAGTTTACTTCCCAGAAATGTACTTTCTTGTGGCTTTTAGAAATGTTTAAAAATCATGGAATCTTAACAATATGTTGATTTTCAAGTCTTTGGAATACATTAATATCCCCACAGATAATAACAGACAAATAATTCTCTCACACTGAATATTTAGAAAAGCTGAGGAAAGAGACAAAAGAAAAACCAAGCAAATATTTTACTTTTGAGAATGTGAGAATATTCACTCTTGTGAATACAATAATCAGAAACAGCAAACCTTACTTTATAGAGGAAATTAACTTTCAAACAAAACCAGATCATTATTAGGCCCTGAACAAATTGCAAACATGAACTAGGATGGTCAGATGAATTCTGAACTACTCTATAATCCACTAGGCATCTTTAAGCTATCCCTCAATGTCAATAAATGTGAAATATCGGGGGAGAAGAGCACTCTTTAAAGTTTTAGTTTGCATCATGGATATCTTGGAATTTTATCTGCTATATGGACAGCTTTCCAACTCCAATGAAACCTCCAAAAAAGCTAACATTTTATCTGGTTTAAAGAATTTAAAAACTAATGACAATTAACATCTCTCCACATTTATATGAGATACTTCTTATAGCAAATGTGTTATTTATCTTCTGTAAGTTTAAATTCAGGTTCAGACGTAGTTCAGGCAAATCAAATTATGTAAATAAGTTATAAAATAATTTAATTCCCTCATGTCATCTCCATGATGTAAACTTATCAAAATAAAAGTAGCTTAAGGTTGAAGAGGGTAAACCAATCAGGCTGAGTTAGGAAAGACTTTTGAGATATGTTCAAGATAAATTGCAAAATAAATATCAAAACAATCTATGAAAACAAAAGTTGCATTATAAAATCAATCTCATATATTTATTTATATTTCTCTTGTCATAAAAAGATTTGTTTCAAGGATTAACTAAAATAATATAGAACAAAACAGAAACAGGTCTTTAAAACAAAAGAAAAAATCCAGAATACGGATATAAAATAGAACCAGGTCCAAGGATAATAGAGTGAATCATTACAAAATGCTCTTCACTCTAATGAAATTAAGGCCACACATTGGCTGCTAGCTTTCTAGCACTCACTTAGGAAAGAAAATCTTGGTCAGTAAGAGAATTCAGAGTGTTGTTAAAATTGACCTAAGTTGCTTGGAATAAAACACAAGACATTTTGATGCAAAACTAGAAGTTATATTTTCCTTATTGTCTTCATGAAGTTGTCACCATGTAATTAAAAAAAAATCATCACCTATGAAATATACAAAATGGAGGATTTTATAGCAATCATCACAAGCTCACAAGTCAAATGACTGCTGAATTTTATTTCTTTTTTAGTGAATTAACCAAGTATTTGCATATGATTTGGATAAAATAGGATTCCAAATGGTGGGAAAACGTCACAGGAGGTGAAATAAGGAAATCACAGTCTCTAATTCTGGCTTGGCCATTAACTAAATCTTGGAAAGGTGCTTACTTTTTCTGGGTTTTATTATCTTTGTCTGTTAAAAAATGGCACTAATTTCAAAGGTTTTTTTCCAGCTCATGATTTCTATGTTTCTAAGGAACCATGTGATTTACTGCAAACTTGAGAGTCAGTAAGGAGAATAAAACCTTCCACCCTCACCGTCTACAAAGTCATTTTGAAACAAAATGAGTAAAAGTGTTCACCATAGTGTAGAATAAAGCAGAAATGGTCCCCATATCTCACTGGGTAAAACCATTTTAGACTCTTCTGTGTCTTAAATTATAAATAGGTGGATCCACATGATTAATGATGATTGATTGGATTTTAATAACATTAATACACAAGTACTCAGCAACTTTTTTGTGTTTTAAATGGAAATTTCCATCTCTCAAAGACAGATTGAACTTAGTTCATCAAGTATTGGGAAAGAAATTGAAACGAATCTTCTGTGAAAAATTGATTAATATTTTATGTGTGCAACCTACATTAAATACATTATTCTAGGCACTGTTGAAAATATCAACAAACATATATGCATCAGTAAGTGAGCTTCGACATCTCTTTTAGTATTTGTTCACTTGTTACTAGTAGGATGTTTTAAAAATTATCATTAGATCCTTCACTTAAGATAGTGCTATTTTTTAACCTTCAATAAATATGAACTTCATCTGAAAAATTATAATTTCATTTGCAGTTTTTACGGATTAGGATAAAAGCAATATAGGAAACTCTTTCTGAGAAGCATTAGCTTGAATCCTTTGGATTTTTAATCCCACAGACTACATTCCAGGTTTGAGAAAACACTTGTTTGAAAAAATGTTTGAGATGACACTTGTTGGTTTGTCAGACTAAATATTTGAAATAGGGGCAGCATTTCACCTTGCATATAGAATCTAAATCTTGTCTTAGCCCAGATACGGAAACAAGGGAAGACCTGGAGTCTTTCATAGCTGGTATTCCTATAATTGATATAATCCATGGCTAAAAAATCCAGAAAGAAACAAATTGGGATGCAGGCATCCAAGAGGACCTCTGTGTCCTACAGATGGGTGGAAGTACTCATATTCCAAACATTTACCAAACTTCTGGTAATTCTAGTCTCTTTTGTATATCACCTATAGCTCAAAGTACTCACCTCTTAGTGCGTAAAACTGCAAATGGGAAAGGCAGAGGGCATTTGATTATAGGTGAGATTAAAAGTTTTTCATTTGCTCTCTATATAGTTTAGTTTAGTATTTTTATTCTAGGAGAGTGCTGGCTAATAATCAGCTTCATGGCCCACATTTAAATTTCCTCTTGTCTATAGCCTAGCTCTCTTTTACCTACCCTTTTTTGATTTTAGACATCAATCTGGCAACTTGGGTTGCTGATGGGTTTTTCTAGGTCACTCCAAATCCCCCAATTTGGACCATGTTTTTTCTAATACTACCACTGCGCTGTTCATTAGTAGCACTGGGACAGTCAAGAAACAATATCCTATTTCTAAAATATACTCAGTACAAGACACCTCCAGATAAATCAAGGTCCAGACATGAACTTCACCTCTTAACAGAATTTAGAAAAATCATTATTTTCTTGAATCTATTTCCTCTTTGTAAAATGAAGGTGATTATTTCTAATGAAGTTGTCTAGGATAAAGGGTCTAGCTAAGTAGCCTAGGATAAATGCTAGCTCCCTTTCCACAATAAGTGATTTGTGAAAAATAAACCATAAGAATAAAATAGGCAGTCTAAGATCCCCTACCAGATAGAAATGTACCCTAAACATAATTTCTTTCTTTTGTGATTATTATTTTTTCTATTCCAATCAGAAAGACATTCAGTTTTATGGTTTGTTTCTTTAAACTTTGGAACTTGCTTTTAGTTGGGTATTTTCTGATGTCTTCGTTTGCCTGATGTATTAATTACTGGGAGAGGTATCCTATTCTACACATTTCATTTCTCAATTTTTTCTATTCAATTTTATTCCATTTTTATTTCTATCAGACTGAAGTTCATGTCCCCTCTGCTAATTTGGAAGCTATGGACTCTATTCTTTTTATAAGATTTTTATTGATACATATCCCATAAAAATTACTGATTTAAATTATACAGTTAAATAACTCTTAGTATAGTCACTAGCTGTACAACCATCACAACACACTAAGCTTAGCGTATTTTCATCGCTCTGAAAAGAAATCTTGAACCTATTAGCAGTCACTCTCACATAAGCAGTCAGTCCCACATAAGTCACTAATCTGTGCTCTGTTTCTAGAGTTGCCTGTCCTTGACCCTTCACATAAATAGAATCTTATGATATGCAGTCTTTTGGGGCTGTTTTCTTTTACTTGATATAATGCTTCAGTCAGCATATGAGCAAAATGTATCCATATTATAGCACACACCAGTACTTCCATCCTTTATATGTCTAAATAATACTCCATTGTATTAAAATATACATGCATGTGGATAGTTACTTCATCTATGCATAGAAATGGTTACATTTTATGTATTATCTATCCATCAGTTGATGAATTTAGATTATTTCTGCTTTGCAACTGTAAGAATACTGCAATGAATACTATGTTCAAGCTTTTTATGTGGAAGTGTGTTTTTACTTCTCTTGACTATACACCTACAACTGTAATTGCTAGGTCATTTGGATACACTATCTGTTTCATTTTGAGAAACCAGAAAGTTGCTTACTAAAGAGGAGACACCATTTCACAATCTCATGGCAATATATGAAGATTCCAGTTTCTCCACATGCTTGCCAATATTAGTCCTTATCTGTCACTATAACAGTGGCCAGGCCAAAGTAGGCTGACATGGCATTTCATAGTAGTTTTGATTTGCATTATTTTAATGGTTAACGATGTTAATAATGTTGAGCACCCTTTTCATGTGCTTTGGTTACGTGTATATTTTCTTTAGAGACATTCATATTTTTGCCTATTTTTAATTAGGTTGTCTTCTTTTATTTCTTAAATTCTTTTATTGGTACATTTTAGGTATACAATACATTTACATTTATCATTGGGTGCTAGTACCTGTACATGGTGTATCTTGGTTCTTATTTTTTCCCCATTACCTGTGCACCCTTCCCTATTTACATAGACTTTGTTTCCATTTTTTTTTCTTTTCTCATAATTTTTCCTTTCCATTCTTTCCTTTCCCCATCTCCTCCCACCACCCCTACCCCTTTGGACCTTTTCCTGTTTCAAAGTATCAATTATAAGTTATTAATCCTTTTAATCCTTTTTTACACTCAGTTTCTCACACTAGAGAAACTATTTGGTATTTACACATGCGTGTCTTATTTATTTCACTTAAGAGTATGGCCTCAATATGCATCCATTTAGCTATAAATGACTCTAGTTTCTCCTTCTTTACGGCTGAGTAGTACTCCATTTTATTAAAAAACTACATCTTCTTTATCCAGCTTCCAGTTGATGGGCACTTGGGCTGTTTCCAAGCTTTAGCTATTACAAACTGTGCCGCAATAAACATGGGTATACATATATCTCTCTGGTATTATTCTTTTAATTCTTTTGGGAAAATACCCAGCAAGGGAATAGCTGGGTCAAATGGGACCTCCAGCTAGGTTTTCTTCTGATTGATGAACTGAAAGAGGTATTACATATTCTGGACACAAGTCCCTTATCATGTATTTGATATTGATAGGCAAATATTTTCATCAATTCTGTGAGTTGGGTTTTCAATATCTATTTTCTTATTTTGTCACTTGTGTATTTATTGACATAATTAACAAATCTTGAAGATAGACTAAAATTTATTCTAAGAATTTATCATTTTAGTTCTTACATTTAGATCTATGATCCATTTTGATAGATGTTGGTGTGTGATGTTGGGTATAAGGAAAACTTCATTCTGTGTGGATACAGTTTCCAAAACATTTGTTTAAAAGATTCTACTTTCCCCATCAAAATGTTGTGGCATCCTCAAAATCAGTTAACTCTAAATGTATGAATTTACTTCTAAACTCCCAATTCTACTCGCCTGTATGTCTGGCTTTTTTTTTTTTTGGTACTGGGGATCGAACTCGTGTCCTTCTGCTTGTGAGCCAGGCAGCAGAACCACTGAGCTAAATCCCCAGCCCCTGTATGTCTGTCTCTATGATCGTGCCACACTGTCTTGATTATTGTAATTTCATAGTAAGTTTTGAAATTTGAAAGCATGGGCCTCCATGTTCAGTCTATTATTTTAAGATTGTTTTGGTTCTGAGTCCCTAGTTTTCCATTTGAAATTTAGGAGCATCTTGTCAATTTCTGCAAAAAGATCAAACTAGATATTTTTCTTTGTGGTAATTAGTTTACACCATCCCTAGAAATTAATACAGAATATTACCGTTTTAACAGTATTGATTCTACCTATCTATGAATATGGAATATTTTTCCATTTACATTGTCTTCTTTAATTTCTTTTAACTATGTTTATAATAATTTTCGGTTTACAAGTCTTACATTCCTTTTTTAATTTAATCACTGGCATTTTACTCTTTTGGATGTTGTAAATTGAACTGCTTTCTGATTATTACTTATATACATATATAAATACAACTGAGTTTATATATTGATCTTATGTCTTTAAAATCTTTTGGAACTCATTTAATATTTCTTAGAGTTGTTTCCTTATATTCCTTAGGACTGCTTACATATAAGATCATTTCATCTGTGCATAGAAATAATTAAACTATTTCCTTTCCAGTCTAGGTTCTTTTTACTTTTCTTATCAAATTTCCCTGGATACAACATCTAATAGAGTGATGAACAGAAATGGAAAAAGTGGACATTCTTATCTTATTTCTGATCTGAGGGGAAAACTTTCTTTCACCATAAAATATCATGGAATGTAGGAGTTTTTCACAGATACTTATTAAAGATTGAATGTTTTCTCTTCTCAGTTTGTTGCAGGTTTGCATCTTGAAGAAATGTTTGGTTTTTCAAATATTTTTTGTAACTATTGAGGCAATTCTATGGTTTCTTCGTATAGTCTGTTGGAAGTCTATTACATTCATCTGTTTGGTGATGTTAAATCAACATGACTTCCTAGGACAAATTCCACTTGGTCTAGATGTGTATTTCTTTTTTGAGTATATTACTGGATTTGGCTTGATAGTGTTGTGTTGAAGATTTTGCAACTATATTTTAGGAGATATTTATCTGTCATTTTCTTTTCCCATATTTCCTGGTCTAGTTAAGACATAAAGGTATTATTGGCCTCCTCAACTCAAATTGAGAAATATTCCTTCCATATTTTTTGAAAAGTCCATAGGGGATTGGTATTCATTTTTCTTTAAACATTTGGTAGAATTCACTTCGGACCAAAATCTTATGCATGTCCTCTCAAGTCTGATTGCAGGTAGCTACAAAGATAATGGAAATAAACCTAGCAAAATGTTTTGAGAAGGCCCTTTGATTACACGCCATCAGCTGCTTTTGCTTCTTTTTAAAACGTAAGTTGAGAAGTTACTACAGTAAGCTCCCTTATACCCGCCTCCCTGCTCTCTGTCTCCCAGCTATTAGTATTGATGAGCAAACATTGACATATTATTATTAAGTTTGAGAACTTGGAGGGACTGAATAAAGCTCAAAGGGTGTTTTTCTAAGTATCACATGAAATTGAGTAAAACTGATGATACCTGGAGTTGGTGGTTTTCTACATAAACTGTTCAGCACCTCCAACTCCCTTAATGGCCTATTTCTGAAGAATGTGCCCTCTCTGTAGACTGCCAGTGACTTTCAGAGTCAGCTTGAGTCAGATTTAAAATACTGGGGGTGAGTGATCCTCATTGCCCAGGTGCAGAGCTCACATTTTCTAAGTCCCCACTCCTGCATTCTGCACAGCCAGATAATAACAAGAAGTGCAGGAAAGTACACTGTGGGGCAAATGGTAGCCAGTGGGAAGTTGGAGTCAGTGGTGCCAGGCAAAGTTTCCTCTCTTTGTCCTTTTGTTTGACTACTTTAAATTATATCTTTTCCTTGCAATTCTTGCAAAGAAATTCTTTTGTGCAGAATATACCTACTGAATGTCTATTGATCTTTTTTGCAGCTGGTTGAAAAGAGCAGCTGGTACAATAGCTCATTACATTACATTGCTCTTTCCATCTTGCTATTGGTTTTCTACCACATCACTGCCCTAAGCTTGCACTTCCTCTTTGAAAGGTTATCAGCATGATCCTTGCCTCAGGTTCTGCTTTCTAAAGAACCTTTGTTAAAACATGAAGTTTTAGTGATCATACATGTAGATTAGGTCAAAATATAGAACAAGTTCTTTAATAAAATAGTAAATTCACTGAGGAAGATAGAAGTAGTGGACTTAGAAGGATAAAATAGCTTACAGATGATCATAGGGTATCAGCAACTTTCTAAATAATGTCATATGGAAACATTATATTGAGTATTTAGAAGAAAGGGTGAACAAGTGGTGATTTCAAAGACACAGAGTTGAAGTACTCTTATATAGGATTTTGCTATTATAATTTGAAGACATTTACAATAATTACAATATTAAGGGATAAGAAAAACATGCAAAAGCATATACACAGATACAAATACCCATATGAATGTCTTAAAGAAAATTTACTAGCTGAACAAGTTTGTTGTCATTATGCTTTTCATTGAGTAATTTGAAATAAATACTTACTTTCCATTCACAAAATATTTATATGGGCCAGACAATCTTCTATGTGCTTAGAATAAGTTGATTTTAAAAATTTCCTAAATCATGACCTATAGAGTTCATTTCCTAACATAGTGAAGCAGAGAATAAACAACTGACATGATACTTAAGTAACACAAAAGACATAACTAAATGGAATGGGGAAAAAATAGAAAAAGGTGAAAGATATCAAGACTGTAGAGGAGTTGTTAGAGGAAAAGTTTGAAATTGTAATTAAGATGTAATTAAAGTAGGTCTCAGATGAGAAAATGGAAAAAAATAAGCAGATAGGCAGATATCAAAGAGATGGAAACTGAAGAACAGGGAGATATGGGAGGTAAGGCAGATCACGCACGTCAGGCTTTGTGGGCCGTTACTAGCACTTGGTTACTTTAAGGGAAATTGGGAGCCACTACAGTGTGTAAGAGACAAAGGCCACAGTTTACCTTCCATTTTGGGAGGATTACTCTGGATGTGTGCAGAAAAGAGACTGCAAGGGTAATAGAGAGAAAGCAGAGAGCCCTGGCAGGAGGCGATAGGAGAAAACCAGCCACTGGTTCAACTCAGAGCATTAGCAGTGGGGGTGTGAAGAAGATCCTGAGGGTTCTGATGGATTGGAAGTGGTGTGTGGAAGAAAGCAAAGAGGGAAGAAACAACTCCAAAGTTTTCGGCTTGAACAACTGGAAAGTTGAAGTCCCGTGAACTGGGATGAGCAAGACTCTGGTTGGAACAGGTTTGGTTTGGTTTGAACATTTTACATTAGGCTTGTCTTTTAGACACCTAAGGGGAAATAAAAGGAAGAAGTTAGATATATTAATAGAGCAGAAGTCAGTACATTTTATTATAAAGGGCTGGATGTTCTGTGTTGCTACTTCTCTGCCAATGTGTAGCCACAGACCACGTGTAGAAGATTAGGCTGGCTGTATTTCGATAGCAAAAACAGCTACAGTTCAATTTGGCCTGAGGGGTACTTTGCTAATTCCTGATTCAAAGTTTGAGAGGGAGGCCTGGATTGGAAGAGAATACTTGGGAAGTATCCGCATATAAATATTTCTAAGTTCATACTAATTTGATGTAATAATTTATTCTGCATTTGATATCTGCATTTTCCCCCTTTATGAATAGTAATTATACTTTCTACCCTATTACTAAATATATCTATTTTCCTCAAAAGGAAGCCTGCAGGAAACTAGGAAAAAGCCAATTTGATAAATGAATAAAAAATCTTAATGAAAATAATCTTTTAAATAAAGAAAGTCTGATAAATATATGTTAAAATGTATTATATTTAGTTTGACTGCAATATTCACATGTAATTGAAGATCTATTTAAGGCAGACAATGCTACTCAGTTCAGTCAATCCATAGACACATTAATTGTATATACATATAATGTAAATGTAAAACAGAGATGGACTTAAACCATGAAATCATATTCACGATAAAGAAGAAATGTCATCAATGCCAAAAAAAAAAAAAAAATGGATTTGAATGAAAAAAGAGATTGTTACTCATTAACTAGTCAGCACAATTTTAATTTTATAGCCAGCCATGCCTTAGAAACAAATTATTTTAAAAAGTTTTAGGACAAAGAATGATGCAATTCTAAGGATAAAAGAGGATTCATTTAACAAAGAGATGAATTGACAGGAAGTTTAACAATCAAACAGTTAAGATGAATTTTTTTCCAGTCATACATAGTTTAGCAAAAAGAAAATACTACTGAAAAATGCTTGTAGGCAGAGGAATAAAACCAAACTTCAATTACTGATATTCAAGCAATATAAAAACACAGTTTTAGGAAAACAAACAGAGGACTGAAACATCCCTTCCGAGTTTAGATTTGAGGCCATAACAATAGTGCTTCTTTACAGAGTACTATCCCCTATGAGGGGTTATTTCTCCATAAGTAAATCATTTTAGAAGGCACAGGAAACTATAGTTTTTAAAACAGTGTTTCTCAAACTTTTTTACTATTTCCCCTCAAAGGAATCTTTTTAAAAAAAATTTTCTTCCTAATCTTATAAACTTTTAAAATTATAATTCTCCAGATACACTGAATAATCAAGTACGTATTTACGTACAGACTCATAGTTTATACATTTCTTGGAGGCCACAGGCTATTTTGATATCTAAGATTTTTCCCAATGCTCCACACCCCACCCCATCCCTATTAGGGACAATATTACTCCCTGAGAATGACTGCCTTGAGGATAGACTATCTTATATAAAATTTACATCCTCTAATGCTTTTTCTGAATACCTTGGTTTGTTAGGGTGCGTGATAAAAAGGAGATAGAGGAGTAAATTAGAGGAATATTGCTAAAGAAATTAAAGAGTATTTTGTCTCATTTTGCTACAGCTGTAAAATGAAGATAATATTTAAAGGACAGACTGTTACTTCCACTTTCTGAAGCTCAATCATCTATCAACATACTTTGGTAGCAAAGATTAATGTAAGTTAGAAAATTATTTTCAGCCTGTTTTGATGAGATAGTCTGATTGTCTTAGCATCTCAGTTTCTAGATCTTGAATATAAAAATTCGAGCCATAAATAGCACTGTAGAGAATGACTAAGAAAACAACCTTTGGTATCTCTATCTGAATTATGATTTCCTCAAATTCATGAAGCAGTCTGTCTTTGTAAAAAAGATAGTGGGCTTGAAAGCAACAATATAGGCCAACTTCCTAGCCTAACTGCAGCTGTTCTCCAACTTTCCATGTTGTGTTGGGGTAGGGAGCACACAGACAAACAAGAAGAGCAGTTTGCATGGGCTGAAACTGTGGCATGACTCACAAAGTCCTGTGAATGAACTCTGAGAAAGAAGTGACTAACATTCTGATTGTGTTTCTACAAAAACAAGTTAATTCTATGCTCCATTTATATTCTACAGTCAAGTAAAATTTATGTGTGCACTTCATGATATTTAGTGTCATCTGATGAAACAACTTAATGTGGAAAAGTCCATTTTTAAGGAAAATAAAAACATGTTTCAGGCTCAGAGATTGTTACTCCAAATCACTCCTTTGGAACACCCAAAGAATTTTCCTTAAAAAGACAACTCCAAAGATAAAGCCTGGTGTCTTTTTTGCACAGAAGGAAAGAGGTTGCAAAATGATAATAACATTAGTTGAACATAAGGAAGCTGGAGAAAAAAAAATTCATGAGGTTGGCAATAAAGAGAGATTTTTCTAGTGAGTTAGTGGAACACTTGTGATACCCTGTTGTACATCTAAACAATGTCCTCTGTTTTTAAATAATAAAAAGTGAATAGGTGACATCATGAACTGTAGATTTGAACTATGCTCCATTACTGCAGTCAATGCTTAGTCAATTTTTAATTTCCCAGGAGAGGCAGATGTTTAATGTAACATTTCTATAATAAATTTTCAATCAGTTCATTTACCCCAGTATTTATCCAGTCACCCACCCAAGTCCTATTCATCTTACCATCCTTCTAAAGAGCATATTCTATTCTCCATACGATAAAAGCCTAGCCACCCCTTGGCTTGACAGAGGAGATACTTTTCAACATGAACCTGGCCTAACATTAATCAAGAATCTTCCTTGGAACCTGAGCTCTATCCATTGCTGACTTGTTTGGTGTGCGGAACCCTATTAGGACATCCTTGGAATTGATGACTGTTTCATCAGGGAGTCTCAGAAGTATTTCCTTCTTCAAGAAAGCTGTGTCCAACACAGAAATTGGCCCAACAACAGTATTTCAATTGTGAGTTCATCTTCATATCTATTAGTCAGCCTTGTTCACAGCCAAATGCATTTATGAATATTAAGAAAGATGAGATTAAAAGTAAAAGCACTGAGGCACAAGAAAGCACTCTCTTGGTTCCACTAGACCAAAGAACAGAGGAGCTCTTTCAATTTTCTGAGTTTAGTACATGAGTATTGAATAAGTGTTGAAACAAACCATGAATGAATGATGAGATGAATAAGTGAACAACTAACTTCTAGGTGATACATTCATAAAATCTGTTACAGAAATCTGGCCTCAAATGGTAGTGACTTTATTTTCTTCTCATAAAACTCTGTACTATTTTGGCATTTAATAAACAAAGGTCAATATAAGCTAAAAATGTCCACATAGCTTTTAAACAAGAAACCTTTCTTTTCTTTTAAGATACTAATATTTAGATTGCTTCCATACAGTGCTTTGGTACTTTCCCATAAAATTAGCAAGAAAGCTCCATTCAACAGAAACAGCTTAAAGAATCATCTTTTTTGGCCCAAAAGCAGAGTCCCACCCCCGGCCCTGAGGAGGTAAGCAGCACACCCCCACACTGAAATGAGAAGACATGTAAACAAATCTCAAAACCAGACTTCCAGATCACCTAAAGCAACCCCAAAGGGAAACGAGATGGAACACTGATACTCAACCACCTGGACTTTCTGAACTGGCAACAAAAGAGGATCTGGAAAAAAATGAAATCAGAAATAATTTCTCAGATAACAGCAGAGATTGTGCCCATAGTGCAACACATGATTAGTAAATCTAGAGAGGACACAGATAAAAAAAAATAGAGGAGCTGAGGAACATGATGGAATCCCAACATAGGAAACAAATGGAATCCATAAAACAGATGCAAACAGATTTCCAGGAGATTAAAAACTTCATTGAAAGCAGAATGAGCCAATGTGAGGACAGGATTTCAGATATAGAAGATAAGTTTGGAATTAGTGACCAGGAAAAGAAAAATTTCTTTAAAATAGTAAGGGACCATGAGAAATCAATCCAGCAGCTGCTAGACGATGCAAAGAAGAATAATATTAGACTGATAGGAGTCAATGAAGAAACAGGAGAAAGTGCAGATGACATAAAAAAGAATCATCTTTTTTAATTTCCAGGTGTGTGTGTGTGTGTGATGTGATGTGCTATGTGTTAAGAAGTATCATTTCCTCCACATTTCTCACAGTCCTTTAAGGTATTCACTTCAACTATTGTACACAATATGAAGTCAAAATGTTTGCCAATCAATAAACAACATGTATTTAAAAATTCAACTGAGGTTAGCAAATTTCTAATGAAACAAACACTTAAATGTCTGTATCAATTACTACTCAATGCAAATTCAATGCTTGAAGATTGTTTAAAATTTCTTGCTCATCTTGTTCTACCCCCTTCTATCCCTCCCCACACATACTTTTTTTTTTCATCATGGCTGGGGAGGGGACTTCTGGGCTTTAGTTCCAGGTCTAGCTCCTGCAGTTAGTTGCTGTGTTTAATCTAATTTTAATGCTTATGTTCATGTTGTCTGTCTTCCAAACTTTCAGTGAGTTCTGAGTATATTTCTGAACAAATCTAATACATTTATATTCTATTCTGATTGTTAAGTATTTATTGAACACAATCATATGGTGTATGCTTGGATGATGAATATATGGTAAATATTATTATCTCAAAGAATATTGACTTTATTTTTCCAGATATATCTTTAATTATAATTTGCAAGAGCCTACGTCTGTAATGTGAAAATTGCAACCTATCCAAAAGGAAAATTCAAAGTAGTTCAAGGTGAAATATTTTTGCATCAAAAATTACTCCTAGGGCCAGGGATGTAGCTCAGTGGTTCCTCCGCCTGGCTTGCAAGTGAAAGGTACTGAGTTCAATCCCCGGTACATAAAAAAAAATAAATTACTCCTAAATGGAATTAATAAGTGAATATTGTTACAGTGCTAAATGGCTCATAATTTTAAAAGCTGCATAATTCTCTAAGGAAGACCATATAATATATAGCTGCTGATCAATACTAATTATTACTAGGAGGCAAAGTTGACATATCAGTCAATGTGTATTTGTCTGAATTTTATTTCTGATTATCAGTTACATATTGCATTCTAATTAGATACTAGGTTTCTAAAATTCCATATAGCTTGATTGACATTTTTGACTATGTTTGCATGACATGAGGATTAGTCAGAGGCCTTCAGACAACAGCTACTTTATCTCTGTTAGTGGCCTCACTATTTCTATTAGATAGCAATTTACAGCATGCAATGAAATGCATGCAATGATATTGTAGCTAGAAGTGCAGCTATTTCATTAGAATAGGCAATTCTCTTCTGTAGTAGAATACTGTCATTTCAATAGTCCTAGTAAAAGTCAAAGAAACACTACATTCCTCAAATCATTTAAGAATAATGTTAATATTCTGTCATAACAAAAATAGAAATTATATTAAATCAAACACCTGCTAGATTTCCATCTGAATTTTTTCTATTTAAAGCAGCACACTCTGCATAATATTTGGAAAGTGAAACACCAGCTGGAAAAATTCATATGGAATACAGTTCTAAGTGACAGATTTCAAGAGACAAAAACATTAAAAATACTCTATAGATATTAATTTAAAGGGGTGCTGTATCTTTTGATGTTGGCTTCTTTCACATTCCACAGAAGAAATCACCTCAGTACAAATTGAACTAGAGGCATTCATTTCTATAAAAATCCTCCATGATTAATTACATCTTTGAAATAATTGTGTTCTAGTAAATGGCCCAGAAAAGATGTTTTCTAGAATTTAGCACACTGTTCAGCCAGATAAATTAGCACTGAAGACCTTTTCCCCATTAAGTGGATGAGTGTTTATAAATACTTTCATGCAGTGTTTATTCACAATTATATTTCTTAGGTCAAATAAAGTTTGTCCTATAGCACCAATCTTTTCCTTGTCACTCTTCTGAGAGAGCATCATGCCACCCTTTGCTGAGTTTTCCAATAACAAGCAGGAGAATAAGGTAACAGAAACAAATAGTGACCTAAAGAGACAGCCAGCCGATGGCCCTCAGGAATGTCCTCACCTGAAATAACCACTCTGCTCTTTGGCTGTTACTAAAGAGAAAGCTCCAGAACTAGAAAGCTTGCCGGAACTAGAAGGTAGGCCTCAAAAGAAAGGAAACATTTCTATTTTTTGTCTTACCTTTGCTTCCCATTATGGTATAAGGTATAAAGACTCTTAAATAGTATTTTGCCACCCCTAAAAATGTTTGTTACTATGATATGGTGGGTAGCCGTTTTTAGATTATTATGGCTTAGATCTAAAAGATCCCTGAAATCTCATGGGTTCACAGGTGGGGTTTTTGGAAGGTGATTGATCACAGGGCTTTAACTTCCTCAGCAGACTGATCCATCAATGAGGTCTTTATTGAATGGCATTACAGCCTACATGAAAGGAGCAGTTCATAAGGGCATGACATTGGGGACTATATCTGGTCCCCAACCCCTTTCTATCTGGCTCTTTCCCTTTCTCTCTGCTTTCTGTCTGCCATGAAGTGAGAGCTTTATACTGCCCTGCCTTTCCACCGTGATGTTCTGCCTAAAAGCAATGGAACCAATGGATCGTGGACTGAAACCTCTGAAACTATAAGCCAAAATAAGGTATTTGTAACAGTAGTGAAAAGCTAACACTGATGCTACTAAAATTACTGTCCTATATATCTTCTAACCACCATGCCTGCCTTTCAAGTGCAAGGTCCTGAGTTTGAGCCCTGATACGGGGAGAAAAAAAATTTAATCAAAACAAAACAATAAACCTTCTAACAAGACACTCATTTTTTCCTGATCATTTATTCACTCATTCCTTTACTCATTCCATAAAAATTAATCTTTTCAAAGAGAAATAAATTAGTTAATGCCTCAAATCTGGAAGAACTCGATCTCATCTTTCTTTTCTTGTAATCTGTCTCAGCAGCCCCATTGTCTCTTGAGACAGGAAGGCAAGAAATAGTGATGACACTCTAATTCTCTCAATTTAGTTCCAGCTTGTTAGATCTAACCACAAACCACATGAGTTAAGGAGGTGCTCAGATACACAGTCGCCTTGGGGAAGCAATTCTGAGAATCAGAATTATAGAGCTTAAGAAATGTTTCCAGTTTTTGATGCTTCAGGTAATTGAGCCTCAGCACTAAAACTGAGTCCTGTATAAAACTACATTTTGAAGACAGCAGGTCTGATCAATCTCAAGCAACCTGTTTACCCTTTCTTCTGCCATGCTCACTGTCAGGCTCTCCTTTTCATTTAGACACCCAATCTTTTCTGTGCACAGAATCAGGGGGAGACTTATTAAAAGTAAAACTTTCTGAGAGCACTTGTGAACTGAGTCTTAGTCACAGAGATTGGACCTAGGTGTTGGCTTTTTATTGACTCCATACACTATTCTCACATACACTAAAATTTGAAAGCCCAACCTAAAGAGACAACTAAAATAACCCTTTAATTCCTAATCTTGCTTTTAATATTTCATTTTATTTATTTTAAATATTTCTGTTAAAATAATATCAAAACTCTTCAAGCACTAGTTATTGCTAACATATTATCTGAATTGTAGAGATTTAAAAACACGTATAAATCTATACAGAGAACTTACCTTGAGTATGTGAGGCCCTGCATCTGATTCCCAATACTACAAACTTCTCCATTCTAATCTACTCCAAAACCTACCCTAGATTGTTTCCTATTTCTTAAGTACACTACTGCTTCTCACATCTAGCTTTGTTTGTTGTGTTCCTTCATTCTGTTAAATTCTTAGCCGTCCTTCACATCCAACCTCAGTGCTTCCTCCTCCTTAAAGCCTAACCTGGCTCTCCCAATCACACACAATTTTTCTCCTTCTCTGGAGTTTCTCAAACTGTTCATGGTTATTTTATGATAATTATTATATTATAGTTACATTTTTGCATGTCATTCTCCCTCTAGATTGTAAACCTAGGTAAAAAATTGTTTTTGTAGTAGTTAATACTCAATCTATTTACCAAAATGTAGAACATTTTATTTCTTTAAGCCTCAGTCTTAGCATGAATCATGTGTGTGTTCTGCTGAGATCAAAGACCACAGGAGTATTATTTGTTCTATATATCAGGTGAATATATATTAAGAAGAATTGTGCTTAAGGCTTTACTTTTTTCTCACTCGATCAATCCTCTCATAATGAAGTGCGTTGCATTTTTAGAATGTTTGCATTCTTCTTTATCTCTAATAAGTTTAATATTGGTACATAAACTCTACTATAGACTTCTCACTACCTTTTATATATAATGCTTATGCAGGCTTAAAGGACATCCATGAAAGGATGGATGATTAGGAAATTAGAGTATTAAAAAGAAAACTCAAGGCCCGGGGATTTAGCTCAGTGGTGCCGCCACCTGCTGCACAAGCGCAAGGACCCGAGTTTGATCCCCAGTACCAAAAAAGAAAACTCATGCTAATATATCATGAGACACTTTATAGCATGCTTCTTAATGCAGCTTTTGCTTTTTAAATTTTCTTCATTTTCCCTACAATTTTAATAAGTCTAAAATATCAATCATGAGATATAATTTAAAGAACTGAAAACTTTCAGGGTTTTGTAAAAGACCTTGTCAAAGATATGTAAAAATCAGGAAATTAAGAGAGATATAAAAACAAAATATTCATTTAATTTATTACTATAAAGTAATTTTAGATATTTCCTTGTGCTTCACAGATTTTGAAAACACCAAGTTATTAACATTTCTTTATATTACATGTGGAGTGCAGCATTCTTTGAGGATTAATGTTCCCATGTTGGCATCATTAACTGGTTTTTTTTTATAGTGAAACAAAGGAAAACAATAACTTTCCTATGCCCAATTAGGTTTTTTTTTTTTTTTTTTTTGGTGCCAGGGATTGAACTCGGGTCCTTGCGCTTGTGCAGCAGGCAGCAAAACCAATTAGGTTTTTTAGTTATTGATAAAATTGTTGTATGCAGCCTCTGAAGAAGATATAATTGGATTCAGATCAGGGTATATGCTCATAAAAGTTTCTATATTCTTCAAAGCATGAACATTGCATACATGTATTGATGTTTCATTGTTTCTGTAACAAATTATCACACTAGTGTAAGAAAATACAAATTTATTATCTTATGGTTCAGTGGATCAGAAATCTAGTACAACTCTTCCTGAGCTACAATTAAGATGTTCTGACAATACCAGTTGCTGGTAAGTATTCAGAGCAACAGGCATGCTCAGGCATTGCTGGTGAGAATACAAAGTGGCACAACTACTTGGAAAGATAGTTTGGAAGCTTCTTATGAAACTATAATCTAACCAAAAGATTCATTAATTAAGCTCTTAATATTTCCTTAACTTATTTGAAAAGTTACATCCCCAGAAACATCTGCATGTGATCTTTATTGAAGCTTTATTCGCAATTATAAAAAATGAGTTTGTTGAGTTGGGGGTGTAGCCCAGTGGTAGAATGCTTTCCTAGTGTACACGATGCCCTCGGATCAATCCCCAGCATAGTGGAGTGGGAGTAGGGGGTGAAAGAGAAGCAACTCAGAAGTCCTTCAATAAGTGAATAGATAATAATAAAAAAAGGAGCATGTCAATTCAGTGGAAGACTGGTTATTGATAAAAAGGAATGAGTATTATGTCATCTGCAAGTAATGACAATTTAACTTCTTCATTTTCTATCTTTATTCCTTTTGTTTCTTTCTCTTGTCTAATTGCTGTGGCTAATGTTTCTATAACTATATTGAACAGGAGTGATGTTAGTGGACATCCTTGTCTTGTTCCTGATTTTAGCATGAAGGATTTCAGTTTTTGACCATTTATATTCTATATAGAAGACCCCAAGAACTCCACGAAAAGATTTCTAGACTTAATAACCAAATTCAGTAGAGTAACTGGATACAAAGTCAACACAAAAAACTCAATCGCCTTCCTGTACATCAACAAGAGACTTACTGAGAGAGGAACTGTAGAAACAACTCCTTTTACAATAGCATCCAAAAAATGAAATATCTAGGAATCAATCTAACAAAAGAAATAAAAGATCTCTACTCTGAAAACTACAGCACTCTAAAAAAAGAGATTAAAAAGGATATCAGAAAATGGAAAGACATCCCTTGCTCCTGGATAGGAAGAACCAGTATATGGAAAATGGCCATACTTCCAAAACTGCTACATAGATTCAATGCAATCCCAATTGAAATTCCAACAGCATACTTCACAGAACTTGAGAAAACAATCCAAAAATTCATTTGAAACCAGAAGAGACCTAGAATAGCGAAAGTAATTCTAGGCAACAAAGACAAGGTAGGGGGTATCACAATCCCTAACTTGAAACTATACTACAAAGGTATTGTAAAAAAAAAAATCAACTAGCATAGTACTGGCAAAGAAACAGACGAGAGGATCAGTGAAACAGATTAGAAGATGCAGAAACAACTCCAGACATAATCAGCTACCTCAACTTTGACAAAGTGCCAAACATCCTCACTGGAAGAAAGATGCCCTCTTTAATAAACGGTGCTGGGAAAATTGGGTTTCAACTTGCCAAAGATTAAAACTAGGCAAATATTTCTCACCATGCACTAAACTAAAATTGAAATGGATCAAAGATCTAAATATTAAAACAGAAACACTAAACCTGCTGGAGAAGAGGTTAGGTAGAACTCTTGAAGACATTGGTGTAGGAAAGTATTTTATGAACAAAACCTCAGTTGCACATAAACTAGCACAAAGAATCAACAACTGGCACTCATTAAAAAGCTTCTGCACAGCAAGAGAAACCACCAATAGTGGGAAGAGACAACCCACAATGTGGGAAAAATTTTTTTACCAGCTGTTCCTCAGATAAAGGTCTACGATCTAGAATATATAAAGACCCAGTCAAAAAATGGGCATCTGAAATGAACAGACATTTCTCAAAGAAGTAGAAAAAGCAACTAGACATATGAAAAAATGTTCACCATCACTGGTCATCTGAGAGATGCAAATGAAAACAACCCTGGAGATTCCACCTCACTCCAGAAAGAATGGCTGCTATCAAGAAATCAATCAGTGACAATTGCCCCCGGGCTGTGGAGAAAAAGAAACCCTTATCCACTGTTGGTGGGAGTGTAGACTGGTGCAACCACTGTGGAAATCAGTATAGAGATACCTCAAAAAGCTAGGACTAGAGGTCCTATTTGACCCAGCTATTCCCCTGCTGGGTATCTTCCCAAAAGAATTAAAAGCATCATACTACAGCAGTAAGTCCACACCCATGTTTACAGTGGGTGTGTAATAGCTAAATCTTGGAAACAGCCCAAATGCCCATCAACTGGTGACTGGATAAAGATGTGGGTTTTTTTTTTAATAAAATTGTGTACTACTCAGTCATAAAGAAAGAAAAACTAGAGACATTTATAGCTAAATGGATGCATAGTGAGGCCATAAACTTAAATGAAATAAATAGGACACACATGTGTAAATACTGAATTGTCTCTCTGGTGTGAGAAAATGAAAGTATGAATGAGGATCAAAATGAATAATAGATAAGCGCAAGGACCTGAGTTTGACCCTCAGTACCAAAAAAAAAAAAGTATAATAGATAATGTGAAATAGGAAGAACGTGTCCAAAGAGGAAGGGGAAGGGGAAATGGGAGGGGTAGGGAGAAGGAAAGAAATGAGAAAAAAATATGATAAAAGGAAAAAATGTAAACAAAGTCTTTGTAAATAGGGAAGGGTGGAAGGGTTGAAGGGAGGGCAGGGAAATGGGGAAAAAAATAAGAACCAAGATATATCATGTACAGGTACAAATTCTCAATGATGATGTCATCATATTGTATACCTAAAATGTACCAATAAACTTAATGAATTTTTTAAAAAGGAATCAGCTATCAAGCCACACAGAAACATAAGTAAATCTTGACTGCGTATTGATAAGTCAAAGATGCCTGTCTGCAAAGTATTACATTTATATGACATTCCTTTTATATGACATTCCATTTATATGATATTCTGTATAATTCCATTTATATGACATTCTGGAAAAGGCAAAATCATGAAGATATTAAATAGAGGAGTGGTTACTAGAAGTTTGTAAGTGGTTAAATAGATGAAGCAGAACAGTTTTTAGGGTGGATAAGTGACTATATATGAAAATATAATGATAGATACATAGCATCCTACATTTGCTGAAACACATGACATGTTACAGCAGAAAAAAGAGTATATATATATATATATATATATATATATATATATATATGGAGAGAGAGAGACACATATTCAAAAATCATTTAAGAAGTCATGAGATCAAGATTGGATGACATAATTGACTTTGTAAAAAAATAAAGTGTGGAAGATTAAAGTAAAAAAAGAATTGGACATAAGCACATTTATCAAGTATTCTATTTGATAAAGTTATTTCCCTTGAGAGTACAAGCTATCAATTGTGAAATCACTATACATGTAGACTGGAACTGAACAATTAAGTAAATCATTCATGGTGAATGGAGTGAGACATTTTCTCCCTGCTGGAGTTGGAGGTTACAGATAAGCAAAGGAAAAGCCTAGAATGATCCACTTGATAATGGATTACAGCTGCAGACATTTTCTATGAAGTCCTTTTCTGCTTAATAGAAACATGTTTACATGTAGGATTATATATGTCAGGAGTGGTGGTGGTGAGCACATTTAATGCCCAGATTGACTGATTCCAGGACAGAGAAGGACCGACAATGTACAAAACAAGTCTGGAAGTCCTTGTAGAGCCAGAAAACAAGGAAGCACTCAATACAAAAGAAACCTTGATGATGGTATGTTAAAGGGACATAAGAGTCACCTGAAATGGACAAAGCTAGAATTTAGGCAACAAAACAAAAAAAAGGAGCATTGGATTATAGGCAAAAATATAAAACTCATCAGTCCATATTGATATAAAAAACTGAATAATAGACAAACCTTTCACATAGAAGAATTCCAAATAACTTTTGAAGATACTCCATATCCAAGGAAATAGAACATACACAGAATGAACTCACTTTAATAGGTGAAGAAATATTGACTTCTACCCCTTGTTCCCTAACTCCATTCTGATGATGAGAAAAACATCAGATCACAACACTGGACACAGGTTTTTTAGGTCATGTCGGCCGCAACTACCATCATTCTGGTCTTGAGTGGCACTCCTTTTGGCTCTCTGCCAAGATAGACAGGCTTTTTTCTAATGATCCACATTTGAGACTGGACTTTAAAGTTGAATAAGAAATGGGTGAGAAAAATGGACACTGTACAAAGTTGATCCTTAAACACAGCCATGCTCAGAGCTTCTCCAGGCCCAGACTTCCCAAAGACCCAGCTCACCTGACTTCTCGGGAAATTTCAGATGAGTATTTGTAGTGATGGGGAAAACCCAACCTGCTTGCTGCTGAGAATGGGAACTGAGGCATAGAGTGTGAGTTTCTCTCTCAAGAGGTTTAGATTTCACTCTGTGATTAATAGGGGTTGAAAGGTCTCATATTCTCTATTTTGTGCTAAAGTGTACCTCACCCTGTCAGTATACTGATAGCTTCAGCAAAATCTGCCAGTGAAAACCCAGACCACAGATCAGAATCCAACCAAATGTCTTGCACACTGACAGGGAATTGAGGGAAATGTTTTCTCTTTTCTTAGCTCCAGGAAATGTGGCATAAGATAGTTATATCAGTAATTGTCATAAACTTCTAGATTGAGGGTGGTTGGCATTGCTGTTTCCAGTCTATTCTACATTCTCTTGTTCTTCGGCAAACTACTACCTTCCTCCATCTTCAAGGCCAGAAACAACAAGCACATCCTTCTCATGCTGCCCTCTCTCTGATTCTCTTTGACAAAAACCCTTTCTTTGAGTCATATGGGATTGGATTGGCCCACCTGTACAAAACTGACTACTCTCCCCATCCTTGTTCCTTAATCTTAATCACGTATGAGAAGTGTTTTTTGCCATTTAAGATACAGGCTAAGGAGACTAGAGCATAGGCATGTTGCAGGGCCATTGTTTTCTTCACTATACTGCAGAATTTTGGATTTATATATATCTGTAATTACTGTCTGCTTATTTTCTGCTGTAGACATCTCAAACATGTGATCTCCAAAACTAAATCTTCCATCCAGTGTAGCTTCTTCCTGCACTGGGAACATATCTTTATCCAACAAAGTAGTTTAAAGGTTAAGAATAATTCTTTGCAATCTTGAGTTAGATTGGGAATTGAAATGAGATTTACCAGACTTCTCCTTTCAAGCCTTTCTTTGAAATCTCAGTGGAATCCCCCATGATCCCATAACTTTTACATTTTGCATACCTGAAAAAATCAGCACCACGTGGATGATGCTAAAGTCTGCTGCAAGCTCAAGTAGTAGCCAGGACTCCTTGTATTAAGGCTGCAAAGGCCTCTGAGTGCTTTGATGGCTAAGCAATGTGAAATGAATCACTGTGAATGAATTACTTATGCAGCCCCTCTCTAGCAAGTGGACCAGGGGCTCTCCTTTCAAATGAAAGTTTTATTGTTGTGTACCCTTGTGTACCCTTGTGAAGGTTGGGAGCATGGCGGATTCATGAGATTCAAGCAAGCATCTTTCCCATTGTCCTGATGCAAAGTACTTAGTTTCTTTTTAATGCTAATCTTTTCAACAATCATGCTTTCCTTTGCCCCAACTTTGCAGGCACTTCAATTCTGGTGAAACTCCATATTTTTAAAATGGGCTTTTTGCTCCTGATTCTCACACTAATCCTGGGTGAAAAGCATCCAGAAGTACCTATGCCACACCTTGAATGTTGGGCTGCCTTGAAATTTTTCTCAACCAAATTAATTAGTGCACTGTCCTTAATCTTAGCTTCTTGCAAAGTCTTTGGACATGCACAAAATGTAGGCAAACTTTTGCCAGAGTACAATGCACATAATCTCTCAGCCTCCTTGTTCTCACCTGAAACCTTCTAAGCCTAACCTTTACTATCTTCATTTCTACCAGCATTCTAGTCTTCTGAACTCTGACCAGAATCTCCCATCAAGTTCAATTTATAACATTCAGGGCTTTTTCAGCCAGCATCTTTAAATCTTTCCAAACTCTTCCCATGAAGCACTTCCAAAGGCTTCTAAACCACACAGTCAGGTACAGTCATGGAAAAGACCCTTCTCTTAGTACCAACATCTGTCTTAGTCATTTTCTCATCTTTAGAACAAAATACCCAATACCCCCAATTTAAAGGAACAAAGATTTATTTTGGCTCATGGTTTTAAGAGGATTCAGTCCATAGTTAGCTGGTTACGAAGCAGAAAGGGCATGGAGGAAGGGCCTTGATGGAGGAAAGCTGCTTACAGCTTATGTGGTGGCAGCCAGGAAGCAGAGAGTGAAGGAAGGGGCCAAGGAGGGAGTTACATACTCTTCTAGGTCATACTCCTATGACCTACCTCCAACCAGGCCCACTTACTAGCAGCAAGTCAGCTATCTTTGTATATTAAATAAGATACTAGAAATATTTCCTTTCATAGATTCCTTAATGAAAGCTCAAATGTCTTTTCCAGGGCTGACTGTATTAGAGAATGCTTTTAGTGGATTCTCACACAGTTCGTACAGAAATCTGGGTATTAAGCTAGCGGTGATATGACAGCAGCAACCAAAGGTGTCAAGCATTAGGCACAATTGAACAAGGCAACACAACTCAGGCTACAGAAAGGTTTCTGTTTGCACATTTCACCAGGTGGCTTGTGAACCAGCACCCCAGCATTATGCTTTATCCCCCATTATGCTTCTGACACTTAGATGAGTTGTAGAAATAAAGAGAAACCCCTTCTTTTTCTGCCTCCCCAACTTAACCCTACATGTTGCATACTGCTACCAAAGTATGACACAGCACATTAGAAAGGGGACAAAATTAAAACCTCAAGAGAAGAAATTGATTGAGCAGAGCTGGGTAGAGAAAAGGGAATAAAAGAAAGATCACAGAAACAACCCATCTATTATAATCTTCACCAGCATGCAGCTAGGTAATAAATTGCCATCTCTATTTTTAACTCTTGATTTATATTAAAAATGCTTCTGACTTTTATTAAACAGCTATAGGTAGATATCCTATAACAGTCATTTGTCCAAAATTGGAAGAAATTATTTTTTCTTAATTTTTTTTTTTACTGTTCTGATTTGATTAATTTTTCCATTTTTTTCCCCAGGCTAGACATCTTGTAAACATCTTTCACATTAAGGACTAATGTTTAGTGGGTTCTCAAGTTATTCTAGGTTATGTTCTAGTGTTCATAGTTGAAGGATGAGTGTGTTCAAAGTCAAGGGGAATATTTTGAGGATTCTGAGGAGGATTAATGGCAGTATATCTTCTACTGTAATAAATTCTTTTATTGAAATATTCACTTTATTTTTTAATCTCCCTGCACTGATCAAACATTTATGTTCATTCCGTTCAAACAGGAACATTATGATGTGTCCTCATCAATCTTGTTCACCAGATTTGGCAACGTGCAACTTCTTGCTCTCCCCAAAAGTCAGAATGACCACAAAAGGTAAACGTTTTTAACTGACTCGGACATTGAGGAAGTCATGACAGCACAACTAAAGACACAGGAAGTGGACTCATGGAAAGTTATAAACTTGGAAGTGGACTCGTGGAAAGACTCATAGAAGTGGACTTCCACATATGCTTCATAAAATGACAAGAATGATGGGATAAGTGGGGTTGGAGTCAAGGGGAGTACTTTGAGGGGATATAATGGCAACATGCCTTTTACCAAAAAAAAAAAAATTGGTACCAGGAATCGAACTCAGGACCTTGTGCTTGCCAGGCAGGTGCTGTGCTGCTGAGCTAAATCCCTGGCCCAACTATAATAAAATTTTAAATCTAAATGTTTGCTGTATTTTTGATCCCATTTTACAGTGGATCAAACTGGGAAAATCTCACTCTTAAAGAACACATTTAAAACCATAAAATAAAGTTTTAAAATAATTAGAATTACTTAGAGGTATTCGGAAAGTAAAATAGAAAATCATCAATATATTGAAGAAGTTTTAAAATGTTAGTATTCTTCAGATAGGTGAGTAACATTTTTAGATATAAATCTCTTTGATAGTTATTTCTTTTTAATGATTTACACTCTTCTGAAGACAACAAACATTTTATTTATATGTATTTAGTTAGTTCTTTGAGACAGGGTCTCACTATGCAGTTCAGGCTGGCTTTGAACTCACTATGTAGTCTAGGCTGGCCTTAAACATATGAGGATCCTCCTGACCCAGCCTCCCAAGTGCTGGCATTACAGGTATGCGCCACCATGCCTAGCAATAAGAATTTTAATATAATTGTTTTAATTAAGATGTTTTAGGGTATCCATCTATATTCCTTTCTTCCATAAGTCCCTATCTTATGATCTGCACCCTTCTAAGTGCTGTGTTCCTGGTACAGAGAGCAGCTAGAAGGGAAAAATCGTGACAACGCCATCTTAACCACTATTCTTAGGGACCTCTCTGCCATTTTCTTTGTCCTATGAGCTCAAACTCCATTGAGATTCCTTTATTTTTTTCAAGAAGGATGATTTTTGCTGCACTTTCCTCAAGAGTTGAGCAAGTGAAAACAGACTAACCTTTAACATAGCAATATGGACATTTAGCTATAAAATACAATAAAACTGACACTTTGCAGTTGGTATAAGTGTTCCTGAAGGCAAAGAGATGGATAAATTATTCTATCAATATTCCTTCCTCTCTGCTGATTGCACATAGCTACTTATATTCTAGAGATGTTTAATACCAAATGGTACTATGAAGTATATGGCAGTCAATGAAAAATATTAGTTTATCAAGAATAAATGTGATTATTCTGTTCAATCATAGCAAATAGGCACATTTTCCCTACTTTGGGAAAAGCAAGGGCCGCACACATGGAGCTGACAGGTGCCATTGTGCAGTGGAAGAAACACAGGACTGTGACTGAACAAAAGGCTGGACAGCAAAGGGAGAGTCTCTTCCTCTCACAGGCCACACAGTGAGAAGAGGCAGGAGGCTAAAACTGGAGAGTGGCTTAATGGATCCCCCATTTAATGTCTGGTTTCATCTATTTTCCATACTGTGTTCTTAGTCTAGTGGTCTATTATGTATCTTCTCAGAAAGTAATAAAAGTGTCATATCCAATAATGCAAGAAAATAAACACCACCCTTTCCTCTTTTCTGAGACATACTAATGCTTGCTCTTCAAGGCAATTTAGTTGTACTATAGGAGGAAGAAAGGGCATTGCTTTAATTCTCTTCACACAGAAAGATATGTATTAAGTAAGAATGGTTCCCTGGAGCCCAAAAAAAGACAACCCAGGAGTTTCTGGAAAATATTGTAAGGCTTTTATACACATTGTTTTTCAGCTGCAAACATTGTTAAAAGCCTTATACAAATTCCACAGTCAATGAACAGTATGCAAGTGCATCAAGATGATAAATTCTAGGATGATAGAATACATGAACTCTATCCCTTGATATTATTTTCATATGCCAAACCATATCCAAAACTACCCATGTCTTCTAATTTCAGAATAATCCAGATGCATTAGGGCCACTCTGATATTGGCCTTAGTGTCAGTACTGTAACTTCAGCAGCTAGAGTATATGGGAAAATCTACCTCATAAGAAGCTGCTACCTATATGATTCTTCTCTGATGATAAATATAAAGCCCAGTGTCTTGGTAACTTTTCTTGTTGCTGGGACAAAATACCCAAAGCCCACAAGGAGGAAAAGTTAATTTTAGATCATGGTTTGTAGAGGTTTTAGTCCATAAGTTGGCCAGCTCCAAGGCAGGGTGGCATGGCAGAGGGGTGTCACAGAGGAGAAACAGTTCATGGCAGGGTAGGCAAGTAAAGCAGCAGCAAGCAAAGCAACAACAAGCCTCCCTTTCCTTTTTATCTC
Organism: Heterocephalus glaber; assembly: GCF_053883595.1. Taxonomy (NCBI): domain Eukaryota; kingdom Metazoa; phylum Chordata; class Mammalia; order Rodentia; family Bathyergidae; genus Heterocephalus; species Heterocephalus glaber. Next base: position 12,775,660 of record NW_028258156.1, read on the forward strand.
ATCCAGGCTACAACCCTATTGGTTTGTGCCACTCATATCCAGGGTAGGTCTTCCCTCTTCACTTAATCTATTCAGCCACTCCCAGAAGTATGGTAATCCAATTTAGTTGGGTGTTTCTTACTCAAATTGACACAATCAGTAAACTATCACACCTAGATATAGTCAAATTAAGCATCAAAAGAACACAAACAGCTTAATTCACTTCAGTTTACACTTCAGCTCCATTTGTTCTGATCTCTTTTTTGTTCTTTCTAACTCCTGACCTTCCCACATTTGGCCATCAATTATGTCTGAACTTCCACTCACTAATGATGTTCTTCCCTTGCTTTAATATATGTGATAACATATAGTGTCTTATGAAATACTAATGGATCAGATTAGGGGTCTGCTGGATCAGTTTTTAAAACAATATATGAAGCTACTTTCAATAGGGTGTGTGAATCATGAAATTCTGAATGACTACCATTTGTTAGGATAACACTAGACCTGGTGACACTGTAATGATTGATTTCTCTATGTAAAGAGCTTGGAATCTGCTTGGGAAGTGTAGGTTACAAACAAATAAGAGTAAATCAAAACAGCATGTTCATGACTCAAACGGTGCAGGTCAGTTATTGGGCATTTAAAATTCAAAGAATGAGATCAGTGGTGGCTAAGACTATCAGAAAAGATGCAACAGAGCCATTCACCTACACTAGGAAATAAAGAAAGGCTAACATATGGGTAGGTGAGAAAAAGAAAGAAAATGAATATTCCAGTTAGAATAACGAAAGTCTTTATGATGCATAAGCTTATAATCCCGATGGCTTAACATAACAGACATTTATGTATTGCTTATAAAGTACAAATCAGTTATTTCTGTTTGGAGACAGTTTGCATTTGGGATGATTAAATACATAAAGTCATAATTCATACATAGGTTCCTGGCAACAGACATTATAAGCTCACTTAATGAAACTCTTTTAAATGTCTACTATAAATTAGCAACTGTTACTGGCTGATATTAGAAATACTGAGGCAAAAGGCGTCATCCTCACCCTTCAGGAATGCCTAACTGTGAGGAAGCCAGACACAAGAAAAGAAACAAATATTATCTCTGTGGAACACAAAAGAGGATGTATTTTACAGATTATAAGAGAACTCAAATGAGAACCTTTTAATGAAAATTATTTGACTGTCAAGTGAAACATTTGTTCTACTAAGTGCTTAAGATAAACACTGTAAACCACCCCATCCACTGGAAATCACCTCCTCTTTCATCTTTTTAATCTTATCAGCTACCAAGATCCCTACCCTGTCACTGCTCTTCAAGTTCAGGTATCTTTCTTCCCATGTCATCTTCTGGCACTCTAAGTACCTGTATATCCTATATTTGGTGGCCACTCCTGAGCAGAATTTTCCAGTTATCACATGGATACATCAGGAACTGCAAGCAGGGAGAAATAGGTTCTGAAACTGACTCTGCCTGTGACCAACTATGTCTGTCTGTGAGACTCATCAGTGTTCTGCTTGTACAATGATTTACAAAGTTTCTTATAGTTCCAGCTTGAAAGTATATGTTTCTAATTCTTTAATTGAAATTATATTTTTCCTCAAGATGTAGTATATTCCTCTTTGATGTAGTATATTTGATACTATCATGTTATTTACACAGCTGTAGCCATGAAAGCAATAGAGGTACTGGTTCAAAGTATGGGCTTTAACATCAGACTGACTACTTTCATTTCCTACACAATACTCTTTTTGGCTATGTGGACAAGACAGTAAACAGCTCTGTGCCTCACTTTCTGGAAATAAAAATAGGCCTTATCTCCTTTGGTTGATATGAAAATTAAATTAGTTAATTCAGGAAGCCCAAACTATTCACAGTGCCCTTAGGGTCTCAGCAATTCTTTTCTCTAGGCCAAAAGAAATTCCAATATTGTAGTTCTTTTTAAGTATGTCCAAACAACTTAGCACATATTTGTGTCCTAATAACTTACAGTAGTAGTCACTTGAAAATATAATGCATATACATTAGAAGAAAAATAGTATTTTTATGCTATTCTTAAGTAAACATTATTACTTACTAATAATATGTACATATGTGTCCCCTGGGAATCACACCATTTTCCCAACCTTGAAATCATTTCATTCCCCATGTGCATTTTCACATGGACATTTGTGTCTTACCTCAGTAACTGCTGAAGACAAAGTCTGGAAGGAATATTATGTGACTGAAGGCTGAAACTGTGAAATAACTTGAGTTATAAGATCAAGCAGTACCCTGGAGACACCAAGAATCACAGTATTTCCCTCAGGCATTGGAAGGGGTCCATAGAGAAGCTGTGAGTTGGCTGCAGTGCTCCCCCAGTACACTATTTGGGAATCTCAGAGTTAATCTGTATAAATCATTGAAAACACTACCTGCTACAACTGGGCTTCAGTACACATAGTTATTTTTCTACTTTATTTCTGATAGAGGAAGTGTGTCCCATTACAGCTATCTTCAGATTAGGAAGCTTCCAGGAGGTTAGGCATGCCACCCACTGATAGTGAGAAATGCAGAAAATAAAATTCAAGTTTATCTAAATCCAAAGTTTTCATAAACTCTTCCCAATACACCATACTGGCTTCTTTTGGTCAAAGACTTAGCTATACTGATGCACTTTCAACTCTAAGGTTTTATTCATGTTTGTAACACATTAGCTGAAGAACAGTCCCTGTATTATAATGGTGTAGATTTTATTTTTATTTTAAATTAATTACACATTTGAAATAAATTGAAAAGTACAGAAGATAATGTATAATTGCTACTAAAATTTTACAGATATTGCTATTTTGCGTATTTGTTTCAATGGTTTTAAATAAATAGATAAATACATAAACAAAGCTTTCCTTGAACTTACAACCTATCCCTCCTCAAGAAGGAACCAATATTGTGAAGCTGTGTCACTGCTATGGACATTTTTGATTTTTAACTATACACATATATGCAGTCTGCCTATCACACCAACTCTGGAGGGCCAGGATCATTATGTTTATCTCCCTATTTTCTTTTCAATGTTGTATTGCCAGTGCCTAAAATAATTCCTGGCATTGGTGGATTCTACAAATTTTCTGAATGACTAAATTATAACAATGTTTGCATATTTTTAAATAGAAAATATAGTATAAATATTATACTATGTATTCTCTTCCAACTTGATTTTTTTCAACATGTTTCTAAAATTAATCATCGACAATATATAGTTTGTTCATTCTAAATGCTATATAATTGTCCTTTCTGCATATAAACAGCATATTATCTGTTTCCTGAAGGATATTTAAATTTTTTCTGTATTAAAGCATGCTGCATAAGACATGGCTGCAGACTATAATGACATTGAGGTATTTTTTGATATTTGCCAGATTGATAAAATTTACTGTTATAATAAATGTAAGTGTTGGTAGTATGCATTGCTGGTGGGATGTTAGCAGTGGTTAGTAAAGTTTAAGATACTCCAAATCTGTGATCTAGAAATGCCACTTCTAGGTATTGGTTGACAAGGACACCAGTACAAGCATGCTCAGTCTCAATACTTTTAGAAGTCAAAACCATTTTTGCTATTTCTCTTGTTACTCTCATGTGTTTATGTGTAGCAAATTGACTTCGAAACTTAGTGACTAAAAATAACCATTATGACAATCATGGGTGTTGTAAGTCGGTGATTCAGAAAAGGAAGAGGAGGGACAGCTGCTTTTGCTCCATGAAGTCTGAGCTGTTGGTTGGAAGGAGTTCAGGTGTGAAGCATCTGGAACTATCTTTATTCACACATCTGACAGAGCATGCTGACTATTGGCAGGAACCTCAGCTGGAGCTTTTAGCTAGATTAATCCACACATGACCAGGCTCCCTCACAGCACCGAGACCTCAAACCACCATGGCAGCCCACAGCCCTTCAGCAGAATATCCAAAGAGAGCCAGATAGAAACTACTGTTCTTCTTGATCTACATTAATAAATCACACCGTATTGCTTTCAATATAGACACCATCTAGACAAAGGAAGAAAACATAGACTTCAACTATGGTCTGTGTTGAGAGTGGAGTCTTAAAATATATGCAATAAGATGGAAACCATAATCAGCTTTGTTGTCATGCATATATATATATGACATAAATATGGCACATACATAATGTCTGCATGTATACAGGCATATATATATAGTACATACCTATATCTGCATTCATAACTTTCTCTGTAACTAATACTATGTTATATCTATGCATAAAATACCACTTTTACCTGCCTTTGCCACCATGAACTGTTATGTCAACATGCTCACTACCTGGCGGTTCTTGAACATAAACAAGTGGACAAGCACACACTTGCACTGTTTCTACAGGCCTTCACTTGTTTGTCATACATGTTTATTTTTTGTTCTTTGGCCTCCTTACTTCTATAACAGGTTTTTCTCTAGCTGGGAAGATCTAGAAAACTGTAGAGTTTATTCCATCATTATTTTATTAGTTTGGGGGGTTTTTAGAGGACTTGTAGTTTATTTTTATGGCAAAATTCTTATTCCACACAGTTTTAAGTAGAACATTAAAAGCCAAAGTTCAGGGTTATAGCACAAAACAAATATCAAGTTTTAGGTTTAGAGAAAAAAACAGCAACACCAACAAAACAGTTCTGCTCATTTACAAATGAGTCAATTAGCAAAAAATATATTTTATGACTTTTGTTTTCCACTTCTCTTCCTTGTAGTAAATGCATTGCATGTCTTCATGAGTTGTTTATATGCTCTGAACAATCTTAGAATTTTATTTTGTACTGTATTCTACTTTTTATATGTTGGCACATTGTCTTTACAAATAAATTCCTAGATTGTCAACCTAAAAAATTACATTAGCATCTTTAAACATCATTTCATAATGCCTTGGTTTTTCTAAAATAAATTTGCTTGTCTTTAGGGGTTTCCCTGTGGGCTGTGGTATATTTCAAATGCCCTAGATAACCATAGGGATTTTCCAACCTCATTAAAGGGCTTCATACTCAGAAGTTATAATTTTAAATTACATGAGTAACTCAATATTTTTTCTTTTTTTTCCCTAGATCACCTAGGTTATTCAAGGCTTTATTTAATATTTGCTGTCATTAATTTTGGCCTAATCAATGAATAATGTCTCTTTTACCTTTCTTTTCACCTCTTCAACTCCCTGAATTTGTAATGTAACATTTGCTTATGCATGGATATATTTTCATTGCAATCATGCTGTTTTGTGCTTGTTTTTTTTTTAAAAAAATAAGCAATAGAAAGATTTAATGGAAATAATAAAAATAAGAAAAAAGAGAAAGGGACTGAGAAAAGAAAGTAAATGGTGAAAGTGCTTAAATCAAAGGTTAATAGAATGATCCTAGCTCTTCAATTAAGCAATTAGTTTTCCTTTCTTTTCCTTGCACTTTCCATTGGAGTCACACAAACTCAGCCACATTTCCCAATGCCCTGTGCCCTTTCCTGCCTCTCTGTGCAGGCTACGATGCCTGGAATGATCTTCCTCTTTCTTCTGCTGAAATCTTACTTTCAGCTCACATGTTATTTTCTCCGTGTCAAATCATAGTTCTTGTTTCAAATCTGAAGTTCTTTTCATGTCATCCTGAATTGTTATTTACATGTCTCTCTCTCCCACAAAGTTCCTCAGTTTTACTCATTTCTGTAACCCTAGTACCAGACAAATATTTGGTCAATAGAAGTACAAGGAATGACTACACTGTTGACTATGAATAAGATACTCAGCCTATTTGGGCTTTCTGCTTTGTAAAAGAAGGACTAATAATAGTGTCTGTCTGAGGATTGTTTGGAAGATTACATGAAATAATTCATGTAAAACATAATACCTGACACACTATTCATCTTCAATAAACATTTAGTTGTTGTGTATCTTTTTAAAAAATTTTACATTTAATCATCAAAATCATACCACTGTACATAATTGTCATGAAGATAGTTGTTTTGTTGTCTTAAGTTTTTCTTTAAGAGACCGTATCTCAGGTGGTGTAAATAACAAATAGATTTGTTTGCCACCACAACAAAATAACTTTCTGTGGAAAGACTTCATGAAGGATATTCTCATTCTATAATGGAAAAGCTGGTTTGAAATGTGACATCATAAAGTGCCTACAAGGAAGAAATACACTGAATGATTGCCAGCACCCCTGGCCATCAATGTAAGTTTTGAAATATTACGCATCTTTCTTAGTAGAACTTTAATCAATTCTTTTATAAGAAATAGCTCTTGCTTTAAATTTTTCATAATAGAAAATTCAGATTAATTTACAAACATACAACAGATACAGATTTTAGTCATGGGATTTGAAGGAGGTAAAATGTCACTATCACTTGAGTTTTTAGGTATTTTCATGTTTAGATAAATATTAAAGGTCATATCACACATATTCATTCAGACTATTTTATATTAAATATTGAATATCTTGCCAATAACAATATTCCATGAACATTTTATCTTTTAAGCTGAATATGTCCAATTCCAGCTTTCTTTTTGTTCCAGTGTAGTTCATTCAATACAGAGTATTAATGGATGGTAATTTTAAGGGTTATTTTCGGGGGGATTCCAGTGAGGAAACATTTTGCAGTCTATTTACATAACTCTTAGCTTTAGTTACCAGACTTCCCAAAATGAACACTTTGATTAAAAACATGCATCTAACCAACTTCATCCAAAACAATAAAAAAAATACACAGAGTTTAAAAAGTTTTACTTTCTAGTACCATACAACTGATCTGATCACTGGTTTATTTCTTAAATAATACAGGCCAATTATTGTATAACTCAGATGCTTCACTTATTTCAACACCTGTGGTGAATTAATCAACTATAATCGACTTATGTTCAGTAATTTTTTCCCAAACCATTGTACTTGAACACAGAGATTTCTTCATAACATTCCAGCTGACACACTGAGACAAAGGAGGACAGAAGGAAATAGTAATAACGTCAAAAGAAAAAACTCCTTAGTGTGAAGTTTTCTAGTATGTAGTCTACACTGAAATGCTTTATTCACCATAATTTTTTAAATGGGGAATGAAATGTCTTGCTTTCATTATGAGGATAGGTAGTGCAGTTGATGTACTTACTAATAAATATGTCCTGATCTCAACAGCCTCACTAAAAAAAAAGACTTTCTCATTTATGTGACATCTTCTGTGGGTCTGAGAAGCTCATGTGACCCTGTCCTTCATGTAATTCAGGTTACTTCAAGGCCTCCTCCTTACTTGCTTCATCAAATGAAAGGACAGCAAGACAGAATCTCACATGTACAATTAATACTTTGACTCAGAAATGATACTTATACTTGAATGCTTCATCCCATAAACTCATTTCCACTCACAACTTTTTATTTTCCACTCGTCTAGAAAGATGGAACTAAACATCCATGAAAATGTTAGAAATGTCTATCATGGAATTATGCATGGAACCTAACACAGTGTTTTCCCCTCAATAATCAATGTATGCATTAATTAGCTCCAGTTTTAAGTATCCAAATAATTTAGTTTAATCTGAGTTTTGTGTATGCAGCTTTGGGTCAGACATAGATGGGCCACAACTGGAATTCAGATATGTTTGATCTAGAGCTTTGATGGCTGGAGTTTTGGGGTACAGATCACTACAAAGCCCATTTTTAAGAGATATTGAGATATATATGAAGAGTCTATCTCATGGTAAGGGAGCAGAGAATTGAGAAGAAAATAGTGTTTCAATAAGAGAGCATTAGTTGTTGAAGAAGAAAGTCCAAGTAGTGATTGAGTGATACACTAAGTATAAAATTGAAGAGTCATTTTATGATCAGCTGTCAAAAGCTTTGTAATAAATTTTTCTGGTACTTACGGATACTCATTTAACAAATGTAATGCAATACAATCTGAAGAACTCTCTCCCAGCTTTGGGCCTAAAGAGAACTCAACACCCAGAAAGCTGTGAATTCTGCAATAGGAGCTGGCATTGCCTGGCAATAAATAAAAGGAGATATCCAGTAGAAGTGGCCAGGTGACCAGGCAGTGGTACCAGTGACCTGAAGACACAGTGGTATTGAGAAGATCATAATTAACTTGAAAATGATAGTTCATTACGAAAGTACATTGAAGAGCCTAGAAGAAGGGGATGGTGATACAATAGTATGACACAAAATTGGGCCAAAACCAAAAACATGGAAAATCTGTGTAGTTTCTATAGGGAAACTGAGCACATATCAGGGTAGGACCTGACATAGATCCACCTTAGCAGTCAGGATCACCTGTCTCCCAGCTGCTAGGGTGACACTGGTTCACTGTTCACAGCTGGTCCCTCTGTAGAGACTTGCTGAAAGTCAGTTGGGGATTCTCTTGCCCAGGAGATTGGCACCACCTCCAAGAGACACCCTAAAGTCAGGAATGCCTGACCTGGGGTGTTAAAGTCTGCACCTGCCTCAAGGTGGGATCTACTCTGGGCCCTAACCACATTCCCAGACTCCCTGTGGGATTGCGCTGAAGCTACCTTCTATCTGAGACCATGTACGTGGCTTGGCTTCAATTGCTGTTATCATCCCATTCTCCCTTCCTCGTGGACCTGAAGCCATTATAAATGTTGCCATTATGGACATCCTTATACATGTTTCTTAGTAGGTTTGAAGGACAACGATATATGTAATTGCAGTCATTTGATATGCATATTCATCACTGGTATGGCTTGGAAATGATTTTTTAAGTGTGCTTCCAAAATGTTCAGATGCTGGAAGCTTGGTTCTCATGGTGATAGTGGTAGTGAAATGAGTAAGAGGTGAGGCGAGAGGCCAGATGATTAGGTCGTAGGAACTTCACCCTTGGAAGAAATTAATGTAGTTTTCATGAGACCCTGCTTAGTTACTATGAGAGTTGTAAAAAGAGTAAGCGCAGGCCCCTGGATCTCTTTCTGGCTTCCTTTCTTGCCTTTTGGCCTCTTTTGCATATTCTCATGCTATTGTGATACCATTTCCATGAGACCCATCCAGAAGCCAAAGAGATGGGCCACCCCACACTTGGCTTTTTAGCTTCTAGAACTGTGAAATGAATAAACCTCTTGTCTCTATAAAGTACCAGCCTCAGATATTTTATTATAGCAACAGAAAACAGACTTAGAAGACAGTTTTATACAATATTGCTATCTAAAGTCATTGTGTGGGTTTGTATTCTTCGCATTAGCATGTAAGTATTCTCATTGTTCTTTATTCTTTCCATTGCAGTGCTATCCATACTTGATATTTTTAGTCTCTCACCATGAGACTAGTTTCATTTCTCTGACTTTTCTATCTTTTGCCTACATATGTATTGGCTTGTTTATCTTTTTTGATTTATAGAAATCCTCGTTCAGATATATATGCTAAAACTTTCTATTTCATTCTGTGGCTCATCATTACACTGCATTTATCAAATGCAGTTTTGATGCCCAGATATTTTAATACAGTGTATAAAGCTAGTTTTTATATGTATGTTTTTGTTTGCATGCTTACAAACCCTTCTCTATTCAAGTTCACAAAAATATTTTCCTATATTTTTGCCTATACAGTTGAATATTATTTTTTAATAGGTCTTAATGCATTTTAATTTACTTTTATGCGATGTGAAAAAATAGATGATTTTTTTCTTTCTATGTGAGGTTCATTTGATTCATTTAACAATAGATATTTTCCATCTTTTGGAACAATTTGAGAAATAAAATTCAGAAAAATAAATTTTTGGGAAAAAGCTTCATTATTAAAAAAAAAACCCTTATTTGAGATTATGGCTTTAGATCTCAAGTCAAATGGTTCTGCTAAGAATGGACTCCTACATTGGACATGACTTTCACCCAGCCACTGTCACAGGGGGGACCCTGTCAGCCTCAGGTGATAGAAATCCATACAGGGAAGAAGGGGAAGGAATCTCCACACCCACAGCAGATGGAGGGAGCAGGGAGGAAGGCATGGAGAGTACACACTCAAGTTACCTCAGACTCACCAATCAACTCACCAACATCCTTTCAAGATGTAGAGTCCATAAGGAGTAAGAAAGGAGGACAGAAGATAGTTTTAGCTGAAAGTCTTTGTGTAAAAACATAAGAAATGAAGGGTCAGACTCTTTGTTCCTTAATATTTGAAATATCAACAAGCACATGAATATGAACACTACATTAACGTGGGAGGGAGGGGTCATGTACAAAACTGTTAAATCAAACAGAAACGAGGTTGGAACAAACAAAGATGAGAGCCTTTTCAAGGTAGAACCAATAAACTCATTTTTGAATTTCCAGTTCCAGTTCTACTGTAGCCAGCCAGTGCTCTATTCCTTGTTTTTGAATGATTTTTTCTTATTTCATCCTTATGACTCATGCTTTGCTGTGCTTCCTAAAGTAAATTTGTTTCTTGCAACCATACAATCTATAAGTAGATTACAGAGACAGAGACAGAGACAGAGAGAAACAAAAAAGAAAATGAAAGATACTTCCATAAAATACAATTATCATATTTTCCCAGAAGATTTTAGGTGATTATACTCTTAAACTATAGCAGACAGTGGAGATAATCATGCCTGGAACAATTATTCTGAACTATCCACTGCTATATATAAGCGTTTCCACTATGACATTAGATAGAATAAAAGGATATTTTCAAATCTTACTTCTGAGAAGGGTTAAAAAATCAAAAACATCCTGGGTATGGTGGCACATCCCTGTAATCCCGGCACTGGGGAGGCTGAGGCAGGAGGATTGTAGCAAGTTCAAGGCCAGCTTGAGCTACACAGTAAGCTCAAAACCAGCCTGATCTACACAGCAACACCATCTCAAAAAAAAAAAAAAAAAATCAAAAACATAAAATGTTAAGAAGTCAAAAATAATTAAATCTATTTTAAAAGACAAACATACTTGATGCAGTGACTCTCAAATTCATCAGTTCCCATAAAATATGTATTTGATTTTAAAATATTAATATATCCCAAAGAAGTGGATTTATGATAGGAAGGCATAAGTGCTCTTATACTGTATGATCAATTAATGTTGATGTAACTGACAGAAGAAAAAAATCACACAGTTATTAAAAACTGTTAGCATACTAGTTAGGAAATGGAACTTTCTTAATCAGATAATGCTCATGCAAGTCTTATAACAAACTTCATAGTTTATTTAAATATCAATAAGTGTCCCCTGTAATCAGTAATAAGACTATCACTGCTCATTTGTTATTACCATTGTTATTTGATATAGAAGAGCAGTCAATATAACCAAGTCATTTTAGAAAGCAAAAGGATTGAAAAGGAAAACATAAAACTGATTCTTTTGGATGACTTGATAGCATGCATAAAAAAATGCCAAAAGAAGAGCATTAACCTATACTCAAAGAATTCATTGAATTGAGGAAGATTGCTCCATACAATGTCAATGTTTGGAACCAATTACACATTATCATCTAAAATAAAAACTACAAAATGAAAGTATTAAAATTAGACAGAATATTACCTAAAATAACTTAGCTAATAAGAAATCTGACAAAAATATGCACTCATAAAGCATTATTGAAATAAATCAGCCAGGAGCGGTGGTGCACAGCTGTAATTCCAATATTCAGGAGGCTGAGGTAAGAGGATTGCTATGAGTTTGAGGCCGGCCTGGGCTACATAATAAATTCAAGGACAGCCTGAACTGCATAGCAAGATCCTGTTTCAAAGGAAAGGAAAAGAAGGAAGGAGGGAAGGAAGGGAGGGAGGGAGGGAGGGAGGGATAGAGAGAGAGAAAGGCAGAAAGGAAGGAAGAAATCAAGTGGGGGAAGTAAATAGATATAGGGAAATACTATGTTCATGAATTGTAAAACTCAGGACTATAAAATTAAATTTTGTTCAAATTGATCAATGTATACATTATACAGTAATTTTTGTTATAAGTAGAGAAAGAGATTGCAAAATTTATAGTAAAATGAAAAAGCCAACAAGCCAGAACAAGCTGAAAAAAATAACAAAGCTAAAGAAATTCTATTACTAAATTGCTAGAAATTTATTAGAAATCTACAGTAATTAAGACAGTATAGTTTGGGAAAAGGGTAAATGAACTAGTAAAGCACTAGTTTAAAGTACTAATCTGAAAACCCAGATTCTAGATATATATGTATTATATATATTATATCCAACTGTTTCAGCTGATTTATGAGAAAGTAATATTGTATTACAGTAAAAAAAGAAAAGAAAAAATAGTGTATCTCAGGAAATACGAATTTTTCAACATAGGTGCTAGATCATTTGGATATTTATATAAAAAACAAACTTTGACCTCTGCCTCACACCATATACAACAATTAATTATATGCAAAATATAAAACACTAAGTTTTTATAAGAAAGAAAGGAAAATATCCTTAAGACTTTAAGACAGAAAATTATTTCTGAGATGGGATTGTACAAAAGCTGAAAAAATAAAAAATAATAAATTTGACTATGCTAAAAGAAGCAATTTCTGCTTTTTAAGACACCATTACCCTAAGGGCATCACAGTAAATTTTTAGAAAAGGGGCCAACCCCAGTGCCCAGGAGGAGGCTCCCAGCTGCCATTCTACCATTCCCAGGGCAGAGGAAGTGAGCTGCGCAGGTGCCAGCAGCATCCCCACCCCACCCCACCCCCGTGGAAATGAGAAGACACATAAACAAGCCTCAAAAACAGACTTTCAGATCACCTACAGCAACCCCAAATGGAAAAGAGATGGAACAATCTGATACTCAACCACCTAGACTCCCTGAATTGGCAACAAAAGAGGATCTGGAAAAAATGAAGTCAGAAATAATTTCTCAGATAACAGCAGAGATTGTGCCTATAGTGCAAGACATGATTAATAAATCTAGAGAGGAAAAAGATAAAAAAAAAAATAGAGGAGCTGAGGAATATGATGGAATCCCAACATAGGAAATAAATGGAATCCATCAAACAGATACAAAGAGATTTCCAGGAGATTAAAAACTCCACTGAAAGTCTACACAGCAGAATGAACCAATGGGAGGACAGAATTTCAGTTTTAGCAGATAAGATTTCAATTAGTGACCAGGAAAAGATAAATTTCTTTAAAATAGTAAGGGACCATGAGAAATCAATCTAGTAACTGCTAGACAATGCAAAGAAGAATAACATAAGACTGATTGGAGTCAATGAAGAAACAGGAGAGAGTGCAGATGACATAAACAAAACTGTTCACAGAAGTGATGGCAGAAAACTTCCCAAGAAAGGGCAAAGAACTTGACATACAGATAAGTGAGGCATATAGGACTCCAACTAGCCTTGATCAAAAAAAAATCTGCACATATGCATATAGAAGTTAGGATTCTAGAAACCCAACAAAAGAACAAAGTTCTACAAGCAGTTAGAGAAAAGAAACAAATCACATACAAAGGAAAGCCCATCAGAATCACAGCAGACTTCTCAACCCAAACCCTCAAGGCAAGAAGAGCTTGGAGTGACATATTTCAAGCCCTAAAGGAAAACAGCCTCCAATCCAGATTGATGTACCCTTCAAAACTATCTTTCAAAATTGATGGCAAAATAAGGTACTGTCATGGCAAAGAGCACCTTAGAAACTTCATGAATACCATACCAGCCTTCCCAAAAATTTCAGACAATATCCTAGGAAAACACAATGAAGATCACAAGCCCAGGAAGCCCAGCAGAATAACTCCATCTGGTACAACAAGAAATTACATGCAAAGGGAGAGAATCCAACAGAAAGAAAAAGTCATGACAATGATAAGTCAATATGCATCAGTTATAATCATCAATGTTAATGGTCTCAATTCACCAATCAAAAGAAATAGACTGGCAGAATGGGTCAAGAAGCAAGATCCAACAATATGCTACATACAAGAAACACACTTAATTCAAAAAGAAACTCATAGGGGCCAGGGATTCATCTCAGTGGTTTCACTGCCTGCTGTGCAAGAACAAGGACCCAAGTACGATCCCTGGCACACACACATACAAAAAACCAAACAAAAAGAAACTCATAGACTGAAAGTTAAACAGTGGAAAACAATACTCCATATGAAGAGAACACAAAAAAAAGCATGAGTAGCTATCCTATTTGCAGATCAAGTGGATTTCAAACCAACACTGATTAAGAGAGACAAAGAAGGATACTATATCCTTGTAAAGGGAACAACCCAAGAGGAAGAGATGGCAATCAGAAATATTTATGCACCAAACACTAGTGCACCCAACTATATGAAACAAATACTAATGGACATGAAAAATCAACTAAGCACTAATACAACAGTAGTGGTGGACATCAATACCCCACTGTCACAAATACATACATGAACTAGACAAAATATAAGTAATGAAATACTAGAACTCAATCAAACTCTTGAACAAATGAACTTAATAGATGTTTACAAAGTGTTCCACACCACAAAATCAGAATTCACATTCTTTTCAGCTGCACACAGGTCATTCTCCAAAATAGAACACATACTCGCTCATAGAACATGTTTAAGTAAGTGCAAAGGAATTGAAGTTATCCCCTGTATATTATCAGACCATAGTGGGGTGAAATTGGAGATCAATAGAAAAACAAACCACAAGAATTTCATAAACACATGGAAATTGAACAACACACTTCTAAATAACCAATGGGTCACAGAGGAAATTAAAGAAGAAATCAAACAGTTCCTTCAATTAAATGACAATGCCAATACAACATATCAGAATCCATGGGACACAATGAAAGCAGTCTTATGAGGGAAATTCATAGCAGTCGATACTCATATTAGGAAAACAGTGAGTCCAATTGAACAACCTGATGCTGAACCTCAAGCTTCTAGAAAAAGAAGAGCAGGACAACCCCAAAGCTCATACAAGGGAGGAAATTATAAAGATCGGAGGAGAAATCAATGCAATGGGGACTAAGAGAATGATACAAAAAACTCAATGAAGCCAAGAGTTGGTTCTTCAAAATTATAAAACAAAATTGACCAACCCTTAGCCAAACTTATCAGGAAAAGGAAAGAAAAGGCCCAAATCCGTGCAATTAGGAATGAAAGGGATGAAATTACAATGGATTCAGCAGAAATACAGAGGACCATCAATACCTACTTCAAGAGTCTATACACAAGTAAGATGGAAAACACAGAAGAAATGGACAGGTTCTTAGATAGATATGAATTACCAAAGTGTAATGAAGAAGACCTAAAAAATCTAAAAAACTCAATATCAACCAATGAAATTAAAAATGTAATTAAAAACTTACCAACTATGAAAAGCCTGGGTCCTGATGGCATCACCGCTGAATTCTACAAGACATTTAGAGAGGAACTGCTGCCACTACTGTTTAAACTCTTCAATGAAATTGAAAGGGAAGCAATACTCCCAAATTCATTCCTGGAAATAAGCATCACTTTGATCCCCAAAGCAGAGAAAGACCCAACCAAAAAAGAGAACTATAGGCCAATCTCACTAATGAACATAGAAGCAAAAATCCTTAAAATACTGGCAAATAGAATGCAGAAAATCATCAAGAAGATCATACACCCTGTCCAAGTGGAAGTCATCCCAGGGATGCAGGGATGGTTCAACATATGCAAATCAACAAATGTAATACAATATATCCATAGAGCCAAGGACAAAAACTATATGATCATCTCAATAGATGCAGAAAAAGCATTTGACAAAATCCAACACTCATTTATGATAAAAACCCTACAAAAATTGGAATTAGATGGTCTCTACCTCAATCTGATAAAAGCCATCTATCTATCAAAAACCAACAGCCAATATCATGCTAAATGTTCCAAAACTGAGATCCTTTACACTAAAATCAGGAACAAGACAAGTATCTCCACTATCACCACTCCTGTACAATATAGTTTTGGAAACATTAGCCACAGCAATTAGATAAGAGAATGAAATAAAAGGAGTAAAGACAGGAAACAAAGAAGTCATATTCATTTTTTATTGTTATTATTTATTATTTGCAGATGACATAATACTCTATATATAAGACCCCAAGAACTCCACCAAAAGTCTTCTAGACTTAATAACCAAATTCAGAAAAGTAGCTGGACACAAGGTCAATCCACAAAAATCAATAGCTTTCCTCTACATGAACAACAGACTCACTGAGAAATAGGGCAATCCCTTTCACAATGCATCCAAACAACTTAAATACCTAGGAATCAACCTAACAAAAGAAATCAAAGACCTCTTCTCTGAAAACTATAGCACTCTGAAAAGAGAGATTGAAGATGATATCAGAAAATGGACACACATCCCCTGGTCCTGGGTAGGAAGGATCAACATAGTGAAAATGGTCCTACTTCCAAAATTGCTGTATAGATTCAATGCATTCCCCACTAGAAATCCCAGCACCATACTTCACAGACCTTGGAAAACAATCCAAAAATTCATTTGGAACAAGAAGAGACACAGAATAGCTAAAGCAATTCTAGGTAACAGAGACATGGCATGGGGTATTACAACCTTTAACTTGAAACTATACTACAAAGCTACTGTGATAAAAATAGCATGGTACTGGCAAAGAAACAGACCTGAGGACCAGTGGAACAGATTAGAAGATGCAGAAACAACTCCAAACACATTCAGCCACGTCATCTTTGACAAAGGAGCCAAAGTCTCTCACGGGAGGAAAGATAGCCTCTTTAATGATAATGTTGCTGGAAAATTGGGTTTCAACTTGCCAAAGATTAAAACTAGACCTATATCTCTCACCATCCACTAAAAAAAATAAAAAATGATTAAAAATTTAAATATTAAAACAGAAACACTGAACTGGCTGGAACAGAGGTTAGGTAGAACTCTTGAAGACACTGGTGTTGGGAAAGATTTTATGAACAAAACCTCAGTTGCCTGTGAGCTAGCACAAAGAATCAACAAGTGGGATCTCTTCTTACTAAAAAGTTTCTGCACAGCAAGAGAAACCACCAACAGAGTGAAGAGACAACTCACAATGTGGGAAAAAATTTTCACCTGCTATTCCTCAGACAAATGTCTACTATCTAGAATCTATAAAGAACTTAAAAAAATCAGACCTCCCCAATTTAAAGACCCAATCTGAAAAGGGGCATATGAAATGAACAGACATTTCTCAAAGAAGTAGAAATAGCAAATAAACATATGAAAAAGTGTTCAACATCACTGGTCATTCAAGAGATCGAAATGAAAACAACACTGAGATTCCACCTCACTCCAGAAAGAATGGCTGCTATCATGAAATCAACCAATAACAAATGCTGGTTGGGTTGTGAGGAAAGAGGAACCCTGCTCCACTGCTGGTGGGAGTGTAGACTGGTGCAAGCACTGTGGAAATCAGTATGGAGATACCTCAGAGAACTAGGATTGGAAGTCCCATTTGACCCAGCCAATCCCCTGCTGAGTATATTTCCCAAAGAATGAAAAGAATCATACCACAGTGATATATGTGAGCCCATGTTCATAGCAGCACAATTTGTAATAGGTAAAACTTGGAAACAGCCCAAATGCCCATCAACTGGATACTGGATAAAGAAAATGTGGGTTTTTTAATAAAATGGGGTACTATTCAGTCATAAAAAATGAGAAATTTGAGTTATTTATCACTAAATAGATGCACATTGAGGCGCTACTCTTAAGTGAAATAAATAGGACACACATGTATAAATACCAAATAGTTTCTCCATGGTGAGAAAATGAAAGTGTAAATAAGGACTAAAAGGTATAATAGATAATATGAAATAGGAAGAAAAGGGGCAAATGGGAAAGGGAAGTGGTAGGGGTAGGGGAAAGGAAAGAAGGGAATGGAATTAATATGAGAAAATGAAAAAAAGGAATCAAAGTCTTTGTAAATAGGGAGGGATGGAGGGGTTGAAGGGAGGGCAGGGGAAGGGGGAAAAATAAGAGCCAGGAGAGATTATGTAAAGGTGCAAATTTCCAATGATGATGTCATTATATTGTATACCTAAAATGTACCGATAAAATTAAAATTTTTAAAAAAAGTTGTCAACGATGACCCTCAGGGCCCCTGTCTCTCTTTTACAGTGGTTCCTCTCACTCTACAGACCTGCCTTATTTTCTTTCCTTTAATAAATGTAAAACTTGACTACCTTTTGTGCTTGTCTTCTCTAATTATTTGTTGAGGACAACAAGAACTTGGAAAGAATCTCTGGGAAGACCGCACAACACCCCAGATCCTGGTAACAACAGTAATAGTTCTTTACCAAATACCCAGAGGAGTAAAATGCAACATTGGAATCCAAATTTTGTTCATCTCCAAATTACACCTGTGTTTTTTCTAACTCACCCCTGTGTTGCCTCCTCCTCTCAGAAAAGAGGGGAGACTAGAATGGATTGAATTGCTCACTAACTTCTCTATAAATAGGAAAGGTGAATATTAAATTAGAATGAATATTAAATTAGACTTTGGGGCTCTGGTGAATAATAAATAATGTTTCTCATCCAACCAAGAAGAAATAAAGAACTACGTTCCAGTGTCAGAATAGAACCAGTCTTTATTTAATTCTTTAATAAGACATTGTGACCAATTTTAACTGAACCTCTCTAGAGGAGAAAGGATTATTTTAGGATTCCCACGGAGTCTGGGAGATAAAACAGGACAACTCCAGGTGCAAGGGCACTTCAAAGCATTGCTTCCAGCCATGAAAGGTGGTTGCAAACTTCTTTAAAACAATAGTTCAGCAGGAGATAAGCAGTTTGGCATGCAGATTGCGCAATGGGGTAAGAAGGACTTGGCAACAGCACCAGCAGGTTCGGTAATAAGTGACTGTAGGAAAAAATTTCAAGAAAAGGTTTGACATGGGCACAGGTATACAGGAATGATCAAGATTTGGTCTGTGGAAACATCCACAGAGCTTCTCAAAAAACAGTTACTACTGAGCTGTTTTCTCTTTTACTAAGAATCCCAGAAAGGTAAGGTAAAGTCATAGAATTGTGAAAAAGATAAACATTGACAACTTATACCAAACATGGAAGGAACATGGTATATAGATAAGAAAAACGAAGCCCAGAAAAATCTAAATATCCTGTCCAAGGTTACAGGGCTATTTAGTGACCATTCAGCCTGGAGCTCAGGTCTGAACTCCACCACAGAGCTCTTTGCACTATTCTTGACATTATTCGGATCAGAGTATGGAATGCTCTTGTTTATTAAATGAAAGTGACTACCGCTAGATATGCAGCATAATCACATCACTAATTTTCAAAAAGATGGACCAAACTGGGCGTAATAATGCACAGCTATATTCTCAGCACTCTGGGAGGCCAAGGCGACAGATCCCAAGTTTGAGCCAAGGCTGGGAAACTTAGCAAGACTGTCACAAAAAATAAATAAATAAATAAGGCTAGGGATGTAGCTCTGTGCAAAGGTCCTGATTCAATTCACCAGTATGGGGGATTGAAGCAGGGCCTTTTTGAGGAAGAGTGAAGCCAACAAAACACTGAGGGAAACAAAAAGGATGGACTAAATTACATGGAATCCTAAAACTGCTCTAAGCAGAAGTGGGTGGGCTCTTATACAGAACCTCCAGTGCTGTCTTCTGAGAGGACCATAGGTCACTAGTCCATGTTCATCTTCTCAATTACTGCCTGATGGAGTAAATTATTCTCACAGTGGTATTTTCAAATATGTATGTATAAATAATTTTATCTCCTCCAAACAGGAAGAGAAAACTAAATAATATCTTTCTACACTGCCCTACATCTTTGTCAGCTCCCACTTGTGCAGCTTCAAAAGCTGACTTTAAAGTGGCAAACCACAGCCCTCACCCCTGCCCCTGGGGCACTTGCTGCTCGCTCTACTCTGCTTTCTTTCTTTCCTGCAAGGCAATTAGTGCAAGCTAATAAATGATAATGTACTCTTTTTTATCCTGTGAACTGGAGTGAAACACTCTGAGGGCCAGAAGGCTCCCTGACCTGGCATAGAAGCTCAGCAAAGATTTGAATGAGTGAATGAATGAATAAAAAAATATTTTTTAACTTTAAAAGTATACACAAAGGAGCCTGGCTTCATACAGATGGAATGTTTATAATATAAATTAATTTTACATGGAAGATTGAATTTCCTCTTTTCTCCAGTATATTTATTATAATGCAAGGTATAAACAACAACAAAAAAGATAATACCTAAAAGCATTTTGATCTAGTTTTTCAACCATTAGATTTTAAAATAGCTAGTAGCATTAAATAAAAATTTCATTGAAGCTTGCTAAAATTTGACTTTCATTTCATTTTTTACTTCATGGATATACAAAAAAGATTCTGGTCTTCCCAATGTGAGAAACTGCTGTTTCTATCAAAGGGTAGAAACAGGAGCACCTCCATCTTAGACTCTAGTCCACCCTAGGCAGCCCCTGCTAAAGACACTGAAATTACAGCAAAGGGCTGCTCAGTTTAAATTCTGGAAACAAAGCTGCAGACCAAGACAGCTTATCAATAGCAAAAGACCTTCTGTTCCCCTCACCCTTTCCTCTTCCACTCCTCCTTCCCCTCAGCAACCTTCCATTTGCCCTTAAACTAGCCAACTTTCATAGAGTGCTAAGCCTTTAAATTCAGCCAATGAATTTAAAGGATAGCTGCTTCCCATGTATGATGGGTTAAAAACACTGCTTCCCTACCATTCAGCGCCCACTCCCTTGTGTCTGAGTGCATTCCCACCCTTCTGTAAAAGTAAACTAAACTTTGCCTTGTCCAGTTCTTTTGCTTGCTGCTTGAGTGCATTCTTTCCAACACTGACAATTTGAGTTTGGGAGCTCATTTCTAACACTAAAACAGTAATAAACTTCAGAAATTTCTTAAAACCTGATTACTTTAAAGGTACCCCCATTGATTTACCACCTTTTTTTAAACCAGGTTTTGGAGTGCTGAAGTCCCCTTCTAGAGGTGGTCTCTAGGTTCTTTCTGTCCTAAACAAAGAATTGGTTAAGACAAGTGCAAAAGGTAGAGAGGTTTTACATTTATTAAAGGTAGGAATCAAAAATGTAGGAAAATAAGTACACTCTACAGCATGAGTGAAAACTCCTGTGAAAGAACACAGTAGTCCAAGAGCTCAGTGGTGACTGTCTTTTGTATCTCCCACTCCTCAGGCTGATGTTAGGTCTAAGCCATCCTGTCCAAAACTGCTCGAGTTCTTGGGTGAAGAACACAAGAGGGCTTTGGGAACTGTTCTGCACATGTGTCCTGTAACTTTGCAATTAACAGGTCACACCCACTTTCCCAGCCATCCTACCATGCTGTAATCTCCTGCCTCAATTCTTTTGCAAAATTTGTTGTTCTTGAGGTCACAGGCAGGAATCACCGAACAAGGTAGAACAACCTAGATAAAGCCATGCTGAGTGAATTTGTATGGAAATTGAATTTAAAAGCAATGACAATAATAACAGCTACCTGAATACATTGGAGAGATACCAAGGGTGCACCCTGTGCCCTGTAGTCAACAAGATCCAGGTCTCATACTGTGTTTCTCAGTTTATCTGTCCTCAACCTAGGAACTCCCTGCCAGTTTTACTATTTAGTTGTGTGCTCTCAAAAAATTCATTTTCAAATATTGTGGCCACAAAGTTCAGATAAACAAATGAGCTTCTATAAATCCTGCCAGACTATGAATCATCTAAAGTACATGAATTATAAATACAGCCCTGCAAGCTGAGGACATTTTCATTTCAGATAGGGGCAGTGGGCTTTCAGTGAGCTAGGTGGGGTAGAGTAGAGGTTGTCCCTCTTGTATCCTTCATTTCTTTAAGTGCTGGTTGAGACCAAGGATGTCTCTCAGGATCAATTTAGCTTTATTTTTGTATTGTGGGGGAGAGGATCATGGGGGCTTTTGGCTGAAGACAATGCAAACTATTGCAGATGTGTTTCTTACTACAGTGTTACTTTGGTTCATGAATGGTTTTGTTTGAAAGCAACTTGGTTTGCAAACAGAATCATTTGGCAAAATTTCTTTTTTGTTTGTGAACTTTGCATAAGGTGAGGAACATGACTGCAGCCATCTTTCCTGCAAGAATATGAACGTGGTTATCTTTTTTTTTTTTGGTACCAGGGAACAAACTCAGGTCCTTGTGCTTGTGAGGCAGGTGGCAGAATCACTGAGCTAAATCCCCAGCCAAACACGGCTATCTTTTCCAGAATTGCGGAATGAATTAAGTTCGTGAACTGAAGTATGAAGAAATACATACAAATAGAACTCCTAAAACTTGTGTTCATTTTTAATCAATGCTAAGTCAGACAAGATACCCTTAATATTGGTTCTGGAAATAAAAATATAATTCTAGTTCTAATAATTTGGGGGTTGTCTGACAATTTACTGAAGAGAGGTATATTCTTGTCAGAAATCTGAAATGAAGAAACTGACTCACTGTAATTTTTTAATTAATCATACTTTTAGCAGTATTCTTCTCAGAATGCATTTTAAATGAAAAATAATCTTGTGTACCAAATGAATTTTTGGATTGTTTTCTCAAGGTCCATGAAGTATGGTGCTGGGATCTCAATTGGAATTGCATTGAATCTATACAGCAGTTTTGGAAGTATGGCCATTTTCACTATGTTTATCCTTCCTACCCAGGAGCAGGGGAAGTCTGTCCATTTTCTGATATCGTCTTCAATCTCTTTTTCAGAGTGCTATAATTTTCAGAGAAGAGGTCTTTGATTTCTTTTGTTAGGTTGATTCCTAGGTATTTCAGTTTTGGGGATGCTATTGTGAAAGGAATTATTTGCCCTATTTCTCTCTCAGTGAGTCTATTGTTTGTGTAGAGGAAAGCTATTGATTTTTGTGGGTTGACCTTGTAAGCAGCTACTTGACTGAATTTGGTTATTAAGTCTAGAAGACTTTTGGTGGAGTTCTTGGGGTCTTCTATATAGAGTATCATGTCAGCTGCAAATAATGACAATTTGACTTCTTCATTTCCTATCTTTACTCCTTTTATGTATTTCTCTTGCCTAATTGCTGTGGCTAATGTTTCCAAAACTATATTGAATAAGAGTGGTGACCTAGAATAGTAAAAGCAATTCTAGGTAACAGAGACATGGCAGGGGGTATCACAATCCCCTACTTGAAACTATGCTACAAAGCTACTGTGGTAAAAACAGCATGATACTGGCAAAGAAACAGACCTGAGGACCAGTGGAACACATTAGAAGATGCAGAAACAACTCCAGACAAACTCAGCCATCTCATCTTTGATAAAGGAGCCAAACACCCTCACTGGAGGAAAGATAGCCTCTTTAACAAATGGTGCTGGAAAAATTGGGTTTCACCTTGCCAAAGATTAAAACTAGACCTATATCTCTTGCTATGCACTAAACTAAAATCAAAATGGATTAAAGATCTAAATATTAAAATAGAAACTCTGAACCGGTTGGAACAGAGGTTAGGTAGAACTCTTGAAGACACTGGTGTTGGGAAAGATTTTATGAACAAAACCTCAGTTGCCCGTGAACTACCACAAACAATCCACAAGTGGGATCTCTTCTTATTAAGAAGCTTCTGCACAGCAAGAGAAACCACTAGCAGTGTGAAGAGACAACCCACAATGTGGGAAAAAATTTTCACCTACTGTTCCTCAGACAAAGGCCTACTATCTAGAATCTATAAAGAACTTAAAAAGATCAGACCTCCCAAATTTAAAGACCCAATCTGAAAATGGACATCTGAAATGAACAGACATTTCTCAGACAAAGAAGTAGAAATAGCAAATAAATACATGAGAAAATGTTCAACATCACTGGTTATTTGAGAAATGCAAATGAAAACAAAGCTGAGATTCTACCTCACCCCAGAAAGAATGGCTGCTATCATGAAATCAACCAATAACAAATGCTGGCGGGGCTGTGGGGAAAGAGGAAGCCTGCTCCACTGCTGGTGGGAGTGTAGACTGGTGCAACCACTGTGGAAATCAGTATGGAGATACCTCAAAGAACTAAGACTGGAAGTTGCATTTGACCCAGCTATTCCCCGGCTGAGTATCTTCCCAAAGAATCAAAAGAATCATACCACAGTGATATATGTCCACCCATGTTCATAGCAGCCCAGTTTGTAATAGCTAAAACTTGGAAGCAGCCCAATTGCCCATCGACTGGAGACTGGATAAAGAAAATGTGGGTTTTTTAAATAAAATGGAGTACTACTCAGCCATAAAAAATGAGAAATTAGACATTTATAGCTAAATGGATGCACATTGAGGTGATACTCTTAAGTGAAATAAATAGGACTCACATGTATAAATATCGAATAGTTTCTCTAGTGTGAGAAACTGAAAGTGTAAATAAGGTCTAAAAGGTATAATAGATAAAGGTGCAAATTCCCAATGATGAATATCATTATATTGTGTACCTAAAATGTACCAATGATTAGAATGCATAATTGATAATGAGAAATAGGAAGAAAAGGTCCAAAGTGGTAGTGGAAGTGGGAGGGACAGGGGAAAGGAAAGAAGGGAAAGGAAAAATTATGAGAAATGGAAAAATGGAAACAAAGTCTATGTAAATAGGGAAGGGTGGAGAGAGTGAAGGGAGGCCTGGAAATGGGGAAAAAATAAGAACCAAGATGCATCATGTAAAGGTACAAGTTTCCAATGAGAAATGTAAATGTATTGTATACCTAAAATGTACCAATAAAAGAATTTTAAAAATAATAATCTTGTGTTGAAGTCCTCATACGTGGCTGAAAATAAAACTTGTTTTCAAAGAATATTGGTAAACTGTGGTTTTTAAAGATAGTTCTGTAAGTCTAAAGGTTGCATGTAAGTCATTGGAATTATATGGAATTAATCTGTAATTTTAGTGCTTCCCTCTAAACAAACTTGTCATTTAAATTTTATTTTTATTAAGGTAAGCTTTGATCTGAAAAAAAAAGTCTTGGTGTCATGGAATGCCTGCTACTTGGGAGCAGCCCCATCTGCTCCTTTGCCCAGTCCCAGAGGACTGCTTGAGGCCAGGGATGGTGCTGGGGGCACCCAGACAGCCTCCTTTGAGCAAAGATGACCTTGATTCTGGGTTCCTGAATGTCAGCAGCAAATGAGGTGTTTACTGTGAGCCTGGATGGCACTAGGACAGCAGGGCCACTAGTGTGACAAGGGCCAGATGGGGGACACTGGATGTGATGTGCTTAACAGTGATGTCTTTTAGTAAGAATCATAAACCTAGGTTAGTTTTTGGGGTTTTTTTAAAGATTCCTTTTGTTCTGAGTACAGTATTCTTATTTTTGATCTGGTAATGGTAAGCAGGGATTACTGTTTTAGAGTTCCCAAGCATTATTTGGAGTCATCATGCATGAGTAAAAAGAAAGATGTTAATCAGAAAAGGTGAAATTAGGGCCTGTAATACTGATTTTGATTTTTAAAAAACATAATCTAGAATCTCCTGAGTGATCTAGATGTACAATCATAGCATTATCAAAACAAGTTTCATATTTCTTACGAAATACGAAGAGAGGTTTTCATATCAGGTTTTCATTTTCTATTATATTAGCTACTTTTTAAAATTTTAGTTTATGTGTATTACATAATGTTTCATTTATGGCACTCGAATGATTAAAGTGATACTGACAACCTTCATCTGGTTTCTGTTTTTATTGAAGTAGTTTTGGCGTATTATCATATAAAATGATATGAACCATTAGTGTTTGTGATTTTTGCTTAAGGTTTTGCTTGTAATTAAATACAAGATTAGATTTATCCACATTCAATGGACTTAAGAATGCAGTTCAAATGCATTATGAGCTACAAAGGATCCATCAATCTTACTATTTTTAGTAAATTTCATGCATATTCTCCCTTACTCTTTAGTCACTAAGTATATCCATTTGTGTGAAATTATTAAAATAATTTAAGATACATGGACATAAAATTAATATTATCTCAATGAGTAACTTAAAATAAGCATAATAAATCAAAAAAGATGTTAAATGTATCTTATTGCAATACATAAAACCGGATGTGACTAAATTGAAATGGGTAACATATTTGTAATGTGTAATTTTATATCATTAAAGACTCAATTTTCTCTAAACTAATGAATCCCTTTAATGCTATTCAGTTAGATTCACAAGAAGTTTTCACTTTTAAATTAATAAAATCTATTTGGGGCTCAGCCATTGATCTTTGGAGCTTTAAAAGATGAAATCCGTAAAGCACTTTTTAAAGTTCACTTTATGACTAATACCTGAGGAAGCTTTTTAATGGAGATAATAGACATACATGTTCAGGACACTATGGAAAAAGAAAAAATATCTTAGATACATCTTAACTATGGATACTGTTCTCCAAGTTACTCCTCCTCACTCTAATTTAGGATACTGTGCTTGGGTTAAACATTCGTACTTCATATCTCATCTAATTTGAATCTAGGGAATGCCCAGATTCCCCGGTTAAATATACTTTGATTAGGCTGTCCCACAGTCACACTCACTTCTGAATCTCGAAATAAACACAGCTTAGCCTTAAAGAACATCACCAGCTGCAGTGGTTTATTTGATCAATCACTTTGAACCTTTGAGGGGTAAATGAAAACTGTAGGTAAGATTAGCACAGCAATCCCAATATGCTTCTGTCCCACCCTTTCCCAGCCTGGGGAAAGGTCATGCTCAAGAGAACGGACTATAGCAGAAAGTAAATGCAAACTTCATTTTAGGGATGCAGAAAATACAAGAAGAAAATGAGTACAGTTTCAACAATTGAAAGTTAAAACAAGGGTATGTGAAAACAAATCTCTTACAAACTGTGTGATTGAATATTGCAGGAATCTGAGAGAGAAGATAAAGCTAGTATAAAATAATTTAGGTGTTCAGAGGCTTGCTTTAAAAAAAAAAGCAATTTTAGAAGCTTTGCCTTTTAATGAGAAATTAGACCCCATTTCAAAACATGCGCCACTTAGGGAAAGTTATAACAGATCATCAGAAACTCAACTGAGCTTAAAGCCTCACAGATAACAGCATCCTATTCATTTATCCAAAATGTGTATTTCAGAATATAGTCATAAAATTTGCTTATGAGAACTAAAGACCTTAATGAGAGTAGGGGCCACTTTGGCTGTTAGTGAGCAAATCTGAGCACACTGCCTCAAGGAAATGGCACTTGACATCCCGTTCTGGGGGTGCAGGCCCTGATTTTACACTGTCCTTCCTGGAGCTGGAGGACAGGAAAGAGAGGAGGGGCTTTCCAGAGCCTGGGCTCCCAAGCCTCACCGCCTGCAGTCCCATTCTGCAGGTGAAAAAATTCAGAGAGGAGAAAAGGAAGGGAAGCTGATTCTCTGAAGTCTCCAGATACAGAGAAAGATGCGATAGTTTTCCTAGTCAACACATCTGCTCAACAGCCTACCAGAGAACTAAAAACTCCTTCACCTTCCTGACACAAATGAGCTTAATGCAAGTTGCTGGCTTGGCTACGTAGCAGTCAGTGCAGACTGAGGAGAGAGCTTGGGTAGATTTCTGACAAGACAGCTATAGCTTTACCATTAAATTGAAGAAAATTCAGTGGACCCTCAAATTACAGCCAGCCTGATATATGAACAACCTGAGTTAATTAGGTAAATGGAAGATTTATCCGCCTCTTGTTATCTATAGCATATACTCAGGTAACATCCAGATCTCGTCTGTATTGACCTACAACCAACTTGAGTTACAACCAGCCCTCGGGAACTGATCGAGTTCATAAATCAAGGGTCCACTGTATTGGAATAATGTTTAGAAAGATAATTGCTGGTATTTTGCATGTAGAAATCACTTCAAGTACTATGTCTCTTACTTTCCATCTAGTATGGGCAGTTGGGTGCTTTCAGTGCTGATGATCAATGTTTCAGTGTAGCGTTTTCTTTGATCACATTACAATGTTGGCATTGATAGCCTGTGATGCCTAGAAAGACCGGTGGGAAATCAGATACTGCTGCCAAGAACACCCTGGGCTCACATCTCAAGGGGACAGCAGGCAGGTCACTCACACCATGGTGTTGCAAGATGCAGCCAACATTTCTATCCAGCCTACAAAGAAGTGCTTTAAATATCAGGCAATTTCCCCTCCAAATCCTTATTCTTATTTCTGTCTTCTCTTGAAATAACCTGAGGACTCAGAAACCAGAGCCTGCATTCATCCTGGACGACAATGAACAAGAGCTGATTTCTGGCTGCCTCTTCACCCTGTCTGCCTCACGTTGTCCAGCCCACTAAGAATTTTAATTTTTAAGATGAACTCCGGACATATTTAACATTTCACAATAAATTACGTTGTACATGCCACCTCATGTACATTTATGATGTCTCCCCAATGAAACTACATTTCATCAAGGATCAGGATGCTTGTCTTTTACATGTTTCTGACCTCCCATGGAATTTCTTACTCTGTACTAATGTAATAAATGCATACAAATTTAGCTAAAACCTTATATGAAGCTTTAGAAGCATCCTGATAGCCTTGAAGTATAATGATGCACAATGAAGGAGACCATCTTCTGCTGCCCCTCTTCCTTTATGGGACTAATCCAAAGCTGAATCACACAAAGCCATGCCAACCACTTCTTCAAGATACGTCTCCTTTTGGCTTCTTTCCTTCAAGTCACAAGCAAGGCACCTTTGAAGCAGGTCCTGCCAGAGACCCGATACTGATCCATGATCAAGGAGCACACAGTGCTGTCATTGAGTCCCGGCTCCTGGTACTTACATGCTCACACTTGGCCCTGACAAAACACGTGTGCTCCAGTCCAAAGTGCTCCCTCTCAACACAGGGCACCCTGCAGGCTGTTCAGGCAAGGAGATCAATCAAGAGCCCCAAGGGCAACTAAACTTCCCTTATTTTGACATAGGCTGAGGCCAAGATGGGTCCAAATTAATTCACAAACATAGATTATTATGTAAAGTGAATGCACTTACTCTCTCCGCATTGTAAAAGGAGCCCTTAATGGATCAATATAAACTAGGTTGAAAGCACCAGTGAAATTTTTGGTGGTTTGCTGGGTGTAGGCAGTATGGAGCTGTGGTCCCATAACTATGATACACCAAGGTGGGCCAGTAGGTACAAGAAATCTGGCCTCTTTCTGGTACCTTGCTTTTTCTTCATATTTTGATAGCATGTTATGTGGTGTATTGGGAGAGCCAAATTACTGCTCAATGGAATCACTGTTATTGCTAATAATTAATAGAATTTGAATGGAATCCAAATCCTCATAACAAAAGAAAAATTGTTAGCTTTAGATCAGCCAAATGGTTGCTGGTTACAAAAAAAAGTGTAGCTACATTCATATATAATTTAGAACAAGATAATTTATAAGTCAAAGTGGTATAATTTTATCAAAGTAAAACAGGGAAGAATGTAATATTTGACATTCTTGTTTTGCAGACCCATTGGGTGTAGTATTGAGTTTTTTATAGGATGCTAGCGTTGCTCTTTGAATGTGGTTTAATCGCATCAAGTTATTTCCTGAAGTTCAGAAGATGAGGAACTAATGGACAAAGAAGGAAATGTCCCTGCAGACCTGCTTCTCATCATTCCTTCCTCCCTGAATGACCTGCTACTGGCCACACTCTTATGGTTCTGTAAAGTCAATTGTGTATTGAAGAATACAAGGGGAGACCTCACATGTAATTGTGTCCAATGAGTTACACAGCTTGTTAATAAGCATTAGTAAGTAGTAGGAATTCTATTCTTTAATATTCTACAAAACGAATTCTTGATCTTAGCCAAAATCCTATGTGCCTCCTTCCCTTCCATCTAAACACTCTTACTTTACCATACCCATCAATGCTTTTATTTTACCCTATCACAGCACCTATATTCTGAAATAATCATCTAAACATTTCTGTCATACTCACCACCTAGTGGGTGCTCCATAAAACTTTACCAAAAACTAATTAACAAATGAGGATTTAAAATTATTTTCAAGTTATTAAAGCAACATCAAAAATTTAGTGCATGTTCTTTATTTCCAAGTACATCTGCCTAAAGCATCTTGAGCATCAGCCCACCTCTTTCCATCTCTGAGCACTGATCCATTTCTTGGCTGAGATGGGGTGGGAACATAGGAGATCAGGGATGGAATAGAGTAAATCTCAAGGAAATGATACAGATTTGTTCTTCACAATTTCTAAAAATTACAGGACTCAAAAGTTTGCTGTTTTGTTTTATAGGGCACAGTAAACTATTGGTTACCTCAGCTAAAAGATAACATTGTCCCGACTCCCTTGGAGTCATCAAGCACGAGTTGTCCTGTATTTCTTCCAAGACTGCCTTTTATGGTGGAGTGAATCGGCTGGGACTGAGCTCTTTGTGCTGTCTCCTTCCTCCTCCCACCTCCTGCAGGAAGAGTCACAGAGGCTAGAACTCATTAGGGTGATGCTAGCAATGAAAGCTTCCTAAATCTAAAGGAGATAAAGGATGAAAATTGGACCTTCTGAAGGCAACATGGGGCCACCTTCCACCCTAGACTGTTATCTCTGAATACCTTTTTGACAGAAGTACACAGCTGTGTTTATCACTATTATTTAGGTTATTTCCTTTATCATATTCATCTAAAACTATGCTAATTGATGCATCATTAAAAGGACTGCAGTCAAATATTTCAAAATTATCAACTGAGTCTAAACTAACATGTTAAAATGGCTGTATTCCAATACCATACACTTTTCACAAAGCTTTTACCTCCTTTGTCATTTTTATCCTGAAAATATACCATACCCTATAAGTAAGGTATGGTTATATCCATTTACACATAAGAAAATAAGACTAAGGTGGTTATGTTCCACATCCAACATCTGTAGCTGGTAAATTAGAGTACAAATCATCAGAATCTCAGCCCAGGGCTCTTTCCAGGAAACTATATTGCCAGTTGCTAAAATATGCATCAAGGATTCCTATGTGTATCTTCTAATGACACTCATGATCTGTTTTCAGATTTCTTCACTGAGAATAGAACTTTTAAAATTTAAATACATATAAGGGAGAGTTGACACTAAGTTTTCTATTGCCATGGATGATTTCTTAAAATATTTCCATAAATTCTCAAATCTCTTCAACAGAGAAAATATAGCCAAAATGATACTATAGTCAAAGAACAGTCTTTTCTAGTTTAATCACTGGCAGTACATAAGGAATGTTGGCCTATTCATTTCAACAATATGGGCCCAATAACTGAGATGGTAGATATGAAAAGATACAGTAAGGTAAGGTCGGGGCTTGAGGTGGATTCTGCCAACACTTAG
The DNA here is from genome assembly GCF_053883595.1 of Heterocephalus glaber. NCBI lineage: Eukaryota > Metazoa > Chordata > Mammalia > Rodentia > Bathyergidae > Heterocephalus > Heterocephalus glaber. Next base: position 12,806,846 of record NW_028258156.1, read on the forward strand.
TACCAAGGTCAAATGGTGATACAATATCTCCAGTTATGGAGCCATTTGTATAATTACTGAAAAACAATCAGACTTCCATACTGAAAAATAATCAGGCTTCCATATGATCTATCCAATATGTTTAGGGCAACCATATTGTATATCAGTTTGAGTCACCTAACTAATCAAGTTGCATTAATACTACAAAAACCATTTGCTGGAGAAAGTCTGTTTTTCATGTAAAGGGAGACATTTGCCAAAGATAAGCTACAGTGTCATGTAAAATAATATTCACTATTGCATGGGTTGGTAAATTTAAACTACTAAATTAGTGGCTGGGTTTTCTTTTTTCCTGTGTAGAACTGGTTTTTGAGTATAAAATTATGGCTCTGCACTTTGGATGAATGAGCTCATAAGCAGAAAATCTAACTATTTCCAAAAGATTTTTGAACATCTTGACCACTAAGTTACTTAAACACTTGTTTGAATTTTGAGACAGTGCCATTATTTTTTCTGGAGATAAGATGAATGGCAGGCAGAGGCAATAATATCACACCAACACCAGTTCTTTGTATCAAAGACAATTTCTTCAAAAATAAGATGCCTGTCTATAACCTTATAGAATATAACTACTGTGTGATTTCTTCCCATTTAGAAACATTAACCTAGTGAAGAAATGGAGCTGTTATTCTGCCCAGTCAGTACCAATACTGTGAAGGATTTCTTGGGTGGAATTCTCTCAGGTTGTTTCCAGATTTAAGCACACCGCCTGGGATGCGATAACTTTTTGTCAGGAAACTTGCTGACTATTCTAAGACCTGGCTTCTCTCACCTGTAGCCCCTGTGTCTGGCATATACCTCTTCTTATACTGACACGTCACCTGTGTCTGGAATGCCCTGAACTCTGTCTTACATTGATGTTCTAATTCTTTGTATGGTTTTGACAATGTTTAATTTCACCTACTAAGTAATCATGTAGTAATCCACAACTAAACGCTAAGTTCTAGCTTACAATATTTAATTTGATAACCTAGACATTTGGGTAATATTTACTTAATAGATTTTAAGATATAATATTGACTCTTATGCTTTGAAAGAATTGCCAAAAACTCAGCTAAGCCTCACTTATTCCAACTTTATTCCCACTTACAAGTCACCTTTTCCTCAGAGCTAATATTTTTTCATGCTTATATCACATTCTTAGAGATGATTGATGTTTAAAATAGAAAGGTATATTACATTTTGTGATTAAATTTTCTTTCCATGGAAAAAGAAAATAAGTTTTGGTATAAAAATATTCATCATCATTGTTTCATCCTTAAACTACATTTGTTCCCAGCCAGTCTTACAGAAACTATTGATATCAGTTAAGCTGTTTAAATTACAAGTAAGAGAAAATCCAATTTAAAGTAGTGTCAACATAAAGGTAATTTCTTATCTCACAAGAAGCCCAGAAAGTAGGGTATTTCCAGAGTTGTTCTACTCAGTAAATCAATCTGATTACCAAGCACACAGGTGTTTTCCATGACTTTATTCTGTCATTTTCCACCATTGGCCTTTGTCCTTAGCATAACGACTACATAAAATAATAGTCCCAAGAAAATGTCCTTTATTATGTCTTTTTTTTTTTTTTGCTAGAAAAAAGTCTCCTAAGGATCCCATAATCTTATATATTCATTCCTAGACAAACCCCTAAGAAAGTGATATAATTACCTACCACATTTTACTTGGAAGAATCAAGTCTCAGCCTTATATCCTGATGCTTCCAGAAAACTTTGCCTATTACTTGAAACAATCAGTTATCAAGAAAGTCAGAGATGATAACCCTTGCTAAGGTGACCAAATCCATTTAGATACCAATGTTCCAGGTATGAAATAAATTAACCTTGTTGCTTATGACTCTATTTCTTTCTCATTAATTTTTCTGTTAATTTACGTTTCTCTAATAAGCTTATCAGAACTTAGCTAGGAGGACTTATTTGCAAAGAGTAACATCTAAAATACAATTTTAGATTTCCAATTGCCTTTCCAATTGTAACATCTAAAATACAAGATTTGAGAAATTCATTAGATTTGTTATTTGTAAATATTTTAAATTCCTTAGATGTTAGGTTATTTTTAAAGAATACAGTTAAAATGAAAGAAAAATTCAAGTTGATTGCTTAATTTGGATAGGTAAAATATTTCTCCTTTAAAGACTTTGAGCCTTAAAATAACCATCACATTGTTCTGAGACACATCGTTTTGCCATTAGATGCATGTAGTTTAATTTGAAGGAAAATTGTGACACAAATTATCACACAAACTTCTTAAAAACGTAATGACATGCTACATGCACATTTCATCCACAGATACAAGCAGATTTCCATCCTTAAGACAGCTTTGAAAACTAGCTGATTTTTATTAGGAAAATAAAGGATCAAACATACCTAACAATTTTTTATAAGATTAAATATAACTGTATTTCTCTTGATAGCTATGCATATGGATAAATATATATATATACACACACATATATATGCATATGTATGAAGATATACTCACATGCATATGTAAACATATATACACCCATCTGTAAACATAAAGACGTACATATAAATAGAAAGATAATTATATATATACAAATACTCTCTATTCAAATATTTTCACATTCCTTATAACCTGTACATGTAAATTTTTTTCCACTAAATTTATTGGTACATTTTAGGTATAAAATACAGTTACATTCATCATTGGGAACTTGTACCTTTACATGATGTATCTTGGTTCTTATTTTTTCCCCATTCACCTGCCCTCCCTTCAACCCCTCCACCCTTCCCTCTTTACAAAGACTTTGTTTCCATTTTTTCCATTTCTCATATTTTTTCCTTTCCCTTCTTTCCTTTTCCCTACCCCTTCCACTTCCCCTACCCCTTTAGACCTTTCCTTCCTATTTCACATTATCAATTATAGATTTTGATCCTTATTTACATTTTTAGTTTCTCACACCAGAGAAACTATTTGGTATTTACACATGTGTGTCCTATTTATTCCACTTAAGAGTATGGCCTCAGTGTGCATCCATTTAGCTATAAATGTCTCTAGTTTCTCATTCTTTATGACTGAGTAGTACTCCATTTTATTTTTTTTTAAAAACCCACATCTTCTTTAGCCAGTCTCCATTTGATGAGAAATTGGGCTTTTTCCAAGCTTTAGCTATTACAGACTGTGCTGCTGTAAACATGGGTGTGCATATATTACTGTGGTATGATTTTTTTAAATTTTGGGGGGAAGATATCCAGCAGGGGGATAGCTGGATCAATGGGATCTCTAATCCTAGTTCTTTGAGGTATCTCTTTATCAGTTTCCACAATGGTTGCACCAGTCTGCACTCCCACCAACAAGGAAGAAGTATTCCTTTCTCCCCACACCCCCGCCAGCGTTTGTTATTGGTTGATATCTTGATAGCAGCCATTCTTTCTAGGGTAAGGTGGAATCTCAGTGTTTTCACTTACATCTCTCGACTGACCAGTGATGTTGAACATTTTTTCGTATGTTTATTTGCTGCTTTTACTTCTTTCTCTGAGAAATGTCTATTCATTTCAGATCCCCTTTTTTGAATTGGGTCTTTATATTTGAGGGGTCTGATTTTTGTAAGTTCTTTATATATTCTAGATAATAGATCTTTGTCTGAGGAACAGCTGATAAAAATTTTTCCCACACTGTAGGTTGTCTCTTAGCTCTGTGGGTGGTTTCTCTTGCAGTGCAGAAGCCTATTAATAAGATGAGATCCCAGTTCCATACATGTAAATTTTAACATATTAGATACGTTATATACTCATAAAATACTTCATATTTAATTATGGTGGCATAGATGATGATTATCTATGAGGATAAAGTTGAAAAAATCAAAGTGCATTTTATACACTATGTTAAAAATACCCTATGCTTTGAGACTTTAAACAGATTGCTCAGTGTCTTTGCTGCATTGAATTTGGCCTTGGGGGAGTTACATCATTGTAATCTCTTAAAAGTAAATTTATCATTTGAGTACCATAGTCAAAAACTGATTTAAGTCTGATTTTCCCCAGGGTAAAAGTAAAGATAGCAAAGTCTTTGAGTTCACTGGGGAGGAATAGAAGCTCTGTTTGTTTGTTTTAGAATTTAGAAACATTTATTTTTTAGTTTAGGTTTACCATAGAAAATTTCCCCAACAACACTAATTATTCAGGAGCTCTTATCCCTTCCAGAAGAAGAACTAAGGGTCTCCATGTTTTTAAAAGTCATCAAGTATGTTTCTGAAGTTGTGATTTTGAGTTTAGACTTTTGCTCCAGATTTTAGGAGTGGGAGATGAAGGAGGGTTATAGCCCTCTGAAAAACATTTAAATTGGGGGATGTTGAAGAGAAAAATAAACAAGTCAATTTTTGCTTATATCATGAAACCCTGAAAGCCAATAAGCATGTTCATAAGATTTGTTTGGAAGGATGTTGTTTGGAAACCAGATTTTTCTATTCCACAAAAAGTTGTAAATTATGATAAGCTCTCAGTTTAGCTCTAAGAACTGAAGAAACAATGACACTGTAAATCCGACCACTGATTTGTCGAATTGTTGGCATTGGAAAACTCACATTACCCTGTGATATTTGATGGAAATTCTCCAGGAGGGTAGAATGATATTTTTAACAATTTTAGCAGCAGATAAATGACTGTGTGTGCATTGCTTTTCAAAGGTACATGCTTCTGGAATAGCATGAGTAGAATATCTGTACCTGATATGGATGGGGCGAGTAACAACTCTTGCTTCAGAGAGCTCAAACAGTCATGCACATGGCTGTTCGGTTGCAATGTGAACCACCCATGTGAGAGGCCCGTTTAACTGGCAGTCAGCCATTGATGAAGTGGGTAGTATTTCCTGAATGCCAACTTCAGAGTACTCACTGCGCTAGACTCTGGTGGAATAATGGCAACCAAAAGATAAAGAAGGTTTTGTCTTTCCAGGAGCTTGAAGACTAATTTGAGGTGCTGAGATAAGCAAACAATCAAGCAACCTAAAATTGCAATTGGGGTAAATGCTGGAAGAGACACATGCTCTGTTAAATAACAGAATAGGGAACTTGAAACTTGGGAATGATTTTCCTAAAAGACTTTCCCTAAAGGCTGTGTTAGAAGCGATCTGTCCAAGAAGGGTTGGGTAAACCAGTGGAAAGTCCTGAGAGGAGGCTAACGGGAAACAGGCTGAATGACAAACTGGTGTACGGTGAGATCTGAGAAGCAGATTGAGCACCAGAAGTTACCAAGCCTCACAGCTTAGGCTAAACACTTTGGTCACTAGCCTGAGAGCATTAGCAAGTCACTGAGTATTTTTTAATAAGTAGAGAATCATGATTTTTGTTTTTGTAACTATCAGTCCTGGTAGAAAATAAAGGAAAAGATGGAAAGTAAGCAGCGTTTTGTGGGCTATTGCAACAAGATGACCAGTGCTGGCAGCTTGGCCTCAGGACGTGTATCCTACTCTTCCTGACAGTTATTTAAACAAGGATTTAGGTTCTAAACCCAAAGCATCTGACTCAGTAGATTTGGAATAGAATACACAAATTTACATTAAAAACCAGTAAGCAATCATAAGAAAGGAAATTAAATAAAGATAACAGCAGAAAGCAATGGAGTCGAAAATGAAACAATTGAGAAAAATTAATAAAACAAAGAGCTGTTTCTTTGAAATATCAGTAAATTGACAACTTCTGGTAAGACAAAGACCAAAACAGATGATTCAAGTGAACAATGTCAGGAATAAAAGAGACACTGCTGCCATCAAAAGAATACTAAGGAAATACAACAAATAACTCTGCATATATAAATTTGATAATTTTGAAAAAATTGACCAATTCTTTAAAGTCATACAATTTCTACAATTCATCGAATATAAAATAAGCCACTTGAATATAACCATAGATATTAAAATAATTGAATTAATAATTTAAGAGCTCTCCCCAAAATTTAATTTTCTGGCCAAATAATTTCTCTCTGGAGAATTCAACAAAATTTTATAGAAAATTTAACACCCATTCCACACATTCCCTTGAAAAAAAAAACATAACATAAAAGACCATTTCATAATTCATTTTCTGAATCTAGTAGTTCCATGATTCCCAAATCAGAAAGACAGTAGTAAATCAAACCAAACAAAATTTCAGACCATTATCTTTCATGAATAAGATCCAAGATTCTTTAACAAAATATTGGCAAATAAAGTCTAGCAATATACAACACAAAGTATACACCATGACCAAATGGATTAAAGAGTAATTTAATATATGAGTATCAATTTAAATAGAGTTAAACATGGCAAATACGACAAATAATCTATGAAGAAAAATAATTTGAAAAAATCCACATCAATTAATCTTTCAATAAAACTCTCAGAAAAATAGAAATTAAAGAGAATTTCCCCAACTTGATAAACAAGATATACCAGAAAATCCTATAGCTAAAATTATATTTAAGGATGAAAGAATGAATGCTTGCTCTATGAGATCAGAAAAAAAGGCAAGAATATGTGCACTCACTCTTATTCAGCACAGTGCTTTAGTTCTAGCCAGTGCAATAAAGCGAGAAAAGGAAATAAAGGCATACAGTTGAAACAAAATGATAAAGTTGTCAGGTACAGATGATATGATTATCAAAATTGAAAATTGTAAAGAATGTGAAAAATAAAAACCTCCTAGAACTTGAAGGTGAGCTTAGAAAGGTAACAAAATACAAAGAAAATATGGAAAAATCAATTGCATTTCTGTATACTAGCAATAACTTTTTTTTTTTTTGTACCAGAGATCAAACTCAGGACCTTGAGCTTGTAAGGCAGGTGCTGGAACCACTGAGATAAATCCCCGGCCCAAGCAATAACTAATGAGAACAGAAATTTTAAGTACAATTTTGTGCCCACTGGTATAGCCTAGCATGTGCAATGCCCTGGGTTTGAACCTCAACACCTCAATCACTCAATCAATCAATAAAATTTCATTTATAAACACTGAAGATGACCAAAGAGTTTCATGTAATTTTATTAAAATTACAGAGCACTCCACAATGAAAACTACAATATGCTCATGGAAAAAGTCAAAGACAAACTATTCCAGTACACTCAACTTTCTTTGGACAAAGGTGCAAAAGTAATGCAATGAAGGAAAGATAGCTTTAAAGAAAGGCACCAGAATAATTAAACTTCCACTGGAGGTCCAACTGGATAGGCAAAAAAATAAACTGTGACCTAAACTTCATACCTTGTAATATAAATATTAACTCAGAAAAGATTATGAACTTAAATATAAAATGCAAAACTACAGAAGTTTCAGGGGAAAAAACATAGATTTTTGGAATTTAAGGCTAGGCAAAGAGTTTTTAAAACTTGAATCTGAAGGTATTATCTATAAAAGAAAAATGAATAAGTTGAACTTTATCAATATTAACAAATTTCATTTTAGCCAGGTATGATGGTACAGGCCTGAAATTCCAGAACACTAGAAGGCTGAGGCAGGAGGATCACATGTTAACGTCAAGCCTGGGCAACTTAATAAGACCATGTCTCAAAATAAAAAATTGTAAAAAAGGCTTTATATGTAGCTCAGTGCAAAGGCCCTGGGTTCAATCCTCCATATCAAAAAAAAAAAAAAAAAAAAAGCAAAAAATTATTTTGCTTTGGATCAGATCCTGTTAAGAGAATGGAAAGATAAAATATTGAGAGAATATTTGCAAACCACAAAGCATCCTAAAAGACTGGTATCTAATATATATAACAAACTCTTCACAGCTGCAGGTATAGCTCAGCGGTCAAGTGTTTACTTTTTAATGCATGCAAAAAATTTAAAAAGGAGTAATTCTCCATACTAGAAAATGAAACTCCAAATAATTCCATGTAATTCAATTATAAAATTGTCAAAAGACACGAATAAATATTTCACTAAAGTGGATATATAAATGACAAGCACATGACAAAATGATAAATATCACTAGTCTTCAGGAAAATGAAAATTAAAAGAAGAAATGTTCAACATTAATATCAGAATGAGTAAGGTAAAAAAAATTAGTGGCAGCACTAAATGGTAGTGAGCATATGGAGAAACCAAGTCATTAGTATATTTCTGGTTGGAATGTGCAATTGTATGGCTATTCTGGAAGACAATATCATGTTTTCTTATAAAAGATAAACATGCAACTATCCTATAAAACAGTAACTGCAATTCTGGGCATTTATCCCAGAGAACTAAAGACTTATATTAACACAAAACCTGTACACAAATGTTTATAACAATATTATTTGTAATAACCACAGAGTAGAAATAATCAAGATGTCCTTCAGGGGGTGAATGGTTAAACAAACTGTGTGGAATAACACTCGGCAATAACAAGTAATAAATTATAATCTACACAACAATTTAGATAAATCTTCAGAAAATTATGCTGCATGAAAAAAATTCGAAAACATTACATACCATATGACTCAATTTATATAACATTATTAAAATGACAAAGTTAAAGAAATGCAGACTAGATTAGTGAAATGAAGAGCAATGATTTCAAATTTTACCCAAAACTAAAACTTACATAAATGGCTCAACAGATTATTGGCCAGGGATTAGAGGAGGGAGGACAATCAGAAAGTCACCATAATATACCAGATGAGAGATTAAGTCTGAAACTGGGAGAAGAAATAGGACAGCAAGCCCCTAGTAGCCATTCAAATGATATTTGAAAGGAAGAAACAAGACCTGAACAAAGAGGACAAACTGTTTGAAGTTCTGTGTTGAGAGTGATAGACAGAAGTTAATGAAAAGTAGAAAACCCTGCATAAGGCTAAAAGGAAGATCTCAACTATGTATTGAAAAAGTAGAACCGAGAGTGTGAATACAGGCCACCCACATGTAGTATGCTGTTCATGAAAAAAAAGCAAAGATTTATCATGATGAATTGAAAATTGAAGGAAACAATATCTAAGAGGCTGGTTGCAGAAATTTAAGTAAAGATACAGCATTCTTTTTTAAACATTTGTGGTGATAAAGGATCTGCTAATCACAAAGCAGTAGAGAAATTCATTGGCAAATTTGCCAACGTCATCATTGATGAAAACCTGACCCCAAAACAAGTCCACGATGCAGATGCAACATTATTGTTTTTGTGGTTTTGCCTCAGAAAGACACTGACTACAGCTGATAAGGCAGCTCCTGGAGAAATTAAAAGTGTCAGCAACAGAATGTGCTGGCTGTACCAGTACAGTAGACAGAGTAGGTGTAAACTGGCTGCAACTAGAAAAAGCATTTGACAAAATCCAACATGCATTTATGACAAAAACCCTACAAAAAACTGGAATAGATGGTCTCTACCTCAAACTGGTAGAAGCTATCTATGAAAAACCAACAGCCAATATCATACTAAATAGTCAAAAACTGAAATCCTTCACATTAAAATCAGGAACAAGACAAGAATGTCCACTATCACCACTCTTGCTCAATAGAGTTCTGGAAACATTAGCCATGGCAATTAGACAAGAGAAAGAAATAAAAAGAATAAAGATAGGTAATGAAGAAGTCAAATTGTCCTTATTTGCAGATGACATGATACTCTATAGAGAAGACCCCAAGAACTCCATCAAAAGTCTTCTAGACTTAATAACCAAATTCAGTCAAGTAGCTCGTTATAAGGTCAACACACAAAAATCAATAGCTTTCCTCTACACCAATGACAGACTCACTGAGAGAGAAATAGGGCAAACAATTCCTTTCACAATAGCATCCAAAAAACTGAAATACCTAGGAATCATCCTAATGAAAGAAATCAAAGACCTCTTCTCTGAAAACTATGCCACTCTGCAAAGAGAGATTGAAGAGGATATCAGAAAATGGACAGACATCCCCTGCTCCTGGGTAGGAAGGATTAATATAGTGAAAATGGCCATACTTCCAAAACTGCTATATAGATTTAATGCAATTCCAATTGAGATCCCAGCAGCATACTTCATAGACCTCGAGAAAACAATCCAAAAATTCATTTGGAGCAAGAAGAGACCCAGAATAGCAAAAGCAATTCTAGGTAACAGAGACATGGCAGGGGGTATCACAATCCTCAACCTGCAACTCTACTACAAAGCTATTGTGATAAAAACAGCATGGTACTGGCAAAGAAACAGACCTGAGGACCAGTGGAACAGATTAGAAGATGCAGAAACAACGCCAGACACACTCAGCCATCTCATCTTCGACAAAGGAGCCAAACACCCTCACTGGAGGAAAGATAGCCTCTTTAATAAATGGTGCTGGGAAAATTGGGCTTCAACTTGCCAAAGATTAAAACTAGACCTGTATCTCTCACCATGCACTAAACTAAAATCAAAATGGATTAAAGATCTAAATATTAAAATAGAAACTCTGAACCACTTGGAACAGAGGTTAGGTAGAACTCTTGAAGACATCGGTGTAGGGAAAGATTTTATGAACAAAACCCCAGTTTCCCATAAACTAGCACAAACAATCAACAAATGGGATCTCTTCTTATTAAAAAGCTTCTGCACGGCAAGAGAAACCACCAGCAGTGTGAAGAGACAACCCACAATGTGGGAAAAAATCTTCACCTGCTCTTCCTCAGACAAAGGTCTACTATCTCAAATCTATAAAGAACTTAAAAAGATCAGACCTCCCAAATTTAAAGACCCAATCCAAAAATGGGCATCTGAAATGAACAGATATTTCTCAGATAAAGAAGTAGAAACAGCAAATAAATACATGAAAAAATGTTCAACATCACTGGTCATTTGAGAGATGCAAATGAAAACAATGCTGAGATTCCACTTCACTCCAGAAAGAATGGCTGCTATCATGAAATCAACCAATAACAAATGCTGGCAGGGCTGTGGGGAAAGAGGAAGCCTGCTCCACTGCTGGTGGGAGTGTAGACTGGTGCAACCACTGTAGAAATCAGTATGGAGATACCTCAAAGAACTAGGACTGGAAGTCCCATTTGACCCCCTATTCCACTGCTGGGGATCTTCCCCAAAGAATTAAAAGAATCATACCACAGTGATATATGTGCACCCATGTTCATAGCAGTGCAGTTTGTAATAGCTAAAACTTGGAAACAGCCCAGATGCCCATCAACTGGAGACTGGAAAAAGAAAATGTGGTTTTTTAATAAAATGGAGTACTACTCAGCCATAATAAATGAGAAATTAGAGACATTTATAGCTAAGTGGATGCACATTGAGGCGATACTCTTAAGTGAAATAAATAGGACACACATGTGTAAATACCGAATAGTTTCTCTGGTGTGAGAAATTGAAAGTGTAAATAAGGACTAAATGTATAATAAGTAATGTGAAATAGGAAGAAAAGGGGCAAAGGGGAAGGAAGTGGGAGGGCTAGGGGAAAGGATAGAAGGGAATGGGATTAATATGAGAAAATGGAAAAATAGGAACAAAATCTTTGTAAATAGGGAGGAATGGAGGGGTTGAAGGGAGGGCTGGGCAAGGGTGAAAGATAAGAACCAAGAGAGACTATGTAAAGGTGCAAATTTCCAATGATGAATGTCATTATATTGTATACCTAAAATGTACCAATGATTAGAATGAATAATCAATAATGTAAAATAGGAAGAAAAGTCCAAAGGGGTAGGGGTAGTGGGAGGGGCAGGGGAAAGTTAGAAGGGAAAGGAAAAAATGATGAGAAATGGAAAAAATGGAAATAAAGTATTTGTAAATAGGGAAGGGGGGAGGGCGTGAAGGGAGGGCTAGGAATGGGGAAAAAATAAGAACCAAGATGCATTATGTAAAGGCACAATTCCCAATGAGAAATGTAATTGTGTTGTATACCTACAATGTACCAATAAAAGAGTTTAATACAAAAAAAAAAAAAACAAAAAACTGGCTGCAACTGACAAAAGCTTGCATCCTTGTCTTTCAAAGGAGTGCATCTCTTACTAGTCCGTTATTATGCTAATGAAAAGTCATGGGTCCCAGGGACAACTTTTCTGATTGGTTTCATGAACATTTTGTACCAGTGGTTTTGGGCCACTACACAGAAGCTGGACTAGATGAAGACTGCAAGATTTTGTTACCCCTTGGCAGGTATTCTCTTCATCCTCATACCAAAATTCTCATCCAAAACAGTGTTTATACTATGTCCTTTCCACAAAATGAGACTTCATTAATTCATTCAGATGACCAAGGTATCCTTAGAATATCATGCTGGTAGCAGTGAAGAAAAGTGTAGATGTAAAAGGTTTCTAAAGGAAGTTTAGCATGTAGGAGGCTGTATATGCTGTTTCCTATGCTTGGAACAATCAGTAAAGTCCAGATTGTATAACTGGCACAACTTCTGGCCTGCGACTATGTTCCGCAATGAAGATAAACTAGTTGCTGACTTTGAAGAAGTCCATGTCTCAAGTGAGAAAAGAAAAGAAAAGATGCCTGACCTCCTTACATATGCAAAAGATATATCTTGAGAGTCTACCAGTAAGCTAGAAGTAGTTACTGAAGTTTTTAACATTGATAATGAAGGTCCAATTTTTCATTCATTGAAATTAACTGAAATGATTCTGAGTCAAGATGACTGTAATAATAATGGTGATGAAGAGGATGTTAACACTGCAGAAAAACCAAGTATGGTAAAATGTGTGATGAGCTTATCAAAGGACTGGAGCATTGTGCATTTATAACAAAATCAGATATCATGTTAGTTTATAAAATTAAAGGTAATTTTCTAAGACAAAAATCACTACTAATGAGGCAGATAAGGCTGAAGGAAGCATTTTTAAAAAATCATTGAACAGAATGACTCCTCATCCCTAGAAAACCACTTCCTGCTACTCAACTGCTTCTGACATTTATTTAAAACTAAAAAGTACACAAAATGATTGAATACATTGTACAGAATTTCCTTCAGGCCATATGTCTCAAGTATATGAAAAATGAATTTCTTGTATAGAAAATGAATAGAAATATATAGAAAATGAATTTCTATGTATTGAATTTCTGACACCCATCCCTAATATATCTTATTGTGTACATGTGCAATTACTCCAAGACTTGAAAAATTCAAAATCCATAACACTGCTCCTCTCAGGCACTTCAGAGAAGGAATATTCAACTTTAAAGAAAGTTAAACAATATATTCTAAGTATGTTTCATAGTAAGATGCACAGGGGCCTTCTTTTAGAAATATCTTTCTCCCAAGGAATGAGTAATCTTTTACATTAGAAGGCGTAGAGGTTAATATCAACAAATAATCCTAAAAACATCAAAATTTCCTTTCTGCCCTCTCCTTGTTTCTGTTCTCCCTTTCCTTTAAGCCAACAGCATTTCATATAAACCTTAAAATGCCAGGCATTAAAGTTAGGAATACATTTTGTATATATGGTGTATATAGTGTGATTTAGAAATTGAAAACTTTTGAGGTCTGAAAAATATGCCCCAAAGAAATGAATCGCTTATTTTTATACAACAGCAGGATTTGTCATTGCTCACAAGAACACCTTCAATAGAATTCAGTCATTCAAAATGAATTAGAGATGACAACCATGCTGTTTGTATCCACTATTAAATTCTGAAGTCCATGTTTACTGCTCAATGAATTGTTCCGTCAATCTAACTGAATAACCTTTTTAGGAAAGGTCAATTTATTATCATACAAAAAGGCTAGTCAATGTTTTTGAGTATATGAATTGTTACTACCAAAACAAAGCTACTTTTTAAAAATATAATTAGATAAATAGTAATATTTCATTTTTGTGCCCAGAAGGGTAAATTATACCAAAATCCCAAGTATCTGCATTGAGTTCCTATTAGAATGACATAACTTTCTAATTTCAACAAAAATTTTAGAAAAGTTATAATCAAACTATTTGGACACCCAAATTATTGTTAAAACAAAACAAAAAAATCCTTTAATCACAAAAACTAAAAATGTCTGTTCTATTTTGGGCTGTATAACTTACCAAAAATTTGAGAATTTAAAGTAAGTTTAGAGAAATGCCATAAGGATAACTAAGAGATTGAAAAACTGGGATCAAATAAGAATAAAGAAAAGCATTTAGACAAAGGGAGACAAGTAAAAGACTTAATGAACTTCAATTGTTGGAGAGAGTTGAACAGCTATATTCTAATGTTTGCTATCCAAATCTATTGCTTTACTTAGGAATAAGTACAGTAAATCCTTTACATGCTCTGTATTTTCATGAAAGAAGGCAATAAGGTTGTTTAAAAATTATAGAAATACAAGGAATATTCTAAGCACTATGGAATATATATATCTATATATATATTCCCATGAGACTCCTTTCATTTATCCAAATTTTTTTCTTCTAAAAGATTATCTCTTTAGAATATTAGATTTCAAGCCTATATCCCAGAGCCCATAGAGAGATGACCAGAAACAGTTATTCAAAAAATGTTTGAGACTTATTTGTTTTCTCACTTGACATTCAACAGACTTAGATCATTGTTATAACTTGACCATCAGTTAAATGAGAATTCACGGTACCACCTCAACATTAGTGATTTCTACAACATTAGTGGTTTCTACCCACAGCTTATAGTATTGAATCCTCTCTTCTGATTGCTGAAGACACTCTGATAGTGTATCTTTCCTGAAGTGTTCCTGTAGAGTAAGACTTAGGTCCATGTTCAATCCTGAATTCACACTTGTATTTACTTAGAGAATACAGAAGTATATATTTTACCTAACTTCTAGTATTGAATATCACTGTTTATGAGTTAACTTTTATAGTTATTCTGTAACTGACAATTTTATAGAACTTCACACTATGTGTGAATATTAAATTTATCATGATTCTCTTTCTTTTCATAAACTGGTGCTTGGCATTATTGTTGTTATTGTTTTTTGGTTTTGGGGGGGTTGTTTTTTGCATTTGAAAACTTGGTTTGTCCAGAACTCCAGAGAACAGGATTTGGGCCAAAGCTTCGCTAAAAGTTTAAAGGCCACATTTTATAAAACACACCCCCCCACACACACACCACACAAATTCCAAATTGCTTGCCAAATTTCATTGTTGTTAGCTTCCCACAATATTCTAAAAACTATCAGACAAACAGGCGTCAGTATGATTAATTCTGATGATTACTTAATTTTTTTCCTATGAACAGTGACCTCTAGAATCTCTGAGTTCAGCTAACTAGGCAGAATCTCTTCTGAAGTGTTTGTAAATAAATGATATCTCTTCTCCATTAACATGTCTCCATGTTGACCTACAAGAGAGGACTGCATGGGTAATGTTCGATGACTAATTTGCCTTTTCCCTAACTCATTGCAAGAAAGCAAAAAAGCTCAGAGAAACAGAAATATCTTTAAATATTCATATACTCAGGCACTACTGCATAAAGGAAACTTCTACTCAATTTAAATTTTCCTGTGAGGCTTTTTATCCATGAAGCCCAAAGTGCAGTAAATAATGACAAACAGTAATTTTACAAAAAGCCTGCCGCCTAAGTATTATTGTGCTCAAACTGCAAATGTGGAAACTGAGGCTGAGTCTCACAGACAGGAAATGCTTAGCTAGATCTTCATTTCTGGATCCAAACTCCGCCACCAAGACTGAGAATCTGAACATAGACGCACTTGACTTGAATCCATACACAAACAGAGATGCTGAGATTGCTTTTCACATATAACCAGTGAGCCACAAAACACAGAAAACAAAAGCCAAAATAGACAAATGGAATTGCATGAAACTAAAAAGCTTCTGCACAGATGAGGAAACAACAACAAAAAAAGAGATAACCTACTGGATGGAAGAAAATATTTGCAATATATACACCCAATAAGGGGGAGTTAATATTCAAAATATATAAGGAACTCAAACAACTCAATAAGAAGAAAATAACCCAATTAAAAAATGGATGAAGGATCTGAACAGACATTTCTCAAAAGA
Organism: Heterocephalus glaber; assembly: GCF_053883595.1. Lineage (NCBI taxonomy): Eukaryota > Metazoa > Chordata > Mammalia > Rodentia > Bathyergidae > Heterocephalus > Heterocephalus glaber. The sequence continues at coordinate 12,822,736 of NW_028258156.1, forward strand.
AGACATATAAAATGTCAACAGGTATATGAAAAAGTCCTCAGTAATCATGAGGGAAATGCAAATAAGTTATTAGCTTATACCTTTAAAACTGGATTTTTATCGAAAACACAACAAAAGAAAATAAATATGGGTAAAGACATGGAGAACAGGGGACAGTATTGGTAGAAAGGTAAATTAGTACAGTTGCTGTGAAACACAGTATGTTGGAGAAATGCATGTGTTCCCATGTTCATTCCAGCATTATTCATAATACCTAAGTTATGGAATCAAGCTCAGTGTCCATAAATGGATGAATGGATAAGGAAAACATAGCACATGCACACAGTGGAATACTATTCAGCTTCCGACATGAAGATAATTCTATTTGTTATAGCATGAATGAAACTGGAGGACATCATGCTTAGTGAAATTAGCCAGGTACAAAAAAGCAAATATCTCATATTCACACTTAATATATGGAATCCAAAAAACTTGAACTTGTGATTAGCAAGGGACCTAGAGTGGTGTTCTCAGACAGGGACAGGGAATATGTTGGTAAAGTTTCATTCAGATAGATAGGAAGAATGAATTTTGAAGATCTACTGTACAGCAACAGTGACTATAACAATAATATATAATTACTCAAATATTGCTGAGAGATTTTAAATATTTTCATTACTAAAATATTAAGTACATGAGTTGATGGATATGTTAATTAGTTAATTAGTCATGAAAAAATTCCCTTGTACATCATAATTTTAGACAGTTTTTTATTTGTCAATAAAATGATTAAGTTATAATAAAGAGATTTCCTCAAATTCCAATTTGCTTGAAAAGCACATCTGTGGTTAATGATATTATTCAGGCCAAGCCTGCGTTTGTGCAATTCAAAGCAAAGTGAAATAATACCTACATAATTAATTACAAGCCCTATCTATAAACTATATCAAGGATAAAAACATTATTACTTATCACTTTTTTAAAAAGTGAAATAAAACTTATATAACTTATTAGCTCCATCGACAAATTAATGAAAAGTCACCTTTGTATCCCTCCTCTCTGAAAACAAAAGAAATATACAGTTAGTTGATGACATAATCTAATTTTTAAAGTAATGCATTTTTGTTTTTTCATAATTAAAATTAATTTACTAGGTAGTTTTAGCAATCATATTATAATAATTCCTTAACTGAAATTTATGCTCAATTTTGTGTTAGTTAGCTAATATTAGCTCCTATAATTAACTTCAAAGTTTCAGTGGCTACAACAGAAGTTTATTTCTCGGTAATACAGCAGTCTATCCTGGGTATTTCTGGCAGGTTTATTTCCTTCATAGGTGTAATTAATCAGCTTCCGGTCATCATAATGAGATACTTAAGTCAATTAACATAGAGAAAAAATTATGTGGGGTGATTGCTTTAGACTGAAGGATGCAATCTATGATGGATTAGTGTCATTTTGTTTGGCCTTCTGGAGCAGCTGATCAAGGCAGAAGTTTGTGGCAGAGCAAATCACTCACCTCATGAGCCAGGATAGAAAAGAGGAAGGGGAAGACTGAGGTCTCTTAATACATGGACCTCTGGGGACACTCATCCAAACCACAGTGGCAGGATTACTGAGAGATCCAGATGACCTCTACCTTGTGGTTTTACCATCACCTGGGGCCTCAGTCTCCACTAAAGTGGCAGGAGGGGAAGAAAGCTTAGAAACAAAACACTCTACATGAGTAGAAGCATGGTTCCATTGGCGAGATCCTCTCCCACATCTCATCTAAAAGTAAAGAGAGCTGTAATCCCTGTCTCACCAGCTGATTCCCAACTAGACGTCTATCCTATAGCAGGAAGTCGTGAACTTTAGTGGCAAGCTGGCACTTCTATGTAGTTATGAAAAGACGTGTTATCTGCCAGTCTGTTTTTCATACACAATTAATCATTTTAATTCCATTTTGTGAGGTACATCTATAGCTAAGAGGCTAGGTAAATACACTTCCTTTGGGATGTGAATGCAATCTGAATATCATATCATATCAAATGTGTGACTTTTATAAAACAAAGAAAGATAAACCATATAATAATACAATACTGGATATTTATTCAGTTCAAAGAATTTGGTATATAGAATATACCTTTTACTTTATGCATGGTTTTGCATAATGATCTAGTAATAGCTAGATAGTCACATTTTCCATCTTTGATCTTGAAACAATCATAAAAGGTGCCTTTCATTAAACAGGGATAACAAAAAATAAAACAATGAATTTATAGCAGCTAATGTGACATATAATATGTCATATATTAACCATTCAACGCCTGCTGATACATTTTTGGAATGCCTGTAACAATAGAACATAATGAAATCGATTCTCTTCAAATTCTTGTTTCCTGAATTTTTCTAGGTTACATATATGAATTTCATGCAAAAATTCAATCTCCAGAATAAATGTATTAATATAGATTAATTCCATTAATATAAAGTGTATGTGAATATTTTCTAAACTATAAAGTTCATTACAAGTTTTATTACTGTAGATCTTAGAATTGAAAGCATGCTTTATAACATGAATTTGAACTTCAATCTTTAAAATGATTTACCAAATACTACCACTAGGATTGAATGGATTATATTTGGACAAACTTGTACAAGTTTTAATTGGTCATTAAAAAGAAAGTGGAAATATTTTCAATTTTTCTGTCTTTTAAGAACTTTGGTCTTAAAAATCTTTAGTAAATAACATGATATGCATAGGAAATTGTACCATAACTGAGAGGTCTAGAAGAATTCTGACTCGATAACTTGAAAAATACATTGCAGATTTAATGTCGGACTCAATGAAATTAACACTTTCTTTCAAATCTAATAACTTTTCTGCCACGTAACTACTGACAATCCAAAAATTAAAATGAAAACAATTGGTCTTAATGGTATAATTGAATACTACTGTGTCTAAATTTTGGCTTTCTGGGTTATTTCTATGACATAAGGATAATGATTTCTAGATAATATTTTTGCAAAAGCTAAAAATTGTTTATTTCATTTGCTTTCTTTTAACTAGAAGATAGTGTTATAATGGAAAGAGTTTTGAACTTGGATTCTTAAGTTGTGAATGTCCATCTCTGTCATTTTTTTTCTCCATATCTTTAGACAAATCACTTAGTCTCTTTTAACCTCAACTGACTCATGGAAATATTATTCTTTTCTCATGGAATTGTTGTAAAGAGTAAATACAATAATGTTTGTGATGTTCGGTTTCCAGTAGGTATTAAACAGTGTTGTGTGGGCTAACTTGAGTCAGAGTATACTACGTTGGGCTGGGAATGTTTAGGAAATTTTCATGGTAGACCCTGCAGAAGCCTATTTGCAAAGAGACTGGGAAACCCACAGGAGAGAACTCTCTGATAGAAAAGGGAGTCCTGAATGATGCGCTTATAACAGAAATCCATGGCTACCGGAGGTAAGAGGTGATTTGAGTGAATATGGCGTCTCTTCCTTGGATTTATCTGTTGTTCCAGGCTTCCTAGACTCATCTGACACAAACAGCAACCATATGAAAACCCACAAGGGCATCTGAATCAGGCATTGGAAGAGTAACAACACTTCCTTGACGGTCCTCAAAGAACTCTTTCTGACTTAATCCTGACACCTAAGCAGCTTTTATACAAGTATTCTATCCCTACTGGCTACAAGGGTTGGTGGGGAGAGGGTCTAGTGAACATAGAGACAGCAGATGTTGGGCCAAGATCTGAAAACAGACTGGATCATCACTGACTTGCATTTGTTGGGCAATCTCTGGTGGGGGAATTTCCAGTTAAATCACAGGGACTTTGCCCATGGGGCTTAGATCTCGTATCAGCAAGCAGGGGCAAAGCCAGGGAGATTATTACCAATATAATGATGCAATGTTCTGGTGATGTATGTGGAAAAACTCAAAATGCAAAGATATGTCATTATATCAAATAATTGTCCTAATTTTAATTTTTAAAAGAAAATCATGTTTTGTACACCCAAAGACTAAAACTTCTGTGAAATAGGATGTGAAATTTTTCAAACAATATTGCCACATTATTGAGGGTTTTTTTCTCAAAAGTAAAAAGGGATGTGAAACACTTTGCCATACTGAACATATTATGAGGATTCTTTTACAGAACAGAAATACCTATTCATTTCATTCACTAAATCACCAAACTAATATGAAATCTGAGATGCTACATATTATGATTTTAATTTTAAAAACTGAATGAACACACACTTAAATTGCCCAGGAACTTTTAAATAAAATTTGAGATGGTTTTCAAATGTCTGCTTTCTGGTTTTTTTTTTTCTCTTTTGTGGCACAGTGATATAAAGAAAAAAATCATAAACTCTTGGAATCTAGCAGTTCCTGACCCTTGCATTTAACTGGTTGCGACCCTCAGCAAACTCTTTAACCTCCTCTGTAAAATGCTACAGGACAAAATTAGATAATCTGCGTGTGACACCCAGGACATTCCCTCTGACATTCAGCAGTGTTGTTTTCCACCTTCCCAACTCCCCACCCCCATTTCCTCCAAACATACCTTTCCATTTCAATATCCACAGGCAAGACAGAAAAAATGGTTATGAAACTAAACTACTGCATGGGTACGTACTCTGTTTCTGGTAAGTTATGTTAACTTCTGTGACCTCAGTTTAGCACATTCCCCATAGCTTGTTATGGATGGTAAGCGAATTAAGTCATGTGAACTGCTTAAAGAACAAGTAAGGCCACTGACAGGTAAGCTCTACATGAATGTTTGTCACTCTTGTATCCCCGGGACATAGAACAGCACCCAGAGCAAGTAGGCATAAGTAAATGCTCAGAATACATAAATGAGCGCAGTAACGTGTTCTTTCCTCAGCCTGACCCAAACTATCCCTTTCCAGACTGTGTGCGTGGAAGGCAAGTGAAAATAATGAAGCCTCCCCTGGCTTCCTGTAACCTAATCTGTATTTTTCATTACCCTTTGTCACATGTCTCCCTAATAAACAGGACTTGCCCCAGCTTGTACAGGCACGGAACTGGGGTAGGTGTGTGAGCTCTTACATCTATGTCAGCACACCTTGCGCCACCTTCCGTCCAGGCTCAGAGGCTGGAGTCAGCTAAAGAGCAGGTGAGCGCCTATAACACCCAAGTCAGGGCTCAAGACCATGCTGCACGGGTGAATCACATTCCACAGTGCCTTGGGAAAAAATATTTGTAGTATAATGAGTTCTCTTTTGTAAACAAACCTTCAAATTTTTCCTGTCCCCTAACAATATCATTGTAAGTGGCAGTTAGATTAAGGGCATAGCAGTGCTAGGTTCCTGAAGGACTATCTTTAGTGACCACTGGCATTTGAGCAGATCAAGATTACTATGCATAACAGGCTCAGTCTGATTAAGCTGCTTTAAAAGCAAATAAAGATTTTACACTGACTTTGTCCCATAAAACTCTGTGAAGCTCAGTAAGACCTGAGCTATTTTATTTTCCCACATGTTTTTACATGTAGTTTCTGAGTTGTTAATCTCAAGCAAACCAAACAATTAAAATGACCCTAACAAGGCCTCAACCTGCTCTGATTTGCGAAAGCTTATATGATGACAGCAGACTGTGAAGGTCACGGGATGCTTTGCTGGACAAACCAAAGGAAGCCTACCCATTTTAGCGGCCTAAAACATGTTTCTTACTCTTCTTTTGTGATGAGCCAGCAAAAAGTCTACTATGAGAAGTGTCAGCCACTGCTGAAGGAACACAGTCAGATCAGCTGCCACAAGTGTGGACGGGGCACTGTGTGTAGGCCGGAAGTTCTGCATTTAACCTTCCATTTCATTGCTCCCTAAGCAAACAGCAGAGAGACAATTCCTCGGGAAAATGACTCCCTATTTTTAGAAAATTGCATTAGCTGCTCTCATTTCTTTGATCCTTCCATATTATAAAATGCCTAATGAGACTTCTTAGGACAATAGTTTTTCTTCTTGAAAGTGACCAAGGAAAGGAGATTTCAGTTCTTCATCCTAGCAATCAAAGAGGCTTATTATGATTCAAGAGTGAATCACTGTCTCTATTCCTGTAAGAAATTCATTCACTATTAGCAGACAAGAGGAACAGATATAGCAAACCCTCTTATTTGTGACTGTGCATATGTGTTCACATGGTGTGCACGTTTATGTTAAAATGCCACACTCCAAATATTTTTGGTACTTGTTATAGTTTGAGATTGATATCAAAAATACTCTAAAATCTTTTGCCATATTCTCATCTTTCCCAAATATTCTTGGCACATTTAATTTAATCTTTATTTAATTTACAAGTTGGACACGGTGGCAGAGGCCTATAATCCCAGCATTCTAGAAGATTTAGGCAGGAGGACTGCAAGTTTGAGCCCAGCCTGGGTTACTGAGTGACTTAGCAAGACCCTGTCTCAAATGAAAAAATTTTTAAAAAAAGTCTGAGGATATAGCTCCACATGAAGGGCCTGGGTTCAATTCCCAGTTCTGGAAAAAGGAAAAAGAACCTACAAATGCCAGTCTGTAAATGCTCACAGATATATGAACAGAAGCATTCCTCCCCAAAACTGAGAGCCTTAAGACTTACCTTCTATGTCTGGTTTGACACACCTCATCAGAGCATCTGTTTAGAGGATCAATGCTACAAATGTAAACACAAGTGTATGCACCCCCCCCACACACACACACTCTAGACAGCTGGGAAATAACACAAGAATAATGGGTGACAGGTGGACTTTCTTGAGCCTATTATATACTAAATGTTCATGTTCCTTTTATTTAAAAGATGACATGATGGTTGAATAACACCAAGATAGGTCCTTAACACTATTTTCAAGTCATCAACCCAGTAGGTGCAGCTCAGTAATTAATGCACTGAGAACCCCACAGCTTGGCTTATGAGTGGCTAATGCAGTAATTCTACACTTCCTTGGGGTATTAGACCAGTACTGAGGTTCTCACCAAAGCTCTAGACACTCTTACCTGAAGATGTAGAAACATAGACACACACAATTTTAAGTATAATTCCCTTGGTCTGGATCACAGTTTAACAGCACAGATCAAGTACCTGAAGTCTTTCCTCTGAAAGGCCTTATGAATAGCCATCGTCTGGACTAAGAGTCTACAAAGTATTGATAGTATTGCTTGTAAGGTAGTATACATGAACACAACTGGCAAACTCAATGAAAGTATGAGGATAAAATACACATATGTATTCATTTACCAAGTAAAATATACCTGCAGTCATCTACTTGACAGTATATATTTTACATTCAGTTGTAAGCTTTTATTAAGTTTTCCATAGTTCAAGAATCTCATATTTTTCTTCCAAATAATAGAAATGTATATTTTTAAAACAAAGTTTACTCCTTAATGACTAAATATTTTAGCTGCAAAACCATTGGCACTCTGACTTTTCCATAATAACATTTAGTTTAATCCTAAGGCAAAATATTGGCCAGTTTTTTAAAATTTGGAAACAATAATATTATAGCAGTTATATAATGTTCATTTTAAAATTTAAAAATTGCCAAATAGTTTTTACCTTAATAGGGGACTGCACTGTAGGAAAAGGATAAAATCTACCCAAAGGAAAAATATTCAAATGTACTGCTATACATACCTAGTCCTCCACTGCCTGGCTAGTGGCTGGATTTAATGTAAAATGTGAAATACTTGCAGGATTGTATAGCTATCCAAGGAGGCCAAAGTTTTATAGCCAAAATGCAATTAATACTAAGAGCTTACAGAGTCATGGCCAAATAGGCCACGAAGTCACAGTGTGACATATTTGGTTAGAAAATACTGGCGTATATTTGAAAATACTGGTATATATTTGGAATATTGTCAACTTAATGTCTATGCAGAAGTTGATGGTCAGTTTGCTATAGTTTCAACCAATGCCTGGAAACTACATGATTCCTAATGTGACAGCCACTGGGTAAACATCACCTTGGTCGAGGGTTGACTCTCAAATGGAATTGATTTTTGGAAAGAAATTCTAGCCCCAATGCTAGGATCATGCATGGGGATGGCTCAGCTCATCACTTTGCCATTCCATGGTAGCCATCCTATCCCTGATCCTAGAGAGTTTTCTGAGGTGTTCAGCAAAGCATCCAGAAATGCTCAGACATATTTTCCCTCAGTATTTCCCAACATACCTACTATGGAATGCTACTCCATAGATGCTTTGTAGAAGAAGGCAGGAGAACAATTTATTCTTGGATAAATAAGTTTAGGAAACATAGCACAAAATGTTCCCTCATATGTGAAATTTTCTAACACAAATTGGTAAAATTACTTGGAGTCTTCACAAAATTATTTCATAACCTGTTTTATTTGACTATTAATCTAAAACCTATTCACATCTTGGGAATTAATATTTTTATACACTTTGAAAAGTCCTATACCATTAGCTAGAGTTCATTCCTAGACTCTCACCAACTTGACCAGAAGCTCAATTCCCCTTATCTACTATCCCCTATCTCTACTATCACAAATTTCTTTTCCAAAAACCATTTTTTCCTTCTCTTCTCCAGAATCAATGTCAGATATGACCTAATCATTGATTTGTCCCCTGGAAACTTCCATTACAAATGCCTACTTTCCTGGAAGTTTAGAAATAGTTTGGTGATTAAAGTACCCAGTTAATAAAACATATTCTACTTTATTGTTTTTTGGTTGCAATGATTTCTCCTAATAAAATTAGCAAAATATATAGGTGTGCTAATGTAATTTGGCTGCCAAGTGGATAAATATTATTAGTTTACTGTTTATTTGATATAAATTTGGAAGATAAAGATTACTAAGTAATTTTCTATGAAAATGTCTTTTTAATTCAAATTTATTTTTAATTGATATATGAAAATTATACATATGAACAGTACATGTATAATATTTAAATCAAGGAAAGGGTATATCTCCTCAAATATTTATCATGTTTTAATTTGGAAAACATTCAAACTCCTTTCTTCTGCTTTTTGAGATACACACACACAATCATTATCTATAGTGAGCCTCCTGGGCAATAGCACACCAGAATTTCTTACTCTTATCTAACTATAATTTGGTTCCTATTGATCACCCATTGATCAGCCTTTGCCCATCTCTCCTCTCCTCTACTTTCCCCAGCCTCTGGCACCAATCATTCTGTTCTCAACTTCTATGAGATCAACATTTTCATTCCCCACATGAGAGAGACCATGCAGTACTTCTTACTGTATTACTTATTTCACTTATTATAATAATCTCCAGTTTTATTCAAGTTGCTGCAAATGACAGGATCTCATTCTTTTTATGGCACAATAGTATTTCACTGTGTTTCATCAATCAGTGGATGGACACTTAGGTTGTTTCCATATCTTAGATATCATGAATAGGGCTGCAGTAAATATAGTCCATGTCTCCTTGACATATCAATTTCCTTTCTTTTGGAATATAACCAGTAGAGGGATTATTCAAACACAGGTATTTTTATTTTAATTTTTTAGGTTTTCCATATTGTTTTCCATAGAGGCTGTGTTAATTTACATTCCCACCACTGGTGTGCCAGTATTTTATCATAATATGCTTTTGCTGAACTTGTGTCCTGGATTGACACAACCAGCCTTGAAAATGGCCTAGCTATTCATTATGCTGAAGACTATTGCTTTCTCATGGTTGACATTGGCTTTTCAACTCCCCTCAGAAAATTACAATTATTCACTCTTTCATGAGCTTTCTAAAAGTTATAGGAGTATTTCTACACCTCATTACAGAGGTGGGAAAGGTGCCAAAAACTGTGAGTACCAAACAAATTATTTTGGCTGGAAAGGGTTGGGAGTCAGAAGATGATCAACACTGACAAGTTCTAGATTGTACATTGAGAACCAAACAAATGATGAGTACTTGGACAAAATTTTCAGGTCAAAACGCTTCAAGTGCTAAATTCAACAGGTTTCAAAGCAGTTGAGTACCAATGTATGACTGTATTAGATTTCACATTAAAAAAGAAATATTGTTATCTCATATATCGTTTGAAAGGCTCCGAATTCTAATTCCTCCTATTAATCAGCACTCCACCATTCACTCTGTAACCTTGCCAAGTTAGCCATTTGTTGCCCTTGGTGTTCTAAAGTTACAAGTGATAAAAATACTAGCCAGGCATGGAGGCACATGCCTGTAATCCCAGCACTCTGAGAGGCTGAGGTAAGAGGATCACAAGTTCAACCACAGGTTGGACAACTTAGCAACACCCAGTTCCAAAATTAAAAATTAAAAAAGGGCTGGGGACATAGCTCAGTGCAAATACTCTAGGTCTAATTCCCAGTACTGAAAAAAAAAAGCTAAAATTATTAATGTCATCTTTCATAGATCTACTGAGTGGATACAGTGAGATAATCAACTCAAAGGGCTTGGAATATTATCTGGAGCATGGCAAGTGCTTAATAAATGTGAGTGGCTAATGCTTTAGTGAAAATGGTATAGATAACATAACCCAGACTTCAATATCCATCTTCAAATCCTGTCTCTCTCCACTCTAACTAGAACACGAATGTCCAGAGTAGTAAGCAGTTGATCAGAATAGAGGAAAGCAGAGCATTTGTTCCAGGACATAAGTAGTCAGAGTCAACAGAGAAGTTGTATGAATTGGCTGTGATACCAGATGTCAAGAAATGCAAAGACACAGACACTCTCAGAAGCAGCAAGTTACTAGTGCCTATGAAGACCTGAGCAATAGGCACACTTTGCCTGCAAACAGTAGGGAGAGAACACACTAGAACATTGCATGCTCTCACCTCCCGCTGTATTTGACAACATGTCACCTGCTCAGTGAGGCCTTCCCTGGTGACACTTATCACCTTTTTATACACCATGTAATTTATTGACTTATTCTGTGAAATATCTGGCTCTTTCAGCTTAAATGCAAACTTCTTTGCATGAGTAGTTTTCTTTTTTTCAAATCCATATCCCCAGCACTTAGGATAACTCTTGGTGTACAGCCAGTCCTGAATGACTGGTTTGGCTAGTGAATGAACAAGAAATCCAGAAGGAAGGCAGATACAGTTTTAAACCAGTTACTAAAGGATAGTAACAAGACTCAAGTCCATTCCATTTCTGCATTATGCCATCCACATAACTGGCTTCAACTTGAGTTTAAAACCTCATGCCTACAAAACAGCTACAGCGGTACCAGGCATAGTACCCTGATAAGACAATGTCCAAAGGAAGAAAACAGGAAAACTTTTAAAAATTAGAAAACATTTACAGAAGCTCTCAATAGATTTACACTCAGATCTCACTGAGCAGAATTTGGTCATGTAAACAAGTTGGTGTTAAAAAGAAAGGAATTTCTTTAAATATTAGACAAATCAAGATTTCCCCCACCAAATTAAAAAAAAAGGAACATGTTCCTCCAGTGGTAAGGTAAATATGTGAACCAACTTTGTGGGGGGGGGGGGCGTGTAAATTGGTGGATAGGGAGTTACTAAACAACAGTGTGTGCTACAAACTCAGAGCCCTGCTGCTATGCACTACTGAAGTGAGCTGTAGTAAGACTGGAAGCTTTTAAAACATCGAATCATACCATCCTTGGGTACATATGTTGTTATTTGGTTCTGGAATGCCCTTCCAAAGCCTCATGTGCTCAGCTCAGAAATGAAGCTTTTGGAAGTCCCTGGATTATGGGGCCCCTATGTTCATCAGTTAGGGTGAGGGTCGGCCCACTCACAGATCCATTCCTAAATGTGATGCTAGGAGGAGGGGCCTGGTCCAGCAAGAGGCGAGTCACTTGGGCCATGGCCTGGAAGGGAATGTCCCCTTCCTCACTCCTCCCTGTGCTCTCTGCTTCCTCCACCATGACCTGAGCAGCTTTCATCCACTGCACCCTTCCATCATGCTCCTTCTGTCTTGAATTCAGCTGAATATGGACTGAAAACTAAAAATCTTGAAGCCACATAGCCTTTCCTCCTTCAAGTTGTGGATGTTGGGTATTGTGTCCCAGCAACAAGAACAAACAAGTTAAGACAACAAACAAAAACAAAGCAGACCCACATTCAGGTAGGGTTAATTGGACTATTTCATGTGTGAGCTGACTTAGGGAGCATCATTCAACAACCAAAAGCAGTCGAAGGAAATTTCTATTTGCATCTTTTTCTCTGGATGCTAACTCTGCTTTCAGCAGGAGTGCAGAGGACAGTGACCTAAATAAACCCATCTGTGAACTAATCTATTCCAGGAATGTCCACTAAAATCTCAGAATGTGTTTGATATGCTCATGTTACAAAGATTACTTTTTATTTAACATAAATGATTCCCCTTTTGTTGCCTCTCCAAGTGATCAAGAAAAAAATTTTAAATGAGTATTTTTATGGGTTTGAAAATTGATGTACGGAAATATTTTATTGGTTTAAATTCAGTTTGGTACTCTTCTGAATTTGTAGTTGCTTAATAAAAATGAAAACAATGAGGCTTATAAAAGTATCTTCTAAAAAATAAAACAGCATGATTGAATATTTGCTCATGTATGCAAGTAAGAAATCAAATTTGGATTTTAAACGACTGAATTTTGCATTTAAAAAGTATTAATTAAAAATGATACAGCTTAATTGCAAACATTTCTAGTAATAGCCTGTACTTTCCTATCCTCCATCTGCTATTGGATTTTACATTATTTTACCTCGCTATTGGCACCTACACAAAAAGAAAAGTAGTTGCTACAAAAATGGTGAAAGTGAAATTAGTCCATTTTGCTAAAACTGAATACTTCTGGAATAACTCCTATCTTGGCTAGGATGACACTGCTGAATGACTGTGAATTTACCATGCCTTGTAAGGTAACTGAGACTTGAATCAAAGCCACATCCTAAAGAAATACTGAATGTTCTTCCAGAAAAGTGCAGCCTTTAAATGCACCTGACCAGAGTCTACTACAAGTAACAGATATTTCACAGGAACACGCTCTCTAACATTTTATTGGTTAATTTTACATCTATATTAGTTACTTTTCATGCATTTGATTGTCAAACCACACTTAAGGACTTCTCTGATTGCTCTATTTACAAATATTTCAGTGTTCCTCCCACCTCCAAGATATCCAGCTCCTTCATCCATCTATCTTTTTGCATCTATCACCTTCTTAGGCATAAGATAATCTGCCAGTTTATTCTATTTATTTCTTTGAAAAACTGAAAGCTGAAATTAGATAATTTATTTCTGATAGCTGTAAAGATGACACAAATTTAGCAAACAAATAATTAAGTAACACATTAAGGTTGGCCAAAAAACAATAACATTATGGTTGGGTTAATTTGTATTGTGATTTATGTGATAGGCTGGGTAGACAAATCAGATAGTAACATTTCCACATTCTACATTGTGCATCCTGAGGATTGCCTGCTTTAAGCAGAATACTTCTACCCATTTACCTGCATACTGAGGAAATTAGAAAAATGAAGGGTCAAAGTCTGCAGAAGGCCAAGACATGAGGACTCCTTTCATCAGTGGGAATGTGACGCATGTTTTCCCAGACATGCTGCCATCGCCACCCGAGAAGAGAGGGCTCTTTGTCCACAGTGTGGGAAGCTGCTGGACAATCACTCCAAAAAGTGCAAGCCTTTTTCATGGATAGGATGATCACAAATTCTGTATTCACCATAGTAAATGAATGATAAAAAAAATGAGCATTCTACTCATGATGTATGATGAATATTCTATTAAATGAGATGTCACAGTCAAGAGCCCAGGAGAAAACATAAGATCATATTTCTCACAAAGAAAACTTACTCCAGTAAGGACTGAAAAAAATGATGAATCTACTTAACTTTGAGAGTTCAAAAATACAAGAACTCATTACTATTGCAAGATTTAAGTAGCATACATTGAATAGTTTGAATGCAGATAAAGTAACTTTAGTGGCCTGGTGGGACCAAGTTTACAAGGGAATATTCAGCATAATCTGACAGCCCCAGGTCCATCACACTGACCCCCTAACTACATATTTCTATAACCCAGGTCCCTTTAGTTTTAATCATTCTGTACAAGAGACTACCTAATTGTATCTTTTTTTTTTCAAATTCTTTCTGAATAGAAGAGGAGTAAATTTTACCTGGTCAAATATTATTTTATTCCTATAGAGGAACATTTAAGATTGTAACATGCTTCCTAATATATTCATCTCCAATTTTACAGAGATATTCTCTATAACAAAAAAAGAGAAAGAAAAATCAGAAAGAGGAAGCAATTGAAATCAACTCTGTTCAGCACACTATTTAGATCGTATTTTGCTTTTGTATTAAAATGCGTGAATTGTATTTTATCTCAAGGTAACCACATTTTGGCCTTGAATTCTAAAGGTCTCTCTGTTTGTGGGAGCCAGCAGTCAAGTAACTTCACCATGATCTGGTTGAACAATAGTCAGTCACCTAAAATAAAACAGAATTGTCCAATGACAGTCAGATAGCAAAGAATTATTTCTTTCAGCCCAACATAGAAGGCTTATAGAGTGGCACTGCAAATCATAGATTCGTGCTAATATCTGAAATATAAGCATGTATTCCTCCTATCAGAAAGTATTATTTCTTAAATGTCATTGACAACAAATAGTACACAAAATGGAGGGGAAACAGACATACTGCACAGTAAACCAAACAAAAGTCATTTATAGAAAGTTGTAAAATACTCTCTCGAAATAAAATAGTCCTCTCCATGAAGATACATCAGCAGTCCTCAGAACTAAAAAAAATACATCAAAGATACTAAGATCAGTTATTAGGTATACTCAATAACAAGCTAGGCTGCCATTCAGCAGGTGTATAAACACTCAAGTATATTCCTGGCGGGGTATCACAAACAAGCAGCCTTTATAGTCTCTATCTCTTGAGAGATTATGATTTTATGAATGTTCAAATTACTGATCAATAATCTAATAATTATCACCTCCATTTGAATAGGCTATATTTCCCCCAAAACATATCCATGAAATAAACAGCAAAATTAAAGCAATTAAATACATCATGATCTGGCTTATGAAAAATTAGTATGTGTGTCTTTATTTCTTTGGTGATTGTTTTAGTTCCCCTAATGCAGCTTCTCCTTCTTAATTTCCTCTATGACTTTTTGGTCACAGAGTCAGTTGATGACTCATCTCCTCATTCTTGGGGGGAAAAAAGTGATTTTTAGTTGTATGGCTGGTGCCACAATTTTTTCTTTGTCTTCCGTGTGCCTTTTATTTTAAATACATTGTGCTTTCCTTCAATTAAGAAAAGCTTTCAACCTGTTCAAAGAATATTAGGTCTGTTGTTTTTCAAAATTTCTCCCTTGAAACCTCTAGACTTTCTAATATGATTTAAGGCATTCTGAATGTTTATCCTAGAGTCCTTTTTTAATATGATATTTCAAAAGCTCACTGAATATTAGAACTACAAACTATAATTCAGTCCAACTGGCAATTTAACACATGAGAAATGCAATACTTGGAATAGTTGTTATCTAATGGCTTAGTTAAATCATTATCTAGCAAAGAAATAAAAAGAACTTAGATTTCCTTAGCTATACACTAATACTCTTTCTAGGACACAATATAGCAGCCCATTATATGACACCATTAGAACCTCTCAGAAATAAACACTTTAATCTGCAACCTGTCATTATGTATTTATTAGTCAACATCGAGTTATTATTGAAAACAAAAACTGCATCTTATATGTGTAAAGTGTTGCAATAGGATGCAAGAACTTGATGGAGAGGTTATCTAAACAAAATATTCTTTGAACCTCTATAAATAGGTGTCTAATATTTAAAGATATCCATTCAAACAATGCCATCAGCAATATCCAATGAATTCACCTTTACAAATAATAATACTTGGAGTTGAGAAGGGAAAGCTCACAGAGTGATCAGAATGGATTGCATGGAAGAGCAGAGCTTTCCAGATGCATAGGGAATTTTAAAAGATTTTTATTGTCAAATATAACACAGAGACATGAAAATGCATCAAGGGAAAAAAATCATAAAGCAGTTACTCGTGTAGCATTACCCTGCCTTCCTCAAAATTCAACAAAATATTCATTCCTTTGCCTCCACCTCAAGACAAGTGCTCTATTATATGTGCTAATCACATTCCTCATTTTGCTTTATATTTTTCCTATTTGAGCATGGATTCTGAAATAAGATAGTTTAGTTTTGGCTCTTTTTGAGCTTTATAAAAGACACTGGCAGATGTGTTCTTTTGTATTCAACTTCTTTTGGTCAATGTTGGGTGTTTAGTATTCATCCATGAGATTCAGAGAACTGCTCCATTTATTTTCAGTGCTATCATCTGTTCTATGAATACATGATTTATTCATTCCCTCTTTGATGTGCTTTTTGCTTCCAGGGTTTTCATTATTAGGAACAATGCTACTTGGAACATTTTTGTGTTTGTAGCATGGCCCACATAATTGCGCATAAGGATTTAATTGCTGAGTCATCGTTTACATGCCTCTTTAACCTTACGGGATAAAGCCAGTTTTTACCACGTGTCTGGCGGTGTGTTCGTTCTACCTACTGGGTACGGTTTTATTCCTGGCAGTACATCTTCACTGGTATTTGGTGCTATCAGAATTTTACTTTTAAACAATGAGTGGTTTGTAATTTTTTCCCAAGATGGTTTCATTTGTATTTCCCTGATTGCTAATAAAGTCAAGTATTTTTCCATTTTTATGGCCATTTCTATTCTTTTTTCTGAAATGGCTATTTCAAGTATTTTGTCCACATATTTTTGGCTTGCCTGTCTTAGTTCTTATCTATTTGTAGGAGTTCATTACCATACTGTAAAATTTAGTTTTTTTATTACACATATGTCCTGTATGCACATGTTTTCAGGGTTTATGGATTACTTTCTCACTCTCTTAACGTAGTCCTTTGATGAAGAGAGGGTATTCATTTCAACATAGTCTCATGCATCATCTTTTTCATTCTAGATAACATTTTTGGAAGAATAGCATGGAAATGAGTGCATTTCAGCAGAAAAAAATCTAGGACAGTTCTAAGAGTCTTCTAAGTTAAAATATCTGATCTTCTTTATGTCTAAGTATTATAGAAGTATCAGGAGAAAGTTCTGTGCTGGGAAGTTCCAAGATCAGAAGGTGTTTTCAAGAGGTAAATCCTGTAATGCCCCAGTCTTAATTGGTGGTAAGAGGCAACAGGGAAAACTGCTCATATTATTTGGAAAGGCAGAAAATTCAGATGGAACTCTAAACACTTAATCACACAAAACAACCAGAACTTATGTGTTCAAGCTACTCCAATGTATGAGCACAAAAGTTTGATACATAATTATAAGATCCAGATTGCCTGGGCTTAGATACATGAGTAGTATTTAGTCCAAGTAGACATGAAGAAGGAAAGAGATGAACAAAGGCATAAATAACTCAGATAAGTAAAGAAGATAGACTATGTAATATACTAGAGAAAATTTAGATAGCTATGATGAGGCCAAACAATAGAGAGCACCCAGGGTTTTTAACAGGATAAATAAATGTATGCAGTGGTCCAATGGCTTCATGCAACAAAGTTTATTTAATCCTCACATAAATATATGGCAGAAGTCAGGCAAGGTGGTATACACCTGTAATCCTAGCACTCTGGGAGGCTGAGGTAGAAAAAAGGCAAATTAGCAACTTAGTGAGACCTTGTCCCAAAATAGAAAATGTAAAAAAGGGCTGGGGATGCAACTCAGTGCAAATGCCTGATTGGTGGGTCTTTACCTGGCAATTAAATGCTTGCTGAAATATTATACTACCAACTGTTCTTGTCAACTACAAACAGACAGTGTAACACACTAAAGTGCACAGGAGAAAAGGAAAACTGTGGGTAAAATTTGCAAGAAAATGTAGATTTCGCATGATAGATTAAAGAAAGCCATTCTTAAAATACTTCAGGAAGAAGCATAGAAGGGCTGAAGAATGTTTCAGGAAAGGCTGTGCTAGTTCTCTGCATGTGATATGATATAACATAAAGCTATAGGAATGGGGCTAGAGAATACTTAAAATGTATCTAGGGAAGTTAAGATTTAGTCTGAAGAAAATGGAGGCATAATTATGATGATATAAAGAGAAAGACAGAAGGAAATTGCAAGGTAAATGCTTGTAAAAAAGTCACTTTGGTTTCTGATGTATAAGGAGACAATGAAACAGCTAAATATAAACATCTAAGGACATAGATCTGGATTTCTGGTGACAGATATTGAAGATATTAATTCATTCCTTTTTAATACTTTATACAAAATGAATTAATTATCCACAGATAGTGAGATGATTTCTTAAAATTATTATACTTATGTGTATATTAAGCAGACTTTAATTTTGCCAAAATAGTCCTCGTGCATAAAAAATGTCTTCCTAATATCCTACATCAAATACTACCAAACCTCGACTTCCAAATAAAAATCAAACTTCCTAATATGCCTTTCCTCTTTCTAAAATCTAGCCATCTTACCTTGCCTTTCCTCACAGCACTGTTTTCTAAGCATCTTCCAGGCAGTCAAACTGCCTTTCTCTTGGGTTGAATGTGCCATGGAGTATATAAATGAATAGTAGGAGATAGATTCTTCATTTTTTCCATAATAAGAAAACATAAATTTAGTTATAGCACTAGTCTTGATTTTTACAAATATCAGCAGTAGCTTTTAAATAATATATGAAAATTTACTGTCTGCCACATCCAAACTCACTTTGTAGGAATATATAACTTTGGGGGAATAATGATTGTTCCTGGCCCATTCAGTTTGAAAATTTGTACCATCTATGTGAATTGGCATCATAACATCCTCTCTCGCAGGCCCTACTACAACTCCATGGCAGAGAATCTCAATGGCTTTATCATTAGTCAATGTTCTTTTAATTCCAGGGCTCAGAAGCTGCTGATCAGAAATATTTTGTTAAAGAGAATCTTTTCTGTAATCTGAAAAATCTATGTGCTGTTATATTGGTAGACCACATCTTTCTACCATCTTTCTGCTCATCCTAAAAAGTAATTTTCAATTTCCTGTCGTCCTAAGTGTGAACCATTGGAAAAGCTGTACCTGGTGACAGTAGGTTTTTTGTGCATTCACTGCTTTACTGTTCTCTGAGTGACAGATTTCCCACTTTGGCTAAGGATAACACCCTTTTCTATAATCAATACCTAATTTGAGAGGTGAATGAACAGTTCTCTTGCCTTTGTTAATTTTCTGAAATGTCAATCACACGGTACTTTTGAGTGATCTGTTGAAACATGTCTCCTCCTGTGAGGCACCAATGTTTACTACAGGAGTTGCATTCATTTGTTTTCTGAGATAAGTAATGAACATTATAAGCTTCCATTCTTTCATTTTGGATATTCACATGGATGCATATGTGGACATCTGATCCACATCTTATACTCCATTTAATAATATCTTGAAGCCCTGATTTTCCTTTGCAACTGTTCCAATTTGTCTGAAGAATGGCAATTCCATCCTACAGTTGCCCAGGCCTTAAACCTCACAGTTGTCTTGACTCTTTCTTTCTCTCATAACTCTACATTTAGTCTGTTAGAAAGTCTTATGACCTTCACCATCAAAAGAGACCCATAATTTGACCTTTTCAAATCTGCACTATTTTTTGGTCTGCCACTTCCACTCCAACCTCCCTTACAATCTATTCTAAAATGAGAAGCCAGAATGGCTCCTGAAACTTTATAAAACATGTGAGATATTTCCATGTCTCACTCCCTGCAATGCTTTCCCAACCACTCAAAGTGAAGTCAAGGTCTGAACCATGACCTATACCGTGTAGCCCTTGGTTTCTTCTCTTGTCATGATTTCCCGCTTCCCTCCCCTTCTCTGTGCTGGCCCACAGGCCTCTTACTGTTCACCAAACCCATGAGAAACAGTTTCACTTAGAATGCTAACACTCTCTTTCCTCTGTCTGGAACGACCTTCTCCCAAATAAACATATGACTTCTGAGGAATACAAAATAATATGTAAGCATAAATGCTTTATTAAGTATAAGAGTCCTACTAAATATCAAGTTATATGACACTGATATGTCTGTATGTTGGAATTTGCTAAAATAGTACAAGTGAAATAGCAGAGCTTTAATTGTAGCACTGGTGAAATCACCATCTGACACACCAATCTTTTAGGCAAGTACCACTTTTCTCATTAAGCTGTTCATTGCCATTTAGTGCCCCCTGTGAACCATATGCTGGATGAAAATACAATATCATATTTAATTCTTACCTTAAACCCAGGAGATAGGAAATATTTTCCCAATTTAACAAATGAGGAAATTGAGCTCTCAAAGATTAAATAACATATTTGAGGTCATAGTTAAATGTGTTGGTATTCAAAGCAAGAACCTTTTGACTCTGAAGTCTTACATAGTCCTTTTTATGCTTCACACCAGAATTAGAAAAACATTAGTGTAAATGTATGCATAGTTATCTGGTACATAATGCTCCTGAAAGCACTTGAACTATTTTGGATGCCACAGTAAGCTAGAGATAGAAAATTATTCCATGCCCTAAACGCAAGTGCAACCCTATTTCTATTTATCAGTTCACCAAATGTGGAAAATTTCTGATATAACAGTGCAGCACATTAAAGCAAAGAGCAAAAATAAGTTCAGAGTCAAAAAGCAGCAAAGAAAGAAACATGAAGCCTGTTTGTTGGGACCAGGAAAGTTTCACTTAAGGGAAAAGAGTTCCAGAATATTACACATAAAAAAAATCAAAACATGAAAACATCAAGTACTTTTTTTCTGTAACATTGAGCTCTGATAAACTTGGGTCATAGGATGGTAAGTCCAACCATAGGAGCCATAGATTCATGCTGAGATGTTTACAGTTGCCCAGAAAACAAATGGCCACATTGCATTTCTCTAGTCTCTTTTACCTGGTATTTGAAAAGGTGATGAGTTGTTTACTTTAGAGCCAACTGTGTAGTAATGTCATCTGTGCTTTACAATTTCTGGTCAAGAGTGGGCTCATGCTGGTTTTGAAGACAGCAAGCGATGCAGCTGTTAGTAGTTACCCTAAATTAGTGTGTGTTTAGACCAAAGAATGGAAGTTGTCATCTGGCTCAAGGATGCGCCTCTTTTGGATGAGGGAATGGAGTATAAGACTGTCACCCCTTGCTGAGAATCATTGCTGACCAACTGTCCAGTAACAAACACGTCTATTCCACTTGTTTGAAGGTTTTTAGAAATCATTAACTCAAAACATCGTTGCAATTGGTACACAGCTGCAAACCATAGATAGCTTGGGCACAACAGTTATAATGAAAGGACAATCAAGTATCAAAATGTTCTAGAAAGGTCTGTACATTATAAATATAATGCCGTAGCATATCCTGTAAAAGGCAAAGCAAAAGGCACTTTCAGATTTTGCTAAAGTATTTTGCATAAAAGAACTCTTGTAATAGCAAAATATGAAAAGATAACTAAAATTGTGGCTATTTGAAAGTTGTTCATAGTGCTAAAAGGGAAGAAAAAACCAACTTGTAAGGGTGGCTAAGAGGTCTTACAAATAAAGGAGGCAACACTTCCCTTTTCTTGGCCATCCAAACCCTATTTTTTCTTTTTAAGTATGCCAACGGCTATTTTGTAATCTAGAACAATCATTTTACAAAGAGGAGAAGCTGTGTTGGTCTAGATTCCATAAGTATTTGTTGAAATCCCACTCGTTCCTTTCATTTACT
The DNA here is from genome assembly GCF_053883595.1 of Heterocephalus glaber. Lineage (NCBI taxonomy): Eukaryota > Metazoa > Chordata > Mammalia > Rodentia > Bathyergidae > Heterocephalus > Heterocephalus glaber. The sequence goes on from NW_028258156.1 coordinate 12,844,395, forward strand.
CAACAAATGTTTTCAAAGGACTTACTATGAACCAGACAACATTATTAGCACTAGGGATACAACAATGAAAAGATAAAGCCCCTACTTTCAAAGAGCTTCTATTTGAGTGAGACACAAAACTCATAACTGAATAAATAAATTGATATTATATAATTAAAGAACCTCAGAAGAAGATAAAACAGTAAAATACTGAGATGGTCTAAAAGAAGAAGGAAGCTGTGCATAATTCAGGGAAGCTTAGGTTTGCTGTCCTAACAACAGTACCAAAGCCTGAATGGTATGAAACCAAGGATTTACTTTTCTTCCCACAAGACACGTCTATCATGGTTCAGAATGGGCTTGGTTCCATGTTCTCTCTCAGGGACTCAGGGTGAAGGAGGCTTCACTGTTAAATGTCATCCAATAAAATGGGATCAATAAAGATGTGTGAAAATTATTTATCAGTGTTATGGTTTACATCTAAAATGTTCTCCAAAACCCTCATGCTCAAACGTGGGGCCTGGTCAGAGCAGGAAGCATGACTTGAAAGCATGTATTCTCCTCCCTGGCTCTTCCTTTCTCCCTCTCTGCTTCCTTACTTCTATGATATGAGAAGCTCTTTTCCATAAAGCCTTTCCAACATGCAGTTTCTGCTTTGGAGCCACCTTACTATGGACTGAACCTACAGAAACTATAATAACCTCTCCATCTTTAAGTTGCATGTTGGTTATTTTGTCCCAGTGACAGGAAAGTGACCAATAGAGAAAATACCACTGAATGTCGTCAAATACAACGGGATCAATAAGAAGGTGTAAAAGATTATAAAGATTTCCACCTATCAGTGTTAGTTGTGCAGTCTCACATTTTATCAAGGAAAGCAAGTCCCAAGGCCATGACTAATTTCAAGTAGTAAGGGAAATGCAGTCCTACTGCATGGTTGGCAGAAGTACTGGTGAAAGGCAATAATGAATGTCATAATCCATTTTAGGTAGTCTCACCATGGAATAGCTTTCTGAAATAAAAATATTTAAGGGAAGACTAGGATGAAGAGAAGCAATCATAAATAGATAAGCAAAGTAAGTACAAACTCTCAAGAAAGAGAAATCTTGGTGTGCTGCAGAGAAAGTTACAAAGATAAAGAGGCTGGAGCACAGATCAACAGTACAGTTAAGAAGACAGGGAGATTTTATGGATGGGATCAAAAGAGACATGTAGGGACCTTATAGTGTAGAATCTTACAGGTACTATAATAGTACCAAGTATATATTTTACTTTCAATTGAAGTCCATCTATAATATGTACAGACCAAAATGTTTTAAAAGTCAAACATAACCATTCGAGCTACAAAAGGAAGCACACATTTCCTTATTTGTTTGAACTCTTCATATTGTAGTGTCACTCTTTCTTTTCTACAGATTAGCCAAAGTCAGAAATGTTATGGAATAATGTATATTTTACAAAAACACCAGTACTTAGAAGTTCTCCTCTGAAAATATTCATAAATGTATGCAGAGATTCCATAACACGCTATTTATCACTGTGTTGCTTCATAGGATGTAACACACGCAAGCCTTTTAAGTTACATTATTAAAATGTTTAATCACTTGAGAAGATTTTTACAGTGTTTTATGTCCACGTAATTCATCTATATATTTGTAGTTTTAAAATATTCAGTTTTAGGAGAATGCATGCTTGTGTTCTATTTGCAATTTTTTTTTCTATTGGAACTCCTTACATATTTATTAAAACTCAAGGAAATACAAAAGATTTGCATGTTTCTTATTCTACATAGCCTCAAAGTCAGTTCTTTCAATGGCACTTCCATGTTCCTTAGATTCATGGAGCATCCTCAGAGTTCTTTCAAGCTGCAAATGAACGTTTACATTGCATATGTTCATCAGATTTCTAAAGACTGAATTGCAATTGCTAAGGATCAAGGACTTCCCAAAATATTTTCTGAATTCTTTACATTCAAAGCAGTTCTTTCCCAAGAGTTTCCATGTTCATTAATGTCAGGACTTATGTTAGCATCAGGACTAAAGTTTCCCCACATTTCTTACATTCATATGGTGTTGCTCCAAATGGTGCAGGTGTCTCTCTGGAAGGTGCAGGTGTTTCCAAGTGGAGTGGGTGTTTCACTGAATGGCATGGGTGTCTCTCCATATGGTGTTTCTCCGATGTGTTTCCTTAAATGTTTATTTATTTATTTTTTTTGGGGGGGGGATTTTAATTTATTAATTTTTTTTAGTTCTTTTATTGGTACATTTTAGGTATACAATTCATTTACATTTATCATTGGGTGTTTGTATCTGTACATGATGTATCTTGGTTCTTATTTTTTTCCCCATTACCTGTGTGCCCTTCACCTCCCCCCCCCCGCCCTTCCCTATTTATATAGATTTCATTTCCATTTTTTTTCTTTTCTCATAGTTTTTCCTTTCCACTTCCCATCCCTTCACTCCTTCATCTTTGGACCTTTTTTCCTATTTCAAATTATCAATTATTCATTTTAATCATTTTAATCTTTGTTTACACTATCAGTTTCTCACACTAGAGAAACTATTCGGTATGTACACATGTGTGTCCTATTTATTTCACTTAAGAGTATGGCCTCGATATGCATCCACTTAGCTATAAATGACTCTAGTTTTTCGTTCTTTATGACTGAGTAGTATTCCATTTTATAAAAACACCTACATTTTCTTTATCCAGTTTCCAGTTGATGGGTACTTGGGCTGCTTCCAAGCTTTAGCTATTTTAAACTCAATTCTAAGCAACAGAGACATGGCTGGGGGTATCACAATCCCCAACTTGAAACTATACTACAAAGCTACTGTGATAAAATTAGCATGGTACTGGCAAAGGAACAGACCTGAGGATCAGTGGAATAGATTAGAAGATACAGAAACAACTCCAGACATGCTCAGCCACCTCATCTTTGACAAAGGAGCCAACACAGGTAATGGTGAAAAAAATAAGAACCAAGATATATCATGTACAGGTACAAACACCCAATGATAAATGTAAATGAATTGTATACCTAAAATGTACCAATAAAATGTACCAATAAAATTAATTTTAAAAAAACAAACAAATGCTGGTGGGGTTGTGGGGAGAAAGGAACCCTTCTCCATTGTTGGTGGGAGTGCAGACTGGTGCAACCACCGTGGAAGTCAGTGTGGAGATACCTCAAAGAACTAGGACTAGAGGTCCCATTTGACCCAGCTATTCCCCTGCTGGGTATCTTCCCAAAAGAATTAAAAGAATCATACCACAGTGATATATGTGAATCCTTAAATGTTTATTAAGGCCTGAGTGTTCAGAAAAGGCTTTTCAATTTAAATTGGTGTGAGATCCTAGAATATAACTTGTGAAAGCATTTTTACTCTGGCCTGCAAGGGAATAATATCAACAATAATTGTCTATTTAGGTGAAAAAGTATTGTAGTCCTCTCTCACCGTAAGGTACTCACTGTTTTGGCAATAATACTTAAGACTTACACTGCAATAGAATTTTCATAATTCACTTATCTGTTGAACTCTAATCAGCACAAAAAGCAATAAACCCGGAAAAGACTTCTATCAAAATTTAAACTATTAAAATGTATTTATTGAGAACTTATATGATGTAATCTATGATATATACTTAGGCTTTTATCTCAAAGGATTTATATTTTAATTTGTCAAACAGTCACAGGATAATAAAGATTATCATTATTTATTAGTATATTTATTAATTGCCCAAATTTTGAATCCTGTCCTATCAGGAAGAATTCCTTTTCTTGTGAGTCTTAGTGGCAGGCAAGAAATCAGATATTCTTTCTCCTTAGATCCTGGCAGCTATGTCTTGGGAACATGGCAGAGATTTATTAGATATTCATATTCATAACTTTAACATTGAACAATAGAGAAGAAAAGAGAAGAGAATGAAGAAGAAGAGAACAGAACAGAAGAGAATGGAGAAGGAGGGGAAGGAAGAAGAGGAAGAAGGGGAAGAGGGAAGAAATAAGGAAGAAAGGGAGGAAGAGGGGAAAAGAGAAATAAAGAAAGATTTAGAATTGTAGTTATAGCATAAAATGTCCAGGTAGAACAATATCCAGACATGGTATTCTAAACCAACTGTGCAGACTCTCATATGCTTCCTGCTAATCTTGTAGGTTTTAACCAATTTTTAATACTGGTTATCAATATATCATGATGATTATGTAATAAAGTCAAAATAATTCTTCATAAATGAGCTGGATTTATTTTTATTGGTTGTGATCAATAATCTTGACAATGTATGTAACTACAGGCTCTGTAATGATGATACTAGTTAACATTTATTGAAGGCTTAAAATAATGTCTGTTACTTTACATCCACTATCACATTTAATGTTTCCAAGAAACCTATGAACCTATTTTGATTTTAATTTTGTTAAGATTGATTAGTTAACCTATCAAACATAGCTGATAAACAGCTTAACTGAGATTTGAACCTAGGAAGTTTGAATATAGAGTTTAGGGACTGGACCTTTACGTAGTATCTACTCTTTTTCCTTTTATAGTTGGCATCATGCATGTGATGTCAATCTGGGAAGTTAGCCTTGACTTTATATCATAGAAGGCAGAGAAATAATTACAATTCATAAGTATATTGATCAGGTTACTGTCGCTGGACAAACTACCTGACACAATTTAAAGGAGAGGTTTACTTGGCTCATGGTTTCAGATGTTTCAGTCCATGGTCAGCTGGTTCCAAGGCAGGAACATCATGGCAGAAGCATGTGGCAAAGCAAAGCTGCCTAGTTCATGGAGCCTAGGAAGAAGAGCAAAGAAACATTGCCAAAAAGGAAAAGGGCCAAGGTCCAAATATAGACGCAAGGTCACACCACCATGACCCATCCAGACGCACCTAGAGGTGTGGTTTACCAATCCTGTAGGCAGTTCCCAAGCCAATCAAGTTGATAACTAAGCTTAATTTTCACAATTTCTGGGGCCAGGACTATGATGTGTTTGTGGGTCATGAGGACAGCAGGTTTCTTTTAGAAAGCTTGGATTGTTGCATGAAACAAAGTGATAAAAAGCTGTAACCATTAGCATGGAATTTGGGTGCAAATTGATCATTTTAATAGAATACTAGAAAGTGTCTAAGTTATAAAATTGACATGACAGATCCTATTTTATTTGACTAAAATATGATTGAGCTCAAAAATTCTAAACAGTAATTTTTAGGTGTTGCATTGCCATGACTTGGTCAATTGTAAAAGAAAACAAAACTGTATAGGACTATTGATTTTTATTATAATTAACAAAAGTTCAGAGCATCACCTGTTCATAGGTAAAAGCAAATGAACTAATGTTTATCAGTCTTGGAGCACAGAGATCTAACAAACCTCTGCACCTCACATGCCATTAACTTTTTCCCACATAGTCATTTTAAAGGGCTGGCTGGATGCCTTCAGCAGGCTTTTGAGCTTTATTCTAATTGCATTACAGTTAATTGACTATTCCAGAGAATGCTTAGCTCATGGTCATCATCATCAATATTTAGTGAAGTTTTCCCTCTGGACTTCAAATGGTATAATGATGTACTCTCCTAGAACACAGAAAAGAGAAAACTCATTTCTTTCTTGCATCTTACACACTATTATGTCTAGATTTCCTCTATCCCTGCTATTATTATATCCCTTTTTAGAAAAAAACATAAGAAGAGCTGTATTTTGGGGGGTTTTAAATGTATTTTCATCATGTTGTAAGACAGAGGCAATGATTTAGCAAAATTATCACCACTGCAAGAATAACCTTTCTCCTGGATCAAATACCAACCAGTTACCACACCTACTAGGCAGTTATAGCTACATAGAAAACTGCTGGGACTTTGAAGTCATCCAGCTCTATGCTCTAAAGTGCAGAGAAGACTTGGCTCAGCTACACCTTGCTGTAAAGAAGTTTATAGGTGCTCTGAAGAGACATCATAGCTAAGAAGGGGTCCCCACAGATGATCAAATAATTCTAATAAATAAAGAGCATACTTCTGCAGTTATATACTTACAAAAAAGGAGCATGACTCTAAAGTTAAAATAGATTAATTTGCTAAACATTATTGGCAACTTACGATCTGTACTATATGGAGAGGTGTTCACACAAGGGTCATACACTTACTAATTACCTAACAGAAAATGATCAGATATGAAAATGAGTTGAGCAGGAGCTATGGCCAAGCCATGGGTAAAGTACAGGAGTACACAGCACTGGCTGATTGTTGTCATGTGGGAAGGGTGACTCCAATGTCACCCGATATTGGGACTTTTCCAGAGAAGTCAGAAATAACAGATTCCCACTTCTAAAAGTTAGCAACTAATTAATTTTTTAATATTGTGAACCAAACAAAAATTATTACAGAATTTGAAATCAGACTACTGCTGTTCATTTAATACCACAAATCTACAGAGATACCTATCATTGCTTTTCAAATCTTTTCAAGTCCCACTTAATATTTTCTCTATATATTGGAGTTCAGCCTTCATCTATTTATAATATACTAAGGGAAAATTCACCTACTCAAGAGGCATTGCTCAAAAACTACTGGTTGAATTAGTTCCAACCAATCTATCAGTCATAGACATATGGAAGGGAGGAAGGACCTTAAACCAGTAATATCAGGGAGGCAATATATGTAAAATATTAGAAAAAGTTCAAGCTCAGAGTCAGGGGGATCAGTGATTATATCCAAGTTTTGAAATTTGGTTCCTGGTTATCTGTTGGATAACATATTGTATTCTCACCCATAAGTTGAGTCTGGTACTATCTATGAGGATTAACTAGAGAGAAACATATGAAAATACTTAGAATGTCTGTAGTTTAAAGAAAAAAACTAAAAATTAGTTTTTGCCTCCTAGCAATGCTAAGGGAGTGATAGAAAATCTCTAAGACAGTCTGTCTTTAGCTTTCCTGTAAGATGTCCAGCTCAGTGGGGATTATGTTTGGCTATCTGTTATTTTTAAATACTTAAGGAAGGCAGGTCAAAAGAAGGAAATCTGCAGTTTTAGAGCAGCTCTGCTCTGTGACCTCTTCAGCTCTTTCCTGCCACCTTACTGCCATAGCTACAGTATGACTCTTGTCCACACAGTTCAAAATAGCATCTTCCTTCCAGGTCGCATGAGGGCTGAGTGACAAAAGAGAAAAGGAAGCAGGGAAAAGTGGTATATACCTAGAATCCCAGCACGTAGGGAGGCTGAGGCAGGAGGATCTCAATTTTGAGCACAGCCTGGGAAATTTAACAAAACCTTCTCTCAAAATGAAAATAAAAAGATGTAGCTCAGCACAAAGACCCCAGGTTCGATCCTCAGTCCTGAGATGAGAGAAAGAAAGAGGTGTCAAAGCTATCTCTTAAGAAAAGAAAACACTTTTTCTTTTATAGCATCACAATTCATAATAGTTAAATCTTAGAAGTGGCCTAAGGTCCATCAACAGATGAATGAATAAAGAAAACATAGTATTTACTCACAACGGAGTACTACTGTGCCATAACAAAAGATAAACTTGAATTATCTATAGGAAAATGAATGTACCTTGAGAGAACAATATTAAGTGAAATAAATCAGATGCACAAACTTAAATATCACATTTCTCTTATATAAGAAACCCAAATTATAAATAAAGAACAAAGTAAAAGATAATAGAAAGAAATAAAAGGAATAAAGATAGGAAAGGAAGAAGTTAAATTGTCCTTTATTTGCAAATGACATGATACTCCACATAAAAGACCCCAAGAACGCCACCAAAAGTCTTCTAGACTTAATAACCAAATTCAGTAAAGTAACTAGATACAAGGTCAACACACAAAAATCAATAGCTTACTGGTACACAAACAGCAGACTCACTGGTCAGAAATAAGGCAAACAATTCCTTTCACAATAGCATCCAAAAACCTGAAATACCTAGGAATCAACCTAACAAAAGAAATCAAAGACTTCTTCTCTGAAAACTGTACCACTCTAAAAAGAGAGATTGAAGATAATATCAAAAAATGGAAAGACATCCCTTGCTCCTAGGTAGGAAGAATCAACATAATGAAAATGGCCATACTTCCAAAACTGCTACATAGATTCAAAGCAATCCCATTGAAATTTCACCAGCATACTTCACGGACCTTGAGAAAACAATTCAAAAATTCATTTGGAACAAGAAGAGACCCAGAATAGCAATTCTAGGCAACAGAGACACAGCAGGGGGTATCACAAACCCCAACTTGAAACTATACTGCAAAGCTACTGTGATAAAACCAGCATGGTCCTGCAAAGAAACAGACCTGGGGACCAGTGGAACAGATTAGAAGATGCAGAAATAACTCCAGACACACTCAGCCATCTCATCTTCAACAAAGGAGTCAAACACCCTCACTGGAGGAAAGATAGCTTCTTTAATAAATGGTGCTGGAAAAACTGGGTTTCAGCTTTCCAAAGATTAACACTAGACCTATATCTGTCACCATGCACTAAAATAAAATTGCACTGGATTAAAGATCTAAATATTAAAACAGAAACGCTGAGTGAGCCGGCTGGAATAGAGGTTAGGTAGAACTCTTGAAGACACTGGTGTAGGAAAAGATTTTATGAACAAAACTTCAGCTGCCTATGAACTAGCACAAACAATCAACAAGTGGGATCTCTTCTTATTAAAAAGCTTCTGCACAGCTTTCTGCACAGAAGAGACAACCCACAATGTGGGAAAAAATTTTCACCTGCTGTTCCTCAGACAAAGGTCTACCATCAAGAATCTATAAAGAACTTTAAAAAATCAGACCTCCCAAATTAAAGGCCCAATCCAAAAATGGGCATCTGAAATGAACAGACATTTCTCAGACAAAGAAGTAGAAATAGTAAATAAACATATGAAAAAATGTTCAACATCACTGGTCATTGGAGAGATGCAAATGCAAACAAGCTGAGATTCCACCTCACCCCAGAAAAGAATGTCTGCTATCATGAAATCAACTAACAACAAACACTGGTGGGGCTGTGGGGAAAGAGGAACCCTGCTCCACTGCTGGTGGGAGTGTAGACTGGTGCAACCACTGTGGAAATCAGTATGGAGATACCTCAAAGAACTAGGACTGGAAGTCCCATTTAACCCAGCTATTCCCCTTCTAGGTATCTTTCCCAAAGAATGAAAAGAATCATACCACAGTGATATATGTGCACCCATGTTCATAGCAGTACAATTTGTGATAGCTAAAACTTGGAAGCAGCCCAATTGCCCATCGACTGGAGACTGGATAAAGAAAATGTGTTTTTTTTAATAAAATGGACTACTCAGCCATAAAAAATGAGAAATTAGAGACATTTATAGCTAAATGGATGCACATTGACATGATACTCTTAAGTGGAATAAGTAAGACACACATGTATAAATACCAAATGTTTTCTGTAGTGTGAGAAACTGAAAGTGTAAATAAGGACTAAAAGGTATAATAGATAATGTGAAATAGGAGGAAAAGGGGCGAAGGGGAAGGGGAAATGGGAGGGGTAGGGGAAAGGAAAGAAGTGAATGGAATTAATATTAGAAAATGGAAAAATGGAAACAAAGTCTTTGTAAATAGGGAGGGATGGAGGGGTTGAAGGGAGCACAGGGAAAGGGGGAAAAGTAAGAACCAAGAGAGATTATGTAAGGATACAAATTTCCAATGATGAATGTCATTATATTGTATACCTAAAATGTACCAATAAAATTAATTTTTTTAAAAAAAGATAATAGGAAATAGGGAGATAGATCTTTCTCAAATAGGGGACAAGAGAAGGGGAGTAAGAGGGGATGAAAGAAAAAATGAAGATGCACTGGGCACATGCACCACTTCCACAAAAGGAATGGAAACATTGTGTCCTGCACACATATATCTATCAACTAATTTAATTAAATTTTGAAGCAGCACTGCTAGTTTCTCAGCTTTAACGTGCTCTGGAATTCTCAATATGAGTATGAAAGACACAGAGGCAATCCCTTCTCAGGAAAAGAATGGAGCACTGACCATTTCTTCACTCATATAATTGACTGTTATTTTTCAAATATAGATCTTTTCTTCAAAAAGAAAAATATGTGACACATGATTGGAATTTAATGCATGTGTGATGACTAAGTGGGAAGAGAGAATGTGAGAAGGGAGGGGGAAAGGCAAGGAAGAAAAAGGAAGGATAAATGTCAAAGAAAATAAGGAAGGAAAGAAGAGAGGGCATCTCCACAGCATAGTAATCTCTTCTTTGACATACTGGACATTTATCCAAGTGACAGGAAGTTATTCATCATGAAGCAAGAGTCTTGCAGCTAATTATTAATGAGGTGTTCCTCCAATGGAACTAAAACCTACATCCACTAATTTCCACTTGTTCTATTCTGCCCTTTCCAAAACTAGATATTTAACTTCCACATCAGGGTACATTCGTTTTAGGAAAGTTGTTTCTGACTAACACAGGACTCACTTCCTTGGTATGAGGCAAGTTATTAAGTGGTGATGACATTAATACATCTTACAAAGGCAGACACTAATGTGTGCATTCAGTTGCTGAGTTAGGTTCAAAAGATAAAAATAGATCACGGGAAAATTCCCCACCTCCTCAGAACTCCCACAGGAGATGAAGAATCAGGCTGTGGTGAGAAAGAAAGCCAAAAAAGGGAGAGAGACAGAGACAGAGAAATTTGTTAGGATATGCAAAGATCCAAAAAAGAAAATTTTAAAAACGTAGTTCAGGATAAGGGGCTCAGAAAGATGATAAGCCTTACTGAAACATGCTGGTTAATGTTTAGATCTTGATCACTGTTCTTCAAACCTCTCACACCTGCAAAACTCCAGTCAGAGACTTACAGGGTGCAGTTTTTAGCGGGCGCTCACAGTATTGGTGCAGGATGAAGGGAAATGGGCTTGAAAAGACAACCCACATTTGCTTTAACAACAATAAAAAGCATTCATTGTGAACTATGCTGTATTTACACACAGTAGAGGTGGATATCAGTGAAAGTGAGCAGCAGACTGTGATGGCCAGAGCTGTTTATTACTCTGTCCTGATGAGCTTTAAAACCGAGTTACGATGGACTTTGACAAAGCAGCTAAAGCTACAACTCATTTGAAGTTACCATCTGCTTTTCTAATTTGGAGACTCCCCCAAAAATAGGAACTGGGTTTTGAAATATCTTACCTACAATATTTAGAATCTGAAACATTATTTTATCATTCTTTCTATATTTGCTAAATGTGTGTCCCTTTTTGGAAGCATTCTCTATGCGTGCGAATTTTCATTTTAACTGTATTTTTTAGGATAACATGTTTTCAAAACATGCAAACTGTGGGTAAAAAATAATGTTTGCCCATCACTCCATCTGGAGAAAAAATATATAATCTATGACTTTATATACACAAACTTCACATTATCAACAGAAAAGCGTCACTAGTAAGTCTCACATTTACAAGGAGCCAAATCTTTGGCTTCTCTCGCTTTTGTCTAAGAGAAATAGAGCTTACTACAAGTTAGGATAGCGATATCAACTGTAAATCACTCTTTTTTCCAAAAGATAAATAAAATTTGAATATTATAGGAGATAAAATAAAACATAGTTGAACTTCATTGAAACTATTGAATATTTAAATTCAAAGAATTTATCAGAAAGACCTTTCTTCTTTCTCCCAGTATTTGCCTATTTTTTTATTAATCTATATTCTGACAGCTATAGGTCTGTACTTATTATATAGACACACACACAGGAGTATACACCACCTGTACACACACACACACACACACACATAATTAACATTTTCTCTCACAGACACATACACAAAGGAATGTAGTAAACATACTAAACATAATCCTTCCTTTTCCTCCTGACTGTAACTACCTCCCCCTTCCTAAATGCCATATAAAAATTGTTAAGGATGAATGAATTATACTCAGAGTATGATCCTAGTCTCAGAATACACATTTTCATAAAATGGCCCAAAGTATCTAATATATTAAATATTGCTTGAAAAATACACCTTAAAAATAAAGTCCATGGCAAAAAAAAGGAGAGATCTTTGTGTTAAAGTTCATTATACAAATTATTCACATTATCCAAATTAATCTGCTTTAAGAAATGCTTGAGGAATTCAGATTGACTCACTCTCAAAACATGTGAGGGTTACTACAGTTTATCATTGGTTGTTTTATTTTGATTTTCCTGGGCCGATGTACAATAAAGGACTGATTTCAACTTTTTTTTTCAATAAAATTAAAAAGTCAGTCAGCCATCACTTTTTTTTTTTGCTTTTCACTATGCTGCCACCTGTTCCTAACTGTTCAACTACCTTTCTCCTTCAGCAGTGATGTGTAGGTTGGAGATCTCTGCAGGTCACCCTACCAGACCCTCTTCCATTGACAACAGAGTTTATGAAACTTACTCTGTTTTCTGTGCCCCCTCAAAAAAACTATCTGGAACAGAGCCAATATTTCACTCCAGGAAGAGGAAAGGATATCAAGAGTTTCCATGGCAATCAGTTGATGGAATTAAATTAGGCAGGAAATCTCTTCCGAATGCAAAGTAGTCTTGCAAAACAGGGTTATTTGAAATATCCAGGAAGTGTGTCACAGCAACATGAATGAAATGGAGACATGAATACCTCCATAACATAAACTCTTTACCCCTAAAATAAACAAGCAAAAGCTAGCCTTTGTCCCAATAAAATAAACTCCCAAACAATTGTCATTTCTAAGCAAATCTTTTGTGTCAGGTGGTTTTAGTTTTTAAATTCTTATCTGTTGTGATCAACATCATGGAAGAATAAAAATCCAATTGTTTATGTAATTGAGAAAAAATTTCTGTTATTACTGTTAAATAGTTTGTATGAAATTGTTTAAACTTCATAAGCTATTTCTTTACCAGTAAGATCAGAAGAAACTCCAAAACTTATTTTGATGAAGGAAAAAAGACGGAACATTGTTTAGTTTAGAGAAAGGAATTGGACTTTCAAAAAGGAAATTTTCATGGAAATTTAGATTACTGATTATTTTTAAAATATTGTTCCACTTCCTAGAGTAGAACAAAATGAATTTTGAAATTCTAGGAAACATAAAGAGTGAGAATTAACCAAGATTCCCTCACCTTGTCAACTGCCAAAACTTCGTAACAGTTTGCTTGAAAGTATGGTTTCTTACTATACGAAAGTAACCATTTCTAGTACACCACATACCACCTAAATGCTCTTTTTCTTTTTTTAAATGGTCGTGAGAGCAAAATTTCTTAAACAGATGGATCTACAATAAAATATATTTACACTATTTCTAAAAATCCATAAATCATTGATTACCCCAGATTATTAAGTTTAATTGTACCTGCTCTAAGTAAAATTATAGACTCTCTTTTCATAATAAACATCTAAAACAAAGATGTACATCTTAGAAGAGGACAATGCTTTAATTTTTATTTTACATATTCTGACCTTAATTTCAGTATAACTTGAAGTCATGATCTCAGTGCTTGCTGAGTACAATACAAATACCAAGCAGCATGGTTGTCATGCTTCCTGATGTTCCTCCTTGGCCTCCTTGTGCCAAGCTTTCCCCAAATTCTCTGGACTAGAAACAGCCTTGTATAGGCGCAGTTAAGCACGGCACATCACCATCATCTCTGTCTTGTCTTTCTCTCTGCTGTGACACACATGCACAAACACAAACACAGATACAGATACAGATACACACACACACACACACACACACACACACACACATCCACACAGAGAGAAAGCTGCCCAAATATAGAACTACCAATTAACACATGCCATAGATACGCACTCTTGGGAGAGCTCTTGGAAATTAAACACTGGCCATCAGGTCTAATCCCAGTTCCATTACTAGAGACAAAATGCAAGATCTCTTTAAATATAACTCTTAAAAATGTATTTTAATTTGATAATGTGCTACCTCTATATAAAAAGTAGAAAAATATTGATTTTCTTAGTTTGGGTCAGCAGACCCTGAAACAAAAAGTCAAATGCATGTGACTTTGGGGCTGGTCTGAGTAACAGAAAAAGGGAGTGAAATGAAGAAGGAAGGAGGCCGGCACAGCTAACCCCTGTACTGTCAGTGAAAACATTATCAGTGTGGGAATCTGGGTTTAGTCTCACTGGGATCCTCTGAGATGCAGTGCAAAACATTCCTTGGAGCCATCCTGGCAATGGTAGGAAAGTGGGGATATTTACCCACCACCTCTGATCCTGCATCCGTTGAGGCTCACTCTGAGGTATTACTTCCCTCACATCTCTGTCCTGCACTTCTTGGAACCCCCGCATTCCTGTGGTCAGAGCATCCTCTCAGGCACAGAGACTGAGGAAGCACCATTTATTCTAAACAGTTGAGTCATTCAGAAGCTCATAAGTGTTAATGACCCAAGTGTTTTTAGGTGCTATAGCACATATCTAGGGAAGTCTGGCATGGCAGACCAAGCCTTACTCTAGTAGCGTTACATACAGAGCAGTTTTTTTACCTGCTTGCTGGGGGCAACCAAAGTTTGTCTATAATAACACATAAACAGCCTCCTGACCCAAGTAGTTCAGTGTGTTTGAAAGTTCTTCAGTTACACATAACACAACAAAATGGCAGGAGACACAATATAGAATGAGAGCTATATAATTTTTCTGTATTGCATTTTTCTGAATTTGCTAACAAAACTAAGATTAGTGTAATCATGACGTTAACTGCTACATTCTATGAGGGGATTAATGGCAATGTGTCTTTTACTGAAATACAAGGTTTCCATTTAAATTTAAATATTGAGGAGCAGAGCCAGCCCCAGCACCAAGGAGGAGCCTCTCCGGCCGCGGGCCACCATATCACTGCCCCTAGAGCTGAGGAGCAGAGCCGCCTGCAGCTCCAAGGAGGTGAACCTATCCAGGCCACCGTACCACAGGCCCCAGTGACAAGGAGCAGAGCCACCTCCAGCACCAAGGAGGTGACCTGCATGGGCACCAGCAGCACACAAGCCACCCCCCGCTCAGCCAACACCTTCCCCATTCAAATGAGAAGACAAGTAGACAATTCTCAAAACCAGACTTCCAGATTACCTAAAGCAACCCCAAAGGGAAACAAGATGGAACAATCTGATACTCAACCACCTGGACTCCCTAAATTGGCAACAAAAGAGGATCTGGAGAAAATGAAATCAGAAATAATTTCTCAGGTAACAGCAGAGATTGTGCCCATAGTGCAACACATGAGTAATAAATCTAGAGAGGACACAGACAAAAAAAAATAGAGGAGCTGAGGAACATGATGGAATCCCAGCATAGGATACAAATGGAATCCATTAAACAGATACAAAGAGATTTTCAGGAGATTAAAAACTCCATTAAAAGTCTATGCAGCAGAATGAATCAATGTGAGGATAGAATTTCACATATAGAAGATAAGATTGCAATTAGTGACCAGGAAAAGAAAAATTGCTTCAAAATTGTAAAGGACCACAAGAAATCAATCCAGCAGCTGCTAGACGATACAAAGAAGAATAACATAAGACTGATTGGAGTCCAAGAAGAAATGGGGGAGTGCAGATGACATAAAAAGCTGTTCACAGAAGTGATGGCAGAAAACTTCCCAAGGAGGGGAAAAGAACTTGACATACACATAACTGAGGCATATAGGACTCCAATTAGACTTGATCAAAAAAAATCTACACATAGGCATATAATAGTTAGGATTCCAGAAACTCAACAGAAGAACAAAATTCTACAAGCAGTGAGAGAAAAGAAACAAATCACATAAAAGGAAAGCCCATCAGAATCAAAGCAGACTTCTCAACCCAAACCCTAAAGGCAAGAAGAGTTTGGAGTGATATTTCAAGCCCTAAAGGAAAACAGCCTCCAACCCAGACTGATGTAATCTGCAAAACTATCTTTCAAAATTGATGGAGAAATAAGATACTTTCATGATAAAGAGAACCTTAGGAACTTCATGAATAGCAAATCAGCACTCCAAAAAATTTTAGACAATATCTAGGAAAAGAAAATAAGGATCATGACCCCAGGAAACCCAGCAGAATGAACCCATTTGGTCGTGACAAATTAAACACAAAGGGGGAGAATCCAACAAAAAGAAAAGGCCATGAAAAGGCTTTTAAAACTTTTAACTTCATCTCCCTAATGAGTGTGTAATTCAATCTTGTTATTGTACCAATTAGTATTTTTCTGATTCTAGTGTTGCACACCTTTCCTTGTGCTGTACTGGCTATTTATCATCTTTCTGTGTCTGCTTTTTAATTGGGTTGTCTATTAATGATCTGTAAGAGTTCTTTATATATTCAGGTCATAGGTTATATGCATTGTAAATATGGTCTCTTTAAGGACTTTTCATTTTAATGATGTCATTTAAAGATCAAAATTTTGATGGAATCTCATTTATCAATTTTTTTCTTTTATACATCATGTTTTTTGTATCCTAGGAAGTTCTTGCCTACCCTAAATTCATAAACATTTTCCCTTATAATTTCTTCTTAAAGTTTTATACTTTTAGTATTTCATATTTAGGTTCATAGATCCTTTCAAGTTATTTTTATGTATGGAAATAAAGGGCTGAGGTTAATTTTTTTATATATGGATACCAGGTGTTCTAGTGCCATTTGCTGAAGACACTATCTCTTCCTTGGCACTTGAATTGAGTTTATATTCTATAAAATGTTAATGTTAAATAATCTTTCAAAACTCAGGGGACCATATATGTGTGGTTCTATTTCTAGATTCTCTGTTTTATTCCAATGATCTATATGTCTTTCCTTACTCCAACACTGCCTTGATTACTGTAGCTTTAGAAGAAGTCTTAAAATTAGGTACTAAACGCCTTCCAACACTGCTTTTTTTTTTCTTTTTCTTTTTACTTCTCTAGGTCCTTTGGACTCCTACATAACTTTTGAATTTCAATATCCAATTCTTCATTTATAGCAAGTATACACAGACCTGAATTTTTATATACACCTTGTGTTTTCTAATCCTGCTAAATTCAAGTACAAGTTCCAGGGGCTCCTGGAGATTTCTTAGTATTTTCTCTGTAGATGATCATTTCATCTACATATAAAGATTTTACTTCTACCTTGCCAATCCTATCCTAATTGTGTCATTTTATTGCCAGAATATTTTGGTTTAGGCATATGTTTCAAAGTTTAATGGACAGGTAAAGAGTAAGCATATCTGCCCTTGTCCCCACCTTAGGGAGAAAGCATTGTATCTTCTCCATTCATAGAAGGAGTTTTTGTTGGAAGTATGGAGTACATGTCTTTGATCTGTTGAGAAGGTTCTGTTCTACTTCTAGTCTCTTGATAGCTTTTATCATGAACAGCTGTGGAATTTAGTTTGATACTTTTGGTCCAACTAGTGACAGGATCAAATGGCTTTTTCCTTTCATCTTAAAATGATGACTTCTGAGGGTGGGTCTTCCAATGCTGAGCCAACACTGCCATACCTATAATAAAAACACTTTCTACATCCTGCCAGATCTGACTTCTAATAGTTTGTTTTGTTAAACAAATTTCTATCTGTGTTCATACTTTTTTCTTCTATTATCTTATCCAGTTTTAGAATTAGCACAATGTTGAGTTCCTAAAATGAGGGGAGAATTATTCCTTTTATTTGCTTTAAATGTTTAATATAATTTATCAGTTAAAATGTATATGAGCCTGTTGTTGTCATATAGGTAGGTTTTCAAGCTGGGAATATACTTTCTTTAATAGGTGCTATTCAATTTTTATATTTCCTCCAGAGTTAGTTTCATTAATTTGTCTTCCAAGGTACTTCTCAGAAGTTATCAAATTTATTTCAAAAAGATTTTTGTAATATGATTTCTAATATCCTTTTAAATTCTGTAAAATCTATGGTAATGTCTCCTAGATCTTCATATTGTAAATTTAAAAATGTACAGTTGATATTGTGTAATAGGAAGAAAATGTCTAAAGGAGCAGGGAAAGTGGGAGGGGTAGGGGAAAGGAAAGAAGGGAAAAGAAAAAAATATGAGAACAAAAAAAAAATGGAAACAAAGTCTTTGCAAATAAGGAAGGGTGGAGGGGGTGAAGGGAGGGCAGGGGAAGGGGAAAAAATAAGTACCAGATACTCATGTAATGGTACAAGATCCCAATGATGACTGTAACTGTATTTTATACCTAAAATGTACCAATAAACTTAATGGGAAAAAAATTTTTTTAAAGAAAAAAAATTGTTATGATTCCAGAAACCCAATGGAAGAATAAAATTCTACAAGCATTTAGAGAAAAGAAAAATCACATACAAAGGAAAGTCCATCAGAATCACAGCAGACTTCTCAACCCAAACCCTCAAGGCAAGAAGAGCTTGGAGTGACATATTTCAAGTCCTGTGGAAAATAGCCTCCAACCCAGATTGATGTACCCTGCAAAACTATCTTTCAAAATTGATGGAAAAATAAGATACTTGCATGACAAAGAGCACCTGAGGAAATTCATGAATACCAAACCAGCACTCCAAAAAATTTTAGACAATATCCTAGGAAAAGACAATGAAGATCAAAACCCAGGAAGGCCAGCAGAATGAATCCATCTGGCATGACAACAAATTAAACTCAAAGGGGGAGAATCCAACAAAAAAGAAAAAGTCATGACAATGATAAGTCAATACATATCCGTCATAACCATCAATGTTAATGGTCTCAACTCAACCAGTCAAAAGAAAAACTGGCAGAATGGTCAAAAAGCAAGATCCAACAATATGATGCATACAAGAAACACACTTACTTCAAAAAGAAACTCATGGACTGAAAGTTAAAGGATGGAAAACAACATTCCAAGCAACAGGAACCTGAAATAAAGCAGGAGTATCTATCCTCTTTGCAGATCAAGTGGATTTCAAATCAACACTGATTAAGAGAGACAAAGAAGGACACTACATCCTTGAAAAGGGAACAATCCAAGAGGAAGAGATGACAATCATAAACATATATGCATTCAACACTATTGTGCCCAATTATATAAAATAAATAGTAATAGACATAAAAAATCAAATAATCACTAATACAATAGTAGTGGGGGACCTCAATACCCCATTGTCACAAATAGATAGATCAACTAGACAAAAATAAGCAAGAAAATACTAGAACTCAATCAAACACTTGAACAAAAGAACTTAATAGATGTTACAGAGTGTTCGACATCACAAAATCACAATACAGTTTCTTTTCAGCTGCACATAGGTTGTTCTCCAAAACAGACCACATACTTGCTCATAGAACATGTTTAAGTAAGTGCAAAGGAACTGAAATTATCCCCTGTATATTATCAGACCATAGAGTGATGAAATTGGAGATCAACAGCAAAAGAAACCGTAAAAATTTCATAAACACATGGAAATTGAACAACACACTTCTAAATAATCAATGGGTCACAGAGGAAATTAAAGAAGAAATCAGACAGTTCCTTCAATTAAATGACAATGACAATACAACATATCAGATTCTCTGGGACACAATGAAAGCAGTCTTATGAGGGAAATTCCTAGCAGTGAATACACATATTAGGAAAACAGAATGAGCCCAATTAAACAACCTGATGCTGAAATTCAAGCTTCTAGAAAAAGAAGAGCAGGACAAACCCAAAGCTCATCCAAGGGAGGAAATTATAAAGATCAGAGGAGAAATCAATGGAATGGAGACTAAGAGAACAATACAAAAAAAAGAAATCAATGAAGCCAAGAGTTGGTTCCTCGAAAGAATAAACAAAATTGACAAACCCTTAGCCAACCTTATCAGAAAAAGGAAAGAAACGGCCCAAATCCATGCAATTAGGAATGAAAAGGGTGAAATTACAACAGACCCAGCAGAAATCCAGAGGATCATCAATACCGACTTCGAGAACCTATACGCCAATGAGATGGAAAACACAGAAGAAATAGACAGATTCCTAGATACATATGAATTACCAAAGTTGAACGAAGAAGACCTAAAAATTCTGAACAACCCAATATCAATCAATGAAATTGAAAATGTAATTAAAAACTTATCAACTAAGAAAAGCCCGAGTCCTGATAGCTTCACTGCTGAATTCTACAAGACATTTAGAGAGGAACTGCTGCCACTACTGTTTAAACTCTTCAATGAAATTGAAAGGGAATCAATACTCTCAAATTCATTCCTGGAAGCAAACATCACCTTGATCCCCAAAGCAGAGAATGATCGAACCGAAAAGGAGAACTATAGACCAATCTCACTAATCAACATAGATGCAAAAATCCTTAATAAGATACTGGCAAACAGAATGCAGAAGATCATCAAGGAGATCATACACCCTGATCAAGTGGGATACATCCCAGGGATGCAGGGATGGTTCAATATATGAAAATCAATCAATGTAATACACTATATCAATAGAGCCAAGAACAAAAACAATATGGTTATCTCCATAGATGCCAAAAAAGCATTTGACAAAATCCAACATGCATTTATGATAAAAACCCTACATAAAATTGGAATAGATGGTCTCTACCTCAAACTGATAAAAGCCATCTATAAAAAACCAACAGCCAATATCATACTAAATAGTCAAAAACTGAAATCCTTCACACTAAAATCAGGAACAAGACAAGGATGTCCACCATCACCACTCTTGTTCAATATAGTTCTGGAAACATTAGCCATGGCAATTAGACAAGAGAAAGAAATAAAAGGAATAAAGATAGGAAATGAAGAAGTCAAATTGTTATTATTTGCAGATGACATGATACTCTATATAGAAGACCCCAAGAACTCCACCAAAAGTCTTCTAGACTTAATAACCAAATTCAATCAAGTAGTTCGTTATAAGGTCAACACACAAAAATCAATAGCTTTCCTCTACATCAATGACAGACTCACTGAGAGAGAAATAGGGCAAATAATTCCTTTCACAATAGTATCCAAAAAACTGAAATACCTATGAATCAACCTAACAAAAGAAATCAAAGACCTCTTCTCTGAAAACTATGGCACTCTGAAAAGAGAGATTGAAGAGGATATCAGAAAATGGACAGACATCCCCTGCTCCTGGGTAGGAAGGATTAATATAGTGAAAATGGCCATACTTCCAAAACTGCTATATAGATTCAATACAATTCCAATTGAGATCCCAGCAGCATACTTCACGGACCTTGAGAAAACAATCCAAAAATTCATTTGGAACAAGAAGAGACCCAGACTAGCAAAAGCAATTCTAGGTAGCAGAGACATTGCAGGGGGTATCACAATCCTCAACCTGCAACTCTACTACAAAGCTACTGTGATAAAAACAGCATGATACTGGCAAAGAAACAGACTTGAGGACCAGTGGAACAGATTAGAAGATGCAGAAACAACGCCAGACACACTCAGCCATCTCATCTTTGATAAAGGAGCCAAACAACCTCA
The DNA here is from genome assembly GCF_053883595.1 of Heterocephalus glaber. NCBI lineage: Eukaryota > Metazoa > Chordata > Mammalia > Rodentia > Bathyergidae > Heterocephalus > Heterocephalus glaber. The sequence continues at coordinate 12,865,762 of NW_028258156.1, forward strand.
CTGGAGGAAAGATAGCCTCTTTCATAAATGGTGCTGGAAAAATTGGGCTTCAACTTGCCAAAGATTAAAACTAGACCTGTATCTCTCATCATGCACTAAACTAAAATCAAAATGGATTAAAGATCTAAATATTAAAATAGAAACTCTGAACCAGTTGGAACAGAGGTTAGGTAGAACCCTTGAAGACATCGGTGTAGGAAAAGATTTTATGAACAAAACCTCAGTTGCCCATGAACTACCACAAACAATCCACAAGTGGGATCTCTTCTTATTAAAAGGCTTCTCCACAGCAAAAGAAACCACCAGCAGTGCGAAGAGACAACCCACAGTGTGGGAAAAAATCTTCACCTTCTCTTCCTCAGACAAAAGTCTACTATCTTGAATCTATAAAGAACTTAAAAAGATCAGACCTCCCAAATTTAAAGACCCAATCCAAAAATGGGCATCTGAAATGAACAGACATTTCTCTGAAAAAGAAGTAGAAATGGCAAATAAACACATGAAAAAATGTTCAACATCACTGGTCATTTGAGAGATGCAAATGATAACAACACTGAGATTCCACCTCACTCCAGAAAGAATGGCTGCTATCATGAAATCAACCAATAACAAATGTTGGTGGGGCTGTGGGGAAAGAGGTACCCTGTTCCACTGCTGGTGGGGGTGTAGACTGGTGCAACCACTGTGAAAATCAGTATGGAGATACCTCAAAGAACTAAGACTGAAAGTCCCATTTGACCCCCTATTCCACTGCTGGGGATCTTCCCCAAAGAATTAAAAGAATCATACCACAGTGATATATGTACACCCATGTTCATAGCAGCACAGTTTGTGATAGCCAAAACTTGGAAACAGCCCAAATGCCCATCAACTGGAGACTGGATAAAGAAAATGTGGATTTTTTTTATAAAATGGAGTACTACTCAGCCATCAAAAATGAGAAATTAGAGACATTTATAGCTAAGTGGATGCACATTGAGGTGATACTCTTAAGTGAAATAAATAGGGCACACATGTATAAATACAGAATAGTTTCTCTGGTGTGAGAAACTGAAAGTGTAAATAAGGACTAAAATGTATAATAGGTCATGTGAAATAGGAAGAAAAGGGGCAAAGGGGAAGGAAGTGGGAGGGCTAGGGGAAAGGATAGAAGGGAATGGGATTAATATGAGAAAATGGAAAAACAGGAACAAAATCTTTGTAAATAGGGAGGAATGGAGGGGTTCAAGGGAAGGCTGGCCAAGGGTGGAAAATAAGAACCAAGAGAGTTTATGTAAAGGTGCAAATTTCCAATGATGAATGTCATTATATTGTACACCTAAAATGTACCAATGATTAGAATGAATAATTGATAATGCAAAATAGGAAGAAAAGGTCCAAAGGGGTAGGGGTAGTGGGATGGGCAGGGGAAAGGAAAGAAGGGAAAGGAAAAATGCTGAGAAATGGAAAAAAATGGAAATAAAGTCTTTGTAAATAGGGAAGGGTGGAGGGCGTGAAGGGAGGGCTAGGAATGGGGAAAAAATAAGAACCAAGATGCATTATGTAAAGGTAAAATTCCCAATGAGAAATGTAATTGTGTTGTATACCTAAAATGTACCAATAAAAGAATTAAAAAAAAAATTGGTGGCCTACCATTGCCAGACAGCTTGTTTAGAAAAAAAGTGCAACTTAGACTAAAACGTTCAAAGAAAATGCAACAGACAAAATTTTCACAACTTAATGACATGCAACACTACATTGTGACACAGTTAATTTCAAAGTAACGATTCTATATTCTAGGTATGTTAAATCTTGCACCTGGATGAGGACTTGAACAATTTATAAAAATCAATAACCTTCCAAAAGTAGTTTAACTAGAACTGTAGTCTGCCTTATATCTGAGGGATACCTGAAAGTGTATCATGCATCCCTGAATTCAGTAACCATAGATAGTACTGAATCCTACATATATATCATAGTTTATCCTATGTACACATACTTGTGAAAAAAATTTAACTTTTAAGTTAGACACATAAGAGATCAATAGCAACAATGGATAATAAAATGGAAAAATTATGAAAATATATTAAAAGTTATACAAATAACTCCATCACTATAACTTTCTCCCTCAAAATATTACACTATATTCATCCTTCTTTGTCTTGTGATGATGTTAGATAGTACTTAAAGGAAGCACTCTACAGTTTCTCCTTGACATATCCAAATTCCCAGTATTTGGATGCTGCGAATTTGTGCCTTGCTCATGCCTTGGGGTCACTGTTAAATAAAATAAGAGTTATTTGAACACAAGCCCTGTGGTGCTACTATGTCCATCTGATAAATTAGACATATACAATGTGTATACACTGGACATAGGGACGATTCATGTCTTGGGGATAGGATTGGGATGGGGCAAGATTTCATCATGAACTCAGAATGGAACATGGTTTTAAGACTTATAAATGGGCTGGGGATTTAGTTCAGTGGTTCTGTCGCTTGCCTCGCAAGCACAAAGTCCTGAGTTCGATCCCCGGTACCAAAAAAAAAAAAAAAAAAAGACATATAAATTATTTGTGGAATTTTTCAAAGTGAACCATGGATGGGGAATCCAATGGAATAACATTAGCACAGAAAACAGGTGTTAGCAGTAGTGGTGTATTTGTTTAACGGCATATAGTAGTACTAGCACAAGACTAATGTAGTCACAGTATTCCATTTGTCTAGGACTATTTTATTATCAAGTATGTATACAGAAATAATTCCTTCCTATAGAGCACTGTATTAATAAGTTTGTGTTATAACAGGAATATTACCAAGCAATTTTTTCCCTATTATATATTTTAGTATTCGCTTTTCTCCAAAATTTTGTCTATTAATTAACTTAAGCCATTCTTTTCTAAGATCATTGTTATGTATCACTGAATTGGATGTTTTAGAATAAATTATTATTAAATTATTAAAATTTAGTATAAATTTTAGAATAATAATTATTTATACTGTGAAATGAATCTAAGGGGTAAGTTGGTAAAGTTAAAAAGGATTTGGAATTCACCTTACAAATCTTTTTATTTTATATGTTGGGGCTCAGATTTTAAACACAATTGTTTTTACTATTTCCCAGAAGACTGAACTTTACACTAGAAAACAAAAAATAACCTAGCCTGGTAGCACAGGTACGGTGCTAGTATGGTGGCACATACCCATAATTCCATCATTAGAGGAGACCTGTTTCACACATGTCGCAATTCACCACGAGGAATGTACTACAAACCTGCACTAACCAGAATAAATTAACTTAAGAAAAAGGGCTAGGGTCCTAGTTCAGTGTGAAGGCTCTGGAGTCACCCTGAACTAGCAAAAGAAAGAAAGGATGAGAGAGACAGAGAGGGGGAAGAGGAGGTTAAGCAATATATTCTCTTCTTTCGAGTTTCATTGGGATTCAAAAATATAAAATAAAAAATAAATAAAGTAAATTAAAAAATAAAGTAAAAAAATATATATATATATATATAGAATCATATCCAGAAGCTTGAATTAATGCCTTCTCTATTAGGAGTAAACAGAATTATTCCAAATTTGCATACTAATACATACATATGCCTAGAAAGAAAATGTGAAAGATACTTCTCAGAGTAGTAGGATGACAGGTATTTTGTTTCTAAAGCATCTATACATGCTGTCTTTAGAAGCAACAATAACTAAAAAGAGTGCACGGAAAAGGGAAGGGGCCTGAGAGAGCCTCCAGTGGGGGTGCAGATGGGAGGCACAGGCAGACAGCGAGGGCAGGTCAGTACAGACTGGTGCAAGATGTGAATCTTCTGCCGCTTTGCCCATAAACAAAGGCCCAACCAATTAACCTGGGATCTTCAAGACTATTTGACTGAGGTTGGGCATTTGCGGCAAGTTAAGTTCGTTTCTAGTCATTTACATGGAACAGGAGAGGAAAGGGAAGTGGTTAGCACAGAGGCTCTTCCCATGAGCAGTCAAGTCAGTCAGGGGACAAAGGAGGGGAGCGAGGGAAGTTTTCTGATTTTTCCTGAGAAAGAGACTTAGTGTCAGCAGCTTTCTAATTTCATTCTCTTAGCAAATTTCTTGTCCCTTGTGAGATAATGTGCACTGAGAAAAACATTTGCAGTCTCTGACCTGAAATTTAAATAACCTACTTCTCAAGATTATAGCTAATGTTATAGAAAGGCACACTGAGGGTAGAAAACAAGAAACCGGAGAGTTGGACAGAATACAGGGTGCAAAGAAATGCTCTAAGGCTCCTAGAAGTTCAACAAAGCCGAAAGTCCTCTGAGCTTCAGCTATACGAATGGGATTGATCTCCCCTGGCTGAGTCCACAGAAATCCTACCAGCAGGCTGGCATCTACCCTGTGAAGACTTGGAAGCCGTGTTCTCTTTTCTTCCACCAAAGTAGCCAGCAGAGCCAGGCAGCAGCCTTCCTGTCTATCATGGAAACCAGGGTGCTTTCTGCAGGGCACAAGACCTAAGTGTAAACCAGGATCCCAAGTCAGGCCTCCATAGCTATCATTACATCTCACTGAAAAGCTAAAATGCAGGGCTCAGTGGGCTCTCTCTAACACTGGCCCAGAGCAAGATTCTATGACACATTGAAGAAAAAAATAATTCTAGAACATGTTTGATTAAGGCTCCGTCTCAGACATATTTCAGACGTACTTCCTTTTGGAGACATGGAAGCCTTCAGAATAATTCTCTATTTACAATATAAATCTAATTATCCTTATTAGCTATTCTGTTTTTCTTGACAAATTAACATTTGATAGACTCGATAATTCTATTTAGAGATTTTATTATGGGAAAAACAACCCTCAACAAATGACTAAATTCCCTAAGCTTACCTCAGACATAATTATGGGATATAAGGTGCAGATTGCTTTGGTATTTTGGTAAATGGGATTAATGTTTCTAGGATTCTCCTCCTACCCCAGTGTGTGTGTGTGTCTGTGTGTGTGCGTGCGCGCGTGCACACGTGTATGTGTGTGGTTTAACAAGAAAATGGCAGAAGGCAAATGAGTTGAATCTAAGGCCTCTTCAAACATTGAGTGCTAGGTAGATATCCACCCCGGGCAACCAAAAAGTTCCTTTTGGCTTTTCTTTGCAAACTTCAGCTCTAGGAGGAAGATGTATTCTGATATAGAAAACTTGCACTGTTTTTATTATCTTGGGCTACATCTCTAAGCAGGGCTAAGATAGAAAGAATTCTAATGCCACTTCCTGTCTCCCTGGGTTAGCTCTAATACTTCAGTGATGACCACAGCAGATATGGTGTAGATTATAAACCACCCGTTAGCACAGGCCAGTAGATCCTGTTTCAGTCTGAAACAGCAAATGCCGCTAATCCCATTTAGAAAGTTCAGCTTTCCAAGTCATTGAAGGAAAGTATCTCTAAGGAGAAGTTTGGACATGATGGCATTAAGGTTCAATTCTCTCCTGTATTAGGGTTTGCGGACTTCTCAGTTACGAAAACAGCAACAGATCAGCAGAAACACACACACACACACACACACACACACACACACACACACGCTTACCAGAAATTTGATTGCGCACTGGTTTCTCCACCATTTTACATGAGCAAACTGAGCATTTCTATGTAGGAATCTATTTTCACGGCTTCGCTGCTTGCAATGTCTCTATTATAGTTTTTGATTTTCTGGTTTTAAAACTATTTGCCAAAGCCCAAAGCAAGGTATCTTTCGTTTTGCCTATTTTCTCTCTTTTTCATTTTTCTTTCTTTTGCTTATCTTTCACTTTCCCTTTTTTCTGCCCAACCTTTCTTCATTTCTTCTTTTGTCAGAGTGCTCAGAAAGACACCAAAGAAACACACACTGTTTTTTAGAGTTCTCAAAGTCTAAAAGAAAGTCTTAGCCAAAGCCAGAATGAAGTATTTAGATTCATAAATATTAAACACATCCACAAAAGGAAGTTTTTGGCAATAACTTCCAGAAAATTCCCTTTACTGAATTTGTGATGGTGAGACTGAAAAATAAATGTCAGTCCAGTAAAATACTCTAAAATCTCCAGACATTTACAAATTACTCAAAATGCTGAGCACTTAGAAATTAAAGATCTCTAATTTGCAGGTATTAGGTATTAAATACTGTCTAATGCAGCCTAATCCATAAATATCAGGTTCATCTGTTAACTAAGATAGCAGTTAGTAAGACAGGTATTTCATTCAATCACATAGGAAGAGGACGTACAGCTGTAATCTGCAAACACTCATAGCACTAAACAAATCAGAGTCCAGTCATGGGCTGTCACCTATTTATCTTAGAGGCTTCCTGAGGCACTGAAAGGTTTGGGTCCTGGTTCTCTCCAGTGAGAACGGGCCTTAAGCAGTTATTTCCATGTAAAAATACCATTCATCCATATCTTGTGCCTGTATAACTAGAATACAATTTTGGTCAAATAGCTTCAACTATTGGTTATTTTTAACATAGTTAAACCTACCTCTTTTTGAGTTAATATTTCATTGGAGATCAATCTTCATATTATTTCTTGCCTTTTTACTTCACATGAATAATTTGTGAGTGGAAAAGTGAAGGATTTACCTTTGATTTAATTTCCCATTATCTACATATAGAGGAAATAGAATATTCCCTTTTCACCTGCTTCTATAAAAGAAAGAATAAAGCAAAGAAAAAGAAAAAGAGAAAAAGAAATTTTTCACTTGCCTAGTTTTTATGTCTAGTGTTCTCCAAAAATAATTCATCCATTCCGACACACACCAGAGGAAAAATTCTGTTGCCATTAAGACAAGAAAACCTAGTCATAAAATTAATCTTGAAAACATACACCCACAGTTACATAGATTACCAATGTCCAAGAACCAGAAATCCATTTGGCCTGCCCCCAAAGTTAATGTCTGGAAAAACAATAATAATTTAAATTCTAATGCACATTTTCTGGTACAGCAAAGTATTTCTTAAGACTGTTTACGCTGATTACATTCAGATGTACCAACAGTATGATATTATTAAAAGTGAGAGAAAGAAGACAAGTCAAATCCCATTATCACAAATGAGGTTTCATGTTTCCATGCTAGAACAGTTAGCTCGTTCATTACACATAACTGTAATTTCAATGATGGGCTAAATTCCAGGACAGAGAGGAAGAGCTGTTAATGAAAGTAGAGATGACCCATTGAAATATCTGTACACTGAGTATAGGATATGAAAATCAAGAAATATAAAGACTTACAAGAAAAATATAGTAGAACATTTTAAATAACTAATGACTTATATGAAACATAGACTAGTAGAAAACATAGATACAAGTAAAGTGGTATTTTATTTATGTAGTGAACTAAAACACACCAATAGAATATTAAATAAAAAATATAGGTATGGGGCTGGGGATTTAGCTCAGTGGTTCCGCCACCTGCCTCACAAGCTCAAGGACCTGAGTTTGATCCCCAGTACCAAACCCCCCCCCAAAAAAAACAACAAAAAATATAGGTATGAAACAGTTTTAACTATCAATAGGTATGACTTCCCACAGAACTAGACATACAAAGGCTGGTCAAAAATGCAATGTGCACTTAAATTTTAAAATGTATTACATAAGAGACACATTGCCATTAATCTCCCTCAAAATACTCTTCCTTCTTTCAAACACACTTATCTTTTCTGAAGCAGTTCTGGAAATCCTTTTATGTGAGTATCTTTAAGAGGTTTCATCAAACATATGGTGAATGCAACCACAGAATGCCATCCAACAGAAAGGCAGTCTTGGAAAAACATTACAATGTACCCTTATCCATATTCACCACACTGGGCATCATGCAATTTCTGGCTCTTCGCCACAGTGAAAATAATCATGAAAGATGTATGTGTTTTGAATTGATTGAGGACATCAAGGCAGCCACAGTAGTCCAAATAAAGATACTCACAAAAGAGGACTTTCAGACCTGCTTCAGAAAGTGGCAAGAATGATGGAATAAGTGTGTTTGAAGTAAGGGGGAGTATTTTGAGGGGATTAATGGCAATGTGTCTTTTACTGTATAGATTTTCTAATTTAAATGTCTCATGTATTTTGTAATTATACCTTATACACACAGGAGAGCTCTCTTTCAGCAGAGCTAAAACTGAAACATTTAATGTCTCAATAAAACTCTACTATATTGACCAGACCCTTTAAGGCTCTTTCAGTCTTGACTGAATCTGTTGCTACATGGAATTCATCATACAGTTGTGTACAAAGAAAAGAATACTAGGTTTCCAGATAGAGTACATGAGTCTTGGCTTTAAGTTCCATTTTTAACTCTGTAAAGCCAAGGTTAGAAAGTCTTGCTTTATTAAATTGTATTGTATTAGGATAATTTGGCAACTACAGTAAAACTATTCTTATGATATAAACAATTCAAGCTTAAAACTTCATGGTCATGTGTGTAATGCAATATAGATTAGACATGTAAATAGAAGGGAAAGAAAATTTAGAGTCATTAGATTTGAGATGGAGATAGAGATATATAGATATAGATATATAAATATATACTGTAGTTTTGATTCTTTATAGAAGTTCTTTTATAAAATTGAATTCACAAACTACCTTTGAGGACATTATAAAGGCATTCATGAGAATATTATCATATTATGCCTAGTAGAGGAAAATTTTTGACTACGTATCTACGTTACATGTATACCATGGCTTTACACTATATAATAATGTATTTTTTTGGTAAAAAAAAGAAAAGATACAAAAGAAATATTTCTTTGGGAATTCAACATTTAAAAAAGCCCTGCCTCTCCTGAACAAAGAGTTTTCTTTCATTTTATAATCACCATGAATCTAAATACAAATTACTTTTCTCTCTGTTTTTGGAAAGCAATGGGCAAAAAGCTAAACAGATAAAAGGTCAATATCTTAATAAATGGCAGATGGTCGAACCAGTTTACCTTACTATTTTTATAATATTAGAATGAGCTCAAATTCCATCCAGCTGAACTCTGTTAAAAGAAACCACTTCAAACCATTATATGGAAAAATATCCTCGCTGAATATGGGAAACCTCTTTTTCTTCCCGGGTTTTCAGTAGTTCTAGGATCTGCTTTGCTGGTATCCACATATACAAATTATCAATTTAATCAATCTGACATTCATCACCTCATATATGATATTGTGGAACAATTAGTAATTTTTTTATCAAACAATGGTACAGAATGTTTGAGAAAAATAAATCTTAGACTTCGAATACTAAAAAAGAATCCACTTTTAGAATTTCAAAAGCTAATCCTTCTTGCATCATTTGTGCCTTAACTTTGAGATATCTGATTAATTTAGATTTTCCATTTCCTGGTTTAGGTACATGGATCATTTTGATAAGTTAGTTAGCTAAGAAATAGAACAGCCATGCTGTTTTGGTTGAGCATCTGGTAAGATCTTCTAAAAAATGATTGGAAAAGGTAGAACTCATAGTTGGCTTCCACAGCCTCCATCCTCAAATAACATTTTGAGTATTGTATCTAGACCAGGCTCAAAGTAATGAAAAGACTTGATTTTTTTATGTGGAGGTTGGCTACCAAGTTGTCTTCTAAATCAGCCTCTCAGAGAAAATTTCCTCAAGAATGTGGAATTATATTAAAAATGAATCTAGAAATGTACTCCATTCTAACAGTACAGTAGAGAAGCAAGAAAATGAGGTCACTGTGGGTTTTGACTCACAAATAAGATGAACACATGTGATAAGAGGATATTTACCATGAATCTCTTCATGAGCATAGTTGGAACAAAGCCAAAGTGGTAATGCAGGAAAGGTGACCTGAATGCAGTCAGCAGAGAATGACAATAATTTTGCTGGATTACCATCAAAATGGAAGTATAAGCTGGAAACTGGAAAAGGAAAGTTTCCTTAGCTGAAAAGAAGATAGAGTGTGGAGTTAGAGAAGGTGATCTTATCATCATATTACGCTTTTATTTATCATTCATCAATAGTACCCAATGGCTATTGGATAAGGATTTTATAATTTAAAATGTGAGACTTGTATAAGTCTTAAGTTGAGGACCTAGGTGACAAAGGAGTTCAAAACAACAGAGGGATGCAACAAAGAAAATAAAACAATGTGCTGTTTCACAGCTCATGACTCTTTTGTAGTGTAAAAAGATGATATTAGAAAGAAAAGTTGGATTCAAGTTGATGAGACCCCTGTAGACTGAGCTGAGAAATTTGTTATTAGAGAATTTTGGAACCAATAATGACTCTAGAAAAAGTTAGTATAGCTATCATACTTGTTTCTAATAAGTAACAATAGTGATAGTTTTGTGGATGATATCAGGGTGGATGAGAGGCAAGCAATACTATGAGGCAAGCAATACTGTGGACCTCCTCCAAGGAATATTTTATGACAAAAAAATAGATTTAAAAGATATGTGATTTGATAAAAGTAAAACCATATGCTGACTAATGGAGGTTGGAGAGCATCAGAAGGTATCAATAAGTCACTTACTCAACACCCAAGGGGATTTACCTAGTGGATTCCATATGCTAGGATCTGTGCTTGTTATGAAGGATAAAACGGAAAATGGAAATAAATATGGCTCCTGTACTCTTGGCAAAAAATAAGGAAATGAGAAATATAGTCATTTATTTAATAATTACTCAAAAGTATGTATTGCTCCAGAAAATAATAAGTTCTATGAAAAATAAGTCTATCTTGAAACAAGTTGTAAAAAACAAACATGCAAGAACATCTAAGATTGATACCAAAACCAGATAAGGACACACACAAAAAAAGAAAATTATAGACAAATATTCTTAAGAAACACACATGCAAAAATCCTTAATAAGACACTTGCAACCCAAATCCAACCACAGATTTTAAACAGTCATATACCATGATCAAGTTTGTTTCATTCCAAGGATACAAAGATAGTTTAATATATGCAGATCAATAAATGTAATACCCCATATAAAAGAATCAAGAATAAAAACTACATGACCAACTCAAAGGACACAGGAAATCCTGTCAACAAAAAGCAACGTTTCTTCCTGATAAAAGCCCTGAAGAAACTAGGTGTTAAAGGATCATATCTCAATAGGGAAAAGATTATATAAGACAAACCACAGCCAACATCATTCTCAGTGGGGAAAACTGAAAGGATTTCCTCTAAAATCAAGACAAGGATATCCACTCTCACCACTCTTGTTCATTATAGTACTTAAAATTTTAAGTAGAGAAATTAGGCAAGAGAGAAATAAAGGGCATATAAAAGAGAAAAGGAAGAACTCAAATTATTCTTACTTGTAGATGATATGAGCCTATATTTAGAAAATCCTAAAGAAGTCACAGAAAGACTTTTAGAGCTGATAAACAAATTCAGCAAAGTAGCAGGACACAGAAACAACACACAAAAATCAATAGCATTTCTGCATACCAATAATAAGCCTACTGAGAAATAAATCAGGGAAATAATTCCATTAAAAATATCTTCCAAAAAAAGAATTAACTAACCTGGGGTATAAAAGACCTCTACAAAGAAAATTACAGAACACTGAAGAAACTGAAGAAGATGCTAGGAGATGAAAAGACTTCCCATGTTCATGGAATGGCCAAATTAATATTGTTAATATATCCGTATTACCAAAAGCAATCTATTCAATGCAAACTTCATCAAAATTCCAATGATATTCTTCACAGATCCAGAAAAAAAATCAATCCTAAAATTCATATGGAAACACAAAAGATTCAGAATAGCCAAAGCAACCTGATGCAAAGAGAGCAAGGATGGAGGCATCTTAACATCTGACTTCAAGTTATACTACAAGCCATAGTAACACATCAAGAATGGTACTGGCACAAAAATAGACCCATAGATCAATGGAATTGAACATAACTGATGTCTGGGTTAGCAACTGGGCCTCACAGCAGAAGTTGAGTGGCTGGTGAGCAAGTGAAGCTTCATCTGTATTTACAGCTGCTCCCCATTGTTCACATGACTGCTTGAGCTTCATCTCTTGTCCTATCAGCAGTGGCATTGGATTCTCAGAGGAGCACAAACCTTGTAGTGAACTGCACACATGAGGGATCTAGATTGCTCTCCTTACAAGAATCTAATGCCTGATGATTTCAGATGGAGCTGAGATGGTTATGCTAGCCCTGAAGAGTGGCTGCAAATACAAGTTAATATTAGAAGAGATGTTTGCATAGAGACCATAATACATATGTGGGAGAAAAGACAGCCTCTTTAACTAATGGTGCTAGGAAAACTGGACATCCAACTGTAAAAGATTGAAACTAGATCCCTATCTCACTCCATATAAAAATCAGTTCAAAATAGACCAAACACTTAAGTATAAGTCTGGACATCTTGAAACTATTGGAAGAAAACACAAGAGAAACACTTGAAGAACAGTCAAAGATTTCCTCAGTAGGAGTCAAATAACACAAGAAATATAGAGAAAAATCAACAAATGAGACTACATCAAATTAAAAAGTTTCTGCATAGCAAGGGAAACAACCAATAGAATGAAGAAACAACCTTCAGAGTGGAAGGAAAATCTTTGCCAGCTACTCTTCCAGTGGAAGATTAATATCTAGAATATAAAAGAACTAAAAAAAATCAACACCAATACATCAAATAGCCCAATAAACAAATGGGCAAATGAATGTCAACAGACACTTCTCAAAATAAGTACACATGGCCAATAGCTATATAAAAAAATTAACATCATTAGTCATTAGAGAAATGAAAATTAAAATGATATTAAGAGTTCATCTCACCCTAGTCTCAGAATGGTTATCCTCAAGAAAACAATAAATGCTAGAGGGGATGTGAGGAAAAAGAAATGCTTCTTCACTGCTAATAGAAATATAAATTAATATAACCACTATGGAAATCAGTATGTAGATTCCTCCAAAAACTAAAAATAGAACAGCCATATAACCCAGCTACACCACTTCTTAGTATATACTAGAAGAAATTAAAGTGAGCATACTCTAGTACCTGGATACCCTTGTTTATTACAGCTCAATTCACAATTTCTAAGATATGGAATCAATCTAGGTTCCCACCAACAAATGAATGAAGAAAATGTGGTACATATGGACTATGTATGTATGTTATGTATGTATATAATAGTATGTATGTATGTATATTATTCAGACAAAAAGAAGAGTAAAATGATCTCATTTTCAGGAAAATGGATAGAACTAGAGATCATCGTGTTAAGTGAAATAAGCCAGATTTAGAAAAACAAGTATCCCTAGTTTTCCCTAATATGTGTAATCAGACAAAGATAACATGAAAGTAGAAAGGAGCTTCTATTAAATAAAAAGAAGGGAATAAGAAGAGGGAAGGCAGTATAAGAAGGGGTAGTGGGGAGATATTTACATAATTTAGAGGTCATGATGTTGACATGAACATGAGGTGAAAAGGTGTCCACTATGCCTCATTAAGTGAAATAGCAGGTTATATATCAGTATATATGATACTGTCAATTTTTGTTTTCAAAAATGCACTAATGTATAGCGATATCAATAAACAATCTAGAATGGTGTCCACTTAACTATTTTAATCTGTCTCTAAGAGTAAGATACTGAGCACATTTTTCTTTAACAGTATTTCTTGACTTATGCTATTATAAAATGTTTTTAAGCAGAGGAAATTAAGGATTTCCAGAAGTATATGAGGTGATATATGCTAATTAACTTTATTTCACAATGTTATGTATCTCAAAAAAAATCACACAGCTTAAAGATATATGATTTTGTCAGTTATACTCACTATATATAGAAAAGGAAAAAAAGAACGTTTAAGAGGAATTAGCACTTTACACTGGGACATGGAAGAAGTATGAGTTAACCAAGTAAAAGAACATCTGAGAATGTCCCAGGTAGAGAAAACATGGGCAAAGCTCCTGTAGGCAAGGCAATCTGACACACCTACATTGAAAAAAAGGTTATGTGGGTTCCAGGCTGAATGGTGCATCTGTGAGAGAATACAGGAAGGATGATAGAAAAAAGTAAGACTATGTGTTCTGTAGTGTACTTTTCTATTTTAAAATGTCTGCAAAACATTGGTTTGGTTGTCCAAGACAGGCAGGTAGGCAGGCTAGAATTTTGAATTCATCATTGTTCACATGATACTTTTATTAATGGCTTAATGAAGTTGCCCAAGGAATAATGTAGAAACAAAAGAAAAGAGCATTAACAAAGAACTCCAGGGGTAAACTAATGATTAAGAAATGTCCAGTAAAAAGAGAGAGAAACACAGACTGAAGAGGTCAGAAAGACAGAAAAAAGACACAAAAGTGCTGTCATGAGACTAATGCAGGAATCTCCACAGAGAAAATGGTTAATTGGGTCAAGTGCCATAAACTGATCAAGTACAATGTGCCATAGGAGCCCATGTGTGGTTAAGTCACAGATAAATTTGGCAAAAGATTTCACAATAGAGTCAGGAACGTCTCATAGACAATTGTTAAAACTAGCCTGACATTATTTTTACAAAAACAAATCTAATACCACTTGAGGAAATAATGTTGTGTTTTGGTGATTTCCTTGTAGAATCAGATCTGCTTTGCAAAAAGTCAAAAGTTACACATGAGAGTTAAGATATAATCTTACACACACACACACACACACACACACACACACACACATGCACAGAGCAGATGCCAAGAAAGCATTCAGGAGGGTGGGTAGTTAAGCAAATATTCTCTCAGTTCCGGTACTTTCCACTGGACTTTCACCATCTCAGTCTGAACTTGTCTACTGGGGAAGCAAAGAATGTAGTGGGAACATGTGTCAACAAGTGTACAGTTATTTCAAAACAGCACAAAAGAACGAAGTACATAGGTTCCAATGACTTTGAGTGCATTCACAAGCAAATGACCACTTCAAAGGGATTGGTGGACACAAATGTAAATAAATTAAAGCTTTTTAAACAGCTTTATTGTACACATATGTAATGTGTGCAAGTCAATGAGTTTGAACATAATGGAAACAGTCATGTTACCATCACCACAATCAAAGTGATAGACATACAGTACCCAACACCTCTCAAAGCATCCTTGTGTCCTGTTGTTCTCATATTTTTTGTTCCTTTTTGTGGTAAGAAACTTAACACGAGATCCACACTCTTAACAAATTCTGGCATGCACAATACCATAGTGTTAGCTATGCACACTGTGCTATGCAGCAGATATCTGTAACTTATTCATTAGCATAACCAAAACTATATCCATTGAACAGCAGCCTCCCATTCCTCCACATCCTAGCCCCAGCAATCACTATTGTATTCTCTGCTTCTATGGGTTTCATTATTAAAGAGGTCCCATGTAAGTGGAATCATAAAATCTTTGTCTTCCTCTAACTTATTTCACGTAGCATAATGTCTTCCATGCTTGTCCACGTTGTTGCAAATAGCAGAATGTTCCTTTCTTTTAAAGCTGAATAATATTCTATTATATGGCTATATCATGTTTTCTTTATACATTCATCTGTTGATAGACACTTGGGTTATTTCCATATGTTGGCTACTGTGAATAATTCTGCAATGAACATGAGAGTGTGGATATCGCTTAGGGATTCTCACCTAAATTCTTTTGGGTGACTACTCAAAAGAAAGAAATAAAACTGTATTTCTACAACTGGTGAAATACTTTTATAAGAATATTTCAGAAGTGTTTTAAAGTTATACATTCTTCTTTGTTCATGTCCTAGTATAGGTTTATGTAAAAAGACCAGTTTTTATCCCTGTTATCCCCAGGTACAAGTTAGACACACACACACGCACACACACACACACACACACACACATGCACAAATGCAAGAAGAAAACTTAGAGGCCATACAGAGCCCAAATAATCTCCAAGTTACTAATGAAGGAATAAAGCACATAATTTATTTCTCTATTAATTACTTTTAAATTATCTCTATATTAATTATTTTAGATTAGTAACTTCTAGAAAACTTTTTAAATCTACACTCTGGAGAGATTCATTAATTAGAATGTAAATGAACTTAAGAGTGTAAATACACAGCATAATATAATATAGTTGTACAATTTATGTACTGGTCTGATTATTTTTTCTGGTACTGGGGATCAAACTCAGGACCTTGCACTTGCCAGTCAGTTGTGGCCCCACTGAGCTAAATCCCTGGCCCATGATTTTATTTTATACAGCACACTTTTGCTCCATCTTGACCCCTTAGATTTAATTCCCTTTAATCAATTATAAAACCTCACTAGCTGGCTGTGGTAACACATGCCTATAAATCACAGCACTCAGGAGGCTCAGGCAAGTGGATCACTGCAAGTTCAACGCCAGCCTGGGCTACATAGCAAGGCCTTATCCCAAACAAACAAAACAAAGCAAAACTTCACTAAATGCTTTTCTATATCAATTTAGCCTAACCATCAAAACAGCAATCATGACAATAAAAACAGCTACGCTGTCTCCTGCTTCCTATTTTGTGGAAAACATGTAGTGGGTGCTTTATAAATATCACCACATTTGAAAGACAAGGAAACTGAGACTCAGAAAACTAATGCACCTTGTCCAAGGTCACACAGCAACTGTGAGAGCAGAAATGGAAACCAAGATATTCATCTGTAACACAAATTCCTACACTCACCACAAGGCAATCTCCTACCATACCAACAGCTGAGTGGAACTGAAGACATGGCCACCAGGCTATAAAACGAAAATCAACACACTAACATGTAGGAAGAAAGAAAACTAAAAAATATGTGAAGCCAAAGCTTCTTATGTGGTTTGAACGCTTGTTGTTACAGCTGAAAAATGATTCAATTTAGAAATCCCAATCAAGCATTCACAAAATAACTTTTATTCTGGAATCAATTTCTACATTGTAGCCATTTTTATGACTTTCTTAAGCAATACATTTGGATTGACCTTTGCTTGAAACTTTTTCCCTTAGTGCTTGAAGTTGAAGCTCTTGTTTTTACCCTGATATCCCCTGAAAACCACCCTAACCTCTCTAAATCCTGTTGATTCCTCTTCAAGGGAGGACATTCTCCAGGGTCTCAGCCTCCTCTGTCTCTGAAACACATCTGGTCTCTCTGCCATGCTGAGCTCCTCAAATAGGAGAACAAATTCAAAAGTTCAACCTTCGTGGCCTGGCTGGAGAAGTGGGTGCCGGTACTTTGCTGAACTGGGCACCACTCAGGATATTATCAATTTTATTATCCAATCACGTACCTGGATTGTGTGGAACAAACTACTAGGTGAGAAAAGGGAAAGAGAAAGAAACTGCACAGAGGCATTGCTGCGTTTGTTGGCTACAACTTCTATGCAAATGGCTGCAACACAGAGGCTGCTTTGTCTTGAGAGAAGTCTGAACTAACCTTGACACAAAAATGACAACTGCAAGTTTCCTCTGAAGCCACATCAAAACAAACACCCAAGGTGCACAGTGTGGAAAACTACTGGCAATCTCCCACACACAGAGATAGTCATCACCATTAGAAGTGTTATCTTTGAAGGGCCTACGACTAAGTGCTAACCAGGAAAAATACCCTAGACTGTGACACTAACAGATCAAAGCAAACTGAAGTTCCCTAAAGGAATCAGGATGAATTAATATTCATGTTTTTAAAATGAGGACACATTCAAACTATGTATATGTCACCCCAGAATATTGCCCATGGGGGTCCCCATCTAGATCACACCCTTGAGTGCAAAGGAATTCAGAGGATTAAGTTTGGCATGGCCAAGTTTTTTATGATTTTGAGGTTGGAAACCTTGAAATTCCTCACATTTCTTCCAAATCAAGATATTTAGATTGCAAACCTTTTAATCCAGCTAAAAAGAGATATTTGGGATGACTGAGCTCTCTGCCCAGATTGAAAGTTGTTTTTCGATTAGTACCAGGGATCGAAGAATTTTCTGGCATCTGCCACTAAGCAAGTATACTGAAAGAAGATAAAATAAACTTTGAAACAAAAACATCCAGCACATTTTAATTAACTTCCGGTAAGATTTAAAAGACAGCCTAAACCACAAAATGTCAGTTTCCAAAATACTGCTTTTTTATTTTTGCCAGACAGCATGACTCCACTGCCACTTATTAGTACTGATTTTTAAATACATTGCTTTTTTTATAGTAATTGATTTGTAAACAGGGAGAACATTCTCAGAAGAGCCAAAGCAATATTGGCATCTCTACATTCTTTTAAATTAATTCATCAACACTAAAATGTAAACACATGTCAATATTGACTGCTGGAATTCTTTCTAAAAAGAAAAAAGAATTAAAATATGTTATGTACATGAACCAATTTCCCACGAAGACTGCGATCATTATGTCCTACGAAGATGTACTAATAAAAAAATAAAAATGGAAAAACAAATTTGGAAATTAAAAACCATATATAAACTACTAAAAATCGAGGTCAAGTCCATTCCAAAATAGTACCATTTTCCTAAATAGTAGTCCATTGGGTTTTTAACAAGAGACTCTCTACACGTATACAATTGGGCCATAAAACTGTCTCACTTTGCCTCAACCACCCCTATTAACCTCACCTTTGGCAATATCCAAACTACAGCATTAAAAACATAGCTACACCTATTTTTTGTTATTCTGAGAAAAACCTGCCACTAAGCTATCAGGTTAGATTCATTTTTTAATTTAATTTATTAAAGTTTAGTTCACTATTAATATGACCTTTACACTTTAACTCTATCTTATAAAAGATGAAACTCTATAATGGAAATACTTATGCTAAAATCTTACCCAGGTGAGAAGTCTTATTCCTGTGGGAAATCTATTCTCCATACATAAAGGCAACCCAATGAAATGAGCTTCACAGTATGTACTTGTACGTAGCAGGGTTGGCAAAAATGAGATTTGCAGTTTTACCCCAAGAAAAGTGACTCATTAATCTGGCAATCACTTATGGCTTACCAAAGCCACTTAAACTCTGACCTTCATCACACATATGCTCCTTTATTCTGTTTGCTAATTACCTGTCTAAAGAATTAGCAATGCCTATTACAGATGTGCTACACTGCAGAGTTTACTTGTTGTATTAGTCCATTTTTTTTACTATAACAAAACACTTGAGGTGAGCCAAATTTATACAGAAAAGATGTTTATTTAGCTCACATTTCTGGAGATTCAAAGGCCTGTTACTGGCATCAACTCAGCTCTGATGAGAACCTCATGAAAAATGGCAGGAGGAGAGGGCATGTCGCCAAAGAGGCAGTCAGAGAGAGATTCAGGGGTCAGCATCAGATTTATAACAACTTGTTCTCATGGTTGGTGGGAGGTCCCAAGACAGCAACCTTAATCTCATCCAAGGACCACACTCCTAATGACCCGAGCACCCCCACACTGGTCTCCATCACTTACAGGTCCCCCTTGTTTCTTCCGTGTCACAGGAAGGACCATACCTTTAACACATGAACCTGAGGGCACAAACCATAGCCACTGCTTGGGATGTACCGAAAGGTCAGCAAGTTTTTGAAAGAAGGTGTTTTAAAAACATAATGACATATAACATGCATTTGTTTTAAAGAATACAACTGTGTAGATCAGATATACAATATGTGAAGTCTAATGATGTAGTTCTTCACCCTCTGACATTGTCTATAATTCTCTTACTCTTCACATCTCACCCTGGAGGCTACTTGAAAGATCACTGTGTTTTCCTTACTTGTTGACATTTCAGAGAGGAAACGCGATTCGATTTTTCCCTGGGACATCTTCTCAAGTGTCAGACTACAGGGCTTCATCAGAAGTTGTATATGTTTTATATGTTTTTGACAAGTGATATAAACTCAAATTTGCAGGGTCTACTTCCTTTCTTACACAACTATGAACGTTAAATTGCCTTTTTATTCCATATCCTCTGCCTAAATGGAGTTAAGACAGCCAGCTCCCATTGTCCTCCCTCTAGGTTGGCCTTCTGGACAGCCTCAGAACTGATTTTGCCTCTTGGAGATTATTTGGCCCAAGGGTGTAGCAAAATTGGATCAAATCTCTCTGGGACCCAGACACTTCTTGTGAGGAAGCCGAAAAACACAATAATCACCTGACAAAGAGTAGAGAAACTGCCATGCAGGAATAAACAATGCTCTATTCTGTTAATGGAAAGGGCATCTGTAGAGTGGGGAAAAGGAAAAAAAGCAAGACCAATCACACAAATTACAAATGAATCTCTTCAATTTTGCCCATATGACTGGACAATTGGAAATGTATAAAAGCAAAATACAAGCTGTCAAAAGACAGCCTTATCCTGATATGACCAAACCCCAACATAGTGTATGGCAAAGAGCTGCTGACAGCCCTTTCTCCTGCCCTCTCATCCTCTTCCCCCTCCTCTATTACCCAGTGTCTTCCCTTTAGCTGCTGGCTGAGCTCCCAGTGGATTCACCCACTTTTCCCCTTGATGCTTGATGACCTTTCAGCCTCAGGAAAGAGAAGAGGAGGAAAGAGAAGAGGATAAAAGAAAACAGCCTTTCTGGATCTAGCCTCAGAAAGAGCAGCAAGACCAATGGCTTCCTCCATCAGCCTGGCCACCTCCTCCCACAATTCCAGGAGTTATGACAGAGCCCTATCACAGCTTCTATCATACTGAAGACTTTTTTTCCTTTGAATTGGTGGACAATGAGGCCTCAGGGTAGGGGTATTTCTCTCTACAATACAGGAGGGGAACTCTAACCTGCTGTGCTGACTGTGAAATCCATCACATAAACTTCAAAGCATCCTAACCACAGCTGAGGGTGTTTGGAAACCCGGACTTCAAAGAACACACAGAATAGGTGAAATCAAGGAAATTCACAATCATCAGTTTGTAACACTTACCCTTTCACAGGAATTAGAGAAAGAGTCCGACATACATCATGCTTAGGACACAGATCCAAGAGGTGGGATAGACGTCGGCCACTTGAAGAGCTCTGGTTTTCCGTTCTGATTCTCAGGACTTTATTTTCTCCCTTTGTGAACACCTCACCCTAGAGTGAAATTAGCTATTTCCTCAGAAGCAAGAGAATGTAGGGAATTCAGGGAATCCTGAATGACAATATTTTTGAAGCTTTTCTATTACACAAATGAAATATTGTTCAACAAGTTGGTGGGGTCCTTTGTTCTGGAAAACCACCCACATGGGCTTTTGAGGTACACACAACTCCTCTTCATAGGTGGTGATACTTGAGATTTCAGCTCCAAGGGGCTGCGATTACTCGTGGATGAAGATACCAATGGTGACGTTAAAGGCAGCACCGCGTCTCCGTCTCCGCAGACCCAGTTAGACCTGAGCCCAACGTGGGTAGCCAAGAAAAGGAAAGGAACAATGAGCAAATGTCGAGGCATCCCCCAAACTCGCTGGACGGATGCTGTGAGGGAGCAGGTGAGATTGCAAAGGTCATGGGAGCATCTTCACTGGGAGCACCGGCAGCTCTGTCCTTCAGCCTGCAGGGCAAGAAAATGGTGGGATTTACTTCTTTGGACATCTGTTTTCTATCTGGAAATTTTAACAAATTTCCACCAATTCTAATAATTTTCCTGTTAAATTTTTTAAGGTACATTCTTATTATCTTCATTTAAAAATAATGTTGCTTAGGGCCAGGGATTTAGCTTAGTGGTTCCGCCACCTGTGTCGTAAGTACAAGGACCCGAGTTCGATCCCCAGTACCAATAAATAAATAAATAAATAGTAGTAGTAATAATAATAATAATAATAATAATAATGTTACTTTGCCCTTTTTTTAAAGTCCTACCTCCTCTTTTTATTTCTTCTTTTATTACTTTTTCCACAAAGCAGGGGTTTTTTTCCACTTTGTTTGAAGGATAGTATTGAGCTTTTTGAGTAGCTTTGAGAAATATAGATTTGAAGACAAAATACTAACGATAAAGGTGTTGAAGAAAATGATATATAAAATAGGATGACTACATAGGGCCGGGGATTTAGCTCTGTGATGCCGCTGCCTGCCTCACAAGCACAAGGTCCCAAGTTCCATCCCTGGTACCAAAAAAAAAAAAAGGATAACTACATACACACACACACACACACACACACACACACAAAGAGAGAGAGAGAGAGAGAGAGAGAGAGAAGCTAAAGAATATTTTAGATTTTTTAGCATGACCCAATGGGGAAGATTGGTAGGCATCAGAAAATAAATTATTGCATACTTTTAATGTGCACAATGGAAGATTAATGGACAATGACCAGGACTGTTACATGTTTTATAGAAACAAATGTATTACAATATGGAAAACTAAGAAAAATTTTAACATCAATTAATTTGAGCTCTTAATTTATAGACAGGGTAAAACATACGGATCAGGAAAAATTAGCACATTTAAAATATTCTATAATTCCAGGGTCTCACACAATTTTGTTGACACTGTTTTGATAACATTTAGATAAAGCTTCCATTATATGAGTCAGCTACAAATATATTGTATGTAGAAATGATTCCTAGAGAAATACTGAGAGATTACTGACACTAAAATATCCAAAAAGTAGCTATGGCTTACAAAACTTTCTCTATGATCTCAGTTGGTAATCACAAACCGTCTTTTATTCTTTTGCAAATTCCTGCCCACCAAACCTGATCTACTGATGGCCTCCATATGCAAACATGGTCCATCCTTACATGGGCAGTACAGCATCTGCCCTGTTTCCACCATTGTGCATGTAGACACATGTAGACATGTGTGTGTGTGTGCACATGTGTGTGTTCCTTGCCTCCCTCTTCTCCCTTCCCTATAAATCTTCACCATCCTTAGCCAAACTCATTTCCCTTATTCAAAGAAGGAAAACCAGTGACTTCTACTGCTTGCAAAGGCAAACCACAGTGGAAGTGGCAATTCATTTTTCCCTACTCTTAAGTTTGCTGATTATTTTCTTGGCTAAGTGGAGATTTTAAAAGAACCAAAAGGAAATTTTATGAAAATAGTTAACATGAGATAAATAATAAATAAATTTTTTAAATTATACATTAATGTTTTCAACATCTGTTCTATTTTGAAGACTGAAGTTATCCAAAAAATTAAGCAACCACTACTTGGAAAACAGTTTATTCACTTTAGTAGGTAAAAATGTTTTAATAGATGTAATTTAAGTTCCCTTATGTTGTATCTCTTAAAATACTGTCATGTATTTAGGGCAAATAGGCTGGCATTACAAGCATATTTCCCCTAGTTGCATCCCCTCACCTTCTATTAATGTATTTCACTTTCTTTTTCTAACTACCCTTCTGTTTTCAAGTGGCCCAGGGATTAGGAAGCAGTGGGTAGAAAACAAAGAGAGGATGAGGGCTATGTTGATGGGAGAAAGCTAGTTTCATGCAACCCTTTAGTTCACAAAAAAGAAATATGAGTAGATAGATGATAGATAGATAGATGGACAGACAGACCAACAGGAAATGATTTTTATCCCAGACTCTGATTCTGACAATGATAGAACAAAGCACATGCTTCCTCTATTCTTATTTTCTTACTCCATTCACTCTAACATCTGCAAAAAAAAAAATTATTAGGAAGTAATTTTTGGCATTGTTTTTGAGAAGTTATTTTTTCCCTGTTTTAGTTTCAGGACATTGGTCTTGGGCAACTTTTCCAAGCCTGATCCCAGATGTAGTAGTGGCTCTGAGTGACATTTGGTGCCTGTAATGGCCATCCTTACTGATCCTACCCTGTGGTTACCTCTTGATAACTCCAAGTCACTCAGAAAAGCAGGAGGAAATATCAAATCCCAGACAACTATGCATCTGTTCAACAAACATTTACTGTTAGGTTTGTGATATTTGTATTATGAACACTATGATTCTCTATTCAATTAACAGTGAATTTATTACATCTAATGTGCTAAAATCCCTTAGCTCCCCCTATAGGAAGGGTTGGATTAAAGTAGAGAAGAAAGGAAGATAAACTCACATACATTTAATTGCATGTCAGAGAACAAAATCTGTAAGAGTCTGTTCTTCTTGTCCCACAATGAAAAGGTCAAAAGACCAACTGAGTAAACTAATCTTAATTGGGCAGCTGCCTGGTGGAATGACCAACAGAAGAGCAATCTTTGCTGTTTTGTGGAAGAGGCAATAGCCAATTTTTTTAATCTTATCTCTGTTAATCATCCTTTCTATTTTCCTATTCCCTAAACAGCTAGGTACTACTAGCATCAGCAAAGGCTCTTATTGATGAAGTTTAATACCCAGCTTTGGTTTAATTCTCATTTAGGCCATGACATATATTCACTCAATAAATATTATTAAGCAACATATTCTATCCCATTCCATTCCACTCATAATTTCTTCCACCAATATAAATTCAATTTCTCCCCTTGACAGTCACCTTAAAATAGAGTAGACATATATACATATCTCCAAGTCATGAGAAGTAACAGAAAAAATATCAGAAAAAAGTGCTAGTAATGAACATTGAATATATTCAACCAGAGATCTATGACTAAAATAAGATTGAGGAATAGTGAAAGAATAAAACATTATATGTTCTGACAAAATGTGAAGACTTTATGTGGAGGGGAATAGAAAGAGAAATGGGAAAGAAGAATATAATCATTGGTTGTTGTATATTTAAAAGGCAGTCAGGTGATGCCATTTAAAACTAACAAGCTAGACAATAAAAAGTTAAGTCAGAATGAAAATGCAAGAGGAAATCTTCATGGTTTCTAGTTAAACAAAGTGTTTTTAGATACTAGAAGCACAATCCAATAAATAAATAATTGATAAATTGGACTATCAAAGTTAAAACACTAGTTTACTGATATATCCTGGTAGAAGAATAAAATGACAAAAAACAAAGAGAAAACATTTAAAAATAACAGGTCTGAAGAAATTTTATTGAGTATAAAAAATTTTCAAAATACAACAATTTCACAGCAAAGAACTCAGGGAAAATATATCAAAGGACCTTAAGAGACACTTTAAGAAGACATACAGACAGCAAATACACATATGAAAAAATGCTTGACATCAGTAGTTACTAGGAAATGCAAGTTGAAAGTAAGAGCTGAGCAAGGGGAACTCTCATATGTTGCTGATGAGGGTCCTAAAAATTACCTACTACCTCAGTAAATGGCTGGAAGTTTCTTAAAACTTTAAACATACACTTACCACTTCACCTAGCAGGCCACATCAAGGTATTTGCTCTAGAGAAGTAAAAGCTTATGGTCACACAAGTACTTGTTTATAGTGGTATCATTCACAATCAATTAAAAGTAAAACTCCAAATGTTCTTCACTGAGTACACGGATAGAAAAAAAAGTGGTATATCTATATAATGAGATATTTTAAAAGGAATGAACTATTTTTTTTTTCCTGTCTGGGAATTGAACTCAAGATCTTTGCACTGTGCTATATCCCCATCCTTTTTTATTTTCTATTTTGAAACAGGCTAAGTCATTACATTGCCCAAGTGAGGCTTGAATTTGCTATCCTTTTTTCTCAGCCTCCCAGAGTGCTGGAATTACAGGCTACAAATGAACTATTGATACATCCCAAAACATGAATGAAGTATATACGAATTATGTTAAACGAAGGAAGTCTGTTTTGAAAGTTTAAACACTGTATGATTCCATTTATTTGGCATTCTGTTAAAAAACAAACTGCAGGACAGAGCACATACAGCTAAGAGAGTTGTCAGGATCAATGATTACCAGGGATTATGAGCACAGGAAAGGAGTTGCTACCCTAAAAAGGCATTCTGAGGAAATTCTTTGAGGTGATGTTGCTGTTCTATAGCCTGATGATGGTGATGATTACACAAATAGACACATGTATTGAAACTAACCAAACTATACACCAAAAAGAGTTAATTTGGCTGGAAGTAAGTTTAAAACATTTTAATGATTTTTCTAGACTAAAAGAACCTGGCAATACACAAAATTAATTGCTGTGCATGAACCTAGATTAAATACTGTTATTGTTACTTTTGACAAGAAAAGAATAAAAGGAATTTTGATAAAATTTTTAATACGGACTTGATATTAGATGTTCTGAGGTGTGTGAAGAGTACTGTGTGTTTGTGGTAAATTATTCTTATTCTTAAGAGCTATAAGCTAAGATATCTAGGTATAAATTTCACAATGCCAGTCATTTACTTTCAAATGGGATGGCCAAAAATTTGAAAATATGTGTGTGTGTGCGTTGGTAAGAAGATTCATCTTACTATCTAAATTCTCATATTTGAACAATTTCATTGTAAAATGTTGAGGAAAAACATCACTAGTTGTTATGGTTTATATCTAGATGTCTCCCCTCACCCAGCCTTGCCGGGTGTGTGATGCTGGATTAGCCCACTGATGGGTTTACTGCTGATGTGGTGGGAGGTGAAATCTGGTGGGAAGAGATGGGTTATTG
The DNA here is from genome assembly GCF_053883595.1 of Heterocephalus glaber. Taxonomy (NCBI): domain Eukaryota; kingdom Metazoa; phylum Chordata; class Mammalia; order Rodentia; family Bathyergidae; genus Heterocephalus; species Heterocephalus glaber. Next base: position 12,892,065 of record NW_028258156.1, read on the forward strand.
TGGGCAGAGCCTGGAAGGGTATATATCCCTCCTCCACCCCGATGGCTTGCTACTTCCTGTCTGCTATGCCATGGATTGTTTCTAGCCAGACTGAACCCTCTACAAACTGTGAACTAAAATAAACCTTTCCTCCTTTAACTTGTGGGTGTTGCAATAAGAAAAGTAACTAAGACACTAGGTGCACAGAGAGTTCATTTTGAGAGTACACACAGGACAAAAAATGTCATAAATTTCTGCTTTTGTTAATCTTCAGCACCTACTTCTCTTAATTTGTTTATTCTTAAAAGGTTAAAATAGAGTAGTAGAAGTTATCTACTCTTTATACTCACAATAGTGTGTAGTGAAATATTTAGGGTAAAATATACATCCTAACTATTTTTTTCTGGGAATGTATAGAAGGATGCACCCCATCAACTGAGGGGATCATCCAAGCATTAGGTGGATATGAGTCCAGGAATCCCTGACTCAGGAATAACACCAGCAAAGTCAAGTCAGTCAGAGGAGGACAACCAGCCCTGTGGAGGTGAAGTCAAGAATGCCCAATGTGTTTGGACATAGTGAGAGACTCACTACATAAATAATAGAGCTGGATTTTAACAGTAATAGGTGAAGAAAAATAAAAATAATTAGCTTCAGAGACAATAAAATGTAACAATGGGAAAATAATTATACTTTATGGATCAAGTATCAATAGTTTTTACAATGTCTCAACAAGCTGAATACTGAAAAATAAACAATATTATAAAACAATATATAAAAGGTCAGAGCAAGGGAAGTGTCCACGTGCCTGGTGAGGAGTAGAGGGAGGCAATGAAAAAGAAGTAAACTTTTCTCTTCCCTAGTACAGTCAATAGGCAATACCTAAAACTGAAAAGTGAGAAGTAACAAGCTACATAGAACAGTGTATGCCTGTAATCCCAGAACTCTGGGAGGCTGAGGCAGGAAGATTGCAAATTTGAGCCAAGCCTGGGCAACTCAGTGATTTAGCGAGATCCTGTCTTAAAATTTTTTAGAAAGGAAAGTGTGTTGGGATGTGTGTGGATGTAGCTCAGTGTGAAGGCCCTGGGCTCAGTCCCCAGTATGCCTCATACCCCAAAATAGTAGTAATGTAGCAATATAAGAATTTCTATGAGTTATGGAGACTAACAACAAAAGATACAGTTAAAAGAGATAGAATTATTAGAGAACTGGATAGGTCATACTAAACCATTTCACTCTTATACATGTCATTTTAATTAAAATAAAAACTAAATTTTAAAAATTATGATACCATTTTGATGGTATCATTTCCCTTTTTAAAAAAGACACCTGTAGAGATTGCAGTTACGATTTTAATTCATTACTCTCTTCTGTAGCCAAGGATCTCTCTCACTAAAGAGTTAGAATCTCATCCACTTCCCAACCTTATAAATACAAGCTGGCCATGTGACTGACTGTAGCCAATGAAATGATGCCTGGTGTTACAATAGCATCTGAAAAGTGCTCGCATGATTGGTCCACCATCCATTGTACCTGTGCATAGCATCAGCACATGCTTGGGTTCGCCTATTTCGGATAAGATATACAAGGGACAGAGCAAGGCTTCCCAGTTCTTTGAGAGAAAGTCAGCCCAAATCAAATGACAGTCACCCCAGAAATGTGAGTGAACCCAGCCAATCCCAGCTTAAACTGATGCACCACTGATTAGAACTGCATCACTGCTCACTGTAAGAAGGCACTGAAATTCAGGATCCCTTGTTATGCAGCATTCTTGTAGCAATAGGTAAGTTATATATGATGTACAGATTGAAGCAATATGGATTTCAACTTGAAAAGTAATGTGAGCTAAACCAGGTTAGCTTCATGTCTAGCAGGTGTAAGATGACATATTTGATGTATTCATGTTGCCTCCACTGCTCACATTCATTTCTAGGAATCCCCTACCTCTCAGGCTGACTTGAATTTTGTGGTTGAGTAGTTAAATGAAAGCCCAAATAAGACAAACAGTTTGAGGCGGAAGGAAATGGTCCCTGTTAACCCAGTTATATTCTCAGCAAACACCAATGTTCTCAGGCTACCTGGGTTTTGTGTACCAATGCATGAACTTGTGCTTTCATTCAGCTTTTCATTCTGAGCTATACTTGCAGCACCATCTGTACTGCCAGCCTTCTGCCCAGCTACTTTGTTTAAAAAAGCAAAAAACAGAATCTCCTTGATTTCACAGACCTCAAATTGAGCAAATGCCTCTTTTCTTTTTCTTCATGTAATAACTTAAAAACAGTTCCAATTTTGTCTTACCCTTAGTACCTACCTTGCAAGTTTGTGGTAGAGGTCATGTTTTGTGTGAGGTACTTTAAGTGCTGGGCATTCACTAAATATGTAGATGTTAGTTGCTGTTCTTACTGAGGAATGTGGAAAAGCATCCAAGCCAAGGTGAGACAGGTCTCGATTTATTAATAGTATCAGTCATACAACTCTGAAGGGGCAAAGATGATGCTCATTGTCCCCACTCGCCCACCACATAGCCCTGCCAGGATCCACTGGAAACTCTGACCCCTGGATCTGCCAGCTGGAGACAGAGGAAGAGAACAGTAACCATGACGACCACTGATATCTATTGAGCTACTTCTACCTGCTAGGTACTCTTTCAAGGGCTTAACTTCATTAAATCATTTAATACTTATGAAATGTGTGTCTTATGAAATACATGTGAAACTCTTTCTCAATGGAATCCCTTCTTACAGATGCAGAACAGAGGCAAACAACTTTATCTACTGACCTGAAGTCACACTCATGGTAAGGGGCACGTGTTGGTGACTAGAAACCCATCGCCTCTCATGGTAACCAGAGTTTCATTTCTACCCTAAGACCCCAGAAGCTAAGGGAGTATGGAATGATAATTTTCTAATTATTTCTCTAAAGAGGCCCATTTGCCTCTTTCCTGCAGGATGTCCTAAGAATTCCCTCAACTGGCCACTCGGGTTCAGACCCTAGACGTCTTCTTGGGTTCCTAGTGATACGGCTCCCAGGCCAACAGCTTGACTGATGGCAGTTCTGACAACACTACCTGTGCTCTTTGCCAGAGTTTCACACGCTGTATCAGTTGGGAAGGCTGACTGAAAAGTCTCAAGGTAAATAGCCAACCACTACAGCATGGTGATTCAGAATGTAGATTTACGGTTAGATATCAGAGATCAAATCTCCGGCTCTGCCTTTCAAAGCATAAACCTCCTGGTCTCAATGTTTTATCTGTATACTGGGGGCAAGAAGACCATCTGCTGATGAGGTTATCAAGATGCTGCTGCTGCTGCTGCTGCTGGTGGAGATGGAGGTGGTGATGGTAATGATGATAACACACATAAAGTGCTCACCACCAGCCTGAAAGTGTCCAGTAGACCCATTTTCCTCATTAAACTCTCATCTCCTTTTAGAATCTTTCTATAATGATTTTTCTCTTCTATCTAACTTCATTTTAACTGTCTTCTCTGACAATGGTTTTGTTTTTTGATTTTGTTTTTGTTTTTGTTTTTGTTTGGTACCAAGGATTGAACTCAGGACCTTGCGATTTCGAGGCAGGCGCTGGAACCACTGAGCTAAATCCCCAGCCCCTTAACAATGGTTTTAATGTGACAAATTACCTCTGTTTGGTCCTTTCCAAAATTAAATAGGATGCAAATAATTCAAAATTATTTATAGTGATATGAAAATACTAATGTTTGGGCAATGAAGTGCACAAATATTTTTGTCACAGTTGCTCTAATTAGGCTTTTCAGACAAGAGAAAGGAGTTGGGTAATGTAGTATTAGAGGGATGGATGGGGGAGGACAAAAGGTAAAGGAGGCAGAAGACCCCAGAACTCAATCTCACAGTGCACAGAGAAATAAGGACTGATTCTTCCATGGCTGCAGGGACCTTGGCAACCAGAGGTCAAATACCCTTCTATCTGCAAGACCCTAGTTACCCTCCCCTCTTCCCTTGTGCCTCTCCTCTCTTCTTGTACTATATTTGGCAGCAACCTCATCTTCTGCCCTATTTCCTTTACTCACCTACGCGTCTACCCATTCATAGTTTCCATCTTCTCTTCACTCACACAGAGCCATCATAGCCTGAGTCTGACCATTTCTGGTGAGTTTAGCTTTATCTCTCAGTGCCTGCTGATATCTATCTCATTTCATAGTTCAGGTTGTTGACAGAAAGATGCGGAATGACCCAGATCATCCTTTCATACCAGAATATGTCAGTCATAGGCCACTAAGCACCCTAACACTCAGAGAGTGTTCGGTTAGTTTCCCACCTTGGTCCAATTAGTGCTTGCAATAGGTAGAGTCAAATAATTCAGCCTACAACTGGACCACCAGCAAGATGCAGCGATTACCTTCCAGAGCCAGTGAGTATGGGAGGCACTGTCCTCATAGGAATGCAGGACTTGTAGGTTTGGTCAAGGTTTAGCAGCATAGGTCAGATCAGAATTAAAAACACTTTGTAACCCCTTTGTCAAGATTGTTTTTAATGAATAAAAGAAACTTACTTTGTTTCTATTAAAAATACTAAGATATCCACTCTGACAGATTCCTTGACTTAGGATGTTAATATTATCCTCCTATTTGTAGAGAGTTAGTAATTATCAAAATTAGGTTCAACTGCATACGAAAAGAAAGGAATTAACAATGGCTTAAACATGAAGTAAAAGAAGTATGGGCTCTGCAGCCCCAGGCTGAGTGGGCAGTTCCTCCGACCGTCTGTGCCCTCCCTTCTCTGATCTTTCACTCCAGGAATTTAGAGTGAGGAGCCTCATCCTCAGCATCCCAAATGGCAACTACAATGTACTTCCTGCAGCCCATTTGCCAGAACCTTGTCACATGGCTGCAAAAGGCTCCGGGGAGACTGAGAAATATTCTCCTTTAGCTGAGCAAACAGATTCTCAAAATGAATTTGGGGTCTATTAAGTGAAAAGAGAAGAAAAATGCATTTTGGATAGGCAGTTAGTGGTCGCTACTGCGATCTGTACTTTTGGATACTCGACTCCTTCCACGTCTGCTCCTTTGCTACCAAGGAGCCCATTTCCTCTCTGGGGCAGACAACCCACCATGGTCCCCAGGTACGTGCATCCCACTCCAAGTGCGGGCTGTCTGGGGGCTGTACAGTACCCCCACCAGGTCACAATACTGTGCTTCCTAATCTGGTGACCCACAAATGAATTCTGCCTCCAATACACTCGATGAGCGCTGGCAGAAAAGGCTTCATGCTGAGTGTAATAAAATCTCCCATGGGAAGAATGGCAACCCTGCCACACACATGACCCAGAGCGTTTATAAAATCCAGCTGAGCAGAACTGAAAAAATGCCCAGCCCTGGCATTGGAGTAAGGTCCCTGGTTGACCCTCTGTAGCCTCTGGTTCTACTTTCTGGAAAAACATTAATTTTCTGTGCCCTTTGCCTTTCTCCTGGGAGATTTCTCCATGTTCATGAACTAGGTCCTGGAAGGTATAATGGGGAAGGGTTATCACAGCTTGAACAGCCCACTTCCAACAGGGAACCAGGTTCACTACAGGGGTTTCATTGTCACAGGGCCCCAGACACCAAGTTTGTTGTCTCATTACAAATATCATCCCTCAAACCTTAGTGCTTCTGGTATATTTGTTTCCAACTAGTTTTATATACAAATGACCAAGATCTTATCTCTGTTTACATTTTCAGCCTGGTAACTTTCATCTTTTATTTACTGTCTTCTCTTCTTTACCTATTGCCCACTCTCTCACATGAGTAAACACCATTTCAAAAAAACAGATTTAAATGGGAAAATAAGAAAGCTAAATTTACATTTTCAATCTAGTTCCTGTAGTCTGTATGGAGCTCTTCAAATAAGGTTTGGAGGCAAAGTTCTCCCCACCTGAGGAGGATACTTTGTGTCCATCACTTGTAACAGATCTAGTTGGAGATAAAGGAAAAGGAGATTTTTCTCAGCTTCAACATCTAAAATTATAGGATTCACTGACAATTTATTCCAGGGACCGCTGGCAGAGAGAACCTAAGAAACAAGGTATTTCCTGTCTCTGCTTGAAGTCTGACTTCCAGGAGTCTGAGCTCATCTCCCACTCTTATAAGACATTGCTGAAAATGCCAAGAAATAGCCAACATGTACCAACATTCTGATATTTCCTACCATTTCCACCAGCACTCTAGCTCCAATCCATGTGTGGTTTTTATTCCAAAGGACAGTAGGTGGCAAGACTTCCAGACAAGAGTTATCAACTCTCCAGCCTGCAGTATCTGAGTCCTCACTATGCAAGCACCCCCACCACTAAACCACACCAGGGTTTGTTATGTTCTTGCAGTTTGCCTCCAGGTGCCAAATTCTGCATTCCTTAGGGTTCACTTTGGCAGTGTATAAACAAAACATCCCAAAAAACAGAATCTTAAACAAGAGAGTGGTTTGCTTTTCTTTCGAATTAACAAAAAAACCTCTGGAAGCAAATATGCAAGGGATCCCAATGGAGCAACGAGCAGGCATACTGTCAAATATGCTAAAGATGTTATCTTTCTTCAGAGCAAGGGCTGGCCTTTTATTTGCCTATTATAAAATATTTTAGTCACCTTTGAAGCTTGTTTCCCATAATCCAATCTTCTGCCTGTATTCTCTGGTCCCCTTCCATCACTCTCAGGGAACTGGACTTCATAAAACCAACACAAATGCTGGCACCCAGCTACTCTTCTTGCTGTGGATAATACAGCTTCCTCTTTCTGGCCCAGGTGTTACCTGGTTTCTTCCAGCACCCATGAAGCTGGGATGGGATAATTTCTGAGTTTAGGGTAGACTACCAGAAAAAAATCTCAGACCTTTCACCATTGTTGACAGATAAAATAGACAGTAAATATTAGTTCTGTTTCCAAGGTGAAAAGTATGCTCAAGAAGGTCACCAGAATCACCTGAAATCACACAACTCAGGGCCCCTTTTTACCCTCATCCTCCACACACTGCCACACCCATAGCTGCTTCTATGGAACCAGAAATCGTTTGGGTAAAAGACACAGAAAGAGATTGGTTGTTTTAGAAGAGGATAATGGGACTAGAATAAGGCAAATATGGCCCCCAAGGTGCAATTTAAGGAAAGACTCAGTCTCAGGGGCTCATCCTCTCTATGCCTGAGCCAGAGACCAATGTCCTTAAGTACAATGCCTTCAGACTTCATCCTGAGTGAAGTGAACCAATCACAGAAGGACAAACATTGCATGATGTTTTATGCCTGAGGTTTCTAAAATAGTCACACTCCTAGAAGTACAGAGCAGAATGGTTGTTGCTGGGGCTGGGCATCAGGGCAAAAGGAGTTTCTGTTCAATGGGATAAAGTTTCAAGAACAAGTTATAGAGATCTGCCCACAGTTAGCACACTTGGATTATACACTTTAAAATTGTTAAGAGAGTAGATCTCATGGTACATGTTCTTGCCAGAGTGAACAGACATACACGCATCCTGGCACCCACTCTCAATCCTGATCCCGCCCTTTGGGTAGGGTCCAGTACCCTTTCTGCCTTCAGATTGATTTCCCTCTCATTCATAATTGTGCCTTCTCATCTTCCAGCCCCATCATACTTGTCCTCAAAACCTGTACTTTGAAACAACCCAGAAACATTCCTACCAGCATCCAATAGCTGCTAACAAGTTAACACTATCTGCCTAGCACTGTTCAAATCCTCAAAGTAAGTTACTACCAAAGGAATGAACATTAAGAGAAGACTCTCGAGGATTTTAACCAGAATTTATGTTTCACTTGGAATGTTTTTTGGGGGGAGGGATACTGTTTTATGACACATAAAACCTAGACTATCAAAAAGTTACCTACAATGTTTATCTCTAAGATCCATGGCCCAGTGTATCAGCATTATTAATGGAAAAACAGAATTCATTTTGAGAAATTCTATCATTTAATTAATTCCAGAAGCAGAGATGACTTTAGTTGTCCATTTAAAGATGGAGGCAAGTTCTGAGGTGGAAAGGCGCTTCCACTGCAGTCTTGCTCACTCCAGCTGAGCCATGACAGGGAGGAAAGACCTTCTCCATCAGCCACACGGTGGCGAAGTCAAGTGAAGACAAACCTCAGATCCTCTGTCTGCCTGGAAGCTCCTGGCGTCTCCAGCCAAGTGCTGAACAGACAAGCCTTTGTGTGCACTTGTGATAGAGCCCTTTGAAGTCCTGGCATCCCGACTGGCAGCTTTTCCTATCTGGCCATCTCGGAGCAGGGGTGATTGGGAAACAGAGTGGGGAAGGACCAACAAAAGTGGGCGGCCTGTGACCGGCTCTGAGCCCACTGGGTAAACATGCCAGCTCCCTGCTCACACAGATTACTTTTCAAAAATGAAAAGGGAGTGTCCGGCTTCGTTTGGAATAAAGATGAGGAAATGACTCTCAGCTGTCTGCACAAAACAAAACAACCAGCCACTACAGAGTAGAGGAGACTTCCATCCAAGGTGGCCAGACAGGATTTCTCTCCCCTACCCCAAAGTACACGTTCCCCTTGGAGAATGTTTACACTACTGGTGTCTCCAGCACTGGGGCTGGGGACATTGTAATGAGATCCACAGTCTTTACTTTCTACAAAGAACACAGTCACAGACTTTCCTTTAGGACAAGCCAGCTTTGCTTTCCTGACTGCTTTCTTAATCTAATTATATAGATGGAGGCTGTGTGACTTTTTGTTTTGAATTTAGGGTTGAGTTTGAGACTCTAAGGTCCAGTTTTACTTTCATACCTAACTTCTTGTGTGGTCCTTCACAAGCAATTATTTTCCATCTCTCCTTTTCTGAACTATTAATTGGATTGTGGTGGTAGCATTTAGAGTGAGGAAAGGGAGTTATAGTTTTATACACTCAGAACTAATTTCAAGATAACAAAGTACTTAACAAGCATCTATTCTCAACTTAGTGGACTAAAGGGAAGAGAAAAAATGTAAAAGAAAAATAGAGGGATTTTCCAGTCAAGAAATTTGCGAGAAAATAGCCATTCAAGTGTATAATTGGATAATAATAGCTATAAGTACTGTAAAAATTTGAAAATATCTATCATTATCAGTGAGGGTATTTGACATTGGTCTTATAAAACAAAGAGAATTTAAGTTTAACATTTAAAAAAAGAAGAAAGAAAAAATACACTAACTCATAAAGAGAAGTAGTTTTCTTTATAAAGTAATTATATCTTCCAGATAGAAAATAAGCACAAAACAGCTTTATCATGGTTAACATCAAGATTGACCAACACATGATCTGATTCTCCTTTGTAATTTAGAGACTTATTAAATTACAACAAAAGCTAATAAAGAGATAATTTGCTGAATTATTAAGGAGACGATATTAAGATTACCACATAATAAGAGACTTTTGAGGATACTGAGCTATTATGCCTGCTCCCCAGACTCCTAACTACATCCAGCAGTATTTTTGCCACCTACTCTTTCTTCAGATTTGCATTTCCCGAGAGTCACACCAACTGATGTGCAGAGTGTCTCTTTTGAGTATTCGGCTGAATTCTGATCTTCCCATGAGTGAGGAGGAGAAATCACACAAATCAGGAAAAAGAACCACCTGAGGGGTCAGTCCTAAGATACCACAAGGGGACTGGAATAGATTGTGTCCCAGCACTCAAAGTGGAAAAACTTCATGGCACATTGAATTGAACCCATAAGATAAGGCTCAAGAGTGGGGAAAAACAAGCCCTAGCCAAAGGCTCTACTAATCTCACTAACCAACCTTAAAATCCACAAGGGTGAAGTCACTTCTTTCTCATCTTGGACAGGGTTGTCTTTGAGGACTCTCTGGCCCCTCAATAAGCATTCATCATTTGTTACTTGTTACACAAGTGGAAAGTAAATAGAGATTGTGACTCTGTCCTGACTCCCCAGTTATGCAAGTGCAAAGGAGGATGCGAGTGAAAACATCACAGAAGTGGAAAAGACAGATCACTCAATCGGCTTTCTCTTCTGTTTTGCTTCTCCCCCACCTCACCCTCAGAAGCAGAGGAATCCAACTCTCTGGATAGTCATAAAACTTAATGTCCCCATAAGTTTTTGAAGTGTTTAGGGAACTTGAGCAGGCAGCAGTGGAAACTGTTTACTTCCTTATTATGAGCAGACAATGTACCCATTGTTCAGTAGAATTAACTGCATTGTTGTTATGCAATTATCAACATAATACAGTTAAGGCATTGCCCTCCCAAAGCCGGAGCTGTTCATCTTCTCACCCATGACATTTGCTCACAGACTGATGCCACTGTTCATGAAACCATGGATTTAAAGCACTTACTAATGCTGTTATTAGAATCAGTTACTTTCCCAAGATTGGTCTTACTAGTCTTTTGCTGAAAAGAAATTTTTATTCATTTTTTTTTCTTTCTGAATTGGAAGATCCCTTACTACTTTTTGGAAAACAAAAGACTAATGTTATGATCTTACTCAGGATTTCCCACCTATTGTGATAGAAATTTTATGTTCCTCAGAAAAGCCCTGCTGATACAATCAATGCTAAATTGCTAATACTCACCATCTTGAGCAAGAATGGAAAGATACAACATCCTACAGCCACTTGGCTGGTGTCTTTGATTTCTGCATCCAGCTGCCAGGACTGGAGAGTGACTGCTGACTTCTCTATTTTGGGAGATTTGCAGGGAGGTAGGTCCTGCAAGATTTCAGTGGCTGCCTGGAATATCTGATCCTTTCCCCTCTCTCTGAGGGTCTACACAGATGAAATCAAACCTTAGGATGGAACCACATTCCTCCTTGATATGTAATACATGGTGACCTTTAATGATGAAACGTCAACAGGATGACTCTATTACCAACCTCCTCTTGGGAAAATTACAGCTTCCTGATGTTTCCTGGATTTAGCCATTGGCCAAATAAAGGTCAAATACACATGGTGGAGGGTAGATTCAGATATCACTCCTCTTTAGCTTTTTATTCAATTCATATTGTCTACTACTTTGCCAGGCAACTGAGAGAGGAAATAACCAATCAAACTCTGTCCACTCCGACCTGATATGGGTTCTGACATGTCACTGTCACCTGGTCACTGGTTTGGGGTAGAGAGGGACGCTGCCTTCCCAACTTAGCTGATGGGTCTAGAACTCCAGAAAAAAGCAGAAGCTCAGGGCTGCCCCCTACTGGGTCTAGAATTCATTCCAAGGGCACAGGGCAAAAAGAATTTGACATCATTTCATCAGCTCCCAGAGCAAAAAAATAAATTAACATCTTGACTTGAGTTTCCTGCACACAATTTCCTAAATTGTGTTAGAAAAAAAAAATCTTGAGATTCTTTAGCACATGGTGCCTTTTATGGTAAAGAAACTTTTAACTGAAGGGCACCATTTTCTCCAGTTTCACTTCATTTTTTCCTTCTATTAAATGGAAATAAAATTCAATGAGAAATCATTATTTTAAAACAGCATTATCATTTTATTCCATTTTTAAAACCATGTTTTTTGTCCTTCTACATAATAGAGATAGATAAATAGAATACACACACACACACACACATACACACACACACGCATCAAAAAATGTCTGGTATAAGTTTTGCCTGATGTTACTGATGGTGGAATTCAAGGTGGTAGGTTTCGGGTAAAATTTTTAATTAATCATTTACTTATTTACAGCTTGCTGCTTTTCAGTGTTTCATGAATAATGATGTGGATTTTCTTCAATTTTCTTATGAGGGGTTTAATTATTTATTTTTAATACTTTACTGTCTTCAAATGTCTATTCAAAATACAGCTGCTTTATTTTTAAAAGAAAGGCAGAAAAATGTTTCAATGCACTTGTAAAGACATCATAACATGTAGGGACCTTTGGAAAATGCATCCCCACAGCCCCACCTCTGAGCTGCGATGCTGAATGCAGGTTTAGGAGAAGCCAGCATTGTCTCTGCACTAGTGCAGGCCCATCTCAAACACAAGCTCAGGTAGCAAACTACAAATAACCTCAAAACATACTTTTGACATACAGCTCTTGACTATTTTTTTCCTGAAAGTCCCCTCCACGAATGGAAACAAAAGTCTTGGTACCCTACCCCCTTATTAATTTCTACCCACCCATCTAATTGCATCTTAACATCCTGAATGCATGGTAAATTAATCTCACAAGAAACTGAGAAGCTATGTCAAGCCCATTGCAATGACACCAGAAATAAAGAGGTTGTCAGTGGTAACGGATATTGCAACAAATAAATAGAATGGGCCTCACTATTATATTGAGACTTCGAGATGAGCAATGGAAAAAGCAGTATAGAAATCTAGAGAAAAATGGGAACAAGTGAAGAAACTCTGAGAAAAGTGAGTGGAAAAAAGACACTACCATCATGGATGAAGAGGACTTTATTTTCTTGCAAGATACCCTGTTATCACTCCCAATGCAGTTCATAAGGATAGAGAAGTTTAGAGAATACATACAAGCTTGGAGTGTGAAGAAGTGAGGAGTATCTAATAATATTACTATGTAATCATGGGGGGGAAGAAATTCTTGAATTTAGATAGTGTGTTAATTTGTAAGATCTGTAATTTTTAGCAGCTTTTCAGAATTCAAAGAGAATAATAGCAAAGTGGTGGTAAGAAGTGATGAAGGAAAATATTAGTGCACATTTTATTCTTTGCTTATGTTATGAAGCTTTTTGAAGAAAAACAAACATATTCTTTGATCCTGTGTTAACCCAACCAGATCTTGAATCAGTAACATAAACTATTGCTTAACTAAGGGTCAAAGTATCTTTATAGAGGACACAGGAAATAAAGTCAGGCCAGATATTGCACTCAAAACAGAAGTTTGCTTTCAAAGACCAACAATAAGAAATAGAATAAAATTATAGGATGTAATTTGCTCCCTAATTTGTGAAATCTAAAAATGATGACATGAAAGTAGAAGAGAGACTATTACTAGACAAAAGGAAGGGATGCAAGGGGGGGCTAATGGAAAGTGAGAAAAAATTATTAATTATATCATGAAGAGACCATGATGCCAGCATTAATTCATTGAGATGCAAAGGTCTCCAGTACACTCCATTAAGTGAAACAGAAGGCTACAAAACAGAATACATGGTATTGCCAATTCTTTATATTCAAAACAGTTTGTGTCTAGAATGAGGTTCACTTAACTCTTCCGGTCTGTCTCTGGGAATGAGATGCTGGACATTTTTCTTCTGACTTAAGAGTTTTTTTACTTGTGCTACTATAAAATGTGTCTAAGTGAGCGAAATTTAGGGTTGCTGTAAGTATGTGAGGTGATGGATATGCTAAATTAGCTTGACTGTAGTAACCATTTCACAAGGCATATATCTACCTCAAAACATGATTTTGTACACCATAAAAATATGATTTTGTCACTTATATTCACTAAAAATTTTAATCTGTAAATTCTACAAAAGAACACTCTATTAAAAAAATGTTAAGATCAGAACAAATAATTGTTGAACTCTTGGTCTATTCAATACATGAATGTCCACAACATGCATTGCAGAGTATTTAACAACATAAAAATGTTGGGTATGTGGAGCAGAGTGACTCCATTTTGGAGCTGTCTCCTTTGTTCTCTCAAATTTGTGCTTATCCACTCAAAATTCCTAAGTTTATTACCCAGCCATCTGTGTACTCAAGAAGGACATTCCGGACACACTATCTATAAGGTAAGCAGTTAATGGCTAACTGCCCACAAAAGATAGATGTGACCATTAGTCAGTGGATCTGCTAACCATCAGCTTATGACAGTCGACCACTAACCTTTGCCCCCTTCTCCCTTGCAAAAATCTATACGTAACCCCCTTAACCCCCCCTAAGCCTAACCAATCAAAACCCTACACTTCATATGTATTTAGTATTAACCAATCACCTGGCTACTAACAACCAAAGCTTGTTGTATACTCAATAAAAACCCTGCTAGTTTCGAGGCTCGGGGCTCTCAATCTCGATCCGCTGCGTCGGTGACAATTGAGAGTCCCTGCTTAAGCTTAAATAAACGACCCTCGTGTGCTTACATCAAAAACGGTCTCCTGGTGGTCTTTGGGACATCGCGATCTGGGCACAACATTTGGGGGCTCGTCCGGGACCCCAAGACCTTCAGGACTCCCGTACCGGAGGGTCAACGCCGGCTGGTGAGTGTTTTTTGTGTTTGTAAAGTCTGGGCCTATTTTCTGGAAAGGTCGGCAGACGGTCTAGGCGGACGCGCTGCAAGGGCCGCCGACCCGGGATCCTGAAAGACGTTCCGGATTCCGCTGGTGGGGACGGAGTGCCCCAAGAGTACGAGTCAGTGAGACTCCTGGAGGGACGGTGCGGGTCGCTCCCGCGGCACGGCAGGAGGCCGTCGTCCCATTTGCATTGCCTCCGATCAGGCGGAGGACGATTTTGTCTCGCGTGTTTTTCTGTTGTGTTTGTCTGTGTGTTATACTGACTTGGACTGAGACGATGGGACAGACTGTGACTACCCCCTTTCCCTCATGAAAGATCATTTCAAGAAAGTTAGAGAGAGCGCTCGTAACCTAAGTTTAAAAATTAAAAAGGCTAAGTTCATCACCCTCTGTAGCTCGGAGTGGCCCACCCTTGGGGTAGGATGGCCCCCCGAGAAAACTTTTGATTTGCAGATTATTCGCAGAGTTCGTAAAGCCATCCTCCCCCCCGATCAGATACCCTACATCGCCGTTTGGAAATTTCTGATTTCTAACCCGCCCCCATGGGTTAAGCTCTTTTTGCCTTCACAACAACAACAACCGGAGTTAATCCTGACGGCCAATAAAAAGGCTCCTAAAAAGCGCGCGGATAAAAAACAAACCAAAACCAAGCCAACCGCGCCACTTTACCCTGTCCTCCAGGGAGGGACCGAAGAAGATCTTATATTTCCTCCCCCCTATTCCCTCCCCTTTCTTCCGCCACAGCAGGCTGGAGGAGGTGACCCAGTCCCAGCCGGGGCTAGGGAGCCCGCCCCGGGCGCCGCCGACAACCGTAATGGTCCCGCCCAAAATACTCGTCACCGGCGCGCCGCCTCGCCGGCAGGACCGGCAGACTCAACTGTCTGCCCGCTGCGAGCAATAGGGCCCCCGATGAACATGAAAACCAGCCTCATCATTACTGGCCCTTTGCTACCAGTGATCTTTATAATTGGCGCCGACAACACGCCAATTTTTCTGATAACCCTAGAGATTTGATTAACCTGTTAGAAACCGTTTTGTTTACCCATCAGCCCACTTGGGATGACTGTCAACAGCTTCTGCAGGTCCTGTTCACCACTGAGAAACGAGAGAAAATCCAGAATGAGGCCAGAAAATTGGTTCCTGGTGACAGTGGTCAACCCACCACCAATGCAGACACCATCAACACCTCTTTTCCTCTGTCCCGACCTAACTGGGACTTCAACACGGCAGAAGGTAAGGAGAGACTTCGAGTCTATCGCCAGACTTTATTGGGAGGTCTCAGAGCAGCGGCGAAAAAGCCCACCAGTTTGGCTAAGGTAGAAAATGTACAACAAAAGTTAGATAAAAGCCCTGCTGCTTTCCTAGAAAAAATTCAGGAAGCTTTTCGTAGGTACACTCCTATGGACCCAGAAGCAGTTGAGACAAAGACAGCTGTAATAATACATTTTGTCAACCAGGCGGCGCCAGACATTAAGAAAAAGTTACAGAAAGTAGATAGGTTAGGAGAAAAGAATATTCAGGACTTAGTGACAGTGGCAGAGAAAGTGTATAACAATAAAAAAACCGCAGAGGAGAAACGAAAAAAAGCTGATGACCGCCAGACCCGAAACTTAGCTCGGATCCTTCTGGCTGCCACTGCGGGAGAGCAGAAAGAATGTGAACGTAGACTAAAAAAGATTGTGATGAAAAAAAAAAACAAAGAGAGACACAGAGAGCGCCCCCAGTTGGGAAAAAATCAATGTGCTTATTACAAAAAATACGGACACTGGGCCAGGGACTGTCCTAAAAAGAAACAGCAAAAAAGGATGCCCCAAGACCCCTATTCTGGCTGCGGATGAATCAAATGATTAGGGGGGACGGGGTTCGGCACCCCTCCCCGAGCCCAGGGTAACCCTAAAAGTGGAGGGGAGACCTATTGAGTTCCTGGTGGATACAGGGGCTCAACATTCAGTCCTACTCAAACCGTGTGGCCATATTTCTGATAAAACATCCTGGGTCCAAAGAGCTACAGGCATAAAAAAGTATTCATGGACAACCCAAAGAACAGTAGACTTGGGAGTGGGCCAAGTAACCCACTCATTTATGGTTATACCAGACTGCCCCTACCCCTTATTGAGAAGGGACTTACTTACTAAATTAGGGGCTCAAATTCATTTCCAACCCGGGGACACAAAAGTCCTTAATCAAGAGGGAAGGCCCATTCAGGTACTAACCATAAACCTAAAAGATAAATATCTGCTACATCAGAAGAGGGCCCCTCCTGATCCTGACATGAAACAATGGCTCATCATGTTCCCACAAGCATGGGCAGAGACTGGAGGCATGGGGTTAGCTGCACACAGAGCACCAGTGTTTGTAAAAATAAAACCTGGGACAGATCCTGTACAAGTTCGCCAATATCCTATGGCCCTAGAGGCCCAGAAGGAAATAACTCCACACATCAGGAGGTTGCTTGCTCAGGGGATTCTTAGGCCTTGTCAATCAGCCTGGAACACCCCCTTGTTGCCAGTGCAAAAACCTCATTCTAATGACTATCGGCCAGTGCAGGATCTCCGGGAAGTGAACAAGAGGGTTATGGACATCCACCCCACAGTGCCTAATCCATACACCCTTTTGAGTTCACTTCCCCCGAGCCATCGATGGTACACAGTCTTAGATCTCAAAGATGCTTTTTTTAGCCTTCCGCTAGCACCCAAAAGCCAACACATCTTTACATTTAAATAGAGTGACCCAAAACAAGGCCTCAACGGACAGCTGACATGGACCCGATTACCTCAAGGATTCAAAAACTCTCCCACCATCTTCGACGAGGCCTTACATGAAGACCTGGGTGAGTTTCGCCTCCAGAACCCCCAACTAACTCTGTTACAATATGTAGATGACCTTCTTGTGACAGCTGAGACACAGAAAGACTGCTTAAATGAAACCAAGAGACTCTTGATGGTCAGAAGAGAGCTGGGGTATCGGGTGTCCGCTAAAAAGGCCCAGATCTACAAACCCGAGGTAAGCTACCTGGGGTACGTGCTTAAAAAAGGGCAGAGATGGCTGTCGGATGCTAAAAAAGAGACAGTTCTTAAGATACCCACACCAGATTCCCCTCGAAAAGTCAGAAAATTCTTGGGATCGGCGGGCTTCTGCCGCCTATGGATACCAGGGTTCGCAGAGCTCGCAAAGCCCCTCTACGAGGCAACTAGAGACAGTCAGGCTTTTCAATGGACAGAAAAGCTACAAAAATCTTTCGATCAAATTAAAACAGCCTTGCTGACGGCACCAGCCTTGGGCTTGCCTGATATTACTAAGCCATTCCACCTTTACATTGATAAAAACAAAAGAGTCGCTAAGGGCGTCCTGATCCAGTATCTAGGGCCATGGCGCCGCCCAGTGGCGTACTTATCAAAAAGACTTGATCCAGTTGCGTCAGGATGGCCCCCGTGCCTAAAAATGATTGCAGCAGTAGCTCTAATGGTCAAAGACGCTGACAAGTTGACATTAGGCCAAAAACTATGCGTGACCGCCCCTCACGCCATTGAGGGAGTCCTAAAACAGCCTCCAGATCGATGGCTCAGTAATGCTCGCCTGACCCACTACCAGAGCTTACTCCTAAATCCAACCCGAGTTGTCTTTCAGGCCCCGGCTGCTTTAAACCCAGCCACACTGTTGCCAGACCCGAACTTAGAGGCTCCGCTTCACGACTACACAGACATCCTGGCCCAGGTACACGGAATTCGAGCAGATCTGAGTGACCAACCATGGCCAAACACAGACAACACCTGGTACACTGATGAGAGCAGCTTTGTTCGTGAGGGCCACAGGTATGCTGAGGCAGCTGTGGTGACAGAAACTGAGGTCATTTGGGCAGAACCATTGCCCACCGGGACCTCAGCACAACAGGCAGAGCTCGTAGCCCTGACCAAGACATTGACTTTAGGACGGGGCCTAAAGTTAAATGTATACACAGATAGCCGGTATGCCTTTGCCACTGCGCACGTCCATGGGGCCATCTACAAAGAAAGGGGACTCTTGACAGCTGAAGAAAAGACTATTAAAAACAAAAAAGAGATCCTTGCCCTCTTAACAGCCCTCTGGCTACCAAAAAAATTAGCCATTATCCATTGCCCAGGACACCAGAAGGGCGACACTCCAATTGCCAGAGGAAATAATCTAGCTGACCAGACGGCCCGAAAAATAGCTTTAAAGGTTGATCTGACACTGGCCACTCAGCTGCCCGATCCGGGAAGTGCAGCCCTACCAGAAAAACCCCAGTACACTGAAAAGGACTTAAATTAGATAAAACAATTACCTACGCCCCAGTGCCTCAACGGGTGATGAAAATCTTCTGATTCTAAAGTCATCCTGCCTAAAACACTGGGAGAACAAGTTCTCTCCAAGATACACCGGACCACCCACATGGACACTCAAAAAATGCAAGATCTCCTGAGACATGCTAAAATTAAGATCCGTGATGCTAATTCTACAATTAAACATATTGTTGCTACCTGCAAAGCCTGTCAATTGACAAATGCCACCCACAATAGGGCCAACCCAGGAAATAGGCTGAGGGGAAACCGACCTGGAGCCTATTGGAAATTGGACTTCACCGAGGTAAAACCTGGAAAGTACGGTTATAAATACTTGTTAGTTTTCGTAGATACTTTTTCAGGATAGACAAAAGCGTTTCCTACCAAACACGAGACAGCACAAAGTGTGACTAAAAAGCTGCTAAAAGACATCCTGCCAAGGTACGGTTTTCCAGTAATGCTAGGATCAGATAATAGACCCACCTTCATTTCCAAGGTGAGTCAAACCTTAGCACAGGTGTTGGGGACAGATTGGAAATTACATTGTGCATACAGACCCCAAAGCTCAGGACAGGTAAAAAGGATAAATAGAACCTTAAAAAAGACCTTAACTAAATTAACCTTAGAGACTGGCGGTGACTGGGTGACTCTCCTTCCCTTCGCCCTTTATAGGGTGCACAATTCACCCTATAAAATGGGGTTGACCCCCTTTAAAATCATGTTTGAAATTCCCCCTCCCATTATCCCCAACCTTCACTCAAATGTACTTGTTAAATTTGATGACCAAAAGTTGTTACTTTCTTTAAAAAGCCTCCAAAGTGTACACAAAGACATCTGGCCTAAGTTAAAAGCCTTATACCAGACCGGACCACCTCCTGAGCCCCATCGCTACCGACCTGGAGACTGGGTCTTCGTTCGGAGACACCGGCAGAAAGACCTTGAGCCCCGTTGAAAAAGACCCTACGTCACAGTCCTGACCACGCCCACTGCTCTCAAGGTCGACGAGATTGCTTCGTGGGTACACTACACCCACGTTCGCCCTGCAGATCCTCACACTGTCCTAAAAGACTTCGTTCCATCATGACAGGTGTCCAGAGACCAAGACAATCCCCTCAAACTCAAGCTACGTCGTCGACGATCGTGATTATGATAACTGTACTTTTGACACCGACACTAAAAAGACTCTGTGTTGCACTAGGTAAAAAATGCTGTTTCTATATAGATCATTCAAGAGTAGTCAAAGAATCCATGGCTAAAGTTAAAAAAGACATCGCCAAACGTAAACAAAAAAGAAAACAATCTCAAACCTGGTTCAAATCTTGGTTTAATTCTTCCCCTTGGCTCACTACCCTAATTTCTACCCTGTTGGGCCCCTTGCTTATCGTGTTGCTACTATTAACCTTTGGACCTTGCATACTTAATAGACTAGTTTCGTTCATTAAAAAGCAAATTAACGCTGTTCAGTTAATGGTACTCAGGTCCCAATACCAGCCAATACCTATTGATTTGACAAAATTAACCCCCAGAGGCCCATGATTGGCCCTCTATAGCACCATGAGAAGGGGGGAATGTGGAGCCAGAGTGACTCCATTTTGGAGCTGTCTCCTTTGTTCTCTCAAATTTGTGCTTATCCACTCAAAATTCCTAAGTTTATTACCCAGCCATCTGTGTACTCAAAAAGGACATTCCGGACACACTATCTATAAGGTAAGCAGTTAATGGCTAACTGCCCACAAAAGATAGATGTGACCATTAGTCAGTGGATCTACTAACCATCAGCTTATGACAGTCGACCACTAACCTTTGCCCCCTTCTCCCTTGCAAAAATCTATACATAACCCCCTTAACCCCCCCTAAGCCTAACCAATCAAAACCCTACACTTCATATGTATTTAGTATTAACCAATCACCTGGCTACTAACAACCAAAGCTTGTTGTATACTCAATAAAAACCCTGCTAGTTTCGAGGCTCGGGGCTCTCAATCTCGATCCGCTGCGTCGGTGACAATTGAGAGTCCCTGCTTAAGCTTAAATAAACGACCCTCGTGTGCTTACATCAAAAACGGTCTCCTGGTGGTCTTTGGGACATCGCGATCTGGACACAACAGGTACTTATCTGCTTTGACCTAGTTCCAAGAAAATTACCCAGAGCTATGGAAATCCTTGTCCAGCTATCTGACTTCTTCAAAAGTGGCTGTGATTAGGTGGGGCTAAAACTATGCTCCTAGGGGTGCCTGCCCCACTGCAGTTCTAACTCAGGCATGATTGGGAGGTGTGTGAGGCTTCCTCTCTTCCATCTGCCCTCCTCCCCAGTAATTGAGATTTTGTTATATTTAGGAAAGCTGCCTCGTTTGTCCCTTGTAAATTCCCGGAACTCTAATTCGGGATCAAATCTCTAAGGAAAAGGCCATCCATTTGTAAAATCTTTCTTGTGTGTTATGACTCTGATAAAAAGTCTAATTGACTCCATTTCTTTTTGAACATTTTGTTTATCGACCTAACTGTCCTGGGAAAACTGACGTGTTTACCAAGTTCAACTAAACAATTACACAGTAGAACAGATCAATAAAACAGGACTTTCAGAAAGAGTCTCGATACTAATGAGACTGTACTCTGAGTAGAGTACGTCTTATTTAGAAAGAGGATCATCTTCAGTTCAGTGGTTAAAGAGAGAATTAAATTCTCATAAAGGAAAAGGGACATCGTAAAGTGCAGCTATTAAAGCTTGTTTTATGAGCCATGTGATCATGACAGGTCCGTGTAAATCAACATAATTAAATGCAGTAAGCATTCATGTATGTAACAACATTTATGGGCTCGTTTCAAGCTATCTTCCTAGAATTTAATCAACAATTTATCTTTTAATACTCCACGTCCAGACTTGTTGCAGCACAGTGCCCTCTGTTGGCCACATGGAAGCACTGCATTATAAGGAAAACGGGAGAAAGGATGGAAGGGGGAAAGGGAAAAGACCAGTGAGAAGAATAAGATGGAGGAGCTAAGAAAGGAAAAGGGAGGAAAAAAGAAAAGAAGGAAATAAGACGTTAAATTGGGACATAAATTGGGAATCTTCAACTCCCAGCTGAGATCAGACTTTGATTGCAAAAACAATTTCAGTCAGATCCTTCAGTCTGAAGGATCAAAAATAATTTTACTGCCATTGAACGTGTTCTGGACTTACTTGTCCGGCGATGTTAATTAATTTAGATCATTTTCAAGGCACTTTAAAGGTTAGTGAAATAATGCCGGGGATTTAGCTCAGTGGTTTCGCCGCCTGCTGCGCAAGCGCAAGTTCCATCCCCATACCAAAACAAAACAAACAAACAGTTAAAAAAAGGTTAGTGAAATACAATAATGTCCCTCCCCTTCCCTTAGATTCGCTGTGAAACTAAGATTCTCACATCTGAATGATTATCAGGGGCCTCCTAGGGAATATGATTAAAATGCAGATGACTTGGGCCACATGTTTAAGGGTTCTGATTCACTAATACTGTAGACTTAAGGATCTGATTATTTGTTTAGTTTCCCCTGAGGGGACAGTGACACAGGTGTTTGGCTTTGTTCACGAGGGCTACTACGTATCCGGCGTCCAGGTTCAGGTGACAAAGCCCCAACCACAGAGGCTCCCCAGCCCACTGTTTGCATAGTAATCTCATCATAATCATCAGCAGCCACAGTTACTTCTATTTATTTGAACATTTCCTATGTGATGGAAACTACATTCTCAATGTCTTTACATTTCCACATACCTTTGACAGTCATGGTTTCAAAAGTGCCTCTACCTTCCTTCTTTAGCATCCAACTCTACATGAAAGAAGGCTGGCATCTACCTAGCACAGCGTTGGCTCTCCACAAATACTAGTTTTGCTTTCCTTTTGTGCCCTTGCTATTTTAGATTAAATGACTAATTACAGATGATCTCAGGATGCTTGTTCATCTCAGAGAACTCCTAGTTGCTTTCCATACTGATCAAAGGTATGTTTTATTTAAAAAGAGTATCAGAGACATCATTAACTGTTTCTTGGTTTTTAGTTTTGAGAATTTTTTGGTCATTTAGGGTGTTGCTGTTTCATTTTTTTTGAGACAGAGTCTTGCTATGTAGTCCAGACTGTCTTCTAACCCACTATGTAGCCCATGTTGACTCAGAGCTCAGTATTCGCCTCAGGCATCTTTAACTGCTTTCTGAAGCAGTTTTGATTTTCTTCAAAACATTGTGAAATATGACTGCTCCTTGTTGTTCTATAAAATGCTTTTATTTATGCTTCACTCTACTTTTCTCTGTCTCTAACATGCAGCCACATTTCCGGTCAGGTGTCTCTGTGTGCTGAGACAAGAAGAGCCAGCAGAGAAACTGGTGAGATTAAGTTCAAGTGGAAACCGTTTCCTTTATGTCGTAATCCACACAACTTGATAACTTCTCAGTAGACACTGCAGGGTTTTTTATAGAATTGCTTCATACCCACTTTACCTGTAGGGTCATCTCTACCTAACAAAACTTGCACACTTTAATAAATAAGGAAAGAGCAGCTGGCTAGTAGACTGAAAAGCCAGGAGATATTGCCAAATTGAATTGATGAGAACATATGTAGAAACAAATTGCATATATTTAAACTCAAACTGGTTTAAAGAGGAAAGGGATCTTTATATGCTTATACCACATGAATGTATAAGGGAAAACAGAAAAAAGGATGGAAGAGAAAAGAGAGAGAGAGAGAACAAAGAATAGGATGAAGGGAAAAGGAAGGAAAAAAGAAAAGAAGGAAACGAAGAAGTTAAATTGTGACATAATCTTCAACTGCCAGTCTTTGGTACATGGAATAACACTAGCATTGGGCAGGTTAGACTCAGGTTCTGGAAAGATGTGCTTAGAAAGCTTGTTTAATTCCTGGGTGACTCCCCACCCCAACCCCTTCTTGTGATGTTGGAAGTGGCCCTTCATAATCTCATGAAGAAAGACAAAATCTCCCTCAGTGAACTCAGCAAAAGACTTTGGTCGCCTGTCCCTAAATCAACCACCAAACAGGAGGAGAATAGACCAGAGTACATGCCCACCACCCCTTGTGGAAGGAGACAGAAATCCCAGACAAATCACACCATGGGAAAAGCAGCACGAAACTGGCAGGAAAAGAAAAATGCTCACTAGTCAGAGACACTTCTTGAAAATTGACAGAAGATAGCTTTTCGAAACTGAAGAGAAACATATCCATACCCCATGACTTACAAATCTGAAAGTGACTGTGACTCATCCTGGGTGGGAGCCAGCGAGGACCCTGATCTGGTTGAGTAACAGCAAATCTCAAAGGGGGGTAAAGAGAAGGGATCTAACACAGCCAGTGTGAATACAGGGACAGTGGCAAAACCAAACACAAAGCCAGGCTAAGAAAGCTGGTTTTCAAAATGGAAATGTTGGTACACATTTGTATTTAATAAGATGAGCTTGTTACTGAGGTTTGGAACAAAAAGGTGGTCAGAAACTGGAGACATTCTTCATAAGACAAATATGTTTTTGAAAGATTTAAAGAAAGAAAGTCTGAACTCCTACTTAGTCTGCTTTCTCTTTAAGTTTTACCAGCAGTGTTGCTGGCAGCCAATAGCTGTTCTCTGTCCATTTTCTCTGGGTTGCAGTGCACCTGGCCAAAGAATGAATCTTCCAACCTCTCCTCCAGTTGTCTGTGGCCATTTGGTGAAGTTCTGGCTAAACAGGATAAAGCAGAATGCTTAAAGAAAACTGCTCTCATTGTTCCCACATGACTCCTCCCTTCCAGATCCAGTTGCCTGAAGATGGAAGCAATGGATGGAGCTCCAGTAGCATGTTGAACCTTAAGGCTGAAAACCAGAAGGATAGAATGAAAGACCAAAAAGAAAGATTTGAATCCTCATTCCCTCAGGACCTTTTACCTCTGTTTTGTGGAAGGCAATGTGATTTTGTGCTTTCTGTTACTTACAGCCAATTTTAATGAGTAAAATGATTTTCAGATTTTAAAATACTGAGTATAATTTGAATGTAAACTTGTAAAGCACTTATGTGACGGTGAGGTGACCAGGAAAGCCTCAGGTCATTGTTAAATTCCTGACTGAAGGGATCAGAATCTGAATGGACTCTCACTTATTAGAAAATCAAGGGGTAATCAACATATATGGCAAATGTTTAATTTTTTTAAATTATTACAGTAAAAAGCACACTGCTGCTAATACCCCTCAACATACTGCCCTCTTTTCAAACTCACTTATCCCATCATTCTTGCCACTTTCTGAAATCATTCCAGAAGTCCCCTTTCATCAGTGTCTTAACAAAATGTGATTTTTAAAAGGCAGTTAATGCTACTGCCCACTGCCATCCCACAGTAACACAGGCTGGTAAAAATATCACGGTGTGTCCTCCTCCACCTTATTCACCAATCTGGTATCATGCAACTTCTGGCTCTTCCCCAAAATCAAAATGACCATGAAAAGTGAATGTTTGAATCAATTCAGGCCACCAGGGCAGCCATGACAGTGCAACTAAAGACTCGCAAAAGAGGACTTCCAGAACCACTTCAGAAAGGGCAAGACTGATGGGACAAGTGTTCAAAGTGAGGCAGAGTGTTTTGAGGGAGATTAATTGCAATGTGTATTTTACTGTAATAATTTTAAAAAATTTAAACATTCACTGTATTTTTCTTATCACACCTCATGCTAACCATCAGTTATAAGAAGGGATGACGCCTGCAGAGTGGCTCCTGACACAGCTTCTCAAAGGCCTTCCCTGGACCATGGGACCCCTCCAGTGTGATAGCGGAAGCTGAGTGCACAGTGCCTAGCTAGATTAGCTTAGGGACAGGTTCACCCAGCAGCAAGGAATTCAGTGATTTAAGAGCATAAATAGCTCCAGTGAGTGTAAACTGAGAACAGTCATCCAGAGAATGAGCTCAGAAATGAGGGGGCCGCAGTAGCTGGTAACTACCAAGAAACGTTGGCGTGGGCAGACAGCAAATGCAGACAGACTGAGGTAGGAGGCTGGAGACCCTGGAGGCCGACTGCGTAGCCAGTCTTGCCTAAGCAAGAAATATACACCAGTTTCTTTCTTTTGTTTGGATTTCTGAGAAATTAATATAGTCATTAAAATAATCATTATTCATACACTGGGGTTTTGTGACCTCAACTGATTAACATCAACATCTTCTTTTGTATTTCTTCCAGAATGTCTACAGGAAAGAAAATCAACAACACAAGTTTCTACCAATGATTAGAATGACCTTGCCTTTTCCATCTGAAAGCACACACACACATATACACACATGAAAAAAAAATAACTTAAATTTCAGAAGTCTGGAAAATCTGAATTAACTGAAAGCAACCCCATAGTCAAACATCAGTACTTTCCTAATAGAAAAGAAAGAGAAATTCTGAAGGTGAATCTGCAGGGATAACAGACCCTTCTCCTGAGCCTTCAGTGCAGATCAAAGCCATCAGCTTGCTCAGGCCTGATGAGAACACACACTCCATGGTCCTGATGCAGCAGTAAGCTCATTTGCTGCAGATTAAATAAACATGCCAAGTTGAATCAAAAAGTAAATAAAAGCCTCTTCTGACATAAGTTTGTATTTACAGAAATCCTGTGACTAAAAGCAACTTAAATTTGGACCATTAAAAAAAAAATAAGTTTCCCAAGTTTACATTAATCATACAATGTATCCAGAGACTCAGGGCCTGACAAACCATGCAGCAACATCTTAAAATATCAGCTGACTAACCAAAGGGTGTTTTAAACAAAAAATAAAGATTTTTTTAAAAAACAGTGGTAAGCTTACTCTTAGATGAATTCTAACTGTTAGTGACAACCCTAGTTATTTTGGAGTCAAGACACTAGGAAGAAGTTAAATAATTTATACCTCTGTATAAAATTCATGTATGTTATATCTCAATATCTAAGGAACAACATGATTTGACTTCTCAATCTTTATCTACTTTTAGTCTCAAAAAATAATACTAAAAGAAAAACCAAACGAGAAACCAAAATTGGCCCAAGTCGCAAGCCTCCTAACTCAATGACTCTGCCACTTGGAGATGTTCAGATCAGGCAGGCTGCCTCTCACAGGTCTGTGCTGAGTACATCACTGCCCCGGAAGGTGCAAATATGATAAGTGACATCTTTTCAGAAACAGCCAATGAATGTGCAGTGTACTGAGTGTTACAATAGCGCTAAGCGTCAAGGCTGTGGAAACAGATGGAAAGGCATCAAATCCAACCTGAGGATAGAGTCAGAGATAACTGTTTAGAAATGGTTTCTGAGAAATGAGCACTGCATGCTCTCACTCACTGGTGGAATATAAAAGACTTGCTGTCAGGGAAATTCAGAGTGGAGTGAGTGATTGATTACGAGGGGCATGAAAGAGTGCAGGGTAGGAGGGGTGGGACAGTTTGATACATGGGTACCGAGTCAAATAGAAATAAGAAGTTCTACTCCGCTACTGCGCTGGGGAGTGACGGAGCTCATTGTTGTGTACTGTGTATCTCAAAAAGTTGGAAGAAAGGATTTTGAATGTTTTCATGGTAGGTGGTTTGACAAAATAGATATGTTCAACCTGGTTACTCAATGTATACAGGTATCAAAACATCACATGACACCCCATTAATATGCACAGTTTTGTCTTTTTATGTATCAGTTTAAAATTAATTTGACAAAACAAAGAAAGGTTTTTTGGGGAAAAGTGAGACAAGTTTTTTAAGACAGCTAGAAATTATTGAGCAAAACAGAATGGAAATTCTAATCTGACAGGAAAACACTGGGCAGAGGTATAGGAGGGCAGGAAACAGGCCCTGTGATGCTTGTATTTAGTGGAAGTGGCCGTCGCTGTGGGAGACAGGAAGCAGAGAAATCTAAGACCAGAAAGTAAGCCAAGGCCAGAGCGTCTGGTGCTGAAGGAACCTAGAAGTGTGAACTTTGCCTGAAAGCTGCTGAAAACCACTGAAGGTTGGTGGTGGTTACTGGCATTTTTCTCTCAAGGCAGCAGCTCAGTTTAACCCATGCATCATAAGCCCATTCTATTTGGTACATTGGTCAGTCAGGATGGGTAGAGAAGACCGGAAGTAAGAGGCTGTTAGCCATGATCCATGTATGAAATGTCAAGAACAGCACTGAAAGCAAGAGTGGAGAAAGGAAAGATGCAAAGAAAATTAGCAATCACCTGGACTTGACAGGGTAGGAAGTAAGAAAACAGAGGCCGTAGCTGCTATTGAGTGATAGCATGGATAGCCCTTAGGAACTCAAAACCTGCAGTTATAAACACTTACAAGAATGCAATTGGACATTAAGTCATTGAATAGTAGAAGTGACCATGTCAGATGGGCAGGTAAAAGCGCCAAGAAGATAGCAAGGGAAACAATATTGGGAGATATGTATATAATACTTTATATATATACTGCTTCATGGTCTCTACAAGGGAAAGAAAGGATGTGATCCATACATCTCTCAGCAGTAAATGCAAAAGGGAAGCAAGAGACTCAGCAGAAATTCCCAGATCTGTGACTCTGATGCCACAACAGTGCCAGACACATAGAGACCCACTATCTTTCTTTTGTTACCACAATTAGGGCAAGTGAATTATGTTGCACCGCTTATTTATTGCTTAGATATCAATTCCTCAATCACAGAGACTTAATTTGTCATTCTCTAGAGTTGCAAATGGTCCTAGGTACATGTTAAGGAGTAGATAAATGCACACACACACACACACTCACACTTTCTCACCCCCTATACTTTAAATATTTAGTCTGAGGAGGTCCTCTTTTCTTTCTGTTTGGCATAAATTCTTCTCCTTTCCAAAACTAACTCCCCTGACTTTGTCCAAAAACCTATCTGATTGTCCTTCTGGAATTTTCTATGCACCCTACATACTTCATCCGCACTCAAGTAGGCACAAGATGACCCTGCTTTGAAAATAATTGCAGAATGTAGCCACATTGTGAAAGGATATACCACAAGACAAAAATTGTATGTATTTTTCTCTCTAAGGAAGGATCAGAACATCAAGTGAAAATAATTGGAGTTCAGTGAATTCTCCCCACCAGAAATATATGCATATCTTTGGATCACTTAGAGAATATTCTTCAGAAGGAGAAGGTGAGGCAGGGGAAGACAATAACCCCCTTTAGAAAGCTTGGCAAGTACCCACCTATTCGGGTAAAGCATACTATTCTGTGCCATTGATCTGCGCCTTACATTTTTAGTACCACTCTGTCTTAGACGTCTTTCCAGGTCAAGGGTCAGCTTGTTCATTCTATTCATTTTACTTTGTAGGTGCAAACAATTCCTTTGGATGGCCGAATCAGAATTTATTTAACTGTATGATTTGTGTTCTTGAAGCAAAACAGAAAACGGTTTCATCTCTGGGGAGAGGAGGAGCCAAAGTATCATTCCAGTAGCTCAGGCTCCATCCCTGACTCTGGATCAGAGCACAGTGGTGTGAGAGGACAGCAGCATGCCTTGGACCATCTGAGGCTGGCGGGTTTCCTGTACAACTGAAGTAGAGAGTGATGGTCTGGAAAGGAAACAAGAAGGAACCCACTAAGCGGGCAGATGCATCCCTGGCTTACTGGAAAGGCCAAAAGATGTGGTCATGGTAAAATTTAAGCTGTAGAGTATTTCTACAAGCTCAGGATATTTGCTAAAAAAAAAAAAAAAAAAATGAGCCAAGTATAATTCTCCATTGATACATTTCATAAATAATATCTCTAAATCAACTGCTTTCATTTTCTTTCCACTAATTACTTCTTTAAGCCTGCTTTGTTACCTATTATAACTTAAAAAGTCATGAATATTACGGATGCCTTAACTTCTGAACATAATGATCTTTCATTCATCTCTATTTGCCCTCCTGTCTCTATAGCTCTTGACAAGGTGCCACCACTAAAACTGCCAGATGGGGCTTTGGTTTTCATCCTGCTTGAAATTCTTTCTTAGTTTCACTACTCCCTGGCTATAGTCTCCCCTCACTTCTCTGTCCCTTTCCCAGCTCCACTCGTTCCTCTTCTTTTTTCTTTTTTGGTACCAGGGATTGAACTCCAGACTTGAGCTTGCAAGGGAAGTGCCAGAAGCACTGAGCTAAATCCCCAGCCCCATTGTTCCTCTTCTTTAAATTTTACTTTCCTCAACTGTGACTATGAATAACGTATGGTTAACTAGATGTCCATTATGTATTATGACATAGAATAGGATCAAAGGATAGAAAAAACCTTTGTCACAAAAATACTAGCCTAGCCAAAAGAAAACCTATGACCATAGTAGTATTAGCAAAAGTCAATTTTAAGAAAGTAGTACTAAAGATAGATATATTTTATAATGAAAAAAATCTCATGTGACCGACAGATAAGAAACTCAAAACTATAAAGAAAAAAGACAAGATCAGCAGAACTAGAGATTCATGATGACAATGGGAAAATGTAAACTACTTCCTCCAGTAACTGAAAGAGCAAGCAGGGAAAGCATTAAAGGCGCCTTGTGGAAGACCTGAAGGCTATAAGGAGCAAACTGGACCTAACTGATGTTTTTTAGAGCACTGTCCTCAACATTTCAGAACACATATTCTTTCCCAGTGTAATGGAACATATTTACTAAAACGGAAAATATGCTAGGCCATAAAGCAAGACTCAGTGAAGTTCAAAGGACTGAAATAATACCAAGAATACTTTCTGGCTTCAGTGGGATTAAGCTAAAATCAATAACAGAAAGAATATTAGAAAACTTCTAAATTTGTTAACCTTAAATAATACATTTAAAATAACCATTGGGGCAAATTGGAAAAGATGTACCTCATAAACATAATATTGAGCAAAAGAAGCCAGACACAAAGAAATACATACTGTATGATTTCAATTATATAAGGTTCCAAAGCATCTCCGAGAGAAATGAGAAAAACGGTCACCTTTGTAGGGAGGTTATTATGGCAGAGGTTTCCAGGATGGTGGTAATATTCTAGATCAGTGATGGCAAACCTTTTAAAGACAAGTGACCAAACTGCAACCCCAACCCCACTTATTTATCACAAAATACCAACATTGCAATTAAACATGAATACTGAGGTTTGAGTTTAGAAAAAACAATGCATACATTAACATCTTTTGTCTCAAAAGAAAAATAGGTACAACACATGCCATAGGTTCGCCACCACCGTTCCAGATTATTTGTGTGATATATAATTGCATCACTATAAAAATTCAATGTCTTACTATTATAATTCAATATAGACATTTGCCAAAGAGAAGAAATTCAAGTTCTTCTTTAAATGGAGCTTCTCTTTCCATCACTCCTTGTTTTTCCTCATCCACTGCCACATTTCAGTTACTTCCTCTTTGGCTTTGCTTATCACTCTATTTTTGACTGCTAATTTTAGGACCTGTCCTAAATACTTAAATTCCTTTCTATTGGCTATATCATTCATGATTCCAATGGTAACAGGTTTCAATCTGAATTCTGTTAGAATTAATATTCTGCCTTTCCCTAGGGTACAACATTTACCTAGTTACACAAGCACTCAACAATACACTTGTCTTGAAATTCCCCCTTTTTAAGTGTCCATATCTTATCAAGAATATCTAAAATATTTTCCTTTAAATTATCTCTTGCATACCTCCATTATTTTTATTTCTGCTAATCTGATAAAGGACCCATATCCATATAGAGAGCTCCACCTATCCTTGATCATATATCTACCAATTCCTAAGACTTTTGCAAAGTGTTCTCACTGGCCTCGACTTTCACACACTTCTTTTAAAACCTCCTTTATATATAAGCTGCTGCATGGATTTTCTTAAAACACTGCTTTCATTATGTTTCCATTACTAAAAAAATAAAATCTTATTATTTTCCGCAAACTGAGAGAAAAATGAAAATTTGAATTGGATATGTAGAATTGTATAGATTCTGACTCCATCTTGTTTTTCTAGTTTTTTTATAACAACATGGCTAAATTGGTCTTTTAGGTATCCCTCCTTGACCCACCTAGCTTTTAATTCCCTACCTGGCCTGCCTTCAACATTTCCCCCAAGTATTTAAATCATATCCATCTCTTCAGAGCGTTACATCCGAGGAGACCTTAAGCTTCGAAATCACAGTCTGAGCTGCAATGTCTCCGTTGCCACTTATGAGCACTGAGTTACTTAACCTAGGACTCTGAACTTTCTCATCTATGGTCAATAAATAATGATTAGATGATTTCTGCGTAGACACTGCTTACACACTCTGCTGGGCCCAAGGATGCATAAGTGAACATAAGCAGAGAAATCCGTCCCTGTTCTTATGGCCAACAAAAAGACTTTAATAAAACCATGCAATACCCACCTTGTACACTCAGTGTTAGGACTAGAGGGAATGTATGCAAGGCAAATAACACAATTTTACACACATAATAGGTTGGCAAATAATAATAATAGTACTATTAATTATTCAAACTCCAGTCAAATATCCATCTTCTGTCATTCAGTTTTGTTTTGTTTTGTTGATACTGGGGATCAAACTCATGACCTTGCAAGGCAGATGCAGCACCACTGAGCTAAATCCCAGGCCCAATTCACTCTTACACTTGAATTTCATCTCAGAGAAATCTGGAAATACATCACCTTCATGTTACCATGAAGTCTACAAAGATCTCATCATCCTCTAAATTCCTCTTTATTGTCTTTATCATACCTCTGGCAACTGATCACAGACTGTATGCGGTTATCTTTGTTATAGCGCTATTATACATTGCAAGCGTTCTAGCTCCAAACTACATCTAATCATTTGAAGAGTACAGGTGAATATTTAAATTTCTGTATGGACTAAAGTTCCCAGCACAAGCTACATATCTGTTGACTTCATGAACCCACCCCTACAAATCCAGCTCTATGAATCTCTGCAGAGGACTGGAAAGGATTCCAGAATGTTCTCCTCCCACACAGAAAGACAATCTGGCCAAGAAGATTGGGAAGTGGAAATATCATTTCTCACTTACCCTCTTTGTGAGTTTCCCTGCCCATTTTCCTCTTCAGCCTGCCAAAACTTTTCAGATTCCCAGAGTCCAGGAAAAGGGTAAAGAGAGGGATGAAATGTTGATTAAGAAGGGAAAAAGTTTTTTAAAGAGCCAGAGCCAGAGTCCCTGAAAAAAATATTTTAAAGTTGAAATTCTAAAAGGAGTCTTTATTCTTGGAGTATATTTATTTCCCCTCAAGCTTGAGAGATTTTCCAAAAGAAGTTAAAACCAAAATACTTCCCCCCCCTAGGAATGGGAGCCATTGGTTTGCCAAGTTTAGAATCTGCTAACTCACTGGGCTTGAGATTTGGAAGTAGTCACAAAGAATACTGTCACATTTTTTCCCCGGGGAAATGATTTCTAGTTTCAAAGCCTTAAAATGTTGTAAAACGTTAAGTTGTTCTTAAGTAATACTTTATGAATGTTAATACTGAAGAATAAAAACATAAGGATTACATTTTTTGTCAATTCGTTTTTGTTTGAAAACAGATGAGAAGGGTATATGGTAAGAATTTGACATTGTTTCAAATGCATACTACTAGGAGGAAAAAGAGAAAGTTATATTAAAGACTACATGGCTGGATTATAAGCAGTAACATTTTGAGAGATCTCTTACCCTATCATCTCCTAAAGAAAGCTGAAACTAGGCTTCTACAATGGATTTTTAAAAATATCCACTTGTACATATCTATGCATGGACTCTTCAATTAATTAATGCCTATTAACAAGTTTGATTGATTGGCCATATTTTGCTCCCTGTTTCTATTGAATTCCATAGGTATGTTCTGAATGACAGTAGCTTTCAGGGCATCAGGTTATTTTCATTGAAACCATAAAGATGAGCATCATAGCCTCAACCCTTCAGAGTTGTAACTCAGTGAGGGAGGGAGACATCACGAGACTAACAGAACAAGGGTACAAAGCAGAATTTTGCAAGCGTGGCTGAGTTGTGGGAGAGGAGACCTGTGCATGGGAGAGTGGGTGAATAGAAGGTCTAGACTCGTGAGGGAACCTAGGAATAGGAAGGCTTCAAGGAGAGATGGCTTTTGATCAATTATTAAGCAGAAATGTTGTGTGGACAAAAGCTTTCCAGACAGAATAAATCACTAAAAAAAGTTAAGAATATTTGCTGGAGGAGGAATATGTTGCCTACACCCTTACACATAGAAACATAGGAAAAGCTTACATGAGAAACATCAGGGAAAGGCTCAGACAAAGACAAACAACCAGGGGTTCTGTCACAGGCATATCCTGGTGTCCCATTGTGATTATGGGGCTCAGATGTAATGACAGAATCTCAAGGGGAAAGTACGGTCTAGATTCTGATGCACAGAAGATAATGAGAATCACTTCTAGAAGAGGAGTGGCAGTTGCCATGGTCAAGGGACAAGTCTAAGGAAAGGGAGGAACAGCATGGGACTCAGGAGCCAGAGCATGTGGGTGGCAACGGACGGGGGTTAAGAGGTACACATATGCTGGGAGCCTCCGGCCCCAGCCACCACTGGATGCTCCAGCCTCTGTCATGACACAGGGCCATGATGCAATGGCTCTAATGTCACCTGTGAAACCATTTGGAAAAGCAGATGTGCAGTCGATTGCTTTGGTTTCTCATCTACATAACAAGAAAAAGTGGTCTCCTTAGGGTTGTGCCTTCTATCCATTGATTCTTTCAGAATTCCACAGAGGTGACCCTCTTTTCGTGTGCATCAAAAGATGACAGAGTGGATGTCATCACACACACATTTCGGTTGTAACAAGACCCTGTCTCATAGGAATGCATCACTACATATTTTAGATTTACAAATTACATCAGAAGTATTTTTATATTCATATTTTGGAAACATAATATTGCCTATGAACGCTATAATGAAAGAACTATTGATTATTTTTACATACTTGGAAGAAAATAAATGATGTTATAAACCTGAAATATAGTTAAAGATCAAAAGTAGGAAACAAGTTATAAAACTAACATTTTTATCTTATTCTATTCAATTTTATTTTACACCTATTTTAGACAAGAATTTTCTTTGGTAGCTCACCTGCGAAACACTGACATAAAATTGTGCTATGCACCTAATCCCTAACACCCCTCTCCCTGTCACCCTCCCTCTAAACTTCTAACTCATTCCTACCATTTCTTTTCCTCCAAAATGTGGAATATATTTTTCAGCGTGATGTTATGAGGTAATTAGCAATGTAATTATGGCTTTATTATATGCAGTTTTATATAGTCTTTATTCCTTCTTTGTGAATAGACCTTCCAATAGTGGAAAGGCACAGGGGTTATTTTTTGGAAGGTGGTTTACTTTCCTTCTAATAGCACTCCAAAACTTTCTCTCCTGTCCTTCAAGAATTCATTGTCTATAGAACCAACATATGTCATGTAAAGGTACAAATTCCCAATGATGAATGTCATTGTATTGTATACCTAAAATGTACCAATAAATTTAATTTTTTAAAAAAGATTTCATTGAAAAAAAAGAATTCATTGTCCGGTGGTGCATACCTGTAATCCCAACACTCAGGAAGCTGAAGCAGGAGGATTGCTGTAAGTTTGAGGTCAGCCTGGGCTACATAGTGTTCAAGGCCAGTCTGAACTACATAGTGAGACCCTGTTTCAAAAGTCTAAAAAAAAAATTCATTATCTAATGAGCAGGGGAAAAACATCAAAGAGTACCAAACATGTACCAATAAAAAATTTAAAAAGAGCATGAAAGAATTAGGAAGACCAACAATTATGCCTCAGAAAACCTACAATACACGTGGGTCAAGGTAAATCCAAAGCAGCATGACAAACTATTTGAACATCTCGATTTAAAATAGATAGATAGATAGATAGATAGATAGATAGATAGATAGATAGATAGATAGATATATATATGTGATATATGTATCGCATATATATATAGAGAGAGAGAAAAACTAAAACTGGCAATAGACAAGCTATGACTATCAGGATTCAGAGTCTGGTCTTCACCCCATGACTATTAGCTCCTGCAAAAGAATTTTATGCCCTGAGTTAAGAAGTACAGTATCTCTAGGGCAAGCCTTACTTAACCACTGAGAAAGTATAGCACTGGAAAAGATGAAGATTTAGGGAGAATCAGAATGCGTGTGTCAAGGTGAACACTTGAAGAATCTAGAAGACATGAAGAGATACAAATTGAGTTTTGAAACCCTTGCTCCAAACTGGGATTAAATTTCCCTTCCTCTATGATTCTGTAACTCATTACCATGGTATGCAATGCACCATATTGGAGTTGTTCTTCATTTGGTTACTTGCTTACTTTGTTTTGTTTTGTTTCTGGGTTTTTTTTAATTAAGAGCATAATAACCAGTTTTTGAGCACTTAAAATATGCCAGTTACTCTTTGCCAGATATGTACACCCATTTATTGTCCTAATCATTAACAAATGAGATAAATGGCATCGTGATTCCATTTTATTGAGGAAAAAAATGGTAAAGTTGCCAAAGGCAGACAAGCTAGAGATTGACAGAGCCAATCTTGAACCCAAGGTATATAATTCCAAAGCCCATGGCCTTAACCCTTTAATATGTTCCCAGATATCACTAATCATACAATGTTCAGAAACAAATACAGTCATGCACCACATAACAATATTCTGATCAACAATGGATCACATATACTATGGTGGACCCAAAACATTATATTGCCTAGAGTTGTCATAGCTTTCTTAGTTTGTGTAAAT
Source organism: Heterocephalus glaber (assembly GCF_053883595.1). Taxonomy (NCBI): domain Eukaryota; kingdom Metazoa; phylum Chordata; class Mammalia; order Rodentia; family Bathyergidae; genus Heterocephalus; species Heterocephalus glaber. The sequence goes on from NW_028258156.1 coordinate 12,928,199, forward strand.
ACACTCTCTGATGTTCCTACAATGGCAAAAATCACCTAATGATGCATTTTTCAGAACACAGCTCATCATTAAGCAATGCATGACTATACATAATCTATATATTCTCTTCACTTCTTGATTGTCACTTACACCAGTTCATTAGAACTGGGTCATTAAGAGGAAGGAAAATGAAGGAAAGGAAAGAAAATGTTCATTAGATCACATTCATTAACTCTAGGAAATTGGTCACAAAGTTTTAATAAGCCCTTGTTTCTACATCAATACATAGTAATATAGGCATTTCATATCTTTCTGGATATTTTCCCCTTTTGCAAAAGAAGACTGTATGATTTAACAGAGGAATGAACTTGAATTTTAGACCCAAGTTTGCCACATGTAGAATGACCTTGGTATTTTAGGTTCCAAATGGCCCAGAGCTTTTGAAACAGACACTTCTCCAACTCTATAATTCTGGCATTCATATTTTTCATGTTAATCCTCATAGTTTTATATTACATGAAGCATTTAATTCAAATGAGGGGTGGGCAAATTGAGGACTCCACACATTAAAATTTCATTGCTCCGGAAACACTCAGCTATCCTATTAAATTTTTATTTTTTTATAAATAGATCCTAGCTATCCTCTCTTCAATCTAGTAGTTCTTGCTAATTCCAAGTCTATGATTTCAACTGCCTTTATTGCCCATCCAAAAGCCTGTGATTCACTACATACTTTAGCATTTACATTGCAGACTCAAAATAGAGCTCTGCCAGGCCCCTCTGCATGGCTTTCCTGTGTCCTAAATCCAGCCCAGCCCCAAGATAGCTATTAGCTTGGCCATCTGTCCTTTAAGTGCTGATGCTTACCCTTCCCTGAGCAGAATCTCCAGAGGGAGGCAAATGTTTGCAAAAAAGGCAGAAACAACTGCATTCATCTCACTTCTTCACAGGACTGCCCACAGTGCTTTCCCCTCACATACGGCAGCAGCACTTCTTCAAAATACTAAATACTCTTTCTGCACTGCAATTGTGGGATTTCTAGAAGCAATTTTTTTCAGCTCTCTGTAGGAATATATCTTATAAATTCAAATATAAGAAGCTCCAAATCCCCTATACCAAACAGAATTCAGGGCTTAAACTTGGATTCATAATACTGAAAGCAGAATGCATTCAATGTTATAAAAGTGTGATGGCACATACTCTCAAACACAGGATTAATATTCAATTTGAAAGATTCCAAATGGTTTTATTCTTATAGGAAAGAATATATGTTTTTATTACTGAAGCATACAGTTCTCAAAATTTTACAACTAAACCAAGGGATTCTGGCCAATTTAGCTCCATTATTTTAGCCTAAATACAAGATAAGCTAGTGGTAAAGTTTCAAGAACATGAAAAGAATTTTCAAGCTGCAAAAGGAGCCAGAGATAGAGCAGTTGAGGGACTGAACTGGGTAAGCAAGTGAAGCCCTGATAAATCTGCAGGTCAGAGCCAGGTGTGCTGGATGCTTGAGTGACAGGACCGAGAAAGAGAATGATAGCAGCCATCCACAAGGGTGTCCTGACTGAGCCTTATTTCAGATTCAGAATCTGAGCATATCAGCTACACAGACAGGAGAGGCCATTATAAGGGTATTTGCAGGGAGGGAAAAACTGCAAATTTGGCCATTGCTGAACTTCAAATTGATGCAACCCAGCAGAAATCTGTTTTCAAAAAGGCAAATGGAACTCATTTATAGATAATTCTTTCCCCAAGGAAAAGCATCAGGCAGGTAGTAACCCTTACCCAGTAACAAACCTTAGTATCAAAGAGGGTCAAGTGATTCTGAGCACCAAGAGGCAGTTGAGTATCCCCCCACCCCAGCCCCAATACCTAGCTGAGGATCGATGCAAATTTCAGCCCTAGTGAAAAGGTGAGTTTTCTTAACCACCTGTGTCCAGTAGGCATTGACCTGGGGCTGCAGTCCAGTGCAAATCCCACGGGAAAAAGCCTTTGTTCTGCCCTCACTCCACTACAACGATGAGGAAATTCTGATGGCTTTAGCACACAGGCAGACACAGAAGGAAATTGTGCCCAGCTGAGGAGCAGGAGAAGCTAAGGTGGCACCTTAATGAGCAGCTGGAGTGATATTATTAGGGTGCTGATGTGGCTTAATTTATTTCAAAAGTACTTAGAGGTAATGTTCAGGGGAGTGTAGATTCTGCATTAGCAGGTATATGTATTTACTCAACAAAACTTAAATATGGCAGTTCTGTGGCCTCATTTGTACCTAAAAGTCTGAAGATATAGTGATAGCCAATGCCTTAATATGGCATAACTACTATCTACTAATAAGTACTACAGGGGAAATTATAGCCATATATTCACCTTTCACATCTCTGCTCACCTCCTTCTTAACATTCCTCCACAAAACAAAGAAGCTGGTAACCAGACTGGTCAAACAGGGAGATTTTTTGTGTATATGTTTGCAATACATAATGTCTACATTCCTTACATGGACTTGGCACATACACATAACACATCTTAATCCCTCTTTTCATACCTTTTCCCTTCCATCCCCGTCCCTCCATCCCTTGATCCCTTCCCCTTTGAGAAAGATCTATCTCCCTACTTCCTGTTATCTATTTTTTATTTTGCTGTTTATTTATATTTTGGGTTTCCCATATTAGAGAAGCCATGAAATATTTAAGCAACCATGCGATATTGTATGTCTGATTTATTTCGCTTAACATTATGATCTCAAGGTGCACCCAGTTTCCCACAAATGGGCGCAACATTATCTTTCTTTATAGCAGAGTAGTATCCCACTGTATGTATTCCATTGTGTGTACCACATTTTCTTTATCCATTCATTTATTAATGGACATTTAGGCTGCCTCCAAGATTTCGCTATTATGAACTGTGCTGCTACAAACATGGGTATGCATGTGTCACTGTATTATGATGTCTTTAACCCATTCAAGAAGATACCTAGAAGGAAATGACTAAGTCAAATGGAATTTCTAGTTTCAGTTTTTTGAGGGACCTCCATACTGATTTCCATAATGATTGTACTAGTTTACATTCCCATCAACAATGGAGAAGGGTCCCTTTTTCCCCATAGCCTTGTCAGCATGTTAGTATTTGATTTATTGATAATGCCCAATCTTTCTAGGGTAAGAAGAAATCTCAGTGTTCTTTTAATGCATTTCTCTGGTGGCCGACAATGTTCAGCAGGGGTAGGAAGGGAAGAGGATGAATTTAGATGTATTATGTAACTGCACCATCTCCCCACAAGGAATGTAAGTATTATGTACTACAAGTATGTGCTAATAAAGAAAATGATCTAAAAAAGAAATGGAAATATCTATTGGTCATATCACTTTGGGATAGAATTCCTGTGCCCCACAAGGCATTGGTTTGTAAGTCATCCCCTTCTAAAACTGCTCCTTCTCCTCCTTGTAGCAGCGTTCACAGCTGAGCTGGAGCACACTCCTGCTGCAGGCTTGATCCTGCATCATTCACTCATTCCATGCAGTCCAATCCAGGCCTGCTTCACACCTCTCTGCAAAGGAACACCAAGTTTCAGAAGGGGCTATTAGGAGAGAAGCTCAACTTCAGCCTTGCATCTAAGTCAAATGCTCCTATTTGGCTTTTGACCAGATCTCTACTTTGCAACAACAGGTGTTTTTATACCAATAAACAATGTGGGCATTTAATACGCTTCCAGCCCATGAGACGAAATATCTCAAAATCCTCTGCCTGCCTCCATAATGCCATTATAATTCTATTAATTTTTAAGAACGTGAAAATCGACATGGTGATCATTTAAGTTCTTTAGAAGAGCAGGCTCACAAAGAACCTTTCTGTATCACAGATCTGTATTGAACTTTCCCCATCCTCTTCTAAGATAATATTGTCCATGGTAATGGGACCTCCAGATGCTTGCTGACAAAAGAAATTCCTCAGTGGGAGTCTATTTATATCAGTGCTTCTGCTGGAAGGGATCTATCAATACAATTCCTGCTGGTAGCTTGGGAGCCAAGCTCCCACCCACCACACATACCCATTATGCATAGCAAATACACCTGTTTTATGTAAATCTAGCCAGAGTATACCTATATTTTTGACCATGTAATATTAAAACACAGTCATCTATCTCTTCTCTTTGCTATACATCAAAAGCATGTCTCTCTTTCCGTATTTTCTAAAAATTAACAAGCAAAGTTCTATTATATGTTTCAATGTATCCATTGTTGCTCTGATTTTTAACACTCTATTTCTGCTCAACATTCATAAGCACTGACTACCTATTGTACATCTTATATGCACTCTGATAAAGGCTGTGGAAGTGCAAATATGATTTCAAAGATTTCCTTTTCCTTCTTTTGGTTTTTCTCTGGTTTTTGTTTTTGTTTTTTGAGATAGGCTGCCACTAAGTTGCCCAGGCTTGCATCAAATTTGTAAATCTCCTGGCTCAGTCTACTAAGTAGCTTGGGTTACAGGCATGCACCACCATTTCTGCATTCTCAAAGAAACTTAGAATTTTTAGAAGTATCTTAGAGTAGCTCTACTGTAATTGGTTGGCAGTTGATATACATGAGGACATATGGGCTTATGATCCTGACTCCACTTGGATTTTCACTGCAGTTTCTGGGGCCTACACTTCAACCATCCCAGATGTTGGAAGTGATACCTGTGGCAGATCCAAGACTAGGTTGTCACTTGATGTGTTAATTATTACTAAACTTGAGTTATTATTACTAAGCTTGAGCTTGGTCTGGAAAAACTGATTCCACTTTGGAATGTTGGCACTCAAATAAGAGTGACAAAAAACACATGGAACACCCGTCTTTTATTGTAAGCTTTACTATTGTGTCATCTTGCACAGCTAGGTCATCACAATTTTAACTGCCTCACCATAGGATTCAGAGTGACTTTCTGGAAGTCCCCAGCTCAACTTTACATAACATATCCAATTAGCTCAATTATCACACAGATAAAAAACCCAATATACTTTATCATTTCAGGGTAAGAATACATTTAACTGATAATATAACACAGCACTGAAAATGCATTTCATATATTAAAATCTCTATAGCTGAAATGAAATGCTTTGAATTTACTTCAAAATCCTGACTGCATTTGGGAAGAATGAGTTCAGTTAGAATAAGATTGTGTATGGATAATTATTGAAACTGAGTGATGAGTACATCAAGCTCATTATGATTTTATTTACTACTATGCATCCAATTTTTAATAATGTTTGAAAGATACAGGTAGTTACTAGGACATCAACTCTATGCTCTACCTATAGAGATGCCCACTCAGAGTAGCCAATTTATCATAAATATATCTTAGTACTTATCTAAGTGTTGCTATAAGAAATATCACTTAACCAATCAATAAATATTGTGATGCTATTTTATGTAAGCACTACTGTGAATTAAAGGACACAGGTATGTATCCAGCCTCCAAATAGATTCTGATTTAATAAAGTAAATAAAGCTTGAAAATGTTTAAGAATAAATCAAGAAAGTGTAAAGTGTCATAGGTCAAGTTTTGTGAGACAAAGTTTTACAATGTGTCTGAGATGAACAGAGAATTGGACAGGATTCCTGAGTCCACTGCTAGCTGCTTATCATAACCTGACCCACCCCAATAGGTCTTTCATGTCTTTTAATTTTTGTGTGTGTGTGCTTGTGTGTATACACATGCTCATAGATGAAAAGGACATCCAAAATCCAAAATAGAGGCTGAGACCCAAATATGTATGAAACATCTCCATAAAAAGTTGGTTAAATGGAGGAACCAAAGTGCTCTGTTAGACTGGAGGCAGGCTGAAGCCTCTCACTCATTCCTCAAGAAAAGGGCTGAGGAGCTCCCATGACCCCATCCTCCAAGCCCACACCTGAATTTAGGCCCACCAGACTACAACAGTTAAAGAACCTAGCCCAAGCACTGAGGAGCAGAGACCCCATCAATGCTGAGGTGGGCCTTTCGGGCCACCATACCACTGCCCCAAGCACCGAGGAACAGAGCTCCCCAAGCACCAAGGAGATGAACCACTCAGGAACCAGCAACACACACACACAAACACATGGCCCTGCTGAAATGAGAAGACATGTAAACAAGTCTCAAAAACAGACTTCCAGATCACCTAAGACAACCCCAAAGGCAAATGAGATGGAACACTCTGATACTCAACCACCTGGACTCCCCGAAATGGCAACAAAAGAGGAACTGGAAAAAATGAAATCAGAAATAATTTCTCAGATAACAGCAGAGATTGTGCCCATAGTGCAAGACATGATTGATAAATCTAGAGAGGACACAGATTAAAAAAAATAGAGGAGCTGAGGAACATGATGGAATCCCAACATAGGAAGCAAATAGAATCCATAAAACAGATGCAAACAGATTTCCAGGAGATTAAAAACTCCATTGAGAATTTACACAGCAGAATGAGCCAATGAGAGGACAGAATTTCACATATAGAAGATAAGATTTCAATTAGTGACCAGGAAAATAAAAAAATTTTTTAAATTGTAAGGGACCATGAGAAATCAATGCAGCCACTGCTAAATAATGCAAAAAAGAATAATATAAGACTGATAGGAGTCAATGAAGAAACAGGAGAGAGTGTAGATGACATAAAAAAAACTGTACACAGAAGTGATGGCAGAAAACTTCCCAAGCAGGGGAAAAAAACTTGACATACAGATAAGAGAGGCATATAGAACTCCAACTAGCCTTGATCAAAAAAATCTACACATAGGCATATAATTGTTAAGATTTCAGAAACCTAACAGAAGAACAAAATTCTACAAGCAGTGAGAGAAAAGAAACAAATCACATACAAAGGAAAGCCCATCAGAATCACAGCAGACTTCTCAATACAAACCATCAAGGCAAGAAGAGCTTGGAGTGATGTATTTCAAGCCCTAAAGGAAAAGAGCCTCCAACCCAGATTGATGTACTCTGAAAAACTATCTTTCAAAATTGATGGAGAAATAAAATACTTTCATGGCAAAGAGCACCTTAGGAACTTCATGAATACCAAACCAGCCCTCCAAAAAATTTAAGACAATATCCTAGGAAAAGACAATGAGGACCACAACCTCAGGAAGGCCAGCAGAACAAATCCATCAGGCATGACAAAAAATTAAATGCAAAGGGGGAAAAAGTCCAACAAAAAGAAAAAGTCATGACAAAGATAAATCAATACATATCAGTTATAACCATCAATGTTAATGGTCTCAATTCACCAATTAAAGGAAATAGACTGTCAGAATGGGTCAAGAAGAAAGATCCAACAATACTCTGCATACAAGAAAAATACTTAATTCAAAAAGAAACTGATACACTGAAAGTTAAAGGGTAGAAAACAATACTCCATGCTACAGGAACATGAAAAAAAGCAGTAGTAGCTATCCTCTTTGTAGATCAAGTGGATTTCAAAACAACACTGATTAAGAGAGACAAAGAAGAACACTAACTACATCCTTGAAAAGGGAACAATCCAAAAGGAAGAGATGCCAATCATAAATATATATGCACCAAACACTATTGTGACCAATTATATAAAACAAATACTAACGGACATGAAAAATCAAATAAGCACTAATACAATTGTAGTGGGGGACCTCAATACCCCACTGTCACATATAGATCAACTAGACAAAAAATAAACAATGAAATACTAGAACTCAATCGAACTCTTGAACAAATGAACTTAACAGATGTTTACAGAGTGTTCCACTCCACAAAATCAGATACACAATCTTTTCAGCTGCACACAGAATAGCTCCAAAATAGAACACATACTCACTCATAGAACATGTTTAAGTAAGTGCAAAGGAATTGAAGTTATCCCCTGTATATTATCAGACCACAGTGTGATGAAATTGGAGATCCATACCAAAAGAAACTCGAAAAATTTCATAAACACATGGAAATTGAATAACACACTTCTGAATAACCAATGGGTCACAAAGGAAATTAAAGAAATCAGACAGTTCCTACAATTTAATCACAATGACAATACAACATATCAGAATCTATGGGACACAATGAAAGCAGTCTTATGAGGGAGATTCATAGCAGTAAATACTCATATTACAAAAACAGAGTGAGCCCAATTAAACAATCTGATGCTGAAACTCAAGCTTCTAGAAAAAGAAGAGCAGGACAAACCCAAAGCTCACACAAGGGAGGAAGTTATAAAGATCAGAGCAGAAATCAATGCAATGGAGACTAAGAGAATGATACAAAAAAATCAATGAAGCCAAGAGTTGGTTCTTCAAAAGAATAAACAAAATTGACAAACCCTTAGCCAACCTTATCAGGAAAAGGAAAGAAAGGCCCAAATCCATGCAATTAGGAATGAAAAGGGTGACATTACAATGGACCCAGCAGAAATCCAGAGGATCATAAATACCTACTTCAAGAACCTATATATCAATAAGATGGGAAACACAAAAGTAATGGACAGATTCCTAGATAAATATGAATTACCAAAGTTGAAGACGAAGTTGTAAAAATTCTAAACAACCCAATATCAATCAATAAAATTTTAAAGGTAATTAACAACTTGCCAACTAAGAAAAGCCTGGGTCCTAATGGCTTCACCGCTGAATTCTACAAGACATTTAGAGAGGAACTATTGTCACTACTGTCTAAACTCTTCAATGAAATTGAAAGGGAAGCAATACTTGTAAATTCATTCCCGGAAGCAAGCATCAAATTGATCCCCAAAGCAGAGAAAGACCCAACCGAAAAAAGAGAACTATAGGCCAATCTCACTAATGAATATAGATGCAAAACTCCTTAATAAGATACTGGCAAATAGAATGCAGAAGATCATCAAGAAGATCATACACCCTGACCAAGTGGGATTCATCCCAGGGATGCAGGCATAGTTCAACATATGCAAATCAATAAATGTAATACACTATATCAATAGACCCAAGAAGAAAAAACATATGATTATCTCAATAGATGCACAAAAGGCTTTCAACAAAATCCAACATGCATTTATGGAAAAAAAACCCTACAAAAAATTGGAATAGACGGTCACTACCTCAATCTGATAAAAGCCATCTATCTATCAAAAGCCAACAGCCAATATCATACTAAATGGTCAAAAACTGAAATTCTTCACACTAAAATCAGGAACAAGACAAGGATGTCTACTAACACCACCGCTGTTCCATTTTGCCTTGGAAACATTAGCCACAGCAATTAGACAAGAGAAAGAAATAAAAGGAATAAAGATAGAACATGAAGGGGCCGGGGATTTAGCTCAGTGGTTCAGTGGCCTGCCTCGCAAGTGCAAGGACCTGAGTTTGATCCCTGGTCCCCCCCCAAAAAAAAAAACCACAGAAAAAAGATAGGACATGAAGAAGTCAAATTTTCATTATTTGCAGATGACATGATACTCTATATAGAAGACCCCAAGAACTCCACCAAAAGTCTTCTAGACTTAATAACCAAATTCAGTCAAGTAGCTGGATACAAGGCCAACACACAAAACTCAATAGCTTTCCTCTACACGAATGACAGACTCACTGAGAGAGAAATGGGGCAAACAATTCCTTTCACAATAGCATCCAAAAAACTGAAATACCTAGGAATCATCCTAACAAAAGAAATCAAAGACCACTTCTCTGAAAACTATGGCACTCTGAAAAGAGAGATTGAAGATGATATCAGAAAATGGAAGGATATCCCTTGCTCCTAGGTAGGAAGAATCAACATAGTGAAAATGGCCATACTTCCAAAACTACTACATAGATTCAGTGTAATCCCAATTGAAATTCCACCAGCATAGTTCATGGACCTTGAGAAAACAATCCAAAAATTCATCTGGAACAAGAAGAGACCTAGAATAGCAAAAGCAGTTCTAGGCAATAGAGATATGGCAGGGCGTATCTCAATCCCCAATCTGAAACTCTACTACAAAGCTACTGTGATAAAAACAGCACGGTACTGGCAAAGAAACAGACTTGAGGACCAGTGGAACACATTAGAAGATTCAGAAACAACTCCAGACACACTCAACCACCTTATCTTCAACAAAGGAGCCAAACACCCTCACTGGAGGAAAGATAGCTTCTTTAATAAATGGTGCTGGGAAAATTGGGTTTCAACTTGCCAAAGATTAAAACTAGACCTATATCTCTCACCATGCACTAAACTAAAATCAAAATGGATTAAAGATCTAAATATTAAAATAGAAACTCTGAACCAGTTGGAACAGAGGTTAGGTAGAACCCTTGAAGACATCGGTGTAGGAAAAAATTTTATGAACAAAACCTCAGTTGCCCGTGAACTACCACAAACAATCAACAAGTGGGATCTCTTCTTATTAAAAGGCTTCTGCACAGCAAAAGAAACCACAGCAGTGTGAAGAGACAACCCACAATGTGGGAAAAAATCTTCACCTGCTCTTCCTCAGACAAAGGTCTACTATCTCAAATCTATAAAGAATTTAAAAAGATCAGACCTCCCAAATTTAAAGACCCAATCCAAAAATGGGCATTTGAAATGATCAGCCATTTCTCAAAGAAGTAGAAATAGCAAATAAATACATGAAAAAATGTTCAACATCACTGGTCATTCGAGAGATGCAAATGAAAACAACGCTGAGATTCCACTTCACTCCAGAAAGAATGGCTGCTATCATGAAATCAACCAATAACAAATGCTGGCAGGGCTGTGGGGAAAGAGGAACCCTGCTCCACTGCTGGTAGGAGTGTAGACTGGTGCAAGGACTGTGGAAATCAGTATGGAGATACCTTAAAGAACTAGGACTGGAAGTCCCATTTGACCCAGCTATTCCCCTGCTGGGTATCTTCCCCAAAGAATTAAAAGAATCATACCACAGAGATATACGTGCACCCATGTTCATAGCAGCACGGTTTGTAATAGCTAAAACTTGGAAGCAGCCCAGTTGCCCATCAACTGGAGACTGGATAAGGAAAATGTGGGTTTTTTAAAATAAAATGGAATACTACTCGGCCATAAAAAATGAAAAATTAGAGACATTTATAGCTAAATGGATGTACATTGAGGTGATACTCTTCAGTGAAATAAACAGGACACACATGTAAATATCAAATAGTTTCTCTAGTGTGAGAAAATGAAAGTATAAATAAGGGCTAAAAGGTATGATAGATAATATGAAATAGGAAGAAAAGGGGCAAAGGGGAAGGGGAAGTGGGGGGGGAGAGGAAAGAAGGGAATGGAATTAATATGAGAAAATGGAAAAATGGAAACAAAGTCATTGTAAATAGGGAGGGATGAAGGGGTGGAAGGGAAGTCAGAGGAAAGGGGAAAAAATAAGAACCAAGAGAGATTATGTAAAGGTGCAAATTTCCAATGATGAATGTGATTATATTGTATACCTAAAATGTACCGATAAAATTAATTAAAAAATTAAATTTAATTTAAAAATTATAAAAAGAACCTATTAAAGGTGACCTTAAACAAAAGTCTCAATGAGGAAAGAGGCCGTTGTGCCCTGCAGCCATGAAAAGCAGTCTGAAGTATTCAATCCATGTCTCCTTTCTCATGGATTTTCTTTCCAGTAACTCTCTGAGCTGTCTGGGAGTTAGAAGAAAAGTAAGATATTTCCTCTCAAACAGGAACATACCCCAAAATTCTCTCCAGCTATAAGCAAGAGAAAAATAGAGTGAATCCAAAATGTGAGACAGTCACCAGAAAAAGGCTTTACTTCCAAGAGGATAGATTCTAAGTCTCAACCCATCTATAAACATGCTTTTAACCACTTCCATATGTACTTTAAAACGCCTATGTCTAGTGCTATTGTCCCATAATGTCCCTGAGGAAGCCATTTTATCCCCAACCCAGGTCACCATTTCTCTCCTCCTCTTCCTCTTTAGAAGTGAGAGGGAAAATAATGATTTTAAAAGCCTTGATTTCCCATTACACAAAGCATTGAACAAGATACTTATCCCTGTTGGAATCTGGCATGTCTTACAATTGTTTTCTTTGTGCATTTTTATCTTTCTTACAGGAAATTAAAAAGAAAAGGCTTAAGGGCTATCACTGTTTTCTTGATGCAAGAGAATGGACCGATCTCAACACTCAGTGATCCATTACCGAAGACCAAAGGCTCAGAGCCATTTCAGTATATTTGCTGTACAGACTCAGTGGACTGACATAAATATATGGAATCAAGTCATATATTTTCAATTATTCCATTCATGGAGATACATTTTCAATCACAACTTCTTACTGCTAGTCCAGCTGTTTGCTTCATATTATAGAACAAGTGCCAACTTTCAAAGGCAATGGAAGTTTTGTTATGCATGTCTAAAAAACAATAGCAGGCCAGCTAAGCAAAACTCTGGGACTTTATAGGTTTTACATAGTGTTAAATCTACCACATGTTGAGGACAACATTTTTCAACATTGATGAGGACTACTGAAAAAGTGCCATACCTAAAAAACAAGTTCCAGGGCCGGGGATTTAGCTCAGTGGTTTTGCCGCCTGCTGCACAAGTGCAAGGACCTGAGTTCGATCCCCAGCACCAAAAAAAAAATAAAAAATAAAAAACAAGTTCCAAATGTTACAAAACAGTTTTTTCTCATGACATACTATAAGAGTATGTCATTGGGATGGTAAATTGATGGAAAAAAATGTGAAGTTTGCTATAGGTGTTGACCAGTCCAGAAAATTGAATCTTATACAAAAATTTTAGCAGATTTGTGAGAGACAGCAGATTCAGCGAGCCGTTGTTCTAAAACTAAAACCAAGCGGTTCTCGCCAGTAGCTGATTGCTGCGGAGTGGAAACCTGAGAGATTCCCAAGCTCAGTTGTGTGGGCCACAAAACAGAGTGCACAAGGCTCCAGGTTGCTAAGGTCTCAGGGAAACAACCTTTCTTTATTGAGCTGTCCAGAGGTTATTTCTGACAATCTCTCAAATTTCCATACCTAAAGTTCTAGTTTGTGGGAACCAAGATATTTAACTATCTCTTGTAGCATTTTTTAAAAATTCTGCTGGCCAGCACCATGTATTTTGTTTGTTTAAGAAGGGTGCAGAGCAACTAGATGTAATGTTGCTCTTTGGCCTAAAGTGATTATCCTATGTTTTAATCTCAGCTGATTTCCTACTTGAGTCAGAAGAAGTTATCTTTTTATGTTTCCTTATCTGCTTTTCTGCTCTCTCTTTAGACAACCCCAGCTTGTTTGTCACATGAGGGCCATGCATCATCGATACACCCCATCCACTCTGAGTAGCCTTCACTGAGCAGGTGACCCTGATGGGTTCAAGCTCCATGTTAGGCACCAGCTACCAGAGCCCCCACAATGGGTTCTGATCTCCTGTTCAGTGCTATGGTGCAAAGTGAGAAGAAAGACACAGAGACAGAGTTAACAAGACAGAGACACAGGGAGCCAGGATGTCCAGTGCTTGAGCAGTCAGAGACTTGAACAAGCAAAGGCCCTGAACACCCAGAGCTGTTGATATTTATTGGTGACATCATAGTTAGGTTGAGGTAAAAGGGCTATGTGGAGGAACTACCTGGAGTTGCTATGGATATGTTGCTGATGTGGGCAAGGCTTGTAAAGGAAGAGACAAAGCTTCTTGAATTAGGAACAGAACAGACAAAATATAGGTTTTGGTTAATAATTAGCTTTGTCTTTTTAGTAAAACAGGTTAACTTTGGGAACAGAATTTGGGTAAGACTCACTCTGACCTCAGCATATAGGCTTTGGCTAGACTCACTTTTATAAACAAGCCAATTGTGGGGTTAACTCTTTACAGCCTGCACTGCTTACAGCCTGCTTTGGGCATAATCAAGGGGTGGTCCCTCACACAGCATAATTTATATGAAATGTTGGAAGACACAAGATGAAGAATCCATTTCTGTTTTCAGATTAATTACATCATTTTACCTGCCACTGATTCTTTGGAATGGAGAAAATAAGTGTGAATGGAAACCTATTTAGTCTTTGGGCTGCTGACAGGGACTCCTTCTGTTCCAACTAGAGAAACTCTCCTGAAGTTATGTGTTTAGCTGGAGTTATGTGTTTAGGAGACAAATGAATAGATGAAAAAATATTACTTCCACAACCTAAACTTAACATATGTAATATGGAGCCAGACAATCAAATTGTCCTTTGGATCCGTCTTTTTTCCCTGCATATGTAGACAATTTAGTGAAACAAAGAATACAGTAGCATGCTTAGGGCAAACATTATGAAGCCTTCTAAGAACTTTAAAAGAGAGAGAAATCCAAGTGCCTTCTATAACTACATGAGAAGCACATACACAGCTACATGAGTTAAAATATAAATATGTTTTATTACCAAATGTCATAGGTATTTAGTTTGTTTACTGATCTTTTTATTGGGAAAAAATTTGTTATAGAGCCACAGTTGGTATCTAATTTTATCCAATAACACTGAACTGGATTACCAGAATGCTATAAAGTAAATAATACCTAGAAAAATGATTTATATAATTGAGATGAAATTTGTAACAATCTTTCACAATGAGAAAATCACCTTAAGTCAATAGTGTCATTGCTGATATTATGTATATATGAGCAAATAGGCAATTAACAATAGCTATGGCTGTACATTTTGCTGCCTCATAGCATTAAATGTAAAGCTATATGTTTAGCAATTTTTCAGAATGTGTGTCTTAACCAACCTTGTGAACTTTTCAGTCTTATTCCTGAGCTAGAAGGAAATCTTTTAAATAACTACTTTAACAGAGTGAAAATGTAATTTTTTCTCCTTGATTTCTTATTGGTATAGAGGTATGTATTCAGTGCTGTTCCCCACTTGTTCATAATATGTTTTTCAATTATGTGTATTGTTCTGTTTTTATCTTCTTGCATGGTCACAAGAGAAAAACCTGAGAAAAATAACACCACAGAGATTTTTCTGGAAAATACACCAAAGCTAATGAGATTATCCTTTACAACCTAAAGCCCTAATTCATTAGCAGATCTAGCCCTCACACCGTCTAACTCCTTTGAATCTTCCTGTTTATGCACAAGTTAATATGTTTAGAGTGCTAGGGATTCCACTTTAACTTATTTTAGCTAAAGAACTAAAACTACATAAATAGGAAGGCCAAAAAATTTATTAACCAGACCCAGGTTAGATGTAGCAATAAATCAAGCTTCAGATTTAGAAAAGACAATAGATATTTTTATATAACTGTGTATATTCTTTTAATTTTATAAACTATTTTTAAACAACGTGTCAGCATATTTAAACTAGTTTAAAATAGAGTAGTAGAGTGACTTCTCATATCATAATACACTTAAGAAAGTAAGACTAGCTGGGTATGGCGACACAAGCCTGTATCCCAGCTATTGCGAGGGGTGAAGGAAGAGTGTGGTCACAAGATAGAGGCCAACTTGTGCAACTTGGAGAGATACTGTCTCAATGTTTTGAAAAAAATAAATATAAAAAGTGCTAAAAGTGTAGCTTAGTGCTCCCTGGGTTCAATCCCCAGTACAACACACACAAAATAAAGTCCCGCCATCTGTCATTAACGAAACAAACCTAACAATCTACTCTCATAGCAAAATACCAAACATTCTAAATTATTATTATGGGCATTTTAAACCTGCTTCAGGCATCATAAAATTCACCCTAAAAATGGCGAGAGGTTTTGAAAATATAGCCTTCTTCATAAATAGACTCATGAGTTTTTTGTTGTTACCACAGCTGCTCATTTCTTACAATGCCTGGTACACTCCATGGCAATGCACAAGCTCAAATATTATTTGATATATTTATGGCAATTGTGGTCTACCTGATCATTCAAAATAACAAACTCCAGAAATGACAGGATATGAATAGGAGTTGCCCATGTTTGGAGAATATGCAAAATGACTTGCCTTTAAATGCCCGTGAAATTATTTAAAATCTACTATGCACTAACCATGATTATAGGTGTGGAAAATTCTCAATACTTAATCTTCTCTATCTCTGATTTTGTCTGTTAGAGTATTGTGAATTTACCTCTTTCAAATAATTTTTCTGAAATTTTGTGTATTTTGTTATCCTTTCCATGTTTAAAAGGTGGCTCTGGGGCTGGGGATTTAGCTCAGTGGTTTCGCCGCCTGCTGTGCAAGCACAGGGACCTGAGTTCGATCCCTGGTACCCCCTACACACAAAAAAAGGTGGCTCTGCTGAGCAGTGAAATGATAGAAATGGCAATGATAATAATAACACCACCTTGCCAAATTGCCTTCCACATATATAATTTTACTATATTATTATTAACAAAAACAGCCACCAGCACGTGTAAGATGCAGATATGTATAATGTTATTTAGAAATTTAAAAATTAAGCCTTGGGACTTACTGAGTTCCCTTAAATAATCACATCTACTTCTGATGCAGACTCTTACTACTCATCAATTTTTCTTAAATATTAAAATAATTTAAAGTAATAGAGATACTTCTAGTAAAGCAACAGATCTATTATTATTGGTTGTATTTCTTTATAATAGGCACTGCTCTAATGCCTTATTTGGATTTTATTTAATAATGAAAAATAATATTAAAAACCACTGATAGGGTATATTTTCTTTTTTCAGCATTGTTTATTAACTTTTTTACTAGTACATATTTGTCATACATATTGGTCACATTCATCATAGGCAATTTATACTTGTATGTAATATACCTTAATTCTTCTTTTTTCTCCATTTTCCTTCCCTCCCTTCAACCCCTCTTCCCCTCCCTATTTACACCAGCTTTGTTTCTGTTTTTTCCCCTTTCATTCTCTTTTTTTCCTTTTCCCTTCCCTCTCCACTCTCCCTCGTTCCCCTTCCAATTTGAACATATTCTTCCTACTTTCCAGTATCTATCCTCCATTATGTTCCTTATTAAGCTTTGGGTTTCTCACACAAGAGAAACAATCCAATATTTAAACTTGTGTGTCCGATTTATTTCACTTAAGATTATGGTCTGAAGGTGCATCCATTTTCCTACAGAAGATTCCAGTTTATCTTTCTTCGTGGCAGAGTAGTACTCCATTGTATATAAATGCTACATTTTCTTTATCCAATCAACTTTTGATGGGCATATGGGCTGTACATTTTCCCATTTTACAGATAAAGAATTGGGCACAAGAACAGGAGGACCGTAAGTCGTTTGCCTGACGTCCCTCATTTGGGCAAGACACCAAAAGATTACAATGTTGTTTTGCCCATCTGAGTAGTAAGATAACAAAAATAGCTTAACTTTCAAATGTTATGTTTTCTTCTCATTTGTTTTGATTTTTCTGAATTTTCTACAGTAGCTAAAAAAGTAGAGTTCTTGTGAGGAAACAACACAACCTAGGGAAATCATAAAGAAAGAAGATGAAGAGGACTCATGATAATTTTAGCACTCCTGGAAATTATCTTTTTTAGGGAAATGATGGGCTGAGATGAGACTGAGGCAGGACGAACCCATTTCTCTTACATGATAGTCTTATCTGCAATTACCTCGGGGAACATTCAAGGGGAAACCGTGCATCTTTCAGTCGAAACTGGCATGCGCCAGGACAGCCTAGGGCCCGGGGTGTGTACTAATGACCTGTGTCTGACAGGTCATGCAAGCACATGCGTTACAAGCAAAGTTCTGTCTTTGGTCCCCACACAATGCAATCGCCAGTGCAGCCTCACTGATTGAAGTAACTCAGTAAGTACTAGCCTACTGGGGCAAGTCTCTGCTTTAAAAGTGAGACAAATAGTATAAAAGAAAGTGCTACACTCTCTGGAGAATCTGTCCCGTAAAAAAGCTGCTACTGGAAGAACGAAGCTATTCTATGACAAAGAGGTCTTCTACTCTCCTATTGCCATTGTGTGTTCTTCTGTCTTTCCCAAGGTTTGCCCTTGAGTTCCTGCCACAAAGCTTCAAATTAACTAAAAGGAAGCCCTTCCTAGACCAAATAACATCAGATTTTTCTTGTCTAAATGATAACATTTCACATCACGATTAATCTTCTAGATATACTTGCCTAAATTCCAGCTAGAATGTTACAGTTCTTACATGCTTATTCCTGAAATCAATGATCAAGAAAAGCAGCTTTGAAATAACTAGGGCCATTATACGTGGTTTTTTTGTTTTGTTTTGTTTTTTGTTTTTAAGAATTATGCCTCCTTCCAGTCCCTTTTACTGATTAGGGAATCACCTTATCCGCTGCCTAAAGCTTCTTCTCCTGAGATGACTTTGTGGTGTGTGTTCCACCCTGAAACCCACTTGCTTCTCTCACAGATGGGCTGTGTCATGTGATGGGGTGCATTCCTTATTCGTGGGCCCAGTGGCACTGCATCAAGGTCATGCAAAAGAAAGCACTGGCTGACCCCATGTCACTGCCAGGGAGGTCCCGTGCCCTTCCTATTGTTGCCACACAGTGAGCCACAGGGCTGTCTTTAGTGGAGTGGAACTTTGTATTTTCTTGTTGAGGAAAGCAACATGCTGTTGCCACTGTGTTACTGATACCACCCAGCATCTTAATCATCGGTACGGCGATTTTCTTCTGTAAAGCAATCCCACTGACTCTTTGGAAATACTGTTTTACAGATCAGCTAACACAACTGCCATACTGGGATTAACTCACACCACTGCTGGGTTAATGCCACTGTTCACTGTACTCTTTGAAGTTATCTTTCTTTCCTGTCTTGAATTCTTTTGTTCTTAGTGTTAACAGTGCTTGGTAAGAATTTTTTCTTCTCCAGTAAATTCTTCCAAA
This sequence comes from Heterocephalus glaber, assembly GCF_053883595.1. Lineage (NCBI taxonomy): Eukaryota > Metazoa > Chordata > Mammalia > Rodentia > Bathyergidae > Heterocephalus > Heterocephalus glaber. Next base: position 12,946,893 of record NW_028258156.1, read on the forward strand.
TAAAGATATATGAAAACTATAGCTTGTAAGTCCCTGAGTCTGAGCCATTTTAGTTTGCTTTTCCACTTGGTTAATAATTTAGAGGAATGTGAAATTCTAGGTTCAAACCACTTTTTTCTCAGACCTTCCATGGCACTGATCTGTTGTTCCCTAACATCCAGGATTTCTATATTCTTCTGATTCTTCCAAATGTAAAGAAGGCATTATCTTCATCATCCTTTGACTCTCCAGGAGCGAGTTAAGATTTTTCTCTTGATCTGGAGTTTAGGAAATTTCATACAGGAGAATCCAGGCCCTCTTCTGTCACTTAGTCTAGCCATCCGTAGCTCCTTGGCTTCAAAGCCTGACTTCTTTCTTTAGCTGTGGGAAAAAAAAATGCCTTTCTCATATTCGCTGAAATTTTCCACCCTACACTTTTCTTTGTTCCTCATTTATGAACCTCAGATGTTGTAACTCTGATTTTTTTTTTTTTTGGTCATTGCTTTATTTTCTAGGCAATTTCCTAAGTACTACTGTCAAACTCTCCTGTGAAATATTTCACTTTAGTCAAGGTGTATTTAGTGTCTACATGTGTCTTCTCATTCTTTAACTTTTCATAGTTTCTTAATTCTTTTTTATTACATTATTCTCTGCTTACTCAATTATCTTCTTTCTTCCTACTGGTATCTATTCTCTTTCTTTTTGGTTTTACTTCCATTCTGTTGGTCTTCTTCATAACTTTTGGTTGTTTTCCAAACTTGAGAATAAAGGCCTGGGGATTTTTTGTCCGAGTATGCAGTAGGTTTCCTCTACTGGAAAGGTGTTGAATTCCTTCCCTGGGGTGTACAGATATACACACTTATATTTTGCCTCCATTGTCATTCTGATCTGTACATGGAAATCTATGTTCATGAGCAGGAATTGTGACTGGCAGGCTTTGCTTGGGTCCTCAGGCAGGAAACCAAGCTTTAGATGAAGAAGGTCTCTAAATAGCCCAATGAGGAGGGTTATAATCTAGGACAAAGGTATCCCACATTTTTTAACAGGAACTTCATATTATTTTCCATGTTTTGAACACAATGACAGGAAATCAGGGAGGTAGTGAATGCAGAAAGCATGTAGCTGTGAGCAAAATGAAGATCTACCTGGTGAGGCTTGAGGGTTGGTGTAAAGAGAAAACCAGAGCAAAAGAGCTGGAAAAACATCCAGAATCCTCAGTAGCTATAAATGAGAAAACGAATAGCACCCCAAATGAATAAAACATACTGATATGCTCAGCCATTTTAAATATTCAATGAGCGCCACCCAATGCTGATCAGTGCTCAATTCTTGGCTGTTCTTGAACTTGATTGTTTCATGGCAGGTGAGTAATTCTTCATACTCTTTTATCCGGCTAATAAAGAGCTTTCTTCCTGCTTCCTGCCTCTCAGAAGGCTACAGTGCAGACAAGTGTGGCCTAATCATGCACTCACCTGTTGGCATGACCCTGGGACCTGGGAGAGGCAGAATCTTGGCACAATTAACATTTACATCACCACAGCCTTACAAAGCTGAACTCTACAAGGAAGTTCCACAAACCAGAGCTGGCCAGGGACTGTTCCTGATTTTGGTCGTGCTGCAGACACTGCATTATTTATGTGGGATTGTTTGGAATTGTAACTGAACACACAAATGCACTGGTTGGTTTGTATTAAGCTCCTGTATATACATTAATGTCTCCATATTATATACGTATGGTTTTATTGCTTTGCTTACTCTTTAGCCTCTGGGAAATCTGACTTTTATTTTTTACTAAGTCAGGCTTTCACAAAGTATAAGTCTATGAATCAAATGACCCAGGGAGCTGGGTAATAATCTGGGCATTACACCAAACCCATGCTATTAAAAATGGGCCTCCTGGGCTTCTGCATTGTACCTCCTCCCCTCACTTGATACACTGGTTCTTTGGATCTTTGTGCATAATTAGGTTCTGTGAAAGATGCAAAAAAGGCCTTGAGCAACCCCTGTGCTGTGGGGAGAGGTCACCATGGGGAAAAGGTTGCAACATTTTATCACCAAATGCAAAGGGGGGGACAGTGACAGCTGTGTAGCCCAGCAGACCAAATGCCCGCAGGCCTCCTGAGCAGAGTTGTCACCTCGGAGGTGTAAGCTCAAAGAATCCTGTGGTGATTAAGAAAATGCTAGCTCCAAGCTTTGTTGAGGATAAGCCTGGAGAGGAATGAGAAAAGCGTTGGACAGGGGTGGCCTTAGCAATTTCTTAAGCAGAAAGTCATTGTTTCCCTTCCCTTTATAACTTTACTTTCAGAAAAACTACTAAAAACGAAGTGAAATCCATTCCTCTCACCTTATCAGGTAAGCATCTTGCAAACATTTTCTAGAAAGGGGCCTGGGCAGCTCAGTACAAGTGTGCAGCCATAAGGAGAATTAATTAGCCATACACAAGGTTGGGAAAATATCCCAGAAGACAAGAAACATTTGCATTTTTCATTTATATGGTAATGTTAATTTTCTCCCTTAAAGGGCAAAAACTGCGAGGCTTGTTTTGATTAAGAACATGTGACTGGGAAAATGCGAACATGCAGAAATAGTTAGCATATAGCACCCCCTTCAAAGCCAGGTGTGCCAGCCATCTTGTTACCACTCAGTGCTACCAAAATGCAAAAAGTGCTAGGTTATTTTAAGGAAGCATCTAATGTAAGTGTACATTTTGCTTTCCCAACTACAACCTTATAAATAACTTAAGTGGTCATTTGAAAGCAGAATAAAGGGTATGGAATCTGATGAAACAAAAAAGTTTCAAAGGTTAGTAAAGGGTGAATTCCTTACAGGTATACAGTCACAAAAAGTAAGGTCGGGGGAGGGAGGAGTACACTGGTAGAGAAGCCAGAAAAAAAGAGGCAGCTAAGTATTAAAAAGGGAACCATCTGGGAAAGAATTAAAAGGGTGTAGGAAGAGGTAGTGCAGCAGAGGAAGTAGCTGGGCTGTCCCCAAACCCACAGTAACCAAGCAACAGAGTAACTATTCCCTGAGCCTCAGGAGAGATGTGTTACGGTGTAGATTCTAGAACGTGCAGTCATTTCTACATGCTGTCCCTCAGCATCTGAAATGGCCACAGTTTTGCCCTTGGGTCGTCCACCTCAGGAAAATGGTACCATGAAACGACCACTGTCCTGATGTTTTCAGCCTCAGATAAAAATCCAGAGGAGCAGCAATCCTTGTCCTTCCATTTCATTGTTTTCAGGAACAAACCATAAATACTGGAGCTCCGCTCACAGCCCATTTGGTCTGCTTCCAGGGGTCTCATCACGTGCCGATTAAGCTGAGAAGCAGCAGACACCAGCTGAGGTCAGGAAGAGGATTTATCAGGTCCCACGGCTTCCAGTACTGGAGTCATTTCTCTCACTTGGTCTCACCATTGTAAGAGTTAATTAAACAGCAATAATCAATATGACTTTATGATGCTCTAATCCAATGAAGATTTTATTTACAGTTGTTTTGTGTTTTTCTTCTAAGGCAGAATCTGTATCTTTGTTCTTTTATGTCTGCTTAGAGAGAAACCAACCCACCCTGTACTCTATGAGAAACACAAGACAGATTCCTCCTGAGTCAAGTCAAGATGAAATGAATTCTTTATTTTGAGATCTCCCATGTAAAATACTGTAGGACGATTGGCAGCAGCAAACAAGCAGGAAAACAAAGACTGTTAAAATTAAGATTCTAAAATAAACTGAAGAGATTTTTTTAAAGTATAAAAATAAACTTTAATAACTTTTCTCTCTTCACACAGCCACATCCATGAGGATGCCAGTTTGGTCTTTCTTAATAGTTGAAAAGTTTCATGGAAAAATATTTGAATGGTCTTCCTGAGATATTTCTTTCCAGTAAGTATAAAATTCATTAGATTAAGGCCACTGGGAAAAAATAAAGGATAATATTTGGAATAGAACAGAAAAGGGAAGTAAATGTATATTCAGGATCACAACAAGGGGCTTGTAATGAAAGTGAATGAAAACTGGGTAATGAGAAATTGCTGGGAAGAAGTTTAAATGGCAATATCAGCACCATCTGAGCAAGACTCAAAGAAGAAAACCATATTGGTAAGGAATACTTGGAAGATGGTATAGAGAATTAAGGAATAAATTAATTTAAGGAATAACATCTCAAACTAGCCTGGAAAATCAAAATGCCATAAATATCAATTTATTCCATTTTCTATCTGCGTAGGGTTAAGTTCATGAATGTAAAACCCATATAAAAAGATTTATTCTCCAAGAAATTTAAAGAGCAGATTAGGAAACTTATAGTACCTCATTTTATAAAAGAAGTTCTGGAACTTATGGAGTCAGACCACAAAATGCAAATACCAGATGTCAACAATTGTGTTTGATGATGGCAAAGTGTGGTCAACAGCTTTAGTAGACTACTTCCTTTTCTGAACTACACAGCACCTACTTCCTCAGTCAACACTTTAGCCCCTTAAGTGTCCTGCTTAACTTGTGTAACTGTCTTTGGGCAGATATCTCAACTCCCACCTTTAGACCTGGAGATGCTAAGGAACAAAGGACATGTCTTCTATTTCTGCACCATTTGATTTTACAATATACAAGGAAATGTAACTGTTTGGTATCAATGATAGCCTTTGTAATGTCAGTGGAGAAACTTATACTTTCATTTGTAAAGTCATCTTTGAAATGAAGAAGATGATGCTTGATATTGATGGCCAGTGACTGCACTTATTACTTCAACTGAATCTAGTTTGAGAGATTTTAAAAGCTAAGGAGAGAAAAAAAATAAGGACAAAGTATATATATTGCACCACGCTCTTGGTGAAATCAATCTAACTGCATACTGTATTAGCCATTTTCTTGCTGCTGAAAAAAAAAATACCTGACACAACTTTAAAAAAGAAAAGTTTATTTTAGCTCATGGTTTCAGAAGGTTCAGTCCATGGTTTAGTTCATAGCTCCAAGGCAGAGTTGCATGATAGAAGGGCACGGTAGAGAAAAGCCCTGGCTTTCATGGCAGAGAGGGAAGGGAAGATCCAAAAAGAAAAAGGCCCTAAAAGTGTCCTACTTCTTTCATGGGATCCAGCTCCTAACTGCACACTTAGCTATGAATTTATCAACTGATTCATCTTCTAGTTGAAATAGCAACCTATGATCCCATCACCTTCTGGAAATACCACCTCTGAATAAATGAGACCTTTGGGGGACATTTTAGATGTAAACTATAACAGATACTAGGTATGCCTTGCATGCAGGGTGTCATCATCTCATCCCAAATATGTGAAAAAAAGAAACAGAATGCCTCTGTATGTATGTAGATCAGGCTGAAAGGGTAGGTAATAAACTAAAATTTAAGTGATGGGATTTCAAAAATTTACATAGTTCTTTATAAAACTGATTTGAAAGCAAATATCATAATTACCACCAATTAATTAAAAAGTGAGCATCACTAATAAATTCACTGCATTTACACATACAATTGCAATACACATAACCTGTATTGGTGACTTTGGTAAAGTCTCAAGATTCATTTTTTAAATTTCAGTTCTTTAACAAATATTTCTGGAGCACTTTTTGCCAGGGACACACACATGCAAGGTAAAAGCGACCATGCTTACTTTTTAGAGCGAGAGACAAAGGATGATGGTAATGATTTCTTAATTATTCATTCATGCAATAGATTGTCACTGAGTATTTCATATCTGCCCCTACTGTACTCTGGAAATACAGCAGTGAGTAAAACAAACTCCTTGTTGTTTTGGAGCTTAAACTACAGTGAGAAAGAGAAATCATCAATAAAAAGGTCAATACCCTCTGTATCTGTGCATTCTGCATCTGTGGATTAAACCCACTGCAGATAGAACATACTCAGGAAAAAAACTGCATCTGTACTAAACATGTACAGACTTTTTGTCATTATTCCCTAAGTATTCAATACTCCATGATTTACATAGCATTCACACTGTACTAGGTATTACAAGACAGTCAGAAATGATTTAAAATACACAGAAGGAAGTGGATAGGTTATATGAAAAACTACACCATATGCATAAAAGACTGGAGCATCCACAGAGTTTTGTAACAGTAAGGGGTCCCAGAAAACCAATCCCCCATGGATACTGAAGGACAACTGTATATTAAAATATTTTAAATGTTATGGAGCCAGATAGAGCACTAGGAAAAGAATCCTAGGAGGTCCAACATGATTTAAGTTGTGTGATCCAAGCCACCCTTTCCAACAGAAAGATAAAAGAGAGGCAATCAGCAAGGGAAAAATGTCCTACCACCCAGAAATGTTGATTTAAAGAACAGCAATAATAGTTTCATGTCTTGAAGCCTCCTTATATACTAGTAGCATTCTAAGTGCTTTGCATGTACTACTGTGTTTATTCACGAAAACCTCTGAGCAAAGTATTAAGCTCATATAACAGATGAGGCCCCTGCATTTTATGTAGAAGCCACATTAATTGTTCAATATCCCCAACTCATAAGAGTCACAATTTGAACCTAAGTGGAATAAGATAAAATTCTTGTAATAATTATGTAAACAACAGTAACAAAAAAAATTACAAACTTTGGCGGTGGACAGATCCTGTGAATAAAACAAAGGCCCGAAGGTCAACAGGGAAACCTCTCTGAGAGGAGCACATGTCACCCGAAAGCCAGAAGATGGAGACAAGTGACAGAAGATGGAGTGACAGAACTGGGATGGAACCCTCCAGGAGGGGCGAGGGCAGGGGCAGGAAGCAGGCCATGTTGGCCTGCAGGGATTCTGGACTTTTATTAGAAGCCATGAGGGAGCTATTATTCAGCCATTATCTGGTTTTCCTATTAAGGAATATCACTTTTGCTTCCATGTGGTGAAAGAACTGAATTTCCATAGGCAATTTAAAGAAAATGTGTTAGGAGGCACTTGCAGGGCTCACTTTTTACAACTATGCAACAAAAAGACAGATAAGGAATAACAAAGAGTCTCCAGCTTGTGTAAATGCATACACAGCCTATGATTCTGCCCGGTGCCTGGTGTTTACTAATAACTAAAGCAAAATTGCTTTGTAAAAAAAATTGCCTGCTTGGTCCTTTTGCCCTGTGAAACAGGCTGCATGCAAGAGGGTGTCTGCCGAGTCGGGTCTCCAAATCCTTGCTACCACAGGATTTACTGCCCAAGAAGGGGACTGTGTTTCTTCACCCTCATGAACTTCATTCTGTCGTTTTTGATCGTTTCTCTAACTACAGAAGGTCACTTGGAAGCTAGTCGGGACTTACTTGGATTTGACATGTTCAAAACCTTCTAGCCACACATTAAATTTAGTTCTCTGTGAGAAGAGGCCGTTGACCGAAGACCGTTCTGGAACTATACAAACGAACTCCCTCTCAATCTGTCTTCACAGGAATTTTCAGTGTTTTATAGCACACTGTGGTTTTTGAATTCAGGATCAAATCTGAAACTGGATGGCTTTCTGGGCAGTAAAGCAGAGCTAAAACGTCACAGCGGCAAGATTTCTTTCAGAAGTTTGCTATCGTGAGCGCCACCAAGCGGCCCGTGCAGATTCTACAAGTGCCCCGAAGTTCCAGTCCACTGGATGCTTTGCCTAGTTATTTACACGGAGAGCCCTGCTAAGTACACTCGTGCAAAGTGAGAGACTCAGAGAATCCATGCGTTAAACTTTCCCAAAATCTAACCAAAGCATAAACATTGCTGCCACAGTTTGAACTTCCAAATGTGGCATTAAGAGAACTGTCTGATGCACTCACTGTATTATCACAAAGGCATAAAGGAACTAAAACTAAGCCAGGACTTTAAAGTATCTCTCTCCCACTGATGCAGGCTGCTCTCCTTTTGCACAGCTGGAGAAATAAATTCGCATCTGTTCCTGGGGTGTAACCCAGTTTAATTGAGCAACTTTAACCTAAGAACAGGAAGATGAATTGCCAATGTCCTCAGTTTCATATCAGCACTGTTCCCATTCTACACGTGGACTAACGTAAGGTGTAAAGACCTCTCACACTGACAAGTTGCCTAATTTGTTCTTGTTGTCGTTAACTGTTCAAAAATTAGGTTCCGTGGAGCAATAGAAAATGTGGTCTCAGCCCTAGAGAGGCCGAGACTCAAAGGACAATGATACAATATCACATCCTCTTCTCTACTTACAAATGTAAAATACACATGGGGGGCGCGGGTGGCTGAACTGAGATAAGAGAGCCGACACAGAACCCTGGGAGGCTGAGGCAGGAGGACTGCAATTATGAAACTAGCCTGGGCAACTTAGTGAGAGCCTATCTCAAAATAAAAAGTAAAAAAGGGGGAGGGAGTGGAATATAGCTCAATGCAAAGGCCCTGGGTTCAAACCCCAGTACTCCATTTACAAAAAAGAAAAGGCTCCATCTTCAGCCCTTCCCATTCAATACATGCCTCACTACCCACACTGTGACAAACACAATTAGAACATTTAATCGATCCGGATTTATTCAACATTTTAGGGATTTTCATTTATTTTAGGCCCAAAGAGTGTTGTTTGGAAATGATTTCTTTTTTTCTCTTTTTTTTCTTTTTTTTTGTACCAGGTATTGAACTCGGGACCTTGTGCTTGCAAGGCAGGCGGCGGAACCACTGAGGTAAATCCCCAGCCCTGGAAATAATTTCTGTAAGTAGTAAGCAAAGGATTAAAGTTGCATAAAGTAGTTTCTAGAGGTGAAGACAGCGTGTCATGACGCACTTGCGTGGTATTTAAGATTCTGACGTAGGGAAAACACATAGGCCCGTGTCAGCATAGACAGATTTCAGAATAGACAGTGAGGAACAGTTCCCTTAGCTCCCAGGTAAGGCACTCTGGACCGACGGGTGCCCACTTTGCCCAATGACACAGAGCCCGGAAACTGCAGGGTCCTCTGGCGCCACCTTTGGAGTCACACGGTGTACTGCAGCTTACAGAGCATTCCGGTCCTCGTCCCCTTTCATCTGTATCTTACAAAGCTGTAGTAATAGGTTGAGCCATCACTCCGTGGAGAGGTGAGGAGACTGTGATTCTTGTCTCAGAGAGAGTAAAGGTCTATCAGTTGCTGAAAACTGGACTAGTCCCCGGCCAAGATGCTTGCTCTGCAATGATTGGTGTTGATTTCATTTTCAAAACACTGCAGTGTTTCATTCATTTCTCCCAAGTAGGCTACAAAATGGGTAAAGCCAGTGTCGATCCTATGTAACAAGTGAGCAAACTGACAGGAAAAAGGGAAAGTGACTGCCCGAAGGTCTTTCAGAGCTAGAGCTAGGAGCAGAATCAAATCTCCTGAATTCTAGCTCCCATTTCCTTCTCGGTATTGTCTACTGTCCCTTCTATATTCTGTTACCTGCTACAAGAATCAAAGCCAGTGTGGCTAAGGATGCTAGGCAAGTGTGTCCAACCTGTGCCCTACAGGCCACCTGCCTTCTTTTTTTAATGTTATAATAAAAACTATTTATTAAAAAGGGAAGTGTTGTTACTTGTATACATTAACTATATTATTTATTTTATATGCAGCCCAGGACAATTCCAATTCACTAAGTACTACACAGCCAGGCAAAAGTTGGACGTCCTTGCAAAGAAATAGGAACAAATTTGATGAATTTTTGAAAGAAAAAGTAGACCCAGAAAATATTTTCTGTTGTGGTTTTTGTTTGCAATCATTGGAGGGAGAAAAAAGGCATAACATACACAGAAGTCACACATTAAAGTCATGCCTTAAAGAAAAATATATCTGTCTGGTGAGTAAGTTGGAAGACAGTAAGGAAAAGTAAGCATTTCTGAACTTGTATCAGTGAATTTAGAGAGCAGGAGCTACACCTTTTTTCACAATTATTAAATAAATAAAAATATCACATATGCAAAAGGCAACTTGTGTGAAGATTTCATATTTATTAGCAAAGAGATTCACAACAAAGCTAGGTATGATGACGAATGCCAGTTATCCCAGCACGTGAGAGGCTAAGGCAGGAGGACCGCCAAGAGTTCAAGGCCAGCCTGGACTACAGTTAGGACCTGTCTCAAAAGAACACAACAAAAAAGGATTCACAACATATAGGAATTCCAGAACTATTTCTTGCAGACGGGTAAATAGATCTGAAAGCTTTGAACTTCATTGTTCAGGAAAGTCTGGTGGATTGGTAATCACAGGCGGCTCTGGACAGTTGAAAAGACAGCCAGTAAGTAGCTCACTGCTGAGACCCACAACTGTGTAGCTCTTATAGAAACACAGAATCTGAAAACCTGGTTCCATAAATCTCCCACAGACACAAAAGAATGACTGTATACATTTTTAATGTGAGTTTACATTGATGCATCCAACTCAAATTTAACATGCCATAGCATTATTTTATACTTACAACTCTTTGATGCTTTAGGTCTTGGGTCCTAATAATTTTAAGATACTTATCTGCTTCATCTTACAATAATAATAAAATACTTTCAGAATCACAATACTAATATTACTACTGCAAAGAAAACTACTCAGTAAAGAAAAAGGAAGGAAAAGAGGGAAGTAGGGTGGGAGGAAAGGAAGGGAGAGGGGAATGAAGGATGGAAGAGGAGGAAAAGGGCAGGAAGGGAGAGGAGGGGAGAGGGAAGGAGAGGAAGCAAGGGGAGAGAAAGCAAATAAACCTGGGATCCAGCTTGATTCTGCAACTTGGGAGTTAATTCACTACTTCCCAACTCAGCGCCCTCAACTGTAAAATGGTATAAATGATCATGTTCACAGTGACCCTATTGTATCAACCAACCACCTTGCTTACCTTCTCTCAATCATTCTGCACCCAACTCCATTATGTGCTTAATACATATACTCCCATTTGACTAAACCAATACCTAGGAAGTCTTTACCACATGCAGAGGTACCAAGGTCTGACTACAAAGGGCATTCCCTCATCTGCTTTATTAAGAGCTAATTCCTTTTTTCGTGGTAAAGTCATAAATTGGTGTCCTGGTTTTACATACTCATCACTCGTGTACCCTCTTTGTGATTCAGTCCCCTGAAATTCCGCTCCAACTGATGCCAAACTTCTGACATCTCAGAGCTAGAAGATCAGATCTCAAATTATGGTAACAGTGTGGCTAAGTGAAGTCCAATTAATGGTTCAGCAGCCAGTCACTAGAGATATCTCTGTAGGCCTGTTGCCAGGAGAAATTCTATCCACTATGATCCCACTGCCATCACTCTCTTGTGTTGTAACAAGATGAGGAAAAGCAGTGGATTCAAGCTGGACTCCCACTCCCAGGCTGGATGTGAGAGCCCACATTTATCACACACGAACTGTAAGGGTAAGAAAGCCATCATCCTGAACTTGGACTCTGACTAGACAGCGCTGAGATCTCAAGAGATAGTAGCAAGGACGGAAACAGACTTATTCACCAAATGTAGAATTTTGAAGTCAGCATGGGGGTAGACCTATAATACTATACTGTATTCTGTGAAAAACTAGCTAAGACCGCTTTGGGATAAAGTGAAGGGTGAGTTGACAATTGACTCAAAGAGGGAGTTGTGTTGCTTGGAGAAATGAATCGTAGGCTGGGAAAAGAGAAAAAAAATGCTGATTTTACAGCAAGGCATATTCAGACTACTGGTAGACCTAGGCCCCAGGCTACATTCATTCTCATAGACCGGAATTCGAGGCCAAAACAATTCACTCACCATCTCCTCCTAAAGCCTACAAGAAGTCAGTTTCCACAGGATCAGGTCTGGGGTTAGATAGGTAGAGGTGCAGCAAGGGCAAATGTGAACATTCTGGAAGGTGTGTGTTTGTGTGTGTGTGTGTGTTAGAAAACATTTCCACTGTAGTCTCAGGGAGTGGGTTGGGGTGATGTATAAGCTGAAACAAAAATTAGTCCTTCACTGGGGAAACACTGAACATATAAGAAAAACATTTCAGGCAAAATTCATTTCCTGCCTACTCCCTAAGTAAATATTTTAAATAAATACAAAGAAAAAATCAAGATTCTTAATATCCTTTATATAGAAACACCACCCCATTTCTCCAAATCAAGTTTGCTCTAGAAAAGGTCCAATCAGCCTAACACCTATGGACTGTTGTACAATTTGACTCTAGCTCTTTATGACTCAGGGGCTTGGTCCATCTGGTGAAAGGGATTTGCTTAACAAGTGAACCTAGTGTCAAGAGAACTTTTGAGACCCAGAATATGCAGCTAAAGAGCTTCGCAAAGATGAAGAAGAGCATCTTCCACTTGTCTTCTAGAGAAAGATACCATGCCTCATGTAGCATGGTCTGTTAAATATTAATGAATCTACAAGCTTTAAAGAACCCCTGGGGTGGCCTAATTACTATTAGAACTGTTTAATTCCTGTGAGTAATCCACTTCATTAATTTTGCCAAGTAATACTTAGTCTGTGTTTGATTTTTCATGGCTCATTTCCAAAATGTTAACATTAAGACAACAACACTGTCTGCAAACCACAGTGCGGTGATAAAACACTAACAGAAACACTAGGAACTTATGATTATATTAACTTTTCTGAGTTGCTCCACATCCTGCTTTAAGTTCAAAAACTCCCAGGTCTCAGCTTTCTAGTTTTTCCTTCCTATGACCTATAGTACTAGAAGAGTAACTCTCCTCAAAGATGTCTACCTCCTAATTCCCAGAGCCATGGATTTTTTCCTTATATGTCAACAGGAGATTTGCAATGTGGTTAGGATTCAGGTTTTGCAATACGGAGAGTGCCCTGGACCAGCCAGCTGGGGCCAGCGTGATCACAGTGGGCCTTAGAAGAGGAACACAGGAAGTCCAAGCACAGTGGAAGTCACCGTGAGAATGAAGCAGAGGCTGCAGTGATGCAGCCACACTCCAAGACAGCATCCTCTATGAGCTGGAACCAAAGAACAGATTCTTCCCTGGAGCCTCCAGAAGGAACTAGGTCTTCTAACAGTGATTTTCATCCTCTAGACTCATTTCAGACTTCCTACCTCCAGAACGGTATGACTAGAAATGTGTGTTGTTTTTAGCTGCTAAGTATATGGCAATTTATTATGGAAACAACAATAAACCTAAAAGAGATATATCTGTAAATTTATGAGATGTTTGAAACTTCACAGGAAACAGCCCATCAAGACTCAGTGGTTGCCTCATATGCTACCACTCTTTGAGCACAGAGCTTGCTTGGACAAGCTGTGGACAAGCCTGGCTCCATCTGATGAGCCACCTGTAGCTACAGATTAAGAAGAAAACACAAGGGCTGGGGATTTAGCTCAGTGACACTGCACTTGCCTTGCAAGTGCAAGGTCCTGAGTTCTATCCCTGGTAGCGAAAATAATTAATTAATTAATTAATTAATTAAAAAGATAGGAACAACAAAATATCCACTAATGGATGAAGAGAAAAGCAAATTTTGGTATATCCATACAAGGAAATATCACTTATCCATAAAAAGGAGAGAAGAACTGATACAAATGACAACACGAGTCAACCCATTATGCTACTTGAAAGCAGTCACAATGGGCACATAATATATGATTTCATGTGTATGAAATATCTATAATAGGAAAATTCAGAAAACAAGTGAGTGTCTGCAGAGTTTGGGGGGAATGGTAACCGCTTAATGGGAACAGGGTTTCTCTAGGGTGATAAATATTTTCTAGAACTACACATAGACAGTGGTGATGATTGCACAATATTGTGAATGTACTAAACTCTATACCTCTAAATGGTGAATTTCATAGTATATGAATTTTACCACAATAAAGATCATGGGAAAAGTATTTTATAAGGCATGGCAATTATTTGTCATATTCATTTATTTGCCACTACATAACTCTATCTACTGGCAAAACCATACATTGAAATGGTTTTACCATAAAACACAGCAGAAACCTCAAATGCTACTCTTCTTCTAAGTGTCTTTGGATTTGGGTTATTCCTTTGCCATCAAGGGCCCAGACTCCATGTACAACACAGATGCCTCTCCAAGGTCTCTTTGAGCCAGAACCAGAATTCCTTCCTCATGAGCCTCTCCTGTCAGCCTAAAACTTAACAGCTTGTTTTGTCAAATGGAGTAAAAAGCCAATCAATAGCATCTGTCCTGATTAATCTGATCCTATTCTAAGCTATGATCAGCAAGAAAAGCAATTCAAACTTTAGGATTATGTAGGATTTTCATTTCACAATTTTAATATATCAAGATAACTTAAATTGATTCCTTGATAAGGCTTAGTCACTAAGTAGATGACACCATTAGGAAATCATTTCTTTAAAGACAGTGACTGATACTTCAAAAGAATGTCATAGGTATGTATTACTGAGCTCTTCAAAACAACTAAAGCACTAAGTGAAAAAAAATGGTTAATTGGCCCACCCTTGCTGAAAAAGACAAAGTGGTACACTCCACTGCATTTTCTTATCAAAATATTCCAAAAGTGGATTTTGCAAGCAGCAGATGGCGCTATCAGCCTAGCTCTGAAATTAAGATGACAATGTCATTTTCTTTGATCCTCCATTATACAGAACATTATAGTGATTTCTTTCTTTTAATTGATTGTACACTTGGAATAAATGTCACTATTCTTGGAGTCAAATGCATCCCAAATCTTGAAATCCTAAGAAATGTATCTCAATTATCTCACAGAAACAGCTTTTAAAACATTATTACTATTAATTGGGTATTTTCTTATGGATAGGCACTTTACTGCATCCTCCCATACAACTTCTTACTTAATCCTGACAAACTCAAAAGACTATTGTTTCCACTTTTCAGAGACAAATGAGACAGACTTGTTCTTTGCCCAAGTTGCTCTCTCTGTTAGAAAGAGAACCAGAATTCAAAATACAGTCCAACTTCCTCCAAAGCCCACACCCTTAACCATGCACAGAGCCACAGTACTGTAGTGCTGGTCCTGGAATTTGGGAAAGGACATTTCAAAGACAAGTTCATTAGATAAATGTCAAAGTAGAAAATCTACTGATTACACAAGGGACACAAACTCACATCATTTAAAAAGCGAATGCCACTTATGTTCAGTTTTCATTCAAAGCTTCCAACAACTATGACCTTATTTCTCTCTGGGAAAAGTTAAGAATGAAAGATGGTCTCCTATTGAGTCCAACCATCTAAGACAAAGACCTTGAACAACATTCACAATGAAAGGTGACCTGAACCATAGAAATACTGCAAGCTTCATCCACTGTGTGGGGAAAAAAAAGTAAGGGAAACTGAGACAGTCTTCCCTACAGCAAAGAAGAGAGAAAGAAGCATGTCATTTGCATATATGAAATTTGACCTTTCCATCCTCAGCTATTTTTCTGAATTGTTAAGAGGAAAAATCAGTAGTTTGCCTGCTGTGGCACTATTTGGGATTAAAAAAAGCCTAGATATATAATGCAAAAGTTGGAAAAATAGTAAGGCACATTCTTTCTCTGTAATGATTTATAAATGTTATCTGTTTTTTTAAAAAATGAACATGGTATGAGAGTTTCTCCTCTTTCAAACAAAGTGTTAGTCATCTCTGAAGTAAAAGTAAACTAAGGGCCTCTCAGAACCCAGCACTCCATGTTCCTAGTCTCATTTAAATAAGTTAAATAAGGTTTTATTCTGAAACACTTGGGATGGAATAATACAAAAGCAGGTGACTCCCTTTACCTGCTGCCGCCCCTGATCGATAGCAAATCAGGACAAACCCAAGATGACAAAGCCTCACCAGGCTTTCCCATGACAGGGAGGCCTCCCCACACAGGGCGGATCATAGAGTCACAGGGCAGTGAGCACAGGACAAGGCCCAGCCCAAGAGGCCAGGTACACAAAAGCATGGCTTCCAATGTATTCCTTTCTCACCTGCACAGCCCTCACCACCTCAGCACTGTGTTCTATCAGTTTTCTTCCCTTTGATACTGTTTCTGGGGTGTCACCCAAGCAAGACACCTGTCCTATTCAAAACACAACTTTACTTTTTACCTCTTGTCATTTTTTAATGTGGAAATAATCCTTCCTTGCCCTTGGATAAACACCAGGTCTCATGCTTTTATTATAGGCAGCTAAGTTAGATAGAAGTTAATACACAGTTAGAGAAGGACTGGGCTCTCGACGAAATCAGCACAAAAAATAAAGACATCAGAACTGTGGCTTGGAGGTGCATCTGAAGGCCAGGCCTCAAGATGAAGAGGCAATGACCAGGCTTGGATGCCTCCCTAAGGGATAAACTATAACGAGATTATACTGTAATTAGCACCACATGGTCCAGTAACTCTGGATAGGCGGCAGTCACCCCGGTGGGTGGCCAGAGCATCTGGGCCCATCCTTTGCCAAAAACACATTTGTTCTTTCCATGTACCTTTACTACATGACTCATTTCCCTATTGGATCAATATTAGCTAAGTAGATATACACTTGTTATTCTATGGGCTGACTGTACTTTGACCCATGTTGTACCACATTAGGACTTTGCTGTATAAATTACCCCTGACAAAGGGCCTCAGTGGCCACTCAATCAAGACCTCTGGTGGAAATCAGGAGCTATTTGCTCCTTCTTTCCAAAAAACTCTCCCTTACTTCTTCCTTTGGTTTGTGACTTCGTTCCTTGATATTATATAGTACCACAAGCTCAGCACATTTGACATCTAACAAGGTGGGAATTGTATTTCTCCTATATTGCTTTTTCTGCTTACTCTTAAGTAATCCACAGTTTTATATATACTGAAAGTTGCAAACAGACTTATTTCAAAAATGAATACTTTGATGCAAAATATGCATCAAAACTCTTACGTGATTAAACATCAAAACCTTATCCCTTCCCCAGGCCAGGCTAGCTTCTGACTAAGCCTACAATGGGAAAATGACACATGGATAAATTCTTTGTACTTCTCCCACTGGCACTTGTCTCCTTCATGTCTTCTTCTATTTGCTAGTAAATACTTTCTCCTGTGTCAGAAGAGGAGCTGGCTGTGGGATGAGGAAGGGCAAAGTATGGGAAGTGGATGAGGAATACCACTGGAAATGATGTCACATTTGTCCAGTTTCCCCTCTGTGGCTCTGGCAGAACTTAGGGCCGACTGTGACTTACATGGAAGCCTTGTGGGCTCTTCAGAGCAGCCCATCACTGGAACTTGTCTCCTCACCCCCTTGACTCAGCAGTTGCTTCTCCATGCTGGGTGGCCACTTTCAAGAGTGAGTTTGTTTGTTTGGTTTTGTTCCTTTGTTTTGCTGCTAGCTGATGCTCCTCTCAAACCTCTTCTGTTTTGGCTTGGTGAGAACCACATTGCGCTTCCTAATGAGTTCCTCCTGAAAGATTCCTTTTCCTCCACTCTCAGTTTTTCTTGACACTCAAGGACAGCTATAAAACATTTTAATGTGCCTCTGTTTTCTGCAGCAGCAAGGCTGAGCTTTTACTAGGATACACTAGTGATCCCGTTCTTTTTAGTTGTTCAGTTGGTATTATAACAGGTCAACTTGGCCCCTGTAATCTGCAAACATTGTTTATTCAATCTGAGTCTCTTCCTCTTCCTTTGCGATAGGTCAAGGTTTATTTTCCACCTCTGTTTAAAATGATACAAATATCCCAGGCTTTTGGTCTTTATCTGCCCACTGAACACTTCATCATCCATCCGTGGCAGACTTGCATCCTGACCACCTTAAAAGACTGGACCACCACTGAAGTCTGGACCATGCTCCCTTCATCACGCCTTGGTCATCCTCCTTCTCTCTTTGGATACACTCGTACTCGTAACTGTGGAAGAATGTTTGGGTTTCAACCTATCAGTTTGTTATTTTCTATTTTTCCCATCTGTTGTTTCTTTCTTTTCTTTTTTTAACTGAGAATTAATCTCCATTACTGGTTTACTAACTTTACCTCTTCTTTAACTTCGTTTTCAATGTTAGCTCTATTGTTTACAATGCTCATCTCTGATGCATCAGTCTGGCTTCAACTATTTCATATGACTTCAGGGGTCCCTTGGGAGCATTCATCAGTACCCTCCATCACTGCCTCCACAATGTCTTTCACATTATGCTGCCCAGGTACTTGATCTCCACATACTTTAACTCCACATTACATTGCCATTGGTTTTTATTTATAGTCTTAATTACCATTTAGAGAAATTGAAACACTAGAACAGAAATTATACATAACCTCAGGGAGAAAAACTATTCAACAATTCCAGTGACAGCAGATTTATCATCAGGCCCTATAAAGACCAGAAGAAAGTAAACAACATTTTTCAAGAGTAGAAAGAAAAACATGTCAATTCAAACTTCTATATCCAGCAAAAATGTTGTAAGGAGAAAAATGAAAGATAGATAATGGGAAATAAGGAGTAGATCTTTTGCAAAAGGGAAGGGAACTAAGGGCGGGGGGGCGGGGAGCAGGGAGGGTCAGGGGAGGGAGAGAAAAGAATTAAGATGGGTTAGGTACCTGCATCAACTCTCTGCTAGGAATGTGATCACTGTGTACGGCAAACATGTGCTAATAAAAATGAAAATTGAAAGAGGGAAAAATATAATGGATATATCAAGAAAAAAAGAATCAGAGGGGAAATCAATATATTATCAGGTTAAGATAAATTCAGAGCAATTATCCCCAGCATGTCTATTCTAAAACAATGGCTCAGGAAAATTCGCAGAATGGAAATGATAAAAGATGAAACCTTGGAACATAAGCAAGAACAAAAGAAAAAGAATATGAGCAAATATAATAGACTTAACTTCACTTGAGTTTTCAAAATTATGCCTAAATCATGTTGCTTCAAGAAACAATCGTCTGAAGTAGTTCTCAGAGTATAGAAAGAAAAAATTAAGATAAATATATTGTGGGGGTGGGTAAAAGCCTTTTAAAAAGACTAGTAGTTGTCATGGGTTAGAGATGGAGGGTGGAAGAGGATAGGTAAGAAAAACAAAGGATGGACAAAGATTTTCATGATGGCGGAATAATTGTGTATCTTGATTACAACAGTGGCTGCACATATCTATGCATGTCATAAAACTACATAGAACTATATTCACACTTTTGAGTAACACTGATTTTAGTGACTGGTATTGATATTGTACTATAGGTAAGTAAAAGTGACCCCTGAGGGGAACTGGCAGAGGCTACAAAGAACCTGTGTGTTCTTCACAACTTCTTGTCAATAATTATTCCAAACCATATTTTTTAAAATAATTGTAAACTTGCCACAAAGAAAAATTAGGTCCAGGTGGACTTACAGCAAATGGTACAAAATGTTTAGAAAGAAGTAGAGTTGCAAAGAAGTCTTTCAGAAAATAGAAGACTTGATATTTCCTAATTTGTTTTATGAGACCACAATTACCCTGTACCAGAACCAAGAGGAGACATTGTAAGGAAACAATTTTGCTGATTAATATACCTAAAACTAGCAATGCAAAAAAATATTAGCTCTCAAAAATATATTAGTTCATTGATTCCAACAATGTAAAAATGATAACATATCATGACCAAATGAGGTACAAACTAGGTACAAATCTGCAGTTGGTTTGACATTTGAAAATATATTACCATATCACTTACCATATTAACAGAAGAAATAAGTAAACACATATGATCATCTAATAGACACAGATAAAGTCACCTTGAAAATGTCAACAATAATTCATGATAAAAAATACTCTCAAGACAGTAGCAATAAAATAGTACAGTTTCTCAAGGTGATTTTAAAAAACAACTATGAAACATTTACGGCTAACATTATTCTTAATTAAGAAAGATTATTTAAGGTGAGGAACAAGTAAACATAATAAGAAAGAAAAATAAAGAAAATTCAGAGATTTGAATAGGAAAAGTAAAACTATTTCTACTCATACATGTCATAAATATGTATGATAGAAAATCTTGAAGTGTCTACAAAAAAGCTACATTCATAAGTCAATTCAACAAGGTCAGAGGATATACAGACAATATTCAAAATCAACTGTACTTCTATACTCTAACAAGTAATTATGAAATAAACTAATTCAAAGAGAACCATTTATAATGCACTTACAAATACAAAATAATGGATAACAGATATAACAAAATACATCCAAGATCTGTACACTAAGTACTTTAAAACATCAAAGAAATTAAACATATGGAGAGGTATATAATGTCCACGGATTAAAAGGATATCATTTTCTCCCAAATTAATCATCAGATTCAGCAATTCTCAATCAAAATCCCCACAGGCTGTGTGTGTGTGTGTGTGTTTGTGTGTGTGTAAATTAACAAGCTGAGTCAGATATTAATGTAAAAAGGAAAATGACCTAGAATAGCCAAAATAACTTTGAAAAGAAAGACAACTTACAATGCCTGATTTCAAGATTTACTATATAGCTTAAATCAAGAAAGTACAGCACTGGCATAAAAATAAACATAAAGATTGATGGAATACAGTGGAGATGTCCAGAGATAGACTCACTTGTAAACAGTCAATGAATCTGTAACAAATGTGCCAAGGTAATTCAATGGAGAAACTTTAGCCTAATAAATAGTGCTAAACCAACTACATAGCTATATACTTTACTTAAAATGGACCTCAACTTTTTCTTTAAAAAAACACTTAAAATTAATTAAAAGTAGATAATGAGCCTAAACAAAATCTAAAACTATAAAATTTCAAGAAGGGACATGAGAAAAATTTAAAATATTAAAATGAGCAAAGATTTCTTTGAAAGAATGCAGAAAACACAAAAAAATTTAAAATAGATTTAAAATTTAAAATTTAAATTTAATTTAATAAATTTAATATTGTATTCTATAAAAATTAAAACTTCAGGGCCGAGGATTTAGCTCAGTGGCTTCGCCACCTGCTGCGCAAGTGCAAGGACCCAAGTTCGATCCCTGGTACCAAAAACACAACAAAACAAAAAAATTAAAACTTGTGTTCTAAGATACAGCAAGGAAAGTGAAAAGGCTAGCTACACCCATGAAGGTAATCTTCTCTGACAAAGAGGCTTTCTCCAGAATATGAAACTAATCTTAAACTCAGTAATAAAAATAAAACAATCTAGGGGCCGGGGATTTAGCTCAGTGGTTCCGCTGCCTGCCTCACAAGCACAAGGTCCCAAGTTCAATCCCTGGTACCAAAAAATAAATAAATAAAACAATCTAATTTTTTTTAAATAGGGAAAATATATAATAGAGTTTCCCCATAGAAGCTATATGAATGGCTCTGAAGGCATGCAAAGATCCACACCATTCATTACTCATGAGAGAAAGCCAAATTGAAACTAGAAGGAGATATCACTGCATATCAATGGGATATCAGCACCTGGTATTGTCAGCTGAAAAGACTGACAACACCAAGTTTGGCCAGTATATGAAACAAATCACAATGTAAATTAGTACAACTATTCTAAAACAGAAATTAAATTAAACATATTTTATATGACTGCAATTCTACCTATAGGTATTTAATAAAGAGAAATGAAACATATCTAAACAAAGCCTAGTACTTGCAAATATATAGCAGCTTTATTCATAATAACATGAAGTTGGCAACAGCCAAAATGTTTAATAATAGGTGAGTGAATGAATCAAGGTACATCTATGTAATGGACAAATACTCTGCGAAAAGGAGTGAACTACTGAAGTTGTACAGCTCAATCACAAAAACAGTGATTAGCAACAGAGTTAAATGCAAAAGATTGCATCTTATACCATTTTATTTAGAAATTACAAGATTAATCTACAGGGACAAAATGTAGAGCTGTGAGTGTCTGGGCTTAGGGGTGGGAGACAGATTGCTAAGTGGTAGAAGGAAATTTTGAGCATTTATGGAAATATTCTTGATCTTAGTTATGCTCCTCATTACATGGTTACATAATTCTTTTTTAAAAGTAACTAACATTTAATTTTAAACTTTTAAATGGAATACAATTTACTGTGTTTAAATAAAATATAAACTTTTTTTCGTAGATTTGAATTCACCTCCCTCCAGTAATAGCAGCCTTAAATCAGTCACCTATTGGGGCTACTCATTCTGGCTCCTTGTGTTTCTAAGCCATAAGGATAAAAACTATTGCTATTTGACAACAGCTTCCAGCCAGATATTTTTCCCTGTGTCATAAAACAAGTCAGCTTGGGCACCTTCCTTCTGCTGAGGCTCCTTGCCCACTACCAAGTTCATCCAGCAAACCCTACAAGTAACAGGTCAGACATTTAATGGAAGGACAGGACACATAGCTGTTCTGTAGCACAGGATTTTGGTATTGTGTCCTTCTTCCCAATTGCATCTCTTTCATATCTTCCCCTTGCTACTCACTGTGTCTTGATCCAATAAACCATGTGTTTTGAATATCTTAATTTGGTTTGTGAGATGTCAAATTCTGATCTCCAAAATAGTGTGCTGGCAACATACTTAGAAGTTAGCATAGAGTCAAGGTAATTTCTCATCAGGACAACCTAGCTATGTACTATGATATCCATAAATGTATAGTGAGACCAATCTTTGCATTGGAATTATCGATACTGGACCAAAAACTGTACATGTACCACCAATGAAATATAAAAGAGAAAAAATAAATAAAAATGAGTAGGTAAACAAAGAGAAATGGTGAAATAAGAAGATGCTAATTTCTTATACCATGAGAAAATATAGCTCATTCTGGCATTAGTAAAGGCCTGGTGTTGGTGAGACAAAATCCCTAATCAAGAGAAGCATTAATTTTTAAATGTATAGTTTTAAAGAATATGCTCAGATTTTTTAATTATATGACATATTTATACATTTTTTGGTGAACTAGCATAATTGTTGAAACAGCTTGGTAGGATCAGGTTGAGATATATATATAGGTGTTCTCCTTTCCTGCTCTAGGAAATTAGCATTTTTAATGTATGAAAAGATTAATATAACCCAGAAAATGTAGCTGTAGGTTTGGTTTCCAAGTAGTAAGAAAATGATGTAGGTGTCCAAAAGAACAGCCTCAGTAATTATAGCAGATTTAAAACATTAACAAAACCACTGATCTACATCATAGATCCTTTTCTTTTCAATAAGGGCAATCAACTGAAAAAAATACTGGTATCAAAGAAGAGCTAGATAAATTTGGTGCACTGATAATCTAAGCTTTGCAAATAATGCAAAAACACCTTGATCATGAAAACTGCCTGCCCACTAGGCCCTTAAAATCTAGTCTTTTCTCTCCAACCAATCTACATGGAAGAGTTTGATCATACAAGGTATGATCAAAAAGTAAAGTGAATATTTAAAAATTTTTTTAAATGTATAATAATAAATTACTATTCATTTCCCTCAAAATATTCCCCCTCACTTTGAATACACTTATCTCGTCATCCTTGCCACTTTCTGAAGCAGCTCTGGAAGTCTTCTTTTGTAAGAGTCTTTAGTTGCATTGTCCTGGCTCACTTGATGTCCTAAATTGGTTCAAAACATTTACCTTTCATGGTCATTTTGACTTTGGGGCATGGCCAGAAGTCACATGCTGCCTGAACTGGTGAATAAGGTGGATGAGGACACACTTCATTTTCACCATCCTGCCTTTCCTTTGGATACCATTCGGCCCCAGTTCTCATTACTTTTTTTAATCACATCTCATGAAGACACTCACAAAAGACTTCTAAAAGCACTCCAGAAAGATAATGGGATAAGTGTATGCAAAGCGAGGAGGAGTATTTTGACTGATATTAATGGCAGTGTATCTTTTACCATAAGAAATTATTTTTAATGTAGGCCTTCATTGTATATTTTGATCACACTACATATAATTCAAGCTTGTGTATTAATTATCAGGTGGAGGAAAGAAACAAAAACAGTGTTCAAGATACTTTAAAACAAACTGTATTTATCAGCAGTATGGAAAACCTCACTCCTGTCCTATCTTCAAGAAGAGTATACAATACGCTCTGGGATCAAGGTAACAGAATTATGTCAGATACAAACTGCCTTTCTGAATCTTCTGAGATATATTAGCTTCATAGTAAGAGTTAAAATCATGGGTACATATGAAACAAGATCTCCATCACAGCTTGGAGAAGGAAGAGGTTGTAGAAATATACAGACCAATGCTTCTCTCTGCATCTTCCACTTTTCCTCCTATGTGCAACCTTCTCAAAAGCTACCACCATGCAAAAATTAGCATTAGGGATCAATACCAAGAAGGGAAAATGAATAAACTTCAACATGTGGTGTTGGAGTCTAAATCGGACATCATCTGGGTCAAGTTAAATACATTGCCAGGCTGATAGGCACCAGTAGGTACTGGTACAGCCATCCAATTGTTAGTGTGTTGGAATATTTCACCCATAAAATGATAAATAGGAGCTGCAGCAAGTGCTCCTCATTAAATACACAGAGAATACCTTCTTTTTTCCTTGGAAATCCTACCTACCACTAAATTTGATTCACTGGGCCTATGACACATTGTTAAATATGTGGAATCTATCCAATTGCATATGCTAATTTATAAACAGGAGAAGATAAATGTAATACAACCTCCCTTAGGAGGGTGGGCTTTTTGGTTCACTGTGTTGCCTAACAATAAAAGGAAATGTTTATAGGGCCCCTTCTTGCCAATTTTTTGTAGATAGCCTTTTTAAATGAACAAATGTGGATGTACCCAGTAAGCACACTTAACACACAAATATTAGTGGCTTAAAACATAAAACTTACAGATATGAAACAAATTTTTAATTTAAGGTTACTGAGTATTATTCACATCGTTGTTAAGCAAAGGAACTTCTGAAGCACCTGAAAATTTACATAATTAAAAATATTTTAGTGGCTGGGAGTATAGCTCGGTGAGTGGTAGACAGCTTGCTCAGCATGCACAAGGCCTTGGGTTCGACTCAGCACATGTTCACACAAGGTGCGCGCACACACACACACACACGTGTTTGCACGTTATTTTTCTTTAAAAGATTTAATGTTTAAATCTTAGGCTCTTTAGAAGAACTAGACTCTTGGTGATCTTGTCTCACAAAATTCTCATTTATAACCTGTTCTGATTACTCTGCTGTGAAAATCCTTGGGTGTCTCTATCAATGGTATCATCTATTAGAGGAAGAAATAACAAAACACATAAGTTGATTAAGAGTTGTTTCTAGTCAATGTTTCAGGAAAATGGATGTCATTTATATGTGAAAAAGGAATATTAGATATACATAGATAGATACATAGTTACATACATAGATACATACATACATACATAGTTACATAGATACATACATAGATATATAGATACAAAGTTACATACATAGATACATAGGTAGATACATAGATACATAGTTACATAGATATATACATACATAGATAGATACACAGTTACATACATACATACACATATAGTTACATACATAGATACATAGAGAGATATATAGAATACATAAATCATGATATCACAGGTTCTTACCCAGGTACTCCATAAACATTTAAACATTTGTCTTCCCCCCTCCACACCCAAGCTCTGTTTCACTGCCCATGTGCTTATTCTGCTGTCCCTTGATTCCAGTGACAGTTAATGTCAGAATCAGAGATGATCTTCAGCTCAGCCTGTCAAGTTTCCCAAATGACTGGGCTCCTCAGCTGGTAAACCCTCTCTCTCATACAACTAGGATAATATTTTGGGCCAAGAAAAATATGACACAAGTCAATCAAAACTATTTAAAGTTAAAGTACAATTAGCACTTGAAACATTTTGAATTATAAATTTTTTTTTTTTTGGTACTGGGGATCGAACTCGGGACCTTATGCTTGCAAGGCAGGCAGTGGAACCACTAAGCTAAATCCCCGGCCCTTGAATTACAAATTTTCAAACCTGGCTGCTTCTCATCTTTTGGGGAAGGGACCTGAGAAATTTTACTGTATTTTTTTATTAGTACATGTTTACAAGACATAATGATAACATTCACTGTTGGTACACATATATATCAAATCTTAATCCTTTTTACTTCCCCTTAGGTTCCCCTTCCTCCTCTCTTCCTACATTACTAGATCTCCTTCACATCTGCAAAAACTCTACCTCCTCGTTTTCTATTATCTCTTTTGTTTTGCTCTTTCTCTTATATGAGAAATAATGCAAAATTTAATCTTGCACAACTGATTCATTTCAATTAGCCCTAAGGTCTAAAGATACATTTATTTTCTGCAAATGACTCAAGTCTATCTTTCTTAATTGTCTATAAGTACCACATATTCTGCATCCATTCATCTGTTGATGGACTTATAGGCTTTTTCCAAGATTTAGCTATTATGAGTTGTGCTGCTATAAACAGATATGCATGTATCACTGTAATATGATGTCTTTAACTCTTGGGAAAATACCCAGAAGTGCTATGACTGGTGTAAATGGAATTTCTATACTGATTTCTTCAGTGATTGTACTAGTTTACATTCCCACTGACAATGTAGAAGGGTTCCATTTTCCCCACAACTTCACAAGCATTTGTTTTTTGAGTTGTTACTGATGGATGATGGCCAGTCTTTCTGAAGATGGAATTCAGTGTTGTTTTCATTTGCATTTCTCTAATGGCTAGAGATGCTGAACATTTTTCATGTGCTTATTGGTCATTTATACTTCTGAGAAGTTTCTACTCATTTCAGTTGCCCAGTTTTTGACTGGGTCTTGTATTTTAGGGTGTCTAATTTTTTTTAGTTTTTATATGTTCTGGATATTAGTCTTCTGTCTGAGGAGTGCTGGCAAAATTTTTTCCATTCTGTAGGTTGTTTCTTTGTTCTACTGGTTGTTTCCTTTGCTTTTTAATTTGATATAATCCCATTTGTTGATTCTCAGTGTTACATCTTATGCAACTGGGTTCTGTCATAAAGTCCTTGACTATGTCTTCAAGAGTTTTGGCTATTTTTATCTTCCAGCAAATTAAGTGTTTCTGTTTAACAATCTAGGTCTTCAATCTATTTTGATTTTATGTTAGTACATTGTGAGAGAAATGGGTCTAGATTCATTCTGCAAAAGGATAATCTTTGCAAGAAGTATCCCCTTTACAAAATCATGTTTTGGGTCTTCACTCTGTGCTACATTCTAGCCCTTTCAAAACAACTTTTATTTTGAGAAAGGGTCTCACTAAGTCACCAAGTTGTCCAGGGTGTGCTCAAACTTGTGGTCTTCCTGCCTCAGCCTCTGAGTGGTGAGATTACAGGTGTGTACCACAAAATCATGTTTTTGGAGAATACCTAATATTATACCAGTGCATCCTCATGGTAAGAGAATTTTATGATTTAGTTCTTGGGCTTAGTGAGCTCACTTGAATAGGAGATATATAACAAATAAGAGGAACTAACTGAATTTATAATCAACCACCTTTTTTTGTATTCATTTACTTTCTCTTCACAAAGAAAAATGAGAGAGAGCAACTTAATCTTTACATTTCTGTCTTAGTTCCAATAACTATAAGAGGGCCTGTCTAGAGGAAGCCATATGTCTGGGAAGGCATTGCCTGTTTCCTGTCACCCTTCATGCTGTCTCCTATTTAGTCTTTATTTTAAAAATTGGAAGAACATCATCATCTCCGTTTACCTTAATAACTTGCCTGGGGTCACAGTGGCTCCTGATTAGGATTTGAACCCAGACATCCTGGCTTGGAGCAGAACAACAACTGGAGACTAGTAGGATTAGGATCGTTGTTCCTCACATAACTTCTAAAAGTAATAAGTTGTCATGGGAAGCATTAAGGCAATGATGAAAATCAAAAGAACCATCATGAAATGTGAGGTTAAAATCAATGCCTTCAACAGAAAATTCGCCTTTTATGCTCTTGTTTCTTATAGTTAGCACTGGAAAATCACATCCCATGGTGGCCACCAGGGTCCCACTGCTCCAGATGTTAGAAGCTGTCCTCTCATCTTCCCTAGGACCCACCATCAACTACTATCCATACTCACTGCCACAGGGGAAAAAAGACAAAATTTGGGTTCAAAAACATCTAAATTTGAGACCAATTTCTTCTACTTACAGCAAGCTTGGGCAAGTCACGTGATTCATTTTAGGTTTAACTTGAAGTGGGATAAATGATAGCTTTCAATAAAAAGTGGTGGTTGGAGCCTGAAATCTTTTGATCTCTTCTTTTAATATATTAGGGGGAAAATTGTGTCCTTAGAAATGACATTAAAGTGTACTTAACCAACCTGAAAGTTTAAGAAATCTCTCTAGGTAATATCAGAGTGAGAGGACAGATGTGGCCACAATCCAGTACATATACACAAATGAAGAAACCCTATCCCACCCCAAAAAGGTTTGCAGTAGGCCTAAAAATAAAGCTAAGTCATGTCATGGAGTGAGGGAGAGAGTCTCTGCTTGGATTTCTACAAGGTTTGATGAAACCTGGAGTCTTTGTGCAGGGAGCTACAAAGACACCACAGGTAAACCCAGTAAACTTAGTAAACTGAGTTTATTCTCAAGGCTCACTAGTTGCTATACCCCTTACAGAGTCATGTGAACATACACACAAGCTGGGACTTCCACCTAAAATGTACCCTGAAAGTCTTGTGTGTTTGAAGGTGATTAAACCATGGGCCGTCAAACTCTCCAGTGGATTTACCATGCAGATGAGTTCCTGGCTGGATGTGCCAGTAGGAGGTGGGCCCTGGCTGTAGGTGGGGCAGTGGGGCAGACCTGGAAGGGCAGATCCTTGTCCTGGCTCCTCCTTTCTCTCCCTCTGCTTCCTGACTGCCTTGGGCTGAACAGTTTTCTTCTGCCTGCCCTTTCCACCATGCTGTTTCTGTTTTGGACCCAGTGGACCATGGGTTCAACCCCTGGAAACTGTGAGCTGAATAAACCTCTCCTCCTTTAAACTGTGGGTATTGGGTATTTTATCCAAGCAATGGGAAAGTGATTAAGACAACAACACATAAATACAAGCTCTGTAGTTCTAAGCAGAGAACAATTTGAAACCAGAAAAGAGGTTTAAAATTGGAATGTGTGATTACTTTTTTAAACTGTAACAGAGGCAATGAATACACTGCATACAGAGTATAAAAGTCAAATTAGTTAGTTAGAAAACAACTTTAGAAATTCAGGACTCTGAGGAAGGAACTGAAGAGATGAAAATTAAAAAGAATACATAAATACTCATGACAGATTTCCAATGTGCACAAAATAGGATTGCCAGAAATACAAAGGTGAGCAGAGTGAAAATCAATAACCCACTAGATAATAAGAAAAACACTGTTAGGAACTTTGAGTTGGGTACTCACTCTAAACAAATCCATTGAGGTGTAGGGAAAATTACAGAATAACAATTTATATTTTACAACAATTCAGTGGATTTACTTTACTTCAAGAATAGATAGAGAATCCTATAAGAATGTAAACAGGAAAAAACCCGATAACAACATGGTCACGCAGTAAGGAGTGTCAGACTGACTACACGCCCTTCTTCCACACTCAACAACAGGAGACAGAGCACACTAACCAGGCAGAACACTAAACTGCTGCATCCAGAATGCCCTGGACTACGGGTAATTCAACATTCAAGCAACCTTCCCTTCCTAGGAGAGGCGTGAAAGACATTCTAGATTCAACAAAGATTAGTATCACCACTGTATATTTCCTCCAGAATTATACACACAAATAAAATTTTAGACAGTTATTAGTAAATCTGAGTAAATGAGAAGGATATGACGTATATGTTGAGCAGAAATAAAACCAATGAAATTAAATGTCAAAAGATTGAAAATTTAGTTATGAAACAAGCTGAATACTTTTACTAATTAAAATACTTGGCTAAAAACAACAAAATCTGATGCAATTGAACAATAACAATAATAAAATATTTTTCTTAAAACAACCCCTAAGATATGACAGGTTGGTTTAAAACAATGCAAATATATATTTTCTCCCTCTCTCTCTCTCTCTCTCTCTTCCTTCAGACTCCAAAAGACATCAACTTTGTCCTTCCTAAACACCCTCATGAGATCAAAATGGCTGCCATAGTTCCATGCATTACATTCAGATATGGTCGTATCCAATGGACAAAGGGGACTGTTTTCTTTACATTTAGTGATTTTTATTAATGAAAAAAGGTTTTCCTTGTCTTCCTCTCATATTTTATTGGCAAGAATTATACCACACATTTATGTTTATGTTTATATTTAAATTAACAGTGGTTGAAGGAGAGAATCACCATCCTTGGGCTAATATAGACCATGAGTTCTCAACATCTGCACTATCGCCATTTCAAGTTGGATAACTTGTTGTGGGGAGCTGTCTGCACCCTCCCGAATTGTGACAATCAAAAATGTCTCCAGACATCACCAAATGTCCCCTGGTTGAAAACAATGGGAATAGCCTGTCCTGGTGGCACATGCCTATAATCCCAGCACCTGGGAAACTGAGGCAGGATGACTGCTGTGAGTTCAAGGCCAGCCTGAACAACAAAATGAGACCTTGTCTCAAAAAAAAGACCACCAGAATAGACTAATCAAGATTTTCTCCTTGGTCTGGTTATGGAGGCCACCACCCCTAAATATAGAACAACACAGAAGAAAGGGAATTCTGTGCCACATCAACATCTGTCAGAAAAAGAGAACTTTTCTGAAAAAAAAAATAGTCTTAAGTAAACAATCTTCAGCATGGTAATTCTTTAAAAGGGATATAAAATACATATAAAAATATGAACTCTAATTTCTATATCAATGAATATGAAAATAAATGAGGCATTTTAGAAGGACAAACAAAGGACTGTTAGTGTATTGTCTAATCATAAATCACACAAAATACCAGTGTGCACTTACAAGAATTATAATCTGAAATTTAGTTGACTTTTATAAATATAACTTTGGGCATTTCATTGTGGATTTGAACATAAAACATTTAGCTCCTAAGAAACTTCACCAAGAATTGCACTTTTTGTGTGTATGCACACATACACACCCACAAACTGAAATGCAGATAAAATGGATGGACACACCAAGACACACACATGACATACACAAACACATAACATACACACACACGGGAAATAGGTAATTCTAATTCTAAATTCAATTTATGATTTATGTGGCCAATTAAACTTGTGAAAATACGAGCCACTACCATTGAAAAAAATTCGATCCCAAGTGTACAATATCTTTGATTTATTAATAATATATAATTAACCAGCCATAATGGCACATGCCTGTAATCCCAGCACATGGGAGACTGAGGCAGGAGGATCACCATGAGTTCAAGGCCATTCTGGGCTATATAGTGAGTTCAAGGACAACCTGAACTACATAGAGAGACTGTCTCAAAACAACAACAATAACAACGACAAGAATATATAATTAGATGCATTTATATTCTGTTCCTGAATGGAATGCTGTAGAAAATACCTACAATTTTATAATTTGGAAATTTTATGACCTATTTTTAAAAATTATAAAGAGGTATTATTTTACATGTTTTATCATATAAAATTTTCTGTTGAAGAAGGACTCTAAACAGAGGCTAACAGACAGTATTTGAGAAAATACTTCAATAAAATTAAAATTAGAATTTAAAGTATCCTCCACTGAACTGAATTTTCTCAAACTAATCAAGTAACCCAGTATCTTGGGAAGAATATCTTCTTAACCATAAATAGTATGATTTATAGAGAATTCTCAAAGCTGTTAACAATTCCAAATATTAAACACAGACAATTTTCAAGATAATTGCAGGCAATTTTATGAAAAAGTAAATAAAAGATCATGTGGAAAAAACTCAAGTCAGTATCAGAAAAATCTTCGGCCAACTGGTATCAGGCAAATACAGTTAAGAAAATGATTAACAGAGTCGGGGATTTAGCTCAGTGGAGGCATCGCCTGCCTCACAAGCTCAAGGTCCTGAGTTCGATCCCCCAATCCCCGGTACCAAAAAAAGAAAATGATTAACATAAATATATAAAAAGAATATCTTTAAATGTTTTATTATAATATAGAAAAATATAAATTTTAAAGAATTTTACTTTTGAGAATAGTCTTTAATAGAACTATTTGTGATCTATTACATAATAAAACCAAGTTTGGTTGACAAATATATATTTCAAATATCATTTTAAAATTGTGTAATTCCAATGACTTTTAGTATTTATTTTTAGTCTCAAAATTGTCTGGATGTAGGGGATAAATTATGTTCTCACACTGGTGGAATAGAGAACCAAAGATATGAATCAGCTCAGTTGCCACAGTACCTAGTTTCACTACTCTATAAATCTTTGGCTTCCTCTTTCCCATGTCCTTCTTCTTATCTATTAAAATGAATACTATGTGAGAAGATTAACAGGGAAGTAAGAATATTTTTAGTTTTATCTATACACCACTTCTAGTCAAGAACAAGTTGAAGGCTTACCAAGCCCTGCATCTGACAGAAATTTAAGAATTATTGTCCAACTGTTTTTTTGCTTTGTAAATATTGGATTTAAAATTCAAACTGTAGCCCCAGTTTCTTAGCTTTCAGCAGGAACAAGTCTTCTCTTCAAGAAGTTTATGAAAGGAAGAAAGCACATGTAGGTAAATATATAAATCAGTGGTACAGTAAAAGAAGATACAAGCTGAATACATGATCACAGAAAGGTGCAATTAGGAAAATGATAAAACTTACTGTACCAAAATGAGAATATTCAGATATCCATCTTTATAAACTTTAAATTCATTTCTGCTTTTAAGAGAATTCATATAGGTATAATGGCTGTCTTCTTAACATGATAAGCCAAATCCAACACTTAACTTCTAAAGTTAAAACACAAGAAGCACACTCTGCCTAATGTCAGGAGCAAGAAAACCATCTGCATTAGTCAGCTTCCCTGATGCTGAGGCTCAATACCTTACGCTTACAACTTAAAGGAGGAGAGGTTGAATCCAGCTCACAGTTGCAGGGGATTCAGTACATGTGCGGCAGGCTCCAAGGCAGGAACCGATCCATGCATCCTTAACTCTTAAATTTAGCCTCCTGCAAAGTCTCAGGACATGGGCATTTTGTAGACAATTTTTTGACAGAATGTAACATGCATGTTCTATAGTCCAACTGCCACAAGAATTCTTCCCAACTGAAACCTCAAGAACCTGGCCTTTACTATCTGCATTCCTGTTGCCACTCTGGTCTTCCAAGCTCTGACCAGAAGCTCCTGCCACCATCTACTTACATCCTAGGGCTTCTCTAGCCTACATCTCCAAACCTTTCTAAACTCCTCCTGCAAGCAGTTCCAAGGCTTCTAAACCACATGGTCAGGTACAGTTACAATGGCCTCACTTCTCTGGTACCAATTTTCTGTATTAGTCAGCTTTGCTGTTGCTGTGACACCTAAAATTTAATGGAAGAGAAGTTTAATTTAATTTCTGGTTTCAGAAGTCAGTCCATAGTCAGCTGGCCCCAAGGCAGAAATATCATAGTGGAAGGGAGTGGTAGAACAGATGCTTAGTTCATGGTGTCCAGGAAGCAGAGCAGGGCAACAGTTCCAGAGAGGGAGCGGCCAGGGTCCGGATATAGATCCAAAGCCACAACTCCATTACCCTCCCAGACACACCCAGGAATGTGCTCCATTAATCACCTGAGTAGATCCCAAAGTTAAGCAGAGTGACATTCCACACTAACTGCCATACCATCACTTGCATTCTTCAGGACTGCATTTGTTAATATACTCAGAGCAATTAGATAAAATAAAGAGAGGAAGGAAGGAGTAAAGGATAGAATAAAGAAAGGAGGAAAGAAAGAAGGGATTTATGAACAAATCAGTGAATTAGGGATGAAAAAACCTTGTATAAAAGGCCCATTAGTAAATATTTAAGGTTTTTTTAAATATATGGTTCTTGTTTTACCTCCTTAACATTGCTGTTTTAGTCCAAAAGGAGACAGAGATAATATGTAAGCAAAGAACATAACTATGCTCGGCCCACCAAATCTCCATTTTTGCACATGGAAATTTGAACCTCATATAATTTTCATGTATCAAAATATGATTTTTCCTTTGATTTTTTTCCCAACCATTGAAAAATGTAAAACCATTCCAAGTTCCTGGGCTATATAAAAATAAATCTACCAGGGCCGGGGATTTAGCTCAGTGGTTCCCCCGCCTGCCTTGCAAGCGCAAGGACCCGAGTTCAATCCCCAGAACCAAAAAAAAAAAAGTATACCAGACTTGTCAACTCCTGCCCTAGATCATTTTAACATCAATCAAATCAACTAATTATATTAATAACTTTCTATTGAACAAACAAAAACAAACTTATCTAATTGCCTGTTTCATTATTTTTGCATAATATGGTAATGGTTTTATAAAAATTATAAAGAATAGGCACACCCTACCAAGGTCATGAGTTGCACGGAACATGCTGAATCAGCCCACTGCAGACAGGCAGCCACCTGGTTCCACACTAGAAAGATGCAGAGGACACAAGACCACCAGACCACGGTACTAAGTCCCGCTGCTCCCGGCCCAGAGGTAGGGGCTTCTGAGCCACCATCCCACTGTTCCTGCTCCAGAGGAAGGGGCTTCCCAGCCACCATCCCTCCCACTGCTCCCAGCTCAGAGGAAAGAGCTTTTGGGTCACCTTCTGTCCTGCCACTCCTGGCCCAGAGGAAGGGGCTTCTGGGCCACCATCCCTCCCACCACTCCCAGCCCAGAGGCAGGGGCTTCTGAGCTGCCGTCCCACTGCTCCTGGACCAGAGGAAGGGGCTTCTGAGCTACCATCCAGCCTGCTGCTCCCAGCCCACAGGAAAGGGCTTGTGGGTCACCAGCCCTACTGCTATTTCTGGCCCCTGTCCCACCTCTCCCAGCTCAGAGGAGGTAATCCATGCAGGCGCCAACAGCTTCCCTCCCAGTTGAAATGAGAAAACATGTAAATAAGTCTCAAAACCAGACTTCCAGATCACCTACAGCAACCTCAAAGGGAAATGAGATGGAACACTCTGATACTCAACCACCTGGACCCACTGAACTGGCAACAAAAGGGGGTCTGGAAAAAATGATATCAGAAATAATTTCTCAGATAACAGCAGAGATTGTGCTCCTAGTACTAGACATGATTAATAAAACTAGAGAGGAGCTGAGGAACAGGATAGAATCCCAACATAGGAAAAAATGGAATCCATAAAACAGATGCAAATAGACTTCCAGGAGATGAAAAACTCCATTGAAAGTCTACACAGCAGAATGAGCCAATGTGAGGACAGAATTTCAGATAGAGAAGATAAGATTGTAATTAATGACCAGGAAAAGAAAAAGTACTTCAAAATTATAAGGGAACATGAGGAATCAATCCAGCAGCTGCTAGATGATGCAAAGAAGAATAACATAAGACTGATTGGAGTCAATGAAGAAACAGGAGAGAGTAGAGATGACATAAAAAAGCTCTTCACAGAAATAATGGCAGAAAACTTCTCAAACAGGGGAAAAGAGCTTGACATACAGATAAGTGAGGCATATAGGACTCCAAATAGCCTTGATCAAAAAAATCTACACATGGGCATACAATTGTTAAGATTCCAGAAACTCAACAGAAGAACAAAGTTCTCCAAGCAGTCAGAGAAAAGAAACAAATCACATACAAAGGAAAGCCCATCAGAATCACAGCAGACTTCTCAGCACAAACCATCCAGGCAAGAAGAGCTTGGAGTGACATATTCCAAGCCCTAAAAGAAAACAGCCTCCAACCCAGATTTATGTACCCTGCATAACTATCTTTCAAAATGGATGGAGAAAGAAGATACTTTCATGACAAACAGCACCTTAGGAACTTTGTGAATATCAAACCAGCACTCCAAAGAATTTTACACAATATCCTAGGAATACACATTGAGGATCACAGCCCCAGGAAGCACAGCAGAATTAACCCATCTGGCATGACAAGAAATTAAATGGAAAGGGGGAGAACCCAACCAAAAGAAAAAGTCATGGCAATGACAAGTCAATACATTTCAGTTATAACCATCAACGTTAATGGTCTCAATTCACCAATCAAAAGAAACAGACTGGCAGAATGGGTCAAGAAGCAAGATCCAACAATATGTTGCATACAAGAAACACATTTAATTCAAAAGGAAACTCATAGACTGAAAGTTAAAGGGTGGAAAACAATACTCCATGTGACAGGAACCCAAAAAAAAGCAGGAGTAGTTATCCTCTTTGCAGATCAAGTAGATTTCAAACCAACACTGATTAAGAGAGATGAAGAAGGGCACTACATCCTTGTAAAGGGAAGAATCCAAGAGGAAGAGATGACAATCATAAATATTTATGCATGAAACATTAATGCACCCAACTATATAAAACAAATACCAATGGACATGAAAAGTCATATATGCACTAAAACAATTGTAGTGGGGAACCTCAACACCCCACTGTCACAAATAGATAGATCAACTAGACAAAAAATAAGTAATGAAATACTAGAACTCAATCGAACTCTTGAACAAATGAACGTAACAGATGTTTACAGTCTTCCACCTCACAAAATCAGAATACACATTCTTCTCAGTGGCACATGGGTCATTTTCCAAAATAGGCCACATACTCACATATAGAACATGTTTAAGTAAGTGCCAAGGAATTGAAGTTATCCCCTGTATATTATCACACCATAGTGTGATGAAATTGGAGATCCATACCAAAAGAAACTCAAAAAATTTCATAAACACATGGAAATTGAACAACACACTTCTGAATAACCAATGGGTCACAGAGGAAATTAAAGAAGAAATCAGACAGTTCCTTCAATTAAATGACAATGACAATAAAACATATCGGAATCTATGGGATACAATGAAAGCAGTCTTACGAGGGAAATTCATAGCAGTAAATATGCATATTAGGAAAACAGAACAAGCCCAATTAAACAACCTGATGCTGAAACTCAAGCTTCTAGAAAAAGAAGAGCAGGACAACCCCAGAGCTCATACAAGGGAGGAAATTATAAAGATCAGAAGAGAAATCAATGCAATGGAGACTAAGAGAATGATACAAAAAAATCAATGAAGCCAAGAATTGGTTCTTCGAAAGAATCAACAAAATTGACAAACCTTTAGCCAACCTTGTCAGAAAAACAAAAGGCCCAAATCCATGCAATTAGGAATGAAAAGGGTGAAATTATAACAGACCCAGCAGAAATCCAGAGGATCATCAATACCTACTTCCAGAACCTATATGCCAATAAGATGGACAACACAGAAGAAATGGACAGATTCCTACATACATATGAATTACCAAAGTTGAATGAAGAAGACCTAAAATTTCTGAACAACCCAATATCAACCAATGAAATTGAAAATGTAATTAAAACCTTATCAACTAAGAAAAGCCCGGGCCCTGATGGATTCACTGCTGAATTCTACAAGACATTTAGAGAAGAACTGCTGCCACTACTGTTTAAACTCTTCAATGAAATTGAAAGGGAAGCAATACTCTCAAATTCATTCCTGGAAGCAAGCATCACCTTGATCCTCAAAGCAGGGAAAGACCCAACTGAAAAGGAGAGCTATAGGCCAATCTCATTAATGAACATAGATGCAAAAATCCTTAATAAGATACTGGCAAACACAATGCAGAAGATCATCAAGAAGATCATACACCCTGATCAAGTGGGATTCATCCCAGGGATGCAGGGATGGTTCAATATATGAAAATCAATCAATATAATACACTATATCAATAGAGCCAAGGTCAAAAATCATTTGATTATCTCCATAGAAGCAGAAAAAGCATTTGACAAAATTCAACATGCATTTATGATAAAAACCCTACAAAAAATTGGAATAGATGATCTCTACCTCAAACTGATAGAAGCCATCTATGAAAAACCAACAGCCAATATCATACTAAATGGTCAAAAACTGAAATCCTTCACACTAAAATCAGGAACAAGATAAGGATGTCCATTATTACCACTCCTGTTCAATATAGTTTTGGAAACATTAGCCATGGCAATTAGACAAAAGAAAGAAAAAGAATAAAGATAGGAAATGAAGAAGTCAAATTGTCCTTACTTGCAGATGACATAATACTGTATATAGAAGATCCCAAGAATTCCACCAAAAGTCTTCTAGACTTAATAACCAAATTCAGTAAAGTAGCTGGATTCAAGGTCAACACACAAAAATCAATAGCTTTCCTCTACACGAACAACAGACTCACTAAGAGAGAAATAGGACAAATAATTCCTCTCACAATAGCATCCAAAAAACTGAAATACCTAGGAATCAACCTAACAAAAGAAATCAAAGACCTCTTCTCTGAAAACTATGCCACTCTGAAAAGAGAGATTGAAGAGGATATCAGAAAATGGAAAGACATCCCCTGCTCCAGTGTAGGAAGGATTAATATAGTGAAAATGGCCACACTTCCAAAACTGCTATATAGATTTAATGCAATTCAATTGAGATCCCAGCAGCATACTTTATGGACCTTGAGAAAACAATCCAAAAATTCATTAGGAACAAGAAGAGACCCAGAATAGCAAAAGCAATTCTAGGCAACAGAGACATGGCAGGGGGTATCACAATCCCCAACCTGCAACTCTACTACAAAGCTACTGTGATAAAAACAGCATGGTACTGCCAAAGAAAGACTTGAGGACCAGTGGAACAGATTAGAAGATGCAGAAACAATGCCAGACACAATCAGCCATCTCATCTTTGACAAAGGAGCCAAACACCCTCACTGGAGGAAAGATAGCCTCTGTAATAAATGGTGCTGGAAAAATTGGGCTTCAACTTGCCAAAGATTAAAACTAGACCTATATCTCTCACCATGCACTAAACTAAAATCAAAATGGATTAAAGATCTAAATATCAAAATAGAAACTCTAAACCAATTGGAACAGAGGTTAGGTAGAACTCTTGAAGACATCGGTGTAGGAAAAGATTTTATGAACAAAACCTCAGTTGCCCGTGAACTAGCACAAACAATCAACAAGTGGGATCTCTTCTTATTAAAAGGCTTCTGCACAGCAAGAGAAACCACCAGCAGTGTGAAGAGACAACCCACAATGTGGGAAAAAACTTCACCTGCTCTTCCTCTGACAAAGGTCTACTATCTAGAATCTATAAGAACTTAAAAAAATCAGACCTCCCAAATTTAAAGACCCAATCTGAAAATGGGCATTTGAAATGATCAGCCATTTCTCAAAGAAGTAGAAATAGCAAATAAATACATGAAAAAATGTACAACATCACTGGTCATTCGAGAGATGCAAATGAAAACAACGCTGAGATTTCACCTCACTCCAGAAAGAACGGCTGCTATCATGAAATCAACCAATAACAAATGCTGGCGGGGCTGTGGGGAAAGAGGAACCCTGCTCCACTGCTGGTGGGAGGGTAGACTGGTGCAAGCACTGTGGAAATCAGTATGGAGATACCTCAAAGAACTAGGACTGGAAGTCCCATTTGACCCTGCTATTCCACTGCTGGGGATCTTCCCCAAAGAATTAAAAGAATCATACCACAGGGATATATGTGCACCCATGTTCATAGCAGCACAGTTTGTAATAGCTAAAACTTGGAAACAGCCCAAATGCCCGTCAACTGGAGACTGGATAAAGAAAATGTGGGTTTTTTTATAAAATGGAGTACTACTCAGCCATAATAAATGAGAAATTAGAGACATTTATAGCTAAGTGGATGCACATTGAGGTGATACTCTTAAGTGAAATAAATAGGACACACTTGTATAAATACTGAATAGTTGCTCTATTGTGAGAAACTGAAAGTGTATATAAGGACTAAAATGTATAATAGGTAATGTGAAATAGGAACAAAAGGGGCAAAGGGGAAGGAAGTGGAAGGGCTAGGGGAAAGGATAGAAGGGAATGGGATTAATATGAGAAAATGGAAAAATAGGAACAAAATCTTTGTAAATAGGGAGGAATGGAGGGGTTGAAGGGAGGGCTGGGCAAGGGTGAAAAATAAGAACCAAGAGAGATTATGTAAAGGTGCAAATTTCCACTGATGAATGTCATTATATTGTATACCTAAAATGTACCAATTATTAGAATGAGTAATCGATAATGCAAAATAGGAAGAAAAGGTCCAAAGGGGTAGGGGTAGTGGGAGGGGCAGGGGAAAGGAAAGAAGGGAAAGGAAAAATGATGAGAAATGAAAAAAATGGAAATAAAGTCTTTGTAAATAGGGAAGGGTGGATGGTGTGAAGGGAGGGCTAGGGATGGGGAAAAAATAAGAACCAAGATGCATTATGTAAAGGTACAATTCCCAATGAGAAATGTAATTGTGTTGTATACCTAAAATGTACCAATAAAAGAATTTAACAAAAAAATTATAAAGAATAATCCAATTACAAATCATTGTTCTTGGATAGGAAGAACCAATGTAGTGAATTTTAAAATAGTATTTTTATTTTCTCCTTTCAAAAAAGAGGGGACCTGATCTCTTTATCTGTTCATCATATTCCCGTAAACAGAGTAATCCTTAGGACTTTCTATTTGCTTGATATTTAATCTGGAGGCCTTGCAGAAT
Organism: Heterocephalus glaber; assembly: GCF_053883595.1. NCBI lineage: Eukaryota > Metazoa > Chordata > Mammalia > Rodentia > Bathyergidae > Heterocephalus > Heterocephalus glaber. The sequence continues at coordinate 12,987,227 of NW_028258156.1, forward strand.
TCCCATCAAGAACAAAGCTGTACAGAGTCTCTACAGTCATTCCCTTTTTGCTTTTTTATTTTTTTTCACAGTGCTGAATTTCAGCCAAACATATATTACCTGGGAAAGCAAAGGGTAGAGGAAAAAGAAGCACAAAACAGTTTTTGGCTTCATTTTATGAGAACATTCTATCTCATTTTAAAGAACAAAAGAAGAGCTATCTTACTGTGAGAAGCAGAAGTGGAAAGTGGTACTGAGTTTTCCAGGAAAGCCTATTTTGCTAAGTTTGCAGGAGACAATGCACCTGTTTTTTTGCAGGTGAGATTGTAGGTCATGGATGCGCGTGTATGTGTGCGCGGAGCCGGGGCGGGGGGCGGGCGGCACGCGAGAAACATCCAGAACACACTTTCAACAAGAGGACTGAGCAGGTCCGGTAAGCAAGCAAAGCTTCCAGATTATTTTATCAGTGTTCAATCTCTGTAATAATTAAGTGATCACTTTTTGCTATGAAAAAGTGAGGCTTTCAGTAAAAGAGAGAGAGTGAAATGACATTGCAATTTTCTTCTGCTACTGAACTAGAATTCTTGTGCTGGTTTTATAGTTTTATTCTCTGTTTATATTAATAATAGTGGGATAAACTGGAATCAACTCAAGATGACTCTTTAAAAATTATTCTAGAAATAATAATGGTTCTTCCTTCTATTAAGTTTTTCTTTTATTTCAAGCCATAGAATATTTTAATATAATATTCAAGTAAATGGGTTATGCTATACTACTTTTGAAACATAAAATCCTAGTGTCAGAAAATACTAACTGGACAAAGTTTATGAAACCTAATTGTGGACACGTGGTTGTATGCTTTCCAGGTATAGTGTAAGCTGCTATCTTGTCAAATTCAGCTGTATGCCCCAACTAGCTTAACCTTGTAAAGTAGTAATTTACCAAAAGAAGCCCTGTTCAACCAAAAACAGCAATGTACAAATTATATTGCTAAGATATAGAATATAGTTAATACCTATATTTATACACTATCAAACAATGTAAAACAGAAAACAAAGATCTTGATTTCGTAGAAAGTATGTGATGAGGGTACATAAATACTTGGAATTAAAAATAGTTTAGTTCTCTCTAAACTTGATAGGTTTAAAAGAGCAGAAACTGATAAAGTTAGACTTTCACCCGTTTTTTCTTTTCTCTTTCTCTGCTTTTCTGTCCCTAACAGAGAGAACCATTCTGATGCTCCCTCCAGACTGACTGTCCTTATGTCTTCTTTACACCTTGAACTCTAAAAGCATGTGAAGGTAAGTTTTTCACTTGATTTTCAAGGAAAATGACCAGACGCTCATAAAATTTTACAAACAATTTCAGGGTAAAGTGAGTTTCCCATAACTCATCCTCAGACCTTCAAGAACCAAGTGGATTGGGGTGCACACCCTGTCCTAAACGGTGCTCCTGTAGCGTCCCACCTGACATCGCACATGCTCAGCTCCTTGCTCCCCTATTGAAATCGAACTTTTGCGTGATTCGCTCTTTCAGGTACAAGATGACCAGTCCTTAAGGTACAAGAAAGCATCCTGAAATGTTTTGATTTACTAATTTGTGAGGACTTAAACGGAGATCTTTACCTGTCACCATGGTTACTGTTCAACAGGTATTCTAGTGCCTTAATACAAAAAAAGTAATAAATGGGTCTACAGCAGATTAGGAAGGGAAATTATTTAAATAAGCCAAGCAGAGAGTGGCAAACATTTTAAATTCAGAGAAGTGACGGAAGAGATATATCACTGAGGAGAAAATAGTGGAGTGAGAGGAATGAGGAAATGTAGGGAGAAACTTAGAATCCATGAACTTCCCACCAACTTGCGATTGTCTTTCATGACTACAGATGCTACTTTATATTAACTAGGCTATTACGATTGCCAAACGTTTTACCAATGTCAAAGCACTGCACTAATCTTTCAATTTTCCACAATGCTCAGTATAGTTAAATATAGCAACTTCCATGTTTGAACAGAAACAATAAAATCATTTGCTCTATTTTTGCCAAAGAATTTCATTGCTCTGGTGGTAAACTCACTTCTAAAAACACAAGTTAACAGGAAAAATGTTGTAAAGAAACTTGAAAAGTGTGAAGTCATTTCTACTCTATATAATCATTTCTACTCCCAGTACACACGTTTATCGCAAATTGGTAATAACTTGATTTTTCAAGAAGTTACAAACTGAAGTGCTTCCTTCAGAAGGATGAGAAAGATGAGTGACCACACAGGCATTGAAAGATAAGGCTCATCCATATTCCACTTGTCCTCTAATTTCTATTTTAAGCAGTATTTACTCATGTCTTATTTTGAGAAAGAGTTCAAATGTCTTAACCTATTACATCGAGAAGAATCAAAAGGCAAGAATATTTTTGTGTGCTACCAGTCACCTTTGTGTTACACTTTGCAGCTTAAAAGCAATTAACAAACCCCTAATCAACATCACATTGGAGTTTCTCTGAGGGGCTGTGCACTGGCAGTGCAGTTTTGAGGCAGGGCTATGTGGACCGACCTATTCACAGTCACTCGCGTCACACTGGCCCAGATATCCAAAATGTAACTTTTTAAAAAAATTTTATTTTATTGGTACATTTTAGGTATACAATATAATGACATTCATTATTGGAAATTTGCACATTTACATAATCTCTCTTGATTCTTATTTTTCCCCCCTTCTCCTGCCCTCCCTTCAACACCTCCATCCCTTCCTATTTACAAAGACTTTGTTTCCATTTTTTCTTTTTCTCATATTAATTCATTTTCCTTCTTTCCTTGCCCCTACCCCTCCCACTTCCCCTTCCCCTTTGCCCCTTTTCTTCCTATTTCACATTATCTAATATACCTTTTAGCCCTTATTTGCACTTTCAGTTTCTCACACTAGAGAAACTGTTTGATGTTTACACGTGTGTCTTGTTTATTTCACTTCAGAGTATTGCCTCAATGTGCATCCATTTAGCTATAAATGTCTCTAATTTCTCAATTTTTACAGCTGAGTACTACTCCATTTTATTTTTAAAACCCACATTTTCTTTATCCAGTTTCCCATTGATAGGCACTTGGGCTGTTTCCAAGCGTTAGCTATTATAAACTGTGCTGCTATGAACATGAGTGCACATATATCGCTGTGGTATGATTCTTTTGACTTGTTGAGGAAGACACCCAGCAGGGGAATTGCAGGGTCAAATGCAACTTCCAGTCCTAGTTCTTTGAGGTATCTCCATATTGATTTCCACCGTGGTTGCATCAGTCTACACTCTTACCAGCAGTGGACCAGGGTTCCTATTTCCGCACAGCCCCACAGGCATTTGTTATTGGTTGATTTCATGATAGCAGCCATTCTTTCTGGAGTGAGGTGGAATCTCAGCATTGTTTTCATTTGCATCTCTTGAATGACCAGTGATGTTGAACATTTTTCTTATGTTTATTAGCTATTTCTACTTCTTTGTCTGAGAAATGTCTGTTCATTTCAGATGCCCATTTGTGGATTGGGTCTTTCAATTTGGGAGGTCTGATTTTTTAAGTTCTTATAGATTCTAGATAGTAGACCTTTGTCAGAGGAAGAGCAGGTAAAATTTTTTTCCCACATTGCGTATTATCTCTTCACTCTGTTGGTGGTTTCTCTTGCTATGCAGAAGCTTTTTAATAAAAAGAGATCCCATCTGTTGATTCTTTGGGCTAGTTCACAGGCAACTGAGGTTTTGTTCATAAAATCTTTTCCTACACCAATGTCTTCAAGAATTCTACCTAACCTCTGTTCCAGCCAGTTCAGTGTTTCTGTTTTCATATTAAGATCTCTAATCCATTTTGATTTTAGTTTAGTGCATGGTGGGAGATTTAGGTCTAGTTTTAATCTTTGGCAAGTTGAAACCCAATTTTTCCAGCACCATTTATTAAAGAGGCTATCTTTCCTCCAGTGAGGGTGTTTGTCTCCTTTTTCGAAGATGAGATGGCTAAGTGTGTCTGGCGTTGTTTCTGCATCTTCTAATCTGTTCCACTGGTCCTCAGGTCTGTTTCTTTGCCAGTACCATGCTGTTTTTATCACAGTAGCTTTGTAGTAGAGTTGCAGGTTGGGGATTGTGATACCCCCTGCCATGTCTCTGTTGCCTAGAATTGCTTTTGCTATTCTGGGTCTCTTCTTGTTCCTAATGAATTTTTGGATTGTTTTCTCAAGGTCCATAAAGTATGCTGCTGGGATCTCAATTGAATTGCATTAAATCTATATAGCAGTTTTGGAAGTGTGGCCATTTTCACTATATTAATCCTTCCTACACTGGAGCAGGGGATGTCTTTCCATTTTCTGATATCATCTCCTATCTCTCTGTTCAGAGTGCTATAGTTTTCAGAGAAGAGGTCTTTGATTTCTTTTGTTAGGTTGATTCCTAGGTATTTCAGTTTTTTGGATGCTATTGTGAGAGGAATTATTTGTCCTATTTCTCTCTTAGTGAGTCTGTTGTTCGTGTAGAGGAAAGCTATTGATTTTTGTGTGTTGACCTTGAATCCAGCTACTTTACTGAATTTGGTTATTAAGTCTAGAAGACTTTTGGTGGAATTCTTGGGATCTTCTATATACAGTATTATGTCATCTGCAAGTAAGGACAATTTGACTTCTTCATTTCCTATCTTTATTCTTTTTCTTTCTTTTGTCTAATTGCCATGGCTAATGTTTCCAAAACTATATTGAACAGGAGTGGTAATAATGGACATCCTTATCTTGTTCCTGATTTTAGTGTGAAGGATTTCAGTTTTTGACCATTTAGTATGATATTGGCTGTTGGTTTTTCATAGATGGCTTCTATCAGATTGAGGCAGAAACAGTCTATTCCAATTTTTTGTAGGGCTTTTATCATAAATGTGTGTTGGATTTTGTCAAATGCTCTTTCTGCAACTGTTGAGATGATCATATGGTTTTTGTCCTTGGCACTATTGGTATAGTATTACATTTATTGATTTACATATGTTGAAGCAACCCTGCATCCCTGGGATGAATCCCACTTGATCAGGGTGTATGATCTTCATGATGATCTTTCGTATTCTATTTGCCAGTATCTTATTAAGGATTTTTGCATCTATGTTCATTAGTGAGATTGGCCTATAGCTTTCTTTTTCGGTTGAGTCCTTCTCTGCTTTGGGGATCAAGGTGATGCTTGCTCCTAGGAATGAATTCAGGAGCATTGCTTCCCTTTCAAATTCATTGTACAATTTAAACAGTAGTGGCATTAGTTCCTCCCTAAATGTCTTGTAGAATTTAGCGGTGAAGCCATCAAGACCCAGGCTTTTCTTAGTTGGTAAGTTTTTAATTATGTTTTCAATTTCATTGATTGATATTGGGTTGTTTAGAATTTTTAGGTCTTCTTCGTTCAACTTTGGTAATTCATACATATCTAGGAATCTGTCCATTTCTTCTTTGTTTTCCATCTTATTGGCATATAGGTTCTCAAAGTAGATATTGATAATCCTCTGGATTTCTGTTGGGGTCTGTTGTAATTTCACCCTTTTCATTCCTAATTTTATGGATTTGGGCCTTTTCTTTCCTTTTTCTGATAAAGTTGGCTAAGGGTTTGTCAATTTTGTTTATTCTTTCAAAGAACCAACACTTGGCTCCATTGATATTTTTTTGTTTTGTTCTCTTAGTCTCCATTGAATTGATTTCTGCTCTGATGTTTATAATTTCCTCCGCTGTATGAGCTTTCAGTTTTTCCTGCTCTTCTTTTTGTAGAAGCTTGAGGTTCAACATCAGGTTGTTTAATTGGGCTCACTCTGTTTTCCTAATATGAGCATTCACTGCTATGAATTTCCCTCATAAGACTGCTTTCATTGTGTCCCATAGATTCCGATATGTTGTATTGTCATTTTCATTGAATTGAAGGAACTTATTTCTTCAATTTCCTCTGTGACACATTGGTTATTCAGAAGTGTATTGTTCAATTTACATGTGTTTATGAAGTTCATGCGGTTTCGTTATTGTTCTCCAATTTCATTGCACTATGATCTGATAATATACAGGGGATAACTTCAATTCTTTTGCACTTACTTAAACATGTTCTATGAGCAAGTACGTGGTCTATTTTGGAGAATGACCTATGTGCAGCTGAAAAGAATGTGTATTCTGATTTTGTGGGGTGGAACACTCTGTAAACATCTATTAAGTTCATTTGTTCAAGAGTTTGATTGAGTTCTAGTATTTCGTTGCTTTTTTTTGTCTAGTTGATGTATCTATTTGTGCAGGGGGGTATTGAGGTCCCCCACTACTATTATATTTTTTTGGTACCAGGGATTGAACTCAGGACCTTGCACTTGCGAGGCAGGCACCAGAACCACTGAGCTAAATGCTGGTCCCCATTAGTATTTGTTTTATATAGTTGGGCACACTAGTGTTTGGTGCATAGATATTTATGAATGTCATCTCTTCCTCTTGGATTGTTCCCTTTACAAGGATGTAGTGTCCCTCTTTGTCTCTCTTAATCAGTGTTGGTTTGAAATCCACTTGATCTACAAAGAGGATAGCTACTCCTGCTTTTTTTCAGGTTCCTATCAAATGGAGTATTGTTTTCAACCCTTTAACTTTCAGTCTATGAATTTCTTTTTGAATTAAATGTGTTTCTTGTATGCAGCATATTGTTGGATCTTGCTTCTTGACCCATTCTGCCAGTCTGTTTCTTTTGATTGGTGAATTGAGACCATTAATATTGTTGGTTATAACTGATATGTACTGACTTATCATTGTCATGACTTTTTCTTTTTGTTGGATTCTCACCCTTTGCATTTCATTTCTTGTCATGCCTGATGAATTCATTCTGCTGGGGTTCCTCAGGTTGTGATCATCATTGCCTTTTCCTAGGATATTACCTCTTTGGCCTGTTATTTTTTCCCCTTCTTTTAGGCACCTCACTTCTAGACTCCTCAATTCTAGGCTCCTAAGAGTCTTAAAGATACAATAAGCCTATAATTTGGGCTTTGTTTTTCTTTACATAACTCTAAATTCACAAATTCCACAGACTTCCACCCTCAGTACCAAATAGGCACTACATCTCTAAACACACCCCCACAAATGGTTTGCATCTTAACCTCATTGATGAAGCCAGTTTTTGCTTTAGCCCACTGATGGATAACCTGATAGGCAAATAGTAAATACTCAAATAGTCCATCTGGAAGACACCCCAAAACCTCACCAATACCTCCAACCTCAGACCACCATATACTTGAGCACCTGCACGCCTTTCTGACTGCACTTCCTTGATTTTGCATAATAAACTTGCTGCTCACTGGCAATTCCTGAAATGTTTCTCTGTGGTGAGACTGGAAAAACCTACTCAGGAGCAAGTTGACACCCCCATCTCCTCTCCTGGGACCTCCTAGGACTTATTCAGTGACAGGCAGAGGCAGTTCTTAATATACTTTGCAATGCTTGTGGATGTTTTCTGTGTTCTTCTTAGTGGTTTTATTCTTTAATCTCTAATTCACATTCCCAACCACTTGTCACTAGCCCTTACAGCTCATGGATTCTCTCCTGACTTATGGCTTTCTGTTTCCTTCTCCTTTATTCTTTCAAATGTTTCCAAAACACCCATGTTTTTGTGTTTTCAACATGAAATTACCTACACCAGAATTGTTTCTAATCAGAACGCAAGGCAAAATTTAGAAGTCCCTTTTCCCATAATATAAACTGTCTTGGAAGGGATTAGCATCTCTTATTATTCAAGAGACAAAGGATGCTCAAGAGTACAGTCCAAAAGATTGCTGATAGTTGTAAGAAGTATGTCAAGATTAACCGCTATTTCCTGCATATTCTGAAATCCAGCACTTTCGCAGGATCCAGAGATATCATTTCAACCACCACCAATCATAACAGCATTTATTAAGTATTTGCTGGGTTCAGGGCCATGGTCCTGAGGCTTGAAGCACATCCCCAAATCCTCCATGCTACAATCCGGAAGGTCACCACTTCTTCGTATCCAGATGTAATTGTATGTGTTTAACATCATACAGGGTGTGGTCAAAATATATGGTGAATATTTACATTTTCACAAAATGTAATTACAGTAAAGAACACATCGCGAGCCGGTCCCAGCACCCAGAAGGAAGCTCCCCCGCCTCCATCCCAGCCTCCTAGGGCAGGGAAGCTCAGCCGGTCCCAGCACCCGGAAGGAAGCTCCCCTGTTGCCATCCCAAGCTCCTAGGGCACAGAGGGTGAGCAGGGTGGGCGCCAGAAGCACCCCCCCATGGAAATGAGAAGACACATAAACAAGCCTAAAGAGACTTCTGGATCACCTACAGCAACCCCAAAGGGAAATGAGATGGAACAATCTGATACTCAACGACCTGGACTCTCTGAACTGGCAACAAAAGAGGATCTGGGAAAAATGAAATCAGACATAATTACTCAGATAACAGCAAAGATTTTGCTCATGGTGCAAGACATGATTAATAAATCTAGAGAGGACACAGGTAAAAAAATAGAGGATCTGAGGAACATGATGGAATCCCAACATAGGAAACAAATGGAATCCATAAAACAGATACAAACAGATTTCCAAGAGATTAAAAACTCCATCGAAAGTCTGCACAGCAGAATGAACCAATGTGAGGATAGAATTTCACATATAGAAGATAAGATTGCAATTAATGACCAGGAAAAGAAAAATTGCTTTAAAATTGTAAGGGAACATGGGAAATCAATCCAGCAGCTGCTAGACGATGCAAAGAAGAATAGCATAAGACTGATTGGAGTCAATGAAGAAACAGGAGAGAGTGCAGATGACACAAAAAAACTTCACAGAAGTGATGGCAGAAAACTTCCCAAGCAGGGGAAAAGAACTTGACATACACATAAGTGAGGCATATAGGACTCCAGCTAGCCTTGATCAAAAAAAATCTACACATAGGCATGTAATAGTTAGGATTCCAGAAATCCAACAGAAGAATAAAATTCTACAAGCAGTGAGAGAAAAGAAACAAATCACATACAAAGGAAAGGCCATCAGAATCACAGCAGACTTCTCAATGCAAACCCTCAAGGCAAGAAGAGCTTGGAGTGATGTATTTCAAGCCCTAAAGGAAAACAGCCTCCAACCCAGATTGATGTACCCTGCAAAACTATCTTTCAAAATGGATGGAGAAATAAGATGCTTTCATGATAAAGAGCACATCAGGAACTTCATGAATACCAAACCGGCACTCCAAAAAATTTTAGACAATACCCTAGGAAAAGACAATGAGGATCACAACCCCAGGAAACCCAGCAGAATGAATCCATTGGGCATGACAAATTAAACGCAAAGGGGGAGAATCCAACAAAAAGTCACGACAAGGCTTTTAAAACTTTTGACTTCATCTCCCTAATGAGTGCATAATTCAATCTTATTATTGTACTGATTAGTATTTTTCTGATTCTAGAACTGCACACCATTCCTTGTGCTATACTGGCTATTTATCATCTTATGTCTACATTTTAATTGAGTTGTCTATTAATGAGCTCTAAGAATTCTTTATATATTCTACTCATAGGTTATACGCATTGTAAATATGGTCTGTTTAAGGTCTACTTTTCATTTTAATGATGTCATTTAAAGTTCTAAATTTCGATGGAATCTCATCACTTTTTTTTCTTTTATATATCATGGTTTTTGTATCCTAGGTAGTTCTTGCCTACTCTGAATTCATAAATATTTTCCCATATAATTTCTTCTTAAGGTTTTTTACTTTTAGGCTTTCTTATTTCGGTTCATAAATCCCTTCAAGTTATTTTCATGTATGGAAAAAAAGGGTTGAGGTTAATTTTTTATATACAGATACCAGGTGTTCATTCTAGTGCCATTTGCTGAAGACACTATCTCTTCCTCGGTTCTTGAATCAAGTTTATAATTCTATAAAATGCTAATGTTAAATAATCTTGCAAAACTCAGTGGACCATATATGTGTGGTTCTATTTCTAGATTCTCTGTTTTATTCCAATGATCTATATGTCTTTCCTTACACCAACACTGCCTTGATTACTGTAGCTTTAGAAGAAGTCTTATAATTGGGTGCTAAACATCTTCCAACACTGTTTTTGTTTTTGGCTTTTCTGGATCCTTTGTACTCCTATATAACTTTCAAATTTCAATATCCAGTTCTTCATTTATAGCAAGTATACACAGACCTGAATTTTTATATACACCTTGTGTTTTCTAATCCTGCTAAATTCAAGTAGAAGTTCTAGGGGCTCCTAGAGATTTCTTAGTATTTTCTCTGTAGATGATCATTTCATCTACATATAAAGATTTTGCTTCTGCCGTGCCAATCCTATCCTAGTTGTATCATTTTATTGCCAGACTATTTTGGTTTAGACCTATGTTTCAAAGTCTAATGGACAGATGAAGAGTAGGCATATATGCCCTTGTTCCCCACTTTAGGGAGAAAGCATTGTATCTTCTCCATTCATAGAAGGAGTTTTTGTTGGAAGTATGGAGTACATGTCTTTGATCTGCTGAGAAGGTTCTGTTCTACTTCTAGTCTCCTGATAGCTTTTACCATGAACAGCTGTAGAATTTAGTCCAATACTCTTTCTCCAACTAGTGACAGGATCATATGGCTTTCTCCTTTCCTCTGTTAAAATGATGACTTTGGGGGGTGGATCTTCCAATGCTGAACCAACACTGCCATCCCTATAGTAAAACCACTTTCTACATCCTGCCAGATCTGACTTCTAAGAGTTTGTTTTGTTAAACAAATTTCTATCTATGTTCATACTTTTTTCTTCTATTATCTTTATCCAGTTTTAGGATTAGCACAATGTTGATCTCCTAAAATAAGGGGAGAAGTGTTCCTTCTTTTTTCTGCTTTAATTGTTTGATATAATTTATCAGTTAAAATGTTTATGAGCCTGCTGTTGTCAAATAGGTAGGTTTTCAAGCTAGGAATATACTTTCTTTAATAGCTGCTATTCAAATTTTATATTTCCTCCAGAGTTAGTTTCATTAATTTGTCTTCTAAGTTACTTCTTAGTTGTCAAATTTATTTCAAAAAAGATTTTTGTAATATGCTTTCTATATCCTTTTAAATTCTGTAAAATCTGTGATAATGTCTCCTAGATCTTAATATTGTAATTTAAAAAATGTATAACTGACATTGTGTAACAGGAAGAAAAGGTCTAAAAGAGCAGGGGAATTGGGATGGGTAGGGAAAGGGAAAAAGGGAAAGGAAAAAATATGAGAAGAGGAAAAAAATGGCTACAAGGTCTTTGCAAATAGGGAAGGGTGGAGGGGGTGAAGGGAGGGCAAGGGAAGGGGAAAAAAAATAAGAACCAAGAGACTCATGTAATGGTACAAAAGCCCAATGATGAATGTAACTGTATTGTATACCTAAAATGTACCAATAAAGTTAATGGGGGAAAAAAAAAAAATATATATATATATATATATATATATATACACACTCATTAATAAAATGAAGGAAAAAAAAAAAAGAACACATCGCCATTAATCTCATTCAAAATATTCTCCCACACTTGGATCACACTTATACCATGGCTCTTGCCACTTTGCAAAGCATTCTGGAAGTCCTCTGTCATGAGTGTTTTTATGAGTTGTGATAAAAAATACAGTGAATACTGCTCCCAAGTGCCCTCCAGCAGAAAGTCAGACTTGTTAAAAATGTTACATTGTGTCCTCACCCACCTTATCCACTAGGTCTGGCACCATATACCTTCCAGCTCTTCCCCAAAGTCAAAACCACCAAGAAAGTAAACATTTCGAATCGACTCCAGATAGCGAGGTAGTCACAATAGTGTAACTAAAAACATTCACAATAGAGGACTCCCAGAGCTGCTTCAGAAAGTGGCAAGAATGATGAGATAAGTGTGTTTGCAGTAAGGGGGATTCGTAGTGATGTGCCTTTTACTGTAATTCACCTTTTTAATTTAAACATTCACTGTATTTTTGAATAACACCTTGTATGTCAGCTCAGTTAAATGTCTGTTGGTAGACATCTGCTATCAGAAACCCATTCCAGAGCTCTTCTTTAGTCCTGGCTTAACACATTGATTTCTCTCCTATTTCAGGATGAGGAGATGACATCACTTGGGTACAAACTTTTGAAGAAGGCCCCTTTCATGCTCAAAAAAGTAAAATGTCTCTCATCTAATTTTAAAAGATCATATAGATGCCTCATAGAAGGGGCAAAAATAAGAACTTTTGAGGGCCGGGGATTTAGCTCAATGGTTCCGCCTCCTGCCTTGCAAGAACAAGGTCCCAAGTTTGATCCCCGGTACCAAAAAAAAAAAAAAAAGGAACATTTGAAAGGATACGACAGTATTTGCTCTCCTATGTATGCTCATTGGACTAATAGTTGCTATTAAAATGAGTTATTAAAAAGGATTTTAAAAATGTGGTAGATGTATGCACAGTGGAGTATTATTCAGCTGTAAAGAAGTACAAAATTACATCATTTGAAGGAACATGGATTGAACTGGAGATCATCATATTAAGCAAAACAAAGCAGAATCAGAAAGATGAGTATCACCCATTTCCCTGAATATGCGGAATCTAAAAAGAAGACATGAAAGGGATACTATAATTAGACAAGAGGAAAGAAATGTGGGATGAAAGGGGGGGATGGATATGATCAAAATATTTTATATGCATGTATGAAAATAGCACATTGAAACCTAATATTTTGTAAAATTAATAGGCCCTAATGAAAACATTTTAAAATAAATAAATAAGCACAGAAAATATGGCACATAACACCATGGAGTACTATTCAGTCTTTGAAAAGAATGAAATTCTGTCATTTGTAATAAGTGGATAAATCTACAGCATATTGTATTTGAAACAAGCCTAGCAGAGAGAGACAAATTCTGCATGATCCCACTTATATGTGAAATCTAAAAAAGTCAAACTCTCAGAGAAAGAAAGGGACTCTGAGTGCGTGTTGGGGGTAGTGGGCAGAAATTGGCCAAAGGGCATGAAATTTCAGTTAGACTGGAAGAATACTTTCAAAAGATATATTATACATTGTGATGATGATAGTTAATAATACATTTCATACTTGAAAATTGCTATGAGAGATTTTAAGAGTTCTCATCAAAAAATAGTATGTGTGGAAATACATATATTTAAAAGCTTAATTTAGCCATTCTATAATGTATACATATATCAAAATATCATGTTGTATAGCATATAGACAACTTTAATATAAATGTACACAATTTTTCCTTGTCAATTAAATGATTATCTAATACTACAGGAAATTTTTATATGAAATGGCATTTTAAATCAGGGGTAGGAGACACGATTATGGAATAATGAACATTAGAGAGTAGTAGCCACCTGGGAAAAATAAATGTAGATTCATAAATCATACATTTGTATCAAAACAGATAACAAAGCTGTTATGAAAATGAGATCTCTGAGGTACCCATTCATCTGTTGATGGACATAAAGTCTACTTCCAAGATCGAGCCATTATGAGCTGTGTTGCTATACACATGGATCATTGTAATGTGATGTCTTTACCTCTGTTAGAATAGGAGAAGGCTGGGCTGGGGATTGAGCTCAGTGGTTTCGTCACCTGTTGCGCAAGCGCAAGGAACCGAGTTCGATCCCTGGTACCAAAAAAAATAGGAGAAGGTCAAGATTAGGAAGCAAGAAAGATGCCAGTGGTGCTAAGGGAACACTGCAGTTTCATCCTAGATGTTCCTCTTGCCTCGCCCTGGTCCTGCCTACTAGGTTTGAGTATAGTCAAAAAGAAAAAAAGACTAAAAGAAACAACTAGTACTTTGATTGTATGAATTTTCTACATGACCAAAAACTTACATAAGCAAAGGAAAAAGAGAGAAAGAACTGCAGCATATATCCCAAGAATAAATTTCTCTAATATACAAAATTTCTTAAAAACTAGTAAGTGGCACATGCCTGTACTCTTAGCACTCTGAGAGGCTGATGTAGGATGATTGCAAGTTGGAGCTCAGATTGGGCAGATTAGCAACATAAAGAGATCCTCTTTCAAAATTAAAAATTAAAAAGGCTGGGAATATGGGTCACTGAGAAAGCCCTGGGTTCATTTCCCAATACCAAACAGACAGACAAACAAACAAATAAATTGTGTGGCATGTAAAATAAATTAATAAGTGGAAGTTCAAGTCCTAGAAAAAATGAGCAACGGATTTGATAGTCCACAGAACAAAAAATGTATAACTCAAACATATGAGTAAGATTGACTACTTTGTGTGAAAATAAAACAATAATTTCTTTTCACCTAAGAAAAATTTTTAATTTTTAATCAGTCTTAATGAGAACAAAAGTGTTACCTCTCACATTACCGGAGAAAATATAAATCGGTACAGCCTCTATGGAGAATATACATCCAAATTATAAAGTCACATTCTCTAACCCAGAAATTCTGCTTCTCGAAACTTATTTATAAGCATATGTCCCCATATGCAAAATCACATATAAATAACTGTATGCTCACCAATAAATTTTTTTTTTTGGTACTAGGGATCGAACTCGGGTCCTTGCGCTTGCGCAGTAGGCAATGAAACCACTCAGCAAAATCCCCGGCCCACCAATAAATTTTTATACAAAGAGAAATGTTTGGAAACCATCTAAACTTGGAGATTGGATACAAATACCTATCTTTAACAGAATTAATTTAATAAAATATGTCCATTTAATGGAATATTAAACAAAAGAACAGTGGAATGATACTAAGAGATATATTAAAGCAAAATGTAAATTCACGTGTGCCAGTATTTGCTTTGTCCTGTTTCCTGAGACAGAGTCTCACTAAGTTGCCCAGGCTGGACTCCAAACTTGTGATCCTCCTGCCTCGGTCTCCCAAGTAGCTGGTGCTACAGGAGCACACCAAGGTACCTGGCCCTTTTTAAAAGGAAAGGAATATTTCATACACATGCACTTACGTGGATGGACATATGGACATATACAATCTGTGTACATATTCAAGAACCTGACCTGAAAAACTTCTGGGAGAAAACATAAGACTTAGTAATACTGCTTACTTATGGAAGACAAGTGGCAGGAATCATTTTTATCTTTTTAACTTCTGAATTTAAGCCAGCTGAATTTATAATCTATTGTCAAAGTAAAAGTGTATGATTTAAAGGGGTAATTTGCCAAATGACGCTGAGCAGGGAGGATTTTATGGGTCCTGATTTTAGAGACTCAAAAGTACAGCTGCTGAATGCTACTTTTTCTCTCAGCTTATGCTTCTCACAATCTGAAGTGCTAATTCATGAGGTTTTAGACCAAGGACAACCTATTTTTATACACTGTGCAAGCTAAAGAATGATTTTTACATTTTTTGATTTAAGAACTCTAAAGAATAACAATATGTTGCAACATGTGAAAAATCACATGAAGTTCAAATTTTAGTGTCTACGAAGACAGTTCTACTGCAACACAGGCACAGTCCTTTTTTTCATATATTCGTTGTGGTGTTGCTGCATAATAAAAGCAGAGTGGATTAAGTGCAAAGGAAACTTCATGGCCTTTAAAACCTCAAATATTTACTATCTGCTCCTACCGAAAAAACTTTTGGAGCTTGTCTCAAACTGCTGCTACTTTAACTTCTGCCAAAAATACTCCTGTGTTTTACTTGAAATGGCACAGTGTCTTGGTTTGAATGTGAGGACAGCTCATTCAGAGCTGAGCTGGTAAAGAGTGAGTCCTCTGTGTGCCTGAAACATTTTTTCTTGGGTGCATTAGGGCTGAAGTTAGTTGCCCAAGAGTTACTTCTGTCCCTTTGCCTAAACACTGCTGTCCTTGTTTCCAGCGGTTGTGCAGGTCTTGGGAAGAAATGGTGGCTGTTGAGGACAACCGTGACCCACACCCCTAATGTGGATTCTGTCTCAGGACACCCACACCCACCTGAGCTCAACAAGAAGAGTTATTGCATTGAAAACTCGGTTGATGCATGGAAGATCTAAGTCTAGACCTCCCTCTAAAAATATCAATAAATATTCTTAGGCTTAGCTTCCCACTAATCTGTTTTTTCACTAAGGAGTCTGACGTTGTTGGCAAATGCCAGATTTCTAACTATATCATAAATCTGAAAGGGCAAGTTGTAGGATTTCTTTTTACTTAAACTTTACTTATATTCCAAGTTTGAGGTTTAAAGTACCAACAATTCAAAGTTTGTGTTTAACTCTTATTGAAAGTAGAAAATACTGGGTTCAGCATAGGCTTATGTAATCACAGACATGCTTAGCTCTGTCAATTGTCTTTCTTTAAAGATTTATGGTGAATAAGTATACATCAGAATCTATGTTGTCTGTTGCCTACAATTTTCTCAGAACTCAAACCATATTTTAAAAATAATCCAATGTACCTATCTTAGTCTGTTCTGTATTGCTGTGACAAAATACCTAAAGCTGGGTAATTTGTAAAGAAGAGAGGTTTGTTTAGCTCCCAGTTCTGCAGGATCAAGAGCATGGCACAAGCACCTGCCTGCCTGTGGTGAGGGCCACGAGGCAGAGGGTATCACATGGCACGCAGCACACAGGGGGCATTCAGAGGAGCTGCCAGCTCACTCAGGACAATGCATCCTGGCAGGAACAAGGCCAGTCCTGTGAGACGGGACCCACCCATGGCACAGCACCGGGATGCTCATGGCAGAGCCACCAGGACCCAAGCGCCTTCCACTCGGTCCCACCTCAAAGATGCCCCTGCCTCCATTTCTCCTCCCCAAGGACCAAGCTTTCTGCACTGGAATTTGAGAAACAAACCATGTCCACACCCTAACAGTATCCAACTTGTAATTCTTTTACCCTTACCACAGTGAATGCTCTTGTTTTCTTTTAATTTAAGGAGGAAGTATTTAGCTACCATAAAAACTTTTTAGTATGAGACCACTGATAAAATAAAAATGACCCTGAAAAATGTACTGACAAGGAACTTCATTTAGGTTGTTTGCAAATTATAGGTTGGGATAAGAATGAAAGGATGTGATAATAATTATGACAGGCTTTTTCTGTAAAAACTTAAATACCAAAATTTTGGGAAAAAATTGACTCTATTGAAATCATATACCATGTGTTCACTGGAAATGAGTAATTTGTTCATAATATCCCTTCCTCTCTGGGGGTAGTATTGATTGTTATCTAACTGTACTGTAGTACATGTAAGGATCACTTCCTAAGCTATAGATTTTTTGTTTTGTTTTGTTTTCAGTTCTGTGGTTGGTTGTTTGTTGAGACACGTTCTCACTATGTAGTTCAGGCTGGTCTTGAACTCACTATATAGCCCAGTCTGGCCTCTAATTTGTGGCAATCCTCCTGCCTCAACCTCCTGAGCTAAAGATAATTTAGAGCCACCCCCTAGCAATGCTGATTGAGTGCAACTAAGATGGAACCTATGAATTTACATTTCTAATATGTTACTCAATGGTACTCATTCACATATTGAATGACACTGCTATAGACTTTATTGGGATGGTCTGTAAATACTGTAAGGTTTTTATTTTCTTATTAAAATTCTGAAACTTTTCATCTAACCCTATTGTATGTTTTGAACCAGTGTTAATCACTTAATTCCACTCTTTCTTAGTAACAACAAGCCATTGATGGTGATTGATCTCTTGGAGGATTGTCAATGCTGCCAAGGCAACTTTAGCTCCTATGATCCTATTATGAGTCTAATATGGAGTTTTTAAAACACATGTGACCTGGTTAGGATAGTTAAGAAGCTACTCAGTAAATTTCATATCTATTTATTTGTTTGTTCGCAGTACTGGAGATTGATTCTAAGGCTTTCTCACTGATCTAAATCTCCAGGCATTTTTTTTCCTTCAATTTTGAAACAAGGTCTTGCCCTTCGTCACTAAGTTGACCAGACTGGGGTTGAATATATGACCCTTCTGCCTCAGCCTCCCAGAGTGCTGGGATTATAGGCATACACTGCTACATGGTAGATTCCATTTTTAAAAAGATGTACCACCAGGGTACCACCATTTAACTAAAGTGCTTAAAACTACAGTGATTGATACCGATCTACTCAATCTATTCCTATGACATGGCCTTTGGAATTTGATATCCCTCTTCTCATTAAAAAAAGAGGTGGCATTAGGAACCTGCTGGAAGAAGTTGTCACACCAATGAGTCAGTGGGTAGCATGAGTTACTAAGTTAACTATAAACCTAGCGCTTCATTAGTGCCATCACCCCTGAATGTCTTCATGGACCAATTCTGTCACTCATCACTTCTCTGTGAGGAACCAAGAGACAGTTACTGATGCGAATGAATGCAAAACACTTTATTTTGTGATGTTACATTGAAGATGTCTTGGTTCTTAAAACTAATTGGCATTTTGTTTCCCTCACAGCACTAAAAAAAATATTTGCCCAAAATGAAGAAATACAAGAAATGGCTTAGAATGGTTTCATCATGCTGAATCTCATGGTACATGAACTAGCATATGTTAATGGATAATTTTAATCCCCCTTTTTGCTATATTCAAAACACACAGAGCTAAGCACTGGTGGATATAGAATATTATATGTAATTGTAAAAGGCCAAAATGTACATTTACTGAAAACTTAGTTCACATAAAATATTTTATATTAACTGTCAAAAACAATCTAATTCAATAACATAATTTATTTCTTCTTCTGCTAGCATGAGACCACTGACAAGAATTTACCACCTGATGGCCAATATGTGCCTCAAATCATATTTGTTGGTATGTACATAATCTCATTTTATCAGACTTACAAATTTGATAGGAATCTTAGCATTCTTGCTTTTATTTGTTTTTTAATTCCAGCTCAAGTACTATTCTTTTAAAGGGAAGACTTTAACCCAATCAATAACATTATGCTCTTGTTAATCCCACAATCAAAATTCACTCTATCACTTGAAAATTTTATGTATTTTTAAAAAGCAAATTATGCTATTAAATCAGTGTACTTTCACTGCCCCTAACTAGGTTAAGAGAAAGCTGAACACACTGAAAGGAAAATTCAGGTTAACTAATCATGAACTCACATATATGAAAGATTTATTTTGCTTATAAATTTTTCCTATTTGCTTTAAAGTAGGAAGATAACATGATTCGAGGAATATGCTGAATAATATTTCAGCAACGTTTTTTGATAGACCTTTTCTGTCAGACCTGATATACCTGGAAGATACCCTAATAGCTTATACACTCATGAGCCTACGTAAGTATTTATAAATTACCTTTGACGCTGACCTGGGACTGTTGGAAGGGCCAGTGGTGTGCTACATCAGCACTACCCCAGACCAAAACCACTGGGGCAGGTGGTGGTGTACAAAATGCAGATTCCTGGCTCCAGACACCTCAGGATCTGTTTTAAAGAAGACCCACAAACGTTCTTATAATCACTGAATTTGGGGGCAACTGAAAAGGATTTAGTACACACTAACAAGCTTTAAGAGAGACTCATTCTCTTGCGTCAAGGATCACACGTGATTTCCTCAAATAATAAAATATTTCTGTTTTCCTTTTAAAGAAGTACAGACTCAGGATTTCGATCTATTTTAAACAATATTTGCTATTAACTATCTTGAATGAGACCAATATACCTCTCAGATCCAACAGTACTGGATCAGTTTAATAAGTGATTTTTAAAAAAACAGATATTCCCTCAAAGATTCTCTAATAAAATTATTTATCATAAAGAAATTTGATCAACTGGCTCTGATTGGTCTAATCCTTAAATCTATACAGGTACTATTAATATAATATTCAAATATATATATATAAAATATTCAGTGTCACTCGTAAATTCCCACGTTTTCAAAGCTATTAAAGTGGCAAATTTCAGATCCTGGTGTTAATAGTTTACAACATTTGATACTTTGATTTATTAATAGCACAATATATGCTTACTCTTATTTCAGTGATAGAAAACATGAAGGAAGCATTAAGACTTTTTCAGTCAGAATTATAAGGAATGATGGAAAAACACCTTCTGTCATTAGTCCACCAAGGGACTAAAAAACCTCTGGCTTACTTGTATATACTAAAATGCCAGAATATGGATTAAAATACTATTTAGGTTATTTAATGTGTTCACAAACAATATTCTTTTTTTTTTTTTTGGTACCGGGGATCGAACTCAAGACCTTGCGCTTGGGAGGGAGGCAGCGGCACAACTGAGCTAAATCCCCAGCTTGTTCACAATATTCTTATGAAGGTAAAATTCTATTTCAATAAATGTTGAAACCTGAATATGATGATGTAGTAGCTTGATTGCTACTAGCAGCAATAGCAAAGAAACCTGGCCATGAGCCAAGGTCTTCATGGAGAGGTATCTACCTTGGTTGCCCCTACTTCCTTACCTCTCATTCATGCCACCAATGAATCCCCTTTTAATTCTGCCCTCTCCATATATTGAACCTGCTCCTGTAGATCACAGATTACCTCCATTTTACAAAAGAAATGGATTGATACTGTCCACTTATTTGAACTTTGAGTAGCATATTTCAGAGTTAATCACATCTTTTATTCCTTTAACATAAACATTTAAAACCTAATTATAGTAAATTTAAAATATACTTTAAAACTCCAAAAACATGTGTCCTTTAATTTACTTATTGGGTAAATACTTTTAAACTATTCATATGTGTTAAGTAAAGTGTAAATGCATCAGGAAGATTGAAGAATTTCTGGAGCTAATTAACAGGAAAGAATTATATATCTATCCTGAAATTACTAGATATTCAACCACTGGCTGAGTTTTTCACAGGAGGCTTCCAGAGGGTCAGTACCATGCCTTGCAATTCTTTAAATGACAACCAAAAATTGTGCTAAAAGAAATCCTATAATCAGCAGAAATAATTATCACAAGGTTGAAACTGTTTTAGAGGGGTAGAAATTTCCTAAACTGCAGAATTTGGTTTTATTTAACAAAATCAAAATGGTTTTGAGAGTAAAACATGCACTTTGAGCTGCGTGTGGTGGTCCACACCTCTAATCCCAGTACTAGGGAGTCTGGGGCAGGAGGATCATGAGTTTGAGGCTGGCCTGGACTATACAGCAAGACCCTGTCTGAAAAGAAAATAAAGGGGGGGTACTTTTACATGAGAGAGACAACCTCTATGATTAATTCAAAGATAGATTTCCTCTAGGTGCTATTTCATCACCATTCTGTTCATTTTAAGCATGCCTTCAGCAAACATCTATCTGGACAAACTGATCTATTTGGTTACCTGATCATCACTACTAGAATATTAAATATCCTACTTTTCTTTCTATAATCTCTTGTCTTATTTTTTATTTCAGATCAAAGTCTGGAATTACCTAGTGAAAGCTAAAAATATCAAAATGCACAGGCATCCTCTGATTAATGTGTGAAGACTAAAGGAACACAGTTGATCCCACTGCTGCATAAATGGCTAGGAGGCAGAAAATCTCAGCAGTCATTTGCTGTTAGCAGCAGGAGAGATCAGTTGACTATTTAGTTTGTTTAAAACTAGGGACCTGGGAATGTAGCTCAGTGGTAGAGCACTTGCCTAGCATGCATGAGACCCTAGGTTCAATCCCCAGCACTGCAAAAAAAAAGAAAAGAAAAGAAAAAGTTGTATAAAGAGTAAAGTTGAAGGCCAGGGTTATAGTTCAGTGGTGCTGTGCCTGCCTGGCAAGTTTCAGGTCCTGAGTTCCATCACTGGTACTGAAATGACAAACAGAAACAAGAGTAAAATTGAGCATTCACTTATTTTTCTTTAACTAGTATAAAAATGTTCCTAATGATGTATTCATTGTTTTTGTAATAAAAATGTATATGGCTTTGTAGTTTAATATACATGTAATTTTATTATGCATATGATTATATGTATAATACCATTTAATATACATGTATTATATATAATTTTTATATTAATTACATCAGTAAATGCTATAGCCTCATAGCCAATTTTTCCTGCTCTACCCTATTTTAACAAATAAACTGTACAACCTGGTTGATGTTTCTACCTAAGATATTCACTGTATGAAATTGGTTGTTTGGATTCAGTCACTTCTAAATTGACCCTTTTGAAATGTAGCACTACACTTGGAGGGGGATTCAGGCAGGAGGGTGTATGTATAACTTCACATCCATTATTTATGCTCACAATCTCCAAAAAATTAATCCTCCTGTAGTAATCCAATGCTAAGAAAAAAAAATTACTAGCACCAACTATCTGAAATAGTATGCACGGTTCCTTATGTACCAGCTTTGGTACAGAGGAGCTGGCAGAGATTTCATTTGCATTTCAAAGAGATATAGTAAAAGTGTATACATTCAAAAATGATTAGAAGAGTTGCATGACAGCCAACTAAATTTCAATCAGAAATAAACCACTTTTTAAATATAACTATGTCTTGTGCAACATTTGTGACATACTTGTATTAAAATATATTTGTTGTCTAAAATTTCAAATTTAAGTGGATGACTTTTTTTGCTTTGACTTTTTTGCTAGTACAGACAACTCTAATTTAGATTTATTGCTCTTCTCCTTTTTCTTCCTATTTTTTGACCTCAAATAGTAACATTTCCTTTACATTTCAAGGCAATCTCTCAAAATCAAATATCAAAAAATGCAATTAATGTAAATTTTTCCTAGTCATCTAACTTCTTCTTTTTTTGTTTTGGCTTTTTGCCTTTTTGAGATAGGGTCTTGCTGCATAGTTCAGGCTGGCCTTGAACTCACTATGGAGCCCAGGCTGGCCTCAAACTGGTGGTGATCCTCCTGACTCAGCCTCCCAAGTGCAGGGATTAATTACAGGCTTGCACCACCATGCCCAGCCCCAACATCAAACTTCCAATCTGTGCCAGATACTGTGTTTGGTGTTGTGGATCCAAAGATGGACCAGATAAAAATAAGGCAGTCTTGCTCCTCTGAAGGATTCAATCTCATGGTAAGGTGTACATATCATGATGGAAACAACTCCTTGTTAAACAGTGTAACTAGATGATGTGAGATTAGCAGAAAGACAGCCCAGCCTTCTAAGAGGCCATCAGACACCATACAAGGCGCAGCACGGCCAGGGGTGATGACCCACACCTGTAATCTCAGTGCTCTGGGAGGCTGAGGCGGGAAGACTGCAAGTTCCAGCCCAGCCTGGATAACTTAGCAACTTAGTGAGCTGCTGTCTCAAAATTTAAAAATAAAAAGTAGGGAGGTATGGGGAGGTAGCTCAGTACTAATGCCCTGATTGCCACAAAAGAAAAAAAATAAGGCATGGCACCCATGAAGCACGAATGATTGACTGATATGAGAATATATTCTATCATTACAGAAATAATTTGACAAAATATAAAACAAAGCACAATGTAAGGGCTAAAGAAATTCCAATTCATAAGTTTAACCCTAAAATACAAAAATATAGTTTTCTTTGTAGAGTGTTTCCAAACTTTAGAGTTCGCAAAAATATAAGCTTCAAGCAAACTTTTTAACAGATTGATTTATATACATAAAGATTGATAAAGATTGCTTGACTTTACAATAATGCTTCTTAAAACACAATTATATACAACCGGTATATTCATGGGCATTCTTACTAATGGAGAAAGGTAACTGTTTTCTTTTCTGCTTCTTAAATGTGTTTCTTGTGCCAACAGAAAATACTTGGGAGTGGGGAGGCAGAAAAGTCTCCTCCCAACTCCCCCACTCACACACACACACACACACACCACAGGACTGTGGGCTGCACCCACAAAAGGATTCAGTTAAACACATGACTCTAGTATTTGCAGTGATTTTGTTCAGGAACAACTTTTCTGCAGTGAATACACTGGGTGCAACTCGGGTCTTGCTGAGTACTGACTACTGCAAATTCTTGAAATATAGCTGTTCTCCAAGAGAGGGTACTATTATAGCTTGAAAAGTGCCCCTCAAAAAATGGTAAGTTGACATCCTAACCCCTAATACTGCCACACATGACCTTATTTGGAAACCAGGCCATTGACATCATATTGAATAGGTTGGCCCCCACGACAGTGTGACTGGGAAGAAATAAGTTTGTTATTGAGTCCACTCTGTGTGGCCTGGGCACTTTGTTACAGCAGCCAGAGCAAATCAATATGGATGCTTTCTCCTTCCAGGCCCAGTTGCAGGATTCCCACAATGGGAAGGAAAGGCCAATTTTCCCATCACACGCTTCAAAAGAAGCCCTGCTAAAATGGAAGACTCATTTCTCACAAGTTTGTTTCATTTTACTTCAATCCTCCAAACAATTTCCATCCAATTAAGTGTTATTTCGGTCCTCAGATTATCATGGATTAATCAAGCTTATAAAATACCTAAAACAAAAAAGTCATTCCTAGAGAAAGAGTGGATTATAGTTGATTTTTAGGCGTAATTAAAATAAACATATACTGAGCCTTTGTGTTTTCCAGGCACAGTGCTGAAGTCCGTGTGGCTTACTGCATGAATACCTCACCATCAATGTAAATGCTGTTGTCCTCGATTTCCTGTGGGCACTGAAGAGCCTCTGTACACCCAGCTAACCAGTCCTCAAATCCAACAAATTGGCTCTATGGCCACACACTTGACTGCCATACTATTCTGCTTTTGATTTGTATGCTGTGAAAAACATAAGATTAAATCGAATTGATACCGTGTAACACCTAAAACTAGACTATGACCTTTACTGAAGAAAAGGAACATTGATTTTAATTACATTTTATAGCAAAATCATAGGCCACGCCTCCAACAAACCTCCAACAAACCGAAGGACAGCCTCTGGCAGCCTCTGGGGCTCAAGGTAATTGTGACACAAAAACTGAGAATCATGGGGGCGAGGAGGAGACGGACAGAGCGATATTATTTCAATGTCCCATATACACTCACCACCATCTAGGATTCAGTTTCCTACAGCGAGGTTTTAAAGAAGAGAGCTGACCTTCAGCGGGATTCTTCACTTCTTTCGTCCCCTCCTGGGTTCCACATTGCCTTCTTAACTTTTCCTACCAGGGGCCCCTCCTCCCAAGAGACTTGTGAGTAAACTTTCTCAACCTCTTCTCTCTTCCTCTCTTTCAAACCCTTGTCTGCCCTTTGTCCAGGTAACCCTTAGGAGGTGTCCATGGTTAAAATAACGCACTTCTGTGAGGTATTTGTGACTAGCGGAACTTCCACTTGTATTTCCATATTTAACAGTGAGAAGCCAGCCAGGATGGACATCCCAGCTTTAGCAGTTCTAGGTATCAACAGTAAATGATAAAGGAAAGGGGCTTTCAACCACCCCTTACGGCCACCTCTTCCATCTACCTAAAGCTGAATCTCACTGAAGTCACAGTCTCCTGATTTTATTAATCCTATGAACACTTAAGGTTTTCATTTGCATTAACCGTTTAACTCTTCTGTCCTATAGAAAATTGCAGAATAAAGCAATTTGTCCCCTGAAAGCAGGTTTAGCTTGATTTGCTTTCATACTTAGATTAGGGAAATAACATGTATAAACTTCTAGAAGGCACCTCTGGAATTTTAGATAATCATTTTGTTTCTTGACTCAGGTATGGGAATATCAGTCCGGAACCTTGAAAAATTTATTGGTAATTTGTTTCAAAACTTTCACCCTTTGAAATATAGCAACTAGTCAATTTTCTTCATTTTGTGTTAGAATTTCCCAAAGAAAAATATTCTCAGAAGCCAGCCTTTCTGAGGAACACTGTATGTGAAGTGATTGATCTGAAATTTTTCTCCTGTGGAGGGCTTCTTCCAAAAGCAAAAGCAGCCACTTCAAGGAACAACTCTCCACTACAAAATCATTTTTCAGATTTTACAAACTTCCTGTTAGGTGACAGTAGTAGGCATTTCAGGCAACACTCTTACCGGAAGTATCAGCCGAATGTATGAAATATAGACCTGTGTAAAATAGGACCTAAGGGTCACTTTAAACAAACTACTGTAAGGAGTGTCTTGTTTGCTATCATCCTCTCTGCACTTGCTGGAAATAAGAAAATGAAAATCTTCAATCAGCTAAGGCAAGAAGCCATCCCTGTCGATGCTGTGCAGAATGTCCAATGATTTATTTATCTCACTAGGACGTCAGACCAGAGAATTCACAACTGTGTCCACCTTTCCAAATGTGATGGCGTCATAGCCTCTTTCTGACCCCACTACTGTAAAAAGATTTCTCTTTGAGAACCTGAAAGTAATTTTTATGGGTTGTAACAAATTCACACGCCCTTTCAGAATTTTATCAGGCAATCTCGTCACGGGGCAGCTCAAACAAACCAGGGCCCCGTCACATCAGGTGCCCTCACTTAGGAGCCTGAGAAACAGGATACCAGCCCATATCCTTCTCCTTGTAGGTGGGTGTTGGCGCACTTAAAGCAGATGGTGGGTTTATGGTTCTAATGTACTACATATTTCTCAATAGACAAATATTTGCACTGGACCAGAATAAATAAGAAAAAACCAATTTCCTCAGCTTAGCTTTCAAAGAATACCTGAAGTTTTAGGACACCTCAGCACTCAAAGTACTGAAGGAAATGAGTGAATGAACCACAAACCCTTGCGTTCCCCTTCCTTAGGCTGGAAGCTTACCCTGATCAACAAAAGAAAACATTCTAAAGGCACAAGCAGAGTGAGCTGCATTTTGGGCTCACTTTGTTTCTTCCATTCAAAGGTCTCTTGAAAACGCACAATATATTTTACCTCTGATTAAAGGATTTAACTTAAATTTCCAAAATAAGCCAGCAAATGTGGCCTATCTACTTTTCTTTCTCTAGTAATTTATGTTGTTTCTTCCTATGTACAAAAGTAGTCATTTTTTTCTGATACGTGAGTGCACTGATGAGGGAATTTGAGTAAATGTTCAACAGGTTTAAGAGAATACTATCAGGTTCACCGAACACTTTTTAGAGCAAGGGTGTGCCAGCCTATCTCTCCTGTGCAGGCTTGTTTTTCTTGTTTTGATTTTTCATGCACTTGTTAAAGAGGTGGTGTCAGTGTCTGATCTGGTTTCCCCTCTGAACTTGAAAGAGCTGCTCCCCTGCAGGGCCATGAGACCTATGGATTTCAATGAGGCAGTGAGGTCATGGAGAACACAGAAACTTCTTCAAAGCAGCAAGCAAAGAAAAGCAAGATTCAGCCTTTGTCATGAAAATCCATTGCACAAATTGAGTTAGTGTTGACATCCTCTAAAATTTGGCATTTTAACTTTTGGAATTCATGACCAGGAAACTTTAAGGAATATTCCACTCCAAAAGGAAAAGTAGTTTGAACTATAAACTCTCATCCAATGAGGCTAGAAAATTAAATTAAGAAAATTATTGGAGTCATCTAAGAGTCTCCGTAAGGAAAAAAAAAGTGGTAGAAGGATGCAATTTTCAAGGGGCTTCTTCCATGCCCTGCCAGGAGAAAGCTCCAGAGAAAAACAGCAAATGGGTCTTCCAATCACCCAAGAATGGCTGCAGATGGCTGGTAGCAAGACCCAAACCTCGGCAACCACTGGGAACCACTTGGGAGATGTGGGGAAGGTAAAATAAGAGAGAGCACAGGACCTGGGAGATAGTTGGGTACAATATGAGGGGGATGCACACAGTTACACAGAGATACATATTCATATTCTTTTGCATTCTCTCTCTGTCTCTCTCTCCTTCTTGTTTGAGAGAAATAGCAGAGGAAAAAAAGGGACTTAAGAAAAGGGAGGCTATACTCTGAAAAGAGAGATTGAAGATGATATCAGAAAACGGAAAGACAACCCCTGCTCCTGGGTAGGAAGAATCAACATAGTGAAAATGGCCATACTTCCAAAACTGCTATATAGATTCAATGCAATCCCAATTGAAATTCCAGCAGCATACTTCACGGACCTTGAGAAAACAATCCAAAAATTCACTTGGAACAAGAAGAGACCCAGAATAGCAAAAGCAATTCAGAGACATGGAAGGGGGTATCACAACCCCCACTTGAAATTATACTACAAAGCTACTGTGATAAAAACAGCATGGTACTGCCAAAGAAACAGACCTGAGGACCAGTGGAACAGATTAGAAGATGCAGAGACAATTCCAGACACGCTCAGCCATCTCATCTTCGACAAAGGAGCCACCCACCCTCATTGGAAGAAAGATAGCCTCTTTAATAAATGTTGCTGGAAAAATTGGGTTTCACCTTGCCAAAGATTAAACTAGACCTATATCTCTCACCATGCACTAAACTAAAATCAGAATGGATTAAAGATCTAAATATGAAAACAAACACTAAACTGGCTGGAAGAGAAGTTAGGTAGAACTCTTGAAGACATTGGTGTAGGAAAAGATTTTATGAACAAAACCTCAGTTGCCTGTGAACTAGCACAAACAATCAACAAGTGGGATCTCTTCTTATTAAAAGGCTTCTGCCCAGCAAGAGAAACCACCAGCAGTGTGAAGGGACAAACCACGATGTGGGAAAAAATCTTCACCTTCTCTTCCTCAGACAAAGGTCTACTATCTAGAATCTATAAAGAACTTAAAAAGATCAGACCTCCCAAATTAAAGGCCCAATCCAAAAATGGGCATCTGAAATGAACAGACATTTCTCAGGCAAAGAAGTAGAAATAGCAAATAAACATGAAAAATGTTCAACATCTCTGGTCATTTGAGAGATGTAAATGAAAACAATGCTGAGATTCCACCTCACTCCAGAAAGAATGGCTGCTATCATGAAATCAACCAACAACAAATGCTGGCAGGGCTGTGGAGAAAGAGGAACCCTTCTCGACTGCTGGTGGGAGTGTAGACTGGTGCAACCACTGTGAAAATCAGTATGGAGATACCTCAAAGAACTAAGACTGAAAGTCCCATTTGACCCAGCTATTCCCCTTCTAGGTATCTTTCCCAAAGAATGAAAAGAATCATACCACAGTGATATATGTGCACCCATGTTCATAGCAGCACAATTTATAATAGCTAAAACTTGGAAGCAGCCCAATTGCTAATCAACTGGAGACTGGATAAAGAAAATGTGGCTTTTTTATAAAATAGAGTAGTACTCAGCCATTAAAAATGAGAAATTAGAGACATTTATACCTAAATGGATGCACATTGAGGCAATACTTTTAAGTGAAATAAGTAGGACACAGATGTGTAAATACTGAATAGTTTCTCCAATGTGGGAAACTGAAAGTATAAATAAGGACTAAAAGGTATAGTAGAAAATGTGAAATAGGAAGAAAAGGGGCAAAGGGGAAGGGGTAGTGGAAAGGAAAGAAGGGAATGGAATTAATATGAGAAAAAGAAAAAATGAAAAGCAAGTCTTTGCAAATAGGGTGGGATGGAGGGGTTAGAGGGCAGAGGAATGGGGAAAAAATGAGAACCAAGAGAGATTATGTAAAGGTACAAATTTCCAATGATGAATGTCATTATATTGTATACCTAAAATGTACCAATAAAATAAAATATTTCTTAAAAAAGAAAAGGGAGGCTATGAATTATGACCTGGATTTCCATTAATGTTCTTTAAGGAGTACAGGGAAAAAATGGAGATTTTAAAAATTCTTTTTGTTGAATGGAACCATTTGGTCCCTGAGAGTTGAGTTGGAATCATCACTTTGGTCAAATATTCTGCTTAGTTATGATTCATCATCATGAAATGTTATCTTGTACATAGATATTAGAACATATCTATCTAAAATAAATATATAACATGATTAGATTTTTCCTTGAGACCCTCCTAATGTCTCAGATTTCCATCAGGCCCAAATACATGGACTATTACCTCTCTCCCTACCTTATGTAAACTCCCAGCAGGATTGCATAAAGTTAATGCTACCTTGAAATATTTCCTGTTACTATCACTGTGCATTCCAGCTTTTCCATCTGCCTCTCTGGCCAGTATTCCCTAATATCCTCCACAGCTGTTCTGGTCCTTGAAAGTGCTGGTGATAAGGAAAAATATAACTTCCTCCTTTGGTTTGCAACTTCATTTCTGAATGTTGTGAGACCATGAACTCACCACATTTAACATTTAACAGGAAGGAGTTATATTTTTCCATATCATAATGAAGGAATGAAGTTTTGAAGAAAAGAAGAAAGTTAGCAACATTTTATTGGAAATAGGAAGAAGGAGGAGGAGAGGAAGAAGAAGAATAGCTCCTCGATTTCCAGGAAGGGCCGCAACTGGGTGACCACTGAGGCTTTTTGTCAGGCATAATTGATACAAAAAAAATGCAACATGGATACAATACAACGTGGGCCAAACTACAATCAACCTATAGGACTACAAGTATGATCACTTAGCTAATATTGATCCAATAGAGAAAAGAGTTACATAGCAAGGGTATATGGAAAGAACAAAGGCATTTGGGGGAAGGGAGGGGAGCATGGGTCCAGATGTTCCAGTCACCTGGTGTGTCTGATGCCTGGCCCCACTGGACCAAGTGGAGCTAATTAGAATATAATCTCAAATTGTTGTTTATCTTTAAAAAGGCATCCAGATCTGGCTATTTGCTTTTCCTTCCTGAGGCCTGGTTCTTTTCAGATTTGTCTTCAGCCACAATCCTGATGTCTTGGTTTTTTGTTATTATTTTATTTTGTTCATTTGTTTTTGTGCTGACTTCCTCGAGAGCCCAATCTCTCTCTGACCACATAATAATTTCTACCCAACTTAGCTGTCTGTTATACTAGGACTTCATCCTAAGCCCTCCCTCATATTTTAACAATAATCTCTCCATAGATTGTTTCATTTACATCAGTTTATTTAAAACCCACTTATCTGCTGATGACTCACAATCTTATTTCAAGCTCTGACTTCACAGAGTACCAGGCTCATTACTAAAACTACATACCACCCTTATCCTCATCAAAGAAAAAGTTATCTCAAACTTTCACATTCCCAGAACTGAAACCCTGTTTTCTACTCATCCCCCAGCCAGACTACTTCTTCATATCAGTAAAGGGCACCATCTTAATTTTTCAAACCAAATGGGAAGTCATCTAGGATTGCTCCTATTCCTTGTTTCTCACAACTGGACGTTAAGTAGGTCCTGTTAATTGTACTTTTAAAGTGGATTTCTTTGCATATCTACTTTTTTCTGTCTTCAATATCACCATCCCAGGCATACTATGACCTCTCGTATATTACTACAGTTGTGTTTTACCTTTTAGTGTTCCTGGGTTTTTTTTCCTTTTGTGGTTCAATAAATGCCCCTTATTATTGTTATAGCTAGAGTAACCATTTTTTAAAAATAGAACAAAGACAATGTCACTCTGTGGCATAAAACCATATAGTGGCATCCTAATGGGCTGTGAGTCTGTTATGGGCTTTTGGAGTCCCAAAGAGGTTTTTTCCAGGTCCTAGGTATCCTGAACAAAGGATTGGACAAGACAGGTAGAAAGGGTAACAAGGATTTACATTTACTGAAGGTGGAAAAGAAATACACTCGGCAAAGTGAGAGTGGGCCAATAAAAAGGGTCCCAGCAGCCATGAGGAATAAAAGTGGGGCTCTTTTGTGTGTGGAATTCCCAGATTGCTTCTCCCCAACTCAAACAAGGGATTTGGGACTCACTTGTCCCAGCAAAACTCACTTGGCTGGAGCTCAGGTTTAAGCTATCCTCTGGAACACCCGCTTGGTTTCCTGCCAGATATAAATGAAGACTGGAATTGTCACTTTTCTAATCGGCCCCATGTACAGGGTTTGAGAACTCTACGGTCATCCCAGATTCTGTGTTCTGCACATGCGTCCTGGTTCACTGCTTAATGGGTTTGGCCCACCCTAGTCTCCTGCCTCTACTCTGCATGCTGACATAAGAAAACCCAAATCAAATTGGTTTAAGCAATAACGTACTGATGCACCCTTAAAAATTTAGAAGTAGAAGAGCTCAAAATTGTCATCAAAGTCCCATTTTCTTCTTTCTTCTGCCCTCCACAAATTGAATTTCTCCTGATGACAGCTCAAATGTGTCTACAAGGCATAATCAGGATGACGATTTGTCTTGTTTTCATGTCCAAAAGGAGGGAGAAAGGGTTCTGGTTTTCCTGGATCTGAGGCTCACACCTGAAACAATGACTTGGAAAATGCTGATCGGCATAGGTAAACCACCATTCCTTCATGGAACTGGTGGCAGCATCCACTTCCCCTTGAAGGGCATGATCAATGCACAAAGGAGGGAGAGGAGGGCTCAGAAAATCAGGACAATGAAAAGGGGGAAATGCAAGTTAGGGAGACAGTGCGCCCCCCCCAATGGTCCAAAGCCTGTAAGGTGCCAATGACCTCTCAGCTCCCTTGGTCTCCCCATCAGCCCACGTCGTTCTTGTTCTCATTGCTATGCTGAGGTTGCCTGTATCATTCCATCGTGCCAAGAAGCTCTTTCCTCATTCAGATTACTTGCAGGTGCTACTCCAGCCTGAAACGTTCTTTTCCTGCCGCTTTTCAAATAACTGAATCCTTTTGCTGCATCTTCCACTATGGCCCATGTAATCAAGCATGACAGTCTTACACAGCAACCATCTATGCCTTAGAAATCACATCTCTGTTGGATAGTTAGTATTTTTCCCTTTAAAAGAAATTTTTCCCTTAGCAAGAAATTCTATTATAAGAGCAATAGTCCCACAGAAAGAAGAAACATAAACTAATAAGTTTGAAGCTGTTGACTCAGGGCTCCTGTTTACAATTCCCATAGTGGAAGCAACAGCTCTGATTAGGCACGTGTCTTACCACCTGCCTGGGCACTGCCACCTTTTCTGAAGCATGTCTGAAGTCACCTCAATCTAGTGGAATCATTCCTTTCAAGAATAGCAAGAACTCAGACTGGTCTGGCATGTGATATGAGTTCACTGAGTAAGGCCTATAGGAACACGATGAAACTTCAAAAATGGGATGCTAAGGATAAAACAGGAATCAGCAATGTTTTGCTCATTTATAATTACAAGTGATTTTTAAAAGCTATAAATCCATATAAAAGTGTGCAGATGTGATATTTTGGGAAAAGCTAAATTTATGATGTTAGAAAAATAAATCTTACAAGAAAAAGTCAGGAAAAAAGGAGGTGAACAAAACAACTCACTGGAAAGGTTTAAATTGAATTGTGGAGTAAGCTTTTATTGTGCATATGCATGAAGTGCTTTAGTGAACTATTTACTTTTTAATATCCAATCTTGGCAACATTATGAGAGTAGCTTTCTCACCCATAAAATGGGGGCAAATGTACTGAAGTGAGAGAATCTAAACAGTTTAATAATTCCACCTGCATCACAAATTCATGCACTTTCTATTACCAAGGACTAATTCTAATTTGTTAATAAAACTATCTTCTAGAAGACATTTAAATTAAAAATTATCAAAACAGACACTTCTAGCCAGAGTTGAAAACAGGATCAAGTTGACATTAAGTATTTTTGTGAAGATAATGAACCAAGAGGGAAAAATAAATTAACTGGAAACAGATGGAAAGCAGAAATCTTCACGATTTCTTAACGTGACAAAACAAATTTTGAACAAAAAGTGTACGTATGGAAAGATGGTTCCATAAATTTTTTTTAAAAGTCATAATACGTAAACGAATGTGAACTTGTCTGCATTGATTAGCCAGAGGAATAAATGCAGATGTTAATCAGTGTTTCTGAACTCAATATTGCATTAAAAAATAAATACTGAAGGAAAATGTTTCAGAATTTTAAATATGGCAGACTTTATAGGACTGCTTTTTCCTTAATTTTTCTTTAACTTCTTAGGCAGTAACCTGAATGTTCCCCGGAGGCAACTTTAGATTTGCATTTTTTTTCTTATAGTCTTGATTAACATGCCCTTCCTAGTTTCTCTGAGATAATACTTGATTGAGCTGTGTTATTTTCTTTTATTTAAAATATGTGACACAATATAAGACAAATTTTAGAACTTTGGGAAAATTAATCTGATACCAACACTTTTATTAAATAATGCATAAAACTCTCATAAAGTTGGCTATTTACCTAATATTGTGCTAAGGAATTTAAGAAAAAGTCTTTCCTTAAGATGCATAACCAGGCTGCGGGTGTAGCTCAGTGGTAGAGCGAATGCCTAGTATGCATGAGGCTCTGGACTGTGAGGAGAAGGAGGAAGAGATGACAGTGGAGGACTAGAAGAACCAACATAACCAGATCTCAATATATAGGTCCACAACTGAAAATGCAAAAACAAATTAAGAAAATTAAACTATTTCCACAAATAAGCTTCGGACTATTTTTTTAAAAACAAAAAGACCTTTCTTGAAGCATCTCCCAGTAAGAGTTCAAATAACACTCTTATGACAGAACATTGAATTCACCCTGCCTGGTTTTAGATACCAGGCTATTTATGAAGAAATCTGGAAGCCTCTGAGAGCAGGCACATAAGTCAGGAAAGTTAGAGTGAGTCAGGAATTAAAAGGGCTTAGGGGGGTTCATTCTTGCAGAACTGGAAATTGAATGCCGGACTTCATGCATGCTAACCAAATAGCTCTGTCACAGAGCTACATCTCCAGTCCTTTGTTTTATTTTTATTTTGAGACAAGGTCTAAATTCCCCAGGCTGGCCTCAAACTTGTGATCTTCCTGCCTCAGCTTCCAGAGTAGCTGGGATTCCAGGCATGGTCCAACAGCACTGGCAGAGGGAATCATTCTTTTTTGCTTGACTATCTTTGTTATGCAAAGCTAGTTACCTATGATTTAAAATTCTTCCCTATTCAAAAAGCTGATGTTTTGAGCATTAGGTTCAAAATATAGAATAAGCAAGAACTAGTGTGTTCTTTATCATTTTACCATGGAATGAAAATTATCATTTAGAGAGAAACAGTAGTTAAAATATTTCTGCAACCAGTAAAGGATTATCAGGAAATCTGTTTCTGCAACTCCCCTCCAGGCCATCTAACACTGGATGGATGAACCTTAATTTAACGAAACTACCTGAGACTAATGAGTGGTGGTTAATGTAAATGTGCTGGCACTTTAACTTAATCCCTGAAAAAAAAAATCTTTTCAGACTCTTAATATGATTCACACTCCATAAGTGATGACTATTTGTAGGGCCATCTTAAGCATCTTCAACTTCTGTTCAAAAATAAGGAACATGTCCTTTTGTGGAAATGAACACTATTATTCAACTTGGGCCAGGTTTTCAAACTGTGAGTTAGAACTACAAATGGGACTGGAGGGAAAGGTAACAAGAGAGTTAACAGAGGGCCACCCTTGTCTCCTGAGGACAACTTCAGAGAAAGCTAATTTTTCAGGCATTAAAAGGATACAGAGAATGTCTTATGTTAGAAAACCAAGCTTTCTGGATTAGTCAGCTTTCACATAGCTAAGACACAACATCCAACACTCACAACTTAAAGGAAGAGAGGTTTAATTTGACTCATGGTTTCAGGGGATTCAGTGCATGGTCAGCTGGCCCCAAGGCAGAAACACCATGACAGAGGGGCAGAGCAGAGCAAGATGCTTACTAGTTCATGGCAGCCAGGAACCAGAGCAAGGGAGCAGCACCAGAGAGGAAGGGATGAGGACCAGATATCA
Source organism: Heterocephalus glaber (assembly GCF_053883595.1). NCBI lineage: Eukaryota > Metazoa > Chordata > Mammalia > Rodentia > Bathyergidae > Heterocephalus > Heterocephalus glaber. The sequence goes on from NW_028258156.1 coordinate 13,022,641, forward strand.
TCCCCAAGGCCACACCTCCAGAGACATCCAGACACACCCAGAAGTGTGTGGTATTAATTCCAGAGGTGGTTCCTAAACCAGTCAGGTGAACAACTGAGTTTAACCATCAAATCTGGCAATTGATCCCCTACAAGTAGTTTTGTGTTGTGCCTGTTAACCTCAGAGCCATCAGTCTCATGGAGCCCCATCAACACCACCAGTCAATAACCATGTACATTAATAAATTGGTTAACAGATCTGGAGCTCCCCTCAAAGCCCTAGTGAGTGCGCCTCATTCATGCTGTTGGAGATAATATAGAGTTTAAAAAGAAATATAGGGCCAGGGATTTAGCTCAGTGGTTTCGCGGCCTGTTGTGCAAGCACAAGGACCTGAGTTCGATCCCCGGTACCAAAAAAAAAGAAATATAGTTTATCTTCAAATTTAGTCTGTAACAAGACTTAGCTTATTCAAGTACTGCTAAAGGCTGCCTGTCAGTGAATGGATAAAGTTCATCTGTTTTTAATATAGAACATACACTGCATATGACACATTTATCTCAGTCTTCTGATATTTGGTTTTGTATTAAACTGCTCAACTTAGTTACTTGACTTAAGCAGGTAAATGTTTCCCTCTAAAATCTTATTTATATATTGTTTGGCACAGACTCACTTTTCCAAAAGTGTATCAAAGTTTAACATCAGCCAGCCGGATATGTGTTATCACAAGGTTCAAATGAATGATAATGGACAGCATGACCTCATAACTCTACAAAAGACACTGTTCCAAAGTGGTACTTAGCACTTAAATGATTGCATTAATAAAACTCGAAGCTAATTTTCTTTCCCTTCTGCTGTACCTAGATACTCAGACTCATCAATGGCAAAGGATTAGATTAAAAGAACAAAAAGGGACTAGAAAAAAAAGTAATGTGTAACTGTTATTGCATATATCTACATGTCTCCCTAAGACCTCACGTGCTCAAAGGTGGGGCTTCTGAACAGTGATTGGATTTTAGGTTTTGTAGATGACTTGCTGTTAGGGTGTGAGGTCTGGTTGAAGGGGAGGTGGGTCACTGGGGGCGTGGCCTGGAAGGGCTTATCTCCCTCCCTGACTCCTCCCTTCACTCTCTGCCTCCTGGATCCCACGCCCCTCTGGCCTGCCCTCCTGCCTGGAGCCAGCAGACCATGGACTGAGACTTCTACAAACCCCTTCCTCCTTTACATTGCAAGTGTTGGGTATTCTGTCCCAGCAACGAGGAAAGTAAATAAGACAGTAATAACAGCACCCTCTCTTTGGGGGTCAGGTAGTTACTGTAGTCACAGAATCAACAATCCAAGACACAATTGAGGCACATGTCAATGAATCTTATAGTAAAAGGACCTTGCCCTCTAATAGGACAGATCTGAAGTATTTGTGAGGCGCTCCAATTGATCCATGTTAATTAATAACGTACTCTGAGGGCATCTGTAGCCCCGCTACTTGAGAGACTGAGTCAAGAGCTTCACGAGTTGAAGGTCAGGCTGTGCAATTTAGCAAGACCCCCATCTCAAATAGTAAGAGTGATAATAGCACCCACTTTTCAGACTGTTGTAAGGAAGAGATAATGTAGCAAAGTGCCTAGCTGAGGGCCTAACAAATGTTTCATAAGTGGTGATTATTCATTCACTAAATATTTGTCCAATAATACTATCATAAGCTATGATTTGAAAACTAGAAGTGCACCCCATCCTACTCTGTATGGACTAAGCTCTTCATTGCAACAATGCAACTGTGAAGAGGACTATTGCACTCAGCACTGTGGAAATATTTTCTTGCAGTCTCTACATGTTTAACACATATTATCTGTGTGAGGGGATCTACTAATTTTGATACATTTATATCCTCGTGCTAATGCCATGACACCCAGAGTACTTTCCTTTCTATCTTCAGGCCTGATCTCCATTTTTAAAATGATCTCCATTTTAAAAATAAGGCCTCCTCATTTTTATATTTTATGTGAGCTAAAAGCTCAGTCTTTTTAGATCAGACAGGGATTTGATTCCTGGCTCCAACATTTAGTAGTTGTGAAATCTCTTACAAATGATTAAACTCTATGAACCTATTCACCTCATCTACAAAACTGAAATATCAGTAACTGCCTTACAATGGTATTAGAAGGATTAGAAACAAAAGCTCATACATTCCTGGAACAGAGTTGGCTCCCAATGAATGGGAGCAATATCATTGAAGTTATTTCTGTTATTTCAAATTCTAAATTTTAGTTGTAAGCTACATTATTTCATTCTTTGCAAAGATACAAATCTCATTCTGAATTTCCAGTTCCAGATGTTCTATGTAGATGTATTTTCTTCAGTGAAGGAAACAAGACAATTGGTTTCCCACACCACACTAAAAGAATGACTTAAAAACATTCTTGAAACAGAACAGGAGTTATAAAAGAAGGAATCTTGGAACTTCAGAAAGGAAGAAGAAAGAATAGGAGAAAGAGTAAGAAAATGGAGAAATACATCTGTCTTCTTTTGAGTTTTCCAAATTATGTTTATGGCTGAAGCTGAGATGATATTATACTATGTAGTGCTCAATATATGTGGAGAAAATATGAGATTATAATATACTATAATCATATATCATATTATGTAGTGCTTAAAATATATGAAGAAAATATTTAAGACAACTTTATTATAAAAGGGGGAAGGTAAAAGTACTGAGAGATGAAGCTTCTATCCTTGATTCAAAATAATAAAATGTCAATGCAGTAAATGATGCTAAGATGTTAGACACGGAGAGGCGCACGCGCGCGCACACACACACATGCACACACAACACACCTAGAGCAACCGCTAGAAAATCTACACCAAGAGATATACTCAGAAATACTATAGAAAAAAATTGATTCTAGGTAGTCATGCTTTTCACCAATATAAATTGTAGCCCGATTCAACCTCAATCTGCCTCTATTCTGAGTATTGATTATAACACATGAGTCTCCACTCAGTAAAACTCTCCAACATCCTAACGTCTTGTACACAATATTAATAAAAAGGTGCACTGAGAAACAATATTCAGGGCTGACTGAACAAGAGGCCTCTTTTGTCAGTCAGTATAGCTCTGGGTCAGGCAAGATCACAAGAGATGAGGTACTTGGACTGCACTGAATTGTGCCCCTTGACTACACACACACACACACACACATACACACACAAATATATGCAGGCATGTATGAGCAGAATAGGTCTTCTTATATTGTACTTTGGTATAAAGCTATCAGATGTGTTAATGTGAAGTCTTTTCAAAGAGACCACTGTGCATCTAATATTTTCAATAATAATACTCACCTCTTGCATTTATTGGCACCTGTTACATACCAGACATCTTGTATAAATTGTTACTAATCCTCACTACATACTCTGAAGCCAAATATTATCTTGTATACAAGTGTCTGTGCCAGAAGGGGAGCTTGGAGCTGTCTGGCTTCATCCACTCAGACTGATTGTACTGATAATTTTATTGCAACATTTTTTTCTTTTTCTGGGTTCAGTGTTCTCATGAGGAAGAAAGACCAGGACAAATTCTAAATTCAGATGAGAGAATACTGCCTAAGAGGAATTAGAATCCCAAATCCCAAGCCTGAAAGACAATCCATAGTAATTAGACTATGCAGCCAGGAGAGTACACTGGACCTATGAAAAGCTGGTGAAGACAGAAGAAAGGAAAAATCCATCCACCACAATGAATTCAGAAAGCAAAGTGTCACACTATCCTGATGTCATGTTCAAGTCCTCAGAGAAGACAACTCCTTAAGTGCTATTTTACATGAGAGTTCTAGAAATTTCAGTATAAATGGTAATTAAATGCTTTGGAATGTAAATTCCAAGGACCAGGTCATAAGGTAAGATCTGGATACAGTGGCTGGGTTTCTGTTCACTTTCTGGGGAGTTCTTGATATACTTGCCTAGCAGGAGCAGTCCAGATCCGAGCTGGGGCTTGCCAGGGTCTTTTGCTCCAAAAGGCCGCCTTTGTTGCTGAATGAGGTGATTTGGGATCTTGCCCAATTTTGTAGCACAGCAAGAGTGTTTGGTAAGCCCCCAAAACTGCTGTTTCCCCATTTGTAAAATAAAGAATCCAAAGTAATAAGTCTCTGAAGCCATTCTCAAATGTAAAATCCCAGTGGGTCACAGTGATACACACGTGTAATCCCAACAGTTAGGAGGTAGAGGCAGGGAAGTCCTAAGTTGGAGCCTAGCCCAGGTAATTTAACAAGACTCTGTCTCAAAATTTTAAAGAAATGGAGTTTTGTTTTTAAGTGCCTGGAAATGTAGCTCGGTGCAAAGGTTCAATCCCCCCAGTGCCAAAAGAAAAACAAACAAAAAATTCTGTGTTAGCTTGCTATCAGGAAGAAAGGTTTTTTGGGGCTCATGGTTTCAGAGGCTTCTGGAAGCTGGGAAGGAGAGAGAGACAAAGAGATACAAACCAACAGAGACAGAGTGAGCCAGAGGAAGGGGCCAGGGCCAAGATATATTCCCCTAGGACACACCCCTACAACCCTCTCCCTTCAATTAGTCCCTACACCCAGTTTCTGTCACCTCAAAATGATATCATCAAATGATGATCTACTGAAGAATTTGGAGCCCTTGTGATCCAATCAGTCCCCCAAAGCCAATCAGCCACCAAGCCTTTAACACAAATAAGCCTTTTAGGGGGACATGTTGGATCCTAACATAACTAATCTTATAATTCTACTGAAAATTTTGAGACAACCCTTTAAGGCTATTTGTCTGAAGACCATCATAAGCATAATTCCTGTCCAGCCACCTTGAAGTTGGGCTTATGGTTACTATTTGGATCCAGTAATTTTTATGACTGCTCAAACAACTTCATTATGACCACTTTATAATTTGTGTCATTCTTTAACATTGTTTAGCTTTTTCAACTGTCCAGAACACACATTAATACAACTGTTTTCTCATATAACTTTTCTTGCATTTGGATTGCACTGAATTGTCCCCCTCGACTACACACACACACACACAAGCATACATGCAGGCACACATGAACAGAATAGCTCTTCTTATATTGCACTTTGGCATAAAGCTATCAGATGTATCAATGTGAAGTCTTTTCAAAGAGACCACTGTGTATCTAATATTATCAATAATAATGCTCATCTTTTGCTTCCATGCCCATAAACTTTTCTTGTCACAGCGGCCAGATGATATACACTTCCCAGTGACCATGAATGGGAGCCAGCTCAGAAGATGATGACAGAGCACCATGAACCAGTTCCTGTGGAGAAAAATGCAACCCCAAACACAAGTGTCCCATCCAAGCAAGGTCCCAAGACGTGATGGGATTTGACACACGTGCAGCAAAGTGACTGTCACCAGCCAGCACAGCTCTCGGTGTCTGAGGAAATGGGGGGACACTTCCCTTGAAAGTGACCTTTTTCTTGATGTTAAAGGAATAATGATCTTGCCCCTACTTTCTCAGTCATTAGTTATAAGAGTCAAATAATAGAATGTACATATAAGAAATTCATGTGTGCAGAAGCATGACGTAAGCACCTCTGTCTTCTAGGAATTGGTTACACATTACCATATCAACAGTACAATGGTCTTGTTCTGTAAAGTATCTATTGTCATGAAACAGTTTCTTATCCGAATTCAAGATTTCTTGAAGTTCCTTCTGTGGAACGTTAATAGATGTTTTACCAATCATAGTGAAGCCCCTTCAAAACTTTTTGATCAAATAATCTTGAAATAGTCTTAATTAAGCAACATTAAATAGACTTTTTTCTTGCAGGACTTTATAAAGCCTTTAACATGTTAATGTGGCATCCTCCACAGACACGCCAATGTACAGCGATTTCCATGCTTACTTTTTGGCCATAGAACCATTTTCCTAGAGAATATCTCTTGGCTGTAATGCATACCAAGAATCATTTTGGAAACAGAGCACTAATAAACTGCTATGTTTCCTCTATAGCTTGCTGAATGGTGCAAAACCTGTTAAGCCTGTGCCCCGGAGCAGGACATGCAGGCAGACACATAGGAAGAAGGCAGAGGAGCAAATTCTAATTCAGCTTGGTTCATTATATTTTCTAATAGCATTGGAAAAATTATGATTTCTGGGCAGCAAATACTTTAGAAATAACACATCTCTAGATTCTAATGTTTTAGAGTAAAACCATAGGTAAATGGATATCATTTGGTCTAAACTCACTCACCTATGTCACCTCAGTTCTTCCTTCTTGTTTTCCATCTAGATTTTAGTGACCTATATTTTGCATCTATTTCAAAACTGGAGTCCAAATGTTTCTGCTATGTTCCTAGGGGTCGTGGTTGAAGGCAGATGACAGACTAAATAAAAACTTCTTCTGGAGCCAGACTGCTTGGATGGAAGGCCCAGGTCCAGTGTCCACAATGCACCATCTGCATGGCCTTAGGTGAGTTATTTCACTTTCCTTAGCTGCAATTCCTCCAGTATTAAGTAGATATAATAATAATATATCTTTCTTCACTGTATAAATCTCTTGCTTTCCAAACTCGCACTACTTGCTATCTGAAAACCAGGATCAAAATTGAGCAGGATATTCAAATCAGTATGATATTTGTCATTTACCAACTTTGCTACCCAAACTCAGTAGCTACATAGATTTGATAGTGAGGGATATTTATGGTATTTATATTTATGGTTCTTACATCACAGTATTGTCATGAGGATTAAATTAGTCAAGCATATGTGAGACTATTTGGCACCCAGTGCATGTTTGTCATTCCTATTATACTAGCTGATATGATGCTGTCTTCCTTAAGGAATATTAATGATAGAACTTTCCTACCCAATTCATTCCTATTGAGCACAGGATCTTGTTGCTTTAGCCCAAAGTTTTATTAAAGGATTGAGCCTCAAGTTTTACTCATATTTTCATTTGTTTTCAGTGGATGATGTTTTAGGAAAGAAAAGAACATGAAGCTATGAACTAGGAGAACTTGTTTCTAGCCCTGTCTTTGGAAAGTTTTAGTCATAACACATTAGACGGAAGACTGTCCTCTTCGAATTTGTTTCCTCTTCAGAAAAGTGGAACCAACACCTACCTTTCATACCTCACGAGATTGGCAGACAAAAGCCCTCTGTGAATGGTCACATGTTACCCTTAGGAAAGATGCTGTTGTCATCCCACATATTTTGTTTGTGGGACATAACCTCAAAATTATATTCCTCCTTCTGAAAATTACATTCAACCCACAGTTATGAACAAATCCAATGTTGCAGACAGAGGAGGAGGCTTCTGGGTATAGATCCCACTGCTCCGAGCAAAGAGGAGGAGGCTTCTGGGCTGAACTGCCAACCATCCCAGCGCAAAGGAGAAGGCTTCCAGGCAGATGTGGCACTGCTCCCAGCACAGATGAGGTGAACCTCAGGTGCCAGCAGCATCCCCTCCCTCGTCAAAATGGGAAGACATGTAAACAAGCCTCAAATACAGACTTCCAGATCACCTAAAACAACCCCAAAGGGAAACAAGATGGAACACTCTGATACTCAACAACCTGGACTCTCTGAACTGGCAACAAAAGAGAATCTAGGAAAAATGAAATCAGAAATAATTTCTCAGATAACAGCAGAGATTGTGCCCATAGTGCAAGACATGATTAATAAATCGAGAGAGGAACTGAGGAACATGATGGACTCCCAAAATAGGAAAAAATGGAATCCATAAAACAGATGCAAACAAATTCCCAGGAGATTAAAAACTCCATTGAAAGTCTACATGACAGAATGAGCCAATGTGAGGACAGAATTTCAGATATAAAAGATAATATTCCAATTAGTGACAAGGAAAAGAAAAACTGCTTTAAAATTGTAAGGGACCATGAGAAATCAATCCAGCAGCTGCTAGACAATGCAAAGAAGAATAACATAAGGCTGATCAGAGTCAATGAAGAAACAGAAGAGAGTGCAGATGACATTTAAAAACTGTTCGCATAGGTAATGGCAGAAAACTTCCCAAGCAGGGGAAAGGAACTTGACATACAGATAAATGAGGCATATAGGACTCAAACTAGCCTTGATAAAAAAAAATCTACACATAGGCATATAATTGTTAAGATTCTAGAAACCCAGGCTGGGGATTTAGCTCAGTGGTTCCATTGTCTGCCTCACAAGCACAAGGACCCAAGCTCAATAACCTGTACCAAAAAAAAAGATTGCAGAAAACCAACAGAAGAGCAAAGTTCTACAAGCAGTTAGAGAAAAGAAACAAATCACATACAAAAGAAAGCCCATCAGAATCACAGCAGATGTCTCAATGCAAACCCTCAGGGCAAGAAGAACTTGGAGTGATGTATTCCAAGCCGTAAAGGAAACAGCCTCCAACCCAGATTGATGTACCCTGCAAAACTATCTTGCAAAACTGATGGAGAAATAAGATGCTTTCATGACAAAGAGCACATTAAGAACTTCATGAACACCAAACTAGCACTCCAAAGAATTTTACACCATATCTTAGGAACAGACATTGAGGATCACAACCCCAGGAAGCAAAGCAGAATGAACCCATCTGGCATGACAAGAAATTAAATGTAAAGGGGGAGAATCCAACAAAAAGAAAAAGTCATGACAAAGATAAATCAATACGTATCAGTTACAATCATCAATGTTAATGGTCTCAACTCACCAATCAAAAGAAATAGACTGGCAGAATGGGTCAAGAAGCAAGATCCAACAATATGCTGCATACAAGAAACACAATGAATTCAAAAAGAAACACATAGACTGAAAGTTAAAGAGTGTAAAACAATACTCCATGCAACAGGAACCCATAAAAAAGCAGGAGTAGCTAGCCTCTTTGCAGATCAAGTGGATTTTAAAACAACACTGATTAAGAGAGACGAAGAAGGACACTACATCCTCGTAAAGGGAACAATCCAAGAGGAAGAGATGACAATCATAAGTATCTATGGACCAAACACTAGTGCACCCAACTATATAAAACAAATACTAACGGACATGAAAAATCGTATAAGCACTAATACGATACTAGTAGGGGACCTCAATACCCCACTGTCATAAATAGATACATCAACTAGGCAAAAAACAAGCAATAAAATACTAGAACTCAATCAAACTCTTGAACAAATAAACTTAACAGATGTTTATAGTGTTCCACCCCACAAAATCAGAATACACATTCTTTTCAGCTGCACATGGATTGTTCTCCAAAATAGACCACATACTCACTCATAGAACATATTTAAGTAAGTGCAAAGGAATTGAAGTTATCCCCTGTATATTAACAGGCCATGGTGTGATGAAATTGGAGATCAATAGCAAAAGAAATGGCAAGAATTTCATAAACACATGGAAATTGAACAACACACTTCTGAAAAACCAATGGGTCACAGCAGAAATTAAAGAAGAAATCAGATAGTTCCTTCAATTTAATGACAATGACAATAAAACATATTGGAATCTATGGGACACACTGAAAGCAGTCTTAAGAGGGAAATTCACAGCAGTGAATACTCATGTTAGGGAAACAGAGCGAGCCCAATTAAACAACCTGATCCTAAACCTCAAGCTTCTAGAAAAAGAAGAGCAGGACAAACCTAAAGCTCATACAAAAGAGGAAATTATAAAGATCAGAGCAGAAATCAATTCAATGGAGATTAAGAGAACAATACAAAAAAATCAATAAGGCTAAGAGTTGTTTCTTTGAAAGAATCAATAAAATTGACAAACCCTTGGCCAACCTTATCAGAAAAAGAAAAGGCCCAAATCCATGCAATTAGGAATGAAAAGGATGAAATTACAACAGACCCCAGCAGAAATCCAGAGGATTATCAATATCTACTTCGAGAACCTATATGCTAATAAGATGGAAAACAAAGAAGAAATGGACAGATTCCTAGATATGTATGAATTACCAAAGTTAAACGAAGAAGACCTAAAAATTCTAAACAACCCAATATCAATCAATGAAATTTGAAACATAATTAAAACTTCCCAACTAAGAAAAGCCTGGGTCCTGATGGCTTTACTGCTGAATTCTACAAGACATTTAGAGAGGGACTGCTGCCACTACTGTTTAAACTCTTCAATGAAATTGAAAGAGAAGCAATAGTCCTGAATTCATTCCTGGAAGCAAGCATCACCTTGATCCCCAAAGCAGAGAAAGACCCAACCAAAAAAGAAAACTATAGGCCAATCTCACTAGTGAACATAGATGCAAAAATCCTTAATAAGATACTGGCAAATGCAATCCAGAAGATCATCAAGAAGATCATACACCCTGATCAAGTGGGATTCATCCCCGAGATGCAGGGATAGTTCAACATATGCAAATCAATCAATGTAATACACTATATCAATACAGCCAAGGACAAAAACCATATGGTCATCTCAATAGATGCAAAAAAGGCATTTGACAAAATCCAACATGCTTTTATGATAAAAGCCCTACAAAAAATTGGAATAGATGGTCTCTACCTCAATCTAATAAAAGCCATCTATGAAAAACCAACAGCCAATATCATACTAAATGGCCAAAAACTGAAATCCTTCACACTAAAATCAGGAACAAGACAAGGATGTCAACTATCACCACTCCTGTTCAATAGAGTTTTGGAAACATTAGCCACAGCAATTAGACAAAAGAAAGAAATAAAAGGAATAGGAATAAAGACAGGACATGAAGAAGTCGAATTGTTGTTATTTGCAGATGACATGATACTCTATATAGAAGACCCCAAGAACTCCACCAAAAGTCTTCTGGATTTAATAACCAGTAAAGTAGCTGGATACCAGGTCAACACACAAAAATCAATAGCTTCTCTGTACATGAAAAACAGACTCACCAAGAGAGAAGTAGGACAAATAATTCCTTTCATAATAGCATCAGAAAAACCTGAAATTCCTAGGAATCAACCTAACAAACAAAATCAAAGACCTCTTCTCTGGAAACTATACCACTCTGAAAAGATAGATTGAAGATGACGTCAGAAAATGGAAAGACATTCCCTGTTCCTGGATATGAAGAATCAACATAGGGAAAATGGCCATACTTCCAAAACTGCTATATAGATTCAGTGCAATCCCAATTGAAATTCCAGCAGCATACTTCACGGACCTTGAGAAAACAATCCAAAAATTCATTTGGAACAAGAAGAGACCCAGAATACCAAAAGCATTTCGAGGCAACAGAGATATGGCAGGGCGTATCTCAATCCCCAACCTGAAACTGTACTCACTGAATGAAAGATAGCCTCTTTAATAAATGGTGCTGGAAAAATTGGGTTTCAACTTGCCAAAGATTAAAACTAGACCTATATCTCTCACCATGCACTAATGTAAAATCGAAATGGATTAAAGATCTAAACGTGAAAACACAAACACTAAACTGGCTGAAAGAGAGGCTAGGTAGAAGTCTTGAAAACATTGGTGTAGGAAAATATTTTATGAACAAAACCTCAGCTGCCCATAAACTTGCACAAACAATCAACAAGTTTCTCTTCCACAGCAAGAGAAACCACCAACAGTATGAAGAGACAACCCACAATGTGGGAAAAAAATTTCTTTTTTTTTTTTAGTTCTTTTATTGCTACATTTTAGGTATACAATTCATTGGGTGTTTGTACCTGTACATGATATATCTTGGTTCTTATTTTTTTCCCCATTACCTGTGCGCCCTTCACCGCCTCCACCCTTCCCTATTTACATAGATTTCATTTCCATATTTTTTTCTTTTCTCACAGTTTTTCCTTTCCCTCTTTTCCTTTCCCCTTCCCCTCCCTTCACTCCTTTGTCTTTGGACATTTTTTCCTATTTCAAATTATCATTTATTCATTGCGGGAAAAAATTTTCACCTGCTGTTCCTCAGACAAAGGTATATTTCTAGAATGTATAAAGTACTTTATAAAAATGAGACCTTCCAAATTTAAAGACCCAATCCAAAAATGGGCATCTGAAATGAACAGACATTTCTCAGACAAAGAAGTAGAAATAGCAAATAAACCTATGAAAAAATGTTCAACATCATTGGTCATTAGAGAGATGTAAATGAAAACAACTCTGAGATTCCACCTCACCCCAGAAAAAAATGAAATCAACCAATAGCAATTGCTGGTGGGGCTGTGGGAAAGAGGAACCCTGATCCACTGCTGGTGGGAGTGTAAACTGGTGCAACCACTGTGGAAATCTGAATGGAGATACCTCAAAGAACTAGGACTAGAGGTCCCATTTGACCCAGCTATTCTCCTGCTGGGTATCTTCCCCAAAGAATCAAAAGAATCATACCACAGTGATATATGTGCACCCATGTTCATAGCAGCACAGTTTGTAATAGCCAAAACTTGGAAGCAGCCCGATTGCCCATCAACTGGAGACTGGATAAAGAAGGTGTGCTTTTTTTATACAGTGGAGTACTACTCAGCCATAAAACATGAAAAATTAGAGACATTTATAGCTAAATGGATGCACATTGAGGCAATACTCTTAAGTGAAATAAATAGGACACACATGTGTAAATACCAAATAGTTTCTCTAGTATGAGAAACTGAAAGTGTAAATAATGACTAAAAGGTATAATAGATAATGTGAAATAGGAAGAAAAGGGCCCAAAGGGAAGGGAAAGTGGGAGAGGTAGGGGAAAGGAAAGAAGGGAATGGAATTAATATAAGCAAATGAAAAAATGGAAACAAAGTCTTTGTAAATAGGGAATGATGGAGGGATTGAAGGGAGGGCAGGGGAAGGGTGAAATATAAGATCCAAGAAACAAATGCAATGCAATACAATCCGAAGAACTCTCTCCCAGCTTTGGGCCTAAAGAGAACTCAACACCCAGAAAGCTGTGAATTCTGCAATAGGAGCTGGCATTGCCTGGCAATAAATAAAAGGAGATATCCAGTAGAAGTGGCCAGGTGACCAGGCAGTGGTACCAGTGACCTGAAGACACAGTGGTATCGAGAAGATCATAATTAACTTGAAAATGATAGTTCATTACAAAAGTACATTGAAGAGCCTAGAAGGAGGGGATGGTGATACAATAGTATGACACAAAATTGGGCCAAAACCAAAAACATGGAAAATCTGTGTAATTTCTATAGGGAAACTGAGCACATATCAGGGTAGGACCTGACATAGATCCACCTTAGCAGTCAGGGTCACCTGTCTCCCAGCTGCTAGGGTGACACTGGTTCACTGTTCACAGCTGGTCCCTCTGTAGAGACTTGCTGAAAGTCAGTTGGGAATTCTCTTGCCCAGGAGATTGGCACCACCTCCAAGAGACACCCTAAAGTCAGGAATGCCTGACCTGGGGTGTTAAAGTCTGCACCTGCCTCAAGGTGGGATCTACTCTGGGCCCTAACCACATTCCCAGACTCCCTGTGGGATTGCACTGAAGCTACCTTCTATCTGAGACCATGTACCTGGCTTGGCTTCAATTGCTGTTATCATCCCATTCTCCCTTCCTCATGGACCTGAAGCCATTATAAATGTTGCCATTATGGACATCCTTATACATGTTTCTTAGTAGGTTTGAAGGACAACGATATATGTAATTGCAGTCATTTGATATGCATATTCATCACTGGTATGGCTTGGAAATGATTTTTTAAGTGTGCTTCCAAAATGTTCAGATGCTGGAAGCTTGGTTCTCATGGTGATAGTGGTAGTGAAATGAGTAAGAGGTGAGGCGAGAGGCCAGATGATTAGGTCGTAGGAACTTCACCCTTGGAAGAAATTAATGTAGTTTTCATGAGACCCTGCTTAGTTACCATGAGAGTTGTAAAAAGAGTAAGCGCAGGCCCCTGGATCTCTTTCTGGCTTCCTTTCTTGCCTTTTGGCCTCTTTTGCATATTCTCATGCTATTGTGATACCATCTCCATGAGACCCATCCAGAAGCCAAAGAGATGGGCCACCCCACACTTGGCTTTTTAGCTTCTAGAACTGTGAATTGAATAAACTTGTCTTTATAAAGTACCAGCTTCAGATATTTTATTATAGCAACAGAAAACAGACTTAGAAGACAGTTTTATACAATATTGCTATCTAAAGTCATTGTGCAGGTTTGTACTCTTCCCATTAGTATACGAGTATTCTCATTGTTCTTTATTCTTTCCATTACAGTGCTATCCATACTTGATATTTTTAGTCTCTCACCGTGAGACTAGTTTCATTTCTCTGACTTTTCTATCTTTTGCCTACATATGTATTGGCTTGTTTATCTTCTTTGATTTATAAAAATCCTCTTTCAGATATATATGCTAAAAATTTCTATTTCATTCTGTGGCTCATCATTACACTGCATTTATCAAATGTAGTTTTGATGCCCAGATATTTTAATACAGTGTATAAAGCTAGTTTTTGTGTTTGTTTTTGTTTGCATGCTTACAAACCCTTCTCCATTCAAGTTTACACAAAACATTTTCCTATATTTTTGCCTATACACTTGACTATCATTTTTAATAGGTCTTAATGCATTTTAACTTACTTTTATGTGATGTGAAAAAACAGACAATTTTTTTCTATGTGAGGTTCATTTGATTCATTTAACAATAGATATTTTCCATCTTTTGGAACCATTTGAGAAATAAAATTCAGAAAAATAATTTTTTTGGAAAAAAGCTTCATTATTAAAAAAAAAAAACCCTTATTTGAGATTATGGCTTTAGATCTCAAGTCAAATGGTTCTGCTAAGAATGGACTCCTACATTGGACATGACTTTCACCCAGCCACTGTCACAGGGGGGACCCTGCCAGCCTCCGATGATAGAGATCCATACAGGGAAGAAGGGGAAGGAATCTCCACATCCACAGCAGATGGAGGGAGCAGGGAGGAAGGCATGGAGAGTACACACTCAAGTTACCTCAGACTCACCAATCAACTCACCAACATCCTTTCAAGATGTAGAGTCCATAAGGAGTAAGAAAGGAGGACAGAAGATAGTTTTAGCTGAAAGTCTTTGTGTAAAAACATAAGAAATGAAGGGTCAGACTCTTTGTTCCTTAATATTTGAAATATCAACAAACACATGAATATGAACACTACATTAACGTGGGAGGGAGGGGTCATGTACAAAACTGTTAAATCAAACAGAAACGAGGTTGGAACAAACAGAGATGAGAGCCTTTTCAAGGTAGAACCAATAAACTCATTTTTGAATTTCCAGTTCCAGTTCTACTGTAGCCAGCCAGTGCTCTATTCCTTGTTTTTGAATGATTTTTTTCTTATTTCATCCTTATGATTCATGCTTTGCTGTGATTCCTAAAGTAAATTTGTTTCTTGCAACCATACAATCTATAAGTAGATTACAGAGACAGAGACAGAGAGAAACAAAAAAGAAAATGAAAGATACCTCCATGATATATAATTATCATATTTTTCCAAAAGATTCTAGGTGATTATACTCTTAAACTATAGCAGACAGTGGAGATAATCATGCCTGGAACAATTATTCTGAACTATCAACTGCTATATATGAGCGTTTCCACTATGACACTAGATAGAATAAAAGGATATTTTCCAATCTTACTTCTGAGAAGAGTTAAAAAATCAAAAACATCCTGAGCATAGTGGCACATCCCTGTAATCCCAGCACTGGGGAGGCTGAGGCAGGAGGATTGTAGCAAGTTCAAGGCCAGCTTGACCTACACAGTAAGCTCAAAATCAGCCTGATCTACACAGCAACACCATCTCAAAAAAAAAAAATCAAAAACATAAAATGTTAAGAAGTCAAAAATAATTAAATCTATTTTAAAAGACAAACATACTTGATGCAATGACTCTCAAACTCATCAGTCCCCATAAAAATACATATTTGATTTTAAAATATTAATATATCCCAAAGAAGTGGATTTATGATAAGAAGGCATAAGTGCTCTAATACTGTATGATCAATTAATGTTGATGTAACTGACAGAAGAAAAAAAATCACACAGTTATTGAAAACCGTTAGCATACTAGTTAGGAAATGGAACTTTCTTAATCAGATAATGCTCACGAAAGTCTTATGACAAACTTCATCATTTACTTAAATATTAATAAGTGTCCCCTGCAATCAGTAATAAGACTATCACTACTCATTTGTTATTACCATTGTTATTTGATATAGAAGAGCAGTCAATATAACCAAGTCATTTTAGAAAGCAAAAGGATTGAAAAGGGAAATATAAAACTGATTCTTTTGGATGACTAGATAGCATACATAAAAAAATGCCAAAAGAAGAGCATTAATCTATACTCAAAGAATTCATTGAATTGAGGAAGATTGCTCCATACAATGTCAATGTTTAGAACCAATTACACATTATGATCTAAAATAAAACCTACAAAATGAAAGTATTAAAATTAGACAGAATATTACCTAAAATAACTTAGCTAGTAAGAAATCTGACAAAAATATGCAATCACAAAGCATTATTGAAATAAATCAGCCAGGAGTGGTGGTGCACAGCTGTAATTCCAATATTCAGGAGGCTGAGGTAAGAGGATTGCTGTGAGTCTGAGGCCGGCCTAGGCTACATAATAAGTTCAAGGACAGCCTAAACTGCATAGCAAGATCCTGTTTCAAAGGAAAGGAAAAGAAGGAAGGCAGGAAAGAAGGAAGGGAGAGAGAGAGAGAGGGAAAGAAAGAATGGAAGGAAGAAATCAAGTGAGGGAAGTAAATAGATATAGGGAAATACTATGTTCATGAATTGTAAAACTCAGGACTATAAAATTAAATTTTGTTCAAATTGATCAATATATACATTATACAGTAATTTTTGCTATAAGTTGAGAAACAGATTGCAAAATTTATATTAAAATGAAAAGGCCAACAAGCCAGAATAAGCTGAAAAAAAATAACAAAGCTAAAGAAAATGTACTACTAAATTGCTAGAAATTTATTAGAAATCTATAATAATTAAGACAGTATGGTTTGGGAAAAGAGTAAATAAACTAGTAAAGTACAATTGAAAATCCAGATTCCAGATATACATATATTATATATATTATATCCAACTGTTTCAGCTGATTTATGAGAAAGTAATATTGTAATACAGTAAAAAAAGAAAAGAAAAAAATAGTGTTTTTCAGAAAATATGAATTTTTCAACATAGGTGCTAGATCATTTGGATATTTATATAAAAAACAAACTTTGATCTCTGCCTCACACCATACACAATAATTAATTATATGTAAAATATAAAACACTGTTTACAAGAAAGAAAGCAAAATATCCTTAAGACTTTAAGATAGAAAATTATTTCTGAAATAGGATTATAAAAAAGCTGAAAAAATAAAAAATAATAAATTGGACTATGCTAAAAGAAGCAATTTCTACTTTTTAAGACACCATTACCCTAAGGGCATCACAGTAAATTTTTAGAAAAGGGGCCAATCCCAGCAGCCAGGAGGAGGCTCCCAGGCTGCCATTCTACCACTCCCAGGTCAGAGTAGGTGAGCCGCGCAGGTGCCAGCAGCATCCCCACCCCACCCCCATGGAAATGAGAAGACACATAAACAAGCCTCAAAAACAGACTTTCAGATCACCTACCGCAACCCTAAAGGGAAATGAGATGGAACAGTCTGATACTCAACCACCTGGACTCCCTGAACTGGCGACAAAAGAGGATCTGGAAAAAATCAAGTCAGAAATAATTTCTCAGATAACAGTAGAGACTGTGCCTATAGTGCAAGACATGATTAATAAATCTAGAGAGGACACAGATTAAAAAAAAAATAGAGGAGCTGAGGAATATGATGGAATCCCAACATAGGAAACAAATGGAATTCATCAAACAGATACAAAGAGATTTCCAGGAGATTAAAAATTCCATTGAGGAGTACTACTCAGCCATAAAAAATGAGAAATTAGAGACATTTATAGCTAAGTGGATGCACATTGAGGGAATACTCTTAAGTGAAATAAATAGGACACACGTGTAAATCCTGAATAGTTTCTCTGGTGTGAGAAACTGAAAGTGTAAATAAGGACTAAATGTATAATAGGTAATGTGAAATAGGAAGAAAAGGGGCAAAGGGGAAGGGGAAGTGGGAGGGGTAGGGGAAAGGATAGAAGGGAATGGAATTAATATGAGAAAATGGAAAAATAGGAACAAAATCTTTATAAATAAGGAGGACTGGAGGGGTTGAAGGGAGAGCTGGGCAAGGGTGAAAAATAAGAACCAAGAGAGACTATGTAAAGGTGCAAATTTCCAATGATGAATGTCATTATATTGTATACCTAAAATGTACCAATTATTAGAATAATCAATAATGTAAAATAGGAAGAAAAGGTCCAAAGGGTAGGGGTAGTGGGAGGGGCAGGGGAAAGGAAGGAAGGGAAAGGAAAAAATGATGAGAAATGGAAAAAATGGAAATAAAATCTTTGTAAATAGGGAAGGGTGGAGGGCGTGAAGGGAGGGCTAGGAATGGGGAAAAAATAAGAACCAAGATGCATTATATAAAGGTACAATTCCCAAAGAGAAATGTAATTGTGTTGTACACCTACAATGTACCCATAAAAGAATTTAATACAAAAAAAAACTCCATTGAAAGTCTATGCAGCAGAATGAACAAATGGGTGCACAGAATTTCAGTTTTAGACGATAAGATTGCAATTAGTGACCAGGAAAAGATAAATTTCTTTAAAATAGTAAGGTACCATGAGAAATCAATCTAGTAACTGCTAGACAATGCAAAGAAGAATAACATAAGACTGACTGGAGTCAATGAAGAAACAGGAGAGTGCAGATGACATAAAAAAACTATTCATAGAAGTAATGGCAGAAAACTTCCCAAGAAGTAGAAAAGAACTTGACAAGATAAGTGAGGCATATAGGACTCCAACTAGCCTTGATCAAAAAAAAAATCTACACATAGGCATATAGTAGTTAGGATTCCAGAAACCCAACAAAAGAACAAAGTTCTGTAAGCAGTTAGAGAAAAGAAACAAATCACATACAAAGAAAAGCCCATCAGAATCACAGCCGACTTCTCAACCCAAACACTCAAGGCAAGAAGAGCTTGGAGTGACATATTTCAAGCCCTAAAGGAAAGCAGCCTCCAACCCAGATTGATGTACCCTGCAAAACTATCTTGCAAAATTGATGGAGAAATAAGGTACTTTCATGGCAAAGAGCACCTTAGAAACTTCATGAATACCAAACCAGCACTCCAAAAAATTTTAGACAATATCCTAGGAAAACACAATGAAGATCACAAGCCCAGAAAGCCCAGCAGAATGAATCCATCTGGCACAACAAGAAATTAAATGCAAAGGGAGAGAATCCAACAGAAAGAAAAAGTCATGACAATAAGTCAATATGTATCAGTTATAACCATCAATGCTAATGGTCTCAATTCACCAATCAAAAGAAATAGACTGGCAGAATGGGTCAAGAAGCAAGATCCCAACAATATGCTGCATACAAGAAACACACTTAATTCAAAAAGAAACTCATAGGGGCTAGGGATTTAGCTCAGTGGTTTCACCGCCTGCTGTGCAAGCACAAGGACCCAAGTATGATGCCTGCTGCAAAAAACAAACAAACAAAAAGAAACTCATAGACTGAAAGTTAAAAGCAGAAAACAATACTCCATGTGAAGGGAACCCCAAAAAAAGCATGAGTAGCTATCCTATTTGCAGATCGTGGATTTCAAACCAACACTGATTAAGAGTGACAAGGAAGGACACTATATCCTTGTAAAGGGAACAACCCAAGAGGAAGAGATGACAATCAGAAATATTTATGCACCCAACACTAGTGCACCCAGCTATATGAAACAAATACTAATGGACATGAAAAATCAACTAAGCACAAATACATAGCAGTGGTGGACATCAATATCCCACTGTCACAAATACATACATGAATTAGACAAAATATAAGTAATGAAATACTAGAACTCAATTGAACTCTTGAACAAATGAACTTAATGTTTACAGAGTGTTCCACACCACAAAATCAGAATTCACATTCTTTTCAGCTACACACAGGTCATTCTCCAAAATAGACCACATACTCACACATAGAACATGTTTAAGTAAGTGCAAAGGAACTGAAGTTATCCCCTGTATATTATCAGACCACAGTGGGATGAAATTGGAGATCAATAGAAAAACAAACCACAAGAATTTCATAAACACATGGAAATTGAACAACACACTTCTGAATAACCAATGGGTCACAGAGGAAATTAAAGAAGAAATCAAACAGTTTCTTCAATTAAATGATAATGCCAATACAACATATCAGAATCCATGGGACACAATGAAAGCAGTCTTATGAGGGAAATTCATAGCAGTCAATACTCATGTTAGGAAAACAGAGTGAGCCCAATTAAACAACCTGATGCTGAACCTCAAGCTTCTAGAAAAAGAAGAGCAGGACAAACCCAAAGCTCATACAAGGGAGGAAATTATAAAGATCAGAGTAGAAATAAATTTAATGGAGACTAAGAGAACAATACAAAAAATCAATGAAGTCAAGAGTTGGTTCTTCAAAATTATAAAACAAAATTGACAAACCCTTAGCCAACCTTATCAGGAAAAAGAAAGGCCCAAATCCGTGCAATTAGGAATGAAAGGGATGAAATTACAATGGATTCACCAGAAATGCAGAGGACCATCAATACCTACTTCAAGAACCTATACACCAATAAGATGGAAAACACAGAAGAAATGGACAGATTCCTAGATACATATGAATTACCAAAGTGCAATGAAGAAGACCTAAAAATTCTAAACAACCCAATATCAACCAATGAAATTAACATAATTAAAAACTTACCAATTATGAAAAGCCCAGGTCCTGATGACTTCACTGCTGAATTCTACAAGACATTTAGAGAGGAACTATTGCCACTACTGTTTAAACTCTTCAATGAAATTGAAAGGGAAGCAATACTCCCAAATTCATTCCTGGAAATAAGCATCACTTTGATCCCCAAGCAGAGAAAGACCCAACCAAAAAAGAGAACTATAGGCCAATCTCACTAATGAACATAGAAGCAAAAATCCTTAAAATACTGGCAAATAGAATGCAGAAAATCATCAAGAAGATCATACACCCTGACCAAGTGGGATTCATCCCAGGGATGCAGGGATGATTCAACATATGCAAATCAATAAATGTAATACAATATATCCATAGAGCCAAGGACAAAAACTATATGATCATCTCAATAGATGCAGAAAAAGCATTTGACAAAATCCAACACTCATTTATGATAAAAACCCTACAAAAATTGGAATAGCCAGTCTCTACCTCAATGTGATAAAAGCCATCTATCAAAACCCAACCGCCAATATCATACTAAATGGTCAAAAACTGAGATCCTTCACACTAAAATCAGGAATAAGACAAGTATCTCCACTATCACCACTCCTGTACAATACAGTTTTGGAAACATTAGCCACATCAATTAGACAAGAGAACGAAATAAAAGGAGTAAGGACAGGAAACAAAGAAGTCAAATTCATTTTTTATTTTTACTTATTATTTATTTATTATTATTTGCAGATGACATGATACTGTATATAGAAGACCCCAAGAACTCCACCAAAAGTCTTCTAGACTTAATAACCAAATTCAGAAAAATAGCTGGACGCAATGTCATCATACAAAAATCAATAGCTTTCCTCTATATGAACAACAGACTCACTGAGAAATAGGGCAATCCCTTTCACAATAGCATCCAAAAAAACCTGAAATACCTAGGAATCAACCTAACAAACAAAATCAAAGACTTCTTCTCTGAAAACTATAGCACTCTGAAAAGAGAGATTGAAGATGATATCAGAAAATGGACAGACATCCCCTGCTCCTTGTTAAGAAGGATCAACATAGTGAAAATGGTCCTACTTCCAAAACTGCTATATAGATTCAATGTATTCCCCACTAGAAATCCCAGCAGCATACTTCACGGACCTTGGAAAACAATCCAAAAGTTTGTTTGGAACAGGAAGAGACACAGAACAGCAAAAGCAGTTCTAGGTAATAGAGACATGGCAGGGGGTATTACAACCCTTAACTTGAAATTATACTACAAAGCTACTGTGATAAAAATAGCATGGTACTGGCAAAGAAACAGACCTGAGGACCAGTGGAACAGATTAGAAGATGCAGAAACAACTCCAGACACACTGAGCCACCTCATCTTTGACAAAGGAGCCAAAGTCCCTCACAGGAGGAAAGATAGCCTCTTTAATAAATGTTGCTGGAAAAATTGAGTTTCAACTTGCCAAAGATTAAAACTAGACCTATATCTCTCACCATGCACTAAAATAAAATTAAAAAATGATTAAAGATTTAAATATTAAAACAGAAACACTGAACCGGCTAGAAGAGAGGTTAGGTAGAACCGTTGAAGACATTGGTGTTGGGAAAGATTTTATGACCAAAACCTCAGTTGCTGGTAAACTAGCACAAACAATCAACAAGTGGGATCTCTTCTTGCTAAAAAGCTTCTGCACAGCAAGAGAAACCACCAGCAGTGTGAAGAGACAACCCACAATGTGGGAAAAAATTTTCACCTGCTCTTCCTCAGACAAAGGTCTACTATCTAGAATCTATAAAGAACTTAAAAAAAATCAGACCTCCCAAATTTAAAGACCCAATCTGAAAATGGGCATCTGAAATGAACAGATACTTCTCAGACAAAGAAGTAGAAATGGCAAATAAACATATGGAAAAATGTTCAACATCACTGGTCATTCAAGAGATGCAAATGCAAACAATGCTGAGATTCCACCTCACCCCAGAAAGAATGGCTGCTATCTTGAAATCAACCAATAACAAATCCTGCCGTGGCTATGAGGAAAGAGGAACACTGCTCCACTACTGGTGGGAGTGTAGACTGGTGCAACCACTGTGGAAATCAGTATGGAGATACCTCAAAGAACTAGGACTGGAAGTCCCATTTGACCCACCAAATCCCCTGCTGGGTATCTTCCCCAAAGAATTAAAAGAATTATACTACAGTGATATATGTGCACCCATGTTTATAGCAGCACAATTTGTAATAGGTAAAACTTGGAAACAGCCCAAATGCCCATCAACTGGATACTGGATAAAGGAAATGTGGGGTTTTTTAATAAAATGGGGTACTACTCAGCCATAAAAAATGAGAAATTTGAGTTATTTATTGCTAAATGGATGCACATTGAGGCAATACTCTTAAGCGAAATAAGTAGGACACACATGTGTAAATACCGAATAGTTTCTCCATGGTGAGAAAATGAAAGCGTAAGTAACTACTAAAAGGTATAATAGATAATGTGAAATAGGAAGAAAGGGGGCAAAAGGGAAGGGGAAGTGGGAGGGGTAGAGGAAAGGAAAGAAGGGAATGGAATTAATATGAGAAAATGAAAAAAAGGAAACAAAGTCTTTGTAAATAGGGAGGGATGGAGGGGTTGGAGGGCAGGGGAAGAGGGAAAAAATAAGAACCAAGAGAGACTGTGTAAAGGTGCAAATATCCAATGATGAATATCATTATATTGTATACTTAAAATGCACCAATAAAATAAAAATTTTTTTGAAAATCCAATGTTACATAGGGAAGCAGAGCATGTTTCACAGTGATTAGTGGACCCGTGGTGTATAATATAATATATTAGAAGCAACATTCATTGAGACAACTGACATTTATTGAGCACCTCATAGGTACCCTGATCTGTTTTAGTGTCAAGCTGTTTGAGTCACAGCGCATGTGACTCACCACCTATAGAACCAGATATTACAATAAATTTCTCCTTTCACCTGCCCCATCACTGATCCTTATTAAATGCCTTATAATCTTTGCTCAAGCCTTCCCTGGAAAAATGGCCCTCTGCTTCATAAGACTATGACTATTTGTAAGAACGTGTTACTAAAATGTTTGTATTTCCTCAAAATGGAAGTCTAACTGGAAACCAGGCTACTTATCGCTAATATACCAGGGAACCGATTTCCACTGGCAATGCTTGCTTTGTTGTCCATTCATTTTCTTCCCTTGAAAGTTTAATACGTTTTATCTGAAGGGACATGAGTCCTTCCTGTATAACAGCACCAAAGGTATTTGTAGAACATTTAATATTTAGCCAACCCTTTGCAAGCTCAGTTTATTTCCCTCTTAGCAACCCAGCATAGTTTATGGCCATCACACGCTTTAGAAATGCAAAAGCTCAGGCCCCTGTATATAGTTTATCAAGTTCAACCACCAGTGTTATCTTCCCTCTTTAGTCAAGCGAGAAGTCACTAAGTTGAATAACACTTTTAGTTTTCTTTTTAATTTAACCTCTAAGTACAATTGAACATACAAGGATCTACTTGACCACGAAACAAACAAAAGGGAACAAAAGAAAACAAAACCTCAAAATATACATACAATGTCATACAATAGAAATTATTCTTTTGTTATATAAAAGAAATTATACTTCTTCTCTTTGATAGCATTTTCTCTTTAAATTGTCTGCTAAATTATGCAAATAATATGCTTTCAGGTAATCTAATACTAAATATGAAATTGCAAAATAAATACATAACCTAGGCAACTAAACGTACGTGCATCACCTCTCCAAATAAAAAAAAATCCTTGGTTTTTAGTTAGAAAATGTCAGAAGTGAGCTGCAACTCCACAGTCTCTGTACAACTTCACTAGTTCAAAAGCAGTAGTTTTCCAAAAAAAGGTCAGAAGCCCTGGCTGTCTGAGGTGACTTCAAAGCCTCATCTAGGCCCTTACAGTTTAACAATTATTTTATATACTTACTGAGTCTCACAGTGGCTGTTTGGAATCTTCTTTCCCCATACCCAATTTTACTCAAGTGTACAAACCATCTCCTCCTTGCAAAGGAGGTAAAAGTCAACCACATTGAATTCTGCCAGCTTCCCTGCCCCTCTCCACATTTCTACCTGCTGAAGAAGAGCTCACCCACAACTTTCTTGAGGAAAACTTTTTCTTTTTTTTCTTTTGTTTTTAAGAGTTTTAGATCAATAATTTAATCATTGACATTTTGTGAAGAAAAACTTTTTCACCACAATTCCTATACTGCTTTGCCATGGCTTCCGGTCTGTCTTTCCTTTACAATTCTTTTCCTGTAATCACTAGCAAGGTCAAATGGCTGCCACTGTAAAATAATCTCTTATCAGCCCTGCTAGTTTCTCAAACTATCATCTCCTTTCTAACTACAATTTCTTGAGTTATCAGTGTTTAGTTTTCCACAAATTACTCCTTACCCAACCAGACCCAAAACCTCTGAAAACCTGGCTTTTGGTCTCAGTCATCTATTTTCATACCACATACCTGGATGTATGTATTTATTCACTTTTAGAGTACATACTCTGCTGGTGCTAGGCATGCAATAGATACTTGGAGCTTACAGTCTAATGTGGAGATAGCCAAGAAACAGGTAAACACATTTTCAAGAACCTGCAAATCTTGAGGTGTGCTATGAAGGAGGTGAACGCGTTAAATGATAGACAATAGCAAAGGAAGCTGTATTAATCAGCTTTCCTGTGACTGGGACACCAACCCAGCATCCAAAACTTAAAGCTTTAATTTGACTCACGATTTCAGGGAAATCAGTCTATGGTCAGCTGACCCCAAGACAGAAACATCAGGGCAAACAAGTGTGGCAGAGGAAAGCTGCTTAGTCCGTGACAGCCAGGAAGCAGAGCAGGGGACCAACACAAGAGAGGAAAGGGGCCAGGGGACATACATGGTACCCAAGGTGACACACATGGTACCCAAGGGGACACCTCCATGATCCACTCAACATACCCAAAAGTGTGCTTTACTAATCTGCTAGGTATTTCTTCACCCTCCTTTTTTTCTTTGGTACCAGGGATCAAACTCAGGACCTTGCACTTTCGAGGCAGGCGATGGAACCACTGAGCTAAATCCCCAGCCCCTGCTAGGTATTTCTTAATCCAATCAAGTTTACAGCCAGTACAGAAGCCCACCCACTTAGGTGTGATGATTAGGAAGGCTTTTCTGAAATGGTAGCAAAAATAATCAATTGTTCTAATAAAAACCAAGTGATTCTTTGGAACAGAGTAAACAGCTCTCTAAAGACCAGATCAGGAAAGTGATAAATCCATTTGAGGAATGATGCCGATCAAAAGGATCACAGACCTGGAAAGACACTGCCTTGACTGGAGTCGGGCCAGTTCTGACTCTGATGCTGATTTTAATAGAACATCTGGTAAGGCAGGCAGAAACATGACCTAGAAATGGCAGTTCACGCAAACATTTCCAGAAAAGGGGGCAGGGATCCCTAACAAGGAAAAGAAAACATAGAAATATTCAGAAACCAAAGTGAGAAATTCCAACAGCTTCATGACTGAGCAGATGAAAAAGGCTCATTTACTAAATATCAGCTTCAGGAAGGTCTAGAAAGGTAAGGATAGAGTCTTATTTAACATTCAAAGGTAACTTTGGTTCCTTGCCTACAGAAAATTACTCTAGTACTTAACTGTGTATATGACACTGTGCCAGGTACCCCGGGAATTACAAAGAAGCCTGAGACATTATACCTGCCCCAGGGAACTTAATGCAGAAGTCAGGGATGGGGACACTAACAGTTACTGAGAGTATAGGAGGCATTTCCCTGGAGGGTATCTGCTGGTAATTTTGAAATATAAGGTCACGGACAAGCACAAGAGCTGGTCTGTGTGTAGCTGGGGTCACCAGGGCCCTGGTTCACACTGGACAGTTGGTGGCACGGCCAGATGGTGTGATACAGGGTGAATTGCTGGGGCTACAAAGACTGCACCTGGGTTGGATTTTGGCTTCCGGCTGAGAGTCTTTACGTAAATTTCTTAATCTCTCTATAGCTCAGTTTTCTCATAGGTAACCTTGCGATAAAATAGTAACTGCTGCACAAGATCTTTTAGAAGAACAAGTGAGTTAACATCTGTGACGTACCAACAGTGGAGCTTGGAACGCATGAAGTCCACTGTGGATGTTTTATATCATCCCAAGCAACAACCTCACTCACTTCTTCCTCTTTTCTAGCCATCACTTCTCTTTGGTCAAGTTACACTATCTCAACTGACAATTGCCACTTTCGTAAACAAATAACACAAACTTTTTCATGAATTAAGAATAATCTAGACACTTTTATGGAAAGATCCTGTAAACCCCAGGGTGGGAGGATTTCTTAAGTCTCCAAATTGTTAAATGTGACAGAAGCTTCTGGATAACTGAGTTTCCAGGATTAAATGTTTATGGATGTTCCTTAATAGTCTTTCACTTTATCTTCCTTTAGAGCAAACATTTTAATGAATACAAAATCAAAAGCAACATCATGTATCTATAAGTTAAAAATAATGTCTGTGCTTTCATTCACATGCAAATTGGAACTCAGAATTTGTTTCTCTCCCCCACCTACATCTATTCTAAGGCCTTAGAATCTGTAAGCTATGACATAACAGGAATTAAATTATTGAGACACTATGGTGCCATTGTAGGCTTGTCTACTCGCATTCCTATGTATAATCTGAGACTTTAACTGAGCTACTTGCTGGTGAATAAGCTGACTCACAGCACATCCAATTTATACTTGAGTTTCTTGGGGGGGAAAGTGTTTTGTAGTGGTGCAGCTGCTACCAAATAAAATTTAGCACTAGTTTACATAAAGTAACATATGATCGAGGGGGGACAAAACATGGAAGATATTTGGCAAAAATGGGGAAATTTATGGTCCACTATGAGAAATACATCTATCTTCAAGCGTAGTACAGTCAACCCTCTGCACCCCCAGATTCCAGATTCATGCTTCAACCAACAGCAGACAGGAAATATCTGGGAAAAAATTGTATCTATGCTGAACAAGTAGAGACACTTTCTTGTCATTATTCCGTAGAAAACAGTGTAACAGCTATTTACATTGTACAGTATTAGGTATTAGGAATCTAGTGATATTTTAAAGTACAAGGAGGATTGTGCAAACATATGCAAATTTTAAAGTCCAAGGGGATTGTGCGTATATGCAAATATATGCAAATACTACCCTATTCTTTGCAAGGGACTTGAGCATCTTTGCCTTTTGTTGTCTGTTGGGGTCCTGTAACCAGTCACCTACAGATGCTGAGGAACACAGCATACCTTGTATGTGCCAACCAAGTTACCTAAGGTACACTGCAGAATCACTGAAGGATCCTGTGGAAGAAGAAGAAAACTAAGGGGCCCCAAATCTCATTCAAAACAACTCACTTTATGTGTCTTATGCAGTGGTCTTCTGAGTAAAAAATTATTTTGGACAAATTATGTTAAAGACAAAACTTGCAAATTATTATTACAGATCAAGCCCTTCATTGATATTCTATCTTGTCTATCACATAGAATGATATCTGGCTTACAGGAGAAATTTAGCGTGTGTTGAGTGAAAGGAGACGGAATAATGCACACCATTCATTTAGAGCATAGAGCATGTTTAGGGGAGAAGTGAACAGGGTCACCATGGCTGAGATCTGGAGAGAACCAATTCATGAGTCAATGGTTTTCACACGACTAGTCAATAATAGTAATAACTTATTAAATTAAGTTTTTATAGGCTGACTCTGTACACTAAGTTCCTATATAATCAATTACAACCTAACTTAGAATTTAAACAAACTAGGAGTTTCTCTACAAATGGCCAGATTTCAACCAATCAAAAACCGCTAAGCATCAGCCAATCAGAGGCAACCAACTCATCACACCATGCCCAGATAAGGTAAATACTTCATGACATTATTCCTTGTAGTAAAACCCTTGCTGTGGTCAATCAGGCGATCTATCTTCTTCGTCTCTGTGTTCAGCCTGTAAAAGCTTGCTGCTTATAATACCAGGTGAGGCCTTCTGAATCTCTGCTGAGTGCTGCCCAATTCATGAATTCATGAATTGTTCCTTGCTCAAATGAACTCTGTTCAACTTGATTTTTCTGACCGT
Source organism: Heterocephalus glaber (assembly GCF_053883595.1). NCBI lineage: Eukaryota > Metazoa > Chordata > Mammalia > Rodentia > Bathyergidae > Heterocephalus > Heterocephalus glaber. The sequence continues at coordinate 13,051,512 of NW_028258156.1, forward strand.
TATCTTTTAACATACTGATTTGAGTTGCTTTTTTTTTTTTTGATGGTACTGAGGATAAAGCCAAGGATCATGTGCATGCTAGCAAATGCTCTACCACTGAGCTATACCTCTGACCCAACACAGTGATGATTGTAAATGAGAGTTAGTGATTTAAGGAGGCTTTTAAGCAAGAAAAGAATCTGTTACATTGTTTCAAACAGGGAGAGATTGTAGTATAGAAGACGGTTTAGATTTGTAAACTAGACTTTAATGATAGGCTAATCTATGTTGTACCAATGGAAACTAAAAGAAGGGACAGACGAGGACTGAAACTAATTTGCAATCAATTTGGTATGAAAATGGGGAAGATACATTTCAATTTCAGATTTGTGGTTTAAAATGTTTCTAGCACTAAGTAAAATAGAATAAATGTAAGACAGCCATATTGTGATATTGTGTCTGATGGAACCTGAAAACCAGCCACGAGAAATGGCAACAAGGAGATATTTGACTTATTCTTTGAAAAAAAAATTTTTTAATCTGAACTTTCGTAGTTTCATTCTCTGCAACTGAAAAGCTCAGCTTTAGGAGTTTAAGCCCCACATGTTAGACCGATTTTGATAAATGAATTTCTGAGTTATTTCCTATGTTTAAATCTTTATTTGGTCCTTGTGCCAAAGGGTCATGTCTAGGGTTTGTCTTTTTAAAGGACATTTATCTTCAGTTACCCTAAAGAAGAAGAGTGGGTGACTTGTAAATTAGCATCAGCCAGGTCCTGGACAGGGACAAGGTTATCAGAAGATTCTGGGAACATAAGAGGCAAGCACAAGAGGCTGAGCGAATGCCGCTGAGATGCAGATCATCCTGGGGATGATGAAGGAGAACCCAAGATGCACATCAGCAAAAAGATTCATAGGATCTTTCCTTCTCAGAGATGACTAGGAGTAAAATCTGTGCCCTCAGACACCTACCCATTGTCTTACTGCAACCTTTGACCCCCACATTCCAGTTCATGCAAACCCTACAGAGCTCTGGCCCAGGATGTTCAGCCCATGGTTGGCACTGCACGGGCCCTGCTCCACCATGAAGTCCACACGCTCCTTCTCTCCCTCTTCCGGCCCCCAGCTCAACAGTCAAACATCCTTCCCTGCCCTGGCCCTCTTCCTCGGTGCTTTCATCCTTGCTCTTTCCTCTGTCTTCCTGGCTCCCTTAGCTCTTTCTCCATGAAGCCTTCCCTAAAGTCTGCCTTTAAAAAGTACAGAAGCCCACCACCAACACTGTGCATCCCTCTTGTGTTATTTTTCTCTTTCTTGCTTACCTACTAACACACTATATATTTTACTAATTTATATCACTCTCTGCCTCTCCGTACCAGATTGTCAGTTCTGAAAGGCTAAGGATTTTGCTGTTTTATTCACTGCTCAATAGCTGTGCCCAGAAAAGTGCCTGGATGGGGAAGGTACACCCCAATTATTTCTTGAATAAAATTTCCTTAACCCTTTCTAATGATTTATCACCACCAAAGATACTCAAGTACCTGGTATGCATTTACATTCAAATATAAACTCACATAAACACACATATATATACACACACAGGATAGCACATTAGATACATTTAAAACATGGTATTAAATATTAAACACTGAGTTTTCTTGGAATAAAGACTGCACATCCTAAGAAATCTCCTCACTTACCCTCTGTCCTATCAGCTTGCTTTCTTAGGTGTTTACACAAGGTGCATATATCCTGAATGTTATCATTGCTTATTCCAAGGTAAATAGAGAAAACCAGGAAATAGAGGCCTTCTTCCACTTACACAGAGAAGTCTGTAAGTAGGTGCTACTGCCATTCTTCCCATCCTGAATCAGGCCTTTCTCCACCTGGGCACCCATCTGCTGTTCACCACTACTACAGTCACCACCTGAGTGGGCCCAGGCTCACCACCCACTCTCCTCCTCATCTGCTCCATTCCTCAGTCTCCCTCTCCCCAGTCAACATGTATAGAGTAAAGCCGGGCCAGGCAGGGCTGGCTCCACCAGCATTGTACATAAAGCCACCCTTGTGTTACCATGGCAGCAGTGACTCCCCAGAAAACACTCTGTGCTATCCCTCTGGATCCCCTTTCCCAGGGAACAAATGGGTAGTCAAAGTAATCACGAGAGCTTACAGCAAAAATCAGTGCAGACCTGGGTACTGCAGCAGACTGAGTTGCTTTTATTCTCTACTCTACTCCAACTGACAGTTCCAGAAACTATTCAGAAAGGTCAAATAGAGGCAGGAGGGGGTGGCTCAGTGGTAGAATACTTGCCTAGCATGAGAAATGCCCTGGGTTCAATCCCCAGTATGAAGGGGGGGGCGGGAGAGAGACGGAGAGGAAAAGAGAGAGAGAGGAGGTAGGAAAGGAGGGAGGAAGGGAAGGAGAGGAGGAAGAGAATAGGGAGACAGGGAGAGAAAAGGAAAATGAAAGACACACTCTTATGAAACAACAAAATTCTAAGCTTGCCCTAGGTGTGCATATGGAAATGAAGTTTCTGCTATCATCTTTGGGCTGAAACCTTCTCAAGGACAGTAATTAACACAAAAATGCCCAAGGGCCAGAGAGACTAGTTAGGCACCTGCCAGACACTAATTCAGAAAAGCTCTGTAGAAACCTGAGTACTATGCAGGCAGCACCAGGACTCTAGCAGAACAATAATCCCCCAGTAAGAGGAGTTCACAAAGTTGCACAGACCACTGCAAGAAAAATGTTTGCCCAAGGAAGAGTCAATAAGTGAAGCATAGAGGTGTGTTTAGCACTTCTATCTCAAATATGTTTGAACTTATTAAGGAAATATTTAAAAGGAAAGAGACAATAAAGATAAATGGTTATAAAAATTAAACAGATGGGTTAGGAACTCAATTTACCTTCAAGATATGTAAAATATGAAGAAGTCAAATTGTCATTATTTGCAGATGACATGATACTGTATCTAGAAGACCCCAAGAACTCCACCAAAAGTCTTCTAGACTTAATAACCAAATTCAGTCAAGTAGCTGCTTACAAGGCCAACACACAAAAATCAATAGCTTTCCTCTACACCAATGACAGACTCACTGAGAGAGAAATAGGGCAAATAATTCCTTTCACAATAGCATCCAAAAAACTGAAATACCTAGGAATCAACCTAACAAAAGAAATCAAAGACCTCTTCTCTGAAAACTATGCCACTCTGAAAAGAGAGATTGAAGAGGATATCAGAAAATGGACAGACATCCCCTGCTCCTGGGTAGGAAGGATTAATATAGTGAAAATGGCCATACTTCCAAAACTGCTATATAGATTCAATGCAATTCCAATTGAGATCCCAGCAGCATACTTCATGGACCTTGAGAAAACAATCCAAAAATTCATTTGGAACAAGAAGAGTCCCAGAATAGCAAAAGCAATTCTAGGTAACAGAGACATGGCAGGGGGTATCACAATCCCCAACCTGCAACTCTACTACAAAGCTACTGTGATAAAAACAGCATGGTACTGGCAAAGAAACAGACCTGAGGACCAGTGGAACAGATTAGAAGAGCAGAAATAATGCCAGACACACTCAGCCATCTTATCTTTGATAAAGGAACCAAACACCCTCACTGGAGGAAAGATAGCCTCTTTAATAAATGGTGCTGGGAAAATTGGGCTTCAATTTGCCAAGGATTAATATATCTTAATATATATATAAGATCTATATCTCTCACCATGCACTAAACTAAAATCAAAATGGATTAAAGATCTAAATATTAAAATAGAAACTCTGAACCAGTTGGAACAGAGGTTAGGTAGAACTCTTGAAGACATTGGTGTAGGAAAAGATTTTATGAACAAAACCTCAGTTGCCCGTGAACTAGCACAATCAACAAGTGGGATCTCTTCTTATTAAAAAGCTTCTGCACAGCAAGAGAAACCACCAGCAGTGTGAAGAGACAACCCACAATGTGGGAAAAAATCTCCACCTGCTTTTCCTCAGACAAAGGTCTACTATCTCGAATCTATAAAGAACTTAAAAAGATCAGACCTCCCAAATGTAAAGACCCAATCCACAAATGGGCATCTGAAATGAACAGACATTTCTCAGACAAAGAAGTAGAAATAGCAAATAAATACATGAAAAAATGTTCCACATCACTGGTCATTCGAGAGATGCAAATGAAAACAACGCTGAGATTCCACTTCACTCCAGAAAGAATGGCTGCTATCCTGAAATCAACCAATAACAAATGCTGACGGGGCTGTGGGGAAAGTAGAACCCTGCTCCACTGCTGGTGGGAGTGTAGACTGGTGGAAGCACTGTGGAAATCAGTATGGAGATACCTCAAAGAACTAGGACTGGAAGTCCCATTTGACCCCGCTATTCCACTGCTGGAGATCTTCCCCAAAGAATTAAAAGAATCATACCACAAAAAAAAAAAATGTAAAATATAACCATTAAAGCATATTGAGAGTAGTAAATCGGGCCCATACTGTGGGCTGTGAATTTGGTCCTCAAGGACGACCGAAAGCAGTGCCATTTGTATTCTATACATGGGGACCTTCTTGGGGTGTCAAAAGGACAGCATCCTTCCCCAGTTGTATACTGCTGTGTGCAGTGAGAAGGCCCAATAATTCTCCACAGTCCTCCATGGGCTTTATGCTAAGAGACAACCAGCACGGGGCATCCTGGCTCAGCTCTGGGTGATGTAATTTCTTGTTGTGGTGTAACACTCTGCCTAGCGAATACACAGCATCTTGGAGGAGAAGCTCTGACGACACAAAATCTAGCTACTATGGGAACAGGTGCCAGGGATAAGAGAGGCCCAGCGGGCCTTCTGGGTTGAATGGCTACCTAGAAGAAGCACTGTCTCCTTTCTTCTCCTTATGCATTATCCACTGAGTCAGGACTGACCCTGGAGCTACTTGTTTCTTGGATAACGAAACAAGCTAAACAATGAACTGTGGCCATATCTCTGACCCTGACCTGTGGATGGAAATAAAATATAAAAGTTTTGCTACGTACCTGGCAGCCCAGAAGTTTGGCAATTAACTAGCATAAATCGCCCCCTGGGTACCACTTTTGTATGGCAACTTCCTTCTTCTGAGGTTAACAGGTCTTTGTGGTGTTATTGCCTAACCTAATACATCCTCCAGTGTCTTGCAAAGGAGGAATTGGCCACAAAATCAGAACCTCAGAAGGCAGTGCAAAGCTCTCATTTCCTAAAATTGTATACTTGTCCTGATCTTCAGGTCCACTGAAACCTGTAGCATTTCCAAGTGACGAGACATCACCGGATATACTATTGTTGCTGTCATGATATGCTTTGAGGAGTTGTTTTTTAAGATTAATCTTTCTTGGGCCACATATGCCAGAATAAATATTGTATTACTTCTGGTTGCTGATTTACACTAGCACAGAACATGTAGTTAGTCAACAAAGGACAGTGGTTTTGCAAAAATTCAGTTGTGTATACTGCTCAAAATGCTTACAGAAGTCACACCCAGATCCCATAAATTTCACTTTTATTTCTAACAGAAAATTACGGGAAAAACTGCCTTCAAATTCATACCTGTTCCCTAAAATGGATGAAATCACTACAGACTGCAAACATGTACTAATAAGAATAAAATATTTGGGGGCTGGGGATTTAGCTCAGTGGCACCGTGACTGCCTCACAAGTGCAAGGTCCTGAGTTCGATCCCTGGTACCAGAAAAAAATAAATAAAATAAAATAAAACCTCTTTTAAAATTCATCCTTAGTTTAGTAATCACAAAACAATAATTTCATGTCTTTTCATCCACTTTTCCATAAACCAGTAATAGTAAACTAAGTGACTCTATTAGGCAAAATTATGCAGGAAAAGGTTGATACAATGTTGACCAAAACAAAGTTAATCATGGCAACCAACACATTATGAAGAATAAAGCTAATGTAGAACATGAGTGATCAATTACGCTTTGAGAATGTTATGCTTAATAAATGAGCGCCATGATAAGGCCTCAGAAATCATAGCTATAGATTTAGTAACAATTTAAGACAAATGCTTTATCTGCTTTCAGAAATCATCAACAAATTTCACAGCCTGTCTGCTTTATTTCCCTTTTCCTGTCTTTAGGAAGTCAGGAATCCCAGTTTTCTAAACTAATCTGAGCTGCAAATGATGTACATTGTGGACGTATCACATAAAAGTCTTTGGAAAGCACTCTGAGGAAGTAGTTTCATTTAAGAGCAGTATAAATGAACCTGAGCCAGACTTGTGAAATGAATCAGAAAAAGCTAGTTAGGCTGTAAATATGTGTATATTCACTTGAATTTTTTATAAAATTCCTATCCATAATTTGCTAGTTAAAAAACTAAAAATCATTGTTGTGCTCATCTGGTATTTGAAACAGTGATTAATGATTCCATGTAAAAATCTCTATAGAATTTCTGATATTGACAGCCATACTGGCAGCCTCAAAATTCACCAAATTCGTCAAATAGTCCAAAATTTATAGTGAACAACTGGTAGAATTACTTGTACTAAGAGAGCCCTTTATTGGGCAACTCAGCCTAAAATGGGAAAAATAGAAAACTGGTTTAACGGTAATGAAGATACACTTCTAAAATTACATTCTAAATATTCACTGAATTGAAATCCATTTTCCCTCATTGTGTAGAGCCTAAAAGCCTATAAATAATGAACCAATGTGATCTGTACCTATAAGAGCAGGAGAGAAAAAAATGCCATGTGGTAAACAGAGCAAAGCTTAGTCTTGAAGTGATGACGAGGCCTTAAATCAGGAAGAAAGTAAATGTGGCAAGTTTCTTCTGTTTGCTTTTTGGGCTGACCTATTTCTGAAGACTCTGAGAATAAAGTTATTACAGAGTGAGTCATATGGAAAACACAGGCAAACAGAAGAGTACTGAGAACATGGTACGTGTTACTCTTTCATTGGTATTACAAGGATAAACATAAAAATTGGTCTGTACAAAGGGTCCCCAAAAGATTAATTTATGAAAAATATAAGTGTCTGTGTCTTTAATTTTAACTGATAAGTAAAAACACAAAAATGATACATTTTAATGGAGTACTATATGTTTTTATATATATATATATGCATTGTGTGACCAGATTAAACATATCTATCCCCTCTCTATCTCTTCTTTATGACAAAAATATTAAAAATCCTTTCTTTTAGGTTTTTTGAGATACACAGTACACCATCATTATTTATAGTCACCCTACTATGCAATAGGACACCAGAATTTCTTACTTCTATCTAGCTGCAACTTAGTGCCCATATATCAACTTTATATGTCTTTAAGTAACAATCATAGTAGTTTTTTGAAAATCCAAAAATTAACCCAACCCTGATTTTTTGGAATCTAATTTCTTTATGATGCTGCGGAATGATCCCAGCATCTCCCACATGCTAAACACATGCTATTCTACTAAGCCACATTCCTCACCCCAAAACCAGTTCCTTCATTTGGAGAATCAACATAATATCAATTGACATGAACTATAATGATGATACACTTCTAAAATTACATTCTAAGTACTCACTGAATTGAAACCCATTTTCCCTCATTGTGTAGAGTCTAAAAGCCTATAAATAATGAATAAGCACACATACTGAAAGCAAATTTGGAATCATGAATTGCAGAATATTTTGATCTTCCAAAAAGTAAATTCAATAAAGCTGCAAAACGTTGAGGTCTTGGAAAGTTGCTTATTACCATTTGACAGATAAGCGATGTATAAGCACAATAGCAACTTCCTTTTGAGATTATTGGTTTAATGGCAAAATACATTTTCTATTGTGGATTCAAAGTATTAAAATTTATGGTTTAGGCTTGTAAAAGCAAACTTCACAAGCTTCGAAGTGTTATTTTACGTGATATAGCATCTCATATGTTATATTTACCAAGATCATGTTGATATGTAATGTTCTTTTTCCATAATACACTAGTACTTATTTGTCACAGTCTTATAAAACACCTGCTATTTCAGATAGAGACAGAAAATCCAAGTCACAACCACAGAAAAATCAATTTACATTGGACAGGAAAATAATGATATAATAGCTTGTAAAGGAGCCAGGTGAAAAAAATTGAAAGAAATGTCATAGAACTGAGGTAAAAGAAAAGCTTTCTCATGCTGTAGTTAGGCTTTTCCAAAAGTCATTTCCATGACCGAGGAGGCCTGACACCTCCTGACGGTACCACTGCTTGTTCAAGACTCCACCCTGAGGAGTGTATTTGTCTTCTAATCATGTGGACTGCAGGGCAGATGCCAGCTGCTAAGGACACGTTGCCTTAACATGTATGAAATCTCCCTTCCCCATATGACTTAAGTTGAGACCCAGATTCTTTTCTTTTTTTTTTTTTCAAGGACTTCTGTTTCCAGCCTCTGGAAATTCATTAGAGTATATCATTTTGATGAGGAATTCTGAGTATTTACTGAGATTTGTTTGAAATTCCAAAAGAATGTTGTTAATGTCTCCTTTATAAACACTCATCCTCACAAAGATTCAAGTTCATGGAGAAATCATTTATCACATTGGATGTACCTCCTACATTTTCATTTTTGTTTGTTTTTTTGAGACAGGATCCTGTTATGTAGTTCAAGGTGGACTTGGAGTCACTCTGCAGCCCAAGTTGGCCTCAAACTTATGGCAGTCATCCTGCCTCAGCCTCCCAAGTGCAGGGATTACGGGTGTGCACCACACCTGGTTTAAATTACTTTTTATTCCTCCTTCCTTTTAAAGTGAAACTCCACGGTGATTAAAAGGATCGCAAGCTGTCAGCCTTATTCAGAAAAACAAGAGACTTGAATAACTATGAGGCTAGAGTCAAATCCAGTTTACTATGAAGTATTAAATTTCTGATAGCCAGGAAGAAATATTAAATTATGCTATAAAACAAGTGTGATGAGCTAAATGCCAAATTCTAAAGCAGTGGGCTCCTTGAGAAGAGCTAAGCACAGAAACTCGAACACTAGAGCAAAGGTTTTTAACCGGAGATCTATGGATTCTGCAAAGAGATCCTTGGATTGGAGTCAATATTTAAGAAAACCTTCGGAAATAATTGTAAAATTATGTGTTGACGTGCATTTTTCTGCAAAGAAAGTCAAGAGATTTCATCATCAGGAGTACATCATTTTTGGTCAAATAATGATATTTTTGAGAATAAAAGGCAACGTTCTCAATTATTATGCCCAGCAATAGGCTTATATTGAGACTATTTGGGCTTAAATTAAGGCTGTTTGGGAGAAACTGAGAATATAGTCACCTTATTCATGACCCCAAAAGATAATATACTACTATCCCAAAAGAGGTGGCTTTTCCTAATTTAAACCCAGGCACCACTCAAGAACTTTGACTTAAGGCAGCTGACTTACACATCCTCCACATGTCTGGCTCCAAGTCTCACTTGCATTTCACTCTGCAGGTTGCCTTGTGGATTCACAGGTGCTATAAATCTTGGACTCCGGCGTGGAGCACTGTTCTAGATGTTGTAACCTTGTACTTTTTGTGCTTTGTACATACCTCTTCTCCTCATCCTCCTAAATGCATGGGTATTGCCAAAGTTGGATGCTGAGCTTTCTAGTTTGCGCTTTTCCACAAGAAATGCATCTAATGACGTGACATTAAATATACCATATTAACACAATCACAAGAGGGCTGTAATTTGTATGTCTCACTGCTGGGCAGCTTGTTCCACTGGCGGTACATTCATGATTATCTCATTACAGTCAGCATGTACTACTGGTGGTTCCCGCCTGAGGTGACTTGTTAATGACTGATTTTCAGCCTTGAAGCACATCATGGTCTCAAACTTTAGACCTAGGAACCTTAGTTTACCTGAGGAGTAAATCTGCTCTCCTTCTTATTAAAGAAAAGAACAGAAATAGGAAGAGAGCTGGGCTGGGGTTTGGTTCAGGGTTTGCCTAGCAGGTACAACAGCACCACAAAAAATAAGTAAATAAATATTTTTTAAATGTTTTAAAACAGAATGGAGCTAATGAAGTTACTCAGACCTATAGTATAAAGACCTTTATATTAAGTTTAAATTTGGAAAATATTCTAATAACCTTCACGTGTTTGTCCTTTAAGGTTTTATAAGAGAACCATAAAAGATGCTTATATTTTAGATAAATATAAATGTTAGTTTTAAGCCTAGAATTATGATTTTAATTTGAAAAGTATAAGAATTATTCTAAAGCAATATGAAAATGGCTACTAAAATGTGATCCAGTGGTTTTTATTTAGAAGAATTGCTATAATGTTGAAAAAGGTATTACTGATGATTTGCAAAACTGCTCTGTTGCAAGTTTAGAAAGCTTACAAGAATTCAGTATAATGGCATTAAAATTACAAATATGGTTGAAAATATTTAAAGGAATTTCATTCATGAAGTTTGTAAAATTGAAGTTATTCTATTGAATTTATTATTTAACCTACTGAATTTAAGCATTAAAATGTAATCCAGTTAATTCAGGTGAATTTGATCTATTGAAATCAAGCTAAATTAATCACTAAGAAATAAATAAAATATGTGGCTATTTTATATCAATTTACTGTTTTCATAAAGTACATTTTTGTATAATTTCAGCAAATAGTTTGAGTTTATCTTAATATTTGAGAGGGTTTTTGTGCACACAGAAAAAAATTGTTTCTAGCTTCCTGGGTCTTCACTGATCCTTAGAATATTGAAGTTGAAACTTTAAAACCGATTCTTTCTAAACCTTAAAATCTGTAGATTTTGTGCATTTGTTTACAGTATACATGTCAAGATACGCATTTTCATGAGTCTACTCTCCCCGAGTTAGGGTATGGGGAGAGCTCGCTCATTCAGCAGTCTGCCCTGTGTTAGATGTGTGGTTTCCACAAATCTCCCGGGAGGCTAAGCCCGAAGTACTAGAGCTCATTTGCTCTGCCCTCTGCCTGACGTTCACGTAGTTCAGTTTCATGGGATTAGTGTGCATTTACAGTTTATCTTGTTACTTCCTGATGACAGAAGACAGGAAGAGGGACTGAGAGAAATGCTGATTGATTATCAGCAACTATGGGAAATTTTAGGTCTTCTCTCCTCGGTTTTGTGACTTTGGGCTACTTGTGTCTACTCATTTGAAGGTTTTTTTTTTTTTTTTTTTTTAAGAAAAACAATAAAATCTAATGAGGTTGTTATGAGGACAATTAGTTTTTCCAAGTTACATAGTGAAAGTTTAAGTCTTCTGAATCAAAAGTTCTGCTATCTGCTATTATGGAGTTAGCCTGATATCGCAATGATCATAGTGCAGAGAAGCAAACAATATATTTTGTGTTAATAATGAATATTTTTTGAGTACTTACTAGGTGCTAAGCACTTTATTATCTTACATCATCTTCCACAGTTCCTACAAAGCAAGTCTTTACAAGCTGGATGACCAAAGCAAGAGCTCAAGTAATCTCTCCTAGGTTAATAAAGTATGGAATAGTCACAAAGCTAGGTATGAATGCAAATCAGTGACAACCATACACTTGACAACCTTGACAACCACAACCACACACTTTCTCTTGAGAGTAAAGTCAAATCTCAGAGTAATATTAAAGGCCCCATGAAAATAGGCCCTAAACACCTTCCTAACTCCATTGTCTATTAGCTAACTGAATGGATCTCACCCCAGCTAGGCAGCTTCATTAAATAGCTCACAAATACATTTTTTAAAACTTTGCGTCACTATCTCCATCTGCAAGTCTTGCTTTCCACCACCAACTTGAACCTTCTAGTGGACAGGAATCTCTGCCTCTTCTGCAAACATAGTCACACCTGATGTCTATTCCACTTACTTGTGCTTTACTACACACTATTCTCCCATAAATGGTCAATTTTTAGAATTTTTCTGTCATGATTCTTCAAAGAGATTGAAGGCAAGGCCAGTGTGATAAATTTCTATGTGCTTTCTGTGTAATATGTCATCATCTACTATTACAGTTCTGTTTATGTCTAACTGACCACATCTTTCTCATCTTTATATTTTTAATGTCTGGCATAATATCTGCTACATAAATATAGTTATTGAATATTTGGTGAAGAAATGAATGAGTGAATAAATGAAACAAAATAGTTAAGTGTCCAGGCTGCTCAATAATTGGTAGTCATTATTTTTAGTTTCCAGAATTTATTCAACAATAGAAAATATGCCTGAATAAAAGACTTTAAAATTATGATGGGGCCGGGGATTTAGCTCAGTGGTTTCACTGCCTGCTGAGTAAGCACAAGGACCTGAGTTCGATCCCCAGTACCAAAAAAATAAAAAATAAAAAATTAAGAAAATTATGATGACACAGATGTTTAAAACACAAAGGTATAGCATCTTTTAATTATGGCCTTTGTTAGAGTCCTTGGTACCAAGCTCAGTTTTACTTACCAAACATTATATACTGAATTATCAAATCCTACTCAGGGAAACTATACTCAGATATTATCAAAAATATGAACCAACTATTAACATGTTTTTACAATATTAGGCAAATCCCAAAGACTGATCACGTGACAGCCCTGTTAAACACAATGAAGTTTAATAGCTTTACAAGAAAAACTCTTCCCCCAGCTACCTCAAAGCTACTGTAGGTACTCGCTTGTACCATCAACAGAATCCTATTTGCTTCCCATCAAAAAAGATACGCCAAAGATGCTATGGCCTCCAAAATGTATGTAAGTCTGAACTACTTCCTCCTTGCTGAACCTTAGCCACTATGACAAATACCAGGTTTTTACTCATATGAGACTAGCTGCAGGAATACAGTAATTATATAACATTATAATTAATTATAGAAAATCAGAGATGTTTTTGCTTATCAAATATTATGCCTGAGTAGTGCATCCCACTCATATGTGAAATCCTAATCCCCAATGCCTCAAAATGTGACTGTAATCAGAGATAGTGTTTAAAGAGTTTTAAGAGTTAAGTTAACCCCAGTTGAGTAGCATTCTCATAAGAAAAGCAAAGTAGGACATAAACAGGTACAGAGGGAAGACAGGCAAAGACAAGGGAGAAGCCAGGCATCTGCAACCTGAGAGAGGCCTCAGGAGAAACTAATTCTGCCACCATATTGATCTTGGTCTTCCAACCTCCATAACTGAGAATATACATTTCTGTGGTTGCACCTTCCAGCCTGTGCTATTTTGTTTTGGCAGTGCTAAGAGAGCAACACACCAAGTACACGTCCTCTCATTTCCTGTCTGATTCAGTAGTCAAGACAGTCGTGTGTACTGTTCCCATTTTATAGACAGGAAAACTAAAGTTCCAGAGATGTTAAATGACAACTCTGACATCATCCAATGAACAGAGAGCAGGATGCTGCCCAGACGCTTCTGACTCCAAATGCCAGGCAGTTTTCCCTTTCCCCAGATCACAGGCAAGACGACCCCTGGGCTATGCTCCCAGAGCTGGCCTAAACTACTTGTGGAATCTTGAGAAATTCATTACGTTTTGGATATCGTCATTCTTTATCTGCCAAGTGAAGAGGTTGAATTAAGTATTCTAAGAGCTAAATGGACTCATGTAAGAGCCATTCTAGTTTTAAGGATTTAGCTCCAGTCATTGTTTTCACCCCAACTCTTGAAGAAATTATCGCCGCAAACTCTTTCAGAATTGAAAGAAAATTCAGCACAGATTCACCATCCTACAGAATTCAATCCTACATTGGAAAAATACATATAATTGAAAATATTTTAAAATATTATGATCTTAACACATTTTAGCAGTTATTTTTATAGGGCTTGCATCTCCTTAGTTAAGTTTGAGTTGTTAAAGATTTGTCCAGCTGAGCTTTTAAGGGTTGTATGTGGCTTCATGAGCAAAACACAGAATCAGTATTTTCTATCAGAAAATTTGAGTTCCAGTCCTAAAATCCTCAGTGAGCAACTGATGAAACTAATGAGGAAAAAGGAAAGTTGCTTCCTGCATGTCTAGCAGAAAAGATTGCCATTAAGTAAGAAAACACCTGTGTAAAACGTTTGAACTTTTTGGAGGGAAGTTGTTGCATATATTCATCAGCAAGGCAATTATTACAAGCTCATGGTGTCAAGTTGTCTTTTTTCAATAACAGTTTTGAAATATTCTGTGGGTACTTTATTTATATTTTTTATGCCTGTAGTTAATGTGCTTTTTTCCCCCAAAGGAAGGAAGCGTTAACGTGGAAAGTAATTTGCATGGTAGTAGAGAATAGCAGGTTATAAGACTATGAGGGTTAGAATTCTGAATCATCTCTTGCCTGCTTTCATCCAATCACGTAAAGACAAATCAGCCTTCAGGCAAATCAAACGACTTCATTTAAAGCTTACCTGGATTTGGCACTCTGCCCATTTTTCCAACCCTCTTTACAACCTGCTTTCACAGTTAGAGACCTGCATACTGAAAAGCATTACCCTTTGCAATGTTAGTTTTTTAAAAAAACAAGGAACTCTAACCCAGAAAAGACAATTGCTTGGGGAAAGGAAAATTTGCTTCCGAGTTAGCAATACGTGAATACAGGATTAGTGGGTGGGATTGAGGTGAGCCCTGGTGCATAAATAGAGAGGCTCCCCGCTGCTGGCACACTCAGAAGCTTGGACCGCTCCCTGGCCACTCACGAGGCAGGTGGGTGGGGAATCCAGGTAAGGCTCTAGACAATACCTCTGGAATGGCTCTTGCTAGAGTGAGCTTTGGCCTCTGATCGCCGTGTAAAGCTGTGGGCAATGAAGGACAGACAGAAATGCAAGTTTCCCAGGGCGATAAAGTGGGATTTGGGAAGGGGACAGTGGAATTTTTCCAGACTTCCTGGGGCCTCCTTGGGCTGGAGCTGGCAGAATGTTACATTCCTGAGCAGGTGCAAAGTGATCCCTTCTTAGGAAACCAGAGCTGTGAACCTGGGTCAACTCCTGTTTTCAGCCTGGAACATGGCCCAGGAAATTCGGTCACCCGCTAAAGTTCTGCTTCTCTCCCAATGGCTAAGTAAAGCAGAAGTGCGCAGGCTTCTCAACTTTGAGAACACATCTCAGGTGCTGCCCTAGAATATGGATTGCAAGCCAGGAAACAGTTTTCTTTCTCTCTGGGGTGTAAAGAATTCTTGTTGCTTCCACCTTCTAATTGACGGGCTAGGCTTTCAGAGGAGAGAGCTGGTTGCTTTCCTGCAGCGCAAAAGAGCAGGGACACGGAAACCTCCTGCAAGTTTACCCCTTGTTAAGACAGAGATGGACAGAGACCCGTGAAAAGTGCTACTTTTACAGTGTTAGCACGCGCGCGCGCGTGTGTGTGTGTGTGCACTTCTCCAAATTATCAATATCTTCCAAAGTTAGTGTTTTGACAGGTTTATGCAGCAAGTTTGCAGAGTAGAATCTCTTCATATTATGAAAGAGAAGGATGTTTGTACAGCAGGAGTTATATTAGTCTTCCTGGAGTCATTGGGCCATAAAACACGTGCAATATATCAATAGCTCCAACCTATAACCCATGGAGCTGTTGCAAGGAGTTTTAATGGCTATTTGTACAACAACGGTCAATGGACTGAATACAAGCACTATACCACCCAGTTACTATTATTTTTTTCATATACATGTAGATATTGTTAGATAAAATACTATATTAAATGTTTGTTGATAAATTCAAAGTAATCTATGACATGTTTTTGAACCAACTAATGTTCCAAAAGTATAATTCTCACATTAAAGTTCCTTTTTTATTTTTACTTTTTAAAGACACGATAAGGGTTTATTAGAGGTGAATGTAGGACATACTCAAGAGTGGAGTACAGGTGCTCAGAGAAAGGAGGTGCAGGACAGTTGGGAGCTGGGAATCTCTAATATGTTTGGGGTGGTGGGAGTCTGTGGAATTTCATAATCTGTCATCTTAGTCTCTTCTCATGCTTAGGAGTGAGTGGTCCACCCATAGTGAGATAATGGTCTATTCGAAGGGAAAACCTGAAGGGTGGTCCATTGATGGTGAAAGAGGTTGCGTGTAAAAAGGAAATAAGCAGACCCATTTGTAGCTGAGAGGGAGTTACCCAGGCTTCTCACATTAAAGTTCTTGATTTTAATATTTTTAAAAGTCTTCATATAAGAGGGCTGGGTATCACTGACTTATAGTATGCGTGAGTTGTTTTTGCAGAACTTTAAAAAAACTGTTATTGGCATTTCTACATCTTAAGAGAATAGAAAATGAAGGAATTATACTCCTGCATTTTGCTTATGTCTTTTCTGTATAAGTCACTTTGTGGCTACGTACTAAGTCTTGGTTAATGATTGGTCAGTTTAATATAAGGCTTCACTTGGATTTGGTAACTTGGCAATGTTTTTCTTTTTTTAATCATCTCATGCTTTGCAAAGGTTCCCACTCAAACTATCAGATCATAAGAAACTTCACTCTTGCAAAAGTTAAGCAATGACAGTCCATCCTACTTCCTCTGCAGGGTTCATTAAACTTGATTCAAAACCTACATGAATTAGATGCAATAATTTCATGTTTCTTTCTAAGCAAGTTTACTGTTTGGCTTTGCCAAAACCTCAAGTCTCCAGCTTTTCATGTTACGGCCCCTGGATAACCTCAGTGACTTGCTCTACAACTTGGTCTGCTGGCTTGCTGCTTGCCTCCCTGTTCCTTCTAGAACCTCACATTCCTATAGGCACTGCTTCAGCTTTTCCTAGTAATTGACTGTGGAACAACAAAAGGGAAAAATGAATTTAATAGAGATACCCCTGGAGATTATTTCTCGGTGCTATGAATCTCACAGAATACTTTGTGCACTAAAATGCATGCCCATTACCGCCTACCTAAAAAGGTCCAGAGAGACTCAAAGAACCTCACTAGAAGAACTTGATATGATATGTCTTAGTCAATTCATAGAAAGTGGAACTTGAATAAACTACACTAGGGAGAGAATTGGGTGAGTGCCACTCTTCAGTTAAGTGACAAAGCTGGAAGGGTCAAAATTCAGTGAGGAATCAATCAATCACTTTATTCCTATCTCATTCTTCAATGGTAATGTTCCCATTTTAGCCATAGATTAAAGCAGTGTGTATGTATCTTTAGGGTATTTGTTTCAGGGAGGAAAGATGGGAACCAGCCCTACAAAATGGCAAGATCCCGAACTCTTTGTTCTGGACCCATTTCATAAATCTTTCCATCTCTCTCAACTTTAGGTTCTTATTTGTATGATGATGCATTGAGGAGGAAGAAAAGAGGCAACTCCTAACATACCTTCCAGTGCTACACTTTCTAAATATAAATTGGTTATGTAAATTTCCTCAGCTATAAGAGTGTAAACATCTGACAAGTTATTTCTTTAGAATGTATCTCTATTTCTCTTGTGAATCTACTACCCACTGATAGGTAGGGTAAGAGACAGATAAATTGATAAGTCAGTGGGTAGATAAATATCCACACTGTATATTCTTAGGAAAATTTTGTGGAAGGTAGATTTTACTCTAATCTCATGCGTCCAATGTCAAGAGAGCCTCAGTTTCTGTTGTAGTCCACTACTGAGACACAATCTGTAGATTCTGAAGATTACTAATTACTTTTTGTTTGTGTTCTGTATAGATTTGCCATGGAGAAAATTTCGGTGTCAGCATTCTTGCTCCTTGTGGCCCTGTCCTACACTCTGGCCAAAGAAACCACAGTGAAACCTGGAGCTAAAAAGGACACTCGACCCAAACTGCCCCAGACCCTTTCCAGAGGTGCGAGGCAGCTGCTTGTTGGCTTCCAACGAGACTTACTTCCTAACTCTTGGTGCTGAAGTGTGTACACTGAATGTATTTGGGGATGTGTTCTTCCTAGATTTATCATGGTTGATAGTTATTTCCACTTTCTCTAGAGGTTTTTCTTTTTCTTTGGTATTGAGTATATGTTTATCCCAGATTTTACCACTGTTTTTCAATAGGTTTGGCCCTAAAATTATAAGACAGTTTTAAATATATTGGTTCATTACTTTCCTAGGTTGGGGCGATCAACTTATCTGGACTCAGACATATGAAGAAGCCTTGTACAAAGCCAAGACTAGGTAAGGAGCTTTAGTCTTCTTAAGGCTCTCAAGAGCGCCACCTAGTGACAGCAAGCTATACACAAGGTCCTGGTCACTAAAAACCTCCCAACCTGTTTGTCCCCTACAGCAACAGGCCGTTGATGATTATTCATCACTTGGACGAATGCCCACACAGTCAAGGTAACTTATTCTCCCAAAAGTCCCTTATAGACTTTTAGGTAGGGCCAGTTTGGATCATTCATCTTTGTATCCTTAGAACCTAACACAAATAAGAAAGAATATTTTAGGTGGTAAAAACATTTCAAAATTACTTTGTGTATTTCCACATCTTGTGTTAACCATGGGTGCATATTTCGAATAAGCCCTAGGATTCATCCTGAACATCTTGACTTTATATCCCACATTCAGTACATCAGCAAATGCTGTGGCTTTTTGCCTTCAAAATGTATCCCACAGCCAGCTCTAGCTTCACAGACGTACAACCTGCTCTGCGGCACAGGGCCCGGAGCTTAGCCACTTCTCACACTTGGTTTAATGCTTGGCCATCACTGCCTTAAAATTCTTAACAATTCCTGAGCAAGGGCATCTGCGTTTTCATTTTCCCCTGGTCTTTCCAAACCACTACCTATTGCCTCAGTGCCTCAGCTTGTCCAGAGTGAGGCTGTGAAACACGAATCAGCTCCTCTCCCTCAGGTGCCCAGTGGCTTCTAATCGTAGGTAAAGTTAACTTCTAATTCCTGACCATGGCCAACAAGGCTGGACAGGAACTGGTCAGATGTACTTTCCTGTCCTAGCTCTCTCCCCAGACCTCCCGGCTCATCCCGCCTGGCCTCCATGCTGTCCCGCAACCTCTGAGCTCATCCCGCCTCAACGCTTTTGCTCTTGCAGTTCTCTCTGTCCAGGGTGCCCCAACCTCCAAATTTTAGTGATTTAGCCCCAAAATTGTCCAGTCCTCCCCTTCGGTATCCCTTCTCAAACCCGTCTCTTCAACCTGTGGCTTAATTTTGTTTTTCTTTGAAGTACATTTCTCCACCTGCAACTTTTTTTGTACCAGGGTCAAACTTGGGTCCTTGCGCTTGCGCAGCAGGCGCCGAAACCACTGAGCTAAACCCCCAGGCCACCTGCACTTTTTAAATATTTGTGCACTTGTTTATGGTCTGTCTTGCACACACTCATCTGAGCTCTTTGGAAATACATCTGCTTTTTATTATTCATTGCACTCTCCCCAGAGCATAAAACCATGCATAACACTTAGTAAAAATTCAATAAATATGGGTTGAAAAAAAGTGTATGAATGAATGAATGAATGAATGGCAAAAAGCAGAGGTAGACAACGACATAGATATTACTTCACAAATCACTTCCTAAAAGGGCAAAGTAGAAGGATTTACTTGAAACACAACAGAAAACCAGGTTTTTAACCAATGAGGAGATGCATGCTTAAAGATTTTTCTTTATATTACAGCTTTAAAGAAAGTATTTGCTGAAAATAAGGATATCCAGAAATTGGCAGAACAGTTTGTCCTTCTCAATCTAGTCGTAAGTTTATATTTTTTTCATCATCACTAACATTTCACCGCAAATTCATTCAGTGAAATGGATGATTCCAGTTTTTTCTGCATCTTAGTTATACTGAATTAACTGGAACATCTTCCAAATGTCCCATCTCACAGATTGGAAACAAGGAGATATTTCATCTTTTAATGCTCTATGTGGCCTATGCTTTTATTTAGTAGTTAATAACCTCAGCTTGGCCCTGTGGTCAGCATCATCTCTGCTGCAACTGGAAGATTCATGTATTTGCAAATTATTTCCTGTGTCATTTCCCTACACCCCTGGCCTAATCCCTGCCCTTCGCTCCCTGAAAGGGCCACTTCCTGGCTATCCCAATCCAATCCTGCCTCCAGGCTTCACCCTCATGTACCCTGCCCTCCTTCCCCAGCCCACCTCTCCTGGCTTCAAGCCTTCTTTCTGCACATTCTTTCCACTCAGTATACAGCTGGGGTCCATTTTCCTTCTAAAGTGAACAAAAATTGACTCGGCCTAACCATGTCCCTCTAAGCCTCTCTCTTCCTCACCCGAGGCTGGCTTCTTCAGAAAACGACCCACACCCACCATTCCTTCTTTCCTCCCTTCCTCTTTCTACCCCTCAGTGTCAGGGACTCGAGACATCTCTACTTGACCCACTTTTCGTCTTTCACATTCTCCACGGACATCATCTACACCTGCTTAGATTCTGGCATGCTAATTTCCACCTCTCAGTGGCAACATCTGGCAACTTGTCTATCCAGCCATCCTACACCATCTTATAATTAGCTTGAATGCAGCGTGTCCCACACTGAATTAATCAACTTGGGCTTTTTTTGTGTTTTTTTTCATATAGCTCATCTTTATTCTCTATATCACTGGATGTTCTCACTTCTTTTTTTTTTTTTTACCCCAGTTCTGAGAATTGAACCTGGGGCCTTTGCACTGAGCTGCAACCCCAGCCCTTTTTCTGAGACAGTCTCCGCTAAGTTGCCCAGTCTGGGTTTGAACTTGCAATCCTCCTGCCTCAGCCTCCCAGGATATTATTGTAACTTCTTCATAAACTCACAACCATAAAGTGTATACCTCTTTCACTCCACCTAGCTTACTACAATATTACCAAATGACTTTCTGCCTATATGAAAACCCATCTAATTCCACATGGCTGTCAGGGTAACTGCTCAAAAGACCAAATCATCGGGTTCATGGCACCTCTTCTGATCTCTCCCTAGTGGTTTTTAGCTATTTCTGAACGATGATGCACAAAGCCACGCACGAGCGGAGCCCTGCAGCATCCTGGGCAGTGTCTTCTCGCCAGCACCTTCCTGCCTCCCAATACAGTCCTTCCCCAGGCCTGGCGAGAGGGAAGCTCCATGCCCTCCATCCTCCTAACTTTGCGTCTGCTCTTCCCCTGCACAGGATGCCTTCCTTTCCATACCTGGCTCCTGTTCATTCCTTAAGCTCCTTCCTTACCCGCTTGAGAAAATCTTAGGGACACCTGCAGACAGTAAGTCCCCGACTTACAACCATTTGAGTTTTGAACTTTTGCAGATAAGAACGGACCTCGCATTTAGTTTTTTTAATGCTTTACACTGTATATTTCTGTCAGACTCACAAATGAATGTCCTCCTGGAATGGTATTTGTTTGTACATCGGGGACTTACTGTACTGAGATCAAGTCCTGCTCCAATCACTCACATCCCCCGCCAGAACATCTCACCCCCTGTACACTGTGTTCCCTTTCCTACCTGTCTCCCAACAGACAGTACCTTCACTAAAGATGAGCACTGTTTTGCTGCACCCATAAATCCTAAATACAATCCTATTTCTACAATTCCTCCAAAAATATTTTGTTTTCATGAATTTACAGTATCTGCTCCTACTTCATCCAAGATGTCTTCCCCAAACATCCTAATTCCTTCAGAACTCTCCTGCTTGAATGGTTTTGCTCCTCGTGCATCATGTTTTCAGCTGTTTATCTCACATTCTGCAACACATTCTGCTCTATTTTCTTACTATTTCATGCACACAACTTGTCTCCCCATCTGCATGATAAACTCTTTGTGGAAGAGGTGACCCTTAATGATATCTTAGGTCCCTGGCCATACGTGGACACTGTTATGTTTGCAAGTTTGAAAATAACTGCTGATAAACAAACTAAAAGCTGCTTTATTTTTTACTCTCAGTATGAAACAACTGACAAGCACCTTTCTCCGGATGGCCAATATGTCCCGAGGATTCTGTTTGTGGGTAAGTGAAGGGGACAGTAAGATACACCACACTCTTCCAGTGTGCTGAAAATGCACCCAGCACCCTTTTCTCCCCAGCGTCACCTGCCACTTCAGCACAGTGTGAGGACTAAGGTCCAGCCAGGGTATGAGACATCCTTCATTCTCATTAGGAAAATGGGGACTTTGTTTCCACACATGACTTCTTTGCTAACTTTCACTTTTCACCTTCTGCTACCAGTACATCTGAAAAGGAAGCACCATGCCTCTCATCGGTAAAATGTGCCTTGGTTATAATTCTGCATTGGTTAGGTGATGATTTCGTAAATACAGCAGAGACCGTCCCTGTCTGCTCCTCTTCATGACCCCAGCATGACCCTTTGCTAGGCTCTCAGCAAGTATTTGCTGAATGATTCAGTAAATGTATTGAGTTTGGCCTTGACCAAAGTCATATTGATTTAAGAAAAAAATCTGCAATTAAACTCATTGGATAACAGAGCTGTCTAATCAAGTGGTTCACCAGGTAGTTCATCAAAGTTTACCTTAAATGTATAAAATAGGGAAGAGAAAAAAATTGCAGAGGACCCTCAACTTACAAACTCAATTGGTTCCTGAGGGCTGGTTGTAACTCAGGTTGGTTGTAAGTCAATACAGCTGAGATCTGGATGTCTACCTGGATACACGCTATAGATAACAAGAGGCAGACGCATCTTGTTAACCTAATTAACCCAAGTTGTTCGTGTATGTCATAACTTGAGGGTCCACTGTACTGGGGGGAGGAAAGTTTTTTGTTTTCTGTTTTCTTCTTAAATTCCTTTATTGGTACATTTTAGATATACAATACATTTACATTTATCATTGGGTGTACCTGTACATGATGTATCTTGATTCTTAATTTTTCCCCATTACCTGTGTGCCCTTCACCCCCTGGGGGGAGGAAAGTTTTGTCAGAATTTAGAACATTAGATTTTTTTTCTCTTTAGTACTTCGGATCAAATCTAAATCCAGGGCTTCACTCCCACTAGGCAAGCACTCCACTAGGCCCACACCCTAGAGACTGGTTATGGCCTTATCGGAAAGGAGATCTTGTGTGCTGCTCTTGCCTCCTGAAGGACTTCTTCAAAGAGCATCTTCACCTTCTGGTGCTGAGCACAGCTCCTCTGCAGCTCAAGGCTTCTCTGTTTGGGCTGTGGGTTAGAATCACCTGGAGGCTTTTAAACCCCGCATCTCCCAGACCACACCTGAGACCCAGTAAATCAGAGCCCGGGAGGTGGGACACAGGCAGTTGATGTTTAAAGCTCTCCAGGTGATTCCACTGCCACCAGGGTTGTGAGCCACAGGCAAGTGTTTAAAATGCCATTGTGTTCATTTACTACGCACTCTCCACACCAAGCAGAAGTCTAGTCCTTAAAACTGCACTGAAAAAATAGCTGGGCATGGACTGTAATCCCAGCACATGGGAGGCTGAGGCAGGAGGATCACTGTGGGTTAGAGGGCAGGCTGGGCTACATAGTGAAACCCTGTCTCAAAACAACTGCACTGAACAAGTGAAATTCTGCTTCTGGCAACTTACATCCTTCGATCTTATTCTAACATTCTAAAATGACAGACAGTCCATTCTTGTACCAGCGACAGACTGCAAAAATGCAGATGGTCTTTGGTTTCTCAGTACTAGGGATTGAACCCAGGGCCTTTACACTGGGCTACATCCCCAGGCTTTTTTGTTTTTATTTTGAGACAAGGTCTCACTAAGTCACTGTGTTGCCCAAGCTGAGCTCAAACTGTGATCCTCCTGCCTCAGCTTCCCAGAGAGTGAAGATTACAGAAATGTGCTGCCTGCCAACCCAAGCTGAGCAGATTGTTCTCACATGTCCTCGGCTTCTTTTCAGGATAAGCTTTTAGGATCCTCTAATCACCCTCCAAATGTAAGGAAAGTTTCTAAACCCCTCTATCTTCCTATTTCCCTTTGGGTGCACTTAATGTAACTTTAAGTTACATATAAAATACCACAAAATAGTATTCATACACATGGTAGAAGTCTCTTAAATCTCTATTTTGAAAGTTTGTATTTTAACAAATTAAAAAATAGTGAGGAGCGCTGTGTATTCATCAGCTTTCCTGTGACTGGGACACAGTACCCAATGCCCACAGCTTAAAGGGGAGGTTTAATCTGACTCACAGTTTCAGGAGATTCAGTCACGATCAGCGGCTCCCAGGCAGGAACTGCAGGTGGAAGGGTGTGGTAGAGCAGAGCTACTTAGTTCATGGTGGCAGGGAAGCAGGCAGGGGAGCAGTGCCAAAGAAGAAGGAGTGAGTTACAGACCCCAGGCCACACCTCCACACCCCACCCAGACTCTCCCAGAAGTGCACTCCCGCAATCCCCTGGGCTGCTCCCCAGCCAATCAGATTATTAAGATTAACCATCATGCCCGGCAGCAGAGGCCTGTGATCCTAGCTCGTGGGAGGAGTCTGGAGGATCACAAAAGCAAGCCCAGCCCGGGCAACTGAACAAGATCTTGTCTCAAAATTTAAAAAATTTGGAAAGGCTGGGGATGTAATTGAGTGTGAAAGCCCTGGGTTCAATTCCCAGTACCACACACACACACAAAATTGATAATCACAACGTGCTCGTTTGATCTTGCTTTTCTCAAGGGCTTGCATTCTTTCATTATTGAAAAAGAAAGGCTCAGCACGGTGGCACATGCCTATAATCCCAGCACTTGAAAGGCTAAGAGGATCACTGTGAGTTCAAGGTCAGCCCAACTACATAGTGAGGCCCTGCTTCAAAACCAAAAAAAGAAAAAGAAAACCCAGGCCAGGGATTTAGTTCAGTGGCACACACCTGCCTCGAAAGCACAAGGTCCTGTGTTCATCCCCAGTACAGGAAAAAAAGAAAACCAGCATTGGAGGTTTCTGATTATCTAAGTTGCTCTTTGTCAAATATAAGTATTTCAAAAATTTGCAATAATTGCATGATAGAGAATGCTAATGTTTTCATCAAAACGAAGGAGCCCTCCCCCAGCATACGTCATCCTATTTTGGGGTCACTAGCTAGGAGCACGGGGCTCCTCGCCTTTTCCACAAATAGCACGGCGCTAGCCCCTCACCGCTCACCATGGACCTGGGTAGTGCAGTGCAGCGGCGGGCGCAGCTCCACACTGAGCTTCCCGCACAGGACACGGCTACCACGTAGGCTTCTGCCCTCAGCAGAGGTTACTTGAAAGCAAAACATCTACCCCCTGTCTCTCTGCAGACCCGTCCCTGACGGTGAGAGCCGACATCACTGGAAGGTACTCAAACCGCCTCTACGCCTATGAACCCTCAGACACGGCTCTGCGTAAGTGGCCTCCAGCCTGGGCGGGGTCGGTGCAGGGCCTGTGTTGCCAGTCATGGGACAGCCACCACTCGGGCCGCCAGAAAGCCAGCCTGACCCGCCCTGGCCTGGATCCCCAGGCAAATCACACTTCCGGTTTGTTTGTTTTTAATCTCAGTTGAGGATGAATCATTTAGATCTTTTTCTGTAGGAGGATTCTATGACCACATTACCTGTATTTCGGGTTTCCTCTCAGGCATACAAACCCAACCTGTCACAGAACTGAATGCAGGAGGTGTAATAATCTGATGCCCCCCCCCAACAAAAGTGAAATAATTTAGCCCAGCTTGTTGCTGAATTCGGATTCGATTTAAAGATGGATAGGCAAGAGGACCCAAAAAGTTGCTGTAAATGGAAGAGACAGGAGATGTCAATGGGGGGACATTGACTTCAGTGGGGGGATGCATCTGACTGTGACACCTGTCCTTTTTACATTTTTTAACTTTTATTAGCACACATTTCCAGTACATAATTATTCCATTAATGGTAGAGAGTTGGTGCATGTTCTTAACACATCTCAAACCTTTTTTCGTCCCCTGTCCCACCCCATTCCTCCCTCTCCTGGTCCCCTCACTTGCAAAAGATCCCTCTCTTTTTTTTTGTTTTTATCTTTGTGCTTAGTCTTTCTGGAAAGGAAACTGGATTTTATTCCTAGAAAACAGTTCTGATCAATTGCAGTGGCTGCCTAGAAACTCACTGTCCAGTATCTTAGCCATTAGCCACATTTGCTATTGAATTTTTACATAAAAGTAAAATTAAAATCTCAGGCTCTCAGTTGACTGGCCACATTCCCAGGATTCAGTGCACCGACACTGGACATTGTCATCACCACAGCATTTTCTCCTGGACAGCACTGGCGTAGGACGTAGGACACTGCGGGAAGTAGAGGTGGGACCTGGTCAGCAGGAAAAGCTCCTTGTGACCCATTAGCAAGGTGTCCTGTGGCAGCTGCTAGGCCAGGGGAAGCCATCCAGGTGCTCCCCGTGTTTGTATCTCAGGAAGACTGAACTCTTTAAAGGTGGTGTCTACACCTGGAATACCACAGCGTCCTGTAGAGGAGGCAGTCAGTGAATATTTGTAGTATTCTTGAATGAACAGCTTTGCAGTGCCTATCACATGGGAATCTTATTTCACTAGACCACATACCTTATTTTCACCAGTTTGCTGCTGCTGCAGGGCTAATGATCTAGAAGTCTGGATGCTGGAGCAGCAGTTCCATTATTTCTTAACTGTGTCATCTTGAGCAAATGAATCAACCTCTCTGAGCCTATTTCACCATCTAAAAGTGAAGTACTAACAGAGTATTTGTTAAAGGAATTTATCTGTGTAAAGCACTTGGTTTACTATCTTTATCATTTAAATCCCACCTACTTCTAAAATAATTTGCAGTAGCTGTACACACCTAGCAAGTCCGTATCATGAACATGATTTAAGCTTCACTTCTAAATTAACCAAAATTATTTGCTCTTGATAGAGCTTATAAAGATATATATATTTTTGCGGGGGGGAAGAAGGAGTTGGGAGAAGGCAGATCTGACAAGGAATAAAATACACAAGAGAAATGGATTGTCACAAATACCGTGTCATACAGGGCCAGGGATTTAGCTCAGTGGTTCCGGTGCCTGCCGCACAAGTGCAAGGTCCTGAGAGTTCAATCCCCGGTACCAAAAAATAAAAATAAAATAAAAAAATAAACCATGTCATATATAACTTTAGAAAAAAATTTACAAGATTACCAACTAGTCACCCTATAATTCAAACCCTGGGCCGGGGATTTAGCTCAGTGGCGCTGCACCTGCCTGGCAAGTGCGAAGTCCTGAGTTCGATTCCCAGCATCAAAATAAATAAATACATAACCCACTGAATGATGACTACAGTACTGAGGTTTGGGAGTTTATTATATCTATTGATGTAATTCATAAGGGCATCTTGCTTTTCCTTTTCCCCCTTTTAGTGTTTGACAACATGAAGAAAGCCCTCAAGCTGCTGAAGACTGAATTGTAGGGGAAAAAGCAAAATCCGCAAGCTCTTCCCTGCATGCCAGGCCTGGGGACTCAGAACCAGAGATGTTAGAAGACTGAAGCAAAGGGCTGGCCACATGCTCATTAGATTATGGTTTTATGTTACAACTGCTTTTCATTCTTAAAATTGGTTTCAGGTATACGTGTGTGAAAACAATATTGTACACTACTGCAGTAAGCCACGATTTTCTAAAAAATAAATCCTTTTGGAGGTACTTAAACTGAAGGTTTTTGCTTTTATTTTTTCCCCCAACTTGATCTTTCAGAGAACAGCTATTTGGCTCATTCAACAAACAGGACCATTGTATACGCACAAAGTTTTCATCCCACCATGTTAAGATGCTTGCAGACTAAGAGTAGGCATGAAATTAATCAATAGAAGCATCAAAGAGCACATGATTAGTGTGGAAGAGTGTGCAGAAAAGCATCGCAAGGAATTCAGCTTCCTAGAGACAACCCTCCTCACCCTGGCCAGACGCTCCTACGCACAACTTTAATTTAGAAATCCAATTTTAGTCCTATTTTGTCCCACTTAATGTTCCCAGGGAAAACCCTGGCAGCCAGCTTTGTCCTTCTCAAGACTAATCTAGTGTGAAGGTCATCCAAAGAACACCTGTCCTCCAAACATACCCTACAGACATCCTGACCACTGGTCTTGTAACAGATTTGATCTCTCAAGGATTCTCGAGTACAGGGCTAGAAGAAATTGTCTGAACCACTTCACTGCCTCACTAACGTGGGACAGACTGGGGGGGGGCGGGGGACAACAAAGGGCAGAAGTCAGAGGTCAATGAAGTCGGGAACAGTTCAGAGAGGGCATGGCTGCAGGCACGGAAGTAGCTTTCACTTTTAACTCCATACTCTGCCTGGCAAAAGTTGCAACTGTGGATTCGCTTCTTTGCCACATATGTAATCTCACATTCATTATTATGTCAAAGTCCTGTGTCACCAGCCACTGACCTCTTTGGTCCCTGGGCTGTGGTTTACACTGCACTCCACATGGACTGTCTCTAGCTCATCTTGGTTAACTTTCCTAGACAGATCCTTTTCTGAACAGTGTTTTGACATTAATTTTCTCAGGCTAAATAATGTATTTTCAATGCTTTTCTCTCAATATCACCAGTGCGTTTCTGAGCACTCACTGTTGACTTCACAACATACAAATCCTAAGCTAGAATATCACCGGGAACATGAGGTAACCCACATGTACTGAAAAAAGTAAAACATTCCACTTAGAAAGCTCACTGAAGCCAAATGGGGAAAAAAGAGGCTTCACTTCAAAAACAAATACTTTGAGTGACAACTTAGAGGTGAATCAAGTTTCTTTTATAGTACAGCAAACTGTTTACTTTTCCACTGGGCTGCTATAATATTGTTAGGTCCTTAAAAATGTACTCAGTGACCAGAAAGCAAGGTACAGATATTTATACACCCATGCTCCTGGCAGCATTATTCACAATAGCTAAAAGATGGACGTAACCCAAGTATCTGTCAATGGACAAATGGGTAAACAAAGTAGGGCACATATAGATACTGTGGAATATTGTTCCACCTTTAAAAAGCGGGAAATCCTGGCATGTGTTAGAATACGGATGAACCTTGAGGACATTAGGTGGGCTAAGTGACATAAGCAGGTCACTAACGGACAAATACTGTCAAATTCTACTTTTATGAGGTAATTTGTTTTCAGAGAGCCAGAGGGAGGGTGAGAAAGAGAGAATGGGGAGTGGTAGTCATCAGGCCCAGGGAAGGCAGAATGGAGAGTTAATTGTTTAGTGGGTGTGGAGTTTGAGTTTAGGAAGATCAAATGTTCTGCAAATAGATGGCGGTGATAGCTGCATAATATAAGTGTCATGGAACTGTACATTTAAAATAGTTAGAATGTGATGCTATATAGTTTTGTCCCAATAAATATTTTTCTCAGTTTTACCTGATCTTCCCCATAAATTATGAAGAAAAAAAAAGAGGAATTAATTTTTTTTTTTAATGCTGGTAACATAAATCATCCATAAAAGTCAACTGTGCAGACCGTCAACTGGCTTGGTGAAGCCATTTCCACCTATTTGAGAACAAGAGTTTTCTTCAAATGATCACCTCTGTCTGCCTGTGTTGTCTGGGCTCTTCTCGAATTCAGTAATCCTACAAAAACCCTAAGGTCCTCCTCTTAGTGACCACTGGTGCAAATAGGAGATGGACAGAAAAGCTCTAAGAACAGAATTATCTTCAGGACAAAAAGCCAGACTTCAGGTCCGGTCAAGTCACCCGACTTAGGGAAGG
Source organism: Heterocephalus glaber (assembly GCF_053883595.1). Lineage (NCBI taxonomy): Eukaryota > Metazoa > Chordata > Mammalia > Rodentia > Bathyergidae > Heterocephalus > Heterocephalus glaber. Next base: position 13,080,909 of record NW_028258156.1, read on the forward strand.
GCCACCTGCCTACTTGCAGGAGGTAAAACACCAAAAGTAAGCAACATAAGCAAACGAGGCTCCACCCTTCAAGATATGCCAGAGTCCACTCTGCCACATATTTAACTCGCCAGCAACTCCCTCAAGCCCTCATCTGCAAAGGAGTTCCAGAAGCTGGCTTCTCTCAGGACAGGAATAAGAAGTGGCCTGGCATCTGGCAGGGCAGGCTGACTGGCCCCTTTCCCATTGTCGCTGAAGTATTTCAATAAGAACAACTGCTCAGTTGTGAGATGACATTTGCTTCTTTTTTGTAAGAAACTTTTTGTTTTATGTCTTGCATTCTGAGTAACTACTTTGAAAACAGATGATACACAGTGTATTAACCATTGTTATTCTATTACTTTGTTATGAAATTTTATTTTTTCATAAAATAAAGTTTAAAAAGAAAGAACAACTGCACAGTCCTGTCTCACTACCCCTCTTTCTCTCATCAGGTAAAGGACAGGCTGCCCCCTTAAAACATACTCAGCCACACAGATTGTAGTATCATTCGGCATGGGGAGCCTAGTATAAAATCATCAGCCACTCTCAAACATAACAACTTCATATAAATCCCCTCCCAATCCAGAAAGCTAGAAAAGTTGGTCTTTAACTTGCTGTCATTCCTTTCTTTTTTTGTTGTTTTGTGGTACCAGAGATCGAACTCAGGACCTTGTGCTTGTGAGGCAGGTGTGATGCCACTGAGCTAAATCCCCGGCCCCATTTCTAATAAAACAAAACCATTCTCGTTTGAGTGATCATGTCCACACTGTCACAATGAGCACTTTTCTCACATGAATGCTACGTAAAAAAGTGGCTCTTTTTCCCTACTTTTGGAGATAAAAAAAAAGTAAAACTGTTTTCATGCATTTAGTGTATTTTCAGAAGAATAAACAAATAGGATTAAGCAAATTTTAGAAAAATTGCAGCACGCAGACTGGACCCCAGAAGCTGAGGTCTGAATGCCACACTTCTGGTTTTGTCCCCCTGAAAGGTTCCATTCGGCACACATTATTAAGGTCGAACATGCCGCACTTGGTCTTCATACCAAACAACCGTTGCTCACATAACTGAGGATCTGAAATGAACTGAAGCCACAGTGAGCTCTGATTTTAGAAATTATAGTCAAACCCTTTTTTCCTTTCTATTAGCATGATTTTCTCAGCTAAAATTTCACCTTCAGCATCAAGGCTAACCTGAAGAAATGTTCTAAGGAACATTCCTCTAAGTATGTAAACAGGGAATCAGAATTTTTTTGCAATTCCTTTTTCAACACACGTTGAGATTTGGATGGAAGGACACTTAGAAGATGTTGGGTTTGCCTTATAGCCATTTGTGGAAATTCTAGACCCTGTGTGGAAATTGTCACAGTATTCTTGTTCCCACAGGCGGGGATCAGCTTATCTGAAAGCTCACAACAGGGCCATTCAAGATTCAGGATGGATGCGTTCGGGGCCCTTTCCAGGGCATCATAACATGCTCAGGGAGTAGTGTCTGCACTCAGACACAAGACATGTCAGAGAAGGGCAGGGTAATCCATTCCCTTCAGATCTGCCAAAGAGAAAACCCAGATTCACTTGTCCAGGCTGCCATGGTGCTGGTGCCTGAAAATGTACTCATATATGTCTCGAGCAACTAATCATCAGTTACTTAATAACCCATTCGTAAAATCATATGGTTTAACAGCCCTAAAATTCATCCTGCCCAGACTGATTTTTAACTGGGTTAACCCAAATAAAACCACTGCGATTAGAACACAAACCAAGGGTATGGGCTGGTTCTCTCTAGAATAGACCTTTACACACATAATCATCTGTACCAGGAAAAGTATTATGTTAGGAGATTCCAGACCCTTACAAAATTTTGAAATGTAAATGACAAATAGGGAAAATATAGAGTGCCTTGAAGGAAGACAGAAACTTTTCCCTTCAAGTGTCTCTGAAGATCTTATCTTTGATATAAGTTGGAAGGAACACTGTTAGAATTACCCTAGAGCTCAGTAAGACATTCTGGAAACAGCACTGTTCTGTGTTTTGTTTTCTTCGAACATTAGCTACTACCACAGAGTCACAGAGGAGACATACCTACAAAACTCTCTAAAACTCTGCAGATCAGCCATTTGCCATCTTTCTTGATCTAAAATCTAACCATCAGAAAGTATCACATAAAACCTAGAATGCAAGATAAGAAATCAGTGATATTTGGTAGTTGGAAAGAACTTACATATTTTTCCCAAATAAATATGAATTACTTCCCTTTAAAAAAAAGAAGAGAAAAGAAAAACAATTTTCTCACAATGAGGACAAGATTAACAACTGAAATATTTCAATAAATGATTTTGGGATAATTACTATTTACTAGTACAGAAATTTCACTTTCATGGCTTGATTACACTAAAATAGCAACACCCAACTTAAGTCCATCAAGGAGAAACTAAAGCAGAAAAAAAAAAAAGAATTCCACCTAATTTAATTTATCAACTCTTCCATTATCTTCTCTTAATTCAAACATGGATACACAAAGAAAGGTTTCTATCTTTTAATTTTTTAACTTAATATACAGAACCACAACACTATTCCAATTTCAAATTATGGACGATATCACATTCAAATATGCTTGAATTTGACAAGTTGTTACCATACTGAGAAATTTCATGAAAAAGTTATTTAACAATTTTTAAGATAATCCAATATTGTTTTGCTATGTGGGCCAGTGCATTAATAGTAAATTGTTTTAAAATGCAGTCTTTTGGAGTTCAAATTATTAAAAAAGAACATCGAGATTATATAGATACACTTTCTGAAACAGTTATTCCATTTTGAAAATTGAAGGTGAATGTTACACATTAGAACTTCTCGTGAGATCGCTTCTCCTCTGCACTTACCTGTCGGAGTCAAAAGCAAAACCATAATCTCCTAAAGACATAGCTATTTCTACAATACATGGGTGTAATCATGAACGGCTACTCGAACTAAATTGTCACTTGTATATTAACACTTTTTACCACAACACATCTTTCCTAAAAGACAAAAATAACTGGGAATTTGGATTTCCCTTGCTGAACTTAACATTACAGACTCTCTTACTTTCTAGCCTTAGTAATGTCAGTTCTTTCCAGTGAGAGCTATCTACACAGTACATACAATGATTCCAGTGAAATGCATATTTACTTTCACAATATGATCAACATAGTAGTGCCATACAGAGGATTTCTGCAGATAAAAACGCTAAGGAAGGCCACAGTGGATAGTGCCGGACACTGTGAATGCAGTAGGTTACAGGTGTCACTGAGGATCTGGAGACCATGAGTTTCCATCATTGTTTTCAGCAATGAAAAAAGAAAAACATTTAGAGAATAAAAATATATAATTCCACTGCTGCTAATGTAATTTTTCAGATATTCTTTCCTTGGTTAAATGGACAAATTAGCTTAACTTAAAACTAGAGAAAATGGACAAAATCAGAATATGAAAGATTTTCTTGGTTTCTTCATCAAAGGAATGCACTAGGGTTAGCACGAGGATCTTTCTGGTTCCTGTACCTGTAGGTCAGCCAAACACCCAGGATCTGGATTAAAAAAAGAAGAAAAGAAACTTAAGTCTGCGGATATTTCAGTTATCAATTAAAATAACTCTGGATTTTCTAAATCGCTTTGCTCTCCACTCACTCAAAGGGGAGAGATTTTTTTCTTTTTGAATAAATTAAGTAAATCAAATGAGAGACCCTAGAAAAATTAAAATATGAACAGTGTGGCAGGCTGCACAACTGCTCCCCAAGGATGTCGACACCATGCGCCCCAGAACCTGGGAAGATGGGGCGTTCCTGGGCAGCGGGAGTCTGCAGGCATGACTGAGTTCGAGAGGACTGTCTGGGTAGGCTGATGACGCGCTCTCCGGGGCCGGGGTCAGACACACAGAGGGAAGGCAATATGGTGATAAACAAGGACGGAGGGTCAGAGAAGAAAGGCGAAGCTTGATCTTTTCTTCTCCCAGTTCATTAATAATAGCCAAATATAAAATGTTCATTCTTGAGAGGGGAAAAACAAATTAAAAATAACATTTATGAAATGTACACACACACACATACATGTATACTGTACACTAATCACAGATGCCTAAAAATGTATACACTATATACACAAATGCAATTCATCTATTATTTGTACATCTTACACATATACACACACATGAAGCATCAAAATGAGAAAGGGCTTTCTAGCATAAGTCAAAGGGATAAACCACCTGGGGGAAAAAAGCAATAGTAAAAGTAAAATCTTCTCCAAATTTAAAAAACCAAGTCATAAAATTAACAGTTAAGTATCAAAGAAGCAACAAAGCAAAGTATATAGGAAAAATGTAAAGGATGGTGACGAATTAAAAGAGAGAGAGAAAGGTTAAGAAACAGGAAGTAGGAAGCAGTAGGGAAGAGCAAACACTGGCTTAGTACTATGCCTCTCTTGCACTCCATCCCTGGAAGTGGCCTAGTATTCTTAGACATTCCTCTGTCTCACATGTGCTATTTTGAATTTGTATGTGCAATCTGAAGCGCTTCAAGTAAGACAAAAGTAAATGGGCAATTCACAAAAGAAGAAAGGAACAGTCAAAAACCATAGGAATGCATGGTCAAATTCACTACCCACTTTTCCAAAAGAGCAAATAAGAATTGAAAGTTTTAAACTACCAAATTGTCAATTATTTATAATAAAAATACCTAGACTTAGCGCTGGAATCAAAAGTTGGTAGAATCCTCCCAGAAGGCAACCTGACAATTCAGTCTTTACCAAAATCTTTTCTAATGTTCCCCTATGGTGTCATATTTCACATTTTAAAGTGTATTATAAGAGAAGAGGCTAGGGGATATATATGAAACAATCCACACACAGCAGTGACGCTGGGATTATTCATCATAGCAGCATATTAAAGGGAAAATTAAATGGTACCAGGTTAAATGAACACATAGAATTCCAACCCTACAAAATCTCTTAGGATTTTTCTGATATTCTTTTAGAGATACATGTTTACTCTTTACAAATAGCCTACTGTATAATGTCTATATTACACAGTCTTAATTAAAAGAATTATTTCATACATGTCATCCTGGTATCTGTTGAAAACAGGACTGTGAGGTGGTCATTACACCATGACAATAATAGAGGACTCCCTGGTTTTTAAATGGGGGATAATAGAGTGACTTATATATCATTAATTAATTAATTAATGGCTACAAAATGACAGCTAACACACAGCACCCACACGCACCAGGTACTATTCTATTCTGCATGTTACAAGGTTTACACCTATCAACTCCTTTAATCATGACAACAACCCGATGAAGCAGGGGCTATTATTAAACTGCGCTCATTTTAAAGATGAGGAGACAGGAGCACCCAATGGATAAGTAACTTGCCTGAGGTCTCAGAACTAAGAAGCATCAAGGCTGGGTTTCCAACCAGACCATCTTAGCCATTTGCTCCTGTGTGCCACACCTTAATTTAGCCAGCGCATTGTTCAAGAACGAAAGCTGACCTGAAGGATCCTTGTTATAAACAACAGGCAGCCTTATCTATTCATTTGCCGTAATGACACCATTATCTCCATGAAATAAAATACTAGAATTGGAATTTGAGTAAAAGAGAAAGGTTTCATCTTGATATATATTGTAAACTCAGAAGCAACAAAAATCATCCACAGATATTGAGAGTTTAATAAAGACACTGAGAGAAAAATAAAAAATAAATAAATAAATAAAGACACTGAGCCAGGCAGGGTGATACATGCTTGTAATTCCAGGATGCTGGGAGGCTGAGACAGGAAGATAGAAAGTTCAAGCCCAGCCTAAGCAATTTAGCAAGACCTTGTCTTAAAATAAAAAATAAACAGAGCTGGGGATGCAGCTTAATGTGAAGGTAAATATAAATGGAAGACAAGAGACTGTAGAGAAAACCCAGGCTAGTCTCATTTTTCATGTGTTCATTAGGTTTTACATCTAAGATGCGATATGTATATGTACCAATTCCTCAAAACAAATGTAACTACACCCGAAGAAATAGAGCGAACATCTCACGCTGCCATAAAGTTAAGCCAAGCTCCACGAGATAGTCTGACTCCAAGCAAGGGGACCTCCTGTTACCGCCCTGCTCTCAAGGGAAACATTCACATGTGTCCTCCACAACTTACATGCCATGCTAGCACGCAACATCACGCTCTCATGCCTTACGAAAGAGGATTCCCTGTGACAAAGGGGAAAACACTGAGTTACTGACACATACCTCTGTGAAGCTGAAGAAGAGGCCAATACCACCAACAAATCTCAAAACCTCCCCAGCGTATCTTCCTATTATCGGAGCACATGGTGGGCACAGATGGCCATCTTTAACACAGCTCTGTATCAATTAAAGAAAGACCTGTTATTTCAGAGTACATTATAAAGAGTATATAAAAACAGCACAGATGCCAAATTATGGTCAGGGTATTACATCCCATTTGGGGCATTTTTTTAGCAGTATGTAAACCTTTCAGATGGCCTGGGGTGTACACGCCGTGCCTGACCCTCTGTGGCTAGGCCTGTGCTATGAAAGGACAGTCGTGCCCATACTTAGGTTGTATTCTATATGACTGCATCTTTCCAGAAGGAAGATTTTTGTGCAAACTTGGATGCGGTCATGCTCAGCCACCAAGGAAACAGGGTCATTGGTCCTACAACTCTAAGGAACTAAATGCTACAACAACCACTAAGCTGGGTAACAGGACCCCAGTCCTCCCCTAAATTTCATCTTCCACCAATACCCATTTCAGCCCCATAAGACCTGAGCAGAGAATACTGCTAACCATACCCAGACTCCTGACCCATAAAAACTGTCAGACAATACACAACAGGTATTGTTTGAGGCTGTGAACTGTGTTATACAGCCATGGAAAAGTAAGACAGACACCTACAAAGAAAGAATGTCACAATTGAAGACTTTCACAGGGGGGATATCTATCTTAGGACTCAGAGAAATTCCCAAAATATAAACATACATGAACTTCTGAACTGAGCCAAGCCCTGAGTCTGTCCTCCTTGGACCCGGGTTGAAACTTCACAGTCAGGGGTCTGGCCTGAGACAGGAGTTTGGTTCTAAACAGTCCATCAATAGCTCAACTCCAAACACAAAGGGTATGAAATTGTAACGGAGAGAAGGGAGAGGGGTCTCTACCTTCAAGGTATTTAGCTAAGAAACCCAATTTAGTAGAGATCATTCTCAAGCCAAGATATTTATATACTTCCTCTAAATCTCTAAGATTGATCTATTTTCTATTCTCTTTCTTTCCCAACTTGTTCTCATAAGAGTCCAGTGGGAAAGAATTTGGGGCAATAAACCAAAACCTGTGGGGCTAACTGGGCTCTGGAATATTCAGCACTCTTGGGATATCTGAGAACAAGCAAATGCTACAATCATGTGTTTGAAAATATAATACAGGCATATGTGGAACAATTTTGAAATACAATTGAGCATCAGAAAATTCATTTCTTCCATGTTAATCATTATTTTTTAAAGGAATGCATTATATATGACGCATAATCTCTAAACTTGACTTACAGCCAGACAGGTGTCATTTGGGTTAAAACTTCGGAATCCACAGCAATCTAAATTTCTCTGGATATCATTTCGAGCACTTGCGGTATTGTTCCAACCAACCTCCAGAAGCTGACTCTAAGAAATTTAACACATAAATTAAAATGTATCATCACTGCATAAAATATACAAGCTAGGACCAACAGCTTTTAGTACTCAGCGTATATAAAATAAATACTATCCAAAGAGCATTAAGACTTTTCAAAGGTTTATCCTTTAATCTGCAACAAAAATTAAGCCACTATTTCTATCCTGGGAATAAAAGTCTTAATTTTTATATGTAATTTAAAAGAAGCACTTGGTTCATCGACACAATTCTCAGGGTAAATCAAGATAAAGTTTCTGTTGTCCCAAGAGAGGAATCCATATCTCTCTACAAACTGAAGCCTGGAAAGATGAATTTCTAAAATGGAATCACAGGCCTCCTAGAGCAAAGAGCTCACTGTAAATGGTGGGTAAAGACTGGGTAAACATCTTTCGGCAGAAATACTTTTTTCCCAGTGAGACCTACACCTTATTTAAAGGACACAAAACACAGCAACACCTCATAGTCCATTGGCTCCATCAGCCCTGCAAAAGCAATCAATTTAGCTGCTCAGAAGAAATAGCACTATTTTATACTCCAATCGCTTCTCCCTGTCTTCCTGTACTCATGCAATGCTGGTATAATAAAGTAGCAGGAAAAAGTCCACTCACCTGTTGCTCCTGATTCAGGGCTAAACAAGCACAAGACACAGAAAACTGAACAATGAATACAAGTAAGAGGATAATCATATACTGAGAGTTAACAGTTAAGGATATTTCTGAATACTCTTAAAATAGCACAAAGCAGAAGTATTGGCACAACTCTCAAATGCACTAGAAGCAATTTATTGAGAAAATAGAACAAACAGCACTTAAAACTTCAAAAAGGATACACACAATTGTTATTTTGGTAAAACACTGAGCCTTTAAATTCCTAAATATATACGGATAGATCTAGCATTAGAATTTCATTCAGAATAAAAATATTCTTACATATATAAAATAGGAAATAAGTGTAGACAAATGTCTATAAATTTATTAAATTTTAAGTCTAACAAACACACTTTTTTCTCAAATATAAGAATGTTGGAAAGGGCCCAGACCTAGAGTTCACTGAATCAATTCAAGTGAACTTTGAATTTGCAATGTGTGATTGGACTATCCTGAGCTCCCAGAATTCTTCATGACACAACAAGGAATGGGAATGTGTAAACATACAATAACTTCATGCTCAGAAATGTTCCTAATATTGGCTGAACAAATACCCCTAGGGCTTTCTAGGAGTTTCTTTCTGGAAATTAACTTTCTAATGATATTAAATTACTTGTAGTGATTAAGATAGTGATTAACAGCAAGTATGAACTCAACTCATGTGGTAAAAATCCCAATTTTAAGAAAGGATACAAAAAACAGCAACACCTGATGGTGTTTTACAGCTCCAATCAGCCCCACCAGTGCAATCAGGAACAGGAAGATGCCGACAGCAATGACCACACCGACCACTCGGAGACTGGAAATCAGCCCAAAGCCAATGCCCCAGGCAGCAATTCCGATTAGCAACAGACTAACCAACTGGAAAAACAATGGGGGTAGGGTGTCAATTTATAGAATATCAACATTTTTAGGTTGTTTAGATCTGATATCATTTAGTAATTACTAATAGTCAATACAATCCTCCCTCAGTGTTCCACAAGGGACAGGTTACAGGACCCCCATACCCAGATAAAAATCCAAGAATGCTCAGTTTCACACACAAAGGTATAGTATTTGTATAGAACCTCCACCTTCTCTTCTAGACTTTAAATCCTCTCTAGATTACTTATAATACCTAATGTGATGTCAATACTATGGAAATAGTTTTTATACTGTATCATTAAAGGAATGACAAGAGAAAATGTTCATGATGCAACTGTTTTTCCAACTAGTTCTGATCCACAGTTTGTTGAATCTGTGGTCATCTTAAGAACAGCGTATGCAAAATTTCTAAAAGCCAATAGCTGTTATCCTGACATGCTGATTTCTTTACATGGAAATTATCTTTTCCTTCAAAGCCCAAATGTCTGAGTGAATCCCTCCCCTCTCTGGCAACCTGTGTTCTTAGAATGAGGTCCTACTCTTCCCATCATCACCTCCACACTGTTTCCAAGCCTGTCTCTCCAGGAGACTAGGAACAACTATAGAATAAGGACCCACATTTCCTCACTCCTTGTCCCCCAAACCTGTCACAGGTCCCAGCCTTGGGAAACACTCAAGCACTGTTCACAGAGCTGTTGCTGAAATGAATTGTTTTAGATGTCATTAACAAGCATACTGGAATTCATAATTTCATATATATTAAGTTATATATGAAATTATACTTCATTCATACATGAATTGTATTATATATTATCTTGTATATAAATTACATATTAGCCATATATATGAAATTATATGTAATGTATATAATTTCATATAATTATATATACTTTCTTTCTGACCATTAGAACCTCTAGTACGAAAAAAGAGTATAAAAAGTTTTAGTTATTTAAAATGAAATGGCATTCTGAACAAGAAGAAATTATTTCATAGTAGGTCAATCATTCTACTTATATTTTATCCAATACAATCAGGTGAAGAAGTAGAATGCCTGTCTAATGGTTAGAACCTGTAAAACGTAAAGTTGCAATTACTTCCTTGAAATAACACTTGATGGTATGCTGGCTAAAGATTATAATTAACCACAGGAGATACAGATAGCAGATAGCAGAGGAGGGATGGGAGAAAGGTGAAGGGAGAGGGTTCCAGAACAGGACCCAGGCACCTGGAGTCTGCCATCTCCCGAGGCCATCTGATGGTATAACTCCCCTTTTGGAAGAAGTAAAATGTAAAAACAAAGTTTCCTAATAAACTCTATTTACAAATGTAAAAATGACCACCTACTCAATGGATGTATTTCTGCTCAAATGTGCAATTTTTCACATGTAAAATAGTTTATTAGACAATTTTACACTTACCAGTATATAAAACGACCTATGTAGAGATACAAGTGAACTCTAAATATTGTGCATCTATTTGTACTTCTATGCAAAAATTTTTTAAAACATTTTTGCCAAAGAGGCAAAACGTGAGGATGAAGCATTGCAGAGCTGCAGAGACTGGGGGGTCTCCACCGCAGGTCACGCACAGAAAGCTTTGTGTTCAGAGGGCGGAGGGCAGGGAGAGTTCTCACAAGTTCTGCCACAGAGAAATTTGTCTCCCTCCTTTCTCAACTGCTCCTTATCAGCAGGCGCCTTTCCTTCTGCTTCATTTTGATCATCTCCGTCTTCTCACAACGTTAAACAATTCTGCAGTTACAGAGTCCTCTGCCCCTTCACAGGGAAAGTTATTCCTGACTGTGGCGTCCAGATAGAGCTCGCTTCCCCTCGAGAGCTGGGAAAGGCCACAGCAGAGGAGGGGCGGGAGGGCCCTTGTGGTGTCCTAGGTGCCAAGCACTGCGCATGGTCGGAGAGGCTCGCTGGAGAGGCTTGCTGGAGCGGCCTGGGGGTAGCCAGAGGGACGGAACCGATAGGAAACAGCTGCCATTTGTCCGTATGTATCGATCAAGAGAAAATGATAGAAATCTTAAAGAACTGGCTCATATAATTGTCATGACTGGCAAGTCAGAAACTTGCAAGACGGGCCAGTAAACTGAGAACTCAGGCAGAATTCCTTTTTGTCCAGCCCTGGGGATTAACCACACTGAGCTCCACCCTCAGTTTTTGTTTTTTTGTTTTTTTTGAGACAAGGTCTTAAGTTTCGGGTTGGTGAGGCCCATTCACATACCAAGGTAATCTGGTTTCCTTACAGCTGACTGGCTGCACATGTCAGTCGTGCCTACAGCACACCTTCAGAGTCACATTAGTGTCTGACCAGATGTGTGGACACCATAGCCTATTCCCAAGTTAACAACAAATTAACCATCCCACTTGCCAACATTAAGTCCTGAATGGGATACTTTTCTTTGATTTTACTAATGAATATTAATTATAAATAATGGGTTTCATTATGACATTTTTCACACATGTATATAACATATTTTGCTCCTCCCCACAATATGCTCTTCTCCTTCCCCTAATTCTTCTTCCCCTTCAATTATACTTCTGTGTCTTTTTTTTCCCTCTAGATTCTACATATGACAGAAAACATGCAATAGTTGTCTGTGTTTGGCTTATTTTGCTTAACATGATGATCTCCAGTCCCATCCATTTTCCTTCTTCTTTATGGCTGAATAATCCTCCATTATGCATGTTATGGCTTGTGTGTAGCTGTCCCCCCACACCCTCATGAAGTCATAGATGGGGCTTTTCAGGGGTAGCTGGATCTAGAGTGTGTGACGCTGAGATCAAGGTGTGATGCTGGGACTGATTCATGGTACAATTCTAGGATTAACAGTGGGAATGCTACCCACTGGATAGCCTGGATAAAATATAAGAGACAGAAAGAGGGCTGCTGTTGTTGCTGCCTGTGGTTTGTCATTTGCTGCTTGCTGCCTTCTCCCTGCCCTGCTTTATCATGGACTGTTTCTCCTCTGCGATGCCCCTCTACCAAGCCACCCTGCCTTGGAGTCAGCCAACTATGAACTGAAACCTCTACAAACTGTAAGCTAAATAAACCTTTCCTCCTGTAACTTTGGCTGTTGGGTATTTCGTCTCAGCAACAAGAAAAGGAACTAAGACTATGCATATACAACATGTTTCCTTTACCGGATGGGATGTTCTCTTATTAATTCAATTAAATTCACAGGCAAGACTCTGTATTTCATTCTTTGACTCACAGAAACTTAAAGATTAGAAGCATGAGTAATCAGGCACCAAAAATTATCCTAATCCCATACAGTTTTAGAGAACCCTAAGGAATCATACCAAATCCTTACTACATTAACAAGATTGTTAAATACTGTATTAAAAATATTAAAAGATAAATATTCTTAAATATTTAAAGCTAATTATTTATCCACAAATAGTTGGTACTGATTATGTGCCAAAAGCCAGAGATAAAAAATCCCTAGTAGAACAGAAGTGAGCAAGGTTTCTCTTAAAGGACCAAGTATTACTCTCTGCCTTTCCAAATCACATGAGCCCTGGCACAGCTATTCAATTCTGACACTGTACACAATGATCACTAGAATTTAAATTCATGTAATTTTCATGACTCACAAAAATGTTACTGTTCTTTTGAATTTTTTAACCACTTAAAAACAAAAAAAAACATTCCTACCTAGCATGGTATACAGAAACAGGCAGTGAAATGGATCTGGCCATGGGATGTAGTTCACTGACCTTTGCTTTAGAAGTCAGTAGAGCAAGGAATGAACAATTACAATGAAACAAACAATTGCCTCATCAGAAAATTTTTTACAAAGTAGGTCAGAGTGTAGGACAATAGGGGGAAAAAGCCCTGGGTAAACAGAATAGGCCAAAGACTGCAAAGAAACAATAAAGGAGTAAGTAGAACAGACTGAGAAAATAACCCCACTGTGAAAATAATCTCACCTTCGACAGCAAAAGAATGAATACTGCTTATTCAGCAAAGTAAGTATCTGAAAGAGTTTATCCTGTGTATCGGATGGACCATAAATGTCACCATGAGCATCTTTATAAGAGGAGGACAGAAGGGAATTAGAGACATATACACACACAGGAAGTCAGGTAAAACACACACAAAGTAAAATAAAACGAAATAAAGCCAACAGTGATGCAGCCACAAGCTGAAAAGCTGCAGCAGCCACCAAAGACAGAAGAGGCACAGACGGATTCTCCCCGGGGCTCCGGGGGATCCGCGTGCTGCTACTTACACCCTGACTTTTGACTTCCGGTCTCCAGAACAGTAAAAGAATCAATTCCTGTTGTCTCAGTCCTGTTTGTGGTAATTCCCCACAGCAGCGTTGGGAAAGAATTACAGAACAATTCACCCACTTGGAGTTGGACAAGTCAGGGACCTGGGACCACTGCAGAGACTGCCTGTTGTCTGACTACCCAAGAAAGCCCTGCCCTGCAGCCAGTGTGGAATACGTGGGTGTCTTTTGTCAACACTCTTCCCACAAACCAAACCCTTAACATTGGCAGTATGTTGGCAAATGAGAAAACAGTTCTATGCTCACTTTGCTGCCAATTAACAAGCTCACTGATGACAATCTACTCCCCCTAACTATGTTTTTCTAAGAGATAGTTTTCCCCCATATTGCCCAGGCAGCGATTCTCCTGCTTCAGCCTCAATGATTCTTGGGCTCAAGCAGACACACACTACTGCGCCCAGCTCCAAAAAAATTTCTACAACCAAAAAGGGGGAAAAAGCACTAGCCTAGTTCTCAGAGTAGGCGCTATGTTATTGTTGAAAATATCCAGAACATTCAATACTCTGATCCCCTCACCCCTAATGAGGGAAAAGAAGAGACTGCTTCTTTCCTTAACACTCTGCTGAGGGAATTCCTCCACAAGGTGATTCTGCTCTGTCTTTGATATAATTTTCTGTCTCTCCCCATTACTTTCTACCCTATAGTCGTCTTAACAGATCTCACAAGTGTAGTAACTTAAAATGCCAGATTTGTTCTCTGCAGTTCCAGGGGTCAGAAGTCCAACTTGGATCTTCCTAGGATAAAATCACAGCATCAGTTAGGCTGCAGTTTCTTCTGGAAGCTCCAGGAGAGACTCCATTTCCCACCTTTTCCAGCATCCAGAGGTTGCATGCATTCCTCTGAGTGTAGCCCCTTCCTCCACTTTCAAACTAGCAGTGGACCATCTTCATAGGATGGGACCTCAGCTGTCTCCTTTTTTGACTCTGACCCTCTTAACCTTCCTCTTATATGAACTTTTGTGACCACAGAAGGGCTCATTCAAATAATCCAGAATAATGTCCCCATCCGGAGATTCTTAATTCAATCACACCTTCAAAGCCCCTTTTGCTGTGTAAGGGACATACTGACAGCTTCAAGGATTAGGATGTGGGTTCCTTTGGGAGCAGCAGTAATCAGCCTATCCCAGGGGGTTCTGAGAACATGGGCAACTAAATTCTCACAGAAATCTTTCCTGCTGCAAATATTTTTAAACACTGAAAGAGGTCCTATCATTTTGTTTAAACATATAGCTGAGCATAGAGAAATTATGGTAAGTTCCCATAAACCAGAAATGAAAGGAGAATCGAAAGCCCAAGCTGCAAGCAGCCACTGAAGGAGTGGGGCCCTGTGGGGCACAGGGGCTTCTGGTTTAGAACAATCCTTGAAGGAGAAAGACCTCGATGTTCAGCCAGACACAAGTAGGAAGTGGAACTGAGACTGCTGCACAGCGAGGAACCCCAAAAAGCTATTTTCTCAGGGTAAGATATTCTATAAAAACAGCAACGACATATCCAGCAGCACAGCAATTTTTGAAACTCATCAACATTCACCCCCAATTTAACCTACGAATTCAATGTAATTCTAGCCTGCCATGCCCATGTCTGGAATTTAAACATGTGTCTCCTGGGACAGACATCATCTTGCCAAGGGATTCAGATAAAAGCTGATCACAGGTTGTGATGGCAGTGAGGGAGGAAAAGCCAAACAGTAAATTCAAAAAGATTCAAGAGGGACAGTTCAAATCTCAGCCCCCAAACTATTCCCAAGTTAAAAAACAAAAAACAACAAAACAACTTTGCTACCAATCAAAAATCACAAAACACGTAAGAAAAATTAAATCTGATATCAGAGATGCAACACAGGCAGTAGAAGGATTAGAGCTCCCCAAGAACTTGAAGTAGAACTAAAATTAAAATTAACACATTTAAACTAAAAAGAGTAATAAAAATATGAGAAAATAAAACCATATTTATAAAATGTAGGCTTGATGTCTGGGGATTTAGCTCAGTGGTTCCGCCGCCTGCCTTGCAAGCACAAGGTCCAGAGTTCGATCCCTGGTACAAATAAATAAATTAATTAATTAATTTAATTAAATTAAATGTAGGCTTGAAAAAGAGCCAAAGAAAGTAGAAAAATACAGAAAGGATAAGTCATACTTATAAAAAGAAAAAAAAAAAACTTCCAGCAAAATTAAGAAAAAGAACAAGAATAAATTCCTCAAAATTTTCCTACCTGATTCAAAAAATCTATAAAAATCCCAGAGCAAAAGTCATACTCAATGACACAACATGAGAAAAATCTCCTTCAAAATTTCCGGAGCAAGATGACTTCTACTCAATAAGGTTGTGGAAGCCTTAAACAACTGAGTGTGAACATAAAACAAACATGAGGGCGTAGCTGTTACTATTCACAAATTAGTAAGTGTATCCACAAATTATTAAAGAACCAGCAAAGTGGCTAGAAACAGGATCAATATATGATACAACAAAAATATTTTTTCAATTAATTTCTTAGGATACAATTTGTAATAGGCCCCCAAAGTATAGGGTACACATGACTAAATCGAACAAAAGTAGTATAAGACCTTCATGGAGAATACTGTGAAATGGACTGGAGAACATTATAAACATCTAAGTTCATTTAGGAAATATATCATGTTCATAGAGGAGAGAGCACTCATGCCAATAAAGGATCGATTCACCCCCAATTTAACCTTTGAATTCAAGGTAATTCTAATCAATATCTTCATAGGGTTTTAAGTCCTATGGAAGAAGAGCTAGGAATATTTTTACGATTAAGGAGAAAGGCCTTTTCTGCTGTGCTTTTTCTCAACCCAGGCACAATGTCACTAGCACCAGGCAGAAGAGGTGCTCCAGGTGGCAGACAAGCACACCTTGCTAGTGCTTAAATCTAACTGTTCTGAACTCAGCCCGTGTCGCGGCTTCGTCATACTCTGAAAACCTGGAGCCTAACTTTACATCTTCTGGGTGTGTTTTATTCTTTAAAAATTTGGAAAACTAGCCAGGTGTAGTGAAGCAATCGGGAAGCTGAGGCAGGAAGACCACCACAAATTCGAGGAAAGCCTGGGCTACATGGTGAGACCCTGTTTCAAAAAAAAAAAATCAACCAAAGCAATCCACAACTTAGTGAGACCTTATGTCAAAATAAAATTGGGCTGGGGATGTAGCTCAGTGCAAAAGCTCTAGGTTCAATTCTCAGCACCACCAAATAAATAAATAAATGTAAAATTAAGTAATTAAGTAGATAATTACAAAATTTTTAAACTAAAGAGGTTAAAAACCATACTAACAAAAACCAAAACTTATTTTAATGGCTCAGTAATTAAAAATAAAAATACAGATCTAAATAAGCCAAGAGGGTAATCTTTGAGAGGGATGGAATTCTCAAATGGTATGGAAAGAAAGGGCTTAATCAGTAGCCATTTTGAAAAAGGACAGCAGGTAGTTCCTACTTCACCCCACAGATTTAACCCTAAATATGAAAAGCACAACCGAAACTTTTAGGCAAAAGTAGAAAAATACTGTCATGGCTTTGAGCAGTGAAAACTACAAGGAATAAGTCTAGAATTAGGAGAAGATATTTCCAGCGCTCACACATACTAGAGAATACATGCAATCAATTTAATAAGACAGAAAGCACCCAGAAAGGTGGTCAAAGGTAGTACCCACGCAATTCACTGTAGAAAAAAAAATCCCAAAAGTCAACCAACACCCGAACGATCTTAAATCTCATCAGAAAAAAAAATTAATTAGCACAGCAGGATCTCACCTGCACTCAAGTGGCAAAACCAAAGCCAGAAGACACCAAAGGTGTGAAGAATCTAGAACTCATGTGCAAGTAAAAGTAGAAGCTGCTGCAGCTTACAGAATAATTTGGAAGGAGGTTAAATATATGTATCCTTTACTAAGCCAGCAATTGTTTCTAGGTTAAGCCCCAAGAGAAATGTACTCATTTTACCAACAAGACACAAGCCAGGATTTGGCTGCAGCCTTGTTTGTAACAGGAAAAAATTAAAAACAACCCCCCACACAACATAAGGGAATTCATAAACTCTGCTGTAATCACACAACAGGATGCAACTGATATTTATTCCTGTGAAATCAATAAACTTCAAAAACATAACAAAACAGCTGGGCATAGTGGCCCACTCTGGGAGGCTGAAGCAGGAGTATCACAGGTTTGACCCCAGCCTGGGCAAATTAGCAAACCCCAATCTCAAAATAAAAATAAGAAGGGTTGGAGGTATAGATTTGTGTAAAAGCCCTGAGTTCAATCCCCAGGACAATGTACCACAAAAATAAAACACACACACACACACACACACACACACACACTCCATAAATCACAAAAAATAAAAGAAACATCATTTACATAGATTTTCCAACAAAAAAAAATTCTCTATGGATGACTAATATGTGAGATTGTCATAAATGTCATAGAAGTGTATGGAAATGTCAGGTGTCAATTTCAGGACAGTGACTACTTACCAGAGGGGAAAACAGAAAAATAGAAAAGGCACTATAGAGTGGACTATTAGCTCTATTGTAGTGTTTAACATTTTGTTGTTATTGCTGCTGTGTGGCGACTGAATCCAGGGCCGAGAGCATGTGCTCTACCACTGAGCAGCATCCCCAGCCCTGCATTTGGCCCCATAAGGAGAGAGGCAATGGCTGAACAATGGCATCTGTGAAATCCAGCCTGTGGGTACACAGAGCTCTGCCATGGTATTTTCTGTGCCTAGGAAATATTGCCTAATTCAAACTACAATATTTTAACAGTGCTTTCTTACAAGGGAACCAATTCTAAATTATCCTGCTTTGTTTTTCTATATAAACTGGCCCAATATTCTTCACCCAGCCTTAGTTCCTACTATTTCCCAAACCCAGTAATTTTTTTTTTTTTTGGTACTAGGGATCGAACTCAGGTCCTTGAGCTTTTGAGGCAGGAGGCGGAACCACTGAGCTAAATCCCCGGCAATTTAAATGACGATGTTCTCATTGGCTTTCAAACATTCTGTATTACAGTAATTCTAGTCAGTGAATCACCAAGCATGGTCAAAATTCCCTCTTGTAACTTGTTCCCATTTAGGAAAAAAGAAAGCTTTCAATTGAAGGTAGGATACACCTGAAGGCAGCAGGGAATGGATGATGATTTACTGGTTGTCTACACATGGGTAACAAAAAAGCATTCTCTGGGTCTCTCGCCTTTGGATGGTCTCAGGTATGAACCAAGACACAACCCTACTACCCTCTCTCTCTCTCTCTCTCACACACACACACACAAGTTTATCATTTGTAAGGGCCATTCCCAAAGGTGGATGAGAACACACACTCAACACTAATCTAAAACAAATTCTGCATCTATCTATTACCACAATGGTGAAACTAAGTTTTCATGAACTTATTGAGATGATCTATTTTCTGACTGAACCCCCAAATTATGTTTGGGTTTTTGTTGTTGTTTTTGTTTCATTTTGGTTTTATAGTACTGGGGATTGAACCTGGGTCCTTCACACTGAAGCACATCCCAGTCCTTTTTTTATTTTGAGACAGGGTCTCACTAAATTGGCCAGGTTGGGCTCGAACTTGTGACCCTCATGACTCAGCCTCCCAGAGTTCTGGGATTAAGCATGCCACCATGCCCAGCCCTGTTTGTTTGTTTTAAATTTTTATCTATTTAGTTTGTTTGCCTATTTATTTATTTTAGACAGGCTCTTGCTTTGTAGTTTAAGCTGGTCTTTAACTCACTATGTAGCCCAAACTTTGAACTCACAGCGATCCTCCTGCCTCAGCCTCTCCAGTGCTGGGATTACAGGCATGAGCCACCACTCCCAGCATATTTAGTATTTTTTTTATTTTTTTGGTACCAGGGATCGAACTCCAGTCCTTGCGCTTTCGCTTTCGAGGCAGGCGGCAGAACCACTGAGCTAAATCCCCAGGCCCGTATTTAGTATTTTTGAATAAATGGTATGACATTTAAAAAGTTAGTCTCTCCTGCTCCAGCCTCTATCTGCCAATGTAGTTTGTTTCTAAATTTAAAAACCAAAAGCAAGTGTTGATTCTGCGTGACTGACATTTTGAACACACAATAAAAAAATCCCCCAAATATTTTAAAATTAGAAATACAGAAATCCTAAAGATTTATAATATGTCTCTAAGATTTGGTTATCAGCATTTCTTTAACTTTTACTAAAAAGATAGCCTTTTAAAGATAACAAAACAATGTATTTGGGGTGGCAGTAATTACGTGTTATCATTGGGTTGTAATTAATGAGGTTATATGAAGTCTTCCAAGCTAGTGATCTAAAAATTATTGATTCAAATAAAATTAATTCTAACTGCATAATTAAGTCTAAGCTTGTCACTATAACTTGGTAGACAAAGAAACTGCAGTGAATCCTTTGTTCAATTATAATAACAGTTTCCTTATGAAACCAATTGTAATTGAAAGTAAATTTAGACCTATGACAAATAGTTTCCTTCCTCTGGGAGACAGAATGCTGATAAAAAGAGATCCTGGGTCTGTTAACTCCTTGATAGCAATGTTTTTATGAGCAGGAAGCGCCAACCTTTCCTGTTTTGTCTTCAAAACAAAGAAAAGTTTATCGCACAAGGGCTTGAAGAGAGTTAAAAGAGCTGTAATGGAAAAAGACACACCCCAGCAAGATTATAAAAGTGTCTAAAATTGGCATAGCTTCCCAAGCAAATCCCAGGAGGCAGTGCAGCGGCACAACTACCAGCACACACAGGAGGCAGCTGAGGTGGGGCGAGGGACAGAGGGACTCTCAGCAAGGCCCAGATCCTCTGTGCAGTTCCCAGTGAGTGACCTCAACCCAGTCCCTTCACGGTAGCCAGGTGACATGCCAAAGGACACAGCGCTACATCTGTAGCAAGCCCTTTGCTTAGTGCATTTTTCCTCCCTCTAGCACTCTTACCATAGCACCTGACGATGTATTTGTGTAATTTTTAACACTTCAATGGAATATGAAAGATGTGATTACAATGTCTAAGAAATTATAGTTTTTGCTTTGTAGTCAGATCAATACATGTGAGTAGCATCTTTTTAACTTATTCCCTATAAGAGCTGGCTCCATGGTGATGCGTGAAAGAAAAATAAAGCCCTCCATATGAACTATATTAGTTAACTACCAAATGCTAGCCAATTCTTTTTGGGCTTTTTTTTTTCTACCTGAATCAAAAATTTTGCCACATTCGCCTACACTCCTCCACAAGCCCAAGAGCACACGGTGAGATGGTAAAGCATGGGGAGCAAAAAGTTCTACTTAAGATGAAAATAACTATCTCTGAGATCATTTTAGTAAACAGAAATGTTGAAAACAAATCAACACGTGTTTGTTGGGGCTGCCACACGCCATACTATAAAAGAACAAAGAAAAAAATGTGCCCAGTGTTGTTTTGTAATGGAGCCTAATTGCTGAAACGTTAAACCGAAACCGCTACACTCGGCCATTTGAATGATGAAGAAATTACTGGAATATTCTAGAATTAGAAGATAAGAACCAAACAAAGCACTGCTCAGAAGAATGACCTCTGTAGTCTACATATGTTGCTTCTGCAACTTAGCACACATGTTTTTTTATACAACCTTTAATCCCAGGGTTTTACTGGCTCACTGTGACTTCCATCAGCAGTAGACATACCAGATTCAAGCTTACCAATCATGGCTTCCCATCCTGTCGACGGTGCTTGGTCCAAGGGGTAAATCCATAAACCAACACAGTCATTAAGTGAGTACCACATCTGACACAAAGACAATGAAAGAAAAAAATGGGTTCCTTTGGCACAGAAGAAAGCTGTAAGGACAAAGGTGATTCTGCCAGGGGCCATCTGCACATAGAAAGAGCTAGCCTCAAAAACAATCTAAGCAGAAGCAATCTACTGAAAAAGTGACTACAAAGATCCAAAGAGTTCTGATCTTTCCTGAGTCTCCAGATCCGGCCAAACCTTGTGCTCCAACAATTGGATTCCCAGTTATAGGAGCTAAAACATTCTTATAAACTCATCTCTAACTCAAAGCATCCTGATTAATAAAAGCTCCATCTTGCAAATGTTTATCATATTTTTTTTAGTAGCTGCAAACTTGCCAGATGTGGTGACACATTCCTGTAATCCCAGCATTTGGGAAACTGAGGCAAGAAGACTGCACATTCCAGCCAGCCTGGGCTACATGCAGAGTTCAAAGCCCGTCTGGACTACACAGGGAGACACTATCTCACCAAAGTAAAAAGCAAGTCAAAATAAAGCAAAAAATCCTGTGATCTTGACCTTGACCACTGTCACCACTGTGACCACCTTCCCTTCCCAAACGAGATTTAAATCTTTACCCTTCTCCACAAGGTGCTGGTTTTGGTTTGGTTTTGTATTCTTTTGTCAATGAGCCTTAAAAAACATGCGCAAATGCTTTTCATTGAAATAGAAGAGTGATTATCAAAGCCTAAGAAGGAGGTTGGGAAGGGATGGAGAGGATGATTAATAGGTCTAGGGTGCAGTTGGATGCAAGGAGTGACTTCTACTGTCCTGTAACACAGTAGAATAACTGGTTACAACTAACGGAACATTTTTAAATAGCTAGTAGAGAGAACTGTATATATTCCCACCACAAAGAAATGATGTTTTATGTCTGAGGACAGATGTGTGAACTGCTCCGTTCTGATCATTATACATTGTATGTATGTATTGAAATGTCACACACTAGTCCATAAATATGTAAGACTACTATGTGTCAAAAGATCGTCCTAACCCTTCCTATTGCAAGTTCAAAAAAAAGAAAGGATTAAGAAGCCAGAGTAACATCATAGGCTGTCTTTTTTCTGCAGACACCCTCTCCTAGGCTTACTAAATTGAACTTGACCCTAAATTTGACTGCTGAGTAGTTCAGCGGGTGCCTGCAAATGTGGACCAGGGGTGTGGGGAGAGGAACGAGTTGCAGAAGGGATGAGCAGACTTTCTGAGTGATGGAGAAGCTGAAGTGGGCTGGCAGGTGTGCATGTACTGTGTGTGAAAACTTACCAAATGCTACACTTCATGCATAGCTTATTCTATGTCAACAGTATCCAATAAATCGCCCTCCCCACAAAGCCTTATAAGGAAGAGTATTTTGCACAGAACAAATTATGGTGTCTAGAGTTGCAGATGTAATGTGGTGACAAGGGAGAAGACCACCGGATGTCAGGGACCATTGGGCAGGAAAGCAGATGTGGACTGGCTCCCTGGCAACATGCTTGAATCGTGTACTTGGTCTGCACTCCCTACGGCTTCACTCCTTTCTACATGAAAACAATAAACCATGGCCATGTTAGGCAGGGGTACCACTGGGTTCCTATTACCTGCAACTGAACTCTTCCTAACTGCTTAGGCCTGAATATGTCCTCCAAAAGCTCATGCATTGGAAACCTAACCCTCCAGTTCTTACATTGATGGAGGTGGAGCTAGAGCCTCTGGAAAGAAATTAGGGATAGATGAGGTACTGAGGGAGGTGCCTTACAATGGGATCAGAGCTTTACAAGAAGAGGGCAATCCTGAGCTTGCACACCCACTCTCTCACCAAGCGACGTCTTCCCCTGTGCTAAAATGCAGCCTCCAGAACTGCGAGGAATAAATTCCTTTTCTGTATAAATTGCCCAGCATGTGAAACTCTGTTATAGCAACAGAAAATGGACTAGGATATTAATGTGAGGGTGTTTTTTTTAAGCCCATCAAATGAGGTCCTTATGCTGACTCCCCTTTGTTTCTCATTTTAGGATAAAGTCTATATTCCTAGGATGTCAAACCCCAGATATCAAAGGCCTGGATTAGCTCTGGAGGGAATTCTTCAGCCACTGCTCCTGGGCCCCAGCCATTCTTTGAATTCTTCTGCGGAGTCCTCTACGCTAAAGTGTTGTTCAGTCAGGGCACACAGATCTTATACTCCCAGCACCTGGCTGAATGCCTAGCACTGAAGAGGTTTCGAAATATACTGGCTGTTAAAAGGGCTCTTGATACTGCTCATTATACTTTAAGGACAAGTAAATGCTTATTCTTCAACATAAACAATATTAGGAGTGGGGGAAGGAATTCAGTCTAATGGTGATCCAGATTATTCTTTGTCTATACAACTTATAAAAAAGATTCCCCTTCTTTCACCAAATATCTACTTCTCATTCACAAGTTGAAAAGACAGATGTGAATATTTCTAAAACAGCTACATTTTTTTAGCATGCAAATTCTACCAAGGTAAGTAGATGCTTTGAGGATAAAGGAGCTTAGAACACTTAAAACAAAAAAATGGACTATACGTGGTAATTAAACTATTCAAAACTGCTTTGTTGTCACTTCATTGAGAGAAGTTACAATGGGAGTGGAAGACAAAAAATTTTAAGGCATTATTAAGATACAGAACAACCATACCACCAAATTTAATACAGGGTCCAGTCACACTAAAGAAAACAACGGCCAGACTCCTCTATATGAGTCCACATTTATAAAAAGGAAGAATGCTAAAAAACTGAACCCTTTCATGCAATGTTTTAATATGGAAAACAAGCAATTCAGAGAAGATGAAGTATGCATTTCTATGATACCAAACATCTGGATGGAAATATGAAATTCTATAAATAATCTAGATATTGCTAAATAAAAAGATATTTAGTGCTGAAGCCAAAGCCTCTGTTCATTGTTTCATTTCTATTCTTCAGATGATACAAAATCCTGCAGTAGTCCTGCCTGTATTTTTCTTCCTTAAGGTTCTCCATAATCCCACCACTTTTATACTTACTATGTACAAATACAAAGTATCTAAAGACTCCTAAAGAGAAATTATACAAAGAGAATTGAAAGTAAAGGCCCCAGCTCATCATTTTCAAGGTTAACTACTTTAAAGTGTCATTCTCAGCTGCAAACAAAGTTCCAAGCCCTTCTTTGGAGCCCTGTTGCAAGACAAGACTGGAGCTATGGGCAGAGCTACTCTGCACCGATTCCTGCATTCAATTAACTAAATGCCAGTCATATGCAGGGCTGCACCGTGCACTTAGGAAAGCAAGAACGATGGGACACGGACCTTACTGCTGATGTGATTATGGTTTATCCTAAGGAAATTACAGGGTAACTGGTCCCTTCAATGTCTTCTTAATTGTTAAATTCAAGAATGGCTGCTATGAAGAAATCAACCAATAACAAACTCTGGCGGGGGTGTGGAGAGAAAGGAACCCTCTCTTTTTGTTGATGGGAGTGCAGACTGGTGCAACCACTGTGGAAATCAGTATGGAGATTCCTCTAAAAACTAGGATTAGGGGCTGGGGATCTAGCTCAGTGGTTTCGGCGCCTGCCTTGCAAGCGCAAGGTCCTGAGTTTGATCCCCGGTACTGAAAAAAAAAAAGAAAAACAAACTAGGATTAGAGGTCCTATCTGACCCAGCTATTCCCCTGTTAGGTATCTTCCCAAAAGAAGTAAAAGAATCCTACCACAGCAATATATGCGCACCCATGTTTATAGCGGCACAGTTTGTAACAGCTAAATCTTGGAAACAGCCCAAGTGCCCATCAACTGGAGACTGGATAAAGAAGATGTGGGGTTGTTTTTATAAAATGGAGTGCTACTCAGCCATAAAGTATGAGAAACTAGAGACATTTACAGCTAAATGGATGTACATTGAGGCCATACTCTTAAGTGAAATAAATAGGACACACATGTGTAAATACACATGTGAACAGTCTCTCTGGTGAGAAGCTGAAAGTGTAAATAAAGATCAAAATGTATAATAGATAATTTGAAATAGGAAAAGGTCCAAAAAAGAAGGGGATGTGGGAGTGGTAGGGAAAGGAAAGAAAGGAAAGGAATAAATATGAGAAAAGGAAAAAGTGGAAACAAAATCTTTGTAAATAGGGAGGGGTGGAGGGGTTGAAGAGAGGGCAGGGGAATGGGGAAAAAAATAAGAGCCAAGATATATCATGCAAAGGGACAAATTCCCAATGATGACTGTCATCATATCATATACCTAAAATGTTCCAATAAACTTAACAAAAAAAAAAAAGAAGTGTTCGCCAGGTGTGATGCACACCTATAATCCCAGATACTGGGGAGGCTGATGAGGCAGGAGAATCCCAAGTTCAAGGCCACTCTTGGGAAACTTAGGAGACCATCAAAATAAAGTTTTAAAAGGGGGTGGGGATATAGCTCAGTAGTACAGCACTTGCCTAGCACATGCAAGGCCCTAGATTCCAATACCTCCACCAAAACAAAACAAAAACAAGAATAAGTCTCAATGCTCACCTTATCAGCAGACTTGATGCATATGGCCAACCCCATCTCTGTGACAACTTCCATCTGGCTTCTAGGACACCAAACTCTACCAGACTCTCCTCCTACCTGACTGCTATTTCTTCCTTGGCTCTTCTGCAGAATCCACCCTGTCTCTTAGACCTATCAATGTACGAATGTCATGGCTTCGATCCATGGACCACTCCCTTTCTGTCTAGCTACCCTCACTAATGCTAACTTCATCTGATCTCAACTCTGTAAACACCATTCACTCTGAGGACGGGTCCCTGAATCTAAATCTCCTCACTCCCCTCTCCCTTGAACTCCAGCGTCATTAGTCTAAGTGTTACCTGATATTTCTATTTCGGTATCTGTGCACATCACATCTAATACTGAACCCTTTGTTTTCATCCCAAAGCCTACTCAACCTATCGTTAATGGCAAATCCCAGCTAATGGCAGCTAAAGGCATCCCCGTCCCCGTTAATGGCAAAGCTACGCTGCCAGATGCTTCAGCCACAACCATGAGAAATCTGTGCCTTGTTGCTCTTTCTCATACCCCATTTCTAACTCATCTGGAAATCATCTTGGCCCTACCCCCAAGAGGTCCAGAACTTGACTGTTTCTATTACTTTCATGGCCACCCTACTGGCCCAAGCCTCCATTATTTCAGAACCTAAATTGCATCAATAGCTTCCTGACTAGTGTTGCCGCTTCTGCCTGTGGCAGTTATCATCTATTCTCAATAAATGTGATCCAATCGAAATATACAGTGACTATTTACATTTTTTAAAATTTATTACTAAAAGACTTATTACTTTTACCTCCTTCAAAATACCCCCACTCACACACTTCAAACATAGTTACCCCAATGTTCTTATCATCTTCTGAAGCAATTCTAGAAGTCCTCTTTTGTGAGTGTCTTTATGAGGTGTGATCAAAAATCAAGGCAGAAGCTGGGCATGGTGACACACTTGTGTAATCCCAGCATTCGGGAAGCTGAGGCAGGAGGATTCTCTCAAGTTCAAGGCCAGCCTGGGCTATATACTGAGCTCAAGGCCAGCCTGAACTGCATAGTGAGGCCTTGTCTTGGGGGAAAAAAAAGTCAAGGCAGCTACAACAGTACAATTAAAGACACCAAAGAGGACTTCCAAAACTACTTCAGAAAGTTACAAGAAAAATGGGGTAAGTGTGTTTTAAGGGGGAGAAGGTATTTTGAGGGAGATTAATTGCAATATATCTTTTGCTGTAATAATTTTTTCAAGTTTTGGTACCATATTTTTGATCATACTATGTCAGAACTTCACCTCTTCTTTTACAGGAAAATCAGACCATGTCACCCCACAGACAAAAACCCCACCCACAGTCCCCCATTTCATCTGGTGTGGAAGCTCATAATACTCAAGGCCATGTATATTCTGGGTCCCACAACTTCTGTCATCATTTCCTGCCATGGCACTGCTTGCTGGCTCTGTCCCTTCCATAAACCAGGACTCCTTCGCCAGAGAAAACAAAACCCTCCTTATGCAAGTTTTACCTGTCAAGAATAGCTGGACAGGGGGTGGCCAAGTCTGCAAATTCAACTCGGGAAGTATTTAGAGAACATAAGCTCTGTGTCAGAAAGACAATAAAATAAAAATATCTGCAAGCTGAACAATGCAACAGGAGGGGAAAAAAACAGAAGAATATATACTCTCTTGTAACAAGAAGCTAATGGTCTAGCAGGGGAGAAAAACAGATCCACAATTATCTACAACACACAACACTGGTATGGTCAAAGGCAAAGACAGGATAAAAATGTGACACCACCAGCTCTCAGCTCTCAATGTAATCTAGAAATAGCTAGGAAACATTAAAAAAAAAAAAGTCACATGCCCTCTGCCTCATTGAATTATTCTGGGATGGTGCTCAGTAGTAAGATACCAGAGAAAATTTTAAAGTAAAGTTTTATTCAATAGCTTTACAGAGAAGGGTATAAGATTAGTGTCTTAGTTACTTTTCTCTCACTGCTGAAACAAAATACCCGACACCCAAAGTTAAAGGAGAAAGGGTTTACTTAGCTCACAGTTGGTAAAGATTTCAGTGCATAGCTAGCTGGTTGCAATGCAGAGTAGCACATGGCAGAGGGGTTTCACAGAGGAGAAACAGCAGTTTATGAAATCCCAAGACAGCAAAAAGGAGAGAAAAGAGAATCCTCCTTCTCTCCCTTGTATTGTATCCAGGCTATCAGAATCAGGGTGGTACCGAGCCAATCAGTGCACAGATTTAGTAACCACACACCCTTAATTCCAGCACCACCCACTCTGAAACAGCCCCATCTAAGGCTGCATGAGGCTTTGGGGGGGGATATCTAGACACAAACCATAACTTCCACCCCTGGCCCCCCAAAGACTCATGGACATTCCTTTATGCAAAAGGCATTTAGTCCATCTCTAAGGGTTGCCAAAGTCCTAACAGTTTCAGCACTGTTGAAAAGTCTAAGTCCCAAATCTCCTCTGAGATTTAAGGCAAACTCTAAGCTGCAAGCCCCTGTACCGATGAAAAGAATGTTAAATGCTTCCAACATACAATGGCACAACATAAACATTACCGTTCCAAAAGGTATAAATCGGGGGATACAAAGGAATGGAATCAAAGCAAGTCCAAAATCCAACAGGGCAAGCACTAAGTACTGTTGTTCCATGTCCAGCATCCAAAGCAATCTGTAGCAAGTAATGAACACCAAAAGGCTTGGTTGGCTCCGCCCCTACAGTATTTCCGGTGATGGTAGTTCCCATGGTTTCTCTTTTGGGCGGACTCTGCTCCCTCCTTGCAGTTTTCCTCAGATGATCCATGTTCCTGGCTTCTCTAAACTCCTGGGGTCTCCAATGTACCTCTGGCTTCATGCTCACAGCTCCACACACTGCCCTCTCAGGGCCACACTGTTTGGCCTCCCTGGCCTTCTGAAATCTGGTTGGAAGCTTTCCTGACCCCACAACTCTTACATTCTGCAGGCACCTAAAACCAGACCCAAGTGGATGATGCCAAGGCCTGCCACCATCTACAGCAGTAACCAGGCTTTCTTCTCTCTTGGCTGTAGGGGTCAAGTGCCATCCTGAACACTCTGAGTCCAATCTCGAGAAACAAATTCTATGGGCCACCACCATCCTGGAACATGGTACCCTGGGACATTCTTCTCAAAGTAAAAGTCTTTCACCTTTGCAACTCTGAGGTTGCAAAGGCTAGAATCCTGCTGGTCCTTGTGATGTCCTCAGGGCATCTTTTCTGTTTTCCTCTGAAGTACTTGGATTTTGTTGTTGTTGTTGTTGTTACAGGGATCGAACTCAGGACCTTCCACTTGTGAGGCAGGCAGTGGCACCACTAAGCAAAATCCCCAGCCCGTACTTGGGATTTTTCTTGCTAGTCTTTTGAACAACCAATTTCTCCTCTGTTCCATCTTTACAGGCCACAACTTTGCTGAAGCTTCCCTTCTGGCCAAACTCACAATGTTTTGAATCATTCTGCTGGTCTCTTTGCTCTTGATTCTCAACATAAATCCAGCTAAAAGCCCCCACCAGTAGCCATGCCACCATCTCAACATTAGACTGCCTTGAAATTTCTTCTGCAAAATTAATTAGCACACCACCCTTAATTTCAGTCTCAGGCAAAGTCTCTAGACAAGAGCAAAATGCAGACAAACTTTCTGCCAAGGTATAACACACACTGTTTGGGGTCCAACAGCCAATGCAGTCCTTCTTTCCAGTAGAAACATCCTGAGCCTGGTCTTTACTGGCAGCATTTCTATCAGCTTTCTGGTCTTCTGAGCTCTGACCAGAATCTCCCATCAAGCAAAGCCTAAGACATTCCAACTCAACTTTTTCAGCTAGCACGTCTCAACTTTTCCTAACTCTTCCCCTTCCCACAAACCAGCTCCAAAGTCTCCTAAACCACATGGTCAGGCACAGTCACAACAATGACCCCACTCCTGGTACCAAACTTCTGTTTTAGGTATTTTTCTCTTGTTGCTGAGACAAAATACCCGACACCCAAAGCTAAAAGGTAAAGGGTTTATTTAGCTCAGTTTGTAG
This sequence comes from Heterocephalus glaber, assembly GCF_053883595.1. NCBI lineage: Eukaryota > Metazoa > Chordata > Mammalia > Rodentia > Bathyergidae > Heterocephalus > Heterocephalus glaber. The sequence goes on from NW_028258156.1 coordinate 13,110,758, forward strand.
AGGTTTTAGTGCATAATCGGCTCACTCCATGGCAGAGTAGCATATAGCAGAGGGGCATCCACAGAGGAAAAACAGCAGTTCATTAAAGGCCAAGAGAGCAAAAACAAGAGGGAAGACAAGCCTCTTTCTGTCCGTTATATCTAGGCTATCAGAATCAGGGCGGTACCAAGCCAATCAGTGTACTGATTTAGTAACTACATACCCTTACCCAGCACCACACACTCTACATTCAGCCACCTCTGAAAAAGCCCCATCTAAGACTGCATGAGGCTTTGGCGGAACATTTAGACACAAACCATAACAATTAGCAAAAATATCAAGACAGGCAAGGGCAAAAACTTGTTGGCTAAAATGTATAAAACAATATAAGAAGTTAGCAGGCAGTGAGAGATCATGAATGAAATATTAAAGAATTTGGGGTTATTCCCTTAGCACTTTCATTATTATTAAAAGTGGGTTTGGATCATTCCTTTCATGTGGTAAGATGGCTCAGAAGTAAAGTCAGGTCAAATGTGCTAAGAAGAAAGAGGGCCCAAACCCAGCCTGCCTGCTTCAGAACCCCCAGTGTGTTTGAAATGACCCCCACAGTTAGGTCACCTAAACCGAGATAAAAATTAGGAAGGTGGGACATTCAAATTGAGATGTGTTATGTACATATACCAACTCCCATGAGGAATGTAATCATTATGTACTACAAACATATGCTAATAAAAACAATTTTGAGATAAATAAATAAAATAAAAAATAAACTATGGACTGAATTTTTCCCAAAGTAAACTGTTTCTTTCTTTGGAAATGTCTTTAATAATTTTGTAGCTAAGTTGAGTGAATATCCATAAGCTCATTTCAAATGAAAAATGGCATGAATAGCACATTTTTGTTACAGTGTTTTTAAAATTAAAAGTCAGAAAAATTTTATACATACAGTATTTGGCGAAGAATGTGTGAGGTCTTGGGTTCAAGACTCAGTCCTCCCCCAAAAAGACATAAAAGATTATTAGTATCATTATAATAATGTCCTTTGAATCATTTTCCTAATTTAAAATGCAAGTCCATATTCAGCAACCAGTTAAATGCATTCAACAATTTAAACAACAGAGTTAATACTACAAATCTAATATTAAATCTAACACATTAAAATATTAAACTAGAATAATTTGAAAAATAATTGAAATTTTGAGAAATGGAAATACAATCACTTGAAAGAAAATGAGGTTTTTCTTTGGTTGCAGTAGATTTTTTTTTCATTTATTTTGTAGTTGAAACCGAACAACAGTTACAGTTTTCCAGCATTCTAATGATGACACCAGGACTCCAAAAGAGTGTAGCTAAATCTAAAATCTAAAAACTGCAATTCTGAATTCATATTTACCATCCTTCAGTCATTTTTTCTTACAACTGAAAGATTAGTTTTATTTTGCCTTCCCGAAGTAGGCTGTTGACTTAATATCCTGTATACATTAAAAATACCAATAGTGGACCTGGGATTTAGCTCAGTGGCACCGTCTCTGCCTCACAATTGCAAGGTCCTCAGTTCGATCCCTGATACAAAAAAAAAAAAAAAATGCCAATACCTTGAAAATTTCTCCATTAAAGCATGAAGGTTTGTGATTAGAAATTTAAAATAGTTCAACTTTTTCCACCTGAATCTGTAGCAACTTGATTTTATTTCTGTAGTATATTCAAAGCATTCATGTAGATCTTATTTTATCTTAACTCCATAAAAGAAGCATGAAAAATATCACCAACCTATAAATGAAGGAACTGATACTCAAATAAAATATGTTGTTTTACATGTATACGTAGAATTGGAAAGGTTTGAGTTTTCTTCATAAATCTAGCAGTTTTTCTCTCCATAAACTATATGGACTTATTTTATCATTTGACAGGTATGGTACATTTTATCTACTATAAAATGCATCCCAATTTCACAGATGTTAAAACGTAAATCATTGTGCTTTAAAATTGATCTAAATCAGAAAACACTGGTAGTCAGTTCATGAATTCAATTCTCTCCATGATTCTGGTTGCAAACCAAGTTGTACAAGAATTGAATCCAATTTCCCCATAAGGTCAACATTGAACCTAACCGTTGAATTTGATTCAACTCTTCTCCAACTCAGTTTGCGACCAAAATCATGGAAAGAATCAAATTTGTGAACTGAAATACCACTGTTACTTTTGATGGTGCTTGAGGACTTTTCTCAAAACAACTGAAGGTGTATGGGGGAAAAAAATCACAAAAGAAAGAAAACCAGCTGGAGATTTTAGAAGAATGAACACATAAAAAGAAACAAAACTGAAACTTCTGAAATTTCCTTCCTGATTTTAAGATTGTAAGCTATTTTCTGTTCCATATATAGCCATTCATTACACATACATATGTGTATGTATGTGTATATGTGTGTGTGTGTATATATTTTGGAGTACAATTCTTTAAGATCTTGGCACAGTGAATACATGTACTTTTGGTCATATTTTTCAGTTTGGGTCTATTTAACAAAGTCAGCTACTCAAGTTGTTTTTTTTTTAAATAGAACTTTCCTCTCTGGTTAAGAAGGACAAGGAACCAGGTGGCGGGGCACACCTGTAACCCAGCTACTTCGGAGGCTGAGGAAGAACGGTCACAGGCTCAAAGCCAGACTCCAATCTAGTGAGACGCTGTCTCAAAATAAAAAATAAAAAGGATGGATACAGCTCAGTAGTGGAGCCCTTGCTTAGCCTGTGTACAGTCCTGGGTTTCATCCCCAGTATGAAAGAAGAAAACCAGTATAAGAGAAGAAAAGAAAGGAAGAGAGAGAGGGAAGGAGGAAGAAAAGGAAGCACAAAAAAGGGTATTATAAACCTGGACCCTGTAGAGCTGAGATACAGTCACTGCATGAACACTTGCCTACCACTCGCAAGGCCCTAGGTTTGATCCCCTGCACAATTGAAAAAAAAAAAAACCACTTCAAAATGATATATATTTTAGTACATTTATTTCCTATTTCTCAAAATTCCCCACAAATTTATAGTTGTTTTCACTATTTGCCACAATATATTCATATGAAAATATGCTATTAAATCATTCTCCCAAAGTAGTTTTACTTTGTATTATCAGATACCTACAAGCTATTTCTACAATTCCCCTAATTCAATCTTTATTCCTACCACAGAAAGACCTTCCCCAAACCCTCATATACCACTTAATTTCCCCAGCTAGCTCCTGTCTTCCCAGGCCAAGTGTTTCTCTTTGTTATCTATTTCTACCCCACAGTTCTCAGTCCAGCCACACAGCAGGCCAAGTGTTTATTGACTGGATTCAGCTCTGGAGATCATGTGCAGAAAAGGTAGAAAATAAAAAAGAAGCTTCATAAAAATAGTGATTTTAAAGCCACATTTGGTTTCTGCTGTTCCAGACTGAGCTGACACATAGTAGGTATTCAACCAATATTTGTTGAATGAAGAAATGTTTTAAACGCTGAGCGTTCTGAAACAATTCATTGTCTCCTTTAAAACACCATGAAGGCACATTAAGGGACTGCAGCTCACTCCTTTCCTCATATACTTACAAACTGTTTACATACTCTGTATAAAAGTTGCTCAGTACTAGAGAGCCTCTTAATTGAAACAATCAAGGCAGAGAAAGAAAACAAAATCAACAGGTAACCTGTGCAAAACCACCTAGTCTCCATGACAAGTTTGGGGGTGTTTCTTTCAACTTGTTTTTGAGATCCCCTTTCTGGGCTGATGTGAAATCACGGCTCCTTAGAACAGCACCTCAGGGGGTATGCAATGGAGATGGTGGAGTCCTAAGTTCCTGAGGAAAAGGCCTCACCGAGATAGTGGTGACACAAGAGCAGGATTTGGCCTTTACACCTGCCACTCCCAGACACAAGCCTGCATCTACTCACACTTTCAGAAATGACCTCAGACCTAGGCCTGCAGCTCAGGATACTGGAGAGGCAGTGCCCAGGGTTGGATTAGAACCTACAAAGGGTCCTTTTATTCCTGTTTTATAGTAAAAAAATGTTTCCCAAGTCCCCAAGCTCAACCCCACACTCAACACCTCACATTTTCTTCATCTTAAAAAGCTGAAGGAGGAGCCAGGCAACACAAAGAATCTAAATAATTGCCATGGAACATTTTCTGCATCTACTTAAGACCTAGTTCAACTTTTTCCTGTCACTAACTTTCAATTTAAATGGCTGAATTTATTTTTGCCTACTCACAATATATATGGAGCAAGTAGCCATTAATTTACTTTTAAGAAATATCCCTTTGTCTCAAAAATCTAGTATTTTTAAAGGGCTAGCCATTTTTATAGTCCCATGAGTTTCCAATTAATTGTCTTACCACATAGCTATTCAAATCAATAGAACAAATACCCTTTGAAGGTCAAAAATTCAGAATAGATATTAGTCTAATATGTCCCTTTAAAATCAATCATTTTCTTTCCCCTTGTTTTCCTGGTACCTGCTGTAAATACAAGAAATGATATATCTTGAAAGCAACAGAACTTGATTTGAGAATAACTTGCTTTTCATATATATACATATGAAACATTAATCTACACAGACCTCCCTGCAGTGCAAAGAGGACATTGTACTGTGTGTAAGCAGATACTGTAAGACTGTCTGTGATGAACAAATACCTAAAAGGAATCAAACGTCAGGGGACAAAAGCCAGGCATGGTGGTGCATGCCTATAATCCCAGAACTTGGGAAGCTGAGGCAGGAGGATTGCTATGAGTTCAAGGCCAGCCTGGGCAACATCTCAAAAAAAGGTCAGGGGACAAAAGAGAGAGAATTTGAAGTTCTAAGCAGACCCTTCATGCTAATAAAAGAAAAAGTAAACGAACGGGTCAGCATTTCCTGAATAAATAATGTGACATCCATGCCTCATGTGAGACAGGTGGACTGTGAGACAGGTGCACTGTGATCTCCAAGTACCACCAGGTGTTCTGGAATTTTTCCCCAAGCTCCCATTAGTGACTGCGTTGACCAGATTCGTAAGAAGCCAAAACACACTCTATACCTGCTTCTGTCCTGCCTGCCATGCTCTGTCATCTCCTTCACATAGGAAAACAATAAGGGTAAAATGACCCAGCCTCTCTCTCCCCACGTAACCCAAGCTCGTCCAGTCGGCCTCACTCTGGCTAACGCGGGAGCAGGTTTGTTTTCAGGGTGGGTGCTGCTAGGCTCAGGTGTTTTTACGGAAAGGAGCAAGACCATGATGGAGGGATGGTGGTAGAAGATGAAGTTTCTTCCACCCTAGAGGCAGCCTGTAGGAAGATCTGGATTCCAGAGCACAGTTCCTCTCCCGCCCCACCAACTGCCAGCTGGAAAACTTACTAAACCCCTTTTGGGTCTTTATTTTACGTATAAAAATGCTGGCAACTCTGCTAGCCTCAGATAGTTGTCAGATGGTGATCAAACACCATGCCTGTAAAACCTGAGATGCGGTAGCTATTCAATTCACTTCAACTTGTCTCCCCCCTGTTCACACAGAATAGCGCCTCAAAAATCACCAAGGGAGCCCGCAGGTTCAAGCGAAGAGGCCTGGGCAGCTTGGCCCGGGAAGAGGCGACCCGGGAGGAGGCTTTGCTCATCCACTGGCGGACTTCGCTTGAAGGCAGCGAGGGTGCAGACACGGGAGGGGGAGGGGGGAGGGGCGAGGCACACACGGAAAAGCAGCCAACTGGCAGCAACACCCTCAAAAAGCATCCCTTTCTGCGAGCACCAAGCAAACTTCGGAAGCTGCAGACGTCCTGAGAACCTGCGGGGTGGTCTCCAGCCAAACGATCAGGATCAGCGCGAGCAGCCCCCGCCGCCTGCGCCGACTCCCCGGTGCCGACCACGCTATTCTGCAAACCCATCCTCCAGGCCCGGCCCGGATGGTCCGGATGCAGCAGCGAGGGGCGCAGGGATAGGGATCACGGCGGGGCGTGGGGCGGGCCGGGGTGGCGCCGGCTGCTCAGTGATCCCGGAGGGCTGCGCCCGGCGCGGCGGGGCCTGGGCGAGGCCGGGGCGCGGGCCGAGCAGGTGCAGCCCGGGCGCGGTACTCACGGTGTACAGCAGGTTGAGCGCGCACAGGCAGTTCTTGGAGCACGCGAAGCCCCCGCAAACCATCTTGGAGCCTGGCTTTGCCGTCAGCTGCAGATGGATCCGGTTGCGGGGGGGCCTCTGGGCTGCTGCTTTGTCCTCGCGCCTGGGGCCTGGCCGGGCAGGGCAGCGGCGCCCGCGGGCTGGGGACAGGACCGAGCGAGGCTGCAGCGCACAGCTCCCGCCCGCTCCGGAACCTGCGGCCGCCGCGGCTCCCGCGGGATGCGGGATCTCGGCCCCGCCCAGCGCCCCCTCCCACGTCTCACCCCTCGCGCTGATTGGCTGTCGGCGGTGAACAAAGGTAGAAATATGCAAATGAATGCGCTCCCTTGTCGGGATCCGGGAGGGGCGGGCCGCCTGGGCGAGGGGGAGGGGCGGCGGAGCCCGGGAGCGGCTGCCGGCGTGACAGTGGCCTCCGGGTCCTTCCCGAGCAGGTGAGGGGCGGGGCTCGGGGATCCAAGCTGGCAGGGAGGCGAGGCCAGCGCCCCTTGATCTCGGCCCGCGGATGACGTGGCACCATTTTGAATGCGATTTTAAAATTAAGCCCTGGCCTTTTTTGAATGAAGGAAGGAATGAAAGAAGGTGAAGGGTTTAAGAGAGCATGAAGCCAGGACGAATGAAAGAGGAAAATAAGCCAAAGAATAAAAGGAGGGAGTGAAATCTGTCTCTCTCAGAAAACGGGGAAGGAATGTGGCCTATCGTTGCGAATGCTGTCTGGTCGGGAAGATTTACCCTACAGGGATTTGAAAAATATTAATAAACTTTATAAACACGTACATGCGAAAGAAAATCAGGAGTGATAACTTTTGTGTCTAATGCCTGAATTTCAATAAGTTTATTTTTGCCCAAGTGAGAACTGTGAAAACCTTTAAATAGTCTTCTCCTCGGGTGATTCATTATCACTTTATTTCGTGTCTACTGTATCTGGATTCCTCATCTGTAATTGCAATATTAAAAGTACATCAAGCACTTTTCACAGTCTGGCCCAGAGTAAAGGCTGAGTAAATGTCAGTGAATATCAGTGGATCTGACGGTTTTTAAACAACTACTGGGTTCCAAACATTAAGCCAGTAAAGATTAGGTTGTTTCATACTACCTTCTGGGGGCGAAAAAGATTTTGAAGTTTACAGTACTTCTACAGAAACTAAAGTTTCAAATTCTCAATTTGAAGTTAAGTGAATGCCAAAGCTAAATGGTTTAAATAAAACATTGATTAGAGTAATTCGCCTTCTCTGAGTATTCTGATTCGTCCTCCGATTCGTCCTCCAGCCTCTTCTCTCTCCACCTCTGCACACCAACAAGGTGTAATCCACACTGAGAAGCACACCAAAAATTATTTTAGAAAATAACCCTCAACTCTAAACAATGTTTTGATAATTTGGTATCCTTTATAAAAGCCAGAAGAGGTGTTGGCAGGGAAATCTAGTCATCCTCTTTCTCTTCCCGGGTGTCATTAACATTTTTACCATTTCAACTATTGCTCAACCAGCTATGGCAGCTCCCCATTTTCCTTCTTCACAGTGCTCTCTGCTGTCTCCCTGTGGGTTGAGCCACTTGATTTTTCTCAAAAAAAAAAAAAAGCACTTATCAGCCTGGGCCCCAGCAGGAAGTAGATGGCTCATTCAAATAGTATAGCTGAGAAGAATTTAATAAAAGGACTATTTTTTTCAAATATGGACAAGTCTAAAGGAAGCCAGCAAAGGATGGTAAAGCATCCAGCACTAGCAAGAGCAGAAAGTTATAATTACCCTAAGTCTGGGGGATAATTGAAGGGAACAGTTATAGAATCCAGAGAGGGCCAAGACCCATAGTTGTAGAAGGATTATCTGATAAGACCTGTGGCCTTTGATAGAGAAAACAGAAAGCAATGCACAGAACAAACAGCAAAAGAAAACAAATGGATGTTGTGCAATTTCTCTTTCTGATTTGGATGTAGAAATTTTCAAAAGACCATTTGGCCCCACTACAGCAAGAATGACACAGTCTTAGAAATACTTATCAAAAAACTGAAGAACTAAAGACACCTAACAGAATTAAAACCCAGACATGATGAAATATTCTTAGGAAGGAAAAAAACCCACCATCCCTTTTGGGTTGGCTGGGAAGGAAAACTGCCATTGAGAGGGATAAGGAAAAACTAGGTGAACACTTACCATGGGGGAGGGGGGTGTGCTGGGGACTGAATCCAAGGTCTTTATACTGAGCTATATCCCCAGCCAGAAATGTGTGTGTGTGTGTGTGTGTGTGTGTGTGTGTGTGTTTCCAGATAGGATGTCACTAAGTTGCTAAATTGCCCATGCTGACCTTGAACTGGAGATCCTCCCCCTCAGCCTCCCAGAGGGCTGTGATTAAAGCCTTGTGCCACCATAGTCTAACCATCTTTTAATGGATGAGTCTAAAGGATACCAAATATTTAATGCCCAAATATTCGGCCAGTGTTACGGAATAGAATCCGAGGACCCCAGCCACAGAGCTGAGTCTGCAACTTCTTGCCGGCTGTATTGTGCTGGCTGTCACCTGGAACAGGGTAACAGTCCCAAAGGCTGTGGTCAGGCAAGAATACTCAGACACATCCTCCCTTCCCAACTATTTCAAGTGCCCAGGTCCTCCCCAAGTACAAGACTGTGGCTAAAACCTGGGTTAAGGTCAAGAAGAATGGGGGAAAATCCCTACAAACCAATCTGAATCTAGGACTAAAGGATGCACGGGAAAGAAAAACTTCTCTATGGTATACTGCAAGAGTCCTTGAAAGGCTGAGACAGAGCAACTGCACAGGGAGTGATCCCACAAGGTACAGAAAGAATACTCTCCAGCAAACAAAAGGGTAACAGCAGGTCACCAGGCATGGGACCTCTCAAGGTTCAGACAGCTGGTGGCCAGGCTGTAAAGCCTAGGGAGGCTGCATTCTGGTGAAAGGGAAGTTGTAATCATGCCCTGAGAAGTAAAGCAATGACAAACGGAGTCTACTCACCCCATAGTAAGTCTTGAGCCAGCTCCACCTCAGTGTAGACTCAGGGGCATACCATCCTCTGACACATGTTCAGTCTCCATTGATCTTTTATCCCCACAGTCTGCCTGCCACCCAAGTGAAAATTATGAAAGACTTGGATGATCACGAAAATTGGACTTGAGATCAAAAAGGACTTTCTGACAGTTGGGGAGATTGCTAAACCCTTTCCCACCCCCTTCCCTTTGTCCCTTGCTCCTTTGCTCCTCCGCTTTTTCCTCCCCTCCCCTTGGTTTTGAACCAGGACAAAGAGGAAATTCTTGGGCATTAGTCCAGGTCTTCTGAGAGGCCCGAGGCCTGCCTGGCTTAGGTGTGCTGGGAGAGCTGAACTACCACGGTGTAGGTCTGACAAATGGGGGGAGCCAGGGAAGAAAGGGAAGAAAGAAGGGAGAGGAGAAGGAAGGAAGGGTCTCAGCTCGCGAAGTAGGGTAAGATTCAGCAAAGGGTGCTCCGGTGGATATGGTTAGTGTCCCCGGACACCTCTTGTGTCAGGCTTGAATCCCCCATTGTGAAGTTCTAAGAGGGGAAACACTCCGTGGTGTTTCGCGGTGGGGTGGTGGGGAGGTGATTAGGAATAGAAAACAGTCATGGGGTGAACAAAGCACCACGACTGAATCCTGGCTGATTCCTAGGAGGGAGAGAGACCCAGAGACCCAGAACCCCACTCACGCTCAGCCTCTCGCCATGTGCAGCAAGAAGAGCATCACCACCTGCAGCCCCTCCGCCTAGCACCTCCAGAACCATGGCCCAAATGAGTCTCTTCTGTTAAAACCTGCCTGGTGTGTGGTGGTCTGCTATTGGCAGCAGAAAGCAGAATCTCTGGGTCACTGGCGTCAGAGGTCCGAGAACCCAGCGCACCCCTGGGATGAGCCTGCTTCTGGTGCCCCACACCCACCTGCCCACCAGCTGGAAGCCTCATGAGAGCCAAGACGGACTTGAGGGGGCACCGCAGGGCCAGCCTCCATCGCGCTCCCACCTGGATGAGAGAAGTCCTTTTGCTTACTGTTCACTATTACTGTTATGAGAGAGGCACATGTTCTTGATGAAAAGAATTTGAATTACATTTTCCCCTTATGTCCTATAACATGCTCTCCAGTCCCGTTTTGAAACCATCCTTCAGTTTTGCAGTGCGAATCATTTTAGCAGGGAAGGGAATTCTCAAGCTCTGAGTAATCCATCCTACACTTTATCAACCCTTCTAAAAATCTCTCCATGGTTTAGATTTGACTTGACCTTATCTCAACTTTCCTCTGTTTTCTTTTTCTTTCTTTTATGTTTTAAGCATGTTTCCCTATTTTCTTAGTATCATAATATTATTTTCTTATGAAATGTAATTCTTATTCAAAGTTAAGATCAACACCTCTTTTTAAATAATTCAACATCAGAATTTGATTGTGCTCAACCCAGCCCCAGCAAAATAATTACCCCTGAACCCCAAAGCACTGTTAACTGCTCTACCAAAATCCTTTCTACGCTTCTCGGGAATATGAACAAGAAATTAGATAAACATCAAAGTGTTCATACACAATTTATAGGCACATAAAATGTCAGTGATATAGTCAATTTCAAATTGCTTCTCCTGCAGTCTACTGTGTGAAGTTAAATCCCAGTGTAATATTTCCTTAGCCAATAAAATATTATCACTAGATAAATTAAATACCAATGTTTAAAATGTCAGTGGTTTCAAGTGGAATTGATATGCTTAAGTTGTTTGTGTTGACAAATAGATCTTTTATTATATTTCCCTCATTATTCCTCTGACATTCTTCTGTCTCCTGAGCAAATGAAGGCGAGAAGTAGAACCTTTTCCTTTAGAATGATGTGTAATCTTCGGGACAGAGCGGGACACCTGCAGGGAGACTGTTGTCCAACAATGAGTCAAGGAAGCTGAGCAACACCGGTCATCTCCCTCCATGCCTGTCCCTCGCTCTATTTTCTCCCGCTTACCCTCTCCCTCTTGGTGTATGGCCAGACTTTAGCAATTAAATGCAACACACTCATTCCTCCCACAGTCATATTCGGTCTCCCTTTTGCCACGCAGGATGTTTCACTATCCGTGCCAAAAGACTTCAAACCACAACTCAATTTTAAAAAGTGTTTTTCTTCCAACCACAAATTAAACTTGAAGTTTTTTCTTTTACCTGCAAGTTGTTATATGCAAATGCTTCTTTCCTTTCTTCGTCCATATCATGCCAGCAGCACTAAATCACACAATATGTACAACTACTGTATCTTGGTCTGACACAGACTCTCATAACTCTTCTGAATGGCAGCATTCTTAGTGCCATGTTTAGCTGTTGTAACATTTCACACAATGTCAGGGCTCAAAGGGCAAATCCAGCTTGATGGCAGATGAATTAAACCTGACCACTAGTCACCTGTCTTTCATGAGGAGAGAAATCCACATTCATGACCCATTAATGTGTCACTTTCTGCATTTTGTTTCATCCTCACCCTCCCTTCCAACTCTCCTTCATTCTTACCAACCATGCACCAATGAGATCACTGTTTAGCCTCAACTGATTTGTGTGTGGGTGCATGCGCATGCATGCAACGGATACTGGGGATTGAACCAAGGGCCTTCACCACTGAGCTACATCCCCAGATCTTTTTTATTTTTATTTTTAATTTTGAGACAAGGTTACCCAAGCTGGGTCTGATCTTAATACCCTCCTGCTTTCATGCTGGGAGTATAGGCGTGTGCCGCTTTCCTGTTGAATTGATGGTTTTGTTTTTTGTTTTCTTTTGGTACAGGGGATCGAACTCAGGTCCTTGCGCTTGCTCAGCAGGCGGCGAAAGCACTGAGCTAAATCCCCGACCCAGAATTGATGGTGTTTTTGATATTCCATCACAGGTAAAGAGTTTGCTGTAAACTACCCCTTTTGGATTCCTAGGCCTAAATCTATTTCCATTTTGACTAAGGTAGATCCGTATCAGCTGAATTTATTTATCCAACAACTACTTCAAATATGTGGGGTTATCTGAAAACTAATAATGCCATTTTAATTAATACACATATATTAGAGAGTGAGTGCTAAGTAAGAATGAGTAGGAGGAATCAGGCTTAGTGGTGGTCTCCTGTAATCCCCCAACTTGGGGGGCTGAGGCAGGAGGATCATGGGTTCTTAGTTACCCTGAGCTATATAACAAGACCACATCTCAAAAAGGGGGCGGGGATAACAATTAAGATGGTCAGCTGAATTTATTTAAATAAGTTGCCCTTAAGTTTTAGAAAATGGAAATCACCCTGGGAATTACAAGTGTGATTAAATATTTTAAATTACATAAAAATGTATCTTTCAGCTTCTTATCAGTGAGACTGATAAAATCAGTTTCAGCTCCCGATGCCTTGCTAACTCTCCAAGATGGAAACAACTCAAATAGCTATCAGCAGCAGAAATCCACAAGTATATCATGAATTCACATGATGAAACTCACACAATACCAGACAGGAACAAATGTAGCTGCTGCAACAATGTGGCAGTGTCTTACCAAACAGGAGAGGAGTAAAAGAAACTGGAAATACAACAATGTATATTGTACTATTCCATTTAGATACAGTAAAGCTCAAAAAAAATTCCTGACAGTATTTAGGGATGAATGTTTAGAGAGAAAACGTGTTCATAAAAATGAGGGATTGTACCCATTGAAGTCAGGGGAGTCATGTACACTGGACCCTTGATTTACGAACTCAGTTCCCAAGGGCTGGTTGTAACTCAAGTTGGTTGTAAGTCAACACAGCTGCGATCTGGATGTTTACCTGGGTACATGTTATAGGTAACAAAAGGCAGATGAATCTTCCACTAACCCAACTAACCTGAGTTATTCGAATGTCAGCCTGGTCAAAACTTGAGGGTCCTCTGTATTTTGGCCAGGAAGGAAGTGTAGAGATGATGTGAGGAAGGACCAGGGATGGTAATGTACCTAGACCATCACTTTGTGTCTACTCTGTGAGTAGAGGGGAGCCCAGCTCGGTGGCCTGCGCTTGTCCCAGCCGTCTGGGAGGCTAGAGGCAAGAAGAAATTCCAGTCCAGCCTGGGCTGCTTAGCAACGCAGTGAGACCCTGCCTCAAAGCAGAAACCATGGGCTGGAAGGCCCTGTGTTCAATCCCCAGTACCGAGGAGGGGGAAAAAGAGTAGAGAGGGGTGAAATGAGCACTTACAGCCTCATTACCAGTAACCTGAGATTTAGGTTATATAAGCAATGCTATTCTAGAAAAGCATAGTAAACTATGTGTATATTTTGTCAAGCTTAATTTTATACCCAAACTTTTCCTGAAAACAGTAGTGGTTTGTTAATAAATGTAGCTGATATGGGGAACTTTGTCGTTTTACTTCAGAGGGCTCTGTGCCCTGGATGTTTCTGCCCAAAGTGCCAATTGTGTCTTCCTGATATTTCTGGCAGTCCACGAGGTACAATCTAGGGCAGAGAGACATCATTTTTGGAAATAAAAGTGTGTCAGTTTTAAGTCACATCCTGTTTACACAACTTCGAGTATGCTGGAACATGTTGTTTAGTACTTTCCTGAAACAAAGAACCTAGTCCAATTTTTAAGACATTATACACCAATGAGAAAGTATTTTCATTCACCTCTGTAATTTGACTGAGAATTTTTTAAATGTGTCAAAGTCTAGGTGAGAAGGTATTTTTAGTTAGAAGTCAAAGGGCTTTTCTCTATTATAATTTGTATTCCAGTGCTGTTGAAAAGTCGAAAGCCATTCATTCTGATTCCTTCTACATTTTATGTGACAAGTTGTAATTATTTTTCTCTTTGGAAGTTTATAGAATCTTCTCTTTGAACACAGTATTCTGAAAATCTTCAGAAGCTTTTTAAGAAAAAAGAATATGAATCTGGTCATGGTGGCATATGTCGGTAATCTGACCACTTGGGAGGCTGAAGCAAGAAGATACAACTTTAGTCCAGCCTGGACTATGTTGTGAGACCTTGTCTCAAGAGGTCAAAAACAAACAGACAAAAAATAATATTAAAATACAAGCACCAAAATTAAGTTAAAAATATTTTAAATGGAAGAAAACAATGAATTACAAATTTTTACAAATGACAAAGCACTACAAATCTCCCTCACATATAGTTTTTAACTGCCTTATAACTAATTACTTTATAATATGTGACTATCCCTATATTTTTCCTATTTTTTGGCTGTTTACTTTTCAATATCTTATTTATATGACAATAGTTTTATAATAATTTTCAACAGAGAGACTAGAAAGGCAAGTCAGTCCTTCCTCCAGCACAGTTGATTAAAGTTTATTTTAGGGGCTAGGGATGTAGTTCAGAGGTAGAAGAACCACTGGTATAGCACACATCTTTACAACGTGTGTGTGTGTGTGTGTGTGTGTGTGTGTGTGTGTGTGTGTACTGGGGATGGAATACACCCCCAGCCCTTTTAAAATTATTTTTATTTTGAGGCTGGGTCTCCCTAAGTCACTAAGTTGCCCAGGCTCACTTGAATTTGATCCTTCTGCTTCAGTCTCCCATTGTGCTAAGACTCAAGGTATGCACTGTCGGGCCCAGCTTTGTTTGCAACATATTGTCACAATTTGTTGTTGATAATGCTATATGAATTTGAGGAAAGCCCTTGTCTCCATTATCTATTTGTACACAACACATTAGCCCCAAATTTAGAAGCTTAAAACAATAACCTTTTCTATATGTAACAATTTGGTAAGTGAAAGATTTGAGCAGGGCTTGGCCAGCCAATCCTTCATCTTGTCAACAGTCACTGGAGGTATCAGTGAGGTCCAGGCTGGTCTGGAAGGTCCAGCCTCACAATGCTGCAAGTCACCCAGCCTGTCCTCCCTTCTCCATGTCATCTCAGGACTTCTCGAAGTCTCACCAGCAGGGCCTGTGGGCTTCTTACAGAGTAGCTCATTGCTCCAAAGACAAGGTGGCATAGCTGGCAAGCAGACAGATGGCCAGCAGTGTATCCAGAAGGCAGAGTCCAGGTTCAAGGGGAAAGGACTCAGACCCAGACTCTGGCCGGGAGTTGGAGAAACATGTTGTGGCACCTTTATTACTCCACAGTGATTCTATTCCAGTTCTTCCTTGGTACCTGATGAACATCTCTTTTGTTTCTGCAGATTGCCCAGACTCGGTGCAGCATTTCTCCCTTGAAGCTCATCATTTTGCGGCAGATGGAGGGCGGGTGGGAGCCATCCCAGGGCCCTCGGTGGCTGGAAATACAAGTTGGCCTCCTTGCACTGTCTCGCAGCCTCAGCTGGGATGGCTAACTCCCTCTCCATGGTAGCCTAGAGGTGGCTGGACGTCCAGTTTGGTGTCTTGCTTCCTCTACAGTGCATGTTCCAGAAGCTCCAAGAGTCCTTCGACCCAGCCTCACAAGTCACCCAGCTCTTTCTACCACATTTTGCGGGTCAAAACCAAGCAACACAGCCAGTGTAGATTTATAGGGAGGAGACTGCATGTCTTAGTCACTTCCCTCATTGCTCAGACACGATACGGACACCTGCACCTTAAAGGAGGAGAGGTTTGCTTTGGCTCACTCTTCAGCTCAGTCAGCTGGCTCTGAGGCAGGAAAGCACGGTGGAGGGCGTGGCAGATGGGAGGCCAAGAATGAGTCAGGGAGGAGCTGGGAGGGAGATAAACCCAACCAGGGCACGCTGCCAGTGACCCACTGCTGCCCCCTAAGGCCCCCCTCCTAATAGCAAGTCACTATACAAGGACAGAAACACAGGAAGCATCGGGGACGTCTCTGAGACTGTGAATGGACACAGGGACATTAGAGTGGTCTGGAGAGCCATCCATTCACAGGACCAGCCATGTCATAACTAGGTATGGAAGTGACTGCAGTCTACACAACTGGGTCACACTTGCACCTTATTAACTACCCCCAACTCCATTTGCCCCCTAATTAAACTCAAATATGTTGACAGCATCTACAAAGCCACCTGACAGGAGGAGAAGCATGACAGGAGTCTGAAGTAGAGAGTCAGCAGGTTTAACTAATTGAGATTAAAATATCTGAGGTTTCAAATTTTCCAAAAACATTCAATAATGTAAATACATTACTAGAATCCCTCCCAAAGCTTTTCAAAGCCTAGATCACACCTATTTTTCAACTAATTCTTTCTATTGACATTTACGCTCTCCTTGATCAAATTATAATGAACTGGTTTTAATGTCCTGGTATTCTTTTCAAACTGGACCTTCTTCCAGTCATGGAGGTGCACATCTATAATCTCAGCAGTCAGGAGGCTGAGACAGGAGGATCACCGAGAGTTCAAGGCCAGCCTGGGCTTCATAGTGAGTTCAAGGCCAGTCTGAACTAATAGTGAGACCCTGTCTCAAAAAAGAAAAAAACTGGATCTTCCTAACTCCTAGGTCTGCATTAGGCATTGTATACTGTAATAAAAATTTTGACTCAGAAGTTTCATGATTACTATAGTACAAACATTTATTCACAAACATGCAAAATTGAGAGTCAGAAGAGCTGTCCTCCCTGTGGTGACCCAGCCACCCATGCAGCTTCTGGGTTATCACGCCAGAGGGAGAGAGGTGAGAGACACACATAGGTCCTTCAAATCTCCACTGGAGAGCCATCTGCTAAGGTTTGGATCTAAAATGTCCTGAAAAGGCTCATGTGGCAGAGGTGGGGCTTTTAGAAGGTGATTGGATCATGAGGATTCCAACCTGACCAGCAGTTTAATTCACTGATGGGTTCATAACTTGATGTAAGTATAAGAGGCGATGGAATTTGGGAGGTGGTACCCAGCTGAAGGACTGGATCATGGGGGTGTGGCCTCTGGGACTACATCTTGCCCCTTCCCCTTTGCTCTGTCTTTCTCCCTGTGCCTCCTGTCCACCATGAGGTGAGCACCTGCTCCACCACAAGCCACTTGCTATGACGCCCTGCCTCCTTGGGACCCATAAGCAACAGAGCCAAATGGCCATGGACTGCAATCTCTGTAACCATGAGCCAAAATTAATCTTTCCTCCTTTAAATTGTTTTTCTCATATATTTTGTCATAATGACAAAAAGCTAACTACCATTTGATCCATGAGGTGCTGGAGCTATATAGTTCAGTGGTAGAGCACTTACCTACCATGTGTAAAGCCTGGGTTCATCCCTAGCACCACAAGAAAAATGAGGTGATCCATGCAACTTCTGCTCACTGTCCTGTGGCCAGAATGAACCAAATGGCTGGTACAACTGGTGGTCACCACTGTACTGGTCACACTTTCCATCTAAGCATCTCTTACTACACCTACCACTGGCACTAACCCTACCAGTATCTTTATCACACTTGCTATCCAGGCCTTTTCACCTTTTCTCTACCTTTGATTAATACATAGTAAGTTATGCAAGAAGAAGAAGAAGCATATTTGTATCACTAAATATTTTATTCTCTCCTAGTACCCAGCAAATTTATGAGTAAATGAATAAAACATCTAAACAGTCAAATGTCTATTACAACTTTCCATAATCACCTGAATAAAATATGAAACACAATCACATACATTTCTTTTTTTTTTTGTATTAAATTCTTTTATTGGTACATTGTAGGTATATAACACAATTACATTTCTCACTGGGAATTGTACCTTTACATAATGCATCTTGGTTCTTATTTTTTCCCCATTCCTAGCCCTCCCTTCACACCCTCCACCCTTCCCTATTTACAAAGACTTTATTTCCATTTTTTCCTCACATACGTTTCTTCACTTGTTTTTATTACACTCCTATGAGATCATTATGATTTCTTATGTTCTTAACGCCACGTAAAAGATCTTAAAGTTGATCTTTAAGCCGTGCACATTGCAAGGGAAGGCCAGTCTTCAGGACTCACTTGGCCAGGTCCCAGGAAATAGTTCCTGAGCCCTTGTCACATTCTTCCTGGATACTGTGAATCTGTTTTGCATACCTGAGGCCTTGGACCATGCTGTATTTGTGGTGCATGACTGTTTGCTCTGGTGGGGCTGGGGAGCAAGGACCGGAGTCTGAGCAGCTGTGGTCTGCCAGGACACATGACTGACCTCCAGTACAATCCCGGATATCAAGGCTAGGGAGGACTCCTATAGTTCACAGCATTTTGCATGAGTTGTTGCATATTATTACTGGAGAATCCAGCTAATCCCATAGGAGTGCAGAGGGAGGGAACACCTAGAACCTTGTACCTGGTTACTCCCAGGCCATTTCCTTTATCTGTATCTTTTCTCTGTAGATAAAGTGTCACCAAGTGAGCAGCTGCTTTTCTGAGTCCTGTGAGTCCTTCCAGTAAATCAGCAAGCCTGAAGGTGACTTGGGGACCCCTACCACAATCTTAGTAAGCCAAGCCTTTTCCGGTTCCAAGGTATGTTTGCTGTAATCATGGCTTTCAGTTAGAAAATAAAAGCTTTTTGTAACTGATTTCTTTTTTCCAGTGCTGGGGTTGAACCCAGGGCCTCACACATGCTAATCATACATTCTACCACTAAGCTATATGCCCAGATCCTGAATATCTTTGTAATAACACATTCTCATGCTACTTCCCAGAGATAGATAGTGGTAGATTTGGAGTGTGTTAAAAGAACTCACTAAATAGAACAAAGAACAGTGTTGTAAATCATTGTCATGTTTCTTGGCAAGCATGAAGTAAATATTCAGCTCTGACCAGTTATCTCAAGGCAAATCCAGTAAATTAGTTTACACTATTAAAAGTGAGACTGATTGTGGTCTCTTCTTTTTTGAACATCATAGGAAACATGGCTTAATTTTAGCAGGGGAATCAACTGTGCTTATTCAGAGAAACAGTTTTGACCTGCAGCATGAAGCAAATCTGATTTGAGAGTCAATAAATCTCTCCCTTAGCCATGGATTAGGCTGCATAAATCCAACCTCATCTTGCTCGTCCATAACCTGCAATGATAACCTATTTTCTAATGCATCATTAAATCAGGGGTAGAAAGAAAAGAGTAAAACATGTGAAAAAAGTCAGGAAACATGAAAGCCATATGTGAATTTAAAGTGTTATTATAAACTCTCAATTTAATGGCAAAAAAGCTATATTTTTGATCTAGCTTATTGTGCACCTAAGAATTCTGCTCCTAGGTGGACCTTTGTATAGTGATTACAGGAACATAACCATGAGTCTAATATTAAAAGGCAAGCAGTTTTACACTAATCAGGCTAGGCTAGGTTATGATGTCATACTGTTAAGCCCCAAATCCCATAGATTAGTGAAGCCAAAGTTTCTTTCTTATTCATGCTTCTGTACCATATCGTCACATGGTGAAGGCTGATGGAGACTTTACCATCTAGTGATGTGAGTATCTCAGTATAAGATTCCTAAGGTCATTGGGCATGATGGCACCTGCTTAAAACCCTCGCACTCTGGGAGGCTGAGGCAAGGGGATCATAAGTTTAAATCCTGCCAGGGAAACTTAGTGATTTATTAAGATGCTTAAAATAATATATCAAAAAACTGCTGAGGATGTGGCTCAGTGTGATGGCCTTGGGTTAGACCCCAGTACTGAAATGAAGAAAAGAAAGAGAAGAGGGAAGGGGAGGGAGCGGAGGAGAGGAGAGAAGAGGAGAAGGGAAGGTTCGAGGTCATGATACACAGAAGGAGGAGTATGAAAACCTTGCACTGGCTCTTAAATGTATCAGTGACCCATCACAGCTCATTTTCTAGAGTAACTACCACAGCTCGGTCTTCCCGAGAGGTTGGTGTGTACAGGCTAATGAACCACCACTGCTGTGTCACTAACAGAGTGAGAAGATAAGCCAAACAAGCACAACCTGAGTCCTCCCTTGAACCTAACAGAACTAATTCTGAATGCCACAGGAGAGTCTGTGCTGCAGAGTTCTCTGCAGCAGACCGGGTGACCTATGCTGTACGTCATGGGGTGGGTGCTTGCTTTGTACCTGTTAACTCCTGCCACCACCTTGCCTGAAGGAATCACCATTTTCCAAAAGCAGCACTTGCAACTCAGAAGAAGCTGATCCCTCCCTACTTACAAGGATGGGAGGTGGGGGATCCGGAGGGATCCATATCTGGGCAATTATCCATATCTGGGCAATTTCATGTTTGTTAAACGGGAATTATGGCTAAGTCAAACTCCATTTCAACCTCACCCAGTCTGTCTTAATTTTTTTAAATACTAAACTCAAGTCATTTGTTCAGTGTCAAAAAAAGAGGTCGCAGTCATCCACTCATATGCATGGGGTCTGATCTCAAATACACTAAACGTGGAGCATAGAAACCAAAGCAAAGACAAAGAAATCTCACTCCCTTATACAGCCACATTAGCCCATTTTTTGTTGCTATAACAAAATACTTGAGTCTGAATAATGTGTAAAAAAGAGGTTACAAGGCCCGGGGATTTAGCTCAGTGGTTCTGCCGCCTGCCTCGCAAGCACAAGGAACCGAGTTCAATCCCTGGTACCAAAAAAAAAAAAAAAAAAGGGGCTACAGGCTAGGGATACAGCTCAGTGGGCACTGGGTTCAATCTTTAGTATTATCAAAAGGGGGGCTGGGGATTTAGCTCAGTGGTTTCACTGCTTGCTACCCGAGTTTGATCCCCAATACCAAAAAAAAAGGAAAGAAAGGAGGGAGCTGAGGAGGGAGGGAAGGAGGGAGGGAGAAAGAGAGAGATTGAGATTATGTAGCTCACTAGCAGTTCTGGCAGCCCCGTCAACTGGCCTCTGTTGAGGGTCTCATGGCAGGCAGCTTCATCATGGCAGGAGTGTTCTCATCAGGTGAGACAGGGAAAGAGAGGAAATCAGCAGTAAGGCTTGCTCTGCTCACTCACTGTCACAGGAACGGAATTCCGTAAGACTTACCTTAATCCATTCCAAGGGCAGCACCCCACCATTCCGCCACCTCCGCACCACAACACTGATGAGCAAGCTCCCAACACACGAACCTTGGGGAACAAACTACATCCAACCCATCGTGACAGCCAAGCTGCTATGGCCCGTCACAGGTTTTCAAGATAAACCATACCTGGTCCTTAAGAAGGAGGGGTTCGCAGTGCCTCTTGTTATACACAAGGCAGGGTAGAAGAGCATCTCTAAGAGCGAGCTGGCTTTTCCCAGCAAATGCCTCTCTGCATGAGAGGAGATAGTTTCCCATGGTGGAAAAAGGTGCCCACTCATGGAGGCTCCACAACTGGGGGATAGGAGTGCTGGCCTCTGTGACATTTCATTTCAGAACGGATGGTTCCTGGGTCCCTGAAAGTATCACTCCTAGGCCATGCAGCTGACAACCTGCCAATCAAGTTTTTCAAAAGGATTTACGTACACCTCAAGCAGAGAAGAAAGGATTTTCAGTTGCACATGTTCTAAAGCAAATCTCCAAGGAGAAAGACAAGAAGAAAATATCTTCTTATTTTCAATAAGGAGAATTAAGCCTCTTTTCTGAAATTTGTGCTAGGCATGGTGACACATGCCTTTAATCCCATAACTCAGGAGGCTGAGGCAGGAAGATTGCTACGAATTCAAGGGCATCCTGGGCTAGTGAGTTCAAGGACAGATTAAACCACATAGCAAGACCCTGCCTCAAAAATCAAACAAAAAACATACTTTTTAAAAATTTTATTTTATTGGTACATTTTAGGTATAAAATATAATGACATTCATCATTGGAAATTTGCACCTTTACATAGTCTCTCTTGGTTCTTATTTTTCACCCTTGCCCCGTCCTCCCTTCAACCCCTCCAGTCCTCCCGATTTACAAAGATTTTGTTCCTATTTTTCCATGTTCTCATATTAATCCCATTCCCTTCTATCCTTTCCCCTAGCCCTCCCACTTCCTTCCCCTTTGCCCCTTTTCTTCCTATTTCACATTAGCTATTATACAGTTAGTCCTTATTTACACTTTCAGTTTCTCACACCAGAGAAACTATCTGGTATTTACACATGTGTGTCCTATTTATTTCACTGAAGAGTATCGCCTCAATGTGCATCCATTTAGCTATAAATGTCTCTAATTATTCATTTTTTATGGCTGAGTAGTACCCCATTTCATAAAAAACCCCACATTTTCTTTATCCAGTCTCCAATTGATGGGCATTTGGGCTGTTTCCAAGTTGTAGCTATTACAAACTGTGCTGCTATGAACATGGGTGCACATATATCACTGTGGTATGATTCTTTTGATTCTTTGGGGAAGATCCCCAGCAGGGAAATAGCTGGGTCAAATGGGACTTCCAGTCCTAGTTCTCTGAGGTATCTCCATACTGATTTCCACAGTGGTTGCACCAGTCTACACTCCCACCAGTAGTGGAGCAGGGTTCCTATTTCCCCACAGCTCCACCAACATTTGTTGATTGTTGATTTCATGATAGCAGCCATTCTTTCTGGGGTGAGGTGGAATCTCATCATTGTTTTCATTGGGCATCTCTCAAATGAACAGCGATGTTGAACACTTTCTCATATGTTTGCTATTTCTACTTCTGTGTCTGAGAAATGTCTGTTCATTTCAGATGCCCATTTGTGGATTGGGTCTTTACATTTGGGAGGTCTGATCTTTTTAAGTTCTTTATAGATTCTAGATAGTAGACCTTTGTCTGAGGAACAGCAGGTGAAGATTTTTTCCCACATTGTGGGTTGTCTCTTCACACTGCTGGTGGTTTCTCTTGCTGTGCAGAAGCTTTTTAGTAAGAAGAGATCCCACTTGTTGATTCTTTGTGCTAATTCACAGGCAACTGAGGTTTTGTTCATAAAATCTTTTCCTACACCAATGTCTTCAAGAGTTCTACCTAACCTCTGTTCCAGCCAGTTCAAAGTTTCTGTTTTAATGTTTAGATCTTTAATTCATTTCAATTTTAGTTTAGTGCATGGTGAGAGATATAGGTCTAGTTTTAATCTTTGGCAAGTTGAAATCCAATTTTTCAAGCACCATTTATTAAAGAGACTATCTTTCCTTCAGTGAGAGTGTTTGACTCCTTTGTCAAAGATGAGAGGGCTGAGGGTGTTTGGAGTTGTTTCTGCATCTTCTAATCTGTTCCACTGGTCCTCAGGTCTATTTCTTTGCCAGTATCATGATGTTTTTATCATAGTAGCTTTGTAATATAGTTTCAGGTTGGGGATTGTCATACCCTCTGCCATGTTTCTGTTGCCTCAAATTGCTTTTGCTATTCTGGGTCTCTTCTTGTTCCAAATGAAATTTGGATTGTTTTCTCAAGGTCCATGAAGTATGGTGCTGGGATTTCAATTGGGATTGCATTGAATCTATAAAGCAGTTTTGGAAGTAGGACCATTTTCACTATGTTTACTCTTCCTACCCAGGAGCAAGGGATGTCTTTCCATTTTCAGATATCCTCTTTAAACTCACTTTTCAGAGTGCTACAGTTTTCAGAGAAGAGGCTTTTGATTTCTTTTGTTAGGTTGATACCTAGGTATTTCAGTTTTTTGGATGCTATTGTGAAAGGAATTGTTTGCCCTATTTCTCTCTCAGTGAGTCTGTTATTCGTGTAGAGGAAAGCTATTGATTTTTGTGTGTTGACATTGTATCCAGCTACTTTACTGAATTTGGTTAGTAAGTTTAGAAGACTTTTGGTGGAGTTCATGGGGTCTTCTATATAGAGTATCATGTCATCTGCAAATAATGGCAATTTGACTTCTTCATTTCCTATCTTTATTCCTTTTATTTCTTTCTCTTGTCTCATTGCTGTGACTAATGTTTCCAAGACTATATTGAACAGGAGTGGTGATACTGGACATCTTTGTCTTGTTCCTGATTTTAGTGTGAAGGATTTCAGTTTTTGACCTTTTAGTATGATATTGGCTGTTGGTTTTTCATAGATAGCTTTTATCATATTGAGGAAGACTGTCTATTCCAATTATTTGTAGGATTTTTATCATAAATGCATGTTGGATTTTGTTGAATGTTTTTTCTGCATCTATTGAAATGATCATATGGTTTTTGTCCTTGGCTCTATTGATATAGTGTATTTCATTTATTGATTTGTGAATGTTGAACCATCCTTGCATCCCTGGGATGACTCCCACTTGGTCAGGGTGTATGATCTTCTTGATGATCTTCTGAATTCTATTTGCAAATATCTTATTAAGGATTTTTCCATCTGTGTTCATTAGGGAGATTGGCCTATAGTTCTCTTCTTTGGTTGGGTCTTTCTCTGCTCTAGAGAGTAAGGTGATGCTTGCTTCCAGGAATGAATTTGGGAGTATTGCTTCTCTTTCAATTTCATTGAAGAGTTTAAACAGTAGTGGCACAAGTTTTTCTCTAAATATCTTGTAGAATTCAGAAGTGAAGCTATCACGACCCAGGCTTTTCTTAGTTGGTAAGTTTTAAATTACATTTTCAATTTCATTGATTGATATTGGGTTGTTTAGAATTTTTAGGTCTCCTTTGTTCAACTTTGGTATTTCACATGCATCTAGTAATCTGTCCATTTCGTCTATGTTTTCCGTCTTATTGGTGTACAGTTTCTCGAAGTAGATATTGATGATCCTCTGGATTTCTGCTGGGTCTGCTGTAATTTCATCCTCTTCATTCCTCATTGCATGGATTTTGGCCTTTCTTTCCTTTTCCTGATAAGGTTGGCAAAGGGTTTGTCAAATTTGTTTATTCTTTCAAAGAACCAACTCTTGGCTTTATTGATTTTTTTGTATCATTCTCTTAGTCTCCATTGCATTGACTTCCTGCTCTAACCTTTATAATTTCCTCCCTTCTATGCTTTCTGTTTGTCCTACTCTTCTTTTTCTAGAAGCTTGAGTTTCAGCATCAGGTTGTTTAATTGGGCTCACTCTGTTTTCCTAATATGAGTATTCACTGCTACAAATTTCCCTTGTATGACTGCTTTCATTGTGTCCCACAGATTCCAATATGTTGTATGGTCACTGTCATTTAACTGAAGGAACTGCCTGATTTCTTCTTTAATTTCCTCTGTGACCCATTGGTTATTCAGAAGTGTGTTGTTCAATTTCCATGTGTTTTTAAAATTTTTGCAGTTTCTTTTGCTATTGATCTCCAATTTCATCACACTATGGTCTGATAATATACAGGAGATAACTTCAATTCCTTTGCACTTACCTAAATATGTTCTATGAGCGAGTACATGGTCTATTTTGGAGAACAATCCGTGTGCAGCTGAAAAAAATGTGTATTCTGATTTTGTGAGGTGGAACACTCTGTAAACATCTGTTAAGTTCATTTGTTCAAGAGTTTGATTAAGTTCTAATATTTCTAATATGCTTTGTCTAGTTGATGTATCTATTTGTGACAGTGGGGTATTGAGGTCCCCCACTACTATTGTATTAGTGTCTAGTTGATTTTTCATGTCCATTAACATTTGTTTTATATAGTTGGGTGCACTAGTGTTTGGTGCATAGATATTTATGATTGTCATCTCTTCCTCTTGGATTGTTCCCTTTGCAAGGATGTAGTGTCCCTCTTTGTCTCTCTTAATCAGTGTTGGTTTGAAATCCACTTTATCAGCAAAGAGGCTAGCTACTCCTGCTGTTTTTAGGGTTCTTGTCACATGGAGTATTGTTTTCAACCCTTTAACTTTCAGTCTTTGAGTTTCTTTTTGAATTAAGTGTGTTTCTTGTGTGCAGCATATTGTTGGATCTTGCTTCTTGACCCATTCTGCCAGTCTGTTTCTTTTGATTGGTGAATTGAGACAATTAACATTGACGGTTATAACTGATATGTATTGACTTATCATTGTCATGACTTTTTCTTTTTGTTGGATTCTCCCCCTTTGCATTTAATATCCTGTCATGCCCGATGGATTCATTCTGCTGGTCTTCCTGGGGTTGTGATCCTCATTGTCTTTTCCTAGGATATTGTCTAAAAATTTTTTGGAGTGCTGGTTTGGTATTCGTGAAGTTCCTAAGGTGCTCTTTGTCATGAAAGTATCTTATTTCTCCATCCATTTTGAAAGATAGTTTTGAAGGGTACATCAATCTGGGTTGGAGGCTGTTTCCTTTAGGGCTTGGAATACATCACTCTAAATTCTTCTTGCCTTGAGGGTTTGTGTTGAAAGGTCTGCTGTGATTCTGATGGGCTTTCCTTTACATGTGATTTGTTTCTTTTCTCTAACTGCTTGCAGAACTTTTTTCTTCTTTTGAATTTCTGTAATCTTAACCATTATATGCCTATGTGTAGATTTTTTTTGATCAAGTCTAGTTGGAATCCTATATGCCTCTCTTATCTGTATGTCAATGTCTTTTCCCCTGTTTGGGAAGTTTTCTGCCATTACATCTGTGAACATTTTTTTTTATGTCATCTGCATTCTCTCCTGTTTCTTCATTGACTCTGATCAGTCTTATGTTATTCTTCTTTGCATCACCTAGCAGCTGCTGGATTGATTTCTCATGGTCCCTTACAATTTAAAGCAATTTTTCTTTTCTTGGTCACTAATTGCAATCTTATCTTCTATATATGAAATTTCTCCTCATATTGGCTCATTCTGCTTCATAGACTTTCAATGGAGTTTTTAATCTCCTGGAAATCTGTTTGCATCTGTTTTATGGATTCCATTTGTTTCCTATTTTGGGATTCCATCATGTTCCTTGGCTCCTCTCTCAATTTATTAATCATGTCATGCACTATGGGGACAATCTCAGCTGTTATCTGAGAAATTATTTCTGATTTCATTTTTTACAAGATCCTCTTTTGTTGCCAGTTCAGGGAGTCCAGGTGGTTGAGTATCAGAATGTTCCATCTCATTTCCCTTTGGGGTTGCTGTAGGTGATCCAGAAGTCTGTTTTTGAGGCTTGTTTACATGTCTTCTCATTTTGACAGAGAGGGCGGGGGATAGGGTGGAGGGGTGCTGCTAGTGCCCACGTGGCTCACCTCCTCTTTCCTAGGAGTGGTGGTATCTTGGCCCAGAAGCCTCCTCCTCTGCACTGGAGGCATTGGTACATTGACCTAGAAGCCTCCTCCTCTCACAAAAATAATTCTATTTTTTAGAGGCAGGTGTCATGGTGTATACTTGTAATTCCAGCACTCAGAAAGCTGAGGCAGAAAGGTCATGAGTTCAAGACCAGCCTGTTCTATAAAAAGTGAGACTCTTTCTTAATAAACAAAATAAACAAGTTTGCTTTTATCCTTATATGAGCCACATATCTAGATTTGACTTTAGATACCAAGAAAATAAAGTAAAATGGCCTATTATATACCAAATATATACTCAGCAAGTCAAAATTTTAAAATCTTTATTCTCAAATAAAAAGTTCTGAGAATTATAAAATAATTTTAGCAAGTGCTGTCCTGAGATTCACTTTGTAACCAAATTTGACCCCAAATGGCATGAGACTGGCCAGATATCCTTTTATCCTAGCATTCTGGGAGGCTGAGGCAGCATTATAAATTCAAGGCCAGCCTGGAGAACTTAGAGACTTGGTGAGACCATGACTCAAGATAAAAAAATAAAATAAATAAATCAAAAAAGTCTGGGGATGTAATTCAGTGCAAAGGTCCTGAGCAACAATAACAAAACTAATGATAATAACAAAAATGAAAGAAATGCATTTAAGTTGATATGAATAACCTTACTACATTTTGCTGAGGATTATTAATGTGCTTGAATGTATAGGCAATACCCAAAACTCTACTTAACTTCAGTTATTGTTTTATATTGAATTATGAAGAAAATATTAAAATGTAGGGTGGACATTAAGACATTACATGCAAAAAAAAAAGACATTACATGCAATATATATAAGTGGTATTCTTTAAAATTTAATTCCATATTATACTCAGTTAATGGAAGTCAAAGAAGTAGAAAGAAAAAAGAGGAAATAGAAAGACTGAGAAAAAGGGGGAAATGCAAGCATGATATATACACTTTAGAGCAAGAATCATCTATTTCTGCTAAATATCAGGAATGTAGCCCATATCCTAATACAGTGTAGAAGTGAAATAAGTATTTATTTATGGGAGTACAAGAGGAAGGACAGCTGGATAGGCAGAGAAAATGGAAAAAGACAATCGAAATAATCACCAAGAAAAAGAAGCAGTATATTCTAAAACTGAAGGGAGCAAGAGGGTGGAGAGAGATTGTTGCCAAGCACAGACAGAGGGGAAGAGGAAGACATGGGGGAGACTAGGAGCATCAGACTGACAGCGCCATGAAGACAAGAGACACTTAGGAGGCCCATTAACTTTGACCTTTAAAATGGTAATTATTCAATTGAAGACTTTTCCTCATGTCATTTATAATTAAATTTATAGAGAAGGCTTGTGAAAAGCCTGGCCCCAAAGGCTCACCAAGAAGGCAGTTGTTCTTTTGATTGAGCTGACAATGAAAGATGAGCTGATTGAAGTCCTACCAGTGTCTGAGGCCATAGAGAAGTTCTTTGTTTAGAGACGGGGTCTCACTAAGTCATTGTTTCCCAGGCTAGATTCAAACTTGCCATCCTAGGCCTCAGCCTCCCAGAGTGCTGGGATTGCAGGCTTGTGCTCTGTAGATCAGTTCTTTTCAATGAGTGAAAGATATGTCAGCATCTGGTATGTCTGCACTTGAGAAGAAATGTTTTCACAGCCTTATAGGAGTATTGCTCTTTTTCACTGGTTCTTTTTGTTTCTGTAATGTCATCTGCAATCATTCATTCTTTAAGAAGCTCTTTGTGGATGAATTATTTAGAAGATACCAAAACTTTCAAGTTTTTCACTATGGATATCTCCTCTTTGGGTTTTCCTTATTATAAATTGTTTTTGTCCTAACTCTGGAGATTTTATCCAGGTTATAAGGAATAGTAGGTAACTGAGTATGGGGGGAGGGGTTGACAGAAGAAATCATCAAGCAAAGCGCAGCATGGGAAAAGCTGGTGCTGCAGGTGGTAAAAAGAATTTACCAATGATAGTCAAGGAATATGGAAAATTAAGAGCTTATTAATACACTGCAAGAGAGCAGTGGGGAGTCTAAGAGAGGACCTCACCATCAGGGAGAAAGGCTGAGATTGTTTTATTTGATTAGGGATCTGGAAACATCATCCTGGGGGTGATTTCCTTAGGTCATGTGGTTCCATTGTCATCTGTGTTTACTTGTCTTTCATTGCTGAGACAAAATACCCAACACCCAAAGTTAGAAGGGAAAGGGTTTATTTAGCTTACATTTCATAGATGTTTCAGTCCATAATTGGCCGGCTCCAAGGCAGGGTTGGCAAATAGGCATCACAGAGGAGAAGCAGTTCATGGTGTCCATCAGGTAGCAAAAGCAACGAGAGATCTTAACAGTGTCTTTCTGCCCCTTTTATCTTATTCAGACTACTTAGGGCGGGTAGTACTTTTGCCCTTAATCCTAGTCCCCTCAGGCCTAGCCCCACCATGAATCAATCACACACTCTAGATTCAATCACCTCTGGAAAAGCATGAGGCTTTGGGGGGACATCTAGACACAAGCCATAACATCATCCATCCCAGTTCTGAGGACAGCCAGGTGTTTGAAGATGGATGTAGTGTTTTTGTTCTGCAGAGTTTTCTGCCCTTGGCATTGCTAAAAACAGTCTTTCTGAATAAAATTGACAAATGTGTAAAAGATTGACTAATGTTAGTGGTCATGGGTATCGGAATAAAATATTTATGCTTGCACTTGAAAGGGACTTTTGATGCTACATTGGAATAGAGGAAGAAATGGTGTCATTTAATATAAAACATGCGGTTAGATCCTCTGGTGATGTATGTGTGGTTTTTGCGCATAGTTTAAAAGGTGGCCCGTTAATGTTCTACTACAGACTCATCACTCAGCTGTAACATGGTCTTTAGAGAAACAATAAAAAAATAACCATGATTCCCAGCAGGAGTGTCCTAAAGGAAGTGATAATAAGTGCTGCACCCAGTGAGAAAGAACCAACCAGAGACTGATACTAAATCCACACAGGAGTTTATTACCGGCCAGGACGCGAGCCGAGCATCGGACTTGAGCCCCGACTGGGGGAAGATTAACATTTTATACACCTTTGAGGCCAACAGTTTCTAGGGCCCCCTATGGGATAGAACTAGCAAAGCAAGCAAAAGGTACAGAAGCAGAATGCCCAGTCGTTAGAACATTTGTAAAACAATAGTTGATTAATTATTGTTTCTAAGAGACGCTCTAAGGGGAGGAGGTTTCCAAGCTTCCTCCTTTTGAGTTCATCTAAAGGGCAAGCAGGTGGGTCATTCAGCAGCAATATGGAGTCTGTCTTGCTAACTAGGGTCCTTCAATAAGCATTATGTTAGCAATGTGAGAATTAAGATTTATAACACTAGAAAATAGAGTGAAAAGCAAAAATCTAGTTTTAGCTTTGTTATGGTTTAGATCCAGAAGCCTCATGCACTTGGAAGGTGACTGAGTCACCTGAATGGGATCAGCTAAATGTGCTATTAGCTGGTGGGGTCTGGTCAGAAGAGGCCTGTCACTGGAAGCATGACCTGGAAGAGTACATCTTCCTCTCCAGCCCCTCCCTTTTTCTCTCCACTTCCTGGTCACAGGGATGTGAACAACTTTTCATCCACCCTGCAGCACTGCCATGCCATTATTGCCTTGTGATATAGGAGAAATATAACTCCCAACCTACTAGATGTCAGATGCACCAAATTCATGTCTCCTGAAATCGAAGAATGAATTCCAATGACACAGAGGTTGTGAGTGGGAAAGACTTATTGATAGCTCCTGAGAGACGGGAGGGCCCCCAAGAGTGGGTTGCCACTGAGGCCCTTTGTCAAGGATAGTTTATACAGCAAAGTCACAATGTGGGTACAACATGGGTCAGGCTACAATCAACATATAGGATGACAAGTATCGCTGTTAAACTAATATTGATCCAATAGGGAAACAAGTCACATAGCACATAATACATGGAAAGAACAAAGACATTTTTGAGAAGGGATGAGTCTGGATGCCCTGGTGGATCACCCACCTGGGCAACTGATGCTTATATAGATTTTCTGGACCAAGTTGTGCTAATTACAGTATAATCTCAAGTTACTGTTTATCTTTAGGCAGGCATGTGGGCCTGGCCTTTGTATCTCTATCTTGAGCCCTGGCCTTCTTCAGATGTGCCCTCCAGCCACAAATCTGATGTCTTTATTTTTCGCTGACTTCCTTGAGAATCCAGTACCTCTCTGACTGTATATTAATTCCTATCTAACTTAGCTGCCTATAACACCCCCACCCCCACCGAAGAGCTAACCCTAACTATGGTTAGGGAGAATGGACATAGTTTCAATCTAGCTGCTTCAAGCTGAGAAGGGTTGGTATAGAGCAGACCACAGTCAATCAGCTGGCTCCTAGATCTCTCTACAGATGGAAGTTTTCTATAAATCCAATATTTCTCTGTCACAAGTCACTCCAGTTTTAGCTGTAAGAAGATATAATAGTTGTTCATCCAACCAATCACAAGCTAATCACTGAAAATATTTCACAGGTTGTTATAGCTTGTGTCTAGATGTCTTCCCAAAGCTTCATGTGGTTGTAGGTGGGGGTTTTCAGAGGTGGCTGGATCTAGAGTATCTAATGCTAGAATTAAGTGTGTGATGCTGGATTAAGAGTGTATGGTCACTAAATTAATCCATTGATTGGGAGCTGGGGATGTAGCTCAGTGGCACCGCACCTATCTAGCAAGTGCAAGGTCCTGAGTTCAATCCCCGGTACCAAAAAAAAAAAAATCTATTGACTGATTTGGGACAGTTCTGAGTGAGGATGGAGAAGGCCCACCCTGGGTGTGAATGCTACCTGCTCTGTGGGTGTGTAGCTGGATAGAATATAAGGGACAGAAAGAGGGCTCCTGTCATTGCTTGCTGCTTCCTCTCTTCTTCACTGCTTTGCTGCTTTCTGCCCACCATGCCATGCCATTCTGCCTTGGAGCCAGCTATGGATGGACTGAAACCTCTACAAACTGTGAGCCAGGTAAACCTGCTACTCTCCCCTCAGCCTACCCTGCTTCCATCTCAATACCAACCTCATTTCTTTTTTGTTCTGAGGCTTTATCCCACCTCCAATCTCCAGCAGCACCTGTGTACAGGATCATTGTTCACACCGCCTGGCCTGCCCAACCTCTCATCTTCCCTCTCTCTCCTCTCCCACCCAAGCCCAGGGCTCACAACACCTTTCTGTCAGTTGGGCCTGACCAAATTCTGTTCACTCTTCTGAGGCTGAGTGTTACCCTAGTTCTCAATCCGATCCACTTAATAAATGCCCTTACACTGTATATTTTTTCTTCAACGAATTCCCAACAATTGCAATTAAATTTATGTTCCTCTTTCCCAGTAGAAAATAAGCTCCATAAGATCACATAGGAGATCTGTCTAGCTAGTGCTAAGTGGATACCACCTAGCACAAGGCAGGTCTCCAAGTAGTCAAATATTTGCTGATTGACTAAAATGGGAGCTTCCTCTTTCTATGTGGGCAGTATCCATGGGATTAGTCTAATTTAGGAAGACTGATATACACTCAGGATTTTCACCTTTGCTCCTCTCACAGCAAGGAGCCAAGGATGAGGAAATCAGCTTACAAGGAACTCTACATTGGATCCTAACTGGGAAGGTTCAGCACTGAAGTTTTCCTAATATACTATGCTCTTGTATCCAGGTACTGTTTGATAGATTGTCTTTCTGAATGAACAAAGGCACTTGCCTGGCCAAGAGGTCCTTTAAGATTGCTATGCTAAGGGAATTTTAAAGCAGAGATCTGGCATGTGGTGTGTGATACAGAATACAGAGCCAGAGAAATGGAAAAGACATGACAGCTGTGATAGTTAACTGATTGAGTAAGAAATGCCCAACTCAATTTGATCAGCGTAGTGCTGGGTGTGGCTGAAGGGATTTACTGAAGGCAAAAGACACCCTGGATAGGTTTATAGCCTGAATGGAATAAAAAGAGAGCAAAGAAAGAAGGTTTGCTTCTATTTCTTCAGAGGAGCTCCAATCTTCACATTGGACATCATCTTCTGGCTTCCAGGGCAGAAGAACCTTCTGCCTCCTGATATGGACTCGTATGGGACTCTACAGTGAGCTCCAGGCCTTCAACATTTGACTGGATCCTTCAGATCTCCAGCACACAGACAGGCCTTTTGCACTCCTCCATACCTGACTGCAGGTAGCCATTATAAGGCTACCTTGTGTTGCTCGCTGACCCCAGGGATTTCCAACCTCTGACACACTTTGATTCCATCCTCAGCCCAGAAACATCCATACAATACTCATCTGTAGGAGCTCTACAATCTCAAATTATTGTTACCTCTGACCCAATGGACACTTCTAGAGTTCCTCTAGTCTTGTGCTTAAAGTTTTTATTTAATTTGACTAGCTGAGTCATTTCTGTTCCAGAGGCTACTCAGGTATCTAAAATGCTTCTGCTACTTTTCTTTTGGCCCAAGGATATGGACCAAGTATTAAAACCATCTGTACTAGTCACGGGACACAATATTCAACACTTACAACTTAAAAGAGAAAGGTTAACTTGGCTCACAGTTTCAGGGGATTCAGTCCATGGTCAGCTAGCTACAAGGCAAGAACATGGCAGAAGTGCATGGTGGAGGGCTGGGGATTTAGCTCAGTGGTTCTACTGCCTGCCTCTCAAGCACAAGGTCCCAAGTTAGATCCCTGGTACCAAAAAGGAAGTGCATGGTGGAGCAAAGCTGCTTAGTTCATGGCAGCCAAGAAGCAGAGCAGAGGAACAGTGCCAGAGAGGGAGGGGCCAGGGACTAGACATAGACCACAAGGTCACACCTTAATGACCTATGCAAACATACCAAGAAGTGTGTTTTACCAACCCTTCCACACACATACTTGGAAGAGCCAATCAGGTTGACATTCCACCCTAATCACCACACATTGAATAGCAACCTACTCTTTATTATTGTGGTTTTGGTTTTTTTTTAATTTTTAATTTTTTTAGGCAGGGTCTCTCTATGTAGTTCAGGCTTGGCTTAAACTCACCATGTAGCTCACGTTGGCCTCAAACTCATGCCAATCCTCCTGCCTCAACCTCCCAAATGCTGGGATTACAGTCATGTGCCACCAGGACTGGCATATTGTACTTTTTAAAAATCTAATCACCAGCTAAAAACCAAAACAATCAATGGGCTTCGTATGTAGCTGAGTGGTAGAGACTTTGAATACCACATTCCAGGTCCTGGGTTTAATCCTCAGCACCACAGAAACAACAACAAAAAAATCTACAAGTTTGTTTTAAAATAAAAATAGGTTTATAAAATAGAGGGGTTAGAGTCAGAGGGAGATGGGTGGAGAGGGAAAGGGGAATAAAAGAGAACTGAGATGTGTTATGCACATTTACCTACTCCCTAAGATCAAGGTATACTATGTATTGCAAACATGTACTAATAAAAAATGCATCATGGTTTGTGGAAATATGAAAGATGATAACAAAGGCATTTTCTCCTACATCATTTGCCTCAATCTTCTAACACTGACAGTTCATTAGGCTCTAGAAATGTCAAGAGCATTTTTTCAGGAATCTTGAAAAAATCATTCAGCACAAGTTCCCATAAGCCTCGTCCTTCCAGGAACTTGATATCGTGAACTCAGTCATCATCAGGAGAAGCTGCACGTATTGATTCCGCTAGCATCTCTAGTTGGCAATTGCACAGGAAGCACTCCCAGGGCAGTCAAACAGTATAGTCATCCACAGTCTGAGACCGACTTTCTGATCCTGGAGGAGCCCTGGAGAATGGGACTCAGGGCCTGTAGTTTCCAAGCCCAACAATAATCCAGGCACCACTGTTCCCCCATGATCCGCATGAGCAACCTGGGTCTCCTAGCCTAACTTTCTAAGGCATTCCTAAAGGTAGACAGGTGAAAGTGTACAAGTATACAAAAAAGGAGAAATTTACATTTTTAAAAAAATTTGTTTACCATAAATAATTACCCCACCCGCTCCTCCGTTTGTTTTTTCATGTTACTGGGGATTGGACACTGCAAGGGTGGTCTACCACTGAGCTACATACCCAGTCCTTTTTACTTTCTTTTTCTTTTTCTACTTTTTTTGAGGCAGGGTCTTGCTAAGTTGTCCAGGTTGGGCTCAAACTTATGATCTTCCCGGTTCAGTCTCCTTCGGTGCTGGGGAAACAGGCATGGGTAACCGCATGGGGATCTGACGGATCGATTTCAAGCTCTTGGGTATGACAAAGAATTGCAAAGAGTACACCTGATAATGAAAGGAAAGCCGCTGCATTTATTGAAATTCGCAGAGAGAGAGAGAGAGAGACAGAGAGATGGTCAGAGACTCTCATTACTATTAACCAACATGTAGCATGCGCCCATTATGTGCCTGATAACGTGCCAAGCATATTTCATGGTTAGTTCGTTTAACTGTGACTATAATTTTCTGAAAGGCTAAGTAACTTGTATGTGCAATAACTTGCTTAGTGAAATAGCATCGGTTATCTCACTCAATTGTGACAGCAACTCTGAGAAAGATTCTTTAACTTTTAAATAAAGACTTTACATTAGTAAAAGGTGCTTTCTACCTATGATCCCAGCTACTCAGGAGGTGAGGCCAGAGGATTACAAGTTTGAGGCCAGCCTGGCCAACTTAGTGAGACCCTGTCTCAAAATAATAAAAAATAACAAAGATGTAGGGATATAGCTCAGTGCAGCCCCTGGGTTCAATCTCTAGTATCATGAAAATAAATAACTAAATTACAAGAAATACAATTCCACCCATGATGAGTTTATATTTTTTCTTTAATTCTCTACTTTAAAAAAAAAAACTCACTGAGCTAATATATTTAAATATATTTCAGTATCATCAAATACATCAGAGTCAGCTTATTGTTTAGAGATGTTGAGTCCAAGGATAATTTTCATTTTTAACTTTTTCTTATAGACTCACAAAATAAACTTAGAATTTATATTTGAAAGTTACGCCCTTTCTTTCATGTACTAAAGTACCCAGGCAATCTTCCATGACTTGCTATCTGAGGATGAGTAATTTAGCTTTGCTTAGCTGCTTTGGCAGCTGTGAGGTCAAGTCAATAATGGTTCTATTCTACCCGGTTGCTTTTAAGATAAAAAGTTTTTGATTTTTTTTGCCATAGAGATAATTACTGAAATGACAGTTATATAAGCCTTGTCACATTAACAGAAGCCTATTGAATTACTATTATTTAATTTGGCAGATGTATAAATTACATATGAATGGCAAGTGTCCCAATACCAAAGCATTCTTGAAGATAATATTACACTGCATTTATTTATAATTCTAAACCTAAAACTAAGAAAAAAGATTATTATAATGTAGCATGACCACTATTTATAAATGAGAACTAAGAAAATTGATCATTACCACCCATTATGGATACTATTGATAATTATAAACCTAGAACTAAGAAAAATGATTGTTTTAATAGTATTTGTTACATTCATTTGTCTCTAAAAGCAATTTGTGATCAGTTTCAGGATGCTTGCTCATTTTTCTTCTTATCATAACTATCTTGGACACTTCAAAATAAATTTGCATGTCAACTTGATTTCAGCAACCAGCAGAGCTTTACACCCATTATTCAACTTTGAGTTCCACATAGGGTATATGGTTCCTTAATTGCTGTCTTCATCAGCTCAGGCTACTGTAAGGAGATACAGACTGAGCAGCTTAAATAGCAGGTACTTGTTTCTCTCAGTGTGGAGCAGGGAAGGGGGCCAGGCCACTCTCCCTGCCTGTGCTGGTCCCCTGCCTTCCGTGACTTCACCCCAGTCTCCTCTCTCCAAGCACCTGCTGGGCTGGGCCCAGATTGCCCCTTTTTGTCAGAACACCAGGAGAAATGGTTATGCAAACTTGACTTCAGTCTACTCTCCCCATCACAGCCTCTTACGTTTGCAATGGCTCCATCCCTAAATAAATCCACGTTCTAAAATTGGGAGGTGAAGGCACCAACAATATGAACTTGTAGAGGGCAAAAGTCAACCTATAATACCTACTTACCTTTAGTATCTATAAAAGATATTAATATCCATAAAAAGGATAAAAACATTTAGCTCCCAATTTATTTTTTACATTACTATGAAATTTTTTTTCTTTCTTTTTTTTGGTCCTGAGGATCAAACTCAGGACCTTGCCACTTACAAGGCAGGTACAGTGTCACTGAGCTAAATCCCCGGCCCTGCAATATTTTTTTGATGTAGTGTATGGTCTAAGTTTTCTCATGTGGTATCCTTCTTCAGTGAGAAGTACTACTAATGGTGAAACAAAATTCTGAACTTTGTGTAAGAAACATTCATAGAAAAAAAACCAAAACTAAGTCCTATGTGTCATGTGAGGTTATTGCCAAATAAAACTAGCAGTTTGCTCAGTTTCCTGTTATGGTCCTTTCAGGTTAAAAAGCGGTTTCTATATAAGCTGTTCAAAAGCATTTGATTTTGCATAAAGAAACTTTCACTACAGAGCTTTGATTAAAAGTCACTACTTAATTATTTATGTACCACTCAGGGTATTCAAATGATTTAGAAAGAACTAGCAAGTGACCTTTTACAGATTTGGGCCCAGGGGTGCATTAGTATCTTAGGGTGAATTCAAAACAGTATTCTGATCTGGCTTCTTTGAGTTGTGTTCATTAGCCTTTAGAAAAAGTTGCCAGCCAATGCAGTTTCCAATGAGATCAAAAGTCACAGGGGCAGGAAATTTTGCAGTTTTTTCCCTCTGGTTGGGAATCAAACACAGGGCCTTACTTCCACATGCTAGGCAAGAACGCTATCACTTAGCCCTGTCCTCAGCTCTTTGAATTTGTTTTATTTTAAGACAAAATCTCACTAAATTGCCCAGGCTGACCTCATATTTGCAATCTTTCTACCTCGGGCTCCCAATGAGCCAGGATTATAGCCATGTGCTGCCAAACTCCAAACTCAGCTGCTAGAAGAATTTTTGAATACTCACTGAAAATACCAGCCCCAGCACCGAGGTAGGGGCCCATGGAAACCTATGAGAACATTAAGTATCAGCACTGCTGTGGAAAACATGGTCCTCCAAAACAGCACAGAAGTAGCTTGCTCTTCATACAATCCAGCAAGTCCACTTCTAGGTCTACACCCCAAGAAGTGAAAGCAAGATTCCACATGTGTATTTGTGCACCCACATTCATAGCAGCAGAATTCACCTTAGCTGAGTGACTGACAGAGGAATGGATGAGCAAAGTGTGGCATGTACATACATCCAGTGGGATGTTCAGCCTTAGGAGGTGCCTCTCACCCCGGGAGAGGCACCGCCTCTGGATGGCTTGGAAATATGAGGACTTGGGTTCTTCCCCAGAAAGAATGCTGATCGGTGACCCAGTTGAGACTTCTGGCTTCCAGAATTGTACACTAACAAGTGTGCGTGCCGCGACATTGTGGTGATCTGCCTCAGCATCACTGGGCAACATACACGACAGAGGTCGGCAATGGGCCGTGGCTCTTCAGCCCAGGTGTTGCTTTTAGGCAACACAGCCAAAGCCAGGCCCCAAACTTGTTAAAGTGACAGGTGGGTGGTGGCCCCTGGGCAGCCCCGGAGTACAGAGCTGGGCATCCCTGCATGTGACTGCCTAGGGGGTGGGCTGGAAGGCTTATTCAGTCCAACAAAGACGCCCACACAGTAATTTTGGGGACCATTTAAAGGAACATTCGAAGAAACACCAATACCCAATACCTGTACCCAATTAGTGACTCTAATCAGTAAGCTCTGTGTTCTTCTTCCATCCGACTTAAGTCTCCCGTGAATTCGAATAGAGTTCACTGACCTTGACTCTTTTTGTTTGAGACAGGTCCAGAACAATCACACCAAATTGATAAAAAAAAAAAAAAATTTCCAACCGCAATACTAGTCCTTAATTAAATATTGATCTGTGATGTTTTCTCTGACTTCACAGTCCAGCTCTCTGGGGTTTGCTTTTCTGTCTCCATCTCTGCTCCTGCCCTGAGCTGGCTTCGCTCATCCTCGCCTTTCTGTCTTCTGAGCTAAGGATGTGAGGGCTGAGCGGATTTCGCGCATGCGTGCGTGCGTCCGGGAGTGCGTTGAGTCCCTCAGTATTTTCTGACAATCCTGTTGAAAGGTGAGGAAACAAATTTGTTTTCTCTCTCTAGACTCTTTTTTGTTTTGTTTTGTTTTGGTGCCACTATGGATTGGACCCAGAGCTTTCGCCCTGAGCTGCATTCCAAGTTCTTTTTCAAATTTTCATTTTGAGGTTAAGTCTTCCTAAGTCACTAAGTTGCTTTGAAGGATGAGCTCATTTCATCACTGCACTGCACTTCACTCACAAAAAATTTACCAACTGCTTGTTTTTGGGAATGACATCTAGGTGGCATTGGGGCTATGAAAATTCTTCAAATTTCTCATTTTGTCCACTAATGCCAACATTCTTCCCCGTCATTCTCCTTACAATAACTTCCGAAAGGTAGCACAAGTGGTTTATTTCCTGTCCTTCAACCCCAAATACTGAAGGAGAGTGATATGAAATTATAAAATAATACAAGTGAGTACCAGGAAGTAAAAAGAAAGTGGCACTTGCTCTGCCATAGGCCATTCACTAACCAGATAATCAGCTTCCAAATAAAGTTGGAGTCTGGCCTGTAATCCCAGCATTCTGGAGGCTGAGGCAGGAGGATAGCTCTGAGTTCAAGGCCAGCCCAAACTGCATAGTGAGATTCTGTCTCATAAATAGTGGGACATTGTCTCATAATTCTGGCTTCCAGAATTATAAACTAACAGGTCCAAGGAGTGAGCAGGTGAGCAAGTTCAAGAAGACACAGGGAAGGTGGAAACATCAATTTGTTTCTTTTTTCCTGTACTGGGGATCAAATCAATTCTTTTGCACTAAGCTAATCTCTAAGCCGGTGATGGTGAACCTTTTAGGGACCAAGCATGCAAACTGCAACCCAGAACCCACTTATTTATCACAAAGTGCCAACACTGTAATTAAACCTGAATACTGAGGTTTTAGTAAAAAAAACAACAACTCTACATTCACATGTTTTATGAGAAAAGAAGGAAAAAATGGAAACAAAATTTTTTGTAAATAAGGAGGGGTGGAAGGGTGGAAGAGGAATAGGGAAAAAAGAAGAACCAAGATATATCACGTACAGGTACAAATTCCCAATGATGAATGTGATCATAATGTATACTTAAAATGTACCAATAAACATGAAAAAAAAGAGAAAAAAACACATGTGCCATAGGTTTGTTGCCACTTCTTTAAGCCATTTTTCATTTGAGACAGGGTCCTGGTAAATTGCTCAGACTGGGCTCAAACCTGAAACCATCCAGCTTCAGTCTCCCAGAGCACTAGGCATGGGCCACTGTCCCCATGTAGGTTCTGGGGTTTTGTTTATGTAGTCAGGCCGACTGAACTCACTATATAACCCAGGCTGGCCTCAAGTTTGTGGCAGCAAAGTTTGTGAACAAACTTTGTGAGCAAAGTTCTGCCTTCTGAGTGCCTGGATTACAGGTATGTGCCACCATGCCGGGCTTAGTTTCTGTTTTATAAACAAGTATTTACTTAAATTAATTTAATTAATTAAATTTCCCTTATGTTTGCAAATCAATTTAAGGTTTAGTTCATGTAAAAAGCTTAATTGGAGCCATGTGGGATGATGCACGCTGTCATCCTAGGACTCTGGGAGGCTGAGACAGGAGGATTGATTACAGGATCAACTCCAGCCTGGGCAATGTAGTGACTTAGTGAGAACTTGTCTTAAAAATAAATAAATAAAATAAATAAAAAGGCCCTGATTTCAACCTCCAATACTGAAAAAAAAGGGGGAAGGTGCTTGTATTTGTTTTGTCTGCTCAGGGATTCTGCAGACTTTGTCTCCTGTTGTTTTGTTCCATTCTGTTTCTGTTTTTTCTCCCCAGGGCACTGTGCCCTCTGGACAAACACTATTGAACTACTCTTCCAGGCCACAGGTCTGCTTATTTTCACAAGTGTTTATGAAGAGAAGGAAAAAGAGATTGTACCCAAAACAGACTCGAATAGATCCCCTTCCTTAGTAGGCTATTGTGTTGGACGACTCAAATTAAGTACCTGAGAGTTCTTGTTTTGTTTTGAGACAGGGTCTGGATAAGCAATCCACGCTGCCCTTGAACTCACTGTGAGCCCAGGCTGCTCCGGAATTCACAGTGATCCCCCAGCGTCAGCCTTTCAGGTGCTGGGATCACAGGCCACCACATCTGGATCACCACACCTGGCCACCTGAGTTTTTCTGTTCGTTTTTGGTACCGGGGATCGAACTCCGGTCCTTGTGCTTGCGAGGCAGGCAGCGGCACCACTGAGCTAAATCCCCGGCCCCCCCACCTGAGTTTTTCAAAACAGAATTATTTGTACATGTATCAACTCCACACAAGGAGTATAGTCATCATGTACTGCCAACATGGACCATGAAATATTCTTAAAAACAGAAGTATACAGTGAGTTACCTAAACGATTCTTTGTCTGAAAATGGGCCATTGGGGTTTTGGCAGTGGCGTCCAGCAGTGCCCCAAGGCTGAGCGCCAAGGGAGAAGGGCGAGCCAGAGGCCCCTGTAGGAACCACAGGCTGAGCTCGACTCTGAGCCAAAGGTGAGGAAGATGAAAAATAAAGAGACCCAGAAACAAGTTAAAATCTGGGAGGCCAGGAGGACGGGGCTTATGTCTCCCTTCGACATCGAACCCCAACTGACTGGCGCACCTTGGCTTTATTCACTCAGAGCAATCAGAGTTCCACAGGCTTCATCTGCCTCCCACCCTCCACCGTACTTCTCCGGGTAAACAACTTAACCTCAGGTGTTTTACTTCCCCCAGCAGCGCGTTGGCACACTTGCCTGCCCTCTTTCTCCTCCGTGCTCACTGAGGAGGCCAGTTCGGCCTCATTCGTCCCATCTGGTCTCCACAGGCCCTGGAACAGGCTCGCCATTATGCCATCACCCTTCGGCTGCAGTCCTCTCTTTCCCCCTCCTCATATTATCCCCGGGAGTCGTGTTGGGAGGAAGTGGCCCCCAGGACAACAGCGAAATGCTAGCTGGGGTCTCCAAGCTTGGCAGTGGCACACACGCTTCCCGTGGGAGGCGGCTGTGACAACAACTGCACACTGACTTCGTCACCGTGGTTTGACAAACCCTCCCAGCTGGAGGCTGCTTGTTGTCTTAGAAGTGGTAGGGGTTTTTCATGAGTTCTCTGGAAATTTTTCTGAATGCACACATTTTTAACATAATTTGCAGTTCAATCTTCAAAGATATCTACTGTATTTCTCCCATTACTCACAAATCTTTTTGTTAGAATCACTTGTTATTTTCAGCCTGATTTCAAGAACTCGGGATATTTTCCTGGAATCTAAAATAAGGAAATAACGCACAAATCATAGGAGCTTCTAGAGAGTTCAGTCGCTCCAAATTTTGTTTTTATTCTGTGCAGAAAACTTTAACACAAGGGAGGAAGTTGAACAAATCTTTGGATCCCAACTGGAACAACTTTAAGAATAAAGGTTGGGCTTAATGATTACTTTCAATCATGTGGCGGGGAGGACCTTAACAGGGATTTGTGTAAATGTTACTGAGTATTACAAATTTGTGATGTGTGGAATTGGCAGATCTTTAAGTCGTTCTGTTATAACCTTTCTCGAGGGCACCCTGAAAATGTACCTATAGGGTTCAAGGAAGCCAGGAGAGAATCGCAGAGCTCCTCCAACTCTGCAGTCTTATTTGTGGAAGTACGGACTCATAGTCCACAAGGTCATCATGTCTAATGCTCTGATGTTTCAAGTGAAGGACCCCTGGCCAAGGCCAGATGAGAATGGATAGAAGCAGCCCAGGGGCTTTTCTCATGGGAGTGTGGCAATCACCTAGTGTGACTGACGCTCTGGGTTTAAGCCTCATCACTGGGGGAAAATAAATGAAACTAAAGAAATTTGTCAGCTTATCTACACTATTAGAGATTACAAAGTAGAGTTTTGTTTTAGAATTCAAAGAAATTATAGCAGATGGGAACTCAGATGCTTATGAAGTAGAGCACCAGAAATGGTGAGTTAATGGGTAATTATGAAGTGCACTGTCTTAGTTCAGTCTCCGTTGCTGTAACTGAATACCTGAGCCTGTGTAATTTATGAAGAACAACAGGTTATTTGGCTCATGGTTCTACAGGTGGGGAAGTCCAAGAGTATGGTGCTGGCACCCACCCAGCATCTGGCAAAGGCCTTTCCTGCCCCTCATAATGTGGCAAAAGGCATCACGTGGCAAGGCCCAGCTTGTGTCTCAGTGCAGTTCTGTTCCCTTATAAAGCCTCTCATGTAGCCAGGGATAGTGGTGTA
Organism: Heterocephalus glaber; assembly: GCF_053883595.1. Taxonomy (NCBI): domain Eukaryota; kingdom Metazoa; phylum Chordata; class Mammalia; order Rodentia; family Bathyergidae; genus Heterocephalus; species Heterocephalus glaber. The sequence goes on from NW_028258156.1 coordinate 13,154,024, forward strand.
TGCCTGCAACCTCAGCACTCAGGAGGCTGAGGCATGAGGGTCATTGAGTTTATTTTTGGTTTCTGTTTTTTTGATGGTGCTGGGGTTCGAACCCAGGCCCTCACACATGTGTGGCAAGCGATGTACCACTGAGCCATGCCTCTAACCCCAAGGGTTGTGAGTTTAAGGATCAGCACAGATTTTTCATAATTACAAAGAAACACACAGGGACGGGGATTTAGCTCAGTGGTTTCGACGCCTGCTGCGCAAGCGCAAGGACCCGAGTTCCATCCCTGGTACCTGGCCCCCCCCCGCCCCAAAAAAGAAACACACAGAATTGGGGCTGCAGGAAGTAGCTCAGTGGTAGGGTATGTACTTAATGCACAAGGCCCTGCATTCATTCCTCGCAAGGTCAAATTAAAAAAAAAGAACCTGTAGGATCACTTAAAACAAAAATCAATAACATTGTATTCTGGACTCTCTAGATGTAATACATACTACAACAGACACATAAAGGACTGCGGAGAGGGTAAAAAGACCTATCCAATTACAGAGTATTTATAGCTTATGCAAGTCATCACAAAAGTAACTCCATCTAGAATGAAAATTTAAAATTTTGTACGGCAAATCACTAGAATGTTCACTACAAAGATGACATAAAGCACAGCTAAAAGACAACAGACAAATTAAAATGGAATTCTAAAAAGTAATTTATTCAAAAAGCAGGCAAGAAAGGAGGGGCAGAGGCATAAAAACAGAAAGGAGAGCAGGGACTGAACTGTAGAGATGTAGACTTTAATCCAACCATATCAATAATGGACCAAACATACCACTTAAAGGACAGAGATTATCAGAATAAAATTGTTTTTAAAGCAAGACTCAGTAATATGCTGTGTACAAAAGCAGGGGTTCAGAATCTCTGAACACTGTCAGCCACCAAGACCTTAATCAAATATGTAGAACACTCGACCCAACAAATGCAGATTATGCATCATTTTCAAGTGCACATGGGACACTCATCAAGATAGGCCATATGCTCGACTATAAAACAAGTCTCAGTAAATTTAAAGGCACTGAAATCCTATCTATGTTCTTTGACCACAGTGGAATTAAGCTAGAAAGCAGTAACAATGATATATTAGAAAATCCTAAGTATCAGGAAATTAAACAGTGCACTTGTAAATGATCCATGGGCCATTGGCATTGCTCTTAACATTTAGAAGTCATTTGGCCCATACATGCTCTGAAGTGGAACATGTTTTGATTTGAATAAAACAGTAAAGGCCATCTGGGCAAAGTGAATAGCTTTTCTAAATTCCATGGGAAAGCTTTAAAGTTGTGCCAAGAAAAGAGAAATGATAAAATATTTCCTCTGTTATTTTATTCTCAGCTTCAGTGCTGCGTCAGAAATGCTTGATCTTTTGTTGCAAGCTAGTTAGCCTAGCGCCCTACAATCTAGACTCCTCATCTTCCACTCCTCTGTTGTTGCCCTGTGACTCTGTAACCCGGAAGCTTGTTCTGAGCTATGTTGTCTGTGCTCATCAGCCCCATCTTCTTGTCCTTAGGAGAACTGTTGTTTGACACTGAGAAGCGTGCTGTTGTGATTCTTGATGAGCCTGCTACAAAGAAGGAAGGCAAGCAATATATTTTCATCTCATTGTTCAATAAGAAAAAAGTTGAGAAAAACCACTTTTTAGGCAATGTTCCCACGATTGGGAATGAAATGAGTGCACGTTACCTACCAGCCATCAGCTTGGTCTGCGTCATCTGACCACGGGCAGTGACATATATCATCTTCTATCAGGGGAAAGCTACGAAAGATGCTAAGTCGCATTGTCCCCAGAGATACTTTCCAGTGTGTCTTTTTAAACTTTTCAGTCTCTAAACAGTCAAGAAAATGAAATCTACCACCTCAGTAATCCCTTATTTTGTACCAATCCCTTGAGCCAATTGTCCATTACGTTTACATCCTTTTCAGGATGTCTTCCAAGATGGGTTGACTCCTAGAGATTAAGTTTGGCTTCTTTAGCCCGAGCATGCATCAGAATCAGCAGGACTTGTGAAAAGATGGCTGGGTCCACTAGTTTACGATGAGCAGCTCCGGGGTGGAGCCTGACAATAGCATTTTTAGCTGCCTGCTGCCACTGAGGCTGCTGGTTGGGAACCACATGTGTAAAACCAGTGCATTTTCTTGCTAATGGAGAAAGATGATACTGAGAAAGGGTCCTGGATTTACTAAGATTTAGTCTGTTGTAAGAAGTTAAGGTTGTTTGAGTTATTTCCAACTGTCCCATGCCTCTTAAGGATATTTCAGAGAAGACGAATTTGGGAGGATTAGAAACTGCAGATTCAACAGCTTTTGGGTTGGTCTAAAGCAAGGTCTCATTCTTTAGGGCTGGGCTGCTTCAATGTGGCTTTCACTAAGGGATTGGAAACCACTTAACCCAGTAGTTCCGTGCATGCTCATAGGACTAGAGGGGCCTGGAAGCTTGTGAGAAAAGCCCATCTACAAGACCATCCCAGGGTGCTGAGCTAGAAACCTTGGGCCTGTGGCCAGCAATCTATAATTCACAAGCCCTCCAGGTGACATGATGGACACTAAAGTTTGAGAACTAGTGGCCCAGCTCAGAGACATTTCACCTTTCTCAAACCTGCTCCAGGGCACAAACGCAGGTGGCCAACATCATAGGCTCAACACTTGAGAAATGCGTTGCTTGTTACAAAGCCAGGTCAGACAATCCTCACAGGAGAATATTTTTGCTTTATTTAGAAATGTATAGAAAAGATAGTGTCAGGATTATTTTATAAATAAAGGGAACACATTTTATTGGCTGTCTCGAAGAATGACAGTCAATAATAAAGCATTTCTATGTTTTTAATTTTGAGAATGATTTTAATCATTTCCAGTGACAAGAATGAAAAAGGTGGGGTTTAAAATCCAAGGAAGATCTTCTTGTTTCTCTGGGTTGAGTCACTGTTCATAAAAAGGCTTAAGTTAGTCACTATTACCTTGTCAACTCACAAAACCATGACTTTAATACATGTTAAATTTTTTGTTTTATTTTTAAAAGTTAACAAGTTTTAAAAGAACAATCTTTTTATTCTTTTACTCAACCTAATATTACTACTACTTGGCACATTAGATGAATACATTTTTCACTGATGGATGAACCTAAAACCTTGCCAAAGCAGTGTGATGCATTTTTATTTAGTGCATTAATCCAAGTGCTAAGTAGGAGTCAGACTGTGGTTTCAATGCTGGAGTTCTGTTTTGTTTTCTTTTTCTCGGTACCAGGGATCAAACTCAGGACCTTTCGTTTGCAAGGCAGGCACGGTGACACTGAGCTAAATCCCCAGCCCTGAAGTTTTCAAAAAAGGGATAAAAACATATTAAGATACATTTATTATCAACCCTTTTAAAAGGATTTTTTTTTTTCTGGTACTAGGGATTGAACCTAGGGCTTTCATACTGAGCTCCATCCTCAGCTTTTTCAAATTTATTGAGTCAGGCTCTTGCTAAGCTGCCCAGGAGATAGGCTTGAACTTGTCATGCTGCTGCCTCAGCCTCCTGATTAGCTGGGATTACACTGCTGCACCATCACACAGTTTAGAAAGGATAGCCAAAGCTTGGAAGCAGCCTATATGTCTACCAATAGATGACTGGATAAAGAAAATGTGGTATTTATACACAAGGCAGTTCTACTCTGCCATAAGGACAAACTTTAGTCATGTGTAGGAAAATGAATGCACCTTGAGACCATAAAGTTAAGTGAATTAGACATACAAGCTTAAATATTGGATGGTTTCTCTATATGAGAAACTCAAATTATAAAGAGCAAAAGGGAGATAGATCTTTCTCAGTTTTGAAGATCAAGAGATAGAGGGCAGGAGGGAAAAGGGATGAGAAAAGGAATTAAGATGTTATGTGAATGCACCAACTCCTCATGAGGAGTGTAAACATGTACAGCAAACATGTACTAATAAAAAAGAAAAATACACATAAGTAGCCAATTAACTTTCTAAAAAAAGGAATTCTTAATACACATTTGCTCATTTATTCATTTGAACATTTACTGTATGCCAACTTCCTGTAAAAAATAGAGAGTTCAGGAAAACAGTCCATCTCCTCGAAGGAAGACACAAAGGTCTGTAGAAAGTCCACACAAGACCAGATCTTAGCAACCATTTGGCCAGTGCTTTCCAGAGTGTGGTCCTGACACAGAGAGATCGACCTCTCCTGGGAAGTGGTAAGAGACGAAAATCCCAGGACGAGGTCTGCAGATGGACCGAGTCAGATGCTTGGTGGGGGAGCCCTTTGGGTGACCCTGACACCTGAGGAAGTCTGAGGACCAGCAATGCAGCCCAATCTTGTTTTTCCATTCTTGGGCCACTTGCCTCAGAATCTGATGAAAGTTTGCATATTACATGTAAGGGTCACAGTCCCAAGTTAAGGACTGATCTTGTCCAGACCTTTATTTTACAATTAAGCAAAGTAACTGTCAAGTGCTAAGTGCCTTGCTAATTAAACAGCTAATTAAAGGGCAGCCTGGTGGCTCTAAGCCCAGGCCAACCAGTTCCCAGTTCATCACTCTACCCCTCCTCTCTGCAGTGAAAGCCAAGTGTGGGAAGAAACACACACAACTGAAGCCTGTCATCTGTGGCTTTTTTCTTTTTAAAATCTACCATTTAACATGCGACAAAGCTTCTAGAGAAGGCAAGGATGACTTTCCTTTGTAATGACTTGTATGAGGACACAGTTATCTCCGCAAAACAGATACGAGCCTTGGAGTTACTCCCAGTGCCAAAAAGGAAGAGGGCAACAGGTTGGTCTATTAAAAAAGTGTTTGCACAATTCATGTATTCCGCTGAGAACTGGGCATTGTTGTTGGTAGTCCAACTGTGCTCACTTAATCACCCCTAGAAAGCAACTCAACACAGAGAATAATAAAACAAGGCAAAGTGATGCTGGGTAAGAGAACGCATTAACAAAACAATGCTCTGTGTATCTATGTCAAACACGGGCAGAAGAAATCCACGCTGTCAGAATACAGGGTCATGATTTCCCTTGAGGGTGGAGTCTGGAGGGAAGGGCACAAACACTAATGTTCAGTTTCTTCACTTGATTCTTGATGAAATAGTTGTGTTGTTTCCATTTAAGGTGAAGACTTAGATCTAGCTTTCTATACGTTGTATATTAACAAAATAACAAAACCTAGGTGCACTTTTTTTTGCTGTGCGAGGTTAAATGTAGGGTCTCGCACATTCGAGGCAAGCATTCCACCACTGAGCTATATCCACAGCCCTTAGGTCTCAATAAGTCACTAAATTGCCCAGCCTGAATTTGAACTTTAGGTCTTCCTGCCTCAGCCTGCTGAATAGCTAGGTTTAGATGCATGTACCACTACAACAGTCTAAGGTGTAGAAATGTTAGAAATGCAAAAGTGTCACGAAAGGAACATTATATACTTACCTGTTCCACAAGTAAAGGACCATAGCAGAGCAGGAGTTCCCACTAGCAGGGGCTTTGAAGATTATGTTTTGAAAGTACAGACCTCTGTAGGTTTGGGTTACCTGTTTCCACATACGAGAAAACATGCAGTACTTGTCTTTCTGTGACTGGCTTATTTTGCTTAACATGATCTCCAGTTCCACCCATCTCCTGCAAATGACAGGATTTCCTTCTTTTTTATGGCTGAATAAAATTCCATTGTGTATTTATACACTGTTTTTATCCGTTCATTTGTTGATGGGTACCTAGGCCAATTCCATTAACTTGGCTATTGTGAATAGTGCCACAATAAATACAGTCACGCAGGTGTCTCCTTTGAATGCCCATTTCATTTCTTCCAGGTTATAGCCAGGAGAGGTTTAGCTAGATCATATGGTATTTCTATTTTAAGTTCTCTGAGGAACTCCCATACTGTTTTCCACAATTAGGTGTCTGGTGTATTATTTTTATAGTAGCCATTTTGACTGGAGTGAGACAGGACCTCAGGGTTTTTTAGACAAGGTCTCACTATGTAGTTCAGGCTAGTCTTGAGCTCTTGGCAATCCTCTTGCCTCAGCCTCTCAAGTGCTGAGATTACAGGCGTGCACCAATATGCCCAGCCTCAGTGTACTTTTGATTTAGTTCCCTGACAGCTAAAGACGGTGAGCCTTTTTTCTTGTATTCATCACCCATTGGTACTTCTGAGAAGTGTCTGTTCCCGATCATTTGCCCATTTATTGATTACTTGTTCTTCTGTTAATAGTTTTGGGTTCTTTATATATTCAGGATATTAATCCTATGATATTGCCTTGAACTATGCTCAAAATGGGAGTAAAATGCATGCAAGTATATAGACCCAAATTCACAAAATGAGATCACATTGAGTTATAGATGTTCAAACCTTTTGACCCAAATTCCCTATTTTCTAAATAGCCACTGAAAAACAAAAATTTACGTAAACATTATAAAATGGTAATTTTTTAAAGCAAAAAGCTATAAAATACCATATATAGAACAGAATAATTAAATTATGCCCCATTTATACCAAGAACAATTGTTTAAAACCCATGTTTTTGAAGAATACTGTACTGATATGGTAAAATGTTACAGATTATTATTAAATAAAGAGCAGAATATAAAACTGGCACAGAATGGGACCAGGGATTTAGCTCAGTGGTTCTACCACCTGCTGCCTGCCTCACAAGCACAAAGACCCGATTTTGATCCCTGGTACCAAAACCCCCCCGCAAAAAAACCAAACCAAACCTGGCACAGAATGGACCTTTTATTTTTGGAGTTCTGAAGAGTGAGACCAGGCCCTCACACGTTCTAGGGCCCGAGCTATGGCCCTGGTCCTGGACTTCCTTTATTAAAGAATTAAGCAAAATCTTATTTGTAAATATAAGAATATTAGGAATGTTCCTCTTTGTGGTTGAATACTGAATATTTTTAAAGTTTCTCCCAAAAGCCCTTTAATACTTTCCAAAATAAATATATTACTTAAAAAAAATTGTAAATATACCAGATTCTCTTTTTAAAATTAAAATAGGTACAGGATAAAAAGAATCCCCCCCCCCCACCACCACCACCGCCGTTTCCTCCCACCCAGTGGATTCATCCCCTACTGAGTTTAGCAGCTAAGCATGTTGCCAAGTGGTGGGGGTCTGGTCACAGGAGGGAGGTCACTGCAGGTGTGACCCGGAAAGGTTTATCTCCTGACCCAGCTCCTCCCTTCCTGCTTCCTGGCCACCCTGCCATGAGCAGTTTCCCTGTACTACATCCTTCCACTACTCTGTTTCTGCCCTGGAGTCTCCAATCAAGGCCAGAAAATGTGAGCCAAAATAAGCCTCTCCTCCTTTAAGTTGTCAAAGTCCCCATAATGATGAGGAAAGTGACCTCAGACACCCTCTATGATGTGACTACCATTCAACTTCACAATCTGAGCTTAATATCTAAAAAGTGGGAGGAATTAATCACATTATAGATTTAGGAATGTGGCCAAGTCACGGGCAAAGTGTATTTTTTCTTCCTGATGACAAACAGCAAACTATCTTTTGGGCCCAGATGATTCAACAATGACAGAATTTTTCATACACTTAACCTTGGTGAGCAGTGTTCCTAATGCAGCCTCCTTTAGTCTCAGCTCTTAGATAAAATCTTTCCCTTGTTTTTCAAGAGTTAGGAAAGACACAATCACCTAGTTATAAATAAATATAAACAAAGACCTATTTGCATGTATACATTTTTCATCTCTCTAAACAGGGAATAGAGCTAAGGAAAATATGAGAAATATTTTCCTCACAATAATGTACATGGCAAATAATTGTGAATAACTTAATGATGCTAATGACAATGTGCATGTATATTTTGAGTTTGCTTCTATTTCACTATGATGATGAAATTTATTACTTATGATAAAAGGAATAGAGCAGTGTTTATGGGTAAGAAATGCAATCATTCAGCATTTTAGTTAGGAAAAAATGGTAACACTGAAATGCCGTGTGTGAGAAGTCATTACAGTAAAGAAATAAAAGCTGTGAGAATATAAGCACAGATTTTTAAAAAGCCATTTATTTTAAAAAACTGGTTTGTCAAATCACATACACGAGCTGATACACAACTACCAAAGTGGCCCTGTGATAGACACCAGTGGGCGTTCACCACAAAGTACCTGAAAAATACAGCTAAAAAAGGAGTCTGCTGAGTATTTAATTTCGATTCCTACTGGACTCCTCGTTGAATGGCTTTAAATTAGCGAATACAGAGTGAGAGGTAGAGTCCCAAGTGTGATAGCTGATGCCTCAGGGCTCCATTTAAAAACAAAACAAAAACAAAAACCATTTCCCCTCTGCACAAGGGAAGCCTATCCTATTTAATTTTCCTTTGTGAAAACAGAAGCCCAGTTTCTCTTCCCAAATGTTTCAGCATACCTAATTAAAAAGTGTGGTGTGTAATCTAGATATTATTGTGCTTGTCCAGCTGTTTAATTCTCTTCACCTTCTGATTCCGATTCTAGGAGAGAAGAAAGACAGAAGTCAGGTATTTTCCCCCAGACTCATTTTTAAAGTTAAGATCATCAAAGTTTCTAATCACCACTACTCCCAACCCTGTCCCAACCCAGGATGCTTCCACTTTTCACTGGGCAAAGCAGTTACGTCTGAGTGCAGACAGCAAACTCACGGCTTTTGCTGTAAGAGAACTGAACTAAAAAATGTAACAGGCTCATGTAATTTTTGGAGAATGTAACCTCTTTTATTCTTTGCGTCACCTAAAATAAAATTTCATTCTTGTTTAGATTTGCCCTCCTCCATAATTATTCTCTTACTTTTTAAAACACCAGCTACCTGGGAAAGGTGTTTTAGAAATCTATATAGTTCCCTAGCGTGTGAGCCTAAAGTGTTTTCCCCCTCCTACATCTGCTGATCTTCCTCATCATCTTTCATCTGGATGGACAACTGGAGAGTCTTTTCTTTATTTTTTATAAATATCACTGAGAAATTCTGATTGCTTTCATTTCAGAAAGGAGCATTAAGGCAAAGTATTTGATATGGGAGACACATTAAAAACTTCAGTTTTGGGAAAGTAAGAAAAAGAAATCAATGGAGGAGGCAGATAATTGCAAGTATAATGACAAAGTATTTGCTGAATGGCCATCGAAGTTATTAAAGGGAATCTTACCTTCTTCAGCATTCTGTAACCACTCAACAAATTTCTTCATCTGGTCAAGAAAAACACTTTTGCCTTTGGCAACATGTGCTTCCTTATACCATTTCAATATTGCTTCTTCGCTCAGAACATCAGCTGAAATTTCAAGTTAAAGAAAAGATGTCAAAGTTACTACATAAATGTCATGTTTAAGAACAACTTTAGGTCTAATAGCTTAAAAAACCACAATGTCTTTCAATGTTAAAAGCTCCATTGGAAAAGAAATCCACACCTGAAATGTACTGGGAGAATCCAAGTTCATTTCTAAGCAAGACAGTGCTATATTTTAACAGGTGAAGAAATGTTTTAGTTATGACGTGTAACTCATCAGGTACCGTACTGAACAGGGAAATAATTTCTGACCAGAAGGAGCCTGTGCTGGAGCTAACTGGGTAGCAAACAAATGGCTCCTACTAGCTCTGACCCCTCCTGTACCTATAAAAACATTTCTGTCCGTGTCTTACTCAGATTTGCGGGACTTGCTTTTCTCCCCTGTCCTTTGTTCTCAGTAGGGTTTCTTTGTTCTGCCTTCCCACTATATGCAAATAAGACAGAACTTAGTGCACTGTGAACCTGCTATGTGTAAAATTCTGTAACCAATAAGCTTGCTGGCTCCATATGTAAATGAAGGACTGGAACTTGAAAACCTGCCCCTTCCCTAAGTGTATAACAGCCCAGCTCTGGCTCAGTGGGGCAGTCAGTCTTTTTGCAGAGAAATCCCAGACTGACCCAGTGGCGTTAAAAATAAAGCTGTACACTCTGCCTCCAAAACTTCTGGGTGTGTCTTCCATTCTCCCGGACTACCTACATTGAGCTGCTACACTAGAGCTGCATATACTGGCTGGCACTTTGCCGGTACAGTATAATGTAGGCCTATACATTACTACTGGGACTTGGAAATCCAATTTGCCTTAAGTCAAGGTTATTTTGTAATTTTGCAAATGAATTAGCAATTCCAGTAATTTAGAACACTCAGTGTCTTGCCAAGTTCAACCATTCTTGATGGAATAACCTCAAATGATTGTTCTTTTAAGGGGATTTTCTTTTTGTAGGAAGAAATGACAAAGGGAAATAAACACAGATCGGCTACAATCATGTTGTAATGATTAGCTGTAAAGATGAGTTTGACCACCAGGCATGGTGGTGCACACCTGTAATCCCAGCACTTGGAAGGCTGAGGCAGGAGGATCACTTTGAGTCCGAGAGGCCAGTCTGAACTACATAAGGACATAGGGAGACCCTGTCTAAAAAAAAAAAAAAAAATCCAAAAACAAATCAAAAAGATGAGTGTGACTGACAATCATGACTGCCAACCTGAAGCATAAGAAACACCCAGCAGATTAGTAAAGCAATCTCTGGGTTTCCGGGAGCACGTGGGCGTGACCTTGGGGATACCATCTCATTGCCAGACTCGTGCCTCAGGCACTGCTCTCCCCTCTGCTTCTCAGCTGCCAAGAAGCCAGCACCTCATTCCACCACCTCGCTCTGCTCTGCCACAGTGTTTCTGCCTTGGAGCTGGCCAACCACAGGCACAATCCTCTGAAATCATGAGTGAAAGGAAGCCCTTCTTCATTTAAGTTGAGCACATCAGGCATTTGCTCCCAGTGATGATAAGCTGGCCAGTCTGAGCTTCCTGGCTGTGCTGCAGGGCCAAGACCCATATAACTCAAAGTTCCCTATTTATGTTACCAGTGCACACAAATGCGCCTTTCTACCCTCAAATTACCATCAACTTTTCTACTTAGTGTTAAGAAAAGGAGAATATAAAAAGAACAGTGTACATATTCTTACCAGGGTTCTAATGGGTTGTTTTTGGGATATGAGTGGGAAGGATACAGTAAATAGGTGATATAACAATATAGTAAATGATATAGTGAATGATATAGTAAACATTTACTATGATCCCCAGTGGGGGCTCAACCCATTACAAATGCTGATAAATCCACGCAAAGTTGATAAATCATTCTAATGACATATTAGTGACTAAATATAATCTTGATTTGTAGAAATGATTTAATATTATTTTTCTTTAAAATATCACTAATCTTTTTGTAACAAAACATAAGTATCTCCCTTTTCTTAAAAAAGGACTCTTAAAAGTCTCTTGGATTGAACTGAAGAGACAGAACTGACTACAAATGGACATGATTAGTTTTAGAAAACATGGCTTTTTGGTTGATTTTTATCATCAAATATGCTGTAACACCACAATTTGCAAAGGAAGGAAATCTGCATGTATTTACTTATAAGAACCGCAAGTGCAGGAGCTATAACCAGAGGTCCTGCAGACTGACTCCTTTCCTGCAGTCTTTTGGCTGGTTCTATTTCCAGCTCTCCATTCTCCTCTCTGAACAATGAAAGAAATTTTTAGTAGCCATCAAAGCCCAGTGTTTGGAGAGGGGAGGAACAGGCACTTATGGCTTCAGCAAGTGACTAGTTACTATGTAAGATCACCTTGCAGTGCTATTATTCAAGAACAACAGAGATTTTGTAAGATCCTTTTATACAACTGGCAAACCATCTTTAAGATGTTTGCTATTTAGATCAGTAATTTCTAAACTGTTGTGCTCAAAAGACAATTCTGACTGTGCATGCCTATTCTTGAATTTCTAAACTATATAGAAATACTATTTTACTATTATTATTACAATTATTAAAAACAAAAAAAACAGAACTAAGAGATGTGACAAACATGCAAAAGGAAATTGTACTTTCTCTCCAGGCCTTACTGAGTTGGGGATGATGCAGAGAACATGTGGGAAGCTGTTTCAGCCTGGTTAGCGATATTCTAACCATGTGAGGCTTCTTCCTTCAGAAGCTCTTGGAGCTCAGGCCTGGGTTTTATTGCCCCACAGAGGCTGAAAGAGGCCTTGCATTTACTAAAACATTTGCCTATGAAAAGACACTAAATGATAGGTGCTGAGGTTTACACCTGGCTATCCCAAGAACTTCCTGTGCTCCTACTGGGGCTTGTGAAGGGTGACTGCACGGTGGGGCGCCTCAGCTGAACGCGCTGTTGGGAGGCAGGGTGTTCTCTGAAGAGGGCATTACTGCGGTTGTGACCTGGAAGGGTTCAGTCTCCCTGCTCCCGGCTTTACTCACTGCTTCCCATCTGCCATGGGATGAGTGGCTTCTCCCAACCAAGGCCCTTCCACCAGGCTGCCCAACCATGCGAAGACCAAAGCTTCTAAAACCTAAGCAGAAGTAAACCTCTCCTCTAAGCTGCGGGTGTCAGGCATTTTTCCCAGCGAGGAGAAAGGGACTAAAACAATAGGTTAAAAACCTATCAAATGTGTTGCCACCTTAAACCAGATAAACAGTGCAAGGTTGCATTCCTACAAGCTAGCAACCCAATTTAGTAATATATATTTGCTGGAAGACCAAATTTCTAGCACCAGGGAATTCAGTATAAAAAGGAACCAAAGCAATTACACAGGACAACTTGTAAGGCAAAGCATGAACATCAAAAAGTTTAAGTGGAAATTCAACTTTTATCTAGTGAAAAGTCTAATGAAAAGGAAGAGACTTTTTTTGAGCAATGAAGAAGAGGGACAATTTTTTTCCCCACTATAGCAGAGAGGGGAGAAGGGTTAATTAAACTGGGAGACCACTAAGTATTTGTTCAGATTTTTTGTAAGTGTCTACTGGAAATACAATGAAAGCACAGCAAGAAAAAAAGACATTCTACCTTTGCTCACAGTTCCCCCAGATTACAATATAGGTTTCCCCTTCCCTTCAGGCCAACTCAGCCCTAATGTCTGGTGAAACGACTTCCCATCCCTCGGAATCCTTTCCTTTTCCTTCCAAAACTTCAACTAAGTCAGCTGCCTCTCACCCTCATCCCAGCACTTCACGTCCTCTCTCTGGGGAGGCTGATTTTAGCAACTAACACGCGAACTGTATTTCTTTGCTTTCTTATATATCCTGAGTTTCAGGAAGTTGGGGACTAATTTGTTCACCTCATTTTCAACACCGTAAGACCTGCCATATAGCATATATTCAATACGTGTATAGTGGAGAAATACATTAACTTGACCAGAAAAAAATATATTTCTCAATTTGTAGAGTTTAGATTTAAAATCTAGGTGTTCATGATGATCAAAGAGACAGTGTTGCGTGAGTAGTTTGAGAATTTCTAAGCTTTACAGAGTGTTAGTTATTTCTAAAACTATGTCACTTAGAATTTAGAAAACTCAAACTTATTAGAGATGTCACAAGTCAAAAAAAATTACCCCTAAGAATGAATGCTGGGAGTATCTGCTGAGAATGGCATCACTTTTAAAAACAAGAATAAGAAACTCCTTTTAGAAAAATCTGCACAAGGGGCAGAATTTAAGCTAAGTACTGCAAATAAGGAAACCTGGGATAGATAATAACAGTACTCAAGGAGGTAAATTTTATATATAGACCTTCTTGCTGAAACTGGCATTTACCTTCAGGGGGAAAAATTATTTTGAAAAGTGAATACTGTGATGTTTGAAAGTTAAGTGGATTTACTTTTTCTTCCTACCTTAGAAATACAAAAATCTAGGTTGTAATACAGAAAGTGAACTTTTGCTAAATGACTAATCATCAGTTTATTTCATTGCTCAAAACATCATTTATAGTTTAATTCACTTTCATTGCTACACTTTATATAAGGTTTTCAATTATTTCAACAATGGCAACAAACAGCACTGGAATATAGCAATATGGTTAATCATATCCCCAAATTTGTGTTATTTTCAAGTTCTGGAAATGTTGGAGAAGATGTGTATTTGCATGTAAGAAAGACAGAAATGAAAAAGAAGCAATGTTTTCTGTTATAGTTTTGAAAGCTTGCTTTAAAATAAAATGTTCTTTAAAAGGAATCCACACCACTACATAAAAAGGACACTAATATTTATAAAATGTAAGCATGTACATGGAAATAAGTATAATCTTGAACGTGGTGCTATAGCTCTGGAATCTGTTGCTTTGCAAACTCAATACCCTTCAGACCATGGTCCTGGTTCAGTCAAAGCACCCCCTAAAGCTTAAATGCAAATTCCCAGGTCCAACCATAGACTCCCTAAGTCAGAATCTGCGAAATTTGCGTTTTAACAAGTTCTCCAGGTGATTCTGATATACACCAGAGTTGAAAAAAAGTGCTTTAAAATTCACTTTTATCCAGTTTTTTTAGGTGTATAAAGCAGAAAGAGAGCACCCAAATCCTGGTACAAATACCTGCTTTCTGGTATACAAGTGTTTATTGAACAAAGTAATGTCAAAGGAAAAAGTTGGTTAAAAAAAAGAGGTACACGCAGTATAATATACAGCACTCTTAATAATGCCAAGGAACAATCAGTCTTCAGGGACTCCATATTCTCAAGAGAAAACATGTAATTATTTCATTTAGGAAAACAGGCTATGTGTAAAACTTACAAAAAATTATGAAATTATTTAGAACATAATATTTAGTCTTAACATCCCAGTGATATATTTTAAGGATTCTTCTAAAAAAGAAAGATTCTTGATTTCATTTCCAAACATAAGCCGAATAAAATTGATTTTGAGGCTGGATGTGGTGCCTATAATCCCAGTACTCTGGGATGCTGAGGCAGAAAGATGGCAAGTTTGAGCCCAGCTTGGGCAACACAGAAAAATCCTATCTCACAATACAAAATGGAAAAGGAACTGGGGATGTAGCCCCGGGAAGGCCTTGATGCAATCCCCAATACTGACCAAAACAAAGCCTCCCTCTGCGTGTCTCCTTGGCCTGCTCACGCCTGCCACAGACCTTATCTACTTTAACTTTTTAGTAAGTTGATCACCCGGCTAATTAATGAACAGCCTAAGGAGGAGCCAGTGCCTCTTTCTTTGCATTTCCTGGTAACCACTTGCCTTATTTTACAATTTCACATCACTCTTCCTTAGCATTTGGGACTGAAGGACAGAAAATAAAGTAGCCAGTTTTGTTATCTTTCGGTGGTTGTTACAAGGAGTATGATGGGGAAGGATGGTGGCATTAGTGGACAAAATGAGAAATTTGAAGGATTTTAATAGCTTCAATGCCACCTACATGTCACTGGCAATAACAAATGGCTTGTATAATTTTGTGTGAATTTTACGTATTAAGGAAAGGACAAATGAAGGGTTCCTTAAAGAAAGGAAACTGTTCCATAACCTAGTAAATAAACAGTTTGCTTTTCTGTAGTGGAAAAAGTGGATCGCTCTCAAAGCAAATGTAAAGCTGCAGCATAGGCCTATCAGTCTTCAGAATGGAGCCAGCTGTTGTCACGGTGGACAGAATGGCCACTGGCTTGGTGGACCCTGCTTCTCATTCTTGGCTACTGGTACCACACGTGGCGGGCACCATTACCTGCTAGTTTGGTTCTGATGGGTCACTCTGGGATCATCTGGTGTGCCCTAGTTTCAGACACTGGCATCTAGGACTATATGCATTAAGGCTCAATGGTGGTCAACTTCAAATGGGAGTTAGTAGCTATCACATTCTCCTACTGATACAGTAATTGTTGCTGAACACTTGAATTCTCTGCAAAAATAAAACATCGACCAAACACTTGTGAGCGAGATGTGTACGTCTGAAGAATCTGGATGGGCAATCTAAATTCATTGTGAATGATGTTACATGTTTTAAAAAAGCTATTAATTAATAAATGTAAGATTTTTTTATACTCTAAATCCCAAACCTTCACTCAAAATAGACAATTTTCAGAATACATCAAAGGGAATAGATATTTAATTAGTATTACTTTAATTCTTATATATTATGTTGCTTACATTTATAAAAACTACTAATGAGGATTTTATAATGTTCAAAATGTATTTCTTAAGTGTTCTTTTTCTCTCTCATAAAAGTATATCAATGTAGACCAAATACTGCAGGATCGTTTTTTTAATGTAGGTAGAGACAGATCAGTTGAAACCTTTAGCATTCATTTTTAGTGCCAGTTGTCATGACAACCTAAACCTTATAAATGCAATGAAAAGGCAGTAAACGTGAAAACCTAAAAATAGCCATTTCTTTGGAAAATAAAAGAATGACTAAAATGCCAAGTGAAAAGGCTAATTATTTCAGCAATTTTCAAGTCAGCTTTATGGCACCTAAAAGGGTCTGAACACAATATATATATATTATTTTGATAATCTTTGTTATTAAAGCTAATTGTTACAATTCAAAAGCAGACTGAATTATCTCATATAATTACATTCTTTCACCATCCCAAAAACAATAACTAGTTCATCCTCAGTCTTCTGGCAACTTTCACCAGTGAGAAATGCTCAGGACCTAGTCAGAATGGGTCCTGAGGCAACGTATATGGTGCATGGACTCCATGGTATGGGAGCCTCTCTGAGATGTCCACAAATTAGCTGTCCCCTCATAAACAGAACCCTGTGATTGCTACCTAACCCCTGCCCTGCCCTCAAAGGGCTTCAACAAAACAAGAAACAGTTTTGAACAACATGGATTTTATTTTTACCTTTGTAAAAGAGAACCACGATCTTCTGAAAGGCTTTCATGAAGTGGATGTTGTCGTAACAGTACTCCTGGACCTTCTGGAGGAGGATCAGCTCTGACTGGCCTTGGGAGCTGAACACAGCCAGCAGGGGAGCGTATTGCTAGAACAGAAGTGGACAGTAAACCCCGTTACTCTTGTGGGAACTGTGGTGCCAACACTGCTGCGAATGGAAGGTTTGCTTGGAAAACAGTGAGTTCTAGGATCATCATTCTGTGTCCAATCAAGACGAAGTGCTTTTAACCCAGTGGATTCATCTCACAGTATCCACTAAGAGATGAACCATGAAGTTCTCCCTCACTGAAGACAACTGCTGTGCCTCTGTATGGAATGTGCGCTACGTGCTGCCTATTTACCAGGTCAGTGCCCTGGAAGAGCGGGCTTCAACTTCCAGGCAGCCCAGACTCCTCCCTGGCCATCTGTCCCTATTGTTCCCTTTATCTCAAATGTCCCAGGCTTTCTCTCACTGATGTGTAGCCATTATTTTCTTCAAGACCTACTCAGTTCAACACTTATCTCTCCCAGGAGCTTCCCTGAGTAAGGCAGCTGGCACAGGCACAGCTGTCTCTTTCCTTCTCACAAACACCCAGAGTCCTTTTCTATGACCTTGATCTTGACCTTCCAGTTCAAGTGTAAACTCGGGAAGCAAGATCTAAGTCTTACACTTGTAATACAGTTTTATAGTGAGAAAACAATAAAAGCAAAATTGTGTATCAGTGCACAGAAATACACAACTGATGTACAGTAATTAGTTGATTTCTTTGACCACATACTCAACCAAGTCTATTATCAATTTATGGTTTTCTGATAACTTTTTATCACATGAAACAGAAAGAAAACCAATCATTTACATCCTATTTCTCTATAACGTGCACATCATATATGATGAGTCTGTGGATTTTCCTGGAATTATTTTTACTAAAAACTCATTCTGTGATACTTTATATGTTCTTACATCAGGAGCATATCAGACAGCAGCAAATTTGAAAAGGAAAAAAAAAAAAGGCTATGCATTTAGCTTAATTCTGGGAAAATCACAGGTGGAGCCTAATTGTGGTACCCCAGCTTTGTTTACTTTTTGAGACTGGGTCTAAGTTGCCCAGGCTGGCCTTGAATTTGTGGTCCTCCTGCCTCAGCTCCCCATTGCACCCAGCTCTTTCATGCTCGGAAGAAACACAATGGGCCCACAACGGAGACAGTTCCTTAGTAGGCTTTTACCTTCAGGTGCTTAAGAGCTTGTTCCGCAACAAGTTCTTCCTTCTTGTTCCACTCCACAGCATTCATTATACAGGTCCACAGGAGTCCAATCACGGCGGTTTCAGGGAGATCATTCCTCTTCATTTCTTCTTTGACATAAAGCACCACCTGCATTTAACAGAAAGAGGGTTAGAAAGCAAGAGGAGAGTGAGTTACTTGCTGTCTGGTCAGCAAGAGGTTTGAGGAAGGTTTAAGAAATGTTCTGTTTGCTCGCTCCTTCATATTGTCAGATTACAAGAGGAAAGAAAAAGTATAATTTGTCCTTAAAGCAGATTTACCTTTAGCCCAAAAACGAATAGGTTTATATCTGGCTAGCATGGACTAAGAGGACTTTTGTCCTCTTGTTTACATGGTGCAACCCCTTTGGGGTAGTGCAGGGACATGAGCCAGTTTGATTCTCTTGGGTTTCAAGAAGGCAAACAGAGCTGTGAATTTTTACCTCAACTTTAAATTGGGGCGTGGGGTGGTGGTATGAGGATTAAACCCAGGGCCTTCACAATGAGCCACACTCCTACCCCTTTTAAAATTTTAAGACAGATCTTTCTAAGTTGCTAAACTAACCAGACTGGACTCAAATTTGTGATCCTCCTGCCTCAGCCTCCCTGAGTACTGGGATTATAGGTATGTATCAAGATGCCTGGCTGATTCTGAACTTCTTTGATTTGTACAAGTCCATTTTCCACAATTTATTCAATTATTACCTTTGCTGATTCCTATGCCTCATTCTCAGTGAAAAGTTAATTTGTACACAAATTATAAATACAAAGACAAGTTTCTTTACTTGATACTCATTGTCTTAGTTACCTTTTTCATTGTTGGGACAAAATACCCAAGTCCCACAAGTTAAAGGAGAAAAAGTTTATTCTGGCTCACAGTTGGCAGAGGTCTGTCCATAGTGGTCTGGTTCTGAGGCAGAGTGCCATGGCAGAGAGGCAGCACAGAGGAAAAAACAGTTCATAGCTTGGTAGGCAGAAGACAGCAAGCAGCAGCCCACCTTTCCCATTTAACCCATCCAGGCTACCCGCCTTTTGCATCATGCCACCCAGAACTATGCTAATTCCAACCAGTGAACTAATTTAGTACCACACACCCTTAATCCCAGTATCACATGTCCTAGATCCAGCCAGCTCTGAAAAGCCCCACCTATGAGTGCATGAGGCTCTCAGGAGACATCTAGACAGAAGCCATAACACTCTTCAATTCAGAAATACATAGCAGGTTATTTTTGTCCTTTGAATTATGTATAAATGTGTAGATTTACTCTCATTTCTACCAGTAAGGAATACAGGTCTGCCTAGCAATGTATTTCATATTGTATTTATTTAGAATGTTGTTTCCTTTCAAAATAAAATCACAGATTGAGGTTAGGGCCTTAGAAGTGAGTAAAAACCATAATTTATCTTAAGTATTATTTTACAAGTAGCTTAACTTTTGTCTTCCTGTTACGGTTTTTTATCTTTAAAAAAATTTGTGTTTATGAGTACATGTGCACAGTACATAATCTTTTACATTTTGGGGGGCAGTTGGCACATGTACATGACACTTCTTAATTCCTTTTTTCATACCCCTTCCCCATTTCTTGAGTCCCTTTCCTTTTCTTTTGTACTTGTGTGCAGTTCACGTTTACATTCCTTGTATGGAGTTGGTACATGTACATAACACATCCTAATTCCTTTTTTTAGCCCTATGCATCCCTCCCTCCCCTACCTGGCAATCAAACTTGGGACCCTGTGCTTTCAAGGCAAGCAGCAGAACCACCGAGCTAAATCCCTGGCCACTGCATTTCTTAATCTACTCCCCTTTGAGAACACTCTATCTCCCTACTTCCTATTATCTAGATATTATTTTGTTCTTTAGTTTTACTCTGGGTTTCTCATATAAGAGAAACCATGTGGTATTTAAGCTTGTATATCTGATTTATTTCACTTAACATTATGGTCTTGAGGTACATCTGTTTTCCTACAACTGACTCAAGTTTACCTGTATGGCAGAATAGTACTCCACTCCCCAAAGGCTTCCTGTGTTCAGGGACTCTTGGAAGGTGGCTGGATCAGGAGGGTACTATACTATCAGTGGATGCTTCCACTAACGAGTTCAGTAGCTGAGTGTGCTGTTAGGCACTGGGGCCTGGCTGGAGGTTTGGGGCATGACCTGGAAGGGTGTACCTCCCTTCCTGGCTCCTCCCTTCCCTGTGCTTCCCGGCTGTCACAGGAAGCACACCTTTTCCTCCATAGGCCCCCTGCCATCCTGTTTCTGCCTTGGAGCCAGCAACCATGGACTGAAACTGTGAGCTGAAAAAAGCCTCCCCTCCTTTAAGTTATGGGTATTGGGTATTGTGTCTCATTGGTGAGCAAGTGAGTAAGACATTTCCCTTTCCTTTGTGAGGGAAGACACTGCTTTCTTGCCTTCTGGCCTGGATCACAGAACAGCAGAGTGGCTGGGCAATCCCGCTGTCTGAGCTGCCTGGGGGAGCTACAAAAAGGGTGAAATCCTAGCGTCTAAAAGCATCATGATGGGTTTTGGTTTTGCTTCATTTCCCACGAAAAGTCAAGCTTTGGCTTCAAGAAAATTATTGAGTGTATTGCTGACCTCACAGCCATGGGACTTGATTCAATACTTTATGTGCTGATGCTATCAATTTGAAATTTTCCAGCCCTCAACCATGGTAGGAGCCTTGCAGGGCTTAGGGTAGTGACGACAAACCATTTAGAGACGAATACCCAAACTGCAACCCAAAACCCACTTACTTATTGCAAAGTGCCAACACTGCAATTAAACCTGAATACTGAGGTTTTAGTTTAGAAAAAAACTTGTTATCTGATGCTTAGCTGCTGGGGCAACTTGGCTCACAAGCTCTCTGTCAGCACAGGAACCAGGTACTTTGCAATGAACAAAAATACATGTAAGGTAAGGAAAGCTTGTGCTACATGACCTATGTACATAATTCCTTTCATTTCTTTTTCCCCATTACTGGGGATTACACCCAGGCCTCGAGGGTGCTGCTCAGTGCTCTACCACCGTGCTACACCCTAGCCTTCGTTTGTGGCTGCCAGGTCTCCCACCTCCTTGATCGGGCATTCCTGCGACAGCCGCTCTTGGAGCTCCTTCTGCAGCTCCTTCCTGGTGCCCAGGGACTGCTGGATGCGGAGGAAATCCGAGAGCTCCTTGAGCCCCGCATCAGTGAAGTACTTAGCAAAATGATCCACACTCTGCCTGTTAACGGGGAAGAGCTCCTGGAAGAGCGAGGGAAGAGGCTGTTACACAAGAAGCTATTCAAATTTCAGAAAGCATAAAGGGCAAAATTTTCATATCATAATACCACTGAAGATATATTTGGAAGAGAAGAAACAAGGACTGGTTTGCAAAACAAATCTCTAGGATATTTATTGCACCAAGCAACTTCTAAAGTGAAGCAGTTTTTCAAAGAGAGAATGTTAAGCTACTTGGATAAATTAGCTTCACTCATCTTGAGCTCTTCGTCCTTCTATTCCTTTCCTTTAATCAATGGGAGCATGTGTGAACACAGAACTAACGTTGCTGAATTATATACAAGTAAGATACTTTTAAATAATAGTTGAGTTGTTTTAAATTAAGAAAAACTGAAATCATTACATATCTGCAGTTTTCTTAACTACAAGCTGACAAGAGTCAATTAATGCTGAAATGACTGGATAATATTAGAAAACAACACTATTGTTCTCTTAAGGACTTTTATTGTCATTTTGAGAAAATGCTGCTATTATTCTAAAATACTAGCTCAGGAGCAACAGAGAATTTTGTCATTATCTATTAATGATGGTGGTTCTCAAACTCATAGTGAGTACCAATTCTTCATAATTTGGATGTAATTATTTTTTTTTCAAAAAAGAGCAATATACCATAGCTGCTTTCACATTTTCACCTCATTTCATTTTACCCTGCCAGCTTGGAAGAATCTCAGAAACATTTAGTCATGATCTAATCTTGTATGAGCTCAACACCCAACTATGAAATTAAGACAATTTTCAAAGTTCTCAATTTTCAAATAGCTAAAAAAGACTCAAACTTTATATTGGTTAGATTTGCATGTATATAGCCAAAGGCTATGCAGCTCCCATATAAGACTCAGTGGAGAGATCTGTAATGGGTTTGCCACCAAGTATAGGAACACTGCCAGAGGGCTTCTTTGCCAGGACTTAAATTACATATTCCCTATATTATCGTCCTATAATTGTCCTCGAGGCATGTGTTTCAAAATGTCAGAACAGAGTTGGTGGGAACAGCTATCAAATACAGTACACATTTATATTAAAGCAAATATTTCACAGCACACTGGAATTTTGTCACTAATATTTTCACTATCACTCAAGAGCTTCCAAATAAAGGGGAAGGAATGAATTTAATTTCATGGAGTTTCTTCTATGAATCAAAAAGACTTGGTACTTTCTACATAATAACTATATAAAGTAGAAATTTTTCTACATGATAAGCTCAGCCTCAGTAAAGTTTAGCTGCTTGACCCAGTTTATATATCTAGAAATATTTAAGGACAGAGCAACTGGCAGCAGAGGCAATGCTTATTTCACTCCTCAGTCTGGAGCTCCATATTCTGTTCAGAAGAGTGTGACTGCAAAGCGTGATCTAAAGTTAGGCTCAGTGCAATATGCTGTCTGACATATTACTCATAGTTTATGAAGTACACCCAAAGTCCTTATGAATGCTATGTAATATCCTGAAAATTATTATTCAGATTAAACTGAGGCAAAGCCAGTCTCAATCAGACTGTGTCATTCTGTGGCTTGGAACATGGTTTGTATTTGTTGGAAAAACCTATTTTGTTTTCAGTTGTTTGTTTTGTTTTGTTTTGAAGTACTAGGCACTGAACCCAAGGCCTCACCTATGCTAGGTAAGCATTCTACCACTGAGCCACATCCCCAGCCCTTTAAAAAATTTTATTTTGAGACAGGGTTTCACTAAGTTGCTCGGGATGGCTTTGAACTTGTGATCCTCCTTCCTCAGCTTCTTGAGGAGCTGGGATTACAGGAGTGCACCAGCACACCTGGCAACAAAAAAACCTTACTTTGGTATAAAGCTCTGTCCTTTCATCTCTAGATTAAGGTCTCTCTGCTGTTGCCCTTGTTCCTGACAGTTCCAACAGTGACAACCACAGTGACTAAGAATCTAAAGCACATTATACACACATTTTGCAAAGAGTATTTCAAAAGCTTCCATGTCACTTGCAGTAAAGTCAGTGCCCAGATGACATGGGCTAGGTCCTTCTCTGAGCTGATCTACTCTTTGCTGCTGTCTTAAGGCCCACATGTTTTCTTTCTTTTTATACTTCACACTCCCTCACCTTTTTTAAGTCTTAGCACAAACGTTGCTTTATCACACAGGTCTTCCCTGGTCCTGGCAAACTGCTTCCCATATTCATATACATGCTTTAGCTTTTCCCAACATCATTTTTGCCATCATTTATGATGATACACATTTCACTTGCCTATTTAGTTCACTGCTCAGTCTCCTGGAGTAGAATGTTTGCCCCTGAGGGAGTGTGCTTGTTTGCTTCCTGTCAGTATCCCTAATTCCCAGAAATATTCAAGCAAAATATACCTGAAATTTACTTATTAAATAAATAAAGGACAACAGCAACTTCTTCAATTTCTTAATCACTCGTTGCTCCCTTTTTTAGTAATGGGGGAGCTTTTTCCATTCTCACTTCTTTCCAAACTGTGAATTTTTCTTCTATGCTACATTAGTAGATTGCTAAGATCTGATAATATGCTACTTTTCTAAAATGTAGTAGCTCACAGTTAAAGAGAATTTTACTGTATGTCTCCATGAACAAATATTTCCTCCTTAAGGATGGAACTGAGGCCCTAGTTCCTCATGCATGCACTCAGTCGGCTCACATCTGCAGGCAGTCCAGGACCTGACCTCACCCAGCTGGTAGAACCACCACATATGCATCTCATCCCCCAAATACGTGACCATGCAGATAACCCTGCTGCTGTTTATCTGCAAGGAGGCAGTGGGTTGAATTTTCCCACTCTATTGCCAGGCTGGCCAGTGACTTCCTTTGGCATACAAAGAGGGGTGGATTTGGACGCACTTGAGAGGCTCAGGTCAGTCTCTGTGTTCCTGTCCACTGCCATGAGCACAGAATGCCCCAGATGGGAGCTGCTCCTTCTGTCTGAGCCCTAGAATGAAGACATATGGAACCCAGCTGGGCCTAACCAAGATGCAGCTAACCCACGGGCAACTCAGGCTAGCAGACAAGAAATATGTTTGGTTTATTTATTCATTTTTCATAACCTTTGCTTCTATTTATAAGGATCTGTCCTAAATCTTCCAGAAAGTGGGCTCTAGGAGGGCAGGGAAATTTGCTTTCTTTTTTGGTGGTGCTGGGGATTTAAACCCAGGACCTCACACACGCCAATCGAGAGCTCTACCACTGAGCCGCATCCCTGGGGACTCTTCCTATTCTGTACCAGCATCACAAGTTCTAGGATCATGCCTGGCACACAGCATGCACTCAATATGCTAAATGAAAATTATTACTGCTAGCAGAAATCAATTAAAATCTAGGCTACAGGTTTCTTCTTTATCACGATGTAAAGACAAACCTCAAGAGACAAAGGAATTTTAAAATGATAGAAAGTACAACTATTTATACTGACAATTATTTTCAGGTTCTCTTGAGAAAAAGAGTTTTAGAACTACTAGCTGGATCAGCGCCCTTCCACACATACTACAAGGCAAAAGCAGACAACAGACTGGTGAAGAGAATATGGCAGGGGTGTCTTAATTTTAGACTCTTAGAATTGCAAAAGCAGCTCCACTGGGAGAAACACTTATTATCTGCACAGCCGATGTTTCTAGTAGAAATTGCAGGGTGCAGGCAGAAAGTATAAAAACAAAAAAATAATTTTCTTAACTTTCTTCAAAAACTACAAAGATGGAAAAATAAAAATATAATTAAGCACTTGTGATCATGAAAGTTTCAAATTAACTACGATTAATTTGTTTGCTTTCTTCAGTACCCTATTTTCAATCTTGTTTAAACTCAGATTTTATCAACAAACTATTTAACACGTTTGAGATCAGTGTAGTCTCACTCCTGCCCAAGACATTACAAGTATCTCACTTTGAGGGACTGACAGAATTTCTCCCCTCTCAAGTGCTGGGAATCACACCCAAGGCCTTGCATATGATAGGGAATTTAACAAAATCACATTAAAGCACCGATTTCCATACAGTTATTGGTTACCAAAGAAAGTTTAAATCCTGATAAAATGTTAGCATCTTATAGAAACTAACTTTCAGATCTGAAAGTCTTTCCATTCCTCGTGGTCCCTTAAATTTTTCAGGTTGTTTATTTACCAAAGATGGAAATGAAATTAGTTTCTTTTGACCAATTATATAAAATTAAAAGAAATGCATTCCCATTTCAGCACCAGCTCAGGCTTCTGAGTCGTCTATTACACTACAGGAATTGCCAAAGCCCTTGCAGGAGCATCGTGCTCACAACCATTCCCCCCTCTTTCTTTTTTTTAACATGAAAACACTTACAAGCAGCCTCTTGTCCAAGTTGGCTTTTCTCAAGGATGAGGTAACAGAGTTGGCATCTTTTTCTGCCATCCAGGCTTTAAAAAGCTTGACAGCAAATGAGGCTGCAATGCCTGTTTAAAAAAAAGAAGAAAATATCATTCTTTGAAGAAATAAAACCACTTGGCAACGTTTCTTACTAGGTTTCCTAAAATGGGTAAATAACTAAAAGACTTGATTTGATACAAAGGGAAAACAGATAGACCTGTAGGCATAGTTTTTTTCTGTTCATTACTACAAACAACATCTCACGAGAAAGAAAAAAAATAAAATACTTTTCAAAGCATACTTCCTGATTCCAAGTTGGTAGACTTTAATTATTTATGTGTTTATTTTCACTTGGTCAAAAACCTATTTGAAGCTCAGGGTCTTCAGTCCTCTGTCACCCTGTGGTTCACAAGTATTTCATGTTTGTGATGGTGATCATCCCTATTGGCTTTCTGAGCAGCACCATGGCAGGCTGCAAGACTAAACGCCTAGTAGAAGGCAGAAAAAAAGGAACCAAGAAATCAGTTGATCTGTCTTCTAAGAAACCTTAGTATAATGGGAAAGCACTCACTATTTTCAATATAAGAATTATTGGAAAATGCTAGGCATGGAAGTCAAGGAACCAAAATGGCATCTGATGGCCTCAAAGGCCCTGTATTTGAAATGAACCTTGCTGATGTGAAGAACAATGGGGGTGAGTTTAGAAAATTCATGCTAATTACTGTGGATATTCAAGGCAAAACCTGCTTGACTTACATCCATGGCATGCATCTTAGCCATGACAAAATGTGTCCAATGTTTAAATAAAAAAAAAAAAGCAGACCATGATTGAAATTCATCTTGATATCAAGACTACTAATGGTTATTTGCTTTTTTGTTCTGTGTTGGTTTTACTAAAAAGTAACTGCAACTATCAGATATGGGAGAATTCTTATGCTTAGCATCAACAGGTCCATCAAATCCAGAAGATGATGGAAATCACAACTCAAGAGGTACAGACAAGTGGCTTGAAAGAAGTGGTCTTGGGAGCCGGGGATTTAGCTCAATGGTTCCACTGCCTGCCTCGCAAGTGAAAGGTCCCGAGTTTAATTCCTGGTACCAAAAAAAAAAGAAGTGGTCTTGGCTTCCAGACAGCATTGGCAAAGACACAGAAGCCCTATTTGTGAAAACAAGCAAACAAAGCAAACAGCACAATAAAAACCATAGGACACAAAACTGCAATGTCAACAGATGGCAACTAGTTTGGTGATAAGAGAGAGCAGTAAAAGATTAATAGTAGCTGACAGTATAACTACGGCTGCACATGCATCTTCATTTTATGTTTCTTTTTTAGAAAAAAGTATTTTAACATATTTATGAGTTACACTATAAACAGGCTGCTTCAAAATAAACACTTTTTAA
The DNA here is from genome assembly GCF_053883595.1 of Heterocephalus glaber. Lineage (NCBI taxonomy): Eukaryota > Metazoa > Chordata > Mammalia > Rodentia > Bathyergidae > Heterocephalus > Heterocephalus glaber. The sequence continues at coordinate 13,180,928 of NW_028258156.1, forward strand.
AATCTTTTCCCTGGAGATTGAACCTAGAGCCTTCACACTAAACTACATACCCAGCCCTTTTAAAAATTCCTCAGTAAGTCACTAAGTTATCTAGGTGGAACTCAAACTTGTAATCCTCCAGTCTGACTCTTCCCGAAGTGCTGAGATTACAGGGATATCAATGTGCTTGGGTTTTGTGAGTTTTTCTAAGAAGTATTTATGCTAATTGGAAACCACTGAATCACATACCCACATTTAATTATGACTTATTTCAAAATATAAATAATCAGAAAACTAATAGATGGCTCTTCTGTCAGCACTTCAAATTTCTAAATTTACATTTCATTTATTGAAGAGTTATGGAGTACTTGAAATATTTAACTGATTTTCCTGAATTGAAGTTTTCACCTAATAATGGTTGGCTAAGCAGCCTTTATTCTCCGTAACAGAAAACTCCCATTTTGTCCAGGCCAGGTGGCTTCTGATTGGTCCAAGTCCTGGCAACACCTTCTTAGGCACAAATTAGTGTGAAGACCTCAGGCTAATCTCATTTGCCCACACCATCCCTTTGGTAATTGCTATTGGGCCAGCACTGGTCATGTGGCCTATGTCAGCCAATTAACATCTTTATATGCCAATTTCACGCAAGTCTTCCAGGTACTTGCAGATGAAAGCATTCAATCCATTTATCATTTACACTGACACAAACTCTGCCTGATTTTTTTTTCAAATGAATAAACAGAGGAACTAAGTTAAAATAAAATTATGGCTAGGACAATAAAAGATCTACTTTAAGCCAGAGAATTTTAAGATAACAACTTACTACATGGATTTATAGTGTTATTAGTTAATAAATCAGTATTAAAATTCAATGTAAATTTATATAATTAAATCATATTAATACTAAGCTGTAACATATCTCATAAGTAAAAAAAAAAACTGTGGTCGAAAATAGTATAAAAATCTAGATTTAAACCTATGACTCTGCATTAAGGGCAGCAGCTCTTGGTGAAAAGTTTGGGAAATTTCTTTGTAGTCATTCTTCCAGCAAGTGGAATGACCCTACCCCCTTAACCATTTGCTGGATAGGAGATAGGAGGAAAAGAATTTCTTTTTTCTTTAATTAATTTTATTGGTACAATTTAGATATAGATAACGATGGCACTCATCATAAGGAAGATAATTTAACCCATTCTGAAATAGCAAACAAGTGTTTAAACCTCTTGTTTCTCAAGATGGTACAGTACAAGGAAAAACAGTATGTCACAAGTACTACAAGTGACTTCCACAGAAAAGGCATTTCCCCCCTCAATATTTAACTTTATAATTCAAACATATAGAAAAGTTGAACAAAGTGAGCCATACACACACACACACATTCTAGATTCTACAACTATTAATGTTTTGCTATATTTACTTTATTCCCTATCTGTCCATCTCTCCATATAATTTACTTTTTGGGCATATTTCAAAGAAGGCTGCAGAAATTATTTTGAGTTTTTAATGCAACCGGGACAGTGATTATGTTGTAATGGCTAGGATAATTTAATATTAATAATGTTCAAGGTTTAAATTCTTTGTGTGTGTAAAATGGCTAAAAACCAGAAAGATACGTGAAATACCATGAGTTTTCCTGAGAAAAACACATTCAAATGTCCTAAGACTAACAACAGACTAATACTAATTACAGAACATGGACTGTCACAAAGATGAGCCATTTTAGCTAGCGTGCTGCATTAATCTCAGCAATCTGGGAGACTGAGGCAGGAGGATCAAAAGTTCAAGCCCAGCTCGGGTAACTTAGTGATGTAGTGAGACCATGTCTCAAAATAAAAAGAATAAAAAAAGCTGGGGATGTTGCTCAGGGAGAAAGCCTTGGATTCAGTCTCCAGTGGGGTTGAGGGTGGGTGGGATGGGTGGGCGTTTTATAGAGACTCTCTGAATAATACAATTTGACTCTTAACTTACTGTATTTTTTTCTAAGCTACGAGAAAACTATAACCCCTTTCACTACAGGCATGAATGACGGTGGGACTTCATGTGTGTAGGAGGAAGACTTTTAAGTTCTTAGAATTAACAGATGTTCAGACAAAAGTTACATTAGAAAAATAACTGTTTTGTGTTGCATTATAATTTGAATATCATTATCCTCCTACAATTTAATAGCCTAGTTTTGTTTTACTCTGTGAGCAATCATTGTATGCACGCCTGTCCAATTCTTAGAAAAGCCTCTTTGTGCAGCAAGCGCTGACTTCTTCCTAAAAGTACTTATGGTGTGTAAGACAACAGAGGTCACAAATGTGAGCAAAATGGGCTCCTGAGAATGTTTCCCCAAATCTTGGGAGGAAACTGTTCAGGAGAGTGGCCATGTGGGGGTGGGATATTTTTTTAATCTGACAGGGTATTTTTTGATTGTTACATTTTAAAAACAATTTTTAAAATTTTATTAGTATGTTTGCAATTCATGCAGTTTACAATCATCTTGGGGAGTGGTTAAATGTTTGTTACATTAAAGGGGAGCCAGTGCTATTGGGACTTAGGTACAAAAAAATTAAAGACTGTACAAAGCACAAAGCTTCACTGCTCAATGGAGCACTTTCCTCCTAAGTGTGGGAGGAGCATCTCAGCTGAAAGAAATGGCCTGGACCTGCTACTGCATTCAATCTCCGCACTGAGATTTTGTTTCTTTGCTTGTTTTTGGTGGTACTGGGGAGAGAACCCCAGTCCTGTGCATGTGGAGCAAGCAGTGAACTGCTGGGCTAAATCCCAGCCTTCTCATTTTATTTTTAGACAAAGCATTGCTAAATTGTCCAGGCTGGCCTCAAACTTGTAATCCTCCTACCCCAGCCTCCCAAGTGGCTGGGATTACAAGTATAGGGTCCCACACCTGGACACAGTGAAGCGTAAGATTTTAGTCTCTGTCTGTGTAAGGTTGTGCATAATTTTCTTCTAATTTCTTACCGTGAGCACATGCACTCTTTTTATTACTTAAAGACTCCCCCGCCTCCCACGGAGGACCAGCAGTAGAGAAGGCTAACAAGAGGTACTGGTATTTTTCTATTTACGGCTTTCCTTTTCTTTCACAGGTGACGGGTGAGAAACCGGCAGTTACCTTCTTTGACTAAGCTGTCGGTGAAGAGGCTGGTGAGGATGGTGGCAGGAAGGGTGCCGTTACCCAGCAGGATCCCGGACAGCATCGCCAACTTTGTCTGCTCTGTTTCGGAAAAGGCTTTAAGGAAGAGGAGAAGCTGCGGGTCAAACAAAAGAAACCATGTCTATAAAGCAAGGGACCAAAGTTGGAGAGCACCAAGCAGAGTGCACACCCAGCTATCCAGGGACACGCACACGTCTAGTTACCTACGCGTCCTCTCGGAAGCAACGTTACTAGACACTGCGCCATTACTGTGTTCACTCATACATGGCTGTGAGTATTTAAGGAAAGAAAGGACACGTGGAGAAGAGTGTGTAGCATTTACATGGAGCACATATAAGGGATGACCAAAAGACATGGTGAATGTTAAAGAATGGTGAAATTAAAGCTCTTCTAGTAAAACACACTGCCAACAATGGGGTGTGTGTGTTACAAGCGAGGGGGAGTATTTTAAGAGTGATTAATGGCAATGTGTTTTTCATTGTAATACGTTTTTAAATATATATATATATTTTTTTTTGAGACAGGGTCTCACTATGTAGTTCAGGCTGGTCTCGAACACGTGGTGATCTTCCTGCCTCAGCCTTAAATATTTAAACATTCATCTTATTTTCTGATCCTATCACATACATGAAAAAGGGTAAGAATACACAACGCGCATAATGATTTCTGCAATAAACTGATTTTCACATGTTTTTCAGTTATGGTGATATACCCCCAGGTGTAACTGTCTTTTTTTGGGCGGGGGAGGGGATAGAATTCTCATGGCAAGAAAACAAAACCAAGGCCCAAACCACCGCCATCATCGACAACAAAACAGCAAAGAATCCATGGTGTTTTGGACATCCTATATTCACTTTCCTGAGCTCACAGGATATAACAATGTTCAGAGTAAGAATGCTGAAATAGGAAAAGGTTTTTTAAGTTCTTGATTTTTTAAAAATACTTAGATCCAAAACATGCCATTTATTGATGTCACAGTGTCACCACCACCCTTGGTGATGAGGGCAGTGCAACACGCGCAGTCAAGGAAGCTCTAACCAGGCTGTGGTCTTGCAGTGTGGGCTCGACACAGTAATTCTGGCCTAAGAGTGAGTGGGGGTGGGGGGTGTTGCTTGGGTCTTCTGGGTCCCTGTGTTCCAATCCTTCTGCCCAGTAGTGAAGGGAACCAAAAAGGGGCAACTCTAGAAGGTCTGAATGGGCGCCAAAAGCAAATGGGATTACTTTGCATTTTGAATGTTAAGAGTGATCGGACTTGTGGGTCACCCTCTGTTTTCCTAATTCTCCCCTGCTATGTGCTTTGACTATGTGCTTTTTCTCCATTCTATCACTTCTTAAGCATGGTACTACTGCGTTCTCCTGGGATGATAATTACTCAATACAGGGACCTGCTGGTCTTTTCATCATTTGGCACCAATGAAAAGTCACCAGCATCAATACAGACTTAGGTATTTACATGTTAATGACATGATTCTTCTGGTAACCGTGAGGTAGGTAGGGCAGTATTAATGTACTATCCCCCAACAGCTGAAGAATCATTACAGGAAGGTTGTGTGACTGTCTAAATATTTACATTATGAATAAGTGGCAGAACTAGGATGAACACAGTCCAGCTGACTTTCATCTATACTTATTAAATTTTCAACAAATTAAAAATTCCCTAAGAGCCGGGAGTGAAAGAGTGAGAGTAACACAGATCAAAGCTCCACAGAGCGTCAGGAGCACATTAAAAGAGCGCTCATTCATTTAAAAAATCTATTTAATCATGCATAATAATTTTAAATAATCACTGTTCAATGGATCAATATTATAATCATGTTGTTCAACAGAGATGGCTCTAAAATATAGAAACACGATACAAAAGAAATCCTTCTCAACAGCTTTATTCAATACATGAATAAATAGCTAGGGGCATTTTCAAGGTTCACATGAGCTGAGAAGTGGAAACATAAGTGGTAATAGTAGAGAAAATGTTTATTTGAACTTTTACAACATTTTTCTATTTTTATTTATTTATTCAAGTACTTGTTATTTTCTGAGCCCTAGGCAGGTGAGTGAACAATTTTCCCCCATTTAAAATCTTTCCATATAAAAATTAGTATATGGTTTCTGAGTGAGATCACATAATGTAGTATAATATAAAGATGTGAAAAATACCCTGTAATCAAACTCCCTTAGAATTAACATTATTAAGTTTGATCTGCGTTCTTCCAGAGTTTCTTTTTTGGTACTGGGGATCGAACTCCAGACCTTGTGCTTCCAAGACAGGTGCTGGAACCACTGCGCTAAATCCCCAGCCCTCTTCCAGATTTGTAAGTGCACAAATATATCTACACATACATATGCTTTTATATTATAATACACTGATAGAAGTAAAAACTTGTTGGGGACTTCCAGGAAAATGGCAGAGTGGTAAGCAGCAAGAAGTAAAAACTTGTTGAGTGAACCAGATACACTTCTGATCACACTTTCTGTGCATGAACATCTACAACAGTGCTATGACATAGTTTGAATGTCACCCAAGGATTTGCATATTGAAATTTAATTCCCATTGTGAGATATTAAGAGGGAAAGAACTTAATGCGACTATAATATACAGCGGTGGGGCCTTCAGGAAGTGATTAGGGTTAGACAGTCACAACTGAATCCTGGGTGCTTGGTATGAAGGAGAGAGACCAGGAGAGACCAGAAGCTATACATGTACATACGCATTCCCCATCTCCTGCCATGAGATGCCCTGAGTGAATACAGGACTCTGCCAGCAAGAACCTCAACCTGGGACCGGCAGCACTCAACCTTGGACTGGCAGAACCATGCGCTGAAATAAATTTATTTTCTTCATAACTCACCCAGCCTATGCTATTTTGTTAGTGGCTACAGAAAATGCACTAATATAAATAGCTTCAATCCCTAATTAAAGGCAAGAAAGCAGGAACAAAGAAATTACCTCGATCAAGGTCAAACTACTACTAAAGTTGTTGCTCTGCACCTTGCTTTTTCATTTAATTTCTATTTTTTTTTTGAGAAAGGGTCTCACTTTGTCATTTAGGCTGGGCTTGAACTCACTATGTGAGACTGGCCTCAAACTAGCGGGAATTCTCCTGCTTTAGCTTCCTGAGTGCTGAGATTACAGGCAGGTACTACCACACCCTTCATTTAATTTATTATGGGCATTCCTCCTTATCAATTCTTGTAGCTGAGCCTCATTCTTACAAGACTGCTTAATGTTCCTTCCAATATATGGATAATCTATAACCAGTGTCCCCTCAATGAACACTTAAGTTATTTCTCAATTCTGTGATAAACATCTTTATACATATAGCTTTACATTATACCTACTGTTCATGAATATCTGGAATCTCTAGTTTTCATTTTAAGCTCTGTGATATTTAAGATCATAATCTGTAAAACTATTCCTATTAAACAAAGCACTGTCTCACATTAAATATTAATGAAAAAAAAGCCCAGGAAAATCACATACTTCTTCCTTTGGCATTTAGCTAATGCTTTGTCACACTAAATCATTTATTTAACAAGCTTTTATTTAAAACTCATAATGTCCCCAGCACTCCTGGACTATCACTGTGAGTGTGTACCCTTCTATTCCACCACTTTAAACAGGCAGGCATTACAATTCAATTTCTTACCTTTTTCATTTCATCTTCAAACGCCTTTTCCAAATACTTGTATCTCCTGATGAGTTTATTGAAGACCTAAGCATAAAACAGAAAATATTATGTAAACAACTTAAAAATCCATAGAAGTGTAGAAGTCATCTTAATTACTATAATAACAAAGTATAAACATATTCATAGAGAGATATAAAGGCTGTAAGCATTTTAAAGGTGTTCCTATGATTTAGGCAAAAAATAAAATCAAGACCATCTAAAGGATGAAACTAATTCACTGAAGAAAAGAACAGGTAGAGAAACCAAAAATAATGTTGATGAAAATAAAAATGAATAGGATTTTTAATGTGTGAGACACAGAGACTGAAAATAATAACTAAAATACAGGGGTCATATTCACGTAGATGGAGACACACTCGGGAAGAGAGCACTTTCAGGCAGATCATACTCTAAGTGGGTGTCAAACATGTTGTTCACAGATGAGTAAAAATACTACTGGACTAACAATAAAGATTACTGGCCTCATGCCCAGGATGTGCTGCTGTGACAATTAAATTCTAGACTGTATGAAAGTTGAATTTTTAATTTAAATGAACATCTTGTAAATATTTTTAATACCTGTGGAAATGCTTTCTGAATATAGTTCCTTTCTCTTATATCCAAATGAATTACTCCTACCAATTTTTGGTGAATTTCTTAATGCAATTAAGATGGAGCTCAGAAGTAAAAGTTATACTAGTCCTTTGTGGGAAAAGAATAATGAAGTAGGCAGGGAATTGATATGAAGTAAAAAACAAAATTGCATTAAAATCCTACACATTTGATTTCCAACTGACACCAGCACTTACTTGTTTCTTTAAGTGATTATTAATAGGAAAAATAATTCTCTTTATCCAAGAATGATTATCTAAATACCCACAGGTAAATGTCTATGTAAGAGAACAAAAGTCATCGTTTTTACAAAAGCATTTTCCAATGAGCCAACAGCTTTTATGATTTATCTTCCCTCAAATATCCTTCCCATTTATGTAATCTCTCTCTGCTTGATGGCCTCATTCACCAGGTTTTTCTGTCAATCTGTAAGTATTCAAAGATTTTTTGTTTTTGTTTTTTTGGTACCAGGGATCAAACTCAGGTCCTTAGTATTCAATGATTTTTAAACTCAAGCAAGGTATCAAATTGTTTTCTCTTTCAAATACCTATAATCCAAATGAAAAATAAAATCATTTGTAAGAAGAAACCATTCAATTTAGATATAATGAAGAGGCAAACTTCATTATCTTTTTGTTTATAGAAATAGCTGTACTGATTTTTTTTTTCTAGGTCTTCTTTTCTTTCCTTCCAATGGAATTCAAATAATGAATAATATACCTTTGTCTGTATTAATTTGGCCCTGAAAAAATTCTATGTGGAAGGTAAGAGCCACTATTATTTGGCAGACCTGGCAATGGCTACTAAGTATTCAGATTCACGATCTGAATTTAGAAATTGTGATACCTTGTGAACTGCCCTTATCTAATACACAAAAAGATGACTGCAACAATTAAAAGCATCAGCTTCTGAACTGAGGGTATTTACTTCAGTATACTCCTTCTCACAGTGTTTACAGTTATTACATACTACCAGAAACAAAGATTTTCAGAGGATAGATTAGAATCTGGCCCACTCAATTCTGTCTACTTAATCTTTTGTACCATTTAAAAGTATTTCCTCTGGGCATGGTGGCACACACCTACAATCCCAGCACTTGGGAAGGCTGGGGCAGGAGGATCACTGTGAGTCTGAGGCCAGCCTGAATTATATAATGAGACCCTGTCTCAAAAATAAAATTCTTAGTTTTTGTGTCAATTTCTTAAATATAAAAAAGGGAAAAGAAATCTTTGCTAAAATAGCATATAATTAAAAATGTCTAAAGTTTAAATTGTTAATGGCTTTATATCCCAAATTACTTGCCTTCATATGCCTTGCACATTTTAATAACTGAAGGAAAGACAGTCTCTAGCATCTGAAATTTTACCACTTAGCAGTGGTTAATTCCTATGGCCTTTCCCATCTCATGTACCGAAATGAGTATGCAAGAAGATTTGTGAACCCGGGGCTTGCTCATTTCATGGTTTAGCTGAGAATAACTGATGTTAGACCACAGGAACATGCCAACCCTACTCTAGCTGGGTATAATGAATGCACTTATGCTCAGCTTTAAAAGGTAATGTCTAACATATTGTTCCATGTTACGTTCCGACCACTTCTAGTCCTTCATTAGGACTATTGAATACCTGATTATTTACCAAGAAAATGCATATAAAACAATCTGACTTTAGTAAGGATTTCTTTAGTACCAATGAGATCAAACATGTTTTCATATATGGGGGGGGGGTTTCTTTTGAAATGCCTGTATGTATCTGTTCCTTACAGATGGTCTTCATAACTTATTGTCTTGCAGTTTTCACTTAATCTAGATATGAACCTTTTATAGCTCTAACACAATACAAAACCCTCTTGCCTCTCTTTTTCATAGTTATACGGGAATCTTTATTAATACAAGTTGCCAAATTGTACTTAGTCTTCTATTGATTTTTTTTTTTGTTTTCTTCCTTTGCTACTTCAGCCAATGCTAAATGGCTATCAGCGTTTGTGGCATTTCACACATGTGTAAGCACAGCTACAGAATGATGTCTTAGAACTGAAACTGCTGAGCCAAAGGGAATGTGCAATCATGTTTTGAAAGACATTACTTTCCCTAAAGAGAGAACCAGTTCACTGTCCCACTGGACATTGCTGTGTGTACCTGGTGCCCTATATCCCTGACAGGTGAGTGGTTAAAAACAGTTTTATGTAGTGTTCAAGCCCGCTATTTTACTATGAAAGTAACTGAGTATCTTTTCATATGTTTAAGAGTTAGTTAACATCCTATTATAAAAGTGGGCTAGAGAGTTTTGTTTTCCTCAATCCTGTTCAACTGCTTCCCTTGTAAACCAATGGCAACCTCTTAATATCAGGCTCTACCTGAGCATAGTTTCGGATGGTTTCGTGATCTTCATTTGCTGAAAACACACAGTGGTTGGTCATCTTGGTCTTGTCACCGTCATCTATGCGTGTTCCTCCAGGGGCTGAAAAGAGAAAATTACATTTAGTGCAACAGCCAAAGGAGAAAAGCATTTGCAGAACACAGCACTTTCTGCATCCAGAAAAACAAGATGTGAACTATGAGTGTCAAAATTCCGGGGAATGTTCCTATGTAAATATATTACAGGTTGCTGTGTACTGATATTTCCAACATAATACAAACTGGTTGTTCTATTTCACATGCCAAACATAGCATATAACATTGTTGTTCCATATTCTTACATTCTCCCTATCCTATCATTATGAATCTGGTTATTTCCAAAGCATATCTTTAACTATGGAAGCTAAACAGCAACCATTATTCAGTAAATTTAATTCAATCAGTCTCAGCTCAATTCCTGATACTACTTGTGCTAGGACACAGTTTTTCGGGCTTGATAATGATTTGTCAGATTCCGCTTCACCCACCTATGAGATTGGTGAGATCTAATAGACCTCACTGGCTTCTACTCGGGTAGGTATTAAAACTGTTCCTTCTTCACAAACCCAGTTATCCATGCACTGTTGAACAGCATGTTCTCTGCCACTCTGCCATTTGTATTTGCTCATCCAACAGCTGCATTGGCTAGGAGAGTATTTTATTCTCCCTTATCTTTCTTCTTCATGGACTAAACTGACTAGAACAAATGATGCCTTTTTCTCTACAATTCAATTTTCCACATTCAAGGGCTTCACTTTTAAGTTTTCAATGTTGGCCTTTGTAAGCACTGATTGATTAGAAGGGCAGAATCAGAACACAAGGTATTTTTGTTTTGATTCTATTCCATTATAATTAGAGTAGAAGTTTTGAGCAGGTCAAGTCAAAGTAGTATCTTTCATATGCTTAACAAGTACTTGTAGCATACACACTCACACTAGCTACTGTGCTAGGCACCAAGGATACAACAATGATCCAAGCTGAAAAGGCACAAGTTATCTGTTCACCACCACTCTTTCTATTTACTTGTAAATTTAAGTGCCTTGATTTAACTTGTGATGTCAGATTTTCAGATGAAAAGGGTTATATATAGCCACCTTTGTTGCAAATAGAAGCAAATGAGAATTCAACTGAGTTACATTTTCCTTAGCTAGTGCATCTTCTATGGGCTTCAGACTCCAGCAGTTTTGGAAATAAATTAGTTTTTAGAGAAGTCAGTTCCTTCAGGAGTCTATTTTCATTCAATTAAGTTATGCATGAGATTTAATTAGCCCCTTTTAATGAACATATCACCTGGAACATAATTTTGAGATGATGATCTTCTAAAAACTCTGGGCTAATTACTCCTATCTGATAAAAATTACATAACTGCAAAGCATGATTTTGAAAGGGTAGTCTGTTCTCTTAAAAGGTAAGTTTTAAAATTTGCGTCCATTTACATAACACTTGTTATATATGTATTAATTATACTGTTATAACTTCCATTTAAAATTATTTTTTCCTGATATTGGAACTAAGGATTATTTGCCATTTCTAAATGGCAACTTTTCTTTAGGCTGGAGTAAAAGATAAAATATTTCTTGTAGCTATTATACCAAGGGGAAAACTGAAAGACCAATACAGTTGTTGATTCAAGAACAATTAAGAGAAGACAAATGTTTTATAGGTGTAAAGAAAACTCCTACATAGTTGATAAAGTGCTTATATTGAAAGAATATAGCTGGCTGGTTTCATCAATTACATGATAAACCTGTACCCAGTGGGCATCTTGAGCTATACCAAACAGACTGTTCTACCCTCTTCTTGGAAGTACAAAGTGTGAGGAATGAAACTTGGACTGCAGAAATTAATCTGCTGATCACGGCAGATAAAGCCCTGAGATAATCTGTGCAAGATGTACAGATAATTTACCACCTACTGAGGAGTGAGTCAAGTCCAGTGGCATCCAGAGAAGCAGGAGGGGGCCTAGAGGTCTGGTGAGAGGGGAGAAAGTACAACAGCTCAAGAATGACAGAAGGGTCGACAGGGCTGCCTGGAGGTCATTCTCCTGAAAACACTGCATATGGCTTTTGTACTTGACCTGGAATTATGTACAGTGGCAGTGAGTGATTTGTATCAACAGTAACAACAGAAGCAATTCAGTATGTAGTAAAAATCAGTGAACAGGGGCTTGGTACCAAATGGGACCACGTACCAAGAAAGAAGGAGCGATGGTTATGGCAAAGAGGGCCAAGGCTTTGTGCAGCCTGTACACTGCAGGAACTGTGCCATTAAGACATCCCTCATTCAGGCACACTCTGAAGTGAGCGTCTTCACCACTTCTGGGCTTCCCAAGCTCTATGTGAGACACAGTATTGTGTGAGTTGGGCCATGTGCCCGCGGTCGGAACTCCACCTCAGAAGCCTCAAGGTAGAAAACACCCTTCACCCAATCTAGACCCCTGGTGCTGGCCCGCAACTTCCACCGAAGCCCATACAAGGGGCTAAGGCCTACAGACTGGGGAAAGCCTATCTCGGGGGAGGCCTACAAAAATGGAGAATATACTTGAAGTAACAGCTCAGAAGAGCTTCCACCTCAAAAAGAAGATATCAATATACCTTTGTCTCAAAGTCAAAAGATGGTTTAAGTCGTTATTTCTCAATAAAAGGCACAGATTTTGGGCAGGGCATATTTGCACTGTGTTATTTTTGCTTTGTGTAGCAGAGCAGGAAGCACACCTGGGCCCTACTCCCAAGTCTTTGTAACAATTACATTTGCAAAGATCCCTCAAACAATTGAAAATTGCAGGCCCAGGAAAATCTGCCACTCCTAGTGATTTATGGCTACCACGGAAACTAATTATTAACAAGTAAGATCTAAGAATGTCCAGCACAGGAAAAATGGGTGGTTATGATGGCTACCAAACATTTGGAAGAGCTGTTTAATTCACTTAACTAGTATTCTGAAGCCTTCTTCCTGAACACCCCTGCTCTGCAATACACAACCTTTATTTTGCTGTCAGCAGCCTATAACAATCACCAATCTTCTATCTTTAATCCATCTATGTACAGTGTTCGCAGTTGAAAGGATTTTTTTAAAAACTAGGCATAATCTATATTTCTTAGCTAGTTTGTTATTTACAAGTGAAATGGCATTGACAAAACTTCTGAAAGTGGGGTGAGTTCAAAAGAAAAGCTACCCTGTGTCATGTAGGCTCATTAAGCACGTTGAAGAACCTAGACGACACAGTCACACTCTTCTGCAGAACTGCCACTTTCGTGGCCCCTCTATAAACATTTAAGGATTAGAAGCACATGGGACAGTGGCTTTCAGTTAGAGCAAAGTGGCAAACCGCACTGTTATGTCAGCAGAAACCCTTCAATTCTATGTCTTTATGAACCAGCAAACATTTTAAACCTACATTAATAGCATTCCAAGTTGTAACTGAGGTACAAACTGTAGACTCCTATTTGCATTTTTAAATCAACTCTAATAAATGGAAGCTTATAAAGATTCTATCTTATAAGGAGGCATGACAATAGAATTGAAATATACAAGAAGATGGTACAATGCATGGCTTACCCAGCATACTGCCAGCCACCAGGATGTCAAAGAGTGTGTCTGCATAGCGACGATAATCTAATCTTGAGCCTGTGGAGTCCAGAAATTTGGCTACAGCTTCAAGGTCATCACCAGCTTCATTAAGCCCCTGGACAAGTGTATCCCTGAAGACTGTGGGTTCGAATTTCTCTTTTTCATCTAAAATTTTAAAAAATCGTAAGATTACTTCTTTATGTACATATCACATTCCCCAAAGAGACTGACCATGTTCCCTTTGTTCACCATTGTTTCTTTGATAGAGTGATTATTCAGAAACTGAAGGATAATTTAAGTTTTTCCATCAGCTTTCCATGTTCCAAAACATCTTGTTTAAACATTTACCCAAGCAATAGTATATTCCTGTTCAAAGAGGCCACAGAAATAGTTTGACTCTCTAGCTCATAAGTAATAAAATTAATGGCTATTCATTTATGTCATTTGTAGGTTAGGGTCAATGTGAATTACTAACTCTAACCACCTGAGAAAAAACAGTGTAACAAGAAAGTTAAAATACTGTTTCATCCAAGATTGAGAAAGAAAACGACCAGAAAATCACCAAAGAATATAGGAGAAAATAAACATAAGCAAGGATTTACAGGGAGGAAATGAGGACTACCTGTCTTATAAGACAAATAATGCTAGCAAGTATGTCAGTATTTAGTAGGATACAGTATGAACTCTGTATGCATGTTCATGGTTTTGGAGCAGAGTCTCAGCTCTGTGCCTTCCTGGCCCCTTGACATTCTTACACAGCACTGAGGATTCCAAAGCGCTCTTTGTTCATAGAGATTACATCCATGGTGACTTATTTTACTAGACTTTCAGCTACAAAATTTCAGAATATTTATTAATCTTTTTAATGTCGTGGTTAATAAGTAGGCAGATGGATTCTTACATCCACTGCATTCAAGCTAGCCCAATATCACACATTCTACAGACTGGAAGACTCCTCAGTAAACTCATGGGAGAATATGTAAGAAGTAAGTAATATCTTAGGATTATTATAAAAATGGTTTTAATTTTGAGCATCTCTTGAAAGGGCCCCAGAGGACTTAAGGGAATATAAATATAACACAGCCTTCTATCCTCAAAGAACACTGATAAAACAAATACAGAACAATCACAAAGGTGTAGGTTAAAGGTGTTAAGTGAAGTGCTACAGTGAGAGAAGTGGCTTCGGGGTGTGGTGAGGTCAGGAATCGGGAAGAGTTTTGGTCTCACCTCTAGAGATACAGAACTTTAAGTGGGATGCTGACTTGGAGCCAGAAGATAAGAGGAAGAGGAGAAAGGGAGGAAGAGGGAGGGACAAGCACTATAAAAAACTTCATGAATAAAAGTGAGTCCTTGGAAATAAAAAAAAAACTGAAAAAAACTCAATGAAACAACTGACAAGAAAGCTGAGAATCTCTGTTAGAAACTAGAAAAAGGTCAAAGACCTAGAAAATAAGAACAAAAAGGGCAGACCAGTTAAATGTCCAAATAAAAGGTATGGCAAAAAAGACAGAATTTGTAGTTGTTGTAAACATTTTTAAAAAGTTTCACAGAACTGAAAAATGTCCAAATAAAAGGCTGCTTGAGTACCCAGCATAAGAACTAAAGTGCATACGCACTGCAATAGTTATATCCATCATCATATATTTCAGGAGACTGGGCACAAAACAACTATCTGAATTTTCTAGGACAAATAAAATAAAGCAAAATAAAAGAGCAACAACAAAAATAAGTCACACACAATATCAAGAAACAAAATGACACGAATTGCTCAACAGTTCATGAAGTATCAGAAAGCAGAAGAAATTTCATCAAAGTTCTGAAGAAAACAATTTCTAACCCAGAATCCTAGTTTGGCCAAACCTTAATCGAGGGTAAGAGCAAAGTTCACATATAGTGAAATATTCAAAGTCTCAAAAATGGAGAATAAGGAATAAAGTCAAGAGATCCTAGAAAAAAGAAAAGGAACCATGTAAAAGACAGGGAAACAGCATTCTTGTGGGAAAGTGTGAAAGGGGATTTCAAGCATTCTAAATTGACAGCTCTGCAGCTGGCTTAGACAGTAACCTGACCAGGAGTGAATTCTTACTACACAACACAACGTGATGAGATGGAAGAATTCCTTCAATAAACTACCACTGCTACAGTCCCTAAAAGTGCTTTGTATTAAGAGATTTACACAACAAAAGGAAAGGCTGACTAGTTCCAAGGCACAGGAAACTAAGCCAAAAGAAGATAAATTATTAAATTTATTTAATAGAGATAATGAAATAATTTCAAAAAAAGAAAAATAATCAAGTATCAGTTTAGCTGTGACTAGCATGTACAAGGGCATAATAACATAAGCCCTAAACAGTGGTCCAGCTGCAATTAGTATGGAATGAAAGAACAGAGTGGCAGAGCACAAGGTATACAAGAGGGCGTGGGCAGTGAAAGAGAGCTGACGCCTCAATTTCTCCAGTAGGAAGTGAGTATTTAAAGCCTCCCAGAAAAGCCAAGAGATAGCCATAGAAGAATGCTCTTTGGCAGCATGAACATAAAAGTCAAAGGCAGCAGTTAGAAGAGTTGAAAGAGTTCCTCTGGGAGTAGACATGCTGTTGTTATAACATGTCTTACAGAGCTATTTGACTCTTTAAACCATGTGATTGCATAATTTTGATAAAATTAAAACTACATTTAAAAACCAAACTGTCTGGTCTGTACAGACTGACTGCCTGGAGTTGTCTAACACAAGGGATGGGTTATAAAAGTGGTTAACACCGCTTACATCAGCCCCCGACCCAGAGAAGAATGGCATTCCCAGTACCAGTTGGAGTCACAGGGCGTGAGACGCCACAGACACACATAAATTAACTGGAACAATATTTGTCATACACAAGAGATAGAAGGGCCTTTTGATGCCATAAGGAAAACATTATGCAGCCAAGGACATGCTAATATTGATGGGGGGGGGATAATTAGGGTCCATTTGTGAGAGGGGGAAGGGAAATAGATAAGAACTCCTGCAGAATGTATTCTGTGGGGCTGGGGGAGGGGGCAACTGTATCTCTAAGCAAGAGGAACCCACTGGCAAGCAGAGATAACTTCAACCTTATTCAGGATCTGGCCAAAGTGGAATTTTTCCTCCTGGGAGAAAGACTTTTTTTTTTCCTTTTCTATGAGAATATAGGAAGTGAAAAGACCACAGGCTGTTTATTAAATCTTCCAACCAGCTTCCAAAGTCAACTGAGGCCATCCCCACCAACACACTACAAGTTCGGATCAAGTGGTAGATCAGATTCTGATGATTTGAAAATTATGACTTGAGACAATGGGAATATAAGTAGGGTAAATGAAAAAAATACAGGCTATGCTGAGAATCTCTATCAAAGACTTTGTTTTGAATTTAAGAGACAAATTTAAAAACTTGTGATTCTATTCCCATTAATATTGCCATTATAATTTTCCAAAAGAATTACCAGGGAAGAGGAAAAGTTAAAGAAAACATATCATGACCAAGGATACTTTAACAGTGAGCAATAAAGCATTATGTCAAAATGATCACATATATTGACTATCTTAGAAGATATGATGGCATCACAGAATATCCTTTTGTATGCTGAAAAAAAAAAATCTCCCACCTGTAAAGACAGTCTCCATGAGGAAAAGAAAACTCCTACACTAGAAAATGGTAAGAGGGCCGGAGATTTAACTTAGGGGTGCCACTGCCTGCCTCGCAAGTGCAAGGTCCCAAATTTGATCCCTGGCACCAAAAAATCAATCAATAAATCAATCAATCAATAAATAAATAAAATTTTTTTTTAAAAGAAAGAAAATGATAAGAACACTAATGGAAATCTGGTAATCAAGACATTTTACCCAACGATTCCTTTCCATCTGGAGCAACTGTGTATCATGCAGTTTGTATTTCATTTGTGAAAGAACTAGCAGAAAAATTTAGAAATGCCATTGCCTCCTTTCACAAACCTCCCTTGAAGTAGAAAGTATATAATTAGGGCCTGAAACTTATACTGCTAGTGAATCACAAATATGACACCAAGAGTTAGTCATAATAGCCCTTACAGAGAAACAAGCCTATTCTTGACACTCAAATATGCCTGTAAGTTATCTAATTGCATTGCTTACTGCACAAACTATAGCAACTGGTAAATATAGCATTTGCCCAATTTGTTAATGAACTGATGAATAACATATCCTGTATCTCTTCCTGAAGGTTACTAAATTATAGTAAGAAGTATCATGTATTTTCTAATTATACACACTACTTGTATATATATTTCAGGGTTTAAAGGTTTATCCAGTTATTAACACCACTTATGGTAAATCTTTTTTTTTTGTTTTGTAGTGCTGGGAATTGAACCCGGAGCCTCATGCATGCTAGGCAGGAGCAGCTCTGCCACTGAGCTACACCCCCAGCCCAGTAAATCTAATAGTGATTTTAAATGAACAGCACAAAGCTCAAGTCTCAGGGAGAAACCTGAATACGTGGTCACTTCAAGTGCCTACAATTTGTTCACTTTCTTCCCTCTATTTTCACTAATTTTATCCAGTTTCCCTAAACATGCAAATCTTGGCAGCAGAAAAAATATATGTAATAGGGTCTTGTTGTATGGAGGGGGATGATAAGAACTCTAAAGAAATATATTCTGTGAGCTGAAGAAGGGGGTAACTGTATCTGTAACTAAGAAGAACAATATTAAGACACCCTCACTCTGGATCTGGCCACCAAAAGGTAATTCTTCCTCCGAAGAGAAAGACGTTTTCTAGAATATAGGACGTGAAAAGACCACAGGCTGTTTGCCAAGTCTTGCGACCAGCTTCCAAAAACAGTTGAGGCCCATCCCCACAGACACTACAAGTTTGGATGTTGTAGCAGGAAAGCCATTCAGTTATTCCAATTAGTAAGGCATGGTAACAGCCGAGGGGAGAAATTTCATCCTTTCAGGTTCCCACAAGCCACATTAGACAATGTAGCTCTGGAAAACATATACGATAAGCAAGATATATAGTATTTTATAAAGGAAAAGAGGGTGTTAAAGGGGTTCTGTATGATGTCTAAGGGAACAGTTTCAAAGTGAAGACAGATCTTCAGATAGTTTAGCAAAGGACCGAGGTATCCTCAGTACTTTCTTCTCCTTTACCTCACAAAACTGCTATATATTTATGTGAAATCAGCCATATCATAATGGCAAAGCAAAGCCAAAGTATGGTAAGTCGTCAGGAGGCAATGTGAAGTTGACACAATTTGTTTTTTCCAGTCAGCAGTTTGGCCCAAAATGGCTCAAATGTTGCTTAAATTCCCATCTGACCTGAGTTATATAAATTCATATCTACTGACAAACAATATATATTTCCCAGAAGTTTTCCCTGAATGCTCTCATGACATAATCACGATGACCAAATGAATCAGAGGCAAACCTGTGAAGAACTGGAAAACCCTTCCAGTGGCTGCCGGGAAGGCCGGTTTACCTGGGGATCTTGTCTGCTCTTGCTCAATACAATCTTGGGCCGCCTTGGCTCTTGAGCTCAGTGAATCAGCGTCACACTCATCAAACTGCTAGAGCTAGAGATCCAGGGCTGAGATTAGCACATTCCCTCCGCAGACGGTCAATGGCAAACCTTCTGTGCCTCCCAGTAAGGTGTATATTAACTAGTATCACATTCCCAGGGCCCACAATCACTTCCCTGGAACAAGGTCATGGTTCACTCCTGATGGCTCCTTTCAAAATCATCTATGCAATTTTTTTCTTTAAAAAGACTTCAACAGTGAGACAATAAATACATGCTAGTTAGCTTGTGTTGATATCTGCTTCCAGAGTCCAATGGAGAAACACACAGTCTGTACGACTGAGACAAGGACTAAACAGAAGAAGGTGGCGCAGGCTATCCATGTACTTACAGCTTATGTAATCAAGTTGAGTCTTACTGGTGTCTAGTGACTCCTTTAGGCTCTTCGGATATATATGATAGACTGCACTGGAACTTCCGGTCTTCCTAGCTGACTATACCTGCTACCTAAGTGGACACAGCCCTGCAAGAGAACGTGGGCTGGTCGTGCTAAGGGCGTACAAAGTGGGCTACCAGCTGAGACAACTCTGCTCAAAGATCACCTGCCTTCACAACATACTTTCTTAAATATTTTGTAGCCATTCTCCAAGTTAACAATTCATCTCATGTTTCCTCTTTGAAAGAGTTTCCTTATGGAGTTTCAGTTTGACTATTTTTATACAAACAATACAACTCCACAAACTATAAATATGTAATATTTTTTATATAATCCATACCAAATTATGCAAAACTATATATTTTTGCAACACTATGTAATTGTATAAAACTGACTAAATATTAAATCATATTTAAAATATTCTTCAGACAAAATGGATGGTAAAATAAACAACAAATAAAAAAAACAAGTCACTCACATAAAGACAAGTTTTACCAGCCATCATCACACAGTGTCTACTACTACTACTATTCTACCCACAATAAAAGCCACATGAAAATATTATGAATTTTAAGGGTATTCAGGGCAGAACATTTAATTTGGCTTCCTAAGTTCTGAGAAAGTAAAAAACTTCAGTACCAGGGCCAGGGATTTAGCTCAGTGGTTTTGCCGTCTGCTGCACAAGCGCAAGGACCTGAGTTCGATCCCCGGTACCAAAAAAAAAAAAATTTTGCCGCCTGCTGTGCAAGCACAAGGACCCGAGTTTGATTCCCGGTACCAAAAAAAAAACAAAAACAACTTCAGTACCGCTCTCCCTAACTTATTCCACAGTATGAGCATCTTTGCCATCGACAAAGAAACAAAGACAACAAAGAAAACAAAACTCAAATACAAATGGTGAAGTTAAAAACTTCAAAGTTTATCAATTGTTTGAATTTTATAAAGATATATATCCCAGGCAAGTGGATTGACTTGTCCAACAAAGACCTAAGGAATTGGCAATCCTATGGTTTGACTTCAGATTCTACATTTGGATCTCACAGGAATAAATTTGTGAGGTTAAGTGGAAGTAGAGATCACTGTAACTCTTATCTTCCAACCTTAAATATTGACCTTATATATAAACATAAACCTACCCCTTTTCCGAGTTTTGAACCGCTGGCCTGTTAGCACTGGCTTCTGATGCTTATTCATAAAATTTCTGAAAAAGAAAATAAATATTAGGTATTTTAAAATAATTACTTCATAGAAATATGTAGTTATCAGTGTGTGTTCAACTTGCAACACAAATAAAAATACTTTTTTAACTACTGAACTAGCAAAAACATTAAAGTGTTGGCAAAGGACATAGGGAAAACAACCGCAGTCATTAACTTTGGCAGAGGCTGGACTCCACGTAATACCTTTTGGGGAGCATATGATGAAAAGCTATAAATACTCACATGGATATAACCTGTGGCCCAGGAATTCCTATACTAGGCATTTGTCCTACACTTAAACCCACAGGAGGATGCAAATATATGTTTGTCTGTGTATCTGTAAAAAGGTTTAACTGCAGCATTGCTGAACTCATGAGCAAAATGAAGTTAAATAAATCCCCACAAATATGAATCTGGTTAAAGAAGCTGTCATTTAGCTACTGCCTGGGACATGATACAACCTTGTAAATGAATGAATGAGATCGAACTGTGCTGCACTTCTTACCCTGGCTCCATTTCCGGCTATGTATTTATATGAAATCCCCCCTCTTCCATCACTCATGGCATTCCAGCCACACTGCCCTCATTGCTTTGCTTCCTATAGAGAGCATGAGGTCTGGTCTCTGAAGCTGTGTGCCTGTCTCTCTTTCCAGAAGGCTCTTCCCTAGCCTTCCAGGGCTCACTTCCTACATTTATTCAAAGGCCTCTTTTCAGAGAGGCCTCTGGACTATTCCGACATAAGTGGCTCTGTGTCATTCTTTGTCCTTACCTAGATTAATTTTTTTCAGGATCCTTTGCACTTCTTGCTATTTTACTATTATGTGTTTCTCCGTAGTTACTTTTTCTCATGAGAGAATTACCTCAATGAGGTTTTATGCAATACTGTGTCTTCATACCTAAAAACTGGGGATGGTGTAGGCATTTATTAAATACTCATCAAATAAGCTGTTCTACTAATATGGAAGGGTGTTCAAGGCATATTGTTTGTGGGGAAACAAGCAACTAACTAGAACAGCGTAAAGCGTAACTTTTCTGGCTAAATGGGGATAAAATAATATATACAAGGAAAATTTAAGGATAAAAATATGCCAAATTTGCCCATAAGATATCTTAACAATTGAGAATAAGGCAGTCTGAATTACAGTATACAGTGAGACCCTATCTCAAAAAACCAAAAAGAGAAACTAATTACAAATGAAGTGGAAAACACAAAACATAATTTAACATTTGAACTGAAGGAATTCTTATCAATTCTATAAAGTAAAATGAACTCACACATTGCTTTGAGACCAATAGGTAACTAAGCTAGCATCAACAACTTGAAGGAACCTAGTGGAAGAGATAAAATCCAAATACCTTTAATACAATGTGAGAGTTAAAACAATAGCAGTACCAGCATAGTGAGGGTACGCAAAGCGGACTGATTTGTTGTCTGTACATGGGGAAACAGATACATTTTGAAATAGTTACAAATGCTATAAACTCAATGTAACCTCGTTTTCATTGATGGATGTTGGAAACAGAGCTTCTAATCCATCGTTTATACTCACTACAACACTCATTCAGAACGCTCTCTGTTGGGGCTTGCATCAGAGTCACCCTGGATGGGCAAACATTTAATTGGAGCAAAAGTGATGACGCTGTATATTTTTCCCTCACCTCCCAAACTGGGCAAATATTATTCCAAATGTATGCTTATTTTAAGGAAAAAATAAAACAGAACAAAAAGCCTGTTAAAAGAGTTTAAAGTTACACTCTAAAATTAAAAAAAAAAAAGATAAGAGTCCAAATAGCTTCAAATATTTTTAGCAGGCGAATGTGCAAGCAGTTACTCTCTACTGATGTTTTTATTCTGTAGCTTAAAAAACATTACATTGTGAACCTTGTCTAAAACTTCTTTTTGTCTGGAATACAAACTCATGGAATTCCCTTTTGAACTTTATCTTCGCACCTTTTCCTATTTTTTCTGATGCTGGAGAATTACCATAAATATACACCATGAGAGAACTACTGTGTTTCTAACCTCTGGGTTTTCGAAACACACAAGTTTTTCTACACAGCTCAGTTTTAGGGGCTTACTCTCTACACCCCCAATACATCCTCTGTACAGAATGCAAAGATTTTAACATACATGCCCGCGACATGTAGAGCAAAAACAAAAAACTCACCCAGGTAGTGAAAGACTGAAGACACCGCTTTCACTAAGCGTCTATCTCACAGCTGTTACTATTTGGGGCACAGGCACGGCTTCCCTCTAAATTTAGCTCTCTGAGCTGCACTGTAATCTGCTCTGGTGAGGGTCAGCCTTTATAAGGTCCTCACTGAGCACATACAAAAGCCTGGCCCAAGAGAAGCTGGGGCACTTGCAATCAAAAAAAAAAAAAAATGGTGGGAGCTCAAACCTCAGAAAATAACAAAGAAAGAGTAACAAAGGCAGTTCTGTTCTATGTTTATTACATCACATTACAATTTGACATTAACGAAAAATATGACAGCTAAAAAAAAGTTTAACAGAATCCTCAAAAGATAAATTCATCTGAGGTACAATATATGCATCATGATCTGACTTCCACTAAACAAATACACAAAGAAAAAGAAACTGTAAGTCAAACACAGACAATAAAATCTCCTGTCCCAACAAAATGTGACAGCTCTATGGTTTGAAATAGTATTAAAATGCATATAAATTGGTAAACAAAATGGATTTCAGCAAGTCATATAAGAGACTAGATTTCTGGGTTATCTCAGAAGATAAAGGAGCATCAGAAAAATAATCAATGGATCAAAAATTTGGAAACTAGTTATTAATGAATTAAACACTTGTGAAAAAAATTCCTGTTTGAATCTAAACTGAAAGGTTTGAAGAGACAGTTTTGGGTCTGCTATGTTAGATGTGTGTCACCCACACATCTAGTGACAGGACTGTCCCCATCCCCAGCAGATCCCATCCCTTAACTCCCAGACTCGGGGATGAGGTGCGGCAAGGGGCAGCAGCAAGCACAGGCCTTCTGGTGTGAAAGTGCTAGCTGCCCAGCCCAAGTAAGGGACAGACACCCTGGATGTTGACTGATAAGTCTTCCCTGGTGTTCTTGTCTCTTTAATTCTATTTTAGAAAGTAGCTGATCTATCAGAGAAGGACCTAATCTTCCAACTGTCCTGACAAAGAAGTGATTGTTCTTAACTAGATAACACAAAGTTTTGGTCTGATACCCTTTTGTGTGTTGAAGATCAACCCTTCCTCATCTTTTCTTTTTCTTAGTCACTAACTTGCCAGGGTTGGGCTTGGACTGCCTCAGCTTTTCAGGGTGGTAGAATCACAGGTGTATGCCCTGCTTAGCTATATTTTTGACTGGTCTTCTTTAAACTTGGAAAACCTGTCTTGTAAAGACAGGCCATACCGCTAACATATTCTATGCGTATGATAATTATGCTATTCACACAACCTCAACCTTCTGACATGTGTACTTCAAAGCAAGGGTCACAATGAAAGGACAGAAAGAGTATTTTAAGCTCAGTGGGCTACATGGTTTCTTTTTTAACTACTCAGTCCTGCTGTAGCAACCTGAAAGCAGCCACAAACTATACGCAAACAAATGGCCATGGCTGTATTCCAATAAAATTTCATTAGCAAAACAGAGAGTAGCCCTGATTGGGCTCAGCTTGGCTGTGAAGTATATTCAAGACCAGTGGTGGTGAACCTCCGGCATGCGTGCGGCAGCGGGCTGTTTGTATCACTGAAAGCTCTAAAGGTTCTAGTCAGTGCATCCAACAGAACCATTCTACATTAGAATCATAATCTCTATTATTATATTATCATACAGTAGTAAACACACTGTCCAATGTGTCAGTGGACATATTTGGCTATTGGGTCCTTGAATTGTGGTATGACTGAGGAAGGAATATTTAATTTTATTTCATTTTTATTGATTCAATTTTAAATTTAAGTAGTCAATGTGACTAACAGCTACTCTGTTGGGTAACTCAGTTCTAAAGCAACGCTTACAGCTACAAATATGAAAGTTGAAAAAAATGTGAAAACACAAAGAATAGAAGTATCTAATTAACATATTTCAAATAAAGTGGCACTAAGGATCATTTTGCCCAAATTTCAAAGTCACACAGCTACAGTGGACAAGGAAAAAAAAATCACCACATTGCAGAGAAACCTATGTATTTAGTTAATATTCTTTAAGACTTTAGAAAAGGATTTTAGAATCTAAAAAGTATAGAGTAATAACATCACTTTCAAAGGAGAAAGTGTTTCATAAAGATAAAAATAACACCAAAAGAGAACTCCACGAAACTGAGCTATTCTCATGAAGTTCTTTGTATTGAGTAGCAAGAGTCTTAAGAATTACCTTCTAATTCATATTCTAAAGGAGCAGGATAATCTATGAAAGAAAAGATTATAAATTATCCACAATTACAAACAATTCTCCTTTCCATTAAAGCTAAAACTATAAGAACAGCATCATGAAATCCTTTAAAGAACATCTAGGACCCAGGAAACTTCGAGGTTGGTAACAATGTAACAAAATTCTCTCCAAAGAAACAAAAATAATTAAATTGGCTCTTTATGCCTATAAAAACACTATAAACAATCTGTTGCCCAGAATAACATTAGCTTGTTTAATATCCTTATCTTGGTCTTGTAACTAATGGCCTCTTTATACTCAAAATCCACCCTCTACAAAAAGCTTAATTAAATGTTCTCACAATTCTAGTTTTAGTGCTTAAAATTATTAAAAAATTTAAAATAGCAAAC
The DNA here is from genome assembly GCF_053883595.1 of Heterocephalus glaber. Lineage (NCBI taxonomy): Eukaryota > Metazoa > Chordata > Mammalia > Rodentia > Bathyergidae > Heterocephalus > Heterocephalus glaber. The sequence continues at coordinate 13,206,208 of NW_028258156.1, forward strand.
AGTCTAACTATAAGTTTATAAATAAACTCATATTCTTTTCTGTAATACAAAAATAACTGCTGTTACATGCCTGCCCCTTCATTCTTATCCTGTTTAATACAAAATAACGAAAACATTTTTTGTCAAAAAGCATGAAAATTAATGTTTCTTCCAAAAATTTACAAACATAAAAACTGAAAAATGAAAAGTGAAGAATATTACTGACAGAATAGTATACATTGGCTTTGAGGCAACTCATCCCTCAAATATGTTTCGGGGTATTTTCATAGCAAAATGTCCCAAAGCCTCTGATTTAGATAAGATTCTGAGAATCTTTGTCTACAAGATAACATGATGATAATTACTGCATACTTACAATATTAAAATTTGTAAATCCTGAAAATTTTGAGGAAACTAGCATAACACAAGGAAGTGTCCAAGGACAGCTAAACGTCCAGTTGTGGTTTCAATACACTTAGGGACACACCAAGCGCTTTTGGATGCCTGCTCTGTGTAAGACATTAGAGAAGAACTTATCAAGAAGAAGTGATAATTTTATCCCCGAGGGGGCCACTTGGCAACGCTGAACACCCTACGTGCACACACGGCAAAGCCCTCCACAGTAAAGATTTTGTCCCAAACCTCAAGCGTTAAGGCTGTAAGCTATACTGGATGAAATGGAACAGAGGTAGCCCTGGTCTTAGGAGTGGAAAGTGAGGCAAGGGACTGAACCTTCCAGACCAAGGACTAAGCAGATAGTCCCCTGAATGGCTTGTCTGTATCTGCCAAATGCGGATTCAGACAAAACCAACTTATCACTTACTAGACAATTTTATCTGAAAGTAAAAGTGTGATTAGAAAAAATGTTCTTTAAAGTAAGTACAAAAAAGTATACATATTTAGAAGACAGGTGCATGCCTAGAATCCTAGCTTTCAGGAGGCCAAGGCAGGATAGTGGGGAGTTAGAGGACAGGCTGGGATACAGAGCGAGTTCCAGGCCACCCTGAACTACATACATAGCAAGACCCTGTCTCGATAAGTAAAAAACAAAACAAAACACATATTTTAAAATGCATAAAATCAACTTTTCTGGTCTCTGATACTAACAGATGTATTTCTACATTATTCACAGGACGGTTATGTTATTCACAGGATGGTGGTGAAGAGGCAAAATAAGAAATTTAAGGAGAGATGTACAAAACAGTAAGGTGAGCATCAGTGAATAAACTTTTCTAACTTCAGGAAGTTGCAATAATGAATAGGAACAAAAAGATAAAGAAAACAGAAATTTTAAAATGCAATATATCACTAAATATGAAATTGTCTTATTTTTATTACTTGGAGAAAACAATATATGCTAAGTATATTCAGCAGAATGACAAATTTTGTGTACATGATATGATCTTGGCTACACAAATACAGTAGCACTCAATGAGCAGTGGGCTCAGGGAGACATTTTATTCTTATCTATACTTCTCTGGATTTTCTACAGTATAAATATACAGGTCACTTCTTGAAAATTATATATATTTAAATTTTACCCTCTCCTGAAATTTCAACCAATTCCAAGTTACAAACAATAGTATTCTTGCATAAAGAGAAATGATATTTAGACATGATCTTAATTATATTCTCCGCTATTAGATATCATTTTCTACTAAAAGAAACCAAAAGTCCTTGAATAAAGGCTGATTCCAAGATTGGAGCAAGGAACATTTACCATGAATCTAGACATTTTGTGTTAGGGAGCTGAAAATAAAAATCAAAAGATTAAAACAACACAGAAGCATCTTGAGGAAAATTTGACTTCCCTAGCCCAAGACAACTTGATCACCAAAATACTTAAAAGAAAACAATGACTAAAAATCTACTGAACTCAAAGGACCATACTTGTATCACTTTATGTTCATTCTGAAGTAAATAACTGATCAGTACACAATGGAAAGGGGAGTAACTGGGGAGAAGGGAAAGCATTTTCTCAGTAGAATGCTAACATTAAACAGAAAAGGAAACACGGAGTTAGAAAATTTGCCTCTTTCCAATCTTCACACCAAAAATTGATTCATGCAAGATTCATCAACGTATGCTAAATCTAGATGAATGTACGTGTGGGCGAGTATGTGTCTGATGATCTACAGGATACATATGTAGCCTCAAAGTATTCTGATATAAATTACCAAGGTAAAAGGAGTAACTACACACTGGAGAAACAAGACAATACCTTAACTAGGGGAAAGGGACAATCACATATTTTCAAAGGATTTACAATGAAAAGCACATGATATTGCTCATGTGGTTTTACAGATAACGATGCATGACCTGAATCTAATCATGAAGAAACAAATGCCTATCCAGGAACATTTTTCTAGACAAATGGCCTGTATTTTTTAATATCTCTAAAAAAACAAAAATTAGAAAACTGTTCCAGATAAAGACATAACAACTATGGCAGCTATGTTAAATTCCTTAACATTGCACTGTGTATTCTGTAAGAAAAGTAACATTAAGAAATATACATTGAAATAAAAGGATGTAGTGCATGAAATTCACTCTCCAATCATTCAGAAATAAAAATAATTACATATACATAGAGCCAGAGAGCAAAGGCAAATCACAGGAAGCCATAGGGCTCTTAGGGAGCTGAAAAAAAGCTCAGGAAGCTGCACACCATGGAGATTTTGTATTTTCTGGGGCTCCTTAGAAAGAAGCTTACCACAGAGAAAGGTAACATAATTTACCAAATCCCTCAGAAACTGCTCAACTGTAAAATAGGAAACAACTCAGCTGTACTGATTGTGCATTCCAGGAAAAAAACAAATTAACTTCTGACACAAAGATGTCTATAATAAATACATTATTCCTGAGCACCAGATAAAAAACATTTTAAATGCTGTTACTGCTGCGTCAGAAGAGGCCGTGTTTCACCTTGCTGCAAACCTGAACTACATGAAATCCTTGGCCTAAGTGAGCCACAAACTGCCTACCCATGCCCTATGCTGTCTCTGTAAGTCCCGCCCTGGAAATATTTTTCCATATTACAGTCTTGAGTGAGGAAAATCAATCATTAAGATCACCACCATGAGAAGAGTAAGCAAAAAAAAAGTGTGTATGTGTGTGCATGCACATGTACAACAAAAGAGCGGAGGCTTTGAAGAACAAATCTAACCTTCACTAATTCAAAACAAATACATAAAGAAAACATTACGACTCCTGCACAGAAAAGTTTAAAAATTTCTCAGTGAAACCCATTATTTTTCTACATATTTAAAAAAATATCAAAACAATACCCATGTACACACAAAATGTTACATAGCAATTTAACTGATTAAAATATGCATCCCAGAATTACTCACTGAAAGATCTTTTCCCCTCAAAAACCTATGATGTTGCCAGTTATCAATGCTCTTTCAATTAATAAGGTTCTGAAACCTCCCTTTCTAAAGAATCTCCCCCAGTCTATATTTTCTTAATTATCCTCAATGATGAAAAATTTGCTGTGATGGATGGTTTAACCGTAGCTATCATCTGATATTTCAGAGTCTAATCTGGGGAAGCCTGTGGTCCTTCAGAAGCTGTCCGCCTGTCCATTTCAATATACCTCCTGGCACACACACCCTTCTGCATGCATTTGTAATGAAATGCTGAAATATTGAAAGGAAACAAAAGACTAGGTGATCAAGTTGACAACAGCCCTGTTAACTGAAAGTGAGAGATGACTATAAATCAGTGAGCTTGATTTATATGTATGGCATTAAAAGCTAATATATACTTTTCAAAAGCAATTTCAAAAATGTATTAATAAAAGTAATCGACAGAGTAAATATATAATTTCACAAGATGATTTGGAGGTTCCATATCTGCCAAGATCTGAGCTTATTTTACCCATTATGCTTGGGTAATGGGTAATGCTTGGGTTTATCATGTTGTATTTATTTTATATAAATATTAATCTCATACATTTTACATATAATGGATACAGCTTGCTTATTTAATAAAGGTGTGCAGAAAAAAACCCTGTTGTAGATAAAAGAATTCGTTTAAAAATCATTGATTATGAAGTTAAGCTTACCATATAGATTACAGAAAATTTAGGGACAAATTAAGAAAAAATATCTCTAACTCTAACTTTCTGTAATAATCACTACACACAGTGATATTATAAAATCCTTAATTCCTGAGTAAAAACTTAAAGTCTAATTATCACATTATATTTTTAAGCTTAGAAAAAATGGTTTATATCCTTTTATTTTAATTATCCCCTTTAAACTCTAAACTGGGGGCAAAACAACAACAAGCATTAACACAGTGTAGAAGGACATAAAATAAAAAGTTATGTTTACTTCTCAGCCTTTCACTCCGCCCTGGTGTCCCAGTACTACCCCTTGCTTGGAAATACTTTTAACCCTTTAACATTGTCTTATGGAACCTTTTGGAAAATGACTATGCATTTGAAATTAATAAAAGGAAAAGGTAGTATTTATAAAGAGTCTTCTCATCTCCGAGGCTCATTTCTTCAGAAAAGTGCTGCTTCATTGAAGACAGCTCACTAGATGGTGAGCCAGACTTAGCACAGGAGAAAGATGATTTTTTTTTTGGTATCAGGGATCGAACTTAGGACCTTGTGCTTCTGAGGCAGGTGCGGTGCCACTGAGCTAAACCCCCAGCCCCCTGAGAAAGATGATTTTTATGCGAGATTTCCTTTCCACCTGGAACATGAAATTGGAGACAGCACACATCAAAGGCCTTCCTTAGTGAGACAGGGAAAACCAGGAGATGAGAAGCAGTGAGGAGCAGAATGTCAAACACAGGCCAACAGGTCAGTTTGTAGAGGCCTGACAGACAGAAGTGATGGAGTGTTTTCGACTACTGGGCAGTCAGATGGTCAGTTATTACAGCAAAGTGTTGAAGCGTATCCTCTTCAGTTTTAATCAAGAAGGAAAGAATACAAGATCTTCTGGAAAAAATACCTTCATCTGCTAACCAGTGGGAGAATTCTGCTTTGTTGAAACTGTGTGAAAACCACGGTGGTAGGCAGTTGGATGGGTGTGCTGGTGCCCCACGCCTGCAATCCCAGGTACTCGGGACACTGAGGCCTGGACGATTTATTGACTTAGTGACACCCTGTCTTGAAATGAAGGGGAGTGGGGTGTGGATGTAGCTTTGTGCAAAGACCCTGGGTTCAACCCAGCTCAGCAAAAAAATCAAACATGATAATGACCTTCAGGAAGCTCAAAGGTGTTGGTGGGCATGAGTCCAAACATTTGCTTACTTATTAATTCTTCCAACCAAGAAACTTCTGCCTCATCATCCCAGATTTGACTGGGGTAGGGTGTGCCCAAGCCTGTCTAGAGAAGGTGGACCTTTATTTGATGGAAGGACACACACACACACACACACACACACACACACACACACACACACATGCCTGTAATACAATGAAAACAGGAACCGGTTAAAAATGCTGAAAGCCAGCCTAGGACTTCATGGGCTACAGCACACCAAGGAAATGGGGATGCATTCCTTGATAATTTTGTATAGAAGTAGACCACCTGAATTCAAATTGAAAAAACAAAAACAAAAACAAAAAACAAAGACCAGTGCAGTACTACAAATCCTCTCAATTACTTTTTCAACAAGGCTCAAATACGGACAATTATTCCTTTATTTACCAGTTTGTCAACTACTCCAGTCTGAACCTGGTCAATAGAGGCAGCAGGGACCGGACTAGACAAGTTTCATGGTGGTCACTATCTAGTAGCTGGCGATTTGTTCTGAGTACCGACAAAACATCTGGAAGTATGCGGATACAAGCACTGACAATCACTGCTCTGCTAAGACACAGAACATGGCGTGCATTTGGATGGCAGCTATACTTACTACTACTTTAACAGTTGTGGTTTCTACTTTGTAACTCATAATTGACATCCAGGAGGAATGGAACACTTTGAAAACCATGGATCTACACAGAGATGTCAAACCACATGGCCGAGGCCATGCATTTCATTTTAGCACTGGTGACACCGCAGAGAGCAAAGCGCAAACATCCCTGCCCATCTGGAGCTGTCACAGATGGAAGAGTCGGGGCCGGAACCTCATCAAGTGTCTTCTCCACTCAGGGCACCACCCGAGAGCCAAAGTTGTTGCAAGGTCTTGGAACGTTATTTATACAATTCCTAAAGGCAGCTTTTTCATTATTTGCTTCATAGATTTTATAGTTTAGAATTAGATAGAGTAGAGCATAAAAATTAAAGTCTGGTTCAGTACTTGGATAAACTGAATTAGCATATGTTACCTCCAAAATGCAAAACAAGTTCTCCATGGAGTTCTATTAAGGAAAATAACCACTATGGCTAAAAAAGAGGATTTAACAAAAAATACTGCCTCTTAGGGACATATAAATCTCAGGAAATTTATTGCACCATGATTTCTATCACTATAGGATCCAGTTTTTAAATTGTTTCCTGCAGAGGCTCAACTCTAACAAAAGCACAGTCTTCACACTCTCAAACACCAGTTCTACATCCTCTTCCACTGGCCAGCAGTTTCCTCTGCACCATCAACTTGGGCTTCTTCTTCCTGTTTATAACAGCTCCACTCTATTACCTTGCACACTGAGAAAAAACATCTGTCGCGTTGGTTTTTTTCCCATAGAAATGACCATAAACCTAGGAAGCTACCCAGATTAGTTTGGAAAGCATTAAAGACCTCCGAGTGAATAAACAAAAAGAAAAGGATGATAGTAGACCTTTATGGGGTTGCACACTCGGCAGTAGCTTATGATACCCTCTCTACAGTGCAGAGCACTGTTAACCACGCCATCAGCCTTCATTATTGCCCGCTTCTGCCCCAGGGCTTTTCTTAGGATTTGGAAGTCCTCAAAAATAACAATATAGTACATCTGATGACTGTTTTTAAAGGTCCTCTTCTAGCATAAAAATGTTGAAATATGAAAAAAACTCTAATTTTCCATCTTACACAAATTGTTTTCCACTAAAATATTAATATTTCTAGAGTTAGAAGAATTACAAATAGCTAAAGTATTATACTATCCTTAATATTAACATGAGGCATTATTCTTTCTTGTTTATGCTGTCATTACATTTTTTTCTTTATTTTTGGCATTAAAAAAAAATTCAAGGGAAACACCTAATGTTAAAAATCAAGAACGAATAAAGAGAGCATTGTCTCTTCAGCATTATAACAAGGACTGGTTCATTCAGTGAGTGACCTAAACCTTTACTGTCAAAGCAGATAGTTTACAATTATGAGTATCTGAGCATTTTTGGCACTCTTTACTCAACACACGGCACATTCAGAACAGGCCAAATCACCGCACTTGGCACCAAACTGCCCGAAAGATGCTTGGTGAAGAGATCTACGGCCTCAATATGCAGGCAGCACAGTAAGTAAGGTAAGAGTGGAAAGTAGTCTTGTGTGTGACCTGCTAAGATTGGCAGGTTTTCATTCAATTAAATGCTCTCTAAAAATCCTTCAAGTAAAGTCCAGGAAGACATTTAGAAAATATTTAACATACACAAAATACAAAAGAAAAAAATTTTGGCAGTGGTGGGCATCAAACCCAGGGCCTCAAGAATGCTGAGCAAGCACGCTACTACTGGGCTACCCATCATCTGCCCTCCAAATTTTAAACATCAAGAAACATAAACTATAAAGCTACAAGAATCAGAAAGTAGGTGTCCAAGTAAGAATCCAGTCAAGCAAACCACGAGTAAAGGCCTAGCAAGCACACCTTGTCCTGAGACCCGTCTGATTTCCCTGTATTAATACAGCTATCCTAAAATGCTGATACTGGCTGTAATGGATTTTGTATTTTTGGGGAATGCCTTCTGAGGCAGCCTGGGAGGCACAGAAGAAAATCACTATTGTCACGTCTTGATTTTCTTAGCTGAACTAAGTGTATCTGCACTCCTTCTTTGGACTTGTCTGCAGATCACTTTCTCAGTTTGCAAAACAGATGGAGGTTAACTGCCGGTGAGATACTCATAACCCTGGGAAGAAGCACTGAGGAAGGTCCCCTAGCGCCTAGTTTCGCTGAAAAGGTGAAATGTGATGTGCTTAGGGAAATGCACTGTTTGCAAGACAGTCCTCTGTGGGTTTAGGGTGTTCTAACAATGAATACCACAAAAGCTAAACTCCAAGTATAGAGAAATGATGCTCATATTCTTATTTCCTTCGGTTTTGTGGAAAAAGCAAAACAAAAATTTCTTAGGGGCTGTAATACTTCCAGACTTTCCTTTAAAAAACCTCATCATGGACAATTTCAAACATACCCAAAAGTAGAGGGAACAGTGTAAAGAAGCTATCTATCACCCACTTCAACCACAACAACATAGTCCATTTGGTCTCATTTAAATTCCCACCCCATCCTTGTCTCTCAATGTCTCAGAATTATGTTAAAGCAAATCCTAGATACCGTATCATTCCCTCTTTGCATCGAGTATGCATTTCTGAAAGATAAGGGATCTTTTGAAAATATACCCATAATATAATTTCAAACCTAAAAAGAAGTAAATTCTTTAATATCACCAGGTAGTCAATCAGTTGGAAATGTACCTAGAATAAGTATAAGAAAAGGAGCCAATGGCAAGTAAAACAGTACCCTGAAAGATACAATACTCAAAACTCAAAAACCCCCACAAACTATCCCTGCAGCAGAAAGCAAACTGTTTTAAGGCAGAGAGGGAACTGGAGAACAGAGACGTGACTGGACTCATCCAGAAATGGTACACCAAAGCTGTAACATGTGCTGGAGTGAGTTTTTTCTTAGTGAGAGCATCCACTAGAATGTCAAGAAGTCTGAGTCTCAAAACATTTAAAGACTCTGCCTCTGCTTATGGTCATGTGTGCTTAATGCCACATCACCTCACACTGCCAGGAAGGATTAGTCAAGTAGGGAAACAAATCCACCTAAAATAACTTAAGAGATCAAATGAATTCAGCTCAGCATGTACTACTGAGCACACACCAAATGCAAGACACTGAGTTACACTTTGAGAAACAAAGATCCAATCAGGTGAGCTAATTTTTACTCTAGAAAAAGAAGATGTTGAACAAATTAATAAAAACTGTAATAGAATGTGATGAGACATTTTCATGGATGTCCAGATCCTGAAACAAGATGCTAACTCAGAAGGTGAGAGGAAGATGGCTGGGCCCATAAGAAGACAGAAAGGAATCAGAGGATCCAACAATAGGACCAGCGACTTGGGTGCATGCCAGTCCTACCCTTGTGCAAAGACTTTATCTCCTCACTGAGAGACAAAGAGGAAGGGTGTTTACTGGTGTCTGCTCTCCTTCGCCACAGAGGGGAGGAGAGGTGAACACAAAGGTGAAGAGAAGCAGTCAGATTTAAGTAACATCTGCAGAGTGGAATAGTCCATCAGATGTGGGGAGGAGCCTAGGTGAACAAGGGAGGTCATTCCAGGAAGAGAAGAGCAGAAACAAAGGGCTGGAAATGACTGGCAGGTTAGGGAAGAGCCTGGTGGCCTTAAGGCTGGTATGTGGGAGTGGCTGGCTGACTGGAAATGCCCACTGGGACCACAAGTTGAAGCCTTATTTTACAACCAGTAGGAAGCCAGTAACAGGATGGGTGCTCAATGTTTTTTTGAATTGAGTTCCTTGAATAGTTCCTTGAATTCGCTGGATGAGGAGAGGTCAGAGAAAAGCAACTACTTAGGAATCCACTGCAATAGGCCAGAGAAGGTCTAGAACAGTAGTACAAAGAATATTTCATACATTTCGGAAATGATTATTTCTAAGAAGTTGAACAAGAAAAAGAAGAATGTGTTATGCAAATTCTATTATGCGACAGTCTGTATGTTCCCTTTTCTGTAAAAGGACAATCATGGAAATATAGTGAAAAGGTTTTAGAGGCAGATAAATCTAGGTTCCAATTCTGGCTTTGACACTTCTAACAGTGGGGCTGGGGCTGTAGGCAAGTTAACTTTCCTTACTTTCAGTTCTCTTATCTGCATAAATGGGAATAATACTGGCTAATTTCTGGGTTGTTGTAACAGTGGTTAGAATAATCCTATGCAAAGTGTCTGGCATAATATCAGGAACAGATTACTCAATAAGAGTAGCTACTTTGTTATCAATACAATTCTTTCATATGAATACATTCTAATACACTCATTAGCTAATCTTATTCCTGCATTCAATATTTACATTGTAACAATATTAATATAATCTGATAGACAGTTTCCATTAGGTATCTACTCCTAGAAATTGAAACTGAGCACACGATTTTCCTGCATTTCTAGGTGGATGTTAGCTTTTCTTTGTTTTTAAATGTCACTGACTCTAAACTGACAGAGGTGATGTATTCACAGAGGACTAAATACCACCCAGGTGTCACAAAGCACAAGAAAATAGTTAATAAGTTGCTATCCTGGAAGAACCCCAGTGAGACAAACAGGTGTGACCTTCAAGTAACCATGGCTCAGATTTGGCACTAGAGATGGAAATACTCTGCAGTGAAACACCCAATTCTGTCTGTGCATCTGCTGGGAAGATATCACAGGCTGAGGTTACTCCACATGCATTTTCTTAGCTTTGTGGGTTCCTTTTGCATGACACATTATAAATCAAGTGCAACTGTGGCAGTAACAGTATTCTAAGTGTTACAAAATATTGGTCACTCCTAAAAGCCATTCTACTCCTTTGAACAGACCCATCATTATTAAAGCATTACCAAACACAAGTTTCTTTGTCATACACTGAGATGAATAATTTCAAACCATTTTCATGTGAGATGTTTGGGCTCAGATCTGCCACTCTTCCCCCACCTCAAAGCTGGAGCCTTGGTAGGAGGCAGCTGGAGTTCAGGAAAGACTTTTGTTAAAGGCAAGCAATAATAAACATCTTCCAGGGATCTCAGAAGCGTTAGTAAAGCGCTTCAAGCAAAATGAAGGGGCGGAAGGCCAGAGGAAAATGCATTAACTTTATACACGCACTGGGAGAAGGGAGAGTGTTTCCGGGGATGCTTAACAGAGACCATCTACATAATGATTCAAATATTTCTCTTTGACACAAATGAGTCTTGGGAGAAACATCAACACTAGTCTGTCGAGAAACACCAGTAAACCTGTAAACTGTAATTTCTCCAGAAGCTTTCACAGATGCAGGCAACAGCTTACGGATGTGCACCGTGGAGGAATGTCTGACTACATATTTTAGCAAACAAGTCTTCTTTCTGAGGCACAGAAAGGGTGTCCACTTGCATTCACCTTCCCCCTTCTTCCATTTACCCACGAAGCTCTGGGCTACAAATTACAGTTCAATGAAGGCTGAATTAAGAGGCTAATCTGAGGCTGTATATAGACAGCAACACAAATTTCATCTCCACCCTTCCCTCCCTCCCTTTCTGATTCCATAAATCTCAAGATCTGAGTTACAAAGAGAGTGGGAACTCTGGCAGCGCTCAGAAGCCTTCCTGCGCCCTCCCCCAGGCTGTCTCCTAAACCAAGTGTAGTTCCAGACATCCTCCAGAGGCACCGAGGGGCGACCCGGTCCGGTTTTCTCCTACGGTTTCCAGAGGCCGTGGGGAGGTGACAAGTGGCGGGGAGAGCGAGGCCTGCCGCAGAGCCACCTCCAGGGGCCCCTGCGCCGTGCGCCCTCCTCGCGGCGGAGGCGGAGCCGCCTGGCTCCCCTCGCTCACAGCCCGGGCGCCGGCCTCCTGGGCCACATCTGGCGGCGCCACACACAGGACCGCGACCACGCGCACCCTCCGCACTCCGCCCGCCGCCCGCTCTCCCGCGCCGGGCGCAGACGCGAGCCGGGGTCTCCGGCCCGGGGCGCGGGCGCACGCGCGTGGGGACGGCGGCGCTGAGCGAGAGCTCCTCGACCAAGAGACGCCCGGCAGGCACACGCTTCCTCCCGCAGCCCTCCCGGCGGCCCCTGCCGGACTCCGCTGCTTCCTACCTGTCCGAGGAGGTAGCGACGACGCGCGAAGCTGGGGGCTACGGTGCTTCCTGGCGGAGCGGCGGCGGCGGCGGCGGCAGCGGCGGCGGCGGCAGACAATGGAGGAGTGAAGGACAGACACATTGACATAGACTCACGGAACCCGGCGCAGCTCCGCCTCCTGCACGGCGCCCGCCCCCGGCCCGCCCCCGTCCGGCCCGCGCCACTCCCGGGGATTTGGGGGCGGCACCGTGAGGGCTGGGCGCCTCTGCACGCTCCAGGAAGGCATTGCTGGACAGAGAACTTCCAGAGAGAGGAAATTTAATATTATTTGTCTCTAAATATCTGTTCCTGGCAGGATTGGGGTGAGGAGTGTGTGAAAAAAGTTGGATTCCCCCCTCCAATTTTATCCACTTGGTTCTTCCCTCCGGGGCTGCTCCAATTGAGGGCTCTTGCTGCAGCCGCTTGCAGCTCATCCTCTCGGTTCGGCCAATGATGCGCGGGGGGTGGGGTGGGGCCCTCCGAGCCATCTAGACCTCCCCACTCCTTGGCTCGCCGGAGCTCGCCCAGCCCGCCTCCCGCGGGAGCGAGCAGGAGGCGGCGGCGGCGGCGGCGGCGGCGGCGGAGGAGAAGGAAGGCGAGGAGGAAGCGGGCGCTTCCGCGAGTTGCGACTCAGCGTCCAGGTCTCCTCAGTGCGGCTGACGTTCCTAGCACAAACACCTCGTTTCCTTTTTAACACTTCCAGAGAAACAGAATAACTTTCAAGCTGGCGGGAGCAATGGTGCACATAAAGAAAGGCGAGCTGGCCCCGGAGGAGAAGGAGCTGCTGGAAGTCATCGGGAAAGGTAAGGCTGCGGGGCTGCGACCTGCGCACTGCCCACCTGGCCGGGGGCGTGGCAGAGCCCGGGGGCGCCTGGGCTGCGGGGTTGGCCTTTGGGGCCGGGAAAAGCGTTTCTCCTTTCGGTCCGGGACCGATTGCAGGGGCGGGGCCTGGGAGGGAGGAGAGAGGAGGTTTCGGGGCTCTGGCTTGGAGCGCCGTTTGGAGACCTCCGCATTCCCACTCTCTCTTCTGGTGCTGGAGAGCGCGCCCGGTGTGCGCCCCGGAGCGTGCGGTAGGACTCCTCGTCGGGTGCTCGGCGACAGTGGCCTGGTGCTGCCAGGCTCGTAGGCGGGTGTCTGAAGGGCCGTTTCGACTTCCGGAGGCCCAAAGAGCTGGATCCCTGGCGCGTCCTCGCCCGGGTGCATCGAGATTTTCGCATTCAGGACGCCCCTAGCTTGCTTGGGTCCAGAGGTCCTGGCCGCCGCAGGAGCTTGCAGGGAGGCGAGGAAAGCTGGGAGACGTCCACACCCACCCTTCTGCCTGTGCTGCACCGCCGAAGTCCGAATCGTGGTTTCTCTTCCTCTCTCCCAGTGCGTGTCCTACTTCCGCCGCACGGGGCGGTAGCCTGGGAGCCGCGAAGCCATGTTTTGCGCTCAGTCCCTGAGCGGTTGTCCCGGAGGAGTTGCCTGGCAAATCCTGTTACTAACCTGGCAGGTGACATCAGCGTGACCGCGTGCTTCGCCTGCTCTGGGAAGAGAATGCGTGGGACTGCGTGCTTGATCATAGGGTTTCAGATTCGAAAGGAGGAAAGCCACATCCCCCTGACAGGCCTGACATTGCAGCACAAAGCTTGCCAGCCACCAGTCTTTTCTAAGTAGCCAAGAGCAAATCTGGAATCCCATAGCATAGGGCAACTTTATTGTTCACAGCACAGAAAGTCTAGATGTAAAGAAACAAAAAAGTCGGGTTTGAATTCAATACATAGATCATAGGAGCTGAGCCCATTTCATCTGATCTGAACAGTTATGTCTGTCACGGCTGGGTTTATCACGATAAGTGTTGTTTGGAGCTTTGGGTTGGGTTTTTATTGTTGGAACTGCAAGGAGCTCAGTGACCTATTTGGCACTGCCGTCTTTGTGTTCTGCCCGTCTCTGGGTAATTTCTCCCTGCCTTTGGTAGCATAGGGATTCTGTTGTAGGAATTTGTGAGTTCCAGCTGTGTGCCAGCTACTGTGCTAGGCAAAAAAAAAAAAAAAACCCAAACAAACAAACAAAAAGGATTAACTCAAAACCCACCAGAGGTGAGAACTCTGATTTTTAAACAGACCATAGCTTTTACATGTGCTCTTAGAAATGAAGAACCAGTCACTAGTTTTATAAATTAGGTCTCTGAAAGGGCAGAGGGGAGTTCTTGGATACAGTCTGAGATGACCACCAGTTTTCATTCTGAAGATTATATAAAACACTTAATGTGCATTTACTCATTAGTGCTATGATACTTCAGGGCTCACATTGTGCATAAAGTTGCATGAGTGCAGTTTCTTTTCCTTTTTCTGTGTTGAGGGTCCTGGGGATCAAACCCAGCACTGAGTATATCACCCCCCACCACCACCACCCCCCACACACACTTGAGGCAGAGTCTCTATCACTGTTGCCAGGCTGGGCTGGAACTTGAAATTGATCTCCTCCTTAGCCTCTTAAGAGTGCTGTGATCCCTGGCATTGCCACCAGGCTGCCTCTCTCATCACTTTCATTGGCCCAGGCCAATGCAAAAAGAACTGAGTTGGCTTTAGTGTGCCACACATTCTTCTCAAATGAAGGTCTATGGGACATGACTGCCCTCTCGAGAAAAGTTAGTAGGAGTTGTGAGAAGATAACTATGACTGATGTTGGTTGAATGTCATTATGACACGCATAATTCTAAGCCCTTTGCATGTGTTAATGCATTTGATGTTGATGAGCTAGAACTTATTTTTCAACTCTAACATTATGAGATCCAGCACAGAAGGGTAATTGACCATGGACGTCGGGGTTGAAATCCTGCTTCAGTGATTTACTGGTGAGGTAGCCTTGTATAAGTTGCTTTTTGGGAAACTGAAGTTCTCCCTGTGACAAATGTGACAAATGGGAAGAATAATAGTATCTACCTTACGACATTGTGAGGACAAAAGCGTTAGTAGCAGTAAAGCAGTTAAAATACTGTGTTACTTGTTGCTTCAATAAATAATAATGGCAATTCCCACTTTATAGACAAGGAAACTAAAGGGGGAGAATGTTAAGGAACTTAACACAAATTCACTTGTTTGAAATCCATGTTATAATTAGAAGTCTGCAATATATTTATAGCTTTACATCTGTTACTATACTGGTGTATATATACCTCTTTAAAAATTAAAGCACCTTAAATATTTTTACATTATTTTATTTACATTATTTTGTTCTGTTTTACATTTTTTAATTTACATTATTTTATTTGACATCACAGCAGCTCACCAGCCAACCTGTAACTTGGATATAGAGCCCTTGAAGTGTTCATATTTGGGAATTCTGCTAGATAATTATTCAAGTTCATACATATCTGGGGGCTTGGGTGTAGCTCAGTGGTAGAAGAACCCTTTTGTAGCATGCTTGAGGCACTGGGTTTGATCCCCAGCACTGCACAAAGCAAAAACAAGTCCATACATGCCTGAATCTCATCACTTTGTGATGGAATGCCAGAAGCAGAAAGTCATAAGTTTGTTTCTCACTTTGTGTTTGTTTTGGCGACATCTCCTTGTCTTCAGTAGTGATCTGTAGTCTCAATCCAAGTGTCAGAAATGTGAGAAGGAATTGTATTGTGCTGCTGTGAATATAAAATAAGAACGTCTACTATGCACTGAAGGCTTACAGTGTCCCACATTAGAGCAGGTCCTGGTCCTCAGAACCCTGTGGGATGGACCCCACTACCTTTGTTCCGTACATGAGGAAACAGGGTTTGGTGCATCTTGATGATGTTCATAGCAGTCCTGGGAGGGCTGCAGTGTGGAAGAAGAAAGAGCAGTAATAGCGAGAAGATCATTGCACCATCCCTCTGCTGAAATGCTGGTTTATCCAGACAGGTTTACCAGTCCCACCAGAATGAAGCAGGCTGTGTTGTTTTCTTCTTTGAACAACTGGAGAAATTCTCAGAAGGGAAACAAATCATTCATATTACGTTCACTGCTTTAGATCTGGTAATTGTCTCCATTGAAGGTAAATGTTGACTCATTACAGTCCTTTCCTACACTTTTGTGTCCCCACCTTGAGTTTGCTAAATCTGATTTAACACAGTTCCTTCCCAGAATAAAGCAATTAATTACACTTAATTAAAACTTAATTGCAAAATACTGTTTAGGCGTCTACTATGGACAATAAGGAGTGACAAAAAGCGAAAATCCTTCTGTGTAGGCCATGTGTTTCACATTCCTCTGCTTTGCTAGACTATCTTTATCTTCTTCCTAATGTCATTCAATTAGGATCACCAAATTAGAAGCCATCACAAATTTTTTCCTTTTGGGGAATTTTGCTTATATATTTTCCAAAATCTGCTTTCATTCTATAGCAGCAAACACTATTTCAGATATTTTTCTTATCCTGGCCCCTTCATTTCAAAAGGCTAACTTTAACCTATTGAGTGGTGTGTGTGTGTGTGTGTGTGTCTGTGTGTCTGTGTGTCTGTGTGAAATAAGAAATATATATATTAGCTGTCTGTCACTGGTTCCTATCACAGAACTCCTAAACTCCCTAATCTCCTAAACAGTAAAGGTGCTAGGTGCATTACTCTTTTCTCTTCTTCTTTTCTTTTCTTTACTTTTCGTTTCATTTCATTTTGTTTTCTGGTACTGGTGTCCGCTGGAGAATTGTTTGGTGTGTATGGGGGGAAAAAGCCTCCCTACATCTGGAGTCAGAAATGAAGTACAGAGTAAGAGTTTATTAGGAGAAAACAGCCTTTTTTTTTTTCCTGCATTACACCATGACCCATTTTTTTTTTTGTAAGTTCTCTGACCAGGCAGGTTAGATTTTTGGCCACTGGGCAAACATTTTACAGAATTGGCCACCTGTTCTCTGAGGGCTGAATGTTTATGATTATGATCCTCATCTTCCCCCAAACATGTGAAAGGCTTCCACATGTTCACAATCTCTATAATATTCTTTTTTCACTGCATAAACTACAGAAAGAAAATCACTTCAGTTCTCAGCAGAGAATATGATTTAGCTGAAGTGTCCTCAAGTGAGAGTAGGATGCAGAAGTTTTTGTTCTGTTTTAATTCTTCTCTAAAGCCATTTGAGAAAGTCTCTAAGTCATGGATATAGGTAAAGTTTCCCAGAATTCCCAGAATTGAAAGCTCCCCTCCCTGCTTTTTACTGCAGCCCTGGGAATTGAACTCAGGATTTGGAGCCGGTGGTATGAGCTCTACCACTGAGCTACACTCCCCTGTCTTCTGTGGCCATGCAATCAATGATACCAATTGCTTTTAGATGGACTTCAGGGTCAGAAAAATGCACTATTTACAAATATAGCTGCTGTCATCCTCCAGGGACATGTAGATCATCCTCTTGACATTTTCCCAGCAGAGGTGGGTCTCTGTACTGGCGGTGAGGCATTTCTGTTCCTTCTCTGTTGGTGAGGAACGCAGAGGCAGCTTGACTCAGAAGCAGCTTAGGGAGTAGCAAACATGCTCATCTAAATTCTACACACCGCCTTCCCCTCTGGAAAATGAGCAGAATTTTGGTCATTCTCAAACCATGATTCTAAAGGGAAGAGATAACCTTGTGGGGGTTGCTCCTATTCTTTCATGTTCCTTCAGAGGAGAGGATTATCTCCTTTCTCCCAGAGAACATACAATTTCATTGTTCTCTTCCCAGTCAAACCAGAAATTATTTGGCAGAACATGTAGCTGTCGTGTATTAATGATGCTAATAGCAACATTCTCTCCTGCAACCACTTGCTTCTGCTATTATCCCTCTCAGAAAACTGGAAAAACCTGATAATTGTGGCCCAATTACAGCTTGTTTCCAAATTTACAGAGAACTGACCTTCAAGTTTAAGTCTGCTCACTTTCAGTACAGTGGTCTGAATGCTGACCATGGAACATTTTTCTATAGTGCCGGGCTTCACAAATGTTTCACATAAGCAAGTCCAAACCAAGCTTCTGTTATAAACATGCCATCAATTTACAAGACCTGGTGCTGACAAATTATATAAATATCGACTGCAGTTTTGGATTCCAAGTTTTACATTGACTGGAATTTCAGCTTTAGGTGCTGATTTGGATTAGATTGGTTTCAGTGTTATGTCATCTTATTCTTTGTGGTTATTTTATTACCGCCAAAAAGAAAATGTGGCCAGTTTAATATAATTTAAGGTCAGTGAGAGTAAAAACAAAATGGAACTATTTTAGTTACTGTAAATCTATTACTCTGGACAGTTTCTTTGTAAAACAAATAGTGTGATTGGATGCTTTCTTAGCAACTGGACCTGATTGGTCTTAGTTTCAGATAACCCTTTAAAGTTTATTGCCTGGATGTTAGATTTTTTTTCCTATTCCAGTGATAAATAATCTTATGTTTCATCTTTTCTTTTCCCCTTAGGTACTGTCCAAGAAGCTGGAACTCTACTATCCAGTAAGAATGTTCGTGTCAACTGTTTGGATGAGGTAAAAAAAGAACATTAATAAAGTATTTTACTTCCTATGAGAATATATAACATATAAAATATGTCAGTAAAATGTGTCTTCTAGGGCTGGAGATTTAGCTCAGTGGTTCTAGTGCCTGTCTCATGAGCTCAAGGACCTGAGTTCAATTCCCGGTACCAAAAAAAAAAAGTGTCTTCTAGTACTTGTGCACAAGTTATACTAATATCTCTAAATCAGATGTCAGCAGGCAGGTCACAAAAGATAATTAAGTATCTAAAAACACATCTAATCTTATTAGGAGTCGAATAAGTGCAGATCAAGTCACAATCATATCCTTTCCTGTCAAATATGTGAAATATGGTCTTTTATTTCATGATTATATGTATTGTACTATTTTATAAAGGAAAATTTAGTTGATATGAAACAAATCCATCAAATGCCATGGAGAATTTGCACATAAAGATATAAAATAAATGAAACACATATTCGGGATTTTTTAGTTTAAATAATTCTTAGGCTATTGAAGAAATAGAAATGGCCTACTGTGCAGAACTGAAAATACAATATGTATCAAATGCTGCTGTTTATCAAAAGCTATGTTAAGTGGCTAAAAGCAATATTTATAAGAAATTTTGTATCATTTATCATTGTATTTTCAATCTTTGGTTTTTCAAGATTTCTAACTCATGAAATTATATAAAAAGGGTAAAATATACTAAAAAAGAAACAAGAAGTGATTTAGAAAAATTAAAACAATAAAAAAAACTTTTTAAGTCAAGTATAAGCAACAAAATAAAAAATAGATAAATTGGAAATCATCAAAATTAAAAGCTTTTGTTTTTCCAAGTGTACCATCAAGAAAATGATTCAGACAGGAGAAACATTTTACAAATCATATCTGATGAGGAACTTGTAGCAAAAGAACATATTAAAAACTTATACAACTGAATGATAAAAAGACATATGACCCAATTTATAAATGGGCAAAGTATCTGAGTAGATGTTACTCCAAAGAAGATGCATAGATGGTTAATATACACATGAAAAAAATGCCTAATATCATTAGCCACCAGGGAAACATAAATCAAAGCCACAGTGAAATACCATTTCACACTTATTTAAGATAGCTATATTCAAAAAGGTAGATAATTATAATTTTTAATGAAAATGTGAAAAAATTGAGCTCTTCTATGCTGGTGGGACTGTAAAATGGTATAGCCATTTTGGAATATAGCCTAGCAGTTCTTCAAATGATTAAGACCAGCAATCCTAGGTCTGTATTTAAGAGCAGTAAAAACATATCCAAAAAATCTCTTGCACATGTGTATTTATAACAGCATCATTCATAATAGCTAGAGCTGGGAAACATCCCAGATGTCCACCAGCTGTAAACTGGATAAACAAAATGTGACATTTATACAGTAGGATGTTCAGTCATAAGAAGGAATTAATTACTGATACTTGGTACAACATGAATGTACCTTCAGATCCATAGGGACAGAAGTAACTTAGTGAGTATATAAACCTAAAGCAAGAAAGAAAAAACATAACTGCAGTTATAAAGGGATTTGTTACATCATATGTGTAGACAAGGACTTTTTGAACAGCATTCCAGTGGCACCAGAAATAATGCCAAGAATCAACAAATGAAATCATATCAAATTAAAAAGTCTGCACAACAAAGGAAACAACAGAGTGAAGAGAGCCTACAGAATGGGAAAAAAATTTGTCAGCTGTTCCTCAGAGGGCTAACATCTAGAGTGTATGAAGAACTCAAAAAAATTAGACCCCCTCCAATATAAAAGATCAATCAAAAATGTTCAACTGAAATGAATAGACACTTCTCAGAAGAAGAAGTACAAATGACCAGTAAATACACGAACATCACTGGCCATTAGAGAAATGCAAATTAAGACATCATCAAGATGTCATCTTACTCCAGAAATGTCTATCATCGAGTAATCAAATAATAAATGTTGGCAAGGCTTTAGGGAAAAAGGGAATTCTGCAATGCTGGTGGGAATGTCAACTAGTACAGCCACTATGGAAATCAGTGTGGCAATGCCTCAAAAAAACTAAAAATGGAAATTCCATTTTACCCAGCTATTCCTTCCAGATATCTTCCTGGAAGAATTGAAGTCACTATATTACAGTCATGCATGCATACCCATGTTTATAGCAGCACAATTTATAGTAGCTATATCTTGGAAACAGCCTATATGCCCATCAACAGATGAATGGAAAAAGAAAATGTATTTATACACAGTGGGGTACTAGTCTGCCATAAAGGATAAACTTGAGGCATTCGTAGGTAAATGTTTGCACCTTAGACTTGTTAAGTAAAACACACACACTTTATGTACCACATGGTTTCTCTTTACGAGAAATACAAAATACAAATGAAGAGCAAAATAAAAGACAATAGGAAGTAAGGAGATCATTTTCAAATGAGAAGGGGAGCGAGATGGGGAGAGGAAGGGAAAATGATTTTTTAAAAAAAGAAAATTGGAAAAAAATGGCAGTAGAGCTTTTGCAGATGAGAAAGGTACCAGTAGTTAGATGGAGCAAGGAGGAATGGGAAGGGATGAAAAGAATTCAGATATGTTACATACATGTACAAACTCCCCACCGTAAGTGTAATCATTATGTACTGCAAACATGTACTAATAAGGGGAAAAAATAAAGAGGATTGTCATCTCTTTCTTAACCAATACATTTGAACATCCACATGAACTTTGTAGAAAAATAAAACAGTAAAATAGTAGAATAATTAGGAAGGTTTGTGTGAACCTTTTAAAATATTTATCCCCTTAAAATTTGAAAACCTGAGTAAGCTTTATGAAACTTTAAACATCAGTTCATTCTCATTTCATGCAAATTATAAAAGGACAGGATGTAGTTAGCTCATTTGATAAAGCTTGTGTAAGGCCAACGCCACAAAGAAAAAAGACTCCCCCCCGCAAAAGCTTGAGACCCATTTCATTTTATAAAAATGTTTCTAAATGTACTAAATGAAATGTTAGCAAGTGGATGCAGTAGTATATCCAAACGTTACAAGATGGCACAACCAGGTTTTTTCAATGGTTCAGTTCTAGAAAATGTTTCAATGTGATCCACTGTATTACAGAATAAAAGAGAAATAAATATGATCATCTTGACAGATGCCATAATGTCTGCAAAAATTTAATAACCATTGATTATTTTTTTTAAAAAACTTCAAAGAAAGAAATAAGGATAGAATGATTCTTTCTGTAACTTGATAAAAAGTTGGTAGAAAACTTCCACAAACATTAGTGTTTTTTTAAAAAAGCCCCAGGATGGAGACAAGGAACTTCTCAGGTGTTCCTGGAGATGCTGAGTGGCTGTGGACAGACTTGGCCTTTCCAGTGGGTCCTCAGCACAGTGCAGATGCCTCTGTCCCCAAAAGTTCTGCACCTGCATCCCCTCTAGGTGGGCCATGCTTTCTCTGCTTGTTTATACCTCCCCACAGGCCTTTGTTCAGCTGGACGTTCCTTGAATGTATTCTAAGAAGTCTTTCCCTCTAGCGCTGCCTGATTCCCCTACTCTGTTATTTCCTCCTAGCTCTTGGATCACTAACCGCCATGTTTTCCTACTGTATTAGCCAGCTTTCTCTTGCCGTGACAAAATACCTGAGAAAAGCCACTGAGAGGAGGAAAGATTCATTTTGGTGCAGCGTTTCTGAGGACTCAGTCCCCCTCCTGGTGGGAGAGAACTAGGAGCAGGGCTGTTCACCTCTTGGCCACACGAAAGCAGGAAGAAGGGAAAAGCCAGGGCCCACTACCCCCTCTCAGCACACATCCTTGATGACCTAATTTCTCGTGCTAGGCCTCACCTCCTAAAGCTCCGTCATCTTCCAGTAGGACCACAGCCAAGTGGCCAAGCCTTTTGCATATGGGGTTTGAGGGACATTTAAGATTCAAACCATAACATCTAAAATTTAAGTGCCAGGGACTTAGAATGTATGGGCGTGGAATTTGTTTATTGCTACCGCAGTGTACAGATCTGGGTCTGGGGTATATTAGATGCTCTATAAATAGTTGCTGAATAAGTAAGTGATGTATTTAATAAGGAATTGCAACATAATCACCTAATATTGATGGACGCTTTAACTTAAGAATTATAGAAGATAGGGCCAGGGATTTAGCTCAGTGGTTTCAGTGCCTGCCATGCAAGTGCAAGGTCTGGAGTTCGATCCCCAGTACCCCCCCCCAAAAATTATAGAAGATAAATATTTTTAAGGTTATTGCACTTAAAGAATTGCAGACTGGGGATTTAGCTCAATGACACCTCGCCTGCCTTGTAAGCACAAGGTCCTGAGTTTGATCCCTGAGAAAGAAAGAATTGCAGAAGCTCTTTTATCATACAATTCAGCTGAACAAATTTCTCAGTTTGTTTTTGAGAAATGACAAGGAGGTGGGAATTTTCACCCTCATGTTTTATTAGCACTCAGATGCCATAGATATAAAGACTCATTTAGATTTCAGAGATATTAAAAAATGAAAAGGATGTCAACTGAGTGTAATTTATTAGATTTATTATTGTAATTTACTGGATTCTAGTACTTGGAAACTGAAACTCAGTTTCAGCAATGTTAAATATAAAAATGAAATGTTTCTTAGAAATGTATGAATTCTATACTGTGATAACATTTTATGAAACTTTATCACTACTTGCCTACTTTGAGCAGAGATGAGCATTCTATATTTTCATTTTCTTCCTGATACTGTTATGCCGTTTATAACTAGAATGTAACATTTTAAATTTCATTTACCAAATTTACTTAAACATGAATCTATTCTCTTCTTCTAGTAGATTAGCAGTTCAGTTTCAAACTATTAATTTTCTTTTCCTGATACACTGAAACACTATAAGAATACTAGAGAGATTAGAAAATTTATAGTAGGGTGGCTTTATACCTCTATAGAACATCAAAATTTATTAATATTATTACTTCATTTTTCTCATGGTCCTTTGAAATGTTTCCATAAAAGGTGGTACTGGAACCAAAATATTTATAGTAATCATTACACTCAAAATGTACAGCTTCCATTGCACTGTTCTAAATCTTTATAACACAAAATTAAACTAAGATAAGAAAGGATGAGTGATCAATAGCATTTTTAGTTTCAGTGGAAAGTGGGCTAGCCTATGGTTGATGTTAAAGTTTAAAAACTTATGAACGTTAAAAGCATAAATGTTAGAATCTTGCCCAAATGCTCCCCAAAAATGATGGTGATCAAATATTCCATTTTTTCGAGGATTAATTCTAAAACTGAGGACTTAGGTAGATTGTCTCATTTCTTTCTCACCTAGCCATCCCCAAATCTTTTGCCCCTGAAACTTCTTGAGAAAATTGCCTGTATGGGAGCATTATTTGCATGTTAATGCCAAAAACACTAAGCATTTCTTTGTCACTGTTAAATGAGGTTTTAAATATTTACATCAAATTAAACACAGAACTCACTTGATGGCTGTTCATAGTGGAAATAAACGTGTGTTAGACAGATATGCTGACCCATTTCTTTAACATGTTACTAGGTTTGAGAACCATTTCAAAATATTTTGCTAAACTTTAGAATATATAAAGTAATGAATTCATAAAATATAGCCTCTTAAAACATGTTGAAAGATTTTAGAGTAGTACATTTTCCCTCTTAATAACAATTTTTGAAGTTATTGTACATCAATGATAGTCTTTTTTAAAATCAGTTTTTCTTAAAAAGTATATTTTATGTAACATATAATCAGTGATCTAGATTTTGGCCAGTAAACTAAGTGCTTTTATATCTGAAGTTGACTTCAAAAAGCCAGTGAACAGTCCTCAAACTTATACTCTCAGGCAACTAAAAGAATAATGTTCAGTTATGGAATCTAGAATCAAAGCACTTTGTATTGTTTGCTTTTAAAGTGGCCTAGAGTTATAAACTTGAATCATAAAGAGTAACATTTTATATTAATTAAAGTTACATATTCCATTTGTTGTATACACGTACTATATGTGTTATGAGGAATGTTTAACATTACCTCCAAGTCGGCTTGTGCATAATAACCTCTTAACAAATACTGCTGACGTGGTTTCTTAACGGAAGCATTCTGTGCTGTCCTGTGATGTGTTGTACTCTTACTGCTTGACAGTAAGTTTGTAAGGAATTAGAACTGTGTGTTCATAGTACCTTTGTGTAACAAAGATGTAAAATTAAAGATGAGGAATGTGCACCAATGATCATTCATTGTTTTTAGAATTGGTTGGTACTGTGTCTAAAGTGTCTATGGTTTGTAGGTTTTAACTTATACTTTAAACTGCACAGAATAAATTAGAGTGAAAAAAAAAGTATGTGTGATATCCAGTTCTTTGAAAAACCTGCCTACACGTGTTACTTACCAAAAGATTGGTTTCTACTATGCAGGAATGCCCAGCACAGCGCTGAGATTGCTGAGAAAAATGACAAAACAGTGGGTCCCGAAACTGCACAGCAAATGATGTAACTTAGATAACTCTTCACCCTTTTGGAAAGAAGTGCTCTCATTAGCTGACTCTAAAATGCAATCCCTGCTGGTAAATGAGGAAGAACAAAAGAGAAAAAAGGAAGAAAGAGGGAGGGGGCGGAAATTTTAAAACTAGGTCAAAGCAGTAGTGGTAAACAAAGGCAAACAGAGACAGACAGGTAAAGGACAGAAGTGATTAACACAGTCCAAGCAGACGAGAAAACAGGTGCAGTTTGCACTGTAAGATCCCAAAGCTTTGCACAGAGGTTGACCCTTTGCTTCTAAGCAGATTGTCACATTATCTTGAGGGCCTTTTTGGTTTTTTGTTTTCAAACAACAGAACACTTGTGCAGTTTCTGGAGTATTCATTCTGAGAGCTGGATAACCTGCAGTTGCAGGATGGGATTGCTAGATAGTTGGCTGCCCACCCGTTTAGGGCAGCCTGAACAGAAAATACTCCTTGACTCAGGTCGGCTTCTGGAAATGTGTGAGAGAAATAGCTGGTTGCTTTTTTTCTGGTGGCTTTTCCTGTAATTCTTTGCCCTATCACCACCAATTCTATATACTGTCCTCTTATGTACAGGTTACCTTGCCCATCAGGATGCCACCCCATTCCCTCCATCTGTTTTGCCTCATTCAAAACCCACTGACCCAGAGGTCCGTTCCTTCTCCCTAAAGCACTCCTGTGTACAATGGGATTCTGATTACTGCCGCTAACCCACCCACTTCCGACATAATAAATGTCCCATTCGCCTAGAAATGCCCAGCTGAGGGTTTTAAGGTTATAATCTCCTATTGTTGCTCCTCCTCACCTGAAAGATCCAAACCTCCCTATAATTCTCATGTCAGCAACCCTTTAAGAATAGTATGGCATTGTGTTAACAAGATGATTGCTTAATATTAATAATGATAGTCTGGGATCACCAATTATTTAAATTTTGCTAGCATTCATTCTAAAATTTATAAAAGTAAGGGATTATGTGTTTTAGGGAGGTTTTCATCATAAACAACTTTGACTGTAAGCACTTAACAAAGTTGAGCCAGGGTTACTGGCTCACTTAAGGAAACATCTCATTCATTTATCTGCCAAATATTCTATGGTGCCCAGCACATAGTAAGTTGGATGTTTCATTGTTATACATGAAATATATGGAGAGCAAACAGTACAGCCTAGTGTGTATACTATCAACTATTTCTCCATAGTTAGAGAATCATAAATATATAATCATGTATATACTGTCATCAAAATATACATATAGTTTTGAGGATATTGTTTTTTAAAAAAGATACCACTATAATAAACATTTCCTGTGTCTTCGTTTTTTCATTGGCAATGATTTATAGAAAATTTTCTACTTTAAATGAATTCGTTTGTTTAAGCTTTATAATGTCCCCTACTATGGATATACTATTCTTCACTCAGCTTTCCTCTTGATAGGCATTTTGTTTATTTGAGGTTTTTTTTTTTTTTTTTTTCTGAGTTTGTATCTGTTTGTTCATTTCTTTCCCCAGGAGCTAAATATATTTGGTAGAGATTAAAACCTGGGAAAGTCTGGGTTCTGACCCACTAATTTCCTAGTCTCTGATGTGTAATCTGTAATGTGTAATATTTTTTCTGTAATTGGTAAAAATCCTTCAGGTAATAAAACCATCTCTTTGGGCCAGGGATATAGCTCAGCAGCACAGTGCCTAGCATGAGGCCCCAAGTTCGAGTGTAGATACCAAAAATAAATAAGTAACCATCTCTCTTCTTTTTTTTTCTTTTTTTTGTACCAGGGATCGAACTCAGGTGGTCCTCGTGCTTGCGCAGCAGGCAGCAAAACCACTGAGCTAAATCCCCGGCCCCCCATCTCTTTTCCTTAGAAGTCTATGAAGCATTGGGGCAGGGAGGGGGCGGTGAATATAAAAATACAGACTGTGAAGTTGGTTTTTATTAATTTGTGTTTATGTTCATAGGTAAGGAAAAGATAAATGGGTAAAATCAATATATTTTTTCCTTTTTTTCTGTTAGAATGGAATGACTCCTCTAATGCATGCGGCATATAAAGGGAAACTTGACATGTGTAAATTGCTTTTACGACACGGAGCCGATGTGAATTGTCACCAACATGAACATGGATATACAGCCCTAATGTTTGCTGCACTTTCCGGTGATGTTTTAGCTTTACTTTGTTCATATTAGTTACTTATACAAACTAAAGAACATATATTTTTTAAGTTAAACACATTTTTATTTTAGTAATTTAAAAAGTTTTATGGAAATGGTGAGAATTAGTGGGGTTTATTTTCGTTTTTTGAGACAGGGTCTCGCTGTGTAGTCCAGGCTGGCCTTAAACTCACTGTGTAGCCCAGGCTGGTCTTGAGCTCATGGCAGTCCTCCTGCCTCAGCCCCTCAAGTGCTGTGATCATAGGCATTTGCCACTTCTGGTTGAGAGTTGTTTTTTTCAAAGGAACAATATATGGAATAATTTTATAGTTAATGTGGTGATGTTTCTTTAGTGACTTAAGTCAATTAGTTCTTTATGTGGATAATATGTTTTGGTAGAATAGAGGAGCTGAATCTATTATTCTTTCAAGTAGTTTCTTTGATGTTTTGTCTTTAGATTTTGAGATAATCTGAACACTCCATTGTTCTCTTGATCAAACAGCTGGTGTGATAGAGCTGTTTATCTCACTGGAATTTATGTACTTAGTATGATCGTATATTTAGAAACTTACTCCTACTCATCTTTATTACTTGAGAAATGCTGTCTAAGATTTCATAGGGTTATCTGTGATTATTGTAGTTCTTTCAGAAAATATAGCCATAATATAGCAATCAGATTTTAAAAGAATAACCTATATTTTTATAACCCTGGAACACAAGCATTTCTGAGCATTATATATAAAATACAGAATCCAAAACACTGACCCAGTTGCTTACCTACAATTTTAACCTTGTCATATATGGGATACACCGTAAACAGAGTTAAAATACAAATGAGAAATGAAGGAAAATATTTATTGCATGTCATATTGGGTCATATTGCTATATATAAAAAATTCCTTTACAAAATTAGAAGACAAGTACTGCTATAGAAAATTAAACAGAGAACAAATAATATAACTGGCTGATCAACGTATAAACCACTTTCAGCCATAATCAAAAGTAAATTAGTACAATAAATTATCATTTACACTGATTTTATTGGCAGAGGTTAAGAAAATGACAGTGCCTAGGAACTCTTTTGGACTGTTTTGGGAATGGATTTCAGTTCAGCCTTGCTAGGCACAGCGCATTTAAAATACGCATGGCCTTCAACCCAGGTATGATTTCTAGGAGCTGTTGCTTCAAACTTGCAAAACTAAATGGACAATCCTGTTCACTAAATGCAGTTTATAATAGCAGAATATCTGCAGTGATTTCATCAGTGATGGAGTGTGACTAGAATAACTGGAGATTGAGAGAGAAAAAGCTTGTTTAAGGACAGGTCCCCAGTGATTCACAGTTATTCACAGCCTGCGGGTGTGAGGGATGAAATGTTAGTGGATGTTAAAAGAAGACTTCATTCAGATTTTTCTCTTCTGTCTTTGTTTCTTTGCTATTTTTGTATGTTTGTTTTGGTTTTATACTAAGCATCATCATTAAGAAAACATTTTTCTTTTAAAAAGCGATACTCAATTCTATACCATTTTAATATTGCCTGATTTGTTTTCCAGAAATAAGTTCATGTCCAGTAGTGCAGAGTGAAACTAGGGATTTACCAC
This sequence comes from Heterocephalus glaber, assembly GCF_053883595.1. NCBI lineage: Eukaryota > Metazoa > Chordata > Mammalia > Rodentia > Bathyergidae > Heterocephalus > Heterocephalus glaber. The sequence goes on from NW_028258156.1 coordinate 13,234,836, forward strand.
TGAGCTATATCCCTATACCCCACACTACTACCCACCCTTTTAATTTTTTATTTTGAGACAGGATCTTGCTAAATTGTTCAGGCTAGGCTCAAAGTTGTGGTCCTCCTGCCCCAGCCTTCCAGAGTGCTGGATTATAGGCATGAGCCACGTGTTTGTCTGAAGATAGGATTTTTAAGTACAGTAGGTTCTGTCACTTTTTTTTTTTTTTTTTTTTAGTACCGGGGATCAAACTCGGGACCTTACACTTGTGAAGCAGGTGGTGGAACCACTGAGCTAAATCCCCAGCCTGCATTTTTCTTTTTAATGTGATTATGATTCTAGTTTGGAAAAAAATGAAAATATTCATATGAAAGACCTACAAGTAATTGTGTGGGGTGTCAGTAATTTGAAGGAGGTGTTTAAATTGTGCATTCCTCAATATTGACAAATCTATTCCCTTAACTCCAGGTAATAAAGACATCACCTGGGCAATGTTGGAAGCTGGGGCAGAGACAGATGTTGTCAACTCTGTAGGAAGAACAGCGGCTCAGATGGCAGCCTTCGTGGGTGAGCTTTTGCTGTAGTTTTACATTAGAGTTTTTTCAGTCTTTCTGAAAAAAAAAAATACTACTTTACTTCTCAGGTTGCAAATACTGTCACATTTATTTTTTAAAAAATAAGCAGGTACAATCCACACTGAATAATGTAATAAAATACCTAGTGACACTGTAGAAAATATGAATAGCTATTTTGAATTTCCATTCTGGGAGATTGAAAGACTGGAAGGGCCATTTTAATTGTAGTTGTGCTTTGAAGAGTATTTTCTCTCTCTGATGCAAGTAGATTAGCCTAACGTTTAAGAACATGAACCGTTGAGTCAGCAATCTGGAGTGGAAATTCTAGCTGTGCCACTTAATAGCAAGCTACTTCATGATTCTTACCTTCAGTTTCCTCACTGTAAAATGATTATAAGATTGTGTCAAGGTTTAAAAGAGATGATAGACTTAAAGGGCTTTATATATAGCAGTAAACACAAAGTCAGTTACTGTCATTTATAATAATTGCAACAGTGACCCGATTCTCTCTTAGAAGGTACATTTGATAATAATATTCAGTTGCTTCATTATCATATTTATCAACCACAAACATTTATTTTGTGTGACTAATAATTCTTGGCATCTGAATCCCATTGACATAATATAGGAGTGTAGGCGAGAATGAGAGTGAACACTTGATCGTTGGTAATTTAAACTCATTGAACTGGCAGTTTAGAGAGTCCTCTGATGGGAAAGCAAGGATAGACTGCCAGATGCGTATAATCCCAGAACTTGAGAGCCTGAGGCAGGAGGATTGCTCTGAGGCCAGCCTGGACTACGTAGTTGAGTTCAAGATGAGCCTGTACTATGTAGCAAGACCCTGTCTCAATAAACCAAAGAGGAAAAAAGAAAAGATAGAAACATCTGATTTATTGGAAGTACAATAAATGTCCTTGCAGGGACCAATAATTTATTAAACAATTTCTTATTGTTCACAACCTATATACCAAGTCTCACTCTAGGTCAGTTGGTTACAGTGGTGAAGAAGATGTTGTTCAAGCTTTAATGGCATTTAGAGGCCAATAACAGCAACAAGCAGGGTGAAAGTGTAAGGGAGAAGAGGGAATCTTCTCTCCTGTTCCACCTGGTTTTTGAGAGAAATTAGAGATACAGTGGGAAATAGCCAAGTACACACAGTGGTAACTGTACATCATTTTAAATTTTATTATTAAAATTTCTTGAAACTGATAGTAGCTACCATTGATGTAGCCCGATGCTCAGTCAGCTTTATGAAAACAGATGTTCTTGTTGTATTTTCTTTTCATTTTATTTCATTTCAGGAGTATTTGAAAAATGAATGGCCTTGCTGTGCTTAAGAAAAAATATTTTATCTCCCATTTAGGGACCTCACAGTTGCCCCCGACCAACTTGTAAGTTCCTTTGAGGGTGTCAGTGCAGTGGGAAAAGAGCTGTAAACTAGGAATTTGGAGGTTTGTATTTTAGTTTGTGTTGCCTCCTAATTAGGATTGTGAGAAAATTCCCTCACTTTCATGGGCCTTAGTTTTTTGTTCTCTATGCAATAAAGCCAGGGAATTAAGTGAGCTCCAAAAGTTTACTTAACTTTACAGTTTTCTGTTATGTCTATGATAAAACAAAATGGATCTCAGGTATAACTTCCCTAAAGTCACAGTTCTGGAAATGAAAGGGCTTTTTCCTTTTTTTGGTACTGGGGATCGAACTCGGGACCTTGAGCTTACGAGGAGGCAGGCAGCGGAACCACTGAGCTAAATCCCCGGCCTGAAAGGGCTTGTTCAGTGAACATGCTGCTCTTTTCTTTTACAATATCAACAGAAATCTAAGGCAGAAAATGATCACATTCTAAAATGTCCCATTCTAAAATAAAAGTAATGTTTTTGTTATATTTTAAAGTATTTAGACTAATTTCATAGATGGAAAATTACATTGCAACCTTCCAGTTGAAATTATATTTTCCATATAATTAGCCTTTTATTTATTTATTTATTTTTCGATACTGGGGATTGAACTCAGGACCTTGCGCTTGTGAGGCAGGCAGTGGCACCACTGAGCTAAATCCCTGGCCCTTATGATTAGTCTCTTAAAAGAGTCATTCTTCCTGTTTGTTTCCATCAAGTGGATCAGTATATGCATAGTATGTACACACATGTCCAAGATTTTTGTCATTTAAAAAATGCAATCAGGGGCCGGGAAGTTAGCTCACAAGCATAAGGTCCCGAGTTCGATCCCTGGTACCAAAAAAAATGTAGTCAGTCTTTTTTTTAAAAAATGTTATAAATGCAAAAAAACCCTCTTTTGCCCACCTCTTTCTTTTAATCTTCATCATTTCAGTAGTGTAACTTATAAACATATAGGTGAATTTTGGGGTTTTTTTGTTTTTTTTGGTACCGGGGATTGAACTCGGGTCATTGCACTTGTGCAGCAGGCGGCGAAACCACTGAGCTAAATCCCCGGCCCTGAATTTTGTTTTATAAGCCAAATGATAGTCTCTTTTAGCAGGTATTTAGATTATGCATACTTAATATAATTACTCATATACTCAGTTGCAGTGTTTATTTTTCCTCAGTCATGTTTGTGTGTGTGTGTGTGTGTGTGTGTGTGTTAATGTGATTTGCTTGGTCAGATCTGTACCTCAACCCCAGTCCCCAAGGCACTGTCTGTTTAGCAATCCATGAGAAGATGGAACCCTCATAGCTGATTTTTCTACTTCCTCTTGTTTTTGCCTTCTCAGGCTACAAGTTTGTTTGTTTTTTCCTTCTGCTTCTTCCACTACCTCAAAGCCAGTCACATTTCTAACTGTGAACTTTATATTTTTAGTACCATTGTTATTAGAATGTCATTGACAGCATGTTGCTTTGCTTCCAATAATCCTGTCAACAGTATGATTTCTTAGTCATTCTGTGACCCTCCACTGTTCTCTTTCTCCTCTCACTCCTGAGATCTCTGACCTCATTTAGGCTTTGGTTGCAGGACCTTCTCAGATGAGTAGGCTGCTGTGTTTTTCAACTTTCTATCACTGTGACAAATACTCCACGTAACTTAAAGGAGGAAGGGTTTATTTTGGCTTACTATTTCAGAGGATTTAGTCCACGGTCACCTGGCTGCCTGACAGAAACATCATGGTGGAAGGGCATGTGGAGGAGAACTGTTCATCCCATGGCAGCCAGAAAGCAGAGAAAGAGAAAGAGCTAGGGAGGGAGAGAGGGAATGGCTGGGAAGAAGAGACACCTTTCAAATGCCAGGATCTACTTCCTCCAGAGGGGCTTCACCTCCTAATTGCCCTTTCAGGTGAACTTGTAAGTGGGCTAATGGAATTAATTCATGTACAGTTGTAAATTTGCACACACAAATACCTGTGTGATTTTGATGCTTCCATGTTCATAACCCACTTGAAAGCAATTAGATTTGTTCAAGGCAGTTATGATCATTTTCTAAACAGCTCAACTTGATTTATTTCAGATTTTAATATAGATTGATGCTCTTTTGGGGGGAGGACCGACCCACTGCTCCTCCTCTAAAAAAAGAAAAAATCAGGTGTTGTGGTACTTAATTAACAGTAGCATCGAATGCCTGAAATACAGTGATTACTACTAAATTCTCTTTTCAAATCGGAGATACTTCTTTCATTTGTTTAATCCATGCCATTTCTAGGATATATCTATATCTATATCTATATCTATATAGATATAGATATAAATATAAATTTACATGTATTAATATATACTTATGCATTCATATACATTTATATATTCATACATATTTATGTATATTCATATGCTTTATATATATTTAGATTTTTGGATTTCTTCAGCATCTCTATCATAATGACTTCTCTCTCTGAATTATTCTCTGCTTTGGGATAGTTTGTCCACTTGATCTACAATTACCTAATTGAGTTCTCAGTAGTAAACAGAATTACCTCTTAACATTTGTTTATTCATTTTTAAAGTTTGAATCTTTCTGTGGGTTTTTTTCCCCTTCCCTGGTAGTGGGGATTGAATTTAGGGCCTTCACAGTCTAGCTATAAAGTCCAGGCTGTGCTGGACTGAAACTCATGATCCATACCCGGCTCTTTCTGTTTGGTTCTTGGAGGGCTTTTTTTTTTTTTTGCTGTAGTCACTGTTGGAGGCTCTGCATGGATCCCCAGGGAACTCTCTCTCCTAGGCAGCCAGGTGAAGCCCAGGGTGGTGGAGCAGCACAGGGAGGTGCTGTGGTCTCTGACCTATGGGCCCAGGAACACCCAGCCAGCTGAGTCACAGGGGAACTGCCCCCCCACCTGTGTTCCCAGGACCTCTGGGGCAGGCAGAGCCCTCTGCCAGCCTCGGGCCAGGGTGCAGCTGGCCACCGAGCCATGCCCCTGCAGGTCACCTGTTGTCCCCAGGGTAGAGGGGGCACGCCCTGCATCATGTGCACATGGGGTGGGGCCTTGTGGGCTGCCCAGCGTGGTGGACGGGTCTCGGAGTGAGAGCATCTCTGGTCCCTTGCCCCCAGGCAGGCAGAGAGGAAGCAGTCTCCGAAGGGCTTTGAAGGGCCCAGGTATGCTCCCTGCACATCCTGCCTGCTGGCCAGGGTGGCCTCCTCCTGGCTGCAGACTGGGCGGAGGGAGAGCTTGGGAGGGGTCGCAGCAGAGCCACTGCCAAGGCACCAGGCCACACCTGCGCAAGGGAGGGGTCTCCCACTAAACCATCCCAACATGGGAGAGGGCCCAGAGCAGCGGCCAAGAGGTGAGTGAGAAGCCCTCACACCCTCACCCAGATTTCAAGCTTAAGGAGCCAGAGATTTTTCTATACTTCATTTCACAGAACAGCCAAGCTTTTCTCAAATTCAGGGAGAGGGGAATATTTAAAAATATTAATAGTAATTATAATAAAGCTATTTACATAGTGTATATTTAAATTATGTGTGATTATACCTGGCTGTGATTTAACACGGTTATGATTTTTATAGAGGGGGAAGAAGAGACAAATTATAATCAATTCTTATAAAATACTTTTGGGGTCCATTATAATTTGAACAAGGTTTTTTTTTAATCTACATATTCTTCATATGTATTAATGTATTCTGTGATGTGTGTGTGGTACTGAGGATTAAACCAGGGCCTTCTCATTGTGCTACATTCTGATCCCTTTTTAAATTTCTTATTTTGTAACAGCATTTCTTTGTGTTGCTAAATTGCTCAGCCTGGGCTTGAACTTGCAGTCCACCTGCCTCAGCCTCCCAGAGTCCTGCGATTACAGGCCTGCACCATCACATCTGGCTAGAATGTGTGTCCTTAAAAGACGATTCTTTTAGTTTAAAATGGTTATCAGTGTTCTTTAACTCTCATCCTCATCCTCTGTTCCTCTTTTCTGAAGAATAAAGACATTATTTGCCTATTTAATTCACATGAAAATAGCAACATAATAAAAAAATCCAGACAGTTTCTTGTTAACAATAAAACTACTTTTCTATTTTTCTACTGAAAGGTCAACATGATTGTGTGACAATAATCAACAATTTCTTCCCTCGAGAGAGACTGGATTATTACACGAAGCCTCAGGGACTGGATAAAGACCCCAAGCTGCCCTTGAAGTTGGCTGGCCCACTGCACAAAATCATCACCACCACAAATCTTCATCCTGTCAAGGTAGTGCAGTGTTTGTCACACTTGCCTTTTGTTTCAGTATTGCTTTGGAGTTTGAACCGCTTTTACTCTGTGTCATGGTTGTCTTGGGTTGTATTTTGTAGACATAGAGTTTGTAGAGCTCTCTCTTGTTCGTTGAAGGGGTCACTGAAGGGGAGCTCCCAGCCAAAACCTGGGGAACAGCGAGGGAAACGCGGAGGAGCAGGAGAATAGGCCTGGCCCAGCCAGCCCTCATCCACAGGCCGCGCTGGAGTGGGGCTGGCTGAGAGGCGAGGGAGTCAGGCTTCCGTATCCATCCATTGGTTGTTGGTCAAGGTCTCTTTCTCTGAGGTGGTGCAGTGAGGTGGCCCCCTTGGAATGAAGACAGTTCTGTGGAGAAGGAGGCCACCCTGAGCCCACAGCAGCCAGCACTCTGCGTGAGCTGCTGGGGCCTGGTGTGCAGGCCTGGTGTAGGGAAGCTGAGTGGGCCACTGTCAGCGTCTGCTGGAAGCGTGAGCCTTCTGGGAAATACTCCGACCTGTGATCATGAGCACATTTCTAACAAATGGCTCTGATGCCTTTATGTGACACAGTTTTCGTAAGGAGTTAGTGGGATGACACCATCAAACTTTCAGACCAACACATAAATTCCAGTTGCTTAAAGGAAACTAAAGAGCTGTCCCGAGAGCTTCAAGAGCTTCAAGAGCTTCACTGCTGTTTTTTGGGGGGATCAGTCATGTTATAAACAGCAACAAAGAGATGAAGAAAAAAATCTGAACGAAATAGACTTAAATTTACCTTTCAGAATATTTAGTTCTCACCCTCCCAGTGCACATGGGGACCTGAGGGCTCTGAGGAGTCCCAGGGGCTGCTTACCCATGGCGCCTGGGCTTGGGCCAGGCTGGGCTGAAAGACAGGACATAGGCTTTTCATCAGGGTCCAGCATGGTGCAGAGAATGTGTGTGGGTTAAAAGACCCTCGTTCCACCTTGGCCTGAGCATTGAAGGATATTCTAGTTTAAATTTGATTTGAAAAAGTTCTTTTCATTTTTCTGATTCTACCTCACTATGCCTTCAGACTGCAGTAAGTTTCTGGAATAATTTTTGATGGTTCTATGGAACCCAGTCTCTCAGGGTACAATATCCTAAGAATTATTCCATCCTTAGTTATCTTCAAAGGCATATATTTTAAGTAAATTAGATTAAGGACATATTTAAACAGGCAATAAATTGCAAAGGTCATTTTGTTTACTTAAAACACTTTCTTTTATCCAGTCTTTGGAAATAAAAGCTGCCCAGTTGCTTTTGTGATGGCCCATTTCCATTGCTCTACCCTTTTTCAAGCTAGCGTGGTTCTTTATAGGGAATATTATTTTAAAATAGTAACAAATAGACCCTGTCTAAAGTGAAACACCTTTTAAAATAAGTACAAAGATTCAACCCAGTATACAACTCTCCTTTTCACTAGCTGGCATCTAACATAGCTGCATTTGTGTCTAGGTTCAGTGGCTGCTATAGCAATAACAATGTGTTTGTTTTCAAAAGGGACTTGGGAATTATGTTGATGCCCAGAAAATAAAGGTTATCTAGGAGAAAAACAGAATCCTGGGGGGGTGGGGGGAGAATGGCAGCAGATCTGAGCCTGAGTAGAAAGAAGACAGGTATACACAGAGTAATCTTGTCTTTGATTATTAAGACAATTTTCAAGCTCAGAATTGTTGATTTAGCAATTTAAATGCTGCAATGGGATTTGGGACTAGAGTTATAGCTTAGTGGTAGACTATTTGTTTAGCATGCATGAGACCCTGGGTTTGACCTATAGCACCAATAAAAAAAGATATAAAAAATAAGAATTCAAAATGCTACTGTGTGAACTTTTTTTAAGGTAGCAGTTCTTTGAGAAGATTCATATAGTTTTGATGGCAGAAGCAATATATTCTCTTTGATATTTAATAAGGATTTCTTTTATATTACTTCATAATTCTGCAGAGATGAAAGGAAGAAAACCAGTACAAATAGTCCTTGTGTGCAGCTAGGTATATACTTCAGTAAACTCAGTAATGCTTGTAAATATTTGCCTTATATTATAAAATAAATAAGGTCTAGTATCTCAAGACAAAAAGAAATCATTAATCTGAATTCTATTTGAGATTTTTTTTTAAAAAAAATTCTCACTTATAAGAATTTATACTGTGATTATAAATGCCTTACATAAAAATATTGACCAACTTTAAATTGTTTCAGTTAACAGAAGTATAAGAGATAATTAATGAGTCTTCTCTGCCACAAAATGATTTTTGGTATGTTTTTGTTGGGGAAATATAATCAGAATCCTTATTAGTGAATTTGTTGATTACTTATTTATTTCGAGTTTCTTAAATCATTATGTGGTAGATTTTTAGAAAGATTTCATGTGTAAATCTAACAGTGTCAATAATAAGTGAGAATCCTCTTAATTTTTGATGGACAGCCATTCTATGTTACATTTCCAAGTAGGAGTCCAGGGATGGGTTTTACTTCAGCTAACAGATCTTTCTTTGTGCCTAAAGAGAAGAATGTAATTCATGTAGTCCCCTACCCATTTCCTGATATTTGCAGTCCCGGGCAGGTACTTAGCTGTAACCCAGCACGAAGGTTAGGGAGTACTGACTGCCCCGAGTGTACTGTTGTGCCCATGTCACACACGTTTATAATACTTTCATGGCATGAGGGACTTCTGTGACAGTCCTGTGAAGACCAACTTCAAGTAATCTACCCTATCCCAAAGCCAGTAAAAAAATCCTCATTACACTAAATTCAAGCTTAACCTGTGCATTCATAGGACATGTGGGACTTGCACTGTGTGAGATTTGGTAACTGTCTACTATTTCCCTTTCTAAGACTATTCATGGTTTCTTGTTGACCTATACTCACCATTACTATAGGTCACTGGAAGCATCTTCAAGAAAATTTCCACAGAGAAAGGTAGTTAACTGGAAAGTAAAACACATTTTATTTCTAGACTTCTTTTTGTAAAAAAATCTCATTTTCTTATAATTATTAAGAATTAATGAGAATAGTAGTTCACTTAGCCATGAAATTAGAGAGCTTAATAATGTCAATGAAAAGGTGCTCGGTATTTAATTCATATGTAAAGGCTGTGCACACATGCCACAGTTTTCTTTAGTACAGACAATAAAGCCTTGTAGCAAGCACCCTATTTAGATGGATCACATTTAACTTTGATAGCAAGAAATTTCTTGAATCAGGGTTCATCTGTATTAGTTTCATAACTTTGATCCAGTGGAAGTGTCTTCTAATTTGAATTAGAACAATAAGTATATGGTAATCTCTTGAAATCAACTAAACCAACTACCTAATTTGTACATGTAAAAGTCTCTAATGCAAAACGTAAGTTTACTGGACTTTCTTTTAGATTGTGCTGCTTGTAAATGAGAATCCTCTGCTGGCAGAAGAAGCTGCCCTGAATAAATGCTACAAGGTGATGGATCTGATTTGTGAGAAATGTATGAAACAAAGAGACATGAATGAAGTCTTGGCTCTGAAAATGCATTATATTAGCTGTATCTTTCAGAAATGCATCAACTTCTTAAAAGACGGAGAGAATAAACTGGATGCCCTGATCAAAAGGTACTGCTTTTACTGTGTCAAGTACACAGTACACTAAAGTGGACAATATTTTATTATATTATGCCTAGTTATGGATTTAAAAATAAAGCATTGTAGCAGCAGTTGATGTTGTTGGGATCACATGTAGTGTGCAAGAATCAAGGGACAACATTATACTTAGATGGAGTTGTTACTCAGTTTGTACTTTCTGTAATGATTTTGAGTTGTTATCACTGATTTATGCAGGAGGAATCTTGAGGTTTGGAGAGGTTAACTAGCATGTGTAAGATCACAAAGCTGGAAAGTGGCCACAGGCCAGAAAGGAGATTAAGTGTGCCATGATGCAGGTTGCTGTTCGGATTCATAAAACCATTAATGGAGCTCTCTTATGGTACCTGGGAGAGTTGTATGTAAGCCTTGTCCTGTGACCAACAGAAATCAAATTCTCTGTAGCTTACTGAGAAAAAGGAACTAAATTAAAAGGGTGTGGACCCAATGAGACTTTTCATTCTTCCTACACATAACAGAAATGGTAATAAGTAACTAGTTAATCCGATAACAGCATTTAGCCTTTCATGGTGGGGGTCAACCTTTGCCTGTGTATCCCAGGGCCTGGAAACCTGATAAGGCCTAACCTAATGTTCAGTTTGAACAGCATTTTGGATTGAGTCATCATCATTATTTGAAGACTCAATGAAAAAAATCTTAAGTAACAAAAAAGAAACTCCTAAAAGCTGTTGGGTTTAGCTAGGAGGAAGTTCCTAGAGAGTCAACTTCAATTGCTCATTAAAAATATCTTTCAGCTTGTTAAAAGGCCGAGCTTCTGATGGCTTTCCAGTATATCAAGAAAAGATCATTAGAGAAAGTATCAGAAAATTTCCTTACTGTGAAGCCACGCTCCTCCAGCAGCTGGTACGAAGCATTGCTCCTGTTGAAATTGTAAGGCTCCTCTTAAGTTAACTCTATCAGTGAAACTTAATTACCGTACATTGTGTTGTTACAGACAAGTTCTCTTTGAGTTTTGTATTCAGAAAATATTTCGGAAGAAAGTGGGGATAGAATTACCTGCTGAGCCTGTTTCTTCCTGTCCATTGCTCCTCTCTTGAGCCTCTTACATTTTTGTAGCTCTCACCTTAGTAAACAGTATTTCCCTATGTAGGAAGTAGCAAAATATGAGTGATTTGTCAACTACAAATGTGGTTTGACTACACATATCAAACTCCAACTGTCAATTAAATAGATAAGGGTCTATATATTCAACATATACCCAAACACACAAAAGTAGACGGATCAGGTCTGGCATAATGTTTCAGACTGGATTAGGGATCATTACATTTTCCCATCTTTTCACCCAGGATTCCTTTGCCATGTAGGTTTTCATAGTCTAGCTTGTGACAACGTGGTTGCAGGCACTTGACGACCTAGGCTCATCTGCCCATTCCGTGCAGGCAAGAACAAAGGGGTCTCTACCTAGAAAATAAAAGCTCTTGCAGACCTGCTCTGTTCTGTGTCAGCTGACCACTCTCAGCCACACGGGACCTGGTAAAATGAGTGTTTTTGGCTTATTTATTCACTGCTGCTCTGAAAGAAATTATGCTTCTGTTAGTGAGGAAGTGGGGTGGCTATTAGAGAAGCAGCTAGCAGGGCCTGCTCTGGCGTTTTCCAGCACTCACAAGTGGTAGCTCATGTGCCACCTTCGTGGGAGAAAACAGAAGAACTAAAAATAGCAGCCTGGAGTTCTCAGAAACAGTCAAAGCAGGTCATTGTAGGGGTGAGCAATTCATCTTAGCTCCATATGATAGAATAATGGTAAAGTTTATAGGGTGTGATGATTAATGTTTATCTTAGTGATCAAGTCATCGAGACAAGGCTTATAATAAAGTTAAGATAGTATGTGATAAGGTTTAGAAAGACTTCTCTTTAAAAAATTCTGTTCATTAAGAGTTATACATTGTACTCTCTGGAGAACACCTTGAGTGCTTGTAGTTGAGTATCCGGGTTGGCCCCTGTTTGCTGCCTAGAAGTTTTTGTGCACTATAGGTTTTTAGGCCTCTGAAGTATGCTGCTTTTTGCGTAACACAAAGTTCTCAGGCCCACCTGCTGTGAGGGTCTGCTCTGCTGCTTCCTGAGGGTACTGATGCCTTCACCTAGGTGTGCAGGTTTTGATTGTCTCTGTCTGGTGTGGGACTCTAGCTTCGGACTGTCTCAAAGCTCAACAGGAAGTGTGATAAAGGATGAGTTCAAGAAAAATACTGCATTGTAGTGGAATATGCTGTTCAAGATGTTTTGCTTTATCCGCTGACAGCATACATTTGGAGTTTTAGGAGAGTGGCTCATTTTCCTGATTTCACAGCATACACTGAATAAAGCATTCTGTTTGTTTCCAGACTGAGTATCTTTCCGTGAGAAGGAGCTGTGACATTGAAACATTCTGACGGTATAACAAGAAAGTTCTTATCACACAACAGGGACAAAGAGGATTCTGTGTGGATACTTGTTTGTACCACTGCTAAGGAAGCGAGAGTTCACACGAACATTGTGGTCCTACAAAATATCCTTTAGTTTCAGCTTCAGGGCTGGGGTGTAGCTAAGTGGTTGAGTACTTGCTTAGCACAAGGGAGGCCTTGGCTTCTCTCCCCAACACTGAAGAAAATATCAGTGCGTTGCATGACTCTCCCACAAACACCCCGTATTGGGAAAGATTTTAAACATGTCTCAGGCAATTCTGTGAAAAATGTTTGAATATGAGAATATAATTGTTGTGCTATCTGTTGGATGTATCATATTCTATTGATTGATTGGCCAGACTCCTGTCTGATCCAGTGTACTACTTTTGAAGCAATAAATCAGATTTATGAGCATTTAATGTAATATGAAGTACCAGTAATTCTCAAACATTTAATATGTCTTGGAATTGCCTGAGAATGTTGGTAACTGTGCAATCTGATCTACTCCCTTAAATATTCCACTTTAAAAGGTATGGGCTGAAGGGTTGGATTTGAGTTTTTAGCAAGTTCTCTGAGCACAACTGCTGTAGACCTTCATTCCTGATGAAATGATTGTAACCTCTGCTATCTGTCTTCACTGCACCTCACTTTCTTCATCAGTGCATTATAGTCAGTCTAAAAAAGAGTCCCTAAGCACTTTCATATGAAAAGTTAACATTATTGTCACTATCACATGTATTCAGGAGCCTGAGAATTTTAAAATGAATTTTACTTCTTGTATCTTTTGAGTTTTTTCTTTGACTACTTTGGGTTTATAGAATAGTGTAGAACACTGTTCCCACATGATATTTTCTATTATCTACAGTTGGTAAGATAATAAAATAAGCATTCTTAGGAAAAAGGTAAAACTAAGCATTCTTAGGAAAAAGAAGCAAAGACAAATGAAAATGAAAATTTGAAAAGTGGCAAAATTTTGTTTGTGAATGAATGTGTAAATTTGAAAAACTTGGTACAAAGAACTGTTAAGAGTAGGTAAGGAAAATAGATATTCCATAAGTATTTTTGCTTACTCTAGATTAAATAGTACTTTAAATAGCACTGCCTCAGGCAGCTATATATTTTCCCTTATAACTTTCTTCATAAAAATTTTATAAATCCTCTTTAGTAACTTACTCTCATTTCAAAGGCCATATAATAATAGTTTTCACATTGTTGGCTTTTCTTAATATTTTGATGCAATTTAAATGTTTTTGTTTTTTTTTTAATTTGTTTTTTGGTACCAGGGATCAAACTCGGGACCTTACACTTGCAAGGCAGGCGCTGGAACCACTAAGCTAAATCCCCGGCCCTTTGATGCAATTTAAATGTGTGTTAAAATTTCAGTGATAAAGGTGATAATTTAACTATTTGAATTGTAGACCAATATCTAATAAATAATTTTAAATATATGGTTTTTAAAACACTTAAATTGCACCAAACTTCTACAAATTGTTAGTAAAATCCTTTTGATATGCTGTATAATTGTCCCACAACTACATGAATATTGTCTTGATGTCAATTCTCAGATTATTTTACTGTTTTTAGACAACATTATGTACACTGGATGACATCTCTGTAGTCTTCCATGGTGATTTCAGAGGGGTTTTTTTCTCGTCTTCTCGCCCACTCTAGGGTTCAGATCCCACTGCATTCTCTGTACTGACCCAGGCCATCACTGGGCAGGTGGGGTTTGTGGATGTTGAATTTTGTACCACCTGTGGAGAAAAGGGAGCAAGTAAAAGATGTTCAGTATGCAAAATGGTAAGAATGGAGTTCGTTTTTCACTGACACCTGGTTAAGATTGCATGCAAGCTGACAATCGAGTAGTGATATTCTGTAAACATAAAGTGGATATTAGATTTTTAAATAAATTGTAATACATGAAAGTATTGCATCTAATACTAAAAAAGTAACTTAAAAGAACAGTAGAATAAATGTAGTTCTGTGATTCTGCCAGACTCTCAGTGAATTAGTCACTTTCCTATTGCTGGGACAAAATACCCAACACCCACAACTTAAAGGAGGGGAGGTTTATTTTGCCTCACAGTTACTGTGTATTCAGTCCATGGCTGGCAGCTCCAAGGCAGAAATGACATGGCAGAATGGCATGGCAGAGGAAAGCTGTTCATCATGTGGCCCAGGAAGAAGAGGGGGGAGGAGCCAGGGCCAAGAATACGCACATTCAAGTCATGCCCCCAGTGACACACCTCTAACTAGGCCCCACCTTCTAACAGCACATTCAGTTACTAAACTTAGCAGTAGATGAATCCACTGCTGAGTGTGATGCCCCATGATCCAGTCACCTTCCACATATGAGATGTTGGGTGGGGGGGATTTTACATCTAAGCCATAGAACCCAGTTTATGTCTACAAGAAGAAATGGTATTTGATAAATATGAGAAAACAACGGAGATTAGAGAGCAAAAGTACTGCAACTGGGCTGGATAGGAAAATGTAGTTTAGGACAATTCATAGGTATACAGTCAGTTCTTTTGATGTTGAATTTAGTTAACTACAGTCTCATCAGCTCTGCCTTTTAAGACTATAACTTTGAATGGCACTAAACTCTATTTCTGAGAGAATACACTGCCCTCTCTGCCAGAATTATTTTTATAAAAGGCATATATGATTGTGTTCATCTTCTCATGTCCAGATACTGCACACATGCCTGTATCTGTACATGCACTTAATTCCACAGGTAGCATTAATCTCCTATTGATTTTAAGGTTGAAATTCTTCAACATGTTGAATGTAACCCATCTCAGTCTGCCATAATGTACTTTTGCAGCATTATCCCTTTTCATTTCTCACTTCTCTGGACCTCAGTTTCCTCCTGTGGGAAATTGGGCTGGAGTTGTGAGAACTAAATGAGAACATCTTTGTTGGTTAACTACTGCTGCATGTGGAAACACTGTCAGACCTGTGCTGAAAATAGTCTCTTACTCTTTCACCATTTGTGCTTGGCTGGCCTCAGCTCAGGCAGTGGGGCAGCTGAGTGTGTTCTCATGACAGTGGCAGAGGTACAAATCAGCAGCTAGAAACGCACAGGGGAACTTGAGGCCTCGCTATGAAACCACCCATGCCATCTCGTCCTGTTGGTATCACAAGTCAGGTGGCCAAATCCAAAGTCAGGTCTCTTCAGTGCAAAACACTGAATTCACATGGCAAATGTGAACACATCAATGAGTGAAGACTTAGAGCCAGTAATAAAACCTGTAACCTAGCCCAGGTCTTGGCATGTGTTTAAGGAGTTTTATTCCCATCTCTTTACCACATCCACTTGCAAAAATATAAACTCATTTATTATAAAAACTTATTGTTCTTCTTGTACATATCATTCACTTTTCTATTCCTATGTTTTGTTTAAGATGTTCCCTCTATCTAGAATGCTTTGTTCCCATTTCTCTGCCTATTCTGACTCCCTCAGCTAAAGTGAGTCACTGTTTCCTCGCATTTGCCCATTGCTCCTAAATCCTATCCATAGTATGCTAACATTTGTACTCATAATCAGCCACACTGTTAGCTAGGTGCAGTAGTGCCTTCCTGTAATCCCAACTAATTGGGAGGCTTCCAAGTTCAAGACCAGCCTGTGTAACTTAGTGAGACTCTGTCTTATAATAAAACATAAAAAGGGCTAAAGATATGGCTCAGTGGTAGAGGACTTGCCTAGCATACATGAGTCCCTGGGTTCAATTCCCAGTGCTGCAAAGCAAATAAATAAGGCATGTTGTCAGACATCTGCCTCCCTCCATTCTATCCCATCCTAGTCTTTCTTCACGTTTGTTTCCTAGAGGACAGCTCTGTCTTCCTTGTCATCCTACTGATCCAATTCCGGTACCTAAGAGAGTCTAAGGCATTTCTTAGAGTCCTTGGTAGACTGTTTTGTTATATATCTATTACTGATTTGAAGTATAAGCTAAAACTTGAAAATCCAAATCAGTATACAACCATACATCATGGTTTATAAATAATGGAAATCTTTTTTTTCCTTAAATTCTTCTATTGGTACATTTTAGGTATACAGTACGTTTACATTTATCATTGGGAACTTGTACCTGTACATGATGCATCTTGGTTCTTATTTTTTCCCCCCATTTCCTGTCCTCCCTTCACCCTCTTCACTCCCTTCCCCATTTACATAGACTTTGTTTCCATTTTTTCCTTTTCTCATAATTTTTCCTTTCCCTTTTTTCTTTTCCCTTCCCCTTTCACTTCCCCTACCCCTTTGGACCTTTTCTTCCTATTTCAAATTATCAATTATTCATTTTAATCATTTTAATCCTGATTTACACTTTCAGTTTCTCACATCAGAGAAACTATTCGATATTTACACATGTGTGTCCTATTTATGTCACTTGAGAGTGTGGCTCAATATTCATCCAATAATGGAAATCTTAATATTTTTATAACATTATTCTTGGCTTACTCTCAGAGTTGGCAAATTTGCAACTAAAGCTCTTGAAATGAAAATAAACTTATGATTACTTTCAGGTAATATATTGTGATCAAACTTGCCAAAAAACACACTGGTTTGCACATAAGAAAATCTGTAAGAATCTGAAGGATGTTTATGAGAAGCAACAGTTGGAGGCTGCCAAAGAAAAGACTCAAGAGGAGAATGGTATGTATATAGTTCTACCCACTTAGGATGGGGAGAAGGCAACCAGAGATCCAGCTAGAGCTTGTACGTCCTTTTGCCCTGGAGGGATAGATGATATTAACACTGAGCACATAGGAACTGAATATTTTCTGGAGACCAAGAAAGCACTGGGGTGACCAACATAAGGATGAAAAAAAGAATAGAACTGTCAAAATGGGAACTCCCAGCGACATACCACACAATATCCTAAACATTACAAACACCGTTCATTTCCTTTCTTCAAAATGTAGGGCAGACTCTACTACAGATGGCATTTTGTAGGTAATACAGGTAAGGAAACAATACAGGCAGTTACCTACACAAGGACACCAGGCTAATTGAAAGGAGAACTGTATTCAAACACAGATTGTTTTCAAGTCCCGAACAATGGTCTCGATTTAGAGGACTGGCTTTGGACCAAAGGCCTAAGTCCTGAGTTCAGCACTCATTTTTGCTGTTTCACAAGTTGTGAAACTTGGAGCAAGGAATCACACACTTCTCTTCTCATTTTCCCCATTTGCAAAACTGATGATAATCATCCACCTTATGTGATGCAGAATTTAATTAGTTAATACACATGAAACATAAGAGTGTCTGGGACATTGTAAGAATAAAATACCTGCTTTTTTTTCTCTTTATCAGATGTCAAATCAGATGTGAACTCTAATTGTGCTAATGAAGAGCAACCAGAGGCTGAAATGCGTGTCTCCCAAGAGGATTCCAGTCCTAAAGATGCTGTAGAAGGGGAGAAAGAGTCTCCTGGAAGTGAAGCTACGTTGGAAAGTGGACAGGATGCTCCTGCAGGCCCACAGGTGTCTGAGGAGTAGAAGCTCAGCAAGTGCCAGCATGCATGGTCCTCACCCTGGCAGGCACCTGGAGAACGCATGTGACTGTGTCCTCATTGCCTCGAGACACCTGCATGGCACCACGGTGGGGTTGCGCATTTCATAGAATAGAGGCTTTCAAGCAAAGCTCTGTCTACTGTGCCCTGATTTCCTACTGATTTCTGTTCTATAATTGGACAAGTATTTCTAAAGGAAAATGTTTTCTTTCAAAATACAGGAAAAACATTTCTATTCCCTTTCCTAGGCTGATGCCCCAGCAATTGTTCTCAAAGGAAAACAAATCTCCTGAAAGAAAGAAATGCAGACTCCAGGGAACAAAAGGACAAGAAGAAGAGATAGGAAAAAGAAGAGATTTTTCAGGAAAGAAAAATTTTTATGGCCACAGAAATGAGTCCTTAAAAAGTCATAACTTACATGTGAATAAAATGCATATAATAGCATTTATAATAGTGAAGTTCTACTTATTAAGATGTAATGAATTGAAGATAGGGTGTGTATTAAAAAAGATCTTTGCCATAGCTTCAGCTAAGTGTAGTTTTATATAGAAATTGTCCTGAGAAGTCTGAACTTTATGTAGTTCCTGCAGCGAAGTTCCTTGGAGTATTTGTACTTTGAGAAATGTCAGCTCCCATGGAAGGAACTAAGGTATATCATAGCTAGGTCTGTCCCCGCATGTGCACTCTTGAACATTTTTATTAAATACCGGCTATACGTACTATATATACAATTCTTATGAAACTGCGCCATACTCTACCTGAAAGGGTTTTATCATCCTGCAAGCTTTTTATGGGACTCTTCCTATCCAGAAACTGTAATTTATAACTGTCATTTTGAGAATGTCCTGCCTTGTTTTTAGCATATGTGGTATTTAAACAGAGCTTGAGTGTGATGTCTGAAGATTATGCTGTGTTTCAGTGTTTCTTGTATTGATTTTTTTCTTATATTGATTTTTAAATAACTCACCTAATATAAACAACTCATCTTGTTTCGTAATTTGTTGTTAGGAGGTGACACATATAAGAGAATGTAACAAATAAAGGGAAACCGCAAATAATGGCAAAGAAAGTAAATATTATTTTAATATCTACAGTCGCAAGTCAGAATGACTAGCATTTTCACTTGACTTTACTGATCACATTCAGGTATTAGTTGATGTTGCAATCTTGATCTTAAAAGCCACATGGAGGCTAGCAGACTGGCAGGCCATTCTGGGACTTTTTGTTGTCCATAGATGTTAGTGTTTCCATGTTGCTGGTTATTCCATTTCCAGAACTGGAATATATAAGGGAAAAAAGAACTTCCAGAGATCTCACCAAATGTCCCGGATCCTAGGGACCCTAGCCAGCTTACCAGAGCCCAGCACCCTGTGTGGCAGAGAACAGGATGAGCAAAAGGAGAAGCATGCTGGTGACACAGACACGCAAGATCATTACAAACCAGAGAACTCGGGTAAAAAACACGTGTGTGGGAGAAGGAGGCCTGGGAAGACTCTTAATACCTAAAGGTGGACGCTTCTCACTATATAGAAGAGGTACTTTGATGAATAAATTTATTTTGTCATGGGAGTCAGCGTAATGGATTAGTTCAAATGAAGTCACTCATTGAATTCTTCCTCAGGTCACTCTTAATACTGAATTTTCTCACAGGGAGACAGAGTGTGTGAGAAAGAGTATGTATGGGGCTTGGAGAGAGGTGGCTGAGTGTAAGGAAGATAAGAATCAGCAAGACGGAAGAATGTAGCCTGCCCCAAAATGGAAGTCACCAGTCCACATAATGACACGAGCCAATTCTTTAAAAATAAATCTGTATTTCCATGCATATAGCTATGAGTTCTGTTTCTCTGGTAAACCCTAATCCATCAGGTGTTTTGATCAGTTTGATTTACTGTTACACATGATCATACATTAGGTTTACACCACAAATACATCTCGGTTCTGGGGCCCAGAAGTCCAAGATGCGGGTGCCGGAGGATTGGGTTCCTAGTGAGGGACCTCTTCCCAAGTTATTGAGGACCATTGATTGTGTCCTCACATTGAAGGAGATAAACTGGCTCTCTGGGCTCGTAAAAGGGGCTGATCCTATAAGAGAGGACCCTATTCTCATGACCCAGTTACCTCCCACGGATCTCAAGTAGGAATTAGATTTTAATATGTGAATATGGACAGGACCTCAACATTCGGTCCACATAGCAAGTACAGTCCCCAAGGGGCGCAGTTACTTTAGGATATGATATATGTAATAGCTAAAATATATCGAATACTTACTTTAAGAAAGCTACTCTACCTTGCACTTTATATACATTATCTTAATCCTTGAGACTTCTGTGAGGTCACTACTATTATTTAATAAGAGGAAATTGAAGCCACAGTGGTTAACTTTTAGTAACAACTAATAGAGGTAATAAGAGGTAAGCTAGGTTTGTCTGATTCCAGAACCCCAGACTTTAGCCAAACCTTGTATACCTCTGTATATTAGGATTTTGTTTTCTAGGCATGAGACCTTCCATTGGGTCCTGAAATAAATATGCTTTCACTTGAGCCAATATGAGTGCATCTCTGTCATTTAAAGCAAAGAACATAATTTTAAACACCCTCTCAATAAATGGTTTATCTCAAAATATTGAAGAGTTGTAGGTAACTTATGGGTCATATCTTCTAGTTTATTTCCCCTGAAATTATATTTAATATAATGTTTTCCAGTCATAGTCACTCATTCATTATTGAATAAAAACATCCAGTACTGAAGAACGCACTTTAACACAAATCTTTTTCTTCATGCAAGTGGGGCATGTTTCCATTAGTTCTGTAAAATACAGAAGTAAAATTTTTTAGACAGTTTTTCAAATCAGCAAATTTGTCATTCTTTTCAGTGATTGTGGAAGTAAAACAAATCTCCTTCAAAGTTATTAATGAAAATCAATAAGCCTTATTCAGTTTCTGCAACCCAGAAATTGAGGAGCAGCTTAACCTAGTGGTGCTGGTACGGGGTTTCTTTGGCTGGAGAGCACAGGGGAGCTTTCAGACGGCTGCACTCACCTGTCTGAAGTTTAACCAGCAGTTGACACGAAGCCCCCAGAATAAACAGCTCTCTCAATAGGATTGCTTGAGTGTGGTTACTAAATGGCAAAGTTAGGGATCCAGGATGCAGAGGAAGGAATGTTTTGACTTCTTCTATCACCTAATCTTACACTCCACTCAGTCACTGGCTTGATCTCAGGCACCTCACGTAAATGCACAGATCATTGCTTTTTCATTACCCTAACACAGCTTCCTGCCAGGGGCCATACCTGAGGTTTTAGACTGGCTGTGTATGGGGTCCTAAGTGCCACAGGTGAAAGGAGGATACTGATTCTTGGTGTTGATTAACTATGCTTTATGCTTTCTAAGCTTTCCTCTCTTGCCTATTTGGAAGTCAGTCCCACTTTTACAGTGTGTCTGGGCTTTGTGCAAAGTCACTCTTGCCTTGTGTAAGCATTGAACCCAGCCCTGTAGTTCGGACCAGCAAGGAGTTTCAGTTACCTTAAATGTCTGTTTTTCCCTTGGAACCAGGTAATTGCCAAAATCTTATCTAGTTTCCTTTTTCCCCTGGCATCCATGTCTGGGTAGGCCAAGTATAAATCACTAGTCCACACCCAGAACTGACAACTGTCTCCAGAGGCAAGCAAAAACAATAACTACTCTGAGTAAATATAAATTGGAGAATACTATACAGCACTGAGAATGACAGAATTATTGCTATGAGCAAGAACATGGATAAATCTTACAATATTGAGTGAAACAAGCCAGACATAAAATATTCACCTATTCTATGATGCCTTTTACCATTAGACATGATTGCTTTATTGTCTAGAATCATGACAGTGATTGTTTTGGAAGGGCAGTGCCCAGTAACAGGAATGAGCGCTGCTAATGTTCTGTTTCTTGGTCATGAACAGATGACCCTGTCTAGGTTTTGAAAATGTGTAAAGTTGAATGCGTACGATCTGCATACATTTCTATATACATGTTCAATTTCAATGGAAACCTTATAAAGCCTACACTACAGTAATATTTTTATTATTAATGTTTCTATGAATGTTTAAAAGACTCAAACCATAGCAAAATAAGTGCATAATATGCTAAGTCACAGGGAAGTTTAATATACAACCGAACGCCAGGAATGCCAGGGGTTATCTCAGTGTAACTGTGAGCATCTGAGCCGTTTCCGTGCCTTCCTCCTGAAGGTACTTCTCCTCTTGAGTGGGAACTGTGTCCCAGTACATGGAGGTCAGAGTCATCACTGATCTCTTCAAGGACCTTACGAAAACAGCATCTTCTGGGTCATCAAATACAGTTCTGTGAGGGCAGCAGTTATGTCAGAAAAAAATAAGTTGATCAACCTGAATTTTTATTTAAATAAATAAATGCCATATTTTCTGTGTTGTTTGTAGTACAGTGGCACTATCAAATACTTTGTAGACTCTACCGACAAATGACTTTCAGGCTAAGTGACAGTATTTTTATTGTATATAGGGTTTATGTCTAAAATAGAGTATCTGGATATATTTGGGGATCTGCTGTTAATAGCTTTAGTCTTACACTCATGCACATACTTTTGGAAATGACGTTAAATGAGATAATTAAAATACTTTAGCTATTATGCATATTAATTACATTTTATTATAAAGTTATTTATATCATATTTTGTAAATTTACATGATAGTATTTTCAGTAAATCAAAGAAAATGCTGAAAATGCAACAATGAAAATTATTTTTAAATTCATCAATATTCATGATTTTGAAATATCTCCCATAGTTAATGAAGTGTTTGCTTTTGAAATGCAAATTTTAGTGAGTATAAAATATTAATCTACATAATAATTGCTTCCACTGAATATATTTAGAGGAAAAATAAACAAAGTCCCTCACTTGGGACAGCTAATAATTACCGAGTTTCTTTATGCATTAAATCACCTTGACACTTGAGTTATAATTATTATATAAAAACCTTAAACATGTCAAATATAAATACATAGCTGGAACTCATTTATTACAGAAAAGCATAGCCATTTCCTCGTCTATTAAAGAGCTACTCATTTTGTAATTAATTAAAATCTATTTTAGAAAGCAGTGATAATTTAAGGAACAAGTCCATTATGAAATAAGCTAATAAAAGTAAAATTTTAAAAAAACACTTACTTGTCTACATTATCTGCAAATCCAAAGTCTAAAATAAAAAAATTCTAAATTAGTGTTTTTCAAATTATTCATCTTCATTTAAAAACAATGGAATAAGGTTGTAATTTCTGGTTTCAGGCAATTTAGCAAAAATGCCTTGATACTTAATAAGTTATCTTGATACTTGAAATTTTCTCTTAGTTATGGTGAGTTTTGCCTTAGGTTTTGGAACAAATTTATTAATACAATACAACTCTCAAAATCCTGAGAACAGAACACTTAATCAGTTCAGTTACTACCAATGGAATCCAAGTGGGAATTTCAAAAATGAAGTTACTGAGGCTCAGAGTTGAACCTTTTCCTTCTGATAGGTATATGCACCTATGAATGGGAGAATAGTCCAAATGAAGAGAAGTATTTAGGGCCATTTTACTCACTTAGATTCTTGGCATTAACTTCAAGGAAAGAATAAACAAACCTCAGATCACAAGAATCTCTGTCTTCCCTAGATTTAGAGCAGATGCCTGGCATTCTTATAGCATCTTCCAGACTCGTTGCTTGCTTTATCCTCTCCAGAAGGCCAGGCTGGAGGTGGAACTGATCAGCGCCTGTTAGACCACCAGGGTCCACACATGAGCTCTCACCAGTCATGTGCAGCAGAGCACGCAGCCCTGGGCCCATCCATGGCCTCGTTCCCTGCACACATGGCTGACCCAAGTCTCCCAGGCCTTTCCGATCTCCCTAGTCTCTTTCTTTCTCTACGTTTTCTCTCCAGTGTTATCAAGTTAAAATTGAAAGATACAAATTGTACATATTTAAGGTGTACAACTAGACATTTTGATGTACATGTATATTGTGAAATAATCACCATAATCAAGCTAAGTAACATTCCCATCACTTCACCGTACTTAGTTATCATTTGGTTTTCCTTTGGGGCAGATGTATAGTGATGAGATCATTTCAGATCTACTCTTTTAGCAAGTGTATTACATTGTTAATTATAATCGCTTTACATCAGCATAATTTCATCATCTTGCATAGCTTATACTTTGTTCCTTCTGCCCAACATCTCATTTCTCTCTCTCACCAGTACCCTGGCAGCCACCATTCTATTTTCTGATTCTAAGAGTTTGCCCATTTGAAACTTCATATTCAAGTAATACTATGCAGTATTTTTCCTTCTGTGTCTGGTTTATTTTACTTAATATAATATTCTCTGGGCTTATCCATATTGATGTAAATGGCAGTGTTTCCCGATTTTTTAATATTTTTAATTATAAAAGCACCCCTTTCTCAATAGGGTCAGATAAAAAAAAATAGAATAGCCCACTTAGGTTAAGAGCTAATCCAAGCAGCTAAGGCAAGCTTAAACACACAAAGATAAGCACAAGAAGAAAGACAAAAGCTACAATAAAAAGGGAGGTGAAGACCTTTCCTCCCAGGAAGGAGGTATGCTAAGTTAGTTGACAGTTCTTTTCTACCTCACATCAGAGAAAACATTAGAAATGCAAGATAACCAGCTTCTTTTTTTTAAACATTTTTCAACTGTCTCCTTTGAAACAAGACCCCATGCTCTGCCTATCTATATAAGGCCAAGACAAAAAATGCATGTTGGATTTCTTCCCCTCTTGGTGGGTATCCACCAAGAGCTTTTTCTTCTTCTTATTTCTTATAATCACTCTCCTAAACCTCTCCTTTTATCCTCAAATTTCTTCTTCAATTTTGGTAGACAAGGAGCTCAGATTTATACAAAATTATATAAATATTTTTTATTATTTATGTGTCACATTGGCACTTCCTCTGGACTTTAAATCAAGATTCATAGGAGGTAAGAGGTCAGAGTGTTTATCTTTTCCCCTGTTTTTTTCCCATTTCACCATGATTATATTCAGCAGGTAGATGAGGTTGATGCTGGTTTATTTTTTCGTTTGTTTCGTTTTTGCTGGATAGCCTTCATCTCTTCCCACAGGTCAAGTTCCTGTGCCTTCCCTTCTCCCCTGGCCTCCCCCAAGAAACAAAGCAGTTGGTAGCAGCATATCCTCCAGGGCGAATCAGACTCCCAGGCCTATAGCTTCTCTGTGGCTGCCGGATTCCAGGACGCTCCAGTGACCTGGTTTTCCATCTCCGGGACGGCAAGTATCTGCCTCCCTGTGACCATTCAGTGCTTGGTTCATGACTGTTTCTCACTAGTTGTCCCGTGACTCTAGAATGAAGCTGGCCTTCACTTTCACGAGTTGGAGAAGTGTGCTCCGTTTGGAGGGTGCTGCAAAGGAGGTGTGCATTTTGTGTCTCCAGGGATGGGAGTTCGTCACCTTATGTTTTGTGGGTGGATAAAACATCGTCACACAACCCACATTTTGGATCTCCTATTTCTTCTGACTTATTCCTGGACCTTTTTCTTAAAATGTGGTCTAGATTTAATCTTCAAACTCTTGAAAAAATGAATGAGAAAGTTTTAGTTCCAATTTGTCTGTCTTTCTGCTTTAGAATAGGGCTGGGAACTAGGCAACATCTCTGCTCTCTTCTCCCCCTACCCAAGAATGCTCTTGGGCAGGGTGGGCTGCTTGGCTTTTAAGGCAGGCCCAGCACAGCACCAATGATACTGTTTGTAGAACAGAAGGCAGTCTTAGGGATCCTCATGAGTTTGATGGCAGCTTTAGGCAAAACAGGTGTTAAGGGAGCCAAGAACTACATCTCTCTTGCTATGATTTCTTTCTAGAACATGTTGTCACACCAGCAACCAAGTTCTGTACCCAGAGATATGCTAACTGAGGGAGGGCTGAAAAAGGTGAAGTCTACAGTTCCTGTGAATCAAGAGAGCTGAGGAGATGGAATGCAGGCACCACTAAGAGCAGTAGTCCAGCTCTAGTCTCACTTTCTTGCACACCTCCAGCTCACTGCCGCTGCCACTGGATGGGGTCAGGCCTAAGGGACGCCTTAGGGACAGACAGGGGCTGGGGCGCCTCCTCTCCCCTGTTGTTTATCCATACTGGGGAGACTGATGTGGAACACAGCTTCCCCTCCTTTCCTTGGAGTACAACTTAAGAGCTAGGACTATTGTGAACTCCAGGTGCTTGGTTTTTTCTATACCCATACCTGGCCTGAGCACCCCCTGGGAAAGGGGAAAAGTAGTTGCCAAAGAAAAATATATAAATCACAACACTATACCTTTGATGGTCTGTCCCTCGGGAGAGAACATTTACATAAGAAACAGCTGTGGCTATCAAAGGAGCAATTTCCCGTAGTAACTAATACAGAGGGCCCTGAGGAGCCTGCGCTGTGGTAGCAGCTATTTTAAAGATTAAGGTAGGTCCTAAACCTAAGATCCTTCTTAAAATAGTCCTTGCTTTCAAGGATGTAAAGAGCTTTTCTCTCTTTCCTCTTCTCATTTCTATTATTGGTGTTAACTTATTACAAGAGATTTCTGTGAGGATTCGCCTACCCCCTAGGGAAAGTTCTGACTAGTCTAGTTATAAAACTACAACTATAAGAGATTCTTATAGTTCAAGTTGGCCAATACACCTGAGTGATTTAAAAGTAATTGTTTTGTGTGTTCTATATGTTTCTTGTTGGTTCATCTGCCTGTTAAATTGTTTTAATAAGTAGTTAAGATACTTACAGCTGCTTCATCGAAGTTTTTTTAGCTCATATTAATTTCATTTCTCCCTCTTATTTTTGAGGCTCTTTGGAGACTCTCTCCCCCAAAAACAAGTTGTATAGGTTTTCAGAGAAACCAAACTCACTTAAAAAAATTAGAGGGTAGATAAAATGGTAGGCTTCAGACTTACATGAGGCTTACAGGTGAAAATGTTAGGATTTGATAATATAAAGGTCATATATGATTAGCTAATGTGTATGTTTCTGTGTTAACTTTCAGGTATTTATTATCCTCAAAAAGTTCTACATAAGTTAGCATACAGATAAATAGGCGCACATGATGTTAGCCCAAATGTTTATGTTATGTAACTGTTTATGTGGCTTAACAGTTGGCTAATTTAAATTCATTGGTAAAGATAAAGGTGTCTTTAAAGGCAGTGACATATTTCTAACCAGGTTGTTCGCCAGTCAAGATAATGTAAAAAAAGTACTGGCTTTATAAATGCAGTGTCTATTATCTGTGTACAATAAGAGTTTTCCTTGGTTAAAGATAATATGTATCGTTTAAAAGTGTTAATTGCTAGATTTTGTTCTCATGAATCGTCTAAAGTAATTGTTAAGATAAATAATTGGGGACCCCTTGGGTTTGTGGAACCATTGGCCAAAACTAGCCCCCCCACTGCCCCGCGGCTTAAAGAGCAGTTGCCTGAGTTGATTTGTTCAGTTTTCTCCACTGATGGGTGACTTTTCTGCTTTTTCTAAGAGTTTGACTGTGGCACACCCCAACAAACATTATTAAATAATTATGATATATTTAAGTGGGTTATAATTAAAAAGCTATGTCTAAAGTAATAAGGTGTCCTTAAGATATTAGCATGTTCCCTCTGGCTTGCACCACTGATGGTGCATGCCTGACTGACCCACTGGGTGGCTGCTATCACTGGTGATTAGCTATTTAACATCAGACAAGGAAATTCAAATCAGAGCTGCCCAAGACATACAAATTACAGCTGTCATGAGCATGTTAAAATGCTCTTAAACTTACAAAACTAGATTAAAAAGCAAAGGTTCTATATTTTACTAATTTCTTGTGTTTTCTATTGGTAGCCTTTTGGTTACTAAAGACTGAGTTTTGTAAGAGTTAAAGATTATTTAAATGTTGGCTTGTAAAATGTTTTCCATAATCAGTTTATGATTGGTTGAATAAACAACTATTATCTTAGTTTATGAGATAACCTATATGGCTAGGAATGTATATAAAAAGAATACATGCTATGAGGCTAAGCTTTAAAGTTAAGCTTATAGAGTTAAGACTACATAAGTTTAATACATACAAAGTAACTAATAGGTGCTCTCTTTTCATTGTTATACATCTATACTTTTTTGTTATACATCTATACTTTAGACATATAAAATGATCAAAAACCCCCTGCCAGCAGCAGCCCTGCTGGAGCTGGAACCACCGCACAGGCCACACTCCACGGCCCACATCCCGCTGGAGCAAGCTGCACAGTATCTGAATCCACACTGCAGAGGCACAGGGGCGGGGGGATAAAAGCCATGGTTATGAGCCCCAGAAGATAGAACAGACGTGAACAACAGAGAGAACCTCTCTGTGGTTCCTCAATGAAAATTGAAGCCCACTGGGAAAGTGAAGAAAATCTCTGCAATAGAGGTACACTTGACCACTGTGGTTGGTAAATTGGTGGGATCAGCACCTCCCATAGAAACCGGGACTCACTCAGGGGTGAAGACAGCTGAAACCTGCAGTAGAACCTTGCAGAGTTCAATCCTTCAGGAGGCCAGGGACCTCAACTTGGGCCTTGTAGCCAGAAATCAGCCTGAATCTCAGTAGACTACAGCTGGCTTGCTGAGCCTAATTAACATAGACCTGCACACTGCTGGCCACACTGTCTACCAGCACAGCAGAGACATATCCTGAGGGAGGCCTTTTTTTTCTCTCTCTATATATATTTTTTTTCTTTTCCTTCTCTCTTTCTCTCCCTTCTTGTTCTGCATTTCTCTCCCTCTTTGTTCCTGTTCCTATCCCATTTTGAATTGTTTCTCTCTGTGTGTCTTTCTCTTGACTGACACTATTCTTATAGGAAGATGAATACAGTTTCTAGCTTCCCTATTGCTGTTAGTTTGTTCTGTTCTTGTCTCTGTTCTTTCACTCTGTCTTTTCCTCCTGTCTTTAATGGTTTCCCATAATTTGCATGATCTTCCCATGTTCTCTAGCCTGACTTCTAACCTTTACCTCTCCTTCTGTCTCTCTATCTCTCCCTTCCCAACTCCTTCTAAATCCTTATCCCAAAGGATAAATTTGCTATACTGAAGGGTTTATTTACTACAAACGTATTTTGGGCTGGCCCTTGATTTTGATCTAGCTCACTTGGTAAAGGTGACAGATTAACAGCTACCACAAACTGTCATTTTCTAAGCTGCATTTGATTCTGTTGTTGATGCTGATTGTGTCAATTGGGCTAAGGTGTTGTGATTGATCTAATCAGTTGTCCTCCCTAGTATACTGAAAATGAGATTGCCTAAGAGTCATTAGAGACTCAAAGCCTAAAAAGACCAGCTATACCTGGAAGATATATCTGAGAAGCAATCGCTCTATAAGGGCTCTAAACACAAGTAATAAAGATACTTACTATAAGCAATATTGAAGTATCAGCCCAGGAATTAAACCAAAAAACAACACCAACAACAAAATTAGAAATGAGAAGACACCTAAGCAAGGCGCAAACTCAGACTTCCAGCTCACCAAAGGCAAATTCTGGGGGAAATGTGGAAAAATCTGATAATCAACTACCTGGACACCCTGAACCGATAGCACAGGAAGCAACAAAGAAGATGAATGAGGCACTAGAAAAATTCAAAACAGAAATAATTTCCCAGATAACTACAGAGATGGTGAGCAGAATGAAAGACATGATTAGAAACTCTAGCAGATAAAAAAATAAATGAGCTCAGGACCATGATGGAAGCCATGAATGCCCAGCATAGGAAAGAAATGGAAACCATGAATGCCTAACATAGGAAAGAAATGGAATACATGAAACACACTCAAACAGATATCCAGGAGATTAAAAACTCCATTGAAAGTATTCACAGCAGATTGAATGAATGTGAAGATAGAATATCAGATATAGAAGACAGGATTGTGGTTAGTGACCATGAAAAGAGAGATTTCTTAATAATAGTAAGGGACCATGAGAAATCAATCCAGCAGCTGCTTGACGATGCAAAGAATAATATAAAAAAATATAAAATATATAAAAAAGCAGGAGAAAGTACAAATGACATATAAAACTGCTCACAGAAGTAATAGCAGAAAACTTCCCAGAGGAAAAGAATTGAACATACAGATAAGTAAGGCATATAGAACTACAACTAGCCATTATATATAAAAAAATCCACACCCTCATATATGATAGTCAAGATCCCAGAAACCCAATAGAAGAACAAAATACTACAAGCAGTTAGAGAAAAGAAACAAATCACATACAAAAGAAAGTCCTTCAGAATCACAGTGGACTTTTCAACACAAACCCTCAAGTCAAGGAGAGCCTGGAGTGAAATATTTCAAGCCCTAGAAGAAAATAACCTCCAACCTAGACTGTTCTATCCTACAAAATTATCTTTCAAAATCAATGGAGAAATTAGATACTTCCATGACAAAGAACACCTGAGAAACTTCATGAATACAAAACCAGCACTCCCAACAATTCTAAACAATATCCTAGAAAAAGACAATGAGGGTCACAACTCCATGAGGCACAACAGAGTGAAGCCATCAGGCAAGGCAAGAAACTAAAGGAAAAGGGGGAA
This sequence comes from Heterocephalus glaber, assembly GCF_053883595.1. Classification (NCBI taxonomy): domain Eukaryota; kingdom Metazoa; phylum Chordata; class Mammalia; order Rodentia; family Bathyergidae; genus Heterocephalus; species Heterocephalus glaber. The sequence goes on from NW_028258156.1 coordinate 13,265,155, forward strand.
AAATAAAAAATAAAAGAGCCAACAAAAACAGTAAAATACCATGACAAGGATGAATCAATATGTATCAATTAGAACCATCAATGTTAATGGCCTCAATTCACCAATCAAAAGAAATAGACTGCCAGAATGGATTAAGAAGCAAACTCTAACAATATGCTGTATACAAGAAACACACCTAGTTCAAAATGAAATCCATAGACTGAAAGTAAAAGGATGGAAAACAATTCTCCGTGAGACAGGAACCCAGAAAAAAGCACGAGTAGCAATCTTATTTACAGACAAAGTGGATATCAAATCAAAACTAACTAAGAGAGACAAAGAAGGTCACTACATCCTTGTAAAAGGAACAATCAAAGAGGAAGAGATGACAATCATAAATATATATTCACCAAATACTAATGCCCACAACTATACAAAACAAATAATGGATATGAAAAACCAAATAAGCTCTAATACAATTTGTAGTGGGGAACCTCAATACCCCACTGTCACAAATAGACAGATCATCTAGACAAAAAATCAACAACAAAATACTAGAACTGAACCAAGTGTTTGAACAAATGGACTTAATAGATGTCTACAGAGTATTCCACCCCACAAAATCAGAATGTACATTCTTTTTGGCTGCACACAGGTCATTCTCCAAAATAGACCACATACTAGTGCATAGAACACGTTTAAGTAAATGTAAAGGAATTGAAGTTATCCCATGTATATTATCAGACCATAATGCAAATAAACTGGAGATCAATAGCATAAGGAACCCCAAGAACAGCACGCCCTACCAAGGTCGTGAGTCATGCGGAACACGCCAAATCAGCCTGCTGGAGACAGGCAGCCACCTGGTTCCACATTACAAAGCTGTAGAGGACACTGGACCACCAGACCACAGTACTGAGTCCACCACTCCTGGCCCAGAGGGCAGAGAAGCTCAGTCGGTCTCAGAACTTGGAAGGAAGGTCCCGGCTCCATCCCAGGCTCCTAGGGCAGAGAAGCTTAGCTGGTCCCAGCACCTGGAAGGAAGCTCCCCACCTCCATCCCAGGCTCCTAGGGCAGAGAAGCTCAGCTGGTCCCAGCACCTGGCAGGAAGCTCCCCTGCTGCCATCCCAGGCTCCTAGGGTAGAGAAGGTGAGCCAGTCACAGCACCTGGAAGGAAGCTCCCTAGGGAAGGTGAGCCACATGGGTGCCAGAAGCACCCCCCTCCCGGTGGAAATGAGAAAACACATAAGCAAGCCTCAAAAACAGAGTTCCAGATCACCTACAGCAACCTCAAAGGGAAACGAGAAGGAACAATCTGATACTCAACCACTTGGACTCTCTGAACTGGCAACAAAAGAGGATCTGGGAAAAATGAAATCAGACATAATTACTCAGATAACAGCAAAGATTTTGCTCATGGTGCAAGACATGATTAATAAATCTAGAGAGGACACAGATAAAAAAATAGAGGATCTGAGGAACATGATGGAATCCCAACATAGGAAACAAATGGAATCCATAAAACAGATACAAACAGATTTCCAAGAGATTAAAAACTCCATCGAAAGTCTGCGCAGCAGAATGAACCAATGTGAGGATAGAATTTCACATACAGAAGATAAGATTGCAATTAGTGACCAGGAAAAGAAAAACTGCTTTAAAATTGTAAGGGAACATGAGAAATCAATCCAGCAGCTGCTAGACGATGCAAAGAAGAAAAACATAAGACTGATTGGAGTCAATGAAGAAACAAGAGAGAGTGCAGATGACATAAAAAATCTGTTCACAGAAGTGATGGCAGAAAACTTCCCAAGCAGGGGAAAAGAACTTGACATACAGATAAGGGAGGCATATAGGACTCCAGCTAGCCTTAATAAAAAAAAAAATCTACACATAGGCATATAATAGTTAGGATTCCAGAAATCCAACAGAAGAACAAAATTCTACAAGCAGTGAGAGAAAAGAAACAAATCACATACAAAGGAAAGCCCATCAGAATCACAGCAGACTTCTCAATGCAAACCCTCAAGACAAGAAGAGCTTGGAGTGATGTATTTCAAGCCCTAAAGGAAAACAGCCTCCAACCCAGATTGATGTACCCTCCAAAACTATCTTTCAAAATTGATGGAGAAATAAGATACTTTCATGATAAAGAGCACCTCAGGAACTTCATGAATATCAAACCAGCACTCCAAAAAATTTTAGACAATACCCTAAGAAAAGACAATGAGGATCACAACCCCAGGAAACCCAGCAGAATGAATCCATTGTACATGACAAATTAAATGCAAAGGGAGAGAATCCAACAAAAAGAAAAAGTCATGACAAGGCTTTTAAAACTTTTGACTTCATCTCCCTAATGAGTGTATAATTCAGTCTTGTTATTGTACTGATTAGTAATTTTCTGATTCTAGAGTTGCACACCATTACTTGTGCTATACTGGCTATTTATCATTTTCTTATGTCTACTTTTTAATTGGGTTGTCTATTAATGAGCTCTAAGAATTCTTTATATATTCTGGTCATAGGTTATATGCATTGTAAATATGGTCTGTTTAAGGACTACTTTTCATTTTAATGATGTCATTTAAAGTTCTAAATTTTGATGGAATCTCATTTATCAATTTTTTTCTTTTATACATCATGTGTTTTGTATCCTAGGTAGTTCTTGCCTACCCTGAATTCATAAATATTTTCCCTTATAATTTCTTCTTAAAGTTTTATACTTTTAGGCTTTCTTATTTAGGTTCATAGATCCCTTCAAGTTATTTTCATGTATGGAAAAAAAGTGTTGAGGTTAATTTTTTATATATGGATACCAGATGTTCTAGTGCCATTTGCTGAAAACACTATCTCTTCCTTGGCTCTTGAATTTAGTTTATATTCTATAAAATGCTAATGTTAAATAGTCTTTCAAAACTCAGTGGACCACATATGTGTGGTTCTATTTCTAGATTCTCTGTTTTATTCCAATGATCTATATGTCTTTCCTTACACCAACACTGCCTTGATTACTGTAGCTTTAGAAGAAGTCTTAAAATTAGGTACTAAACGTCTTCCAACACTGTTTTTTTTTTTTTAAACTTTTCTAGGCCCTTTGTGCTCCTACATAACTTTTGAATTTCAATATCCAATTCTTCATTTATAGCAAGTATACACAGACCTGAATTTTTATATATACCTTGTGTTTTCTAATCCTGCTAAATTCAAGTAGAAGTTCTAGGGGCTCCTAGAGATTTCTTAGTATTTTCTCTGTAAATGATCATTTCATCTACATATAATAATTTTGCTTCTGCCATGCCAATCCTATCCTAGTTGTGTCATTTTATTGCCAGACTATTTTGGCGGAGACTAGGTTTCAAAGTTTAATGGACAGATAAAGAGTAAGCATATCTGCCCTTGTTCCCCACCTTAAGGAGAAACCATTGTATCTTCTCCATTTATATAAGGCATTCTCGCTAGAAGTATGGAGTACATGTCTTTAATCTGTTGAGAAGGTTCTGTTCTACTTCTAGTCTCCTGATAGCTTTTACCACGAACAGCTGTAGAATTTAGTCCAATACTTTTTCTCCAACTAGTGACAGGATCATATGGCTTTTTCCTTTCCTGTGTTTAAATGATGACTTTTAGGGGTGGATCTTCCAATGCTGAACCAACACTGCCATTCCTATAACAAAACCACTTTCTACACCCTGCCAGATCTGACTTCCAAAAGTTTGTTTTGTTAAACAAATTTCTATCTATGTTCATACATTTTTCTTCTATTATCTTTAACCAGTTTTAGGATTAGCACAATGTTGAGTTCCTCAAATGAGGGGACAAGTGTTTCTTCTTTTTTCTGCTTTAATTGTTTGATATAATTTATCAGTTAAAATGCTTATGAGCCTGCTGTTGTCATATAGGTAGGTTTTCACGCTAGGAATATACTTTCTTTAATAGGTGCTATTCAAATTTTATATTTCTTCCAGAGTTAGTTTCATTAATTTGTCTTCCCAGGTACTTCTTAGAAGTTTGTCAAATTTATTTCAAAAAAGATTTTTGTAATATGCTTTCTATATCCTTTTAAGTTCCATAAAATCTGTGGTAATGTCTCCTAGATCTTGATATTGTAATTTTAAAAATGTATAACTGATATTGGGTAACAGGAAGAAAAGGTCTAAAGGAGCAGGGGAATTGGGAGGGGAAGGGGAAGGAAAAAAGAGAAAGGATAAAATATGAGAAGAGGAAAAAAATGGAAACAAGGTCTTTGCAAATAGGGAAGTGTGGAGGGGATGAAGGGAGGGCAAGGGAAGGGGGAAAAAAATGAGAACCAAGAGACTAATGTAATGGTACAAGATCCCAATGATGAATATAACTGTATTGTATACCAAAAATGTACCAATAAACTTAATGGGGGGAAAAATAAAAAAATAAAAATAAAAATAAAAATAACAAAGAATCCCCAAGAACTTCACAAACACATGGAAATTGAATAACACTGTCCTGAACAACCAATGGGTCACAGAGGAAATTAAAGAAGAAATTAGACAGTTTCTACAAGTAAATGATAATGCCGATACGACATACAGGAATCTATGGGACACAATGAAAGCAGTTCTACAAGGGAAATTTATAGCACTGAATGCCCATACTAGGAAAACAGAGGAATCAAATAAACAACCTAATGCAGAACCTCAAACTCCTAGAAAAAGATCAAGACAAACCCAAAGCTCCTACATGGCAGGAAATTATAAAGATCAAAGCAGAGATCAATGCAATGGAGACTAAGAGAATGATATAAAAAAATCAGTGAATTGAAGAGTTGGCTTTTTTAAAGAATAAAATTGATAAAATTGAGTAAATGAATCGATAAGCTAACCTTATCAGAAAAGAAGGAAAAGGCTCAAATCCATGCAATTAAGACTGAAAAAGGTGAAGTCACAACAGATCCAGAAGAAATCCAGAGGATCATCAATACCTACTTTGAGAACCTGTACTCTAATAAAATGGAAAACAGAAGAAATGGACAGATTCCTAGATACATATGAATTACCAAAGTTGAATGAAGAAGATATAAAAAGTCTAAACACCCCAATTACAATAAGTCAAATTGAAAATGTCATTAAAAATTTACCAACAAAGAAAAATCCAGGTCCTGATGGCTTCACTGCTGAATCCCACAAGACATTTAGAGAAGAACTATTGCCACTACTGCTTAAACTCTTCAATGAAATTGAAATGGAAGCAATACTTCCAAATTCATTCCTGGGAACAAGTGTTACTTTGACTCCAAAACCAGGGAAAGAACCAACCGAAAAAGAGAACTACAGGCCAATCTACCTAATGAACATAGATGCAAAAATCCTCAACAAGAAACTTGCAAACAGAATACAGAGGGTCATCAAGAAGATCATACAACCTGACCAAATTGGATTTATCCCAGGGATGTAAGGATGGTTCAACATATGTAAATCAATAAATGTAATACACTTATTAACAGAGCCAAGGACAAAAACCATATGATCATCTCAATAGATGCAGAAAAAGCATTCAACAAAATCCAACATGTGTTTATGATAAAAACCCTACAGAAAATTAGAACAGAAGGTCTTCATCTCAATATGATTAAGGCTATCTATGAAAAACCAACAGCCAACATCATACTAAATGGTCAAAAACTGAAAACTTTCAAGCTAAAATCAGGAACAAGACAAGGATGTCCACTATCACCACTCCTGTTCAATATAGTTCTGGAAATATTAGCCACAGCAATTAGGCAAGAGAAAGAAACAAAAGGAATAAAGATAGGAAAGGAAGAAGTTAAACCGTCATTATTTGCTGATGAAATGTTACTCTACATAGAAGACTCAAAAGACTCCACCAAAAGACTTCTAGACTTAATTGACAGATTCAGCACAGTAGCTGTATACAAGGTCAACACTCAAAAATCAATAGCCTTTTTGTACACAAACAGCAGACTCACTGAGAGAGAAATTAGGGAAACAATTCCTTTCACAATAGCATCCCCCCAAAAATGAAGTATCTAGGAATCAGTCTAATGAAGGAACCAAAAGACCTCTACATTGAGAACTACAGCACTCTGAAAAACGAGATCAAAGAGGATATAAGAAAATGGAAAGACATCCCTTGTTCCTGGGTAGGAAGAACCAATATAGTGAAAATGGCCATACTTCCAAAACTGCTATATAAATTTACTGCAGTCCCGATTGAAATCCCAACAGTATATTTCTCAGAACTAGAGAAAACAATACAAAAATTCATTTGGAACCAGAAGAGACCTAGAATAGCAAAAGCAATTCTAGGCCACAGAGACATGACGAGGGTATCATAATCCCCCAACTTGAAACTCTACTACAAAGCCACCATGATAAAAATAGCATAGTACTGGCAAAGAAACAGACCCAGGATCAGTGGAATAGACTAGAAGATGCAGAAACAACTGCAGACATACTCAGCCACCTTGTCTTTGACAAAAGATCCAACCATCCTCACTGAATGAAAGATAGCCTGTATAATAAATAGTGTTGGAAAACCTGGATTTCAACCTGCCAAAGATTAAAACTAGACTCATATCTATCAGCATGAACTAAACTAAAATCAAAGTGGATTAAAGATTTAAATATTAAAACAGAAACGGTAAACTGTCTGGAAGATAAGTTAGGTAGAATTCTTGAAGACATTGGCATATGAAAAGACTTTATGAACAAAACCTCAGTTGCCCGTGAACAAGTACAACCAATCAACAAGTGGGATCTCTTCTTATTAAAAAGCTTTTGCACTGCAAGAGAAACCACCAACAGAGCTAACAGAAAACCTACAGTGTGGGAAAATTTTTTTAGCAGCTAAACCTCAGATAAAGGACTACTATCTAGAATATATAAAGAACTTAAAAAAATCAGACCTCCCAAATTTAAAGACCCAATCCAAAAATGGGCATCTGAAATGAACAGACATTTCTCAGACAAAGAAGTAAAAGCAGCAAATAAATATATGAAAAAATGTTCAACATCACTGGTCATTTGAGAAATGCAGATGAAAACAACAAGGAGATTCCACCTCACCCCAGAAGGAATGACTGCTATCAAGAAATCAACCAATAACAAATGCTGATGGGGGTATGGGGAGAAAGAAACCCTTCTCCATTGTTGGTGGGAATGTAGACTGGTGCAACCACTGTGGAAATCAGTATGGAGATACCTCAAAAAACTAGGATTTGAGGTGTCATTTGACCCAGCTATTCCCCCGCTGGGTATCTCCCCAAAAGAATTAAAAGAATCATACCACAGTCATACTTGTGCACCCATGTTCATAGCAGCACAGTTTGTACCAGCTAAAACTTGGAAACAGCCCAAGTGCCCATCAGCTGGAGACTGGATAAAGAAAATATGGTTTTTTAATAAAATGTAGTACTCCTCAGCCATAAAGGAACTAGAGACATTTATAGCTAAATGGATGAACATTGAGGCCATACTCTTAAGTGAAATAAATAGGACACATCTATGTGAATATTGAATAGTTCTCTGGTATGAGAAACTGAAAGTGTAAATAAGGATTAAAATGAATAATTGATAACGTGAAATAGGAAGAAAAGGTCCAAAGGGGAAGGGGAGGTGGGAAGGGTAGGGGAAAGGAAAAAATATGAGAAAAGGAAAAAATGGAAACAAAGTCTTTGTAAATAAGGAGGGATGGAGGGGTTTAAGTGAGGGCAGGGGAATGGGGAAAAAATAAGAACCAAGATACATTATGCAAAGGTACACATTCCCAATGATAAATGTAAATGTATTGTATACTTAAATGTACCAATAAAAGAATTTAAGACAAAAAAATAAAATGATCAAAATTTTTGTCATCTCTTCTAATTTGGTTCTGACATTTAAAACTTGATCTATGGCTATTGACTGATTAAACATTCTGATATTTTATAAATGAGATACACTTGTATATTGGGTAATAAGTCCATTTGTGATCAGTAAATCCTAAATTTGTAAAATTCTAAATTCGTAAATCTGTTTCCTAAGTTTGTAAAAACTCTAAAGATGTCCTTTAATTTTTGTCAGTGCAGGTAGGTGTCAGTACACCCTGTAAACCTGTTAAAGGAGTCTCAATCAATTTTGCCTTGAGTAAAACTAAGTAAATACAGTACATGAGAAGATTTCTATGCATCTGTGATGCTAGTTATTGCTAACCTCATGGTATATTAAATACACTTGTGTTTCCTAAGTGTACAGGGTTTCAAGAATGCAAAACTCTGGAAAACATCTCATCATACTGATAACTTTCAGACTAAAGTTGTTTATGGTGGTGAAAATTTCAGACTCATGCCTGTGTGATTGTTATGTAATTGTGTTATGATAGTTAAGTATGCCAAAACAATATGCAATCCAGGCAATGTCACTCTAAACTTTAAAGACTAGGCATTAATAATCTATGAAGTACATCTATATACAAATACATTCTACTTAAATGGTACTCTGTTAAAAGGTAACAAATTTAGGTAAAAATTTTTTATGTCATTTAATTAAAAAAATTTTTTTGGTTCTATTTTTTTTTTAGATAGAGTCTGCTATACATTGCAGGCTAGCTTTGAACTGAATATGTAGCTCAGGCTGGCCTCAAACTCTTTGTAATTCTCCTGCCTCATCTTCCAAGTGTCAGGATTACAGGCATGTGCCACCAAGCCTGGCAAAGGTCATTTAATATTTTGTAATTGGATAAAGGTAAATGACTAAAGAGTTAGTTTATACTAAAATTGGAATTAAAATACATGTTTAGAGCTTTAAAAATTTGGTTATTTTATTGTTTTTTTTGTACCAGGGATCAAACTTGGGACCTTGCACTTGCAAGGGTGGTGGAACCACTGAGCTAAATCCCCGGCGCCAAGAATTGTTCATTTTAAATGCAGAGAGCCACCTGTGATTGGTGACCAGTAAAAAACAGCAATTCCCGTGCTCCACTTATCCATAAAACATTCTGGACCAAGGGGCCATGTGAAACTCTTTTCGGAGTCTCCTCCTGCAGAAATCAGGAGCCTTTTTTCTTCACTTTATTTCCAATAAAAACTCTCCTAACTTCCTCTTTTTACATCATGAGAAACCTGAGTTTGGTTTGCACAGAATTAAGTGTTTCAGTACTTGAGAGTGAAGTGCTGCAATGTCCGTTTCTGAAACACTTCTGGGGTCAGCAGCACAGGGATGTTTTCTGGTTCCTCTGACTCTGGGGATGACCAGTGAGCTGTGAGAAGCTTCTGAGGAGGCAGGCCTCTCTGGAAAAAGACGCAAAGCCCCACCTAGGGAGGCTGGTGAATGTGGCTGACTAACTGGTGAATAAGCACACGCAGATATAAGCATTTGATATTCTTTTACCTTTTTCTGTTAGAATGTTTTCGTAATAGAAAGTTGTGGAAGAAGGCTTGAATTTTGCCCTCATTCTTCTTCTTTTCCTTTGTTGCTCAGGGAGGAATATTAATTTAGTTGCTTATCCAGTTCTTTGCCGGCTACTGTTTTCTCTCAGCATTTTAAAGACATTAGATCACTATCTTCTGACCTCCATCATTGGAGCTGAGGAGTTTTTTGTGAATCTGTTATCCTTTTGTAGATAATCTGAATTTTTCTGATTGATTTAAAATTGCTTTGTGTTTAGCATAAACTTTATTTTTTTATTTTTAGGTTATATGTCTTTGAATTCATTTTGTCTTGCAAGCCTAAGGATTCATTTAATTTATCAATTTTGGAAAATAGTCATTATCACTTCCAACATTATCTTCTGCTCAATTTCTTTTGTAGTTTTTCCTTCAGGAATTATTACTAAAATTATATTTGCTCTTCTATTTCTAATATCTCAATATCTAGTTAATATCTTCTATTTCTTTCTCTCTGGGTAATTTTCTCAATATTATTTTCCAATTTAATATTTTCTCCTGTATTTCCAGAAAATCTATTTCATTCTTTTCAATATATGTTTTAATACATGTTGTCCAGTTGGCAAAATATCATGAAGAAAATAATTATATTGTTTGCACCATTTTTCATCCCCTCTTTCTTCTTTCCTGGAATGGAGATGTGATGCTTGGTATAGCAGCCACCTTATAATTATAAAGCACACTAAGAAAAGCAGAATAAAAAGATAAATATATTCTTGAACACTGATGATATCTTGGTACTTTACACTAATCTTATATCCTATCTCTGTAAAAATAACCCCTGATTGTTTGAGTCTGTTATATATAAGAAATTAAATTCCAACTAATGAAACAATGCTGAAAAATATTTGTTACATTTACATATAACAATCTTGCATGTGAGTACAACCAAAATGTCAATAGTGCTTATTTCTGGGTGGTGAAATCGCAAATCATTTTTATTTTTTCTTAATATTTTTCTATATCATCATTAGCCTTAAGTGATGAAACTGTCTTGTGTTATTGGTAATGACGTAGCTACAGTTTATTGATGCATTTATATTGTGCCAGATACTGAGGAACAGGCTTCAGTGTATTATCTCATTATCATATTACCTCACTTAATTTAACATGTATGAAGGTGAAAATGCATATTCACTTTGACTAATAAAATTATAAATTAAGAAAATTAGAAAACATGTTATACTTTGAATCTGAAATGTCTCCCAAAGTCCCATGTGTTTAGAGATGGGGCTTTTGAAGGTGATTGGATCATGAGGCACTATAGTCATCAGTGAAATGATTAACTGATGAGTTTATAGCTGAATATGCTGATAGGAGGTGGGGACTGGTGGGAATGTGGGTGCCAGGGCACAACCTAAAAAGTTAGCGTCTTATCTTTGACTCCTTCCTTTCTCTCTCTGCTTCCTGGTTGTCATAGCACAAGCTCCTTCCTTCTGCCATGACCTTTCATATTTCTGCCTTGGAGCCAGCTGACTATGGGTTGAACCCACTGAAACTACGGCCAAAATAAACCTTTTTTCCTTCAAGTCACGGTTGTTGGGTATTTTTTCTCAACGATGGGAAATGACTAATCCAAAGTAATTACATATTATTTTGCTAGATAGGTACTTATCTTATTTTAAATTAGTTATAATCAAATTTTCCAAAATCTTAAGGAATTTTAACTTCACTTGTTATTTTTTCTTTCTTTTCTTTTTTTCAAAATACCTGAAGACAGTCTCTGGGATGGTTTCTGCTTTAATGGCAATTTAGGATTCCAAGAGGCATCTACTTTTCCTCCAAATGCAATTGATTGAATGGTATGAGCCTTTTTGTGGTTAAAAATGGTAATCATTGATCTTTTTTCTTTTTCTGTAAATTCTGATAAATATGAAAAGTAATATTAGAGCATAGTATTGGATTGTAAATACATATGCACAATGACTCAAAAGAGAATTGAAGGCTTTCAAAAATGTATTTAAATGAAGTAGGTTATGTGACTATCTTGTCAATTTAGATTTACTCACGGTTAGTTTTATAACCTTACAAGCCCTCATTACACACTCCTCACATCATAAAGCTGAACTCAATCCTGCAGTCTAATGCATCCTGAGCACTTTTTAACACATTACCAGAGATAAGTGACAGCATGATACATCCCTTTATTTCCCAGGGGCCACTGAGAAGGGGATATATTGTCACAAGGCTTTGATGTATCTCATGGAAGTAGCTCAGTGATAAGAACATTCAAGAGCTATGGATATTGCTCAGTGGGAGAGGATTTGCCTAGCATAAGTGAGGCCCTGAGTTCAATATCCAGTATCAAAAAAAGAAGAACATTCAAATTTGGAGATAAAATAGGTCTTTAAAATGTACAATGTAATGTACTGACTTTGATTGTATGTTTGTGGCTTATGTAAACCAAACATGCTAGTTTATTTCTAATGTATGAAAATGTATTATAAAAAGTTATCATTGACTAGGTTAATTTAAATAATAAAAATTTACAGAATTTGAAAGAGAATAAATTACAGCTTACATAGGCCTTAAGAGACTTAGTCCAATTCTCTCATTTTTGAGATAAGAAACTAAGGTTCCAGAGGATAAATGACTTGGCATCTGACACGTTAATGTCAAAAGCAGGACCAGAAAGAAGCCTTCCTTATGCCCAGCTACATGGCTTTTCTAGTAAAGTGGGATGGAGACATGCATTCCTAAACTAGGGGAAATCTCAGAAAACAAGTATCTAAAAAATAAATAGTTAAAAAACCCTTTCCATTTCAAAGGCAATTATTCATTTACAAATACAATTATTGTATTCATTTACAAAGACAAAATTTCAATAGCATTCTGCATTTTTAAACTACTGCATTGTAAGACTGCTTTTCCAATATTTCTATGCAATAAAAAGTTGTCCTTATGATTTCTGTCAAGTAGCTCTACTCCTGGAAGGTGGTAGATTATATACAAACGGTACAAGTTATATTGGCACAAAGGATTTTGGTGTAGACCTGCAAAGGAAGAATACAAAATAAGGTGTCAGATTTCAAAGTTTTATTTATCACTTGATAAAACAAGAGAAATTAAGGAGTTCATGTACAACACAGACATGAAAAACTCCATCTCACATCAAGCCAGTGACCCTAGTAAACCCTTAGATGTTCAGAGCAGCATTTAATTTTCTTATCTGCTAAATTCATTCATTCAACAAATATTTACTAAGTACTACTACTATCTACTAAAAACTGTGCTAGGTGGTAAGGGTATATCATCGACCCAAATCTGCCACAAATGAAAAAAAGATTAAACTTCCACAGTAAATTTGTAAAGGAAGAATGAGGTATCAGGTCTGTGGGAATCTGGGGCCTCCTTTTGGTTACAGTATCACGTGGGACTTTTCTTCCAGTCTCAAAGTTCCCTGGGTGCGTGTTTGGATTCTGTCCCAGTAGAACTTTCTCCACTTCACACCACTGTGCATAATTTAAAATATGCAAATGCTAGTAGCAGCTTCAGATCTGAGTAGGAGCAGAGCTCAGCAGCTATGGATGTTGCAGCTTGTTCATCCCCGGCGAGACACCCCCAGATCTGAGATCCTAGAGTGCTGGGGCTGGGATGCCTAACAATATTGACTCTCCATGAAGGGACCAGGGGAGGCAGGAATGTGGGTGCAGGGGAGCTTCTGACACTTCCGTCATCACAGCCACTCCGGAAGTAGCATCTAGATACAGTTTTTTAAATTCCCAACTAGACGTCGTGAGGGTGTTACTTTCAAGTAAAATCTTTTACTTATTAACCCTTTGATGAGGTTAAACAGGATTATGTCAACAGTGTGAAATAAAGCTTTTATCATTTCCAGTTGGGCATCTTTAGCTATTTGGATTCTGCTTCTATGCGATTTCTAGAAAATACTTCCAAAACAAATTACACACAGTGAGAAGATCCACTAGATGGCAGTAACAGAAAGAGCTGTAGCTACTGCCCAGCGACATTCCTCAACAAAATGAGGCCTGCTTACTGTACATTTAGGGTTGAGTACTACTATCAACTATTCATAAAATACAGAGAAGCTTAATAAAGGCATGATCATGTTAAGTATTAGAAATACAGGAAAAAACTGATTCATATTTGTAATGCACAGTTTGCAATATAAAGAAGATTGGGAGGGGCATACTCAAATGACTACAAACTAGTTAAAAACTGAAAACAAATCAATAATCTGGATTTTCTCTGTAGGCAATAAAGCATTCTGATTTTTTTGTATAAATTTTTTCTGGCTAATAAAATCCTTATATATAACTGTTCCCTGTGGAAAGCATGAGCATTAAAGGGACATAAAGCAGGCAATGGAAGATACCTGGTGTATAACAAACAAAAGTTATAAGACCGAGGAAAGGCATAAAAAAAATGTAAAGCTGGGGGCAACAAAGACATTTAAAAGAATAGGAAATACATATGTATTGGGGGAAGTGAGAGGAAAAATGGAACAGAAATTTTTCAAGATTTCTTAAATGACAAGAACGGTTTGAATTTTATTCTTAAAAGAGACAGAATTCAAAGTGGGAACAAATAATTATAACTATAGGACAGGGAATAGAATGGATGTATATGAAACCAGTAATAAGGACAGATTTGAAAAGATCCACAGGAATCACGCATTGTAGTTTGAGCCAGAGAAAGTAATGGGCATCCTTGAAGCATATAAAAGCAAAACACAATTGCTTTTAATGAGAACTTAGGGGGAAGAAAAAGTCACAAATGTTTTGATGCAGAAGGCTGCTCTGTGGTTACCGTCTTGGGGAATCACATCTGACACTTCATTACCCTGTACTGCATTATAGCAGCTGGAAGTCAAGTCTGCCTTTGCGTGTGACATTGGTGGAAAATATACACACATTTTGCAACGGCGGATACTCTTGGTGGACTCCTCGCCTTGTCTTTCCCCTCCCAGAACATTACTGTTTCACTTCATTTCTTGGCTATATCTTTGAATTCCTAGTTAAGTAAGTTCTTTATGTAAAATTAAAACCATAGCTTCAGTTAAACAGAGCACCAAACAGATTTACATTACATGACTTATGAACAAAGTGTTACCACACTGAAAACTCTATATGCTTGTTGTGGGTCTCCATTCATCTTGTCTTAGTGTAAAATCTGAGTGACACAAAGTCAGAAAACTGACGGGCTAGCCCATCCTCTGCTCACATGACCTTAAAAAAATAAATTGAACTAAATAATTGAAAGGCATTTTATCTTTATTATACTTCATTTTTCCCCCTTTGCTCTTAAATTTTAGAAGGAAGCAGTCTTTATGTCTACCCTCCCCCCTTATATACTGTAAACATTTAACATTTTGGATTTATGAGTTTTGGATGGATGCTACTGAAATTACCATAAATTAAGTTTCTAAGATATGAAATCAGTTTCCTGTCTCTGAATCTTCTGAAAGCCCCCTATGATGTATGGGCACATTCTTTTAGAAACTCTGAAGCAAAACTGCTTACACTTTCACTTTCAATAGGTTAATACTATTTAATCCACCTTCCCTCTAGGCTACTTATAGAGTACACCTCAGTGGCGCCAGCGCTGTCTTGCTTATCTTAATTTGGGATTCAGAGTCTAAGCAATTTACATTTACCTAATAATATATCAAAATGTCTCTACCACCTTACCACACACTTGAGTTACATGAGCCACATGTGAGAAGTTACTCCTTAGTAACAGAGAAGAGGAGAAAGAAAGAAAGAGGAATTAAAGAAGGAAGAAAGGAAGGATACAGTCATCTGAATAATTGGCTCCAGTTAATTTTTGAAACTTTTAAAGCTTGACTTTAAAATCATTATTTAAATGGACCCAAATGTTCTTAAGGCACCTCTGAGGAAAGTTGATGTGATTAATAAAGGATTAATGTATCCATTTTAATAGAGGGGAAGCCTGTACAAAACAGCCCGTGAAAAGAAGCTCAGCTGTCCACAATCAGACATCTAGATTTCAAAGTTCTGGGCCAATATTACTTATATGGGTCAGTGACTCCATTGTTAGCACCATCTCATTTTAACTGAAACCTATGAGCCACCATACAACACATGCTTTTACTAAGCATGGAAATCACCTTTGATTTTTCAAAGGAAAACAAAGCAGAAGGTGAAGAGAGTGGAAGGATCAAAACCTTTTAACTTTGAGCTAATGAGTAAATAACCTTGCTGATTATTTTTATGTGATGAATTGCTCTGTAGTTGGAAGAAGTGTTCTCACTTTGATGGGCCTTAGAGGGAGAGGCTCAAATGAAGTCCCTTGAGATCATGATCCTTCTCTGTGCCCCAGCATTCTGCTTCACCCCTGCCTTTTATTGTCACCAGCAGGGGCTGGGGCCACTGGTGACAGTAAGAGAAGAGAATTCCAACAAGAGCAATTCCTGTGGGAACAGGGAAACCCTCTCCTAAAAGAGGGAACCTCAATTTCAGGGGTGAGTGCTGAAAGCTCCACTAGGAAGCAGGCCTTAACAATTACAAAATCTAGGGATCTAAGGACACTTTCCTATCGAGGAGCTTCATGAAATATAGAAAAAATCTGAGTGAAATGAGGAGAATAAGGTTCAAGACCAGGGGAATGGGTCAAGTGTTTTGTTGGTGGTGTTTCTTCCCGTAGCGCTCAGAAAGGCAGGGAAGACTGAGGTGAGTGAAGTCACCAACTGTAGAATGTAGACTGAGTCTTTGATATGCATGGATTCTGATTTTGAGTTTGGAGGAGGGATGGAAAAGAAGCAGGGAGCAGGAGGGAGGGTGTGAAAAGGTGGACCTCCTGGAGAGACGAGGTAGGGCGTTGAATGCCTGGGCATTCCAGTTAGCAGGACCTCACACTCTGTCGCTGGGTTTGGGCCTCCCTGAAGCACCTACCCATGTGTCTCCTGGGCAATCTCTTGGCAGTTCTCCTCATAAATGCCAGCGCAGGGTGCAATGCTGCAGTGGATTAGAGCTTACCCCCCAGGCGATTTTCTCACCCTCTGAAGAACTTGTAATTGGAGTGGAATAATAATAACGCTTTCGATTTTTATACGGTTTTACAACTTGAAAATACACAAATTATAACAACATTTGAAAATGCATGGGTTTCTCATTTTAGTTAATGAGCTGAATCTAACCTGTGATTGGAAATGAGGCTCACAGAAACTCAATCTGAGGACATTACTATACAAATAATGCTGGTAGTCAAGTAAATGTAAACTTTTTTCTGTATAATATCTTTAACCAAATTGGTTACATTTGATCAAGTTGTAAAACCTCACTACCAAAAATCTGCAGAAGATGCTTTTCTTTTTTTCTGGTTATTGGACATAACATTTTTCTCTATTTCAAAACAGTCAGCCTGTGACAGGATCCTCTAATGGAAGAATTATAGTTACAACTTGAATTACATCACCATGGTTTTAAGTAGATGTCACTATAATGGTCATGATAAGTAATAATACAGATGCCATGTTACTAAGATGGACTTCAAAGAATGGCAAGGCATTTTGCCTCATCCCCAGGCCTGACAAAATTCTGTGCTCACATCTACCCTTGACTGTTAGGGCAGGGTCTACTCAGAGCTGGACCAGGTACCTTGTTTCAGGGCATAACCCTGTTTGCCACTATTGGGCCAACCTTGCTTACTACTCTCTGATTATTGTTTTATAACAAAGTTTGCTTAAATTGTTGAGTTTTAACATGTAGCAAATTGTTCAAATAGACGCTTTAACTCTCTAAAACATCCTTAGATTGTAAGCCCCTAAAGCTGTAAGCCCCATAAAGGTCCAGATTGGACTTTTCTTGTTCAGCTTTGGGTTCTACTATACAGTAGAGTATCACAGAGTAATGTGTGATAAATATTTATTGAGTGAATGAAAAGTTATAGATATTTATTGACAATGAGTAAATGATAAATGAAACAAGACATGAATTTAAGTTTTGATATTCTTTGTTAGTTTGGGTAAATCTTGGTCTTGCATTTCTAGTACTAAAGAAGGAATGGTTCTACTCATATCCTAGGATTACTATAAAGATTTAAATGAGACTATAAAATTTTTTTCTCAACAAAAGGACATTCAAACATATTACTATAATGATTATTGTTTACAATATCATTTAAAAATTTAGTCCATTTGCTATTTAGTAGACTTTCTGGACTGTAAGCAACTTCTTAATTCATTATTTTATTTATATAATAATACACAATACATTTTAATTTTTGTTACCTCAAAATAACATTAATGGTGAGTAATTTTTAAAATAAAATTTACAGATATAGTTTGCATATATCTGCTTAGCCAAATGAATAAAATACATGAAAGTGTTTAGAGTGGATATAACTGGAAAATGAGATTAAGAAGGTTTTAATATTTTTTCTATTCTTTCCTCATTTATAATTTTCTAAAATTTTAATTTTTATTAGTATATATTTGCAGTGCATTATTATAGTCTTGTGTGGAGTTAGTACAGGTATATAACACATCTCAATTCTCTTTATGTTCTCTTCCCTTTCCTCCTTCAGTATCTTGTTCCCCTGAGAAATGTTTTCTTTTTTCTTTTCCTTTTCTTCTTTTCCTTTTATTTTTTTTAGGAGAAGTGGGAGGGGTAGGGGAAGGGAATAAATATGACAAAAGGAAAAAATGGAAACAAAGTTTTTGTAAATAGGGAGGGGTGGAGGGGTTGAAGGGAGGACAGGGGAATGGCGAAAAAGTAAGAACCAAGATACATCATATAAAGGTACAAATTCCCAGTGATGAATGTCATCATATTGTATACCTAAAATGTACCAATAAACTTAATGAATTAAAAAAAGAGAGAGAGAAATGTTTTCTTACAAAGTGTTTTACAGTTGCTTTAGGAACAATTAAGATGGGAGAGGAGAGTAGAAGCCAGTAGCAGATCATAGCCTCTCTGGAATGGGGACTCCTGGATGACAATTTAACAAAGAGAAAGAGAAGAAGAGTTCTGAGAATCAAGAAAGAGCTAACAGGAAAGCTAAAAGTCATGAAGATATTGAAGATAATGCAGAGAAAAGAATGAAGCAATCTGGAACACTAACTCCAGGTTCTAAGAAGGAGGACCTATCTCAAGCACAATGTCAGACTGGAGAGGACCAGTAGCTCCAGTGATAAATAACAGCCCAGTAGTGCTAGTCCCAAGGAAAACCCATGGCTGTGGAAATCTGCAATCAGTGCCGGGTTTTACACTGAAGATGACTCCTTCTGCATGGCAAGCTAGTGTTGGAGAAGAAATCAACTGCAGTGCCTATAGCACTGAGGCAGACAACATACCATTGACTGACCCTGCCCAGTGGGAAAGGTGGGGTAGAACTCAGCATTCACACAGCAAAAAGAAGGTGCAGAAGCACAACAGTTCCAAGTTTTTACTCATAATCCCTGTCCCTCTCTTTTAGATTCTAATCCTACAGGACATGGAAAAAACTCTTCACCCAAACACTTCAATATGGAAGAACTTTTTGGATTCATTTCCTTTTTTTCCCGTTTTTGATCTTCTTTTCTTTTTCTTTTTAGCTATTTAGTTTACTCTATGCTATTATTGCTCATTTCTTTTGTATTGTAGCAGTAATGGTGATACAGTTGTTTATTTTAGTAGATCTTTATTGTTTATCAAGATCTAATTTGCCTTTGTGTTTCTATTATTATTGCAATCTCTTGTATTATTAATGATGGCATAGTTTTTGCTTTTAATTGGTTTTTACAATATTCAAAGTTTGATTGTCTTTGAGTCTATATTATTGTTGCTAACTTCTATTGTTAATGGTGGCAAAGTTATTAATTTTAGGTCTTTTTTTCTGTATTTTAATATATGGTTTCCTATTGTATCACTGAAATTATCGTGACTCATTTTCTTCTTTCTGAGTGGTGCCAGGGATCAAGCCTCCCTCAAAAAGGCTGGACAATAAGTTCATCCTCAAATAAAAGTGGGAGAGATAGCCATCCCAATAGATACACAAATCTCAATATAGAAGCACAAGAATTATGAAAAACAAGGGAACATAATGCCTCCAAATATTTGTAATTCATTAGCAACTGCAAAAATATCAAAGTAGATGAAATGTCAGACAAAAAATTCAAAAGACTAATTTATAAAATGATTACTGACTTCAAAGAACATACAAATAAAGTTGAATGAAATAAGGAAGACAATGTAGAATATGAGGGAGCAATTCAACAAGGAGAGATTTTGAAGAACTGAACAGAAATCCTGGAAATGTAAAGTATAATAAGTCAAACAAGAAACTCAATGGAAAGCCTCAGCAACAAAACCAAACAGAAGAATTTAAGGGCCTGAAGATGGGCTTGAGAAACTACTATTTACAGACATTAAGACAGAGCTCCCCACAAATTACGAACAAAATATCCAAGAATTTTGGGACATTCAAACTTATGAATTTTTGGTGTAAAAGAGGGTGCCAAAGAGCAGACTGATGTCATAGAAATTCTATTTTATAAATAACAGAAAACTTCTGAAATCTTGGGAAAGATACGAGTGTCCAGGTACAGGAGTCATTCAGAACCCCAAACAAGCATGAACATGAAAGAACCTACCCATGTATATAATAAAAATGGCATGAATACAGGACAAGGGAAAGAATATTGAAAGCAGCAAGAGAGAAATGCCAAATTACTATAGAGGCAAACCTACTGGACTTCTCCTCAGAAACCCTAATGGCCCTGAGAGCATGGAATGATGTATTTTAAGCCCTGAAAGAAAGTAACTGCCAACCTAGAATATTATAAACAGCAAAACTGTCCTTCAAAATTCAAGGAGAAATAAAGACCTTCTAAGGAAAGCATAAACTAAGGACATTCATGATCACTAAGCCAGCATTGCAGAAAATACTTAAAAGAATGCTGCACAAAGAGCAGTAGACAAGCTATTGAGAATTAGGAAAGAATCAAACATCAGAAAAACAACAAAATGACAGGAATTAGTACATATTTTTCTACAATAATTGTGAATGTGAATGATCTTAATTCTCTAATTATAAGACAGATTGGCAGATTGGATTTTTTAAAAGACCCAACTCTCTGCTGCTTGCAAGAAAGACACTTCATTAGCTAAGACATACAGACTGAAAATAAAAGGATGAAGAAAAAAAATTCCATGCAAATGGAACTCAAAAGCAAACAGGAGCAGCTATACTCATGTCTGACAAAGCTGATTTCAAGACAAAATTAGTCATATGAAGCAAAGAAGGCCATAAATTGGTAAAATTACTATATATTGATAAAAAGAACAATCCACCAATAAGATAACAATTGTATATATATATATATATATATATATATATGTGCATGCAACATCGGTGCACCCAACTTCATAAAACAAACACTACTCAACATAAAGTACGTGTATATCTGAATATAATGATAGTGGGTGACTTCAATACTCCAACCACACAAATACATAGGTCATTCAAAGAAAAAAATCAACAAGGAAACCTCAGAGTTAAACTACACCACAAATCAAATGGATTTAACTAATGTCTACAAAACATTCTATCTAATAGCAACAGAATACACATTCTTCTCGGCAGCTCATGGAATGTTCTCCAAAATAGATTGTATTTGAGGCCGTACAACAAGCTTTAACAAATACAAAAAATTAAAGCAATTTTTTGTATATTTTCAGATCATAATGGAATGAAACTAGAAACTGACAGCAAGAGAAACCACAGAAACTACAATACATGGAGACTGAACAACTCACTTTTGAATGATCAGTGGGATCTTTGAAGAAATCTAGAAGGAAATAAAAAAATTCCTAGAATCAAATGAAAATGGAAATATATCAGAATCTCTAGGATACAGCAATGACAAGTCTAAGAATATAGTTTATGTCTATGAGTGCCTACATAAAAAAATCAGGGATCTCTAATAACCTAATGATACATCTCGAGGTTCTGAAAAAACAAGAACAAACTGAAACCAAACCCAATAGGAGGAAAGAAATAATAAAGATCAGAGCTGAAATTCATGAGATTGAGACTAAAAGAATAATATACAGGGTCATTGAAACAAACAGTTTGTTCTTTGAAAAGAAGAACAAAATTGACAAACCCATAGTCAAACTTGACAAGAGAGAGAGAGATGACCCAATCAATTCAATTAGAGAAAAAAAAAATGGAGATGTTACAACAGATACCACTGAAATCCAGAGGGCTAATGGAGACTACTTGAAAATCTATATGCTAATAAATTAGAGAATCTAATAGAAATGGATATTTTTTAGACATATATGACCAACCAAAACTGAACTAAGAGAATATAAAAATATAAACAGATCAATAACAAGAAATGAGACTGAAGCAGTAATAAAGTCTCCCAACAAAGAAGACCCCAGGATCAGATGGGCTCACTGCTGAAATTCACCAGAGCTTTAAAGATGAACCAACACAAATTCTTCTCAAACTATTTCATGAAATGTAAAGGAAGGAATGCTTCCAAATCATTCTATGGCCTCAATATTAATGATTATAGAATTAAAATTTCATTAAAGAATATAAAAACTTTGATACCACATATCAATCATGTCATCACTCATGGTTGTAGTTCCCTTCCATTTTCATGAAAATATAAATTTAATTTGAACTGGTTGAGTCTGTTATGTGCATCTAGGAAAAAAAAGGTATATCAGTATACTATCATTCACTTCATCTATACATCACTGATAAAAAGTCATAAAAATTATTATTTGGGGAATTTTTCCACCAGGAAAATACATCTAAGGTATTTTTTAAATTTTTTAAATGAGGACACATTATATAAGGAATGCATTTCCAGATTATGTTTTCTTATTCACATGTAATTTGTGTTCATATGTGAAGTATTTTGGAAAAATATCTGACTCGACTTCATTTACACTGTTAGAATGTATTTCTTAGTGAGCTAATGTTGTTTTCCCATTAAATTTTTGGAATTAGTTTAGTAATTTAAAATATCATTATTGATTAAAATAGAATATTTGGTTCAGTCCCTAAGCTTGTTTACCTTAGCCCCTTTGCATTATTTTCATTTTATTACTGAATCAATTCTAAAACCTTACACTACAAAGCCAATATTTATAAATAGCCAATACTGACTGGCTAACCTTCTAATTAGAGCATTGAATATCAACCAAGTTATCTCAAAGTAATCGTGCTTCATGATCTATGAAAAAAAATCTTTCTCCTTACAAGTCTTGTTTTATTTATTAGACAAAATTATGTCTTAAAAGTTTTAAATATTTAAAAATGTATATGAAACTCACCTCTAAACTATGAAAGGATCCATTCCAAAAGCCCTTTTCAGAATTTATGCAAAGTGGGCAGCTTCTCTTCTTACTGACCTAGTAGTTTAAGCCATGAGTCAGAAAACTATATGGCTTTCAGGACAAATCCAGCCTGCTGCTGCCTGTTTTTGCAAATGAAGTTTTACTACAAAAGAGCTGTGACTATTTCTGTATAGTCCATGACTATTCATGTATTTGTATCTATCCCTGCTTTTGTTACAGCAGCACGGGTGAGTACCTGCTACAGAGACCACATGGCCTACAAAGTCTAAAATATTTACTGTCTAATAAATATTTACTGAAAAAATTTGCCAACCTCTATCTTAAATACTTTCATATTAAAAAACTATTTAAATGTTGTTAGAATTATAAGGATGCAACTACTTTTCAATTTTCTTCATTATTAATTTCTGTGGACTAACCTGGATTATCTAAATACTCCTTAAAACCTTGTTCCTAAGAATTCTTTAAAAGACCAAGTTTACCTCTGCAATCAGATTTATGGAAGCAGCCAATCATGGAAAGCTATTGGCAATAGCAAGCACTGCTCCAATATAAATCTAAGGTTTATTTACCCACATAGAAAAACAAGAAAAACTCTTTGATATTAGAAATTTCCCAATTCTTAAAAGTAAAAAACTACAATGGCTTTTAAGATTATATGGAATCAATTTTTCAGATAATATACTGTTAAAATTCAGTATTAACATATTCATATTCAGTAATATGTTCATATTCAGTAACATGTTCATATTACTTTCATATCTAACTTATTGCTCATCAAAAGGTTTTGCAAATTATCTTCTCTACTAATCCTACCTCTCTTCCTCATCTTTAATATTCAAATTCTAGTTTTTAATCTAATTTATTAAAACTTTGTTGGTATTCTTTACTCAACCAAATGCATTTTTACCCACATCTCTAAGCGCTAGGAAGTAACTTTTAAAAGCACTGGCACTACCAATATCACAAGGGCTGTGGAATAAATTCCAGTGATTTGTTTAGATATCATCAGAAGATCACCTTCTGGTGCCTTTAAAATCTTGGAAAGACATACATGTATTTTGTACTACTTGTCTGCATGATTTCTATAACTCAAAAATTCAACTACTTTTCCACAAATATTAAAATATCAGAAAGTACTGATTTTCTTAAGTTTTCAAAGTCATTAGACTTTTGTATCATTCAGTAGAAAAATAAAATGAAGCTACCACACTTATAATTTAGGCAAAAAAGGTTTTTTCAATAAAAACATAGAAATATTTTGATTTATATATTACAATGAGTCAATATGAAGTCAAAATCCACAATTAACATGTTAATAAAAATTCTGAACACCGTCCTCAGAACAGTTTCTATACAAGATTTACAGATGTCTAGTGCATGCCGTTTTTCCTCAGTGTGCTACAGAGCTTAGAGGTTCTGCTCAAATATTCCCCAAGTCAAGTGCAGAATCTGTCTCTTCATCAATTTCTCCAATGACTGCAACATTGTCACCTCTTACAATGTATAATCCTAGTATCACTTGTTCACCTCCCTGTGAAGAGCTGAATACTCTTCCATGGCTTTCATCCAAAATCAAATTAATGGTCTGGTCAAAAACTTTAAGTGTACCCACAATCATTCTGCCATTAGAAGTAATAACAGCAACAGTTCAGTTAATGTAATTCTCAAAGGCGGAGGTCATGTTGCTCAGCCCAGAGGACCTGGGCAAACTATGGCCTCAATATTAATTCCAAAACTGGACAAAGACACAAAAACAACAATCTAAAGACCAATATCCTTGATGAATATAGATGAAAAAAATTTAATGAAATACTTGGAAACCAAATTCAAGAGCAAATTAAAAAGCTCACACACCATGATTAAGTTGGCTTCACTGTAAGGATTCAAGAATGGTTCAACATATACAAATCAGTAAATGTAATACACCATATAAACAGAATCAAGAATGAAAATCACACGATCATCTCAATTGATGCAGAAGAAGAGTTCAACAAAATTGAACATCATTTTATGACACAAACTCTGAAGAGACTAGATACTGAAGGATAACTCCTCAGTATAGTAAAGGCCATATATAACAAACCCACAGCCAACTCATTCTGACTAGGGAAACACTGAAAGCATTTCCTCTAAAATCAGGAACAAGGTAAAGATGTTCACTCTCTACACTCCTATTCAATAGAGTTCTCAAAATTTTAGCTGGAGCACTTAGGTAAAATAAAGCAATAAAAGAGATATAAATAGGAAAGGAAGAAATCAAATTATCCCTTTTCACAAATATATGCTCCTATATTGAGAAGACCTCAAGGATTCTGTCAAAAGACTTTTAGAGTTAATAATTTCAGCAAAGTAGCAGGATATGAAATCAGCATTAAAAAATCAAAAGCTTTTTCTATACAACAAGAATGGACTAGGTGATCAAGAAAATATTCAAAAATAAAATACACATGGATCAATTTTACTGAAGAGGTGGAAGATCTGTACAATGAAAATTTCAGAACACTGAACATAGAAATTGAGGAAAACACTAAAAGGTGGAAATACCTCTTGTGTTCATGGTTTAACAGAGTGATTATTGTTAAAATGGCTAAATACTACCAAAGGCTATCTACAGATTTAATGCAATTTCCCAATTACCAGTGTCATTCTTCACAGAACTAGAAAAACAAATTCATATGTAAATAGAAAAGATCCAAAGATCCAGAGGAATCCAAAGCAACCAAAGCAAGGATGGAGGCATTATAATATGTGATTTCAAATTATACTACACAGTCACAGTCACAAAACCAGCATGGTATTAGCATAAAAATAGACACAAACACCCATGAAACACTCTAGAAGACACAGAAACAAACACTTACAATTCCAGGCATCTGATGCTGTAACTAAGAGCTAAAAATATAAATTTGAGAAAAGGCAATCTCTTTAACAAATGGTGCTGGGAAAACTGGATAGCCACTTGTGATAGGTTGAAACTAGATCTCTATCTCTTACCCTGTACAAAAACCAATTCAAAATGGATCAAAGACCTACTCATGAGACCTGAGACTTTGATACTCCTAAGAAAAAACACAGAGGAAACAACTGAAGCTATAAACATAGGCAAAGACTTTTTATTTGTTTTTTTGAGACAGGGTCTCATTATATATTTCAGGCTGGTCTTGAACTCACTGTGTAGTACAAGCTGGCCTTGAGCTCATGGGGATCCTCCTGCCTCAGCCTCCAAAGTGCTGGGATTAGAGGTATACACTACCATGCTCAGATAAAGACTTTTTGAATAGATCTCTGAGAGCACAGGAAATAATAGAAAGAATCAACAAAAAGGAGCATATCAAATTAAAAAGTTTCTGCACAGCAAGGGAAACAATCAACAGAGCAAAGAGATCATCTATAGAATAGGAGAAAATCTTTGCTTTCTATGCTTCAAACAGAGGACTATTATCTAGAGTACATAAAGAAGTCAAAAACAACACCCAAAACTCAAACAGCCTAATCAATAAATTGGCCAAAGAACTGAACAGACACTTCTCAGAACACGTACAAATGGCCAATAAATATATATAAATATTAAACATCTTTAGCCATTAGGGAATGGAAATCAAAATTACATTGAGATCCCCTCACTTTAGTCAGAATGGCCATCATCAAGACTACAAAAAAAAAAAAAAATACAGTCAAGGAAATGAAGAAAAAGGAACCCTTCTACACTGGTGGTTAGAATGTAAACTGGCACATCCACCATGGAAATCAATAGAGAATTTTTTCAGAAATTAAAAAACAGAACTACCATTCCACTCCTTGGTATGTACTGAAAGGAATTAGAGTCAGTATACCATATGGATACTTGCATACCAATGATTATTGTAGCAACATATACTTTAGGCTGAAAAGCAGCCTAGATGCCCAACAACAGATTAATAGGTGAGTCAAATGTAGTGTATACATAGTGGGGTATTACTCAGCCAGAAAAGGAATGAAATTTTTTCCTTTGAAGAAAAAGTGGAGGTTTGAGGAAATCATCATGTTAAGTGAAATAAGCCAGGCTCAGGAAGACAAGCATCATAATGTTGTACCTAATATGTAAAATCTAAGAAAGATGACAAGATAGAAAGGAGGCTGTAATTAGACATGAGAGGAAAGGAGAAGGAGGTATAAGGGTATGAATATGATACAAATACACTATACACATTGAGACCCACCAAAAATGTGAAACTAAAGGTGAAGGAGATGATGGGGGAGGAATAATTAAATTATATTATGTGCATGTGCCAATCTGCCATGAAACTTATTAATTTGTATGACCAATATGCGCTAATAAAAAGTGGGGGGGAGTGTTTAATAGAGTTATCTCAGTGTTTCAAGCCATCTTGAGGTAGCTATTAGCCTATTTTATAGAAAAATAAAGATACATAAGAGTTCCAGAACTAGCACAGGTAGTCTTTTAATCCTGGAAGCATTTGTTCAGCATACAAGAGGTAGATAAATATGAAGGGCAATCCTGAGTCTCTTATGAAATATCATAAAGCTGCAAAAACCTCCTAACAGTAAGTGGCCATATCACATATCCAAATCACAGAATTGCCATGAATGTAGTGTGTATTTAATGTTTAGATTTAAAGCATCTACCTATCAGCATGAGTTATTTCTCCTCCATAAAGCAGATGTTACTGATAACAATGAAAATGCATGAAAACTTTACTTTCTATATGTTGATCAGATTAAAAACTTCACCTTCAACACTAGTTTACATATATTCAAAACACTGACTTGGGCAAAATGAATAAAGGAAAAATATCTATTTCATGACATATAAATTTCAAAGTCTAAAAACACACACATTGACCTGAGAATCTTTCACCATGATACATCTAGAATCACTTGCCTAATATTGCAGTTGTGTACAAGATTGGCAACCCTGCAAGACGATAAACTTACTGAGAGTAGGAATGGCATGTTATCCATCTTTTATACCCATTTCCAGACAGATTTCTTTTTGATACTGAGGCAGTTCCTCACTAGATGTAACCCAGTGCATGGGAATGAAGTATTCTGCTCACTTAATTGAAAGCTTAAAACCTTTTTCTTTTTTGTTGATTATTAATTTGCTTTATTAGTATACTTCACATACTGGATCAGTCATTTAAAATATACAACCCATTCATTTTTATGATATTCAGTGAATTGTACAACTTATCACCATAAAAAATTTTAGGCCATTTTAGAAGCCCTTACTTTTTTTTTTTTTTTTTTTTGGTACCGGGGATCAAACTTAGGACCTTGTGCTTTCAAGGCAGGTGGCAGAACCACTGAGCTAAATTCCTGGCCCAGACGCCCTTACTCTTTAGTTAGCCCCTCCCAATTCCCTAGTCTCCCAACTCCTAAGACAACACTAACCTATCTAAAATTACTTCTCAGCGTTATTGTCTCTCTGGATGTGCCTCTTTGGGGTATCTCCTACAGGTAGCATCATATAATATATGTTAAAACTTACTTTTCAGATAAAAGAAAAAACAGATTTAAACATATAAATCATTTTTTCTACTTTTGTCATTTTCAATTGCTATGCCATATCATTTACAATTATTTCCTACCTGTTCTTTCAAAAGCATGTCTTAAAAAATAATAAAATCTAGTCATGGCCTGCCATTCCATCAGTAAATGTGCACAGATCCCCAGGAGCAGCTATGTGGACCAGAGCAGCACAACTGTGTGGACTAGCCATGGCTCTGTCCTGACTCCAGAGGCTGGGGCACACACCCTCAAGCCAAAGTCCCTCCCAGAAAAGAACTGCAAAGGCACACACAAGGTTCAACCAGAGGCCCATCACACCATCAGCCACAGCAAAGGATCTGCCTGGAAAAGAGCTACACAGATGCACAAGTAACAGCCAGATGCTCACCTCAATACCATTGATAAGTGCATGGAGACCCTAGCCAGAAGCCTATGCAGACAACATGAACTGGAGTGCACAGCCCCTGGTCAAAGACCCTCCCAGACAACCACTACATAGGGGCCACAGGGAGAGGCACATTTAGATACCATCCCAAGTGCGCACAGGCCCTAGCCTGAAGCCCACCCATACAACAGATCAGCTCAGGGATCCAGAAGGCCACCACTCTGAACCGAGGAGTTGGTGTACTAGTGAGCAGCAGAGTAAAGGCTACTCAGTGGCTTGCTGAGAATTGAAGACCACTGGGTGAGTAAAAAGTCACCTCAACAAAGGCACAGCAGGCTGCATCTGGTGAAATGAGACGACATGTAAATAAGTCTCAAAACCAGACTTCCAGGTCACCTAAGGCAACCCCAAAGGGCTATGAGATGGAACAATCTGATACTCAACCACCTGGACTCCCTGAACTGGCAACAAAAGAGGACCTGAAAAAAATGAAATCAGAAATAATTTCTCAGGTAACAGTAGAGATTGTGCCACTAGTACAAGACATGATTAATAAATCTAGAGTGGACACAGATAAAAAAATAGAGGTGCTGAGGAACATGATGGAATCCCAAGATAGGAAACAAATGGAATCCATAAAATAGATGCAAACAGATTTCCAGGAGATTAAAAACTCCATTGAAGTTTATGCAGCAGAATGAGCCAATGTGAGGATAGAATTTCAGATATAGAAGACAAGATTTCAATTAGTGACCAGGAAGAGAAAAATTTCTTTAAAATAGTAAGGCACCATGAGAAATCAATTCAGCAACTGCAGATGATGCAAAGAATAATATCAGACTGATCAGAGTCAATGAAGAAACAAGAGAGAGTGCAGACAACATAAAAAAAACTGTTCACAGAAGTAATGGCAGAAAACTTCACAAATAGGGGGAAAGAACTTAAAATACAGATAAGTGAGGCATATAGGACTTCAACTAGCCTTGAACAAAAAAAATCTACACACTGGCATATAATAGTGAAGATTCAAGAAACCCAACAGAAGAACAAAATCCTACAAGCAGTTAGAGAAAAGAAACAAATCACATACAAAGGAAAGCCCATCAGAATCACAGCAGACTTCTCAACACAAACCCACTAGTCCAGAAGAGTGTGGAGTGATGTATTTCAAGCCCTAAAGGAAAACAATCTCCAATATAGATTGATGTACCATGCAAAACTATCTTTCAAAATTGATGGAGAAATAAGGTACTTTCATGACAAAGAGCACCTTAGGAACTTCATGAATACCAAACCAGCACTCCAAAAAATTTCAGACAAAATCCTAGGAAAAGATAACAAATATCACAACCCCAGGAAGCCCAGCAGAGTGAATCAGTCAGGCATGACAAGAAATTAAATGTAAGGGGGGAGAATCCAACAAAAAGAAAAAGTCATGACAATGATAAGCCAATACATATCAGTTATAGCCATCAATGTTAATGGTCTCAATTTACCAATCAACAGAAATAGACTGGCAGAATGGATTAAGTAAGAATCAAGGTCCAACAATATGCTGCATACAAGAAACACACTGAATTAAAAAAGAAACTCATAGACTGAAAGTTAAAGAGTGGAAAACAATACTCCATGTGACATGAACCTGAAGAAAAGCAGGAATAGCTATCCTCTTTGCAGATCAAGTGGTTTTCAAACCATCACTGATTAACAGAGACAAAAAAGGACACATCTTTGTAAAGGGAACAACCCAAGAGGAAGAGATGACAATCATAAATATCTATGCACCAAACGCTAGTGCACCCAACTATATAAAACAAATACTAATGGACATGAAAAATCAGCTAAGCACTAATACAATAGTAGTGGGGGACCTCAATACCCCACTGTCACAAATAAATAGATCAACTAGACAAAAAACTAACAAGGAAATACTAGAAATCAATCCAACTCTTGAACAATTGAACTTAACAGATGTTCACATAATGTTCCACCCCACATAATTAGAATACACATTCTTTTTCTTTTGGTACTGGGGATTGAACTTGGGTCCTTGCGCTTGTGCAGCAGGTGGCAAAACCACTGGGCTAAATCCTCAGCCTAGAATTCACATTCTTTTCAGCTGCACACAGGTCGTTCTCCAAAATAGACCACATACTCACTCATACAACATGTTTAAGTAAGTCCAAAGGAATTGAAGTTATTCCCTGTATATTATCAGACCATAGTGAGATGAAATTGGAGATCAATACCAAAAGAAACTGCAAGAATTTCATAAACACATGGAAACTGCACAATACACTTCTGACTAACCAATGGGTCACAGAGGAAACTAAAGAAGAAATCAGGTAGTTCCTTCAGTTAAATGACAATGACAATACAACATATCAGAATCTATGGGACATAATGAAAGCAGTCTTACAAGGGAAATTCATAGCAGTGAATACTCATATTAGGAAAACAGAACGATCCCAATTAAACAACCTGATGCTGAACCTCTAGCTTCTAGAAAGAGAAGAACAGGACAAACCCAAAGCTCATACAAGGGAGGAAATTATAAAGATCAGAGCAGAAATCAATGCAATGGAGAGTGAGAGAACAATACAAAAAAATCAATGAAGCCAAGAGTTGGTTCTTCGAAAGAATAAACAAAATTGACAAACACTTAGCCAACCTTAGAAAAAGGAAAGAAAAGGCCTAATTCCATGCAATTAGGAATGAAAAGGATGAAATTACAATGGACCCAGCAGAAATCCAGAGGATCATCAATACCTACTTCAAGAACATATAACCCAATAAGACGGACAACACAGAAGGAATGGACAGATTCCTACATATGTGTAAATTACCAAAGTTGAGCGAAGATGACCTAAAATTTCCAAATGACCCAATATCAATCAATGAAATTGAAAATGTAATCAAAAACTTCCCAACTAAGAAAATCCTGGGTCCTGATGGCTTTACTGCTGAATTCTACAAGACATTTAGAGAGGAACTACTGCCACTACTGTTTAAACTCTCCAATGAAATTGAAAGGGAAGCAATACTCCTGAATTCACTCCTGGAAGCAAGCATCACTTTGATCCCCAAAGCAGAGAAAGACCCAACCAAAAAAGAGCCAATCTCACTAATGAACATAGATAATGAACATAGATGCAAAAATCCTCAATAAGATACTGGCAAATAGAATGCAGAAGATCATCAAGAAGATCATACAACCTGACCAAGTAGGATTCATCCCAGGGATGCAGGGATGGTTCAACGTACACAAATCAATAAATGTAATACACTCTATCAATAGACCAAGGACAGAAACCATATGACCATCTCAATAGATGCAAAAAAATCATTTGACAAAATCTAACATGCATTTATGATAAAAACTCTATGAAAAATTGGAATAGATGTTCTCTACCTCAATCTGATAAAAACCATCTATGAAAAACCAACAGCCAATGTCATACTAAATGGTCAAAAACTGAAATCCTTCACACTAAAATCAGGAACAAGACAAGGATGTCCACTATCACCACTCTTGTTCAATATAGTTCTGGAAACATCAGCCACAGCAATTAGACAAGAGAAAGAAATAAAAGGAATAAAGATAGGAAATGAAGAAGTCAAATTGTCATTATTTGCAGATGACATGATACTCTACATAGAAGACCCCAAGAACTCCACCAATAGACTTCTAGACTTAATAACCAAATTCAGTAAAGTAGCTGGATACAAGGTCAACACACAAAAATTAATAGCTTTCCTGCACACCAAAAACAGACTCACTGAAAGAGAAATGGGGCAATCAATTCCTTTCACAATAGCACCAAAAAATGGAACTATCAAGGAATCAACTTAACAAAAGAAATAAAAGACCTCTACTCTGAAAACTATAGCACTCTGAAAAAAGAAATTGAAGATGATATCAGAAAATGGAAAGACATCCCTTGCTCCTGTGTAGGAAGTATCAACATAGTGAAAATGGCCATACTTACAAAACTGCTACATAGATTCAAAGCAATCCCAATCGAAATCCCTGCAGCATACTTCGCAGACCGGGAGAAAACAATCCAAAAATTCATTTTGAACAAGAAGAGACCTAGAATAGCAAAAGCAATTTAAGCAATAAAGATAAAGTAGGGGGTATAACAATCCCCAACTTGAAACTCTACTATAAAACTACTGTGATAAAAACAGCATGGTACTGTCAAAGAAACAGACCTGAGGACCAGTGGAACAGATTAGAAGATGCAGAAACAACTCCAGACACACTCAGCCATCTCATCTTCGATAGAGGAGCCAAACACCCTCACTGGACGAAAGATAGCCTCTTTAATAAATGGTGCTGGAAAAATTGGGTTTCAACTTGCCAAAGATTAAAACTAGACCTATGTCTCTCACCATGCACTAAACTAAAATCAAAATGGATTAAAGATCTAAATATTAAAACAGAAACACTAAACCGGCTGGAAGAGAAGTTAGGTAGAACTCTTGAAGACATTGGTGTAGGAAAAGATTTTATGAACAAAACCTCAGTTGCCCGTGAACTAGCACAAACAATCAACAAGTGGGATCTCTTCTTATTAAAAGGCTTCTGCACAGCAAGAGAAACCACTAACAGAGTGAAAAGACAACCCACAATGTGGAAAAAAATTTTCTTCAGCTATCCCTCAGACAAAGGTTTACTATCTAGAATCTATAAGGAACTTAAAAAATCAGACCTCCCCAATTTAAAGACCCAATCCAAAAATGGGCATCTGAAATGAACAGACATTTCTCAGACAAAGAAATAAAAGCAGCAAATAAACATATGAAAAAATTTTCAACATCACTGGTCATTGGAGAGATGCAAATTAAACCAACACTGAGATTCCACCTCACCCCAGAAAGAATGGCTGCTATCAAGAAATCAACCAATAACAAATGCTGGTGGGGCTGTGGGGAAAGAGGAACCCTGCTCCACCACTGGTGGGAGTGCAGGCTGGTGCAACCACTGTGGAAATCAGTATGGAGATACCTCAAAGAACTAGGACTGGAAGTCCCTTTTGACCCAGCTATTCGCCTGCTGGGAATCTTCCCAAAAGAATTAAAAGAATCATACCACAGTGATATATGTGCACCCATGTTCATAGCAGCACAATTCGTGATAGCTAAAACTTGAAGCAACCCAAATGCCCATCAACTGGAGATTGGATAAAGAAAATGTGGGGTTTAAAAAAAATAAAATGGTGTATTACTCAGATATAAATAACAAGGAACTAGAGACATTTATAGCTAAATGGATGCACATTGAGGCGATACTCTTAAGTGAAATAAATAGCACACACATGTGTAAATACCGAATAGTTTCTCTAGTTTGAGAAACTGAAAGTGTAAATAAGGACTAAAACATATAATTGATGGTGTGAAATAGGAAGATAAGGTGTAAAGGGGAGGGGAAGTGGGAGGGGTAGCGGAAGGGAAAGAGGAATGGAATTAATATGAGAAAATGAAAAAATGGAAACAAAGTCTTTGTAGATAGGGAGGGGTGGAGGGGTTGAAGGAAGGGCAGGGGAATGGGGAAAAAATAAGAACCAAGATGGATTATGTAAAGGTACAAATTTCCAATGATGACTGTCATTATATTGTATATGCAAAATGTACCAATAAAATTAATTTTAAAAATCTAGTTATGTTTTGTTATTTTAATTATAAACACTGCTCCACTAATCTTAAATTTCACAAAAAGAAAAATGTCTTGTGTTATTTCTATTTTAATTTATGGTCATATAAAAATGCAAGCTGATACTTAGGGTTTTCAGATTCAGCATTCCCTTTAATTCCTTCACTGTTGCATCAATGTTTGTTAACTCATTGTGGTGTAGCAGGAGAATATGCAAGGAAGGCAAGCAATGCAGCCCTGAAAAAAAATAAAATGATAAAATGTTAAGGATTTTTTCAGTTCATTATTTATTTTTAACATTGACAAATGAAAATAAACATTTTTAATGCTAATTCAACAGGCTAAAGAAAGGACTACATTATGAATGGTAAGAGGAGGAATACCTATTAATGATATTGTAGATTATTATTAAGCATAGAAAAAAGTGTAAGAATTCAAGCATCTGATTGGAATCTGGGAATATAGGAATAGTAGAATATTTTCCCACTATTATTATTTTTAGCAATAAAGTTTGAGTTTGGAGGGAGCATTTTCTTTCTTCTTTTTGTTTGGTTTTGTAATACATGTGTGTGTTTGCAAATGCTTCTTAAACTTATAAAGCCAATCAAGTGAATAATTACTCACCCAATTCACTGCTTTCCTCCAAATTGCTCAGTTAAGTACTTCCTTTATACAATAGGAAACCACATATTTATATCATTTTACTTTTTCCCGCATTTTTAATCATAAATAAAAGTGAGGTGATTCTGTGAGAAAGTTGAATCATAGTTTAATTGGCAAGAATGAAGATGGTACATGAAATTATGATGCACATTAAAATTTTGACATTTTGATTCCATGACGCATGATAGGAAATAAAAGTGTTGTTTTCTGTACTCCTTCACATTTCATAATCATGGCATGTTATATACTTTTATACCTGGCTTGAAATCATAAGCTTAGAGATCTTCGCACAGACATATGAAGTTAATTCAGAAAGGAAACAGGAATTTGATCAGTAAAAATTACAGTTAGTAATATCTTTTAAGACTATAAATATTCCATATTTATTAATACTCTCAAAATATTGTTAAAATTGGCTACCATAATATTTGTTTTGTATCAAAACTATTATTATAGTTCAAAGTTATTACTTAGTTAAAAAACTATTCAATCAACTGAGAAAACTTGAAACATACCTTCTATCTCAAATATTGCATTGTTGTTTAGATATAGTTCAGTCAGACAATAGTTTCTGGTTAAAAATGCTATCCCATGGAGCTGAAAATGAATGTTAGAAAATAATATAGTTTCTACAATAGTTACAGATATATTTACAGTTTCAAGAAGACAATAGAAATTTGACTTTTGCAGGTGTTATTTGTGACCTTTTGGACTGAGCAATGTGTTTAATCTGGATTGTCTTTGAGGACTTGTGTGATAAAAAGGATGATTTTAGTCAATTTAAAACAAACTTCTCTTCCCATATCGAGGCCAGGCTCCTTCATCTCACTTTCAAAGACTCTGTAATATTGCCTAGTCCTTTTGCTCCACTAGTTTCTCCTAGTTCTGCTCCATATAGTCTCATTGATCTGGGTGCACACATCCACTAATCTGTTAGTGTGTTATTATCACTAGCCAAGGGCTCTTCTCAGATAATGCTGTAGCCATTTCTGCATCCGTATGAGCCATGATTTCCCTTTGCCTATGAGTGCTTTCTTCCTGATACATGTCTGATTATGTTTAAAGATCAGCCCCAGGGTGGCAAGACACACCAAACCACGCTTGAGCAGACCATTACAGTACACTTTCACAATTTTAGAGGTTTGTTGAAACCATCCTTTCACCTCCCTGTGGCTCATGACTGACTTGTTGCTCTCCTTTGACCCACTTTTGTGTTTCTCTGAACTTCCACATGCTCTAGCCCTGTTAGTCAGATCTTGGGAATAATGGTCTAATTGTGGACTCTTGTTTGCCCTAGTCCCTAAACCATCTCTTGGTCTCTATTTCACTATTCTTCGAGCACACAAATCTCCTCAATTTAGCCAAAGACAAAGGAGGTGACACTGCCAATGAGCCCTGGTGCTAACAGGTCAACCAGCCACCAGCCACAACTTGAGGACAAGACACAAAATAACACAAATATTTCTGTTACTTTGCAGATAATCATTTTCTCAAGACCTTTCTTGACATCCCCTGTGTTCATGAACCTTCATTTTCTTTCCTACTTCACCATTTGACTTGTACAATCAATCACTAGATCACCTCAGTCTTGCATCTTCTTAAGAAAGAAACTCTATTTTTCCAGTATCTTATCCTTTCCACTTCCCTGCTCTCCTAACAATATGGTGAAGTTACATCTTAACTTTCATGATTTGATTTAAAATTCAGTGTGTATAAACTAGAAATAATCAAAAGTACTCTCTTAAAAATTTCTCAAATGAACTGTTAAGAATATCCATATATATTATACATATATAATGTATATATATATGGATATTCAATGCCAGAAATCTTTCTGTTATCCCACAGAGAACCTCATTTAAAGTATATTAACTCTATACTCTTGATAAAATTTCACATCTTTGTTTAAATTATGAGACATGCTATAGGTCAGGTAGCTATGTTGTAAGAGAAGCAGAAAAGTTAAAAATAAAATTGTTGTCTTTACTATTTAATGTAGGATCTAGCTAGGGAAGAGTCTCATGAAATAGTTACTGGTCAAATACTTACATATACAACAAGATATGCTTACGATTAAAATTTGTTTTTCTAAAGCTTATCATAGAAACTATTATTATTACCTAAATAGAAATGTTTTTATCATTGAGAAGACTTGGTTAAATAGATGCCAGCCCATCTGACAGTGAGAATTTATTAGAAATTTTATTTAATCTCCTCCTACCCCATAAATGCCACATCAGGTTGTATCCAAAGCTTGAACATTGATTTCTTTGGTAAATTTTCTTTAATTTCTTTTAATATTAATAACATTCACAGATCATGATGCTATAAAGGGTGTACACATCATTCACCTCATCATTCCACAGACTCATCTTCATCAAATTATGTCGGTACTCATTTGGCAGAACCACCAATAATTTTACCATGGCTTTCATTAAGGCCTGGGAAGAGCCATGTTTTCCCAAGGTAGGAAAAATCATTCAGAGCAAGAAGGGAAGAGTCTCCAGTGGCTTTTTGTGCCTTTTTACTTTTCCTCTTGGTCTCCTGGCAGCAATTCAGTACCTTATGTTTCTCCTCTCACCACTCCCTGCTCTAATAATAACCACACTTGACGCCAGGGTAGGAAAAGAAGACCGGTGGAAATCATAACCTTTTTATCTCTTTTCTAGTTATCTGCTGGCCACCCACAAATAGAACATTATTAATTGGTTGAGGCTAATTTCTCTTACATTACTCATCAATGTGAGAAGAACATTACTAAACTTGACAGTTTCATCTTGGCTATACAATCATAGCTTCCCCAAAATCACTGACATCCTGGAATCATGATTATTGGGATGTTAAGAGTGTATTGTTTACTGAGGTGAGGATGGGACAAGGAGAAAGAGACAAAGCCAGATCTTGATGACTTTGGGGAGCTATTAAAAGGTTTAAGCCAGGAATGGTGGCTCATGCCTGTAATCCTATCACTCTGGGAGGCTGGGACTGTAATCCTATCACTCTGTGACTGTCACATTTGAGTCCAGGTTGGGCAGTTTAGTAACTTAGCAAGACCTTGTCTTAAAAAAAAAGAAAAAGAGCCAGGGAGTTTGAAGGGCTTGGGTTTAATCCCTAGTACTACAAAAATAACAAAATCAACCAAGAAAACAGCAACAACAACAACCAAACCAAACAATAACCATCAAAACTGATAAATTGATTTAGTAAAGTTATAGGACCTAAAGTCAACATACAAAAAACAGTTGAATTTCTATGTATTAACAACAAATTCTCCAAAAAGGAAATTAATAGAACAATCCCATTTATAATAGCAATAATAACCAAAAATGCAGTGGTGCCTTGTTTCATGAACTTAATTAGTTCCATGACTCTGGTTGTGAAACGAAGTGGTTGCAAACCAAATCAAATTTCGCCATACAGTTCAATGTAAATAAGGTTAATCTGTTCTGATCCCCACCAATGTGGTCTCAAATGGATTTTGGTTGCAAACCAAATCAAATTTTTTCATAAGGTTTGATGTAAATAAGGTTAATCCATTCTAAACGATATGTATTTTTTAAACCACAAAAAATATGAAACAAAGTACAGTACAGTATGAAGAGAGAGAACAGTAACCTTGCTTGAGGAAACTTCTGGCATGGAGGACAGGAAGGTTATTGTTTGGAGAGAGTCCCCTCCCTAAAGACATTGGGGAGATCTCCTCTAGGGATTTCCTTTCTTCTTTGTCTCTCAGGAGCAGGGTCAATTTTGATGAAAAATCTGTCTAATGTCATTTGTTTTCTTCTGTAGTGCATAACCCTCCAGAATGAGAGACTGTTACTATTCATCAGATTCAACACTCTGTTTGTTACGGTTATGTTGGGGTGGTGCATCTCAAAGAAATCCTGGCACTCATTCCATTTCTCCATAATGGATTTTATCACATTTTTATCCTCCTTGTGTTCCTCTTCCTCAGTGGAATGGTCCTCAAGTACCTCAAGAACTGAACTCTAGAGTTCAGCAAGTTCTTCCGCCATCAGCTCCTCCTTGTAGTCCTCAGCAGCTCCTCTATATCTGCACCATCAACATCCAGACCCATACCCTTGCCCATGGACACACTCTCCTCCACTACCTGTACATCAGACCCTTCAAAGTCACATTCAGGGACATATTCTGGCCACACCTTCTTCCAGGGTGATTTTAAGGTCTGGTATGGAACATCTTTCCAGGCTTTG
This sequence comes from Heterocephalus glaber, assembly GCF_053883595.1. NCBI lineage: Eukaryota > Metazoa > Chordata > Mammalia > Rodentia > Bathyergidae > Heterocephalus > Heterocephalus glaber. Next base: position 13,304,267 of record NW_028258156.1, read on the forward strand.
TCAATGAGGTCGATGCAGTGGAGGACATTGAAGTGTTTCTTCCAGAACTCTTTCAGAGTCAAGGATGTCTCTTCAGTCACATGAAAACACCTGGTGAAGACTGCCTTTGTGTAAGGCTTCTTGAAGTTGCAGATCACTTTCTGGTCCATGGGATGCAGAAGAGATGTCATATTGGGAAGGAGGTGTCATATTGACTTTTAGGGAGTTATATTCAGTACCTGTTATGGCTTGTGTCTAGATGTCCCCCCAAAGCCTCATGCAGTCATAGGTGGGGCTTTTCAGAGGTGGCTGAATTTAGGGTGTGTGCTGCTAGCATAAATGATGTGATGCTGGGATTGATTCAAGGTGCTATGCTAGGAGTAAGGGTTCCCCACTTTGAGTGTGAATGCTACCCGCCCTAAGGGACAGAAAGAGGGTCATTGCTTGTCACTTGCTGCTTGTTGCCTTCTGCCTGCCTTACCCTTCTGTGGACTGTTTCTGTGATGTCCTCTGCCATGCCACCCTGCCTTGGAGCCAGCCAACTATGAACTGAAACCTTTACACACTGTGAGCTAAATAACTCTCCTTTAACTTTGGATGTTGGATATTTTGTCTCAGCAATGAGAAAACTAACTAAGATAGTGTCCATATTATCCAACCAGGCTGGAGGGTGTGCTGGCACATTGTCCATCAGAAGAAGGCACCTTTGAGGCAGTTGGTTGTCAGAAAGATATTTCTTAATGGTGGGTGTGAACACCTTGTGCAGCCATTCCATGAACAATTACCTTGTGACCCAAGCTTTTGCACTGGCCCTCCACATGACAGGCCATCTGGTCTTGTTCACATTGTTCTTTGAATGCATGAGGGGTCTGTGGATGGTGCACCAGTAGTGACTGAATCTTCAGTTGGTACACAGCAAAAGGGTCAATCTGCTCTTCACAGGCCTGTGCCCCACTAGTGCCTTTTCCTCTTGTGTGATATAGGTTCTGTTCAACATCTTCTTCCAGAAGAACCCTGCTTCATTGCTTGTTGAGCAATGTATCTTTCTGCCTTCATGAATTCCATGAATTCTTTCTTGTAGGCTTCCACAGTGGCCTTGTCAGAACTGGAACCCTCACCATGTCTTAACACATCGTGGGTGCCACTTCTCTTGCAGAATTTATCAAACCACCCTCTACTGGCTTTAAATTCATCACTTGTTGCACGCATAGAGGGGTTTTCTTGCATTAAATCACTGTGCAATTTCCTGGCTCTTTCACACATCATAGCTTCACTAATGGTATTTCTCATTCAACCACACTAACAAAAGTTTTTTTACCTCTTCCAGCACTTATGTCCTCTGCTTTCTTCTGATGGCATCTTTATTCTTCGAAATAGTCGAGATTGTCAACTTTGCCATCTTGTAATCTGAGGCCAGATCAGTTACACTAATACCATACTTGGGCTTTTCTACAGTTTCCTTCTTCTTCTTACCATTCTTGCTCTACACTTTCTTGTTACATTCATTATTGTGATCCTCCTGCCACCACATGATCATAGGTGTGCCACCATGCTGGCTCCAACATTTTTTATTTTGATGCAGTTCTGGGGTCAAACCCAGGACCTTGCACCTGCTAGACAAGTGCTCTACCACTGAGCTACGTTCCCAGCCCCAATTGTTACGTTCATTATTGCTCTGCACATTCTTGTCACCTTCATTACTGCTCTGCACTTTCTTTTTACCACCATGCTTGCTCTGGACTTTCTTTGGAGCCATGCTGGATTGAATAATACCATACCATACAGGGTGTGCTAAAAAGCACACAAAAAAGTTTCACAGCGAATGTGCACAGGTCTGTCTGCAACCCTGATCTAGACTAGAGGAAGGATCAACCATGTGTCAGAGCAGGGAAGATGGCTGCAGTCGTGTTCATCAACCGATGTTGCGAAAATTATGCTGAATGCTTCTGTTCGCAAACCGAATTGTAGAAGCATTTGTGACTGAGGTATTACTGTACTTTGGTGTAAATTTAACCAAGGAGGTGAAAGACCTGTATACTGAACACTAGAAAACACTGATGAAATTGCATAGAACACAGTCCTTGTCCATGACTTGAAGGGTTAATATTGTGAAAATATCCATACTATCCAAAGTAATCTATAGATTCAATGCAATTCCTATCAAAATTCCAATGCCATATTATAGAAATAGGAAAAAAATCCTTAAGTCTAAGTGGAGACACAAAGGACCCCTAACAGCCAAAAAGGTTTCAGTGAAAGGAATAAAGCTTGAGGCATCACAGTCCTTGATTTCAAAATATATTACATGAAGCAATTATAATTAACACAGAACGGTACTGGCACGGAAACAGACATCTCAAACAATGGAACAAGCTAGAATGCCCAGAAATAAACACATGCATTTATGGTCAGTTGATTTTTGATAAAGGTGCCAAGAACACACATGATGAAAGGATAGTCTCTTCAATAAATGATAGGAAAACTGGCTATTTATTAAATTCGATACTTAGTTCACATCATCTACAAAAAAGCCCCTCAAAATGGATTAAAGACTTAAAAATAGTAAGACCTGAAACTGAAGCTGCTAGAAGAAAACATAGAGGAAAAACCACACGACATTGGTCTAGGCAACAATTTTTTGGCTATAATCCTGAAAGTGTAGGCAGCAACAGTAAAAATGGATAAGTTGGTATCACACTAAAAGGCTTCTGCACAGCAAAATAAATAATTAACAAAATAAAGAGGCAAAGTACAGAATGGGAGAAAATGTTTGTAAACCATATATCTGATAAAAATTAATATAAAATATATAAGGAACTAAAAAAACTTTCTAGCAAGAAAACAGCTTAATTTAAAAGTGGACAAGGGACCTGAACATTTTTCAAAATAAGAACATACAAATGGGCAACTGGTACATGTAAAAATGCTCACCCATCACTGATCACTAAAGAAATGCCAATTAAAATGAGAATGATATATCAACTCATACATGTCAAAATGGCTTTATCAAAAAGATTAAAGATAAGTACAGTATTGGTGAAGATATGGAGAAAACAGGAAAGGCAATTCTTGTATAATATTGGTATAATATTACTGGGAAAATAAATTAGTATAGCCATTATGGAAAATGGTATGGGATCTCCTCAACACAATAAAAATAGAATTAACATACAATCTTCCAATCCTGCTTCTGAATATAAATCCAAAGGTATTGAAATGAATATGTCAAAAGGGTATTCACACATTGCTAGGCTGATTGTAGCATTACCCACAATAGCCAAGATATGCAATCAGTGTAATGTTCATCAGTGGATGACTAGATAAAGAAAAAAAATATATATATATATATTATGCAGTCTTTGAAAAGGAGAAAATTTTGTCTTTTCAGCAACATGGAGAAACCTGTATGACTTTATGCTAAGTACAATAAACCAGGAACAGAAAAGAGTTGAATTCGGAGTAGAGAGTAGAAACATTGTAGCCAGAGGCTGGGAGGATGGGGAAGGAGAAAATGCAGAGTTGGTCAAAGGATACAAAGTTTCAGAGGAACAAATGGAATAAGTTTTTTTTTTCCTGTTTTCTATTCTTTTTTTGCTCTTTTTTTATTTTGGATTTCTCATATAAAAGAAGCCATACAATATTTAAATTTATGTATCTGATTCTGATTAATTTCATTTAACATTATGGTCTCAAAGTGCATCCATTTTCCTACAAATGACTCAAGTTTATTCTTTATGTTAGAGTTACACTCCATTGTAAATAAATAAACCACATTTTTCTTTTTTTAAATTTAATTTTATTGGTACATTTTAGGTATATAATATAATGACATTCATCATTGGAAATTTGCAACTTTACATAATCCATCTTGGTGCTTGCTTTTTCACCCTTGCCCTGCCCTCCCTTCAACCCCTCCATCCCTCCCCATTTACAAAGACTTTGTTTCCATTTTTTCATTTTCTCATATTAATTCCATTCCCTTCTTTTCTTTCTCCTACCCCTCCCACTTCCTCTTCCCCTTTGCCCCTTTTCTTCCTATTTCACACCATCAATTATATGTTTTAGTCCTTATTTACACTCTCAGTTTCTCAAACTAGAGAAACTATTCGGTATTTACACATGTTTGTGCTATTTATTTCACTTAAGAGTATCACCTCAATGTGCATCCATTTAGCTATAAATGTCTCTATTCACATTTTCATTATCAATTTATCTGTTGATGGACATATAGGCCACTTCTAAGATTTATGTATTATGATTTATGCTGCTATAAAACAAGTAGAGTAACTTTTGAGACCTATTGCATAGCAGTGTGACAACTGTTAATAATAATTATGTATATTTCAAAATAATAGTAGATTTCTCACCATAAAAATAAAAGTGAGGTGATGGATATGTTAATTAGCTTGATTCAACCATTCCACATTGTGTACTTATATCAAAATATCAATGGTACTCCGTAACGGTATACAATATGGATTTCTAATTAAAACAATATTAGTAAAGTTATATATAATGTATATATGTGATTATGTAGATGAGGAAAATGACATAAAGATACAGATTATACATACGTACTTTTATTTCATCCAAAAATTCATTTAAAATGACAGTAAATTCTTTCAAAACATTTTAATAAGTACAAACAACAGGAAATGAGACAATAATTTTGGAATAATTTTGGAAGAAGATAATAATTTTGGAAGCTGGGAAGCAAATTGTCAGGAGGTAATAGAATTATAGACATAAGAAAGTCAAATTCTAACCAGAAAACAACCTTATATATACCATAATGTCCTAAAAGGACTCAATAACTGCAAGTAAAAGAGTAGGAGAGAATTAAATAAACATTGTGGAAAGCTGTTTAAGAAGCAGTTCCATTCCTAGAGAAGGTTATCAGTTTTCTACTAGGCAGGAAAGTATCTCTTATCACACAGAAAGACAGAAGGTACATATCTCAGAACGGAAGAAGTCCCATACAGTTAGACACGAGGCTGAGTTGAAGGTAGAGGAACTATACTAAAAATGAGGATTAAAGAATACGTACACACTGAATGTTGAAAATCCTCTTCCATCTTTGCCCAGCTTGGCTCTCAGAGGGCTACACTCAAGCCTTGACCCCACCAGTAGGAAACTGGAAAGGCTTTTTGGGGGACTCTGGCCATCAGGAGGCAAGAACTGGACATACTAATTCCAGGGTTTCCCAAAAATCTCCCCTGCCAGATAAGCCTACAGTGAAGCTCACAGATGAAAAGCTTCAACTGGATATACTCAGTACCTCTACTCAACATCTTAAATTTCCTTCTTTTTTTTTTTTTAGTACCAGGGATTGAACTCAGGACCTTGCACTGCAAAGCAGGTGGCAGAACCACTGAGCTAAATCCCTGGCCCTCAACATCTTAAATTTTCATCTTGAAGGCGACCCTTCAGTCAAGGCCATCTGAGGCAAAATTCTGACAGAAATCCAAATAAGACATATATATATATATTAATATATATACATACATATTAAATAGCAGCAGTAACACCACTATCATTATTAGGCTTGATGAAATTTGAGAGGATATTTTATCTTTGGAACAAGTAAAAGGTAATATAAAATATATATTTTAATCACCTCACAACTGTATAGATAGTTATCATCAAAAAATAAAATATAAGTGTTGACAAGGATTTGGAGAAATTGGAACGCTTATAAACCTTTGGCAAGAAGGTGAAATGGTGCAGCCACTATAGAAGACATATGGAAGTTCCTAAAAATATTAAAAACAGAACGACTATAGGATCCAACAGTCCTACTTCTGAGTGTATATCCAAAAGAATTGAAATCAGGATCTCAAAGAGTTATCTCCCCTCCCATATTCATTGCAGCATTACTAAAAATGGCCAAGGGGTAGAAACGACCCAAATAACCATCAACCAGTGAAGGGGAAAATCTGGCATTTACACACAATGGAATATTACTCACACTTAAAAAAGATAAATGGAAGTCCTACAGTTGTGAAACTATAGCTGAACCTGGAGGAGATTATGCTAAGTGAAAGAAGCCAGTCCTTGAAAGACAAATACTATGTGATTCCACCTATGAGACATCTGAAACGGTGAAACTCATAAATGCAGAGAGGAGGATGATGGTTACCAGTCTACCAGAGGGGGGAAGAACTAGGGAGTTGCTAATCAGTGGTTATGAAGTCTCAGCTATAAAAGATGAATACATTTTAGAGATCTGTTATAAAATATGATGCCTGTAGTTAACGTGCTATTGTACATTTAAAAATTTGTTAAGATAAATCTCCCTTACTACAAAAATAAACAGAAACAACATGAAAGAGCACTAGGAGTCTTTTTTAAGTAAAGAATACGTTTGTTATCTTGGTCATGGTGATGGCTTAATGTATATATGTGTATGGTCACACTCATCAAGTTGTGTGTATTCAACATGTGCAGTTTTTTATATGTCAGTTATGCCTTAATGAAACTGTTAATATATTTTTAAACATAATAGTACATAATTACCTAGAAGTTAACCAGTTAGTTGAGAATATTTGAGGCAAAATTCTGACATAAGAAGGATTTAAAAATAAATGGAAATAAGATTTACAGAAATAAATATATTTTAATATAGTATATTATACAAACATACATTTTTACTAAATTCTTATTAAAAGATAATACAAAAACAAACATTCAGAGAAAAAAAGAGCCTTTGAAAATGACAAAGTTGGAGGGAGACATTAGGATCATAAGAGCAGAGGTGGAAGGCAGAGTTGAGGAACTTGCCCAGAAAGTGGAGTGAAATAATAAAGACTGGAAAATAAGAAAACAAGATAAAATATAAGAAAATTTGAAGACCAGTTAAATAGTTCAACATACACACAGAAGTTCCAGAAAGAGAGAACAGTGGACACCAAAGAGGCAGAAATCAAAATACCTCAGGAAAATTTTCCAAAATTGGAAGAAATGAGTTTCCAGATTAAAATTTCCCCAAATTTAATGGAATGAGTGAAAACAGACACAGACTAATGCACACTGTTGTGAAATGTCAGAATACTGAGGACAAAAAGAGTGTACAGGACTCTAGACAGAAGCACACGCACACGCGCGCGCACACACACACACACACACACACACAGCCCGTATGCAAGGAGCAGGAGTTAGAACAGCTTCACATCCTTCTACAGTTACATTCAAAAAAAGACAACAGTGGAGAGGTGCCTTATCCCTAACCTGGATTCTATAACAAGCCCAAGTATTGGGTCAAATATGAAAATTGAATACACGTAATTATAGGCATGTACAGTCGTAAACAATTTACCACCTGCAACCTTTCTCAGGAAACAACTGGAGAATGAATGTTAGAGAAAAGAAAGATGTGCAGTAAGAGAAACAGGAGAGGGGCAGAGGAGAGGGGCAGTGACTGGAGCTGTGTGTGGACTCAAGCCCAGTGGTCTGGAGCAAGGGAGAGAGGCTTGCGCAGGTTTCTTCATGGACATGAAAATAACTGAATGTATTAAGCAAGTTGGTCAATTGACAGAGTTCACACGGAATAAGTGATAACAGTAGTTTAAAAGGCTACTAGTTTGCTAAGGCTACCATAAAGAAATGTACTAATGATAGCTTACTCAGCAGAAAATTTTCCTCACAGTTCTGGAGGTCTGAAGTCCGAGATCAAGGTGTGGGACTGGGCTTCCTTCTGAGGCCTCTACTTGGCCATCTTCTTCCGGTGCACTCACACAACCTCCTCCCTGTAGTGTACACATGACTGACGTCTCTCTCTGTCCTAATCTCCTCTTTGTACAAGGACACCAGTAATATGAGTTAGGGCCCACCCTAATTACCCCACTTAAGTACAATTACTTCTTAAAATGCCCCATCTCCTGATAAAGTCCCATTCTGAGGTACCATGGATTAGGACTTCAACATATAAATTTGGGATGGAAAACGATTCAACACACACACAAAAAATCAAATAAAAAAATCAAACAAATATAAACTGCAGGGGATTAGAGCAAGTACAATAAATAAAAACAGGGTATAATACATAGCTTAGATCTGAAAAGCACACTTTCTTGTAACAATATAGGCACACATTGATTTAACTCAAATTACAATATGACCACATCAGAAAACCGGGGAATGGAAATTATGCATGTGTATGTGGCAGAAATAGGGACAGGAAAGAGAAAGAGTTAAATCCTCATTTTCCTTAGTAGGAACAAAGTATCTATTGTCTAAGAGAGGAAAAAATAAGGAGAAATAGCACCGCCAGCATGTGATTTAGAGAAATACGAATAAATAAAACATCACTTAAAAGAACTGAGAGTTGCTGCATCTGAGGAGTAACAGATGAGGCCAAAGTATCTGGAACTCTCCATAACTTGTAGAAGTAGCTAATTAAATTATTGTCACAGGCATATATGGCTCTGGGGAAAATAAACGTAGAAAATGAGTAAGAAAATGGGATCTTTTTTTTTTTTTTTGGTACCGGGGATTGAACTCGGGTCCTTCCACTTGAAAATGGGATCTTAATATTTACCCTATGATCATTACTGCATGTGAGTTTCTTTGATTAGCACTTCTATATGCCAGCTCATCTGTTTTTTGTGACAACTCTTGAAGTACTCATGAAGAATAAATGCTCTGTATGACATAAGAGGGGACATGGCTCTGCAGAGACTATGTGACTTGCTAAATGCTGTCAGCTGGTTAATGACAGAACCATACCTACAACAGAGCTCTCAGGTCAACATTCAGTTATTAAGTAACTGCTCTGTTCTAGAGCTCTGATTGAATCATCAGTGCAAATATTAGGGTTATTCTTTTGGTTTTCATCTTTCTAAACATCATCTAATACAATTTGGAAAACACTCACACGCCTTTGGATGCTCAGCACCTTCTAAGCCTTCTCCCAATAATACAAAAAATTCCCCAATTAGCGAGTCTTAGTGGGACACCAATTGGTGGGACCCATTGAGCGAGACATTGCCTTCCTAGACTTCCAGCAGGTAGGACACAGGCAGGTAGGACTGGACCCAGGCTAAGCCAACCTGGACACCCACTCTGAGCTTTCAGTCAAGAAACAGCAAGGCAAAGAAGTTGAGACAGATGGGAGTACATCCTGGTGGTGGCAGAAATGGAGACGACGTGTTTGCTTTCCATAACAGCAGAAATGACACCAATGGTGACAGTGAGTGTGCCCAGGGACTGGTTACAGTGACACCCACAGTGCAAGCTGTGCTTCTGCTGTCGACTGGCAACTCAATGATGTTTTGGGAAACCAGTTCTGTGACAGGTTTTGACAGCAGCTCCCTTCAATCCTGAGAATTTTCTGAACTTGATTCTTAAAATCCATCATATCTACCCCAAATCTTTTCAATACATGCTTTTCTCTGCTTAACTCAGTGGAAGCATGCTTCTGTCAGGTGAACTTGCTACCTGAAGTAGTACTCATACAAAGAAAAGTCTCCAGCTATGGTGTCCAATAGACAGAAACTAACAATTTCAAATAAACAAAAGAGCAACATACCAACTCACCCTCCTCAAATTTATAATGGATGGCATCACATGTCATTTGTGACTCATTGACAAAATTGAATTATTGAGTTACTGTATTTATGAGGAAATATTAGAATTTTAATTTATTCATTCTTTTATTCAACAAACATTGTGGGACAGCTACTGTGTGCCAGACTTTGTTATACTCTGGGGAATTAGCAGTGAACATAAAAGCCAAAAAAATAAAGAATTCCTGCCTTTGTTGTAATAGGGAAAAGTGAAATAAACAATACATACAATAAGTCAATTGTATACTATGATAAGTTTATAAGTGTTGTGGAAAAACAGAAAGGCTGGAGATCGGAAGTTCCAGAGGGAGTGGTGGTGGAGAGAGAGGTTGCTCAGGGACAGCCTCTGGCAGGAGGGACAGCGGCTTGGTGGGAGGTCTGCAGGAGCATCGCCAGGGGACAAAGCAGGGGTTAGGCCGCAGGCAGTGTGCGCCTGAGGAGGAGGAGGACCGAGACAGCCAGGGCCCGCTTTGTTTGGGGCCTTGTGGGTTAATGTGAGAACTTAGATGAAAGGAACAGGAGCCAGGACATGTGTTCACTTAGGGTTCCAAGGGCCACCATTTTTGTCGTCTTGAGGGCTGGGGGCCATTTTGTTCCCCTAGGGAGCATTTGACAATGCCTGGAATAGTTTCAGTTGTCATTTGGAATAGTTTCAGGGTACTCGCCTACAACTTACTGAGATACTACTAAATATCTGAAAATGCACAAAAACAGCTCCCACCATTACAAATTATCCATTTTAAAAAGTCAGTAGCATCCAGGTTGAATAACTTCAGGGGCAAAGACCAACAGACCAGTGATTAAACAAATAACAATATATAATTATTTTATTCTTGGGTATTGAGATTTCAGTGCTGTCTAAGTTTTCATAGAACTTTGACTATTAGCTGGGAAGAATTTTAATAATATATAGTGAATTACATAACAAGGAAAGAAAGAACAATTTTGATATATTTTCAGAATTCCTAAGTTAATTTTTATCACCATCATATCTAATAAGTTAGAACAGTGCATTCATTTCTATCTTAGTTCAAAATACGTATAGTACTTAAAAATAAAATCTGTACTTAAAATATTCAGAAATAACTGCTTCTATTTTATACAAACATACTTTTTCATGTTTTCCGCGGTCATTTTCAAGTTACTGAAATTTTGGCATATGCTCTTTTCAAAAATAGATTTGTTTTTTTATTCGTTAGATCAGAACTGGATACTATATATTGTGCATATCCATGAATTTCACAACCATACAGTAAAGCCTTATTTTGCTTATGTTGATTTAATTTTTTAGGAGGTTTTAAATATTTGGCAACATATAATCCTTTCAACAAAGTTGACATAAGCAATATAATTAATGTTTCCCTGAGGTAACAGAAATACATAAGAGCACAAATTATGTGGGAATGCTCAACCATGGGGTTTGTGTGCTTTTAATTATTTTTTGGAGAAAGGTAAAGTATGTACAATTGAATAATTACATATACTCAAGCTTAATGCAAAAATGTGAAGGAGTCCCCCCACCCCATTCTACCATACAAAGTAGGCTGGAAAATTATCTGCCAAAAGTATGGTAGTGAGTCTGTGCCAAGTGTGGGTTCACTTTCCCAAGATTAACATAGTTGGAAAATAGTAAATGGAAAATTCCAGAAATAAAGAAGAAGTTATAAATTGCATACCATTCTGAGTGGCTGAATTAAACCTCCAATTGTCCTGCTTTATTCTGCCAGATATGTGAATCACCCCTCTGGGCAGCATACCCACAAGGTCTACGCTACTTACCCATTAGTCCAGCAGCCATCCTGGTTGCTGGATCAACTGTCTCAGTATCATAGTTCCTGTGTTTAAGTAATCCTCATTTCACTTAGTAATGGTTCCAAAGAATAACAGAAGTGATGCTAGAAATAGTGATTCACTCTCCCCCCACCCCACCATACAGGGGGACTGAACCCAGGACCTTCACACTAAACTACATCCCTAGATCTTTATTTTAAATTTTGATACAGTGTCCCGCCAAATTGCTAAATTACCCAGGTTGGGCTTGAAATTTCTATCCTCCAGTCTCAGCCTCTCAGAGTGCTGGGATGACAGGCACACCCCTGCACCTGGTTTGTAAAGCGCTTTATTTAAATGAAAATGTGAAAGTCTGGTGGCACAGTCCTGTAGTCCTACCACCCTGGGCAACTTAGTGACTTAGGAAGATCCTGTCTCAAAATTTAAAAAAAAAACAGTTGGAGAGGTAGCACAGGATGAAAGCCTTGGGCTGAATTCCCCAGTACTGCAAGAAAAAAAAGTAAAAGTATGATAAAATATTTTAAGAGAGAAGAAGACAGACAAAAACCACATTCACGTAGCTGTTATCACAGTATACCATTATAAATGTTTTTATCTCTTTATTAGTTATTGTTGTTCATCTCTTCCCATGCTTAGCTTATAAATTGGCCTTTACCATAGGTATGTACATATGTATAGGAAAGACGCTACATATAGGATTTGGTACTATCTGTAGTTTCAGGCATCTATGGTAGGGGCAGGTGTTGTCTCAGAACATATTTCCCACTGAGAGGGGAGGACTATACTATACTACTATTCAAAGAATTCTTTATCAAATATTTATACTAGCACAATAAAATAATTATTTCCGTCTTTAAATTGGGATTTGGTGATTTTGTGTAGAAATATTCTTTCCTAAAGTACAAAAATTTGTGCTGCTTACCCAATTCTCAGTATGTGCTGAATGTTGGGGAGATAGGCAAAAGCAGCAAATCTTAATAGCATATCAAAAGCATAGAACAAGCTGAGGGTTTTTTTTTTTTTAAGAAATCTTTATTTTTTTTGACAAAGCCTCACTATCTCATGTAATCTCAGCTCCAATTCCTGAGCTCAAGCAATCCTGCTTCAGCCTCCTTAGTAGCAGAGACAAGACATGCACCACCATATCCTACTAATATCTTATTCTAATCTGACCATTCTGGTCAGTTAGTCTGAGCAGTGTTATTATAAATATTTAAGTTATTCTTTAGATGATGAAGGGGAAGCTTTTTTATTTAAACTCCATTCATAAAATTTGTCAACAACTATGTTTTTGGTGCACAACAGAAACCTATATTCCACTTTGGACTGTTGCTTGGTAAGACATTACACAGGTTCTTCAAAAAGTGGTTATCCTAATCTGAGACAAAAAGAAACATACCCAAGGTACTGGTGTCTTTAGAAATAGAAGTATACTGACATGTGACACTATTATTATGAATATAGAGCGCATTATTAGAAACCCATAAAAGAAAAATTTTGTAGTAATGAGACAAAACAGAAAGAGATCATATGTATTGGTATACTAAATCATAGTATATAATGCAAGTCACTTAGGTCAGCTGTCTGAACTAGACCCCACTTCTCCTGAAAGGTTAGAAAGGATGAACTTGTGGATCAAAAGTTTTCTTGGTAAGACTTGGTTAGAGGATGAGAAAGAAAAAGGAGCCTTTAGAAGTGTCCAGTTAGTATGCACTTACGAGCAGTTACTGTCCCAACTATATCTAGGGCATTAGGAAAATAAAATCCCCAAAGGGACCAGGTGGAGTACTAGTAAATATCCATGCAGTATGGGGAGGAAATGAGCCCTCAGAGAGCATTATGGAGGACTTTGAGTTGCCAAAGGGAATCTGGGAAACCTGAGACATTGGTCACCCTTAGAAACAAACTTGGGACTACTTCACCATATACTCCAGGTTCAGAGCAGAAGGTCAGGTCTTAAAATCTACTAAATAATGATTGGAAGAAGGATGCACCCTTCTAGCATTGTAGGCGTTAAACCCACCAAACTATATTTGTAATCTCCAATGCCACTCCATTCTCTCACTGCAGACAGCTTACAAGTGCAATGTCCTCCACATTGTCCCTACACCCTGCCCAATTTTGTCACTAGAGCAGCAGCATCAAATTTGCTCTGTCAGTGGCCTCATGCAAACACAGGCTAAGCAGTATTAAGTGACTTGGGCTCTAAGTGACTTCTAAGTCCAACTCAGGCCAGCACAGAAGACAGGAACACTTACTACCTCACCTACCGAAAAGTGCAGATGTCACAAGAGCTCAGTCTTGCCATCACCACAATTCTCTGGGTTGTTTCATCTTCCTCTAAATGTTGGGCTCACTAAGTCGGTAGGATAGCTTCTGCCTTCATATCCAGGAAAGAAAACATCAAGAGAGAACAAGCGATTTCCCTTCTTCCACTCTCTTTTAGGAAGAGGGCAACATCTTCCAGAAGATTCCCAGCTCAGATGCCCTTGAGTCTCCACCATACTTGGGTTACATCCCCATTTATTCACTCAATAAAAAGGTGGGATTATCTTGATGGCTTAACCTGTGCAAATTAAAACAAGGCTAAGATTCCATCTTACTCCAGAAAGAATGGCAATCATCAAGAAACAAAAAACCAATAAATGCTGGCGTGGCTGTGGTGAAGAAGAAACACTCCTACGGGGTTGGTGGAAATAGAAACTAGTACAACCATTATGGAAATTAGAATGGAGATTTCTCAAAGAACTAAAATTAGAAATTCCAGATGACTTAGTTATCCCCCTTCTAGGTACCTTCTCCAAAGAGCTTAAGACATCATACTACAGGGATACAGACATACAAATGTTTATAGCAGCATAATTCATAATAGCCAAATCCAGGAAACAGCCTGTATACCCATCAGCAGATGATTGGGTAAAGATACTGTGGTATCTATATATAATAGAATATTACTCAGCTATAAAGAAGGACAAATTTAAGACATTTTTAGGAAAAGGGATGGACCTAGAAAAATAATGCTGAGTGAAATAAATCAGACATGCAAACTTAAATGCTGCATGGTAACTCTCATCTGAGTATGGCAGAGTACAGTCTAAGAGAAAAATAAAGGAAGGATAGAAGTAGGGATAGGCCTCTTGCAGATAGGAAAGAGTGAGTGCTGAGGGGGAGGAGATGGGGAAGTAGGTAGAGTGAAGGTATGTCAGCTACAAGGTCCTAATAACCTCAATGAATGTGGACATTATATGCCATAAATCTGAACTAAGATTTACAATATCAACAAGAATGTAAAAGGGAGAAAAGAGAGCTGGAGGAGAAGGGAGGAAGGGAGAGGGAAGGTGATTAAAAAAAAGAAATAAGTTATATTGCGTACACATACCAACTCCCTAAGGTGATTGTAAAATGTACATACTACAAACATGTACTAATAAAATAAAATTTAAAAATAAATAAAACACAAAGACAAAAAATTGAAAGGAAACAAAAAATTTTAAAAAAGAATAAAATAGTTGATAAAGAATGTAGTCCCTTCCCTTGTATATAATGTATTTGCAGGTCAACTGTGTGAAAATTCAATGAATGATTGGAAGTCAGGCGATATCTACTCCCAGAAAGCCAAAATATGCTGCAAAAACCCTAATTCCATGTCCCTCTTTAGACACAACGCCAACACTTGTACCTGTTCTTTCCTTCAGAGCTAAACATTGCTCAGCACCACAAGGAGCACACACTAAAAACAAAGATGAGCCAACTGTGCCATGCCCGATGAGTCCCATGGTTTGTAATCAGAGGTCCTATGCTGTGACCCAGGAAAATTTTAAGCAGAATGTACATGTATGCCCTTGAGGGATGCATGCACCTTCCATTCTAGTTGGTAGTTGCCTCGACCTTGGAGGTATTTGTTCTCCTAGAAATTACCTCAAGCTTATGAGATTCATGCTTTTACTTAATATAGAAGCAGTAACACTTTCCATTTTCCAATCATTTGGTTAAAAAGAAGCCCAAAGTGCAATGAAATACTGAAATATTTTCAGAAGTATGGGTGTTTAAAGATTTGGTGTGATTGTGAACTTCCGCATGAAGGCAGATTACAGTTAGAATTTTTTTCAATCAGTTGGTGTTGAAAGGTATAAATTCAAAATGCAAACACGGAGTTATTGAAAAATTACATCACTAAAAGTTGAAAATAGCCTCCTGACTAGGTAACCATAAAGATGGTTAGGGTTTGAATTGTAGTTGAGTTTTACTTTTTTGCTTGGAAAGAGTTTGGAGCTCCACACTTAGGCCTGTACTATGACAGAGGGGATGAGAGAGTACTTCCTCCTAAGTCCTATCACTGAAGAGAAGCTTCAAAGACTATATTTTGTGACCTTGAGGCTTGTTCCATGCAGTTGGGGACCTGGTGGCCTCATGCCAATGCTTCATAAAGAAGCTAACTTCATGAGTAGCAACTAGGCACAACAAGCCCCTTGGCCTCTGACTGCAGGACAAAGATGTGTGTGTCCTGGGGAGTGGGTGTTGGGGCCACTGTAGGAATGCTGATCTTTGAAACTACAAGGGGTTCTGCTCCAGGGTATAGTTTGCCAATGTTCAGAGATCCTAAGTTGCAAGTTGCATTGAAATGAAGCTAAGCTGAGGTCAGGAGTGACCAGTGAACAGGAGCTGGTGTTGAAGAGCCCTAGCAAGGAAGCTTCTGAATAGTCCATAAAGAAAAAAGTCACTTTGGAAGATCTGCTAGTACTGGAAATACAAAGCACAAATAGCCATGTTTCCTTTGCCTGTTTTCTACCTCCATACCACCTCATCCCATACGAAACCTGGAGGACGCTGGGTACAGGCAAACTAGGCAACCACTCTGCCCTAGTTAATAAAGAGCACAAACTACCTGCAATCAGCCCTAGCTGTGAATGGGAGGCCCTGTGTATCCCATTTGTGAATAAAGAGGGACAGTTGATTAATTTACCCCCATTTATGAATGGGACTACAACTATGACTACATGGACTACAGGATTTTTGTGTTACCTAAGAGAAGAGTCAATGATACTGTCCAAGTTTTCTTCCAGGATCCAGGGAAGAAATAGTCTCTACTGAACAGTTTGCCAGGACATGGGAGACAGTTATAAAATTGCACATTAAGAGGATCTCAGAGATTGTCCTTGCTCAAGATCCCAGATATACATTTATTTGATATAGAGACCCCAGCTACATATGTACCAGATATGCAGGTCATATATAAGTTTCTTATCTATTTAAATGTAAGTATAAAATAATAACACTTCTAAATATTAATGTTGTTTAAAAACATGAAATTAAGATAATTTAATTTATTAATTTAAAGGTAAAATATACTATTACCTTGTTATGGTGAAGCCATAAGTATTTTAATTTTCTAAACCTAGAAAGATCAATGACTTCTGTCAGTTCCCTGGAAAGAAAAAAAATTGAACATTAGCAATGATTAATTCACTCATGAGCAAGCTGTTTATACAGGTAGATGGCTTGGAAGTAACTAGAAAGACCTTTCTGTCTTCAAAATTGTTGGCACACTGCCTGCTAGTTTCTGAAATTTGTCATTATAACTCTGTTCATTTGGATGGAGATTTCATCAGATAGTTAATGCTAATACATACTTAGAGGAGAGCATGTTATCACATTAGCAGAAATTCACATTTCATAATGACCAAACTTACTGCAACCTCATTTCAAAACAGATTTTACTGGGGAGAGGGCAGAAGGAAAAAAGAAAGTGAAGAAGATATTGGATTTTCATGTGAATGTAGAAAAACACAATTGGGTCTTGCTTCAATATTTTCTGTAGGGTTTTTACTTTGGAGTCAGTCCTGATCTTGACTACATTGGATTGAGGAGATGAAAACTGCAGGACACCAGGAGACAGAGACTGAGTAGAGTGCTTTCTTGTGTCTCAGCTGTAGAGTCTGTGTATTCAGCGCTTGCTGGACTGTGTGGGATTCTTGCTGTTCTGCCTGTGGCCTGGTCTTTGATTGGTATGGCTCACACACAAAGGGGCAGGGGCAGGGTGCTTGGAGGGGCTGTCAGCAAGAAGGGCAAGGCCTCTGAGGAGAGGTGGCCGTCTGACTGATGTGGCTTAGAGTTTTCAGATCTCTCACTTCTCAGAGCAGTATTGTGAGTCCCCAGGACTTACACATACATTTTTCTTTTATTTATAACATACAGCACATACTGTGACTTCCTCTTACAATTACTTGTAACCTTGGGACTCTGAGAGACAAAAATTTTTCAAATTTTTATGATAAAATACATGTTTTAAAACAGGCAAACAATATTTCTGAGCAACATAAACTTTTCTAACCAATTTTTACATTGACAGATTTCAAACCTAAGAAAAGCTGAAGGAATGAACATTATAAGGACCTTCATAATTTTTAATATATTGCCATAATTTTCTTATTCTACTTGTGTCATAGATTTGATAGCTAATATATATATTTAGGTTGATAATTTTTTTTGTGAGCCATTTAAAAATAACCTGCAGGCTTATTACTGCAGGCGTGTCACTTCTGAATAATTCAGTATGCATATCCTACAAGTCAGGATATTCTTCTGCAAAGTTACAATACTTTTATCACATCTAAGAAGATAAAGTTGAATTCCATAGTGTTATCTAAATTATCATTCATATTCACATTTCCCCACTGACCCTACATTTCTTTTATAGTTTGTTATCAGCATTTACACCTTGCATTCAATTTACACAATCTTTCCGTCTTTTACAATTTCATCACCTTTCTTTTGTTTCCCATTGATGTTGATTTCTTCAAGAGCCCAAAAGAGTTGTCTAAAAGAATGTCCGGTGTTCTTGATTAGTCTCATAGTTCCCTAACAATTAAATTAAAGATAAATCACTTCTTGGGGCCGGGGATTTAGCTCAGTGGTTTCGCCACCTGCTGCACAAGCACAAGGACCCGAGTTCAATCCCTGGTACCAAAAAAAAGATAAATCACTTCTCAATTGCAATGGTGGTGATTATGGCACATAGCAGATGTCAGTTTTGCTCACTCTATGGGAAACCAAGTTCAGTCATTAGGTTAAGGCAATATCTGCCAGGTCTCTTTATTATAAAAGTACGAATTTTATAATTGCAAAGTAAAATGTGGAGCTGAACTCTGACTCCACATGTAGATCGCGTTCCTCCAAAGCTATTTACTCAATGGGGTTAGCTTCAATTGATGATTCCTACCTGAAGCAACAGATTTGGGATCATAAAGTGAAGATTTTTATCATTTTCTCATTCTTTGTACATGTATTAATGAATATCCTTCTGAAAAGAGTACCTGCCCATTTCTTTTCTTTCTGTCACTCTTTCTTTTCCTATCCTCTCTGGATTTACAGAGATTTTTCTTAATTCTTATCAATTTAAAAAAAAATTCTCAAATTACTCAAGCTGAGGACTTTTGAAGGAAACTCCTGTGTCTTTTTGACATGCAGCATTAGTCTTTGTGATCTTCCCTAGCACAACAAAATATTGCACACTCCTCTAAAGCAATTTTCAGTTAGAAATTTACACACTTAATATGTCCTCTTTCACTGAGGGTCTCCAATCTATTTCTGGGAAAGAGTACTTGCACCTTAGTGCACTTTATCTCTTGCACTGGGCATTAATGGTCGCACATTAACATCACCTCTTACTTCGATGATATAATAAAGCAGTCATTATATGGCAGCATCAAAGGATCTCAAGAGGAACTTAAAGGATTTCTCACAAAATTTATTTTAATACATTAATGCTTCAAAATGTTAGTTGTGGTAAGATGTTATTAATTTTCTTGTAGTAGCAATATCAGTGCTGAATTTTCAACTCTTAGATAATATATGATTCACTTTTTTGAGGGAACATTAACTCTTTTGAATTGGAAAGGTTTGTTTCCCTCATAAAAAGCCTGTCCTAAATCAGTTAGGAGCGAATATATTTTAAGGTGAAACCAATGAAAGACAATGACAGTAATGCTACTACTAATGATGGCAGTGATTAGTGCTGACACTCATTACAGTGTATGCTTTTCATGATTACTCATGGAGATACTGATAAAACGTTTTTCATTTTCCAACAGAGATTTCAGCAAATAGCCATTTCACCTTGTTTATTGGCCTCTGCAATGTGAAATATTTCCCCCAGCTAAATTAAATGATAATTTAGTATTCTAAGGCTATAAAAGGTATTGTCCATCATGTAAAAGCATTAAATATTTATGATCAGAGGATCAATATTATTTGTTGTAAATTTTTCTAGTGTTTTAAAACTATTCTATTTACCCTAGTGATCAATAAATAGTGTATAATTGTCAAAATGACAATATGCTTAGATATGAAACCTATTGAGCATATAAAATATTTATGATTACTGTAAAATTGATCTATGGAAAGGCTCAAATCATGACCTTAAGTATTATATCTGTTCCATTCTACAATATGTACGTGTTTAAAATTTCAAATTAGTTATTTCTTTATTCCCTTACTGCCAAGAGATTCAGGGCTGCAACAAAGATAAACATTTTTTCTGTGCTATTACATTAAGAATAAATATTTAATTATAACAAAATAAATATATTTATTAATAAAGAATTTACCTGAATCACTAGAGATAAAATTGAGTAAGCTCATTGATAAACTAGGACATTTTCTTTATGAAGAAGCTGAGTTTCAAAGATTACATATGAGTAAAAAATATGACAAACCTATTTTAAAATAATACATAGAGTTCACAATCAGTGAAGAACATGAAGGAGGAAAATGAGTAGAAACAGAGTCTAAGTCTAAGTCTTAGAGTCTAAGTGTGTGATGGTTAAATGGAGATGTCAACTTGATTGACGTGGGAGGTACCCAGGGGATTAATAAGCACACTTCTGCGTGTGTCTGGGTCACGGGAGGGTGTCTTTTGAGTCTATATTTGGTCCCTGGCTCCTTCCTCTCTGCCACTGTTCTTGGCTGCCATGAACTTCGCTCCACCATACCCTTCTGTCATGATGGTCCTGCCTTGGAACAGCTGGTAATGGACCAAATCCTTGAAACTGTGAGCAGATTAAACTGCTCTAAATTGTGAGTATTGGGTATTTTATCTCATTGCCAGAAAAGCTGACTAATACATGTTACTATAACAGCACACCTGAGAATGAATAATTTATAGAGAATGGAATTTGTGTCTTACAATTCTGGAGGTTGGGCAGTTAGAGATCAGAAGGCCCACATCTGGCAAAGGTCTTCTTACTGTATCATAATATAGTGGGGTGCAAACTCATTCTTTCACCAGGGATGCACTCCTGAGATAACTATACCTCCTCTTCTTATTATAGCTAGGTACTACCTCAGGCACTGGGACTGTTCCACAGAAAAACTCACTTTGTCATCTGCCATTTTGGGGAGTTTGTGTGGGACCAAATGGGGCTGTTGATATAGGAAAGAATTTTCCTGTTTATTGGAAAGATTAATATAGGGGTTGTTCAGGATTATAGCTTAATAAGGGTTATTATTATATAGGAGTATAATGGAACATAATTCCTAACAATAATAAACATTAACTGTATTAATGATAACTGAGTGCTCACTGTATACCAAGACCTCTTCTAAATTTCACTAACTCACTTAATCTTCACACAATCCTGTGACTAAGGTAATATTATACACAGGAAATTGAATTGCATGATAAATTATAGGGTAACAGGGTTGCATTTGAATTTCAGAGAAACAAGAAATTTTCCAAATAATGTGTGGAACAGACTCACACTAAAGAAATTATATTTATTGTTTCTCTAAAATTCAGCTTTAACTGGGCATTCTATATTTTTCATTTGCTAAAAGTGACAATCCTAACAGAGAGGCTATATATAATATCTCAAGATTATCCAGCTGGAAAAGATAAATCTGAGATTCAAACTCAGCCTGGCTCATTAGTCTTTGTTGTTTTGGGTTTTTTTTGGTACCAGGAATCGAACTTGGAACCTTGCGCTTGCGAGGCAGGTGGCGGAACCACTGAGCTAAATCCCCGGCCCCAGTCTTTGTTTTTATCCATTTCAATATCCTACTTTTCTCATAGAAACAGTGGATCCCCCCCAAAATAGTAAAGTAACTGGAGTGAGGTTGTCTACCCAGTCCTTGAGGTGTGGGAGGAAATGGAAAAGAACATTTGAATCTATTGGAGATTATAACATGATACTTTTTTAAAAAACATAAAGCACATTTACTTTTGAGAGAGGAACAGCTCAAAGACATCAGCATCTCTCTTATGGCCACGTATCTTTAGCTGATCTTCAATTGCCTGATAACATATAATTAATCTGCCAAACCACATTCCGATGAATGAAAATACTGAGAACTTTGCAGTCAATAACAATACGTCTGTGAGCAGATCAAAAGAAAGGTGAATTTGAAAGCAACCACTCTAGAATGATAAATTCCAACACTACATTTATATATTATTTACTCCTTTTTGTGGTTGAATTTCATTATTCTTAATCTTGGACAGAGGTGTGTAAATAAGTTTTAATCAGAGAGAAAAAAATGTATATGTGTACATATACACCAAAGACAATTTTTTTTTTTTTTTTTTTTGGTACCAGGGATCAAACTCCGGTCCTTGCGCTTGCGCAGCAGACAGCGAAACCATTGAGCTAAATCTCTGGCCCAAAAACAACTTTTAGATTTTCTATGAGGCAAGGTAATTTGGTTTTTAAAAATTATTATTATATGGTATATTGTTATAGCAGATTCTTTTTATCACCCACCACAGCATACTTGGCTCTAAGTTCTCAAGCATCAAACAAATAAATAAGTCAGTGAATAAATATCATTTTTCTCTGAATAAATTAATAAATGTATTTTCTCTTGTTTGACAAGCAAAAGAATCTTCATTTTTCATGAGTTATTAACAAATCCATACTGTGGTATTTTTTGTGAAGAAATAGCAACATTTTTTCCCATAGGTTTGGCTTGGAAAATAAATATCCAGCGACAGCAACTGAAGTGCTTCTTCTTAAAGTTTCTTTGCTAATTTACAAAATAACAATTGTGGCCACATGCCCTAAAATGATATGGAAAAATTAGAACCTGTCTTGCCATGAAAGAGCAGAGCTAAGACACACAAGAGAACGTGTAGGTATAATTGTTGCAATTCTGGAATATAGCAAACATTGTAACTGTCAGAATCAAAATAATCACCAAATTTCAGCCGGGATTTGCTGTGGGTGGTAAGGTTGTAATGCCAGCAAATGATTCTTAACGCTTGGGAAATTTTTTTTTTTTTGCATTTAGTAGAGCACTTTAAGGAGAGTTAAATTTGGTGGTATGAACAAATATCTAAAGCAGTGAGGAAAGAGGTATCCTAGTAATAGAAGACAGCTGTAAAGTTACAGTTCTAAATTCTTCTCAATTCTTGTTAAGCAAGCTCAACCTAGGGGCTTGGAGAACGCATAGGCTCAGGCTTAGGTATTCTTTTTTCTTTTTTCTTTTTTTGGTACTGTGGTTTGAACTCGGGTCCTTGCGCTTGTGAGGCAGGCACCGAAACCACTGAGCCAAATTCCCTGGCCCTAGGCTTAGGTATTCTTATCAGTGTTTTATTACAACTGGAATCTTGGAAAAGCTCAATGGATCAGGCTTAGCTGTTCTTATCTAGGTATTTTAACTTTAACTATCCATACTTTCAGCCTCTGCTATTTGTGGTCAATCACAACTTTCCAAAGTGTTTAGGTGGTTGAGGCCAATCAAAATAGAATTAAAACTATGCAGTCATCTATTAAAATTATAAATATATTTTTCGGAGAATTCTATTTTTATTTGATTTAATCTTTTTACATTTTTTTATTAGTACATGTTTGTAGTACATAATGATTTCATTCATTGTGGGGAGTTGGCACTTGTACATAACACATCTTAGTTCTTTTTCGTCTCCTTTCTCTGTCCTTCCCTCCCATCCTTCTCCCTTTATCTTTTGGTCTCCTCATTTGTAAAAGTCCTACCTCCCTGTTTCCTATTTTCTGTCTTTTATTTTGACCTTTAATTTACTTATACTTTGAGTTTCTCATATAAGAGAAACCAACTCTCTCCCAATTCACTGCCATTACTTAGAAACATACGTGCATGTACACAAAGAAAAATGTAAGTGTCATCGTTCATGTCAGCATACTTCACCTGTGGTTGTGAAATACTCTCAATAATTGCAGCGTAGCTTAATGTGTGACCTTACATTGCACAGCAGTTAAAAAATACAGAGAGAGCATGCAATGGTTAATTTTATATGTCAACTTAACTGGGTGAAGGGAGGGTCAGGCAGCTGCTGAAACGTTTTTCTGTGCATGTCTGTGCCTGTTTCCAGAAGAGGCTGGTATTTGAATTGTAAAGTGAGTAAAGGAGTTCACTGATATGGGTGGGTATCACCAATCCATCAAGGCCAAAAATAGAATAAAAAGGCAGAAGGAAGGACAAATTCACATTCTCTCCTGCAGCAGGGCCATCATCTGTCTTCATCTGTCTGCAGACACCAGCATCCTCATGCCCAGCCTTAGGTCTTGGGCTCACTCCACCCCGGGCTTTCCCAATCCACCCGCTTGGAGACAGCGGATCGGAGGACGTGTCAGCCATCGCAGTCAAGAAGTCAGTCCCCCATAATGAATCTCCCTCGGTATTTATTTATTTTTCTTTTTTAAAAAATTAATTTTCTTGGTACATTTTAGGTATACAGTACAGTTACATTCATCATTGGAAAATTGCACCTTTGCATAATCTCTCTTGGTTCTTATTTTTCCCCCTTCCCCTGCCCTCCCTTCACTCCCTCCACCCTTCCCTATTTACAAAGACTTTGTTTCCATTTTTTCATTTTCTCATATTAATTCCATTCCCTTCTTTACTTTCCCCTACCCCTCCCACTTCCCTTTGCCCTTTGCCCCTTTTCTTCCTATTTCACATTATCTATTATACCTTTTAGTCCTTATTTACACGCTCAGTTTCTCACACTGGAGAAACTATTCGGTATTTATACATGTGTGTCCTATTAATTCACTTAAGAGTATCTCCTCAGTGTGCATCCACTTAGCTATAAATGTCTCTAATTTCTCATTTTTTATGGCTGAGTAGTACTCCATTTTATTAAAAAACCACATTTTCAGGGGCCAGGGATTTAGCTCAGTGGTTTCGCCACCTGCTGTGCAAGCGCAAGGACCCGAGATCGAGCCCTGGTACCAAAAAAAAAAATTCAAAAAACCACTTTTTCTTTATCCAGTCTCCAGCTGACGGGCAATTGGGCTGGTTCCAAGTTTTGGCTATCACGACTTGTGCTGCTATAAACATGGGCGCACATATATCGCTGTGGTATGATTCTTTTAATTCTTTGGGGAAGATACCCAGAAGGGGAATAGCGGGGTCAAATGGGATTTCCAGTCCTAGTTCTTTGAGGTATCTGCATACTGATTTCCACAGTGGTTGCACCACTTCAATCCATTTTGATTTTAGTTTAGGGCATGGCGAGAGATATAGCTCTAGTTTTAATCTTTGGCAAGTTGAAACCCAATTTTTCCAGCACCATTTATTAAAGAGGCTATCTTTCATCCAGTGAGGGTGTTTAGCTCCTTTGACAAAGATGAGATGGCTGTGTGTCTGGAGTTCTTTCTGGATCTTCTAGTCTGTTGCACTGGTTCCCAGGTCGGTTTCGTTGTCAGTACCAAGCTGCTTTCCATTTTCTGATACTGTCTTCAATCTCTTTTTTCAGAGTGCTGTAGTTTTCAGAGAAAAGGTCTTTGATTTCTTTTGTTAGGCTGATTCCTAGGTATTCCAGGTTTTTTTGGATGGTACTGTGAAAGGAATTGTTTGCCTTATTTCTCTCTCAGTGAGTCTGTTGTTCATATAGAGGAAAGCTATTGATTTTTGTGTGTTGACCTTGTAACCAGCTACTTGACTGAATTTGGTTATTAAGTCTAGAAGACTTTTGGTGGAATTCTTGGGCTCTTCTATATAGAGTATCATGTCATCTGCAAATAATGACAATTTGACTTCTTCATTTCCTATCTTTATTCCTTGTATTTCTTTCTCTTGTCTAATTGCTGTGGCTAATGTTTCCAAAACTATATTAAACAAGAGTGGTGATAGTGGACATCCTTGTCTTGTTCCTGATTTTAGTGTGAAGGATTTCAGTTTTTGACCTTTTAGTATGATATTGGCTGTTGGTTTTTCATAGATGGCTTCTATCAGTTTGAGGCAGAGACCATCTATTCCAATGTTTTGTAGGGTTTTTATCATAAATGCATGTTGGATTTTGTCAAATGCTTTTTCTGAGTCTATGGAGATAATCATATGGGTTTGTCCTTGGCTCTATTGATATAGTGTATTACATTGATTGATTTTCATATATTGAACCATCCCTGCATCCCTGGGATGAATCCCACTTGATCAGGTTGTATGATCTTCTTGATGATCTTCTGCATTCTGTTTGCCAGTATCTTATTAAGGATTTTTGGATCTATGTTCATTAGCGAGATTGGCCTATAGTTCTCTTTTTCAGTTGGGTCATTCTCTGCTTTGGGGATCAAGGTGATGCTTGCTTCCAGGAATGAATTTGGGAGTATTGCTTCCCTTTCAATTTCATTGAAGAGTTTAAACAGTAGTGGCAGCAGTTCCTGTCTAAATGTCTTGTAGAATTCAGCAGTGAAGCCATCAGGGCCCGGGCTTTTCTTAGTTGATAAGTTTTTAATTACATTTTCAATTTCATTGGTTAATATTGGGTTGTTCAGAATTTTTAGGTCTTCTTTGTTCAACTTTGGTAATTCATATGTATCTAGGAATTTGTCCATTTCTTCTGTGTTGTCCATCTTATTGGCGTGTAGGTTCTGGAAGTAGGTATTGATGATCCTCTGGATTTCTGCTGGGTCTGTTGTAATTTCACCCTTTTCATTCCTAATTGCATGGATTTGGGCCTTTTCTTTCCTTTTTCTGACAAGGTTGGCTAAAGGTTTGTCAATTTTGTTGATTCTTTTGAAGAACCAACTCTTGGCTTCGTTGATTTTTTGTATCATTCTCTTAGTCTCCATTGCATTGATTTCTCCTCTGATCTTTATAATTTCCTCCCTTGTATGAGCTTTGGGGTTGTCCTGCTCTTCTTTTTCTAGAAGCTTGAGGTTCAGCATCAGGTTGTTTAATTGGGCTCGTTCTGTTTTCCTAATATGCGTATTCACTGCTATGAATTTCCCTTGTAAGACTGCTTTCATTGTGTCCCATAGATTCTGATATGTTTTATTGTCATTGTCATTTAATTGAAGGAACTGTCTGATTTCTTCTTTAATTTCCTCTGTGACCCATTGGTTCTTCAGAAGTGTGTTGTTCAATTTCCATGTGTTTATGAAATTTTTTGAGTTTCTTTTGCTATGGATCTCCAATTTCATTGCACTATGGTCTGATAATATTCAGGGCATAACTTCAATTCCTTTGCACTTACTTAAACATGTTCTATGTGTGAGTATGTGGTCTATTTTTGAGAACGACCCATGTGCCGCTGAGAAGATTGTGTATTCTGATTTTGTGGCGTGGAAGACTCTGTAAACATCTGTTAAGTTCATTTGTTCAAGAATTCGACTGAGTTTTAGTATTTCATTACTTATTTTTAGTCTAGTTGATCTATCTATTTGTGACAGTGGGGTGTTGAGGTCCCCCACTACAATTGTATTAGTGCATATATGACTTTTCATGTCCATTAGTATTTGTTTTATATAGTTGGGTGCACTAGTGTTTGGTGCATAGATATTTATGATTGTCATCTCTTCCTCTTGGATTCTTCCCTTTACAAGGATGTAGTGTCCTTCTTCGTCTCTCTTAATCAGTGTTGGTTTGAAATCTACTTGATCTGCAAAGAGGATAGCTACTCCTGCTTTTTTTCGGGTTCCTGTCGCATGCAGTATTGTTTTCCACCCTTTAACTTTCAGTCTATGAGTTTCCTTTTGAATAAAGTGTGTTTCTTGTATGCAGCATATTGTTGGATTTTGCTTCTTGACCCATTCTGCCAGTCTATTTCTTTTGATTGGTGAATTGAGACCATTAACGTTGATGGTTATAACTGAAACATATTGACTTGTCATTGCCATGACTTTTTCTTTTTGTTGGGTTCTCCCCCATTACATTGAATTTCTTGTCATGCCAGATGGGTTCATTCTGCTTTGCTTCCTGGGGTTGTGATCCTCAATGTCTGTTCCTAGGAAACTGTGTAAAATTCTTTGGAGTGCTGGTTTGGTATTCACAAAGTTCCTAAGGTGCTCTTTGTCATGAAAGTATCTTATTTCTCCATCAATTTTGAAAGATAGTTTTGCAAGGTACATCAATCTGGGTTGGAGTTTGTTTTCTTTTAGGGCTTGGAATATGTCACTCCAAGCTCTTCTTGCCTGGATGGTTTGTGTTGAGAAGTCTGCTGTGATTCTGATGGGCTTTCCTTTGTATGTGATTTGTTTCTTTTCTCTCACTGCTTGGAGAACTTTGTTCTTCTGTTGGGTTTCTGGAATCTTAACAATTATATGCCTATGTGTGGATTTTTTTTGATCAAGGCTATTTGGAGTCCTATATGCCTCCCTTATCTGTATGTCAAGCTCTTTTCCCCTGCGTGGGAAGTTTTCTGCCATTATTCCTGTGATGAGATTTTTTATGCCATCTCCACTCTCTCCTGTTCTTCATTGAGCCCAATCAGTCTTATGTTATTCTTCTTTGCATCATCTAGCAGCTGCTGGATTGATTTCTCATGTTCCTTTATAATTTTGAAGCAATTTTTCTTTTCCTGGTCATTAATTGCAATCTTATCTTCTATATCTGAAACTCTGTCCTCACATTGGCTCATTCTGCTGTGTAGACTTTCAATGGAGTTTTGCATGTCCTGGAAATCTATTTGCATCTGTTTTATGGATTCCATTTGTTTCTTATGTTGGTATTCCATCATGTTCCTGAGCTCCTCTCTAGATTTATTAATCATGTCTTGAACTAGGGGCACAATTTCTCCTGTTATCTGAGAAATTATTTCTGATTTCATTTTTTCCAGATCCCCTTTTGTTGCCAGTTCAGTGGGTCCAGGTGGTTGAGTATCAGAGTGTTCCCTCTCATTTCCCTTTGGGGTTGCTGTAGGTGATCTGGAAGTCTGGTTTTGAGACTTATTTATGTGTTTTCTCATTTCAACTGGGGAGGGGGTTTGTTAGTGCCTGCAGGGATTACCTCCTCTGAGCTGGGTGAGGTGGGACAGGGGCCGGGAGCAGCGGTAGGGATGGTGACCCAAAAGCCCTTTCCTGTGGGCTGGGAGCAGCAGGAGGTATGGTGGCCAGGAAGCCCCTTCCTCTGGACCAGGAGCAGTGGGATGGCAGCTCAGAAGCCCCTCCCTCTGGGCTGGGAGCAGTGGGAGGGATGGTAGCCTGGAAGCGCCTTCCTCTGGGCCAGGAGCAGTGGGACAGAAGGTGGCCCAAAAGCCCTTTCCTCTGGGCTGGGAGCAGCGGGAGGGATGGTGACCAGGAAGCCCCTTCCTCTGGACCAGGAGCAGTGGGATGACAGCTCAGAAGCCCCTACCTCTGGGCCGGGAACAGTGGGACTCAGTACCTTGGTCTGGTGGTCTGGTGTCCTCTGTGTCTTTGTAGTGTGGAACCAGGTGGCTGCCTGTCTGCAGCGGGGTTATTTGGTGTCTTCCGCATGACTCAGGACCTCAGTAGGGCATGCACAGACCTTCCTGTGTGCAGGGGGCTGATTCGGGGTGTTCTGTGGGACCTTTTGATTATGTTTTTAATTTCATTGATTGGTTTTGGGTTGTTTAGAATTTTAGGTCTTCTTCATTCAACTTTGGTAATTCATATGTATCTAGGAATCTGTCCATTTCTTCTGTGTTTTCCATGTTAGAGTACAGGTTTTCAAAGTAGGTATTGATGACCCTCTGGATTTCTGCTGGTTCCATTGTAATTTCACCCTTTTTATTCCTAATTGCATAGATTTGGGCCTTTTCTTTCTTTTTTCTGATAAGGTTGGCTAAGGGTTTGTTAATTTTGTTTAGTCTTTCAAAGAACCAACTCTTGGCTTCATTGAGTTTTTGTATTGTTCTCTTAGTCTCCATTACTCTGATTTCTGCTCTGATCTTCATAATTTCCTCCCTTAGTATGAGATTTGTGTTTTTACTACTCTGCTTTTGGTAGAAGCTTGAGATTCAGCATCAGGTTGTATAATTGAGCTTGCTCTGTTTTCCTAATATGTGTATTCACTGGTATGAATTTCCATCATAAGACTGCTTTCATCTTGTTCCATAGATTCTGATATACTGTATTGGCATTGTCATTTAATTGTCAAAACTGTGTGATTTCTTCTTTAATTTCCTCTGTGAACCATTGGTTAGTCAGAAGTGTGTTGTTCAGTTTCCATGTGTTTATGAAATTCTTGTGGTTTCTTTTGTTTTTGATCTCCAATTTCATCGCACTATGGTCTGATAATACACAGGGGATAACTTCAATTTCTTTGCAGTTAATTAAACATGTTCTATGAGCTAGTATGTGGTCTATTTTGGAGAATGAACTGTGTGCAGCTGAAAAGAATGTGTATTCTGATTTTTTGTGTAGAACACTCTGTAAACATCTGTTAAGTTCATTTGTTCAATATTTGATTGAGTTTTGGTATTTCATTGTTTGTTTTTTGTCTAGTTGATGTATCTGTGACAGTGGAGTATTGAGGTCCCCCACTAGTATTGTATTAGTACTTATTTGGTTTTTCATGTCCATTAGAATTTGTTTTATATAGTTGGACACACTAGTGTTTGGAGCATATATATTTATGATTGTCATCTCTTCCTCTTGGGTTGTTCCCTTTACAAAGATGTAGTGTCCTTCTTTATCTTTCTTAATCAGTGTTGGTTTGAAATCCACTTGATCTGCAAATAGGATAGCTACTCCTGCTTTTTGGGGGGTTCCTGTCGCATGGAATATTGTTTTCCACCCTTTAACTTTCAGTCTATGAATTTCATTTTGAATTCAGTGTGTTTCTTCTATGCAGCATATTGTTGGATCTTGATTCTTAATCCATTTTGACAGTCTATTTCTGTTGATTGGTGAATTGAGACCATTAACTTTGATTGTTATAACTGATATGTATTGACTTATCATTGTCATGACTTTTTCTTTTTGCTGGATCCTCCTCCTTTGTGTTTCATTTTCTGTCCTGCCCAATGGAGTCATTCTGCTGGACTTCTTGGGGTTGTGATCCTCCTTGTTTTTTCCTGTATTCATGAAGTTCCCAAGGTGCTCTTTGTCATGAAAGTATCTTATTTCTCCATGAATTCTGAAAGATAGTTCTGCAGGGTATATCAGTCTGGGTTGGAGGCTGTTTCCTTTAGGGCTTGTAATATGTCACTCGTGCTCTTCTTGCCTTGAGGGTTTATGCTGAGAAGTGTGCAGTGATTCTGATGGGCTTTCCTTTTTATGTGATGTTTCTTTTCTCTAACTGCTTGTAGAATTTTGTTCTTCAGTTGGGTTTATTGAATCTTAACTATTATATGCCTATGTATAGATTTTTTTTTGATCAAGGCTAGTTTGAGTCCTATATGCCTCACTTATGTGTATGTCAAGTTCTTTTCCCTTGCTTGGGAAGTTTTCTGCCATCACTTCTGTGAACAGTTTTTTTTTATGACATCTGCACTCTCTCCTGTTTCTTCATTGGCTCTAATCTGTCTTATGTTATTTTTCTTTGCATTGTCTCACAGCTGCTGGGTTGATTTCTCATGGTCTCTTACTATTTTAAAGAAATTTTTCTTTTCCTGGTCACTATTTGCAATCTTATGTTCTATATCTGAAATTCTGTCCTCACATCAGCTCATTCTGCTGCGCAGACTTTCAATGGAGATTTTAATCTCCTGGAAATCTGTTTGCATCTGTTTTATGGATTCCATTTGTTTACTATGTTGGGATTCCATCATGTTCCTCAGCTCCTCTGTTTTTATATCTGTGTCCTCTCTAGATTTATTAATCATGTCTTGCACTATGGGCACAATCTCTGTTGTTATCTGAGAAATTATTTCTGATTTCATTTTTTCCAGATCCTCTTTGTTGCCAGTTCAGGGAGTCCAGGTGGTTGAGTATCAGATTGTTCCATCTCATTTCCCTTTGGGGTGCTTTAGGTATCTGGAAGTCTAGTTTTCAGACTTGTTTACATGTCTTCTCATTTCAAGGGGTTGGGGGGGTTGTGTGTTGCTGGCATCTGTGCAGCTCACCTCCTTAGTGGTGCTGGTGTGGCTCTGCTCCTCTGTACTGCTGGTGGTGCTATGGTGGCCCGAAAGTCTCAGCTACTTGTTGCTGTGGGCCTCTGCTCCTGTGTGCTGGGGACAGTGTTATGGTGGCCTGAAAGGTCAGCTACCCTCCCTTGGTATTTATATTTCTTTTTGGTTATGCTTCTCTAGGGAATCTTAATACTCATAGATACTTAGACATACAAATACATGCAAAATATGTTTTTATGTTAAAAAGAAATGGGCAGTATAATCTGTATAAGTGGAACAATCTTTTTGTTAAAAATAACATCTATATGCATATAAATGCACACAGTTCAAATTGGTAGCAAAAGTCATCACTTGAGATTATGAGGGAGTTTCATTTCTTAGGCAATATATTTTTGTTTTCTGAAGCAGGGTCTCCCTGTTACTTATGGGTGTAAATGATCTTCCTGCCTCAGCTCCTGAAGTTGGAAATATAGGTATGCACCAAGCCCCCTGGCTCCAGGTAATACATTTTTAAGTGCTTGAATATTTTATAATAAACACAAATTAATTTGATAATCAGAAAGTAATACGTATTTTGAAAATTTTAATCATGGAACAAATAAGGATTTAAATAAAGTTTAGAAGCTATAAAAGAGGAAACTGAAAGTATCTGCATACTATGAAATTTGCTGGCATAATCAGTTACTCACACAGCTCTTTATCGTGGAATGTTTCTTTCCAACCAAAAATTTTGTATGAGTTGATACAAAGTATTAGTCGTAAAGTGCCAAGAAATGTGAAGATGTGCCAAGCAGTTTCTGGCTTCAGTGAATCTGTAGTGGGGCAGATGCAGGTGCCAGCCCACACCCACCTTTCCCAGTGGTAAACTCATTCCTTCACCTAAGGAAGCAAAAATATCCTTTTTCCTGCTATTATTTGCATTGTAAAATATACATACCATACAATTTGCCATTTTAAGCATTTTTGAGTTTCCATATCTGTGGCATTAAGCACGTTTTCAAGAAGCACATTTTCATTTCTGTGGGATTTGCCCACCACCCCTTTCCAGAACTTGTCCTCTGTAATAGAAGCTCTGAACCCATTCAACACCGACTCCTCACTTACTCCTCCCTCCAGCCTGAGGCAACTATCATTCTCCTCCATCTCCCTGGGTTTGAGTACTCTAGATACCTCATATAAGTGAAGTTATTAGTCCATGTGTGATTGGCTTATTTCCCTTAATGTAATGTCAAGAATCATTCCTAGTGTAGCATGTGTCAGAATGTCGTTCATTTTCAAAACTGAGTAATATTCTCCTGTATTTATATACCATATTTTCTTTACCCATCCGTCAGTCAGTGGATACTTGGGTTGGTTCATGTTTTGGCTATTGCAAATAATGCTCTATAAACATGGTGTACAAAGATCTGCGCAAATTGCTGCCTGAACTTGGGCACTTCATTTGGGTAAATGCAGAAATGTGGAATTATTGGATTAGATGGCCATCCTGAGTTTCAGTTTTTGAAAAATTGCCCTGCCACTTTCTACAGTGGCTGTGTACAACAAGCATTCTTTAAGATGAACGTGCTTACAAATAGTAAGTCCAAACAGATTCGCTTAGCCACTTGTCAAACCATAAACTATGGAGAGCTTAGTTCAGCTTGTGAGTAGTTTGATCCAGCCTGTGATTAGCTAGTGAATGTAGCAATGAATTGGGTAAGGTGCCTGCTCTCCACAAGCATATCTTATAACAGCAGAAGTAAGGGACACATAATACCATGTAAGACGGTTGCCAATATTAGGGGCTATGAGAAAATGGAAACACACTCTGTCAAATTCAGAGGAGGAAGAAGACTTCAGGGCAGGTCCAACAGGAGGGCCTCCAAGGGAGAGCAGGACACAGGGTGTTGATGGAAGACGGGAATAAATACATAAAAGAGAAGAAACAGCATGAGACATGTGAGCCTGTACAGGCTTTCACTGTAATGAAAAGCACGTGGAAGTCAGTTGTAAGAAAGGTAGATCGGCATCATATTATGAGTGCTAACTTTGAAATTTAGGCTTGGGAGTGTTCACTTAATCAGGGCCCAAGAAAAGCTTCTATATGCTTGGAGAACTGTGACTGAAAATCAGTTTATATAAACTAATTTAAAATTAACTTAATTTTATATGACCTATGTACCTACATACATACATATGAAATACATATCTACTAATTAACTATGTGATAAAATCCACGTAAGAAAGTCCAACAAAGCTCTGATTTTTCCCATGAGAACCACATCAACCTTTTAAGCAATATCCTATATGAACTTATTACGAAAGCATTTTTCTTCCTTCTCTTTTGGTGTCCTTGCATGTTGGTACTCTAAAATCACGTGCTTAGTTACTCAGTTTTGCAGGATCCAATTTGAAGCAAGGGGCAGAGAGAACCAAGTGGGGAGCTCCTGAGCCTGCCTAGGCTGATGGCAGTGGGGATGGGCAGTGAGCAGTAGGTGTGGAGAACACTGATGGGAACTGGCACGTTACAGGAGGGAGAGAGTAGGTGCAAAGAAGTCACAGGAGAGATGTTGTGTGACTTGATGATGAGAAGGTGTAGGGGAGAGACAATGGAGTCAGTGGTTGAGGCTCTGGCGGAACACAGAAGTCAAGGCATCCAAGAGAAAGCTGAGGTGTACATGCAGATCTCCTCAGAGGTGTCAGGGAGGTTACGCAGAGCTGGGGAGTTATGTGAGCCACAGGAGCAAGCGGTTCCTTCTACTGCCCAGTGATTTATCATCTAGATGCGACAGGAAATTGCTTTTAAATTGTGGAATTATTAATTCCTAGAAGAATAAAGCCTGCAGTAAAGTCCATAGGAGAAAACATCATTTGTGATGATCAACTCTTGTAACCACATGCAGCACACACCACACATTAGGACTTAGTGTGTGTAGCTTTAAATTCATTATAAAACTCAGCCTGGTTTAATCACAATAGCTCCAAGGCTCTCCAGACAAGTCAGCCAGCCTTTCCGTTGGAGGGCTCTCAACAGGAGCATTTCTGTAGTTTTGATCACACCTCTGGAAGACACTCAGGAAAGAGAACTTCCAGAACTGCTTCGGAAAGTGACAAGAAGATGGGATATGAGGGAAAGTATTTTGAGAGGGATTAATGGGAATGTGTCTTTCACTGTAATACATTTTTAAAAATCAATAACTGATGGTGTATTTTGATCACACCTCATATTTGTAATATCAGGAGTGTGTATATATAGTAGTGTATATGTAGTGTGTGTGTGAGATTCAGGAGTCCTTAACTAGTGGCGTGTTAATCTCTAAGCCGCCCTCCTTATAGCAGCAGAGGTTGCTGAGTGGAGGCCAATCTATTCCTGCAGACCCCTAAAGTCCCCCGGCCCTACCCAGGAGATTCTGGACCTCTGGCCCAAGATAGGGGACCGGGTGGGGAGGTCCGGGTGGGAAGGTCCCTCAGCCGCTAGGCCCAGACCCAGGAGCGGCCCGTGGCAGGCAGGGTCCCGGGGCCGGGTGTCGCTTACCCTGCGGCTGCTGGTCAAGGCCAGCTCGGGAGCCCGAGGGGGACTGCGGTGGGGAAAGGCGCGGGTCATGGGGTGCGGTTCCAAGTTACCAGGAAAACGAGGGCGAAGGGCGGCACCAGTAACCCGTGAGGTCGCCGAGGCGGCTCACTGTTCCGTCACAGAGTTTATCGTCTACAAGCCAATCTCAAGCCGGGAGACCTGAGGTCACAGCCTGGCTTCTGTGACGCTGTGGGTGGCCCCGAAGCGCCCTCGAGCTTCCCGACAAAGACAGCTAGAAAGAGAGTGCTCGGCTGTTCCCAGACAAAAACCAGAGGGCCAGGAGGAGGCAGCCGGCGCCCATTTCAAGGATTCCAGAGGTATCAGCAGAACCAGGCTCCTGAAGGTCAGATGTGAGCGGGGACCGCTGGTCAGATGCAGAGGGCGAGCGCGAACTGGTTCCCTGCCAAGTCAGGGGGGAGCTTGAGAAAAAGGAAAGGAAGCACTACCGATCCTGGCTTGATTGCATGAAGATATTTATTCTAAAAGCAGAGCTTCTGGTGCCTCCTTACGCCTTGCACCACGGCCAGGACCTCTCTTGCCTCATCCATCCTGGACCCAGACCCATGACGGAGGCGGAAGTGGCAGTAGTAAGGCTCCTCAGAGCCTGAGCAGAAAAGTGAAACTTTCTGCTGAGTTTGTTGGCTAAGAGCAAGGGCACATGAGTCAGTAGCTGAAAAGTCCTTCGTCTGGTAGAAAGCATAATAAATTGAGCCACTGTTTGGCAGGTGTCCTCTAATCTTGAAAAAAGAAAACCTTTAAAAATGAACATGTCCCCTAGCTGTATTGAAATCTGTAGTGTAGATTATTTTATAATCTCATTTATATGCATCTGGTTTCCCTCTGTTTGGTATCTTTGGAGGCAGGATCCTGTTTGTGACATCTCTATTTTATGCAGGGGCCTAACACTGTGCAGTTAATAGAAATGAATGAATTGGCTTGTTGGCATCATATTTGAAAACAACATTTAGGAATCAAATGTAGCTTTTTGAAATGGGTTAATCTAATTAAATTTTTTAAAATGGTGTTGAAAATAGATCATTGAAAAGATCTTAGATGAGAAGGCAAGTATATACTCTTTCAGTGCTTTTAAAAAGAATTTGGAGCCAGGTGTGGTGGCCCACACTTGTGATCCCAGCACTTTGGGGGAAGGCTGAGGCAGGAGGATCTACAGGAGTTCATCGTAAACTACATAGCAAAACCCTGTCTCAAACAAACAAAACAACAACAAAAAGAATTTGGGCCTGGGGCAGGACTAAGAATCCTCCAAGTTATCATTGAGGAATAATTATCTGAGAACTATTGTTTAGTTTTTATTACAGAAATAAAAATCAGATGAAAGGAATGCACTACTGTGAAAGTGCATAAAATAATTTATTGGCCCCTTGTCTTCCGTTTTTACTGTTAATATGCCTAACAGTATTTCAGATATTGTTCATGAATATGCTACATAGAAAAATGGAAATGCTATTTGTTCACATTTGTGCATCACACAAATGTGATATTTTTGAGCCATGTGCAAAATAAGTTAACTGAAGTCTTACGGAGGTGCAACTACTAACCAGTTAATTTCTACTAAAATCACATTTTATACATTTGTCCTGTTTATTTTAAACCCTTTTATCTTATACTAAGATGATTTTTTAAAAACCACAACAAAACATTTTCTTAGGAAAACAACTGAAAAACTCATTTACTATAAAGTGTTCATGTGTTTCCCTCTTCAAGGAAAAATAATAATTTAATGATTATGAAGGCTAAAATAATGCAAATTTAACTATGAAAAGTCAAGGACAGAGGTTAATGAAGGCACTTCTTGAACAAAACTCCTTCACAGACATCCTCGCATTGGTAGGATATATTTTTACCAAAGAATTATCCCTAGCAAAGTGAGAAGAGAGAATTTTTACTTTTGTCAGGTGGGATCATAGCCTGAGAAATCCTGCCTAAAATTTTAAAAATTCATGTAATACGTGCATTCTCCTTTACAATCAATCTTGTTTTAATATAAAGATAAAGTGGCGCCCCTGACTCTCCTCAGATCTGAGTAATATTTACACTAAAGCAAGACACCCTGTGTTTA
The DNA here is from genome assembly GCF_053883595.1 of Heterocephalus glaber. Classification (NCBI taxonomy): domain Eukaryota; kingdom Metazoa; phylum Chordata; class Mammalia; order Rodentia; family Bathyergidae; genus Heterocephalus; species Heterocephalus glaber. The sequence continues at coordinate 13,341,460 of NW_028258156.1, forward strand.
CCCTGTGGCTTCCCTCCCTGGCACGACGCCATTGCCTGTGGGGTGTGCACACCCTGGTTTGAAAGCTCCATCATACCATGCATATGGGTTTGGAAAAGAAGAAAGAGGCTTGTGCTCCAAGTCAGGGCATGAGGGCTTTAGTCTCAGCTCCGACATTAATGGGTTGTCGGCCAATTTCAAACCACTTACTGTCCCTGGGCCTCAGTTTCTTCAACAGTAAAATAACGTTTTTTTGCCATTAGGTTTATTGGTACATTTTAGGTATACGATACAGTTACATTCATCATTGGGATCTTGTACCTGTACATGATGTATCTTGGTTCTTATTTTTTCCCATTCTTCTGCCCTCCCTTTACCCCCTTCACCCTTCCCTATTTACAAAGACTTTGTTTCCATTTTTCCCTTTTCTCATATTTTTTCTTTTCCCTTCTTTCCTTTCTCCTAACCCTGCCACTTCCCCTACTCCTTTAGACCTTTTCTTCCTATTTTACAATATCAATTATACATTTTAAAAATTTATAAAAAGCAATAAATGTAAAAACCCCCACTTATTTAATTACCCTATCCTACATGAGTAGTATTTATTGTTTACGAGCTAAAAGATTGCTGTGGAGATGTTGACATATAATTATTTTTAAGGAAAAATTTTGCAGTCAAAATGTGTTAAGAAAAATGATGCATGTGGTTGTTATTAAACCTACATAACTTTTAAAATTCTCTTTCTAAGTTTGTCTCGATTAATTCCAATGGTCAGCACAGATATTCTTTTTCCAAATGAGTAGAAATATTTATTAGATAAAATTATCATTGACACCCATTTTCTGCTGTAAAGAATGAGAGTAGAATGAACAATATATCAGCTGCAAGCAAGGCATATTCTTTTTTTTTTTGGCTTAAATTCTTTTATTGGTACATTTTAGGTATACAATACATTTATATTTATCATTGGGTGCTTGTACCTGTACATGATGTACCTTGGTTCTTATTTTTTCCCCATTACCTGTGTGCCCTTCACTCCCTCCACCCTTCCCTATTTACAAAGACTTTGGTTCCATTTTTTTCTTTTCTCATAATTTTTCCTTTCCCTTCTTTCTTTTCCCCTTCCCCTCCTACTTCCCCTACCCCTTTGGACCTATTCTTCCTATTTCAAATTATCAATTATTCATTTTAATCCTTATAGCAATGCATATTCTTATATTTCATGGGTAAAAAGATATCTTTTCATGGTATTTGATGACCATAGTATCAACATTTTCATTGTCATAAGCTTAGGTGCAATAGCAATCCATTTCAATTGACAGTCACAGTTTTTTTCCCTCAAAATGCAAATCACAATGGAATGGTAGGGGACAATTACCAGTCTCTTACCCTGCTGCTATATTTTCAGGGAAGCTTGCATAGTGAAAAGCCTCAGAAGACATAATGTCTACCAGCAGAGGAAAAGTCAGGTATTTTATTTTGTTTCTGTTTTTACTGAAAATGCAAATAAAAATAATATCTTGTCCCTTGTAATAAAGATAAGGCCAACCAGCCTTACTGCTCAGTATAAAAGATATGGCTTCCCTAAGCTCAGAGTTCCTCTTCTGTAGCACAGGGCACTATTGCACTTTTTTGGAAATTGCCATTTTCATTCTTTCTGTAATTTACTTTGCATACTCATTGCTTAATTTATTTATTTATTTACTTTTTGGTACCAGAGATCAAACTCGGGACCTTGTGCTTGTGAGGCAGGTGGCGGAACCACTGAGCTACATCCCCGGCCCTCATTGCTTAATTTTTAACATCCAAATATCAACTACTAAAATTCCACAAGCCAGAGTAAAAGGTTTCCTACTTATTTCATGAAGTCATCAGTGGGTTCCTTCGGTCATCTTGTCAAGTCCTACAAGGTGGGCACAGCCACTTGTGCCATGGGAGGTGGGAAAGTGCAGTGAGGATGAAACAGGGCCTTCTAAATAGTAGCACCAAGAACAGAAAGGCCTTTGTCTTGCTGGAAGTTAGAGATGGTACAGGGTGGAAAATATGTGATCTATAAAAACTAACCTCCTTATGGAATTTCAATATGTGAAACCACTGAAATTACTTTCTCCTTGCATTGTTCAATTTAGCCTTGGCTCAAATTTTCACAGAATTTTTCCTAAACTTGCAGAGAAGACGTGTTAATGCTAGCAAGAATATTGGTTCTTGTCACATATGATTTGACAATCAGGCATTTGGAGCATAAATACTCAATATAAATATGCACACATATGCATCCATAAAAGCACGTGTGTATACATTTTGGTGTGTGTATATACATGCAGACATACATACACAGAGTAGATACTATATAGTTTGGATGTGATTTATCATGCAAGATTTCATGTGTTGAAGGTTTGGTCCTCAAAGTAGCAGGTGGTAGAACTTTTAAGGGCTGGGGGCTAATGGGTAGTGGTTAGGCCATTCCCTACCCTGCCCTTGAAAGAGCTTAAGGTAGTTCTCTTGGGATCCTGGTAGCTCCCTAGAGAGTAAATTGTTATAAAAGAGAAAGCTTCACCCCTAGACTTCCTTTGAGTTTCTCTCTCACCAAACGCTTCCTCTCTCACATGCTCCTGCCATGATATCATACACCATGTGGCCCTCATCAGAGTATGGACAAATGTGAGAGGTCAATCTTGGACTTTCGGCCTCCAACCCTTCTTTTCTTTCTACACTATCTAGTCTCAGGTATTACAGCAATGGGAAATAGGCTAAGAAGGCAACCTTGATAATGCGTCCAGTGATCCCTGCCTCTGGGTTTTCACATCCTTGTATGATAGCCTCTCCTTGCACGTGGGTTGGATTTATGAACTCACTTCTAATGAATAGAATAAGAAGTATAGGAAGTCACATCTGAGATTAGGTTATGAAAAGACTATGATTTCTGTCTTAACCTTTTTCTTGCTTTCTAGCCCACTTTGAAGGAAACCAGTTGCCATGTTATGAACTGATCTACAGGGAAGAAAACATAGTCATCAGTCGTACGTGTGGTAGGGTTCTGGTGGCCTTCAGCTTGGTTCCTTACTGAATTATTCATATAACGAGGTAAAGTATAAGGAATTCCACAGAATCTAAATTAGTTGTTGGTGTATCTTTTTTGTGCAAATGTATGGATAATTGGCAAGCTTCTGGGCAAGTACCCCCTTATTCTGTAAAGAGATTTTCTTTCTTTATTATAACCACAAATGAATTCATTGCAACAAAAATGATTTTGTAGAACTTCAGAAGCCTTAAAAACTTGCAGTGTAAAAATCTCTCAAAGCCTTTGCAGTTTTTTAAAAAAATATTTCTTTTGAACTACTTTTCAACATGTAGTGCCTCTAATTAAAGTGATTATTGAACTTTACTCTGCTATTTGTTTTGTATGAAAAGGTGGAAATGAAAGGATCATTAATAAGAACCTAGCAGCTGAATAAAGGCCACAAAGAGCGCACAGTTAATGTGGTCACTAAGACAGTTAGGAATTATGTATGAAGGCAATTGAAATACTTCAGCCTCTAAGCAAATAATAGTAACATCTTTAATGATCCATTTGATTGCCAGACAATACCAAGCAGAACAAATACAATTAAAGCCCATTTAAAGCTATGAGTATTTAGGCTATTTGCTTTCTAATTTCCAATCTTTGGAGAGTCTCTTATTCATGTCCTCAGTCCCTGGTAGAGTGTGTGGTTTATGGTAGGGACTCAGTTAATTTCATGCCTGCTGACTCAATGAATAAATGAAGGATGCCAGATTATCCAAAATAGTTTCCTTATGCAGTGAAAAGAGTACTTTAAACAGTTGGATGGCCCATGTCTGACCACACGTGGTGACCCAGGTTTCCTGGAGAGGATCCTGGAGCCTCATCTTGTCATCATAGAATGCAGAAGACAGAAACAAAGGATCTGTGGCTGAGGCTCCTGGGTGCCACTGCTAACAGTGATCATCTGTAAAATATTCCAGCCCAATAAGGAAAATGATTTGCCAGCTCAATCTTCTTTCTCAAACCTACCTAAAAATGGTGAGAGGCTACAGAAGAAGACTCCAGTGTCCTCCAATGTTTCAGTTATAAAGAATTCTGTAGAATATATATACAGGCTGCCCCCACTGCAGTCTCTGGTTTTCCCCTCTTATAGCTCCCAGTTGCTTTCTCTGTGGCACACAGAATCCTTTCTGCTGAACTGTGAGTATAGGAGGCTAATGAACTGCTGTTGGTCTCATCTGTCCAGTGTCAGACGGCTCCTGTCTGGCCAAGGTTATAACCCTAGGTTGGGATCCCTCCTATAACAACGTGGTGGAGAGGAAGCAGTTAAAACCAACTGTGAGACAAACCGGATGCTGCCAGGCCAGGTTTCTAGCTTAGAGAGCAGCTGGTACAAAGACAGTACAGAAAGAGGCAGAACTGGGAGTTACTTGCAGACTTGGAATTCTTGGCTTCAATCACCGCTGAGCATCTGCTTTTCTTACTACATTTTCGAAAATTCTCCTTTCACTCTTGTCAATTTGATTAGGGATTCTTTCAGTGGCATTAAGCATTCAATGGATGGAGGCAGGGAGAAGGAAAAAGAAAATGAGAGTTGTACAGGGTGAGTTGTACATAATGAGCACACTAACCATTACCTCAGTATTAGCAAAGGCAAAGCTATTTGGTTGCCTATATTTGAGTTGCAACGAGGAGTGTGTGAATTATATTCCTTCCAGATTGAGAGAACATATAACAGATAAGAAAGGCACATAATTGTCCTGTATAATGAACAAGAAAAAATATCTCAAGATGCATAAGTCATATTCTGTAGTGGGCTAGTGAAGACATCACTTTTCTAAAGTGACCCTCCAGAAGAAAATAAAATATTAAGAAATTAGAATATTGCCTATCAACTAGAATTTATACTTAAAAGCACTAAAGTGATTGGGAGGGCTGATGTTTTTATCTGGAAAATGAAGGGCTCTTAAAGTCTATAACCTGACAATTTTTAAAAACATTTTTAATGGAGGTTTTCAAGTGTACAATTCAATGTAATTTAGTACATTCCCAATGCACTCTTCACTTCTGTCTATTTGATCACTCCTAAAGAAGACCCCTTATGCATTAAGCAGTTTCTCTTCATAGAACCACCCCAGCACCCACTAATCTGCTTTCTGTCTCTATGGATTTACCTATTCTGGTGTTTCTGTAAATGGAATCATATTACATGTGATCTTTTATATCTAGCTTCCTTCACTTACCAAACTTTTTGAGTTTTATATTTGTTACATGTACTTCATTCTTTTTATGGCTGAAAACTATTCCATTTATAGATATACCACTTTTATTAATCCATTCATCTGTTGGCAGATATTTGAATTTTCTCCACTTTTTGGTGATTAGGATAATACTTAATAATTACACTTGTTTTCAAGTCTTTGTATATTGGAGTTTCAGTTTTTTTTGGATATATATCTGAATGGAATTACTAGGTCATATACTAATTCTAAGTTTAATTTTTGAGTAGCCAACAAACTGTTTTCCACAGGGACTGCAACTTTTCATATCCCCACTAGTAATATATGGGGTTTAAATTTCTCCATTACCTGCCAATATTCCTGTCTTTGCATTGCATTTCCCTATTGACTGATATGCTGGACACTTTTCACGTGCCGCCTGCCATTTATATATCTTCCTGGGGAAATTTCTATTCAAGATCTTTGTTCACTTATTAATTAGGCTGTTTGTCTTTTAGTTGTTGAGTTTTAAGGGTTCTTTATATGTTCTGAATATTATACCCTCATCTGATATGTGATTTGCAAGTATTTTCTTCCATTCTATAAGGTTATTTTTAAAACATGATGATTTTTATAGGCTGTTTATAAATGTTCTCTAATTAATGTTAATTAGAATCTTTCCTACATGCATTCTTATTGAGGCTTCATTTTTTTATCTTATCCATATGAGAGGTTTTGTTAAACAGTCAGTAGGGTCTATGTGACCTCCTCAGTCTCAGTATTTGATTCAAAGGTAGGAACCTAAATTTAATGGGCCTTATAAACTAGCCACACATATTGGTCAGAGACCAAAGCCACACAAATCAGAATCCTCTAAAATCTTTTCATAAAGCTGTTAGTATATGAATCTAGAAGCTGCCATCAGCCATGTTTCTTCCTACAGGGTGGATGGTAATGGAAGAAAATACACAGTGCAAGAGAACAAATCTTGTAATACTTGAGTACATAGTTCTAACTAGCTCTACACACACTTTTATTGTAATTTAATTGTCCAGATTTTTTTTTTTTTGGTTTAAGCTAGTGTATTTTATATTTTTCCATTTTATATCAAAATCTGACCAAGTCAGGTGATGTGGTAATGTTATCATGTGAGCATTTCTCATAACATCACAGCATTGTCACAATTATGTGTCACTTAGAGGTTTATCTTGTCCTCAGTTCTGCTAATTGTTGCTGTAAAGAGTGCATCTTCTGGCTTCTCTCACTAAATTAAAAAGTAACAGAGACGTGGAAATTATTTCTGGTAGGACTGTTTTATTGCTCTTTGTTTTTATGTAAAAATTTAAAAATATTGGCCAGGTGCCAAGAGCTTAAAATACAGCTGCATTCTGTGAATAATTAAATACCATAGCCCTGTTTGCAGTTGCGAACAGTACCTGGAATGAATGTTATAAAAAGAGCATTTCCTAAAAGGAATGTGTTGTGAAATTTAATGTATGGTACGTGTAGGTGGTCTAAAAGCTATTTTACTGCATTCCTACTTTCACTTAGAAACTTTTAAAATACTGTCACTAATGTGTGAATACCATTCAACTAAAGGAAGTCAACTAAGCCTTTTATATGGCACTATTTTAAATAATCCTTTCTGTATTTTCTAAGTCAGATTGTATAATTAGCTAATCCATCTACCTATTGTGATATGAGGTGGTGAAAAATGTCATGCATCCTGTCTTTGGTGTAATTACATACATTCCTTTTCAATTTCCTTTTGTTGACTTTAGTTATGTTTTGTAGCATAGCTTTAGTAACTGGGATATCTTTTGGGCACAGAAATCCCTTATTTCCGATCTTTGTCATTTACAAATCAATGACTCAAAGTATTACAAGTGCACTTCCATAATTGTTTGCCTTGGTGTGGCCCATGATGAAAATGATTTCCACTATTAAAATTACACTGTTTCTCTGACATGAGCTCTTGGTATTTTTCTGTTTTCTGTAGAAGTTCAGGAATTGTCTGTCGGAAGTTCCTTGACAAGAAAATTTAACAAGATCATTATTGAGTTGGTAAATTTGACAGTTTCTTTCCTAAGAAATTCTGACTTTCATAGTTTAAATTTTTCTTGCCCTCTAGCTATTTTTCTCCTGCTTCATTTATTTCATATATGATTCTTATTTGAATAAACAATTTTTATTACATTTATTTTTAACTTAAATATAGATCATGTCTAAATTGTGCAGCTATGGAAACATAACAGGTTCATGCTTTGCACTGATTATGAACATTTAAGAAGTTTCATTTAACTATGGAATGACCCTGAGGCTCTTGTCTAGAATTCCACTTCAGAGGCCCCAAGGGGAAATCTTCACATCTGGCTATGGCTTTCTCCCAGGTAAGGACATATATTAAGCTCTAGAATCCTACATTGTTTATCTATAAATCATCCTCACTGTGGCTTCCAATAGCCTGCAATATAAGCCCCTCTAATTCATTATGCATACAGCCATTAACAAGCAGACTTAGCTATGATATGTGTTAGCTTTGGAGTAAAGATATTATCAATAGTTAGTTACAATGCTTTTTCATTATTATATTGGGACACCAAGATCTACTTGTTTAAACAATAAAGAAAAGTTTTTCCTCCATTAACAAGAAGTCCAAAGGGGGATCAGTTTTATGTTTCATCTAAATCTCTGCTAGGTCTAAATCCTACACTCTTCTAAGTTGGCTTTCTTTTCAGGTCATCTGTCCCCAAGATAACAGTAGTTCTAGATTTCATATACTGCCATGTCTTTATATTGATAGGAAAAGATGGCCTACTTTATTCCATTATCATCTTCTTAGAAAGAGAAAAGTTTTTCTGGAACATTTTCTTACGCACTTCCATTCATGCAGCCTTTGCAGAACTGAGTCAAATATCCAGCCCAAATCAGTATTGGCAAGGGGAATGGCATTGCTATGATTGGTAGTAAAGAAGATTCACTTGCTGGAGGTAGGGTTGGCTGGGCAGATTAAAGAGACAGCTGAACAAAGAGGTGAGGTTTCAGATTGGGAGGAGAAAGGATTGGAATGGATGCTGGTAGAAAAAGGTTATTATTTTTCCTAGCTATTGTTTATTGTAGTCTGAAAAGTTGAGACCCTTTTGTTTCACTCCACTGTATTCTATTCCATAGTAGTAGAAAATGCTGATTCCATAGTTCCTCCTATCTCTCCAGTTTTCACAATCTGTACTATACAGTGACTAAAAAGGAGAGAATCTGTTCTGATGCTCTTTCTAGTGAAAGAATCAAGAACAGAGCCAGGGAGCTATGTCTCAGCATTGGGTGATTTTCTACAAGGTTTTCAGGATTACTATTTTTTAAATTATTTATATATTTATTGGTACACTTTAGGTATACAATACATTTACATTTATCATTGGGTGTTTGTACCAGAATGTGATGTATCTTAGTTCTTATTTTTTCTCCCTTTACTTGTGCACCCTTCACCCCCTCCACCCTTCCCTATTTACACAGAGTTTGATTCTATATTATTTTCTTCCTCATAATTTTTCCTTTCCCTTCTTCCCTTTCCCCTTCCCCTCCTGCCACCCCTACCCCTTTGGACCTTTTCCTATTTCAAATTATCAATTATTCATTTTAATCATTTTCATCCTTATTTACACTTTCAGTTTCTCACACTAGAGATACTATTTGGTATTTACACATGTGTGTCCTATTTATTTCACTTACGAGTATGGCCTCAATATGCATCCATTTAGCTATAAATGACTCTAGTTTCTCATTCTTTATGGCTGAGTGGTACTCCATTTTATAAAAAAATCACATCTTCTTTATCCAGTTACCAGTTGATGGGCACTTGGGCTATTTCCAAACCTTAGCTATTACAAACTGTGCTGCTATAAACATAGGTGCACATATTTCACTGTGGTACGATTCTTTTAATTCTTTGGGGAAGATTCTCAGTAGGGGAATAGCGGGGTCAAATGGGACTTCCAGTCCTAGTTCTTTGAGATATCTCCATACGGATTTCCACAGTGGTTGCACCAGTCTGCACTCCCACCAACAATGGAGAAGGGTTCCTTTCTCTCCACACCCCCGCCAGCATTTGTTATTGGTTGATTTCTTTTTTTTTTTCTCCCCTCATTAAGTTTATTGGTACATTTTAGGTATAAAATACAGTTACATTCATCATTGGGATCTTGTACCATTACATGATGTATCTTGGTTCTTATATTTTTCCCCCTTCCCCTGCCCTCCCTTTACCCTCTCCACCCTTCCCTATTTGCAAAGATTTTGTTTCCATTTTTTTCCTTTTCTCATATTTTTTCTTTTCCCTTCTTTCCTTTCCCCTACCCCTTCCACTTCCCCTGCTCCTTTAGACCTTTACATCCTATTACACAATTTCAATTATACATTTCTAAAATTACAATATCAAGACCTAGGAGACATTACCACAGACTTTATGGAATTTAAAAGGATATATAAAGCATATTTCAAAAATCTGTTTTGAAATAAATTTGACAACTTCTGAGAAGCACCTTGGAAGACAAATTAATGAAACTAACTCTGGAGGAAATATAAAATTTGAATAGCACTTATTAAAGAAAGTATATTCTTAGCTTGAAAGCCTGCCTATATGACAACAGCAGGCTCATATACATTTTAACTGATAAATTATATGAAACATTTAAAGCAGAAAAAAGAAGGAACACTTCTCCCTTCATTTTAGGAACTCAACATTGTGCTAATCCTAAAACTGGATAAAGATAGTAGAAGAAAAAAGTATGAACATAGATAGAAATTTCGTTAACAAAACAAACTATTAGAAGTCAGTTCTGGCAGTATGTAGAAAGTGGTTTTATTATAGGGATGGCAGTCTTTCTTCAGCATTGGAAGATCCACCCCCAAAAGTCATCATTTTAACAGAGGAAAGGAAAAAGCCATATGATCCTGGCATTAGTTGGAGAAAAAGTATTGGACTAAATTCCACACCTGTTCATGGAAAGAGCTATCAAGAGACTAGAAGTAGAACAGAACCTTCTCAACAGATTAAAGACATGTACTCCATACTTCCAGCAAGAATGCCTTATATGAATGGAGAAGATACAATGCTTTCTCCTTAAGGTGGGGAACAAGGGCAGATATGCCTACTCTTCATCTGTCAATTAAACTTTGAAACATAGGCCCAAACCAAAATAGTCTGGCAATAAAATAACACAATTAGGATAGGATTGGCAAGGTAGAAGCAAAATCTTTATATGTAAATGAAATGATCATCTACAGAGAAAATGCTAAGAAATCTCTAGGAGCCCCTAAAACTTCTACTTGAATTTAGCAGGATTAGAAAACATAAGGTATATATAAAAATTCAGGTCTGTGTATACTTGCTATAAATGAAGAATTGGATATTTAAATTTAAAAGTTATGTAGGAGTACAAAGGGCCTAGAAAAGTTTAAAAAAAAACCAACAGTGTTGGAAGACATTTAGTACCTAATTTTAAGACCTCTTCTAAAGCTACAGTAATCAAGGCAGTGTTGGTGTAAGGAAAGACATATAGATCATTGGAATAAAACAGAGAATCTAGAAATAGAACCACACATACGTGGTCCACTGAGTTTTGAAAGACTAGTTAACATTAGCATTTTATAGAATATAAACTAAATTCAAGAGCCAAGGAAGAGAGAGTGTTTTCAGCAAATGGCACTAGAACATCTGGTATCCATATATAAAAAATTAACCTCAACACTTTTTTTCCATACATGAAAATAACTTGAAGGGATCTATGAACCTAAATAAGAAAGCCTAAAAGTATAAAACTTTAAGAAGAAATTATAAGGGAAAATATTTATGAATTCAGGGTAGGCAAGAACTACCTAGGATACAAAACACATGATGTATAAAAGAAAAAAATTGATAAATGAGATTCCATCAAAATTTAGAACTTTAAATGACATCATTAAAATGAAAAGTAGTCCTTAAACAGACCATATTTACAATGCATATAACCTATGACCAGAATATATAAAGAATTCTTAGAGCTCATTAATAGACAACCCAATTAAAAAGTAGACATAAGAAGATGATAAATAGCCAGTATAGCACAAGTAATGGTGTGCAACTCTAGAATCAGAAAATTACTAATCAGTACAATAACAAGACTGAATTATACACTCATTAGGGAGATGAAGTCAAAAGTTTTAAAAGCCTTGTCATGACTTTTTCTTTTTGTTGGATTCTCTCCCTTTGCATTTAATTTGTCATGTACAATGGATTCATTCTGCTGGGTTTCCTGGGGTTGTGATCCTCATTGTCTTTTCTTAGGGTATTGTCTAAAATTTTTTGGAGTGCTGGTTTGATATTCATGAAGTTCCTGAGGTGCTCTTTATCATGAAAGTATCTTATTTCTCCATCAATTTTGAAAGATAGTTTTGGAGGGTACATCAATCTGGGTTGGAGGCTGTTTTCCTTTAGGGCTTGAAATACATCACTCCAAGCTCTTCTTGTCTTGAGGGTTTGCATTGAGAAGTCTGCTGTGATTCTGATGGGCTTTCCTTTGTATGTGATTTGTTTCTTTTCTCTCACTGCTTGTAGAATTTTGTTCTTCTGTTGGATTTCTGGAATCCTAACTATTATATGCCTATGTGTAGATTTTTTTTGATCAAGGCTAGCTGGAGTCCTATATTCCTCCCTTATCTGTATGTCAAGTTCTTTTCCCCTGCTTGGGAAGTTTTCTGCCATCACTTCTGTGAACAGTTTTTTTATGTCACCTGTACTCTCTCCTCTTTCTTCACTGACTCCAATCAGTCTTATGTTATTCTTTTTGCATCGTCTAGCAGCTGATGGATTGATTTCTCGTGTTCCCTTACAATTTTAAAGCAATTTTTCTTTTCCTGGTCACTAATTGCAATCTTATCTTCTATATCTGAAATTCTATCCTCACATTGGTTCATTCTGCTGCACAGACTTTTGATGGAGTTTTCAATCTCCTGGAAATCTGTTTGCATCTGTTTCATGGATTCCATTTGTTTCCTACGTTGGGATTCCATCATGTTCCTCAGATCCTCTATTTTTTTTTTTAATCTGTGTTCTCTCTAGATTTATTAATCATGTCTTGCACTATGGGCACAATCTTTGCTGTTATCTGAGAAATTATTTCTGATTTCATTTTTCCCAGATCCTCTTTTGTTGCCAATTCAGAGAGTCCAGGTTGTTGAGTATCAGATTGTTCCATCTCTTTTCCCTTTGGGGTTGCTGTAGGTGACCTGGACATCTGTTTTTGAGGCTTGTTTATGTGTCTTCTCATTTCCACGGTGTGTGGGGGCATGCTTCTGGCGCCTGCACTGCTCACCTTCTCTGCCCTAGGTGCGTGGAATGGCAGCAGGAGAGCCTCCTTCCGGGAGCTGTGACTGGCTCACCTTCTCTCTCAAGCATTTAGGACAAATGGGTCAGCAAGAAGATCTGTACCAGCAAAGAGGGGGAGCTCTTCTGCCACAGACAGGCCTATTGGTTGATTTCTTGATAGCAGCCATTCTTTGTGGGGTGAGGTGGAATCTCAGTGTTGTTTTCATCTGCATCTCTCAAATGACCAGTGATGTTGAACATTTTTTCATATATTTATTTGCTGTTTTTACTTCTTTGTCTGAGAAATGTCTGTTCATTTCAGATGCCCGTTTTTGAATTGGGTCTTTGAATTTGGGGGGTCTGATTTTTTTCAATTCTTTATATATTCTAGATAGTAGACCTTTGTCTGAGGTACAGGTGCTAAAAATTTCTTCCCACATTGTAGGTTGTCTCTTAGCTCTGTTGGTAGTTTCTCTTGCAGTGCAGAAGCTTTTGAATAAGATGAGATCCCAGTTGTTGATTCTTTGTGTTAGCTCCTGTGCTACTGAAGTTTTGTTCATAAAGTCTTTTCCTATGCCAATGTCATTGAGAGTTCTACCTAACTTATATTCCAGCAAGTTTACTATTTCTGTCTTGATATCTAGCTCTTTAATGCACTTTGATCTTAGCTTAGTGCACGGTGATAGGTATGGGTCTAGTTTTAATCTTTGGCAGGTTGAGATCCAGTTTTTCCAACACCATTTATTGAACAGGCTATCTTTTCTCCAATGAGGTCGATTGGCTCCTTTGTCAAAGATGAGGTGGCTGAGTATGTCTGGAGTTGTTTCTGCATCTTCTAATCTATTCCACTGATCTTTGGGTCTGTTTCTTTGCCAGTACCATGCTGTCTTTTACCACAGTAGCTTTGTAGTATAGTTTCAAGTTAGGGATTGTGATATCCCCAGCCATATCTCTGTTGGCCTGAATTGCTTTTGCTATTCTAGGTTTCTTCTGCTTCCAAATGAATTTTTGAATTGTTTTCTCTAGTTCTGTGAAGTATATTGTTGGAATTTTAATTGGTATTGCATTAAATCTATATAGTAATTTTGGAAGTATGGCCATTTTCACTATGTTGATTCTTCCTACCCAGGAACAAGGGATATCTTTCCATTTTCTTATATCCTCTTCAATCTCCTTCTTCAGAGTGCTGTAGTTTTCAGTGTAGAGGTCTTTTGCTTCCTTTGTTAGGTTGATTCCTAGATATTTCATTTTTTTAGATGCTATTGTAAAAGGAATTATTTCCTGAATTTCTCTCTCAATGGGTCTGCTATTTGCATATAAGAAGGCTGTTGTTTTTTGAGTGTTGACCTTATATCCAGCTACTCTACTGAATCTGTCAATCAGGATTACTATTTTAGTCAGTTTGGACTGTTATAATACAATACCAGCAAATGACTTCTTGTTAACAATAGAAATGTATTTTCTACAATCCAGAAGTCTAAAAGTCCAAGCTCAGGGTGGCAGCATGGTCATGTTCTGGTGAGAGCTCCTGCTGGGTTGCAGATAAGTGCCTTTTTGTTGTATCCTTACATGAAAGAGAGCAAAAATAATTCTCTAATATCTCTTCTTATAAGACCACTGATCCTGTTCTTGAAGGCTCCACTTCCATGGCCTAATTATCACTCAAGGCCATACCACTCAATTCCATTGCATTGAGGATTTGAATATATGAATGTTGGGGACATAAACATTCAGTCTATAACAACTATCTAGAGCATGGGGAAAGATGTGGTCACAAAAGGTAGCTGTGCTTTATCCTACACCTAGCGTGAACTGTGCTGAGCAGTCATCACAGCCCTACTGAGCTGTGTTTACCCCACTGTAAAGGATATAGAGTCAAATGACAAGCTAAACTTTAATTGTACCTAGTGATGATGGTGTATATGGGATTCTTTGTTTGAAGGTGGAAATATTGTCTCAAGAAGTGGGTGATTTCTCCTTCTACAGAGGAAACTTGCCCTGGCACTATGGTGGAGTATTATTGTGGCATTTTGTGTGTTCTTTGAGTAAGTGTGGGTTGGAACTGTTCTCTGTACTTCAGTTTGCACCTGGAACTACAAAAAAGAAGAGGAAGAGAATCTAGAACAGAGAATGCAAGCACAGAGTAACCAGAATTCAACAACTGGAGTACCACAGGTGGAGCTATTTATTGCACCATAACAAAGATTTAGCAACTGTGATGTTGGAATTCAGTGCAATTGTTTCATTTACATGCTAATTCTCCCCTGCTGGAGCTCTCGCACTGGTCGTTGGGCTTCCCTCCCTTTACAGGGGTGTTTGCCTTCCCTAGTGTAGACTCTGACACTGCACCTAATTGTCCTCCAACCCCTGTAGTAGGTTGATCATTTAATGGGCTGCTGAATTTCCCACATGAGCTGTCTCTGCATGCTATTTTCTCCCAGCTCAGGCTCTTCATGCTGCCAACACTGACTGCTCACCTAGCCACATCCTAGTCCATCACAGAAAAGCTTTCTTAGAGGCAATCTTTATAGTAATCTATTTAGAGAAGGAAGTGGATATGGCAAATAGTTATGGCAAATTTGGGGGGATGGGAGGGGAAGAGAGAGAGATTTTTCCTCTTACAGAAAAAAATAGGGATTGTTAGGAGAAAAACCTATGATGGTGTATGCACACTGTCACTGTAGTACATAATACAGCTAACAATTGTGATTTTCATAAGCTGGAAAATGCATATATTCCCATCTCCCATCAGCAGTATGTCAAAGAGAGAATAGCAATTTGAAATGACATTTTAACTTGGTAGAACTTTGTGGTGATACCAATTAGAACTATAAAAAATAAGGATCTGGCTTTCTTTTACAAAAATGAATTTAAAATAGAATAGTTGTATTTTAGGAATTAATGTCATGATTCTTCTAACCAATCCTTATTACAACTGCATTGTTCTTGCCAGCAGAAGGCAACAGTAGACTGGCAGTAAATCTCTCTATATAATGTGCAAGATGTCCACAGCAGGCTTGTATTAGTCTGTTTTGGGTTATTATCATGAAATATTGACTATTTTTTAATATAAGACTGGAGTTTATTTTGGCTCATTGTTCTACAAGTCCTAAGTTGAGGAGTTGCATCTAGTGATGGCCTTCTTGCTGTGGAAACCTAAAGTGGCCCAAAGACAGGGAGTATGCATACATCTTTTGGTCGCTTTTTATAAAGCCATAAGAATTCAGTCGTGGGAGTTCCACCCAGAGGCATTTAATCCCAATCACCTCCCAAAGGCCCTACCTCTCAACACCATTGTCAGATTAAGTTTCACCTCTTAATATTTCACAATGGTCGTTAAATTTCAAAATATGGACCCTTGGGGGACACACTCCAACCACAGCCAAACCATAACAAAGCTCATTTTACAGATGATAAAACTAAGGCATGGAGAGTTCAATAACTGGTCTGGAGTCACATAGCTCCTAAGAGAAACAGGCAAGATTCACCCTATTTTGTCTGGCTCCCCTGCTCTTATCCTCCATACTGTATGCTGCCTCTGGGTAAAAGAGAATATATTATTGTAGCATTACCTTTAACACAAAAGGGCTAGGAAATAGCAATAGAAGGAAAAAGAAATTATTAATCATCCACTTTGTCCAAATTAACAGGCACCCTGTGTCTTCCAACTCACTCCAAGTAAACAATAGACACAGCCCTGGTCCATGGATGGTCCTCTCTAGAAGAAAAACCCCAAAGCATCCAAGAGATGTAGGGGTCCTTTTTTGGAGCTTTTGTTGAGGATTGACTGGCTTTCAGCCATGGATGGTCTGTCCAGAACATCCTGACTTGATTTCTGTTTAACTTCCTCAGGAGTTCAAGTTCATCATATGCTGGAGAGGAGTCTGATGCGGGGAAGGCATGTAAGAATGAGATACAGCTCTTGGCATGGGGAGTTTGGATTAACCTTCCAGACTACTGCTTCCAAACCTTAGGCAGCTCCATTGAAGTGGCCACATTTTGATTCTGACCATGGGAAAGGACCAACATCCAGAACGCAGAACCCAGTAAGTAAAGCCAGGAAACACAAACACCTCCTGTCCTGATTTCTTCCTCTTTTTTTTTCATACTAGTCACTACATAGTGTTGCTTGTCATCATATGAATAATATCAGGCTTCCTTGCTAGATTCAAACTATACAATGCCAGATCCAGTGCCCAGGGAGCCCAGACTCTGGGCCAAGGATCAGAGGGAAGACTCAGAGAAGCCCCCTCCCCTAATAAGGAAGCTCCCCCTAAATAACCATAAGGTCCAGCAGTCAGTTGGGAGGTCCTAGGGCCTGCTGAAAGGAAAGATCTCCATTGCTGGTGATATCAGCATCATTTCGATGTTCAGTAATTGGTAAATCATTTGGTGAGGGAAGTTTCTTACTTGGTGTTTTTTAAAATAATGAATAGTAAGTTAGCTATAAGTATTCTGATGAAAGTAACATTGCTCTCAGTTCTCTTTTTCATGCCTTTGCTTATTTCTTATAGGAGTTCTATTTACCTCACGATATTTGTTTAATGTCTTCTGTGTCACAAGCATTGTTTTAAGTGGTAGAGACAAATCAGTTTTAAAAATTTCTTACCCTCATTAAGATTACATTTTAATGGTTACAAATTATATAATTTTTTATATCATTATCCATATATCTATTTCCACTAAAAACAAGAAAAACAGAAAGTTTGCTTTTTAACAATGAAGCATGGCACCACTAGACTGTTTGTCATATTTCCGGTCTTTCTCAGTTCCTGACACATGGGTTAGAATGTACTTCTTTGCCCCTTTCTAGTTGAGTGGAACCAGATGACTAGTTGTCACCAATAAGTTGTAAATAGCAGTAACTTGAGCAATTTCTAAGCTGGAGCCTTGAAATGCCAGAATATGGCTCTTCAGGGCATTTCTTTTGTCGGGACGTGAAGATGTGTAACATTTGATGCAGGGGTTGCTTCATAAATCTCTGTAACCAAAGAAACCAGCAGCAAGAAGACAGAAGAGAAAATGAGGCGTAGGACACCAACTTTTGCAGGACCTCCCAGAAGGACTGACCTGCTATATGGTCATCACTGACTCGCGTCATTGTTGGGCATGAGGCCCCTTGCAGATCTCCAGGACTCTAATTTGTACCCCATCCTCCTCTTCTCTTCTTTTCTCACCAGAGCATTAAAGCTATGCCTAGGGCAAGGGATATTTAAGGATAGAGTCCATGTCAATGGAATTATATTGTAAACCAGTGAAGGAGAAATAAAGATTGGGAAGAAACTGGGATGGGGTTGGGAACCTGAGCAAAGGTGACAGGCAGGGATAAAATGGCACACACAATGCCCCAGATAGGCTGGAAGGACCCCTCCTTTACTGGGCAGCCATTTGTGTAGTGTGTAATGTGTCTGGGCAAGAGAGGGGCAGAGGATGGTACATGACATATTTTGAAATAGAAATTAAGCGGTAATGGAACAATTTTTTTGCAGATTGCTTCTACATTGTTTTGAATTATAGAAATTGCTGATGACAATTTAGTCAAAGCATAGGTTATTTCTAAGAAAAAAATCCAAAGAGTTGAAAGACATAGAAAAGGAATATTTTAAGGAAGAAGGAACCTGAGTCTGCCTTGATATTATTTTTCCAGGGTGTATTAGGTATGAAAGTATAAATGTGTTTTACATTAAAGGCATATAAAGTGACTGTGGAGGCTGGTTCATACCCACTTCCAGGCTTGCTTTCTTTTCCTTTTTCCCCTTAGCAACTCTTTAAACCTCCCATCCTCCCCTACCCTCTGTTGTCAAGGTTTGCAAGGGAATAGATTTAATACAGGACACATAATTTACAGGATTACTTTATAATATCCACCCCAAAAGTCATACATAGAAGAGTGGAAGAGATCAGTTCACACTCTAAAGACCCAAAGAATCCAGTGGAAGGCCTGGATCCCATGGCAATGTCCTTCACCAGTCCGTATCAAGGATCTGCACGGGGAAGGACCAAAGACCCATGGGAGAAGCTAGAAAATCTGTGCCAGCGGGCTGAAGGATCTGTACCAGAAGGCTGAGGGATGTGCACTGGAGCCAGGAAACAATGTTCAAGGCAAAGACCAGAGTTGCCCTGAAGAGAACAGTGGCCATCCCTAGTGGCGACAGGGAGGACCTGGACCAACCCCTTCCAAGAGAACAACTGAGTTGTATCAGGAAAACCAGCCGCAGCAAGATTCTCCAGGAAAATCAACAGCATGCAACCTTCCCCTCCTGTTTTACTTTTATACCATTGGCAGCAATCATCAGATGGGTTTTCCAGGCCCAGAACCACCTGACTCAGTTCAGCTGGGTGTTCCCACTCGAGTTGACCATTAATCCAACACACTAACTACCCCACCCCTTGTCTTCTGCATTTCCCTTGACTGCCATGGCCTCTCCCACTGCCAGATCAGCACATTAGCTGTTCTCACATAGGCCTCCTTTCATCAGGGTCATCCCTTCTTGCCTCTTGTGTCTATTCTCTAGGGCTGAATCCTCATCTATATTAGAAGACTTTTCCTAAAGTGAGCAATCTCATTTGTTTATTACCTCCTAGAATCCCTGAAACATGAAGGTGCTGCCAAATTTCCCAAGACTCCTTGCACTGATTTATCCAGGGACATTTTGCTTAGTGTTCCCAAGAAGTGAGTTACTGAAGCCCTCCATGTTTGCAAAAAGCTCCTGTTTGTCCAAGGTGGGTGACAGGATGGCAGAATGCTACTTGAAGCTGAAATCTGCAAATTCCAGCTGAGAGTTTCACTATTTCTTCTCCTTAGTTTTCTTGTTTTGGGTCCAGAAGACAAGCTCCTTGTTTGGTCTAATCTAGCTGATGACAGACCCTGCCAAGAATCCTTGCATGGAGTCCTTGATGCTTCATTGTCTGCAGCCTGTCAGTGGGGAGATGGCATGGCCTTGGGGAGTGGAGTTCGTGGTGGCTCCCACATTCATTTTGCCTTTAACACCCTTTGTTGCCCCAAGATCTTTTGCTTCTCTGCCTTTGATCAGCTATTTTATTTTTTCCCAATTAAATGGAGAGTCTCATTTTCATGTTAGGGAATAGATTGGGGAGAGAAAATGCAGAGTATGTCAGAAGCACTGGAAAGGTAAGGTTGTTTGAAAATAGCTTTTCCCTCTTATAAGATTGTTATGGATTTTAAAAAATAAAGAGGTGAAATCTTGCCTTTCTCTTTTAAAGTTATGTTCCAGTTACTTCATAATGATTAACTGCAAAAAATTTTAACAGTGGACTCAACTTTTCTCAAAACAAATTTTTTATTGTTTAATGTAAAATTGCTTACTGGTTTCACATTTATTACAAAATGAATTACTACATCCTTACTATGCAAATGAAAGCAGCCCCAATACATATTCAATATGACCTCAACATAATTTTTCAACATTTTCCTATGTGGTAACTTATTTAACTAGAACATATATTTTAAATCTAATGAACCTTTGTTTACTCTACTCTCTGTCCTCATGTGCCTTACTATGATACCTGTTGACATTTTTTATTCTTTGTTCTTTTAATGACATTTCCAAATGTATCTAAATGTAGAGAGAATATCTTGACAATCTGATTTTATCCACTTATCTATATTTTTTTCTTGGAGGATTTTAAAACAAATTCTGTGCATCATATCATTTCATTATAAGGCATTTCAGTATATAACTATTAGAGATAATGATGTTTTAAAAATTTAAACATAACCACAATACTACTAAAACACTATTTTAAACAGTTCTTATATCATCTAATATTCATTCCACATTCAAATTTCCTCAACTATCTCAAAAATAGCTTTTTGCAATTTGTTTTTTTAATCAGGATGTGAAGAAGTTCCATAATTAAGAATTGGTTAATGTGTTTCTTAAGTCTCTTTTAATCTATTTCTACTTATTCTCTTTCTCCAGTCTTATACCCTTTAGTTATTGAAAAACCTGCCTAATAGGCTTTTAAAATAGCAATCCTCAATCTCTTTGGCACCAAGGACTGGTTTTGTGGAAGACAATTTTTTCATGAACCAGGGGGTCAGGGGAGGGTGGTTGGGGGATGATTCAAGTACATTATATTTATCATATATTTATTTTTATTATCATTACAATATTGCAATATCATTGCAATATATCATGGAATAACTATACAACTCCCCACAATGAAAAATCAGGTAAATAAAATCATGGCCAGGCTATGCATAAACTAAAGTTCATTCTAATTTAAAGCTTGCCACCAGATGCAGTTGTAAAATTAAGGTACATCAACTCTCTTGCCACTCTAAAGCCTGCCCCCAGATGTAGCTTAAACATCACTTGCCACTCACTGAGAGGGTTTGGATCTGAACCTGTGAACAGTAGGGTTTATTATGGTCTCTGTGCAAACTTTTTTTTGCTAATATGAGTCACTGTTTACAGCTGCTCTCCAGCACTAGCATCACTGCTTCAGCTCCACCTCAGCTCATCAGGTGTTAGATTCTCATAAGGAGAAAGCAGCCTAGGTCTCTTGTTATTCACAGTTCACAGTAGGGTTCACATATGAGAATCTAATGCCACTGCCAGTCTAACAAGAGGTGGAATGCAGGCAGTGATGGGAGTGGCTGTAAATAGAAATGCAGCTTCTCAGGCTTGTTCATTGCTCTCTTCTGCTATGCGTCCTGGTTCCTCACAGGCTGCCAACCAGTCTGTGGCTTAGGAGTTGGGGACCCCTGCTTTAAAAACTGCCCTTTTCTGCATTTGGCTGCTTACTCATTATAATACAGTATTCACGTGTGCTCCTATTCCTGTATTTTTCAATAAACTGGGATTTGGATCTATTCATAGGCTTGTTTTAAATTCTAGTGCCATTTTTTAGGGAAAATATTTTATAGATGGCACTGTGTACTTCTTAATATATCATTCAGGGATGATCGCTCCTGTCCTACTTTTGGAGATACTAAGATTGGTCAGTTGTTTCAGGAGATGTCAGCCTGTTTAACCTCTTATAATTTTCCCTATGATCCTTTGATTGAGTAGACTTTGATGTTTTTCTAGTCCCTTTATTTTTTAGGGGTTGCAAAATAGGGGTGGTGGTGACTGCTTTTTCATTCTCTATACACTTATTACCTGTAATTCTTCTGTGAATAACTTTGTCTTACCCATCAGTTAGCCACCCAGACAAACAGTGTGACAATGAAAATAGGACAAATGTTTTATTTTTTTTTCCCCTTTGTTGATTCATTTTTAGAAATGGTGAGTTGGTACCAGAAACCTCTAAAGATGATCAGTGAATTTTTATTAAAGTTTTATGGTGAATTTATGGACTCCATATTTAATGTATTTTAATCCATTATAGTCAAAATTATTTAAAAATCTATTATTATTGTATTTCAGAACATAAAATGTAAAGCTTGCCCAAATGTTCTCAACTTGGGGAGTTACCAAGCAGAGATTCACTCGTGTATTAGTGTCATCGGCTAGCATGGGTCCTTGCTTTAGTGATAACAAAAACTGAAAGGATGGATTTATAGGAAAAGAGCTTTAATTAAAAGTAAGAGAACATAGGGGGAGCACAGCTCTGACAGAGATCAAGCTGGTCTCCTAAGAAGGAAAGGAACAGCAAATAGGGAAATATGTCCAGCTTGAGTAGCTGAAGGAGGCATACTGTGATGAGGAGGATCAGGCAGGCCCATCCACAAGGGCAGGAGGACAGTTTTAAGGATTAGCTAAGGTGGGCCACGGTCCAGTTGATTATTATCTCAGTCCTGGTTTCATAGTTCAGCTTGAATCCTGTGACTTGAGGGGCAGCTGTATTCCCATGAGAGGAATCTTTTGTAGCTTGAAGGGCAATCTCAGTCATGTGAGACTGGTGGAATCCAAGCTGTCCATAGGTTTAGGGAAATGGAAACACCTTGACATCCGTGTTTTTAGCTTTGAAAGGCAATGAAATAGGCTGGGTAAATTTAGAGTTAATCGATTTTGTTTCGTCAACTTTTCGACAAATGTTCCTTAAATGACTAACATAGTTACATGCAGAGGTGAGAAGAATTTGACCCAAAATTCCAAAAAGTGACAGTCAAGCTTTGTTTTGTTTTCAGTTGCCTACTGGACATTTTTAGGCACAAGTGAAGAGTCACAGTTTTTAGCAAAAACCACTTTCAAGGCCTTGTCTATCTTAGGTGAAAGCATTGAGTCATGCTTTTAATGAATAACAGGTGAAGGGCCCTAGAGTTTGTACTTTGTTCCTATGTGGCTTTCTGATTATGTCATTAGGCCACGAGGAGTCCGGTTTATCAAAATGGACCTGGCATGGTAAAAGGGTACTGCTAAAGTTCTCATAAAAGGCAGTAGATACATGGTTGTTCATTGTAAAATTCTTTCTTTTACAATATAGTATTTGGAAAGTTGGAAAGAACTGGTTTTTCCAAGTTGAGACTCACTGAATGATCACATGGAAAATTATAAAACTACACAGGGAAAAAAGAGTTAAGGATATAAAAGGTGCTGTGTATCTTTCTATTAGCGTCATAAAATTTTAACAGTGGCACACTCAGACATCTACAGTTTCTGTTGACCTCTGATATATGACATTTCTCTCAAATTAAATCAAGACTATTTAACTTTCTAGGGATAACACAATCTTGATTTGTTTGAGAAACACATTTGGAAAAGTTATGATGAACTTTAATGGGAAACATACTTGCATAGAGGCCTGGGCATAAGATTGAAATTGATCATCACATTGTTTGTTTAGAAAAGAAAATGTAACATTCAAAGAATATGTTGGAAGCATTGGATTTCTTCACATGAGAACACACACATTGAAAATGATGAGGCTTGGATAAAGCATAAATTACAGACTATTTTTTCTTTTCTTTAGAGTGTTGAGCTTTAAAAATATACATATATTATTGCATATATTAAAAGTTAATTAAAATTTTTTTGCTTGGGGAATACACTTTAGAAAAAAGATACAAAATAATAAAAACTTAAAAAAACTAATAACCAACTTTGGGAAATAATTCTACAAATGGAAGACTGAGATGACAATTTACAGCAAGCCAAATACGTAGATTTTAGGTGGCAACCTATCATTGTGCAGCATGGGTGGTCTCCCATATCCAGAAAAGGAGATTGCTAAGCTTCAGGATAGTCAGGCTGTACTCGCTTCCTAAGGGGCCTTTGTGTGGGGGGTGCAGGGAAAATGGGTAGCTTTTTAAACAGTCATAGAAAGAGGTCAAAAAACATAGAGGAAACTTGCAAAGTTATACAAGCCAATCCACTTACCCTCAAGAAAAACCACACCTAAATTCTTCCAGACAGATTAAAATCTTTCCTGTTTCTAAAGACCTCCTGAGAAGGAGTTTCCATTTCCTTGCTGTAGTATTTAACAACCTTCACTCTCAAGACCACTGTCTTCTTGCTTATGTTAAATCCTTCACGATACTGCCAAGAGCTGTATTTGTTCTTACAATACCCTCACAGGGAAGGCGGATACTGAATGAGCTTGTTTCGAGTGCTCTTTCTCTTCCTCACATTTCCTCTCAGTTTCTTTAAACCAAGGCTTACCTTTATGGGTTGGGTAGATAATATACAGCTTGTAGGATTATAGACTGTAGAAAATATGTACTATTAATATGTATTTTTACAAAGCCTGTAGGGAGTGATGATGGTAAAGTGGAGAAACAATGTTATTCTAAAGGCATTTAATTGTATACTTATTAAATGGACCAATTAGGTCAAGTCAAATCCAGCTTTGGGCTGAATTCTGCTTGAGAGGGACTATGGCCATTAGTTGAGGTGGTCAACTTTATTGCATTAAGAAACACCTACTGGATTAGTAAAGCACACTTTTGGTTGTGTCTGGGTGGATCACTGAGGCCTTGAGTTCTGTATATGGTCTCTGGCCCCTTTCTCTCTGGCATTGTTCCCCAGCTCTGCTTTCAGGCTACCATGAGTTGAGTAGTTCTGCTCCACCATATTTTTTCTGTCTTGGAGCCAACCAACTAGAGACTGAACTCTCTGAAACCATGAACCAATGTTATGGCTTCCATTTAGATGTTCCCCCAAAACCTCATGCAGTCATAGGGGGAGCTTTTCAGAGATGGCTAGATCTAGAGTGTGTGGTGCTAAGATCAATGGTGTGTGATTACTAAATCAGTCCACTGATTAGTTTGGTACCTGCCCTAAGCCCAGTAGCCTAGACAGAACACAAAAGGGACAGAAAAAAGCTGCTAAGGTCACTTGGCCTTGCTTCTTCGGTACTTTGCTTTGCTACCTTCTGTCTGCCATGAACTGTTTCACCTTGAGATGCCCCTCTGCAATGCCACCCTGCCTTGGAGCCAGTGGATTATGGACTGAGACCTCTACAAACTGTGAGCCAAAATAAACCTTTTCTCCTTTAACTGGGTGTCGAGTATTTTGTCTCAGCAATGAGAAAAGTAACTAACACAGCCAAAATAAACCTCTCCCACTTTAAGTTGTGAGTATCAGGTATTTTGTCCTAGTGATGGAAAAGTGACTAATACAATCACCTGCTTATATCTTTGCTTTACATCTTTCCTGAAAGAGTAGGGCATGGTACTACTTGCTTATGTATACAAGTGAAAAGCCTAGGCTTAATTTAGTTCTGATTCATGTCTATATTCTCCAGTGCTATAAGCATTCATTGTAATATGATTTCTTTCGGGCACTAATACTCTCTACAAGAGATATTAATACATGTATTAGCTATGAGATAACTTCCAGTGATCCATGCCTGTTGGTATTCATACCCTTGTGTGTCATCCCCATGCAATCCATAATATTGTGGAAGGATAGTGTGTAACTTCTGACACTAGGTAATATAAATCATTGTAACTCTTCCCTTTATCTCTTAAATCACTTGCTACAGAGGAAACTACCCCCCTTGCTGTGAGAACATGAAAACAGCTCTCTGCACAGAATCTGAGGCCTTCAGCCAACAGTCAGAATCTTGCTAGACTAATGAGTGAGCCACTTTGGAAATGGATTCTCCAGATCCAACCAAGTCTTCAGATGACTGCAGGAGCAGCTGACATTTGACTTCAATTACACAAGAGTTTCCAAATGAAGACTGCTCACAGAGCCCTTCCTGAGTTGCTGGCCACCAGAAACTTGACTTGATCAGTGTTCATTTTTTTTAAAGCCACTATGCTTTGAGGGGTCAATTGTTAGGTAGCATTAGATGACAAATGGAATGTTGTGCATTGACAACCACAGTAATGTCCCTTAAGACGACTAGAGTGATCAATCCTGGTGATCTACTCCTTTTAATTTTCTTGGCAATGGGATGGGGATTCTTCAGGAATGTGGAGTCAGGAATAATGTAGAATCTAGTTTATCTTATATGGATACATATCACATTATCCAAGTTCTTGCAAAAAAATATTTCTTTTTCTTGAGTTTAGAGAAAAAGATAGATGGGTCTTCCATGCTAGTCTCCTGAAGAGCCACTTGGGGCTTTTGCTTCCAGGTCAACAGGCCAGTAATCTGTTCTACTATTTTGCTTAAGTAGAATTAGTGCTATGCAGAATCAAATAAAAAAATTAGTTATGGGATGGTTAAGTGGAGACCTATTAGTAGCGATAAAAATGTTGATCAGAAAAAAGTGAAGATGCATACGAATGAGAATGTGTGCCATTCTGACTAAAGTCATGTAGATTTATTTTTTTATTTAAAATACAAAAAAGCTAAAAAGGAGGCCATGGATAGCCTGAGGTCTTCAAGACTTTCCGGCACTTTTCTCCAGCCAGGCAGTGGAAGTTCCTACCAACATCGATAGGGAGCCAGAGAAACAGGACAACAACTCCTTAAAGAAGGACTGGGCTGTGCTTGCCCTTGCATCTTCAGAAAATAGCCATGCTCTATGGTGTGGAGAAGCATAATGAGCAAGGGAGGTGCTATGAGAACTTGCTCAGGATCCCCGAGAGCTGGCTGTAGTGCACACCCATTCCCTGAGCAGGTGTGTTCCGTCCTCAACTCACTGGAGCAGATACATGAAAAACCAAAAAGTAAGTCAAAGCCAAAGCCACAGGGGACTCATTAGGAGACTAGAAAGGAAAACCTATCTACCTTTTTCCTTCAATCCAAGAAAAAGAAAGCTTTTTCCAAGGAGGAGTTGGTTAGTAGCGATTCTGAAGGATAGCAATTAGTGCCAAGAAGAAAAAATCTTCACACAAGAAAAAAAAAACAGTGATCACAAAGAAGCAGGATGCTGGAGTGACTCTCCAGGAAAAAGCGGACTTCTCTTCCAAAAAGGAGCCAGGCAGCAGTGACCCTTAAGAGAAAAGTTCCCACAACTATCCCAGGAAGATTAGAATGGACATTCCCTGGGGGAAGCACATTCCCTGTGGTGACATTTCCCAACCTGTCCTATTCCCCAGGGAAAAGAAATTCACACACGCATACACAAGTAAAATAAAATAAAAAATACCCCCAGGTAGCAGATGCTTTTGGTGCCCTGCTTAACTTCCTTTTTGCTCACCTTTCTTTTTAGCTGCATCTGGGTGGCCAGCTCTAGGCAAGCTCACACTGACGATGACAACATCCTATTTCGAACATGTGCCAGAAGTGGAGCTGCCAGACTTAGAGAAAAAGAATGAATATATCCCTTTATCTTGCTCCCTACAAATACTCCTCAAACAAATATTCTTCCATTTCTTTGGATCTATGTTTGGAGGCAGGCAACCTAAATTAAGACAACATATTTGTGCATAAAGGCAAGTGTCAGCAATTCGTTCCCCCAAAATACTTGTAAGTAGACAAAAATTTGAAAAATGAGTTTATGGTTACCTAAAGACATAAAGATATAATTTCATATATTAAATAAATGTCTTTGAGGAAGGAACATTTTCATTATTTGACTGTAAACCAACTCCTTGCTCATATTCACTTAAGGCCAAAAAATCCTCACCAATATATATACAAAGTATTCAAATACATTTTAAATGTAATACTAGTTTTGTTTAAGGAAGTAATAAAGACAGTTTATATAAGAATACTTGCAGTAGGGTTGGGAGGTTTGTGATTATTAGTCCTCAAGTAGTTCTGGTCATCAGGTTAAAATTGTGATAAGAGTCAAGAGTTACATTCATTTTTGGCAGTACTGTGCATTTCATCAACCATAGATTTCAAGTACCTTTAGACAGTGCTAGGTTCTGCATAAAGCAATCAATCATCTCCTTTTGGCTGTTTGGCAGCGGCATCTAATGACTTGTTCTGTCATGAACTGAATTCATAGATATTCATGAGGCACAGAGAAACACTTCATTGTTCCTGATTGTTTTGTTACTTTAAAATAAATCATAAAGGCACTATCCCACACATAGCTGGCAAAGAAATGTTTGTCCTTACTTTTATGGTATAGTGTTGTGACTTGCATAGTTTAGCCCACATTATAGGTTTTCTTTTTTACAGTATGTTGCGTACTTTTTTAAAGTACCATGTGTCCATGACCTAATATCATCAAAATTTGGAAACACCTAAAAATCAATATGACATATGTCTCTAAATCAAAATGATGTAGTTTTTCACAGACTAAGGGACTCGTGGTACAATGGTAAGCTCCACATAGGAGGGAATTGTCCAAGTACCCAAATTCCATCAACCTCAACCTTCATCATCCCTTATTTGTTTGTGAAGATCTTTCAAAAATCAGCTGTAGTTACAAATTTTTTATGCTGTCAGGATATCTGTGTGAGTTTTAGCAAGAGCAACAATAGCATACACAGCATGGAAAAAAACTTGGTGAGAAAGCGAGTTTTGTACTTTTGATAAACAGAAAAAGAAGGTGAATATTTGTATTTGAAGCCATCTAACTTCCTTACTTTGTCTGCCATTCCCTAATCAGTGTAATCACACACTGGTGAAATCTTACAAAGTCCAGAAGGCTAAAAATCCAGAGAAATAAAACTCAGAGACAAAAATTCCCAGAGACATAAAAGCTGTTGAGCATTCTGATCACCACCAACGTGGTTCTCAGAAAAGACAGTTTACTGGATCTTCCTTGGCTAAGAATTATGTTTTCAGCAAAAAAACATGATTGAAACATTTACTGCCTTGGAGTATAACAATAGCTATTTGTTTAGATGGCACAGTGCCTACTTAGAACTCTGTAAAATTCTTGCCATAGGGATCAACACTGTTTAAAAGGACAAACATTATTAGAAATGTGGCTCCACGCAGGGTTGTAGTCAGATTACTTGGGTTTGAATTGTGGCCCTGGATGTATTAACTGGTGAACTCAGATAATGTATTTGATTTTTAACTCCAGGTTTTCTTGCAGTATTTACTTCACCATTTTGAGAATATGTTTTAGTATAGAGTAAGACTTTATAGATTTAGCTATTATCTTATTATTATTATTATCAGACCATGCAAAGAACAGAACTCACCTAAGATAAATTCAACAAAAGAGGAATAAAAGAAACTGAGTGATTAGCAGATTCTGGGGGGTGGGAGGGACCAAGAATCAGACTTGGCAGTGACATAAGTGGAACCATTGCAGAGACAGCTGAGGGACAGAGTGGAGCTCACACAAGAGCTACAGAAACTCTGGGACTCAGTGCACGGTGAAAATATGGGGCTACTTGTTCAAAAAATAAGTAAATTTCTATTCAAGCTTTTAAAGAATAAAACTCTTTTTTTTCATTCACTCTCAAACTAGTCATGAGTTTTTAAAACTTACTACTTCATGTTCTAAGAAAAACTAAAATAATTAAAAATTTAGGATGAATTTTATCATTCATCGTTATGGCAGTTTTAAATGCAAATATAAGAGCATTTAATTTGTATGCAGAATTACTGAAGTTACCACAATTTATGTATCATAGCTCGATTGTGCTCCAACTCTCTCTACCTTTGGCATACTTGTGAGAAAGGAAGAACCAGAAAGAAAAGGATCTCTGGGTTGTCTTGTGTTTCTCTTTCTTTAATTTTTGGTGTAAGTGGTTAGCTATTACAGGGAAGTTACAGGAAGAGGAAAAGATCAAAGAGGGTTCCATTCTTGTTGGTGCTTCTTGGAAGGACATAGTGTTTTATCTGCTTTGGAAACAAGTTCTGGTTCAAACAATGAACGCAACCCCATCTGGGGACAGTCAGCCTCCCCTTCCCCCTGTTCCTCAGGAGATGTTAACAGTTACTCTGGGCCTGCTAGGAGCCTCACTGAATGCCCACACATCACAGGTTTACTGCACAAGTGTGCTCGTGGCTCAGTAAATGCTGTATGCAAACCCGTAGTGAGGGAAAGGGGAAGATAGGTTGTGCATGTTGTGCAAATTATCACATTTACATTACAATCTGGTTGGGGTGTGCCTTGGAAATTTTATTTTTCACCTAAAAAGGCACATATTTTACTGGCTGTGAATACTCCTTTCTAAGAAAGCAAATGCTAATGCTAGAATATGTACATATTCTGTTCAAAGAAGCACACAGGCTGCCTAAGACTAAGTAGAATAAATGTGTACCTAAAATCATCATTGTCCTGTTAGGCATAACGGGGCTAAGGACAAAAATCCTCTGATACAGCACATTGTATAATCTTGATCCCTAGCTAACAAATGCCTAGTGGCAAAACTCCCAGACGCTTAAGCCATCTGTTGTCCTAGAAAGTCAATTTGTTAGAGCTGTACATACTTGCCACTCAGTTCCTGAGGAACTTCACCCAGGACCTGTCATCAATATTCACCTTCTGTGTACTGTAATGAGTCAAACTAATATCAATACAGTACTTTCTCTCAAATAACAAAGGGTGGATGTAGTATAAATTCTCCATGATAGACAGTGTATTATACGTTCTTTAAGTTCATTTTTCATTCTATTTTAACTGCATACTATTCTTTAAAAAGAATTTGTTCTTTAACTTTAAAGATAGGTTAATTTTGATATGTAACATATTTTGCTCCACTATTACATTAAAATATTACTCAAATAACTTATGTGAAAAATTTCCTGGCTCTAAGATTTTTGGTATATTAATTTATTTATTTTTTCATACTTAGGATTGAACCTAGGGTCTTCACACTGAGCTACATTTCCTGCCATTTTTTATCTTTGAGGCATGGTCTTACTATATTGCCTAGGCTGAGCTCAAATTCTCAATCCTCCTGCCTCAGCCTCCCAGAGTGTTGGCATTAAGGTGTGTGCAACCTGGCAAGGCTTAATTTACCATTTTGATTTATTATAAAAGTAAGGCATTTTATCTAAATTCTAAATAAAAATTAAAATTAAGACCAAAATACATAATTTTAATACAGAAATGACATTGCTAAAATAGCTTCTATTTCTTCCCAAATATTTAATAGTTCAGATGATTGATATAGATAAATGAATACTGTGAACCTACTTCGAGACTGTTACTGATATATTTTTCAGAACTGACACAGGTAATTTATTGCTCAATAAATATTTATTTTAAAAATAACTCAAATATTACCATGATTCTATGAAAGTGTTGGCCCAGTTCATAACAGAAAATAGACCTAAGTAAAGAAATTCCATGCAATTAGATTTCTCATTTCAGATTAGTAGCATCTTCAATTAACTTTTAAGAAACTTTTATAATTACTTAAAAATTTTTTAAAATTTCTTAAAATTTTAAATGTGGTTAAATCAAGTATTTAAAGAAAGTGAGTTAGCTCAAGTATTTAAAGAAAAATACTTCTTCCTTAGCGGTCAGATGTTCAGTGAGGTGCATGGTGGCCCATGTTAAAGACTATGTTTCCCCCAGACATCCTTACAGCTGGCTGTGTTCTGGGACTAGATTTTCTTTTTTCCGTAATTACACTTTAAGACCAATGTGGTATGAGTACAAGTGATGTGTACAATTCAGGTTGTGTTGTTCAAGGGAGAAGAATAAAAATCAGCCTATACAAGTTACTGTGATTTGGGTTTTAGGTATATAGGCCAAACCTTTGTTCTAGATAAAGGTCCATTCAAGATCCAGTGTCTTTGAAAGCAGAAATATGGTAAAAACCATTTTCTCTATTGAAATCCATGAATATAGAATGGGAATATTTGGATTACATACATGTGGTTACATGTGCACATGTGTGCTAGCTTAATATTTGAAGACATACCTTTAAAATCGTTTGTTTAAACTCTCCCTGCTTTTGGAGGCTTCAGTTTCTTCAAATGTGAAGCACTGGTTTAGCTCAGCTCTGGACTTCAGGACTATCTGAAACATCAATGTATAGTGCATGACTGAACTAAACAGAAACTTCGTTGGAATTATTTTTTAACTTACTTTAGAGTCAAATCACGCTAGGTTTGACTCCTGGTTTAATCGCTTGCTAGTTGTTGATAAGGGGTTAATTGCATCCATTCTTTGAAAAGTGTAAGTTACAATATGACCTGCAGAATGGCTGTGAAGATTATAGATAATATCACAGCACATTCATGTACCATTGCCTGGTACACTAGAGGAACTCAGTAGATGGTTACTATTACTACTGAGATTACAGAGATACAATCTATATCTCATGGTTCTAGTATGTCAAGTAAAAGTTAAATGGAGGAAGAGAGGAAGCCTGACAGGAAAGATGTAAGCCATATTTTAAACAAGTGTACTTTGCAAGTGAATTCACTGAAGTTACTCTTGAAACACATTTAATACATAACATATATTATAATAAAGAGTTCTACCCATGGATAAGACAATTTAAAAAATCCACAAGTCATATATGAACAGACACTTGTTAAGAAATATATAAAAAGACTTGAATAAATTTAGAGACACTTTGTGTTCCTAAATGGTAAATATATTAAAAGAAAGCCTTTCCCAATTAATTGGTAGATTGTCACTATTCTAATCAAATTTGTCACAGTTTGGGTCCTCCAAAAAAAAAAAAAGAAGTTGAAATAGAATAGAGTACAAGACATTTATTATGGATTGCCCCCTGAGAAAGAAACGGTAGTAGGACAGAGCAAGAGCAGAAATGGAACTGAGACACAGAACATACAACCCTGAGCCGAACCAGGGAGGAGCTCCACAGCAGACATGGTCCAGTGGAGCCATCACAGGTAGCCAAAGTGGATGACTGTTATTACCACGTCACCCAGTTACCCTGTGGCAGTGGCCTCAGGAAGAGCAGGACCCAAAGCAGCCGCCAGCTGGAAGCTGTCTATGCGCTCCCCACAGCTGAGCAACTGTCCCTTCCTTGAAGTGGCATCTGGTGGCACATGTCCATGTTTACCATGATTTTCAGACAATTTGACAGTGATTTTGAAGTTCAACGGCAAGGATAGTCAAACAAGAATAGCCAACTATTTTTTTTTTGAAAAGGGGAATACTGAGAAAGGTATTTTCTGTGCCAGGTATTAAAACACATTTTTAAAGGCTCAGTAATTCCTGGTGTTGCTGAGGGATAGATTAAAGGTGTTGTCACAGGGATAGATTAAAGGTTCAATGACACCTATGTGAAGACCAGAAACAGCTCCCTGTACACATAAATATTTAGTGCACAGTTGTGGGCCAACAAGTTTGTTCTGTATTTATTTTTTGTGATACTGGGAAGATTAAGGCAGTGAGATCATTCACAAACACCAGGGTACTGTCTGATTCCCATAACCTTTCTTCATGTGCCGTTGGCCTTGTTGGTAATTAAATTTGTTGAAAAATTTTTTAATTAAAGACAAACCTAGATAACTTTGTGTTCATAACAGAGCCATACATGGAAGCAATTATATTGTTAATGTTATGTTCTGCTGGAATGGGAACATACGCCCCAGATATTTAAGACTCATGGCAAAACAAAAGTTTGGTTCTTAATGCCACCATGACAAGCTCCCATGTGGGATGTCACAAGCAGTTATGATCTTTACTAGGAGTCAAACAAACAAACAAACAAACAACTACTCTACTACTGCTCTGTGGGTCTTTGTCTTTACATATATCTGGCTAATTAATTCATAATTATGATACAGTGAAGAAGAATAGAAGTAACAAGATTGGTATCTTGTTAATTTGTAATTCCTCTGAAACTCTGAAATACTAAGGGACAAAATGAGTGGGAAAAGACTCTACGTTCAGTAGAACCTATTTTAAAATTTATGTAACTTTTTGAGAATAATTTTAAAAGGTAATTACCTTTTACACTATATCAAATAAACTTTATATAATAAAGATAATCAATTACAGAACACTAAAATGTACATACATATTTATCTGACCCTGGGGACAGGAGAAGCTCTTGTATCCATGAAGGTATAGTTGGAAACCATAAAATGCATGTGTATAGGTTCTGATAACACCCATGCACACACACTGACACAGATAAGCCTCATCTGTAAAAGCATATATGACTCAGACTCACAGCATATTTAACTTCTAGGTTAAGACAAAAGTTTACATGTGAATGGTCTATTTAGAGATGAGATCCCAGACAGCAGGAGCAAGTCACAGAAGGTGGGAAAGAGGTTAGCAGAAACAGTTGATAAAGGGGTGCCTTATCCAGCTGGCCATCCTTGGTGTGTCAGGGTATTCTATCCCTAGGGATATGAGAAGGGGAAAGGGAAGGGGGAGGGAGGGGGGAGGGGGACGGGAAGGGGGAGGAGGAAGAGAAACAAAGAAGGAAGAATGAAGAAGAAGAAGAGGAAGAGGAAAGAAGAAGAAGAAAGAAGAAGGAGGAGGAGGAGTGTCCACTTGAAAAAATATGGAAGAAATACCATTGCTTCCAGATCTGGTCAATGGTGACAATAATCCAAAGATGTTAAATCCTCCAGATTTTCAGGGTGCACCATAATGCACAAGTAGATCCTTGGAGTATCCTACTCAGGGGTCAGAGAAACCTTGGACAGGTGTGGGACAAGGGCCTTGAGGTGTGGGACAAGGGCCTGAGGTTGCATCTCAGTGAGGCTGGTGGAGCCATCTGGGAGCTGGACTGTACAAAGATGGCTGGAAAAGAGGGAAGACTGGGGCATGTGGAGTTGAGCACAAGAGTTAGGTACAAGAAGCAAACAAACAACCAGAAGCATAATTAAGTAGCAAATGAAACTGAAAAATATTTTCTATATATGATAAAGCATTAATGGCTCACAGGTAAAGAACTCCTACAAATACACAGAAGGAATGAAGCAAATACAATTTAAAGATGCAGAGGCAAATAATAAAGGGGAAAACACCTCATGATAAACATCAAAAATGGCCCTATTCATTCATAGTTTTATAGATGATTAATCACTCATTGAATAAGCAATTCAATTAAAATTTACAATAATAAACACTGATAAGAGTGGGACTTATACACTGCAAGTAACTTTGTACACAAGCTCCAGAAACAAGTTAACATCATGTATCAATCATCACTGAATCCATTTTAAGGAAATAATATAAAATAAAAATATTTGTGTACAAATATTTTTGCTTCAGAGGAATTTAAATTACTGAGGGAAGAGCCAGGTGTGGTGGTGCATGCCTGTAATCCCAGCACTCAGAAGGCTGAGGCAAGAGGATCACTGTCAGTTTGAGGCCAGCCTGGGCTTCATAGTGAAACCCTGTCTGAAAAAAAAAACCACTGAGGGATAGGTTACAACTAAAAAATGCCAAAAGGGTAGAGGATTTAGCTCAGTGGTGCTGCCACCTGCCTCGCAAGTGCAAGGTCCCAAGTTCGATTCCCAGTACCAAAAAAAAAAGTCTATATGAAACACAACTGTAGACCTTAAAGTTTAAAAAATACTAGAATCAGCCCAAGTCAAGTGAGGAACAATACAAGATTGCCTGTCCTTACTAATATAATTTAATATTTGTGGAAAATTTAATCAGAAGAATAAATAGTAAATGATAGAAAAATACAAATATTAAAAAGTGAGTAATAAATTTACCATTACAGATATATGATTTAATTATCAAGAAATATTGAGATAATTGAAAAAGCATTATTACAATAGTCCACTGCAAGATCAGTTACCAACTTCAAATGGTTTTCAATAACCATGTAGCATATATGGGGCAAGAAAATCCCACTTTAACAGCAGTCTAAAATATAAAATACCTATGATTAAACTTAAGAAATGTACATAAAGAAAACTACAAAACTTGATTCAAGGATAAGAATAAGAGGAATAACTGAACAAAGTTGGAAAGAAATTAAATAATGCAAAGTTTTCAATTAAACTCTTTCTATTTAATCTATTAATTCAATAAAATATCAATGTTGCACCTACCTACATGATAGCAGTAGTAGATAGCCAGTATGTAAGGATGAGTTTTTAATTTAATTTATCCCTGAATATTTCTGGGCTACCCCCTTATACATGTTATTTCTTTTTAAAAGTTGCCATATGTAGGGGAACAGAGCTTTGGCCTTTTCACAAATCATTTGCAAATCCTAAGAAGTTTTAAATTATTTAGTTCATGAACTTTTAGCCTGAATAATTGCCATTTTCATTTTAAGTGTGCTTAACTGCCTAGGATTTTGGCGATTTTATTAAATGATAACCATTTGCAAATGAAGGGACTGAGCTCTCTGCCATAGCACTTTTGTAAATGATAATGGTTACTTTGTTGCACTTCAAGTTAAAAAGAAGAGCCATGCAAGGAATACTTACTTACCAATTCAGTCAAGAAACACAGGACACCACGTTTTTCCCAGATGTATCCTAGTCACGTGGGAGCCAACAATGAACAAAAAGAAAGGCCCCTTGTCTCCAGGGGTGGAGGAGGTAAGACAAAGTTAAGCAAGTATAGCTGAAAATGACCAGTGAAAACATCTCTTCTTTGGTGACATTTATGCAACAGGTACCTGAGGGAAAAATGTTTCAGGAACAGGAACAGGGTCACTGCTAGTGCAAAGGGCCTGGGACAGTGGTACATTTGAAAGACAAAGTGTGAGAAGAGGGGCAAGTAGGATATGGGACAAGTACATAGCAAGGGACCAGCTTAATCACAGTCTCAAGAACATTATTAGTTGATGGAAAGGAACTATGGGTTATAAGCGAAGGAGTGATGCCCATAGGAGGAAGTAGGTAAGACATCGGTTTTGCAGTTGTCCAGGTAAGAAGATGATGGTGTCTTGGACCAAGAGCATAGTGGAAAGGGTAGGAGGTGATTGGACCCTAGATACAATTTGAGGTTAGCATAGAGAGTATTTGTTGGTAGCACATATAACACGAAACCAAGAAGAAGTTTTTGACCAAACAAGTTGGATATGATATTCACTTCATAAGAATGGAAAGTATGAAGATTTCAGGAATGTCCTTGTCTCATTTTGGAACTAGGTCAAGTTAGAACCAGTAACTGGTCCAACAGTGCTAGGAGGTTAGGGTGAATAAGATAGTCATCTGTCCCTTTTCTGAAGAAATGGAATGCTATTGAAATAATGTGCTTCCCGGCTCTCTTTCATCTCCAACTGCAGACTTATGATATCAGCAAGTGTTGCTGCCAATCTCCTAAGCACCTCCACAACTTCCCTCATCTTTATATCTTCTTCTACTATCCCTCCATCCCCACTTTCTCTCCCTCTCCCTCTCTCTCTCTCCTCTCTCTGATTTATTCTCTCTCTGCTCAGCCCCTTACTTTCTGTCCATCTCTCTTCAAGCCCAGGTACACTTCAGCCTTCTATAATTTGATAGATGTAATCATGCTATGCTAAATATTTGGAATTTAATTTCCTTCTGCCATCCCTCAGTCTTATCTAACCAAGATCTCATGCTCATCATGTCATTTCTTTGCTCAAAATTCTTCTAGAGGTCCCATTGACTTTCAAATAAAATTTAAACTTCTTCAGAGGGCAAACACCAGTTATTCAAAATCTTGGCACGATTATCTTTTTATCTCTCTTCCAGCTACTCCATGGGAGGCATTTCAAGACAAGCAAGACATTTCTAGTTTCCAAAATTGGTTATACTTTCCATTACTACCAGATCTGGGAGCGCATACTATTTCTTTGGTGTCAAATGCTCAGGTCACTTGCTTTTATCATCTGACTATTCTTATTTAATTCTCTGTTCAACATTTACTTTCACACTTCTTTTTGGCCAGAGGTGTTCTCCCTTTACCTTACTCAAACCCTATATTTTAATTATCTGTTTAGCTGACTGTCTTTATGTTATGCTGTAAATTTAGGGGAGGTAGCTTAGTTCTCTAACTTCAGGGCAGGTCACAGTCTCTAGGACATGACAAGTACTCCACGCATATTAGTTAAAAGATGAATAAGTGAAGGGAAACAAAAAAAAGCGTATTATAAATCCCACAGGGGAAAAATGTATTCCTTTGTCACTGATAAGAAAAACTCAGTTTTTAGACTGGGGAGGTTAGACGATGCAGATGAGGATTTAAAATGTGAATTCTCGAAAGGCTGTAGGCCTTGTTTTAAATCATATGATGATTCCACTGGATCAAAGAGAGGTTTGGCAAGCAGTTGTTAAGGAACCCTGAAACTGTGCCAACATTTCTGAGCTGATCTTCTCAAGAGTGAATACATATTAAGGAACTATAATTATCATGTGCATTAGCCACCTTTATAATTGGAAAAGCAAAATAGCACAGAAACAGTGCTATAAATGACAACATTTATGTGCTTAAGGGTTGTCTTTAAAGGCTCAATCTTATAAAGATTTGATCTGCAGGGATACAAGCCTTTCAAGTGCTTCTGCCTTGGACTTGTAAGGTATTTGGAGACAGAGTCACCCTAGGGTGTGGCTGTGCACAGTTGCAGTTTGTTTTGCTCAGCTTCTGAAGCCAGCCAGATTCCTGAGACTACCAAGTATGGCAACAAAACTAGCAGAATATTTAGATGGTCACTGAATGGCTCACAATGTCCTGGCAGGAGTGGACTTTCTCCAGTTTGTTGCAAGATCGTCTTTGGCTGTTTGTCAGGGAAGCCTGGTCTCCCCAGACACTGGCAGCCGACAGCGCCCAACTGTATTATAAACATGCTGGAGAATTAAGCCTGGAGACAATATAAACTGTTAGTCGACATAAAAATTCTTAACCATAAGACATTTTAAGGATCCTCTTTGTCTTTTCTTGTTCAAAGCAATTTTAATCAATGCCCCCTTAATCAGAGAATAATGATTAAAGTGTTTCCATGAGATTTTTAATTGACTTTGTTTGCTAACTGTAAACAAGGAGAAAAGCCTTCAAGAGAGTTTGCAAAAGTACCAACTAAAGGTAAAAGCAATGGCATACAAAAAAAGTAATGGTCACAATGTAGGTGTTGCTTTTCTATAAAAAATATTGTTCTCTTCAAAACAAACTTTTTAGTCTTATCTCTTCATATCTATTTCAGACTCTGCTCAATGTTGACATGAAATCAAAGTTACCCAGTAAGTTCTTATCTCGAGACTCTAGAGAAGGTATACTTTATTTTTGTTGGAATTATTATTTTATGGCCATTATTATTATTGCTAAACCAAAGACCTTCTCATTGAGCTAAATCCCTAGCCTTTTTTATTTTTCATTTTGAGATAAAGTCTTATTAAATTGCTAAATTGTCAAGGCCGGGCTCAAACTTTCAGTCCTCCTGCCTAAGCTTCCCAGAGTGCTGGGATTACAGGGATGTACCACCATGTCTAGCTGGAATTAATTTTTTACATGAAAGAATGGATATCACAAAATTCCACACATAATGATGTCAATGTAAAAGAACACTATTTACAATGGTTATGTTCTCTTTAATCAGTGTGGAAAGGTTTCGAAATTAAAGATTGACTATAAGCATATCAAGATATGTAGAATATCTTGGTATCTTGCAAATGCAAATGTGCATGAAAATGGTGTGGATCCCACCTAATGAACTATTTACATTTTATGACATACATATTTTTAAGTAGTTTCTACAGCCTTAGTTTTAAAAAGAGTAGAGACAAAAGTGCGGAGGGCCATCCAGACACTGCTCATCAGGGTGTTCTCCCTCTGCTCACTGCTCAGATCCACGAACCCAGGCTGCAGAATATCTTTGGGTCTAGACGCTCTCCAAGTATACATCCATCCAGGTCCCGGAATCTTTGATGAATGTGGTTTCCAGCCCTCTCTGAAGCCTGGCCTCCTGTCTGGGGCCCCATCAGGGAGAAGGATTTGGCTTCTGGTCTTTCTAAAAGTGCATGATCTCAACCCAATTCTTCCACTCCTAGTCCTCTTCTTCCCCAACTATCTGGATGAAGGGAATTTTAAAAAACCAGTGGAATGAAAACAGAATACTGTAGATCAAAACAAATGCCCTGCCACATAGATAAAGGAGAAAATCTGAAAATGTGCTGAATATCCATCACTAGAGAACTGGATAAATAGATTAGAGTATATCTATAAAATGAATAGGTTAAAGAGAACAAGGCAAATCTGTGTATGGGAAAATGAAGATGTAAATTAAATGCAAAATATAGCTTCAGAAATCATATGTATAGAATGATCCAATCTGCATGAAAAATTTAAATATATATATGTGTATATACACATACATTTACCTATATATGCATTTGAATTCAGGAAATGTTGGAAAATAGTATAATAAACTCTTAACTGTGATTATCTCTGATGAATGAATGGGGGAGGGATGGGATAAGGTAAATTATTCTTCTACTTAATGAAATATTCATATTTTACAGCATACATATTTAAAATGTTTATAGCTCCAGTTTATAAAAAGATAAAAATTCATGTGAATCTTTTCCATAATCCAATCAATTTTTTATTTGTTTATACATTTTTAAATAAGTTTAAGTATTATTAGATAATTATATTAATTTTCCTGTT
This sequence comes from Heterocephalus glaber, assembly GCF_053883595.1. Lineage (NCBI taxonomy): Eukaryota > Metazoa > Chordata > Mammalia > Rodentia > Bathyergidae > Heterocephalus > Heterocephalus glaber. The sequence goes on from NW_028258156.1 coordinate 13,381,712, forward strand.
GCTGTTTTGGGAACAATAAGAATACTTGTTCAGAAATGTGAATATTTAAAGAAGTGTTCCCTTTCAAGTTTTATAAAGTATATATGCTAAATAATTGCATTCTTTCCTCTTATATTTCAGTACATAAATTTATTACATTTTAAATTATTTTATTAATCCTAAGTGTGTCTGCTGTATTTTAGGGCTGGCAATATAATTATACTATTTTATTAAGATTTAAATAAATGTCCATTTATTATTTTAAATTATATAACAGAACTATCAAAAATCCATATCCCAGATGTTTAAAGCTTACTTTTGCCCCAATAGTCCTTATGTTTCTTTTCCATTGTTTGATTAAATCTATATATTCAAGAAAGCCTTCAAGGAGAATTTTAAATTATTAAAAGATCATACATGGGAAAGAGGTGCTCTAGGCAGGAGGAACAGTATGTGCAAAGGCAAGAAATCATTAAATGGAATAGCAAGGATGAGAAACTACTATGGAAGCATATAATACAAGAAATGGAGCTGCAAGAAATGCAGGTAACTGGCTCATGAAGGTTTTTTCATGCAGGTGAAGGGAGCAACTGATTTTTAAATGAGATGTTCAGATATGTGCTTTTAACAGATTATTCTGGATCTTGTGGGGAGTGTTTCAAGGTGGCAAGATTGGAAGGCAAGAGATGAGTTAAAAGTAATGACAGTAGTTCAGGCAAATGATTATGAAAACTTAAATTAAGCCAGTAGCTATACAGGCAGTAAAAATATCTGAGAGATAGTTGTTATTTATGGTTTCATATAAAACACAAGCCATACTTTTTATCTATGCAATAGTTTATTCTACTTAGAAATTACTGAAGCTAAAAGTTAATTTAAAAATCTAGGGGCATGCTTAGGTGATACATAGATATAGATGTATAAATGAAAGTTTGAAACCAGTGTTGTTTGACAATACTTTTCTGAAGCAAGGTTAATATACTAACACATAGGAGAGCATCCTAAAGTTCTGACAGCATCTGGAAAGATTTCTTGAGTTCTGGGTCCAGGTATCTCTTAGACAACTTTTCTTGGATTTCTATCAGCACCCTAACCCCATCTGGACTCACCTGCACTCATTATTGTCTTTTCCATCCCTGGTTCTCCTGGTTCGCCCCCATCTCTCAGTCACCCAGGTTTAAAACTTTATTTTCACCTTTGTCTTTCTAACCACCTGGCAACCTAGCTTTGCAGTATCTCTTACCTCCATCCTTGCTTTTCCCCACTTCTTCAAATTCAGGATCTTATTCCTTTTCACCTGGTTTCTTGCAATGATGTTTCCCCTTCCCATATCCTAGTGTAGCCACATCTAAACCACTGTATACATTGCAGCTGGATTCAGTGTCCCAAAGCACAGTGTTGACCATATCCCTGTTTCAAATCTATCAAGGCTAGTGGAAATTTCAATTAATAAGATTACTTTAGAAAATCATTTGATAGTATCTACTGAAGTTGAACATGTATGCATCCTATATCTCATTGGTTTCATGACTAGATCTGTAGCCAACAAAAATATATGCCTATATACTATGCTTCAAAAAGACAAATGCAAGAGTGTGTATAGTGTCAGCATCATTCACAGTAGCCTGAAACCTGGAGATAACCCAATTTAGTAGACCAGATAAATAAATTGTAGGGTATTCTTATAAAGCCATAGTACCTAACAATGAAAATGGGCAGCTTTTTATATCAAGTTTTAAAACAGGCAAAACTAATAACCAATGTTAGAAACTAGGAGAATGGTTTAGATTAGGGAGAAGGAAAGAGGTAGTTACTAGGAAAGGCGAAAGGGTTAACTTCTGGAAATGGAAAGATTTCTATCATTTGACATGGATGGAAGTTACATGGTGTTTTCATTTTGTGAAAATAAACATAAACATATTCACATACACACATTCTTTAATGGCTTTCTACCAGATAATTTTCAAATTTCTAAACCTACAATGCAGAATTAGCCAATGATTTGCTCCAATCTACATTTCCAATCCATGTAATAAACTTGTTACCTACCTAATATCATTAAGAAATAGCAGAATTGAAATGAGAAATTTTGCAACAACTTTAATTCCCAAGAAAGACTGTGACATTGTTAGAGTTAAATCCTCTACTAAATTCTTTTAGTCCTCCAGTTTTCTGGCATAGTAGGGAACTGCAAACTCTGCAGTCTCCAAGCTCAAGTCTGTACTGGTGATGTAAAATCATAACAGGCTTTGCCACGAAGCCTGCTGGTACTCGAATATAATACTCCTCAGGAAAGAGTGAAGCAACACTGCATATTGCCAGGGCCAGGAACCTGATTTGGCTGTGCATGCCCATAAGGCAGTGGACAAAAATCAAAACCATGATCAAAGTACTTGGCCTAAACCTGGGTCAGTGTTGATTTCTGAGCAAATCAGACATGGCTGCCAGAATTTCTAGCAAGGGATGATACCGTGGCAGGTAGTAATTCTTATGGTTCTAAGTGCTCATTTCTGTGGAACAGCGCATTAGTCAGTAACATAGGAACACACTGTCAAGTCCTGAGGGAGAAATAAATATAGCAAAAGGAAATGGATCAGGGTTTTAGCCAAGTGGGCTGAGCTGAGGGCAGGGCTTCCATCTGACTGAGAATGGGAAGAATCTGGCGCAGAGGCTCAGTTAAGTACCCTGAGGAGGTTAGGCCACTCTCCTGGACTGTGGGAAGGTCACAGTGACGAAGGCATGTGCTGTACTAAAACAGTGCATCTATAACTTTAGCATGCAGAAGAATCATCGGGCAGCTTGTTAAAACACAAGTTTCTGGGCTCTGCCTTAAGCTGTTCTGACTCTGGTCTGAGGTTCCACTCAGTGTTTGCCTTTCAGTCTCTCCCTTTCTTTCCTTTCTTTCCTTTTCTCCCTTTCTTCCTTTCCTTCCTTCCTTCCTTCCTTCCTTCCTTCCTTCCTTCCTTCCTTTCTTTCTTTCTTTCTTTCTTTCTTTCTTTCTTTCTTTCTTTCTTTCTTTCTTTCTTTCTTTCTTTCTTTTTTCTTTCTTTCTTTCTCTTTCTATTTAGAGACAAGTTCTCAATAAGTCACTACATTTCCTAAGCTGGGTTCAAACTTGTGATCCTCCTACCTCTGGAGGATGCTCCACCATGCTTGGCTCAGAGTTTGCATTTCTAACAAGTTCCCAGAGGAAACATTGTTTTAGAACAACTATCAGGAAAACAAAACAACAACAAGAACAACACTAATTTCAGTTCCCATCCACCACTGGGGGCAGGATATTTAACATGCTGTCAGCCTTGGTCAGATGCAGTTTAGGGAATACATGGGCCAGAGGCAAAAGATGAAGACTTCAATTCCTATTGCACAAGATAGCAAGTGGCAATAAAAAAAACCTCACCTTTGCCTCTAGTTTGAAAAATCAGATGAAAGCCCTGTCCCTGCTGTACTAACTGGCTTGGGTGGGGGACATGTTATTAGCATCTAGTAGAAGGTAGAACCCAGGGGTGCACCTGAACATCTACAATGCACAGGACCCCTCATCGACAGCAGTGCTGCATCAGAGGGCAGTGCTGCAGAGACTAATGTTACCTAGCAGTCCACCCATCAGACTGGGTTTCGCATCAGTTCACACAGATCACTGTAAGTAGCGTTATCCAGACTAACGCTGTCCATACTGAGACAGCTTATGATAAAAGAAACATTTGTTCTACCAAAGCAAACAAGAAGCCTCTCAAGAGGATAAAAAGAAAAGACCCAACAAAGGTAATGAGAGAGGAAGAAAGAAAACTGTACAGGGAAATTAGGTTAAGGAGGTTTACCTTAGTGAAATTCTAAATAGGAGTTTTTGGGAAAAGGAAGATGAGGCAGGCTCCATGTCTCATGTCACTTTGCCAACCTGGAAATACTGGGCTCAGGGCATGCTGATATAAAGGGCATGAAAGTGGTTAGTCCATCTTCCTACTGAGGATTTTTATGGATAAAGACACTACAGTAGTTTGTTGGGTTTTTTTCTATACATGTGCTATTCACTTTTCTAGTTAACAAATTCTACTCTATTAATTGAAACTCTCTTAAAATAGTTAAAACCATGAAGTACCAGATACAGTCCATCCTTCATCCAATAAATATTTTTGTTCATATTTATTCTAATTCTTCTCTTGTCAAAGAGAATAAATATATGAAAAAAATGTTCAACATCACTGGTTGTTTGAGAGATGCAATTAAAACAACTCTGAGATTCCATCTCACTCCAGAAAGAATGATTGTTATCAAGAAATCAATCAACGACAAATGCTGGTGGGGCTGTGGGGAGAAAGCAATCCTTTTCCACTGTTGGTGGGAGTGCAGACTGGTGTAAACACTGTGGAAATCACAGTGTCATGGAGATTCCTCAAAGAATTCAAACTAGAGGTTCCATTTGACCCAGCACTTTCCCTTTTTGGTATCTTCCTGAAAGAATTAAAAGCATCATACCACAGCGATAGATACACAGTCATGTTTATAGTGACACAGTTGGTAGTAGCTAAATCTTGGAAACATTACAAGTGTTCATCAACTAATGAATAGATAAAGATGTGGGTTTTTTTACACAATGGAGTACGACTCTGCCATAAAGAAGGGTGAGCTTGAGACATTTCTAGCTAAATGGATGCACCTTGAGACTATACTCTTAAGTGAAATAAATCAGGCATACATGTTTAAATACCACATTGTTTCTTTAGTGTGAGAAACCAAAAGTTGGAATGAGGACCAAAATGTATAACATATATTGGAAAACGGAAAGAAAATGTTCAAATGAGAAGGGGAACAAGGGAGGAGGGAGAAAGGAAACAAGGAAAAAGAAAAAAAACAGAATAGAAGGAAAAAATGGAAGGAAAGCTATTGTAAATAAGAAGGGGAAGAGGGGAGGGGAATGGGGAAAAAAAGGAGAAGCAAGATATATCATGTACAGGTACAATTTTCCTATGATGAATGTTATCATTTTCTATATCTAAATGTAAAAATAAATGTTTTGTTTAAAAAAATATAGAAACAGTGAAGTTAGTGTTTTTTAAATTAAATTAACATTTACTCTCTTACTTTGTCAAGCTAAATAGTATCCTTTCTCTTAACCTTTTTGTTTTATACCTTAAAAAGTAATTATTTTTATTTGAGACATCTCTAGTCTTTTCAAAGTCATGCTCACAACTGGGAAACTATAATGAGAAATAGTAGTTTTGATTCACATTCAATGGAATTTTTCCACATTTTTTGGCCAGGTTTTATGATAGATAGACACTTTCATTTTTTTGGTACTGGGGATAGAACTCGGGACCTTGCACTTGAGAGGCAGGCGGCGGAACCACTGAGCGAAATCCCTGGCCCCACTTTCATGTTTTTTGTTGCTACCTAAGGTAGGTATGTTTGATCATGATTTACAGATGAAGGAAATGACTCAGAGTTTTAGGAAATATATCAAAGTTCATGCAGATTGTAATTGGTTGAAATGAGATTCAAGTTCAGGAGCACACCCTTTTATGGAATGAAATGCTGCTCAATTTAGAATTGGAAAAAAAATTAAGATCTAAAAATAAGATTTCAATTCAGTTTTTCTGATTCCAGTTCCAGGAGTCATACGATAAGCAAAACTATTTAGAACATAAAAATTTATTTCAAGCTTTTGTATATCAGACCAATAGAAGTAATTCTGATCCCATTATTTGATTATTATAATTGTTCCACATTGATGACTCAGCTGTGAACTGAAAAAAAGGTCTCAAAGTGCACCCAAAGAAGAAAAGTACAGTCACTACGTTTGCTAGTTCCACCTAGGACACTCTCAAGGCCTGGTATGATTCATAAAATGGCTTAATGGCAATATCTTCATTTTTATATAAATAATATTGTTTTGATTATCTACGATTGTATGACAAATTATCTGCCAAAATTATTATCTCTTGGTTCCTGCAGGTGCCTCTGGCTCAATGTCTTTCATAGGGCAGCATTCAGGGTATAGGTCCTGGCTGCTGGCTCATCTGAAGGAGTAGCTGAGAGATTTTGCTTCCCAGCATATTGTGTGTTTTTCGATGGAATTCTGGGCTATTCAGCTGAGGGCCATAGTTCCTTATTGGCTGCAGACACCAGTTCTTTGCCACATATGCTTCTTCACAGGGGAGCTCACAGCAAGGTAGCTGGCTTCCATCAAAGCAAGCAAGGGGAGAAAGACATGAGTCACAGACTTTCAGGAACCTGGTCTTAGAAGTTATGTCTCATCATGTTGGTATACTCTACTTATTAGAAGTTCATCATTACATTCATCCTCTCAAGAAAAGGGATTGCTACAAGGTTGTGAATACTATGAGGAAGAGAATACTTGGTACCATGTTGCCTACCACAAATATTTATTAATCTTTTTATATGTTAAAATATTTTCCCTATATTTCTTTCTTTCTTATTTTGGTACCGGGGATCAAACTCAGGACCTTGCACTTTCAAGGCAGGCGCGGTGCCACTGAGCTAAATCCCCAGCCCCCTAAATTTCTCAAATATTTAAGTTACCCACCTATTCAGTGATATTTATAAAGTAAAAGTGGTTTTGCTATCACAAGGCTTTTACTTAGTCCTTGTGCCATCTAAATTGGACTTGAAGAAAAAAATAGATTTTAGCCAAGAAAGAAGAGAGCGAGGTGAGGATATTCTATGGAAAGGGAAAAATATATACATACCAAGGCCTAAAAATAAAAAAGAATCAGTTATAATATTAAACATCCTCACCCATAATCTTACCAGAGTATTATTGTTTGTGATTATCCATAATGACATAAACAGATCCGAATAACTGTTAAAGGTTAAATAATGGTTATTTCTATTTTATCATAGTTGTTTTCTAAATTTGACCCCACAAGATATACTGGGCCTAGGAACCAGGAAACATCCATCAACTAATTTTGCTTCTACCAGAGGGGATCTCCTATGGTTGAGCCTACAGAATGCTAGGTGCAGAGCAGATTTTGCAAGTACTTGTTAATATGGCCAATTTGGGCCCAACCTGATAGTCAAATAAAAATTAAAGTATCTCATGTTCCTGACACAAAACAGAAAATGCAGTAGAAGAGGATTTAGATTTTATTTTTTGGTACAGAGGATTGTACTCAGGAACCTTGCACTTGCGAGACACGCAGCAGCACCACTAAGCGAAATCCCTGGTCCAGGATTTTGATTATTTTGACTCTCTTCCTGTAGGGATTGGGTTTACACGTCAATGGTTAATATTAACATACTTTGTGTAATAAGTGTCAAGTCCCCTGACAAGCAGGGTAAAAAATTCATTATAGTATTTCTGAAGGTTGTTTGATATATAATCTCCATTTACAAAAAATACGTTCCTTTTCAAGAAGGATGTTAGGGTGAAAAACAGCATGCAACTTTAGGATAGAGTTTTGATTGTTATTAAGAGGTATGTGTACATTAAATTGTTATGTACAATGTAGAACATACACAAGAATAAACAGAATAGAATACACCATCAAACTATGAACGATTTTTCAACACCCACACCCCTAATGATACTCCTTCCATGTTACGGTTTTCCGTATTACTTTTGAAGCTCATTATAGACACCATATAATTTTATCTATAGATATTATATAGTATAGACTGCCAAAGAGGTAGCCATTTTTATGAAGCAAAACATTAATATCATTTTTTTCCTGAAAAAGAACAATATTTCCTTACTATTGTTAAATATTGGTTTTGTATTCTTATTGTTACTTTTTAAAAATAGTGAGGTGGATGGACAGACAGTTGGTTCTCAGTCTGGGATGATTTTACCCACTAGGGGGCATTTGGCAATGTTTGGAATTATTTTTGTTACAACTAGTTGGGGGGAGATGTGCTACTGGCATCTAGTGAGTAGAGGCTAGGGATGTTGCTAAACATATAGGACAGTCCCCCATGATAAATAATTGCTTTTTCCAAAATATCAATGGTGTGACTGTGGATATGCCCACTTAGGTAGATAAGAGCAGGAAAGAAAGGTAGAGGGAGGGGGAAAGGAAGGGAGGGAAGGAAAAGAGGAAGAAGAAAGAACAAAGGAAGGAAGGATGAACAGCAGTTAGAATGGGTAATAGCTTATATAGAAGAGAGATACAAAATATTCATGCTCTCTGGCAATTTTAGTCTCCACCCTAATGACAAAAATGGATTTATAATTGAAAAGTTGGTTTATAATATGTAATTATTTCAATCAAAATGTCCCATAAATCAGATGAAGCTTCCTATTTTTTAAGGGAAGAAATATTAATAGACCTAATGTTAATTAATAGAACATTTATTTCAAGTGTGGATAAAGTAGCATTTCTTACTTGGGCAGCAGAGTCAAATGAAATAATGAAGAAAATGTTTAATAAATAGAGGTCATGTTCTACAACAAATGAAAACTCTAGAAAAAAATTTAATTTGCTAAACAACAATTTGCCCAAGATAGCTTTCACTTGTGTAAAGTGATGCTATGAATGTTAATGGTTATGGGATATTTTAAAGATGAGCATTGGTATTAGTTACTTTAATGCAGATAGAACTCTGCTCATTATTTTCTACTCAGAAACTGCTGGCAATAATTTACCTAGCAGCGCAGCATTTCAAACAGATCAAAGCAGCATTATTTAAGTGTGTCCAGAGGGCAGATTTTAGCTGTCTTATACCTCAAGAAATAATACTAGCTTGCTTCCCAAGAAATAAAACATGCTTAACTAACTACCGTCTTCACACAAGTCCTGCACTCCATAAACGCACATGAATTCCACCTGTCATCTTGAAAGAACCCTCTCTCTGTCCCAAATAGTCTAAAATCTGAGGGGAGTATAGAACAAATGTGAGAAAGCCAGTCTCTTTAAACAAAAAGCAAAGTATTTTCCTTTAAACTAAACAAATGTAAACTAGATTCAGGAAAGGAAATGGCAGAGTCTGTAGTTGCTGTAGAAAGTGCCTGCTTGCTTCTGCTCACAGAGAAGTGAAGTCCAACTCTGAAATTTCAGGCAATTTGTATATCAAGCTCCTCCTTTTCTACAGCCTTCTTTTCCATTGGTAAAATTCTTTTGCAGGGTCATGTAGGGATCCCACCCCTTCTCTATGTTTTCACTCTGGAGCTCCACACAACTTTACACCTGAATGAACGCCAAGCCTCTGTGGATATATAAAGGGGACCTTGAGGAGGAATTTCAGTTACAGTGCAGAAGCAGAGGGAAAGGCATTAACCAGCTCTTCAGCCAAGCAAATCCTCCACTCACCATGCTTCCTCCTGCCATTCATTTCTATCTCATTCCCCTTGCATGCATCCTGATGAAAAGCTGTTTGGCTTTTAAAAATGATGCCACAGAAATCCTTTATTCACATGTGGTTAAACCTGTTCCAGCACATCCCAGCAGCAACAGCACGCTGAACCAAGCCAGAAATGGAGGCAGGCATTTCAGTAACACTGGACTGGATCGGAACAGTAAGTGTATTTCACATGTACAGTTTTTCTTCTTCCTACTTGGTAGCATTAGCTCACATTCCTGTCAGCTTGTTTCTTTGTTAACTAACCCGAACCATATATATCTTTGCAAAACAATCTGGGACCAATTGCTGCATGTGTAGCTTGGCATTCTTCTCTAGGTAGAGTTAACAGAATTAAAATAGAGGCTTGCTAATGACAAGTACAGAATTAAGTTTTACCAAACAACTACAATCCAGGAATTAAACTGTTGCTTTTTTTTTTTTTAACACTATGCAAAATAAGAATTTGAAAAACTGTTGTTTTACACAATTTAAGTTCAGGCTGTTTTGTCAGTTTATATCAGGATGTGCAATTTTGGTGAAGTGTATAAAAGTAATGAACTAACCAAAAGTACCTAAAGGAAGTCACAAGAGAAAAAATGTTCACATGATTTCCAAGATATGTCTAGTGAAATAGATTGCTGATGCTCAATGTAAGCGGCATAAAGCTAAAAATTCTGGATAGTCATTTTTTTCCCCCCCAAAAGTCCTTATTAATCACATCAAGTTTTAGGTAACTGTATATTTTTGCAAAAGACTGGGTATTTAAAATAACAGTACACTAATGTTTTGTATGGGGAGCATTTTTAAATCCTTTTATGTTTGCTTAATTGACACTAACTGATCACTACCTAGGGGGATTCAAATTTCTCCTTCTAACTTTTGTTTCGTTCTTTTAGAAGAGTTCACATGTTAATAATCAGGTTGAGAGAGAGAGGAAGAGAAAGGAGAGAGAGAGAGTGCAACAGTGTACAGGAAATCTTACACAAATCTCTTGCATCTCTTCCTTAAACTCTATTCAATTAGAGAAACATGTTAATGTCTTCCTAAGAAAACCAAGGTGTTTTAACTTTCCTGAAGGCTGTTGCTGCATTTAAGTACATAGGAAAGATGTGATTATTATGATTACTGAGCAATGTGGTAGGTATTCATTGTCAATGAACTGTCACTGCAAAAATGCTGAATCTCTGTATGCACAGGAACAAAAAGCTAGACAAGTCAAAGGCATCTCTGGCTGTTTCCAGGTGCATTCCTAAGGCAGCTGTGGGAAGGTGAGCTGGAATCAGGAGGGGCAAGTCCAGCTCACCGTGGAACCCAATTGTTTACCCTTTCATTTCAAGCTCACAATGCTAGATCTATACACATGTATGTGTACAGATGTATATTTTCTCACACTATTACATTCCCCCTGAGCTGTATCTCTTATCTCAGAAGTACTGGGCTACAGAGATGAAGTAAAACTAATTTAGTTTCTACTCTGAGTTAGCTTTTGTTATTCTATATAGGAGCACTTCAATGTCTTTTGTAATTTTTACTTTTAAAATTCTATCAGCCCTGTGCTTTTAAACATTCTTTTGTTTTTCCTAGAAAATAAACCTTAATTTCTTTTTGAGCTTATTATAGGGAAGCTTGTTATCCTAAAGTTTTGATAACAAAGCTCTGTTAAGGAAAAGTTCAAATATTGCAAGATTAATATTTACCGTAATTGTGTAAGACACATTATAAGAAACAATTAGAGAACATACTTATCAAATCCAAATAAGTAAAACAAAAAATTTGCCATGACCAATATTCAGGAAATGAATACCATGGTTCCTATTGCAGTTGTAAATCAGACATGTTAGGTATTTTTCTGCCATAAAATTCATGGAAATGTGGCCAAGTTGTTATGGCAACCATACATTCTTGATTTAGGGGCTTTTATACTCTTTAAATTTTGAGTTGTGGTGGTGTTTTGCCTTTCAAACATTTTACTATTTGTATTTTTAAAATAGAGTTTGGGAACTTATATTTAAAATGTACTTATTAAGTTTGATATGCAAAATGTCAAGGGTTGTACTCATGTCCACGTATGATACTGTGCAGATGAATTCTGTACTTGAAATCATACATTACAGAGTGCATATGTATTGTACACACTATTTAAATACTTTCCACATTTTTTCAACAGATTTTTTAAAAAATCTGATTAAAAGTACTTTCAGACATTAATTAATCAATAGGACCCATGAGAAAGAGAAGATTAAAGTATGTTCTTTTAAACTCATTACAAAATGAGTATTTACACATACATGGAAGAGCTGCTTAACTTTTACTGGGGGATGAGAATAAACAAATGAGGTTTCCCAATACTCTAATAAGCAATTAGCTAATGTTATACATGAAAAAAGTCAGGCCTAGATTTTTCTTTCCAAAAAAGCTATAGCCTTTATTTAAAATGATGCAACTGATGTCTTTCATGAAAGTAGGTACTTTCTTTTTGGCAATTTGTTATTATTTGGATATTATTTTGTCATCACAGCTCACTTTTTTTTTTTTTTTAAGAAGGGTTCCTTTGCTTTTTGTCTGTGATGCATATTCTTTTCTGTTTCCTGCAGGTCAGGTCCAAGTGGGTTGCCGGGAGTTGCGGTCCACCAAATACATCTCTGATGGCCAGTGCACCAGCATTAGCCCTCTGAAGGAGCTGGTGTGTGCTGGAGAGTGCTTGCCACTGCCGGTGCTCCCTAACTGGATTGGAGGAGGCTATGGAACCAAGTACTGGAGCAGGAGGAGCTCCCAGGAGTGGAGGTGTGTCAATGACAAGACTCGCACCCAGAGAATCCAGCTGCAGTGTCAAGATGGCAGCACACGCACCTACAAAATCACGGTGGTCACTGCCTGTAAGTGCAAGAGGTACACCCGGCAGCACAACGAGTCCAGCCACAACTTTGAGAGTGTGTCGCCTGCCAAGCCAGCCCAGCATCACAGACAGAGGAAGAGAGCCAGCAAATCCAGCAAGCACAGCATGAGTTAGAACTCTGACTCTCAGGCTGCACTGACTCTAACCATCTGCTTTACAGATTTGATTGCTTGGAAGACTCAAGCCTGCCATTGCTATTTTCTCACTTGAAAGTATAATGCTTTCTGCTTTGATCAAACCCAGCAAGCTGTCCTAAGATTCAGGACCTCCTCTGGGAATAGCTTTTCCTCTTAGTTTTTCAAGATGTGTGTATGTTCATGAATGCAATTTGCATTTAAATTCCATACATCCTGTAGTTTTAATCCCCGTCATTCTTAAAAGACTATTGATACTACACGCATTGCTCAGTCATGACATTTTAAAACAGAAAAGGCCTCTCTGTTCCTTAGCCCATCCCTGTCCTTTCCAGAATACATCCCTTCAAAACAGAAGTTTGAAAAAATTGTTGCCGTGAATCTTCACAGTAACATTTGAGAAAGGTGCTTTTTCAGTAATTTTCATGGGAATAGTTTAGCAGCCATGAGTGATCTTCCTTTGAAAGAGGGAGAAAGACCTTGTGACATTTCACTTCAAAAATAAGCCCTGTAGCTTTTTACAGTCTCATAGTTTAAATTATACCCTGCATGCTGACCCTTGCTTGGAATGGAATGCCAGAAATGCATGGCAGCAGCTAATAAGTAAAGCTGATTAACTATTTATTTGTCAATGTTATTATTTAATGAGCTTTCACATGTGATTGTTTTCAAAATGTTAATTTTTTATGTTTTGAAGCTTTTTCATGTACCTAAATATTTTCCTATATGATTTGTGGTTGATCTAGAAATATGAAAATACATTTTGTAGATATGTAAAATAAATATTTTAGTTTCCTTATTATGTATGTGTTTCAACATGAACTGTATCAATAGTATGGATCTTTTAAAACCAATAAGATGCTTTGTAAAGCTGAAATATGTAATACTTTCTTGTTTAGTTTGTGCAATCAGAAGGTGACTTGACCTTCAATTCTATTCGTTTCTTTTAACAAAAATAAACACTGCTAAAGTTATTGTCCTTGCCTATAAATGTAAAAAAGGATACATGTTTGCAAAAATTGTAGAATAAAGTATGAGTAATTGCTTTTGTGTGTGTGTGTGTGTGTGTGTGTGTGTGTGTGTGTGCACGTGTGGGCTAGGGATTGAACTCAGGCTTTGTGCATGCTAAGGAGAGCACTTTAACACTCAGCCACCTCACAGCCTCAGTAATGGGCTGCTTGGCTAAGTGACATTCAAACTTTGACAGAAATGTCTTATAAGAAAGGAGGGAAAGGGAAAGAAAGGGAGATCATGTCCTTAAAAAATGGGATCATTGAAAAAGTTGAGTGGCAGTCCAGCAGTCCTAACAAGAATACCAGATTCTCTACCACAGTAAGCGCCAACATTGCTGCATGTTACAATCACCTAGAGGCGTATTCTGAGACTCATTGCCCAGGCTTTCATCCAGGCTACATCAGAATTTCTGGGGACAGAACTCAGACATCAGCAGTAAAGTTTTCCAGGTGATCTCAATGTGCAGCTAAGTTTGAGGAAGAAAGAAATTGTGAAGAAACTAGTATGTTATACTAAGGAACTTTGAATATTATTGTATGGCCCCAAACCAAAAAATTAAAATAAACAACAATCTCCCTCCCCTAAACTACCTTTTCAGTATTTTCAAACATTGTTATATTAAGCAACATAATCACAGACTTGAACTTGATTTTAGAGTTAAATGACTGATGTGTTAATTCAATCCAATGATTGATTCAGTTACCCTAAATGAAGAAAATCAGAGTCTGGGTTATGTATGGGCAAGGTTTTCAGGGTTTTACCCTTTTAGATGCTGAGCACGGACAACTCCTTAGCACATTTTTTATAGCAGATTGTCCTTTTTTGTAATTATAAGCTTAAAAATCACATATATATTCTAGAAAACATCTCTAGACTTTACAATAATGCTAATATTGTATCATCAAAGAAAAAATAAATTATTATTGATTTATTATCTAGTCTTAATAACTAAGATTTTAAACTATCTTATATCATAAAAATTATATTAATGTTGAATATACCAAAATTTGATATTACTTACATCTATTTTACTTGTTCATCCTCAACATGGGATATTAAAAATAACAAAACACTTGGGACGATTTTGGCATTTCTTCCTTCCCAGTAAGATAGCTTCTTCTATAGAAGACCTTGGACATGGCCTCGAAAATTAGTGACCTAAGATCTGAGACAGGAATCGAAATGACTACGTTGTTGACTTTTACTAATAAAACACTGAAACAAAGCTTTCAGTTTAAATAAAATGCTTAAATCTTTCACTGAACTGATTTCTAATGGTGTATTAGAAAATATGTCACGAATAGACTGAGAAACAGGACATGGTGGAAAAGAAGCTTATAAATAAGACTTCTGTAGTTTCTGCTAAGCCAAGAATTGGATCTATTTCTTATGGTAACATTCAATTCGTTGATCTGTGTCAGCCCATGTTACACTGGCAATGCATCCATTGCACGAAATTTAACATCAAATTAGAGGAAAAGGTCAGCAATCAGAAGGAAAGGCCTCGCATAAAATCCATCTCTCAGTGAAGTGAAAATTAAAAATCAACGGAGTAGCTTCTGGTTATTATTTTAAAATGAGACAAGGGACTTGTGTCTGAATCGCTGATTATATTTTAGGTCTTTTCCCCCAGTTAACTCACATGCTCAATCTGATAAACTAGGTATAGTTTTATTGTCACTTTAATAACTATCATTTCAAAATGGTGGATTGTGGTAATTTTAGAAAGGTCTGATCTTTAGTTTACATTCAAAATATTCATCCATAAGAGGATTTACTTATCAAATTTATTTTGGCCACTGGATAAAGAACTTTTTTCAAGTGGTGTGATACATAGATAGCTACATGGATAGATATAAGTATACTGATATTTAGAGCCATAGTATATATATGTATCCCACATATAGACATATCAATAAGGTAATGAAAGAAAATTAATAGCACATATACAACTGAATTAAATATATAGTATGCTAGACTTAAGCCAAACATGGACATGGAACCTTAAAAATATGTATTTGCAGACAAGTTAATATTTTAGATCATTTATATTTATTAATTTATGCTAGTTAAAAATAATTACTCACTGGCAGAAATTTAATAATCATGTTTATTTTACTGTATAGTTTTTGAAGAGCAATGAAAATTAAGGTGTGTGTGTTTAATAAAAAAGACCAAATTTTAACTCATTCCTGCCCTTCCTCAAATAAGTAAGGTCTTACCAGGAGATCTTACAGTATCATTTACCCTATAAATCACTATTAAATATCCACTATGATGCTGGAATTAATTTTTTAATGTGCAATATGAATTGTCTGTTGAATATGTTTTTAATGGGTACTCAGCAAAATGGTCATACTTGGATAAAATAGTATTTAGTAGTAGCAAAATCAGGAAACTTTCAATTTGCTAAAATTGCTGAAAGCTTACATTTAGTATGCTATTCTATTATTTTTTGCCATCACCATGAAATTTGAGGGATCAAAATCTAATTCATTGTCTTCGGGATTAAAGTGTTATGTGGATTAGACTAAACTCTTGAAATTATTTGTTAGTTATAAGATGATAATTTGTTCATACCTTAAACTCAGCATTTATATGCTTTTACTAGTCATTAAGTTCCAATAAAAAATGAAATGCATGGCAAGGTTTTGATGGAATCCTTGTAGAAAGTCAGAAGTATGATGGTAAAATAACTTAGAATGTTCGGTGCTGGAAAGTAGCATTCTCTTGTAAGAATACATTTCTCTCCCTCAAGGAAGCCATGGCTTCCAGCGTGGTTTCAGTGGAACATATTGAAATTCAGTTTTATGTTGAAATAAGTTGAGATTTTTGAACTAAGTAGACATTTGGCCACTAGAAATCTTTGTTATATCCACCAAAAGAGGCCTTCTGGGATAGAATTCCCTAGGGCATTCTACACCTCAATGTCATTTTCAATTCCAGTGAAAATTCTATTTCATTCCTTCAACACATTTGGTCCATTTGTCTGTATATTTTGCAAAATATTTTGAAGAGCTATAAGGTAACAACTACTGCAGAAATCCCTTTGGGAAGATGTTTCAATTTCCAGGTTCACGAATTGATTAAAATGAATTCATGCCAAACTGACGGCATAATTATTTCCAGAGCAAATTAGACTGAGAGATAGTTTATCATCTGCATTGGCTGACTTGCTGAAGGATTTATTTTGTGTTAACAAATGAATGAAACAGTTTGGGGGATTCCTTATGAAAGAACTTAAAATATTTAACTTTAATTTTAGTAACTGCAAACCAAGAGTTAGCTTGTATTACTGATTTCATTTTTCACAGTGGGATTAGGTACTTGCATCTAAGACAGAATGCTTAAACTGAATGACATTATCAGTGACTCAGGCTTAGTCAAAGTTTATTGTTAAAATTAATCCAGAGTTTTCTGTGGCTTAAAGATGTTACTGTTAAAATATAAACATCCTTTTTTCAGTAGAAATAAATTCTTCTTCGAAAATTATCTTCATTTAAGTTCACACATATTTAAAAAATTTATCATATAGTATTGAAAAATGTTTCACAAAATAATCATTTGTGTCCTTCTATTCATTCAGTTGTTAATCTAAATTTGGTGCTTGACAATCTAACTGTCCAATAATTCAGACTTTAAATAGCCCTCTATAATCTCTAATAAGCACTGTATTTTATGTTAAATACTAGACAGCTTTTACTTACTTGTGTGTATATATAAATTATATATATCTATGATGTATATTATATATAAATATAATTATTTGCCTTGCTTCCTACTTTTCATACATAGTTTATAAGTTGCAAAATAATTTTTTCACCTTTTTAAAAAAACTTTCTTTAGTTCAAAAGTTTAAAAGAAAGAGTCTCTTAGGTGGGCATGGTGGTGCATACCTGTAATCCTAGCACTCTGGGAGGCTGAGGCAGGAGGATCAAAAGTTTGAGCCCAGCCTGGGGAACATTAGTGAAACCTTGCCTCAAAGTAAAAAAGTAAATAAATAAATTTAAAGGGGCTAGGGATGTAGCTCAGTGCAAAGGACCTGGGTTCAATCTCCAGTACCACAAAAACAAAACAAACAAACAAAATCTTTCTTGCCACAAATTTTTTATTACAAATGAAAGACAAAAAATTGCCAAGTGCATTTAATAAGAGTTTGCTTTGTTGGCATTACCTTTGCTAAGAGTTAATTTTAACTCATTTTTATGCTGATAAACATTTCACAATTAATCTGTGACCCAGTTTGATATGTTAAAAATAGTAAATGAAGTTTTCAATTTGACTCATTTGCGGTGAGTTTCAAAATGTGAAGTTGCAAATAGAAGACCTGGCATCTGGTTCACACTGCTCTATGACCAATGTGTTGGGTGAATTTGTGCTTGTTCTCTTAGTTTCCTGAGTCTCAGTGACTTCATCAGTAATGTAAAGGAGTTGAGGCAAATTATGTCTAAAAATCTTTTATCTCTAAAAGTTTCATATTTCATTATCTCAGACAATATGATCATATTTCCAGTCCTAATGACATCCACAAAAGCAGGTTTGATTTAAATCCCTTGAATTCTGATTGTTTCCTGTTTGTTCCATCATGAGATTTTAGAATAAGATTCTGGTTGAAGTTGTTATGGAAGATGATGTAGTGTATCACATCCAGTACCTGTGTGAGGCAGGCAACATGAGATAGAAGTAGAGGACCAGCTCCAGGGGGATGGAGATAATAGCTTGTTCGTAGGTACTTTCATTCTTTGTCCGAACTTGAGCAAACACCAGGAAGATGTTAAGGACAAGGGAAAAGATGAGGGAACTTGGTACAAAACAGATTAAAAATTGTCTGTTAAAAAGTCCATTACAGCTCTATTCCCTATTTCCTTCTAGAAAAAATATTAAGGGAAAGAGACTGCAATCTATAATGAGAATTTGTTTTATTGTAAAATGATGGTGTTATATCTTTTTTGAAAGCTTATATTTAAAAATATTGAGCATACATATTGCTTGTATCCATTGTTTAGAAAGATATTTTAAAGTAATTGAACACTTGTGAAATAATGCCATTGTAATCAATTTGCTCTGGAGAGGGGTGTGTCGTGATAGGATGCTCTGCTTGGTTGTATATATTAAGGTCCCAGCAAAGATATCTCCAAGGATCTGGAAGATTTTAGATTATACTAGATGACTCCAGTGATATCATGCAAGCCATGCTGTTATTGTATAAGTCGGCGCTCAGTCATTAACATATGTTTGAGGTTAATAATTTTTAAAGATTTGAATTGCATTTGTGTAAATGTATATTATATTCTCATTCCTTAATCCATATATTTGGGGAAAAATACAAGGAGATACTTCTAGCAGATGTTGGAGCTGGAACAAGGCTCTTTTTTGATCATTGTGTTCCTTTGGAGTTAAGACTTTTTTGATTCTGTAATATGACTAAGCTGAAACAGGTGTGGTCATTGGACATTCCAGGTTATGGATTTTTCTACTATGTTTTATTATCTCTTTTACTACCAGCAGTAATCATAAGCATGTTCAATAGGAAGATGACCATAACACCACAGGAGCTGTATGTTGGGCTGAAATGAAGAGCTAGAAAATGCTGATGATGGAGGGGAAAGGCCTGTAAGGACACACAATCAACACTGTAGAATAGCTCTGAAATGAGTTGTGGAAGGCCACAGTCTCTCAAGACTGCTGTCCAGAGTAGGAACCTTCAAACACTGTAATTTGAAGGCTATCAGAAACCTTGATGCTCTTTGCCTGGTAAAACAAAACACAGCAACAAAACAAAACAGCTCTTTCCAGTTCTGTAGCTACAGATTATTTCTGTTGTTTAACTTTTTAAATCACTGTCAAATATAAACATCTCTATAAGGGAAAACACAGCAAGGCAAGGTTTGCAGACTCAGTGCCACTGGGACCGGTGGGTTGGGAGCATAGCCAGGGAAAATGGTAGAGACCACACAGAAGAAGACAGCTTCAAATCTGCCACTGTACAGTAGCCAAATCATACCAGAAACCCAAATATTTTATATAAATCTCACTAATTTCTATACTAGCAGCAGATCATAAACATTCTGTACCTGCTGAACTATATATACCATACCTATTAATGGGCCCAGTTCAAACCATTACATGGGAGAGTGGAATATTTCAGTGAACTTTCCGAAGTTAGTAGACCTGAATTTTAATCTCAAATCTGCTATTTTGAATGACCTTAGAAAATCTGGCTAAATTGTAAACTTCCTGAGATCTGAGTTTATATCCCTGTGTTAATTAGCAACCCCAAAGGAGACAGATGACATATTCAGAGTAAGTTACAGGGGCTTTGTTTACGAGAAACTAGTCATGAAATTCTGGATGGGGAGAGCACAGGCAGGCCCAGCAGCAGTGTAGCTGCCATCCCTGGAGTCCTGAAAAATGGAGGAAGGATGAGGTTATTGAAGATGCAGAGAGAAGGGAACACAAAAAGAGACACAATGGGCTGTGGTCAATCTGAGTCCATCAAAGGAACCTGCAAAGCAAGGGAGCCAGGGGAAAAATAACCTTGTCATTCTCCCTGCTTCTTCCAGATGATCTCCTGCCAAGGCTTCCCACTGGCTGAGCTCATCTGGAGAGCAAGGAGTTGGGAGCTGGTGAATGTAATCCACATCAGTCAGCCCTTGCTTCCTTTCCTTTGCAACCTCCGAAACAACGCCTTGAATTTATTTGGCACTGAATTATTATAGAATTTGCCAGTTTTGCCTTTTGCTTAATTTCTAAAATGTAGCTATGAAGGTGCTCTCTAAGGTAATTTCCAGCATCAATCTTTCCACTTCATTATTTTGTACTTGAGATGAGAATGTAAAAGGGACAAATTTGAGAGCAATTCTGAGAGCTTTGGAAACTTTATTTTAAAATGCAGGTATCATATATCTCACAACAAAAGTAAAAATAAAAACAAAACAACAACAAACCAAACCAAATCAACCTAAATTAAAGCCAAAAGACACCAAAACTAAGATAACATTTTTTTGAGCAATATAATACGGCATATGAAATACAGGGCAATGTTTAGTATAGACTTCTATGGTCTCTGAGAAATTTTTGCATATTTAGCTTCCAGAGTGGGAGTAGGGGTTGTTGTTCCATGCTTTAATAACAACCATATACCTAGAATATGCTATGAATCATTCATAGATACTATTAATGCTTGATATCTGATCACCTATTAATTTTAATTTGAGTGTTTCAAAAAGTTTACTAAAGACTTGAAATGATATTAATTGGAAAAAACCTTAATAGTGTATAAATCCATTAAATTCACTATTAGACAAGGAAGGGAATTATAGGGAGGAGAGAGGATGGGTAAGGGTGGATGAATTTGAGAAAAATATATTAAACACATCGAACTCCCCCAATGTGAAACTAGTAGGGAGGGGAGGGCAAGAGGGGTAATGGGTTTGTGGAAATTATCAAATTATGTTAGGTGCATGTATGAACCTGTCAAAATGAAGGCCATCAATCTATACCAGTAAAAAGTAGAAAAAATGTACTGAGAACAGTGACTCAATATAATGCTCACCAACACACACCAAAAACCCAAAAAAATACATTCTATGATAAGTTTATTCCTCAACCTTAGAAAAGAAAGCATTTCAGGGCTCACCCTCCCTTATTCATTTTTTCCATAAAGGAACAAGAGCAGCTTTTCTCTTGCATCATTCCTGTTTTTACATAGTTTCAACAAAGTATGACTATTCCATCATAAATGTTTAGATTACTAATTTAATCTATTTTCTCTTTTTGTTTTGTTTTTGTTTTTGGTACCAGGGATCAAACTCGGGACCTTGTGCTTGCAAGGCAGGCGCCAGAACCACTGAGCTAAATCCCTGGCCCTATTTTCTCTTTTTAATAATTCAAATTCATTGATGGTTCATAACTCCTTAATGTCAGTATCTAATTATTTCCACCATTTTCCTCAAAAGAAAAAAAATTTTGTATTACTTTCCCCTATATATACTTTACTTATTTATAAATTCTATATAACCTTATCAATGTATTAGATACATTATAAAACACACATTTAAAAACATATTGGGTAAAATGAGACATAACTGAATACATCATTTTTTTCTTATACTCCAGTGGTTCATTAAGGATTACAAACAACAATATTGCTCTGATGTGAATACTTGTGTCCCCTCTACCACACTTCATACATTAACACTTAAGGCCAGTGTGAAGATGAGGTGGTCTTTGGGAGGTGGTTGGGTCTTCAGGGTTCTACCCCAGGACTGGATTACTGCTCGGATCATAGAAACTGCAGAGAGCTAGGCAGCCAGTCCCTCCTGCAGTTTAAAGATGGCATCTGTGAGGAACAAGACCTCACCAGTCATTGCTTTGATCTTAAAAGTCTCAGCATCCAGAACTGTGAGAAAGGAATGCTTATAAGCTTCTCAGTTTATGGTGTTTGTTATAGAAACCAGAAAAGGCTACAACAAAATGCACTAAATTAGCTGAAAATAATAATCCTCATATAATTTTGGAAAAATTAAGGAAAATTTTATATTTATTTGAACTGTACTTCTAAGAATTTCTTGCTTATTTTCTCAATTCAGTTACTACCCAATAAAATGCCCTGTGTCATCAGTACTTGTACATCACAAATGGGGTTCCTTTGCAATTACAACCTGATTAATCCTTCTCACATTTAGTAATTTATTTGCCATCACTTACTTTCATACTTGCCAAGATGGTTTTATTCACGTAAAATTCAGAATAACATAAGCTGAAATAAAATGTGTAATACTATTCTAAAAAGCACTGGCTGAATTTCAGAAAAATGTGTCCACATTTTTCAAGCTATATTTTATTCCTGGTCTTGTGAGAGGATATTTGAAGGAATTATAAACAGAGGCTTTGCTGCAAAAACTTCTTTCAGCATGGTTTGCTGGTATAAAAATGTTTATACCAGTATACCTCTATTGTGGGGGCATATTTCTTTTCTAGCCTTTAGAAACATTACATTCCCAATTAATGTCTGTATTTAATATGGCTAATACCTTTTCATTTGTGTCTGTCTCATAAAAGAAAGGCACATTAGATACATTAAAGTTGTCATTTCTGTAGATGAAAAGCTATTATTTTCTTTTACTTTTCTATGCAAGAAATAAGCATAATTTGGTAATTTCAAAATGACATCTAGCTTGTTTCCTGTTTTATGCTTGTTTTGCATAGGCAAAACCATTGTCATGTAAGTGACAACAATACATATAAACCTTATATTAATGATCAAACCCTCCTGGGATGAAAATAAAAATAATATTATTATGCATACCCATCTATTGCCTTTTTAATGTAAATCATGAAATACAGTGCTCACTTACATTAGGTTTTAGATACTTTTCTCTTTAATTTGATAGGAATTTCTTCGAGGAGTACACTATATTTTGTATCATCCATCTGTATAGCTTATGTGATGTCAATACTCTCTTGATAAGGATGAATTAGTCTAGCTTTTCCAAACCACAGAACCCTTAAACAGGTGAGGGACTGCTGACATGAGACAAACAGAGGCTCTCAAGGCCCACAGATAGCAAGTTGGTTGAAAATGTCACCTTATATTCCTCTACCCACAGAAATGCCCACCAAGCCATGTCAAAGAGGCCTGGCTACAGCTCTCCCTTCCTGTCAATGCTGGGCCTGGCAGTCAGTTCTTGATTCTTGGCTGGCTGAGGTCTCTTTGTAACAGATGAGTACTAAATATACAGTTGAGATTAATAAATTGAAAAATTGAAAGTGTTGGTGAGCTTTGTTGGGAGAGGCAGTTGAACACACAAACTGGATTTAGCATGTGTTAGGATTTTATGGAAAATCTGTTTCATAAGGATCATGTTTTTTTAATGTTTCTTATCATTTTCCCAACATTTTTTCAAGATCATTATCTCAACTCAGTGTTACTCTCCCAGTTCTCTTCTACATTCTCAATTATGCAATTGAGTCCCTTTTTGGGGTGGAAATAGGCATTCCAAATATGGTTTTGGAGCTCAAACAGATGACTTACTACAGTACATGCATGTTACCCTTAGCACAAAGAATCATTGTTTAATAAAACAGAAAAATTTCAACAATGTGTATTAAACAAAGTAGGTTTCTGTATAAATCTAACTGGTGAATGTCTTCTTTGATATGGTTTTCATATATTGAAATAGGGTTTTAGGGCTGAGTCAGGCAGTTATAATTGTTTTATTTCTTCTTTCTTAGTCCTAATAATCTTTTAACAATGTTCATAAAATGTTTTGCAACCATATCCAAAAAGGCATTGATATTGACATATTCTTTTAATTTGGTGAACCTTGAGACAACTTGGTCAAAACCTTTACTTCAGCCCTAACTTGCTGTAATTTGTTGTTTATTGGCTAAATTGTCTTTTCCCAGTAAAGATGACACTAGGGATTTAAAGGGCCATAGCAATGGCCTAAGGTGAGTAAATAGTTCACTATCACACTAGATCCTACCTATTTCTGTAAAGATAAAACATGGCACATTAATTACTAGTAATAAGATAAGCTGAACATAAAGATTTTAAAGTTCTATTTCTAATTCCATTTCTGAACCATAATGACTTAATAAAAGTCATTTTATTATTCTGCTTTAATTTTTTCATGTTGGCTAAAACGTGTTATTGGTGGAGGAGAATCATATATATTATTTAAGTTATTGGGATAGGTTTTGTCATATAGTTGCAATGTTTCAAGGTCTACTATATTGGCTATAGTTAAATTGATTCTGTGTATTCATGAGCTGTATTCCATTTAAATTCTATTGTTTTATGCCTTTGGATTATTTATTATCAAGGCTAAGAATTCTGAACATATTCTGAAGGAGAAAGTAGTATAATTCAGGAAAAAAAACTTAGATAAAACCACAAGAAAAAAATCATAAAGAGATGGCCTACACTTTGCTCATATGAAGCCTGAAATCTCACCAAAGGACATTGCCTAGAGACAAGGGACATGGAATTGTAAAGGATGCGTCCTCTATAGGGTACAGAAGCAGCTGTCAAAGTGTGGCTTTTAAAGTCTTAAGCATCAGCTTCATGTGAAACTCGTTAAAAATTCTAATTCTGTGCCCCTTCTGGAGATCTACTGAATCAGAAAGTCATTCAGGAAACAGTATGTTTTTACAAGCCCATCAGGGGCTTATGGTGCCTAAGTGTGTAAACCACTGGGCTAGTGTAAGGCTGGAGAGACACCTGAGCCGGCGCCAAACACATCACTAACTACAGATCAAATATGCTGTTGATATATCACTGAGACTGTAGATATTCTAGTAAGCCCTGAGGTTTTTTTTTCATTGTTGTTTGCATTGTTAAAAATTAATAAACTTCAAGTTTTAGAGGAGTTCTAGGCTCACAGCAAAATAAAATGGGAAGTACATACAGCTTCTGTATAAACTCTGCTCACTTGGGGAGGCTTATGACCTCCCTGAGTATCAACATCCCAGATCAAAGTTGTGCCTTTGTTACAAGAGGTGAACCTACACTGGCATGCCATCACCCACACTCCATAGTTTACATGATGGTTCACTTTTGATGTACATTCTATAGGTTTCTTAGTAATATGCACTTAAATGTCCTCTAATTTTTTTAGGCTTGATGGCTGAATTTCTTTTCAGTGCTGAAGAGTTTTCCAATGTCTGGATGTACCACAGTGTATTTATACACTCACCTACTGTGGATATCGTGGTTGCTTTCAAGTTTTCTTATTCTTGGATTCAATCCAGTCAATTAAATTCAACTATGTCAACTCTGATGAGGAATCATCTGTATCTCTTTACTGTTTAGTAGTTTTTGCCTCATGTATTTTGTCCCTTTATTAGATATATGTGTACATATTGAAGATCATTATGTCTTCTTTTAGAGCTGACTCCTTTATAATTTTGTAGTATTTCTCTTTACCCTTGATGAGTTTTCTTGTTCTAAAGTTGACTGTCTGAAATGAACACCTCTACTTCACACTTTCAAAAAATAAGTGTTAGTATATTTTTTTCAATCCTTTTACTATAAATTTACATGTGTCTTTATATTCACAGTGGATTTACTATAGATAACATATAGTGGGGTCTTGTTTGTTGAGCTACTGTGACAAACTCTGTCTTTCATCAGTATATTTAGAATATTAACCTTTAAGGGTATCATTGATATAATTGAATTAATACTAGCACTTTGTTATTGCTTTCTATTTGTTGCCCCTTTTCTTTGTTTCCATTTTGTCTTTCACAGTTTTTCTACCTTTATGGTTTCATTTGAGGATTAAAATTTTTTTCTATACATTTTATTGCAGATTATCAGGTTATAAAAACAAAAGCAGTCCATTCTTAATGTGTCATATTTGTGAACCTATTCATTTAAATAAAAACATGATACATCACAAAAACATAACTATAAATCTACTCTTAAAATTTATTAATCCAGAAATATCTACAGTATTTGGTGGCCCTGTACCAACCAATAATATAGTGAATAGTTTAATATTTTTATAAATATTGGGAAACAAATTTCTTTGGCATTGTTTATTATTGTTCTTCCAAGAGACTTATTGATTCAAATGAAATTAGGTCTGGATTTTTTTAGTTCATAAAATCTTTGGGGTCCAGTACAACTATAGGCTAATCGGAAATAGTTAGTAAAATTTTAATAAAGATAAGTTTGCTCAAAAATCCTTGGGAATCAGTCTTATTTTGAATTAGCACATTTTAGTCCAAGTTATGTAATTAACTGTCTTAATTAAGAATTTCTATGTAATGCATCCTAATGCCAAGTGACCACTAACAAACATGCTATTTCCAATTATGATGACTCTTGATTTGAAATAGAAGGTATAAAAATATTGCTAGCTGCAATACTACCACTGTCTCTGCTCCCTAAAGAAAAATCTTGTTTTAATATAAGAAATTCATTGACTTAAATGAATGTTAATTAAAGACAGTTTAATACTGGGGAAAATAAAATCTTCTAAATATACAGGAAGCTTATGAAAGAATCCATCATCATAATGAAGAATGGTTTTTCCAATAGTCTCACTTCCATGAATGATATTTTTATATGCCCAGGCCAACTTATCCAATGGATACTAAGAACCTATCATAGGTATCAACCAACTAACTTCCATTCCTACTTGAAGGGCTACTGCAAATTGCTGAAATTCTTCCTTGGTTGGTGAAAGAAAAGCAGCTCCAAATGTTAGGGTGTCCTGTGGGTTTACTTCAAAAGAACTTCTGCTGCTAACAACATTTACTCATCCTCCATATGAGACAAGTTCCAAGTCATTACTAAGATTTACATTAGTTAACATTTCAGTAATCACATCAATCTCTTTTTCATCAACAGTTTTCTCAATTTCATCAATATAATTAATTTTTCTCCGATGAAATGGTTCAAGAACTCCGTTTTCCAGAACAATTTTTGTCCCTTCTCAGTACCAGCTGAGCCCAAAACCTTTGAGTCATATGCTCTAGCAGTTTGTTATGTTCTAATCCTACTCCTCCACTAGCCCCTCCACTAGAACCAGAACCCTTTCTCCAGCCTTCTTACAGGCACTGTGGAGCAGAGCTCTATAGGCAATAAAGTATGCAATAGTGACGGCGACTCCTTGTTTGAAATCCAGTTTTCAAGCTGTGTGCAAACAGTGTGATCTACTATGAAAGCATATGTGGTTTAACCATTGAGATTGTGATGCTACAAAAGCCTGTTGTCTAAGCAGATACATTATCTCCAACAGATTCTGTTAGCCCAGTCACGTCAGAGCCAGGAATAGGGGTAAAAGTGGTTTTCTACTATAAGCACTGGAACAATATGCCTCCATTGAGTTGGCACCATGTAAGTGGACTTTGACCTGAATCTGTTGGTTATTTTGGAATTCTGAACTGTAACATCCAGCTGGATTTTCTTCCCTCTGGTCTACCAAAAAGTTCTAATAGCTTTTATCAGTTTCTGTCCAGTTGCCTGATGATCTAGATAATGCCTCTACAGTAGGAATCAAAATCTGCTAGGCCTCCTTCAGACTCTACAGAAGAAGTAGGCGGCCAGCTTTCTGTAACTTTTGTCTTATTTGAGCACTTTACATAATTCCCTTTTTCTCATTTTTAAAATATCAATTATACCTCTTTAAAAAAACTTTTCTTAGTAATTGCCCTAGAGTCTGCAACATACATTCACAACTAAACAAGTCCACCTTTAAGTCTTCAGTCATTCATGCTTCCTAACATTCAAGTGGCCAAAGAAAGCCACATAAGTGAGGTGTCAGCACTTCCTATCTATGGATTTCACAACTACAGACGAAAAATATACAAAAAATTGCACGTGTATTTAACATGTGCAGATTTTTTTCTTGTCAGTATTCCTTAAACAATGTAGTATCACAATCTTTCACATAGCAGTTACATTGTATTAAGTATTATACATAATGCAGAGAATATCTAAAATATATAGGGGGGATGCATATGGTTGACATGCAAATACTACACTACATTTTAGTATCTGTGGAGTGTCTTGGAACCAATCCCCTATAGATAACAAGGCACAACTTTTGTCTTCTTATTGGAAGAAACTGAAAAGTAATTGTGGGAGAGGGCAGTGGTATACAAGAATGGGTAAAGATCTGAAGTAATTAAATCTACTACACACGTCTTCATCCAAATCCAGTCTATGTCCCAGATCTTGGAACACTGCAATGACTCAATCCTTGTCAAAGCATTTGCAGTTATTGATTAGGTAGATATAAAATGCTGAATTGAACGTTTTTGAATTTTTATTATATTCACTATAAAGTATTTAGATGAAAGATTTAAAGCTTACTGTTCTGCAACATGATTTTGTCAGAGACATTTGATACAAAGAAATAAATAAAACTTTCAGCTTAAAAAAATCACTATTTTCAGACTTGATTCTGACCAGCCTATGGAAAAAAACCCCTCTCATCTCTCCAAAAACTTGAATGATCTTACATGGTGACCAATAAAAATTTGTCATTCTTAGGTAATGAAAACAAAGAAGGAAAGCAGTAACATTGAAAATGTGAAAGGTATATCAATAAAATATGGACTCAGGTCTGTTCTAGCATCCCTAAATACAATATTTTGCACAAATTAAATCATCCAACCCAAAGTTTTAAAGAAGAAAACACAGAATGTGTCCACTTATTAATCCCAAGAATATTGTTTTAAGCCTAGGAATATAACTTGATTCTTTGGACCTCTGTGTTATCGATTGTACAATGAGGGGGTAGGATAATTGATACTAAAATGCCTTTCTATGTGAGCATATTCATATTCTATTACAAGTTCATAGTGCTTATTCCATTATTAGTGCTCGTCCATTATTTGTACTAGAAAACAGTATTCGATTAAGAGGTCCTTTTTTTCATCCCTTGTTATTTAGGGATGGCCTTTAGCAAAATTTTAAAGTGGGCTAGAAATTTGTTTTGGCTTCTGATAAACTTGAAAAGAACAATGAAAGGTCAGTGGTCATTTAGACACTGCTGATTTCTTGAATTTATTCGTCTAAGGCTTCTTCAATAAATTTTAGGTGCTGTTACAGGTGGACGAAATACAGTGTTGAATAAAACAGGATAGGATTCCTTACTCATACACTTATAGTGAAGAGGAAATTTGTTTAATCACATTGGAAAACTGTTTGGCATATCTACTGAAACTGAACACATGCATACCCTATGACCCAGTAATTCCATTGCTATGTATAGATGCCTCAGAGGAGTATACATATGTTCACCAAAAGACATTACTTTTCATGAACATTTATTTATAGCACTATTTGGAATATTTCCAAGTAGACACTACCCAAACGCATATCAGCAATAAAAGAGACAATTAAACTTGGTATATTCACATAAAGTAATACAGGGCAGTAAGAATGAATAATCTAAAGTTTTCAATCAACATAAGGAAATATTTGACATAATTAACTAATGAAAAGAAAAGGTTTGTTCTCTCTCCCAGGTTCGGAGGTTCCAGTCAAAGACTTGGCAGATCCAATGCTTTGGCCTTTGAAGGGCATGGGGACGGCAATGGAAGGAAATATGTGACGGACCCTCATGTTCAGGGAGCAAAACAGAGGAAGAAGAAGGGGCTGGGCTCCCACAGCCCTCAACCCAGTAATATCCCCAGTAATCTAAGGACTTCCCAAGGCCTCATTTTCCAAAGCTTCCACAACCTCCCAGTAGCACCACTCTGGAGAGCAAGCTTTTAACACTGGACCTTTGGGGGACACTTACTGAAACCTCATAAACATCATACCGAGGAAAAGAAGCCAGACACAAAATGGTCCATCCTTTATAATTTCATTATATTAAGTCCAAGAACAGCCAAAACTAATCTTAGCTCTTAGAAGTCAGGAAATGTTTACATTTGGAGTACAGTTAGTTGTTCGTCTTTTATTAAAGAAATCTCCCTCCCTAAGAAAAGTGACTATGGGTAGCTTACAATTTAGAGAAGGAGACAAATAAGAAAACAAATACATGGCACTAAATGCAATGAAGGAAGTGAAGTGATTGTGATAAATATTGAGTGTCTGTGATGGGGAAAATGCACTAGAAAAAATGACCTTCGTTTGGCAATTACAGTCAATATACACAGAGCCAGAAATGATTCAAAACTGTTGTTTGCCTTCTGATTCTGAAGATACTTATTCAATAGGAGGGTCTCCATCCCTAGTGAAGCATGTAGATGGGTCAGTTGGTTGTAATGATATTTCAGTGTGCACAATTATGCAGTGTTCCTTGCATACCCTTGCTTTAAGAGCTGTACTTATTCTGCCCACCATGCCTATGGTTGCTCCTCCCCATTCTGCTACAATTTGTTCTCTTTTATCTCTCCTGCCCTGATGGATGTACTAACAATCAGCAGGCACTTGAGGACTTATAATGGGAACTGGTGACATTAAGAATATTTGAGTGGCTGGTACTTTGACTTCATTATGGACAAACATAATTTATATCTATTTATAATTTTTAGTAGTTGAAATCCAAATATTGGATGCATTTTTTTCAAACTAGAAAATCATTTTTTTGTGGCTATACTTAGGCATATGGGAAATTTCTGGCATACATTTAAAAATGACAGTAAAATCTGCCAATTTGAAAAGATCCCCACTGTGTTGCTGTAATAAATGAATATTAATTGACTGAACTCAAGTTCTACTTGAGTGGAATTTAGTCACCCATCTAAAAGTAGGTTACATTACACCAATCTGCCTGGGAAAGACCCCCGAGGTACTAGGTACATAATGAACTAATGATGAAGCCTTCATCATCACTTTTTTTGGCAATTAACTTGTGGCCAAAAAACTCACTTTCTATAATTACAAACAATTTTTAGAAGCACAAAATGTGTTTACAACATGCTGTCAATATGCAGCAGATTAAGTAACCTCCAAGAGATGTAACCCTGATGTTTGAGAAGAAGAGTCATCTCCATTTACCCCGTGCTCCCAAAGCTCTTAGCCTGGTCATCAAACCCCTGAATGTTACATCATCAGCGTGAGAATTAACTGATCTTGACACTGAGTTCTCCAGTCTGTGAAGGGGACAACAATTTGAAATCTCTTTTTGACAAGAGCTATTTTAAGCCTACTCTTAACTATTTGGAATCCAATTATCTATGATCTAATTATCTAGTTGTCTTTATTTGGGGCTTTGCCTCTCCTCCTCCCTTGTTCTTTGTTTTGTGGCTAATTCACTCCTCATTAATTGAACCAAATAGGAGGTAGATAGGGTAAGAAAAGAGAAGGGACTTAATTGGTCAATCCAGCAGCTAAATACAACTCTGGGCTTCTTAGAATTTTTACAATAAAAGCCAGGCAGAGATAACATTCATCCACTGATTCAGCAAAGTGGTATTTAGGAGAGTAAGAAAAATTGTGTTTAAATTTAAACGTTAGGGAAAGCAAATTTAAATAGTTCAGAAAATGTGATTATTTTCTAACTTTCAAGTTCTTGATTCAATTTCTTAAAGTAAAGATAACAGTATCTTGAATGGTTAATTTCTAAAATACATTCTGTGACTTTTCTGATTTCTGCAAAGTAATTTCTTGAATTATATATTTGGAAGAAAAAGTGAAAGTTGTCCAAAGAAAGGCATATCCTTGAGAATGGATGTACTTATGTCCAAGCACACAGAGAAAGATTCTTTCTTTCTCTGCTCAAACACAAAAGTATGGTTTTTGGAAAAACAGAAACTTAGATAAACCTGAATTTTAATCAAAAGTATACCCATTGTTTACATATATGTATACACATAAACACAGGAAATTTTAACGTTACTTGGATATGGGAGAGCTTAAAACATTAGAAATAAATTCAACTCAAACTAATTTTTTCAATCTTTTTCATTATGAAAGAAATTGGAGACAACTCATTGAATTCTATCAAATAAACAGTTAAGTAAATACCTCAAAATTTATAATGAGCATGCATATTCTTTTGAGAGTTAATTCCTTCATTCACAAGTATTTACTGAGTAGCTAGGGTACGCAAGGCACTCTTTTGTCACAGGAGACACTGCAGAGATATGGACAAACTGTTGTCCACACAGCTTTCATTATGGAACAAAATGACCAAGGAGCAGCAGAACGGGAAAAATTCAACAGTGCAACCATTGAGAACAGAACACAAAAACTGCTTTAATGATTAACTGCCAAACTTCCAACACTTCTGTGGGTGGCAGGTTGACTGCCTAGACAGGTATAAATCATGCATTCGCTCAGGACATGCTTTGCCTTTTTATTTATAAAAGTGCTTAGGGGCACACAAGTTGGTACTGGTTGGAACCCTCAAACACCATCACTTTTTTTCTGAAGAGGAAGGACAACCTGGAAAACAGAAGGCCACCATTCTTTCATAAGCTTCTTAAAAAAAAAGAGCTCACAATGGATAAAGTATTGTGTTAGACACTGAGGAGTGTGTAATAAAAGTATAAGGCAGAAGGAGATAGCATTTTTCCAGTCAAATGTGATGATACACAACCCAAGAAATAATAAGCAATGTTAGCAGTGAGTTTTCTTTAGAGTTCATGACAAATGTTCACATATACACACACACATATATATACACACACATATAAATATATACACATGTATATATATACACACATACACACATATATACACATATATTTCATAAACATTTTATTCTGAAAACAATCGTGTGAAGTAAGACAGGAAAATGATATTGTTATGCCCAATTCATGCAAGAAGAAATTGAACTCAGTAAAAATGAGAATGACTTTTTCAAGTGTTGCAGTGCTAGGGATGTAGTAAGATTCAACTTGGTTCCTCCCACTGAATGATCCGTTATGTTTTTCATCACATCTTACTTTTCCCCTAAGATTGTTAATGGACTCACTCATTCATTTATTTATATATTTATTAAACTTCTATTTTCTAGCGATTGCAAAAAGTACTGGACATATAAAAATGAGGTATTGTCTTTTCTCTAAGTTTCTACACATGTGAATAGCACTTTATCTCTTATAAAACTCTTCACAAAAACAATAATAATTATCACATCCTATGCAATGTATCATTATTACTTATATTTTGCAGATGAGCAAAACATTTTACAACTTACCAAAGACCAGAAAGGTAGTAGGGGCTCAGAAGTGGCAGGACAAAAAAAGAATTGGGCCGGGGATTTAGCTCAGTGGTTCCGGCGCCTGCCGCGCAAGCACACGGTCTCGAGTTCGATCCCCGGTACCAAACAAAACAAAACAAAACAAAACGAAAACAACAATTAGGATGTATTACATACATGTACCAACTCCTCATGATAAATGTGATCACTATGTACTGCAAACATGTACTATAAAAAGATAAGATAGAGCTCAGGGAGATTCATTCATTACTTAAGTATAAAATGTGTATGAAGTAGAGGACACTAGTTCTAAATTTTTTTGGACATGCATCTTTCACTAAAGACATTTCATCATGTACTAGCATACACTTTTAGTTTGCATCTTTAAAAAGTTTAAATAGTATCATGTGCTACTGTACTAATGTTACTCTACAAAACTCACAAAAGTACGAATGGAAGTTTTACTATTTACTCCCTGTACCCTACTGGATTATTTTACATATCTTCAAGGGTACACATACTTTCTTTGGAGATCATTGGTGTAACAGACAATTAACTCTGAACAAATATTAAAAAGAGGCAGTCAATACCGGTAAGTGGTAGTTGGACTGAGTTCAGGGTGTGTATTAAATGATAGGCTAATAATCAGAAATCTAGCAAAATCTGATCCTCAGAACCAAGCACGAATGTCTATATGAAAATACTAGTGAAATGTCAGTTTTCTATATTCACTCCTATCAGTTTTTTTCTGGGTTACATTTTTCAGCTTTTTGACAACCTGACAATCAAAAAGGTTGATTACAGAAAGACTGTGAACAAATGAAAGTCTGCTCTACAAGCACAAAAAAGAGAAATACATTTCATTCATGTAACAATCATACAAATCCTTTTTAAAACTCAAAAGAGGGGAGGGACTCTTTGAAACTTAGAAACATTTGATTTCAATTCTCCATTAGCTATTAATATAATTTGTGCTGTCACAATAACTGCACCCCTCTATGACAAGGGTTAGTTTCCATTCACAGAAGAAGAGCTCACTTTTCCCTCTAAAACAAACTCTAGTTGAGCTCCATTTTAATTACTTATTTATAATTTGTACAAACTGTCTCTCATATAAAGAGTTTCCACTTCAAATGCAACCATTTCAAAATTCAATTTTTTATGTAGATGCTAGCTCAGTGAGCAGTTTTTACCAGGGGAAGAAAAGAAAATTTTAATTCACTATTACTTTGAAAGATCTAAAACACATAATTTAGGAGCTTACAATCTTTTTAAAAAAAATTCCAAACCAAACACACACACATGCACACTTACACATAAACTGCCCCCCACCTTCTAAAATTAAACAAGAAGTAAAATAATACGAAATGAAAATTTTCATTTGTACAGCTGTATTATTCAATTTCAGGAATCAAATTTACAGTGTATTTTCTGGCCATGGTGACTTCTGGAATTTTGCAACATGGTGGTCTCAGCCCCTATTAAGTCAGAACAAATTACTGGGAAATGAAAATATGGATTTTTAAAGGAATAATTATGTCTCCATGTTACATGAAGGCCCTTTGAAAAACTAATTGAACATATTTAAAATTCAAAAAAAGCCTTTTCAAAGTTCAACAACAAAGACTGTTAAAAATTGAGTCACTGTGCAATTTTTGGGAATATTTCATCATGAATAGAGAGTTCAATTTCAATTTATTTAACCCTTTTATTCAAGAAGAATTTTAGTATTTTTTCTGGCTTATGTCAGTAAATTTTTGAGTTTTTTTTTTAATGCAACCCAAGACTTAGCACATATGAGATGATTTTGGAAATAAATCTTAGGACAAAATTAAAATGTTGAAGGAAGATGATAAAATGAGTAAATAGAAATATGGAAAAATAAATTTATACTATGGGATGATGATGTAAGAGCTATTATTCAAGATAAAAAGACATCTTAATTTCTAAGGCATCTTTAGTTTTCAATGCCTTCTTCGCTTACCACATCTTATTTTATGCAGGGAAGTTTGCACTAGCAGATAGTGTTAACTGGAGAAAAATCTACTGCAACATTTTGAAAAAAAAAAAGGCATAAAAGAGTTGAACCTCACTACAAAGAGTACTGAAAACAGATTGGAAACATTGTCTTATATTTTCAGAGGCAACTACAGATTGGCAGATCTGGGGTCTCAGCCCATCAACATGTTTTGGCAAGTCACTAATTTCAGGTTCTGTATCTGTAAAAAAGGAGCAGTAATAAGCTTTGTCACAAAAAGTAGCTGAATGAATTATTCATATGAGCACCTAATACTGTGCTTGATATGTAATACATATGATTTGCTATAATTGTTCAACAAGCTTACATCATCATAGAGTAAAATTTGGTATACACAATGAATGCTCTCATGTTCAACTCCTTATACAATACTGCCCTCTGTTCACCCTGCTCAGTGACAAGTTGTTAAACTATACCAGGGTTTCTACCTGTGTGGAAATCTAGCATAGTGATTATCAACATAGGTGTTTATCAAATGACCCCTTCCAAGCTCCTATCTCACACTGTGATTTAGCATCTACACTTGTAAAAACCTCACAGATGATTCTGATGTGAGAACTACTAATTCAGGTTGTGTGCCAAGGAGAAAGCGAGCCTGCTTTTTATCTCCAAACTCTCCAGTTTATTAGGGCAAAGCTGTTTTTGCCTTAGTTGTTGTTATTACTATATGAGCTTTCTTTGCGTCCACATGAGGTGGAATAGAAGCCAAAATAAATCAGGTAATGGCAAAGAGTAAAGATGACCACTTTCCCTATTTCATCTGAATTTCTCCATGACTTTTTCCACTGTTTTCTGGCCTGACACATTTACTTATGTTCTTCAGATTTGTAACTGGGAAGAAGGCTCCAAAAGATAGGATTTTAATCCAATTTTAGTACAAATACATGAAGAAGCAATTTATAGTTCAAGTGTAGCATACATGATTTCAAATGAGAAGTCTCATTCAACAAGTTTTTTGAAGTGGGAGCCCATATGAGTTAGATTTCCTGATGCTGGGGGGAAAATATCTGACACAATTTAAAGGAAGACACGTTTCATTTGGCTCATGGTTTTGGTCCAAGGTTGGCTGTCTCTAAGGCAGAAACATCATGTGGAGTGTGGCTGAGTAAACCTGCTCATTTCATGGCTGTTGGGAAGCAGAACACAGGAGAAGAGCTCTAGTGAGAGATAGACCCTCCAAAGACAGGTCTCCAGAGACCTTCATCCTCCAACTGGGCTCTACCTCCTAGCAGCACATTCAGCTATGAACATCATGGATTAGTCCACTGATGAGCATGGTGTCCCCATCATCCAGCCACTGCTCCATGACTGACAATCATGATTGATGGCCACCCAGAGCCCATGTCATATGAAATGAGTTAGGTAGGTGAAATACATTATTTTCTTCTCATAGTTACCACCAGTGGGTTATTTATCAAAAACTGATATGGAGTAGTCATTCTGTTGAAGCAAGTTTATGGCATCTCTAGTAAACACTAGGGGCCTTTGGCTCCCTATGCAACATAGTATAGGCTTAGTGTTCAGAAATTCCTGGTTGGCTCAGTGTATAACTCACAGTGGAGAAATAAAGCCCATATTATTTTGTAGAAATTTCTCTATTTTAGAGTAAGTGGCTACAATAAATTGAGTATAAAGTGAATGGCGGTATAATTCTTTTTAAATTTAGTATTCATTTAGGTATGGTCCATACCTACACTGAAATCACCTAAGGAGGCCTATGAAAAATACAGATGAGCTGGGCATGGAAGCTTATGCCCGCATATCTGAAAGGTTGAGTCAGGAGTTCAAGCACAGCCTGGGCAACTTAGCAACTTAGTGAGACTCTGTCTTAAAATAAAAATGTAAAAAAATAGCTGGGGATGTAGCTCAGTGTAATGGACTTGGGTTCAATCACCATCACCACACTTATACCCACAAAACTGCAGATTTCTGGGATCTCAGACATACTGAATAAAAATGTTGTTAGCAGGTATTAGGAATACATTTTTCACTGCCCCCCAGTGCCAAGGAGCAAAGCTGCCCCCAGCGCTGAGGAGCAAAGCTTCCCCCAGTGCTCAGGAGGAGATAAGTCTTCAGGGCCAAAATACCACCAACCCCAGTGTTGAGGAGCAGAGCTGTGAGGGCTCCAAAAGCACTCTCAACCCCTTGAAATGAGAAGACACGTAAACAAGTCACAAAACCACTTCCATTTCACGTGAAGCAAACCAAAAATGAAAGGTGATGGAAAAATCTGATACTCCACCACCTGGACTTCCTGAGCTGGCAACAAAAGAGGATCTAGAAAAAATGAAATCAGAAATAATTTTTCAGACAACAGCAGAGATTGTACCCATAGTGCAAGACATAATTAATAAATCTAGAGAGGACATAGATAAAAAAATAGAGGAGCTGAGGAACATGATGGAATCCCAGTATAGGAAACAAATGGAATCCACAGAACAGATGGAAACAGACTTCCAGGAGATTAAAAACACCATTGAAGTTCTCTAAGCTGGACTGGCTAGGTGAGACAAGCAGCTCGAAGCTCTGAGGCTGTCCTGGGACCTGCCCATGCCACGGTGAGGTCCACTTAGTGGGGCACCTCCAAGGTGCAGTACCCCCTACCCCGCCGTGTGCCTCTGGCCTTCTGGCTTTTCTGCTACCTGGTCCCATACTACAGAGGCACAGGAGATTATAAAGACCCTTGTCCTGAGCACCACAAGATAGAGCAGAAGTTAGTAACAGAAAGAGGGCTTCTCAGGCTCCTCAATGAAAACTGAAGCTCAGCGGAAAAGTAAAGAGAACCTCTACAATAAAGGCACATCAGACCACTGTACTTGGTCTGCTGCTGGTTTGCTGAGACTCATTGACTTGTATATGCACATGGATTCCTACATTACCTACTGTGACAGCAGAGACACACCCCGAAGGAGGCCCATAATTTCTATTGCTATTTGCAAAAAAGATAAACTTTTTTTTCTCCTATTTTCAATTATTAATTTTTACTTTTTTTCTACTCTTCAAAGTTTTACTTTTCTTTCTTTTATCTTTTCTTTCTCTCTCTCTCACTCATTCTCTTGCTGTCCCACATTGCTCCTCATCTCCCCATTTGTTCCTTTCTGCACTGAATTTGGATTTCTTCCTTATTGTTCTTTTCTTCTCTTTTTCCTTCTCTTGATTATCATTAGGTTTAAAGGAAAGTAAATTCGGTATCTAGCCTCCCTGTTGCTGTTAGGTGATTCAATTCACATCTTTGTTCTTTCATTCTGCCTTTTTCTCTTGCCTTTAACAACTTCTTAGAGTTTGTGTGATCTTTCTGTATCTTCTGGCCTCACTGCTAATTTCACCTGTTCTTTCTACCTGTCCCTCCCTCCCCAACTGCTTTTAACTCCCCACCCTGAAGGGGAAATATGCTATATTGAAGAGTTTATTCATTATAAACTTATGTTGGGTTGGTCCTCAGCTTTAATTTAACTCACATAGTTAAAAGTGATAGATTAATAACTACCACAAATTGTCATTTTCTAAGCTGTGCTTGATGCTATGGTATTGCTGACTATGTCATTTGGGCTAACATGTTGTGATTGATCTAATTAGTTTTCCTTCCTGGTATAAGGAAAATAAAATAGCCTCAGAGTCATTAGAGTCTCAAAACCCAAACACAAGCTATATTTGGAAGACACCTCTGAAAAGCAATCATTCCACAAGGGTTTTAAACACAAGCAACAAAGATACCTACATTAAGCAATTTTGAAATATCAACCCAGGAATTAAACCAAGGACAGTACCAAAAACAAAAATGAGAAGACACTTAAGCAAGGCACAAAGGCAGGCTTCCATGCCACAAAAAGGAAATTCTGGGGGAAATGAGGTGGAAAAGTCTGATAAGCAACCACTTGGACACCCTGAACTGATAGCACAGGAAGTAACAAAGCAGATGCATGAGGCTCTAGAAAATTTCAAAACAGAAATAATCTTCCAGATAAATACAGACATAGTGAGCAGAGTGAAAGACATGATTAGAAGCTCTAGAGCAGAGACAGATAAGGTAACAGAAGAGATCAGAAACATGCTGGAAGCCATGAATGCCCAGCATAAGAAAGAAATGGAAAACATGAGCCCAACATAAGAAAGAAATGGAATCCATGAAACAGATTCAAACAGATATTCAGGAGATTAAAAACTCCATCGAAAGCATGCAGAGCAGACTAAGAGAATCTGAAGAAAGAATATCAGATATAGAAGACAGGATCACAGTTAAGGACCATGAAAACAGAGATTTCTTAAAGATAGTAAGGGATCATGAGAAATCAATCCAATAGGTGCTAGATGATGCAAAGAAGAATAACATAAGGCTCATAGGAGGCCACGAAAAAACAGGAGAAGGTACAATTGACATAAAAAACTGTTCACAGAACTAACAGTAGAAATCTTCCCAGACAGAGGTAGAGAATTGGACGTAAAAATAAGTGAGGCATATAGAACTTCCACTGGCCATGACCAAAAAACATCTATACTTAGACTTATAATAGTCAAGATCCCAGAAATGCAACAGAAGAACAAAATTCTACAAGCAGTTAGAGAAAAGAAATAAATCGCCTACAAAGGAAAGCCCATCAGAATCATGGCAGATTT
This sequence comes from Heterocephalus glaber, assembly GCF_053883595.1. Lineage (NCBI taxonomy): Eukaryota > Metazoa > Chordata > Mammalia > Rodentia > Bathyergidae > Heterocephalus > Heterocephalus glaber. Next base: position 13,421,306 of record NW_028258156.1, read on the forward strand.
CTCAACACAAACCCTCAAATGAAGGAGAGCCTGGAGTGAAGTATTTCAAACCCTAAAAGAAAATAACTTCCAACCTACACTGTTGTATCTGGCAAAATTATCTTTCAAAATTGATGGGGAAATTAGATACTTTCACGACAAAAAACACCGAGAAATTTCATGAACACTAAACAGAGCTCCAAACAATTTTAAACAATATCCTAGAAAAAGACAGTGAAGCTCACAACTCCATGAGACCCAGCAGAGAGAAGACACCACGCAAGGTAAGACACTAAAGCGAAAGGGGGGAAAATAAGAAAGAAAAGAGCCAACAATAGTAAAACATCATGACAAGGATGAGTCAATATCTCTCAATTATAACTATCAATGTTAATGGCCTCAATTCACCAATCAAAAGAAATAGACTGACAGAATGGATTAAGAAGCAAAACCCAGCAATATGTTGTATAAAAAAAAACACACCTAACTCAAAATGAAATCCATAGACTGAAAGTAAAAGGATGGAAAACATTTCTCCATGCCACAGGAACCCAGAAAAAAGCAGGCGTGGCAATCTTATTTGCAGACAAAGTAGATTTCAAACCAAAACTAATTAAGAGAGACAAAGATGGTCAATTACATCCTTGTGAAGTGAACAATCCAAGAGGAAGAGATGATAATCCTAAATATATATGCACCAAATACGAATGCCCCCAACTATACAAAACATATTAATGGACATGAAAAACCAAATAAGCACTAATACAACTGTAGTAGGGGAACTCAACACCCCTCTATCACAAATAGACAGATCAACTAGAAAAAAAATTAACAATGAAATTCTAGAACTGAACCAAGCTATTGAACAAATGGACTTAATATATGTTTATAGAGTGTTCCACCCCACAAAATCAGAATGCACCTTCTTTTCAGCTGCACACGGGTCATTCTCCAAAATAGATCACATGCTAGCTCATAGGACATGTCTAAGTAAATGTAAAAGAATCAAAGTTATCCCCTGTATATTATCAGACCATAGTGCAATACAATTAGAGATCAATAACATAAGAAACGGCAAAACTCCCATGAACACATGGAAATTGAACAACACCCTCCTGAACAACCAATGGGTCACAGAGGAAATTAATGAAGAAATTAGGCAGTTTCTACAAGTAAATGATAATGCCAGTACAACATTCAGGAATCTGTGGGACACAATGAAGGCAGTTCTATAAGGGAAATTCACAGCACTGAATGCCCATATTAGGACAACAGAGAGAACTCAGTTAAATAACCTAATGCAGAACCTCAAGCTCCTAGAAAAAGAAGAGCATAACATACCCAAAATTCATACAAGAAAGGAAATTATAAAGAGCTGAGCAGAAATCAATGCAATGGAAACTAAGAGAATGATACAAAAAATCAATGAATCAAAGAGTTGGTTTTTTGAAAGTATAAATAAAATCGATAAACCTTTAGCCAACCTTATCAATAAAGGAAAGAAAAGGCTCAAATCCATGCAATTAAGAATGAAAAAGGTGAAGCCTCAACAAATCCAGTGGAAATTCAGAGAATCATCAATACCTACTTTGAGAACCTGTACTCTACTAAAATGGAAAACACAGAAGAAATGCACAGATTCCTAGATACATACAAATTGCCAAAATTAAATGAAGAAGATATAGAAATTCTAAACACCCCAATAACAATGAGTGAAATTGAAAATGTAATAAAAAACTTAACAACAAAGAAAAGCCCAGGTCCTGATGGCTTCACTGCTGAATTCTACAAGACATTTAAAGAAGAACTATTGCCATTACTCTTTAAACTCATCAAAGAAATTGAAAGAGAAGAAAGGCTTCCAAATTCATTCCTGGAAGCAAGTGTTACTTTGATCCCAAAACCAGGGAAAGACCCAACCCAAAAAGAGAACTACAGACCAATCTCCCTAATGAATATAGATGCAAAAATCCTCAACAAGAAACTTGTAAACAGAAAACAGAGTGTCATCAAGAAGATCATACACCCTGACCAAGTCGGATTTATCCCAGGGATGCAAGGATGGTTCAACATCCATAATGCAATAAATGTAATACACTTTATTAACAGAGTCAAGGACAAAAACCACATGATCATTTAAATAGATGCAGAAAAAGCATTCAACAAAATCCAACTCCCATTCATGATAAAAACGCTAAAGAAAATTGGAATAGAAGGTCTTTATCTCAACCTCATTAAGGCTATCTATGAAAAACTAACAGCCAACATCATACTAAATGGTCAAAAACTGAAAATTTTCACACTAAAATCAGGAACAAGACAAGTATACCCACTATCATCACTCCTGTTAGATATTGTTCTGGAAACATTAGCCATAGCAATTAGAAAAGAGAAAGAAATAAAAGGAATAGAGATAGGAAAGGAAGAAGTGAAACTGTCATTATTTTCTGATGATATGATACTTTACATAGAAGATCCAAAAAACTCAGTCAACAGTCTTCTAGACCTAATTGACAGATTCAGTAGAGGAGCTGGATACAAGGTCAACACTCAAAAAAACAATAGCCTTCTTATATGCAAATAGAAGACCCATTGAGAGAGAAATTCGGGAAATAATTCCTTTCAGAATAGCATCTAAAAAAATGAAATATCTAGGAATCAACCTAACAAAGGAAGCAAAAGACCTCTACACAGAAAACCACATTTCTCTGAAAAACGAGATCGAAGAGGATATAAGAAAATGGAAAGATATCCCTTGTTCCTGGGTAGGAAGAACCAATATAGTGAAAATGGTCATACTTCCAAAACTACTATATAGATTCAATGCAATGCCAATTGAAATTCCAACAATATACTTCACAGAACTAGAGAAAATAACCCAAAAATTCATTTGGAAGCAGAAGAAACCTAGAATAGCAAAAGCAATTCTAGGCAACAGAGACATGGCTGGGGGTATCACAATCCCCAATGTGAAACTATACCACAAAGCTACTGTGATAAAAACAGCATGGTACTGGCAAAGGAACAGACTCGAAGATCAGTGGAATAGATTAGAAGATGCAGAAACAACTCCAGACATACTCAGGCACCTCATCTTTGACAAAGGAGCCAACCACCCTCATTGGAGGAAAGATAGCCTATTTAATAAATGGTGTTGGAAAAACTGGATTTCAACCTGTCAGAGATTAAAAATACCCATACCCCTCACTGCACACTAAACTAAGATTGAAGTGGATTAAAGATCTAAATATTAAGTCAGAAACACTAAACTTGCTGGAAGATAAGTTAGGTAGAACTCTTGATGACATTGGCATAGTAAAAGGCTTTATGAACAAATCTTCAGTAGCATAGGAGCTAGCACAATGAATCAACAACTGGGATTTCCTTGCATTAAAAAGCTTCTGCACTGCAAGAGAAACTACCAACAGAGCTAAGAGACAATCTACAATGTGGGAAGAAATATTTAGCAGCTGTAGCTCGGACAAAGGTCTGCTATTGAGAATATATAAAGAACTGAAAAAAATGAGATCCCCTAAATTCAAAGACCAAATTCAAAAAGGGCATCTAAAATGAACAGACATTTCTCAGACAAAGAAGTAAAAACAGCAAATAAATATATGAAAAAATGTTCAACATCACTGGTCATTTGAGAGATGCAGATGAAAACACCACTGAGATTCCACCTCACCCCACAAAGAATGGCTGCTATCAAGAAATCAACCAATAACAAATGCTGGTGACGGTGTGGAGAGAAAGGAACCCTTCTCCATTGTTGGTGGGAGTGCAGACTGGTGCAACCACTGTGGAAATCCGTATGGAGTTACCTCAAAGAACTAGGACTAGAGGTCCCATTTGACCTAGCTATTCCCCTACTGGGTATCTTCCCCAAAGAAATAAAAGAATCATACCACAGCAATATATGTGCACCTATGTTTATAGCAGCACAGTTTGTAATAGCTAAAGCTTGGAAACAGCCCAAGTGCCTATCAACTGGAAACTGGATAAAGAAGATATGTTTCTTTTAAAAAATAAAATGGAGTATTACTCAACCATAAAGAATGAGAAACTAGAGACATTTATAACTAAATGGATGCATATTGAGGGAATACTCTTAAGTGAAATAAATAGGACACACATGTGTAAATACAGAATAGTTTCTCTAGTGTGAGAAGTTGAAAGTGTAAATAAGGATGAAAATGATTAAAATGAATAATTGATAATTTGAAATAAGAAAAGGTCCAATGGTTTGGGGATGGTGGGAGGGCAAGGGGAAAGGGAAGAAGGGAAAGGAAAAATTATCAGAAAGAAAAAAAAATGGAATCAAACTCTGTGTAAATAGGGAAAGGTGGAGGGGGTGAAGTGTGCGCAGGTAATGGGAGAAAACATAAGAACTAAGATACATCATGTTCTGGTACGAACACCTAATGATTAATGTAAATGTATTTTATACCTCAAATATACATATACATATATATATATGTGTGTATATATATATATATATATATATATATACTTTAAAAAACCTCCATTGAAAGTTTATGCAGCAGAATGAACCACTGTGAGGACAGAATTTCAGATACAGAAGATAAGATTGCAAATAGTGACCAGGAAAAGAAAAATTTCTTTAAAATAGTAAGGGACTGAAAGAAATCAATCCAGCAGCTACTAGACCATGCAAAGAAGAGTAACATAAGACTGATCAGATTCAATGAAGAAACAGGAGAGAGCACAGATGACATAAAAAAACTGTTCACAGAAGTGATGGTAGAAAACTTCCCAAGCAGGGGAAAAGATCTTGACATACAGATAAGCGAGGCATATAGGACTCAAACTAGCCTTGATCAAAAAAAAAATGTACACACAGGCATATAATAGTTAAGATTCCAGAAACCCAACAAAAGAACAAAATTCTATAAGCAGTGTGAGAAAAGAAACAAATCACATACAAAGGAAAGCCTATCTGAATCACAGCAGACTTCTCAACCCAAACCGTCAAGGCAAGAAGAACTTGGAGCGACGTATTTCAAGCCCTAAAGAAAAACAGCCTCCATTCCAGATTGATGTACCCTGCAAAACTCTCTTTCAAAATGGATGGAGGAATAGATACTTTCATGACAAAGAGCACCTTAGGAACTTCATGAATACCAAACCAGCACTCCAAAAAATTTTAGACAATATCCTAGGAAAAGACAACAAGGATCACAACCCCAGAAAGGCCAGTAGAATGAATCCATTGGGCATGACGAGAAATTAAATGCAAAGGGTGAAAATCCAACAAAAATAAAAAGTCATGACAATGATAAGTCAATACATGTCAGTTATAACCATCATTGTTAACAGTCTCAATTCACCAGTCAAAAGAAATAGACTGGCAGAATGGGTCAAGAAGCAAGATCCAACAAATATGCTGCATATAAGAAACACAGTGAATTCAAAAAGAAACTCACAGACTGAAAGTTAAAGCGTGGAAAACAATACAGGAACCGCCCCCAAAAAGCAGGAATAGCTCTCCTATTTGCAGAGCGAGTGGATTTCAAACCAACACTGATTAAGAGAGACAAAGAAGGACACTATATCCTTGTAAAGGGAACAATCTAAGAGGAAGAGATGACAATCATAAATATATATGCACCAAATACTAGTGCACCCAACTATATAAAAGAAACACTAATGGACATGAAAAATCAACTAAGCACAAATACAATAGGAGTGGGGGACCTCAATACCCCACTGTCACAAATAGATACATCAACTCGACAAAAGACAAGCAATGAAATACTAAAATTCAATCAAACTCTTGAATAAATGAACTTAACAGATGTTTACAGAGTGTTCCACTCCACAATATTAGAATACACATTCTTTTCAGCTGCACATGGGTCATTCTCCAAAACAGACTACATACTCGCTCATAGAACATGTTTAAGTAAGTGCATAGAAATCAAAGTTATCTCCTGTATATTATCAGACTATAGTGCAATAAAATTGGATAAAATTCAATACCAAAAGAAACCACAATAATTTCATGAACATATGGAAATTGAACAACACACTTCTGAATAACCAATGGGTCACAGAGAAAATTAAAGAAATCAGACAGTTTCTACAATTAAATGACAATGCCAATACAGTATATTGGAATCTATGGGACACAATGAAAGCAGTCTTAGGAGGGTAATTCATAGTAGAGAATACTCATATTAGGAAAACAGAGCAAGCCGAATTAAACAATCTCATGCTGAACCTCAAGCTTCTAGAAAAAGGACAGCAGGACAAACCCAAAGTTCTTACAAGGGAGGAAATTATAAAGATCAGAGCAGAAATCAATGCAATACAGACTAAGAGAATGATACAAAAAACATCAATGAAGCAAAGAGACAAAAAAATCAATGAAGCAAAGAGTTGGTTCTTCAAAAGAATAAACAAAATTGACAAACCCTTAGCCAACCTTATCAGAAAAAGGAAAAAAAAGGGCCAAATCCATGCAATTAGGAATGAAAAGGATGAAATTACAATGGACCCAGCAGAAATCCAGAGGATAATTAATACCTACTGCAAAAACCTATAGGGCAATAAGAAGGAAAACACAGAAGAAATGGACAGATTCCTAGATATGTATGAATTACCAAAGTTGAATGAAGAAGACCTAAAAATCCTATATCAAATCCCTATATCAATCAATGAAATTGAAAATGTAATTAAAAACTCACCAACTAATAAAAGCCTGGGTCCTGATGGCTTCACTGCTGAATTCTACAAGACTTTTAGAGAGGAACAACTGCCACTACTGTTGAAACTCTCCAATGAAACTGAAAGGGAAGCAATACTCCTGAATTAATTCCTGGAAGCAAGCATCATCTTGATCCCCAAAGCAGAGAAAGACCCAACAGAAAAAGAGAACTATAGGCCAATCTCACTAATGAACATAGATGCAAAAATCCTTAATAAGACACTGGCAAATAGAATGCAGAAGATCATCAAGAAGATCATACACCCTGACCAAGTGGGATTTATCCCAGGGATGCAGCCGTGGTTCAACATATGCAAATCAATCAATGTAATACACTATATTAATGGAACCAAGGACAAAAGTCATATGATCATTTCAATAGATGCAGAAAAAGCATTTGACAAAATCCAACACGGATTTATGTTAAAAACCCCACAAAAAATTGGAATAGATGAACTCTACCTCAATCTGATAAAAGCCATCTATGAAAAACCAACATCCAATATCACACTAAATGGTCAAAAATTGAAATCCTGAAATCCTTGTTCCTGATTTTCAGGAACAATACAATAATGTCTACTGTCACCACTCCTGTTCAATACAGTTTTGGAAACATTAGCCACGGCAATTAGACAAGAGAAAGAAATAAAACGAATGAAGATAGGAAATGAAGAAGTCAAATTGTCACTATTTGCAGATGACATGGTACTCTATATAGAAGACCCCAAGAATCCCACCAAAAGTCTTCTAGACTTAACCAAATTCAGTAAAGTAGCTGGATACAAGGTCAATACACAAAAATTAATAGCTTTCCTCTACACGAACAACAGACTCACTGAGAGAGAAATATGACAAATAATTCCTTTCACAATAGCATCCAAAAAACTGAAATACCTAGGAATCAATCTAACAAAAGAAATCAAAGACCTCTTCTCTTAAAACTATAGTCCTCTGAAAAGAGAGATTGAAGATGATATCAGAAAATGGAAAGACATCCCTTGCTCCTGGGTAGGAAAAATCAACATAGTGAAAATCGCCATAGTTCCAAAACTCCTATATAGATTCAATGTAATCCCAATTGAAATTCCAGCAGCATATTTCACGGACCTTGAGAAAACAATCCAAAAATTTATTTGGAAGAAGAAGAGACCTAGAATAGCAAAAGTTAGGCAAGAGAGACATGGCAGGGGGTATCACAATCCCCAACTTGAAACCATACTACAAAGTGACTGTCACAGAAACAGCAGGGTACTGGCAAAGAAACAGAACTAAGAACCAGTGGAACATATTAGAAGATCCAGCAGCAACTCCAGACACGCTTATCCACCTTATCTTTGACAAAGGAGCCAAACACCCTCACTGGAGGAAAGATAGCCTCTTTAATAAATGGTGCTGGAAAAATTGATTTTCAACTTGCCAAAGATTTAACTAGACCTATATCTCTCACCATGCACTAAACTAAAATCAAAATGGATTAACGATCTAAATATTAAAACACAAACGCTGAACTGGCTGGAACAGTTTAGATAGAATTCTTGAAGACATTGGCGTAGGAAAAGATTTTGTGAACAAAACCTCAGTTGCCCTTGAACTAGCACAAACAATCAACAAGTGGGATCTCTTCTTATTAAAAAGCTTCTGGACAGCAAGAAAAACCACCAGCAGTGTGAAGAGACAACCCACAATGTGGGAAAAAATCTTCACCTGTTCTTCCTGAGACAAAGGCTTACTATTTGGAATCTATAAAGAACTTAAAAAGATCAGACCTCCCAAATTTAAAGACCCAATCTGAAAATGGGCATCTGAAATGAACAGACATTTCTCAGACAAAGAAGTAGAAATAGCAAATAAATACATGAAAAAATGTTCCACATCACTGGTCATTTGAGAGATGCAAATGAAAACAAAGCTGAGATTCCACTTCACTCCAGAAAGAATGGCTGCTATCATGAAATCAACCAATAACAAATGCTGGTGGGGCTGTGGGGAAAGAGGAACCCTGCTCCACTGCTGGTGGGAGTGTAGACTGGTGCAACCACTGTGGAAATCAGTTTGGAAATACCTCAAAGAACTAGAATTGCAAGTCCAATTTGATCCAGCTATTCCCCTGCTGGGTATCTACCCCAAAGAATTAAAAGAATCATACCACAGTGATATATGTGCACCCATGTTCATAGCAGCACAATTTGTGATAGCTAAAACTTGGAACCAACCCAATTGCCCATCAACTGCAGACTGGATAAAGAAAATGTGGTTTTTTTTTTTAATAAAATGGAGTACTACTCAGCCATAAAAAATGAGAAATTAGAGACATTTATAGCTAAAGTTGTGCACATTGAGGTAATACTCTTAAGTAAAATAAATAGGACACACATGTATAAATCCCAAATAGTTTCTCTAGTGTGAGAAACTGAAAGTGTAAATAAGGTCTAAAAGTTATAATAGATAATGTGAAATATGAAGAAATGGGGCAAAGGGAAAGGGGAAGTTCAAGGGGTAGGGGAAAGGAAAGAAGGGAATGGAATTAATATGAGAAAATGAAAAAAATGGAAACAAAGTCTTTGTAAATAAAGAAGGATGGAGGGGTTGAAGGGAGGGCAGGGGAATGGGGAAAAAATAAGAACCAAGAGAGATTATGTAAAGTTGCAAATTTCCAATGATGAATGTCATTGTATTGTATACCTAAAATGTACCAATAAAATTAATTAAAAAAGGAATATGTTTTCCAAGATTATATAATACATAAATTATTTTAAATATTTTGTAAAACAATTTTTATACAATATTGTATATACAATATATAATATAATACTATATTATATAAAATACTTTAAAACTGTATAGTTGTTCTCAAGCAATTCTTATGAAAAGTTAAACCTTAATACAGTTTATTAAGTCAATTTCACCTTTCCGTTTTAAGAGTATTTACTATTGTTTACCTTTTTTAGGTATACAGTAAAAAAAGTGTATAGCTGATAATTAACTTTGCAAAAAATACTGAGTAAATGAAAGATAGTATTTTTATCATTTGTTGTTAATTAATCTCCATTATCTACAGAAAGACCTCAATTCTGAGGTCACCTTTATTATGTATAAAAATGAATTAAGTGTTAGAGGTTAATAGACTGTATCATTTATACAAGATCCACAATGGCAAAACAGGAATAAGAATTCATCAGCTCACAGAAATGCTGGGCCTGACTCATGGAAGTATGATCATGTATTTTCTCCAGTTCTGATTGCAACAGTGAAAGAGTAAACCATGAAGATGTTAATTAGTGTTTGTGAGCAACACCACAATTCATATCTAGAAATGGTATTAAAGTAATATGTGTGGTTGAGGAGGGAAATGACTGGTAGTGCTAATTATCTTGAGTTAACTCTAGAAAAATTAATCCTACTAGAAATAAAATTCTTTAATAATAATAAAAGAAATCTGTACGATTAATCTTCCAGGGTATACTGACATGTCAAATGAATAAAAAACAAGTTTTTAGTCTTTCTGATATAAAAATGAAGGCCAGTTCTATTTAGTGTGCACATCTAAGTACTTTGAAAAATAATGACACCAGGAACTAATAAATAATTAGATCAATGTTGCAGGATATAAAATTAGCATAAAACATCAATTGGATTCTATGTATTGTACCAGCAACAAACAAGAGGAAATTAAAATAAATACACAATACGTTTGCTATGGCTTAAGCATGTATAATGATGGCCCCTATATTAAAGGCTCGGTCCCCAGGGTGGTGTTTAAAAATGGTGCAAGTCCTTAGTTATGAGGGTGTGCACTCGGGAAGCACTGTTGGATCCTAGTCTTTTTCTTTCCACTTTAGTTTGAGATGTGACTGTTGCTCCAACAGGTGTTCCAGCCATGATGTGCTGCCATCTACCCTTCTCACTAGAAGTAAAACAACGGTCTCTGCCCACCCTGTGCCCACACCTAAACTGTGGCCCTCCAAAACTGTGAGCTAAATAAACATTTAAAAATATATAAGTTGGCTGCCTCAGGCAGTTTTTTGTAACGCGAAGCTGATTAATACTGAATAGTCATTTACATAAAAACCATTCAAAATATGTAAGATGTTCATGAGAAAAAATGCAAAATTGTGATGAAAGACATCAAAAAAGCACTAAAGGTGTTCCATGTTCATGCAGAGAAAAATATCAAGATGTCAGTTTTTCCTAACTTGAGCTACAGATTCAATGCAATTTAAATCAAAATCTCAGAAAGCTATTTTGTGAATCTTGCCAAATTGATTACAATGTAGATGTGGAGGAACAAAAGATTCCAAATAGCCATGAAATATGGAAGAACAAAGTTGGAAGACTGACACTATCTGACTTCAAGAAATATTATAAAGCTACAGTGATCAAGAGAGTGGTATTGAACAATAGAAAGAACCCCCAAATACGTCTACATAAGTATAAATCATTGACAAAGAGCAAAGGCAATAAATGGTGCTAGAACAACTGGACATCTACATGGAAAAAAAATAGATCTAGACATAGACCTTATAGGCTTCACAAAAATTAGTTAAAGAAATAGATCACAGGTTAAAGATAAAATGTAAAACTATAAAGTTCCTAGAAGATAATGTAAAGGGGGAGAATGGGTTGAATTTACAAAGCACAGAAGATTTTACAGCAATGAAACTACTTTGTATGATACTATAACGGTGAATATGTATCATTTGAAATTTGTCCAAGCCCACAGAATGAATGCACAATACCAAAAGTAAACCCGAGTGGAAACCATGTGTTTTACTTTTTCTTTACTGGGGCAAATACCCAACACCCACAACTTAAAGGAGGAAAGGTTCATTTTAGCACAGTTTTTAAGGGTTTCAGTCCATGGTCAGCTGGCTCCAAGGCAGGGCGCCCTGTCAGAGGAAAAACGGTCCACAGCGTGGGAGGCAGGAGACAGTGAGACTTCCTTCTTCTTTCTCTTTTATTTCATCCAGGCTACAAGCCTATTGGCTGGTGCCATCCTCACTCAGGGCAGGTCTTCCCTCTTGAGTAATTCTATCATCCACATTCAGAACCATGCTAAAGTGATCAGTGGACTAATTCAGGATCACACAAAAATGATCCAGTCACTCCCCAAAGCCCCATCTATGAGTGCATGAAGATTTTGGGGGACATCTAGATATAAGCAATAACACCACAGATTGTGGGTGATAGTGATGTACAACGTAGGGCCATCAGTTGTCACAAATGTACTACTCTGATGAGGGTGCTGATAATGGGAAAGCTATCCATGTATGGGGGCGGGTGGTATCTGGGAAATCTCTGCATCTTGCTCTCAGTTTTCCTGTGAACATAAAACTACTCCAAAAAGTAAAGTATATTAAAAAAAAGTAAAGTCATGGTAAAGTAAGTTTAGTGCTTCATTTTTTCAATCACCTCAATGTACAAAGTGTGATAAAAATATGGTGAATGGTAAAATTTTTAAAAATTATTACAGTAAAAGTTATAGTGCCATTAATTCCCTTCGAAATACCCCTACACACACACACACACACACACACACACACACACACGCACACTTCAAAAACACTTACCATTCTTGTGACTTTCTGAAGCAGTTCTGGAAGTCCTGTTTTGTAAGTGTCTTAGTTGCACTGTCATTGCTGCCTTGATGCCAGAACTGATCAAAAATATTTACCCTTCATGGTTACCTTCACTTTGAGGAAGAGCCAGAAGTCACAGAGTGGTAGATCTGGTGAATAAGATGGATGGGGGCACACTGTAAATTTTTTTTTGACGGAAACTGCTGTAAAGGTTTGATCAATGGGAGGTGATCACACACTATGGTGAATGTTTAATTTTAAAACGTATTACATTAAAAGACACATTGTCATTCATTCCCTTCAATGTACTGAAAATACTTCCCTTCTTTCCGAACACATTTATCTCATTGCTGTTGGCAACATGTCTTTTACTGTAAGAAGTTTTTAAAAATGTAAACATTCACTGTATCTTTTGATGGTCCCTTGTATTTTTAACTATGTGTAGCTTCATTTGGAGATTAAAGTCAAATTGCAAATGTAAAGCTCTTCCCAAGTGTGAAACTGCGTTAGTTTCCTAGTTTTGCCATAACAAATTACTACAAACTCTGTGGCTTAAAACACAAATTTATTACTTACAGTGCTGGATATCAGCAGACAGAAAAAGGCAGACTTGTTCAGGGCTGTAGAGAAGCAGGACTGTACTCTTCTGGAAGCCCTGGGAGAAGAATCTGTTTCTTTGCCTTTTCCAGGTGTAGAAGTTAACTGCAACACTCTGACCCTTCTTTAACTCTGATCTTCTTATAAGGACCCTTATGATTACCTAGGGCCCACCTAGATGATCCAAGCTACTCCACTCATCTCAATGTCCGTATCTTAATCATATTTGCAGTGTCCCTTTAGCAATGAAACATAACATATTCATAGGTTTTGGGGATTAGGACATGGGCATTCTAAGGGAACCATTATTTTGCCTACAACAGAAGCCCACAACAAAAATCATTCCAAGAGTTTTCCCACTTTGTATGCTTTTCTTTGAAATATAGATGAAATTTATTTTTTACTGGCAATAGTGAGGGTTGAACTGAGGGCCTCTGCACAGAACGACATCCTCAGCTATTTTAAAACAGTTTTAGAGATAGTGTCTGGCTAAGATACAAAGCTGCCCAGGCTGGGCTTGAACTCATACTCCTGCTTTAGCCTCCCAGAGTGGTGAGATTACAGGCTTGTACCACCATGCCGTTTAGGACTTATTTTTTTCTGAACTCTCTAATTGATACCATAGAACAGTTTAACCAACAGGTTTCAGAGGATCTCACTTTCTAGGATATGCACTTTTAAATGACAGATATAGAGATTTTCTCATAATATGGCTGCTCTAACCTGGTATAAAGTAACAGGAAATGATATGTTTTTTCCAAAAGATGCATAATATGGATCTCATTGTATCTCTATGACAAAGATCCATGAAAAAAATGTTCCTTCTTATGTTATATATATGAATGAACACTGTAGTCTGTACTTTTGCTCACCACTCTTGATCTGTTAGACACTGTTCATACATGTAATGTAAGATCTAAGCATTCATAGTGAACAGAACTAAATTAATAAATCTGTTCTAAGGACAAAACTAAAACAACCAAATAAGGTTCTGGTTAAAATTTGTCAAGGTTTGATTCTATGGCAATTAATAAAATAAGATGTTATTACTATATCTTGTTTGTAGCAGATTAAGGGAAAACAGGTTTATGTCTTTTAGATTAAAAAGTAAAGTTTAAAGATCAATATTAATAGAGCCAGTAATTTGATTTGTCTTTCTGCTCTCATAGACTCATGTATTCATTTATTCATCCAGTTAAACAACAGATACTCACCAAAAGCAAAGTATAGAAAAAACACAGGTATGGCAAGGGTGCTACAAAGCCAAGTACAGCCATAAATTTGGTTAATTTAATTGCTGCCTCACATTCATTTTTAGTTTACTTGAAACCCAGCTGTACCTCCTCACTTTTAGCTTGGTTACAACATCCCTTCCTATTTTGGTGGTTTGAACATAAGACACTTTATCCTCATCTTCCGAACTCAAACGCCAACACACACACAGCTGCTGACCATGATAAAGGCTAAAGGCTCATAGAGTCGCATAAGTTATCTCTTTGTATGGGATTTAAACAACTGAGCAATCCATAACCACCATGGAAAGACCAATTGCTCACAGACTTTAATAAAGCCATGGCACCACAGCTTGTCTTTCTTGCTGCCTACCTGCTAGTTGAGTCCCTTGCTGTCTCCACTCTTCCTGTTGTGTCTTTTGCACACCCTCTCCCTTCTCTCAGGATCTGTAAATGATAAAATCCTTCGGTTATTTCCTGTTTGGTTGTGCTGCCTGATGTAGTAGCTCACCTGTCCAGTAACAAGTCAAAACTTAACCCCTCCCCACACAGGGGTCTCCTAGAGTGATTTTCTTGGCTTTTTAATGGCAATTCTCAAGAGAGTCAAGAGAGTCAGGTTGGAAAGAAACCGTTGGAATAAAAATCGTTAAGTATACCGTGATGCCTATCTTCCATTTCAGAGTCAGCAGTGTGACAAACTTCAACCAGCATAGGAGCTAATCACTGGTCATAATGAAAATAACAAAAACAAAACTGTGCTTTATTATACTAAACAAAGAATAAGAGCAGAAAGTTTTTATTTTCTTTGCTTTAACTGGCAAAATGGATAGAAATGATAAAAATGAAATATTGGTAATACTTTCAGTGTTCAAGATTCTTTTTTAGTGAATCCCTTGTATTAGCTATTGGTGGGTAAAGATGGATTACTATGAACTAGCAAATAATTACCTATACTTTATTAGTAATTTATTCAGTCAGCAATTCATTCAATAAATATTAAGCTTCTGTTACATTCCAGGAGCCTGGTGCAGGAAATGTCCTCAACCTGCCCCCAAAGAAAAACCCTGCTCTCATGAAGTTTACATTCCAGGACGTAACGCAACAGTGCTCTGGCACTCCAGATGCCTCATTATATTTTCATGGTAACACCATCATGACAAGGAGGCCAGTACTAAACATGGGCAAGATACGCTTTGGGCCTGGAATTCCTCAACTCTGGTATAGTACTTCTGCTCTGCCATTAGTTGTGCACTCTTGCGCAAGGTAAACATTCTGTCTCCTCCCCCATTCCTCCCCCGCTGTATAAGAAAAATGGCAATGCTGGAAGTTAAAGGAGACCTATGTGTTGACTGTTCAGCAATTATTACAGCTGCTTTGGTTCTGTGGTACCGGAAAAAAAGTATCTGTTCCTTAGACTCTCAAGGACCTTTAGATTCCAAAGGCCAGGCCACACACACCAATTAAATCCCAATCTTTCTGGAATAGATGGTTCCGTTGTGCAGACAAACTCGGAAACCAAATCTGCAGCTTGGATTACTGTCGTTTCAAACATTTGCCTGTCTTCACCCCAGTGGAACCTAGAAGTCTCGGAATTTAATGGAATTCAGAGAATCGAGGTGCACACACACTCTGGGTCCCGAACTTTTCCTCCAGGGATCCTAAAGGGGGTTGGAGCAGGGCAGAGTCCCGGCTGACCTCGGTCGCGCGCACAGCCCGGGTCAGGACCCTCAGGCGGGAGGGAGGACGAGCGGCGGCTCGAGGCCGGCGGCCGGGGAAAGCAGCGGCCTCCCGGCGGCGCTGGGCCGGGACAGACGACCGCCAGGCTCGGCCCCTTCCCGTCCGCCCGCCGCCCCCTCGTCGTGGAGCGCACCGCGCGGCCCTGGCCGTCATGGAGCCAGCAGTGCGCGGCCGCCGCGGGTCCACAGAGCTCAGGCCTCTCCTAAGCGGCGAGCGCGGAGCCCAGTTTGGGGCCTCGGCCTCCTCGCCCAGCGCGCTCGCCGTGGCCGCTGTGCTGCCAGCGGGGGGTTGCGGGGAGCGCATGGGCGTCGCCACCCCGAAGCAGTTCTGCCGGGTCCTGGGGAGGCCGCTCATCAGCCACACCCTGCAGGCTCTGGAGAGGTAACGCGCCCGGGGCCCGTCCCCGCCCCGCTCCGCGGCCCGTCCCCGCCCCGCTCCGCGGCCCGCGCCCCGAGCCCCGCCAGCCCCTCAGAGACCCGCAGCTCTCGCCTTTGAACAGAGGGGCACAGAAGCGGGAGCTGCTGACGGAACCCTTTGTGTGTGCAAGCACAGAACGTGGTGGGGAAAGTGCGGCCGAGAAGCTGGGTTACTGAGTGGGGACTGAGGGATTTAGTTCCATGGCGGCGTTCGGGTCAGCGGTCCCGACGCCTCCCGCCTCTGCGCATGCGCGCGTCGAGTCGTCCCAGTGTCGCGTCCAGTTTGCTGGGCGTTTGGCCCTTTACAGATAGGCGCTTACTGGGCGCTCGCTGTGAGACAGGTAAGCTAGTTACCAGGTGCTCAAGGTGGAGAAAGGGGTAGGATTTAATCCAAACCTTTCAACAATAGAGATGGATTAAAAGGTGAAATTGAGGCCAGTCCACCCTTTATTCTTAAATAAAAGGGAGTGGAGGTAACTGGTTCAAGAAATGTAGGAAGGAGAGGGAATGAAGTCAGAAGCACCAGGATAGAAGTAGCGAGGGGGTGAAAAGGAGGAGAACGGTATTTCTGCTTTGTTTTTAACCCCAAGTAATGTAATGGGATGGGATGGGATGGGATGAGGTACAGGGTGAGTTCCCGAGGAGTGGGAAGTAGCGGAATGATAAGAGGGCAACTTTTGCCAGGTGTTTAAACTACTTTGTCAAGACAGTGGGGAGCTGTGGTAGTTGTTAACCTGGATTGAGGCAATCTTTTTACATGAGAAGATAATGCCCTTTGCAAAAAGGAGGCTTTTGTGGAACCACTGGACTTGGCATGTTGTCCAGAAAGCCCCCCACCCCCAGCCAAAAGGCCAAAGTTATTTCTTATAAGGTCATTTTACTTTCTGAATATTACCGTTTGGAAGATAAAAGCGTAAAGAACCATAATCACCCTTGATGAATGTAATCAGCCCAGTGGTTATGGCTGAAACTCATTCAGACTTCGAAACTGTCCCAGTTACTACATTTCAGTCTTCTGTTTGTCTGGGTAGTGGCTCTGGAGAGGGGTCTCTGAAACTCGTAATTAGTCGAACCTGCAGTGTTCTAGTGCCACAGACATGGTGACAGCTTAGTTCATCTATGCACGTGATTCTATGGGACGTAATGGATCTTGGCCAGCAGGATCTTTGTCTAAATGGTAATTAGAAGGGAGAGGGATGGTAGTCATTTTTACTTGTAACATTCCTTTCCTTGGAAAAAGTTTTGTATTTGTATTTTTGCATCTTCTGAGGCAGTCTGAGGTAGGTAGACAGTAAAAATTAAATCTTTGAAAAGTGAAAGAATTTTTGGAAAGATCTTGTTTATGGAAAATAAGGCAAAAGAACACTTGCTTTCCATTTTCACTTAATTGACAATAGCAGTTATGAAATCTAATAGCCTCATAAATCTAATAGCAGTCATGAAATCTAATAGCACTGAGGTATGATATCTAACGAGTTATAATTTAAGAAAACTTTGATTTTTTTCCCCCCATCATTTTACTAAGAAGGAACTAGGATCAGGGATATTAGTCTGTTAGTAGCTACTGATTTTTTTTTCATTAAGTTTATTGGTACATTTTAGGTATGTAAGACAATTACATCCATCATTGGAATTTTGTACCTTTACATGATGTATCTTGGTTCTTATTTTTTCTCCATTCCCCTGCCCTCCCTTTACCCCCCCTTCCCTATTTACAAAGACTTTGTTTCCATTTTTTTCCTGTTCTCATATTTTTTCCTTTCCCTTTTCTTTCCCCTACCCCTCCCACTTCCCCTACTCCTTTAGACCTTTTCTTCCTATTTCACAATATCAATTATACATTTTGATCCTTATTTACACTTTTTTCTCACATCAGAGAAACTATTTGGTATTTACACATGTGTGTCCTATTTATTTCACATAAGAGTGCATCCACTTAGTAGCTACCAATTTGTGACCTGAGTTTGTACAAGGAAAGATTGCTCCAAGAAATCATGTGGCAGTGGGGTTATTGACAGGGATATAAAACTCAACTGTAACTGTAAAATTCACTCAATTGATCAACTCATGTACCTACGTTTTACTGTTTAGGAAAATTTGTTCCTAGGATCTGAAGTAGGAAGTTGTTTTGTCCTTTACAACCATTCATGAGAGTCTTCCTGTTCAGTAGGGGAATTTGGACAAGGGAGCACCCCAAATCCTCTGACAATGGGGCTGCATGGAATTCCAAACAAACAAGCATCAAACACCAGATGATCACTCTTTTGGGTGCCAACCTAAACCTAAACAATTTGAACATCTTTATGAGTGCCCAGAATGTTCAAGGCTCTGGCCTGGGCTAAAATCTCCTGGGAGAAACCTGCAGCTGGCTGGGTCTTGGAATGGTCAAGGAACTTTGTGATTTTAGTCAGGACACAGAGAAAGTGGGGGTGGCAAGAGAGGGTGACCGGGGACTCTATAGGATAAAAATTCCTACCAGCAGTGTACTTTCTGGTTTCACATCTATAAGGAAAGAAATTGTCATTTAGGAGGGTTGATTAGCCTGGACTAGCTGCGAAGTGGACAAGATGACAGGGAATATGCCAGGAACAAATGAGAGGTGCTTATTCGTTGTCTGGGCTGGGAATGTCTGACAGTAGACGTGAGCAAGGGGAGGGCTTTTCCCATAGCTCCTGAGGTTTCTTGAGCTCTCTTAGGTG
Organism: Heterocephalus glaber; assembly: GCF_053883595.1. Taxonomy (NCBI): domain Eukaryota; kingdom Metazoa; phylum Chordata; class Mammalia; order Rodentia; family Bathyergidae; genus Heterocephalus; species Heterocephalus glaber. The sequence goes on from NW_028258156.1 coordinate 13,440,272, forward strand.
GAGGACCTGGCTTAAGATAATGTGTTCCTTGATAGGACTCATGCTTATCAAAAACCTTATTATAATTTAGCCCACCATATAAATCTACAGGAAAAAGGTGTGCTGTCTTACTGGGAAGAAGCATTCCAGACCTTGTGACAGTAGTGTCTAATGTCTGTCATTGTAATTAATATTTTGGCATTTCAATCCGTGTTTCAGTCTCTTTAGTTTGATTGGAGTGAATTGGTCATGGTATAACAACCCTCGGTAAATTAAAAAAATTTAGTTTTGTAGAGCTGCATGTGTGTAGATAATGGACATGCAATCTTGTGAATGAGATTTAGTTACTTTCTTGTCTTAATGCTTGGAAAATCAGTGGTTAGATAACAAGAGTCCAACAGGAGTGTGTGTGTGTACCAAGGTGTGTTTTGCAGCGTATTAACTTATAGTTTAATTTACTGTTTCTTTTGCTTTTCAATTTAGTTTTTGTATTTTTTTTTGTACTTTAAACATTATTCTGTTCTATATTTCTTGTCCAAATTCTATTGAACAAAATAGCTAGAAGTAAATACATGAATGTTAGTTCAAATGAACAGTATTGTCATGTGAATTAAACTAAAGTAGGACTGGAGTGCAGGAGAAATATTTAGCAAATAGAACCAATAGTTCTCAGTGATTACCTGAATTTAGAAAGAGAAAGATGTGGAAGATGCTTTTAGTTGAATGGTCAGATACTTGAGTTTGATCTCAGGCCTCATTAAGAATAGGGTCAAGTCTGAGTCAAAGGAAGGAATAGAAGGCTATTTTATTTTGTATGGATCGATCACATGATTAGAAGTTTGTGTTGAGTTCCCAAAGGCCCCTATGAGACTCATTCAGAACAAGAGCAAGACTAATAGGCTGAGGCTTGATGAAAACCAGAAGTCTTCACGGACCATAGTAAGGACATTTTGATATTGCAAAGGCATCAGGAACCCACCCATCACACCAATTCAGTATTTGGCTGCTAAAAAAGCAGGATGGGTATGGAGAGATTGAAATCCATAGACAATGGCTACAGTGCAGTTCAGAAGCCAAGTTTCCATAAAGGCTATCATGACAGAACAGCTGCCACCTTTCGTTTGAGGCCAAATCTCTTCAGCCTAGATGAAAGTGTGTTAGAGTTGTTAACAGGGCTTGATTTTCTCTTGCTTTTTTTTTTTTTTTTAAAGCATTTAAATTTTTTTCCACTGATCTTATTAAACCGTCTGAACAGGGTTGCTTGTAAGTAATATTATTTCAGGAGAAAATTACTTCTGAGATATTACGTTTCTTCCTCAAAATGTCTGTAGGTGTTATAGAGTTTGGGGCTAGGTTTATATTTGCCTATGGAATGTGCTAGGAAGGAAATAATCAAGAGAACGTGATAGGATCAAGTTGCTGGGGTTTTGGTGTGGACTTGCCTTCAGCTAAGAGGTAGACAAGATGTCTTTACTCAGCAAATATTTGCTCAGTAGGCACTGTGTGAGGTACTTAGGCCTTTCTCAGTCCCATGATTTTACATTATTAAAAGCTTTTTACAGTATTAAAATTTAATTCGATAAATAGAAAAGAATGTGGATAAATCCTTTGAAATACAAACAGTGCTTATAAAGGCTTGCAGGCACTGGGTGTATCCTTGGTTGCTGAACAAAGCAGCATAAGCCCGTTATCTCTTGAGTAGTATAAAATAATAGGTATTTTGGATTTTTTCCCCATTATGTGCTATGCATTTTAATTTTCCTACTTTCATTTGTTTATTTACCCAACAATGTTGGTTTGAACTTATCAGTTGATTTCACTATGAACTGGGTCCTGAAATTTACAGTTTGAGGAACAGTGGTTTAAAACATTATTTTATATTGAGAATCTCATACAATTGAAATAGTCTAAGGCTACAGGTATCTGTTTGTAATTATAGCTACTGTGACTGTTTTCTGTTTGGAACAGGGGGAGTTGTTTTATAGATATGATAAGGTATTCTGATAAAATTGGGAGCAAATACATCAATGCATTGAACAGATATTTGATGGCTGCGATAGCCTTTTCTATTTCTTCCTCTTCTATATTTTAATATTTAATTCAATTTATTTTTTTCATTAGAAATAACAAGGTGATTTCTCTAAAAGTTGTTTTTAATTGATTTTCTGGTGGACTATGTTACAAAAAGTAACAAAGGTGAATGTTTAGGGGAAAAATTAATCTTTTGCCTTATGGAAAAATCCTGCCACTGATTTGGTTGAATGTGTGTTATAATTCCTGTGTTTCAATGTGATGTCACATTAAATAATTGACATAGGTATATACTTAAAAGCAGTCTAATTTTCCAGAATTCTCTTTATTCATTTGTTTAACAGCTATTTGTTAAATATAGTCTTTCATGCAAGGAGTTCTGACAGTTTTTGTTTATTACTGTGTAACTAGCATCAGGCTTAATACTAGGAAACTGCTAGATGCTTGATGTTTGCTGAATGTCTCAGTGAATACATGGGAGAAGGAATGTCTACTTTTGCTGGAGTTATCAGAAATTATAAGAAATTAGACTATTTCATTATAAAAGCAACAATGCCATATAGTTCAGCCCTGGAATCATAAATGAAGTGTGGGAGACACAATGATGTGGAATGGTGTTTTCTTCCTGGATGTTAATGCCCTTCGACTGTAACAGTGTTAGTGCATTTGCACAAGCTAAAGATGTGAACTGCAAAGTCAGATTGAGGTGACAGCCTGTGCCCTTCATGTTCTAGCTGTGTGAGGATGGGTAGGTCATTGTCTCTGTGTCCTGACCTATACAATTGAGATAATGCTGATTCAGCTCACAGAGCTAATAGGGATATCAAGTGAGATATTGCAGGCTTGAGCCCAGCCTGGGCAATTTAAAGTATGCTTTTTTTTTTTTGGTACTGGGGATCGAACTCGGTTCCTCGGTTCCTTGCACTTGCGAGACAGGTGGCAGAACCACTGAGCTAAATCCCCGACCCTTAGCCTGGGCAATTTAGTGACTTAATGAGACCCTGTCTCAAAATAAAAAATTAAAAAAAAAATGGGCTGGGGATTTAGCTCAGTGCAAAGACCATGGGTTCAATCCCCAGTACTGCAAAAACAATACAAAATAAAACTGCATAGGGAATGCTAATTTTATTTGTGCTTTTTGTTTTGCTTTGTTTTTTATAAGAGTAATGAGCAGATTTTGTTTTCATCCTCATTGAGCCTGTAGTGCCTTATAAGATGTTACACTGCTCCTGGTCATTTATTCATTCAACAAGTATTTATTGAGCATCTACCAAGAACTAAGTGTAAGGCAATGGAAAAACAGATCACCTTTCAGGAAGAGATGTCCAGGAGATTACAGAAATAGAATGTTTTTGTCTTAATGAAAAATAGTATTTTTTTCTATTTCAAGTTCTTTTGGGAATGAAATGGTAATATAGAGATTTTTAATGTATATGTTCATAACTTTCTGACTTGTTTCCCACACTGTAAGACAGTGTAGAAGTGTTACAGTGAAGAGTGCATAAAATATGAAAAATGCTTAAGACATAGTAAGATCTTAATTTTTGTTAGCGATTGTTTTATATTATGTGACAGTTGATATATTCTCAAGACTTAGCTGGTCTGGGATGAACATCCAGGGTCTCACAGACTAGAAATTCCATTACATTTTAAAGAGACCTTTTTTAGAGTTGCTATGAGGGGTCAGAGGCGGTTGTCTTGGCATGGGCCTCATGTCTGTGGAACATTGAGCCTTCAGTGACTCTTGCTTCTGGACAGCAGACTTCTTTATTTCAGTAGCCATGTACTGATCTGGACTACGGCAGTGCAGTAAGTCAGTAGATCTTTCTTGAGGAAAATGTTTAGAACAGGAAAAAAATTGATTTATATTTCACTGCTTTACGTTTCATGACTCAACGCTTTCTTTAATTCCACCGACTTATTTATACATACTTGATTATTATGATATCCCCACTTAAACTGCATGTTTAATCTTAGTGTGGGCAGGATTTGTGTTGAGGTGATTTATCCAGCTTTGATATTTGTGTGGCTGGTTGCCAACTCAGTGGACCTCTTGAAAAAACAGCTGACTTAGAATTAAAAAGTACTTCATCCCATTGAGGAAAAAAGTGGTAGGAAAAATTTAAAAGCATATTCCAATTCTCTATTCTCCCAATCTACTGACACACCAACTGTTCAAATTTAAGTAAAAAAAAATCCTCATATAGCTGATAAGTAGTATATTGTTTCTTTGTATACTATATGATCTACAATACAATATATACAGTGTGAAATACCATCTCTATAGTGTGACGTGTTGTTTGTTTCATACATTCTTTACTGGACTAATACAAATGCGTAGAGCTTCGTTAGTTATTAGCTTTCAGTTTTTAATTTCCCTGTGTCTGTACTGTGATATGTATTAGTACTGTAATTTTAATTTTGTTATTAGTTTTGGGTGCTAAGGATTCATGTATGTGAAGTGTATATGTACTTTCCTTTTAGAGTATGTTGGATAAAGGACATTGTTGTGGTAGTAACTGGAGAGAACATGGAAACAATGAAAAGTATCATTCAGAAGTATCAGCATAAAGGCATCTCACTAGTGGAAGCTGGAGCGACACGCCACAGGTCAATTTTCAATGGACTAAAAGCACTGGCAGGGGACCAGGCTTACTGCAGACTCTCCAGACCAGAAGTTGTGATCATCCATGATGCTGTTAGACCATTTTTTGAGGAAGATGACCTCCTCAAAGTTGTCAGAGCTGCAAGGGAACATGGGGTAAGTATTTTTACTCTTGAGAGTGAGTAAAAGGGGCAAACACTGTATAGTTTGGTTTGTTGAATTTTGATAGGAATATATTTAAATATCATTATTTAACGTAAGACTGTTGACCTGAAGACATTGCGGTAATATGTTTGAGGAACTTCATAGTATTGCAGATTGTGAGACTGTTGTGGAATTTCTTTTGCTATGGTCATTAATCAAAAGGTAATATGAGCTATTTGAAGAAAAATACATTAATCATGTCATTAGAGTGTGGACTCAAGTGGAACTTCAATGAATGAATTTAAATAAGCAGTTATATTAAAAATACTAGAGAAGTCTTTTAAAAGTGCAAGGTACACATAACTAACAACGACAAAAAAGCCCACTGAGCTCAGTTTTGTGTTAGGAATTTTCAGAAGTAGTTTGTTTTCTAGTACAAATAGCCATATAAGAGTTTTGTACCTTTTCAAGTAAATCATTCTGAGATGACAAGATTATTTCCCTTTCTGTTTCACCAAATTGAACACAGGGATTGAAAAATCACCTACTGTAATCACTGGAGTATGTTTGTTCTTTTCTTTCTATTGCCAGGTGAAATTCTATAAATGTGGTAATACTAAAGTTTGCAATCTAACTTTGAGACATAGTGAAAAAATTTATTGCACAGAAATGGCATAGTATATAATAGTATTAGATTGTGAAGTTGGACAGACCCAGTCCTGAATTTCTAGTTTTTCTAATTACCAGTGGTATAGTGTCTTCAATTCTCTCTACCTCTTTCTACCTGTAAAAATACAAACAGCATTACATGTAAGGTTATTTGGGGGTTGGAAATTCATTTGGTAATGTCATAAAAGGCAAAAGAAGCCTTTTTGTCCTGCCCCAATTAATATGCTAAGAATATCATTGTTTTATGTGTGATTAATAAAGCATATTAGAATGTATAGTAATTATTTCTTTTGTTGAACATTTATGATAATCCCTAGTAGACTGTGTAATTTTCTTAAATTATGTTCTGATTAACACATTTAAGATTAAATCACATTTATCTTAAAACCAACAGATTGTACTTTAGTGCAGTCTATAAAACTTTTTGATTATACTTAAGACATTTGTTTAGAGCCACAACTTTATAAACTATTCATTTTGAAGAAAATTTCAGAAATATAGTCTCTTTAGAGGCTTTTTTTTGATGTTAAAGGTTAATTTTAAAAAATGGGTAAAATCATAAGTCTCATATAAATACATGTATTTATTTATTAAGAATTTTCCATAATTCATTAATGAGGAAACTAGACAGATGTTACAACTGGTTCAAAATTGAATCCCAAGAAATACAAACATATAATAAAAAAGAATGTTGAGATGAATGTAAAAAGAGGCAAAATGAGGATTTCCATGAAGGAGTCAATTTAAACCTCTGCAGGACAGAATTTATTTGCATATTTATATAGGCCAGAGTTATTTTGTATTGCTTATTAGCTATCTATAACTTTTAGAGTTGTAGAAGAATTCAAGGTCTATATCCAGCTAATCTGGAAGGGTCTGCTCTAAGGAATATATTTTTCCACTGTAGCCACTCAGTAAGCTCTTTTGTTTGTTCTGAATTTCCTTACATTTGAGGTAGTGTTCCAGTCGCCTCGCTTAAATCCAAGCACTACTTCCTGCCAACTCTAACGTTGTTCTGACTTGTAATCATGCAAACATAAATGCAATTGAGACTTATGCTAGTAGTTGAACTTCTTAAATTGATGGGAAATACTGGCATCTTTTCAACCTGTCAACAAAAACTGTGGAAGAGTGATGTGAGTCATATGCTTCCCCATGGCATGAAAATTCTGTTGACTTTGCTGAGAGCCACTTCAGACTGTCTTCCATGGCTTCCTTTTAACTTTCCATTGTTCTCTTACATAATATTCTACAGACTCTTTAATTGATTCATATTCTTGCTCCTGCTTGCTTGCTTGTGCTTACTCTTGCTCTTTCTTGCTCCCAATTTTCAAATTCTACCCAAAAGTAGTTTCTTGACTAAGTTACCCTGACTGGGGAGGGATAGGGTAGTTAGATGTGCTGAGGATGACTCTGATATTTTCAACTTACATTCCATTTTTGAGTTTTAATGCAATGAATTGGTGAAGATGTGTTACATCAGGAGACTCAGTATAAGTCTGGCATCAAGGTGGCCTGCACACAGAGAAGCTTAGAAGTGTCACCAGGCAGGACTCAGTTTTTCTTTGTTTGTAATGGAGGCTTGGTGGTTTCTGTAGGACCACAGGCTAAATTCTTGCAGAATATTTTTCCCTTACTGTTGATGAGAGTTGGAGTATAAAGGTCTGCAATTTCTTTCCTTGTTACTTTGGAAATAGATTATTTCACCATTTCCTGGCTTTTTATGCTACTTTTGAGAAGTCATCTAATTTATACACACTGTATTCCCTTGAACATAATCTGCTTTTTCTTTGTTAATGCTTACACTTTCTCTTTGGTTCCAGGGATCAAACTCAGGACCTTGAACTTGCAAGGCAGGCAGTGGAACCACTGAGCTAAATCCCTGGCCCAATGCTTATACTTTCTTATAGTTTGTTCAGTGTCTATGATGTGCCTAGACATGGATTTGTGTTTTTCTCCTTACTTTGGTTTATTGTCCTTTATGAACTTTGATTCATGTCTTTTTATCTAGAAAATTGTGAACCATTATGTGATTGAATTTTCAATCTTTGCACCATTTCTTATACTAACAATTTTTTTGCCCTCTTATGAGTTATTATATGTATGTTAGATTTTTTAAAATCCTGTCTTCATGTTTCTTGAGTTCTTCCACATTAACATAGTTTTGTATGCTGGCAAATCTGTTTTCTATTTTGTTCACTTTTTAACTATGTCTAATGTTCTGCTTAAGGATTTTTAACTTTTTAAATATTTTTCAATTATTTGGAGTTTTTATAGTGGTTTTTTCAGATGTGATTAGCCTTTCTTCTGTTTTTGACTACATTTTTGTCTTTTAATAGTTAAATTATACATTGTAACTAATAATTATACTTCTTGGTAGTTGTCCAAATTTTCATTTCTTGTCACATCTGCTCAGGATTTGTTTCTTCCTTTGCTTTGTAATTTGAATTTTAAGCTCATATTTGGCAAGACTTTATCGGAAGAATCCTTTGGGCATGGGATAAAGGTGTGTCTGAAGCGTGAACTTGTGTTCCTTCTGCCAGTGATTCCAAGCACTTTACCAACTTGGAACAACTTTATGTTAATGTTGGTTTGAGGTTTTGTAGATCCTATGGTAATGTTAAGTCAAACTGTAAATCTACATGAAGCTAAACTGATGGTGATGACTTCTCAGAAGTGACTGTCCCTGCTCCTTCGACCCAGAGCCAAGACTGACAATCCTGTTTGTTATCTTCTTTTGCTTGTAGGCATTTTTTATGAGTTACCTTTTAAATTATGGCACTGTTCTTCCTATGTCTTTATGTGAGTGCCACACTTCTAACCAAGTAGGACAGGCTCAAGACATCTAGTTCCTCATTCTTTATTATCTGTTAAAAAACAAAACAAAACAAAACAAAACTAAAGCCTCTTGCTAACCCAAAGGAGCCCTGCCATTTTAATTTCCTTTGTGTCTAGCTATTATATTTGTTACTCCCAAGAAATTTTGTTATCAGTACTGTGAAACTTTTAAAAGCCTATAATGTAAAATTCTGTCTTGTGTTTCTTGTTCTTTTTTTTTTTAATTGAAAGCATTTTCCAAGATACTGTCAATGCCATTTTGCTAAAAATGGTAGTATTTTCATCTGTCTAAGGATGAAGTATTCATGTAGTTCTGTGTAATTATGTCAAGAGATGAATAGCAACAGGATTTCTTATAAGGGAAGTGTTGAAAAGAGTAAAGTAAATTGGAATATTGAAATGACCCAGAAGGTGGGTAAGAATCATTTTTATGACTAACACGCTATTGTGTACTCTAAGAACTGCCCATAATAGCATGGATTGAAAAGGAGATGGCATCAGCCAACCAAATTTTTAAAGACTTGCTCTTAGAGGGAGATGCTTCCTAAATTACTTGTGCATCTTTCTTTTCTCAGTTCTGTTTGTTCAGATATTTGCAGACGTTATCTTCTCCTTCTTAGTCAGCTTCTTGCAGGAATAGGTCATCCTTTCTGTGCTTCCATACTCCAAGTTTATTACCCAGTACCCAGAATCTGGGTTCTTTTTATCTGTGACTCTTCTTTTAAAATCTCTTGTGGCTTCCTGATTTACAGATTAAATTACATTTTTTGGGCTGTTTAATAAAGAATTTGACTGGCTTTGTTTCCAGGTTCCTAGGAAGAAGAATCTAAATACTTGGAACTGTCCAAGGAATCGTAGGATTTTTGCTATTCCCAAGCCCCTTGGATAACACCAGAGCTTATGCTAATGAGATAACACGATTTGGGATGTGCACTGACCCTGGTAACCACCACCACAGATAGGTTATAGAATGGTTTGAGTACTCCAGAGAATTCTCTCCTGTGCTGTGCACATTTGGGCCCAGCCATAAGTTCTGACAGTCATGTGTTCTCTTCCTATTATTTTTGCCTTTTCCATAGTACCATATAAATGGAATCACGTAGTGGGTAATTTTTGAGACTATTTCTTCACTTTGCATAATGCATTTGCATGTATGCATTTTTGTTCCCTCTACCTACTGGTATCTCCTAAATCTCATATGATCTGGCCTTTCTCCTAAATTCCAGACCCCTTATATTCAGCTTCCCACTTGACAGAACCTTGAATTTGCATTTTTTGGTGTCTATGGCATCTTGTACCTGTTTGAATTTGTTAATCCTCTCATGTCTTGCCTTGAATTTTATTCTGTAGGCAATGAGAGAGCAGCATTGATTCCTTGCACTCTGCCCCTTTCTGATCAGATTTAGATTTTGTAAAGATTAGTAGATTAGAGAGTGAGTTTGAGGGAAATGAAAATTAGTTTGGAAGCTGTGGTAATGGCCCAGTTGAGAGGTAATGAAGGCCGATCCAAGCCCTCAGGACTGAGAGGAAGGAAGAGAATGTTCAGGGAGCTGGATTGTCTGGACTTGATTGACTGGATGGTGTGTGAGCCAAGAGGTAATGAGACGCACACATTTTGTGTTTCTCTGATCCTTCCCTTCTGCTAACGGTAGACCGCATCACCTCTTCTCCTGTGATTTCGGTGCCTCTGCCTCCCCCACCTTCCCTATATATCTCCCAGGTTCTATGAGATTAAAGCTTAGATACTGGCTTGCTTGCTGCAGTTTTGCCTATGTACCTATGGAAATTATATTTATGTAGGAGATTTAACTGCCTGAGGCTTCTTAAGTGCTAGTTCATGGTACGTCTTACTGCTTATCTCTTTAGACAAGATTTTCTGCATTTGCCTCCTTTTTTGGGTTGAATCTGCAGTAATTAAAACAACAGGGATTTTTGTACCCGAGAACAGTCTCCAAACCTTTGAATACTGATATGGCTCAGGGTTTCTGGACTTTAGCATCACTGACATTTTGTTAAGATAATCCTTCCTTGTGGGCCACAGTCCTGGGCACTTTACGGTGGTTAGCAGCATTCCTGCTTACCTCCTGCAACCTCTGTTGAGAACCAGTAATGTGGCAGGACAGTGACCTTAAAGAGAGAACATAACTAACTGTTCAGCATACTAAGCATGAGGGTTTATTGTTATTCCTTAATAAGGGTGAATAATTGTCTTAATAACTTAATGAGCAATTGAGTATAATGTGAGTTTAAAATGGCTCTGGTTATTTTTTTGAACAGGTTAAAAAACTTTAGTACTGGTAAAATGTTAAATCAAAGGACTTTTTATAGAAATAATTTGTGTAGTAAACTAGTTTTTAGTTAAAAATATGCATTCTCTTCACCATTCCTCTCGAGAAACAATGAAATTTATGTAATTAGAAATACTGATAGCAGAGTGTATCTTTGTAATCTCTGGATTCTGCAACATGACTATATTTAGTAGTGATTAACAGTACCCTGGGAAGCCTATTAATGTTTATATATGTGCATTTGGAAGAATACACTTTTCTACTACCTACTTTTACAAATTTATGCCATATTTTCTGGGAATGTATTTTAAAATAGAAATAGAAAATCACTTGGCAGATTTTTGACTCTGGATATTTGACTTTAAGTAGAATTAACTATAGCTAATCACTTACGTTTGATTGTAATCAGTGCACTGAAAATCAGATTTATTTCTTTGTGTGTATGGGGTAACACATTTCCTGGGTGATTGGATTCCATATCATTATTGGAGAGGAACTTTGGTAATGATTTACATCCTAGGGCTAACGAGGCAGTTCTGTGGGAAAGCAGTAAGTTCAGATAACTGTGTGGGAAATTTTAGTCTTCCTTTGACAAATTAAAATGCCCAGGGTACATACTGAACTAGCCTGTGGACCTCCATGGGATGAGGTGAAATGTGATCTATTTTTGATGTTGGAAAAGGTACTTAAAAAGCTTTGGTTTGGCTTTATTTAAACTACCCCTATGTGTCTATGTATTACCTATAAATAAAGTCAGAACAAGTAGGTCAAAAACTGATGAGTATATCTAGGAATGAGAAGGAGATGGTGTTTATTATTGCACAAGTATAATATTCCTGATCATTTTAGAATTAGAATAAATGGTAACAACTTTAATATCCAGGAATTAGAACTTAATGTATGAAATGGAAGCCTTTCTATTCTTTTTTGTTGTATATGTATTTTTAGTGGTGTTTGGTATAATAATAAAATAATTTGAACATAAGTTTTTCTAGAACACCTCTATTTCAAGGTGTTTACTCAATTTCTTTGTCAAAAAAGAGAAAATATTTCACATTTTTATACATTTTCCCATTTTCCCAAATCTCCTAATTGCCAGTGGTTAGCTTTGAAGATGCCATGTTCTGTAAACATTTATTAAGTAGTCTTTAAGTGAGACAACTCACTAAGTAAAATCATAATTATGTGGTTGGAGGATTTTTGTTGTACATTGTTTTAATTAACTAGAATACAGATGCCTGAGGAGGAATTCATGTTAGCATGCACTGTATGGATGGAGCATAGGTATTGTTCGATTTTGCTTTTAAAAGGTAAAGGTGAGGTTAATTCTTCTGCATTTTATTATTTATATCTGTGATGATTTTCAGGCATTGACAGGTGTAAATACTTTGATAGATTAGCTGGAGAGGCAAGTAGTAACTCTAGTGCTGTGCTTCTAAGCTTCCGTTTAGAGCTTATTAGGCTAATACCTAAAGAGATGCTTTCATTTGGTGACTTGGGAATGATACTTCCTGTAACTTCCCAGATAGCTAATATTTATAGTTAACTGGCTTTGTCCATTCTTGTGTCACAGTTTTGATATTTCAATTTTCAGAAAATATCATACAACTAAGAATTCATTGCTTATGTTTGTTTTTCAGGTCTGCTAACAGAAACAGTTCTGGAGTACATGCCTGCTAGCATTAGCATCTTTCTCTAGTATGTGTTTATACCCAGTGGCTATGTGAAGGTCAGAAGGTCAGAAGAATCAGCAGAAGTGTTCACTTGTGATTTCTCTTTGTGGGCCTTTTGTTTATTAAACCTCTGAAGCTGCTGCTACCTTGTGCATTCAGATCTCTTCATATTGTATTACATTTCCGACTGATCTCAAAGCTTTCGTAGATCTAGAACCTACTAATTATTGGAATTTACCATTTCCACCATCATGGTATCTGAAATGTGGATGGATTCTGTTTTTGAGAATCTAGCTTTCATTAATCAAGACAGAAGCCTGAAAATACACACTTTAGAGATTAAAAGAAATATTGAAAATGTGGAGAACTTCAGAAATGTTAATGTCTACTATTTGGTATAGTAAACAGAACATAATCACTAACTTTGAAACTGTCTCCTCCCTATTCTCACTTAATTTCCTCTTATGTAGATAAACATTTCTTGAAATTTATTGTTCTGGGGCCAAGGATTTAGCTCAGTGGTGCCGCCCTGCAAGCACAAGGTCCTGAGTTCGATCCCCGGTACCAAAAAAAAAGAAAGAAATTTATTGTTCTTTTGCTTTTTTCTTTAGTTATGTATCATGTATTCCTAAAGCATGTGCTGATTAAGTTTGCAGGACTTTTAACTTAAGTTTTGTATATAGTTTGACATTTCTTGCAGCATATATTTAGGGAAATGATTTCATGTAAAGGTGTGAAGCGGTTTTATTCATAATCACTACTGTATATATCATAGTTCATTTATTTTAGAGGTGACTTAAAAAGTTTTTGACAGTGCAGATGCTGTTAGTATAAACATTGTTGTACATGTCTTCTGGTGTTGATGTGCAAGGATTGCTTCAGAGTGGTATATGGAAGTTATCATTTTTACCATATAATACTGAATTTCTTTCAAAACTTGTATCAAATTACAATACCATGAATAATCTATAACAGGAATTTGAGCTATCCTCTGTCTGCACTATCACTTCATATTGTTATGCTTTTTCCCAATGTACAAGGTATGATTCGCATCTACAGTGAATGTTGAAATTACAAAAAAATCTTTTACAGTAAAAGACACATTGCCATGAATCCCCTGCAGAATACTCCCTCTAGTTCTGAATGCACTTACGCCATCATTCTTGACTCTGCAGTGGTAATAGAAGTTTTCTCTAGTGAGTATTTTTATGAGTTGTGATGAAAAAAATACGGTGAATGCTGCTGCCCAGTGCCATCCAACAGAAAGGAAAGCTTATAAAAATACTGCAGTGTGTCCTTATTCACCTTATTTAATGGATATGATGCTATGCAACTTCTGGCTCTTCCCCAAAGTCAAAATGACCATGAAAGGTAAATGTTTTGAATTATTCAGGACATCAGGGTAGCCAAGACAGCAAAACTAAAGATAGGCATGGAGAGGGATGTCCAGAACTGATTCAGAGAGAGGCAAGAACAATGGGATAAGTCCATTCCATGCAGGGGTGGCTATTTTGAGGGATATTAATGACAGAGTGTCTTTTACTGTAATAAATTTTTAAAATTAAACATTCACCATGTTTTGATAATACTTCATAGTTAATGGGAAGTGTTTTCCCTCTGCAGTTTAAAGTAGCATTTTGTTAGTAGATTGGGCACTTAAAAAAATATTTATGGGTTTTATTATGTTCATAAAATGTTCATATAGGCCTTTTGTCCTGTTTCTCTTTTTTAAACAATGACTTATAGGAATTATATATTTGCAGCACTAATACTTGGCATATACTATGTTTAATACTCAACGTATACTATGACATATACTATGTTTTCTGAATAGTGTTTTGCAAAGGAAAAGCTTTATTTTAACACAGTAACAGTGACTAATGTTGTCTCTCATGGATTTTGTTAGTATATTTTTAAAGAGAATTTTTCTTACAATGATGTCATGAAGATAACAGTTTTTTTGGGGGGGGTACTGGGGATTGAACTTGGGTCCTTGCACTTGCAAGGCAGGCGGCGGAACCACTGAGCTAAATTCCCAGCCCGAAGATAACAATTTTTAAAAAATGTTATGTGAGAATATAAAATTCAAAACTATCTCTTTGGACTGTGTAGATTAAGAGACTGATTTAATTTTTTTCTTCTTTCATTTCTTCCTTCCTTCCTTGAAAAGTAACTTGCAACTCCAGCAACATTTATAGAATAATTGCTTCCTCTCTGACTTGCACTGCCACCTCAGTCGATTATTAAGTCTACGTATGCTTGATTCTATTGCTACTCTTGTCATGAGTCTATTTTTAAGCCCTGATTTCATAAATATAGCTTTTTAATGATTTTTTTCATAACTGCTAGATCAAGCACCCTATCATCATTTTTCTTAAGTACACTTCTTAAACTACTTCTGTGGTATAATTTTCTTTCATGTGATTTATACTTCTGTGTGCATATGCCTTCTAATGTTAGAGACTTTTATAGAAATTAGAGATTTTTATAGAAATCATTTGCTCAACCATATATCCATTCAGCAAGCACTTGAGAACCACATACTTTAGGAAGTTATTTGCCTCCCACATTTTTTTCTGGAACTCTGGGATCATTGGCTCCAGTATTTTTCAGAATTATATCTTATAATATTGCCTCACTTTTCAGTTATGTTCACTAGAGTTTAAGATCCTTGACAAGAACAATTATTTTACTTGTGTGAATCCTTAGAACCTTAGGGTATGTACTACAAAGAAGGTACTCAAGAAATATTTGTTTAATAAATAAAGACATGAAAGAATACATTTCAGGGAAAAGTGATATAACTAAGAAGTAGATTCTTAATCAGACTATCTAGGGAGAAAGAGTATGTATCCATGGCATATTTTATGCTTTTCATTGTTCTACAAAAGTGTGTGAGAGAAATTGTTTTTATTTAAACCATATAATTCTTTCAAAGTAAAATGAAGCTGAGTGAATGGTCCTGATTTTGCTGTAATGAGAACCTGTCAGGAAGTTTTTACAACAGGAACTGGTACCAAAATTAATATCAAAGATAATTTTATTAGTGGTTTATATTTATCAATGAACTGATATGTAGGAAACAAGTACAGAGAGTATTTATAGCACTTTAATGTGTTTATAATCAGTCCCCGACACCCATCTCTACCACCGCCACCACTGCTCCACTACACACAACTATAAACCTTTGAGAGCAAGGATTGCCTTGTTCCTTTGTTCCCCATTATTTCAAGTACAGTAGTTGAGAATATAGCTATTGTCCAGTTTCTTTAAGGTAATTAATATAAATGTATTGTATGAAATAGATAACTGAACAAAAACCATGAAGAATCTGAGACTTCTATCTACCTGTTTGCACTGCTGAGATGCAAATCTTCGGCATGGGTGACTATATCATATGGATTTTCTGAAAGATTTAAAAGTATTCTGCCATCTTGTGAAACTTGTGTTCTGTTTTGGTTTGAGAAATAACCATAATGTATCTATTATTATGTAGAAATGTAGGTAAGTTAAAAGGACTTAAGGGGAACTTTGACATAGGGAACTGTCTTCATAAAATAGAGTATTAAAACTAGGGGGAGCTGCAATAAAATATATATTTAATATTTTTCATTCCATAAAAATAAACATAAATGGGAAAAAATGAATTTGTTTCCGGCGACATGGCTGGTTAATGGCATAATTGCAATATCACTGCTGATAGACTACAAATTCAGTCTGCTTATTACAAAAAGGTGTCTCTCTTCAAGGGAATTGGATTTGTTTTGGCCTCATATTAAAAGCTTTTCAGATGCTGTTTCTGTATAAAATATTAAAATATGTTTCCAAGTGATACTCTTACTTCCTCATGTGGTCTGACCAGTGTCTAATGTTGGCAGACCTAGAGCACTTATTGAGTTATTCAGCCAGTGGCTATTTATTGAGTGCATGCTAACGTTTTCAGTTCTGGAGAGACAGAACTCATAGAGTGAACATTCTAGGGAAATGCTATCCAACAGAACATTCTGCAGTGATGAAAATGTGTAACTTCACCACCTGGAACTGTCACCACTAGGTACATGCAGCTGTTGAATGCTGGAAATGTTACTAGTGATAATGAGGGATGAGTTTATATTTAAATAGAAGGACCTTGATTAATCCCCTGAGTGAGATGGAAATCTATCGGGAGATCTTGAACAGAGAAGAGATATAATCTTACTCATGTGAAAAAAGGTTTTCTAGTGCTTTTTGAAGAATAGACTGTTGGAAGGACAAGAGTGAGAGGAAGACTAATTGGGAATCTATTGGAAAACTGTCAGAGAGGGAGGATGTATGGTTTAAATTCATAATGGAGTGGTGGAAACAAAGAAAAGTGAGTGGATTTGAGGTATGTGGAAACTGATGAGGCCAACTGATGAACTGGGAATGGATTATGAGAGTGAGGAAGAAATTAACAATGACCTTTAAGGTTTTGGCAAGCATAACTGGGAGAATAGAGTTGATATTTTTATAGTTGTTTATAGGACCAGATTTGGAGTGTGTGGAGTGGGCAGAACTTTGACTTTAATATTTTATGGTTGAGATGTGAATTTTGCCTTGAATGGAGACATCCAATAGGCATTAGGATTTACAACTCCAGAGTTGAAGAAAAGTTTTGGACTGGGATATATATGTTTGGAAGTTTTCATATAGATGGCCTTTAAAGTTATGGGACTTGATGTGGTCATCTGTGGAATCAATGTAGACAAGTCTGAGATCTTAGCTCTGAAATGGTTTAACATTTAGTGTTTGAGAAAATAAGGATGCAGGATGGAGTATGGGAAATTGAAAAGAGAATGTTTGTATATGGTTCCTGAGAACCAAGGAAAGACTCTCAAGATAAAGAACTATCAATTATGTTTGGTAGTGTGGGGATCATTGGTGACCTTGGTAAAAGTATTCTTGTTGCAAGGTAAAATCCAGGTTGAAGTGGATTTCAGACAGGATGGGAGGAGAGAGAAATGGGAGATAGAATGGGAGATAGGTAGTCAGAAATTTGCTTTATACTGGCATGAAGAAATCTGATACTAGGTGGAGAAGGACGGGGAGTCAAGAGGACCAATTTGACGGCAGATGTCACAGCACGCTGGTGTGTTAATGGTGAAAATGCAGTAGAGGAGTAGAAATTTAGGATGGAAAGAAGATAGTTGATGTGCAAGAGAACTTGGAAGGAAATGGGTAACAATCTATAGTAAAGATATTGACCCTTAGGAGCTGGAAATTTTTTTTGTAGTTTTCTCAGTATAAGTTTTGAACTTCTTTTGTTAAATTTACTCCTATTTTATTTGTTGTGAGTCTATTTTAAATGGATTTTTTTCGTACTTTAATTTTTGGGTTGTTCATTACTATTTTATAGAAACTAAGTTGATTTGTGTATATTGAACTTACTCTATGCATACTTTCTAAATTTGTTAATTCTAAATCCTTTAATGAGTTCCTAAGGGGTCTCTATATACAAAATGATGCTATGTGCAAATAGAGATAATTTTACTTCTTTCGGATAGCTTTTATTACATTTTAAAAACTAATTGTCCTGGCTAGAACTTCTATTACACTGTTTAATAGAAGTGGTGACTGGATTTCTGTCTTTTTTTTTTTCTTGATCATAAGAGAAAAACATTCAGTCTTTCACTAAAGTATGATCTTAGCTATGGGTTTTTCATAGATGCTCTTTAGATTAAGATTTCTTCTGTTTGTAATTTGTGTATTTTTTTATTCAAGAAAGGCTGTTGGATTTTGTGCAGAGTTTTCTGCATCTATTGAGATGTTCATGTGTTTTGCCTTTTATTCTATTAATATGGTATATTGCATTGATTCTTTTTTAGTATGTTGAATCAATCCGGCATCCTGGAATAAATCCCATTTGGTCATGGTTTGTAATACTTTTTATATGCTGCTGAAGATGTTTTGTAAGTATAGTCAGTCCTCCATATCCTTAAGTTCCACATTATAGATTCAACCAACTGCGGATGGAAAATATTTGGAAAAATCCTGCATCTGAGTGGAACATGTAGGGACTTTTCTTGTTCTTCCCTAAATAATATAGTGTAACAACCATTTTTATTGCATTTACATTGTTTTAAGAGTCATAAATCAGAAATGATTTAAGGTATATGAAAATATGTGTAAAACCCTATAGGGTTTGAATATAATTACACACATTTTCATATACTTAGATAAGTGGTATTTATCTAAGGGACTTGAGCTTTAAGGCATTCTCATATGTACAGGCATTTCTGCAACCAGCACCCCTAGGAGACAGAAGGACAACTATTTGGGGGATTTTTCGCATATATGTTCATAAGAGGTATTTGTATAGTTTTCTTTCCTTGTGATGCCTTTGATTGGTTTTGGTACTGGGGTCTTACAAAATGAGTTGGGAAGTATTTTCTCCTTCTTTCACTTTCTTTGGGGAAACTTTGTAGTAATTGATATTAATTTCTCTTCAAATTTTTGGCATAATTAACCAGTTCACCATGTAGATCTTAACTGCATTGTGAAAAATTTTTAAGATACCATTTCAGTTTCTTTGCCTTAGGTCTATTCGAAGATTCCATTAATGAGTTAGTTTTGGTAGTTTATCTTTCAAGGAATTTGTTCGTTTGTTCTCTAATTGGTTGGAATATAGTTACTCATAGTTTTACATTTGCTATTTCTTTAAGATTGATGGACATGTCACTACTTTCATTTCTGATTTCATTAATTTATTTGTCTATTTTGGGTTACTAGTTAAAAGTTTGTCAGTTATGTTTTTTTCTCCAAAATCATATTTTAGTTTTTTGTTCCTTTTCTCTTTTCAAAGTATGAGAGCAGAAATCAATGATTTCCTATTTATGTCTTTTTTAGATTTTTCTTTTCAGTGCCCCAAGATGGAAATTTACATTTTTAATTTCTGAGTTTTCTTTTATATAGGTATTTTTAGTTAAAAATTTTCCTCTTAAGTTCTGCTTTAGCTGAATTCCTTAGGTATTTATGTATTGTTTGTGCTTTTATTTCCGTCTTTTCAAATTTCCTTAGTGATTTTCTTGATTTGTTGGTTTTGCAGTAGTGTGCTTTTCAATTTGCACATATTTGTGAATTTCGCAATTTTCTGTTATTTCTACATTCATTGTATTTTAAGCAGAAAACATACTTAGCATAATTCTCCTTTAAATTTTATTGAGTTTTTTTTTGTGGTCTAGAATATTGTCTCTCCTGCACAATGTTCTGTGTACACTTAAGAACCTATATTTTGTTATTGTTTGGTGGTATGTTCAATAGATGTCTGTTAGATTTATTGTTTTTATAGTAGTTTTCAAGTCTTTCATTTCTATGTTGGCCTGTCATTGTTCTGTTATTAAAAGTGGGGTATTAATGTTGCCAACTGATGTTGAATTGTTAATGTTTTTCAATTGTCAGTTTTTCCTCATGTATTTTGGGGATCTTTTAAGTGAATATGTTTAATTCTTCTATCTTCCTGATAGACTTATAATTTTCATTATAAGATGGCCCTGTTTATCTCTAGTAATATTTTTAAAAGTACATGTATTTATTATAGTATAGCTACTTCAGTTTTCTTATAGCTGCAGTTTGCATATGTGTCTTTTTTCAGTCTTTCATTTTCTACTTTTGGTGCATTTGCATCTCACTTGTGTATCCTATATATAGTAGTTGGAAATGGATTTTTAAATCCAGTTTGACAGTCTCTGACTTTTGATTGTTTATTCCTATGTATGTATCAAATAGTTGGATTTTTTTGGTATGTAATTTTATATTTTGGTTTGTGTGTGGGTGTGTGTGTGCGCCATGTGTCTTTACTATTTTCCTTTCCATTAAATGGCTATTTTCTATTAGAACATTTTAATCCTTTTAATTATATTCTTAAATTTTTGACATTTTTATGTTGTTCTAGAAACCACATTATACATGTTATTATGGATTAGAATTTTGCTTATCTTAACTCCAGTGAGCTGTTGAGGCATTACTATTATATGGCTCCATTCTTTTTTACTTTTATGTTATTGTACATCTTATATCTAAATGCATTAGAAACTCCAGTCTCTTGTTAGAGTTACCAGTTTATATTGTCTACTATAGCTGAAAAGAGAAGAGTAAATGAGTGTATATTTATAGCTAACTTTTTTGTTTGCCATTTTTTTTTTTTTTTTTTGGTACTGGGGATCCAACTTGGGTCCTTGCTCTTGAGAGGCAGGAGGTGGAACCGCTGAGCTCAATCCCCAGCCCTTGATTGCCATTTTTAGTTTTTGTGTTTTGTTTTGTTTTGTCTTTGGTACTGGGGATCAAACTCAAGACCGTGAGTGTGGGAGGCAGGCGCGGTGCCACTGAGCTACATCCCGGGCCCTGCCATTTTTAGTTTATTTAGTGCTACATATTTGTTGTCTTTCTCTCTGCTTTTTTTTTTTTGTTAAATTGTTACATTTTAGTATATGATAGGCAGATTATTTAAGTATATATTGTTTAATTCAGTTGCTCTTTCAATCAGTTAATATTGTATAAGAAGGGAGAAATAAGCATTTTCAATCTTCTAAAATTACATATTACCTTTATTGTTGTACTTTGTTTTTTTTTTTAATGTGCCTCAGAATAGCCATTTGGGGTTAATTTCTTTTAGTTTGCAGAGCATTTTATGTTTTTTTTTTGTAAGATAAATTTTCTAGCAAAGCATTTTGTTCACTTTATATGACTTTTTTTTTTGTATTAAATTCTTTTATTGGTGCATTGTAGGTATACAACACAATTACATTTCTCATTGGGAATTGTACCTTTATATAATGCATCTTGGTTCTTATTTTTTCCCCATTCCTAGCCCTCCCTTCACGCCCTCCACCCTTCCCTATTTACAAAGACTTTATTTCCATTTTTTCCATTTCTCAGCATTTTTTCCTTTCCCTTCTTTCCTTTCCCCTGCCCCTCCCACTACCCCTACCCCTTTGCACATTTTCTTCCTATTTTACATTATCGATTATTCATTCTAATCATTGGTACATTTTAGGTATACAATATAAGGACATTCATCATTGGAAATTTGCACCTTTACATAGTCTCTCTTGGTTCTTATTTTTCACCCTTGCCCAGCCCTCCCTTCAACCCCTCCATTCCTCCCTATTTACAAAGATTTTGTTCCTATTTTTCCATTTTCTCATATTAATCCCATTCCCTTCTATCCTTTCCCCTAGCCCTCTCACTTCCTTCCTCTTTGCCCCTTTTCTTCCTATTTCACATTACCTATTAAACATTTAGTCCTTCTTTACACTTTCAGTTTCTCACACCAGAGAAACTATTCGGTATTTACACAAGTGTGTCCTATTTATTTCACTTAAGAGTATTGCCTCAATGTGCATCCACTTAGCTATAAATGTCTCTAATTTCTCATTTTTTTATGGCTGAGTAGTACTCCATTTTATTAAAAAAACCACATTTTCTTTATCCAGTCTCCAGTTGATGGGCATTTGGGCTGTTTCCAAGTTTTAGCTATTACAGACTGCACTGCTATGAACATGGGCACACATATATCACTGTGGTATGATTCTTTTAATTCTTTAGGGGGAAGAAACCCAGCAGGGGAATAGCGGGATCAAATGGGACTTCCAGTCCTAGTTCTTTGAGGTATCTCCATACTGATTTCCACAGTGGTTGCACCAGTCTACACTCCCACCAGCAGTGGAGCAGGGTTCCTCTTTCCCCACAACCCCACCAGCATTTGTTATTGGTTGATTTCATGATAGCAGCTATTCTTTCTGGAGTGAAGTGGAATCTCAGTGTTGTTTTCATTTGCATCTCTCGAATGACCAGTGATGTGGAACATTTTTTCATGTATTTATTTGCTATTTCTACTTCTTTGTCTGAGAAATGTCTGTTCATTTCAGATGCCCATTTTTGGATTGGGTCTTTAAATTTGGGAGGTCTGATCTTTTTAAGTTCTTTATAGATTCGAGATAGTAGACCTTTGTCTGAGGAAGAGCAGGTGAAGATTTTTTCCCACATTGTGGGTTGTCTCTTCACACTGTTGGCGGTTTCTCTTGCTGTGCAGAAGCCTTTTAATAAGAAGAGATCCCACTTGTTGATTGTTTGTGCTAGTTCACGGGCAACTGAGGTTTTGTTCATAAAATCTTTTCTTACACCGATGTCTTCAAGGGTTCTACCTAACCTCTGTTCCAACTGGTTCAGAGTTTCTATTTTAATATTTAGATCTTTAATCCATTTGGATTTTAGTTTAATGCATGGTGAGAGATACAGGTCTAGTTTGAATCTTTGGCAAGTTAAAGCCCAATTTTTCCAGCACCATTTATGAAAGAGGCTATCTTTCCTCCAGTGCGGGTGTTTGGCTCCTTTGTCAAAGATGAGATGGCTGAGTGTGTCTGGCGTTGTTTCTGCATCTTCTTATCTGTTCCACTGGTCCTCAAGTCTGTTTCTTTGCCAGTACCATGCTGTTTTTATCACAGTAGCTTTGTAGTAGAGATGCAGGTTGGGGATTGTGATACCCCCTGCCATGTCTCTGTTACCTAGAATTGCTTTTGCTATTCTGGGTCTCTTCTTGCTCCAAATGAATTTTTGGATTGTTTTCTCGAGGTCTATGAAGTATGCTGGTGGGATCTCAATTGGAATTGCATTAAATCTATATAGCAGTTTTGGAAGTATGGCCATTTTCACTCTATTAATCCTTCCTACCCAGGAGCAGGAGATGTCTGTCCATTTTCTGATATCATCTTCAATCTCTCTTTTCAGAGTGCCATAGTTTTCAGAGAACAGGTCTTTGATTTCTTTCATTAGTATGATTCCTAGATATTTCAGTTTTTTGGATGCTCTTGTGAAAGGAATTGTTTGCCCTATTTCTCTCTCAGTGAGTCTGTCATTGGTGTAGAGGAAAGCTATTGATTTTTGTGTGTTGACCTTGTAACCAGCTACTTGAACTGAATTTGGTTAAGTCTCGAAGACTTTTGGTGGTGTTCTTGGGTCTTCTATATAGAGAGAGTATCATGTCATCTGCAAATAATGACAATTTGACTTCTTCATTACGTATCTTTATTCCTTTTATTTCTTTCTCTTGTCTAATTGTCGTGGCTAATGTTTCCAGAACTATATTGAAGAAGAGTGGTGATAGTGGACATCCTTGTCTTGTTCCCGATTTTAGTGTGAAGGATTTCAGTTTTTGACCATTTAGTATGATATTGGCTGTTGGTTTTTCATAGATGGCTTCTATCAGTTTGAGGCAGAGACCATCTATTCCAATGTTTTGTAGGGTTTTTATCATAAATGCATGTTGGATTTTGTCAAATGCTTTTTCTGCATCTATGGAGATAATCATATGTTTTTTGTCCTTGACTCTATTGATATAGTGTATTACATTAATTGATTTTAGTATATTGAGCCATCCATGCATCCCTGGGGGTGAATCCCACTTGATCAGGGTGTATGATCTTCTTGATGATCTTCTGCATTCTGTTTGCCATTATCTTATTAAGGATTTTTGGATCTATGTTCATTAGCGAGATTGGCCTATAGTTCTCTTTTTCAGTTGGGTCTTTCTCTGCTTTGGGGATCAAGGTGATGCTTGCTTCTAGGAATGAATTGGGAGTATTGCTTCCCTTTCAATTTCATTGAAGAGTTTAAACAGTAGTGGCAGCAGTTCCTGTCTAAATGTCTTGTAGAATTCAGCAGTGAAGCCATCAGGGCCCGGGCTTTTCTTAGTTGATAAGTTTTTAATTACATTTTCAATTTCATAGGTTGATATTGGGTTGTTCAGAATTTTTAGGTCTTCTTCGTTCAACTTTGGTAATTCATATGTATCTAGGAATCTGTCCATTTCTTCTGTGTTTTCCATCTTATTGGCGTATAGTTTCTGGAATTAGGTATTGATGATCCTCTGGACTTCTGCTGGGTCTGTTGTAATTTCACCCTTTTCATTCCTAATTGAATGGATTTGGGCCTTTTCTTTCCTTTTTCTGACAAGGTTGGCTAAAGTTTTGTCAATTTTGTTGATTCTTTCGAAGAACCAACTCTTGGCTTCATTGATTTTTTGTATCATTCTCTTAGTCTCCATTGCATTGATTTCTCCTCTGATCTTTATGATTTCATCCCTTGTATGAGCTTTGGTGTTGTCCTGCTCTTCTTTTTCTAGAAGCTTGAGGTTCAGCATCAGGTTGTTTAATTGGGCTCATTCTGTTTTCCTAATATGCGTATTCAGTGCTATGAATTGCCCTTGTAAGACTGTGTCCCATAGTTTCTGATATGTTGTATTGTCATTGCCATTTAATTGAAGGAACTGTCTGATTTCTTCTTTAATTTCCTCTGTGACCCATTGGTTCTTCAGAAGTGTGTTGTTCAATTTCCACATGTTTATGAAATTTTTTGAGTTTCTTTTGCTATGGATCTCCAATTTCATCGCACTATGGTCTGATAATATACAGGGGATAACTTCAGTTCCTTTGCACTTACTTAAACATGTTCTATGTGTGAGTATGTGGTCTGTTTTGGAGAATGACCCATGTGCAGCTGAGAAGAATGTGTATTCTGATTTTGTGGGGTGGAAGACTCTGTAAACATCTGTTAAGTTCATTTGTTCAAGAGTTCGATTGAGTTCTAGTATTTCATCACTTATTTTTAGTCTAGTTGATCTATCTATTTGTGACAGTGGGGTGTTGAGGTCCCCCACTACATTTGTATTAGTGCATATATGACTTTTCATGTCCGTTAGTATTTGTTTTATATAGTTGGGTGCACTAGTGTTTGGTGCATAGATATTTATGATTGTCATCTCTTCCTCTTGGATTCTTCCTTTTACAAGGATGTAGTGTCCTTCTTCATCTCTCTTAATCAGTATTGGTTTGAAATCTACTTGATCTGCCAAGAGGATAGCTACTCCTGCTTTTTTCCAGGTTCCCATTGCATGGAGTATTGTTTTCCACCCTTTAACTTTCAGTCTATGAGTTTCCTTTTGAATTAAGTGTGTTTCTTGTGTGAAGCATATTGTTGGATTTTGCTTCTTGACCCATTCTGCCAGTCTATTTCTTTTGATTGGTGAATTGAGACCATTAACGTTGATGGTTATAACTGAAACATATTGACTTGTCATTGCCATGACTTTTTCTTTTTGTTGGGTTCTCCCCCTTTACATTTAGTTTCTTGTCATGCCAAATGGGTTCATTCTGCTTTGCTTCCTGGGGTTGTGATCCTCCATGTCTGTTCCTAGGATATTGTGTAAAATTCTCTGGAGTGCTGGTTTGGTCTTCACGAAGTTCCTAAGGTGCTCTTTGTCATGAAAGTATCTTATTTCTCCATCCATTTCGAAAGATAGTTTTGCAAGGTACATCAATCTGGGTTGGAGGGTGTTTTCTTTTAGGGCTTGGAATATGTCACTCCAAGCTCTTCTTGCCTGGATGGTTTGTGTTGAGAAGTCTGCTGTGATTCTGATGGGCTTTCCTTTGTATGTGATTTGTTTCTTTTCTCTGACTACTTGGAGAACTTTGTTCTTCTGTTGGGTTTCT
Source organism: Heterocephalus glaber (assembly GCF_053883595.1). Taxonomy (NCBI): domain Eukaryota; kingdom Metazoa; phylum Chordata; class Mammalia; order Rodentia; family Bathyergidae; genus Heterocephalus; species Heterocephalus glaber. The sequence goes on from NW_028258156.1 coordinate 13,466,001, forward strand.
GGAATCTTAACAATTATAAGCCTATGTGTAGATTTTTTTTGATCAAGGCTATTTGGAGTCCTATATGCCTCCCTTATCTGTATGTCAAGCTCTTTTCCCCTGCTTGGGAAGTTTTCTGCCATCACTTCTGTGAAGAGATTTTTTTATGTCATCCCCAGTCTCTCCTGTTTCTTCATTGAGTCCAATCAGTCTTATGTTATTCTTCCTTGCATCATCTAGCAGCTCCTGGATTGATTTCTCATGTTCCCTTATAATTTTCAAGCAATTGTTCTTTTCCTGGTCACTAATTGCAATCTTATCTTCTCTGTCTGAAATTCTGTCCTCACATTGGCTCATTCTGCTGTGTAGACTTTCAATGGAGTTTTGCATGTCCTGGAAATCTATTTGCATCTGTTTTATGGATTCCATTTGTTTCTTATGTTGGTATTCCATCATGTTCCTGAGCTCCTCTCTAGATTTATTAATCATGTTTTGCACTATGGGCACGATCTTTGCTGTTATCTGAGAAATTATTTCTGATTTCATTTTTACAGATCCCCTTTTGTTGCCAGTTCAGTGGGTCCAGGTGGTTGAGTATCAGAGTGTTCCATCTCATTTCCCTTTGGGGTTGCTGTAGGTGATCTGGAAGTCTGGTTTTGAGACTTATTTACGTGTTTGCTCATTTCGACTGGGGCAGGGGGTTGTTAGCGCCTGCACGGATTACCTCCTCTGAGCTGGGTTAGGTGAGACAGGGGCCGGGAGCAGCGGTAGGGATGGTGACCCAAAAGCCCTTTCCTGTGGGCTTGGAGCAGCTGGAGGTATGGTGGCCAGGAAACCCCTTCCTCTGGACCAGGAGCAGTGGGATGGTGCCTCAGAAGCCCCTCCCTCTGGGCTGGGAGCAGTGGAAGGGATGGTGGCTGGAAGCCCCTTCCTCTGGGCCAGGAGCAGTAGGACAGAAGGTGGCCCAAAGGCCCTTTCCTCTGGGCTGGGAGCAGCAGGAGGGATGCTGGCTGGGAAGCCCCTTCCTCTGGACCAGGAGCAGTGGGACGACAGCTCAGAAGCCCCTACCTCTGGGCCGGGAACAGTGGGACTCAGTACCTTGGTCTGGTGGTCTGGTGTCCTCAGTGTCTTTGTAGTGTGGAATCAGGTGGCTGCCTGTCTGCAGTGGGGTGATTTGGTGTCTTCTGCATGACTCAGGACCTCGGTAGGGCGTGCACAGACCTGCCTGTCTGCAGTGGGCTGATTTGGCATGTGTTCCTTGTACCTGGGGACCTCGGTAGGGCGTGCACAGACCCGCCTGTCTGCAGCGGGCCCACTCGGCGTGTGTTCCGTGTGACTGGGGACCTCCACTTTATATGACTTTTTGAGATTTTGGTTTTGATGATTTAAAATCTTTAATACTCACTGCTAAAATAAAAAAAGAGTCATCCTAGTGCCTGCTAGCTTTCATTATTTCTGATGAGAAGTCAGTTGTTAATCTTATTGGTAATCTGTAATGATAAAATCTTGAAAGCATTAAGAGAAATGACTTTTCTTTGCCTTTGGCTGTTACCATTTTACTAAGTGTACCTAGATATGGATTTCTTTGCATTTAATTTACTTGGAGTTTCTTGTGCTTCTTGAAGTGCAGAATTTTCTGTAACTTCTTGGGAAATTTTCACTCATAATTAAAATGTTTTACTAGTCTTTTCCCTCTCTCCTTTTCTTCTGGTGCTTCCAATACAAAATTGGTGTGCTGAGTGGTCCTATGTTTTCTAGGCTCTGTTCACTTTTCCTTTTTTATTCTGTTCTTTGGATTGGATGATCACTCGTGATGTAACTTTCAGTTCACTGTTGTTTAGATCTAGAATGTCCCCAAAGGCTCAGGTGTTCAGAGTTTGGGCTTTTGGAAGGTGATTGGCTCATGGAGGTGCTACATTCATTGGTGGATTTAATGCACTGAAGAGTCCAGAGCTGAATGTGCTGTTAGGCAGTCGGGTCCATATGGAAGAGGCAAGTCACTGAGACCTTGACCTAGAAGGGTGTATTTCCCTCCCTAGCTTCTGTTTTCTCTCACTGCTTCCTGGCTGCCATGGATTTGCAGCTTTCCCCTGCCAGACTCTTCCCCTGTGTCCTTCCTGCCTTGGAGTTAGCTGACTATGGGCTGAATCCTCTAAAAATTACGAGTCAAAATAAACCTTTCCTCCTTATGTTGCAGGTGTTGAGTGTTCTGTCAAGTGAGAAAAAGTGACTCAGATACAGTTCATTGATTCTTTTCTAGTTCAGTCCTATAATTGAGCTCTAGAAAAGTGTTTAGTTATTGAAGTTCTCAACTCTAAAAATTTACTGTTTTAAAATTTTAATATTGAGATCAATATTGATATTGTCATCATACCTTTCTTTATTTCAAGTATGATTTTCTTTAGTTCTTTGAACATATTCATAAAAGCTGATTTGAAGTCTACCTGCTAAATTTGACACATTGACCTTCTCACAGGCAGTTTCTATAGCTTGTTTCCACAGCTCCTACCCTCCCACATGTACAGGCCATACATTCCTCTATAGATGCTTTTTTTTTTTTTGTTAAAAATGGGATATTTTAGAAAAATATTTTTGATTTCCAGATACTAATTCTATAACTCCTGCCTTTCAAACACTTATAATCGCTTGCTTATTTGTTTATAATGTGGCTGGTATATTTTAGTTGGTTTTCTTTTACACAGAAAATTTTCAGTTGCTTTTCAGAGAGTGCAGACTTTGATGTGTTGTAGTCACATTGGAGTGAGAGTGGTTTTAGCTGGACTCTTCCCTGACCTCTTAATACTGTCTGGCTCTGTTAGTACCACTCCTCACTGTTAAACTCCTCTTATTGCCTGCTAATTGCTAATTTCTTGATTAAGTGTGTTTTCATCTGCTGAAGAGGTTTCTTTAGCAATTCTCAGGGGTTTAAATTGTTTTAAGAATATCTTTCACTAGTTGTTTTGCTGGTGTGAAGGTGCTGAGTTCCTCATACTGCCATTTTGGACGTCTCATGTTCTCTTTTAGTGAATTTTTGAAAATTTCATGGCCTGGAATATAATTCTAGTACTACTTCTAGTAGTTGCATGAGACATTTCATTTTTTCCTTAAAAAAGAGTGCATGTTTGTGGGTACAGATATGCTTCCTTCCTATCTTCTAACCCCTATCGGGTGTCAGGCTTGGCTGGTTGGGCTTGTTCTTTATCTACTTTTCACCCAGTTGGACTCTGTTTCTTCTCTCAGTCTCAGCTGCTCCACTTTTGCATTTATTCCTGCTCTAAATTTCCACTTGAGGCACTGGAAATGGTGATGCAATTTGTAAACTGTCTACTTGGCTCATACATTAGCTTTGATTTTCAGCCAGTCCCTCAGCTTTTGTAAACCAGCATGTGGAGTGTATCTTGCTCAGATGTTGGTCTCTTCAAAAGCACACTTGTTCTTTGTGGATGCTGGCTTTATTTACTGTGATGCTCATGTAACAGTTGTATGAAAGAAAGGACATTTTTGAGTCATTGTAAGGTTTGGATAACTGCCTGTTACAGATCCTCATTTTAAGGCAACTTCATCAAGGCTGCTGTTTGGGAATGACATTCAAGACTGCATTACAAATGAGACCCCATTAAAAATAAAGAGAAAATCGTCAGATGTGACGGTGTTTCTTTGTAAGTTTAGATGCAATTATTAATGAGACAGCTTTCATCATATTAATGAAAATCAAAGGGTATATTGTCTGAGGAAGCTTTTTGTGGAGGTTATGTTTGAAAGGAACTGTTTTTTAAAGGAATTAGAGTAAGATGTAGATTCATTGTTATTTGGATTATTTGGAGATCTTGGGAGTTAGTCTGTTTCCTTAAATTATGTAATGTGTAAATTAAATGTTCTAAATACAACTAATTAGTAAACATCAATTTGTAACTCATTTCAATTATTTCATAACAGTCTCTCTTTCTGCTTCCCATCTTCAGGGAATATCCAATTGTATGTTAGCGTCTGTGTTAGTCACCTCTTCGTTGATGTGACTAAATACCTGAGAAAACAATTTAGAGGAGGAAAGGATTATTTTGGCTGGAGGTTTCCATTCATGGTTGACTAGCTCCATTACTATAGACCTCTGGCAAGGTAGATGCATCATTACAGAAGGGTGGCAAGAGAAAGCTTCTCACATAATGGCAGCCAGAAAGTTGACAGCCAGAGAGAAGGGGCAGGGACAGGGCGTACCCTTCAAAGGCATGTCCTTAGTGATACGCTTCCTTCCACTGACCCAACTTCCTATTATCTCAGTCAACTATTAATTCATTAGCATTAATTCATTGATGAGGTTCGTGCCCTCATGATCCAATCCCTTCTTTAGGCTGACTGTGACTACATTGATTTGAGACTTAGGGGAATACTTCATATTTAAGCCAGAACAGGCTCCTTTTGATGGTATTTGATGATAGTAATGTACTTTCCTTGTGAGGAAAGTCATTTTAAACCTATCATAAGAGTTATAATTTTTACTTAGTGTATGGAATGACAACACAAATTATTTTTGGCCTGAGATAATATTTTGACCTGTGAACTGAGCAAACATTTGTTCAGAAACTTTTTGAGATAAGTTGTTGACAGTGTACATATCCCAGAATCTGTATCATCTGTAGTGGAAATAAGCATGCTATTTGCCTGTTTTTCTTTTTTTGGTTCTATAGGCAGCAGGAGCAACTCGACCTCTGGTATCTACTGTCATCAGTCCCTCCACTGAAGGTTGTTTAGACCACTCATTGGAACGTGCCAGATACAGAGCAAGTGAAATGCCACAGGCTTTTCTGTTTGATGTGATCTATGAAGCCTATCAGCAGGTGAGAATCTTGGGTTTTTGAAGAAGCTGCTAATATGTTGTACTTCCTAAAAGTATGTTGACATTTGGAGAATTTCTAAGAAAGCATATGGAACATAGTTGTATTCTTAGGCCAAGATTTATTGCAACAAAGTCATAAGGATATGTAGCTTGAACAGAAGAGAGATACAGACAGTGTGGAGGAATCCAGTTGGAGGCTTCCTTATCCTCTCTTTCTCCCCTAACAAGACATAGAGCATGGTCTACTCCAGAGAGTATTGAATGTCATATATTGGGCTTGTCAGGAAACTTATTAATGAAGTAGGTTAAAGTAACTGATTCTGTGCTGGTCTAATATTAGACATTCAGCAAATAGTTTGAGATAGATTTTTTAGGATTATAGGGCAAGGATAATATGAATATTGATGTTTATGTTAGAAAAATATAATTTTTTTTTTTTTTTTTTTTTGCGGTACCAGGGATCGAACTTAGGACCTTGTACTTGCTAGGCAGGTGCTGTGCCACTGAGCTAAATCCCTGGCCCAAATAGGTATAATTTGGATAGAGGGTTATTTACCTACAAAGACTGAATTATAAATCAATAATCTTGACTCCATCAGTTACTTTTAAAAGTGAGATTTATTATTTAAAATCCATTATAATGATAAGAATGATCCATATTGATTTAGTATTTTCTTAAAATAACGAATTTGGTATACAGAAATTTACTTTTAAGATTTGGTCATTAATTATATACATCTTATGCTATAAATTTCTTCAGATTTTGAGTTTATATATTCTATTTTTAGCCTAATATTGGTAAGCTACCCTACCATGTACCATATTTCTAAGATTGATGGAAGAATTTATACACTTTCATATGAACACTCATATTAGAGTAAATATGGTCTATAAAAGGTATATTTCAGAAGAAAGTATAAGTATGATTTTCTTATACCTGCATTAGAATAGTTTTTCAAAAGCTTTTGCTGTGTCTTTCAGGTGTAGAACACAGTGTAAGGTTTGTGAGGCTGGAGAAGAGTGTGGTCATGGGGACTGGGAGCAGACATGGTTGGAAAGGACCTGGTTCTGTCTGTAAGGTCCTCAGGGCTCTAGAACAGGCCTTTGGACTTTGCTATGAATGAGATGGGAAACCACTGGAGGTTATTAGGTGAGGTCTTTTATGGTGTCACTTTGTCAGTTGTGGTGGTGATAAACTACAGAAGGGCAAAGGAAGAAGTAAAACACTCTTGTGGTACCCATAACCGTGGTAGAATGTGATAAAGACCATTAAGACAGATTGAATAGTGGAGAATATAGTGGGAAGCTGTTGTATTCTGAATATATTTGAAGGTAAAACTTGGAAAACCAGCCCAGTAGGTTGTACATGGGATGTCAAAGATAGGGAAGAGTCATGGACTCAAATATTTATTCTTAAAAACTACAGTACAGAGAAGAGAGAGATAGAAGAGAAGATTTTGTGGAAGCAGATCTGGAATTTAGTTTTGATATACTTGAGATTCTTGATAGACATACAATTGCAAGTGTTAAGGAGGTAGTTGGATATATAAGTCTAGAATTCAGTGGAGAGGTTTACTAGAGATATCTGTGGGAGTTGTGGTCACGGAGCCACTTAATGTTTCGGGAGATTAGGATCATCAGAGGAGTCAGAGCAGACAGAGTAGAAGGGGTCAAAGGTTAAACCACAGTTTTGAGATCTCAAGAACATTAATTTCCTATTGCTGCAACAAATTACCAGAAACTTAATGAATTAAAACAACAGAGATTTATTCTCTTACATTTCTGGAAATCAGAATCCTGAAATGGAGGTGTTAGCAGTGCTGAGTTATTTCTGGAGCCTCTAAGGGAGAAGCCCTTTCCTGGTGTTTTCCTGTTTCTGCCTGCATTCCTTGTCTCCTGGCTCTTCCCTTGCATGCTCTGACCTCTGCCTTTCATTGCAACATCTACTAGACCTCACTTTCATTCTCCCATCCCTTTCATACTAATGTCCTTGTAATTACCCCAGGCTCAGGTCTCACCTGGAAAATTCAGGATAATTTTCTCATCCCATACTTAATTTAATAACATGTTCAAAGTTCCTTTGCCATCTGTTAACGTGTTCACAGATTTCAGGTGTTAAGATATGACCATCTCATGAAGGGCGATATTACTCAGCACTCCAGTGAGGAAGAACCAGCTGAGGGAAGAAAGAATTGCCATAGGGATAAGCAAGTATTGTCCCTGAAGCCTGGGGAATACAATGTTTCAAGACTGAATTGCTGTGCTGAATGATGGATTTTGGTTTAAAGAAGCAGTGACTGAGAACTGCCCCAAAGCTTGAGCAATATGAGACCTACCTTTGTTTTGAGGGTAGTGTTAGATAAGAAAACCTGGCTGGGGTTGATTTAAGAGATTAGGAGGACCTGTTTTGCAGGGAACTTTCATGTGTAGTGAGGAGAAAAAAGAAGAGGGTAGTTCAAAGAAGTTATAGATTAAGAATTTTATGTTTTAAAGTAGATGATATAACAGTTCATTGATAAGGTGATGGAAGTGATTCAACAGAGAGGAAAAGACAGTGCTGGAGTAAAGAGAGTGGGCTTCAGGACACCTAATAGTGTTGGAGTTGACTGAGGCTGTGAGTGAGTATAGCTCATCAATAGGGACAGGAAGAAACAGAGGGTGTCGGTGCAGATGAACTAATGGATGTGGCAGGAGGGTTTGAAATTTGTCTTCTTCTCATTTGTTTTCTTTGTGATCTAAGAAGTAGGTCCTCGGTTTAGAGGGTGGTGAGTGAAGTATTGAGGATTTAGGAAAAAGAAGAAATTTGCAATAGTGTATACTGCCTTTCTTGTACTCAGCCTTAAAAATATACAAAACTATCCAAGAACAGAAATGTCTGGTCTGTTTTTGGAGTATTCATGGCAAACTTTAATAAAAGCTTTTGATTCAAAAAATCTACAAGGCTATTGAATAGTTTAGTCATTTTTATGTTCTTGAGATACAGAAGAATTAGGTTTTCTTTTTATCAAGGTATAACTTTCCCTTGTGGAACTCATGCAGAAAATACATAGTATTGTATCATTTTCTGACTATTGATAAAAATTGGACAGTTGTGACTAAGATCATTGAAAGTTGGACCATTTTTAGAAGAATCACATAAAACCTGAATTACAGTTGTTGCATACTGTGGCAGCGTAGCAGTGTGATGTGTCAGTTGGAGAGTATAGATACTTTTCTTTATCCAGTGATGTTGGAAGATTGTAGAAGTCAAGAAGCCATTCTGTATACTGACCTGCTGGATTGTTCATTGACCCTATCAGAGTGATGGTGAACCTTTTAGAGACTGAGTGCTCAAACTTCAACCCCAAACCCACTTATTTATTGCAAAGTGCCCACACTGCAGTTAGACCTGAATATCCAATGCTTGGCTTCTGGGGGGTGCTGGGGTGACTTGGCTTGAGTGCTGATGGAGAGGGCTTTGTGTGTCCACTGTGGCATGCATGCCATAGATTCACCAACTCTGCCCTATCATATGTTCTAGCTATGCTCACCTTGTTTTATTTCTTCAAATACAAGTTTCCTCCTATCTGGTATTTTGTTACCTATCTTTCCATTGATCCTTGAGACCAAGTAAATCATCACTTACTCAGAGAAGCTTTTCCTGATCTGTGCAAACTAAGACAATCTGTTATGCATTCTTCTGGTGCCTATTTTTCTTTTAAATTCCTTCCTAGAATCAGAATTATGATTGAAGTTATTTGGGTATTTAACTATGAAGTGTCTGATTCCCCTGCTAGACTGGGAGCCCTGTGAAGACCTGTGTGGTATCTGTCTTATTGTTAGTAACCTGCCTGATAATTTACTACTATCATGTATGAGGTACAGTAAGTCCCTGACTTATGAACCAATTCAGTTCCGGGAGAACGTTCATACATTGGATCCGTTCATAAGTCTAACTACACCTTTGACTAAACATAAAATGTAAAGCATTAAAAAAACCAAACACACACAAATACTGCAAATACACTGTTTTTATTTGCAGATATGTGAGCTACTTTTGTGATTTGTTCACATCTAGGAATGTTCATAATGCTAGGTCTGTTTGTTTCTGTGAAAGTTTGCAATTGAATGTACCTAAGTTGAGGACTTTCTGTATCATCAAAACATACACTGAATGTTTAAATTACACATAATTATTACAGTAAAAGACACGTTGCCATGAACCTTCCTCAAAATATTTACCCTTTCTTTGAACATATTATCCTGGTGTTCTTGCCACTTTCTAAAGCAGTTCTGGAGGTCTTCTTATGTGAGTGTCTTTAATTATATTGTTGTGGTTGCCTTGATGTCCTGAATTGGTTCAAAATGTTTATCTTTTATGGTCATTTTGACTTTGGGGAAGAGCTAGAAGTTGTATAATACCAGATCCAGTGAATAAGGTGGATGAGGATACACTAGTGTTTTTGGGCCTGCCTTTCTATTGGATGACACTCAGTAGCAGCATTCTCTATATATTGTTTTTCACACCTCATGAAGACACTCAGGAAAGAGGACTGTGTTTGAAACAAGGGGGAGTATTTTGAAGTAGATTAATGGCATTGTGTCTTTTACTTTCATAGTTTTTTAAAAATTTAAACATTTACCATATATTTTAATCACATATTTGTGCAAAGAATGATGGTGAGAGAGTAGTGAACATATGATTATGAGAGGAAAAGCCTTAGTCCTAACTTTTTTTTTCTGTCTGGGCCACATTTTTCGGATTCTCTCACTACCTGTTTTCACACGTCATTTAGGTCTTTATGTAAATGTGGCCTCCTCAGAGAAGCCTTCCCTGGTGGTGGTATATGAAATAGTCTCTATCATTTACCTCTTTATTCGGCTTTAGTTTTCCTTATTAGATACCACTAGCTGACATGTCCTCTGTTTTGGTATTTGACCATCTTCCTTACTGGAATGTTAGTTCCATGAAGACAGGAACTTTCTCTTGTTCACCATTGTATCTCTAGTACCTGGAAATGTTTAGGGTTAACATTGGGTTATTAATACCAATGTTCTGCAAAATGAATTTTATGTATATATATATACACAGACACACACACACACACACACACACACATATATGTATGTGTCTGTGTATATATGGGTAAAACCTTGGGTTGCAAATAACTTGTTCTGCAAGACAAGCAAACATTTCTAATAAAGTTCAACTTGATAAATGAGCAAAGTCTTGCAATACAAGTAGTACATGATGCCTCATATTACCTGATCACAATGGAGTTAATGGTTCTTCTCCCTCTTTTTTTGCATAACATTGTGGATGATCATCTCCCCAAGGCAAGAGGTTATTGAGGAGATCTCCTCTGCAGAGGAGAAGGAGAAAAAGACAGAGGAATCCCTCACTTCAAATGAGATTAGGGAGGTGTATAAAATGCAGGAAACAGTGCAAAATTTTGTAGAAAAGTACCTCTTGAAAAAGGCTGTAGCAGTGTGAGCAGTGAATCTATTTAATGACAATGCAATGTCACATTTCCAAGAAATTCTCAAAAGGAGGCAAAACCAATTACCATTGGATAGATTCCTTGTTAAAACTGCATGAAAAGAGAAAGATTCCATTGAGCCAATAGATAGCAGTGATTCCGTTAATGACAGTGAAAGTCATCCTGCACGATAACCCTCCTCTCTCTTGTCTCCCTCACACCAGCCATGAAGGTTTTCAAAGGTAAGTGAGGGTTAATTTGTTTCTTTTTCATTTTCTTTATGATTTTGTATTTTCATTATTTTTATATGAATATTTTTGATTTGTGGAAGAAATCATCTGAGTTTTTATTATTTCTTATAAGAAACTTCCCCTTGATATACCAGTGCTTTGGATAACAAGCATGTTTTCAATTTGAATTATGCTTGGAAACCAAGGTTTTACTCTATGTGGCTTCTTTACAAAGCTGATCGTTTTACCAACCAATCTCTCCCCTGCTCTGTCTTTGTGAGCCACGAATTTACTGTAGCTTCCTTTCTGGCCAACTTCAAAACTTTTAAAATCAGTCAGCTCGGTCATTTGCTCTTCATTCTCAGTGTAGAATGTAGAGCTGGCTAAAAACCCTCAGCAGTACCTAAGTCAGCTTGAATGTTTGCTTGCCTTGAAATTTCCTTTAGCTGATTAGCTCATCACCTTTAATCTAGTCTCCCTCAAAGTCTCAGGACATGAACAAAATACAGACAAACTTTGTGCCAGATCGTAACATACATGGCCTAGAGTCCAACTACAAATGGAGTCCTTGTTTACAATTGAAACCTCCTGAGTCTGGTCTTTTTCTCTGCTATTTTACCATCATTCTGATCTTCTCATCTTTGAACAGAATCTCCCATCAATCTTGGCTCACAGCATTCTAGGGCTGCTTCTCTAGCCATCATTTTCAGACTTTTCCAAACTCCTTCTGCAAACCAATTCCAAAGTTTACTGAACCACATGGTCAAGTAGTTACAGCACCTACCCCCTTCTGGTGCCAACTTCTGTCTTTCTTGTCACTGTGATATAATACCTGATCAAACAAATTAAAGGAGGAAAGATTTATTTTGACTTACAGTTTCGAGAGGTTTCAGGCCATAGCTGACTCATAGGCAGGCCAGCATGGCATACAGACATGGTAGAGGTGAGACAGCTCATGGCATGATGTTGGGAAGCAGAGAGAGATCAAGGAAAGAGGGGGAGATACACCCCTACTGTGCCCCAGTGACTGACCTCCTCTGACCAGGGTTTACCTCCCATCCCATCACATTTAGCTATAAAGTCATCAGTGAAGTAATCCACTGCTGTGTATCATCCACTCATGATCCAGTCACCTCCCAAAAGATTCACCTATGCATATGAGGCCCGGGAGCACATCTAGATATAAACCACAATATGTGACCTTGGCTGGGATCCTAAGTGTAATCATTACCCATAGAAATTTCTTACTAACTGGCTGAAAACCATGAAGTCTCTTTTGTATCTCAGTTGTAGTGTGTGGTCATGAGCTGATTATTGATTCTAGTTGTATATGTCTCTGTAAGTTTGTTTAAATTCAGTTTTGTAAGTTTATCAGTGTTTCTAGTTTCAACCATGTCTTCTGTAGCTTTTAACGTTTACTTTTCTAATTTTATCAGTTTGGTGCATGTATTGTGCATTTCTGTCTTTTAATATGTACTTATTGCTGGTAAAGATGAAGCTTTGCATATGTATGGTTTTTTTTTTCAATTTTCTGTGTTGCTTATTGGTGTGATCTTAATTTCCATGTCCTTCCTAAAATTCATATACTGAAATCTGACCTTGTGATGATGTTAACAGGTGGGGGTTTTAGAGAGGTGGTTAGGTCATTAAGGTTTCATCCTCATGAGTGAGATTAGTACCTTTGTTAAAAGAGGCCTGAGGGGCCTTGGGTGTCCCTTCCACTATGTGAGAACACAGGAAGAATTCCATCTATCCGGACATGCCATCTATGAGGAACGGGTATTCAGGTTTAATTGCAGTGTTGGCACTTTGGGATAAATAAGTGGATTTTGGATTGCAGTTTGACACTTGCTTTCTAAAAGGTTTGCCATCACTGTCCTATATTCTTTTCTTGGTTTTGCACATTGCAAGTATTTTCTCTTAACTGCTCAAAGTTGTCTTTAATGTACTTCATTTTGATACTGTCAAATACTGAGAGTTTTAGATCTTAATTTTTCCCTACCTCCCAGTAAATATACTCCCTTCCTTCTACATGGTGGCTATATTTTATTTTTAAAACTACTTTCAAAATTGTCTTTTTTGCACAGGTTCCATAGGAAATAGAGCCTCAGGCAAAGCTTAAATGCTGATGCAAGGTGATAGATATATTACCAGTCTGGCCACTGCTTCACAAACAAACACAGCTGGTCATTTCACATGGGACATATCCAGACAAGTTTATCCAAAACTGTTTGCATTTTTCCCTCCAGTGGACTGTTTTAAGAAACAGAATTCATCTGTTAGTTACCTCTTAGTTAACATTTCTCCCATAGAAATGAACTCCTTCTATTCTCCAGCCCTTTCAGGGAAGCTAGATCTCATGACAGGTAGTTCAGTGCTTTACCTGTGGTAAGAAGTAGCTTCAAGGAGAAACCAGAGACTCTGGCTTGTGTCCTCAGATACATGCGGGCCCACATGTGGCCATTTGCCTTGGTATATAGGGCTGGGAGACAGGTGAGACCAAGAGAGCCCAGGGCAGGGCATCCAATGCGACTGGCACACCATATATAGACCTTATTACCTTTCTGTAAATCAGATATCTTAGGGTAATTCCCTCCGTTTGGTATTTATTGGGATTAATATTTATTGGAATTTTAAACTTGGGGATTAAGTTGATGTCTTTAAGTTTTAAATTCTCATTTATGAACATTTATCTCACTTAGATCTTTTACATTCTTTGAAGGGCTTTTATTGTGTAGTGTTAGTAATTTCTTCAATTACATATTTTTACCTGTTACATAGTATTCTGATATTTTTAGGTGTTTTTCTTTACTATATTGAGCACACAGAAGACAAATTTCTTGAAAACATGGTCTTAAGTTGGACTTGCATTCTTGGTTTGCAACACAAATGATCATATCTGAAGATGATGAAAAATTTATCCTTTTCCTTCTTGTTTTTCTTTTTCTTTGTTGCTTTTCCCAGGACCATGATATCATGTTACAGAACAGCAAATCTAGTAGTTGTTTAAATGTATGTCATGTAAGAATTTATAAAAGAAGGATTTTTTAATAGCATGAAATTTGGCATGGTCTTAAAACTATGAATGTATTTTCTTTATATACCATAGACTTGAAAACTGGGTTTACTGTAGAATCCCTGAAGAAAAATACTATCAAAGTTTTAGACTTTCCCCTTAGTTCATACTTTTTCATTAGGGACCACGTCTTAACAAGATGTGAACATCTGTCTTTGGCTAGGTTTTATGGAATTTTTAAAAAAAGTCCAACAAGGATGGAGCTTAGTTGAAAATATGTGTGTGGGGAGAAGGTACCACAAATAAGTTGCTTTGCTCTTGTGCTCTGTCCTGAGTTCTTGACATTGTACTAGGAAAAAAATTGGATCCTGGGAAAAGTTTTCATGCTGGAAGATTACTAAATTCTCCTGTTTGTGCTTTTCTGGTAAGAAAGTTAAAGGTGGGGAATGGAATGTATAAGAAGAGGAATACAATAGGAACACTTATTATGTCACTAAGAGAAGGTAAAAGGGCCTCTTGAAACTGTCAAGGGCCTTTTGTTTTATCTTTTAAAATCCTGATCTCTTCATTACAGAATTTGGCAAAAAAGGTTCCCTTAAAAAAAAAAAAAAATGACCACTGTGACACAGAATCGCTTCTCTCCTGATCTTTTACTGCAGGTTTCTGCCTCTCAAATCGGGTGCTGACTTCTGGTGGGCAGTCAGGTGACAGCTGTTTATAAGGAAGTTTTGACAAAGTGCACAGGTGGACACCAAATAATTGAATGTAACTGGCAAACTCTTAACTTTGTATGTGGCAAGAGCTGACAGACACCAGTACTCAGGTGACCAACTGACATTCTTCTAAAGATGACAGAGCCAAATGAGAAGGGAAGGAAAACATGGAAACAAAGCTTTTGTAAATAAGAAGGGGTGGAGGGGTTGAAGGGAGGGCAGGAGAATGGGAAAAATTAGAACCAAGATACATCATCTTATAGGTACAAGATCCCAATGATGAATGTCGTCATATTGTAAAATGTACCAACAAATGTAGTGAATACAAAAATAAAGATAGCAGAGCTGTAGCTGACCCAGCAATCCCAGGATAGGATTACTTGTGATCATATCACAAGCTATGTGCTAGCAAGGACATGCCACTCTTTAGGGAGAAGAAATAAAATTCAAGATGAAAAGTTTATATTCATTGGAATACTAAAGAAAATCTTGATGGTACGGGTTCATCTTGGATGACAGGGTGAAATTAGGTTATGTTTTGATCTCCTTTGGTCCTGTGGATCTCAGTCCTTTTTAAGCAGATTTGTGTAATAAAGGTATTATCATCCATGCAGTACCTTAACGCCTTATCACCAGAATAAACCCATTTCCTACAGCAATCTGAGAATGTCACTGCCTTATACTTTTGGCTGATTTACTTCAGAAAATTGTAGCGTGATGGAAAAAGTACAGTTGTGCTTTGGTTTGTGTTTAGATGTCTCCCCCAAAACCTCATGCCGATGAGGTGGGACTTTCTTTTTCAGGGGTAGTTTAATCTGGACTGTGTGATACTGGGATCAAGGGCGTGCATGTGAGGGATTAGTTTGTCACCTGCAGCCTAGTCCCGGTAGTCTGAATAAGATAAAAGGGGCAGAAAGATCCTGGTAACTCTCTTGTTACCTTTGCTACCTCCTGTGCGCCATGTTGTTTCTGCTCTACTGTGCCTGTTTGTCATCCCTGCCTTGGAGTTGGCTGATTATGAACTGAAACCTTTATGAACTGTGAGCCAAATAAACCCCTTCCCCTCTAACTTTGGGTGTTGGGTATTTTGTCACAGTAATAAGAGAGAAGTAACTAGCACAAGTAGGACTGAGAATATATTTTATCATGAAGAAATATAGATTTTTAAATTATATAATAATTTTGTTCACTAAGCAAATGAATGTCTTTTTCTATAAATCAGAACTATATGCTATTCATCTGTGGTGGATGTTGCTGTATTAGTTTTGGTTCAACTGAAAACTTTTCCTCAATTACATTCACCAAAAGAGCAATAGGAACTAGGCATGGTAGTGCACGCCTGTAATCCCAGCATTTGGAAGGCCGAGGCTGGGGGATTTGCAGTGAGTTCAAGGCCAGTCTGAACATGAGACCCTTTCCCAAAAAGCTGGAAAAAAAGCAATATGAATAAGATTTGGGAAGCTGATGTGAAACAGAAGCCATTTTTCTCCAATGACCTTTTTGTATGGTGACCATAATGTTCTTCGGTGGGTTTCAATGTGTTACATCCACTTAGGGGTTATATAAGCAACTTTGACTGCCTTTTACTATTGCCACATTATTTTCTTACTTAGAAAAGAATAAATTTTTGGAAGATGCATGTCTCTTACAAGGTAGTAATTTTCCATCTGGCATATTTTCCTGACTTCTTACAGTGCTGACTGTTATTAGCTCTGGATTCATCACCAGACACTGGACTGGGGACCCACAGATGCACAGACCCCTTACAGTGTCCCTTTAGTTGTCAAGTGTGCTTGGCTTCAGTTGTCTCTGATTCTTCAACCAACCCTCCAGTCTGTCTCTTCTGTTTCCTTTCAAAACCACATAGGGTTTAATTTATATGGTCTCTTATCATATCCCACTTATTGTGCCACTGGTCATCTTCAATTCAACTACAGAGTTATGACTACATATTAGGTCCCGTTAGACGTTATATAAGCAACTCTTACTGCCTTTTACCATTGCTAAATTATTTTCTTACTTTGCTTAGAAAATAATACATTTTTAGAAGATACACATCTCTTATAAGGTAATAATTTTCCAAGATGCTTGATGCCAAAATCATTTGAGTTTGTGACATGACTTTCTTTCTTGGGTGTATTACTAAGTATTTAGCCATTGGCAAAAGAGCTAGAAGAAACAGTTTTGCTTTTAAATGGTTCTGGCAGTGTTTTGGTTATTGGTATGCTGCCTAGAACATTGGAAAGTCAGGTGTAATTTCTAAAACAGATTAACTGTCTGCTAATATGACAAGCATGTTTACGAACCACCTTTGTTGTAGAAATTAGTCATCTCTCAATTTTGTTAGATCCATACCATACAAAATTATATGCCTTTAAACAAATACATAGCATTATAGGTGTTGAACAAATAAAAAGAGAATGTTTCCTTACACATGATTTCCAAGTTCATGTCATTATTTATTTTATGGACATTACTTGTGGGCATTAATATTTTGAGAGAGTCTTTAATATTTCTAGTTATGCGGTAGAAATGCATTTTGTATGATATGGCAAATTAATCATGTTCATAAGCTTTTGAATAAACTTAATTTCTTTATTTTTCAAGACTGATGGAAATGAGTTTTTCAATGAGAAAGAGAATTTTAAACAAGTATTTAGTAGTGAAATTTGTATTTATTATCGAATACCAAGATACCTACAAATTTCAGAAACCTCACAGCAGGTAGCATGAAGTATCAAGTAGTGAAAGTTCCCTCCATTCCATTCCATGACATAGAATCCAAAGAATATGGTTAGATTCTTTGTCAAATCATTACCCAGGGCTTTTGACTCCTAGTCACGACAGAAGAGCTGGTACAGCCACCCCTTTGGTGGACAAAAATGACAAATTCCAGTTTATGTGTAGAGACTGCTGGGGAAGCAGATAGGTTTGACACTTTTGTCCCAAAGAAGTTTGTTGCTCTTAGCTCCAAATCCACCCTGTTGGCTTGCTGGACCCTGCAAACCTTTCTCCTTTGCCAAAGCCTTGTAAGCTTCACGGGTGGAGGGTTCTGAAAAGACACAGACCTTGAAACTAGGTTTTCTTCTTGATTCTCCATTCAGTATAGAATGGAGATTGCTAACTCCACAGCTGTCATTAGCATGTATGTGGCACTTCATGGTGTTTATTACGTAGCAGATTTTGGTTCCCACTCTGGCCACTTTTGTCTGTGCACACTGGTGGAGGTTTTCCTGGTTATTTTCCTCCTGGCATGGTTCTGTGCTCTTAGCCATGGTGCACTGGTACTGCAGCATAGACTTCCACCTTGCAGGTCCCATCTAGAGTTCTGTGATCAGCAGCCTCAGGCTCCTTGGCCATCCAGAGAGGGCTGTCAGCTTGCCAGTCCACGTCTGCGGTTTCTGACACACCAGCCTTGGCCTACTGACCTTGCCCCAGTTCTTGCTCTGCCCAAGCCTGTAAGCTTTGATTATATTTTGTTACTTAGCATGGTGAAGATGTAGAAGCTGTCAAAGCAGTAATAAGGTCTTGTTAACACTGTAAGAGATCATATCATTTCATCTTTTATAATTATGTTTAAAGTGGTAAAGGTTTTAAAAATACTTTAAGTCATTATAAAAAATGCTGACCTTTTTGCTATAGTGCCAAATGAACAGGAACCTCCAGCAGATGCCTAACCAAACAAGCTACGTTTTGGTGTCTCTTTTAATTAGGGTCAATATGTCCTGCCACCTTGCTATCCCAACATCTGAACCTCCCTACTCCAAGCCTACTCTGAGAGTGATGTAAGACACCAGAAGCAATAAGGACATTGGCAGTCCAAAACGGCCCATTTTCATTTCTAGCTCAGTGATTTCGAACAGTAATGATCACCAACTAGAATTTCTCTGGACCTATTTTTGTACCTTTGAATGAGAGCTTTGGACCAGATGATCTTCAAGACTCATTTTAGGCCAGACTTCATAATTCAGAAACAAGTAAAACTCTGGCTAAGGTAACGATTTTCCAAAAAGCATCAAGTAGAGATGTAAAAGACAACCGATTGTAATTTGGTTGGTTACGTGAGCATAATAGGCATGAGAGACTAATTCACCTGGAACACACTGTACTGATGGATGGATCTAGGTAAATTATATGAAGAGTAGTGGTAAAGACATTTATCACATGAATCACTGCAATGACATTTTAAATTGTGTTGGAGAAGAAACAATTGCCTTTAAGGAGATTTCATACTTGAATATAAAACAAACCAGGAGGTTCATATTCAATGGTAAAATGTTAGTCTTTATATCCATAACTCTAGTAGTAACAGATTCTTTAGCTTACAGAACTAAAAACATTTAATAACTCACATTTCTATTCAATAACATATTGCTTCCTTTCTCTAAATTTTTTAATGTAGCAATTGTATCTCAGAATGTATTACTAGTGGAATGAAAGAAATACATCCCTATTATATTGTTTATGGCTACTTGTCTTTTGCCTTAACTGCAATTCTGATCTGGGCATCTGTTGTATCTAAGCAGCTACTTGGAGCTGACTTCTGTTTCTTCTTTTTGGTACCAGATATCAAACTCGGGACCTTACGCTTTCGAGGCAGGTGGCAGCACCACTGAGCTAAATCCCCAGCCCTGTTTCTTCTTGATTATTGTGCAAGTTGGGAGTTTGGATAGAGTAGGGATTGATGGAGGAGGAGTATACATATGTTTTTGAGAATATTAGGTCGCTTTAAATTCTGAGCTAACATGACCTCTTCATACTGTCGTAAAATATACTTCTGTTGCCAAATTAACATAGAATTTTCAATTCATGCAGGAGGAAAATAGTTCTTTGAATACCCACTCTGTGGGATGCATAATAACTGGTAAGTGACAGCCCCATCTTTAAAATAAGTCAAAGTACTTGCACAGGACCAGTAGCTATTAAATAGCAAAAGCAAGATAAAAATTGGTCTTATTACTGTACCTGTTACATTTCTAGAAGCTGAATCTTACATGCTTTATTCTAATAATGTTTTTGATGACACATGCCTATAAAAAGTAATTACTTAGGCAAATACCTTTTGATAAGATTTGGCAACCTAGTATGAAAAGGCTATAAAGAATATTTCTTAGATGGTTAGGTCAGTGTGTTTTTATCCATATATTGTCTACAATTTTATCTGTGGTTTTTATCTCTCTGGTTTAACTCTGTGGTTTACTCTTTATGTTGAGTATATTTTTGATATATATGACTTAGGGGAAATAAATCTATATGAATATATGAAATAAAACAGATGACTAACTCTATTTTCTCAGGGCTGTAGTTCAATGAGGAGGATCAGGAAGCCTCCCATTAAATGTATGTGTTTAAGGACAGGAAATTCTTTTCTTGAAAACACACCCTTTTTTCAACCACAGTCATCTTGAAAACTGCAAGGAAAAATTTTATGCCCCCCTCCCCCATTTCTCACAATAGCTAACAATGAAGTTTCTTTTTTTCTTTTCCTCCAAGGTAATCTCATATTTCATTGGAAGCTAGAAAAAATGGAAAAAGTAAAAGTCCAGTGCCTCTTTTTTGCTGATAAAGATGTTACATCCTTTCATGCAGTCTGTGTGTTCCGTACCACAAAATATTATATGGAATTAAGAGTATCAGGAAGTCAAATAGACCTTTTTCCTTTCATTAAAAGTGAGCCGATCTGCTTACTGCATTCCTGATTCTGATGATTGTGGAACACACAAATGCCCTTTGTTTCCAGCCATATTACAAGTCATCATGTTGTATCATGTCCTGATGTGTACAAAGCAGCACAGCATTATATGGTGAGAAATCTCACTTAGATACACCGAGTGTTGCAGTTTTTATTCATACTCTGGTTTTATTAATACAAATTGATTTATTAAAGCCAGTTGTGTTATAGAAGGAATGTGTATCACATATCTTTTCCAAGAAAGTTTTGTTGTCATTATCAGACCATGTACTTAAAATGTAACTTGACAGTAATTTCAGTAAGGGATTTCTATTAAAACTGAATTTAATTTGGTAAGTTTCTAAAAATCATATTTAAATGATACATAATAAAATCATTCATTTTTTTTTTTGCTGGTATAGCTGCTTGCTGCTTTTTAAAGTTTTATTTTTGGTCAAAAGAAATTGTATTTATGGGGTACAGTATGTGTATTTAGTAGAATGACTGAATAGGGCTAATTGTTCATCATCTCAAATATTTATACATTCTTTGTGAGAACATTTAAAATCTTTTTGCTTATTTTGAAATATACAGTTTGTTATTCCCATGGTGTGTGGCAGATGACTCGAGCAACTTCCCAGGTAACTGAAGCTTTGTATCTTCTGAACAGTTTCCCTGCTTTCCCTGTCTCCTGCCACTGCCCCAGACAAGCTTCTGATAAATATTCTATTCTCTGAGTTCAGATTTGTGTTTGCACATGAAAGTGAGATCATATGTTATTCTCCTATCTGTACCTAGCTTATTTCACTTACTGTACTCTCCTGGAGGTTCGTTCACATTGTTGCAAAGGACAGAATTTCTTGCTTTTTTTTTTGGTACTGGGGATCAAACTTGGGACTTTGCGTTTTTGAGGAAGGTGCCGGAACCACTGAGCTAAATCCCCAGTCCCCTATTTCCTGCTTTTTAAGGGCAGACTAATATTCCACTGTGTACATAAATCACATTTTAAAAATCCATTTGTCCTTTAATTAATAGATTAATTCAGTAGACTCCATGTTTTAAGTATTGTGAATAGTGTGCTGTAATGGACATGGGAATTCAGATATCTGTTCAACATACTGATTTCATTTTCTTTGGATATATACCCAGAATTGCAATTGCTGGATCATATGGTAATTACCTTTTCAGTTTTTTGAGTAACACCCATACTGTTTCCCATAATAACTTTACTTTCACTAACAGTATACAGGTGTTCCTTTTTCTCCAAATCCTCACCAATACTTACTGACTCCTACATGCTGGATAATACCCCATCTAACTGGAGCGAGGTGCTATTACATTGTGAACTGATTCATATTTTCCTGATATGTGATGTTAAACACTTTTTTCCCAAACCTCTTGACCATTTTTACATCTTCTTTTGGTAAATGTTTGTTCAGATTCCTTGCCCATTTTTAAAACATAGCTATTGATTTTCTTATTTCTTTGCATACTTTGGATATTGTCCTCTTAGCTGATGATTCACAAGCATTTGTTCCCAGTATGTTGGTTTTCTTCTTATGTGATTATTCCCTTTGCTGTGCAGAGGTTTTGTACTTTGCAGTCCTGTTTGTTAATTTTTGTTGCTTGTGTTTTTAGTCCTACCCAGGAAATCACTGCCCAGATCAATGGCATGAAGCGTTCCCCTTGTTTTCTTGCATTACTTTTATGGTATCAATGATTACATTTAAGTCTTCAATCCATTTTGTGTTGTTTCTCATATAAAGGGTGATGTACAAAGGTCTGTTATCATTCTCCACATGTGCAGGTCCAGTTTTTCCAACATCATTTATTAAAGAAATTGTTTTCTACATTGTGAATTCTTGGTACCTTTCTTGAAAATCAGGTGGCTGTGAGTACATGGATTTCTGGGTTCTGCATTTTCTCCCATTAGTCTGTGTGTCTCTTTTATGCCTATACCATGATGTTTTCATTACTGTATCTGTGTAGCAGATTTTGAAATTCAGTAATGTTATGCCTCCAACTTTGTCCTGTTTGCTCAAGATGGTGTTGTCTATTTGGGGTCTTTTGTAAATTTTAGTATTTTCTATCTCAGTGAAGAATGACATTGGAATTTGGGTAGAAATTCTGTAGATCACTTGGGGTGGTATGGACATTTAAAGAATGTTTAAAGATTTAAAGGCATTTAAAGATGTCCACAAACATGGTACATCTTTCCATTTATTTGTAGTATGTTCAATTTCTTTCACTCATGCTTTGTAGTATTTATAGAGATAGATATAGATTAACCATCTTAAATTTACTCCTGAGTTTCCTTTTTTTATTATTGTATGTAAGATTGCTTTCTTTTTTTTTGTATTAAATTCTTTTATTGGTACATTGTAGGTATACAATTACATTTCTCATTGGGAATTGTACCTTTACATAATGCATCTTGGTTCTTATTTTTTCCCCATTCCTAGCCCTCCCTTCACGCCCTCCACTCTTCCCTATTTACAAAGACTTTATTTCCATTTTTTCCATTTCTCAGCATTTTTCCTTTCCCTTCTTTCCTTTCCCCCGCCCCTCCCACTACCCCTACCCCTTGGCACCTTTTCTTCCTATTTTACATTATCGATTATTCATTCTAATCATTGGTACATTTTAGGTATACAATATAATGACATTCATCATTGGAAATTTGCACCTTTACATAGTCTCTCTTGGTTCTTCTTTTTCACCCTTGCCCAGAGCTCCCTTCAACCCCTCCATTCCTCCCTATTTACAAAGATTTTGTTCCTATTTTTCCATTTTCTCATATTAATCCCATTCCCTTCTATCCTTTCCCCTAGCCCTCCCACTTCCTTCCTCTTTGCCCCTTTTCTTCCTATTTCACATTACCTATTATACATTTAGTCCTTATTTACACTTTCAATTTCTCACACCAGAGAAACTATTCGGTATTTACACAAGTGTCCTATTTATTTCACTTCAGAGTATTGCCTCAATGTGCATCCACTTAGCTATAAATGTCTCTAATTTCTCATTTTTTATGGCTGAGTAGTACTCCATTTTATAAAAAAACCACATTTTCTTTATCCAGTCTCCACTTGATGGGCATTTGGGCTGTTTCCAAGTTGTAGCTATTTCAAACTGTGCTGCTATGAACATGGGTGCACATATATCACTGTGGTATGATTCTTTTAATTCTTTGGGGAAGATCCCCAGCAGTGGAATAGCGGGGTCAAATGGGACTTCCAGTCCTAGTTCTTTGAGGTATCTCCATACTGATTTCCACAGTGGTTGCACCAGTCTACACTCCCACCAGCAGTGGAGCAGGGTTCCTCTTTCCCCACAGCCCCGCCAGCATTTGTTATTGGTTGATTTCATGATAGCAGCCATTCTTTCTGGAATGAAGTGGAATCTCAGCGTTGTTTTCATTTGCATCTCTCGAATGACCAGTGATGTGGAACATTTTTTCATGTATTTATTTGCTATTTCTACTTCTTTGTGTGAGAAATGTCTGTTCATTTCAGATGCCCATTTTTGGATTGGGTCTTTAAATTTGGGAGGTCTGATCTTTTTAAGTTCTTTATAGATTCGAGATAGTAGACCTTTGTCTGAGGAAGAGCCGGTGAAGATTTTTTCCCACATTGTGGGTTGTCTCTTCACACTGTTGGTGGTTTCTCTTGCTGTGCAGAAGCCTTTTAATAAGAAGAGATCCCACTTGTTGATTGTTTGTGCTAGTTCACGGGCAACTGAGGTTTTGTTCATAAAATCTTTTCCTACACCGATATCTTCAAGAGTTCTACCTAATCTCTGTTATAGGATTGCTTTCTTAATTTCTTCTTCACTATTAATGTATAATAATGCTGTCTTTTTTTTTGTAAGTGAATTTTGTATTCTGCAACATTATTGAATATATTTCAGATCCAGTGTTTTTTTGGTGGAGTCTTTTCCATACATTTGATCTTGTCAAAAAACAAAATTTAACTTTTCCTATTTAGATTCCTTTTGCTTCCTGGCTAATTACTTTGTTCAGGGCTTCCTAGTATTAGGTTGAATAGAAGTAGGGAAAATAAACATCTTTGTTTTGTTTCTTAATCTTAGAGGAAAGCCTTGAGTTTGGCTTTGAGCATGGTAACTGTGATCTTGTCATATATGCCCTTTCTTGTGTTGGGATACAGTTCTTCTATGTATGATCTATTCAGAATTCTTATCAGGAAGGGATGTTGAATTTTATTGAATGCTTTCTCTGCATCTATCAAGATGATTCTACTTTTTTGATTCTTCATTATGGAAATTGATTTACATTAGATGAACCATCCTTGTATCCTAGGGATAATTTCCACTTGATCATAATGAATGATACTATTGGTCTGCTGTTGAATATGATTTCCTGGTATTTGTTGAGGATTTTTATATGTGTTCATCACAGATAATTGTCCTGTAGTTTTCTGTTCTTGTATAGTGTTTGTCTGGCCTTGATGCTATAGGTTGATTTGGCTTTGTAAAATGAGTTTGGTAGCATTACCTTTATTTATTTATTTTGGAAAAGTTTGCAAGAGATTGATACTAGTTTGTCTTTAAATATTTAATAGAGTGTAACTGTGTAACTGTGAAGCTATTGGTTTCTGGCCTTTACTGGGGGGTGGGCGAACTTTTAATTGTAATTCAGTCTTATTGTTGGTCAATTCAGATTTCTTTTGGTAGTTTATATGTTTCTGCTATCCATTTTTTTCTTGGTTCCCAATTTGTTGATTTGTCCATAGTATTACTTAGGATCCTTTTCATTTTTGTATTATCAGTTATAATGTCTCATTTCATTCCTGATTTTGATTTTCATTTTCTTGGTTAGTCCAGGTAAAGGTTTGTTGATTTTGTTTACTATTGCCAAATTTTGTGGATTTTTATTATGTTTCTATTTTCTATTACATTTATGTTTGTTCTGATTTTTATATCTTTCCTCCTATCTTTGGATTTAATTTGTTGTGTATTTTCTTGGATGTGATATTAAGTTGTTGGAGATCTGTTTTAATATAGATGTTTGTTATAAATTTTCCTCTTAGAACTCCTTTTTCTCTATTCTATAGTTCTAAATTTCACTTTTAATCTTTGATCCAATAGTTGTTCTGGGGTATATTATTTAATTTCCATATATTTATTAATTTCCTATGCTTCCTTTAGTTTATGAATTCTACTTTTATACCACTGTGGATGAAAAATACTTGATACTTTTATAAATTTGTTAAGACTTGTTTTGTGGCCCATCATAGGATTTATCCTGGAACATTCTCCACAGCCCATCAAGGAAATGTAGTTTGTTGCTGTTGGCTAGAAGGTTCTTATGTCTGCTAGGTTCATTTTATCTACAATGCAGTTCATTTGCAGTGTTCCCGGTTATATTTACTGTCTGACTAGTCTATTGTTGAATGTGTATTGTGAAATCCCTTAATACTGTATTGCAGTCTGCATCTCTTCAGATTTATTAATATTTGAGATACACACACAGAAACGCAGACACACACATGCATATATGCTGTGATGTATGGTGCACATGTTTATAATTTTTATATCTTCTTAATGAATTGACTTTTTTAACCACTATATTTTGACCTTTTCTGTCTCCATATGTCAGTTTTGGGTCTAAATTTTTTTCCTCTGAAATAAGTATAGCTACTACTGCTCTGCTTTGGTTCCCATCTCTTTGCTTTCAGTCTGTGTCCTTGAAGGTACATTGAGGGTCTTGAATGCACCATGTCACTCTGTCTCATATTCATACTTGTTCAACCCTCAGTGCCTTTTGGTTGGAGAACTTAATCCATTTACATCCAAAGCACTCATTAATAGGGAATTATTAATACCTTTTTGTTAATTGTTTTTGTAGGTCATTTGTTCCTTTCTGTCTTGGTTTATTCCTTTGTGATTTGATAACTTTTCTGGTGTTAAGTTTTGGATCTTTTCTTTTTATCGTTTGTGTGTGTGTGTTATAGTAGTAGTATTGAAGTAGGATAGAAGAAATGAAAACTAGGTAGAAAGGAGACAAGGAAATTGAGACTTTAAAATTAAGAAAAACTGCAGCTTCAGGACACAAAAGTTAATCCAGTTTTCCTTCTAGGAAACTCACTCAAAAATTTCCTAACGGTCCTCTTAGAATAAGCCTGTAAATCAGGGCTCTGAACACATGTAGGTGGCTAGCATTGTAACCTGACAGTGAAAATACACAACCTAGGTCACCCATCTTGAAGTCACCTCCTTAAATGTACCCCACTCTGGCTTGTAGTGTGTCTCCTTTCTGTGCACCCACACTCCATTCTTTTGAGTCCGTCCTATATCTCTGTCTCTAATAAATCCTTCTCATGCCTCTTTTACTGACATGTCCTGAAATTTTTTTTTCTTGCATTGAGAGAATAAACCTACAAACTTATTTTAAAAGGGTGGGACAGGTTCCTTGTTTCATACCTCACAGACCAGTCTGGCGATGGTATCATTTTCTTCAGTTTGTATCTAGCTGACTGAGGCGAGTGCAGCTGGAAACACAAGTAACTTACTTTTTACAATTCATATATATAAGTACTAGACTTGAAGTAGGACAAGGATATATTTACTGATGCTAATGTTAGAATTTAGCCACTAGGAAGGAGAATATTACAGTGGTAAAGTCATAGCACTTTGAAATTAGACTGGCTGGACATGATCCAGCTGTGACTGTGGACAGGTCTTCCAATCTCATCTTAGAGGTTGGTGGGGAGTTTGGATGACCTAACCTACATAAAATGCCTTTTACTGTGTGTAGTATTATAAATACATGTTGGTTGTTGTTGTGCACAGATACTTTCAAAACTCTGTAGGCAACAATAATCATTTAGTGTTCACTTGTCTCCAGGTTGCCTGGGTGATGATTGACACAGGCCGGACCTGGTAGCTGGCTCTGCTTATGGCTGCAAGTCTGACTGCACACAGCTCCTCCCCGAGGGCTATGCTCTTGTTTACTCTCTTTCTTCTGAGCTAAAGGGGCAGCAAGTTATTTCACATTGGCAGGAGATGTGTGATACAGTCGAAAAAATGGGATTCTTTAGAAGGAATATACACGAACTGCCAATTCCACTCACATTTCCTTAATGAAACCAGGCCATATAACAAGGCCACCATCAGTGCAGTTCACATCTAGCATATTTCACATCCATGAGGCAGGTCTGGGGTGTGGATATATCATTCTGTCTAAAGAGGAGGAAAGTCTGTGACCAACAATGGAGTCTACTGCAATAGTCAAGAAATACTACTAGCTTCTGCTATTTTTCTTTTAATTATTCTTAACCTCCTTTTGTTCTCTTGCCATACACTTTCTGGCATACACAAAATGGGTGCTGAACCTGTAGCATTCTTGTGGTTTTAGTGGCAGTGCAATCCTGAATAGCCACATTTCTTTTTCTCAACCGACACAAGGTCTTTCTCTTACACTTTGGCTCACTTTCAACCCTTTTGTCTCAGACAACATATCACCTTCTTCTGGAGCCTTCCTGTGTGCGCTTTCTCCTATTTTATAATCCTTTATTTCCTTTATAGTACTCTTTTCTGTCTAGTTGGTATATTTATTTGTTACCTTTATTCTCTGTAATATGCTGTCCTTGGAGACAGGACTTTGTCTTGTTCAAGGCTCAGCATGGTCCCTGTTATGTACTAGCCATGTGGTAAATATTTCACCCCTTATAAGAATGAAACACTTGAAAGAAATGATGGAAAATGGATATTTATGTTTAGTTTAAATTGATTATCTTCTCTGTGACTCATTTTGGGTGGCAGTTTACCATTATTTATTAAGTAAAACATTAGAATCCTCAGATATTCAATAAAGGACTTTATTTGTGGGATAGCATCTTTATAGAATAGTGAATTTAGCAATGAGTAAATAAAAGCTTTTATATTTTAATGAGACAGAGGCCTAAAGAAAATTCTTTGATTTTTGCCACCTGCTGCGCAAGTGCAAGGACCCGAGTTCAATCCCCAGTACCAAAAAAAAAAATTCTTTGGAATCTGAAGGAAAACACTGCAAATGTTCCAGGTGTGTTAGCAGACTGCTTATGTTATTAGAATGAATTTTATACCTGAGGGTCAAGGAATGCTCTTGGTGCCTATGTGTCCTACATATTTTCAATGTTTTTAAAATTTATGGTATTAATCAGTTTATTCAACATATGCACAATAACTTACATAGTTTGTCTACTAAGTACAAAATCTAGGTTTCTTTAGGACAGTTTCACTTCCTTGCTTTTGTTCTTTGAATATGAGCTCTATGTTCCTGTTTGTTAACTTACCTCTTGTTTTCTCAATGGATACCTTTAGGAACATAATATGGCAACACATGAAGTAAAGTGTTCTGTTTACAGTTTGCTTCTGTAAATGTGATGTTGCTATTTATTCAACAACTTTCCTGAAATAATTCTGAAAGTTCTCTTCTCACTGTCCAGTAGGGTTATTGGATTACCTTTGGATAGCTTGGCATGTTTGGAACCTATCATTCTCCCATCCTTTGCCTAGGGGCTTTGCATGCATTGGGAAATGCATTTTTTCAGTGCACAGGGAAGTAATTTACATCTCTGTTTTAGACCTTTTATCCTATTTGTGCAGAGGTACGTGGTCATCTAGACCTGGGAGTATCTTCCCTTCTCAGGTTTTTCTTGGGCATGAGCACAGCTCTGACCATATATGTGGCCTTTTCTAGATGGTCAGGAATAGGTTTGAACTTTTCAGAGTCTTTTATCTCCTTCTCCAGCTTATTCTTTGATGTATCTGATATGCTCATTTCCCCTTTATTGGCAGCTTAGATGTGATATTAAACAATTACCACTGATTGTTTTTAGCAAACACTCCATTAAAAATGTTGCACTCAAAATTGAGTAAAGTAGAAAGACACACCTTAGAATTAAGAGTTTCTGAGGAAGTTCTAGACAGCTCAAATTATAGTAGTTTTCTGGTAAATGGGATGGAATAACTCCAGTCTTGCTTTGCCTTCTCTAGTAGCTGCTGGGGTTATGGTTTTGTTCTGTGGTTATAGGCCACTATTATACTCAGTTTGCAAAGGAGGAATAAGGCTCTAAAGAGTTCATGGTCCAGTTTCCTTGCTCTCTTGTTTTAAAGGTATTTCTGTATATATGATCTGCATCAACCTCATCTTCTTCAGATATTCCCTCTTCACACCTTAGTCACCAATTTCAATACAATGTTTATATCCTGGATTTCTATTTGATATCTTTTCATGGTCTCTAATTCTTTATTAAAATGATTATTGTTTTGTATCATCTTGATTAGTTCACCCCACTTTTCATTTGTCTTCTTTAAGTTTATTGATCATTTTGTCAATTAAGTCCCTTATCTGTTTAGTGACATTATCTTTGAGTATGTTGAACATGTAATGGAGATCCATTTACTTATTTATTCTTTTATCCCTTGAAACATTTTAACTATTGGACTTTTTTTTAAATTTCCTCCACATCAGTGCACATGGGTTCAGCTTTGGGGGAGGTAAGAATCTTTAAAGGGATCTTATTGCCTTGTTTTCTCATGTTTCTGTTTCTTTTTTTGTGCAAAGCTGAGGATAAATTAGACTAGAAAAATTCTTTTGCTGGTATGGAGATAACTTTAGTTAGTGTATGTTTCCCCATGATAGATCTTGGCTTTGGTTATGACTTGGTATTTATACACCTCTTCAACCTACTCAGTTAAAGGAGATCAGTCCCAGACACTACATTGCAGGGAGAGAACTACTAATAGTTACATTAGCATCTTCATAGTCAACCATATCTCTCATGTAGTGTAAAACATGTTCAAATGATTTCATCCTTTTTTAATGATTCAAAAAGACTGCGATACATTACTATTGATAGGCTGGGATATAGAGGATCAGGGAAGGAAAAAGAGAAAAAGTAAGGGAGTAGGTCAGAAAGAAGAAAAGAAAAAACAGAGATAACAGCAAATGAAGGAAAGAGAAGAGGTCAAATTTTTGTTAAGATTTTATAACTGGACTGGGGGGCTGGTGGAAAGGAAGTTTGAGAGAATATTTATGGGAGCAGGAGAAGCGATGTGGGGAGAAGGAAGTGTAGCTGGAGATGGGGGGAAGCTATGAGAAGGTTAGAACCTGTTAATATCTGGAAGTAAGCTTCCTCCGTACATCATTTTTGGTGAGAGTTATCCTGATATGACCATGACAATATTTAGGTAAAAGCACTTGTCAATTCTTATTCTTTTTACATATACAGAAAGAAAAGAATAAGAAAGAACTAAAAAAAGAAAAAACCCCACATGTTACAAAAACACAAATTTAAAGTGTTCTCTTAGTCCCACTTATACTGTACTCTGAATTCAACCACTGTGCTCTTCCACTGAATTCACAAATGGAGAAACCTTTGATTTGGAGAGACTTCTGCACCTGTCTCCTTACTACACCTCTGTAGTCCACAAAGCGCCACTGAGTTCACAAAGTGCCTTTTCTTCTCACCTTTATCAGTTCATTGCCCATCCCCATGACTTACCGAGCCAGCTTCTCTACTGCTACTGTCACTGCTACTGAGTGGACCTCTGAGCCTGCCTCTTTTCTGCAGGTGGTGCTTTGCCTTTATCTTGTGATGAGACACTATACTTGAGTAGGGAGCAGGGGAGGGAAGGGGAGGGTGCAGCGTGGTTGGGCTGGTACCCAATCTTTTCCTGATTCCTGGAGGGCTTTCTTTTTTTTTTTCCCATTAAGTTTATTGGTACATTTTAGGTATACAGTACAGTTACATCCGTCATGGGGATTTTGTACCTTTACACGATGTATCTCGGTTCTTATTTTTTCCCCATTCCCCTGCTCTCCCTTCACCCCCTCCACCCTTCCCTATTTACAAAGACTTTGTTTCCATTTTTTTCATTTTCTCGTATTTTTTCTTTTCCCTTTTCTTTCCCCTACCCCTCCCACTTCCCATACTCCTTTAGACCTTTTCTTCCTATTTCACATTATCTATTACACATTTTGATCCTTGTTTACACTTTTAGTTTTTCACACCAGAGAAACTATTCAATGTTTACACATGTGTGTCCTATTTATTGCACTTGAGAGTATCACCTCAATGTGCATCCACTTGGCTATAAATGCCTCTAGTTTCTCATTCTTTATGGCTGAGTAGTACTCCATTTTATAAAAAAAAAACACATTTTCTTTATCCAGTCTTCAGTTGATGGGCAATTGAGCTGTTTCCAAGTTTTAGCTATTACAAACTGTGCCGCTATAAACATGGGTGAGCATATATCACTGTGGTATGATTCTTTTAATTCTTTTGGGAAGATACACAGCAGAGGACTAACTGGGTATCAAATGGGACCTCCAATCCTAGTTGTTTGAGGTATCTCCATACTGATTTCCACAGTGGTTGCACCAGTCTGCACTCCCACCAACAATGAAGGAGGGTTCCTTTCTCTCCACATCCCTACCAGGATTTGTTATTGGTTGATTTCTTGATAGCAGCCATTCTTACTGGGGTGAGGTGGAATCTCAGCATTGTTTTCATCTGCATCTCTCGAATGACCAGTGAAGTTGAACATTTTTTCATATGTTTATTTGCTATTTCTACTTCTTTGTCTGAGAAATGTCTGTTCATTTCAGATGCCCATTTTTGAGTTGGGTCTTTGAATTTGAGGGGTCTGATTTTTTAAAATTCTTTATATATTCTAGATAGTAGACCTTTGTCTGAGGAACAGCTGGTAAAAATATTTTCCCACATTGTAGGTTGTCTCTTAGCTCTGTTGTTGGTTTCTCTTGCAGTGCAGAAGCTTTTTAATAAGATGAGATCCCAGTTGTTGATTCTTTGTGCTAGTTCTCGTCTTACTGAGGATTTGTTCATAAAGTTTTTTCCTATGCCAGTGTCATCAAGAGTTCTACCTAACCTATCTTCCAGCAAGTTTAGTGTTTCTGTTTTAATATTTAGATCTTTAATCCACTTGGATTTTAGTTTAGTGCATGGTGAAAGGTAGGGGTCTAGTTTTAATCTTTGGCAAGTTCAAATCCAGTTTTTGACTGTTTGATATAAAAATGTTAAAGATTATGTCTTCTTGGAGAATTGACTTCTTTATCATTATATATTGTCCCTCTTTATCCTTGATAACGTTCCCTGTTGAATTTGACTGTGTATGATATTAATTTAGCCACTCCCATTGTATATTGGTTAGTTTTAGCATGATTTATCCTTCTCAATCCATTTTTAAAAATTTTTTTGTGTAGATTATATATGATTTGTTTAAAGTGAGATTCTTCTAATCAACATAGAGTTGGATTTTTTTTTGATTCAATAACAATTTCTCTTTAATTTGCATATTTACATTAACATTTAATGCCATTATTGATTCACTTGTGTTATTATTAACTACTTTTCTTTTCTGTATGTTACTTTGTTCCCATTTGCCTTTTGCTGCCTTTAATTAAATTTAGCATTTTGTCTATTTTACCATTAAATTATTTATAGCTTTTTTCAGTCTTTGTTATATATGTTTTCATATATGTTTACAACTAATCTCAGACTACTGTCAAATAACACTGTGCCTCTTTATAGGTAGAGTATTTTATAACAAAATAATCTTTATTACTCTGTTGTAGTCCTTTTATCATTGTTATTTAGTTCACTTTTAAACTGCCTATGATTACACATAAGCATATGCAATTGAATACATTATTATTACATTGTTATTCTGAAAGTACTTTATCTTTTATATAAAGAATTATAAAAATAAAGGCTAGGAATGTAGTTCAGTGGTTTAGTGTTCATCTAACATGCACAAGGTGCTGCTTTCCATCCATAGTACAGCGAAAATAAAAGCCCCCTCCCAAACTCTTACATAGACTTCCATTTGTAATGTATATCACTTCTATCTCTCCTCAGAGTTTCTTTTAGCATTTCTTGTGAGTCAGGACTACTGGCAAGAATTTTCCTCAATTTTTGTTACTGAGAATGTTTATTCATCTCTCCTTTCTGAAAGACAGCTTCACAGAACATAGAATTCTAGGTGGGTGGTACTTTTTACTCTCCCAACATTTTGAGAATTGCACTTATTCCCTTGGTCGCATAATTTTCAGAAGTAATCATTATCTTATATCTTTGATTTATATTTATTTCTCTAGCTTCTTTAAAGATTTTCTTTTCCTTTCTTTGATTTTTCTGTAGTTTGCATATTACCTACCTAGATGGAGATTTTTGGCATATTTTGTGCCTAGTGTTTGGAGCTTTCTGCATCTTTACTGTGTGATGCTGAACTATGGAGATTGTAATAAGTTTTTCAACCCTTCCCTCTGATAGTATTCTGCATTTAAAAAAATTTTTTTTGTCATTCCTATTATGTATACAGTACATCTTAGATCATTGTCTCACAGCTCTTGAGTATTCTGTTTATTTTTCTTTCAGTCATTGTTTTCTTTACCTTGAAGGTGTTTATTGAATCCTCAAAGTTTAGAGGTTCTTCTATAGTCATTTCCAGTATACTGTTGAGCCTGTCAAAAATATTCTAGAGTTCTGTTAGTATTTTATCCCTAATTTTCTTCTTAAGGTTTGTCACTCTGTACATAATTTGCCCATGTATTCTTCCATGAACTGTCTACTTTAAACACTAGAGCCTTTTGTATATAATACTTGTCTTAAATTCTCTGATAATTGCAACAACCTACTGTATATGGTTCTAATTTTGTTCGTTCTGCTCAACTGTATTTTTGCCTTTTAATTTGCTGTATAATATTTTGTTGGAAGATGGACACAGTGTACTCAGAAAAATAATCTAGAGCAGTGATGATGAACTGATGGCACATGTGTTATTTTTCTTTTAAGACACAAGATGTTAATGTATGAGTTGTTTTTCCAAAACTAAAACCTCATTATTCAGGTTTAATTGAAGTGTTTGCACTTTGCAGTAAATGAGTGGATTTTGGGTTGGAGTTTGGTACTCGTCTCTAAAAGGTTCACTATCACTGATCTTGAGGAAGTAAGCCTTTAGTAATTTGATGATAAGTTTGGTCTGGGGGGTGAGGAATACTTCTATAGTGCTAGCATTAAAAAGTTTCAGTCTTTTTGTGAGTCTGTCTCTCTGGACTGTGAACTTGTAAGACAAGTTTTTCCTTTCTCCTTAGGTCCAACAGGGGAGCTGGAGGGCTGGAGTGGGTATTTCCAATCTCCAATATAGAGAGGGGTAGAGGTAGCTCTACTTAGATATTTCCATTTCTCCAGGTCAGCTGAACTCTGAAAAAATTAGCAGTTCAGGCTTTCATTAATTTCTGTGACAGGTAAGTTTAGTTGGCAACTTTAATGGCGTGGGGCCCACCTAGGGGATTGGTAAAGCACACTTCTGGGTGGTTCCCAAGATGTGACCTTGAGTCCTCTATATGGTCTCTGCCCCCTTCCTGTCTGGAGCTATTCTTCTGCCCTGATTCCCAGCTGGCATGAACTTTTCTCTTTCATGCTCTTTTGACATGATGTACCTGCCTTGGAGCTAGTGAAATGTGGACTGAATTCATAAGCCTAATTAGACCTCTTTACCTTTAAGCTGTGAGTATTGGGTATTATGTTTCAGAGATAAGAAATCTAACTAATAAGAAAATAAGTAACAGGAGTTAGGGCACTGCTGTGGTTGTACCTGACCATGTGGTTTAGAAGTTGCTGGAACTGACTTGTGGGATGTGTTTGAAAAAATGTGAAGAAGCAGGATGGAGAAGCCCTAGAATGCTATGAGCAGAGCCTGGTGGGTTATTCTGGTTGGAGCTCAGAGGACCAGAATGCTGATAGGAATGTTGACAGTAGAGGCCAGGCTCAGGAGGTTTCACTTGCTAAAAATGATTCTGTTGGGAAGTGTCACATTATGGCAAAAATTTTGTCTACTTTTGCCTTGAGATTTAATAGTGTATTGAGATTTAGGATAGTCATCTAATTGACATGAAGAAGAAATTTCAAGGCAACCCAGTGTTCAGGCTGTGGTACGAGTAGTGGAAGCTTCTTTTGTTCATATTTTTTAATTAGTACATATGTGCAGTATATAATACTTTACATTCCTTGTGTGGAGTTGGTACATATATGCAGCACATCTTAATTCCCTTTTTCATCCTTTTCTGTCCCCTTCATGCCTTTCATCTTTTGATGTGTCCTCATTTGAGAAAGATTTATGTCCCTACTTCTTATTATCTATTTTTTACTTTGCTCTTATTTGTGATTTGAGTTTCTCATATAAGAGAAGCCATGTGATATTTAATCTTGTGTGTCTGATTATCTGATTTATTTCACTTATTTTAGTCAGATTTATAGTGAGAATTGGGAACAAATAGTAGAGTAGAGTAATTTGAAAAATTTAAATTTTGGGCCAAAAGGAACCATGTGAAAAGTTGGAGCCAAAGGCAGTGTGGTTGCTGAACAGATTAGTGCCATTAAGTCAAAACTAATACTTTGTATAAGGACAATAAGAGATACTGTCAGGTTATCTCAGAATTCAGCAGGAATCCACCCTGGGTGCAAAATGTCAATCGTTCACTTGAGAAGGGAGTCCCTGAGACCTTTGTTCAAGAAGGGTTTCCTAGGGAATTGGCTTTCCAGGAATAATTTCTTTGTCCTCAGTCATCTAGGCACACAGAGACTTCTGCAGCCATGGTCCAAGGGTACCTGGCTGTTGCTTTTGCAGACAGCAAATGCTGGTGTTATCCATAGGATGCTTGTTTTACCAGCATACAGAATAAAGAGTTGTGAGTTCCAGGAGGCGTCTACCCAGATAGCAAAGGAAGGCCTGGGTGGCCAGGCATACCCTTCTATAATGAAGCTTCTGCTTTGGGTTCAGCCAACCATGGATTGAATTCCTTGAAACCATAAGCCAAATTAAACTTCTTTAAATTGTGTCTCAGTGATGGGAAAGCTGACTAATACAACTAATTTTTCCTAAGTAAGAAACTTCCTGCTGGAAGATTTTCTACAATGTTTATTGTAAGAACCTCATCAGAGTGCTATAGATAGAAAAAAAATACAGGGGCCATCTATAACTGGGACTGTTTGGAATTTTTAACTTTAAGACTTGTCCAGACTTGAGCCTCCCGGAATTAATCTTCTGGGGAAAAATGGGCAAATTGAAAACGAAAATGCTAAAAATGGAACAAAAGTAATGCCCTAACTGCAGTTACTGATTTTCTCTGTTCTGACATGAAAAAGATACTATGATTCAAGACTGTTTTTTCCTCATTGTAGCAAGACAGTCAGAATTGATACTAACTGATGCAAACATAGTATCATTTTTATGATTGATAGTTTTTCAGGCTCGAGAGAAAGTTAGTGCTATTTGGAGTTATATCATGGAATCATACCCTTCTTTATACTTGTATAATCTAGCGATAACTTTTAGTCTTCATCTTCAGTCTAATCATCCTGAAGTCTTTCGTAAGTATGCATTATACTTCTAGGAAAAAAGAATTACACATTTATTTAAATTCTGTAAGATTTGGCCAGAATTAGGTAGTATGTATAAAATCTCTTTTTAAAACTTGGAACGTAACACATAGAAATTTCTTAAATGTATTTAACATAAATTAACACGTTCCCACCAGCTTGAATCACCAGTGGTATACACATGACTCTCCCATCGGGCAGCTTGTACCAAGGCTGGTACAAATGGATCTAATCACTTTTATTGATCTTTTTACTAATAAAGTTAATAAAAATTGCCCAATGGGACAGTCATGCATGTACCACCAGTGAATCGATCTGTCCAGCAGTGGGACACATGAATTACTGCCCCACTGTGAATGTGTTAATCCCTTTCTCCACTTTAGGAGTATTGCTTACTTTTTGTTGCTGTTGTTGTTGTTCCATTGCATATAAATTGAGATAGTTTTAGCTCATAATGGACATGATAGTTATTAAATCCTCTCTTCATATGAGGATTCCATAGAGGAACAGAATTTGTGATTGGCTTTGGAGGACAGGTGATCCATGATATATACATTTTAAGAGATTTCCTACTTTAATATCTACAGATGTTTCACAGTGAAATCTCATCAGAAAGCTGATATTTTCCTCTTTTTTCATATTTAATCTAGGCTGTGTCTGTTAAACATCATTATAACACTTTGGGAGCTAGAATGTGCTTTTGCTTAGATTGAATAGCAGTAAATAAATGTCAATACTCAGAATATAGTAATTATTAATCTGGGAGGGAATGTAGTTCTTTCAGAGGACTTAGAGCTAGTTATGTGTAGGAGTCATGTTTTAGCCTCATTGCTCTTACTGACCCCCTTCCATAGGTTTTCCTGAAGTATATTTTGTATATTAAAACATAGTTGGGATATTTGGGTATGATGTGAATGTATACCTCCAAGTTTCTGGGCTGGAAATTTGGTCCCCATATAATGGTATTGAGATGTGATGGATCTTTAAGAGATGGGGCCTTGTCAAAGGTGAGCAGGTCATAGGGCACCACTCTTGGAGAGGTTTGTACAGTTCTCTCGTGACTGAGATGGTTCTGAGAGACTCATTTGTTATGAAGTGTGGCCACTTCATATGCTTGACTCCCTTCTGTAGTCAGCTGTTTACCTCTACTTCTCTGTCATGTGACACAGCCACTGGGGCAGGATGGGGTTGATGCTCATCAGATGCCAGTGCTGTGGTGTTCAGATATCCAGCCACAGAATCATGGGTCAAATAGACCTCTTCTCTTACACATTACACAGTCAGACATTTTGTTATAGCAATA
The DNA here is from genome assembly GCF_053883595.1 of Heterocephalus glaber. NCBI lineage: Eukaryota > Metazoa > Chordata > Mammalia > Rodentia > Bathyergidae > Heterocephalus > Heterocephalus glaber. The sequence goes on from NW_028258156.1 coordinate 13,503,612, forward strand.
AAAAATGGACTAAGACAATATTTTGATCTGTATGAAGAGTGTTATACACCATGATTTTTTTTCTTTTTGGTACCGGGGGTCAAACTTGGGTCCTTGTACTTGCGCAGCAGGTGGCGAAACCACTGAGCTAAATCCCCAGCCCTATACACCATGATTTTTGAATGTAAAGACAAAGTTAAGAGCAGTTCTCAGACAGACTATCCATTATTGTGTTACGTTGCCAAATGTACATATAATCTGTTCTAAAAAGAATGTCATTCCTTTTGAAGTTGGTTGCATAGTGGAGTCCTTTCTACAAATATACTTTATAGTTAAAAATGATATACTTTGTTTGAAAATGTGTGGTATCTAGAATGATTATGCATAGAGATCCCATCAGTGTTCCTAAGTATGAGCTGGTATTCTGAAGATTTCATATGCCCTGTTAATGAGGTATCTAGCCAGCACTTTCACAGAGTTTTAATGTAATGACTCCTTGTCATTTTGGTGTGGAAAATGCTTTTGGTAATTTGACAAATTTACAAATGGTCCTTAGTAATGCTGTCATACTTGTACAGTCACCACTGTGTTGGAGATTTTTGAAATCATTGCCTCTATTCACACTCATTATCATGCCTGAAATTTTCCAATGTCCATGGAATTTTCCAGGCTAGCTCTTATGTTTCCAAGGAACAGAGACTCAAAGTTTTCCAAGAAAGACATATTTTATCAGAAAAACAGAATTGGTTGGGAACTAGTAAGTTAAGACCTGAGTTATTTCTAGAGTTTGCAATTCTTTATGTGAATAATCTGTTTTTTTACTTGCCATCTGCTTAATTTATGATTTTTATCTACCCCTAACTTGATCCTTAGTTTCTATATGTCTCTAGCTGAAGAAGATTGGTGAAATTCTTTCCTTATGTTGTAGTACAAATTCCTTGCAGATGCAGCATGATTTACTAGACTTTGTCAGCCAACTCATCTAGATTATAAATCACTAACTAACAACAAGCTGCTTGAGGATAGGTCCTCAGCAACAGACCACTTAGAACCTTTGGAACAGGGGTGGAGAAGGAATGGCAAGAAATAAGAAGGGCAAACACTTTCTTTTTTCCCCAAATGTTTTTATTGGTGCGTATTGGCTATCAGATCAATGGGTTTCATTTGGGCAGATTTTTTCCATGTACATTATACACTTTAATCGTCCCCTTATTACCCTCTTGCCATACATTCTCTTGTAATTTCCCATTTTTGGGGCTTCAGTGTGTAATGTTTGGTCATATTTATGAACCCTGTTCTTGGCTCTTGGCACCCCCTTGTCTTTTTCCTTCTGCCCTTCCTTCTGTTCCTCTTTGTTTTCTTGTCACATTTTTTAGATTACACATATTAGGGAGAACATTTGATATGTGTCTTTTTTTTTTTTTGGTACCGGGGATCGAACTCAGGACCTTGCACTTGCGAGGCAGCCGCCAGAACCACTGAGCTAAGTCCCTGGCCCCAATATGTGTCTTTGTTAGTCTGGCTTATTTTGCTCAACATAATGATCTCCAGATCCCTGCCTTTTTCTGCAAATGGCAAATTTTGAATTTTGCTATCATTACTATTAAACTTTATGAATTTAGTTATTTAATTTACTCTGTGCTATTGTAGCTGATTTCTTTTGCTAGTGGTGGTACAGTTGTTACTTCTGGTAGATCTTTGTTAAATGTCAATATTGGCTTTGTCATTGTGCCTCTATTGTTATTGCTGATTTCCTTTTTTCCAAGATCAGAAGAGATTGGGTGCTTTCAGGGTGGTATGACTAGATTGGTGATTTGTCATAGTTTTTTCTTGGTGCTAAGGAATCTTAAGAAGTTGTTTTAGAATAGATGATTACTTATTAGAGAAGAATTGCTGCAATCCCAGAATCACTGGTTACCTTCCCAGTGTCCTCGGGCAGTTGTGAGCTATAACAACTAAATGCTTCCTCCTCAGTCTTCAGCTGTCTGTGCTATAAAGTTCATCTTGATTCAGAGATGACATCCTAGCTGTCCTCTGGTGAGAGAGTGGCATGAGGGGCTTACTCCATTCTCTGTAAGGAAGGCCTTCATTTTCATATGTGTATGAATTTTTATGATAGAACATATTCTTAAGTGTGTATTATATACATTTGGTAAATTGATCCAAAGATACTATGGCTTATGTCTAGATATCAACCCAAAGCCTCATGTGATCATAGGTGGGGCTTTGGAGAGTGACTGGATCACGGGAGTGTGATGCTGGATTAGTCCACTGATCAGTTTAGCATAGTTCTGGGTTGGGATGATGGATTTACTGAAGAGGGGAGACCTGGGCGTGGGTGGCACTAACCATTAGGCTTGTAACTGAGATGGAATAAAAAGGGAAAGAAGAATGAAGTCTTGCTACTTTCTGCCTGCCATTGCATTCACTGTTCTCTGCCATGCCACCCTGCCTTGGAGTCAGTTTACTGTGGACTGAAACCTTTACAAACTGAGCCAAAATAAATCTTTTCTCCTTTAACATCTGGGTGTTGGATATTGTGTCTCAGTGATGAGACAATAACTAAGACTGAAGACAAATAGTGGGTATTTAATTTTATGTTCATCCAGCTTTCATGGTGATCACGGTGATCACCAAATATCACCAGTATGGTATGTGACATCCTTTGTATTTTCCTTCCTGTTTGCATCCCCACTTCTGATTATATTCCATTCTTTCCTATTATTGTCCTTAATTTTGTGTTATTAAATTCATTGCCTTGTTATTATTTTACCACATATGCAGGTGTTTCTAAAATTGTTTAGTGTTGGTGTTCTTAATGAATAGAATCATACTAGTGTTATTTTTTGTTACTTTTTGCACAATGATTTTGTTAGTAATTTCAATTGTGTATATTTACAATTCATTACTTTTGATTGCATTAATATACTGGGGAATGTTTCTTCACTGAATTCTTTTTACTTTTTGGCTAATATGAAACATCTTTTCAACACTTATATCAGTTTGCTCTCGTTATGCAAATAGTGTGTAACAAAACCATCCAGGAAGACAGTTGCTTAATGAAAACTAGTTTATGCTCAGGCTTCTGTGAGTTAGCTGGGGCTTTGCTGATTAGAATGGATTTGACTAGGCAGCTCTGCCTTATACTACAGATCTGGACAGTTCTGATCCATGTTGTGTCATCTTTCTTTGATAAGGAGACTGTTAAAGCATGTTCTTTTGGAGATGGCACAGGTGCAAGAAGGGGGAAATCATGCAAGGCTTCTAAAAGGCTAGGTTGCAACTGGTGCACTGTCATTTCTGCCTCATTCTATTGGTTAAGGTAAATTACACAACCAAGCTCAACATCAACAGATTTTACTGCTCAGTGTAGAGAAATGTAAAATTACATGGCACAGGGTATGCATATGGGGAAGTATTTGGAGTTGGGTTCCCTAATGACATTTACTATAGTTTACCCTCTTAGCCACAGCTCTTCGCATCCCTCTCATACTTAAGTATGTTCAAGAAAATATAGGATCCCTTAAATTTTCATGTAGTCATATCATTGTGCTCAAGGCCTACAATGCCATGATTCATATGAGATCCTAGATCCTAATGTAGCATCTTTTTGTGTGGAGACTTTTAAACTAAAATGAAGAATACAATCATGGAACTTGAAAGAATTACAATGAATGCTTCTCTTCAAATGGGGCAAAGATGGGAGGCAAATACTAACCACTGACCCATAAAAATGTTAAATTCTGCTGAACAATGTTGTCAAGTTTTCTTACCCTGATCAGTTTCTTAATTAAATTCTGGTTCTGTTCCCTGAGCTTGGACAGCAGGGCTCTGGATTTCACGGTTATTCTCAGGTTTTTTGTAGTTTGAAAATCTTTGCTAGGTAGATGGGGGTGAGTTTTATTTTTGAAGTTGTGAATGGATTCTCTGCATTGTTTTTAAGTTCTGTGTGCAAACTGGGCCATTTTTAGCTATTCTAATTCATACGGTACCTTCACATACACATCTCAGAAGCCAGTTCATGCTTTAACATGCTCCCTGGTAGCCATTTTCTCCCAGTTCATGTATTTATTGGATAAATTATCTATCTTCCAACATACTGCAGATCCTTCCATACTTATGCCACTGCAAGGAGTGATGAAAGATAGGGTGAATGCTTAAATTAAAGAACTTATTACAGTAAAAGATGCATTGCCACTACTCCCCCACTCAAATACTCTACCTTACTTTGAACAAACACTTGTATCCCATCATTCTTGCCACTTTCTAAAGCAGTTCTCTTTCATGTGGGCGAATGGGTTCATCCTCCATCATGACAATGTTCTCTGTCACACATCATTTCGTGTATGGAAATTTCTGCCAATAAAAACATTATGCTGTGTCTTCATCCATGTTATTCCCCAGATCTGGCTCTTTATTACTTCTGGTCCTGCCTTAAATCAATGCCGCCGTGACAGTGCAACTAAGGACACAACAGAGGATTTCCAAACTGCTTCAGAAAGCAGCAAGTATGATGGGATGAGTGTGTTTGAAGCAAGGAGAAATGTTTTGAGTGACATTAATGGCAATGCGTCTTTTGCTGTAAGGATTTTAAAAAAATTTAAACATTCACTGTTTTTAGATTATACCTCAGATATTACAAGTGTTTCTTTTTTTTTTTTCCTCTCAATTTCTTTGCTTCCAAATCCCAGGTTCCTAAAGGAAAAGTATATTTTAAGTTTTGGTGTTGCTGTCTGTATTTTGAAGGTGCTCATTTTAGTGCCCTAGGACTGCTCTAAAAAGGTTTCAAAATGAAGTGGATTAATAAAATAAGACATTTATGGTCTTCTGTAAACTGAAAATCCAAGATCATGGTGTTGGTAGGGCTGTGTGCTCTTTCTTAGGTCTCTGGGATTGAATCTTCACTTGACTTTTCCAGCTTGTGGAATTTCCTGGTAGTCCTTCCCTTTTGGGGGCTAATGGTGCATCATTTCAACCACTTAGCTGTCTTCTGCCTGTGTGTCTCCTCTTTGCCCAAGGTTTCTCATTTTTATAAGAACTAGGGCTCATCCTAATGACGTCATTTTGACTTGATTGCCTCTGTTAAAACTGTTTCCAATGGTTTCATGTCCTGAGATACTAGATGTTAAGACCTCAGCATATGTTTTTGCTAGAATACAATTCAACCCATAATGGGTCATCACCTTATATAAGCGATTTCTAGATAATTTACATCCATATCAATTTGCTATAGCTACACAAATGTTCCATAGTAGAAACCACTCAGCTAGTGGTCTAAAACAAAAATAATGTATTTCATAGGATCTGCTGCTAGTTGTGCTTTTTCCTGCAAAGAGGATGGTTAGTTTGACAGCTTAGGCCAGTGTCTTTCTAGCCAGAGTATCATGTTTAAATAGAGACTAGGAGACACATAAGAGCCCATGTACGTACATGAGAGGACCCTTCAGTTTTTGGTTTGGAACTGCCACACTGTTGTTCTGCTTCATTCTGTTATCCAGGCAAATTGTAGACTTTACTCAAAGTCAAAGGGCAAGGAAAAAAAAACACCATTTGTAGAAGTACACAGTCATGTAGCCAGTTGACATGCATGTGTGGGCAGGGAAAATTCCATCAACCATAATGGTCCTGCTTATGTCTCCTGGGCCTCTGTGAACTATGTACCTAGAAGACATAATTAAGAGAGGAATTTGTCATATGATATGTGCACATTTAAATTTATTAGAAAAGCAAAATGTTTTCCAAAGTGGTGGTGCTATCTTATGCTTCCAAGCCTTGGGTGTAAGAGCTCCTCTTTCTTCAGATGCAACATTTGATGTGGTCCATCTTTAAATCTTTCTTAATCCAGTATATGTTAAGAAATAGCTCTTGAGTGTTTTATTTTGCATATTTCTGATTATTAGTAATGTTGTGTTTCTGATGTGTGTAGATAATTTGTGTTTTCTTTTGTGAAATTCCTTTTCCAGTTTTTAGTGTTGACTTCTTACTGATTTCTTAAAAGTCCTTTTTATAATCTAGATGCAAATTATTTGTTATTAATGGTGTAAATACTTCTTTTATTTGGGCTTTCCCCAAACTTTCTGGAGTTTTTGGATGAAGAGAATCTCTTAATTCAAATATAGTTGAGATTGTCTTTCTTGTTTAAGAAATTCTATTTTGAGGCCATAAAAAATTCTATTTTTTGCTGAATTTTCTTTATATTCTTTGAGGTACAGGGAAATTTTTACTTTTGATAGCTATAACCATTTTTACCAGCACTATTCACAGAATAATTGTTAGTGTGCAACTTACCTGTAATTTCAGCCATGTCACATGTCAGGTATTCATACACATATGAATCCTTTTCTACTATCAAGTTCTAAGAGTTTTTTATTATTAGATTATCTTAATTCTATCATATTATTAGGCTATCTTAATTGCTATAGTATTATAATATTTTATACAGTAATGATAAAATAATAAACATTACATCATATATAATTTTAATGGCAATACAACTATAACATTTAATATTTAATTAGCTCCATCTTATTAAGTGACACTTTTCAGTCAGGAAAATGTGATAATTTTGGGCCTTATTTGTTATATAAAGTTCAGGATCAATTCATCAAGTTTCATGAAAAGCATTGTTGGCAGTTTATTTGGTCTTCAATTTATTTATGGATCAATTTGGGAACTGTTACCTTTCTAAAAATAACATTTATGCCTAACAGTTATTTCTCAAGATATTTTTAAAGACCTAAATGAAATTTTAATTTTCTCCTTATAGGTCTCTTACACTTTTTTTGTTAAATTTATTATTAGGTAGTTTGTCCTTTGTTTGTTTTGATTTTATTTTGTATTTAAGGTTAACTGAGGTAATTTATATGAGATAAAAATTCATCCAAATTATTCACTGAGTATTGAAAAAGTTACACATTCTTGTAACCCTTAACTCAATCCACCTAAAGAATGTATCCATCACCCCACAAAGCTACTTTGTGCCCTGTTGAGGTTGGGTTGATTTTATACCAGAATGTCCTTGGTACCATTAATCTGTTCTTTAGTTTTCCTTTTTTAGAAGGTCGTACAAGTGAAATCAAGTGATCTTTTTGTTATGCTTGTTGCTTTAAAACATAATTTTGAGATTCATCCATGTTGTTGGATATATCTATATCTCTGTTTTATTGTAGACAAGCTGTATTTGATTAGCATTCACCTAATGATCTAGTTATTTGGGCAAATTTAATTTTTCTTTCTGTTATGGTATCTCTCATGCTTGAGAGCATAAACTGTAGAGAACAGAGAAAAGATATTTGTAAAGCTGAGGACCTACATAGTGTTTCATAGAAAACATTTTAGTCAAGAGTTGATGCTGTGGGAGCTAGATTGCAAAAGGAAAGACTTGCAGGAAAGGTTTGAAAATATATGAACCATGAACTAGAGAGAAGGTAGAAGGTACTAAACATTAGTATAAGGAGTAAGTCTGCAAGATACTGTTTGTGTAGAAAGTGGGAACCTGGTCAATAAAAGACTTGAGATGATTTCTGACTAGGTTTTAAAGCAGATTGTTACAGTTTTAATTGCTTATACTAAACTCATTTTAACTCCGGTACAATTTATATTGTATCTAATGTATCTTTTTTTTTTTTTTTTAAGAAGACATGGTCTACGAAGAATCATTGGACCACACTCATCAGTTTCCCCAATGTGTAAACACACCTCTACTGTGGTGATCTTGAGTTTTTGTTTTGTTTGGTTTTTTTTGCAACCTTACTCATCCTTCTCAACTATCTTGCCTGGTAAACTTCCCAGAATTATTTGTTCAGTAAATGAGTAAATGTTCTCTAATTTTTCCAATCATTCCTTTTCATGTTTCTTCCATAAATAATGGTCATATATTTTGAATTGCCTATGAGAATTTTTTACTAGATGTGCTACTGTTAATTTATATCTGAACCACTAGCCTGACCAATGCATTTTTTCTTTTTTACTACATCATCCAATGTGGTTAATAATGTGACCACTCCTGTTGTTACTGAAATAATTTCTGAATCTGGGCCATCTTTTCTCTGTATCTTGTGGATGATTTCAGATTCTTACAGCCTTTTGATGAGATCATTGAAAAAGCCTTGTGACTGTTCTCCTCAAGAATCTAAGCTTTATCACTTGTTTTGGATAGTGATACAAGATTTTGACTCTTTTCCTTCAGTGTTTATGTTGGTGTTAGGTACATTACTTGATACATAGCTAATTAATTCTTTGTTCCAAAAGGCTAGTAATTTGTGTCTCATGGAAGTATCTTTTTTCCTCCTCTTACTGCCAAACTTTTGATCAGTTTACTTTATTAAAGAAGAAAAGAGAGAGTAAAACATTTCACTGAAATTCTTACATTTTATAGCACTTGATAATATTTGATTATGTGGTTCAGCAGCAATGGTTGGGAACACAATTTTAAGGGTGAAATTCATATCTTCTAAATTATTTGGACATGTACATAAATCTAAGTAATGTTTAACTGACAGGTATGATCATGTTGCTTGTGAGTTCATAATGGATTTTGGTTGGGTAGGGCTGTTAAAAACTTGAATAAATTATAAGTTTATTTTTCCCACTGATAGTTATTTAAAAGACTTCTGTGAATGAAATTGTATTAAGCTCATTAAAATTTTTCTACCCAAAGAAGAAATCTTGTCCTTTGCCAGATCATTTGTACTTTTGTGTCTTATGGAATGGAGGTTTTTTATCTATATTGTTAGATTCATGCAGACTTAGTCTGACTTGGTTATCTGTTCATAAAATGATCTGATATATAATAAGACAAAGCTTCTTAGACAACTTTCTCTCATGCAATTCTAAAATGTATTGCATAATTCAAACAATGTAAATGTATGCAAAATATTTTAGGTTTGATTTTTAGATGATAAATTGAATGCAGGTGTTCATTGTTTACCTAATTGTAAGATAGTCTATTCTGTTTCTACTTGAAATATTCTGAACATAGCTTTCCAACTGCAGTGTGACAAACCTGTGCATACATGCCTTTGATTTAGTTTTACTCTAATGTATATGTGGTTCCTTGTTAGGCATACTTCCCAGGCTGCCTTGCCAACATAGTATTGTGAATTGTGTTAAAGCTGGAAGGGTATGTAATCAGGTTACTTGTAGCCATAGACCATTCCATGGTTATGATAAAACAATGGTTTCTAACTTGTCAGTGTTACAAAGCTTCTGAAAGTTGTAGAATCCCTTCCCAGGGAAATACTTGCATTATACGCAAAGTATGTTTATCAGTCCCAGTGAGTCATATTATTTTACCTCATATTAAAAACTCTGCCATGTTTTCACACATTGTTTATGGGAATATCAGTGGAAACACACCTTTATGGAAGGCAATTTGAATACTTGTCTAATTAGAATACACATACTCGTATTTCTAGGAAGAGATTTATGTGATTTAGCTCACTACTCAACCCCCCATTAAAGCTGCTAGAAAGTGACATAAACTGAAGAACAAGAATAAGAGAGGTGACACTGGCAAAAACTAGCTGGAAAGCAAGGGTATTACTAGTGACAGACTCAGAAGATATGAGAAGGCCAGATTATAAGCAAATAGTAAGGCAAGTAAAGAGTTTGGTGTAGAATTCTAACAATTCAGGATCTGGTAGCATCAACTACCTCAGGAACTGAATGGATCAGGAAGGTTTGCTGAAGGGTGACTAAGTGGCAGTCTGATCTCTAAATCACTTTCTGCACTCTGTGACCATCTTAAGAGAGGCAGGTGTGAGCAATGTGCTCTGTGTGACTGTCCTGGTGGCTTGGCTTTCTGTCCTGGCTGGTACTTGTAAGAGTTTTGTTTGGCCAATCTGGCTAGTCTAAGAAGAAAGTCTTAAACACTAACCTTAGAAGTTCCCATAAGCCTCTCAACACAGTTACATTATAGAAAGCTATTGGAGGGTTTGTTCAAGGAAAACAAGTCACTTAAGAAAGAAGATCACACAGGATACACAAATTAAAAGTCCATGATACAATAGAGGTGAAGAATTATCCCAAGCTGGTGGTATAGAGAGTTCTTGGTTGGTAGCTGTGTGACTCGCAGATAATATTGCAAAAGGTTAGAGAACTTTAAGGGTAACTTTTTTTCTTTTTAGGAAGATAAAAATAGTGGAATGCTTCATGTGTTAGAACATCTTGAAAATAGATTTGGATGAAAAGCTAGTGTTTGGTGTTGAATGACTCATAAGCGTATAGAAATCTAACCACATCAAAACAAAAGATAAGCTCTAATTCCATGGAAAACAATGAGTTATTCAAGAAAGGATTTCAATAATAAGTGATTCAGCTATGAGTAGTGTTCATATAGTCAAGGATGTAAACACTCAATATTGATTTAATCAAAATTATGATATTGAAAGAATGGGGAATGAGAAGTATGGGTATGTATTGTGGTGAGTTTGGAAAGGACAAATTTACAAATTGTAAACAAAACAGAAACACCCAGAGACAGTATGAAAGGTCTGTTATTTAAAAGTGTTGATGGTAGGTAAGTTACTGAGCTGGATGTTTCATCCTCTGTAAAGTGTTCTGCTTTGGTACCCTCATCATGGCCTCCTGGAGGATGAAGTATTTCATCCTAGTCTCTGGATTTGGCTGCCTGACTTCCTTTGGACAATGGGCTTTTACCAGATGTAACAAAGGGGGACCCTTAAAACGTGGTTGTGCTGTTAGGCTTGTCCTCTTGTGCTGCTCTTATTGCCATAAAAAAACGTACTCGGTTACTGCCTTTCAGTGCCCTGTGGCTGAAGCAGTGTTTTCAGCCACCACACAGATATGTGAGTGGAAATGAAGTCTGCTGCCACATGCCATTGAAATTTTCTACATATTTGTTACTCAGCAAAAGTTGACTGTTACACGTGAAGATAAATAGTAGAGAAGTTGGTTAAAAGAAGGAATAAGGACTGCCTTCAAGGAAGAGTGACATAAAAGAGATGGGATGAATGGCTTTTCATAACAAATCTTGTGGGGATGTTTGGTTCTTTAAACCATGTGTATGACTTCTAAGGCCAACAAGGGATGTGTTCATTATCTTTTTAGTGGAATGAGGGAAAAAGTGATGATTATTGCTAGTTATCTTTGGAATTTATCCCTGAGTTAAGGAGAGAACTCTGTTCACAATATAAACAGCTCGCTCACATGCTAGTAGGTAGCATTGTGCAGATGCCAAAAGTACAAAAAGTGTATATGTATATATAGTGCTTAAATTATATTTTGTTGATTTTTTTTCTTTTTGGCCTATGCTTTAGCTTGAACCCAGGGTCTCCACACTGATCTATATCCCCATCTCCCTTTAGTTTTTAGGGTTGTTTTAGTACATGTTTGCAGTACATAATGATTACATTCCTTGTGTGGAGTTCATACATGTATATAACACAACTTAATTCTTTTTCATTCCCTTCCCCCATTCTTTATGTTATTTTCTCACAATGAAAGACTGACTGTTTCCATGTTCAGGAATAACATGTATGAATATATTGATGCTTTAAGTATTAAAATGAATAAGAGAACTGCAACCTAACCTATAAATGTCCTAAATGAAGAATTCTCATATAGTAATTCCTCAGCTGTAGCTTCTGGCATTGTATAAATGGGCTTAGAGAGGTAGCTTCTGAGCAAAGGAAATAAAATATTGCATTTACCTCTCACCTGAAACTATTGCAGGGACCCAGAACTGTTGGGATGGCTGCAGCATTCCTTTTTACTCTCGTTTTGCTTTGCTTTATATTATAATATAACCAGTGGCTCATTAAATGGTCTGTGAGTTCTCTGTGCTCTTCCTCTTGTGATTGCAATTGTTTATGAAATAAAAGGGTTGTTTTTATTTAAATTGTATTGTCATTTGTTAACTCCTTTTCTTTGTTTTCCTTTTCACACTAGTGTAGTGGCTATGACTTGGAGTTTGGAACTGAGTGTTTGCAGTTGGCTCTAAAATACTGTCATGCGAACGCCAAACTTGTAGAAGGATCCCCTGATCTCTGGAAGGTAAGAGAGAAGGTCCTTCGTTCTGGTTCTTCTCTACGCGTGTTCACCTGAGTGTGCACATGCGCTTACATTCTAAAGTGAGGGAATGCTTAGAAGATGTCAGAAGAGTCCCACTGGGTTTCCTGAGCTGTATAAGTACGATTTCATTTCTGTCCCATGACCTCTAGTAAATTCACTTTGAGTAACTCAGAAAACTCCATTTTAGCCTGTCAATCTGTTTTCTTTACCTTTCTAAAGAAAGGTAATTTCTCCTTTTCTAAGCTTCGGTACTTTATTCACTCAATTGGAATGACGCTGCAGCTCTGCTGCCCACGGTACAACGTTTCCTTCAAATGCTGGGCTGGTAGTTCCAACCTAACTGGGTTGAAAGCCGTCTGCCACGGTGTAGGGCAATGGCTATACCCATTCTTGGCCCCAGATGAAGAGTCAGACTCTTTCCTTTGGCAAGTCCCAGCTTTTATAGTAGCAAGCTTTCTTTTGAGTGGAATGGAGTGGTTGCTGGATACAGAGTAGGAGCACTCTCCCATTGGCTGTTAACATGGGGTACTTTTACACTGTGACTCACCTTTGTTTCATTAGGTAGAGATATGCTGAACTGAGGTGTACATTAAAATAGAGTTGTAGAATCACCTTGTAATTTTAAAATAGGTATAAATTCTTTGGAAATATTGACTAGAATGTCAGGAAATCTTCATAAAATGTCTACCAAATTCTGATTTGTACAGAATCATTCTAATTGAGATGATTTGATTTCATAAGCATATTTCCTTATTGATTCTTAAAGCAGAAAGCCCTATCCATTGAGTGAGTATTTTCTTCAGGATTGTGGTGGGTCTTGCTGCTTGTTAAGATTGTCTCAAACACACAAAAGTTCCAGAATTATTGACATGCTTGGATTATTGCTCAGTAGAAAAAAATCATGCAGTATTTTTTCTCATTTAAGGATGTCTAAATGCTATCAACCCAGCAAGCAAATGGATTTTTCCATTTTGTTTTTGCTTTACTATATATGTCTCCTGTAGGCTTCTCTCAGTTATACTTTATGGGCATTTCTGAGGCTATTTAGGGATATGTTTGATACTTTGCCTCTGGAATGGGTCATGGAAAGTCAGTTATTGCTGTTCATCTTCGGCATTCAACCGTGTGTTCCAAAGAAAACTGTGCTCACTATATATGCATCTCACATCCTACTGGTATACCACTAGGAGACTACTGGGATGGTAATATAATATTAGCATGCTATTAATATTTTTGGTGACATAAATTTTAATTATGAGGATTTTAGCAATTGCTAGTTAAGTGTTTTGTTAAAGATCCCAGCCCACACCTCTGCATAACTCCTTTACCTGTCTACTAGACCTAAAATTTGAAAGCCTGAAAACAAATAGAAACACTGAGGCATTGTGCTGCTACTCACCTGTCTATACTCTGGCTTCACTGGACTTCTTTGGAGGTGTGATTATTTACCTCTGTTGGTTATTCTGAGTCTTCATCAAGCATGTAAAGCACCGAAGCCTATGGCTAACAGGGAAACATCAACATTGCACTTTGAATTTTCCACTCTCTTCACTGTTATTTATTTTAAAGTGATCCTATTTCATTACTGTCTTTGGCTACAGAGAATTATTCCTCAGATGCATTTCCACTCTGTGCCTCCTTGTTGTGTGCATTGAATAGCAGGGCACTGTGATGTGCCTGTCCTGTCCACAGTGCCTTTGTTGGCTCCACTGGCGAGTCACTTTTGCACATGCTATTATGGGAGTTGTCTCCCCAAAAAAACATTTGTTCAGGTCTTAAACTATGGCACCAATTAGTGTGATCTTATTTGTAAAGCAGGTCGTTGCAGGTGTAATCAAGTTAAAATGAGGTCATAGTGAAATAGGATGGGTCCTAAACCCATCACAACTGGTGTTCTTGTCAGAATAGAAGAGGCACAGATACAAGGAGAATGCTGGGTGATGATGAAGGTGATACATTTGTGAGACAAGGAATGCTAAGGCCTACCAGAAGTTAGGAATCAGGCCAGGAAAGGATCTTCCCAAAAGCCATCAGAGGGCGTCTGGATCTGCCTACACCTGGATTTCAGACCTGGATCCTCCACAACGGTGAAAGAATGGATTTCTGATGCTTTAAGCAATCCAGTTTGTATTGATTTCTTACAGTAACCTTGCAAAACATGTGCCCAGGGAGTGAAATATTTAGGCCTGCAGTGGTTGGGAGTATAGCATCACTTCCCAAATTGGAGCAGAGGGAGAAGGCTTCACTGCTAGTAATGAGGGTTAATTAATAATGCTCATCAAAAGGATGTTGGACACTGAAAGGCCTGTGACACAGTGGATTGGGCAAAATGTGTCTTGTAGATCACTTTGTAAGTGTTCTCATGTACCACGTTTCTTTGGAGTGAAGGGAGATTATTGTGAATGTAAAGGTTCCAGTTATTCCAAGTTTCCTGTCTTCTTCTCCTGCCTCCTGTCTTATGTCTTTGTGGCATTTTCTTTGCTGTTAGCCTCTATTCTTTTTGGTAACATCGTATAATTTGTCTATAGACTTTTAATTTACTTTTGTAATATTATTTTTTATGAGCAGAGTATTTTAATTGCTATTTAAACCACAGCAGTGAAATCTACTCTTTGAAATTAGTCTTAGATGTGCTAAACTGCTAAAATTGCTGCAGGATGCAGACAGCAGGGCCAAGTACTTGGAATGCGATTTGGAAGTTAGATGTAGTGAATGAAAGTTAGCTCTGAGAGGTTACTGAGAACAGCTCATACTTTAAAACAGTGAGGCAAGAGAAGGTTCTAGAGATTAGGGAGTTGCCTCTTTGCCTATGGGTCAGAAGCCAGAGGAACAATGACTAGAAATTTCTGCATGAGGACTATTTTAACTGTTGCCTGAAACTCTAGGTGGAGTATTTGACATATTTTTGATATATTTTGATAGAAGTTAATACAGAAAGACAGCATTCAGAGTTGATGGCGGCTTCCTCTGCTGGCTAGTCTGGTGTCTGACAAAGCATCATTTTTTTCTTTTTATGTCACCATATAGGGAACAACCCCCTAGAATAAACAAACAAAAAAACATAGAGCATTCGCTTCCGGAAATCATTCTGCTCTCAAACTTCCTCTGAGTAGTCATCTGTGGTAGGTCTCAGTAACCGTTTTTGTTTTGAGATAAAATTTTGTGTAGTCTTCATAAGAATTAAAATTTATAGTTGTGCTCTGATTTTGGCCTAAGACACGTTTAAATACTTAGCTGGGTCACTCTCTGCACTGTGCAGTCTTGATTGAACAGACTACTTGTTTCTCAATGTCAGAACCATCTTCAAGGCGGGAGATTTATAACCAGCTGTTGAAGAAATTAAATGACTGTGTTTCATTGTCCGGAAATGCTACTTGAGAGGAGTCTGAAATGTTTTTGTCATCACAATATTAGTGAAATGAACAATTTGAGGATTCCTTTTGATGAGGTCTGCGTTTTTTTAGATCTGGCATCTTTGTTTAAAAACAAAAGAAACAAAATATCATTGTTTGGTTTCTGACCTCAACAATACAATAAGGTAATGTTGTTTCTTTCCTAAAGGTTTTCATACAGTTATCTGAGAAAAGTGCATTTTCTAGGTGTACATAATTGATGAAATGGAAGTAAAGTTCCAAAAATATCTATGTGTGTAATGAACATTGTATAGGTTTAAAATATAAGGATTTACAGCCTTTTTAAAAGGTCTAAGTGTTAGAGTTACATACTTACTATCTTACGAGGTGACATGTCCGAGAACATTAGATGTAGTCTTACTCAGGGAAGGAAGATGTTGGCCAACTCAACTCAGCTCTGTCCTGCAAGATCTGCTTTACTGTTTTGTGTCTCAGTAGAGAGACAGAGTAACCAGATGTAGTTTTAATCATCACAGCTGGAGTCAGATGATTCCTTGAGGTAGCTGAGAGTCCTGGCCTAGCAATGAGAAGGCAATTATGTCTGTAGCTGTGAGCTTCTGGTTTCTCTTCTCTTGAATTTTGTCTTTCAGCTAAACATATTACTTAGATGAATTATTGCATATAGACCCAATCAAACAAAATAGACAAAAATTGAGCTGAATTAGGTTAGTGGCAGATGTTGGGCTGGGATCTCATCTGCACTGAACATCAGACACTGTTGCCATTCTTGATGTCTTGATGTGGCCCTCAAGGATCTAGCTATCACAGTTTGAAAATAAGTCAATGAAAGAATTGGCATTCAATCCCCTCCCTTTTTTGGGTAATATTTTTCATAATAGTGTATTGTGCAAAGTCAAAGGAAAACTACAGATCATGCTACCAGAAGACAATCATCTTTAAAACTGATTGTTAGGATGCCCTTTTAAAAATTAAAACTAAGGAAAGGACAATCTGTATTACTGTAAAAGAAAAATGAATAACTCATCAATTTAGAATTACAACATTTTCCAGTAACACTCTCTTTGAAGTATACTAGCTTTTTTATTTAGGAAGAAATAAGACTGTTCTTCCAAAATTTGTGTACTTCCAAAGTTTTTCTACAATACGTTCTATATTTTATTCTCATTAAATCAGTATTTTTGAGAATTGTGGTGGAGGTAGGCCTATAGGATGAAGTAGACAGTGAAAATAAGTTTAAGAGCTTTTCTCTTTTAGACAATGTTAAAAGAGAGCAAACTTTTAGGTAATAAAATGTGTATTTTAAACATAAGACTAATTCCAATGCAAAAATTGTCTTATAAGTACTATAGTCTGTAAGTCATTTTCATATTTGAGAATAGCTTTTCTATAAATTTTAAAATCCAGCATTAAGTTCTACTTTTAAAAAGTTACTTTCATAATACTATTTTTATTTAGAATATAGTTTTATCTCTTAAGACAGGAGGGGATAGAAAATGAATAATGGTAGCTAATTTCTGTGGTAGGTTTATACAGCAGGCAGCTATTATAGAGAAAATTTCTCATTTAAAATGACTTCAGATATGTACTTAACTTTGGATTTTCAAGAAAAACCATTCAACTAATTTTACTCAATTTCACACAAAAAGTTCTAAACTAAATTGCAATCTCTACAGGTTAAAGATTTTGCTTGCTCTTTTTCTTGTTCTATTCTCAGCACTTGGAGCTAGGGCTAGAACATAGTAACTTGATAAATAGTTGTTGAAAGACTGAATCAGATCAATACTTTTGGTAAAATGTACAGCATGTCTGTTTTCTATTATCAGTTTTTCCAGATAACAGAATTACATTGTAGATCACTAATTAGCACTGAAATTCAGTAATGTTGGTTGGTATGTGCTTGTTTTAGAGAAAATACAGAGATTTTAATAGATTGAGTGAATTCTTGAGCAACCTTTTATGTGTATTACCGAATTCACTGCTACTTTGATTTTGAGAGAGTAAGGTATAGTTTTGGTTCAGAATGTACTTGCCAAATGAAGGTAGAGTAGAGGAATCCATTTTGTGTAGAAGTGCTGTGGTTTGCCTGATCTAAACAAAGCATCTCTGGAAATCCAGATATGAGCTAATCCAGAGGAAGAAAGTCCAAAAAAATAGGTACACTAAAGTGCATTTTGGGGGAACATTTGTTGCCATGGGTAATTAGATGATTATTATCATAATCGTGTGAGTACTACAATGATGAGCTTTTATGACCTTATTTTACTTAATATCATTTTTAAAAATTTACTACAGCTTTCACTTCTGCAATATAAGATCTAATTCTCCAGTGCACTTTCTTGTTCTCTACCTGAGCTCACTGAGTAAGACCTGCAAACTATCTGCCACAGAGAAAAAACATATACTGTGACCAGTTGCATTACAATGACCAGACACAATTAGGTGGCTGTATGTTTCTAAAATAACAGTATCCATCTTAATTAGGCATACAGTGGTACTCTACATACTCTTTCTATCAAAGCCATATTTTAATAAATATGTTGCAAAGTGATTCTTATCTGGGTTTGTAAAGATGTCTTCAATTCAGAAGGAAATCACTTTTAATATGAGTAGATCTTTTAGAATTTCAGTTGAGAATAATTCTTGGAGTTCTTTTGTTGTACAGAGCCTTTTGTCCTTTTCAATATAAAACTTTTACTATTAAATAATAATATTAACACTTTTATTTGAACACTATCATATTTTCTTTGATTACAGTATTTCAGTTATGTTAGTAAAATTTCAGTAATTCCTGCTAAATAATATCTTAAATCAAAGAATCAAACAAAACTTTCAGTCATGTGTAGAAATAGATTTAATGTGAATTTGCTAATCCTGTTCTAATTTAGATATTGTCAATGCTATATGTGTATAGTTTCTCCTAAATCAAGAATTTCCTTGGGGGCATTATTTTATTGCTTTCACATTCCTCCTTACTCTGTTGAGTCTAATGAGGTTTATTTGTCCTCTAGGTGACCTACAAACGAGATCTGTATGCAGCTGAATCGATTATTAAGGGTATGTTTGGCCTTGTAATTGTCAGTTCCCATGTTTCAAAAACTGTAAGCCTGTTCTGAATTTCTCATGACATTTTAAATCCCAGCTGTCGCAAAGCTTAAATTGCTGTAGGCCGCTGAGTTCTGTGATTTGTTTTTAGAAAATAATTATATTCTGTTTCCTGTTATGAAATATCACTTAGGGCACAATGATTTTAATTTTTACAAAAGAAATACTTTTAATTTAAGTATGGGGCCTTGGTACTATTGTGAGTCAACAGTGAAAACTGATATTTTAATGGAATTGTAAAGGGATCTCCTGTTTACTGCTAAGATGACTGCTCCATCCCTTAAATGTCCTACCACTGCCTCAGACAGCATCTTCCTATGAAAACAATATTTTTAAATTCCTTTTTTGTTCAGATGATGACTGCCATTTTGTTTTGTAATTTTAGATACTGCATATATGACAAACCCTTTCTTGTTTTTTTAAAGCACAATAACTAACATCCCAGCTACACAGAGATTGTTCTAATTAATAACTACACAGTCCTCATTATTGTCCTTAATACTGTGCTAGGAATATAATGAAGCTGCAGAAGGATATTTCTGTAGTTTTGCATCGTCTATCATTCTGTCAGATTTCTCAACCCATATGTCAGCATGCAGCATACTGACATTATAACCCTTGCAGTTCCTTGACTTTGTTTGGG
Organism: Heterocephalus glaber; assembly: GCF_053883595.1. NCBI lineage: Eukaryota > Metazoa > Chordata > Mammalia > Rodentia > Bathyergidae > Heterocephalus > Heterocephalus glaber. The sequence continues at coordinate 13,522,743 of NW_028258156.1, forward strand.
CATTGTGCGTTGCATAGTAGCATGCTTTTCCTCTGCTCACTAGAGAGGAAGGACGCTTTCCTCTCTCACTTCTTGCTGGATTGAGTCTCCTGATAATGTCAGACGTCCCCTTGGTGATAAAATTGCCCCTAATTGAGAACCATTGTTTTAAATATATAGACTTAGCAAGATCAGAAGTGGTTACTCCAAATCATAAAACAAATACAGTGTACCATAAGAAGTTAGGAATTGACCATCAAAATTAGATTATGGATAGAATTATGCTCAAGTTTTGATTGAGAAGTAAACTTCTAAATTCAAACATTTATCAAAGTAGAAAAAGTACTGAATTTGAATTCTGAATGTATTAGTTCATTCTAAAAATTTTGGTAAACACCTTAGCACCTTGTTTTTGATAAAACTATCAATTGGCTTCACATGCAGAAAACAAAAATCTCTTTTCTGATCATGACACTGTTTTTGCAGTTTATACTCCAGTTCTTTGTTCTTCAAGCATATTTAGTTTCAAACCATTAGGGTACTGTAATTTGTGTATATAAACAGACCTTCTATAACCATAAATCAAAATGTTGACATATATTTATATATCAACCAGGCAATGTGTAAATATTACTTCAGAGAGGTTGGCTAAACCATGATGTAGTTGGTTTTACTCTCAACATAAATATAAATCTCAGTTTGATTTTGTTACAAGCCCATATCTGAAACACTTAGGTAAAATGGGAATGGGTTCTTTTTTGAACAGTTAGTAAGTGGTTCACCTGAAGAGTCTTATGATATTAAAAACCTATATTTTAACTGTAATTTCAGAGACTATGACTTTGGAAATTGTTAGAGAGAATGTGTTTTTCTTATTAAATATTTGAAAAGTGTTGTATTTTATGTCAGGGAAAATAATCATGCTGTTTGTATAAAAGCAGTGTTTTACGTTAACAAACTCCAAGATTTCTTTACCCGCTAAGATTTGTGTTCTAGACTGATGCTGCTGGTACGTAGTGGACCACTGCGCTGGTTACACCCCAGAGCAGCTACAGTGTGGTTAACAGAGGCCTTGGAAGTAGAATTCCTGGTCCCACCCCATCACCCAGAATCTGCATTTTGAGACTCTGGCTGACTACTTTGTAAATTAAATTTCAAAAGCATTCCTCTGGGCTGCCCCTCAGCCTTTTGTAACTCCTTTCTTTCTAAAATACTTTATTGCATTACAAACTTTGGGTCTTACTCTGCTATACCAGTTCCAATTGCTTATTTGCTCACCTGAAATAACCCCCGACCTTTGTGCTTGTACTAAATACCATCTCTGATAATTGAGGTACTTCTGAACTTAGGAAAAAGAAAACTTTTGGATTTAAAAAAAATTAAATTCCAAAATATAATATAGATACAAGACTATCTGAGCTATAAATTCATCTGTTTTACTTTCTTTCATGTATTGATCATGTTTATCCAGAGAAAGAGAATGGGTAGGGTAGATATAGATATATAGGGATTCACTGAGAGGGCTTCGATCACATGATTTGGGAGGCTAAATTCGTGATCTCCCATCTGGAGGCCTGAAAAGTTGGTGGTTGGTGTCTGTACAATCCCAAAGGCTCGAGAAACAGTAGACCCAGTGGTCTCTGAATTCAATCTGGGACTGAGGACAGGAGAAAATGAATATCATAGCCCCAGAAGAGGGAGAATTTGCCTTCCTCTGACTTTCTGTTCGAGTCAGGCCTTCAGTGGATTGGAACATGCCCATTCATACTGATGCCCACCATGTCTCCTCTGCTCAGTACACCCACACCAGGCTAATTTCTTCCAGAAACACTCTCACAGACACAAGCAGAAATGTTTTACCAGATATCTGGGTTTTCCTTAGCCCAGTCAAATCAGCACACAAATTTAACCATCACATGTAGTAAATATTCAAGTGCTTTTCTAAACACTACTCCTGTTATATAGTACTTGTGTATTGTCTCTTTGTCTCCTTCAAGAACTCAATGATGTGAGTGTTACTGTTACTATGTTATAGTATATTTAAAGATTCTAAGGCAAACATTGCCTTGAGAAGGATAGAAAATAAATTCTTAACTGCAAGTCTTTGCCTTAGGCACTTTACCTCCTTCATTACATACCAGTTTTCCTTCTTTTATCTACCTTAAGTAGAGATTTTCAGATTGTCTTACTTGGAAGCTGTGAGCTACATGTTTTTTGGAATTTAAAAACTTCATACTTTTAGAAGCTAAAGCACCCCATATATTATACCATATTAGAATTTGAGACAACCACTGGGTGAAATTTATGTGCATAAATGTTTAAGCTCACTGCGATAATAAATGCTATGGAGCTGCTAGCCAGTTTGAGTTCAGGAGTGATTTTGCCAAGTTATATATGAAAGCACTCATTTTTGTTTTAAGATTTTTTTTAGATTTCAGGATTGCCCACTGTAGGATGACCACATTTCAGGTTACAGTTCAGTGAGGTGGGGAGACTGTCTATACTTTTGTTTGTTTTGGATCCTCTAATATTGAATTGCATTGAATTGTGTGGTATGCTAACAGGTGCAGCTAGTTATTCCTTACTCTAAAGCGGCGGTGGCAGGTCACAGCAGGCTGTTATTACTGAAAGCTCTAAAAGGTTCACCATCACTCTTCTAAAGGTTTAAATTGTGGAAACATATGGCCTTCCTTCCCATCTTACTGGTTGCTATGCTTGCTTTGAACAAGTGCATACTGGAATCCAGCATGCCTACTCCAATATCATGTATCTTCTTTTTTCTTTCTTCTTAAATGTAGAAATATTATAAAGTTTGAGTGTTGCTGTGTTGAGCTTTACCAGGACTTTGAGCATATAGCACTTGGGCCACGTGCTTTATATTTGTTGTCTCATTTATTCTTTACAATGTTGTAAAGTAGAAATTACTGCTCCCATTTGGGAGGTGGGAAAACTGAGACTCAGGTTAGGTACTATCCTCTGGATCACACAGTTGGCAGGAGCAAGACCCACAATTTAAACTCATGCCTCCACTGGCCTTCATTCTGATGCTACTATGGAACATGGCTGTTTTGTACCTCTGAATCATGCAGGTATCACCCACTGTAGTCAGTATCAGCTTCCCTGGGCACTCCAGTCATTCCTGAAGTTCACTCTTCTCAACTCTCATTCTTTTGGGTTGGGAACTATGCCTTCAGCTGGCCTGATGAAGAAGGATCGCACTTTTAAGACTGGAGATCTTACCACCCACTGCTTTCCTGAGCACACAGTATAGTCTTCTAGAGAGCGATTGTTGCTGGCATCACAGGTGTGTGGAAAGCAGTATACTAGTGAGACGACAGATTTCTAGATATGCCCAGGGAAAGAATAAAAATCTGCTAACAGAATAATCGTTTTTAAGTGATCAGTTGCATACTGTTTATTATTTATTTATGATACACTTGGCAGTTTAATGATGATTATATAGACATAAAAGGCTTTTCTTTTTTAGGTTGGGACCTTTTCTCTTGCTGTGATATGAGTCTTAGTGTTCTGTAATTTGTCACTCTGAACTGCTTTTACTCTTGAATATGAATTACTGATGCTCAATAAATATGCTCAAGAAAATATACTATTTTCTTGCTAATTTATTTTTCAGAATGTAAAACATTGCTTGGAAAAATATCAGATCTCTTGTATTTAAGAGCATTTTGCGGCCAGGGATTTAATTCAGTGGTTCTGCCACCTGCCTCGCAAGTGCAAGGTCCCGAGTTTGATCCCCGGTATCAAAAGAAAAAAAGAGCATTTGTACTTTCCCACGTACTCTACTAGAATAGTGTAAATGTATTTTGATTCATCTTCATTTATGTTCAGGTCAACATGGGAATTTAGATGTTAGGAAAACCAATTGCATTTCATTGGTGTTTGACTTAGGTTTCCTAATTTTAGGCAACCTTGTGACCACAGTCTCTATCTAAACTGTGGTATGTGCTAAGTGTGGTGATTAAGTGAATTTCAACTTGATTGACTTTGTGATCCATCCCTGGGATGGAAGGAGCATATTTCCAGGTGTGTCTGGTTGGGTCCCAGAGGGGCAGTCTTAGCGGTGTGGCCTATGGGCCTGGTCCCTTGCCCCATCTGTCAGGCCTCTTTCCCCCACTCTGTCATGAACTAAGGAGTTTTGCTCCACCACACCTCCCACCGTGACGTCTCAGCCTTGGCTCTAGACAATCATGGGCCAAAACCATAATCAAATTAAACCTGTCCTTCTTTAAGTTGTGGGTTTTGGGTGTTTTCAGTGACAAAAAAGTTGATTAATATAGTGAGTCTTCAAATCTGTTTTTTATCTTACGTTGTTAATTTTTAAAAATCTGAATTTATTCTAGCATCAGTGTTTACATGGCTTTCCACTTACGGAAATTAAAAAAACATGTAGAAAGAGTAGTACTCTCATATTTGTCTTCCACAGAGTTTCTGTTAATATGTAGTTAATCATACATTTCCGGTTATAACTATGTAGTAGTTTCAATATTCTTTTTTCTTGAAATAGAGAGTAGGTTTTGGTCATTGTTCTTTAGTGTTTAACTCTTCCAAGCATCTCTTCTGAAAATTAAAATAAACTTTTCCAGAGTAGTGTAATTAATTGGTGCAACAAGACATTGGGCTGACTGATAAGTTGGTAAACATCCACTTAACAAAGAGGCATTGCACTTTGGTCTTACAAACTGGTTGAGCCCACCCAAGCCTGCTGTACATGCTCAGGCAAACCCAAACTATATTAAAGTGGTACCAGATGCCAGAAGTAACATACTTTATCGAGATTTACATAAGCCATACAAACAGTCACAACCCACACTTGATTTAATATTCTGACCATATCCTGGCAAAAGGGTCAGTATTCTAAGATCTTCTAAGGCAAAAACTCATTATGGATTTTAGAAATAAAAGATTGTGTTTATTTTCTAAAATTCTTCAGCAACCTTCTAATGTATTCAATTTTGTGGGTAAACAGTGTTGTAAAAGCAATTTCATTTTATTTTTTCCTGGATATAATTATACCATCCTAAGCAAAGTTATGTTATAAAAACTGTCTGTAGTGCTTTTTTTCATATGGTAATTTATATGAAAATGGAAAATAAAAGTTAAAATTGAAAATCATTTGTTTTAACTGGCTCTGGTTAAAATTAGTTAATAATAATGCTCATGTAAAAATGTATGCCTTTTCCCAGTCTTTATGTAACTTTTTCCATTTGTTAAGTATTGGTCTTATTTTAAAGGGAAAATAATTGAATTTGATTTCTTTGATATAGTACATCTCTTATTGGGTCAGAAATTTATATTTTATACAGAAAAATACTTTTTTGAAAATCAGTGATGAAGTGGATTTCATACAGTAGTTATTTAGGGAGAGCAAAGCTATATATATATATATATATATATATATATATATATATCTCCTCATTTTTACATAGTTAAAATTATGCTAGTAGGAAAGCAAGGGAGTCCTTTTGCATTAGTACCTTGAAGTAGCTGAATATACTTTTAAATTGGCTCTTTGTGAAAGAAATAAAGTAAAATCACATGTGAATAAATGTGGTTCAGTATTATTGAGGTTTAAGAGGACTTACTGTATTTTTCTCAAGCAGATGAAGAAATCAGTGCTTTAATTTCATAGTGAGCCTTATACATTTTCACTTAGAATTGTGATTTTAAGTGCAAAGTTGTTTTGAAACTTTTGAATCAAGTTAAAAAGATGAACACCATTGAGTCAGGTTTCCTGCATCTGTAACTGTACCGTGCTCTGCAGCTGTGCTGTGTTTGCATCTGGCTTTTCTTGTTAAATACTCACTGATGGCAACACTTATGTTACTAACCGTATGTTTTTTGGACAATGCAAAGTGACAGCTAAGATTTACTTACAAACCTTATTTTTTGATGTTTCTGTTGCTTTTGACTGATACTTAATTTCCCGTTTTCTCATTACTACCAAAACTTCTTTGTACATAATGGTTTTTGTTCTTTACTGTCTTGAAAATGGAACTGTGATTGTATCTGATGTAAGTGTGTAAAAGTATTTGCATCAAGTTTAATTAGCGAAAACTGGGAGGCTGCAAAATGATTTAAAAGGACTTTGGTTTCCTTGGAATTTATTGTTCAAAAAGATATAAATTGAAAAGTTAAATGTTAAGGTCAAGATGAGAGAAAGTAAAGTTCATTTGTTTGTTTATAATTTTCTTAATTTGTCATCAGTGAAATGGTAACTTGAGCATGAGGAAGTAAATCTGTCATTTTCACAATTTTGAAGGCCACAATGCATCATTAAATAACTAGATAAATAAGACTTGATAACAGACAAAAGCCAGCCACTTGCACTTCATTCTGACAGTAGTTAAAAAGCCCCAAATGTGGCATTTATGTTCAAAGCAATAATACATTTATAAAGTCTGATGCGTCAATCACCAACCTTTGAAAATTATATTTCTTTCAAATTTATTTTTCTCAACTGAAAAAGTATATACAAGAAAGGCAAAAAATGTTTGATCATCCACTTGGAAAACAGTAATATGTGTATACTGCTTATACATAAGTACATGTACAGGACACAAAAATGTCACGTGCCTGCCCCTTATTTTGAGTTCTCATATAAGAAATTTCATTCTGTATTCTTTGATTCACTTAAAAATGTAGTTAAGATCTGAGAATATAAAACATCTTTTTAAAAACCTGCCTTCAGTTGAAACATGCACAGTTAGCAACGAAGCTACCTGCTTGGAAGAGAACACTGACCTCATGATGTGAGTGCCTGTGGTTCTCTGGCAAGTCTCTGTTTACTGACCCTGTTGTGCTCTTGTCTTGTAGTCTTGGCTTGTTGGCTGCTTTCTCTTTATTACCTGCCTTCCCCCTTCTTATACTAATATCCTGTTAATTTGTTCAGAGAAACTTTAAGCCTCTTACTATACATGCAACTGAGACAAGGGCATCAAGGCTCAGTAGTGGTGATTCTGTCTAGTATCACTTTAAAATCTTTGAGAGGCAGAAAATAGACCCTAAGATTGTCTTTTTATTCAGGGAACTTGGTTGGAGAATGAGAGGACTGCCCCCACTTTGGATGGATTAGAGCACTGGTGTGCAGCCTTTTGGCCTGCCGAGGCCACATTGAGTGAAGAGGGGCTTTCCTGGGCTGCATGCCTTATGCATGATATAGTTAATTTGTACAAGTAACAAGACTTTATTTGTATACTTTTGTATGCAACATATTGTTGCATCTTGCTTCTTGACCTATTCTGCCAGTCTATTTCTTTTGATTAGTGAGTTGAAACCATTAAAATTGATGGTTATAACTGACATGTATTGAGTTGTTATTGTCATGACTTTTTCTTTTTGTTTGATCCTCCCCCTTTGCTTTTAATTTCTTGCTTTTAATGAATCCAGCGGATTCATTCTGCTGGGCCTCCTGGGGTTGTGATCCTCCTTGTCTTTTCCTAGGATTTTGTCTAAATTTTTTTGGAGTGCTGGTTTGGTATTCATGAAATTCCTAAGGTGCTCTTTGTCATGAAAGTATCTTATTTCTCCATCAATTTTGAAAGATAGTTTTGCAAGATACATCAATCTGGGTTGGAGGTTGTTTTCCTTTTGGGCTCGAAACACATCACTCCAAGCTCTTCTTGCCTTGAGGGTTTGCACTGAGAAGTCTGCTGTGATTCTGATGGGCTTTCCTTTGTATGTGATTTGTTTCTTTTCTCTAACTACCTGTAGAATTCTGTTCTTCTATTGGGTTTCTGGAATTTTAACAATTATATGCCTATGTGCAGTTTTTTTTGATGAAGGCTAGTTGGAGTCCTATATGCCTTGCTTATCTGTATGTCAAATTATTTTCCCCTATTTGGGAAGTTTTCTGCCATCACTTCTGTAAACAGTTTTTTTTATGTCATCTGCACTCTCTCCTGTTTCTTCATTGACGCCGATCAGTCTTGTGTTATTTTTCTTTGCATTGTCTAGCAGCTGGTGGATTGATTTCTCGTGGTCCCTTAAAATTTTAAAGAATTTTTTCTTTTCCTGGTCACTAATTGCAATCTTATCTTTTATATCTGAAATTCTGTCTTCACATTGGCTCATTCTGCTGCATAGACTTTCAATGGAGTTTTTAATCTCCTGGAAATCTGTTTGCATCTGTTTTACGGATTCCATTTGTTTCCTATGTTGGGATTCCATCATGTTCCTCAGCTCCTCTATTTTTTTATCTGTATCCACTCTAGATTTATTAATCATGTCTTGCACTATGGGCACGATCTTTGCTGTTATGTGAGAAATTATTTCTGATTTCATTTTTTCCAGATCCTCTTTCGTTGCTAGTTCGGGGAGTCCAAGTGGTTTAGTAAAGAGTGTTCCATCTCGTTTCCCTTTGGGGTTGCTGGAGGTGATCTGGAAGTCTGGTTCTGTGGCTTGTTTACCTGTCTTCTCATTTTGACAGCGAGGGAGGGGGGTGTGTGTGGGGTGGGTCTGTGTTCCTGGTGCCTGCGCGGCTCACCTCCTCTGGGCTCGGAGCCGTGGTACGCCTACCCGGAAGTCTTCTGCTGCCTGTTTATTCGTGTACTTTTATTATAATATTTTTTAAAAACAGGCAACATAAACATAAAACTAGTGACATATTTGACCTCATTTTTATGATACTAGTGTATCCGTATCTGGTTCCATGGAAGTGGTTATTAATTCATAGTGAGTTCTTAAGGTGCTCATGAGAAAGTTTTGATCCAGTGTACTTTTCATGTGCTTCACCCTTGAAAGTAGTTGTTCACAAATGTATGTTCTTGCCAAAAAGCGATGACATGAGGCATGATTGTGAAGAGAAGGATATTTTTCTCTCAGAAGATAAGCCCTATAAAGATCTAGTAATGAGAGATGATTAAATTTTTCTTTTGAGTTAATTTTCTGATTGAAACTTTATACGTTCCATTTAAAAACCTGCAAATAATGTATTCATGTTGACTATAAATGAAGTCACAAATGTACCAAAAATTGATGATTTTTTTCAGAAATCTTGAAACATTTCTCAAATTTCTATATTCAAAGAGAGTTTATTTTATGAAATAATGCACATGGCTAAGTTTAAGTCTTACATGCCTGCTTAGTAACAATAAAAACCTGTCTTTACAGGCACATGACATATAGGTATGTTGAAAGACTATGACTGGTAATTGCTGTGTTTTATTTACCAAGTCACACAAGGACATGCAATGTCTGATACACCGGGTTTCCTTTTCATTTCCTGTGTGTGGCGGACATAGGATGCAGAGTTTGCACTGCATTGTACTCTCCCCTACACAGTGTTCTGTTGTCACTTGTGCAGTTGGTGCTCAAGCACTGCACAATTAAGTCATGCAAAATATTGCTAAAATTACATAATATTCAAGTTTACAACCTTGTGTGGCCACATGCAGCCCAGGACGCATGGGTTGATTACAGCTTGAAACATCTTTTCAGAAATGGCTACTTTCAGATTTGATATAATTCTTGTTTACGTAAGTACACAAAAACTTTGATTTGAGAGGTCAGCACAGTGCACAGAGAAGCCTGGTGGAAGAATATCATGGTGTTAAATGATTTCAAGAAAATTAAAGACTGACTTGTGGATTTTTTGCCTGCTTGCTTATGAAACTAATGTAATATGCTTTATTTATCTGAAGGGGAATAAAAGGAAGTTTTAAACGATGATTATGTTACAACTTTTGTTCCCTTTCATAAGCATTCAGATTTATGTGCTATAGCTTATGAAGGAATTTAGTTATAATACTGGACTTGAACATTTGTGAAATGAGATTGTATATAACCTCATACTGCTATACTATGAATCCAAATAAAAAGTGTTGAAGTTTTAGATTGCAAAGAACATTGTACGAGGGATGGAAAGCCCTGAGGAAATTGTATACTTAGAACTTGATTGAAACTTAAGAGAACTTCAAAGGAGTCTGGCAGTTGGAGCTCTGATATATTTCAAACTTTGACATTCAGGATATCAAACCCTGCAGGGGAAATGGTTGGAATTCTGACAATGTTCCTCTCTTTCTGCCACCATCAACTTCTTGAAGAGCAAGGAAGTAAGCAGAAAGAGGAGCACCCTTCACCCGAGTCTCTAGGTCTTCTATCAGTTGCAGCTGATAGAACATAGTAATTGTTGAATTGAAAGGTCCTGAATAAAGAACAACTAACCTTCCAGGAAATTGTCTCCTCCAATTTACTTCTGCCTGTGCTTCAATAACCATGATTTGCTTTGGTGTTTGAGCGTATTGTCTTTTTTAGTACATTGTAGACCAGTGAAGTAGTCAAGGCTTCTAGTTCTATATCCCTAAATATTCTATTTAGAGTACTCTTGGGGAGTATTCTTAGCTCAAAACTGATTAATATAATTACAGAAATGGGAGCATGTTTTTGAAATTTAAATGCCTGGACAATCTTTATTGTTTCGGTACATGATGGCTAACGTTCTGTTAGATAAATAGTTGTGAACTACAAGGTTATATTGTGTGATTAGAGAGACTTTGATTAAAGTCATGTTCTTTTTACTTAAGGTGCAGTTGATTATAAGAAATATTTATATACTAATAAGAAAGCAGGCACTTGAACTGTAAGTTTTATTTTTATTTAGAAACTTTTATATTAAATAAACTTCTATATTTAGACCGATTTTCATCTCACTTGTTTATATATAAGAAACTTTGCGTAGGGTTTTATTTTTAGGAAAGATGGACCAAGATACTTATTTCTGCCACCAAATGAAGCTGTAAGACTTGGAAAGAACAGATGGATTAGCCATTTCACTATTTGAGGTAAATAGTAGCAGGTAGATTAATGAAAAAAGACCAGAGTTGACATCCTGCTTGGCAGTGAAGTTTAGCATTTTATTTCCCTGGATCTGGAGCAGCCCTCAAACTAGAAATGGGTATCAGACTAGACAGAGCTACAAGAGATGCTTTCTGAGTCTTATCAGAGGAGCAAAAGGGCATCTTGCTTTTGAGAAAAAATTCCTCCCTCTCCTCTTCCTTTTTCTCATACTCTAATATTTTATTCCATGCAAAACCACAGCAGCCATGGCAGTGACAGTGACAGCAGGGGAGGCTCAGTGAAGCCTAAAATCCTGAGAGGAGAAAACATTTCCCTTTGACCTGAGTTGGTGTGGTCTGTAGGTGGGGTGAGCACCATTACTATTTCTTGTTTCTCTCCTCCTGTTGCTTAGGTCTGGACACAAGTGTAGTCATTGGAAATGTGGGGCAAGTACTGTAAAACTCAAAGGGATGTATGAGGGAAAAGGAAAGACAGCAGATGTTGTGGTCGAGAAGCATGAAAGATCATAAATTTCTTTATGAATTTCTCACATACTCTTGAGCTAGTGGATTTAACCCTGAGCGTCATACCATGGACTTTCAAAATGGAATTAAGAAATAGACCAAGTCTCAGACTGTCCACTGAGAAGTTTATTCAGATGGTACCATTAAACTTTGGATAAATGGAATTGTGTTGAGAAGTGTGACAGAAGATGGTTAAAATTGAGGCCTGAGAGAACCTGGGTTGAATTACTGCTAAAACAATACCAATGAAATAGAATACAGAGTTTCACAGCAGAATATAATCTACCGGGATAGTACCTCAACATATAGAACATTATCCAAGAATTAGGAAACCTGAACAGACATCAGAAAAGGAAATCAGTAGTCTTTTGTCGAGATGGCACATGTATGTATCTGAAAAGTTTATTAAAGTGCTGATTATAAAAATGCTACAGCAATTCTAGTGAAATGAAAGATGGAAGAATCTCAATGAATAGAAAACACGAGGAACCAAATGATAATTTTAGAATTTAAAAAGAAGTCCATATTAAGAATAAAAACTTGCTGGATGGGCTGAGTATAAGAATTGAGGTGACAAAAGTTGAGGTGAAGTCAAAGTGGTCACTCATTTGAACAACAGAATAAAGATAGATTAGGGGTTAGAAATGAACAATGATTGGCACCTGTGGGGGACACTAATAAGTCACTTCCATCACAGAAAGAGAGGAGAAAGAGTGTAGAACAAGTGAAAGCTTGAATTAATTATGAGTAAAAGCTCCCAAATTTGACATAGCATACAAATTTATCAATTCAAGAAGCTTAACCAACTCCAACCTGATAATCCAAGAGAAATCCAGTCCAGATACTTTTTAATCAAATTGCTGAAAACTGATGACACACTAAGAATCCTGCAAGTAGCTAAAGAGAAATGGTATATTATGCACAGAGGAAAAAGGATTTGAATGATATAGATTGCTCATCAGAAATTATGAAGTCCAAATAAAGCTAAACAAGATTTGTAAAGTGCTACAAATATGTTATTAACCTGGTATTCTATATCCAGCCAAGAATATACTGCAGAAATAAGTGAGGTATTTTCTCAGATGATGGGAGACTAAGAATTTATTACCACCAGATGTACTGTAAAAGAATGTCTGAAGAAAGCTCGTCTCAAAGAAGGAAATGCTGGAGGAAACAAGAAGCATGAGAAATTAAAGAGTAGCAAATACCTGGCTGACTACATTCATCAAATTCTCTTTAGCTTTTAAACTTATTTGACAGCAAAAAGCACAGATTACATTTTCTAAAGGAGAGTTCATGTAGGAGACATCAACATCTTTGTAAACATCACCATAAAGCAGGTGTGGTTAAGGGACCTATACCATGGTTAGGTGTCTGCTTTCCATTTGACATGGGGAAATATTTCATGTAGATTATAGTAAGTGAAATATGCATATCATAATTTCCACAGCAAATGCTAAAAACAATTTAAAACAAAAACTACACAAAGATTCAGTTACACACACAGGAGAGTTTTAAAAATACTAAAACAAGCCAAAAGATGCCAGGCATGGTGACTCACAGCTATAATCCCAGCCCTTGAGATATGAGGCTGGAGGATCCCTGCGAGTTCCAGGCCGAGCCTGAACTACATAGTGAGAACCTGTCTCAGAAAACAAAAACAAAAAAGCCGAAAGGAGATAAAAGAGAAGCAGAAGAAAACAAAAATAATCTATATCCAAACATAGCAGTTACAGTAAATGTAAATTGTTCCAGCAGCACACCAATTAAAAGGAAAAGATTTTGTAATATTATATGCAATATGGCCCAGTTATATACTCCCTAAAAGACCTCACCTTCAGTATAATAAAGGTTTGTTAAAGGTTTGTGAAGAAAAAAAATACTACACGTATGCTATTGAAAAGAAAATTGCAGTGGTTCTATGGTCAGCCCAGGAGAGTAGCACAGAAAAGCTTTCCTGTGATGAAGAGGGATATTCCATCACACAATCTGGGGTCTTACTCCATTTGTGCTGCTATAACAGAGCATTACAGGCTGGGTAATTTATGAAGAACATAATTTCGTTCTCTCATAATTCAGGAAGCTGAGAAGGTCCAGGTGCTAGTATCTGGTAAGGGCCTATTAGTGTGTCCTCTCATAGATGAAAGTAGAAAGACAAGAGGATAATCACCTTGTCCTTATGTGCTAGGAGAGCAAGCTATAAAGATTGTTTTTCAATTTCATGAAGTCCAATTGTCTTTTTATTTTTCTTTTAACTGTCTGCCCCTTTGGTGTTGTATCCAAAAAGTCACGGCTAAATCCAGTGTCATGAAGCCTTTGCCCTGTGTTTTCTTTTAAGAGTTTTGGAGTTGTAGATATTATATTCATTTTGAGTTACTTTTCAGATATAGCATTATGTTACATTCAGTGTGGTTCTTTTGCAGGACCATTTATTGAAAAGGCTCCTCTTTCTCTCTTGAATGATGTTGGCTCCCTTGTCGAAAATAAAATGACTATGTATATTGAGGGTTTACTTTTGGGCTTTCCATTTGATGCTGTTTGTCTTTATGGCCATACCACACAGTTCTGATTACTATAGTTCTATAGTGACTTTTGAAACCAGCGAGGGGAAATCCATAGGTTTCATTCTTTTTTTGTTTGGGCTATTCAGGGATCCTTTGAAGTTTTATATAATCGTAGAATGGCTTTTTCTTTCTCTGCAAAAACAAAAAATGAAAACTAAAAACAAAAAATAAATTATCATGGGCACTTTGATGGGAATTGCTTTGAATCTGTGGAGAGTTTTTGGGTAATATCAACATGTCAACAATGTTAAGTTTTTCAAACTATGAACAGTGGATTTGTTTTTATTGCCTCCTTGATTATTTCAACAGTGTTTTTATGATTTGTATTGTGTCTTTCACGTCCTTGGATAAGTTTTTTCCTAAGTATTTTATTTATTTTGATACTATTGTAAATAGAATTACTTGCACAATTTCCTTTTAAGGTTTCTCATTGTTAATATATAAAAAATTAATTTTTATTTATAGTCTTTGTAGTCTATGTTTTTTTCCTTAAATTCTTTTATTGGTACATTTTAGGTATACAGTACATTTACATTTATCATAGGGAACTTGTACCTTTACATGACTCATCTTGGTTCTTATTTTTTCCACATTCCCGACCCCTTTACCCCTTCCACCCTGCCCTGTTCAAAAAGACTTTGTTTCCTTTTTGTCCATTTCTCATAATTTTTCCTTTCCCTTCTTTCCTTTCCCCTACCCCTCCCACTTCCCCTACCTCTTTGGACCTTTTCTTGCTATTTTGCATTATCAATTATTCATTTTAATCATTGGTACATTTTAGGTATGCAGTATAATGACATTCATCATTGGAAATTTGCACCTTTACATAATCTCTCTTGGTTCTTATTTTTCCCCCTTCCCCTGCCCTCCCTTCAACCCCTCCATCCCTCCCTATTTACAAAGACTTTGTTTCCATTTTTCCATTTTCTCATATTAATTCCATTGCCTTCTTTCCTTTCCCCTACCCCTCCCACTTCCCCTTCTCCTTTGCCTCTTTTCTTGCTATTTCACATTACCTATTATACCTTTTAGTCCTTATTTACACTTTCAGTTTCTCACACTAGAGAAACTATTTGGTATTTACACATGTGTGTCCTATTTATTTCACTTAAGAGTATCGCCTCAATGTGCATCCATTTAGCTATAGATGTGTCTAATTTCTCATTTTTTAAGGCTGAGTAGTACTCCATTTTATAAAAAAACCACATTTTCTTTATCCAGTCTCCAGTTGATGGGCATTTGGGCTGTTTCCAAGTTTTAGCTATTAAAAATTGTGCTGCTATGAACATGGGTGCACATATATCACTGTGGTATGATTCTTTTAATTTTTTGGGGAAGATAGCCAGCATGGGAATAGTGGGGTCAAATGGGTCTTCCAGTCCTAGTTCTTTGAGGTATCTCCATACTGATTTCCACAGTGGTTGCACCAGTCTACACTCCCACCAGCAGTGGAGCAGGCTTCCTCTTTCCTCACAGCCCCACTAGCATTTGTTACTGGTTGATTTCATGATAGCAGCCATTCTTTCTGGAGTGAGGTGGAATCTCAGCATTGTTTTCATTTGCTTCTCTCAAATGACCAGTGATGTTGAACATTTTTTCATGTATTTATTTGCTATTTCTACTTCTTTGTGTGAGAAATGTCTCTTCATTTCAGATGCCCATTTTCAGATTGGGTCTTTAAATTTGGCAAGTCTGATCTTTTTAAGTTCTTTATAGATTCCAGATAGTAAGCCTTTGTCTGAGGAAGAGCAGGTGAAGATTTTTTCCTACATTGTGGATTGTCTCTTCACACTGCTGGTGGTTTTTCTTGCTGTCCAGAAGCTTTTTAATAAGAAGAGATCCCACTTGTTGATTGTGCTAGTTCAAGGGCAACTGAGGTTTTGTTCACAAAATCTTTTCCTTCAGCAATGTCTTCAAGAGTTCTACCTAAACTGTGTTCCAGCCAGTTCAGCATTTGTGTTTTAATATTTAGATCTTTAATCCACTTCTATTTTAGTTTAGTGCATTTTGAAAGATATAGGTCTAGTTTTAATCTTTGGCAAGTTGAAACCCAATTTTTCCAGCATCATTTATTAAAGAGGCTATCTTTCCTCCAGTGAGGGTGTTTGGCACCTTTATCGAAGATGACATGGCTGAGTGTGTCTGGAGTTGTTTCTGCATCTTTTAATATGTTCCATTGGTCCTCAAGTCTGTTTCTTTGCCAGTACCATGCTGTTTTTATCACAGTAGCTTTGTAGTAGAGTTGCAGGTTGGGGATTGTGATACCCCCTGCCATGTCTCTGTTACCTAGAATTGCTTTTGCTATTCTGGGTCTCTTCTTGCTCCAAATGAATTTTGGGATTGTTTTCTCAAGGTCCATGAAGTATGCTGTTGGGATATCAATTGGAATTGCATTGAAACTATATAGCAGTATTGGAAGTATGGCCATTTTCAGTATGTTGATCCTTCCTGCCCGGGAGCAGAGGATGTCTTTCCATTTTCTGATATCATCTTCAATCCCTCTTTTCAGAGTGCCATAGTTTTCAGAGAAGAGGTCTTTGATTTATTTTGTTAGGTTGATTCCTAGGTATTTCTTTTTTTTTGGATGCTATTGTGAAAGGAATTATTTGCCCTATATCTCTCTCAGTGAATCTGTTGTTGGTGTAGAGGAAAGCTGTTAATTTTTATGTGTTGACCTTGTATCCAGCTACTTTACTGAATTTGTTTATTAAGTGTAGAAGACTTTTGGTGGCCTTCTTTGGGTCTTCTATATAGAGTATCATGTCGTCTGCAAATAATGACAATTTGACTTCTTCATTTCCTATCTTAATTTCTTGTATTTCTTTCTCTTGTCTAATTGCTGTGGCTAATGTTTCCAAAACAATATTAAACAAGAGTGGTGATAGTAGTGGACATCCTTGTCTTGTTCCTGATTTTAATGTGAAGGATTTCAATTTTTGACCATTTAGTATGATATTGGCTGTTGGTTTTTCATAGATGGCTTTTATCAGTTTGAGGTAGAGGACATCTATTCCAATTTTTTGTAGGGTTTTTATCATAAATGTGTGTTGAATTTTGTCAAATGCTTTTTCTGTGTCTATGGAGATAATCATATGGTTTTTGTCCTTGGGTATATTGATATAGTATATTACACTTATTGATTTGCATATGTTGAATCATCCCTGAATCCCTAGGATGAATCCCACTTGATCAGGGTGTGTGATCTTCTTGATGATCTTCTGCATTCTATTTGCCAGTATCTTATTAAGGATTTTTGCATCTATGTTCATTAGTGAGATTGGCCTATAGTTCTCTTTTTCAGTTGGGTCTTTCTCTGCTTTGAGGATCAAAGTGATGCTTGCTTCCAGGAATGAATTTGGGAGTATTGCTTCCCTTTCAATTTCATTGAAGAGTTTCAACAGTAGTGGCAGCAGTTCCTCTCTAAATGTCTTGTAGAATTCAGCAGTGAAGCCATTGGACCTGGGCTTTTCTTAATTGGTAAGTTTTTAATTATGTTTTCAATTTCATTGGTTGATATAAGGTTGTTTAGAATTTTTAGATCTTCTTCATTCAACTTTGGTAATTCATATGTATCTAGGAACTTGTCCATTTCTTCTGTGTTTTCCATCTTATTGTCGTATAGGTTCTGGAAGTAGGTATTGATGATCCTCTGTATTTCTTCTGGGTCTGTTGTAATTTCACCCTTTTCATTCCTAATTGCATGGATTTGGGCCTTTTCTTTCCTTTTTCTGGTAAGGTAGACTAAGGATTTGTCAATTTTGTTGATTCTTTCGAAGAACCAACTCTTGGCTTCATTGATTTTTTGTATCATTCTCTTAGTCTTCATTGCATTGATTTCTCCTCTGATCTTTGTAATTTCCTCCCTTGTATGAGCTTTGGTGTTGTCCTGCTCTTCTTTTTCTAGAAGCTTGAGGTTCAGCATCAGGTTGTTTAATTGCGCTCGCTCTGTTTTCCTAATATGCATATTCACTGCTATGAATTCCCCTTGTTAAGACTGTGTCCCATAGATTCTGATATGTTGTATTGTCATTGTCATTTAATTGAAGGAACTGTCTGATTTCTTCTTTAATTTCCTCTGTGACCCATTGGTTATTCAGAAGTGTGTTGTTCAATTTCCACATGTTTATGAAATTTTTTTGAGTTTCTTTTGCTATGGATCTCCAGTTTCCCCTTACTATGGTCTGATAATATACCCGGGATAACTTCCATTCCTTTGCATTTACTTAAACATGTTCTGTGAGTGAGTATGTGGTCTCTTTTGGAGAATGAGCTGTGCACAGCTTAGACGAATGTGTATGCTGATATTGTGAGGTGGAACACTCTGTAAACATCTGTTACATTTATTTGTTCGAGTTTGATTGAGTTCTAGTATTTCAGTACTTATTTTTTGTCTAGTTGATCTATCTATTTGTGATAGTGGGTTATTGAGGTCCCCCACTACAATTAGTGCATATATGACTTTTCATGTCTGTTAGTATTTGTTTTATATAGTTGGGTGCACTAGTGTTTAGTCCATAGATGTTTATGATTGGTGCCTCTTCCTGTTGGAGTGTTCCCTTTACAAGGATATAGTGTCTTCCTTTGTCTCTCTTAATCGTGTTGGTTTGAAATTTACTTGATCTGCAAAGAGGATAGCTACTCCTACCTTTTTTGGGGTTCCTGTCGCATGGAGTATTGTTTTCCACCCTTTATCTTTTTGTCTGTGTGTTTCATTTTGAATTAAGTGTGTTTCTGGTATGCAGCATATTGTTGGATCTTGCTTCTTAACCCATTCTGCCAGTATATTTCTTTTGATTGCTGAATTGAGACCATTAACATTGATGGTTATAAGTGATACATATTGAGTTATCATTGTCATGATTTCTTCTTTTGTTTTGGAATCTTCTCCTTTACATATAATTTCTTGTCATGCCCAATGGGTTCATTCTGTTGTGCTTCCTGGGGTTGTGATCCTCATTTTCTGTTCCTAGGATATTGTCTTAAATTTTTGGAGTGCTGGTTTGGTATTCATGAAGTTCCTAATGTGCTCTTTCTCGTGAAAGTATCTTATTTCTCCATCAATTTTGAAAGATAGTTTTGCAGGGAACATCAGTCTGGGTTGGAGGCTATTTTCCTTTAGGGCTTGGAATACATCACTGCAAGCTCTTCTTGCAGTGAGTGTTTGTGTTGAGAAGTCTGCTGTGATTCTGATGGGCTTTCCTTCGTATGTGATTCATTTCTTTTCTCGACTGCTTGTAGAACTGTGTTCTTCTTTTGGGTTTCTAGAATGTTGACAGTTATATGCCTGTGTGTAGATTTTTTTTGATCAAGGCTATTTAGAGTCTTATATGCCTCACTTATCTGTATGCCAAGTTCTTTTCCCCTACTTGGGAAATTTTCTGCCATTACTTCTGTTAACAGTTTTTTTTATGTTATCTGCGCACTCTCCTGTTTCTTCGTTGACTCTAATCAGTCTTATGTTTTTCTTCTTTTCATTGTCTAGCAGCTGGTGGACTGATTTCTCATGGTCCCTTACAAATTTGAAGCAGTTTTTCTTTTCCTGGTCACTAATTGCAATCTTATCTTCTATATCTGAAATTCTGTCCTCAGATTTGCTCATTCTACTGTGTAGACTTTCAATGGAGTTTTTGATCTCCTGGAAATCTATTTGCATGTGTTTTATGGATTCCATATGTTTCCTATATTGGGATTCCATCAGGTTCCTCAGTTCCTCTCTAGATTTATTAATCATGTCTTGCACTACTAGCACAATCTCTGCTTCTATCTGTGAAATTATTTCTGATTTCATTTTTTCCAGATCTTCTTTTGTTGCCAGTTCAGGGAGTCCAGGTGGTTGAGTATCAGAGTGTTCCATCTTATTTCCCTTTGGTATTGCTGTAGGTGATCTGGAAGTTTGGTTTTGAGACTTGTTTATGTGTCTTCTCATTTTGACGGGGGGAGGGGATGTGCTATTGGCGCCCACACTGCTCACCTCCTCTGGGCTGGGATTGGTAGAAAGGCGGCCTTGAAGGCCATACCTCTGAGCTGAGAGTGGTAGAATGGCAGCCTGGAAGCCCCTTCCTGTGGGCTAGGAGCGGTGTAAAGGTGCAAGAGATCTCTCTTTTCATGGTCAGTAACCACAATCCTGTCTTCTGTATCTGATATTCTGTTTTCACATTGGCTCATTCTGCTGCTAATACTTTCAGTAGAGTTTTCAATCTGGATATCTGTGTGAATCTGTTTCATGGATTCCATTTCTTTCCTATGTTGGGCATTCATGGCTTCCATCATGATCCTGAGCACATCTATTTTTTCATCTGTTTCTGTTCTAGAGTCACTAATCATGTCTTTCATTCTGCTCACCATCTCTGTAGATATGTGGGAAATTATTTTTGTTTTGAATTTTTCTAAAGCCTCGTTCGTCTGTTTGGTTACTTCCTGTGCTATCAGTTCAGGGTGTCCAGGTGGTTGATTATGAGATTTTTCCACTTCATTTCTCCCAGAATTTGCCTTGGGTGAGTTGGATGTCTGGGTTTGTGCCTTGCTTAGGTGTCTTCTCATTTGTATTTTTGTTGTTGTTGCTGTTTTTAGTTTAATTCCTGGGTTGATACTTAAACATTGCTTATTGTAAATATCTTTGTTGCTTGTATTTAGAACCCTTACAGAATAATTGTTTCTCAGAGGAGTCTTCCAGAGATAGTTGGTGTTTAGGTTTTGAATCTCTAATGATGCTTAGGCAATCTTGTTTTCAGTATTCCAGGAAGGACAACTAATTAGATCAATCACAACACTTTAGCCCAAGTGATACAATCAGCAACAACAATAGCATCAAGCACAGCTTAGAAAACGACAATTTGTGGTAGCTATTAATTTATCACCTTTAACCATGTGAATTAAATCAAAATCGAGGACCAGCCCAAAATATGTTTATAGTAAATAAACTCTTCAATATAGCAACTTTATCCTTGTGGTTGAGGACTTAGAAGGAGTTGGGGAGGGAGGGATAGATAGAAGGATAAAGTAAGGTAGAATTGATGCCAGAGGACACAGCACAGGAAGATCGGGCAAACTTTGAGAAACTGTTGAAGATGAGAGAAAAAGACAGAACAAAAGAAGAAAGACAAGAACAGAGCATACTCACATCAATAGGGAAGCTAGAAACTGTATTTACTTTCCTATAAAACTAATGACAATCAAGGGAAGGAAAAAGAGAGAAGAAAAGAAAAAGAAAGAAAAAAGAAGTCCAACTTAGGACAGGAATAGGAACAAAAATGGATAGAGATGCAGCACAAAGTGGGAGAGCAAGTGAGTGAGAAAGTGAGACAGTGAGTGAGAGAGGAAGAAAAGAAAAAAAAACAGAAAAGATAAATTTGAAAAAAATAAAAACTAAAAATATGAGAAAAAACTAACTTTGAAAAAAAATTAAAAAAAATAAAACTACTCCTTCAGGTATGTCTCTGCTGTCACAATAGACAGCATGGGCAGGAATGAGCAGATTCAAGTCACTGAGTCTCAGCAAACCAGCAGCAGTCCACTGAGATTCAGGCTGATTTCTGACTGGAAGGCCCAAGTTGAGATCTCTGACCTCCTGCTGTATTGAATTGTGTAAGGTTCTATTGCAGGTTCCAGCTGCCTTTCCCCTGAAGATAGTCCAGGTTCTGATGGGAGGTGATGATCCCTCCAATTTACCAACTACAGTGGTCTGGTGTGCCTTTATTGCAGAGATTTTCTTCACTTTCCCAGTAGGGTTCAATTTTCATCAAGGAGGCTCAGAGAGGCCCTCTCTCTGTTGTTCACTTCTGTTGTATCTTCTGGAGGTCAGAACAATGGCCTTTATGACCCCCTGCACTGGTGCCCTGTGGCCAGAGGGAGTGCGGGGGTGGTGGGCTTGAGGCCTGGGTGGTGCTGCTGGTGCCCTCAAGGCTGGGTTCCTTGGAGGCTTGGCTCCTGGGAGGCCCAGGGAAGCCTGAGGGTCGGTGCTGCTGGCAGCCCCCGAGGCTCAGCTCCTCAGTGGCTCAACTCATCAGTGACTTTTTGAAACCTATATTCTAGTAATTTGGAAAATAGAAAAGAAATAGATAAATTTCTGGACAGAATGACCTATGAAACTTGAACAGATCAATAAGAAATAATGAGAGTGAAGCAATAATAAAAAGTCTCCCACAAATGGGTTTACTGCTAAAGGCTCTCATACTATCACATGAAATAGAAAAGGAAGGGATGTTTCCAAACTCATTCCAAAAGGCCAACATTACCCTGATACCAACAATGGATAAGGGCAACAACAATTACAAGTCTATAGGCCAATATCCCTGATAAACATAGATGCAAAAATCCTTAATAAAATACTTGCAAATTAAATTCAACAATACCTTAAAATATCATGCATCATGATCGAATTGCTTTTATTTCAGGGTTATAAGACTATTTCAGTATATTCAGGTCAATAAATGTAATACACTACATAAATTAAATCAAAGATAAAAATTACATTGCAGACCAGATAATGAGGATTGAGGCCTAATTGACCTTCTCTGCAAGCACAGAAGAGAAAAACAGCAAGCCTCCTTTCACAACATGCAGACATGCTAGCACATTGCAAGTTCCAGTGAAGAGTCAGTACAGCTGCAATCCGGATGTTTACCTGGGTACATGCTATAGATAACAAGAGGCAGATGAATCTTCTAACCTTGGTTGCTCCAGTGTCTAAGTGAATAAAAGTGAGGTGAGCCAAATGCTCAGAGCTCTTTGTCCACTTGTGGCAAAGAGCCCCTAGCCCCTTCATTCCAAATTATCTTTGTGTATTTTGTCTTTCATCTTCATTTGCCCCCTAGTCAGGATAAACTCATAGGCAGGTTCCTACTTACATAAACATCTCAGTTGACACAGAAAACACTTTTGACAAAATTCAACATCCCTTCATGATAAAAGCCCTGAAGAAACTAGGTATTGAAGGATTGTATCTCAAAATATCAAAGGCTATGTATAACAAACTCACAGTCCACATCATTCTGCATGAAGAAAAACTGAAAACATTTCCTCAAAATCAGGAAAATGCAATGATGTCCACTCCTACTCCTCCTATTCAATAAAGAACTTAATATTTTAGCTATAGCAATTAGGAAAGAGGAAACAGAAGGGAAACAAGAAAGTAAAAATTCACATTATCTTATTTGTAGATAAGATACTGAGAAAGCTCTAAGGATTCCACCAAAAGACTTTTAAAAGTAATAAATTCAGCAAAATAGTAGGACACATGTAGACATTTAAATAATTAATAGCTTTTCTACGTACCAGTAAAGAAGCCACTGGGTGACAAATCAGGGAAAGAATTTTATTCAAAGTAGCCTCAAAAAATTCAAAAATACTCAGGGGTCAAGCTAAGTAGGAGGTAAAAGACTTCTAAATTCTGAATTACAGAAGATTGAAAAAAGAAACTGAAGAAAATAGTAGAATATGGGAACCAAAGAAAAAACAACACCAAAAAAATCAAATAGTCCAATCAATAAATGATCCAAAGAACTGAGCCAACACTTCTTAACAAAGTACAAATGCCCAATAAGTATATGAAAAAAAAATTAACATCTTTTACCATTAGGGAAATACAAATCAGAATAATGAGATTGTATTTACCATAGTCAGAATGGCTATCAATACAGAAAACATTAAGTCCTGGTAAATTGCAGAAAAAAGGAACCCTTATACACTGCTGATTGGAATGTAAATTAATACAGCCCTTATGGAAAGAAGTATGGAGATTCCTCAAAAAACTATAGAACTACCATTTAATCTACCTTTACCACTCTTTGGTTTATACCCAATGGAATTAAAGCCATATTGCAGCATATTATAGCATGTTACCTTCATGCCCATGTTTATTGTGGCATAATTTACAATAGCAAGATATGGAACCAGCCTAGTGCCCATCAACAGAAGAATGGATAAAGAAATTTTGGTATATTACATAATGATGGATTATTATTCAACTGTAAAGAAGAATGATATTGCAATTTGCAGGAAAATGGTTGGAACTGGAAATCTTCATTTTAAGTGAAATAAGCCAGTCAGAGAGACAAGTATTGCATTTTCTCCCCAATATGTAGAATCTAAAGAAGATGACATGAAAATAGAGGGAAGACTATTTTTAGGCAAATGGAAGGGAATATGGGGGCTGTAAAATGGTGGACAATGGTAGAATGGATATGATGAACATATGCAATGATACCTAATATTTTATAAAGTTAATAGGCATTAATAAATATTTAAAATGAATGACTCTTTAACCTAGTTTCATTAACTTTTATTTTTCTTACAATTTCTATTTTTTTAAACCAAGCCCATTTGGCCAGTAGGTGCCCTTTTTCTAAATCTTGAATACATAGTTGTTAACTGTGTTGTTCTGTATTGTGTTGTTCTGTATTTCTTTGCCTTTTATAAATTACCTGCTGGATTCTGGAGCTTGTTCAGATTTGATACATTTTTTTTTAACAAGACCATAGATGGTATAACTTTTTATCAGATGGCACCCTAAAGATGATAGCCACTAGCAGTTAATTCTTGCCTTTTTTAATTGGAGGTGCAAATAATATTTTAATATAACAATTAGTTTCATATGTCAGAATATTTTAATAAAAATGTTTCTTATAATCTAGTTGTACAGTAATCCAGTTTACACTGGAAATATAAATGCTTGATTATTTTTCTTTCAGTTTTCAAATGAATGAACAAGAGGAAGGATGCAAGAATGGCATAAATGATTTCTTCTGTCCTCATTTTAGTCCTATAGAATAGTTGTGTGGGTATCTGTAAACATTTCTTTGAATATGAATCCTTTTTCTACTACTCAGAACCCTGTGAAATTTGACAAGTTACTTCATTTCTCTGAAATCAACTTTCCAGAATTTGTTGATAGACTCATAATAATATTGTTCCTGTAGGGCCAATATGAGATTTGGATCATTATATCATGTACCTCCAGAACATAGAGTATTTTTTTCAGATAGTTTTCTTTATTAGTACATGTTTGCAGCACATAATGTTTACATTCTTCTGGGAAGTTGATACGTGTACATAATATATCTTAATTCCTTTTTCTCCATTCCCTTTTTGATAAGTGTGTGATAGTAATACAAGAATCTGTTAACTGGTGATATTATTTTAACTGGTTTCACCACCTTTGAAAAAAATCATTATTACTTGGTCAGTGGTTTTATAGAACACATTTCATAGATTTACTCATGCAAGAAGAAGCTTGGGTCAGATGTTAATTGGACAAACTATTGACTCCTATTTGAAATTAAGCTTTGTTTTCTTTATCTCTGACATACTGTAGAATGGCTCCTTAACTGGCAGCTATAAACCCCCTTCAGATTTGCCTGCTATAGAGGGGGACTGTGTGTCTTTTAGGAAAATGATTTGCAGAGTATATATTGGTGTCATACAATTTGTATTTTTATATCTAGCCATTTCAACCTATCAAATTTGAGGAAAATTGAACTATTGTATTGTTATAGTAAGTGTCCAAACAGGAACTTAATTGTATTGAATTGGAAATCTAGAGGACTGCAAAGGAAAATGCTGGACTTAGCCTGGCATTTTTGTACACCTTTCAGCTTATAGAGTGAATTGGTCTGAAAGGTGAGAATCTCTCAGATTTTGGGAGACTCCTTACATATATGAAGGATTGAAGTGCTAAGCCAAATGGTTGTCACTTTCAGTCATTCATTTCCTTTCAAATTTAAAGTAAGACCTCTTATTTCTGTTGGTTGTATGATGGCTGGACACCAACCCACATCATGCTTAATGCAGAGGTTTATTGCTTTGTGTGGTAAATGATTCAAGGATATCTTAGTGTGTAGTACAGGTCACTCTACTTGGTCTAAAGCCGAAACCTCCCTGGTTGTGGCCAAGGGCTGTGAAAAGCATTTGAGCTTAGGTTTCAGCACAATAAGGGTTTGTTCTGTATTTTTTTTCAATGCTAAAATTTTAACTGTTTTCTTTTTAATTTCAGAGAGAATTTCACAAAAGATTTGCATAGTTATGGATATGAAAGAAGAAAAAGAACATGCAGGTTATCTTCTTGAAACAGTGCTAAAAAATGAATTAAATGTAAGTTTGATAGACTTTACTTGATTGCCCAAAAGTTTTGTAGATAAAGATATCTTCCTTGAAAAAACATAAGAAAATTATTGAATCCCATTGCTATAATTTTGCCTGGATGAGATCCTTTGGTCTTTAACACTTAGGACTTGAAATGAATTCCAGCCCCTTTTCACTTCCTCTGCAGACTTTCTCTGATGCCATGTGTGACTTCCTCTAGAAAGCTCTGCTTGATGCTTTTGCTCCCAAGCAAAGGCCCAGACTTTTCTTGAGTGCCATATTGCCCACATGCTAGGGGCTTAGCAAATTTTGTTAATTATATGAAACAAGAGTGAGATTGAGAAGATGGATGGGAATAAAGAAAGACAGATGGGGCCAAAAGATGGGAAAATCAGTAAGTAAGTGTATGTACCTCGTTTTTTCATTAGTTAATTAGTTAACTCCTTAGTTAAACTCCTAATATTAAGGCTAGGAAAGTAGAAGCAGTGATAAGTGGGAGGGCATCCATAGGAACTATGTACAATTTTTGCCACTAAAACTTCCATAACATGACTATTTTAAGTTTTGAAGTATTTAGGTTGCTTAAACAATTTTAATACACTTTAATTTTCTGCTTTAATTCAAATGTCAAATTTATCAGAATGTATGTCAACATACAGTGACTTTGTAATGTACATGATGTACATTTCTTGTCAAAAGCAGAAAAAAACTCATTTTTGTTAGCATGCAGTTTTATGACAGCACAGTTGGAAAGAACTGGCACTGATATTAGACTGTACTTGGATGTCACTTGCTTTGCTTAATTTCTTTATCTGTAAATGGAATATATTAAAAACATTCAGGAGGTGTGATCAAAACATGTGGTGATTGTAAAAGTGTAAAAACATTATTACAGTAAAAGACACTACCCACTCAAAATACTTATGGTAGGATAATTATCCTATCATTCTTGCCACTTTCTGATCAGTTCTGGAAGTCCCCTTTCATAAGTGTCCTTTGGAGATGTGAACAAAAATGCAATGAGTGCTGCTACCGAGTGCCATCACACAATAGACAGGCTTGTCTAAATATTATGGTGTGTCCTCATCCAACATATTCACCAGATCTGGCCCTGGGTCACTTCTGGCCCTTCTCCAAAGTCAAATGACCATCAAAGGTAAGTTCTCTTGAATCTTTTCAGGACACCCAGGCAGCCGTGACTCAACAGAAGATACCTCCAAAAGAGGACTTCCAAAACTCCTTCAGAAAGTGGCAAAAAGGATAGGATAAATGTTTTTGAAGCAAGGGGAAGCATTTTGAGGGGAATTAATGGCAATGTTTTTCTTTTTTACTAAAATATTTTTTTTCAAATTTAAACATTTATCTCATGTTTCAATCAACGCCTCACACTTTATGAAGGTGGTAAGGTTGAATAGAATATATTCAAAGTACTTATTCTTTGTTATATAAGGAAATATGTATTTAATACTCACCCTAAACCCATTTGTTGATAACCCTGGAAATCATTTTAGCTGTCTAAAACTAATCCTCCTACAGATTATCTAGTGAGGATGCATGGGACAGTGTTTACAGTTCCATGTGAATAAAATATTCCTTGGCTCAAAATCTTTAGGGTGATTTTGGTTAGATTAAAAATAAAAGAATGCAAAACACCTGGGTGTTTTGTTTTTCCTTGAGCATCTTAAATATGCAACCTCTTATATTTTGATCAAATGTGATGAAGATCTTATTTTTCTTTCTCTTATAAGTGATGTAGTGTCCTTGTCTGGATACCCAAAGAATTTTTCCTTTGAAGTCTTTTTGTTTTTATTAAAATTTTTTTCATAATAGCCATTTTCATTGATATTTCTTGCTGTATAATGTGTTTTTTTATTCTGTAGTTTAAAGTCTTTAATGAAAATTCTTAGTACTTTTTTTTAGTATTTTCTTCTACTTTTGTTTTCTTGTTTAGAGATTGCTGATGAATGAAGGTTATATATTCTTTCCCTATCTGTAGCTATTATTTTCTCTTGGAATTCTTTAATCTCTTATTTTTTTAAATTTTAGAGTTTTCTTTGTATCTTCTGTTTCTTTACATCTTAAAAAGATGTGTTTTTTCACTTTGCTGTTCTTTTTTAGTCTTAATTTCTGTGATAAGCGAATTATTTCTGTTTTTGCTTCCAAGTTATTCCAGTTCCACTTAAAATTTCATTTAGCTTATTAAATATAAGATTCCATTTTCATCTGTATTCTGAGCAGTTCTTTCTGATGTACATACATCACTTGTGGAAACATCACTTTGCTCTTTATTTCATATATTAAAATTTTATGAGACTTGTTTGAAATTCTCTACTGGTACACCTTTTAAAGAAAGATAATGTCTCCTTTTAGGAGGAAGGAGTGGGTTAGAATAATCTTTGTAGCGTAATGGTGTAATATTCCTCCTTTATTTTCACAAAAAGCTGAAAGATAAATCCATGTCATTTCTGCGTTCTCAACTCTGTTGCCCTCCTCCTATGCCTGAGTATTCTCTTTTCTTTATTCCTAGCCTACCTCTCTCTGCCAGTCTAGACTCTTCCTTCAGGTTGGTGCTTTCTTCTATAAAAGTGCTTCCGTCTATTAGTTGTGAGTGTTCTTTGGGCCCAGTCTCCAGATGTCCTTAGCAAGATGAGAACCTTCATGTTGCTCTTTTATATTCACCTGTGAGGTTTCACCCATAGAGGCCTCTCTTGGCTTCTTTTGTTTTCAGACTTGCCTGCTAAACTAACCAGAACGTACCTCATGATGATTGTGGCAGTTCTAGTGGTGTTGGTTTTCTTCTTTCTGCTGCAGTGTGGGTCTATAGGTGCTGGCGATTTATCCCTCCCTACTGACACTGGTTTTGTGATAGATATTGCCTACAGATTTCTAGTTTTGATATCCTTCTTATACTCTCTGTTTTTATAAAGGAATCCACAGAAATTCAAAGACTAATGCAACTATCTTTGCAGAATCTTTCCCCTCTTTATTCTTAAATAAAATGGCTCTTTTGCCCTTTTCTAATTTTAAAAACTTAAATTTCTTTTTAAATTTTAAATTTAGATATAGTTGGCAACTTTGACATTCTTTAAAAAAATAGGTTTTTCTTGAGGTTAGGTATTCACTTATAGAATAAACAGAGGTAAGTAATATATATATATATCCAAAAGAAAGAAACATTATTTTCTCAAGAACCTCTTGTTACATCTTCTTTTGAGAGGATACATTAGACTATTTGTGTGTAATTTTCAATGAGCTATTGTAGAAATTTTTGAATTTTAATTTTTAAACATTTTTATTTTGAATCAATACATAATTGTATATATTTATGAGGTATAATGTAACATTTCAATAAAAAATATATAATGACCAGATCAGGGTTGGTGTATTAACCACCTCACACATTTATCATTTTATTTTGTTGCAAACATTCAAAATTTTACTTGCTTTTATGAGATATTCAATTACTGTACTTGTCAACCATGGTTACGCTGTTGTGCTGTAGAACACTGGACGTCCAATATAGAACTTCTGACGGGGAAGTTTGGATGTCCTGCTATTTTACTTGGAGAGTCTTGTTGACCTTGGAAGATGTGGTCTCCCTACTTAGCCCTCCATAGCTTCTAGATTTGTTTAACAAACTGCTAAGCCACAGGAAGGCTTATCGTAATTTTTTCTCTCATAAACAGCCACAACCCAACAATTTTGCATAACTTTCTTTGTGCCTGCAACAGTACTATACACTTTTGTCTTTAAAATCACCCTATGACTTCCCCCTTTGTTTTACAAATAAACTTTCTGATTTTAATGATTTGCATTAGTGAATATGGGTGGTAGTTAGTACAATATGGTTTCTACAAATTAAAATTCTTCTAAGAAAAAGTGAAATGAAAGAAGAGAGACTTGTTACATTTGACAGAGGCCTTATATTTAAGGTTTAAAAGAAGTTATCCTGTTGGGAAACAATGTATCTGTACTTTTGTAATTTTTCTCTTTCCTTATAAAGGAAATTTATCTTGTGTTTTTCATCCAATAATTTATAGCAAACACAAAATGACACATATTCTAACATTTTTTCTTTCTTTCTTTTTTTAACCTGTGAGAGCTTTTGTTTCTTTTGAGAAGAACATATAAAAAGAATGAAGTCACCACTTTTGAAATCTGTAGGGCAGATCAGTGTGGGCGTGGAGCTGCTCAACAAACAATGGGAATATTGTTTTACTGATGTGAGAAGAAAAAATCCTCTCATTGAAAATGAAGAGATTGGGTATGCTTATGGTAATTACCTGTGCTAGAATTTTGAGACATACCTTAGGGGTGATCCAAATGTCTAACTCTGGTTTAATGGAAGACATCAAATTCATGCAAGAGGTTCCTAAAATGTAAAAAAAGGAACTAACTGGTTAAGAGACGCCTCTCTCACCCTCATACACATTTTATTGATACATGAATTACAGGGCTGTATTACCAGTCTTGCTGTATCCCTTGTTGTTTTCTTTTTCTTTTATTTTTTTAAGCACTTTGAACAGAATCTGCTTACTTTAGAGATAGAACTGACCAGAGATACATCAAGATATCAAATAGCGATGAAAGGGAGCTCTTTCACTTCTTCCTCTCAGAAAATATTGAAAAATAGTCTGAAAAGTAGTAAGTGTGTATACGTAGGAAAATGTGATCAGCCTTTTGTTTGTTCCTTAATTCATTGTTTATAAAACAATAAATGCCTATCATAATAGAGTCATTGGTATAGATTTGAATGAAGCAAGGATGGTTCTCAGTTCTCAAAGAGGTTATTGTCCAGGTGGAGATAAAACAAACAGCTGGAAGTATAAAAGAGTGTTTAATTACAAGTCATTATGGATATTGTAAGGAAAAACAAACTGCTTGTGTAAGAAAGTAGGGAAAATTATATATTGGGAGTGGAGAGCAGTGAGTAAAAGCTCTTGGTAGACTTGACAGTTAGGGCTAAAGTGGTAATCAGGAGTCATCTATTTAAAATGCAAACCAAAGGAACAGTATGAGAAAGACACATGTAGAGCTTGATTGAAGGGGACTAAAATAAGGGTTCTATGGTTTGAGTGGGGATAGAGTGGTGGGAGATGATGGTGGAGCTGGGGACAAACTTGGAGGCAGCCTTGTAGGTGAGCTGTTGTGCCCAGATCGCGATGTCCCAAAGACCACCAGGAGACCGTTTCCGATGTAAGCACACGAGGGTCGTTTATTCAAGCTTAAGCAGGGACTCTCAATTGTCACCGACGCAGCGGATCGAGATTGAGAGCCCCGAGCCTCGAAACTAGCAGGGTTTTTATTGAGTATACATCAAGCTTTGGTTGTTAGTAGCCAGGTGATTGGTTAATGCTAAATACATATGAAGTGTAGGGTTTTGATTGGTTAGGCTCGGGGGGGGTTAAGGGGGTTACGTATAGATTTTTGCAAGGGAGAAGGGGGCAAAGGTTAGGGGTCGACTGTCATAAGCTGATGGTTAGCAGGTCCACTGACTAATGGTCACATCTATCTTTTGTGGGCAGTTAGCCATTAACTGTTTACCTTATAGGTAGTGTGTCCGGAATGTCCTTCCTGAGTACACAGATGGCTGGGTAATAAACTTAGGAATTTTGAGTGGATAAGCACAAATTTGAGAGAACAAAGGAGACAGCTCCAAAATGGAGTCACTCTGAGAGAACAAAGGAGACAGCTCCAAAATGGAGTCACTCTGGCTCCACATTCCCCCCTTCTCAGGGTGCTGTAGAGGGCCAATCATGGGCCTCTGGGGGTTAATTCTGTCAAATCAATAGGTATTGGCTGGTATTGGGACCTGAGTACCATTAACTGAACAGCGTTAATTCGCTTTTTAATGAACGAAACTAGTCTATTAAGTATGCAAGGTCCAAAGGTTAATAGTAGCAACACGATAAGCAAGGGGCCCAACAGGGTAGAAATTAGGGTAGTGAGCCAAGGGGAAGAATTAAACCAAGATTTGAACCAGGTTTGAGATTGTTTTCTTTCTTGTTTACGTTTGGCGATGTCTTCTCTAACTTTAGCCATGGATTTTTTGACTACTCCTGAATGATCTATATAGAAACAGCATTCTTTACCTAGTGCAACACAGAGTCCTCCTTGTTGAAGGAAAATTAAGTCCAGCCCCCTTCGGTTTTGGAGGACTACCTCTGCTAGTGAAGTTAAAGACTCTTGGAGGTGGGAGATGGAGCTTTTTAGCCTTTCAATATCTATATCTATGGCTGTCCTCAAGTCATTATAATATTTATTGTGTATTAGTAGCGATGAAACTCCCGTTCCTGTCTCAGCTAGTCCTAATCCTAAGAGAACGGTCAAAGTAATGGCCGTTACAGGTTCTCGCTTAACTCTGACCTGGGTTTCAGCCAGGCGGCTGGGGATGTCTTTTTCTGAGTGATATAACAACCGGGGGACTAATTGTACAAGTACACAGAAATCTCTTGTTTGTTTTAACACTAGCCCATGTACACATGGGGTAAGTCCAGAGGAACAGGCCCACCATCCATCATAAGGGGGAATGAGATATTTAGGCCTAGGTCTAAGGACGGTTTTGTTACAAAGGTGTTGGTGGGAGGCCGGGACACTGCCGACACAAGTTCCTTGCCCAGTTACTGATTGTAGGGTCAGCCTAGCTGTCCCTTTTTGTTGCCATCTACATTGAGTCGGGCTGTCTGACTTAGTGAAATTGTCTAGATAAGCTACTGCTTCATAGTATGGGGGCTTAGTATCATAACATAGCCAGCAGGACTGAGTGAGGTCTGGCCTAGATGCATTTAGGGCTTTAAAGGTGTGAACCATCAGTTCCCAAAGGGGGTCCTGGTCCCGGTTATGATCGACTTTATCAATCTGGGTGATCATTTGAATCAAGGGCGGGGATGTGGAAGCGGAGGTTAAGTCTGATGGCCGTACAGAGGCGTTTGGTTTTGGTGACATAGGCGAGCTTTTTGGGGGAGGGGGCTTAATAGGTCTGAAAGGGGCTATTGGAGCTAGCGCCAAGTTTGGCCCTATTAATTGGGGAGACCCTATGGTGAGCGGCTCTGCCTTCAGTTTTATAGTGAATAACAACCCGGTATCATAACCATCTTGATATAGACGGAGTCCCCAAGTCTGGCCTGTTTCCCATTTAGTGTACCTTTTACCTGAATCCGTGAATGAAAGTCTGACCGGGTTACAGAGGAACCCGGTACAGGGGCCACTAAGAACTAAGAAATTACCACCCTTTTGATTTGTCTGCAGGCCAGGGGGCCCAGGGACTCTTTTTAAAGAAATAAAATCGTCCTTGACAGGCGGGGCCCAGGAGACGGTGCCCGTGGACTCACATCCCCATTTGGCACAATAGAACTGGTCAGGTCCCCCGCACTTGTTTATCTGAGACTGTGTGCGCCTTTCTCCCGGACAAACATAAAAGGGGGTGCTTTGTAGGATGTTTTTATCAAGAGAATGGCTACACCCAGGGTCAAGTCTAGGAGGGGCCATGGGTACTGGAGCCATGGGCAGGGATGTTCTATTAGTATTACATTGGCCTATGTCTTTTTTACATATTGGCTCTCCTCTAGGCCCGATTTTTCAGTTTTCAGTGTTCCAAGTCCCTGTGGCGAGCGAACACAGGTCAAAGTCTAGGTCTGGCCACCAGGTAAGTGGTGGAGCCACTTCGGATGAACTATTAACAATGTTGCCCGTAGACGTACTAATGATCATCCAGGTTAAATTTAAGGGAGCATATGGGTTTTGTCCTCCTAGTGTCGGTGTCAAAAGTACAGTTACCATAATCACGATCGTCGACGACGTAGCTTGAGTTTGAGGGGACTGTCTTGGTCTCTGGACACCTGCCATGATGGAACGAAGTCTTCTAGGACAGTGTGAGGATCTGCAGGGCGAACGTGGGTGTAGTGTACCCACGAAGCAATCCCGTCGACCTTGAGAGCAGTGGGCGTGGTCAGGACTGTGACGTAGGGTCCTTTCCAACGGGGCTCAAGGTCTTTCTGCCGGTGTCTCCGAACGAAGACCCAGTCTCCAGGTCGGTAGCGATGGGGCTCAGGAGGTGGTCCGGTCTGGTATAAGGCTTCTAACTTAGGCCAGATGTCTTCGTGTACACTTTGGAGGCTTTTTAAAGAAAGTAACAACTTTTGGTCATCAAATTTAACAAGTACATTTGAGTGAAGGTTGGGGATAATGGGAGGGGGAATTCCAAACATGATTTCAAAGGGGGTCAACCCCATTTTATAGGGTGAATTGCGCACCCTATAAAGGGCGAAGGGAAGGAGAGTCACCCAGTCACCGCCAGTCTCTAAGGTTAATTTAGTTAAGGTCTCTTTTAAGGTTCTATTCATCTTTTCTACCTGTCCTGAGCTTTGGGGTCTGTATGTACAATGTAATTTCCA
This sequence comes from Heterocephalus glaber, assembly GCF_053883595.1. NCBI lineage: Eukaryota > Metazoa > Chordata > Mammalia > Rodentia > Bathyergidae > Heterocephalus > Heterocephalus glaber. Next base: position 13,557,075 of record NW_028258156.1, read on the forward strand.
ATCTGTCCCCAACACCTGTGCTAGGGTTTGACTCACCTTGGAAATGAAGGCGGGTCCATTATCTGATCCTAGCATTACTGGAAAACCGTACCTTGGCAGGATGTCTTTTAGCAGCTTTTTAGTCACACTCTGCGCTGTCTCATGTTTGGTAGGAAACGCTTCTATCCATCCTGAAAAAGTATCTACGAAAACTAACAAGTATTTATAACCGTACTTTCCAGGTTTTACCTCGGTGAAGTCCAATTCCCAATAGGCTCCAGGTCGGTTTCCCCTCAGCCTATTTCTTGGGTTGGCCCTATTGTGGGTGGCATTTGTCAATTGACAGGCTTTGCAGGTAGCAACAATATGTTCAATTGTAGAATTAGCATCACGGATCTTAATTTCAGCATGTCTCAGGAGATCTTGCATTTTCCGAGTGCCCATGTGGGTGGTCCGGTGTATCTTGGAGAGAACTTGTTCTCCCAGTGTCTTAGGCAGGATGACTTTACAATCAGAAGATTTCCACCACCCGTTGAGGCACTGGGGCGTAGGTAATTGTTTTATCCAATTTAAGTCCTTTTCAGTGTACTGGGGCTTTTCTGGGAGGGCTGCACTTCCCGGATCGGGCAGCTGAGTGGCCAGTGTCAGATCAACCTTTAAAGCTATTTTTCGGGCCGTCTGGTCAGCTAGATTATTTCCTCTGGCAATTGGAGTGTCGCCCTTCTGGTGTCCTGGGCAATGGATAATGGCTAATTTTTTCGGTAGCCAGAGGGCTGTTAAGAGGGCAAGGATCTCTTCTTTGTTTTTAATAGTCTTTCCTTCAGCTGTCAAGAGTCCCCTTTCTTTGTAGATAGCCCCATGGATGTGCGCAGTGGCAAAGGCATACCGGCTATCTGTGTATACATTTAACTTTAGGCCCCGTCCTAAAGTCAATGCCTTGGTCAGGGCTACGAGTTCTGCCCGTTGTGCTGAGGTCCCGGTGGGCAATGGTTCTGCCCAAATGACCTCAGTTTCTGTCACCACAGCTGCCCCAGCATACCTGTGGCCCTCACGAACAAAGCTGCTTCCATCAGTGTACCAGGTGTTGCCTGCGTCTGGCCATGGTTGGTCACTCAGATCTGCTCGAATTCCGTGTACCTGGGCCAGGATATCTGTGCAGTCGTGAAGCGGAGCCTCTAAGTTCGGGTCTGGTAACAGTGTGGCTGGGTTTAAAGCAGCCGGGGCCTGAAAGACAACTCGGGTTGGATTTAGGAGTAAGCTCTGGTAGTGGGTCAGGCGAGCATTACTGAGCCATCGATCTGGAGGCTGTTTTAGGACTCCCTCAATGGCGTGAGGGGTGGTCACGCATAGTTCTTGGCCTAATGTCAATTTGTCAGCGTCTTTGACCATTAGAGCTACTGCTGCAATCATTCTTAGGCACGGGGGCCATCCTGACGCAACTGGATCAAGTTTTTTTGATAAGTACGCCACTGGGCGGCGCCATGGCCCTAGATACTGGGTCAGGACGCCCTTAGCGACTCCTTTGTTTTCATCAATGTAAAGGTGGAATGGCTTAGTAATATCAGGCAAGCCCAAGGCTGGTGCCGTCAGCAAGGCTGTTTTAATTTGATCGAAAGATTTTTGTAGCTTTTCTGTCCATTGAAAAGCCTGACTGTCTCTAGTTGCCTCGTAGAGGGGCTTTGCGAGCTCTGCGAACCCTGGTATCCATAGGCGGCAGAAGCCCGCCGATCCCAAGAATTCTCTGACTTTTCGAGGGGAATCTGGTGTGGGTATCTTAAGAACTGTCTCTTTTCTAGCATCCGACAGCCATCTCTGCCCTTCTCTAAGCACGTACCCCAGGTAGCTTACCTCGGGTTTGCAGATCTGGGCCTTTTTAGCGGACACCCGATACCCCAGCTCTCCTATGACCATCAAGAGTCTCTTGGTTCCATTTAAGCAGTCTTCCTGTGTCTCAGCTGCCACAAGAAGGTCATCTACATATTGTAACAGAGTTAGTTGGGGGTTCTGGAGGCGAAACTCACCCAGGTCTTCATGTAGGGCCTCGTCGAAGATGGTGGGAGAGTTTTTGAATCCTTGAGGTAATCGGGTCCACGTCAGCTGTCCGTTGATGCCTTGCTCTGGATCACTCCATTCAAACGCAAAGATGTGTTGGCTTTTAGGTGCCAGTGGAAGGCTAAAAAAAGCATCTTTGAGATCTAAGACTGTGTACCAGCGATGGCTCGGGGGAAGAGAACTCAATAGGGTGTATGGATTAGGCACTGTGGGGTGGATGTCCATAACCCTCTTGTTTACCTCCCGGAGGTCCTGCACTGGCCGATAGTCATTAGAATGAGGTTTTCGTACTGGCAACAAGGGGGTGTTCCAGGCCGATTGGCAAGGTCTGAGAATCCCCTGAGCAAGTAACCTCCTGATGTGTGGAGTTATTCCTTTCTGGGCCTCCAGGGGCATAGGATATTGGCGAACTCGTACCGGATCTGCTCCAGGTTTTATTTCTATAAACACCGGTGCCCTGTGTATAGCTAGCCCCATGCCTCCAGTTTCCGCCCATGCTTGTGGGAACATGGAGAGCCATTGTTCCATATCAGGATCAGGAGGGGCCCTCTTTTGATGTAGTAGATATTCATCTTCCAGGTTTATGGTTAGTACCTGAATGGGCCTTCCCTCTTGATTAAGGACTTTTGTGCCCCCGGGTTGGAAATGAATTTGAGCCCCTAATTTAGTAAGTAAGTCTCTTCCTAATAAGGGGTAGGGGCAGTCTGGTATAACCATAAATGAGTGGGTTACTTGGCCCACTCCCAAGTCTACTGTTCTTTGGGTTGTCCATGAATACTTTTTCATGCCTGTAGCTCCTTGAACCCAGGAGGTTTTATCAGAAATATGGCCACACGGTTTGAGTAGGACTGAATGTTGAGCCCCTGTATCCACCAGGAACTCGATAGGTCTCCCCTCCACTTTTAGGGTTACCCTGGGCTCGGGGAGGGGTGCCGAACCCCGTCCCCCCTAATCATTTGATTCATCCGCAGCCAGAATAGGGGTCTTGGGGCGTCCTTCTCGCTGTTTCTTTTTAGGACAGTCCCTGGCCCAGTGTCCGTATTCTTTGCAATAAGCACATTGATTTTTCCCCAACTGGGGGCGCTCTCTGCGTCTCTCTTTGTTTTCTCCTTCCATCACAATCTTTTTTAGTCTACGTTCACATTTTTTCTGCTCTCCCGCAGTGGCAGCCAGAAGGATCCGAGCTAAGTTTCGGGTCTGGCGGTCATCAGCTTTTTCTCGTTTCTCCTCTGCGGTTTCTCTATTGTTATACACTTTCTCTGCCACTGCCACTAAGTCCTGAATACTCTTTTCTCCTAACCTATCTACTTTCTGTAACTTTCTCTTAATGTCTGGTGCCGCCTGGTTGACAAAATGTATTATTACAGCTGCCTTTGTCTCAACTGCTTCTGGGTCCATAGGAGTGTACCTACGAAAAGCTTCCTGAATTCTTTCTAGGAAAGCAGCAGGGCTTTCATCTAACTTTTGTTGTACATCTCCTACCTTAGCCAAATTGGTGGGCTTCCTCGCCGCTGCTCTGAGACCTCTTAATAAAGTCTGGCGATAGACTCGAAGTCTCTCCTTACCTTCTGCCGTATTGAAGTCCCAGTTAGGTCGGGACAGAGGAAAAGAAGTGTTGATGGTGTCTGCATTGGTGGTGGGCTGACCACTGTCACCAGGAACCAATTTTCTGGCCTCATTCTGGATTCTCTCTCGTTCCTCAGTGGTGAACAGAACCTGCAGAAGCTGTTGACAGTCATCCCAAGTGGGCTGATGGGTAAACAAAACAGTTTCTAACAGGTTAATCAAATCTCTAGGGTTATCAGAGAAATTGGCATGTTGTCGGCGCCAATTATAAAGATCACTGGTAGCAAAGGGCCAGTAATGATGAGGCTGGTTTCCATGTTCATCAGGGGGCCCTATTGCTCGCAGCGGGCAGACAGTTGAATCTGCCGGTCCCGCCGGCGAGGCGGCGCGCCGGTGACGAGTATTTTGGGCGGGACCATCACGGTTGTCGGCGGCGCCCGGGGCGGGCTCCCCAGCCCCGGCTGGGACTGGGTCACCTCCTCCAGCCTGCTGTGGCGGAAGAAAGGGGAGGGAATAGGGGGAGGAAATATAAGATCTTCCTCGGTCCCTCCCTGGAGGACAGGGTAAAGTGGCGCGGTTGGCTTGGTTTCGGTTTGTTTTTCATCCGCGCGCTTTTTAGGAGCCTTTTCTTTGGCCGTCAGGATTAACTCCGGTTGCTGCTGCTGTGAAGGCAAAAAGAGCTTAACCCATGGGGGCGGGTTAGAAACCAGAAATTCCCAAACGGCGATGTAGGGTATCTGATCGGGGGGGAGGATGGCTTTACGAACTCTGCGAATTATCTGCAAATCAAAAGTTCCCTCGGGGGGCCATCCTACCCCGAGGGAGGGCCACTCTGAGTTACAGAGGGTGATGAACTTAGTCTTCTTAATTTCTAAACTTAAGTTATGAGCGCTCTCCCTAACTTCTTTGAAATGGTCTGTTACAAGGGAAAGAGGGGTAGTCACAGTCTGTCCCATCGTCTTGGTCCAAGTCAGCACAAACAGACACACAAACGCAACAGAGAAGCACAAGGTGAGACAAAACCGTCCTCCGCGCGATCGGAGGCAATGCAAATGGGACGACGGCCTCCTGCCGTGCCGCGGGAGCGACCCGCACCGTCCCTCCAGGAGTCTCACTGACCCGTACTCTTGGGGCACTCCGTCCCCACCAGTGGAATCCGGAACGTCTTCCAGGATTCCGGGTCGGCGGCCCTTGCAGCGCGTCCGCCTAGACTGTCTGCCAACCTTCCCAGAAAATAGGCCCAGACTTTACAAGCACAAAGAAAACACTCACCAGCCGGCGTTGACCCTCCGGTACGGGAGTCCTGAAGGTCTTGGGATCCCGGACGAGCCCCCAAATGTTGTGCCCAGATCGCGATGTCCCAAAGACCACCAGGAGACCGTTTCCGATGTAAGCACACGAGGGTCGTTTATTCAAGCTTAAGCAGGGACTCTCAATTGTCACCGACGCAGCGGATCGAGATTGAGAGCCCCGAGCCTCGAAACTAGCAGGGTTTTTATTGAGTATACATCAAGCTTTGGTTGTTAGTAGCCAGGTGATTGGTTAATGCTAAATACATATGAAGTGTAGGGTTTTGATTGGTTAGGCTCGGGGGGGGGTTAAGGGGGTTACGTATAGATTTTTGCAAGGGAGAAGGGGGCAAAGGTTAGGGGTCGACTGTCATAAGCTGATGGTTAGCAGGTCCACTGACTAATGGTCACATCTATCTTTTGTGGGCAGTTAGCCATTAACTGTTTACCTTATAGGTAGTGTGTCCGGAATGTCCTTCCTGAGTACACAGATGGCTGGGTAATAAACTTAGGAATTTTGAGTGGATAAGCACAAATTTGAGAGAACAAAGGAGACAGCTCCAAAATGGAGTCACTCTGAGAGAACAAAGGAGACAGCTCCAAAATGGAGTCACTCTGGCTCCACAGAGCCTTGTATGGTGAGTAGGCTGTGGTACTGCTAATATTATTTATATTTTGTCTTAAGGTAGAAGACTTTAGCTGCAAATGACATGGTCCAATTTACCATTTCCAAAAGTTCATGCTGGCTACTGCTGCAGCTTAGTATAGATGAAGCCGTGGTGATATTTTAATGTTTCATATATCACATTACCCCTAAGAATACATAAGTCTGTTCAGCCCAATCCTGTAATAAAAGAAATGGAGCTCCTAAAGAATTCCAATCTATAATCCTGAACAATCAAGGACTACAGAAGCTTTTTGTGTGTTTTGCTTATTCACTCCTTCCTGTTTCCTGGAGCACATTATTTAATTATTGTTTTTTGTAACCACAAATGACAAGCAGGGTATAACTGGAAGTCATTTGTTTTCTGGGGTGTAAAGCATGCACTGGTTTTGTTGAAGCTGTTTTATGGAATCTATGTTGTTTTTCCCTAAAGTCCTCCAGGCTGTGTCCAGTATATGGATCAGTGCCTTTTGTTATAGATCTCACCAAATTCAATGTATGACATTAGCTAGGAGAGCAAAAATAGTGAATGAAGCAAAAGAAAAATCAGAAATGAAAGAAACAGTAAATTAAGTCATAGCAGCATCTTAAGCCCCATTCAAAGTAGTTATTTTGTGCTTATTTTGATACAAAGATAACATATTTTAATCTAAAATATAGGATTTTCCCTTTTTATTCCTAAGCACAAGTTAATAATAGTGAAATGACACTGTAAAACTTTCATTTGAGCCTCCGACTCTGAATGATAGCAGTCAGTTCATCTTGCCGGTGTGTTGTGTGAGTGTGTAGAACACCAGAAACCAGCTGAAGACTGTCCCATTAAATACACTGGACTTTTAGAAGTTAGCCAGATTTGCTCATGAGTTCTCTAGAGCCAAGCTATACATTGCTCAACTTAGTATTAATTATATTCATACTGTATTTAATAAAACTAGCTGTATTTAATAAAAATAGTTGGTTTTCATGGCTTTATGACATTATTATGAATGAGGGATGTGGGATAATCTTCTCTGTCATTTTATTTATCACTCTTCTATCTTTTTAAGTGTACATTCTTGAGGTAAAAGAACCAGTCAAAAAAATGTTACTCCTCCTAGACAAATCAGATGGGCCATTTGTAAAAACGGTCTTTGCATCCCTGTCCACTTAGGAATGATGTCATCCTTCACAAATTCTAGATTAAACAATTCTAGATAAAATTCGAGAATTCTAGAATTCACAAATTCTAGACAAAAAGCCAATGTTTACTATTCAGCATGTATTTGTGAAGCTGGATCTTCTCATTCAAAAAATTGCTTTTATGTGTAAATCTTTCTAGAAGGAAAAATCCATATATAACATTGAAAAAAATTGTTCATTTGGGCTGGCAACATAGGTCAGTGGTAGAGCACCTTCCTAGCATGTGTAAAACCCTAGCTTTGATCCCCAGCATGAAAAAAATATTGCTTTTTTGTCATGTACATTATATAGTTGCTAGCTTTCAACAGTTCATTTCAATGCATATATACACATTTACTTGCTTATGCTATTTAAATTGAGATAATTTTGGAGTTTACTGTGATTTCACCTCATTTTACTGATTTTTAAAAGCTGATTATAGGATACATGATGTTTTAAAATATCATTTTATATTTTTAAATATTTCTCTTAATATTTGACTTAGGCAGTGCATTTCACTTCAACTATTTGCATGATATATATTTATATTTTACAATACCAAAAAGTAGACTTTTATTATTCCAGTGGCTTTAGCTAAATAATAGTTCCAGGGTTTTGATGATTCTAGGAAAACCAAACCAAATACCCCCCTTTGGGCTTGTGGTCAGAATAAATTACCCATGGCACTTTGTTACTTGAAAACTTGTTCCCATGGCCTACATCTACCAACTTGTCCATCCACTTGAGGGAAAGATCATATTCTTTTTCCTTTTACCTTGACAGTGTATATCTTCAGTGACTACTCAGGGCACTGGAGTCAAATACAGTCCCTGCAGATGGCCGGTCTGTTAAGGCCTTCCCCTCTCTGTACTGAACATTTCTCTTACAGTGTTATTGCTCTCATCATCAAACATGTCATAAATGTCTTGAAATGGTATAATTTCATTTTTCCCCTCATTTATACCAGCATCCTACTTGACTGCATGCCTTCTCTACTTGTTGAGTTTATGTTTTAAGGTAGAGTTTGTTATTATCCCTCCCATCAGGTTGTCTCTATGTTTCTAATTCTTGAACCTCTAAAACTCACCGATAGTGGTATCATTCTGCATAGCCCTCTTTTAACAACTTTGTCATTGTTATGCACACCTCTTTCACCACCTCTTATCACTGATCCTTGCACAGTGCTGTGTGTATGGTGGGAGTCAGATAAATAGTTGTGCTTAATGATGATAGGATGATGTATAAGCAAGCTTCTAGAATACTTTTCCACCTGGACATCAGCCAAATATGTTTCTGTAGATAAAGAGGTAGCAGCTGGGTGTCCATCAATCATGTGAACGGTTGAGAAGAGTTCAAAACACAAAGTACACCCAAGACGCTCTAATTGAGCTCCTAACCAGAATAAATGACTGTGTTCATAAGCGAAGGGAAGGGTTGGGCAGGACAGCTTGCAGATGTTGCAGAGATTAGATGAGCTGGTGTCAGAACCTGTGATGAAATGAGGATGAGCAGTCTTCTGTCAAGAAAAAGAGACAGTGATGGAGAAATGGGTAGGCCGAGCAGGAAGGTGAAGAAATAGATCCATAAGCAACATTTAAAAATTCTTGAGGATATGCAGTAAGATTCTACGTTGAGATTGGAATCTATCTTTCTATATTGTCTGGAAAAGTTCTACTTTAAAAAAATAATCTTGAAGAAAGCAGGGTATGGTGGTGCATGCCTGTAGTCCCAGAACTCTGGGAGCTGAGGCAGGGGGATCACAAGTTGGAACCCAATCTAGGAAGCAAGACCCTGTCTCAGAAGTAAAAAGGGTGGGGGCTGTAGCTCAGTGCCAAGAGCTTCAATTTCGTCTCCATTACTGAAAAAAAAAAAGTGACATATACACATGATGCCTCACATGTGAAAAAGGTAATATGATTGTATTTTTGCTTTTTTGTGGAAAATGTGATTGATCTTTAATGTTTTAAAAGTATTTTGTAACTATAGGCTAAATAATATCTAATAGGTTAATAATGTAGATCTTATAAAAGTTTGTATAAGTTGGAAAAATTTTATATAAATATTGCAGGCATATTTCTCATTCAGGAGGAAAATACAGTAACAAAAATAGCTTGTGTTACTATGTACAGCTAGATGAAATATAATAGCAGTATTCTAGTTGATTCTAGTTAGTAATTTTAAGTTAATAACATTTTATTTAGAATATAACTTGTTTGTTATATATGCTTTAGTGTGTATTTATATGGAAAAAGTCTGTAATTATACTTTTATATACATCTAGGTTGTATTCATATTACTTGGAAAAAATTAAATCTTGTATATGTAAATAAAATTAGGCTTTGATATAAATTTGGCAAGAACTTGAAGGAAAATCTGTTGAAGTCTCTAATTTAAATCATTTATGTTTGCCATGCTGGTAGATGGAGTAAGGATATAGGTAACTAATTTTAGATGATACAGAAAGACAGTTATTTTGGTTTTGTTGAAGCTAAAATTGTCTTTGGATTGCTAGATGGCAGCACAAAATTAGAGAAGGCTTTTAGATTAATATATGTTTAAATGACCTAACCTCTTACTGTTTCATAGTGTGGTACGTGGACTGGTAATGAGAGTATCAAGGGGGAGTTTCTTAGAAATATTTCTTCTTAGGCATATACAACATCTAAGAGAAACTTACCTATGCACAGATAAACTGTGTGATTTCAAAATGTGTATTTTTAACAGTATTCTCAAGGATTGTGATACATATTAAAATTTGAGAAACAGCAGTCTAAACTTCTTTGTATTCACAGTTTCATATAACCTCCTTGAGGGCAGAAGCTTCTCATTCTTTGATATACTCTCAATATGAAATGTAGTCCTCAATAAATATTTGTTGGTCAAATAAATGAAACGTTATATTAATCCATATCCACTAGATAGGATGCTCTACTTTTCTTGACTCTGTATTGTTAAGATAAATAGGATTTGTTTATGTCAGCCTGGAAATTCTTATCTTGCAAATGTTTTATACATTGTTGTTAAACAGATTGTATTACTGTATGTACCTTTACAACATATCATCCTTTGTTGTTTCAACTCAGTAAGACCTATAAATTATGCTGGCCAAACATGATTTAATGGGTCATTGCCCATTATTTCCCAATTAACTTGTAATATTGTCTACTGGTTATATGATAGCATAATATTCTCTGGTGAGAACTCAGCAGAAAGATAATCTTCAGCAGATTTGTACTTGGTATCTTTATATTTTGTTTAAACACTATCCAGCTTTGGATATATAATCTGTATAATAAAATAGGAGCCTTGAATTTCTTCTTATGCTAGGTTGCTCAGTTTTTCTAGGATTAGAGCTTGTTGTTTTCCATTCCATAATCTTTGTAGCTTTATATCAGAACAATCATTGGACTTCAATGTGAATTTTAACAGAGACAAATGAATTTCCAAAGGAAGACTGTTCTTAAGGGAGTTTTACCACCATAATCCCTTCTTGCTAGTTTCTTAGCATGTATTGATTCATATATTTGCTGTGACTTAAAAGCACTTGACACTTCTCCAAGATCAAAAACTGAAGAGTTGTATTAAGGGACAAGTTTTAGATATTTTCTTCCTTGTCTAGGACCTAGAAAGACGGTCAGAGTTTAGAGCATCAGCAGTTAGGGTTGTTAGTATTCAGTTGATTTCTGCTGGATGAAATGTTTCTTCTCAGGTGATTTGAGTATCTGTTGTGTTACACTGCTTTGAATGTAGTCTTGTGATTCCCATAAGCAGGTAAAACTACTCGGAGCGACATTGTTCAGTTTACTTTAGATGTGTGGATCTGGGGAGTTCAACAGGCTGAAGTCTGAATTCACCTTTCTTTGCTGTGTGACCTTGGCTGGATGCCTTCCCTCCCATGATACAAGGACAATGACAAGACCTGCCCATGCAAAGCTACACAGTGTGATTTCAATTTGTAATTGCTTAAAGTTTTTACCATAGATTCCAACAAATGATAAAGCCCCAATAAATGTAAGATATTAAATGAGAAGTAGTTGAGATATGATAATTTGCTAGTTTTGTATAAAAAATAGGGAAGTTAAGTAAGCAACATTTCAGTAAACATTTAATATACCACTGTATGCAACTAGCATAATGGTGAATGTTTAAATAAAAAGTATTATTACAGTAAAGGGCACGTTGCTATTAATCCCCCTCAAAATACTCTCCTTGGTTTTGAATACACTTAGTATGCCATCATTCTTGTGACTTTCTGAAGCAGTTCTGGTAGTCCTCTTTCATGCAGGTCTTTAGTTATGTTGTCCTGACTGCCTGGAATGCTGGAATTGATTCAAAATGTGTACTTTCATGGTCATTTTACTTAGGGGAAGAGCCAGAGTGACATGGTGACAGATCTGGTGAATGAGAACACACTGTAATGTTTTTACAAGCCTCCCTTTCCATTGTGTAGCATTCAGCCGCAGCATTCACAGTATTTTTTATCACACCTCATAAAAATAGTCACAAAACAGGAATTCTAGAACTACTTCAGAAAATGGCAAGAACTATGGGATAAGTATGGTTAAAGCCAGAGGAAGGATCTTGAAAGGGACTAATGGCAGTACGTCTTTTACTGTGATTAAATTTAAACATTCACCATAAATTTTGATCTCTCTTTGTACACTAGACTTTTAACTTTCTAGAATAGTGCTTGTTGGGGAAGGCCTACGGACTCAAAAGCAGAGAAAGTGTTTACTTCATTATACGCCATTGCAAAGGGGCTTTGAATGCCACCTGTTAGACTACAATCTTTGTCCTGTATGGCTTTGTAAACTGTATGATTAGGAAAACACTAGCCCTTTCCCTGGTGTGATGAGGTATTTGGATCCAACAGCAACGTAATACAGCAGGCCTTGGTTATAATGTTCTTCTATTTGGCATGTAGGACTGTGGGTGTATCAGCTCCTCCTTTGATATGACCAGCTGCTAAGGTCTGAATCTATGGTAGCAGTGTTTGAAGTGGAGGCCACTTGATTCACCATTCCAAGTTGGCGTCCTGTGGTTTATGTATCATAGCCAGTTGGTACCCTCATCGATTGTTCACCTCAGAACTCTACCAAGAGTGAACACCTGAGAGCCGTAGCTTTTTTTTTTTCTCAGAATCTTTCTTCTCTAAAACTTTCTAGGAGGATGATCTGTATAGAAGGGATTTTGGAAAATCTAATCCTTACATCTGTTATATTAATTTAGCAAATTCTTGTGTTGATTTTTATGAGGTGCTCATTTTACTTATGAATGAAATGAGCCACAGGGCTTAAGTAGCTTATCAAAAATCATACAACAAGAATGTCCCAGAGATAGATTCAAATCCAGGGAGCTTAGCTGGAATTTATGTTCTTAATTACAAAATAGCTTAAAAATTGATCCAGTAATCAAAAGAAGATAATAGTAAATGCCCAATGCTTGGTGGAAAAAAAAAAAAAACAACTCTGCAAAGTGGAAGGAAAATGCCTCACTCTACAACTCACGTGCTTATATCCATATTAATGCTGTTGTTTGAATGGGAGAGAGGTGAGAAATTGGCAGAATGAGATTCAAGGATGACCCAGAAACACATTTCGGAACCTCTGACTCATGGGACTCAAAGCAATCTCTTTCAGACTTGGTTAAACTCTGACTCTTCTGGAAGTGAAAACTTTTTTGACAACCCACCTTCCATACTAATATCCATGCTTTGAATAGTATTTTGAGTATGCAGTTGTTTGCAAATCTTTTTTGAATTCTTGTTATACTGTAGGGAAAGGATTTAATTTTTTTGATACATTTCTTTAATTTTACTGAGCACATTGGAAAATTGTTTTATATTTTGTTTAAATGTTCTTTGAATCAAAATATTTACAGAACAAGAAGTTCTTTTAGCCAGCAGCTTGTTCCATTTGTTGTGTTTGAGTGTGGAAACATTTGGAATGACAGCATAAGATGCCATGAGCTTTTCCATAAACAACCTAATAGCATTGTCTAATGTCTTTGTTTATTAAAGGTGTCAAAGAATCCTTTGCTATATTTAGGCAAAATTTAAGTTTCTTTACTCAAGCATGGAAAATATTGATTGCTTTCTGGTATGGAGGAAAGCAATATGGGTAAATAAAAGAATTACCCTTAACTAAATTGTTATTAAGAGATTCAGTTTCAAGAAGAGAAAAATTGCAGTTTGGTTTGTGTTCTTTTTAAAAAGTATAAAAACACTGATATTTTATACTTTTTATAAAAATACTGTGTGTACATCTGTATCTTTGTGAACATTAGCTGATGAATGATTTTGTTTTAATTTGATTTTTAATTTATGAAATAGCTAAGGAAATATATTTTTAGTGTAAAATAATACTGTCTAGCATATCTGGCTGGTGTGCGCTATATGTATCTATACCCTATATTTTGAGAGTTTGATTTTTATTAACTGTTAAGTTTAAGACACACACACACACACACACACATATATTAACTTTAAGAAAGACACAAGTATATATTCAAGTCAATGTGGATTAAAATTGTCACAGGAAAGAATAGCCCAGTGGTTGTGATAATAGAAGAAAATGGTCTTAGTATTTAGATATTTGTGAAGAAAAGAGTTGAATGCTTAGGGTTTGAATTGGTAGATTATAAAGAGATTATAGAAGACTTTAATAAAATGTTAATTTTTTTTAATCTAATAGGAGTTGCACACAAACACATAGATAAAATTGCACATTCTTATTTAGAAAAAATAAAATGAAGCTCTGTTTTAGCAATACTAATACTAAAATACTCTTACTATTTTCCTAACACTTTCCCATTTTAGAATGAGCAACATCAAAGTAAAATAATTTCTTGGAATATTTAAGAATAATAGTAGCAACCAGTAAGTATGATAAAATCATTTACAAAAACCTCCCCTCTCTAGTGTTTTCAGAATGCAAAATTAGTAAATAAAGCAAATAAAGGTACTAATAAAAACCAAACAAAGCCACATGGCCCAACGTTGGGCAGAGGTTTTAAAAAAGTAACAGTCAAGAGGAAGGGGCTTCTGGGCCACCGTTCCACCGCTCCCAGCCCAGAGGAAGGGGCTTCCGGGGCGCCGCTCCACCACTTCCAGCCCAGAGGAGGTGAGCCGTGTGGGTGCCAAAAGCACCCCCCACCCCCGTCGAAATGAGAAGACATGTAAATAACTCTCACAACCAGATCACTTACAGCAACCCCAAAGGAAAATGAGATGGAACACTCTGATACTCAACCACCTAGACTCCCTGAACTGTCAACAGAAGAGGATCTGGAAAAAGTGAAATCAGAAATAATTTCTCTGATAGCAGCGGAGATTGTGCCCATAGTACAAGACATGATTAATAAATCTAGAGAGGACACAGATTAAAAAAAATAGAGGAGCTGAGGAACATGATGGAATCCCAACATAGGAAACAAATGGAATCCATAAAACAGATTCAAACAGATTTCCAGGAGATTAAAAACTCCATTGAAAGTTTACACAGCAGAACAAGCCAATGTGAGGACAGAATTTCAGACATAGAAGATAAGATTGCAGTTAGTGACCAGGAAAAGAAAAATTGCTTCAAAATTGTGAGGGACCACGAGAAATCAACCCAGCAGCTGCTAGACAATGCAAAGAAGAATAAAGTAAGACTGACTGGAGTCAACGAAGAAACAAGAGAGAGTGCAGATGACATAAAAAATCGGTTAACAGAAGTGATGGCAGAAAACTTCCCAAGCAGGGATAAAGAACTTGACATACAGATAAGTGAGGCATATAGGACTCCAACTAGCCTCGATCAAAAAAAATCTACACATAGGCATATAATTGTTAAGATTCCAGAAATCCGACAGAAGAACAAAGTTGTACAAGCAGTTAGAGAAAAGAAACAAATCACACACAAAGGAAAGCCCATCAGAATCACAGCAGACTTCTCAGCACAAATCCTCAAGGCAGGAAGAGCTTGCAGTGATGTATTCCAAACCCTAAATGAAAACAGCCTCCAACCCAGATTGATGTACCCTGCAAAACTATCTTTCAAAATTGATGGAGAAATAAGATATTTTCTTGAGAAAGAGCACCTTAGGAACTTCATGAATACCAAACCAGCACTCCAAAAAATATTAGATAATATCCTAGGAAAGACAATGAAGATCACAACCCCGGGCAGCCCAGAAGAATGAATTCATCAGGCACGACAAGAAATTAAATGTAAAGGGGGAGAATCCAACAAAAAGAAAAAGTCATGAACTTCATCTCCCTAATGAGTGTATAATTAAATCTTATTATTGTACTAATTAGTATTTTTCTGATTCTAGTGTTCCATACCTTTCCTTGTGCTGTACTGGCTATTTATCATCTTCTTGTGTCTACTTTTTAATTGGGCTGTCTATTAATGAGCTGTAAGTGTTCTTTATATATTCTGGTCATAGGTTATATGCATTATAAATATTGTCTCTTTAAGGACTACTTTTCATTTTTTTAATGATGTCATTTAAAGTTCTAAATTTTGATGGAATCACATTTAACAGTTTTTTTCTTTTATATGTCATGTTTTATATGTCCTAGGAAATTCTTGTGTACCCTAAATTCTAAACATTTTCCCTTATAATTTCTTCTTAAAGTTTTATAGTTTTAGTCTTTCATATTTAGGTTCATAGATCCTTTCAAGTTATTTTTATGTATGGAAATAAAGGGTTGAGGTTAATTTTTTATATACGGATACTAAGTGTTCTAGTGCCATTTGCTGAAAACACTATCTTTTCCTCTGCTCTTGAATTGAGTTTATATTTTATAAAATGTTAATGTTAAATAATCTTTCAAAACTCAGTGGACCATGTATGTGTGGTTCTATTTCTAGATTCTCTCTTTTATTCCAACAATCTATATGTCTTTCCTTACTCCAACACTGCCTTGATTACTGTAGCTTTAGAGAAAGTCTTAAAATTAGATACTAAATGTCTTCCAACACTGTTTTATTTTTCTTTTTACTTCTCTAGGTCCTTTGTACTCCCACGTAACTTTTAAATTTCAATATCCAATTCTTCATTTACAGCAAGTATACATAGACCTCAATTTTTATATATACCTTGTGTTTTCTAATCCTGCTAAATTCAAATATAATCTCTAGGGGCTCCTCAAGATTTCATAGTATTTTCTCTGTAGATGATCATTTCATCTACATATAAAGATTTTACTTCTACCTTGCCAATCCCATCCTTATTGTGTCATTTTATTGCCAGACTATTTTGGTTTAGGCCTATGTTTCAAAGTTTAATGGAAAGATGAAGAGTAGGCATATCTGCCCTTGTTCCCCACCTTAGAGAGAAAGCATTAGGTCTTCTCCATTCATATAAGGCATTTTTCCTAGAAGTATGGAGTACATGTCTTTTATTTGTTGAGAAGGTTCTGTTCTACTTCTAGTCTCCTGATAGCTTTTACCGTGAACAGCTATAGAATTTAGTCCAATACTTTTTCTCCAACTACTGACAGAATCATATGGCTTTTTCTTTCTGCTTTAAATGTTTGATATAATTTACCAGTTAAAATGTGTATGAGCCTCTTGGTGTCATACAGGTAGGTTTTCAAGCTAGGAATATACTTTCTTTAATAGACACTATTCAAATTTTATATTTCCTCCAGAGTAATTTCATTAGTTTGTCTTCCAAGGTACTACTTAGAAGTTTTCCAATTTATTTCAAAAAAGATTTTTGTAATATGCTTTCTGTATCCTTTTAAATTCTGTAAAATCTGTGGTAATGTCTTCTAGATCTTGATATTGTAATTTAAAAAATGTATAATTGATATTGTGTAATAGAAAGAAAAGGTCTAAAGGAGTAGGGGAAGTTGGAGGGGTGGGGAAAGGAAAGAAGGGAAAAGAAAAAATATGAGAAAAGGAAAAAAATGGAAACAAAGTCTTTGCAAATAGGGAAGGGTGGAGGGGGTGAAGAGAGGGCAAGGGAAGGGGAAAAAAATAAGAACGAAGATACATCATATACAGGTACAAGATCCCAATAATGAATGTAACTGTATTTTATACCTAAAATGTACCAATAAACGTAATGGCAAAAAAAAGTAACAGTCAAGGAAGAAACTGAAGATGATTTTCAGGATCATGATGTCTTCATCATCCTGTCTGTGGATCCCTGAGACATTTTCAAGGGGGAAAGATGATTTATTAAATAGAGATAAATCTTAAGTTTTAACGTAGCATCAGACAGCAGAGCTGAATTGAAGGCTAGGGGAAAAATCAGAAAAATCTTTCAAGAGTAGAAAAATCCCTTAATTTTTTATGACATTTCAGCAAAGGCAGGGGCTCCTAACGGTTTCTACCAATTTTTAACTGTCCAACTCATAAAAAATTTCCAGAAAACTATATAATTTGTACTGAAAGTAATCATGGAACACACAAATCTAATGAAATAAATCTAGAAGAATCCTAAGACTCTTCTTGTCCCCAAAATATCACATCTTTTTATTCTATAGAACTTACAATCTGAATTCAAAAAATGCTAAAGACCATATTACAAGAGATTAACAGTGATTTGAATGAGGGAATAAAATTAGAACAGCTAGAATAGCACTATTACAGAACTGACTAATCTATTAGAAACATAGTATAGCAAAAAATTCCATTATTATTATAGAGGGGAAATTTAAGATAATCATAGTCTATTCCAAATAAAAAGTAAGTAAAATAGAATAGATGTGAGTGATAAAGGCATCCAACATATTGGATAATTTTTGTATATCAAGTAGAAAAGCCAAGAAATTCTTTAGGAAAGTAGAAGAAAAATTCCTTCATTTAATACACTGATTCTGTAAGACCTGAAGAGCTTATTTTCAGTAAAGTTGAGAAATAATAATTGGTAATAAAACTTACTGTGATTAAGATTGTAGCCTACATGGAGAATTGTCCAGAAATACACCCAGGTGAAAACCTGAAACTGAGACAGGAATGCAGACTCACTGACTTCACAGGTCTCCAGATTTCCCTCCAAGTGTAATGATGCCTCGCCAAAACAACTTCTAATGAAAACAGAGTTCCAGAATATTCCCACTGGCCAAATAGACTTTCAATTATAAAGAAAAAAGCAAATAGAATTTCAAATGTAACATCTATGATGATTTCTTTGAAAAACTGAAAGATACCCAATAAAATGAAGACAAGAGTGCGGCTGAATAACAGAGTATAGGAAGTTCCAGGGAAGCACACAGTGTTTAAGTGTAATGGGGAGTGACTACAGATCTGTGAGGGAAACACAGTGTGAGGCACCTTTCATTTCTAGATAGTAATCTGTTTTTGTAGCACAAGAGGAAAAGCTTGAGAAGTAAAAATATGGTGAAGATTTTCTGTAAAGAAACAAAAATATCTACAGTATCTTACAGATGACATTCACCCAATAAAGAAATGAATAAAACTAAATAATTTAGAAGTAGAGAATATTGTTTACAAGTTAGTGTTTTTGAATTATATGTCTAAAATATTGTAAATTATGGCTACAGTTAGAATATGGATCTAATAAACCTTATGTGGATAAAAATAGAACTGTTGGTGAAAATTAGGATATATTATTTCTTCCTCTCTCAGAAGGAAGTCAATATTGACTTATACATGGATCAAGGGGGTCATTGAAAGTCTTTATTGTATCTTTATTATGTGTCTGTTAACTCTTTATAGCTTTTAGAAACTAAGTAGCCTCCCTGGACGTGCAGAATTATCTTAAATTTAGCGAAGTCTTCACTGGTACTATATTTGGTTTTCTTTCATTAAAATTAAATAATTAAAAATGGCATGAAGAGTACAGTCTCATTTTAATAAAATCCATTATTCCTTCAGCTCATACATATGTTATTGATAGAGAATTGTAGGAATGGTACCTATCTAGTATTGAAAGTGATTTTCTTTGGAGTAGTATTTTTGAATAAATTTTTTTTTAACTTCTAAAAATTTTTCTCTACACTGCCAACTTTAAGGACATAGATACATTTATTTTTTGATAAAAGACCTTTTTCCTTTAAATAATGGTGACAGAATTTTGAAATATTTGCCAAGCATTTGTTGAGGGTTAAAAACATGACCGTTTCTGTCTTTATGAATTCCAAGGACCGTATTAAAGGATTTACCAATTTTTTGTATTCTGATTTGAAAAGCTGAATGCGAATATGCCTAGCATTTTCATCCTATGCCTCATTTATTTATATTCCAAAGGAATTTTTAGTGTAAGTTATTTTTTCTAAGTGTAGAACTCACTTATGTATCTTTGTTGAAGGTAAGATCTGATGATGTCTTGTTTTGTATCTGTCAAGTCAGAAGCTTGTTAGGATGTGAAATTATACCCTACTTGCATGCAAAAAAGTGAGTGTGACACAGTGTCATAGATAATTGGCAGAATACCTGGGACTCTAGTAAAACAAAGTAGCACTAGTTTTCTAAATTTCAAATCTCATAGAGAAATAGAGTTTGGGTTTCTTGCTGTTAAAAAGAACCTTTATATTAGAAACCCAGGCTGTATAACATGGGCTGATGACAAAGGAGCTCATACTTCTGTCCCAAGAGAGACATTATCTTTATTACTCTGGAATCTCCTGCAAATCTACTCCAAGGAAACTGGTATCTCTTTGTTTTCTGGAAAATAAGTAAATCTGCCCAAGAAGAGAAATAGCTATGTATGCAAACATTCTTGAAGATGGAGCAAATTAACTGTTAATGCTTTTGAAAATGTTTGGGAACATGAAAGACTTAAGGAGAAAAATGTCTCCTTGTAAAATCTAGAAGAATAGAAGATGTGACTTGATGATCACAGTTAATACCTCACAATGGAAGCTGATGTCTTTTATATTGTCATAACATATAACTCGTGGCATGCAAGGTTGTTCTTTTAGTGTTCTCCTTGATCTTTGTGTCCAGTAAAAATTATAAGTGGAAATACATGTCTTAAAATTTATAAACCAACTAATTTCTATAACAAAGCTAAGATCTTGCAATCTTTCCTTCCTCATTTCCCAACATTTTGTTAAAGTTATGTAAAATTAAGCTATTTAATAGATAATGGTCTTACAGGTTCAGTTTGTTGTTTTAGTTAAGAACAGCTTTGTAATTTGGAACTGTGAATTGTAAAATATGCTAAATGGAATGCCAGTATGAACCACTGAAATATGAGTTCCAGTGGATTCATTAGAGATATCTTATAAAAGATCCCTTTTGTATTAAGTTTTGAGATTTTGTTCATATCATGGTAATAGGAAGAACTTGAAGTAGAGTATTAAGTTATAGGAAATAAAAATCTTATTCAGAAAGGTCATATGCACCCTTCCTTCCAAGTTTGAGACTATCTCTTGTATTTAGCTCTTTGGCAGTCTGTTTTTCATCTATTATTATTGCCCAAGTTCAAATCTTTTTTCTCTGATGGATACTGTTGTAATAGTTTCTTATTTCCTTCCCATCTTTAAATCATTACAGGTTTAGTGATTTCTATTCTTTGTAGCTACGGTATTTAACTTGCTTCCGGAATCCTCCCACCATCCCTGTCTAACCAATCTTTCTATTGTAGTCTTTCAGCATTCTGTGCAATAAATTTATCATGTAAGTTAAACCAGAGTGAGGCTTTGTGGTGCACACCTGCAATCCCAGCACTCTGAGAGACTGAGGCAGGAGGATTGCAGCTTGGGCAACTTACCACTTTACCAAGATCTTGTCTCAAAAAGGGGGAAGGGCAGGGGATTTATTTTGGTGCAGAGGGTTTGGGTTCAACCCCGTTCTGCAAAAATTAACCAAAACATAAAAAAACAAGACCTCTTGTCTGTTTCTGAATATATTGTATCTTTCCTACATTTTTCTTATCTGAACCAATTTATTCTTGTTTGCTAAAATAATGCTTATGATTCATGGCCTGATTGAAATGTCTTTCTCTTGGTAACCTGATACAATTCACCCTGGATTTATTTTTGCATATTTTCCTAGGCTTTATAGTATCTCTCCTATAGCAACTATAGCATATAGTATGCAGAGTTGTTTATGTTTGTATTATGTATTTCTGTCCAATTTGTGAACATTTTTCTATATGCATTTTCTCCTAGCATGTAAAAGTCACATCTGTGGTTCCATGTCACGATGGCAGCAATATTCAGCACATCATCTTAGAACAGTGCTACAGTTTTGTTTGTATGAATGTAAGTAGTAATTACAAATGATGGAAAGAAGTTAAAGATCTGAACAAAAACTATCAAAGAGAAGTACTGATATTTCTGGATCTTTAAATATTTGAATGTAAAGTTTTGATAGTTGAGTCGTTTTATGTAGTATGTATTTGGAAATTTCATTTTTTATCATTTAATAGGAAAATGACATTTTCTAATGAGTTAATGAAGAAGGTGGTGTTTCTTTAGATAATATTTTTAGTATTTTTTTTTTGGTACCGGGGATCCAACTTGGGTCCTTGCACTTGCGCAGCAGGCGGCGGAACCACTGAGCTAAATCCTCAGCCCCTTTAATTTTGTTTTATACTTAGTATTAAGTAGGCTAAATTAATAAGTAACTCAAATTTAATACATATATATATCTTATGGATTTTTAAAAAATTGTTTGAAAAATACACTTGATAAATATTTTGAATGTGGTGTAAGATTTCTCCATTTTTCTCTTAAGTTTTAAACCATGTAAAAAGCTTCTTTTCACTTTCTTGGTCTTCCAGGTTATGACAACTGATTTTCAAAACACCCAGAAACTACTGGGCATGCTTGAGGAAAGCAACCTTTCCGTTTTATATCCTGTAGTTGTTGTTTCGGTAAGTGAATGAATGCCAACTTTTCTCATCAAATTTGCTCTTCCTTACCCATAACTCAGCATTTCTATTTAACGAAGTTTTATCCAGTGACGAGCAATGCCTGAAACTCAGGAAGAAACTTTTTCTTGTGGATTTGTGAGGTGATTCTTTTTTTTCTGCTGTGACTTCTTTGAACACCTTGCCTTTATTACACCAATCATTTGATTGAACAGAATATTTTAAAAAACTATTTAATTCCATCTAACAACCAATTTCATTCCTTTTTCTTCATTAAAATCTCAAAGTACATGGCTTGTGTTTGGTTCTGTGCCATAAAGGGGAGCTTCCAGGGCTACAGCTTCTAATGGAACCCAAGTCCACCTATGACTGATGTACACAAATATGGAGGTTATCATTGAGCTGTTTGTTTTGGGAAGATTATGGAAAGAACCCAATGCTGGAAGACTCTAAGGCTCTGTAGGAGAGAGGCAAGTTCAAAGTCCTGTGTTTGGCCCTCTTTTCCTCTCCACATGTACTTGCTTAGAAATGTCATTCTCTCCATGTTCTTAAGTATTATGCCTAAAAGGTCATACAGTATAAAGGGGGGGCGGTTGAACTCAGAAGCCCTTGGTTCCTTCATCAAGCTCCTTAAATTTTTCTGAGGTTCAATTTCCACTTTGTACAAATGAGGCTGATATCCCTATTTCTTAAGTAGTAATGATGGAAATGAATGAGTGCAAAATGTAGTTGATAGGGCAGTGCTGAGTCCTTGGCAGACAGCACTATTAGTTTCAGTTCATAGACGAGGGTCTTTCCTTCACACTTCAGTTAACTCCAAGTTCACTTCCACTGTTCTAATCTGATTCCTGAGCTTCAGGGATACATTTCCCATTTTTCTCTTGGTTACTTCCATGGGAGTGCTTCACTTCTCTAGTTTATGTCACATCAATCACAAAAGCACATTGTCCCTAAGTTAATGTCTCTTCATGGCAATGCAGTTGTGATGACATAGGCCCTCAAGTTGGAATCTATCATCTTTGAGACTTCTTTCTACCTTTCTCCTTCTTTCCACCAAATACATACATACACACACTGTCTTACCTTTTAAACTGTTGTTTCTTATTTTCTACTGTTGTATCTCAACCCTAGGCCTTTATTGCTTCCATTAATATACAAATTAAGTTTTGTGGTGAGTTCTCTTGAGTTGAATTTCATGGGTCCTAGAAAATGCGAAAATTGTTTGGCTACTTAAGTGTTTTGTATCAAACTAAGAAAAAGATGAACAATTTTCAAGTTATAGGTCAAATGTATCTTAGAACTAGTATAAGAATTATTATAGGTCTTCACACTACAAACACTCCAGAGTTGGAAGATTGTCACCCCATCATTATTAACTGTGTACTCATTTTCTCATTGCATCACACCACTCAATGTGGTGATATTGAAGTTTTATTAAATTTAATAGGACAATTTGTTATTTAATTTTCCTATATTTTAATTAGGAAAATATGTTGTAGCCTTAGGACAGAACATGTCACTAGACAGGGTGGAGTTAAAAATATTGGCTTCTTAGATGAGTGGTGAATACATAGTCTCTAGAGTTTTGAATTATTCTGTAAATGATTGTGACTATTGCTTATCAGGGTTCATCCCTTTCCCTTCTGATACCACCTCCATCAATGATGGCCAAAGGACCATTTTAGTTTTTCCATGAATGAAAATTTAATAGAACCATTCAGATATTCCCCACACTAATAGATGTGTGGAAAATAGTATGATGATTGTACAATAAAATTAAAACACTTAAATTTGAGTCTGAGTATCTTGGTTCATACATTAATGAGTCAAATATATACAGTACATAGATACATACAGTATTTGGGTGTGTGAGTGTGAATGTATGTGTAAGACTTATGTACAAATGTGTGTGATTGAAATGATGTTAAATGTATCAGGCGTCTCAGAGACTACAATGTCCATTTTGGTTTGATCTGAACTAACTTTGCTGGAAGGTCAAAGAAGAATGAAAGGGCTCTGCCATGGTTTTTATTGTAGATTCCTTTTAAATAAGACTTTTGCTAAACAACTGTAAGCTCTGAGAATGGTCCAAAAGGAGTCTGATTATTTGCTTCCCCAAACTGGTAGCCTTTTTCGTCAGAAACATACTAAAAATGCCATCAAAATCATAGATAAAATTTTTTTTCATCTTAGAGTTAGGTAATTCATAGATTTTGAATTGATATATTATAAAGACCTATTTTGTCTTAACTGAGATGTAATACAATAATCTTTTTTCCTATGCAAGGGTTATCAACTTTAAATTTTATTCCCTCTGAAGAGAGGAAGATTTAATAGGAATTAGCCAGAAGCAGTGATTGTGATTACTAGACACTTAATAACTTTTTCAAAATAGAGAATGTCAATCTAGGTAAGGTTGTCATTTGGAATACCATCATGTTTCATGTACAAGGGCAAATATTTGAGGAAACGTGGCTGAAGGTGAGTTTAGCTAGGACATTTGGCAAAAATAATGTTGATTGGTATTAAGCTACAGTACTGATAAAGTTCAACTTACCTCATATTTTCAGGTAGGTATAGAAAAATATTTTAGAATTCTTTTGTATGTGTCATTCAATAGTCACTCAAAAGGGACATATAACTTTTAATCTCACCTAGAATATTTAGGAAGCTAAGTACCGAAAGAAACAAAAATTGATGGTTGTGATTCTTGGAATAGGGATATTTTGCATGATTAGTTTTATTTTGTTTTTGTTTTGTTTTTTTGGTACCAGGGATCAAAATCGGGACCTTGCACTTGCAAGGCAGGCGCCAGAAACACTGAGCTAAATCCCCGGCCCCCGACATGATTAGTTTTAGATTAAGTTCTACAGAGGTCTCAAAAATATAATCGGTTCTCCTGAAAAGTGAAATGGCTTAAGAAATATGTAGGTTTAAAAAAAAAGAAATATTTAGGTTTGTATTATCTAAGATAAACTAGCAGAAATAAGAGGCTTTTACTTTAGGATTCTCTTGAAAAAGGATACAAAATTTTATCATGAAGAATAGAATAAATGGGACTTTATCATGGAAAGAGCTAAAGTATTAAGAACTAAGATATTAAAATAATTTTATTTTTCTTTAAAGAGTTTCTTTAAAAAAACGTAATGTTTATAAAACTAAACTTTTGCATAATCTTATCAACATTATATAACAGTATGTTGGGACTTCAAGTGATCACTTTTAAAAAATATTTTTGATCTCTTTTAGTTCTCTTAAAAATCCTTCAATGATCCTTTGACATTCAGAATGCTCTTTGGAACTTCAGTCTGATCATTGTTCGTGTTTCTTTTCTTATGATTTGTTTTAAGTAGTCTAATTTTGCCAACTTTAAGACTTGATGTCAGTAGCATTTAATATGATTTATGAATTTAAATAACGTTATTTAGTTCAACCTAAAATCTTTATACTTTGGGAGATGTAATGTAATATAATGGAATAATCATAAGTTTACAAGTTTCTACAATCAGAGACCGGTCTAAACTACATGATCTAAAATAGATGACTAAAATAGACAACTATACTATATGGTCTAAAATAGACCGGTCATTGACTACATGGTCTAAAATTTCAGGAGGCAAAACTACGTATAGATATTTTCCAGAGGAGATTATATAAAACCAATTGTAAACCCCTCAAAAAGAGTAAAATAAGGATTCTAACTTATTTGTTTCTGGCAAAGGTTCCACAAAACATCCTTTGATACTATCAGATAAAGCAGTAGATAATACATTCATATTATCTTCACCTAATAGGCAGCAAATGAATGTTTAGTTATTACAATTGGGAAGAAATGGGCAATAAACCTAAGTGGAAATTAAAAACTGAGAAGTAAAGCAGATTCTTTAATTTTGTTTGGTAAAATAGTTTGTTACTTTTCCAAAAGCAGAATAATTTTACTGTAGTTATCTAGATATTTATATGAGAGTTCTATTTTTATCTGCCAATGTCCAAAATTTTATTAATGCATCATGACGGAGGAATAATTTCATGAATTTACTTTAGCAAAGACATAAATTACCAAGGGGAATTCTAATGCTTTGAAAAGCATAAATAAACCTTCAAAAATACCTGGTTTTGTTCTGTTCAGTAGAAAGTAGTTTATTAACAGATCAGAATAGGCGATGTTTGAAACACTTCAAAATGTTTAATATTTGAACATGTCAGCAAATTATAAAAAAAAAAACACCCAGAAAATCACCATCCATTGACACTTGATACTTTCACATATGGGGAAGCTGTCACAGGGATGTAAATTGTTTCCAGAGGGTTCCACAGCTCGCAAGTGTAGCACCAGAAAGAGAATCAATCCAATGTGTACTGTATCATATACACTTGTTACTTTCATGCTCTTATATTAAATAATGGAAAAGATAAAAAATATGCATGTACACATACATGTACTTAGTATTCCTTCCTAATAAGGAACAAATGACAACTGGGAAAACAGAGATTTCTTCTTTCAAGTGCTAATGGCTTCTTACATTAGTTTTACAGAGCATTGAGCCTTTACTGAATTTAAGTTATAACAATCTAGGCTCCTGTTAAATTTTTTACCATTTCTGAGATATGAATCTTGTCACCTTTTACTTTACTGCTTGTTGTGTATATTTCCTCCTGTTAACCCTGTTTTTACTAGATTAAGAAAATGTGTTTTCAAGGTACAAGTTTTTATAAAACAAAACAAAACAAAACAAAAAAACCGAGAGCAATTTTAATTCTCACTGCCTCCCTGTTGGGTTTACTTTTTACAGCTTGTATATTTCAGGTCCCTGGATTATTCGTTCTTATTTTTAGTGGTGTGTGATCTGTTCATGCATTAGAGAGAGACAGAGAGAGAGAAAGAGAGAGAGAGAGAGAGGGAGACAGAGAGATAGAGATAGAGAGATGGAGAGACAGAGAGAGACAAAGAGACAGAGAGACAGCAAGAGAAATAGAGAGACAGCAAAGTAGAGAGAGACAGTGAGAGAAACAGAGTGAGGAGAGAGAGACAGACAGAGAAAGAAATAGACGAAGACAGAGACAGAGTGAAAAGAGAAAAGAACTAGAGAAAGACAACCATTGATCATTGACTGGCCTCATGAACAGGTCCAAATCCTTGTTCCCCTTCAGTCTCAACCTTACTGCTATTTTAGCCTTATGAATACTTTTCTTTTTCCTTCAGAGAAATTATAATTCTATAATATATTGAATTTTTATAATATTTCACTTAAGATATATTAAAGTTTTCCTTTTCATGGCTCATATAGCCAAAATAGCAGAAATAGAATCAGTTTTAGATTCTAAAAATTCTTTCATTTATTTTCTGCTAGTAAGTCTCAGGTATTTCCTCCCTGAATCAATAATAAAACCTAAATAAACATTGTTTAAAAAAATACCTTTAAAACGCTTTCCAACTGTGGTCATGAAGGAATTCATTTCTAACACAAAGATGAGGAATGATGAAATCATTCTATGGGAAGTGTTGAATACAAAGAATTGGTTGTGTTGTTCTGAGTTTTAGGAGATCTTCACTTATGGCTAAGTGGTTAGTGAAAATCTTTTTTTGTGGGATATAGAAACTCCCTAGGATTAACCATGATGGACGTGTAACTGATGATGTATAAATAAATGATTCTCATAGGTCTCACCTACCAAGTGTTCATTCTTTTGAAGAATAAAGGTCACTTATTTTCAGATACAGTGGTGTTCTAATAAAATATTCAAATAGAATAGGATTCGGAGGCCTTTTTCTAATTTTCATGAATACACTTTCCTAATTGAGCACTGAGTTTGGAATCACTCAGTATTTTGAGTAGTTTGTCAATTTGGTTAGTTATTTGCCAGCAGTGACCTAGAAAATCACTTTATAAAATTTAACATACCAAATGCATAGAGGACAAAACAAATGAAACTAGATTGCTTTGTTAGGCAGCTTACATTGATTTTTAGGCCTAGATAGGAAATGCATAATTGATTTGGTTATTTAGTTTTCCAAAAATGTGCTTGAGAATTTCTCACTAGATTTTGTGGTACTGAATTCTGCTTAACTAATAACAAATGTTCTTTCACATAATTCTGTCATACTTTTTCTTTACAAAGATGAAACCAAGTTCATTTTTAATATTATTTCTAAGTTACTTATTATACTTGTATAATTAATAGATTAACATTTTATACATAACTATATACATATATGCAGGTTTAGAATATTCAGAAGAGATTTACTTTTTGGAGAAAAATAAATTGTGTTTTTGTAAAACTAACATGTTAAAGATGTTGAATATGGAGTTAGGTTAGGATACACTACTATAAATAATACATACTGTATCTCCTAACCTGTCCAAGTTACTTAACGTCTTGGAATTTCAGTTCAAACTTTCTTATTCATCAACAAAGTGGATGTCCTTCATCTAAGTGGCTTTTCTTTCTAAAAATGTTTCTTATATAACAACATGTTGTAAAGTCATTTTACTTTTATGTGAGCTACAATGGGTGCTTTTAAGCTATAGTAGAGCATTTGAATTATAACAGGCATGTTAAATATGAATCAGGTAGAATGACTCAGCTATTTTTGAGACCATGTGTACTTTAATCTTTAATGCAAGATTCATGAATTATTTTTATGTTCTGTCTTTATTTGTGCTTTTCTAATTTTTTAAAAAATATATTTTGGTTCAGACTTTGCTTTTAGCATCTCAGCCCTCTTTTTTATTTCTTTTTTTTTTTCTTCATCTCTCTGTTCTTCTACATTTATCTTGGGCCTTATTTTGTGAGAATGACTCACTGATTAAAATTGCACTGTTCTTTTTTCTGACCATTTCATTTTCAACTTAGACTCTATGTAGTTAGTACTTTACAAAGAAATATCTTATCCTCTCTATTTCCTAATAGATTGCTTAATGTAGATTTATATTTTATTTATTGTGTTAGACCCAGCGAGAAAGAACCAACCAGAGACTGATGTCAAATCCACACAGGAGTTTATTACCTGCCGGTACCCGCCGAGCCCTGCATCGGATGAGCCCTGACTGGGGGGAGACAAACATGCTTTATACACCTTTGAGGCCAACAGTTTCTAGGGCCCCCTATGGGATAGAAGTAGTAAAGCAAGCAAAAGGTACAGAAGCAGAACGTCCTGGAGTTAGAACATTTGTAAAACAATAGTTGATTAATTGTTATTTCTAAAGGGACCTTTTAAGGGGAGGAGGTTTCTAAGCTTCCTCCTTCTGAGTTCATCTAAAGGACAGGCAGGTGGGTCAAGCAGCAATATGGAGTTTGTCTTGCTAACTAGGGTCCTTCAATTGAACATCTGTGTAACAGGTATTTTGAATAGCTTATTTGATAATGTAATCTTTTTTTAATGGCATGTTTGATAAGTGAGGTATTACAGTATAAGGTAAATTTATATTTAGCTGCATCAGTTAAGGAAATAGCTATATTTATGTGTTGTTTCCTAATGTCGGACATTTTTTTCTAAAATGAAAATTCTTAATAATAACACCTTAATTAAATAACATGAAGTGTTCTGGGGAAATGCTCCTGTGGCTTTGAGTTCAGAGGATCCTGGTCCTTTTCCCTTCAGTCTACCATCCTAAAGCTTAAGAACTGTGTGTGACCAGGTATAACTGAGAAAAGCACAGGTTAGCCTGAGAGGTTTCATTATAGACAGAAAGGAGTATATGCTCAGAGGGATGAGCAGGGTTTAGCTCTGAGACCTGGGAGGAATAGTGTTTCTTCATTGATAGGACAGCTTAGAAAATGGTCAGAGTTGGAAAGAGTCAGGAGTGGGTCTGATACAGCAGGAGCCACACATTAGGGAGGGGTGAGGCTGTGGCTAGGTGGGCCCGAGATCGAGTTATAGCTTTGAAATTGGAACTCTGAAGCTGCTCTGATTGGTAGAATTGATGTGATTTGCATTTTACTCATTCTGAATGCAGCAAAAATTGGACTGGAATAAGCAGAGAGATTCCTTGATGTATTTGATTCAGTTAGAAAGCAGGGCTTTCAAGTCATACAATAAATAATGTTAGTAGCTAGGATAGTATCAGAGGGTGATCAATCCTCTGACTGCCTAGAATGGGGGACAGCGAAGGCTAAAGAAAGAAAGACAATAGAGACTCGTGTAATTTCATAATACACAGGGGACTGTAAGGTCAGTGCCTGGGCAAAGACAAAGAGCCTCATGAGCTAGCCATTATTTATTGGGTACACACAATAATCAGAAGGAGTATCAGGTGACTTAGATGGTGGCAGTAATCCTATGTTGATGAGGATCTTGGGTTGATAAGGATATTAGGTCATGAGGATCTTGTGTTGATGGCAGTAAGGAGAGGATTCTTACAATAGTAGGTGGGACAAGATAGCAGGCTAATAAAGAATTGGTCCTCCCAGGTGAAACATTTTTTTCTTTTTCTCTCTCTTTTTTTTTAATCTACTTGGTTCTCAAAGAACCAGGATTTCTTCAGCTGATGTACTTTTGCCCTTGAGCATCACAGTATCACAGGACCATTAAGGTTTTAACTTGTGATTGGAGGCAAAACAGAGCAATGTTTCTGCATGGCATAGCCAGCTCACAGGCAAGGTGACATTGGGCCTTAGACAGCTGTAGTCATAGTTTAATTATGAAATGATTTCCCCCCCAAAATTATGTAGATTGGCTCTCAACAGACTAGGATAGTGTTATGAATAGAAATGTTTATGTCTCATTCTCCCAAATTCATTTGTTGAAATTCTAACCCCCAAAATGGTTATATTAGCAGGTGGGACCCATGTGAGTTGGGTCATGGGGATAGAACACCCATGAATGGGACTAGTGCCTTTATAAGAAAAGGCAACGGGGATAGTTTGCTCTTTTCACAACTTGAGGATGTAGTGAGACAATGGCAATCTGCAGTATGGAAGAGAGCCCTCATCAGAATACAACCATGCTGACACACTGATCTGAAATGTTCATGCTCCAGAACTGTGCCAATTTTCTCTTGTTCATAAGGCACCCAGTGTGTGGCATTTGCTATAGCAGTACAAACTAAGACAGGTGATTTTAGAGGGGACACACAGAGAAGGAACAAAGTTATGGTTAAGAAATCAAGGAACTAATTATTGGTGCTTGATTAAATGAGACAAGAAGTATAACTTCTAATTTTATGTCTAGGTAACTCATAGTAACATAGGGAACATTAGAGCAGGATCCTTTTTTTTTCCTGAAGGTTGAGTAGGTAAATGATTATCCCAGATTTGTTGGGAGAATATAATTTGACATATTTTAGACATATTCAAGTACATTATATTCATGTGTGTATGTGTAGGAGCTGTTGTCCAAAGCTTATTTGGAAAGTTAAGTTAAATGGTTCCATATTCTTTAATATTTGAATTTTAATATTATTTTTATATTGAATTATAAGTATGGGCACAGTTTAAAATCTTTTCTTTTATATTACAACAACTTTGTCCAGTCTAATATAGCACCTAGATCATGTTTTTTATGCAACATTTTCTGTAGTTAATACCTTATATTTTTAAAACCCAAAGCAGAAATCCTTGTCCATCGATAGCATCATTAGCAGACAGAAAGATGGTGAGAATATGACCAAACCTAAATGTTGTTCCTTTGGAATAAAAATCTGTGAATGCTCAAAACTGTGTTACGCTTGCAGTTTCCTGAAAAGCCTGTACGGTTACATAATCAAAGGTAGAAGGTGGTGGAATCTGTGCAGAGAACTTCTTGATCCAAACATGCTTAGGCTTGAAGGCCATTAGTAACATATCTGTGTCTGACATTTTTGAAAAGCATGGTGTGATTCAGTTCTTCAGGCACTAGAAGTTTCATTATATGGGATTCTGAAATTTAGACTTAACCTATCTTAAGTGTTGTAATACTTGATTCACTGGTGCTTGCTAAGGTGAAATGTAGCAATTTGTAAAATAGTTCCAGTGTCAGTATTGGAAAACTGTTATTTCAGAATGACACCTACCTGTCTGCTCTGAGTGGTGAATATTATTTCCATTTCTAGAATGTATTGAGAGACTATAGAGAACTTTTTTCTAATTTATTTCATGACAATGATATTTTATTTTATAATAGCGATTAAGTTGCCAGTTTGTTCAACCAATGAGAATCCATTGATAATCTTGTCTTTCTTGGTCTTTGCATTTGAAAGAGTTGCAACTCCACTGTGTTTATAATTCTCAGAACTGTCCTAAGAAATTCTGCTTGCTAATGCATATAATTAGTGTAATTATGTCAGTGTTAGTTGTAATAGACACCTATTGACTGCTTGAATAAAACAGATCACCATTCTCTTCTTTTAAAATAAATAATCCCATTTAATCTTTAGTGCAATCCAGAGAATTGATTATCATAAATGTTATTATCCTCAATTAAAAAATAAGTCTAGTGCTCAGTTCACTTTATCAGATAATATTCATAAGTATGGTCCATACTTGACCCCTTTGAAGAATGAAATCCTATCTTGTTAGAAGGGAAAAGGATCTTTAAAATAATTTAATAGAATACAGCACTCTGATTTTATAACAAGTAACTCAAGCTCTTTCTTTACCTGATTCTCAGATGATTTCTTTATATTAGGAGGTGGAACATTCTTCTTGTGAGTGGCTGAGTAGTAAATATTTTAGATTTTGCAGGCAGTAAAGTCTTTGTCATAGCTAGCCTGAAGATCATCTTAATCTTCCTTTATTCTCAACTTCATCTTTCAACTCAGAAATGAAACCCACATTACCTGAAATCCTTTTAAGTCAGTAAGATGGGATACATGGATTGCTCACTTCATTTGCTTCTCATCTCTCAAGGCTTATTCTTCCTTCATTGTCTCATGTACAATGTCTTTAAAATCATTGTTTTATATAATTTGTCTACTATTTTAGATGTTCCAAATGGAAAGATAAATCTGGTCTTTGTAGTAACATTAAGGCAGAAATGAAAATTCTTAGGTCACATAGACATATAAATTAATGATCAACTGAACTTAATGGGATATATGACTAGCAATGATATTACATAAGCATCTTTTGTTTTATATGACTTGTCTATTAGCACTTTTACAATGATAGAATGTTCTGGGGAGACAGAGCAAGATAGCACACAGTAGGACTCTTGGGTGTCGTCTTCTCATAGAAAAATCAATTTAGTTGGGTCAAATGAGACCTCTCGTCCTAGTTCTTTGAGGTATCTCCATACTGACTTCCACAGTGGTTGCACCAGTCTGCACCCCCACCAACAATGGAGAAGGGTTCCTTTCTCCCCACACCACTGCCAGCATTTGTTATTGGTTGATTTCTTGATAGCAGCCATTCTTACTGGGGTGAGGTGGAATCTCAGCATTGTTTTCATCTGCATCTCTTGAATGACCAGTGATGTTGAAAATTTTTTCATATGTTTATTTGCTGTTTTTACTTCTTTGTCTGAGAAATGTCTGTTCATTTCAGATGCCCATTTTTGAATTGGGTCTTTGAATTTGGGAGGTCTGATTTTTTTCAGTTGTTTACATATTCTAGATAGTAGTCCTTTGTCCTGCTGGATAGCTTCCCAAAAGAATTAAAAGAATCATACCACAGCAATATATGTGCACCCATGTTTATAGCGACACAATTCATAATAGCTAAAGCTGGGAAACAGCCCAAGTGCCCATCAACTGGAAACTGGATAAAATGGAGTACTACTCAGCCATAAAGAATGAGAAACTAGAGACATTTTTAGCTAAATGGATGCCTATTGAGGCCATACTCTTAAGTGAAATAAATAGGACACACATGTGTAAATACTGAATAGTTTCTCTAGTGTGAGAAACTGAACGTGTAAATAAGGATTAAAATGATTAAAATGAATAATTGATAATTTGAAATAGGAAGAAAAGGTCCAAAGGGGTAGGGGAAATGGGAGGGGAAGGGGAAAGAAAAGAAAGGAAAGGAAAAATTATGGGAAAAGGAAAAAATGGAAACAAAGTTATGTAAATAGGGAAAGGTGGAGGGGGTAAAGGGTGCATGGGTAATGGGGAAAAAATAAGAACCAGGATACATCATGTACAGGTACAAGCACCCAATGATAAATGTAAACATATTATATACCTAAAATGTACCTATAAAAGAATTTAAGCCAAAAAAAGGGAAGAAATAACCTATAAAATAGTTAAAATTTAGATATAATGGTAGTAGTAACTTATTACTGATCAGTCATTATCTTGAATGTAAATAAATGATTAAATTCTGCAGCCTAAAGACACCAGAGTCTGGGAAGTATGTGGGAAAAGGGGAGACGGTTAACAGGTCCAAGGATAAAGTTGGGTAGCAAGAGTAACTTCTAATGTTCTACAGCACAGTAAGTAGACTGTTGTTGACAACTAATTGAATATTTCAAAGTAGCTAATAAAGTAGATTTTGAATTTTTTTAACACAAAGAAATGATGATATGCCAATTACTTTCATCTTATTATTATACATGTATTAAAATGCCATACTGCACCCATAAATATGAACAATTATTATGTATCGGTTGAAAATTAAAAAAACATTAAAAATGAAGTCATGAGATACATCCTAATCTCATATAATTGTGTTCTTAGAAGAAGAAATTTGGACACAGACATATAGAGAATAGAGGCCTCGTGAGGATATGCCAAAAGGCAGATATCTGCAAGTAAGAAGAGGCCTCAGGAGAAAACAAATCTGCAAATAATTTGATCTTGGACTTCTAGCTCCTACACTGTGAGAGGATACCTGTTTAAGAAAAACAGCAGGAAAAATCCCTTACCTTTCCAGAGAGTAAAACTGAGTTCATTGTCTCATAGGAATCAGGAGAGATTACTTACACACACACACACACACACTCACACACAGACACACATACAGATACACACACAATTTTGAAACCTTTTAAATATTTGTACAGAATGGTTTTGAAAATTTAAATTTACTTTTGGGACAGTTTTCCAAGAAACTAAAAATATTGATCTGTAAATAATACCACAAGGAGAAAAATGTTGTTCAGAGTAACAAATGCATGATGGAGAATTGATGAAAGATTGTGTCCATCAGAAATCCAAAGTGACAACTGATTAATTTAAATGTCTTAATCACCTGACCATCAGAGTTTGGGTTTCTTCTGTAGGAGAATCTGAGTCAAATACTTTGTCCAGTGCTTAGAATCAGGTTGTGTTTTATGGTGCCTCACATTTGGGTCATAGTCCTATGTGGATTTTTTTCTTAATTTTTAAATGTAGGTATCTTTTTAGTGACTGCAAATATATATGCCTTTGCTTCATCACTAGACATGGTAACCATAATATAAAATTTGTATAATGCTATCAATTTTATTCTTGACCATATTCTTCATAGGGCTTGTGGCCTTCCTCTTCTAATTGTACCAGCGTTATTTGTTGAATTACATGTCTCTTACTCTGAATTTGCTCATCTAAAAGTGATGTGTGAATGCATGGATCACCTTTTTATCCCAAGGTGAGCTTTTCAGAAGGTGACAGATAAGAAAAGAATTTGCATTTCTGGAAACAAAATTGAACCAATGCATCAACCTAACTAGTATGTTATGATTTTTGAGGTAATAAATTTTCTTTATTGTTCAAACTAGTTGATGAAGCAGTGATGATAAAACCTTTTAGAGACGATTGCCCAAACTATAACCCAAAACTCACTTCTTTAGCACAAAGTGCCAGCACTGCAATTAAACCTGAATACTGAAATTATAGTTTAGAAAAAACAACTCATACATTAACATTGTTTGTCTTAAAATAAAAACAAATAATATTCGGTCCATAGTTTTGCTACCACTGATGTAGGGCTTTCTGCTACTTGTAGCTGAATGTGTCCTAATACAGAAGCTAAAAATTCAGTATTTCTTTTCATCAAAATGCTAGGTTTGTCTCCTCCCTTGGTCCCTTATGTTTCATTTTTTCTTTATCTCCTTTATTGTTTTGAATAAATTTCTTTTTCAGATAAGTGTTTCTTTGGAAGGGTGTATGTAAACCACACTTCGTGAGTCACGGTATCTTTAGCTACTGTATATATTTTATCAATATATATTGAAATGTATAAAATTATTGAATGAGCGAATGGACTTTTAAAAACTGACACACCACTTTATATTAACTGTAACAGGATCATTTATGGGTACACATAGAATGTAAATGAAGGGTTGGAAAAATATATTCTAAGCAAATATAGATGGGATGAGTGCAGGATTGTTGTGCTTATGTCTGACAAAATAGACTTGAAGCCAAAAACCATGAAAGAGCATTGTACACTAATGAAGGAATCAGTTCAGCAAGATGATGTCCCATTTGTGAGTACGTAGAGCCAATATTGGAGCACCTAAATATATGAAGCTACTGTGAATAGTCCAGAAAGGAGAAATAGAATACCATGCAGTTCTAGGGGACTCCAACACCTCACTGTGAGCCATGGACAGATCAGACAAAATCATGTAAAGAAATATCAGATTTAAACTACTCTCCAAATCAAATGAACTTAACAGGCATATATAGAGTGTTTTTTCCAATGTCTGAAGAATATATGTCCTTCTGAGCTCCACACGGAGCATTCTCCAGGATTAATCATGTTAGCTTATATAACAAATCTTAAGACATTTATAAAGATTGAAATTCTTATTTCTCAGGTTATTATTTTTTGCATACATAAGGAGAAGCAGGAAGAGTTGGTTGGGGCTAGTTTAGTATTACTTAGATATTTTACATGCCTGTATTTTATGCATTTTGGGTCTATCTTTGAACACTTCACATTTTCTCTCTGCACTCCAGATACTATATTTTCTGCAGAGTTCTTTTACAATTATTTTCCCTGCTGAAACATATTCAATGCATAGATACATATTTTTTAATCATCTACGAATATAGGCATATACATCAGAGTTATTTCTTACAAATTCTAGATAATGTAATGGACTTTATAGTAGTTGGCCAAAATGCACAAGGTCTCTTTACTTGTGGACTCCAAAAATATTCATCACTTTCAAAACCATATAATGGTGATCTAGGTGGCTTGCAGATAACATTAACATCAATTATTGTTTAAGCAGTAATGAGTTTAATGTAAAATAAAATGTTGACAATTCACTAAATTGCACAGATGGTGCTGACTTAAGATGACTCAACTTGAGATTTATTCCAGTTTTCAATTGTGCAAAAGACATACATATTCAGTACAAACTGTGGTTTGATTTTTGCATTTTGAGCTTTTTGTGGGCTGGGATGCACAATGTGATGCCCTTTCCCCATGCTGGGCAGCGGTCCTGAGCTGCAGCTCCTGATCTGCCATAGAGGCACAAAGCTGAACAACTGGCTCTCCACAGTGTACTGTGTTGCTAAATTGTGATGTTTGGGGGGTTAGACCTGTTAAATGCACTTTTTACCTACAATATTATAAACCTATAGTTTGCTTATTAGAATGTAACTACCTTGTAAGTGAGGAGTATTTGTGTAAATATGGTACATAACCAGCAGAATTTTGAAGAATCATCTACCCAATTTGTTGTAACTTCCTTCTTGGATGATTTATATTCTATGATAGTTTTCTTAAAGTGGAAACAAATAGATAAATCAATTGGTATTAAATAGCACTGGGGAGACAAATTTATATATATTAATCATTTAGATAGTTTTTAACTTTTGATTTTAAAATTTGTTACAGATTATCAATTACAGATTAATTACAGATGTTAATATAATTGTAGATATTTGACATATGTAAGATTATTGTGCTACCTTATCACAGTGGCAAAGATAAGTTCTTAATTTTTTTTCATTAAATTCTTTTATTGGTACATTGTAGGTATACAGCACAATTACATTTCTCATTGGGAATTGTACCTTTGCATAATGCATCTTGGTTCTTATTTTTTCCCCATTCCTAGCCCTCCCTTCACGCCCTCCACCCTTTCCTATTTACAAAGACTTTATTTCCATTTTTTCCATTTCTCAGCATTTTTCCTTTCTCTTCTTTCCTTTCCCCTGCCCCTGCCACTACCCCTACACCTTTGGACCTTTTCTTCCTATTTTGCATTATCAATTATTCATTCTAATCATTGGTACATTTTAGGTATACAATATAATGACATCCATCATTGGAAATTTGTACCTTTATATAGTCTCTCTTGGTTCCCATCTTTCACCCTTGCCCAGCCCTCCCTTCAACCCCTCCAGTCCTCGCAATTTACAAAGATTTTCTTCCTATTTTTCCATTTTCTCATATTAATTCCATTCCCTTTCCCTTCCACCACCCCTCCCACTTCACCTTCCCCTTTGCCTCTTTTCTTGCTGTTTTACATTATCTGTTATACCTTTTAGTCCTTATTTACACTTTCAGTTTCTCACACTAGAGAAACTATTCGGTATTTACACATGTGTGTCCTATTTATTTCACTTCAGAGTATTGCCTCAGTGTGCATCCATATAGCTATAGATGTGTCTAATTTCTCATTTTTTAAGGCTGAGTAGTACTCATTTTATTTTAAAAACCCACATTTTCTTTATCCAGTCTGCAGTTGATGGGCATTTGGGCTGTTTCCAAGTTTTAGCTATTACAAACTGCACTGCTATGAACATGGGCACATATATATCACTGTGGTATGATTCTTTTAATTCTTTGGGGAAGATCCCCAGCAGTAGAATAGTGGGGTCAAATGGGATTTCCAGTCCTAGTTCTTTGAGGTATCTCCATACTGATTTCCACAGTGGTTGCACCAGTCTACACTCCCACCAGCAGTGGAGCAGGGTTCCTCTCTCCCCACAGCCCCGCCAGTATTTGTTATTGGTTGATTTCATGATAGCAGCCATTCTTTCTGGAGTGAAGTGGAATCTCAGCATTGTTTTCATTTGCATCTCTCGAATGACCAGTGATGTGGAACATTTTTTCATGTATTTATTTGCTATTTCTACTTCTTTGTGTGAGAAATGTCTGTTCATTTCAGATGCCCATTTTTGGATTGGGTCTTTAAATTTGGGAGGTCTGATCTTTATAAGTTCTTTATAGATTCGAGATAGTAGACCTTTGTCTGAGGAAGAGCAGGTGAAGATTTTTTCCCACATTGTGGGTTGTCTCTTCACACTGCTGGTGGTTTCTCTTGCTGTGCAGAAGCCTTTTAATAAGAAGAGATCCCACTTGTTGATTGTTTGTGGTAGTTCACGGGCAACTGAGGATTTGTTCATAAAATCTTTTCCTACACCAATGTCTTCAAGGGTTCTACCTAACCTCTTTTCCAACTGGTTCAGAGTTTCTATTTTAATATTTAGATCTTTAATCCATTTTGATTTTAGTTTAGTGCATGGTGAGAGATACAGGTCTAGTTTTAATCTTTGGCAAGTTGAAGCCCAATTTTTCCAGTACCATTTATTAAAGAGGCTATCTTTCCTCCAGTGAGGGTGTTTGGCTCCTTTATCAAAGATGAGATGGCTGAGTGTGTCTGGTGTTGTTTCTGCATCTTCTTATCTATTCCACTGGTCCTCAAGTCTGTTTCTTTGCCAGTACCATGCTGTTTTTATCACAGTAGCTTTGTAGTAGAGTTGCAGGTTGGGGATTGTGATACCCCTGCCATGTCTCTGTTACCTAGAATTGCTTTTGCTATTCTGGGTCTCTTCTTGTTCCAAATGAATTTTTGGATTGTTTTCTCGAGGTCTATGAAGTATGCTGGTGGGATCTCAATTGGAATTGCATTAAATCTACATACCAGTTTTGGAAGTATGGCCATTTTCACTCTATTAATCCTTCCTACCCAGGAGCAGGGGATGTCTGTCCATTTTCTGATATCCTCTTCAATCTCTCTTTTCAGAGTGCCATAGTTTTCAGAGAAGAGGTCTTTGATTTCTTTCATTAGGATGATTCCTAGGTATTTCAGTTTTTTGGATTCTATTGTGAAAGGAATTATCTGCCCTATTTCTCTCTCAGTGAGTCTGTCATTGGTGTAGAGGAAAGCTATTGATTTTTGAGTGTTGACTTTGTAACCAGCTACTTGACTGAATTTGGTTATTAAGTCTAGAAGACTTTTGGTGGAGTTCTTGGGGTCTTCTATATAGAGTATCATGTCATCTGCAAATAATGACAATTTGACTTCTTCATTACCTATCTTTCTTTATTCCTTTTATTTCTTTCTCTTGTCTAATTGCCGTGGCTAATGTTTCCAGAACTATATTGAACAAGAGTGGTGATAGTGAACATCCTTGTCTTGTTCCTGATTTGAGTGTGAAGGATTTCAGTTTTTGACCATTTAGTATGATATTGGCTGTTGGTTTTTCATAGATGGCTTCTATCTGTTTGAGGTAGAGACCATCTATTCCAATTTTTTGTAGGGTTTTTATCATAAATGCATGTTGAATTTTCTCAAATGCTTTTTCTGCATCTATGGAGATAATCATATGGTTTTTGTACTTGGCTCTATTGATATGGTGTATTACATTGATTGATTTGTGTATGTTGAACCATCCCTGCATCCCTGGGATGAATCCCACTTGATCAGGTTGTATGATCTTCATGATGATCTTCTGCATTCTGTTTGCCATTATCTTATTAAGGATTTTTGCATCCATGCTCATTAGTGAGATTGGCCTATAGTTCTCTTTTTCAGTTGGGTCTTTCTCTGCTTTGGATGCTTGCTTCCAGGAATGAATTTGGGAGCTTTGCTTCCCTTTCAATTTCATTGAAGAGTTTAAACAGTAGTGGCAGCAGTTCCTCTCTAAATGTCTTGTAGAATTCAGCAGTGAAGCCATCAGGGCCCAGGCTTTTCTTAGTTGATAAGTTTTTAGTTACATTTTCAATTTCATTGGTTGATATTGGGTTGTTCAGAATTTTTAGGTCTTCTTTGTTCAACTTTGGTAATTCATATGTATCTAGGAACTTGTCCATTTCTTCTGTGTTTTCCATCTTATTGGCATATAGGTTCTGGAAGTAGGTATTGATGATCCTCTGTATTTCTTCTGGGTCTGTTGTAATTTCACCCTTTTCATTCCTAATTGCATGGATTTGGGCCTTTTCTTTCCTTTTTCTGGTAAGGTAGACTAAGGATTTGTCAATTTTGTTGATTCTTTCGAAGAA
The DNA here is from genome assembly GCF_053883595.1 of Heterocephalus glaber. NCBI lineage: Eukaryota > Metazoa > Chordata > Mammalia > Rodentia > Bathyergidae > Heterocephalus > Heterocephalus glaber. The sequence continues at coordinate 13,597,656 of NW_028258156.1, forward strand.
CCAACTCTTGGCTTCATTGATTTTTTGTATCATTCTCTTAGTCTTCATTGCATTGATTTCTCCTCTGATCTTTGTAATTTCCTCCTTTGTATGAGCTTTGGGGTTGTCCTGCTCTTCTATTTCTAGAAGCTTGAGGTTCAGCATCAGGTTGTTTAATTGGGCTCGTTCTGTTTTCCTAATATGCATATTCACTGCTATGAAATTTCCCTTGTAAGACTGCTTTCATTGTGTCCCATAGATTCTGATATGTTGTATTGTCATTGTCATTTAATTGAAGGAACTGTCTGATTTCTTCTTTAATTTCCTCTGTGACCCATTGGTTCTTCAGAAGTGTGTTGTTCAATTTCCATGTGCTTATGAAATTTTTTGAGTTTCTTTTGCTGTGGATCTCCAATTTCATCCCACTGTGGTCTGATAATATACAGGGGATAACTTCAATTCCTTTGCACTTACTTAAACATGTTCTACATGTGAGTATATGGTGTATTTTGGAGAATGACCCATGTGCACCTGAGAAGAACGTGTATTCTGATTTTGTGGGGTGGAACACTCTTTAAACATCTGTTAAGTTCATTTGTTCAAGAGTTCGATTGAGTTCTAGTATTTCATTACTTATTTTTAGTCTAGTTGATTTATCTATTTGTGACAGTGGGGTGTTGAGGTCCCCCACTACAATTATATTAGTGCATGTATGACTTTTCATGTCTGTTAGTATTTGTTTTATATAGTTGGGTGCACTAGTGTTTGGTGCATAGATATTTATGATTGTCATCTCTTCCTCTTGGATTGTTCCCTTTACAAGGATGTAGTGTCCTTCTTCATCTCTCTTAATTAGTGTTGGTTTGAAATCTACTTGATCTTCCAAGAGGATAGCTACTCCTGCTTTTTTACGGGTTCCCATCACATGGAGTATTGTTTTCCACCCTTTAACTTTCAGTCTATGAGTTTCCTTTTGAATTAAGTGTGTTTCTTGTATGCAGCATATTGTTGGATTTTGCTTCTTGACCCATTCTGCCAGTCTATTTCTTTTGATTGGTGAATTGAGACCATTAACATTGATGATTATAACTGAAACGTATTGACTTGTCATTGCCATGACTTTTTCTTTTTGTTGGGTTCTCCCCCTTTCCATTTAATTTTTTGTCATGCCAGATGGGTTCATTCTGCTTTGCTTCCTGGGGTTATGATCCTCAATGTCTGTTCCTAGGATATTGTGTCAAATTCTTTGGAGTGCTGGTTTGGTATTCACGAAGTTCCTAAGGTGCTGTTTGTCATGAAAGTATCTTATTTCTCCATCCATTTTGAAAGATAGTTTTGCAGGGTACATCAATCTGGGTTGGAGGGTGTTTTCTTTTAGGGCTTTGAATATGTCACTCCAAGCTCTTCTTGCCTGGATGGTTTGTGTTGAGAAGTCTGCTGTGATTCTGATGGGCTTTCCTTTGTATGTGATTTGTTTCTTTTCTCTCACTGCTTGGAGAACTTTGTTCTTCTGTTGTATTTCTGGAATCTTAACAATTATATGCCTATGTGTAGATTTTTTTTGATCAAGGCTATTTGGAGTCCTATATGCCTCACTTACTGTATGTCAAGCTCTTTTCCCCTGCTTGGGAAGTTTTCTGCCATTATTTCTGTGAAGAGATTTTTTATGTCATCTCCACTCTCTCCTGTTTCTTCATTGAGCCCAATCAGTCTTATGTTATTCTTCTTTGCATCATCTAGCAGGTGCTGGATTGATTTCTCATGTTCCCTTATAATTTTGAAGCAATTTTTCTTTTCCTGGTCATTAATTGCAATCTTATCTTCTCTATCTGAAATTCTGTACTCACATTGGATCTTTCTGCTGTGTAGACTTTCAGTGGAATTTTTCATGTCCTGGAAATCTATTTGCATCTGTTTTATGGATTCCAGTTGTTTCTTCTGTTGGGATTCCATCATGTTCCTGAGCTCCTCTCTAGATTTATTAATCATGTCTTGTGCTAGGGGCACACTTTCTCCTGTTATCTGAGAAATTATTTCTGATTTCATTTTTTCCAGATCCCCTTTTGTTGCCAGTTCAGTGGGTCCAGGTGGTTGAGTATCAGAGTGTTCCCTCTCATTTCCCTTTGGGGTTGCTGTAGGTGATCTGGAAGTCTGGTTTTGAGACTTATTTACGTGTTTTCTCATTTCAGCTGGGGTGGGGGGCTGTTATCGCCTGCTCAGATTACTTCCTCCGAGCTGGGAGAGGTAGGACAGGGGCCGGGAGCAGCAGTAGGGCTGGTGACCCAAAAGGCCTTTCCTGTGGTCTGGGAGCAGCAGGAGGGATGGTGGCCGGGAAGCCCCTTCCTCTGGACCAGGAGCAGTGGGATGACAGCTCAGAAGCCCCTACCTCTGGGCTGGGAACAGCGGGACTTAGTACCTTGGTCTGGTGGTCTGGTGTCCTGTGCGTCTTTGTAGTGTGGAACCAGGTGGCTGCCTGTCTGCAGCGGGGCGATTCGGGGTCTTCTGGGCGATTCGGGACCTAGGTAGGGTGTGCACAGACCTTCCTGTGTGCAGTGGGGTTATTCGGCGTATTCCGCGCGACTGGGGACCTCGGTAGGGCGTGGGCAGACCTGCCTTTCTGCTGCAGGGTGATTCCAAGATAAGTTCTTATAAGAGAGACTACCTTATGAAATAATTTGAAGAAAAGTTTATGGTTTTTAAAAAATGCTTTAAAGTTTTTTCTTGATTGTTAAATGTGAAGTTTTGATTTTGTTACTTGTATTTCTCAAGTAAGGATCTGAAACAATGTGTACTAAAATGAAACTTTTGTACCAATATTATTAAACATTTACTTTTAATTGTTTGAATCAAAAGAAACAGTTAAATCTCTTGTGTGGTTAATGTTTATTTGTGGTGCTAGGGATTGAAACCAAGGCCTTGTTCATGTAACACAATCACTGTGTTACTGAACTACAGTCCATCCTAGCATGTATGTTTAATATTTTACTGTGAGATGCTGTTTTTCTTATTTACTACCTTATTGTTAAAAGTCATTATTTCTCAACCTAGCAATATTTCTGGTATTGTATTTTGTGAAGATTCATAAATGAGTTTTTAAGCATTTGCTCTGAATTTCAATGATAGCTTATAACTCAATTAGTTTCTATTCATTATTAGCATTGTGAGTTGTCTTTCATGACATTTAAACTTGCTCTTCAGTGAAGTGGTTCAGTATTAGATGTTTGTTCTTTTTTAATTTATAAAAGTACTGTTTATTAAGTTAAAGTAATTCTTATTAGTAGAATCCATATAATTCATAAATAGTTGAAGTAAGATGAAAGCTTTTCGAAAACTTTTTCTAATTCTTGAGATAAACTATTCCTTTGATCTTCTTAGTAATTGGCCAGTTTCATCATTTATTAGGTTTCCTTCATACTTCTTTTGAAAAGAGATGTTTTGAAGATGCTGGGCCTCATTCCCTCAATTTATTTTTCTATACACATATGTAGATAATTTTGAAGGGTCTATTGTGTGGATTCCAAGAATCTCTCTGGCCTATCTACTGATTCAAAGTTCTTTATTTGATAATTACCAGAACTTTCATTTTGACTGTACTTCCTTCCACTTTGGTGGGCATTAAGCAATGCATTATTTGGGTAAGTACTTAAGCTTCACAAATTAACTTTCTTCTTAGTCAAATAAACAGAGTATTTCCCCTTGTACCAGCAGACAATCTAGCTTTCTTCTCTCGCTGTCCTGTGAACGCGGACTCTGGAATAAGGGGAAAGTGTTAAATGTGAAGTTTAAAGGAATACTATGTTCAGTAGTAGTTACACTCTTTTAATTAATGTATCTCTCCTGAGAAACAAGTGGAAAAAAATCACATTTGAAAATATAAAAAATTAATCGGAATTCATCTGGGGCCAGGAATATATTCAATGGCTGCTAGACAAATCTAAAGCATGTGTAGAACTGGATGTAGAAGACAGAAGAGGCTCTGAAGAGCCCTTTTCAAACCCCAAGAGCCAGAAGCTGTGCCCACCCACAAAGCTAGGAAGTGGTTCACATGTTAAATGTTTAAGCAGTTAGCCAATGTGCTTGAGTAAATTTGCTACCTTTTATCCAAGTGAAGTTAGAGATTCTTTTTTGGAGAGAGTGAAAGGAAATATCTTTATCTTTTTAAATGTACATATGTATAAAAAAGAACTGTTCAAAATGTTCTATTAATAGGGAATAGTTTTACTGTAATTTCCATGTGAATTAGCAAATAGTGCAAAAAGGTATTAAAAATAAATTTACTTAATGTGGCTATTAGCACACCTATGGAACTCATTATAAGTGAAACGTTCTGCTGTGTTTTAGTGGATGTTAACCTGTCCAGTCTGTATGTTTATTTTCTTAGCACAAAAAATTTACATTTCTCCTCATTTACCACAATACTTATAAAACTTTGCTGTGATTGTATAAACTTTCCTCATTTACAAACATAAAATAATTGTTTTTGTACCAACTAATCCCCCCCCCAAAGAAAAATCATAAATACAGTAGTTGTTAAATTGTAGAAGTTAGGGTCAGGGATGTAGCTGAGCGGTGCAATGCCTGCCTGGCAAACACGAGACACTGAGTTTAATTCCCGACACACACACACACAAAATTGTAGAAGTTAGAAATTAGTAGCACTGTGTAAAGTATGTTCTTAAGATTCATGGTATTGGACCAGGGATTTAGCTCAGTGGGGCCATGCCTGCCTGGCAAGCATAAGGACAAGGCCCTGAGTTTGATTCCCAGAACTGGAAAAATACCCAAAAGATTCGTGGTACTAGGGACCACACCTGCAAGAGATCCTCTTGTGTTTTTCATGTTACCAAGCTTTTGCAGCTGGTAGAAGAGAATTTTGAGATGCATCCTACAATCCTACTTCTTTACACTTAGTTTGTTAAACTGATTGGAGATTCCCAAACATCAATGTTTATACTTGTATTTCATTAGAAGTTATAGCATCAGCTGGCTCAGTGCCCAGCAAATAGTGAATATTCACAAATGGGACCTGTAACATTACTCCTACATCTTGCTACTTCATGTCTTCAAATTTCCCTATAATTTTAGGCACTTGATTATATGGAATAAAATGGGTAGGATGGTTAGATATACAACAGCTTGTTTAGAACTCACTTTTATATACCATGTCTTTGATTTTTTTGTCATTTGACCTAATTCTTCTTTTTAGTTTATTAGTACCTGTGTGTAGTACATAATGGTTACACTCCTTGAAAGAAGTTGGTACACTTATGTAAGACATCTTCATTCCTTTTCTCATCCCCTCTTCCTTTGTTTCCTCCCCCTCCATCCATCGCTTGATCCCCTTCCTTGCTTTATATGTTTCCAGTACATAATAAACATTCCTTATGTGGAGTTGGTGCATGTACATAACACGCCCCAATCCTTTTTCATCCCTTATCCCTTCCTTTCTTTCTCCCATTCCCTGACCCACTTCCCCTCTATCTTTTATTTTGCTGTTTATTTTTACTCTGGTTTTCTCATATTACAGAAACAATGTGATGTTTAAGTTTGTACGTCCAATTTACATACCTTTAATTCTTGGAATGTGTAGTGAAGAGGTTTGGACTACTGATACCGTCAAGTGCCATGAATTTTTCTATTTCTGTCAGTGAGCTACTTAATGTCGGCCGTATCCCACAGATCTACATCGGAGTGAAAACCTTCCAGTCCCCTTTTAGGGATCTCAGGAGTTTGTAGGAATTCTAGAAACTATTGTCAATTTCCTTCATTTCATCCTAGATACTTTCATTATAATGTGTGTCTGAAAGAAAAGCTTTTGTACCATTGGTAAATAGGAGAGTTAGGGCTGTAAATGAGGATGAGGCATCCAACCATAAGCAAATTCTGTAGACAAGAACAGTCAGAAAAACAGGGATAGGATTATAGCCTTAGAAAGAAAAGGAGAAAACCCACAGCTTGGCCGCTGAGCAGGAAGCACGAACCTTTACTCTTGTAAGAAAGTGAGAAAGGTACGCTTGCTCCCCACGCTGACCCCCAGAGAGGCTTCAGCTGCTGGCAGGTGCAGTTCCTCCTGTGCCTTCCTCCCTATGCAGAGCTCTCTTCCCAGTACATTGTTTCTTCTCCCATTTATGTTCCCTTTTGTTCTTTCTTGTGCATTTTAGATATCTATAGAGGTTATAATTACAAATTAAAGAGGTCATGTGTTGTGCCCCATAAGCTCTTTTTCCACAAATTCCTTCCTCATCTTTAAGTGTTATGTTTCATAACTTAAAATTTGTTGGGAAAACTTGTATTAATCCACAAATGCCTAGGTACTTGTCTTACTTCAGCAGTAAGGTTGACCAGGTTGTGCACTGTAAAACTCCAGGATACTCCAGTCATGAAAGCTATGAGGAACTTGAAGCTCAGTGGAATTTTGTGCTATGTAGGGAATACAGGCAATTATGCAGTTTTTAAAATTAAATAGTATGTTGAGGCTTTTAACACCAAATGGCAGGGTGCTCTTGAATCCAGCTGGCTCTGTATCACGGTATGTTGTCTTCTGGAAGGAAGGGCTCAGTCGTTCCCCTGGCTTTAGATTGTTATCAGGACTACAATTTCTGAAATTGTCTTTGGTTTGGTGAATTAGCCTTCTTTCTGTTATAATTCCCTGCCAGTGGCATGTGTTGGGCTGAATATTCCAGACTTGTAAGAAGCAGCCTTTATGGCCCTCATTTGTTGAACTGTGTGCAGGAGTGGAGGCAGGTGTGTGTGTCCTCTCTCCCGGTCTCAGCGGTAGGCCACTGCCTCTCATTCCACAGCTGCTCAGGAGTGAAAGGAAATGATAGAAGGTGGGGTGTCAGCTCCCCTGTTCCAAGGCTGAAGCTAGGAATAGGAACCGGCACCTCTTGAGTTGTTGTGAGCATTTAAGGTCCAGTCCCACACACCTGTTTGTAAGCTGAAGTACACTAACGACAGATCCAGCATTTATGGCTCACGCACAGTTCCTCCAGTCTAGCTGTGGTTCACCAGGTAGGCACTGTACTTTTACTGTAAGCAATACTGTCTTGAAACAGCTAAAATTCTAGTGTTAAAAATTCCAAGAAAACAGAGCTAAGAAAAGGTGAGCCCAAGATTATAGGGTCACTTTGTCTAGTCATCAGCTGTATAGCAGATAGAAAAACATTTCTGCTTTCATTTTTCCAAAAAAAGAAGTACTTTCTTTCCTTTGCCTATTCTTTTGATTTCATTATGAATTGAAACTTCTAAGATTTAAAATATATATGTATTTTAATTGACCATAATAATTGTGTTATGTCATTTTAGATTTCAGGAGGAAGTAACTGTATGAGTATATCTTCATTTAACTGTGTTTAATATATCATTCCTCAAAGTAGTTGGTGAATATCTACTAAATCTATAGGACTTACACTGTAGAATTCTAATTAAAAATTGTTGTTATAGGGGTAGGAGTATAGCTCAATGGTAAAGTGTGTGACTAGCATGTAGGTGGCTCTGGGTTCAATCTTCACCACCATTATAAATAAATAAGTAATGTATTTTCCCTGGAAAAGAAAAATGCAGTGTTACAGGGGTAAAAAAGTCAAATTCTCATGTGTTACAGAAAAAAATGTAATAAAATGTTGAGAGTTTTCTATGAAGTATATTTATATGTGGGTGAGTAGAAAAGAAGCCAGTGTATTTATGTAAAGTATGAGGGTGGAATGCATTTTCAAATACTTCTATTAATAAATACACATAGGAGGACAATATATGATTCTAAAGAGATTTTTAAAATTTAATTTTGCATTAGAATGTGTGTTTTTGCTAATGCTCATTCTATATGTGCATTTACCTAAAAACCTGTTCTTTTAAGCCTGTTGTGATTTAGCCCTCTTATGCTTCATAAGAGACAATCTCCTGTGGGACCTCAGTAATTTGAAAAATTGAAGGGACATCATCTGAGGTCCTTAAAATTGAAATAAAAATAATGTTTTAAAATACTTTAGTATTTTCAAGAAAAACAGTTTATTACTGCTTAAAAAAGCATTTATATCGAGCTCTCCTGATTTACTTTAGCAAGTAAATAATTATTAGAGATACAAATTATTTATTGTTCTAAAAAACTTTACTTAATTAGGTAATGTCTGTCCTTAAATTTCATTTATAGTTCTTATTATATAATGCTGAAATGTGTTGTCCAGCTATAAATTTTGAGGTTGAATTAATAAAATCATATTCATACATTTTACTGATGTAAGCTGAAGTAGAATGAGTATGTTTTTCAATATTGTATTCCTAGTGAGTATTTATTATGTCTTAAACAGGATTTGTTGACTTTTTACATATATATAGCCTGAAACACAGGCTAGTAATTAACATAATTAATAAAAATATTTAGAATATTATGACTGTACTATGAGCCCTTTTCAAGTGAAATTTGAAGGTAATGATATCTTCTTGCCTTTCTTTTTATTTTGTAGGTGCATTTTCTTGATTTTGAACTAGGACCTCTCAGTCAGAAAATGGAAAGCCTAATGTGGATTAGAAAATTTGCAGTAGAAGTAAAGAAAAGAAATATTTTATTATGTGGCCTAATAATAAATTACTCACAGGTAGGTAAAATACTGGGACCTTAAGAATGAATATTCTGTGTATTATAATTTTCATAGTAGGAGACTGATTTTGTTGAAAGCAAAGGATATTAATGATGAGGAAAATTACTCATCTGTTCATGTGCTGTAATAAATAGAACCTACTGACTCTCAGAAGAGTTAAAAAAAACATTTTCAGAAAAAGATAAAAATTAGCAAATATGTCATACCAGGTAGCCCACATAGAATTGCCAGATTTAGTAAATAAAATTCAGAATGGCCAGTGAAAGTTGAACTTCAGATAAACAATATTTCTTGTTTTCCAAATTTGGAATTAAAATTTTAAATGTAACTTAACTCCTATATTTGACAGGCCTACAACTCAAAGCCCATGATCCTAAATCACTTACATTTGTTAGGTTCAAAATACTAACACTCCAGTCTTCTTCTCTTCTAACATGTTACTTAAGTACTTGAAATCAATGCCTGAAGTTCAGAGTCTGAAGGATTGTAGGACTAAATTTTATAGTTAATTTATTTAGTAGCAGCAAGTTAATTAACTTGAAGACAAAATGAACTAGCATTATAGATTCTTTGTGTAGAGAAATACTATTGAAAACTAAGAATTTGGAGAATTTAGTAGAGAAGTTGGATGTATCCTTTGTGTACAGATAGCTTTCATCATACTTGTGACTACTTTAGAGTCTCCTTGAGTGTGCATACAGGAGGCCTAGTAAGTTGCTCAGTTACCTTTCTAGAGGTCTAGTATAAAGATGATTTAGTTCTGACGGCCCAAGGAATAACAGATATTTAAAATTATATATGAGCTATGAAATTATTGAAGGTGCCTTTTTAGCTCATAGCTTATATTTTTTAAAAATATGAATTTTAATTAGATATAAGGACTGTCTTTTAGCCAGTTCTGTGGTTTTAACTTTGTGATTGTTTCCTTTGCCTCCAAAACATGGAAGAATGAGATTAGTTTAGTCATCAAGAAGAGGACAAATAGTGTACTTAGGATAATGGTATGTTAATGTAGTAGGGGCTGTTGAAGTCAGGACAATCAAGGGCCAAGGACAGATGACTGGCAGGGAAATGGTAAGATCTCAGGTCTGTATCCTTGGTTAGGAATATTTCCTCCTCAATAAATTATCATTTTTGATTATGCTGCACATAATATGATGGGGAAAATAAATTAGTTCTTCTCTTTATGCTAAGCAAAGGGATTGTGGTTGCATGCTACAAATGCCACATTGTGCAGATATGAAATAAAATTTATTAGCCAGGCATGGTAGTGCATGCTTCAGCAATCTTTGAGGCTGAGGCAGGAGGATCACCAGTTCATATCTAGCCTAGGCAACTTAGTGAGATCCTATCTCAAAAAAAAATTTTTTTTAAAGGGTTGCAGTATGTAGCTCAGTGTGAGGGGTCTGTGTTTAATCCTCAGTATTGTAAAGTTAATTAATTGATTGAGGCAAATCTCAAAAGTAGAGAAATAGAAAAAGCATATATAGTCCCTGAAATGGTCATGATTCTACAACTTAGACCAGGCATCTACATGTAGGTGACTTTGCAGTAGAAAATAGGGTTGCTAGGTAAAATACTGAATGCCTAGTTAAATTTGAATTTCAAGTAAACCATGAATAACTTTCAATATTAAATATGTCCAAGTATTACATGGAATATGAATAACCTGTGTTATTATCTTCTGAATCTTACAACAGATTATAATAGAGTATTTCCATACTTGGCAGGTTCTACATATTTATGGGGTGTGGGACATATTTATGTACTCTATATCCGTCAGAACTCCCAGATCATAAAAGTGAATCTGTTGGAAAGAAAAGGGCTTTGGAGCCTATTTCTTGATATCAGACTGTTGGTATTCTGAGTGGGGAGACCAGCTCTCTTTTGAGATACCAAAAGTGGAGAGGAGACAAGCCCGTAAAGCCTTTTTCAAGAGGCAAAGACACCTACATAAAGTAGAACTTCTATTCGCTGTACATTGAAGGCCCACAAATTAAATGGTGTAGGTTTGCACTTTCCATTAGTGGTGTGAACTAGAACTTTTTGTAGTTTTAATACATTGGACTTTGATCTCTAAATCTAATCCTTTTCTGTGGTTGCTCTTAGTGTGTTTGACCAGGTCATTATTGTATATCTCTAGTTTCTGATCAGAGAAGCCTTTAAATTTTTAACCATTTTTTTTTATATATCTCATCAAGTGCTGCTACTTTAGATAGGTTTTCAGTGTTTTTTATAGTTCCATCTTGAAAGAGAGTATGTGTTGAATTGACCTCAAAGTATGTGCTACATACATGGTTCTTTGGATTAAGGAAGACCTGCCTTTTTCTGTACATGATATTTCTGATAATATAGATAGTCTTCTTTTTCTGGCTGTACTTCTTGGCCTGATTTATGTGATGTTTATAGTTAAATAAAATTATTTAAACTTTTAAAAATCTTAAAAACATGCTCTTCATTTGTGTTTATGTAGGCTTCTTTTATACACATGCAGAACTTTCTGTGTTTCGTGAATTTAAACACATTAGTATTACTCTATTGTTTCAGTCTTAATATTTGTGATTCATGATATAATACAGGTATAACTGCTTATTTCATATTCCTTATGAATTTGTCTATATTTTGTGTGCACTTTCAGACAATAACTGATTTGGAAAAGGACAAGAGTTGATCCTTATTCTAGTATCTATATGTTTCCTAAAATGTTGTAAATGATCAATTATTAATCATTCTTTGATAATCTAAAGATATCTTTCATTACTTTATCCATATTTTCTTTAATTATATCATAAATTCTTCCAAATACTTTGTTGAACTCCAAATATGCCCCATAAGGATACATTTTCCAGATCATAGAGGTTATTTACTAAATTAGGGAAAATATTTGATTCCTTAGCTAGGTTGATACAAGCAAAGCACTTATTAACTTCTTCCTAAATTGATTTTAAAATACTTGTTGACAAACACAGAAAGAAAATCATTTAAATGAACCCCTTGTGGGTAGTTTAAACTTAGGCTATGGATCATGTTATTAGGTTGGCCATTTATATGTAATATAAAGTTTTCTGAATTTATTATTCAATGTGCATTTCCTTATGTTGCCAGTGAACTAGGAAAGATTTGAAATTTATGCTGTAGACTAGATGTGCACTATAAAGTTTGCCATGAAGTTTGTTGGATGATTTAAATCAGGTTGTATCCCTCTTCCTAAAATAACTATGCAAATACAACTATAGATAATTAAAGTGAGATTTTATAGTTTAATCCATATAAAAGATCTTAGTCTCATTAAGTACTTAAATCTATGGATAAAATACTGCTCTTTATTTATCATTTTTAATCAAAGATTTCCACATAAGTCATTGAGCCCCATGATATAAAATTATACTGGGGAGACATTTTTTAATAACCTGAAAATCTATTCTGGTATGAGTAGTATGAGTAGTGAATTTATAGAGATATACTATTTCTGGTGGGAATGTTTCAAGTCAACCACTTTTCATACTTAATTTTGCTGAAAGCTAAAGTATTTTACAATAATTTTTAATGCAAATATTTGCAAGTATACCTTTTTCAATAAATTTCAAATATGAATTTCTGTGACAATAAAATTTTAAAGTCTATAAAATTTATAACCTCTTGTAACATTTTTCTACTTTATATGTGCATTTTACATGCTCAGAAATTTCAAGATACAATTACGGAGCTTCAAGGTTACAGAGTTTTCTATAACTATAACAACTGATTGTTTATTTTGCTGTATTAGTGTTTATGCTTTTCTACATTGAAAAACTAGCTATGTAACCTTGGGCAACTAATGTAACGCTTTCCATTCCCAGATTCTCCATTTTATGCCGACTTTAGATCTCCCACCTTAATCCTTGTCCTGGATGCGGGGACAGGGACTCAGGAGAGGTGGGGACAGCTCATGCATCTGTCTCTGATACACATTGGCACCGGAATTTGAGCCTGGTTTTTCTTCAGGAGATGATCACAAACTTCACTTACATTATTTTCTTCACATCACTGAGAAATTATTCATTGTAGCTAGTACATTTTAGTATAGTTAAGAGAAGGAACTTTTATTTTTAGACATAATAAAAATAGTGGAAGACAATAAGAGGGGAGTTATGATGCACCCAAAGAAAGCTGAAGAAAATATTAAACGTAGCAACATGGCAGTAAGTGTGACCATTTAGTGTATTTTTTTCTTTGTCTTTTGTTCACACTGAGCTGTCATTCTACTGGGTATGATGCAATAAGAAACAACTTTTGAAAGCAGCATTTGACTTTGTGAGCATATTCACAGGGTAGGGACATCGGAACAACGGGTACCAGGTGACAGAGTTACAGAAACCAAGCTTGGAGCGGTGAGGGGACTTCATCATCCTCTCCCTCTGCTCCAGTTCTAGTCTTTCTTCTTCCCGCCACTGCCGATATGGAAGGCATACAGAAAAGGAATACAAAGCACTTTTGTATAGTAACTATTTGTCAATTACATACGAGAATCATTGCATAAATCTCCAAAGCAGTATATAGAAGTATGAAATGAAGTTTTTTAACAGTAGCAAATTACATGAAGTTATATAAATTGGTCTTATATCACAGAGTGTAACAGACCACTCTACTTGATGAGATAAATACTATCATTTTTCTCTATTGTCTGAGTTTTAAAGGTTTTATGTATGCTATGAAGATATCCAGGATACATTCTTGACTATGAATCTGCTTGTAATTACCAAAGTGAACTCGTAATGAAACATTAAGAAACATATGAGCAAGTGGAATTGCTGCAGAATACCTTGGGGCCCAGAGAGTGAATTTGTAAGACACAATCCATCTTTCTATCTCAAATCCTCCCCCATTTGCCCATATGCCTTCTCAGTGTTGGAATTATCCTTCAAGTGTGCATGATTGTTTATAGAACAAGTATGTGTATACTATCAAGAAGAAGTAGAAGAAGGAGAAGAAAAAAGACTTAAAAAATTATAATCTTGAGGGAGATTAGACTTTGTTTCCTGAAATGAGCAATTAGTTGGAATTTAACTGGTGATTATTTACTAAACACGATGCTTTCCATGACACTGAATCACATGGCATGTGCTCCAAACATGCAATACAGAGTCTGTTTACAGACACCCGTACTATCCTGTTCAGAGCAGTCAGACTTTTTTGATGTGGAAATGTTTATGACACTACATGTTCTTCACTTTCAATATTGTTTTGGCTTTTATAGTTTAGTCACTTGGGGGAAAATGTGAAGGTCATAAAATACAATGTCTTTAAAATTGTTTAAGTTTAAAAAACAAAATTGTTTTCAGGGATTTTGCTGAGCTCACTTGGCAGGCTCATTAAAGACTAGCAGTAAGATCATTTTACTTAGACATGTTTAAATGAAATACAATATTCGACACAAAAGTTTGCTACAGATTTCTCTGGTTTTTGATAAAAGCAGCAACATTTTGTGTGAAAATGAAGACAAGTATCCACTAAGGAATTATTACTATGGAATATTCTAAGAACTAATTCCTTTGAGCAATATATTCATTATCCGCTACTGAATAAACAAAACAGTGGCTTAAAACAGCAGCATTTGTTCTTTCAGTCTCTGGGTCCCCTGGCTGTGGGTCTTGCCCAAGGCCGAAGTCATCCCAAGGTTGTCCTTGGATCGGAACAGGTGGTGCTGATCACGGGCAGCTGTGGCCACCACAGCAGGGGCCGCAGACTAGTGGAGGGCTCATGTTGTGTGCTAAGGCTTTCTTCCTACCCTCCTCCAGGTAGATTAAGGTCTTTTTAAGGTAAATAGGGCTAGAATGTGTAAATATGAGAAACACTGCATATGTATGTGCATATAAGTTTTTCTTGATACGTGAATAGAATAGTAACAGCTAGAGAGGGTATAGCAGAGTTATAGAGGGCCAAAGAGATGTGAATTTACTTCTGCTTTATCTATACAATTGTTTTTAATATGTTTGATATACATTAGTATTCTTGTATTATTTTCTAATTTAATTTTTCATTGAGGAAATAGCAATTGTATAGAAGTGAAACATATGAATGGAATATTTAAATGCACATCTTCACCCATAACTTTTAAGTTCTTGATTTACATCCTGTGGCCGTCCTCAAGTCACTTCAAATGGCCATATCCTTTTAGATGCTAAACTTATACTAATAAGGTCAAAAATATTTTATTTCCTTTTTATAGAGAATAACAATAGTTAATATACTGTGTACCATACTTTTAAAAGAACGGTCAAAATGTTATTCAGAATACAAGTCATAGACAAAAAAGACTCTCTCTTACAAAAAAGAAACAAACAGATAATAACACAAAACTTTCTTTTCATTGAACTAAGAGATACTAGTAGCATAAATGAAATAACATATATTGAAATATTTTTGAAACATTGGAATAGAGAATTGGAGGAATTATTTGAATTTCACCCTACTTTCTACTTCTCTGTCTTCTACTTTGCTCTTTTTTATATGTGTATATATTTTGAATTTCTCATATAAGACAAACCATGCAATATTTGAAGCATTTGTTGGCAAATGAATGCAATTTGAGAACATAATGTTAAGAGAAAGAAGTCAGACACACAACCTTAAGTTTAAATCAGGCATTCTTACCTGGCAAAGACATAAAGTCAAGAGATAGAAAAAGGCCTATCTCATTCCACAATGTTTTAGTTTCATGTGGTTCAACCTAAAAGTTTGCATTTTAAATTTTCTCTTAGATATTGTCATTCATTCTCAGTCCAATCATCTGGCTTATTTGCTGAGAGCCCAGTGTTTATTTTGAACTACACTGTGTTGGGCACCAGGGAAAGTATAAGTTTCAGACCAGGTTTTAGTCTGTATGATGTTCTCAGCTTGGAACAAGACACTGAAATTACAAGGACATGCATCTTATATGCGATTAAGGAGATCAGAATGTATATGTGTAATTTTTTTTCATTCCATTTCTATCACACTTGAGTGATGAATTAGCTACAGACGTCTTTGGTAAGGGCAGAGCAGGCAGTAGCTGTTAGAGGAGCTGAGACGGAGAGCGTAAAGGTGACTCTTTTTGCCCTGCCCAGTCACCAGGTGCAGGGCAGCTTCCATGCTGTATGGTGGCAGGCTCCATAGGGGTCTGTTGTACTTTGCTGTACAATAATACTATACTAAGGAGTGTTTTCAAAAAGTTATGAGAAAAGACCAGCATTTAAGAGTGTCTAATAGAGAAGATTAAATGGATTATCTCACATTAGTGAATTATAGATTGCTTATTTTGTCTACCTAGTGAAATGAAGCATTTTCAACTCAGGATAGTTAAAAAAGCATTTCAGTATAGAAGAACAAACACTGCAAAAAGCAAGAAAAGTAGTGTGAAATACAGAATATTAGAGAGGCTGTTGTTAGTGCATTTTTTAGTAGATTTAAGATGAAATATTAGAAAAACATAAAAAGTAGAGATATCTCAATGATAGTAAAATAACTTATTTTTAAACTATTTACTATATCTTGTACTTTATTGCATTTTTTTTTTTGCTTAAATTCTTTCATTGGTACATTTTAGGTATACAGTACGTTTACATTTATCATTGGGTACTTGCACCTGTACATCATGCATCTTGGTTCTTATTTTTTCCCCATTCCCTGTCCTCCGTTCACCCCCTCCACCCTTCCCTATTTACAAAGACTTTGTTTCCATTTTTTCCTTTTCTCATAATTTTTCCTTTCCCTTCTTTCCTTTCTCCTTCCCCTCCCACTTCCCCTCCCGCTTTGAACCTTTTCTTCCTATTTCAAATTATCAATTATTTCTTTTAATCATTTTAATCCTTATTTACACTTTCAGTTTCTCACACCAGAGAAACTATTTGGTATTTACACATGTGTGTCCTGTTTATTTCACTTAAGAGTATTGCCTCAATAGGCATCCATTTAGCTAAAAATGTCTCTAGTTTCTCATTCTTTATGGCTGAGTAGTACTCCATTTTATCCAGTTTCCAGTTGATGGGCACTTGGGCTGTTTCCCAGCTTTCACTATTACAAACTGTGCCGCTATAAACATGGGTGCCCATATATTGCTGTGGTATGATTCTTTTAATTCTTTTGAGAAGATACCCAGCAGGGGAATAGCTGGGTCAAATGGGCCCTCTAGCCCTAGTTCTTTGAGGTATCTCCATACTGATTTCCACAGTGGTTGCACCAGTCTACACTCCCACCAGCAGTGGAGAAGGGTTCCTTTCTCCCCACATCCCTGTCAGCATTTGTTATTTGTTGATTTCTTGATAGCAGCCATTCTTTCTGGGGTTAGGTGAAATCTCAGTGTTGTTTTCCTCTGCATCTCTCTAATGACCAGTGATGTTGAACATTTTTTCGTATGTTTATTTTCTGCTTTTACTTCTTTGTCTGAGAAATGTCTGTTCATTTCAGATGCCCATTTTTGAATTCAGTTTTTAAATTTGGGGGGTCTGATTTTTTTCAGTTCTTTATATATTCTAGATAGTAGTCCTTTGTTTGAGGTACAGCTGCTAAAATTTTTTTCCTACATTGCAGGTTGTCTCTTAGCTCTGCTGGTGGTTTTTGTTCATAACGTCTTTTCCTGTGCCAGTGTCTTCAAGAGTTCTACATAACTTATTTTCCAGCAAGTTTAGTGTTTCTGTTTTAATATTTAGATCTTTAATCCACTTCGATCTTAGTTTAGTGCATGGTGATAGATATGAGTCTAGTTTTAATCTTTGGCAGTTGAAATCCAGTTTTTCCAACACCATTTATTAAATAGGCTATCTTTCGTCCAGTGAAGGTCGTTGGCTCCTTTCTTTATTGCATTTAAAATTTTTTTTGTGATGTCATCATTTTCCCCACATAAAATAAGAGATTATTTTGGCACTTTATTTTCTCCTTTATGTTACAAATATAGTATTATTTAATAAAGACCGCATACATTTGTTGGTAGGCTATATCATTTCAATTCATGTTACGGAAGCCAGTAGTACAAAATAATTGCTATACAGTGGTGATATCACATGTGAGAAAGTTGAGATCTCTTACATTAACAGGTTTATAATTCAGGAGGTATTGTGTCTCTGAGGCTTGGGAAAGCACTTCTAGAAAACAGATGCTAGTAAGTCAAGAGGAATAGAAAAAACAAAGAAGCCAATGACTGTGACACCTGGGGTTCTACCAGGCATCTTAGGGCAGACCCAACTGCAGACTTAAACCTCATTAGGAATTGTGTTTTCCTGTAAACTGCCCAGTGCAATTTCTACTCTCGCACTAATGTTAAAGAAAAATTAAATTAGGACTTAATTGTAGTCCTCATCTAATTTTTGGTATTTTGAGTGGTGAAATAGGAAAAAAAAATAACTATGACCAATAGGCTTAAAGAACAAACTAAATAATTAGTCCTGGAAAATTGAGAGTTTTCAAAAGTACGTGACATAATTTTAGCCACTGGAAATAGTATCTATACTGCTTGTAGCAGTTTTATGTAGACATTCCTTAAGTAACATTGAGTGAAGAAACTGTCATTCTGTTTTCATTTTACAGAACACTAATTACCCAAATGCAGACACAGCTATACAAAGAACTCTAAAATTGCTGTGTTTAACTGCATTGAGTAGTGAGCATCATATGCACGTTGGAGGACTTGAAAACATTAACTAGGATGGGAAGTGAACTAGATAGGAGAAGCTAAAATAACTTAAGGTTTGACATTCTAAGTTAATGACAATAAGTCTGTGTACTTAGAATCATTTGGTGCCTATTGATGATTAAGTAATTTGTGTAATATTGATCAAAGTCACTGGTTTCCAAAGAAAGGAACTGTGTTTGTCCAGGGTTCATTTTCCAAGAAGAGTCGAGAGATGGGAGCCTTTGTTCCTATACAAATTCCTTATTTTCTGCTTGAAACAGTATTTTAGAAAAGAGTTTGTATGGTCAGAACTTGTGTTCATTGTCTCTTCTGATTATGATCAAAATAGAAATAGTAAGGAACCTTCTCCACTGAAAATCAGAGAGAAGTGAGTAATGTTTGGCATATAGATTTGTGTATAGAAAATGGTGAGGTTTATTAGTTTTACATCCACCTCATTAGTTACCTTTGACAACTGGTAAGGTCATATGTTTTAATTAACCTTCAGCTTCCTCGTATTGAATGGAGAATGGCAATTATATGCTAATGTTATTAGGAAATAATTTGTTTTAATAACAAACATCTACAGTAACTCCTTGTGGATTCTAGATTTTAATCGGCGGGAAAAAACATAGATATTGGACAAAGATGCCTTTCGTGATTATTGTGGTTCTATTATTGTTTGTAGTTTGTAGTCATTAAATTGTTCTATAAAATGATCAGTTTTACTAATCAGTAAAAGTGTCAGTAAAAATAGAGGGAAGTAGTGTTTAAGAAGTGTGCAAAGACAATTGGGCACATTTTAAAATTGTATATTATAATATTTCCATTTCTATTCTTTTCTAAAAAATATGATTAAAAAATTTTATTTATAGCTTAAGCACTTCCAAATTATAAAGAATTAAGCCAAAGATTTTATATATGGACAAATCTTTCAAAGGAAGTGTTCAGAAACATAAGGAAATAGATTTTTTTCTATTGTTTACCAAAAGCTATTGGTATTCATTCAAAGTATTCCAATTAATATCCAAAAGAAGTTCAGTTTTAGTTCATAGCCTTTCGCACTGAAATTGAGGCCATGTGAAACATGGACCACTACCCTAATCTGTGTGTCGCCTACTGGGTGCATTGTTACAGTCAATTAATTTGCTACTTTGGGCCAACCTTGTACTCCATTGTAAAGAGTGCAAAACGTTTGTTTTTTGATTCTATAGTAGGGGGTACGCTTTTGGGAAAAGATACCAAATACCAAATACCACTCGCCAAATATCAAACCAAAGAATTATTTTATTTGGTATGAATAAAAATGATTTTTAAGTATGCACACACTGTACATTTAGATTCTTTCTAGTGGAAGAGAACATTTCTTCTTCTCTGCTGGTTACATACCTTAGATTCTGTCTAGATCTGTTGGGGTTTGAATTTTAAGTAGGAATAATAAGTTTTGCTGTATGTGCTAGGACTTAAATTTAATTGTGCCATATTCTTTACTACTCTAAGCCTCTTATCCCTTTGTTAAATTTCTGACTCTATTTTTAAAATGTGTTGATGCAATTAAAGGATTTAGGGTCATCCGGGAGGGTGGTCTTGTTTTTTAAGAAAGTCCAGCATTAACACAAACTTAATTATATTTCTCTTGCCCTTATGAGGAGAAACAAACTAAAGCCCTAGATAAGAAGTTGCCACAAATTTTACTGAGTTCAGTTATGCACTGTGGAGAAATGATTAGGCATAGTTCCCAAATCTAACTTTTTGTATGCAAATGATTATATAATTTTTCTAAAATATGCTGTTCCTAGAACAGAGATTAAATGATGAACTGACAAATCTTTCTGAACTTTGATAGCAGTTTCAAAAATGAAGGCATGACATTTAATTTGATGATTATCAGTTTAAACAGCTACATAAACATAATTAGTGGGTGTGTGGGGGGGTCTTAATGATTTTTATCAAGTGACCTGGTCAGTTGCTTTGGTTTGAATTTGTTCACCAAAGTTCATCTGTTAGAAACTTGATGCCAAGTGCAATAGCGTTGTAAGGTAGGAGTTTGAAGAGTTGACTAGATAATGAGGTCTCTGCCTTCATGAATGGGTTCATGTCATTACAGAGAAAGTGTCGTCTTTGTAAAGGATGTTTGGCTCCTTTCTTGCTCTTTCCTCTGTGGGAAGCCTTATGTCATGCTGTAATGAAGCGAGAAGGTTTTCAGCAGATGCACTCCCTAATTTGGGACTTACCAACCTCCCGAACCATGAGCCAAATAAATTTGTGTTTATCATAAAATAGCTGTTTTGTGCTATTGTGTTATAATGGTACAAAATGGACTAAGACACTAGCATAGTTTCAAGCCTCATTCATTTTTCTGTGCTTGCACCTCTTACACAATTATGTTATTCAGCTTCCAAACACGGAGACAAAATACCTAAGAAATCAACTTAATGAGAAAAATATATATTAAAAGAGGACATGTTTATTTTGGATCGTGAATTCAGAGATTCCAGTCCATGGTCATTTGATGGTTATTGGAGCCTGTGATGAGGAGAACATCAGTGGGGAGCGTGTGATAGATCAAAGCTGCTCATCTTGCTGAGACCAGGGAGAGGGATGGGCAGAGGGGAGGGGAGAGAGAGGAGAAAGAGGGTGGGGACAACATACTCTTCAGGAGCACACCCAGGGTACCCAGGCCCCCTGACTAGCCCCTCTTTCTCAGGGGTCCCTCACTTCTCGGTGGCCCATGGATTTAGATGAGAGCCTTTACAATCCAGTCCAGGGGCCCTGTCTCTGAATACTCTGGATTGTGATCCAGCCTCCAGCACATGAGCTTTGTGGGGACATTTGCAATAGAAGCCATAGCAATTACAATTTCATTTTGCCTAACAAATGAAGAGAACGCCAGACTTCAACCGCAATATCATACAAACATGGCTTTTCTTCACAAATACACTGAAGTAAATCACAAGTGTATGTGTTGTACTTTTCCTCAATTTTTTGCTATTTTTTCTAAGACCTTAGGAAAAATAAAAGACAGTTTGTCATAGTTTTGTTTTAAAGCATGTTAAAAGATATCTTTGCAGATATCTTGCAGAAATGAAATAATGGTTTAGTCTCACCCCTTGAACTCTAGTACACGTTTCATTGAAGGAACTGTATCAGGTTATTTGGGTGTTAAAATGAGTAATTTTTGTTAGAGTTTTCTTATTTCAATAAGTATTTTGTATTAGGCTTATCTGGAGGAACAGAAAAGATATGCATTATTATTCAGGGGGATTTATGGATGGATTATAGGATTAGAGCTGGGAGTGTCCACAGTGGCCATGTGTGTGCTAGAGAGCCAAAGAATCCAGAAGCTTCGCATCCAGCAAGATGGAAGCAGCAGAGCTAGGAGGATCAAGAATGCAGCATCAGTCCAAGGTAGAAGGCCAGGAAACTCACTGAGGGTTGTTGGTGTCAGTCTTCTTTGGAAGGGTAAAGAAACTGGAGATCTGGAGAGCAATGTCCAAAGTGACAGCAGCAAAAGATGGAGCCACTCAGGAAGACTGGAGCTCTTCAGTATGGGGACACTTCCTGAGGATCCTCTTTCCCTTTTTATTCCATCCAGGCTACAAGCCTATTGGTTGGTGCCACTCACAATTAGGGTGGGTCTTCACTCCTTGTTTAAGTCAGTCATCCAGACACACCCAGAACTGTGATAAACCAATCTGCTAGGCATTTCTTATTCAAGTTGATACCACAATTAACTATCACAATCCTCATTCATTTTTACCTTTTTTTTTTGAGATGAAATCTCCTTAAGTTTCTAAATTGACAGGTGGGGCTTGAATTTATAATAATCCTGCCTCAACTACCCAGAGGGCTGAGATTATAGGTATGTGCTACCACACCAAACTAAACTGGTAGTTTTTAACCAGAGGAAATAAACATTGGTCACAATTTGTGCAATAACTGAATTTTAATTTCATTTCTAAAGTTCTAGTTGGTTACTTTGCAATTTTGTATATAATGTTTTTCATCTCTGTGAATGACAATGAATAGGTATTTAGCTGTGTGATAATGTAAGCTTTCAGTGTGATGCTTCCTAGACAAAATTTGTTATCATTCAGAAATGATTTTTTTAAATTCAGTGTTTATGTTAGATTTAGCTACATTTATTTGTGGAAAATCAAGGCACTGTGGATTTTTAAGCCAGGTGGATTAATTGATGAACTAACTTATCATCTAGGACTTTGATTGCAAATGTGAGAAATACAAAACAAATTGATTTAATAATATGAAAAAAATCCCAGATTTTGGCTGTAGGCATTGGACTTAAATGTTAAAAGTACAGTTGACTTTCTTTCTCTCTTTTCTCTTTCTCTTCTTCACCTCTACCCATGCCAAATATCTTGTTTCTTCATTCGCAGGTATTTTCTATTTTAAATAGTATCAGTGATTTGCTGCTCTCAGTTTATATTCTGTAAGGTTATTAAGCTCATGAAAAGTTCCTCTGTCTCAATATTTTCACCAAAAACTTTTGTTCTGTCTTCTTAAGCTTGTTTTCTAAACATATCTTTATTTTCTGACTCAATTACTGTGGCCCATGTAGAGGTTCTTTCTTTTAACTAGTCCTAGGTAGCTTTAACCACACCTAGAGCCAGATCAGCCAATGTATGGATGAGAATAAGGGTAGATTGTGTTCCTCAAAGAAAATTGTGTTTCCATTTGTCTTAGTCACTTTCTCGTTGCTGGGACAGAATACCTGACACCCACAAGTTAAAGGAGGGAAGGTTGATTTTAGTTCACAATTTGTAGAGACTTCATTCCATAGTTGGCTGTCTCCAAAGCAGGATGACATCACAGAGGGTCATGGCAGAGGTCCATGACATGGTACATAGGAGGAAAGTAAGCTTTCTTTCCTTCCCTTTTTGCATCCAGAATGCAAACTCATGAGCTGATGTCACCCACACCGAGGGTGGGTCTTCCTCCTTCCTTAAATCCATCACTCACACCCAGAACTATGGTAAACCAATCAGTGGACTTTATCCAGTATCACATATCCATGATCCAGTATCACCACACCCATGACCCAGTTAATCCCAAATGCCTCACCTATGAGCACATGAGGCTTTGGGAGGACACCTAGATACAGACCATAACACCATTCTCTGTAAAGTGGGTGACAGATGTGGGACACATCTGAGCAGTCCATCATTATCAGTTTATTGTTTGGGCCAGCTCTCTATTCTACTAAACAAGTGAAAATAAGTAAACATTATGTGTCCATTAGACATAAACTTTGGGTGCTTGACTAATAACTTGTTACAAAATTAGAGAGGATCAGATTTTCATGGACCTTAAAGTGTAGCTAACCAGATTATTTTTGAAATACTGCCAACTATAGTTATTTTTAACCATTTGTGAAATGAATGGTAAATTGTATACAGTGTTACCTCAGCTCACAAACCCTTTTGTTTGCAGTTTGGTTTCCAAACAGAAGAGTTTGGCAAAATTTTGTTTTTCTTTGCAAACTCTGCACTGGGTGACAGAACCGTGGCCATCTTTCCCACATAAACACAAATGTGGACATCTTTTCCAAAATCATAGAACAAATTAAGTTTGTGAACTAAGGCACCACTGTATTACTAAAAGTAGATCTAAAGCTTGAGACGTATTTTAATAAAGGTAATTAGCCTCTATGAGTAATACCTGTTTGTCTCACTTCATCCCAGCATACTGCCTAGGCAAGGAAGGGAAGGATAGGTCACATCACAAACATCATTCCTTAGCTTTTTCACACTGGAAGGAAATGGTCTAAAAGTTATTGTTCTACCATATCTTTCAGCCTGGCCAAAACTATCTTGTTCCATAAAAAATAGAGCTTTTGTGTGCTTACTCTGTTTTATAATAATGCTTGGCTTTGTTTTTTTAGTTTTAATTGGTATTGGTTTGTTTTCAGATGTACTCCAGTTTGTATTGAATGTGTCCTGATTCTACTTTGCTCTGTATTGGATATGGCCCATCACCTCACATACACTTTCTCCATGGCAGTTTAACCCAGTCTGGTACATTATCTATCTCCTTCATGTAGAATTTAAACCCTAAGCAGGCAGGCTATTCTTGTTTTGTCTTAGTGTGGTTCACTTTCTGATTTCTATCATGTAGGATAGAGGCTGGTACATGGTAGGCACTCAATAACAATATGTAGAGTGAATAATAGAGTGTTCGAAAATGAACAAATACTTGCAAGAATTACATCACTATTACATGGAGTGGTGTACTCGCTGTATTACATGGAGTGGTATACTCACCTTTCTTATTTAAGGGACTGTGTTTCTCTGTTTGCATATACTAAGCCTGTCGCATTCCTGAAAGTATGCAAGATGTTAACAGGATGGCAGTGAAATCATATATTTAGGTCGTTATGGGTTGAATTAGTACAGTGGTAAAGAAGTCTGAATTGTAGCAACAAAATATTTCATAAACATGGATTCAAATTGGTTTGTCCCAATGATTCAGACATAGTTTACTTGTTTTTATGATAATAGGTATGAAACCCCAGACCTTTACACTGAGCTACACTCCCAACCCTTCTTAATTTTTTCTGTTTTTGAGAAGGTCTTGCTAAATTGCTAAACTGCACAGACTGCTCAAACTTGTGATCTTCCTGCCTTTCATTTAAAAATTCGACTATAATAATTTACCTCATTTTTTAATTAAAGAAGATAAATAATCATATCATTGCAAAGGTTGGAGAAAAGATATGTGATGCAATTCAGCACCAATTATGATTAAACTTAAAGTAAACTGAAGGTAGATTTAAAATTTTCGAGTTGATGAAATTATGTAGCAACAGTATGAGGTAAGCATCAAACTTAATGTGTCAGGACATTGTCTTGAATGTGCAAAGAATGGCTGCAGTCACCAGTTCTGGTCACCCTGGTACTAGATGCTTAAGATAAGAGAGAAACAAAAAATAAAAGGAATGGAAAGTAAGAAACAAATCTGTCATTATCTGCTAATAATATTGGCTACATAGAAACCTTGAGAAGGCACAGACAAAATTTTTAAGAGCTCTAAAGTGATACATATAGAATCAACATACTGAAATTTTCATTTCAACATAAATACAACAAATTGTTAGAAACCTCAAATGCTAAATTTTATTAAAATTGTATTGTCGGGGGAGGGGTATGTACTTCCTTGATCTCTCCTTTGAGCTTATATGAGAAATGATTATTACTTTATTTACTTTGTAGTGAATTTGATTTCTTAGTGCATGTAAGTGTGTGCTAAAAGTATTGATCAGTATTTTTAGATAGCTCAAACATATTAAGAAAAGGCTTAGATTTTTAAAAATAATAAAGGAACAAAAATACAGCGCCTTCATATTACAAGATTGCAGCCCTAACCTCTTTTGTGGTGAACTGTTAAGCAATAACAGCTTTTGATATCTGTGTGCAAGAAGTTTCTGTTTCAGGTTTCTGCATGCTTAGTCACTGTGTTACCGTGTGAACATGCATTGTCTGGTAGGTTAGCATTGTTGCTCAAGGGAATTGATGACATGCCAATTTATTAATCTTCACAATACGAGCCGATTAAATGTATACTTACATTTTGTAAAAAGCTTTGTGATTTTATTTTGCGTTTTTTTGCAAATAAATTCCAATTAATTTTTGAGAAATCTTAAGATGTATGGTTGCTGCAGTTAAATATGCTGTTTAGAAATCAAATTAAGAAGTAACTTTCATTTTTATTTGGAGTTCTGTGTGTCAAATAATCGTAGGAATTCTTAAGTGATTTCAATTTGTAGGAATATGAATACCAAAAAGAAAATAGTTTTGATCAAATATAAAATATTCCTAGATGCTCATTATAAGTACAGCTATTATTATTAGATAATAATATTTTAAATAATGATATTTAAAATAATATTATTTTATCCTCTGCTCTTAATTTAGAAGACACTTTGTCTTTTGCTTTTTATTTTGCTTTTTCAATGCTGGGGATCAAACCCTGGGCCTCACACTTGCAGAACAAGCACTCTACCTCTCAGCTACCTTCCCAGTCCAGAAGAACCACTCTTTGAAACACTGTGTAGATCACAGTTTGGCAGATTAACATCCCAACTTTATTGTAAAAGAATATTTTCCCAAGATCCTTAATATTCAAGTTTCTAGTTATGCTGCAGCATGAATCCCTAAAATGATGAAAAGCAAGTCATTTAGTGAGTGTGCAAGTTTAACCAATTTTCATCTTGCACAAGAGCTCCTGTGAGGTGGTACAAATTCATTTATTTGTAGAAAATCAATTATGTCTGTAGTAAGAAAGCCACTTCTTCTCAAAGTTTATACATTTCAAGGTGATGGCTCTGGAACATGTTAGAGTGGAATGTGTAGCTCCATGAAAATTACAAAATCTGGAAACCAGAAACAACATCAATGAATCTGCCACAATGAATTCTCTAGGCAGTGCAAAAATATTTCATCAAGTGAGTGAAAAATCTTTACTGACGTTTTTTAAAAAGTTAATTTATGGTTTGGGCATATGTTTAGAAGACATAAAAGTTATGCATGGAAATGTAAGAGAATTTTATTGGAATGGTAATAAATATGACTTTAGTTTGTTTTCACAGAAGTAACATTTTCTTTTTTTCTTTTCTTTTCTTTTTTTTTTTTTGGTTCCGGGGGTCGAACTTGGGACCTTGCGCTTGTGAAGCAGGCGGCAGAACCACTGAGCTAAATCCCAGGCCCAACATTTTCTTTTTTTGATGGGAAGCTCATACTACAGAGTTAAAACTTAGAATCATACTAAATAGCATACACATGTTTATGTGTTTGTTTATAGAATTATTTTAAAAGTTAGGGGATTAAATATTTATTATTTTTCTTTTATTCTAATGATATTATTAGGAAAATTTTATCTTCTAGTGCTAATCTTGATTTTAAAAATTAATCATTGGACATTTTTTATACTAATTAAAGGTGCAGTAACTACTGTCAAATATAAAGCCAGACATGAGTTAAAGCAGTGAAAACAGATTATATTCAGTAACTATCTGACAATGGGTGAGAGTCTATGTCCATTCATTTTGTACAGAAGTTACTGAACATTTTAAAGGAAGAATGAGGTGCAGATGGGGAGAGAGTGGCCCTCAATTGAAAAATTATAAAGGATTGGTTAGTGTAAATGTGATTAGGCCAGCTCTGGATGGCAGCTGGCAGCTAAAGAAATTAGGATTCTGTTTTCCCATGGAGGACGGGAGAGTGAGGCCATGTCCTTCATGATGATTACATTTCATAGGAATGGCTTTCAGGTCATATATACATCTCAAAAAGACAGAGAAAGTATTTACAATTGTGCGACCTTTTTAATGAAAGCTCTAAGAAAGGGAGGTCAGGGGATTATCAAAGGGAGTTGGCTGGAACAAACAGCAAATTGTCAGGGCAGCCTGGAGCTTTCTCAAGCAGCATTTTGAGGAGGTCTGGAGTCATCCTAGGAACATGGCCCTTTATTGCTCAAAGTCATACTGGAGTTTGGTTTTCCCTTGAATGCAGTGGTTTAGGCAGAGTTATGTGTTGGGAATTCTGCAGTTCTCATGTTATATAAAACTCAAATGAAAAGATTTACTAATTTCACAGCAGAAAAGAGGATATTACTTATTTGACGTAAAGTTGCAAAGGAAAAATATTCTTTCTTGAATTGTGTATTTTTAAAAATTGTTTTGTACATAAAAACGATGAGAAGTATGTGTGTTTCTTTTTAGGATATATATTTTTTAACCACTGTAAACAGTGGAAAGCCTCCTGCCATCATATTCCCGTCAACCTGGTCCCCGGGTACTATGCTAACAGTAGCTTCTGTTATTGCCAGGTGTGTGATTTGGTTTCATAACTAGGTTTTCCTTTTTGCCCTGGAGCATTCCAGATGCACAATGGGGCATTCATGATGTAGGTGTGTCTTGTTGATCATGTTTACTTTATTTGTCTGACCTGGGTTTAGGTAGATTTTGCTTTGTAATTTTTTGGAAAGGGATTTTCCCAACCACATTGTCAGATGAACAAAGATGCCTGTTGTGTTTAACTAAAACATGATTGTCATCATTTGAATAGTCAACAAGGTTTTCTTACTTTCTTTTTTTTGGTACCAGGGATTGAACTTGGGACCTTGGACTTGCGAGGTAGTCGGTGGAACCACTGAGCTAAATCCCTGGCCCTCTCATTTTCTAATAAAATAATACACATCATCAGGTTATGTGAAAGCATTTTACTATGGAAATAGCAAAATTTAAAGAGTGATCAAGTTGGCTTCACTGTGTTTGCTACTGAGGGAAAATGAAAGCAAGAATCATTACTTCTTTTGTGTGATCAGAGAGTTCAGTGTGGTGGGAGCAGATCAACTCCCCCGATCTGTGAAGATGGTTGTTGTGTTTTGGACTATGACAGCCAGGAGCTTGGTCCAGCTCTTTCTAAACACTCAGGTCTGAGTTTGTATCTCTGTGTCTCAAGTTCAGTCTGTCACATTATTGTGAACAGCACTGTATTTCTCCTAAATGCACGTGTTACTGACACTGTCCTTTCTGTCATCTTAACATAGTTAAGATAACTTCTGACTCAGATTGTATATATTATTTTATTTTCCACAAGCCCATCCTAGTACAGCTACTAAATAAAAGGCATATGTTAAAATCAGTCAGTATATGAGAAAATGATGAATATTTTTTGAAGATCCTTTCCCAAGATCCTTAATATTTAAGTTTCTAGTTATGCTGCAACATGAATTCAAATCCCTAAAATGATAAAAAGCAAGTCACTTGTGAGTATGCCAGTTTAACCAATTTTTATCTTGCACAAGAGCTCATGTGAGATGGTACAAATCCATTTATTTGTAGAAAAACAATAATGTCCATAGTAAGAAAGGCACTTCTTCCCAAAGTTTATACATTTCAAGATTATGGCTCTTGAAAGTGCCACACACTTTCATATACTCTGTGTGTGTGTGTATGTGTATGGTGTCCTGGAATTGAACCTAGTGCCTTCACACTGAGCTACAGCTATAGTTTGCATGCACTTATTCATTCATTCATTCATTCATTCATTTATTGTGGCACTGAGGATTGAACCCAGGGCCTTGCTGAGTATGTTCCCAGCTCATTTTTTATTTTGAGATAGATTTTCCTAACTAGCTAAGTTGCCAGTGCTGGGGTCCAATCTGTGATCCTTCTGTCTTAGCCTCCTAGGATGCTATGATTACAAATATGCACCACCATGACTGGATTTTTTTTCTTTTCAGACAGGTTCTTAAGTCACTAAATTGTTCTATTGGGTTTGAATTTAAAATCATTCCAGTCTACACTCCTATTGATAGCCCTAGCCAGTCTATACCATCACTTCTTAGGGAAGAATGAAGAGCCAGAAATGTAGCTGAAGCAAATGGTCAGTTCCTAAGGTGGAGACAGTGAATGTGTAGGTGTGGAGGGGGCTTGGAAAGAACAGCCTGAAGAGATTCTTTGAGGAAAAAGTCATATGAAAGAGAAGAAGCTTTTTATAATGTAGCATTCACAGTCTGCCCCTGAACATGGGAAGAAAGACATTAAGATTCATTGACCAGTTCAGGAATTGCTGTACTTTCTAAGAACTTGTCAAAGCGAAGCAGAAAATTC
This sequence comes from Heterocephalus glaber, assembly GCF_053883595.1. NCBI lineage: Eukaryota > Metazoa > Chordata > Mammalia > Rodentia > Bathyergidae > Heterocephalus > Heterocephalus glaber. The sequence goes on from NW_028258156.1 coordinate 13,627,489, forward strand.
CACAGAAGTTGACATCTTGCTAAAAGCAGGAGGCTGAGGCCCTTCTCTGCTTTTCTTTGATATGCCCACCTCAGTACAGTTGGATCTGATGTTGGCTATGACATCACAAGACCTGGATGGCTTGTTTCCTGGATGAACTTTATAAGTTGCAGTGAGGTCAGAAAGAGAAAGGCAAGAAGTATAGAGTAAGTCAATTTAAAGTTTAATGATGTTAAGGAAAAGCAAAATCTCTGGAAATACTTGGTTATAGGACTGGTTCTCAAAGACTTGGTCTTTCACTGCTGAATTTCGTTTGGGATGTATTCCAGATAGCACTAGGGGACCATAGCAGTATTTCTCCAGTGCTGCCCACTTTAATTATCAGCTTATCTCAATTATCTTTACTTCCAGGCATCAATGTGTGGCTTACTTTGATTTGGGTTAGGCACTTAATTGTATACTGCATAGAACACTGTAAACGGTGCTTTTCATGCTTTAAATTTTTTTAAAAAAATATATTGCCAAATTCTTAATGGGAGTGAGATAATAATTGTGGTGTTGCAAAAACATGCCAGAGTGTCCTGAGAAGTTGCTTCAACTGCAAAATTCTCCACTCTAATCTCATACCCTACTGTTTTCAAGATGCCACTTTGCCAACAACATTCTTAGAAAGTGCTGATTTTTAGGTATATTAAGACAAAATAAAGCAAACAATAAGAACCACAAAGACAAACAAATAAAAATACCATAAGGCAAAAAAAGTTTTAAATTCATGATCAGAGTATAATTTCAAAAATTTGCACTACACAAATTTCAGAGAGTAAGTGTAGATCAGACTGCGGCTATTCAGTTGGACATCTTGGTCTTCAGTTTCTCTCCTTATCTTGACCCTCAAGAAAATTTACACCTTAAGCTCAGGCACCTCAACTCATTTATTAAAAAAAAAATCTTACTGATGAAGTCAGTGCAACCAAATAAAAGATAATACAAAAAGTAAATCCAAAGTTAGTTTTCTTTGGCACTCACATTCTTTGGGTAGAGAAATATTTTCCATCAGTTTTTATCTTTCCTGATGTATATTTAGTGCTTAGATGGCAAATGTGCCCCAGAGGTGTATAAGCTAAAGGCTAGGTCAGCAGCCTGTGGTGCCATTTGGGAGGTAGGTTGTGGGGCTATTAGAAGGAAGTGAGGTCTCGATGGGAGTTAGAGTTGGAAAATAAGCAGTAGCAAAAGTGTATGTGTGTACAGAATCTCTCTGGGGGCAGAATAGGAACATTGTGCTTCATCGAGGACTTCTACTTGGGCAGAGTGGACTTAATGTCATATCACAGGAGCTGGAGATGAAAGCTCCTTGTCTCGTCCAGAAGGGAAGAAAGTCTCTCACGTCAGAGTTCTAGGTAAACGGTGATGTGCCTGGAGAATAAGGAACTCAACCACAGTCCCTCCACCCTCCGATTAGCCTAAGTGAGGCGTCTTCTAGAGCCAGCAGAGAACCCTAATATGATTTAAAAGACTCTGTGTTCCCTTTTGTCACTCTAGTCCCCTGTCTGCTTGCTAATGAACTTTTGTCATGAGTGAACAGGTGTTTAATTCTACATAAGGTTTAAATGGCCCCATCCTGATAAAAGTTTACCATTGATATTTTCAGTTTTAGTAAGATCATCTGATCAACCACAGTGTATAACATATCCGAATCAGGGCTGTTTCATTGGAGGAAGAGGAGCTTGGGGTGAAGCAATTAGGAGAATTTGAATGCTTGAAGAGAAATGAGCCAGAGAATCCTGCACAAGGTGAAGAAAGCATAGTTAGTTGGTGGGCCCTGCTCACACCAGGGCTAGTCCTTGTGTTTCTGTCCTGCCTCAGCCAAAGCAGCGCTACTTAATTTATGATAGTGATATTTATTTCACTCCTTTAATATTTATATGTGTATGATAATTAACCTCTTTTATATTTATGGCATGTATACTCGAATGTATATTCTTTCCTAATCTATGAGCAGCACATTAAAATATAGTGCAATTGTCATCTTAAAATTTAGATTTCTTAATTTATGGGAGACTGGTTGAGAACACGAGTGTATCACAAATTATAAGCAGTTGTTTATTGAAGCAAACTTAGGAGTACTGTGCTATGTAGAATATTAATTTTGCAAGTTTTAAGTAAGTATTTTATGAAAAAGTTCCATAATTAACTAAAGTTAGGCAATTATTATATCCTTAAATATGAGGTCAGTATTTTATAATCAGTTTTATTTTCGTGTACTAACAATCAAAAATGGAAATTAACATTAAAATGAACTATCACTTTAAAGTAGCATGATAAAATATAAAAAACTTAGGAACGTGGTATATGAAAATCTTTACTATCTCTATACTGAAAACTACAAAGTATTGGAGAATAATTAAAGAATACCAAATAAATGGAGATGCATACTGTATCATGTTCATAGATTGACAGGATGACAGTTGACCACCACTAAGCTATAGTTTGGTCAACTCCAATCAAAATATCAACTGGAATTTATTTTTCAAAATGAGAAGTTAATTCTCAGATTTCTATGGAAATCCAAAGAGCGTAGAATTACTCTAATTTTTTTTTTATTTCGGACTGGGGATCGAACTCAGCACCTTGCGCTTGCAAGGCAGGCACCACAACCATTGAGCTAAATATCCGGCTAATTACTATAATTGTTAAAAGAATGACAAATTTGGATGGCTGAGATCAACTGATATGGAGGGTGCAGAACTAAGACTTTTTGCAACTGGTGAAAGAAAGGTAAGTAAAGAAATTGAACAAAATAGTCTAAAAAGAGACACGTATACAGTTGATTGATTTTTGACTAACTCATCAGTGATTGAATAGAGAAAGAAAAATCATTTGGACAAATTATTGTAGTACAGTTGGGTACATTTACTAGAAAACAGTGAACTAGAAACCTCTACCTTTCATCCAATGCAGGAACCAATTTAGGATCATTAGCAACCAACACATAAAAGTTAAAAAGCAAACTATTCACACGTCTACAACAACAAAGTCAAGTGTCAGAAACATGTTGAGCAATATAAATCATTTCTAAAAATTGTATAATATATTATTTATTTTATATGAAGTTTTAAAAATATTTATATATATATGTATTTATTGGTACATTTGAGGTATAAAATACATTTATATTTATCATTGGGTGTTTGTACCAGAATGTGATGTATCTTGGTTCTTGATTTTTTTCCCATTACCTGTGCACCCTTCACCCCCTCCACCCTTCCCTATTTACACAGAGTTTGATTCCATTTTTTTTTCTTTCTCATAATTTTTCCTTTCCCTTCTTCCCTTTTCCCTTCCCCTCCTGCCATCCCCAAACCCTTGGACCTTTTCCTATTTCAAATTATCAATTATTCATTTTAATCATTTTCATCCTTATTTACACTTTCAATTTCTCACACTAGAGAAACCATTCTGTATTTACACATGTGTGTCCTATTTATTTCACTTAAGAGTATGGCCTCAATATGCATCCATTTAGCTATAAATGTCTCTAGTTTCTCATTCTTTATGGCTGAGTAGTACTCCATTTTATTAAAAAACCACATCTTTATCCAGTTTCCAATTGATGGGCACTTGGGCTGTTTCCAAGCTTTAGCTATTACAAACTGTGCTGCTATAAACATAGGTGCACATATATCACTGTGGTATGATTCTTTTACTTCTTTGGGAAAGATTCCTGGTAGGGGATTAGCTGGGTCAAATGAGACGTGTAGTCCCAGTTCTTTGAGGTATCTCCATACTGATTTCCACAGTGGTTGCACCAGTCTGCACTCCCACCAACAATGGAGAAATGTTCCTTTCTCTCCACACCCCACCAGCATTTTTTATTGGTTGATTTCTTGATAGCAGCCACTCTTTCTGGAGTGAGGTGGAATCTCAATGTTGTTTTCATGTGCATCTCTCTAATGACCAGTGATGTTGAACACTTTTTCATATATTTATTTGCTGTTTTTACTTCTTTGTCTGAGAAATGTCTGTTCATTTTGGATGCCCATTTTTGAATTTGTTTTTTTTTTGGTACCAGGGATTGAACACAGGCCCTTGTGCTTGTGAAGCAGGCGGCAGAACCACTGAGCTAAATCCCCAGCCCTTGAATTCGGTTTTTAAATTTGGGGGGGGTCTGATTTTTTTCAGTTCTTTATATATTCTCGATAGTAGACCTTTGTCTTAAGTACAGTTGCTAAAAATTTCTTCCCACATTGTAGGTTGTCTCTTAGCTCTGTTGGTAGTTTCTCTTGCAGTGCAGAAGCTTTTGAATATGATGAAATCCCAGTTGTGGATTCTTTGTGCTAGCTCGTGTGCTACTGAAGATTTGTTCATAAAGTCATTTCCTATGCCAATGTCATCAAGAGTTCTACCTAACTTATCTTCTAGCAAGTTTAGTGTTTCTGTCTTAATATTTAGATCTTTAATCCACTTTGATCTTAGTTTAGTGCTCGGTGATAGGTATGGGTCTAGTTTTAATCTTTGGCAGGTTGAAATCCAGTTTTTCCAACACCATTTATTAAATAGGCTATTTTTCCTCCAGTGAGGGTGGTTGGCTCCTTTGTCAAAGATGAAGTGGCTGAATATGTCTGGAGTTGTTTCTGCATCTTCTAATCTATTCCACTGATTTTTGGGTCTGTTTCTTTGCCAGTACCATGCTGTTTTTATCACAGTAGCTTTGTAGTATAGTTTCAAGTTGGGGATCGTGATACCCCCAGCTATGTCTCTGTTGCCTAGAATTGCTTTTGCTATTCTAGGTTTCTTCTACTTCCAAATGAATTTTTGTATTGTTTTTTCTAGTTCTGTGAAGTATATTGTTGGAATTTCAATCGGCATTGCATTAAATCTATATAGTAGTTTTGGAAGTATGGCCATTTTCACTATATTGGTTCTTCCTACCCAGGAACAAGGGATATCTTTCCATTTTCTTATATCCTCTTCGATCTCCTTTTTCAGAGAAAGGTAGTTTTCAGTGTAGAGGTCTTTTGCTTCCTTTGTTAGGTTGATTCCTAGATATTTCATTTTTTTAGATGGTATTGTAAAAGGAATTATTTCTCGAATTTCTCTCTCAATGGGTCTGCTATTTGCATATAAGAAGGCTATTGTTTTTTTGAGTGTTGACCTTGTATCCAGCTACTCTACTGAATCTGTCAATTAGACCTAAAAGACTTTTGACTGAGTTTTTTGGATCTTCTATGTAAAGTATCATATCATCACCAAATAATGACAGTTTCACTTCTTCCTTTCTTATCTTTATTCCTTTTATTTCTTTCTATTTTCTAATTTCTATGGCTAATGTTTCCAGAACAATATCGAACAGGAGTGGTGATAGTGAGCATCCTTGTCTTGTTCCTGATTTTAGCATGAAAGTTTTCAGTTTTTGACCATTTAGTATGATGTTGGCTGTTGGTTTTTCATAGATAGCCTTAATCAGGTTGATATAAAGACCTTCTATTCCAATTTTCTTTAGCGTTTTTATCATGAATGGGAGTTGGATTTTGTTGAATGCTTTTTCTGCATCTATTGAGATGATCATGTGGTTTTTGTCCTTGACTCTGTTAATATAGTGTATTACATTTATTGAACTATGGATGTTGAACCATCCTTGCATCCCTGGGATAAATCTGATTTGGTCAGGGTGTATGATCTTCTTGATGATCCTCTGTATTCTGTTTACCAGTATCTTGTTGAGGATTTTTGCATCTATGTTCATTAGGGAGATTGGTCTGCAGTTCTCTTTTTGGGTTGGGTCTTTCCCTGGTTTTAGAATCAAAGTAATACTTGCTTCCAGGAATGAATTTGGAAGCCTTGCTTCCCTTTTAATTTCCTTGATGAGTTTAAAGAGTAATGGCAATAGTTCTTCTTTAAATGTCTTGTAGAATTCAGCAGTGAAGCCATCAGGACCTGGACTTTTCTTTGTTGGTGTTTTTTATTACGTTTTATTTACATTTTATTACAAGTTTTTTATTACATTTTCAATTTCACTCATTGTTATTGGGGTGTTTAGAATTTCTATATCTTCTTCATTTAATTTTGGCAATTTGTATGTATCTAGGAATCTGTCCATTTCTTCTGTGTTTTCTATTTTAGTAGAGTACAGGTTCTCAAAGTAGGTATTGATGATTCTCTGAATTTCCACTGGATTTGTTGAGGCTTCACCTTTTTCATTCTTAATTGCATGGATTTGAGCCTTTTCTTTCCTTTATTGATAAGATTGGCTAAAGGTTTATTGATTTTATTTATTCTTTCAAAAAACCAACTCTTTGATTCATTGATTTTTTGTATCATTCTCTTAGTCTCCATTGCATTGATTTCTGCTCAGATCTTTATAATTTCCTTTCTTGTATGAATTTTGGGTATGTTATGCTCTTCTTTTTCTAGGAGCTTGAGGTTCTGCATTAGGTTATTTAACTGAGTTCTCTCTGTTGTCCTAATATGGGCATTCACTGCTGTGAATTTCTCTTATAGAACTGCCTTCATTGTGTCCCACAGATTCCTGAATGTTGTACTGGCATTATCATTTACTTGTAGAAACTGTCTAATTTCTTCATTAATTTCCTCTGTGACCCATTGGTTGTTCAGGAGGGTGTTGTTCAATTTCCATGTGTTCATGGGAGTTTTGCCGTTTCTTATGTTATTGATCTCCAATTGTATTGCACTATGGTCTGATAATATACAGGGGATAACTTTGATTCTTTTACATTTACTTAGACATGTCCTATGAGCTAGCATGTGATCTATTTTGGAGAATGACCCGTGTGCAGCTGAAAAGAATGTGCATTCTGATTTTGTGGGGTGGAACACTCTGTAAACATACATTAAGTCCATTTGTTCAATAGCTTGGTTCAGTTCTAGAACTTCATTGTTAATTTTTTTTCTAGTTGATCTGTCTATTTGTGATAGAGGGGTGTTGAGTTCCCCAACTGCAATTGTATTAGTGCTTATTTGGTTTTTCATGTCCATTGATATGTTTTGTATAGTTGGGGGCATTCGTATTTGGTGCATATATATTTAGGATTATCATCTCTTCCTCTTGGATTGTTCCCTTCACAAGGATGTAGTGACCATCTTTGTCTCTCTTAATTAGTTTTGGTTTGAAATCTACTTTGTCTGCAAATAAGATTGCTACTCCTGCTTTTTTCTGGGATCCTGTCACGTGGAGAACTGTTTTCCATCCTTTTACTTTCAGTCTATGGATTTCCTTTTGAGTTAGGTGTGTTTTTTTTATACAGCATATTGCTGGGTTTTGCTTCTTAATCCATTCTGTCAGTCTATTTCTTTTGATTGGTGAATTGAGGCCATTAACATTGATAGTTATAATTGAGAGATATTGACTCATCCTTGTCATGATGTTTTACTGTTGTTGGCTCTTTTATTTCTCATTTTCCCCCCTTTCACTTTAGTGTCTTGCCTTGCGGGGTGCCTTCTCTCTGCTGGGCCTCATGATTTTGTGACCTTCATTGTCTTTTTCTAGGATATTGCTTAAAATTATTTGGAGTGCTGCTTTGGTGTTCACAAAAGTTCTCAGGTGTTCTTTGCCATGGAAGTATCTAATTTCCCCATTGATTTTGAAAGATAATTTTGCCAGATACAACAGTGTAGGTTGGAAGTTATTTTCTTTAAGGGCTTGAAATACTTCACTCCACCCTCTCCTTGATTTGAGGGTTTGTGTTGAGAAATCTGCCATGATTCTGATGGGATTTCCTTTGTAGGTGATTTGTTTCTTTTCTCTAACTGCCTGTAGAATTTTGTTCTTCTGTTGGGTTTCTGGGATCTTGACTATTATATGTCTAGGTGTAGTTTTTTTTTTATCATGGCTGGTTGGAGTTCCATATGCCTCACGTATCTGTACATCCAATTCTCTACCTCTGTCTGGGAAGTTTTCTACTATTACTTCTGTGAACAGATTTTTATGTCAATTGTACTTTCTCCTGCTTTTTCGTGGCCTCCTATGAGTCTTATGTTATTCTTCTTTGCATCATCTAGCAGCTGTTGGATTGATTTCTCATGATCCTTTACTATCTTTAAGAAATCTCTGTTTTCATGGTCCTTAACTGTGATCCTGTCTTCTGTATCTGATATTCTGTCTTTAGATTCTCTTAGTCTGCTCTGCATGCTTTCAAAGAGTTTTTAATCTCCTGGATATCTGTTTGAATCTGTTTCATGGATTCCATTTCTTTCTTATGTTGAGCAATCATGTTTTCCATTTCTTTCTTATGCTGGGCATTCATGGCTTCCAGCATGTTTCTGTTCTCATCTATTTTCTTATCTGTTTCTGCTCTAGAGATTCTAATCATGTCTTTCACTCTGCTCACCATGTCTGTATTTATCTGGGAGATTATTTCTGTTTTGAAATTTTCTAGAGCCTCATGCATCTGCTTTGTTACTTCCTGTGCTATCAGTTCAGGGTGTCCAAGTCATTGCGTATCAGACTTTTCCACCTCATTTCCCCCAGAATTTCCTTTTTGTGGCATGGAAGCCTGCCTTTGTGCCTTGCTTAAGTGTCTTCTCATTTTTGTTTTTGGTACTGTCCTTGGTTTAATTCCTGGGTTGATATTTCAGAATTGCTTGATGTAGGTATCTTTGTTGCTTGTGTTTAAAACCCTTTGGAACGATTGCTTTTCAGAGGTGTCTTCCAGATATAGCTTGTGTTTGGGTTTTGAGACTCTAATGTCTCTGAGGCTATTTTATTTTCCTTATACCAGGAAGGAAAACTAATTAGATCAATCACAACATGTTAGCCCAAATGACATAGTCAGCAATACCATAGCATCAAGCACAGCTTAGAAAATGACAATTTGTGGTAGTTATTAATCTTTCACCTTTAACTCTGTGAGTTAAATTAAAACCGAAGACCAACCTAATATAAGTTTATAATGAATAAACTCTTCATTATAGCATCTTTCCCCTTCAGGGTGGGGAGTTAAAAGCAGTTGGGGAGGGAGGGACAGGTAGAAAGAACAGGTGAAATTAGCAGTGAGGCCAGAAGATACAGAAAGATCACACAAACTCTAAGAAGTTTTTAAAGGCAAGAGAAAAAGGCAGAATGAAAGAACAAAGATGTGAATTGAATCACCTAACAGCAACAGGGAGGCTAGATACCGAATTTACTTTCCTTTAAACCTAATGATAATCAAGAGAAGGAAAAAGAGAAGAAAAGAACAATAAGGAAGAAATCCAAATTCAGTGCAGAAAGGAACAAATGGGGAGATGAGGAACTGTGTGGGACAGTGAGAGAGTGAGTGAGAGAGAGAGAAAAAGAAACGATAACAGAAAGAAAAGAAAGAAAAGTAAATATTTGGAGAGTTAAAAAAAGTAAAAATTAAGAATTAAAAATAAGAGAAAAAAAATTTTCTTTTTCTTTTTTGCAAATAGCAATAGAAATTATGGGCCTCCTTCACTGTATGCCTCTGCTGTCCCAGTAGGCAGCGTAGGAATCCGTGTGCATATAGGAGTCAATGAGTCTCAGCAAGGCAGCAGCAGACCAAGTACAGTAGTCTGATGTGCCTTTATTGTAGAGGTTCTCTTTACTTTTCCGCTGAGCTTCAGTTTTCATTGAGGAGCCTGAGAAGCCCTCTTAGTAACTCAGAAGTTACTAACTTCTGCTCTTATCTTGTGGCGCTCAGGACAAGGGTCTTTATAATCTCCTGTGCCTCTGTAGTATGGGACCAGGTAGCAGAAAAGCCAGAAGGCCAGGACTGGGCCTTGGAAGCGCCTATGTGGGTAAGGGGACCTCACCGTGGCGTGGGCGGGGCCTAGGATGGCCGGGGAGCTTCAAGCTTCTTGTCTCACCTGGCCGGTCTGTTGCAGCTTGGGGAGCCATATGAATTTTTTGAATAGGCAAAAGTAACCTACCATAGCAAAAACCGGAACTGGAAAAGGGTGTTGGGGGGTAATGGAAATATTCTGTGTATTGAGATGGTGGATATATAGTTTTTATATCTGCTCAAACTCAGAAAGCTTTTTACACCTAAAATGTAATTTTGTGGTAAGTATCTGAATTATGCCTCAATAAAAATAAATTTTCTTTAAAAATGTCTTTAAAGGGCCTGGGATTTAGCTCAGTGGTTACACCGCCTGCCTTGGAAGTGCGACGTCCTGAGTTTGATCCCTGGTACCAAAAAAACTTCGCAAAAAATCAAAATTGTCTTTAAATTGTTCATGTTTCCTTTGCATCACTTGGCCAGTGTATCACCAGCATTTTTGCAAAATGTGGTCTGCCTCAGAGCCCAAATATCAAGCAGTGTACTCCAGATACATAGAGCTAATACACTGTGGAGGGAGACATGAAAAGAGGGTTTGACACCTACTTATTGGAGCTAGCATGTCTGAAGTCTGTAGGGCAGGCCAGCAAGTTGGAAATGTAAGCAAGATTTTTTTTTCTAGTCTCAAGGCAAAATTCCTTCTGTGGGAACTCAGTCATAGCTCTGAGAGCCTTCAGTTGTGATTGGATGCTGCATAGTATTATGGAGGATAATAATTTTTTCTTCAAGTCACCCGATTACAAATGCTAATCATATCTAAGAAGTATCTCTATAGTTACATCTAGATTAGTATTTGACCTAATATTGCAGCTATTTTATGCTCTTTGCATTTCCTTTGACTCTAATACACCATATTGTATTTACTAATTGACACATAAATTAATCATCAATGCTTATAATTGGGTGAAATCTTGTGCAACTATAGATAAAGAGTAGGAAATTTTAGGGAAAGAAACATTCCAAGTAGAAGAATGATGGTTTATAAGTTGTTAATAAAACATTCAGATTATAGTTAGAGCTGTTAGTCTTGTCAATGGTATGAATGATGTTAGGTTCATGAAATAAACTCTACCTGGATGAGATGAACTTTGGTTCTCACACAAATACTAAACCTCCAAAAGAGAAGAGATACCTTGCTTACCCATGTTACCTTTACCATTTTATGTAGAAGAGTTAAAAGTGTAATTATATAAATTTCCAAATAGTGATTGTATCACATTTACTAATGGGAGACTCACTTGTTTCTTACAAGTGTTCTATAGATTGAGCAGGAGAGACTTCATCTATTTGCTGGAGGGACTTCTTCCCTTTGTGATGGATGAGAGGTTGTAAACACTAAGATGGGCTGACTTGTCAAGGGTTTAGTCATTTCAACATCACTCATTTTGCCAGATTTCATTTTAAATCACAGAAAATTGGTACATGTGTGGACCTTACATTCTTGTGGGTGGAAGATAGAGTACAAGTAATTCAAAAAAGCATACAGTAAGTTGAAGAATAATGAAGTGTGATGAGTGCTGGGGGAATTAAATGGATTAAGGTAATGGGGGACACTGAGAATACTTGGTGGGGGTTTGCTTTTTGAAGAAGATGGAGTGTAGGCAGATGCTTGAAGGAGTTAAGGGAAGGGAAGGAACCCTGCAGGTATCCACTCCACTAGTGGAAGCACCCAGTGCAAAGCCCCAAAGTCTGCTAATTTCGATGAGAACCATGGTCCTGTGCAGTTTGTTTTTTTAGCAAATAAGCATTGAGTAGACTTTCTCTGAAAACTCAGTGCTGGGCAGTGGAACTACAACATTAAAAATAAATACAGTGCACAGGAAGTTTCTAATTCCTTACTCTCTTCACCATACGAGTATTGCTAAATCATAAACTATAAAGCAGTTACCAAAGTCTTTAAATATATTTTGCTTTCAGAACTCTTTTTACACAATGAATTATTTTTGAGTATATAGAAATTATGTAATTGATGAAGATCAAACATTCCTAAATTCAAAACTGTAATTATGTAGTTTCAAGTGATAAATGCCGAAAGTTTGTCTAGGTGATATAACCTATGAGTGATTCTTAGTTGATAATAATCCTCATTTTTTAGCATGTTGGAAAAATCCTCTGCTCTACACTATGAGAATGCTAGACTGGAGTTAATTCTAAAAACTATACTAAAAAATTACTATTTATAAAGACAAGAGAGGACATTGAAAGTTTAGCTGGAATAATAACATGATCAGACCTGTGTTTTTTGCAAGATTACCTTTCATTGCCAGTTAGCTAATGGAGGCCAAATAGAGTAAATGTATTGAGGAATGCTTATTGTCAGTTATAGTTATCTGATTCATTTTGTTGCACAGTGATTGAAGTTGTTCTGTATTTAATTCCTTTGTTCCTATTGCCCAAAACAGCTTCAAATTGCAGGGTTTTTTGCATTATATAAAACAGTGCTTCCAAGTTGGAAATGTCTTCTCTTAAAGGTTAACAATTAAAAATAGCTTTCTTTTAGCTTTGCCTGAGCAGCTTCAAGTGAAATATGGGGAACAATTGAAGCAGACACTGGTGAAGGTGTGTGCACACACTTGCAGATAGACATCTGGTTTGCATGTCTGTGAGCTGGTTTGACATTTATATGTTTGGATAAACTTTCATTGTAGTCTCCTGTTTGAAAATATAGCCTTCTGTGTTCGAGCTTTTTAATTTGATCTTGCTAAATTAGGGTGAATGAAAGCATTATTACATAAAGATTTTTATATTGAATATTGAATTTGCCATCAGAAAAGGTCCCTCTACTGTTACTTAATATTGAGTGGCTTTAGATTGAGATCCTTGCTGTTTAAGAAAATGGAGAAAAAGATAGAAATCAATATATTCTGGCTTGACTGGCCAAACCTCTATTTCTTTGTAAAAGATTTCACTTGAAATCCTCCACATGTTCTCTCTTCTATTTCTGTGCGATATTCTTTCCCATTCCAAAAAGCCTTTCTGCTGTGGTAATTGTCCTTTGTTTCATTGTTTCACAATAACCAAACACACATTCTTGATAAATTGTCCTATATCATGTTATATTTTGATCTTTGATGTTGCTGTCAGGAAGAATACCAATATGAAATTGTAAGTGTGGTTTAATTCAACCTGTGTGGTGCTGGAAATAGTATGAATATTCATTTTTTGGCAGGATTTATGCCTTTGGCTTTGCTGGTGATTTAGATTTTCCATGCATATGGATGTGTGGTAGCTCTTTCTCAAATATCTAATGCTCATTTGCAAATGTTTCTCACTTGCCAGATGGTAAATATGCAGCCAGTATTTTCCAGACAGTATTTTTTGTCTGAGTAGAAATCTGTGTATGTTTTACGTTTTTCTTGTGTCTTTCTTATCTGTGTAAATATTAAATGAGATAAGTCCACAGCAAAGTGTTGGTTCTGTGAATCCTCAGATTCCTGCATTTGTGGTTTTATTCAACATCGGGGAATGCTTCACTTGCTAACATAGTGGTTGCTAGTGAGATAATCTTAACCAAACTCTTGCTGAAATATGTTCTAGTCCTGATCACCTATATCAGCCAGAGAGAAAAAAAATTAGAAATGTTAAAATCTATCTGAGTATTTATTAAGTGTGTAGATCCACTTGGGCCTCAGGAGATGCAGAATAATGTTGGAACACACTGAATGTTTTCTTGAGAATTGTTTCAATGTGCATTTAAAATTGCTTTTTCCTTTCTTTCTCTTTATTAGTTTTGATTATTTTTTAATATTATGACTAGAAAAGCTTATGGTCCTGTATATCTTGGGAGTTTTGAAGGAACTTGTAAGAGACCTGTAAAAGCCCTGATTAATCAATTATTGTTTTAATTATATTAATCAATTATTGTTTATAAAATACATTTGAATTGGGAAAATGACAGAATACCAATGTTAGCCTTCAAATTAACTTTGTAAATGAGGCATTTCTTTTGAAATAAATGTGTATAAAACTCAGTGTGGCATAATGTAAATTACCCCCCCTCCCTTTATTTTTTTGGTACCGGGGATCGAACTCAAGACCTTGTACTTCTGAGGCAGGCGCGGTGCCACTGAACTAAATCCCTGGCCCTAAATTACAGTATTTTTGAAAACTTGGGTACGTGAGTGAATATTATTCATTGAAAACCTGCCGTGTTCCTGCACTGAACTTAGGTCTCTAGGTCATCAGATGTTAAACTTAAAATGATTCTGTCGGGATTATTACCATTTTACAAGTTAGAAAACACAAAGTATTTGAGTTTTTGTTGTTTGCTCAGTCATGCTTCTAGCAGAGGGAGACATAGGGTAGAATAACAGGCCAGTTGGGAACTAAGCCTTTAATGTCAACAACTACTATACCATGGTTGAAATAAGTATATGTTTTTCAAATAACAATGTAACTATTTCAAGCAATGATTTTGGCTTTGAAACCACATGGCTATCATTAATATGAACTCCACACTTTAACGGTACTCTATTAACAGCATACCTTCACCTTGTCATCTCTTTCTCTCCCATTATACATTTGTCCTAGTTGTCTTTGCTATAAAATAGTACAAAGTAGATTACTTCGAGATTGAAATGATGACTTCATTCAAATTCATGCATATCCTCTTGGCATTGGTTCAGTTCCTTGTTTATGTAAGACTGGCAACTAGATCACATTGCATCCTGAAAGGCTCATCTCGGGTATTGGCATTTGCCACTCTTTAAAGATGTCTTAATTATATCCAATGCAATTATCTGTTTCAACCATGCAAATCTTGAGACTCTCTCTTATGTGATTCTTGCTTTATATTCTATAAATTATCTTGTCTTCCTCTCAAGTCCATGTATCTTCGTTAACTCTTCCCTTCTCAAGAAATTGTGTAATTCACATCCATCCCACCTTTCCTAAAATAGTAGAAATGTGTGTGTGTCTACTGAATCACAATTCTTTTTCTTTATATAGAACCTGAAGTGTTTTCTTATGTATTGTGTATTTATATTTAACTCAGGATATCTGGATTTGTGCTAAGCACATCATGGATACTTGTTGTCTGTTAAATGAGTTGCTTTGGATATTTTAAGATAAACAGAAACAGCAAATATATTTTTAGATAAGGAGAAATTAGACTCAAAAAGGATTCAAGAAAGTGTCCCACTTCCTGCTTTCTCTATAACAGTACTTATAGATGATTGAAATGCTAATAAAATCTTTTGTCTAGGATATTATAAATGCACTTAGTATGCAATAATCCAGACATATCATGAGGTTCAATTTTAGAACACTCCCTAGGAATTTATCTTGAGACAGAGCATTATTCACTCTACCATGGGTAATTAAATGCATGACAGCAGAAGAGAAAGGAAATGCATGGTAAATGTGCATAATGGGCCCCAGTGCTTTTATAACCAGTAAATTAGGCAGCATGAGGGTGACACTCAAGGAAGAAAAACCTTGTCTTTGCCATTTAATCTGTAAATCCATGCGTAATGTTTGAAAATTAAAGTCATCTGGTGTTTTGTTTTTCAACTTTGCTAATACTATGAAATTAAAAAGTAGAAGGTTCTCCTTTCCATTGGCTGGCTATAGTCTCTTCTTTAAAGGATTACCCTAAATCTTTTCTTAAAATGGGGAAATTCTGAAAACTTGAATTGGGGACTTTCCTTCATTTAAATGCTTTAGTTTCATCTTTTGCATACATGAGAAGAAAATTATAAAATTATATAATAAAATTAAAATAGTAGGTCTTGTCCAAGAGCTGCTTTCAGAAGAATTTCTATATAAATTAAGGTTGCTAAATACACTACATCTACTATGATGGGACTGAGTCCTGTCCTCCTACATCCTAAGTCCTGTAGATTCTGCTCTCCTGAGCATATTTGGGAACTCCAGGAGCACATTTCTGTTCTTGCCCATATTGTTACAAAATCAGGACTTTTATAACCATGAACTGTAAAATGCCATGTCTTGATTCCAGGACCTCTTTGATAGTCTGTTGTCATTTTTATTTGAGTAGGCTATATTTTTAAACATTTTATTGAAAACTCATACATACATCGACCAATAAACTTTCAACCCCGTCCCCCTTAGGTCAGGATGCTGTAACAAATTTCCATAGAATGGATGGCTTATGTAACCTGAAAATATATTCTCACGGTTCTGGAAGCTGGAATTCCCAGATCAGAGTGCCAGCATGGTTGGGGTCTAGTGGTGGCCATGTTCTGAATTTCTAGCCAAGATTGGTTTCCTGTATCCTCACATTGTGCAGAAGAGCTCTCTGGCCTTTTTCCAGAAGTACTAGTCTCATACATGAGAATTTCATTCTCATTACAGAACTACCACCTCAAGGCTCCATTTCTAAATACATGACATTAGGTGTAGTACATTAGAATTAGGTTATCAACATAGGAATTTGTGAGAGGGAGGCACACTGAAGCCATAAAACCCTCTAAAGAAAATGACTACTAACATTTTAGTGGGAAACATTTTAGTTTTCCTAGATGCATTTATTTCCATTATCAAATCTATCCATTTATATATCTGTGTATACATATGGAGTTTTATACCCTGGAGGACTTTCCATGCCAGTATGTTTAACTCCTTTATTTTGTTGTAACTGCTATAAACTATTTCATGGTCTGTTGATACTGCAGTGAACATTAAAGGGTGTATTTTTTTTGGTATCATGCTCATGTGTGCTTATTTCTGTATAAGAGAAATGGTCTGTTTTTAGAAGTGGAATTCTTAGATTAAATAGTATGTGTTTTCTTTTATGGTTGCTACCTTCTTCATTGCCACCACCAAGCTCATTATTGTGCCTGCCTCTTCTTTCCTTGTTTGCATTTTTACTACCTCTGGCCATGTCCTTGGCCATACATGGTGTTTCACATAAAACTTGACACCTGGAAGATTTACTTTTGCCTGATTTTTCAACCCCTCAGGGGAACATAAAATATGTATTACAAGTTGTTGTCTTACTGCAATTCTTATTACTTTCCTAGTCACCAACTGACCTTAAAACAAAACTAAGTGATCATCCAGAAGTATGTTTCACATATTCAGGTTATGAGGGGCTGGGCAGAAGCCATATACAAAAGCACTGAGCTCTACCTTTTCTATATCTACTCCTACTACTTTTGTTTGCCATAATTATTGTAAGGCAGAAACCATAGGTTAGAAAAGTGAGTCTTAGAAATAATACAGCAATTAAAAATTGTTTCTATCCCCTAGAAAGTTATTTTATTTCTGACAATCTATACCATTTAAATTGTCATAAAAGTATAGAGAATTGTATGTATAAAAGTGTCCCAGACAACATTGGAAATCACTTAACTTACTCTACAGGAATAATTGAATAAACTGACAGAGCCTCAATGGTGAGTTATAGATTTGTTAAAAACTGCTAATAACAATTATGAAAAAAAATTATGAGAAAATAGCAAATATTTGTTATGTTAAATAAGTAACAATCAAAATTATGTGAAAACATATGATTTTGGTTGTGAAATCTTAGTCCACACAAAACAGAAAAAAACATAAACTGAAAAAATAATAAAAAGCCTGTGTCCTTTAATTGTATTTCCCATGATATCTCTATCGTAGAGAAGAAACAAAATAATTATTTTCCAAATAATATATTTTAATTTTTGAAATTTAGAATAATATGTTGTTGTGTAATATGTAAATATGTAAATATTAATATGTAAGCATGTTAATATTTAGTTCATATTCAGGCCCTTGCTTTTCTACCAAATGAGATACTTGTTAAGCGGTCATATATCAAAAAAATTTTAAGTGTTGAACAAAATTATTTTACAAAGAAATATGAAATAATATCAAATAAAAGTTTTAGTATTTTAAGCATTGGCTGCTAAATTGGACTATTGTATGTTGTTTATAGAATCTATGATATTTTGCTAAAAAATAGTGCTTGGTCATAGATTGAAAATCGTTAAGTGTGGAAAAATTTAGAGATTATTTTTTGTTTCTCTTGCCTTAGTTACTTGCTTAAATAATCAACTGTGTTAATTAAATGATGCAATAAATGTAGACTCATGTACTAGTAATTACTGTTATAAATATGGAGGCAATACAATAGCATGAGTTTTACATTCTTACTGCGTAGATTGCAAATTTTATATTTTTTATTGTCTGGTATGATACATTATAATGTTAAAAATTACATGCTTTCAAGTATTTGTTATATTTCTTTGATGAATAAAATTAATATAATGCTTTGGGCAACAGGATTATTAATGGATTTGAAGTAATGAACACCTACCCCACTAGTAAGATCCTTAATATTTTACAAAAACACTTAATCTGTGTGAGTACTTATGAAGAATGATAACTTTTGGTTTACATAGAGGAAATCCATGAGAAGAAATTGTGTTCAGAAAAAAAGAATGTAGAAGTTAATCTCTAGTATGTACAAGGCTCTGTGTAGATGCTTTGCACATGTTATTTTACTTGAAATTTTCAGTTGCCCTGTGAGATAAGATGGTATTAGTGTCTGTATTTAACTGCAAAAGAAACTGAGCCTCAGGAAGTTTAGATAGTTTCTCTAAATAATAAATAACTATAAGAGCTGGAATACAAAATAGTTTTGTTAGTTCCATGTGTTCTTGGAACTTGTCATGATCTTTGACCGAGAAAAGTGAGATTTATCTAGTCCTAAGAGGTGGTACTAAACAATCACCATGATTGTTACATCACCCTCATTCATACTTCTTCGGAATGGTTGGAATATTCTGCTGGGAATAGAATTGTGGAAGTATCATGTTTACCTAATAGAACCCCTATCATTTAATGGCCTTTGCTACCAAAGAGTTCTCTGTTTGTTCACTAGATTTAAAATTATTAGAGCAGTGAGCAAAGCTTCTTTGTGATCATGTAGTTTGCTCTCAACATCAATTCTATCCTAAATTCTTGGGGCTCAGTCTAAACACTATAATGCTTTTTCCATACTGGTAATTAGTTTAGGAATAGAGGATTAAATTAATCCTAGTCATTAGTATATAAAGAAAATTCTGCTAAAGGATATGGAAAATTTTTCTTGATCTTAGGAAAACATGACCAAAACTGGAGGTCTTTCTCACTTTCTTCAGCACTGTTTTGTGACTTGTTTCCTGTACTTGTGATTTCTAAAACCCTCATGGCTATCTTGCTAGCATTTTGTCAATGGAACTGACATTAAAGATGACAAAGCAGACAGATATTGGATCTTGGTGACATAGTTCTACCACCAGATGAGTTATCCCTAGGATATATTTATCTGACTTCTCTTACATGAACCAAAAGACTTCATGCTGCATAATATTTAAATAAAGGATATTTTTCATTCCTGTCCAATATACTCTTTTCTGGGGTAGCATTTATTACATGTGGTGGGCACTGCTATTATGAGATTTTAAAATGTGTGTATGAATGAGTAAAGTGGATAGGGAATACAGCAGAGAAGGCTCTTTCAGGATGGGATGTAAGTGATCCTTGTTATTTCCTTTAGAAACACTGGAAACTGTACCTCCTTGTGCCTTTGGAAACCGACCATGTGCCTGTAAACTTTAGAGGAATGACAAGAAGAGTCAGTACCTCGTTGTTTTGAGTATGTTTGCAATATACAATGAAGAAGCAAACTTACGATAGTTTAGCTGTTTCAAAGATATTGCTAGCTGTGACTATGAAGCTAGGTATTTAACAGAAGATAAGTTTAGGAAAGATGAATCTAATGTCTCTTGCTTCTCGTAGGGACCTGGCATTAAGCATCCATTGTATCATCAAAAGGGTGGAGGCATAATTAATACGTGAAATTCTATTTGACATTATTTTTCAATCACTTCATGGCAGAGGCCCTTAAACTGAGGATGGTAAAACAGACAATTACAGAACCCATTGGGAACTGGAATGTCCAGATACTTCAAGTGGGACTGAAACTCACAAGTTACTTTTAAAAGCTTCTGGATTTAACTACATACAGATACTTTGGAGGCCTCCTGA
This sequence comes from Heterocephalus glaber, assembly GCF_053883595.1. Classification (NCBI taxonomy): domain Eukaryota; kingdom Metazoa; phylum Chordata; class Mammalia; order Rodentia; family Bathyergidae; genus Heterocephalus; species Heterocephalus glaber. The sequence goes on from NW_028258156.1 coordinate 13,647,240, forward strand.
GTCTTTGTGATAAATCTGTATGCAAAGCACTGCTTATCCTCCTGACAGCCTGTAAATGCTAACTCCATAAGGCAAGTCTCCAGGCTCCTCAGAGTACTGAGGAAATGACCTAATCTAGGTGGTTGAGAAGGTGTTCTCCATGCTGCTTCTTAGGGGTTGGATCTTACTGTCCCACAAAGGCTCATGTATTGAAGCCTGCAGGGTCAGTCAAGGGGCCATGGACTGAAACATCTGGAGCTGTGAGCAAAAATAAACCTTTTTTCAGAAGTTGATTTTCACACATTTTATCATGGTGATAGAAAACTAACTAACAATACTTTGTTCAGTTAGGCCCATAGAAGAAAATGGATGTGGTCAAGGCTTTCAAAAAGTGAAAACGTGCACTATGGAGGAATAGATTTGCTTCCCAAATCTAGAAATCTCTTTCCCTGTTTTGGAGTATATGATACAGGGGTGCTTGGAACAGTGATATCTTTGGATTGGTTTGTATCTACTCCTTTTCTTGTATTTTGTCATACTATTTTGTTTTTTCTCCACTATTGACGGATATGTGAATGTGAAGGAGTACATATACTTCATCATTTAGTTATCATTCACTGAGCAATTTGAACTAAATAGCTGTTACCTGGAAATCCTAGGCTTGATTCAGGGACCAGATGAGACTTTGTTTTTTTCTCTTTTATGAAAAGAATAGGAGCATGAAAGTAGGGCTGGGCATTTTTGAATAAATGGTAATAAAGATGCATGTAGAAATTTTATAGCTAAAACTGTAGTTAACATTGTTGGCTGCCTACTGAGCAGCTATTGTCCTCTTCTTCTTTTCTAAGAGAACCGAAATTTTAGTATGTATCTCTGTTGCATAAAATCATGTGCCTGGGGAAAGCCAACCTACCTTTGTCCCAGGTATGACTTGGTTACTCTAAAGATAATCTCATATCTCTTGCTAATGATTGCTTTGGAACTTGACTGAATTTTAGCCATTGGGATGAGAAGAGACATTTTCTGGAAGTTTCTGAAAAAAATTTTTTTTTCTTCTTTTCCAAGAAGTCTATGGAATCATTTTCTCTTGCTGGGTTTGAAGAGACAAATCTCGATTTCCTCTACATAAGCATCAAAAGTAATCCCCAACATGAGGCTGGTACTGCTGACACCAGATCACAATGATGGAGATCTAAATGGTCAACAGTTATAAGAAAAAAAATGCTCAGTATAATTGATCATTAGTGAAATGCAAATCAAAACCATGATGAGCTAATACCTCTCTCCAAGAAGAATGGCTAGTATCAAAAGGAAGAGGATAAATGCTGGCCAGGATGTGGAAGAAGGACCTTTTGCCCACTATTGGTGGGAATATAAATTAGTGGAGCCACTATGGAAAATATTATGGAGTTTCCTAATATAATTATAAATAGAGCTAGCATACTCAGTGTATATGCAAAGGAAATGAAATCAGTACGCCAAAGAGATACCTGTACTTCCATGTTTATTTTAATACTGTTCACAATAGCCCAGATACAGAATCAACCATCCATTAATGGATGAATTAATAAAGGAATTGTGTATCTATTAGTTTGCGTATGCATCAGAATACTGTTCTTCCATAGAAAAAGAACAAAACCTGTCACGTGTGACAACTTAAATGAACCTGGAAGACATTATTTTAAGTGAAATAAGCCAGACACAGAAAAACATATAATTTCATCTATGAACTCTGCAAAAGTTGATCTCATAGAAACACAGAGTAAGTTTCCAAGTGCTGAAGGGAGGGGTGAATACAGAGATTGGTCAATGGGTACAAAGGTACAGAAGAGGAGTACTTTATGGTATTTTATTTGTACAGTATGGTGACTATTGTTAATGATAAAATATTTTATGTTTCAAATTAAAGAGGATTTTGAATGTTTTATTATAAAGAAATCTTAAGTTGATGAGTATAATTACCCTGATTTAGTCATTATACAATGTATACATGCATTAAAATATCACATTGAATTTCATAAATTTGTAGTTACTATTAATGGGAATTAAAGTTTTTAAAAAATCATACAGAATATGTTCATAATGGAGAGACCCTGGATCCTTAATGAGAAGCTGGTGCCCTGACTGTAAAGAACTTGGAGAATAAGATAATATATGTCTTTATTAATCTTAAATAAGCCTGTGTGATTTATGATTTTCTGTTACTTGAAAGGTAAAAGTCTTTACTGATAAAGATTTTCCTTGAACATATACAGAAAGTGGCTTAATCCAAAGGCTGATTTTATTACTTCACCAACTTGGAGTCATTGACACAGTCTAGGAGAATTTAATAAGGCAGAGGTGGGCTACCATGCTTTCTTTGTCATGATTTGTTTCTTTTAACTTGAAGCAGGGGAAAATATGCTGAAAGTGCAGGGTTGTAGAATAGGCAGAAGAAACCCAGAAGAGGAAGAAGACAAATTTGTCCCAAGTCACAAACTTTCGATGAGTTCAAATTGATGAATTAAAAATTGCTCTGGGTGAGTAGGGCACCATAGTGAGAATCAGGAGCCGGGGCTGATGTTTCACTAACAAGTAACTTGGCTGTAAAAAAATAAGTGCAGTTCCTTGGTACCACTTTCCTCTTGCTAAAATGGAAAGACTGACATGGTTCTTCTCTTAAATCCCATATAGCTCCAAGGTTCTTAAATTATTCGATCAAGTGAACACTGGAGTTTTGCTTTGCATAATTTATGAAATAGTTCTTTTATTTCTCTCTTTATTACAGGAAGATTTTGTTCCCAGTGGGCTGACTTATTACCATGGGAAAGAAAAGACTTTTATAATCTCTTGTGTAAATCTATATTGTGATTTTTAAAATCATTTTTTGTTTAAACAAGGAATTTTGCCATGAGTTGTTGGCCAGAAGCTCTGACATGTTCTCCCCAAATATCCAGTAAACATTTTATTTCATCAACTTTACTAATAAAAATATTTTAAACATATAATAATTAATGTAATTTTACTAGGATAAAATATTTTTCCTCTTATGTCTATTAATTTTTTCTAACACCAATTAGGGCCAATTATAGAAGAATCTGAAACAGTGTATTTAAGCCAGATGGTAAAAGAGATTTTGTGAAACAAATGTAGAATGTGGATTACATATGTTTTTATCTATTCAGTGGTAAATGTTTAGCAACCTCTATAATGACTGCACATTAGGTTTACAGATTGTGAAATAAATATTGATGATATCAAAGTTACACTAGTTCTGTTGCTCATTAGATTATAATTACATTGTTTAAATGTATGTATATGAATTACATATGGAAAAGTTTAAAAATCTGTAAGTTATTTACTGTTAACAGAACAGTTTGATTTAAGAAACATGAAAAATCTCATCAATGCCTTTTTCTTTATTAATATTCAATATTTAGTATTCAGAAATGCTTTCATTTCTTAGTATGGAAGTATCTAAAGCACTGTTAGTATATGTTGGGGAAAATAATCTACACAGATTGTAGAATATTAAATGTCACATCCTTGAGTTCATTCAACAATTTAGACTGTCATCTTTTGATTGAAGTACCGCTTTATTTTTCAAAAGAATGTGATTTTGAAAATGTCTAGTTTTACAGGTTGATTTGTATTACAACAATGAAAAACATCGATTTCATGCTGTTAAATATGCGTTTTTGTTTTAGTACATTTCATAACACACACTAATTTTGCTTATACCTTGCAGCTGAAGATTTGGTGAATAGGCAACTTTGAGAGTAAAAAAATTCTAGAATTTAATTTTTAACAACATGTATATATTTTTCCACATGTAAAATTTAATTATTTTGATAAATAATGAATGATAATATTGTGTAACATCATTTTAATGATATCCATTATGAATATTAACATACTGTATTTTAAACTGTATTTGGAGAATATGTTTTTAAAGTTCAATAATTAGAATACAGTGTGGTGTAGTTTGGATGTTGAATGTTTCCTAAAGGGTTGGCTTTTATGTGTTCATATTCTTATTAAGATCCTGAGGCAGATATAACGATAAGTCATTGATATTCTGGGGGTTTTTTTGGTACCAGGGATTGAACTCTGGACCTTGCGCTTGCGAGGCAGAAGGCAGAACCACTGAGCTAAAACCCTACCCCTGATACTCTATTGTTAATTAAATATATAACATCCTGTACAGGAAGGACATTTAAATTACTCTGAGGGCTACAAAGAATGATTTTAGTTTAGCAGTGAAAGATTTTTAATAGGAATATACTTATGCTTTCTTTGTTTCTTGACACAAAAGTAAAATGGTTTATCCCACTATTTCCCAGTACTTCTTGTAAGAATTTTTGTACATATGCATACATATTTTCTTTAGTTTTAGTATGCTTCCAGTTACTTTATTTTAAATTATAAAGTGTTACAGCATTAATTATGACTCCTCAGAAGTTCCATTCACAACCACATTTCTTATGGTTTTGGAATCACTACTCACCTATATTTACACCTTTCCTTATGAACCAGACAAATCACAGTAAGTGCTGTATTAACCTGTTTGTCACTTCCCTCATAGTGCCCTGTAGCATATTTTACTTCGCTGGTTGCCAACATCTTCTAGGTAGGTGCTCTCCTACTAAATCCAGGAGCCAGAATTTTTCTTCAGCACCCAGGATAAGATGTATACTGTAGTTATCTTTAAAAATGTTCAACTATCTTAAATAAGTTGCAGCCAAACTTGCCTTTTCTTCTTACTCTGTACAACTTAGAAACCTCTATTTACTCTTCTCTCTTCTATTTGCACTTAAATACCTTCTGTTTCCTCATTTCATGGAATATGGTGGTACAGTGAATGTACAGGAATATATAAAAATAATTTCCTTAGTAGATCCAAGGCTTGGATAAACCACAGTTTTTATAGTGAATTCACAAAAATCCCAGATGAAAAGTAGCAGTCTGTTTTATGGCTCATGTAAGAAGATGTCAACTTTTATAAAATGACAAAGTACCTATTATTTCTATTTAACTCCTGATGTACCTATTTTAAAATAAAAGATGATTTAGATTGTGACGTTAAACTTTAATTGAAATGTTTGCTTTTTAGAAGCTATATTAATTGATGTAGGTTTTGAATCATTTGCTTTTGAATTTCTTACTGCTTTTTCTTTGTAAGAAATATATACATATATTCTTTTCTGCATTGATTATATTTATTTCTGTCATTTGCATGGACATAACTTCGCAACAGAATGCCTCTAGTCCTAAATGATCATCTGATCTCTAGAATCTTAATTATAACTATTTCAAATAATTATGATTCTGTTTATTACATACAGGCTTGGCGATCAGAAGATACTCCATTACCACTTTTTAAATGAATTAACTAATTAACTTATCCTAAATATAACATATACTCTATCCCTTTTGATATAACTTAGAACACTTTGTTCTAAATGTATGTAAAATAATCTTTTCTTGGTATACTGTTCCATTAATTTTAGCAAGTGAATCAAGTAACCACTAGTACATCAAGACAAAACATTTCCTCACCACAAAAATTCCTTCAGCCTGTCTCATTTTATTCTTCACCCTACACCTAGGAACTATAGACTTTTTTTCTGTTCATACAGTTTTGGGTTTTCAATAATGTCATATAAATGGAATCAAACAATACACATTTCTTTCATTTAACATTATGCACTGGAGCTGACTCCATATTACTGCTGAATAGTATTCATTTTTATGGAGGTACAATATAATGATTAACATGACCCTGTAGAAAAGTATTTGATTTATTCAAGGGTTTGGTGATTATAAATAATATTGGTATAAATATGCATGGTGACATATTTTATATGACCAGAAGTTTTTTTAAGAGTGAAGAGTTGAAAGTGTGATTGCTGAGTTATATGGAAAGTGCATATTTAATATTTTTAAAACATTCCCCAAATAATTTTTAGAGTAGGTCTACCATTTTTTCTGAGATTAGAAATGTGTAATATTTAGTCCTTTATTCTACACTCAATGTTACTTGTTCTTTTTTTATTTTAATCATTCTAATATGTGTGTAATGATATTTCAAGTGGTTTTGTGTTTCTCTAATGACCATTGTTGAAGATTATATTGTTTTGGTTCTCATTTGCTTTCCATATAGATTTATGGATGAAATGTTTGTATAAGTCTTTTGTCCATTTGTTAGTTGGTGGTTTATTTTTCTTCTGAGCATTCTAAGAGTTCTTTACTACAAGTCCCTTGTCTTATAGGTGATTTGTGAATTTTTGTCTTAATTTTTAATTTGCCTTTTTGTCTTCATAGTGCTGTCTTTTGCCTAGTAAATACATTACTTTTTTTTTTATTTTCGGTACCTGGGATCGAACTCGGGCCTTGTGCTTGCGAGGGAGGCACAGCACCACTGAGCTAAATCCCTGGCCCAATACATTACTTTTTATGGGAGTTTGAGTCCAGGACCATCGTGTATACCACAATCTGTGGATACTCTAGTTCCTTTTGTGAAATGGCAAGGCATTTCCATATAACCTAAGCAATCCTCCTGAGTATATCATCTCTAGATTACCCGTAATAATTAATACAATGTAAATGCTATGTAAATAGTTTTTAGGTTATATTGTTTAGGAAGTAATGGAAGAAAAAAAATGTACATGTTCAATATAGGTACATTTCTTTCACAAATCTTTTCTTTCTGCAGTTGGTTAGATCTGTAAATGTACAATAGGAAGATACAGAGGACTGACATACCAGGTTTTTTTCTTTTATGGAGTGTAATTTTTGCATTTTGTTTAAGCGGTTTCTTAGTTCAAGGTCAAAAGTTTTGTGGTTTTCTTCTAAATGTTATGTGATTTTTTTTTTTGGTTCACATTTAGGTATAGGATCTATTTTGAGTATTTTTGTAGAATACAGTGTAGCAGTTTTATACACACAGCTATCAAATACAACTTATTGAAAAGACTGTTCTTTGCCAATAGAATTCCCTAGCACCTTTTTCAAATATCAACTGGTGATGTATCTATTTCTGGACTCATTCACTTCCACTGATCTATGTTTATACTTGTGCCAATACTCTGCTGTCTCCAATGCTGTAGCTGTATAATATCTTAAAATCTGTTAGTGTGGTCTGAGTGTGTAGCTCACTAATGGAGCACTTTTCTAGCGTTCAAGAAATACTGTGCTCCATCCTCAGCACCAAAAAGTAACTACAGAAGCAAAGCAAACAAAACAACAGAAAACAAAATACATAGCACAAAATATGTCAGTGTAATATTCTCAACTTTTATACTCTTCAAAATTGTTTTGGCCCTCCCAGTTCATTTGATTTCCTATATATGTTGTAGAATAAGCTTATCATCTATTCAAATTCTTGTTTGAGCTTTGTTTTGGTTTCATATAGTCTGTAGATCAATTTAGCAACAATTGACAACTTGAGAGAATTCTTTTAATCTATGAATATAGCATCGAAGGTAAGATCAGAAATACAATGAATGTTTAAATTTTTAAAATTTATTACAGTAATAGACACATTGACAGTTAATTTCCTTAAAAGTATTCCCCTCAGTATACTCCTTCTTGCTTTGAGCACACTTATACTGTTGTCCCTGTCACTTTCTGAAGCAGTTCTAGAAGTCTTCTTTTATGAGTGTCTTTAGTTGTGGTGTCACAGCTGCCTTGATGTCTGAATCATTGCAAAAGATTTATCTTTCATAGTCATTTTGGTGTTGGGGAAGAGCTAGAGGTCTTATGGTGCCAGAGCTGCTGCAGACACACCATAATGCTCTTACCAATCTGCCTTTTCACTGGATGGCACTCTACAGCATTCACCATATTTTGATCATATCTTATAAAGACACCCACAAAAAGAACTTCAATAACTGCTTCAGAAAGAGGCAAAAGTGGTAGGATAAGGAAGGATATTTGAGGTGAGGGAATGTATTGTGAGTGGAATTAATGGCAGTATTTCCTTTTATTTTTATTTTGTTCACTCTTTATTCAACTTTTTTGCCTTGTTGCATTAACTAGGATCTCCAGTACAGTGATAAAGAAAAGCTTTAAAAAAGAGCATTCTTTACTTCTTTGTAATTTTAGTAGAATGGTACCAGTAAAGTATGATGTTGCTATAGGTTTTTCCATAGATGATTTTTATCACTTTGGAGAAGTTGTTTTCAATTTTATTGTTCTTGTCAAAGAACCAGTTTTTCATTCCATAGATTATCTTTCTACTGTTTTTCTCTTTTTAATTTCATTGATCCTAGCTCTTTACATCTGGCTTTTGGTTTAGTTCACCTTTTTCTGTCTTTCAAGGTAGAAATTTAGATTATTGCCTTGAGACATTTCTTGTTTTCTAATATAAACATTTTAATGCTGTGCATTTCATTCTAATCACTCTTTTAGCTTTGTCTCAAGAATCTTAATGTGTGGTGTTTTCATTTTTTATTTTAAAAACACTTTCTAATTTTTCTTAAAACTTTATCCACTGATAATTTATAAATGTGTTATTTAATTACCAAATATTTAGAAGTCTGTATTTGTTAATTTGTTGTATAATTCTATTCAAAATATACTTTGGATGATTTCAACTTTTAAAATTTGTTTTAAGATACAAGATACAATCTATGTGTTCTAGAAAGAATATTCAATTGCTATTGTGAGTGGAATGTTTGTGTTGGTTGAGTGTGTTCTTTTTAGGGTTTTATATCTTTGGTGATTTTTAATCTTCTTGTTCTATTAATTTCTTAGTATTTTTTGTATTTCCAAGTATTGTGGATTTCTCTAAATCTCTTCTTCTATCAATTTTTGTTTCACATATTTTCAAACTGTGCTCTGATAGGGTCATATATTTACAATAGCATGTCTTTTTTTGAATTGATTCTCTCCTTATCTAATGCTACTTTAACTCTGGGAATTTTCCTTGTCTTGAACCTTATAATTCATGTCCCGGTCCTTCTTTGAAATTAATATTGGCACTATGGCTTTCTTTACTGTGGTGTTTGCATGGCTTATTTCCCCATTGTTTTTACTCTTAACTTTTCATTGGGATTAAGTGTCCAATATATACTTTCATGGAGGACATATTCAAAATATAGCAAACATCTCCCTGCTTAAGGAAGTAAAATTACTAGATCACATAGAAATTATTTTAAATTTTTTTCAGGTACTACCATATTGTCTTTTTTTTATAGTGGAAAAACTATTTTACATTATTACCAGCAGTGTAAATGTTTTCTAATTTTTCCATGTCTATGCCAAAATTTATTTTCTGTTTTTCTTTTCATTTATGATAACCATGTTCGTCAGTGTGCAGTGATAGCTCATTATGGTTGTGTAATAGTTTGTTATTGTTGCAAATTTTTTCATGTATTCATTGGCTCTTTGTATCTCTTCTTTGAAAAGATATCCAATCCCTTCACTTACTTTTGAATCAGGTCCTTCATAATTTGTCTTTTTGTTCTATGAATATCTATCATTGCATTTATCTCATGGAAATTGTTCTTCATAAGGCTTGATTGTTATTTTTGCTTAAAAATCTTTAGTAATTCCACCATTTGAGTCAAGATTCTGTCTGATTATCTTTTTCCGTGAGAATTGAGATTTATTTGGTCTTTTGTTATTCTGAGTAAGTTTTTAGTAGTTGTCCTTCACATTTTGTGTATCATAAAATGCTGAATCCTGTTAAAATCCTGTCAACAATATTAATATATTCTTTGAACATTTAATTGGCCAAAATATATTCAGATTACAAATCCTACCTGCTTCTTGTAGGCGTGGCTTCTTGTGGGCTATGCAATCTGCTTAGTTTTCTGTGTCTTTGCAGTGTTATGCCATCTCCTGACGTGTGTCCCATCGTGGCAAGTCTGAAACTTGGGCAATGATCTACAAGGTCATTGTTTTTCAGTTATTTAAAGTATGATTTGGGTCAGTTTTACAGTTCAGAGTTGACCAGGGGTTCAACAGATTTAAGGAGTATCTTTTATTTTATCATCTCTTTGATTTCTCCTGCACACTTTGGCTTCCAGAGTCTTCTTGCATGAATTTATGCCTCTTAAAGTCTAATGATTGATTAACAATTATAATTGCAGAGTTTTGGATAAAGAAAAATCATAGACATCCAAGTGAAAACTGTATATATTATAAAACAAATCATTTATGATATAGTCACTAAATGAATCCTAGATATGAAATTTTTATATAAACTCTTACTATTAAGAAGAAAATTGGTAAGCTTTTCTTGGTAGGCTCATGTTTACAACATTGAGAAAAATGAAAAAATGACAGAACATTTTATACAAAAAAGAAAGATATTGACTTGTAGAGAATTTTAGATTTAAGATATAATAGTTCTTTGGTTGGCATCATTGTATACATGGAAATCAGTTTTTTCTTGTACCTAAACTGGCATTCTAAATCTTCTATTTAAGTATTATCATATTGATCACATTTTCCTTGCCAAAGAACAAAGAATAATTTGCTCTTCCTATAGTGAACCTTTGAAAGGCAGGTTCTAAGTTTATGGACTCAGATGTTGGAATACGAAGCCCGATGCCATGAGGATCCATGTGGTTTGCAACTTTGTCTTCTTCTCCTTACAATTCTTTATAAAATGAAAGGACTGATAATTTACATTTCCATCATTCCCATAATAAATGAGAAGAGTGTGATGTTTGTATCCATCATTCTTTTTATTTTTAATGGAGAAGAGGAGGATGTTAGAATAACACATGCATATAGAATAGATGCTCATTCTTTTAGAAGCTCATTTCTTTTAAAAACAAGTAAGGTATATAAAATATTATAATTTAGACTGGAAGCCCTTTAATTGAAAGAAATAGTACTTGAGAGATGACTTGTAATCCACTATTAATATTTTCTTTTAAATTAAAACAAGTAGAGTTTTGTAATTTGTATGTTTAAAACTATCCAGTTAAAGACTTCTAAATAGTAAGTTTTCAAATTGTTCTACTTCTTAAACTTTACATATATTCACAAATTCACTAACTTTAATGTCATGCTGCTGACTCTGAGAACCATCTTCATTGGTGTCCATGGACTCCCTAAAAATGTAGTACATTTCTGTGAGCCCATATGAGCATATGACTGTGAAAAATTTCCAGATGTTACTTGAAAAACGGCAACAAAAATTGCCTCCTATTCTCTCTGTTGGAGACCTGAGATGTATCTCCTCATTTGTTTTAAAATACGTGGAAATGTTTACACTTCAGTTCTCCCCCCCTACACACAAAGTTTGTTGGAATATTATGTATTATTTTGTTATTAACGTGAACATTTTGCCGAATAATGTAAGGGTTACCTCAAAGCCCTGTTTGGAATCTATTAGCTGAAAGATTTTTTTTATAAATAATTTGAAATCCATTGATTTTTCTTTGAAGAATTTCATATAAAATCCATGTTCTACATTTTAAAAACTGAAATTTTCTCAGGTATTTTGTGGTTGATTGAGTACTTCCTTTTGAAAAACAAGTAGAACTGAGGGCAGTTTTATCTTCTAATTCTGTAACTTAAATCTATGTTTCTGTCTTCATCATTTAATACAGTTTTCCTTGTGAATATGCATGAAAGACTTGTGACCTGATTAACTCTTATTTTGCAGATTTTTAAAGCAAGATTTGACAAACTACTGCCCATGGCCACATATTTTTGTTGGCTCATTTTTATAACTACAGTTTTATTGGAACACAGCCCCATCATTTATTTATGTTGTCTATTTCTCCTTTCATGCTGCAGAGCAAAATTGGATAGGTAAAGAAACCGTACAGCTCCTAAAGCCTAAAATACTGTCTGGCCCTTTACAGAAAGGCCTGTTGACCTCAGTTTCCAGTAATGAAATGTTACCAATCTGGACTCTGTGTTTCCCCCTACACTTGAGGTTATTATACCATTCAGTTTTCTGAGTCACATCAGGATGACTCTGTCAGGCCCTGAAAGGACGTTTTCAGTGTGGCTTGTAAATGGAGTCCTATAGAATATAGACTTTTTTTGTCTGGCTTTTAAAAAACAATTTTATAAAAGAAATCCTTCCTCACAGACAACAAAGTTAACACATTTCTGTGTATCATACTCTATTAACTCATTGATTTACCTTCCACATTTACAAATATTAATGCATCAGAAGTCTAGTGTTTTATATTATTTTAGATAACTGATTTTTTTTATTCATTAAGTTTATTGGTACATTTTAGATGTACAATATGATGACATGCATCATTGGGATCTTATACCTTTACATGATGTATCTTGGTTCTTATTTTTTTCCCCATTCCCTTGCCCTCCTTTCAACCCTTCTACCCCTCCCTATTTACAAAGATTTTGTATCTGGTTTTCCTTTTCTCATATTTATTCCTTTTCCTTCTTTCCTTTCCCCTACCTCTCCCACTTTCCCATCCCCCTTGGACCTTCCTATTTCACATTATCTTTTATACATTTTGATGCTTATTTACACTTTCAGTTTCTCACACCAGAGAAACTATTTAGTATTTACATATGTGTGTTCTATTTATTTTGCTTAACAATATGGCCTCAATGTGCATACATTTAGCTATAAATGTCTCTAGTTTCTCATTCTTTAGGGCTGAGTAGTACTCTATTTTATATAAAAAAAAAATCCACCCTCATCTTCTTTATCCAGTCTACAGTTGTTGTGCAACTGGGCTGTTGCCAAGTTTTAGCTATTACAAACTGTGGTGCTATAAACATGAGTGCACATATATCGCTGTGGTATGATTCTTTTAATTCTTTTGGGAAGATACCCAGCAGGGGAATAACTGGGTCTACTATTTAGAATATGTAAAGTACTTAAAAAAATGAGACACCCCCAGATTTAAAGACCCAGTACAAAAATGGGCATCTGAAATGAACAGACATTTCTCAGACAAAGAAGTAAAAATAGAAAATAAACATATGAAAAAATGTTCAACATCATTGGTCATTCAAGAGATGCAAATTAAAACAACACTGAGATTCCACCTCACCCCTGAAAGAATGGCTGCTATCAATAAATCAACCAATAACAAATGCTGGCAGGGGTGTGGGGAGAAAGGAACCCTTCTCCATTGTTGGTGGGAGTGCTGACTGGTGCAACCACTGTGGAAATCAATATGGAGATACCTCAAAAAACTAGGATTAGAGGTCCCATTTGACCCAAGAACTGATCTTTTTTTTTTCAGTATAGTGAGCTACTGGTTTCAGTATTATTTACTCATTAGTGTTCTTAAAGAAAAGCAGTAAGAATTTTTACTGAGACTCCACTGAATATGCAGTTAACTTGAAGAGCATGGCTATTAAAACTAATAAATTATTCCATGCAGTAAAATGGAGTATCTCTTGATTGTTTTTAGGCCTTTTAAAAGGCCTTGATCTCTTTTTTCTGTTAGGGATCCATGAATACTTTGTTAAATTAATTTCTATATACCAAGTAGTTTTTCTTACTATTGTAAAGGTTTCTCATTTTATCGTATTCTATTTGTTTCTAAGTTAGAGGAGTGTCATTAATTCTTATAAATCGATCTTTTAATTGGTCATCTTGCTGCACTTTCTGATTAGTTTAAAGAGTTTGTTAATTTTACTGGTTTTTCTCAGTGGATCACATCACAGACAGCAAGTAGTAATAATCTGATTTTTTCCTTCAAACTACATATTACATAGCTTTTTTCTTCTTTCCATTTTAGCATTGACTGGACTTTCATAAATACACTAAATTAGCCATGAGATTAGAAATACTCATCATCATAGTCTCTATTATTAAAAATGGTTCAGACATTTTTCACTTAAATATGGAGTTTTTCTAGGTTTAAATCTCAACATTTAGCAATGAAATACTTTTTCTCACAGTATCTGTATTCCCCAGCAGAGGTAGATCTGGGATTGGACCAGTAGCACTAGATTCACCTGGGAGAATTTAGGGATATCTTTTTGGGGGTCTGTCTCCGGAGTTTTTCATTGAATTCATCTGGAATAAGATCCATACTTCAGCAAGATTCGAAAAACATTCTTTTATGCAACTACATTGAAATTCCCTGGAGCAATGTATTAAATTAATTGACTTCTAAACAATGTATGTCTAGTTTAAAATGTTAAATATTGACTTTGTTTGAAATTATATTTCAAAACTATAGAGAGCTGTGAATTTATCTAGTTAAAAACAAAGTATACCAATGATTTTTTTTGATATCATGAAATTTAGTATATAAGAAGACAGTTTTAGTTTCCTAGGGAGAAAAGCATTCCTATTGGAATTTGAGTGTATTGATAGCTTCTTAATATTTAATATTTCTTAAAATATGCCCCCACCCTAGGATCCCTCATGTTCTATTTAAATGTCACCAAATGAATTGAGATTAAGATTAAAATGTTATATATATTCTGCCTATTGATTTCATGCATAGTCAAGAATTATTAAAGGGTAATAAAGGATAAAGAACAACTTAAAAATAATTTAATCAAATATAAATCATAAAATGAAACTAATAAGTAATGTTTATGTGTATTATCAGAATATGTGTTCATGCAACACTCAAATATTAGTAGGCCCTGTTTTAGAAATCTGATAGAAATAACACATGTATCCACATGTCATCTGTTCAGGGCTCATATTCTTGTCTGACAGGGCTGTCATCAGTGCAAAATATTTTTCTTTCTGACTCCCTACGTCATAGAACACACCTATCCTCTGTACCATGTCCTTTTTTGTCTCAGGTCACCCAGTTTTCATGTCATGTGCCCACTGCCCTGACTATCCCACACTTAGAGGGTGATGTCGACTTCTGCAGATGCCTGACCGCCATACTTTCTCCTCTAGCTATGGATCCAACTTTGGCACCAACCTCCTTCCTGTTCTCTCTGCCCATTATTCCTTGTATGATTACAGAGGGGAAATTCCCAGTGATTTTATTACAGTATCTATGGTGAATGAAGAATTGGGAAGGAATCCCTTCAAATTACCAAAGCAAGAGTATGTAGGAGGTAGAAGAGCAGTCACGTTGTCACTATAAGGAAGTACAAAAGCATCCTAGGAAAGGAAGAAAAGTATGGTACTACACATAACATCCTTTTTTTTTTGTATTAAATTCTTTTATTGGTACATTGTAGGTATACAACACAATTACATTTCTCATTGGGAATTGTACCTTTACATAATGCATCTTGGTTCTTATTTTTTCCCCATTCCTAGCCCTCCCTTCACGCCCTCCACCCTTCCCTATTTACAAAGACTTTATTTCCATTTTTTCCATTTCTCAGCATTTTTCTTTCCGTTCTTTCCTTTCCCCTGTCCCTCCCACTACCCTTACACCTTTGGACCTTTTCTTCCTATTTTACATTATCAATTATTCATTCGAATCATTGGTTCATTTTAGGTATACAATATAATGACATTCATCATTAGAAATTTGCACCTTTACATAATCTCTCTTGGTTCTTATTTTTCACCCTTGCCCAGCCCTCCCTTCAACCCCTAAATTCCTCCCGATTTACAAAGATTTTGTTCCTATTTTTCCATTTTCTTGTATTAATCCCATTTCTTTCTATCCTTTCCCCTAGCCCTCCCACTTCCTTCCCCTTTGCCCCTTTTCTTCCTATTTCACATTACCTATTATACATTTAGTCCTTATTTACACTTTCAGTTTCTCACACCAGAGAAACTATTCAGTATTTACACATGTGTGTCCTATTTATTTCACTTAAGAGTATCGCCTCAATGTGCATCCACTTAGCTATAAATGTCTCCAATTTCTCATTTTTTATGCCTGAGTAGTACTCCATTTTATAAAAAACCACATTTTCTTTATCCAGTCTCCAGTTGATGGGCATTTGGGCTGTTTCCAAGTTGTAGCTATTACAAACTGTGCTGCTATGAACATGGGCACACATATATCACTGTGGTATGATTCTTTTAAATCTTTGGGGAAGATCCCCAGCAGTGGAATAGCGGGGTCAAATGGGACTTCCAGTCCTAGTTCTTTGAGGTATCTCCATACTGATTTCCACAGTGGTTGCACCAGTCTACATTCCCACCAGCAGTGGAGCAGGGTTCCTCTTTCCCCACAGCCCTGCCAGCTTTTGTTATTGGTTGATTTCATGATAGCAGCCATTCTTTCTGGAGTGAAGTGGAATCTCAGCATTGTTTTCATTTGCATCTCTCGAATGACCAGTGATGTTGAACATTTTTTCATGTATTTATTTGCTGTTTCTACTTCATTGTCTGAGAAATGTCTGTTCATTTCAGATGCCCATTTTTGGATTGGGTCTTTAAATTTGGGAGGTCTGATCTTTTTAAGTTCTTTATAGATTCGAGATAGTAGACCTTTGTCTGAGGAAGAGCAGGTGAAGATTTTTTCCCACATTGTGGGTTGTCTCTTCACACTGCTGGTGGTTTCTCTTGCTGTGCAGAAGCCTTTTAATAAGAAGAGATCCCATTTGTTGATTGTTTGTGGCAGTTCATGGGCAACTGAGGTTTTGTTCATAAAATCTTTTCCTACACCAATGTCTTCAAGGGTTCTACCTAACCTCTGTTCCAACTGGTTCAGAGTTTCTATTTTAATATTTAGATCTTTAATCCATTTGGATTTTAGTTTAGGACATGGTGAGAGATACAGGTCTAGTTTGAATTTTTGGCAAGTTGAAGCCCAATTTTTCCAGCACCATTTATTAAAGAGGCTATCTTTCCTCCAGTGCAGGTGTTTGGCTCCTTTGTCGAAGTTGAGATGGCTGAGTGTGTCTGGCATTGTTTCTGCGTCTTCTAATCTGTTCCACTGGTCCTCAAGTCTGTTTCTTTGCCAGTACCGTGCTGTTTTTATCACAGTAGCTTTGAAGTATAGTTGCAGGTTCGGGATTGTGATACCCCCTGCCATGTCTCTGTTACCTAGAATTGCTTTTGCTATTCTGGGTCTCTTCTTGTTCCAAATGAATTTTGGATTGTTTTCTCAAGGTCCATGAAGTATGCTGGTGGGATCTCAATTGGAATTGCATTAAATCTATATAGCAGTTTTGGAAGAATGGCCATTTTCACTATATTAATCCCTCCTACCAAGGAGCAGGGGATGTCTGTCCATTTTCTGATATCCTCTTCAATCTCTCTTTTCAGAGTGCCATAGTTTTCAGAGAAGAGGTCTTTGATTTCTTTCATTAGGATGATTCCTAGGTATTTCAGGTTTTTGGATGCTTTTGTGAATGGAATTATTTGCCCTATTTCTCTCTCAGTGAGTCTGTCATTGGTGTAGAGGAAAGCTATGAATTTTTGTGTGTTGACCTTGTAAGCCACTACTTGACTGAATTTGGTTATTAAGTCTAGAAGACTTTTGGTAGAGTTCTTGGGCTCTTCTATATAGAATATTATGTCATCTGCAAATAATGACAATTTGACTTCTTCATTTCCTGTCTTTATTCCTTGTATTTCTTTCTCTTGTCTAATTGCTGTGGCTAATGTTTCCAAAACTATATTAAACAAGAGTGGTGATAGTGCACATCCTTGTCTTGTTCCTGATTTTAGTGTGAAGGATTTCAGTTTTTGACCATTTAGTATGATATTGGCTGTTGGTTTTTCATAGATGGCTTCTGTCAGTTTGAGGTAGAGACCATCTATTCCAATGTTTTGTAGGGTTTTTATCATAAATGCATGATTGATTTTGTCAAATGCTTTTTCTGCATCTATGGAGATAATCATATGGGTTTGTCCTTGGCTCTATTGGTATAGTGTATTACATTGATTGATTTTCATATATTGAACCATCCCTGCATCCCTGGGATGAATCCCACTTGATCAGGGTGTATGATCTTCTTGATGATCTTCTGCATTCTGTGTGCCATTATCTTATTAAGGATTTTTGGATCTATGTTCATTAGCGAGATTGACCTATAGTTCTCTTTTTCAGTTGGGTTTTTCTCTGCTTTGGGGATCCAGGTGATGCTTGCTTCCAGGAATGAATTTGGGAGTATTGCTTCCCTTTCAATTTCATTGAAGAATTTAATCAGTAGTGACAGCAGTTCCTCTCTAAATGTCTTGTAGAATTCAGCAGCGAAGCCATCAGGGCCTGGGCTTTTCTTAGTTGATAAATTTTTAATTACATTTTTAATTTCATTGGTTGATATTGGGTTATTCAGAACTTTTAGGTCTTCTTCGTTCAACTTTGGTAATTCATCTATATCTATGAATCTGTCCATTTCTTCTGTGTTGTCCATCTTATTGGTGTGTAGGTTCTGGAAGTAGGTATTGATGATCCTCTGGATTTCTGCTGGGTCTGTTGTAATTTCACCCTTTTCATTCCTAATTGCATGGATTTGGGCCTTTTCTTTCCTTTTTCTGACAAGGTTGTCTAAAGTTTTGTCAATTTTGTTGATTCTTTCGAAGAGCCAACTCTTGGCTTTGTTGATTTTTTTGTATCATTCTCTTAGTCTCCATTGCATTGATTTCTCCTCTGATCATTATAATTTCCTCCCTTGTATGAGCTTTGGGGTTGTCCTGCTCTTCTTTTTCTACAAGCTTGAGGTTCAGCATCAGGTTGTTTAATTGGGCTCATTCTGTTTTCCTAATATGTGTATTCACTGCTATGAATTTCCCTTGTAAGACTGCTTTCATTGTGTCCCATAGATTCCAATATGTTGTATTGTCATTGTCATTTAATTGAAGGAACTGTCTGATTTCTCCTTTAATTTCCTCTGTGACCCATTGGTTATTCAGAAGTGTGTTGTTCAGTTTCCACATGTTTATGAAATTTTTTGAGTTTCTTTTGCTATGGATCTCCAATTTCATCACACTATGGTTTGATAATATACAGGGGATAACTCCAATTCCTTTGCACTTACTTAAACATGTTCTATGTGTGAGTATGTGGTCTATTTTGGAGAATGATCCATGTGCAGCTGAAAAGAATGTGTATTCTGATTTTGTGGGGTGAAAGACTCCGTAAACATCTGTTAAGTTCATTTCTTCAAGAGTTTGATTGAGTTCTAGTATTTCATTACTTATTTTTAGTCTAGTTGATCTATCTATTTGTGACAGTGGGGTGTTGAGGTCCCCCACTACAATTATATTAGTGCATATATGACTTTTCATGTCTGTTATTATTTGTTTTATATAGTTGGGTGCACTAGTGTTTGGTGCATAGATATTTATGATTGTCATCTCTTCCTCTTGGATTCTTCCCTTTACAAGGATGTAGTGTCCTTCTTCGTCTCTCTTAATCAGTGTTGGTTTGAAATCTACTTGATCTGCCAAGAGGATAGCTACTCCTGCTTTTTTACGGGTTCCTGTCGCATGGAGTGTTGTTTTCCACCCTTTAACTTTCAGTCTATGAGTTTCCTTTTGAATTAAGTGTTTCTTGTATGCAGCATATTGTTGGATTTTGCTTCTTGACCCATTCTGCCAGTCTATTTCTTTTGATTGGTGAATTGAGACCATTAACGTTGATGGTTATAACTGAAACATATTGACTTGTCATTGCCATGACTTTTTCTTTTTGTTGGGTTCTCCCCCTTTACATTTAATTTCTTGTCAGGCCAGATGGGTTCATTCTGCTTTGCTTCCTGGGGTTGTGATCCTCAATGTCTGTTCCTAGGATATTGTGTAAAATTCTTTGGAGTGCTAGTTTGGTATTCACGAAGTTTCTAAGGTGCTCTTTGTCATGAAAGTATCTTATTTCTCCATCCATTTTGAAAGATAGTTTTTCAGGGTACATCAATCTGGGTTGGAGGCTGTTTTCTTTTAGGGCTTGGAATACATCACTCCAAGCTCTTCTTGCCTTTAGGGTTTGCAGTGAGAAGTCTGCTGTGATTCTGATGGGCTTTCCTTTGTATGTGATTTGTTTCTTTTCTCTGACTGCTTTGAGAACTTTGTTCTGCTGTGTTTCTGGAATCTTAGCAATTATGTGCCTATGTGTAGATTTTTTTTGGTCAAGGCTATTTGGAGTCCTATATGCCTCACTTACTGTATGTCAAGCTCTTTTCCCCTGCTTGGGAAGTTTTCTGCCATTATTTCTGTGACGAGATCTTTTATGTCATCTCCACTCGCTCCTGTTTCTTCATTGAGCCCAATCAGTCTTATGTTATTCTTCTTTGCATCATCTAGCAGGTGCTGGATTGATTTCTCATGTTCCTTTATAATTTTGAAGCAATTTTTCTTTTCCTGGTCACTAATTGCAATCTTATCTTCCATATCTGACATTCTGTCCTCACATTGGCTCATTCTGCTGTGTAGACTTTCAATGGAGTTTTACATGTCCTCGAAATTTATTTGCATCTGTTTTATGGATTCCAATTGTTTCTTATGTTGGGATTCCATCATGTTCCTCAGCTCCTCTCTAGATTTATTAATCATTTCTTGGACTAGGGGCACAATTTCTCCTGTTATCTGAGAAATTATTTCTGATTTCATTTTTTCCCAATCCCCTTTTGTTACCAGTTCAGTGGGTCCAGGTGGTTGAGTATCAGAGTATTCCCTCTCATTTCCCTTTGGGGTTGCTGTAGGTGATCTGGAAGTCTGGTTTTGAGACTTATTTATGTGTTTTCTCATTTTCACTGTGGCGGGGAGCTGTTAGCACCTGCACGGATTACCTCCTCTGAGCTGGGAGAGGTGGCACAGGGGCCGGGAGCAGTGGTAGGGATGGTGACCCAAAAGCCCTTTCCTGTGGGCTGGGAGCAGCTGGAGGGATGTTGGCCAGGAAGCCCCTTTCTCTGGACCAGGAACAGTGGGATGGTGGCTCAGAAGCCCCTCCCTCTGGGCGGGGAGCAGTGGGACAGAAGGTGGCCCAAAAGCCCTTTCCTCTGGTCTGGGAGCAGCAGGAGGGATGGTGATCAGGAAGCCCCTTCCTCTGGACCAGGAGCAGTGGGATGATGGCTCAGAAGCCCCTACCTCTGGGCTGGGAACAGTGGGACTCAGTACCTTGGTCTGGTGGTCTGGTGTCCTCTGCGTCTTTGTAGTGTGGAATCAGGTGGCTGCCTGTCTGCAGTGGGGTGATTCGGTGTCTTCCACCTGACTCAGGACCTCGGTAGGGTGTGCACAAACCTTCCTGTGTGCAGGGGGCTAATTTAGCCTATTCCCAGTGACTGGGGACTTCCATAGGGCATGGGCAGACCCGCCTGTCTGCAGCAGGGTGATTCAGCATCTTTCCCGTGACTCAGGACCTGGATAGGGCATGCACAGACCTGCCTGTCTGCAGCAGGCTGATTCGGTGTGTTCTGTGAGACTCAGGACCTCGGTAGGGCCTGGGCAGACCTGCCTGCCTGCAGTGGGGTGATTCAGTGTCTTCCGCATGACTCAGGACCTCGGTAGGGCGTGCTCAGACCTGCCTGTCTGCAGCGGGCTGATTCAGCATGTTCTGTGCAACTCAGGACCTCCATAGGGCATGGGGAGACGTGCCTGTCTGTAGCGGGGTGATTCGGCGTGTTCTGTGCAACTCAGTACCTCAGTAGGGCATGGGCAGACCTGCCTGTCTGCAGCCGGCTGATTTGGCGTGTTCTGTGTGACTCAGTACCTCAGTAGGGCATGGGTAGACCTGCCTGTCTGCAGTGGGGTGATTTGGTGTTTTCAGCATGACTCAGGACCTCGGTAGGGTGTGCACAGACCTCCCTGTCTGCAGCGGGCTCTACACATAACATCCTTTAGTATGTGTTCAAATAAACCACTTGAGAAATTTATATGTCTACTACAGTTATCAAAAGGTTTCATAGAAAAGAAATGGCAATGAGCAAGTGTATGTAGTAAGAATGTTCAATATCCCCTAAGTGTTTTGGCTAGGGGGCAACATGCAGAACCACTGATAGAATGAACTTATTTCTAAGAAAAAATGCACTCTTTGTTGCTGAGTTAGCTTTCAGTCCCTGTGAAAGAATACCTGAGTTAGAGAGCTTGAAAAGAGGAAAGATTCATTTTGCGTTGGTTTCTATTCATGTTTGGTTGGCTGTGTTGATTTCAAACCTGTGACAAAGCAGAACATCAGGGCAGGGAGGGTGTGGAGCACAGCTGATCACCTCATGGCAGTTGGGAAGAAGGTGCAAAAGGAAGGGACTGGGTCCTGTATCGCTTCAAGAGCATATCCAGATGACCTAAATTTCTCCCACTAGGCCTCACCCACTGAGAGTTCCACCACTGCCCCATAGCTCCATAGGCTAGTGACAAGCCTTTAGCATATAAGCCTGTGGGGACATTCAAGATCCAAACCATATGAGTCCCGCAGAACACGCCGAATCAGAAGGCTGCAGACAGGCAGGTCTGCGCACGCCCTACCGAGGTCATGAGTTGTGTGGAACATGCAGAATCAGCCGCCACCTGGCAACAATCCACAGGAAACCCCTGCTCCCCCACTCCTCTGTACAGCCACCTGGTTCCACACTACAAAGACACAGAGGACACCGGACCACCAGACCACGGTACTGAGTCCTGCTGCTACCAGCCCAGAGGTAGGGGCTTCTGAGCCACCGTCCCACTGCTACTGGTGCAGAGGAAGGGGCTTCCTGGCCACCATCCCTCCCACTGCTCCCAGCCCACAGGAAAGGGCTTTTGGGTCACCATCCCTACGGCTGCTCCCGGCCCCTTTCCCACCTCTCCCAGCTCAGAGGAGGTAATCCGTGCAGGCGCTAATAGGCCCTTCTCCCCGGTCAAAATGAGAAAACACATAAATAAGTCTCAAAACCAGACTTCCAGATCACCTACAGCAACCCCAAAGGGAAATGAGAGGGAACACTCTGATACTCAACCACCTGGACCCACTGAACTGGCAACAAAAGGGGATCTGGAAAAAATGAAATCAGAAATAATTTCTCAGATAACAGGAGAAAGTGTGCCCCTAGTGCAAGACATGATTAATAAATCGAGAAGAGCTCAGAAACACGATGGAATCCCAACATAAGAAACAAATGGAATCCATAAAACAGATGCAAATAAATTTCGAGGATATGCAAAACTGCATTGAAAGTCTACACAGCCGAATGAGCCAATGTGAGGACAGAATTTCAGATATAGAAGATAAGATTGCAATTAGTGACCAGGAAAAGAAAAATTGCTTCAAAATTATAAAGGAACATGAGAAATCAATCCAGCACCTGCTAGATGATGCAAAGAAGAATAACATAAGACTGATTGGGCTCAATGAAGAAACAGGAGCGAGTGGAGATGACATAAAACATCTCATCACAGGAATAATGGCAGAAAACTTCCCAAGCAGGGGAAAAGAGCTTGACATACAGATAAGTGAGGCATATAGGACTCCAAGTAGCCTTGATCAAAAAATCTACACATAGGCATATAATTGCTAAGATTCCAGAAACACAACAAAAGAACAAAGTTCTACAAGCAGTCAGAGAAAAGAAACAAATCACATACAAAGGAAAGCCCATCAGAATCACAGCAGACTTCTCAACACAAACCATCAAGGCAAGAAGAGCTTGGAGTGACGTATTCCAAGCCCTAAAAGAAAACAGCCTCCAACCCAGATTGATGTACCTTACAAAACTATCTTTCAAAATGGATGGAGAAATAAGATACTTTCATGACAAAGAGCACCTTAGGAACTTCGTGCATACCAAACTAGCACTCCAAAGAATTTTACACAATATCCTAGGAACAGACATTGAGGATCACAACCCCAGGAAGCAAAGCAGAATGAACCCATCTGGCCTGACAAGAAATTAAATGTAAAGGGGGAGAACCCAACATAAAGAAAAAGTCATGGCAATGACAAGTCAATATGTTTCAGTTATAACCATCAACGTTAATGGTCTCAATTCACCAATCAAAAGAAATAGACTGGCAGAATAGGTCAAGAAGCAAAATCCAACAATATGCTGCATACAAGAAACACTTAATTCAAAAGGAAACTCATAGACTGAAAGTTAAAGGGTGGAAAACAACACTCCATGCGACAGGAACCCGTAAAAAAGCAGGAGTAGCTATCCTCTTGGCAGATCAAGTAGATTTCAAACCAACACTGATTAAGAGAGACGAAGAAGGACACTACATCCTTGTAAAGGGAAGAATCCAAGAGGAAGAGATGACAATCATAAATATCTATGCACCAAACACTAGTGCACACAATTATATAAAACAAAAACGGACATGAAAAGTCACATATGCACTAATACAATTGTGCTGGGGAACCTGAACACCCCACTGTCACAAACAGATCGATCATCTAGACTAAAAATAAGTAATGAAATACTAGAACTCAGTCGAACTCTTGAACAAATGAACTTAACAGATGTTTACAGAGTCTTTCACCCCAGAAAATTAGAATACACATTCTTCTCAGCTGCACATGGGTCATTCTCCAAAAGAGACCACATACTCACACATAGAACATGTTTAAGTAAGTGCAAAGGAATTGGAGTTATCCCCTGTATATTATCAAACCATAGTGCGATGAAATTGGAGATCCATAGCAAAAGAAACTCAAAAAATTTCATAAACATGTGGAAATTGAACAACACACTGCTGAAGAACCATGGGCCACAGAGGAAATTAAAGGAGAAATCAGACAGTTCCTTCAATTAAATGACAATGATAATACAACATATCAGAATCTGTGGGACACAATGAAAGCAGTCTTACAAGGGAAATTCATAGCAGTGAATACGCATATTAGGAAAGCAGAATGAGCCCATTAAACAACCTGATGCTGAACCTCTAAGTGACCATTGTTGGACATAGCCCAATTTTAGCTCGGCATTCAAAAGTAGTATATGATTATTATACTTTCCCAATGTAGTTCTTGAGAGAGGCCCTAATAAAATGGCAATAAAATATAGGACTCAGTTTTGATCATTCCTGGGCTACTCAGTCACACTGTGGACTAGGTGGACCTTACCACATGAGGTTCATTTTTCTTTCTTGAAATATATAGCCTTAGTGTTTCATCGTTAAGCTTCTTACATTTTGTCATCAGAGTAAGTATATTTGCCTATTAATGCTTCACCTACTGTAAAAAGATAAAACAAAGCAATCATTTTGTTAGTTTATTAGACGTATTTATTTAAGTGTAATTCACGTTCCTGGGATTTCATTTTAGATTATTATTAACGACTTTTAGTTGTGAAACTGTGCTAGACAGATGCAGGGTTAGACACATACATATGGAGCTTGTTTGATCTTTCCATTATTTTTATTTCTTCCACCAGGATGGATTGAATTTTTCTATCTTGTATGGTTTTCTATCTTTATTTAATTTCCTGTTTATTAATGTACTATGTATAGCTTTTAGCTTCCTCTGTATTATTTTTCTCCATTTGAATGATGTTTTGCCTTGTATAAATTAGGGAAAATTTACAGTGAAAATAAGTTGTAATTTCCATGATTTTTTTTTATTCATGTAAGACAGACATGATGATGGGATTCTGCCAGCTAATGACAACAGAAAGCTGTATTTCTGGGATTTAGATTTCAATTTCTTATATCCTGTGTGCCTGAAACTTCCCTATATAGATGGACAGTGACTACATTTTTTTTAACTGTGTGGGGTTGTGATTTTATTTGAGGAACTCCCTCAGGAACCATTGCTTTGCCAGGAACTGTCAGGCAAATCTAATTGCAACTGCTTGAGTAGTTATCATCACCTCATTTGTTGAGAAACTTTGCTTTCATTAACACTTGTGTAAATAAAGCTGCATAGTATATACATTTCTTTTTTTTTCCTCCGTCAGAGTGTACTTGTTAACCTTAACCTTCAGGCTGACTAAAATCGAAAAAAAGAGTTTATTTGTATAGCCTTTGAATTTCTTTTTAGAATTTTCCATAGATATTTCAGACTAAAGGAAATTAGAACTCTCTTGTGTTGATAATAAGAGTGTTCTCATTTTCATGTGAATAGCAGTGCCAGCTCTGACTTCAGTGCTTTATTGATGGGGTGTGTGTGTGTGTATGTGTGATTTTATTTCACTGTAATGATATATCATTCTGAGTTCTTATTTATGCAGGATTAATTAAACTGAAACACTGGTGCTAGGTGTGGAAATATTAATGACTATATATTCAATATTTTCATATTTTCCATAATATTAGTCTATTCTGATATAGTAAATATTAATAATGATTTATCTACAAAGAATGTAAGTCTATTCTAATGTAATTAATACTAATAATGTATAAATCTCTGATGTAGCACATATTAATCTTGTTATTGTTATGTAGTACATATTAATAATGGTTTATATACAAAGAAATATTCTAGAATTAACTTTTTATTACATCATGCAGTATTTTTTGTCTATTCATGTTATTTCTCAATTAAGTTAAATTTTCTACAGTAAAAATTATAGTTAATTTTTCCCAATAACTAGCTTTAAAAAACAACCCAATCAAAGTCATCTATAGTGAATCAAGTTGGAAGAAGTATTTATTGATATCAAACTGAACAGCCAACTTGGCAGCGAACGTGAATGATCTGTTTAGCCAGTTCACACAAAGAAGATATAGTTAGATCCATGTTTGTACATTTACCTGACTTTATCACTTTCTTTATGTAATTTTTTTCCACCTCAAATATCTGCAGGATGATTGGTGACCATAACCAAATGCTAGAAACATATGGAGAAATATGAAAAGTCACTTGTGAGACTTGAGGTAAAAGTAAATGTTATATAACAGGAGAAAGACCAAGAGAAAGAAATAGTCAATAATTGTTATTTGCATATTTACACAGTGTACCAGATATGCATTGTGGAATGGCATGATGTGATCCATTATAGCAACTTATAGTCTCTACTAGGAAAGACCAACAGTGAATAAAATGGGGGAGAAGAGTGTGATAACGTTGTTAAGAATGTGCTTGGCTAAGTGAGACCACCTGTGCCAAACATAGGCATCATCTGTTAGGAAATGTACCAATAAAATATGGCCTTTTCCAATACTTTACAAAGTTTGTCAATTAGATGACAAGATTGGATCAGATTAACTCAACACAATCAGTTAGGAAAATGCATATAAGTAAATGCCAATTTGTGTTATGGCCTAACACATTCTCCACAGATTTGGAGAAGCTGATGATGGAAATTGGTTGGAAATGACGAGGAAGGCTCTCTTGAAGAGGTTGCCTGCAAACACAGAATTGGGTTGTTTTAGGACCGCATTGGAAGACAGTGAGTAGAAGCGCACTGCAAAGGCTGGATGTATGAAAGAGCTCACTGCTGGTAGCAGAATGGTGCTGGATTAACACTGGAAAACAATGGGATCAAACAAAACAAGAAAACCAGTCAGAAGCATTTAACATTGGCACATGAGCCAGTGGGAGAGGAATTGGTCTTGAGTAGGCCAACATATTTTTAACCAATTGAGAATCAGTGGTTGTTGGAGAATATACTTTGCAGTGGTTTGTTAAAAATAGTTTACGTTGTAGCAATGGAATTAAGAGATATTCACACAATGTATTAGTGTATTCCTAATGAACCACTTAAATACAGAAATGTTTATCACTTACATCTCCTTTACTCCAAGCCTACAAAAGAAAACAGGCAAAACTGGTGTAATTAACAAAGCTGCTGAACAGAAACACAGGTTTACTTTGTGTACAAACAAGGGTGTTAAAACACTTCAGAGGCAACAAATAAAAGGGAAACCATAAATGTTCATGTTGAGACAGAAGGTGAGCAGGGACATTCTGTGCTTATGTTCAGCTAAGGAAAATTTAATGTAAGCTTTGGAAAATATTTCAGTGAGGAGAGGGTGAATATACAACAGTTACAACCTCCTGGCCTTGTTCAAACTGAAAATTTTACAATGTGAAAATAGACTAGAACTGATCGCTCAGTCACGAAGGGCTTTGCAAGTGCACCTGGTAGGACCTCTGCAGGTGTCCATCACCAGATTGATGTTCATGAATTATTAGAATATGCATGTATCACTGTCTAGGAAGTTCGAGCGCTAAGATAGGAGAGGTTTTCCAGGCAGACGTTTTTGTAGTGTTTGAGTGCTGATGACTTTTGTAGCAGTGTAGCTGGGAGTAGGGAGGGGAGGAAAGTGAGAGGTGGAACAAAACTGTCATGGCATTTCATAAGCTCATTCTAAGTATTTTCTGAGGAAAAGGCTATTTTTGAATTTGCATTGACATGTGGGTTCCATGTGACAGCAAGCATAGAAAGAAGCTGGTTAATTGGCGACTTTTCCTTGTGTGTGGTGGTCCCATACACAGATTGCTGCTAGAACATGTATGGTCTTATATTGTTCTTCAAGGGCAAGAACATGTTTGTGAGAGTGATCTATTTCTTGGAACTGATGCTGAATAAATATATTTTAGAAATGTGGCTATTTTTTCCCAGATGTCAAACTCAAATATCTGGGTTTAGTTTGTAAGACAGATTTAAGTATATTATCCTAGGACTATAGCTAGCTTTTTTGTATATCTTAAACAGATCATTATTCTCCCTGATTCTCCTTTAACATATGCAGTCATAAATAAAATGTTGCAGACTTTAGTAATTTAAAATATCCAGAATGTTGGGGTTTGCTTGGAGAAAGAAAGAGATGAATAGAGAAAAGCTGCACATCAGAAATTTATGTATGAAAATGTATAAGATGGTGGGTGTAGGCTGGGCATGGTGGTGCCCACCTGTAATCCTAGCACTAGGGAGGCTGAGGCAGGAGGATTGCCTCCAGTTTGAGGCCAGCTTGGACTACATATTGAGTTTAAGACCAGCCTGAACTTCATAGCAAGACCCTGTCTGGGAAAAAAAAAAGCAGATAAGTTTATAAAATTCCTACTTAAAGAGATCGCTTTCACAAGCAATTGTATGTTAGATTGTGTCCAGGTTTCACTATGTTTTATTAATAAATAAAGCCCTACTACTGTTATAAAAATAGTTTTTAGGCGTAGCCTCAAATGCTTTATATATTTCTTCCTAACTGCAGTGGTAGCTTGGTTAGTAGGCTCAGCAAAAGCAAGATTGTAGACCAAAAAAATTTTTTTTTGATTTATTAAAAAAAATCTAATGTAAAACAATATTTTCTGGAAAACTGTCAGCTTCACATCAAGAAGGATGTCCTAGTGCAAGGGAACCTGCCTAGCTGACTAATAGACTTGGGGGGAAAGCTTAGATAAGGCTTTCTCCTATGGGCTTGGAGCCTTGCCAGAGTAGAGCTCTAGCCTGGTAGTGTTATGAGTCTCCCTAAGGAAATTGGGAGGCCAGATCCTCAAGGTCAGATTTTGTGTCTGTGACCAGCTAGCATCATTCTCTTGGCTGATTAAATGTTTCTGGACTTTGCTATCCATATCTTTTGAAATTGGAGTGCAAACATAACTTTTGTCATGGAGTTGTTGTAAAGATTGTGTTAAACATGTCAACTGGGTAAAATATGAGTTACAGAAATGGTATCTGTAATCATTATTATTAGAATATGAATGTATCACTGTCTAGGAAGTTCGAGCCCTAAGATAGGAGAGGTTTTCCAGGCAGACAGTGAAGACTGAGGAGCCAACCCATGATGGTCCTGAGGGAAGATAGCATTAGAAGATGGGGACCTGCTGAGAAGTAACCATACAGGAGCAAAGAAAATCACACTAGTGTGATACTGTAGAAACTAAAGAGAAAGGACATTTCAGGAAAAAGGTATTAGTTAAATTACAAAAAAGGAAAAAAAGCGGATCTCTGTAATTATCTCCAAGTACCACCATTAGGTTATAACTTACATAAATATAACTGTCTGATGTTCCTGTGCTTCAAAATTATAGTGTGCCCAAAGTTGACTGGTACAGAGGAATCTCATATTCTCAAAAGGTGCAAAGTAAGGTAAATAAAATATGACCTATTTGCTAACATCGATTAGAAAGTTGTGGCAAAGGAAAAAAGTGGTGAGCTTGAGAGTTATTGTTAGAATATAACTGTTAGACAGGGACAAAATACCAAAAAGTTGAAATCTGAGAACTGGGAAACTAGAACAGTTGTACCTGTGAAAAGGAAGACGAGGAAGACAACTGACAATTACAGGAGAGTTGTATTAAGATAGGCAAGTGTGCCACCGTTGAGATATTTATAAGATATGGGAGAGAGAGAGTGGTGCTCAGTAATATATCTGCAGGGTGGGGTACCCAGCATAGTCAAGGGGTGAGCCTTAAAGAGGAGGGAGAGGTGCAGCTCTAACAGAATCGAAGGGGAAAAAGACAGTCTCCTCGGGAGCTATTGTGCAGCTTTGGTGGTAACAAATTGAAGAAGCTCTTGTATGGTGGCCAACACTTTCTCTTTGAAATAAATAGATACACACTTTAAGAAGATGCTGTAAAAAGTCAGTCTTCAAGTAGGACTCAGTACCACAAGGCAATTTGAAGTAGAATTTGAATGGGAATAGAGGCTGTCTTGAATTAGTAATTCGTTATTGAAAAAATAAGGTCTCATAGTGAAGCTACAGTACTGGCATGGGAACCTGAGAATTCAGGACTGGCAGCAGTGAAGCTTCAGGAAGTTGGAATTAATAAGCATCCCCAAGAAAGCAAAGAATGCTTACAAAAGGAAGCCAAATTAGAGTCTGTAAAATAATGTGAGAAGTGGTCCATAGAGCTGTCAACTGTGCTTTTTCATCAAATAAAAAGGATTATTAATATGGTACAGAAAAACACTCCTAAATCCCCATTGCTTCATCTATTTTATTTTTTATACCAAAGAATTCCCTCTTTCAATATTATCCTATAAAAATCAGTTTTTCTTAATAGGCCTTTTTTTTTTTTTTGCACAAGTGCTTCTTTGACAATATAGAAACTTTACTACAGTGTTCATTTCTATAACAAATTATAAAACATGTATGATGCAGACAAAGACTTTCTATTCTGAATGAAGTCAACTTCAAAACTAGCATAGATATTAGATAAAAATTCTATATTGTAGTTATGTCCAGAGTTCTATTTTCCAAGGAGCTAGGATCCCTTTAGTAATTATCCCATGTGACAAAAAAACTGACATTTTTCTTATTTGGATTTAATGATTCCATAGTTATACTGAAACTTCAAAACATTTTAATGTAAGCTGGAATTTATGGAAAACATTAATCTAGTAGTTTTGTACCAGATGATTCTGATTTAGATTTTTGCATTCCTCTTCCTATAGAGCCTTGTAACAGGAAATTTCATCCTGTCCATTCTGCATAAAAGTTGGTTTACCTTAGTAAGTCACTTAGAAATGTAGACACAAAATTAGCTCTTGAAAGTTTTACAAAGTTTGGTATTAAACGCCTGTTTTTGTTATATGAATTTGTTATTGCAGATATTAGTATTTACTAGTTTTAAAAGGTTTGCTTTGAGGATTTGTCAAAATTGGATAAATTATAATATGTTACAGAGTTTACAGTTCGCAGTTTTTCTAAAGCCTGATACTGTATCATTTAGGGTAAAGGGCTAATCTGCTCTAACAAAAATATCTGTAAGGGCAGGGACTCAAACAAGGTAGAAGTTTATTGTTCTTCTGGGTGACAGTCCAGGCAGACCATCCAGATCTGCTAGGAGTTCTTTTCATACAGACAATGTCTCTGCCATTTTTTTCATCCATGGCTTCCAGAAAGAACGAAACAGAAGCCTTGGGTCAAAGACTTCCTTTGAAGTAAGTCAAACAGAAGTTGCTCATATAATTCTTGCTTGGCCTCCCTTAGGAATAAGAGATTAATCACATGGCCAGTCATGTGCCAAACAGGACTTGGAAATGTAGTAAAAACAGGACTTGTGGTAGCCAGCTGCCACGACCTGGGCACGCTACCATAACAGGAGGGAGAAATTTCTCCAGTAGGTAATGACATGCAGCAAAGATGCCATCAGATGTGTATTGAAAAATATATTGTGTTGGGCCGGGGATTTAGCTCAGTGGTTATGCTGCCTGCCTTGTAAGCGCAAGGTCCCGAGTTCGATCCCCAGTACCAAAAAAAAAAATTATATATATTGTGTTAAGAACGTTTCCACCTAGTAGGAGATTTTTGAAAAGTAAAATTTTGCGTTGTCAAATTAAAATTATGCCAGATTGCTCTCTCCTGCTGAAGATTGTATTACTGTATATGATCTACATGTAACATATTTTAGATATGCCAGAAAGAAAGAAAGGAAAAAGAAACCTCCTAAAGGAGAGAATAATATAAAATTATATAAAAGCCACACTTTTACAAAATTTCACGTGTACCTGTTCTATTTTTCAGTTGATTGAGTTATTTTCCTAAAGTAACTCATTTAGAAATTTTACTAGAAATTTATTCAGAAATAAACTTAAATAGCCTCATATTACATTTGGCATGGGGGATCCTCCTAACTACAGTGTTAGAATTCAGAAGGGAAACTATATGACAGTAATGTATGATACATAAAATTGAGGGATATCACAAAGGAAAAATCATTGAGCTCTGTGAAGTATGGGTGCCAGGATACTAAGTCAGTGTAATCTCCTTGGTACTTCTAAAACCCCTGGAGTAGGTGAAGGTATTCGTGTGAAATCTTTACAAATAGTCTTCTAGAATATTCTGATATATTAAGTTCATAATATGAAAATTTAATTTCAGAATGCAATACCATTTCATGCTTTTATTATTATAGTTTAAGATAATGAAATAATAGTATGTTTTCACTGTTTAATAGCATATTAGAATCCATTTTTGTTTTCAGTGCTGGAGGTCAAAACCTGGGCCTCATGTGTGCTAGGCAGTTTACCACTCAGTTGCAGCTCCAGCCCCAAATCTATGACAAGTTATTGAAACATATGGTGAATATTTAAATTTTTAAGAAGTATTTTAGTAAAAGACAGACTGCCACTAATCCCCCTCAGAATACTCCTTTCTCTTTGAACACACTTACTCTTCTTATTGCTTTCTGAACCAGTTCTAGAAATAACTTTTGGTGAGTATTTTTAGTTATGCTTTTTTTGTTTAAGTTCTGTTTTCTTTTTTTATTTTATGAAACAACACATTTCATAAAAAATAATGAAAATAATAATAATTACACTGTGTAATTATCTTCAAAGTAGATACTCAGAGTATAAGACATTGACCAAAAAGATTTCCTCTTGCAAAGAAGAAACAAACAGATATTAGCACAAAACTTTCTTTTCAATGAACTAAGAGAAACTAGTAATAGAAATGAAATAAAGTAATATACATATTAAAATATTTTTGAAACAATGAAATAGGTAATGTGGGCGATCATCTGCACCTCTCTCCACTTCCTATTTATCTATCTTCATTTTGCTCCTCGTTGGCATACGTATAATGAGTTTCTCATATAAAAGAAACCATGTTATATTTAAGCTTGTGTATGTCTTATTTCACTTAACATTATCATCTGGGAGGTGTATCTACTTTCCAACAAATGACTCAAGATTATCTTTCTTTAAGTCAGATTAGTACTCCATGGTATGTAAATGTACATTTTCTTTTTCCATTCTATAAGCCATTTCTAAGATTTAGCTATTATATATTGTGGTTCTATAAATATGTGTATTCATGAATTTCTATCATAGGATGTTTTTAACTTTTTCAGGAAAACATCTAGAAAGGAAATACCTGGATTAAATGAAATTTCAATTTTTGGTTTTTTGAGAAGTCTCCACACTGCTTTCCATAGTGGTTTACAAGTTTACATTCCCACCAACAATGTAGAAGAGTTTCTTTATCTCCACATCATTGCTAGTATTTATCATTATTAGATTATTTGGTGATAGCCATTATTTCTCATGTAAGATGTTATCTCCAACTAGTTTGAATTTGCCTTTCTCTAGGCCAGTGATATTGAACATTTTCTATGTATTTATTGACCATTTATACTTCTGAGAAGTGTCTGTTCATTTGGGTTGCCTGTTTTTGATTGGATCTTTTATTTTGAGGGGGTTTGGATTTTTTTAGTTCTTTTTATATTCTTAACTTTTATATTCTAAACTTTTTACATTAGACGTTCTTCCTCTGTGGAATAGCTGGTAACATTTTTTTTCCCCATTCTGTAGGCTTTCTCTTCACTTTGTTGGTTGTTTCCTTTGCCGTGCAGAAGCTTTTTATTTATTGTTTCCCTTAGATTCTTTTATTGGTACATTTTAGGTATACAATACATTTACATTTATCATTGGGATCTTGTACCTTTACATGATGCATCTCGTTTCTTTTTTGTCCCCCCATTTCCTGTCCTCCCTTCACCCCCTCCACCCTTCCCTATTTACAAAGACTTTGTTGCCATTTTTTCCTTTTCTCATAATTTTTCCTTTCCCCTACCCCTTCCACCTCCCCTAGCCCTTTGACCTTTTCTTCCTATTTCTCACTGTCAGTTATTCATTTCAATAATTATTTCAGTTTCTTACATCAGAGAAACTATTTGGCATTTACACATGTGTGTCCTATTTATTTCACTTAAGAGTATGTCCTCAGTATGCATCCATTCAGCTATAAATGTCTCTAGTTTCTTGTTCTTTATGGCTGAGTAGTACTCCATTTTATAAAAAGAACCAAAAAGACCCCCACATCTTCTTTATCCAGTTTCCAGTTGATGGGCACTTGGACTGTTTCCAAGCTTTTGCTATTATAAACTGTACTGCTATAAACATACATGCACATATATAGCTGTGGTATGATTCTTTTAATTCTTTGGGGAAGATACCCAGCAGGGGAATAGCTGGATTAAATGGGACCTCTAGTTCTAGTTCTTTGAGGTATCTCCGTACTGATTTCCACAGTAGTTGCACCAGTCTGTACCCACCAACAATGGAGAAGGGTTTCTTTCTCCCCACAACCCCGCCAACATTTGTTATTGGTTGATTTCTTGATAGCAGCCATTCTTTGTGGGGTGAGGTAGAATCTCAGTGTTGTTTTCATCTACATCTCTCGAATGACTAGTGATGTTGAACATTTTTTTCATGTGTTTATTTGCTGTTTTTCCTTCTTTGTCTGAGAAATGTCTGCTCATTTCAGATGCCCATTTTTGGATTGGGTCTATAATTTTGGGGGGTCTGATTTTTTTAAGTTCTTTGTGTATTCTAGATAGTAGTCTTTTGTCCGTGGTACTGCTGCTCAAAATTTTTTCCCACATTGTAGGTTGTCTCTTAGCTCTGCTGGTGGTTTTTGTTCATAAAGTCTTTTCCTGTGCCAATGTCTTCAAGAGTTCTACCTAACTTATCTTCTAGCAAGTTTAGTGTTTCTGTTTTAATATTTAGATCTTTAATCTGCTTTGATCTTAGTTTAGTGTATGGTGATAGATATGGGTCTAGTTTTAATCTTTGGCAGATTGAAATTCAGTTTTTCCAACACCATTTATTAAAGAGGCTATCTTTCCTCCAGTGAGGATGGTCGGCTCCTTTGTCAAAGATTACATGGCTGAGTATGTCTGGAGTTATTTCTGGATCTTCTAATCTATTCCACTGATCCTCAGGTCTGTTTCTTTGCCAGTACCATGTTGTTTTTATCACAGTAGTTTTGTGTAGATTCAAGTTGGGGATTGTGATACCCCCTACCTTGTCTTTGTTGCCTAGAATTGCTTTTGATATTCTAGGTCTCTTCTGGTTCCAAATGAAGTTTTAGATTTTTTTCTCAAAGTCCGTGAAGTATGCTGCTGGAATTTCAATTGGGATTGCATTGAATCTATATAGCAGTTTTGGAAGTATGGCCATTTTCACTATATTGGTTCTTCCTACCCAGGAGTAAGGGATACCATTCCATTTTCTTGTATCCTCTTTGATCTCTTCTTGCAGAGTGCTGTAGTTTTCAGTGTAGAGGTCTTTTGCTTCCTTTGTTAGATTGATTCCTAGATATTTCATTTTTTTGGATGCTATTGTGAAAGGAATTGTTTCCCTAATTTCTCAGTGAGTTTGTTATTTGTGTACAAGAAGGCTATTGTTTTTTGAGTGTTGACCTTGTATCCAGCTACTCTACTGAATCTGTCAATTAAGTCTAGAAGTCTTTTGGCAGAATTTTTTAGGTCTTCTATGTAGAGTAACACATTGTCAGCAAATAATGACAGTTTAACTTCTTCCTTTCCTATCTTTTTTTTTCCTTTCATATCTTTATTCCTTTTATTTCTTTCTATTTTCTAATTGCTGTGGCTAATGTTTGCAAAACTATATTGAACAGGAGTGGTGATAGTGGACATCCTTGTCTTGTTCCTGATTTTAGCGTGAAGGTTTTCAGTTTTTCACCATTTAGTATGATGTTAGCTGTTGGTTTTTCATAGATAGCCTTAATCAGGTTGAGATAAAGACCATCTATTCCAATTTTCTATAGGATTTTTATCATGAATGGGCATTGAATTTTGTTGAATGCTTTTTCTGTATCAATTGAGATGATCATATGGTTTTTGTTCTTCACTTTGTTATATATTGTATTACATTTATTGATTTACGTATGTTGAACCATCCTTGCATCCCTGGGATAAATCCAGCTTGGTCAGGGTGTATGATCTTCTTGATGATCCTCTGTATTCTGTTTGTCAGTATCTTGTTGAGGAGTTGTGCATCTATGTTCATTAGGGTGATTAGCCTGTATTTCTCTTTTTGGGTTGGGTCTTTCCCTGGTTTTGGAATCAAAGTGACACTTGCTTCCAGGAATGAATTTGGAAGTATTGGTTTCCTTTCAATTTCATTAAAGAGTTTGAAGAGTAATGGTAATAGTTCTCTAAATGTCTTGTAGAATTCAGCAGTGAAGCCATCAGGACCTGGGGTTT
Organism: Heterocephalus glaber; assembly: GCF_053883595.1. Classification (NCBI taxonomy): domain Eukaryota; kingdom Metazoa; phylum Chordata; class Mammalia; order Rodentia; family Bathyergidae; genus Heterocephalus; species Heterocephalus glaber. The sequence goes on from NW_028258156.1 coordinate 13,683,800, forward strand.
TCTTTGTTGGTAAAGTTTTAATTACTGTTTTCAATTTCACTGATTGTAACTGGAGTGTTTGGAATTTTTATATCTTCTTCATTTAACTTTGGCAATTTGTATGTATTTAGGAATCTGTCCATTTCTTCTGTGTTTTCCATTTATTTAGAGTGCAGGTTCTCTAAGTAGGTATTGATGATCTTCTGGATTTCCTGGATCTGTTGTGACTTCACCTTTTGCATTCCTGATTGCATGAATTTGGGCCTTTTCTTTCCTTTTTTTTTGATAAGGTTGTCTAAGGATTTGTCAATTTTATTTTTGAAAAACCAGTTCTTTGATTCATTGATTTTTGTATCGTTCTCTTAGTCTCCATTGCATTGATTTTTGCTCTGATTTTTATAATTTCGTCTCTTGTATGAGCCTTGGGTTTGTCATGCTCTTCTTTTTCAAGGAGCTCGAGGTTCAGAATTATATTGTTTATTTGATCTCTCTCTGTTTTCCTAATATGGGCATTCAGTGCTATGGATTTCCATTATAGAACTGCTTTCATTGTGTCCCACAGATTCCTGAATGTTGTACTGGCATTATCATTTACTTGTAGAAACTGTCTAATTTTTTCTTTCATTTCCTCTGTGACCCATTGGTTGTTCATGAGAGTGTTATTCATTTTCCATGTGTTTGTGGGGATTTTGTGGTTTCTTATGTTATTGATCTCCAATTTTATTGCACTATGGTCTGACAATATACAGGGTTAACTTCAATTCTTTTGCATTTACTTAAACATGTTCTGTGCACTAGTATGTGGTCTATCTTGGAGAATGGCCCGTGTGCAGCCAAAAAGTATGTATATTCTGATTTTGTGGTGTGGAACACTCTGTAGACACCTATTAAATCCATTTGTTCAAAAGGCTGGTTCAGTTCTCGAATTTTCTTGTTGATTTTTTGTCTAGATGATCTGTCTATTTGTGACAGTGGGATATTGAGGACCCCCACTACAATTGCATTAGTGAGAAGCTTTTTAATTTGATATGATTCTCCTTGTTGATTCTTCTTATTATTTTTTGTGCCATTGAGGTTCCATTCTAAAAGTCCTTGTCTATGCCTATGCCTTCAAGAATTTTACTTTTCATCAAATTAAATGTTTCTCCTTTGACCATTTAGTCCTTAATCTATTTTGCATTTAGTTTAGTACATGGTGAGATTTATGGGTCTAGACTCAAACTTCTGCCTGTGGATATCCTGTTTTCCCAGCATCATTTATTAAAGAAGCCATCTTTCCTCCAGTGTATATTTTTGGCCTCTTTTTCAAAGACCAAATAGCTATATGTGTCTGGGATTATTTCTGCTTATTCTATTCTATTCCATTATTAGCATCCAAGAATGGTTTGGGAAGTAGTCCTGCTCTCTCAATTTCATTAAAGAATTTGAGGAATATTGGTGTTCGATCTTCCCTGAAGTTCTTGTAGAATTTGGCTGTGAATCCATCAAGTCCTTGGATTTTCTTATTTTTTATTGCATGCCTATTTTTGTGCCAGTACCATACTGTTTTAATCACTATAACTTTATAGTATAATTCCAAGTCTGGGATTATGATGCCACCTGCTTTGCTTTTGTAATCTCAGATTGCTTTTGCTATTATTCTGGGTCTTTTTTGTTTCCTATGAATTTTAGGATTGTTTTCTCTAGATATGTGAGATATGCTGTTGGTATTTTGATTGGGATTGTATTGAATCTGTATATTAATTTTGGGAGTATAGCCATTTTGATTATATTGGTTCTTCCTATCCAGGAAGAAGAGATATCTTTTCTTTCTTTCTTTTTTTGGTACTGGGGATTGAACTTGGGTCCTTGCGCTTGCTCAGCAGACGATGAAACCACTGAGCTAAATCCCCGGCAGAAGAGATGTCTTTTCATTTTCAGATGTCCTCCTTGATTTCCTTTTTCAGAGTGATGAAATTTTCATTGTAGAGGGCTTTTACTTCCTTGGTTAGGTTAATTCCTAAGTATTTAATTTTTTTCATGCTATTGTGAATGGTAAGAAAAATAATTCTAAAATGTTTTTCAATGTGTTAATTATTAGTTTATAAGAATGCTATTGATTTCTGTGTTTATTTTGTATCCTGCTACATTGCTGAATTTGATTATTAATTCTAAGAGTTTTGGTAAAGTTTTTGGGTATTGTAAGTAAAGGATCATGTCATCTGTGCATAATGATACTTTGGCTTCATCCTTTCCTATACATGTCCCTTTTCTTTCTTTCTCTTGCCTGATTACTCTGGCTAATGTTTCAAGGACTGCTTGTCTTGTTTGTGATTTTAGAGGGAAGGCTTTCAGTTTTTCCCTATGTATGACTTTTATCAAATTGAGACAAGGCCCTTCTATACCTATTTTCTTTAGTTTGTTTTTTTAAATTATGAATGGAATTTGGATTTTGCCAAAGATTTTTCGGCATCTATTGAGATGATCATGTGATTTTTGTCTGGTTTCTGTTTTTGTCTGGATGAATTGAATTTATTGATTTGTTTATGTTGCACCATCCTTGCCTCCTTGGGGTGAAGCCTACCTGGTGGTGGTGTATGGTCTATTTGATAATTTATTACGTTCTGTCTGACAGTATCTTCTTGAGTATTTTTGCATCTGTGTTCATTAGAGAGATTGGCCTTCAGTTCTCTTCTTTTGGTTGGATCCTTGTCTAATTTAGGGATCAGGATAATATTACTTTCCAAGAATGATTTTGGAAGTAGTCCTTTCCTCTTAATATCATTAAAGAATTTGGGGAATATCAGTGTTAAATCTTCCCTGAAGTTCTTGTAGAATTTGGCTGTGAATCCATCAAGTCCTAGGCTTTTCATAGTTAATAGATTATTTTTAAAAAATACTGCTTCAGTTTCATTACCTTTTATTGTATTGTTCAAGATTTCTAAGTCTTCTTGTTTCTGTTTTGGAAATTCATATGTATCTAAGAATAGTTCCATTTTTTCTGAGTTGTTTGATTTTTTGGCATATGTTTGTATGGTAGTTGCTAATAATTCTCTGGATTTTGATGGTGTTATGATTTCACCTTTTTTATTCTAATTGTGTTGATTTGTGTCTTCATTCTTTTGGCAAGATTGGGTAAGGGTTTGTCTATATATTTTTTCAAAGAACCAGCTCTTTGATTCATTGATTCTTTGTATTGTTTTTTTAGTCTCCATTTTATTGATTTCTACTCTTACTCTGATTTTTATAATTTCCTTCCTTGTACAGCTCTAGATTTGGATTGTTCTTGTTTTTCTAGGACATTGAGTTGCATCATTAGGTTATTTATTTGTGCTCATTCTGTTTTTCTAATGTGGGCATTCACAGTTATAAAATTTTCTCATAGAACTTCTTTCACTGTGTCCTGAAAGTTCTGATATGTTGTACTGGCATTATCATTTAATTCTAGGAATTGTCTTATTTCTCCTTAATTTCCCCTGTGACCCATTGATTATTTGAGTCTGTTTAATTTCCATATATTTGCATAGTTTGTGTGGTATCTTTTGCTATTGATTTCTATTTCCATTTCACTGTGATCTGATAATACATATGGTAAAAGTTTGATTTTTTTTTGCATTTACTTAACCATGCTTTATTAGGCAGCATGTGGTTTATTTTGAAGAAAGTACCATGTGCTGCCAAAAAGAATAATTATTCTCTTGTTGGGTAGAATGCTCTATAGATATCTACTGTGTATTTTTCAAAGGTTTGATTTAACTCTGATATTTCCTTTTTACTTTTTTGTTTAGTTGATCTGTGTAGTTATGATAGTGGGGTATCTGATCTTTTATAAAAAGTCCATTAACATTTGTTTCACGAAGTTGGGTGCACTGTGGTTTGGTGCATATGTTTAACATTGTTATATCTTCTAGTTGAATGGTTCCATTAACCAGTGTGTAATGTCCTTCTTTGCCATTTTGATCAGCTTGGCTTGAAGTCCTCTTTGTCTGAAAATAGAACAGCTACCTCTGCATCTTTTGGGTTTCCAATTGCATAGAATATTGTTTTCCATCTGTGTTAGTTACTTTAATCTCATTGCTGAGACAAAATACCCAACACCCAAAGTTAGAGAGGAAGGGGTTTATTTAGCTCACAGTTTGTAGAGGTTTCAGTCCATAATTGGCTGGCTCCAAGGCAGGGGTGGCAAACACACATCTCAGAAGAGAAACAATGTGGCACATACAAGGTAGCAAAAGCAACAAAGGGGCCTAAACATCATCTTTCTGCCCCTTTTATCTTATTCAGACTACTAGGATTAGGGTGGTGCCTAAACAATCACTCACATGGTGTAGTGATTTGGTAATCACATTCCCTTAATCCCCATATCATACACTCTAGATTCAGCCACCTCCAAAATAGCCCCACCTCATTCACATGAGGCTTTGGGAGGATATCTAAACACAAGCCATAGCACCATTCTTTGATTTTTTAGTCTATGAAGTTCTTTTTGAGTGAAATATGTTTCTTATATATTAGTTGTGCTCTTGTGGCTGCCTCGATGTGCTGAATCATTCAAAATGTGTACTTTTCATGGTCATTTGGACTTTGGGAAGGGATTGAAGTCACGCAGTGCAGTTCCAGTGAATAAGGTAGATGAAGACAAGCCAGAATATTTTTACCAACCTGCCTTTCTATTGGATGGTAGTAGCATTACAACCAGGAGTAGCATTCACTGTATTTTTGAACACAACTCTTACACTCACAAAACAGGATTTCTATAACTGCTTCAAAAAGTTGCAAGAACAATGGGATGAGTGTGTTCCAAGTGAAGGCAGCATTTTGAGAATTAGTTGGCAGTGTGTGTTTTACTCTAATAAATTTTTAAAATTTAAACATTCATTGTATATTTTTACCCCACCATGTACATTTAATACACAATATTCCCTATATCTTTACTTTCTAATTAAGCAATATAAAGATAGCAATATGAATAGTATCCCTTCTTTTTAATGCAAGCAAAACTTGGTTTATGAGTTTAAGGCTGGTATAATTTTTTTACACAATCTTTATTAAGACAAAATGAGTTAAAATAAGCATTTTCCTTTATCTTCAACTATACAAAGTGATAAAGTATTTGTCATAGAACATTTTGAGTTATCTACAAATTCAATAAAATATTTGGGTATTAGAGTAGTGGCTCAAAGGGGCCAAACCAGAGAAATAATGTTGTTAGATTTGCTTTATAGAGATATCCCCTTCAGAGCAGCTTGCTGGATGTATTGAATAGTTGGAAGGGTAGAAAGATGCAAGTAGACAGGTAGCAAGACCAGAGGAGGGGTGTTGAAAGCTCGAGGCTTTCATGGAAAACAGAGAGGAGAGCCCAGGGTAGACTTGAAGATTTAAGTAGAGTTGATAGATCTTAGAGAGCAGATGCCAGAGGAGAAGGACATACCTACAATGACTCCGTCTCAAGGCTGCTGCCAGCATAGGTGGTGATGAAGTCTCCTAGAGTGTCTAAGAAAGATGAAAGGGCCCAAAGAAGGACTGAAACATGTGTTTTTATTTATAAAATTTAATTAATATTGTTATTAATATAATTACAATAATATTCAGAATGACTTAATTTTATCCCAAAAAATACAACCTTAAAATCATATTGTTTCCATATGAAAACAGTCGCCTGACTCTTAGCTATTAGTCTAAGTGCTTTATTTAATTCTAGTTGCTTATTTTATTCAATTCTATTCTCCAAATCAGAATAACAAGAATAAGCCTGAGAATTTTACTTCTTAACTCTTTGGGAAAAATATAAGGAAGGCTATATTTTTACTCCCCCAAATTTCCCATCCCTCAAGAGCACAAAACATATTTCTTCTCTTTCTGAGAAACTTTCTGCAAGTTACGTTAATGTTTGTTACGAAAGAAATTAATTTGAGCCACTTCAGGCATTCAATTGAAAGTGACCAAAAGGACTATGTTTTTGCTGCTCACTTGCTGTGCTGCAGTAGGCACATAGGCACATCTATCACCTCATTAATTTTTCCATTTGTAACATTAAAGGAATTGTTTTATATAAGGGGTTTCATTTGATCGACGAGCTCCCTAAGAGTGTAATAAATTCTGCATCTTTGTATAACAAACTTTTTTTTAATAACCACATCTTTCATTGGGATTTTAGGGTTCTGATATCCCTCAAATTTTTTAAAGATTATGATCATTTGACATGAAGACATTTCTTGCTGTGAAGCCTCTGTATTTTAATGGAGACAAAAACATGCTATAAGACCTGGACTAAGGTTTTTGTAGATGTAGTTCTGTCATTTTATGAATTCATTTAAAAGGCATACAGTATTTTTCCAGTGCCTTTGTGAACTTCTAAGAGGCTATCAGTGAAATTCTAGCATCTGGTTCTTCAGGGAGAGGAAAGAATGGCTCTGGAGAATTAATGAATTTTAGAGAGGTTACCAGAGGGAGGTTTCTGTGTGTGGTCAGAATTTTTGCCACCTGACTCTCAAAAGTAGAAGCTACAGGACAGGATGTTAACCTCTTGGAATAGCCCTTTGAAGAAGCTGCCAATGTCTGTACTAGACACAAAAATTGGCTGCAAAATAGAAGTGTAGGAAAAAATAGCCAAAATCTTGTCTAACTGAGATATAACAGTGACAGTTAATTAGATAAAGTGAGTGAAATAAAATGTGTGTTGACTCTCAAGCTATTTTTAAAGACTGAATTGTCCAATGCTTTAATTTATCAACCTGAAACACAGTTTGTTTTAGGCTCTACATAGAAAACATAGCCAAATATTAAAATATTTTTGTGGGTTGTTTTTTTTTTTGCTTTTCAGTAAACATGCAGGATTTAGTTTCATTTATGTTTGATTAACCCCCTAAAATGGTTTAGTCCTTAGGAAATTTTTACAATCTTTGAATTGGCCTTAATCATGTTTATCTATGTTGTCCTTTCCCTCTAAATTCCCCCTGTATTTCTACCATCTTTAAACAGCAGTACCTCTCAAACTGAGGTTGAAGAAGCTTTTTCACTTGTTTTATAATTTCCCCATGTTACCATTTTTCTATCGTATATGCCCAGTAAACAACTTGTAAGTGTGATTCATTACCTGAGTTTCCCAATATCTGAACTTGGCCTGTCCAGTAGTGGAGGGCCACTGATCACTCCTTTGGATATGGCAGGGACATAATTTGCAGTGGCTTGCACCATTACAATGAGAAGATAACTGATACATGTAGAATAGTTATGATGGGAGTAGTCCATAGCTTTGGGAAAAGAAAGCAGTACACACAAAGCCGCAGTATTGTTTTGTATTCAAACATCATAAAAAATCATTATGAATAATGACACTTTTTCACACTTTCAAAGTAGAATCATTACTAAAATATGAATATATAAAAACACTAACTGAAGAAAACTATAGAAAAATACATTGTTCAAGTTTTGTTACAAAGTCAAGCATTAAGAAATGTCTTTATTACTTTTCTCATTGCTGAGACAAAATACCCTACACTCAAAGTTAAAGGAGGAAAGATTTATTTGGGTTCACAGTTTGTAGAGGAGGCATGGCAGAGGGGCATCCCAGAAGAGAAACAGTTCGTGGAGAGCAGCAAAGTGGCAAAGTAGCAAAGAAGTAGCAAACCACAAGCAAAGACAGCAGCAAGCTACCATCTTTCTGTTCCTTATATCCTATCCAGGCTACATGCTCTTAGGGCCGGTAGCACTCACGCTCAGGGTGGTGCACCCATTATCCACACCCAGAACCATGCCAAACCAATCAGTAGACTCATTTAGTAATCACACCCATGATCCCAGCATCACACTCTGGATTTAGCTACCTCTGAAAAACCTACCAATGACCACATGAGGCTTTGGGGGGACATCTAAACACAAGGCATAAAAATAAGAAAATCAAAATGTATTCTCCAGTCCTAATCTGGATTAAATGTCTAATAATATTAATTCATCAATAATTGTATGTTTAATATTCAGGCACAGATTTTTACCTTGGTGAGTTAGACATTGGATTTTGTTACTGAGTACTTGGATGCAATACACTCTTTATAAATATTCCCTCACATTCAGCTTATAATTCATGTGGGAAATCAAGCCCATAAAACTTAACCAGTATTCAATAAATGTGTTTATGTTTAAATTCCTTAAACAAAAACTTTTTGTTCTGTTTTTGGTTGGTTTTGGCTTATCCTATTATGATGAATGGAAGGCAGGCCACTATACATGCTAACATCAGCTTATTACTGCTGCCTATTATTAGACTACTTGGACATACTGACTGACCCAAGGGCCGCATGCTGTTGAATTTCAATAATTTACTCAATGAGGGGCATTCCAGATATAATTGTTTCAAATGAATGTCTATAATTCTAATTTTGGGTAAAGCGGTTAAATGTCTATGTTCTGCTACATTAAACACAAATCAAATGAGCATTACTTTAATAAATAAGTTAAAAACTCAAGAAGTCATTTTTGCTTGATATTTAATTGTAGTAGTTACTGTTCACTTTTGCCTTGAGTTTATCAAAATGGCACCAGTTGGAGAGTTTAAAATTAGTGGGACACAATGCTACTTAGACTAATTAGTACATAGTGAGTACAACTTATTTTTCTAAGGAGAGCTACTCAGTATTTTAGGAACTCAGGTAGACTCTGTAAAATGGACCTTATAAGGTCAACTACATACAACTCTTTGAGATAGAATCATAAAACATCTTAGGTAATACTTGCCTTCTACCTATGACATATTAAGTTAATTGGGTTCCTTGTGTGAGAAATGAGTAAGAAATAGGACTTTGTAGATACAGATATCAGTACCTTTTATTTACCTGATCTTTGTTTTGGTGTATGCACTAAATACATTCCAGAAGTAGCTACCCTAAGTTTTTGAATTAAAAAAGATAGCAAATTATTCAATACCAAGTATGAGCAAACTTTTTTTAAATGGAAAGATTGTAATTAGTTTAGACTTCACAGGCCACTTACAGTCTCTGTCACATTTTTCCCGTCCTTTTTAAAACAATCCTTTAAAAGTACAAGAAGCATTTTTGGCTTATAGGCTAAACAAAAGTAGGCCACAGGGCACGTTTTGGCTCATAATTATAATTTGATAACATGATTTATATTGATGTTATAACAGTTTGACTACTTCACAAGTAATTTATGTATAAAGAAATAATGAAAAGAAATTGGCAGTGAATTTTTCTGATAGGCTAATAAATCTTTAATTTTTACCCTATTTAAAAACAAAAATTTCTGTTGTTAGTTTTGCTTAAAGCTAAGCATAAATAAAATCAACCATGCTACCAACAACATACTCCTTTGCCCTAAATGTTGGAATTCTAAGTAGCTGAAGACCAAATCGTTAAATTTTTATAAATTAAGGAAAATACAATTAAACATACTGTAATTATGCAGATTAGAATTTGTTTTGAAAAACAGTGCTGGTTTTATTTCTGAAAAATATATTGTGCTTCCTAAGAAGTGTATATTAATTGGAAACTAAAATCCCATTTATGATCGGAAGTAAATCTGATCCACATTTCTGCAGATATTTTGGAAACTTCATATATTACAAGATTTTTATTGAGTTAGTAGTTTCAGTGCTGCCCAAATAGGAATCACATCATGTTCTTAGAAGTCAAAATAATAGTTATGATATAGGGGGAATAGATGTAACTCCCAAACCTAGATATCGGAAACATGCGTTCATGTTCTCTAAAATAAAAAAATGAATTCTAGCAACAATGAAGGTTAAGAGTAGAAAAAATTTATTGAGAGAAAGATAGCTTCTATCTAAGAGGGACAGAAGGGTGAGCAGAAAATGGCTTGACCTTCCACCTTGCTTTTCAAAGGCATTTTATTGAGCAAAGCCACAAGATGAGGCAGGTTCAAGGTGAGACAAACTATAAGACTCAATGTAAAATTACAAGGTGGGCATGAGGTGGGACAAAACCATGATCAACCAATAAGATTACTAGTATTGCCACCCAAGTAAAATTGATTAAATGGGGATCAAATGGGAAAGCAAGTCATGCAGAAGGAATTTCTAGAAAGAAAATGGGCTAGAGAGATTGATGTCTATTTAGAAAATTAATCACTGCTATTCATCTCTAGGGGAAGTAGTACCTCTTTTCTTTCTAAAATGCTAACCAATGAGTATGCCTCAGCTGTTTTTCTCTGCTGAGGGCCCAGCTTGCCTAACTTCCTTATAATAATTTCTAATTAACTTAGCTATCTGCAATTGTTATATTTCTTTTGTACACTCTAAAAAAAGAGAGAGAGAGCTGATGGGTTTAGTTTCTTCCTTTACTTAATAGTCCATGAATATTTCATATTTAATGCAGATTTTAAAGTCAATATGTAGAACTCTTATTTTAATTTAGAAACCACCAAAAAACTTTGAAAAGGTCTTAAAATCATATCCTCAATTTTAAACCAAGACAATGCCTTTCATTTTAACTTAGGACACAAACAATAATATGATTTTTTTATTTGGAAATATAGAAAGAACAGTGATTAATATGTTTTCTAATTTTTTCAACTTCAGTTTGACCACCATTCAACCCCATAAATGCTAACTCATAACTGTTCATTGGAAGTAATAAAACTAATTAGTACAAAAGCTTTCAAGCAATTTTAATTATTTTTCTAATTCATAGTAAGAAAACTATTTGTTTAAAAGTGACAATTTAATGTTTGTTGACTCTCCCCAGAGTAGTGACTGATTACTCGAGACTCACGAGTCAAATAAAGTCATTTTTTTCTTTTTAAATATCAGTTATTCACACCATTTTAAATCTCATGTAAAATATGTCTTGTAAACCTCGCTGAAACATATATACATTTTAATATGCATCAATTGTCTCGTTTCAGATATTTTGTTTTTTGTTCTTATTTCTTGATTATGAAGTGCAGTATTTCTCTACTTATATATAAACTCCTAGAATTATTATGTAGTCTAACATTTCTACGATTTTTTTTATGGTTTTAAAATGCTGACCGTTTTTTACATTAGTTATTTTTTTACCACTATGCAGTCATTCTCTATTTGTGGTGATTTTGAGAATATTTATGGATGGAAGGAGCCTAGATTTCTCTGCTGTTTTGTAATTCTTCAGAATTTAAAATGCTATTAAGAATTTCTGTTATTGAGCTTTGTTAGTATTTTAATGCCATGAAATTTTGCCATGAAGTTTTCAATTGGGTTGTTATGTTTTCAGTCAGGAGTAACATAATATCTAAAAATTTTAACCCACTTTTAAAGACACCATAGCATATGTGCTGCAATTCCCTACAATATTTACCATGTATGCCTAGAAAAATTACATTGAAAAATATTTAATTCCCTGCATTCTTCTTGAAAAGAAGTATTTTTCATAAAATAAGCTCATGTATTATAAATGGGAAGATCAGATAATTTGTGTAGTATTTGATTTCTAAAAGTATGTTTCTACATAAATGTAAATACATAAATACAGCAGAGAATATACGGGACAGAATTCTTCAACCTTCTAAAAGGGTTTTTCTACCTCGCACAATGAAAATAATTTTTGTAATTAGAAAAATATATGTACTTATGGGAATGAGTGTAATTAAAATGTTACTGCTGACTATATAAGACAGAAGGAAGATAGACTTTCTTCTCCTCTACTATTTTAAGATCTATAGTTGCTTCAGATAACAAATCCTCACAGACCACATTGCCTTTATACAAATATTTCAGACAGCTTTGAGCCTGAGATGAATTTCAAACTAATATGTTTTCTTCAGATTCCCTTCTCAAGGTAACTGAATAGATTTTTGCTAAATTGATGATTTCAGTGATGGTTTCTAGTTTGCCGAATCTCTTCTGTCTGTCATGAGCCAAAATTATGCTTAGAAGAGGCAAAAAAATGAATGATTTATTATTTTTGGTTTGTTCAGTGACACATTTTCTTCATTTACATTGTCTCATTGTACCATTTAGCAGTCAATATGGTGAATGTTTTCACAAAATTCTGTTTATTATTTTTGATTAATGGTTCAAATAGCAGATATTCTATAGTTTAAATCTGTCTGCCTAAAAACATGTGTTGGAATTTAATTCCTGATGAGCCAGTGTTGGGAGGAGGGGCCTGATGGGAGGTGATTGAGGCTTTCAGGCTCCACCTCCTTGCTAAGAGTTTCTTAGGAAAGGAAGAACTTGGCCTCTTTCCTTCCTCTCTCCACCCAGGGCCTTTAACCTTGGGACTAGGTAGCAAAGGGCCCCTGCAGGTGCCGGCACCCCAAGATACTGGATATGTCAGCCTCCAGAACTAGGAAAAATCAGTTGCCTTTAGCAGTACAAAGGCTTGAGATGAGAGGATTGAAAGTTCAAGTCCCACCTGGACAGCTTGGGGATACCCTGTCTGAAAATAAAAAATAAAAATGTCTGTGAGGTTATCGTTCAATCCCCCATACTAGAAAGAAGGAAAAAAAAGGACTAAGACAAGGCACCATCAGTATTTCTTAGCAGCAGATTGATTGTACTCACTCAGCAAATGCTGCTGACGTATGTCTAAAACAACAAAATAAAATGAACTGTCTTTTTTTTCTACCAGAATCTTAATGTGAAATGGGAAGAGCTATTGAAAAGCCATGACTCATACTTTGAAAAAATTCCATGGGATTCTTTCAAATTCTATCTTGTTTAGTATCATGAACAATAGTGATTTGTTAATAGAGTCATTTTAATGTTCTCCATTGAATAGCCATTTAGTTAACGTTAACGATACCCTTAAGTCAGGGAGATTTTTGCTTCAATATTTAAAATAAAATTTTTAAAATTCTAAAGCCATAAAAGGAAGTTACTAGTTATTTTTAAGTTGAAAAGAAAAATAAAACTATTAACTAAATCCTAGTCCCTTAAATATTCCATTAAATTGGGTAGTACAGCATTTTTGATAAATCTGTCATTAAAAAGTCATGTTCATCTAAGTAACAAATACGAGAGTAAAAATTTTAAATAAGTACTGCATAAAATTACTATATCTAACAGAAAACACCCATTTTATTATAAGAATGTTTCAATGCAGTTTGAAAAAAGACCTTCTATGACTATGCGATATATCTGTTTATAGGAAAGTAGATAATTTCTTTTGATTTATTGATATAATTGAACTTCTAAGTGTAATTTTTATGTGTTGGTTTGCTGATTATCTACAGAACTACTTCAGTTTATGGGGATGCTATATATTTTCAATATGTCTTAACGCTTGAAAGTTTAAAGATACCAGATAAGGTGCTTCATTTCCTTAACACTGAATACTTACTCTGTGAATATATTTATTCAATGTTTAAAAATTATCAGAGTTTTTAAGACCCTAATGGGAAATTTCTGGGCATGGTATTTAAAGGACATACCCAGGTGCTTTCCTTATGGAGTGCTGTTCTAGATACCGCATTCTGTAATACCATCAAAGACTTTGTCTTTCTTTCTGGGCTGTGGTGGGACAGAATATGTAAGTTCCAACTTCTTCAGTATTTACATTGTTTATGTTGTATGTGATTTTGACCAAGAGGAGCCCCATGGGCATTAAAAAAAATCATTAAAAAATATAATTGCTGAGATTCATCAAATCTGAGTCACCCAAATGCCTTCTGTGACTTTGTTCATGGTGACTTGGTGAAACAAATCATATCTAGACCTAATTACTTTTTAGTCTTGTTTTTTAATTTGTTTTTATCATGAGTATAGGGCATTAAAATTTGAGTACTAGTAAGGTACTGATTTTCCCCTACTTACAATAAACGTATTATTTTAGAATATCACCAAGGTGCTACTTTTAGCAATAAAGAAGCTGCAGAAAGGTTAAAGAGTTTTCATCCTTTATGAGAATTAAGTGGAATGGGAAAATGTGGGAGAATTTTTTAAACTTGAGTATAGTTATTTTCAAATTAAATTTCAAATATTGTTATTCTCTAACACAGTATTCATTTTCTCGAGACAAATTGTGTTTCAATTCCAAAGGATATGTTGTTTTAAAAACTTAAACTGAGAAAGGCATTTTGTTTGTGTTTACCATTTGCAATTATTTTCTCTTGTGCGTGAAGTAAAACATTCTGCATGTAGTTTACTGTTGATCTGCTTATTTCACTGTAGTACGTCAACTAGTTTTTATTATATTTGGCTTGTTTATTTAAGAAGTATTGAAGAACATGTTTTATAATTTTATTTGCAAAGGAAATATATCCTATCCTTACTCAACAGTTCTGCGTCAAACCCTCTCCAAAGGCAGCAGTCCTATGGTCTGTCTCCCCATGGAGTAGAACCTTGTGTGCTGGAATTTCTTCAGGATACAAGGGTAAAAAGAAAAGAAAAGAAAAAACAAAATGCAAGAATGATTTAAATAAACTCCCATCTTTAGAGCAATAATTATTATACATTTATCCATATCTCACTACTTTTACTTGGTAATCAGTATAAATACTATTGGCCAAGATTCATGAATATTTCATTTTTCTCTAATGGGAAGTTCTTGATTAATTACTTAATTCTTCAATGTTGATAATAAAGCACAGATAATAAAGCAACAAGATAAACAATAAGTCATAAGAAGGCTATATTTGTTGGAGACAGACAGAGAAAAGCTTTGTGAATGTGAATCATTGGGAATTTCTAAAAATGGTCCAAGTGAAAGGGTCAGGGATTTAGCTCAGTGGCACCATGCCTGCACAAGGTCCTGAGTTTGATCCCCAGTACTGCAAAAAGAAAAAAAATTGGTCCAGATGAGGTACATGGTGTGAACCAGGAAAATACTTTTCTGGAAGCCAGAAAGTTTTTAGAAGTCTTTAGAACATGTGGTGAAATGAACATTTGAGTTTTATGATTTTAAATTTGATGATTATAAAGTTCATTAGATTCTATTAGAACCTATTTTTAAATTAAATGTACTTTTGACTGTTAACAAAATCTTAAAAATTGTACTTATTAATGGGGCACCATATGATGGTTCAATACATTTATATTCTCTAATGTTTAAATCAGGTTAAACATACCTTTTCCTCCCAAATTTCATTTCTTTATCATGAAACATTCAAAATCATTTCTTCTAGTTTTTTTGAGATGTAGTCTAGAATTGTTATCTACGGTTGCCCTACTGTGTAGTAATTCACCAGGACTTCCTGTTTCTTACTATAGTTTATTAAACACTGAGCACCCTCTAGTGTATCAGACTTTTGACCTACAAAATTATAAGATAATAAATTTATTCCTTTTAAGCTACTAAATTTGGGTTAATTTATTATGGTAACCTATAGACAATGAATCAATATTCACTAGTTTAAGGATCATGAATAATCTATTAGAAATGGTGTGAAATAAAATATTGTATATTAATTACACAAGAAGTTATAAAATGAATTGTTGACATTATTAGCATTTATTCTCTTAATTTTATTATGATTTTGTTTGGTATAGTTTTGAGTATGATTCTAATGAAAAACATAGGGAACTACAAAATTTTTTATTGTTATAGATTAAGGAATAATAACTTTAATGGAGCAAAAATAAAAAAGTTAACATAATTTAGGCAGTCAGAAAGACATACTTATTTTTAATTATAACAAGACTATAGACATGGTGGCAAACCAGTTACTCATCTATAACTAACACAGTATGAATAAAATGCCTGAAATCTGCATAGATTAGAATGTCATGCTTGTAAGAGATACTACTTTATCCCACTTGTACTTGTCTTTGAGGTCAGGAATTTTTATCTTGCCAATAAAACCATATTGCTAGTTTGGGATTCAAAACATATAAATCTAAATCTCACTATTTTCTGCTTGCATTTTTGTCTTTGAATTTAAATTTCTTTATCACTGGTTGGATCTCTATCTGTCCTGCTGTCTTGGATTCCTTCCTGGTTTTTGTAAAGCTCACATGACCTTGGATTCTCTTCAATTGCCTAAGTGTTGTTCTTCTTACTCCCCAAGAAATAAATGACTGTGTAGTTACATTTACCCAAAAGATGATTTATAAATATATCTTGAAAACTCGCAATTTATGCTGACTTTAATATCAAAGATGACAGGAAATAAAGCATGAAAGAGATGTGCTGGATCCCTGGTTTCTCACATTTGGTTGATGGTGAAGCCCTTCTACCTATAGTGTACATCTCATGTACATTTATTTGGAAAATGCCTCCACACAGAAATATATGCATGAGGAAACTGAGGTGCAGGAGTTTACGGCTGAGAGACAGGGAGGAGATCACTATAACTTTATACTCAATAAAATTTCCTATTATTTCCTTTATTTCTCTCTTCTCATTTCTATCTTCACAGTAAGGTTTTTATGGTATTTCTGACAGATTTTAGAAATAATTACATATTTGTTCCTTTCATTCCATAACCTTCACTTTCTTTTTGTTCACTGTCATATAATATTCACTTTGATTTCAACTACCCCGCTTTTAAAATGTTTTGTACTCTAGTAAAAATTTTTCATGACATCACTTGGTTTAGGAGTTACACACTAACAATTTTATAGAACCCTCTCTGAAACCCAACCTATCACTGGCTCAAAGGTATAAAACTATAAATTCCATTCAAAGACTTCTGCATAGAGAGCCCAGGGGCACAGGCTCACACAGGGCCACCCAAAGCATCGCCTCCCTGAATTCATTTCCCTATGTTTAGCCATCAGGACACTCCGGTTGTTGCACTCATGGTTGAAGTCTGCTGGCGAATGGCTAATGGTAGCAGTAAACTTTGCCATCATTCAGATGATGCTGGTTTTGCAGGCCTACAAAGGGCAGTTTTGTGGAGTCATGGACACTTCTACTGAGATTTCAATGGAAAACCTGGGAGACAGGCAGTATTTTACAGTGTCAATGTCTCTTCAGGTGGCTGCTGACAGGGCACTGTGTGGAGCCGTGAGGTTAAAGCTTAGGCTGTAGTTGAGACTTTAGTAACTATATCGATCAGCTTTCTCATTCCTGAGACAAAAATACCCATCATGGGCAATTTAAAAGAGGAGAGTTTAATTTGACTCACAAAGTTGGAAGTTTTCAGAGGTTTAAGTCCATCTAAGGTAGAAATATCATAGTAGAAAGGCATGACTCTCTCTTCATGACAACTGGGGAGCAGAGCACAAAAGAGCATCAGGGAGAGTGATACCCTGGAAAGGCATGTCCCCCGACCTCTTAAGTAGACCCCCCCGCCCCCACAAAAGAACCTTTAGCTATGTGTGTCAGATGAGTATAGCACCCCATGAGCCAATCACCTCTCCAGAACCCTCTCCACCTAGTAAAGTTGTCAATTAAGATGAACTGGCACAGGAACTCTTGTACATGGACTAAATGCATTTTGCATTGTATGATGGACATGAGATTTGGAACCATGGACAAAATACCATGGTAACTATTTGGAATGCCCTTCAAAGACCTATATGTTAAAGGTTTGCATCTCAGCCCATGGTTCTACTGGGGATTTGAGGAGTCTTTAGGAGATGAGAGCTACTGGGAGATTTTAGGTCATTTGGGCATTGATTTGGGAGCAAAAGGAATTGTGGGACCTTGATCTCTTCCTCTCTCACTTCTTACCATGAGTTTTAAGGGATTCTTCTACCAGCACTACCATAATGATGTACTGTCTTGCCACAAGCCCACAAGCCCAGTGGGGACCAATTGGCCATGGACTCAAACCTCCAAAACTGTAAACCCCTTCTTAAGTTTGTTATTTTGTTACTGTGATGGGAATGTGATCATTATAGTTCATCCATATTGTTGTAAATGGAAGAATTTCCTTCTGTTTGAACTGAATAATGTTACCTGTCTGTCTTAAATTTTTCTTGTCCTTTCATCTGTCAGTACACATTTAGGTCCTTTCCGTATCTTGGCTAGTATGATTAATGCTGCAGTGAACATACGTGTCTCAGATGTCTCTTTGGGATAATAATTACATTTTCTTTGAATATTTAACTAGAAGTGAGCTTGATAGATTATATTGTAGTTCTATTTTTCATTTTTGAATGAATCTCTATACTGTTTTTCAGAATGAAAATATTCTTCTATTACATGAATGTGGAATCTTTTTCATTTATTTCTATCATCATTTCTTTCATCAATACTTTATAGTTTTTAGTAGACAGATATTTTACCTCCTTAAACTTATTCCCATTTATTAGTTATGACTGGAATATATGAGATTTTTTAAATTATGTTTTTGGATAGTGTGGTTTTTGTTTATAGAAATAAAACTGATTTTTGTATATTTTTTATCCCGCAATGGAACTGAATTCATTTATTGCTGAATTTATCTGTTAGTTTTATCATAGTCTTTAAGGTTTTTGTTATATGAAATCATGCCATCTGAAAAGAGACCATTTTACATCTCTTTTTCAGATTTGTATGGCTTTATTTCTTGTACTTTTCTCATTCTTCTGACTAGAACTTAGTACAAATATAAAACCTTTCAGTTTTTGACAGTTAAGTGTGATTTTAGTTGTAGGCTTGTAATATATGCCTTTTATCAAGTTAGGGTACCTATGTTTGGTACCTAGTTTGGTGAGAATTTTTAACCATGGAAAAATGTTTTGTTTTGTCAGGTACCTTTTTTGCATCTATTGAGATGATCATGTGAATTTTGTGTGCTAGATCATATTTGTTGATTTGTGTTATGTTGAAACATTTTTGCATCTCAGGGTCTCACTTATTCATGGTATTTGACTTTGGTAATATGCTGTTGAATTCAGTTTCACTCTTTTTAATGGATTTTGTGTCCTTATTATACTTCTCATTCTGTTCTTATATTCTTTTCCTGATTTTATTTAGTTATTTATCCATGTGCTCTTGCACATTGAGCCTCTTTAAGGTTATTTTGAATTCATTATCAAGAGGTTCATGGATCTCTGTTTTTTAGGGTTGATTTCTAGAGATTTTCTTAGTTTCCTTGGAGGTATTTTATTTACCTGATTTGTTACCATGTATGGGTGTTTGTCTGGAAGAAGATACTTCTTCCAGTTTTTACTGTGTTCAGCAGGTATAGCCCTCCTGGGAAGACTGCCTCTGCACTTGTGTTCTAGAAATCTGGAGCCAAGACTTGTGGTTGCTGCTCCTCTATCAAGTTCATGGTTCTGCTATTACCAGGGGCTTGGTATTAAAGGCTATGACTCTTCTTGGGTCTCTGAACATGCTCAGCTGGTTCCCAGTGCTGCTTCAGGACAGAAGTCAAGTCTGACCATGGGTGAGGCTCATTGGTATGTCTTGTGGCAGGTAGCACTGCCTTCTGGCTAAGGTGCAGTGGGGCTGGTGCTGGATCACAGTCCTGCTTCAGGGATCCAAGTTGGGTCTGACTGGCAGGTGTATTGCCTAGTGTGCTGTGAGCTTGTTCCTCCCAAGACCCTTTGGCAAGTCCCTGAGGAGGCAGGACTACTGTGGGACTCAGGGAGAGTGGGCATGGACGTGGTTTACTGTGTTGCTTCAGAAATTAGAGTTGTGTGTGAGGTTGGCAAGCCTATTACTGTTGACGCAAATGGATGTGGATTTGCTTGTGTCCCTTGGTGCAAGGAGATGTTGGCAGAATTATAGACAAACAGGCTTGGTGACTACGTCCTATGGGGACAAAGCTGCTGCTGGTCATTACCAGTACCAGAGTTCACGGGCCTGCCACCATTACCTAGGCCTACTTTAAAGCAGCCCTCTTTGGTCTTGGATCCCACCTGGGTTTGATTATTGCCTTGATCCCCCAAAATCCCACTGAGCCACTAAATGGTTGCCAAACACTTATTCTTAGGGACTAAATAGACTGGAGAGTGTACTATGTCATCTTTCTGCCATCATCTGCTAAATACTTTGAATTCTAGTTCTGTTTTTCTGACTTTTCTCGCCCCTCCCCTTCTTTGCTCCTGCACTGCTGTGTGTTGGTGGGGGTGTTAGTTACTTTTCTCTCGTTGCTGAGACAAAACACCCAACACCAAAAGTTGGAAGGGAAGGGGTTTATTTGGTTTACAGTTCATACAGGTTTCAGTCCATAATCAGCTGGCTCCAAGGCAGGGATGGCGAATAGGCATTGCAGAGGAGAAACAACGTGGTGTGCACAAGGCAGCAAAGGCAACAATGGACATTACCAGCATCTTCCTGACCCTTTTATCTTACTCAGGCTACTTAGGGTGGGTAGCACTCACACCCTTAATTCTAGTGTCCTTGAGCCTGGCATTGCATCTCGAATCAATTCCAGCTCCACTCTCTAGATCAAGCCTATGACCACATGAGGCTTTGGGGGAACATCTAGACCCAAACCATAACATTCCACCTGGACCCCCAAAGACTCCTATATATTCGTTTACACAGAATGCATTTAGCCCATCTCTAAGAGTTGCCAAAGCCCTAACAGTTTCAGCATTGCTGAAAAGTCCAAAGTCTCCTCTGAGATTTAAGGCAAATTCTTAGCTGCAAGCCCCTGTACAAATGAAAACAAAGTTGAATACTTCCAACATTCAATGGTACAAGATAGACGTTGCCATTCCAAAAGGCACAAACAGGAGGATATAAAGGAATGGGATCAAAGTAAGCTCAAAATTCACCAGGCCAAGCATCACATTCCACAGTTCCACTTCCAGCATTTGAGACAATCTGTCAATTTGTGAACTCCAGGGCTTGGGTAGCTCTGCCCCTGTGGCACTTCTGGTGGTTGTAGCTCCTATAGCTTTCATCTTGGGGCTGGCTCTACTCCCTCTCTGCAGTTTTCCTCAGATTATCCATGCTCCTGGCTTCTTGCAACTGCTGGGGTCTCCACTGTATACCTTTGACTTCATAGTCACTGCTTCACACACTGGCCTCTCTGGTGCATACTGCCTGACCTCCCAGGCCTTCTGAAATCTGGGTGGAAGCCTTCCTGACCTCACAACTCTTGCATTCTGAATGCACCTAAAACTAGCACTGCATGGATGATGCCAAGGTCTGCTGTCAGCTAGAGCAGTGTCCGGGCTTTCTTCTCTCTTGGCTGTAGGGGTTGAGTGCCTGGATTGCTGAGCGCTCTGAACTCAATCCTGAGGAATTGATTCTCTAGGCTTCCATTTTGGAACAACTTCCTTAGGCCGCCGCCATTTTGGAACAAGTTCCCTAGGCCATTCTGGAACATGGTGCTCTGGGGCTTTCTTCTCAAAGCAAAATCTTACCTTTACAACTCTGAGGCTGCAAAGAGAGGAGTCCTGCAGCTTCCTGTGATCCCCTCAGGCCATCTTTTCTATTCTGTTCCTTCTCAGCAATCAAGAACTCCTCTGCTCTATCTTTGTAGTCCACAGCTTTACTGGAGCTTCCTTTCTGGTCAAACTCAAAATATTTTAAATCATTCTTATGGGATTTTTGCTCTTGATTCTCAACACAGATCTGGCTAAAAGCCCCCAACAGCAGCCATGCTACCACCTCAATATTCGACTGCCTTGCAATTTCTTCTGCAAGATTAATTAGTCCACTACCCCAAATCTCAGTCTCAGGCAAAGTCTCTGGACACAAACAAAATGCAGGCAAACTTTCTGCCAAGCCATAACACACATTATCTGGAGTCCAACACCCAATGCAGTCCTTCTTCCTATCAGAAGCCTCCCTACCCTGGTCTTTACAGGCGTTCTGGTCTTCTGATCTCTGACCAGAATCTCCCATACAGAACATCCTAAGGAATTCCAGTGCTGCTTCTGTAGACAATGTCTCTGGATCTTTCCTGACTCTTCCCCTTCCCACAAGCCAGTTCCAAAGGCTTTTGAGCCACATGGCCAGGTAATGTCACAGCAGTGATCCCACCCTTGGTACCAAATTTCTGTGTTAGTTACTT
Organism: Heterocephalus glaber; assembly: GCF_053883595.1. Classification (NCBI taxonomy): domain Eukaryota; kingdom Metazoa; phylum Chordata; class Mammalia; order Rodentia; family Bathyergidae; genus Heterocephalus; species Heterocephalus glaber. Next base: position 13,705,556 of record NW_028258156.1, read on the forward strand.
TTCTCTCATTTGTGAGGCAAAATACCTGGCACCAGAAGTTAAAGGGGGAGGGATTTATTTGACTTACTGTTCACAGAATTTTCAGTCCATAATCAGCCAACTCCAAACAGACATGGCAGTGCAGAAACAACATGGCACACACAAGGCAGCAAAATTAACAAGAGAGTTACCAGCATCTTTCTGCCCCTTTTATTTTATTTTATTCAGACTACAGGGATTAGGGTGTTGCCAAACCAATCACTCACATGGAGTGGTTTATTAATCACACACCCTTAACCGCAGAATCATACATTCCAGATTCAACTACCTCTAAAAAAGGAAGTCCTACCTCATCCACGTGAGCCTTTGGGGGGACATCTAAATATAAACCATAACAGCAGGGACAATTGTAACCGTTTTGCCTAGGTGATCCCTTTGGTCATGTCTTCCCTGAAAACTACTCTGAATTCCCACCAATGAAACATCTGACTATATTTCCTGCTTCTGTTGCACGTCCAGTTATCGCTGTATTATGCTCCCACTAAACATGAGTAATGCTAAGTGCATTAGCACTTTGTATATATGACTAGAGAAACCATGCTAGTCATCCCCCTGTCAGAGAAAAATAGGCTTTAAAATATTGCAAAGGTAATCTTCACGTGTCCACTGTCAAGGACTCCTTTGGAGATTGAGTAGCAGTTGCATATCTAGCAATATTATTGGCACTTTACTTCAGGTGATCATGAACTGGTTGCTATAGACAAACACTTACCTTGCTTTCCCCTAGCTGAAGTGGATCTTATAGTACATAGGTTTCACTGCTATACTTTTCTGGTGCTTTATGTGAACGGGTGTTTTAGTCTTGAAATTGTTGCAGAAGAGAAGTTTTTAATTACTTGAATATTATGTGATAAAACCTTTCTGAATGGTGGAAATTTCACCTCAGTTATGCTTCACCTAGAAGCATACATTTCTGACTGGTACTTTCAGGTGCTTCAATCCCTGAGAGGAAAACTGTCTACAGATGAATTTTGTGTTTGTTTTTGTTTTATTTCCAAGATGTAGTGGTGGTGGTAATGATCATGGTGCAAAGTTTGTATGCTGCTTCCCCTGTATCAGGCTTTATTCTCAGTGCTTTGAATACATTAACTCCACCAATTACAAGCCCAAAAATATATCTTCCTTTTCCCAAGAGTGTCTACTGTGAGTTTCAGTATACTGCAGAACTGCCAAGCTTGCACAGTTACAAATATCTACTATAATTATTTTGTTCTTGATATATTACAGACATTTATTATTCACCTTTAAATCACGTTGGTGAACTTAGGTAAATATGAAGAAACCCAGTGTAGGTGCACTAGTGTTGAGATTCATTACCCTTTACTCTGGTGATTTGACAGTCCATTAATATTCTGTGTATCTGAAAATGTTAACTCATTAGAATTTATCATAGGATAAAATTTTGAATTATACACTATTTCCAAGAGATTTATTACACATCTATTGTTAAAGCATATAGGTTACATTTTGAGTAGGCTATGCAGTATATCCAAAGAAATTTAAACTATTGGTTTGTAAATACAGACCTGCAGAACTTACAGATTTTACTTTTATTTAAAAAATGGACATTGTTTGGCGCCAATTAAGAATATCTCAAAATCTAAAAGTTTTATCAGTACTTACATTAAAGTTACTATTTGGCTCAAAGTGTAGTCTTTCTTCCCTTACATAATCTCTTTAATGCAATGTAGACTTTTCTTGAAAGAACATTCTCACATTGAATATGATTCTTTATGTGAGTTAACGTACAAGTTGAATGTTTGACCATAGTAGATGAATACATGCATGTTCTCTTAGTGAAAGATCCAGCCTTGCATAAAATCAGTAACATAAATGTTTTGATGAATTTCTCTTAGATAATTTCAAATACAATTAAATGACCTTTCTATACACTAATAATTAGCCGGAGTGAATGGTAGAATATATAGGACCTGGGTTTTTTTGCCCTTTAAAATGAAATATTTTAATATTTATATTTGAATATATCACTTAAATCTCTTTTGTTTAATATTTAATATGTGTTAGTCTTTGTAGAATACTAAATTAAAATTTCTATTCGGCTGTTAGCTCATTTCAGGTCTGTTTTGAACTCATTTACATAAGTTAGCGAGGAAAATATGGGAAAGTTGGTTCTTGACATTTTATGTAGAATGCAGTAGTCAAACGTTGATTAAATATTTAAGAAGTTGTTTATTTAAAAGGGGTTTCAAAATATTTTGTTTATAACTTGTTATAAAAATAGTTTTCTTTTTCTTATGAAGAGTGGCAGAAGGTACATGAAATTTTGAATCTTAAACTCTGCTGTAGTAGTGCAAAGGCAGCCATAGACAAAACATAAAGGGGTGGATGTCCGTGTTTCAGTGACACTTTAATTAAAAATTTAGATAGCATCCTGGATCTGGTTGAAGGGCATTAATATATTGACCTCTAGAATAGAATGTAAACATAGAAGAAGGAAGATACAGGGCACAGAATGAGATAGGCAGGACAAACTAAGGAAGGGTTCTTGACATCGGGTCCACTGACCGCTTTTAGGCTTTCATGTGTAAAATGTGCTTTGATTCCTTTTTCTTGAGAAATATTCCATACCCATCCTTCTTGCTGGGGACATCCTTAAGTCTTCAAATGCATTTGTTTATACCATAGATGAATGATTGGTGTGATTGGAAGATTCATTTTTAGCAGTTTGTTATGTTCAATGTTAAAATCTTTTCCATTTTAAGAAATGATGGAAATTTATATAAAAAATATTCTGGATTATTAAAACAGATATATAGGAGATAATGGGAAATTTGTGATACCTGTTGAACCTGATTTTTGCAGAAGATTCAAGCTGCATGAGGGTTGGGAAGGGTAGAAGGGAATGAATTAAGAAGGTTCATGAGTTACCTGAAGTCTCACCCTTCTTACCTCTCAGAGCTTTGGTTAGACTCTGCCATTTTCTTCTCCTTGTACTTTCACCAATACTCCATGCTGCCTCTTCCTCAATTAATAGACTTGGTGGCTTTCTCATATGAAGTCAGCTGCTAACAAAGAGAGTAAATAGTTCTCTAAAACGTTTAATAGATATTAACTAATGTTTCTTACTACCATTGGTCAAATACAAGATAATTTTAAAGAAAACATTTTATTATGATTTCATACCATGTAGGAATTTTTATAAAATGCAAATTATATTAGGATCATTAAGTTACAGTGTTTTCTTGTTTATGTTTTGGAACTTGTTTGGCATTGCAATTATAATATGTTCATACCTCATTAATGGTAGATAAAACATGAAACACAGGTTAATCAGGTATATGTAGACTGGAGTATAATCACCCTCTGATGTTCTCTTAAAAACTCTTGAACTTTTATAAATATTCTTGTTTAATCTTTGACGATATTCCAGATTTATTATCTGTGTTTCTCAAGCTATTCTCAATCATAATTTTAGCTTCTCCCCTTTACACCAAGGGATCATGCCAGTTCTACTCTTGCATAGATAAACTCTTAAGCCATTTATAATGGATACTTCTTTTATCCATAGTTTCTCCTAAATGAGAGATTCTCATTGTAGATGGTAAGTAGACAGTAGGCATTCTCTAAAATAATGGTTTTGTTTTCACATAAATAGCCTTAGCTATATAAAGTTTCAGCTAGAGAAATATGTTACATATGTATGAACTATTGACATAGTTTATGATCTATGACCTATTTTTACAGCACACTTCAAATATAAATAAGGCTTATATTCTGAAATATTTATCCTGCATGTTATTTTCCTCAGGTTTTAATAAAGCATTACTAGTCGTTCAGTGCTCATACTTCTTGCAAGATTATAATTGCAAGCATTTGCTATATAACTCATCATGTGTTATTTATATACTACACATAATATGGTAATGAAAAGCAAAGATCAACTGTATATAATATGGTAATGAAAAAGCAAAGTTCTCAGTTATCTTTAAATCTGGCTGAGAAGTATTCATTATGTTTATTCCCCAAATATTTTTCTGCAAGAAATTCTTACAGGAAAAGCTAGAAACACTCAGAGGATATTCTAATGAGAAACTGAAGTATAGCATAAGTCTAATTGCAAGAAAAATTAAATACCTTATTGGAATAATATAATTTAAAATGTAAATATTCTTCAACATATTATAGTACATGGACATTTTTCTGTAGCTATGTCTAATATTGAGCCCCTCTTTGGAGTGTTTAATTTTGAATATGTTATGTCTTTTTTTTGAGTGTGTTAAGTCTTCTTTTATCTGTTCATTCCATTTCCTTCCCAAGGTGTCTTAGTCTTTTGGAGCTGCTATAAAAAAATCATGGTAGGTGGCTTACAGACAGCAGAAAAGAAATTTGCACAGTTCTGGAGGCTGGGAAGTCCAAGGTTAAGGAGCTGGCAGATTCAGCCTCTGGTAAGGGCCTCCTTCCTTTCTAGTTCATACATGGAGCCTCCTGTCTGTCCTCACACGGTAGAAGAGGCAGGATGATCTCTGGGGCCTCTTTTCTTAGGACACTAATTTCATTCATGAGATCACTACTCTCCTGACCTATATACGTCTCATAGGCTCTGCCTCTTACTTAACATCAACCTAGCAGTTAGAATTTCTGTGTAAGAGTTTTGGAAGGATGCAGTGATACTGTGCCACAGAGGTAATCATATTAAAAAGGTTGAAATCTGGATAAATAGAATGTTCTACTTCAGTTTTACTTACTGAAGTAACTTCATGTATAGAATATCGTTTTTCACAAATTACCTCAGTAGACCTGGTCCAAATTATAGAGTTCATATCTCAAATATAGAGAATTCCTCTAGGGATCATGTCTAGACACATTTTAAAATAAAATAAAGATCATATATATTTTCCCACTTTTTTCCTTTTGCAGTAAATGATGGGCCACTAATTTCTTCTAGTGATAGACTGATGCTCCACATCTTTGACATAATGAAGACAGCTTCAAAAATATTATGAAAATGAAAATGTTTGTCTGTAACACTAAACTCTGAGTTCATTAAGAACAAAGACCCTGTGGTTGTTAGCAATTGTTTGCATTAATTTGTAACTCTCTTTCAGGATCAATATATTTAAAGTCAGTCCAGCTTCTCATTGGGTCCTTTTTGAACTTTAAAAAGGAAAATCATAACATCCCAATAAGGAAATTATTTCTGAATTCAGATGGAACTGAATTTAATGCTCAGGGCCATCACTTATTTGCCTTGTAACCTTGGTAAGATAGATTGTCTTTGTGATGTTTGCTTTCCTTATTATAAATCTAAAATAATATACCACATGGTTATCAAGTATATGAAATGAGTTAATTTAAAACTTGTTAAAAGGTGTTCAAGAATGTTAGTTTAGATTACATTTAAATATCTGTAGATTCCTATACTTTTAAAATATCAGTTTTGAAGTTATAAGGTTTAATACTTGATACTTTTGTGGCCAAAGTAAATTATGAACTTCATTTGCCATTTAATCTTCTTTTTCATGTTGTTTTCACACAATTGCATTTTTTAAAATCTAAAGGTAAAATTGAAATAATATAAAAAAAGTAGGCCAAGAAGTGTGAGATTTTGGGAGATAGAAAAGGAGCTAACTGAAAAGAAAGCAGGGTTTTTTTTCTGAGAGAAAAATGTGAATTTTCCTCTGCCAAGGACATGGAAAAGAGAATGGTACATAATTACATTATAAAGGGCACTGTAAGAGTTTTCATGCTTCAGAGATAAACAGATAATCATTGCCATACACAAGTTAAAAATAGTATGGAAATAGTTTTTCATGGGAAATTAAGAACTGAAGCCAGAAATGTTTGTGGTTGCTCATATGGAAATTGCTTTGTTAGACAAATGTACTGACTGGGCAAGAAGTAGTCATTTGTGTCAGCTTCAACTTTCGAAGTTCAAAATTCTATATAGGTGGCTCTGATTTCAGATAAAGTTGCATACGTTGGTAGAATTATCATCTCTCTTTTGGCTTTTGAATCATTTATGAACAGGATTTTTTTATTTAGTGAAAGGAATAACCTTCCCTCTGGCTTTGTTTATTATCAGAGTATAGTGTTCCTGAATGCTTGCTCCTAAATGTTCATAACAAGCCTGTGGATCCCAAAAGAGGCTGCAGAATTATTTCTGGTGGTCTTTGAGTCCATAATTACTGCCAGCTGAGGAAGCAAAATTCCCAATAAGTTGAAGAAACTTTCACAAATAACACTTACCATAATTACAAGGCATAAAGCTCAATATATAGTTTATGTAATAAAGTCTAAGCTAACAAAGCGTTCAAGGACCAGAGACCTTACAAAGGTATGTATTAACCCTTTGCTTGACACTCTACTTGTTTTCATTTATTAAAACCTTCTGGGTTTTCTTAACAAACCCTTCTTACATTTTCCTGATTTCTTATAAGCAATTCAAAGGACATGTAACAACTGGTAAAAACATGATCTTCAAAAAGTAGAAATCCTTCATCTTTGACCAGTGTTTGCTCAGGGATGTTGGAATTAAATTGTTTTGAGATAATAGCCAAGGGCATTCAGTGTTAGTACTTATGTGAAGAAGAGTATTTCCAGTGTAAGGAAACTTAATATAAAAATTCAACTTCCAAAAGGGCTTATTAGTAATCACACTACATATTTCTGTATTTTTTAGAAAAGTTTGATATTGATAGCATTGATAAGAGAATTCTGGGATGTCTTAAATGATGTTACAGACTAGAGAAAAAAGGAAGGAAAGAGATAAGAGAAATGAATTTAACTGACAGCTTCCAGCTAAATTTACAAAGGAAAGCAATTCCATTGTCCTTTCCTGTATGTCTGGGTCAGCACTTTCTGCTTCTGGAACCAAAACCAACTGAGAAGCATCAAACGCTTCTCTTTGTGGACTGTCTTCCTATCCAGGGCCGTTGCCATCTTCACACTGTCCTGTCCCTCTTATCTGTAGCCAATACAGATTCAGTGAAAATGATTGGTGTGCCTTCTTTCCAGATTTTCATCTGAAAGTACCCTGGCTCCTTAGATTTCTTGGACATTTTTCCAACTGTGATTCCATGCTGCTGGAGAATTTGCTAGGAATTTGCATTTTTATTTTTGGCCAGCATCTGTAGAAGCTTAATAAACCCTTCATTTCTGAGATCTCTTGGTCCCAAAAGATTGACCTATCAAAGTATTCACTTAAATATAGAACTTCTCTCAAAACATTTACTTTATGATTAAATTCAATTGTGTACAACTTTTTACAAACCTTCCTAATATTTTTTACAAGAAGTAAATTTGTATGTGATCTGGCTATACTACCATCATAATTTACAAAACCCAGTCTTGGAAATATCAGGGTTTCTTATATTTTCAAGATTTCCTATTATCATTTTGCCCTGTTTTTGTTTTGTTTTTACCTCTCTGTTAGAGGTCCAGAAAGGGTTTTTGGATTATTTATTATTGTGAAACCTATTGTAGACCTATGTTTCAAATGAAGAAATTATCTACTTAACATATCTTGGTTATCCTTCCTTTCCTTTCTCACATCATTAAGACATATTTACTCCTGCTTTCACTTTTTGAGTAGTATTTTTTCCTTTTCAAAGTCATGACTCTTAACTCATCTTCTTCTAACAGAGAATTCTGAGTATGTTTTCTTCACTACATACCAAGTATCTGTTTAGATTCAGTCCTTATCACTGTAGTCAAGGTCTCTTGAAGCACATTGTTCTAAGTTGTGAACCTGTGTAACCAACATTTTATGTTTTCTCAAAATATGATGGTGCAGCAAAATGTTCCAACCCCAAGAGGGAAAATTCTCTTCGAGTTTAAAGCTTGAGGATAACTTTTTGGCTCCAGGCCACATCCTAGGGTGGGCTATCAGCTGTGACTCCCCCTCCACAGTTCTCTGTTTAGGCTGTGCCTCCACTGCCTGGGACACTGAACTGCAGTTCTCAAAGATGGAGGCCCAATCCCACACCTCTGCCTGATGTCCTTTGAAACCTAGGAGGAGACAGCCATAACTTCTGAGCACTCCACATAGCTACAGAATTTGCTGTGTCCTCCAAGAGGTCAGCCACCATATCCCAGCTTTCTCTGCAGTCCAGCAGAGCTGCCTTTGGGACAGTCTCTCCTTTGAAACTGCTCTAACCTCAGTGCCCTGACCCTCAGGGACATGATATGAACGGCAGCCCCAGTGATCTTCAATTTGCTTGAGTGTCATTCTCACATGGTCTCGAACAGCAGCTCCTGGTTTCTGTTTAGAAAGCTGATCCATACCAATCCGCACACTAGTAATGAGCTGAGCCTAGCTTCTGTTGATGTGACTGGTACGCGCTAATCCCCTTATCACATGGTCACCTTGCCACACCCTTAGGATTCTCTCCTGAAGGCTTCAAGTATGGACAGGGTGAGCATTTTCCAAATCTAAGTTCTGCCTCCCTTCTGATTGGCAATTCTATCTTTAAACCATTTCTCTCTTCTCACATGTTACCAAAAGTAGTCAGGAGGAATAAGTCCTTCTGCACTTTGCTTGGTAATAGCATTAGCTAGCTAAATGTCCAATTTGACTGTTTGCTAGTACTACCTTCTGCAAAATACTAGAACGCAGACACAATTCAGCCAAATTCTTTGCCACTTTATAACAAGAATCATTTTTTGTCCAGTTTCCAATGACGGTTTTTTAAAATTTCCACCTGAGAACTTATCAAAGTGTCCTTTACTACCCATATATCTGTCAATATTATGTTCACGAATACTTAGATGATCTCTAAGAAAATAGAGCCTTTCTCTACAGTTCTTTTTTTTTTCTGAACCCTTAGTAGAATTACTCCTAATGACCTGCTCACAGAGTGTGCTTTTTCTTGCACACATCTCAAAATTCAGCCTCTACAGGTTACTCACTTCCAAAGCTTTTTCCACATGTTTAGTTAGTTGTTAGAATAGTTTCTCCTTCTTGCTACCAATTTTCTGTGTAAGTCTATCTAGGCTGCTATAATGAAATATCATAGATGGATGACTTATCAGCAACATTTATTCCTCATATGGTAGGTGCTCATCTTCCTTTTCACTACAGATTCAGTTTTATTTTGCAGCTTGATATGGGCCCTCTAAGATATGATTAGTGTTTTTTGTACAATATTTATTTAGAGAAAGTTTTTGTGTTCACTCTTTCTTAGTCCTGCCTGCCTGGAACATATCTGATATTATAACAGTGAAGAAATACAATTCATGAATTATTCTATTTTCAAAACAGAGTATCATCTATTCCTAACAACAGAAATCAGAAAATGTATATCTTAGTATTGTAATGGCACTGAACTCCTGTTAAACCTTTGTTCAGGAAAATTGACTTTCCAGGGGCATGTGACAGACATACTGTGGATGGAATCTGAGATGATCCAAGGTTTTTTTTAAAAAATCAGTAATTATTTATTTGATTATGTGCTTTCTATTTCTTGTTCCATGCCTTATGTGAAGCTAGGTACCAATCAGAAAATAATGAGTCCCAAGAATTGGAATGATCATATATCAGAAGGGTTGGAGCCCTTTGTAGTTATTGCAATTTAATATTAATGAGGACTGGGAAAGGGTGGGAGTAGGGCGAGGAACTGTGTACTTAGGAAAAGAGAAAAAGTTACACCACTAAAGAGTTACAGAAACTCAGCCAAAAATAGTGCCCTAAATCTAAATTCTATTCCTTATGCATTTATTTATTCAAAATATGCACTGAACATCTACTGTGGTTTGGGTTTATGATAATACTCAGGATGCAATTCTGAGCAAAAACATCCAAGATAACATGGCATCTGGGACTGCAGCACAGAGCTGCAGGCCAGGAGAAAATCATACTTACATAAAGCCAGGATGGAGACAAGAGCTACAAAAGAAAGCTACAATGAGAACTGGTAGGAGAATTTCCTTAGGGAGGTCAAGAAATTTTTTTTTTTTTGACAAAGACAAATGAAGTAAAGAACAACTTTTTTTATCCGATTAGAGATCTGAAGATGGAAGAAAGTGTTCTAGGGAGAGGAAGTTTTTGTTCAAAGACCCATGGCAGAAGGAAAACTCAAAAGGCCAAAAGTAGTCTTGATTAGATTGGAGAAAAAAGGAGTGTAATTTTAGTGTGACAAAGAAGATCAATGTCATTTTCCACTTAAAACAATGGGTTTGATAAACCTAATTACAATTGGATGAACTGATAAATTTTGAATCTTTTGTCTGCATGCTTTTACTCCTATGGTTTAGCTACAATAATCGAAGCAATATAAACCAGTGTTTCATTTATAACTGCACTATAAGGCTGAAATAATTTGTATATTGTGCATTTAGTTATGGAGGAAAAATAAATTTTTCTTCTCTCTAAATTAGTTGCTACTATATCTACAGGGCAATCTTCTTTCTTCTCTTAGAGTTGTCCTTTGTCATAATAATTTTGTTTTCTATTTCTGTGATAATCATAATTTGTTATAATCACAGTGTATTTGGCTTTTTCTTAATTTTGTTATGGGATCCTTCTAAATTGATATGTTACTTGGGTCCAATTTTTCCATCTGGCCTACATGTTAGAAATTGTATGCACTCTTCTTTTGTTTTTAACTTTTTTTTCCTATCAGTATGAACTCTTAGGTTTTATATTGTGGCCCAAACCCATCTTTCCGGCTGAGTTATTCCATTGGCTTTATTTTTCCGACATCTCCTATTTACTTTAGAAATCAGAGATTAGTTCTAACCCAGAATAGTAGACTTCATTTAAATATTCTTCTAGTTTCTTCAAGCATAGATAACCTTTGAGTTTTGTATATCACTTTAGGAAAAGAAGAGAAAATGACATTCTTGGTCACTGGTGTTATTTAAGGAGCTTGAGATAAATTGCAGATTTAAAATGCATCTTTATTCTCTTCCCACATCATACCTGAAAACAGCAAAATAAATGCCTTTTGCAGCTGGAGTTGCAAAACTGTATAAATGTGTTCTTTAATGAGGTCTGGACCAATGTTAACGTAACACTTGATTTATAAACAAAAAAAAATCCAAAGAATACTAATAACTGTAATAGTCTTGTGTTTTATTCTTTTTGAACATCCTATAAATGTAGTTAAATTACTTATTTTGAATATTAGTTCTTCAGTTCTATTATTAATTTGTAATTTTAATTTGGAAATGATGTTTGGCCTCATACTTTTTAAGACTCCATTATGACTATTTTGTGGGATCTGGGTCATTTTGTTTTATTATAGTAATTGTGTTTTTTAAACTACAGTTTGCAATTGATTATTGGCAGTATTTTGAAAGCTACATAATTTTATGAATGAAATCTTTAAAAGTATGAAATTTTGTAATTGCTAGTCCTTTTATACAGGATAGGTCATAGGATTTTGTTGGATGATCTTGTACCTAACCACTTACTGAATTCTGTCAATAGTACTTTTATACTTTTGAGTGACTACCTTCTTGGTTGGAAGGAAGGATAGATTTATGTCTTTCTAATATTTAACCTTATTTATATTTCTTGTCTTGTTACATTGGCTAAGATGACAAATGTAATAATACATTTTAGTAGTGGCCTCAGTTACTCTTGTGCTAACTCTAAGGAAGATTGTCAAAATAATGAAAGAGTGATTCTTCTTTCCCTTTCCTTTATGCCTTTTGTTTTAAGGAGTGTTGAACAGTACTAAATGTTTTATAGGATCTGTGTTAATCATTTTTCTTTTCCTGTGACAGAATACCCACAATAAAGCAACTTAAAAGGAGAAAAGGGTTATTTTGGCTCATGGTTTTAGAGGTGTCAGTCCTTGGTCAGTTTGTTTCATTGCTTTTGGGCCTTTGGCAAGGCAGAACATTGCGGTACAGCAAAGCTGATCATCATTTTGTTGCAAGGATGCAAAGAGGAAGGGACCAGAGCTCCAGTATCCCTGTCAAAAATTTGCCTTCCATGGCCAACTTTCTTCCACCAGGCCCCACATTTTAAAGGTTCTATCATATTATAGTTGTTATATCAAATGTCTCCCAAAGGGCTCATTATGTTGAAGCCCTCCTTTGCAGCTGTTGGACTTTTGAAGTGATCAGATCATAAGGCTTCTATCTTCCTTAATAGATTAATCCAGTGATGGTATCATAATTTGATAGCATTATTGAGAAGTGATGGAAACTGGAGGTAGGGCCCAGTTGAAGGAAATGAATGATGGGGGCATGACCTTGGGGACTATATCTGATCCCCAACCCCTTCTTAGGCTCTTTCCCTGTTTTCTTGCTTCCTGGCTTCTATGAGGTCAATAGTTTCGCTCCACCATGCCCTTCCACCATGTTGTGCCTCACCTCACCCCCAATACAATAAGCTAGACCATCATGGACTGAAACCTTTGAAACCATGAGCCCAAATACACCTTTGCTCCATTCAGGTGTTTATCACAGGTATTCTGGAACATTCTGACTCAATTGTCCATTTCATTTATTTCATCTTCATTTGTATTAATTCTGTTGTATAGTCTATTGGATTTTTATTTGAATCATAACATTCTCGATGTCTGCAAATGCAATTCTCGATATTTTAAACATGATAGATTTTTAGTCCTCATTTGGATATCAGCCATCTATTAGGAATATTTTTTTTCTCACTCCTAACTCGTACTGCTTTATAGAAGGATATTCTTAACTTTGATGACTTTATTTCATGATACTGGCCCCCCATAAACATTGGATTACTGTCAAATACTGAAATTAACCAAGGTATATTTTAGTGACTGAAGTTGAGCAAGTGACTCATTTGGGCCTTCTGTACTTATAGGTTGTTTCCTTCATGGCGGAATCCTTTTTTTCTGGAATTTCTTGGCAACCTAAGGCACTGCTATTTCTCTGGGTCAGTTGCTCACATGATCTCTTTTAGATTGTGAGTAAGCATATGTATTGCCATTTCTTTGATGCCAATGAGGAATGAAGCATGGACTAACGTTTTTGCTGCTAAAAATATACAGATACTTCTCTATTTGTGATCAGATTGTATTCCCATAAGTCTACCCTAAATTGAAAATATGTCAAAAATTCATTTCATAAACTTGCCCTACTGCATATGATAGCTTAACAGGACAGTACAGTGGAGCAGTGGAGTAGTTGTGTTCTTTTTTGTGTGACTGGGAGCTGTGGCTTGCTGCTATTCCCCAGCCCATATTATCAAAGGAATAGATCAAAATTTAAAATTTAAACTATAGTTTCAATTGAATGTGTATTGTTTTCACAACATCATGAAGTGGGAAAACAATAAATCAAGCCATCATAATAATTCAAGCCAGGGACTGTAGTTCCATAAATACTTACTCCATAGATCTTTTACTGATCCTGTTAAATAATCTCAAAATTGACTTCTGAAGAGCACATGTTTTAGTCTGTGTTTTTGTTCCTGCATTCCTGCCCGATCCCCTCTTTTTCTATTTCTCAGAATTTCTCCTAAATTCCTAACTACATCATAGTATCCTCCTTTTCCAGTAGATAATATATGTGATTGTGTGTATATCTACTTTCAAGCACACTTCCATGGTACATCTAATTCCATCATCACTACCACCAATACACACTCGTAGGAACTGAAAACGAGGAAGGTGTGTGTCCTCATGAGGCTCCCATCTGGATGGGGCTTAAAGATTTCTTGAAATGAGAAATACTTACAATTATAAAATGTTGTCCTTTTGATATATTTTATCAACATCCCTTATACAATCTGCTTCATAAAATTAAAAGATAATTAATTTTTCTTTAAATATATTCTTAGAATTTATAATACTTTATTTACCAAAGAGTCCACTATCATAATTTTCATTTTTTGTTGTTGTTAAATTCTTTTGTTGGTACATTGTAGGTATACAATACAATTACATTTCTCATTGGGTATTGTACCTTTACATAATGCATCTTGGTTCTTATTTTTTCCCCATTCCTAGCCCTCCTTTCACCGCTTCCACCCTTTCCTATTTACAAAGACTTTATTTCCATTTTTTCCATTTCTCATCATTTTTCCTTTCCCTTTTTTCCTTCCCCCTGCCCCTCCCACTACCCCTACCCCTTTGGACCTTTTCTTCCTATTTTGCATTATCGATTATTCATTCTAATCATTGGTACATTTTAAGTATACAATATAATGACATTCCTCATTGGAAATTTGCACCTTTACATAGTCTCTCTTGGTTCTTATTTTTCACCCTTGCCCAGGTCTCCCTGAAACCCCTCCATTCCTCCCGATTTACAAAGATTTTGTTCCTATTTTTCCATGTTCTCATATTAATCCCATTCCCTTCTATCCTTTCCCCTAGCCCTCCCACTTCCTTCCTTTTTGCCCCTTTTCTTCCTATTTCACATTACCTATTACTCATTTAGTCCTTATTTACACTTTCAGTTTCTCACACCAGAGAAACTATTCGGTATTTATTCATGTGTGTCCTATTTATTTCACTTAAGAGTATCACCTCAATGTGCACCCACTTAGCTATAAATGTCTCTAATTTCTCATTTTTATGGCTGAGTAGTACTCCATTTTATAAAAAAACCACATTTTCTTTATCCAGTCTCCAGTTGATGGGCATTTGGGCTGTTTCCAAGTTTTAGCTATTACAAACTGTGCTGCTATGAACATGGGTGCACATATATCACTGTGGTATGATTCTTTTAATTCTTTGGGGAAGATCCCCAGCAGTGGAATAGCAGGGTCAAATGGGACTTCCAGTCCTAGTTCTTTGAGGTATCTCCTTACTGATTTCCACAGTGGTTGCAGCAGTCTACACTCCCACCAGCAGTGGAGCAGGGTTCCTCTTTCCCCACAGCCCCGCCAGCATTTGTTATTGGTTGATTTCATGATAGCAGCCATTCTTTCTGGAATGAAGTGAAATCTCAGCATTGTTTTCATTTGCATCTCTCAAATGACCAGTGATGTTGAACATTTTTTCATATATTTATTTGCTGTTTCTACTTCTTTGAGAAATGTCTGCTCATTTCAGATGCCCATTTTTGGATTGGGTCTTTAAATTTGGGAGGTCTGATTTTTTTTGAATTCTTTATAGATTTGAGATAGTAGACCTTTGTCTGAGGAAGAGCAGGTGAAGATTTTTTCCCACATTGTGGGTTGTCTCTTCACACTGCTGGTGGTTTCTCTTGCTGTGCAGAAACCTTTTAATAAGAAGAGATCCCACTTGTTGATTGTTTGTGCTAGTTCACGGGCAACTGAGGTTTTGTTCATAAAATCTTTTCCTACACTGATTTCTTCAAGGGTTCTACCTAACCTCTGTTCCAACTGGTTCAGAGTTTCTATTTTAATATTTAGATCTTTAATCCATTTTGATTTTAGTTTAGTGCATGGCGAGAGATATAGGTCTAGTTTTAATCTTTGGCAAGTTGAAGCCCAATTTTTCCAGCACCATTTATTAAAGAGGCTATCTTTCCTCCAGTGAGGGTGTTTGGCTCCTTTGTCAAAGATGAGATGGCTGAGTGTGTCTGGTGTTGTTTCTACATCTTTTAATCTGTTCTATTGGTCCTCAGGTCTGTTTCTTTGCCAGTACCATGCTGTTTTTATCACAGTAGCTTTGTAGTATAATTGCAGGTTGGGGATTGTGATACCCCCTGCCATGTCTCTGTTACCTAGAATTGCTTTTGCTGTTCTGGGTCTCTTCTTGTTCCAAATGAATTTTGGATTGTTTTCTCAAGGTCCATGAAGTATGCTGGTGGGATCTCAATTGGAATTGCATTAAATCTATATAGCAGTCATACTTCTCATTGTAATTCAGCAATTAAAACCTCTTGGTACTGTCTTTTTCACATCATCTTTAAATACGTGGTGATTCCTCTCCAGTGAATTTATTGCATTTATTTTTAATGAGCTGACAAATTATCACTGGGTTGTGTGAAAGGAGCAAGCTGTTTTTAGATAAATTGTACATTATATAGGTGGCCCCAGAGTAAATGACAAAGCTATGTTTGCTACTGTTTTATTATTAGAAAAAGGTTGAGTAGTCACTACAGTTAAAGTAACAAAAACTATGCTTTATGTTTATTCAACTTAAAAAATTTAAAAGTAACATTTTGCCACAGTTATTTAAAAAGGAACTATTCTTTTGTGGTGTTCTTTCCCCACCCTCACTGAAAATAAGGGATTATATTTTAATTCCACTTCAGATTTCTGAGTGGCTCTTTTAAGCACTTTAAAAACAGGATAAAAGTTTGTTGCTTAAATGAAATTTAATTCACATTTTTAGTTTGTTTTAATTCTTATTTTGTAAAAATTTTAATACTGGAGAAAATTTTTATATATTTGTCCTTCAATTTGTTCAGTCATTTTTCTAAAATGTGGAAGTTTTAAGCAAAGCAATTAAATCAATGCATATTTAAATTCCTTTTAAATCTCCAGTTCATGGCATTATATAGAGTTTAATGTGATGCAATTACTTTGTCCCATTATTCCTAAGCATTATACAACTTGGCTGTAGTGGTTTATATCTAGATGTCCCTCTAAAGCATCATGCAATCATAGACAGCACCTTTGGAAGGGGATTGGATTATGGGGCAGTGTAGCTGACTTGCTATTAGGAACTGAGGCCTGTTTGGAAGTGGGAGGCCACTGCAGATATGACCTTGAAGCTTATCTCTCTCTTCTTGGCTCCCCCCTTTGTCTCTGCTTCCTTCTCACCATGCCCTGAGCAGCTCTACTCCACCATGCCCCTCTGCCATGCCATCCTTCCTGGAGCCAGCTAACTATGGACTGAAGTGCAAGCCAAATTTAAACGTCTCCTTCCTTAAGTTGTGGATGTCAGGGATTTTTGTCTCAGGAATGAGAGAAGTGATTAAGACATTGGCATAGAGCCTATATTTTACAATTTATTGTCATCACATGATATTTACTGGATGGCTAGTATTTTGTGTGGTTCTTTGAAAAAATCTATACAACAGTTACTTTTAGAAAATATCCTTGGCCTCTTGTGGATAAAATGAAAATAGAGGTTGCAAGGTAGAGATACTGGGTTTTTGAATCTTATTTCTTGTTAAATATGACAGATTTTTGTGAGTCTGATAGAGTTTCCCTTTTGACTTATCTGAAATTTGAGTTCCTTATGGTTTATCTATATTTAGTATTACCCTTGTACAACTGAAACTGATTTCCTGCTGTTCCTTGGAAATTAGCAGCACACCAAACTGAAGGAAATGACAACTAATTATTTTGTTTTGAGGGGAAGAAAAATAAGTACTTAGCAACTTAATGTAATTTCTTAGAATGTTTAAAGATCAAGCATATTAAAGTATGGCATTTATTGATTGCATTTATAATCTTTCTTGATTTTTTGATTAATAAGCCTATTATGAGCAACCATAGTAATATTGTGAAATGTTGGAAGCTCTGAATTATCTTCCACTTTTAAAAAATCATATATTTAAGATATGCTTAGCTAAAAGCAAGAAATAAGTTACTGTTCTTTTAAGCAAATCTATTTTATTTCCCTCTTAAAACATCTGCTTTATTCATTTTATCTGCCATTTAATTCATGAATGGCAGAAATTTGATATATACTATAAAGTTAAATACAAAGAAATCTGTCACCTCCCATTGAAAATAATTATTGCAGATGAGGATATTTTTCAAGCATGGAATATGGAGAACACAAAGAACAAGCCCTAGGGCTTCTTCCATAGCAATTAGAAAAATTTCTTTCCACCACTCCTTTGATAAAATCATAAGAATGATTTAAAAAATAAGTGTCTATAAGAGCGCCAGAATGTTAGACTTTTTATAGATATTCTGAATGAGTTTTTGTTTTGTTCCTGTAATGATGATTGATGACCACATCAGTGCTTAAACCCAAGCAAAATAAATCTGAGGAGGCTATGTACAAGTTTTTCTTTATTTTTTTAAGTTGCAGAAATCAATATTTCATCCTGCTAGAGGAATATGTTTTTGTAAGAATGATGTATATAATTTGAAAAATTTATTACTGAATGTGAATTTACTGTTGTCTTTCAACATGTTCTTATAATTCAATCAGTTTTGAGCTCAACAGATAGTGTTCTGCATGTAGTAGTCTCTCTCTTTTCAGTGGAAATATTCATAATCAAGATGTACACTTTCTTTCTTGTAATAATTACTGCTCTTTGCTAGATTTTAATTATTTATACCCGCCAGACATTCATTGGCCTTTAAAGGCCTTCCAGTCCCAATCAGAATGTGTAAACAATTAAAAGGAAGAAAGATTTTATACCCCGTCTTTTGCTTTTGATTGTGTGTGTTCTATATAACTCTTAAATTATTCTTTATGAAATTAGTATATCCAGGAAACTGGAGAATTACACTTTCGGCTGAGAGGATGGAAAAACATGCTAGCATGTCCTTTGTAGGGTTTCCAGGGTGCCACAGGAGATTACTAATGTGCTGCTTTTTGTATTCTCCCCAGATCCTTTTCAGTTTATTATAATGCTGGAGCAATAATTACATATTGCCTAGACTTTCCTGTGTCCTCCACCTCACCGAAAACGTGTCAGCAGAGAAAGTGCACATCCATTATTTCTCAATACAAAACAGATCCTGCCAGGGATCATGCCAAATGCCACTGACCGTGACAGTCAAATCAGTGTGTGTTTTGGTTTCAATTCTTATTTTTTGCCTTTGCGTTAGCAGTTTAAATCTGGCATTTGTTGTCCCCCATAGCTTATCATTCGATGGCATAACAGCTCATGAGATTGCAAAGGCTTCCTGCCTAACTTTGTAATGTATGCGTGTGACTATATAAACTATAAGAGAAAAATGACATTTCAACTCGGTAAATGTTTGCTTTATGTCCACATCTGTCTTACATACTTTTATACTCTTTCATAATTATTCAGTGAAAACTACATGCCTGTACCTTTTGTCTGGGTGCTACAAATTCTGGAATCATTAGAGTCCTAATTTTCAAGTTAGGAATTTTATTATTGACCAACAAGAATTAATCGATTCCTTAATTTGCATTCATGTCATAAACCATAAATAACTTGTTTTTATTTTTGTTGTTTTTGTTGTTATGGAGGCAGGCTATATATATATATATATATATATATATATATATATACAAACACACACACACCATATGACTGTGTGTTATAGCCAGTGTTTTGGTGTTGAATCATTTAAGATCTCAAGAGAGGAATTATGTTTTGTGAACTTATGTGAAATTGCACAAAAATTAATGGAACTAAACATCAGTTGTTCATAAGCAGGTTTTCTTATATAAGACTGCCCTTTATGGAGGTTTTAAATTCTCATTCTGATTCTAGGTTGAAGCCTGTGTTTTTCAGTCACCATCAATATGACTTTGGACAAGCTAGTCAATCTTTCTTGGTTTAGTTGTCTAAATAATAAAATTTACCTCATACGGTTTATTATATTGATTTTACTTTTTTCCTGTTAATTTTATAAGATACAATTCTGACTTACTGCTGATAGATTCTTGTTTTTAAAGCAACTACTTTTTTTTTATTCTTTTATTGGTACATTTTAGGTATAAAACACAATTACATGTACCTTTACATAATGCATCTTGGTTCTTATTTTTTCCCCATTCTTAGCCCTCCCTTCACCCCCTCCACTCTTACCTATTTACAAAGACTTTATTTCCATTTTTTCCATTTCTCATCATTTTTCCTTTCCCTTCTTTCCTTTCCCCTGCCCCTCCCACTACCCCCACCCCTTGGCACCTTTTCTTCCTATTTTACATTATCGATTATTCATTCTAATCATTGGTACATTATAGGTATACAATATAATGACATTCATCATTGGAAATTTGCACCTTTACATAGTCTCTTTTGGTTCTTATTTTTCACCCTTGCTCAGGCCTCCCTTCAACCCCTCCATTCCTCCCTATTTACAAAGATTTTGTTCCTATTTTTCCATGTTCTCATATTAATCCCATTCCCTTCTATCCTTTCCCCTAGCCCTCCCACTTCCTTCCCCTTTGCCCCCTTTCTTCCTATTTTACATTACCTGTTATACATTTAGTCCTTATTTACACTTTAAGTTTCTCACACCAGAGAAACTATGTGGTATTTACACATATGTGTCCTATTTATTTCACTTAAGAGAATTGCCTCAATGTGCATCCACTTAGCTATAAATGTCTCTAATTTCTCACTTTTTATGGCTGAGTAGTACTCCATTTTATAAAAAAACCACATTTTCTTTATCCAGTCTCCAGTTGATGGGCATTTGGGCTGTTTCCAAGTTTTACCTATTACAAACTGTGCTGCTGTGAACATGGGCGCACATATATCACTGTGGTATGATTCTTTTAATTCTTTGGGGAAGATCCCCAGCAGTGGAATAGCGGGGTCAAATGGGACTTCCAGTCCTAGTTCTTTGAGGTATCTCCATACTGATTTCCACAGTGGTTGCAGCAGTCTACACTCCCACCAGCAGTGGAGCAGGGTTCCTCTTTCCCCACAGCCCCGCCAGCATTTGTTATTGGTTGATTTCATGATAGCAGCCATTCTTTCTGGAGTGAAGTGGAATCTCAGCATTGTTTTCATTTGCATCTCTCCAATGACCAGTGGTGTTGAACATTTTTTCATATATTTATTTGCTGTTTCTACTTCTTTGAGAAATGTCTGTTCATTTCAGATGCCCATTTTTGGATTGGGTCTTTAAATTTGGGAGGTCTGATTTTTTTTGAATTCTTTATAGATTTGAGATAGTAGACCTTTGTCTGAGGAAGAGCAGGTGAAGATTTTCTCCCACATTGTGGGTTGTCTCTTCACACTGCTGGTGGTTTCTCTTGCTGTGCAGAAGCTTTTTAATAGGAAAAGTTCCCACTTGTTGATTGTTTGTGCTAGTTCATGGGCAACTGAGGTTTTGTTCATAAAATCTTTTCCTACACTGATGTCTTCAAGGGTTCTACCTTACCTCTGTTCCAACTGGTTCAGAGTTTCTATTTTAATATTTAGATCTTTAATCCATTTTGATTTTAGTTTAGTGCATGGCGAGAGATATAGGTCTAGTTTTAATCTTTGGCAAGTTGAAGCCCAATTTTTCCAGCACCATTTATTAAAGAGGCTATCTTTCCTCCAGTGAGGGTGTTTGGCTCCTTTGTCAAAGATGAGATGGCTGAGTGTGTCTGGCATTGTTTCTGCATCTTTTAATCGGTTCCACTGGTCCTTGGGTCTGTTTCTTTGCCAGTACTATGCTGTTTTTATCACAGTAGCTTTGTAGTATAGTTGCAGGTTGGGGATTGGGATACCCCCTGCCATGTCTCTGTTACCTAGAATTGCTTTTGCTATTCTGGGTCTCTTCTTGTTCCAAATGAATTTTGGATTGTTTTCTCAAGGTCCATGAAGTATGCTGGTGGGATCTCAATTGGAATTGCATTAAATCTATATAGCAGTTTTGGAAGTATGGCCATTTTCACTCTATTAATCCTTCCTACCCAGGAGCAGGGGATATCTGTCCAGTTTCTGATATCATCTTCAATCTCTCTTTTCAGAGTGCCATAGTTTTCCGAGAAGAGGTCTTTGATTTCTTTCATTAGGATGATTCCTAGGTATTTCAGTTCTTTGGATGCTATCGTGAAAGGAATTATTTGCCCTATTTCTCTCTCAGTGAGTCTGTCATTGGTGTAGAGGAAAGCTATTGATTTTTGTGTGTTGAACTTATAACCAGCTACTTGACTGAATTTGGTTATTAAGTCTAGAAGACTTTTGGTGGAGTTCTTGGGCTCTTCTATATAGAGTATCATGTCATCTGCAAATAATGACAATTTGACTTCTTCATTACGTATCTTTATTCCTTTTATTTCTTTCTCTTGTTTAATTGCCGTGGCTAATGTTTGCAGAACTATATTGAAGAAGAGTGGTGATAGTGAACATCCTTGTCTTTTTCCTGATTTTAATGTGAAGGATTTCAGTTTTTGACCATTTAGTATGATATTGGCTTTTGGTTTTTCATAGATGGCTTCTATCAGTTTGAGGTAGAGACCATCTATTCCAATTTTTTGTAGGGTTTTTATCATAAATGCATGTTGGATTTTGTCAAATGCTTTTTCTGCATCTATGGAGATAATCCTATGGTTTTTGTCCTTGGCTCTATTGATATAGTGTATTACACTTATTGATTGATTTTCGTATGTTGAACCATCCCTGCATCCCTGGGATGAATCCCACTTGAGCAGGGTGTATGATCTTCTTGATGATCTTCTGCATTCTGTTTGCCATTATCTTATTAAGGATTTTTGCATCTATGTTCATTAGTGAGATTGGCCTGTAGTTCTTCTTTTTGGTTGGGTCTTTCTCTGCTTTGGGGATCAAGGTGATGCTTGCTTCCAGGAATGAATTTGGGAGTATTGCTTTCCTTTCTATTTCATTGAAGAGTTTAAACAGTAGTGGCAGCAGTTCCTCTCTAAATGTCTTGTAGAATTCAGCAGTGAAGCCATCAGGGCCTAGGCTTTTCTTGTTTGATAAGTTTTTAATTACATTTTCAATTTCATTGGTTGATATTGGGTTGTTCAGAACTTTTAGGTCTTCTTCGTTCAACTTTGGTAATTCATTTGTATCTAGGAATCTGTCCATTTCTTCCGTGTTGTCCATCTTATTGGCATATAGGTTCTGGAAGTAGGTATTGATGATCCTCTGGATTTCTGCTGGGTCTGTTGTCATTTCACCCTTTTCATTCCTAATTGCATGGATTTGGGCCTTTTCTTTCCTTTTTCTGACAAGGTTGTCTAAAGGTTTGTCAGTTTTGTTGATTCTTTCAAAGAACCAACTCTTGGCTTCATTGATCTTTTGTATCATTCTCTTAGTCTCCATTGCATTGATTTCTCCTCTGATCTTTATAATTTCCTCCCTTGTATGAGCTTTGGTGTTGTCCTGCTCTTCTTTTTCTCAAAGCTTGAGGTTCAGCATCAGGTTGTTTAATTGGGCTCATTTTGTTTTCCTAATATGCGTAATTCACTGCTATGAATTTCCCTGATAAGACTGCATTCATTGTGTCCCATAGATTCTGATATGTTGTATTGTCATTGTCATTTAATTGAAGGAACTGTCTGATTTCTTCTTTAATTTCCTCTGTGACCCATTGGTTCTTCAGAAGTGTGTTGTTCAATTTCCATGTGTTTATGAAATTTTTTGAGTTTCTTTTGCTGTGGATCTCCAATTTCATCACACTATGGTCTGATAATATACAGGGGATAACTTCAATTCCTTTGCACTTACTTAAAATGTTCTATGTGTGAGTATGTGGTCTATTTTGGAGAATGACCCATGTGCAGCTGAGAAGATTGTTCATTCTGATTTTGTGGGGTGGAAGACTCTGTAAACATCTGTTAAGTTCATTTGTTTAGGAGATTGATTGAGTTCTAGTATTGCATTACTTATTTTTAGTCTAGTTGATCTATCTATTTGTGACAGTGGGGCATTGAGGTCCCCCACTACCATTGTATTAGTGCATATGTGACTTTTCATATCCGTTAGTATTTGTTTTATATAGTTAGGTGCACTAGTGTTTGGTGCATAGATATTTATGATTGTCATCTCTTCCTCTTGGATTCTTCCCTTTACAAGGATGTAGTGTCCTTCTTCGTCTCTCTTAATCAGTGTTGGTTTGAAATCTACTTGATCTGCCAAGAGGATAGCTACTCCTGCTTTTTTTCAGGTTCCTGTCACATGGAGTATTGTTTTCCACCCTTTAACTTTCAGTCCATGAGTTTCCTTTTGAATTATGTGTGTTTCTTGTATGCAGCATATTGTTAGATTGTGCTTCTTGACTCATTCTGCCAGTCTATTTCTTTTGATTGGTGAATTGAGACCATTAACATTGATGGTTATAACTGAAACGTATTGACTTGTCATTGCCATGACTTTTTCTTTTTGTTGGGTTCTCCCCCTTTCCATTTAATTTCTTGTCATGCCAGATGGGTTCATTCTGCTTTGCTTCCTGGGGTTGTGATCCTCAATGTCTGTTCCTAGGATATTGTGTCAAATTCTTTGGAGTGCTGGTTTGGTATTCATGAAGTTCCTAAGGTGCTCTTTGTCATGAAAGTATCTTATTTCTCCATCCATTTTGAAAGATAGTTTTGTAAGGTACATCAATCTGGGTTGGAGGGTGTTTTCTTTTAGGGCTTGGAATACATCACTCCAAGCTCTTCTTGCCTTGATGGTTTGTGTTGAGAAGCCTTCTGTGATTCTGATGGGCTTTCCTTTGTATGTGATTTGTTTCTTTTCTCTGACTGCTTGTAGAACTTTGTTCTCCTGTTGTGTTTCTGGAATCTTAACAATTATATGCCTATGTGTAGATTTTTTTTGATCAAGGCCATTTGGAGTCCTATATGCCTCACTTATCTGTATGTCAAGCTCTTTACCCCTGCTTGGGAAGTTTTCTGCCGTCACTTCTGTGAAGAGATTTTTTTATGTCACCCCCCCCCCGCCCCAGTCTCTCCTGTTTCTTCATTGAGCCCAATCAGTCTTATGTTATTCTTATTTGCATCATGTAGCATGCAGCTACTTTTTCTTTATTAATTTAAAATGAGTGATCATTTTATACATTTTTAACTTATCTTTTTGAAATGAGAAATCTAGTACTACTTTCAACCCTGTCATCACCTGGTCATATCCCAAGGTTTTGTGATACACTTTTAAAAGCTGTATCCTTGCAGAACTATTAGTTACATTGTTTTGCTTCATAACCTATTAAGTTGTCCATCTTCATCTATACAAGTGATTCAGTTTTTCTATGATACTAAAGAAAAATAATTTCACACTTTTTACAGATAAGAAAGACTATTCAGGGTACTACTGCAAGAGGGTCTTGTTGTAGGGGAGAGAAATTGAGTTCAATTCTGAATACAACAAGGAAAAATGCACATTTATAAGGAGTACAGGGAATGGATGAAAATAATGATTTGGATAACAATGATGTCATAGCTTTTCCTGTCTTCTTCAAGACAGTACTCTAAAAATGTACATAAATTTGACTCTGATCTGCCTACTGGAAGTAGATTAATTTAATTAAAGTACTAACTTCTGTGTACTACTGACATTGATGGGATTTAATGTTTTTAAATTAAGAAGAAGAAACATTAAGGATAGCAAAGGACTCTGATTAAGTTACTTTGTTAGGATTTTTGCTAAGTGTAGGCCAGGATAATCAGGTGTCACCTGGGGGTGGCCGGAATATGATTAGATATGGAGGCTGAAACCTGAAGGTGGGGAATTCTTGCTAAAATGACTTAGCAGGATTCCCTGTAACACTGGATGGTACAAATATCAAGTTAAAAGCCTAGAGGAGCCTGACTGGTTTGATCAGGAAGAAAATCTTTGTCAGTAACAACCTGCAATCACTAATGGTTAACAAGCTACCATCTTCTTCATGACTTTTATTTTAACCTCAGGTTCCACGATGCCCCTGTCTCCTGATTTCTTTCTACTAAGTATGCCTGTTTCACCCAAGAATTCTTGCAACCTTCTTCACTTCTACTAGATCCTAAGTGCTGGTGATTCTTAGGAGAATGTCCTATGTGATCCTAAGGAATTCTAACCGATTCCTAGGGTTTTAAATACCCCTCATTTGCAAATGACTTTTTCCGTGATCTAGAATCACGTATGCAGCCATTTACTTGGTATCTTCTCATGAATATCCCTTGGCCTATCAGGATTATCCAGAACAGACTTTGTTATTCCCAACACTCAGAACCTGCTTCTAGAGGATCAAACTTTTAATCACATCTATAGTGACACTCTGTGATACTGCTGTTTGTTTTATAACTGAACACAGTGGGTTCACATCTTGATGAGAGCAAAGACAAAAAGCACAAGCAGAAAATAAAAGAGTAGAGAAAGATTTATTATCTGCATCAGGTGTTATGGTTTAAATATGAAGTGTCTCCCAGATGCTCATTTATTCAGGGGCTTGATCCTCAATGTGCCAATGTTCAGAGGTAAGACCTAGTGAGGTGATTTGATTCTGAGAGTGCTAACATCACCAGTGAATTAATCCATTGATGGGTTCAAGCTGAACGGATCATTAGGATCTTAGGTTTATTTGGAAGAAGAGGATCCCTGGGGACATAGCTTAGAAGGATGCATCTTGTCCTTGGTCACTCTCTCTCTCTCTCTCTCTCTCTCTCTCTCTCTCTCTCTCTCTCTCTCTCTCTCTCCCTGGCCCTGGCTCATGCTCCCTCTATTTCTGGGCTTCCAGTAGGTAAGAAACTTTCTTCCACTGTGCCCTTCTGCTATGATGGTTCAGCCTTGGGACCAACTGACCATAGACTAAAACATCTGAAACCATGGGCCAAAATAAATGTTTTCTCCTAAAAGTTGATTTATATTAGGTGTTTGGGCACAGTAGCAGGATGCTAACTAACAGAGCTAGTAAAGAGAGCATTGGGGTTATTTGCAGAGCAGTGCTCTCCCCAGACAGAGTATGAAGATTATATTTGATGAGCTTTTCCATCATCATGTAGGGAAGCACATGCAGGGGCAGGTGTTTTTCTGAGCATGTTCAATTGACAGTCATAAATCACATGTTTAAAAAGGAAGGTATTGGACATGCTTCTGAATATGGTCTGTTCAGTTTCAATGTGCTAAGTTTACATGAGGTTGCCTATAAGAATGAATCAGAGTGACTTACTTCATCACATTGGCTGAAAACAAAAACAAAAACTTTGCAGTTATGTTAAGGGTCTTTTAAAGCATGTCAGCTTTCTCTCTTCTAAGTGGAGGAGTTTGCAATGAAAGGGCCCTGCCTTACTTAGGGCTAACAGTTTTAAAGCCCATAGTTTCCTGGTGAATTCAGTGATTCAGGTTTTGTTTTGGTATTGATCTGATGTCATCTTTTTTAATCACTTAAGTTTCAGCCTTTTATGTTTTTGAAGTTTTAAGTATCTTCACACTTAGGTCAGGATCACTCTTTTTAATGGTGGTTTTAGATTAATTTTATTTATTTTCAAGCAAAGCATTTATTGACACATTTTAGATATACATAATGATAACAGTCATCTCATTAACTCCTCTTTCCCTTCTGTCCATGGTTTTTCAGGTTCCCTTAGTTAACACAACAGATTGTGGGAGAGCAGGACCGTGAGCAATCATTAAAATTTGGTCTCTGTCTCTGTCTCTCTGTCTCGGTCTCTGTCTCTGTCTCTGTCTCCCCGCATCTGTCTCTTTCTCTCTCTCCCTAATTTAGATGTATTTTGAAGTTTGGTTTTTCTTTGTCTTTAAATTAAATTGAAAGTGCTGTGTGTGTGTGTAGTTATATTTTATCTTGTCATTGTGGTTATTATTGTTTTTGGAGAAAATATTGAGAGAACTGCTACTAAATTTGGCCACTGGCAAGACCCAACTGGATTTTACTTCATTTTTTTCTGTACTGATTTAGAAGTTTCATATTCTATTTTTACATATTTTACCTGGAATTATACTTTGCATATTTACATGAAAATTAAAGTTAGTATTTTAATCACTCTCCCAAATCTTTCATCAATTTCAGATTATTTAAAGTTTTATCATCACCTCTCATCTTTCATGGTTTGATTCTTATCTAATATTTGGTTTTCTTATTGTAAATATAGCTTACATTTACATGTTATTTCAATTGTTTTATGGAGTCTGATTTTTTAGATTTATGTACTTATTTTATTTTATTTATTTATTTTTTGGTACCAGGGATTGAACTCGGGACCTTGTGCTTGCGAGGCAGGTGGAGGTACCACTGAGCTAAATCCCTGGCCCTATGTACTTATTTTAAAGCTTATTTTATTTTCCATGTTTTCTTACCTCTTTGACCTTTATATTGAGATTATTTTCCTTCTATTTTGAAGTATATCCTTTGTGATAGGATTTTTAGGATTGAACTGTTATACTTTTTATGTAGAAGATGTTCTATTTTCTGTTCATTCTTGTAAAATAATTTTTTTTGGTAACTGTGGACGTTCTATTTGATAGATTTGAGGACGTTTATTTCCGTTTTTTTGTTTATAGCACTTGGAAACTATTGTGATTTTGTTCTTGCTAACATTGTCGCAGTGGGGGAGATGACTGTAAGTCTAACTAGTGGTCTTTTGCTGGTGTGCTCTCTAGCTACTTCAAGATTTTCTTCATATTCAGTTTCAACAATTTCCTGTGACTTGTCTATTCATTGATCTTCCTTTTTATCTGTCCTGAGAGTCATAATGTTTCCTTTATTACTGAATTTATGTTTACCATAACTTGTAGAAAAATTTCAGCCTAAACATCTTTATTATTTTCACCATTGTCTCTATTTTTTTCTGCTGAGATTCTGATTAAATATATATTATCCAACCTGATGTCTGCCAGATTTCTTAATCTTCTTTTACATTTTCCATTGAATTATCTTCTCTGATATGCATTTTGAGTAATTTCCTCAATTCTGTCTTCAGTTCCAACTCTCTCTTCAGCTATATCTACTTTGTTAATTTGTCCTATGAGGATTGTTTGTGGTTTAAATTCACTATTTGTCATATATAAAAGTTGTATTTTATGTTTCAGGTTATTTAAGTAGATTGTATAGTTTTAAAAATATTTTATGCCTGATGAAAATTTTTATGTTGAATTTATTTTATTGCTTAATTTGTCTATTATTTATTCATAGGTTATAATTCTGAATGTTTATATATGCATATATGTGTTTACATGTTTATCTAACTTGCCTGAATACATTTTTCAGAAAAGGAAAAAATGTCCATCTGTTCATCTTTTCATACATAGCTTAAAGCCTGGCATTAGGTAAATTCCTGAATATAATCATTGAATGAATAAACAACTTCATCATTCTCCACTTATATCATTGTTGAATAAGCTAAGTGTTAAAATATTCCTTTTCTTTAGAAAGACTTACTTGTTGGTATACCTTCACAGTCCTTTTATGTACCACGGTGTCTCCAATTTTGTTGATCTAACAGGATTCCTAGCAATCTTTCCCTCCTAGTCTGCTGTTTTCTAGTGCTTAGTATTCTAGAGCAGTTATGCAGTAGCTTCTCTTGTTTGTTGAAAATAATTTGTATTGTGTTCTAGAGGCTGTTGAATCTTTTGTCTTTAATGTGAAGGTGTCTTCTGAATATGACTTCCTTTTGATGTTCTTTCACTAATTTTGTAAAATTAGTCACTAAATTATATTTATCTGTAGACCATTTGGGTTATTTTCTTCTACCTTTTAATAATGATTTCTGCATTATTTGTTGCTTTGTCCCCCCCAGGCTTCTCTTAAAAATTTTTGTTCTATAATTAATATCTGTCACTGTTTTTAACTTTTTACTCTTGTAAATTCTAGACATTTTCAAGTCTGTCCTCTATTTATGTAATTTTATTTTATATAATAAAGTTAGGCTGTACATTGGCCTAACATACATCATTGCAGTTTAATTTAAAAGTACCCCTGTTTAACATCTGCATGATATCTTTTTTAATATCAGATTATCCCTACTTTATCTCCCATATCTTGGGTTGTTTCTTTAATCTGCCTGAGAATGAAAATAAACATCTAAGTTTTTCTGTGTAATTGAAAAGCAAGATTTCAGAGAGAGGATTGTTTATTCCATTCAAAGAAGGAGCTTTGCCAGGCTTTTTTTAACCGCTTAAAACTAATAAAAAGTCTAATCTGGTCAAGACAGAACTCTTTTCACATGTTGCAATTCACAGCCTTCTTCTGGGTGGAGATAGTTTTTGAAATAATGATGGCCAATTTTTCATGAAACTTGGAGATTAAAACTTTGCTTACTATCCTCCCATTTAGTTGACCAGCTCTCAGTCATCTAGTGGTTACTAACTAGAGGTCTTTTACTTTTGTAACTGTTTAACAAAGTCACACAGTAATCCACCCTGTAACATACACCCACCCTATGTGTGGATAGATTTGAATTGGTCCATTTCCCATTTTAGTTTTTTTCTTAGATTAAGTTTGTAAGTAAATATTTGCAGCCAGGGGACTGTGTCTGTAGCTCACTGATAGAGTGCCTGCCTAGTATGCCCGAGGCCCTGGGCTCAATTCTCAGTACCTAAAAACATAAGTAAAACTAAATTCTATGGCTTAAATTGTCTTTCTGCTTTAATAGAAATTATTGATGTTGTTTTACTGACTTCCACTTAAGAACAAGTGCTTTTAAGCTTTCTCTCTTTTGTTATTTTTCATGTGAGTTGGAAACTACCTGTTGCCAGCCAATACTATTTAGTGTGTAGTTTTTCTTCTTTTATAGCCACTCTGTGTAGGTGGATGCCTGTCTGACCATCTGTCCTTTCCCTCTGAACTGAGTATATTATTATAGACTTTTCAGGGTCTCTTAGGCTTTCAACCAGTGCTTTCTCATAAAAGACGAATCGTGTAGCACAAATTCCTTGCCTTTGATATGCTTTCCAGTTCCCAAACACAGAAACAAATATTTTCTTATTTTCCAGGAGTTATTTGAGATATAATATATCATTTTTCTAAAAATGTTGATATTTCTAAGTTGTCTTAATGGTGAACTCTAAAGCAGGATCTTTATAGAATCAGATAACCTGGTTAGTAGTTATTGAATATATTCTACGTATATCAAACTTTATTCTATGTTAGAATATAATTTGGGGGAGTTACCTTTTAGTATCCTATAATTTAGCTGAGAAAACATGACCTGTAAATGTATAAACCTAAGAAAAATACTAGTAAAAGATTTTTTGAGAAAAACTATGATAATATAAATTGCTGATGTGAAGTGAAATAGATGGCTTCATAAGGGAAGCCATCACATCTGGGGCTTTGAAAATTGATATAAATTAGAAAGATGGTTATTTTACTGGGGCAAAAATTAATCCTGATTATACCACTGTGGCTATAAAAGTGGATACGGTACAGTACATGTGCGATAATTGCAGTTTTAGAAGGGAGGATTAGGTTTATTGTGGGTGGCCTTGCATGCTAAGATGAAATACTGAAAATAATGTGGGTTTAATGAAGTGAAAATGAGTCTTCTAGTGAGCTTAGAGCAGTAATTTAAGGTAAAGAGGTGACCAGTTAGGACATCCTAGAAGAATGCAGGTACAGGATGGTATGAGTGTGGGTTTAGAGTGGTTTAAGTATGACTGATGAAGAGGTCTTAATAGAAAATTAGCAGGACATGGTAACTGTTGGGTGAGTTGTATAGAATCAAAATATTTTTTCTGATTAGAAGGGACATTGTATATGGGACCACTTTTTTAAGTTTTTGGAGTTGTGGAATAGATATTATGAATGATGTGGTAAGAAAATAAAGTATGACAGTGTGACAAGTTCCAGATCTAGAAATAATTGACATGATAATTAACTGTTTGTTCCTTAGACCAGATGTCTGGTGCTTTCAGCTGCTCACATTTTATCCCATTGTAATATGGCTCTGAGCATTGTATAGTTTGGATCTTTATGTTCTGTTATTGTTCAGCGAAGTATTTTTGCTGCCGCCCAGTGGTTGATTTGTTTTGTTTTTAATCCTGTTTTTTGCTTTTCTTAATTAAGGGTACGTATTGAGCACCTATTAGGTTGCTAGGCACAGCAAATAAAGGGAGCTAAAATTGTTGTGTAATAATTGTTAATCATTAAACCCTACTACATTTTCAGTAGTATTTTATTATCTAGTTCTAAATATTTGGAAAAGTAGTTGTTTTAAAAGAGCAAGAGGAAAAAATTCTTCATTTGAAGAGAGTGGTTTTGTTTTCTTTAAACTTTGCAGTTTTGGAAACTTACGAACATAGAACATTTATTTTCTTGTCCACTAGGTGACAGTGTGTCGTCGTTAGATTGTTTTTTCTTCCATTTCAGCAAAAGGTATACAAAAAGAAATTTATCCTTAAGTTATTTTGATTTGGTATTAGTGATATTTTTAATGATCTTAGCAACTTATGGTGATTTATAAAATCTGCACTTGTGATTTTTGTATTTTATACATGGTATATCTAGACTTAAGTACACATAAATGCATCTGTAGTTAAAACTATTTTTTAAGCTATTTGAAATTTTGTGGCATATAAGAGAATAATTTTTGCATGCATTTATAAAACAAGGCTTTCAAAGGATATTAATATCAAACTACAAGTAGTCTAAATTTCAGAATATTTTTGTGATTCATGGAAATCAAATCAGGCATTTGGAATGGAATTTGCTTAGACAATGCAACGTTTACTTTTCCAAGAGGACTGTATAATCTCCTGAGACATCTAAAGCCTAAATATATACACATATCTTTTAACTTTATAGTTGTCCTTAGCAGGATACATTGTGTGCTTTGGGAATGGTGTGTGCAGAGGGTAAATATGCCTAAAAATTTCCTTTCAGGTTGTCTATAAAGATTTGGGAAACAATGATACCACAGCCTTTCCTGCTATTCTTTGAGATAGAATTCCACAAAATCTATATAGATTTTTTTGAACAGCCTACCATAAATTTAATTGCGTTTCTTCAAGTACTAATATCTATGTAGTACAGTGAGATTTAATGTTTAATGGCACACTTTTAAAATAGTTCAAGTACTCTGGGAATAGTTTCTACAAAAGCTGTCTTTGGAGAAAAATTAAAAGGCACAAGAAATAAGGAATAGGGACGACATGGCCATCATAGAAAATACACCACTGGTACACTTGCCAGATTTATGTGTAGTAATCTACTTCCCTATCCAAATCTTTTTTTTTTTTTTCCTTTGGTACCAGGGATCGAACTTTGGACTTTGCGCTTCCAAAGCAGGTGGCAGCACCACTGAGCTAAATGCCCGGCCCTTCTCTATTCAAATCTTAAGGAGGAGGAGGAGGCTGAAGAGGAAGTAAACGAACTGTTAGGAATTGTGGAGGTGTTGCTGTCATTCCTCAGCTTTGGTGCAATTAAGGAATCTCTTACTTGTCCTGCTTTGCCAAAAGCCTGGCAGAGGCAAAGCCTCAGAAGTTCCACATGAGTTTCTGCACCAAGACTTTATTACTTTGTTAAAGATGATCCATACAGTCATCGGAGAGAAACCAGTACATCCACCAAGACAGGAGCAAAAAGACATACACAGAGAGACAAAAGCACTGCACCAGATTCCACTGACAAAACGTAGCCACTGTGGAGTAAATTTAGAATCACCTTATGTGTTTAAAAGATAATGGCGATTAGAACTTTCCTTTTGTGCATTTTTCATCAAACCATAGTATATTTCACCTTAATCTTGAAATTGTAAGTGATTGAGAAACAGTTAAGTAAACCTTTCTAGGTAAAACTCATGATGAAGTATAATATTCAGTTTGAGAATATAGAACATTAAAAATAGCTATTCTGTACTAGTTTTCTTGTGGTATTCTCCTCAATATTCATAAAATCCAACTACTTAACTCTAAGATCTTAGTGAATAATTTTTATATACTGAATAAAGTTAGATAAAATAAATAAAATTATTGTTACTTTAGATTAACTTTCACGATGTTTTCATAACATGTAAATCAACAGAATCCGAGGCTTGGTGGATTATTAATTTGGTTCTGTGGGGGACCTTTTACTGAATACTATAATTTTCAAAAGAAAATTTTCTTTGTACAGATTTTGAAGATATTTGTGGAGAGAAGTGTTTTCTAGAAATTTTAACAATGTTCTATATATTGATTTTATGCGATAAAAATCAACAAGTGGGATCTCTTATTATTAAAAAGCTTCTGAACAGCAAGAGAAACCACTAACAGTGTGAAGAGACAACTCACAATGTGGGAAAAAATTTTCACCAGCAGTTCCTCGGACAAAGGTCTACTGTCTCGAATCTATAAAGAACTTAAAAAGATCAGACCTCCCAAATTTAAAGACCCAATCCAAAAATGGGCATCTGAAATGAACAGACATTTCTCAGACAAAGAAGTAGAAATAGCAACTAAATACATGAAAAAATGTTCAACATCACTGGTCATTTGAGAGATGCAAATGAAAACAATGCTGAGATTCCACTTCACTCCAGAAAGAATGGCTGCTATCATGAAATCAACCAATAACAAATGCTGACAGGGCTGTGGGGAAAGAGGAAGGCTGCTCCACTGCTGGTGGGAGTGTAGACTGGTGCAACCACTGTGGAAATCAGTATGGAGATACCTCAAAGAACTAGGACTGGAAGTCCCATTTGACCCTGCTATTCCACTGCTGGGGATCTTCCCCAAAGAATTAAAAGAATCATACCACAGTGATATATGTGCATCCATGTTCATAGCAGTACAGTTTGTAATAGCTAAAACTTGGAAACAACCCAAATGCCCGTCAACTGGTGACTGGATAAAGAAAATGTGGTTATTTTTATAGAATAGAGTATTACTCAGCCATAAAGAATGAGAAATTAGAGACATTTATAGCTAAGTGGATGCACATTGAGGCAATACTCTTAAGGGAAATAAATAGAACACACGTGTAAATACCAAATAGTTTTGCTGGTGTGAGAAACTGAAAGTGTAAATAAGGACTAAAAGGTAAAATAGATAATGTGAAATAGTAAGAAAAGGGGCAAAGGGGAAGGGAAATTGGGAGGGGTAGGGGAAAGGAAAGGGAATGGAATTAATATGAGAAAATGAAAAAATGGAAACAAAGTCTTTGTAAATAGGGAGGGATGAAGGGGTTGAAGGGAGAGCAGGGGAAGGGTGAAAAATAAGAACCAAGATAGATTATGTAAAGGTGCAAATTTCCAATGATGAATGTCATTATATTGTATACCTAAAATGTACCAATAAAATTAATAATAAAAAAAATCAAATTTAATTTCCTTAATGGGCTTTGTAGCTAAATTTAAAATACTGTTTTTGTGTATGAAGTGTACAGTAAGTTCATTATGGAAGCTTTGAGAATATAACAAAGTACAAGGAAGAAATGCTGTCATAAATCCAACATCTAAAAACAAGTATTAACGTTTAATATTTTTCCTCCCAATATTTTCAGAACACTGACTGTAGCAGAGTATATATTTTTCCTTTTTAGATGGTTTATATTTTTGGTTATAATACAGTATTAATGAAAAAGAATGAATGCTATGTTTTCATCTAGACATTTAATTTTTATCATTTTATGAGAGGATGGAATTAAAAAATTTTTTAAATTCATGAATTCTGACATGATTATGAAGTGAACAAGACAATAAAACAAGTAACATTAGCCAAGACAAATTTAAGAAGATAGGTCAAACTTTTAACACATCTTACAACATTTTATACAGTAAAATAGTCTTCTGTTAAATTCAACAAATGTATGCTTATGATTTTTATGTGTGGACATGTAAACATAGATGAAACAGTGTTTATAGTTCATGCTCTTTATGGCTGATGAACTGAATTTGAGGTAAACTTGAACCCTGGAGATTAATGTTGTCAGAGATATAGAGAGAAAATGCTGATATATTTATCTTGAGTAGCTTTTCTTTACTTTTTAACATAGGAATTTGGGTACCCACCTTTTTTCTAATAAATTGCTATGCTCTAACTTATGACATAGATGTGCCACTGTAGGAATCAGTCATCATCTCTGGTTTCCAAAGTATTTCTTGTCCACTCTGAACTCTACAGTTGCCTTCTGATCTCACCATGCTCTGAGTTCCCTCTTCCTAAACGCTCAGTGACAGCAATATTACCTTCAGTATAGTTTGTACACACTTTTATACATTACATAGCAGTACTTGTCTAGGAATGGAATTGACTTTTTTATTCTTACTTGTTTCATGAAGTAAATGTTCCCAGGTGGTTTGGCTGCTGGGACAACCCAAATGTTACAAAATGTGTTACAAATGGTTTCTTAGTGGTGAGGGCAGTGGCCATAGGTAAGGAAGGAATAGGACACTGGGATAATTACCATTGTGTAAAACTCTACAACATTGAAATGATCATACTACAAAGTCCCTGTGTTTTCATCTTTGTGTGCTTCAGCTCAGATTTTCCTTTTAAAAACTGACCTTTAGAGGGGCTGGGGATGTAGCTCTGTGACACCACACCTGGCTGGCAAGCTCAAAGTTCTGAGTT
The DNA here is from genome assembly GCF_053883595.1 of Heterocephalus glaber. Taxonomy (NCBI): domain Eukaryota; kingdom Metazoa; phylum Chordata; class Mammalia; order Rodentia; family Bathyergidae; genus Heterocephalus; species Heterocephalus glaber. The sequence continues at coordinate 13,741,508 of NW_028258156.1, forward strand.
CAATCCCAACACCAAGAAAAAAAAAAAAGAAAAGAAAAACTTACCTTTAGGATTATTCATATTGTCTCTACTGTACTGCCTATGTCACATTATACCAGTCCAATCATATCTTCAAGCATGATATTTTATCACTATAAGATAGTCTTTATTATAGGTTCTAATTCTAGAATTCAAATTCTTGAATTTCCATTTTCTACTTTAATCAATATTTTAACCTTTCCTGTTTTTCAGTATGTTAATCAATTATTTTGAAATCCTTGCATGCCGATCCCAATATGTATATCATTTCTGGATCTGCTTGAATTGATTTTTGTTTTCTTCTTGGTTAGTCACTACTTTTTTACTATTTCTTTGCTTGTCTTATAATACTTTATTGCATGCCACACTTTAATTGCAAAACATTATAAAGAAAGGCATACTTTAGCTTCCTCCAAAGAACACAAAAAATTTGGGAAGCAGTTTTATTACAGGGGATGAACTTGATCTTGTAGAAGTTTTTAAGCTTTCATTGGGAAGACCTAGTTCAGTTTGGCCTTCACTTGCAAATTGCACTTAACATAATGTTCTCCATGTTCAACCATGTTGTTGCAAATGACAGGATTTCATTCATTGTTATGGCCAAATAGTATTCCATTATGTGTATATACCACAGTTTCTGTTCCCTCCACCCATTGACGCACTGTTAAGTTGATTCCACTTCTTGTGAATAATGCTGCAATGAACAAGAACAAAGCACATGTCTGTTCAAGATAGGAATTTTATTTTCTTTGGATGTATAACCACTACGGGGATTACTGAATCCTGTGGCAGTTCTATTTTTAGTATTTTAAGAAATCCCCAGACTGTTTTCCATAGTGGCTACACTAATTACATTCATAAAACAATATGCGAGGATTCCTTTTTCTCCACATCCTTGGCCATATTTGTTTTCTTTTGTCTTTTTGATAATAGCCATGCAACTAAAGTGAAGTGATATTTAGATGTGGTTGCATTTAATAAGTGTGTGAAAAAATGCTTAAAATCACTAATCATCAAGGAAATTTTTCAAAATAAATATTTGAGTTGGCATTTTCCTGTGTTATTAGTACTCTTTTAGAGATATGGGTTTTTGAGATGAGTTCAAAATTTATAAATTATTTATCCGATCTTTATACATGAGTTTTCCAAATATATATATATATATATATATATATATATATATATATATATATGCCTCACCATGTTCTTTCACCAGTTTTGAAATCTCCATATTGTCATTGTGCCACTTTCATCTTAAATGCATAAACTGGTTTCGAAAGGGCTGCAGAGATAGACCTTTTCTGTTTGTTTTTAAGAGGAAGCCTTAATTATTATCATCTGTGTTATTTTAAATTTAATAAATGAGAGGGTAGACATGTATTATAGATTTTGCACCATTGTAATTAGTTGATCATTAAGCATGAAAATGCATACTAATAGTTGCTTTGTATTGTTTTCAGTTTTAGAATACTTCTGTGCTTACAAATCAATGATGTGACATGGGTGATAATCCTGTCCCGTATAAGTAGATCATATTTTAAGTTTAAACATTCTTGGCTAAGAATGATTTGTTTATATATAATATAATCAATCTTACGATATTCTGGAAATCAGAAAAAAACAATTGAAGTGCACTATCGAAATGTCATGTAAAATGCACTTGTAAGGAACAAAGTAGCCACCATTTCTTCCCTAGTTCCACACCTTAGAATTTCAGGGAAATTGGTAGAAAAGAGCAGCATAGGCCATTGTTCCCATGAGGAGGAGCCCAGGGCCCTCCTGATGGAGGCAACTTGGTGGCAGTAAAACTTCAAAGATGTTTTTCTCTGTACTATTGCCAGGCCTCAGGCTAAATATTCAAATAGGAGTACACAAAGTAACCAAATAACAGCCAATGTCAACAGATGAGTGAAACTGAAAGGGTGATGATATCTCTATCACAGTCAAAGCGTCCCTTGCTTTGAATTCCTTATAATTTATGGAGTGCCACAATGCGTTAGGCATCAGGCTAAGTATTCCATATTCAGAGAGAAAATGAAAAATGCTTTACATCATGAAAATTGTCATCTGGTGGCATAGATGGTCAACAGAAAAGACCACTGAAAGTGCAGCATGCTAGAGGAATTCACAGCTGAGCAAACAGAGTCACTGCATCCAAACTGGGCTAGCAGATAGGAATCAGGGTAGATTTCAAGAGTCATGGATACCTGGGTTGAGACACAAAGAGTAATTGGGGTCAGGGAAGCTGGGAGGGTGTGGGAAAGCTGTTCTGGCGAAGGAATCACAAGGAATAGAAAGGTCCGAGCTCAGAAAAACAGCTTGTGTGGGCAGTCTTAAGTAGTTCTCTGTGGCTTGGAGGATGGGGTGATTTTAAGGGAATGTCAGGGGGCTGGGAAGATAAACAGCTTTTTATTACTACATAAAGGGAGTCAGACTCCCTCCTGAGGTTCAAAGGTACCCTTTAAAGGCAGGATAGTGATGTAATCTAATCTACCTTTCAGAGTAAGTATTGGACTGGTCCATGAAATGGAGAAGGAAAGACTTTAGGGAGACTGTTTATGAGATCATTCCAGTCATTGAGGACGAAGATGTTATGCTGGCATCATAATGACTTATCCTAATGTATAAGGATAGAGTAAATGATAAGGAAGTTGATGCAGATCTCCAGGGTAGAGGAAAGGCATTAAAGACAATAAGAAAGTTCAGAGATGGCTGGCAACATCTTTTTAAATGTACCATGTATCATAACCTGGAGATCTTGAAGTTGGTAGCTTTGTTTCCACTTTCTCTTCACATTATAATATCTTCATACCTTCAAGAATCCTAAATAGTTAAAAAAAATAGCTAATTTTCACAAGCAATTTGATTTCAAAGGCAAAACCACATCCTAGCAACTTGTAAAATAACTCATTTGATGAATTTGCTTTATCTTTATTTCATATGCAAGTCTTTCCCCACACAAGTACTCAGAAATAGTTCATAACAAAGTTGGAGAACACTCAGAAACAAGAGGAGAAATGCTTGCATCACTGAGGAAATATTCACACTTCAGTGGAGAGCCAAATTGGTCAGAATTGGATTAAGGGAAAATAATCTCTTGTGTCTTTTGATTAGCATTTGAAACTGTGTCAGTGTCTTTCTTTGTATTTTTAGCAGATTTTTTCCCCATTTTGTCTGTAATGAAAAGTGCTTACAGAAGTGCTTTCCCTTTATATAGGGGACTCAGTCCCTGCAGGTGATTAAGATCTGAGCTCATGAAATGTCAAGTCCAGAGAGCAGCAGATACTGCTCCTTATCAAATTTAATGTGTGACATGTTTTCTTTCTGAAAAAATCATTGTTTTGCCTTTTATTTTCAGGATGAACAAAAGCTACAGGAGAGCTTAAGGCAAGGGGCCGTCATCATTGCTGCCTTAATTAAAGAAAGAAATTCTGCACTCCTTGGCCAGCTGCTGGTAGCATGAAGAACACAGACAGAAAATCACCTTCTGGGCTTCTGAAAACATTTGCCTAAGTCTCTATTGCATTTCCTTCCCCACCCCACTCCCTCTTATATGTGGGAAAATGTTAAAGTTGTTTTCTATATCTTATAATTATACGATGTGATGCTTAGATAATAAGAGTAGATCAATGTTTGTGTCTGTTAAATTGGCTATGTCAAATAAATTGCCTGAATGAGAAGAGTAAGGAAGTGGACAATAACGGCCTTCACATAAAGAATCTTTTCACAAAGCTGAAAAGTCAAATTGAGATAATAATGGTGAGCTATTCCTTCAAGGAATGAAAATTTAGAAAACATCAGCGATTATCTTAACTCTAATAAATCATATTATAATAAGCTAATGGATAAGGTTCTAAAATTGTTTTTCTCTTGTACTGGAATTCTCCATTTCTTAAAAGTAAAATAGGTAACAGAAAATGGAACTGCTTCAGATATTCTTACCATTTGCCTCTTACTTCCCTAGATCCCTAAAGGAGATGTAATCTTGTGCTTTTCTATTATTTTTAAATTTTATGCTTCCTTTGGTTTATGAAACGTAATTTTGACTTACATTGTTTTAAAGAGTCTAATTTTTCTAAATAAGTTTAAAAGAACCCTAGAGAGCTTCATAAGGATTTAGTTATTTGGTCAGGTCCTGCTTACGGTCTTCTTTGAGGCCTGAAATCCATAGTTAAACAACTCCTGTTGTAGATACCGCTCCCTTATCAAATCCAGTTCTTTTTCTTTTCCAATTTCCATTGACACATGCATTTTAAATATGAATATTTACCTTACATTTAAATATTACTTGTATTTAGTCATTAAAGATGACCTTATTCTGTAAGTACATTTATTTTATAAAATAGATTAGATTACATCACTCAAGGGCTTAGCCTGTTTGTGGAATTTGTAAAAGTTGCATCAATTGTTTTCATTTAAAGATGGGCAATATAATATCTATCTGTAGAATAATTCTTTAACATGTTAGATGATTTTTCTCTATATTTCTCAAGTACCAGTATAATAGAGTTTATATTTTACATTTAAGAAAAATGTAGCATATAATGGGTATGGAATAATGGTTGCAATTCATTCTCCTAAGTGAGATGGGTTCTTTGAAGATAGGCTTGGATCTAACTTCCTTGCTTCACCACTGTTTCTCTCTCTAGGGATGTTAGGAAACATAAATCAGTTAAGTCAAATTCTTGAGGTTGAAAGGATGTGGGCAATATGTAGATTTTGCTTAGAATGTCTGCCTCTCTGTTGAGGTGGGCAGCTGCTTGGTAGAAGGCATTCGGGCAAATTCCACACACTGTGCTTGTTGAAGTCTTTAGGCAAAAATGTTGTAAGACTTTGAAAGTGCTCACAAAAGCGGAAGGGGAAATGTTACTAAGGTCTTAAAGAGAGGGTAAGTGGCTTAGGAAGAAGGCAGGAAACTCAGCAGAACAAAGTCACTGTCCTTCATCTTTGAGATGTTAGCTGGGTCAGCATAGATTTCAGGTTAATAAGGGTGTATTATAGTGGACAGGAATTCATCCTGGCACAGTTAATTGAAAACAAGAGGAAGAAGAAAATGAAGCCAAAGAGGAGGAGAAGGAGGAGGAGGAAAAAGACCCTCACAGTCTTCACTGTTTAGATGAGGAACCTAGGACTCTGGGGTTGTATTTAACCTTGCCCAAGGTCATGGGGCTGTATTGTAGCAAGAGGCAGGGCTTAACCTCAGGAAGACTTTATCCCTGTATAACAATGACTTCTAGCCAAGGCATCCAAAAGAGAAGCTGTGAAATGGAAACCAGAAGCTAGAAGAAAACACGGAGGAATGGACCAAGAGGAAAGGGGAATGAGTCCAGTGACCAATGAAAATCCCAAAGCTGCTGACTTTCTAGCCACCTGTCCAACATGCAAAAACTATGGGCAGAGGTTAAGGAAATGGAGAAGTTCATTGGCCAAGAGATAAAGATAGATTATTTTATTGTTTGTAAGAGATCCAGCAGTAACCTTACACTTACACTTTTAATCACTGCTTTGCAAATTTAATGACTTTAATAAAAACTGTTCATTGTCACTGTATTTTCTTTAAAGTCCCTGGAGAAAGAATAATATCTATATCTCAATGTTGATGAAATTGCTTCTGCTTATGGGAAGTTTTTAGAAAGACTTTTACTTCTAAATTCATGCTACTTAGTTAAATGCAGTTTAAAGTTTATCTTTTTAGGAATTCAACACTGAGCAGTGCGATCAATTACTTATATTGGTAAGAAGTAGTAGTTTTTCCTGTTAAAGTGCTCAGCTTAAGAGATGGCATTGCAAGTATACTCATCTACAGATAAAAGTCAGACCCTTATATCTTACAGGGTCCTTTGTTACCACAGTCATTTTAATCATTTTGCATTGATTTCATAGGAAAATTATTTTATGGTAATTTTATTAAAACTGTCAAATTTTATTTCACACGTATAAATGCAGCAATTTATATGAAAGTCAAATTACAGAACATTTTCTTATATTAGAGAAAATATGGTCTTTCTATACAATGTAGTACTACACTACCATAAGGAAGGATAAACTCGAGTCATTTGTAGTGAAATAAATGCACCTTGAGACCATAATGTTAATTGAAATAAATCAGACACACAAGCTTAAATGTTGCATGGTTTCTGTTATATAAAGCCCAAAGAATAAGTAAAGAGATGCTAGGAATATAAATATGAATGAAAGATAATAGAATATAAATAAAAGATAATAGGAAATTGTGAGATGAATCCTTTCAAAGGAGAGGGAGACCGAGAGACAGAAGGGGGCAAGGAAAGGGAGGGGAGGAGACGAAAAAGGAATGGAGGTGTGCTGTGTACCTGTACTGCTTCCTGATGAAGAATGTAATCATTATGCACTGCAAACATGTACTAATAAAAACTTCAAACAATAAACAAAAATCTGTAAATGTGGCTGTTTCGCTGTTGAAACTAATTGTGGATTTGTAGAGCAGAAATCATAACATTTTAATTAAAACATTAAGAAAACCATTTGGAAGAAGAAATACTGAAGTTATTTTAAAAGTTCAATTTGGAAATAAAATAAAAAATGTAAGTGATTTAGGATTCATTAGCATGGCTTTAAATGAATAAACTAGAAAGGGCTATGAAGGTGGTGTTTGACATTGTACTCTTTGTATATGTCCTTGGTACATCTTAGTTTCAAAATTGTGAAAATTATGCATCTTTTTAAGATGAAAAATAAATTATTAAGCGTTCTAAATATACTCTCTTTACCAAACAGTATATAAGTAATTGATAAATAGCTAAAAAATTGATATTTTAAAATCTAATGGCATTTTCATTTATATTTAGAGCATAGGTACATAGTTTTAAAACTCAAAATTGAATAAATCTCAAATACAACAGTGCATTGCTTTGTATTTTAGAAAGATAGAATTTGAAATCCAGATTGATTGATTGATTGATTGGTACCGGGGATTGAACTCGGATCCTTGCACTTGGGAGGCAGGCGCCAGAACCACTGAGCTAAATCCCCGGCCCTGAAATCCAGATTTATTATTGTATAATTTTTAAAAAATTGTAATGCCCAATATCTCAAGTGGAATTTTCCTTGTTCCCCTCATGTTTAGCAGGTTTCCTAGCAGTCCTAGTGGCTAAGTACTATGTAAAAGCTATTATATTTGAGCACAGTAGAACAAAGGATATGAACACAGTGAAGAGATGCATTCTTTTTCAGAAATACTCTGTTCCTCTCCTCTCTTTCCTTCCACGGAGGAACATCTTTACCTCTTGCCTTCGTTGTTGATCACATGACCAGCTTTGGCCAACAGAGTGAGTCAGAGGTGACACTGTGCCACAGAGTCAGGCCTCAGGACACCTCCTGAGTTTCTGCCTGCTCTCTGTGTCTTCAGCCACCATGGAGAGAACACAGCCTGGCTGCTGCCTGAGAAGGAGACTGGAGCCTACATCAGCCGACCTCCAGCTCACCCACAACGGATGAAAAGCATAGCTGAGGTCCGCAGAGCCACTTCGTTCCATTCAGCTGACCTCCGGCCAACATGTAAGCTAAATAAGTGTTCATTGTTTTTTACTAGTACTGAGTTTTGAGTCTTGGTATTGCATATCTTCATAAAGAGAAAATCTGTGGCAATGTGTTGTTTATTTTACTTCACAAATCTACTCAGTATCTGAGATTCACTTTGCTACACCAGAATGCTTACAGGAGAAAGTGTCATGGGTCAGTCAGGGCAGTGAGCCCAAAGACTCTGAGGATTACTTGCTCTGTATTCAGTAGTTTCTAAAGTGTTTTGGGAACATTTTCAAAAGAGATGAAACTTTCTTAGATATGAAGTGATACAAGTTAAAATTGTAGACATTTAAACTAATAAATAATAACAGCTAACACTAATTGAATGAAGTGATTTGAGTTAAAATTGTAGACATTTAAACTAATAAATAATAACAGCTAACACTAATTGAATGATTACCTACCATAACTTTTCAGTGCTTTAAATGTGCCTGATGACCCAACTTATTATTCTTCATAATAACTTTATGTGCTAGTAGCATACATGTCACCATTTAAAACACAAGGAAATGGAGACACATACACTTTAAGTAACTGAAGCAGAGTCAACCAAGCCACAAGTGGGAAGAAATGAGGCTCAGATTTGGTTGTTTAGCCTCAGAGTTTATATCCCTAAGCACCATGCTATGTGATATTACAGATCAAACTATTTCAGGATCACTTAAAAGGCTCTGAAAGATAGGACTCTTGGTATTTTTCTTTAATAACAAGATAATTAAAATGAATAAAGTTCATTACTATTTAGTGTTTCTGTATTCTTCCTTCCCTTAGCCCTTTGGAACCAAGCAAATATACAGTATTTTGGAACCCACTTGGATCTGCATATGAAAGCAGCAAAGACTGATACCCACCTCATATTATTAATGCCATCTATGTGAGCTCTAAAGTTATTGGCATTTCCTCAGACAATACATAATCAGTCATAATTGGATAATAAAAAACAAAAGTAAGCACTCTTTTGATTCACAAGAGTGCCAGATAGCCATTCATGCCTCAGCAAGACAGCAAGTTGAAATCCATTCACTAACTACAAGAGAAAGGAAGGTCTAGAGAAGAGCTCAGGACCTAGAAAATAACACCTTATCTTGCCTTGAAATTCTCTTACTCACATATGCTCACTGATGTTTGTTCTTTAAGAATTTTTTGGAACAAATGGTGGCCAGTACGATGAGCAAGGCCAGAGTGGAGCCAGATCGTTTTTTTCTTTTACCATCTGAAACTCTGGGTTCTTTGATTTTTATAAATGTCTTCATAGCTGAAATGTATCATGCAAATTAATTATTTAGTGAGGTTGCTACCAAATAATCTGAATAGTTATTAAAACCTGTGGATCTACTTAGTTGCATAGATAAAGCCTGACTTGTCCAGTGCATTTTTTTCTTCCAGTTTACGCTTCATTAATCTCCACCTGGTTTCTGAGGTAGGTCTGCATTGACCTTGTGATAGGACAGTTGCACAAAGGACTTGAGATAACCTAGTGCACTGGAAGCCAGACTGACCCTTACTTTGGAAAGATTTTTAGAAAGTGGATCACAAATAGGAAAGGCTATTCTTTACTTAATGGTTTGCAAAATCTGATCTACATCTACACCCAGAATTTTACCTGGATGTGCCTGCTCATTTTCCATTTTGTAAAACTGAAGTTGAGTCCAGAGGCAAAAGCTTCAAAAAGGCAAACCTAGTGATCATTTTGACCTGAGTGGAGACATGACTGAAGACACTACATGAGGGGCAGTGTTGCAAAAATTTCCAGTGGTCTGCAGACTGTCATAATTGAGTTATGTGGCTAAGGTTTGCATGTCTAGTAGATGAATTGAATGAGGATTCTGGAGCTGTGCCATCTGGAGCTGTACATTATGTTCTTTTTTCTTCCTCATTATAAAATGAGCTATGCAAATTGGTTGGTTTACTATTGTGTTAGATATATCTCTATATCTATCTATATCTATCTATATATATATATTTCCTTTTTTATTCTTTACATCTGAACCCTTAATTTGGTTGAAAGCAAACTCTTCAGTCTAAGTGAATAACAAAACATCCCTTTGAGGAGGAGGAAATAGATGATAAAATCTGTGTTACTAATTTTCTTCAATAGTTTGCAGGAATTTTTTTTCCATCCTGTGTGTGTTTTTAAGACCCTGTTAAGTTCATAGTTCCTCTTTCTTTTCTTGTTTGAATAGAAAATAATTCTCTTTAATACCACCTGAGTTTTAAAAATGTATTATTGAACTGCCCAGTTCAGGAATTCAGTTGCCTATTTTACTGAATCTAGGTATGTATGACTTGATGGTAAAAGAATGCCATTCAAAGACTTTTCCGCCTGTTTGTTCCTTGGATCAGTTGCTGTTCACATAAGTCTGGAAAGAAGCCAAAAATATGTAACTGAATTAAGAATTTGGAGGTTCCCACTGGGAATATCTATAAGTTCTGCCATAAACTTCCCATGATAAATGTAATCATTATGTACTACAAATATGTACTAATAAAAATACATAATAAAAATAGCCTTCAAAAAAGAATTTAAGATAAATGCAATATGGTATAATTGCAGGGGGGAAGCAACTATAGGATAACTATTTTTGGCCTTGGTTTGGAAATCTTAATATTAAAAGTTTGGATGAATTATGCAGTTATATATAGCACTACTTCCAAAATCTATGTATGTTGCCTAAATGGGATTTTATTTTTATTTTACTAATTGTTTTTTGCTTAATAAAGCGACTATTGGGCCAGGGATTTACCTCAGTGGTTTCACTGTCTCCTGTGCAAGCGCAAGGACCCGAGTTCGATCCCCGGTACCAAAAAATAAAATAAAATAAAATATAAAATAAAGCAACTATTCAATTCTGGGGCCACCTTTTTATACTTTAGTCCCCTAAAATTTATAATATGCAATTATTTATCTTTATCATTGGTAAAGAATTATTCTCTTTATATAACTGATATGTCGGTGAAAACATTGAAAGACAACTTGAAAGATAGAGATTTATTTCCCCCTAGAGATTCTTTGATAGACATACTTTACTTGAAACTGTCATTTTTGGCATATGAACTGAAATTTTTGTTGGAAGAGGTAAGGGATAATCTGGTCCTTACATTGCTCTTTACTGAGTGGTAAAATTTAAATTTAAAGCTCCCTTTTAATACAATCCAAAAGTTTAACTTTACCAGTATATTTTCACTAATTCCCCCTGCCTCTCTTTCTCTCCATGTGTGCAGAGACTGAGAACAAGTTCATAGAAACAAGAAAATATGTTTATTTTCATGTGGACATTTTCTTGTCCACATGAAAATACAATGCAATTCTAGTCTATGCTTTGTGAGCATATCCTTCAAGAACTTCTAAAGGCTAGGTGTCTCTGATTTTGCAAAGTGGGAGAAGAGAGAAAAAAAGCCTGATGTATGTACATAGTAAATACGTGTTTATAACTAATAATTGTATGTAATTAACAATACCTATTGGCAGTGAAGATTGAACACATCTTTAAGTGATTTCTATCTTTTATGTTGGCAGCTTTACTAGTCCATTACCTAAAAATAAGATTACACTTTTACTTGTTTCACTTTTAATCCTAAATTATTATAATATGAGCCCATATGGTTTCTGCCAGAAACTAACCTGACTCACAGCATCCTCCCCAGCAATTTCCCGCTTGCTTCAGCAGTCCTTCAGTTTCTTGTGTTCTTCCTCTTTTGTCTTGACAATACTCTCATGCCTTTTTTGCTCATGATCCCATGAAGAATCCCCTCAGCTGGGCACTGCCCCTGGTCGTGACTGCTGCTGTGTATTCCACTAGAGGAGCTGCCATCGCATCTACAGAATCATTTGGCTGCTCTTCAGCTCATCGGTGCAGTTTGATCTCAGATGCGTGCAGTTGGTGAAGGTAGAGACTTAACTCTCCCTGATTCTGTGATAATCTTTCTGTTGTAACAGAGGCATGTAGAGGAAAACGTAGAAGAAAGAGAGAAAACGTAGATTTGTCTCTCATACCAAGCCTGTCACCACTTGAACCCTTTCAGAGACTTTCAATCCTTGCATGTTTGGACCTAGCTGCTCCTGAACTACAGAGCAGGCAGTGCCTATCCTTATCCACACCACCATGCAGAGGATTTGGCTCATTTCTTTATCAAGATTAGCTACTCCCCCAAATAGATGATAGAAACATCAGCCATTCCCTTCGAGAAAAATGCTCATGTGTCCAAGTTAAACCCAAAATAGTGTGAATAACCACATATTTTCCAAAAGATAGATATTTTAACTTTAATTATAGTCAAAACACTCTGATCTTTAAAAATACAATTGAGAGAAATATTTCAGGCGACTAAATAAATTCAAGGTTAAATTTTACCTAGAAACACAAGTATGGGCAAAGTATACATGTAAGAACTTCAATAAAATCTCAGTGATCTTTAGTATGGTAAACTAGTATCCTGGAGATAAGGTCTTTAGTGTGGTAAAGTAGTGTCTTGGAGACAAACTGGTTATTTCACAATGATTGCCATTCAGTTATAGTTTACTCTTTGCCAATTTTTGCCGCTTACCTGATACACCTTTCTTGAAGACTCTCAGTGATTCATACATCACAGCAGAGCCTGAGGCTTGAAGAGAACTCAGTGAAGATGTGGCGATCATGCAGCCAGTGAATGGCATGGCTGGTGTCCAAAGCCCATTTGTTGTGTTCCTTCTGTCCTGCATCTTGTCAATTAGAATGAAAAATGATCTTCAATAACTGTAAGAGAATCATGGATGTAGTGATAGATATTTAAAATATACTTATTCAGTTTGTTCCAGGTTTTTGTTTTGTTCATTCTCCTGTGGACTCCAGGCCAAGGGCAGAGTCAGTCATTTGCAATGAATGTGTCTCCTGGACACTAAGCTGTCAACTATGTAGCAGACCAAATCCTGATCTCCTGATTATTTATTGAGAATCTTTTATGACCAAGAACTCTAGTTTCTATGGGAATTGTACACAAACAAAAGGCGGGATTCCTATTCTTGACATATTTTCTGCAAATGTGAAAAAAGCACATGAATGTTATGACAATGGACATGGTGTCCTGCAAAATCAAGTTATCACTGTTAGTGCTAGTTCAGAGGAGAGAACCTTCCAGTGTGTGCTGTGCAGAGAAAACTGTCTTTTTGTAGACTTAGTATTTGAGATTTGCCATAGGCTTCTATTAAATTCTGTCCCTAAATTTTTCTATAGGGCTGCACATGCTTCTTTGGGGTTTATAGGGTTCATACAGTGCTGATGGTGCTTATTATATATTATATCGAAATGTTCTCCTTATATTCCTTTGCTTTTAAGATGTAATCTCTGTGAGACTAAGCATTAAGTTTTAGCCATCTTCTAAGATCCTTTCAAGTGTAAAACATAATTCCAGTCTAGTAGCATTATCAACAGTGCTTAAAGTAAGCCTTTGTCTACTGGGATATAAACCCTTGAGAAATTCCTTGTTTAAAAAAGGAGACAGATGAGATAAATCAAGTGATATTTAAGAATTCATTGAAAAATGTGTAATGTGTTAGAACCTCAATTTATAAATTCATGTGTCCAAATATACCTATTTTTAAAAAACTCAATCTATCCTTTTTTGTTTGTTTGTTTGGTACTAGGGATCAAACTCAGGTCCTTGCACTTTCGAGGCAGGTGCCAGAACCACTGAGCTAGATCCCTGGCCCTGTCCTTAATTTTAAGCCTTAATCTTAAGGGATTAGAACAAATTTGGTAGAATTAGTCATGAAAGGCTTGTCTCTTTTCCTTTTATCTGTGTAACTATCTCTGTTTCTTTGACTGATTTAAAGCTGGGCTTTCTGTCCCTTCTGTGTATATCTTTACCACTGCAAGCTGCCCAGGCCCTGTATGCCAAGCTTTCCTGCAAACCACTTCCACCTGCTGATCAGCATGGTGTTCTGCTGCCTTGTGACTGAACACGCTGTTGATGTGTCTCTGTTAGTCTGATTTGCTTTTCACATACATTCATTTCTTCTTCATCTATGCTTATATAATGCTTTATTTTTGAACTTAAATTATTTCACCACTAAGTAAGAGTAGAGGATGTTTTATACATCTTTATTTTCTTTGAATCTAGAATAGTGAATGTTAGTGACAAGTGTAAAAGTTGTCAGGCTAGCAGAAAGACAGGTTCAATATTGAATGAATCACCCCAGTTTTCTTCCCCTTAATATGCTCTATAAAGAATGTTGACCTCATTTGTATTCTGGACACACTATCTTCAATAAATGCTACATTTCTGTCTAGGAAACCCAACATTTGTCTGTTCCTATGTCTTGCATCACCTTAGTCCACAACATCATCAATCTGGTTCAGTATTTTAATGCAGCATGTACCTTTAGTGGAAGCACACATATTGGCTTTCTGACCACACACCTGCTCACCCCCTTCCTGCTGCTAAACTTTGACAGGTGTCCTTGCTCTTCCAGGGAGCACATCACCTGCCCTCTGCTTATTCAGTTCCCATCCTTCCTACACCATTCATTTCTGTTCCTGCTTGACTAGCATACCTTCCCTGGCCTCTCTTCATTGTTTTAGAACATATAAGTTATAAACTCAAATCAATGCTGCATTTCACAATGCAGAGTTGGGAAAGACTAATTTGAGTATAATTGCATGTGATTTGTTTCTTCTCAACTTAGGGATGAGCACCATGTTTTGCTTTATAATTTGCATCTTTCTTCTATCATTCAATGGTAAATATCATGTCTTGGCTTATAATTGGCTCTTTTACAAGCCAATGTCCAGCCCTGCTTTGGACACACAATGGACATTTCATGGACAGGGAGCACATTGATTTGGTAGTATTAGACATGAAAGGCATGTCTCCTTTGAGAATGTGGTAGAAATAACTTTTACTACCAGCTGACTCTATTTCAAATCCTGCAGTAGATGCTTGTTGTACTCTACTTAATTTCATCTAATGGAGAATACATGTTCTGGAGTTTAACATAGAGATCAATCTTTACATAACATGAGCTGTTTCTTTTGATAATTTTTCTTCTTAGGCCTTGTTAATGTGATGATCTGTAGTTTTTACTTGAGGGCAGGCACTTAAATGTACAGGAATTTAACAACATTCTCACACAAACAAAGGGAAAAGAAAGAAAGGAAGTAAGTTGTCAAATCATTTATGAGTGGCCACTTAGTGTCTGATTGGTTGAGTACTCCTATGAAGAACTCTTAAGGTCTTGTGATAACCAGTACTTGTAACAGGCTTTTAAAACACTTGATCTTCTTTGAAGTCTGTCTATTTTCTGCAATCTTGATGTATACAAAGAACTCAAACTCTTGAAATCCTCTTTATGTATCTGCTGTTTTAATGGAAACTAAGCTCCATCTGGTGGTAGAATTTGCTTTTAAGTTTGAACTTTAGTGTGTGCATTGGCTGAGAAGCAATCCGTTCATATCTATGCCTATACCTACATATATGTATCACATGTCTATGTGTTTCAGGTTTTCCTATGTCACAAATGTTATGCAATATGCTTGTTCTTTATTTTGACATTTAAAATACAGAATTCAACAATTTCAAATGTTCAGGTTATCAGTGATGATCTTACTGTGAAAATCATAAGCCAAATTTTTCTTCTTACCTATGTCTCCTATTGAGATTGTTTTTGAAACAATTTCACTACTACTAATAAAAAAGTTTCAGTGTTTCTATAATTAATATAAAATCAAAAAATAAAATGTTGAAATAATTGAAAATATTGCCATAATGTTGGCTAGTCAAACCCTTTATTTGATACATGGATATGTTCTTTCTCTCTTATAAACACACGAGTGTGTTATTATATATAGCTCTAAAGTTGAATGAGCTAATTTTGCAGCTTTCAGCTTTTTAAGTTTTGAAAAGTAGCCAGAGTTTACACTCTGGAAACCCTCTGACTGGGTATAGTCCACAGACCTGTTTTGTCCTATCTCCACTAAAATATAAAATAATTGCTTATTAGGGAATTTGGAAATTTCCTTACAAAAATGCAGCTGTCCAGCAAGGAGGGTCGTCTTCTTGCAAGGCAGGTGATCTCAGCCTGAGAATAAGCTACTTCTTTTTCAGAAGACACATACTCATTTCCCAGAGCCTCCACCACTCCTTAATGCAACACCCAGCCTGGCTTCTTTCCTCTTTATTGTCTGCTTTCTGTATCCATTTGCATTCACGATCACTATAGTCCATTTGTGATGGTTGTCTGAAACTTCATAGTTAGCAGAAGGAGGAAATGAAGAGATAATAATTATCAACAGCATGAAGGAAACACCACAAATAGATGGTATAAAACTGCTTTCTCTATCATTTTGCAGTGTGCAACAGTGGTAGCATAGGTTGACTTCAAATGGTATTTAAAAGGAAGGAAGATCTTTCCTAACTATGACTGATAGGTTTTATTCCCTTTACAATTCAAACCCAAGCCAGAAAACACATGAAGCTGTATTAGTTTCAATATGAGATCATTTTAGTTGCTTTAGGCATCATTAGATCCAACCACTTGTTTTACAGAGATGATGGACTCTAGACAGTGATTTTACAAGGTCACAATTCCTCAGCTGAAAAGCTAAAGCTAAAATCCTGAAAGTCATTTCTTTCCCTCCATAGAGGGGAGAGAAGTCATAGTTAACACCTATGGTTTGAGGACTATGGGAAACAGAAAACACGACAAAGAGAGCTTAAATAGGTACAAGGCATGAAAAGATAGCTTCTTTTCCCCCAAGATTTCCATAATCTCTACATATGTTATGCAGATTAAAATGACCTATGGGAATAGTCCCAAAAGATTGTGGTTGATTTTGCCCACAGTTTAGTGTATGTGGAAAGGCTCCAGCCAGTGCTGTTACAGATAAAAGGATGCTCTGATTCAGGTAGATGGGTTTTTGAGATAAAGTTGAGTGGAAGAGTTTGAGAAGGAAGTGTAGTTGCTCAGGGGTGGGGAGTTAACAGTTAAATCTAAGAGTTTAGATATCAGAGTATTAAAACTTTATAAATAGGGGATTTAGCTCAGTGGTTCTGTCACCTGTCTCGCAAGCGCAAGGACCTGAGTTCGATCCCTGGTACCAAAAAAAAAAAAAAAACTTTATAAATAAAAATGACTTGTGTATACCAAGTGTTTTATATAAATAAATTGCAAGAATGTTCTTTCCAACCTGGAAATGCTTTTCTGAAAGCACAAAGGGAATTTGAATCACTACTCCTCTAGGTTGATTATTGACAAAGTACTTAGGGGGGAAAAAGCATACATTTTTATAGCCCTTTTATGCCCTTTATGGATGAGCTCTTTCAGAATGGAGAGTATGTTTTAGTTACGATCACTATTTCACACCATTGCTTGATATTTTCTGAGCTACAGGATGTTTATGAGATTTTACTCCTGTTACTTCTGAGCAACCAAAGTGCTGAACCACTATTTCCAAGAGATGATAGCACTGTAAGATCTGTATTTTAGAAAATACCACTGGACTGGATCACACGGATGTCAGGTGAGTGTGGGCAGACACTGATCATGCACATTCAGAGGATGTAGAGGGCACTGGAGTCCCCAGGCCCACATATTCATGCCAGGAGACCTCTTGGTGGAAGAACAGGAGACCATGCTAGGTTTGCAAGGAGAGGAAGAGGATGCCAACTGCAATTGTGTGTAAATAATAGTAATAACATCAGTTACATATGTCAGTACGTTGTGATGCTCTGAAGTGGATATTTCAAGGAACCCTTCCTATAGAAAAATGTACTTCGTTTTCTGTTCTCAACCTGTGAGCTAAAACTCATCTCTGCAGCTCCACCCAGTTCTCTTCATGGTTCTCTTTCACTTGACTAAAATGTTTATTGTTTTAAAGTATCAAGGTGTCTATAAAATCTATTGTTTCTCTCATTTAGTTTCTATCTTTTCCTAATGTTATTTGCTGGAAGCACGGCAAACACTAAATGCACCATTCATCTTGGTATTCATACCATTAAACAAAATGTATAAACTAGTTGCTCAATATTGGGTGAAGGGACCAAAAAGAAGTGTTTGCATCTGTGTTTGCAATTTATTTTCAGTTTAAGGAAAGCTTAGCTCCAAGGCTGCTGCCTTCTCAGCTGGTCTCAGTTTGCCCTGAGCTTCTCAGACTGTAATTTCACCAAGCTCAAGGTGGTTCTAGAATTTAATGATGAATATTTTTCAATATGGCCCTTAACTGTTAACCAGGGATGTAATGTAGTGCTCATTCAAAGAAACCAAATTCTTTTCCACATGGAAGGAAAATATAATTAAGAAACAATGTGTTTGTCTTCAAATGTCAGTTTTTAAGGAATTCGTAAAGGTTTGTGCCTGATTTCTCCCCTGGTGGTTGATATTTCAGATCTTGCGGCCTACAATCTTCCCTCTTCCCTTCTCATGGAAGATGTTTAAGTCTCTGGTGCTAGGATTGATTCTTACATTTCAGTAGTTACATAGAACATCATCAGGGGATTTGTTAATATGTTGCTTATTGGACGACACAAGTAGAAATTCAGATCAGGTAAACCGTGAGTTGCATGTTTGTAAATATTTCACGTGAATCTTGCAGGTTAAATTCAAGGCCACACTTTGATGAAGGTTGCTTCGGATTGCTTGGTATACTTATGCTGCCATTTAGTTGTGCAAACATCACTTCGTGGTCCAAGTAATATAATTTACAAATATATGTATCATCTAGTTGCCATGTCCAATTCTTTTCTGCCTCACACCTGCCTCCCCACGTTAGTAACCATGTGATGATTTTACAAAGAAAGTGATGCTTATGAAGAGACCCAAGGCAAATAAAATATGATAGAAAAGGTCCTATAGTTCTCCTCTGAAGTTACAGCTCTTTTCCACCCTGCACTGATTGTGCCCTGTCTGCCCAAGTCAACCCAGTGTGATCCATCCCAAGCCTTTTCTAAGTTTTATTAACCACACACCATTTCTGACTCTCTCTTCCCACCAGACAAGATAGCGGCAGATCACCCAAAAGGCAAATCCGTCGGTCATGTGGTATAAGTGAGAATTAGTTAATGGGGTGAGCTCATACATGCAGCCTGGGGTTTCGTCTTCTTCCAGAGTAAGCATGGTTTTAGCGTCTACTTGGCTGTAGGGTCTGTGCTAACTCAAAGAGGCAAATTTCTCTTGTAAGTGGGAAAATGATCTGACTTCTTTGAGCACTAGATTATAGTTAACATTTAGAGGTCATATTGAAAAATGCTCAACTTTAAATTCTAGAACCACTTTGAGCTTGGGAAAATAATAATCTGAGAAGCTCACGATAAACAGAACATCAGAGGAAGGAGATGAGAATTTTGGTCAAGGAGCCTATAACATACTAATGTGAATTTCAATATGAAGCCTTTTTCAGCTCTATTGAGGCAAAATTGACAGATAGAGATTGTGTATATTCAAGATGTACAATGAGCTGCTTAAATATGTGCACACATTTTGAAATAATTACCCTAAACAAGCTATTTAAAAATCTGTCACCTCACATTTACCTGTTATCAGTGTGACAAGAATAGTAAAGTCTCAGCAAATTTGAAGTACACAATACATTTTTTATTAGCTACAGACACTGTGCTTCACATTAAGTCTCCAGAATGTATTCATCTTAAAACTGCAAGTATCTATCTTTCCCTATACATCTTCCTATTCCTTGCTCTTGTTCTTCCAGAAACTACTAGAAACCACCTTTCTGTTCTTTCTAGAACAGTTTTTAGATTCTACATTTAAGGAAATCATGCAGTATTTGCTTTCTATGCATGGCTTATTTCAGTAACACTATGTCCCGAAGGTTTATCCATGTTGTGAACAGCAGAATATCCTTTCTGCAGGCTGAATAGTACTTCAGTGAGTGTACAATCACACTGTATTTTTGTATTTTCTTTGCCTACTCATCCATCCACAGACTTCTTTCCTTATTTTGGCTATCATAAATAATGCAGCAGAGATCATGGCAGTGCAAAAATCTCTGACATATGGACATTAACCTTTTGGATAAATACCCAGGAATTGCTGGATCATATGGTAATTTCATTTTTAAAATTTTTTGAGAACACCCCAGTGTCTTAGCCCATTTTGTGTTACTGTGGCACAGAGCAGATGATTTAAAAAAAATTATTTCTCCCCATTCTGCAGGCTGGAAAGCCCAAGATGGAGGGCTCAGCATGTGGCAAGAGGCCTTTTCCTGCATCATCCCATGGCAAAGGACACAGAGAGGCAAAGAAGTGGACTCAACCCCAAATCCTTTGTGATCAGCAGGAATCCATGCATGCTGAGGGAGCGCTCACAACCTAAAGGACCATTCAGCCCACTCCTAAAACTTACTGTGGGGCTTAAGTTTCCAACACATGCTTTCTGAGCTACACATTGAACTATAGCACTCCAATATAAACCCCTTTTAATAGGAAAGATTAATCTGAGCACCTGGCAAGTCACAGTTGGACTAAACCCTGCTACTGTGTATGCATAGTTGCCCTTTTGTAAATTTTGGGGGGTCATTTAGGCTCCATGAAGTGTTTCTCTTCCACTGATGCCTAGCAAAAAATAAAGTTGCATACATCTTCCTTCTAGTAGAGATTATGCAACTTCACACAAAGAGTACTATTTCTCAAAATTCAGAGGAACAAACATTTATTGGGCACATTTATCTGTTTAAACAACTTTTGGATGTGATAGGCAGTATATAATGGCAAGGAAACAACTATCTTATGTTTATAATTTCATAGATTTTTTGATGCATTCTTATTTTGTTTCTCCTGGCTGAAACATTGTATTTTTTTTCAATTTTTTTTTGATACCGGGGATTGAACTCGGGACCTTGCACTTGAGAGGCAGGCGCTGGAACCACTGAGCTAAATCCCCGGGAAAGTAAGTTGGGAAAACCCTAGGTTTTTTTTTTTTTTTTTTTTTGTACCAGGGATCGAATTCGGATCCTTGCGCTTGCAAGACAGGCGACAGAACCACTGGGCTAAATCCCCGGCCCTTTTTTTTCAATTTTTATTTATTAGTCCATGCTTGCAGTACGAAATTATTACATTCCTCTTGGGGAGTTGGTACATGCCCATAACACTTGTGCTTCTTATTGTATTAGTTTTCATTCCTTCTGTAGCTATTATTATGCTGCGATGCTGCTTAAATATAGCATAGGCTGGGTTGGAAGGGGATAAACTTCCAAGGTTGTTCAAGTGCTCCAAGAAGTGCATATTAAAGCGTGGGATGTGGACTTGGATTTGGTATAAACAAATTCCTAACAATAGTTATCCTCAGATAGAAACTTCAGGTCTCTTTGGGGAGAGATATGACTGACCGTAAAGTTTCAGAATCACTCGAACTGTTGAAGACATTTTTTATTCAGGAACGCAAGCACCTTGCTGAACGTTCCATTCAAAAATTGTCCACTAGAGGGAGTAGAACATCATAAATACTGCTTTGCGGCTTTGCTTTTTGCTAAACTGAGTAGCAAAGCAAGATTCAAGTAGAAAGACCTAGAGCTTCTTTTATAGTACTTTCCCCAATATTTTTTATTGTAATCTTATTGAATATTCTTATAAACTGAGAAAATTGTGCTAAGAAAAATTAATATGTCGACTATAACAATACATTAATATTTTTACTTTTGCATGTGAAATGTTCACAACTTAAAGTCATCATTGGACATGAGATCCAGAGCAATTGTTTGGACCTAACAATGTAAAACATCTTGAGCTGCAATATGCTTCACCACATTTTGTTAGATCTTCTGTTTTATTTGCTGTTGATGCATTAATACATTTGTTTGAATGCTATTTCAGAACTGTTTTCCAAGCATTTGAGATAAACTACTGCATTTCAGTAGACTATTCTTTTGGTTATATCAAAGCAAAGCTAAATGTTTGATTTTCAAGATTTAAAAAATCTGCTACTACTTGAAGGAAAATTAAAAATAAGTAATGCTTAAGGATAAAAGTACTAGTTAGAAGAGGGATAGCCTGAATTCTTTTTTTTTTTCATATTTTCATTAACATTTCATATATTTTTCTTGGCTTCAGTAAATAATTTCAAATGTCAAATACTGCTATAAATTTTCAAGTTTAGTTTGGGACTAAATTTGTTTATGTTGGAATGTTTGGAGAAAAATTAACAATAATTTATATCATCTATTTTGAAGCATTTATTTTGAGCAATACAATGGCATTTAAAAATTTTAAATAAAACAGGAAAAATTCAAATATTAGGTATTTCTATGGTAAAAATTTAAATTTGAATTTACGTAATTTTCATCGAGGAAAAAGAAGCATATGTCAAATTAGTGAAAAAGCTTAATTTCTTGACATCTTAACTGATGAAAAGTCATTTCTAACTCATTTTCTTCTTTAGTTACACAGTGTTGGCCTCAAGGGCTGTAAACAAATTTTTCCTGACTCCTCCAAGATCACTAAAAATTATTTTTTCTATTTAAATGGGAATAATTTTCTTTTTCTTTTCCTTTTCTACACACACACACACACACACACACACACACACACACACACACACCCTTTGCAAGTGATGTATCAGTGTGGAAACAGCTACTTCACCTAGATTTTACTCTGCCATTTGGAAGTAACTTGGGGATCGCTCTTCCTTGATCTGATCTTCACTTCCTTTCTGACATCTGCCTTTCCTCCACTGAAGGACACTATAGGCTCGGGCTTCTTCATTTGTAAGTAAAGCCCCATCTCCAGCCCATCCGGAAAGCCAGGCTTATTCCTTTGCATTTTAATTTTGTTAATATTTAGAAAAGTTCAATGTGAAGTTAATACATACTGATTGTAAATAAACAAAATATATGAGTTCCACCAAAGGATAAAAATTAAAAGGTAAATATTTTTTCTCTTTTCCTTAGACGGTGCTATCCTTCTGTGTGGTTTAAATCTTTCCAGATATTTTCTAGCCTGTGCTATACTGTATATATTACATTATTATATATGTATATTTCCATTTTTTAACAAATGAGGGGACATGAAAACTTACTCTTTGGTGATTTGTCTTTTCTACTAACAATGTGTTTTTAAGATGTTTCAGTGTCGGTACTCACAGAATTCCTTCATTTGTTACAGTTACATAAAGCCACATATTTTATTTAAACCCCAATTTTATATTGATAGAAATTTAAATCATTTTCAGTACATCAAACAGGGCTACAATGCAGAAATTTGTATAACTATCTTTGGAATCTTATACATTTCCTAAATTTTTATAAATAAAATCCTATAGATACTGAAAACAGCTGACTTGTTATTACTTACTTTTTATTCATAGTCTGCCTATTTCCACAAAGGTTTTAAAATGCAGTGTTTTATGTTGCTCAGGGTCTCTGGAAGATATTTGCTTCTATCAACAAAACATGTTAGTTGCCAACAATCAGAGTTGAAAAAAAATGCTACTTGCCAGAGTGCATCTATAGTAGAAAGTGAAAGAGGGAATCATTTATCTCCATAATTATTCAGGTAATACACTCTTATGTAAAAGACTGGAGGAAAAAAATAATATCTGCACTATTTTACCAGAATCATTGTGACTTTAGATCAGGTTGGTCAAATATGAAATTAACTATTGAATATTAATATTTTTGTTAACTGAATGGCAAGCATTGAGTGATTGGGTAAAAATTTAATAGCATAAGCTCTGGATTATTCTGTAGTAATTGAAAGTGCCAAACTAGACGTAGACAAAATTGCATAAATATATTGTGAGGATTTTTTAATGATTAAAAGTAATAATCAGAATGAATCAAAATCTTAATGTTTTTGATTATTAGTTTATAAACCAATGCACTTTACATTAAAATATACATAAGATACTTCATATTATACAGAAATTCATAGAAATCCAAGGGTGTCAGATACATTAGCATAGTTAAAGAGAGGAAGGTGAATTGGATTGGGAAATAGACACAGAAGAGAATTAAAAGAAGATAAAGAATAAGCATTTAGATGGCATTCTCCTATATTTTGGGATACATAAGTGTCTTTTTGTAGAGAAGAGTGGTTAATTTCCTATGAACACTTTCCAAATTGACTTGCTCCTGGAAAACTTTTTTCTTTCAAGTTTATATTTGTTAGAATGGGCAGAAAAGATCCAAAGTAATATTTCTCAGGTCCATTGATTGGAATTAGTATCTCACTACACTTGTGTGGCCGTGAGTGATGGTGTATTTTAAAGACAATTGAAGTTGGGAGTTACTTTTATTCTGGGTGCATTGGCTCATTTTCCAAAGTGGTTAAATTTCTAAAAAGACGAGAAGTATATGGTGCTATTTATTATATCTTTCTTATAACATGACCTGAAAGCAAGGGCACAAGAACCACCCAGGCAGCTAGCTGCTTGAACTACCATCCAGGCTATTTGAACTACCCCCTCCCAAGAGGTGGGAGCAGAGCCTGAGGGTGGCTAGAATCGTCCAACAGGCAAGGCACGAGCCAAGGGGAACTACCATAACCTGCATCTGGAGTTAATGATAAAAGCCAATCGGTAAGACTTAGCGCTTTAAAATGTACCTGGCGGGGGTTTGAGTACTTTTCACAAGGTACTGTCTCCAAAATGAAGCTTAGAGAAGAAGAAAATGGGCCACAGGAGGTTAATGTTAGAACTGGAATTTGAAATCCGGGAAGACTGCTGCAGAGCCCCTGTGCTTCACGCGTGGCCTCTTTGAAGAGGGTGATGGGGATGAAGGGCCCAACGCAGCCTGTCTAATGTTCTGGGTTCCAGTGTGCTTCCTGGGGCTTCCGCGTCAAATCCAGTGATCTGCCGGGAAGGCTTGGCAGGATGTGAAGGGGAGGGTCAGGAAGACAGAGCTGGGAGACACCCCTCAAGGCGGCCCTCTGTGGAGGGAGGCAGTTCTGAGGACCCTCGGCCCTCTTAGCACCAAGCTTGCCACAGAACGAATTTCAGAATAGTAAGGTCGCCCGTGTAGAGGCAGGGCTGTGGAAACGTGATACTCTTTGTTTTGGTGAGGTTGGCAGCCCTCTCGGAGTCTCCTTTCTGGATGAATAAAAACCCCAAACATCATGAGCCGGATGTTTGATGTTTTTAAACCTTGTAATTTTGTAAATTGTCTGTTCCTGGCCCTTTCCCTACCACATTCCCAGCCTGGCCGAATCTCATGATGTTCTTCATTTCTTTTGAGCTTTGAATGAAGAAAATGTAATGTGAGTTTGTTTTCTCAGCAAGGTGATGCCAAAAGGATATTTATGGTGTTGAAGAATGTCAGCCCTTTCCTAGACATGTAGGATGTGTAGTATATTTAAAATCATACTCTCCAGGATATCTCCCTTCTGCGGAGATAATAAAATCGATCAGATGTTTCCAGGTTAAATAAACTGTTGCAATGATCTGGCAGCTGCCTGCTGGTTGTGGCTTGCAAAAGCAATTACTCACTCTGGAGTAAACTTTGAACTCTGCATTTTAATTGAAACAGCTAATTTTAGGTTGTTGATCCTGATTTAGCATTTGATTTGGCAGATTAGGAAGTAAATGCATTTGTGGAGGGAAGGCAAGAGGGAGACAAAGTAGGTGGAAATGTTGCTGAGCTCCAATTTCTGTTTATATGGGAAGATTTTTCACATACACACTGTGCCTTGTGTGCTTACGGACAAAATGCGCTTGGACTGACAAGTCTCTGAGGCATTTGTCTGAGATTGGTCTGCACAATCCTTATTTTCGGTTTATATTCTCGCTCATCAGCCATCCCCTGCTATGCTCTGTGCCTGTGTGTGTGTGTGTGTGTGTGTGTGAGATGCGTGATACTGTCAGTGTTAGTTTCTTAAATTTAATTGAAGTCTGAAATTTTCTTTTTCCTTTTTTGGTACTGGGAATTGAACTCAGGACCTTGTCCTTGCCAGGCAGGTGTTGCACCACTTAGCTAAATCCTCGGCCCCCCACATCTGAAATTTTCAATTAAGAATTTTCAAGAATGTTATCAGACCGTGTTAGGTGTCTCATCAGAAGCTTATTAAAACCTTCCAGATGCTAGTGAGTGAAAATTCCCTTTTCACTGAAACACATCCAACAATTTTACTAAAATTCAACTAGCTATAGGAATTGTTCATATGTCCAAAAGAACAAATCAAGTCTGTATTTGAATCCTTAAAATTCTTAGTGATTACAAAAGAAGATAGTTACATGCACATTTTCTACTCAGGACAATTAATAGCATCCTTAAAGTGGCCAGAAAATCCTTAGAATTGATCTGAAAAGTGAGTAAATTTTTTCTTCTGTTTTGTTCCCATCTAAAGGCAAACTTACTCCCTAACAGGTTTACTTAATACAGACGGTACTGTGCATTTCGGAGATACATGTTGTGTAACTTTCAAACATACATATGTGCATGTATGTGACTTTTTAGAGACTGTGTACTCTGAGAGTGATTGGGAGCCTGTACTTAGAATTATCTGTGAATCTAGCAACACATTTGGCAGTCTAAATTAGGGCTGAAATAAAAGGCATGAATATATAAATGCACTAATTTTACAAGATGCTTTAAAATACAAGCTATGTTTTCATGGAGAAGTTTCATTTATTTTTAGTCATTTTGTGGAATGCAGATTTGGCTCATCCTAGTTTTGCTGATATTTTCACTGACCTCATAAATATAATGTAATCTCTACATATCAGCTTTCTGATCTGTGAAAAGAAGATACATATTCTTCCCACACACTTTGGGCCACTCTGTATACTTTGTACTCTACTGTATCGAAACAATAAGCAGGGTTGCAATATATGACTTGGAGTATTGCTTCAGAATCCAAAGTCCTCTTTATCAACAACAAAGTGTGCTTGACATTTATTTGGTATTTCCATATCAAGTTTGAAGATATTATAGTTAATGAAAAAAAGAAACATCTGTGTTGATATTCTAAGAATTATACTGAAGTATGGAATCAGTAGAAATATTAGCTTCCTACTATACAATTTCCAAGAGCCATTCAACAATCATATAGGTCCTCAAGGTAAAATGACTTTTCACAAAGAAAAGGAAGGGACCCTATAGATATGGAGAACATTTGATTCCTTCAAAATATTTAACACAAAATTTATTTATGTATTATTTTACTCATGGTCTCTACTTTGGGCTTAATGCACTGGTTTAGAAAATGAAAAAATGGTTTTCATAGTGACATGAAATAAGTTTTTCTTGTGGGGGTTAAAAAAGGGTTGAAGAAAAGGTTAGGTTTTTACAATAATATTATTTGTAGCAGAATGTAGAGACAATGGATTAGCATTTTAGTTACAGGAAATCTTCAGACTTGAACATATTTAGTTATACAATGCTTCTTTAAAAATACTATGCAGTTATTGAAGTAAATAGGATTCTCTTTGATAGTCTTAGAATATAGGAAAGATATATTTCAAATGGCAATTCTGGAGTCTGGATTTCAAAAACAAAAGAAAACAAAAACACTTCTAGCATGATGGTATAATAGATATTACGGATTTTTTGGCTGTAGATAAACAAGGTGGAATTACATCTCAGGTTACTGCTTACTTTTGACTTGGGACAAAGGATAATATTCTGATAAATCACAGTTTCCTCATCTGTAAATTTTGGGAATAATACTCCTAATTAGATGATGGTCCAGATTAAATGAATCAACATAACTAATATAAGATAAAAATACCTAATATGTACTAGCTACCATTTTCCCATTATATAATATTTACTTTTGTAAGTAATGATAACTGATTTTCCTTAAAATTATCACAAAGAAATTACAGAAATCAAATCACAAAGTCATTTGACATGAAAAATGAAATTCAGGTTTTAGGAAAGTTAAGAACAATAATCATATAGATCCATAATTTATATTCTGGCATATGAATAGACTTTTCTTTAGTTGTCAAAACTTATACGGGAAAAAGGGAGAGTAGATTTATAGATTTTTGCACCTCATTCACAGATGTACACCATTAAGATAAAATTATTAGAATAGGAAAAATACAGGTGAGAATAACTTTTTGTCTTGAGGTAATTTCTCATTTTATTTCTATGCAATATATTTTGATGTTAGACGAAATTCGTAGATAATTTGTCCTTTCCAAGAAAGGGGAAAGGATCAGAATTATACTGTTGATATAAGTGAAAATTTGTGACTAGTAATAGCTATTGAGAGTTTATTGTAGTTAAAGCCCACACTCCAAATTCTTACCCTAGATATGATTCTTTTCTATTGTTTGGCACTCAGGCATTAGCTCACTAGCAGTTCTCTAATGTTACCTGAATTTCCCTGCATTAAAAGAGAATTGTGTTCACACGTGTGTGTGTGTGTGTGTGTGTGTGTGTGTGTCTGTGTGTCTGTGTGTCTGTGTCTCCCCTGAGAGACTCCATAGCATGGTGCGGGGGTCACCAGCTACTACCTGCAGTAGGAGGTAGGATCAGGTTCACTGAGAACACTAGCCAAAGCAGAGGCATGACTCTTAGGCTCTCCAGTTACTCGCTCCATCTGCTCTCTGCTCTGGTGGAAGTTGCATGATGAAGACCGCATTTTGCTTTGCAGACGTACACTTGAGTCTTATTGAGATAATTTGCTGCTGCAAAGAAACTCTGGCTACTGCTCAGGTGAAACAACTTTCTTTCCATACGGTTTCACTTTACTGGAGGTGAGATCCAAGAACTGCTTTTTAATAGGAGAAGAAGGATTTCTCCAAGACGACTTGCTGGAGTTTCTTTGTTCACTCTACTTTCTTTCATTTCGAATTGATTGAGGGACATCAGATAGGATTCTTGTTTCACCCTGCATGCTTCTTGTCAACTATCTTGCCTTTCACAGCCTGGCTACACAGGGACATTTACAGCCTTCCACTGGGGCCTGCCAGACCTAGGTGTTATGCGCCATACCTCCAGGGATCATTACCATATGGTATTTTAGGGGAGGACACAGTTCATTTCAATGCAATTCAAATGAGCAGATTTCTTTTCTTTATTACACCATTGCATTTGGCGGCAATCCACCAGAGGCAGAATCTAACTCTCAAAGGAATGCTCTGCCCACTCTGTCCATTTAACAGGACATTTGGCTCGAAAACCTAGTCGGTTGATCACACATGTGCAACAGATGTGTGAGCATGCGTAGCAAAAATAAAAAATAAAAAATCCCAGCAGTGTACTGTGGGAAATGTTGCAGAACTACTGGAAAACAGGGACACAAAAGAAGTCTGGTACTAAAACTTTGATTTTTGTCATTGGAAGGAGATGTTTCTCATTAATCTTTTCCTCCTTTCTTCAGAGGGAAAAGGTATGGGTTTCCATTATTATTTTGCAGTGATTATTCATAAAACACTTGTAAGGAAAATTTGTTCCTTTTCACAGATCTCATCTTATAAAGATATAATTCTAAATATTTGGACTGGACTTTCTTGGGCCTCTGCCTCTCAGGAACTGAGTGCTGGCATAGTTCCACTGAAAAAACCACCCATTTACAAGAGAGGATATCAGAAATATACATCCTTTCATCAATGCCCCACAGGCTTACACGGAAAGAGCACCAGCTGTTTTTCTCATGGTGAATAAGGGCTACTTGGGGAAATCTGTCTTCCTGTTTTTATATGGACAACTAAATTGTTGCTTAGCCAGTTAATTTTGGGTAGGTCAACAGCACAAGGTTAATTATTGGAACCTTCCTCTTTTGCCCGTGTAAGATTATTAGAACCAAAGGAAGATCATGAAATATAATGACTTATTCTAGAAGCACTGTTTATTTGGGACGTTTTTATTTTGTTTTTATTATATTTGAAGAGATTTTACACTTACTCATGCTTGTCTTCTAGGAAATAGTGTAAGAGGATTTTGGAAACATGAGTGATGTGAATCTAATCAGATTCAGAAAGAAATTTATAATAAGCATTTAGAAAAAATATCACTTTTATTTTATAATGGAATCATATTATAAAAGCTAGACCCATTGAGTAACCTATGAGATAACTTTGAGATGTTTTCCTACTCTCTGATACCTCTTCAATTGGGCCAGAATAATGTTATGCATTTTTAAAATCTATATTGTGATGTCCTATTCTCTTTCTGACCTTGGGTTAATTAACACATCAAAAGGCATATGGATTGATTTCTTTCAATGTACTATAATATATTTTTATCCAGCTGCATGTTATTACATAACTTCAGAATAAAGGAGTCATATCACTGTTGATATATTGCACTTCTGTCTTTGGATTTGGTCAGCATTACATATGGAAGGAGAAACTCACCCTGTATTGTTATAAGGATGGTTTTTCATTCATATCCTTGTTGCTCTTAATAAATGTCCCAAAGAAAAATATTCTGGAGCAGCTACTCATAAAGAAGCAGAAAATGGCAAAACCACAGCGTAGAAGGAAACCTATGTGAAAACAGTGGTTGTGTCTTCCTGGATACAGAAAACAAATAGAGCTTTTGAAAGAGCTTGCCAATATATGCCTGCCAAATAAAATATTGTTTTATGAAGTCAGGAAAAAACTAATTTTAAAGGTTATTGTAGGTTATTTGTGGTCACTTCTGGTGTGCATGTAGCATGATGTCATCCTGAACTCTGCTATATTTATATTTCAATCTTAGAGGTCTTTTGTCTAAGACTTGAGCTCAGCTACTAGAGACATCTAAAATGCTCTTATTACTCAATACTCATAAAAATCTAGATTGAAAAAGATTAGAAAAGATGGAAAGAATTCCTGCCAAGAAATCATTCAGGCAGACTCATCTGAAATCATACCTACACTGTAGATGTCTTCTTAGGACACACGTGCTCGAGAACTTCCCAAATGACTGGGAAGCCACCATGTATCCAAGTGGCTCAGAGAGAAGGGAAGCCAGGGATTCCTTGCACAGCAAAATCCTTTCTCCTTCAGAGTGGCCTACTGCCTGTGACTCTGAATGTCTTTCCATGTGCTTATGTGATTTCTTGCACCAGATTCTCTTCATCCTTGTACCAGAGCCAAATTTGTTTCATTGTGGATTTTTTGGGGGGGCTTGAAAAACCCCTGTTTGTCAAGGTAGTGCTCATTAACTAGGAAATGTAAAACAACTACTGGATAAAGACAGACTAAGCGGTGAGATGTGAGCCACTGGACAGGGTGAAAGTTGAGGAATTGCCTGAGAAAAAGAACTACAGCAATTGGATATTAAAAAGAGCATACAAGTTTCACTAAACTGTGAAAAAAGACATGTTGATAGTAGAAAAATTCACATTTAAAAGTTGTATCCAGATACCAAGCTGATATCACTTATATCATCTTCAAACCCATTCATTCATTCAAAATATACAAAGGCACACTGATATTAAGCAAGAGAAGAAATAATAAGTCATAGAAAAGTAGATGTTAAGTGCTACTGAGAAAAATGAAGCAAGGAAGAAAGGTAGGAATGTTGGTGGGGTTGATATTTTAAACTCAGTGACCCAGTAATAAAATGCTTGTTGGAGCAATACATAAATTTATGAAAGAAGTGAACTATATCCTCTGGGAGAGCATTGCAGGTGGAGCAAAAGCAAATAAAATCAGAGTCCCGAGCCAAGGGGATGTGTCGTGTGTAAAAGGAACAACACACAGGCCAGGGTGAGTAGTGTCTCTGTGGATACGTGTTCATCCAACTCACACATGCGCACACACACACACACGTACACATGCACATGCACAACCCGGACCTCTATACATGCAGGTGCTTCAAAATGCCTGTGTCATTCAGAGCAACTACTTCAATAACACAGTTTTATCACTGAGCACAAAGGGTTACCATTCATAAACCTAGTTTATCTAAATTTTTGAAAATTTGCTTTTGGTATAAGAGTGGAGCTTTAGCAAATCCAATGAGCTGCACTTGAATTCTGAACTCACTGCCTTAAGTCAGTAACTCTCAGGTTAGGTGACATGGTTATTTGATAATCACAGTGGTTATATTGCACCAATATTTTACAGCATATTAAGCACTCCAACCCTATAAACAATTTTTATCAAGAGACTGGCAGTGATTCCTTACAGTCTTTCCTTTTGGAAAGCCTAGCCTGTGAAATTATTTCCTCATCTTTTTTTGAGTAGCTTTGAAAATGTGAAGCACAAGATTCCTTCAGCTCTGATAAAGTTGTAGAGTGTTCAGGACATAGCAGCATGTGGTGAGTCAGTAAACAATAAAGGGAAGTCAAAACTGGAACATCAGTTGTCCCCTTAGTGCAGCTCTCCACTACACTGAATGCTTGTTCACCAGCTAATTTTAGAAAGGTGTGATTTGGGGTTTTCATGTTCCTGGGTTGCTGTATACTTGGAGTCATCTCTTGAAAGAGGAAAGACAAAATGAGCTGTAGGAAGAAACAACTGGAATACTCTATTGTTCCTCCTTCAACAGCAGGAGGCAAGGCATCCATTTCGGCCCTTTGATAAGGTGATGCATGCTCACTGACCACACTGGGGAGCCCTGTAGCAAACCACCCAATGAATGGAGCACACACCAGTCACCTCCACTGGAGACAGACTTGCACCTTGTCAATCCTGCTTCTACATGAAGAGAGGAAAAGTGTTTTGTCTTCCAAGATTTTCTTTAGTTTTAAAGTCTGAAGAAAAAAAGTAAAGGACCAACTAAGCACACTAGGTGAAAAGTTGACATGGAACAGCATGGACTAATGCCTAGGGGAGTCAGATCACCACTGGCTGTCCCTGTGTCACTGCAAGGTTCATTGAGCGGGCCTCAGAATGGAGCTGTGTCCTGATTAAGGGACAGCACCGGTCACAAGGGTGAGTAGCCTGCCATCTGTGCAACCGGGGGATCTCTAAATTTCAGGAGGGCTCTGGCTATAAATCAGCCTGAATGATCCCAGGGACCCTCATTTGCCTCTTTCTGCTCCTTCTCTGTTACCAACACTGACAACTCAACTCACTTCTAGTGATGATTATAAAATATTTTACAAGCTCTTGAAAAAACTTCTTGCAATTTCACCTCTGAGATTTACTTAGGGTTTTTTTTTTCCATGCAATGAAAGACAGGTATCATTACACATCATGATAAGGCATACTGTGTCCTGATAGAGGAGTTGAAACAATGTTGACTGGAGGGAGGAAAAGAAGGCTGTAGAATCCATTAGGTATGTGAACAATGAAAGTTGGGCACAATGCATTTTATTTTGGTATCACAATATTTTCTTACTTATTCATGTATTCAGATAAAAATGGACCATTCAAATAGGAAGAATATTTTTTTTTCTTAAATTCTTTTATTGGTATATTGTAGGTATACAACACAATACATTTCTCATTGGGAATTGTACCTTTACATAATGCATCTTGGTTCTTTCTTTTTCCCCATTCCTAGCCCTCCCTTCAACCCCTCTACCCTTCCCTATTTACAAAGACTTTATTTCCATTTTTTCCATTTCTCAGCATTTTTCCTTTCCCTTCTTTCCTTTCCCTTGCCCCTCCCACTACCCCTACCCCTTTGGACCTTTTCTTCCTATTTTGTGTTATCGATTATTCATTCTAATCATTGGTACATTTTAGGTATACAATATAATGACATTCATCATTGGAAATTTGCACCTTTACATAATCTCTCTTGGTTCTTATTTTTTACCCTTGCCCAACCCTCCCTTCAACCCCTCCATTCCTCCCTATTTACAAAGACTTTGTTTCCTTTTTTCCATTTTCTCATATTAATTCCATTCCCTTCTTTCCTTTCCCTACCCCTCCCACTTCCCCTTCCCCTTTGCCCCTTTTCTTCCTATCAAATAGGAAGAATATTACCTAGTATAGGAGGGCTTATAATGAAACACAGTAGTTCTCTGATTGCAAGTGTTTCTATCTACAGTCTCATTCCAAAGAAGCAGCTCTTGTAATTTTACACTTTTTGTTCTATACTTGTGTTTTCACAACTCCAAGCCAAATAATATCATTACACCAATGTTTTATTTATATAAAATGTCCAACTGACAATTGGTGCTACAGCTTATTTATACTACCATGGGCACTTTTGTCCATACTACTCTTCTGTTTTGGACAACTACAGTATAATTTTTCTTTCTTCTTTTTGGTTATACTAACAGTCAGAAAACTCAATTCAATAATTCTGATTTTATCAAATCAACTTCTTGTCATTCTCAGTTATGAAAATTGAGAATATCCATACCACGAACTTCTTTTGACTCTTCTTTATTTTCGCTCCTTCCATTTCTGACTTTTGCTTATTTGAAGCTTTACTTTTATATTTTCAAGATTGGTAAGATTTGATTGTTTTGCAAGAACCCTAATTTTATCCCTGGGCAACATTTATAGTATAATGGTAGTTTTTAAAAAATTATATGATATGAAAAGCTAAACATTGTTTTAGATAGGATTAACTTATTTAATTCTAAAATGGTGAATTATCACAATGTTTGTGGCACTTGAAAAAAATTGCTATAGTGTCAAAGGATTATCTTTTCTTCAGTTCAGCAATAGTTCAATGTTTCATTTTTGTTAGCTCATTATTTTCTTGTATTGGTTTTCAATTTCTCTGAAGATTATGCTAACATTTTTCCCACTGAGAAACAAAAGATACATCTTGGCATATATATCTAATAATATATGTATTTTTTACATAATTGTTAATATGTTTCATTTGTTTATTCATTTTTCTTTCCAGTTACTTGCTTACATTTTAATTTTAAATGGATAGCTAGGAACACAGAATTGAATTAATTCTAATTAGTGGTTTATGACACTGTCATCATTTCTTTATGTATGAGATGTGGTAAAAAATATAGTGAATGTTTAAATTTTTTAAAATTATTATAATTAAAGATACATTGCCCAGATAGTTTTTACATTCATTAACATCAAAAGGACTTAAGTTAGCATCAGGACTAGTTAAAGTTTCTCCACATTCCTTATATTCATATGGTATTCCTCCAAATGGTGCAGGTGTCTCTCCAAAAGTTGCAGATGTCTCTAAACAGTGTGAGTGTCTCCCTGAATGGTGTGGAAACTCTCTCAGGAGAGAAATGCTTTGAATGTAAGGAATTCAGAAAATGTTTTGGGAAGTCCTTGATCCTTAGCAATTGCGATTCAGTCTTCAGAAATCTTATGGATATGTGCAATGTAAACGTTCATTTGTGGCTTGAAAGAACTCTGAGGATGCTCCATGAATCTAAGGAATATGAAAGTGTCATTGAAAGAACCCACTTTGAAGCTATGTAGAATAAGAAACATGCAAACCTTTTGTATTTCCTTGAGTCTTAATAAATTTGTGAGGTGTTCTAGTAGAGCGAATGGGTTGATTTAAGAAGGGTGGAAGTGTAGTTCTGGCAAATAGTTTGATTTCACAGTGGAGAAAAACTATATGAAAGCTAGAGATGCTGTTGGAAAATCACTTTTTATATTATTTAACTGACTAAATTGTGTTCTAAACTGAACAGAAACTACATGTATGTGGTATGGGATTTACTTTACTGTCCTAAAGTCTTATATAATTGTCATGGCTTTCTGAATGATCCTTTACATAAATTTTGAATATTTCAAATATTTCATTATTTGTGTACTTTTATAACTTGTTATAAATTTCTAATTTTCACTGTAGTGTTCCTTAAAATGTATATATTTAATGTGACTGAAAATTGTGCTTTATTTAGGGTCTGATGTCTGCATACTTAAACACTGAGAAATGATAAAGATAGAAAAAGACACATTGCTACAAATCCTGCTCAAAATATTCTCCTGCACATGAAATACACTTATCCCATCCTTCCCATCGCTTTCTGAAGCACTTCTGGAAGTCCTTTTTCGTGAGTCTTTAGTTGTGCTGTTGTGGCTGCCCCAGTGTCCTGAATAGATTAAAAATTATGTACTGCAAACATGTGTTAATAATTGTTTAAAGGGCAAGGAAAAATACTGGCAAGTAAAGGGGGTTTATGGCAATGTATCTTTTACTTTAAACATTTTTTTTAAATTAAAAAATGTTTACTTTTCATGGTCATTTTGACTTTGAGGAAGAGCCAGATATCCTGCAGTGCCACATCCAGGAATAACATGGATGAAAACACACTAAAATGTTTTTATTTGACAGAAATTGCCATTTCAGAAGCACTCTATGACCAGAGCATTGTTGTGATGGAGGATAAAACCATTTCTCAGGCTGTTTTCTACTCACATCCTTGATGAGTAGAAACACTCTGATAAACTCTTAAAAAATTCAGTGTTCACCATGTTGTTCCTGGGTCCAAAGTCAGCTTGGATAATCCCACCAAGGTCAAAAAACACAACCAACATGGCTTGATTGATTTTTCTTTTCTCTTTCTTTCTTTCCTTCTTTCTTTCTTTCTCTCTCTCTCCCTCCCTCCCTCCCTCTCTCTCCCCCTTTCTTTCTTTCTTTCTTTCTTTCTTTCTTTCTTTCTTTCTTTCTTTCTTTCTTTCTTTCTTTCTTTCTTCTCTCTCTTTCTTTCTCTCTCTCTCTCTCTCTCTCTCTCTCTTTCTTTCTTTCTTTCTTTCTTTCTTTCTTTCTTTCTTTCTTTCTTTCTTTCTTTCTTTCTTTCTTTCTTTCTTTGTTTCATTCCCATCAGCAGAACTGGGCAATTTCCATTAAAAACTCCATGAATTCGATCCCCAGCACCACAAAAAAAGAAACAACAACAAAAAAACCAAAACTCCATGAACTTTGGTCACAGCTTCATAACTATAAACCCAAGTTTTATCTCCCATAATGACTTTTTTAAAAAAGCTGGAATCTGAAGATCCCACAAATCCAGTGAAACTGACAGTATTTCAGGTCAATGTCTTGTTTGTGATCCATGGTTTAAACTACACTTCAACATACACCTTCTCTCAACCATAGCTCATAGCCCATGGATGGAATCAAACAAGTTGAAACTTATCACACACTGTTACTAAGGTTCTATGTGTTACTTCTTATATTAAAGGTCGCTTCCTTTCTGTTGACGGCAAATGCTAGCAGCATTCACCATATTTTTTATCAGACTGCATTGTATTAATGTATTTATTTATGTTATTATGAATCTTCACAACAATATTCAAGTTTTAGAAGACTAAGTTTGATTTATTTTAAAATATTATAAACTGGGTACCATGCAGTATGTGATCTTTGAGACTAGATGCTTTTTAAACATTGTCTATAATGTTCGTTCTGTGTTGGCACAGGGGACTTTGATTAACTTATTTTTACTAGAGTATAATTCTCTCTGCATGTATATAGTTGGTCATCCTGATGACATACATTTAAATCTTATTAGTTCATATTATAAAGACTACTAAAAATGAATATTATTATGCATGTTTCATGTATATGCTTATATGGTGAAGTTATTAGGCTATAGAGTATAAGATTACCTAATTTTAAAAGATAACACATGTATAGTTTTTAGTGTGCGGGAACCAAATATTTCCTCTACCACTAATGCACAAAAGAATGGAATTACATTAAGAGTGTAACTTGCACTTACCTGATTATTTGTTGCAGCTTATTTAACATAATTGGTTTTGTTTAAGTTATATAGAAGATAGTTACTATTGATTTTAAGAGAAAAATTAATGAGATTGGAAATTATACAGTTATAGAATCACCACTACATCAAAATATAAATGAATTCCATCACTCCAAAAATGTTCTTTCTTCCTGCTCCTTTGCCCCAATCTAGTCCCTGGGCTGACACTGATCTTTCTGTCACTATACTTCACTTCTAAAATTTCATATGAATTGAATCATGGAGACTATAGTCTCTTATTTGCTCGTTTCCCTTAGAAACTTAAAAAGTTCAACTACATTCTTGGATCCATTAGTAGTTCATTTTGTCTTGTTGCCGAGTAACATTGCAATGTGCAGATAAAATACAATTTTTTATTATTAGATGCTTAGTGGAAAATGGAGTTGTTTCCAATTTCTGGCTACTATAAGTAAAGTTGCTAACCATAAAATCTTTGCTAACAAGTATTTTGGGGTATCTATTTCTGTTGAGGAAGTAATAAGGAGTGGAATTGTTGGGTAATTTGTTAATGCTTAACTTTAGCTGATATCAAACAATTTTTCCAAAGTGCTTACATTATTTCACATTTCTTCCAGCAATGTATGAGAATTTCAAGTGCTTCACATCCTCATTAATGCTTTGGAAGTTTAATCATTTTAGAGGTGAATAGAGATACCTCATTTTTGTGTGTATATGTGTATGTACACATATGTTAAATATTTGTGAAATATTTTTATAATTTTATCATACTATTAATTTTACATATTTATTCAGCCTTGTCTTTTACTGAATATACATTCTGCATTTTTTCCAGGTGTATGGCTTACATTTTAATTTTCTTGACATTATCTTTTGATAAGCAAATGAGACTTGTTAGTTATTTCTACATAGATAGCCATAAGATCTGCAA
The DNA here is from genome assembly GCF_053883595.1 of Heterocephalus glaber. Taxonomy (NCBI): domain Eukaryota; kingdom Metazoa; phylum Chordata; class Mammalia; order Rodentia; family Bathyergidae; genus Heterocephalus; species Heterocephalus glaber. The sequence goes on from NW_028258156.1 coordinate 13,779,444, forward strand.
ATAAAGTTTGACTTACTCCTTTTCATTGTGTCTAAATTTTTCTAAGTATATGTATAGATAGATGTATGCATGTATTTTTGGCTTATTGTACTGGCTAACACATTTTGTACAATATAGTTTATTTGAGAGGACATTCTGATATTTTTTCCCAATCTTTGCAGATAGGAATTAGAATTTCATTATTAAGTCTATTTTTATTTATAGGTTTGACATGGATTTTTTTTTTTAAACCAAAGCAATGAAAGTCTCCTCTATACTTAGTAAGCTGGAATATTCTACCATAATTGATATTACATTTTTCAAATATTTTACTTCATCAGCTGGTGATGAACTATCACTTGAGATGATCTTGTGTTTTTTTCCCCCTCATTTTTATACAATGTACACTTACATATCACCTTTACATAAGCACTTTTGGAAGTTCTTCTCTATGCCCCACCTACTGTGAGGTCTTTTTCTCTAGCTATGTGGAACACTATTATCAGGTTTGTGTGAGCTCCAGGAGTTATTCAGCCTAAAGGTTTCCAGTTGTTCTTTCTGCTGTCTTAGTTATTTATCTCATGAGGGCACGGATTAGTTCTAAGAAGTACTTGTTCTCCAGAGCTCTCTCCCTATGAAGCTCCTCCTTGTCACCAACCTATTCCACAAATTTTGGCTATGGTGACCTCTCAATTTCCAATCTTAATTTTCAACTCAACTACATGACTGGGCTCTGTGGGTTTCTCTCTCTGGGCTGTCAACTTTCCTCTACTATAACAAAATACCTGAGATAATTAACTTGTAAGGAGAAAAGAATTATTTGTGGTTGGAGTTTTGGAGGTTTCAGTCCCTGACCAACTGGCTGTGTAGCTTTTGGCCTGTGGTGACCCATGACTGGGGAAACACACGCAGTGAAACCCCTCACTGTGTGACCAGGAAGAGAGGAAGAGAATAGGCTCTCACAATCCCTTTTAGGGTCATGTCCCAGTGGCCTAAATTCTCCCCCTGGGCTCACTTTTTAAAGGTTCCACCACTTCCCAATAGTGCCAAGCTGAGAACTAAGCCTTTGAGGCTTTGAGCTATGTTTAAGAACCAAACTAGAGCAAACAACGATCAGATTGAATGAACGGAAGATTTGTTTCTGTGTATGGGTACAGTATCAGCTGGTTTAGAAAAACTTTCAATTGGAATTTTACTCAAATCATTAAGATAACTAACAACCAACAACTGGAACAGATGAAAATAGATAACTAAAGATTAGCCAGCTGGGTTTTCAACATTTACACGATCTTCCGATTTCAAAAGTAATATTCAAGTCTCCTGAAGTTTAGGTTTGGATCATTGCAGAGTTATTGAATAAAGGAACATGTTGTTGAAAACTTATTTCTCTCTTATCTTTCTGATGTAACACATGTCTACTTGATCACTGATGTAAATTTAACTATGAGGAGCTTACAGAGCTGACATAGGTCATAGTCCTTCACACCAGCGAATCTGTGAAAATTTTTGACAAGCTCAGATTTACATCAGTTAAACAAAAATGCCTTCTGCTTTCTCATTTTTGTGTTACTTCTGCAAAGGCTACCAACACTGGCAGCTGATTTAGCTCCAGCTATAGCCAAATTCATTCTAGAGCAATTAATGCCAAAATAAACTTGAAAAAAATTTTTTTCGCAGTTCCCAAGACAGCAGTTGTCAATTGGCCAGGGAATGCATGTGGGTAGGCCAAACCACAGACAAATATTCTTATCTTGTGTATATTTACTTTACTATTTGGTATATCATAGATATGATCCAAATTTCCTTTTCTTCATGAAATGTTAATATATGAGTTGTGATTGGGGACTGGAAATTGGTGCTATACCAGTAATTTTTAAAAATAACAGAACAAAAATATTCTTATTATATCCAGATATTTCACTTAATGCATTTAAAACTCTAAAACTTATTTAACTAGACTCAAATAATATTTAAAATATGTATAATATTCGAAAATAGAACATTCTTATTCCTTAAGTACATTTCAAAGGAAAATATTCTGATTTGTAAATTAAATAATGTTGTGCCTATAAATAGTTCTATCTGGCATGTAACATATAATATGTACCCAAAAAAGATTTTATAACTTATTAAGAAAACAAAATAGAACTATGATTGTGTAAATATCTAATCATTTAGTATATTAACTGTGATTATTTAAATTTTTATATATTCAGTTTAATGTAAAACCCTTTTTCAGTAATCCATTAATATTAATGAATAATGGAAAATATTATATGTATATATTTTTAAGTTTCCTGTCTTCTGTTTTGAAAATTAACATCTTAAAACTAATTAAAATATGAGTTTATAAAATATTTTAGCTTACAAAATTAGAACACAAATTTTTTTCCCTTCTTGTGGGAACAAACTTAAAAGGACAATAACAATAATAAAAATGAATCTTATAAGAGTGACAGAACTAGAAAATAATAAGTAGTATACTAGAAAATTTAACAAGAACAACAAAAGGTGGATGAGAAATCTTTCTAGCATGCAGTATGACAGCCTACATACCCTAATTTGACGTGCCTGAAAACCACCGAAAGTGCTGGGTACAATGTACATAGTGTCAATTAAATTTGTGAATGTTTTATAAAAATATAATAATTATTTGAGTTAAAAAGCAAAATGAAAAAAGGAGAGCAATGATGTTGTTTTCACTTTGAAGATGTCAAACTCAAGTAAACTTTAGAATCAACTTTCAGGGTTTCAGAGCTCACAGGAAATATGAGATAAACCCTAGCGCCAACACAGTGTGGAAGGTCTTACTCTGGAGAGGACATGTTCTTAGTTGGCACACACATGAGCTCTGTCCCCTAAGATCTCCTGCTTTCCCATCCCCACTCCACCTTGCCACTTCCCACCCACACCCACACCATTGCGACTAATAAAAAGAAAATTTTTATTTTGAAATTCAGTGTGAGTAGAGGAAAGAATAATACTTCCAAGAATATGTTAAGAATGTGTAAACAATAGGTTCTTTTTTTTTTTTTTTTTTTTTGGTACCAGGGATTGAACTCAGGTCCTTGCACTTGCGCAGCAGTACAATAGGTTCTTAATGAGTTTTTCAAACCAATGCTATACCAACTGAAATTTCTGACAGTTTTGAACCATGAATTTTTAACATTTTTGCTCTAATGTGTAAACTCATAATACACAAAGCCAAAACAATGGGTAAAATAATAGAAAACTACTGAAAAGAAAATACAAGCATGTATATTTTCTAAGCTTGCCACTACTTACACCCTCATCTGCAAGGTTGGTCTGGGTTTTTATAGGCTGTGAGTATGCTTATGTAACTTTATTTTTGTGGTAATGCTAGGATGAGTTCATGGCTACAGAAGGAGCTAAAATTAAGTAGGGAATTTAAGAACAGAAGTGGATTTTTGCCATAAATTGTCATACTTCACTAAACTTATAGACCATTTTCCAAGACTGTAGAAATATAGATTTACTTGGAAATAACTAGGAATACCTAGAAATATAAGAGAATGATGAATACAAGCCAAGCATCCTGTAAATTTAGAAGTAAAACTTCTCTGACCTAAGCAGACATTGTTATGACATCCTATACTTGATTTCATAACATTCCCTAAAGTGAACACATAATTCAGGCTAAGGATGGCTGTGCAAACTACTTGTCAGTTGTTCAGCTTTTAAGAATGGATTTGTTTTAGATTTGCAATGAATGGCATTGGATATTATAGTTTTGGTAAATAACCTAATTGCCAAGTGTAACATAATATAATTTGCTTGTTTCAAATGGAGATTTATTTTCTATACTGCATTACTTCTTAAAGTTTCACCTAAAATAAAAATACCATTTGGATACATGGCTGACTGGGAGAAAATCCTGTCTTCCCTGGGTTATTTCAATCTCCTTGTTAGATGATGGGGCAAAAGCCATTGTGAAGTCCACTTTACAACAGAAGCTACAATAGGAGAAAATTGTAGATTGGCTGAAGAACTGACCAGCGGACTGAATACTGGTGTTAGCTCCATCACTTAATAGGTATATTATTATGACTGAATTGCAAATAGCTGTTTGGGTCTTCAATCTCCAAATTTATATTCATGATATTTTCTGATCTACCCCGTCGAAAATAGGACAATGAACGTGAAACTGGACCCTAAGATGCCATATCCATTTTAGATATTACTCTTATGTACCAAATGTCACAGAATTCAAGAATCTTGTCATTTAGAAATGGGATTTGGAAGAATTATAAGTATAGAAAAAAGAAAAAAAATACAGAAGGGCAGTTGAGGAGGGAAAGAAGCACTTAAAATAGTAGCAGAATCAGAAGTCCTAGACTAAAAATTTGCAACTCGAAGATGAGGAAGATGAGAATGGTTCCTGCTCATTTTGGCAATTTGTTTTTCTACATGGATGATGATTCCCTAAAAGAAATAATGCCAAGCAACATAAATAACTGAGTAAAACTTCTTAAATGAAATAATTCCATTGGCAGGGGGCAGTAACTGAATAAAGGATAGGGCTTTATAAACTCTGTGAAAATACGAGAAAATTTTCTGAAAACTTCACTTTCTTCGTTTAGAAGAAGCATTCTGACAATGTGGTTTTAACTTTATGATATTAAAGATTATATAAACTTAATCTTAAGTAATGTTGTTTCCTCAACTTAAAATGAGTCTATTTCCTTTTATTACTTTTTAGTGGAGAAAGGAAATGGAAATTATTCAGAGTCACTTTCATTTATTCTCTTATACAGGAATACACATTATAAGTATTGTGAACATTTTTCATGTACCTATTGGTCACTTTGTGTCTTCTTTTGAAAAATGTCTATTTAGGTCTGCTGTCTATATGATTTTATTTTTTGTCATTCAATGTAAAGTATGAAGATCAGAACTTGCTCACCTCTGTTCAACAACACCACTGTCAGGACTCAAGGACAAAATGTTAGCCTTTCACTTTCTGTCTCTGTAAGAGTAGATGGGGGAGGCAGTATACCCAGCCCACAAAGCACATCTCTCAGCTGTGCTCGCTCATAGGATGACCCACAAGATGAAGAATATCTTCTAGGTGAGATGGAAAAAGTGGTTGGGTGAGACTTCTTGAAAAGCTTATTCAGATCACAGATGTCCCTTTACCTTCCTCTCTTTCTATAGCTCTTGTTCTAAGAAGCTAAATTTCATGTTCTAGACTTAATGCAGTAGGAATGAGACTATACTCATGTAGCAGGGTACAGACAGTCTGTATTGGACAGGCTGACATTCAACACCGATCACGACCAACCTTTAAGGATCTGTGATAACTACATTTTTCTATTGTACCAATCTCAGTCCCCTTTACATGAGAGCTGGTGAAAGCATTTTCTAGAGCTGCCGTAGCAAATATCACAGAATGGCTGCCTGGAACAATAGAAATTTATCATCTCACAGAGTTCTTGAGGATGTAAGTCTGAGATCAAGGTGCTGGCAGAGTTGGTTCCTTCTGAGGGGTGTGAGAAGGAATCTGTTCTGGGCCTCTCTCCTAGCTCCTGGTGGTTTTCTGGCAATTTGTTGTGTTCCT